>NC_080683.1:34202027-44202027 GCF_030445035.2 Dasypus novemcinctus | reverse complement strand
TGCTGAAACTCTTCCAAAAAATTGAAACAGAAGGAACTTTGCCTAACTCATTCTATGATGCCAACATTACCCTAGTACCAAAGCCAAACAAAGACACCACAAGAAAGGAAAATTACAGACCAATTTCTCTAATGAACCTAGACGCAAAAATACTTAACAAAATACTTGCTAATCGTATTCAACAACACATTAAACGAATTATACACCATGACCAAGTGGGATTCATTCCAGGTATGCAAGGATGGTTCAACATAAGAAAATCAATCAATGTAATACACCATATAAACAGATTGAAGGAAAAAAATCACATGATTATATCTATAGATACAGAAAAAGCATTTGACAAAATGCAGCACCCTTTCTTGATAAAAACACTCCAAAAGATCGGAATACAAGGAAATTTTTTGAACATGATAAAAAATATATACGAAAAACCCACAGCCAACATCTTTTCTAATGGACAAATCCTAAAATCCTTCCTTCTAAAGTCAGGAACAAGACACGGATGCCCACTCTCTCCCCTTCTATTTAACATTGTCTTAGAAGTACTTGCTCGAGCACTGAGGCAAGAACCAGACATAAAAGGAATTCAAATTGGAAAGGAAGAATTCAAAATTTCATTATTTGCAGATGACATGATCCTATACATAGAAAACCCTGAGACGTCTACAACAAAGCTTCTAGAACTCATAAATGAGTTTAGTAAAGTCGCAGGTTATAAGATCAATGCACAAAAATCAGTAGCATTTCTGTACACCAGTAATGAGCAAGATCAGGAGGAAATCAAGAAACAAATACCATTCACAATAGTAAATAAAAAAATCAAATATTTAGGAATAAATTTAACTAAAGATGTAAAAAACTTATACACTGAGAACTATACAAGACTGTTCAAGGAAATCAAAGAAGACCTAAATACATGGAAGAATAGTCCCTGTTCATGGATGGGAAGACTAAATATTATTAAGATGTCTATCCTACCAAAACTGATCTACACATTCAATGCAACCCCAATAAAAATCAACACAGCCTTCTTTAAGGAACTAGAAAAACTAACTATGAAATTTATTTGGAAAGGAAAGAGGCCCCGAATAGCCAAAGACATATTGAAAAAGAAAAACAAAATTGGAGGAATCACACTTCCTGACTTCAAAACATACTACAAAGCTACAGTAGTGAAAACAGCATGGTATTGGCATAAGGAGAGACACACAGACCAATGGAATCGAATTGAAAGTTCTGATATAGAACCTCATATATATAGTCTTATAATATTCAATAAAGCCACCAAACTCTCTCAACTGGGAGAGAATGGCCTCTTCAACAAATGGTGCCTGGAGAACTGGATATCCATATGTAGAATAATGAAAGAGGATTACCATCTCACACCTTATACAAAGATCAACTCAAGATGGATCAAAGACCTAAATATAAGAGCCAAGACCATAAAGACCTTGGAAAGCAGTGTAGGGAAACATCTACAAGACCTTGTAATAGGAAATGGCTTCATGAACATCACACCAAAAGCACAAGCAGCAAAAGGACAAATAGATAAATGGGACTTCCTCAAAATTAAAGCCTTCTGTACCTCAAAGGAGTTTTTCAAGAAAGTAAAAAGGGAGCCTACACAATGGGAGAAAATATTTGGCAACCATATATCCAATAAGAGACTTATAACTTGCATACATAAAGAACTCCTATATTTTGAAAATAAAAAGATAAACAACCCATTTAAAAAATGGGAGAAAGATTTAAACAGACACTTCTCCAAAGAAGAAATACAAATGGCTAAAAAGCACATGAAAAAATGCTCCAAATCTTTAGCTATCAGGGAAATGCAAGTCAAAACTACAATGAGATACCATCTTACTCCCATAAGATTGGCAGCTATGAAAAAAACAGAAGAATACAAATGCTGGAGAGGATGTGAAGAAATGGGAACACTCATCCACTGCTGGTGGGAATGCAGAAGGATCCAACCATTCTGGAGGACAGTTTGGCAATTTCTCAAAAAACTAACTATAGATTTGCCATATGACCCAGCAATTCCACTGCTGGATATATACCCAGCAGAACTGAAAACAAGGACACAAACCGATATATGCAAACCAATGTTCATAGCAGCATTGTTCACTATTGCCAAAAGTTGGAATCAACCCAAATGCCCATCAACAGATGAGTAGATCGATAAAATATGGTATATACATAAAATGGAATGCTACTCGGCTTTAAGAACAAATACACTACAAACACACATGATAACATGGATGAATCTTGAGACCCTTCTGTTGAGTGAAGCAACCCAGGCATTGAAGGACAAATACTACATGACCTCAATGATATGAAATAAGCAAACTGCCTCGGAGAGCTAGAGACTGGATGATAGGCTTACAGGAAATTGGGGGGTAGAGGAAGGATGTAAGCTGATATCTACATGGGTGAAGTCTATGATAGGCTGGAAGTAAGTATGTGTACAAGGAAGGGATAAAATGGGGGCATAGTGTTACCTTTGGGTGGGGCTTTGCAGGTTTGAGGTGGGCTAGGGATGGGCAGATGGGTAATATTGCCCAAGAAATTGGGGGGAGGGTGGGGCAACATACGAACATAGGAGATTCTCAGGTGTTGGTTGAGAGTATAATGCTGAGAAAACCTTTTCAAAATATAATTAGGAAAGGTACCTGTTTAAGATACTTAAAGGGGATAATCTGATGCAGGACAGACTCCTAGGGAATATCTGAATGCTCATTTTGCCAGAGTAGGTTATACCATTGGGTAGAGACCCATATAATGAGAGTGACGGTAGACCCACATCCTGGGGAGGACTAATGCCATCAAATAGAGGGAACTGTATCTCTCAAGAGAAATGGTGGCTCCCAGGGCAGTAGGGCAGTTGAGCAAGTCAAGCCCTCAACACTGTTGCAAATATCTCTGAACATGGCTCCTCAAGAAATGAAGATTGACTGTCACTGTGGGCCCCAAGGGGAGGGGGAAATAGGTATTGAATAGATGGAACCAACGTAACTGCGAGGGCAATAGAAGTGTTTCACAAGAGTACACAAGGATGGATATAAAACATGTAATATTACACCAAAAACATATAGGGGACAACAGACTAATAATGTAAACCATATTGTAAAACATAGGATAACTAAAAATTTAGAAAACTGTATAGCCTAAAGTATAAACCACAATGTAAACACAAATGTTACCTTGTTTGAAAGCTATTGTCTCAATATCTGTACATCAGTTTCAGTAAATATGATATGAATAAGTTAAAAGATTATCGCTGTGGAAGGGAAAAGGTTTTATATTGGATATGTGGGAGTACTGTATATTGTATATATGAATTACTGTGATCTATGGCTCTTGTGAAGAGAAGCTCAATAATTAGGAAAAAAGAAAAGAAAAAGATAGGATGTAGAATTTTTCCAAATCAATATGTATTCTATATCTAACCTTTAAACTCATTGCTATATTCCATTTTACTATTAAGGGAACTTGGCATTATATTGGGCTTCACTTTTCAGGAAGTTTTGGATCACAGAGTGGTTCAACAATGGCAGCGGAGGAATACCGGTATGGGATGTTATTGACAGGGGACATATGGTTGACAGGGAGTTATACAGGGCATGTGTCCAGGGTGCATGGAAATGTTTGGATATACTCATAGTGGAAACAATTAAAAACAACAGCTGGGGAGGTACTGGGTTCTTGGCCAGGGGGGGGCTCTGTTGTGGTCCCTAGGGTAGCAGCGGCAGTCCCCCAGGTGCAACAGCAAGGACCAGGAAGGAATGAGGGTCCAACAGTGAGCCCCTGATACTAATGACTATGCTGTGAGCCTATACACCTGAAATAAGAACAAGGCCTAGAACAGCACTGTTCCTAAGAGTTCCCTCCTGACAGCCTCCATGTTACTCAAATGTGGCCAATCTCGAAGCCAAACTCAGCATGTAAATGCACTGCCTTCCCCCCAGCATGGAACATGACACCCGGGGATGAGCCTCCCTGGCACCGAGGGATCACTACCAAGTACCAGCTGATGACATAACTAGAAAATGACCTTGAATTAAAGGTTCGACGTGGACCAGCAGAATATCCCTGTCTACATATAATAACAGGAGTTAAAAATGCTGTTTGACCTAAATTAAGGGGGAAATGGAAAGGACAAATGAGTTTATATGGCTATGAGTCTCTAAAAAAGAGTCTGGAGGTTGTCAGAAGGATTGCCCTTATGCACACCTGAGCAGAATCTCAGAGACAGATAAAGTAGATACAACCCCAGGTATTGGTTATTTTGAGGGCTAAAGAGACCCACAGGTTTTATGGTCATGGCAGATGGAGTTCACTGCCCTTCTTTGGATTTGGTGTTTCTGTGTGATGGAGCTGGACTCAAATGGGATCTCTTTTCACAAGACTTTCATGCTACTTTACTGGAATTGTAGTTGGTGCTGGGGTTTAAGATATATCTAGGGGATTTGAATCTCTGGACTAACAATATAATACCCATGCCCTGAGCCTCAACAGACTTCAACTCCTACATTCTGATTTATTGGACTTACCCCACTCAGCTAACATGGAGTTGAAGAATGTCAACCACCACACCATGGAGCCTAGAGTGCCTACAACTGAAAGCAGGAGGATTGCATCCAGTATCCATGTGGAATCGAAGCCCCCTCTTTACATAGATGTGGAATGGACACAACCAAGCCAAGGTCCACAGGAAGGAGGAATACAGTAAGGATTAGAGTGGACTTAATGATATTTTATTCATGAACTATTGTGCTTAATAATCGAGAAAATGTGGCATTGGTGTGGAAAAAGTGGTCATGGTGGGGAATGGGAGGAAGAGATGATATGTGAAGGCATTTTCAGGACTTGGAGTTGTCCTGGGTGGTGCTGCAGGGACAATTACCGGACATTGTAGATCCTCCCATGGCCCACTGGATGGAACATGGGAGAGTATGGGCTATGATGTGGACCATTGACCATGAGGTGCAGCGATGCCCAGAGATGTACTCACCAAATGCAATGGGTGTGTCATGATGATGGGGGAGAGTGTTGCTGTGGGGGGAATGGTGGGGTGGGGGCGGTGGGGGTGAATGGGGACCTCATATTTTTTTAATGTAATATATTTTTTTTTAATGAATAAATAAAATAAAAAATAAATAAACATATATAACATCCCACCCTAAAAAAGAAAGAAAGAAAGAAAGAAGAGTAAAATAAGTCAAGAAAAGTAAAAGGAAGGACAAACATAAAGATGGCAATTTATGAAACAGAAACAAATCATTTGACAGAATAAGAACCAAAAGTTCAACCTTTTAAAAGATAATAAAATTGATATAACTTGCCAAAACTGACACAAGAAGATTAAAAAAACTCTGAGAAATTCATTTACAATTATTAAAAAATAAGTAATTAAAAACTTTCCCATAAAGAAAGCTCCAAGCCCAAATAGCTTTATCAGAGAGGGCTTTCAAACATTTAAAGAGGAAATAACTCTAATCTTACAAAAACTTCTAAATCACAGAAAAAGAGGGTAGATGACCTAAGTTTTTTATGGGGATAGCATAAAACTAAGAAGGCAAAATTATAGGAAAATCTCACTGATGAACATAGATGCAAACATACATTAAAAATGAGCAAAACTATATAGAAATATGTAATAAGAATAATATATACCCTACAATTAACTAAATTGTTTTAACTCCAGAAAATCAAGATTGGTTTAACATTCAAAAATTAATCAATATAATTTCTATATTAACACATTAGAGAAGAAAATTATAATATCATTTCAGAAAAAGCATTTGATAAAATTCAACACTGGTTAATGATTACAACAAACTGTTGGTCATAGGATGTTATCCCAGTGGGTGGAGATCCACACAATAACCAACAAAATATTTTATTCCCATCCTGGGGAGTTCTGCTATATTCTCTAATAGAGTGGAAAGAATCTCTAGAGTACATATCTATTGCTTAAGGGTAACCTCCTGAAAACCTCCTTGTTACTTAAATGTAGCCTTTTTCTAACCATACTCAGCAAATAAACTCACTACCTTCCCTCCAGTGTAGGACATGACTCATAGGGGTAAGCCTCCCTGGTTACCAAGCACCAACCAGTCATGCATTTGGAGAAAGACCTTGACCAAAATGGTGAAAAATTAAAATCAAAAGACTTTTTATGGCTAATAGATTTCAATGTGAGTTGGGAGGTCATTCCAGAGGTTACACTTATGGGCATCTCAGGCAGATCTCACAAACTGTCACAGTAAATAAATCCTCAAATAGGGGCACTCCTGAGGACTCTAGAGAAATCTAGACACTATAGGCAAGCACACAACCCCATGAAATCAGTACCCCTACCGTGGGCCTTACTTTGGAATATATGATAACCTATTTCCTCAATGTAACAGAGTTAGTCTTATCTATAATTTCCCTATACATGGATTCTTCTATCCCTTTTATTTGAACATATAATTAGCACTATAGCCATTAAATATATGCTCCAGATACTTAAATCTTTGGTCTGTTCATATGCCAGAGGAGCTCTGGATCTCAGCAGAGGTGTGGCCAACACCTATTCTCCAGTTCATTGGACTCACCCAGGACAACTAACAAAATGATGATGATGGGCCCCATCCCAAGAAGCAAAGAGCATCTACAACTGCAAACAAAGCAGTTCCTTCCATCTGCCCCCATAAGATGAATTGCTCTCTTAATTGGAAGCAGAGTGGTTATCATCATCCCCAAATCCTCAAGACTGCGGAATGAACAAACATAAGGGAGGAATGCAAACTTGTTCCAAAGTAGACTTATTATTATTGCAGTAATGGAAGAATTTGTAACACCGATATATACATAGTGGTTACTAGAGGTTCTAAGGGGAGGAGAAGGGAAGAATAGGTGAAACATAGGGCATTTTTAGGGTATTGGAATTGTTCTACATGATTTTGCAATGAAGGATACAGGCCATTATACATTCTGTCAAAACCTATAAAATTATAAGTTTCAAAATGTAAACCATAATGTAAATTATATGCTATGGTTAGTAGCAATTCTTCAATGTTTGTTCTTCATTGTAATAAAGGTACCACACTTATATAAGATGTTATTAATAGGGGAAAATGTGAGAGAGGAAGGGCGTGGTGTATATGGGTAGCCCCTATTTTTTTTTTTTTTTGGCACTTGACCACTGAGCTATCCCCACTCCCCCTCTATATTTTTATGTAAATTTTCTGTAATCAAAAACTTCTTTAAAAATAAAATTAAAAATTAAGTTAAAAAATAAGGATAAGAGAAAATTTTCTAAAGTTGAAAAAGAATATCTACATAACATCTACAGGAAATATCATACTTAATGATATACTTTGAGATAGAAACCAAGGATGTCACTATCAATTTACCTTTTGTCAGTTTTATATTATTTATGAATTCCCACAAAAGAGAAAAATTATGTTTGTAAACTGGTTTGTGCCTTTGGGTGTGGTGCCCTTTGGTTGTATTAAATTCAAAAGTTTTATGTTTACTTGATAAAAGATTAAGGCTTTGATTCAACCATGTCAGTAGAGCATGACACAGGTTGATTCCCACCCCCTTGGTAGGCTGATATAAATGGGCACTCACTCATGAAGACACAACTGGAAGCCCTATGCCAGCCTACAGCTGAGATCAGAAGAAGCTAGATCCATGGAGACTTAAGATGAAGAAATAAGGAGAGACCAGGCAGAGATTGCCGACCATCTTTGCTTCAACATATCACAACAGATTTGGTGAAAAAGCAGCCTTGTGTTAGACACTTTAAAACCTTCTAACTGTAAGCTTTACCCCAAATAAATGCCCTTTATAAAAGCCTACGGATTTCTTGTACTTTGTATCAGCACCCCTTTGGCTGACTAATACACTAGTCCTGAGGTTTTTAACAAGTACAATAAGGCAATATAAGTTATGAGAATTGGCAAGGAAGTATCATTTTTTTGTAAATTATATAATTTTGAAAGAAAATATTCAAAAGGAAATATAGATACTCTTTCAGGTTTAAGAGAATTTAGCAAAATTACTACATATACTATCAATACATGAAAATTGATTATATAACTATATCAGAAACAAGTATCAGAGAATGAAATTTATAAAAAGATACACTTTATACTAACAAAAAAATCTAGAATGTATAACAAAATTATACGTTTTATAACAGTGGCTCAATTAGTTGGCCATGGCTCAATCAGTTGGGTTCCCGTCTACCATATGAGAGGCCCTGGGTTCTCGTCCCGGGGCCTCCTTGTGAAGGCAAGCTCACCCACATGCTACAGAGCACTAGCTGGTCTGAAGATGCTGCAGAGAGCCCACTCAGCAAGGTGACACAACAAAAAAAATGGAGACAAGCAAAAAGAAACCATAGAAGAGTGCACAGCAAACGGACATAGAGAGCAGACAGCAAGCAAGCCGCAATGGGGGAGGGAAAATAAAATAAATAAATACAGACACAGAAGAAAGTACAGTGAATGAACACAGAGAGCAGATAGCACGCAAAAAAAAAAGCCACAAGGAGAGTGAAATTTTAAAAAATTAATAAGAGATATGTAAGATTTCTTTGTAGGAAATCATACATTAAACAATTTTTTTTGTTAAAGTTAATAGATCACAAAGAAATACAAATTTAATAAAAGAAATTTTTAAAAGATTGAAATAAATGGAGATATATACTATATGGATCAAGGGATTTAATATTATAGGAATGTCAGTCTTCCCAACATTGACTTATAAATTCAATGAAATTTTAATCCATATACCTACACATATCTACCTCTGGTTATCACAATTAAGAAGTAAGTAACTAATAGCAATTAAGAACGTGTGGAATTGGCACAAGGTTAAACAGAGTAAAATAAAGAGCTTAGATATAGACTCATGCATATATGCTCAAGTGATTTATGATAATTGTGATAGAGCAGTCTTGAAATGACATTTTCAATAAACAGTGTTGGAACAAATGGGTATTGGGAAAAAAAAGGGAACCCTTACTTCATGCCATTTGCAATCATAAGATGTAGATATATCATTTACCTAAATGTAAAACAATAAAAAAGAACAAAGGAAAGCAAACAATAAAGCTTTTAGAAAATAATATAGGATAATACCTAAATGGCCATTGGGAAGGGAATAATCTCATAAATAGGACACAAAAATCACTAATAATAAAGAAACAATTGGTAAGTTTAACCTCATAAAAATTAAGAACATCTGTTTATTAGACAACACCACTGAAAGGCAACCTAGAGAAAGAAAATATATATGAAACTCATATAATTGACTAAAACTTCACCTCTAGAACACATTGAGAGTCAATTAAAGATGAAGAAAGAAAAAAGAGGAATAGTTACGTCATGAAAGAGAAAATTCAAATGTCCAATAAACACATGAAGAGATGCACAACCTAATTAGCCATCGGGGAAAAGTAAATAAAAACTGCAGTGAGATACCACTACACATATAGTATATGGTCAAAATTTCAAAAGTCTTATAATCCTAAGGTTGATGAGGACGTAGATCGAATAGGAACACTTGTCTGCTGCTCCTGAAAGTGTAAAGTACAACCACTTTGGAAAAATGTCTATGAGTATCTAATAAAGATGCTCATTTTAATGCTCTATGATTAGCAATTCTACTACATGGTGTTACTATACAGAAACACATATGATGTATATTAAGATAATTTGGTCAAAAATATTTGTAGGAGTATTCTTGCCGATAGACCAAAATTGGCAACAATCCAAATATGCATCGACAGAAGAATGCTGTATATTAGCCATTGTATGAATGCAGATTCAATTCCTGACCCACATAATAACATTGATGAATCTTAAAAGGTATAATGCTGAGTAAAGAACACAACAGAATGCATGCCGTATGATTTCATTTATAAAAAGTTCAAAAACAGGCCAAATTAAATCACATTGTTTTGGAATGTATAATTTGGCCATAAAACTTCAAAGAAAAATCACAGAAGTGAATATAATAAAATTCAGCATAGTGACTCCCAGTGTGGATAAGAAAGATAGTACTAGGACAGAGAGGAAATTTCTGGAATGCTGGTAATACCCTATTTTTTAAAATCTTAGTTTAAGTCACAGAGATTTATGTTTTATCTTTCAATAAGCTGCTAATTTATCTTTTATATACTCTTGGGTATGTTGATTCTATTTCACTATAAAATTATTTTTAAAATAATGCATGATTAGTAATGTTTAAAACTTTATCCCAAATAAATATTGACTAAGGAAAGAATGTTCATTACACCTCTTCAAATGAGAATCAGAGGTCCTACTTTGGAAGTTCTTAATAGAATTTTGCATTTTACAAAAATGTAGTTTAGTGTCCTATGGGAAAGATTTCACACTTAAAGACTAACTCTGCTGAACATCTCCTTTTTGTGATAAATTTCCTATCAGTACTAAGCAGCTAAATGATATAAAATATATTTTCTAGTTAAATTTACATCTTGATATTAAGGATTCAGAACTTTCAATCAGTATCTAGACAAGTAACTAGGCAAAAAACAAAAAGTAAAGCACTATCAAACACTTAGTAAACAGAAGATATTTTTAAATTATAAGTAAAAACTTTTAAGTTATCTTTGGCATTTACTTAATATCTCAGAGTGCCATAAAAACTGAGCTACTTTAGCTAGAATTCTGATTCTTCTCAGAAACATAATAAAACCAAATAAAGGACAACACTCTAGTGGAATTTTCCAATATTTTATTTACCCAAATTTTTCAAAGATTCGTTTTGCATACTGAACCTTTCTAGGTACTGGGGTTATAGCAATGGATAAAACAATAATAATTCCCTGCTCTCCTGGAGTTCACATTCTCATTGTTTTTAAAATAGGCAATGCTAAATGCTTTGAAGATAAAGCAGGATGGAGAACAGGAGGTGAAGATACAAACTCGGGTGAGATGGAATGTTGGTTTGTGGAATGTGTGGGAGATAAGTCTTAGAAAGCAAGTATATTTCCCAACCCTGAGGATGTTCCCTGGAGTATGGAAACTGGGGCATGTCTTTGGTATGGGACAGCTACAGAACTGTAAATGGGGAATATTTCTATGAGACTATCAAACAAATGTCAAGAAAAAATATACTCCTCCATCTCCCTTTTCCAATTCAGGTTTTCTATAAACTAGATTAAATTTAGGGGTCTTGGGTCTCATGAGATTTTTATTTTCTAAGGAAAGTAAATGTACTATGGGTTAGTCAAGAAATTTGTTTTAACTCTCACCATTGAGAGTCTTTCTGAAACATGCTCTTTTCTTATTTTCTCCTGAAAAATAATGATAAGCCAACTAAATGATTTGTGGATATCTGAGACTGTTATATGTTAAGTCCATGTTATCAACTTGGCCAGGACTTGGGGTACAGTGATTTGGTCAAGTAAGCACTGGCCTGATTGTTACTGTGAGGATGTTTTGTGGACTTAAATCATCAGTAATTTGATTGCATCTATGGCTGATTACATCTCCAATCAAGTGAGGAGATTGCCTTCCAAGAGATAAGTCTCATCCAATCAGGTGAAGGCTAAATTGATGATTTCAGCAGTCAGAAGGAAGAATTTCCATCTCTACTTCAGCCAGCCAGTTTCTTCCAGGGAATTCACAGGAAATCTTCCTCTGAGTTCCCCAGCTTGTGGCCTGCCCTTTGAAATTTGGAATTGCTCATCCTCACGAATTGCAGAGACAATTCTTATAAAAAAATCATACTCTTTATAGATATGTCCTGTTGGTTCTGTTTCCCTAGAGAACCCTGACTAATACAGTCAGCATTCAATAATCTTTATCTTTTGATGTTACAGAGGTGTAAACTGAGCATCTACCAGGCCCAGAACCTCCTCTGAAAAGTGCCAATGTAATCTCTTTGATAATGAGCCCCTTTCTCCTATAACTGCCATATAGCAAATCAAAAATAAATAAATCTTTTCGAAATCTGATAAAAAGTTATTCATATCCTAAATGTCTGGTCCTTGATGTGGAACTTAGACATGGTGCACATACAAGTTTAAAATATTTAGAGCCCATTGACTTTCTAAGGAATTGTCTGACTTGATATCTCTAAATGTTCCTGAAGATTTTTTTCATGGATCAACAAGAATTTTAAACTAAAGGCCTCTAGATGGAATTGAAACCAATTTCTATTGTTTTTAGTTCTTAACGATGCAGACTTATTTTAGACATCTGCTTTTCAAATAGCCAGGAATTGAATAATCCTTGGATTTATTTAAGCTAACCTCTATTTCCTTATTTTTTCTTGAAAATCACCATGATTTTTTGGCAGTTGATTTTTCAAGCTCTCCATTGTCCTCCTTTGCCAATAAGCTATTACTGGATAGAGGAAAGTATAGTCTAAACTGAAAGCAGTTACTATGTAGTGAATAGTATCTGTTGTGATTTTTAGTGACATCAGGGATTTCCTCAGCTAGAATCTGATTTTTTGTACATTTATTAGAGTCTGAATAGTGCAGGGAATTATCATAGTTAAAAGTGGAGACCAGAATGATTTCTTCGTAACCATGTTAGGGAAGTACTCTGCAGGCAGCTGTTAACAGTTGTATGGGTTGTACACTGCATATCTTGCGGGCAATTAACCTTGTATGTGGCTGCTTTGACTCACTGAAAAAACACTATAGTTCTTGGACCCAGGAAGGATAGAGAAATAGAAAGAAGCCAAGTGTCTTCAGGCATCAGCATAAGCATATTTCTCAGTACTAGAGATGCCCCCTGGAGCACAGAAGATTAGAAAGTCTATAGGCCTTGAAAGCTACAAGATCTTATTGTAGAACAGTTTCATTAGAGCCTAGGTGAGCAAGTGTTTCTTGTATAAACTGCGGCAGTCTTGAGTCATCTTGTCCACTTTGGCCCGCATGAACTTTTGGTCTCTATGAGACTATCTTTTCATATTCCATTCCTTCAAAAATCTTCATCCTCTGACAGATATGCATACAGGAAAGAAAAATCTTTGCTCACAGACTTCTGCCAACAGTTCGGGAGGTGAACAATTGCAAATGAGTGGATTGATTTGTATCATAAACCTGAAAATTTGTCAGCATAGAATTCAAGATTATACTATGAGTTGAATTTCTGTTGCATTCTGTTCACACCTGCAAATTAAAACTCTCCAAGTAAGGCATTTGAGGATAGTAGATAACAAAATCCATCTGAAAGGAAATAGATGTTTTCCTCAGCGACAGCATTTGTCCTATTATAACATTTGATTGATGAATTTGGCTTTAAGCTTTCTTATAGCCAGAAAATGCACTAGGGTTCTAGAGTTTTTGATTTCTGATAATAACAACAAAAAGCGTGTATGATCATCCGTAGTGAAAAAATATGCTTAAATTTAAATGGCAGAAGAATCTAGTCTATGTATAGCAACATTATGTAATTTGGGGTTTTAAAACTGTCTTAGAAAGCATGTCATTGCACAGTTTTGAAAACAAGTGCTTAGAGAAATAAACTGGTAATGAATCACATATATTTGGTTATTTCTTTATGGAGAAATTCTTAAGATGCTTGCAACAAGGGAAAAAAAAAACATGCATCACTAACAAAGCAAAAGGATTTTTGAGGTAGATGAGATGGAATGAAATATTTAGTGAAACATCTTTGAATTCCCAGATGAAGGAATTGAGGCCCAGAGAAGTTAAGAAAACAGGAGTTAAGAGAAAAGGTAAGAAGAATAATATAATTGTGAAGAGGGGTTTTCTGTTTAGCATTATGCCAGAAGGAAGTAGACTCTAGACCCAATCTTTCTTAGCATCCCTCCAAAACCCTCCAAAATGTTGAATCAAAATGGTTAGGATGTTTTTAAAAATATACAAGAAGTATATAAGATAAAAATAATCAGTTATTAAGCACATATTCAACACATATAAGTGGTATAACACTCTTAAAGCAAGTCATTATACAGAGGAATAAAATATAAAGGACTAGAGACCTGGGGAAGCTACCCTTTGTAGTAGGAAATTAAAAATCTATAAGAAACATGAATTAGAATGAAACTTAGAGCAAACAGTAGTCTCCAATTGAAGACTTCATTCGAATAGAGGAGACTAACAGGTATTTAACTAACTTCTTGAAGCTGAAGTTCTGCAAGTAGAAAGGAGAGGAAGCTTCACAAAAGACTGAAAAGGAAAAATAAATACAAAAATTTCTTTTAAGTAAGACCAGACAGGTGAGAGGAGAGAGGAGAGAGAAGGGAGAGAGGGTGGGAGAGAAAAAGAGAGAGAGAGAGGAGATGAAGAGATGGCAACAAGATGGGAACCACAGAAACAGGCTAGATTTTGGGGATTCATGTAAAGACCCACAGAGAACACAAGAATCTCTTTGTTCTTAGAGATGAATATTTCATTTCATTAAAAAAAAGTCAAAGGAAGAAGTAAAACTTACGCTATTAATAGATAATCTCATTCTGTATATATAAAATCCTGAAAAATCCACAATAAAGTTTACTAAAGCTAATAAACAAATTCAGAAAGATGGAAGGGTACAAGATCAACATGCAAAAATCAGTAGTGTTTCTCTACACAGGTAATGGACAACCTGAAAAGGAAATCAAGGGAAAAAATCCATTTACAATAACAAATAAAAGAATCAAATAACTATGAATAAATTTAAACAAGAATGTAAAGGTCTTATATATGGAATATTATAAAACATTGCTAAAAGAAATCAAAGAAGACCTAAATAAATGGAAGTACATTCCATGTTCATGTATTGGGAGACTAAATAATATTAAAATGTCAGTCCTACTCAAAGCAATTTATAGATTCAGCACAATCACAATAAAAATTCCAACTTTCTTTGCCGAAATGGAAAAGCCAATCATCATATTTATATGGAAGGGAAAGGGGCCCTGAATAGTCAAAAGCATCTTGAAAAAGAGTTGGAGGACCACAACTCCCAATTTAAAAATGCATTACAAGCCACAGTGGTCAAAAGAACATAGTACTGACACAAGGACAGACATATAGACCAATGGATCAAACAGAGTTCAGAAATCAATCCTTACATCTATGGCCTAATTATTTTTTTTTCAAGGGTATCATTTGGGAAAAGATAGTCTCTTTTGGGACTCAATTGGGAAAGAATAGTCTCTTCAACAAATGGTGCTGGGAAAACCAGATATCCACACCCAAAAGGATGAATGTGGACCCCTATATCACATCATATACAAAAATTAACTCAAAATGGATCACAGTCATAAATATAAGAACCAAAATTGTAAAATTCCTAAAAGAAAACTTAGGGAAATATCCTCAGGACCTTGTGGTAGGCAATGGTTTCTTAGACTTCACACAAGTAATAAAAGTAAAAAAAAAAAAAAAAAAAAAAAGATAACAGTGACTTCATCAAAATTAACACATTCTGTGTGTCAAAGAACTTCATCATGAAAGCAAAAATACATACTACAGAATGGGAGAAAGTATTTGAAAACCACATATCCAATAAGGGTTTAATATCCAGAATATATAAAAGAAATCTTACAACTTAACGACAAAAAGAAAACCTTATTAAAAATGGGTAGAAGACTTGAATAGACATTTCTCCAAAGAAGATACACAAATGTCCAAAAAGTACATGAAAAGCTGCTCCACATCATTATCCATCAGGAAAATGCAAACCAAACAAGGTACCATATTGCCCCCAGTTTAATGGCTACTGTTAAAAAATGAAAAATAACAAGTGTTGGAAAGAATGTAGGGAAATAGGAATACTGATGCATTGTTGGTAGGAATGTAAAATGGTGCAGCCCCTGTGGAAATAGTTTGGTGGTTCCTCAGAAACTTAAGTATAAAATTACCATATGACCCAACTATCCCACTTCTAGGTATATAACAAAAGAATCAAAAGCAGGGACTCGAGCTCATATTTGTAAAACAATGTTCATAAGTGGTATTATTCACACAATTTCCAAAGTTGGGAGCAACTCAAGTGCCTATAAACCAATGAAAAGATTATATATGGTGTGTATATATATATATACACACCATGCACAATGGAATATTATTCAGTCATAAAAAGCAATAAAGATCTGATACATGCAACAATATTGATGAAACTTGAAGATATCATGGTGAGTGAAATAAACCATACACAAAAAGACAAAAAACGTATGATCTCACTGACATGAAATAATTTGAATAAGCAAAATCATAAGAGTCAGGACTTAGAATACAATTTATCAGAGACTGAGATGGGAGTAGGGATCGGGGAGTTAATGCTTCATTGGTACAGAGTTTCTGTTTGGCAGGATGGAAATGCTTTGGCAATGGATGGTGGTGATGGTAGCTTAATCTTGTGATTATAATTAACACCACTGAGGTACATTGTTGAATGTATTTGAAAAGAGGAAATTTTAAATTGTCAAATAATTATAAGAACAAAAATTTAAGAAAATAACATAAGACTGTACCACAGTAATGGTGAGCCATAAGGTAAACCCATGGACTATAGTTAATAGTACAATTATAATGATATTTTTTCATCAATTGTAAATAAGTTACCACACTACTGGAAAATGTTAATAAAGAGCAGATCAGAAAAATCTCCTAAAATAAAAAAAACATACAAAAAGCAAAAACCCAGTGACACCTAAGGTTAGAATACTGAGCTTCCATGATCTTATAATATGAAAATAAATGAGCTATTGACTAAAATAACACTGATTTCTTTCAGATTTTGCCTTACCCAGAAGCCTCTGATGCCCTATAATTCTTAAACAAAATTCCAATTTTCTTGGAAAACCCATTTAAACACCATGATTTCTTGAACAGGAAGAAATGAGGAAAATTAGAAGGATCAAAATGAACTGAGCATATCAAAGGTGTTTTTTTTTTTCACACTTACCAAGCCATAAAGACCATGTTACAAGGTTGATTAAAATCTCCTTGTGGGAAGTGGACTTGGTTCAACAGATTGAGAGTCCACCTACCACATGGGAGGTGCAGGGTTCAAACCCAGGACCTCCTAGAACCATGAGGAGCTGGCTCACGTGCAGTGCTGATGTGTGCAAGGAGTGCCATGCCATGCAGTGGTGTCCCCCATGTAGGGGAGCCCCACGCGCAAGGAGTGTGCCCTGTAAGGAGAGCCGCCCAACACGAAAGAAAGTTCAGCCTGCCCAGGAGTGGTAACCACACACACGGAGAGTTGATGCAGTAAGATGGCACAACAAAAAGAGACATGGGTTCCCAGTGCCGCTGACAAGAATAGAAGTGGACACAGAATAACACACAGCAAATGGACACAGAGAGCAGACAACTGGTGCAGGGCGGGGGAAGAGAAGAGAAATAAATAAATAAAAATCTTTTAAAAATCTGCTTGTGTTGGTTAATATACTTTTCTTTTTGCTTAAAGAGTTTTTGTTTGTTTGCTTGGTTGGTTGATTAGAGAAGTTGTGGGTTTACAGAACAATCATACATAAAATACAGGATTCTTTAAAAAAAATACAGAATTCCCAAATACCACCCTGGATCTTGTCAAATGCCCTTCTTTTTTTGCAACATGAATTTTTTTTAATTAAAAAAAGATATTTAGATTACATAAATGTTACACTAAAAATCGAAGGGGATTCCCATATGCCCTGCTCTCCACTGCCCACATTTCCCTACCTTAACAACATCCTTCATTAGTATGGTACATTCATTGCAATTGATGAACACATTTTGGAGCATTGCCATGAAGCATGGATTATAGTTTACACTGTATGCTGTTCTGTAGGTTATGGCAAGATATATAATGGCCTGTATCTGTCATTGCAATGTCATTCAGGACAATTTCCAAGTCCCCAAAATGCCCCCGTATTATACCTGGTTTCCCTTTCCCTGACCTCAGAACCTCCAGTGGCCACTGCTACCACATCGATGATTTAAGGTCTTCCATTGCTAGAATCACAATAAGTCTATAGTAGAATACCAGTGGTCCACTCTCATCCATAGTTCATTCCTCAATCCTGAGGATTCTGGGATGGTGATGCCCACTCCACCTCTAATTGAGAGGGGGCTTCAGTCCCATACAGATGATGGATGGGACGCTCTTACTTACATTTGTAGACACTCTCAGTTCTTGGTATAGTGGTTGTCCATCATCACCTACTTTTAGGTTGTCCTGGGTGAGTACAATGAACTGGAGAGCAGGTGTTGCAACTCTGTTGAGGTTCAGGGCCCAACTGGCACATGGACAACCCAAAGATTCAGGTCTCTTGGACGTAAACCTACAAACTCAAATACCAACCATAGGTTCAAATAGAAGGGAAAGAAGAGTCATGTTTAGGGAATCACAACAAGGAGGCTCTCAGGAGATAATGCTTAGGCACCCTATAATACTATAATACTAGGCTAAGTTTCATTTTCAAGAGAGTAAAGATTCATAAGCACAGTCATCAATATCAAGGACCCATCAACAGACATTCTCCTTCACTAGTCATTGCCTCTGTACTTGGGGAATTATTGCGGATCCATTATAGAATGTGACAGAGCTGCCCAGGATGGGAATTCAATATTCCTTCCATTATTGTGTGAGTCTCCTCCCACCATGACAATGCCTCATGAACATCTGAAGACATTTATATGACTTATATGTATGTCCAGGTGAACATCCTCCCTTGTATCCCTATCACTGACACCCCACATAAATGGTCCTCCCCTGCCACAGTTGTAACCTTTCTGTGATCTAAAACTTCTTAGAAAATGAAATAATAATCATAGTTTTAAAAACAAGAAATGAAACACAAAAGATTAAAAAATAAAAATAAGTAAAATAATTTGGATAATAAAAAATAATGAATATAAATTTTTTTGACATTTTGCCTTTCATCACTTTAAGATCTGTTGTCCTGTATGTACAGTGACATTTTCTTCCATTTATTCCCACATGCCTTACTATTTTCATTTTGTCTTCAAAGAAGTTTTAAGTCACAGCAAAGTCATTTACAGAATACAGAAGACTCCCATATATCCAACATCCTCCCCCTTTTCCCCCTTCCCCTATTAATAACATTTTATATGTGGACAGTACATTTGTTATGAATAATGTACAAATATTGAAACATAGTTACCAACCATGGTCAATGGTTTACATTATGGTTTACATTTTGGACCATACACTTTTATAAATTTTGATGAAATTTAACATGGCCAGTATCCATTATTGGAAGATCATGTAGAACCCTTCCATCACCCTCAAAATGCCGCCTCTCCCATCCATTCTATTCCTCCCTCTCCCTCCCTTTGGACCCACAGCAACCACCAGGATTCACTATTTGCAGGACTGGATTCAGAGCTACTTGCATCAACCCGGAGGGATTGACACACTGGTCTGTCCTCACCTATTGGGCACCGCCTATGCGCTCGAGAGACTCCTGCTGCTCTATCTGAGAACATAGAGGGCCTCCCTAGGATAGGAGTCCAACACCTTCCTGCTCGTTATGTGGGTCCACCCACTGATATATGACACTATGTCAAGATGAACACTCACACATTCCCTAGAAGCCTGCCCTAGGTGCTCCCTGTCCCAAATGCCTTCCACATCCAACACCCTGTACAAGTAATCCTAACTTACTCTATTGTCAAAAGAGCATTCCCAACATTTAATTTCAGTCACATACCCACCAATCCCAGTGTTCACCTGCTCCCTCCCCTAACCCTCCCCCCAGTTCCATGGACAGTCCTACCCCCTTCCACACCCTACCCCCCTGAATACCTGCACTGCTTAATCCAATAGTATCGCTGCATGACTGTCATGCCCCTTCACTGCATAACTACACACTTCCACCTTATCATAGATTTTGCACATAGGTGCATTGGATCACAGATTTATTCTCTGTTTCTATTTCCTGTAAACGTATCTTCCAGATTCTAGTTCTGTGAGTCTGTTTAATTTGCTTAATTCATATCAGTGAAGTCATGTAATACTTGTCCTTCAGTGCCTGGCTTGCTTCACTCAACATAAGGTCCTCAAATTTATCCATGTTATCCTGTGTGTTAATACTGTAGTCCTTTTTACAGCTGAGTAATACTCCATTGTGCGTGTGTGTGTGTATATATATATATGTAACACAATTTATCTATCTGTTGAAGGGCATTTGGGTTGATTCCAACTTTTGGCAATAGTGAATAAAGCCACTATGAACATTGGTATGGATATATCTGTTCATGTCCTTGTTTTCATTTTTTTTGGGTGGAATTGCTGGATCATATGGCAGCTCTATAGTTAGTTTTCTGAGGAATTGTCAAACTGTTCTCCACAATACTGCACCACTCTATATTCCCACCAGCAGTGAATGAGGGTTCTTATTCCTCCACATCCTCTCCAACACTTTTAGTCCTCTATTTTTTAATAGCCACCAGTCTAATGAGTGTAAGATAATATCTCATTGTAGTTTTGATTTGTATTTCCCAAATAACTAGTGATGTTGAGCATCTTTTCATGTGCTTTTTAGCCATTTGTATTTCTTCTTTGGAGAAGTGTCTATTCAAATCACTTGCCCATTTTTAAAATGAGTTGTTTGTCTTTTTATTTTTGATATAGGATTTCCTTATATATGGTGGATATTAGGCCCCTCTCAGACACATGGTTCCCAAATATTTTCTCCCATTGAATAGGGTGTCTTTCACTTTCTTGACAAACTCCTTTGAGGTGCAAAAATTCTTAATTTTGAGGAGGTCTCCTTTACCTAGTTTTTCTTTTGCTGCTCATGATTTGGGTGTAAAGTTCACGAAACCATTTCCTATTACAAGATCCTGTAGATGCTTCCCTACATTTTCTTACAAGGTCTTTATGGTCTTGGTTCTTATATTTAGATCTTTTATCCATCTTGAGTTAATTTTTGTATAAGGTGTGAGATGATGTTCCTCTCTCATTCTTTTGGATATGGACATCCAGTTCTCCAAGTACCTTTTGTTGAAGATGTCATTTTCTCCTTGGTGACTGGGCTTGGTGTCCTTGTCAAAGATCATGTAACTATATATGCAAGGATCTATATCAGAACTCTCAGTTCTGTTCCATTGGTCAGTATGTCTATCCTTATGCCAATACCATGCAGTTTTGACCACTGCAGGTTTGTAGTATGCTTTAAAGTCAGGTAGTGTGATTTCCTTCTATTTCATTTTTCCCTTTAATATGTCTTTGGTATTCAGGGTGACTTGTCCTTCCAGATAAATTTCATAGTTAATTTTTTCAATACAGGAAAAAATGCTGTGGTGACTTTTTTTAGGATTGTATTAAATCAGTTTGGTAGGGTAGGGATTTTAATAATGTTTAGTCTTCCTATCTATGAACAGGGAATATTCTTCCATGTATTTAATTCTTCTTTGATTTCCTTTAACAGTGTTGTGTAGTTTTCTGCATGTAAGTCATTTACATCTTTAAATTTATTCCTATGCATTTATTTAGGTTGTATCAGTAGTAATGTCCCCCTTTTCATTTCTCATTTTTATTTGTATCTTCTTTTTTTCTTGGTCAGCCTAGCTAAAGGTTTGTTAATTTTATTGATATTTTCAAAGAACCAGTTTTTAGGGTTTTTTTTTTCACTCTATTGTTATTTTTCTCTATTTAATTTATCACCACTCTAATATTTGTTATTTCCTTCATTCTGCTTGCCTTAGGTTTAGATTGTGTTTCTTTTTCTAGTTTTTTCAGTTTTGAGGTTAGTTACCTATTTTGAAATCTTTCTTCTTTTTAAATAAAACATTTAAAGCCATAAATTTCCCTCTCAGCACTTTTTGCCACATCCCCAAATTTTGATTGTTTTATTTTCATTTTAATTCACCTCAAGATATTTCCTAATTTCCCTTTTGATTTCTTCTTTAACTCATTGGTTATTTAAAGGCATGTTAACTTCATATATTTGTGAATTTTCCATTTCTCCCTCTGTTACAAATTTCTTGCTTAATTTCATCATGGTTTGAGAAAATACATTTTATGATTTTAATATTTTTCATTTATTGAGACTTCTTTTTTTCACTTAACATACGGTCTCTCCTCCAGAATGATCAATGTGCACTTGAGAAGGATGCGTATTCTCTTAATGTTGGATGAAGTGCTTTGCATATGTCTGTTAAGTTTAGTTGGTATAGAGTTTTGATCGAGTCTTGTATTTCCTTACTGATCTTCTGACTAGATATTCTATCCCTTATTGAAAGAGTTTAAGACCTTGCCAGATAAACAAATGTGATGTAATTCATCACTACTTGACCTACCCTAAAAATACGCTAAAGGAACCATTTCAGACTAAAAGGAAAGAACACTAGAGAGTGGCTCAAAGCTAGAATGAAGAAATGAAGACATC
Organism: Dasypus novemcinctus; assembly: GCF_030445035.2. Taxonomy (NCBI): domain Eukaryota; kingdom Metazoa; phylum Chordata; class Mammalia; order Cingulata; family Dasypodidae; genus Dasypus; species Dasypus novemcinctus. The sequence goes on along the minus strand of NC_080683.1, from coordinate 44,179,683 downwards.
ATGTAAAGGTAAACCATTTTGTCGTTATAAATGCCAGTATTATTGCATTGTATTATTTGGTATGTAACTCCATTTCTTACTTCCAATAGGTGGTAAGATGCAAATGCATGAAACATAATGAGAAGTCTATGGTTTTGGACAAAAAATATACAAAGAAATAAGTGGTAATAAGTACAAAAAAAGGGTGAGTTAATGGAAGGGTACAGTAAAAGTATGTGTGTATGCTATTGTAGTCAAGTTGATATTAAACCAAATATGATTGTTATGCATTTAGGATATTAAATTTTAACCCCATGGTAACTATGAGGAAAATAGATGAAAAATGTAGAAAAGAGAAAACACTTAATATAGTACAGCACAAAAATCAAATAAAATCAGAAATGAGAAAGGTGACATTACTTCTGATCCCACAACAATAAAAAGGATCATAAGGGGATTCTATAAAGAAATGTTTGCCAACAAATCAGACAACTTAGATGAAATGGACAAGTTCCTAGAAACACATGAACAACCTACACTGTCTCTAGAAGAAATCGAAAACCTCAACAGACCAATTACAAGCAAAGAGATTGAATCACTAATCAAAAACCTCCCAACAAAGAAAAGCCCAGAACCCAAAAGCCTCACAGGCAAATTCTATCAATCATCCTAAGAAGAATTAATACCAAATCTGGATAGGCACTTCAGTTAAAGAAAAATATGCTCAGTGCTTATTGTTCTTAACACAATTGCAGTCTGTTCTGGTGTCCTAGGTTGGTGAAAGGAGTATATAAAAAATGAGTTGGCTTTTACAAAGGGGATTTAATAGCTTACAAGCTTCCGGTTCTGAGGCTGTGGAAATGTCTAAACCAATGCATTATCAAGATGATACATTCTTCCTGAAGACTGGCTGCCAGTGATCCTGGTCTCCTTTGTCACATGGCAAGACACATGGTGGCATCTGCTGGTCTCTCCCTTCTCTTCTGGGTTTCATTGCTTCCAGCTTCTTGTTTCTGTGGCTTTTCTCTTGCCTGAATTCCATTCTCTTATAAAGGAATACAGAGGATCAAGACCCTCCCTCAATAAGGTGGGTCACATCTTCACTTAAGATCTTACTCACACAAAGATCTTACATAAAATAGGTCCACAACCACAGGAATGGATTAACTTTAAGAACATACTTTTGGGGGGGTACATACAGCTTCAAATTATCACAAGGTCTTTTATAAATATTGGCCTAAGAAGGAAAAATATTTGTTCTTGTGGTTTCAGGATAAAAATCAGCAATTTGGTTTTGATGATCATTCAAGCAAAAGCTTCAAGGGCTTTTTATTGTGATCCAAAATTGGTGAAGAGCCAGAAGATTAAAAATCTAGTGCAGTTCAGACTAGCTTATGCATTTTAAAGTCTGGTGTGTCTTGCATAGAATCAAGTTGCAAGGAACAAGTGGAGGCTATTGTGCTTTATGAGACAAAATGATAAGAAAGCAGAATGCAGAAAAATGCCTCATGCCTGTGCTTGCAACACAAAGTCTTCCACAGTAAATCACGAGAGCAGAGACCTCTGTCTTAATTACTTGAAAATAAATTTAAAGTCATAAATCATGTGTCCCCAAAGAGTTGACAACTGAAATGTATGGGCCTAATGAAGATTTTCCTTCATCCCCTAATTTGCTGAAGCAAGAAATTTGGAATGAAAGAATGGTAAACATTTGTCCTAGAACCATTTGCAAGTAACAGAAACCCACTTTAACTTATTAAACACAACACGAAGAGATAATTAATCATGAAGCCCCAAGGAGTACAAGTAGATCTGGGGGGTGGGGTGGGGGTGAGTGGACCCAAGAATAGGAAAACCATTAGGATACAAACGCTATCTTCTCAGTGAAGCTCCCTCTGTGGGGCCACATGGTTTTTCATCTCTGCTTCTATCTGCCGGTTACCTTTAGTCTCCTCTTTGTTGATTGTGTTTTTATATCTGTCAGCACGTGGCCCACATGGTCACCCTAGCCCATTCATTATTGGTGAAAAGCCCAGCAGAGTCTTTTTTTTCTTCTTTCAACCCTAAATTGTTAAAAATAAAAAAAGAGACAGAGAGAGAGGCGTTGATTGGCCCAGGTTGTTCAGGTTCATCCAAGACTGTGGGCAAGATATTGGGTAATGAAATTTAAACATGGCTGCCAGAGCTCATCCCTTGTGTGGGTGAGTTATTATCAGAGAAGGCTGGGAGACAGCCAGAAAATACATCTACAACAACAGTTTTTAGGCTAAGTATCATATTAAATTACTAGTTACTTTGTTTTCTCAAGTTACCTAGCCTTTACTAAGTGTTATTACATCAACTGTCAATTACAATTTGCTAATTAAGGCATTTCACTTATGTATATAAAAAGATGTGTTTACAGTTAATGGTCATAATTATAATCTCTTAATAGATCTGTAATAATCTGGAAAAAAGTATAGTTGATTTCTATTGTTCTGTGTTTGAACAGGTAATACAGATTACGATGACAGAAATAACCAAAGATTCCTTCTCCCCTTCCACAGTGTGAAGTTGTTGCTAGGAAGGAATTGTCTAGCCACATATACAAGTTCCCCCTTGCATCTAGGTGGGTATGTCTCCCAGTTCTTGCCAGCATAGCCTCTCTTTTTACCCAGTTGCTCTTTCAATGTTAACAAACAAAGCTACCCTTAATGGCCCTTGCTAAAGATGGCAAAGCCTCTGTCAACCTGGGTCCCTGAGTGTTTATGGATCATGGTCACTAAGAAAAGAAGACCACCCAAGAAAGTTCCTCAACCATAAGCCTGGAAGTTATTATCAACTAATGCAAGGAAACAGCCATAACATACAAGTACTCTGGGGAGAGGTAAGAATTTGCCCTAAAATCATATTAAAATATAAATCAGAGCTATTCAAAGTGTGGGTCTAAAAACCACATGAGAACAGTTTGTTGCCAGCCAGTGAGTAATAAGAAGCTTGCACTGGAATGTAGATCAACGCCACCACTAAGCACATTGTTTAGTTCAGCTGATGTTTTTTTTTTGTATAGGAAGGCTTTCTTGCTGAGGGAAGCAATGTGCTGATTTAAATCCTGACATAAGAACCTGAGTTTGTCATGGATCAGTACTTTGAGTAGCCAAGCAGCACTTGTATAAATTACCTATATTAGAACTGTTACTGAAATTAGGTTTGTTATATTATTTAAACCAAAGCAATATATGCACAGACTAAAAAAAATTAACAGTACACAAAGGAAGAATAAAATGAAAAGGAAAAGCTTCCTTTCACCTCTATTGCACAGCCTACTCAAGTTCTTCTCCCCAAAGGTAAATTACTCTAAAGCAATTTCTTATTTTGCATTAAGAAAAATGTTATATGTATATTTTCATACATATGTATACACTTTTAAAATGGACACAAGTGGAGCTATAATAGTCACAGCATTTGGTCCCATGCTTTTTAATTCAATATTTCTTAGAAATACTTGTATATCAGCAAGTATAGATCTATCTCATTCCATTCAAGGGCCATAGAGTAAGGGTATTACATTATGTATACAAATCATAATGTCACTAACCAATCAGTCCCCTCTTGTGAAAGGGTACCAGCTTTCCAATTTGTTTTGCTATTACAAACAATATTGGAAGGATAGCATTGTTCATAAGGAAAATGTTTTATACTTTTGAGAGTGTATAAAAGGGAATCCATGGGACAAAAGTAACGTACATATGAAATGTTTACAGATATTGCTAAATTAACATTTGAAAAGATGGTGTCTGTGCTTTCCCAACGAATATGAGAGTACTTTTTAGCTATATCTTCACCAAAGCTGACTATTATTGAATGGTAAGATTTTATCCAGTCTGATAAGTGAGTAATGTTGTTTAGATTTGAAGTACTTAATTTATGAGTATGGATGAGCATTTTATTCTAAGGAATTATTTCATTCAGGCCCAGTTCAGGAAAACCAACTACAGGAAAAACATCCAAGGAAATGGACTGAGGTGTGGAAAGCCTGTGGGAAAAAATAGGTTGTTCTTCTCTCTTGTGGATATAAGAGTTCTCATTTATCTTTCTCTTTGCATGTTTGCCCTCTCTTTCCCTCTCACCCTCTCTCCCTCCTTTTTTCTCTCTCTCTCCAACTGTGTAGTTCTTGATGAGTTTTCTTGGCTGAAAAAAGCACCTGGCAAAGCTGATGATGCTCTATCTCAACTCAGGTCAAGCACTAGTGACAGATGTTCTGATTTCAGATACTCAGGAGTGAGAAACTGATTGGTACAAATTGGTCTAGCATCCCTCATAGTATCATCAACATGGACACAGGGCTCACTTTTCTGGTCACTGTGGTTTGGGGGGTAAGAGGAAGGGGATGAGTAGTGGGATGAGAAGATACCCTAAAATGCTTTTATTGTAGGGATTTCCTACCATGGTCATAAACAGTATTGATTCATCACCTAAGATTGTTTTGCCTCTTAAATGTTAATCTTCAGTGTTGTACTCTCTGTCACAACCTCACAAACATGATCTTCAGATTTGTTAAGGCTTCATATTATTTGATCCTACCCCTTCCTCTGTTGCACCATAACCTGAAATCTGCCCACTTCCCTAGCAACAGCTAACAGCACAAAACCACAAGTCCGCCCACAAGTTTCTGCCAATCCCCAGCCGCCCCGTAGCCCTCACTCCTCCTGCTCTACCCCGCCCTCCTCATTCTCTATATAACCCACTGCACTTCCTTAATAAAACGGACTTGCGTACAGACCTGGTCTCCGCGGCTTTCTTCCTCCCCTTGCCATGCGTCCTCCACACCTGAGAGCCCCTCTGAGGCTGTCTGCCACAGCCTCAGACGCCTTTGCGGCCAGCTGACCCCTCCAAACCCCCCCGTCAGCGTCGGGGTGCAAGCCGCCCCAGCCGCAACTGGCGCTCGAACAGGGACCGGGGCCGGTCCGACGTGACCGCTGCCTCACCCCCGTGGGACCTTGCTCCCACCCCTTCGCCGCGCTCTCAAGGTAAGGACCCCCGTTATCGGCCCCCGGCAGAAAAATGGGCGGGCGTCTATCTTCCCGCCAAGCGCCGCAAGTCAGAGCGCTTGCTGGCCTCCTAGACACTAATGGCGTTAGGGTTTCCCTCCGCCACCTGCAAAAGTACTGGGATCTCCTCCTGCCTTTCAATCCGTGGCTGGCCACCTGCCACCTTTGGAGCCCAGACACTTACTCGCGTCTCATTGACCGCGTCACCTCCTCTATGGAGCATGATGGCAGGTCGTTTCCCCCTGGCCTCCTGCCCACGCTTGTGGCCATCCGCGCCTGCCTCCTTGGCGCACCTGCCCCGAAAGACGCTTACCAGGTTTCCACCGGGGCTGCTGCGCGGCCGCTCGACTGCGACCCTGATAAGGGGGACACTCCCGACTCAGATACTGAGTCCTTATCTAGTCAGCTCAATGCCGACCTTGAGCTCCATCCTCTTCGGGATGACCATTATCAGGATGGCGAACTTCCTCTTTCCTCTCCACCTGAAAGGGGGAGGTTTCTGCCTAGTCGCCAAGATGGCAAACTTCCTCCTTCTTCTTCGCTTGAAAGGGGGAAGTTCCCGCCTGGCCACCAAGATGGCACACTTCCTCCTTCTTCTTCGCCTGAAGGGAGGAGGTATGGGCTCTCAGGCGGAAATCCCGCCTCTCTTTATCCGCCTCTTCCGGTCACTCCGCCATCTTGGCGCAGACCGGAAGGAGAGCGTCCGCCATCTTGGCGCAAACCGGAAGGAGAGCCTCTGCCATCTTGGCTCAGGGCGGAAGGAGAGCCTCCGCCATCTTATAAATCACCGGAAGCCTTGCCGCGGACATTTTGTCCACCGGAAACTGCTCTGCAGCCATCTTGTTTGCAACCGGAAGGAGAGCCCCCACCATCTTGTTTGCAACCGGAAACTCCTCTGCGTCCATCTTGTCCCCCCTCTCAGACAACATGGCCGCCACCTCCTCCTCCATTGGCCGCTCCGCCGGCGCCAGCGTCCAGGCCTTGGACCAGTTCAGACACATGGCTGGGCCACTCCGGCCCACCCATGACAGGGGCCACCCCTCACCTCTTCCCTTTAAACCCAGCACCCTCTCAAGCGCGCCCCCAGCAATGGCTCCCTTTCACCACTGATGAAATTAAAAACCTTAGACGCGCAGTTAAGGAGGATGGCATCGGGAGTCCGTACGCCCAACAGCTGCTCGAGGAACTTGGGGCACAACTTGTTCTCCCCTATGATTGGATTTCACTTGCCCGGGCCATTCTGGCCCCAGGACAGTTCGTGGAATGGAGATGCCACTTCCAGGCAGAGGCTGAGAGGTGCATCGCTGAGAATGCCAGTGCGGGTATCCAGGACCCCCCAGAGGCGTACACAGGCATCGGTACTTTCACCGATCCTGTGCAGTACCGCAATGCGCCCCCCGGTTTTTGGCTCCGGCTTAGAGAACTAGCCCTGCGATCCTTCCGCAATGTCTCCACCACGAGACCTCAAAAGCTCGCCCAGATGACCCAGGGCAAAGACGAAGATTTCGCTACCTTTGTCGCCCGCGTCATCGAGGCCTGCCAGCGTAAGGTCCGTGGAGAGGAGGCCCAGGTCGCTCTCGCCAAAGATCTCATCGTTGAAGGATGCCTCGATGCTTGCCGGCAGATTATCCTCACCATGCGGGATAAGGGCGTCCATGACTGGGTCTTGGCTTGCCGCAACCTTGACCCGCAGGCCACTAGCCTCGCCAAAGCCATCGCCACGGCCCTAGCCGTTTCTTCCGGATGCTTCAGATGCGGTGAGACGGGCCACTTCGCCCGAGACTGCCCACAATCGCAGACCGAGAGACCACCCCTCCCAGCATCCGGCAGCCGCCCTCCATCCCGCCCGAGAGGGCCTTCCACCCCATGCCCTCGATGCAGAAAAGGATATCATTGGGCCCGCGACTGCCGCTCCGCTCAAAGCCCTCGCCAACCTTTAAACTCCCAGCGGGGCAAGCCTCAGCCCCGCCCCAAAGAGGCCACCCACCAGAGAGCCCCCAAGCCTTGATGTGGACGGTTCCCATCAGAAGCTCCTCCAAGCCTGTCATGGAGCTCAAAATCGAAGGGCAATGGTTAGAGGGACTGCTCGACTCCGGTGCAGAGGTCTCCTGCATCCCGTTTGAAATCGTCGCCTTCAACCACTGGGCTCTTGAGCAGGGGCCTCAGGTAATTGGGGCCACAGGCTCCGCTGAGTCCTGGAGATGCGCCACTCCTATCAAATGGGAGGACCGAGAGGGCTGACACAGTCACTTCTGCCCCCTCATCCTCTCCACCGTTGGTGGTATTCTCTGGGGAAGAGATATCCTCAGCCAAACGGGAGCCATCCTCACTACTGAGGCCCTCTCGCTCAGCCTGCCCCCCCCCTAGTGGGGGCCACTGCTCCCATCGCAACACCTGACCCTATCCCTCTGGAATGGGACACAGAGGAGCCCATCTGGGTCGAGCAGTGGCCCTTGCCATCTTACAAACTGCAAGCCCTCTCCACTCTCGTCGAAGAGCAGTTACGGGCAGGACACATTGAACCTTCCACTAGTCCCTACAATTCACCTGTCTTTGTTATTACCAAGAAAAGCAGTGGCAAATATCGCCTTCTCCATGACCTACGTGAGGTCAACAAGCACATCAAGCCAATGGGATCGCCGCAGCCAGGGTGCCCGCACCCCACCGCTGTCCCTCAGCACATGCACGCGGCCATCATCGACATCAAGGACTGCTTCTTCTCCATTCCTCTCCATCCACGAGACTGCCCACGGTTCGCCTTCACGGTGCCTCAAACAAACCATCGAGGTGCAGCTCAGCGTTACCAATGGAGAGTCCTCCCTCAAGGAATGCGCAACAGCCCAGCCATCTGCCAACTCTTTGTCAATTGCGCAGTCGATCCACTCCGCAAGAAGGCCCACAGGCGCACCCACATCATCCACTACATGGACGATCTGCTCATTGCCGCTAAGGATCCTCGTGAGCTGGAAACTCTCGTCTCGGAGCTTCTCCACAATCTCTCACAGATCGGACTTACTGTTCAGCCTGACAAGATTCGCCTTCAATCCCCCTTTCAATTTTTGGGGTTTCACTTTCACCACCATGTTAAGCCAGTAGCACCAAAGCTACAGGTGTCGCCCAAGATGTCTCTAACGGAGCTACAGCAGCTCTGCGGCCAAATCAATTGGCTTCGGTCAGCGCTCCCCATCACCACGGCTCAACTTCAGCCTCTTTTCGAGCTCCTGCAGACTAAGGATCTTCCAGCCGATGCAGTCACCCGGCACATCGTCATCACTCCAGCAGCCCGAGCAGCTGTGCAGGATGTCAACGAGGCCCTTCAGGCCTGCCACCTTGAGCGCTACGCCCCAGGACTGCCAATCCTCGCATTGGTTCTTCCCACGCCAGTAACGCCCACTGGACTCCTCTGGCAAGACGGGCCACTGCTCTGGCTACACACTTCCAAGAGTAAGCTCCCAAAAATCTGCCCCTTCACAAGGGCATGGATCGCTCTCGCCTCCGACCTTGTGGGGCTATGTGTGCATACCTACGGAGTTCCTCCTTCCACAATCGTCTGGCCCTTTGACGCCAAGGCTACTACCAACCTGCTCATCCACGACGTGGACATGCAAGTGCTCGCTGAAACTTTCAGAGGCTCTTTCGACAACCACTATCCTCATCACCGACTTCTCCAAGGCCTCTCGCGACTCGCATTCTCCACTCCGTTCCATCCATTGCCGGCCAGGAAACCTCTTCCACACGCAGTAACGGCCTTTACAGATGCCTCAAAGACCTCCTATGCTGCGGTCATCTATTCACCTGGTTCCCCAACGCCACGAACCCTTGTGTTTTCGAACGCGTTCTCCGTCCAAGTCGGAGAACTGCTCGCAGTCGCTGTTGCTCTGCACACCTGCCCCAACCAGCCGCTCAATATCTTCACAGACAGTTTATACACCCTGCAGGTGTGCCATGCCTTGCCTCTTGCCACCTTCTTCCCTACGGATACAGCCATCGATAGGGCGCTTCAGTTCCTCCAGCACCAATTAGAAGCCAGAGACCACCCTTGGTTCATCACTCACATCAGAAGTCACAGCAGCCTCCCTGGCCCGCTAACCACTGGAAATCAAGCCGCCGACCGCGCTGTCCAGCCATCACCAGCTCAGGCATCACCAGCACAGCACGCTGTGCTCGCCTGCCACAGCATGCCTTGCACATGCCAACCACGGCACACCGCACTTGCCAACCACAGTGTGCCCTGGCCGCTTTATCTTGGGGACGTTGTCAACCAGGCCAAGCTACTGCATGCGCAGTTCCACTTCTCAGCGCGCTCAATTCATAAGCTCTTTCCCAATCTGCCCATGGAAACCTGTAAGCACCTCGTGCGCTCTTGCCGCACCTGCGCGCCTCTCTTACCCCTCGGCCCATTACAACCACAGGGCGTCAACCCGCGAGCTCTTCGCCCAAACTCCCGATGGCAAATGGACGTTACTCATGTCAACTCTTTTGGAAGACTCAAGTTCCTGCATGTTGCCGTCGACACCTTCTCGCACATGTGCTACGCCCTGCCCCTTCCAGGAGAAACAGCCAAACACGCCATCCGTGCGCTACGCCAAGCCATCCTTTTTATGGGCGTTCCATGGGACCTCAAAGCAGACAATGGCCCCGCTTATCGGAGCTCCGCCTTTGCTGCCTTCCTACAAATGTACAAGATCACACATCATTTCGGGGTTCCCTACAACCCACAAGGACAAGGCATCGTCGAGCGCATTAACCAACAGCTCAAGCTCCTTATTCACAAAGAGCAAAATGAAGCTCCTCTAAAGCCACCAGGAGACGTTGTTACCGCCTGCTTAATTCACTTAAACTTGCTCACATTTGACAAGAAAGGCCTTTCTCCCACCCACAAGCATTGGGGCCCCATGTGGCGTCCCACCCAAGCCCCTCTTGTCCATTGGAAAGACCCCCAAACTAACCGCTGGCAACGACCAGCCCCCCTCCTTGCCCAAGGGCGAGGTTTTGCTTGTGTCTTTCCAGATTCTGAGCCGCAGCCCCTGTGGATCCCAGCTCGTCTGATCCGTCCTGCCACAGTGCCTGCAACGGACCACACCCCTTCACCCGATGACCTGGCACCCTTCACCGCCGTCCGACGCACGCCGGCGCCAGCACCTCCAGAGAACGCTGCGCCTGCGCCATCAAGCAACGGTCCACCACTGAACACCCCCTCTTCGTTCGCCCCCCTAGACGACTACGCCAATGGAGCAGAGGACTGAAGCTCGTCTGTACCCAGTCCTTCTCCTCCTCCTTCCTCTTCTCCCGCCTATCTTCTCCAACCCCTCACACCAACCCTTCAACTGGACGCTCACCCTTTGGCAGCAGGAAAAGCTCCTCGCTGTAAATGTCACTGCAAGCGCTCCTTCCTTCACCGTGCACATCTGTAATCTCACCAACCTAGCTTACACGTCCAGTTATAGCAGTGCCTTCGATAGCTGCTCCCTTCATTGCTATACTTCACCCCCATCGCGCCGCAGCAGGCGTACCCCTGCAGCCACGTACGGTGCGGGCCTCCCCAAAGAGTGCCGTGGCCCCAATGATAACCATTTCTCAGGTTTCTACATCTGTCCATCCACCTCCAGAGGATGCCATGACCCTGCACACTATTACTGCCCTTCCTGGGGGTGCGAGACCATCGCCTACGGATGGTCCGGTGCCCCTAACAAAGACCCCTATATTAAGCTTATCCACAGCAGCACAAACTGGCGCTCCGTCACCCTACAAGTCAAAAATCCCCTAGATCCAGTCTGGCTGTCTGGCCGCACATGGGGAGTCCGCCTGTATGCAACCGGCTATGACTACGGTGCCTTTATCATTATAAAAAAGGAGCCGATTCCCACACGTTCCATCCCAGTGGGCCCAAATCAGGTTCTCAATCCTCCACAGGCACAGCCTCCCTCTCCCCCCCACTCCGCCTCACCCTCTCCCTCGCCCAGCCCCCCCCTCGCTACTGCCCCCCTTACCTCCCACAACCCCCTACTCAGTATTCTAGCCCTCTCATTAACCTAATCAGAGCCTCCTACACCTCTCTGAATATCTCCCACCCCAACCTAACTGCGAACTGCTGGCTTTGTCTCTCTCCCTCTCTTCCTCTATATGAGCCCGTTGCCACTAACCTCGCCTTCAGTGAATCCTCTGAACATAATCCTGCTGAACGCAATTGGAACGCCTCTTCTATCCCCTTAACCTTTCAATCTGTTTCCTCCACAGGGCGCTGTGTTCATTCTCGCCAAGGTCCCCATCCCCTCCTAAATGCCTGCTCCAACTACTCCTCTCCCAACATTTCCGCCAAATTTTTAATCCCTCATAACACCTCCCAATGGCTTTGCACCTCCACCGGACTAACCCCCTGCCTCAAGGTCGCTACCCTCAACGCCACCAATGAAACCTGTCTACTCATTCTCCTAGCCCCTCGAGTCCTTTTCCACAGTGACGAAGAGTTCTTCTCCGCCCTTCAGAGTCACAAACTCCCTGCTCACCTCCAGAAGAGAGAACCCTTCACCATCCTCACAGTTGCTACCCTTCTAGGTCTCGCCGGGGCAGGCACAGGAATCGCTGCTCTTACCACACAATCCTCTTCCCTTTCCTCCCTCAGGCAAGCTGTCGACAGTGATATCTCCCACCTCCAAGTCGCTATCTCCCATCTTAAAAACTCTCTCAATTCCCTTTCTGAAGTAGTTCTCCAAAACCGCTGGGGCCTTGATCTTCTCCTTCTCAAGGAGGGAGGCCTTTGTGCCGCCCTTGGAGAAGAGTGCTGTATATATGCCAATTCTACTGGCCTTGCCGAGGACAGCCTAAGAAAGGTCCGAGAAGGACTAGAGCGGCGTCAAAAAGAGCGTGAAGCCGCTAACTATTTTTCCGGAGTCTTCCATACCCTCCTCCCATACCTCCTCCCCTTCCTAGGCCCGCTAATAATAATTCTCCTAGCTCTTACCATAGGGCCCTGGGCTGTCAAGAAGATCATCCAGCTCGCCAAGGACCAAACCAACGCAATCCTCACGTCCTTCGTGCGCATCCAGTACCATCAGCTCGCCACTGAAGACAGCCCCCCCAACGAGCCCTGCTCAGCCCGCCCCAAGAAGAAATCAAGAACAACCCAACACCTAAAAACCCCGCAACGCATCCCATTGCTCCCCCAGCCCGCACGTTCCCCACCTTAACAGCCAACTTCGCTCCCTTCCCCAGCCGCCGCCACCCTAGAACTGCTTAACAATCAATAGGGAGCAGGGGGTGGGGCAGGCCCGAGTCTGAATGGCAAGCATAGCCGCACCTAGTGGGGGAAGTGCGCAGCCCACCACTCACGTGTAGCACAGCTGGTCTGTTCTGCTTGCCTGCCACTCTTTGGACCTGCCACTCGCCCCCTGTTAGCGGCCAATATAGCCAGCACACGTCCATAAGTACACACCCAAGCAAACCTCTCACATATACCCCCCCTAATAAAAAAGAGAAAAAGGGGCAAATGTTGCACCATAACCTGAAATGTGCCCACTTCCCTAGCAACAGCTAACAGCACAAAACCACAAGTCCGCCCACAAGTTTCTGCCAATCCCCAGCCGCCCCGTAGCCCTCACTCCTCCTGCTCTACCCCGCCCTCCTCATTCTCTATATAACCCACTGCACTTCCTTAATAAAACGGACTTGCGTACAGACCTGGTCTCCGCGGCTTTCTTCCTCCCCTTGCCGTGCGTCCTCCACACCTGAGAGCCCCTCTGAGGCTGTCTGCTGCAGCCTCAGATGCCTTTGCGGCCAGCTGACCCCTCCAAACCCCCCAGTCAGCGTCGGGGTGCAAGCCGCCCCAGCCGCATTCCTCCCTGTTCATCATCTTCTTCCACCACATCTCTTTGAACTAAAAAAAAATTTTTACATGACAAATATGAATTTATTCAACCATGACCTTTCTCTACTATGCAATTGGGCTTCTGAGCACTGTCCTAAGCAAGTGGGTTATTTAGAGTATTAAAGTTTTAAAATTGCAGCAAGATGTTCAACATGGCTTGACAATCCTATGCTCTGTCCTTGTTTGTGCTCCTCTAGTCTCTTACTCCAGAAAACTTCCCCTTTGCTATATGATGATTTCCCCAAAACATAAACTAGTTCATATCATTTCTCTTGCTTAAGATACCTAAGGACTTAGCTCTACACTGATTCACAAAGTCATGCTTCCTCAGCATTTTGTACAAGACTCTTCAGAGAGTGGCTCCTGCTTAACTCTCGTATATCCCCAGGTATACCCTCCATACAAGCAAAACTAGTTACTGAGAGATTTCAAGCTACATCAGGCTTTCTCCCACCATCATGTCTTTGCACAGCCCATTTAATTTTCTTAGACTATCATCCCTTCCTTGCTCTGCTTGGCGAGCTCCTCATTACCCTCTTGATTCTGTCAGGTTTAACCTCCTCTAAGAAGCCTTGCCTACTTCCCTTCTATTCCCACACCACCCCTTACTTTACCAGAGTTAAGTTTTTTCTCCTTTTTGTACCCAGAGAACTCTTTATTTCTTTGCTCTGTCATGAGGCTCTGTTCACCAGAGCAGAGAGTTTTAATTTAACTCAACTTTATGTCTCAAGAACTTAAAAATCACAACTGCCCCATAATAAGCACTCAGTAAGTGTCTAGAATGGATGGAAAGATGGGTTTTTAATATGAAGAATGGGACATTCAGGTTAGTTATTGGGTATTGGTGAGAGAAGTGGGGATGTCTATTATTCAGCACATATGATTCTGCTCATTTTAGGTATTTTCACTAAAAGCAATAGGAAAAACCCAACAACAAAACAGTCTCATTCTACTTAATAGAGAAGAACAACCTCTCCTCAAGTTGATTATCTTGAATAATATTTTATGAAACACACTTTTTAAATACTTGTAGATGTCACATTGGATGATACTCTGGTGTCCCTACCATCTGTCCTTCATCCCAGCAAGGAAATAAAGGAGATATGGTTATATTTAGATCAAATGTACATTAATCCCCATACAGTCAGAGTCACCTCACAGACACAGAGTTTTCCAGGCTGTCAGGCATTACTCCAACCTGTAAATGTGTTAACATATCAAGAGTAGAATGGTGTTAACCAGAACAGGATTGCTTAGAAACCCACAGAAGCACAGAGGAAAGGGAAGTTACAAAGGACTGCAGGCCAGTGTGTCCCTCAGTACCTGAGATGCTTGTTAAAAATGCTGATGAGTGGGCATCATCTCAGTTCTACCAAAGTGGAAGTGTAGCCCACGAATCTGAATTTTAACAAGCTCCTTGGATGCTTCTTTTGTGCATTAATGTGTGGGAACACTGATGCAGACATTTTTCTCCACAGAACTGCACCCAGTTCCCTCTGGGTACAGTTCTGTGGTTATTGAGATAAGGATAAGCAAACACTGATGCCATTGAAGCAACCAGATCCTAAGTCCTACTTTCCTTGTTTTGATTTCCTCCTCACTGAATATCTATGCCAATTTTGTTTCCCATGCAGCTAATCTACTTGAGGAGATTGTAGAGTTAAAGGTAACAAGGATTTTGGTCCTTCTCATAATGCTGCTGCTTAAGTAGAGTAACAAATTGCCTTGGTTCTTATATTTAATAATGTTTTGTGAGCTTTGTTTCTGTGAACTGAAACATTTAAGTCTGGCAAATTCATCAATTTTTGAAAAATAAATTGGGCTTCTATACCTGTAAGGCTACAGAAAGACTATAGCTTACCACGATGTAGAAAGTCTTTATTAAGGAACAGCTCTGGTTTCCTCCACAATGCCTTCTGCTACCTCCATTCCAATCGTCTTATATTTCTCAAATATTTGTATGAGTTTTTAGCATTGTTTCTTTTAAAATAGTGGTTTTAATCTTTTATAGAAATTAAATACTTTAAATAAAACATCTAGTCAGGTTCTGCTGACTTATTCAAGCACAATTCAAAGATGATACCTATTAAGAAATAGAAGACAGAATCTATCTTTTATTTTCCTTGTAGGGGGTAAGACCAAGCTCTGAAATAATAGTTTTCAATTGCAGTCAGTTGTCCACACCAGGAGACAGTAAAGCCTGGATATATTTTAGGTTGGCACAACTGGGGTTGCTACTTTCATCTAGTGTATAGAGCACAGGGATGCTACTAACATCCTATAAAGCACAGGACAGCCCTCCACAACAAAGTATTATCTAGCCAATATGCTGAGGTTGAGAAACCCTGCCCTGAAGGACGTCACAAGAGTTTTTTCCCACTTCTGAGCCCACTTTCAAATTTTGTGGCAGTGATTGATATTGTAAAGGAGAGCTGTTTTGTGTATATATGCCTCCCAAGTGAGCTTGGATGCACATCTCTTTCTTTTTCAAATCAGAAGATGATGTTATAATTGAGAAGCATATGCTCCACTTCACCCTTAAGAGGAAGCCATTTAGCTATACCACAAATGTGAACCACGCTGAGGTGAGAATTGAATTCACTTTCAAGAGATACACTTATGTTGACAGAGAAAACCTAAATTAGAAGTAAGAGATGTTAACACAACTATGAGGGATGACCTACTTTGTGGGGGGTTTTCATTTTTGATTTTCAGAATCTGTGTGTTTCCCTTAGCATACAAGCTTTTCATATCCACACATCTCGTGGGCCATATGGTGCTCTTTTGGAATGACTTTATTTGCTTTTCTCTGCTTTTTAGAAATACTTCTTCTAATTTTCATTGTCTAAAAGTGCTCAGGACCTTGAGGAAGGGTCTTCTGTCAAAATGCTCATCTTACCAAGAGACCTTTGATAATTCTACCAGGATGCTTATCAGAACAATGCCTTATGGGGGAAAAAAAATAGAGGCTTGACCCTGTTGGTGAAGTATTTTTATCTAACTTATTTATTTGGATTTACAAACATTAAAGAACCCACTCTTTATTTAGGGTTGGACATCAATAGATATCTTAAGTGAAAAATCCACAGAATTCTTTTGGACAGGGTTTGTGTGGTAGCAGACATGGACAAGAATAGAGGTAAGAAGGAGTTAGGGGTGGGAGAATATGCATGTGACTTCCTGGGATGTTATTGAACCGCACACCTCAGAGCCATGGAAAAGGGGCATTTGATAATGTCACTTGTGACTTGAGTGGTTTAGTTGTAAGAAATATGAGAGAAAATGGCTAACTTCATTTTATAAGGCCAAAACCAAATAAAGGGTAGAAATTAACTGTTAGTATTGCAAGATGCCAACAGGACAGCAGGAAAGAATTAAGATTAATTAAACACAATTAAGGAGCAGAACTCGCTGTACCAAAAGGGAACCTGGTCATTTCCCAGGAAGCCTGTGCCTCCCCCTGACTTTTATTTTTCCGTCAGTTTTCTCTTTCAGATGTAGTTCTTTAATTTGGGTGTTATACTCATTTGCCAAAGATGCTGGACTGAGAGGTACATTGTGTTATCTATTTTATTTGCTTACGACTCATCCACTATTGTATCTGCCCCTGAAATCTGCTTGATTATATTTCTGGTTGGGAAGTTGCTCCTCAGTAAAGGTGCAGTCACAGTCATTACCTGAAGGATGATACCCTTCTCTAATATTTACTTTTTATTATTAGTGGAAAAGCTTCAAATGCTGAACGTTTGAACCTGCAGGAAGTCAGGGATCCTTTAAGTCAGTTTCAACTGTCATTGCAGCAGAGAAAGACAAATCTGAAATCCAAAAGAAAATTGAAAAACAATTTAAATATTTACTGCAATGACTCAAATCTATGCCAAAGGAGGTTTTCATTCATATTGCACAGAATATATCTTCAAGCTTCTTTCCTCATCTCTCTTTGATTACCATCAGCAGGAAACACAGATATTGGGAAATTTATTTTCCCTGTACTCCAAAACTGTCTCCAAACTCAGTCCACATTATGTTGAGTGCTTTCTATCTTCTTTCTTGATCTTTATGCTTTCCACCAAATGCTATTCCATGCATTCTAATCTAGATTAATCTAGATTTTAAGAGGTTTTTTTCAATTCTCCTCTCTATCCATTACATGGATCACCAAAAGACAATGCCTAACTTCCTGCCACACAATGAGGGCTGAATACTTTGAATGTGATTTTTAAAGAAAACAGGTTAACAAATCCACACTTCCCTTTACAAAATACACATGCATGTGCTGGCAGTGAAAAAGGCACTTGGTTCTTCTTGAAGGAAAATAGACTATTGATTTTCATGCCAAGTTGTTAAAAGTATGTCTACACAGGATTAATGTTATGGTGATGGTTTTAGTTTCCTAGGTTGCTGAAAGCAGACACCATGAAATGGGTTGGCTTAACAATGGGAATGTATTGGCTTACAGTAGATTTAATTTGCATTTCTCTAATTGCGAGTGATGTTGAATATTTTTTATGTGGTTTTCTTTTTTGTCATTTGTATTTGGAGAAATGCATATTCAAGTCTTTTGTCCATTTTTTAATTGTGTCATTTGTCTTTTTATTGTTGAGTCGTAGCATCTCTTTATATATCATGGATATTAAAACCTTACCAGAAAAGTGATTTCCACATATTTTCTCTATTTAATTAGCTGCCTTTTCACCCTTTTGACAAAGTTCTTTGAGGTGCAAAAGTATTTAATTTTGAAGCAGTCGCATTTATCAATTTTTCTTTTTGTTGCTTGTGATTTGGATGTAAGGGCCAAGAAACCTCCACATACCACATGGTCTTGAAGATGTTTCCCTACATTTACTTCTAGTAGTTTATGCTTCTGGCTTTTACATTTAGGTCTTTGATCCATTTTGAGTTGATTCTTGTACAGGGAATGAGTTAGGGGTCCTCATTCATCATTTGGTTATGGATATCCAGTACTCCCAGCACCATTTGTTCAAGAACTGTTTTGTCCTGTTAATGTGGACTTACTTGGTAGGTATGACAAAATACAATTGGTTGAAGAGGTGTTATTTCTGGATCTCAATTCCAGAAATCCAGTGATCTATGTGTCTACCTTTATGGCAGTACCATGCTGTTTTGACCACTGTAGATTTGTAATATATTTCAAGTTCAGGCAGTGAAATTCCTCCCATAACTCTTCTCTTTTTAGAATGCTTTTGGCTATTTGGGTGCACTTTCCCTTCCAAATGAATTTGGTTTTTGCCCTTTCTATTTTGGTAAAGTAGGCTATTGGAATTTTGATTGGTATTGCAGTAGATCTATAAATCAGTTTGGGTAGGATTGACATCTTCATAGTATTTAGTCTTCCAATCCATGTACATGGAATATCTTTCCATTTAATTAGGTCTTCATTGATTTATTTTAGCATTGTTTATAGTTTTCTGCATATAGGTCCTGAACGTCTTTGAGTTAGTTGATTCATAGGTATTTGAGTCTTATTGCTGCTATTGTAATTAGAATTTTTTCCCTGATTCCCATCTCAGATTATTAAATTCTAGTGTACGGAAACATAACTGATTTTTACGTGTTGATCTTATATCCTGCCACTTTTTTGAACTCGTTGATTAGCTCAAGTAGCTTTGTTGTAGACATTTCAGAACTTTCTAAATATGGGATCATGTTATTAACAAATAGTGAGTTTTACTTCCTCTTTTCCTATTTGGATGACTTTTATTTTTTTCTTGTCCAATTGCTCTAGCTAGAACTTCTAGCACAATGTTGGATAACAGTGATGAGAATGGGAATCTTTATCTCATTCTCAAACTCAGAGGGAAAGCTTTCAACCTATTGAGTACTATGTTGGCTTTGGGATTTTTATATATGTTCTTTATCATGCTGAGAAATTTTCTTTCCATTACTATCTTTCAAAGTGTTTTTGTCAAGAAATGATGCTGGATTTGTTGAATGCCTTTTCTATATCAATCAAGATGCTCATGTAGTTTTTCCCTTCAATTTGTCAATGTGGTGTATTATGTTATTTTCTTTTCTTTTATTGAACCACCCTTGCTACTATGAATAAATCCTGCTTGATCATGGTGCATAAGACCTCTGATATGCTGTTGGATTCTATTTGCAAATATTCTGTTGAGAATTTTTGCATTTATGTTCATTAGAGAGATTCAGCTGTAATTTTCTTTTCTTGTAGTGCCTATATCTGGCTTTGGTATTAAGGTGATGTTGGCTTCATAACATGTGTTGGGTAATTTTCCTTCCTCTTCAAATTTTTGGAAGAGTTTAAGCAGGATTAGTATTAATTCTTCTCAAAATGCTTGGTAGAATTTACCTCGAAGCCATCTGACCCTTTTCTTCATTGGAAGATTTTTAAGGACTGATTCCGTTTCTTTACTTGTGATTCTTTTGTTAAGTTCTTGTATTTCTTGTAATGTCACTGTAAGTTTTTTGTGTATTATTACTAATTTGTCCATTTCACTTAGGTTGTCTAGTTTGTTTGCATAGTTTCTCATAAAATCCTTTATGATCCTTTTTATTTCTGTGGGATCAATCCATAATGCCCCCTTACATTTCTGATTTTATTTATTTGCATCTTCTCTCTCTTTTTCTATGTTATACTTACTAAGGATTGGCAATTTTATTGATCTTCTCAAAGAACCAAGTTTTGGTTTGCTGATTTTCTCTACAGTTTTTTATTTTCAATTTTGTTTATTTCTGCTCTAATCTTTATTATTTATTTATTTCTGCTTACTTTGGGAAAGGTTTGCTGTTCTTTTTCTAGTTTCTCCAGTTGTTCAGTTAGATCTTTGATATTAGCTCTTCTTTTTTTATATAGGCATTTACAGCTATAAATTTCCTTCTCAGCACTGCCTTCACTGTATCCCATAAATTTTGATAAGTTGTGTTCTTGTTTTCATTCATCTCAATATATTTACTAATTTCATTTATGATTTCTTCTTTGACCTACTGATTATTTAGGCATTTGTTCACATTTGCAAATTTACCTCTTTCCTTTCTATTATTGATTTCCAGTTTCATCCCATTATGATCTGAGAAAGCACTTTGCATAATTTCAATCTTTTTATATTTATTAAGACCTGCCTTGTGACCTAATAGGTGGCCTGTGCTGGAGAAAGATCCATGAGCGCTTGAGAAGAATGTATAACCTGCTGAGTTTGGATACAGCATTCTTTATATGTCTGTTAGATCTAGCTCTTGTATCAGATTGTTCAAGTTCTCTGTTACCTTGTTAGCCTTCTGTCTAGTTGTTCTAGCAAATACTCTTTCTGCCCCTTTTCATTTCAATTCTCCTTGTGGAACTCCCATGACATGAATGTTGCATTTCATGTTATCATTCAACTCCCTGAGCCCCTGCTCAATAATTTCCATTCTTTATCTCTCTTCAATTTCAGCTATTCTGTCTTGTATATCATTTATTTTGTCTTCTATCATTTCGAGTCTGCTGTTGTATGCCTCTAATGTGGTTTGATCTCACCTATCATGTCTTCCATTCCTGTAGGCTCTGTTACTTTTCTATTCAGGTTTTCAAATTCTTCTTTATGCTCACTTGGTGTCTTCTTGATGTCCTTTTTCTTTTTAGCTATATTGTCTTTCAACTCATTAATTTGATCTTGGAAACTTGAAATCTTGTTGATTACTCGTCTCAAATCCTGTGTCTCTCCTGGGGCTTTGATTTTTTCCTTTCCTTGAGCCATTCCTTCCATTTTCTTAGTATGACTTACAATTTTTTGCTGCTGTATAGGTATCTTACTATGGTGGTGATTTTACTCAGATGCTCAATTTTTCTCTCTTCCATAGGGATTTAGTGGCAGGAGGCTGTTCTTTCTTGGTTCAAACTGTTCTGGGTCTTTTGGGTTGTCCCTGTTAGTTGCTCAAATCTGAACCTTGTATGCAGTAATAGGCTGCATATCCACTTTCAAGGGCCTTGGGAGGGAGGCTTTAAGGCTGGAGAAAGCCTTTCTTCCTTACTTGCATTTAATTTCCTCGTGTGCTCTTCCTTGGTCCAGCAGATGGGATGGTTTGGTGGTCCTCTCAGTTCAAAACCTGATCAGAGTGTGTTCACTGCAACACAGACCAGATCAATGTGGCAGAGGATCCTGCCTGGAGGGTACGAGCCTTGGAATTCAAACTTTCTCAGAGGCATTTCTCCAACCTTTGCTGGTAGCCCCTTCTCTTTTCCCTGGTAGGAACTAATTCTACTCCCTTCTGCGACCTCAACAACCAGTCCTGGTCAGTAAAGAGGGAGACTGCGAGGGTCGGATCTCTCTTTTTTTTTAAGATTTAGTGATTGGTTGTCTGTTCTCTGTGTCCATTTGCTGTGTCTTCTTCTTTGTCTGCCTCTGTTGTTGTCAGCAGCGTGGGAATCTGTGTTTCTTTTTGTTGCATCATCTTGTTGTGTCAGCTCTCCGTGTGTGCAACACCATTCCTGGGCAGGCTGCACTTTCTTTCGCGCTGGGCGGCTCTCCTTAAAGGGCACATGCCTTGTGCGTGGGGCTCCCCTACATGGGGAACACCCCTGCGTGGCATGGCACTCCTTGCATGCATCAGCACTGCACATGGGCCAGCTCCACACGGGTCAAGGAAGCCTGTGGTTTGAACCGCGGACCTCCCATGTGTTAGATGGATGCCCTAACCACTGGGCCAAGTCTGCTTCCCAGTTGGATCTCTTTTGTCCCTTTCTCTCCCCTTTCCTGGTGAGGTGGATCCCTGGAGTCCCCTTTTCCTGTAGCTGCTGACCCCAAGGCCTGAGAATGTAAAAGTGTCTATAGGGTGGGGGAAGATGCCAGCAGTTGCAGCTGCAGGTTTTAACTATAGTTTTACTGACACAATTCTTTTCCTTTACACTTCTCTCTTCTGGGTACTGTCCAGCCTTCCCCTGGTTTCCAAACCTTAGAACATTTTTTCAAGGTGTTTCTGCCTGTCCTCTAGCTACTTTTCTGGGAGGGAAGAGAGTCCTGTGTCTTTCTACTTCACCATCTTCCCAGAAGTCTATCACTGATTCTTTCTTCTGCCTTCTCCAATTTGCTATTGAAACATTCTAGAAGTTTTCTTCTCTATTATTGTGGTTTTCAATTCCAGTAATTCTGTTTGGTTCCTTTCCCCACCCCTGCCTTGTAGCTTGCTTGCTGTTGCTCTCTGTGTCCATTCACTATGTGTTCTTCTGTGTGTCTGTGTTTATTTTTATTTATTTCCTCCCCAACTTGCAGCTTGCTTGTTGTTTGCTCTCTGTGTCTATTCACTGTGCACTTTTCTGTATTTTTACTTGTCTCCCTTATTGTTGTTGCATCGACTTGCTGAGTTGGCTCTCCATAGCACTTGCAGGCCAGTGGCACTTCAGGGTACTTGTGGACCAGGCAGCACTCTATGGCGCTTGCATGCCAGTAGCTCTCTCTGGTGTGCCGGCAAGCCTGCCTTCACAAGGAGGCCCTGGGATGTGAACCCAGGGCCTCCATATGGTAGATGGGGGCCCAATTGATTGAGCCACAGTCGCTTCCCCTGTTTGGTTCCTTTTTATATTTTTGATTTCTTTACTGAGATTCTCATATTGCTCATTCATTGTTTCCATGATATCATTTAGTTCTTTGTGTTTTCCTTTATCTCTATAAGCATATTGAGAACCATTTTTTTTGTACAGTTGGCCTAAACTCTGGTCCTCTTTGTTGATATTTCTGGATTTTTATCTTATTCATTTGGGTGGGTCGTCATTTCCTGTTTTTTTGTCTTATAATCTTCTGTTGCACAATGTACATTTTAGTATTTTAATGTGTTAACTCTGGGATTTAATCCCTGTGTTGTCTGTTCCTTAAGTTTGTATTCAGCTAATGATATGACAGAGATTTCCTTAAGTACTAGGAGCAAACAAAAATGAGCAAAAACCAAAGCGAAAAGCACCTCTCATAGTCTTCACAAATTGGCTTGGCTTTGTCTTGTGGTCTCTTTCAGAGTTTAACCCTCCTATATAGAGGATCATCATAGAGAATGTGGAAGCTACAAAAGAACACGTGTAATCCCACCACTCAGAGATACTCTATTAATATTTTGGTTTATTTTTTTTCTTTCTCAATTTTCACTTTTATAAAATGTTTATTCCTTCAAATGAAATATCCCTACTATTTTGATGACTTCTTAAGAGATTATACAATATTTTAATTATTTTGAAAAAATATAACTATCCATATATATAAATATCAGTTAATCCTCCTCTGATTGGAAACATATACCTAAAAAATTCTTTTTTGAACTACAGTCATTCAATAGCTGTGGTCCTTGATAGCCTGGCATTTTATTATTTCCTCACCTTCAGTAGCATCTCCTGAACACTTCAGCAGAATGACCACTGGAATTGTTGGAAATAAACAGCTTCCTACTTCTATGAATAGTTTCTGGAAGTCATTTCTGTATAGTTTTTTTAAATTACATCTAACTCAAGGTCATTTGGAAATGTACAGTATTTTCAGATGGAAGCACTTCTGGAGTTTGCAAGAATATTTTTCTCCTGCTAACATAATAAGTAGATATCTCTTACTGTCAACAAATACAATGATTCCCTATGTTGCAGCAAGCAAGCCTGCTTCCTCATAAGATATTATGCCTTCCATTAGCCTCATATTTAAGTTGAAGGTCTTATTTCATTTACTTATTCTTATTTTTTCCACACATTAAATCTAACTTAATTGAAACAACTTTTTCACAGAGAATTGAAAATAGAACTATCATATGACCCGGTAATCCCACTGGTGGTAATGTAAAATCGTGCAGCCACTGTGGAAGACAGTTCAATGGTTCCTCAGAAAGCTAAGTAGAACTACCAAATGACCCAGCAATCCCACTACTATGTATAACCAAAGAATTAAAAATGGGGACTTGAACAGATATCTTCACACCGATTTTCAAAGTGGCATTATTCACAACTGACAAAAAATGGAAGCAACCTAAGTTCCCATTGGTTTATGAATGGATAAATAAAATGTGGTATATACAGACAATGAAATATTATTCAGTCATAAGAAGACTGAAGTCCTGATACATGCAACAACATGGATGAACCTTGAAGATACTATGCTGAGTTAAATAAGCCAGACAGGAAAGGACAAATATTGTGTGAACTCGCTGATTTGAAATAATTTGAATAAACAAATTTATAGGGTCAGACTCTAGAATAGGGACTACCACAGGACAGTGTGGGGATAGGGAATGGAAAGTTAAGGTTTAAAATAAGAGTTCCTATGTGGAATGATGGGAATGTTTTGGTAATGGATAGTGGTAATAGTAGCACACTATTGTGAATGTCATTAGTAGCAATGAAATATATATCTGAATGTGGTTAAGAAGGAAAATTTTAAATTGTATATATAGTAACAGAATAAATGTTTTTAAAAATCCATGGAACTACACTCTATAAACAGTTGAACTCTAAGTTAAACCATGAACTATAGTTAATAGCACAATTATACAAATGTGCTTTCATCAACTGTAACAAATGTTCCACAACAATGTACGGTACTGCTAATAGTGTGGTACATGGGAATCCTGTATTTTATGCATGATTTTTCTGAAGACCCACAACTTCTCTAATAAAAAAGAAGAAGGTTCTGATGCACACTACAACAGAGAGGAACCTTATGGACATTAAGTTGCGTAAAATAAGCCAGACACAAAAAGATAAATATTGTATGATCTCACATATACAAAATATTTCAAAGAACCAAACTTCATAGAAGCAGATGGTAGTTTGTACATTACCAGAATCAGGGAGGATGGGGCAGGAAGAATGAATTATAGCTTAACAAGTGAATAGCTTGCTTGAGGAGATGAAAAAGAGAGGTAATAGATGTTGGTGAAGGTAGCACAATATTGTTACTATAATTAAATATAATTAGGACTACTGAATTGTACACTTGAATGTGGCTAAAGTGGGAAATTCTGTGCTTTATATAGGTTATTATCATAAAGTTTTAAAAAATTGCATACACCTTGACAAAGTGGACTCAAAACAAAAAATTGAAAAAATTCATTTATAAAAACTAGTGTACTTAATAGTATTACGCTTATTAACAGGGCATTTCACTTTAACAATGTACTTCCCTTCCCTCACCTAACTAACTAAAAGCATTCTGTAGACATTCATGTTTTAGTCCACTGTCATTGTGGGACATTGCTTTCCCACATTTCTGTAAAAATCAAGGAATTTTTTTCTAGACTCATGTCATCCGACTCTAGCATTCTCTGGTCATAAAACCTGTGGCCACATGCAGTTGTTCATGTCCCTGATAAGTTCCCTTTGAGGACTTTAATATCTGGTCAAATAATCCTCCTTCCCTCAACAACTGCCATAACCTTGAAAGAATTTAATTTGCAAAGGAAACAAATCATCCCATAAATAAAGCTCAGTTTCATGACCATTTTAAATCAAATGTTATAAGTTCTGACAAGATGGCATCGGCTTAGGTGTGCACTCCTGAGCTCTCTCACAAAAAACAGCTGAGAAGGGACAAAATCCTTCCCAAGTGAGATGTTTTGGGAACCCATAGAGCAAGAGGCTTCAGGGCATCGATCTGGAGGGAACTGGACAAAGAAATAAAGAGCCCAAGGGAAAACCATGAGTTTCTCACCCCTATGGCTGGAAACAGCGGGTGTCTAAGACACACCCTCAAGGCAAAAAGCCTGACTCCCACCATCCACCTAGCAGGAGGCAATGTTTTCTGGGAGAGAGAAGGTTCTGGGGAAGGGCGGAGAGGGGTTTATTTTCTGTAGGTTTTGTTACCTGGGCCCCCTTTGAATTTCAGGGAGCATACCAGCCACACCAAGTTGGACGGAGGAAGAGGGGAGGGGGAAATCTTTTCAGGCAGCCTGAAGTACTAGCCACCCTGGGAGAGAAAAACTTGGGCATGGAGAGGGTGGAGACGTACAACAGACTAGTCCCGTGCTGAAAACTATCAAAATTCCAATTCCCCTAAGGGAGGCAGGTTGTGGGAAGCTACAATAGGCTTTCGAGGACCTATCTAGGGTCCCCTGGGAGAAGGAAGGGTCTGGAAGAGAGTGGAGAGTAGTTTCTTATGGTGGATTCCATCACCAGGGTCCCCTTTAAATCTCAGAAGGGACCTAGACCTGACCAGGAGAGGGGAGGGAGGATCCACTCACACAGACTGTCCTGTATAGTTGCTCTGGGAGAGAAAACAATTAGAATAGAAAGGGGGCAGGGACAGACAGGCACCTAATCAGCAGGAGTCTGGCCAACAGCAAAGATTCTAATTTGCCTGAGGGAAATTGGACAGATAACTTTCTCATAGGCCAACTGATCCAAGAAAAGTTTAGCTCAGTGGAGAAGTTCCCACCTTGAATATACGAGGTCCCTGGATTGATTCCCTTCTGTTCTTAGAGAAGTGATCCCCCAGGTTATCAGACATCCAACAGATACTTTAGGAAAGGAAACACATAGACATTCTTTTTGTATTTGCTTTTCTTGGATCTCTTATTTTTCTTAAAATTTTCAATTTAACTTTGTTTACTTACAAAATCATGGGTCAAAACCAGCAGAGGGCAGGCTGCAGGGTAATTGATTCATGAACAACAGAAGCCTGAGAAGCTCCTTAGGGCCTAATAGGGAAGGCTGTTTTTTATTGGTTCTTGTTTGTTTTTTGTTCTTTTTAATACTCTTTCTACCCCCTTTTTTTGTTAATTAGTGCTGCTGTCTTGTTTCTTCTTTGTTGTGTTCCTTTGTTTTCTTTACCAATTTTGTCTACCTATGCTATTTATTTTCCTTCTTTAATCTTTTTATCTTTTGCTTTCTGTTGTTGTTCTTTCATTCCACCTCTTTTTATTTGGTCTTCAATTTTTCTTGTTCATTTTTATCTCTCCTTTTTTTCTCTGTTTTCTTTCTTCTTTTACTTTTTTCTATTTTTGCCTTTCTTTTCTCTTTCCCTCTCTTATTATCCTGACATTTTAATTCATTCTATGTATTTTCTCTATTTGGTTTCTCATTTTGTTGTTTTTACTCCACTTTTATATTCTTATTCCTCTGCACTTCTCACTTGAGTTAATTTTTCATTTTCCTAGGTCTTATATGGTTCTTATTCATTTTTCATATTATTATTACTATTATTCTCTTTTCTTTCATATTTATTTCTTTTTCTTTGGTCCTAATTTCTTCCCCAAAGGAACAGAGACAACAGTAGGGAAATAGAATAAGAGGAATGAAGTGTCAAAGTGGAAACTTACCACACACACAAAAACAACAACAAAATAAAATCCTAGATTATAAAGAGAAGCTAATCACATGAACAAACCCATCAAGATAAACCAATGCTGGATACCAACAAAAAATTATAAGCAATAATAAGAAACAGAACCAGCAACATGGCCCAGTGCAATGAACCAACTAAAAAAACAGGAGAAGCTGCAGAACATCAGAGATGTCCAAACAAATATAATGAATCAACTTAATGAAGTGAAGGAAGAGATAAAGGATAGTAAGAAGACACTAGGAGAACACACGCAAGAAATTGTAAGTATACATAAAAAGATAACAGATGTGATGGTGATGAATGGCACAATACAAGAAATAAAAAATACAATGAAAGCACAGAGCCACAGATTTGAACATGCAGAGGAAAGAATCAGTGATATGGAAGACAGTGCAGCTGAAATCAAACAGATAGAACAGAAAGATAAAAAGATAGGAAAAAATCCAGCAGGGACTCAGGGACTTGAATGACAACATGAAATGCACAAGCATCCCAGAGGGAGAAGAGAAGGGAAAGGTGACAGAAGGAGTGTGGGAGGAAATAATGACTGAAAACTTCCCAATCTTATTGAAGGTCATGGACCTACATGCACAGGAAGCACAGAACATCCCAAACAGTATAAATCCTAAAAGGCCTACTCCAAGACATATTCTTGTCAAATTGTCCAATGCTCAAGACAAAGAATACTGAAGGCAGCAAAAGAGAAGAGAACAATCCCATATGAGTGAAGTTCGATAAGATTAAGGGTTGATTTCTCACCTGAAACCATGGAGGCAAGAAGGCAGTGGTATGACATAGTTAAGGTGCTGAGAGAAAAAAAACTTCCAGCCAAGAATTCTCTATCTAGCAAAACTGGCATTCAAAAATGAGGGAAAATATTCAAAATATTCACAGATGAACAGAAATTAAGAGTATGTCAGTAAGAACCCTGCACTTTAAGAATTACTAAAGAGAGTTTTGCAGGTCAAAAGGGAAAAAAACGGGAGAGAGAAAGTTGGAGGAGAGTGTTAGAACAACCAAACAGATAAGAAAAGAAATGAAAATAACATATGGCATACATAAATCTAAAAATATGGCTAATGCAAGTAATTCCTTGACAATAATAACATTGAATGTTAATGGATTAAACTCACCAGTCAAGAGATACAGATTGGCAAAAGGATAAGGAAATATGACCCATCTATATGCTTTCCACAAGAAATACACCTTAGAACCAGGGATGCAAGGAGACTGAAAGTGAATGGTTGGAAAACAATTCTACAAGCAAACAATAATGAAAAAAGGGTGGGAGTAGCTATACTAATATTAGACAAAGTAGACTTTAAATGCAAAACTATTATAAGAACCAATGACAGACACTATATAGTAATAAAAAGGGTAATCTATCAAGAAGAAAGAACAATCATAAACATTTATGCCCCTAACCAAAGTGCCTCAAAGTACATGAAGGAAACACTGGTAAAACTAGGTGGAGAAATAGATGCCTCTACAATTATAGTGGGACACTCTAATATACTATTATCACCATGAGACAGAACATCTCAACAGAGAATCAATAAAGAAACAAAGACTTTAAATAATACATTAGAGGATCTAGATCTAATAGGCATATACAGAACATTACACCCAAATAAGCAGGATATACATTCTTCTCAAGGGCACATGGGTTATACTCCAGGACAGACCACATGCTAGACCACAGAACAACTCTCAATAAATTCAGAAAAATTGAAATTATACAAAGTAATTTCTCTGACTACAATGGAATGAGGCTGGAAGTCAGTAAGGGGCAGAGAGACAGATTAGACACAAAGATATGGAAGTTGAAGAACACACTGTTGGACAAACAGTGGGTCAAGGAGGAAATCACAAAAGAAATCAGCAACTACCCTGAAACAAATGAAAGTGACAACACAGTGTATCAAAACCTGTACTGAGAGGAAAATTCATAGCTACAAATGCCTATATTAAAAAGGAAGAAAGAGCTAAAATCAAAGACCTAACTGCACACCTGGAGGAATTAGAAAAGAACAACAAACTAACCCCAAAGGAAGTAGAAAGAAGGAAATAACAAAGATTAGAGTGGAACTAAATGAAATTAAAAATAAGGAAGCACTAGAAAAAACAAAACCAAAAGCCAGTTTTTTGAGAAGATCAAAAAATTGACAGGCCCTTAGTTAGACTAACAAAGAAAAAAAGAGAGAAAATGCAAATACATAAAATAAGAAATGAGGAAGGAGATATCACCACTGACCCCAAAGAAATAAAGAGTATCATAACAGGATACTTTTAAAAATTATGCCAACAAGATGGATAATTTAGAGAAAATGGACAAATTCCTGGAAACACACAAGCAGCCTATATTGATGAAAGAAGAAACTGATGAACTCAAAGACCAATTACAAGTAAAGAGAGAATTAGTCATCAAAAACCTCCCATTTAAGAAGAACCCTGGAACAGATGGCTTTATAGGTGAATTCCACCAAACATTCAGGAAAGAACAACACTAATCCTGCTTAAACTCAAAAAATAGAAGTGGAGGGAACATTGCCTAACTTATTCTACGATGCCAACATCACCCTAGTATGACAGCCAAACAAAGACACCAGAAGAGAACTGTAGACCAATCATTTAAAGAATTTAGATGCTAAAATCCTCAAAACTACAAACAAAAAACTTTCTGATAGTACTCAAAAGCATATCAAACAAATTATACACCATGACCAAGTGGATTTCATCCCTGGTATGCAAGGATTGTTCAACATAAGAAAATCAAACAATGTAATACACCATATAAACAGATTGAAAGAAAGAAAATCAATTGACCATCTCAATAGATGCATAAAAAGCATATTTGACAAAATACAACACACGTTCCTGATTAAAAAAAAAAAACTACTAAAGATAGGAATAGAAGGAAACTTCCAAAACATTATAAAGGGTATATATGACAAACCTGCAGCTAACAATATTCAATGGATAAATCCTAAAAGCTTTCCCTCTAAGAGCGGAAACAAGACAAGGATGCTCACTTTTACTGCTCCTATTTAACATTGTGTTAAGTGCTTGCTTGAGCACTTAGAGAAAAAAAGAGATATACAAGACATCCAAATTGGAAAGAAAGAAATAAAAATTTCACTATTTGCAGATGACATGATCTTATACATACAACCCCCTGAGAAATCTACAATAAAGCTTCTAGAGCTCATAAATGAGTTCAGTAAAGTCGCAGGTTATAAGATCAGTGTGCAAAAATCAGTAGCATTTCTATACACTAATAATGAGCAATCTGAGAAGGAAATCAAGAAAAAAAAATTCCATTTACAATAGCAACTAAAAGAATCAAATACCTAGGAACAAATTTAACTAAAGATGTAAATGACATATGAAAAAAAAATTCACAACAGTGTTAAAGGAAATCAAAGAAGAGTTAAATAAATGGAAGAATATTCCCTGTTCATAGATAGGAAGGCTAAACATCATTAAGATGTCTAGCCTACCCAAACTGATCTACAGATTTAATGCAATAAAAATAAAAATCACCACAGCATTTTTTACTGAAATATAAAAAGTAACTATGAAATTTATCTGAATTGGCAAGGGGCCCCAAATAACCAAAGACATAATGAAAAAGAAAAATAAAATTGGAGGGATCATACTACCTGACTTTAAAACATACTACAAAGCTACAGTGGTCAAAACTGCATGGTATTGGCACAAGGATAGACATAACAACCTGAATTGAGGTTCTGAGGCACCAACCTGAATTGAGGAACTTAACTGAGAGTTCTGATATAGTCCCTAACATATACAGTCAACTGATCTTCACCAAGGCCACCAAGTCTGTTCAACTGGGAGAGAATGGCATCAACAAATAGTGCTTGGAGAACTGGATATCCATACCCAAAAGAATGAGAGAGGAAAATCATCTCACACTGCATATAAAAATTAACTGAAGATGGATCAAAGATCTAATTATAAGAACCAAGACCATAGAGACCTTGGAAGATAATGTAGGGAGGCATCTACAGGATCTTGTAATAGGAAATGGTTTCATGAACTTCACACCCAAATTATGAGCAGTGAAAAATAGATAAATGTGACTTCCTCAAAATTAAAAACTTTTGCACCTCAAAGGAGTTTGTCAAGAAAGTGAAATGCACCCTATTCAATGGGAGAAACTATTTGGGAACCATGTACCTGAGAGGGGCCTAATATCCAGCATATATAAGGAAATCCTACATCTCAAAAATAAAAGGACAACTCGTTTTAAAAATGGGCAAGTGGTTTGAAAAGACACTTCTCCAAAGAAGAAATACAAATGGCTAAAAAGCACATGAAAAGATGCTCAACGTCACTGTTATTAGGGAAATACAAATCAAAACTGCAATGAGATATTATCTTACACCCATTAGACTGGCATCTATTAAAAAAACAGAAAAATACAAGTGTTGGAGAGTATGTGGAGGAATGGAAACCTTCATTGGCTGCTGGTGGGAATGTAGAGTGGTACAGTATTGGTCGGTGACCAGTAGTGGGGGGACAGAACAGTGTGTCAAGCCCTTGGTATTGTTGCAAGTAACTATGAATCTTGTCCCTCAAGGAATGAAGTCTGGTGGTTGCCATGGTCCTGAGGGGAGGGGGAATGAGGAATAGAATAGAATAGGGGGCATTTGGGGGGCAATGGAAGTATACTACATGATCTTGCTATGATGGTAACAGGCCATATTAAATTACATCAAAATTTATAAAAGTGTATGGTCCAAAATGTAAACCATAATGCAAACCATTGACTGTGGTTGGTAGCTATGTTTCAATATTTGTACATCAGTTGTAAGAAACATACCATCCACATATAAAGTGTTATTAATAGGGCAGGGGGTAAAAGAGGGTAGAATGTTGTATATATGGGAATCCCCTGTATTTGGTATGTGACTTTTCTGTAACCTGAAACTTCTTTGAAGACAAAATGAAAAAAGTAAGACACTGGGGGAATAAACAGAAGAAAATGCCACTGTACATATAGGACAACAGATCTTACAGTGATGAAAGGCAAAAAGTGAAAAAATTATTTTTAACACTCTTTCATTAGTTTCTATTACCCCCAAATTTTTATTTTTTAAAGTTTTTTTTGCATTTTATTTCTTATTTTTAAAACTGTTATTATTATTCCATTTTCATTTTAATTGTATTTTGCTATTTTATTGGCTTCATTTTTTTAAAAATATTTTTTAAATTTATTTTTAAAAGATACATAGATCACACAAAATGTTACATTAAAAAAACATAGGAGATTTCCATATGCCCCACTCCCCACACCCCCCACTTTTCCCACATCAACAACTTCTTTCATTAGTGTGGTGCATTCATTGCATTTGATGAATACATTTTGGAACACTGCTACACAGAATGGATTATAGTTTACATTGTAGTTTACACTCTCTTCCAGTCCATTCAGTGGGTTATGGCATGATATATAATGTTCTGTGTCTGTTCCTGCTATCTTATTCAGGACAACTTCAAGTCCCAAATATGAGCCCATATTACACCTCTTTTTCCCTCTCCCTACCTTCAGCAACTCCAGTGTTATTGGCTTTATTTTTTAAGAAGTTTTGGATCACAAAAGCACTTCGACTGTGGCAGGGGAAGATCATTGGTGTGGGGTATCAGTGAAGGGGGATACAAGGGAGGAAGCTCACCTGGGCATACATATAAGGCATTTAAATGTGTTCAGATGTTCATGGGGCATTGTCACATTGAGTGGATATTTACACAATAACCAAAGGAATATCAAATTCCCATTCTGGACAGTGCTGACACAGTCTCTAATGGAACACCAAGAATCCCCTGAGTAGAGGAGCAATGACTAGTGAAAGAGGATGGTCCATTGATGGTCCCTTGACATTGATATCTGTGCTTAGGAAACTTTACTCCTGAAATGGAAACTTAGCCTAGTAGTATGGGGTGCCTAAGAGTTGGCTCTTTGGGAGCCTCCTTGTTGCTTAAATGTGGCCTCTCTCTAAGCTGAACTCAGCATATAAATACATTACCTTCTTCCCAGCATGGGACATGACCCCTGGGGATAAGCCACCCTGGCACCAAGGGATAACTATCAAGCAGCAACTAGAAAAGCAACTGGAAAAAGACCTTGACCAAATGGGGGAAAAGGTAAAGACAAATGAGTTTATATGGCTAAGAGACTTCAAAGTGAGTCAGCAGGTCATTTCAGAGGTTACTCTTATGCACATCTCAGCAGAATATCATTGACTGCCAAAGTAGATACCACCCCAAATAGCGAGTCTCCTGTGAGCTCTGGAGACATCCAGACACTATAGTCAGGGCAAATAGCTCAGGAGTTTGGTACCTTGCCAGTGGGCCCTACTTTGGAATATATGCTCCCCAGGGTGACAGAGGTGGACTCAGTTGTGGTTTCCCTACACATAGCTCTTCTGTTCTTCTATTTGAACCTATAAATAGTAGTAGAGTTGGTAGGTGCACGTCCAAGAGACTTAAATCTTTGGGCTGTCCATGTGCCAGCTGGGCTTCGAATCCCAATGTAGTTGCAACACCTACTCTACAGTTCATTGGTCTCACCCAGGACAACTAACAAGGATGGACAACTACCATACCAAGTAACCAAGAGAGTCTACAATTGCAAGCAAGAGAATCTCATCCATCAGTCGTAATGGATTGCAGCCCCCTCTCAGTTTGAGATGGATTGGACATCACCATCCCAGAATCCTCAGGATTGGGGAATGAATTATGGACTAAAGTAGACTTACTACTATTCTACTATAGACTTATTGTTATTCTAGCAATGGAAAAACTTTTATCATCAATATGGAGGCCATGGTGACAATAGGTTCTGAGGGGAGGGAAAATAGGTGTAATATGGGAGCATTTTCTGGACACTGAAATTGTCCTGAATGACATTGCAATAACAGATACAGGCCATTATACATCTTGTTATAACTTACAAAATTATGTGGCAGAATTTAAACTATAATGTAAACTATAATCCACTGTTCATGGAAATGCTTCAATAGGTGTTCATCAATTGTAACAAATGTACCACATTAATGAAGGATGTTGTTAATGTGGGAAGGTGTGGGAGAGGTTGGGAGTAGGAGATATGGGAATCCCCTACATTTTTTATGTAACATTTATGTATTCTAGGTATATTTAAAATAATAAAAAAATAAAAAAGAAGGAATAAAACAATAAACATTATTAATCAGTTTTATTTTCTCTGAAATATTCAATAAAAAACAACTTTGATATTCTCCTCAACAACTACATACTCCTCTTTGGTTTTCTCATTTATTTTCTTCAAACCTGCTCTTTAACTGATACCCTAGTTCTTTGATTGTTCTCTTTCATTTCAATTGTTCAATTCCCTATTCCCTTCCCTCCCCTCCCCTCCCCTTCCCTTCCCTTCCCTTCCCTTCCCTTCCCTTCCCTTCCCTTCCCTTCCCTTCCCTTCCCTTCCCTTCCCTTCCCTTCCCTTCCCAAAATACTGTGGTCAAGCCATGCCAGTTGGTCTTTTCCTAATGATTTAAAGTCTTAACAACTTGTACTTCTCTCCTTTCTGTTCTGGATTGCACAGTCCTGCATTCATCATCCATCTACCTTTTGTCTTTCTGGAGAAAGACTCAGGGAGCCCGCTGAAGATTTTTTTTAAATCCCAAAATGTTCAGATTGGAGTTTGTATAAAAGTACAACTTCCAATGTTAGATGAGCCTTTTATGTAGCTGCGGATTTCTTGCACTTGGAAACATCACTTTCCCACTTCCCACCACTTTCTTCAACACAGCACCTCTCTTTAACTCTGCAAGTCCCCTCCCCATCTCTCTTGGCTGATGGTCTTGCCTCCTACTTCCTAGTGAAAAGAAGCTAACATATTCTCTCAGCTTCCTAACTTTCAACTTCAAAGGAAGAGTTGTTCTCTTTCTTTTTAAAATTAATCTTTCCCAACCACTATTGTTTTCTCCAAAGATTTGGTCATCAATTATTTTCTCTGTTATTCTTTCATAAACGTCTCTTCCTCCACTGGTAAGTATGTTCATGTCCATCTCTTCTGAAGAATTATTAAAGTTTCTAATCTATGTTTTTATACTTATCTATATTTTCCAAACTTTGTATGCACAGCTTTTGTCACCAGAAATACAAAGAAGCCAATGTAATAAATATGATGCATTCTCTCTCTCCTTCATGGAAGACTTCTTGAAATAGACTGTCATTCTATATTCATTGTTTCTACTATATTATCTCAAATTTATTATTGTCTCATGTAATCATGTCTCTGCCACATTGTGCCATCCCTATCCACAAAAAAGCCCCCTAAAATTTTCTAATCAGTACAATAGCACCTCTCACTGTTTATTCTTTTGCCCTGCCCATGTCATGAACCCCAGGTTCCCTCCTCTTTTTTTCTCTACATGGTCTCTTTGGCCAATCACATTCATATCCATGGCTTCCAGTGATAACAATCACACTAATGTCATCCAAATTTCAAATCTCTCTTGGGCCCACAATCCAGATTCTTGCCTCTCCACTGAGTATTTCTTCCTGGGCATGTCATACAGGCATCTTAAATTCAATAAATCCAGAATGGAATCAATCATCTCCCCTGTCAAAACTTTTCCTTCTTTGTTTTCTTCACTGATGACTAGTAATGCCATTCTCCATCTTACAAGCTAGAAGAACCATTCTAGTTTACTTTACTTGTTCCCATGTCCAATAATTTACCAAATTATGTTGCTTCTGATGAATGACTACAGGTATCATATGTTTCACACATTTTCCTCTTAATCACCACTGCTCTATCTTAGTTTAGATTAATTATTTTCTAAATCTCTTTGGTGGTAGGTGGCTACTCAGAGAATTTGGAAGCTACAGAAAATAACAGTTGTAATCCCACCACTCATTTTGTTTTGTTTTGTTTTCTGATTTTCAAGTTTTACTTTTTCTAAAATGTTTATTCTTTGAAATGAAATATCCCAAGTATTTTGATAATTTATCAAGAGATCATATAATATTTTTAACAATTTTTCATAAAACTTAACTATCCATAAATATAAACATCAACTAATCCCTCTCTGATTGGAAACAATGCCTAAAAACTTGTTGAAAGTCACCAGCTGCTCCAAAAGACAGGACACTTACTGGCTACAACTCTGTTATATAACCCCACCCCCTGAACATGGATGCTTGATTCAGGCTGGGCCAATTAGATTCTTTTCCCCTGGGAATTTGAATTTTCTCTTTCTGGAATAGAGGGACAGAGTGACCAAGAGCTGGTGGAACTGGCATGCATTAATGGCATCACTTTGTAAACTGACCACAGACTCCTGTTACTCCCAGGTTCTGCCAGTCTTCGTTGTTTAATAATTTCTTCAATGAAGTGAGATAACTCAACACTTTGCAATAAATTTTTTTTTTGTTTTTGAAACCAAAACATTCTTAGGCCCTCCCCTGAGGTTCCTAATCATGCTCCGCACTGCCATTGGTGTTATCTTTCTGAAATATAAGATTGGCCTTGCTCTCCTCTTAAATTATTTCTAAGGAACTCCATCGCCTGGTATATAAAACCCAAATTTCACAGCTAAGCATGAAAGCACTTCCACATTCTGGGTATGTCCCAGTACCTCCCTGTGCATATTAGGAATTACGTCACTTGGAATTCAGGGAATCTTTTATCTTCTTCCTGCTGCTGAGACTGGCCCATGTCTCCTCTGTTTTGTGTGCTGTGCCTCTGCTCTCTGTGGTGAATAGCCTCACTCACCCTTAGGCACAGTTAGCACCTCCTTCCTCTGTTCCTATGGCAAGTTGCATTTATTTCTATAAGTGCCATGTAAACATCGGTTTACATGCCTATTGTTCTACTAAACTGAGATGTCCTTGATGGCAGGGACTATCAGGGCAGGTCTAGCCAAAGCAGATCGTGCGCATCTGGAGGCACCATCACCTCATGGCAGGGAGTGTTGAGGAATCATGGTAGCCTCTTAGTCCTCTGAGGCATTTTCCAGGATGGGACACACCTGACAGGAGAGTGTACCATGACACCATAACCTGAAGTAAAGCAAAGGAAGGTCTTTCAACACTGGGGCTCTTCGTAGAAACCAAAGGCAATGCTTCCTTCAATTGGAGATACAGGGTTAACAACACAGATGGGAAGAAAATCTCTGTCCATCTCAGTGAGAAGTGGCAAGAAAGCAAGAGCCTGTGGCATGTGAAGGGCATGCTATAGACAGGGATGGCAGCTTGGGGACGACTGAGAGAAATGCCGCGGTTAGATGAATAAAATTGAAATGGCCTTTGGAGCAAGTCCCACTGATGTAGCTCCCGGACATCGGGATGGTGTTACTGTTACTGAGCACACATTGCTGCCTTGGTTGTAGCCATTCCTGAAATGGCTAAATATAAGATCCCAACATCCAACAAATGTTTAAAAATAAGGACAACAGCTGTTTGGAATCAGAACCTCTGGTATTTAGGAGTTGTGAAGGATTGGTCAAGGATGTTGAATGGATGAGTTGAGGAGTCAGTTTGAGTGCCTGTGAGTGTTAGTTTGTGACTAAGAAGCCAAGAAATAAAATGTTGGAGAGGTTAATAAAAATGTAAATTTGGCAAGCTGTGAAATTTTGGACAGCCTTACAGCTTTTTAAATGTTGCCACATTTAATGTGCCCTAGGTTTCTACTTGTTTCTTTAATTACCATCTGTTAAGTGAACAGTGATGATGGAATAAAATGAAGTTTTTCCAAAGTTTTTGGCTTTAAATCTACTTTAAAATCTGATTCATCTGAGAAAGACTTTTTTTCCCTTTTGGCTAATGCTTGTCTGTCCAGGTCAACCATTCTTTTCTTGGCTTAAGCCAATATTCTCAGCTTTATTAAGGTCACTATAACCACCATTTAAATGTCTCCCTGTGATGCTGCAAATGAAAACTCCAAGTCACTGTTAGCTTGTAAAAATCATGCTCTATATTTGATAATGAAAAAGAAAAAGTGCTTATAATAGCCCAGTATGGTTGTGCTACTGTAATTTAGCATCTTGATGTCTACAAACTTTGAACTAGGTTTTGGCAGGACACAGTGACTTCTATGGATATTTTAGTAGTGGCTTGATGGCCTTGTGATTTGACATTACATTCTCTACTATTGCATTTATTAAAAATAACTATAAATTGAGGCATGTAATATAAAAGTGATTTATAAATCACTGCTGATTTACAAATGTGATTGTGGCTGAAAGGGGTGGTCTAGGGAGGATAATAGTAACTGAAAGACAGCTAGAGGGCAATCTGGGGACTGTGTAATATAGTGGTTTCAGTGGTAGGTGAGGTTTGTGGTTAATAGTACAAATACAAGAATATTCTTCTATTACAAGGTGTTAAGAGTATGGTGATGCATGAGAAAAATACAACTAATATAATTTATAGACTATTCTAATATTTTTGTAGCAAAGGCAACTGTATCAAAGTTAAAGGTAAAAAATACAGAATTTAGTTTTATGAGATGTGAATATGATCAAGTATACTTCATTTCATTTTCTTTATTAACAAGGAGAACTTGGTCATGTCATTTAACTAATCTGTACTCATTTATTCATCTTTGGGACACTAGAGAAACAACTGACTTTGATTTTTGATTAAATAAGATAAGTGCCCCTGGACAGGATTTTTTAAAGTAATACTTCCATAATTTGCTAAGCTGTCTTTTGCCTGTTATTCTATTTTTCTGATGTTGAAATAAAGGTGTTTTTTTTTAAATGAAGTTTTTTTTTTAAATGAGGCAATTATAATATTTACCATCTCTCTATTATCTAAAAGGTAAAAGTAGGTTTCTGATTACTTATTTTTTCAAAACCTGGGTTGTAAATAGAGAAGCATGGGTATATTTTGCTAGAGCAAATTTTCTGGAGCAAAATTCCTACTTGTCCTTTGCATACTGAAAACCGGCACCTGGCAGAAGTAAAAATGGTTCAATTTCAATATAACCAGATTGTATTAAGTGCATTTAGAAGACACAAGAAAAATCACTACTTTGGGTTTCCAATATAGAGTAAAAGAGATCAGCTAGCTGCTGAGGAAATGAGATATGCATTCCACAAAGCCAAGGAGATAATCTATAGATATTGCCCACTCTAAGGACAGATTTAGGTCAAATAGCTTTTCCTTGCTGCCTTTCCTCTTGATAGTCACTTGTTTTTTTAAGTTTTTTTTTTCTTTTTTTAAGATTGACCCAACTCCTAAGTCCTCCATTTCTCCTGAACATTCAAATGTTCCAATATCCTATCTCAACACTAATGGCTGTGAGTCTCCATTATTTCCCTTGTATCTAAATTAGTTCACTAACTGGTAAATTGTGTAAAACTAGCACTGAAGTATACACAATGCTATAGTGTTAAGTATTGTGGCATGTAGCCAACTCTATTCCCTACATAGATTGTAAGTGGTGGGGGTAGACGCTGCATTTCACACTTTTGTAGTGTCTACCCTAAGAAAATGCTGAACATACATTCAGCATATACTTATTTCTTGAACTATAGTTTCCCACAGGTCTACTAAAGTGGAGGGAGAAAAATTGTGATAATGATATGACTTGGATTAACTAATGAAATCTTGCAGAATGGGCTGCTCATGCAATTCATGTGCTGACACTTGAATTTGTACCAATTTTCAGAGAATAGAGAAGAAATAGGAAATGGAGATGGTGCTTGGGAAGCAATAGGAAGAATTCTGTATAGACTCCATTAATTCTGGTTATTTTTCCTTATGAAAGTTCTTTCCATTCTAAATATGATTTATAAACTGCTATATACTCACTGCTGTATCATTATATGTAGAAGGAACAGCTTCTTTCTACAGCTGGCTACCAGTGCATTAAATTTGCAGTTTGTTTCTATTTTTCCTTCTTTTTAGACAAAACAAATAGTTGCTATCGTCTCTATTTTCCGTAATAGTTATTGTTCCCATTAATCTCTCTACTGAATCTTACAGAGAGGCATAATTCTATCCCCAATACCAAATAAGACAGACACTCCAAGAAATATATAGTTTCCTAAATTAAAAATGATGCAATTTCAAGCTGAGTTATTTTCTTTAGCTAAATCTTCAAAAAATCTGGTAACTGAACTTTGAAAGTGCTAAAGTAATTTGTTCAGATAAATTAAAAAATGAAAATATAAAAATGAATGTTACAATGAGCATGTTCAAAGTTCACATTTTCAAAATATATAAAGCAGTAGGCACAGAAGGATAGTTGATAAATATTCTTTGAGGATATGCTATAGCATGCCCAGAATCTGCAACCTGTCATGTGTGGGTGAGCCAACTCATGCCTGCCAACCTCAGTCTAGCTTCTCCTTCTCCTCCGGTTTGATTGAGCAGTGGATGGGCTTTTGTTTGAGGACAAATAACTATATAATGTTTCATCTGAGAGCTATCAATCCAAAATTTCAAAAACAGTTCCTTTCTTATACCATTTGGAAAAAATGGTGTTTCTGTGGAAAGAATTAAAAAGGTGAATGAATTTATACCTGAATGTAATTCTTGGCTACTGAAAATCAGTTTTTATTATTCAACATTTATTAAACTCTTGGCAAACATTGACAAAGTACTTTTACATACCACATTCACTTAACATATCTATTGGATGCCCATATAGGCCAAACAGTATCTTATTTCTTACGTAACTCCAGAAGAACAGAACTATTATTATTCCCATTTTCTGATGAGGAAAATAATTAGAAAGAAGTGGCAGGCTCAGAATCCTGACTTCAGTATCCAAGCTCTTAAATCAGGGGCCAATCAAACCTGGAATTAGAAGATGAGTGGCAATTCACACATATGAAAAGAGCAAAGAGATAAGTCAAATGAGAGCTAAGGAAAGAGAGATGAGAAGCCATTCCATGTTAAATGTCATACATTTCTGCCCTCCTTATATAACATTTCCTTCCCCTTCTCCCAGTTCCACATTAATTGTTGTATGTTGGTAAATGTTTAACAACTGGCTTAATGAAATAAAATCCCTGATTTGCCGCCTTGGCCAATTGCTGTGGTGTAAATACACCATGGCTGATTTCAAGCTACTGAGACATAACTCAATGAGGAATTGGGAAAAGAGGTGCAGAGTCATTTCTTGTGTGCTGTCTCCAATGGGCACTTAGTAATTGAGAATTGATAAACCCCTGAGAGTTGAGATTTAGGCTCTATGGTATTTTTGGTACATTGGGATCATTCCTGAAAAAGTCCAGAGAGAAGAAGTGACTTTCCCTGGTAGAATTTATAGTATTCTATCTTAAACCTAGGAGGGCCTGGAATAGTTTTTCAGGATATGAACCAATCCCAAAGTTCTGGGTTGAAAACATATTTATCCAGCTGTAGAAACCAGAGGTGGATCTTCAATATCATTGCTGGATAATTAGTTAAATCACTTCTCAGATGGGCCAGTTTGTGCCTCGAGCATCAATAGGTAGGAACATGTGATGCCAGTAGGAAACAAAAATTTTCCTAGAAACCCATCTATGAAGCGCTATAGTTAATCATGTACATTCGGCATTCCTAGCGAGAGCTGGTGCTGGGAAAAGTGCCACACCACCACTGGCCTCGGAGCGCTGGCACAATTCTGTGGTACTGGGAGGAACCACTCACTGCAGCCTTTCCTCTCTCTGCTGTGTGCCACCCAAGGGCCCGTCCAGCTCAGAGGGGACACAGGTAGCAAGGACACCCACCCAGGGCCCACACCCTAACCGCAAGTAAAAACCCAAAGCACATGTTCTCATTTTGCTCGAGCCATTCCATAGCGGCCTGATACCTGCCCCACTCTCCCCAGAAGTTCACAGTATATGAGTAGTAAAACTTTTCAGACCTTTTGGTTTTATGTGTATACATCAGTCTCACTGTCAACACCAATACTGAGTGGGAGATTGACTGACTTGATGGGACAACTACCAAACCCTGCAAATAAACCATTAATAGCTATAAAGGATCTGGAAATCTATGGGATTGGCACAATCCTATTTTCAGGGTTTGCACCTAGGGAGGGAGCACCCTTTTGGCTTGCCTAAATGTGGGATGAAAAGAGGAAGAAGAAGAAGAGGGCCTGAAAGCTGCCAGCATCCCAACATCAGATTGGAGTCAGACTCCTCAAAGCATGTAAGTACTCAGATAGTCAAGTGCAGTCTTGTTTCAATTTAATATGGAAAGGGGATATAGGTGCACCCAGATGAAACTATTTGTGCTGGGGGAAGGGTACATGGAAGTTTATTACATTACTCTTTCTATTTTGGTATATTTGAAATTTTCTATAATAGTTTTTAAAAGTCTAATCCAACCTAATATTAAAACTTTAACCTCTCATCTGATTTTTTTTAAGTGGCAGAAGATGTCAGTTTACAGAAAGATCAGGTAGAAAAGAGAGTTCTCAAATACCCACCTTTGTTTTTAACATTTTGCATTAGTGTGGTTCCTTTGTTACAATTGAAAGAATATTATTATAACTGTGCTATTAATTATAGTCCATAGTTTACCTGAGGGTTCACTGCTCATGTTGTCTCTCATAATTAAAGCTTTTCACTCTGCCAACATGGGCCCCATTCAGGCTCAGAAACCTGTGGTGGAGAGGGGCGTGCGATTTCTTTTTCATTTCCACACATTTCTCAACTCCTTGTGCTCTGTGTTACTTCAGATTGCTCCAGGGGTATGTTGAGAGCTGTATGGAGAATAAGAGACTTAGAAGGTTGTATTCTAGTGTTGGTGCCCTCCTGGGCATGGCAGGAGGGTTGACGGGTTTTAGGGTCATTTGCTTTTATGGATTTACACAGATTCCCGAATCCTTTTACCTGGAACCTCTTGCTGCTCTACTTCCTTGGCGAGGCCCTGAAATCTCCAGTTGGCCATTTACCACCTCCCTGCCCCACCACACCCACCCCAACCTCCACCTCCTACCCTCCTACCTCTGGTCTTATTACACCTGTAGTTTCTTTCTGCCAGTGTTACCTCACTCCTGGAAGGAAGCTGCTTTAGTTTTCTATGCTG
This sequence comes from Dasypus novemcinctus, assembly GCF_030445035.2. NCBI lineage: Eukaryota > Metazoa > Chordata > Mammalia > Cingulata > Dasypodidae > Dasypus > Dasypus novemcinctus. The sequence continues at coordinate 44,136,505 of NC_080683.1, read as the reverse complement.
CTATGACAATTACCACACAATGGGTTGGGCTTCAACATCAGTAATTATAGGCTCACAGTTTCAGAGACTAGAAGGCTTGCTTCATCTCCGGATCCATAGCATTCTGACTGGCAATCCTTGAGTTCCTTGGTTTTTCCATCACATGGCAATGTCCTCTCTTCACTCTCTGAGTTCCCTTGACTTCTGGCTTCTAGCTCCATCCCTTGGCTTTCTTTCCTTGTGTATTAATTTCTTTTGTTTATAGGGGATTCCAGTATTAGATTAAGGCCCACCCTCATTCATTTGGGCCATGCTATAGCTAAAATAACTTATTCAAGATAACCTGTTAATAATGGGTTCAAACCCACAGGAATGGGGGTCAAGTTTAAGAACATGTCGAAATTGGGATGCATAATTCAATCTTCCACTGAAGCCATTTAGATCAGAGTCTTTATCATTATGAGGTTTTGCATCCACCCAGCCTAAGGGAGTCCTGACGGGAATGAAGATTACTCATATTATAAACCCTTCTGTTCTTTTTCCAGGAGGGAAACTCCAGACTGCCACCCTCACTCAGACTTCTCCAGGTAAGAGTCACACACTAATCCTTCTGTCCCCACCCCCTAGCAGACCATAACACTATCTCTAAGAGCTGGGAGGCAGTGGGACCTGCACATTTTTGCAGCTCACACTCATCCCTAGGGAATGGATGGTCATCTGCCACCAGTGCCCTCTCCCCGCCATGAATGGCTCTCTGGAAGCCAAGTCTTCACATAACTTGATATGGAAGAAAATCAGCTCTCTTTTCTTACCAATAGGGTGATTCACTGTACTGTGGCAACTCTCCTCATTATCCCACAGTCTTTCCTCTTTTTGTAAATATAAACCCCCAGAGGGGAGGGGAGATAGGTTGGGTAAGCGTGGCCAAACTGAGTTTTGGATTATTCCTTAGCAGGTTTGCCTAGATTCTCTGGCATCTCCCTTTAGAATGTGTGGACAATTAACACCCTTCCTTTTCAGTTAGAGCCTCAGCCTGTATTCTCAAACAACAGGGAATTCTCACTTAGCGTTCTCTTGCATATATAATCATTTTAAGGCAATGTTACTCATGGCATTTGAGGGGAAAATGCAAATTTATTACAAAGTGTGGTTGATGGTTGTTTTGTAAAATCTCTTAGGAATCAGTATGAAGTATATTGCATATTTTGAGTATTAAACAACAAACACTATAGGTATACAATACTGAGCTAGATACGTGACTGTACGAAGTACTAGATTCAAGTCATTATAAAGACTAAGAGCCAAAGAAACCCATGGGAATTGGGAAAAGGCTACTTATTTCTAGTTAGGAAAATCTTTGTTGCATTAAGTCAGGGTATTGAACCCTATTTTTTTTTCCACTCTAGATACAAGAAAATGATGACAAAAATAAAACAATGGGTGATTAAGATGCCAGAGGCCAGCACTTAATGTTCTTGCCCAAACAGAAAATGCTGAACCTGACAGAGGTTGAGATGCTTGTAATGACAAGAGATGAAACTGAGGAAAGTACCCAATTGACATCACGCTCATTAATAAAAGTTTTTTTTATTATGTCAATTTCTATATAGCTCATATCTTATATTCACTGAGAGAAAGTCTTCTACCAAATGGTTGTTCAGAAATTTCAAGGACTTTTACACATACTCCCCACTCCAGCCCCTCAAAAATTCTTCTTAAGTTCTATTCAGCAATGACTCTTTTTTTTTTTTTAATTATTTATTTATTTTTTAAAATTACATTATGAAAAATATGAGGTCCCATTCAACCCCACCGCCCCCGCCCCCCACTCCCCCCACAGCAACACTCTCTCCCATCATCATGACACATCCATTGCACCTGGTAAGTTCATCTCTGAGCATCACTGCACCCCATAGTCAATGGTCCACATCATAGCCCAGACTCTCTCACGTTCCATCCAGTGGGCCCTGGGGGGATCTATAATGTCCCGTAATTGTCCGTGAAGCACTATCCAGGACAACTCCACGTCCCGAAAACACCTCCACATCTCATCTCTTCCTCCCGTTCCCCACACCCAGCAGCCACCATGGCTACCGTTCCCACACCCATTCCACATTTTCTCTGTGGACATTGGATTGGTTGTGTCCATTGCACATCTATGTCAAGTGAGGGCTTAGATTCCATATGGGTACTGGATGCACTCCTCCCGCTTCCAGTTGTAGACACTCTAGGCTCCATGTTGTGGTGGTTGACCTTCTTCAACTCCATGTTAGCTGAGTGGAGTAAGTCCAATAAATCAAAGTGTAGGAGCTGAAGTCTGTTGAGGCTCTGGGCCTGGGTGTCATATTATCAGTCCAGAGATTCAAATCCCCTACATATATCTTAAACCCAGCACCAACTACAATTCCAATAAAGTAGCATGCAAGTCTTGTGAAAAGAGATCCCCTCTGAGTCCAATTCCATCACGCAGAAACACCAGCTCCAAAGAAGGGCTATCTGTCATGGCAGTGAACCCCTTCTGCCATGACCATAGAACCCGTGGGTCTCTTTATCCCTCAAAAGAACCATTACCTGGGGTTGTATCTACCTTATCTGTCTCTTAGACTCTGTTCAGTTGTACATAGGGGTATTCCTTCTGACAACCTCCAGACTCTTTTTTAGAGACTCACAGCCTTATAATCTCATTTCTCCTTTCCATTTCCCCCTTACATTAGGTCAAACAGCTTCCCGAAGTCATGTTATTATATGTAGACAGGTATATTCTGCTGTTCCGCATTGAATCTTTAATTCAAGGTCATTTTATAGTTGCTTCTTCAGCTGGTATGTGGTAGTGATCCCTCAGTGCCAGGGAGGCTCATCCCCGGGTGTCATGTCCCTTGAAACACGTAAACCACTCAGTGCAGGGGCGGGGTTTCTTCTTCTCAGTGCCATCTGGATGGCCAGGTTCACCTTGACTCAGGATCACAAGGCTAGGAGGTGAACCATCTGGAATCTCATTGCTCTCCTGGCAATGTGTTATAAGGTACTTGGTACAGAGGACAGATTTAAATGGAAGAAGAAATAATAAAATGAGAAATGAGAGACCTTTACAGACCAGTCATTTGTTGTCATCAGCTCGACAGAGTGTGCAGGGGCTGCTCCAGGGACCTGGAAGGAGAGGAATTTCACCCATCAGGACTACCAACAATACCCCACGGGAAAAAAACAAAAATAAAAGAACAGCTCTTTTACAGGTTAGGTGCTTTTTTCCCTCTGAAGATCAAGGCCTGGTTGTGCTGCTATCATCATGATCACCAGAAAAGCAATCATAAGTTCAAATACCCTAATGTGCTTCAGTTGTCACATATCCCAGCTGCAGAAAGGGGTTCGGTTCGGAGAGGGTGAATGACTTGCTCAAGCTTGTGGCTGGGCCAGGGTGGGAACCCAGGCCTCCTGACGGTGGCCTGTCAAGGCCCGTGCAGGTCTGTGGCCCGGCTCCCTCCCCAGGGCGACAAGGTGAGCAGAAGGTTCTGTTTGTCATTCTTCCTTTATTCTGTCTGAATCCCTCTGAACGCCAGTGAAAGCGAGGAATGAGCAACAGAGCCTCTTCCAAAACAAATCTCTCTCATGTGCTGTCCTTTTCAACTTGCTGACTTTGTCTATCTGTCACTGAATAATTCTTTCTGAGCCTGCTCAGATCACTCTGAATCCCTGAGCTTATATCAAAGGAAAGCAAGGGAGCAAAGCTACCTCTGAGCACACAGATATGTGACGTCTGGCATTTTGACGTTGCAGGAATGGATCCAAATTGAGATCTTTCCAGTTGAGGCACAGAAGGGGGTGATTGTAAATCAGTTCAGATGCTTGTATTTTCACTTGATAGACTGTTATATAGAAATCAATACAAAGAGAGAGCCAATCAAATGAGCTAATTTGTCTGTGAACGTTCATTAACTTTCAATTCCAAACAAAAACAAGAGACAGTGAGACTAGTGGGAGTGATACTGGGAAAAGGTTTTAGTCCGGTTCTGCCACCAATCAGGAGCCCAAGAAGGTGACTTTACCTAGTTCATTTATAAAAGGGACAGTTACTTCCAGCTGTAGCATTTTAGAATTCGATCACATTAAGGTAGTTAAACAGGGTTTCTGACACTTCTATTTTGTCAGGTTGATTTGACCGAAGCATAAGCAATTCTAAATATAATGATTTAACTTTGTTTCTGTCTCTGCTTATGGCATCTTTTATGAAGCCAGGATGAGCCTGTTTGGTTCAAAGCTCCACAGCCGGGGGGGTCATATGCAACAGCCCACCACCGAGGCCTTTCTAGAATTGTCCATAGGAAACATCAGGAATCACAAACAATCCTAAGGCAAAGGTTGTATTAACTGAGTGAAATGAATGAACATTTAGGTTGAAATATTTCTGTTTACACAGATCCCGTCAACTGAAGAACATTCTGGAGCAAAGCAAACCCAATTGCGCAAACACTATGGGATGAAAGGGAGCAAGCTCTGGAACTGCGGCTGCCAAGGAGGCCATCATTGTTACCAAGTATCTCCAATGAAACGAACATCGACCCCAGCGTACCCAACACCATGGTCGTAAGACAGGCAGAAGAACATAGGACCGGGAGAAGAGTTCATCGGTCACTTACCCTTGTCAGGCAGTAAGAACCAAGCGGCTGTTCTGAAAGGAGGCAGAGCCGGGCGGTGCTCTCTCTCAGCTGGCGGTAGGGGAGGCTCGGCCCCTCTGTGTGGCTGGAGATTGGCTATGTCCGTGGCCTGCAGCCATTGTGAAGCCTGCTTCCCTGCTATCAAATTAATTATAGACTGTTTCTCCAGGCACAGAGTCTTCTACCTAGGGAGGATGTGGATTAGTGTGGGATAATGAATTACAGAAATAGAAAAGCCACTAAGAAATATAAAGGAAAGATCATGTTCTAAAAACTCTGTGATTCAATCATGAGTTTCATAGGGGAAAAAAAAATGCGTTTTTCTCCCGTCTTGGCCCCAACAAGCTGGTTGGGCAGGTGGAAAGGTGAAACAACCCAAAGGTTTTCCACGGGGTCCACATTAAATAGGAAAGAAAATCTGAAGTGTTCTTATGAAATTTAGTTGATGAAGAGGGAATAAGAGCCTATGTGTGGAGCTTTTTAGTTTTCAAAGCACTTCCATAAATTACTCTGCTTTTTCTACACAGATGCAGAAAAGACATCAAATGACTTATGCAAATGCCACGATTATTTTTTGGCAGGTTGTGATGAGAATGTCAACTGACCAGACAGGATGCTTTCTCTTCTCTTGGATAATACCTCTCTAGCTTCTCTAAGCTTTTAAGAGAAGGGTGGTTCTGAAATTGTATTCAGGTGATGCTCAAATTTGAGCAGCTACTTAAGCCTGTAGAAGAAACACTTTTCATAATAAAACAATATAGTCAATTATCATAATAGATAATGGAGATTAAAACAATTGAGCACTTACTTTGTACTGGGAATATACTAAGCATATTTGCATATGTTGTCTAATTTAACTCATGTAACAACCCTTTTAGGAAGGTAATATTATTTGCCTCAGTTTGGAGAGGAGGGAGCTAAAGCACCGAGTGCTTAAGTTACTTGCAAAAGGCTACAAAGCTAGGGACCGGTGAGCTTGGATTTGACCCCAACGTGTCTCATCTAAATTATTCTGCTGAAATTGTCCCAAGTGAATCCCACGCAACCTGGTATCTTACTTTAAGTCCTTACACCAAGGATGGTTTCACCACCACGAGAGGTTTGTATCCGTCACCTCTGAAGAATGCCATAGAGCGTTTCTAGTTGATACATTTCAAGGCCATGAAATAGTCTGTATGGTGGTTACAAACACCGGCTTTGCATCAGATAAACCTGGATGCAAACCCTGACTCAGCAAGGGGCTAAATGTGACATCTGTGTAACTTACTTAGCCTATCCGAAGTTTGACTTCCTTTTCCGTAAGTGTGGGCAACCCCATCTACCTATTTTATAGGGTCAGTGTAAATGTGAAAATGAACTAACTATATAAAATGTTATCAGTTGGTAAGTCCTCAATATGAATATTATGTTGTCTGTGCTTCAGTGAGGTTTTCCGAAAATCTCTTCGTTGTTTGGCTGTTTCTGCTCCATTCTTTGTCAGCCCTCATTAAGGGAGGGTAATTCATTCAAATAATTATTGAATACCTGCCATATCAGACACTGCACTGGGCATTAGGAATAGAGAAATACATATCATCTTTGATCTCAAGGAACTTATTTACTGCTAAAGAGAGAAAACATTCCCACAATACAGTAAGAATGTGATAATAAAGGCTTGAAATTGTCCTATGGGAGCTCAGAGAAACCATGAATTCTGTCTGAAGACAGTCAGAAAATTCACAGATGTTCAGTGAGGGAGATAAAAATGAGTGGCACATCCAAACCCCATCCTTTCAGAAAGGAGAAAATGGCAAGACAAAATTTCTCTGTGGTCCTTAGGGAATTGTGCCGAGATGAGACAAGCATGCTGCACGAGGCTGACCTGGCCATTGCCTTTTCTGGGTTTACCTGCAAAGGGAAGGGTAAGATTTCCAAGCCTCGTTAAGACAATGACTCCCCATAGAGCCCACAGGTCGGGCTTAGGGTTTCTAAGGTCTATTTGTTGATCCTTTAAAGGCTACTTCCCCTCTCAACAGTTTGCATATGATTGAGCCCTGCTGGAGGACAAGGCAGGCATTATCCTCTCCTGTAGCCACTGCTTGCTTTTTCTTTGGTCACTGAAAATGCTTGTCTTTCATGTGAAATCCTGCTCTCAATTCTACCAACCAGTGAAGAACCAGGCAGCCCCAATTGCTTCTGCAGCAGTTTCCTTGGCAACCAGTGCCCAGCCAGAGAGCTCATCAACCCACAGCGGAGCCAAGTGAAACCCTGGAGCTGACATTGAACTCTGTGCTTTTAAAATGTAAGTGATCACGCTGAAGACTCACCCTCACAAATGCCAACCCAATTGCCATTTTGCATTTGCAGCGCACCTTTCATCTGGTCACCTTGAAGAAGGGATGTTTTCACAACAGGGGGCTTACCCTCTTGACTTATCATTTGAGGTGAACATCATCATGATTCACATTGACCCTGTAAAAGGATCAAGGATTGTCCAATATTTTTAACCAATGTCCCTGGCATTCCCTTGCGATTATTCTTCAGTTGCCTGTGAAAACTCTTGCTGGAATCAAGATCACAGGGGAATATACAGTTTCCTACCAGTACAGCCACATTGATCAAAGCTGAACCCATGTCCTAGCCTGGTGTGGCGGGTACAGTCCATAACCTGCCTTGCTGGGGATTGTCATTAAAAAGAGACCACATTGAGGGGTGCTCTCCCCGCCCCCTCAAACACTGCTCATAATTGGGATGTTTTTAAGGAGATCCTAATGACCAGAAATATATTGAGGATCCCCATTTATACAACTCAGCAACCAGGGGTCATTTAGAGTAGGGTTTCTCAAATGTTAGTGTGTACACAACGCACCTGGGAGTCTTTTTTTAAAAATTATTTTTGTCTTTTTTTTTTAAGATAAATAGATCACACAAAATGTTACACTAAAAAACATAAGGGAAGTAGATTTGGCTCAACTAATAGAGTGTCTGCCTACCACATAGGAGGTCCAGGGTTCAAACCCAGGGCCTCCTGGCCCATGTGGTTAGCTGGCCCACACACAATGCTGATGCGCGCAAGGAGTGCCGGGCCATGCAGGGGTATCCCCCGCTTAGGGGAGCCCCATGTGCAAGAAGTGCGCCCCTCAAGGAGAACTGCCCCATGCAAAAAAAGTGCAACCAGCTTAGGAGTGGCAGCGCACACACGGAGAGCTGATGCAGCAAGATGATGCAACAAAAAGAGACACAGATTCCCAGTGCCTCTGATAAGAATGCAAGCAGACAAAAAAAGAACACATAGGGAATGGACACACAGAGCAGACAATGGGGCGGGGAGGGGGAGAGGAGAGAAATAAATAAAAATAAAAATAAATCTTGAAAAAAAAAACATAAGAGGCTCCCATATAACCCACTTCCCACTTCCCCCTCCGCCCCCCCTCCCGCTTCTCCCACATCAACATCCCCTTTCATCAGTAAGGCACACTGATTGCATTTGGTGAATACACCCTACCGCACTGCCACACCACATGGACCATAGTTTACATTGTAGTTTACACTGTCCCCCCAGTCCCTCCAGTCGGTTATGGCAGGATATACAATGTCCTGCATCTGTCCCTGTAATATCATTCAGGACAACTCCAAGTCCCGAAAATGCCCTATATCACACCTCTTCCTCCCTCTACCTGCCCTCAGCAACTCCCGTGGCCACAGTCTCCACATCAATGATACAACTTCTTCCATTGCTAGAGTCACAATATTTCTATAGTAGAATACCAGCAAGTCCACTCCAATTCATATTATATTCCTCCATCCTGAGGACCCTGGGATGGTGATGTCCACTCCATCTCTATATTGAGAGGGCGCTTAGATCCAGCATGGCTGATGGATGCGATTCTCCTGCTGGCAGTTGTAGACACTCTCAGTTCCCTGGTGTGGCGGTTGACTATTCTCACCTCCCCATCAGCTGACCTGGGTACATCCAATGAACCGGAGAATAGGTGTTGCAACTCTGCTGAGGCTCAGGACCCAGCTGTCCCAGGAATCTTATTAAACAGCAAATTCTTATTCCAGAAGTCTGGGATGGGACTTGATAGTCTGCATTTCTGACAAGCTCCCAGGTGGTGCTTAGGCTGTTGTTGGAGGACTGTGCTTTGAGCAGTGAGGGCTCAGGCTGTGTCTGTGTACACATATGTACACAAATACCTGTATATGCTGCTAAACTAGAAAAGAAGAAAAGCACACCTTTCATTCTTGTAGGGTTTATATGTCTTATTGCATTGTCATATTTTCATCTACATTCCTCTTACACATTCCTTTTAGGTGAGAATGGTGGGTATTCTTTTCCCCAGTTTTCAAATGAAATCAGAGAGGAATAAATTATCCAATGACACATAGCTAATGAGACTTCAGATCCCATTTTCATATCAGTTCACAACGAATGATTAATCCAATTATAATAGTTTAATCATTACTATAGTATTCTTATTTGAAGGAGAATATCATTATTATTATGTTATTAACCATAAATGTGCACACACACGTGATTGAAATAATCTAAACCCAAAGTGGTTCTAGGTTACTAGGAAATTATTTCATAGAATCACAGAAGGACTCACAGAGGTGTCTTTTGGGGCAAGGGATTTTTTTACCAGCGATTCATCTCCAGGAACTCACACATTCACAGTGATGTAAACTCTGCTGCTCTGGCCTGATGTTAGCCGGCCTATGTCCAGATTTACTGAAAGCCTGTAATGCTGGTGAGCATAATTAGAGACGCTAGAGAATAAACTGTCCCCAACCCCCTACAAACCTTCTGTTGGCTCCAGATTGCCTGGCCCTTAGGAGCCTCACTCAGTGCTGTTGACACATCTCCTCTCGCCCAGTGTCCTGGCAGCTGACCACAGCGTGGCAGATCCATGTCGAGGCTGGAGTTGAACATTGTGGCACTGGTCCCGGGGAGAGGGCCACTTTCCACTTACCACAGGAAAACAGTGCCTCTGACAAGACACTTTTGGGGACTGCAGATCAACTTGTTATTACCATAACATACTAAATCCAGGAAGATGAATCACAACACACTTCGTTTGACAACAACAAAAAAGACCTCTCAACCAAGTCTTGATGGGGGTCAAGATGGAAAAGTTTTGTGCATGTTTATAATGACAATATAGTTATACTCTAAAACAGAGATTTTTATGCCTTGAAAAAGTCGTTTACCTAGAAGTTTTTTCCTTCACCTTAGGGATGGCCAGTTCTAGTCTTAATCTTCCTCACTTAAGACTGCCACAAAATAGTGTTGCCTCCTCAAAAGGTCTCTCTGCCTTTAACGCTGTCTTCAAGCTGCATGAGACACTGCTGCCATCTTGTGGCCTTCATGCACTACTACACCTAGTTCGGCTTTCACCAATAGAGGGCAGAGATGGAGCCCTTTGACTGCAGACTGAAACCACCATTTATAATTTTCTAGCTGTTGGCATTTAGCTAGTGTGGCAGAGTGAGATTTCTTTTGAAATTAAATCTTGAGAAGAACCATAAAATACTATTGTTCTTTACTGTTATTAAAACCTTAGAAATTCACAAATATTGTACAACCCAGCAGTAAAAACTTATTCGATAAACTATTAAAGAGTTTTCAATTCTTTTCTTACTCCACACCTATTCTATGTTGTTGAGGTAACAAACAGGCAGGCATCGGGAGTGCAGGAGGATGAGGAAGGCTGGGATTTGAGCAGACTATTACCCAGTTGGCTACTGGGCTTCCTCTTACTCTACAAGTTGAAACTGACAGGTTGTCTCACCCTGAACTGGTGAAGATTTTTGTTTAACTCTCTAAAAACTAGCGTTTTGATGCTCTAATTTCCTAGAAAAAAGGATTCATATAACCCAGCATCTTAGTTTGCCAGGACTGCTCTGACAAATAACACAGACGGGTTAACGTAAACAATCAGGTAAGGAACTTAATTGTCTCACTGTTTTGACTAGAACTCTAAAATCAAGGTGTTTGGCAGGATCAAGCTTTCTCTGAAGTCTGTAGCAATTTGGTGGTGGCTTACTGGCAATATGTAACTCAATCTCTACCTTGTCTCATGGGCATCTGTCTCCTTCCATTTCCCACTGCCTACATCCCAAATTTCCTCTGCTTAGAAGGCCTCAGCCATACTCATGACGACACACCCTGATTCAGTTCGGCCTGGCTTTAGTAGAATCTTCAAAGACCCTATTTACAAACGAGTTCATTTATAGCCCCAGGATTGAGTCCTTGAATATGTCTTTGTGGCGAACCTGATTCAGTTCCTAACACCCACTGTCGTATTGGTGTGTGGTTGCAGTTAGATGAAATGAAACATGCCCTCTTAGCCTCCATCTGGAGTGTTTTTTTAAAATAGTGGAACTTTCCTTCCTGACTTGCCTCAACATTCCCTTCTCCAATCCCCAATAAAATTTCCAGGTAGATTAAAGCTCAGAACTTTGCCTGGAGAAAGCTTAAAGATTTCCTGCTAGCTCTCCCTTTTACAGCTTTCATCACTGCCTGGTCACCAAGCTCAAAGACTGTTACTTGTTTCTCTGGAATAGAATCTGGAAATCACTGGTCAAGAGAAGCATTTTTCCCGGCAAAATAAATGAATGAATTCCTATAACATTGTTCAATTTATCAATTTCAATCAAATAAATCAGATAAAAATGACTAAAATATCACGGTCCGTTTTATCTGGACACTGGTCTTAATAGGGAGAAAGTCCCTGCACAGGATGGCTAACCATGAACTTCTGTTCTCTAGGGCTGGGTGCTCACACCTTTCTACTCAAAGTGGGAATGCTAACCCCTTCCTCACCTGGGAACACGGCCAGCCTCACAGGTGTGAAACCTGTGCAGTAGCTCGGGCCCACACACTTAGAAGTGCCCTGAGCCTTTAATGCTCTACTGTCATCAGCTAAAAAGCCCTAATAATTTTGAGCAAGGGGCCCTGCACTGGGTCATTTCTCACTGGGCCTCTCAAATTATGTAGCAGGTCCTGCCTTGCAGTTTGTTAGGAATGCAGAATCTGAGACCCCTCCCGAGACCCTGAACACAGAATCTGCATTTTAACAAGATCCCTAGGTGAAGGTTGGAACCTTGCAATTTCAGAAGCAGTTGCCTAGGCTCTGCGGTTGGAGTAGGAGAGCTTAGATGACTGAGCAGCAGGTGAGTCCTTGCCTGAGAACACAGGGGAAGATCTGCATTCTCCTCAGAGCAGTAGACTCAAAAGATATTTAGATTAAAGCAGGGGTTCTTAGCCTTTTTTGTTCCATGGACTCCTTTCCAGTCAGGCTAAAACCATTGGCCCCTTACTAAGTCCCCACTATACTGGGTATTATTTAGTAAATATATCACATCCCCACCAACACGTCCCCACAAGAATAATGTTTGTTTGAATTTCAATTTAAGCTCACGGAGGCCTTGTTAAAAAACCCCTGGACTAAAGGCTCTGTGGGTGGGCAGCACCTGGGAAAGGATTAAACCTTGGGGCATAGAGAGAAGGAAAATAAGGGGAAAATATTTATTAACAGGGAGTAGCCCATTCAAAACCACTGTTTTGTACCTTAGTGACCTGTCAAAATTTTTGGAAAAAGTCAGTTCTAACATTATAGTACAAAAAATAAGTTGAACAATGACTGACCATTGCTTCTTGACTTTGGGATGGTCTGGCCGCTGCTGAGCTATTGCTCTGCCATGCAATGGGGCAGGAATTCTTAGTGATCAGGTGGCATTTGCTCTTCTTTGTCTTTAATCCCTTCTCTATTTCATTTCTCACTCTCAAAGACCCTTCCACACCCTCTCTTTTCCCAATATTACTTTACCTCACCTGGAGAGTTACAGTTTTGTCAAAAAGCAGCCTAGAAGAGCCTTCAACTTCAGGCGGTAGCCGCTTTCAGAAGAAAAGTAATCCCTGAAGTAAAGATGTCAAAGGGCAACTGCTCGGAATAATGGTAGTGAATTTATAGACTTTCAATCCACATATAATACAAAAATATGATGTTGCCATAATGTAGAAAAAAATTAAATAGGACTTTTTTGAATCTTGGTATCTTGGAGTACTTCATATTGTTTATGCTTGCAATTTTTATTCTTACTACATTTCCAGGGCAGAGATCTCCACATTGATATGCGTAGGTGGAGAAAGCAAAGCAGCATTTTGTCAAAGATCAATGATCCTAACTGCGAGGAGTTAGAGTCCAACTACTCACAACGTACTGAAAGCTCTTCCACTCACAGATATCGTTGATGACAGGGAAAAAATGCAGGAAAATCAGCCAAAAGAAGAGGTATGCCTGGTAGAGTCTAGGAGGGTTCCAATTATCCTCAGGAAGAATTATCTTTCTGCAATCTGTGTGTGACCATACACACAGAGTCTTGCCTTCCTGAGAAGAAGCTCACCTGAGCTTCAGTGAGCTTCAGTGTCCAGTGTTTTTAATAGGGTTTATTTGGTTGATTGCCCATGTGGACAGACCATTTTCCAGCCATCCCACCCCCTCCCAGGAGGTTGGGTTGATACCAAGTGGTCTGAGGTGCCTGCCGTGAAAATTAAACACACTCATCTCACTTGGGAAATTTCATGGGATTAGAAGAAACTCCCCAGGAGCCAGGGACAAAGGTCAGACCTGTCTTTACCACATAAGAATAAAAGCTAGAGAATAGCATGTAAGAAAATTGTGGTTAGAATCAACGAAAAAATATAGGTTTATCCTTGACTTTGAGCTTAAAGGAATCGCTATGGAGTCCTAGAGCATATAACAATAATCTTCTTGGGAGAAGGGAGTGAAATTTGTAAGTTTATAAAAAGGATGTCAAGTTTTAATAGACTGAGGAACCATAATCTAGGAAACCACAGAATCCTAAGTCTTCCCATTATTCATTCATTCAACCATCACGTATTTGCACATATCCCATGTGCTGGGCACTAGAGTACAAGTTAATGTCTTATTTGTTTTACTTGAACTATTTAAAAAGGATTTACGAAGTTTTTCATAAAACCACTTTATAATGGCATTATTGAAATAGGACATAAAAAGAAAAAAAAACCACACTAGATATGTTTCCAGCTGTGGTAGCTAGAAATATGTACTCCAATTCAGACGTATTCTTAACCTTAATCTGCATTCCTGTGGATATGAACCAGTTGTAAATAAGATCTCTTACAGATGTTATATTAGCTATAGAATGGCCCAACTGAATAAGGATGGGTCTTAATCCAGATTACTGGGGTCCTTTATAAGCAGAAGAAATTCAGGGATAGTCAGAGAAAGCCACAAGGAAGGCCAGAACCCGGGAGTCAGTGGGATCCTGGAAGAGATAAGAGAAGGCACCACAACCTGGGAGTTGTGAAGCTCTGTCCTGGTCTGGTGATCCCCAAGCAGGCCCCTCTGGTAGCTTCAGGCGTTTTTCCTGTTGTATTTGTGAGAGCACTGAGCTTTACCTGCTAAATGGCACCATGTTCCCACAATTCCCCCCATGTATTTTTTAAATGAATTTAAAATAATTATTTTGGGAAGGGCTCCACAGGCTTCACCAGACACCAAAAAGGCCCCAAATATACAAAAGTTTAAGAACTTGTGATAGAAGAATGAGTAAAAAGTACATAGGAAATACAACTTTTTCTGACAGTAAACCTTAAGTATAAAACAAAAAAAACGAAAGCATTGTATGCAACTATTTGTAAAATGAAAGATATTGAGTGACATTTTGGAAAGTATCCTTTGACAAAAATATCTGGCCAATATGAGAAGAACCTTCTCTCTTTTTTTTTTTAGGCAAGGGAATAAAGACTTTATTAAGAAATAAAAAATATGGAACAGTTCCCGAAGTTGCACATCATCCTTGCTCAGAGACCATGCTAGTCTTCTCTGTATCCATCCAATTTTAGTATATGCGCTGCTGAAGCAAGCACAGAAGAACCTTTTCTGAACACTCAATGAAAGCCAAAAGTAAAACAGAAAAACCTAGAGAACTTATGGTGGCTTGAACTTGGTGGCAGAGGTCAAGCTAGAGTCTTCTAGCATGTAAGAAAATCTTGGCTAGAGGCAATCAAAAAATACAAACTTTTTGTATGGGAGCTCTGTGATAATATGCATGTTTGTTTTGGAACGTCACAATTTTTACTATACACTTATTGTTTATGGATGCTCATGAATGAATGATAAGATTCAATTAAAAAGATTTTAAAAATATAGACTTTTCCTTGATTTTTAAGTGAATGAATGCCTATGGAGTCCTTGAGCATATGACTACAACCTTGTTGGGAGAAAGTGATGACATTTTTAAGTTTTTAAAAAATTTTTCCATTGATTTCATTTTGTGTATTTTGTGTATTGATTTCATTTTGTGTATAACTCAGAAAACCTAGAGGAATGAGTAACTATCATAGTACATAATAATCAGAAAAAGCCAGGGCCACATAGTTGGAAGGTATTAGCAAAGAAGTCTGCTGGAATGAAAGTACCTACAGAAGAGAATGAAAGAGATGCTCTAGCTTCTAAAAGAAGAGGTCTACACTGGACGTCCAAGAAGGGAAAAAGAAAAAGTTGCTGATCTCGGTGAGAGGAAGTCAGCCCCCTCCACCTAGAGAAATTGGTGAGAATTCAGTGAATTTCAGGTAAAGAGTAGGCTGGTAACTTCAAACAACAGAAGGTAGTCAGAGAACCTTGAGAGGTCGAGAATTTCTGTAACAGGAAAATTGCAGGGACTGTTCACTAAATCATTAAGAAAATGGGGCTGAAAATGATGGTGAGAGAACAGCTCTGGTGGGCAGGGTTGGAGAGGGTGTTCTGTGCCTGCTTCCAAGATAAGGTGTTGATAAAATGCAAGGATTTGACCTTGAAAAAGGAGTGAGCAATCAGATCTACTAAAAATACAAGTAGTTTTCATATAGTACAGCTTAGGAAGACTAGCACTTCTGCAGCCTGAACAGAAAAGAAGTTTTCCTCTGGTCTTATCTGCCAGGATAGAGAAGGAACATTCCTTCAGTGGTAAGGGGTTAAATAAGCAGGCACAATAAGGCTAGATCTGCCCAAGAATTCTGTGTTCATATGCTTCACACATTTACCTTTGGTGAATTATTATTAGTGTTTGATGCATAATCATTATAGTTGTTGATATTTATTGAGTGGTTAATTAGAGTTCAAATTTTGTCCTAGGAGTTTAATATTTACAATTTACTTTAATAACCAAAGTAACTCTGTGAGGTAGGTTCTATTATCATCCCACTTAAGAGATACATCCTGCAATATTTTTTGTTAACTCACATCATAAAATAACCGTGGAAAGAACAGTTGTCCCCAATATCAGCTATTCCCAGAAGGGTGAGCAAAGGTAAATTTCAGCTTGGTCTTAGAAATTTATATAGAGATAAAAATCAAAATAAATAAATTGCTATGGATATTACAATGGAATATCCCTCAAAATGCCATTGCGGTGCCTCAGAAATATTTAAGGTACCAGCCAAGTAGCTCCATAATTTGGAAGACAGGGAAAAATAAGTGTCATCAGAGAAAGGTGTGGGTGTGGTTGGGCATGATTAGCCTGAAGAACTCTTGTCCCACCTTCCCTAGGTTTTGAGAGAAGAGAAAGAATGAATCTAAAGTGGACATAAGTCTGACCACTATTATTATTTTTTCTTCTAATAGCATCCAGAATTGCCTTGGGGGTAAAAATCTCCACTTTTATTCTATGTGATTTGGATGGAATTGTCTTGACTCCTGGTTCCAAGGCAGGACACTTGACACACTTGTGTTTGCATTAATTTATATTTCTGTGGCCAGTGATATTGGTTCAGCATTTGGAAATGACCCTGGATTGTTCAAGATTGTCAGGGCTGGTGTTTTGCTATGACACTTGGGAAGCTTGTGAAGATTTTCCTTTGAGGATGTTTAACTGCAGGTTGTGTGTCTGGAACTGCCAGCAACTGTTTGGTTACACCTCCGGAAGTACCTACCTGAGCATGAAGTCAACAGAGCAGACATCAAAACCAACAGAGGGGCAGAGGCAGATTCTTGGTGATATCTTTGATCCACAAGCCTATAAGTGAAACCAGATCTTATAGAATTTTCTGTTATGTGAATTTATAAATCCTTTTTGTTGTTTATGTTCTTTCTGCTGTACATCCCTCACTCCTTTTAAAAGCATCCTAACATGAGATCTTAGTCAGTGATATATATCTTTGCTAGGAGATAGCCAGGAGGGGGTTAACTGAAGGGTAGTGTGCAGATGACTGATTCTGTGTGGGCATGCTGTGCACCTATAGTTGGTTAGGTCATGCCCCACAACTGCTAGGTGTGTGGTGTAGTACACAGTGAGCCTACAGAAAAGTGCTTCTGTCCAAGGTACCATAATCCTAAAGAACAGAACTTATCTAGAGCAGATGGAAATACTGACCACCTGGTCAAATGTTGATCCTTGCTTGGATCCACTGAGGGGAGAAAGAACTTTGGGGGACCAGTCATTTGGATATTCTTGTGAAATTGTTCTGAACAATAGGCCATTCTAAAACTGAGTGTTTTTTAAAAGAAGTGATGTTTGTGTGTGTAATTGGATTGTCATCCTATCAGATGTATTGGCCTCTAATTGTTTCAAGTGTGTTAGTTGTGTTGCTCAAACCAAAAAGTATTCAAACCAAAAGGACTAGAACTGGTACAGAGAATATGTTTTGACCTCTATTCATTCATTTATTCATTCATTCATTCACTCACTCAGAGACTGCTAATTGCTCATCATGATCTACATTCTCCTCTTATTTGGACCTCCACATGCTCCCTTACATTTAGATGAGGACAGGTGACTGAATTCTTGTCAATGGAATGTGAGCTGAGGCGATGTATCCCACTTTAGATCTGGTCCATAAAAACCTTCCGCATGTGCTCCTCCATGTTCTTTTTCTATTCTAGATTGCTGGGATGGAGCCAATTTCCCATGTTGAAGATTCCAGGACCCTACCGACCTGGATTCCTGAATGATTGCATAGAGGAAGACTATCCCTCCAACGTGCTTACCTTACCATTGCTGTAGGCCAGTAGGAAGTAAATTTCTATTGTGCTTGAGCCATTATATATTTTGGGGACCACTTTTTACATTAGTTACCCTTCCCACTAATACATTTACCAAATATGTATGGAGCTCCAAATATGTTATAATATAGGTATATACTTCCAATTAAAGGAATTCTGTGGTAAGCTCTCTAGAGTTATAAGGCACATACATCTCTGGTGTCAGTCATCACTATTGCACCTGATTACCTATGCAAAGAGCCTTCCAATATAATTCCCCATTAGATGGTAGGCTTCCTTAGGACAGGGCTACTTTTCATTTTCTATAACGTTTTTATGGTTGGTTCACTTAGTAAGATTCTGCGTGCAAAATGTTGAATGAAAAATGTATGAATGGAACACATCTTCTAACCATGCCTCATGGACTTTTTTCATTAATTATACTCTTACTAACTCTATCATCAACCTCAAGAATGAATCAAATGTTTGGAACCTTCAAAAACGGTTATGCCTAGCAGAAAAAGGATGAATTTGGGAATATACGCTCAAACTTATTTTAGACTTATTTAACTTGAGATGCTGGGTCATTAAGGAGATACCCTTGTAAACAGTTGGAACTCTGTGCAACATTTTAGAATAGAGGCAATCATTGAAATCTTGGAGTAGATGAGATCATGGGAGGAGAGAAGAAAAAAAGAAGCAAGGTCAGCCTTGTGGAACAAACGAAATAAAAGACTGTTAAAGACCCTATGCCTTATGCCACTTTGTGCCTCAGGACCTAGCACAAAAATGATACATAGCAGTTGCTGATGAAGAGAACCTTATAGAAGTTAGTGTAATAGGTTTTGTAATGATTTTGCTAACAATTATTTTGCGAATAATTCCACATCAAAAACATCCTCCAAATCCTAGTGGCTCATAACAACAAACAACTTTTTTTTTCTTGTCCATGGATCTGGGGGTAAACTGGGTGGCACAGCCTCAGGTTAGAGTTGGGTTCTGGTGTGCTCTACAAGTCTCTCATGTAAGGACAAGGTTAAAAGAGCAGTGCCTGCTTGCAGCAAGCCCATTCCATGGAAAATGGCCTTTTGCTTGTGCCATGTCCACTTACTTTCCATGACACACAGAAGCAAGTTATCTGGCCAAGACCAAAGCCAATGGGACAGGGAGATGTATTAGCTGCCTGCTCTACCATAAGGCACTGGAAAGTAACTGGAATGCATAATCCTATTAGAAGGGGTGAAGACTGGGGGCAAAATCCAGTATCCATCTAAGTTTGAGAACTAGGACAATGCAGAGTTAGGGGGAATAGAGGAGGGAAAAATTTCCAAGAAGGTAGTCTTCAATAATAGATACAGAAGGGTCAAGAACTATGCTGAGAAAAGGCTGTTAAAAATTGTCTGTGGTTAGATAGCATTTAGTAGAGCCTGTTCAGCAAAGTGGTGGAAACATAAATCAGATGGCGTTAGGGATTGGTTTGCCAGATTTAGCAAATAAAAATTACAAATTTTGATTTTTCATTGTTTATCTAAAATTCAGATTTCATTGACCATCCTGTATTTTATCTGGCAATCCTAAAGTGAGATCAGAAAAGAGCAGTAGGAAAGGTATTGGAGGGAAAGTAGAAAAGACCATTTTGGAAAAGTTTAATGAAGGGATGGAGAGGGAAAAACTGGAAGCTCTGTTAACCAGGAAGAGTCCGTTTAGAGTGAAGACCTGAGCCATATTCCCTGAGATTGACACATACACTCATGGGTGTGGGGACATTTCTCATCTTGGGACCTAATGGGATAGAGGAAATTGTTTCAGCAGTAATTGAACACAGTGACACTGTAGCACCTTTTTTGGTGATTATAAAAACAAAAGATAAAACAAGCAAGGACTTTGTCCTGATCTTTGGGTTTAGAGTAGCCTGCATGAGGCCACCTAATAAAATTATTTCATATGCTGTTTATGCTTGGTTTACAGTGAGGACATATGAAGACTTGCACGTGTTGTGCCCCTTGGGAGGTAGCTGAGGGAACTCAGGATGGAAGTACTATGTTGTGTGTGGGTCTCTGCAAGTGACTGACTGCTGAGCTCCTCCAAAAGTGACCCTGCACATATATGAAGAGTCATGGAATCCATTTTGGAAGCAAATTCCTTAGAGAACATATAGACTGATGATGGGAGGACAGAAAAACCACTGTGGGTATAGGGGGCCAACAACTCAACTCTAAGGTGAAAATCTTTATGACATGTGCAGAATTGAGGGACATTATTGTATTGGAACTCTGGGCAGGGTTCCAGGTAAGGGAATTCAAAAGATAATTTTAATTTTATCCAAAGGATAAATATGTAATTCGACTAAAAAAAAAAAAAACCAACCTCGTGTCTTAACCCTTATTTACACTGTTCTTGAGAGCAGCATATGATGAATTCATGAATGCACAGAACATAGAGAAGTGGAGAAAAGCCTTAGAGGGAGTAGTCCACCTGCTCCATCCACCACCACCCCTCCTCCTGGTAATGGCCAAGACACTCACGCAGCATGTAATATGAGTCCAAGTTGCAGGGAGCAGCCTTAAAATTAGGGGATGGTTTGGGTTAGGGGCCTTTCCCATCTGGACTCATCATGCTTAAACATTCAGTTCAAGGGTCAGCCCTTTGTGGAGGATGCAGAGGATCTAACAGGACAGATTCTGGAGTCGGCTAGACCCTGGTTTATATCCCAGCTCTATGACGAACCAGCCATGTGACCTTTTGCTGCCTATTGCTCAGCTTCTAAGCTTCAGATATTTACATTTAAAATTTACTTAATAGTGCTTGCCTCATGGGACTATTGTGAGAAATGTAATTCTGTAGCACTTTGTATACAAATCAAATATATAGTATTCTAATTATGTCTTTATGTAATGCTCTCAGTAGACAGAAAGCTCCTACAATAGTTAATGGTTTTATCATTTTCATACCCCAAATACTTAATATCTAGTACTAAATAAATCCCTTAACAATGTTAATTAAGTATAATCAGATCATGTATCTGAATCCGGAGTTCTAAGAAATTAGTCAGCAAAAATCCATGAAGACTTAGTAAAAGTGCTTTTCCTCAAGTTTCTTCCCTTTCCATTAATGTAAGCCTCCCTGAATTTATCTAAAGAGTGATTACAGCTGTTCTGTTTCAGCCTAGATGAGAAAGAATTCCAAAGTCATCGTCTTTAAAGCTGCTCCCCATTTCAGTGACAAAACTGCCTACCCTCCACCCATTATGTGCTATTTTATTGCTTAATATTGAACAGCTTTACTCTAATAGTTTAAACTGATCAGTTGCTTGTGCCTCCTGTTGACCCAGCTGAACAGAAAATTTCATGTCTTGTAGACCAAAGAACTGAGTGACTTAATAGGGTACAATTCAGTCAACTCTTGAAAAAAATTTACACAAATGATGGGGTGACATGATTAGCTTTATTGTCTCAAATTTGATATTTAGTTGTGTTTATTTTTCTTTACAATGTTAAAATGAGGTCTATAAAAAATTAAAAGCTCTGAGAAGGTGGAGACTAGATTTCCTTATTTTACTACAATGCAACATGAAATTAGTGTTTACCAAAGTGTTCCATGAGGCATGATGATTATGAAATATATAAACTCACTTCTGAAGAGAACAATAATGAAATTAAATTAAGAAAGCTATTAATTTCTCTTTAGACATACAACTTTTAGAGACTTACTTACCTATATTGAAGGTACGGTTATTCCCTAAGGCTACTGAAGGTGATAGAGTGACTGTATTGCTTGTTTTTGTTGTCTGCCTACTCTACGATAATGTCCTACAAATTAGTCAAGACTTCAGAAGGAAAAGATGGAAAGAGGAATCAGATGCTATGTGGAGAGATGGAGGACTCAATATTTTGAAATGTCACATAACTTGAAATGATTTGGCAATTGGAAAATAGGGTTGTCTCTTTTATTAGCACACTCAAACAGCAGAAAAACCACCTTTCATTTGATTCTTACTGAGATTTATTGTTTTTTTTTTTTTAATAATGCCACTTTTCAGAAGTGTAGTCATGTGCTCATTTAGACAGGGTGACATAGTGAAAAACTTGCATGTGATGCAAAGTATACCCTTCGGGCCGCAGATTAAGACATATATAATGCAGAGACAAGTCAAGTCAAATGCCCACAACAGACAACAAATCCCAGTCTCCCCTTCCCATGATCTGGCCCCCATTTTGCACCATAGAACCCACAATGGAAATCTGGCAAAACATAGAACACAGATGGCTGCTGACTGACATGAAAAGTAAATTTTATTAAACATGTTTACATAACATGAGTTGGAAGTTCATTTAAAAGCACAGGGGAGTGTTAAGACAAGTGGTCGAAATAGAAAGATACTACCCAATTATAATTAGTTGATTGTTGGCCACTAAGACAGAACGGAATCTAGTAGAAGTGCACCAATGCTTCAGTTCTTCCTGCTCAGCACAGTGAGCAGTGGTCAACCTGTGCCCTGTGGAATGATGGGCAGATAATTCTGGCATGTGTAAATAATAATGAGTAATTCACTTGGTGCAGGCAGTATGTCTATGGATTAAAACCTAGTGTGTGCACAGTGTCTACATGTGTTACAGCCCCACAGTAGGAATCTACACCAAAATATTTATTAGAAGGAATTTGGTCCATACTACATCATGTTTTCCAGAGGGTAAAAAATAAAGTCCATCTATAGACATTTCACCCCAAACTCACAGACTGAGTCTGGCTAAAACCTGCAAAATGTCTATAACAAAAATGGATGGCTTAGATTTCTTGGTTATTTCAGTATAGTAATTAACAAGCAAACTGTACAAGTACATGCAACATACAAGCTGGCTTATGTGGAACTAACATACATTATTAAATAATCTTTTGTTTCTTTTATTTTTTCCCTTTTTTTTTTTTTTTTACAAAACCTGCATGCAGCTTTGAACAGTTCCAAGTCATGCTGCTCTATTTGTATAATCACAAAAATCGAATGACTCATAAAAGGAGGGAGAACATATTGATGCAACTGCAGTCTGCAGTTTGGAGCACATATACAGAATGTCACGAGGGAAATTCAAGGCCAAGTACAACTTAAATGAATAAAATGAAAATTGAAATTTGAGTTTATTTTACCCCCCAAAAAGTAAGATACTTTGCATTAAAAAATCAAGCTTTGTGCTTGCATCAATCTCAAAGAAATGTAAACTAAATTTGATAAAAACAGTAGTTTAGTGCAGAATATTTCAACTGGAATCCAGAGGAATATTGAACATCTCATACCATGCTCTCTCCAGGGCACATGGGTGTATTACATTGAGACATGGCCGAGAAGCCTGGGCAAAGCTGAAAATGTCATAGGATCAAATCCATTCCTAGTCACCATTTTGGGAAGTCAAAAGTATGGTTTATACACATGAGCATTTTTTGTTCCTTTTTGACTATCAGGAAGGAAAAGGCATTATAAGGAGTGTTTCCAAAGAACAATTATGTGGTTAGTTTTAGTCCCCAGCATAAGTTGCAGATTGACTTCTTTAAAAGTCTTCCATGCAAAACAATGGAAAACAAAAATATATTTTCTAGAAGGCAAACATATATGCTCTTCATTAAAAAATGATTGTGATAATTTATTTTGGAAGATGACTTGGTTTTTTTGGTTTCCACATGTAAAGACTCTGATTTGAAGAATTAAACAATTTAAACCAGTGAAACCCTTCACTGGCCTCACCTTGTCTTGCTGTTGAACACTTGGGAATTCTACAGAGACTGCTTCAGCCCTTTTTTGGGTACTTTTGGAAAAAGAAAGGAAGGGTCTCTGTTAGCATCATGAGGACTATCATAACACAGCCAGAAACTAGTGGAAATAACAAGTTCAGTGAAAAACAAAATGAAACTCAACAAACAAAAAAACAAAAAGCATGCAAATTAACAAAACATACAGAAGAAGAAAACATCTCAAACACCAGGGAAAGAACACTGCTTGTGGTCTGTGTAGAAACGTGTACAATACAACTTTTCACAGAGTGAGAGTTTCCAGTTTGTTCAATTGTGTGTGTGTTTGTATTAATCTGAAGTTTCCTCTTTTTTTCTACTTGTTAGAAGCATCAGTGACTCTCACTAGCACGCTGACTCTTACTGTAATTTGATAGATTGCCTTGTTCTGTCATATGAAGCCAGGTTTTAACAACAATTGGGACATATTATTGAAAAACTACTACAGGCAAAACACAAATTGATTGTCTGTCTCCAACAATGCTTTTGATCATGAAATATCTGGTTCAGATTATTATTCTGAAAGGTAGAGTTTTAATTGTACAACTCTAGTATGAGTTCACTATGATCGAATGCAGGGAGGCCCAGTTGAACTTTCCAGAGATGATTGGGAAGCCCGGCGGGTTAGGGGCGTGAGGGTGGGATCCACCAGTGATGAAGGTGGGAACAACTTGTACCATCCAATTACCATACTAGACAGATCGAGTTCTTCCAACAAGATTTGAGCAACACCCATAAAGCATTTATGGTCCATTCTGCCATAGTCTCCCCAGACAATCACCTGCAGAGACAGAGAAATACAATGTAACTTGAACATCTCTCTCTCACATCTGAAGGGTTCAAAGCAACTATCCTGTAAAAGTGAGCCAGGGATAGAAGGAGAAGAGGAAACAAATAGAGCTAATGTTTAGAAGGAGGCAAAGATAAGAAGAATTACTAACATTAAAGTGTGATGCTTCACAAGAATGTTTACATTTTAATGGAAGGCAAGTACTAATAAGGGGTATTATCTGCATGAGTCATGTTAAAGAAATAGATACATAGGTTTATTCATATATAAATGGAACACACTTCTTGAGTACCTATCATCTAATAAGCAATGTGCACAGCCAGAGAGATATGAAAATTAAAATTTGTGCAAACCATGAGGGCAAAACAAACAATCCCAACACAGTGTATGATGGAATGTGTGTATGATGAAATATGAACAAAGAATGAGAGTACTCATTGCCTTTCTTTTATATTATGGATTTTTTAATGAAGGAGGTCAAAAAATAACTGTGAACTGGTAATTTATGAGGAATTGCCTGTACAATTTTGATTTGATCACATGATTAATAAGTTGGTGAGTTCTCCAACAACTACCAGAATCTGGGTCAACTCCTGTTGGCAATGGACAAGCCTCACATTACACTTAATCTCAGGTTTTATTTTCTAATCATTTAGTCATCTGTAAAATGTTCTCAACCGAACTCACTCACCTGTTTTACATAGGCAATAGTGGAGAATCCTGACTTTTCAACTTACTGAATAACTTTGCCAAGTTACATAAACTCTGCGATCCTCAGATATGATCTTTAGGATGGGATAATGATGTTTACTGCCTGGGATAGTTGCAAAGTTTAAAAGAGGTGATATATGTAAGCACATAGCAATACATTTGGCATTCAATTAGGAATCTGTGTTTCTTTTTGTTGCATCATCTTACTGCGTCATCTCTCCGTGTGTGCGGTGCAATTCCTGGGCAGGCTGCACCTTTTTTCACGCTGGGTGGCTCTCCTTATGGGGTGCACTCCTTGCGCATGGGGCACCCCTACGCAGGAACACTCCTGCTTGGCAGGGCACACCCTGTGTGCTTCAGCACTGCACATATGCAATATCTGGCAGTCCTTTTCACACTTCTTTTTCCTCTCTCCTCTCCCTCTTTGTATTACAAGTCTGGAATATAGTAATGCTCAAACTCTTATTAGCATTATTTGTCCTGACATATCTTTTTCTTTTCGTTGTTTCTTTGTGTCTATTATCTATTTATCTATCAATCAATTTATCTGTCTACCTAACTACCTATCTATCTAATTGGTCCTCTATCTATCATCCTTCTAAGAGAGAGAGAGAGGAGAAAGCATGGGTGGGATAAGGCAAAAGTAGAAGATGATGGGACAAAGGAACAAAAGAAAGGAGAGAGAGAAAAAAGTTTTCCATTAGATTCACCAGCTGTTTTTAATAATACTATACATTATTTGTCTTGCAATTTAAATTGTTTCTTTCTACTCAAGAATATTATACTACATTTATCTTTACTGAGCATTATTTTCATGTTTGGCCACTTTTCCAATGTTTACATGGGTAATTTGGCTATTACAATGTAAACAGAAAAACTACTACTGACCTGAAGAACTTTACCCTGTGGACTTTCATCAAAAACCAGGGACTGTTGATACAAAGGATCAAGGGTTTTTCGTGCAATTCTTGTCTTTTTCTTGGCTATACAGGCCCCATTTTCCAAAAGGTATACTTTGACGTATGGAGCTGAACAAAGGTATATTAACATATAAGAAGTTAAAACTTAATCTTTATTTAAAATGCCTTATTCAAGAATCAGAAATGCTTATTGAATATTTCCATTGGCTATTCAAATCATTTTAAATTTCCATTGTAACATATATTTTATTCCTTAAAATCCATATTACCACTACCATTATTTTACTCATTTCAAGTAAATGTTAAGTAATCACAAAACTTTACTGACTTTGATTACAGCTGGCATTACAATTCAGATTTATATGTTAAAGCTCATATTTCCTTTTTATGGCCATAACTAATTTCATATTCTTTTCCTTTTAGAAACAAGGAACACAGAAAAGCTAGCTCTCAATTTTAATCAATCAGTTGATGAAAACAGAGCATATGAAATTCAAATATGGTAAATATTTAAACTTTTTTTTTGCCTATTGGTTCTCTTATTCAAACTCAGTAATGCTTTTTCTTACCAGGTGTAGATTTGGAACCAGGTTTTTGTGTTAGGCTTCGTGCTCTAATAACTTCAACTTCTAATTGGCCTTTTTTATCCTCCATTCCAATTTGTATATCACCTACAAGTGGAAGGTAAGCAAAATTTTTTAGCTTCTTTGAAATTACATATAATTTAAAAAAATAGCGGCTCATAACAGACTGCAAATTATGACCTTTATGATCCTGATAAAAAACTAATCTTTAGAGCTTCCCAGCCCACTTTTTCTTCACTGCTTCCAAATCAGGTTTTTGCAATGTCTATCATTTTTCTGGCATTAATCCATCTTATGAGATTCAGAAATTAGTTTTTATAGCAGAACACTAAAGTATTTACTTGATTCTAATTCTTTAGTAAGATTTCTTAACCTTTATTCCATCCAGTATATTATACTTCTTAATAAAAAACATGTAATTATCAGTACATCCATTATCTAGAGATAACCACTACAAATGTTTTGGTGTATATTCACCAGTCTCATAACATGCTGTTTTTTTTTTAATCTATGTATCTATAAATGTATTATGCATCTATCTATCTAATGACCATAAGTCATCATTTTATTGACTACAATTCTATCTCTATAACTAGCCCCCCATTGATGGAAATACTTGTTATTTATATTGTTGCAACACTAAAATGAACAGCTTTATAAAGAATTCTTGCAAACTTGGTCAATTATTTCTTAAGAGAAAAATTACAGATTTTTAATTATTGGATCAAATTTTATGGAAACTTAAAAATTTCAAGTATACTGCCAAATTATCCTTCATAAAAGTTATGGCAGCCTGTGTTATCACCAGAAGAATCTAACTCTGCCCATTCTCTACAACTCTAAAATTGGTGTTAACAAAATGTTTAATTTTTGCCAGTTGGGTGGTTAAAAAGTCATATTATAATTAGCATTTTTTTTATCATTAGGAAGGCTGAACATATTTCTATTTTTAACTTATATTCCCTCTCTTATAACTTGCCTTGCTCATTACCTTTACTCATTTTTACTGAGGTATACAATGCTTTTTTCTTATTGAAAGTACTTTTAATATATTAAAACTTCAGTATCCTAAGACTTTCTTTTTGGTCATAAATGGCTACTGAAATTTATCAAAAGCTTTTTCTGCAACTGAGATAGTAATGTGATAGGATTACAGTAACAGATAATCTATTGCAATCATCTGTGCATTTTGGGATGAACCTAAATTAAATCAGATTTCATTAATATACTGCTATATGTTTTAAAATTTTATTATTATATTTGCACTTATACCAATAATTAAGATTTGGTCTATAAATTTTTTCTCTTATTAGGCCATTTACAATTTGATATAAAATTATATTAGATCTGAAATGAGTCAAAGAGAGTTCCCTCCTTTTTATTTCTTGGAAATGTTTGGTTTAGAATTTTCATGTCTCTTCCTTTTATATTTGTTAGAACTCATCTGTGAAACAATCTGTGAACACAGTGTCTTGTTGTGGATAGTTTTAAATACTAATTATTCTATTTAAGTCTTCCTTACCTTCCATATCTTCTTGAATTCTTGACAGGATTGTCCAACTCATTTAAATTTCCAGATTTTAAACACTTAGATAGTTTCAATCTACAACTTGCTCTACTTACTTAACATTTTCTTAGAAATCCATCCAAGGTGAGGTATAGAAATTGAGCTCATTCTTTTTAATTTCTATATGATACACTATTGTATAAATATACCACATTTTATTTATCCAATTTCTTATTGGGGACATTTTGATATATTTATACTTTAGGTTGTGACAAAGAAGGCTTCAAAGAGCATTTTCAGGGTATACAGTTGGAAGTAGATTTGCTGGGTCATAGCACATATACATTTTCATTTTTATTAGATATTGCCCTGGTACCCCAATTAGTGACTGCAACAATTTAAACTTCTAACAGCAGTACATGAGGATGCATATTTCTGAAAACTGTTGCCCCCTTTGATATTAAGATTTAAAATTTTTGACCTAATAGGATGGGTGAAAAATATTATTTCATTCATTCATAGTTCCCTTATTAATAAAGAGGATAATTACTAACTACGGTTTCATTTTGTAAATTGCCTCCTTTTTATTGTTTGCTCATTTTCTACTAGGTTGTCATTTTCTTATTCATTTACTGGAGTTATTATTATATATTCATTATCATACAAGCTGCATTTACATTTGTATTAAAAATGATAAATTAATCTCTATTTTCCTTCATGATTTGTATTTTTCCCTGAAAATTTAATATATTTCTTTCACATTTAAAGCTTCAATACTTACAGAAATTATTCTTTTGTATGGTGTTAGGAAGTATAAGAACTTATTTTTCATAAGAAAATTGTTTGCATACCATTTACTGAATATTTTTCCCTAATTTATTTTTAATTTTTAAATTAAAATTAAATTTTAAAATAATTAAAAATTTAAATTTCTAAACGTGCATGGGTGCCTAGTCTGTTCCAGTGATTTATTTTTCCATTCCACTGTATATTACACTGTGTTATGTAATACGTACCGTAATTGATAACCCAAGTTTCCTATCCTTGTTTTCCTTATCCAGATTGGATGTATTAGATACATCAGATGTATGATTTAATTATTTACAAATTAGGCATTGTGCAATCCACAACCAGGTCAAGAAAAAGAACAAAATTCCAAAAATAATCCCACTCTCCTATCCTCACCCGATCATAACCTCCATTAATGTCACATTTACTTTGAAATTACTTTTTCCACTCACCTAAGAATCCATCCCTAAACATTAATTTTTCTTTTTTTTTAACTTTCTACAAATGGAACCACAGAGGATATGTCTGTTAGTAGTTTCTTTTTTACATCAATTTTATTGATATATATTAAAAAAGCATAAATCCATTCAAAATGTACATAAAATGGCACTCAGTGTGATCACACATTTGTGCATTCATCACTTCAATCATTCCTAGAGCACTTTCATTACTCCAATAATAAGACTAAACCAAAAACAAACAAAACTCATCACCTCTCAATCACTCCATGCTTCCCTGCCATAAACAGCTGCCACTCCTCTTCCTCCTGTCTAGTATATTTGCATTTATATCATGTAAAAACAGTATTATATATGCAATATCATCCATATTTGTGCTTTACATGAGGTTCTACTGTCTTATAGAGTCCCATGTTACAGCATTTAGCTTTCTAGTAATGCACATGATTTCAGACTTTCCCTTTCAACCACTATCATACCCATACAAGTAACACTGCTAGTTACAAACACTATGATATGCTTTAACCATTTCTATATATTTCTATAGATTTACAAACCACCATTTGACCAATGGTGCATAGATTAAACCTTAGCTTTCCACTCTCTACCTCATTCTATTTTTTGGTGACATGCATTCTAATTGTTAACTCTATGAGTTTGCACAATATATTTAGTTGATAATAGTGTAAGAATGCAGTATTTGTCCTTCTGTGTCTGGCTTGCTTCTCTCAACATAATGTCTTCCAGGTTCATCCATGTTGTCTTATGTTTCACGACTTCATTACTTCTTACAGCTGTATAATATTCTATTTTGAGTATATACCACAACTAGTTTATCCATTCAAGAGTTGATGGACAACTGGATTGTTTCCAAATTTTGGCTATTGTGAATAATGCCACTATGGACACTGGTTTGCAGATATCTGTTTGTGTTTCTACTCTCAGTTCTTCTGCATATATACCTAGTAATGGTATTGCTGGGTCACAGAGCAACTGTATATTCAACTTTCTTAGGGACTGCTAAACAGTCCTCCACAGTAGCTGTACCATTCTAATTACTGCCAACAATAAATGTTTCTATCTCTCCACATTTACAAGTTTCCAACTTTTAAATAATGGCCAAATAGGTATGAAATGATATCTCTCTGTAGTTTTGATTTGCATTTCCCTAATTGCTAGTGATGTTGGACATATTTTCATGTGTCTTTGCCATTTGTATTTCTTTGGACAGCTGTCTTTTGCCCATTTTGTAATCAGGTAGTTTGCCTTTTTATTGTTGAGTTATATGATCTCTTTGTATATCATGGATATCAAACGCTTATCAGATAAGTGATTGTCAAATATTTTCTCCCATTGAGATGGTTGCCTAGTCATCCTTTTGACAAAGTCCTTTGAGGTGCAGAAGTATTTAATTTCGAGGAGGTCACATTTATGTATTTTTTCTTTTGTTGCTCATCCTTCAGGTGTAAGGTTTAAGAAGCTACCACTAACCACAAGATCTTGAAGATGTTTTCCTACATTTTCTCCTAGGATTCTTATGGTTGTCGCTTTTATATTTAGGACCTTGATTCATTTTGAGTTAATTTTTGTATAAAGTGTGAGATAGGGGTCCTCTTTCTTTCTTTTGGACATGGCTAGCCAGTTCTCCCAGCACCATTTGTTGACTAGACAGTTCGGGCACAGCTTGGAGGACTTGCCAAACATCACTTGACTGTAGATGTGAGGGGCTATTTCTGAGTTCTTGATTTGGTTCCATTAGTCAATGTGTCTGTCTTTATGACAGTACCATGCTGTTTTTACTACTGTAGCTAAGTAATATGCTTTAAAGCCAGGAAGTGAGAGTCCTCCAATTTCATTCTTCTTTTTTAAGAACTTTTTGGCTATGTGGAGTCCTTTACCATTCCAAATAATTGGATAATTGGTTTTTCAACTTCTACAGAAAAGGCTGTTGGGATTTTTACTGGGATTGCACTTAATCCGTAAATCAGTTTGGGAAGAATTGACATCTTAATGATATTTAATCTTTAAATCCATGAACACGGAATGTTCTTCCATTTATTTAAGTCTTCTTTGGTTTCTTTTAGCAATGTTTTGTAGTTTTCTGAATACAGGTCCTTCATGTCCTTAGTTAAGTTTATTCCTAAATATTTGATTATTTTAGTTGCTATTATAAATGGAATTTTTCCTAATTTCCTCCTCAGATTGCACATTAGTGTATAGAAAGGATATTGATTTTACGTATTAATCTTGTTCAATTTCTTGTTCAATTTCCCAATTTAACTTCTTGCTCAAGCTCTTTTAAAAAACTGAGCAGGAAAGAATGCTACCAAACTCATTCTATGAAGCCAACATTACCCTAATTCCAAAACCAGACAAAGATTCTACAAAAAAAGAAAATTACAGACCAATATTTCTAATGAATATAGATGCAAAAATCCTCAACAAAATACTTGCAAACAGACTCCAAAAGCATATTAAAAGAATTATACACTATGATCAAGTGGGTTTTATCCCAGGTATGCAACGGTGGTTCAACACAGGAATATCAATTTGTGTAATAAACCATATTGATAAACAGAAGAAAAATCTCATGATCCTCTCAATGCAGAAAAGGCATTTGATAAAATATAGCACCCTTTCTTGATAAAAACACTCCAAAAGATAGGAACAGAAGGACGCTTTCTGAATATGATAAAGTGCACATATGAAAGACTGATAGCTAGCATTGTAATCAATAGTGATAGACTGAAAGCTTTAAATGCCCACTGTCACCACTGTTATTCAATATTGTGCTAGAAGTTCTAGCTAGAGCAAGTAAGCTAAAGAAATAAAAGGCACCCAAATAGGAGAGGAAGAAGTAAAACTTTCACTATTCGCTGATAATATGATCCTATCTAAAATCTCCTGAAAAATCCATAACAAAGCTATTAAAACTAATAGAAGAGTTCAGCAAAGTGGTGGGATACAAGTTTTGTTTTGCTTTTTTTTCTGAGGTACTAGGGCCAGGATTGAACCAGGGACCTCATATGTGCAAAGCTGGTGCTCAACCACTGAGCAGCAATGGCTCCCCTGAGTTGGTTTTCTAGTTGTCTCTTTGTTTTTAGGAGGCACTGGGAACTGAAACCAGGACTTCCCATGTGGGAAGAAGATTTTCAACAGCTTGAATCATATCTACTCCTCAGTGTTACTAATTTCTCTTTTTCCCTTTTTTTTTTTTTTTTTTTTTAAGTATTGGGGTCAGGGGACTGAATCCAGTACCTCATATGTGGGAAGCTGGCGCTTAACCACTGAGCCACATTGGTTTCCCTGAGTTGGTCTTCTCATTTGTTTTGCTTGTTGTGTTTTTCAGGAGGCACAGGGAACTGAACCCGGGACCTCCCATGTGGGAGGTGGGTGCTCAACTGCTTTAGCCACACAGGCTCCCACTAGTTTCTTTTGCTCAACATGTTTCTGGCATTCAGCCATATTATAGCATACAGCTTGTGATTCATAACTTTATTATTTGGTAATCGAATTTATAACTATGTTGCAAAATATGCATCTGTTCTTTTACTAATGGGCAATTGTGATGTTTCAAGTTTTATGTTAAAATACTGTGAACAATAATATTACACCTGTCTTCTGTTTTTAAGTATGTAGTTTCCCTCGGGTATATACTTTTTAGGTGGAATTGTGAGGGTACTAGGGATATGACTATTCAACTTTAGGAGATAATGATAAACTTCTCCAAAGTTATTTTAACAATTTGCATACCTACTAGAAGCTTATGAAATATATAACTGCATTCATATTATCAGTATTATACTTTTTACAAATAGAATGGTAAGTCAATATAATCCTGGTTTGCATTTCCTTTATTATTAATATGATTTAGCACTTTTTAAAAGTTGTATTGATTGTATATTGGTTCTCTTCTGTGAAATATTTTTCATCTTTTTGCCACTTTTTCTACTGAGTTGCCTGTGCTTTTCCTAATAATTTATGAGAGTTCATTATATAGTCCTGAAACAATCTTTTGCCAGCTGCATGCATTCCAAGTATATTCTCCTGGTTTAGAATTTGTCTTTATAATTTTAATGTGCCCTTTAGTAAGTGAAAATTCTTAATTTTAATCTATTTAAACTGATCATTCTTTTCCTTTTTGGTCATTGTAGCATCTCAAGACATTTATTTCTAACTCAAGGTCTGAAGGATTTCACTTATATTTTCCATTAAGAGTTTTAAAATTTTGCTTTTAACACTTATGTTCTTATTCCCTCTGGAGTAGAATTTTGTGTGTGGCTTGAAGTAGCGATTCAATTTCATATATTTCCAAATACATAATCTACTTTTCTCTTACCATGTATTGAAAATTCATCTTTTCACAATTGATCTGACAAATTATAGATACGAGTGTGAAAGTTGATGGGCTATAGTCCATTGGTCAATTTGCCTATTCCTGTATTAATAACACACCATTATAATTAAAGCTTCACAGTACATTACAATATGTGGCATGGAAAATTCTCATTCTTTCTCTTTTTATTTAAAATTATCTTAGCTATTGATTCCCTTGATTTTTCTATATAACTTCTAGAATCCTTATATCAAAATCCATAAAAACAAAACATAAAAACAACTACTTGGATATTTATTAGAATTGCATTAAATATATAGTTTATTTTCTTAAAAAGATATCTGTACCATATTAAGAATTCTTATAAATATGCTATATATCTCTATTAAGATATTTAAGATATATTTTTATAGTATTTTATAATTTTACATGTGGTGCTCCTGCATATATTTTATGAGATATTTCTTCTTAGATAAATCTCTATCTGCTACTATAACAAATGGTATCTTATTTTTTTTACTATGTTTTCTAGTTATCTGCTGCTGGTGCAGAGAAATGCAAAAGATTTTTGCATATTAATCTTACATGTGCTTTCTATTACTCTTTCAGTGGAGTCTTAAAAATACTCAAGAAGTTTAATGTTGACAGATGTATCAATCTTTTCCTTTATGGCCAATGCCTTTGTGTCTGTTTAACACGTCTTTGCCTACCCTGAGTTTATGAAGATAGTTTATTGTTATTGTGAGAATAATTAGTTTTTTTCATTCCCATTAGGTCTACAGTGCAAATGGAAATGATTTTTGTGTGCGATGTTATAGGTGAAATAAGGTGAGTGTTTGTGTATCTGCATGTGTGTGTATAACTGTCAAACATCATTTATTGAAAAGAACATCCTTTCTCTAGTACCCAAAACCACTGCCACTGTTGATTTAATCAAGTATTCATGAGTGGGCCTGTTCATCAATATTCTCTTCTAATCCAATGGTCTGTTTTCTTAGTTCTGTGCCAATATATTACTATTACTTAAGACATACAGTAAATCTTGCTATCTGGCATGTCCTATCATCTTAAACTTTACCTTCAATAGTATCTTGTCAATTCTTGGCTCTTTACATTTCAAAAAAATTTTAGAACAAGCTTGTCAATGGATTAATTAAATTAGTGGGATAGTGTTGGGGATTGCATTAAATGTATAGAATAACTTGGCCATTTGAGTGTTCCAATTTATTTCTTAAAATTTTCCTTATTTTCTTTAAATGATTATTTTTAATATTGTATATAGAGGGGAGGCATAGTTTTATTAGGATTATTCTTAGGTATTTATTATATTTTGATCCCATTATAAATAGTATGTTTTGTATCAGTTTACCACACTGGGTTGGCTTAAGTAACAAAAATATATTTTATCAGGTTTGGGAGGCTAGAATTCCAAAATCAAGGTCTTGACAGACTGTGCTTTCTCCTGGAATCTGTAGCATTCTCGGATTCCTTATCTTGCATATCTGCCTCTGCCACATGGCAATGTCCTTGATATCCTTCTGTGGCTTTCTCTGACTTCTTGCTTCTACTGGTTTCTGGCTTTTACTGACTGAATCCACCTGAATTTCCTCTCTTTATAAGGCCTCCATCACATGGATTAAGACCTACTCTGATTCAGTTTGGCCAGTTTAATAACATCTTCGAATGGTCCGATTTACAAATGGTTTCACAAACCGAAGAACGTAGATTAAGATGAAGAACATATCTTACATGTTGGGGTACATGATGCAGTCTACCACGTTTAAATTTCTTTTTCTAAATGAATTTTCTGTATATGGGAATACAACTGATTTTTTTTTTTAAATGAGGCATTGGGGATTGGACCCAGAACCTTATGCATGGGAAGCAGGTGCTCAACCACTGAGCTGTATCTCTTCCCCAATGAGAGACGATTTTTTTGTTTTTTAGGAGGTGCTAGTGGTTCGAACCTGGGGCCTCATATGAAGAAAGCAGGCTCTCAACCACTTAGGCTACATCTGCTTCCCAATTGATTTATTTTATATATTGATTTTGTATCCAGAAACCATGCTAAACTCACTTATAAGTCTAGCAATTTATCTGTAGTTTTAAATTATTTCATGAACAGAATCACATGAATAATGTTATCTTATTACTTCTCTTCCAGTATTTTTATTTTTGCTTTTATTACCTTACTGCCTTTGCTAGGATCTACAGATCAAGTAGAAAAGATAAATATTCTTTTCTTATTCCCAATCTAAAGACAAAAAGTTCAACATTCAACCATTAAATATAATCTTTACTGTAGGTATTTTGTAGAAATCTTTATCAGATTAAGTAAATTCCACTCTATTCTTAGTTTGCTAAGATATTTTTTAACATAAATTGGTAACTGAATTTTATTAAATACTTCTACATATATTAAGATGGTAATTTTTCTCCTTTATTAGAATATTGTGATGAATTACATTAATTGCTTTTTCAAATGTTAAACCAACCATGCAATCGTGGAAAAAGTTCAATTTGGTTGTGATACATTACCTTTCTAATGTTGGATTGTTTTGTAAGAGGTTTGTAGGGACTCTTGAAAATACGGCTTGATGTTTATTGTCAATTTTGGAAAATTTTCAACCATTATATCATATCCTTAAGTGTGACTTTTGTCTGTATATATATACACACACACACACACACACACACCACCTCATGGTGTCTCTGTGATACATTCTGGATACTTATGGCATATCCTCCAGTTAACCAATTTTCTCTTTAGCTCTGTCTGTAAAGCTGGCAATTCATCCCTGAAATTCTTAAATTCAGTTATATTTTTCTCACCTCTATAATTTCCATTGGATTCTTTTTTGGGTTTTTTAAAATTTTCTGATGAATATCCAATCTTGCTTTTAATCTCCTTGAATCAAATAAACCTAATTATTTTAAAATCTAAAGATTTAACTTCAAAATATGTAATCATTTTGGGTTTGTTTCTATTATCTGTTGTTTCTACATTGGAAAAAATTATCTCTTGTGCTTGTGTGCCTGGTTATTTTGATTGGTATCTGGATACTGTATTTATAATGGGACATGATATCATCTTTCTTCAGAAAGGATTTACTTACTTTTGCTTCTCTAAGGTATGCTGTAGTCTCAGATCACTGGACTTAAGTGATTAGAACTGTAGTTCTTCAGGGGTCTATCTACTTTCCAGGGTATAGACCTTTTGGATATGAATAAAATGTAACAGAAGGCCTAGCATGCCAACTCAAAATTTTTGTTCTCCTAATCCTTAGAAGCTGTACAGCTCAGCATTTTAGCCTTTTCACAAGAAAAGAGAAATCAGAACATGCCTTTAAAAGAAAAGAAACCCTGAACACAAGGTTTACAATCTAGGTGCCCATGCTCCCAGGGGACCTGATCTATAAGCAGATCTTTAGCTATTCTATGTATTTTTAGTGGAAGAGTTGGTCTGATTTACTTACCCCCTCCCATTAACATACTGAAATACTCCATACTTTCTTCCAAGCTTTTAATATATTTTAAAATTTAGATTTATGTCTGGTAAATGTCAACATATAGCTGCTTTTTGTTTCTTCAATATCATTTTAACCTTTTATGATGAGTAAAACTCATTTCATTTATTTTGATTGCTTTTTTTCCTAAAAAGAGGTACCAGGAAATGAACCCCAGGATCCTGACATGGAAAGCAGGAACTCAACCACTTGAACTGCATCTGCTCTGTTTGATTACTTTATGTCTCCATGTCTGCTCATTGTGTGCACATCTTCTTTTAGGAGGCACCTAAAACCAAACCTGGGACCTCCCACATGGAGGGAGGTGCCTAATGGCCAGATCCACCTCCACTTCTGCTTGTTTTGTCGCTCATTGTGTTTCTTTGTTGTGTCTCTTCAGCGTATCATCTCTCTGTGCCACCCTGCTGCATCATCCTGTTGTGTCAGCTCGCTGCGCCAACCCATCGCATCAGCCTGTCGTGTCAGCTTGCTGCCTGCTTCTCCTCTTCTGGGACCTCACTGTGTGATAGGTGGGTGCCCAACTGCTTGTGCAACAGCTGTTTCTCCATTTGATTACTTTTTAAATTGGATTATTTTTGCCACTTATTTTGAATTTTTTATTGACAATGCTTTCTTTTTTCCTTTTTTTCTTTGCTGCCTTCTGTTGGATAACCAGACTTTATTTTTCTACCATTTCACTAGTTTAGATATTAAATATTCTATTTTTATTATGTAAGAGTGTAGTATTAAATATTTAACATATAAATCCCAACTTTAATATTTTATACAAAATCTAAAATTATTTAATGTTTCTATTTATTCCCACATAAGACAAACATCTTTATTTATCTCAGAACTTCCCAAATTCTCAACTCTATGTGGATGTTGACCATTATTTTTGAACAAGCTTGTTTTACTTTAGCTTTTTTTATCAGCTTACTTTTAAAAAAATTTTTTTATTTCTCTCCCCTTTCCCTCCCCCCTCCCAGTTGTCTATCCTCTGTGTCCATTTGCTGTGTGTTCTTCTGTGACCACTTCTATCCTTATCAGCAGCACCAGGAATCTGTGTTTCTTTTTGTTGCATCATCTTGTTGTGTCAGCTCTCCGTGTGTGCGGCACCATTCTAGGGCAGGCTGCACTTTGTTTCGTGCTGGGCGGCTCTCCTTACGGGGTGCACTCCTTGTGCGTGGGACTCCCCTACATGGGGGACACCCTGCGTGGCATGGCACTCCTTGCGTGCATCAGCACTGCACACGGGCCAGCTCCACACGGGTCAAGGAGGCCTGGGGTTTGAACTGCAGACCTCCCATGTGGTAGGCGGACGCCCTATCCATTGGGTCAAGTCCACTTCCCACCAGCTTACTTTTAAACACACACACTCTTTTATTGATGTTGTTAAATTCTTATTACTTTTATAGATTTAAAAAGTTTCACTGATTTCTATGTTCACAATTGCTTCTTTATTTCACTCCTATCTTCAAGGTTTATTTTTCTTGCTAAAGAAAAAGTTTCAGTGACGTTTCAAAGAGAATAAACTCTGAACTGCATGTGACTGAAAGGGCTTTATTTCATCTTTTCTCTTGAAAATTAGTTTGAATACAGAATTTTAGGTTGATAGTTTTTTTTTCCTCTCTCAGTCTGAAGAATTATTTCATTTTTTTCTGGCATTGCTGAAGAAATAATAGCTGTAATCATTTGATTATATTTCTTTACTAGGCTATCTCTTTTCTTCTTCCTGATTTGGGATGATGTGGCCTGAAATTTCATCATCAAGCATCCAAAATTGCTTTTTTGTTTTGCATGCATTTTTTCAGTTCAACACTCTGGGTACTTTATCAGTCTTTCAGATTTCATAATTTTCTTCCATGGTTTATTCAGTATTATTTCTTTTAAAATTGCCTCTCAATTCTTCCTCATACTAAGTTCCTATTAGAATCAGTTTGAGCTTTTCAGTTTATTCTTCGTATTTATCACATTCTCTTTCATTTTTTAAAATATCTTCCTCTAACTGGACTGTATTCTTGGTGATATTTTAAGTTCATCCTTGCATTTCATTGAGTCTATCTTCAGATGTATACCATTTAGCTTAACTATTGAGTTTCAGATTTTAATTACTTTATTTTTTATTTTCCTGATTTCACTCTTAAAATGTTTATTTCAGTTTAACCACCTTTCTTTTTTTGCGCGTTATATAGGATACTTTATCTCCTTGAAAATGTTAAATGTAATTATTTCTAAGTTATTTTTAGTTGGCTTAATCATATCCAGTTTCTCAGATGTTAATTCACTTTTTTGTCAGATCAGTTGACTGAATTTTATTATTCTGATTCTAGTTTTCCTCAATTTTATAATTCTATTTTAGAATTCACTTACTGGAATAGCCTCTTTTTTTATTTTTCAAATCGCACACACAATGGTTTAAAGAGTCCACTGGTTCTACAAGACTGTTAACCAAGAAATACAGTAGATTCTTTCAACTTACTATATTCCACAGGTTACAGCTTTCAATATTTTTAGTATATTTTATCTGAATTTCTCCTTCTTGGACATTTGCTTCCATATCTCTAAATACTATATTTTAGAAATGTTTTTCTAATTTTTCAGTTTTGGATATTAACCAGACTTTCAATTTTGTTTTCTTTCATTGACTTCCCATATTCACCATGTACCTGACACTTTGTTACCCATATCTCCCAAAATTAATGCTTGCATTATCATCATTAGGCAGCATTTTATAGCTGAGTGAAGGGGAATATTATGACAACTTCTCATTTCTCAGACAGTTCTTCCATTTCCCTAGACTTAATAAGAGTCTTTTAAAAAGAACGTTTGCTTACATTTTTATGTACATATCACTATTCATTCCATACTTTCTCCTGGTTGTCTACTTCCTTGATAAAATCAAATACATTAGGTATTCTGTAGATCTTATCTGATACAATCTCTGATATGCCAGAATCTGGACAAATTGCTTTTAAAGCTTGCTGCAGATGTCATTTTGAGATTGTCCTTTACTATCATCCTGGGTATCCAAATCTTCTCTCTCTAGTGTTGAAGCTTTTATTTCCTGGATCTCATCTTTCTCTTTTTTTAGTTCATTGCTTCATTTTGTAAATGTAAATCCTCCAGTACTTTCTTGAGCAGTGCTGGATAAAAGGAAAGTGTTTTGAGACCTTGCTTGTCTGAACATATATTTATTTTGGCCATTTGTACTGTAGATTGGAAATCAGTTTTTACTCAAAATTTTGAACGTAAAGCTCAATAATCTCCCAACTTCCATATGCCCACTGAAAAGTCCACTGAGAATCTGACATCTTTTTTTTAAAGATTTATTTATTTATTTATCACCGCCCCCCCTGCAGTTGTCTGCTCTCTGTGTCCACTTGCTACGCGCTCCTCCGTGTCTGCTTCCATTCTTGTCAGTGGCATGGGAATCTTTTTCTTGCTTCATTTTGCTGTGTCAGCTCTCAGTGTGTGCGGTGCCACTCCTGGGCAGGTTGGACATTCTTTCCTGCTGCGTGGCTCTCCTTATGGGGTGCACTCCTTGCGTGTGGGGCTCCCCTACGCGGGGGACACCCCTGCGTGGCATGGCACTCCTTGTGTGCATCAGCACTGCGCATGTGCCAGCTGCACACGGGTCAAGGAGGTCCTGGGTTTGAACTGCCGACCTCCCATGTGGTAGGCGGACACTCTATCCATTGAGCCAAGTTCACTTCTCTGAGAATCTGACTTCTGATAATTTTGTTATAAAAGTATATTTCCTCCTAGGAAACTTGTAGGGTTTTCTATTAATCCCTAATGTTGTCAAATTCCATGATGATGTGCCTTTGTGTTGACCCATTTTCTTCCATTTTGCTGGGATTGCATATTCTTCAGGAAAATATCTTTCTCATGTATTACAAATAATTTTCTCCATTTATCATATTCCTTTTAATTTGTTTACTTTCAAATTAGCTAGTAGAATTTTTCTATTTTTCTGGTTTTTGGTTTTTTCCTATTCCAAAATTATGGAAACATTTAAATATTTTCCAGAATTTTTTAGTGTCTTTTTCCACCTCCCTTTTCTTCTTTTACAATCTGAAATATTGCTGTTTTTGTAATTTGTAAGGTAGGGAGGCAATTTCATTAATTTCTTTCACATAGGTAAATAATTATGACAAAATGCTTTACTGAATAATCTATTTTTCCTTTCTATGAAGTGCTACCCTAATCCTACATTCTAGTTTATTCTAGACTTTCTGTTTTGATAGGGTGTTTGGATTATTCAAAGATTTATGTCTTTATTTCATTTTGCGTAAAGTCTAAAAATACATCAGAACTTAGAATAACTACTTGCAACTAGCCAAGACCTAACTAAAATGTTCTTTCTCAATTGTAATATTTTTATTTTATATGACCTAATCAACAATGAAACAGTTTTCCTGTAGAAAAATAATTTTTACCCATGGCAGGTGTGGCAAGGGTTTGTCGTCCAACAAGCTGGGCTGGTCCCAGTCCATCAAGAAAATCACTGAATTGACTGTCAGCTCCTAGTCGCACTCCAGGAAATATTAAACTATTAGCAAAAAAGACAAAACAAAAACAAAAATCATTAGATCTCCTTGAATTCTTTTTGGGATGGTACATTTTGTCCCATCCAGAGACTATCAAAATTACTACAAAGAGTTAAATGGCTTATCATGGGTTGTGGTAAATTTGATCTGATTTTTGTTTTAGAAAACAATGTTTCTAACAATCTGTGGTTTGCATATAATTTATAGATCTCATCAAATATTAATATTTTGTCAGCAAGTGTATTTCCATGACTTTCAAGTCTGCTGCTCTCTGACATTAGCTGTAACTTGCTAGGAGCATGTGTACTAATCACTAGATCAATTTAAGAGGCATCCATTACTTTTAGGAATGAGGAAGGGTATCATAAACATTAACTTGACATAATTTTATTTCATTTTCAGAACTTATAAGGAAACTGCAGTAAAAGAAATGAGGCCAATGGGAAATAAATTGTGCTTATTCGATTGGTATATATATGTGTGATCTAAATGACAATAAATAATTACGGAAAAGCTGTATCCATTGAAAGACAGTTCTGAGATTTTCTAGTTGATGGAAATCTGTTTATTCATGTTAACTCAGCATTTCTTCAACTCTTTCAAATGTATGAGTGATTAAGTACTGAGGTACAGCCATGTGCATTTTTCATAAGAGGTCAAGCTGGTTTACAACAGACGGTTTTAATAAAGTTTCACAAGAACCCTTTGTGGCTTTGTTATTTTACCAGTTACTGTAAAATCCATGGTTCTAAAGTGACACAGATGTACTTGCATCACTTACTTTCCCTCCGAGCTGTAGCTGTTGATGCTGCCGTCAGTGGACTCCCGGCTTGGTTGCCTTACCATTTTCCTCATTTCGGCTGCCATTCCTGTTTCTGTGCTTCTCTGTATTGTACTTTTCAACTTCTTGTGGCCCGACTCTGACAGGAGAGAGTAAAAGTAACTCTAAGTTTTATCTAGACAGATTTTTTTCCCAAATATTGATTGATTCTGTAAATACAAAAGTTTATTTTACATATAATTAAAAGTGTAATCAGAAGAATAGTGATCTTAAAAAGTAATCTGCTTAGTT
This sequence comes from Dasypus novemcinctus, assembly GCF_030445035.2. Classification (NCBI taxonomy): domain Eukaryota; kingdom Metazoa; phylum Chordata; class Mammalia; order Cingulata; family Dasypodidae; genus Dasypus; species Dasypus novemcinctus. The sequence goes on along the minus strand of NC_080683.1, from coordinate 44,093,881 downwards.
AAATTTCTTTGCTAAAGTGTGATTTGGCCAAGTGGGGTAGCAATGGAAGATGTACCACTGCCACAGTTCCAGAGATTGCCCAAATCTTAATAACTGGCATGCTCGTTGTTTTATTGCTCCTGATAAATTCAGTAAAAAATTGGATTTGGCACTGAAAAATAATGTGGTATTCTTCAAATGCATGGGAACAGTCGTAAGGAATGGGTCATATCCTTTAAACGAGAAGAGACACTTGGAACCAAGCAAGAAAAATACCACAGTTTTGGCACAACTGCATAGCAGCAATCCGCATAAAAAGTAACATTAGTATTTTATTAATAACTTCACAACATTTTAGTATACTGTCTCATCTGAGATAGCATATAGATTACCTAATGAGGTAGAGGAAAGTATGATCCTACTTTCCAATGTTACATAGCTATCTTATGCCCTTTTAGCTTTCCAATGCTCTTTTAACTCAGTGCATGACTTCTGACCAGCAGTTCATGGAGTGTGAGTCTGACTCCTCTTCCATTGAGAATTAAACTGGCTGATCATTTTCTTAAGAAACTCTACATTCAAAGCAACTTCCTTGAACTCACTGAAATAAACTAACCAGCATTCTATTCACAGTGTAGAAATGAAATTCTGAAAAATTTAATTATATGTAAGAACAATATTAAAAGTCTAGATAAATTGTTAGACTTTGTAACACCAGGACACGCTTTTCTCACCTACATATTCTATATGCATTTTTTATTTTCTTTCTACTTTTGGTATAGTACATTGAATGCTCATTGACAATGAAAAAATGTTCTACATACACACATACATACAAACACTTTTCAATTCTCACGAAACCTGAAGCAGGTGCCCAGAAAACACTCCTAAATAAGCCATATTATAAGTCTGCATTTTCTTCTCATTTTCGGTCACTGTAATCCTATTGTGAATTATCTGATCAAAAATATAATAGGTTATGTTATATAGACTCAATGCTGATATGTCATGCATTATTTTAATAGGTTTATTAAATATTAATGGTTCTTTTTGCTTCTTAACCTTTTAAGTACTATTTCTGTTTACAAAGGCAAATAAGTATATTGCATAATATTCAAATATTACAAAAATAGGAAAAGTTGAATATTCCCTAAAATTTCACCCTTCAAAGACAATTATGGTTAATAATTTAGGGGCTATTTTTTTCTTATATATTCATTTTTCATCACTTGGCTTCTGTGATCCACACCCTTATTTTTTTTCTTCCCCTCTCACTGGTTGCTTCTCCCCTGTCTCATGCTGTAACCACCTCCTCTTCATGATTTTTAAATGAAGGAGGAGGGCTCTAGGTTTTAGCCCTTGCAATTCCTTCTTTCTCCACTTCCTAAATGATCTCATCTGTGGCTTTAAATCCATTATATACTATGCCTCCCAAACATATTTCTCCAGTTTTGAACTTTCTCCTGAATGGTAGAGTCATTATTCCAATTGCCTATTAGCTCCATTTAGAAATCTAACAGATATATCAATATTAACATATTCAAAAACAGAACTCTTCATTTCCCACGTCCAGCACCACTTACTACAAATTTCTTCTCCTTTTTAAGTGGTACCTCCTTTCATCCTGGCTCAGGCCTAAAACATTGTAATCATCCTTAAGCTCTCTTTCCACAGTACCCCACATTAAATACATCATCTAATTCTGTTGGCTTTCCCTTCAAAATTCATCTCAAATTTGATTACTCTTTCTTCCCTCCACTGCTACAATCCTAGTGTAAGTCATTATTGTTATTCACCATGACCACTGCAGTACCTAGCTACATGTTCTATATGCATTTCTGATTTTCTTTGTATTTTTTGTATTGTATCCAAACAGGTTTCTGTTTCTACTCCCATCCTCACATCCTCAGAATAATCTTTACCTTACAGCCATGATGATTCTTTAAAAATGTAAATCTGAATATGCCACTCCCTTGCTCAAGATTGAGCAAAATCCAAAATTGTTTTCATTGTCTCTGAGATGCTATATAATCTGACCCCTGTCTACTTCTAAGATTTCAGCCTCTACTCCTCATTCCCACATCCTCATTGTTCTACAGTCACACTGGCTTCCTTGCACTTCCTTGTATACTACAAACTTCTGCTTCAGGGCACTTTTACTGCCTGTTCTTCTACCTTGCTTTGTTTCCTTACTTTATTCAGGTCTCTGCTCCAATGCCACATCCTCAGAGAGGTGATCTTCACCACTTTTTATTCTCTTACCGTGCTTTATTTTTCTTCATAGTCCTGCTCTGCCTGCCATCAAACCTTTGGTAATGTTTCCTCAGTTAGAATACAGTTGTTATGAACACAGGACATTGTAAGTATTGCTCAGTTACCCTCTCTCTAGAATGATGGACATAGTATAAACACACTAATGTGCAATGTTCTCCTTCCATTTAATACAATATATTATTATAATATAGAACCAACTTATCTATATTCATTCTTTTTAACGCCTGCACTTCCACTGCATGGCTTGGTTGTACCAGAATTAAACCTTTTCCTTATTGATGGGTATTTGGGATATTTATAGTTGTAAATAGAATTTTTATAGGACAAATTCCTAGAAGTCGAAATGTTAGTGAAAGGCAAGGAATCTGTATAATTTTAATATCTATTTTTTATGACCTCATACGGAAGGTTCAACACGGATCAGCGGAATATCCCTGTCTACATAAAATAACATGACTTTAAAATGCTGTTTGACCTAATGTAAGGGGGAAATGGAAAGGAGAAATGAGTTTATATGGCTACGAGTCTCTAAAAAAGAGTCTGGAGGCTGTCAGAAGGATTGCCCTTATGCACAACTGAGCAGAGTCTGAGAGACAGATAAAGCAGATACAACCCCCAGATATCGGTTCCTTCGAGGGCTAAAGAGACCCATGGGAGTTATGGTCATGGCCGATGGGGTTAACTACCAGGTCAGATGGCCCCTCTTTGGAACTGGTGTTTATGTGTGATGAATCTGGACTCAGATGGGATCTCTCTTCATAAGACTTTCATGCTAATGTGCTGGAGGTGCAGTTAGTGTCGGGGTTTAAGATATATTTAGGGGATTTGAATCTCTGGACTGACAATGTGATAGCCAGGTCCTGAGCCTCAACAGCCTCCAGCACCTACAATCTGACTTATTGGGCTCACCACACTCAGCTAAGATGGAGTTGAAGAAGGACAACCACCACACCATGGAGCCTACAGTGATTACAACTGAAAGTGGGAGGATTGCATCCAGCATCCAGGTGGAATCTGAGCCTCCTCTTGACATAGAGGTGCAATGGACACAACCAATCCAATGTCCAAATAGAAAAGGTGGCATTGGATTGAGAAAAGTGGACATGATGGCTGATGGGTATGGGGAAAGGCAGGAAGAGATGAGAGGTGGAGGCGTCTTTGGGACATGGAGCTGCCCTGGATGGTGCTTCAGGGGCAATCACCGGACATTGTAAATCCTCACAGGGCCCACTGGATGGAATGGGGGAGAGTGTGGGCCATGGTGTGGACCGTTGACCATAGGGTGCGGGGGTGCCCAGAGATGTACTTGCCAAATGCAATGGATGTGTCATGATGATGGGAGGGAGTGTTGCTGGGGGGGGGGGGGAGAGGTGGGGTGGAGGTGGTAGGGTTCAATGGGACCTCATATATATATATTTTTAATGTAAAATTATTACAAAGTCAATAAAAATAAAAATAAAAATAAAATATCTATTTTTTAAATTAATTTTTAAAGAAGGTTTAGATTACATAAATGTTACATAAAAAATATAAGGAATTCCTATATGCCCCACTCCCTCTCCCTCATATTAACAGCTATTTCTAAATTGCCCTTCATAAATGCTGTAGCATTTTACATTCCTACTAACATTCATTTAGATGTACCCAATTTCCAACCTAAATCTTAGAGGAGTTCTCTTTCTTTTCCCTTTCTGGTCTCTTTCTTGATGTAGAACACTTATTTATTGAAGGTAGAGTTCATTTATGGTCAGTCTGAATGCTGCTTAATTTAGTTTTGGTATTTATTTATTTATCTACTGTGCCTCTTTCTTATATCTGGTTCATTTATGGTCACTTTGGTATAGCAACATCTACTGGCTCTCTTCTCCTTGAGAGGCAGGGGGAAACCCCATGGGTATATTGAAAAGGTACTGAGCCAAGTATAGTTAGTAAACATGTTTACCCAAGCAGTATGAAGCAATAGAGCCAGGGTGGAATATCCAATTCTTATTGAAAATGAGTAGGATCATAGCTAGAAAAATTAGGGAAAACGTTAAATCTAAATGGTACAATGATACTGTAAACTAGAAGGGAAAGAGTTAAGAGGATCAGGTTACAGTGCTTGCTAATACATTTTTTTTTCATTCATTCATCCATTTATCCATCCATTCAACAAATACTGAACACCTACCATGTGTTAGGCACTGTTCTAGGTGCTGGGGATATATAGATGAATAACAAATTTCCTGCTATCATGAAGCTTACATTCTAATGTGTATGTGCATACAAGAAAGGCAATGAACAAACAAATGAATAGATAGATAATATGCCTGGCAATAAGAGCTATGGTGATGGAGGAGGTTGTTGTTATGGGGGGAGGAGTGGGGTGAGGAGGGTGGGGGTGGTCTATGGGGACCTCATATTTTTTTAATGTAACATTAAAAAAACTAATACAAAAAAAAAAAAGACCTACGGAAAAAAATAAAGTAGAGTGACAGGGCTAGAGCAGCAACGATGTTATTTTAAAAGGGATCAGTGTCTCACTAAGCAGGGCCATGGAGGAAGTGAGGAAACTAGCAATGAGGGAACAGGGAAGTAGCCAATGATTGGATTGTTCCTGGTGAACTTTCAGCTGGACTGTGCTTGAGAGACTGTGAGTAAGGGTGGTAAGAACGGATAGGATGTCTTGCCAGAGCACACAGTTCTCCAGGTCTTCTTTCCCATTTTTCAATTTTGACGATGACTCCCTGTTACCAGAGATCTTTGGCTTCATGCATGCCTAGAAGTCCAGATGAATACCTTATTTATCTTGCACTTCCTAACACAGGTTTCACATAGTTGTCTTTTGATATATATTTTTTAAATTAAAGAAAAAAAAACTTTAAGAGTGAACAGTCTTCATTAATTTGTTTGTATTTTTAATTGAGATTTGTCATATCAAATTTTTTTAAAGAACAGTATATCTACAGGGTGCACCAAAATTCTTAGAGAAGTTTTATGCCTTTATAGCTTCTGAAGTATAAATGCTACACAATTTCAAAAAACATCATGAGAGGTAAGTTACTGAAATTTCTTTTATACATATTTAATTTTGTGAATTTCACAGCAAAATTTTTTTTGCTGCGGACATTAGTTGTTTATCGTTATGTTTAGTTTAAACACATTCAGAATGGAAACTCAAAGAATACTTTCCACCTGAAACTAACTAGATTCTAAGTATATAATGCTTAACACATTACAGCAATAAAGATGGTAATCCATTGTCTTCTATGCCTACTAAGGCCAAGATAGTAAAGCCCAATTTGGTTGCAACAGTGTCTTAAGGGTAGACTATTAGCATCAAAAATAAAATAAAACTGCAAATAATGGTAATAGATGAATATTTTTACTGTTTCACTGAAAAGGGGACAAAACATTAAAAGTCCACAGTACTGCAGGTAAACAATCACCATGTAAACCTCTCCATGTGATATTCATTGTATGTAAAGACTGAAGCTGAATGGCTTCTTAATTTTTATTACACTTAACATTTGTCATTACTTTTGGTACCAGACCAGGGCAATAATGGGTTAGAAATTTTATATATAACAAAATGGGAAAAAGGAAAAGAGTAGAGGGAAAACACTCTAAAAAATAAAAGAACACCGAAAATAAACTACTTATTCAAAAGCAGTTTGAATAAAGACTTCAAACCTTGAAGGTAATTTTCTGCTAAAAACTTCAAGTACTCTATCTAACATCACAAAATGTAAAAGTGTTTAAAATGCGGGGAAAAATCCTTAACTCGCCCCCACATTCCCTGCCAATGGAAACTATGAGAAATCTGTGTCCCCAAAAATATATGCAATAGAGCAAGACCTCAAATATGGACGACCTCAGTCAGGGGGGTGAGAGAGAGGAAAAAAACAAGACAAGACAGATAAAATTTTATTTATATTGCCCAGTACATGAAAACAAAAATACGTGCATTATTTGCTAGTTTACTAGATAGCAACCAATTGCATAATTTAGAACCAATTTGCTAGGGCCCATGGCAAAGGTCACACCTGAGCGAAGGTGGCCAGGAACTTGGCTGGGCAGTTAGAGAGGAGTGCATTTTTTGGTTTTACTAAAATCAAATGGAGAAGTCTTCCATGTTAACAAGCAGTTTTAAGTGGTTACTGCTAACCAGAAACATCAGAAAACTGGTATGTACTGAATGCTCCAGGCATAAAATTTGTTATCCTTTGCCATACTTGCAGTTTACTGGAACTTGCTATACTGACAGACAATAATCTAGCGGCTACAAACTTTGCTTACAGAACTGTTCAAAGATTCATGAAAAATAAAAGATGCCATCCCAGATCTAAAATTCAGAGCCACGTGGGTGCTGACGTCAGTTCAAGAATTGTGCAAAATGAATGACAGTTCCCTACGTCCCTTTCCCCCCCTCCCACAGAAAATGTAAACACTTCAGAGCTGCTGTTTGTTTTTCTGAAAACTGCAGTATCCTCACTTCAGATTTATTTGCCTTTTATGGAAATTTGACTGCTTTTAAAATGTCACTAAAAATGTACATCAAGTTGATTGACTTTTCAAAGCACCTCTCAAGTGAATTGCATCTACATTCACACTCGGTTTAGAGAAAAGTCAACTAAGGATTTAGACTCAAATAACTTGACTTTCTCGTTGACCCTCTCCTTCCCAAACACACAAAACTCCCTCCCACAGAGAACACAAAGTTGTTAACTGAAGAATAAGGTAAAATAATTGCTAGTCGACTTTACTGATTTTGAAGATACTGCAATTTTTACACACTCCAATGATTTTTCAACATTTTGCAGCTGTTTGGCTTTGCAGCATAGCAATTAATACACTATACTGAACAAAACTACCAGCAAGACTGGAAGTGATGTATTAATAGAAGGCACCATCATGCTTATTACATTACCAGAGAACAAAAATACAGTAAAGACAATTTTAATGTACACAGCTTAAAGAAAGGAAAAGGGGGAGGAGGAGTGTGTTAAGCAGCCAGCCATCCCTGCACTGAATGAAGAGGAGTTGGTAGAAAAATCTTAGATACGGAGCTACAAACTCTGGTCTGCTACTCAAACATAGCATTTGAAGTTCTGAATTGTGTTATTTAGTTCATAACTAGATTATTTCCTTCTGGAATATATTTATAGTCTTGTTAAGATTTGTATGTACACATGCTGGTCACAGCAAGCAGATAAAATGCTCTCATAATTTCATCATTTCACAAACTATTCTCTACTGTAAAAGATGATTTTTTCCCCTGTTGCCTCCTGTTGCAGATGTCAATGTTAACGAGGAGTTCAGAATGCCCATTAGCATGTTTTGGTGAGTGCATAACAAGTTACCCTTGGTTTGTATTTTGGGGGGGGGGGTGTCAAGAAAAAGGCAAGATTCTCCATTTGCACAAATTGCACTGTTTCCAATATTAATAGGCAGAAGCAGTAACACTTAAAATGTGCAGCAGAGGATTTTTTTTTTTACTCAAAGGACCTGAATTCAGTTGGGCATGTCCTTTTAAGTTCATTTGGTTATATATGGTTTAAGATATGGCCATTTCTCAGTCCTTAATTTACCAAATCTATATTTATAAATTAACAGTGTGAATCCTGTTGTGAAATTTGGCAAATAATGTCTACCTCATATTAACTGATAGTCAAAAGATGATTTTCACATCAAAGAAATGATCGAAAAGGCTGTGTCACATTCCAAAGCCAAAAAAAATAAATTAACAAGAATGCAAACATGAAGAATACTGTACCACTGCCAAAATTTTGCCACAGTGGAGCTTCAGCAACGTTGTCCTATAAAACAGCCTCACATCTGCCCAGTTCCTCTTCCAGAGCCAAGTTTATGTGCCATGTGGCCTCTTGGAGGAGGTCCTCTTCCATCACAGCCAAGCATCATTCCACCCCCCACCCAATTCTACAGACCATCAGGACATTGATCATTATACCTAATATCCCTGAGATCACCACCACCACCTCTAGTTTCTCTCTCTCTCTTGTTTTCCTCTTTTCCACATTTAAATATACTTCCCCTCGAAACATAATTGGTTTTGCAATTAAGATTCTCTGAACTGGTTCAGGAGTCATCAAAAACCACAAAACCAAAATTTGGAAGCTTTCCCTTAACACCCTTGGTATTGATGTAAAGTTTTACAATGTTTCCAAAACTCAGGAAGAATTCCTTCAATTCATTTTCATCAATATCATGTGGCAAGTTACCCACAAAAAGTTGATGACTGCCTGGATAGCGAATTATTCTATGGTTCTCAGAATCATTCTGCGCAGTATCTCCTCTACCTGGTCTTGGTCCTCTAGGAGGAAAACCACACTGCTCCCTATGTCGTTGTTCATACAAGAGAGGTGGCTGAGAATGAACTTCTGGTTTAGCTTCAACTCTTGGCCTTGGTGGTTCTTGTGTCAGAGAAACAGGTTCTGCAGGAAGAGGAGAAGTAGACTTCTCCTCTAATTCTTCTAAGTTCTCCTCCTCCACTTTTCAGCTCTTCAGTCTTTGTTTCAGATTCTGGCTCAGGTTTGGGCTCATGAGAAGATTCTTCTAAAGGTTCCTCTATGCCATTAGTCAGAGTGAGCTTCAGAGTCTACTACTATTGGCATTTTCTTCCACAGGTTCAGGAGATGGTTACCTTTCTTCTTGTTTTTCTTCTATTTCATCTTCTGATTCTTCATCAAGTTCTGGTTCAGAATCATGAAACACTTCATCTTTATGATAAAACATATCATTGTGAACATAAAACTTATTTGGAACAGATCCTTCAGGAGCCAGAACAAAGGTTTGCATAAACTTCTGCTCTGGCTGTCCACTGTTAGACAGTAAATCCATGACCTGGACAACAACTCTATCACTCAAGGTTGCATGAGCATCTACATGATGGAGTTTAGTATGACATTTACGGAAGCTCAGAGGTAACACTTAGTGATGTATATCATTTTGGCCATAAACAGTTTCCTGGAGCTTTCCCATAGCATCTACCCCACCATGAACATAGGAGGAATTCCTGCCATAAAAATCTGTGTAAATATTCTGGAGCTTTATTCAACAAAGTATAATATTGCTTCACAAATTTCGCCCTACAAGCAGAGGACCGGGCTTCTCCATAACCATTTCTTTGCTGCACAATGTCAAATGCTGTCACGGTGGCGGAAGGAAAATTTCACTTTTGACTCAACAAAATATGGCTCCAGCCTTGAGAGCTTGCAATAAGTACCTTTCCATGGCAATTAAAAGACTTACAAGTTAAGTAACATATGTTTAACTTTAAGGTTTTAGTTTTAATCCTTCTGACTGAGGTTGGCAAACATGGATTGATACAAACCTAGCTCTTGTTGTATTCATGCTAATAAATATTCAATGAAAAGAGCTTTGATTGACTAAACAATTTAGGTAGAAACTGAATATAATTGTCCCAGCCTTTACTTTGCCATATTTACATTCATAAGTGTATAATACTAATTTAGAATGAAAGGGTTGGATGGAACAACACTGTTTTGTAGATGTGGAAAGTATATGCAGGAAGAAGTACACTTCAGGCAATAGATACTTGTTCAACACTTAATACGGGCCCAAACTTTTCTAGACACTGGTGATACTGCAATGAACAAATGGAAAAAAATCCCTGCCCTCTTGGAGCTTACATGCTAGTGGGTATGATAACTTGTAAAATATCATGCTAGCTAGCCACAGAAGGTGTATTAGAAAACCTGATTTACTGAATCTTAACTGTTTTGTGATCATTCCTTTATTCCACAGTTTATCATTCCTTTATTCCACAGTTTAGGAAAAAATAAAGTCTAATTTCATTTATTTTACAAATAAAGCAATGGTTTATTTACACAGATATTTTCATATATCCATTCTCATACTGTTTTGCTAAGTTAATTTTAAATCAAATAACTATATTTTATATAGTCCAAATGTATATAATTATCTGTATCTATCCCTCTACATACATTGTACTAATAAGACAAATATATATTACATATATGTAACACATAGCAATACAATGCACTCAAAATCATTAAATATGAGAAAAAATACTGTGAAGTTTATTAAGAATGCTATCATTCTTTAATAATTATTGTATCCATTGTAGAATGATTACTTATATAACATGTAATCTCTTACAAACTTATGACATGAAAATCTGATTAGAAACTGCATTCCAAGTACTTACAAAGAGCAAAAGGTTTAGGAAACAGATATAGTTTTATGTTATCCATAAACACGTTAGAAATCTCTGTTTGGTGAATGACATTTTACTTATGATTTAAAACAAACTTTCTCTCAAAGAATGCTCTAAAGTGTGTCATATTTCCATAGAAATTCTTTTACTCTTGGTGTATTTAGAAAAGTATGTTATATTTGCAAACACCTCACTGATTTAACTCATTCTGCAACTAGTCATTAAGCACCAAGCACTTAAAAACACTAGGCATTTTTCTAGGTGCTGGACGTACAGTAGTGATATAACAGTAGAGGACATACTATAAACAAGTGAAAACATAAATTACATGATAATTTGAGATATTGGTAATCATGATAAAAAACAAAGCAGAAGACACTGGCTTGGCAGAATGATAGTTACCCTTGACCAGCTGGGCAGAGATGACTCAGCCATGTGATGCTCTGAAGAAAGGATATTGCAGGCAGAAGGAGCAAGTACAAACTCTCAGAAGGGAATGACTTGCCTTGGTTTGTCTGAGAAACCTATGGACTGTTGAAGTAAGATGGATGGAGAAGAGTATGAGGAGATGAAGTGGAAGAGGAGAAAGGACTTGGGGATGTAGGACCTGTTGGGAAGCAGCCTGGATTTTATACTGAGTGAGAAGCTACAGAGGAAAGTTATGATCTCATTTACACTTTCAAAATATCACTCTTGCTGTTGTTTGAAGAATGAATTGGAGGGGCTAGGGGGAACTGGAAGGCTACTTCCCTGCCTAAGAAGGGTAGCTTACATTAGAGAACATGGCAATGGAGATAGGAGAGTGGGTTTTTATTATATTTTAAAGTAGAGCTGACAGGACTTGCTCTATCACATGTTAAGTGGTTCAGGAAAAAAGAAGAAATCAATACCTCCTAGGATTTTAGTTAGAACAACTAGTAGAAAGGTAGTGTCATTTAGTATAAAGGGAGAGGAACACACTGTGGGTGGATAGAATTAAGAGTTTTATTTTGGACGTGGGGGAGGCTTCCTAAACAGCCCAGTGGAGAGTAAAGAAATAGTGTATATAAAACACTGGACTATGAGGAAGAGGTCAGAGCAAGGAAGAAATAGGTAGACAGATAGATAGGTCAATAAATCGGATATACTGGCATGCAGATGGAATTAAAATCTATAGTACTAAATGTAGTGACCTATAGAGGAATATAGGAAGAAATGAAAAGAGTAAACAGGATAGTGACCTGGATATTTTCACATTTAGAGATCCAGAATAAAATAAAGACTGTTAAGGAGGCTGAAAAGAAAGGACACTTTAAGGTATGAGGAAAACCATGTAAGTGTGATGATGCAAATGGTGTAGAAGCCAGAAGAAGAAAACATTTCAGGAAGTATAAAGTTCAATGTGTTGGTTACTGCTGAGAGTAGAAGAAAAAGACGCAGAAGTGATGGCAGTGCTTGGCTCCATGGGCCTCCATGACTTCAAGAGTAGATTCAGGGAAGCAGATGTGGCTCAACTGATAAGAGCGTCCACCTACCATATAGGAGGTCCAGGGTTCAAACTCAGGGCCTCCTGGCCCATGTGGTGAGCCGGCCCATATGCAGTGCAGCTGTGTGCAAGGAGTACCATGCCCAGGCAGGGGTGTCCCCCGTGTAGGGGAGCCCCACTTGCAACGAGTGTGCCCTGCAAGGACAGCTGCCCTGCGCAAAAAAGCGCAGCCTGCTTAGGAGTGGCATCGCACACATGGAGAGCCAACGCAAGATGACGCAACAAAAAGAGAAACAGATTCCCAGTGCTGCTGAGAATGCAAGCGGACACAGAAGAAAACACAGTGAATGGACACAAGAGGGCAGACAACGGGGGGACTGAGGGGCAGGGGAGAGATATAAATAAAAAATAAATCTTAAAAATAAAAAAAGAGTAGATTAAGTGAAGGAGGAGGTTTGAAAGCCTGCATGGAAATACCAGTCAAAAGAGAGAAATGAGAGGTGAATAAATGGAGATAGTTCCTATGGCTATTTGAAGGTTTGTTGTGAATGAGAGGTAGTGTTTGGAGGGTCACATAGGATTAGGGGAGGTTATCTATTTTTTGAGAAGTGTGATTTCAGAACTTTCTGTGGAGATGGGAATGATTCAATGAACAGGGAAAATCATAGCACTATTATGTTTAATATTATTGATTGGATAGATGGAAAAAAGATAATGTCAGCCTGTAACACCAAAATGATTAGCCAATTCCATCAATTAAGTAGAAAATCAGCAGAAGAATATCACCTAATTGGTTAGACAATTTGGGGCCAAAAGATAAAAGCAATAATGTTCTATTAGTTCACTAAGAAAATCTATAGTGTGTGTGACCATTTGATCACCCTCAAAGTAGCATTTGGGATCACTTATAAAATTCACTTTTTGGTAGCCATGTTGACAAAATTTAGTAATTAGAAAAAAAGCTTACTGTGATTAATATGACATGCTTTGTACATTTATTTCTCTATTTTCTCATACAACAAAATCCAACAGTGTACATGGAAGTGGCAAAAGGACCGAGGTTCTTACTTGTACACTGATGTAGTTCTGATGCAGTATATGTACTATACAATGGGTTTATTTTTCATGTATTTAACATTATGTATTTATATTATGTAAATCTGACAATATGGAGAGAGAAAAAGAGGGGAAAGAAAGAGAGAACAATTTAAACACTGAATGTGAGTCTGTTGTTTGCTATGCTAATTAATGAGTATGAAACCTGGGGAGATCATGTAGTAAGAAATCCAAGTCTTCTTTTTTCTTACTTTGGTTCAGTTCCTGATGATGATTCTGGTGCTAACGAGGATGATGACTTCTAAAATAGGCTGCCTAAAAGCAAACCAACCACTTTGGTATTCAAACAGAGCAGCAGCAATACTGTCTAACTATAAATGCTGACAGTATTGGACCTACTAAGAGACTACGGATTGGTAACCAAGAGATTTTCAAAGGAAATTTTATCTCTGTGCAGATGGTGAAGTTGGGAGCTATATTTCAGGCCAAAGGAGCAGTGTACCTGTGGAAGCTTGAAGCTTTTGTGGATCCCAGAAAATCCTGTTCTGAAAGTTAATCCATTCCTGTGTGTAAATACATTGTAGGCGGGACCTTCTGATTAAATCATTTCAATAAAGGGTCTTTGATTAGACTGTGTGACCCAGGGTGGGCCTTAATCCTCTCACTGGAGTTTTTTTTTTTAATAAATGGAGAAATAAAAAGCCACAGATACAGAAAACAAAACAAAACAAAAAGCAAAACAGAACAAAAAAAAAGACAGAGAAAGAAGCCTCCAGAAGTTGAAATCAAGGAACCTGGGAGAGAGAAAAGCCACAGACCCAGAAGCCAGAATCTGAAGGCTATGAGGCCTGGAGGAGGGGAGAGACAAAAGGGCGTTACCATGGGCCTGACTGCCCATAGCTACAGCTTGGTGGGAAAGGATCTCATGATGATGCCTTGACTGGACATTTTCATGTCCTCAGAATTGTAAGCTCTTAACCTAATAATTCCCCACTATAAAAGCTGAACCACGTCAGGGATATTGTTTTGGCAGCATTTAGAAAACTAATACAGTACCTATGAACTGGAGAGTAGGTGTTACAACTCTGTTGAGATTCAGAACACAGTTGGTACATCGACAGCCCAAAGATTTAAGTCTCTTGGATATACACCAATCAACTCTAATAGTAATTATAGGTTCATATAGAAAGGTGACAAGAGTCATGTGCAGGAAACCACAACAGAGCCCAAGGAAACGATGATGGGCAATGACCATCCCAAGGAACCGAGAGAGTCTACAACCACAAGCAAGAGAGTCCCATCCATCTGCCCTATGGGATGGAAGCCCCCTCTCAATTAGAGGTGAAGTGGGCATCACCATCCCAGAATCCTCATGATTGGGGGATGAACTATGGACCAAATAGACTTACTGGTATTCTACTATATTGTGATTCTAGCAAAGCAAGAACTTATATCATTGATGTGGAGACAGTGGTCACTGGAGGTTCTGAGGGCAGGGAAAAGGAAAAAAAACAGTTGTAATATGGGAGCATTTTTGGGACTTGAGAATTGTCCTGAATGACGATGCAATGACAGGTACAGACCCTTATATATCTTGCCATAACCTACAAAATTATGTAAACTATAATTCATGCTTAGTGGTAATGCTCCAAAATGTTTTCATCAATTATAATGAATGTACCACACTAATGAAGGATGCTGTCCATGTGGGAAAATGTGGAAGGTATAGGGAGTGGGGCATTAGGGAATCCCCTTTATTTTTTTATGTAACACATAATCTAAGTATCTTAAAAATATATGTATATTAAAACAAAACAAACTAAAAAACAACACATAAAGTTCCTGAGACAATAAAGAGCATAAACTCTGAGATAACTACATTTCCAAGATGACCAGAGTTCAGTGAATGGTGAGTGAAGGAAGTGAGATGTGAGGTTAGAAACGCAATGGAGGACAGACTTCAGCTCCTACAATCTGATTTATTGGACTCACCTCACTCAGCTAAGATAGAGTTGAAGAAGGACAACCACCACACCATGGAGCCTAGAGTGCCTACAACTGAAAGCAGGAGGATTGCATCCAGTATCCATGTGGAATCTGAGCCTCCTCTTGACATAGAGATGCCACGGACATAACCAATCCAAGGTCCACAGAGAAAAGGTGGCATTGGAGTGGAGTGGGAAAAGTGGACATGGTGGCTGATATGGGTATGGGGAACGGCAGGAAGAGATGAGATGTGGAGGCACCTTTGGGACTTAGAGTTGCTCTGGATGGTGCTGCAGGGGCAATCACCGGACATTGTAAATCCTCCCAGGGCCCACTGGATGGAATGTGGAAGAGTATGGGCCATGATGTGGACCATTGACCATGAGGTGCAGAGATGCCCAGAGATGTACTTACCAAATGCAATGGATGTATCATGATGATGGGAGTGAGTGTTGCTGGGGGGGGAGTGGTGGGGGGGGGGAGTGGTGGGGTGGGGGTGGTGGGGTTGAATGGGACCTCATATTGTTTTTTTAATGTAATATTTTTACAAAATCAATAAAAAAAAAAAAGAAAGAAAAGCAATGGAAGAATTGTACATGCTCTGAAGGTGCATGATTACATATCGTTTGGGATGCTCAATAAATATGTACTATTATTAATGCTGTTTTTTAATGACCTCAAGGTCTTGGTCTTCTCAACACTCAATATAAATGTTTAATGTAGTTTATTAGTCACAGTGATACAGTAATATTGTCATAGATACCCAACTATGACTCCTTAAAAGAAAATATTCAGCAGCTTTTGTTGCCAGAGGCCTCCACTGTTGTGGTAACTATGTAATTAGAAATTTTGATTAGTCTGTCCTAATAGTGTCAAATTGTGTTTTAGTGTTTTAAACAAGCAAAATGTTCCTTTTGAGTTGTGCCAAGGTTTCTGAATACATTTTATCCCAAGACAGATAAGTGTAAGTTGTAAAAATTTCATAGGTCTGAGGATTATTTTTAGAAAATTGCACAAGGGTTCTTTGACTTTTCTGGTTTCATGTATTTTCCTTCATTTAGTCTCCATGTTAATCCTAAAAGTCATAACTTCCACTATTTCCCTCTCCTCTTCCTATTTTCCAAAGAGACTTATAATGGTTAAAAATGGTTAAATAGTATCACTCAGGATATTTTTGTTAAATGGACGGAATGAAATCTCCTTATGATATTTTTGTTCAAGAAAATGCTTCAAATATTTTCCAGTGATATATTTATCCTCTTTTAATCCATTCCTATCATGCAAAGAAATAAACTGTTTCCTTTGGCTGCCATATACTTCAAGTTCTCTACAGATCCTACTTGAGAAAAATAATTAATCTGCATTGAACACTGACTTTGTTTCCCCAGCTCTTCTAAGGCTAACAGAAGAACAATACCACGTTTCTCTCATAAGAAACCTGGTATTGTTCTGAGCTACTGTAATGCCTTGCCTGTTATTAATGTATCTGCTCAGTTCACCTTGTCTCACGCCATCTTTTAAGCCAGATGTTTGCTACTGTGACTTTGATTTTTCCACTTACTGATATGGTGAAAAAGTAAGCAGTATCAAGTCCAAGATAGCCTTTCACATTTTGTAAATAATCAACATATTAAATTTAATAATGCTGCCAAAAATATTTAAGTTAGAATGCTTAGGGGTCACTGAAACACCACCTGTACTACATCCTGCTTTGGCCAAAGCCAAGTAAAGGAAGGAGGACCCTCAAATGCTGAACTTCCTACTCCTGTAAATTGTTTGATTTCATAGCCTCTCTTTCCAAAACATGTTTAACACCCTAAAGTTCTCTTTTATGTAACAGATATGATAACTTAATTATTAACTAAAGTACAATAGAATAAAATAATCACCTAAATGATTTGAATATGATATTACCCTTCAAATCCTGGGATAGACTTATTTTCAGGTCACCCTGATTAAAAGTAGTTGGGCATATTATCTTGGTATATCTAAATCATTTGTTAACCATTTCTTTGAAGTTGAGCAAATAATTTCTCAGATTTAATAACCCCAGATACCTGTTTATTTTCCTGTGTGTAGTAAATGTACCACATTTATATCAAATCTGTTTTTGTTATTGTTTTTTAAAAAATATTTTTAGGTCTAATACCTGAGATGAAGCTGGATTTCATTTATAAAGCATAAACATAGAATATCTCCTCACTGTCTACCAAGCTATTAGAAATAAAACAGCACTTCAAGCTGAAACCCCAAGAAAAACAAATGCTTTATAGTATGTTTTAGCCTTTTTTTTTTTTTTTAATTTTCATCTAAATTCAAGGCATTATTATTTAGGGGATCTTTCCTTCAATCCAATTTCAAAAGGCAGCAGAAAATTCCAAGTGGTGGCTGGATAGGAAGTGGTCTCAGGGGCACACCCTGCAATCAGAATGTCTGGATTTATGCTCCACCACACTTATCAATTCTGTGCCAGTGGGCAGGTTATTTAGCCTTTTCTATGCCTTACTGACTTTATCTATGAATGGCAGGAAGGGGGACTCCTAGCTCATTGGATTATTCTGAGTATCATATAAGATAATCCATATAAAGTACTTAGACTAGTGCTCAGCATCTTTTTAAGGTTATTTATTGTTGTTGCACAATAAGACCTCAAAGTATCTTGCACAGATTAGGTTTCCAAATAGAATGATGTTAATTCCACTTGCTCTATTCAAGTACATCTCCTTCCTAGGCTTCACATTAAATGAAATGCTATTTAGAATGCAGCATAATTAAGTTGTAACATGCCAGAGAGACCACTTGTGTTCTCTGACATCCATTTTCACCTTCTTCCCTTAGTTATAGAACCTTCCCCATTTCCCCAGCTAAGGGCTGACCACCTTTTCTCTCCTTTTCTCTTCTGGATGGCATGGGAACAAGATAGTGGGAGCTGAAGGAGCTAATCTGGGTCTCAGAATGGGAGCACTTGTTGAAGCTGGCAAAGCCTGGGTCCTGGCATGGTGGAGTCACCATACCAACCCCAAAATGGACTGCCCACCTGGACTATTATGGGTCGTGATTCAACCATTCTCTTTGTGGGTATCTTGTTATAGCAGTCCAGCCACTCTATCAGAGAATGTAGCATATTCTAAATAAAACCCAGTGTGGATTTTTAAAATTAAAAAAAAATTAGTTTTGTAAAGAGTACCCTCAATTCTTTAACTTTGGAAAGGGAACTTGGGCTAATTAGTTCTCGTTAATTTCATATTTGGAATAACAAAAGATCCTTCTCCAACAATAAAGTTAATGGGAATTTTTCTTCCCTATGAAGTCGCAGAGTAGAGGTTGAGTGGGGGTGGGCAGCAATAAATAGTGTTCATTAAATTCCTTCACTGTATAAAGCATTCTGTGGAGTATAATCAATCTAGGTGTCCTTTTCTTAGTAGTTTAATATTCTGAAACAAACATACATATATGAACTTATTAATTATTATTTGGAGATGATTGTATTGCACTTGTTATTTTGGGTAGAAAACAGTTTGATATCACAATGAAAGAGTAAAATTTTTTCTACATTCTATAAAACAAAGTAGATTTTCTCTGTTTCTTATCACACCCACTGAATCCAATTGGATGGACACTCATCAACACTTTTATGAACTATGTGATATATAGGAAATTCTTTCTGGGAATTTGATAGAGCTTAAAGATACAAGGAGTAATTCCTGAGAGAACTTAAAACAGGAGTACAAGGTCTTAGAGAGACTTGTCAATGTAATTAGTTACTACTGGCAAAGAACTCCAAATTGAAATGGAAAGTCATAGTTTTAGGCATTCTAAGTGCTGGGTGATGAGTGTGAAAAAAAGTAGTTTATTATTTGGGTAAACAGTGTAGCTGTATCCAGTATCATAGAAGAGTTTATTCATTCAGTTGGGATTTACAATTTTTCCAACCAACAGTAGAAAGGCCAGATATCATGTATATGTATTTCCTGGCATGAAGGGACAGACGTATCACTTAGGAAAACATAAGGCAATTACTGAAAGATGAGAATAAATACTGTCCATAACAAGTGGTTAAATATTACAGGGACAGAATAAAATATGTTTATTTCCAAAAGGCAAAGGTCATTTAAAAAAGAATTTGTGATTCCCTTCCATCTTTTTAGCTGTACACATTTGTTATTATGTATATATAATATTATTATGTCAGCAATGGCCAGGATGTCATAAAAATTGGAAGATAGGAGAAGGTCTGTATGGAAAATGAAATGTCACCAAGACCAAGTCAGAAAATTAGTTACACAGTATTAACAGGCATGCTCTATATTCAAGGAACTGTGAAGAGAGAATTTCAGATACACACTTAAACTTCCAGATCCACGTGGAGGTGGGCAGAGTTTGAACCAATACAAACGCCCATTCACGGTCTTTGTAAATTGGCTCAGCATTTGCTAGTGCTCTCCTTCAGAATTTAGGCCTCATGTCAAAAAGATAAACCTGAGGCAAAAGTCAATTGCAGGGTCCTCTCTGTCTTTTTTGAGCCTGCATTTTGTTCTGAGATTGTTCTTGCTCATGGCCTTAGAAATTCTCTATTTACATGAATTCTAATATCCTCTCCAGTCCCTTTAAAATAGACTTCCATCACTTTTTGAGTGCTCAGTTGTATGTCTTAAAGCTGGTATACTTTGTCCCATGGCCCATGGCAAGAAATAGACGCCCATGTAGTAAATATCGTGTACAAGTCATAAGCCAAGCACATTAACTGCTAGAGAAAATGTATTTTAGTCTCCTAACTCAAAAGTCATAACTTTAAAAAACCGAGGCCCAGTTCCAACTTAGAATTCTTAGACTGATCAGAGTTCTGTGCTTAAATTTGACCTACCCTAACCTCCTGCCATGCCCTGTTGCTCACACCTTCTATTTCCACCCCTTTGTTCAGTCCTCAATCTCCAGAAACCTTGTTCCTGGGATTCAAGAAAATCTCTTGTTATTTCACTATCTGGATACAAACTTAAGGAACAGACAGCTCAGGGACTAAATCCCAGATTTAACACAATAATATATTAAAATAAACAGTATGTAACAAAAGATTACAGGACAAATAAATGCAAAATGATGGCTCATCTAAAGGAGAAGGATAAAAATTAAGAAACCGTCAATGAAGAATACAAGACTTTGGACATATAGGACAAAGACTTTATAAAAATGACCTCCAATATATGCTCAAGGAGATAAAGGAAAACATTGAGAAAGAACTAATGGATATCAGGAAAATGGTGAATGAACAACCAGAACAACCAGAGAGTTTTAATAGAGAGATAGTAATTTTAAAAAGGAATTAAATACAGAACTACTGAGGCAAAGAAAATAATAAATGAGATAGAAAATTCCCTGAAGGATTTCAACAGCAGACTTGAGCTAGCAGAAGAAAAATTAAGTGAACTTGAAGACAAGATGTTTGAAGTGATTCAGGCTGAGGAACAGAAAGAAAAAAGAATGAAAAAGAGTGAAGAGAACCGAAGAGATCCACGGGACACTATGAAGCATATCAAGATATTCATTACAGTATTCACAAAAAGAGAAAAGAGAAAGGGGAAGAAGGAATATTTAAAGAAATAATGGCAGAACACATCCCCAATTTTATGGAAACCATGAATATAAACAATCATGAACCCCCAAAGAATCTCAAACAAGATAAACTCAAAGAGAACCACATGCAGACACAAAGAAGTCAAACTGGCAAATGCCAAGGACAAAGAGAGAGACCTGAAAGCTGCAAGAGACAAGCACTGTGTTATACAAGGTAGTTCAAATAAAGCTAAGTGCCCATTTCTCATCAGGACCCACGAAGGCAAGAAGGCAGTGGGAAAAAATTAAATGCTGGAAGAAAACAACTACCAGCCAAGAACTTTATATCTGGCAAAATTATCTTTCAAAAATGAGGTGAGATTAAAAACATTCCCCCAGATATATAAAAATTGAAGGAGTTCGTTAGCACTATATCTGCACTATAAAAAATGCTAAAGGGAATTCTTCAGACTAAGAGGAAAGGACACTGGACAGGGACAGAAGAGGAATAAAGAAATAAAGACGTCAAGTAAAAGTAACCATGTGGGAAATATAAATGCCAGTTTATCATACTATATATTTTGGTATATAATTTGACTGTTTACTTCTTACAGGTTGTAAAATACAAATGCATAAAAAGTAATGTTAAATCTATGGTTTTGGACATACAAAAGGAATAAAGATATAATTTTAACAAGTACAACAAAAGGTGGGGAGGTTGGAGGGGTTTAGAGAGTGTGTATGCTACTGAACTTAATTTGGTATCAAAATAAATGTGACTGTTACAGATTTAGGATAGTAAATTTAAGACCCATGATTTTCACAAAGAAAATATCAGTAAAAAATTTTAGAGGAGAAATAAGAAAGGACTCAAAATGGTGCACTACAAAAAATCCAAAAGATATCAAAGTGGCATTAATGGAAGAACTGGGGAACAAACGTGGTATAAAGATATAATTGAAATGAAACAATGCATCTTTTCTGACCAAAATGGAATAAAACTGGAGATCAATAAAAGAGGAAGAATTGGAAAAGTCACAAATATGTGGAAATTAAATGACACACTCTTAAACAACCAATATGTCAAAGAAGTCACAAGGGAAATTAAGAAATATCTTGAGGTTAATGTAAATGAAATCACAACATACCAGATTTATGGGATGTAGCAAAGGCAAGGCTGAGAGGGAATTGCATAGCTCTAAATGCTTGCATTAAAAAAATTATTTCTCAAATCGGACAGCTAATCTCACAGCTGGAGGAACTGGAATAAGAAGAATAAACTAAGTCCAAAGTAAGCAGAAGAAACAGAATAACAAAGATTAGAGCAAAGATAAACAGAGAATAAAAAAACAATAGAGAGAATTAATAACACTCAAAGTTAGTTCTTTGAAAAGGTTAGTAAAATCGAGAAACCTTTAGCTAGACTGACCAAGAAAAAAACAGAGAAGACACAAATAACTAAAATAAAAAATGAAAAGAAGGACATTACTATTGACCCCATAGATAGAAAGGATTTTACAAGGCTTCTATGGACAACTGTACTCCAACAACTTAAAAACCTTGAAGAAATGGGAAATTCATAGAAATAAACAAATGATCTACTCTGACTAAGAAGAATTAGAACTCAAAGACCAGTAACAAGTAAAAAGACTGAATCACTGATTAAAAATTTTCCAACAAAGAAAAGCACCAGGCTTCACTGGTGAGTTTTACCCAACATTCCAAGAAGAATTAACACCAATCCTGCTTAAACTCTTCCAAATACTGAGGAGCAGGAACATTTTCTAACCCTCATTCTATGAGGCTAATATCCTAATACCAAAGCCAGATAAAGTTATCCCAAGAAAATAAAATTACACGCTAATATCACTTATGAATAAAATGGAAAAATCCTCAATAAAATACTAGCAAACAGAATACAATAGCACAGAAAATAATTATACAACATGATCAAGTGGGATTTATTCCTAGTATGCAAGGGTGGCTCAACATAAAATAATTTAATGTAATATGCAACATCAATAGAAAAAAAGGAAAAATAAATATGATCACCTTAACTGATGCAGAAAAGAATTTTGACAAGATCTAGCACTCCTTGCCTAAAACACTCAGAAAAATAGGTATAGAAGGAGACTTTCTCAACATGAAAGAGGATATATGAAAATCCTGTAGGTACCATCATCTCCAATTGTAAAAGACTGAAAGCTTTCTCTCTCTCTAAGATGAGGAACAAGATAAGAATGCCCATTATCACCACTGTTATTCAACATTGTACTGTAAGGGCTATCCAGTGTAATTAGGCAAGAAAAAAAAATAAAAGGCATGCAAATTGGAAAGGAAGTAGTAAAATATTCCCTATATATAGATGACATAATTCTATATATAGAAAACCCCGAAAAATCTGTAATAAAGTTACTGAGATAATAAATGAAATGAACAAAGTAGTGAGGTACAAGATCAATATGCAAATATAAATAGTAATTCTATATACTAGTAATAATAATCTGAAGAGTAAATAAAAATATCTTTATAATAACATTAAAAGAATCAAATATCTAGGAATAAATTTAACCAAGGATGTAAAGGAGTTATACATAGAAAAGTACAAAGCACTGCTAAAAGAAATCTGTGAAGACTTAAGTATATGGAAGGATATTCTATGTTCATGGACTAGAAGACTAAATATGGTTAAGATATAAATTCCACCCAAAATGATTTACAGCTTGAATGCAATCCCAAATCAAAATTCCAACAGCCTTTTTTGTAGAAATGGGAAAACTAATCATCAAATTTATATGGAAGAGTAAGGGGTCCTGAATAGCCAAACTCATCTTGAAAAAGAAGAGAGAAGTTGGAGGATTCACAATTCTCTTTTTTAAAACTTATTATAAAATACAGCAAAATAGATTAGTACTGGCACAAGGCATAACATATTGGCTAATGTAATCAAATTCACATTTCACAAATAACCCTCATATCTATGACAGTGCTTTTTTTAATTAGAGGAGTTGTTGGTTTACAGAAAAATTGCATAAAATACAGAGTACTGGTATAGCACCCTATTATTAACACCTTGCATTAGCATGGTACATTTGCTGCAATTCATAAAAGAAAATTTTTATAATTGTATTATTAACCATAGTCCATAGCTTACATTAAGTTCATTGTGTTGTACAACCCTGTTTTTAAAAAAAAAATTGTTTTCTTATATTTACAACCAGAAATTTCCCATTTTAACCACTTTCAAGTATATAATTCAGTGCTGTTAATTATGTTCACAATGTTGCATTACCATCACCACTATCCATTATCAGAACTTTTCCATCAAACCAAATAGAAACTCAGCAAAATTGAAGCATTAATTCATTATTACCTACACACACTCCAGAAAACAGAAAGTATTCTATTTTCTGACTTGATTATTTTTTTTAATTTCAATTATTTCATATAAGTGAGATCATACAATATTTGTCCTTTTGAGTATGGTTTATTTCACTCAACATGATGTCTTCAAGGTTCATCCACATTGTTACATGTATCAGAACTTCAATTAATTTTATGGCTGGCTAGATAACATACCATTGTATATACATACCACATTGCATTTATCTATTCATCTATTGAGGAACACATGGGTTGCTTCTATCTCTTGGCAATTTTGAGTAATGCCACTGTGAACTTGGATGTGAATATATCTGTTCATGTCCCTGCTTTTAATTATTTGGGTATATACTCAGACGTGGGATTGCTGGGTCATATGGTAATTTTATGCTTAACCTTCTGAAGAACCATGAATTTATTTTTGACAAGGGTGCCAAGTTCACTCAATAGGTAAAGGGTAGTCTGCAAGAAGGCACTGGGAAGACTGGATATAAATATGCAAAGTAATGAAGGGGGACCCTTTCCTCAAACCATACATATAAATAAACTCAAAATGGATCAAAGACCTAAATTAAGAACTTAAACCATACAATTCTTAAAAGAAAACTTTATGATCTTGTGTTAGGCAATGGTTTCTTAGACTTCACAACAAAAGCATGCAGAACAAAAGAAAAAAATAGATAAATAGGATTTTACCAAATTAAAAACTTTTATGCATCAAATGACTTTCACATGAAAGTAAAAAGACAACCTAAAGAATGAGAATAAATATGAGGAAAGGGTTCAATATCCATATAAGATAAATAAAACAAAACAAAAACAGAAAGACAAACAACCCAATTAAAAGTGGGTAAAAGATGTCAATAGACATTTCTTCAAATAAGATATACAAATGGCTAAAAAGCATGAAAGGTGCTCCACACTCTTAGCCATTAGGGAATTGCAAATCAATACCACAATGAGATACCATTTCACATCCACTAGAATATATAATAATAAGTGTTGGAGAGAACATGAACAAATAGGAACACTCACACACTGTTGTTGGAATGTAAAATAGCACAGTTGTTTTGGAAGACAGTTTGGCAGTTCCTCAGAAAGTTAAGTATAAAACTGCCATACGACCTAGCAATCCCACTTACAGGTATATACCAAAAAGAAATGAAAGCAAGGATTGGAGCAAATATTTACACACTGATGTTCATAGCAGCTTTATTCACATTTGCCAAAAGATGGAAGCAACCCAAGGGTTCATCAACAGAAGAAAGGTTCAGCAAAAGGTGGAACGTTATTCTGCCATATAATTTACAGAAGTTCTGATACACGTGACAACATGGATAAAGCTTGAAGAGTTCCTGTTGCGGGTAATAAATTATATGCCAAGGACCAAAAAATGTATGATCTCACTGATATGACATAGTTAGAATGAGCAAATACAGAGTTAGAAATTTGAATACAGGTTATTATGGGCTGGGGTAGGGGTAGAGGATGGAGAGTTAATGCTTCAGTTGTGCAGAGTTTCTATTTGGTCTCATGGGAATGTTTTGGTAATGGTAGTGGTGACGGTAACTTAACATTGTGAATGTAATTTACACACTGAATTATATATTTGTAAGTAATTAAAGGGAGAAATTTGGGTTGTAATATATGTTACCTGAATTTTAAAAATACCTACAGTACTGTAAAACACTACCAGTTAATCCTAATGTAACATATGGACTATAGTTATCAGTATAATAATAATATTATTATTTTATCAAATGTAAGAAAGGCTCCTCACTAATGCAAAGTGCCAATAATAGGGAAAACGAGGAAGTTACATGAGATCTCTGTATTTTATGCATGATTTTTCTGTAAACCTACAACTTCTATAACAAAAATAAATTTTTACAACACCCATGGATATGGAAAACACATAATCTTGTTTTTTAACTCCAGCATTTTCAGGGGAAATAGAAAGTAAATTCAGATGCAGTAACAGCCATCTATTTCCTCTTGCTTCAAAATCAAGAGGTAAGAAATAAAGGTAGTCAGAGAGTGCTTTACCACTGTTAGTTTAGTTCTTCAAATAACACAGTTTACATTTCACTAATAGGGGCATTTGGAATTTTATGGCAGACTGGATACTTTCAACTCAGCGGGCAAAAAACATAAAAATGTTCACTGGTAAATTTTCAGTGAGCCAGTCAGTAAATACTATAGCGCTCTCATACAGGCAGAATGACAATTACAAAACAATTCATATTTACTGCCCCTATTTTACCCACACCTTACCCAATACCTTCAGAAACCTGCATTTGACTCCAGGAGATTTTGTGTGTCACTGGAGAGGACTGAAAAGATAAGAACTAGTTAAGGTGGCTGTACTCTCTGAAAATATTGTGATATGTCACAATTGGAGGTTTATTTGGGTACATCTGGTTGGTACCAGTTCTTTCATCAGCTTAATGTCTAACACCAGCTGACGTACCTATTCTAGTGGAAAGGGAATTAAAGTTAAAAACAGCAGCAGAACAGTGATATCCATTTAATAATTGATCAAAAGGGTAACATACCAAGATTAGCCAGTAGTCATAGGAGGAGGTCAATTATACGTTCAGGAGAAATTTTGCAGATCCTGAGAGGAGAATGAAATAATAGAGACAGGGAGGCCAACCTTCCTGAAGAAAAAAGTCCATAAGAATGAGGGTGGCCACCAGCAGGATGTGATTCTGACCAGTTTGTCCTTGTAAAGCAAACACTCTGATTACTTCATTTCAGGTTGACACTTACCAAAACTTATCTCAGAGTATGGACATTACAAAGAGGAAAAATGTGCAAATGAAGTAAATCCTGATCATTTGAGGCCTGGCTACACAGGTCTTGGGAGGTTTGTGTGTCAATCATGAAGAATGATTTTATAATGGGAAGAATAACCTGTATAAAAGGATTCATTTGAGCCTGTGTGCTTGGGAGATTTGGCAAACTGCTGGCTGGTTGCTGCCCTTGCTGACTATTGTTAAAATCAGTATAAAATAAAACAAAACAAAGCATATCCAAAGACCAAAAGAAAACTCTCAGGAAATAAAAAGAAAATGATTGGTGGTGAAAACTGCTAGAACAGAATATTAAAAATATTATGATCTTTAATTTTCACCCCATTACCCTCTACTTTCAGAAAAGTAGATCAAGAAGAACTTGAAATCTTCAATGCAATAAAAGCCTAAAAATATGCCTAGAAAGGGAAAAACTAGTGGACCAAGGCTTACCAGAATGCATTTACCAATATCTTAGGGTATACAGGAATTAACTGAATTATCTCAAGCACAGTATTTAAAGATTCTGTGGGAGAACAACAAATGAGACTAAACAGATGTCTAAGCATCAACAGGTTGAATATGTTAATAAAAAGGGGGACAGGAATAATGTACGTATTATTGGCACTACTTCGACATCCTTAGCAATGTCAATTACTTTCTGCCTCTCTCTTTTGACATCTTGGTTATTACTTTCGAGGATTTGTCCTAACTTGATTGTAAAGCAATGATAGGATAGTCCTGATAGCTTCAGGAGTTAGGCCAGTAGGTACTAACAATGCAAAAATGCTTGATTCTATTTGGTTTCAACTTAACAAGTGGGAACAAATGAATGTGCCCAAGATTAAAAAGCTGATAATTCTTTTCCAGAAGGAAAACACTATAAAGCTAAAAACACATCTGACACGTTTTCATTAGAGATGTAAACTTAAAATATTAAATATCTCCCTTTATTCAATGTATTCTGAGGCTTATGCAATATGCTTTCATATTTGCATTATGTATACTGCATTAAAGTATACTGCTTTCATATTTGCATTATTTATTCTCAGACTACATCAATTGAGGATTAAAAGAATATTAAAAATAAGCATTGAACTTTAAAAACACTGAAATGTAAAAGATAATTGGATTAAGTTAATCATTTGATCCATGTGCATTTTACAATAGAAGAGATCTGAAACCAAGAAATGAGTTACTGCTTAAATTGTTAAATCTGTAGAGTTTCTATTTGGGTTGACCATAAAGTTTTGGTAATGAATTATGGTGATGGCAGCACAATATTGTGAAGGTAATTAAAAGCACTGAATTATATATGCCAATGTGGTTAAAAGGGAGAAATTTTAGGTTGTATGCATGTTACTAGAATAAAAACAAAAATAACATAGGACTGTGAAATACAAATGGTGAACTGCATTTCAGGCAATGGACGATAATTAATAGTACAATTATAAAAATATCCTTCCATGAATCATAACAAGTGTACCACACTAATGAAAGGTGTTAATAACAGGGTAGTGTATACACACACACACACACGTATATATATATACGCACTCTGTATTTTTTGTATGATTTTTCTGTAAACCTACAACTTTTCTAATGAAAAAAAGTGATCTCATTCAAAGTATTTGCTTAAAAAACCCAAGGCATGTAAGGTTAAATCCTTATTCCATGGCTGCACAGTGAAAATTAGAGTCTGAACTTTCCACTCCAAAGTCTGTGGCATTTACTCTGAAATTTCACTTTCCATTTTGTGAAAAAAAGTCTCATTATGAAAGCTGTAGACTGTGTCCTTTATTCCTAGGACTGTTTATTTCAGAAAGAACACATATTTTCACACTCCATTTATTCACACTTTAACAGGCCAAGTTCAACCACCAGTGACTGCAGCCATTTCTCTGCTACAATAAATTGTTATGTAATAGGCGATACAACTTGGTTGAAGTCATACACAGTATCCCCACAATGAAAAGAATCCAATTGTTACAGATTAAACATAGTTCAGAGAAATCCTTTTAGTTCTGCCATTCTTAGAGATGGGAACATTTGTTTGTAAACCTATTTTTGAAGAACTATAGAGAAAGATTCTCAATAATGTTTCTTGATATTGACCCTAAAATGTACAAAGGGAAAAAAGCACTGTTTGTTCCTGGTACCCTAGACAGTTGGTGAATTTATTTCTGCAGCATTTCTTTACAAAAGAGTTAATACATATTTTTTGAAAGATAATAAGCAGTTACTAACCCAATCAAAGGGAAAATTAAGCATTATTATGGATTTGAAAACTTCATCTACCATTTGTTAAGTTAAAGGCAAAAAAAACTAAAAAAATTAAAAAGATAGAACCTGGGAAAGCATAGATGAAAATAATTTTCTCAGAAATATATTCAAGTAAACAATTAGGATGAGAAAGGATGTCATCTTTTGTAAAGTTAAATTCCATAGAAATATTAAAGCAATTTCAATTGCAGAATGAGATAATTCTCTTTAACCTTTATACTTTCCTCTTTAGGATGATGCAATATAATAATGATATGGAAAGTCATTATCACCAACACAAACCTATGGCATGTTCAACAAAGAGTGTGGGGTCTGGTCTAGCAATTTCAAACAAACTTCCAGAACCACTGTGCTTAGAATCCTTGACCCAGATATTTTCATTTTTCATTTTAAAATATGTTAAAATTACTGCCCTCATTCCAACACTCTATACCAGGAGTTCTTAACCTTTTTTTCCCCATGGATCCCTCTGCCAGTCAGGTATAAACCACGGAACTCTTACTAAGTCTACACTATACTGTGTATTATTTAATACATATATTACACCTGCACCAACCCAAAAGAATAGTGTTTTTTTGAATTTCAATTCAAGCTCTGACCCCTTGTTAAAAACTCCTGCTCTATACCCTGACCTGCTACGGTCCCAGCCAGTCTAGACTGTCCCTGTTTTGTTCTAACCCACAGTGTAAAAATTGCATTTATGAAGCATTCCAAGAATTATAAATCATTTTCACTTTGTTGATAAGGGAAATGAGGGTAAGAGAGGTTAAACAATTTGCCAAGATCACAAACATAAGAAATGACTAAACCAGAATTAAAATCCAGTCATTTCATTCTATGTTATCAAATACCTTTCCAGGCACTCACCAGTTGAACTCCAAGACAAGATGGCTCATTTATCCACACACCCTCCCTGGACACAGTCCAGTGCTTTAGGATACAAGCTTCACAGACCCAGTTTATCTTACTCTGGACTTCATCTGATTCCTGACTCCCACTATCTGGCAGGTATGCTTGGAGATAATTTATTTTTGGGGATACACTTATCACACTTCTAATAACCATACTAATAAGCATGAGACTAAAATTCAAACAAGGGATAACGTTTCAGGTCTTAAAGTTTTATACTAGTGCTCTGGCTTTACTTTGGAAGGAAGACCAGGATAAGCATTTTGCTTTACATCTTAGCACTTACGGAACACAGGATGCTCTTATGTTAGTGTTTTCATAAAAGTTTATCAGAAAAAAAAAGCTTATCAGAATAGTAATCCAGACCCTTCCTCCAGAACAT
Source organism: Dasypus novemcinctus (assembly GCF_030445035.2). Lineage (NCBI taxonomy): Eukaryota > Metazoa > Chordata > Mammalia > Cingulata > Dasypodidae > Dasypus > Dasypus novemcinctus. The sequence goes on along the minus strand of NC_080683.1, from coordinate 44,063,621 downwards.
ATATTTTGACTTACTAGCACTTGAGATCAACACAGGAAAGCATGTGGCTGGGGGAAAAACACAAAGAGGTAAAATGTCAATTAAACAAATTTGCATAACAACCACTCAAAATAGATCCTCAGCCACAGGCACACACAAAGAAAAGAGAAGGGAAAAGATTAGCAGCTTGCATGGTTACACATACTTAAAAAGCTTTAGATGGAAGTAAAGTTGACAAATGTAGTTTACAAATTTCATGCTTTTCACCCTCAAGGAAAATTTTATTTTAGCGTCTTTTCTCACAAATGTGTCTTTAACTTTCTTGGGAAAACACATTTCTCCCATCCCTTCTCTTTTCCATCTAAATCCTTATATGCTTTACACAGCAGTCCTCCTCCTTGGTAGCATTCCTACCATAATCTTCTGCTCTCTCCTCTCCACCTTATTCTCCTTAATTTTACTCTTCAATACCCACAGTTCCCACATTTTCTCCTTCTACTATCTGTTTATAAACATACATAGGTCCACCTTCTATGCTCTGATTTCTCATATACAAAACACATACTCATCCCTTCATTTCTCAAATATATATTAAGCACTTAGATTGCACTGAAGAGTCAAAATTAAAATGAGGTTATAAACGAGTAGCAGAGAAAAACACATAGGAAAGTCAACTTCAGTATGATAAGAAGTATAAGACATGCTTAAGTGAGTGATAGGAGAAAGAAGGAAGTTAATATCTCTGGGTGTGTAAAGAAACTTCTTGCAGAGGAGTAGATGCCTAAGCTATACCTTGTTAAAAATCTTTTGCTAGACAAATGGGGGAGGCAAAAAAGACTGTGGGGGCAAAGCCTCCTGGAGGCCACTGTTAAATAATCAAAAGTTGTACCTCTAATTCCTTTTTATCTACTATGTCTTGATTTACCTGCAATCTGGAGTGATTCTCATCTATTTTACTTATTTGTACTTTGAAAGTTCACAATAAAACCACTGGCCTTTTCTCAGTGTTAATTGTTTGGATCTCCTCAATGCGGAGGAAGTCAGGGGAACCACCAGCAGTGTTTCCTGCCCAAAGACTTGGCAAACCATTTGAGAAACTCTGGGAAAAAGGGAGAGTTAAGGCTATGTGCTATTACAGTTTTCTTCCCGTGTCTTTAACCTTTTTTCCTTTTATCTTTTATCTAACTTTCTTTCGCCCCTTAAGGCAGCTTTATCCTAAGAATTCATCTTTGAATTCTCTGAATTCTCTACAGCCTAATTTGAGGATCTCCTCAACTCTCCTGACTAATAAATATCATCTCTATGTGGATAACTCCCATGGTTACATCTCTAATTTCAAGAAATTTCTTGAGTTTTAATTCTACATTTCTACTAGTTTTCTGGTAGAAACTTCACCTTAAGAGTTTACTGTAATTGTTGGCTGGCTACAGTCCCGTTATTCAGTTTAATGTAAATTTATGTTTCTGTGAGGGTCTTTTGTCGATGTAACTGAAGTCCATACCTAGCTGAGATTATTTTACATAATCTGGGAGGCCTTGAGTAAATGAGCTGAACAGTTTTCAGAGCAGAGCTGAGACATCCTGATGAAGAAGAAATTCCACTTGTGAATAGCATAGTCAGCCCTGCTGGGAAGTTCTAGCTATTCTTCCTGATGGCTTGTCCTCGGAATTTGGACTTGCCTAGGCAACCTGTACAACTGTGTAAGTCAGTCCTTTGTTTGTAATAAATCTCATACATATATATATATATATATATGTATTCTGGTTTCTGCTTCTTTGACTGAACCCCAGCTGATACAGGTTTACAGACACAATCTGGCCTCCTCTACTAATTTCCCATTTTTGTTAAGGGTGCTGCCATTTTTCCATGATCAAAACATGATTTTCATTGTTATTCTTACTGCTTTATCTTCTTTACCTATTCCTTCCTTCTTACTTCAACTTTTATCCCTATATTGAGATTCTTTTCATTTCAATTAGTTTTTTACAACTCTCATATTAATTTTCAAGAGATGACATGTTGGTCTCCTCCACTTTTACTGGCTCTCCCATAGCCTAGTAGATCATTTATGGTGTCTCCATATTTGATTTCCATCAACTCTGCCACATTTACTTCACCCTGTTCCCTGGCAGCAACCCTCTGCAACAATCAAGCTCTTAATGAGTTGACATTTCCTGCCTCTATGTTTTTCCTTTTACAATCCCACCTACCTGGGATGCCTTTCCTGTCTTTTTCTTACCAATACTTTAAGATGACCTCAAAGTTTATTCTCTTAAATCTAATCTACTCGCCTAAGCTGCAGTGACAGTGCTCTCTAAACTCTTATATTATTTCCCTGTAAGTTGGTAATTGATTATGAACTTCTTTATGGAAACATGTAGATGAAAATAATAGACTTTTAATAAAATATTTTACTTATATATGACTTTACACCTGAATATATTCTTATAAATAATACACCTCCTTTCAGCACTTTCTGTCAGAGTGCTTTGTAAAGACAAAGTAGTTTTCAGTAAATATTTACTGAGATGGTGACTGAATTTTAGTAACTACAGTTTAAATATTAACTGTATATATGTCCATAGAATCCCAAATATTCAGGACTACAATGATTATTTACTGTTGATCTTATAAAAGTTTAAACTGTGAGGGGAAAAAAATGAACTTTTTACTTAGGTGGAAAAACATCTTCTTGTCTCCCATTAATAATAATCACAGATAAGAAGCAAGAGAACATTTCACTCAGCTGGTTAAGCATGAGGATGGCATAAAATAAACAGATGTTGATTCCCTTTAAGACAAATCACTGAAACTGAATCGGCAATTAGGGCAGGGAAAGATATAATTCACAAATGTATTCCAGCCATCATAAGTATATTTATGCCTTCATTCCATGGATGAGCCCTGCTTCTAAAGTTAAATGCTAAGTGTTAAAGGAACTAAATATTAGCAATTCATTCCATAAAATAATTATTCAGGTTGTAAAAGAAAAAGATATAAACCAAACACCAGCAATATGTGGTAGACTCTTCCTTGATAATTTATGGAACTGTCCATATGCAAAAGTGTCCTCCCTTAGATTTTGATTTAGAATCCATTTAGAAAATATGAAGAAAGGAAGTTACTGATAAATGTTAGTTTACCACAAGGATTACATGCTTGGACTCCGGAGAACAGCACTGTTTTAAATATATATATAATGTATGTGTGTGTTTATGACCTTTTCTAGAGGGCTGTCAGAATGGCTTTGGCACAAACTCTAGTCATGACAATAATTCACTTCCAATTTCAGATGGACTGTTTATGACATGAGAATAAGAAAATGAAGCAGGAAAAAAAATTACCAAATTACTTCACTCCATAAATTATCTGAAAGCACAAAATAAATCTACTTTTGAAATGTCATAAAATTCTTAACATGTATGTTCTGATCTAAAGAAAATTAAAGCATATTTATCATTTGAGAATTTTAATTTTTTTTTCTGAAACACTGCTGGTGGGAAGGATCTTCATAAATAGGTAGTCTTAGGAAAAATAGTACAAACTATCTTAAAGTAACAGTTAATATGAGTTATCATGAATAATTTACATGTAAAAATTTACATTTCTCTAGCTCGTATCTGAATATGGTAAAATGAAAGGCAAAATTTGTGAAGCCTAAATAGAAAATATGAATTCTAATTTCAAAATACAAAAATAAATGTATTTCTGGATTTCCAAAAAATTGTCCATATAACGTGTTTGCATTTAATTGTGTGTAAAATAGCTATAATGTATGCAGAATAGTTGACACTATTTTAAATTGCTTTAAAGAAAAATATAACTTTGGATAACACTAAGATGCCTGTTTTGGACTAAGTAGGAAGTGTTTAAGTAGTACTCAACTATAAATCCAGCTGTAAAATCCTATAAGTCTAGATCTAAAGTTATGTAGATATATAAAATTGCATATATAGACATTGCAATTTTATAAAAATACTCACAGTACCTTTTATAATTATTTCATCCACCATGCATAAAGCTGTACATTTTTCTCTTTTTCATTCAATTATTAATCTCAATTATAACACTACTTTTGTTTGAAAACTTTTACAAAAGTACATCATTTAAAGCTTCAGACTAATATAGAAATTTGGCTTTTGGTTTTATTTTACGAAAAGTTATAAATAAACTCACAAACTCCTTTTAGGACTCAGTAAATATATAGAGAGAACATAGACTTACCTTGTCTTATCTTGAAAAAATTAAGAATCGGCAGCAAAATAGCTCTGAGAGGAAAACTGAAAGCCAAAGAAGCTTTGACCTGGTTTAAATACCTTGTGCTGTCTCTGCGTGGAATAATACTTGAGCTCTCTGAGAAGTCTTTTCTCTCTCTCTTTCCCCTCCTCCTCCTTTCTCCCTCCTCTTTTTCTCACATATACACACAGCACTATTAAGTATGATTAAGTTGCTTCTGTCAAGTCTTTCTTATAGTTTAAAAACTACGAGTACAAATCACTGAGCATATTTATATTTGCCACTTACATTTAAAAACTGCTAGTCACAATTTGAAAACTGCTACATAATCAGAAACTACATAAGGAAGACACATTTAAAGAAAATGAAATGAAAAGATGATACTTTCTTTATTAAATATAGCTATATTTCTTCCCTGAGATGTGCAAAAAATGTAAGAGCAAAGCTGGGCTAACACACGATTTCCAGGATAAACCTGTTCAAAATGGCTTTTACATGGACAAGAGGAAGGTTCCATGTATTGATTGTTTGCACCGTACCAATTAGCTCATGTAGTATACTCCAGCCGTCAAAATTAACACTTTCAAAACGTACTTATTAAGGACTATGTGTTTCAGCTGCTTTCCTCTCACCCTTCACAAACATCTGTACTCTCCTGCCAGGAAATTGCTGGGGCAAGGAAATGGTAAAGCATGGAAAATGGAAAAAGTCCAATACTTATTTTTTTAGCACTTTTTTAACAAATTATGCCCAATGTGCAATGCTTTGTCCACATTTCAATTAACTCTCATACTAAATCTCGGGTAACAGTACTGGCATATTTTTAGAGGATGGGAACTGAGGCCAGAGAGTTAAGTAGTAGCTGGTGATTGTCTAAACCACCACCATCCCCAAACAAAAAGTTCTAACTAACACCCATCCCCTCCAAAATCTATGTAACCTCTTTTTAATGACATTGCATTTAGGGAGTGAGTACGGTGGCTAGAGGACCATTTTACCAGAACAGTGTTTCCCCCCAGTGATTCTTCCTCGCTTCTATAATGGCACTGAGGAATTTAAAAGATCCAGAGATCAGAGTGTTTTTGCTTCCTTCTGATGCTATGTCAATAGCCTAAATGGGTAAAAGGCAGTTGGGGGAAGCTATTTCCCGATTAACCCAAGACAATGCTGGTTTATGCCTATTGTTTTGACATATTATTAATAATGTTCCTTTTTCACTCTCAAAGGTGTTCTAGTTTGGGTGATAAATTATATTTTCACCCTATTTAGGGATAGAGAAATACAAGTTAAATTAAACTAAATACAAGTAATTTAATTTAACTAATAGAAGTTAAATAAAATTAAACTAACCTGCCTCAAAACAGTTACAAGTGATATTTTGGAATGCCAACTAGACTGTCACTGAAATTTACATATTAAGGAATATAAGTACATGTAATTCAAAAGTTTTACCTAGTGATGCCTTACTAATGTCTCTGGCTCTTATAATTTGAAATATTTGTCTGGATCTTTTGCATCAGGAAACGTGTGGAGGCACATTTGTTGGCATGACTGAAGTAAATTTAATTTGGGCCAGAGTAATTGATAAGGGACCTGATCATATTTTAACTTTCATTTATGAAATGACTTCCTTACAGGCATGCAGCCTTTCAGGTTGCTATTAATATTATTTTGGATGTCCTTAAGTGGAGTTGTGGGGTTGGTAGCCCACTTTTGATACCTGAAATCAGGCCATGAGAACATTATCCCTTGAATAAATACAATTTCTCCCAAAAGAGTAATATGAAATCATCTAAATTTTAACATCAGTTTATAAAATTGCTTTATAAGATTAATTTCATGTGACAGCCAAAGTTTAAGCTGATACAGAAAAGAGATAAAAGAGGCTTGGAAGTAGATGGACACCAACACTTTAACACTTACTATATGTCATAGAGTGGATGACATTTAGTGGATGTTGACAGAAGAGGGTGGTCACAAGGACCAAGGTGGAAGGTCCTTGAGAAAGACAGAGAGCGAACCAGGGTGAAGTCCTGCCAGAGGACACCAACAGGGGACAGAAAGCTGAGAGAGGATATGGAAGAAGGGACTCTGCAAGCACATACTGTACATTTGGGCAAATTAGGAAAAGTAGAAATAATCTTACAGAAATCATGGCTTGGCAGACAGTACCTTTGGGCATCTTTAATAGGTTTAAAGGTTTAATTACAGCCTCTATCAGCAAAGAAATGCATCCAAATGATACATTTCCCTGTCACATTGGAACAGATGAAACTGTATCAGAAGGGGCACTAGGATATTACAAAAGAGCTTGACAAAATTAGTTAAAGATATGTGAAATGATTCAGAACACAAACTATGCCACTTGGCATCTTAGGGCAGAAAAACAGAAAAACGAAATAAAATTATTTTAACAGAAGTGGGGGGAAGACTTGGAATATGACCGTGCTTGAACAGACAGGAGAGGCCCAGAGAGGGGGAGGTGATGTCAGTGAACTGGTCTAGAGACAAGGTATGTTCCAAAGAACCTGGTAAGGAAGGCAACAGTCTAAGAGCAAGGAGTAAGCCCAAAAGAAGAGGCTCTCCTTCCAGACAACAACAAAAAGTACTAAATCAGATAACTTTTAAAATCAGCTGAAGAAGGCCTGGTGTGATCTGAGGAGAAGCCCTCTGACTCTCCAATTATTCCCTTCTTTAAGGAGTTTGTTGATGCCTGAAAGGTTTCTTGCATTTCAGGAAACTGTTTTCCTTACACAATTGGAAATAAAATGCAAACACCTGGTCAAAGAAACAGTACAAATGAGTCTCTGCAATAAGGCAACCAGTCAGGTACACTTTCTACTTTCTTTGTATATCTTAAATAGTGCTTTATAAATAACATTATTAAAAAGGCATACATAGTTAATGAAAAAGCAACATAAAAGACTCCTTTGGTTCCTTATATCTCAACTTCAAATATTTCCCTTCATCTTAATTTATTTCCTTGCATTCACTTTTAAGTTTTCCCTCTTCCCCTGTTCTATTTTCCAAAGCAGTATCTATTAATCTGATCATGTCTCATCTTTGCTTAAACCCTTCAATGGCATGCCTATTGCACTTGGCTCCAAATCCTTGGTCTCCAGAATGTCCTTGCATGTCTCTCACCCTTTCTTTCTCTCCTCTGTTCTTTTGACCTTATTTTAGTTCCTAAAAGTTAGTATCAGATTTCCCATCACAAATATTTGTTCATAATATTTCTTTTGCCTGAAATCTTTTCCATCCTCAGTACTACTGGTAGTGAAAATAACATGAATACAAATGAATAAAGAGAGTGATGTCATCCATGCAGTGAGGAAAGTTATCTCCTGGAAAAGTCTCCCCTCAGAATCACCTAATGAAAGGATAAATCCTATTTTCTTGGAACACTGGAGAATGATAGAATGGTAAGGATTCTACAATGCAGAATTGAAGAAAAAGAAAAATCATCTCCAAAATCAGGTAAGAGATTTTTGTCCTGGACCTACCAGTCCACACCACTCCCCCCATTCTCCCTGGTGCAACTTAGGAGTTGCACAGAGGCTGCAAGGCCCCATCCCTCCTGCCACAGGTCACAGTGCCACTCACAGCAGTGAGTTAGAACCCCACACGTGTGCAGGCACAGGGAGTCAAGTGTGCAGAGATCTAGGGCAGAATAATGTGGCTGAGGAGTGTTGCATGCAAAAATGCCCCAGGGGTGAAAAAGAGAGAGGTGCACATATGCAATACGGTCTCTTTGCTGGACCACTTTAACATAAAGCAGACCTTTCTAGGTTGACTCCATATAGCTCGCCAGGGAAGGGGAAGAAACCAGAGGGAAAAAAAACCTTCACAGAGCAAAAAGGGAGGTCCCACATTAAAAAGGAAAAGGGGGCACTGAGTGAGGGAGAGAATTTAAACAAATTGTATAAGCTGGGGAGAAAGTTCTGCAAATAACAAACTGAACAGATCAAGATTTCTAGAGAAGGAACAGAGGAAAGGAAGCTTTTTCCTGGAGATGAAACAGTTACACAAAAACTGAAATCTAAAAAAACTGTACCAAATATCCAAGGCATAATCAAGTGAAGAAAAGCTAAGAAACTCTGGATAGTAAAATATGGTCTATACTAAAGGTTTAGAATAAGTTGGACCAAACATTAACGATTACCACATGGCCATCAACAATAAAACCCTAGGCAAGAGGGTTCAGTGTTAGCACATCAAAATAATCAGATGTCCAGAGAGCAATAAAAAATTACAAGCCATACTAAGAAACAGAGAGCTATGGCTCAGTCAAGGGAACAAATTCAAAGTTCAGAGGAGATACAGAATTTGGAACAACTAATCATAACATTTAAACAAATTTCTTAATTCAAGGAGATGAAGCAAAATATGGATATAGAGCTAAAGGATATGAAGAAGACAATATGTGAGCATAAAGAAATATTTGAGTTTACAAAGAAATGTAACAGAAATTATGGGGATGACAGGCACAATAATGGAGATTAAAAATACACTATATTATTGTGTGACTCTACAATGACCCACGAACACTTGAACATTGAGAGGAGGGAGAAGGAAAACTAGGTGTAATATAGAGGCATTTTCAGGACTTGGGAATTGTCCTGAATGACACTGCAATGACAGATACAGGTCATTATATATCTTGTCATAATTTACAAAATTGTGTGGGAGAGAGCATAAACTACAATGAAAACTATAATCCATGCTTAGTGGCAATGCTCCAAAATGTTTTCATCAGCTGTAACAAATGGACCACATTAATGAAGGATGCTGGTTAATGTGGGAAAATATGAGAGGGAGAAGGAGGGAGACATGCAGGAATCCCCTATATTTTTTATGTAACATTGATGTAATCTAAGTGTCTTTTAAAAAATGGAGGCGTTTTCGGGACGTGGAGTTGTCCTGGATAGTGCTTCACGGACAATTACGGGACACTGTAGATCCCCCCAGGGCCCACTGGATGGAACGTGAGAGAGTCTGGGCTATGATGTGGACCATTGACTATGGGGTGCAGTGATGCTCAGAGATGAACTTACCAGGTGCAATGGATGTATCACGATGATGGGAGAGAGTGTTGCTGTGGGGGGAGTGGGGGGCGGGGGTGGTGGGGTTGAATGGGACCTCATATATTTTTTTTAATGTAATTTAAAAAAATAATAATAAATAAATATTAAAAAAAAAAAGGTGAAAAAAATAAAAACATATATTTTAAAAAATACACTAGAAGCACATAGCAGCAGATTTGAACAGGCCTAAGGAATAATCAGTGAATTACAAGCCAGGTCAATAGAAATCATACATTTAGAAGAACAAAAAGAGAAAGGAATAGAAAAACATTAGGCAGTGTCTTAGGGGTTAGAGTGACAGCATGAAGCATACAGACATATGCATCATGGGTGTCCCAGAAGGATAAGAGAAGGGAAAATGGGCAGAAAGAATATTCGGGGAAATAATGGTTGAACACTTCCCAACAATTTGAAAGAAATAAAAATACATGTCCAAGAAGCACAATGCATCCAAACAGAATAAACCCTAAAAAGGCGAACACTAAGAAACACACTAATAAGAATGTCAAATGCCAAAAACAGAATTCTGAAAGCAGCAAGAGAAAAGTGATTTCTCACATAAAAGGGATCCTCAGCAAGACTGAGTGCTGATTTTTCTTTAGAAACCATGGAGGTGATAAGGCAGTAGTACAATATATTTAAGGTACTGAAATAGAAAAATTGCCAACCAAAATTATTTCTCAGGCAAAGTCGCCCTTCAAATATGAGTAAGAGTTTAAAATATTCACAGATAAACAGAAACTGAAACAAGACTGCCCCACATGAATTACTAAAGGAAGTTCTGCGGGTTGAAAGTAAAAGGCAGGAGAGAGTAGCTTGGAATAGTGAAAAGAAATGAAGATTATCAGTAACTAAAAGGGTAAATGCAAAACCAATAGTACTATATCCTCACTATACAACTCTAATCTTTAATTTCTGTATGCGTCAGAAAACAAGTGAACAGGAAAAAGTCATAAGAGGGATATGAAAGCAGAGAACATGTATGCTGTTGAAATTGGTATCTTTCCAAATTAGTAGGTTATAACTGTGGGTTATGTAATGCCCAAGGATAATCACAGAGAAAGTATTTTAAAAATACAGAAACAGACATGTTTCGTTTATCAACAATACATTTATGTAATCTAAGTGTCTTAGATTACAAAAAGGAAAAGGAGGTCGCAATATAGGAAAAGAGAGACAAAAAATGATATGACATATATTAATCAAAGGACAAAATGACTTAAGTAAGGATTGCCTCACAGTAACATCACTGAATGTTAATGGATGAAACTCCTGAATCAAAAGATAAATATTGGCAGAATGGATAAAAAAGCATGATTGAACTATCTATTGTTTACAAGAGACTCACCTTAGACTCAAAGACACAAATAGATTGAAACTGAAAGGATGAAAAGATATTCCATGCAAATAGCAAGCAAAAAAGAGCTGAGGTAGCTATACTAAGATCAAATAAAATAGACTTTAAGCCAAAAGCTACCAGAAACAAAGAAGGAAACTATATTAATAAATATGTCAATCCACCAATAAGAAGTAATAATTATAGATATTCATGCATCTAACCATGGTGTCCGAAAATACATGAAGCAAACACTGGCAAAACTGAAGGGAGAAACAGATACTTCTACAATGAGTTGGAGACCTCAATATACCACTCTCATCAATAGAATCTGGAGAGATGATCATTATGGAAACAGAGAATATTAATGATATAGTAAGTGAGCTAGACTGAAAAGACATATACAGAACACTGCACCCCCCAAACAGCATGATACATAGTCTTCTCAAGTGCACATTGTTTTTCAGGATGGACCTGACATTGGGTCACAAAAAGCATCTCAAAAATTTAAAAAGATTTAAATTATGCAACACACTTTTCCTGACCACAATAGAATGAAGCTGGAAAACAATAACAGAGAACTAGAAAATCAACAACTATATATGTTAAATAATACAATTTTAAACAACCAATGGGTCAAAGCAGAAATTATAAGGGAAATCAGTAAATAATCTTGAGATGAATGTTAATGAGAACATAACGTATCAAAATGTATGGGATGCAGGGAAGGCAGTACTGAGAGGGAAATTTATAGCCATAAATGCTTACATTAAAAAAGATGAAAGAGGAGCAGGTATAATGGTTGGGGGCGTGCTTCACATGTATGAGGTCCCGGGTTCAATCCCAGTACCTTCTAAAAAAAAAAAAAAGAAAAAAGATGAAAGAGCTAAAATCAAAGACCTAATTGCACAACTCAAGGAACTAGAAAAAGAATGGCAAACTAACCCCAAAACAAGCAAGAAGAAGGAAATAATAAAGATTAAAGCAGAAATAATTGAAACAGAATCAAGCAACAACACAAAACAATAAAAGTTGGTTCTTTGGAAAAAAAATCAATAAATTTAACAAATGCTTAGTTGGACTGACAAAGAAAAATGAGAAGATACGACTAAATAAAATCAGAATGAGAGCGGTGACATTACTACTGACCCCTCAGAAATAGAAAGGATCATTAAGAGGATGCTATGAATAATTGTATGCTGACAAATTCAACAACCCAGATGAAACTGTCAAATTTCTAGGAACACACAAACAACCTACACTGATTCTGGAAGAAACAGAAGATCCCAACAGACTAATCACATGCCAAGAATCTGAATCAGTCACTAAAAATCCTCCCAACAGCAAAAGTCAAGGTCCAACAGGACTTCACAAGTGAATTCTCCCAAACCTTCCAAGAAGAATTAACACCAACCCTGTTCAAACTCTTTCAAAAAACGGAACTGGAGGGAACACTACCTAACTCTTTCTGTGAAGCCAACGTCACCCTAATACCAAAGTAAAAAAGACACTACAAGAAAATTACAAACTGATTTCTCTTACAAATATAGATACAAAAATCCTTGCCAAAATACTTGTAAACTGAGTCCAACAGCACATTAAATGAACTATACACCATGATCAGGTAGGTTTTTATCTTAGGCATGTTAGGGTTGTTCAACACAAGAAAATCAATTAATGTAATACACCACACATTGACAAAAACCAAATGATCATCTCAATGCAGAAAAGGCATTTGACAAAACCCAGCATCATTTCTTGATAAAAATACTTAGAAAAATAGGAATAGAAGGAAACTTTCACAACTTGATAAAGGGCATATATGAAAAAACCACAGCTAACATCACACTCAATGGTGAGAGACTGAAAAATTTCCCTCTAATATCTGGAACAAGACAAGAATGCCCACTGTCACCACTGGTATTCAACATTATACTGGAAGTTCTAGCCAGAGGAGTTAGGCAAGACAAAGAAACAAAAGGCATTCTTATTGGAAAGGAAGAAGTAAAACTTTCAATATTTGGAGATGACATGATCCTATATTTAGAAAGTCCTGGAAAATCCATAGCAATGCTACTAGAGTTGATAAACAAATCCAGAAATATGACAAGGAACAAAATCGACATGCCAGCATCACTAGTGTTTCCATACACTAATAATGAGCAATCTGAGGTGAAAATCAAGAAAAAATTCCATTTAAAACAGCAATAAACAAAATCATGTACCTAGAAACAAATTTAACCAAGGATGTAAAGGACTTATATAGAGAAAACTACCAAACTTTGCTAGGAGAACTCAAAGAAGATCTAAATAAATGGGAAGGCATTCCATGCTCATGGATTAGAAGAGTATATATTATTAAGACGTCGATTCTATCAAAAATCATTCACAGATTCAATACAATCCTAATCAATATTCCAACTGTCTGGGAAGCAGATGTGGCTCAAGGAGTTGAGCACGTGCTTCCCACATGGGAGGTTCCAGGTTTGGTTACCGATGCCTCCTAAAAACAAACAAAATAAAACAAAAAATGTATATACCCAAAGTAATTAAAAGCAGGGATTCTAAAAGATATTTGCATACTGAAGTTCATAGCAGCATTATTCGCAACTACCAAAAGATGGAAGCAACCCAAATGTCATCAACCAATGAACAGATTGAATTTGTTATATACAATGAAATATGATTCAGCACTAAAAAGGAATTAAGTTCTTATCCATGTGACAACATGGATGACCCCTGAAGACATATGTTGAGTGAAATAAGCCAGACACAAAGAGATAAACATAGTATAATTAGAATTAGCAAACTTATAGAGTTAGAAATGTAGAATATAGGTTCTACCAGGGGCTGGGTTGGGGGTAGGGAATGGGGTTTTAATGTTTAAGTTGTATAGAATTTCCATTTGGAAATTCCAAAACTGTTTCATAAGTGATGGATGGAAATAATGATCGTGATAGTAGCACAACATTGTGAGTGTAATTAAGAGTACTGAATTGTATATGTGATTCTAGTTAAAAGGAGAAATTTTAGGTCATATATGTGTTAATAGAACAAAAATTAAATGATAAAATATATGATTGTGCAACACAGTGAACCTGGTTGTAAATGATAAGACTATAATTAATAATATGATTATAAAAATGTTCATGAATTGTAACAAAGGTAGCACAGTAATGCGAGGTGTTAATTATACAGGGTGGTATAAGGTAAAAAAACTCATCTTAAATGTAAACTATAGACTGTAGTTAATAGTACAATTATAATATTATTTCATCCATTGTAACAAAGGTATTACATGAATGCAGTGTTAATTGTGGGGTGGGGTATATGGAAACACTATTTTCTACCTGATTTCTCTGTAAACTTTCAACGTCTCTCATTAAGAAAATTTTAAAGAAATCAATAATGAATTGGTGAGGAGCCAAACTTTGAAGAAATAATTTTGCCAAGTGTTCTACTTATTTATTTTTAATTTAGCCCAAACAAGTGGAAAATTTGAAGGCAGCAGTTTTGTCATGTACTGGTTTTGATATACGCATACAACAAACACTTGGGGATACATTTAGTTTGGGTGAAATGGGATATGATTTTTAAAGTCAGTATTTTGTTGTCATTTTTTTCTCATTAGAAATAAACATGTGCTTCAGTGACTAATTTTTATTTGTAATTTTGTGTTCATTTTCTGATAGAGGGCTTTCCAAAAACCTTAGCCTCTATAAACCTTAAAGTTGCCCCCAAAGATGCCCAAATCCTAATCCCTAGAAATAGTGAATATGTTATTTACAAGGCTAGGGGAATTAAGGTGCAGATGGAGGTAAGGTTGCTAATCACTTGACTTTAAAAACAGGAAGATTATCCTGGATAATCTGGGTGGGGCTGGCAGAATCATAAGGTCAGAGAGAAGCAGAAGAGTCAAAGTGAGGGTAGGAGTGATGCAGAAAAATAAAGACTTAACCAGCCATTGCCAGTTTGAAGATGGAACAGGACCAGGGCTGCCTCTAAGAGGTGGGGAAGGCAAGGGAAGAGATTCTCCTCTAGTGTCTGCAAAGAAACAGAATCCTGCTGTTACCTTGATTTCAGCCCAGCGAGACCCATTTTGTACTTCTGACCTTCAAAACTATAACACGCTTTTCTTATTTTAAGCTACTAATTATGTGGCAATTTGTTACTGCAACAAGAAATAATACCCTGCCCCTATCAGGAGATTACTCAGAAAGTTATCACTTTACAAAAGGGACCTACCTAAAATTTTGTGTTATTTGTAATATAATCTCAGCACCTAAATATGGAAGGTTTCCATGTAATTTTGAATAGACAACTATTATAAGGGGCATTTCTAAAACCAAGAAGCATAGTCTATTGTAAACACGATGCTCACAGGTGCAGAAATTGAGGCATTTGCATTTGGGATCCATTCAATCAAACATCATTTATGAAGCACCTGAGAACTAGAGTCACTAAAATAAAACTTTTTCCCCATTTTGTTTAGATACTTGCAACTATATAATCTATATCTATACATACATAAATTTTTTTCCTATTAAGACCCACACAAACCAATATTTACTTTAGGCACTACTGCTTATATGATTTGGGCTAGTGGTTTATCTTAAGCTTCCTCATACATAAAGCGGAAACTGTTACATTTGCTAGGAGGACTAGAGATGATGTATGTAACATAGCATAGGATCTGCCTTTCTTATTTATGTTTATAAGCATTTTTTATTCTCTCACATGACTCTTAAAGAAAAAAGTTTGTCAACTGAAAGGCAATTTTTGTTATTTTACACATTAATTAAAATGTTAATATAATGAGGTTTATGGTCCTGCCTGAAATGCTCAATATTAAGGAGAGTCATTGAAGATGTGGATAACTGGCTATATGAGAGTTGGGAAGGCCAGTGCTATAGAAGAAGGTAGATTGCTTTTTTTTTTTTTTTTTGGTAAATTGCTATTAATGATGTAACAAAGTGGAGACAGAGAACATAGAAGACTGGTTAGTGAGAATGAACTTTAGGTAACTTCAATCAGGTTTAAGATATTTGATCTGATATTCATGGCTGAGGCTCTGTTATATTCCCTGATTTATACTTGGGCTTAGGAAGCACACAGGAAAGTTAGCTGGAGTCTAACGTGCCACCAGATGATCAAGTCCCCTAAACTTTCCATATTTGTCTTCTTCCTGCTCTCGTCACAATGTAAATGATATCTTTCCTTTGTCTGGACTGGATCCCTTCTGCCTTCTCAATGACCGGGCTCTGTTGATTACATTCTCTCTATCTTAAAATTATCCTGTCCTTAAAAAATAAGTATTTTCAAAACTTACTATAAAAAAATACCTTCTCATGACTACAAATTCCTCTCCAGCCACAGGAACAATGGTGGTCTGAAGCTGTATCCATCCCCAAAAAACATGTTCCTAAATTTAATCCATTCCTGTGGGTGTGAACTCATTGTAGGACCTTTTGATGATGTAATTTCAGTTAAGGCATGGCCCAGGATGGGTCTTAATCCTCTAGCTGGAGTCCTTTATGAGAGAATGAAATACAGACAGAGAGAAAAAGCCAGAAATATAAAGCTGAAGTCAATGAAACCCAGAAGAGAAGGGAGAGACTAGCAGGCACTGCTATGTGCCTTGCCATGTGACTGAGGAGCCAAGGATCACTGGCAGTTGGTCTTCAGGAAGAAAGCATTGCCATGATGATGCCTTGATTTGGACATTTTTCTGGCCTCAAAATGAGCAATTAAATTCCTACTGTTTAAGCCAAACCATTTCATGGTATTTGCTATATGCAGCCTAGGAAACTAAAACAGCCATCTCACCCCTTTCACAATCAATTTTTAAATAGTTTACATTCAGTGACTGCATTTCCTCACTTGACGTTTTCCTTCCATTCTCATACTCATAGAAACTGCTCTCAAGGTCACCAGCACCTTTTTTGTTACTAAATCTAATGGATCTTTCACAGTAGTTGTCTTACTTTACTTCTCAATCATTTGGCAATGTCGGACACTCCATTTTCCTTAAAACATTTCTTCTCATGTTTCTAAACCACTGTATTTCCCTGGTTTTCCTCTTACTTTTCTGACTGCTCCTTCCCAGTCTCCTTCATGGGCTCCTCTATATTTATTTCTTAAATAATGGAGTCCCTAAAGGTCCAGTGCTAGGAATTTTTTCTACTTACTTTCTAAACTCTCTATGAGGATTTTCACATGACTTCAGTTATAATTTGTGAGTTGATGAGCTTGAAACAGTATCTCCAGCCTAGGTCTCTCCTGAAAGATAAGTTTGACATCTCTATTTTTGAATTAGCTGTACTTTACTCTATAGTGACAGACTGCAATGAAAATCTCTGCTATTAAACCACAGTTATATACATCTAGCATTAAGATTCTGAGTTATGTTCATGGAGGGAACCAAGCAGTGTTTTAGAGGATATTTGAAGATAAAAGAAAAATATGGAATTTTAAAGACAAGTGCTCTTTCATTTTTACTGAAACATTTGGAGAATTTTATAGGAAAATAAACACAAGTACATGATAAGTGGAAGGCAAGAGTCTTGTGAATTTTATAGTAAAGCTCAAGACTTCAAAGAATTCCCCTTTGGCTGCTATTTTAGGTTATGCCCACAGTCACCCCTGGGAGTTGCACTAGTCTCCTCTGCTATTAGAGTAGAGTCAATGGAAGAGTATAAAAAATACTGAACATTTGCTTGTCTACCTCAGTAGTATATTTCCAAGTTCCAGAAAGCAAATTATAGAATTTCAAATCTTCTTGAAGGTTAGTGATTGGTGTTAATATTTACTAATACATTCCATAGCTAGGAAACAATTTCTCAAGAGAGCATTAAGCATAAAATGAATATATTTTAGAGATCACCATGTCAAATGACTGGCTACCAAATATCAACCCATTTTGGGGTATCATAGAATAGCCTAATATATTAGACTGGGATCCCCTTACAGATAATATGGTAAAATTATGTCAATGATGATACCCAATCTCCTTTATTTTTATTTTTTTTGAGACACTTTATAAACCAGAGAATTATTTAGTATATGTCAATAACACCTTCTGAGAATCAACAGCAAGGATTATTATGTATGTGATAGGAATGCCAAAATTGCTTTTTAACAACAAACCAGGATTACACTCATTAAGATTGAAAAAAAAGTGTGTTTTTTTTAGGGGGCTAATAAATGGATGTAAAGGATGGATAGAAAACTTGAGATATAAGAAAACTATAAACAGAGAGCCCAAATATCCATCTAACCATAACAATGAACTACTGGGAAACCATAAATGGAAGAACTACATATTCATTAAAATGCTAAGTAACTATTATTAGAAGGTGGAAATATCCACTGTCTCTTGATGTGGCAATTCTAACCTGAGATTATAATACTATATAATTAATTACTGTGAAAAATTGTGTATAATATGCTTTCACTCATCTTCAAGTACAAAAAAGAAAAATCACGTTCTTACATATAAAGAAAAAGCAAACAACCAATGGACAAGAGTTTAAGATTCTAATAATCTTGTCAAGCCCAAATACACTGTCATGCTATTGGTTTCTGGGTTACTTTTGCTATAAGTACTTACAGAATGATCATTATTTATTCTCCTCTTTTGAGAAACTGAAATTTAACTGTGATACCTGCCTGCACCAAGTAAATCTTATGATAAACTATTTTTTTTAAAAAGGTATATTGAACTGTAATCTTAAGAGTATTTGTATATAAGTGCTGAACTACTTATGTGATTAGAGATTTGCATAAAATCCACCATAAATTGACTAGAGAACAACTGCATCTCTCTTTACCCCCACATTTGCATTTATAAAAACAATAAAGTGATACATTACTGTTCAAAAAATTTAAAAAAACTTCAGTTATGTATACCAAGTGAAAAAAAGTGTTTGATCATCCATCGTTTTACACTATATCTTCTATTTTAGGAAGTGATGAGTGTACACAATTAAATACACAAATATAACATGTGAGAGTTTTTTCCTCCCTATTTGACTACAAAGGTTTACAAATTTTCCTTACATTTTTAATATTTGAACATACTTCTGAGAACAAAAAGAACATTCAAAAGAGTTAAAGCCAAGATTGTTAGTTAGCACAGTTTTATGTACACAGTAGTAACAGAACTCAGGTAGTAACAGAACTCAGGTGTCTCTTAGTATTTCTTCTGGGTTCAGACTTGTGTAACAAGCACATAAAAGATGTGAAGAATGAAAGAGGTTGCCCAGTACACTGGGGTGGCTACATGTTTTATAGTTGTTCAAATACAATGTAACATTAAATACAGTTGTCAAACTATAATTATTCTAAGCCCACTCTTAAGTAGTACTCCGGAGGCAGTGTATGTATCTTAGAGCATACCCAATTCTTCCCTCCTGCACTTTATAACACTGTCATTCATTTCATTTATCTATAAGCTCTAATCATCCAATATAATATTGCTATTACTAATTTGAACTTGCTAGATCAGTTAAGAAAAATATTTTATCTTCATTAAGTACTTCTCGAATACTCTTCCATTTCATTATATTGATCCAAGTTTCTGATGTGGATCATTTTACTTCTTTCTGAAGAATGTCTTTTAACACTTCTTGCAAGGCAAGTCTACTAGGAATAAATCCCTAAATTTTTGCTTTATTGAGAAGGCCTTTACTTCTCTTTCACTTTTGAAGGGTAATTTCGCTGGATACAGTTTTATAGGCTGGTGTTTCTTGTTTTTTTTTTTAATCTTTCAATAGTTTAAATACTTCACTTTTCTCTCCTTGCTTGCATCAATTCTGAAGAAAAGCATGATGTAATTCTTATCCATGCTCCTATTTTGGTAAGTCGTTTTTCTGTTTTTGTTTTTCCTCTGCTTCTTCCATAATTTTCTAGAAAATTATTTTTTATTCTCTTTTCTCTTTATGTTTCAGTTTCAGAAATTTCTATTGGCATGTATTTAAGCTTGTTGATTTTTCTCTTGCCCAAACTACTTACTGATGAGACCATCAAAGGCATTCTTGATTTCTGTTAGAGCGTTTCTGATTTCTTGAATCTCCTTTTCTTTCTTAGAGTCTCACCCTATTTACATTACTCATTCTCTGGTCTCCTAATTCCAACCTCTCTGCCATATATCTCTGGATCTGATGCTCGTACTGTTTATTCAGACTGTTTTTGCCGTTGTAACATGACTTTCAATTTTTTGTTGAAATCAGGACATGATATATTGATATAGTTGTGAAATATTGGGGGATGTATTCTGTAACTCTATGACTAGTTCTCAGTCTTATGGTGAAGCCTGTGTTCCTGGGCTGTATCAAGAGCTGGCACTGGACTTTTTCTTAGTGAGAAAATTGTCCCCATTGAGGGGCATGATAGCTTAGTGCTAAGAGTACAGACTCTGCAGCCAATCAGCCTGGGTTCAATTCCTAGCTATAATAATCACCAGTTACTTAACACCTTATTTACTCATTGTATACGTCAACAGTGATAATAGGACCTATCTCATAGGACTTTTAAAAGATTAAATGCATTAATATCAGCAATCCAGTTAGAAGAATAATATATAAATGCAAATATTTATTGCTTAGAGAAACTGTTATAATCCAAGAGAAAATAATTGAGGAGAACAAGTGGGAAGGAGAAAAGAAAACAAGAGAAATGGAAAAATGTTGTGTTCTTCATGATAAGACCCCCTTCCCAATTGTTTCTATCCTCCAATCCCCTCACTCCCAAAAGAATCTCTATCAAAGTCTATTAAACTCACGAGTGCTGATATTCACAATTTTTAAAATTTAGTTTTGTTTTAAAAAGCAAAGAAATGGCAGACTGTGTGGTATGGAATATAAAAAGCTGGATTTCAAGAATCAGAAGAAGCCAAGAAAATTAAAGACTGGTGAATTAACAGAAATCTTGGGGCCAGTTTTGGATTTGTTAGGCTTTGAAACTGGGAAAGAAAGGCTCTCAGATGACATTATCAGTATACATATTTTTTTACAGTAATATAGGAAATGACTGGTATTGTCAGATTCTATTAAAAAAAAAAACAACAAATTTAAGCCCTCAAATAATTTAATCAGTTATAATGAAAAAATTTTTAAGTCACACATATAGGGACAGTTAGCTGTTGAACACTTTCTATTTCATAATACTACCTGGCTATCAAGCCAGGATTTGCATTTCCCAGTCTCCATCCGTTGCATCTAGGCATGGCCATATTATCTGTTCTCACTAATCAGAATATGAATAGAAATGATGTATCATGCTTATACAGTAAGGTTTTAAGAAGCAGGTGTACTTTCTTCATGCTCCTTTTCTCCTTCTGCCAAATGGATTCAGATGACAAGACCTTAGGGAATGGAGAAGGCTTAAAATGTGATGCTCCAGGGTTCTTGCACCACTGCGTGGAAGAGAGCTGCTCATCAGCTAGAAGCATCCACATTGAATTGTTGAATGAACACTAAATACACTTTTGTTGCTTTTGAGCCTTTATGCTTTTTAGAGTCAACTTATTGTAGCAGCTGGAATTGTGTTAACTATTATATCTATTTATTTTGGAGTGACAGCACAGTATGATGGCTAAGAACATAAATTCTAGCATTCAAATTTTGAATCTGCCAGTTAATAGCTAAGTGACTCTGGACAAATTATTTCATTGTCCTAAACTTTAGTTTCTTTATCTTAAAAAATGGTACGTTTTATTGTGCCAGCATGGCTCAGTGTAAATGCCTAAATAAACTCAACCTTTATTAGTATCTGCAATTAAGCTTTTCTTTGTGGACCATGATAAACAAGTGAACCAAATTTTCTCACACATATATAGAGGCATCCCACAAAATAAGAATGAATTGCTTATAGTACTCTCCATCTGCCAAAACCAACTTGTTCTTGACCAAGCTCTATTAGGTGACCCTTGTGGAAAATTGTTTTTTTTTTTTTTGAGGTACCCTGTGCTGGGGATTGAACCCAGGATCTTGTATGTGGTAAGCCAGCACTCAACCACTGAGCCATATCCACTCCCCTGAGTTGTTTTTTTTTTTTTGTTTGCTTGTTTTTCTGTTTTTGTTTTTGTTTTTTAGGTAGTACTAGGGACTGAACCTGGGCAAAGTACTTAATCTGTTTCTTTCCTGATAAGTAAAATGGAATTAAAAATCAAATGAGTGGAAAGTGGCTGTGGCTCAATTGATTGGGCTCCCGTCTACCATATGAGAGGCCCTGGGTTTGCATCCTCAGGCCTCCTTGTGAAGGCAGGCTGGCCCATGCCCATGGAGAGCTGGTGCAGCAAGATGATGCAACAAAGGGACAAGCAGACACAAAAGAACACGCAGCAAAAGGATACAGAGAGCAGACAGCAAGCAAGCCGCAAAAGGGGAGGGATAAATAAAATATCTTAAAAAAAAATAAAATAAAATGAAGCGTATCATTGGAGGGGAAAAATTGTGTACTTTAAGCTTATTCTCAGAGTATGACACAGGTATATATTTTATAGTTGTTTCCTGGTAAAGGAAAACAAAGGCTAAACTAAATATATTTGTAAGTTATATAAACTTCAGTAGAAATGACAAATGCTAACCATTATCACTGGATATTGAGTATATTTATGGACAACTGTATACTTAACTAGTACATAATAGAGCTATAAACATACCCAGGCCGTGTGGAAGAATGGTTAAGGACTGAAGCTCTGGGCACACACACTAATTCAAATTCGCTGTCATTCACTAGCTGTGTGATGGTCTTGGTTTGCTAGGGCTGCTATAATAAGTGCTATAGACTGGTTGGCTTAAACAATAGAAATCTATTGTCTCACAATTTTGGAGGCTAAAATCAAGGTGTAATTAGGCCATGACTTCTCTGAAGTCTGTAGTATTCCTGTGGTGGCTTGCTGTCAGTCCATCGCTCAATCTCTGCCTCTGTCATATAGCCCTTGTTTCCTTCAGTTTACTCCTACTGTGTTCAAATTTCCTCCACTCATAAGGACTCCAGTCATATGGATAAAGACCCACCCTGATTCAGTTTAACCTTACTTCAATAACATCTTCAAAGATCCCATCTTCAAAGATCACATCTACAGAACCAGGGATTAGGACTTGAACATGTGTTTATGGGGTATGATTCAACCACAACAGTGACCTGAGACAAGTAACTTAACTTGTCAAAGACTCTGGTCCTCCCTTGAAAATCCAGGGCTAATCACTGTACTATGTCAGAGGCTCAGTTAGCAGCCTCACAGAATTGCTGAGGCAGTTTAATGTAAAAAGCACCTCAAGTCTCTACACAGGAGAAGTACCATTATAAGGGCTGGCTAAGTATTAGCCAACATAATTAGCTATTGGTAGCAACTTGATAAATACTTGTAAAGTGACTAAAATGAATATTTGTCATCACATAAACATTACAGCAAATGCGAGTGGAATAAAAATGGTATCCACTAAAGTTCACTAGGAAATAATTGCTGGTTTCCGTCACTAATAATTTAATGGTGGAGAAAAAGGTAAAGTTTAAAACAAAAATATTGGCTTATTTTATACCCCAGGGAAGAGAGTAGTACATAACTAAGAATGAACAAGACAGATATTGTTATGCTATGCAACTAAAAAGAGATTTTTAAAAAAATTATAATTGCAGGTGCCAAATAGAGTCATACCTTGGTACTATACTGTTTTGACATTTAACAAACTTGGTACTTGACACGTTTTTACACGGAAGTTTTGTCCCAATACTTGTCATTTGTTTGGTAGTCTACACCCAAGCTAGAAATTGTTGGCATCAGTTCCCTCATGACCCGCTACCCTTTCCAGCCAAAACAAAGCATCACGCGTTAGCTCTTGCCCTTTGTACATCCTACTGTGGTCAGTCTTGTCTTAGATTCTGTGCTCATTTTGTACATTTTTTTCTCATCATGGGTCCTAAGAAAATGAGCAGCAATAGCGCTGAGAAGAAAAGAAAATTACTTCGCCTTACCACTGACCAAAAAAGAAAGAATAGGTAAATACGAGTGGTAGTTGCATTGCTGACCTTTCTAGGGAATACAGTACACCTAGAACAACCATCTCCACCATCATTAAGAATAAAGAAGGCAGAAAGAAGGCTGATGTTGTGAAAGGAGCTAAACCACTAGCAAAGCAGTGTTCCCGAACACTTGAGAAAGCTGAAGAGCTGTTATTAATTTGGGCATATGAGAAGCAGTTAGAGGGCGACAGTGTATCAGAAACCTTGATATGTAAAAAAGTGAAAGTGTTTCATGCTGATCTTCTGAAAACATATTGGAGCTGACTGAAGACAGTTTTTAAGGCCAGTCATGGCTGGTTTGATAATTTTTTAAAAAGGACCAGCATCCATAGTGTTGTGAGCCATGGCAAGGCAGTGAGTACTAATAAAAAGGAAAACGGACTTTGGCCCAGTGGTTAGGGCGTCCGTCTACCATATGGGAGGTCCGCGGTTCAAACCCCGGGCCTCCTTGACCCGTGTGGAGCTGGCCATGTGCAGCGCTGATGCGCGCAAGGAGTGCCGTGCCACGCAAGGGTATCCCCCGCGTGAGGAAAGCCGCCCAGCGTGAAAAGAAAGAGCAGCCTGCCCAGGAATGGTGCCGCCCACACTTCCCGTGCCGCTGACGACAACAGAAGCGGACAAAGAAACAAGATGCAGCAAATAGACACCAAGAACAGACAACCAGGGGAGGGGGGGAAATTAAATAAATAAATCTTTAAAAAAAAAAAAAAAAAGGCTACTGATGAATTCAACAGTGAATTTCAAGACTACATAAGAGGGTAAGGGTTTTATTCCCCACCAAGTTTTTAACTGAGATGAGATCAGAGTTTTTTTGGGGAAAAAAAAATGCCTAGTTGGACCTACACCATCAAAGAGGAGGCCACAAAGCAATGAAGGGCAGGCTCATTCTATTGTGTGGGAATGTTAGTGGGGACTTAAAATCTCAAGACTTTACTAGTCTATCATATGAAAACCCCCAAGTTTTCATGAAGCATAATGTCATAAAAAGCAAGCTCCATGTGATGTGGAGGGCAAATGGCAAGACTGGGGTCATGAGGCAATTTTTCACGATGGGGATAAATGAAGTGTTTGGTCTTTCAGGGAAAAAATGTTTGCTGGAGAAAGATCTGCCTCTGAAAGCTCTCCTATTTTTGGACAATGCACCTGACCACCTTCCAGGCTTGGAGAATGACTTACTGGAGGAGTTGAGCTTCATCACTGTAAGGTTCCTGCCCCCCAACACTACTCCTCTCATCCAGCCCATGGACCAGCAGGTCATTCCAAACTTCAAAATGTTGTACACCAAGGTGCTTTTCTGCAGATGCTTTGAAATGACCTCTGACACGCAGTTGACCCTCACAGAATTTTGGAAGGAGCATTTCAATATCTTGTACTGCCTTAACCTTCTTGATAAAGCCTGGAATGAAGTCTCTTACAGGACAATGACTTTAGCATGGAAGAATCTGTGACCAGAAGCAGTTACTCAGAGACACTTGGTAGGGTTTGAGATTGACCCCAAGCCTGCAGGTACAGAGAGTACAGTTGTGCAAGATATTGTATCTTTGGGTCAATCCATGGGTCTACAGGTCGATGCTGCTCATGTTGAAGAGTTAACAGAGGAACATCATGAAGAGCTCAGCACTGAGGAGATGCAGGAACTACAGAAGGAACAGCAACAAGAGGTGGATGAAGATATTGCTTCAGGTGAGGAAGAGATAAGGGAGGTTGTCCCTAGTTCCTTGATAAAAGAACTGTGTGCAAAATGGGCAGAAGTTCAAAATTTTGTGGAGAAGTACCATCTGGACAAAGCTTGACAAGCAGAAATGTGAATTTATTGAAATGACTGAACGATTTCACACTGGAAGAATTCTGAAAAGAGAGAAGCAGTCCTCACTGGATAAGTTTTTAGTGAAGGTGAGGTACAGCCTGTGGTGCAAGTTGAAAAAAGGCAGGAAAGAGAAAGAACACCTGAAGCACTAGCACCCCATGTTCTATTGGAGGGGGACTCTCCTTCCAAGCAACACTCCACGTAATTTCTCCTCCTCACCACTCTCCTTCCACTGTATTAGGCCATGGACACTTCTAGTACAGGTAAAGTGAAGTTTTTATTGTATTTAATCTAAGTATTTATGTTTAGGTATATTTCTCATGTAAAGTAATGATATACAACCCTATCTTTTTATATATTGCCTTAAAAATGTGCATTGTCTTTGGTTTGGGAATACATTAAATTTATTTACATTATTCCTTATGGGAAAAATTTGTGTGGTATTCATTGTTTTTGGTACTCATCAAGCCTCCTGGAACCAGTTGACAATGAGTACTGAGGTACCACTGTATATAAAATTTGAAATATTTGTGTTCCTTAAAAATCATATTTAATTCTCACAATTATTTTCTAGATGGGAATAAAGAAAACTTATTAAGAATAATTAAAATGTATGGATGCTTTCAGGAATACAGAGCACATATATTTAACTTTAAAACTCATCTTCTTCAGGAAGCCATTCTCAGTTAAAACCTTCCTAACCTGATTGGGTTCTTATTTTCTTTTTTAAAAATCTTTTAATTTTGCATTCAATAGATGGTGAGCATTATAGGGCTCTGAAACAATAAAGTTCATTAAAAAGATATTAATAAGACCGTCATTTATCTGTTGATATATTGCTTAGTAAAAGAGCTCATAAACAAATTGAGGGCAAGGAAAATGCTTTCTATTTCTTATGTACCATCAAGAGTACTCAGTGCAGAGTTATAAAAGCACTCTTTTCAAATGCTTAGCCAAAGGGCATACAGTGGTTGATAACGATAAAAATAAAAAAGCAGAACAAAAAGAACAGACAACTGACGTTACTTTTAGTAAGGTCACTAAATCATTTATAGAGTAAAAAGACAGGCACTAAATTGAGCTGTTTGGGCCAGTGAATCTAGGATGCGCTGAATGTGAAGAAGAGAAAAGCACAGGCAGAGGTCTTGAAGAGACACCTGTCTGCCTCCCAAAACATCAGCAAAAGTAAGTCAATATCTATTGTTACAGGGCTGCTTTATTTCAGTCACGCTCACTATGGGAGCTATCACTCAAGCCACATACAGTTTAGAAATTAAAGTCAATACTTGAAACTGCACTTTTACCAAGTTCAAGCATCACTGAAAGAAACATGATGAACCATCATGATCAGTACATTTAATGTGATGTCAAAATATTGGAATTCAGATTTTTTCCCTCATTTTTTCTATGTGTAAGTATTGGATTCAAATTTTAAATTATTACGTAATTTAAGTGGATGATTTTTCCCTCAAATATAATGCCTTTGAGTCTTTACTTTGAAAGACACAATAAATGACCCATGAGAAGAAAAAAAAAATTAAGTACTATAGGAAGCCAAAGAACTAAAGAACAGGTACAGTTTTACTCTTAAGGTAAATTTTTCCTACTATGGTCTTTTAACCGGCATCTCAACTCTCCAATATATTATATAAGCCAACAGGTATTTTATCTTCAAAATTTGCTGAAGATCACATTAGAAACTTATTTCCAAATAAGAGTTAGGTGATTTTGAAAAGAAGTTATGGTAGGTGAAAGTAGGTCCTCTATGCACAGGCATTCTATCTGTTCCCCAACAAAAAATTTCCAAAAAATCTGAACATTTTTGTGTTTTTTTACCTAAATATTTTTGAAAGATTAATCACCAGACCTTCAGCAATTGAATATATGCAGAAGGATGTTGGAAACACTAAGAGTTTTATCAACTGCCATCTAGTTTTCCTAATAAATGCAAATTTTCGCCTTTCTGTAATTTTCTAATGATATGCTACTTTGACTTTTACTATAACTGATTAAAAAATTCCCATCCATAACAATTCATTTACCATCTCAAAATCTTAAAATGGTAACCAAATACTCATGTACTCTTTTCCACAGGCTTTATAGAAGGATTAATATTTAAATACAAAAATTGTAGAATTGACCTGTAAAATGTATTCAGATCAATGTCCAGGTACTTTTGCAGATAATGTACAGGCAAAGAAGAAGGAGAAGAGGTGGAAAAATAAGAGAAAAATCACTTGTTAAAAATTAAAAACATACATGATTATTGATTTTTTAAAAATAATAAGCCCAATGTAGAAGAATTGCCATGAAAATGTACCTACTGTGAATAGCACGCCACAATGTTAAGTGAAATACCATGGTGTGACCAATTAATTACCCTTGACTATTCTAACTGAGCAAAGCATCATACTCGCCCATTCAAGAGACTTCTATTGAGATTCTTCTTCCATTAAAAGCACCATGATATGCGAGACAGAAAATAGCTGATATGTGATTACCACCATTAATGAGCTTTGAAGTTCATCTGGGGACAAGACTGATGCAGATATTTTGGGGGCAAAGAAGTATTTAAACAGCACGACCTGAAAATGAAAAATAAATGCTGCAGGAAGTTCAGAGTATCAGTTTTGGCCCCGATGGGAGCTGGAATTTGGGCAGGGCTTAAATGAGGAATGGGATTTTGACAGGAAAGATGAAAGATCAAGGACTTTCCAGGTGGAGGGAGTAATACCCACAAAGTGCAAAGAGAAGCTGTAAGGTATGTTTTGTGGATCTGAGGTAGGCATGTCTGGCTAGAGCACAGCAAGAAATGAAATTGCCCATGTGAAAAATGGGAAATAAAAATTTAATAATTTCAAATAAAAAGTAGGCATCTTTTAACATTTTAAAAAATTATGTCTCATCGGTTTTACATTTGTACAATACCTGTGACCTATACCATAAGTTAAATTGTATCCAAATCACATTCATTCCCTGTGGACTTTCTGTGACCTTAGAAAGAAGTTGCGGAGGATAAGATGGGCAGAATATAGACTGGAGTGTGAGGAGGACTGAGTGGATTACGAGGAAATATGGAAAGTAATACAGAAAACTTTTTCATTCAAGCAAATTTTTTGCATATCTCTTGTATAGGAATTGTATTAAGTCTGGTTATGTAATGATTAGTGAATAAATAGTCCCTGAACTCCAAATTTGGAAAGCAAGGGTCATTGGAAGTGATTTTACTACTTGATGTAATGAGCTAAGCCAGGGATCAATTTTTTGGGCAAGGCTGGATGTAAGAAGATTCTTTTATTTGAGAGGATAAGCCTTCAATCTAGAGAATCATTGTGTCTAGTAAGAGATGATATCCACAGGTACACAGTATAAGTGAAAACATTACAGATGTAAGAGCAAAAGTTTAGAGTCATGGTAGTAGTATAAATTAAACCCTGACTCCCAGAATAGCAGAGAACGTGTTTAAGGAACCATAGAAATGATCATTGTTCCCTAACATTGCAATCTGTATTGCAGGTGCCAAGTTCTTAGCCAAGACAAACTTTTTCTATAAGGGCCATATAGTAAATATTTTTGACTTTGTGGGCCTTATGGTATATTCTGTATAGTAAGAAAGCAGAAAAAGACAACATGTAGAGGAATGGGCACGGCTGGGATTCAATAAAACTTTATTTATGGACAAAAACTTAATTTCATACAATAGTTTTCACATGTCACATCACATTATTCTTCCACTGAAAACAGAAGAACTTAAAAATGTAGTATCATATTTAGCTTATAGGTCATAAAAACAGGTTTTCGATTAGAGTTCGCTAACTCCTGGACAGTCACAGAAATGGCTGGGTAAAGGGAGGTAACTGATGAAGAATGTGAAGTACTGTCTTGCAGATTATGCCTAATTTGGAATGAATATACTTCAGGGTGTACACAAATCACCTTCATGTGGTATAGTATGTAAGTTAGTGCAACCTGCTGATCCTAGAGACCCAAGATGTCACCAAATATTCAAATGGGGCCTTAAGCAGGAGGAACTTTAAGAACCGCTGATTTAGAAGGTCTTAAGAGTTAAATCTTGAGAAGTTACATTCTATTACTCACTTGATACCTTATAACAGAGAAAAATATTGGCTATATTAACATGCTCATCACTGCTGTTTACATAAAATGTCTATTCTTTAACTACTGTCCTCTTATTTGGCTCCTTGGAATTATTAATATTGCTAATTATTCTGTTTATCATTGAGCCTTACTACATTCCAGGCACTTGCCAAACTGTTTATAAGAATTTTCATTTAATCCTTACAGCAATCTTCTGAGGTGGGTACCAATTATTATTTCATTTTATTTAGGGAAGCAGACTTGGCCCAGTGGATAGGGCATCCGTCTACCACATAGGAGGTCCACAGTTCAAACCCCGGGTCTCCTTGACCCGTGTGGAGCTGGCCCATGCGCAGTGCTGATGTGCACAAGAAATGCCGTGCCACGCAGGAGTGTCCCCCGCATAGGGGAACCCCACGTGCAAGGAGTGCGCCCGGTAAGGAGAGCCGCCCTGTGTGAAAGAAATTTCAGCCTGCCCAGGAATGGCGCTGCACACATAGGGAGTTGATGCAGCAAGATGATTTACGAAAAAAAGAGACACAGATTCCCGTACCGCTGACAACAACAGAAGCAACAAAGAACACACAGGAAATGGACAATAGAACAGACAATGGGGTGAGGGGGGTGGGGGGAAGGGCAGAGAAATAAATAAAATCTTAAAAAAAAAAAGGCCTTTAAATTTTCATTTACTTTGGGAGTCTCTTCTAGATTATCTTTCCTTATATTCTACATTTCCTTTCTAAGAAACATCATTGACTTCATTTGCAAACACACACACTGATTATCAAATTGCCTAAAAAATTTTTCCAGTCAATGTCCCAACTTCAGCATGCCAGAACTGAACTCATGATATCAACACAAATATGGTTCTTTCCCAGCAATCAGTCTTAGTAAATGAAAACATGTACCCTTACCTCTGAATTCACCTCCTCCCTACCACCCACAGGCTCTGTCACAAAGGACCGTTTATTCTAACACCTAACTTCTCAAACTCAATTCGTCCCAGTCTCCCTGATACGAGCCTCGGTCAATGGTATCTTGAAGTGGTTTTCCTAAACACGTTTTTTTTTAAAGTAAAAAAAAAAAAAAAGAGACAGTATTATAGTGCAATACTAAATATTATAAACCTAGTATTGGTTTAAAAATTATTTCTCTGTGTATACACACAGTTGAATGGGATTATAGTGAAGTGGTTAAGAACATATGCTCTACTATACTTTTAAGAGTGTGTATCCTCAGGCAAGCCACTTAATCTACAAAATGGTGATAATAATAGCACCTTATGGCTGTGACCTGAGAACTGGAGAAATAAATACATGCAAAACACTTAAAACTTGCTGGTATATAATAATTGTTTAGTGAATTATAGCTATTTTAGTTGATGGTTTTTATCAATATTAACAGGAAAAATATTAGGCAATAATGCACTAATATTTTCAGTCAATTTTTCAATAAGTGCCAGGATTGCAGGAGATTTATATATTTTTCTTTTTGCTTTTCTATATTAAAAAATCAGAAAAAATTATTAGTCAAATAAATCGACAAATTATTTAAAACCACTCTGCTTTAAATGAGGATACTTAAAACTGGCCATCTAAGGAAAACGGTTTTAACAGTTCTTCCAAAATGTTAAGCAAAGAATTACCATACGACTCAGAAATTTCACTCCTAAGTATATACACCCCAAAAAAGTTGAAAACAGAGACAAACATATATTTGTATGCCAGTGGTCATAGCAGCATTATCCCCAATAGCCAAAGAGTGGATACAACCCAAGTGATCATCAACAGATGAATGAATAGACTATGAGATATATTCATACACTGGAATATTATTCTGCATAAAGAAAAATTAAGTTTGTGGTACACACTACAGCATGGTTGAATCTTGAAAACACTATGTGGAGTGAATTAAGATACAAAGGACAAATTTCCAATTCCACTTACATGTAGTATGTAGAATAGGTAAATTTATAGAGACAGAAAATAGATGAGAAACTACCAGGGGCTGGGGACCATGGGGAGTGGGGATGTATTGCTAACGGTACAGAGTTTCTCTTTGGAGTGATGAAAAAGTTTTGAAAATGGATGGTGGTGATGGTTGCACAACATTGTGAATTTAATTTATGCCAATGAATTGTACACTTAAAATGGTTAAAATGGCAAACTCTGTTATGTATATGTTAGCATAATAAAATAAAACTTTGTAATCTGCTATAAAAATAATCACATTTCTAGTTATATCTTCAGCTACCTGAAATATTTTATTACAACCAATATGAAATTTATCTCATGCTTAAAAATTATATTAGTACAGTTAAAAATAATGATCTCTTCCATATAATTATTTGAGGACTTAGTCTTGTGCTTGAAGGTACTTGAATAAAGGTTAGTTACCTTCCTCCAATTCTGAAATACAAATTAATTGTAAAAGTTAATTCCACTCGTACAATTTTTTTTTTCAGCCAAACCAACCTAATAGTACATTTACATATTAGCCAGACTCAAGATTTGTAGTTCAGAGCAAGGAAAAGAACAAAAATAGAGCAGCTGGAGTATGTTTGAAAATACTAATCCTTATTAGGGCATCTCTTCAGAAGATGAGTTACTATAGCTGAATTGAATCTCTATTAACAGTAGTGAATTCCTAAGGCAGACAGAAACAGTAAATAAAAGAACCGGTGCTTACATTCATTTGATGGGTTTGCAGACTTGAGAATCATTTCTGGCACCATGATTTTACGTTCAGAAAACAAAGGACATGAAACATTATGTCCCTGAGAATGTTTTTCTTTTGCCATTAAATGAATAAAATAAACAAGGCATAAATAAGGAATTTAGATGTCAGCAAGGTTTTGATCTGTCATAGCTTTCAGTTCTGAAGTTCTTTTGGGACCCACATCCTTTGTAAGAATTTTAGGCTCTCACTGTTAACATTTTCAGCAAAGCCAAGAAAACCTTTCTTAGAATGTTCAAAGAGACCACCTTAACCCTCCTTCCTTGCAGATATAAACTTACTCCTTGTAAAGGAAAAGATAGAGAGTCTTCACAAAGCAGACACATTTCTGGAAGGAGAAAAAATAACAAGTCTTTGGTCAAATATGAGACATTCATTTTCTCAAAGTAAATTAATTAAGCATCTGGTCCAAGCAGGGGCTCACTTGATTTACTTGATGCCTTGCTTTACCTGTCTGAGTTTAAAAGGAAGAAAGATTCAGAAAAGATTAGCTGAAAGGGATTTAATAGTTCGGGCAGTCTTGGCATGATTACTGTCTAAGGACAATGTGGGTTTTGAAATAATGCATTGAACATGTACAGAAATAAATTTATTCAAGTACTATCCCTTTACGTATAAGTGGATTACGGATATTGTCCTATCAGTATATGCTACTCTTTTTTTGACAGTGGAACAAGGGCAATTTTACGTTAGTTTCCATCTGTGATTTCATCTGGAGACGTAAGTGATATTCCTTGAAAATTCATATCCTCTTTTAAAAAGCTCTTTTGAAATCAAGCATCTATAAATCTACTGAAAACTTCTCAGAATACATACATTTTTGCCTATAAAATTTCTTAGGGTAGTGAACTATATATATAGTTTTTAACTCTACCATGGACCTTCTGAAATGCTTTATTCCTTTGATTATAATGAAAGAATTATTTAATTTCAAAGTGATAAATTGCCAAAGTAAAATACGTTGTCTTGAATAGTATTCAGAGTAAGAATAAGAAAAGGATTTCCTCATTGCTTTGGGAAGATGATATATTATTAATAAGATACGGAATAGCTTCAATTCACTCCAATTAAAAGAATGACATCCAGACTGAAAAGAGTCAAACTAAATAGCAAAGGCAGCTCAAGACAGGTGAACTTCTAAAATGAGTCCAAGAATCCAGATCCAACCAAATATCATCTCTCAATCTTAAAAAAAAAACCATGACAATATAATCTCAAAGAATCCTCTGATAATCTCACAAATCCTGGCAAGCAGACTGGAGAAGTTCAAAAGCAGGAGATGGTGTCTTGAAAGACAAAACATAGCTAATGTGAAATAGATACTTATAAGGGTGACATTGACACCACGTAAATGCTCTTACGTTACTTTTCAGATGATTTGTGTTATTCAGTGCTTCTTGGCAGTACTTTTATTCATACCAATTAATTTCTTACAATATTTCTCACTTTGTTCCTCTTTTTCTCCATGTGCTCTTGTTTCATTTGTACTGAAAAGATCAAAGGCATTTGACTCAGGCTCCTTTAGCTTTTAATATCCTGACTGTAATATTCTTCTGCATTTCAATTATTTCTTTTTCCAATTAAACTCGGGGGAAGAACCATCCCATCTTTTACTCTCTCTAAGAAAAAACTGTGTCCTTGAAATATCCTTTGTTCTTTGGGGCTTTGCTCCAGTAATTAAACTTCTTTGCATTGTGTTTTTTTTTTTTTTATCTCTCCCACAGGAGATGCTTCTTTCACACTTCATCCTGGAAACGTAGTCAGAGCCCCTTTACTCTAACACACACACACACACACACACCTTATTTATTCCTAGCACCCCCTTAATTACATAGTCTAGTTACATAAAAATGCTTAATAAATGTTGGTAGAGGGAAAGAATAAGAACTGTTCAGGATTTAATGGTAAGCTTTCTGATGGCAAGTTCATAATAACTGCCTCTTATTTATCTATCTTCCCATCTCCAACCCCAGCCCCATCCATCTGAACTGCCTTTTGTCTTGAGGGTGGGGGTAGTCTCACTTTATCCCACTGTAGACCCTCTAGGCTCATCTCCTTGGCTTCCTACCGATAGCCTTTCCTGTTCCAGATTCTCCCATGATGAAAGGTCCACCCCAAATCCAATGGAGGGTATAAAGTGGGGATAGATAAGTTGATGGTTAGAGAGGAAGATGAAAAAGTCAAAGCGGGAGTGGAATTGGCTACAACCCATGTTGAATCCTGTCCCACATTTTAGCCTCACAGCCCCTTCCTCAAAAGCATATCAAATGCGGAAGGTTAGGAATGGTAATTCAGTCCTGAAACTCAATGTTTTGTTTTTGTTCTGTAGTCTCTTCAATCTTTCTGTAAGAATAACCAGCCTCTCTTTAAAATTCTCTCCTCCCCTGGGACTCTTTCTCCTCCTCTATGGTTACTCTCTGTCTGGCTCCTGTTGTGCCCTCTGCTGCCTGCGCCGCCCCCCCCCCCAACTCCCCTTTTCTCCTGGCTTTCCTCACCAGTTGTTCCTAAATGTGGACATTTCCTGGTCTTCTGTTGAGCCCGCCTCTGGTTTATTTCTTTACCTGAATAAACTTACTCCTTTCCATTAGCACAGTTCCTGGCCTAGCTCACTACCAACAAATGTTCATTTCAATCATTATAGTAGTCTCAAGCTGACTCCCATGCTCTTCCTCCCTGTTTTTCTACATTTTTCTTCCAGTTTAGGATTCCAGGAACAAAGCTTTGTTTCTTTCATTCCCTTGATTAACAGTTCCCTGTTAGTGACCAAAGTCTCTTAAAGGGCTTTTAAGACCTGGTCCCAACCTATTATTCTAAACGTATTTCCCACTATGGCCCTTTCATATATCTTTACTTTAGCAAAATTGGGTTCATATACCGGGATAATTTATTGAAATACACAATAGTGTTTTTCCCCTGTTATTTTTCTTTCCCCTTTCCACAGAGTTAATAGCCAGTCCCTGTAGGCTTCATTGCTTCAGAGATATCTGTAGATAAACAGAGATGGCCAGAAGTCAATGGCTAGTCAGTCTTTTGTAAATGACTAAACTCTAAAATAGATTAAGGCAAATGTGAGAGGAGAAGGCTTTGTGGGGCAAGGAGGATGAGAAAGTTTACTTTAGAGTGTGAGTGGGTAGAGTCTGTAAGGACCTAGAATCTGCTCTATGTACTCTGTTTTAACAGAAAAAGAGAGGAAGAATAAAGAGAAGACTTTAATGTGACAAAAATATATTTTTTTACATAGATTCAGATTTGTCTACTCTGAGAGTGTGGATCACTGGAATTTTTCTGTCCATGTTAGAGATCTTTTTCCTTAACAAATATATACCTCTTAGAGCTCTGTTCATGGCAGAAGTTGATATTGAAGTCAAGAGCTTGACTTACAGGAGTTCAGAGGAAAAAAAATATGCCAGCTGCGAAGACTGATATAACAGGGAAAATTTGTAAGTTAAGAGGGTTTTGGCTGGGTTGTGAAGGAAAGGATTTGGATCAGAGAAAAAGAAATGTGGATGGCAGAAAATGTTGGAATGGTAGGGAATATCTATTATTAAAGAAACAGAGAAGTGATTTTTATAATTCTTTGTTAGTATATAATAATTGATCTTATTTAAAATTTTAAAAGTCCTTCCATAATTAAATATATAAAACACCCTCATGCTGCCAATATCTAAAGTAAAAATGATATTGATCTATATAGTAGAGTTTCCTCAGCTGTTAATGAAATAGTAATTTATTAAATGGT
This sequence comes from Dasypus novemcinctus, assembly GCF_030445035.2. Taxonomy (NCBI): domain Eukaryota; kingdom Metazoa; phylum Chordata; class Mammalia; order Cingulata; family Dasypodidae; genus Dasypus; species Dasypus novemcinctus. The sequence continues at coordinate 44,027,580 of NC_080683.1, read as the reverse complement.
TATGATACAATCATCTGCCAACTCTACATGAACCCTCTTCTTGAGAGTCTTACCATCTTGACCAATTTGTCTCCCCACTTCCTTTGGTAACATACCTATAACGGCACTGGATATTATTGTTTGGCATTTTATTTTATATTTTCTCATTTAATTCTTTAGTTCATGCTTATTTCAAGTGCAAATGATTTTTTCCACTGGAGAAGATGCTTCTATTTTTGAGATAGAGTGCCTATCATAGTACTAAGGAAACAGATATTCAATAATATAATAAAATAAAATGCTTAATTTCTACTTTATAAATATGATGTTACTTTAAATTTATAGATGTTCTCTTTATAAATGCTAAAAAGTTCTCATCAGAATTCATGGTTTCACTAATTATTCAACCTAAGTTCTAGATATGACCCTTCTCTTCTATTGAGGAGGGGCACTCCCACTGGAATTCAATAAATATTTCATTCACAGTTTTAGGATCTATATAGATTTATTTCCCAAGTCCCAGGGGAATAAAAGTCTCACCATTTTTAACACTTAATCAACTTGCTGTTTCCTCTGCTGTGGAATGTTCTGCCTATGTAACAGTCCTGATTTATCTTTTTGTGCTCAGGCCTCACTTTCTCAGGTTAGACTGAACCACTTCCTTCTCTGTGCTCCCCCTGACACATCTTGACACTTGGATTACTGCCATTCTGAGCTGGAATATTTGTTTATATGTGATTTTCTTTATTAATTGTGGTATCCTTGAGGGTAGGAACACTATCTTGTTCATCCTTGCATTATTCCTAGCTTTTATTCTAGTGCCCAGAATATATAGTTGTTCATTAAATGTTGAACCTTATTTCAAACTTCTTTTAAGCACAATGGTTCAGAGCATGGCTTCTGCCCCCAGACAGTGTGGATTTAAACTCTGGTCCAATCATTTACTCTATGACCCTATGCAAGTTATTAAATTACCTAATCCCTTTACATCTTAGTCTTGTCAGCTTCAAAATGGGAATGGTAAGTACTTCTCAACTTTGTTGTGACCAATAAGGGAGTGGGTATATTTAGGATTGATTATTCACAGATCTGTGGACCCTTTCCATGAATGCCTTCTTTTATAATTAAGAAGGAAACAACCACTGGTGGAATATCATATAGTTAAGTACATGAGTGAGGGGACAAATCCACACACTACATAGGTTGGACGTCTAAACCTACATAGGCTAAAACATCTTTATATTTTAAAGTTTGGTTCTAAATTTACCCAGAGATATATTCAGTTACAAAATACTCTTTGCCCGGGGACATTTTCTTAAAATTTCCCTTTCTTTCACAACTTCACCCCATTTTCAGTCTAATTAAGCTACTGCTGGATGAATAGGTTATGGCTGAAGGCATTTACCAGCAGTGGCATCTAGATGTATTGTTTGGAAAGCTTCTTATAAGTTTATGTCATTCTTCTATATACAATACATACATTCATACATATATATTTTTTTAAGTTATTCCTACCTCACCATGAGTAAATGGTGTGGTAGAGATTATTAAGACTATTATTTGTAATTGATAGGGAGATAAAGTCAGATTCATTTATTGACTCACTTTGGGAAAGAATTATTTTACTGTCTTGGCTTCATAAATCCAGTGTCCTTTTCGTTTTCGTGCACTGTGACCTAATCTCCAAAAGTAGGGTTTTCCATGGAAGTTATTAACAATACAACTTCTAGCAAGGTAGACACTGTTTGAAATTCATCAATTGACCATAACTGAGATAAAATTTACGCTGCTAAAGCAGAGAGTCTGAGTATTTCAACAATGATCATTTGAACTTACAGCCTGACAAAGATGTGCCACATGTAGAGTTCTATGCAAAATTATTGTTCAGTTTTATTCTAAGAAAAATGCATTCTATTCAAATAGTTATTGACAGAGAGGAAACTAACTAGTGGGTAATAATTGGGCTGTGGAAAATTGGGGGAGGAAGTAAAGCTATCTCCTAAATGTATAACCGCTCATCCAGGAGACACTGGTTCCCTAAAAATACCATCAAAGAACATCTAAGTGATGAAGTATTTCAGAGTGTGGTGGCCAAAGCCTTCTTCCCACCCCGCACTGTAAATCATCATTATATCAAAACCAAAAACAAAACTGGAAACCACCACCATCAAAAACAGAACAAAACAGAATCATAAAAGCTGCCTACTCCTACTCTGAAGAAATCTGACCCTAAGGAAAAGAAATGATTCATCTTCACAATAAATAGAACAGATCCTCATTCTGACATAGCACTGAAGCAGATCTGACCACCACAGAGGTATTAGTAATTCTAGGTACATTCTAATCCTATGGTTTTAAGAAAGACAAATCTCTATTTAGATATACAGTCATAAGTATTACTTCAATTTCTGAATGACACAATTTTCTTCCTTTTGTCAATATATCCAATAGAATGCATAATTTAAGTTGTATACTTTCCAGGAAGCCCAAGTTAGCTATATAAATTATTTTTTGGTATAAATCAATATTATGACAATATTTTTGCTGTCATGGAAAATAAAATAGAACCAGTGGTTATGAGTAGAAACAAATGCTGGAAATTGAAATCAGTTTGATACTTCACTTACCTTTGGTTTTATGTAGGAGTAAGCATAGTGATGAATCATCTAATATGTTTGATCTAATATTATATAATTTGAGTCAATTTTTAAAAAATATTTTACAATGTACAATACAAAAATAACCATTTCCCCTTTGTGTTTACTTTTTTTCTATATACCTTGAGGAAGTAAAGCTTTTAAGATTTATACCCTGCAGAAAATATATGAAACTCACATTTGTATTAAAACATTATACTTTACATGAATCCACTGACCCATTTTTCTCAAGTAAAAAATAGCTGCTGGGTGTTTACCTGCATTGAAACTATAACAATTACAGTTCAATTACTATATCATACAGTACTTTGAAGACTTTATGTAAAGTTGCACAACTGACCTTCTTTTCTATAGAAAAGATATATATTTTATAAAATATATGCACACAGCCTAAATTATAACTAATTGAATTATGAAACATTTTGAAAAGGAGAATCCTGTTGCTTTTCGTGCAAATTAATTTAAATTAATTTGGATTTCTAATACTTCTTTGCATTTCCTTGCAAATTTGTAAACATGGCTTTAATTTTTTTTAACTAATAGGAAAATATCTGGGCACTTTAAAATGATCCCTTGTTAAGACTACTGCACAGAAAAAAAACCCCCACATATTTAACATATTTTGAGAGAAAGAATAATAAACTTTCTTTGCAAAGAAGAACCAAATACACTCTAGAATCCCATTGCAAGTCACAGTATGAAGATCAACTTTTGTCTCTCCAATAAGAAGTTGAGATGTTTAAGTTGAATTCATTTCACTTACCTGTTTGGCTAAGTTGAGATGTGCTTCTGCTCCTTCGAGACACTATGGCAACCACTTTGGCACTCAAACTGGATCTCCTTTTCTTTCCACCTGCTCCCACTGTACCCACAGCCGTGTCTGACTGGCTGCCGTCATTATGCTCCAGTGTGTACATCTCTCCACTTACACTGGTGCTTTTTGTGATGGCTCTTCCAGAAGTCCCAATCCGTCTGCCTTGCATTTTAGGGGTAAATGAACTATATTTATAAAGTAAAAACATATATGCATACATAAATTACAGGTCAGCATAACTAAAACTCTAATTCATTTATTTTGCAATCATCCAGGCAAAATGTGGGGGGAAATTCAGTTGCATATGGCTACATTAAGATCCCATCACACCCCCAACTATTTATTAGATATAAATTAAAACAATATCATTACAACACAGAGTAATATACAAAATGGTTTAAAGACAGAAAAATAAAAGCAACCTATATTATACATGAAAGGTGAATATTATTGATGAATTTTGTAAATAGTTACTTTCAGGGGAAAACTAAAATATTTACATCAGTGAGAAAAGTTGATACATTACTGAGGAAAAAATATAGGTAAAAAAAAATTGATACACTCTGAATTTGCCCTATGATAAGATTTAAAAAATGAAAAAAGCATTTTGCTTTAATTTCCCTATGGGATTCCAATTAACAGAAATTTCTTTGCTACCTGTGGCTTAATGACCTAGGAAAGACTGTTGAGGAAAAAAAGGTTATCAAATGAAGTTTACCTTCCTTGACCACTCATGATTCATTGTTTCCACCCAAACCTTATCTCATTTTCCTTTTTCAGTGCTTCAAACTCCCATTCTCTATTCTCAGACTTTCCATTTTTTTGTTCATCTCTATCGAAACTTACATGTTCATGTTCTTAGATTATAATAGTTTATCGGAATAGACTCCTGAATTCTCTCCCAAACGAATTATTCTTTGTTGAGAAGTTTAGGCACCATGAAAAGTCAGTGGGAAAAAAATCCTCTCCACTTGCCCGAGTATGTTGAGGGGCTGTAGGGCAAGCCGGTGGGAAGCATAATGTCAGGATTTTCAGAATCTTACAAATTACATTACATTGCATACGCAGCTGTATCAGCCATCTATACCAGCCCTATTTGATCCGAAAGAGTTGATGTGATACATCTAAAACAACTCTCCTAATTGTGTGATTCTTCACAATATTTGAACAAGTGACTTTTGTGACTTTTACCACCACTTTGGTTTTGAACCAAAATACATTAGCTTTAACACCTTCAACACTTGTTTATGATGATGATATTTAATACGTAAATCAGAATAAACCCTAATATTTTTTAAATAATAAAAGAGAAAGTCTTGGGATTATGTACCATGCTTGTGGTCACATATGAGTGTTTTAGCTAAAAGAGAAATTAGTATGAGAGTTCAGGAAGATAAGGCGGCCAAGGACAAGGGCTAATAAACTATGGAAAAGAGACAAGACGTTTTGTACTTAGAACTTGTTTATACACTGTGAATTGAAAATTGAGAGGTTCTTTTATTTGAAAGGAATAATTAGGAATTTTTAATACCTAACTACAATACTCAAATTTGTCCACATCAAAATTCTTATGATAATAAGATATCCTTATTCTTTCAATTCATTTTAATCAGCTTGCCATTATCTTAGTTTTTAAACCATACTGCAAATCTGGTAATTATGCCGTGCATTTCATACAAGCTCTTTATCAAAACATTAATGAGAACAGTATTACATATGACAAGTCCAAAACTGATTCCTGATATTTACAATCCCAACTACAGTGGACTTTGTTTCCTGGTAAGTATTATGGTCACTTTCTTCTGTGTTCTCACCAATTGATTTGAATGCATTACCTAAATTTGCTACCCATCCTTACGTCTAATCCTACAACCTGCTTTTTCTACGATTTTAATGCAGACTTCTACTTTAAGAAATGCAGAAATATCAGGATTTGATCAATTTCACAGTCATAATTTCCATCCTTCAACCAAATACCAGATACTGAGAATCTATCTTTTCCATCTCTCATTAATTTCTTTAACATACTTCCCACAGTGGTTACTGAAACCCCTTTTGATAATTTTACTTTAAAGTACAGACTAACATGTGCCTTTTAATCTCCTCATTCTTTCCCTAAAAATGTAATTTTATTACATTTCTCAATTTCTATTCTTAAAATCATTCCACAAAAAATATACTGTTGTGAAATTCTGTAAAATATTCATTAGGTTACCATCTAAATATAAGAGCTAAAACTATAAAACTCAGAAGAAAACAAAGGGATAAATCTTTATGTTCTAGGGTTTAGTAATGGATTGTTAGAAATGACACCAAAAGCACAAACAGCAAAACAAACATATCTATTTGATTTCATCAAATTAAAAATGCTAGTGGATCAAAGGAAATTATCAAGAAAATGAATTTAAAAAAACCCTACAGAATGTGAAAAAATAGTAGCAGACCATCTACATAATGGCTCAATATCCAGAATATATAAAGAAATTTTATAATGCAACAACAAAGACAACGCAATTAAAAATGACCAAAGGTCCTGAAAACACATTTCTCCAAAGAAGATATAGAAATGATAGATATGCACATGAAAAGATGTTCAACATTATTAACCATTAGGGAAATGCAAATCAAAACTACAATGAAGCATCAATTCATATGCACAAGGATGGCTAACTTTTTAAAAAAAATGAATATAACAAGTGTTGGAGAGGATGAGGAAAAAATAAAACTCTAGTGTATTGTTCAGGTAAATGTAAAACAGTGCAACTACTGTAGAAAGCAATATGGTGGTTCCTCAAAAGTTAAATATAGATTGACCATGTGACCTGGAAATCCCGCTTCTGGGAATACCAAGAAAGAAAGTGAAAACAGAGTCCCATAAAACACTAATGTTAAAAATGAAACATGATATGCTAATATTTACAGCAGCATTAGCAGTAGCCAAAAGGTAAAAACAACCCAAGTGTCCATCAACAACTGAATGGATAAACAAAATGTGGCACATACACACAATGGAATATTATCTTGCCATTCAAGAATAAAATTATTACACATGCTGCAACATGGAAGAATCTTAAAAACATTATGCTCCGTGAAATAAGAATGCACATAAGCATAAATATTGTCTGATACCACTCTTAAGAGGTGACTGCCAATAGCAAATATGCCGAGATAGAAAGTAGATTAGAGGTTACTGGGGATGGGGGTGGGAAAAAGGAAGTGTTTGTAAAACTTAAAAATAAATTTTAAAATTATTTTAATAATGATTTTGTGAGTGGATGTAGCTCAGTGGTTGAGCACCTGCCTTCCATATATAAGGTCTCAGGTTCATTTTCTAGTACCTCCTCAAAAAAAAAAAAGAGGTTTTGTGAATAAATGATACAATTTCTCCTTAAAAGACAAATATTTTATTTAGAAATTTCAAAGTATTCTTACATGATCTGAGGAAGTGTATAGCTTACTAAAGAACCTAGAATACCATAATGCTTAAAGGCAACAGGTTAAGGCAATATCAACTTCTCTGACTATCTAAGAATAAATGGTTTGGGGGGGAGGGGCATTTAGGGGAATTCAAATCAATCAGAAAGTCAGTGCTGCAGTACAAAGTTTAATTTATTTTTAACTTTAATCACTGCAGTAAAATTGCAGTCAGTGAAGAAATCTAAAAATGATTTCAGGGAATTTCATAAGCAATAAAACATTGCGTATTTAATTAGGTAGCATAACCTAAAGAGTTTTTAACATCAGTACCTTTGCCATGTGGACAAGTGTTGACAAAATTCATCTTCTCTATTATTTATGGCAAAATGATTTTGCTATTTTAAGTGATGTAAAATGATTTTATGTTAAGAAGGTTACAAAATTTTAATTTTTATATATAGTTTCCTTGGAAATCTGACTTTTTAAATTTACTAAATTATCTTTAAAAATCCAACTTAATGTATACATAGAGACAAAAATGCCACTTTTGCACATGTGCCAGAAATTCACGAGAATATAAAATATTGAATTTGATACACAAATTTCATTTTCATTTTGTAACAAATCTCATATAAATTACCTTTTAAAATTTTCAGTTATGAATTCAATACTGAAATTGAAATGAAAGATAATCCTACAGTTTAATTAAATACTATCTCACAAAATACAGTCTATGTAGAAATTACTAATTTAATCTTTTATTTTGATTTTAATGCAAACAATAGTATTTCCTGCATTTGTCATGGGCAGAATATTTCTAAAGCCATGGTGGCTGCTGGGTGTGGGGAACGGGAGGAAGAGATGAGATGTGGAGGCGTTTTCGGGACGTGGAGTTGTCCTGGATAGTGCTTCATGGACAATTACGGGACATTATAGATCCCCCCAGGGCCCACTGGATGGAACGTGAGAGAGTCTGGGCTATGATGTGGACCACTGACTATGGGGTGCAGTGATGCTCAGAGATGAACTTACCAGGTGCAATGGATGTGTCATGATGATGGGAGAGAGTGTTGCTGTGGGGGGAGTGGGGGGCGGGGGCGGTGGGGTTGAATGGGACCTCATATTTTTCATAATGTAATTTAAAAAAATAAATAAATAAATAATTAAAAAAAAATAAAAAATAAAGAAGTGTTTTAGAAATATACGTTTCTCATCATTGTTCTTCATTTTAATAATTTCTCGTATTTATAGCTGTTAACAAATCTTCAGGGCGCCTTGCAACTCTAAGAAAGTTATTGTGAATATTTAATTATGAATTTCATTATTTATAACATATTGGAACTGCAATGCAAGTTTATTTTTTTCACTGGCTTTCAACCTTTTGCAGATGTATCTCTAATGTTTCTGTGCATTATGTCAATCACTTCCTTTTCAACTAAAATGCAAAAATCCCCTTTAAACTTTTCTTACTAGAAATGTATAAACTTTCCATTGAAATGTACCTTCGTAACTAATTGAAAATGTTTCTCTCTTTAAAATGTCTGGTTATTTTTCTCAACTACAAGTTTACCACTGTTGACTAAATTGTCAGCATAATTATTCAAGAAGTTGTCATCTGATATCACATATATGCTTTATAGATATTTCCATAACATCCTTGAAACATCATCCCAAAATATTAAATACTTAACTTTAAGAGCTTTAGAAACATTTCAACCATATAAAATATGAATGTCAACCTGACATTCAAAATTATTTGGCCCATATAAATTCCACTGGATCAAAAGGAACATGATTTTACATGATAAACAAGACTGTCTGGGACATGTTTTATTGATGCATAGTTCTGACTTTTTCTTTCTGACCCTTCCCAGACTTGCAGATCTGTAAATGTCAAAAACAAATCTCCAAGTAGTTGCCAGTGGGTAGGGATTGAAAGAAGGGAGAAGAGTGAGGCTATAAAGGGGTAGCAAAAAGTATCCCTGTAAGCAGTTGATGACACAGTTCTGTACCTTGATTGTGGCATGGTAACAAACTACACATGTGATAAAATTGCATAGACGTATATGCACACAGGCATATTCACACACAAATGAGTGTTTATAAAACTAGTGAAATCTGAACAATCTTTGTGGGTTGTACCAATGTCCACTTCCTGGTTTTGACAATATACTATATTGATGCAACATTGGGGAAGGTTAGGTAAAGGGTGCATGAGACATCCCTGTACATTTTTTTTTTTTTTTACAATTTCCTGTGAAACTATATTTCAAATAAAAAGTTTAAACAAACCTATTATATGGAAATATCATATTTTTAAAATTTTCAATGAAAGATGGAGGAATTATTATAGACAGGGAGAGACCAAGGATATGTAACTAAATACAATGTGGGCTATCCTGGATAGGATTCTGGAATATGAAATAGGAATTAGTGAAAATGTTTGCTGACTTTTGAATAAGGTTTGGAGTTTAGGTAATAATATTGCATCAATATTAATCCACTGTACTTGATAATTATACTAGCTATATAGGGAAAATTAGGTGAGGAATTAAGGGAACTCTTTGCACTATTTTGCAAGTCTCTGTCTAAAATTAATTAAAAATAAAAATTGAAAAAAAAAAAAAGAAGGCAACACAAAACCAGCTTCAAGTTATAGAAAACTTATCTCCCAGTAATTTCCTTTCTACCACAATATACCACGGTGAGCTAAGCAAAAATACTCCTGGCTAAATATGCTTTATGAGGCATATTTATATAAATATAAACAGAAATACAAATATATATTTAAATATGCCTAATGAACTTTTCAGAGTTCTCTCTAGCTGGAAGATATCATGACCGCTGTCTCTCAGCATTTTCTTTTCTATTTTGTAGTGGTTATATTAAGACTCTTACTTTCATATTGGTATGTACCTTATGCCTCACTGAGTAGGACGTAAAAGTAGTGATCCATCAGTGTAATAGACTGTGATAAAACCCACCTTTAAAACTCAAAACCACCTCTCTTCCTTGATACCCCTCTCCCTCCAGCTATTGATTTTGCTGAAAACTCTCCTCAAGGAGAATCTATATTCTTTCCTAAACTAATTTGAATCAGGCTTTGCCCCAACTACTTCACCAAAACTGCCTTTATCAAAGTCATCAATTACTCTATATAACAAAATCCAGTCACTTATCAGTCCTTATCCTTTTTGACCACTCAATATGTTAAGTATCTGACAAAGCATTTGATTCTGTTTGGTCTGGAACCCTTTATTCTCATGGATTCTACTTCCACGTGTTTCAGTGGCAGTTCCTTCTCCTCCCTTTAATCACTCAATGTTGGAGTTCTCTGGTACCCAGCCCTTTGATATATATATATTCCTCCTTAAGAGACTAACTGGATGTTTCATGGCTTTAAATACCACTTATACACTGTAAATTTCTAACTTTTTAAAACACTTTTTTCCTTACCCCTGACTTCCAGATTTATCTATTGAGCTATTTCTAAGTATATATGTATGTATATAAATAGAAGAATTTATCTGATCTTTGGAACAATCTTGTCATATTGTTGGTTCTCTTCCTACATTAATTACAACTTTGGTATGAGCTATCTATTTTTTTTGATAGTTATGTTCTATTTTAGTGAATTATAAAAGTTTTGGGAATCCCACCAGAGATGCCCAAATGGACTCAGCTGCTAGAGCCAATCAAACTGTGTTGCTTGAACTTCTTCTAAAGTGGCAAGAGAACACTGTTTCAGAAATTCCATGTTTCTTTTTTCCCTGACCCTAGTTTTTGGTTTACTTTGTTTGTTTCTGGCTCTGGTTCTTGGCAAAATTTGCCTCAGATTTTTCCTTACTTGGGACTAATGTTCAGTTAGGCTCCCGTCTACCATATGGGAGGCCCTGGGCTCGCCCACACATTGCGGAGAGCCACTGGCCCAGGCACGGTGGAGTGCTGCCAGCCCACAAGTGTGGTGGAAAGTCTACTCAGCAAGGTGATGTAACAAAAAGGCAGACAAGCAAAAAAAAAAAAAAAAAAAAAATGCAGAAGAACGTGCAGGGAATGGACACAGAGAGTTGAGAGCAAGCGAGCCACGGGGTGGGGGTAGGGGGATAAATAAATAATAAATACAGACACAGAAGAATGCACAGCAAATGGAGACAGACAGCACGCAGCAAGTAAAAAAGCTTGGGGCGGGGGATAAAAAAAATAGCTTTACAAAAACCACAATGACATACCACCTCACAACCCACTAGGATGGCTATAACCAGAAAGATGAAAAATAACAAACGTTGGTGAGGATGTCGAGAAATTGGAACTCCCGTACATTGCTGGTGGGAATGTAAAATGGTGAAGCAATTTTCAAAAACAGTTTTGCAGATTCTTATAAGTTAAAATAGTGTTAGCATATAATCCAGACCACTATTTTCTGCTTGAGCTCTGCTATCCTGTTCACTGTGAATTGGAAAGTACCTTCAGAGGAAATGGATAACTTTGGCATTTGCCTCATGAACTTCCTTTCTTTCAAGGACTGGAGTTCCTCAAATTTCTTCTTGCTTTTGTGCTTGCAAGTGCCTCCAAACAGTTCATTGTGTGCTTGCTTGTTGAGCTTTGGAAGTTGTAGTAGCTGGGCTGATTAAACAGAATGCTTACGTCTAAGCATGCCTGGAACTGGAATGCCTATGCCATCTTGTTGCTTAGTTTTGAATAAGGGTAGAGTTATCCAGATCAGTTACGTTGTCATCAAAAGCTCTCTATGGTTAGTAATGAAGACTTATGTGATAAAATGCTGTTTTATCAGTTTATTTCTTTGTAAACTATACTGAGTAGTTTTTTCTGCTACACTGATACCTATATGTACCTTAATACTCCCAGCATCTGCCACAGGCCTGTAAGGTTTCTCTCTGAGTTAATGTCAACTGCTATTCTGAGGTATAAGGCAGTGTTCCAGTGTGTTCCTTGACTAAAGCTTTCCTTTGTCTTGCAGATTCTAGATCAGGAATTTTGTTTGGGTTTTTAAATGCTATGCCATTCATTATAGAGAACTCTACATTTTATTCAGTATCTCAAAGTGTCAGGTTCTACTCTTGGTATTTTCCCTTTTGGTCCAGATTTCACTGAATTTTAAAGCCATTTTCTATAGTTTATGATTTCAGGATATGATTGGCTCCTGGTTTGATGGTAGATGATGTTTTTCTCTCTTTCTTACAAAATTTAGGTAGTTTTCAGTTGGCAATTAAGAGGAGTAAAAATACATCTGTTCTTTGTAATCTTCAATCTGAGATTATGATATCTATTTGGGAAAAAAGTCAAAAGGACTAGATCACTCATTAGAACATGCATTCTCAATGGAAGCAATATTGCTTTCAAGAGAGCAAATTTATCCTGGATATTGCAGAGATCTGTGGTTCCCCAAAGAGCTATTGTATATGGTGGATCTGTGGCATTTGAATTTCATGTGTGGAGGGCGATTAGGAAGCAACAATAAAGACATCTAGGATGCTCCTGAGAAGGGGTATAATAAAAAAAAAAATTGAGAAACATTAGAGACAAAATTAAGGATAGTTAAAAATTAGTGTGGATTTTTAAATTTGAGAACACATGGATATTGGTGTGGCTAGAATATAATACGTTTGAATCCTAAACAAGTCAAAATATTTTTTGTGTTTATTCTAAGAAATGTTTAAGGATCTTAATGACTACAGGTAGCCAGTGAAAGATAAATATCCTCATGTATTTATATTCTATATAATTGGAACTACATATATCCAAACATAAAACTGAAATGCTCAATGGTCAAAGCCAACACATACATTCATTCAGCTCACCACAAATCATAGTTAACTGGAAAACTGAAATATTAATAATCAAAATCAACATTCTAAAAGGTATTGTGCCATATTAGGATAGTCATTTGGCCTTTAGACATATAAGGACGACTCTTAAAAGTATAAAGTAACCCATCTAATACTTCATATCATGTATGCAGTAACTGAGGTATAATAATATAATACTATTTATGATTTAAAAGCTGTCTGGTAAACACTATTTCATTTTATTATCACAAAGGCCTGAGAAGCAAACTGGCAGGTCCAATTCTCACCTTTCAGATGAATACATACTTAATGATATTATTACATAAATTAAGACCCACTTAAAACCACAGAGTTAAGGATCAAGTCTGTTTTGTTTTGTGCACTATACTCAGCATCGAATATAGTCTCTGTACATAATAGGCACCTAATAAATGATTGGTGAATGAGTGAATGAATAAATGACCACACAGAAAAAACGGAATTCCACAGAAGTATGTACTTGCTGAAGATCTCAGTACTGATAACTTATAGCACCTCTATTTATCTATCTATCTATCTATCTATCTATCTATCTATCTATCTATCTATCTATCTATCTATCACCTAATTATATTAACTATATTTTCAGTTCTTTATTTACCATTACAGGATAAGCGCCTGTGCTAATCATATCTCTCCTTTATTCACATCCTCCTAGACCCCTAAATTACTTTACATTTGCTCTTGCTATGTCCTCCAATGTCTTTCTTCATTATCAGAGATTCTAGCCTAATCATTTTCTGGATCTATGATTTGGCCCTAAATTAGATAAAATAATGATATAAGTAACTGTAAATTCAATATGCTTTATAGAAGAACTAAGTAATTTTGATTCTTAATATATGGGAAGTACGTCACTAAAAGCAGATATTTAGCATGTTCTATATCAATCTCAGATAAACACTGAGTCTTTTATAGCTGTATCTTTTATATGTTTTGATTAAAGAATGTATTACCAAAACAAGAATTCATGTACATATAAAGGAAATATTTTAGGCAGAGTTAAGTAAACATTTTTTGAAGAAATTAATATGTGACAATGTTTTAAAAATAGGGATCAACCTCTTGGTAGCAATTTGATCAATATTGATTGATCTCAATTCCCTTTCAAAATTACAGTGCCATAATTACATGATAGATTCCAATGAGCACATTTCTATCATTTCTGAGCAGTGTCAAATACTATAATGTCAATTAATCACATGCCATTCTATAAGGAAAAAATAAAGATAACAGAATACAAGAAGTAGCTAAAGCCTATAGAGAATTTTGCCAAGAAGTGTGATCTTTCCAAGGGTACTTTAAAACATAAGCCATTAGAGAATTTTTTTTCTATCTAGATAGGGCCGCCTCCTCTTTCATTCATAGTCTATAATACCTTTTTATATATGTTTATTGCCATTATAAATTGGTAAGAAGCTGTCATCAACTTCCTGTCCCTCTTTTCAGAAGCTTTTCTCCATACTTTAATTTTCTGCTTGAAAGAGTACCGAAGATGCTACTGTTTTAGGCCTGATTACTGTAGCACACTGGATATATCTGAAAAGAGGATCGGTGCAGACTAGACTTGGATACACTTTGGTGCAATGAAGTACAGGGGATCTTTAACTTCAGTCAGGAATTTGGGGGGAGTAGCTCACCTCAGTATTTCCTAGAATATCTGGAAAACAACTAAGTATGGCAACAAACACCCAGACTTACTTTAAGGAGTCGCTCCAAATCACTCCCTGCAGAGTTAGAATTTCAGAGGAAAAAGTGCTATTTCTCACATTTATGTCTTGGGGAAGCACAGGATTCCTACTTTTAGGGTTGGAAGGTATTCCTCTTTCCAGGGAAGTAGATTACAAGAGATAGAGAGGAACTACATGGCCCTACCACTTGAGAGCAGAACCCCTTGGGCTGTAGTCGATAATAAACAATAGCAGAGTGACCTCCTTTAGATAATAGAAAATAACAGCAGAGTGACCTCCTTCAGAGCCAAAGCTCTAGGACAGGGGTTCTTAACAATGGGTTCCAAGAGCTTGAACTGAAATTCAGAAAAACATTATTCTTGTAGGGACATGCTGGTGCGGGTGTAATATATTTATTAAATAATGTACAGTATAGTGGGGACATAGTAAGGGGCCCATGGTTTTCATGTGACTGGCAGAGGGGACTGTGGTACAAAAAAGGTTAAGAACCCAGTTCTAGGATAAATCACACATTCCTTGGCTGAAAATTGGACTATTGGTGTGGGAACCTTTTAAAATGTATTCTATAGTTGACTTGCATTGACTTCTCATGGGTACTTGTTTAAGCTTTAAATGCTCTCAATGGGGATATATGTAACTTAACACCACCTCCAAGATACCCACACACCTCTGCTCTGCAAACTCCACTACCTCCTTCTTGAAAAGGCTCAGGGAAAGGAGAGATAAAGGTTAAGTTTTGTAAGGTAAAGGTTAATGTTTGTAATATTTTTTGTGCCAATATTTGGTGAAGACTTTCTTCTCCTCAGAACTTGTCTACCCATTTCCCTTGAGAATTTGAGAAGTGATATGCAAATGAACCAAGTCCCACAAACAGGTTAAATGAATGTTCAAAACTTTATGTGCTAGGTATTGGACCCAGAGTCCAGGAGATTAGGAACCACAGAAAAGTTCCTGCCACAATGACCACTTGCATAAAAACAAGCATCACATTAGATTCTAAGTTAGAATGCTATTTGAATTTTTTCTAGTTCTAGTAATTAAACATAAAGTACAGATTTGGCAATGGATACAGTTGGGAAACAAATAGAGAAGTTGCTATGAGTATTATACCAATTAACCCCAAATATACCAGAGATGTATAGGATTGTCATCTTCCATCATGGTCCAGAAAAAGATATGTTTCATATCTCCTACTGCCCTATTTTCAGAAGGATAAAATAAAAAATAAAAAAAAGTCAAGAAGATTGTTAAAAAGAGTATTGTTAACAGAAGGGCTTGAATTTACCTTCTCATTAGGTAATACAAACATAAAAGAGGACAGTGCACTGAGATAGATGAGTTTATTAATGACAAAGGTTAACTGAAAATAGAGTCCGTGAAGAACAGTATGAATAGCTAGGTTTAACAGAGTAGAGAAGAATTAATCTTAAAGCAAGGGAAGAAAATGTGAAGAAATAATATATGTGTATAGGAAATGTTTTCTATTGATGAGGGCAGTAAAATTTCAAAAATAAAATTCACAGCAATAAAGCCAAAAAACAGCCGTAAGACAGCTGTTTTAGAGTCTGTCTTTATGTGGTTATCTCAGTATTTCACAACTATCTACTATAGAGATACAGGGTTATAGATGATCAAATACATATTAAGATGTTAATGACATAACATTTTCTCTATAGCAAGCTCAAATTAATAGAATTGATGCAACTCAAGGAAATTTTAGAAGAATATTCAACTAAAATAATATATTTTATTGTCTGACATACAGCTAATTGATTTCTATAATCATCGTAATCCTTATATTTATTGAGCACTAACAATATGCCCATCAGTATGCTAAGTATTTTAGAAAGTACAATTTCAAAATATAAACTATAAGAAAACAGAAAATATGGAATTTGCAAAATGTAAGCAATGAAAACAATAACTTTAAACTTAATAAGGGAGACTTAAAATCTGAAAATTATCTCAAAGCATAGGAAGGAGGTAGGAGTTGTATGAAAACAACTGATGCCAACTCAGGTATGTTCCACAGAGAAATCATGATTATGTCTAAATAATAGCAGAGATAATTCAAAGATTCTCTTTGTAGTCTGGTTTCAGTATTTGTTGTCTTATTTGTATCACATTAATTTGGTTGATGGGTATCACAAAGACTATTAAGTCCTCTGCTGTATACTTCAGTGGGATATACAAGTAAGCTTCAGATGAGGAGAAATTACTTGCAATTTCCTGAGAAGCTAAGGATTTTACACATCTTTTCAAGTAAGCTGTTTCAACTGCCTAAATTTCTTTTTCTTTCTACTTTTGCCTTTAAAAACTTAACCAGTTTTTAAAAAGAGCCAGATTTGCAGATAAAAACAAAACAAAAATCAAAAAGTAACAAATAACCTGAGAGCTTTAAGATAAACACCTAGATTCTAAGGACAGCATGATTACTTTCTATCAATCTCATTGGACAAGTTTTTCAAGTCTCAGATACCTCACCTATTTAAAAAAAAAAAAAAAGAGATCCATAAACTTAAAATGGAAATAATCTTTACAAAATGCATTTATATTAAATAAATAGTAGTTACTATTATTACTATTTTAAGTCCTAATACCATACTGCCCATGTAATTCTTTCTGATTACTTATGGTGTAGTAATCATTCTTTTTGGGCAAGACTTATTTTGTATGAATTTATGGAATGTGATAACTTAGGTTAAAGGTTTTGTTTTGTGTTTTTGTATGCAGAAACCTGTGTTGGTCATGTCTCCCAGTTAGTTATACTGTTCCCAATGAATAAAGAAGGCAATAGGCATTTGTTCATACTCAGCTTGCTGTGGTTGTTTACCTGTCATCTTGGCCATAGTTGAAACAAAGACTGGCATCTGAGTCAAAAGCAGTCTCCAGGGGCAGGCTGAAAGCATACATACCAATCTGGCATGGAAACTCTGATCAAAGGATGCTCTTTATTCGATGGACATTAACCCTTAATCTCAGGTTCTATACAATTTTTTTGCCTTATTTACAATATCCTCTAAATTCCCCAAATCTCTTGCTCTTTATGAACTGGAATCTTTTACTCAATTTAGTTTCCCATTCCCCAGCTTCCATTTCTCCTCATAACCCAAACTGTCTTTTTTTCTGCTGCCACATCGTTACCTAAGACTTTTCCAGTCCTCTGCTCTCTCCACTTTTTCCCAATATATCCCTGATTGCTATTTTCTTAAGTACCTTAGAGCCTTACTCCCCTTTTGAGATTCAATTCTCTTTGCTCTGCCTTGGCTTTTCTCCTCTAACTTAGGACAAAGTTCCATGATCCTTCTTTTCATACTGACATTTTTTCTTTTTTACTAATTTCTTTTTAAAAATTGTCTTTTTAAGTGACTAATTAAAAAATAATAACAACATAATATAGGAACTCCCATTTCTGGTAATCTGGTAGACAGTATGTTCTGAAAAGTCTTTCACTGACAAACAATGGAAAAACTGAAACAAATACCTGTTACAGTACGAATTTCAGCTCACAGAAAAGAAAGGAAAATCTCCTTAGCAAAAATGACTTAGGAGATTTTGCAGATAAGAAACTTAAGAGCCATAGGGCCATGCCTGATGGGGAGTTGGAACTGAACTCCCTGAATGAAGCCCAAACCCTTAAAGAGCAACAAACAAAACTTAGTGTCTCAGTTTAAGCCCAATGGATCCATACTTGTAGTCTTTCTAATGTTTATATTTCAGGAAGAATGAAAATGACCCCAAATATAGGTCTAAGATGCATGAAAAACGGGTGGGAAAGAAATAGGAAAATAAAATTTTGGGAGAAAGACCCAATTTAGAAATAAAACATTGGACATAAATATGTAAATGAAGGACAGAGGGTAGCTAAAGTGCACCACAGACTTATTTTTTTCCTAGGATGGAGTAGAACTTACTATTAATTTTAGATTAACATATAGTAAAATGTATATATTTCAGAGACTAAATTTGGCATTAAAATGATAGAATATTGTTCCCAGAAAAATTAAGGGAATAAATGAAATTTTAAAAGATAATTCAATTAAAAATCAGTCAGGGAGAAACTAGCAAGATGGCGGTGGAGTAAGGAGCTCCTAGAGTCAGCTCCTGCTACAGGGCAGTTAGCAAACACCCAGAGCTCTCTGGAGCTAGCTGAAGTACCTGTTTGGGGGGTCCAGGAGACCAGAAGAACATCCTGCAACATTCTTGGGGGAGTGGAAGGAAGAGAGTGCCCATCTGCAGAGAAGACTCGTAAGAAGAGTGCTCCATGCCCCGGAGGCTGGTACCCATCCTCCACTGGAGGCACAAGCCACCTCGGGAGCTGTTCCATGGCTGGAATTGAAAGCTCCACTTCCCCAAAATGGGGAAGGAAGAGATGGTTGAGCACCAATTTCAACTATGCGGAGGAAATTCAGTGGGCTGCAGTATGATCCTAAGAACAGTTAAGGTTTGAGCCTGTCCAAGTCAGAAAGCCACCAGGAGCCACTGCCTTAACTCCGTGCCTGGCACAAGGGGAAGCAGGGCAGACTGAAAATCCCAGTGCTGGTGGCGACCAGCTTCTTCCCATCCAGATCATATTGCAGGTCTTGCCTAGACCCAGTACCACCTTCAGCAGGGAGGAAACTGCGGGAACCTGCACCAGTCCCTCTGGAAAATTATCAGCCAAGCCATGGAGGCCAGGACTGTCCTACTCTGGCGGCACAAGCGCCCCAGGAACTGCTCTGTACCATTTCCCAGAAACGGGAGGAGGAGAGGGTTGGCTGCTGATTTCAGCTACTGATTGGTAGACTTGGCTGACTAAGAGATAACACTGGGAACAGCTGGGGGGGAGAACCAGCCCAAGTCAGAAAAGGCCAGTAGCCACCATTCTGACTCCACCCCCAGCCTGAAGGGAAGCTGGGCTGATAGTTTCCTTCACAAAGATAAGCCTGCAGCCCATCTAGGCTTCAGCCCCGCCTCTGGCAGGTAGGAGGCTGAGGAGCCCTGCACCAGCCTATATAGGTAACTGCAGGGAACTTTGGCTGGCACAGACAGAAAATCAGAAGTCTACCCGGGCAACTGTGATCATCTTAGGACCTCGCACTGCATATATTGCAGCCCACACCTGGAGCTCCATTCCTGCCCCAGGTAGGGTAGAAAGGGATGTGGAGCTCCATCAGTTTCTCTGGGCAACTACAGTCTAGGCCTGCACATGGATTATTCCACATAACTGACTGTCCCTACCTCTGGCAAAGGAAAAAGTTGTAAGAAGCTTCATTGGTCCTTGGTGCAATGAGGGCAGCTTGAGCCTCCACAGCTTACAGCGCCAATTACATGCTTGGCTCCTACTGCATAATCAGCAAGGGAGAAACAATAGGAAGCCCTAAACTAGAGAGAAAAACTGCACCCAGAAAAAATACTCTAGTAAACCAGATGCAAAGACACCAACAAAAAATTACAATCCACACCAAGAAACAGGAAGCTACAGACCAGTGAAAGGAACAAGATAAGCCTCCAGATGACATAAAGGAGTTGAGACAACTAATCATAGATTTCAAACAAATCTCCTTAATAAATTCAATGAGATGGCTAAAGAGGTTAAGGATATTAAGAAGACATAGGATGAACACAAAGAATAATTTGAAAGTATACACAGAAAAACAGCAGATCTTATGGGAATGAAAGGTGCAATCTATGAAATTAAGAAAAACACTGGAATCATATAATAGCAGATTTGAGGAGGCAGAAGAAAGGATTAGTGAGCTTGAAGAAATGGCCTCTTAAAATTAATATACAAATGAAGAGAAGAAGAAAAGAATGGAAAAAATTGAACAAGGTCTCAGGGAACTAAATGACGGCAAAAGGCATGCAAACATACATGTCATGGGTGTCCCAGAAGCAGACGAGAAGGGAAAAGGGGCAGAAGGAATATTTAAAGAAATAATGGTAAAAAATTTCCCAACCCTATTGAAGGACATAGATATCCCTGTCCAAGAAGCACAACGTACTCCCATCTGAAAAAATCCAAACAGACCAAATCCAAGATACATACTCAACAGAATGTCAAAGGCCAAAGCAAAGAGAGAATTTTGAGAGCAGCAAGAGAAAAGCAATGCATAACATATAAGAGATATCCAATAAGATGAAGTGCTGATTTCTCACCAGAAATCCTGCAGGCAAGAAGACAGCGGTCTGAGATATTTAAGATACTACAAGAGAAAAAATTCCAGCCAAGAATCTTATATCCAGCAAGAATGTCTTTCAAAAATGAGGGTGAAATTAGAATATTCAGATAAAGAGAAACTGAGAAAATGTCTAAGCAGATTTTCAGGAAATACTAAAGGGTGTGCTAGAGTCTGAAAAGAAAAGACAGGAGAGAGGGGCCTGGAAGATAGTCTAGAAATGAAGATTATATCAATCAAAGTAACAAAAAGTGTCAAAAGAGTGGTGAAAATAAAACTTGACAGATAAAACTCAAATAGTCAGGAATAAACTTAACCAATGATGTAAAACACTTGTGTTCAGAAAACTGCAATTCAACGTTAAAACAAATCAAAAAAAGCCCTAAATAACAGGAAGAACATTCCATGCTCATGGATTGGAAGATTAAATATCATTAAGATATCAGTTCTACTCAGATTGATATACAGATTCAATGCAATCCTGATAAAAAATTCCACCAACATTTTTTTTAAAAATTGAAAACATGATTATCAAATTTATTTGGAAGTGCAAGTGGTCCTGAAGAGCCAGAAACATTTAAAAAGGAAAAGTGAACTCTCATCTCCAGACTTTAAATTATAATACCTACTATAGTGGTAAAAACAGCATGGTAACTGGCCTAAAAACAGACACAATAGACCAATGGAACCAAATTGATAGTTCAGAGACAGAGCCTCACACGTATGGTCAAGTGATTTTTGACTAGCCTGTCAAACTCACACAACTTGGGCAGAACAATCCATTCAACAAGTGGTGCTGAAAGAATTGGACATCCACAGCTGAAAGAAGGAAAGTGGACCCCTATCTCACACCTTATCCAAAAACTAACTCAAAATGGATAAAAAACCTAAAAACAAAATCAAGAACCATAAAACTTCTAGAAGAAATCATTGGAAAATATCTTCAAGACCTAGTGGTAGGTGGTGGGTTCTTAAACGAGATAAGAGGAGGACTGAGACAGACTACTGATGTTTAATGTATGCAGAAGTTTTAATTAGCTTTACTATAAAATTTTGGACATGTATAGAGTGGATGGTAACACATAGTAAGTAACAGCTAGTTTATAAATGGGGATGTGACTGAAAATGGTAGTCTAGTTATGTAAATGCCAATTGACAGAATGCTAGAGAATAATCTAGAAACTGGATAGCACATTAAACCAAGAGATGGGTGAGAATTGTGGTTGATGGTACAGATGCAAGAGTGTCCTTTGTGAGCTAGAACAAATGTATATCATTACTGCAGAGTGTTGGGAATGTGGAGGAGCATGGGAAAAATACAGCGGAGTGACCAATGTACTGTGGTTAGTAGTAATAATATAATATTCTTGCATCTATGCAGAAGATGCACTGTGTTGATACTGAGGCAGTATGGAAAATGTGAGCCAAATGTACACTATGGACATGGCAATAATCAGATGATATTATTTTATCTGTAGCAAATGACACATCACATTGTGGTGTGTTGTTGGAAGGATGTTGTTTTGGAATTCTGCACATGTGCATGATTGTTTTATATAAGTTTACAACTTCTGTCATAAAAAATATATTTAAAAAAATAATAATAGGGTGGGTTGGGGGAAAAACACACCAAATGTAAGATAAGAACTATGGTTAGTAGTAAGATTTTGACAGTGTTCTTTCACAGTTTGTAACAAATGTCTCATGACAATGCAAGGTGTTGGTGGACGGTTGATGTATGGGACCCCTGTAAGAAGTTATGCATGTTTGTATTGTAAATTCACAACCTTTACTATACACTTAAATGTTTATATATGTCATATATAAATGATATAAAGATAATAATCGGATTGGTTAGGGGAAAATACTTTGTTTAGTAGTAATATTTTGACAGTGCTCTTTAAGCATTAGTTAAAAAGGTTTAAAAACAATGCAAGTTATTGGTGGGAGGGTGAGATGTTATATATGTTTGTTGTTATATATGTTTGTTTTGTAAGTTCCCAACTATTGTACATTATTTATGTATGTTAATGTATAAGTGATATATTTTAATAAATGAAAAAAATGCAAAAAAAATGCAAAAAAACCCACAACCAACCAACAAACAAAAAAGCTAGTCAGGGAAACCTTACACCGAAAGCATGAGCAAAAAAAAGAAAAAATGGTAAATGGTACCTCCTCAAACTTAAACACTTTTGTACTTCAAAGGACTTTCTCAAGAAGGTAAAAAGGCAGCTCATTCAATGGGAGACAATATTTGGAAAACACATATTCAAAAAGGGTTTGATTTTCATGCCATGTAAGGAAATTCTATAATTCAACAATAAAAGAGCAAGCAATCCAATTTTTAAAAATGGGCAAAAGACTTAGACATTTCTCCAAAGAGAAAATACAAATGGAGGGGAAAAAAAACATGAAAAAATATTCACTATCACTAGCTATTAGGGAAGTACAAATCAAAACTACGAGATATCACCTCACACCTCATGGAATGGCCATTATTAAAATAACTGGCAACAATAAGTGCTGCAAAGGATGTGGAGAAATAGAAATACTCCTTCACTGCTGGTGGGGATGTAGAACGGCACAGCATCTGTGGAAGACAGTTTGGTGGTTCCTCAGGAAGCCAAATATAGAATGAACTGCTATATAAAACCTGGCAATCTTTCTACTAGGAATATATACAGAAGAACTGAAAACAGGGTCACTAACAGACACTTGTTCTCCGATATTCATAGCGGCATTATTTACAACTGTCAAAAGATGGAACAACCCAAGTGCCCATCAATATATGAATGGATAAACGAAATGTGGTATATACATACGATGAAATACTATGCTGTCATAGGAAGAAATGAAATTGAGACTCATATAATACCATGGATGAACTTTGAGGACATTATATTAGTGAAATAAGCCAGATATAAAAGAACAAATATGAATGGTTTCACTTAGATTAACTAAATACGAAGAACAAACACATGGAGTTAAAATTTAGAGTATAAGTTACGAGGAGATAGGAGAAGGGCTGAAAAGAGTTACTGATGCTAAATGTATGTAGATTTTTTAATTAGCTTGACAGTAAAAGTGTGGAAGTGGGTAGAGTTGATGGTAACACCCTATAGTGAGTGTAACTAACATGGCTGGTTAATAAATAGATTTGTGGCTAAAAGGCAAAGTTTAGGGATGTAAGTATCAGCTGAAAGAAAGCTAGAGAATATTCTAGGGACTGAATAACATAGTGAACCCGGAGGTGGGTGAGGATTGTGGTTAACAGTACAAATACAAGAGAATATTCTTCTAAGAACTAGAACAAATTACGTTACTATTACAAGGTGGTAAGAACATAGTGATGCATGAGAAAATACAATTAATGTAAGTTATGGCTATAGTTAACAGCAATATTGTAATATTCTTGCATCAATGTCAAAGAAGGTACAATTTTAATGCTAAGGTGCAATAATAGGGGGTATGGTAATTTTTTCTTTTAGAGACTATATTTATAAAAATTACTAAATATTAGGTAATACATCAATGTGAATAATGACATTTCACAAATCAAATTTCAATAATAACATACAAAACACATTCTCTGAGCACAATGCTATCCCTATACAGGGAAGAAAAACTTGAAATTTCAGGAGAGATTTTTCTGTCTTGAAAACTGCTCTAAGGGAATGAATTGATCATATTTGACTACTGCATTAATATTGTCAACTCACTTAGGATACTTCACTTATATTATTTTCCTTGCACATAAAATACGTATGAACTAATTATCTATTACACTGAGAATATTCTGTTAGCAGTGCATAAGCTAATTTCTTGTATACTTAGAGTAAATAATAATTAAGAAGGGAGCATTACATTCTAATTTTATTTAACAACAGAATATTAAACTAAATTTATAACTCATTTTAGGACAATTAAAGCAAATTGAAAAATAAGCACTATTACACAATGAAGATGTAATTTAGACACCATTATGAATAGATTAATATGTACTACAAAAGTATTGATTTAGTTTCTGAACATTAAAGGTTTTTGTTTTACCTTGAATAAAATTTTCATGCCATCTTGCAAAGACAGACCGAGATTTATTTTTTAATTTACACAAGAAAAAAATGTGAAGATTGACTTCTGACATGACAATGTGCAGAGCTCTACTGATGTGCTCCACAATGAAACTGGTGAAAACAACTATTTGAAGCCTTTGGTCCTGAGGAAAAGCAGCCAATGAAGATACTTCTACTGAAGAGCATCTATAAAATTATGGTAAGCTAAGAGAGGGTCTGTGGTATATGAGTTGTGATTACCTTCTCCCTTTCCTCTCCCAGCCTGGCAAGGCAGACACTCCACCTTAGACTGCTACAGTCAAGAACACAGGGCTCTCTATCACCCCACTTTCAGTCAAAGGGCATTCTTTCCAGTAGAATCAGGATGTCAGTGTTTTTATCCAACCCCCATCTGCCTGTTTCTGGGGCTCAGTCCCACGAAAGCGAGAGGTGACAGCTCCCTTTTGCCACCAAGCATCCACTTGTGGAACACAGGCTTTTTATTGTGCACTGAGAAGACTGATGTCATGATCACCCTAACCCTGCCTCAAAAAGTGGTAGTTCCATGCCAGGAGAATCAAACTGAAAGGACTTCTGGCTATCTCCTGTCCACTGAGTACTTAGCTCCTAGAGAGAAGTCTGTAGTTATCCGCATCCCCAGCTTCAAAGCTCTGTCTCAGAAATTTTGCCCACGGTGGCTGGTGGAGGGAAAAGTAGACCTTAATACAGATAGCTCCAAAATGCTTCCCAAAGGAACGAATTTCATTTGCAGCAGAACACAGAGAAGCTGAAACCTAAAAGCAACCTCAAGAACAATGAAAGTAGCAATGAAAGGCAACTGGGAGGAAGAGACAGCCAAGACATTAGCTGGTAATCTGCAGAAGAGAACCTGGGAATAAGACAGTTGGAAACAGCCCTCCTGGGGTCAGAACAAATGTCAAACACTGATCTCGGGAACTATTTCTTCAAATGAACCATGATTTGATCAGGTTAGTTTGCAAATCAGTTTATGTCCCAGGTCACTGCTGAAAATAATTGGGCAATCAGTCTCAGCTGGCAGCTGGGTTTCGCCAGTGTGAGAAGAAAGCATTATCCAAACCACTGTCATTCCAGAGTGACTGTATGTAAAACCAAGACTATGCCTCCCTGAGGATCAATATCAGGGGCTTTACACTGTAGGAAAGAAAGAGACTTCTCTTAAACAATCAAGCCAGTAGTTAAACAAATAAAAAAAAATCAGTGACAAGCCCTGGAGGTGTATCCACAGCTGTTAGAATATATTATCTAATCTATCCAGTTTACAAGGAAAATTTACAAGGCAAGCAAGCAAACAATGAAGTATAACTCATATGAGGGGGGGGTTACAATAGAAATTTTTTGTGGGAGAGAACAAATGTTAGATTTATTAGAAAAAGACTTCAAAGTAGACATTATAAATATGTTCACAGAAAGAGAGGAAACTATGATCAAAGAACTAAAGGAAGGTGTGAAGAAAGTGGTGTATCAAACAGAGATAGACATTAAAAAAGAACCAGATGGAAATAATGGAGCTGAAAAGTGCAATAGTTGAAATAAAAAAATTTATTACAATGGCTCAACAGTAGATTGAAACTGGCAGGAGAATTAGTGAACTTGAACATAGAGATTGTGCAAGCTGAAGAATAGAGAGTAAAAAGAATGAAGGAAAATGAAAGAGAAATGTGGGATACCATGAAGTCCACCAATATGTATGCAATGGGAATATAAGGAGAAGAGAGAAAGAAAAGAGCTTAAGTTATATTCAAAGAAATAATGGCTGAAAGTGTTCCAAATCTATTGAAAAAATAATAAGCTGCATGATCAGGAAATGCAATGGACTCCAAGTAGGACAGACACATCACAGTAAAAATGCAGAATATCAAAGTCAAGGAGAAAATCTTGGAAGTAGCAAGAGAAAAATGACTCATTAATTACAAAGGGAACTCTGCCTTAGTTTGTCACAGGGCTACTGATGCAAAGAACCAGAAATGGGTTGGCTTTTATAATGGGAATTTTATTTGGAGTAAAAGCTTATAGTTTTGAGGCCATGAAAATATCCATATTAAAGCACCATCTAGCAGCAGAAGCAGTCATGGGAAATTCAGTTATTTCATGGATTTCACCAAGTATAAATTCATTGTTCTCATCCTGTAGGCAGGGATCATCCTCAGCTCTCTCCCACCATGATTTCCAGCCTCACTGGAAGTGCAAAGCATTTTGATGCATCCTTCATTGGCTATGTCAATTCACAGATGTTGATCATGATAAAGCCCTGGCCCTTGACATCAACATGAGTAACATAGATTGCATCTTTCCCCAATGTCATTTGTTTCCATAAGCCCCTTTGCCACTCCTGGAACTTTTGATTGTCCCATCATGTTCTATCCATGTTCCTGACATGATATTGTTTATAACTCCCACTATTAGGCAGTAAAGAGTTACACTGGGTTGCTTGGGTACTTCGGTCAAAGTGTTTCAGGTTTAAGCAGATCACTCAGCACATTGGGTAGTTTTCCTAGATGGATCTACCACTGAACTAGACATGAAAATTCTGACACCATGAAATTACAGTCCCAAGAACACTGAGTACATCTCTCATTAAATTTCTAGTATATGGAAATTGAAGTTTATCTTAACTTTGGATACTGTGACCTTAGTAAAGTTACTAATTACCTCTAAAAGTTTTGCTAATTTAATGGTGATTTCTGTATAACCAATCAAGTCATCTGTAATAAAAAAGTTTTGTCAAAAAAAAAGTAGCATCAGTGATGCTCTCTCTCACCAGTCAGCTTCTAGTCATCTTGGTGTCCTGCCACATGGCAAAGATGGTGACCCATGTCTGCTGAAGTCCCTGCCTTCCGCTCCAGAATCTGCCATCTCCCAGAGCTTAGCTGTGGGCAACCACACATATGGTTTGTCTCTTTCCAGGCTTCCTCTTGAAGTCTCAGCTGCTCCACTTTATTCCTGAATTCAGTTGTGCGCAATCAAGAATATGGCTCAGCAATTCAACCTTGAGCTGCTCAATGTGCCAAACCTCTTGGAGCTTCGTGCTTCAGCTTTGGCTGCTAGCGATCCTTGTGTCCTCTTTCACGTGGCAGGATCAAAAATGGCAGCTTTCTTTCTCTGTGTCCTCTTTCTGTGTCTTCCTTTATATAAGGCCCTGCAAGAGGGCGGGTGTCATGCCTCACTGACACAGTCCAATCAAAAGGGCCCCAAACCAACAGGAATGGATTAGTTCAAAAGCATAATCTCTTTTTGGGATTCACCAAATTCAAACTGTCACAAACCTCAATAAGATTAACAACAGACTTCTCAGCTAAAAGAAGAGAAGCCAGAAGTCATTAAGATAATGTATTTGAGATGCTCAAAGGAAAAAAACTCAACAAAGAAACCTGTATTTAAAAATACAGAGGATAAACAAAAGTGATAAATAAAAGTTCTGTATCTCTCAGATAAACAAAAACTTAGCGAGTCTGTTGCTGGCAGACCTGCCTTATAAGAAATACTGAAGGAAGTTCTTCAGGACGAAAGCAAGTGATTCCAGATGGTAATAAGCATTCACACACAAGTTTAAATGCATATTTTTGCCTTTCTTCTTTTAACTGATTTAAAAGGAACTTAAAAATAATATGCATGTAGTGTATAGCAAAACTTACAATACAGAAAAATGAAATGGATTTATTTGCTAATATTAAGAAATAGGATGCTGGTAGAAGCGAAGCTGTAATGAGTTAAGGAAATGATTACAGATGGCAAAGTAATAATTACAACAATGTATTGCTGCTTTTGTAATATTAATAGAAATAATATATTTTAACAACAATAGCACAAAAAGGGGTAAAAGGAATAGAGCTTTCTAGGAATAATATCTCTATATATCCCTGGAATTAAGCTAGTATAAATATGAAGCTGATTCTGCTCCATTAACTTGTATTTGATACTCCAGAGCTATCACTAAAAATAAAAAACAAACCTAAAAAATACACAAAAAATCAGCAAATTAAAATACTATATTAGAAAATATTCACTTAATGAAAATGAAGCTGTACGAAGGATGAATAACAAAAAAAAATGATACATACAGAAAATAGTTAAAAGGCAGACATTAAATTATATCAATAATAATATTACATTTAAACAGATTAACTAAGTGATGTAACTATATGCTAGCAAAAGGAAACACACTTTAGATTCAAAGATACAAAGAGATTTAAAGTTAAAGGATGGAAAATATATATCACGCAACAGCAACCAACCAAAAGAAAACTGGAGTGTCTATACTGTTACCAGACAAAATTGACTTTAAATAAAAACTATTAATAGAATCAAATATTCAGGAGTTAACCAAGGACATAAAGAACCTGTATTCAGAAAACTATAAAACATTGCTAAAATAAACTGAGGAAAACTAACATAAATGGAAGAACATTCCATATTCATGGACTGAAAGACTATCATTAAGATGTCAATTCTACCCAGACTGATTTACAGATTCAATCCCCAAAAAAATCCCAACAGCCTTTTTTGCAGAAATGGAAAAGCCAATATTCAAATTGATCTGGAAGGGTAAGGGGCCCTGAATAGCCAAAAATGTCTTAAAAAAGAATGAAATTGGAGGACTCTCATTTCCTGACTTAATTTTTTAAAGATTTTTTACTTTTTCCCCCCCTGCCCTTCTGATTTTGCTGTGTCCATCTGCTGTGTGATTCTATATCTACTTCTCTTCTTTGTCTTCTCTTCTCCTCTTTCACCTAAAGGATTCAGAGGGATTTGATCCTTGGGACCTCTGATGTGGAGAGAGGTTCCCTGTCTATTGTGCCACCTCAGTTCCTGGTCTCTGCTGCGCTTCACTTTGACTCTCCCTTTGTCTCTCTTTTGTTGTCATCATCTTGCTGCATGACTCACTTGCGCAGGCACCAGCTTACCATGTGGGCACTCACATGGACACTTGGCTCACCATGCAAGCACTTGCGCAGGCACTCGGCTCACCGCGTGGGCACTGGCTCATCACACAGGCACACTTTCTCTTCTTTTGCACCAGGCGATCCTAGGGATCAAACCTGGGTTCTCCCATATGGCAGGTGGAGGCCTTACCACTTGAGCCACATCTGCTTCCCACTTCCTAACTTTAAAGCATTTTAGCTGATTAGTAAGGGAAGAAATTGTAGTAGTGATGTGGAGAGGGCAGCCACAGTGGCTGCTGATGGTTGGGAGAGGGAAGAAAAGATATGGTGTGGGGGCATTTTCAGGATTTGGAGTTGTTCTAGGTGGTGTTGCAGAGATGGATGCTGGACATTGTGTGTCCTGTCATGGCCCACTGGGTGGACTGGAGGAGAGTGTGAACTACAATGTGGACCACTGTCCATGTGCTGCAGTAGATCTCCAGAATGTATTCACTGGGGGCAGTGGATGCGCCACAGTGATGGAAGAGTTTGTTGATGTGGGAGGGGTGGTGTGGGTGGGGTAGGGGGTATATTGGGACCTCACATTTTTTGAATGTAACATTTAAAAGAAAATAAAGAAGGAAAAAAAAGCATATTAGCTACAGTGGTAAAAATAGCATGGTACAGACAGCTTGACCAACGGAATTGAAATCGAGAACTCAGAAGTAGACCCTCATATCTACAGACAAGTGATTTTTGACAAGGCTGTGAAGTCCACCCAGCTATGCCAGAATAGTCTATTTAAAAAATGGTGCTGAGAGAACCAAATATCCATATCCAAAAGAAGGAGGACCCCTACCTCTCAAAATGGATCAAGGACCTAAATACAAAAGTGACAAAGACAAAACTCCTAGGAAAACATCTTCAAGATCTTGTGGTTAGCAGTAGTTTCTTAAACCTTATATCCAAAGCACGAGTAACAAAAGAAAAGATAGATAAATGTGACCTCCTCGAAATTAAACACTTTTGTACCCCAAAGGACTTGGTTAAAAGAATGAAAAGGCAGCTGACTCAATAGGAGAAAATATTTGACAATCACATATCCGATAAAGGTTTAATAGCCATAGTATATAAAGAGATCATACAAGTCAACAATAAAAAGACAAACTACCCGATTTAAAAATGGGCAAAAGACTTGAAAAGACAATTGTCCAAAAAAAAATACAAATGATGAAGAAACACATGAAAAAATGTTCAACATCTCTAGTGCACAGGGAAATACAAATCAAAACTACAATGAGATATCATTTCACACCTATTAGATTGGCCTCTATTAAAAAATTGGAAAACTGTAAAATGTTGAGAGGATGTGGAAATACAAGAATGCACATTCGGTATTGGTGGGAATGTTGATAGATACAGCCACTGTGCAAACACTATTTGGCAGTTCCTAAGGAAGCTGAATATAGATTTGCCATGTGACCCAGCAATACCATTCCTAGGTATATATGCAGAAGAACTGAGCAGTTCCATGAATGGACACCTGCATACTGATGTTCATAGTGGTGTTATTCATAACTGTTGAAAGTTGGAACCAACCCAGGTGTCCATCAACTGATGAATGGATAAACAAATTGTGGTGTATACACACAGTGGAATATTATGTAGCTGCAAGAAGAAATGAAGTTGTGAAGCATATGACAACATGGATGAACCTGGAGGACATTATGTTGAATGAAGCAAGCCACTGTATGATGTGCTATTATGAACTAATATATTATGTAAACTCATGGAATTAATAATTAGAATATAGATAAACCAGAACATAGCATGAAGGTAGAGAATGAAAAGCTGAGGTTTAATCTGTGCAAACTGGTAAAAGGGTTGCTTGTAAATCTTTGGAAATGAATGGAAATGGTGAGAGCACATCATTGTGCTTGTGACTAGCAGAACTATTATATTGATATGACAGTGGTTGAAAGGAAAAGTCTAGGGACATATATATATTACAAGAAGGAAAGCTAAAAATGCAACATGGGACTGTATAAAATAGTGAAACTTCATGTAAAATATGAATATGGGTATTATTGCATATATAAGAGTTTCACAAAATATAAATACAAATAAACTAGTGAGAAGGAAACAGAATAGCAGCTATGTATGGCAGGGAAGCATCGAGAGTTTGAGAGGTGATTAGTTTTATTTCTTTGATTGTTTAGTATTTGTTTATTATTATATTGCCTTTTTTTAAAAAATTTATTTCTCTCCCCCCCACCCCGGCTGTCTGTTCTCTGGGTTGTCTGTTCCCTGTGTCTATTTGCTGTGTCTTGTTTCTCTGTCCACTTCTCTTGTTGTCAGCGGCACGGGAATCTGTGTCTCTTTTTTGTTGTGTCAGCTCTCCGTGTGGATGTTGCCATTCTTAGGCAGGCTGCACTTTCTTTCGCGCTGGGTGGCTCTCCTTACGGGGCGCACGCCTTGCGCGTGGGGCTCCCCTACATGGGGGACACCCCTGCATGGCACAGCACTCCATGCATGCATCAGCACTGTGCATGGGCCAGCTCCACACGGGTCAAGGAGGCCCAGGGTTTGAACCGCAGACCTCCCATGTGGTAGACAGATGCTCTAACTACTGGGCCAAGTCCGTTTCCCTATTATTATATTACAGGAATAATAAAAATGCTTTAAAAATGATTGAAGTGATTAGTGCCCAACAATGTGATTATACTGAATACAATTGCATGTACAATTTGAATGAATTCATGCTTTATTATAATCTACAAATAAAACTAATTTGTTTAAAAATATATATAAATGAGACAGAGGATCATTTTACAAGATTAAATGGTCAATCCACCAGGAAAATAAAACAGCACACCAAAATACATGAAACAAATGATGACAGAAATGAAGGGAGAATTAGGCAATTCAACAGTGGTGGTGAATCTAATATCTGGCTTTCAATAATGGATAGAATAAATGTACAGAAGATCAAGAAGGAAAGAGAAAACCTGGACGATACTATAAGTGAATCAGAACTAAAATACCTATATAGAATACTACATCCAACAACAGAATATACATTCTTTTCAAGTGCACACTGGCCATTCCCCACAATAGACCACATACTAGACTGTAAGTTTAAATAAATTTAAAAGGATGGGAATCACACAAAGTATGTTCTCCAAACACACTGGAATGAAGTTATAAATTAATAGCAGGATAAAACTTTGGAAACTTACAAATGTATAAAAATTAAACAAGACACTTATAAATAACCAATGAATCCATGGAAAAATCAAAAGGGAAATCAGATGATACTCTGAGATGAATGAAAATGAAGATACAATACAAAAACTTACTTGCTGCAGTTAAAGAAGTGCTTAGAGGTAAATTTATATAGGTATAAATATTAGGAAAGAAAATAGATCTCAAATCAATAACTTAAACTTCTACCACATGCCTTTGTAAAAAATAAGAGAAAACTAAATCTAAACCAAGCAGAAGAATGGAAATAATGAAGAGTGGAAATTAATGGAATAGAAAGTAGAAAAATAGAATCAATGAAGCCAAAAGCTTGTTCTTCACAGAGATTAACATAAGTCCACCAAATCCAGAAGAGAAGAGAGAAAGAAGGGGAGGCCATCAGGTGCATTGCCATGTGACAGGAAAGTAAAGGACCAAGGATCGCTTGCAGCCAGTATCAGAATGCCACAGTCTTCTGGGAGGAAGAATCACCTTGAGGACATCTTGATTTTGGACTTCTTCTAGCCAGTAAATGATCATTATCTAAGCTAACCCACTGAATGGTATTTGCTTTATCAATGAGGAAATTAAACAAACCTGAAGCAAGTGAAGTAATTGAATTAATGATAAAAAATAAACTAACCAAAAAGCAAGCCCAGGCCCAGACACATTCACAACTGAAATCTACCAAACATTTAAAGGATGATTAATATCAATTCTTCACAAACTCTTTCAAAAGACAGAAGAGAAGGGAACACTTCCCAACTCATTTTATAAGGCCAGGATTACCCTGATTGCATAAACAGGAAAAAACATGACAAGAAAAATACAGTCCAATATCTCTTAAGAATATGGATGTATAAAACCTCAACAATATATTAGCAAACTGAATCTAGCAATATAAAAAGAATCGTACACCATGACCAAACTGCATTTATCTCAGGAATGCAAGGTTGGTTTAGTATAGGAAAATGTATTTAATGTAATATATCATATCAATAGAATTTAAAAAACACATATTGAAGATAAAGCATTTGACAAAATCCAACACCCTTTCATTTAAAAAAAAAACACTCAACAAATTAGGAATAGTGAAAATTTCCTCAACCTGATAAATGGCATCTATGAAAAACCACCAGGTAACATCATACTTAATGATAAAGACTGGATGCTTCCCCTTTAAGATCATGAACAAAAAAAGGATGTCCATTTCTATTCAACACTGTACTGGAGATTCTAGCTAGGGCAATTATGGAAGAGAAAGAAATAAATGGCACTTGAATTGGAAAGGAAGATCTTGTATATAGAAAATCCCAGGAATCTACTAAAAACTAATAAAAGCTTGTTAATAGAAGCTTGGTGAACAATATAAAACATCAGTATACAAAAATCTGTTGTGGTCCTATATACTTGCAATGAAAAATCTCAAAATGAAGTTAACAAGCTATTGCATTTACAATATCATCAAAAAGAAAAAAATATATAGGAAAAATTGACATAAGAAATGCAAAACCTATAGTCTGAAAACTACCAAAGATTGTTGGAAAGATTTAAGGAATATCTAAAGGACTGAAAAAACAGCTCTTGTTCATGGATTGGAGGACCTAACATTGTTAAGATGGCAGTAACCCTCAAACTGAATCTATAGATTCAGTGCAATCCCTATCAGAATTCCAGTTGACTTTTTTTGTAGAAATTTATGGGCTGATGCTGAAATTCATATGGAATTTTAAGGGACCTCAGACAGCCAAAACAATCTTGAAAAATAAAAACAAAGTAGGAGAACCCACACTTTTCTATTTCAAATCTTACTACAAAGCAACAGTAATCAAGACACTGTGATACTGGCACAAGGATAGGTTTAAAGATCAATGGGATAGAATTGAGAATCCAGAAATACCCTCATATCTAAGATCAAATAATTTTTAACAAGGGTCACAAGACCATCCAATGTAGAAAGAACGGTCTTTTCAATAAAAGGTGCTGTGATGACTGGATAGCCACAGGCAAAAGAATGAAGCTGAACCCCTACCTCACACCACTTAAAAATATTAACTCTATATGGATCAAAGATCAAAATATAAGAGCAAAAACAAAATGTAGAGAAAACATATAGTTAAACATTCATCACCTTGACTTTTCTTAAAGATATACAAATGGCCAATAAGCATACAAAAATATGCTGACATTATTATGCACCAGGAAAATGCAAAACAAAGCCACAATGTGTTACCACTCATACCTTCTAGGATGCCTAGAATCAAAAGGCCAGATACTAAATACTGATGAGAATATGGAGAAATTGGAACTCTGATACATTGCTGACGGGAACAGAAAATGATGCAGCTACTGTAGAAAGTAGTTTGGCAGTTCCTCAAACAATTAATCATAGGGTTAACATGATTCATCAATTCCACTCCTAGGTATATATTCCAGAAAATGAAAATAAATGTTCATGCAGATATTTGTATGCAAATTTTTATAACAGCCTTATTCATAATAGCCAAAAGGTGGAAACAAATCAAGTATCTATTAACAGATAAACAGATAAACAAAATGTAGTATATTCATACAATGGAATAATGTTCCACCATAAAAATAGTGAAATACTGATACATGCTATAACATGGATGAACTTCGAAAACATTTGCCCAGCGGGAAAAAAACAGTCATGAAAGACCCCATATTACATGATTCGATTCATTTGAAACGTCCAGAACATGGAAATTTAGAGAGACAGACTGCCTAGGGCTGGGAGCATAGGTAACTGGGGAGTAGGGGACTGAGAGGTAAACCTTTGGAGCAAAATGGGCAGAACAGGTAGAGGATAATAAATTCCCATATAGTTATTTTTTTCCCAGACAGGCAGAAGTATTCTCTAAGAGCTAATTACAAATGATCATTTCCACAATCCTCATCTACGACCAAAGTCACTATTATTATATAATCCCTATATTATCCTCCAGCTGTCCTCCAACTAGCCTCAGCTTCCCTAGACTACCTGTTTCAGCAACAATCACGCCCATAATCAGCAATGTTTGTTACACTCTGCATAATGTGCTACTTTAACTCCATCCATTACCACACATTTACAACTGACCTTATTAAACCATCTACAGCCATCCAGTAGTTAATAATATAAACATCCAGTGGTTAATAACATAAATACAGGTATGTATTCTACTACAAGGTATTGAGAAGAGGATGATACCTGGGAAAAATATAACTAATGTACTTTATGGAGTACATGGAGTATAGTTAATAATATAATATTTTTGTAGCAAAAGCAAAGAGGTACTATATCAGTGCTAAACATCAAAAAAGAATATGGGGTTTAGTTTTATGAGATAAGAATATGAGTAAGCATTTTTTCCCCTGTATTTTCTTCTTTAACTAGGAGACCTTCATCATGTTATGTAACCAATCTGTGTTCATCTATGTATCTTTCTGAGCACTGGAAGAACAATTGGGTTTGTTTTCAGGATTAGTTGAGAAAAAAGTGCCTAGAGAGAATTTTCTGTAGTGCTTCCATAACTTGCTAAGCTGACTTTTGCCTGTTATTTTATGTTTTGAATTTGAAATAAGTTTTAAAAAAACACACAAATAATTTCCATAAAGACTTACAACTTAATAAAACATTCCTAGTTTCTATTATGTTTTGATAACTTTATTTTTTACAACTAACCATTTTCATTGTTTTATAGTAAGCTCTTATTTAACATGGTACTGAGACTCCTAGAACATTAAGTAAATGTGTATTAGTAAATTTATAATAGACTTGCAGAATACTAAGGTAAATTCAGGGGATGATGGAGCTATTTCAAACTGTACCAGCTTCATTTAAAACTTAAGAGTATCTAATTAAATAGTTTGCAAGGAAGAACCTAACCAGAAAACCTATCTTGTCCCAAAGCTCTGTAACCGCCTGTTGTCAAGACTGCTGTGTTTCCTTACATTCATAGGTCAAGCAGTATTTTGATTATGTTATAAATATGTCATGATATAATAATTTAGACATACAGTACAATGATTTAATCCTATGGCATATTAGTTAATATGATCTAGTAGTTTATTCACATTTCCACTATAAACATCATGTCTTTTTATAAGGCACATGACACATTCATTCCACTTCTCTACAGTTTTACTCTATCATAGGAAATAATAATGGCAATGACTATTAAAACTAAGAAGATGCTATGAAAGCAGATATTAGAAAAGCACTAAAATATCTTTTATCAGATGACCAATATTCAGTAACTTTCACCGTGTTCAGATTTATTTTAGTCCTTTTGTAGACCTCAATAGACTG
Organism: Dasypus novemcinctus; assembly: GCF_030445035.2. Classification (NCBI taxonomy): domain Eukaryota; kingdom Metazoa; phylum Chordata; class Mammalia; order Cingulata; family Dasypodidae; genus Dasypus; species Dasypus novemcinctus. Next base: position 43,990,507 of record NC_080683.1, on the reverse strand, counting down.
ATCATTTTCATACCTACAGGCAGGAGTGCAAAATTAAGTGTGAATGGATCAAATAAAAAAGAAAAATATCCCTTGGACTCACTCTTGATAACACTCTATGTCAGTATGAATAATAATTAATATATACATATGAAAGTTCAATTTATTAATATAAAATTTTTGCAATGTAGAACAAATACTATTGCAAAAAATTACAACTTTTAAAATAAATTTTATCCTGTATTCCTTCACTGAATTGAAAAACTATTGCAAACTAAAGGGAATTTGAAATTTTATGTAAGTTTTCAAATATAATTATAATATCAAGATTTATTTTCCAGACCATCCTACTCTATACATTTATCATCTATCACAATTTAAAATAACAAAACTTCTCCTTAAAAAACATTCATATCCTTCTATCAAATTATGAATGCAGAAAACTAGGATAATTGCTTTTAAAACTATCCCATCAAAAGGGGATGATAAAAAAGACCAAAACTATTTACATAAAATTTGTTTGTCAAATTTGTTCACTCTACCTAGCTATTCACGAAAAAACATGGTAGAGCCAGGAGAACATATGTTACAAATCTGAATGCTGTTGGAAAACTGTTGGGCTTGACAAAGATGCTAAAACTGCAACATCTGAGAGCAATTATAGGATTATGCTGGCATTTGCTTTTAAAGTTTGATTTTATATAGAACATCTGAAATTTATCTGTCTGCAGAGAAACAGATATACAATAAAGTTGAACAAAAGTTCAGGACTTACACCATAGGAATTCAGCTCCTTTATGGTACGAACATCTTTAGATAAAAAATATAACTACAGATCAGTCAGGAACCCAACATATGCTTTTGGCTCCTAGTATATGTGTGTTTTTATTATGAATTATATCATTTCTAGATAAGATACAATGTTCATATTTAGTAGCTGGATGAGAAAAAACTTTCTGAAGAATATTTAATACAAAATTAAATTCAAATTTTAAGGCACACCATTTCTATTCATTTCCAAAGATTTACAAACAACCTTTTTACCAATTCTGCATGTGCATATCATGGCGTTAATAACTAGCAGAGCTACTAAATGGGTATGTTGGTGGTTGAAAGGGAAAGTCTAAGGTCACATATATTACTAGAAGGAGAGCTAAAAACTGTAAGATGGGATTGTATAAAATAGTAAAACCTCATATAAAGCACAAATATGGGTAATACTGCATATAAAAGACTGTTATTACAAAATATAAATATCGATATATTAGAAGGAAACAGAATAGCAGCTAAGTGCGGCAGGGGAAACATAAAGAGATTGAGAAGTGATGAGTTTTGTTTGTTTTTTATTATTGTTATTATTTTTGAAATAATGAAAGTACTCTAAGAATGACTGAAGTGATGCATGCACAAATATGTGATTACACCAAATACCACTGATTATACACTTTAGATGGATTTATACTTTATTAATACATATCAATAAAATTGATTTGTTAGCAAATATATAAGGCACTTGTGAAACAATTCTTAAAACTGGTCAACTTCAAATCTTTATCAATGTTTATTAAGTATTAAATGTTGATTTTTATGTTGTGAGAATCATTTTTGCAACTGCTCAAAGAAAGTTATGTGAATAATTTTAATCCATGACAACGGTTTTTGAGAATGACATTTTAATTCATTGTATCTAATGGTATTATAGCAAAATGTTTTTACCCCAATACAAATGTTATAGTGTATTTCTTTTTCTAGGATACCTCTCCTGCATATTTAAACTGAAAACATGCACCATGTTTTGGACCATTTCAAATGACTATTCAATTAAGCCAGAGGAAGAAAGATTAATCACTTTAAGGTGGGAAGCCTGCATGGATGACTGCATCTAGAGGAAGAAGTGTCTTTTTTTAACTCAGGCACAAGTGCCATAAGATTGTGCCAGTGGTAGCTCTTAGGGGACAACATATTTGTTGTATAATTATTATTCTAAACACAAAAGATTCAGGATAAGGCCCTAGAATCCATAACACCCTTTGAAAATTATCACTTAGAGAGTTATTTAAGGATATTTATACTTTTCGACCTGCATACATCATATACTGTCCCCAAACAGGCTTTATGAAGCTAATTTTATGAATTTTTTCTTGTATGTAGACTGCTGATTATCTAAAACATAAAAGAACTCTGCAAAATTTTAATAATAGATATCTCTAAGATGAAAACATGCCAGAAAGAAATAAGTTTAATATTCAATTAATTAAAGTTAAACAAATTGTTTCAATAGGGAATATCTTAAAAATTTCAAAATACTGATGTGGACTGTGAACACTTTGCAGGAAAATGTAGTAAGCGGTGTTTGGAAAACCCCGGTCTATAAATTACATGAAAGCCTTTGCAACCCACTGCTCATTTCAGATGTGCTTATCTAGACATTTTCATAGTTCATAATACATTAGAGGAAAACAAAACCATACATGGTATTTTAAGCCTATACATCATAGTTTTATATAAGGATAAGATTGGGTTGTATGTTCTCTTCAGATGCTTTTATTGACTTCCAGAATAAAGGTCATTCAAAGCAATGTATAATAAAATATGTCATGAGTCATAGGATGATTTCAGCTAAGACATAAAAAGGGAACTGGAATGTAAGAGAGAGGTTTTAAACTCTTCAAGAGATTATAATCTCCTTAGGTAGATGGGTAATATATTGTACTTTAATGTAGTCTTAGAAAACAATCAAGTCCTTACATGTGATAGCAACTCAAAAATTTGCTGCTACTTATGGTACAAATATATTCTATAATCACAATGGATAAGTCTTACTCATCTTTTAACTATCAACTTAAATAAACAGAAGTGTAAAACACAGGCAGATGTTAGTTACTAAAGAAAAAAATTAATGAAAAACATTAATACATTGAGAACAAGAGCTCCTCACAGTGTTAACTACGGCAGCAAGGAATATTTAAAGCCCAAAAACCTACAACTCTTGATTACCATCAGGGAAACAGCATTTTGGTGTTTTTATACTGGTTTTTTTTTGGCTTTCTCATTCCAAACTCCCTTCTGTCAGCTTTTTACTACAGGGGTCATAGTGGAAGAAAATAATTCTTTCTCTGTGTTTGTGTGCATGTGTTTCTGTGCAAGTGGCTCCACCAACTTTTAAGGACATATGATGGTAGGGAGAAGAATGGGTTAGGCAGAAACACTATAGAAGCATTAACTAGACTGAATCTCAGAAGAGATCTCTCCTTTCCTGTATCTCTCTCTCTCTCTATTCCTCTTAAGTATTCTAAAATGTGTGCCATATATGGAGAATCACTGAGCTGAAATCTAGACTATGAGAGATGCAGCTCTTTCGTATTAGCTTAGGAGGAGGATTTGTTCAGCCATTAGCTTTACAACCTAGATTTACACAATCTATCTACAAAAAAATAAACTCTGAGTTCAAATGGCCTCTTTTATTATAATTTTTTTTTATTTTTAAAGAAGCTTTATATTACATAAATGTTACATAAAAAATTTCCTCTCCCTCCCCCTACTACACTTTCCCACATTAACATCCTTCATTAGTGAGGTACATCAAGTGGGTTCTAAACTATAGAGAAAGGAAAAGGATGCTGAAAAGAGAGATGTGCCTAGATTAATTTGATTTGTCAGTAAAAAATTCTTGTACCCTTTTAATGTCTGCACCCCTATACCCTGTAACATTCACTAAAAAAGAAAAGTCATATGAATAAACAAAATAAGAAATTCTCTTTTTCTTTTTGTGATAATATTGTTGTAATTAGGGTTGGTTTATTGTATTAGCATTTTCTCCACAAATTAATACTGGCCTCAACCCACTAACATAATTTTCTTCTATCCACTATGGTCGCTTGGCTGAGCTGCCTAAGGATTCTCTGTTCTTCACTTTCTTTCTCAAAACTTATGCAATCAAATTTTTCCTGAAGATAAATTTTTGAAGAGCCCTATGGTTTTGAAAGGATATTCTTGAATATTCAGTAGCATGGATCCACATATTATTCTATGTAATTGCTTAGTAATATGAAGTCTATTAAATAGTAGCATTTTATAACCTAGGACTCAAGGTAATTCACTTTATAATGAACATAAAAATTACTTCTAGGTTTTATGGTTTTTCAATCTTCTAAAAAATTATTTTAGTGTTTAAAAGTAAAAGTTTTAAAAAGTCCTCTATGTATATTCATTTGCTAAACTGAATAGGTTTTGAAACATAGTATCTTAATATTATTTCAATAAGAAGGAATTAGAATAGTTTTTACACAATGACCCCAGGCAACTCAATACAGTCACATTTTTTTTGCTTTTCTTTTTTCTTAAATTTTAAAGAACTTAATATTCTGTTAGAACCAGATGCTAAGACTGTCAAGTTGAGATAAACTATGCTCTAGTATACCTTTATCAGTTGCAATTTTTAATGTAGATTATTAAAGTACAAAATGTTAAATAACAGAAAGACAACAACTCTCAATTTGCTTTTACAAATGAGCTGGTTGCAAGGAGACAATACAAAAAAAAAGGAATAGGCCATATTTTATTGTAAATCATCCAAATTTATCAGAATATCAGACTTTCAGGGTATTAGGAAGGTAACTGTTCCTATTTTGAACATTTATAATAATTGGGTCTCTCTTCAACCCCAATATTTCTTAAGTGAAACATCTATTTATGGAATCTGGTTAAGGAACAAATAAATATGTTTTGTAAACAATGAGTCCAATTTACTTAAGTTGGGACTTGTTATTTCTAAGGTCTTTTCCCTTTCATCAGGTTTTTCCTTGTAAAGGATGTGAGAATACTATTGATTGGTGATTTAAACAAACTTCATGCAAATTTCTTACCACTCACAAAACATAAACTAGGGATATGTATGGTGATGTCAGACTCACCAACCTTACCCAGAAAGCCTACGGAATAAATGTGGCCTGCTGCCTGTTTTAGTAAGTAGAATTTTATTGGAACATAGCCAAGTTCATTTTCTTTAGGTGGCTTTTGTGCTACAATGACAGAATTCAGTAGCTGCAACCAAGACTGGATGGCCTGTAAAGCCTGAAATATTTTTCATATGTTTTATCACAGAAAAAGTTTTCTGACCCTGGAATAAAGGGTCAGAATTTAAACATACTATGCTTTATGAATTTAAACATACCATAAGAAACTCCTGCAAATGTGACTGTGAATAATTTCTAAAATGATGAATATGGTTATAAGCTAAATCTGATAGTAGACAGTACTAGTCTACTGGTGATTAATAGTCAATAAATGTTCACCTCATTCCAGGCCCAGATATTTTAATAAAATGTTTCTATTACTTGATCTAAACTGTATTCGAGAAGAATATTCAGGAGGCTAGTTGGGTTTTTATACCAAGGATGAAGAATCAGTTTATATCAACAGTTTTGCCAACTCACCTGATTCTACCCCTGGGACGCTCAGATTGCTCTGACATAAAGCTTGTGCTGCTGAGGCGAGAGGCACTGCTGGTTCGGGAAATGGCAGACACATCACTGACATCACTATCTGATGATTTGGCAGAGACGTTATCACAGCTTCTGTACTGATCTGTATGTATGTTATACTAAAGATCAAAAACAAGAAAGTGAGAGCTCCATCATCAGATCGTGGGAAAAAGAGACATACATGGTAAGGTTAATGAATACTTAGGCCACATCAATTTGAAGTGTACCTTTGTAAAAGTAGGTGTCGAATTTGAAATGATCCATAAATGACATGTTACAGCCATTTCAAGCCCTAACATAATATATAATTTCCAGTGTAAGAATTCTATACACTTTGAATGGTAAGACATGGTTTATGATAGTCTGAATTATAAATTACACATAAAAATTAAATGTTTGGATGGAATAGTCATTCAATTAATTATTTGTATATACTTAAAACTTTAAAATTGTATTACTCATTTGTTTTCTAAAACATCAGTTGCTCTTTCCTTGATTTTAATTTCATCATTGCCTATTTTATTCACCCTCTATTCTGTCCTGTAGGGGCTGCTTCCATCTGTCTATACTTCTTGATTCTTGCCAAAGCTATTAAATTCCCTACATACATTCTCTATTCTCAGACTTCATATACTGTCTTTTATATTGCTTCAAAAATACATCTCTTTACAAAAAAAGGGCTGATTTTAAAACCAAGGGGTGGGCCAAATATGAGTAAAGCAACAGTCAAAAATCAAACTTTACCTTTATTATTGTTCTAGTAGATATTTTTAGATTTAAATTACCAACTCAATGTCAAAAGTAAAAAATGTGATTCCTATTTAACTCTCAGTATTTAATATATCATATTTAAAGGTGTTTTTAAATTCATCTTTAGTATTAATTCCTTAAATGAGGACTCATCAGATAAAAGATTAAAAAATGTAATGTCAGAGCAGGTAGCCTATTCTTTCTGCTTCAATGTCATATTGCAAAAGATCATGCAGTAGACAGCTTTATATATAATATGATTGTATTTATAAATGTATTATAACAAATTGTGAGTATATAAACAATTATACACAATTTTAAATAATATATGATTGAGTGCCTCATATTAGGTACCAGAATATAAGATAACATATAAATTAAAAGAACACATAAACATTTGAGTATTCAAGTTTCCTACCAAGGAATTTAATTTTAGATGCCTGAATAATAAAGTTGTAAAAATATCAAATGTTATTAAACCTGTAGAAAAGTAATTCGTGCTCCATATCAGAGGAATTTTAATGAATCTTAATGGACTCTATTTCTTTTAAGAAAATATACAAATAATTCTTGTTAAAGTATATTAAATAAACTGATACTAAAATCTGGATCTATATGTACAAAAAGAAGTATATAACAATTATATTTTTAAAATAATCTTAGAGAAAGGACTCAAGAGTTCTATAATCTGCAAAGAATTAGGAACAAGGAATTTTTTTTTTTAAGGATGTACGGGGCTTTGAACCTGGGACCTCGTATGTGGGAGGCAGGCACTTAGCCACTTAGTTACATTCACTCCCCACAACAAGAAATTTTAAAAGATTGCATGTCCTATTATACTTTTCTACACTGGGGTACAGAATAACTGATCATTTGACATGAGCTCACTTTTCCATCACACTGATTATTTGAAGAAAATGAAAGATATTCACATTTACTTTTTAGTACTACATTCACTTTTTTCAAAATGTGTTAAAAATGTAAAGAATCATTGATACAATATCAAGCATGATTTATTAAATTCGCTTTTTAAGCAATTAAATATTTTAATGAAATTACATTAATACACTTTGAGGAACAAAATATACTAAAGAGGAAATTATATTGATCACTATAGCAAGGAAATAAGTCATTGATGTGAGAGGAAGTCTAATTGTGGGGTTGTTACTTTTAGAAGTAATAACATAGTCTGCAACTACCTACAAAACCTGTCACTTCAAATATGGTTGCTGTACCTAGGTTAGAGAAACATAAACACACTTTAAAATGTAAGAGCCTACATTCAAATTCACACTGAAGTGATGACTGTTACTCCATCATCTAGGCATGCAACTCTATATATCATCAATAAGAAAAAAAACCTTGGTGACAAATTTCAAGGATACCAAATTAGTTTTGTGCTTTTTCAAAAGCAAAGTTAATTACTTATTAAAGATGAATGTCAGGATCATTTAAACTTTTAAAGCAGTATCAGGTTTCAAAAAGCATCTCAGAAATTTTACTACATTCCTCTGATAATTCATGACCACAAAGAAAGTCTAATTCTATTGATGTTTAGATACAAACATTTTGAGAACGGCTAACTAATTTCTAATTTGGCAGGATCAACTAATGTGTATTGCTTCATCTAAAATATCAAATGGATTAAGACAGCAAAAAAGAGTCAATAAAAGAATGAAGCGCACAATTTAATCTATGATAATATTGGTTGTTTATTATAGTAATGAAATAGATTTTCATGAAGTAAATTATAAAAATATTGGTGCAAAAAATTAAAAATGGAAAAAAATAATTTCTCAAGTATGTCTAACAGGTTTGGATGAACCGATATGGCTATTGTACAATATTTAAAAATTCTGTTGTCAGCATTAGGCCATACTACAAACAACAGAATTGTGGACAGTTTTATCTTTTACTTGACATAAAATATAAAAATAAGCTAATCATTTGTGGTTTTTATCTTATATATTTTCCTAAATTCTTATAAAGTTTTTATTTACCATCTCTTTGATTTCCCATTTGATTGGTATTATAATTTATAATAATTTTACTTAATATAGCAGCATAAATTTACATAGTAAGAGCAAGGATAATACATTTGAAAGGAATGGATCTTTTAGATGACTTCTAATGCAATGAGAGAGAGAAAGAAGGAGCATGTGCAAAGGAAAGAAAAATATGTTAATTTAATTGTGTGCAAATTCAAAGTCATATGAGAAACTCCAAATTAAACTGAAGTAATATATACATTTCAATGATATAAGAAGAAGAAAAAAATGGTGTCTAAGTTCCAAATGAGGAGTTCTAGGCTTCACGCTACACAAGAAGTCTTATTCTTCCTGGTAAATCACCATCTTTCTAATGGGTTCCATTTTTATATTTTGCTAAATAAGGAAGTTGGAGTAGAAATAAGGGAGTTTGAGGTGTTTTCAAGTTTCATATTTCCTTGGGCCACAGAATTTGGAACTTTCCAATATAAGATAAGCCTACTTTTGATTTATTATGACTAAGTATTACTGGTGGTTCAGACATCTAGAGCTCTTCATTTTGTGGATTTTTTCTATTGGCTTACCAGAAAGCTCATTTCAAATGATCCAGAAGACTTTTAGCATTTTCCCCTGGGTTCCATACTTAATGTTTTCTTGCTTCCTATACTGGCCCTCTCTCCTCCTGCTTCTCTATTTCACCTAATCCTTTTACATAATGCTAAGAAATTGATGAATTATTTCCAGTTTAATGAAGCATTTCCAGTTTAAAAGGCCTTTTCACATAACTACATCCAGTTGTGGAGGATAAACCTAAATTACCCTGGCCTTCTAATTCTTACTGTATTTGTAGTAAAAGAAAATAAAAATGATGGTGAAATCCATAAGGAAGACAGAGAAGTAAGATGATAAAGTGATAATATCATAAAGAATAAGCTGTAGCGACGATATATGCATATGGAATCAGCAACTCTATGGACCAACATGATATTTGGCTTACTATTTACTATTTTTACTTCTTAAAAGTTGTTCAGATTCTAGGAAATTATGCCTCCCTGAAACACAGTGACCTTAGCACTGTCTGAGTTGGGAACCTATATGACCTAAGATGGAAAGTGATAGACTTTGTCCAATACACATGACCCTATGGTAGCCTATGTGGTAATGTATCATATTTTGTAAGCACCTCTATTTTTTGTATTAGTTTCTGATGAACATATGGTTATAGGGTGAAGAATTTCATTACTGCAAAATAAGTATGTATTTCTAGGTTTGTATTTCAAACTAACAGTACTAATTTAGTGCAGTTCTTACTTAATTTTAAATTTCCAATGGATCATTACTTCCAAAAGGGTTCCTTAACATCAAATTAATTATGACAAAGTTTCACTTATAATGGTAGCTGACAATTTTATAGTATTCTAAAAAAAATATTAAATAAATCAGACAATATATATAAAATTACTTCATGAAATATAAAATTCTATGCAAATCTTAATTGAAATTATTAGATATTAGTTACAGTTTATAAATTGCTTAGTGTTTCCTTAGAAAATAATATTAATATATAAATTAAATGCTTAATCAGCACTTGAAAATGTGTGGATTTCAGTTTCTAAAACTTTGAAATCAGTTACTTTTATTACCAAAGACAGAGCAAATAAGAAATCTTAAATGATTCACTAAAAAATCTGAATAGTCAATACCAACCTAAAATATATCTATTATTTAAGAGTATAGAATATGTATCTTAATATTTTAAATAAAAGATTTGAATGACATCTACTGATAAAATGGCTACACATATATTGCTTGTGGGAATCTGACTTTAATTTCAAGTGTCTATGTGTATTTCCTTTTCAGAAAATATTAAACTTATTAATAAATAATATTTTAATAAACACAGTTATATCTTGTGAAAAATATCAAGAGGAGAGAGGCTTTCCAGGATTTGGTAGGAATTATGATGCAAGACTATCATTTGAATGGTTTGAATAACTTCTCTTATATAACTTTTATGCTTGCTAGTTTCTGTCTTGTACACACATTGTACATTTCTAAGAGGGATACTATTGTTTGGATATTACTAATTTTACCTTGGAATATTGCTCGCGATCAAGTTCTTGACTAGAACCAGACCCTGTTGTCTGCTTAAATCGATGCACTTTCATTTTCATCTGTCTTGTGCGCTCCTCCACTACTAAGCTTGCTGTGAAAACACACAATGGAAGCCTATTAAAACACGTGAAGCACCTTTTAGGTACTGAATGGTTTAAGAGTTCAATGTTTTTGGTATGACTTCAATTAAATGTAATTTAGAAATATGACATGATTAATAAATGAAAAGTAGAATATACAATACTAGCAACTGTTAATCTAATGATGAAAATGATTTAAATCACACAGAATGGGGAACATAAATGTTAGTAACAGAAGACAAGTATTCTATTTCTTCATTTAGTATGACATATTTTCTATACTCTTCAGAAATGATATTCTGAAAATTTATTTGTGAAAATCTTTTCTATTTAATCAACTGGCTGTTGCATGTACATATATAGAGAAAATAAATATACATACTTAACACATCACACATATATGCACATGCTTATGTGCATGCACGCACCCATTTATATCCTCAGCTAACAGTAGTTACCTGAAAACTGTTTTAATCAATAAGCACCTACTTTACTGTGAAATTTCTTACTAAATCATTAATTCCTACCAGTACCTTTTTACAAATATTTGCCAGTTCTAAACATGGATTTACTAAGAGAAAGGATTAGTTCCCTGTTTCGGATGGCTTTGTCTGAACTACATTTATAAAATTACTAAGTTTTGAAATATGACTAAAAACTTTTACTTCTTTAATTTGTAATATGTAAATTACAGTTTAAATCAAATTTAAATATATTCCATTTAAGCTTTTATCATTCTCCTATGTAGCAAATGTGACTCTTTAGAGGGGAAGAATTGCAGCTTTCAATGAACTACGAACGTTTTACAGAGGCACTTGTGGACAAATTTTTCACTTGTGATGATTAAACTTAGCCTATCATCCTTAATAAAAAAAAAAAACTGGCACCCATTTTGAAAATTAAGCAAATATGAAGTTTTTTTATGTATTCAGGTACAGACTACTAAAGTTTGAAATGTGTGGTTATATATTTTAATTATACCTTAAAAACTAAATTATTAAACATTTAGCTTTTACTTAAATTCAGTAAATTAGACAGACATTATTAATCCCTAACCTTAAAGTTATGTGAATTAAGCAATGACGCAAACTTGGTTTGAAAATGTTGACTTCAGAGACAGAAAATGGTAACTATTATTATGATTAGAAGATGGTTCAATGAAAAGCTTGAGGAGAGCATTTCAGAAATTAATTACCTGACAGCATATAAGTATATAAGATTCATAATGAACAGTATAAAGTAAAATTCCACTTGAGAGTAATTAGGAATAGAGAAAAATTTACTGAAAATATGAGTTATATTTATAAGAAGTCATATGCAATATAAGAAAATGGGCAAATATTTGTTTTCTGCATTCTGCCAATGGAATGCAGGGTACCTCTGGGTAAGGGCTCAGTTATCTGCTTTGAACTTTTAGGAAGTCAAATGAATTGTAATCAGCTGGACTCTGTAATTAAAGATTAAAGCAATTCAAAGCAATGTCAACTTAATATAAACAGATTTAAATGATATCAGCATAACTACTTTATGCAGATTATATACATTTTTAAACTAATTTTTTTATATTGATTAGCCCACAGCTTAGTAAACTTCACTCTTAGCATTTTGTAATTATTAGGGAGGACAATTGTTTATAACACTGGAAAGGGTATTTCTGCGAGCTTCTTACTTGAAGCAGTCTAAAAAAATTGCAATGATTTACTGGATAGCACCTCCATCTCTACATAGAATTACTAGCTTATGATATAGTTGGATTTAAATCTTCATTTTGCAAAACTCAAAACTAAATCATAAGATAGTGGTAGCCCAATTGATTCTTTAAAATGGCTTTAAAGGACTTCACTTATACCATCCAAAACTCAGTAATTTACTAGCTTTATTCCTAAAGAAGTTAAAACTGACAACTTTTAATTTCTCAGAGAAAGAATATCTACAAATACATACGTTGACTCAAAATCTGAGTGGACCTCTTTGTCTTCCAACACCAACTGAACTGCTATGCCATCTCATTGCTTGATATTAAATTCCAAGAACCAAAGCAAAACGTAAATAGCTTATCAATGATTTACTCATATGAATCAGATACTTATACATTATTGCACCCATTTTTTTTAGTATTTCTCTTTATTTCCTGATTATATGTATATTAGTGTGTATTTTGAAATGTGTTTATACAAGTTATTGTGTTTCAGTAAAAGGTTTTTCATAAATGTCAATGGAAAACATTCACTTTTGGAAGTTGTTTACCTCTGCTAAAGATTTTGCTTGTTTTTGCATTTTAATTTTCAACCTACATTGTGGAATAAAAAGTCACTATTTGTGGATTACAGGTGTGTCGATCTTAATAGTAAAATAAGTTTATAGATAAAAATTTGGATGTTTATCATAATTTGAACCAGAAAACGATTCCATTAAATTTACATGATTTCTAAAAAGAATTTGCTAATGTCAATGGCAAATTTAAAAAATATAAAATAAAATTTTAATTCTCCCCCAAATCCTAGCATTAAATTCACATTATAGTTAACATTATGAATGCTGGTAACATTGTAAACTAATGCAACTATATAAAAATTTATTAAAAAATTTGAAAAGTGTAAACTTTGGGGGTTTTGCTTTTAAGAAATTTCATAGTAGCCACATAATAGAGTTAAGTAAATCTCACATATTCTACAAAAAATAACAATGACATGTAATTTTACTTAGTCTTTAATGAAAATTTAGCTTCATATGATAAAGTCAGAATATAAGTATTTTTACTACAGAATACATTTACCTATAATTGTAAATTATAGGTAATTAACATTTTAAATATTAAATAGTATATTAAACAATTCATCTTTCTTTGCCCTAAAATGTAATTAACATTGAAATTTTATAAAATAAGATTTTTAGGTTGGAATTTTTCACTATACTTTCTAAAAATTGAAGGATGTATATTCTGTGTTGAACAAATTGTGTTTCTTAGAATTACACCTTAATTTATTTAAGAAAATAAATTGAGAACATGTAACGATTGATATAAAGATAATGGCTGCCAGGGGTTTAGAAGGGTAGGAAAGGGATGAATAGGTGGAACACAGGAAATATTTAGGGCAGTGAAATTGTTCTGTATGATACTGCAAAATGACACGACATTATACATTTGTCAAAGCCATAAAATATGTAACACGAAGTGTAAACCAAAATGTAAGTTATAAAATTTGGTTAGTAGCAATGCTTCAATGTTGGTTCATCAATTGCACAAATGTACCACATTAATGTAAGATGAGTAATAGGGGAAATTATGCGTATGTGGGTGGGGGGGCGAGAATTCCCTAAACTTTTGGTATAACTTTTCTGTAAATCTAAAACTTCTCTAAAATTAAGTTTATTATTACAAAAATAAATATTCATTGAATATGATCCCTTTTCTTTAGAATAACTTTAGTCTACATAAATTGCAATTCCACACTCCGGCATTTTTATCAGGTGAATCTATATGTGTCATAATCAACTCAATATTACAATTAAGAAATTACAATACTGGAACTTATTTTTAGGGTTTAAATTAAAAACCTAAAATATCCTTGTATTTTAAAACTCAACAAGAATAATTCTGATTGTAGCATACAGAGTGAGAAAAGCAAATATAATTTACAAAGTACTGTAATTTATTACAATTTTCTAAGGGAAAGTATTATATATTATCAAAAATAAAAATTTAGATAAGAAATTACTTCCCTTTCATGTCACCTGCTTTGCTAAGATTTTCTAATCTAGCATTGTGGATGATCTTTGATGAGCTTACAAATATGCTGAAATCATTTGCAAATGCTGTTTGTCTCTTATATTCATTTTTTCAGACCCATCCCTTTCAAACGTTTATTCAAGGGGTAAAAAAAAAAGCCAAAGAATCTTTAATAAATCTTCCTTCCCTCATCACTGTAAACTTCTATGATAACATCTCCTCCAAGCAGAATGTGATTTTCTGGGAAACTTTTCACTTACTAGACATTTGCAACTTGCTTAAATATAGAGCAAATATAGTTATGTTTCAGTTAGAATCATTTTAAGCATTAGGCTTTGATAAAGACAATCTTAAAGATTATTCCTGAATTGAATTCACATAAAAATGCATTTGTTTTGATTTCCAAATCCTTAAATCTTTCACATTTCCCCCATGCATCTAGAAATTAACATGAATTTTAAATTTCAAATGTCTGTGTTTATAGGAAAAAGTGACCTACATTAATATGTTGCTAAACTTTTAAATATTTTTCAAGTGTTCTAGGTGAAATATGACTGTAAAACAGGATAGGGATGATCAAAATATATAATGAAATATACTAAAATATCAAGACTATTATCATTTTATTTTCTAACAACTTTAGCTAGTACGTGTGTCAAGGTGATACATGATAATACTGGACAGGATAATTCAGTCTGTCTGGCTAATAACTAGAATATGCCACTGAGCTTTGTGAATATAAAAACTGGTGTCTCTGCTTCCTTGCTGTACAGCAGATACAGGGGGAATTCTATGTTAGTGGAGCTGCCCTGTTGATCCAATGCATCTCTCAGAAAGGGCAAACATGGGAAACATTAGAAGTAAAAAAGTAAACAAATGTTAAAATGAAAATATCACATATCCTTTAAGGTCTTTTAAATAAAAAAACATGAATTTTGGTCTAGATCATTGAAATGAAATATTGGAAGATGTGGAAAAGTAAAGCTGTATATATATATATATATATATATATAATTACTCAAATACTATTGGATTCAAAACCACAAGACCACCTCTGCTTTAGCATGTTTATTTTCACTGAGCTTTGTAAAACAAGTTCAGGAACTGAACACCACTTCTCAGTGCCAAAATTGCTAAGCCCCAGTATAACACTGAAAATACTAGTACCAGAGAGATAAGAAAGACTCAGCGAAAGAGTATTCTCTTTGCTTTGTCCTTTTTTTGTTACACAGGATTAAAGAGCTTTTTAAAGGGTATTCAGATTTTGAGAGAGAACACCGTGTTACTCATGAGGCACTTCTTAGAATATGATCTTCATGAAGAGCAGGCCATGTAATTAAGGCTTCTCCAGAAGAAAATGAAACCAAACGCTGAGGGGTCATGTTGTTCATTCCAAGTGATCTCTATTATTTTTCTCCATAATTTGTCATTATTCCAATAAAAATAATTGCAGTATATTATATCTTGAATGGCTTGACGTGGCATAACTTTAAATATTTTCTTTGCTAAATTCAAAGCAAATTTATTTTGAGCCCCTTCCCACATTTTACGAGATTTGGAGGGCCTATACATTTTTATAGGACAAAAAAACCTAAGGACGTGACTAGACGCCTACCTGCATTCTATTTTCTTTTGCACTTTTCCTACAAAGCTTGGGAAGAAAGGAGTAATGACTTTGTCAATTGGGTATTTCTTGTAAATTGAGACTTGGTTGATATAAGTGGCAAACACTTTGACATTTTTAAAAGTCCACAATAATATTATAAATAAACACATGTGAATAAGAATGGGGAAAAGGGTGAAAACCATAACTTCTGATTTGCTCTGTTTAGGATGCTTTACCCTCTGTATCCCTGTAGTTTAAAGAGAAGGCTAGAAATACAACTAAATGTATGGGTTAGTTGCAAAAGACATGAAATGAATAAATGATAACTTTACTAATGGCATTCTACATATTTATGAATATGTATTCTCAAATATTCAAAATAAGTTTTCAGAAGAAGCAATACCCAAGAAGGTTAAGAAATTTGTATCTTTGGAAGCTTAATATTTAACAACAGGAAAAGGATTACCTGGCCTAATATGTTAACTACTAGATAATAATAAAAATGAAAATAAAATTGAAATCCTTGGCAATTCATTGACAGTTAAAATTATATTGATTCTGAAAAATAAACATATTTTACATATTTTAGCAAAAGTCAACTTATATAATTTCTTCCTATAATGTGTCTCACAACTATAACAAACTCTTAAAATAAGTGCACAAAAATGATCTATTCAATAACTAATAACAGAAATCATTAAAATTAATGTTTTTTACCTTTGCATATGAATTATTCCAAATTAAGGTTAATGCTTAATATTTACATAAAATTATATTTTCCATAACTTAGTATTCAAACTGTTCTTGCCAACATTTAAAGAAGTATAGATAATCTATTTGAGCATTGTCATAGAAACCTCGCATGCTTAATACAGTTCACTACAGACAATCCTTTAATAGAACCAATGATCTGGTTACAATAATTATATATTTTATCAGTGAAAAATGAAAAGCAAAAAATTCCTATTTACTCTGTTCCTCTACAAATCATTTTCTAAATCACCTGAACTCAGCCTCATTTCTCCATGTGTGTAAATTACACAATTTTTATGACAAAGGAAATACATACTTGTAGAAAATACAGTATGATGTGTTTTGTAATGACTCAAAATTTCTCCTAAAAGCCACAATGTTACTGCACTTAAGAAATATTATCTAAAAATATGCAAATTAGAAATTTATTATGACAATAACATTTTTCTCACCTTGAAGTCATTTAATTTCTGGTTCAGTTTTGGTCTTCTTATATCATTATTTCGATGCCCCCAAACTACATTCATGGGCTCTTTAAAACTGTCCAAGAAATGTAGCAGAGAGGGAAAAATTGGCTTATTTTTTGAAGGAATACTTTAAAATATGCCTAAAATGTGAAGCCTAAAATGATATGCTCTCTCAGCTTTCAACATAAAAGAGGGAAGTAAAAAGTAAGTGAAATAGGATGAATATTTATAGTCCCTCAGTTAACTCCTCAAGCCTAAGGATGATTTACCTTTATTAAAATACACCAGCTTTGTTCTCTCAAGTTGCACAGTAATCTGAGAGACAAGCCAGGTATTAGAATATTAAGCTGAGTGGTGAAAAGTTGGGTCCTCAGGAGGAGGCAGGAAGTCTAAGTGGGCCTCTCTAAGATCCTGATGTCACGATGGGTGTAACATGACAAAGCAGACGAAACACGTGCTATGGAATCAAAATCTGGCTCTGACACACAGCAGTTTTTTATTAACCTTAGGCATAATTCTTGACCCCTTTGATTCTATTTCTATAAAACTGGGGTTATAATACTTCCTTTCAGTTGCTCATGTGCTGTTACTGCAATTAAGTGAATATACATGAACAGTAGGTACTCAATAAATGCCATTTGACTGAATAAAATCAAATGTTGAAAATCCTCTAGAACAAAGGCATTAAGAACAAGGTGTTACAGAGAAGTTGGTATCTAATTCCCTGTTTTACCTCTTACCAGATGAATGACTAAGAAAGACACAAGTTTTTAACCTTTCTATGCTTTAGTTCTCTCCACTGGGAAATGACAGTATAATAACTATTTCTCAGGTGGTTATGAATATATAATGAGACAGTTTATAGCACTGTTAGAGTCACTGTCCTAGTAAGTGTTCAGCAAACTGTATTTACTATTAATAATACTAATAGTATTTTACATCTCTCTTTAGGTCGCTTTACAAACATATACTGGAAAATTAACAGTCTGTCCCCCACATTTAAGGTTACCAACTTTCCCAGTGTGCCCGCGACTGTCCTGGTTTTAGCACCAAAAGTGTTGCATCTGGGAAACCTCACAGTCTCTGGCAATTTAGGACCATCAGCCATCCTACAAGTCATCTATTAGTCACCAAAAACAAACCCTGCCCTAAGGAGTTCTTTAGCCTTTATTGTCAGATAAGAATAGAATGTCTTAGTCCTCATCTGCTCAGGGAGCACTCACTCATGCTAACTTGAATTCTGCAACATGCTGGATCTCAGAAAACAGGGGACTTCAGCTCACTGCAGTAGGGTTTCTATGCTAAAAAAAAAACTTGGCCTTTTTTTTTTGAGATATGTGAGTGTAAAACTGACTTTAAAGAAATTTCTTGAACTTGCTTCTATACTTTCTGGACTTTTTGAACTTCTGGAGAGTGAGATGCCCTCTCTGAAATCTCTGTGGAGAGGTATGGCATCCTTTGCTGCTGTGTCTTGCAGGATGTATTTCGGCATGTGCTTCTTTGGTTGTTTTTGGTCATGTGGTCCATTCTTTGAAGCATCTCTACCTCTGGTCTCGAAGGAAGACTTGGCAGGGTGGTAATACTTCTCAGCCAGGACAGACTGATCCTCTAAAAATGTGACAATCTAAGATGCTCCATTATAAGGCTTTAAATAAATGTACTCATTTCATGTAGACTGTAGGTTGTACTACTTATGGGTTTTGTGTGTAGGTTTTGATCAGCTAATTATAACGTTTTGCTAGTAATAATATATATGGAGATTATCTAAATGGAGATTATCTTTTTCTTTCTTTTAGATAAGTGAATAATATATGCTATACATGGAAGAGCTCTAAATTCTAATGCTCTTATCACACTAAAATTTATCTTGACTATCCAGTTAAAGTCTTTTGAATCTACTTACCAAATATATTGGCCAATTTTTACTGCTGAATCTAAATTATATGTTTCTGATATCTGAATTTCAAATGCAAGATGGCCAGAAATTTACACAAAGTCTAGGGAACAACCGTTTGATCGCATTGAATAATATTTTTTTAATATGTATTTAATACCTACTATGTCAGACACTATATCAGAATATGTATATGTGTCAGAAAATATAATTATATTTTTATAAATTCAAACTAAAGGAATTTAATACTAAGTCCCATTTCACTTTGTTTATTGAGGTACATACCATATAGCACAATATATTTAAGAGTCAGGGATAATATATTTGGGATTTGTGCTAAAATACAATACATCAAAGTATAGTGTAAAGAGATCAAAAAAGGAAGAAGAATGAATATTGTAGTCTACTACTCATAAGTGTTATGTATGAGAAACCTGCTAAATCTTTCTGAACCTGAGGTTCCTCATTCATAAAATAGGAACGCTGCTACTCTAGGGACTACTTTGAGGATTACTATGGGCAAAAAATTAATCTAATCTTTAATCTAAATTCAAATATTGAGTAAATATGTTTTTATTAAACTGTTCAACATTATATATATTTAAATTTTATGATAATTATTACATCTGGATAAAAACTCATTGAAAAACATTTAATTATCAGGTCAAAATAACACTGAATAGGAAATGGTGTGGGCGGCACATAAGAATGGGTTGAGACCTACACCAACATGAAACCCAAGGGCAGACCACAAAGAAATGGTGATCCATAAGACAATAAAGTAGGAGGCCAGCAATCTGCCAATGCAGCAGGCTGCGTGATATGCCTTTCCTAGGTCCCTCAGAAATGCAAAATTAGTGGATTATTACCACAATTATTGAGGCCAAGAAGAGTAATATTTAGCAGCAACTTCCTAGATTCATGACTGCAAGGGGGACCAGAACATTCAATAAAGTTACTGTTATTACACCTGGATATTACCCTGAATAAAAGTTAAGAATTAAACCCTTTATTGATGAGAGCATGGAAATGACAACAAATAAAAATAAACAAATAAACAGTACGTTAATATTTTCCAAAAAGAATGGTTTTCTAGTCAATTTAGAGAAATCAATTTTGAAGCCCAAATATTATAATTTTAATCTAATATTTACTTATTGGACATGAACAGTTCATAACATGAAAGAATTAAATCTAAATACGTTACAAAATTATTCAGGGAACTAACTACCTGGTAGTTTTGCTAATTATTTCAATAAATATATGTATATAATGCTCAAATATTAAAACATAAAAGTAACAATATTAAATTGTTTAAAAAGTTACATTAATATTTACCTTTTGTGGAAGAGTTATATTTTTCTTGTTCTTCAATGAATTAAATGCACATAATGATGGAAACAAAAGAAAGAAATCAGCAAATTTATAGTTAGACATGTAAATATGAATTAAGACAATGGCATGAACAATAAAAATGCTTAACATATAAATGTACATGATAAATTGCAGTGACAAACCATGAGTAAGTCTCAAATATGGTACTAAAATTAATCAAAGAAAGAATGAATATAATAATTTATATGTGTAAAATAAAAACAGAAACAATGGGAAATTAATATGTTTGGCATTTGAGAAAAGTATATTTCATGGTATTTTTCCTTGCCTTTTAAGAATTCCATAATAGTTCAGTAATAATTTTATTAACATATTTTAATTTAAATCCACTGTGAATATTTATTATAAATTTATTTCAAAGCATATTTAATGTTCATAATTAAAATTTTATCATTTCATAAATGATAGAATTTCAAATAATTTGGAATTTCATAAGTTAAATGCAAAAATAAATTACTTTTTTTTTTTTTACTAAATAATGGGCATTTTCTTTTCATTGTGGAAAATATTTATAACACTTTCTAGAGGCAAAAAATACATTCTATCTTATGTAATCTTTTTTTCTCCTCGATTTAATTAGATTACAATATCCCAAAGTGAAATTTCTTTTACCTTTAAAGACAATACTTCTTAGACATTTTATAAAGCTTTAACTACACCTCCTTGTCATTATATTACTTACTGAAAAATAATGCCTGTCTAGAGATTTCTGAAGTGGAATACTTCATTCCACTAGAGTTTTAGGCAGCGAATATAAAACTAGAACACATAATATATAACTGACATACCACTAACTGTTAGTTTATGGATAATCTTTAAAAATTTCTTTAAAATGTTCAGTTGAGCATAGAAGAACACCACTTGGTTGGTTTCAGAAATCACACATATTTTCATCTATAACTGATTATATGACTTTCAGCATCATTCTACACAAAGGGCAATGTTGGACAACCAGAGAAATTTCTTGGAAATCTTTGATCTTAATTGTCACATACCATTAGAGTTACCTAAAATGTAAAACTCCTTTCTCAACTACTTTATCTGAAATTCTGTATTGTAATCAACTCTCTTTTTTTCCCCTAAATATACTTTAGCATAATTGTATATAATAACAGTAATCATACTGCACAATAAGGTGACATTATGAATTTTTTTAAAAACTTAAAATAATTTCTAAAAAATTAAGTAGACAGGTCTTTTCAACTTATATGTTAGCCTTTAAAATAAAACATTCCTTTTAAGGTACAAAGAGGGAGTGGTAAAACTGAATTACAAGAAAAAATATGTATCCAGTGTAACAATCTAATCATCCCAAAACACATCCTAAAAACACTGTAGATAATTGTGTATGGAAACTGTGTAAGAAAAAATATTTTATAAGTTCATCAAGAAGCTAAGTATCATTTAGGAATATAAACCATTTGAAATAGTTACTCTTACCAATCAACTGCTTATCTTTTAAAAAGAAAGCCACACTGTTAAAAATTTTAAAAATTTTTAAAAAAAGAGAAGGAAAGAAAGGAAGAAGGAAGTAAGTCAAATGCAGTAGAGTTTAATTAACTGCAAATAAATTACAGTCAGCATTCATCTTCAGAGGAGACAGAGCTAAAGTCTAATAAAAGGCAAAAACTAAACTAAATTAAAACAAAATCCAGTCAAAAGCCGTAAGAGCAACAATGAAATTGATCTTAAGTAGAATGTGTTAAATCCTGTCTAGATCATGAGTCAAATAATAAATTTACTTTTAAAAACATATTTTAGTACAAGGCTATAATTTGAACTGTTTCACTTGAAATAGACCCATAATTAGATGATGGCAGAGTATCATCAAATACCAGAATCCCAAAGCACATAACATCACAAATAAACCATATATGTTTTAATCACAGAAGAACACCTAGATACAATAATACATGTTTATTGTCATATTTTTAAATGGTTATATTCACATGACACTTGAGATCACATATTTCAGAAACACTCAAAAAGTGTTTACTAGTATATTTATGATATTAAGTATCAAAATAACACCACCATCAGTTTCATCCTCAGTCATTCCCTTCTTCCCACCTCAATTCAATCCTTACAAATCGATGATTTCTCTGAAAGACAACTGTAAATATGAATATAATAAACAGTGACACTGAGATTTACAATAAAACATGATCTTTTTAAAACAAAATCTAACATAAAATACAACTGATTTCATAGAAGCAATTGTTAGTCACAAGAAATAATATGACTATAATCTTGCTACGTAAGAGTTATATGGAGTATCCTTACATGTTTTGAAGCCACAGAATGTTATATTTGAAATTGGAGGAAATGCAAAGAATTCTAGAAACAAATACCCTTTGGGATATCAATCTTTAGCAAAATACAGCCAGTAACAGTGAGTTTCTAGCTAAATACCAAACTTTGTAGGTTTTTTAGTTGTGCAACAGGAGTTCATGAATGGATAATTTAATAAACACCAACTTTCATATTTTTAGAAAAGTAAATTTTAAAGCAATTTCATCTGGGTAATTGCTAATTATTTTTGATAACATTAATTATGAAAAATATTCTCAAAATATTCCCAGGAAAAAGAAGAGAAAATTTGTTAAACATGTAAACTGATCATTTAAATGAATTAAGTGGTATTTTAGAAAAGAAAGTCAGAGTTTCACAAAGCATATTTTTCTGAATAACTAAAAGAATACCCTAGAGCAACCCTGAAAATTGAAGTATGATGGTATATATGAGTTTTTTAAAAACACAAATACAAAGTTCACTATACCAGTATTTCTCTATTAGTAAGCTGCTACCTCTTAAAATCTACATTAATTTTTCTAGTATAATCGAGCAGTCGAAAAAAAACAAAACACTGTACCACATCAGTCTCTGAAACAATGCATTTATCTTAGATCTTTAACATTTCTATGTTCAGGAAAGAACTTCAACTAAGTGAGTAAAACACATACCCAGCACCCTCAATATAAACTGGAAATACAAATTTTACATCAGCAACAATTGAAACTTGAAAAATACTCAAAATGTTAACTTTTCAGTTGTTTGATGGGGATAAAGATTTATAAGATGTGTTTTAATATATGTAAGACCACTTCATTTATATTATAACTCCAAATTAGAAAATTAAATCAATAAATTGCTTAGCAAATCCCTGATGAGAAATATGTAATAACACTTACTGGCAACAATTCATTTCACTTATTGGGAAATGTGATAGCGCATTGAGTCATATGAATAAAATTGACTATTTAACCCAGTATTTCAATCATTTTGGCTAGATAGTTCAGTTAATTTAGTCTCCATAGTCGATAGATACACACAAGCATACACACACACATGCACGCACACTTCAGGAAAATAAAATACAATCTAATGTTTAAAATAAGGTAAACAAAATAAAATGGACTGTAAAAGGATAGGAAAATGTGTGTTCCAAGCCATTTTATCATCATCAAGCTTACATAAAAATACAGGGATATTGCAAGTTAAAAAAAATTTTTAAATCAGCTGTGTAATTTTTAAAATGTTTTTAAAATGAGGTAAATATGTCTCCTTTTAATACATATAATACCATATTGTACTGAGGTTTTAATTTTTATTTTCTTCCTTTGTTCCTTTGAACAAAAGTATTTTTTTTTATCTTACTCAGTTCTATTAATTGACAATCTAGTATTCACTCATTCACTCACTCAGGATATGAGTGATATGCAACAAACCACTACAGATAGGTGCTGGGGAAATTTTTATAATAAACTTAAATTTTTAGGTTAAACCAAACTACCATTCATTTAATAAAAGTTGTATAAAAAAAGGAGGTTCTCAGACCCAAGAATTTTGGACAATGGTCTCCCATTATTGGATACCTTGTTCTATACTGCCACTTCTCACTGGCACTTGTGGGAGCTGTCTTCCCCTGCGATTGCTGAAGGACGTGTCTGCTGGAGGAGATTGGGTTGGACTTCTTTGTCGGTGCATTCTGCAGGCAAAAAACAAGGTAGGGGTGGGGGGAAGAATGAAACAGTTAAATTCCAACATGGTCTAAAAAAAATATTTTCCTCCCTCCTATTACTATTATAACAGGCATAAAACCCTCAACTGGGCCTTTGAAAGCAAAATAAAAAACTTCTTACTTATGATAAGTGTATAAGGGGTATTTTAAAATAGGCTGAAAGAGGGAATTATCTGTCACACAGTTCTGCCTAAAGAATTCCTGAACTGAAGAGAACTGGATTCACTTCTTTTCATTAAGCTTCTTTGAAGTTGTGCTTTCTGGCAGGTTATCCATTCTTGGTAGTGCTAAACCAAATGTATTAATTACAGCCTCTGTATCTTAAGGCTATGATTAAATTAGTGAAAAGAGATCATTGCCTAAATAGCTATTAAGTTGATATATACTCTAGAATTATTTATAACTGTTAAGTATAATTCTAGAAGCAGATTTTTCTAAATCACCAATCACAGGTTATTTTTAAATAGGAAAAATCTTGAATAGTATTTCAAAAAATGACCTTCAATCAATGATCAGAAACCTACTACTGCAAAATCTGAAATTACAAATGAAAATTTGAGTAGCACACAGATGCATTACTGCTGCAAAGGAGTAAGCTGAATTCCACCTGCTGGCATTCCAACTTTTTTTTAAACTAAGAACTCTAAAACATTAATATTTTACTGAACACATGAATGCCTATTTTTTAAAATTCCTCTTCTACCTCTTATAGCAAATACAAGTTTTCATTTCAGGTAATTTCTTATAAAAATTTCACGTAATTAAAAAATATATATGAATATGCCACAAACAGATGGAAGGACATACACAGCCAAATTTATTTTTCAGTGGTAGCTAATTGGCAGGAATAATAGAATACTACCAGCACAGTGAAAATAGATGCAAGTAATAGAGGATGTGGGAGAGGTTTAAGTGTCACAAAGAAAGAATTAAAAACCATGGTGTCATAATGAGTGAAAGCATCGAGTGCTCAGGAAGGTACAACACCACACCAACACCTGGAGGCAGAACATGGATGCTGGGCTGGACATTGAATAGCGACCTTGTCAGAAGCGGAGAAGGTGGCGCCGACCCTCCAGGGGCAAGGTGGTGCATAGAACACAGTGTTCTGACACTAGAGTGCTCACTCGACCTCGAGCGAGCGGGATGTTTCCCCCTAAAGACTGGCTGTTCAGTCGCTCTTGGGGTTGCGTGTCCCCTTCTAGAAAGACATGGTGGGAGAACCCTAAAACATTAGGGTCAAAAAAGATCTTCAGTCAGCAGGTTCACATTTACTTTGATACCAAATATCTGTCCAAGGAAAACCTGGTTACTCTTTTAAAACAGTGATTTTTAAAACTAGAAGAAAACTCATCACACAATTACTGAAATGGAATTCAAGTCAAGCTAAGTTGTTACTGCAAATATTCATGCCATGTGGTTTTTAAAGGGATTATTTGAAGTAATAAACCTCTTGTAATTTCTACAGGGCAGAGACTTATGTTTGCTTTTGTTGTTGTTGTTTGTTTTTTACTGAACTATATGTCTAAAGCCTAGAACACAGCTACACAGAGATTAAGAGCTCAATAAAGGTATGTTAATTGAATGAGTGAATATAATTAGAATGATGAATACAGGGATATTTCAAGCAATTGTCTTCAAGAAGAAATAATACCTGAAGGAATCAGAAATCTGTGTATATTTTCACAATGTTTATAAATTTACTTTTCAATAAACTTTGCAAAGGATATCTTTTATGGTTAATTTCAGCAAACAAAAGAATTAAAATGATATGAGATAGAAAATGCTTCATTACAGAACTGATTAAATGGAAATGGCAGATCTATGGATAAAAATATAACTGAAAAAATATTTATCCTTATATTGAGTATTACCTTAATACAGTGTTTGAAATTATTATGAACACAACTTTGAATAAAGAATTCATAATGAAAAACTGATGCTTATACATATTCTAAATAAAACCCACATCTAAAATATCTTGATTTTTACAGTGGAAGCAATGCAATAATCCCTCATCCTTTTTAAAGCAAGGCTGTAAAATTCACTTATTATGTCACTAAAGTGTTGTAAGGGTAAAGAATAAATATTGGTGACCCAAAGCATATTAATTATTGAGTTCTTAATTCAATTTTGTTCAGATTGACTGTATTCCTCTTATTTTAAGTAAAATGATTTTAATAGCTATAATGATTTTGATTCAGGGCACCTCCACGTTTTTAGAACAATAAAATGGGAAGAGGTCAGGATTCAAAAACCAAAAAAGGTAAAGTTTAGGTCTGTAATACATATGCATTTTATCTTATTGAGCTATGGATTAATGATTTATCAGACTCTAATAAAGACTCTGAAACCTTGACTGTCACCTATATATCTAAGTTAAAGGAAAAAAAAACAAATACTCTACGTAATGAAAACTGCTCATTCTGAATGGACTTTTCACTCTAACTCAACTGTGCTTACAAATATTTTATCGAATTAATCACTGTAGGAAGGACTACATGATCAAGTCCCTTATGGTAAGTGTTTTTGCCTATTACTCTTTAAAAGCCATTATCTTGACCATAAATTTTAGGCATTCCTTGTTCAAAATAGACTTTCTAAATGGGGTTTGAAACCAAATGTTAGTTTTTACCCTAGTATTGAGAAATTTCATGAGTTCTGCAATTTCACTAAAATCTTGCTTCATTCCTCAATGCAATTCATAAGCACTAAAAAGACTACTTAAATGAAACTTGAAATGTGAATAATTTAGGTTCACCTTATGAGGTACACCTAAACTAAATGGCAAAACTGCAAAGATCAATTTCAGAGACAAAAATATGGCTTTCTGGGTGAATATTACACAGCCTGATAAGCTCACAGCTTGAGGCTTACAGAACCTGAGGAAACAGCCGGTGGTGTAAGAGGTTAATCATTTAGCACAAGGTCAGTTTTTTTTTTTTCCATGAACTAAAAGTCCTGCAGTCATGCAACAGTTCCTGCCACCAGCCAATTTATAACAAGTATGAGAGTCGAGACCACAGGGGACGCACTGAAAACCCCTTGAGGAAGAAAGAGGAGTGTGGCAGAAAGGCTGGATACCAGAGGGGAAACTGGAGAAAGTGAAAGCAGAATTTGAAAAGAACAAGGTTTTGGATATTAGAGATAATGGTACCACATACAGTTTGTTTATACAAGTAGAAAGTTGAGAGAATCCAGGCTTTAAAGCCTTGACCTTTTCAATGACATGGGATGTGTGAAGAATATAAGGCTGTAAGAAGAATGAGAGAGATTTAGAATAACCAGATTAAAGAATGGGACAGGTATAATGAATAAGTAAAATGATAGTAATTAACCATTCTTTACTGAGTAGTCATACCAATCATCTATACATGCCAGAGACACTGAATGCATGTGTGTATATGCATATACATATGTGTGTGCATATGTATGAATATGTATGTTTTGTATGTATTTGTGTATTTATATATTTTTGTGTTTTCTTAAACAATGTACACACTTTTTGTATCCTTGCAATACTGAGATGAGTAAGTAGTATTACTACCATTTTATAGATAGAATAATTAAGGGTCACAGAATGACTTGCCAAAAGACAGAGCTAATGTGAAGCAAAAGATTGTGTAGCTCCAATACTTGCCCTTCTGTTTATTGAGATAGGTTTTCTCCCATATCATGACATAAAAAAATGGTAATTTCACATATTTGTATGTATTAATTTTGTAACACAAAGCACAAATATATG
This sequence comes from Dasypus novemcinctus, assembly GCF_030445035.2. Classification (NCBI taxonomy): domain Eukaryota; kingdom Metazoa; phylum Chordata; class Mammalia; order Cingulata; family Dasypodidae; genus Dasypus; species Dasypus novemcinctus. Next base: position 43,962,501 of record NC_080683.1, on the reverse strand, counting down.
TCCAAGTATTGAACTGTTCAGCAATACTTCACATAATTATGTTTTGAGTGTTGGTAGGAAACAAATATATGGAAAATTGTACTTAATGAGTACTTACTCTGCTATATGTATCATTTGATATTCCAAACATTTTTTATGTGGAAGGTAATATTATTAATTGTTTAAAACATAAATATGAGGCTTCTAGTACAAAATTCCAATTCAAGCCTAAGTAGGCCTGACTCAAGTTCACTGACTCCATTTCAAATATATAGTATTTACCAATGAGCTCAATTCATGTCTACTCTCTCTCCTAAGACTATTGTTTTGACTTGAACCTAAGTAAAATATTTTTTTTACCAAAACCTTAGGTTCTCTTTACTCAGACATTCCTATTGTTGCAAATGGACTTGCAATGAATTGCTTCGACTGTAGCTTTAAAATGTATTTATGGTTTTTTAAAAAATGCCTTGTTAGGGGATGGACACGCACATGGTATTTAAAGTCACACCTTCAAAATGATTCTTCCTGACTAGGTTACACAGTATTGGAGCCTGCAGAGGCTCTTTCCAATAGCAGCAGCAGAACATAAAATGAATGTTTAAGCTCGTCTAAATAGTAGTCTAGACAAAATATCCCCCATTAGGATACATATTTAAAATTCCCCCATGAAAAAGTAAAAATGGTGCTAGCAGTTTATGTAGCTGAGTCAACATGAGGGTGAAATTCCAAACTTTTATCTGACTGAAGAGTTTCCCAAGACAATCAGAAGCACTGTTTCTAAATGGCTGGGCACACACACACAAAATCACTTCTGCCTGTCTGCTACAACTGGTCACAATGTCTTTCAAAATATTTTCTTAGAAGAATGCTATTCCTCATAGGGCCAAATTTGTTAAGGCTGACAATGGGCATCAAACTTATACTTATTTCACAGCAAATGTGCTAGGAGTTAAGGTATGACTGCATGGTATGACTCCTTTTAGGAAAATGCTAACTTTTAATGACCAAGAATCAGTAATCTTGGTTCAGTCATAGTTAGATGTCAACTCAAAATACCTTCTGAAGAAATGAGAGCTAACAGTAATAGAGAAAAGCTAGGACTTTTCTTCCTTTTGAACTAGCTATTAAACTATTCATACTCAAAAACTAGGTATGTAATATGTATTCATATAAAAATCATGAAAATCTTTATTATCAAATAAATCTACTCTCCTGAAAGGTCAAAGTTTTCTGTAAAGACCTACAAGCAGAGTATAGGCAAGAGTAATATGAATACGGTCCTTCAGCAGTAGGTCTTTCAAACATTTGAACTGGGAGTTAATCATACCCTTGCTATTCTTATTGGAGGGAAGGAAGATTTGTTATCCACTGATGATTTTCAGTGTTGCAGAGGTCAAATATCATTCATCTAAGTTAAGCACTTTCGGTTTCCTCTAAAATTATCCAGCACTTTGTAAAATAGTATTCCATTCTTAAAAAAGTGTTGATATATCAAACTCCCATAACATAGTAGTCACTTGACTATTAACTGTTAATTTAATGAAAGAAACATGAATGAAATAAAAAGAACCTGACTTTGAGGAAACATTTCAATCATGTCAAAATAATTAAAACTGCGTGTGTGGGACTGGGAAGGATGGCTGGAGAGTGAAAACTTGCCTAATGAATTCAAGTCATTTAAAATGATAGCTATAAAGAAAGAACTGGATTTAGCTGAAATGAGATTAAAAAATGTGTGAATAGAAACAATCTGTATTATTTCATTACAGACTATATATATCGCTGTTAGAACTCTTCATTTCTTCCCTCGATGTCCAATTTCTTTGTAAAAGTGAATTCCTATTCAACATTTTTTTTGGAATTTCCTTGGATCCTTGTTCTACCCTAAAGTTCCCTAATTATTTTGTATCTCCAAAGACCATTAGTCAGGAATAAATGTTATTTACCCCTCACTCACATCCTTTAACCTGTCTATCATCTACTTGTTTCTCAGTTTTCAACTCAGGGATAATTTCCTCTGGAAAGTTTTCTTTGTTCACTGCTCAAGGTTGTAGTTTTTGCTCTTAGCAAAGAACCTGGCACTTGTTAACTGAATGAATCACTGAATTGTACAGATTCTATCTCTGCAAAGCAGTTGTGATTATCTAGCTAGTATCTTACATCCACCCTTGGATCTTGTAATCCACCTTTCAAAATGTTGAAAGTGATTTATAATTCTGAATTCAAAATTGATAATCTGTTTCCCATTTTTAAAGCCCACTAATGGCTTATGAATTAATAGAACCAAGTTGAAATTCTTTATCATGGCTCACAAGATCATTCACAATGTAACTTCTAATGATTTGTGCAGTTTTATTTTCAGTCTTCTCTTCCCATTACCTGAATTCTATTCTCCATCCATCTAAAAATTGTTACAATTTCCCAAACTCAGTGTTTCTGCAGGTTGTTCCTGCTCATCGAACTTTCTATCTGGATTTAGCTCAAGTGACACCTGTTTAAGAAACTTTCCTAGTCTCATTCTCATTCTACTCCTTTGGGTTCTCTCTGTACCTTGTGTGTAACTCTTTAATAGGAAATAGAAAAATTCCTTCATTTACAGTGGTATCTCACTACATGCTCTCAATAATTGTTGGATAAATAAAAGGGTGAATGAATATATGTTAGTTGTTAGTTTATGTGCTTTTATAGATATGGCAAAAGAGTAACATTATACTGAAATTTAAAAAACTGTTGAAGTTGAATTTCAAAAAAAGTCAGCAATCCCTTATTTTTACATGTTTTAACAAATATCATTGGTTGTAAAATATAAATACAATTCTAGACTATCCACTTGTAGAAGAGATTGACAGAATAATATGGTATTATTCACATAAATAATATACACTCAAAATACTTGCATATTACAGGTACTATATTCATTGGTAACATTTAAATGGTCCCAGAAACAAAATATTAATGTTCTAATATGTATACAGGAACAAGTATGGATTTAATCCTCTTTAGTAATCAGTATGATCAGTAGGGAAAGATACGAGTTGGCTTTTTTTTTTTTTAAGTCTAAGATTTAAAGACTGCCTTCAAATTATTCTTCTCTTGTTTCTTAAATGAGGACATTCCCATTTAGGAGTAGGTGTATTTACATGGATGACTTTAAACATCACAGTTTGTGTTTAAAAACTTAGCATGTAAAACAAGAGTGATGGGACCCCTGAATATGTACAGCAGAAGATGGCATCACAGCACAACACCAAGCCTACCTTTCTGTATCAGAGGCAGTGCCTTTCCTAGTCTGTTTTTGGATGCTAGATCTTTCAGACTTTCTGGAGTGCCTGTGGAATGAAATGTTAAAGAAATACAGAATATATGATAAATAAAGCTACAATAATAGCATACAATGATAAAAGCAATAGACCAGAAAAATGGCAAGTATCTTACCTAAATGGTTTTGTCAGGCACTACTTTTTAAAATAAAAATAAATAAAAATCAGAAAGGGTGCAGTGTAGAAGACACAAGTTGCCCAACAGGAAACATGAGAAGCTGATATTTCAGTAGTCTAAGATAGGTAAGTCTATGAAATGATTTATTTTTGGGCCCCTGCTGAGCAACTCTGCCTTTCCTGATGAATAAACAAATTCAACAATGGAGAAATGCAGGGATGGTAAACATGATGATGGTAATGGTTTAGGCACTGAAAGACCAAAAAGGGTGATACACCCTTTAGCTTACAAGTTGAGCATGTGTGCCACAAAGTGTTTTCCCCCACAAAATTATGAAGAGAAGAAAAATGTTATAGTGAAATATATTTGACAAAAGTGAAAGTGTTTTAAATCAACCATCAAAATTTTTTGTACACTGAAGATGCTTTTGTAATTTTGAGTTTCTAAAAAATTAAGCACATATCACAAATTAAAGAACTAATGTAAATAAAGTTCCTGATTTGCCCTATGTTCCAAAAGTACATCTGCAAATTGAACATTTGGAAGCTGAAATGCAGTTTCTCAGAGAAACGTCTTATATAGGACTTACCTCCTCAAGGCAGCTCGCATATGCCTATTTAGACTAAAATGTGTCTAAGCTACCACATATTTGAAAAAAACAGAAAAATACTGTGCGTCAAGAAACTCACACCTTAAAAAAAACACACAGAGAAACCATAATGTAGAATGTATATTTTTATTATTGGTTCTCCACAATTTATGCCTAGTTTTCTTTACTGATCTCCCTTCTTTCCAGCAATCTTAACGAGACAACAGCCTTTACTTATTAATGACATACATCCTAACCAAGTGTCCAGGACACATCAGTTCCTGCTAGGTGCTAGAAACACATATAAAGGTAAAAAGTCTGCCTTCACAGGATGCAATGACTTTTAGGGTGTCTCAGCTCTCCCCATCTCTTTTGCTATTGCCAGAAACTTGGTTCACACTATCTTAACCTTCCAAGTGAGGCCTCAGGTGTGTGGCGTGTTTTCTTCAGCCACCTGTCACTCTTAAAAATCCCATTCTAAGATGGAAAAAAGGAAGAAACAGGAGACACTTTCACATCACTTTCCCGAAATAGTTGGAAGAAAGGGTACTCAATATACTGAAGACTGACTCTATGCCAGGAACAGTGTGAAGGATTAACTTTCTTAACCTTCAAGAAAATCCTTTAAGGAACTGTCCTCTCCATTTTACTGGGGAGGGAGCAGGTTCAGGGCAAGAACAATCAGAAGAACCGATGAGAATGTACACCTGTTTGACTCCTAAATTATTTTTACCATACATTGCCCAGTATCAAGGACGTAGAGGAACACAAGCACAGAGATGGGAATGTATTAAAACAGATGCATGGTCCTGTGGACGCACCCTGATTCAAGAAGGGAAGAAACCACGAAATCTGCTACAGGCCTGGGGAAGGATTAAGAGAGGAATCGTTCTCTGATATACATGGTCAAGTATTAATTACTTTATTGCTCCTGAGGTCATGAAAGGGAGTTGTGGGGTAAGAGAGTCAAGAAGTACATAGCACAGATGGTGCCTGAAATCAATAGGAGACAGTAATTGGGAAAGGAAGCTTGTTCCTGAAGCTCAGGGAAGAAGAGAGGGCTACCTAGCAGGAGGAGGTAAACGAAGGGAAGGAGAATGGAGAAGCTGACTAAGCAGGACTACACAGCCAGGTGGTACCTGAGCTCAGAAGAAAATGGAGGGAAGCGGATTTAGCCTAACGGATAGGGCGTCCACTTACCACATGGTAGGTCCAAGGTTCAAACCCCTGTGATGAGCTGGCCCACATGCAGTGCTGATGTGCACAAGGAGTGCCATGCCACGCAGAGGTGCCCCCTGCACAGGAGAGCCCCATGTGCAAGAAGTGCACCCTGTAAGGAGAGCCGCCCAGCGCGAAAAAAGTGCAGCCTGCCCAGGAATGGCGCCGCACACATGGAGAGCTGACGAAGCAAGATGACACAACAAAGAGACACAGATTCTGGCGGCCGCTGACAAGAATACAAGCGGACACAGAAGAACACAGTGCAAATGGACACAGAGAGCAGACAACTGGGGGCGGGGGCAGGGAAGGGTAGAGAAATAAATAAAAAGTAAAAAATAAATCTTAAAAAAATAAAATTAAATTAAAAAAAAAAGGAAATGGAGTGTTCTAGTATGGGGAATTTTTGCTTGATCCCAAAGAGTGCTCAGGACAACTGTTTGGAAGAAAAAAAAGTTCCTTTTCTCATCTCTTATCAGAGTGAGGGCAGAGTGAGAACAGAGTGCTGCAGGCAAACTAATGAACTCATCATTAAAGGTTTTCATGTATTTATTTATTCAACAAGCATTTATTTAGCATATATATGTGCCCGGCATTGCTCTAGTTGCCTGCAATAAGTCTGTGAAAAAGACAAAGCTATCCACCTTCAAGCAATTTTATAGTTTATTTGCCCTGACAGCCAATAAATAAGAAAAAAACTCAAAACAAGTAAATTACAGTGTGTTAAAAAGTGATAAATGCTAACAAAAACACACACACACATAAGATCAAGACTGTATTGGTGGGATGGGGGTTTAGGACAGGAGCAGGCTGCAATTTTAAGTAGGGTGAACAGGGAAGGAGTCCTTGAGATGGTGAAATTTTAAAAAGGACTTCAGATGAGGAAGTTAGCCATGCCTGTTATCTGGGAAGAATCTCAGGCAGAGGAACTCGGTAACTTACAGGAGCTGAGAGAGCCAGAGGAAATATAAAAGGAAAGAATCCAACAGTAGGAGAGTGGGGTAAGGTAGGAAGAGGGACTGTATAGAACTTGAGAGGCTTTTGCAGAAACTTTCAATCCCTGCATAATGAAAAAGGTTATGGATACCTAAAACAAAGTTCCTGCTTTTCCACCTACCTCTAGTGATCTCTATTAATTTATACAGACAAGTTAAATGTCACTTATTCTGTGACACTTTTAAACTCTTACTACTTTTTATGTATTTTAAAACTTAATGGATTAATACACCAGCTTATCACAGTAATTGATGGTGAAGACAGTGGCAATAACGATGATGATGATATTAATAATGTTAACTAAGAGCTTGCTGTATATGCTAGCATGATCACTTTACCTGCATTATTTATCTAACCTTCTTGTCAATCCAATGAGATAGGAACTAACCTTCCCTTTTAAGAGTAAGGAGACTGAAGCATAGAGAGGTTAAATAATTTGCTCTATCTAGCAGTCATTAAGTGCCCAAACTAGGATATGAACTGAGAGTCCAAAATCTTAGGAGCAGGGATCACACTTCATCTCTAGAAATGGCACTGGAGCATAGTGGTTAGGAGCATCAACTCTAGAGTCGGACTTTCTGGGTTTAAGGTCAGCTCAGTTTCTGTCAAGTGACTTGACCACTCTGTACCTCAGGCTTTCATCTGCAAAGTGGCAATAAGAATACAATCCCAAAATTTGAGAGGACTGGGTGGGAAGGGGAAGTCCTAAAGTAATACATGACCACTTCCTCATTTGTGGGGAAGAAACGAAGACTAGAGCTGCTGATGTGCTCACCCCTCCCTAGACACCTCTATTAACCACAGACTATGCAGCACTGGCCCTAGCCTCTGGCAGATCCTGTTCCTGACTGGACTGCGGAAATAGCTGGAGGGTCAGGACCTGTTACTTTCCTTCCCCTTGGCATTAATACATTTAAATTTAAAAAAAAGTTTGCTCATTCTAGGTATTTCAGTATGACTTAGTATTTACATTTGTATTATTTATAGATTTATAATATTATTTAGAACTAGGATTTATAGTTTTAGTATTTAGAACAAGTGGTGTTATTAAAGCATTGTCAAAAATAATAACATAGAGTTGTTTCTTGAAGGCAAAGACTCATTCATCTAAAAAAGTATCATGTTCAAAGTTCATGCACCATAGCTAGATGATAAAAATATTTAGGCTGAGGTTCATACATCTTATTTCTTTTTACCCTCTTGTTAAGGATGTCTTTCTGTGTCTTCAAATGTCACTGAAATTTTCTTTCACTGAATCTAAAAATTACAATGAGCAAAAAACTAGGGCTACAAAATTCAGGTTAAATCAAATCTAACAAATGTAGAAATAGAAATTTGCATTATTTTCTGGGTTTTAACAAATACACAATGCTTTAAGTAAGAAATGTCCTCTGGTTCACTGTCTCATACACAACAAAAAATCAGTTATTATTATAGGCCCAAAGTATGTCGTATGATGCAACAAGACAGCACAGACTCAATCTTAGTATCTTAGAGAACATTAGAATTCAGCTACTCTGACTGCACCTCTCTAAATTTACAGATGAGGGAACTGAGTTCTAGAAAGTTAAGGGGTTTATCCAAGGTAAATAGGCCTTAATTAGGTGGTCAAGATACATCATTAGGTTACCATGTGCTTAGGTCTTCTCTAAACTCTTCTATACAGAGAAATGAGCTGGTGATTATGGAAGGACTCAATGGACAGAAATGAAAAACAGAGGTCATAGTTTCAATATTTCAACATATTTTATTTAATTTTACTTTTAATATGCTTTTTAGTTCCTTTAAAATTTTGTTATTTCATTATTCATAAGTAATGTTTTTTTGGTTTAAATCAGATGTGGTTTTAAAATTCAAGAATCAGAAATCTGAAGTTATTTTCTGCATGAAGTACTAGTTTTATGACTTTGCATTATGCTTCCTAATTTTCAGGATGAAAATGAAATTCTTTAAAAACTATAAAGGAACAATAGAAAGTATAGCAACAACTATTTAATTATTAAATTTATGTTAAAGCAATAATCAGAAAATTAGTATTTTCTTAATTAAACCTAAATCTTTTTAAGTTCCACTTTCAATAATTATTCCATTTTTAAATTAAAGTATAAAGATTTATAAAATGCACAAATGTAGAGAGAAATAATTGTTATATTTCTATGCAACTTTCCTGTTCAATAACTAATTTCAGTTTGAACAATTTCCTGGAGACATTGGTAAATAAAGCATTTCTGTAGATATTACAATGTCAAATTGTATATTAAAACGTCAAATTAATATATTAATAAAACAGTAAGATCATTTAAGACCATTTTATAATAAAGTGAAAATAAGTCATCTTCTGTTTTGTTACAATGTAACAAAAATCTACTACCATTTAATTTAATTAAATTAACACTGATTTCATGAGAATACATCTGTGTGCATACTGGCTGTCTACCTCGATGGCTTACATTATTTTATTGTAGAGTGCAAATCTTTAACATCTTACTTCCTTATAAGTTTGGGAAGAGAAAAATACATTAGAAAAGAATGAACCAAAATAAAACGTTCATATTCACTGAAGATGGCTTCATGCAATTAAGATATGTGTCCCTTGCATATTATTAGTATTTATAAACATGACCACAGCCATTAACTAAAAAATCAGTATGTATTTGAGAACATGAGTATATTTCTTTTATTCAAATAAATAGCGTTTTTGAAAAGCACACATAATAAAGGAAGTAATGAAGGTTAAAAAATGATAAATAATAAGTAATGTACTGAATTTATAAGTGGTTCTACATTAAATGTGCACCCATATGGCAATTCCAGAATTAAAAAGTGGGTGATTTGTTTATTCCAGGAATATTTTCAATGAAAAAGAAGATCCATTCATTGTGAATCTTACTTAATAAACCAAATAATACGGTCAATCCAAAATTCTCACTCACAAGTAGCTGCCACCAGACAAGAATGGAAAACTACACAAATATGATTGCAAAACAAATACAGCTACTTGAACAGAATGACTCAGGAATTAATCTTAAGCACAGTGGAATGTTTTTGTTGACCTAATAATTTAGAATACCTGAAAACAGGGTTATTTTTATCAAATATTTTCAGTATTTATTTAGGTCACATATTGATAAATCATATCCTTAAAAATATCATGTAGGATGATGGAAACGAGTGTTGTTGGGGGGGGAGAGGGGGGGGTGGGGGGGTGGGGATGAATGGGACCTCACATATATATTTTTAATGTAACATTATTACAAAGTCAATAAAAAAAATTAAATTATAAAAAAAAAAAAAAAAAAAAATATCATGTAGGGTGATGCAAAAATATTCTTAATCAAAATGTTGATGATAATATCATCAAGTTAATGAAGTGTTAAAATACATCTCAAAATGCACCAAATAAGAATAGTGCATTTTCTTGAGTAAGGCATTTACCAAAAAGGGTTTAAAATTCAATTAGATAATAACTTACAGTATGCTTTCATGCTTAAAGATTGATTAAAGATTGACCACTAAACTCAGAAATTTTATGCTTCAAGGATATATTCAAATAAATTTTCTTCTTAATTATGATTCACTAATTTTGGTTAATTTCAAGTCACAGTAGCTCTAAGTGTTAAGATTCACAAACAGAATTAGTGAACATAAAGGTTCAAAAAAAGTTTTGCATGTTAAAATAAATGCCATTTACAAAGAGACACTCTTGATGGAATGATAATTTTAAAAAGGCTTAACATTTTTAGTAGTAAAAGAAGGAAATTTTCACTAAAATTTTAAAGTTAGAAACTTTCTCTGGATATTCCAAATTTATATATTTTTTTCCTCCAGCACTTTAAAAAATATCTACACCTTCTGGGATGTATTCCTATATCTAGAAGAACTGACCTCTGTTAATTCCAAATAAATCTACGGTATCATCAGAGTTGGCATAAAAAATGCTTACGACTGAAAATGAAATAAAAAATGTGTCCATGTGTGCATTTATACTATGGGAAATAAGAGGGCACCTAAATACTTTTCTCCTTATTTGAATTTACTACAGAACTTTCTTAAGCAAGAATTTACTTTTGGTATTACAATACTATTTTTAAGTTACAGAAATGTGGCCCCAAGACAGGACACCCAAAAGCTGCCTGTATAAAGTATTACTGATTTTAGAATCTGTTCCTGGCTACCAGCATCCTAGGGCAAAAGCTAGCCAATACCCAAATCTTATGAACATTCACTATACCCAAATCTGATGCCACGTTAAATTCACTTAGAAATTGGTAGAAAATCCTGAATGAGATAAGAAAGCTGGTGAGAGATGAAATGCAAGTTATCACCATACCATGTGTTGGCATGGTACCTACAAATAAAAACATTACATGCTTTAGTAATTTCTCTTATTTTTAGGGGCACATATTATTCCTGTATTTTAATGAAAGTTTTCTATTCACTACAAATATAATCATATAACAGTATTTATATCTATTTATTTAATATAGAACTTATTTACAAATAAGCCAAAATAAAAAACCAAAATGTATAATCTAAATTATGTTTTAATAAGAGCTTCCTTTAATAATCTTAATGATTACAATGAAGAGTAGATAAGAATCCAAGAATTAATTAAGACCTTGGGCAAGTTACTTTAGTCTCTGTCCTCTCATTTATACAATTATTAAACTGAGCTAGATAAACTAAAAGCACCATTTCTGCTCCTAAGTCTACCCTTAAAATTATATATACAATATAGGGTATCAGATAATATAATTAATTCACATACAATTAAATGAAGCTAATGAATCTCATGTATATAAGAACTGGAACGATTATTTGGATTTCTATTCTGATAACAATGCCCACATACACTTACATTTATATTCACTAAAAAACCATCATATTTAATTGCCCTATACTCGAACCATCATTATAAGAGATGAAAATCAAGTTTCTTGATAGCAAAGAATTTACTTTCCTTATTCACTACTCTAAAGCCAGCCCTTAGAATAGTGCTCACCGTAGGGGCACAACAGATATTTGTTAAATTAATGAGTAGCAATGTGGATGTAAATTTTTATTTAATTTATGTAATTATTCTATATTTTTATTTGAAAACACTTCACATTTTAACAATTTTTGGATTGGAGATTTTAATAATTTTTCTAGGAGTAGAAATTCTGTCCTAGAAATCAGAGAGTAGGAGAAGAAATTAATTTTACATTCTGAATATGTAAAAACAAATCATGTTCAGCGGTAAATGTCTTAGTGATTAAAACATGCTAAAATACTGCTGAAACTTTCATGAAACAAGTTTTTGGTCTTTCCCAACAACAGTAAAATGACATCTTTTTTTAACTGGCAATTTTAAATGTTTCTTTCAAGTTGAAATCCTGAAGGTATTTTATATCACAGACTCAAGATAAATTATATCATTCTAAGGCTACAATTACTCTGAATGCTATACACAAGCATACCAAAACACATGCAAACACATGCAAACACACACAAACCATATGACTGCATGACTTGTTCTGTTTCTGAGTTCACTGTATAAACTCATGTACTTAAATCTTATCAATGTGCTGACTGAATTTCTGTTTACTCCAAGAGAATAACATTCAAAACACCCCAAAATCTTTTGTGACCAGTAGAGAAAATATTTAAAGATAAGGATTATATATATATCAGAAAAACTTAAATAATTGCAACTGAGAAGGGAAAAAAAAAACAATGAAAATTATATATTGTGGCACTTCTGGCATAACAACAGGAAAAAAATTCAAAGCACTGATATTATTTTTAACTACCTACCTTGTGAACTGATCCTAGCCCTAGACAATACTTTCTTTAAAAGCACAGTATTCAAAAAATATTTAAGAATCAGGTGTTCTACTTTAAACCAGACATTTAAAAAATATATATATATATTCCAAAGCCTCATCTTCATTATTAACAACCTTACATACTAAAAAATAAAACAACCAAGATTAACTCATGAACCAATATAAGAAAGAACAGACTCTGTAATAGATTTTAATATAGTATAAAGCACCTGAGAATTTTTAAAATTTATTTACATGTAAATAAAAACATTTAAAAACTTTCTAGAAATTCAAAACACTAAAACAAATGTTAATTAAATAGAAACTCTCCTCCTGGATCCTGACTTTGTTGTGCTTAAAATTGTGCCATCTGCATTCAATCCTCTTTTCAGTAAGAATTCTGAGGTGCTTTATTAGAGGTTAGACACATTTATTGATGGAATAGCAACATATCTTCCTCAAGTTCCTGAAAGGAAGCATGTTAACCAACATTTCCCTTGGTTATCCTTCACTTGGTGGCCTATAAGCTCTAAAAGCCACTTTTCTGTGAGGAGGAGTTGTCTAGTACCTGTCATTTTCCGGAGATGCATGCTGGATTTGAATCCTGGGACTAGGAGGTCGTCTCCTATCTAGGGAGGGGGACCATCTACCCCTGTTTGCCCAATGAACAAGACAGGAAAAAACAGGACATTTAGTAACTCCTAAAATAAAAGAATATATGGAACAACAGGACTGGAAAAGCACCCAAAAAAGCAAAGTATAGATTATTTGCTCTATAATTTAATCTTCCCTTTTACAGGTCTTAAAAAGATAAATTATAATACTGTAAGGAAACAAAACCTGTAGATTTAAATGTGAATAGGCATACAACTTATTTGGAAATATAGTTAAAATCTGTTTAGTACAAATTTTTTCTTTTAAAATATGCTGGTGTGTATATATACATATATATAAATTTCCATTAAAAAATGTATACCCTTAACGGTCTGGGTCATGTTTAAATAAAAAAAGATTCAATATGGTACCAATGCTTATTTGGTACCAAGGTTTAAAATTACTGGGTAGAATGCAAAGGTGTGCTGTGTGAATTTAATACAAAGCAGGAACACAATTAAGAGAAGAAATAAAAATGCTCCTTAGAGTGGAACCAATGACCTGGAGAAATAATTCATGGGAATGCTACCAGTTAAGTCTTAAGTATTCCTGGGGAAAACTGCAGGGTGAATTATTGAAATAAAAAAAAATTGTAGTAAAAAACCCACATAAATGCAAGTGGGCAATGTAGATAAAAGTAACTGTAAAACAGTATTACCTTTTAAAAACTGTATTAATAATTGCAGAAGCCTCTCTTAATTAAAATTTTACAAGAATAATTTTTGTGATTAGCAGAAACCTGGTTCATTCTTTTGTTAAAGTATTATTAAGAGTCTGTCTGTATATAACCACATATTATAAACATCCTGATGAAAACCGAAAAGTACAGTAAAAGACTGAACAGGCCAGATATGGAAATTTGTGTATATTAGACATGAAAAATTCAGCAGGATAATTTCTCTGGCTATTGGCTTTCTTAGGCAACAAGGGATAACTGGAAGCTCTTTAAGGACACATCCAGCTAACGTCCGCCTCCCTCACTCCTGGAAAAGGTCATCTTTCTTGCCATTACTGGATTCATTAGACAATTTAGACAAAAGCTGTAAAAGCCTGTCAACATGAGACCAGGACACTTGTCGGAAAACTCTTGAAAGCCTATGTTTAATCAATTAGCCTTCAACAGACAAATTCAGAAAAATCAATTCAGGCTTTGAAGAAGCTGTGAAGCAAATGAAAATATTTAGTAGCAAAGTTTGAGGAGAAGATAAAACACTGTAGAATGTATGTGTAAAAGTGTTATACATTAATAAAGTTTAAAACAGTTTGGATTAGGTTTAAATATATATAACGGACAATCAATATAATCATAATGTTTTTTTCTATTTTACTGCACTTTTTGTATGCAGAAAAAAGAAAAATATGTCTAAAAATATTGAAAACATTTACAATCACTTTGTTTCCTATATTATTATACTCACTTACGTTAAAACTCATGGTGTTATTTGAAAACAAAAAAAACCGAGTTAATATAATTTCATTTCTGTAAAGTAATAGGTAATATTAGCTTGATGGGATTATGAATAACCTTGCTTCCTGAGGTAAAATTCCAGTCCTTGTGTTTAGTTAAACATAAACAAAAGTAAAAAAAGGATTTTAAAAAATGCCATAATTATGAAACATGCAATTAAAATTATGAAGGAGAAAGGTGTACATTTAGAAATAAGCAATTGTGGAGATGAGGTAATTTTGTAAAACAAATATTACAGCATAATATATACGTATTTGTCCACTCAAAGTCCTTCTGAATATGCTGATATGTAGTATCAAGAAATTATTTTCCATTTCCCTCAAATATTGGTTATGATAAGAACAGGATCAATTTGTACACATTTCTTTGAACAGACATTACATAAGTTTAATATCACACATTTGTGAATTTTAAGTATACTAGCATATTTTTACATGTTTTATGTATGTGTGCCATATCTTTATCTTTTTCTCCTATTAAAAGAAGAAAAAGACCAAAATTAGAATCTTTGTTCTCACATTATTGAGAAATACACAAAACTTTAACTTCCATTTTTATATTATAGACTAAAACGGCAGGGCATGTTGTAGGAAATGTGAGCCACAAAGTTGAACGAAACCAGCCCCTTCTTTATTCCTCTTTTTCCAAACTAGCCTGCCTGTAAGTTACATTAGCTAGTTACATTCTCACTATAATAATCTCAGACATTCTACACTCAGTAATTCAAGATCATCTATTTCTTGGGAGTCACCCCTTTCACTAAGCTCAGAAGGGGAGTAAGGTCACTCTTAATGCATATGCAATCATACAGACTGCAAGCTTCCTGTGGAAGAGAACTACAGTGGTTTCTTTTTGACAGTTGCAACTACCATGCATACAGAAAAAAAATCAATAAACATGTGAATATTTAAATATATAATAAACAGATAAAGACTCTAGGCTTTGTGATAATATAGGTAAGAAATGATGAGAACCTTAACAAAGAATTTGACAGTGGTGACAGTTAGGAGGAACAGTTTGGAATTAGAGCTGACAGGCCTTGGTAGGTAATTAAATGATTCTTTGGTTGTAGCTTTTTTTTCTCTCTGGCATTAATATAACTTAAAGCAAATGTGTGTGTGTGTGTTTAGGGGTGTAATTAATACATACTTGCATAGCTACATATCTTTTAATGGTGCATATCTCCTGGCTGAACATGGTTAAACAGCTTAATTATCTAAAACTGAAATTAGATGGAAATGTAAATCATTCAACCTATTAATAGCAGCAATCAAAGATATCTGTGAAGTTATTATAACATAAAGAAGAAAAACTGAAAAAAAATGAGATAACTGAATGTATACAATAGGTATATTGTTATCTATTCCCATTATTCATTTTAGGACTTTTTCCCCAATATTGTTTTAAACTGAACTTCATTTATTTTATCTAATATAGATACTTATATTTTGAAACAAGACTTACAATATTAATATTTATTTCAATTCAAGTGAAAAGGTAAATTGAGCTACAGGTAGGGACTTCCTTTCCCTTTGTTCTCACATTTACGTGTTTAGGGTACATTTATTCAAATATGCTCTTGGCCTCTCTCCACCCTTTCTACTCATTCCCCCACAAGGAGGTAGGTAGGGCTTTATAGGATAAAGGAATCTGTGTTAAAGAATTAGGCACAAGTGACAGTTCTTTCTGTAGTCCTCTTTCCAAACCCTGCTGCAAGGCCCTCGCAAATAGCAAACACTCAGATCAAGCCGTGGCCATGACACAAGAGGCCCAGCCTAACTTGCATGGGAAGCCTGTTGTAGTTCAGTGAATCTGGCTGATCTAGTGATGAGTTATTAACAAGAGTACAGACCTAAGGACACAGCTTCAACACCCGTTTATTGCATTTAAGTTGATACTTAGAATTTCTACATTTCTGGTTCCCAATTATACCCAAAGATGGGGGCAGGAAACGGGGGGTGTTATTTATAAGCTCCTGAATCCCAGAACAGAGTATATCCTAAGCATAAAAAGGAAAATAATGCTGTCACTAAAGTAGGTCAAGACTAATAAAAGATGATCCCGGCCCTCAAGGAGATTACAACATAGTGGAAGAGACAAACACAACACTATGCAAAACATTTTGTGTTTTAACATTAAGTATATAGTCTTATATGGGCCCAGGAAAGAAAGTAAATGATCTGACTGGGCTTAAAAGAGAAGGAAGGTGGGAGGGGGTTGAGAGGTTTTACAAAAGATATGATATTTAATCAGCATTTTGAATAATAACTAGAATTTTTAAACAGACAACAAAGGAAGGAAGAATGTACTTTAATTTTAATGGAAAGAAAATTTGAGGTGTAAATAAAGATTACTACTAGAGATAATGAGAAAAGTAATGGGGCAGATATGACATTGGACTGGAGAAGGGTTAGATCTATTTTGATGGAAGGGATAAAACTCATTGACTCACTGAATGTGGGGGTGAAAGAGGAGGAGGAGTGTTTCCAGATTATTTGGTTTACCGGAGGAGGAAGCCTTTTGCTGTAAGGGATGGGAGTGGAGATAATGAATTTGGTTTATATATTTTGATGTACTAATGGAGAGCTGTCTTCACAGGTATTGGAGTAGGGCCCTTTAATAGAAATATAATTTAAGGGAAAGTATGGGTCCAGCAAAACGGAAAACTGAGGATGAAGCTAGGGAAATAACTATCTTCATGTGATAGGGAAGGAAGAGAAGCCTGCAAACGAGACTGACTCAAAACAGGCACAAGAAAATCTTTAGAATGGACTTTAGGGAGGAGATATTCAAGTGGCAGGGTGGTTCATGTAATATGTTACAAGATGTTGCTGAGCCAAATGTAAGCCATAGGATTATTTCAGCATAATGGGAGAGGAGTGGATACAGGTAGAGGTCAGATTACAAAAATTAAGGCGTTAATGGCGGATAAAAATTAGAGGCAGAAGTGTATAGTCTATTCTTTCATAAGCCTTCGGTAAGACTATGAATACTATTGAAAGGTCAAGGTATAAGAAAACTTCTAAAAAAAGTAACTATTCTCCAGTGGCTATAAAATCAATGCCTCTGAACATTCAAATAATATAATTGTTATAAAACCTGGGAAGGGAACAACTAATAGCAGACCTGTAGCTTTCTCCCTTACCTTGGAAGTAGGGGAATGAAGCAGACCCTGATAAAAATGGAGAGTAAGTACATATACCTTGACCAACCTCCTGGTAAACAGGCAATGGTATTTGGAAGTCCTTATTTATAATGTTTTTAGTAGGCTATAAATGGTCTTCCTATATCACTCACTGTAAAACAACCAGAAATTTCTTGATATACAGGACAAGACTGGATTGGTAAAATGGGGCAGTCCATGAGCATTTTTTTTCTATTTGTGTAATCAACAGAATATAAAATGGAGTTCCATGACTGAAATGACTTTCTTTGCAAACAGTGTATCCGATGCATTGCTCATTCCCCATTGATTAACCTGGCCAAATCATCCTAACAAGGAAGAAAAGATGAACCTGATGGTTCCAGGCTTCTTCAGGAAAAGAATGCTTCACCAGTACCTACTGCTTCCTTTACCTTTTCAGTCATTTAGCAAAGTTTGGTGTTAGGTACTGATCTTCTTAACAATTCACCCTTTGTATTAATACAGACCTAATTTAACAATTGGTGTGGATACTTCAGAAAAGGGCATTACTTTGGCAAAAATGCATATAAATGCCAATAGTTCATGAGGATGTGGAAGTCATTCAATGTCTTAAGAATGTGAAACTGTTGTTTTAAAAATTTCTCTAACATTTTATCCACTATGAATAAATTTAACATTCATATAGTAAGTCCTATGGTCGACCAGAGAAATTAAACAACCTAGAAAAGTTTGCAAGTTCCTCCCCTACATCACTGCTGCTAATATTATGTTGTTTCAAAGCTGCTTATAAGTATGTGCATAAAAGGGTATTTATGGTTGCTATTCTCCAACAATCATCTATAAATTGTTTAATTTACCTGATGAAATCTTATCTCATTTTATCTTCTTTTTGGCAAGAAAATGACCCCAATAAATTAAGGATCATTGATAGTACCAATCCCTGTCTCCTCGGATTTTTTAAAATGAAAAATTTCCTTTTATTCAACTTTTATTCAATATACAGAGTGAATATAGATTTAATCCTATTTTTCTTCTTCTGTAAAAGTAAATATACTCAGATGTCATGTAGACCTGTGCAATAATTGTGGCCAGTTTATTCATCTTTGAGCTGACCTGTTTTATGGGTATTATGTGAGAGATGACATTCACCAATGCACAGATTTGTGAACTCCCTGGTTTCAGTGTTATAAAGGAACATATATATATACTACATAGGCTTCACCACAGAAAGAGACATGTGCTGTCTACATTTTTTTAGCATAATATTACCTACACACTAAAAAAATAGGTTTTTATACCTGTACCTATTATTCATGTCCAGAATAAAATGTCTCATAAATGAAGGAATAGAGCCAGATTAGAAATATTACTAAAGAAAAGTTTTAAGCAGCCTCTAAGGAAAAGAAGTGGGCTACATTAGCACGAATAAATGTTTTCTTCAAGATTTGTAAAAAGCCGATTTGCAAACTTCCTCTGAATGACTTCTAATGAAAAACAGTGATGAATAATAACACTGATGAATTATAACAAATTATACCTAAATTTACAGGAATAGAAAGTTCCACCATAATGGAAACATTAGCTGTTCACAATTAGGTGAGCACAAAATTAATAATTACTGAGTGCATTTGAAGTAAAATCAGAATTAGTTGTTAATCAACCAATTCAAAGTTGTAAGCAAAATTATGTATGTATACATATTATATATATATATATATTGGGCATTTATTTTTAAAGCATCAGAAAATCTACAATGAACATACCATTGTTTTGTTGCTACAGTATGCAAAAACATGTTTTTAAACATGTTTTAAAGACAGCAGGTTAAAAATGTATATAAATTCACAATGGAATTATTCCATCGAAACAAATTCTTGCATTGAGTTTATGGAAGATTACAGTTAAACCTATAAATACTATTTATCTGTATAATTAATAGGAAAATGAGTCTCCCCGTAAGATAACTCTCTGTATTTTATAACATTATCAGCATACTGAAGGCTTCCTGAGTAGTCTGTAAATAAAACTACTGAACAGAAACAAAAAGGGGCAAAGCAGCAGCCAAAAGCAGTTACAAATTACATCACAACATTTGCAACAACATACATAGAAATATGTATATGTGTATCTTTGGGCTTATCCACATAGGCATATCTCTACATAGACGTGTAGTAAGGGGAAAGGGGATGGAGACAGCAAAGTGAACATGAATGAAAAAACCTGTGAAAGACACATTGAACAAAACAAAGTGAACGAAAAAAAATTCACTGGTACAAATGATGAAAAATTAAGAAAGTCTTTATTTTATACCTTTCTCGTTCTGGTGAATGCAAACTAGTATCTGGTCTCAAGCAGTTGGTACTAGCACTCCTAGCCCTGTCAAGGGAGGGCTGCAGTTCACTAGTGCCAGTGCATTGCATCCAGTGGTAGAAGAGAAAGACAAAGAAAACAAAGAAAGGAAGACCATGTTAGAGAGTAAAGCATAAAATAATGTCCCCTTTACATAAAAATGTAGAATCACTGTGATTCAGTTCATAAGGGTGTGAGAGCTGATAGAATGATAGTGCAAATTTTGTTTAGAAAATGAAACTAAACAAAGATTATGCTTGAATTGTTTTGCATAATATTTTAAAAAGGGTCTCAGATTGAAAAATGAGCCTAAATCACACCTACTTATGAAAAATTGGGTACAGAAAGCACTGAAACAAAATGCCTAAAACTTCATTACCAAGAAAAAATGCCACACCAAAACAAAATGAAGGACATTAGAGGAGAAATAATTTTGCAACACAGTTATTTTGGTTCACAACATTAGACAAGGGAAGTGGAAGATATCACTTCCATATGTTCTTAGCTAACCAATATTTCACCAATAAATCTTGATTTAATGCATTCATGATGAAGGGAAATGTCCTGTCTAGTCACTGATTTGGTTTGAGTATGTGCAGGCAGAAGTAAGCTTCATAAATTAAAATATTCAAAAATAAAATTCTCAAAATAAAAATGCACACGTAAAAAAGGAATAAATGACGAAAAGGACAACTAGAATTTTTATGTATGTTTTATTTAAAGAAATATTTTTGGATTAAAATGTTTTACAACTAAAACTATTTCTAGATATCATTAATTTAATGTTTCTCTCCATAATTACTTGCAAAGGGAAATGTTAATGTTTTATTGCATAAATTTGCTATTTTTAGTAGGCAAAGGATTTGGGAATAGGAGTTAGATTATAACTAGGACTCACTGTTAGGAATCTTACCTGTAAATATTCCAGTGAGAACCGTTCTCTAACAAAGGCATCTTGGGTGGTAATGTTTTATAGTGCCTAACAAGATGTCTGGAGCATGGCAACACAAAGTAGGAAACAGAAAAATATAGATGAAGCAAATTTTACTAATATTTGAAGAAATTAGGAGGCCTGTAAAACTACTTAGATGGTTCTTTTGTTTAAGCTCAAAAGAACCACAGTAATTATTTGAGGGCAGGATTAGATTATTAAAATAGGAAACCATAGACATCTGATTTCACATTAAGATAAACAGACTCAAAATGATAATTTAATTACTTACAAAAATATTAGCTAACCATACTCTATTAATTATATATTTAAATTTTCTAGTTCCTGAAGTAATATTACACCTTGTCCCATGGAAGGAAACAACTCATAGCTGAAAGTGCTATTCAAATCACTTACGTAATTTGGAAGTTAAAATATCATTAGAAAAATTAATATTCTGACAATAAGCAAAGAGTTGACCAACATCACATGGATGAGGCTGGTCATGGTGTTGGATTGCAGTGAAGAAAGAAAAGAGCTGAAGGCCAAAAAGTGACTGCGAAGAAACAACTTTCCATTTATTAGCTTCTGAAACCACATTTAACAGTAGGTTAAATTTTACTATTGGAAAACTAGGTGAGGTGGGATTTACCTGCAAGTTAGAGTGTGAATTTTTAAGTGGCATAAAATGGTAGAAATAAAGTCTAAGTTTACCCTAATTCTTTTAAAGTCAACACAGGCTTCTGGACTTTCTAAAGCACTAAGGGCAAACTAGATTTAATCAATCAATTAATTTTTTCATAATGTGGTAATGTTCCTACAAATGTTATTGTTGATTATAAAAATCAATCACCCATTTCTACTTGCATTAAAGTATGATAAACAGGGAAGGGAATATACATTTACTGAGAACATACTAAATCTCAAATACCTACTGGTTTACTCTTCTTTATACATACCAATGGTCAAATCAAGAGAAATTCCTTAAAGCTTAAGTTTAAAAGTGTATCAGAGTATCCTAATCCTGAACAAACTGCAGACAAATTTTACCTAAAATAAGGATTCAGTTTATTCTACAGAAAAAGTCTTCTTTTCAACTCCCAACCTTACACAAGTAAATTCAGGAACAAGTTGCCATATAACTTTTCTCATAAATTGATTTGAAAGTGATTTTCTCATAAACACTGTAAGAGCAGTCAGCATAAAATGAGAAACAATGTAAAACAGTATTGAATTTATAGTCTGAAAGTGTAAATTTACACCTTGGCTTAGTCACTAACTGGCTGTAAACATGGGTAATTCATTTCACATCCTTAAGCCTGTTTCTACCTTTACATAATGGAGGAAAAACATCTACTTAACAGGGATGCTGGGAGATACCATGCTATAAAGTATCTGGGACATAGCAGGACAGATACAGCATTTTCTGCACAACATTATTTCTTAGGTATATTATTTTATGCAAAAGAATTTGACGGCCAATAATTTGAGAGAAAAAGTATTAAACAATATGAGATTTTTTTTAGAATGTGATTTTAATATGCTGTGCATTGTAAATCTCCAAGTAGAAGCTTTAAAATGTTCAGGGTCCAAAATTTACTTGACTCACAAACTTTTCTTGGTGGAGCATTGCACAAGACCAATTCCTCAAAATATTTCTGGAAATACTAGAGTAATGGAAAACATCCAATAGATCTGATTTTGAATCTTTGCTTGGCTATTTAACAAATTAAATTTTCTCAGCCTCCTTCCTTGCTTGTAAACTGAAGATGATAATATTTACTGTCAGGACACTGAGCTGATGCACATTAACACTGTACTTGTTAATAAATGTTAATTTCCTTATGTTTACTGGAAAGTAGTAAATTTTGAGATGAAGCATTTTGATAGCTTTAATTATAAATTTATAATTTATAATTATAAATGTCTGCAATTTATATGAAACCAAAGTTATATTACTGATATAATCATAGATATTTGTGGTTATTTATATGTGCATATGTTGGTTTATCTTTTCATTAAGACACAAGTAAAATGCTTTTATAGATATCTGAGTGTAAACACAGAAGATATTATATATGCATACATACATATATAAAACACATCTTTTAACTCATGTTTTCAATACCGCTACACTTTTAGAGTTACATATTGGGAAATCAAAGTAATGGCAAAGTTTTTGAAAGTTCAGGAATAAAATTAAAATGGCTACAATTACATTTGTAACTCTGATAAAAATACAATTAGCAGGTGTTAAGGAATAAGGAATAAGTTGAGACAATTACTGGTACTGTGAAAAACATGAGGAAGAAGGAAAGAGAAGACATTTGTGACACATGTTTCAGATCTACACATTTGGTTGGCTCTGCTTCCACTTCTCAACTTATGGTAGCAGTATCAGAAACAGGATTTGATCTGCCTCAGCTGAGTGTTCAATGATTTTTAAATTGTATAAATATAAATAGGATTATTTACCTAAATCAAGAAAAGTAAACTCAACATACTGATTATACCTAAGGGAAGAAAAGGGAGTCCAGAATTATTAGAGAAGTGATCTTAAAGATTTAACTACATAAGTTTAACTATTTATCAGGAAAAACAACCATAAACCTGGGTAGTTTAGCACTGTAAAGAATTAGAGGTGATTTTTACAATATTTATGATTTTTTATTTTCTTCCCAGCTGGTAAACAGAATACTTCATTCTTTCCTGCAGTACTTAAAGCAAAAAATACAATAGTTATCAATAAGATAATTTTATATCTGTGAAAAGTTAAACAATTCTTACTAACCTAATATGTTTGCATTACTGAGCAGAACCACATGTTCCACATGGACACATGGAATCTTGCAGTTGTCTTTGCACTGCAGGCCTTCCAGTTATAGCTCTTTTCTTCCATTTTCTACTTACTTTTTATGGGATACATTTTTTGAAGGAGTTTTTTTTTTCACTGACTTATTAATACCTTACTAATTATTCCAAATTTCTAATAAATATATATATAGACCATCTTCTATGAGTAAACTATAAGAGGTTTTATTTTGTATATGAAATTCAAGAAGCAGAGAGACCACAAAAAGCATAATATTCTAAGCTTTAGTTTAGAGATAATATTGCATCCCTTGTTTCCTCCTCTTTAAAGAGGTCTATCCATTGTTACATGTCTTTATGAGTATGTTTGTCCTGGAGTGCTTCTGAACTAGAAGTAGCAGGGATTTTAGAAGTTAACATGTCAAACATCCTCACTTGTTTTTTAAGAAGGAAGCTGCAGTTCAGCCACAAAAATACATAGATTTTAATAAAAACAAACAATACAAACATCAGTAGATTCCAAAATGAAATAAAAGTGCTAAAACAGAACAAATTCAAAACCATGAAAACAATTACATTGCCATGCACTGAAGGTCAGACCTCTTGTGACTAGACAGGTGTGTGTGTGTGTGTGTGTGTGTGTGTGTGTGTGTGTGTGTGTCAGGGTACTCAAAGCATATTTAGAATTTTAATTGAAGAAATTAGGCCAGTTCCACAGAGGCTCATCAGTCACTGGAATTTTAAAATGTATTTGGAAACTTTTCCACACCTCCATATATAACAAAACAAATTTTGAATGTGTGGTAAATTTATTTTACCTATTTGTAAGAGTACCTCAAAGGGGAAGATGGAAGAATAGTAGAATGGAGAGAGAGTCATTACACACAGTTATGGTTACCAAATCCCTGTATTTACCTGGTAGTATGTAGGCATTCTGCACTTCGTCCTCGTTTTGCTCTGGGCAGCATAAGAAGCTCACTGCACAGACAGGATGGGTGGTGAGTGAAACAGATATATATTATGAGGCATTAAATGACATGGATTATGCCAATGGTATGCCAATGAAAACATAAAAAGGAAAGAAACCAGATTGTCTGCACTAGCATATTTGCTTGAAAGGTTAAACAAAAATAAACATATTTTAAAAACATAAACACCAAAGTACAAATATGGTCAAAATCCTAGCTGTTGCTCATTTATATTGAATTTCAAAATGATTTTATATAATATCAAAACAAAACAAAATAAACCTTCCCCGAATAAGACAGAGAAAATCTATTTTCCACACTAGACATTTGGATTATTTTAATGACTTTTAAAAGGCCTATAGAGCTGGCCTTTCCAGTACTAATGGGGACTTAAAAGTTTTTATTTCTTTTTAGCAACTTATAGCATAAATTTCTTTGTTTGTATAGTCACTGAAAATGCAATATCATACTATTATGTTTCTTTTTAATTTTGTACTTGATTAGGATTGCTTTATATTAAAATTCTTTTTCTACACCTAAATTAATTTCAATATACTGGGTACGCTAGTCAAGATGTCCAATATATATTTTCTTTCTTCACCTAAAGTCATGGTGGCCCAAATAATTGTTGACAAAATGACTTAAGTCTCCCTAAATTCAACTCAAACCCATCAGTCTGGAATCCTGTTCCTCAGAGCAGCTCCCTGTCCCTGTACCCATGGCATCATTTCCACAGTAGGGTGACAACCAATGAGGTAAGAATCACTACTTGAATTTTCTTCTTCAACTACAGAGCAAAGACCAATAATTCATCACCATTATCAATAAAAGTTTTTCTACTTCAAAAAGCCAGAAAGAAACAGTCAACAAGGTGGATATCATAAAACCTATCATTGGATTCCAAGCTTGTACTCAGGCATGGTGTACAATTATGTGGTTACTCTGAGAAGAAATTCTGTGGACACATGGAACAAGAGAGTAGTGTAGATTTGTAGCTACTGTGTCCATGAAGTATTTGTTCATAAACACAGAAGTACATTTAAACACATACGCAAATAAGAAAAAATCCACCCCAATATTTTGTACTTTATAGACCTTTTATGCAAAAAGAGTTATATTAACACAAAACAATATTACCAACATACTAACAGAAACTACACTAGTAACTGTCTTTCAAAAGACTTGATCAAAAACTATCTTGATAATTACATAAATAGCATCCCCAACACTGTAACTGACATGAGATAAAATACTTGAAAGTTTCTGATGCAAGTTCTCTTCTGTAATTTAAATCAAGTCCATGAAAAACTGTATATTTAAAATGGAGAGACATAAATTTTCATTTTTATGTCAAGTCTGTTACATAGTAAAACAGAGCAAAGAAAAAATATAATGTTGAGATCACAATTTAGACAAATACCTGTCTTGTTCTGATAAATACTGATTATCCACATCTCTGGATCTGTGATCAACTGGACTTCGAGAGGCATCATGGTGTCTGGTCGGAGAACGTGACCTTCTTGTTGGATGAATTTCATCTAAACTCCTAAAATAAATACAGAAATCTATGTGTAAAAGTATACAATCTTTACCAAACAGGCGAACAGACTATCGGGGCAGAATTAACAGCAAATGACCAATAACTGACAAGGCCTGAAAAGAGATGGTGTCATGACCAAGAACCTATTTTATCAGTGAATTAAGGGTACTCATTCTAGGAGTGCTTCACCTGTGCTGCATTTCTCCATACTTCTTTGTGCCTCTATCAAAAAAGGACCACAATTTTCATATGTACAATTAATACTTCAGAAGTATGTTTCTGGGTAAAATGAAATAAAGCAGTACATTACACATACTTTCTTTCTAAGCATTTAAATTACAACAGAGAGATAATCCTAAATCTCTGAAAAATAAGTCTGCCTCTTAACCTTATCCTCTGCCACTCTCCATTGCTTTGATTCATTGTACTACAATTTCTCTTAATAGTGATGAAAACTAGCAAACAGAATGAGGCAGTTATTCATAAAAACTGCTTTTGAGACAAAGTTCTACTTTCTGGGAAACTTCTTGAGATAAAAGAAAAAATGTTCACAGGTTGGGTAATGAATATCAGAATAATCTACCTACAAATGATTCTGAAAAAAAAAATACTTGACAGATGAAATCATTATTTTAATTCAGTTAGTGTCTTGTGTCTATTTACATTGTATTTTTTTTAAAAGTACCATCAGAGACACTGAGCCCACTTCAAAGCCTACCTCTGTAATGGCACATTTGGTAAACGTGAACGCGGCCTTCCCTGATCATCACCGCGATGAGGAGATACTGAACGTGAGCGGTGATGAGTTGTTCTTTGCTGCTCTGGCACAGTTAATGTTGTAGACTTATTTTCTCTAGTACTAGACCTATAACCTACTGGCAAGAGTACACAAAAAATTAGTTAGCATTCTTTAATAATGCAAACACTACATAGAGATATCAAATGATATCTAAAGCCACAATCAACCAATTAAGATTAAAGGCCATGCAATTAATCTTAGCTTTAGCTTCACAAGTATTAAGTATATGTACAGAGTGTAACATATACATGCATAAGAAGAGGTTACAATTTGGGTCAAAGGTACAATGGGGATATTGAATATGAAAATGCTAGTTGATGCCTCATACATTTTGATGAGTTGGGATACAATTTCAAATATAAAGAATGAATGGGATACTATTTAAAATATAAAGAATTTAAAATATAAAGTCATTTTTTAGCAACACAAGTCAAGCACTGGACAGTGAACTAGTTAATATACAACTCAATGCTTAGACATTTAGTGTCTCTTTAAATGTTATTTGAATTTTTCTTCCAAAGGATAGATTATTTTAGTTGGACTGACATGGCCTCACTAAGAAGAATAGTGAAAATGATATACAAATTTTAGTTATCAAAGAAGAGTAGATCTTCACTATTACAAATATTCATTATGAATTTTTCAACCAGTATTAAGTGCAGTTAATACTGCACTTTCCAATGTAAATAGTGTATGAATGACAACAACTGTGACAAAAATGCAGAGAAGATTAACCTAATGAAAGATTCAATCACCAAATCTACATAGGAAACCTGCCACTATACCGTAATTATGATCATTAGTAACATAATTAAATTAATAAAGCTTACATAACTGCAATTGAAACTAAATTTTAAGAGGCACTACTCCCTTGAAGTAAAAAGGCTTATAACACCTCTGATTTGGTTTAGATGAAGCAGTAATCTCCATTAGTTTTGAGGTGTACATTATTTCCTATTATTCTAAGAAAAATAAAAAGTTCTGCGGCCAAAGGATAAAGTAATTAATTATATTTACAACTACATAAAATGTATAATAGCCATGAAAACATTAAATATAACTAGGCAGCTCAAAATCTTGTTCATTCATTTACTTGAAAATGCCCCCATTAATTTTAAAATATCCCATGAAAGTTTATTACTTTTGACTGTATAACCTTATGATTAAGCTTAAAGTATGAGGAAAAGTGTTTAAATATTTCAAGAAGTGGGATCTGACAATATTGGCACTGAAGAAGAATAATTACTTTGTCATTAACATGACCAAAAATAATGACCATAATGGTATAATTTACAATTCTAAATACTTTCCTAAATCTTTGTCTTAAAAATTTTTTGTCCACAAATATAAATTGTAATATCATGTCTAAAAGGAGAGTAACTATTTACATGCAATGAATTTCTTTCATAGCTCATCATAAAAAAGGTGGTTATTTTCAAAAGCTAGTAAATCAGAGGTTTGAATTACTTAAACATGATTTTGTTTTAATTATTTATTTATAAACATTTTGTACCTACTCACTACTTAAACATTTTAAATTACCATTCAGTATCAAATATATAATTATATAAGTAATTCCTAATTATATAATACTCATGGAAGGTCAATATTGAATTGGGAGCATCGTTTCAAGATGAATATTCATTTCAGTGAATATTCAAGGCTTATAAATTCAGATGTCCAGAGTTGACACAATTATTATAAATCAAATTTTAGAAAATATAAACATCTTATGCCAAAACTATATCATCTTCCTGGATTCTTTAGATTTTATAAAAATTTTTGTCTCTTTTATCTGATTATCAAAAAGAAGTTTTAGGGAAACATGGGCTGTCCCAGATCTTTTTCTACATTAACAATTTGGAAAATAATGTTTTTTAAAATTCACTGGCAAAATCTGATTTTTCAAAAAGCATATTATTAAAGGTAATATATACTGTTTTGGTGATTCAGTCATTATATGTTATAATACTCAAAGTTTATGATTTGTTGCTATAATGAATGTCCGCAGATTAATATGAATTCACAGATCTTCTATCGGCTTTTTACAAAAATTTGGTTTTCTTCATATGACGTTTAATTTATTATTGACAACATGTACTCATGAAGTACTCATGGTACTCAGAACCATGGGTGGGGTAACTGCTATTTTATGCTCATCTCAAAGTTCAAGTTGGCCCAGAGTTAAAGACTGGAGAATTTTTTTTTTCCAATTTCTGAATTTGCGGTACATTTCTGAAAAATCGTGGTTGCGAGATGATGTGTCTTACACAAGGGCATTGTGTATATGGTTAATTGTATTCCCTCTAAACAGTTAAACTAGTTAATTTAAATAATAATATGGCTACATTAACTAGAAAGTTAATAAAATATAGCTCTCTAGGTCTTAACTCTTTTCAGAACCTGCTATATGTCCCTAAGCAAGGAAGAGAGTAAATAACTTAAACAAAAGCATAAAAGCGTAGTACTAGAAAAGCCAAGCTATTAGGCATAAATAAGGTTTAGCTATAGGTAATCATTTTGAAGGAAGCTTTTAATTTTCTTCAGGGCATATGCAACCAGGAACTTCAGAGAGTACACTGAATGTATATAGAACTATCATCTGTATTTAAACAAATTTTCTCTCTTATTGAATGCTAGAAAACATAATCAAATTTTAGTCAACCTCTAAAACTCTATGGGACTGCATGGAGTGATTATTCATTAACTTATCCTCTCACTCTAATTTAACTTTTTGTCATTATTTTAAAAGGCCAAATCTTCCTCATTTAAATCATATTATATTTCATTGTGTCTTGCAATATAATATGTGCCACACACATACATTTTTATAAGCTACCATATATCCATTTTGGATCAATGAAGAGTACAACTGAAATGTAAGTAAATTGCATTATTTCCTTTGTTGATTTATAAGAACTTCTAAAACATAAAATATTATACTTACTGGTTATATAATTATAATTATAGTCTATCCTAGGTTCATCTCATTACATTTTAAAATGATAATGAACAACATTTAAAATGAAAAAGGAGCAATGTTACTTGAAATGACAATTCAGACACTACTTCTGGATATGAAAGAATGTACACTTCTATAAACGTCATGAAGGATATAGTACAGTATATTTCTTTATGAAATATATGTATACTTAGAACACAGTGCTCTTTGGTAGTGTCCAAGCACTGATCCCATTTGTAGTGGGTTCCATAACTCTCATCTTGCTATCTCAGAGGCTGTTATCCATATGGTCTCTCAGGGAAAGGAGAAGAAAATTCACCATTTTTTAAAGTATTTATTTAGCCATTCATTCATTCACTTTCCTGCCTCGTCATAAAAAATATGAAATTTGAGATGAATAAAATGTGCGAACCACATTCATTGATCTGTGTTTACATAATATAAATAGTATATTCTATTTAGATGACTTGGTAAGGCGGATTAATAGCCAAGATTATTAGAAAGGTTCAATGACTATCCTGACAGGAATTACCCAATACCTATTTGTATATGCCAGTGGGAGTAATATATAATCAATTTTACTTTCAAATTGTGTAAAAAATATTATGGTAATATTTTTGTGTGAAAAAGTTTCTGTGGGGAATGTGTCTATTTATTATGACACTTTAAAAAATAAACAAAAACAGAAAGCAAAATATGAAATGCTATCCACCATTATCAGCAATTCAAACTCTCACCGATGCTCTGACAGCAGAGTAATATCTAAATAGATGTGCAGAGCAGTAGGTTTACTGTTTCTTAAAGTGATAAATGCTATGTATTCTCTGAATTATAGGAATCAAAACCTGATTTTAGAGATTTCCATAATTTCCTCCTACTTTTAATAAAGTTGTATGCATCTTTCCAAGGTGTAAACTTAGTCACTAATGTGGAATCTGCCCACCAGTTTTATGATATTTATGGCACCGTATTAAGTGCATCCCATCTGAGAAATTACATGAAATAAGGGGACATGTGTCAATATTGTCCAAGGAACTGCCGCTAATGATTCATATGTGCATGTGCCAGGATTGTCTCTAATTTGTTCTTTGACTCTCTTCTTATCTTTTATTAGTAAGTCAAGGAAATAGGACAGACTTAATGGTAGGAAGTATGCATCTACTACTATTTGATTTTCTCTAATTTTCCTGACAAAGGAGTCAGATGGGAGACAAAGTTCGGAAATAAACAACATGACAAAAATGTTACTAACTTATGGAATGACAAAACGATGTTGACTTCAAATGAATATTGAATCTTTCTGAAGCATTTCCTTATTTTAGCATATAATAGACATTATAGGTAAGAATAAGTGGAGATCACAACACAAAAGCATTAGAAGTTATAGCCATGCCACATGCAATTTTAAACCCTGCCATGCATCTTTCTCAGTATATTCCATGGAAAGCTATATTATATTCAAAAAAAGAGGGAGGAAAATCTTAGGAATACAATATAAAACATGAGAATGAAATTTTTACTTAAGAAAATGAACCATATACTTTTAAAATGAAATTTGTATTTTTACTTATACTCAGAGCACTATGAAATAATGGTTTGTTTAGCCTAGCTATCCATGATTTTAACAAAAAAACCTGGCAATTAAATAAGTGGGAATACTTATTAATTGGCACTATTTCATTTTAAATGTTCTTGGTAATTTGGAACACAAGTTACCATGGAATAATTCATACAGATTTCTCTATGCTATAAAATTCCAATTCAGTATCTTGAAGAAGTCTGGAAGTTGACAGTGAAAACAAGACGCACAGTGAAGCAGGGCCATGCTCTTTACCCACGCACCTGGAGGAACTACGCCGATACCATCGTCAACCTCATAATCTGAGATGTCACTATCACTGATTCGCTGAGATCCTGTACAACAGTAAGGCAAACAGATACCTCTGTGTCTTGTTGGGTTATGAAATGTAAAGGACAAAGTCAAAATTGTTTAAAAAGCTAATTATATCACTACTCAATTCTTTTGATCAAGAATAATTCAAAGTAAAGTCTGATCTTATTTTTAAAGAAATAATTATTCTCCAAGGATAATATTTTCTCAGTATTTCTTCCTTATAACCACTAACGACATATAGAAGTAGAGAACTTTATAGAATAAACCTTTGAGTTTTCAGGGATTTCTTTATTTAACATGTTATACTAAAAGCTTATAGCAAAGTATATTTACAGTTTTCCACCCAATTAAGTGTCCTCACCTGCAGTTCTGGGAAGATAAGGCTATATGGAAAGGTTCAAAAAGACTTTATTGGCTAGAGATCTGTGTAGCTCATACTAAATGAAGGGGCTTAAGAGTCCTCTATAAAATATTTATTTAAGCTTCCAAAATTAGCCATTATAATGCATTAAACATTAAGTTTGAGGAAATGACTGATCAGGAGGCACTAACATGAAATATTCAATTACATGAGAAAACCAATTTAGTCCCAGATTACCAAAATGAGGCTTTTAAGTTTCAGTTCAATTAGAAATTCACTCATTATTAAAAAATTATTGGATAAGTACAGAAAAAAAAAGTTTTTCCCAATCACTAGATGAATACGAGTAAGCAGGCTTTCCAATAATTTTTGAAATGTTTATTTTGAATAATACTAAAAATACCTATAAACTACAAAGTTATTATGACTTTACACATAGCAACCCAGTAACAACAGCTATAATTACACTATTAGTCAAGCAATCAGCAACAGAATCAGTCCTGTGAAAATAATTATAATGCATAGTACTTCAACTTTCAGCTCTGGAATTACGCTATCATGCTATGTATAACATGGCAGACTGCAAAAATGTAGGACAAAATGTTGCCAAGTCTCTTAATATTAATGAAAAATTTTCCAATTACTTTTCATGTCTGATAAATTATTTGACAAAACATTTTAAATGCTACTTTCTAACTGGATCATCACAACAAAGACCTTTAACTTACTTTGTAGCTTTTTGCTGGAGCTTTCTCCATGAATATGTCGCCTGGGCATGAAAGGGGATGGCTGAGGCAGAGGTAGTGAAGATTCATCATGTGTCTGGAGTTTATACCAATGTGGTTCATCATCTAAAAGTGCTGTCTCCAATTCTATGAGGATCTGAAATGGAAGTTTTCTAATTAAAATGGCTTTACAAAGCATAATGTTAAAAGCAATCATAATTAAAATACATCACAAAAAAGTTCCTTAAAACGTCTGCCTTGAATCTTTACAAAATACATCACCTCTCCAAGAAATTCACTTTCTTCTTCTTGAACTCTTGGTTGATCCCACACAGTTATTTCTAACATTCTTTCTCTGAAATCTCTACGATGTACATGTGAATAGACAAAAGTTTGATTCCACTTTGGTTCTAGTACTTTCTTTACTGTTTTGGTCCTCCTCTTACTTTTATCACTGAAAAATAAAAATGCCATGTAAATAAAAAAGCAAAAATAAGTATATGCTGCCATCTACTGTTGCTACAAGTAATGCACCATTGGAATTTTTATTATTTTCAATTCATAGTTTATTCTTAAAATTTAAAACTCTAAAACAACTTTCTAGTTTAATACTATTCTAATTTCAACTACAATTTAAGCAGTAATTGTGACTATAGGCATACACATAAAGATGCATTCTAAATGTTGTATGGCAATTAAAGACTGATATACATATATAAATAGGGTAATTCAAATTTTTTAAAAAGGCAGATTATTTACAGAGAAATACAAGGTCCAAGGAATTTTTTTTTCACAATAATGTAATTTATTGCCTCAGAATTATCTCTTATATTTTAAAAATATAACTCAGGGGAAGAAAGTCTACCTTCTCAATTAGTATATAATTTAGCATTTTTTTCTAAAATTTTCACTACCTTCTATCTGGAAGAAAATACATTTTCACATAGGGATTCCTGGGGCGCCCATCTACTCTGGGGGGTAGATCTGTTGCTTGTAGAACATTTACAATTAGCTGGTGTCCCACTTTATCATACCATAGTTTCACCTAAGATGAACACAGAAATTAATTACTATTTACGAAAAAAAACACACCAAAAACATAAGATATTATGATTTCACAAAAATAACAATAAAATTATTTTTAAAGAAATTTTAATTCAATACAATTGAATTATAGATACTATTTCTGAAAATGCCCATTTGAAAGTATAACCATTGAGAATATTTTACTTTTCAAATATTTTAAACATGACTTTAAACTGGCTGGACTACAGTATTAATTTTTACTCTCTTATATTGTATCACATTATGAAAATAAAACCAGTAAGAAAAATTAAGAAAAAAGATTGACTTGCAGCATGGCAGCAAGAGGAGCTCCACTGACCCACTCCCTAGTGAACTGGAGAAAATTATTTAAAAAAAAAAACAAAAACAAAACCACAATGATTAAAGCCTTTGGAAATGGTACGAAGGGCAAACAGCAAGTGCTGGCATATGTATTCAAGAAAATCCATGAATATTCAGTAAGAAAGGCGAGAGTCTGTGATATTTGAACCAAGGCTGCTCTCACCTTCCCCTGCCCAGCTCAGCAAGGCTCGCTTCCACAATGTGGCAGCCAGGAACACAGAGCTCCTTTTCCACAGCTTCCATTCAGGAGGCTTTCTTCCTGGGAGGAATAGGGCTTCAAATTTTCTCACCCAGCCTCAGCTAGCTGCTACTATAGCTAAGTCCAGGGTGAGTATGTCTGATGCCCCTCTCCAATACTGAGGCCCTTACACTTGTCCTAGCTCAAGAGGCAGTGGTTCCATGGCAGGAAAGGAGAGCTGAGAGGACCTCCTGCTGCTGCCTCCACCCCTCCGATGAGCTCTAAATTCCTAGAGTAAGGTTGTCACTTGGAGAGAAGTTTGCCATTGTCCCATTCACCAGCTCCAGTGTTCTGGGTGAGACATTTTGCCTGAAGGAAGAAGTAGGCTTTAAAACAGATAGCTCCTAAAAAAGTCTTCCCAAAGGAACTTACTTCATCTGCTACAGTTCAAGCTTAAATGTACCCTGAAGCACAAGGGAGATTGAGGTGAAAGGTATCTGAGAGGAGATTTGTGGATTTAATGAAGTACAGCCTAGACTATAGTCCTTTAACTTGCAAGAAAGAAGCAGGAAAATAACACAGCTGGGAGAGGCCCTCCTGGGGTCAGATCAAATATCAAACACAGACCTCAGAAACTATTCCTTCAAAACCCACAATTTGTTTGGGTTAGATTGCAGAGCAGTTCATGTCCTAGGATATTGTTGAAAACAATAAAGCAATCAACTGGAAAACAGTGGAGGTTAACAGCTGTGTGTGGTCATGGAAACAGAGGAACAGAGACATACTTCATCCATCCAGGGTGAAGGATGAGGAGCAATATCAGAAATTTAAGACATGGGGTGAGGGAGAGAATAGATGTTACTAAAATAATCCAGCCAGTCTCTAAACAAATAAGCAAATTACAAATACCTGAGAGGGGAGTGGGAGGCAGATATTTCAAAAGTACATATCTAAAATGCCTGGTCTCAACAAAAACATTTAAGGTATACAAACACAAAAATAGGAAAGTAAAACCTATACACCAGAATAAAAAAAAGGAGACAACAGAAACTGCCTGTGAGAGTGACCAGATTTCAGATTTAAAAGGAAAGACTTCAAAGTAGCTATTATAAATTTGTTGTAGAACTAAAGGAAAGCATGGTTAAAGACTCAGAGGAAGGTATGATGGCAATGTCTCATTCAATAGTAAAATAACTATAAAAATATAAAAATTATAAAAAAGAATCGAATGAAATACAATAAAAATTCACCAGAAAGGCTCACGGTAGATTTGAATTGGTAAAGGAATTAGTGAACTTGAAGATAGACTGGTAGAGATTATACAAAGAGAAGAACAGACAGAGAAAAGAAGAAACAAGAAGAGAGCCTCAGAGAAAAGTGGGGCATTATTAAGCACACTAATATAAGTGTAACAGGAGTAAAAGAAAGAGAAGAGAAAGGAGCAGAAAAATTATCCAAAGAAGCAATGGCTGAAAACTTCCCAAATTTAATGAAAAACAATACACAGGAAACTTAACAAACTCCAAGTAGAAATCCCAGTAAGATTAAGAGCTAACTTCTCAGCAGAAACACAGAAGACCAAGAGGCAGTGGATAACATATCCAAAATGCTCAACGAAAATAACTGTTAACAAGAATCCTATATCCAACAATGTTGTCTTTCAAAAATGAAGGCAAAATAAAGTCTTGTTCAAATAAAAATTGAGGGAATTTGTTGCTAGTGGGCACATCTTGTAAAAAATATTGAAGGAAGTTCTTCAGGTTGAAGTTCTCCTGACATTAATTCAAAACCACAGGAAAAAAACAAAGGGTATGTGGTAAAGACAATTTTGTAATTACAAAAGAGTTAAATGTATATTTTTCCTTCTTCTCTAAATTGATTTGAAAAGAAATTGTAATAAATAGTATGTATAAAGTTATAAAATACACTGTTAGGACTATAATACACAGAAATGTAAGAGAAGAAGGGGATATCCTAAATTATTAGCCTTCAAATGCTAAATACAAATTCAAACTGTCCTGTTGATTATAGTGGCACTAAATGCATTTAGAGTGTCCATATGTAGTTAAAATAAATCAGAGTTTCGATATTAAGAACAAGATACACAACTATTTAATGATGTCAGCAAATGCATTTACTGTGGACCTACTTCACACCAGCACTGCTAGATATTTCTCACTTTTTTTCATTTAAGTTCTATAATTAATCTATTCATGGTATTCATCTTTATGACATGAAGGGGAAAAGGACATAAATAATACCTACAAACTAAATGAAGATCAAATGACATTCCTACTAAGGTTTCCTAATAGTTTGAATGAAGAAAATGGAGAAAAGCACACTGAAATACTATTTCAGATCTCCTAAGAACTCTAAGAGTTAGTATAGTATTTCTGGCTGGCAGTTACACTCTCACATTAAAATAAAATGTTAATTTTTTTATAGAAAATGTAAATATAAATCAATTTATAAAGATGAAAACAGATTATAAAGATGAAAACAGGTTATGTAGGTCTGAGGAAGGAATGCTAAGAGGTGTGTAGTATCTTTATTTTTTGAGTAATAAAATTGTTCTAAAATTTTGAGATGAAGAATGTGCAACATTGTGAATATACTAAAAGTCACTGATTATATGCTTTGGATAGAATAGCCAAAAAAGCAGCTAGCCCAGTGGGGGAAGCACAAAGAGAATGAGAGGTGAAGAATTTTCTTGTTTGTCTGTTTTTTGTTTGTTATTATTATTGAAATATGAAAATGCTCTAATAGTGATTGAAGTACTGAATGAACAACTGTGATTATATCAAATACTACTGATTGTACACTTTGGATGAACTGTATGCTTTATTAACATCAATAAAATGGATTTGTTTAAAAAATGTTAATTTTTAAAAATTTAGTAGTTTTGGCTTTATGGTTAAATAAGAAATATAAACATAAATATATTGTTTATTGGGTTGTAGGTTTGAACATATTTAGAAGTCATTTTATATAAATCAACTAACATGTAACATAACGACTGGTCTATGTAAGGGACGATAAAGGAACCAAACCTAGATCTCTACGAATTCATCTCTCTGGTTTCCAGTAAATAGCAGAGATGTGTTTTTCATATGATGCAAATGTATTTTCATCCCCTTTTTAAATATAAAGAGACATTCACACAAACATGCTAAAAAAAGATGGGAGGACAGATAAACACAAGAAAATATATAAAATCTTCAATATACTACAAACAGAAATTTAAAAAAGAAAACTTTCAAAAATAGCAGCATACTTAGTTATCTTCTTTTTCTAATAAAACCAAATGAATAGTATCATAGACAAACTAAAAGTCCACATATTACCAAAGAACAAGAGAGCAACTAGTCTTAGAACAATTTGAAGCAAGATTTTCTCTTCATTATTGATGAAAAAAAGTCCCATATTCTATCATAATCTAAATACAGATAAGACTTTTTACTTACAGTAACCAAGCTTCTTTACAGTTTTCCCTAGATTATAAATAAGGAAATAATTGCAAAAACTGGCTTTTTCAGAGCAATGTTGGTCGCAATGAAGAGTTTTAAGAAATGTCTTAAGAGGTTAACAGGAATATTTTAAATTCAAGTTTCTCAGGATCCAGGCTCATAAGGTTGTCGAATAAATGGAACATGACTTTCTAAGAATATTATATCTAATCTGGGAATTTTTATATAGCAAACAAAAAATAGAGTAGATATTTTATTTGTTTATCATTTATCATTTAATGTTTGTGTTCATCTGGCATGCTGTAGGTATTCAATAAATATTTTGAATATATGAATAAAAATGCATGAAATATTGATGAAGAAGATTCGCTAATCAAACGATTATGGATTTATCACAGGCTTCATGGAAAGTCAGACAATTTTAAAGACGGACTAAAAACAGGAGCAAAGGTTAATGGTCTTCAACATATGCAAAAAATACATACAGAAAGTTGCCCTGGCAAGACTTGTGGGGCATCTTTTAGAGCTCCAGGACTCGTTGGAGAAATAACAGAAATAGAAGGCCTTTCCATCTTCTGAGATTCAAAGGAACTTGAACCTAAAATGAGAAAAAATTCTTAAAAAGTATAATATTTGTAAATGTGGGTAATGAATCTTTTATAAAAAGTTGACTGCATCCGTTATTTGTATAAAGCCATAATTCAATATCATTGATAAGAGTAGAACTTGCTTTAATTCTAGCAACTTACCATTTTATCTTCTTTGGTAAATTGCCTATTTTAAGGGTATTTAAAATGATATAATAAAATATTGTATTTTAGTTTTGTTAATATTTATTTTTCTACTTTTCTGGAGAGAATTATACAGTTTAGGCTTTTGCTTAGCCTCACATATAAGTAAAGGCTTTATACTTCAGTGATAAGGAAGAGGGTACCTGTTATGTTAATCTTCTTGGCTAAAAGACAATCTGCTGTGAAATGTCTTCCTGAGAAATTACAATGAATCCATATATAATTTAACAGTCAATTTAAGCCTAGATCCATAATTTTTAAAAAATCAAATTTATCAGATACCTCAAGTTTTGATCTCACAAATGAATCCCTTGAACTTCTAAATATGCATTATTATAAAATGTTGAATGCATCTGTTGTTTGTATTAAACCATAATTCAATACCATTGACTTGTTTCACCTTCGTTTAGAGAAAGCTGACTCTTCCCTCAGCCACGTGGTGAAGCTCCCCTCTTCTCAGATAACTGATAAAGTGTGAGTTGCCACAATCAGCAGTACTGCATTGTATATAGAATACTAATATCTCTATTCATAGCTATTCAACTCAAGTTATTAAAAATTCAGCAAAGCTTACTTGAGAAATACTATTTATGGACCATTGTCTGAGGATATGCCCTATACACAGTTTTTCTGTACTCTAAATTAAGGCTTAAATTAAGCAACATTGTAGCTGGGTCGAAATCAAGCAGGCAAGAACAAGATGGCATGCACTTTATATGCTAATCCCATTTCCTTGTTTATCCACCCATATATTTTATTCCTCCTTATAATCAATATCATTTGTTTACCTCTTAAATCACTTTGTATATTTTTATAAAATGGGTAAAATATTTTGGGGATAAAGGTCAAACACTAATTAATGAAGCTAATGCCAATCCACTGCAAAGTAAATTTCTTTGGGTCTCTTCTAATATTCTCATTGAAAACATCAATACTTGACTATACTTTATTGGATACATTATCATCTTCTCCCATTCAGTGACTTTAATGCCAATGTAGATAATTCTTCCAACCCTGTAACCTCAGTCTCTTGACCCTTTTATCTCAAATGAACTTCATCTAGAAGCCACTACACCCACTTACCTGCATGATAATATCCAACTCTCTGCTTAATTACAATTATTTGCTAATATACCTAACTCCATCACTAGACTGCTCATCAGAATGAGCTGATGACAAATAAAATTGAATATTCCAGCATTACAATAAAGTTTTATATGCAGAAAGCAGAACTATTTCTGGGTCTATTACTTGAACTCTGTCAAGGTCCTGGCTGTTATGATGCTGTGGGGACCCAGGCTTCCCCCCACCAGGTCCTCAGTATGTAGTCATCTGTGTGACCTAGACATAACTTAAAGGTTAACAGCCCTCCCCAGAGGGGGGAGAGTGCATACATGTTTATGGTAAACTATAATTTTCCCAATGCAGTAAACGTCCTTGGTAAAAATTCTTCCTACAGGTGTAGTGAAAACATCACCACACCACACGGGTATGTTTCACATGACCCTAGCAGGAACTCTGTTCTCATACCCCATGGGATGTCCTTGTTCTGAAACCCCTTCTATACCACCCCATGTTCTCATCTCTGCAGAGCACGATCTTCATTTATTCTTTGACTTGCCGCCATCAAAGAGTCTCTCCTGTTCCTAAGTCCCAGTAAAGCTTATGACTGATTCTCTGCCCGGTGTGTTCTTTGGTCTTGCAGCCTCATGTTGGCTGGCCTTGCTCAGGCCCTTTGGGAGTTGGGTTGTAACAATTAGCAAGCCACAACCAGGAGACCGAACCATTAGCAGTAGCAGGCCTGAGCTCAGGAAAAGGAGAATCTGCAGGGGAAATCCTGGGTTAGCCTATAATGTGGGGAGACGCTGCTACCCTACAGGATAAACGGGGACTGCTGAGAGAACATGCCCCAAAATCGCTGGCAGGTACGCACTTAAATAAGGAAAAGGGAGACGGCCAGGTAGTGGCAGCTAGAGTATGGCTCCTGTTAGGAGACTTGTGGGGGGCTAACCAAGGCAGAATGAGCGGCAAAGGCCTCTGTGTGCTGCTTAGAAGGAAGTTAAAGTTAGAAAGGAATAAATTCTAGCAAGGCAGAGATAAAGGATTCCTTAACTGATGGCCTGTGCCAAGTTAATGCAAACCTGCATAAACTGTAAGAGTTTAATGGGATGCTATTTTGACAATGTTTTAAGTTATAGTCACATTTTTTTTCACATTTTATTTTGATCAGAATTTTTATCAAGTTGTTAAAATGAACTTTCAGTTTTCAAGAGCTCACTGCTGAACTTCAAGTCTAGGTGTACTCCTGAAGTATAATCCAGAATATGTAAGTGTTAAATGTGTGTCTGTCTAAACTGCTAAATTACTGCTTAACTGCATTTATACTGCTGAAGTATCCCTAACTGGTTGCTGGATACCAATAAAATGTTTCCAAGAACAAGCTTGCATATTACAGGCACTACTGATTCCAGAAGAGATCTTAAAAGCGCTAAAACTCAGAGAAGTGAAATGATGGTGAGCCTGGGTACAGC
Organism: Dasypus novemcinctus; assembly: GCF_030445035.2. NCBI lineage: Eukaryota > Metazoa > Chordata > Mammalia > Cingulata > Dasypodidae > Dasypus > Dasypus novemcinctus. The sequence continues at coordinate 43,921,490 of NC_080683.1, read as the reverse complement.
CATGACAAAGGAGTGAGAATTATGAGTCAAATTAGTGAGCTTTATGTCTCTGTTGGTGTGTCTTAACTCTTTTTGTGTTTGTTATTTTGGTGTGTATTTTCATACCTCTGGATGGTAATATTAACAAATGAAAACTCTTTAAAGAACTCTATTCAAATTGCTAAAAATTAAATGGGTGCTTATATAGGTAAATGAGTACTCCTGAAGCACAAGCTGGAGAAGCCAAACAGGACAAAAAGTCACATAAAATATGAATAAAGAACTTACTCAAAAGAAAGAGACTAAAAAGTTTATCCTGAATTCTCCCAAAATCTTTCTATAGCCCATCCTACACCAAGAGTCTTTTCCTAACCTTGGCTGAATTTCAGAAAAACTGGTTTAGGAAACTAAGGGGGTGGGCTGGGTATGGAAAGATAGGGGAGACGAGAGTTTAGCCTAGAATTCTGTCTACCATGCCTGGAAATTAAAAAGTAGGGACAGAGGGGAAATTACAGAATAAACCTTGTTTTATATCGTCTGTTCTGTAATTCCCCAACTAAATTTTCACATCTTTTGAGATGACAGTAATAATCCAATGATCAAATTTCAGTAAGAAAAGATAAAAGTCCCTAAAAGCTATGGAAAGATTTTTCAAAATTATGATTAAACAAATTAAACAATTATAATATATTCCAGAACTTGGCAATCAGTATGCTCTTAAGGTTATTCAAAATTTTAGAATCTTATTAAAGAAAAAAGAACATTTCTTGAATAAACTACAATGGTTTCAATTTTATTTAGCTTGGATGTAATCTTTCAAGGTTTACAGGATATTAACAAAATAAACTAATACTATATGTTTTAAATCTTTAAGATGATGAAAATTGTCTTTGGCTAATGAAATTATTACAAACCTCTTTTTAAAAAATGTTTTTGCCTAAATTGAAATGAATTTCTTTTTTTCTTTACAGAAGAGAAGGGATATGAAACTTAAATGGATAGAGAAAGAAGTAAAAGGTTTGTAGAAGTGAATTCATAGTCAATGCTGACTAAAGTTTGATAAGTGTGTTTAAGGTAATGTATTTTGTCCTATGATAAGATGGCTGGGTTTCATAAAATCAGGGTAGAAATGGGTAAGACAAGGCTTGAACGAATACTGAAAGTTGTAGAAGGTAGCATTCAGTAAGGAAATGTATTTTCTAAAGGTGAAATTTGTCTTGAGATGAAGTGACTATAGTCAATGTGTTTATGAATAGTTACAGGAAGTTTTCAAAAGCATTTTCCAAATTGAAATATATGAATGGCTAATTTCAGGGAGCCATTATTAAACAGAAACTTGAATTGATATTGATAACAAAAAGTAACTTCATAACAGGGAAACCTGTCAGAGACCACGTCAATCTGCATATTGAAGTTGTGGTAGGGGAAGATAACCTCGATTCCACTGGGAATCTTTGATTTTCATAAAACAATGAAGAAAGTAGTTTCTCCTATAATGCTAAAGTAAAATACCTGTGAATTAACATCATCATGTAAAAGCACAGAAGTAAAAAGTAAAATACGAAAAACAGTTAGGTTCATTTAATATGTTATACTCTACATAGGCAGTATTTAGAAAGTGTATAAAAATTAAGAGATAGACTACAGTATTGTCAAACTCTCTTGTGCATTCAAACCAGGCCTCCAGTACCCTGCATGGTTCTCTCTCAATTTGAGTTATTGGTGAGATTGGTCACTCTGATCTCTAAAATAATAAAAGGATCTACCACATCTCTGGTTATGCTCCTGGAGTGAATGGAGAGTATGCTGCAATTTCTGACTCCTGCAGCAGCCGGTGATGGCTTAATATAGCCAAATTTACAAAGGACATTGTCTCCAGACTGGCTCTGTTTCATAGTGCCAAAGGACACCAGGCACCAGGCTAGTGAAACATCGGAGCTTCCTTCCAAAAGTCAATGACGCTGAAGAGTGCTGGCTGAGTGAAGGATATACCAAGTGGAGCAATAATTACCAGAGAAATGTGAGTAGAACCTAAACAGACACAACTAGCATGATGGCCTGCTCCCATGGAGAGACAACAAGGATGGTACCGCACACCTGGAGCTTAGATCTATTAACTGCAGTTCAAAGAGGAACTTGTGCTTTGATTAGTGACTTGATTACTATTAAGTACTGTATGTATATACCGACAAATATAGTATCTTTTCTAGATGATATACAGAAGATATTGAACTTGTTAAAAATCTATTAACAATTCATTTTCTAAGTAATTAATGAACATGCCTGTAAGATAAAAGAATGGCTCTCTTAAGTATTGTCTTTATTTTGCTTGCCACATGCGCTAATCATGTTGCTGCCTGTACTGTCTTTGTGAGTTTATGTCTAGGGCAGTGCCTCTCCTCTTACCTCTCTAGGCTAACCACTGCTGTGGGAACTGGGGATGGTAGTTTCCTAGACTGCATTCCAAACTTACAAGGTCAAGCCCATCAGCTTTGGGAGGATGTAGCCTCTGGCGGCACCTGGACTTTCTCATTCCCATGGTCCAGTATGTCACAGCTGGCCCCCTTTTTGGGGCTGAGTACCACCATTTTCTTTATCCTTTTAGCAGGACCCTGTATCTTCAAAATTCTAACTACATTTATTTCTTCCAGAATTAACCCCTTCCAGAACAAGGTTATCAGTCATGTGGGGATATCATCCAGTTCCAACCACAATGCTGGACCCACCTTCCCTTAACCTCAACAGAGCAGACAGACTTTTACCTCTGGTCAGGCAGGTTCTACTGCCCCAACCAGCAGGAAGCAGCTGCAGAAGAACGACCACTACACTTCAGCAACCCCTTTAGAATAAGGCTGTGAACTCTCTAAAGGTGGAGTTGAGGCAGGTTAGTATAGGAAACAGGAAAGGCGGCTGGTCAGCCTAAAGCCCACCAAAAACCCTGGTCACAAGGTCCAGTTTCAAAGTCCTGGACTACTCTGTTACCCACTAAAAAGTTGGGAACAAGACCTTGTCATACAAGACTGAGATTCAGTTGCTGTCTTTCAGTGAGACTCATATTATATTTTTTCACTTATAAGGAACAGGTGAATAAGCCCAGACCATTACTAGGATATGCTGTATATAATGGCTTGGGATGGTTAATGGCAGAGTCTGTCACCCTAGATCGCATCACCTCTGTGTGCATCGAACAACAAGAGGGAATCCGTGGTGTGGGGTGGCTACCCCCTGAGTTGTGTGATTTTACTATCAAGGCTAGAGTAAAGCATGCTCCCTGGTTGTTATACCCATTGGCTGTTTTTGTGACAAGTAGTGTTACAACTGTCACTGAAAAACACATACAGGCTTTAGCCAATCACACTGCTCAAGCCTGTAATGACTCCAAAGTAGCAATTTCCTTATTAAACAAAGAAACTACCCAACTACCAAAGGTAGTTTTACAAAATAGGATGGCTTTAGATATTCTTACTGCAGCACCTGTGCCGTCCTTGTCCTTAAATGTTCAATGTTGTGTATATATTACTCCTATTATTCTGTTGTCTTTCATACTGTTGCTGTGGAATGTGGATTCAATGCTTGTCCTCAGGTCAATGTAGGCTGCTATGTGGGGGTGGAAAGTGGGGACCTAGAGTACCCACTCCAAGCACATAGCTGCCTGCATGACCATGACATAAATTAAAGGTTAATAACTCTCCCTAGAGGGGAGAGAATGCATAGATGGTATTACAAACTATAATCTTCCCAATGTAGTAACTGTCCTTGGTAAACATCCTTCCTATGAGTACAGTGAAAACATCACCACATTCCATGTGTATGCTACACATGACCCTAGCAGGAACTCTGTCCTCATACTATGGAATGTCCTTGTTCTAAAACCCCTACTATATCACCCCTCATTTTCTCATCTCTTTGTGGAGCACTATCTTCATTCATTCTTTGACCAGCTGCCATCAAAGATTCCCTTTGGTCCATTAGTTCCAATAAAGCTTATGTCTGATTCTCTGCTCTGTGTGATCTTTGGTCTCATGGCCTCACCAATTTGTGCCTTTCAGGAGTTGGATTGTAACAGATGCATAAGGATATTGCTAGTAAAATTTTTGTACAGCCACCCAAACAAACAAAAACAAGGGTTAAAAATGAAAAATGTTAGAGTAAAGTAGAACTTCTCTGGACTTCCTGATTACTATTGTCACCAACTTCTGACATCAGTGAACGTATTCTTAGTATAGTAATACAAGTTCATTTATGTTAAATAACTAAGAAAATGGAAAATCTTTACTGTTCAATTTAGTTCAATATATTTTCTAATAACAAAAGCAATCTTATACTCACTGGACTCCAGTGGAGGATGGGAACTCTCAGGAATCCGTGGAATGTCACTAAAAGAAACAGGGAATGGTGAAAATCCCATTAGCTAAACTATCCTGTCTGAGGCAATCACAGCCACATTTTATTTCAGTGGTGTGAAAAAACCTTTTGAGTCTTTACAGGTGTGGATATGGACAAGAGTTATTATTAAGGCAAATACTAATGTGCGTGAATGTCAAACACCACACACACACACACACACACAAACACACACACACACAACTGCAGTAAAATAAGTTTTCATATATTTAATAGCAAAACACTTTAACATGACAACAATCAGACTAATATTGTGGCTAAAATTACCACAATATTTTTACTACCAAAACAATAGGTTTTGGAAATAAAAAATGTTAAAGGTAATATTTTACCTCGATTCTAGAAAATCAAATGACACAGATTTTACAGATCAGTAATATGCTTTACAAACACATCTGAAAGAGTTTACTGAATGAAAGGGATGGAAACATCTCTTGATAATAAAATGATACAATGAATATCATGGGCAAAGTTAATTAAATGAAAAGGATGAATTGCTTTAGAAATTAAAAATGGTTCAAGCTTGCAACAAAAAAGCCAAAATACTTTATATATGTGAATATATTATATATATACACATATATACCCTATATAGAGATCATATCTCTATACTGAATTTAGCTAAATATATGGCATTTACTATATGGTTAGAAAGTGACTTGTGAGAACACCCATTCCTACCACACTCACAAATTACTCTGAAGAAATATATACCATCTCAGCTTAATCCAATATCTATACCTTAAGAATCCTGGACAAGCTTTGTCTGGTAGTTACACTCACTGAACAAACTACTTTACCTCTGTTTCTTTTCAAATATATTTTAATACCAATTTAAGGAGATTAACAATATACAAGTATTAACATGACATATTAAAGCAGACTGGAGTTAGCTAGTACCAAGAGAATTATGAGCATATTATTTAAGAATTTCTACCCACTTACCTTGTGGCCTAACTTCACTTTGATTTTCCTTGAACTTTTGGGGGGAATGGAAACAAAAACAATTTTGCTTTGACTGATTTCCTGACTTCTGATTTTCAGTATTGTGTGCAAGGTAATTCTCATATTCATCTACAATTTTATACTTCTTAAAAACCATAAAACATTCTGCATTGTATATTTTATAAAATACATTTTATTATGTATTTTAAATAAATAATACTACATGTAAATTAAATAACATATAATTAAGGGGCTAATTTGCAATGCGTAGGACAAAAAAAAAACACTTAAAATTCTTTGCTACCTTCCTCTAAATATATCTAGGCAAATAAAAGTACAATTTTAAAAGTCATTTATTAGACAGTATGATTTGTTTTGAAGTTAATTATAAAAATTAGAATTTGGAACTCTGGAAGGAGGTATGCACTTTGGATTTATTCCTCTATTAAAGAAATATGATAGGGAAATTAAACTTTAAGTGATTGTGAATCAAAACTTATTTAATGTTAATTGCTTTAGTAACATTTTTATGCATAAATTTCCACTTGATACTTGCACAAGGTTTCTTAATTGTTCTTATCACAAGTAAGGTGCTAGATTAGTTATAAGATAAAGGACAGGGGCAGCCTATTTTGTGGGTTGGAAGAAATGGTCACTATATCCCAAGATGCCTGATGATTCTTAGACTGTGCTGATCAATGTCCATTTAAGCTATATTTGGAATGTTTCTTGGAATCAGTTTTCCACTGTATCTGTAGAACCTATGAATAAATATTTGCTTTTTGCTCTGCTCTAAATTAATATTTGCTAAACAGAACTACATTCAACATAATTATTCATATATAGTTAGAATTATTCTTCCAGGATTCTAATAATTTCTCTATTAACTTGGAATGTCGATGCCAAGTTTTACTTTATTTAAATATAATCTTTGAATTCCATATTACTTTGAAATCCATAATCCAGTACAGTTTAGGGTTTGTTATAGAGGGTATTAATTTTTAAATTATTTCCATATAAAATTTTTTTAAAAGAAAATGTTATTCCAGTCTACTTTAATTGTCTGTTAGGCTTTTAAGTCACCATGAATCAATGATATTTTAGTTTATTACTTTTAAACCCACTATATATCTGAAAGTATTTGATAATGGGCATACTTGACTTTAAATTTTATTTTTGATACTTCTGATTAATTTTCCAATTTACTTACCTCTTTCCAGCCTCATAATTATCTCAGCACTAAAACACATGTCATGTAAAGCTAGCATAAATTTTGTAGTGTTGATATTTTTTAAATGTGCATGGAAATGTACAGTACTTCTGCATATGTCTTCAATGTTTACTCTTAACTGACCACTTAAATATTGGCTGTAATCTTGCCTCATTTTAGAGTTTTATATATTTTAATATTACTCTTTGGAATAACTTATCACACATTTTCAGTCCTTTGAGAAATAGTATCATATTTTCTTGTATGCTCTACACTGACATATATTCATGAGGAGAACAAAAATTTAGGGCTAGTGTTTTTTTTTCAATGTAAAAAATATGAATATATGGCTCTATAATATTTTGGAGTCTAGGAAAAAAACTGTTTACAAGAATACATTCAAACATTAAGCCAACTGTAATGTAATGAGACAGGTCAAAATGCCCTTCAAAAATCACAAACTGACATGAAGATTATTTATTCTAGAAAATGTGGGTTAGCCAGAGAAAGCTAACAATATGGGGTGCTCTTTACAGAGTTATGAAAAATATTGCATTGGCTGCAGATAATTAAATTATGTTGAAAATTAAGTTTTTAAAATACTATGCTCGATTATTATTACCAATTAAAAAGTTAAAATATTCCATACTTCCTGCTTGATTTTAAATAAATGTTAGAACTACCCATGAACAAAAATATAAGAAAAAATGTTATATTCTTAGTAGACTAATAGAAAATTTATCTAGATATAAGAATCATTAATATTTTAGATATCACAAGAAGATGGGTTTGTTAGTGACTCTTAAAGGAAATACTACTCATAATTAATGTTACTAAAAATTAGTTCTGCCATTAAAAGAAAATATTTTGATCTTAAATTTCACTTGCAAAAAACACATATCAATACTTTTTGACATTATAATTGTCAAGTTGTAGAGCTTCTAAAATGTACTGAGAGAATTCAGTATTCGGTGTAAAAAATTAATAAATTTAAAAATTCTAAAATGTGTGTTTACAATTGAAGAAAAAACTATCCATGTAACATGTACTGTATGAATGTACAGACTTCTGGTTTTTTGAAACCCTGCTAATACATGTAATTTACTAAACTTAAGAAGTAAGTTTTTTTTTAGCCTTACCCAATAGGCCTTGAAACAATAATTTCAACTTGAGGTTCTGATTTTGATTCTAAAATAATGTTGTAAACTTCTTCATTTGTAGCTCCCGGCAGGGGTTTACCATTCCATTCTAGAACTTCATCCCCTTGAATTTAAAAAAAAGGGCATTTTTTTACCTTATATATTCTGTTTATTTTTCTTATCTTTTCTCTTTTTTTTAAACAAAGAAATGCAAAACATATACAAATCATCTAGGCTCTGCTCTCCAAAGCAAATTGATTGTCATATAATGTCAGCTAAATGGTTCTTCTAAACACTTCTTTTCTTTTTGTTTTCTCTTCTTATTTTTCCCCCAGAATATTACTGTTCCCTGGAAACAGTACAATATAAAACTACCGTTATATTTTGAGATATACCATAAATAATATAAAAATAATTTCATGCTATGGGATGGAATTAGCACAGCCTATTTGTAAACATCAAAAAATAATAATTAGCAGCATGCCCTCCATATAATAAATGTAGGCAGCTCTATATATGAAAGATTCTTATTAAATGCTGCATAAGTCCTGTTTTGTTTTTGGCAGAGAAGGCAATTAACATTTATTAGCATGAATTTTAAAATTACAAGTCATGCTTCATTGTCTTCACCAGATGCACAACAGAATAAAAATGCATGAAAGGATTTGAATTCACACCCATAGGGTAACGCAGGTAGCTATGGCAAGGTTACAAAGCAAGCAGATGTAAAACTGTTGCATGACAGTTAACCCACTTCCAGATGTTCAAAACACACACATTCTATACATAATATATATTTGCAAGCATTAAAGCACCAGTAGAACATACTTAAAAAAATAACAAAAAAATCAATATAGTACTTAATAGTTTGTTAATAAGGTAATAATAATTCTAAGATTAATCAAACAGAGAAATAGAGTGTAATTATAAAATTTGGGCCAATAAAATATATTTGTCATTTTAACTGCAGAGTATACATAACAGTACATTTCAGACAATATTTTTTCCATAAATGTTCAGACCAGTTTTAGATCCCAAATTGTTCTCTCCCTGGGAACCATCAAATCACAATGTTGTCTCAGCTGAAATATCCCAACTTCAATGACCCCATGAGGTGTCCTAATTTTTTTTATGTTCTATTTATTTTGTTGCTCTTTCTGCCTAGAATATTTTAGTAAATATGTGTTGAACTAATGGATCAATATCATCATTATATATTTTAAAGCTAGGTATAAACAAAATTCTGTTATTTTTTTAACTAGGTCTTTTTAAAAAAGTAGAAAAAATTATTTTACTAGGATGATATTAAAGTAATTCTGTTTTTTTCCCAGGTGATTCCTTACTCAAAAATTTAAAATAAATGTTGGGAAAGCATAGGATGATGCTTTGATTTGGCAAGAGAGTTTGGTTATTACCAACAGTTAAATGATTTCTAATAGTTTGACCTAAGTAGTTACCTAACAAAGTGTTTCAAATAGGTAGTGAATATGCTTCACTGTAGAAAAAAATAAAATATTAAAAATTTGCAATATATTAGGAGTGCTTTCAAATTTTTTGACCAAAGAAAAAAAATGAGTTACATTATGACCTAGTAAGCATATATAATATGAATATGAATGTATATAAGTATATGTATAGATGTACATAAATTGGAAAAAAATATTTTATAACACAATACTTACCCTGCTTATTGCTTTCTAATGTATACAGTGACATACTCTATTCTATTATGTTCTATTTCATTTTTTCAAATGATAAATGGAAACCAGTAATTGTAAATTGACTTTACTCCAGCAATGAGTTGCAAGCATTATTTTGCAAAACCACTCCATTACCAAATTTTTCCCTTTAAAGATAGCGACGAGAAGCATAACTTTTATTTTTAAATTAACTTTTAATGCATGTATTTATTTACTTACAAATAATAAACTCCTAAGCCAGAAAGAAATAAGTTTACCAATATTTAGTTATATATGAAAACCTCTTCAGGCACGGAGGTAGATAAAGATGAAGAAACATTATTAGAAACAAATAATTTTAATAAAATATATTGTTTTCAATAATAGTTTATTTGAGGACCAGAATTAGAGCCAGGTAGTGTCAGAAGTAGTAATTAATCACTGCCCCAAGTGGAATATCAGAAAACACTTTAAAATTAAGGCATCTTTAGATGAGTTTTGAAGGATGGAAAGGATTTCAAGAGGTAGAGCAGAAGAGCAAACAGGTAGACAAGAGACACTGACCACATAGTGTAAATGGGAAATAATAGCTAGCCTGGGAACTACAGGTAGACTAATATAGTTAGAGTGAAGTGAGTAAAGTGAATGGAAGTGGCAGTGGCTAGAGCATAAGCAGAGCATACAGCTACAGAGCTCCGACTTCAAAGAACAAATGACAACCAGGAAAACTAAAGGGTCTTAATGAGGACAGTGTCAGTATCAATACTGTGTTTTAGATGGCTAAATGGAGTGCAGAGCATAGATTTGAGAGGAGCAGGACTGGAGAAAACTATGGCAAGGTTAATGTACTACTGCAAATGTTAAATGAAGATCACACTGAAATAGTACTGTAATTTTATAATCCAGTGTTTAGATCTAAATAGAATACAAAAGTTTGCAAATTATGTAAGTAAAATTGAACATATTTGGTAGTTTACAAAAACACGATCAATAACATCAATTACTTAAAGTGAAAAGTATACTTGTCTGTTTTACAGTTACTTAAGTGGTGCTTTGAACATTTTAGATTTAAGTTTAGGCTGCAGGTTCATAAAGGTGTTAAAAAATGAAATTAATCACAGGGATATGTTATGTAAGAGAAGCTAATCTATTGACTTCTTAAGTAATCTTCTATTGAAACAAACAGACAAAAACAAAAGCTTTTATAAGCATTTTTTAAAAGTTTCTAAAAAGCTTTTAAAAGCACTTATAGTCTAGTCTACAAAGGCACACTTTTGTAGTTCAGGTTATCTTACATTAGTCAACAAGGAATTCTTATATTTCCTGAGCTTATTTTTGATTCACTAAAGAGCAAAGACTTAGTTCACTTATATAGTCACCCTTGATTGTGCATTTTCTTGTTGAATCATAACTGGTCTCTGTTAAGAGACTGTACCTCAATACATCTTCAAAACCACACAGTAGATGGAAAAACATCTCTAATTTGGGTTTTCTTCCCATACAACAATTGCATAGCAAGTCCCTATCAAAGATAAATGATTTTGAACTGATAATACAGGTACTCAATCACATCAAAAATACCTTTAACGGTCCTAGAATATTTTCTTAATGGTTTTAGGATTACAATTGTAAGGTATAAAAGTTGACAGAAAATGTTCTCTTTATATGTGCTATACCAATTCTACAGCTCAGTCACTCTGTATTTTTTATGGTTGTCTGGTAAAAACATATGCAGATGCTCTAACCGAAAGATTTGATAAATTCTGAGGTAATGTTATTTAGGAAAAAATATGTTATTATTTAATTAAAATGCAGAGTAGACAATATCAAAAACAGATTTAAAATGTATTGTTGCTGAATATATATTTAATACATTATATGATTTCATTGTGCCATGTTAAGATTACAGAAATAACATAATGCAAAATTTCAAATACCAAGAAATAGCATATTGGCGTAAGTACAATATATGTCACATTTAAATTAACAAAAGTTTTATTTCATAATATGAATATGCTTGTTTTATAAAAACATTACTCCTGAATAAGTGTTTTGGGGCCACTCTGAAAAACTCACTAATCACTGCAACCAAAAATATAAAATAGAGAAGTAATGATACTGAATAATTTTTCATAAAACTTTTAGATTTTGAATGAGGTTTGTGACAGTATTAGCAAGTCATCCACAAAATTTAGCAATCCTTCAGTATTTTGCAACTATTTTTATATAAAAATATTTCTACTTTTACTCTCCCCAAATTGCTACTATAGCTACCTATCTATTATGGCAATAGTTAAGTGTCCATATTGGAAAAGTTATCTTTATTTATGCATTAAAATTAGTTACTTGTTTTATTTACTTATATAAAACTTATCCAAATGGAAAACTACCAACTCATGCACTAAAACACACTCTTTAGATGTTTAAAAAGAAACTTTACCTGCTCGTAGGTGTCCAACTACATCTGCTAGGCTACCCTTCTTTACTTTGGTGATGAAGGCACCAAGGCGTCCTAAGTCAGTCATTTTTCCTCCAACAACCTGGATAATTATAAATTTATAAGATCCCAATGCTTACATTAAAACAGAAGTTCATTCGTTTGAGAATTAAAAATCAGATAGTCTTTTATCATGTTTATAGAATTCACTGTAGGGGCATTTATAAAGTGAAATACATTGTTGATTCACGGAGCTGGCAGTATGGTTTTCTAAAGAAAATATCTCATTAAATTTGAGGGGAGGAAGTTTACATACTGATTTCTTAATCTGATCTAACAAAAATAAGGGCACCATGAATAATGCATATACTTAGAAGGAAGATGCCAGATCTTTACTACTTACTATCAAAGAGCAAGTACTGACCTTGTTTACATTAGGATTCATTGTTCTTTATCCTCTAAACTCATGCCCACTGATTAAATTATTTTAAAAGATCTTAATATCTTTTTTAAATACATTTTTTATTTTTTTTAAAGATACTTAGATTATACAAAATTCTATTAAGATTACACAAATACAAGGGATTCCCATATACCCTACGCCCCACACTTCCCACCCTTCCCCACATTAACTTTCATTAGTGTGGTACATTTATTGCAATTGATTAACACATTTGGAGCATTGCCACTAAGCACGGATTATAGTTTACATTGTGGTTTACACTCTCTTTCACTTCAGTTCTATAGGTTATGGCAGGATATATAATGGCCTGTATCTGTTGTTGCAACATCATTTAGGACAATTCCAAGTCCTGAAATGCCCCCCCATTACACCTCGTTTTCCCTCTCCCTCCCTTCAGTACCGCCAGTGGCCACTGTCTCCACATCTTGATATCTTTGTATATTTACAGTCTAAAATTGTAGAGACTAGGGAATTAGGAGAAGAACAGGCCACTGGGGAAGCAATCGAACAAGGTGCAAACAATAGTTTAGATGTATTTTTCTTCTGCTTCAGACCAGCTGGATGATCTCCTCATCTGCATTATCTATCTGTTCCCATCTGACTCTCAATATCTGAATTATATTCTTGAATACCTAACACTTTTATCTGGATTTTACACCACACCTAAAATTAAATATATCTAAAAATATTCTAAGTTTAATTTCTCCCAATGTAAGGGCTCAGAAATATAGAATTAAAGAGGGCAAGACTGTGACCAAAGATTGAGGTCAATCTAAAATTCTTAGGGAAATGCCCACTAGTGTAGGTGCTCAGAATAATTGCATAGTAACAATAATTAATGGCAATAATCAGTATTATATTAAAGATTCTATTAAGATATACTAAGATACTATATATTAAGATATGAAGATACTGTTAAGTATATAAACTGAATTTCTTTTGTTGGGTTAATGGTCATTGGCTTTGAAGAAGTCGAACTATCACATAACTGTAATACAATCTCTTGGTAAATACTATTATGTGACATCTTTAAATTTTCTTTTAAGTTTCTGAAAGTGAATAAACCATCTAATTTAACACACACATGCACTCACATAATACAAAATAGATATATTAGAGACATGCATATTTTATAATTTATTAATTTCTAATTATAGCTCTTAGAAGTCAATTAAAATTATAAAAAATACATTTTACATTTTTGGCAGCACCATAAATGCTACCGCAATTAGGATACAATCTCATTAATGATGTTTTATGCTGCTTTATCAGGATATAATAAACTGATGAGATCCATATTTTAATGTTATTTGTAAACACTGTTCTTGAACTTTACAAACAGTAAAAATACTTATTTTCCTATATTTTATTACAATTTGCATGCTATATTAATAATGTGATTTAAGAAATTAATGCAGATAACATTATTAAAGCTGCCCTATGACTTCAATATAGTAACAAAGATATATTCACTAGAAGGACTTTATTTGGGATAGGAAATAAGGATATCTAAAATTCATTATCAAAACCTTTATTAAATGCAGTCTGTATTGTAATTTATCATTTTAGAAACAACTTAAACCAGCAAACTTACTTTCAGACCCAGTAATGCACCTGATTCTTTGGGCATGGTTGTTCTCTTGTTAAGAATAACACGTCCAATTAATCGGTCTCCCTCTTTAGATGGCTGCCACGTTACAGGATGCTATTAAAAATAAGAGTAAAGTTAAAACAATTAACTTTCTTTCTAGGGACATATAATTATTGGTTGTAGCATGGCGTATGCTCCTCAGTTAAAAGATACTTTCAGAAAATTCTTCACTCTGGTTGGTTTAATCCTTGGCTTATAATAATTCCTTTAGAGCTATATTTTATTTGTATTAGTCATTTATTACATTAAATAGTACTAAAAATATAAAAATTTTTATATGTATCACTATAAATAGTACTGAAATGAAATTATTTGAAAAATTAAATCATATGGTTTTATATGTATAAGGCTGCTTTTATATTTTGAGGTTTTTAAATATATATATATATATATTATATTAAGAGAAATTGTGAGCTTACAAAACAATCATGTGTAATGTTCAGAATTCCCATACATCACCCTTCCACCAACACCTTGCACTGTTGTGGAGTATTTGTTACAAATTATGAAAAAACATCATCAAAATATTACTTGTAACTATGGTCTATAGATTACATTTGGTATATTTTTTCCATACACCTCTCTAATATTAACACCATGTATTAGTATTGTACATTTGTTATAGTTCATGAGAGAATCATTCCTGTTTGCACTTTTAACCATAATCTATCATGCACCACATGGTTCACTGTGTTATACGGTCTCATGTCTTGTATAATCCATCCAAAGTGTATACTCAGTGACTCTCACTTTCATCATAGAGTTGTTCAGTCATCACCTCAGTAAAATTTCTGAATGTTTTCCTTAGTCCAAGAGAAAAAATCTTCTGCCTCCCTATTACGACCCTTAGCATTGATACAGTAGCTTCTTGGACAGTGTTGCAAGAATATTACAATATTGCTTTTAACTATAGCCATAAATTACATTTCACTATATTCTTACCACCTTATAATAATGACATACATTTGTTCTATCTCATAGTACATTCTTACATTTGTACTATTAACCACAATCCTCATCGACCTCTGGGTTATTCAGTCCCCTTTCAGCCACAATCCCATTTATAAACCAGCCATGTTAATTATACTCACTATAATGTGTTACCATAAACTCTATCCATTTCCACAAATTTACAGTGAAGCTAATTAAAAATTACACATATGTTAAGCATCAGTACCCCTTCCCAGCCCTCACCCTATCTCCTAGTAACCTATACTCTAGGTTTTAACTCCATGTGTTTATTCTTCATATTTAGTTCATATTAGTGAGACTGTACAGTATTTGGCCTTTTGTGCCTGTCTTTTTCAATCAACATAATGTCCTCAAGGATATTACGTGTGGTCATCTGTGTCCCAATCTCATTTCTTCTTACAGCAGCTTAGTATTCTATTGTATGTATATAATAGCTCACTTTTTTATCCATTAATCAGTTGATGGACACTTGGGTTGTTTCCAACTTTTGGCAATTGTGAATAACCCTGTTATGAACATTAGTGTGCAAATACCTGTCCACAACACTGTTTTCAGTTCTTCTGGATATAATTCCTAGTAGAGGGACTGCTAGATCACACAGCAGTTCTATATTTAGCTTCCTGAAGAACTGTCAAACTATTTTCCAGAGAGACTGCACCATTCTACATTCCCGTCAACAGTAAAGGAACATTCCTATTTTTTGACATCCTCTCCAGCACTTGATATTTTCTGTTATTTTAATAATAGCAATTCTATGAGGCATGAAATGCTATCTCATTGTAGTTCTAATTTGCATTTCCCTCATAGCTAGTGATATTCAACATTTTCATGTGCTTTTTCTGCCATTTGGATTTCTTTGGAAAATTACTGAATTAAGACTTTTGCCCATTTTTAATTGAATTGCTTGCCCTTTTACTATTGAGCTGTACGATATCTTGAAATAGCATGAATATCACACCCTTTTTGGATATGTGGTTTCCAAATATTTTCTCCCATTTAGCAGGCTGCCTTTTCACCTTCTTGACAAAGTCCTTTGAAAGACAAAAGTGTTTACATTTGAGGAAGTTTCATTTATCCATTTTTTCTTTTGTTGCTCAAGCTTTGGATATAAGAAACCATCACATCAAACCAGGTCTTAAAGATGTTTCCCTACATTTTTTTGAAGGATTTTTATAGTTGTCACTTTTGTATTTAGGTCTTGGATCCATTTTGAGTTAATTTTTACATAAGATGTGAGATAGGGGCCCTCTTTCCTTCTTTTGGATATGGATATTTAGTTCTCCCAGCACCATCTGTTGAATAAACTAATCTGACTCAGCTGGGTGGGTTTGACAGTCTTACCAAAAATCACTTGGCCATAGATGTGAGGGTCTGTTTCTGAACAATCAAGTTGGTTCCATTGATCTATATGTCTATCTAAGTGCCAGTGCCATGCTGTTTTCACCACTGTAGCTAGGTAATAATTTAAAGTCCAAAGTGAGAGTTCTCCAATTTTGTAATTCCTTTTTAAGTTGTTTCTGAATATTTGAGGCTACTTACCCTTCCAAATAAATTTGAGAATTGGCTTTTCCATTTCTTTAAAAAAGGCTGTTGGAATTTTTATTGGGATAGCATTGAACATGTATATCTATTTGGACAGAATGATATCTTAATGATATTTAGTCTTCCAATCTATGAACACAGAATGTTCTTCCATTTATTTAGGTCTTCTTTGATTTCTTTTAGCAATGCATTGTAGTTTTCTGAATATAGGTACTTTACCTCCTTAGTTAGAAGTTTACTCCTAAATATTTGATTCTTTCAGTCATTATTATAAATGGAATTTTTTTCCAGACTTCTTTCTCAGATTGTTCATTACTGGTGTATAGAAATACTAATGATTTTTGCATATGAATCTTGTATCCTGCTTTTTGCTGAACTTGTTTATTTATTAGCTCTACTGGGTTTGCTTTGGACTTTCTGGTAGAGGATCATTTTATCAGCAAATCACAAAAGTTTTACTTCTTTCTTTTTAATTTTTATTTCTTTTCCTTGCCTGATTGTTCTAGCAAGAAACTCTAGCATTATATTAAACAATAGTGGTGACAGTAGTATCCTTATCTTGTTTCCAGTCTCAAAAGGAAAGCTTTCACTCTTTCATCATTGAGTACGATGGTAGCTGTGGGTTTTTCAAATATGCCCTTTATCATGAATTCAGACAGTTACCCTGAATTCCTGTTTTGGAGTGTTTTCTTAATCAAAAAACGATGTTGAATTTCGTCAAAAGCCTTTCCTTCATCAATCGAGATGATCATGTGATTTTTTTTTTTTCTTCCTCAATTTACTAATGTGATGTATTACACTGATCAATTTTCCTGTGTTGAACCACCTTTGCATGGATGAATAAAGCCCACTGGAATATAATGAACAATTCTTTTATTTGTTATAGGATTTGATTAGTGAATATTTTGTTGAGAATTTTTGCATCTATATTCATTAGAGAAATAGGTCTGAAATTTTCTCTTTTTTTTGTAATATCTTTGTCTGAATTTGGTAGCATTCCTTCCTGTTGAAATTTTTGGAAGAATTTGAGTAAGATTGGTATTAAATCTTCTTTGAGGGAAGTGGACTTGGCCCAATGGATAGGGTGTTCACCTACCACATGGGAGGTATGCGGTTCAAACCCCGGGCCTCCTTAACCTGTGTGGAGCTGGCCCATGCACAGTGCTGATGTGTGCAAGTAGTGCCCTGCCATGCAAGGGTGTCCACTGTGCAGGGGAGCCCCACGTGCAAGGAGTGTGCCCCGTAAGGAGAGTCGCCCAGCGTGAAAGAAAGTGCAGCCTGCCCAAGAATGGTGCCGCACGCACGGAGAGCTGACACAATGAGATGATGCAACAAAAAGAAACACAGATTCCCGGTGCCACTGGTAAGGACAGAAGCGGTCACAGAAGAACATACAGCAAATGGACACTGAGAGCAGACAACTGGGGGATGGGAAGGGGAGAGAAATAAAATAAATAAATAAATGTGTTTTAAAAATCTTCTTTGAATGCTTGGTAGAATTCACCTGTGAAGACAGCTGGTCCATGGCTTTTCATTTTAGGTCAGTTTCTGATAACTGTTTCAGTCTCTACTTGTGATTGGTTTGCTGTGGTGTTCCATTTCTTCTAGGGTCATTATAAGTTGTTCACATGTTCCTAGGAATTTGTCCATTTCATCTACATTGTTTAGTTTGTTGTTATACAGTTGTTCATAGTATCCTCTTATTATCTCTTTTATTTTGGTGGGGTCAGTAGTAACATCTCCATTTTCATTTCTGATTTTATTTATTTGTATCATGTCTCTTTTTTTAATTCTGCTTTTCATTCCCATAATATCTGTAATTTTTCTGTATTTCATTTCAAACTCTTCTTGGCACTCACCTACTGTCTGCTTAATATCCTTCATCTCTTTAGCCATCTCATCAAATTTATTAAGGAGATTTGTTTGAAACACTTTGATTGGTTGTCTCAACTCCTTTATGTCTTCTGGAGGGTTAGTTTGTTCCTCTGACCAGGCCATATTTTCCTGTTTCTTGGTCTGGCTTGTAATTTTTTGTTGCTGTCTTAGAGTCTGATTTTTTTGATTGTTTATTTTGGACTCAGTTTCTCTCTTTAGTCAAGGGCTTTCTATTCGATTGGCTTTATGCTACAGCCCCTCTTTGATCCTTAATATAAATTATTTTGGAACTTCATAGTGGCTCATGTTTAGCCAATCTCAATTTTTCAGCTTTTTTTCATCTGTTTCTTGCCCTTTTCCCCTTGCTAGTGGAAGAATAGGGGTTGAGGATGTGGTTGGTACTGTAAGCTACGGAGACTGAATATGCCGACGTTGCCTCAGGAACCTATGAAACTTCTCCTACTTTTCACCTCTCCCATGGGTAGGGCAGAGCTGGAGACATGTGCAGTAACACAAGACATGGAGGTCAAGTTCTGTAGATGCCCAAAGAGACTGAAGAAGTTCCACAAGTGCACAACAGGAAATGGAATCACAAATGTACACAACAATCTTGTCCATGTGGGCCTAAATAAAGCCCTGAAGTTGCCTAGAGAGACTGAGGGAGCACTGCCCCTCCTCCTAGCTCGTTGGTGGTGCGGATGGAGCCTGTAGCACATCCAACAGTCTAGTTCCTGTGAGCTGAAAGTGAATACAGATTGCTGGTGCAGGTCCGTCAATCTTCCTCCCTGCCAGAGGTGGGGCTGCAGCCCAGGCTAGGGCAGCAATCCAACCTGGGTGGAAAGAAGCCATTCCCTACCATCACTGTGATTTTCAATCAGCCCTGTTACTCCTCATACCAGGGGTGGAGTTAAAATAAAGACTACCGGCCTCTTTCTGACTTGGTCAGGTTCAAACTTTAGCAGTACTTAGGATTGGAGTTTAGCAGGCTTAATTTAATAATCAGTAGCTGAAGACAGTGCATGACTGTCTCTTCCTCCCCCATTTTTGGGAAATGGAGCTCCCAACTCCAGCCAGGGAACAGCTCCTGAGTCGTCTTGCCCAGTCAGTGGGGGATGGACACGACCTCCGTGGTGGAGAGTGCTCTACTCATGAATCTTCACTGAAGACGGGTAGTCTCCTCCAGCCTTTCTTTCAAGGATATTGTGGGATACACTTCTGGTCTCCAGGGTCCCCCAAACAGGTGATTTAGATAGCTCTGGCTGATTACTAACTGCACTGTAGGACAAGTTGACTCTTAGAACACTACTCTGCCACCATCTTGCCTCTCCTCTGTATTTTGAGATTTTATTAACATTGATATCCTTAACTAAATAATAGCTCATTAACATAGTCATTATGTAATAATTACTTTTTACTTAAAATTTCTTAGAACTATTTAGTGATATTTAGATGAGTTTTTTTTCCCTTCAAAATGTACTGTCTTAAAAGAAACCCATATTTTATCTCTTAAAGTAAGAATAATATCTATGACATATCAGAGCAAAGGACAATGAACAGCACACATTGTACCTGATGACCAAACACTCTCTTCCCAGAAAGCTTACCGAACTAATAGGTGATGTTTCCCGGCTGTGCCACGTGGCGGGATCCAACCAGTAATAATCCAAGTCACCTACAGAACAGGAAAATAATGAAAAGTGTAGTGACTTACATAGTAAAGTATTGCTTTAAGATTGACTTCTTCAATCTATAAAGGTTTGTGATATCATAATTTTGTGTGTGTACATCCCAGAATGATACATACCTACAACGTAAAAGCTGTGACCAGCATCACTGAATGAATGTGTATTACAAATGCACTTCATATAATAGGAGGACTACCTTTTCCCCTCATTAATCAGCCTAGAAATACTTACTCATAAACAGTACAGGAAAGAAAAAGGCTATCCATACCAAGACTCAGCCTGCCATGCAGTGATGCTGGATAAAATTTTATTTATTGAACTGAGACAAATATTAAAATTTAGTGTCTCCCTTTCTACTTTTCTAAACTATATCATATCTTTCAAAATTATTCTCTTATTTCTATCATTTTCCCTTACCAAATGAAAAACATGACATACATTTTAGGACAGTGACGAATAAACTAAATTTTAAGAATAACTTTTAGCAGAAGAGTACAAATAACAGAATATTTTATTTTATTAAAACAATCTAAATATTTTTAAAATCCTAACTTTGTAAACATGTACTTATAAAGCTTAAAGATTCTGATTTTGATTTTTTGGCTTAAAAAATACAGTGCCAAATAAAGCATATGGCAAAAATAGGGAGATTTTAATGGAAAGCAGCAGTGCTACCAGTATTTGCAAAGAAGGCGGCCAGAGAAAAAGTGGTCGACCCTCCTAAGAACATCCTATTAAGGATGCAGGGTTATGGAGTAAATGTACTTTCACATTTTAAGTGGATTAAATCAATGGAAAAATTTTCCTCACGGACCCTGAAAGAGGAAAACCAAGAGAGTGAGTAAAGCATGCCACCCAATGTGGAGACATTTAGGTGACTATTGGGAAAAGAGTTGTGGCTAATCCTCGTGAAGATCATAAGGGAAGGATTTTATACAATGATAGATAGGCTAGGTAGGCCGAAGATAGGTAGCATAAAAGAAATGCACTAAAAAACAATAAAACAATTTTTAAAATCTGTAGTTATAAAAAGACAATACATGTCAGTTTCTTATTAATTTATCACTAATGATAATTACTTTATCAATTTCTTAGTAATTTCTTTTCCCTTTGACATATCTTAGAAATGCTGAAGGAGAATTTTGTTATAATAAAGAACATACTATAATAAATATAATAGATATAATAGATACTGTAGATGACAGTAGCATATATTATGAAGGAATGAATACGAGAAATGACATTCGCAAAAACTATTCTGTTAAAATTTAGTCCTCATCTCTTTCAAAATCACATATTTTAAAATGTATATATGGCTTAATGCCAAAGATTACAGATTTGTCCTCTTCTACTAGACCACCTTATTTAATGGACTATAAGGAAGTTGTGAAATGTCCTTACATTTATGTTTGCAATAATTTCACATATTTAATTTTAAAGTCTTCCTGAGTTTAGTATTATGACACCATTCTTCTTGAAAGAAAAAATGTTTTCTAATAGTGATAATAATGAAATTACTAAGTAGCAAAAGAAATGTTACTATTCACAAGGTAATTATAAAAATTTAAAGCTTTACATTATAATAATTATATTATTTTAAATAATATAATGCTTTCTTCCTATAATTTCATACCCCGAAATCAGACCTGACATATTCTTTAATGAGATTCTCTTTGAAATACTGAGACAAATTAAGAACTGAGGTCCTTGGGGAGGACAATTATATTTCCCTGTGGGTGAAACATTAGTCAGTCATACGGCTGAAACCTGTTTTGAAAACAGAGTTTTAAAATGACAAAAATTTATCCTAATATTAATACAAAGACTTCAAGAAAAGAATAGTTCATGTGTTCCTCAATAACTTAAGTCGGCTGTACTCCTTGGAAAAACTTCTGGCCCAGGTCTGAACTCCTCATGTGGTGGTTTAAGTCTGTATGTTTCACCTACTTTATTCTAAGTTGATCTAAGTATACTTATCTGGTGAATGTTCTCTGTACAAAAAGGGCTTCCTATATGCAAAGAAAAGCAAAAGCTGATGATTTGGGTGAATATCAATGATGATACTTGGCATACTCTTTCTTACAAGAAAATTGCTTTCAAGAATTCATGTTCTATTATTTATACGTTTTGTAGGATAATGATCTTGAATGAGAATCTGATTAAATTGGTTTGGGATGGGATATGCACATGTCATATATTCCAAGTTTTCCAGCTATTTCCAGTGTGAAGCCAGCAATAATTCTTACATTATCCTGACAATAAAGATTTGAAAATTATTTTTTTTCCATTTGCTCATATGTAGTACTGTAGATATGTACTGAAATTGATAACAAACATATATGTGAATATATACATTCATTATTTTAGTATACAAGAATATCTGTTTATAGTTTTGTACACAGTGACAGCCTCTTAGACATTTTTAACAGTTTCTAACAGTTTTCTTATTGCTAATTTCATTATCATCCATTAAAGTATAGCATTTGTGCTTAAAAGCTTACATAAAAATAAACTCTAAAATCTAGGTAGTTTAAACTATATTTGTTTCTTTTTTCATGTAATTACTAAGTTTTAAAAACACTGACTTTTTAATGCCCCAATTTGTCTCTATAACTCATCATATTGCCCTATTATTAATAAAACAAGTAACATTCAAGAAAATGCACTCCAAAAACATTTCGAATCTAGCATTTCAATTATTAGACATTTTCCTTGATTATTTCTCTGATAGGTGATTAAAAATATCAATTGTGAAGTGGCATAGCTACAAAGGGATAAATTCATGATATGTGCTTGTGAAACAATATGAAAGTATCTTGTTCCAAATATTCAATATAACTCTAAAGAAATTAATTTACTATTCCCATTAATATAGACCTAGGAAATATAACAAATATTTGAGTATACTGAAGTTCAAGATCATAACTACCAAGTTCAATGAAGTGTTATAATTTTGAGTTTTATTTTTGTGAAGACTTTTAAAACAGACTTTTTTCCCAAATACCTTGTGAAAAGGGTAAGTAAACTTAACAAATGAGCACACAACTTTCTGTGCACAAATAGAAGTCACTTAAATCACATAATCACCTTCCATAAGGAGAACCAGCTTTTCCTAAAGCCAGGTGATTACCATTTGATTATATAATAATGCATAAATATGCATTACTACGATTTAAAATTTTTTATCTTAAGATATCTAAGGTAAAGCACTATGAATTCCAGTATGAGCAATCAACACCAACTGAATAAAAAATACCTTCTAAATAGACACTTGATTCAATGTGCATGAGTATTTTATAATTTACAGTTATATAGGAGAAAAACATACATGTAATTTCACATATTAAATATCTATTTTAAAATTTATAACAGCTATACTTTTCCACATAGAATGTGTACCTAATATTCAGCGAGTAAAGAAAAATTTTAACTACACTAAGGCCATGAAGTATTAAAAAATTTTGAATTTCTTCCCAATCTCTAGCAGAAATATACAGCATATTTTTAATATCACTATTATGAATGATGAACTCAATCCAATTCCAAGATTGACTCATGGTATGTTGTTCTCCTTACATAAAATAGGTTGTTTTCAAATTTTCCAAAATTCAAAAAATATTAAATGTATAGACCAAATATCAGAAAACTCAGACTCCCCAGAGATTTCCTAGATCTTGAAAACTTTTTCCCCCTTTTTTTCTTTTTAATCCTCTACAGGAGGATGTGTGGTAAGACTAAATAAATAGGTGACTCCTAAGCTACTTAAAGCACAGCACATAGACAAAATATTAGGCAAAATACGTTGATCGATTGTTTACATTCAGTGCATACACAAAGGCCAACTCAGTTCTCAGAATGAGTTTTCAAGTTGAAACAAGGTAGGGGATTTTTAACACTAAGTACACAAGATTTACTAAATATTGAATACAATGTGATAAAGAAGTTATGCGTTTTAATTAATTTTAATATTTTAAAGGGGCATTTATTTGGGAAACAGTCTTTTCATAAAGTGGAGTTAAAATCTTAACTCCAGACTAATACTATGAAAAGACCACTCTGAATAAGTTGAATGTTTCCTAGTATTTTAGGAAAATTTATAATAAATAATTTAAAATAGTTCTTTGCCAGCAAAGGGAAAGTGTGGGCAAATATAATATTTGTATATATAGTATAGAGTATATAATATATAACTAGGGAATAAATTAGCAATAATTTGCTTTATGCAAAATCCTAAAATGCCTGATTTCACCTAAGTTAATTTAGCAATCAGGGATAAGAATAAAGTATTATGTAATAGGATTTATACCTAGGCATTAAAATATGATGGGGAGATATAATTGTTAATTTCAATGGTTAATAATATCTGTGTAATACTAAGGCATGCTCTATAAATAAAAATATATGTACTGATGAAAACTCAGTACAATGTGATTCAAAATTGAGTTCTTAATTTAATCCCTAGTATAATAAAAGTATTGTTTCTCAAATATTTTTTGGCGATTTCATTCAAAATGGCCTGCCATTGTACACCCCAGACATATTTGAAGGCAAACACTGCATAAGTGGATAAGAGATTTGTGGCCTTGAGCACAAAGCCTAAGGCAGACCTGGAATACTCTCTGAAACAGTCGTCAATAGCTGTTAACAGCTTCTAAGTAATTTAAAATCCAGTTTCTGGTTTTAGTGCAGTGCAGAAAAAGGAGAACAAGCAAACAAACACTGTCATTCTCTGGATGAACGGCATTATCTCCAGTCAGGGATTCACTGGAGTGGCCATTCTTTAAATATATCCTAGAAATTTCACTTTTAAGATTCCCTTTGTTACAATGCATTCTTGCTTCTAATGTAGAAGCTGCAGCACCACTCTTTCTCTTTATTATATAAATTTGCTGATTCAAGTAAATGCATTAACTATTATTTATTTAGTTAATGAGATGGCAAAGGTATTTGTATTCAGAAATTACTTATTTTCAGTGGAATCTCCAGAGGAGAATACCACTAGAGAATGATTAAATAATTGCTTGAGGGCCTGCGGTGCTATCTATATATTTTATAATTTTAGGGAACAGGAAAGGAAGCGCATTATCCATTTTAAGAATGCTAGAGGAAGTATTTTTCTAGTTACATGTATTTGGTTAATTTCAGAGCTAATTTTTGGTTTGACAACACTGCCACCATGCAATTCAATAAAGCAGTTATATGGAATTCAGTATTAAATTTTCTGGCTGAACGTGGAGCTCAATCATCTGGATACTCCCTCAAATCTGGAGATATACTTCCTGTATCACTCTATTGTTCTTTCTAGGATGGGATTAGATAATATATATGAAATTGCTTTATAAACTAAAAGGGCACAAAAAGGCAAGTTGTCCTTCGGAGTATAAAAATATATACTTATTCTAATTATAATATGAATAAGCATTCCTGTCAATTCTGATAATATATACACATTGAGAAGCTTTTTTCCTGTCCCATAGTTTACTTATTTGAAACCATGACTTCTCAGAGAACCTCACTATATTTTAATTTCTCTAACTTATTATTACATCTTTTCTGAAATTATAATTGTTGTTTCTTATAAAATTTATTTAAAAAACCAGCTATTTGTAGTAAAAAGAGCATTGCAATTGAAGTTGAAGACGTGTGATTCTAATCCTAACTGTATAAGGGATGTTATTGTGATTTTATTCTTCATCTCTAAACACATTTTCCTCATCTAATATATGGGGTAATGCTTCATTCTTTAAAGAAAGTTTGATGAGCATTAAATGAGATATGCCACATTCATGAATTGTAATGGACTTCAGAATTAGAGTTTACTGTATAATTAATCACACTATTGAAATTAAGAAGATGGAAATCATGGCATTAACAGATCAGCTTTACAGTAAGTGACTATTTTAATTAAAATATACATAACATCACTAATGTTTACAAAATAAGCCTTAAGTGGGCTTAGAGAAATGTTTAAAATGTTTAAAACAAATTTTTAATTGGCCTGGTATAAAATAAGTACTCAAATATTTGGAATGAAAAAATATTTGTTTATCCCAATTGTTAAAGGATGAGGAAAAGGTGATATCAGACAGAAAAACAGTAATAAATATCTTCCTGTTAATTTCTACAAAGTCAAAACGAACATCAGGGATTCTAATCTGAAAATTCATATTTTGCTATTTCTTATTAACATGAACATATTTTTGTGTGACAATAAAATGTAAGCTGTGTTTAAGCAAAATATTTGAGACTGAATTTTTCTTTATCATCAACAGGATATTTTATTCCTTTACATTTTTCTTCTCATCATTCAAGATATCTCTGAAAATGTTTTTTGTGAAACCATCTGATATTAAAGCTTAAAAAATTATTTGGTATAGATTTTAGTTGTGGAATAATTTTTAATCTTTATATTAAAATAGGTTATAAGATTCCTAACTTCCTGCTTCCTGACATTTTGTTTGCATTCCTAACAATTATCTAAATATTAGTAATAAAAACACAATTGATGGTCATACGAAAACAACTACTAAAATTTTAAATATGTAATAAGACTGCCCTGGATGATGGGGCTTTGATAAATCACAAACAAATTTGTAAGGTTAGTCTCAGAGACGTCGAGAAATAACAAGCTATTTGATATAGTAAATACTGGTTAACAGTTTAATTTTCCTAATATTGAAAGTTACATATATTTAGTTTTCTGCATGAAGCTTCAGGTATCAGAAACAGTCCCCCAACACCATTATGTTCAGTGATATCCTTATGCTTTACCTGTATTGACCTGAAGTTACATACCTCAGAAAAAGTTGATGAGTTAAAAGTCTTGAAGGTTTTAGAAACAACAACAAACTACACACATTTCAAAATGTTGTGCCTTTAGCAAAATAAAATAAGGATGTTCACCATCTTGGGAAATCTAGACAAGACTGTATTTATTATCTGTATTAAATCACAATAAAATGCAGAAAATTCTCCGAGGTCACTGATGACAGGGAAAAAAAAAACTTTCCACATAAAATAATTTAGAAAAGAATACTTTTCATATCTAAATATGACTTGAGGCCTACTGACAGAAACTTCTCCCTCACAATTTAAATATAGAATAATAAAGTATGCTGGATAAAAAATCACAAAACTGAAAATCTTAGGGAAACTTTCTTTTTTCTAGCATAATTATTCTTCACAAATAAGAATTTGGTAAGTGCTGTCTGTACACAGGAGGGAAATATTTTACTGCAACTTTCCAACTGACCAGGCTTCCACATTGACACTGAGTATTCCATTCACTTGGGAGAACAGGTTGTCACGTGCAAAGCCTCGGAATAACCAGCCAGGAAACCCTGTGGAAAAAATCGGGTTTATTTGCTTTCATTGTTTGGGGACTGGATATTAACCACAGGTTTAAGAAATTGTAGTGCTGGGCAAGTTCCCATCCCAGCAGAGACAATACAAGAAAGCAGTCTAGATGTAAATATCTTTGGTAAAGAAAAATGTTAGTCTTTATCCAGACTTCACACCCAGGCAAACGAATAAAACAGCATTAATTTGCAACAATAATTTTGAATGTCATATCAATTTCTATCTGCCTCTACATCTCAAAAACATGGAAAGGAAAAACATGGAGATTGGTAAATTATCATCATTTCAGTGATTAAAAATAATAAGAATAAAGGCAAGTGATGATAAAGATGAACTATAAGAATATACAGAACAAAACAGAAGTACTTATGATGGACTGGTACTGGTTTTCATTTAAAAATGTGTGTTAGGCTATTAAAAACAGAAAATAAATTTACATTCAAGTAAACATTTTCGATAATATAAACAGATGTTCTGAAACCAGAACTGCCTCAAAGCAAGTTACTTTAAATACCTTTTCTTTTCTTTTTTTTGTTTTGTTTTTGTTTTTATTTAGTATTGCAAACAAAAATTTATAGATATTAAAGAACTTTTTGTTTTCTCTAAGTTGAAAATTCCCTGACTGGCACTGAGAAATCATTAGGCATAAAAATTTGGAGAACATTTTATATTATGCCTCAGCATTGCAGAGAAAACTGCTAAGTATCCACATTCATAAACCTTCACAATCATAGTCATAGGAAACTAGGTTGCAAAACACTGCAAGGTCACTGTTTTAAATCTCTGCTGCAATGCAAAAGTAGTCAAGCTGTACAAAGCAAGGCACATCCCTGCAACTACACTCCAACTCGATTATCATAGAAGTAAAAACTCAACATAAAGCACAAAAGTAAATGGGGAAAAGAAGCAATATTCACAAATGCATACAGACAGAATATGCACATTACATTATAAAGCAAAATGAGTTAAAGTTGGTCAAAGTCTAACCTACAGAGTCAAGAAAGGAACTAGCTTCCATAGTTCCTAAATATTCAGGTTAGATAAATGGGTCACTTTTAATAAAATAATTTCAAAATTTCTTCAGCTTATCATCAATTTTCATTTAAAAAAACAACAACTGCTACTTTCACAAATGAGGAAACCTCACTGGCTTAGGCCTAATGGGCCTAACAGCATTATTTGGCCTGTCTCAGGGAACTCTCTTGAGAATAACAGAATGGTCCTATATTCCAAAATGCAACCTTGATAGACAATCCTATGCCTAGCTTGCCTGACTGTTTAAAATACATACTCCACAATTACCTAGCCACATTAAACTAGCCTCCAAGCACATTTTAAAAACTATAACCTTGAATGTACCATCCTTCAATATTTTTCAAATTTCTAACTTAAAGCAATATCTGTAGATGTCTTCATGAAGAATATTCAGCAAATCAACTGGTATTATCTAAAATCTATCTCTGAATTAATCTAGAATATTATACAACTATGCATCTGGCTATACTTCATTTCCATACAGCCTCTTCCTCTCGCTGCTCCCACAACTGCTTTTATCATACGGTGCAACATGATTACATCACAGTGCTTACTGTACGGAGCATGCTGCTGTTGCTCAAGACATTACATGATATCTTTATCATGAAACAACATAAAATAAGCCTCTCTCTGGTGTCATATCAGTAAGAATTACTGTATACTTAACTGATTTACTTTTTTGTTATGGATGCTGTATATTTTGTAACTGATGGCATTTTTCTCAAAATATGTCTATTAGAATGTTTATGGTTAAATGTGCTGCCTAATTTTCTACCCTTATCTTCCCTCTTCTTACTTCTTTTTATATATTTGAAATTTATTTTACAAGGTCGTGTATTTACATTTTGTTAGTAATTTAAGCAACTTTGGACATTAAAAATGTAGGTTTCAAAGTGGGAATTAAAATCAAAGTAAATTCTGTTTTCATTAAACATAGATTTTTTCCATCTATCAAACTCAAAATTTCTCTAACTCCTTGGTAAAAACTACATGGAATTAATGTATAGGTATTTGCTTACACATTACTTAATCAGCAGAATTCGGTAAACAAATTTATCTTAACCTATTTGGAAATTTTACAAAGGAATGTTCATCTAGCAAAACCAAATGAAAAAATCTGAGCTCCTTGGCTTTATTCCTAGAAAACCCCACTAGGCCCTCAGTCAAAATTTTAGACATGTTCATAGGCAGTTTTTCTGGTTTTCAGTCCCACAGGACCATTAAAGAGGTACACGATAAAGGACTGAAAGAGTTGGTATAGCCAAGCACACTGACAGCAATAAGAATTACAAGGGTAAAGGGTGGGGAGAAAGGGAAACTAAAAAAAAATAAAAACTAAAAAACCGAAAATTGATTAGGTGTTTACCTGGCACTAGACACTGTGATACTGAAAGGAGCCATATGAACATAACCGCATTAAAAGTCAACATGATAACTGATGTTAAAACAGTATCCAATAAGCAGCAACAACAAAAAAAGATTACTTCTTTATGTCATGTAAACTTTTATGAAATCAGGGGTGAAATTCCCTTTGCACACTTCCTGATTTAAAAGAAAAAAAGAGGTAGGGAAATTTCTAATTCTGCTAAGAGAAATTTAAATTAAAACAATGTAAATACTAGAAACAGTAAGAACAAGTTGGTTGGCAATGTTTGCACCTTGGAAAAAACTACCTAAAATGAGGGAACTGAAGGTGAGTTTTTATAAGTCTAAAATTAAATCATTAATAACAACACAAAACCAGAACATGTAGTGACTTTATCAAGCAATGCTGCAGATTCACTAGGCATTAAAGTAAGGACTTTTTGTTCTATTTATTTTCAGAAGTCATATCTTAATTTTTGGATGACAAAAAATTACGTATTACATGCCCGCACCCATAACAAATACACATACATATCAGCTCTTTCAGCCTTCTACAATCTTTGTTTGATATAATTATCATTGGATATTTTGGATTAAACAGCCATAAAATGCAGTTTGTTCACAAACATAAAACCTAGACCCACTGTAATTTAGTTTTGTAAAATGATCCAGGGAAAAAGTGGAGAATAAAGATAGTAACATATTCAAAGACTGAATAGCAAATTCAAAAAGGACAGCTTCAAGCAAAACTCCAAAGACAGAGACTTCTCCTCATTTCAAACCATGTGTTTCCATTAATCTTTCAAAGGGTCTTTCAAATCCAATAGATATTTGGGAGGCTTTTACTCTGTGCTCAATTTTTCCATCACTTCTTTGTCCTCACTGAAGAGCTGTGATTACATAAGAATCTCACAGACTACAACAAACCTTGCTGAGATCGCCATAACTAAAGGTATGCTCTAGAACTGCACTAGGCTCTTAAGTCAGAGAATCACAATGTATTTGTCAAAAGAAGTCAACTGGCGCAAGAAAGCGACCCTCGGGCAAATCATTATGAATAATAGCAAAGCTTAACTAGCAGGTTCATATAAAGTGCAGAGTCTTGTTCATTTAGAAAGCACTCTGAGTTATATTTGAATTTTCAGTTATTCCTAATCCCTTCACTTCTACCAGTGTGTCTAAAAATCATTTATTTATGTTTTGGGGATTTAAGTTTTGGGTAGATTTTTTTTTTACCATGAGGTGAAATGACATAGCCAATGAAAATATCAAATAGCAAGTTCTTTTTTAAGCAAGAACATTCCGTAGCAGATCTTAAGTTTATCTGTTAACCGTAGATGAGAAATGGCTTACCTTCGTGTGGAGGCATGACTTTTTGTTCCACTGAATGTCAAGCACTTTGTTGTGACCTTTGAAGTAAGGGTTATTACAACTAGGGATATGTCAACTGTTTACATGGTCTATAATAAGGTCTGGGGAATCTATGTACTCTTTCAAATTACATGTAAATTTTTGCGTGCCTAAGTATTTCAATTTCCTTAAATTGTATGGCCCATGATTTCTCCCCAAATTAAGAAAAAATGGTTAAAGAATCCAAAAGAATGAGTGACTCACACTGGGACAGTGCTGTATTGCCAACTTTATCTCTTGCTCCAAGAATTATCCTCTCATACAGGTCCTTAAGTCTCAGGAGGATGCTTTCATTAAGATGAAGCCAGGCACTTAGGAAATCAAGAAACCATACAAGAGAAAATAAGCTCTGTGACTGCCTGTGGAGGGTAATGGAATTCATCCTAGAAAGCACCTTCATGAACGATCAACACTCCAGTAAATCATAAATTTTAGAAGCCTTTAATATAGAACAGGTGACAGAAAACTATAGATAAATGTACTACTACCTCTTCCCTGATGTCACTAAATAATTTCAATGACCTATGCTCAAAAGAAAAAATATAGAAAAAATAGTAAACTTTAAATAATCTAAGCAAGTCAATAGAAAACATAAAATAAAACAAATAAAAGTAAAATTTGAAATGGATCAAAATTGTTCCAATTTGGACCTGCTTAGAAGGTAAGAACAAATTTTAAGAGTTCAGAATTCTTTACAGGAAAAAAAAATGATGAAAGACTAAACAGCCTCTCTTACAAAAAATTTTAAAAAGCTATTATAAGTTTAAGATACATGATAAAATGTTATACCATTGAAAACATGACATGTTAGTTAAAATCCACCAGCTATTACAATCAATATGCCTTCCTTTCCAAAGTCATTTTTAATATCTGTTCAACATTTACAGTTTATTAGAATAAGAATTTACCTCCCAGGTGCTTTAAAAGTCATTTAACTCATAAAACATTCATTTCTGAAACTACCATGTGAAACTAACTAAACATTGAAAATCTTGGTTACATTTTGGCAACCAAGACCAATTCACTTATTTTAAGTCAACTCCCTTCTTCAAGAAAAAAAGATGACCTACTTGAACCAGGCTGTACAAAACATAAACCCATTTTACTAGCCTACAAATTTTAAGACATGGCAATAAGTATTATGACTTCTTGACTACTGATGTTATCTTATATACTAACTACTAATTATTTCATTGATTTCTTTCTCTTATAAATTGACATGCATTTTCCCATTTTTTTGGCCTTAGAAATTTGAGAGAACCAGAAGCTATTTATTTTATTTTTAAAAGTGTCCCTTAGTTTACCTGGAGACATACAGGGAAAAATATATACTTTCTGCTCACTGAGATCAATTTGGCTTTGTTTTCCAAATGACTTCCACAATCTAACAGAAATCTCCCCAGGTACATTCGTAGGCAATACTTCAAAATGAATATAGCTCACTCTCCTGAAGAGCTTTCTAAACATGTACTAATAACTAATAGCACCACATGAAATCAGAAAAGTGGAAGAGGCCTAAGAGGACAACCTCTACACAATGGAGCATCACCTTACTAATAAAGTTATTGTCCTCATAAATATATGCATGGGTACTATAAATCAACAGACTGGTTCCTTAGAGATAGAGAAATCAATCACAGTGTTTTCCTCATGTGCATGTGTGAGAGCTTGAGCCATCACTGTCTTAGCCTTCCTCTTAAAATGGCGGGTGCCTACACAAGCAGAACCATGAAGACAAGATTCGTGATCTTTATCAACCAGCAATTATTAGCCACTCTAGAAGCACAGGATACAATTTAAAATAACACCCTTCTAATCTCACTAAGGAACATAGTTAGTCAAGACTCATGGATAACTAACACTTGATAGGCAGCAACCTGATTCATACTTTTGCCAGTGGAAGATGGCTGCTTCTTTTCCAGTAGTCTCTGATCCTTTGGACTTGGAGCTTGTCCTCAGCAAGAACTGAACTCCCAGAGAGACATCTGCTGAGAAGAGTAAGGCAGGAGCTTTCCTCCGCCATGTTCAGCAGATGAGCAAGAGGGAGCAGAGCACCTGTCCCCGACAGGTTTTCTGAAAGCACTAGCCCCTCTCTGCATCCAGGGCTTTATCCTGCTGCAACACAACATGTGATGCTTCTCCTCTCTCCCCAGCAGGGCAGTCTAACAGCACAGTGCCCTCAGGACACCTAAAGCTTGCCCACCATGTACTGAGCACAATAGTTACAATGGAGCTAAGAATTCAACTTAAAAGAGCCATAACCTTCCTTTCTAAAATCCTCAGCTGATAAAATACTACAAAAGAGGAAAAAGGGAGGGAGGGAGAGAAAGGGGGAGAGAAGGAGTGAGGGACATGAAAGAGTTCTAGGTTTTATCTCCCTTCATTAAGAAAACTGTATAACTTAAAAATTCTTAAAATAGTGTCTCCTTCTATACAAAAGTTAATATCAGACTATCTTGATCACCTGAAAAATGTTATGGCATTCCCACCTAGAATAATCAGTGGGATTATTAATAATAGCCTTTTTCTAAATCGGAAAAACAGAAACAGAGGCCAAAAGGAATTACTTATTACTCTTTTCACCCAAGGTCACACACTCTAAACTCTGTACAACAGAGTACATTTCCCTTTCCATCCTTCTGTCTGGACCCACTGTTCCCCTTATCGTAACAGCTTCCCTTTAGCCCATGGCTCAATTAACACATAAAAACACAAGCATTCACACAGATGTGCTCTATAGTCAGGATTGTCAGTTAGGAGAAATCAGGCCTCAGCAGCTTCTGTCCAAACACTTCAGAGTTCCTTTGAAATTAAAATCTATAAACAAATATTTCTATTTAAAAAAAAATTAGGGAAATTCAGTAAATTGGAAAAATAAACTGTCTTGGTCATTACAAAAGAAAATATATACTTTATGACTTAACTGTTTCTTATACATACATTACATTTAAAGTTAAACATAATAGTAACATGATGACAGTTTAATGTGGGGTATAGATATACATTTAAAACCTGAAAATAATTTCATATAATGCAAATAGATGATCACCAGTGCGTTCTAAAATGACAATATACTTGTGTAATTTCCATATTCAAAACAAAATACTCTAATTGCTTACTGATAGAATCTAAATGACGCATTTAACCCTTATTATTTTTGGAAATAATTCAGTATTATATTCCATTAATATTATATTTATCCATAAGATGAGTATTATAGCTTAGTTTACCTGTTCCTGAGTGCAACGTATGAAATAGCAGAAACTGTAGAAACCCAGCAAACATAACAGCAGCATCAGAGTGGTTAAATAAATGCTACTGGCATCAAATCACTAAATGCCAGTTAGCAATGGCAGCAAATCCACTATACAATCAAGATTCCACCAAGATGCAAAAGAGATTTTAAAGTCAAGTCCCTGTGGTTCTTGCATTCTAAATCAAAACCAAGAAAAACCTGCAGTATTCAACATTATACAACGGTGACACTAAACAGGCCGTAAGTGCTGCTGTCATCAAAACAGATCTCTGCAGAGTACAGATTCTCATTGATTACCGCATTAATCTATAGTGCTCTGTGCTATACTAAAGAGGTTACCACGGTAGCAAACACCAAAAGCTCTGGTAGTCCCAATTAACCATTTCCAGTAACAATGCAAAGAAGCTGCTACCTTCCTGCATGCAGAGAGGACGAAACGCTGTGGTCTCTAGAAGCTAGCAAAGGAGAAAGACTCAGGCAGATGCTTTGGGAGCTCCTCCTATTACTTCCCCGGAGACATTTCACTGAGATATCAATAGGCTGAGATGACAAAGTCAATCAGAGCTCTGATGGCTTGCGGAACACGGCAGACTCACCTGAAATGATTTGGTTCCATAATCAATCACTGGCAATAGTCCTGCCAAATCTGTGTAACAAAGCTTTTCCTCTGCAGTTTTCCTAAGTAATGGATCTCACTCAGCCCAGTGACAACAACTGGCACCAGGAAGTATAAACTAGGAGTGCAGAAGTGACTGTTGGGAACATAGGAAAAGTGCTTCTTCAGGCTGTTCCCGTATGGCCAGAGTGCTAATGGTGGCTCATCTCCAGGGGGCAAAAGGACAACCCCAAACAGGTTTTGCCAGGGAGCTGGGGGGGAAGCAGGGAGTGCTCATATTTCTGGTATTTTTAAAGATGCAGTCCTTTCCTGATTGTAGAGACCCAATTCACAGTACAACTGATTTTTCTCCAGAAACACAGAATAATTATCCTATCATTAAGTCATCTACAAATACTTTATCTACTCCATATCATCTATTACAGAACAGCAACAATAAGAAAATTAGTTGATCTGAAATTATGACACTCCCCACAATCTCATTTTTATCATCGTGCATCACTCAGTTTCCAGAAACAACATTGCACAATTATATATTTCTTTAATCTGCTAGGGAATATTTATTGAAAAGTAGAGGCAGACAGCTTCTAGGTCATTTTAGAACAGGGATTCTTAACCTTTTTTTTGTTCCACTGACCCTCTGCCAGTCAGGTGAAAACCACGGACCCCTTCTAAGAATGCAGTGGCAGATAGTTTTATGACACTCAACATCAGAGGTCAGAGAAAATAAAGACAGTAAGTTGATTTTTTAAAATTCTAGCTCACAGACCCACTGAAATCTTTCCACAGACCCCTGAGGGTCCACGGACCCCTGGTTAAGAACCCCTGATTTAGAAAATAGTCAAGTGATAGAGGGAGAATTAGGAATCATTTTTCATTTATTTAAACTAAATATGCTGTTTGTTTACTTAAATTACATATACTTGCCAAAAATAATTATCTGATAAGGACAAAAATTAATACTGAACTATGGATCAGCTCATCATCACCAAATCAATGGGAAAATTATCAGCCTCAATCTGAATAATCTGCACATTCTCCCCCTCTTAAAAGAATAGACTTCTTGTCTCTATTTCAAATCTTTGTTTTTTTCTTATCCCAGTACTTCCAAGCATGCTTTAAATTGGCTTAACTGTTGTTGGGGAAGAGAAAGGCAATAAACATGAATGCTTGCTACTTGCCAAATATTGTGCTAGCAATATAAATTCTACTTAACTCCTTTATATCTCACAAGCATATGGCAAAATCAATATTATTTATCTCGTATTACAGATAAGGCTCAGAAAGGTTAATTAACTTGCTCAAAGTCACACAGTTTATAAACAGCAGAGTGGAATCTGAACTTGGCTTTGCCTGACTTGAAAGTCCATGCCTGAGCTTTTTACTATACCATGGTAGCTAAAATTACTTCAAAGCTGTATCAGTTTTTGCTAAAATGCTTGCTAGTGTGAAAAATCATGGTAGTGCAGGCAGGACCTAAAATAATTTATCTCTATTTCTCATATTTGGAGTTGATGAGGAATTTGCAGAGCACTAGGAAGCCTGAAGACTTCTGCTTGCTGAATTTAAGTTTCTTTCACTGTGGTACTGTCATACGGAAGACATAAAAATGTCATGGCCTAGAAATGGACCTGCTGGCCCAACAAGTATACTGAAGAGAAAGAAGAAAGGAAAATCAAAACATTCATCAATTTACTTATTTCCCTTAGTTGAAATTGGCAGCATGTAATTTTCTGTGATTGAAACTTCAGAATCTCTAGCTCAAATAGGTCTACATAGTATCAGGAAAATTGAATTAAAACATTTTAATACATTTCATGAAGCGATTATTGTGCCTGAGTTTTGGAATCTTTCTTTTCTGTATTTCTCTTCCCCTAATTTGTTTTGCTTGCTTATCATCTGGTATGGTTTTATTTCATATCTAAGATCATTTTGAAGGATGTTTATATAATATCTATCCTTCATTACATTACATGGGTTTATATTAATTTGTTACAGTTAAACTGAGATCCCTAATGTGCCAAGATATATGAAAGTTTATCAAATGGTAACAAATTTTATTTCTAACAAAAAAAAATCCTGATAAACCAAGTAGGGTCTCTTAAATAGTATGCACGGCTTTCAAAATTACAAAATTGGAATATAATAACAAAATTAGAAAAGGCTAATGTTCACCTTTTGTTAAAATATCCTTTCACTCATTTCTGGGTACAAAATAATATGAAATCCCATATACAGTAACAAGGGCTATTCACTAAATATAGTGTACACATAGAAGGGGGAAAGAATGCTTCTATTTTCATCTCATCAATTCTGGAAATTATGTTAACATATTTGTATATTTAAAACATTTCTACCACACTGTCCATTTTGAGCCACATGTATTCCTCCCCTGGATCATATATTTTACAGCCCTCCCTCCCCTTCAAATATGAGTTTGTAGCCACTCCAATGATCAGAAGACTGATTTCCCTTAGAAGAGAACACACAAAACTTATCATCAATAGCAATTTTGGTCTAATTTCAAATATGCCATTAGACCTTGTGGTACTGGAGTATAGGTCAAGACTTGTGATTGTGGAAAGGTTTCAGTTCCTTCACGAGGACCCATGATCTATCATTATGAAAAGGTGACACAAACTTCCAGCTTTTGCGCTGATTTTACACTAATCATGGCTCCAACTTTCATGTATTTTCAGTCTTTGGATTAGTATGAGATAGTAAAGCACTGAACGCATATATTACCAAAAAAAATCATGCACAATTAACTAACCTGCTACTGCTTTTTCTTATTTTCATAAAACACTTCTCATAGTTAAATCTTCCTTGACTTGGCTATTACAGAAGAAAATGCATCATAAATATGATTTAACCATCTTACAATCTTTAGGGCTATACTGTAAACTCTATAATCTCATTTCAGAAAAACAGATTAAAGATAAATTTGTGAACTAGAAACTTTGCTCTGCTAAGAAAATGGGATAAAATTACTCCTCACATGACACACAGAGAATGGGAATATTCAGAACAGAAATGTAGATACAGAGGGAATGTTAAAAATAGATTTGTGTCCAATTGGAAAATAAAATTAAGTGGGATTACTACCTTCCAAACTCCTTGTGTATGACTTACCAGCACCTGCTCGTCGGGCCTCTATTGTTTCCTCTTTGCAATCCACAGACCTCACTTCTTCCCACCCTTCTGAAGAAACACGCATCCCAGGAGCACACATGACAGAAACCTTGCAAAGAAGTCCAGCCTGGCAACTTTTAGACTTGCTTTTTAAACCACTTTCAGCTGCTCAGGATCTTATCCAAGAAACTCTTCCATCACTCTGTTTATATTACTGAACCACAACAACAACTGTGTGTCAGGAACAGTAGAAAAAGAAAACTGAAAGAAAACAATGGCAGAAGGATAAAAAAGTCTCTTTGCATGACTGACCCCGGTCATTGCAACCATGATGATGCAGCTACGCAAAGGACTGTTTGGATCAAACAGCTGACACAAGCCTTGGTGGGCCTGGTGGTAGGAAAACTGGTAGCATTTACTGAGGAAAAGCAGCATATTGGCATCTCTGTTGGGTTTTAACCAGATCCACAGGATTCAGGAAATAAGCTTTCTGCCAGATGATACTATGCTCCTAGCCATTCCTTATGTTTACTTATCCCCCAAATTACTCTAACCAGTGTCCCTTCTCCTGCTGTGAGCTTATTTGTGGAGAGGGCTAAATAAAGGATTTTTATGACAACAAAGTGGCCATTAGCTCATAGGATTTCTTTAAACATACCTCTTCTGCTTTTGTTCAGTACTATTAAAATGAATTAAATGGGGGTATTTCTTATTATATGTTTGACTTGTAAAGGAAAAAAGTTTTTCTTTTTGTTCCTAAAGAAATATTTGAAATTAGGCTATCTTTGTACATATTATATATTCTTTGTATATTCTTTTCTTCCTACTACATAAAATTTTTAAAGTAGATAGCCTCTTTCTAATTGCTGTATTTTCCTAGCAGAGACAAATGCTTTTTATTATATTAATCTGGGATTTTTCCTACTATATATGACATGGTGCAAGCTTTTCTGAATGTGAAGAGCAGTACCTTCTGTTAGATGGGATGTATAGGCCTACTTTATGGTAAAAAAAAAAAAGGAATTCTATTTTTTCTCTATCATAATTAGTCTTCTCGACTAAGAAAAATAGGTCCGTGTAATTTTCATTTAAGCATATTTTTATGCATGTAATTATTACATTTTTGGATTTTAATACAGAGAATATTGTAAATAGCAACAATAATTTGCATACATTTCATACTTTTTACAGCAAATTTATGTGAACTTCAAAACGAATCTGAGAGGTAACCAAATGGATAGCATTAATAAGAAAAACCAACCATTTACACAAACAGACATGGAGACTATACCAAGGCTAACTTGTCCTAGGAACTATAATAAATTTCTTAGTGGAACCTCAGATTTCCACTTCACCAAACTTTTATTTTCAAATTAAACTTTAAAACTATTATGACAGCCAGTAAGTACAGGTAAAAGCTATTATAACCAAATACCAATACTTTTCCTGTAGAAATACTAATTACATACAATACCTTAGGAATTAGTTTTTCTTTCCTCCACAGTCCTAGTAACTGCATATGTACAATAAATCCGATCTTCAAATCACAAAATCTCTTACAAGTATACTCTGAAGTAATAATAAAAATTATAATAATATTTATTTTCTAAGTTCTGTATACTACCAGCATATTAAGGAAAGTATCACTGAAATACTAGACAGTAAATATACATATTATTTCCTAATGCTCTCCAAATACCTTCAAAAGTTAAAAACATATCTACTCATTTATGTAATGTAGAAAAATTAACATATGCTTCCATGTAGACATACATATCAAATAATTTTAAATAATAAGGATGCCTGGATTATAAACCCCAGAATAGGATGAAAATTCAGCATTTGAATCTCTAGGGGACTGCCCAGGAGTAAGTGACACATTCGTATTTTATTGACTGACTTTATCTGCTTTCTGAGTCATCCTGTTCCTGTATTGACATTTAAGAATCATATATATTTAGTAGGATATACTATAGGCAGAAAAGGTAAATTATACGGTCTTAATTTTACATGTGTAAACTCCATATTCTCTGAGTAAAACCAAGAATCTAAATCTTTACAAAAATAGCATAAATTTGTGAAAGGCTATTGCATAAACACAAGCTCAGGTTCAAGACACTTTCTCCTATATGCTTTCATGTACTAAACCCAGCCCATATGGATCTTTTCATTGTTTTGCATTTCCCTTTAGGTCTTAAAGGAAGAGTTTTGCACTGGACTTTATTCTGTTATCATTTGGAAGTTTTCAGTCATCACTGCATTCATGCATTCATTCATAATTTCTTTCATCTAGCAAAAATTCTGAATATAGACTGTACTAACCTAACCATGGGAGTATTTACTTCTAGTTAGAAGAAAGCTAAGTCAGGTCCCTGCCTTGAAGATGTAGATGCCATTATTGTTACCATATTACAGAAGGGTAAAGCAAGGCTTACATATAAGTGACCCATCTAGTCAATGACAGAGCAAGAATCTGAAGTCAACAATAACATTACACCAAAGCTAATATTTCTTGAAATCTAATAATGTTCAAAACACTTTTCAATTGTCATATAGATTAAGCTGTTTAATCCCTGTAACAACCCTAAATGTAGGTACTATGATTAACTCCACTTTACAGATAAAGGAAGTAAGGTACGGAGGAACCAATAAATCTGCCCAATATCACATAACTAGTAAATAGTAGAGGTGGGAAATAAACACACAAATGTGGCTCCAGTGCTGGCATTCATCAGCACTAAGCAACAAGACGGACTCCCTCACTGTGCAAGTAATATAGGTTTATCCAGGTTCTGACAGAGGAACAGCATTTTGCATTCATTTTTCTTATCTCCTCAGTTAGATCACAACATCCTTAAGTTTGGGCATTGGCTTTATCTAGTAGGAGAGGGCTCTATTATGGCTGATTTGTGATTGCAGCAAATGCACCTGCACCAAATAAAATGCATAGGTCGCTACCAGCCAAGGTCCTTGAGACACTAATAGAACTTTTGCATGCCCTAACCTCAAACATTTAAAGAGATGGTTAGAAATGAAAGGGTCTCAGAGAGAATGTATTTAGGACACAGTGGATATAATATTCTTTTCTAGGGCAAATATAATGCACAGTAGCATTAACGGTGGTGAAAAGCCAAACTTATTTGAACACAGTTACCTACTTCTGGCAGTATATACATTAAAAAAACTTACTTTTGTTTTGAGGAAATAACAGTTGGAGAAATGATGCATTATTAATGTCATTTATTCTAGTTTGTTAAAATGTGTTAAGGAGAAGTACTGGACTCCATTTTAGAGATTGAGTTGATGTTCAGGACCAGGGTGTTCTTTCGGGTAGTTTCTCTAATAACAGGCACCGTTCCCTGTCCTGCTCTGTGACTCTTATACCTGTTATTATGTGATTATGCTCTCACAAAACACCAGTTCAGCTATATCCTTCCTGAACTACATGTATACAGCTTCTGTTTCAAAACCTTTCTTTCACTTATTCAATCTAAATAAACACCATGAACATCTAGACACAATAAATTAATATTTAAAATGTAATTAGGTAACCAGCAAGATGGGGGCGGAAAAGGAGCTCCTAGAGTCAACTCCTGCTACAGGGCAGTTAGTAAACACCCAGAGTTATCTGGAGGTAGCTGAAACACCTATTTGGGGACTACAGACCAGAAGAACATCCTGCAACAGCCTGAAAGGATTGGAAGGAGGAGACTGTGCATCCGCAGAGAAGATTTGTAAGTAGAGTGCTCCACACCACCGAGGCCATTACTCATCCTCCACTGGAGGCACAAGTTGGCTCAGGAGCTGTTCCGCAGCTGGAATTGAAAGATCCACTTCCAAAAAATGGGGGAGGAAGAGACGGTTGGGCACCAACTCCAGTTACTGATGAGTAAATTCAACAGGCTAAAGTATAATCCTACAAATAGCTCAAATTTGAACCTGTCCAAGTCAGAAAGAGACTGGTAGCCATTCATCTTAACGCCAGCTGGCATAAGGGGAGGCAGGGCAGATTGAAAATCCCAGTGCTTCCTTTCATCCAGATCAGATTACACTTCTAGCCTAGGTCCCAGCCCCACCTCCAGCAAGAAGGAAGATGGGGGAACCTGCGCCAGCCACTCCAGGAAATTACCTGCCAAGCTGCGGAGGAGGCTGTGCAAGCCTCCCCAGGAGATATTCTGTGGCTGGAATTTGAAGCTCCATTTCCCAAAAATGGGGAGAAAGAGATGGTTGGACACCAATTTCAGTTACTGATTAGTAAATTTGGCTGGCTAAAGTATAACCCTAAGAACAGCCAAAGTTTGAACCTATCCAAGTCGGAAAGAGGCCGGTAACTGACATTTTGATTCCACCCCCAGCATGAGGGGGAAACCAGGCTTATCGAAAATCACAGTGACAGTAGGAAATGGTTTCTTTCAGCCCTAGCCTGGGCTTCAGCACCACCTCTGGCAGGGAGGAGGCTGGCAAGCCCTGCACCAGCCTATCCAGGTACTGCAGGTACATTTGGCTGGCACAACTGAATAAAAGGAAGTCTACTGGGGCAACTGCAGTCATCTTGGACCTGCACTGCATAGACTGCTGCCCACACCTGCAGCTCCATTCCCACTTCAGGCAGGGGAGAAAGACATGAAACTTCATTAGTCTCTTTGGGCAACTACAGTCTAGGCCTCCATGACTTGGATTATTCCACAGAGCTGTGACTCTGTCCCTATCCCTGGAAAAAGAGAAATTTGGAAGAAGTTTCACTAGTCCCTGGGGCAATGAGAGTACTTGAACCTTCACAGCTAATAGCACTAACTACATCCTTGGCCCCTGCTCACAACCAACAAGGAAGAAAGGGCAGGAAGTACTACACTAAAGAGAAAAACTGCACCTAGAAAAAATACTCCAGTAAGCCAGATGCCACGACACCAGCAAAAAATTACAATTCACACCAAGAAACAGGAATATATGGCCCAGTTAAAGGAACAAGATAAGCCTCCAGATGACATAAAGGAGTTGAGACAACTAATCACAGATGTCCAAACAAATCTCCTTAATAAATTCAATGAGATGGCTAAAGAGATTAAGGATATTAAGAAGATACTGGATGAGCACAAAGAATCTGAAAGCATAAATAGAAAAATAGCAGATTTCATGGGAATGAAAGGCACAATAAATGAAATTTAAAAAACAATGGAATCATATAATAGCAGATTTGAGGAGGCAGAAAAAAGGATTGGCAATCTTGAAGAAATGGCCTCTGAAAGTGAACATACAAAAGAACAGATGAGGAAAAGAATGGAAAAAAAATTGAACAAGGTCTAAGGAACTAAATGACAGCAAAAGACATGCAAACATACATATCATTAGCGTCCCAGAAGAAGAAGAGAAGGGAAAAGGGGCAGAAGGAATATTTGAAGAAATAATGGTAGAAAATTTTCCAACCCTATTGTACGACATAGATACCCATGTCCAAGAATCACAATGTGCTTCCATCTGAAAAAATCCAAATAGAACAACTCCAAGACATATACTAATCAGGATGTCAAATGCTGAAGACAAAGAGAATTCTGAGAACAGCAAGAGAAAAGCAATGCATAACATATACGGGATATCCAATAAGATTAAATTTTCTCACCAGAAACCATGGAGGCAAGAAGACAGTGGTATGATATATTTAAGATACTATGAGAGAAAAACTTCCAGTCAAGAATCTGTATCTGGCAAGATTGTCTTTCAAAAATAAGGTTGGGTTTAGAAAGTTCATAGATAAACAGAAAGTGAAGGAATTACTAACCAAGAGACCAGATTTTCAGGAAATATTAAAAAGGTGTGCTAGAGCCTGAAAAAAAAAAGACAGGAGAGAGAGACTGGAAGAGAGTCTAGAAATGAAGATTATATCAACAGAAGTAACAAAGTGTCAAAAGATTGTGAAAATAAAAATATGCCATATAAAACTCAAATACTCAGGAATAAACTTAACCAAAGATGTAAAGCATTTGTATTCAGAAAACTGCAACTCATTGCTAAAAGAAATCAAAAAAGTCCTAAATAACTGGAAGAACATTCCTTGCTCACAGATTGGAAGACTAAATATCATTAAGATGTCAATTCTACTCAGATTGATACACAGATTCAATACAATCTTGATAAAAATTCCATCAGCATTTGTTTTTAATTGAAAACATGATTACTAAATTTATTTGGAAGGGTAAGCGGTCCTGAAGAGCCAGAAACATTTAAAAAGGAAAAGTGAACTCTCATCTCCAGACTTTAAATCATATTACCTAGCTACAGTGGTAAAAATAGCATGGTACTGGCCTAAAAACAGACACAATAGACCAAGGGAACCAAACTGATTGTCCAGAAACACCCTCATACGTACGGTCAAGTGATTTTTGACTAGCCTGTCAAACTGACACAGCTCAGGCAGAACAGACCATTCAATAAATGGTGTTGAAAGAATTGGATATCTGTACCCAAAAGAAGGAAAGACACCCCTATATCACACAGTACACAAAAATTAACTCAAAATGGATCAAAAACCTAAAAATACAAGCAAGAACCATAAAGCTTCTAGAAGAAATTGTAGGAAAATGTCTTCAAGACCTGGTGGTAGGTGGTGGATTCCTAAAGGAGGTGAGAGGAGAACTGAGATGGACTACTGATGTTTAATGTATGTTCAAATATAAATTATATAAATATAATAATAGGATGGGTTGGGGGAAAATATTTTGGTTAGTAGTAATA
This sequence comes from Dasypus novemcinctus, assembly GCF_030445035.2. Classification (NCBI taxonomy): domain Eukaryota; kingdom Metazoa; phylum Chordata; class Mammalia; order Cingulata; family Dasypodidae; genus Dasypus; species Dasypus novemcinctus. The sequence continues at coordinate 43,876,607 of NC_080683.1, read as the reverse complement.
TTTTGACAATGCTCTTTAATCTTTAGTTAAAAATGTTTAACAACAATGCAAGGTATTGGTGGTAGGGTGAGATACAATGTGTGATGTTATTCATGTTTGTTTTGTAAGTTTACAACTATTACTACACATATATGTTTGAGTGATATATTTCAATACATTAAAAACAAAACAAAACAAAAAAATGTAATTAGGGAACTTTGTGGTATAACAACAGTATTAAAGAAGGCAAGGTTAGTCCTGGAGAAAAGAGGATGAATATAATATTAGGATTTGGGGAATTAATACAGTTCAATTTTTTCCCAGGACTGAGAGCCTCTTTCACACTTGAAATTTCTGAGTCATAAGGGATTGCCAACCTATACTTTAACAGGATTCATAGTTTTCCCACAAGGGTGCTTTGGACACTAGAAGCAATTATGATTATAAAATTTTAGCCTGGGGAAGCGTAAATGGAAACAAAACAAAACAAAACAAAAAACAACACAAAGAATTTGAGCTATCACTCTGAAATTCAAATGAACTTACAGGTAAAGGGATTACTGTTTTCAAGTTGTGCTAATAACACCATTTACAAATGAATATGGGCATCCTATGAAGGCTATGAAGGCTGCTGGTTTTTGTTTCACAGTACATTAGTGGACAAGCATGCTTGAAAGGACTTTTAGTACAACTTGCCTTGATATGTACTGTCTTTCAGTCTAGGAAATACTAGATCTCCCAGATACAGTAAAAGAGATTCAGAAAAGGAACGAGCTCAAGATGCCATACAGTGGCAGTTTGAGGTAGGAAACTTTTCAGAAAGAATCTTTTTGTAGAATAGTGAAAGAGATAATTGGGCTATGAGAGGGAGATTCAAGAGATAAAAATCAAGTCAGTATTACAGATGGTGAAACACTTTGTAAACCTGGCTCACCTATCTTGAAACATGTCTCCAATTTATACCTTCTCACTGATCTTACTCGTTCCCTATGGAAGACGTAGCAATGTGGGACATTTTAAATTTGAGTGCTTTTTATGGTAATGAGATATTGAAAACTTAATCTGAAGTTGACCATTTCAGTAAAAATTCTGAGTAAATGCTTTCACCATTAATGTACTTTTATGTAAAAAAGAACAGGTCAAAAACAAAACAAAACAGAAAAAACAAACCGGGAGTCCAACTGACAAAATCAAAATACTGGCTTTCTGAGTATCATCTCCTGGTGCTTACCTGCTCTTTGTAATTAGGGGAATATAAAGGCTTTTTAACTTGAACCCTGGTACAAAAAGAAGTATCACTTACAAACAACCAAATTTAATGTTAATTTATTGGTTCAGGATTATACTACTAGACTTGCAACATTAATCCAATTTATAATATCTACCTGAGAAACTGAATGGGATTTTAGTTTCTTTTAAGAGACTTCTTTTTTACACCCACCGTTCAGACAGAAACAAAACTTATTTTTTATTTACTTCTTTGAGCTATATGGAGCTTTTATTCATCCTTCTTTTATTGTGGGGGAAGGACGCTGAGGGTCCTAATCCCCTGCCACTTACAAGGCCAATCCCCTGCCATTTACAAGGCCAGAGCTATCTCTTAGGGTCCTGTATGGTTTAAAAACCCAAGCCTCCTAACCATTACAAGTCTTTATTCAACCAGAGGTGTTACCAAAGTATCACTTCACATACTTATGGGTCTGGTTTTCTCATTTCATTTCTGGGATTTGGGGATTTTTTTTCCTATACAAATTCAATTATGCCTTTAAAAATATTATCTTTTATCCTTCATTTCTGTTTTTGCAGTGGAAGTTAGTTTTGTTTGTTCATTTCTTTCTTTTGCTTAGGCTGCCATATAAATTGGAAGTAGCTCCAACTTGTGCCCTGGTTAGCCTTTTTCCCTTTGATATGTTGGCAGTTTTAAATGTGGTTTGTAAATTCAAAATCCATAAAAGAGATGTATTTATTTGTCTTTAAAGGACTACAACACAAGTAGTGATAGCTGGTGAGTAATGTGCTGCCATGTTTAACCTTCTGTGGCCCAGGAACATATAGCCAGGAACATTAGTTGTTTTCCTACTGGGCTATTTCTCCACTAAGAAAACATCTAACTATAAAGGCTAAGTAGAAATGCTAAGATAAATATGAGAAGACTTCAAACAAAAAGTTTGTAAAGAAAGAGCAGTGACAAGCAGAAGTGGTATATAAACTAAGTAATTAAATGCTATGTTTTCACGTCATTATTTCTACATCAAATTTTCCTCTTCTGTTTATTTTTATCCATTTGTCATGCTTGTTTGTTAAGAAGTACTCTTAAAACTTTGCTTAGAAATGAAATAAAACAAATCAGAACCTGTGATTTCTCAGAATAGAAAGCTCACTAAAGTTTGACCACAATTTGAATTTTTAACCAAATCACAAAGAAGTCTAGTATTTTTTCTGGCTTATACTAAGCCACAAGCACCAGCCATCTTTATGCTTTATTAATTTCCCAAAAAAAATTTTTTTAAGACTCTCTGAAAGAACTTATAAAACAGATGCTCTAGCAAGGAGAAAAACAAAGGCAAGAAAGAGAAGAATGAAATCAGTACCACATACTTGTAAACCTAAGTAAGTGTTAAGTATAAAAATAACAATAATATTAGCATCTACTTTATAAGAAGATTTAAGGTAGGCCAGGCCTAAAATTTCAGATAAAAATAACAAAGAGGTTAGAAGGAAGAAAGTAAACTTTGGAGGAAAGTTAAAGTGTGATGAAGTTCTTGTTCATAAAGGATGAGGTAATGATTTAATTTTAGATTTTGCTAAAAATGTAAAATTAATTATTGCATTGAAAAATTAAGGCTTTCATTAATGGATAGACAAGAACATGTACTTTCTGAGCTATAAAAGAAATGAAAAAGCACAGATACCAATCTGATCAATGTACTAGAATGCATGAAAGGAAGAAAAGCAAAACAAAGAAATACATGATAACCATAAAATTCAAACTAAAATAAGAAAATGGAATATGTTTATGGTAGAAGTACAAAAATACAAAAAGACAAAAGAAAAAAGAAGTGATGCATGCTATCTTATCCAGATATAAGTAATTCAACATTTTGATGTACATCTTTTCTGTTTTCAAAAGACATTTTTTTCAGAAACACACTATATATATAAAATTAGCAACACCTTTCAATTATCAGAAACATATTTCTATGTAATTAAAGAACGCATCAGAGAATTTTTATGACTACACAGTATTCCTTCAACCAGTGCCTTTAAACAATATCCTATTTTTGGGAAATCAGCTTCCAATTTTTAAAATATTATACACACTATTATAGTAAGAATTATTTGCCTATGAGTATCATTAAGTGTTTATTCTATCAAGATACTTTTTGAAATACAACAATGTTTTATAAACTAAACATAGGTCAGCTAGAAGTAAGGATTATTACCTTAAATAATTTTGAAATATTACTCACTAACTAAGCTACAAGCTAAATTTTGGTTTCAATCCCAAACATTGAGTTAACTGAGTTGGAGCCAATTCAAATCCCTATTCATTCATTCATTCACTCACTCACTCACAAAGGTCCTTAATCTTAAATTTTCAGTTTCTTTCCTTTCCAACCACTTAGCTACCAGTTATCCTTCAACTGCTTTGTTTTTCACTGTTTTTGTTGATGTTATTGATGGTTTATTTCTTCCTCAAATCTAACGGCAATTCAATTCTCTACTGTAATTCATGCTATAATTTCTTTTGTGGACAATTGTTTTTTTTTCTCTTTCATTAAAATATATACTGTTAATTTTTAATAGTGGTAAAATCGTGGTTCCACCTTTATATTTCAAATAATTAAACAACGTCCCAATTACTATTATAATTAGAGAAACAACTGAGAAAATGGAAAAGTTTGTCGCAATACCTCAAAAAGCAAAGTACATAATTTCTTGTAATCTCATGAGAGGTAACTATTGACTAAAGTATTTTTTCCTAATGTATGGTGATTAAATCAATAAACTAAAGGAATATGCCAATAAGAAGACAGAGAAAAAGAGTCCATTTTTCAAACTCAATTAACCTTAACAGTGCATATGGATGCACCTTTTCTCCTTACTCTCTTAATTTTGTTATTAAAAAATTTTAAGAATAAATAAGTTAAAAAAGATTTACATTCCAGTGTACAACTTAATTAAATACATTAATATGTACTGTTTTAGTTTGCTAATGCTGCTGGGAGCAAAATACCAGAAAGGGGTTGACTTTTATAATGGGGATTTATTAGGGAATAAACTTACAGTTCCAAGGCTGTGAAAATGTCCAAATCAATCAGAGATGTTGTCTCACCAAGGTCTGCATATGGCAAACCCGGATTTCCTGCTACATGGTAAGCCACAATGGCAGCTCTTGGTCTGGGTCTCTGCATTCTCCTCCAAGTTTCTATCTCCCAAATCTGAGCTATGGGCAATCAAGCACATGGCAGGACTCATCTCTTCAGCTTTGAGCTGCTCCAGGGGCCTAGCCTCTCAGGAGGCCTCTTTCCATGCCTCTGTACTCCACTGATTCCAGGCTTTGGCCTTTGTCTCAGTTTCTTGGGGCTTCTCTAATCTTCCCTCACATGGCAAGGCAAAAGGGCAGCTGTCATTCTCTGTTTGTTTATATAAGTTTATATAAGATTCCAGCAAGAGAGTAGAGACCCAACCTGGCTCATGCCTCACTGATGTAATCCAATCAAAGGCCCTAACTTGATCAATCCAAATGATCTAATCAAAAGATCCCTTAACTGAATCTAATGCAATCAAAAGGCCCCACACCCCAGAAATGGATTAGTTCAAAATACATGATCCTTTCTGGGTTCACAAAACTTCAAACTGTCACATGTACATTACAGCAAACTATCACTTTATTAAGTATAAAACAGGATATAAAAGTATAAAATATGATTTTCTACTGAAAAATAAAACAATCGATTACTTTCAAGAAAAGACAAACATGCATAAACTAAAAATAAAATTATTAAATAGTTAAAAAGAATACTATGGAAGGAAGCTAATTTGGCCTCAGTTTTAGTTTATGGCTAGAGATATGAAATCATTATTCTTATTTTATTATGATGAGTTGATTCTTATAGTTATTAACAAATATGTATTTAGCATCTTAAATGGGATTACTGAGGTAAAAAAAAGGTTAACATACTTCAAGCCTTCATGGGGATTATTTTGTTGGGAGAAATAAGCAATAAATAATAATTGAACAGTGAAATACAATTAAATAAATGCCACAAATAGGCTATTTCTCCCATATGTATTGATATAATTGTGTTATATAGTTGAACTCTTCAACAAAAACAGATAATCTGGATAAAATAGCACCTGAAAGACACACAGCTTTATATTCAATATAATTCTTTGCATGTGGTGTAATTCCACTGATACACAGAGGTCACCTACCACATATTTTAGAAGTAAACGTTGTTCAGAGTGGATTGTGGGAAGATGACAGGGTGGAAAGCTTGAGAATTGAGTCATTTTATTTTATTTTTTTATTTTTTATTTTTTAAAGATTTATTTATTTATTTAATTTCCCCCCTCCCCTGGTTGTCTGCTCTTGGTGTCTATTTGCTGCCTCTTGTTTCTTTGTCCACTTCTGTTGTCGTAAGCGGCACGGGAAGTGTGGGCGGCGCCATTCCTGGGCAGGCTGCTCTTTCTTTTCACGCTGGGCGGATTTCCTCATGGGCGCACTCCTTGCGCGTGGGGCTCCCCCACGCGGGGGACACCCTTGCGTGGCAAGGCACTCCTTACGCGCATCAGCGCTGCGCATGGCCAGCTCCACACGGGTCAAGGAGGCCCGGGGTTTGAACCGCGGACCTCCCATATGGTAGACGGACGCCCTAACCACTGGGCCAAAGTCCGTTTCCCTGAATTGAGTCATTTTAAAGGGCAATATATTATGTGGCAAATAATAAAGATGGAAAAATGTATGGTGTGTGTGAAGGTCAGAGAATAACACTAATCAGTCAGGAAGAGCAGAGTGGGAATGTAAGTCTGTGAAGATAGGTTGGAGCTGTAGCTCCAAATCCTAGTTTGGATTTCATTCAAATGAATTACCTGATCTTTAACAGTTTTACACCAAGCAGGCTGGAATGCAAAATTTTAGGACAATAACAATTACTTGTGCTGAACACTACTATAGCTCCATCATGAAACCCTGGCATTCTATCTTTTTCCTAGTTCTTATATATTATCTGTACATCTCATTTGGAAATAATAATATTTATGAAGCTCTTGTTGTGCAATAGGTACAGGGCACATGGGGCCATATTTACATTATCTCATTAAATCTTTACAACTACTATATGAGGTATGTACAATCATTACTTCCAGTTTCTAAAATGATGGAACTTGAATCTCAGAGAACTTAAGTAACATGCCCAGGGTGCTTAATGCCTGTTGTGCCTAAAATAATTTGGGGTCTTGAATATAATTCTCTTCGTTGACTAACTACTTTAATAAGATTCCTGATGATCTTTTTTTCATAGATTAGCAATAGTAGAGACACATGCCAAACACTGTTTTTCATCATGGATGCATACAAAAATTGTAGAGGACCTGTGAGCAGTATTCCTCTTATGAGTACTATTATCTCATCCTATGAATAGTATTATCTCATTTCATACAAATCAGCATCAAAAGAGTTTCCTTTAATTAAATTAGAGTTGCCATTTGGGTTGGAACAGTTATGTTAAAAAAAGACCCAATTTCAGAAGTTCACTTCAAAAGGTAGGCAAAGATACTCAAAGATGGCCATAGGCAGTAAGTATTAAACCAGTAAAACAGTAAGAATCAGAGCTGTCCCACAATGTATGATGAAGAATGATGCAGAAGGTAATATGTGGATTTCCAATGAGGCAGTTGGCATCATTGTAGTCAGTATCTAGGAATCCAGCTTCTAATCCCTGGATGGGGATGGATGAGGGCAAGGCAAAGGTTTCGTTCTAGAGGGACTTGGGGAATAGTACTGGACTCAGTTGCAAAGTTCCAAGGACATGGATCTAATAACCAGAACTAAACACAAATTTGGGACCTATTCTCAGAAATAAGTTAGAAGCCAAATGGCTAGAATTTGGCCCATACTGAAGTTAGAACAAGTATCAGGACTGACGAGATGCTAGTCTTCAAAGGGTTTAGCTGGAGCAGGGGACAGAATGAGTTCCAAGCTCTCAGCAGCAGAGAGAAAAGGGCTTTCAAGGGCAGGGAATCAGGGAGATCTGAATACCTATAATTCCATCTTCTACGTTCAATAGTGTGTAAAAGGGGGGCACTTCTGTTTGTTTCTGGAGTATCTCCCAGACCTAAGATTCTCTTAAACTGAAACACAAGTAAGGACAGCCTTTTCCTTCACTGGATAAAATGGGTCAAAAACACTGCAGTATGATTCTGCATTTTAAAAGGATACTGAAGAACAACTTACTGAGATAAAATAGATGGCACTGAAACTTTCAACACCAAATCTTCTTCTAAATGGACTTGAGGAATAAATAATTATCCTTAAAATAACCTTTAGTTACACATATTTTAAAACTTTCTATATTAAAATTCTAAGCATATATGGCATGTAAATTCACATGACTATTTTTAAAAATGTAGCCCAGATTTTGATTTAGTTTCTCCTGATTCAAGAATAGGAATCTCTTTCAGATGCAACTAAATGACTAATATTTCTAGCTATGGTCTAACTTGGAAGAAATATTATTGGATATAACCATGCTAGATTTACAGATTTAATTTCTTTCCTTTTAATAGAACTTCTTTTGAATCATAATTCCTGTTTTAGAATCAAGGAGATTTTTCAGTCATTTGTATATTAGCCAGAAATTGTAACTCTGAAAATCCAGCTTCTCATCATGATGATGGCCAATTTTTCTTAATGCATCCTCCTAGAAATTAAGAACTGGCATATTAGCTCATACCCCATATCCAATTATCTGTGTCTCTCAACCTATTCTTAAAATTTTAACTGCACAAATGATTACAAGAACTAATGTCCACTCCATATCCAATGTAAGAAGAAATTATCTCAGATGCTCTAAGGTATTTAAACTGAAGCACTGAAATCCTACATTCTGCCTCTCTCTTTCAGTAGTGTGGATAGAGAACCAAATTTATCTTCTCTCAGCAATACAGGACAATACTCTCTCTTTTCTTTTTTGCCTATTCTCATCGTTATTTTTTGTAATACCAAAGAAAATCAGTCCATGTAAAACTGTTAGGCATTAGTGCTGAAATGTCAACTACTAAGCTATATTCCAATTAATAATCAATATATTCCCAGTGGCTAGTAAATGCCTGTCATATAGTAAGGACTCAATTAAAGATTAATACAAAAAAGAGAAGCCAATGCTGTTATCCTTCCATGTGGACCCAACACATGTTTTGACTTCCTAATGGCTAAAATGCCTATTATTAGAGGCCTGAGAAGACACCAAAACTGGCTACTTGAAACTTAATAAAAGAGATGTTAAATAAAATTTTCTTAGTGTTTTCTAACTTTAATAGATATAAAATTAATACATGCACATGACAAAAAGTAAAACTGTATGGTTCTGGCTAAGTACCTAAGGCAAAGGACAAGAAAAAATTAACATAAAGGCTTATGATGAATAGCTACCTTACATCATTTCCCTTTATGTCTCTCCTACCCACACTATCAATTCCACTTCCCAACCTTATTTTTGATTATTTACCTTTCTGATCCTTATAGAGGAGAAAACCTCAACTTTTAAATAAATTGCTTCTATATATTGACTGCTTTATTTGGGATATTACTATTGGTTTCTAATTTTAAGATAGCATCTATTAGTTAAAATTGATTAGCAATCATTATTATGTATTGATTTAATCTTCATCTAAAAAAAAAGAGACTTTAGTTCACTTTCTTTACATTGTTTTGCTTTAAAATGTTAATAGTTTTATTTCTCCTTAGCATTTGTATATACTTAATCCTCTACTTTTGTAGAGGTCTTGCTAGCTAGGCTGTTCTAATGAACACAAAAACCATCTCTGACAACACTGAAGGAAGGGAGCATGGGAACTGGTAGTCTTTACTTTAGGGTGAGTAAGGTGTGGAGACAAGTTTAGGCTGGTGAGGATGGGGGACAGAAAACTGAGCGGCACCTACTCGGTTATCTCTAATTTTTCCTCGGGCATCTCATTTCATTATTTCTTAAATTTTTTACCTGGGAATTAAATATTGGACTGAGCTCACTGCATGTAAGGAGATAAAGAGGAGAGACTAGTAAAAAGAATATAGAACAAAAATGTATTGCAGCTGTTCTGTCAGAAGATGTTAAATGAATCTGCCCAGGTGCAGCTCCCCTTCTCACATGGTGTCTCCTGTCAAGCCTGAAGCTTCTGTGTAGCACTAGATGGTTCTCTCTTACCACCACATACTCTTCCCTAATTGGGTAAGTCTTATATCAAAATGCAGGCACTTCTCTCTTTCTAGCTTTTAAATATCTTTTGTCTGCTCATAGTTCGTCTCCTTTTCTTTTCACTCTTAGGGGTATTTTATTGGAGTCTCATGGGGTAAGAGTAAAAAACACTTGGGTTTGGACAGCCATTTGAAGAGGAAGCCCCTAATAAATTGCAATTCTTTTAAGGTTAAGATTTTTTTTTAAATGTCTGTAGGCAAATTCTTGCCACAGAACCTGATTTTATTTTATCTGTCTGAAAAGTCTCCAGAGTTCTCTAGAAAGCCATTAGAAAATTCCGTGAGGGCAGGAGCCATAACTGTCTATATATCTGTACCTATTTATATGCATCTACATCTAAAAAAGATATATAGATATAAATGGGTGCATAGATGTGTATGTGTCACTGGTATCTCAAGAACCTAGAACCGTGTCTAGAATGTTGTAGGTTCTTATAGATATTGATTCAACAAATTAATTCATGAAAAGCAGTCAAATGTTTGAACTGCAAACCCTCTTTAAGGTTACAGAATAAAAGCCACAAGGTCTATTAAAAGGACATAAAATACATTTTTTGCTCTCAAAAAAAAGAGTAAACACCTTCTTGTCAGTATTGTGAGTGCTATGTGATCAGTAGGGATTATACTGCTGCAGTCCAAAGAGAGCATTTCCAACCTTAGTTTAATGACTAAAAACAATATAAAGCATTTCATGTGTAAATTACATTTCAAGAATTAAGTAACAGGGAAGTGGACTTGGCCCAATGGATAGGGCGCCCGTCTACCACATGGGAGGTCTGCAGTTCAAACCCCGGGCCTCCTTGACCCGTGTGATGAGTTGGCCCATGCACAGTGCTGATGCACGCAAGGAGTGCTGTGCCATGCAGGGGTGTCCTCCACATAGAGGAGCCCCATGTCCAAGGAGTGCACCCCGTAAGGAGAGCCGCCTAGCACGAAAGAAAGCGCAGCCTGCCCAAGAATGGTGCTGCACACACGGAGAGCTGACAAAACAAGAGGATGACACAACAAAAACAAACACAGATTCCCGGTATCACTAATAAGGATAGCAGTCACAGAAGAACACAAAGCGAATGGATACAGAGAGCAGACAACTGTGTGGGTGGGGGGGGGCGAGGAGAGAAATAAAAAAAAAGAAGTAACAGATTGTATCAAGAGTTCATACCTCTTGTTCAGACTTAATAGCCAATTGTTCATATTGCCCCCAAACTATACCCTTGTTCCCTAATACTGATTTATCTTAAAGGGGGGGCGGAATTCACATGTGTTATTAAGGGCCCTTAGCCTTTGTATTAGTCAGCCAAAGGGGTACTGATGCAAAATACCAGAAATTGGTTAGTGTTTATAAAGGGTATTTATTTGGGGTAGAAGCTTACAGATACCAGGCCATAAAGCATAAGTTACTTCCCTCACCAAAGTCTATTTTCACATGTTGGAGCAAGATGGCTGCTGACATCTGTGAGGGCTCAGGCTTCCTCGATTCTTCCCTTCCTGGGGCTTGCTTCTCTTTCCTCTATGAGCTTACTTCCTGGGGCTCCAGCTTAAGGCTTCAGCATCAAACTCCAACATCAAAAGTCCCCAACTCTGTCCTTTGCCATGCCTTTTATCTGTGGGCATGACCAACGCCCTAATGACGTGACCCAATCAAAGCCCTAATCATAACTTAATCACACCCAGGTAGAGACCAGATTACGAACATAATCCAATATCTATTTTTGAAATTCATAATATCAAACTGCTACACACTACCCTCTGAATTCCAAAAAAAATTACAATATTCAAAAAAAACTTAAATCATTAACAATGCAATTACTAAATCATATCACAATCAATTTAAAGAAATACAGTTTGTCTTGGGGCAAAGTCCTGCTATACATCTGAAACTAATAAAATAATTTATCTTTTTCCAATACACAAATGGACAGACATAAGCTAAACATTTTCATTACAATAAGGAGAAATTGGGAGGGAAACATGAGTCATGGGTCTTCTAGAGTTCAGTAAACTTGCAGGGCATCATCCATTCGATTTTAGTTGGAAAGTCATTCTTAAGAGGATGGTTTCTTCTCCTTGGTGCCTTATGGGAACCCACCATTTCCATATGCTTGCTCAATGGCCATTTTCTTGGTTCCACCCTCATCAAGCATCTGGATGTTGGCCAAGCTCCAGACCTCACCCTCCAAGAGTGTTGGGATGATTGCCACACCTTACCCAATTTTGGATTAGAGTCTTAATCCCCCTAGTACAGTGATGTGAAGACAACATTTGCTCTAACCTTTGGCATACAGGCTCAACCCTCCCAGAGCAACGAGTTGACCACCGGGCCTTCCCTAATCCATGGGGGACAGGTCCACCCCTCTCAGACCTGTGGGGTACTAACCTTAACCACCATAATCCTTGGGGAATGTGCTCTACCTTCTCTGTACCCCTGGGGTGGCAAAACTCTCCCAGAATATTGGGTAGGAACATCAACCCTCACTGGTGCAAACTCACCCTCTCTGCACACATGGGTGAGGTTCCTCTCTTGGCCCAAGGTGATGTCTTAATCCCAGATCTCAGCTTCCATGGTTTTCCTCTTAAAGCTGTTTCTCCTTCAATCTGTCCTTTCTATGTCCTTTTTAGTCCAAGCTGACAGTGATTTTGTTCATACAGTTCTCTCAAAATCCTTGTTGGTTTAGCATGTAAGAAGCAGGGGTCCAAGCCATCAGACAGTAAGACTTCCTACAAATCTTTCTGAGAGAACTGCATCTTCGGTCCTGATTTACAAGGTCCAAGTTTAGTAAAGTCCTCCAATGGGGCACTTTCATCTGGGAGCTTGATTTCCAGAGGCTTAGAATTTCCAGAATCAGTTTTTGTTTTCTTTGTGCCCAACAGTTCAGTCCTCAGCATATCCCTCTCATCTAGCATTTTGCTATAAGCTGCAAGCAGAAGCCAAGCCACATTCTCTGGGTTTACTCTGGAAGTTTCTTCAGCTAAATGTCAGGCTAGCCATTTCCTAATTCTGCCTTCCATAAGACACCAGGAGTTAATCTTGCTAAATTCTCTGCAACTTTAAAACATGGATCACCTTTCCTCCAGTTTCCAATAATAGTTTCATCATTTACTTCTAAGACATCATAAAAAGTCTCTTTAGCATCTATCTCACAGTTACTTCTTCTAAGGCTTATCAAAATTAACTTTAGGTTCCATATTGCTACTAAGAGTCTCTGCAAAGCAATTTAGGCCTTTTCCATCAAGCATTTCACAATTCCTTCAAAAAACACTCCTTACCCATTTATAAAACTGTTACAGCATTTCAGTAATTGCAAAAGATCTTCCCCACTCCTTGGTACCAAATTCTGTATTAGTCAGCCAAAGGGGTGCTGTTGCAAAATACCAGAAATTGGTTGGTTTTTATGAAGGGTATTTATTTGGGGTAGGAGCTTACAGATACCAGGCCATAAAGCATAAGTTACTTCCCTTACCAAAGTCTATTTTCACATGTTGGAGCAAGATGGCTACTAATGTCTGTAAAGTTTCAGGCTTCCTGGGTTCCTCTGGGCTCAGCTCCTCTGTTTTCTCCACTAGGTCAGCTGTAGACTATGAGTCTCTCTAGGCTCTGCCTCGCTCCACAATAGAATATCAGGCGAACGACTCTGTCTCTTTTCCCGGGGCTCCAGCTTAGGCCCAGCATCAAAATCCAACATCAAAACTCCCAACATTAAGAACCCCCAACTCTGTCCTTTGCCATGCCTTTTATCTGGGAGTCTCCACTCACCAAGGAGTAGGTACTCAAACCCCTACTGACACAAGAGGTTTACTTGATTATGTATCAAATAAACCTCTAAATCCAATATAATCTCATATGCCCAGAGGAAAAGACCAGTTTACAAATATAATCCAATATTTCTTTTTGGAATTCATCAATAATATCAAACTGCTACAGTCTTATATTTCATCCACTCTTGTTTCATATCCTTGCATGTCATCATTTATCAGCCTAATTCAGATATTACACTTTCCTAAAAGGACTACTGAAGACTGCCTAGCAGTAACAGTTGCCTACGAACTAACTAGTCCTTGATTACAGCTTGGCCTCTTAAGTCATTGACCAATTGCTTCAAGGTTCAAAGACATAACATAATGTGTGTTGTAATTCTCAGTTTACTCAAAATCTGCAAAAAGGAGAAAATAAGGAAGGAAATCCTATTATCCAATGCTAGGCTCTTCTTCCAAATCCTTTTGGCTTGGGACTTATACTTTAAGTTCCTTGTAAGCATAAAAGGCTTACTTCCCTGCACTGAGGCAAGACTTCTGTGTTTCTTCCCAGTACTGGCACCATGCCTTCCTCACCTCTACATTGACACAATCTTGGTCTTTTTCTCTCTTCCCTCAATTTCTTACAGGCAAAATCTTCACTAGACCTTCCCCCAATAATGGACTGATTATATTACATATTTCATTTAAATTCATCTGTAATCTTATAAGCAAGATATAGTTCACTGCTTTCTGTTTGCCTTCTATTAGATTGGTACAAAAGTAAATGTGGTTTTCGCAATGTTGAAATTTGCCATCTGATATTGGAATACATTCTTAAACGTGGTTATGTTATACATAATTTTAATGTGCATTTATCACATTTAGGAAGGTTTTACACAAATTAGGATATGTGTTTAGCCCATTTTTGACACTAATCTAGATTATCATTTGAGGTATTTTTATTATTTTCCCAAAGGTTGTCTATAAAAAGTAGACTGCTATAGATTAGTCAATATTCATAAGCTACAAGTCAAAGGTTGTTCTATTTTTCCTAGATGGTAACAGCAATCTAAACAACATTCACTTTTATAAGTTAATGTAATAAAACATATATAACAAAAAGTAATTTAACTATTTTTACATGCGTAAGTCTTTGATGTCAAATACATGAACATGTACCAGTTTCACCACTATTTCCAAAACATTTTCATCACCCCAAACAGAAATCCATACCTAGTTATCAGCCTCTAGTAATCACTACTATGTTTTCTGTCTCTAGAAATTTGCTTATTCTAAGTATTTTATATATTAGAAATCATATATTTGTCCTCCTATGCTTGGCTTATTTCACTCAAAATGTCTTTAATACTCATCCATGTTGTAACACGTTTCAGCCCTTCATTTCTTTTTATGGCTAAATAATATCCCCTTATACGTATATATATCACATTTTGTTTATCCATTCATATGTTGATGGACACTTGGGTTGCTTATACCTTTTGATTATTGTGAATGTTGCTGCTATCAACATTGGTACTAATACCTGTCTGAGTGCTTGCTTTCAATTATTCTGGGAACATAACTGGAAGTAGAATTGCAGGGAAACATGGTAACTTTGCTTAACTTCCTGAAGAGCTGCCAAACCACTCCATAGCTGCTGCATCATTTTTAAATCCCACCAGAAATATACAAGAGATCCTATTTCTTCTCATCCTCACCAATACTTAATTTATTTAATAATAGCTCAGTTTTTTCCCATTTTTAAATGTTAGGGTTGTAGTTATGTTCTAAGTTGTAGAAGTCCTTTATATATTCTAGATATTAAACCCTTATCAGATATATAGTTTCCAAATATTTTCTCTCATTTTGTAGGTTGTCCTTTTACTTTCTTGATATTGTTTTTTGAGTCACAAAAGTTCTTAGTTTTGAGTAAGTCTAATTTATCTATTTTCTTGTTTATGCTTTTGGTGTAAAATCTAAGAATCCATTGCCTAATACAAGGCCTTGAAGATATTTTCCTATGTTTTCTTGTAAGAATTTTATATTATTAGCTCTTATATTTTAGTAATTGATTCACTTTGAATTAATGTTTTATATGGTGAGATACAAAGGTCCAAGTTCATTATTATATACCATTTGTTGAATATCCTCTTTCATGGGGATAGACTATGCATCACTGTTGAAAATCAACTGGCCATAGATATATGGGTTTATTTCTGGACTCTCAATTCTATTCCATTGCTCTATATGTCTATGCTTATGCTGGGCCACACTATTTTAATTACTGTAGACTTGTATACATTTGAAGCTAGGAAATGTTGGCTCTCCAACTGTGTTCTTTTTCAGGCTTGTTTTGGCTATTCAGGATCTCTTATGATTCCAAGTGAATTTGAGAATTGGATTTGCCATTTCTGCTGGAATTTTGATAAAGATTGCACGGAATTTGTAGATCACTTTAGGCAGAATCAATATTTTAACAATATTAAGTCTGCCAACCCATAAGCAGGGATGGCTTTGCAGTTATTTAGCTCTTTTTAAATTTATTTCAGCAATGTTTTGAAATTTTTTTGTAGGAACCCCATACCTCGTATATGGGAGGCAGTTGTGCAACCAGTAATCAACATCTACTCCCAATGTTTTATAATTTTTAGCATACAAATCTTTGACCTCTTTTAAGTTTCCTAGGTTGTTTGAGTAAATACAATGAAATAGGTCGACTTAAACAATAGGAATTTATTTACTCATGGTTTTGTGGCCAGGAAAATGTCCAAATCAAGAAATGTGCTTTCTTCCTGAAGTCCAGCCTTCTGGGCTAGTGATCCTTGGTTCCTGTGTCACATGGCAAGTCACATGGGAGTGCCTCCTGGTATCTTCTTTCTTTTCCAGGTTCCATCTCAGCTTTTTGCTTCCTGTGGCTTGCTTTTGCTGTTTGAGTTTCATTCTCTTATAAATGAATCCAGTAATAGAATTAAGATCCATTCTGATTGAGGTGGGTCACACCTGAATTGACGTAGCTTCATCTGAAGGTTCTACTTACAGTGGGTTCCCACTCAGGGAAAGGATTAAATTTAAGAACATGTTTTTCTGGGTTACATGTGGTTAGATGTATTCCTAGGTATTTTATTCTTTTAAATGCTACTGTAAATGGAACTATTTTCTTGGTTTCCTTTAAAGAGTGTTCATTACTACCATATAGAAACACAACTGATTTTTCACTTTTATCTTGCATCCTGCCACTCTGCTGGATTTATACCTTTCTGCGGATTCTTTGGGATTTTCTATATATAAGATCCCATTATCTAATAGATTTACTTCTTCCTTTCCAATTTGGATGCCTTTTCTGTCTTTTTCTTGCCTGAATGCTTGGAGTTAGAACTTCCAGTACAATGCTGAATAACAGTACTGACAACAGGCCTCCTTGTCTTATTCCTGATCTCAGGGGGAAGCACTCAATCTTACACCATTAAATGTAATGTTTTATGTAGATTTTCATAAATACTCTTTATGATGTTGAGAAAGTCCCCTTCTATTCCTAGTTTTCTGAGTGTTTTTATCATGGAAATATGTTGGATTTTATCAAACACCTTTCCTGCATTAATTGAGATGATCATGCTGTGTACTTCCTTAATTGTTTAAGACGGTGTGTCATATTAATTCATGTTCTTATATTAAACCAAGCTTGCATCCCTGCAATAAATCTCACTTGGTCATGGTGCATATTACTTTTAATATACTTTTGGGTTCAGTTTTCCCTTATTTTGTTGAGGATTTTGCATCTGTACTTTTAAAGGATATAATGCCAGCCTTACAGAATTAGTTAGAAAGTATTTCCTCCTCTTCCATTTTTTTTGGAAGAACTTCTTCAAATGTTTGGTAGCATTCACCAGTGAGGCCATATGAAGTTTTCTTTTTTGGGGGGGGTTTGATTACTGATTCAATCTCTTTACTAATTATAGGTCTGCTGAGAGTTTCTATTTCTTCTTGTGTCTGATTAGGAAATTTGAACAGCAATCAGACCACAAACCCCCAGGTCTGGAGAATTAGGTCATTATTACTCACACCGGCACACAGCAAGCCACAGCAGAAATAGGGCTGTAGTCCTTACAACTTCCTGCCATGTGGTTGGGAAATGCAGGATAGCCTCTACATGGAAGGCGAAATTTACAGATGTTTCCTGAAGCTTACTTCTTCATCAAGTTCTTCAATGGATGCTGTTAAGTTTTCCACCAGACCAAGGGTTCTTAACGAGGGGCCCATGGATGCCCAAGTGGTCCATGGAAATATTTCAGGGGGTCTGTGAGCTTGAATTGAAAAATATCAACCTGTTATCTTTATTTTTCCCTGACTTCCGATACTGAGTGCCATAAAACTTTCTGCCCTCACATTCTGACAAGGGGGTGGTGGTTTTTACCTGGCTGGCAAAAGTGTCCATGGAAAAAAAGGTTAAAAATCTCTGCACTAGACCCTAGAATTCCACCGTAGGTGATGCAGACAGTTCTCTCCATTTCAATAGTTGTTTTGGTGGAGGACTCAATCCTTAAGCTTCCTACCCTGTCATCTTCCCACAATTCACTCTGAACTACATTTACTTTTAAAATATGTGGTAGGTGACCTCAAATTTTAGATAAGCCCACTAGGCAGAAGTCACTACTAAACCCTGTGTGTGGATGTGAGTCTGTGTATCAGTGGAATTACACTACATGCAAAGGATTATATTGAATATAAAGCTGTGTGTTTTTCAGGTGCCGTTTTGTCCAGGTTATCTGTTTTTGTTGAAGAGTTCAATTATATAACACGATTATACCAATATATATTGGAGAAATAGCCTATTTGTGGCATTTATTGAATTATATTTCACTGCTCAATTATTATTTATTGCTTATTTATCCAAACAGAATAATCTCCATGAAAGCATGAAACATATTAATCTTTTTTTAAACCTCAGAAATCCCACATAAGATGCTAAATACATATTTGTTAATAACTATAAGAATCAACTCAGCATAATAAAATAAGATAATGATATCAATGACAAGAATAGCATACATATATTAGGTAGTTACCATATGCCAGGTCCTGTATTAAATATTCTTTTTATATGTGCAACTGGTAAATAGAACATCAAGGAAATGGATGAGATGTAGTCAAATCACAACTTTAATTTTTTTCTCCTACTGCCTTTGTAACATGGGGATAATCTCCTGCCCTTGAAACGCACAGCATAGCATATACTCTCTCCTCAGAAATCTCTCCCCAGATCATTCTTCCCCTTCTCACCCCACTGAGGCCCATGAGATATAAAATTAGTTCTTTTACCTCTCTCTTTGTATTTTATAAAAGTGGGTGATTATGTCATGCTTCTTGTGATATTAGATATCTATGGTATTGGCACTGCAAGAAAAATCGAGAGTGGAAGAATGCTAAATTAGCATTCTATAATATATGCATCATCTCATTCAAACCATTCAGCAAACTTAAAAAAGCCGCTATTCTTATCTCCATTGTGCCAATGTGATAACTGAGATTTTTGGAAGTTCAGTAACTTGTTAAAGTAAGAGTGCATAGAATCATCATGGCTGGCTCTCAACATAGCCCTTAGTAGACGATGGTGGTGTTTGGTAATAAAGTTATAAGTTGATATATATTGTGGAATTTCTAATCAAGTTTATAAAAGGAAAATGGCTTACCGTACATAATGTATGTTTTTTATAATTGTTTCATTTGTAAATGTTGAGTTAGACTGATAAAAATATTAGAGTAGGAGAATCACTTTGATTAGAATATAACAGAGATATTTACTGGAGAATAAGATGAATTATAAGTTAAGAGAAAACAGTTATCTGAATCGGATGATGGCATACATCTCCTATGTCTCCAGGTGAATTGGTTTAACCCCACCTTAGAAGTGTGTACATTTCCGGTTGTCACCATGTCCATCAGAATGATAATTCCCAAGAAGGGAGACAGTATAAAGTGGCAAAAACTTCCTCACATCACCAGCTCCATCCCTCCATGGCCACTAGCCATGTTTTCTTTCACTTGTTCTTACTGTACATAATTTTGAGAATTGAGTCTATCTGATTCCATACCTATTGTAATTTATAATACATATTTAATTAAGAGATATAGAACCCTTTCTTTAAGTAATGGAAAGATATATTTTATACACACACATCTGCATCAGGAGTTATCTGCACAGCAATTAAACTCATGCATTTACATTTTGAGCTTATTTTATTACTTGAGTAAAAAAAAAATATATGTATCCACAAAACAACATTAAGTCATGAAGACTGTCAAGAGATCTAGTCACCATATGACCTTTAAAAAGCCCAGACAATGGGCAACTTAGAAATATGTCATTAGAAGCTGAAGGAGCCAAACTGATCCCATATACACATAACATATCAAAGACGGCTATTTCAAGATGAACTGCAGTAACAATGACAGAATTGAGTTTTCTCAATTGTTCTATATTGTTTTAGATTGTTGGGGTATATATGTACATATAGGGAGATACAGAATGTGCATTCTGGAGATGAAAGGCAATGAAGTGAAGTATCTTTTGTATTTGCTATCTAATGTAGTAATTACAAAGGAAGCAAAAATTCTGTAAAAGTAGTCCTCCCCAAAAAACGCACAAGGACTCACTACTACCACAAGGATAATAACCACCACCATCAAGTTTAGAACTGTTTAAATCTGAGTGAACAGCAGCAAAATGAGAACTCTTCCAAACACATAATTTTAATAATAAACTAATGTATTTTCTAGACCAGTGCTATCTAGTATAACTTTCTGTGACAGTGGTCCTTGAGCTCTGAAATGTAGCCAGTGGGATTGAGAAACCGAATCTATAATTTTATTTAATTTTAATTAATAAATAGCTATGTATGGCTAGTGCCTACCTGCATTGCACAGCGCATACTTAGATGGAAAAAATGTCGGCCTATCATGAAATTTGTTCCATTATCCCACACACTGTTTCAAAAACTTTAAGAATGTACGATTACCTTTATCCAGCACAGTTTTGGTTTTCTAGGTTTAAAAACTAAGTTATTTTCCGCGACAAATAAATCCATCCCAGAATAAGAACTTAAAAACATAAAACTGCACACTGAATTTCCCAGTGACAAATAAGGAGCGTATAGTTACGTCTTAAAATGCCACAAAACATTTTTTTCAAAAATTGTAAAACTCTGTCTGTTCTGAGGCTGCCTATGAGCATCCCAAGCGGCTGGAAACTCGGCCCGCTCCCAGCACGGTGCGCAGCGCGCGCGGGCCGGGCGCGCCCCCTTACCTTTCTCGCTGACGCTCTCGCTCTCCAGCTCCACGTCCTCGCAGCTGGTGTACTCGGGCGTCGACACGCCCTCTTCCTCCGAGCTGCTCACCGACATCTGCCTCTTCTTGCCGCCCCTCTTGGAACGGTGCGGCTTGGGCGGAGACGGCCGCACCGACTCGGACTGGTCGGAGCTCAGCGAGTCGTTCCGCAGCATGGTCTCCATCTTCTCGCGCTTGGCCTTGCGGATGAGGACGGCCGCGCTGGGGTCCAAGCGGCTCTGCTTCCTGAGCGGCTCCTGGGCTTTGGGCTCCGGGGCTTCTGCAGGGACCGGCCCATGCCTGGGTGCCTGCGGGCTGTGGTTCGTCAGGGCTTTGGCGCCCGGCGCCCTGGCTTCCGCAGTCCTCTCCGCCGAGTAGGCCCGCGGCGAGTCCGGCGGCGAGGCCCTGGCGGCGGCCGGCGCGCGCTTGCCGGGCTTGCTCTCGGGCGGCCCGGCGCCCGCCTCGGTGCGCGGGAGCGCCACGTCGCTGTGGCGCCGCTCGTGCCTCGCGCGGGACACCCGGGCGTGCATGCGCATCTGCTGCTCCTCCGGCGGCGGTTTCACCGGGTACCGCGCCAGGTTCGGGTCGCTGCGGTACCTGGTCTGGTACTCCTCCTCCTTCCTTTGCTTCTCATCATCCGCTGCTGTGCCCTCCGCACGTTTTTCCGGCACATCGGAATAATCCTGCGACCTCCCTTTCTCCAGCCTTCGGCTTTCCCGCCTTTCTTTCCGCTCGCGTTCTTCCGCGGCTCCCTCGCCCGGCTGCGCTGAAGACTTCGGCACGCGTTTCCGCTCGCTCTTCGGGACTCCTTTACCATTCTGCTCACAAAGTCCTGGAGTCTTCTTCCTATGGTATAGAAGGGAACGTCAAGAAGGAGAGCAATTTGTAAAGCTAAAAGTGAGACCTGACCTAAGAAACATTTGTTCTTCACATTCGAGATTTAAATCCTTTTAAAAAGTTTACAATTCGAAGTCTAATTAAAAGACTGAAATGGTAAAAAAAAGCCACATTTACAACTGTATATCTGATTAGCTTTCTCAGTATGACTCCTTTGCTTCACAATATATTAGGGGATTTTTAAAAACCTGTTTTAAAATATCTATTGAGTATATCAAAACAACCATCAATACATTAATTTAATAAACTAAGTTTTATGCTTATCTCTACATGTGACTCGAAGACAAAATGTTTTTGATGACAATAACAGATAATATAGAAGCGTAAGGTTATATACATACCAATTCAAAACTATTCTTAACATATAAACTGCAATTTATATTGGCAATCTTATTGCTTAAACATTTAAAAGAAATGTGAATACAAATATCAATTTTAGGAATCAAATCTAATAAGCACTTCTTCAATAGTAGAACAAAAGTAATTTTAACTAGATTATCTGTACCTAAACACCTTTTAGTGGGTGGCTTAGGGGAAAAATCACTGAACCGCTCAGCCTTTGTTCGACCTTCCTCAGACTAAAATAATGGAAATGGTCTTCTTTTTTTAAATTATTATTCATTCTCATTCTCAAGGTCTCCCTCCATTTTTTCTTTCCCTTTTCACTTTCTCTCCCTCTTCCTCTTTTTCTGTAACTTAAGAATACAGTTTTCTGTTCTACTTTTCCTTCCACCCATTTGAAGACCCTGTCTAAGATAAAGGGTTTGGCACTCTCTTAGTCCTGTAGGTGAATCGTTCAGTTGTCCCTTCTTCGGCCCTTTCAGTTGATTTTGGAAAGTTCCAGCAGCTATACCAGAAGTTACAAAAAGTAGCTGCCTTGGTAAAGTGTTTCCAACATTAGATAATAGGCAATAAAAGTTGCTGCAACCTAAGACTCTTTGGAATCCTGAGTTTCACAGAGAAGGCAGTTGAGAGGAAAAATGGACTGGAAGTCAGTCCAAAAGCAGATGTTACAAAAATCAAGAGGAAAAACTCAAGGTAGGAGAAGTTGGGGCAATTCCTATTTTGAGTTAACAAAGTAGTAATTGTTAAGATGCTGTGGGATCAGTTTGAGGGGGGCATGGTTGATGAAGAGAAAAGGTAAAGGGTTTCAAATGGCATGGAAAAGGAAAACAGAAGCATGGTAAATTCGGCATGAAGTATTTAGATCACTTTGGCACTTTGAAGTGAAAGGAATTTGAATGGAGGGAGATAATACATACTTTCTTTGAATAAATGAATGACTCAATTCAAGTAAATTATCTGATCATCCTACCCTGCTAAAAACCTTCAGCTGCTCTCCATCATTCCTAGGATAAAATCTATACATTTTAATCGGGCCAAATAGCTTAGTGTGACAGTGCCTTGTATCTTCAGGCCCCCTGCCTGAACATATACCTGGAACATCTATCTATCCTTCTCCTGGTTAATTCCTAATCACCCTTCAGAGCTCAGCAACAAAGAATGTCCTTGAAGAAAGTTTCTTTAATTCACCCAGAATCCTCTCTAATAGGTCAAGTTCCTCCATCATATTCTTGCAGAGCACATTTTTAATTAAAAAACTAATTCTATAAATGAATAAATGATCTGAGAGCATTACTGAGTTCAAGGTTGGAAGTCAGTAGCTCAGTCCAGTGAATTTAGCTTATGTTTATATTTGTGCATGATAAGAAAGAAAAGCTTTTCAACAAAGGTCCCCTAAGGACTGATGCACTCTAGGGATAAAGCACCTTAAGCCTACTGTTTCTCTCCTTGTAGAAAGAAAGTAGTACCTCCAAATATTCCTCTTAATAGACGTTAAATTCTAGCAAATGAATTTGCTTTTAAAAGAAGACCCTAACTTTTGCTTATGGGTGAAGGAACTATTACCTCTCTCTTGGAGGCTCACTTCTAGACCTGGAAGAAGCCTGCTTCTGTTCGGGCCCCATGGCTTGCTGCGAGGGTTCAGCCCCTTTGCTGCTGTCTGGTTGTGTGCTGGGAGGAGCACTGTCCTGGAAGGAGGCAGCTGCTGTGCTCAGGGGTGTCTGAGACCTTGATCGCTCTTGGAGTCGTGCTTTCTTTTCTCTCGGTACCTCAGATCCAGCACCTGTAGCGGTATCACTGAGGGTTCCATCCTGACTCGGCTGCTGAGGGCCGCTTCCAAAGAACCACGCCCCAGATTTGGTTAAGATTTCTTGTTGCTTTCGACATAAATTGCATACCCACATAATCTATTTGAGGAAGAGAGAACAATATAAATTATCTATGCTATTTGGAAATAATTTATTTTCAAAACATTAAAATACTCTTTAAGAAAACAAGCGTGATTGTCATCTTCATATATGTATGTTTGCATTTTTTGTGTGTGAAAATGATCCTTGCGCATGTCACAAGCATACGAATGCCTGAACTGGGACCCACCTGAAACCTTAGTGCTTCTTGGCATTCTAATTCTAATTCTATCATTCTGAGATACCCTTTACCATGTATCTGTTACACTTTGTTTAAATGACTCTAAAGTTTTATTTAAAACATCTGTTAGTAAAAATGTTCCAAATGGGAGAGATGATTGAATAGAAAACAATAAATGTAAATGCTATAGAGTGAATATTTATGTATATTAATAGAGATCAAGAGATTTAGGAGATCAAGAGATTTAGACGATATTTGCTCAAAATTCATCCACTTTTAAAACCAGTTCAAAATGATATTCACATGAAACAACAAAAGATGGTAGGCATATTCTTTCTAGTTTATTAGTAATACACCACCGTCAAGTTTACTTTATGCTGCAAAATGTAATTTTCCATGCCCATTTTATGAAAGCAATAAACCTGAAGCTGCTTTAATTCATATCTAACTAGTCCAATGTAGTGTTTTCACTACAAGAGTTATTGTGGAACAATAATTTAGAAACATATACATTGATAAAGTATACATGATATCACTGCTTAAAATAAATCTATATATCTGCTCTCCTCTTAATGACATTTAAAATGAATATAAGAATATATAATAATACAATAAGAATATATGATAATATAACAAAAATAATGAATAATAATAACAGCAACAAGTAGTGTTCACAGAGTAAAAATAACGCCTGGGTCCCCATGAGCTTTCTTGTCCATAATTTCTAGCACCTCTGCTTCTCTGTGGTGTGATTTCACCTCTCTTGCCTTGATTGCCTTCCTCTGAATGCACATCAGTTTGTCTTTGTACTTCAGAAACAGCACCCCAAGGAGGCTTATTACCAAATTCTAGGCACTCATTTTCACAAATACTCAGTTAATTACTCAAAAATACTGCAAAAAGATAAATAAATCCTGGATGCATTAAATGTGAAATATGATAGAATGAAAGAAGTGCTATTTGTTTGGCAAATGGAGAAAATGTACTACTGAAAATATTCAAATGAATAGAAAGAAAATTATAACTAACCATAGAATAAGACAAAGTAAAAGGTAAAACGAGAATAAGGGAAAAAAAAGGGGGGGGGGACGCAATATGTTTTTAAAATAAAAATACAGCAGATAGACTGTTAAGAACTGCCGTTTCCCAAGCAAGAAAATGCACAAAAATTAATAACACAGAAAAAATTAAGACATAACAGAAGTATCTGCTAATTCATTCCTTTAGACTTCCCCAGGTAACAAAATGACATGCACTAAGTTTATTTCACTGAAGAGCAGTTAAGTATAACATCTATGCAATTTATTCTACTTGATATCCCCAAATTCCCACTTAGTAAGCTATTAAATAAGATGGACAATTTACTTCTTAAGCCTATACCAAAATATAGGATCTATGAAATGTAACATCAATTTAAGGGGCAAGTCAAATAAGGTTACATTTTTGCACACTATATCACCATCTCTTTGACTTTATATATAAGGGCCCAGAGAAGTCTCAATTGTTTGAAGATGGACATATCAAGGATACCCTTATGAGTGACAGTAAGGGCCAGAACTTCAGTGAACAGTAACACTGAGTGTCCTCTGTCTAGAACCCTGGATGGGGAGAGGAATGTATTTCCTCTTTGGATGACTGTTGAGCTGACAAAATAATGATAAGTTCTGAAAGCAAGTAGGAAAGGAGAATGGCATAAACTTTTGCCTATTTAAAGGCAACTATGTATATATTAAATTTGTGTTCATTAAACTAATAAACTATTGCTCACCATCAAAAGTACATCTTTTCTACAAAAATATTAAAGTATATTTAGAATGAATATCCATATACATTAAACTATAAAGAAACACAAAACAAAATTGATAATTATTACAAAGCTTGAAAAATGGAGTTAAACTAATAAAGAAACTGAAAGGGGCATAATAATACTGATAAATAGAAGGGAAAAGGAGACTCTTTACATATCATACAACTGAATGTTTTCTAGAAAATTGATACCACAATCCCATTTTAAGGTTAAGATTTTTAGTGGTACAAAAAATGTCAAAGAAAAATAACTAGACATGGGCAATTTCCAAAATTGAATTTGTGCAGTATTGCTACAGGATCAAAGTCATTAAAATATATTCTTATTAATTACAGTAAAATCTTACAGTTCACTTATTTTCAATGCCAATTTCTTTGGCAGCATAGTATTTAAAATAATATTTTAATATGTTATTTAATGAAGATCTGTGAGCCTTCATTAATTTTGTCTATTTTTAACGTTTAATAAAAATACTGTTAATTCCAAATATTTCTTTTGTACAACAATATTTTGTATTTCACAATAAATTGTGAGTGTGATCAATCTCTCCTTCAATTTGGAAAAAACTGTAAAAGTTAAAAGATTTATTTTTATTAAAATGCTACCTCCCATTCCCTATCCCTATATTCCTACCCCATCCCCTAGTAACTTATATTCTAGATTCTAACTAGACGCTAAGGTTTAAAATGTCCAGGGTTCCTATTTGGAATGATGGAAATGTTCTGGTAAAGAATGGTGGTGATGGACAGACAACATTATGAATGCAATTAACAGCACTGAAATATATATCTGAAGATTATTAAAAGGGGAAATGTTACATTGTATATGTGGTAACAGAATAATAATTTATTAAAAAAACATGGGCCTATATTACACAATGAACCCTAAATTAAACCATGTACTTCAGTTAATAGTAAATTATAAAAATTTGCTATCACCAATTATAACAAATGTTCCAGACCAAAGTATGATGTTGGTGGGGAATGATGTATATGAATCCTGTATTTTTTTGTAAACCCACAACTTCTCTAGTAAAGAAAAAAGTAATTTAAAAAATGGTATCATCCAAACTCTGTTTTTAGCTATATATGTTACTCATATTAGTGTTTATCACTAAAATGGAAGAAATTGCTTAAATAAATTATAAAGGAAAGAAAAATATATAAGATTACAATAGAATATTGTTTTTATACCTTTCAGCACAGTGCATACCAAACATCATGGACATACACGAAGATGGCCAAATACTCATGAAGAAGCAGTACTGTTATGTATTAATATGTTTAAGAGTCTCTCTTTGAATTAAGTAAGCTTGCCTTGGAAAGTGGATGTGACTCAGGGGACTGAGCTCCTGCCTACCACATGATAGGTCCAGGTTTGTTTCCGGTGCCTCCTAGAGAAGACATGCAAGACAGCGAGCTGATGCAACGGGCTGGCGCAGAGAGTTGACACAGTGCGATTATGCAACCAAGAGACACAGCGAGGAAACACAATGAAAGATACAACAAAGCAGGTAGCAGAGATGGCTCAGGCAATTAGGCATCTCCCTCCCACATAGAAGGCCCCAGGTTCAGTTCCCGGTGCCTCCTAAGAAGAAAAGACCAGTGCACAACAAGCAGACACAGCAAATGCAAACGACAAGGGGATGGGGAGAAATAAATAAACCTACAACAACAACAACAAAAAAGTAGGCTTGTCTGGAGTTATAGATAATCCAAGAGTGGGACAGAGCTTTTCTTAACAGGTTTCTTTTTAAAGAGGATAAGACAAATCTTATCTCTACCAAAAAATGCTATTTAGTTTAAACACACATATGCCCATGCACACACCTTTTACGGATTGCACTATGCAGGAATTAGACCTTGATAAAATATCCTGGGATGTGTTCCAAGCTAATCTAAACTAGAGCAGGTCTGTATAGTAACTTATATAAACAATTCACATATGTTAGGCAACCAAGCACAAACTCAAATGAAAGATTATTGTGATTTAATATGACTTCCTGAAATTCCATGACCTACATCAGAAAAATGAAGAACAAGTGAAAATTTTATTGACCTTTGCTATAACAATGTTTTTAATTCAGTTTTTCCATTTCATGAATACTTAAGCAATAGTCAGTAGGCCATTTTATAAAATGCACTGGAATTTGTTTACTCAGAAATTAAAATTACAATACTTTCCATTTTATATATATGGAGAACTTGGATAAAACCGCATTAGGCAGAAAAATGGTATTAGGTGGAAGAAATACAGTACACACTTGCCTTCACATGAAATGTTTACAGATCCAAGCACACAGAGCAAAAGATATGAGCCTCAGATTTACTTGTGCTAATATTACTAAAATAATCGATGGTAGTGAGGTACAGAATTCTTATATTAATCTAATATTGTACTTAAAAGAATTCATTTGCAGTATTAAGATAGAAAATAAATATTAAGCAGGAAAACGTTATAAATACAAAATATATTCTGCAAATAATTTTGTTCTATATTTTACAAATAAATTTTTAAATTGACTTTCATTACAATACTTCTAAAAAATTAGTGCATTATCATTTTGTAAAAGATGCAAAACACTGGAAATATTCTATTTTTTGCAGTTGCTGCATTTTTCTGAAATTTTTTCTCTTTTTCTCACTTCCTCTATTCAGCAAATTTTTTCCTCCAGCTGAAGAGATGGGGACAATATTATCAAGGTAATTTTTCAACTTTGTTAAATCTTTTCCTAACAGAATAGATGAGAATGAGTGAGTTGTGTTTGGTTCTTGTTTCAATGTGTATGTGTGCGTGTGTTTCTGTTACTCCTAATCTTTCGTTGTTATTTTGCTATTTTACAGGTTTATTGTTTCATTTTTTCCTTTGAGAAGTTTATAAAACATGTGACGTGGATTGGTGGAAGATAAAGATATAATACTAATTTTTTAAAAGTAAAACATCCCCACTCCCACTATTAGCATTTTGGCTTATTTCCTTTTGTTTGTGAATTTTAAAATATGAGATCACTGTAACCTGATTCTATTTATTTATTTAACAGCTTAAGATTTTCCATGTGATTCTAAACATTTCCAAAACATATGTGCATGTCCATGATCATTTATTGACATTTACTGGTATAAAACTTTGTCCATTTAATTTGTATGGAGGATGAACATTTTCCAAATGTTTTCCATATATTTGCTAGCATTTAAATTATTTGTGCCTTCTATATATTTAATAATTGGATTCACACATTTTCTTACTTTTTAAAATTGATTTATTAACCCTTTGATATAGCTTTCTTATTTTCTTGCTTGCCACATTGATTATTTTTGTCTGTTGTCATGAAGATGGTTTTCATTTACGTATAATATAATTTATTGTTCTTTCTTTACAATACTTCTATTGCACTTTAACTCAGAAAGTGCTTTGCTAAATATTTACATTTATGTTCATCTACTATTTATATGTTTAACATTTAAAAATTTACTCTTTGATCTCTGAATTTATTCTGATATACAAGAAGAGTTAGGGGTCTAGACTGAGTTTTTTTCCTTATACTTAATTGACTCAACATGACTTACAGGATAGTCTTTCCCTTCACCATTAACCTCCAAAAATGAGCATGTTCGCTAGTGTTAAACTACATCGGTTCTAATCTCAGATTGACCACTTACTTATTTATTCAGCCTCCTTTTACAATAGACTCCATGGGTGATGTAAATAAGATCTATACACATTTTGATCACAACTCCTTCTGATAAAACATTTTAGGTTTATAAAATGAGTGGATATTTGTTTAATTATTCATGTCTACTAGATCAATACATTATTTGCATTATAAAGCATGCAAAAGGTAAATTTAAAATGATGAAATAAAAATATAATTTAAATATTTTATTTTGTGTTCCACTGTATTATTTTGCTCTGTACTTTTTTATAGAAACCTACCTCAATGCATAACTAATTAGAAGAGACACTCCTTGAATATAAGGTTACAGAAAGATCAAAGGAAGAGAGAGGAAAAGAAATATAATGTAAACACTAACCAGAAGAAAGCTAGCATAGTTATACTAATATCTGACAAATAGAGTTGCTGCAAGAAGCCTTATTAGAGATAAAAAGAGAATATAAATTTTAATTTTATATGCATTAATAGCATAGCCTCAATATATAAAAAGAATAACTTGACAAATAAAAGAAAAATAGGAGAATCACTAGAATGGTAGGGATTTAAACATATCTCTTCATAACAGTCAGAACATGGAGAACAAAAAATCAGTATGGGTATAAAAAAAGGTTGAACAAAATTTGACCTAATTGATAAATATAAATATAACTGCACTCAATAACTGCAGAATAACATGTGAAAATTTGTGGTTCCAAAATACTTGGTATATCTACTACACTCTCCCCCCCACACACACACATACACACACCCAAAAAACATGTTTTTCTGGAAAGGTACAAGGTGATCTAAACTTATGGGAATGCTAAAGGCCAAGAAGAACCCAGACAATGTTGAAAAAAAAAGAACAAATGTCAGACACTTAATATTATATTTTTCTCCATAACCCATATGTAGAATTGGGCAGATTGCATTTTTAAAGCACTAATGCTACCAGATCAATTGCACTGTCATTTTTTCTATTACTTAGAAAGATGATTCTTATTTAGTCTAAAAGAAATTGAAGTTACTTTAGATTTACAGGGACTATATGCCCTGGATTTTCTGGTTGTCTTATGTTCACATAACTTAATTATTTCAATAAATGTAAATGAATGAAATGTTTATTTACATGTGGATAAATGTTTATACATTTGTAAGAATTTTAACATAAATCAATCCACTGGATTCTTTCTACTTTCTTAACTTTTCATAGCATGTTTTTTGTTTGTTTTTTTGTTTTTTCCAGAGCCAGGGATTGAATCTGAGACTTCCTATGTGGGAGCCACATCGGCTCCTCTGAGTTGGGTGTTTTTTTTTTTTCATTTGTTTGTTGTTGTTTTTAGGAGGCACCAGGAACCAAACCTGGGACCTATCTAAGTGGGAAAGAGGCGCTCAACTGCTTGAGCCACACCTGCTCCCCAATCATAGCATGTTTTTGATACTACTTTCACATTCTTACTAGTCGTTAGCTATTTGCTGGTAAAATCTCTTTTAAGCTGTGGCTCCTTGAAAGACAGGTGCCTTTCTCCATTTCTTTTTATCTCATATAACAACTACAATACGCCCTAAGCACAATTTATGCTCAATAAATTTCTGTTGAACGATTTCTTCCTTTACACTGTATTTTAAATACATCTAACCTATCAGTCAATTCATCAATAAGCACAGCAATACACTGCTTCTAGGAGGATCCAAAAACCTCCAGCAAAAGAAGAAAAGAGAAAGATATTGCTTTCTTTAAATTGTGTTAGTCTTTCCACATACAATCATCTTCCCAAACTTGTAAAGTAACATATTTGTTAAGGTTATAACATTACTGACGTGCACACCCTGTCTCTAATCTTCAGTAACCTACCATCAAATAATGGTCCCCTTCCCTTCTCCAGAATCATTCCCAAGTTTCCTCTGGAACATTCCACTTTGGTGCAGCAAGTAAACAAACTCAATTTCATTTAACTACAGGTGTATTGCTAGTGGTTTCTTACCTGATGGGTTATATCATATAATAACATAGATTTTTATTTTTTGCATAATTTAGTAGTAGTAAATTTATAAATGATTTGCCTCAGTATTTTAGGACAAATAAAGATTGGAGTGGTAACATAATTATTCATTTATTTTTTACTGTATTTTGTTTGAGAATAATATGCTATTGTAGTTCCTGTGATCTTAGAATGTATTAAATTCTTGGGTTGTAATTCTTTCAAATGTTCAGGGTATGCTCTAGCTGCAGGAGAAATATCCTTACTGGCTGCTTTGGAAATCAACATATATCCTGATCCTGGTCTAGAATTTAAGTACAAGTCACAGCAAAGAATCCAACTCACTTCTTTTGCAAAGGAGTAAATTGACTCAGGAAAGTCATGAATTGTTGAGTCTCACAATTCATTTAATTAGTAGTGGTTTTGAAATACATACCCCTTGTATTCTAATTTAAGTTTCCACTAATGACACTATCCATGAATGTTGTGATAATATAGTAATAAAAGACACAATCCACAAGAGAATAGTTACACATGCTTGCATGCACATACACACACAAGGTAGATGTGCACAGAACAAAAACCTGAAGTATAAATCCAAAGCTGGTGGTAAGGTTAAGGAAAGAACCACATAAATACATTAAAGATGTTAGAGAAAAGCATGCAGAAGATTTCATGGGAAGGAATATATAACAGTTCCTGAGAACTACCTCTGTCCCTTACCAGTTGTGACTTGAGCAAGTTACCCAACCTCTCCATGTCTGTTTCCTTGTCTGTAATATGGGCATAATAATAGTACCTCCCCAATAGGGTTTTTGTAAGAATTAAATGGATTAATATTTTTAAAGTACTTGGAACAATGCCTGGTACATATTAGGTGCTATAAAATATTTTTAAGCAAATACAATAAAGGGTTGATAAATGAACATTTCCCACCCCACCCATGCTATGCATCCTGAAGTAAAAAGGACTGTATTATATAAAATGGCATGTTATTGTACACACACAAACCCACGAAGAAGTGTGGTGAGAGGAAGAGAGAGAGAAAATCAGAGATATTGTTTGCTCTTCTTGGCTACACTGAAGGGAACTAGGAATAATAAGCACATATTATGGTGGCAGAGATTAGCATCTCATATAAGAAAGAACTTATTGATAGGAAGAGATACCAAATAAAGCTAAGATAATCAGGACTACATGTTTTTCTTCCTCAGACAATACTTTCAGCACACTAATCTGAGCAGGTTGCGATGAAGGGACTCAGAAAATCAGAACACCTCTTAAGAACCCTTCTTCATAATTTTTAACTTCTGATATGACATCTTTCTATTTCTACCCTGATTCAGTTGTTACTTTTTCCATTACAATATAATACATGCCTTTTCACTTTAAGTCCTTAAGTGCTTTCAGAAATCCTAGACCAAAATGATTTTCAACTGCTTTTATAGCTGTCACCAAAGTCCACCTGAATCAAATAGAATGATGATTCTGGATGTGAATATTAGGTTTCTAAAGATTAAAAAAAGAAGAAGAAGAAAAGAGCTTCAAGTGTCAATACTATCATCTCTGCCTGTGGCCTTTCACCAGAATAGAAGTCCTCAATTTGAGGACAATTTAATGAACTGAATCCTGAGACGCAGAATGGTAAGCAAAAGGCCAGACTTAGGAATAAGGAGACATGCTAACAGTAATGAGCAAAGAAAAACAACTACCTCCTATTTTAGTTTTCTGTTCCTATAAAGTGAGGATGAGACATTAGCTCATCTGTAAGATGAACAACCCTGGCTATGCCAGCCTGAGAGATTTTACACAATAAAATATATTTGTGACTAGTAAGCCCATGAGAATCAAATTTTCTTTGATGTTTTATTCATAAACATGAGGAAAAATCTTCCTGCCCCAAATTTCAATGTCTTAAACATAACATCTCCTGACACTTCATGAGAACAAGAGACACCTGCTTTGGAGTAACAATTTCAAACTCCTACTCTGCACAGGAAAGAGTTCAGCAAATTTATATTCCTCTTCGTTTATTCTCTGACAGAGAATTTGTTTTAGCTACTTTTCTGAAATTCAGGACCACTAATGCATTGGTTGGCAGTAATTCTGGATTATAAATCTTGGTATAAAAGCATATGGATTTAAAGTAGCCTATCTTATTAATGACCAACTATTTGAATAACACTTAATAGGTGTATAATGATACTTTTTTCCTTATTTTAGCTGTATAGGCTTGGATAATGCTTTTCTGTGTAAGGAATGTGCTGGCTTTAGCTGCTGCCGTGGAAGACACAAGCCTTCTTAAATTGTCCCCAGAAAACTGTGAACCAGAACACATTTGTGTTGGGTTATAGCTAATCTCCCTTTTCTTCACTTTCTCCCATCATTTTTCTATTTCCAGGATGCAAAGGTTATTATTTAATTACCAAAAATTGTAAATGGGTCAGAATTTTCATTCTATGTATAGGGCTTATCTAGTAATGTGACTTTTGTAGTTGAAGTGCTGTGATTCTAGAAGACAAGGTACAGAAAGATAATAATGTAGAAAAGGCAGTTACTGTGATGGGAAATTTAGTTGTCATAGTCTGGAGCCATCCTCTGCTCGTCCAGCCACCAGTCATACCTCCTGGCCACAGAAGCTGTGAAATTCCACATGTAGCATTTCCACATTCTGTTGTTGACAGCCTCTTGACTCCATCCCTAATCTCAACAAGATCTGCTCCTGTCTGAAACTGGCCATGCTTCTCAAATAACAGAGCCATTTGACAGAGATCTTGCCAGTTTCCAGGAAACAAAACTGATCGGCTTTGTCCAGAAACTAGGTAATTTCCTATTTTGACATTTTAAAAAAATGAAATAGAAACACGGTCCACTCCATATCCCAGTTCTCTAAAGACGTTCTTTCTCCAAACACATATTGCCAACTATATAGGTCGAAAAAGAAATGATACTGGGCCACCCAGACCGCCTAGGTCAACTGGCTGGAGCTGTAGGCCAGGGCCCTGATTTGCTTCTGCTCGGCTGTGCGTATATTTTCCTTTTTCCATGATCTCCAACACTGCCAAAGTAGAAGAAACTGAAGAGGTACTGGCGTGTGAACCCTGGACCTCAGTGAACCCAGGGCCCCGTACATGCAAAGCAGGCACCCAAATGAGGGCTCCCAAATGGTCACTTTTAAAGCTAGGTGAGCTTGGTAAGGAAGTGTATATAGCAATTCAAGACTGTGAGCATCTATTATAATAAAGTTTATAGAGTTTTTTAATTTAAAAATTATATCTATTATTGAGAACATTCAAAAGGACATATACATATAAAACATATGTCAACCACAAAAAATATTAAAATGAACACATGTACCCATATTCCACTTAATAAATATAACATAGGAATAAAAAAAGAAATATCTCTTTTCTGCTCATAGGCTTAAGTATTTATGACTAGCATTCAATTAAAAAAACAAGGAAAATGAAAATGAATATCCTGGTTCTTAGGAAATATACATGGAAGAATTATGTGATATATTCAATCTTCTCTCAAATGTTTAAAAATGATAGATAAATGCATAGATGGACAGAATGATCCAGCAATTATGGCAAAATGTTAAAATTGGTTCATCTGTATGGGGGTTATGTTAGAGGTCTCTGTGGTTTTGTATGATTTTTGCAACTGTTAGGAGTTTGAAATTATTTCAAAATAGTTTAAGAAAAAAAAACAAAAACTTGGACACAATAATTTCAACTATCAACACTGTATATCCGACATAATTTTATGCAAACACAACAACATATCAAACTAACATAACCATGGTGATCAAAGAACTTGCAAAAATACCTTATCGATAAAACTGCAATATGGAGAAGAGACATTGCCATCAACTTCCCTATTTCTTACAAATTAACATTGGTTTTATTTTCATCATGTACTTGATATACTAGGTAATATTTTGATACCCTCCCTAACTTCATATGTATTATTGCTGGTGGATATGTTTATCAAAAACGTCATCTATTTTCAAGCTTTTTAAAGTGTTCTGCTTTTTATTTCACACCTGCTAACATAATCCTTCCTCTATGATGCTGATTGGTTACCTTGGAAATATCATAACATAGCAGAAACATCTGCCATTGCAAAATGATTCCTATTTAATTTTAAGCTGGAGGTAAGCACATTTCCATATACCTAATAGAAAAATGTCACTTGACAGGAAGTT
Source organism: Dasypus novemcinctus (assembly GCF_030445035.2). Lineage (NCBI taxonomy): Eukaryota > Metazoa > Chordata > Mammalia > Cingulata > Dasypodidae > Dasypus > Dasypus novemcinctus. The sequence continues at coordinate 43,841,117 of NC_080683.1, read as the reverse complement.
CACACTGAGAGAAGATTGTGATAACTCAAATAAATCTATCTTTTTTGTATTATTATATATGATAAGGCTGTGAGTTATAATGTTTTAGAAAAAATATATGACTTATTGTTTACTTTTTCAGGAAATGGAAAGATGTCACATTAGAGATGAGGAATTTACCATCTAACCAATTAAAATACATAGATTCATTATTTTTAATTTTCTACTAATTTCCGTCAAAAATCACTTTAAAATTGTTAACAAAATGTCTCATACTTTTTCTGAGGAAGAAAGAATGTGTTTTCATTTAAAATGGTACAGAGGGGAGGAAACCTAGTCATTTGAGTCAGGCAGACATGATTTGCTGCTTTGTTAAATAGAGCAAGTCAATTTATAGTTCTAAGCATAAGTTTCTTCCTCTGTAAACTGAGGATAATAATCCTAAATGGCTGATGTTTTATAGACTGACAGAGACGATTTATATAAAGTGGCTTAGCACAGTGCCTGGTATTTAGAGGAGTGTTGAATTAAATTAATTTCCCCTTACATATTCAGTTTATCATTTTTTAAGTAGTGATCTCTTATAAGACAGTAAATATTTGAAAAGCCTCAGTAACAACTAAGGTAAATGTAAAATGTCATTTTTAATACTTTAAAAGCACGATATATAAATTTATCAAAGGAAGGAAAATTATAAACATTTTCATTAGCAGGATGCTAGAACTTGAAGGAAGCTATTGGTCACCTAATTCAATGTCTATCGCTTTCCAGGAAAATAACTGAAATTTAGAGAACTTGCCCATAGTGACCATTTGATCAGCAGCTAAGGGGAGGTGAGGCGGATCACTTTAATACAAGTCTGGTGACTTCATTTTTACCACCTGTCTCCTTTAAGCTAACAATACTCTAAGCACATCAAATCTTCAAAACCATATTTTAAAGCTATAACACAGAGGAATTTTTTTCACAATTACTAAGCATCTATTTTTAAATTTATTATTCCCATATTTCCCTTTCATTTGTTATTTAAATCATGTGATAAAGTTTATGTAACTTTACAAAATGTGAAAATGTGAGGAAAAACTAATTAGGACCCTCCTCATATCCCTTTGATTGAAAGAAAATGTTACTCTTTCTACTACTAACATGCTGGCCATCACCACTAAAATTCTTAGGGAAAGTATAACTTTTTAAGGAGATCTTTGGCTCAAATTGCAACCTCTAATTTACCAAGTATAACAATGATTTGTTCTAAGATCTACTAGTCACTCGACTTAAGCAAGCATATTTTGAAAGTATATTTAAAGCATTTTTTAAATTGGGGAAATACAAAGTCCCTTTGAAGTCACTGTCACATTAAGGGCATGTTGATGGCTGCCATGCAGAGCAAACTTGCACTATATCACTGGTGCAGGTAGGCAGTTAACATTTTCCCTTATATCATCTCTGAACTATGCTCTTAGATGACCATATCACTTCTCAGTAAATCTTTATCCCAACTCCATAACTACATTATTGCATGGCTAACTTTATAGATCTGTTTCAAAGAGTTCATTAAACTCTAAAATGTCAGTGAGAAATGATCTACTCAGAGGATGTGCAGACTGGTCTATCAAATTATTGTTGCCATTACTAGAATTCACAGCGACTCCCAAATGCAAGATATTTATAATCTACTGATCATCAATTATGGAGACTAGTAAATCACTAGTTTGTTTGTTTGTTTTTGCTTTTTTCTGCCACCCTGAGGAAGAGGAAAGAACATCTTCACCTTAGGAAAGTTCTTCCCTCCTTCTTTGTTTTTCCCAACTTTCTTTTTTACCCCAAAACACTTGAGAGACCTTTTACTTTTCCTAAAAAGTGTCTCTTTTCATCCAGATGACAGGCAAACAGTTCTACTTGAATATATATTATATAAATGTTGACATATTTAAGGACAGAGGCACAAATATGAACTAAGACGGTCACTTAGTCCTCAGTAGCCTGAAGATGGCAAGGCAAATCTAGATCCTGAAATCCCAGCCTGAACTTCTCTGGGCTGTGAGAGGTCTGACTGATACGTGGAACAGGGTCTGCTTTCCTGTTGGAATGTGGAAGGCACTTTTTCTCACAAACTCAACCAAAACAAAAATAACAGACGTAATGAGTTTAGTACATTAAATTTTAAATATAATAATCTGCGGTCACCCCTCGGGCTGAAGTGTGGTTCGCTGGCCTGGCGGGGGAGCGGCCGCGGTAGGCCTAATTCCAAGCCACTGCCCCCATAATAGGGTGGCTGGTCGGACTCACCGCCACCCCTGAAGGGAGCTCGGCATGGGCGCAGAGTGCCCTCGGGTCTCCCCTTCTCGGCAGCCATGCTTCCGCGGTCGCCCCTCCTCCCGGACAGCGCCACACAATGCCTTATGAGCAACACCCTTCTTCTTTCTCCCTGCGCAGGCGCAGGGCGGAAAATTCCAGTCTGCCCTTCCCCCCCCCCCCCACAGCAGCAACAGCCAGGCACAAGGCGGGAAACTCAAGTCTGCCCTCTACCCCAGCAAGAGCAGCCACCAATCACTAAACCCTGCCACTTCCCCCAGCAACAGCAACAGCCAATCCCTAATCACCACCCCTCCCCCGTCCAGTACCTCCCACCGACCTTTCTCCGGCAAGCAATCAGAACAGGGCGTGGCTTCGACCAATCAGCCTTCCCCAGCCCCTATAAAACTGTTGCCTCTCCCTCAATAAAATTAGACCTGGGTTTTTACCTCGTCTCCGCGGTAGTTCTTCTGCCGTGTGCCCTCCAGTCCTGAGAGCCCCCGACAAGGACCTGGCCTCCCTTGTCCCCAGTTCGTCGCCTGCTTCTCCGGGCGACCCCTTCGTCGCCAGCTTCGCCGGGCAACCCCGTCAGCCGAACCGTGCAACCCCTGTGAGACCGACCCCTCGTCTGCTGCCGGACCGACCCCTCGTCCCAAGCCGGACCGACCCCTCGTCCCAAGCCGGACCGACCCCTCGTCCAAAGCTGGACCGACCCCTCGTCCGCAGCCAGACCCCACCGCCACCGACTGAGCAAGCCGCCGCAATAATCACCCCAGGTGGAAATATCAAATCATAAATTATCATAATGTGTAATAGAGGTATTTAGTCTTCCCAAAGATTTGTAACTTTTGTCAGGCAAAATACCAAAATATTCTTAAAAATTCTAACCAAGCTGAAATACTTTAAAAAGATTTGGTATCTAGACACCCTCACTACTGACAGCTCTCTGGTTAGCTATGTATGTTACCCACATAGTTTCTGATTTTCAATTCTGTTACTGCTGGGCGGTTGGGATTACACATAGCCTAGAACAATAGGGCTTCTTGCTGACAATTTAAGTTTTTTTTTTTTAAGATTTATTTTATTTTATTTTTTTTTTTATTTATTTCTTTCCCCTTCCCCACCCCCCACTCTGTGTCTATTTGCTGCGTCTTCTTTGTCCGCTTCTGTTGTTGTCGGCGGCACAGGAATCTGTGTTTCTTTTTGTTGTGTCATCTTGTTGTGTGTGCAGCGCCACTCCTGGGCAGGCTGCACTTTCTTTCACACTGGGCAGCTCTCCTTAGAGGGCACACTCCTTGCATGTGGGGCTCCCCTATGCGGGGACACCCCTGCATGGCAGGGCACTCCTTGCACGCATCAGCACTGCTCATGGGCCAGCTCCACAAGTAGGCCCGGGGTTTGAACCACGGACCTCCCATGTGGTAGACGGATGCCCTAAGCACTGCGCCAAGTCCACTTGCCAACAATTTAAGTTTAAAAACAGTGATGTTAAGTGAAAAAATTCTCATTTTTATTTTTAAGGAGGTTGATCATTCAAATCATGTTTTTAAACCAAAAGGTGGCCACAAAGGAAGGCATTACTGTTAATTGTAAATCACTGATTAGAACAGTTTCTAAAATAGTCTTCATATAGTTCCATTTAATCAGAAATTAGATGTCTACAAGAATGAGGAACATTTTTTAACTCGTGAGTAGCAAAAAGAAGGGAGCTTGTCCCGTCTGTTTGAATGAATGCTAGAGTCATCCCACAAAGGTAAAGTCAAAGACTTTACTATTTACTATTCATGTAACACCTTAAATCAACCTTCACACATCTTAACTTATCTAATATCAAGGACTTTATTTTAAACTGTGACTTATTTAGCTTGGAAGAAGGTAATAAAACCATGCATCCTCGATTAGTTTGAAAAGACATGCGATTTGTATTTTATCCATAAATTTTAAATAGCAAGGTAAAAAAATTGTGTAAATTAAAACTGAATTCGGAAATTCTCCTTTCATCTAAACTCTGATAATTACTATAATCTGGTTCACTCATTTAACAGTCAACAAATATTACTTAGGGCCTATCACATAGCAGCAACTAATCAGACACTAGAGAAACAAAGGGAAACAAGTCCCCCCACCCATCCCCATTACAACGTTTTATTCTGGTGGCAGACAATTTAAACAAATACATTAATGATACACATTATGTGAAGGACTGCTAAAATGACGAAAGTAAAACTGAATAAAGGGCCGGGGGTGGGGGGCAAGAGAGATGGGTGGAGAGCAGTTTTTTAGAAGTTTTCAGGAAGGACCTCTCAAACGAGCCAAGGTACAAACTGTGGGTCAGAAAGATATTTGAAGGAAGGACATTCTACGAAGAGGAAACAGCAAGTGCAAAAGCCCTGCTAGGTGTGCTCAGGAACAGCAGAGGGTCCAATGTCCGAAAAGGGGATTATGTGAAGGGGATTGTTTGAAGGGACGAGATTAAGTTGGAAGGGAATAGTAGAGAGGACCTCAGCTCTTGTAGGAAATTGTAGGTCCTTATAAAGTCTTTCCTCTGATTCTGAATTAACCAATAGAGGATTTGTGCAGAGTAATAAACAACCTGCTGAGAGGGTGATAGGCTAACATCTCCCTGTTAAAACAGGGACATGAGACAAGAGCCTATGGTAATAACTTCCAAAGGGCACTGCTGCCCTCTGTTGTCTACTGGTATTTTTCCCTTTTTGGTTTGTTTGTGATCATTTAGTAACTGCTATTTTTGCTAATTTTATTGCTCACCATAATTTATCATATTCCATGTAAATATTTTCTAGGTTTAATCTTTCTCAACTACTCACACTAAATTTTCGACTGTTAATTTCAGAAAGGTTGTGTAAAGATGAACTTTCTGAATATTTTTATGTCCAAAAATGTGCAAATTTTGACCTCACAATTAGATACAGAATTCTAGATTAAGACAGTTTGTTTCAGATATTGAAACAATATCTGAAATTGCTCAATTACCTTCTAACACTCTGTTAAAGAGATGTCTGATGACAATCTGATTATCATTCTTTTGTAGGCAAACTTTTCATTTGCACTCCTGGATTCTTTTTGGATTTTTCTTTTCATATGTGGAGTAATGAGATTTCACTAACATGCATCCCCATTTTCCAATAATTTTGCTACTTACCTGATGGATCCTTTCAATCTAAAGTCCTTCAGTAGAATATTATCTTCTATTTTTGTATTTACACCCTCCATTTTCTCTTTTCTCATCTTCTGGAATGCCTATTAATTAAAGCTACACTTGCTTCATTAAATATCCAAGATTAACTGTTCTAATACATTTTCTATCTGTTTTTTGCTCTTAATGTAATATTCTTTATCTGTAAGATCACTGATTTGGTCCTCAACTCTGTTCTTCCATTAACTTCTTTTTTTCATGGTAAAATATGTATAAACATAAAGTTTGCCATTTGACAATTTTAAGGGTATAATTCAGTGACATTAATTACATTCACAATGTTGTCATCCATTTCCAAAACTTCTTTATCACCCTAAACAAACTCTTTGCTCATTAAGTGATAACTCCTCATACCTGCTTCTTCCCAGTCTCTGGCAATGCATGTGTGTATAGATGTACATATACCCAAAACACAAAAATTAGAAATATTAAAGTATGGATTTGTTTTCCTGTATGCTGAGAATGATAAATATAATCATCACAATCGTCATTTATTGAGGGTCTAATATGTGCAAAGCACTATTTGTATATTATTGGCAATTCCTACACTAACCAAGAAAATAGATAGCACTAACTCCACTTTGCAAATGGGAAAACTGAAGTACTGATGGTACTTGCCTGAAGTTATCCAGCTAACTGTTCAATGGCATCTTTGCCCAGGTGTAACAGTTCGAGATTATTTTTGTGAATCCCAAAAAAAGAAAGACTGTGAACTATTCTTCTGGGTACATTACTTTTTTTTTTAAAGATTTATTTATTTATTTTTCTCCCCTTCCCCCCCACCCCAGTTGTCTGTTCTCTGTGTCTATTTGCTACATGTTCTTTGTCTGCTTCTGTTGTTGTCAGCGGCACAGGAATCTGTGTTTCTTTTTGTTGCATCATCTTGTGTCAGCTCTGTGTGTGCAGCGCCATTCCTGGGCAGGCTGCTCTTTCTTTTGCGCTGGGTGGCTCTCCTTACGGGGCCCACTCCTTGCGTGTGGGGCTCCCCTACGCGGGGACACCCCTGTGTGGCAGGGCACTCCTTGTGTGCATCAGCACTGCACATGGGCCAGCTCCACACGGGTCAAGGAGGCCCAGGGTTTGAACTATAGACTTCCCATGTGGTAGACCGACGCCCTATCCCCTGGGCCAAGTCCACTTCCCATGTTACTTTTTGATTATACTGGATTCACTTGATTAAATTACAAGGTTAGGGCTTTAATTCGACCTTGTCAGTAAGGTGTGACTCAGCTTTATTAAACCGACATTCACTCAAGAAGACACAGGACAAGAGAGAACTCTGGTTTTTGATCCTGGGGCCCCGAGGTTAGACGAGTCATTCACCTGAGAGCGTACAGCTGACCTTGGAATGAGGGCCCAGGTGGATATAGAAAGCCTGAGAGGCAAGTGCTATGCCACCCTATGGCTGAGATCAAGAAGAAGCAGGGCCCATGTAGCCTCAAGAGGAAAAAGAACCACAGACCTGCAAATCCCGAGTTCCATCTCAAAATCCTCAAGATTGGGGAATGAACAATGGACTAAAGTAGAGTTATTATTATTCTAGCAATGGAAGAACTTGTATCATTAATATAAAGGCAGAGGTTCTGTGGGGAGGGAGAAGGAAGAATAGGTGCAACATGGGGGTATTCTTGGGACATTGGACTAGTCCTGCATAACATTACAATGATGGATACAGGCCATTATGTATTTTGTCATAACCTACAAAATTATGAAGGAGAGAGTGTCAATTATAATATAAACTGTAGTCCATGGCTAAGAGCAATGTTTCATCAATTTGTAAGGAAAGTACCGCACTAATGAAAGATGTTCTTAATGTGGGTTAGTGGGAGAGGGAGACGGTGGGGCATATGGAAATCCCCTATATTTTTAATGTAACATAATGTAATCTAAAGCTTCTTTAAAAAAAAATTAAATTAAAGCTAAAAAAAACAAAACAAAGAGGAAGCCTAGGAAGGAAGGCTAGAGATGAGCAACCCTCAATTATCTTTTTTCAACACGTGGCAACTGACTTTGGTGAGAGAGCAACCTTGAATTGGACTCTTTAGGACTTTGTAATTGTAAGCTTTTACCGCAAATAAATACCCTTTATAAAAGGTAACAGATTTCCTGGTACTTTGCATTGGCACCCCTTTAGCAGACTAATACACCAGATCTGTCTGATGCCATATCCCACCATCTATAACAATCTTTATGCTCCTGGAGTATAGCAAGAGTGACTTGGATCTCTATTATGTGCTTGGCATCCTCCTAGTGAGCATGCCCACCTGCTTCATTTATTCCACCCATGGAGGTCAATATTATGACCGTCTCACAGATGAGAAAACTAAGTTTCAGAAAATTTAGTGTTATCCAGAACAAGTCAGTAGAAGAGCTGGGAATTAAAGCTACTCTGACTCCGAAGCCATGTTCTTTTCTCTTGCTACACAGGGTCTCTCTTGGCAAAACTGAAGCAGTCCCTCTACCTTATTCTAATGTAGTTATATAAACTTGAAGACTAACAATACAACCTAGCTTTTAAGAGCTTTGAATAAAGTAAGAGTACAATGGCCTCTCTTATGAGTTAATAGTATGAATTTAAATGTGTGGATTGGTCAAATTATTTTTGAAATTCCTTGATACCATTTTGTTTACTTTCTGGTTTTTAGCTATGTTTCAGAAAAACTATGTCAATAGACCACTGAGGTGTGGATGAATAAGGTATTTCTTTATTACCAACTCATACTTTGTATTTAGGGTATAATATGATCGTATAGAACAATGTTTATTGGCGTAGCTTGAATTAGTGCTATTCAAAGTATGGTCTGTGCACCAGCACTATTGGCAACTTGTTAGAAATGCATATTTCTGGGCCCCACTCCCTACTTACTCGACTGAAAATTCTGGGGGTGGGGCCCAGAAATCTGCATTTTAATGAGCCCCTCAAATAATTTGTATTCACTGGCCTAGAGTTTCTTTTAGTCCAGATGTGAGTAAAAGATTCTCCAAGTCAAACATAGAGCAAGTTCGGCATGACTTTGGGCCATTTCTTTATGACTCAGTTTCCTCATCTCTCACGTGGAGTTAAGAATAAGATTATCTTGATGATTAAATAAAAATTCTTATATTTTACAAGCATACACATATAACTGAGAAAACTGACTGCAACAATGTTATGTGCTCAATAAGCATTAGATCACACCCCCCCCAAAAAAAAAAACATATACCTTCACAATTGGTGATACTTTTATCTGGTATGCTTTGCATATTACCTCTAATTTTGATATCATTGCTGTCCCTAATGTTCATTTGATCACATCTGTGTCAATAATAGCCCAATTGTTTAAGGAAAACCAGGCGAATTTCTACCCCCATTCAGTGTAGGAAGATTCTAACTCCCTTAATGTTTGAGGATGAAGATTGATGAACTTCTCCTTGTTAATCATAATTTGTATTATCAACCAGGGATAGTTCTCTGCACTAATAAAAGAAATGGAGTAAAAAAGATATATTAAATACACCATAAATAATTCATCAATGCCTGAGAAACCAAATTGATCAATTCTTATTTCATTCTTGGAACACCAACTCATTTTTAACTTTGTGCTTTCTGAACTGTCAAAATTGCTTTCAAATATCAATCTGCAACTATTTATATTTTGGGTATTCCTTCATGTTATATATATATATTCCAATCTCCTGTTTCAAAAAATAAATGTCTAGTCTTATTTTCATTCTTTATTATGGGCTTATAAATATTCTTTCCAGTGCCTTAGTCTATTTTCCTCAAAAATTTTAATCCTTTGTCATTTCCAAATAGTCTGTGGAATTGGTTTATCCTTACAAAATAAATGATTATCATATATGTATTCCAAAATATGTTTAGGAAAAATTTGCTGTTTTTGGAAGAATAATAACTTAAACATTAATAGCACTCAAGATCAAACATTGTACAGTAAAGAGAAATCTCTTAATGCTGCTGTAATAATATCTAGTGGGTCAAAATGCACAATATCCCCAAAAGTCATATCTCTAAGAAGATTATCCATCATTATTACCTATACTTCCATAATCAGTTTCTACTTTGATATTTTCTTTAAAGAAATAGATGTGAAATATAATATATGTGTAACTACTGCACAGAAGAACTGATAAATTACTGACCTAAAATATTCTAACCTCACAACAAATAAATGAATATATGAATGAGGTAAAACATGCTTTTCTCTGGAAAATAAAACTGAAATACAAAATAATAAATTTAGAAAAAAGTAGCTGGGAATGGCTTATACTACATAACAGCAAGTGTCATTCAAGTATACTAAAGAATAAAATTTCTGAAATAATTGCCTAGTCAGAGTTTTTGGGCTGACACAATAACTGGTACATAAAAAGAAGAAAATAACTTCAAATACAAAGCCGCCAAAAAGACATAAAAGAGATATTAAATAAAAATGAAATTTATTAAAGAATAATTGAAACAAAATCTGCAGAAATTTCTAAAATCTAAAATCAATTGGTTGAAAAGGCTTTTAATTATTCCTATTTTGTAGGACTAAAAAAGATCTCACCATGAAATAATGTGAGTAGACGTGAGTACCTATAGAGGAGGGATCATAGAAATGTCACATATGGGTATATCTGAAGAGGAAGGAGCTGAAAGAAACAACTAGTTTTGCACTAGAAACTTCCGACCTTCTTTTGCCTGTTATAATCATGGATGCTTCTTGAGACTATTTGATTAGGCAGCCATAAAAGAACAGCTGAAAGCAGTTATCATTTTACTACAGATATTACAAGTTAACAAGTTCAACTATTTTTAGCAGTTTGCAATGAGTCCAAGAAATAGGGCTTAATAGATTTTAAGAGGAAAAAAATCAAATCAGAAACCAACTGCATTACTCATGGCTTGAATCAAATAATTTCAAATGTCCAATTAGTTATTTCTATTCTACTTAGAATGTTGGTCTTATGAAGAAAATGAGAATGAAATGACAATAACTTATTATTATGAAATATAGTTTTCAAATATCAGAAATTTCTTAGCATTTTTATCTTTTCAGTAGCTCCAAGAAGTGAGTAATGGGTAATAATATTATTACCATTTTACAAGGAAAAATAAAACAACAAAACTATTTTGGAGGGGCTCTGGTTTTTTCCCAAGTCAAAGGATTGCAACTCAAAATAAGACTCAACTCCCAGTTTGTCACTGCTAACATTGCCCCAAACATGGTCATGTCTTAAGCCCAGTATAAGTTATTTTTTTCTGTTTCATAGTGGAATTCATAGGAACCTTCTAAACATAGATTCACACGCATTGAGGTAGCTATGGGGTATTGTGATGCTTCACAGATAAGATAGGAAAGATCACTGTAGCTGGTTCTTTAATCACATGTGAATTTGCTACAAGAATTTTAAATTATCAAAGATCACTTTAGAATAAGGAGAATTGTAAAATGTTCATAGATTTGCTGGAGACAAGAGGAGTGAAGAAAACAATTTCAAATGGGGAAGAAAATCTGTAAATTTTTTCAGTCCATAATGAAATGAGAATAGTAATTATGCTATAGTACAGATGCTAATGAGTTAATTTGTTAACATAAAATAATAAAGAAGCTTAAGTTGAACGTTAGAATGTTAAATATAAAACATTGTACTAAAAATGAAGATCTCAGTAATCTATATAATGCCAAAATTACAAAAGAAATAAATACCTCCATAAAAAATTTTCTTATGCTTAATGGAATCTGGTCAGTTCTGTCCACTTCAAAAATATTTAAGAATAAAGATAATGATCGTTGTGTGGTGAAAAAATAATTTATTATGATATTAATTTGTGTTTTTTCACCTTGGTATTTAATTTTTAAATTTTGTATTCTCTATTTCTTTGTTTCCTCTCTTGGTACTTTTTTTTTAATTTAAGAAGTTGTGAGTTTACAAAACAATTATGCATACTACACAGGATTCCCATACATCACCCCACTACCAACAAATTACATTGTTGTGACACATTTTTTACAAATGATGAAAGAATATCATTATATTATCACTGCTATCTATAGTCCATAGTTTATATTTGGTATATTTTTCCCACAAACTATCCTATTACCACCACCATGTGTTAGTATTGTATATTTGTTATAGTTCATGAGAGAATGGTCTCAGATTTATACTATTAACCACAATCTGTCATTCACTACAGGGTTGACTGTATTAGATGGTCTCCTGCCTTGCACAAGCCATCCAAAGTGTACTCTTAGTAGCTCTCAGTTTCATCACATAGTTGTGCTGTCATCAGCACATTTCAGAATGTTTTCATTACTCCAAAAGAAAAAATCCCATAACCACTTAAACACTCCCATTACTGACTCAGTATGGATAAAGTATTTACCATTGTTGTAAAAATATTACAAAATTACTTATAACTATAGCCTATATGTTACATTAGTTGTGTTTTTCCATGTATCTCCTTATTCCTGATCCATTTTGAGTTCATATTTGTATAAGGGTGTTGTGATTTTTACTGGGATTGCATTGAATCTGTAAATCAATTTGGGTAGAATTGACATCTTAGCAATATTTAGTTTTCCAATCCATGAACACAGAATGTCCTTCCATTTATTTAGGTATGTTTTGGTTCTTTTTAGCAACGATTTTTAGTTTTCTGAATACAGGTCATTTATGTCATTGATTAAGTTTATTCCTAAATATTTGATTCTTTTAGTCATTATTATAAATGTATTTTTTCTGTCTTCCTCCTTAATTGTACATTAGTAGTGTTTAAAAATGCTATTGATGTTTGCATATTAATCCTGCATCCAACCACTTTGCTGAACTCATCTATTAGTTATGATTTTTTCAGGCTGTTACAGGCATAGTATCATATCAGCAAATAACAAAAGTTTTATTTCCCCCTTTCCTAGTTGGGTGCCTTTTATTTCCTTATCTAGACTAATTGCTCTAGCTAGAACTTCTAGCACAAAATACTGAATAACAGTGGTGACAGTGGTCATCCTTGTCTTGTTCCCGATCTCGGCAGGAAAATTTTGATCTTTCACTGTTGAGTACAATGCTAGCTGTGGGTTTTTCATATATGTACTTTACCATGTTGAGAAAGTTTCCTTCTATTTCTATCCTTCGGAGAGTTTTTATCAGGAAGTGATGTTGTATTTTGTCAAAAGCCTTTACTGCATCGAGAGGATCATATGATTTTTCTTCTTTAAATTATAATGTGGTTCATTACATATTGATTTTCTTTTGTTGAATAACCCTTGCATACTGCAGATAAAACCCACTTATCATAATGTATAATTCTTTTAATGTGCTTTTGGATTCAGTTTGCAAGTATTTTGTTGAGGATTTTTGCATCTGTACTCATTAGAGAATTTGGTCTGTACTTTTATCATAGTACCTTTATCTGGCTTTGGTATTAGGGTACTTTTGGCTTCTTAGAATGAGTCTGGTAGTGCTCCTTCCTGTTCAAGGTTTTTGGACAAGCTTGAGCAAGACTGGTAATAGATTATCGTTGAATGATTGGTAGCATTCACCTGTGACATTTCGTGGTCCTGGGCTTTTCATCTTTGCGAGGTTTTGATAATTGTTTCAGTCTCTTTACTTGTGATTGGTTTGTGGAGATCTTCTATTTCTTCTAGGGTCAGTGTAGGTTGCTTGTGTGTTTCTATGAATTTGTCCATTTCGTCTACATTACCTAGTTTATTGGCTTAGAGTTGTTCATAATATTAGTATCTTATGATCTCGCGTATTCCTTCAGGGTCAGTGGTGATGTTCCCCCACTTGTTTCTGATTTTATTTATTTGCATCTTCTCTCTCATTTTCTTTGTCCTTGTAGGTAAGGGTTTGTCTATTTTACTGATCTTCTAAAAGAACCAACTTTTGGTTTTGTTCATTTTATTTTTGTTGTTGTTTTTCTCAATTTCATTTATTTCTGCTCTGATCTTTATTATTTCCTTCAACTAGGTTCAGGGTTAGTTTGCTATTCTTTTTCTAGTTCCTCCAGATGTGCAGTGTGGTCTTTAATTTTAGCCCTTTATTCTTTTTTTAATGTAAGCATTTAGGCTATAAATTTCACTCTCAGCACAGCCTTTGCAGTGCCCCATATGTTTTGATATATTGTGTTCTCCTTTTTATTTATCTTAGGTATTTACTGATATCTTTTACAATTTATTCTTTCACCCACTTATTATTTAAGAATGTTTTGCTTAATAGCTTTATATTTTTTATTCTTTTTCCATCTATATATTTTCATCGTCATTCCATTGCGATCAAATAAAGTGCTTTGTATAATTTCAATTTTTCTAAATTTATTGAGCTGTCTTGCAACCCAGCATATGGCATATCCTGGAGAAAGTTCCATGAGCATTTGAAAGGAATGTATATCTTGCTGTTTTGGTGTATAATACTCTCTAAGTGTCTGTTAGGCCTAGCTCATTATCATATTATTCAAGATCTCTGTTTCCTTATTTAAACTCTGTCCAGATATTCTATACAATGCTGAGTGGTGGACTGAAGCCTCCAACCATTGTTGTATAGGTATCTATTTCTCCCTTCTGTTTTACCAGTATTGTGCCTCATGTATTTTTGGGCATCCAGATTAGGTGCATAAATATTTATTATAGTTATTATTTCTTTGTGAATTATCCCTTTTATTAATATATAATGACCTTTTTCATCTCTTATAACAGTTTTGCATTTAAAATCCATTTTTTCCAATATTAGTATCATTACTCCAGATCATTTTGTTGTTACTTTTGCATGGAATATCTTTTTCCAACATTTTACTTTCAACCTGGTTGTGTCCTAATGTCTGAGATGAGTATTTTGTAGACAGCATATAGTTGGCTCATATTTTTGGTCTATTCTGTCAGGCTATGTCTTTTGACTAGAGAGTTCAATCCATTAATGTTCAGTGGTTTTACTGTAAAGGCATTACTTAATAACCCATTTTATCTTTTGGCTTTATGTTGTCAGGTCTTCCTATAGTCTGTTTTTTTACCCTTTAAGTCACCTTTACTAATAATCTTCATTCTACCCTCTTCTCCAAGTCTTTTGCCCCAAGTCTTTTGGCAACATACTCTATTTGTGTGTGTGTGTGTGTGAAGACTTTAAATTCACCCTCATTTTTGAAGGACAGTTTTGCCAGATAAACAATTCTTGCCTGGCACTTTTTCTCTTTCAGTACTTTAAATACATTATACCATTGCTTTCTAGCCTCCAGGGTTTTTGATGAGAGATCGAGGGATCGGCACTTAGTCTTAATGAACTTACCTTGTGTGTGCGCATTTCTTTTCTTGTGCTGCTTTCAGAACCCTCTCTTCTCTGGTTTTTGTCATTCTAAATAGTAGGTGTCTAGGAGTAGGTGGTCAATTCAGATTTATTCCATTTAGGGTGTGTTGTCATTCTTGGATATTTAAGTCTTTCATAACAGTTGGGAAATTTTCAGTCATTATTTCCTCAACTATCCTTTCTGCCCCTTTTCCATTTTCTATGCTTGTGCATTTCGTCTTGTCAATCAATTCCCTGAGATCCTGTTAAATTTTATCTATTCTTTTTTCTGTCTCTTCTCCAGACTTTTCAAGTTCAGATGTTCTGTCTTTGATTTCACTTATTCATTTTCTGTCATTTCAAATCTGCTGTTATACACCTCTAATGTATTTTTAAAATCATCAATTGTGTCTTTCATTCCCATAAACTCTATTTCTTTTCTTTGCAGGATTAAAATTGTTATTCATGAAATATCATCTTCTTAATAGCCTTTCTCTCTGTAGCCATATTTTCCTTCATCTCCTTGAATTAATTTAGGAGATTTGTGTGATTATCATTAAGTAGTTTTCTGAAATACTGTGTCTCATCAGTATTTTTTGTGTGTTTCTTTCACTGAGCCATCTCTTCCTGTTTCTTAGCATGGATTGTAATTTTTTACTGATATCTAGGCATCTGATTATGTCAGTGAATTTACTGACAGTCACTTTCTTTCTATTGACTCATGGTTGTGTTTCGTGGCTCTTCTTTGATTTTTGGTTCAACTTATTCTAAGTCTTTCAAATTGCCCTCCTTTAGTTGTCAATACAGGGACAGGGAACCTCTAATGGGGCACAGATGAGATCCAAGAGACCTGGGACATGAGAGACTCCAAAAAGCATTTTTTCTTCCTGAAATCTCCAGCCTGCCAACATATGTTGCTTGTCAGCTAATCTTTCCATAGAGGTGTCTCTTTCAACCTCTACTTGCCCATGGTTCTGGTCTGGCCTGAGGCAAGATTCAAAGCAGACCCTGCTGGCCAAATTCACTGAAGAGAAACCACTCTTTGCTTTCCATTTCACCCTCTCTCTTTCCAGGGAGGAAGATGTCTGTTCCCCTCAGAGTTGGCTGCAGTAAGCCACGGGTTTTACCCAGGCTATTCACCTTGAGGGTGAGGGATTGGTGCTGTTCCTGCCCACAGGGGCTAGTAACTCATCATTTTCATTTTGGCTTCTTTGGCTCTTTGTCCCTCACCCTCCTGGATAATGTGCAGCACTCTCCCGTTCTGCAGATCCCCAGAGTAGCTACCTTAGACAGCTTTTGCCCTTCCTCCATTTTTTTTTTTGGTAAAAGAACTGAGCCCTCCTATTTACTCTGATGCCATCTTCCCAGAAGTCTTGTTCTCCTTGGTTTTTAAAGTTATATTCAAATCAGACTAAGAATTCCCTATTTTCTTCTGTCAGGGAAGTTTTGTAAAATAATAAACATATTGTGGATTATAGGAGGAGAATCCTGGAAGGATGGGGCCAGGTAGGGATGCCACTAAAGACATCATGAGGTGTGTAGGAGAAATTCCCCCAGATATAGAGGGGCTGGAGGTTGGCAGCCCTGAAGGTAGCAGAAAGTCATGTACAGTTTGCTGACAATCCCCAGTCATGTGGCAAAACCTTTAAGATGACTTTATTGTGCACTGATGGAGGCCGGATCAGAGGCACAGGCTTCTGCTTTATCAAAGATCTCCATGCTTCACATAGGCACAGAACCTCCTGAGATTCTCTGTGGTAGCCAATGTGGACTTAGTGACTACAGGTGTCTTTATAATGGGGAGGTAAAGGAGATGAACATTTTAAACTTCAATGACTACTGTGACTGAATTTCTAACTGGCCTCATAGGATGGAGTCTCACAGTCAGAATTAAGTTAATTTAACTAAATAAAGATGATTCAATTGACTTTATGTACTCACTATACAGTTTGTGACACTTAAAGCTAGAAAATATAATATACATAATTTATACCACTAAAAGCTAAAAATATAAGATGGTTCAGTGGGAGACAAAGAAAAACAAAGAGATCATACAACTCAACAGGAAAAAGACAAAGTACCCAATTAAAAAATGGGCAAAAGACAATTGTCCAAAGAAGAAATACAAATGGTGAAGAAACACATGAAAAATTTTCAACATTACTAGTGATCAGAGAAATGAAAATCAAAAGTACAATGAGATTATCATTTCACAACTATTAGACTGGCCACTATTAAAAAGTCAGAAAACTCTATAATGTTGGAGAGAATGTGGATAGGAACACTTATTCACTATTGGTAGGAATGCAGAATTGTACAGCCACTGTGAAAGACTGTTTGGCAGTTCCTAAGAAAGCTGAATATAGACTTGCCATGGGACCTGGCAATACCATTACTAGGCATATACACAGAAGAACTGAGAGCAGAGACAGACATCTGCACACCAATGTTCATAGTGGTATTATTCATGATTGCCAAAAATTGGAAACTACCCAGGTGTCCATCACCAACACTTGGAAACTACCCAGGTGTCCATCAATTTGAATGGATAAACAAATTGTGGTGCATACACACAATGGAATATTATGCAGCAGTAAGAAGAAATAAAGCTGTGAAGCATATGACAATGTGGATGAGCCTGGAGGACATTATGTTGAATGATGTGAGCCAAACACAAAATGGCAAATACTATCTCATTGTGCTCATATTAGGTCATATATTTATGAACTAAATATATTGTGCTAACTCACGGAGTCAATAATTAGAATATAGGTCACCAGAAAATAGAAGGAAGGTAGAGAATGGAACGCTGAGGTTTAATCTGTGCAAAGTTGGTAAATAGGTTGTTTGTAAATCTTTGGAATTGAATAGAAATGGTTAAATCATATCATGGTGTTTGTAACTAGCAATGCTACAGTATGGGTATAACAGTGGTTGAAAGGGAAAGTCTAAGGTTATATCTGTTACTAGAAGGAAAGCTAAAAACTGTAACATGGGACTCTATAAGATAGTAAAACCGCATGTAAGACATGAATATGGGGGATACTGCAAAAATAAAACAGTTTTACAAAACAAAGTTCAAATATACTAGAAAGAAGGAAAAAGAATAGCAGCTATGTATGGCAGGTGAGGCATAGAAAGATTGAGAGGACATGAGTTTTGGGTTTTATTTTGTTTATTATTATTGTAATAATAAAAGTGCTCTGGGAATGGTTGGGGTGATAAATGCACAAATATGTGATTACACCAAATACTACTGATTGTATTCTTTGGATGGATTTATGCTTTATTAATATGTTTCAATAAAATTGATTTGTTAAAAAAAAACACTTCACAGCACTTATCTGTAGTAGCCTACAGGGAGAAAGAATTCAGATCAGAAGTGGGAAAATGAAATAGACACCCATAAATACAAAGTTGGCAAGATTTTTTTAAACAGGTAAATTT
This sequence comes from Dasypus novemcinctus, assembly GCF_030445035.2. NCBI lineage: Eukaryota > Metazoa > Chordata > Mammalia > Cingulata > Dasypodidae > Dasypus > Dasypus novemcinctus. Next base: position 43,822,921 of record NC_080683.1, on the reverse strand, counting down.
AAAGTATTAATATCAATAAGTACCAAATATGGAAGAAATTATGTCTTGTAATGTGGAGATCTGCATTGTGATAGGTATTTCCTCTCTAATAGGAGGGAAATTAGAAGACATAAATATAGAGAAGCTTTGAGGAAAAATTTTGGAATTTCATTCTTAAATTTATGCAAGCTGGAAAAACAATACAGAATCATGTTTTTAATAAATGTCAGTATAGTGGTTTAAAAAGATGCTATAAACTTTGTAGGCAAGGAAAATAAAGAAATCTAACAATTTATATGCATTTTTATATTTTTCATAATTGAAAGGCAACTCTCTCATACTTAAAAGAAAGGAAGAAGTGAGTTTAGAATTTACAGGTTTACAAATACTCTGGAGCTTTTAAAGGATGATTCCCTCCAAGTGCTCCCAAGGACTCATTCTCTTCTTTCATGTCACAATTTATCAGTTTTAAGTAATTTACGTGTAATTTAAGAGAGTGAACCATTTGGTAAGTACTATAATTTGTACATTATTAAGGAAGAGTTTTCACTTTTGTTTTATGATAAAATATCAATATTTCACTTCTTATCACAATAAATGCTTTACATATTTTGATTATTAGACCTTGAAAGTTATTTATCACATGCTCATAACATATTTGGCTTTAAAATTTACACATCAGTTTCTTAGGATAACTTCTATTACTAATAAAAAGGGACACCAGTTGTACTGCATATATAGGAAATCATGCACATGCATGCATAAATATAAGTTCTTTCAATACATTATAAATTAATATTGTATATATTAATGTTATATACATTGTTATATAAACATGTACAATATGTAGTTTATTGAATGCTTATTATGCCATATTATACTTTCATATATATGATAGATATCATATATATCTTATCATACATACATCTTATTTGAGCTTTAAAGTCCAATGAAAAGTATATAATTGTTATCTCTTTTATAAATACTTTTAGTAAGTGAGCAATATAGTGAATAAAATCAATACAATGAGATTCACTGCTCGTTTAGTTCCATTCAGAACTAATTGGAAGTACTGATCAGAGGGAGCTCTATTGTACTAGAGTAAAGTTGGCAAACTATGGCTTTTAAGCCAAATCCTGCTTTGCTGCCTATTTTTGTATGGTCCATGAGTCATTAGCTTTTACATTTTTTTAATTTAGAAAAGAAAAAAGAAGAAGAATACTCTTTAGCAAGTGAAAATTACATGGATTTTAATTTTCGACATCTATAACTAAAGTTTATTGGATGACAGCCACATTCATTCATTTATATATTGTCCATGGCTGTTATCTACAAAGGTAGAGTTTGAGAAGTTACAACAGAAACTGAGACTTACAAAGTCTAAAATATTTACTATCTGACCCTTTATAGACCCCTGTAGAGTAGGAAAACTCTGAAGATAAAATAATTATGGAAAGTGTAACTGGATAGGGGTTTGAGATAGTAAATAATGAGGTTATGATCTCTTAGAAATCCATTCTGTGTTACATCAGTATGAATAGAAAGCAGCAAAACTTTGTCTTCCGTCTACTTCAGGTTTTCTTAGGTTCTGACTATGGTCTCTTGATCAAGGTCTCTTTCATCTCCTTATTATAAAATATTAGTTTCCACTCAGAATAAATTCCTGATGTAGTACGAACACACCCACCCCAAAACACCTGCATAGACACATCTTGACTCCTGTCACCAACCTAACAAGGATCCAAGCAGTAAGGTAATTGGTGTTGGGCATTGCACGTTCCCTCAGTACAAGACTTTGAAAGAAATAGTTCAAGGAGTTGCCAAACATGAGAAGATAGGTTGGTTTTGTGCCTAAACTCAGACCTTCTAACATTCACTCTAGTGCACCTCACTCTTAGCCAAACTTCCTCAGGGGTCAACTAAGCAACATCATAAGAAATTATTCAAGTAAGAACAGAAAATGATTTATATAATTCCTAACCAAAAATATATAACAATTATATATTTATATTGTCATCAAAGTTTTCTCCAACTTGCCATATTCTCTAGTTCTAAAAAATGTTTAAATATGGATATTTATATTTGTATCACAATTTTGAATCAAGTATTTTAAAAATAATACTAGTTCTGAGGCTTTTTGTGGAAAAATTACAGTTCAAAAATAGCATCTTAATATGAGAAATTAAGGATATTAATAACCCTCCAGTAATAGCTGTAGGAAGTTATTTGTACTGTATATTTTAATAAAATAACATTAACTCCACAATTGAGAAAGGAGAAGATTAGATATTTGCTATAATTATTGATACTTATGTAGTAGAATTAATTACACAGTTTCAGCTTTCTGAAATAAAATTTAAAAAGAAATAATGCCTGCATAAAGCCTTCAAAATCACAAATACATGTAATAACTTATTCTGGAACATTTTCATATATATTCTATTTTTATTCAAATATTTTTCAAAGCAATCAAAAAATCTAAATGGAGATACATGCTTTCTTATAGAAGTACTGACAAGGCTAAATAAAGATAATCCCAATTAAATGTAACAAATTTAATCACTTTCTAACTGCATCAACTTGGTATTTTGCAAATTTTAGTTGATGCATAAAGGATGGCATAAATACTATATGCATTATGTATTGGGCCACAGAATTCTAAAAGTAAGTTCCTTCTAATAAAATAGTAAGTTCAAAGAACAGATGAAATCAATTTCTAAAAATATCATACTTTGTGAATAATATATATATTTTTTAAGTATGTCAAAGAAACTACTATCCTAAGTATTTAGCTTTCAACTAAATTCATATGCCTACCAAATATATGAATTGAAGTACAGGAATTCATTCCATTTAATAATACAGCACCAACCAATAAGTGTGTGATTAAGATGCATGCATGAAAGGGAAACTAGATTACTTGCAAATCTTGACTGAAAGGTCTAAACCAGAAAAATCTGCTTCCATCCATTTTGCACCATTCAGTACTGGGGTTGAAACAGATTTGGACTGAGTTAAGCAGAAGAGCTCCTGGGAAGTCTTCTTTGATCCTGTTCAATTCAAGTATCTTCCAGAGCCTTAGATGTAGAAGCATTATGGCAAATGCTGAGCAAAGTACCAAGAAAAATAATATATGGTCCATGGCACACAAGCAACAAGAGCAAAAAGAAGGGTTTTCAATTCAAGAAGGAAATTCCTTCATCCTCCAAATCCTATAAAAATACAAAAATTAGAAAGAACTGTGGATAAGTTCTGGATATCATTATCCAGTAGGCTAGAAACTACAAAAAATATTTGGAAGGTACAGAATGGATAATAATCCAGCTGATTAAAACAATTGTTGGCACAATGATCCAGTATAGACAAGGAGAAGCCTAGAAAAGATACAGGATTCCCCAGAGATCCCCAAGCTAAATGCCATGCTAAAGGTTATTAAAGCAGGGACAAGCTGAAGTATAGTGGGTGAGGAAAGAAAAGGTCTTTGGGAACTGTACCTTGGCTCTGCACAATGCCTTTGGCTGTAAGTTTCATTACCTTTACATAGCAGAGGTGGCATCAAAAGTACATCAGAGCTTTACCCAGTGAGATTCTCAAGATAGGAGGATTGTGGCAATTAGAGTAGAAATACTTTCTCCTGCTGATGTGGCACTGTCTCTACATACCCAGAAATCAAAACTTACTTCTCAACATTCATTCCATGTGTTTCTTTGTCATTAGAAAAGTCAGATGGTTAGATGGTTAGAGAGGGTCTCTTTGATAAGGAAAAGTTTCAGCAAAGATCTAAAAAGAGTTCAGGAGTACAGAATGAAAAGAGTGTTCCAGAAAGGGAGAGCAATGCCAGAAGCTCTAGGCAGGCTTTCATTTGGTATGCACTAGGGACAGGGAGAGGCATTAAGGAGATGGAGAGTGATGGCAGGTGATGTCTGTATGTAGGAAAGGGGGAAGTACAGATCACATAGGGCATTGGGGACCACTGTAAAGTTTTAGTTTTTATTTTCAATGAGATAGGAAGCAACTGGAGGGTTTTGGGCAGAAATTTCACATGGCCCCATTTATATTTTAGAACAATCACTCTAACTGAGATTAGGCTTGGGAAATGGGTTGGTGGGCTACAAGAGGCTATTTAAGAGACCAATGTAATAATTACAAATAGAGGGTGACTTGGACAAGATTGATAAAATTGGAGGTGGTAAGAAGTCGTTGCATTTTGGATATACTTTGAAGATAGAACCAATAGAATTTCCCAATGGATTGGATATAAGAAAGGAAAAAAAAAAAAAGAGAGAGAGAGAGAGAGAGAGAGAGATCAAGAGGATTGCAACTCTGAGCAATTGAATAAATGGAGTTTCCATTTACTTCAGTGAAGAAGACTGGGATAAACTGGTCTGGAGAGTGAAAATAAGAGTTAGTTTTTTTACATGTTTAGTTTGCAAAGCTTATTAAACATCTACAAATACATCTAACTGCCAAGCTGAGGCTACTGGTGATCCCCTCCCTATTTCCTAGGACAATTATATATGTGACCTGTTACAGATACTTGGAAGCTTAGGGGTACCTACAGTGGCTGGAAACATATGACCCATAGAAGAACTGGAGGGAAAGAAATCTCAATCCCCTCAATGACACTGAGGCATTGCTAAAGAAAAGTGGAATAGGAGAGCTGGGGTGGGAGTGGCACTGGGTGAGTGAGTTGAATCTCTGAGCCCTGTTCTGAAATCCCTGCGGCATGTCTTCCTTCCATAACAGCACTCTTATACCCCTCCAGAAATGAAAAGATAAGAAATGTGGAAAATGTAAGATTTCATCTTTGTCAAAAACTAAAATTTAGAAATTGAATCAATCTCAAACGTCAAAGGTGAACGAATGGATAAAAATTACATTTGAAAACAAGGGGAATTTTTGGAGAAGTCAGAGAAAACATTTCTCTAAGAAACAGCCATATTATATAATACTAAGAGAGTCAGAAAAAAGTACTTACAAAATAACTTAAGAAGTTTTGCAAAGACGTTCCTTCCACAAAAACAGGACAATCTGATAACAGAATATTTTGCTTTTAGGTGATTCAGAAGTTCACCTGGGAGGATAATCATGCAAAAATAGCTTCAAGATTTTGAAAAATATTAGTAATGAAAGGTAGTGAAAATCATGAGGTAAAAATACGAGGTGACAGGTACCGGAAATTCAATATATGCATAACAAAAGAAGATAAAGTAGACAGATGAGAAATAATCAAAGAAGTAGTCAACTTATTTAGCTGAAGACAGATTTAATGCTTTCAGAACAAAAGGACATACAAAGAACAAAGCAAATTCGATAAGATACTGACTCTTAGTCATGTGTTATACAATTTTTTTTTTTTTTTTGAGGATTAAGAAACCTTAAACTTTTAAGACATCAAAAACAGGCTCATCATTGGGAGCCAATGTGGCTCAGTGGTTGAATACTGGCTTCCCACAAACAAGGTCCTGGGTTCAATCCCCAGCCTGGGTACCTCAAACACAAACTGAAATAAACAAAATGGGCTCAACAAAATTTTCTTTTTAAAGAATAATTTCGAGGTGGGAACACAAGATGTGTTCATTACATAGTTTCTCAACTTATTTTGTATAATCCCTATTAACTTTTCTATGCTATTTCCAATAATTCACCTTAATATCTCACCTTTTCCTCTACATTAAAAATTGAAAATAAAGCAAAGAAAGAAAAAATAAAGTCAGACATAGGAAAGGCAAAATAAGAGGTATTCATTTGTAGTTAATCCACAATAACACCAGGAGAATAGCTTTCTTGTTTCTCAGTCTCCATGAAAAGACACAAATCTTAAAGAAAATTATGAAGAGAACATGCTTTCCTGTTAAGTAGAAATGAGAAGCTGAGTCAGGTGACAATGTGGATTTGTTTCCTAAAATAATTCAATGATAATGGTGTAGTCCAAAAAGGAAGAGTAAAAAAAAAAAAGACACTGGGGTGACACCAACAAATGCTGAGGCTGCTGTTGGATCTTTGACATAAACTGCCAAGGAATGAAGACTTATCATCTAGGGTTTGAGAAAGATGTAACTAATAGACATTAGTTTGTAGGAAGAATTTGCTGTAGCTACCTATATTAATATTTCATACAGTCATAAAGTGTCAGAATAAAGAAAACCTATTTGCATTCTAGTTTCATGTATTTCTGACAAATATGAATTGGATATATGTTGTATGTAAGCAATATTTAAAGAAGTATTCAAAAGAGTATGCATTCTTTCCATACCTTCAAGAAACTCATAAAACAAAAAGGACTGTGTTATAATAAAGAAGTGTAAAAGGCGCTGTAAGAGCTAACTGCCCGTGACACTCAGGGAAGACTTCACAGGGGGATGGCACTGGAATTGCTGGTGGTCTTTCATAAACTGCTTTCCATCAACTGGGAGTGTAGAGGGACAAGCTGACAAAGGACATCCTGGAGCGAGAGAAACTAAGCAACTATATGAAATACAAAAGAGCAAGCTATATTAGGGATGTTCGTAGTTAAGATTATCTGGTAAAAAAAATCCAAACTACATTAATGTGTGAATATTTTCCACAAAACTCCCAACAAACAGTTCTCTGAGATGTAATAACAATTTTGGCACCTCTAGCAACTGCAAGTTTCAAAGTGAAATATACAGATTGAAGAGGACATTTTCTTATGGGGAAAAATCATACACTAGTCCTACACACAAATGAATAAAGGAATTGTTATGAGTTATAAAAATTCCATCCGTGTCTAAAATTTAACAATAACAATAGCAAGCAAAACAAGAATAACATGAAAATGTGAATAACAAAACAAATATTTGTGATAATCTATCACAACTGCCCACCTCAGACTTGACTTACCGTCCTCCCCAAAATACTCATGTGACACTGTTCATTACGTACACTTGCAACTTCTCCCTGTGATGGTCGCGCCTGACTAAGCTTGTACCTAAAAAACTTATAATTTTACATCTGGCTCAATGGCTGTTATTAGTCTTTGTGTTTCTAAATAGACATTTTCAAATTCCCTAGAAGTACCTGTATTAGTCAATAAAAACAGTTGAATTATTTTTATGAAACTTAAATCTTCTATAAGGCAGATATTCTTAAATTAAAGCCATAAAATTATTTCCCACCATTATAAAGCAATTCAAATGGAATTCTGAAAACAAAATCCATGCTGTTACAGTTTTACATATGGAAAAATCTATACATATTGCACATACATATAACATAACAAAATACATTGTTCAATGAATAAATTGGCTTATTAAATGCCATTATAAGAGGATACATGATTTAAAAAAACAAAATAAAGATTTAAGATCCAGATGTCTAACTTCAAGTTATAACAGTAAGATTTAGGATATAGATCTTTTTAAAGATTTTTAAGTATCTGCAAAACTGCTATCATAAATAAATTGTGGGGAATGATAATGTCCCAGCAGACTTCAGCCTATGGTTTATAAGCAAATGGGCACAAGATACTTTTGGCACTAAAAGGGATTTTGATAGAATTACCACAGTTATCATCCTGTAAATAAATCAGAGGTTTTAGCTAATTACATTCATTCTTTAATGTAACATTTCACTAAAAATTATTATATATCAATTTAGCATTGTGTTTAAACTATATTTAATACTTATTAGTATATATTGTACTATATACTAGTATACATTTATGTTATACTAGTATAATTTATATTATATTTAATATATATTATATATATAAGATGAATCTACCAAAAAATAGTTCATTGAAGGAAGGATTTATTGTACACATCTTTATATACACCACAGAACCTAATATAATCATTATAAAAATGTTCTTAAATCAAGGAATGAATGAATGAGAGTACATGTTACCAGAAAAAAAACTTTGCTTTTAATTATCATCATTAATTCTGGCGGCTACTTTATTACACAAAAGTTAGCTTTGTAAGGAGATGTAATCAATTTTTCTTTAATACTGAATAACATTTATATTCAACTGAACTGAAAGAGTGCATCTAAGCATATATCAATCTTAAATTACATTTGCTGAAAGAATGGGGATAGTAATTCTGAAAAAATTATACATGATTCCATATGGGAGAGAAAGGTACAAATGAGTAAATCATTGAATGAAAAAATAAATGAATTAATGTATGAAAGTTAAGACAGAACTATTAATAGTTTATTTAAGGAATACTTTTGGAATGGCAGCTTGAAGAGCTCTGTAGACCCACACCTCGGTAAAACAACCCTAAATGGTAAAAATTATTTTTTAAAAAACATTAAAAAAAAATGCAGCCATTTAAAAATTCTGGAAAGTACCCTAAGGACATGCAGCAAATGGAGAAATATTTATTCAAGAAAATCTACTAAACTTTGGTGAGAACAGCAAGTCTCTGGCATTTGAGGAAAAACGTGCTTCCTTCCTTACCAGCTGGTTCACTGGAGAGAAGCTCTACTCTGGACTGGTGCTGGCAAGAACATAGGGCTCCTTCTCCCCTAATCTCACAGTCAAGGGCTACAGCATTTCCTAGGGAGGAGGGATGTATAGGCATTTCTCATCCCTTCTCATTGCTACATGATAGCAACACGTGAAACAGCAGACAAGCTGGAAGTTTAACAGAGAGAACAAGGATAGTAACATGCAAGAAGAGTCTGCCTTGGATAAAGCAAGCCTCAAAGACTGGCCTCAGAGATTATCCTGGCAAAGGAGACCAAATTTAATCAAATCAGACTACAAGGCAAATTATCCAATAGGACATTGTTGAAAACAATATAGCAACTGGAAAGCAACAAGTGGAAGAAAGAAGCTTGATGTGATACCAAGAAAGGCAGAACTACTAGACGTATAGCAGAGAGGAAAGGAATTAAGAAAAGACTGTCAAAGAAAGTCTGGTTAAAACCACTATCATAACAGAGTGGGGGTAAGGGGTCAGGATGACTACGTGCATGTCCAAAACTGTACCCCAGGAATGAAATCAGAGTCTGAGTGGTGCAAGGAAATTAGACTTCACAGAAATAGTCCAGCCAACTCACTAAACAGACAAGCAAAGAAGCAAACAATAGCAATCCCTAGGGTTGAATTAGTACCTAGTATCCAAAGGTACTACAATATGTAAATTACATTATCTAAAATGCTCAGTATTAAACTGAAAATTATGAGACATGAAAAGAAATGTGTGACTCATTCATAGGAAAAAAGACAAGTGAATTGCCTTTGAGATGGCCCAATTATCAGTCTAAGCACACAAAGATGTCAAAGGAGCTATTATAAATATGTTCAAAGAACTAAAGTAAACCATGTGTAAAGAAATAAAAGAAGACATGATGATAATGTCTCATCAAATAGGATAAAAAAAGAGATAGAAATTATTTTAAAAGAACTAAATGATTCTGGAGTTGAAAAGTAAAATAACCAAAATGGAATTTCACTAGAGAGGTTTAACAATATATTTGAGCAGTCAAAAAAAAAAAAAAAAGGCATCAGTGAACTTAAAGATAGACCAATACAGATTATGATGAATAGAAAGAGAAAGAATGACGACAAATGAACAGAGCTTCAGAAACATGTGGGACATCATAAGGGTGTAAACTTTCAGAACTGGAGTATTAGAAAGAGAAGAGAGAGTGAAAGGGACCAAAAATGCTCAAAGAAATAATGACTGAACACTTCTCAAATTTGGTGAAAAACACTAATCTACACATCTAAAAAGCTCAATGAACTGCAAGAAGGCTAAACACAAAGAGATCTATGCTTATACACATCATAGTTACAAATTCTTGAAAACAGCAAGAGAAGAATGACTCATAAACCACAGGAGAGCCTCAATAAGATTAACAGCTGATTTTGAATTTTCAAGAGAAACATTGGAGGACAGAAGGCAGCAGGATGACACATTCAGTACTAAAAGGAAAAAAAGTCAACAAAGAATCTTAATATACTAGACAGAAAATCAGCAAGGATATAGAAAACTACTATAAACCCACAGACATCTATAGAACACTCCACCCAACAACAGCAGAACACACATTCTTCTCAAGCATACATGGAACAACCTCTGGGAGAGACCATACACTAAACCATAAAACATTCCTTAATAAATTTCAAGAGTGAGTCATGAAAAGTATGTTCTCCATACAAAAGGAATGAAATTAGAAATCAACACAGAAGGAAATTTGGAAAATTCACAAAATGTGGAAATTAAGCATCATACTCCTAAATGGGCCAAAAAATTCAGGATGGAAATTACAGAATAATTTGAGATGAATAAAAACAAAAACGCAACACACCAAACTATGTAATGCAGTAAAAGAAGTGTTTAGAGGGAAATTTATAGCTGTAAATGCTTACATATAAAAAGACTAAAGATCTCAAACAAATAATCTAACCTTGCAACTTAAGAACCAGAAAAAAAGGAGAGCAAACTAAACCTAATGCAAGCAGAAGAAAAGAAATAAATATTAGAGTGGAGATAAATTAAATAGAGAAAAGTAAAACATTAGAAAAAAATAAATGAAACAAAAAATTGTCTCTTAGAAAACATCAACAAAATGGGCAAACCTTTTTCTAGACTGACCAAGAAAAAATAGGGATGATTAAATTTACTAAATTCAGGATTGAAACAGGGGACTATCAACCTTACAGAAGTAAAAGTAATCATAAGGGAACCATAGGCTAAAAAATTTGAAAACTTAGATGAACTGGAAAATTCCTTGTTAAGACATTAACTACCAAAACTAGCTCCAGAAGAAACAGCAATTATGACGTGCAAAGGTATTCCATTAGTAATTAAAAGATTTTACATTAAGAAAATCCTTGTGGAGTTTGCTTTACTGGTGAATATGTCCAAAGTTTAAAAAGGAATTAATATTAATTATCAACTCTTCAGAAATTCTTTCAAAATTAGTAAAAATAGACACATTTCTCAACTCGTTCTATGAGTTGAATATAACAAAACCAGACAAAGACAACACAGAACAGTGCAGTTCAATATCTCTCATGAGTAAAGACTAAAAAGCCTTCAAGAAAATACTAGAAAACTGAAACCAACATTATATAAAAATGATTATACACCATGACCAAATGAGGTAGTCCCCAGAATGCTAAGTTGGTTTAATATCCAAAAAAGCAATAATGTAATACACCATATCAATAAAAAAGTAGAAAACACCAGATGATCATCTCAAGACATAAAAAAGCATTTAATTAACCCCAACAGCCATTCTTGTCAATAACTCTCAGTGAAGCAGGGATACAAGGAAGCATCCTCAGTCTAATAAAGGTCATCTATGAAAAGTCATTCCCAAAAGGCTTTATAATGCATAATACTCTTTGTATTAAATGACCAGAATTGTCAAATCCATAGAGACAGAAAATACATTAGTGGTTGACCATGGCTGGGTGTAGGGGACTTATTGCTAATGGGTAAAGATTTTCTTTTTTGGATTGATGAAAATGTTATTAAATTACACAGTGATGATGATTGCACAACATTGTGAAAATACTAAAAACCACCAAATTGTACATTTCAAATAGGTAAGTTGCATGGAATGTTTATATCTCAATAAAGTTTTTTTTTAAAGTCTATTGAAATTCTTAGAAAATTTGGAATACTAGAGAGCATTCTCCCCACCTCATCCCCAAAAAGTAGGCCACAATTGTGCTGGAGAATTTAGAAAACCAGAGCATATAAATATCTATCAAAAGAGGGCAGGAATTCAGTTCTAATTAGGATGATTAGTCATTTTAGAAAATTTACTGTTTTAGAATTTTTAGGTGTTAATTCATCTTAAATACCTACATTTTTCCTAGTCTCTCTGCCCAGTATCTTAGTTACTGGATGAGATAGGATAGGCATGGGTCATTGAGAAAGAACCACTGTACTATGGGCCTCATATATGTCAGAGTTGCAGATCCAAATTTCATAATATCCTAGTAAATTCAATAGGACAGTTACTTAAGTGGTACAGTTCTTATTGATTCATTTACCTGTTCATTTATGCAATAACAAATACTTGTTGAGTGCTTTCTCTCAGTCAGGCATTAGGCTAGCTACTTTGGTCACAATAGAGACAAAAATTAGGAGTTTTTGACTACATTAGTGTCACATCTTTAATCCTTTTGTGTCTTATAATCGTTTTGTGTTAGGTATTAATTCCATAAACTATATATATTGATCATTTATATTGTATCAGATATTTTAGACAACAGAGATTAAAAGAAAGTTCTTCCCACAAGTACCTTACTATTTATTTTGGACAAGCAAACACAATGCAGAGTTAATAAGTGATGTGACAGAGGTATTTATTAATCTATTGGTATGAAAGAAACTCAAACACAGGCCCTTACCTGACCCAAGTTTGAGGCATAGGGGCAGAAGAGATAAGTCATGGAAAACCATCTGGACAAGGTGATGCTCAGTTGAGAAAGAAACAACTCTTGCAAGGACACAGGTAATTTCAAGTATATGACAATGGCTGGGGTGTAAGGTTAAAAATCAAGTAGCAAGAGATGGAGTGGAGAGATTGGGAGGAACCAGATAATGACGAGTTTTGGGGTCAAAGCGATAATTTTGAATCTTATGCTTAAGCAATAATGAGCCCTTTAAAAGTAAAGACAGTAAAAATGAGATTCACCTAGTGTCTCTTTTTTCACATATGTTCAATGTTATATTGGAATAGCTGATTTTGCCTCTATATTGGTTTATCGTATTACATTGTAATTAATGGTTTATATTTCTGCCTTCCTATGACTCTTCAGGTCATCTAAGAGAGGGGGCATGTACTATTTTAATTATTTAAATTATTTTCCATGCCTATAAAATAGACATTGAACTCATGATGTGCTTTGTGGCTTGCCATATGTATAGAATGTAGCTTTTACAATTGAATTTTAGGAGAATGAATAGAATTTTTGCCCTCTTGAAGAGTTTTAAAACATGCATTTTATTAACTCCCAATAACACAAAAGTCAGTTTCTGAGCTAAGTTCTTTATGGCTATTGTTGTTTATACTTGTTAGGAAGGCCATTTTTCTAAGTTTTGGCTCATGCCTGTGCAATAGAGCTGTGACTGCAACATGGTCTGCTTCTACCTGCTCATTCTCATCCTGTCCCTCTCCATCTCCTGATTCTGGACACTTCCTGGTTCTTGATCTTTTGCAGTTAGCTGTCTGACACTCTCCACCAGGGAGTTTGTCTATAGTTCAGGCTGAAGCTTTAGCAAAGCTCTTCCTGCCATAGTCCCTTTCTTTATACTCAGAAGAATTTGCTTCTTCTACACCCCAATGTGGCTCCCTTAAATCTTACTTTTCATTCTTATCTAACATTGATTTGCAAACCTGTAATTTCTTAGATATGACACCAAAAGTATAAGCAATGAAAGAAACAATAGATAAATTTGATTTCATCAAAGTTAATAATAAAAATGTTTGTGCATTGGAGGAAATTATCAAGAAAGGGAAAGCCAAACTATTTATTGGAAATAAATAGTTGTAAGCCATATATTTTAGTTTCCTAGGCTGATTAAAGAAGATACCATGAAATGGTCCAGCTTAAACAATGGGAATTTATTAGCTTCCAGTTTTGAGGCTATGAAAATGTCCAAAGCAAGCCATCTTCAAGGCAGTGCTTTCCTCCTGAAGACTGCTTGCCTGAAATCCTTGACTCGTCTGCCACATGGTAAGGGCAACATCTGCTGGTCTTTCCTTTCTCTTCCCAGTTTCATTGCTTTCAGTTTCTTCCGTGCTTTTCTCTTTCTCTCTATTCATTCCATTTATATCTGATTCCAGTAAAAGAATTAAGACCCATTCTGAATGAGGTGAGTCACATCCTAACTTAAGTAACATCATCAAAACATCCTACTTACAATGGGTTCACACCGACAGGAATGGGTAAGATTTAAGAACATGGTTTTTCTAGGGTACCTACAGCTTCAAACCATCACACTCCATCCTATGGATCCCAAAAAGACATGTTATTTCTATATGGAAATATATTCATCACATCACAATATCCCAAAAGCCTTAAGTCATTTCAGTGACAATAATAAATACAAAATCTCATGAAAATTAGTTATAGGTGTGTCCTGAGGCACAACTCCCCTCCATCTATGGAACAGTGGAAACTAGAAAATAAGTGATTTGTTTCCAATATACAGAGGAAGGACAGGCATTGTATAAACACCCCCATTTCCTTAAAGAGATTTTGGAAGAGAAGCAGGGGTAATGGATCCCAAACAATTCCAAAACCTTGAGGGCGTACTCCATTAGATTTTAAGGTCTGAGAGTCATTTATGAACAGGTGTTTTGTCCTCTGGGCCTGATTGGGTGGCAAACCCACCCTTTTAAGTACTTGTGCAGTGGCCATGCTTTCCCCAAACACTGGGGAAAAGATTTCACCCTCTTCAAGTATCAGGGTGATGGGAGACTCTCTGTAAATCCCCAAGGAATATACTCCACCTTCTCTGAAGACTGGAGTGGCAACATTCTTCCTGAACAACAGGGTAGGAGGCCTGCTCTCTCCAAGCACTGGGCAGAAGGAGATCAGGAGGCTAATTCCTCAGGGCAGACCATTATGGGTTTATCTGGCAGTGCCTCCACTCCCATCATTACCAACTCATATGTCCCCCTTCCAATTTTCAGGATCCCATTCTTTTCCAATCAATGCCCTCACTTTAACTAGAGACACCCTGCAAAGTTGGAAATTTACTTCACAGTGTAACTGAGCTACTTGTACAATGAGACTACATCTGGTTTTCAGAATTCTCAAGCCTGCAGCTACACAAAATAAAATTTTATTTCAGAGCACACAGAAACTTTCACATCCCTCACGCAGCACTTAAGTTGCAAATTTGAAGCCTTGAGTGTATTTCTTTCTTTTATAACTGTATCCAGCCTATTTAGGAACAAGCAGCCAACATCATACCTTTTAACTCCACAAAACTCTGTTAAGGTGTCAAAAACACTCTCAACCACAGCTTTGCCTCTTATAAACATTTGAGTAGCTTATCCAGTGGTGATATTTTGCATATCTCTATTGCCAAGTCATGCCAGGGACTACCACTGCCATCTTGATGATCGGAAATAGAGTCATTAGTGACTTTGTGTCTAATCATACTAGAGAAACAATTCCAAAAACCTCAGAACCAATTTGGAATTTCATTCTTAAGATTCTCTTTCTCAAGAACCACTCCTGGTATCAAAGCTGTATTAGGGTTCTCTAGGGAGACAGAACTGACAGGAGTTATCTGTAAATGTTATGAGATTTTTATAAGAATTGTCTCACATGACTATGGGGATACACAAGTCCAAATGCCATAGGGTATGCTACAAGCTGGGAATTTCAATGAAAGTTTTCAATGAATTCCCCAGGAGAAGCTGGCTGGCTGAAGAAAAGATGGACATTCTCTCTCCTGACTGCTGAAATCATCACTTCTTCTTTTAGAGCCTTCAACTGATTTGGATGAGACTTCTCTTATTTTTGAAGGCAGTCTTCTCAGTAGATTGTAGATGTAATCAGCCATAGATACACTCATCTTACAAAATTGATTTAAGTCCATGAAATGTCCTCTCAGTATCAGGCCAGTGTTTGCTTGACCAAATGAACCATCTACACTGCCCCTGAAAGAAATAAATGACCTCAACAAACAATCATAAGTAAAGAGAGTCAAACAGTCATCAAAAACTCCCAGAAATGAAAAGTCCAGGACCAGATGGCTTCGCAGGTGAATTTTACCAATCATTCAAAGACGATTTAATACCAATCTTGCTCCAGCTCTTCCAAAAAATTGAACAGGAAAGAATGCTACCAAACTCATTCTATGAAGCCAACATCATCCTAATACCGAAACCAGATAAAGATACTATTAAAAAAAGAAAATTCCCGACCAATATGTATAGTGAATATAAATGCAAAAATTCTCAACAAAATACTTGCAAACTGAATCCAAAAGCACAGTAAAAGTGGGTTTTATCCCAGGTATGCAAGGGTGGTTTAACACAAGAAAATCAATTAGTATAATAAACCACATTAATAAATTGAAGAAGATAAATAACATGATCCTCTCGATTGATGCAGTAAAGGCATGTGACAAAATGCATTACTCTATCTTAACAAAAAACATGCTAAAATATAGGAAGAGAAAGAACCTTTCTCAATATAGTAAAGTGAATATATGAAAATCCTACAGCTCGCATTTTACTCAATGGTGAAAGACTGAAAGCTTTCCCACTGAGATCAGGACTAAGACAAGGATGCCCACTGGCACCACAGTTACTCAGTATCATGCTAGAAGTTTTAGCTAGAGCTATTAGGCTAGATAAAGAAAAAAAAAAGGCACACAAATAGGAAAGGGAGAAGTAAAATGTTCACATTTCACCGATGATATGATACTATATCTAGAAAACCCTGAAAAATCCACAAGGAAGCTACGATAAACAATAGTCAAGTTCAGCAAAGTGGCAGGATAAAAGATTGTATGCCAAAGTCAATAAAATTTCTATACACTACTGATGTGTAATTTCAGGAGGAAATCAGGAAAAAAATTCCATTTATAATAGTGACTAAATAATAAAATATTTAGGAATAAACTTAACTGGACATAATGGACTATATTCAGAAAACTACAAAACATTGCTAAAAGAAACCAAAGACTTAAATGAATGGAAGGGCACTCCCAGTTGATGAATCGAAAGACTGAAGATTGTTAAGAAGTCAGTTCTGGGAAGTGGATTTGGCCCAACGGATAGGGAATCTGCCTACCACATGGGAGGTCTAAGGTTCAAACCCAGGACCTCCTGACCCATGTGATGAGCTGGCCCATGCACACACGTGCAGTGCTGATGAGCACAAGGAGTGCTGTGCCACACAGGGGTGTCCCCACGTAGGGGAGCCCCATGCACAAGGAGTGCGCCCTATAAGGAGAGCTGCCCCGCGCAAAAAAAGTGCTGCCTGCCCAGGAATGGAGCCGCGCACATACAGAGAGCTGACACAACAAGATGATGCAACAAAAAGAGACACAGATTCCTACAGAAGAACACACAGAGAATGGATACAGAGAACAGACAACTGGAGGGGGGAGGGGATAAATAAATAAATCTTAAAAAAAAAAAAAAAGGAAGTCAATTCTACCCAAACTGATTTACAGATTTAATACAATCCCAATAAAAACCCCAATAACCTTTTTTACAGAAATTGAAAGGCCAATTATCAAATTTACTTGGAAGGGTAAAGGGTCCCAATTAGCCAAAAATGTCTTAAAAAAAGAATGAAGTTGGAGGACTCTCACTTCGTGACTTTAAAGCATATTACTCTATAGAACTATTGTGACTAGTAATGGAAGAAATTGTAGCATTGATGTGGAGCAAGTGGCCACGGTAGTTGCTGAGGGCAGGGAGAGGGAAGAAGAGATGCGATGTGGGGCAATTTTGGGACTTGGAGTTGTCCTAAATGATATTGCAGGGACAGATGCTGGACATTATATATCCTGCCATAACCCACTGAATGCACTGGGGGAGAGTATAAACTACAATGTAAACTATTGTATGTTGAGTATGTGGTGCAGCAGTGCTCCAAAATGTATTTACCAAATGCAGTCAATGTGCCACAACGATGAAAGAGGTTGTTGATGTGGGAGGAGTGTGGGGGGGTGGGGTGCAGGGTATGTGGGGACCTTTTATATTTTTTAATGTAACATTTTCTGTGATCTATATATCTTCAAAAACATACAATTTTAAAAAATGATGGGGATGGGGGGTGGAGAGTGGGGTATATGGAAACCTTATGTTTTTTAATGTAATGTTTTGTGTGCTCTATTAACTTGAAAAAAGATAATAAGAAACAAAATCAAATTTAAAAAATAATAAAGCATATTACTTATCTACAGCAGTAAAAACAGCATGGTATTGGCATAAAGACAAACAGATTGACAAATGGAACCAAATCAAAAACTCAGAAATAGACCCTCACATCTACAGCCACATGATTTTTGACAAGGCAGTCAAGCCCTCAGAGCTGGACCAGAACAGACTATTCAACAAATGGTGGTGGGAGAACTAGATATCCATTTCCAAAAGAAAGCAAGAAGATGGCTCTCTCACACCTTATATAAAAATTAACTCAAAATGGGCCAGGGACCTAAATATAAAAGCGACAACCATAAAACTCCTAGAAGAAAATGTAAGAAACCATTTCCAAGATCTTGTGGTAGGTGCTAGTTTTTTAAACCTTATACCCAAAGCACAAGTCACAAAAGAGAAAAATAGATAAATGGGATCTCCTCAAACATTACTTTTGCACCTCAAAGGACTTTGTTGCAAGAGTGAAAAGGCAGCCAATTCAATGGGAGAAAATATTTGGCAATCAGATATCCAATAAGGGTTTAATAACCATGATATATAAAGAGATCATATAAATCAATAGTAAAGAGAGAAAACACCCAATTAAAAAATGGACAAAAAACTTGAAAAGACAATTGTCCAAAGAAGAAATAAAAATGGCGAAGAAACACATGATAAATTCTCAACATCACTAGTGATTAGGGATATAGAAATCAAAACAACAATGAGTTATTGTTTCACACCTATTTGACTGGCCGCTATTAAAAAGTCAGAAAACTATAAATGTTGGAGAGGAAGGTGGAGAGAAAGGAATGCTTATTCACTGTAGGTGGGAGTGTAGAATGGTACACCCACTGTGGTAACTGTTTGGCAGTTCTTATGGAAGTTGAATATAGACTTGCCATGTAACCTGGCAATACCATTATTAGGTATACACCCAGAAGAACTGAGAGCAATGACTCAAATAGACATCTACACACTGATGGTCATAGTGGCAGTATTCACAATTGCCAAAGGCTGGAAACAACCCAGGTATCCATCAACTGATGAATAGATAAACAAATTGTAGTGTATACACATGATGGAATATTATGCAGTGGTAATAAGGGAAGTTGTAAAGCATATGACAACATGGATGAGCCTGGAGGACATTAGGTTGAATGAAGCAGCCAGATACAAAAGGACAAATAGTGCATGATTGCGCTATTATGTACTAAATATATTGTGTAAACTCATGGAGTTCATAATTAGAGTATAGGTCACCAGAAAATAGAAGGAGGGTAAAAAATGGAAAGCTGAGAGTTAATTTGTGCAGAATTGTTAAAAAGGTTGTTTGTAAATCTTTGCAAATGAATAAAAATGGTTAAAGCACATCACAGTGTTTGTAACTGGCATGACAGTGGATGAAAGGGTAAGTCTAAGGTAAAGTATATTACTAGAAGAGCTTAAAAGTGTAAGATGGGACTGTATAATATAATGAAACCTCACGTAAAATAGGAATATGGGTGATAATTGCATATATGACTGTTTTCACAAATATAAATACAAATACACTAGAGAGACGGAAACAGAATAGCAACTATGTATGGCATAAAGAGACTGAGAGGTTATGAGTTTTGTTTGTTAGGTTTTGCTTATTCTTATTCTTATTGGAATAATGACAATGATCTAAAAATGTCTGAAGTGATGAATGCAATGCACAATTATGCAATTATACTGAATACCATTGATTGAACACTTTGGATGGATTTATGCTTTATTAATTAATATATATCAGTAAAACTTATTTGTTGAAAAGAGAAAAAGAAATTTTAAAAATTTATAGTAAGAAAGCTTTGATAAAATATTTGAAATATTTGAAACAAATTAGGCTAGAGAACAGATTTTGTTTAATGATTTTTCTTAACTCTTAATGAAGAAGGCAAAAGTAAATATAACTTTATTCATCCAGAGAGGAAAGGGAAGCATTTACCCTAAAATCTAAGAAAAACATAGGGTGGGTTTTAGAAAAAATACCCCTCTCAGTTATAATCATTTTTGTATATTTTCTTGCCTCTCATTTATAATCATTTTTGTATATTTTCTTACCTCTTTACACCTTGTCTTTTAAGATAGCTTACAGATAAAATTGGAAAAAAGAATGGAGGAAAATCTAAGAGTTCTAAACTGTAACCAGGAAGAAAGTGTACAAATTGATACATGAACCCATCATGGCTGAGCTCTATGCTTCCTAACCAAGCCAAAAGGGAGGTGGGATCATGGAATAATTTTCACTGTCAAAGAATAAAAACGTACTAATACTTCAGTGTACGCAAATACTTTTTTTTTACTCTCCCGCCCCCCCCACCTTGAGGCTTGCTTGCTGTCTGCTCTCTGTGTCCATTTGCTGTACATTCTTCTGTGTATCTGTATTTATTTTTATTTATCCCCCCCCCACTCCCTTGTAGCTTGCTTGCTGTTTTGCTCTCTGTGTCCATTCGCTGCGTGCTCTTTTGTGTTTTTACTTGTCTCCTTTTTCGTTGTGTCATCTTGCTGAGTCGGCTCTCTGCAGCATGGGGGTGAGCCTGCCTTCACAAGGAGGCCCTGGAACTCGAACCCAGGGCCTCCCATTTGTAGACAGGAGCCCGACTGATTGAGCCACAGCCACTTCCCCCTACTACTACTTTTAAGAAAAATTTATGAGAGACTTGTGTTTACTCTAGTTGATATGATAGATTAGGTCTCTGGTAGCATTTTAGGGGAAATGTAGTAATAGGTTTCATAGGCCTATGTTTTAATAGCTTCTTTCATAAAGGTTTGAGGCATAATATCAGTTCAAGGTAAAAAGATCTATCACCATAAATTATATATAGTATAATGTATAAAATAAAACAAAACAAAAACTATCACGTCCCAAAACAGATTCTATGACTGAGTTGAAAGGCAATTTATTTGGGGACAAAACCAGTAATACAAACTTACCATTAATTATTGAACATTCCCAAACATTTTTACAGAAATAATGCTAAATATAAGAGATTAACATAGGGCATTTTTAGGGCATTGGAATTGTTCTGCATGATCTTGCAATGATGGATACAGGCCATTACACATTTTGTCAATTCCTATGAAATTGTGCAGTGCAAATGTAAACCATAATATAAACTATAGACCCTGGTTAGTAGCAGTGCTTCAATATTTGCTCATCAGATGTAACAAATGTTCCACACTAACTTAAGATGTTATTAATAGGGGAAGATGTGAACAGGGTAGGGGTACAGTATATGGGAATCCCGTATATTTTTTATATAACTTTTCTGTAACCTAAAACTTCTTTTAAAAAAAGTTTATTATATGAAAAATTATTATGTGCCCAAGGGAAAAGTAGCCAAGTCCTAAAGCAGGTTTTGAATAAAAATTTCACAACTTCCTGAATTACCTAACATAAAAGTTTTTGAAATATTAACTTTTATTCCCCTCTAGGATAAGCACTGCAAAATGAAAGAAGCCACTTTGAGAAATATATTCAACTGAATCACCTAATGAAAGCTCTCTTTCAGATATACCTGAATCATTTCCTTATTGACATATTTATATTATAAACTTTTAAAAAAATTTAGGCCTATATTGTCATCCTGGGAAGTATTTCTAAAAGAACATTCTGTCACAGACAATCCATCAGACTATCTAGAAATAAAGAGGAGGTGAAGTGGGTCCAGGCAAACTCTTAGTTACATTTTTTAAAAGATGAAGGTTTTAAATTATAATCATTGACTTCATCAAGGCAAAGACTGAAAATGGGGATAACTGACAAGCTTTTTCATAAAAGGAATAAACATTTAAAGCAATCATCCAAATCACTTTTAAAAATTGTTTTGATTCTACTGCCATTTTGCCTTTATCTAACCCTAGTGAGAGAAAAAACAAAATCACCACTTTGGTATGTAAGATCAGGGTTTATGAGGGAGAAATATTTTGTACTGTTAATAATCCCACAGATAATATCTTATGACAATACCAGTTTCAAACTCAGCTAGCACTGTTCCACCCTATCCCACACCCCCAACTTTATAAGCTTTTTCTACAAAAATTTATTTGCTTCATCAACATTTCATCTGGGATAGTTTCCAAACACAAACACCAATGAAAAGTTATGAAGAACCAGTTTAAAAAAATGACTCTGTAAAACACAGCTCCTCATTAAATATTACCTTAACATCAAGAATTTCCTTTACACATGAAGTTTGAAAGGTAGGTATGTGCAGATTCCACAGCCTGAAAGTGTAACTAAATGAAAAGTTTCTACTTTTAAGGGCAATGCTGATATTTATTCCAAAATATTCTTAACTTATTAAACCTGATTTTTTTGTGTGAAAATAAAATAGAAAACAAGTACAATTTTACTTGCTATTTACACAAACGAGTCCCTCCCCCCCCAAACACAAAATCACTGACAAACATTTACAGGGCAATCCAAAGGAACTGAATTTGCAGATTCAATTTAGCTGGTTTTAGCTGGTTTTCTAGCTATAAAACATTAATATTATCAAGGGAGTTACAAAATTCAATCCTCAGCCAACCAATAAAGAACAAAACAAATATAAAAGCAATTTGAAGAGGGTATGGGAAATTTTGCAGTATTCCTATTTATTTAGGCATCAAAGAAAGCTTTCAATGAAGTAATAAATATAATCATACTTTTATTTATGAGTATGTACTTGCATAAAATAATTTCCTATTATATATATCCATTGTAAGTGATTCTTTATGACAGCCATTTCCTTTATAAGAAAACTTCTAATTTATTGTTAGATATGATTTAGGCTAAGAGTGAAATTTCAAAATAAAATGCTGTACTGAAAAAATATGAACATTAATATTTTTTGCTCAACTTAATAAAGAATACATTTACATTAGCTATCCTTAATTCTTCATATCACATACACTAGCATTTTTGGTCATATTTATTCTCCAATTTAAGAGACTAAGTAGAATGAATTATTGTATTGATCAAGGTGGAGATGGCTTTTAGAAAAAATTTAATCACCCTTGTTCCTTTTCCCTTTCCACCCATACCGCCCCCAAATACTCACACACATCAGTAAATTATACCTTCTCTACTAAAAGTAAAAGGGCTCAGAGGAAGAAAGAACTTGCAACTAGGTCCTCTGTTTAATGCTCAGTTATTCTCTTTAACGTGACTCAGACAAAATCTCACTTCAGTTTCCTTGGACTAGAAAGGCAATGCATTGAATTTAATTGAAAGTGATTGTATTTTACAGGCCTTTCCACTCTATTTTTAGCCTGAGAACCACAAGACTCATATGAATTCTCATTACACAACCAGTAATAATAAGAAGTGTGAATAACCTACCATTCCGGGAAGTGCTGTGAAAAGGAAAACAAGTCTGACCAGCCCTGCAGGAGTAGCTGAAATCTTACCATCAAGGCTGTAAACACTAGCATTATTATTTACTTAAAATAGTCCTCTTTTAAGGAATTAAAAATATCTGCATTTCAAACATAGACTCATCCAATATAATAACATTCATGAAATCACAGATGTGCTATTCTAGTTATATTCGTTCCCTAATACAATTCGTTATTGCATGAAAATAATAGCATCTAAGATGATTTCAAGTATCACCAATGGTACAAGGTAACACATTTGGTGAAAGCAGACTGCTCTATATAATTGTTCAACCTGATTATTTCCTTTTCCATAGTAGAAATTGATAAACATATACTAGTATCGAACTTAGAAGCACGAGTTAATGTTCACTTAATTTCATGCTTGCCACTTTTTCACTGCAGTACATCATTTAAACTTAAAAAATATTTTTGAACAAAGGTAGCTGAGTTGATGTATTGGAGTTGATTACTGTAATCTCATTTGGGAGATTAACATGATGTGAGAAAGTGATCATTTATATCAAGTGAAGGTGTACAATATAGAAACATAGGATAGACTGACTGCAGGTTCTACTGGGATTCTCTCTTCCTGAGTACAAACAGCCACTGTGTTTCCTATGGCTGATAAGAATTAAAGTGGCTTTTCAGTCTGTTAGGGAGTGATTTCTACGTGCAAGGGAGAAGGAAAGGATAAAATGTGGTTCAATATGGCAACTCTGCTACTTGTGTTCTGTAGAAGAATAATTATAATTTGAGGTCTTCATTTTAATTTGATCTTCTATCTCCTCTAAGTCAGTAGTCTATTCCTTCCTCAATAAGGTTTCAAATCACCTGACTATGCATTTATTGTGTGCTGAGTAAGGTAGAGCCCATTGAGTCTATTGTTCCTGAAGGCAGAAGGAATACTCATCGAAACTCAGAAAGCTAAGAGGAAAAAAATGAACTCATAACATGTTATATTAAAATATGACTGTCCTCATGAACAAGACTACCCAGATTTTGCCTATAAATATCAAACTCTGTAATGCTCCCAGATGTTCATCTTATGTTTTCATGAGAACTTGTAATGAGTTCTTCCTAGCATATAATTTCTTTATAAATTATTGTGATTAACAACAATAGGTAAAACATTCACAACATTATAATAACAAATGATAGAAAAGAAAAGATGAATTCTAACCACTTTGTCCTCCTTTGGGAAAGCATCCAAGGAAGCAGAGTAAAGAAAGAAGAAAAAAGAAGAGAAAAACAAAAATAAGGATATATTAATAAATTAAATTTTTAAGAAAACAATTATGTATTTCTTCAAAGGGTTAAACACAAGTATTTTGAAAAGCAAATGTTTACTCTTTCTAAAAAAAAAACATTCAGTCTTATATTGAAAATGTATATATATGGGTTTAGATATATGTTAGACACAAGAGTTGGCAATAATTTCCTAAATTTTTAGAAATTTGGATAATTTATATAATTAATTCTACATTTAAGACACTATTCTGAAAGTAAGTTATTCTAATACCACATGTAGTATACATATTATTGAAAATAAATATTTTATTAAAATACATAAAAACTACGTGAATCATTTTTTCAAATTATTGTTAAAATATCTATAGTCACAGTCTGGACTCATATAAGGATAGAAAATATTTGTAATAAATAAAAATGGGAAGAGAAACATGCTGATTTTTGTAGCGATTAATTATTCTAAAAGTAATATTTATTTGGATACCCATTTCAACATTTTTTAATGTCAGGGAAAATCATTTTTATAGAAATTTTTTACTTAAGCCCAAGATAAAATATTTTAAATTGTCTTTTTAAAATTTTGTTCTTTTAGACAGTTTTTCCGAGATTGGATAAGTCTCATAAAGATGGATGAACTTCATTTGCTCAGGGTGTCCTCTCCAAACTATAGGTACATGCTAGCTCCCATTTCCCTTAACACACCCTCCTTTACAAAACCAAAGTTTGACCTTAAAAATCTCAACATATCAATAGTTAACATATTGCTACCAGGTTGCTTCAGATCTATAATGGGAAGCTAATTAGATTCAACAGCTATGTGGGCTGAGACAGCACTGACACTCAGCTATTTGTACCCACTGTTTATTGCCAGCGGCTTTTCAATATCACCCTCAGGTCTTGACCATTAGAATTCATTCCAAAATATGAATGGATATTAAAGAAAGGAAAATTAACAAATCGATCCTGTGCACTTTTCTATGGGTTATGCTATTTTGATATTCAAGTTGTTCTAGAAAGACTTTAAGGTGTCATACAAGGATTAGCAAATAAATTTTAGCAAGGAAAGAGAAAACTTACATGATCGTAAGAATAGATCCCAAAGAAAATTTAAATATGCATATCAGAAAGGTCCAGATTTTAATTATTTTTATTTAATTCCCATAACCATATGAGGAAACTGTTACTATCCCATTTCATAAAAAAAGAAACTTTTGACAGAGGTTATCATCCCAAAGCCACAAAACAAATAGTAGTCTCACTTTAAAGTATAAGCTATATCTATTTGTTTATTTGCATTCCTCACTTTCTTCTCTATGAGATGTATTCTTAGCTGAAAAAGTATCCTTATTTGCTTAGATTAAGAGGTACTTCTCTTTCCTGTCAATGTGTTAAGTATACGCAATTGTTGTGACATTAACATTTAATATAGTAGGACCTAATTTTGTTATTTACATGATATTAGGCTAATTCTAACAAATATTTAGTTTAGAATACATTTTAATACCGCATTTTTATATACTCTATGAAATTTGAAAATTACTTATGCAGAAAATGATAGGGATGTCTGATGAGTTTTCTTTGGTATAAGCGTACAATATAATATGGAATGGTTGGGATTATCATACACCTAAAGAATTCCCAGTATTTCTTTAAGGAATTTCTTATATTGTCTAATCATATTGAATTTAATATGACACAAAATTATATCTAAAAATAGCATGAAAGCTTTAAACACTTTTTTATGTTCCTAATTGGGAAAATCACTTTTAAAATTAAAAGGCATCTTCCAATTGACCTTGTATTCTTTGGTATTCTCTTTGAATTCTAAGTAGGGTGCTCTAAAATCTTTTCTAATGGAATTAAGATACCCAGTATAAATCCCCTTAAAAGAGTATTTTTATATTCTTTAAACATTGAAATAATTCCCATGAGATAAACCTAGCAATTTATTCTTTAACATGATAGCCAATACGAAATTACTCATCATAAACGTTATTGCTGTTTTATATTATCTTGGGTTACATTTAATGCCCCGTTTACCCTGCATTTTACCTTCAGTTGAGCTGAAACAAATGCTGCAGCAACTTAAAGCAATTAACATTTTAACAAGAATTGGTCATGACAACTTCCAAGAGTTTTATAATTCATGATACTAAACTTGCATTTACTACATTCTTCAGAAGATAAATTTACTCCCACAGGTAATCTACTTTTATGAGTGGAAATCATTTATGAAGCTATGTACATACTTCTTAAAATATGTTTTTATATTTTTTCCCTATCACTATTCCACTAAGAAACCTTATGAAAACGAACAAAACCTGGAGGTGTGGGTTAATGGTATATTTATGTACGTGTCTAGTTCATATCACTAATGCATTTTGTATATTGGGAGGCGTAATATTTTAACTAGCATTCCCAGCTCCCCTTAGATTCATGGAACACTCACGTTGTTTGATCGCAGAGACACCCGGCCTCCGCAGCGCGCACAAAACTTGGTGCGGCAGTAGGAGCAGAGATGACCGCACCCATCAGCAAACTTTGTTTTATGACAAATTCCACAAGTCGGCGCATCGTCTTTGTGTTCTCCCTGGTAACGTCGCGCTTCTTCCCCTATTTTTCTGACTTGTTCCTTATAGCTTTCAAATTGCTGATGCAATCTCCTGGGCAAAAGAGAAAATGGTAGCAAACTAAGCAAATGATGGAAGCCAAAAACTAACAAACAACATTTTTTCTTAACGAGAAGGAAATGTAGCTATTGAACCAAAGCAACACTTACAAAGCCGTTTTTCCCACTTACCTTACTTCCAAAGGTAAGAAATATAGTAGCACGTGTTCTACTAGCCCCAGTTTTGCTTACTAACACTGACTCATGTGTGCAAGACCCTATATAAATAATCACTTCTGGTTCTTTTAGACAGGTGGCTTTCAAAATATTTTGACTAGGAACTCAATAACTTTACAACACTGAAGCAAAAGTTACACAAAATATTTAGCCTAACATTATATGGTGTACTCTGATATTTTCTACTCTATTTTAAACTTTAATACCACATAAAATTTTAAAAAGGTAATTCACAGTGAATTGATTTCATTATCTATTATCTAAGCATGATGAGTATTTTGAAAAATACTATTTTAAACTCCACTGACAGACAAGCTTTCTTCCACAGAATTCCTCCCTTGCCCCCATTCATGAAGACTGCTTATCTGCTAATATTTGGCATCAAGTATCTGATTTTATACAGTACAGAATTTAAGTAAGTTAGCTTATACAGCATATTTGAGTTTGCTTGTATTTCCATGTCACATTAAAGTTCCAAAATACATCTTATATACCCTACTGGTTTTTTGTTGTTTTTGTTTTCTTTTAATCTCTACCAAGGTATTTGTATGAGGGTTGCTACCACTCTTTATTAATAACTATTGGCAACCAAATCATCCATTTCCCTTAAGAATGCTTACATTTAATATGATTCAAGTCCTTATCTCCAAATTAATCCAAATCCCTCAATCTTAAATTGGTACAAATAGAAGCTATTTGCGATTCTGTATAGAACAGACATCCTGTGGATCCCCCAGTGCAAGGATGTCTTGGTTTTGTAAATGAGAACTGAGAGAGTTTTTTCCCAGGCCCATCCAAAAGCCATTGGCTACTTTGCCAAAAGAGAAACTCCTGGGAAATGGCTGATTAAGTTTATCTGTGTATCTAAGCTAGTTTGTTGAATGCGAGTATTCCCTAGGACACAGAGTACACATAAGGTATTGTTAATTCAGGCAATTCATATGACACTTTCCGTCTAAGATAACTGTAGGGACTGGTATGCTCTGGAAATGGAATCAAATAATTCAGGCCCAAGCACTGCAGTGTTTGAGGTACTGCAATCCTACTATATTTTCCTTTCAATATTAACTCTGGAGCAGAACTTTAACGATTATTTTTAAAATGTTAAAATCCCTTTCTGCTTTGCCAATTGATACTTTTTCTATTTAATTTTCTATAAATAAACCAAACATACATACACTAGCACATAAAGTAGTTTAAGATCTGAAATCCTTCCTAATTTAAAGGTAAATTAATTTCAAGTTCATTGAATGATATAGTGACACTTTATTTCACAATGAGGAGTTACTTGATACATTTTTTTTTATTGTTTAAATTCAATTAATCTAGGATCAGCTGGTGGAAAATAATTGTGGCTATCTGTGAATTCAAAAGTTACCACAGGGGAATGGATGTAGTTGAGCACCTGCATCAATATGGGAGGTCCCGGGTTCAGTTCCCTGGTGCCTCCTCAAAAACAAAAACAAACAAACAAAAAAGAATAAGCAAAACAAATGGAAAAAAAAAAAAACTCAGGAGAACTGATGTGGCTCCATGGTTGTGCTCCAGCTTCCCACAAAGAAGGTCCCAGCTTCAGTCACACAATAGCACACAAATTAACATTGGAAATCTTATAGCTTTTATTAAAGAAAATGACTTTTAAGGAATGGGAGCACATATGTATTTCCTATCAAAGAAACAAAAAAATAAACTGTATACAAAGAGAAATTAAGTGAATTAGTCTTTATATTGAGGGCTACCAAATCAATATATTTAAAGAAATACAAAAGAGAAATAAAACCTCGGCTAAGGAAAAAGTTTCTGTATGGTTTTAGTCTATAATACAGAGCATAGAGCATTAGCAAACCTTTTGGCACAGAACCAGAATGTAAATATTTTACACTTTTCAGGCTACACAGTCTCTCTTATAACCATGCAACTCTGCCCTTGTAGTGTGAAAACAACCACAGATAATATGCAAAAGAATGGCATGGTTGTGTTCCAATAAAAATTTATTAAACAAAAACTAGTTTGCCAACTCCTAACTTAGCATTCTCTGTGCTAAAGAAATAATAGTTATAAACCCAAAGCCTCTTTTCTTTTTATAAATTCAAGCAAAAAGGACTTTTATCTATTCAATAAGATCCAATCAAAATGGGATCTGTTTCAGGAAAACTTTTTACAACATTTATGTGCAGGGCAATGACTACTGACATGAAACCTTCTCTACTGCAATTTCATAGCATTCTATTTGGTCACTCATGAGCCATTTTTGTTTGTTTGTTTGTTTGTTTGTTTTTACCATATACTATTATTATTTCTGTACTCAGCTCCTCTTTTCTAAACTGTAAAGAGTAGTAGAAGTGAACAATTTGGCAAAGTAGTTAAGACACATACCTCATAATAGTAGGCAATACTGAATGGAAAAATCCATTTGCTGAATGAAAAATCATACACACACATATATGCATACACAATGGAAAAGTGTTTTCTCATTATTCCATTTTACTAAAATACAAATATTAAATTCACAAAGAAATTCATACAGATGACTATATATATATATAATATATGCTGAAGAATCCTACTACCACAAACCACAAACCCTGATAGTACTGGACAAATATTTAAAAGCAATAGCTTTGAATGCATGGTTGAGCTAGGAAGAAAATACAGAAATGCTCAAAGGACAAAAATGAAAAAGGAGCAGTAATTTAAGGAAGCAACATAGTTCCAAAGCAGATGGCTGCCCTTAGGTTATCTGCTGAGACTCTGTGATCAAGAACTTTAGTTCCAACTCTTGTACAAATGACCAAAAATAAAATTTTAGTTAGGTAGCCAATCATAAATAGTTGAAATAGTGTGTGTAATATCCAAACCAGTAGAGAGAAAACATGGAAAGAGAAAAAAGTCAGTCCGAAAGAATGCAAGAATTGAAACAAATAAACACTGGCATGGCAGTACAATTAGAAACCACAGCGTGAGATAAGAGAAACAATTCAACACATAAGTAGTGACAGTAAGTCTAATGGATTGCAACATGTACAAAGACAAATATCACCATGTTAGATTTTTAAAATCCAGCTGTTAGGAAGTTACAGACATCTATAAAATGGCCATAGCCCAGACCTCACCTCCCCCACTTCCTTTTCTATTGTGTACCATTCCACAACCTGGAGATGTTAATTCTAATGAAAAGGCCCAGCCAGACCTTAAACCCAGAAACCAGGAACAACAGGTCCCAAATGCTTATCAGAACAGGAATTCTCAGTGGCAGAGTCCCCTCTCCTAAGGGAGATAAAAGCCACACTCAAACAGGATAGATTAGTCTCTCTTTTTTAACAGATACAGAGATCACACAAAATGTTACATTAAAAAATAAAAGAGGTTCCTATATATCCCAATATCCCCACCACCACTCCTCCCACATCGACAACTTCTTTCATTAGTGAGGGACATTCATTGCATTTGATGAGTACATTTTGGAGCACAAACTATAGTCCATGCAGTGTAGTCCCTTTTTTTGAGCACAAAGTGGGGCATGCAGAACTGCATAGACTGACTGAACCAGAGCAGTTTTCAGCCACCCTGGGAGACCACCCATGATACGACTTCTTCCACTGCTCTTTTGGACTCTTTGTACTACGTAAGTGACATGAAGATTTGCTCTTTCTGGACTCGTAATTCTGTACAACAAAAGGGTCACTTGCTGAAAGTTTCTGTGGAATGTACCATTCCACAATGCACTGTTCCACAATGCACCATTGTAGCAGCTCGCCTCACACCAGCTAAATGAGGTTTAGAAGAAATGAACCCCAAAGCACAAAGGGGAAGAAAGTTTGAAATGAAAGGATAGGGAATATGAAGAAGGCTGGTAATGAATTTAAGGGAAAGCATTACTAATGATACAAAGAGTAACCGTAATTTAAAAATTATTCATTTCGTCAGGAATACACAATTCTAAACTTAATTGCATATAATAATTGATAAAGCAACAGATGATAAAACTACTAGGATAAATAGAGAAATCTACCTTCAAAGTGAGATATTTTAAATTCCTTTCTCTGTAACTGACAGATCAAATATAAAAAATAAGTAACAGCAAAAATAAACATACATTCATTATTCCCACTTTCTCAAAACCTATCCACTCTATAACCTTCTGCAGTGTTCCACTAACCACTCTCTTAAAACCCAACCTTATGCCATCTTATCAATTTGTATTCTCCTTCCATTACTCTGATAACTAACACTGTCAAGATTCTGTATTCATAATATAATATCCCTATGGAGTCAAGATACTGATAGTGAAACCATAAACAGCATATTTATATTTTGTATCTGATGTTTTAATACTTTATTCCATATCAAATGTGACAGTGTTCTGTTATGAATAATAGACAGAAATACATATTTTATTATTTAGTATTACAGTAAATGTGGGACTGCAAATATAAAGTCTTTTGTGAAAATTATTTGTATACTTCAATTTCAGAATTAACAATATATTCTTAGTGATTAGCA
This sequence comes from Dasypus novemcinctus, assembly GCF_030445035.2. Classification (NCBI taxonomy): domain Eukaryota; kingdom Metazoa; phylum Chordata; class Mammalia; order Cingulata; family Dasypodidae; genus Dasypus; species Dasypus novemcinctus. The sequence continues at coordinate 43,791,123 of NC_080683.1, read as the reverse complement.
ATTTTGAAACACTAAATAATCACATATCTCAAATTAAATTATGTGTATAGAAAAAGGAGAATTTCATAAAATATTCAATGCTATCAAAAGAAAGGCATTAATATTGAAACATGGGTTTTCTCCCCAAATGTGATTTTCCCCATTGTTTCACTATTTAGCAATTATTGCATTATTTTAATTATTTTAGTTTAATTTAGATATTTTAGTTTAATTATTTTTATAACTGCATCAAATACCAAATTCAAGACCATCCAACATTCCAACTATAAACAAGTCATTTTGATGATAAATAGTACATATGTTGAAAGAAATAAAGATGAATTTAAAAAGTTAAATATTGTTTTATAAATACGAAAGAGACAATTTAAACTGGTAATTGTTAATAACATTCTTATTAATTAATAAGAATTTGTTGATCACTTACTATGAATAAGGAACCTTGCAAGATATTGAGTGACTGGCAATAACAGAAAGCCAAGAAATCTGTGTAATTAACATAGCACCTCATTTGTTGTAGTTTTTGTTTTTTCTTCCTTCTTCTCCAAAATGGTCAGAGCTAGAATACAATTCTATCCTACTTCCTGGCTTTCCTTTGTGAAGTCTAGATATATGAAGCTGCATTTTCCCAGAGGAAAAAAGGGATGGGAACTTGTGCTTTGGAATTTCATAAGTACAAATGGCAAGTCCAGAAGGAAAGTGAGAGCTTTTCCCAAGATGAAGAGAAGGACAGAGACAGGGTAGTTTGCATGTAACACCCCAAAATGGAAGACTGGTTGAGATGTGTACACGATAGAGGGAGTATGTGAGTACTGGAAACAATAAGCTTCGCCCATGCTTCCCTTCCCAACCTTGGCAAAAATATTCAGAACCAGGCACTATCAATGGCCAGTTACTGGCATGGAGACTAAGGAAAGGAGAGTTCTTCTGAGAACTTTTGGAGACTTCAAAAGATCTGGGGATGTCCAGGGAAGGAGCCCTGATTATGACTAAACTGAAGGCTTTACTAGCCTGACATGAAAGGAGCTTGTTTTAAATGTTTTGACATTGTTCCACATCGCTGTGCTTAAGATCACACTAAAATTAATAATAAAGCACAGTTCTTGACTTTAAGGAATAGACAGTCTATTTATGAAATAAGGTTATATATAAACATAAATTATCAGTATATGGCAACTATATCAAGATACAGGAAAGGGCCATGAGTGATATAGTTACTTATTGTGAGACTAAATTCTGGGTGAAATGGCCAGCGACATGGTTTATCTTCCTGGATGATTTGGAACTTGAGATATTACTTAAAAATGGTCAAAAGTATGGTATATAGTAAAATTAATAGAAGTACCAAAGCAAAGGAAAACATACTAATATAATGATTCAAAACATTGTAAATGCTCCCAAACTTCTCAAAAGGATAGAAGAAATCAAATTACCTTTGAGAGTTAATCAACATAACTGACATCAAAGTGAAAACAAATGTTGTACAGTTAGAAACTGGCTTCTTGGCACCAAAACATGATTGTCCCCCTTTTAAAGCAACTACATCTCTGATTCCAAAGTGAATTTCACTGCATTTCAGGAGCGACTGTATTTTTTTGGAGAAATGATGCTTGGAAATATCGATCCCGTGTATCAGAGTTGAGTAGAAAATTTTTAAAAATCACTCTTTTAAGCAGAAAGATTAAATAGTGAAATTTAGTGCTACATAATTGTTATAAGGGTGATAGGAATAAGGTCTTGCCAATATGTCCATGAATCACTTCCATAACAAAACATAAAACCAACTACTCAAAGTGCCTCAGTCAGGAAACTGCAGAATCAGAAAGCCACTGTCCAAACAGCTGGTGCTAGAATTCCACACCCTCAGCTGAGGTGCACTGACCTGGAAGCCACCACCAAAGCCAGATCAAGCCTGCTAATGAGATTCCAACAAAATGGAATGTCCAGCATGCTGCCATGGCCCCACCATTTAACTCAGTTTCAATTCAAGCCCCATGCAAATGTATCTGATTGGTGGAACCTAACCACATCGGGAATTCTAGCTGCAAGAGAGTCTAAGAAATTTAGATTTTTGGTGTCTGACCTCTTCATAATGCTTTCTAGAATATGTATAGAACAAATGTTGCAAGACTCAGTCTTCCATTTCAGCCACAACCCTCTGTTTTATATCAAATTGCTTATTTACCAACTTCATTCAAGATTAGCAATACCTGAGTCTAGAATTTCACATTTTCCATCTCTCTCTCTTTAGTTTTTCATGCACCAAGCACACACTTCTATGGAAAGCATTTTGCTTCCACCAGAGAATTTCTTTTGATGATTTAGTCTCCTAATAAAGTTACATAAACATATATGTACTTGTGTCTGCCCAGTCCATTTCATCTAGAAAAAAGTGACTACAGTGATGGCAATGCAAAGTAAAGCTCAGACAAAAAGCAAACATACAATCAAACAATAAAAACTTATTTCTGTGGTGATTAGGTACATAGCACAAATCCACATCTGTGATTAAAGACCTCATTATTCTTAGCTGAGATTATTTCATCAACTTTCTAACTAGGCTTCCTGCCAATGAGTTCCCTCGTGCTAGCTCATCTTTCACACTGCCAGAATTATCTCCCTAATAAGCTGACCTGATTATGTCAATCCACTGCTAAAATATCAACATCAGTCTCCTGTCTCTTCTGAAATATTCCAATTCCTCATCCTGGGGTCCAAGGTGATTTCCCTAGGTTCCCACTTATCTTGCATCATCTCTTACAACTTCACACACATCTTATACCACAGTCAAATCAAACATTCTCACTAGTTTTCAAACACAGTAGAATCTTTCAAGCATAAATTCTACAAACATTTATTGAGCTCCAACTATACAACAGGCACTGCTTGAGCATCTGGGGTTACAAAGAGAACAACATAAGAAGATAGTGAATTTCAGCTTTTAGTTTATTACTTTATTTAAGGCTTTTTAATAAATATCAAAACATGGTCCTTTCCTTTTCTATGTGGGGATTGTCCCCCATATTAGAGATGTATTTTTGCCTTTTCTAATACTAATGCAATTTGATCATGATATTAAGTAAAGCACAACTTGATTTATTTTTAAAAAATATAATTCTAACCTCTAGTCATAAATTCAAGGAAGACATAATTTGCTATTATTATTAAATAAATTAAGCAATTAATCTTGTTGCTAAGAGTAACAATTAGTCTTGGTTCAAATATGTTATAGTATGTTTGCAAATTTTTTATATTAGACATATAGTCTTACATTAAATACAAATTGTTCACAGGTGTTTAGCATATAGTATTCTTCAAAAGGAATTATTTACAATTGCAAATTTATGTAATTGAGGTGAAATCACTTTTCCAGCAGCAAATTTTCCCTTCGGCTTTGAAATTGTTTTGCAACTTAAACCTTTATCAAGTATTATTTAACCTTTTACTTATCATTAGTTAATCAAATTTACTCAGGTTAATTTTTCACTTAACAATCTTGAGGAAAATAAGTGTTATTCTTTTTTTTTAAAGATTTATTTTATTTATTTTTCTCCCCCCCTCCCCCCAGTTGTCTGTTCTCTGTGTCTATTTGCTATGTCTTCTTCTTTGTCCACTTCTGTTGTTGTCAGTGGCACAGGAATCTGTGTTTCTTTTTTTGTTGCATCATCTTGTTGTGTCAGTTCTCTGTGTGTGTGGCACCATTTTTAGGCAGGCTGCACTTTCTTTCATGCTGGGCGGCTCTCCTTATGGGGTGCACTCCTTGCATGTGGGACTCCCCTATGCAGGGGACACCCCTGCATAGCAGGGCACTTCTTGTGCACATCAGCACTGCGCATGGGCCAGCTCCACACGGGTCAAGGAAGCCCGGGGTTTGAACCGTGGACCTCCCATGTGGGAGACGGACGCCCTAACCACTGGGCCAAGTCCGCTTCCCAAGTGCTATTCTTTATATGAGCATGTTGGCTCATTTTTTTGAAAGAAATTTGAATTATTCTACATTTTACCTTTGTTGTCTGCTTCAGCCCATATGAATCATTCCTGAAATTTAAGAAAACTAGTTATACAAGCTTGAAAACAGCAGGACTTCCCTCTTGCTGGCCAGAGCTTGAGGATAATTACTTTGGCATCATTTAAACATTATTCTCAGAGTAAGACAAGATAAAGGAAATATTCCCAAACCCAGTTTTAAAAGGAATATTTAGGAAACTACAGATACAGTAGGAACCTTGAAAATCCTTTGGTACAATTTCCTCATTTTATAAATGAGGGAACGGAGGCCCATGCTTTAAGTAACTTACATAATGTCACGAACTAGTTTGTGATAATTAGGACCTCTATTTCCAGCTTTTCACTGCACCATCCTATTTGGGAACTCTTGTTTGAATTACAGCTGAAGAAATGGGAAGTTCTTGCTTTGTGAGGGGTAATCTCTTAGTGTTCTCAAACATAATGTGCATCAGATTGTGTAAGCGGTTTGTTTAAATGCAGAATTTTGGATTATCCTCCAATGCTTATGATTCAGTAGACCTGGGATAAATTCCAGAGATCTTAACTTTTAGTAATTAATCCAGAAGATTCTGGTGTAGATTATGTGGGGTATGGTTATGCAGAATGGTAAAGATCTCATAGAGTAAGGATTAAATTGAAAAGGAAGGCAATTTTTTTCATAAATCTCTCAACTTGCTTTATAAAAATAATGTTCATCAAGTAACTAAATTTTAATCAGAAATACAAAATTAAAACTCGTGTTTTGGCACACTGCCTGAATGAAAATACGCTACACTTATTTCATTCATATTTCTCAGTTTTGTAAAAGGCATATTTCTACATTTACAAAATCTGAGTATAGCGAAAAAATTATTACATTATATATTTTAACCTGATATCTATCACTGTTCAAAACTTACAATTTTATGAATCTCATATATACACATAATAATGTTTCTAAGTTTTAAAAATTATCAGTATTTTGTACAAAGCTTGAACATACATACTTTGGGAGGTATTACTCCAAACATTTCAGTGATTCAGAAATTTATACCATGTTATTGAGTAATCTTAAAAAACGACTACAGTTCCAGAAAACTGTTGTTCCAGAAAACTGTTGTTCAACTAAAACATGCTTAATTTAAAATGAAATATACTTTTTACTTATTTCAAATGTCCAGCAGATGGCACTAAAGATTTCCATTTTTACTTGTAATTCTCAGAGTTACTTAAATTATTTTTCTTTAAAACATTTAATATGTTAAAGAAAATTAGTACATTCAGCAGAGGGTGTAACTTAGAACAATGTATGTTCAGAGGTGGCTGGAAAAGAACAAAAGAGAAATTTATTAAATTTTGCAATTTCTACTCCTTTGTGGAGGACCGTCATTCCACATGCCTTTTAAAAAATAATTGTTATACATTAAAGGTTTTGTTGTATACTTTTTCTGTTTTTTCTTTGTCCATTTAGCCCTGTTAAAATGTACCTCATCCAATCAGCATCCCACAGTGTTCTGAAAGCACTGAAAGATAACACTTAGGAAAAATGAGAGCATAACTCATGATTAGCTATTAGTGTTTTACAGCCTGTTACTTCAGTCAAGCATTTATTTCTAATTCAGTTTTCAATTTACCATAGGAGGCCACTCCTGAGTAAGCATTAAATGAAGACATCTCAGGACAATGAGGCCCACTAGCATACATTTTTGCTCTTCTTAGGTATACCATCTCCCAAGAAACATCTTCACTGCGTTCCTGGATTTTGTGAGGCTCTGCTTGTGTAGAAGCTTTGATTGTTGGGCCCTGGAAATATTGTTTCTAGGTTATGATACGATATCTCTGCTTTCTAATTTTAGAGCTATATCATAGGTCTAAAATGGAAAACCAGTGATTTTAATAGTTTGAGAAACAGGTTATATCACTCAGAGCACAGTTCAAAAGAAGAAAAAGTGAAAATACAAACTTGAAAATTAAGGAAATTTTTTCATAAATCTTTCATATCACTTCAAAAAATAATCTTTATCATTTAACTACATTTTAATTATAAGTGCAAAATTAAGGCTCATGTATTGGTACTGTCTGATGAAAATGTGCCAGACCATAAAGTAGGATATTACCTGGGCATGGAATTTTTAAAAGGAGTTAATTTTAAAGAAAATACTCTAACAGATAATGCTGGTTCCTGTATAAGATAGGTATGTAATCAATAAATATTAAATAGGTCTAACTACATTCCATGTTAATTTATCCTGAATGTGGTATGTGAGCATGCTAATCTACCTAATACACGGCGTTAACTCCATGTGTTGGGAATTTAGAGGACGGCAGCCCCTATCCACAGATCAAGCAGAAGTGCTAAGTGACCAATTCACACCCGCATCTTCAGGAACGCACAACCTACTTTGAACCTTGCCTTTGCTCTATTCTTTACTATTTTCATCAGTCTATTAATTTATATTACTATAGGATAGAAAAAACAATAAACCAACCTCGCTCTATAACCTGATGCTTTGGGAAGGAGTGAATCTAACAGTTTAGGCACTAGCCTGCTGTTGCCTGCTCAGGATCAAATCTAGTTCTACCTATTTCTTCACGTTATGAACACAGGGAAATTATTTAGCTCTCTGTTCCTCAATTTCCTCCCTGACAAACTGGCATTAATAAAAGCAACTTCATAGGATTGTTGGAAGGGTTAGTGAGATAATCAATGTAAAGTGCTTAGCAAGTGTCTACACATGGTAAGTGCTCAGTAAATGTTAGCTATTATTATACATAGACATAGATAATACATGAGGGAAGACAGTACTTTGCTTTTAAGTTTCTGAGTTCATTTAGTTGATAACACTGGGAAGAAGCCACAACTGGCAGGATTTCCTGGCATATGGATACCAGTATGAGTGACTTAAAGGATCTATCAATAGACTGCTGATCTGGGGCAAAAAGGTCAATTTATAAAATGAAAGCCGTAAAGAAAGACAAGTCCATCAGCTTAATTTGTTTTGTGGATGGTAAGGAGATACAACCACTGGGGGGAGCCCACATGATTTTATCTGAAATATTTTCCAGCATTTTTTATTATCATTGCTATTTCACAACAGAGAAGAGGAAGATTTTATTAATAAGATATAATATGCTTAAAAAGAGTATTGCTATTAGGGTATTTTGAACTGGGAAGTATAGATAGTTTTAATTACATATATCCCCAATGCTCTGAAAGAATGGATGGATGAATGATATACACAGAAATTTCTAACAAGTCAGAGATATTTCCCTCTCACTTTTAATGACCGACAAGTTTAATCACTTTGAATATATCCTTCTTATTAGTGAATTAATTAGGCTTTGTGGCTTGTTCTTCATTTGCATGTTTATATTTGATCTGAGATGAAATGGCTGTTACTTGGACAAATAATCACTCCTTTACATTTGTAATATTCCATGTGAATAATTCTTTTACAATGTCAACAGTCCCATAAACCTCTTTAAGACATCTTGTTACCCAGAAATCTCAGAACCATAAGAGTTGATTAGAAATGCAATGTTCCCACTTTGTAGAATGTCTAATGATTCCATCTCCATGGGCAAATTCTTCTGTCAGCCAAGCTTAGTGAATACTCATTCCATTTACTGGGCTCTGTCTTTGTCCCCCTCCCCAGGAAAATTCCTGTCTTGTCTGGTCAAGGTTCTGCATCACCCACCTATTCCTAGAGAGCGAACAAGAGTCAACACTACTCTTGGTGAGGAAGGGAAATGTATCATGACTACTCTACTCCCCTGCCTGGAGAAAATGAGTGTATAAGCATCTTTCTTTGGTTTTGGATTTAATCCATGTTTGTGGCAGTACTTAGGAAGGTAGGAGAGTTCAGGGGTTCTGGGGCCAAATTTCCTGGGTTCATATCTTTCCTGGCCTCTTTCTCTTGCTAGCTCTGTGGTTCGACAAGTTATTTAACCCTCAAAGCCACAATTTCTTCAGGTGTAAAGTGGGTTGTTGTGAGGATTTAAATAGCTAGGAGATGCAAAGAACTCAGTAATACGTTGGGCACTTAGTAGGTACTCAGTAAAACATACTCTTTTTATCATTCACATAGGAAAGAGTAAGGAAAAGAAATCATATAAATCATCTACTTTTGCCCTGTGACACAAAAATATTATTGAATGGATTGCAATATGTAAGGATCTAGAACTAAGAAGTATTAAGGTTGAGCTTAGATATTTAAAAAGCAGTACCATCAAATATCCTAATTTTAAAACCTACGTTGAATATGAGAATGAGAAATTTATTCCAAACAGGCTTCCTCTGTCATTTTTTAAAAGCAAAAAAATACAAGATTCCTGGATTTTACTTGCACAGTATACTGAATTAGTCATCATTAGGTACAGTATTCTCTAAGCCATTCTGAAGTGCATTTCAAGACAAGTGACAAGATGTAATTTCCTTCCCATTATATTTGCTAATGGTGACATCTGTTTTCATCTTTTAATTAAAATACATTGTTAATATGCAGTTAAGATATAACTCTCATCTAAATAGCATAACAGGTGTTGTAAATAACTTAAGTTTTTTATCCACATGAAAGGGAGATCATATGGCAAATCAGTCTGACTTTATCACTAATGTAGAAGCTAAAAGTTCAGAGAGTCTCAGAAAAAAATTGTAATTTATATGAATGTATGTACAGTTCTGAATATTTTCCATGTGACCCAGAACCCCTACCACTATTTAATCAATTCCAGACATCTTCTACCCTCCCCAGCCACTGCCTTGGAATAATCAAGTCTATTTTTAAAACTTACCATCTTTTTTATATTTAGACACTAAAAATGTGTCATAATCAGCTTTCACTAATCACAGTGCACACAAAGCTAGAAATAGTCCCTTTTACCTTTCATAATATTCCATTATCTATGAAAAAATTTGAATACCACCAAGATACTCTGAACAGCATTTAATTCAATAAGTTATGCCAGAGCTCTGGACAGAAAATCTTATATTTTTGTCACTATAATCATGGTATTAAATTAAGCATGATCTAATGCCAGCTCAACAACCTGATCAATTTTGTAGCAATTGATCAAAAAGAGAACATTTTGCTATCCATCACTTTTGAGCAACTCCGTATGTTATGCATTGTTTTGTGATTTCATTTGCATATTTGATTAATCCCTGTGTGAGTCATTTTGACTTTAAAACCTGAGTCTCATCCCCTTTTACCCAAATCAGTAACCCCTGCATCTAGTCCCATACAAGCAGCAATCAGTTCAAAATTTATTGAGTTTAAGTAAACTGGAAGCTATTCAATGGAGTGGTCCAGGACGGATACCAAGCTAATCCTAAGGAGAAATTTATGTTCCCCCACCTTCTCTTTAGGATTCACTGCCCTTCGTTCCTCTTAGGCTTCAACATAGTAGCATACTGAATATACTGTACCTATGCAGAGCTAAATTCATATTTTACCATCACCTAAAGACTTGGAATGCTAATCTTATTGTTACTAGTTAAGCTGTGTCCTTAATTTCCCTGCTTTTTAACATTTAAATGGGGTAGTCAGGGAAGGCCTCACTGAGATGGTGAAATCTGGACAAAGTCCTGATGGAGGTGAAGGAGCAAGTCATAAAGAACGTGACTTGGCAGAGGGCTCAGCAAGTGTGAAGGCCCTGGAGGGAGAGCCTGCCTGGCTAGAGATAAAACACATGGGGCAGTATGGCTGGCAAGGGCTGAGCAAAGGGAGAGGAAGAGTTGGGGAGGCTGGCATTGTAGATCTTATAGGCCATGTCAAGGATTTGGTTTGTACTCTGGGTAACTGGGAAGCCACTGGAAGTGTCTGAGTGAGTGAATCAGGTGACTGGATTTAGATTCTCCCAGGAACTCTGTGGCTTTCGTGAAATAGGCAGAAGGCAAGGATGAAAGCAGGGACACCAGTCAGGAGGCCTCACAATAATCCAGATTAGTGATGATGGAAGTTTGGACCTGAGCTCCTGCAGTGGTGGTGGAGAGAAGTGCTAACATATTTCATTTTCCTTTATCTTGATTTTAATCTTCCCAGAGCCAATACAGATAGGCATATTTTATTTTCATGATTGTAAACAGTCGTTTCTTTCTTTCTTTCTTTTTCTTTTTTTTTAAAAAAAAAACAGATTCTCAGGTTACATATTCTATTTCAGGCTGTACATCTTTTCTCACTATCAAAGACAATTACTGACAAATCACACAAAGTGGCAAGTATTGAGCTTTCTCAGACTGAGTGATGCTAAAGAAAATTGTCTCTGAAGGAACTATCATATCAGAAGAGGATGCAGAAGTACAATGATACATTATTTCGTAATTTAACAAAAACTTATCTGATGCTCTGTTGGTACCCACTTGGCACCCACCCAACATCTAAAGTCTGGTAAATACCAAAGCATGAAGGTAAAACTGAACTGATACACTGAACCTCTTTTAAATTACAAGAACTTTTCTTCCATTAATGTGTTCTATGAATATTGTAAACAATTTGAATATAAAGTTATCCCAAGTATGGGCATCTTAAGTTAATAGTGTTCCCTCTGCCCCTTTTCATTTCTTCTTGTTCCAACACCAAGTCCCAGTGATCAAAACTTTGAGTCCAGGGTAGAAAAGAAAGTAGTAATTATATTAAATGGATATTGGTCACAGAATTCAGGTTCTATGAGTAAACAAGAAAAGTTCCACCTCTGAGAGTTTATATATTTTTGCTTATATTTATAATAGGGTCCACCTTCTCTTAGGTCGTTATGGAAACCTAAACAGTAGTGTTGTGACAGAGTTAGCTTCCTCAAATATGTTAAATGTCTTTGTGCGAGTGTGTATATTATATGTGTATCTGTATGTGTGTGTATAATATATGTATATAAATTATGTTAGGGAACATTTAATATATGTATATAAATTATATTAGGGAATAAGAAGGTAAACTTTATTAGATGACCCTGGATATTGCAGTGCCTCAAGGTCTTCATTTTAAGATTTCTCATTTTACAATGTTATAAATATAGATTTGGAAGGAAGGAGTGGGAAATTGGTTAGATCCATACTGATGCCAAAGATACGCTTCTTTGAACAATCTCTTATATCACCTTGGTTTTGTTTGTTTCTTTGTTTTGCTTTTGCTTCTTTCTCCTAAGTCTAGTTCAGGGAAATAAAAACCTAGTTCAGCAAATAACTGAAGCTTCTCTCTAACTCAGGGGCTCAATGACTGAGTAGTGGACTAAAGAAAGGATCCGTTGTAGCAACCTGGCTCTACTTCCTTATACCAGCACTAGTGATACCGAGCAAATTTACCTTTTGCACATGATATAAGGGAAGCCCAGGTCTCAGAAGGCTCCACCAGGGGAGTGACAGGGTCTCTTCACAGTGAGCTCATGCATGGCTGCTGCAACCAAGACCAGCTTTGTAAGGACAGGAATCATTGCCAACAGAAAAGAACATTCCTTACAGTAAAGGGGCGATTTGCAAGAGAGACACATGAGGTCCTGGGGAAAAGGAAGAAATAGGAAGAAAGGGAGAGAAATAAGGAAGACCCAGGGTGACTACAGACAAAGAGAGAGGTAACATTTTATATTAATTTCTCACATCAAAAACTTGGTGTGCACAGTATGTCTCTTGCCTAAAAATAATTTAAACAGCCTGACTAGGAGCATCCCTAATTTGTCACTGCAAGCATCCTGCTGTTAACCTTCTGCAGCTTCTGGGTGAAAAGGCATTTTAGGGACTTCTTTAAGCACATCATCCAGGCTTCACCAAGTGATCAGATTGCAGGCCTAAAGTAGAAAACCCTCAGGACATGAGGTATTACATTTTTAAATGGTTGGTTTCAAAAGTCAAAGGTTTACGGGTTTTTCACTTAGCTTTTATATAAATTCCATCAGGGTAAAAAGGAAGCACAAGACACAAGACTAAGTAGATCATTTTATAAGTTCTAGACAACTCTCAATCATCTAATGTGAAGCCATCCTCTTCCATTTAGTTAACGAAGACTTGGAGGAGAGGAGTTCATCCAAGGTCCCAGAGTCAGCATCTCCTAAGTTAGGGCTTTACTGCCAGATGAAAGGCAGGAATTGAGAAAATGCTGTGCCAGTGACTTTCCAGAGGCTCATGAGCAAGTGAGTTAGCCTGCCTGCATTTTATTCTCCCCATATGTAAATTGAGGATGATAATTGTTACCTCTTAGGATTGTAGAGAGGTTTGCCAGGTGCACTATCTAGTACAGAATTGGTACTCCATAAATCTTAGCTCTCCCCCCACTTTCCCTTTTCAGGTACTATGGTTTTTTCTTTATTCAGGAAAGGGGAAGCGAGTGTAATGGAAAGAACACTAACATAAGAAGACCTGGGTTTGAGTACTGGGTTTGCCTCTCACATACTGAGAAATAGCCCTAGCACCTCTGAGCTGGCCTTCATTATCTTTATAAGACTAGTCCACTTTGACCAGTTAGAGTCATCACTCATTAATTCATAAATTCAAAATAACTGAACATCTACTACATGCCAGGTGCTGTTTGAGGCACTGATGATAAAGCTTGAATAAAACTAAGTCCCTGTTCACAGAATACTTGAATTCAACTAAGGGAGGCAAGTATGAAGTACATGAACAAAAGAATATATATAATAGCACGTAGCACTAAAGGCTCTGAATACAAGAGGCTAAAGGATAGAAAGTAACTTGCAGGGGAAGGAGCCCACTTGCATAGATGGGATGGCCTGGAAACCCCTGTGTAAGAAACAGAGTCCCAAAGGAGGTGGAGAAACACACCTTCTGCCTAGCAGGGGAAGAGGATCCAGGAGAGGGAAGAAGCAAGTGCAAATGCTAGGCAGGAATGAGCTCCAATGGGGGCAGACAGGGCAGAGTCAGGGAGGGATTAGGGATGAGGTCAAAGCCAAATTATTAAAGGAGGACTTGGAGGGGCTTTCAGTTTTCTCCTCAATGAGATGAAAGACCACTGCTAGATTTTGAGTGACAAACTGATATGATGAGGCTGAAGATTCGAAAGGATCTCCCTGATTACTATGTGGAGAACAAATCATAAGCAAGAAAGTCCAGGTGAGAGACAAGCTACACAGTTATTTGACACTGTGTTTGTGGTCAGCGTAGTAGGGGAAAAAGTCAAAAGCCATCTGTGATGGTTAATTTCATGTGTCAACTTGACTAGGATATGGTGAGCAGTTGTTTGGTCAAGCAAGTACTCATCTGATTGTAATTGTGAGGATGTTTCATAGATGGTTCTAAATCATTAGTCAGTTGATTGCATCTATAGCTGATTACATCTACAATCAGAAAAAGAGACTGCCTTCAACAGTGAGAAAAGTCTCCTCATGCAATACAAGACTTTAAAGGGAATTTAAAGGGAGAACTAAGGATTTTGGCAGCAAGAAAGAATTTCTGTCTCCACTACAGACAGCCAGTTTCTCCTGTCAGATCTAAGTTCCCACCTTGTGCCCTGCCTTACGGAATTCAGATATCTGCTGCCTGTTGGTTCTGTTTCTCTTAAGACCCTGATTAATACATCATTATACCAATATAAAGTATTATTTAAGCAAATCTCTGGAGCTCAGTCTTTAACAACTTACCAGTTCTGTAACATTAAGCAAATTACTTAACTCCTTAAACTCTGAATTTCCTCATTGGTAAAATGAGGACAACAAGATTGTCTACTCAAGAGTATTATAAAATCTAAATGAAATAAACTAGGCAAAGAGCTTAGCATAGTGCCTGGCACATATTAAGGTACTTAATATCAGCAATAATTAATGTTATGTAAAAGTTTCTAAAAAATGGTGGTTAATATAAGAAGCAATCGTATGAACAATAATTTTTAAAATCCTTAAAGAGTGCTAGTGAATTTTTAATATTGTAAGAAATGTGGGCCACATATAATTACACATAAACCAACAGGTCACACACTCATAAGAGACTTAGACAAGTGATTGTAAAAATCTATCTTCAATTATATCATTATATCATGATATTAACAAAAATTAATTCTAGTTTTTCCAACCATGGGTTGTTTATTTAGTTACAGAACATGTTTATCTTTAAAGTCTATTCTAAAAAGAATCACCTTCATAGCAGAATTCTGGAAAAACATGGCCTGCTATTTAAAAAAACACTTTATTCAGAGTTACTAATCAGTTATAGATTTATAATTTGATTGGATTTGTGTGCTAGTTAGATATCTCAGGAAAAATTTCTAGACTACTGCTGTGTATTGTAGATCTGGAGCTCATTAATATCCTGTTTATTTTTCTATTCTTGATAAAACAGAATAATATTTTAAAGTTCTCAAGCACGAGATGCCAGGATGAAATCACATTAAACCAGAGCCCAGGCAGAGGTGAGAAATGAAGTTCACCATGACCAGAACATGACATACTGGAATAGTTCCTGTTCCAAAGGACACAATGGACTTCACCTTAAGATTATTTCTGAATGGGTAGACAGCACCAACTGGTAGGTTTCCTCACTCCCCTCTCTTTTTTGAAGATACTCAAAAGGATAACTATAATTGTGTCCATTAAATATGAGAACTCATGCCTACGGTATCAATGTTGGACTTTGTTTTTATTATTTATTATACATACACAACTCAGTTTAAACCCTCAGAAAATGCATACTGTTCACAGCCATTAACCATTTAAATTGCCATAACAACATGCATACTTACATTATTTCAGTATTTCTCATTAACTTATCTTCTACCTTTCATCTCAATCAATTTTGAGTTGGTGCCTTGCCAACAGATGCAATTTTACACAATGATAATTTTTGACAAGCCATACTTAAATTTTTGTGGTTTTGTTTTTGCCTATATTTCAAACAAAAGATATGCCAAGAAAACAAAAAATACCACGAATACCAATTATATAACACAAAACAGTATGTGCATGAATGTTGCTGTGTAGGTACCCTATTTCATGAATCTCTCTATTACATATGGTTAGGGCCCTGCCTCCCTCTTCTCATGGAGTTGATATAAGAAGCAAAGGCAGAATGGGTGAGAGGATATGCCCACTCCCTTACCAGTAAAATATTTAATACAAGAATTGAGGTTCCAAACTTTTTGGGTCATGGACCCCTTTGACTGCCTGTGGAGCCCCTTCTCAGATAGCTTTTCAGCATATAGCATTAAATATATAAAATTATAAAAGATAATTATTTTGAAAATTTATCAAATTACTTTTTAAAACCTAAGTATACGATATAGTGATATAGGTGGTTATTTTTAATTCTTGGACACATAAATATGAGTACTTTTTAAAAAATGGAATATAATATATTGACATTTATTTTATGAGATACAGTAGTACTCACAGACTCTCAGTTAACATATGAGGAAATTGTGGGCCAAAGAAGTCAATCATACAGATAAAGTCAGATCTGAACAAAGTGGATAGAAGAGTAGGTTTTGTTTAAATAACGAGAAGAGCCACTCCTTTTGGACAGGAATTTGACCTGGACATCATAGTTAATACACTTTCCTTTGTGGAATTTAATATGGCATTTTTCAACAATAAGAAGAAATCATGCTCAGTGTTAAATTTCACATGGAAGACAAATAGCTGAGTAATAAATCTGATATCTAGCTATAGAGATCAAAATCCATCATTTGGCATGAGAAGTATATTTATCTCCACTGAGTTTTTGGCTTGTATTTTGAATTCATCTCAGTGGAAAATTCATGTTGCATTCAGTGTTTTTCTTTTTATTCTACTAAGCAATGAATCTCAGTTTTAACCTTCAAGTATTTGTTCTGATTTCGTTAAGATAAGTGTTTAGCTCTTGCAAGGAAATGATTTGCATTTTATTTGTAAGAACAGCCAATACTGATTCACACAACAAGAGACGTTTAGAGTGACAAGAGCTGGGACACAAAGGATTAAATTTTCAGTTTAAATTTTGCAGGTGCTAAAAAACAAAAACAAATAAAAAATGGAATAGATGACAAAAATACAAATACTGCTCACGAAAGGAGCATAGGTTTAAAGAGACACTGCTGAGTATTTCACGTCATTTTCTTCATAGCCAGAGCACTAAATATCCTTCTGAAAGCCCAAAAATATATTTTTTTTTCCATTGATTTTGCCCTCTAAACATTTTATGTTTCTTGGAGTACTCAGGAATAAGAAAAAATATGTTCAGCTTACATTCTGGTCAGCATGAGACTGTTTTGTTCACAGACGTATCCTAAGAAGGTAGAACAGTGCAGAAGTTCAGTTAATATTTGTTGAATGAATGCTGGTGAATTTTCTTTTAACTGGAAGAACATGGTCCCAGAAATTTCCAGTTTCTCATCTTCTGGCGGAATCAACCAGAAATTAAGCCATTGTAGAAAATGGTGAGCCCCGTGAGGACAGGAATCTCTATTTGGTTCATTTTTGTAATCCCTTTCTTTGCATTGTGGTTTCCTATAGAAGATGCTCATTAATTGTTGGGTAGATGAAAGTTCCAGGACACATTTTTTTCTCTCCCCACCATACATGCTGTCTACCTTATCCCTCCCCTCTCTAACCGATATTTTCTCATGCTGGTCTAATCATCTAGAACATCTACTTTCTTACTGCTGCCCTATTCAAATTCAGACCAGTCTTCAAAGCTCAGTACAGTGTCCTTTCTGAGGCCTTACATGAAACCTCCCTCTCTGAAGGCTATAGAATTTCAGTCTCTACTACTCATCCAGAAATTTTATGTGTTTATGTCTTGTTTGCAAAGTTCCTTTGTCTCCCCCAAACCATACCACAGATTCCTTTTATATCCTTCACAATTATAATCTGAATGTTCTGTAAATAGTCAATGCTCAATGAATATCAAAATGTGTGCATAACATAGCAGAATTATTCTCTGAGACAGTTGAGAGGGACCTGAAGTATAATTTAATCTAAACTCCCTCCTTATTCTTAGATCTCATAAAAAAATATCCTGACCCAGTATTCTTCAAGAATCTGTCCATACCTTCTGGTGAGATAAGGAAATATCATATGAGGCATACAATTCTACGTTTGAACAATAATTTGTTCATTCATTTATATTGAGCCTAATATGCCTACACTTTCTACCTTCATTATTGACTTCATAGCTTTGGCTCATATAGAATAGACAATACTTTTTTCCCACATGACATTCATCCAAATATTTGAAGACTGCTATCTGTTATGTACCCTTGGAGTCTGCTTTTCCTCAGGCTAAATCATTTATCATTTGGCAAGATTTTGTATCCTTTCACCATCCAAATTGCTCCCTCTAAAAATGTTCCAGTTATCTATTCCACTCTGAAAGTAGGTCACCCAAAACTGCAGTCAATGATTTAGATGTGAGCTTACCATTCATTATTTTTATACTGTATTTCTAGTTATAGGTCCATATCACATTATATTTCTGGAGGTCATAGTCATACAGTTGACACCTATTTGAACTTACAGTCAACTAAAAGTCCTGTGTCATTTGTATATTTCCAAAAGCTAAATTGCTCATAATTGTGGTTAGTTCATGTAGGCCAACACATAGGACCTTACTATCTCAACTACTGTATTTTTATCTTGCTACATTTGGCACATCACTCCATAGCAAATGAATTGTGGAGTCTGGTTGTGAATATCTTATCTAATTTACTATTTCTGTCAGATAAATATCTTGTGAAAATCTGTGATGACTATTCTACCCTCATCACAGGTATAGGCTAATTTTTTCTGTAAAGGAAAAATTAGTAAATAGTTCAGGTGTTGAGGCTCATACAGTCTCTGTGGCGACTGTTCACCTTTACTATTATAGCAGGAAGCAGCCACAGCTAGCAGAAAAACAAACAAGGGTTGCTGTTTCAATAAACCTTTATTTATTCATACTTAAATTTAGGTTTTATATATTTACCATGTGTCATGAATTATTATTTTTATTATATTTGACTTATTTCAGCCATTTAAAATGTAAAAAGCATTTTGTATCAGGCCATACAAAAACAGGTGGTGGGACAGATTTGATCCTCAGGATGTAGTTTCCTGATTCCTGATCTAAATCACAACTAAAAGCGATGTGTATGCCAAGATCTACTTCAAAGCCATGCAGCGTGCTCCAAGAAAACTCACTCCAAATCAGTCCTTAATAACCAGGGCTCAGGGAAAAAAATTATTTACCTGAACACTGAAAATACAAAAGCTAGGGATCTACCTTAAAAAAGGGTCTGATTCAATAAATTATGAGAGAGACTCGGAATGTGTCTCTTAAAAAAGCTTCCTGGATGTTCCTTATGTACAGCACAAGTTCTAAAACTGGCCTCTGTTATTACAGTTGTTAACAAGAAACGTTCAGAGTTTCTTTCTAAGACTACCTTTATTTTGTCATGAGAAGGTAAGAGAATATAATGGTGAGCAAGACAGGATGGTACTGGCCCTTACAGACTTCATTAGAGAGTTACATTTTATTGAAATCCTTTATTACAATGCCTGTGCATTCTGTAGAGTGGAAGCCAATGCACTATTTATAATCAGAGACCTATAAGTTCTCATGAATGCAATGGTATTAAAAATAACTCATATGCTTTCCCATCTTATATATTTTAAACTGGCATATTTCATCCCACCTATTATGTAAATTGATCCAAGAATTGTCTACTTAGGTGAATTTTTTACATACTACATTGTACTTGCTCACCATTATAATCTCTATACCTGGCACCTTGCCTAGCACATAGTAGGTGTCCAAATATGTTAATTGAGTAACTGAATCAATATAAGTGAATTGTATGCAAGATGCTGAAGGAGGGAGAAGGTATGATAAGCAAAAGTACTATATCAAACTAAAACTTACACTGAAACTTTTGAAAACGTGACTAAGCATGGTCCATGTTTACCAGGTGGCAATAATTCTTATAGCTATGCTAAGCATCACGGCCCACCAACCCAGCACAAACAAACAAGACAAATCAAATCAGTCGTGGATCAAAACACAAGAACAAGAAAGCCTGAATTGAGGGGACAGCTCCTGGCTGCTCTACTGACCTAAGGTAAACTTATCAACCCTATGTCTCAGTTTATTAATATAGAACAGAAATTAGATGACTGGCCCCATACTCAAAGATACTGTTAGAATCAGAGTGGAAAACCTTGCAAAGCAGACTGGCTATTACCCTGTGTCAGTTTTTATCTACTAAATTGTAAAAGGCCCTGCTGGTCCCACCTTCTCCTGTAACCTGCCATCTTGCTAGAGAGAATGAAAGTTTTGAGCAGCAGTGTGCAGTGTTGTTTTGAATAAGGTCACAGGGCTAGCTTTACAGATACATGTGCCCAGGAAATAAAGTGGTGGTCCAAATATGCAAAAGAAACAGCAACAATTGTCTCATTTCCACAGAACCTGAAACAGCTATTTTGCCTTTGCCACAGCACTAACCTCCAGAGTTAAAGCTTCCTCAAATATTTTCAATCTGGTATTTGTCACAGGTACCGTTCAGTTTTCCCTTCCAGGCTCAACAAACCACCAGAGACCTCTATTACAGAAGCTGGCCCCTGAGCTCGGATTTTTCAAGCTCTCTGACTGTGCGGGGACTGAGGCTTGGTTTCAGGGCCTTTGGCTGCCCTGCCCACTTTGCACTGCCACAGAAGCTGCTGCTGCCACCAGGGTAGAGTGACTAGCAGCAAAGCATCTAGGTGCTTCTGGCATCACTTAGAGCAGTAAAAATCAGCAGCAGGGAAAATTAAGTCCAGCTTCCCATTTCTCCCCTAGCTCAGTGCAGTATTAAATCCGTGCCTCTATAGCATGGCAATATTAAATTCACTTCCTTCACTGTTACAAACATTGTTAATCTCCATTGTACTTTATTAATTGCATGATTTCCAAACACCTCACCATCTTCAAGCCCAGACTACTCTCCATATTTGTCATTATTTCTAGAGCGTTCTTTCTCTGCTTATTCAGTTCAGTTACTTTCTGCACTCTCATCAGCTCATGTGTAGAAAATCATGTCACCTCATAAATTCATCTCAGGCATCATCTCTCCTTATTCATCATTGCTGACACTGTTGCTAATCTAGCCACTTCCCTTCAATCTTCTCATTCACCAAACTGTTTCTTTTTTTTTCCTCCCTGCCCCACTCCGTCAGCTTTATTGCTATCTGCTTTTTCTCCCACACCTGTTTTCTGCCTTTGAGAATAACCTGAACAGACTCACAATTTTGGCTAAGAATAAAGGAAAGATTTTATCAACTAGTACATAAGCATGGTGAATTTGTGAGCAAAACTGTTTCAAGTTTATTTGTATAACAACACCCATAATATATAGGTTGAAAATTAGTAGAAAAGCTACAAAAAAATGGTTAAAGAAAAAGAGTTGAAGGAAATGGCAGAGTAGGAAGTTCTAGGAATCAGTGCCTCCATGAAAACAACTATTGTACTGGCAGGAAAGATCTGAATCAACCACTTTGAAACTCTGGAGTCTAGGGGAATACTGAGCAACATCCATGAAGGAGTGAGAAGAAGAGCCTGGTAAATTGTGATAAACACAGGTGAGTGTCAACCTCCCTGCAGAAGCTCCTATCCTCCATCCCTCAGCCTGCTGGCAGGCAGCAATGGGGACTGGAGCTCCAGTTCCTGGCTCAGCTCACTGGTGCCAGGGTGGGACGCAAAGAACTAGTCCTCCAAACTCCACAGGTGTGTGGTTTAATCCCAGATCTCTACTTTTCATCAGCTATTTCAGTTTGCTAGAGGCTGGCTCTGAGGGTGGCCCCCTATTCCAACCGCACTTGGGCAAAGGCAGCAGAGGAATCATAAAGACAGTAACATTCTTCAAAACTACAGAAAACAGCTGAAGGCCTGCATTAACCAGGCAAGTGCTTAATTAAGAAAACAAAGCTTCAAAAGTCATAGAAGAAGCTCCCGGAGCCCTTGCTGGCCCCTCCCCAAGATCCTCCAATGCAGGGTGGAGCCAGTTTGCATTTTCATGTGGGTTCCTGGCCTTGGTCTGGAGTGAGCAGAGTGGCTGCTGTGTGCATACTGGGGTGCATGTATGTCAGTGCCAATCTATTGGGAGGAAGTTTGAGAGACTTAGCAGGAAATATGTCTCTGGCTGGTTTTCCCACAGTTTTTTCTATTGCAGACTCTGGGACAGTATGAGAAACAATAATGTTGAAGCAACATGGGTCAAAGGACTACCTGTACTAAGTCACTGAAAAGAGCACACAGAAAAAGGAGGTCTATTTCAAAGGGAATAGAGGGGGCATTCACATGAACTGTAAAATGTAAACAGGGAATTCCTAAGGCCTTTAGCTAGCACAGGCCCAAGAAAAGAAGCAAGCTCCTTGGATCTGACTCTACCCAGACTCTGATCAGACAGAGAGTACCCTACACTTCCCATTTGCCTCAGGCAGATATTCCTGATAGGAAGGCTAAGCTCTCAGGGAAACCACAGTGAAAGAACAGCCAATTTGCAAAGACCATGAAAAGGTGCTTTTAGCCTTGCTTTGTTTGTTTTGATTAATTCCTGGTGCTCAAGAAAATCTCTGTCATATCGCTATCTGGATATGAACTTAAGGAACAGACAGCTCATGGTCCAAATCTCAGAGTTCACACTTTAAAATATTAAAATGTAGAGCATGCAACAAAAGATTACAAGGCAAACAAAGAGACAGGAAATGATGGCGCATCCAAAGGAACAAAATAATACAGAAACCTTTAATGGAGAGGACTAGACTTTTGGAGTTACTGGACAGAGACTTACTATACTCAAGGAGGTAAAGGGAAACTAAAGGACATGAGGAAAATAATGAATCGGCAATATGGGAATCTTTTCAGAGAAATACTGGCGTTCAAGAACATAGTAACTGAAGTGAAAAATTCCCTACGTGATTTCAACAGCAGATTGGAGGTGGCAGAAGAAAGAATCAGTAATCTTAAAGACAAGATAATTTAAATGGTTCAGACTGAGGAGCAGAAAGAGAATTAAAAAGAACTAATAGAGCTTAAGAGACCTGTGGGACACCATCAAGTGTATCAATATATGCATAAAGGGAGTCCCAGAAAGAGAAGAAAGAAATAAAGGGGCAGAAGGAATATTCAAAGAAATAATGGCAGAAAACTTCCAAATTTAAAGAAAGATGTGAATATGCACATTCAAGAAGCCCAAAGACTCCAAACAAGATAAACTGAAAAAGATTCATAACCAGACACATTGTAATCAAGCTGTCCAATGTCAAGGAAAAGGTGAGATCTCTGAAAGCTTCAAGAGTGAAACAATGAATGATGTACAAGGGAATCCCAATACAATTAAGTGTCAATTTGTCATGAGAAACCACGGAGGTAAAAGGGCAATGATACTAATTACTTAAAGTGCTGAAAGAAAATAATTGTCAACCAAGAATTTTATATCCAGCAAGACTTTCTTACAAAAATTAGGGAAAGATTAAGACATTCTCAAATACATAAAAACTGAGGGTGTTCATCACCATTAGCCCTGCTCTACAAGCAATAGTAAAGAGAGTTCTTCAGACTGAAAGAGAGTGGATCAATGCAGCATAAAGAAATGAAGACCACTGGTCAAAGTAACCATATGGGTAATTATAAATAGTAGTACTGTCGTATTATATTATCCATTACAGAATTATACTTCTTACTGGTGCTAAAATGCAAATATATAAGAAGTAATGAGAAGTTGATGGTTTTAGACATTGACCAAAAAGCACATGAAAAGATGTTCAATATCATTAGTGATTAGGGAAGTACAGATCAAAACTACAGGGAGATATCATTTCATACCCATACCCACTAAAATGGCTACTAAAAGAAAATGGAAAATGACAAGTGCTGGAGAGGATGTCAAGAAATAGGAAAACACAGACATTGTTGGTGAGAACATAAAATGGTGCAACTGCTGTGGAAGATAGTTTGGCAATTCCTCAGAAAGTTAAGTATGGAATTACTATATGACCCAGCAATCCAGCTTCTAGTTATATACTCCCAAAGAATTGAGAGCAGGGATTTGAATAGCTGCATTATTTAAAATTGTTGAAAGATACTTAGGTTGCCTAAGTATCCACCAAGTGATGACTGAATAAATAAAATGTGACATATACATATATAATGGATTATTATTTAGCCACCTGCATCAGAATGGATGACATCATGTTGAGTGAAATAAGCCAGATGCAAAAGGACAACTATTGTACAATCCCACTGACATGAAATAATTAGAATAAGGAAACTCATAGAGTCAGAATCTAGAATATAGTTTATCAGGGGATGAAGTGGGGTTGGGGAATGGGAGTTAATGCTTAAACTGTACAGAGTTTCCATTTGGATTGATTGAAAAACTTTGGTAATATATGGTGGTGATAGTGTCACAATATTGTGAATGTAATTAATAGCACTAAATTATATATTTGAATGTTGTTAAAAGGGGAAATCTTAGGCTCTTGTCTTGAATGTTGTTAAAAGGGGAAACACTAGATTAAAAATTTTTTTAAAATATTGCACTGTACAATACAGTGAACCTAAGTCAAACCATAGGTTATAGTTAATAGTACAATTATAAAAACGTTCTTTCATGAATTATAACAAATGTAGGACCAACATGTTAATAATAGGGTGGTTTATGGGAATCTATATTGTACACGTTTTTTCTGTAAACTTACAACTTCTTTAATTAAAATAAGAAGAGTTGGGAAGCGGACTTGGCCCAGTGGATAGGGTGTCTGTCTACCACATGGGAGGTCTGCAGTTCAAACCCTGGGCCTCCTTGACCCGTGTAGAGCTGGCCCATGCACAGTGCTGATGTGTGCAAGGCGTGCCCTGCCACACAGGGGTGTCCCCCACATAGGGGAGCCCCACACACAAGGAGTGCACCCCATAAGGAGAGCCGCCCAGTGCGAAAGAAAGTGCAGCCTGCCCAGGAATGGCGCTGCACACATGGAGAGCTGATGCAGCAAGATGATGCAACAAAAAGAAACACAGATTCCCATGCTGCTGACAACAACAGAAGCAGACAAAGAAGAACACGCAGAGAATAGACACGAGAACAGACAACTGGGGCAGGCGGGAAAGGGGAGAGAAATAAATAAATAAATCTTTCTAAAAAATAAAAGAAAATAAGAAGAGTTAAAGCAGTATTTTTGGCAGTGATTTTGGAGGCAGATGTGGCACAGTATTATAATGCTGTATGTTGGAATTTGTATAGTTCTAGCATGTTAGTTACCATGGATCAAAACATGGTCTACCACAATCTAGGATGTTTTCTTCTTCCAGGCTATGAGCATTATGTAATGAGAGAAGAGACATTTGTCCAGCAATGAGATCTCTCAAGTCATCCTTTGCTATCAAAAGGGTTGTTACTTTTCTTTTAAATTAATTTTTATTATACAACCACTGGATGTAGAAACAAGAGTTTGGGCTAATGCTGAACTTCTCCCAATGATTTAACTACTTGACTCTGATAAAGTTATCCAATCTGTGGAACGGAAATACTGGCCTAAAATTTTTTTGAGGAATATGTAAGTAAATCTAAGTAAAAGAACATGATCCATATTAACGGAAATACAATAGGCTCCTATTTTCTCACGCATATCATTAGAAAAGGTTGTAAGGATAATAACAGCTACCATTTACGAAAACCCAGTATGCTTCAGGCAGGATGTCAAGTGCTTTCCATGCATTAATTCACTTATTTAACAAAACAATATTGAGAATCTGCCATGTGCCAGGCACTCTTGTGAACACTGAAGATATAGTGTTGAATAAGACAAAGTCCCTGCGCTCAAGGAGTATACATTCAAGATGCAGAGAGTATACATAAACAAATAGCCTATCATATCATCAGTAAAAGGTGTTGTGGTAGCTGAGCAAGAGGTTAGAGAGTGAGTAGGGATACAGGAGTGCTATTATAAAATATTCTAAATAGGCCTGTCCAGCCCCACTAGGAGGTGATTTTGAATAGGATGTAAACAAAGAGAGGTAGCAAGTCATCAAATATCTAAGGCAGAATAGTCTAGGTAGAAGAAATGGCAAGTACAAAGTTCCTGAGGCAGGAACACACTTGGATATATCTGAGTCACAGCAAGATCAGTAGGGCAGTGGCAGCATGAGCAAGGTGATAAAGCTGGATACACAGCCAGGGGCCAGATGCTGTAGGGTTGTATTATATATAATGAACTATATGGATTTTATTGTTAGTGGGATGAGAATCAACTGGAGCATTTGAAACAGGGAGAGACATGGTCTATTTTCAGGGTTTACAGGATCACTCTGGCTGCTCTTAGGAAGGAAACAAAACATATAGGGTCAAGAGTGGGAGCTGGTGAAGATGGTGGTGGGTTAGAAAAGGATAATAGCAGGGAAGATAATGAAAAATGTTCAGAGTTAGGACTTAGTTTGAACATAAGGCTCACATTATTTACTAATGGGTTGACTGCAAAGTATGAGTGAAAGAGAAGAATCAAGGGTGATTTCTAAATTTTTGACCTCAGCAACTGCAGAGATTAGAAAGGCAAGAGGAAGAACTTGTTTAAGGGAGAAAATTCAAGAGTAAAATCTAGGTTATATTAAATTTGTGACACCTACTAGAGATCTGAGTAAGTGTCAAATAAGCAGTTATTTATTAGTTTATGGATCTCAAGAAAGTAGTTTAGCTGGAGATACAAATGCATAGCCTTTTTAATGCTCACAAAACTCTAAGAAGAAATTAAATAACTTGTTTCTGAGTTCAGAGAAACATTAAACAGAACAAAAGAGGAAAAAGCTTTAAATAGTTTCTTTGTAAATAACCTAGACACCTATGTCTAGGTTGGTAGAGGAAAATAAATCTAAGAACAGTCAATAGGAAGCTTTTGAAAATGTATAATGTTAGAGCAAATGCGGATATTGGCTGACATTCAACATAGTTTTAATTGTAATACAAAATAATCTCAAAAATGAGATTCCAGTGTTGCAATCAGTGAAAAGAGATATTTCACCAAGTCACAGACATATAATAGAACCAAATTGCCACAGATGTACCTGGAAAGCAATGAAAAAAGTTAAAGAAGCAAAATATTTTTTCTTCATGAACCCCACTGATTTAAGGTATTATTGAAACCTATCAATATCTAAGAGATAGTGATGGATCACTTATCATACTTGTGTGGCTCTAAATTGCACCTAAATAACTCAAGAAAAGAGGCTGTCTGAACTCTGAGTATAATCTTACACTCTCCATGGTCTTCATTTGTGTGTATATAACCATCGTGGAGAATGAGTTGAATGAAGCAGAAAATTTGCTTGTTCCTCTACACAGTCTTGGGGGCATTCCAAACACAATATGAATTCAACTGGATTATCAATATCCAACATCCCTTTCCTTGAGCTCTAATCCTATTATTTCTCTCTCAAAATCATTTGATTCCTTTTCAGCAAGTGATTATTTAGTACCTACTATAAACATAGAATGTTTGGTTAAAATGATAGTTGCTACACTAATACAGCCAGAATTTTAATCCCAGCTCCTCTACTTACCAGCTACATGGTCAATGGCATGCCACCTAACCTCTGTCCTTTATGGAAATTTTCACCTGTAAAACAGGATAGTCAAATCTTCCTGATAGGGTTAGTCTGAGCATTGAATGAGATAATACATGCAAAGCCCTTAATAAAGCACCTAGCATAGTTTAAGTGATCAATAAACATTTGCCATTCTTATTATTGTTATTACTATCATTACTATTATTTTTGCATGCACTTAGAATCCCATGTGTTTCCTATCTCTTTTTCTCTGGGGCAGAAAAGAACAATTAACTATTAAAAAAGTTGAAAATTTCTAAAAAATAGAAAAGGCAATAATATTCACTTTTAAAATTTTAACACTTTAAAAGATTTAACTTGACAAATCTTTGTAATTTGTATTAGTAAAATTAGGCAGAGTTCATTATTCCTTTATATATCCATTCAGGAGATCAAATGAGATATTGTATGCAGTCGAATAGTGTCCCCCCAAAATTCTTGTCTACTTGGAAACTTAGTGATCTTATTTGGAAATAGAGTCTTTGCAGATGTGATCAGGTAAAGATGACATCATAATGGATCAGTATGGGTCCTAAATTGAGTGTGACTGATGTCCTTATAAGAGGGGGATTTGGATACACACAAACACAGAGAGGAGTAGGCCATGTGATGACCCAGACACCACACGGAGAATATGTGACAGCAGAGACAGAGCTTAGAGTTATGTGCTACAAGCCCAAGAAGACCAAGAAGGCATGCTGACCAACCACCAGAAACTGGATGAGGAGAATCTCCCCTACAGGTTTTAGAGGGAGCATGGCCCTACTGGCATCTGGATTTTAGACTTCTAGGCTCCAGAACTGGGAGTCAGTAAATTTCTGTTGTTTCAAGCCACCCAGTTTGTTAAACTTTTTTACATCAGTCCTGGAAAAATAATACAGAAACTTTTATTCAACACTCCACAGACTAGGTTTTTCTTTGCTCACTTACTTGTAATCGTAGGTGCACACGAGAGATGAGCCACTGCAAGAGTCTGGTATTCTTTAAGCACCACAAGATCACTGTTAGGTTCAGATTTTCAGTGAGAGCTGTTCAGTTCCAAATGGTTCTCCTCCATGTTAACCCAAAAAAGACTTTCCTGGACCTTTTTACCAAGGCATGTTCTCTGATCACACATCATTAATAACAGATTATACCACCCTAATTCACAATATAAGCAGAAATTTAAAACAGACTTCAAACAAATGCTTGCATACCACTTCTCTCTGCTATATACTGAAAATAAGTAACGTTTTGTTTAATTTTGTTAAAGAGGTGACAGTGGTATTAGATGACATACACTATGCCTATGTTATAGCAAACATGTCTCCAAAAGACATACACTGATAAAAAAAGGAACATAGCGTAGAATTTAACGTCCAAACCAAATCCCCAAACTAAATTCATCATTTTAACTTTCTTTCAAACAGAACCTCACAACTGCATTTATATAAGAGGCTCCTAGGTGGTCTTCCAGAATCCAGCCCACCCCAAGTACATCTAAAACACACTCTTAGCTGCTAGGGGACAAAAAATCTTTATCACAATAGAAATGAAGGACATTAAAATCTAGTACTTTTATTTGCCAGATAAAGCCCAGTGTGGTGGTTTGGAATTGTTTTAGTTTGCTAAATACTGTGGGAAGCAATATACCAGAAATGGGTTGGCTTTTACAGTGGGGTTTTATTGACTTGGAAGTTTACAGTTCTGAGGTTGCTAAAATGCCCAAATCAAGGTATCAGATGAAGCTCTCATCCCGAAGACCAAGATCAGATGCCGGTGATATTGGACTCCTCTGTCAAATGGGAAGGCACATGGCAGGATCTCCCTTTTCTTTGACGTCTCATCACTTGCAGCTTCCCACTTTCCATGGCTTTGGTTCTCATCTTCCAGGGCTTTCTCTCCATGCTATGTGTTCTGCTGATGTCACTTTCTGGCTTTCAGGATTTTGTCAGCTTCTGGGTGTTTCTTTCTGTTTCTCTCTTATTTATCCTGTTTATAAAGGACTCCAGCAAAAGGAAGAAGACTGACCCTGACATGCTTTACTGAATTAATCTAATCAAATGGCCCTAAACTGAATCAAATTAAAAGGTCCCACATATAATAGGTTCATACCCACAAGAAAGGATTAGTACTAAAGACATGAGTTTTTCTGCGGGCCATAAAATCCTCAAACTACCACAGGACTGTATGTAACCCCAGAAAATCATATTCTTAAAGCTAATCCACTCCTGTGGGTATAAACCTATTTAAATTGTACCTTTTGATGAGGTTACTTCAGTCAAGGCTTGGCCCAGGATGGGTTTTAATCCTCTTATGGAGTCCTTTATAACAGAATGGTATTTGGACAGAAAGAGGACCATGAAAGCAGGAAGCTAAAGGAAGCAAATCTAAAAGAGAAGGGAGAGATCAGTGGATGCCACCACGTACCTTGCCATGTGGCAGAGACCCAAGGATCTCCAGCAACAGCTCTTTGGGAAGAGAGCACCACCTTGATCATGCCTTGATTTAGACATTCTCATGGCCTCAAACTGTAAGCTAATACATTCTCATTGTGAAAAGCCAACCCATCTCATGGTATCTGCTTCGAGCAGTCGTGACAGTTTGAAGCTGGGTGGATCCCAGAAAATCATGTCTTTGGGGGAATCCATTCCTGTGGGTGTGGGCCCTTTGATTGGATTGATTTTGGTTGGGTGGGATGTGGGGCTTTGGTTGGATTACTTCAGTGAGATGTGACCCAAGGTGGGTCTTGGTCCTCTTGCTAGAGTCCTTTATAAATGGAGGACTGAAAGCAGAGATACACAGAAAAAAATTGGCAGACAGAAGAACCCTGACAGGCTAAGAGAGAGGCCTGGGGAGGAGGGGAGAGACAAGCCATATACCTGATTGCCCACAGCTGAGCTTGGGGAAAGAGCTTTGCTTGATGCCTTGGTTTTGGCAGAGCTGCCATTATGCCCTGCCATGTTCACCTACAGCCAACCTTTGGTGACGTCATCTCTGATGATGCCTTGATTTGGACATTTTCACAGCCTCAGAACTGTAAGCTTTTTTTTTTTTTTTTTTTTTAAAGATTTATTTATTTATTTAATTTCCCCCCCTCCCCTGGTTGTCTGTTCTTGGTGTCTATTTGCTGCGTCTTGTTTCTTCGTCCGCTTCTGTTGTCGTCAGCGGCACAGGAAGTGTGGGCGGCGCCATTCCTGGGCAGGCTGCTCTTTCTTTTCACGCTGGGCGGCTTTCCTCACGGGCACACTCCTTGCGCGTGGGGCTCCCCCACGCGGGGACACCCTTGCGTGGCACGGCACTCCTTGCGCGCATCAGCACTGCGCATGGCCAGCTCCACACGGGTCAAGGAGGCCTGGGGTTTGAACCGCGGACCTCCCATATGGTAGACGGATGCCCTAACCACTGGGCCAAAGTCCGTTTCCCAGAACTGTAAGCTTTTGACCTAATAAATTCCCATTATAACAGCCAACCCATTTCTGGTATATTGCTACAAGCAGCCTTTAGCAAACTAAAACAGCAGCTTAGCTAATTAAAATACCCAAGGAGGTTGAATTTCTTATGCCAGGCGACATTCTTAGCTATGATGGAAACCACATGGGCCTAGTTTGTGTTTTTGTTTTTTTTTTAAGATTTATTTATTATTTATTTCTCTCCTCTTCCTGCCCCTCCCCCCCACTCGGAGTTGTCTTTTCTCTGTGTCTATTTGCCGTGTCTTTGTGTCTTTGTCCCCTTCTGTTGTTGTCAGCGGCACGGGAATCTGTATTTCTTTTTGTTGCATCATCTTGTGCTGTCAGCTCTCCGTGTGTGTGGCGCCATTCCTGGGCAGGCTGCACTTTCTTTTGCGCTGAGCAGCTCTCCTTATGGGGTGCTCCCCTACGTGGGGGATACTCCTGCGTGGTAGGGCACTCCTTGCACGCATCAGCGCTGCGCATGGGCCAGCTGCACACGGGTCAAGGAGGCCCGGGGTTTGAACCACGGACCTCCCATGTGGCAGACGGACGCCCCAACCACTGGGCCAAGTCCACTTCCCAAGTAGGCCATCTCTTTATCATTCACTTCCTTTAGTTTCCCTCCTCCCTCCCTCTCTCTCCCACCCTTTTCCCACCTTCCCTTTCTCCCTTCCTCCATCCCATGATCCCTTCCAGCATTTCTTAATCTCTCCCCTTTTCTCTCTCTCGGATAAGTTAAGGACTTCTTCTTATGCTTTAGGACCATTCCAAGGCTATAGTGGTGACCAAGGCAAACATCCTAGAAGCCCACGGTCTCTTAGAGTTTCCTACCTCGTGAGTGGTAAGAACATTTAACCTGTTACTTGCAATATGGTATCATATGTGCCAAGACAGGGGAATACAGAATCCATTAAGGAAGCAAGCAAGAGGGACTCTGAAAGAAACATGGTGAATTACTTGTGGAGGAAATGCCATGAAGGCATCTGCTCGGTGAATGAACAGGAAATAACTAAGAGAAGAGTATGAGGAAGGGTGTCCTGGGGAGAGGGCGTAGCCTGTGCAAGGGATAGTGGTGAGAAATTTCAAGGAACTGAAAGAAATCTGGGATGCCCAAAGTGAAGACAGGAGGGGCAGATGAGACAGATGAGCTCTGAGGACCAAGCAGGAGCCAATTCATCAAAAATCTACATTAAGAAATGTGGACTTTCACCTGTGTGCAAAGGGTTTTTACCAGGGAGTCACAGGCTGAGAATGAGACCCACCATGGCTGCAAAGGTGCTCCTCCCATCGAACGCATCCAGACTGATTCCTGTTGTATCCAGCCTTGGGCCTCACTGCTGCTAGTTGAAAACATTTATCAGTCTCTTCAATGCCTGAAGATACCGAAGTGAACGTTCTGTTCTGCTACCCCAGCTTTAACTTGCTTTGTGCGTCTTTAGTACCGTGTTACCTGATTTTTCACCTACTGCTTCAGGTGTTGTTGCAGATGCTGTCAGTGACCCTCCCTATTTCCTCACTCTTACTACTTCAGGGAAATTACAGCTTCCATCTGCATCACATGCATTTCTTTGCCAGAGGGCTTTCTCTGACCACTGAAGTCCGCTTTGCAGAATTCAGAGTAGTCCTGAAGTAAGGGGGAATGAATACTTCCTTCCCATGACTGATTGGGATTGGTTTATATATAGCCCCATTCTCTTGTCCAAGTGAGTGGGATAACTCTGAGGCATGTGTTTTCACATGTGCTCCCAGTATTTCTTTAGTGGGACTAAGCTCACCCTTTGTCTTCCTTCCCTTACCTGTTATCTCAGTTCCCCAATCCTCCACTAGTGGTTCCTTTACCTCATAAATAAACTACCAACACTTGAATTTGTATCTCAGGGTCTTCATCATTAAGCTAAATTTCTCAAATTACATTGTGAGATGCTTTGGGAAAAGATACTGAATATTTTGTTATTTCTATGCCTTCTTGATAACTATTAATAACAATATCTCCTCTATATAGTCATTGTTTAATAAAGGTTTGTTAAGAAGGAAAGGTAGGGAAGGAAAGAATTAAGGGAAAGGGGTATAAAAGGGCTCTCAGGATCCAAGGAGTTTATTGCATGTAAAAATAGACAAATGAAAAAGTAATCTGGACTAAACAAGTCCAGATTATTTCCTATCTGGAAAACTCTGGCTCATAGTTGTGCTGTAAGGACAGAATTGCCATACTCTCTTACTTATTTGACTCCTTGTATCCTTTTAATGAAATAAGAAATATTAAGAAATGGATACAAAAAAATTGAGCCCCTAATAGAAAATTGTTGTACATTTTCAAAGTACCTTATTAGATATTTCACTAGTATAATTATTACCCATTGTAGGCTACTCCTACATTGCAATAGTTCACCAAAGGATTTAAAATGAAACACAAAAGGTTTTCTTTTCTACTCTGAGTAAAGGTCAAGCACAAGTTATTCCTATAGCTCTTGCTGACATTGCTGTACTGAATAATTATGTACATTATAATGAATATATTTATGAGAATGCAATCATTTCTGCCTTTAAAAACAATTAAAGATGCCCTCTTGGGGAAAACTAATAATGTTATTGTGCTGTAAGTATTTTTTAGAAATATTGGTAACAAATTTAAAATATTAAAGGAAAAAATGCTTTTACTTGAACTTCATCAATACATAGGTTGACCATGTTTGTCAGCTTTTTTCATTTTGCAGTCAACTATTCTCTGTGAGAATCTGAGGAACTAGTGGAAGGTCCAGGGTCAGAGGGCGGCTTCCACGTCTCTCCCTCCAACAGCAACTTATCCATACTCTCCTACAAACTAACAGGGAAGTGTGCAGAGATGATCAATACATAAGCTTTGGGAAGAAAGAGAGGCAAAGTGAGCAGAGCATCAGATGTGAGAAAGCTGAAAAAGTGCACCTGCTAGGTGACTACAGCCCACATGAGACAAAACAGGTCAGTTGGCACATAGAAGTTGCCAACCCAGAATTTATATGCAACATATTCTAAGTGTAATTACATGCTTTGGAGTTAGTAACAGTAAGCCATAGCTGGTCTAGTAAACTGGATAACCCAAAGGAATTTTTTTAAATCGTAAGATTTTAAAGACTACTTTGAGTCAAAGTATTCCCAGTCAAGATTCACGTTTCATCCAGTTAACCTAAAATTTAAGACCATAAATAGTTTTTGAGCTGTGTCTTTCTTATTGTTTGGATATGATGCTACTATAATGTTGGGAATTATAGCATAATAGAGAAGAACTATAGGTATTTCATAATTATTCTCGATTATTTTAATAGGTAAGAGCTATTAAAAACCAAGCCAGGACATGGTGATTGTTGGGAAAAAAGATTAAATAAGAAGGCAAAATATTTGATTATCAAAGGCTCTAGAGTTTGAGATAATCACATACCTCAAAAATCAATATTTTAAAAATACACATCTTTCATCTACCTAATGCAAATGCAAATATAAATATCAAAATTGGCATCTCAGTAAAACTGTTAAGAGTTATGGAAAGCCTACTGGGACAAGAAAGTTTTCTCATTCAACGTGTAATTATTGAGTGTCTGTTAAATATAAGGAACTGTGCCTAGTATAAGAGGAATTCAAGATGAACAAGATTTAGACTTAATCAATTGATAAATTATCTTTGAATACATAGTGAGCAGGTCTAAAGCAACATGGCTTAAAAGGAAAGCATGTCACAGTTACATAAATTTATGAAAAACCCTAATGGAACAATGTTATAGTTAAATTATTGAATACACCATATGTATATCTCCAAAGATAATTAGAATTTAAAATGGAAAACCCTAAGTTGAGAATATAGTATGCTTAGTAAGTGGTCCCAAATAAAGATTCCTTTTACTATTTTATTAATATATCAAATTTTATTAATATATTGAAATGATTGATTAAATGAATAATGCTACTTTAATTCTTTAAATACTAAGGAGGCTGTGTTTCCCCCATAGCTAGTTTTAATAACATAAATGTTTTCAAAACTTACCGTGTGGATAAAGAAATCAGTTGGTACTAGTTTTACTAAAATCATTTTTAGACCAAGGGCACAACTTCCATGGATTATGTGAAACAAGATAATCTTCCTGCACCTCTCCACATGTCTCTCCTGTTTGGGTTCTGCTTTGTATAAGGTATGTGCAGAGAAGGAGGGACTCTTTCGGAACAAAGCAAGATGAAAGAGGACTCCCTTGAATATGCCAATAATCCAGGAAAGAGACAGGTCTTTAGAGAGGAAACAGAACCTGAAGGGGAGGTGACAGAAGGAAGGAAAGGAAATATCAGAGTCTCTGTGGGCCTCCCTCTTTTCAGCCTGGAATTTTAGGAGTTGAAAAAAAAAGTGCTCCTGCAAGGCCTGGGAAGAAAAAGCTGGGCTTGGTGAGGTGGAGAAACACTTGAAACTGCAGACAGCCCAACCCCAGAGGACCTTACAAGATGAAGAGTTCATTCTTTTCCTCTACCATGATATCAAGGCACTTGTTGCTTTCTATGTGCTATCTATCTGAAATCCTTGAGCCTTTTGTAAAATTCTGTTTAAATGCTCAGAATGGGTATAAATAAAAGGAGAGGTCATGCAGAAAGTCTGCTTTGCAGAGCTTCTCTGAGGCCATTCTGAGGGTTTCAGTGGTTATCAGGGAGCAATCCCAGAAAGAAAGGTCAAGGTCAGAAGGCCATGATGTAGAGGAGATACTTTTGCTTTACCAATTTTACAGGATCAATGCTTGATTTTTTAAATAGAGTCAATGGGCTTCCCTAATAACATTGTATCCAACTGCATTCATCCCACAAAGTTATATATTGTATTTTTCTTGCTTTCCAGAAACAGAATAATGCAGATGTACAAATTGCCTTTTCTTAGGTAAACTTTATATAGTCTGCACATTTTAAATGATTTATTTACTTTTTATCCTTAATAGCCTTGTTTTTAATATTTGGTTTAAACTCCTTTTGTAAATGTAAAAATGCTAAATAAGTATTAAAATAAATATTCTGTCAACCTCTCATGCTAGAAATAATTATCTTATTTGTAATTAGAGGGCAATTGTTAGAACTCATAAACCTGACATGGTGGGGCTTAAACGTATAAGCAAGAGATCCATTAATTTACTAAAGTGAAAATATGAAAGGAAAAGTTGCTTGCCTTTCTGGTTTGAAGGAGGAAAATGAGCACTCTTTCAACTATGCATAATATCTAGAAATCCCTTAACAGTAGTTCTGAAATTTTCTTTGGGCTGCTACTGGAAATCCAATCTGTATGATTTTGAACAAGATAATTTCCTCCCTGAGTCTCAGTTTTGTCATCTTTAAAACAGGATTAACATCTCCCTCTTGGACTTGCTGGGAGATCTAAATGTAATAATAATAATAATATATAAAGAGTATCTAGGAGTATGTCTTGCATATAGCAGATGGTCATAAAAGAAAAAGCAGCTCCTGAATATTTACAAGATGATAACTGAAGATTTTTCTGAATCCCCCAATTCTCAATTGTCCTTCAATTATGTCATGCAGAAAGTGAAATTTTGGGATTGGTTTTAATATTCACTGAAATACTCTCATAAATCACCACTGCTTGATTACATTTAGAAAATATGGTAAACTTGTACTGCCACATATTTTTACCAGTCAGATCTGATGTTCTACTCTAATTTTCTGCAAACCAGAATTTATTTTCTGCTTAAGCATTATCTTCTCAGACCACTTCATGTTCTTTCTATCCCATTCAGTCATTAGAATCAGCTTGATTTCCAGGACTATTCTTTACAAAGAAGTAAAATGTACCTCGCTTTAGCAGAGTATTTGCATATGCCTTCATGAGACTTTATGAATTTGCAGTGAGGAACTAAGAAAAGTCTGGATAGACAGTGTGATGGTCAGGCTAATGTGTCAACTCAGCCAGTTAATTGTGTCCAGTTGTTTGGTCAAGCTAATTGTAATACAAGGACATTTATGGACTTTAGTTACCAGTGAGTGTACTGCATAGATATCTGATTACATCTAAATTAACAGGGGAGATTGCTGTTAGCAATGAGTGATAGTTTATCCAATCAGTTGAATGCCTTAAAAGGGGAAGTGATTTCAGCATTCAAAGAGTATTACCTGGCTCGTCTTTGTACAGCCAATGTCTCCTGGAAACTCATCAAGGACCTTCAATGGACTTTCATCAGAGACCCTGGTTTGCAGCCTGTCTGTGGAACCTGGGCTTGTGCATTCCCATGGTCACATGAGAGACTCATAAAATCACATATTATTGACAGATATCTCCTATTGATTGTTTCCCTAGAGAACCCTGATTAATACAGCTGGCAAGACTTCCTCATTCAGGTTAACCTTTCCTCTTGCCCATCTCATTAAGCAAGTGATCTAAATCTGTGCCTGTGAAGTGACAAAGAACTACAGGAACTGGGTTTGTTAGGTGACTCATACAAGAGTGAAACCAAAAAATATTAAAACAACAAAGGCCAAGGTTCAACTTTGCGGCTGTTTTCTTTCTTAGAAATTTCATGAACACAAAAACAAATTAAATAGGCATGCTGATATCCCATCTAGAATATTATATCCAAGGAGACTATGGTGCTAAGAAGTTATGTAAACTAGAGCTACAAATACATATGTGTGAGTCAAGGGGGAAGAGGAGTAAAGACTAAAGAGTATTTGCTCATTCTGAGGACCAAAAGAATTGGAAGCAATTTAGAGGAAGGCACCAGACATGCTAAGGCTAATTAATTAGGTTTCAGGCTAGATGCTGGGAAAGAGTTTTGTAGAAAGAGGTCTGGTTCCCAGATCCATAGCAGCTGCCATAAAAACTAGGGCATTCTTTTAAGGAAGTAGGAACCTATCCCTATCCCCCAAACCAGGAGGTCATCCTAAATGGGTTAAATTGTATTTACACTCAGGTCCAACACAGTATTACATAAAGGAATTGCAGTGGCATTCTCACAGATGTAAATTCTACACCAGTTTTTTGATACCAAAATTTGTGCTTTCCATTTTCATAATAGGAGTATAAATTTGCAAACACTTGAGTGAATAAAGTGTCTCATATGACTATTTTTGTGCTACATTATTATTAGTTAAGCAAGCAATTAATCAAAGTAGAGAATCACACACATGCAAAAAATTAGATACTTTACATATAGCATTTTATATTTAGCACTCACTAAAACCCTGTAAATTGCGTATTATCTGTACACCTAAGGAAATGAGATTGAATGATTCACTCAGAGCGGTATAACCAGCAATGACAAAGTTAAAGTAAAAAGTTTAGGTCATTCAGATTTCCAAGTCTATTATCTTTACTTATACCATGCTTACCCTCCAAAGAAATGAAATTATTAATATTTTCTTATTTTAATAGAGGAAGAAGAATGAAAGCAGAAATCTATGAATGACCAAAAAAGGATCTAGATTTGGGAAGACAAAACCTCTGATATTCTCAAAAGTACTCTAGTTCCCATTCCTCATGGTGTTCTGGTCCTCCTTGTCATTCCCTCTGGCATTCTGAAAGGCACTCCAGTATCTCTTAAACAACCCAGATTGGGCTCCACATGCATGTGCTACTGAGGCAGCAAGGTGGAAGATATCTAGATGCTTCTAACACCATGAAGGCCACACTTCCACCTGAGGAGACAGAATCAGTATTTAATTTGAGAAAATGCACCTGTGCTGGAGAAGAATTCAATACAGATTTAACCACCTGAAATTTAGCTATGCTCACCACTATCTTACCAATAATGTCTGTAGAATTCCTGATCCAGAATAGGTTATGAGATTTACAATTGGCTATGAAATTTTAGGGAAGCATAATATAGCAAGAAGAGTGCATGAAAATTGCTTTTCCTTTGCTTGTATCTACCACTAATTGGTTAGCATCCATTTTTTTTAACTTCTTTGGTCATCTAATAAATTTACTGTTGATAAATCACTTTGAGTGCACTGGATTAATAAAACATCTAACCAGCCGCCAAATTTTAGAATACTCTGCAAAATAAAATGCTAATTTGACCACAAGTGGGTAGTGTACTGAAATAATTATAATTGGTTTCAATCGGCTTTTCATTTGAAGATTAAGTAAATTTAAATATTGTTTTATGCACTGCTCTGGGACCTTACCATTCATGGGGTCGTTACGGCTATCATCTTGTAGCTGAAACCAAGATTAATGAGGCTTCACAGTATTATGATTCACGTTATCCTCAGAGCAAGAGGAGTGAGTGTTCCTAGGCTTGTCTGTTAAGGTCTCCAACCTAATGTCTCAGGATCCTCCTTCCACAAATCATAAAAAGGCATCACATCTTACAAGCTTTCAGAATCAGTGGTTAACACACAGCCTCTGTCACCAGACTGCCTAGATTTAAAATTTGACACTGTCACTTAGCTGTAGGACCTTGGACAAGTTACCTAACTTATCTCCATCTCCGTTTTAAATGAGAATAGCACCCACAAACACTTAGTCAGCGTTACTGAATCTTGGTGTGAAGTCTTTCCTTCTCCCCACCTTTTACAAAATAGAATAAATTTATTGCAAAGATGGTGCCTGCTGAAAAAATAAACTAAAATCTTAAGGGGCAAGACAAAAGAGTGTCCTATTCTTCATACCCTCAAAAGCTAAAAACACTAAACCAGGTTGGAGTCTTCCTCAGAGAGAGGTAGTGAAGAGGGCAGGGAGCAAGAATGACCATTTTGGGGAGGAATCATTGGATTGACATAATGGAAGTTCTCTTCACTCTTCCCTCCTTTTCATCCTCCCATTTCAACCAGATCAGTGGGCCTGATGCTTCCATCCACCAAGTTGTCTCTTGTTTCAAAAGGGGACTTGATGCCATTGGCACTGGGGGAAGGGCAGGAGAGAGACATAGAGTGTTGGCAGACGCATCCCCATCAGTTGGCAAGGAAAGGTGCCTGGAAGGGAGATAAAATAGGGCCTTCCCTGGCTATCCCACACTGGAGGATTATACAGATAAAGGTTCCCACAGAACCTTCTAAATATCTACCACATATACCCCATGAGAAGGCAGGTATTTCAACGTCCACCCCATAGAGGGAACCAGTGGCAGGTCAGTGTGAGTCAGACAAACAGTGGCAACTCCATCAGGGAGGTTAGACACATTCTGGATGCCACAGGAGGAGTGTCTGTCCCTCACCCGTCTTCTAGCCCCAGCACTGGAAGGCCAGGGCAGGGAAGAGGGACAAGGGCATGAGACCAGACCACATCCTGCACCCCAGGGCCCATGCCCCCCACGCAGGTCTGGGCTACAAGTGCCCTGCACTGGATGGAGACAGGTGGAGAGGAAGGAGTGGGGAAATAACTCTGAGTCAAATATGAAATTGAAATATTAAAGATGAATAAACTAACTCTTAACACCAGTTTACTCTTATTAAAAGCAACTGAAGGGCAGCTGGTATAGCTCAGGTGACTGAGAACTTGCTTCACATGTATATGGTGTCCCAAGTTCAATCTTTAAGAGAGATGGCTTCAGAGCAAGAAAAAGACCTCTGTATAGCCTGTTTAGGGGCAGACTCACTGGAAAAAGGGATAATTTAATGTCTACTCGCCATGAGTTGTGACTCCTCCAACAAAAATTTTTATTGTTGTTTTGTTTTATTAAATTATGTATTGCAATCTCTGACACAGTCAAGGCACACTGCATAAAACTGTGCTCAGGATCTGCCCTATGGCACAGGAAAGAACCTAATGTCCTGCAGAACCACGGGAAGTCTGCAAACTCTTGATCACAATTTCATTCTTTTTTTTTTTTTTTTAAGATTTATTTATTTATTTAATTTCCCCCCCTCCCCTGGTTGTCTGTTCTTGGTGTCTATTTGCTGCGTCTTGTTTCTTTGTCCGCTTCTGTTGTCGTCAGCGGCACGGGAAGTGTGGGCGGCTTTTCCCCACGGGCGCACTCCTTGCGCGTGGGGCTCCCCCACGCGGGGGACACCCTTGCGTGGCACTGCACTCCTTGCGTGCATCAGCACTGCACATGGCCAGTTCCACACGGGTCAAGGAGGCCCGGGGTTTGAACCGCGGACCTCCCATATGGAAGACGGACGCCCTAACCACTGGGCCAAAGTCCGTTTCCCCAATTTCATTCTTTCAAACTCTTAAAAAATTATTTTCCTTTTCCTTAAGTGAATCTGTTAAGTTTGGGGAAGTACAGTCATTGGATTCTTCATAATAGATCCTTCGGTTTTACATTTAAAAATATGCCTTAGCTAAAATAAATAAGATAGTTGTCACATGAGTTATATATATTTACTCATTTACTAAATATAGTTTAAGTTTATATCTATGATGTTAAATAGTGCTTTCTTTGGGGAAAAAATGTGAGTATTAGAATAAACTACTACAAATTTGATAGCATGGATCAATATTGGAAGTGCTAAGAAATACTGCAACACATATTCTTTGTTCTAGATTGTCCTTACTACTTCTCCCCAAATAATGCCTGTATGTGTACAAAGCAAAAATGATAGAAATTTTAGGGGTTGGAGGTAAGGCAACAAAGTACTTCCTTTCATGCTGTTTTCGAATCTTCCAATGAACCGCAGTATTATACAGACCTAAGCAATTTAGTTGACTGTTCTTTCTTTGCTGCTTAAGTGATGCAGTGACACTTATTCCTTCCACTTCTCCTTGCTCACTGTCTTACTGCTCCCATCCCAATAAAGTTATAATGAGGTATCATAACCAGTCAATTCTTCCATAACAAAACATTCTCAGCCCTCTGAGCTGGCTGAGACAAAGTCCCAGAACATAAGCTATGCATGCTGCTTCCTATCCAGGCAGCAAACATGTAAGAAAGCCATTTCTCTGGGGCAAACAACAATTTCCCAGTTTTTGCCTCCTTCACTGGGCTCGGGCTGCCAGGGTCCGGATACCCTTGCTTCCTCAGTGGTTTATCTTGACTCTAGATCCCTTGTATTTGCCCCTCAATGTTCCCGTTTTGGTGCTCATGCTCTCCTGAGTCTTCACTGTGTGCCTGGTTTACTCTGACCTCAGTTCCTGGGTACCCCTGCTTCCAGCCACACCTCCATCCTCACAGCTTTTCTGCTGCTCCTGTGGCTCTCTCTAGTCTTCCACCTCGGCCCAGCCCTTCCCTGCACACACACTCCCCTCTTTCTCTCACATGGCAGGGCTTATACAACCACCCGCTGTGGCCCCTCCTCAAGGATGTTAACTCTACTGAGAAGCCACTGTAGTCTAACCTCAGGTGTGAGTTCTGAATTTACTCTGTCTTCTCAATCTATTTTGTAAATGCTGGCATTATTAAAGTTTTAAAGATAAGACACTATCTTTTGATAAGATAATAGCCTTTTTTAAATTTACAGATTTACATTTAATCCTACTTCCCAGCAGGCTACTGATGAAACATTTCACCCACCAGCTCCAGTTCCTTCATTATGCTACTATTATCCACCACTGTAAACACAGGTTTGCTCTTTATCAAACATTTTTTCCACATCCTAAAGACATAGCCACATAAAATCTATCATGTAACTCTTGAGAAAGCAACATCTAGGACACATTTTGTTGAAAGCCCCTGATGAATGGAAAAGCATTACTGTCAACAGAAAAAGTCAATATTCTTGCTGCTTGCTCGGGAAAATGCTACAGAATTAGGCAGAAACTCACAAAGGCTACGCTGGCTAAGCCCCAGCAAAGACAGACGCTTGAGAAGGAAGAAAAGCACAGACACCAATGAGGCTGGTGATTTTTAAATGTTTCATCACGACGTCTTTTCATTTTGGGTACAAGAACCTCTGAGCTACTGGTTCAGGCCTCGAGTCTTACAATGTGAGTCGAATAGCTCTTGATATAATAGGCAAAATGAAGATATTTTTCTGATTTATTTTGTGTCCCAGTGCCCGCCATACCTACTTAACAGCATCACCATACCAGAAACCATGCATATATTTTCACCACTCTGGATGGATCATCACAAATTTTAGGTGTCTTGACAAATACACTATTTTAGCCAAAGGGTGATAGACAAAAGCCTTAGGGGACAATCTTTCCTAACCTCAAGAGTATTATAAGACAAGTCCTGAGAGAACAATTCATGTTACATTCAAACCCAACATAAAGCAATATCATTTGTTTTTTCCTTGGGAATCCCTTTGAGCCAAACAACATCCAGAAAAGGACTATTTCATTCATTAAGTCTGTCATACAAAAATCTTTCAGAAATGTAGACTTTATATCTTTTTTTCCATTCAAGTTAAGAATTCCTTGTAAATTTAACTTTGCTTTTTACCCTATTGTAAATACACACACACATATATAAATGCATATATATATGCACATACACATACATATATGCACATGCACATATCTTGAGGAGAGCTTCCTTGTTTTTAAAAAAAGAAATGTTTTCAATTTAAATGGGGGAGCTGATGTAGCTCAGTGGTTGCACGTTGGCTTTCCACATTGTAGGTCCTGGGTTCAAACCCACCCTGGTACCTCAAAAAAAAAATTTAAACAAATAACTCTAAGCCATTTCCTGAATGACCTCATTTCTTCTCCTTACCTATCAGGTTTCTAAAACTAGAACTTATATCACTGGTACTACAAACCAAACCCATTATTATAATTATTAATAAGCCTGTCATTTTACATTTTACTCCTAGTTTCAAAAAGTCTTTTAAAACTAGTATTTGAAAAGAAAATATTATGAAACCTAAAATTTAATGAAGTTTTTATTTTAAAATTTGAGGTGGCTTGTTCATTCTCTCTAGACCCTTTTAGCCAAGAAGACAATAGGGGAAACTGATGTGGCTCAACTGATAGAGCATCCATCTACTATATGGAAGGTTCAGGGTTCAATCCCCAGAGCCTCCTGATCCATGTGGTAAGCTGGCCCACATGCAGCGCTGCTGCGTGCGAGGAGTGCTGTGCCATGCAGGGGCATCTCCATGTAGGCGTGACCCATGTGCCAGGAGTGTGTCCCTCAAGGATAGCGGTACCATGTGAAAAAAGTGCAGCTCACCCGGGAGTGGCACTGCACACACGGAGAGCTAACGCAGCAAAATGATGCAATAAAAAAGAGATACAGGTTCCCAGTGCCGCCGGATAATGTAAGAGGATGCAGAACAATGCACAGGTAATGGATAGAGAGAGCAGACAATGGGGGAGGGGAGAGAAATAAAAAATAAATCTTTAAGGAAAAAAAAAAAGAAGACAATAGCCTCTGTGAGATAAGGAGAAGTTTAGAAGGTGGAGTTGACTAACCACAGCTTTGGAACAGTGGCTGCCATAGGAGGCCCACTGTGAAGTGATAAAGGTATCCCTAACAAGGGAAAATTCACAGTCTATTCTAAGTGTAGGCAGCTCCATAATTCTCTTCCTTGGACATGTATCCTCTTGAATCCTCTGGATGCTGCTTGGTAACTGCAACCAAAAAATCAAAAACATGCCTGGGAGCTGCCCTCTCTTTGCAAGTATACTTCACTTTATTGTGCTTGGCTTTATTATGCTTTGAAGGTACTGCTTTTTTTTTTTTTTTTTAACAAATACAAAGTTTGTGACAACCATGCATCCAGCAAACATACTGACACCATTTTTCCAACACCATGTGTTCACTTCGAGTCTCTGTGGCACATTTTGGTAGTTTTGGAAATATTTCACACTTTTTCATTATATCTGTTATGGTGATCTTCGATCTTTGATGTTACTACTGTCATGTAAATCAATAGATGTTGTATGTTTCCTGACTGCTCCACTGATTGCTCTGTTTTTCCCTCTCCTCAGCCCTCCTTATGTCTTCCCTGAGATGCAATGATATTGAAATTAGGCCAGTTAATAACCATACAATGGTCCCTAAGTGTTCAAGTGAAATGGAGAGTTTTATACCTCTCATTTTAAATTCAAAGGTAGAAATGATTAAGCTTAGTGAGAAAGTCATGTTAAAAGGAGAGATGAGCCGAAAGATAGGCCTCTTGCCCCCCAAAATTAACCAAGCTGTGAATGCAAAGGAAAAGTTTTTGAAATAAAGTAAAAGTGCTACTTCTGTGAACTCAGGAAAGATAAGAAACTGAAATAGCATTATTGCTGAAAAGGGGAGAAAGTTTTGGTGGTCTGGATAGAAGCTCACACCAGCTGTAACACTCCCTTAAACCAAAACCTAATCTAGATTAAGACCCTAATTCTCTTCAATTCTATGAAAGCTGGGACAGCTAAGGACACTGTAGACAAAACGTTTGAAACTACCAGAGGTTGGTCCATGAGGTTTAAGGAAAGATGCCATCTCTATAACATATAAGTGCAAACTGAAGCAGCAAGGGCTAATGTAGAAGCTGCATCAAGTTATCCAGAAGATCCAGCAAGGATAATTGATGAAGGTGGCTACACTAAACCACAGATTTTCAGCGTAGAAAAAAAAATCCTTGTATTAGAAGAAAACATCATCTAGGACTTTCATAGCCAGAGGAGACGTCAATGCCTGATTTCAAAGCTTAGAAGTACAGGCTGGCTCTCTTGTTAGGGATTAATGCAAACGGTGAATTTAAGTTGAAGCCAATGCTCATTTACCATTGCAAAAATACTAGGGTCTTTAAG
This sequence comes from Dasypus novemcinctus, assembly GCF_030445035.2. Lineage (NCBI taxonomy): Eukaryota > Metazoa > Chordata > Mammalia > Cingulata > Dasypodidae > Dasypus > Dasypus novemcinctus. The sequence goes on along the minus strand of NC_080683.1, from coordinate 43,746,608 downwards.
AATTTTGCTGAATCTCCCCTACCTGTGCTCTATAAATGGAACAACAAAGCCTGGACGACGGTACTTCTTTTTACAACATGGTTTACTGATTAATTTAAGCCCGCTGTTGAGACCTACTGCTGGGAAAAATAGAATCCTTTCAAAATATTACTGCTCATTGACAATGCACCTGGTTCACCCAAGAGCTCTGATGGAGATATACAAAGAGAGTAATGCTGTTTTCATGCCTACTAACACAATATCCATTCTGCAGCCCATGGATCAAAAAGTCATTTTGACTTTCAAATTTTATTACTTAAGAAATATATTTCATAAGGTTATAGCTGCCACAGGTAGTGATTCCTTTGATGGCTCTGGGAAAAGTAAATTGAAAACCTTCTGTAAAGAATTCACTATTCAAGATGCCATTAAGAGCACTGGTGGTTCATGAGAGGAGGGCATAATATCAACATTAACAGAAGGTTGATCATGGATAACTTTGAGGGGTTCAAGATTTCAGTGGAGGAAGGAGCTACATGTGGAAACATCAAGAGAACTAGAATTAGAAGTGGATCCTGAAGAAGAGACTGAATTGTTGCAATCTTATGATAAAACCTGAACAGATGAGGAGTTGTTTTTTTATGAAAACAAAGAAAGTGGTTTCTTGAGACGGAATATACTCCTGGTGAAGATGCTGTGGATATTGCTGAAATAACAAAGGACTTAGAATATTATGTCAATTTAGTTTAAAAAGCAGTGGCAGGTTTTGTGGGATTGACTCCAATTTTGAAAGAAGTTCTATTGTGGGGAAAATGCTATCAAACAGCACCACATACTACATGAAGGGAAAAGGCAACCGATGCAGCAAACTTCATTGCTGTCTTAGTTTAAGAAATTGCCACAACTACCCCAACCTTCTGCAACTACCACCCTAATCAGTCAGCAGCCATCGACATCAAGGCACAACCTTCCACTAGCAAAAAAAATAGCAATTTGCTGAAGACTCAGATGATGTTTAGCATTTTTTAGCAAAAAATCTATTTTTTAAGTAAGGGATATGAATTGTTTTCTTAGACATAATGCTATTGCACACTTAATAGACTAAAATATAGTGTAAACATAAATTACATATGCACTGGGAAACAAAAAAAATAGTGTGACATCCTTTATTGAATTATTTGCTTTATTGCAGTGGTGTGGATTCCAACCAGCAATATTTCTATGGTATGCCTATATAGAAAACTGCTATTTTAGGGACTCCAAAGTACAATTACTGGTTAGTTTCCGCTAAAACATATAGGTCAGATCTGCTTTCAAAAATGATTTTGACTCTGAGACATTGGACAAAGGATTAGAAGAACTGAAGCACACTAGAATGAGTATAACTCTATAAGTTAAAGACACTTTATTAAGTATAAATGGAAAAAATTCATATGAGACAGTAGCGTTTGCTAATTAAGTTCACATTTTATAGTATAAGGTCTCTCACTTCTTATTTTCTAAAATATATTCTAATTTTACCGCCATAAAGAATGCCTGTCTTTCCATCAAGGAAAGCAAAACTCTAATTATACAAATCATTTTTAGTGTGTTTATGAGTGATTCAGTAAACTATTTGTAAAATCTGCATTGTTAAGTGTAGTCTTTCATATTTACTATTAGAGGTGTGGCTACAAACTGTTCTGGCCTCATCCCCTATCACTCTCCCCTTTCTCTCCTTTCCCTTCATACTGGCCTTACTGTTCCTAGAACTCAATGGGAATATTCCAGCCTCACAGTTTTGCAATTGCTGTTTCAGCTTCTCCTATGTATCTACTCAACCCGCCTCCTAATCCCCTTCAAATTCTTGCTCAAATATTGCCTTCTCATTGAGACTTGCCTAAACTACCCTATTTAAGTATACAAATACATCCTTCCCAGTAAGACTTCTGATTCCACTTCCCAGCTTTTTTCTTGCCATTTATAACCTTCTAATATAATACATTATTTGCTTTTTAATTTTGTTTATTGTCTTTCTCCACCCCCGCATAGAATGGAAGCTCCATAAGGAAGAGATTTTTAAATTTTGTTTTGTTCACTCTGTATCTCAAGTATGTAAAAGCGTGACAAACACTCAATAAATATTTGCTGATGAATAGTTGTTTTGTTATTTGTAAGGAATGGGTGTGAATCCACTGCTTACTTAATAACTAGAATAACAGAAATCAGAAGCAAATCAAAATTAACTACCCAATAAACTCAAAGGTTTGGGCTAATAGTCCGCAGCAGTATCCAAATGATTTATTTAGTCACAGACCACATGAAGAACACAGAATCAACAAAAACTTCCCAATGAGGAATATGATGTTAAAGCAAATTAATCTAACCATGTAATTAATATTAATTTCTTATTTTTTAAAGGCCTAGCAGCTTAACTGAGACAGAGAGTGAGTCAAGTTTGTACTTCCTCTAAATTACTTCCTTCCACTTTGCCAACTAGGCCAGAAAAGCTGCAAACTGGCCCCCACAGCTTATAAGGTAAGTTATTTTAAAGACATGATTTGCTCAGGTAAACAAGTAAACATTTAAAGTTGGGTATTTTGGTTCTATTAGATGCCTTTCAGCCATACATTATATTCATCTCTTCAAACTTGGGAATCTAAGTTATTTCATTTAGGCAGTTTAACAAACTGCTTAAGACTGGTCATTGGAAATTAAAATAAGGTAGCTCAGCTATAGCTAACATGATTATCATTTCTAAAATTACTCCAGCACAGAATCCCTCCTTGGCAGTATTTACCAGGGCTTCAAAGAAATTGAAAAACTGAAAATTCCATAGTTTGTGTGTTTAGATTTAATTTGGAATTGTTTAGTCTCACAATGCTGCTTCTCAGAAATATAGCTCTAGTAAGTAGTTATGTCTGATGAGCTTATTCAAAGAATCCCAGATCTGCAATGGGGAGCACAAAGAAATCAATCACAAAGAAAAGCAATGAGCAGCTAAAACTAGAAACCTGGAGTTGATTTTTTAAAAACACCTATTGTCTCTTTACACAGGTCACCTTAATTACAAAATATATCAATTTAGACATTTAAAATCAAACAGATTTTTTTGTAACTTCAAATAATAATCCTTCTATAATGAATAGAATTATTTGAGTAATTATTTTAATAAAAATATTTATTTTTCTGAGACTTAGGACTTCAAAATTTATTTCCTAAAGGCAAAAGGCAGCATTTTGAATAATATATTTTTATCATCCCAGTTTTTCATATCTACTTTATGCAAAGACTTAATCACAGGAGGGCAGCAGAACACTATTTAACATGTAGTTGAGGAACAGGGAAGTATAAATGTCATAGAAAAATTGTCAAAATATTTATTTTAATTGGCCTATTGGCCTTAGACAAATATTCAAGGCAAATATTACATTAAAGCAAAATATACCCCTCCAGAATTCCATATTTGCAAAAATGAAATCTAAAATTTTAGTTCTTAATATGAATTTTCAAAATCATCTTTCACCATCTGTTCCCCTCCTTTAATTTATGGCAAATAAATTTGCCCTGATTTATAAAAATAATAGAGGTCATTGGATAGGATTCCTCTCAAAGTCCCTCCATCTTGTTTGCAAATATATCTATCTCTGTTCCCATCCTTCCCTATAGTCTCAGTAGGTAATAATTTCCTTCTAACCAGGGCTAATCCCTCTAACTATGATTGAACCTGGGCCACTGCAGAGTTCTCATGGACTAATGAGAAAGGATCCTAGTTTGTCAACCATCCTCCTTCTTCTCTACATCTGCGAACTTTTTCCAGTCTAATGATTCCAGCATCTATACATGATCAAACTTCTTCTATGTCAGCACCCTCCCTGTGATAGACTGAATCAAGTTTCCCACAGAGATGTGTACAAATCCTAATCTCTGACCCTGTGTATAGGAACTCATTTGTACATAGGAACTACTGTACGCAGCTCCTATTTGGAATGAGACTACAGTGAATCAAGGTGGGACTTAGTCCAATATGACTGAAGCCCTTCTTAAAAGAGTTCAGACTCAACTTCAGCACTGGTTCTTGCTGGAATTTTTGTCAGCCACTTTCTCCTGGGGAATTCAGATTAAGGACCTCAGTATCACCTTTACCTGAATTTCCAGCTTGCAGCCTGCCCTGTGGAGCTTGAATTTGCCAGCCCCATGGTTGTGTAAGCCAGTTCCTTATAGTAAATCTCTTTTATGCATATCTTTTGGTGCTGTTTCTCTGGAGAACCCTGACTAATATACTCTACTAAGAATGAAACCTCCACCCTATCTCATTTCCCTAACCCCTCCCAATCTCTCTCTCACACATACACAAATGGAGTTGTGAAGAGTGTCAAGTAGTATCTTCCAAACAGACTTGATGGTGACGTAAATACAGAGCCTAAAACTAAGGTTAATACCCACTCAGGATGGTCCTGAGAATTAAAGAGACACAAGGCTACTGAAAAGTCACTATCAATCAAATTATAAACCTACTTATTCATGGACCAAAATATTTTTTTCCATTTTAGAGTAAATCATATGTTTAAAATGATTTCAAGGAAATACATCACGAAGGGAAATTTCTAGTACCAGAACATTAAAAATAAATGCATTTCAAAACTATGAAACTCAAAGTTGAAATGTGATATATTAAATCAAAGGATTTTGTTTTAAAATATCTTGAAATGGTGATGTTCACTCTGCTTTCAATTGAGAGGGAGCTTAGATTCCATGGGGCAGATGGGTGGAACTACTTTGTTTGCAGTTGTGACACTCTCTGTTCCTTGGAATGGGCGTTGTGTCTGAGGGATGGGAGAGGGAAGAATAGGTGTAATAGGGGGCCATTTTCGGGACTTTGGAGTTGTCTTGCATGACACTGCAGTGACGGATACAGGCCACTGTATACTTTGTCATAACCTACAAAATTGTGTGGGACAGAGTGTAAACTATAATGTGAACTGTAGTCGATGGTTAGTAGAAATGCTTCAATTAAGAGTTTATCAATTTTAACAAATGTACCACACTAATGAAGGATGTTGTTAATGTGGGAAAGTATGGGAGGGGGAGGGAGTGGGGCATATGGGAATCCCTTATATTTTTATGTAACACTTATGTAATCTAAAGCTCCTTTAAAAATAAAAAACATTAATTAAAATAATCTTGAGAATCAATAAATAATATAAAGTCCCAAATAGGGAGAAAAAAAGAACAAAGAACATGCACAGAAAGTTTGAAATAGAAATATGTGAAAAATATTTACACATACTACTAGTGAAAGAAATTAAAATGAAGATAACAGAAAACAACTTTTTACCTCAAAAGCTAAAAAAGATTTAAATGACACAAAATGCCCTGTGTTCCTACAGCTGTGAAAATTGGCACAGTTTTTCCAGAGGACTTCTGTCAATATATAGCAAAAGCACTGAATTTTTACATATTATTTAAATTTATTTTAATAACCTATAATGTGCTTTATAACTGAGGATATTTTAAATAATATTGTATATACATGAGATAAAATATTATGCTTTTCTGAGACTGTTAAAATTAAATTGAAATTATTTTTCTCAGGCCTTAGAGCTTAATATATATCAATAGGCGAGGTCTTCATGAGGAGCGTACAGTTCCCAACTCTTCTTTGTAAGTCAAGCTGATTGAAGTAAAATTTATACTCAATACATTACATCTAATTTTAGTCTACAGCTTAATGAATTTTAACCATCAGGTATGGATGGAACAGTATCATAATCTGCAGAAGTCCCCTCATCCATTTATTCTTTTTAATCCCCCCCTTGCAGTTTTTTGTGTGCTGTCTGCTCTCTGTGGTCCATTCGCTGTACATTCTTCTGTGTCTGTATTTATTTATTTTCCCTCCCTGCCTTGTGACTTGCTTGCTGTCTGCTTTCTGTGTCTATTTGCTGCGGGCTCCTGCAATCTTTGCTTCTCTCCTTTTTTGTTGCATTACCTTGCTGAGTCTGCTCTCCATGGCGCATGCGTCCGGGCAGCGCTCCGCACCACACGGGCGAGGCTACCTTCACAAGGAGGCCCCTGGATGTGAACTAAGGGCCTACCATATAGTAGACAGGAGCTCATCTGATTGAGCCATAGCCGCTTTCCCCCCTCATCCTTTTGGCAGTCAATTCTCTCTTCCCCCTAGGCCTTGTCAGCTATTACTATTTTCTGATCTTATAATTTTTGTCTTTTCTAGAATTCATATAAATGCAATGCTCCAGAATGTAGCCTTTTAAGGTTGGCTTCTTTCAGTTGGCATAATGCTTTTGCAATTCATTCATTTTGCGGTGTGTATTAGCAGTTTTTTCCTTTTTACTGCTGAGTAGTACTCCATTGAACAGATATACTTCAATTTGCTTATCCATTCAACATCTGATGAATATTAGGGTCTTTTCAGATTTTGACTATTAGGAATAAAAATGCCATGAACATTTGCATATAGAACTTTCTGTAGACATGACTTTTTATTTCTCTTGGATAAATATCTAGGAGTTGATTACCAATTAATATGTTAAATGTATTTAAATTTATAAGAAATCCCCAAACTGTTTTCCAGAGTGGCTTATCATTTTGAATTCTTAGCATCAATGTATGAGAGTGCCAGTTGCTCTAAATCCTTGCTCACATTTGGTATTGTTTGTCGATTTTATTTTTAGTCATTCTAGGGGGTATCAAGTGGTATTTCATCGTAGTTTTAGCTTGCATTCAGCTGATGACTAAAGATGTTGTCTATCTTTTCTTGTGCTTATTGTTGTTTTCTTCTTTGGTCAAGTGTCTATTAAAATATTTTTGCTCATTTTGAGGGTTGTGTGTCTTCTAGATAACGAGTTATTCTTGGGACAAACCTTCTATCACAAATGTGTTTTACACTTTTCTTCTCCAAGTCTGTGGCTTGATTTTCATTTCCTAAACAGTGTCTTTTTTTTCCCTTAAAAGAGATTTAGATTACATAAATATAACATCAAAAATATAGGGAATTCGCATATACCCCAACCACTCCCACATTTTCCCCCATTAACAACAACTTTCATTAGTGTGATATATTTGTTACAATTGATGAATACATATTAAAGCATTGCTACTAGCTATGGTTCACATTATGGTTTACACTTTACACTGCACAATTTTAAAGGTTTTGACAAAATGGATAATGGCCTTCCTTAATCTGCCATTGCAATATCATGCAGTGTCTTTTGAAGAATAGAAGTTTAATTCTGATAAAGTCTTATTTATCAACATTTTTCCTTTTATGATTTTTGCTTTTCGTGTCCATTTCAATAAAACTTTGCTTAACCCAAGGACACAAATATTTTCTCCTATGTTTTCTTCTATTCGTTTTATAAGTTTTAGCTCTTATATTTAGGTCATACATAAAAATTAACTCAAAGTACTGGGAATGTTATTTTTGATTTCTTGGATTGTGCCTTTCGCTACCATTATATCTTTTTTCTTTTTGAATACATTTACACATTCTTCAGTATGCTCTCCAAGTGTTTATATATATATATTTAATCTCTTCCTTCACTTCATTAAATTGGTCCATGATATTTGTTTGGAGAACTTTGAGTAGTTGTTTGATGTTCTGTTCCTCTTCCTGGGTTTTTAGCTTGCTCATTTGATTAGGCCATGTCTTCCTGATTATTGGTATGGTTTGCAATTTTTTGTTGCTGTCTGGTCATCATTTTATCTTGGTGTGTTTGTTCTGTTGATTAATTTCTCCATCTAGTCCCAGGTTTTATTTAGGTGCTGTCCTTCTCCCTTTCTCCTTTTCTCACTTCACTCTCTCAGGGAAGCAGAAGCCCATGTGACAGCTCCCCTCCAGGACTAAAATGGTACTCTGGTGAACCAACACACCACAGAAAATAATGTATCTCAGTGTCTTTGAGAGAGAGCACCCACACCTTGCTGGAATAGATAAATATAATCTTGGAGACCTACCAAGCACTTCATACTTTCCCCCTCCCATATGCATTTCACAGAACTAGTTAATCTCCTGACTCCACCTTTTCTCAGATAAATTTTCCCTATTTTAGTGTGTTTAGTTAAATGAGGCTGCCTCAGCAGATTCACCTCTCACCTCTTCCTAGTTTCTCCTCAAGCCAGCTGGTATGCTCCTCAAAGCTCAAAAAAGGGGGTCCATAAAATTGAACCCACACTCATCTGACCCCTCTGCACCCTTCACCAGAACCCTCTCACTCCTGGAGTTTGTTCTAGAACAATGGGGTTTGGGGAACACCAGGGTTTTGGGTTTGGGGAACACTGGGTTCCCTGAACTATTTTGAGTTAATTTTTATATATGGTTCAAGGAAAAGTCTAGATTCTTTTTTTTTTGCGGTTGGGGGGCATATGCAATTGTTTGAACACGACTTTTTGCAAAGACTAGTTTTTTACCATTGAATTACCTTAGTCCTTTTGAAAAATTACTCACATTTAATTACAAACTTACTCATTCTTAAGGACTTACTAATATCACACAGAAATACAGACCACTTTTTGGTAAATGCTTATATAAAAGATTGTTTAATAATATGTCAAAATGTTAAGGACATAGTGTTAAGTGAAAAAATAAGCTGGAAAAGAAAACTGATTTGTATATGATTAGATTATATATTCCAAAATACATACAAAGAAGTTATCAGGTTTTTATCATATTTCCAGGCATTTTTAATTTTCCTTTCTTACGTTTAACAGACTTTTCCTTTTTTCAATGTACACATATTTTATAATAATATTTGTAAAGTTGATTCATTAAAATTTTGATTCAATGGTTCCTCAGATTTACATCCTTACTTAAGCTATAAGGATTTCAGTAAATAAAGCTGAGATGTAGTACATTAGAGAGAAGAGGGAAAAAAGGTCTGGTTAATAGTATCTTAGTATTTACCAAAAGCAATGTCAGATTATTTTTGACACGTTTATAGTTATACTGGATATTCTGAAAGGAACAGACATAGTATTTTAGAACTAAACCAACTTTCTTAATAGAACATATCCTTTACAAAAGTCAGTAAATGATACGAGCATGTAATTCTAGTTGAAAAATCACAGTGAATTTTAATGTTGATCTAATTTTGACTCCCTCCCTTCATTTCACAGGTCATCAGCAACTTTCTATGAGTGCCATATAATAAACACAAAACATCAAAGGATAAAAGTGTGATTTTTTTAAAGCATATTTTTCCTAGACTTTAAGGTAGAAAGATAAAAATGACAACCAACAACCATTAGCACTTCTGTGTCCTTATTTCCCTTTCTTTCTCTTCTTTTCTGAGAATGATAGAATTTTGATGGGGCGGAACTTGCCTTTTCAGGAATTTCTTATTTGCATCCACAATATCTGTAATATAAATGACTTGCAAGTAAATGTGTTCTATGACTATGGCATTACACACCACAGATTCTAAGATAAACTGAAACATGGCAAAAATTAAAATTAGCAGCAAGTGGGTGTAGTGCTAGAGCTAAAAAAGTCAAGTAGAAAAATTGCAATTCATTTTCTTCTCCAATTTAGGTGTCATATGAAGCTAGTTCTCAGGTGATTTCTAATTATTAAAACTATATTTCTCTGGGGTATTTTGAAAATGTAAAAGACTATGATTCTTCCACTTACTAATATCACAGATGTTCTTTAGACTGTGTATTTTGGGTGGTAGGTTTCTATCTTACCCAAATATTAGATGGAGAAATACTGTAAACCCATTTTTAGATATTCTACATGTTCTGCATGTTGAGACTTTATAATATTTGAAGGGAAAAGTTAACCCTATTAAAAATTTTGTTTGAGCAATACTAGATTAGAACATTATTTGTAGTGTCTAAGCACAGGATAGTAACCTCAACTGAGGGTACAGGAGGCTAAACTACAGCATGCAGTGGAAGCAAGGAGTGTTTGACACCGCACTGTTAATAATGTGGAAAAACTGGAGTCAACTTGAGTGTCCACTGATAAAGAATTATTTAAATAAATTGCAGTACAACTATTTAGTGAAATGCTCTCCACACATTAAAAATAATGTGGCAAAAGAACACTTATTGGCATGAAATATATTATATATAACACAATATATATATATATACACCAAATTTTAACACCTGATTCTATGTAGATGGAGGAATTATGAGTAATACTGTTCTATATTTATTTTATTTGTCTACAGTTAAAAACATTCTATTTACATAACATTAGTAGAAACTTGTCAGTCATAAAACACAGCTATTGCAATGATACTTCTGTAAAAATATGTTGCCATCATAATCTCTCCTGATTAATAAGGTTTGTTGTATAAACTGCTGGGAATGTGCAATACAGACTACCCACAGTTGATAACACTCAATCATATTAAGACTTTAGTTTTATATTGTATCTGTTCAGGAGATGATAGAGGGTTTAATGAATTTTTGATGAAACAAATGGCAATAATTATATATATTATCATCTGAAAATATACTCATTTATAAAAGACATTTTTTTGTGATGTTCATAAATTTGGTAACTATAGGAAGACAAGATATAATGTAAAGCAAAACTTGGGTTTCACAGGTGTAAGCCTTATAAATGAACTTTTTCTGTCTTGGATTGAAGTAGAACAAGAGGGTTTTAGGTTGGACCTGGGGGTTAGAAAAGCTGTGGTGTGAGTCTTTCCTCTGCTATTTGTCAGTTTTATTTGGATAAATTACTTGGCCTCACCAAGTCTCAGTTTCCTCATCTGTTAAACAGAAATAGTAATAGTAATTACTTTAGAAGTTGTTGTGAAGATGATGAAACACATGGAAGATGTGTGTTTTGTACTAGCTAAGTACTTAGTATAGGATCAATAACAAATACAAATCCATAAATCTAGTGATCCACACTCCCTTGTAACTCATGCCTATACCCTAGTAGTTTTTTGAGCAGTGTACTTTTGGGTCTGTGGAAGGATACTGACTTATAGAAAGTGAAGTGCTGTCCTATAAGACCAGAAGAAGTAATAACAGCGGCAATATAATTTAAAATATGTTAACAAAACAGACACCACTCATGTATAAAGTAGAGCTTCCTGAAGCTATAAAGGTGAGATCTCGTCTGACAAAAAAAAAAAAGAGTTGGCTCTTATTTCTCAGATGTTTTCATTGGTAAACATTCTCCTTTAATTTTAAGACATTAAGATAAAAAATACAATTTGAAATATATGTATCAGACAGATATTTTTAATATTTTTTACTTTATACTCCTTTCTTATAAAGTCATATAAATTTTCAAGACCTGAGGTTTTCAAAAATGAATAGAAATCCAGGAAGATTTTTAGGCATCAGTAGGTAGAAAAGGGAATTAATGTAAAGGTCAAAAAATAGTATCAGTTGACTTTGAAAGGTATAGCAAGGTATTCAAGATTATCTCCATGGCCAGCATGCATTGTTCTGTCTTCTCAGTGTGATTCCAGTTCACACAGACAGAAAATAGAAAGAGTGATAGCAATGAGTGATAGATGACAAATAGAGGTTATACTTCGACGGTTTTCATTAAACTCTGAAATAAGCCTACATACATGTCATTTGTAAAGTTGGCAGAGTTGTTTGTTTGTTTTTTAATCTAAATTAACTTTAGTGGCAAAATGATGAGTGAATGAAGAATGGTGAGAAAATAAAATGGTCTTTTAACTAACAATCTACCTGGCCAGAGCTGTTAGAAAGCTAAAAATTTTAGGTTTCAAAGCTGCAACTATTATTGAATAAAGAGTAAACTGCCTTAGGACAGCATTGTTAATAGGCTGTTAATAAGGATCATGAAGAGTAAGTCAGTATACCTAACTTTTAAAAAGTGTAATTGAAATTAAATTCTCATTTAATGGGAAATAAATGAGCTAAAACAATTTAAAGAAAGAGGGAAATTTTATTACATTCATTCTGGCCTATTCAGTATTCATTCAACAAATATTTTCACAGCATGGCACTGACACACTTTATATAGTAAATTCTGTAGTTTGCTGAGATATCTCATCCCAAAAGTACCCAGATACTTTATATAATAATAATAGCAACAAGAACAATAACAAGAATAATAACATGAAGGAGAGCAGCTTCCATTTTAAAATGTCAGCTTTGTCCACAAATATATAGGTAGGAGCCCTAAATTCTAATTCAGGTTATTCTCTAATCTGATAAGCTAGGATTTACTATCTAGACAGGCATTTCTAAACAATACATTATTGTCATGTTGCCCAGGAAAGTCTATGACTACTATTCATTATATTCTGTCATTGCTCTCACTTCACTCCAAATAACTCATGGTTGGAAGCAGGAACTGGACATCAGGGTTTATCTTCACTAGTCTTACAATAGAATAACCATACAAAATGGAAAATGGGGCATGCAAAAAAGAATAAAAATTATACAGCTGTAACTATAGCCTAGTTCTACCCTTCATTTCACAGTTGACAAAACAGCAATCTACAGAGTTAAGCCCTTTCTATCCCATATTATAGGGTGTGAGTAGCAAGTCCAAAGTACTATTTTTGAATATTCCTTGTGTAATTATTAATGAGATAGGCTGTGAACAATACTAATTTGCATCAATGTGAGTATAAAGTTATCAGTTCTAGCTTTATTCTTTAGCTAGGCAAAAAAAGAGTGAAAAAAAACGTTAGAAATTTGGCAAAAATTTTCTGATTCAGTATTTCTTTCCCCTTCCTTAATAGTAGGTTCATGAAGTCTGCCTCCGAAAGAAAGCCTTATTAGTTATATCAGTTTTTAAAAATCTTATGAATGCTTTGAACCATTATATTGAAATTAAACAGACCTATCTGACACAAAACACATGGGTTAAAACTTCATTTGGGCTATAAAATTAATCATAATTCACTGGTATTTATGAATTAAAAATGCAAACTAATATCTGCTTAAACCATAAAACAAGACATGGTTTCTACACAAAGAATACATTGTCCCAAAACACTTTTAGATGCTTGGAGCCTAAGTGAGGGGCTCCAGAGGCAGGAGTATTTTGGGGGTAAGTCAGTGAAGTGGATCTTTTTTGAGTGCTAGGGAAGTCTTTCAATATTTTAACAATATGGCTCACCTGCAGATGATGCCATCAGCTCTGCCTGAATACCAATGATCATTTGAAACCCACTAAAATGTCAACACACTTTGATATATCTATTCACAGGCTCTTAATACTGTCAAAATGAATGTCGGGTAAAAAAGAAGATCATTTTAGAAAAAAAATTAACATTTTCCATTTAAATTATTGAGATTAAGAGAAATGTGCCTCATTTTTTTTTTGCTTTCAACCCTGAAAAATTGGGAAAAATCATTAAATTGATTTCTATTATTTAATGTTCAAAGTTAATGCTGACAAATAATGTTTACCAAAAGACATTATTCTAAATAGGTATGTTGCTAACTCGGTCTGGTATTTTAAAAAAATTTTTCATATTTTGTTTTATGGAGAGCAATTTAATCAATGGCATTTTCTGGGGAAGAAATTTTAAACAACAGAGCTTTCAAAGACCGTTTTTGAAACTGTTAGAACAATTAAAATCAAGATCATTTTCAGGATGAATTCTCAGCCAATTAAATGCTATTTCAAAATTTTTCAGAATATAAACAGTTCTTTCAAATTATAAAATATTATATACTAGAACACACTTAAGAGAGACACACTTAAAACAATCATTGCATAAGAATATTCTTCCAGCACAGCCAGCTCCAAGCAATAGGAAAACACCTCATTACAGGTAACTTGAAGAAATTCCAACACAAACTACGTCAGAGCTCTCTATACTTTGTTCCCAGGAGGTTCCTGCAAAGCCTTAACAGCAAGAGATGTCCTCGTTATTTCTAATATACTTGCAGCCCGAACACTGTTCTTTTGAGGAACAAAATATGCAGTCGGGTTTCTCTATTAACAAAGTACTTCCACCACAAAATGGTTAATTTGCCACAACGTAACTGACCTGGATTCTTTTCACTCTCACAGCCCTGTTTAACAAATATATTAAGTAAACGTTTCTTTTAAAACCTAATCTCCCCACTTTTATTTGAGCTTATTAATACATAAGACCTAACATGACCATTTCAAATTAAACTTATAAATGTAAAGTGTTTAAGACCCCACATGTATTTAAAGTGACATAAGCATTTAAAAGATACTTTTATCTTTAAACATCACACTGAATTCTGGAAGAAATTTTCCCCAAAGGTTTTGAATACTGTTTATTATTATTATTATATTATTATTATTATTTTGACATGATAGTGTTTGCAAATGACCCACAGATTATCAAAAGTCAATTTGCAAAGAAATCATTCACTCTAAAAACATATTTGAAATGCCATTGTGGTTAATTATATCATTCACTCTAAAAACGTATTTGAAATGCCATTGTGGTTAACGTATCTGGGTTTAGCATAACTCTACTGTTTAACTCTTCTTTCTGCTGATTTCAATGTCCATAGTGTCTTTTTGGAAATTAGGAGAGGAAAAATTAATATTTGTTTATTTTTGCTCAACAGAGAACCAATTCAAAACTTTTATTTTCCCCAACTCCCCAAAGAAGCTGGGATCATGTTAGTTACGTAAATAACCAAAGGAGGTATAGGCAGCTCTTCGTTCTGCATTTCAGAGTATATGGATTTCTTACGATAAGCAAGTAGAGGTACAGGTCAGGACACAAGCGCTAAAGGTAACCTCTTAATGATATGGCTCCTGTCAACATTTTGAAAACAGCTTCATTTTATTTTAGGCAATTGAGGTCACTCAAGTCAGCCAACAGCAGAAACCCTGAAAATTGCTTACTTTCTGCGAGAGAAAAAAAAAAAAAAAGCCTACTGTGACAGGCCAAAGCATTGCCTCAAAACTCCAACCATTATTAAAGTTTTGTCGATTTACCTTGAAAATTAGTTACTGTTCTTATTTATCTTCAACACTTTGAGCTCTTTTTCTAAAACTGTGCACACAATGACAAATTGAAAGGCTATGCCTTAGAACATTGAAAGTCCTGGATCCCATTTCTCATTATGAGAATACCAGCGTTTTTAGAATACCCAACTCTTTTTTTAAGCCTGCCTATACACGGCCCCAAATGCCACCGAATCCTGATAGTCACTTCCTTCTCCAATGCCACCTGCTCCTCAAACACCTACCCACGAGCTGCTAAAAATCCTCTTGTCACCTCAGCCCCATGCCAACATAGAATGCTGCGTCTGCTACCACACCCCTCCCAAACATCAAACTGCCTCTGAGTTAAGGAAAATAAAGGTCCATAACTTAAATAAAAAAGGGGTCTTTGATGAAAAGCGTTCCAGACAGGATAGCTGAGAAGAACTTCATCACCTTAATAAGCAATTCTGTACAAATCACAGCTGTAGTTTCTGGTCTGAATGTGACACTTATTCAGATGTGCTGATTGCTGGGAGAAAGTTCAGGCTAAGAAGGACATAACTGATCTAAAAGCAAATGTGAAAGCTAAACCATTCTCCTATCTCATTAGAAATTTCTATATTGGTCATTTCCACCTCTAGCTTGAGAAAAACTCCTTTTATATTAAAGACAACACTTCACTTTAAATGGGTTAGGGCTTGTTTAAATCTAAAAGACACAATACTTTTGGACAAATTCCTCAACCTCACGTACACATTATGTTACTTCATTCTTTAAACAACTCATTACCTAATATAGGCTGTGTACTGTCCTAGGCATGGTGGGGATACCATGTTGAAAATGTGGTCTCTGATAACATGGAGATTATAGTTTGCTCTGGCACCCAATATTATCAGGTAATAAAATGTTACAAGACTTTATAGAATTTATTTCACTGCCAACTTAAAGAACTGAGGCTGTAACTAGACGTGATTACTTTGTACGTTGTTGTTCAAGTTGCAAATGGGGGCCTCAAGATCAGGAACCATATTTACTCATCTTTGTATCTCCAATATCTTGCATAGTCCTGAGTCCTCAATGCATGCATGATCAATGAATGAATCAATAAATGCAAAGATAAGTTCAGGAATCAGGAATGACTATAAAAAGATCAATGAGAAAAGGAATGAGCAGGATTTCTCACAGCAGACATGCTTGACATTACTGAACTACAAGAAACTGTTGCCTTTCTCTATTGTTCCATTTGAACTCCTCTTTATCAAGAACTCTTGAAAAATTAAGGAATTCCTTACCTAAATTCTGGCTCTTACTAAGCAACATGCCTTCCTAAATCTCAACTTTGGTCTTCACAGCTGGAATAACTTTTAATGCTCTCATGTCAACTATGGCTATAACAGAGAAGAGGAACACACGCTCACTCTTTGCCATCACTGTGCTGACACCAACATGAAGGAAATTGATCTGGTACATTTTAACATAATGTTAGCAGGATTTTGTGAAATTGAGTATTTCAGCAATATATACCCAAGTGTTTCTTTGCCTTTCAGGATACTAAAATGGATATGAATTCCCCAAACAACAAGATAACAACTGTCTATTTGTTAGTTAAATTTAAGGTCTTGCTTTATTTAAAAATGGATACAATTGATCTTGGTATTTTCTGCTCAACAGTATTACTGAGATAAATAAAGTCAGTTTCCCCTGTGGCTCTGGGGGAATTTAACACACTGCTGCAACTAAATTTGGAAACTTGTCCCAAATTTTTCTGGTTATAAACTTCTAATTGGAATTCTCAGGACCGATGCAGGAAGTTACTCTTTTTCTCATCTTCCCATGAGTGAATAATGTTGTCCTGGGAAGTCCCTGAAGGAACCTGAATGTTTAAAATGGAAAATCACTGAGGAACCTGAACGCTTAAATTACTGATTTTTACACATCTCTCAAAGGATTGCATAACCTCACAATTTCAAATGCCAATTTCCTACTCTGGACACATTTTTCTAATTAATCTTAAAAAGATGAAAGGAAACTTTGGGCTGAATCTCAGCCGGATTATTACTGATGGCAATAGAAAACGAACTTAGGTTTAGTCTGGTTGATTAAAAATCTTTTAAGAATCATTAAAAACTTTTAAAATCTTTAAAGCAATAACTCATAAAACACTGAATATTATGCCCTTAAATTTTCCATAAAATCACTAAAAATTTATACCTAAATTACAGCTTTTTATCATATTTTAAATCACATTTACTAAAACATATTTTGGGAGATTATTCCCCTCATCATTTGTACTACCACCACCAAAAGCATAATAATAGGTAACCCTTATTAAACCCTTATCAGTACCAGGTATTGTTGGAAATTCTTACAAAGAATATTGCATGTAATTCTTACCAGAATCTTTAATGTAGCTACCATTATCCTAATCCCATTTTATAGATAAAGACAGTAAGGCATAGAGAGGTTAAGTGGCTAAAATAACTCAGACAGTTAGTTGGTGGTGAAGTGAGCCTTTAAACTAAGTAGTATGGCTCCTAGCTCTTAACAACTGGAGATGGATGACTGGTTGAAGATAGTAACCAATTAGTGCTATTTTACGTTATTAGTTATGCTCCATAATGTCCAAGCCAATGCATTTTTAAAAGTTATTGCATTCAATTAATTTCCTCCTTTTAATTGTTTAACAATTATGCATCTTAATTACCTTATAGAGGAGCAAGCACACATTCTCATATTTACACACCTGCACAGCACAGACAGGGAGACTTGGAATTGAGTCTCACCTTATTAATTCGTTAACAAGTCACTTAACATTAAACGCTGAGTCTAAGTTCCTTAACTACAAAAAAAAAAAAAAATCACTTAAACTGAGTGATCTTTAAAATTCTTTGTGCTCCAAATCCCTAGATTTTATAGTATCTTGATATTTGTTTTATCGCCATGATCATGACTCAGATAATGAAAAAGTAATTCCATGGTTTTACAGAGAGACTTTCCTAGTTAGTCTTAAGGGGTGTTTTTAAACCTGAGCAGCTGAAATGTGTTCAAGGATACAGGAATCTTTGAGAGTTGCCAAAAATATTTCCACAGTTACTCAGTCTGAGAAACACTGATTCAAAACTCAAGTTTTGTACTTACGGAAATGTCTTTTAATTTTGCAGTGAATCATCCCTGCCCAAAGGGAATTCAGTCTTTATCATTGATTTAAAAAGTTTTGTCAGATTCAGCAAATTCACAGAACTCCCAGTTACATTTTAATTTCAGATAAACAACAAATAACATTTTAGTATGTCCAACTGGGGGACATGAGTATTTAGTTTAAGTATGTTCCATAGTACAAGTCTTATGAACATACTAAAATTTTGAGACATGTAAAACAAGTATTCACTGTTTAATTAAAATTTAAATTTAACTGGCATCTTATAATATTTTATCTGGCAATTCTACTGGTAAATGAATCATTTACTTAAAGTGAAAACATAAAACCAAAAGAAAATAATTAGAACTTGTGAACCACTAAGCATGCATCTGAGAAATAATGGCCCACAGTATCATTTCATTTCACTCTTACCTCAGACATTTGTGCCCACCCAACACCAAATTATAATTTATACAGAGGAAGAATAAAGTGCATTCAAAGATAGTGTAGGCAATAAAATCTTTGTAAAAAATATTTTTCTATAAATCAACCCTCACAGAGTTGCTCATCTGTAATATCCTGATGGGTTTTCTTTAGCGATTACTATACTAGAAGAAAGGAAATGTCCATGCAAAACAAAAGCAGGAGAATTTGGTCATTTTGGAGGTAAGAACAGACCCATGGAATCTGGTATCAAAAAGAATTGCATGGCCAGGAAGTGGATTTGGCCCAGTGGTTAGGGCGTCTGTCTACCACATGGGAGGTCCCCGGTTCAAACCCCAGGCCTCCTTGACCTGTGTGGAGTTGGCCCATGCACAGTGCTGATGTGCGCAAGGCGTGCTCTGTCACGCAGGGGTGTCCCCGTGTAGGGGAGCCCCACACGCAAGGAGTGTGCCCCGTAAGGAGAGCCGCCCAGCGTGAAAGAAAGTGCAGCCTGCCCAGGAATGGCACCGCACACACGGAGAGCTGACACAACAAGATGAACACAACAAGATGACACAACAAAAAGAAACACGGATTTCCATGCCGCTGACAACAACAGAAGTGGACAAAAGAACACGCAGTAAATAGATACAGAGAACAGACAACTGGGGCAGGAGGGGGGGGAAGGAGAGAGAAATAAATAAATAAATAAATAAATAAATCTTAAAAAAAAAAGAAAGAAGTGCATGGTAAGGTCCAAAGCATCTAAGTATAATCATGAATAATACTTTAGAATCTAGCCCATATAATTAGGTAATTAACACAAACATAGGTCCAGGGTGGGGCAAGAAATAGGCAGGAATTTATTTGGTGAAATAAGAGCCAAGTTTCTATGTAAAGCCCCCCACTGCCCACTGAAGTCAGCGTGGACCACACACTTTGCCAGTGGAACTTTAGTCTGGATGGCCAGTGAATGTAAAGAACCAGGAACCAGTAATAAAAAGGCTGTGGATATAAGATGGATGCGGATATAAAAAGATGACTCCTCGGATAAGCTACAGCCAGTAACCAAGAAATAGGGATATTAGGCAAGCCTGGTATGTTCTTTTCCTTCTTCACTGTCTGGAAAATGCCCACTTATCTTTCAGGTTCCAAATCCAGTGTTCCTTTTCTGGAAATATTTCTTAACCTTTTGTCACCTCATCTGCATGAATCCCTGCGGGCCTGATTAGTTTTTTCTTCTTTATGACTCCATGGTACTTTTAATACACCTTCAAAGCTCCCACACAGCTACTTTCTTATTATAGCAAGTTGGGTGTTTACATGTCTGTTTTTTTCTAACAAGGCAAAGACATTTTGAGAATAAGAACTGTGCCATTCACAAGTACTTCCTGGACCCTTTCTCACGAAAGGTGCCATGTAGCTATCTTCTGAATAAATGAGTGACAAAGTGGTTATGTGAGATAGAACATAGAAATAATCAGATGTACGGATCATAGTATTTGATATATTGAATGCTTTACAGATACTACTCTTTTATCTAGGCTCTGCTACTTCACATTATAAATTTATTTTGCACATTTTATTACAAAAATTTTCAAGTTTCTTCTTAAGGGGTTGAGGTGAAATCTGACTGAAATGGCAGTAAACCATTTCTTTTTACAGATGTTTTATACAAACATAACTGCTCTTAAACCCTTATGAATAAATGTAAGTCCATGGTGTTCCAAGGGTATCCTGCCTTCTCTTTGAAGACACCATTTCCAACTAAAATGAAGGAATCCAGTGCTCTGGAGAACACCAAACTCCAAACCCATATATACAGGCATAATTTGAGCTCTAGGAAGCTAGAGTCTATTTGAGAATCCGGATATTTGACATTTACACAGGAAGCAACAGTGAAAATTCATGAGTAAATCATAAAGTACTTCTAAAAGTCAGTGAGTTCTATGCTTTCTTCTAAGTCTTCCCATATATTCCATTATTTCTGCTTAATTCATAGAGATCTTGTATCTATGAACACATAGAAATCCCCTCACTCATACACACATTTCTATGCCACATATCTCAACACACAGATACAACTCCTCTCTATTGCTCTCTCCCTTTTCCTTGCTTGCTCTCTCCCTCTCTATATATATTCTATTTCTTTTTTTATCTATATCTATATCTACAACTATATTATCTCTCTCCCTCCTTACTTTTTCTTTCTTATGTACTAAATGTCTTTGCTTATATTGTTCTCTATTTCTTGAGTTCCTTCCCATTTCTTCTCTAATATATGGCCACTACTGGTTTAGAATATGATGCTTTACAAGATTTCCTTGAAAATTTTCCTCACTGTTTTCTCTTAAAGCCAATACTTTGACGTATATTATCAATTATTTGCTTATGTATTTAAATTATTTTACACGTGCTGACTGGCTATTTCCATCTCTATTGTTATAGCTTCAATAGAAAGGCTTCTTTTCTACTGTTTTTAAATGCCCCTAATGCTCCATATATTGTTGTGTACTTAGTAAATGTTCAATGAATAAGAATTTGAGTGATAAGCAAATGACTGGATTGAAATAGATATTAGAATTAAAAGACTTCAGGATTTCACCACAAATATTTCATTTTGACATTCAAAGTAGGTTTTACTTCTGCCTCCCAATAACCACAATGAAGCTGGGAAGCTGGACCACAATACTGTAGATTTGTTTTTATTGCTCTCTGAGTGTTTACTCATATGAAGCTTTTCCCTATCCAATTATTTCCCCCAGATTTTATTTTTCACCAATTCAAGAGAATCTGATTTCTATAATTACTTTTCCATATTGAGGAACATTTTCTATATTTTTAATCCCAGTGGCAAGAATAACACTTCCTTATTTAGAATCCTTGGCAAATTATACTCATGTATAAATGAACTGCTATTCTAGGCCAAAGATGAAGATACTTTGTTGGTGAATGAGTTAGGGAATAAAGAATAGGGTAGGGGCTCTGACAGAAGTATTACTTAATCATTTATATACTTCTAAATATAACAGTGGTGGAAATAAAATTTCCACAGTTTCACTACTCAGAAAAATCAAAGGTGATATCTCTCCTTTTAGCTGTTCTTTTAATGTAGCCTCAAGCTGTCATCTTTTAGTTTGTTCTTATTGCTATTTATGGCCATCTGTGTAATGTTTGGTCACATGGGAATGATCACAGGTAACCTAAAGGTTTACAAAGGAAAGTTCCATAAACACAAGATAAAATGTTACCAAGATTGTTATGCCATGTGTGGTATTTGTCTTACTTATTTGTTCCTATTCTAACAAGAAGATCACAGCCCCTTTACATGAGATTTGTTAGATGGAAAGTAGATAAAGAGCAAAGCCAAAGTTAAAAATCTGTAGAAAGACTATTTCCAATGTTTCTGTGCTCTTTACTTTATATACAAGAATATTTTGAACTAAATTTCCTTTCTTTTATGTGACCTATTTTGGTGAAAATAAGAATGGAAACAGGTTAGCAGTTGAAAGTAACATCTCTTAAATTTTGCTTTTCTAGCTATCTGATGTAATTTTGTTTAAAAAGATAATCCAGATTTTGGATTCAAAGGTATCTTCACACCATTCAATGTTAAGAAAAGTAAGTAAACCATATTAAGAATTCCATTAAAAATAAAATCTTTATTACATTTATTATAATGATTAAAAATAATTGAATATTGGCTTTTAAAATTCACAATTTTTCACAATTATGGAAACAATGGCCAACTATCTGGCAAATTACAGCAAAAATACAGAAAACTGTTATTATAATTATACATATTTGCATAAAACATATAGCTTATAATTCTTCCATTACCTTTTGATACATTCATTTCAAACAACATTATGTTATAGAACTAACAGTATAACAGTTTAAGAAAAAATAAAAAGTCCCAAGTATATTCTACTGAACTTGTAGGCAAACTCTCTATAGGAAATAACAGAAAGTAAAATCTTTCTAAAGCAAGTAAAATAAATAGAGTAATCTATTATCTTGCTACTCAAAGTGAGGTCCAAATACCAATACATGGCATTACATGAAGCTTGCTAGAAATTCAGACCACCTATTATTGAATCAAAATCTGCATTTTAAAAAGAGCCCTAGGTTATTCATATGTACATTAAAGTTTAAAAAGCACTGGTCCTTGCATATTGTCCTGGCTTGAGTTGTTGTGAACCCCAGAAAATCCTGTTCTTAAAGCAAATCAACTCCTATGATTATGAACCCATCATAGATGGGGCCTTTAGATTAGCTTCAGTTAAGGGACCTTTGATTAAATCACTTTTGATTAGCTCATTTCAGTTATAAGCCTTTGATTAGATTGTGGGACCCA
The DNA here is from genome assembly GCF_030445035.2 of Dasypus novemcinctus. Classification (NCBI taxonomy): domain Eukaryota; kingdom Metazoa; phylum Chordata; class Mammalia; order Cingulata; family Dasypodidae; genus Dasypus; species Dasypus novemcinctus. The sequence goes on along the minus strand of NC_080683.1, from coordinate 43,723,835 downwards.
GGTTGTATCATAATTCTTTACTGGAGTTCTATATAAACTGAGGAGAGGGGAGAGGAGAAGTACCTTGCCATGTAAGAAAGGATTGCCTGCAACTACAGAAAGACAAAGAAACCTCAAGAGATTGAGAATGGAGGCTAGAATCAGTGAAGTGGCAGGAAGCAGAACTAGTCACAGGCCTGGAGGAGAGGGGAAAGACCAGTGGTGACCTGAGATGTGCTTGATCACCTGCAGTTAGGCATCAATATGGGATCTAAGCCCCCTTTTGATTTAGAGGTAGAGAGGACATCACCATCCCAGGGTCCACAAGATGGAGGAATATAATATGGATTGGAGTAGATTTGCTGGTATTCTACAATAGAACTGTTGTGACTCTAGCAATGGAAGTAATTGTATCATTGATGTGGAGATGGTGGCCATGGGAATTGCTGAGGGCAGGGAGAGGGAGGAAGAGGTGTGATATGGGCATTTTCAGAACTTGGAGTTGTCCTGAATGACATTGCAGGGGCAGATGCAGGACATTGTATATCCTGCCATAACCCACTGGATGGACATGGGCAGAGTGTGGACTACAATGTAAACTATGGTCCATAAGGGGTGGCAGTGCTCCATGGTGTATTCATCAAATCCAATGAAAGTGCCTTTCTAATGAAAGGGGATGTTGATGTGGGAGGAGCGGGGGGTGGGGGGTGGGTGGAGAGTGGAGTATATGGGAACCTCTTATGTTTTTTAACGTAATGTTTTGTGTGATATATTTGTCTTAAAAAAAAAATTTAAAAAGTCTTAAAAAGAAAAAGAGAGAATCTTTTCTCCTGTGCCTGATTGCCCATTGCTGCATTGCTGTAACTTGGTGAGACAGCATGTCTTGATGATGCCTTGATTTGTGTATTTCAGCCTTGGAATTGTAAGATTCTACCCTAATAAATTCCTATTATAAAAGCTGACCCATTCCTGATATTTTGCATTGGCAGCATTTACCAAACTAAAACACATACCCAAGATGTGGTCTGGCCCAAAAAAACTTTTTACACTGTTTGATTTTCCTTTAGTGCTCCGTAGGCATCCTAAGTCCAGCTGCATATATTCTCTCAGGGCCAAATCATATTATCTAGATATTTCTCTGTATGCAGTTTTCCCTTCTAAAAACCTTACCAGTTCTAGGTCCCACCCACTCACATTTTCTCTTTTTATGTGACAATGATAATCAATGGATCTCTCTACTCTACCTTAGTACAACATCACTCAACAGATAGAACTAGATTTTTTTTTTTTTAACATACTAGTTACAGCTGCCAAACTGCATAATATCTTAACTAAATGAACAGAAAATTCATTGGAATGGATTAAATGCTGGGATCTAGAGTTTTGGGGCAGATGGGACAGATAGATATTTCATATCCACCAATTGCTCTACCTCACCTCACTCCTTCAAAGATATGTCTCCAGTTTTCATAGGAGCTATTATAGATAACATGAAACATGAGAGCTGTTTATTGTTTATCCAACTCATATAAACATGATGGAACTGTTATCATTTTCTCCCCTGCATTTGACCAAAATATTTTTGTTTATGGATATTCTCATTTGCAGAATGTAGAAACAGAGGTGGAAGGATCAAGGCACAACTATAAGTGAGAACAAGGTAACAATCTATCTATTCACTAACTTTTCAAAGAGTTTTCCTGGAAATAATCATTAAGTAATTTTATCTCAGATGCAAGAAGAAAAAAATCTAACAACTTCTACTGTCCAATTTTTTCAATATCATTGTTCCACATTTCTGATCGTCAGCAAAACCATTCTACAATTTGTTCTGCAGAATCTAACAGAGGAATACTCTCATAAAAGGTGAACAATATGTAAATGTTTATTAAATCTACATTTTTACATAGACTTTTCTTTCAGAATCAATATATTTGGAAAAGCGTTAAGCATACTTTGGAAAAGAAACACATATATTGAATACTTTTAAATGCTAAAATATTTTAAGAAATATCCTATTTTAATATATGCAAATTCCACTAAAACTACTGAAAGACATCCATGCTTTCATTTATATTGTTAGAAGATTTGGCAGAACAATATGTTGACTCATCACCAATGTGATAGTGCAGAAGCTGAAAAAGGAAGCATTTCATTTTCCATCATGTTGAAAATGATATTGATTTAGGACAAGACTGTCAAACATTTTTTAGCTTTCACTGTTGGCCTATCAAACAGATTGTACATCCTCAAATTACATATGAAATTCCAAATCACAAAACATAGTTTTGACTTTCTATGTAGTATAAATATTAACATTAAAAAAAATCAAATAAGTGCTTGCATAGCTAAGTTATAGCAACCAAATAATCATATAGACTTTTTTATGGCAATCTAGTTAATGGTTGACAAGCATATCCAAATGTTTATTTCTTAGTAACTGTCCTTTTAGAAGCATTACAGTAGAAATACCATGGCTGAGAAATTAAGAATTATCCTGGACCATGACTTTCTGTTGACTAAATTGATATTCCATGAGTAGATAAGGCCAATTATTCATGATTATTTAGCTAGGTCAAAAAAAAACAAAACAGGCGGTGGACTTGGCCCAGTGGTTAGGGCATCCGTCTACCACATGGGAGTTCCACGGTTCAAACCCCGGGCCTCCTTGACCCATGTGCAGCTGGCCCATGCGCAGTGCTGATGCGCGCAAGGAGTGCTCTGCCACACAGGGGTGTCCCCGCGTAGGGGAGCCCCATGCGCAAGAAGCGCGCCCCGTAAGGAGAGCCGCCCAGCGCGAAAGAAAGTGCAGCCTGCCCAGGAATGGTGCCACACACACAGAGAGCTGACACAACAAGATGACGCAACAAAAAGAAACACAGATTCCCGTGCCGCTGACAACAACTAGCGCGGACAAAGACGACGCAGCAAATAGACACAGAGAACAGACAACCAGGGTGGGGGGGTGGGAAGGGGAGAGAAATAAATAAATAAATCTTTAAAAAAAAACAAACTGGGGAGCTGATGTAGCTCAGTAGTTGAGCGCTGTTTAATTTTTTATCATTTCCTTAATCTGAATTCTGAAGATAAGTGATTTTGCATATTGTTCTTAGTGAGCAAAGACAAAAACACATGGCAATGAAAACTGATGCCTCCACAGCACAGCAAGAGATAAAAATCAAGACCACTATTGCTGATACTACCTTAAACATCCATGATTAAGTATCTCAAATCTAAATTGCAAAATAAATCTGATAATCTTTGATTTCTAATAACTCTCAACTCCAGTGAAAAATCCACAAAAATTAAAAAGTTGTTACTGGATTACTTAGGGCACAGGATAGTAGGCTCATGTAGATATTTCCTGACAGTAAGAAACTATATACAAAAGAGGCTGAAACCAAGGAAAATTCTTATTGCTTTTACTCATGAAGAGAGACGGCAAGTACAAATTCCTGAGGGAAGAATTGGTCCCTTTTCGGTTATTTCCAAGTATTCAATAGGGAGATGGATCTGCATTTCATGAAAAAAAAATACGGATATTCACATTAAACAGTTGTCAGAAAATAAAACAACTATGATTCATATTATTTACATTCTCTGAGGACAATTTCAAGAGCTCCCTCTTCTCTGTGTCTTATTAGTCTTTAAGGGTTTCAGCAGCTGAGACATGGCATTCTATGTAGCTTACCCTTGTGGTTGCCCCTTCACAGAAGCAGAGAGTCTTTGTCCCAGTCACAGGGCCAAGTGACCTATTTAGCAGTGCAAGTCCCCTGGGCCTAGATCTTGGGTTTGTTCATTTCTAATGTGATGCATATTTTGTTGTAAGAATGCCAGTTTGGTCTTAGAATGAACAGAAAATTAAGAAGTTACCTTTTACAATAAAATATTTGCCCGTCCAAGTAAGTTGACCCAAGTCCATACAGTTTAAATTTTTTCATTCTTGTAAGGGTGAATGATTAAAATGCATTAATATATTATTTTTCATTTTTTCATTCAGTTTAGAGCTAAACTGCAGAGAGAGGGTGGAGATTATTTTTCCATTTCATTTTCTATTATTTCAAAATTTCTAATCTGCAAATATTTTAATCAGAAAAACAGTAGGTTTAGGAGAATCAAAAATAATTTAGAAATGAGTTCTGCCATCAAGAGCCTTAAAGGGGATTTTTTTGAAGCAATCAGACATGAATTTATCAAATGGTAATATAAGATGGTATGCAAAAAGTGCCATTTTAGAGTAAAACCAAAGTACCCATATAACATTTTTAGTGGTTGCAGCTGTGGGTGGGAATGACCTTTCCATTCATTGATTAGCTGAGAGTTCATATAAAAGTTTTCATTTAAAATGCACCTTAAAGAAAAGAACTGTAGAAAGTCTGGGTAAATTTCACTGCAAAAAATGCATATATACTTCCATACACAATTTTATATAATTCTTGAGTTTTTTAGGAACTTCTAAACCCATACTGGTCCCCACACGGGTAGATTCTTTCCTGGCTTAAAAGGATAGTAGGAAATAAAGGGAGAAGAGTAGCTTAGGGAGAGAATTTTACAGAGTTTAAAATGCCATGTTCAGTTGGCAATGGAGAACCGCAAAAATTTTGTAAAAGAGGGACTTGGATATAATACATTATAGGTAGCCCAGTTACTATGTGATAAATCTGGGATGGAAACCAGATCTGTTAGATTTCTACATCTGTGCTCTTTCAGAGACAATGCACTGCCTCTATGTGCTCAGTCAATGAGAAAATGCTTATGTAATTCTTGAAAAATGCAGTAGCCAGCCTCCAAGATAGCCCTTGATGAGCCATGCCTCTGGTATTCAAACTCTATATAGTCCCTTTCCACATTGAATTGAAGCTGGCCTGTGTGATCAATAAAATATGATGGAAATGACAGTGTGTGATTTCCAAATCTAGGTTACAAAGGGATTGCACTTTCCAACTTAATTTCTTAGACTGCTTGTTCTTAGGACGACCAGCTTCCATTTTGTGAGGACAATCCAGCAGCTCCATGGAAAGTCTCATTCATAGAAAAACCAACTTTGTAGCATCAACTTGCCAGTGGAATGAATGAGTCACTTTGGAAGTGGATCTTGTGGCTCTACTCAAGCCTTTAGTTGAGTACAGCACCAAATGGCATCTGACTGCAATCTCACGAGAGATCCTACACATTGTTCCTAAATTTCTGATCCACAGAAACCATGAGAGTTAATACATGATTATAGTTGTTTTAAACTACTAAGTTTTGGGGTACTTTATATGCAGCAATATATAATTAATATAAAGAGGGCCTAGCCATCAAATCAACTAGTAACTTTTACTAGAAAAATCATTATTTTAGAAAATGAAGGCAACTGTGTTTCTTTGTGCAATATTAATAGATGCTCCAGTATAGACAGAAAAATGTTTTATTATTGATTACTTAAAATGGTATTCTAGTTAGACTAACCTCTAAGTATACCGAAAAAATTTTGTCAGAAGTGATCAGCTTCATTTTAGAGAAGCAGCTGAAACTTGACATAGAAGTTTATTCACCTATTTTTGAATGTCAGCCCGGCCACCTACTTTGGTTAAGTCATTTCTTTTCTTCTCAGTAAGGATGAGTGATAAAGTTGCCCTACTTACTACCATAGTGAGCCCTTGGGAGAAGCCAAACTCAAAGTTGCAAATGTACACAAAAGCCAAAAAACAACAACATAAGGAGCATGCAGTAGAAGGAACAACACAGATTTCAAATCTCAGTTCTACTGCTTAGTATATCATTCATACCTGACCATGCATAAACAATAAACATATACTAAAGGTTGTGAACTTACATAATAAACATGTATAACATCATACAGGGACCCATAAATCACCCTTCCACCAACACCTTGCATTGTTGTGAAACAATTGTTACAAACTATGCAAGAGCATAGTCAAAATACTACTACGAACTATAGTCTCTATCTTACACTTGGTGTATTTTCCCCCCAACCCACCCTATTTTTTAAAAATATATTTTTATTACAGAGGTTGTGAACTTAGAAAACAATCATGAACATGTTCTACTGCTAATTTTTAAGGTGACATGGGACATGTCACTCTTTTTGAATTTCAGTTTATTATATCTTCTTCATGAAAATAGACTGCTCTTGTGAGAATTAACTAAGATAATTTGGGACAATTCCTTTTGCACTCCTTGCCATAGAGCAGCCTTTGAAAGTATCTTATTTGATTCTGAATTATTTTATTTCAATTGAGTTGGAAGCTAGTGGTCTACTCAGGAGGAGATAATGATACCTTTGAAAAGTAAGCAGACTTAAGGAATTCATTCCCAACTGTAGATAGTAACATAGACATGTTGAAATCATAGAAGTCAAATACTAATAAAAATAAATATCATCTGAGTATCTTTTATATGCCAGGCATTTTGCATTCATTATTTCACTTAATCTTCACAACAACCCTAAGAGGTCAGGATTGGATTCCCTGTTTCAGAAATGAGGAAATCAGGACTGAACGATTACGTGCAAATGAATAAAAATCCAAGTCCATCTCACTAAAAGCAGAATGTACCCTACTAGAGGAAACTTTGAGAACAAAAGTAATAGAGAATTTATAAAGAAATGTATAAGTATATTTTACAATGAAGAACAAAGAAGGTAAGAAGGAAGAAAGATAAAGAATTAGAAATTTGGAGGCAGAGCGAAGGAGATGTGGCAAAAGAACTATTTGAGAGGGAAGTTTAGGAAATTCTCTTCAAAACCTCATCTATATAATTTCTTTAAAGTTACTTAATATATAAAAAGCATGTTTTATATCCTGAGTTTTGTGATAAGTAACTTACTAAGGCCTTAAAGATGTACATTGGACAAGCAGTTCAGCTTCACTGAGACATCATTTTCTTTCTCATCTGTAAATGGGAGACGATATTTAAAGGATTCAAATTTTAACAAGTTAGCTTCCTAAAATGCTCAATAGAATGCCTGAAACATAGCATGTCCTTAGCACTTGTTAAAAACTAGATACAGTATATATATTTAAGTATATATGAAGTAAATTTATGTTAAATACACACTATAATTTAACATATGAATTGAACATAAACACAAACAAGATAACCTGCATAGCTACAAAACTGAATAATGAAACTATTCATTCCCAAAGATACAAATAACATGGACATGAAAAAGCCCTATAAAATAAACAAGATTCGAAAGTTTTATCTATGCGTCTCATAATCCAAGGAACATAATAATCCCTGAAACTTTCTCTTTCTCTTCTTTGTTGGTTTTGATTTTTTAAAACATTGACTAGAAAAGGGATTTCATCAAATTAGATCATTTTACCTACAGAAAATGTATTATATAAAAATTTAGATTTTTTAGATCTACTCCTATCTACATTAATTAAAAAAAACAACTACAAAATACTGTTCACTTAAATTATTGAATATACAGGATTACATAAAATTGTAAAGTATATTAAATTTGATCATATTAGGACACCACCTGTGTGACCTATTTACAATGAGTAAGCATGACACTCTTCTGTGTCATAAATTAGATCTAAAATTTTTGTTAGCTGTAATAGGTTTAAATATCAAATATCTAATGACATTTTTCTTGCTCTTATAGAATGTAAAAGTCTTTAAAATGATTTGAATGATTTAAAGCACATTGAAAACAACCCCAGATAAGATTGAGCTATTGTTTTCACTTCTTTGTAGAAATTATGTGTAGAAAGTAAAATAATTCAAAATCACTCCAAACTCAGATTGGTGCTTTAAAAAATTAGTCTGTAATTCTCAACAGCTCCCACAGAGGAAGAACTCACGCATGGATAGGCAACCAAAAATGTCTGTGAATGAAAGAACAAAATTCTATACCTTTACATTTATGTGAATCTTCATGTTTGTGTGTTTATATAATGTGTTTAATATCACTTATAAAAATCTTCCTTCATTATTTCCTATTAGACTTAGAATACACTTTAAAATTAAGCCTCTATGTTTCTAGTCAGTCTCCTTTCCACTGTTTGTTTTTGGTTTAGGATTCACTGATTATAGGCATTCTTCTTTATCTGCACCTAAACTTTTTCTGAAAATGTGTTTGTGAATTTTCAGTGAGAGAAATAACTAAGCATTCCCAGCACATCCAACAACCTCCCAATCAATTTCCCCAAATATGTCTAAAATACTCTTAAACATACATAATTCACAAAGGATTTCTACCTTGTACACAGCATTTAGGACACTAATTGCCTAAGTGTTTAGTGCTTAATGAACCGTTAGGTATTCTGACTACAGTTCACAATACAGTAAATCATCAAAAATTAAGTGTTCTTTCTATATTACAAAAAGGTATACTCTAATGTGCGTAGACAAGATCGGGGGCGTTCAGGGTGGTATGGCCATAGACAGATAATTACCAGAGTAATGTGAGTAGAACTTAAACAAACACAACTTGTAGTATGGTTTGCTCCCATGGAGAGACAACATGCATAGAATCTCGAACCTGGAGCTTAGATCTATTAACTGCAGCTCAAAGAGGAACTTATGTATTGATTAGTGCATTAACTAGTAAATTAAGCACTGTACCTACATACCTGATGAATATAATAATATCTCTTCTATTCTAGATCATATGCAGAGGGATATTGAGCATGTTAAGAGTCCTGGTAAACTTAATTTATTTTCTAAGTAGTTAATGAACATGCCTATAAGATAAAGGAATGGCTCTCTTAAGTACTGCCTTTATTTTCCTTGTCATATGCTTGTCTTGTTGTTGCCTGTACTGTCTTTGTGAGTTTATGTCTAGGACAGTGTCTCTCCTCATATCTCTCCTAGCTGTCCTAGGTATACCCACCACCGTGAGAACTGGGACTGGCAGTTTATACCAAACCCAGCAGGTCTACCACAATCTCTCCCTAGAGTTAAACAACAGCATAAAGGAACTCAAGAAAGAACGCTGTTTCTCATCAACTTTGGGAGGATGACCCTCTGAAGGCACCTGGCCTTTGTTACTCTGGTGATCCAATATGTCATGGCTGGCTCCTTTTTGGGCCTGCTTATCACCATCTTCTTTATCTTTTTTGTAGGATCACATATCTTAAATTCTAACTAAGTTTACTTCTCCCAGGATCAATGCCTTTCACAACAAGGTATTAGTCATGCGGGGATTTTATCCAGCTCAACCATGGTGCCAGACCCACCTTCCCTCAACCTTAATAGAATATCCAAAGGGTTTTTTTAATCTTTTAAAAATTTTTATTGAAGTATAGCATTCATACATGAACACACATAAACAATAAGTGTATAGTAAAAATTGTGAACTTACAAAACAAACATGCATAACATCATTCAGGGGTCTCATACATCACCTCCACCAATGCCTTGCATAGTTGTGAAACATTTTTTACAAATTATGAAAGAATATCATCAAAATACTACTACTAACTAAAGCCAGAAGAGTTTACACTCTGTCAGGCAGGGCCTGCTCTCCCTAACCAGCAGGAAGCAACTACAGAAGAATGACCATCACTCTTCCACTCATCCTTAAAAATGAGGGTGTAAACTCTCTGAGAGGGGAGTTGAGGCAGGTTGGAATAGGTAAAGAGGAAAGGCAGCTGGGACCTGTCAGAGAACATGGCCATGAGAACTTGCTGGGAAACCCCCTGCTACTAAAAACAAAGCCAGAAAGACCCCACCTAGACCCTAGCCATGAGGTCCCATGTGGAACTCTTTCCCAGGTCAAGGGGAAGCCCTGGTTACCTTCAAACAAAAGTCCTCACCATTGTCCCCCTGAGAGCTAACAGGCGGCACAACCAATCAGAACAGCAAACAGCTGGGGCCCCTCCCCAACACGATGAAGGGGAGGAGGAAAGGTCTTAAAAGGCCTAACCTGGGGCCCCATGTAATGACTCATCCTGTAACACACTCACAGTTGGATTGTGTCCTGTTTTTCTTTTCTTGTTTCTTAATAAACGCTTTACTCCCTTGCCTACAAATTTTAAAAAAATGTATTTAGACAGCAAAATAATATAGTAGAGTATGTTAGAAAAACAGATCACCTATTAATACTTTGCTCACAAGCCTTTCCACATTTATATAAAATATTTACATCTAATATTTTGGGAATGAGAACAATAATACTCTACAAGTTTGAATAAGGAATCAGGGAACTCCTCCCCTATTGGGAGAACGACTGAGATAAACCTGCAGCACACGCCACATCCTCCCACAGCTATTCACAAACAACTTAAATGCTCTGCTTTCAATGCCTGCAAATTTAATACAATGAGTTTTCAATTAGACTGAATTTTTCATAAATATTTTTTGAAACTCAATATAAAGTTAAAATGCCACACACTAATATTATTATGATTTTATTAATATCAGCTTCCTCTACTCCCATTCCTGACTGGGTTGGGCTTTTGTAGCAGAAATTGTTAATTGTTTCCTAATATTCATTCTTTCCTTCTTTCTTAGTAACCTCTGATTTTACTTGGGCATAGGGCTGCTTAGAATAATGATGATATTTTCCAACTCCCTCTGCACATAGGTATGGCCATGTAGTCACTTTCTGGTCATTGGGTAATATGCAGACGTGCTATATACAACTACTGAGAATTGTTCTTAAAAGGCAAGGGTGAGCACTGCATTCTCCCCTTCCTCCTCCTGCTGATGTGATATAGACATAATAGCTGTACATCAGCAGCCACCTTGGGTCATGAGTGATCTTGGGAATAAAAGCTGTAAAAGGAGGAGTAACAGGACAGGAGAAGCCTACATCCTGATGCTGCAAGGCCCCGTACCCTTCCTGGATTGATTACACCCTTCTTCTTAGACCTGAGAGAGAAATAAACTTTAATCTTGTTATTTTGGGTACTTTACCATTTCTATCACTCTCAGGCAAATATAATCCCAAGAGACACTGTGCCCTTCCTTTGTGCTCCAGAATATCCTAGGCTTAAGCTTATCACAGAGCTTACTAAATGTACTGCGATTATTTATTTGATTAAATAAGTACCTCAAATGCAGGAGCTATGTCATATTCACTATTTTTTTTTAAAGATTTGCTTCTTTTTTCTTTTTAAAGATTTATTTATTTTTTAAATTTATTTCTCTCCCTTTCCCCCTCCCCCCCCCCCCCACTTGTCTGCTCTCTGTGTCCATTCGCTGTCTGTTCTTCTGTGTCTGCTTGTATTCTTAGCAGCGGCACCGGGAATCTGTATCTCTTTTTCTTGCATCATCTTGCTGCATCAGTTCTCCATGTGTGTGGCACCACTCCTGGGCAGGTTGCACTTTTTTTGCATGGTGCAGCTCTCCTTACAGGAAGCACTCCAATCGTGTGGGGCTCCCCTACATGGGGGACACCCCTGCGCAGGGGACACCACTGTGTGGCATGGCACTCGTGTGCATCAGCACTGCACGTGGGCTCGCTCACCACACAGGTCAAGAGGCCCTCGGTTTGAACCCTGGACCTCCCATGTGGTAAGTGGATGCTCTATCAGTTGAGCCAAATCCGCTTCCCCATATTCACTTTTATATCTTCCAAACACATGGAAATAGAAAAGAGTTCATAAATGTTTTAAAAGTCTTATTTTCACTCATTTTGAATATACCACTGACAAGTTCATCAAAACCTGTCAGCTTCAATACCACAAAACCTTCAACAGTATCCTGATAAATTTCTAATATATCTAAATTAAACAATATTCATATCTGAGTACTTTAATTTCAACAATAAAATTGATTTCTGAAGATTATTTTTGAAAGAAAAAAAACATGGTCTCCCAATTTAAATGTCTATTTGGTGGAAAATTAAGAGACCAAAGAATTAAGAGACAATTCTAATCCAAAGTGAACCAGCTATTTATAATGTAATATAAGGCAAGTTCATTAATCTTAATATATCCATGGGCATGTTTTTACAAGAGCAGGCAAATTAGAGGGGATTGAATCATCTACTCTCTCATATTCACTACAGCTTTAATTAGCAAATGGATCTGAAACAGCTTCAGTACTTACCCACAGTAGGTACTCAGTAATGGCATATTGAAAGAATGGTTATTAATATAACAGATTTTACTTTAGAAGAGAATACTATGTAAAGAATAAACTATTATGAAAACAGTGCTGCTCTCTGTACTGCTGCTGATAATAACTTTAAATACTATTTTTGACTGTGTACCCATGTCAGGCAGCCTTCCTGGAGCTCTATATAAAACTATCTCATTTAATTTTGACAGCAACTACAGGGTGTAGGCATTGTCATCAAGAGATGAGGAAAATGAAGATTAATTTGTGGGATTAAATAATTTGCACAAGTTCATTCTGTTAGTAATGAAAATAGCCATTAAAAACAAGCTTTTTGAGCACTTATGTGCTAGGTACTCTTCTAAGGATTTTAAGGGTATTAACTCATTTAAACACCATAACAACATTATCTAATTATGCTCCTTTTACAAATGAGGAAACAGAAGTATGAAGAAGTCAAGAAACTTGCCCAGTTATCCACAGCTAATAAACTGCAGAGCTGGGATTAAAACTAACACGATAGTGGTCCAGAGCTCACACTCTTGACTACTGTGCTATGTTGCTTCTCATGGTAAATACCAACGTAAGGATTTGTAACCAGTATTCAATATCTGTCTCAAAAGATCATTTTCTTTTCACTCTGCTATGCTGCTTCCCCAAAGTCTAAGTTCTGGGAATCCTTTGAAAGAGGAAACATTTGTGTCAGCCTGAGTAAACCAGAAGCCTGTTGTACATCATCATCAGGATGAAAAAGATGTCAGGAGGTCATAATGAGATACCCTAAAATCTGGGAGTAGGTTTGGAGACACTGAGAAGATTTAGGGAAACAGAGTCTTCTTTATGTGTTCTACTTAAGGTAATTACTTGAAATGTTCTAACTTGCCCCAATGAAGCCTACACTGAAGAACTAGTATTTTATAGGCAATCATACTTAAGTAGTTGTGGCAGCTATGTGAAAGGACCTTCACAGACATCCAAGTGCAGGGAGTATAACTGACCAAGAATCCCAGATCTGTGCTCTGAAAATTGCATCACAACGTGTGTGGAGACCGAGCCTCCCAGAATTGCTCCCAGCCAATTGCTGAGCAAGCCAGGGATACTAAAGCCTGATGGCTCCCAGGAGACACCACTGATGTTATTTTAAGGGCTCCCTGATAGCCTTGCCAAACCTTCCTTAGGCTGTGTGGCAGTCTAGGACTTTTCCACCCAACCCTCCCTACCTCTTGCACTTCATCATCATGAGGAACCATTTTTTCATCTCATAATTCTCCCAGTCTTTTCTGGCTCCCTCCCTAATTTTCTCATACCTTTAATCCCATCTTGGCATCTGTTTCTTAAGGCCCTGGACTAACACAGTTCTGACCAGTTATTTCTCCTAAGAGTCACTTCAGAGAGGAATCAGACTATGTTTCATGGTGGAAAGGAAAAACGGTTACTTCTGAGTGCCCATGATGAGAAAAGGAAGTGGGAAAGAAGGTTGGGATACTTCAGGACCTTCCACACTGATATTGGCAAAAAGCACTCAGAACTGTGGGGCTGCTTCACCACCTCTAGGGAGAAAGCAGAACAGAAATCTACAAAGGACCCTACTCTGAGATCTCGGTGAGTTGTGTTGGCAGCAGCTCCCAAGAGCCAGTGAGACACATAGAGCAAGCTCTGGCAAATAAACTGACATCCTAGTGTAGCGGAAAACGAGAGCAAGCGGACGTTTTCCTGAGGATGTCAGAGGGAAGAGGAAAATGTCTGCCTGTCCATCCACTCTCTTTATCACTAGATTATAAGAAAGAAAATTTGGAACCAATGGTCTTATTGTACTGCATTGATTAGGTCTTATCTTATTGCTTGTAAGATTTTTAAATTTAATTTGGTATCGGGGAACTTGTCTACCTGATAAGATGTTAAAAGGTAAAGCACAAGCGAGATTTTTTTTCACTCCTAAGGAGGGACAGGTAAATTGAGTCAGACTCCTTTTTGGAGCCAGAGCATTTTATTTCCATTCTTTTTTTCATCCTAAGTCATGTTCCCTAACTTGTTTTACCAAAGTTCTCTTGGAGGTTATCCAGAACTAGTTCACTAAATGAGGCAGTATTTCTTTACCATTTGTTATTGTTCCCTGGGAACTTTATGGGAAGAGGATTCCAGCATTTCTGACTCTGCCAGCCAAATACAATCAAATATCATTGAAATGTCAAGTGCACTATTAAACTGAGAAGTAAAACAGCAGATGTTGACCAGGAGATGGAGGGCAAGAATGAGTGTGGAGCCAGCCCCAGACGTGTAGTAGAAGATGGTAAAGCCCCTGAGGCAGGGAGGGGGTTGGAACTTTAAGGCAGCTGCTGGGAGGCCAGTGCTGCTGCAATACATGTGGAAGAGGAAGCGTGGTCGGGCACCCAAATCCTCCACAGGCTATGCCAACAAATGAAGATGCTTTTTGTTGTTGTTGTCATTTTTCCAAAGAAACCACTGAAGGATTTTAATCAGGGAAGACTTTCTTTTGTGATTTGAAATTTTACTCTCACTTCTGTATGGACTATATGAAAAGTATTTTGTAGACATTTTATTGCTTTCTGTGTCTTCAAAGAAGGCAGGAGAAATAAGATGATCTGCTGAGGGCGTACCTTACATCACAGAATGTTATTATTTTTATTAGTTTTAAAATTATTAATTGATTACCAAATTATATTAGTTAAGAGTAAGAACTATGTGCAGAACTTATTTGAGACATGAGGTCAAATAAATAGAATTTTCACATAAGGAAACAGGCTCTCAGTGATTTGTCACAGAAATAATGGAACAAGATTTGAATCCTAGTTTTCTGCCTCCAAAGCTTGAACTTTTTAGGATTTCGTTACACCTGTTCTCAAACTTATTTAGGATCTGGTGAAGTTCAGTACAGAGATAAACAGAATATGGGAGAACAGATTCAAATAAGGCACATTCCTCCCCTCAGGGATCTTACAAGACAAATTCATTTACCTACCTGGTAAAAACTACAACCACCTAGATTTCAAAGTCTAAATGGATCAAATCCCATTGCTCTTATTCCCCTGCAAAGGCACAGCATCCATACTCTCTCCCAGAGAGCTAAGATTCAGCACAGAAATCAAGGAAAATTATGTACAAAAAAAATAAATATTTTTAAAATTTTTAGCTTCTTTAATCAGATCATCAAAACTGAAAAGTTTTCCAGAATATTAGGTCTATAGCTATCTGAAATAAATTACAAAATTCAAAATATAAATTAATATGTGGATTATTCCCTGCTTTGCATTACCCATACCACAGATTCCCTCAAATAGAAAATGTAAAAGGGTCTATTATAACAACAAACATAGCATGTGTTCAAGTCTTTATATATAACAAAATAATTTCATGTTTTTCCTCTTTTCATTTTCTTATATACTCCATTCCTCAACTCTGGAAAGTGAACACGACAAATATTAGTGACCTCTATTGCTAAGCAAGGTTTGTCTTGACTGCAATCTATAAAGAAACCTCAGATAAAACTATACTGCTCTGCTTAAATCAAATTCTAAATTAAAGAAAACAAATACTTTTCTGAAAGTCGCACACCCACAGATGTGATTTCACTCAAAATTTAATACATGGCTTTACCTTTTGAACTCAAAGAGTTCTATACCTCAAACATTGAGTTAATACAATTAATAGTTTCTTTGGTGTAAAATAATTTATAAGAGCCACAGAGTTTGCACCTCTCCATCCAGAATTCTACAGTGTATCCACACAGGGTGTGATTCACATTGTCCTCTCTTAGTCACTGTCTTTTCTAATCAGGCAGGTCATCTAATGTGCCAGTGAAAAGACTTCTTGCATAATGGCTGTGACTGATTCTGCTGTATTATACTTTCTATCATCTCTTAAAATGTTTAACAGCATTGTCCAAAATATAGAGCAGAATTCTCTTTGGAATTTTAAATTCTCCGTTCTTGGGCACATTATCTGCCCAATCAGACAATGACCTCTATATTGCTAAACCAAATGGTCAACTCTCAGTCCTCATTTGCTCTTACTCTTTTCCTTGAGGCATTCTTCACTTGGCTTTCAGGATACCATGGTCTCTGAGAATCCTCCTCCTAGCTCCAGTTTCTTTATGATAGAGTGCTCAAATATTCACACCTGGGATTGCTGCTCTTTTCATTCCGTGTTCAAGTCATTTATAAACTCATCCAGTCTTGTGGCTTTAAATGCCATCTATGTACTGATAACTCAAATGATACCTCCAGCTCCGACATCTCCCTGCATTCTAGATTTGTGAATAACTGTCTATTGTGAACGTCCACCTAGAAGACCTAATAAGCATCTCAGATTTAACATTACTAAAACTGAGCTGTGGATAATTCCTCCCCCGCCCCCAACCTCCCCCACACAAAATCTGTCCTTTCCAAAATCTTCCCATCTCAGGAAATGACAACTCCATTTCTATGGCTGCTGTGGCAAAAAACTTAATCACCCTTAACTCTTTTTTACTCACATCCCAAATTTGATCTGCCATGATAGCCTTTCAACAATACTTTCAAAATAAATCCAGAAACCCACTAATTCTTAAAGCCTTGTCTGTTACTCGCTTTGTTAAAGCTATAGCCTGTTGCCTGTGTAATGACACTAGCTCCCAGTTGATGTCCATGATTCCATCCTTGCATCTCACAGCCTATCAGCACAGCAGCCAGAGTGATCTTGTTAAAATATATGTCAGGGTATGTCACTCTTCTGCACAAAATTCCACAATGTCTCCCACCTCACGCAGAATGAAATCCAATCCCCTTCCAGTGACTGACAAGAATCTGCCACTTCTGAAACTCTTTGGCCTCATCTCCTGCTACTTTTGCCCCCTGACCTGCTCTAGACACACAGGCCTCTCCTGTATTCATTTGTGGACACGGCATTTGCTGGTCCCTCTGCCTGGAAGGGTTCAAACTCACAATTTCTTCAAAGTGTTAATGAGGTGTCATTTTCTTCGTTAAGACTTCCCTGCCCACCCATGTGTTATGACACTGTCTCACAGCAACAACATCTATCCCACTTCTCTTCTTCATTTTCCCCCTCAGCAATTTTAAAAATTTACAACACTATATGTTTCATCTACTTACCGTCACTCTTCTCCAGTAGAATGTAAGCTCCAAAAAGGCAGGGGTTTTTATCTGGCTCATTCACTGCTGTATCCCCAGAGTCGAGAACAGTGTCTGACACATAATAAATACCACTAAATATTTTTAAATAAATGAATGAATGTATGTACCCACCACTGCAGTATACTGTGAATAGTCACCATTCTAATTTTTAACCTTTTTATATTTTAACTGTCAGTAGGTGTTACATTTTGCACAATTATTTTGTGCAAATAACAGAAATTGGTTATCTTTCACACTCATATAGAAAGATGAGGAGAATTACATCTTAAGAGAGATTATATACTATCTCACAAGGCAAAGTGCAGTTTTAACAAACCACCATAATGGCAACTATGCATCACTTAATCACAGAAACCAAAGATCCTCAATCATTACCACCAACATTGCTCTAATCTGCAATATATTTCAGCCTTAATGTGTTCCCATTAGAATGAAATTAAGTATTAATAATTGAATCAAAATATTTGGAGATTAAAATAGAGCAGAGTTCAAAATGGGTAATAAATATTAACAGAAGATGCCAACCTCCTCAATACAGCAGTCATGACCTAAAAGGTGTGCTGATATATGGACTTCTCTCAAATGGGAATATTTTAAGATTTAATGGACTCAACTCAGTTAAAAAAATATATATTTTAGTTAAATCTATAAACACATTGGCATTTCCTCACTAAAACAAAAATAATCAGGGCTCTCATTTTATGGCAACAATCAGTCCCTTGTTATTGGTACATACTCAACACATGACTATGAAGCATGATTTTATCTTCCCTGTAATAGTTTTGGAGAAAGATTTGATTCTCATCTATATAATATCATCATCTACTTTGTATTCACAAAAATGAACAACTAATACCTATTCAAAATTGTGTGGATCACTTTCCTTCTTTAAAATATAGTTAAAATTAATACTGCAGTAAACATTGTTATTCTAAAAATACAGTTAAAATAACACTGGAGAGAGAAACTGTTCCAGAATGGGGAGAAAGGAACTCCAAAAATTTTATTCTTCATAAAAGCAAGGGGAATACTTGAAAAAAGATCAAATCAACCTTTTTAGAGCTCTGGAAAGTAACCGCAAGTTTTCCACAATCCAAGGAGCAATTATTCAAGAAAAAAAATGGCTGAATCTTGGTAATCACAGTGAGCTTTGTGGGACTTCAGTGTGCTCTATTCTGATTTCCCTTTCTCTAACTCCACAGCAGCCTTGAAGACCAGATACCCCAGAACAGAGGTAGCTGTGAAAATAAGAGCCTAGTCGCCACTGGAGGGGACACACTGGGTTTGTAGCTCCCTAAAACGTGCCATCCCTAGAGAATGGTCACAACTCAGCCAGCTGAGTGGGTTCTTGGCAAAGCCCCATTCATAGGCCATTCGTAAACCTGATTAAGAGCCCCACTCAGTGAGGAAAGTCTTAATTCTAGGGTATTTGTTGAAAATAATCAGGAGCAATTGTATAACATTATACCTCTTTATAGTGGCAATATAAGTTGGAGCAAACAAAAAGGCAGGCAAAATATTTAAAAGGAAAATCTGGGGAGCAAGATGTACATGGGGGACTTGAAAAACTGTAAAATATTCTAGGAAATCTCAAAGGCCACACACATACAAGGCTGTGTGTATATCCAGGAAAGACCTGAGAAACCTTCACTGTCTCATTTCTGGCTGACCTTGAAGCAGAAAGTGAAGGCTAAGGCATAACTGTCTGCCAGAACACTGAAGGCATGCCCCAAACACACACACAGAGGCCCTCAGTCAATGCTGTAATATTTACTGGTTCAAGGCATTTAAAACTTTTCTTTAGCTGTCTATTAAATTAACGAAGCAAAGACTTCAGTGTACACACAAAAATAAGAATACAGACTTCGCAGAAATAATTCAGAAAAGTCACTATACAAACAGCAACAACAACAAAAGCAACATTATATTGTTTATGTCTGACTTTAAAGCAAAAGTTATGAGACACACAAAGAAACAGGAAAATATAGCCTATACACAGGGGAAAAAATCAGTCAAAAATCAATCAAAAGAAATTAGCCCTGAGATAATCCAGATGTTGGACTTACTAGACAAAGATATTAAATAAATTCTACAATAACAGTTTTAGACTTCATCACTCTAATTTCGATAATGGATAGGTAGAAGAACATTAATTTCAATAATGGAGAGATAGAAGAAGGAAATAGACTAATTGAACACAATATATCAACTAGACCTAACAGATCTCTAGAACATTCTAGCCAAAAAAACAGAGTACACATTTTTTCTCAAATGCATTTGAAATGTTCTCCAGGTAGGCCATAAATCAATCTTCAATAAATTTAAAATGATTGAAATTAAATAGAGTATGTTTTGACCATAATGGAATGAAATTAAAACAATAACAGAAGGAATTTTGTGTATTCACAAATATATGGACATTAAACAATCAATGGTTGAAATATAATATCACAAAGAAATTAGAAAATACTTTGAGGAAATATACAAAAAACTTAAAGGAGGCAGCAATAGAAGGGCTTAGAGGGAAATTTATAGATATATGTGTTCTATATTTAAAAGAAGAAAGATCTCAAATAAAAAACCTAGTTGTTCACCTTAATAAACTAGAACAAAAAGAGCCAACTAAATCCAAGGCAAGTAGAGGGGAGGAAATAATAAAGGCAAGTGTGGAAATAAAAAATATAAGGAATAGAAAACAATAGAAAAATCAACAAAAGCAAAAGTTATTTCTTTGACATGATCACCAAAATTGTCAAACCTTTAGCTAGCTTGCGCAAGAAAAAAAGAGAAGACTCAAATCACTAAAATCAAAAATGAGAGAGAGGAGTATCACTACTGATAATACAGATCTGAAAAGCATTATTAGGGAATACTATAAACAGTGGAATGCAAACTCAGATGAAATGGGAAAATTCCTAACAAAACAAACTATTGAGACTGAGTCAGGAAAATGTGAAGATAACTATATCTAACAAATGAAAGAAAAAGAAATTAAAGACATCCATATTGGAGAGAAATAGTTAAACCTGTTTCTATTTGCAAATGATGTATTTTCATATACAGAAAATCCTAAGGAATTCATGCATACTCGCAAAAAGTATATTAGAACTAGGAACCAGGCTTAGGAAGTTGGCAGGATGCAAGATTGTCTCTGTTTGCCATGGCTTCTATAACAATGTACCACAGACTGTTTGGCTTTAACCAAAGGAATTTATTGTCTTAACAGTTTTATGAGCAAGGCTGTGCTTCCTCTGAAGTCTGTAGGGCTCTGGCAGTGGCTTTCTGTCTTAACTCAATCTCTGCATCCATCTCATGGTTGCCTCTGTATCTGCACAAGTCATCTATGTCCAAATTTTCTCTCCTAATAAGGACACCAGTCACATTGGATTAGGGTCACCTTAATCCACTTTGGTCTCATCTTAACTAAAAACAACTTCAAACACCTGATTTACAAATAAGTTCATAGTCACAGGACCAGGAGTTAGGACCTGAACATATCCCTCTGGGGGATACAAGTCAATCTATAACAAGGATCAATATATAAAAATAAACTGTATTTCTATATACTATGATTCAAAATAAAAAGCAACCCAGTTTTAAAAATGGACAGAGGATCTGAATAGACATTTCTCTAAAGAAGATATACAGACGATCAATAAGCACATGAAGGAATGGTCAATATCATTATTCATCAAGGTTTTGCCATCAAAATGACAATGGCTAAAATTCAAAGATGGACAATAACAAGATGAGGATGCGGAGGAATTAGAAACCTTATCCATTGCTGACAAGATTATAAAATGGTACAGCCATTTTGGAAAATGATTTACAAGTTCCTCAAAATATTAAGTATAGAGTTATGATATGACCCAGCTATTTTATTCCTAGGGATATCCATAAGAGAACCGAAAACATACGTCCACAGAGACTTGTACATAGAAGTTCATAACATCCAAATAGTGGAAACAATCCAATGTTTGTCAACTGGTGAATAGATAAACAAAATGGGATATTATCCATACAATGTAATATTATCCAGAAATGAAAAGGAATGAAGAACTGATAAACATACTACAACATGGATAAACACTGAAACAAATGATAAGTTTACAAAGATATTCACAAAAGGCCACATATTATAAAATTCTCTTTACATGAAATGTCCAGATTCAGAGAGAGAGAGAGAGAAATAGACAGAAATAGACTAATGGTTTCTAGTTGCTGAATGTAGGAAGGAATGCAGTGTGACTGCTAATGGGTACAGGATTTCTTTTGGGGATGATGAAAACGTTCTGGAATTACATAGTGATGATGGCTGTACAATTCTGTGAATACCTAAAAACCACTGAATTGCGTACTCTGAAAGGGTGATTTTTAAAATGTAAATTATATCTCAATAAAGCTATTGTTTAAAAATAGTACTGGGTGGGTGGGGCTTTGCGGGCTTGAGCGGGGCTAGGGATGGGAGGATGGGTAATATTGCCCAAGAAATTAGGGGGAGGGTGGGGCAACATACGAACATAAGAGATTGTCAGGTGTTCGTTGAGAGTATAATGCTGAGAAAATCTTTTCAAAAATATAATAAGGAAAGTTACCTGTTTAAGATACTTAAAGGGGATAATCTGATGCAGGCCACACTCCTAGGGAATATGTGAATGTTCATTTTGCCAGAGTGGGTTATATCATTGGGTAGAGACCCATATAATGAGAGTGAAGGTATACCCACATCCTGGGGAGGATTGATGCCATCAAATAGAGGGAACTGTGTCTCTCAAGAGAAATGGTGGCTCCCAGGGCATTAGGGCAGTTGAGCATGTCAAGCCCTCAACACTGTTGCAAGTATCTCTAAACATGGCTCTTCAAGAAATGAAGATTGACTGTCACTGTGGGCCCTAAGGGGAGGGGGAAATATGTATTGAATAGATGGAACCAATGTAACTGTGTGGGCAATAGAAGTGTTTCACGAGAGTACGCAAGGATGGATATAAAACATGTAAAATTACACCAAAATATATAAGGGCTGATAGGCTAAAATGTAAATCATAATGTAAATCATAAGATAACTAAAAATTTAGAAAATTGTATAGTCTAAAATATAAACCACAATGTAAACACAAATGTTACCTTGTTTGAAAGCTATTGTCTCAATATCTTTACGTCATTTTCAGTAAATACGATATGAATATGTTAAAAGATTATTGCTGTGGAAGAGAAAAGGTTTTATGTTGATATGTGGGAGTACTGTATATTATATATATGAATTACTGTGATCTGAAACTCTTGTGAAGATAAGCTTAATAATTAGAAAAAAGAAAAGAGAGGATATAGAGTTTTTCCAAAGTAATATATATTCTATATCTAGCCTTTAAACTCATCACTATATTCCATTTTACTATTAAGGGAACCTGGCAATATATTGGGCTTCCCTTTTCAGGAAGTTTTGGATCACAATGAGGTTCAACAATGGCAGCGGAGGAATACTGGTGTGGGATGTTATTGACAGAGGACACATGGTTGACAGGGAGTTCTACAGGGCATATATCCAGGATACATAAAAATGTTTGGATATTTTCATAGTGGAAACAATTAAAAACAACAACTGAGGGAGTGCTGAGATCCTAGCCAGGGGAGCTCTATCACAGTCCCTAAAGGAACAGCAACAATCCCCCAAGTGCAACGACAAAGACCAAAAAATAATGAAGGTCCAACAATGAGCCCCTGATACTAATGACTATGCTTGTGAGCCTGTGCACCTGAAATAAGAACAAGGCCTAGAGTAGCAGTGTGCCTAAGAGTTACCTCCTGAGAGCCTCCGTGTTGCTCAAATGTGGCCAGTCTCGAAGCCAAACTCAGCATGTAAATGTGTTGCCTTCCCCCCAGTGTGGGACATGATTCCTGGGGATGAGCCTCCCTGGCACCAAGGGATCACTACCAAGTACCAGCTGATGATGTAACTAGAAAATGACCTTGAATAAAAGGTTCAACTTGGACCAGCAGAATATCTCTGTCTACAAATAATAACAGGAGTTAAAAATGCTTTTTGACCTAAATCAAGGGAGAGATGGAAAGGACAAATGAGTTTATATGGCTATGAGTCTCTAAAAAAGAGCCGGGAGGTTATCAGAGGGGTTGCCCTTATGCACACCTGAGCAGAGTCCCAGAGACAGATAAAGTAGATATAACCACAGGTATTGGTTCTTCTGAGATCCACAGGTTTTATGGTCATGGCAGATGGAGTTCAGTGCCATGTCAGGGGGCCCTTCTTTCTGTGTGTTGGAGCTGTACTCAGATGTGATCTCTTTTCACAAGACTTTCCTTTTACTTTACCAGAATTGTAGTTGGTACTGGGGTTTAATATATACCCAGGGGATTTGAATCTCTGGACTGACCATATGATAGCCAGGCCCTGAGCCTCAACAGACTTCAGTTCCTACACTCTGGCTTATTGGACTTACCCCACTCAGCTAACATGGAGGTGAAGAAGGTCAACCACCACACCATGGAGCCAAGAGTGCCTACAACTGAAAGCAGGAGGATTGCATCCAGCATCCATGTGGAATCTAAGCCCCCTCTTGACATAGATGTGGAATGGACACAACCAATCCAAGGTCCACAGGATGGAGGAATAGAATATGGATTAGAGTGGACTTACTGATATTCTATTCATGAACTATTGTGATTAGTAATCGAAGAAAATGTGGCATTGGTGTGGAGAAAGTGGCCATGGTGGCTGCTGGGTGTGGGGAATGGGAGGAAGAGATGAGATGTGGAGGTGTTTTCAGGACTTGGAGTTGTCCTGGGTGGTGCTGCAGGGACAATTACCAGACACTGTAGGTCTTCCCATGGCCCACTGGATGGAACATGGGAGAGTATGGGCTATGATGTAGACCATTGACCATGAGGTGCAGCGATGCTCAAAGATGTATTCACCAAATGCAATGAATGTCTCATGATGATGGAGAATATTGCTCTGGGGTGAATAGTGAGGTGAGGGGGGTGTGGGGTATATGAGGACCTCATATTTTTTTAATGTAATATTAAAAAAATGAATAAAGACCAAAAATAATAATAATAATAAAAAAAGAAATGGACACTGAAAAAAAAAGAGAAGGATCCATCAGTCGTATGCTTTTTAAAATCATTGTTATTTACAATTTATCATCTGACAGACTTACAGAGAATAAATAAAGAAAAGAAAACATAAAAAAAAATAGTACTGGGAATGGGCTTCATTGTATCTATCATTTGAAGTGAAGGAGAAATTGAGCCAAAGAAAAATGGTGACAAGCTTATAAATGCCATTGCTAGCTCCTTTAGGAAAATTGCTTCCCTCTTTTCAGGATTCTCAGGGTACTCAATCCACATTTTTACATAACAATCATAATATATTATCATCATATGTTTCCATGTCTGTCTTCCCCATTACCCTAGGTACTTTTTAGAGTCACAAATTCTATCTTGTTCTATCTACACAGAAATTAGCACAGTTCACACACAAAGTGGATATTCAATAGATAGTTGATAAATAAATATATTAAGTCAGGATAATCTAAAGTAAAAATATTCTTAATTATAAACCCTGCACTTAGTATGAGATAATATTTGTAAATTACATTGCTGCTTTTTTTGGGCAAAGTCCAGAGTTCAAAGATTTATTAAGTCTTTCAGGATAAGCATATGTAATGCTGGGGCTATTTTCTAGGCACTCTGTAAATATGTCTACTTGGCCCCAAACGTGTTATTAGCACACAAATATATGAATAGATTTATGTAGTTACAGAGTATGAAGGGCCTTTCAGAGTCACTGAGGTAAAATCCACCATAGTAAAGCTTAAGAAACCAAGACTTAAAGGAGTGGTCTGCACAACACGACCTCGGTAGGCATAGAGAGAGGGAGGCATAATTGAAATTGAGGTGTCTTGATTCCCAATCCAGTATTGCCTTTGTAAAACACACCCTAATACAAAATAACACTGTACAATATATTTTCATAAAATGTATGCTGTCATCATGCAATTTAACCCAAACACCTTTTATTGTCTTAGCCCATAATACCAAAAATATAACAGTAATCTTTTCTAAATCATAATTTGGATAATGTAACTCCCTTGCTTAAAAGATCTCAAAGATTTTACATTGCATTCTAAATGCAATCCAGATGCTTTATCACATATCTGGTATATATAAGCTCATATATCTACAACCTCACCTCGCAGCACTATTGCCCTTACCCACCAAATTCTCTTCTGTGATTCAGAACACTATGTTGTCACTTTTCCCAAAAGACTCCACTCCTGGTTTTGTTTGTTTGTTTTAATGGCTGGTTTTTCAACCTTCAAGTTTAAACTAAATGCCATCTTCTCAAGAAGGTATTACTTAACAACCCTAACTCAGTCTCCCCCTTTACTGTCTCCTTCCTGTGTTATCTTCACAAAACCGAACTTCTTAAATTTTTCATTTACTTGTTTTCCTAATTACTTTTTGCTTCCTGTTAATCTACTTGTTTCATGTCAGCAGAAATCAAATCTATCTTTTGTTATTTCATTCCCAGTATGAAGCTGAGAAGGCACTGAATGAATGTTTGTTAGATGAGTAATAAATAAGTAAATATTGTTCAAAAGAGCCTTCCTCACCAGCACAACAGTCCCTGGGATTCCAGAGATACTTGCAACAGAGGCAAGAAGTAGAGGGGCATTCCTCAAGGGTCCTTTCTGTGCCCTCTGATGATCCTTGTCTACTTACCTGCATGCATTTAAGAAAAAGCAAAGGAAGTTTCCTGGAGTGGCAAATTACTTTTAAAAACTAGAAGCAATAAACCATCTCCCCACAATTGATTAATCAGCAAAATCTTACTGATCAGGTCCATATTGGTTCCTAAGAGGAAGAGAAAAAAGGGATGGGCCATGACCCCATTCCTCAAATTACTTCAAATCTAATTGAAGAAAAATGAACCTTCATTGCAGATAGTTAATGAAAAGTACAGGGCTGGACATAGTTAAGTGAACCCATCTAATTGATATCCTGCCATTTATGTTAGAGGCACACATTTGGGATATAGTCATATAGCAGAGATAATTTATGGATAGAGCTCAGGTGAATTTTCATTGTGCGCACACATAGTTATACCCACCAGCAAAATGATAAGTCTCATAATTTTGGTAAGCTCAAAATTAGGAGTCAGGGGAAGTGAAAAAGGACTGGTCAGGAAGACAAAGATGTTGTCCTTTTGTTATTCATTTTTCATCTTCTCAGTCAAGCGGGAAGGTATTCTGTGAAGTGCTATGGAGAATAAGACATTTGTGACCCCTACCCTTCTGGAATTTACCATCTGATGCCACCGAATATAATAAAGGAGATAATTTCAAGAAGGAAAAGTTTAGACAAAGGTGGCAAGTGTTGCACAGATGGCAAGGAGAACCAAGACCAGCAAAGGGCCATGAGCTTGTGCAGTGAGGAGATCACTTAGGTACCTGGGTGAGTTCAGGGGATCACTTCTTCCACATTCACATTCACCTACCACACCATCAGCCCTTGACCTCCTTAGGAGTCCGCTCTCTATCTCTGCCTCCACTTCAGTCACCAAGGCGACAATTCTCTTAGGATCTGCCCACCCTGGAAGCCTACTGCTCTGGAGAAAAATATAAAAGCAGACCTTTCCTTTAGGGTCAGAGAGCATACCTCTGACCATGCTGGTGTGTGAGAGGGAAAAGGATAGAAGACAAGCTGCTCCAGGCACACAGGTTCTGCCTGCTCTGCAAGAACAATGACTCTTTGTTCTTTATTCCTTTACCAGGTTTCTGATATGGGTTTAGTCATTTTCTTTCACTGGATGAAAGGGTAAACAGCACCCCAGGTGAGTTCTATTTTTTCCCCCATATTTTCCAGTTTCAAATTCATCTGCTAACAACTCTTACACTGCCCCGTGATATTTTGCTTGCATCCTGCCTCATGGCTTGAGGTTACAGTCCACACAGCCCTGTGGACTCCAAGGCATCACTACTGATCTTGTCTCTACTCAGTGAAATCCGATGCTATCACTGACACCTCCTCAAACTGCTTTGTGGGGCACTTTTCCCTGCCTGCGATGATGTGCTTATGTGAGCACTATGGCAGCTTCCGTGCACTCCCACTGCGTGCAACTTTGGTCTTTTGTTCTCACCAGTCCCACTGAGGTATTTTTAAACATTTTATCCTTAGGATGCTATTTTCAACCTATTTTTTTAAATTCCCTTTCCATACTTCAAAGGTATTGTTGCCAAGTCTGATAATAATGGCGCCTGGGGTGCTATATCACCCATCATATTCTATACATTTTAGAATATTTTTTGCTGATAACATTATTTCTGTCCCCTGTACCCTTAGTGGCAGCTGCTCGCAATACAGAGTTTGAATCACTTTTTTAAAAGTCCCAATACTCCATCTTTCTTGGGGATATTTCCCTTTGAATTATTAACTCACTGTACTTTGTAGGAAAGCGCGTAAGTTGAAACTGAGACTATATTTAAAACTGAGATGCAATGTAACTAGGTGGACTGGAGTGCTGGTCTAGTCTTAAGAGCTCTCACTAACACACTGGCAAATTTTAACAACTCTCTCCCTTTCTATGTCTTTAGTTTTAGTGTTTAATAACTACTCAATCATTTTACCACCTCACATCATAGGGACAGGAAAATGATAAAATGAGTGAGCTCTAAAAATGCTAAAAAGCATTTTGAACTCTTTTGAGGACTTCCATGTCCTCACCATTCATTCACTTATTAATTTATTTATGGGATTTTTCTGTATGCCATTTTGGGCAAATCAAGATTTGTCTACTACCGAGAATACCTGTGGGATGTACCTTACTAATGATAACCATGAAACCTCAAGAAAGACAAATTCATTATAATATAACCCTGGAAAACTATTTGTATTGGTATTGGCAACCATAATGTCAAGAGAATTTAATTGAAAAATATAATAGAAATGACTATTAAATTAGTCAAGGTTTTAGACTATACTCACACTTAGGAGTAAATACTTGCCTTTTCCCTTCCTTCCTTTATTGAACTCTTTTTATTTAGCAAAACTTTGCTTATGTAATACAATTACAATTACATAGATGCTTTTCTTGTCCTAAAGAAGAACACATTCTAGTGTATATATGGAGTGGGGCAAATAAGTATAAATAACAATAAATAATAAGACAATTCTGAAAATTGTAGCATGAATGAAATACTGTGGATCATAGAGAAAGAAATACTTGTTTTGGGGAATGAGATTATATTTGAATTGTGTTTTGACATTTGGGTACATATGCTTTTCAGATACAAAAGAATGGAAAATGTATTTCAAGATAAGGGAGGGGCAGGATAAAATGTATGGATATGCAAGAGAACATGATGTATAAGTCTGGAAAAGCACAATAGGGTAATAGGAGGGTGGATTGAGGATGGAGTAACAGAAGGCCTGGAAATACAGGATGTGGTCAGACTGTGATGGGTCTTGTGCTATGCTAAGGATATTGAGTTTTTTCCTTTAGGGTGACTATGAGATTTCTAGCTTCAAAGAAAAGAAAAATTTATGACATTAGTTGAAATTAGACATAAATGGCCTGGAAATAGAGTCTTTGAGTTTTGTCTGGGTGTTTTAAACGAAGAAGACTGAAGAATGCGGACATGGCAATATTCAGTCAATAGAATATACATTATAGTATCCCTCTGTGTGTGTATATCTGCATGTGTTTGCATCATAGTGATAACTGAGAAACATTTAGGAAATGAATAGAAGAAGACTGAGGGAAGGAGAACTTGCTTTACTTATAAGCAAGACATTTGTTCCACTTGATTTATATCATATGTTGATATCCAAGAAATGTAGGGGAAATGTGCAAGCTTACACCATTCTCTGTCCAACCTCTGTCCCATTTTCAGAAACAGATTGAAATGAATAAAAAAAAATAGGGAAGAAAAGTTTATCCATGGGAACATTATCAGCTTAATGTCTCAAATTTTGAGAAAAATCTGTTAAGATATAGTATATTTCATTCCAAATCTTAATCATGTGCTCTTAATTGACATTCAACTATCCTTCTCAAGAGGAATGAAATGACACTAGAAGTAGAGGAAATTATGAAAAAAAATTAAGACCACTCAAGTATGAGAGAGGAAAACTGGAAGTATAGGCAGACTATGAAAGATGGAAATATTCTACTGAGGACATATCTTCCCACCACGGATAAACAATAGTGGTAGGGATGGAAAAAAATGCAGGCAGCCCTGCCCACTTAATGCCACAATAGTAAATATAAAAGTTTGACCAACATTGATTCAGAAGAGATATAATTCTTAAGCTTAATAATAAAAATGGAGAAATTTTTAAAGTTACCAAAGAATTATACTTCCTTACCCTAAAATGCCAGACTCAGATCAAAGTGTTTGATATTCCTACCAATTTATTTTACAGAATCAAGAGAATCCTACTGGGAAAGCCTAACAGAGATAGCACAAAATATCTGAACCTAATTTAAAGAACTAAAGATACCTGTGTTTATAGTCACATATTTATCTGAATCTCTGTATTATTTGTCCATCTCACCAATTAATATCCAAAGGCATTATATTGGTAACACTAGCAGATTTTCCATTCAAGTCAGGAGCACACCAAGGATAATCATTATCACCATTATTATTTAGTGTTGTTCTTTCAAAGCATTTTAATAAGCAAATAAATTTAGAATTCTAAAAATCAGAAAAGAAGATGTAAATATACTGGCATTTTTCAAGATTGTCTAGCTGGAAACATAACAAATGAAAATGAAATTACATGTTGCAATTAAATTTTGATTAGGTTATCACTTATATAGAAAAATCAAAAGCATTTCTACAGCCAATAATAACCAGGCAGAAGTACAATAAAATAGATCCTAATAAAAATAGAGAAAAAAAATACCATAAAAATACCTTAACTTCAATTGTGACTATTTCTATATATAAACTATAGAACTTAATTCAATATGCATAAATGAAAATGAAATAAGGGAAAAGTTATCCTTAATTTGGAATTAAAAGACTCAATATTTAAAAAGGCAAATTCATTTTTAAACCTTATTATTAATCTATGTGGATGTTTATTAGAATCTGACAAAATTAGTCTAAAGCTCATCCTGGAAAAATATAGAACAGTGAGAATGTATTTGAAACAGTGAAGAAATAGGGGGTATTTACTTTTCAACGTATGAATGTATATGTTAAAACTTTATTAATTAAAATAACTTGGTACTAACAAAAAAATAGTCCTGAAATGAAAACAGAATCTAAAAATAAATCAATATACAGATAAACATGTGATACGTATGAATTTCAAATCAATAGGGAAATATGAATTGATCTATTCTTTCTTTAAGTAAAAATTTTCTGGATAACAAAATTTTACCAAATATTTTAAGTCTTAGGGTGAAGAGATTAAAGTTCCCTGCCCACTTAGAGTTTACATTCTAATGGAGGAGAAAGGCCATAAGCGAATAAAGAAATGGATAAACAATTTAATTTAGGTTGTGATGCATGCCATAGACAATAATAAAACCGTAGAGAGAGGAAGAATAGGAAAAGCACTGGTCTAGATGAAGGCCCCAGAAAGGCCTTGCTGAGCAATTGACCTTGGAACAAAAAAATGAAGTGAGAAGAGGCATCCACACATGCACATAAATGGCTGGACCGCTGAAGCCTAATAAAATAAGTATTTTACATTTAAGAAGCAAAACTATTAAAAATTTAAATAATGTAGTTGAAAGTTTCTAAATTGAAAGTGATGAAGAGCATTTGGTTTAACTGCAAATTGAAAAGTGGGATCAAGAGACCAATAGACCCCCTCTGAGAGCAGTCAAACCTTTCTTAGTAATAATTAAACATTTTAAGGTCTAATTTTTCACTCATAATTCTGGATATGAACAAATGACATCTTTTTTCAATTTCTATAAATCTTTCTTTTTCCACTATTTAGAACATCCAAGAAGAGTAGGCTATTTTACTTGCTCTTTGGTATAGACTGGCACAGAGATAACCGTAGAAATAGGTTTAAAAAAGGCAATTTAGGTTTTGCTCAATTTGATTTTCTGTCAATTTTGATTTAGAGTTAAAAAATTATTAATTTCTATAAGAATAGTCTACATTAGCTAGCTTCTCTTATAAGAACACAAATATGTGTAAAGATTCCTACTGTCCATAATTATTTTGAAATTCCCCTCTACTCTTTTCACACTACTCTTTATTGAAAAAAAAACAAACCAAAAACACACCTTGGTTTCTGTGATAAGATAAAATTATTTTCATGTTTTCAGTTCTTATGCAATAACAACTGCTTCAAAACACCTCATTCTCCAAAAGTGCTATTTAAGTTTTGCAATCATTATGACAACCCAGCCTAATTGTTCAGATTTTAGAGAAGAAATTAATGAAAGGGACAACCATTTAAAGCAGAAGAGCTTTGTTCACAGTTAATTAAATATTTTAAATGGCCATGCTATTTTATGATTTTTGCATTCCCTCTGAATTTTAGCTGGCTTGCCTGCTATAATCAGGGATTTGGAATCATTTTTCAAAGAAATCTTGCAGCGCATCAGTATTATCTAGCTTATAAATATATTCTTATTTTGATTTTCTATCACTCTAAAATGAAGCTAAATTTGAAAGCTTATGCCAAGGTTTAATAATTTTAGGAGCAGGTAATGAACTCTTCATGAATATGGAAATGTTTATTTTATCTCTTTTCTAAAATTATATGCAAGTGGACTTTGCCTCCCTCCAAAAGTAATTAATTAATTCAGTGTAAGCTTTTTGTGCAGAGCAATTACTGAGAAGTGTTTCAGACAAAATGTTGCTATCCCTCTAAGGAAAAAGGTGATTTATCAAAACAAATTTAAAATTCCAATAAAACTACATTAATATTATACAAATGGATCCATCATTTCATATCCAAACTTTAAAAGCATTTATGATGATAGACCAGTTACTACCTCTGGTTAGTTATCACCTATCTAATTATTAGATGTACAAAGTATTGTCATTTGTCATTATTGAGAATTTTACATAATGAATCAAACCCAGTGAGTTTAATGGATGGATGACAAATACTATATAGCTCTGTGGACAGCCATATAGGATCCTCCTTTCCAGAGAACTGCCCCTCCAGCAGCGCGGTGGCTCTCTCAGGTCATGTTGTACTATCTTATTCCATCTCTGTCCTTGCCTGGTTCATGCCTGGCTGGACCCCTGTTATGCACCTCCACAGTCCCCCTGCACAGAGACTCGAGGACATCAGCCAGTTGATTAGTAGTGCTATAGTGGGGAGGTAATGTGAGCTCATGGGTGAGGTTGCTATTTTCTGCCATCTATATACACGATGGCAGAGAAAAGACATCTGTTATAAGAGAAAAAAATAAAGCACAGATTATAAAGAAAAGTCATGGGTCCTGATGGTACTAATTGAGCTACTCCTGAATGTCCCAGAAAACCTTCTTCTCTTAATCCAGTCTAAATTTAATTGACTAGTTGAAAATTTTAAGAAGATAATAATGAAAGAATAGGACCTAAAGGTATAAAATGTAAGCATTTAGCATTATTAGGGAGGCAAGGTTTTCATATTTTTAATATGGTTAAAATTTAGACATGAATGTTACTATCACTTATGACTAGCCCCATTATATAAAAATGGTATCGACTTAATATCATAGTGTATGTTGAGAACAAAGTTTTAGGTTTGAAGGGATCATCTAGTACACACCCAGTATGTATGTATATATACACACACGCGTGCCTTACTAGAGATCACAAAATTGAATACTGAAGATAAAACTACTAACCTAAGTTTATACTGCATGAGTGTAAGAGAGGTTAGGGGTTTATAATTTAAAACTGTAGTCCTCAGGACTACTGAGATTTAAACATATTAAATCTTAAACATTTAATATGTTTAAGATGCACTCTCCAATTAATTGTTAAAATTTGGAAGAAGAAATGTTTGAAGAACAACTTAAATTTAGAAATTAATGGTATCACTATCACTTATAAATGAAATGGTTTTAGTTTAGTTTTAAACAATGCCCTTCAGGTATAAATGTAGTCTTTCATAGTTCTGTTGCATCATCACTCTCTTAATAAATAAAATCTGGGGACTGGCTCAATGGACTTCCCTTACATCACATGTCCTTTCTTCCCAAAGGAGCAGGAAACCAAGTCTCAATCTTCTTGTCAGCAAGAGCATAAATTCCACACTATGAAGGAAATGCTATGATCTTAGCCCAGTTCTTGATATGTGAATGAGATCCAAAATAATCTGGAAAATCCTTTTCTTTCTTATTAAGCCTATATTTCAAAATTATTTTCAGCTTTGATACACAAAAGTGGAACGATGACCTTCTTATTCTAGGTAGTCTACCCATCTTCTTCTGGGCACTAAGTTTCATAGCTCAGCTTTGGAGATAAAAGCATGCAAGACAATAAAATTTAAAGGAGAACATTCAATACATTGTTTTTAATATGTTTAAGAGGTAATCTCCAATTAATTGTCAAAATTTGCATTGTTGACTCCAGTTTATTATACTTTGCTTTGTTCAAAACAATACTTCTGATATTGACAAGTCTTTTGAGTGGCCATGATGGCATGTGTATCATTATGAGGCAGTTGTGTCCAAATGTATAATATCATTAGGTAAGTCTTGGGAACGGAGTAAGACTCAGTGAGTGAGGGTATCTGTTAAATTCATTTTTGGGGCAATTAAAAGTCTGTATGTAGGCTGTGATTTTATGAATCCCTAAAAGAGAAAGATTATGTTTGTGGGCTGGTCCGCTCCTGTGGGTTTGAGATCTTTTCTGATTGGAATATGTCAGTGCGGCATGACTCAGGTTACGTCCCCACCCTCTTTCTGGGCCCAATTAAAAAAAAGAAACATACCAGAAAGAAAGTTCTGCCTTTTTGGTCTTGCATGTGACAGAAAGGAGAGGCTGAAGCAGCTGAGGCCCTGGGGAGAGATTAGCCATTTGCCTGATAGTTTATAGCTGAAATCAGGAAGAAAGCAGAGCATCCAAGCCTGAGAGAAGAGGACCAGTAAGAGACAAGCCTTAAGCCTGGTTGCCCTCAGCTGAGCTCCAGGAGATGGTACAGCCCAGAGAGGAAGGCAGAGACCAGGCAGAGACCGCCTGCCATTTTGCTTCAACACAAGGCAGCTGACTTGCTTGAGAAAGAGCCTCTTATGGTGCTCTGAGTTGGACTTTTCATGGCCTTGGAACTGTAAGCTTTTAACCACAAATAAATAGCCTTTATAAAAGCCAACACATTTCTGGTACTTTGCATTGGCAGCCCTTTGACAAACTAAAACAGTCGCCATGACATTGTCAAAACGACCTTGTCTAAAAAGCACTATCAAAATGTTTTTTATTAATACCAAGTTGCATTTTATATTTTCTGCTTCTTGAGGGCAAGGACCTTCTGTCAACACATTTATCCTTCTTATGCCTGTTATATGATACTTTCACAGCCATTATTCGAACTGTTGACACACTTGGCATATCAACATTTGGCAGAGTAAATAAGCAAAGAGAGTTTCTAGTATATGTGTGCTGGAAATATTTTCTCTTTTCTTCTAATAAATTACTTTGCCAATCCCCAAATGGTTTTGGTTTATTTTTTTGAAGATCAATTTTAAAGTAATAAAGCTAAATCCCCACATAAGTCCTCCATATTGAAAATGGCAAGGGAGGTGAAATTAACCAAAGTAACTGAGGGGGCTTCCTGCTGCTCTCTTCCACAAGTTATATTAATAAAACAAACTATCACTGCTAATTCTCCACCCTCACTGACTCAGTGTTCTTGAATTGTAGTCACTTAGAAGATTCTGTTTAGAAAATAAAGCACTTCAAAATATGAATGAAACTGTGGATTATCTAAAATTCATTGAGCATTGCTCATTCAATCAATGACAATGTAAAAAGCTTCAAATTGTGGTCATTTAATGGAAATTATATAATAATATCCATATTTGATACATAATTACCAGAGGAAATCCAATTTTTAAAACTGCACGGAAATATCCTTCACCCAGGCATTTCCTGGAAGTTTAGATATAATTCCCTATGTACCAAATGGTATAAACTGTATAATTTGAAAATAATTGTAAACCTAAAGAAGAATTATGACTGTATATGTTCAATTTGCAACTTATGCAAATCTTTCACTGTTTAGAAGTTCCAATCAGACATGGTCAGCTGGATTTATTTGTAGTTGCTTTGTCCTTATGTACCAAAGACAGCAAGAAGAAACAGAGACCTTTTACACCATGATTGATTTCTACCCAGGAAGTTTTCCGATATTAAAAATACTCAACAAGAAGTGAAGATGCCAATCATACCAAAATAGCAATGCTCCTGTTTACTTTTCAGTTCTGCATGTTATGAACTTTGGGCCTGAGAACAAACAGGCATCAACATATATTCCACCTGGAGCTTTCCTTCTCCTCATATCATTGAAAACAATTAAAAGAAAAAATAAAGTCATAGAACAAAGAGGCCTTGAGAGACCTTGTGGCAGTTAGTATCTGACACCTGTAGGCAAAAGAGGCTTCTTCTCTCTTATTCAAAATGCCGGGGAATGAGCTTCAGAAACCTCTCTTGAACGAGCATTCCGGTGTTACAATCACCTGAACATCAAGAAACAGCTTTACCTATGACTAATCAACATCTTTTATTAAGTGCAATTTCTACTAAACAGTCTGCTGTGTGCTGAGATAAGAATATGATTAAAATGTTCTTGTTCATTTAAATTCCAATTAGCAATCCACTGAAAATAAAATGTGATTATTTAAAAATTATGAAAAGACTAAAGCACATTCTGGAATAAGCCTTAGTTGTTACTTGCAACATTCCTGATGCACACTGGCACAGGTGCCCTTAAGGTGAAAGCACCCGGGTCTGTCAGTCAGGGAAACATCAGGCTTACACCAACACTTTGGGAAGTGCTGGTGAAGTGCTCTAATCGACCTCTCTGAGCCTCAGTGTCTCAAGCAAGGACTGGATGATCCTACCACAGGGCTCTTCCAGCTCTTAGGTCCTGACTTCTCTGTTTGATACAATTTTAAGGGTAAAGGTGAATGGACAGTTTAACATTTCTTATTATGTGTCTTCGAGAATTGCAGTTAGAAGAAATTTCTTCATTCTGTAAATTCCCATTACAATTTACTTGTGTCTACCACTTAGTCTATGATTTCTCTAAAGTCGTACAGTACCTTTTTTAAATAAAATTATAAATGCTTTTCAGTTGAGTACAAGAATGAAACTATAACTAAAATAAATATCCTTGAAGGCAAGAACTGAGTATGATTTCACCTCTGATTCCTTCACAACATTTTGCCCAGTGATTTGTGGATGGCATGTGCTTATATTTGATGAATAAATGAATGCTGAATAAATGACAGTCAAGTTGGGGATATTCATTGAAGATACAGTCATTTGTATGACTTAATAAAATACAAAAGATCTATAAAAAAGTACATGGTAAAGTAAATAACAAAGCAAATAGTAAAGCTTCAGATATTCTTTTAAATATATTCAGATGTTCTGGATAAATTGACAAAATACTGTACAAATTTTAGGTTTTTCTTTTAATATAAAAAGATAAGTGACTCAGTCTTGATGCAGACTCAAAAATAAAGTTGGCAATTTAAAGAAAGTCATGTATAAAAATAAGGCAGTTACTACATTCCTTTCAGTGCAGCTTAAAAAGTCCTAGATAAAAGAAATAGGATATATTTGAGGCTACTAATTATCTTGTAAAAGATCACTGGACTTTCTGTATTCATTTCAGTTCTTTGAAATATTATTTACAACCAAAATATAATATTTTGGACAAAAATGCTTTTTAAGGCATTCTATCTTTCTTAGATATGATGGCTTTCTATTATTATATCAACTGTTTTAAAATACATTTCCTGATGTCTTCTTATGAGACTAGGACCTCATATCATTAAGAGATTGTTGGAAATTGAATTATTGTCCCCCACAAAAATATGTTTAGGTCCCAGCCTGTGGCTATGAACTTATTTGTTAATAGGACCTTTGAAGATGTTATTAGGTAAGGTGTGCCCAAACTGAATACAGGTGGGCCTTGATCCAATATTGCTGAAGTCATGATAAGCAAAGGAAGTTGATCAGAGAGAAAGGAAGCCATGGGAAACAGAGGCTGGAAGTCAACAGAATATGGAAGACAGAGGAAGCAAGCCTTCTAGTTTCTGAAACTGTGAGCCCAAAAAATTACTGTTGTTACGCCAACCCCATGTATAGTATTTGTTCTAGCAACCGAGAAACTAATATATAGAGGCTATTATTTTAGATCGCTACCATCAGACTTGGACTAAAACTCAGTCACTACTGTGCCCTGCATGACTTAGCCTAGGCCTGCTCCTCTAACTCACCTAGGGCACTGTAACCCTACTCAAGAGGGTTCTAGTCGTCCTGGGCTGTAGCTGCCTGGGCTGCCTGCTCCTCAGCTTTTCACAGGCTGGCTGATTCTCATTTGTGGGCTCCAAGGTCTCTCATAGAGAATGCATCTCACTTCTATATTAAAGTAGACCCATTATTCTCTATCACAATATCCTAGTCATTTCCTTCCTAGTCTGTAATTATTTTATATATTTATCTGTATATATTTACAAATAAATGTTTATATATGTTTATTTGAATGTCTCCCCACTATCATCTAAATTCCATTGCAGGAAGGCTCTTGTCTGTCTTGTTCATGTTGTGTTCCACGCTTTTAAGCACGATGCCTAGTATGTTAAAGATGCCCAAGATATTTGTATCTGTTGAATGAATAAATTGATCAATGATAACACAAATATAATCAAGAACCTATAGCTCATAAATTTTGATCCATCTGAAATAAATGAACTGCAATGGTATTAACATTTTGTCTGCAATTAAATTGGTTGATACCACGAGATGAACAAAATGTGACCCTATCTTAAAAGACACTATTTTGAGCAAAACAAAACTCTCACACAGGTGAGGCAGTAGTGAATAAAGCCTGGTCCATGCAAGTAAAAGTGTTGTAAATAAGCTGTACATATTTGTATTACAGTGGCCCAAAAGACCAAAGGGTAGATGTTGTTAGGGATGATTTCTGGAGTTTACTGAACTTGAGGCATTCATAAGGTGATGATAATAGCTACCAAATACTGAGCCCCTGTCATGTGCTAGCCACTATGCTAGAGATTCATTTTTTTTAGGAGGTACCAGGGATTGAACCCAGGATCTCAATCATTGGAAGAAGGCACTCAACTAACTGAGCTACACTTGCTCCTCGAGATGCATTATTTTTCATTTCAGTCATTTTAATATACAAGTCATACATGATTACTGTAACAATGGAAACAAGAACGGTATTCGAGTGAAATAATCTTCTCCTTCGCTCCAGTCTCACTTGTATACGCAACCACTACTGGCAAAAGAGTGTATATTCTTCCATACATCTTCCTTTGTTTAAGCACAGGGTTTATGTTGAGTTGGTTACACAATGGTGTTGGCAATCCAGCTGTTGCTCAGGATAAGGGTCTCTTTTGCCTCTGCTTTACAAGTTGTATAATTATTGTTTAATAACTTGAATCAGTCCTGCTTCATATATATATATACATATACACAGACACAAATATAAATGATGTTGTATTAGCACATGTTGATGGTGATGCATAAATTGCCTTATCATTTAAAAAATACATTGTTGATATGTTTATAATAGCAGATATAATATACAGTAATAGTAATACTGAAGCCAGCTAGTAAGATAGGGAATCAACACATGGATCTGGAAACTGAGAAGAAGTCCATGTGGCTGTCGATACCTCTAAGATGCCTGCTGCAAGACCCTCCCCAAGATTCTGCCATTCAGTACAGGATTTCCTCCAGAAGCCAGGAGAAGTCCTGGATATTCCCCAAGAACTTTTATCATTGGACCCGCCCAGGGGACTGATAGTGGGCTAATCACCAAAACAGCAAACAGCGGGAACTCCTCCCCTGCCACGAGCAAAAGGGTGGAATAATTAATGGTTCAAAAAGCAGGTGCAAGGCCTAAACACTCATTTTTGGACCCCTGTTCCTGCTCTCTGTGTCCTTCTCTCACCATTTTTCCTCTGCCATGATGGCCACGCACGTAAAACCTGGGTATTTATAATCTATAATGGAGAATTGTAGTCTGTAAATCAGCCCACTTTATCAATTTTCAGCCCCTTCCTCTCTATCTGGGACCCATGATCTGTTATTTTCTCCCATTTCTCTTCTCTCCCTACCGTAATAAATTATTGGACTACCTCACTCGATATGCTCTTGAAATTCATTTCTGCAGCATAGTCAAGAACCTAGACAAAATCTGGTAACAACATCACCATATCAATAGCTAATCTTAACTGCTGCAAGTTTGCTGTGGGCCGGTCAAATGCTATTTTTAATTATTTATCCCAACATCCTCTTAGAAGAGTTGTTCTATTTTCTATCCTTGGGTAGATGAAGATTTACTTGACTCTTTTAATAGCTGCAAAGGATCAAAAGGATTCCATACCAGGGTTATACAATTTTTATTCATCCATTTTCCTATTGATAGACATTTAGGTTTTTCCAATTTGTTGCAGTAAATATCCTTGTACACTGATCATTACATATTGGCAATTTCTTTCTGACAGAAGTACTCCCAGAAATGGGACTGTTAGGACAGTGGGTATTTAGTTTGATGCTAAAAAAATATTTCCTAAGGAAAAGATCTGGGATTTATAAATTTAGGTCTTAGAGGCACCAAAGAATTTGGATAGGCAGAACAGAAATTGAATGGGATTTTAAGTGAAAGGAATAACACAGGCAAGGGCATGGTAGCAGACACCACCATGCTGGTCCTATGTGACAATTAGACAACCAGATTCAGTAAAACTGGTGGTCTAATTTAGGGGTAATTAGATGTGGGAGGGGAGTTAACAGAAGCCAGGCTAGCATGGGCCTTAATGTAAACTGGAAGAATTTAGATCTGCTGCTATAGGAAGCAAAAAAATATTTATAATTATTAATGTAACATTTTTAATAATAAGACAAATGATTAAGCAACCTTTCAGAATTGAAGAGGGGAAAAACAGTGGTCTGTTGACCCACCCATATTGAAGCGTGGTGTTCCTTTCTAGACCAGATGGACTCTTGCAGTCCTAGTTTCCTCAGGAAATCCTTGAGTAGCAGGACTAGAACAACTGTTCAAATGCAAATGCTCTCTCATCAACTCAAAATTGCTTCTATTATCAAGTTTGAGGAATATAACAACCGCAAAAGCCCTCTAAGGACACAATCAATGACACACCACAGGCAACTTCCTATTCCCAGCACTTTTCTTTTCACAGAGTGAAGCCAGAGAGGCTGCCTTAGACAATCAGTGCTGAGCCCTTGAGTAGAAGCCCCCTGGCCTCCCCGTCTGAATGTATTTGTTTTCAGTGCTGGCACATCTTCCTGGAGTGATAATGACACTCTGTATCTGTAGTCAACAAACAGGTCCAACTAAAAGTAGCCTTACCATAGCACAAAAGGGCAAGCCTCCAAAGCTCTGTGGTGCTAAGTATGTCATAGAAGCCCCTAGATTTTCATAACTGAGCTCTAGCATAACAATTGCTCGATCTGAAAAAGTGTGAAGGTTGAAGTGGACGCAAGATAATCCAGCACCTCCACCATATGCAAAATCTAACAGCGCTTTTTCTCTTAGTAATTTCACTTCTGTTCTTCCTGTAAATACTGACATTCTCCATGGCACCAACATTTACCCTCTTCTCCAAATACTCTGTTAACGGTCTCATCTCTTCCCAGAGCAACAACATCAACTTTGAACTGTGGTCTCTGAAATCTCCAGACTCAAATTCTCTCCTGAGTTCTCGAACCTTATTTAAGACTTCTAATTAGACATTGAAAACACCCTCACACAGCAGTACTATTTTAAGAATGTTTATGCCTGTTGTCCATTCCTATTGATAGGTGTCTCATTGTAATTGCCAATGCCCATGCTCTACTGATGGTTAAGTATCTTTAATATCATACCTGGTACAGCACGTAAATCTTCTCTCTTAGTTAATGACACCACCATCAACTCCATTGCCCAAACTGGAAACTTTATAAAGCAATTTCTATTTTTTCCTCACTCAACATCCATATCCAGTAATAAAGCCCAGTTGTTATCTCTCCATATTTTATTCAAATCCATCCTTTCCTGCTCATCCCAAGGCACTGTCATTGTCTTGGTTCACATACTGTTGCCACTCATCTGGCCCTCCTAAATGTCACTCTAATTCCACCATCTCAGCATAACCCATTTCTTATCTAGCATCTAAAGTTGCCTTTCTAAAACACAAATCTTATTATACCATTTCAAATTCCATAAAACTGTTTCCTGGTTTCATCCAACAGAAAAATTTAGGAATAAGACAGTTAGATGAAGAAGAAGATAGGCGTGCAGTTAAGATATTTTTTAAAAATCCAATTATGCACCATTCTCTATGTTGGACATTGTGCATGACATGGAAAAGAGATCTTGTACCTCTCTACTAGGAAAACAACAACAACAAAAATTACAGTTGCCAGGTAAAATACAGGACACCCAGTAATATTTTAATTTAAACTAAGCAAATCATTTTTTAATATAAGTATTTATACCAAAATATCAAAATATAAATACTTTATATATAAATATAAAAGTATATATATAAATACTATATATATCCTTATTTAGAAGTATAAGTATATCCCATATATTGTATGGGACATAACCTGAAGCCAGCTAGTAAGACAGGGAATCAGTGGATGGATCTGGAACCTGGCAGGAAGTCCGTGTGGGCATCAATAACCACCAAATGGCTGCTGGAAGGTCATCCCCAAGATTCTGCTATCCAGAACAAGACTCCCTCCAGAAGCAAGGAGAAACCCCAGATATTCCCCAAGGACTTTATCATTGGGCCCTCATGGGGGATTGATGGGGGAGTAATCAATCAAAACAGCAAATAGCTTGGTTCACATACAGCCATTAACAAAGGGGTGGAGTAATTAATGGTGCAAAAAGCCAGCACAAGGCCTGGGAGCTCTCACCTTCAGACCCCTGTTCCTGCCTTCTGCACCTTCCTCTCACAGTTTTTACTCTGCCTTGATGGCCACACAAGTAAAATCTGGGCATTTATAATCTATAATGGAGAACTGTAGTCTGCAAATCAGCCCATTTTATCACTTTTCAGCTCCTCCCTCTTCACCTGGGACCCATGGGCTGTTATTTTCTCCCATTTCTCATTTCTCCTTGCCTGAATAAATTACTGGCTTAACTCACCTGGCATGCTCTTGAAATTTATTTTTACAGCATAGTCAAGAACCTAGACAAAATCTGTTAACATAACTAATACTAAAAATTATTCAATTTTTAATTTAATTCAATTTTAACTGGGTGTCTTATATTTTACTGGCTAAATCCTAAGTGTAAGAAATGATGACATATGCTAAAATAAAGTTATTCACAATATGAAACAACTATAATTTTTTGTTTGGTAGACTTAAGAAACTTTCAGAAAGGAGTGAGTTTATTTGGAAGATAATGTGTCTGTGTGTTTGTATGCTTGTGTGTATGTGTGTGAAAGAAAGGAAGGGGAAGATACAGGGCAAGGAATATTTCAGGCAGAAGAGAGACCATTTATAAAAGCAAGAAAGAGAACCAACACTGTTTGTAGTGGTGTACTGATAAATGCTTAATAACTGTTTAAAATTTTTTTCTAAATAATGTGGATTTTTAGAGTCTGTCAATTTCTAAGGTGCAAATATTTCCGTCAGCATGGATTTCAAAGCAACAAATGTGATGTTACTGAACATGCAGATAATAAAAGAATATGCAATGGTGCATCATTACATAGTGTTTCCATCATATTCACACAATGGATGTGTATAACTCAAGAACATAAATAGCAACATGTAGCAAAATAATAAGGGACAGGTGAATTCAGAGTATTCACTACCTTGATTTTAATGTAATTTATCTAACTGTAAGTTTACATCATTTAATTTTTAATAATAGCTCTGGGGGAAAAAAAGCAGCTTAAGAACTTTGTGAAAATTAAACAACTGCCAGTTAAATTTAACAGCTGGAGTCAGTGTGGGCTGTCTCCAGCACATCACTATATATTCGTTAACTGGAAGGCAGTATTGGGGGAGTATAAAGTGTCTGTGTGAAGGAGGGTGAGGGAAGAAATATGGGTGGATAAGGCAGCGGGCTGTGGGGAGCAGCAGGTGTTGTACAGTCCTTTTATACAAACTCCCATCAGTCTAAATCTATACATTTATAGACAGAACTATAGGGATAGGGTTAGGGATAGGGATAGAGACAGAGACAGAGACAGAAACAGAGACAGAGAGAGATAAAGAGATAGAGATATAGAAAGAGAGAGGGAGACACTGAAGGCTTAGCATCTTGACTGAACTTAGAGAAGTTCACACCCTGGGTAATGAAATAATGATGCAGAAGGAGTAACTGAGTCAGAGATC
Organism: Dasypus novemcinctus; assembly: GCF_030445035.2. Lineage (NCBI taxonomy): Eukaryota > Metazoa > Chordata > Mammalia > Cingulata > Dasypodidae > Dasypus > Dasypus novemcinctus. The sequence goes on along the minus strand of NC_080683.1, from coordinate 43,680,127 downwards.
TTGATCTGTGTAATAACTCCTCACTTCACTGATAACCAGTCTGTTGTTTCCTCAAACCAATAAAGGAAAAAACAATAATGCCTTCCTCTCCGAGGTGAAAATTAACTGAAGTTTTATGTTGCAAGACACCTGTAAACTATAAATTTCCAGATAAAAATCCTAGTTAGTATCATTTGTAGATCCCACGTGTCTTTCCAGGAACATGTACATTTGCTGCTTCTGTGCAAGGTAGAGACACACCCTCATATCTTATTGTGTAGCTCCAGTTCAAGCTGAGTAGTTTTTCTTTCTTTTTCTCTTTGTTCTCTCTCAAAGATTATGCTTTTTATGTAATGGCTTTGGTCCCTGCTGTGCATATTCAGAAGCTTTACTCCCATTTTCCTTTCCGTGTCTCCCTCTGGTTCATCGAAGAATTACTTATAGTTCAGAATAGAAAGATGTTTCTTAAGCCCTTTTACTTTCTTCTCAAGCTGAGACAAACATATTGCAGAAATTCTCGTCTCAAATACATTTTGGATAAGGTTGTTGAAATGATCAACTACAGCTATTTTAATCAATCAATAGTAAAATTTAACATCTTTTTGAGTTTTTGCATGTGGCTAAATGTAAGCAGAAACTTGTGAAGAAGAGAGCTAATAAAAGGTGAAGAAACATCTTGAAATTCAGGCATTGTATTTTAAGCTAAACCTAAGTCTATTTTGAATCAGAAAATGACAGAATGGAAATAAGATTCAAGAAAAAATATCTTTAAAAGTGTACACAAAAAAAGTGTACACTGAGCCACATCAGCTTCTCTGAGTTGGTTTTCTCATTTGTTTTGCTTGTTGTTTGTTTTTTGTTTTCTCAGGAGGCACTGGGAACCAAACCCAGGACCCCCAAGTGGGAGACAAGCACTCAACTATTTGAGCATCTGCTACCCACAGGTAGGATTTTAACTGTTAAAAAAGGTATGGATAGATGAAAAAATTAGGCACTAAAACCAGTGGGGACAAATGCTCAGGGTAGAAAAAGGTGTGGAGGGCGTCTTCAGTAAGCAGGAAATATCATGGCTTTGTAAAACATATGATTAGGATAAGGCCTGTGGGTGGTAAGCCAGACAGACACAGGCAGCATGGGGTCTGTAATTTAGTGAGGGGCTATTGGGAAGCTCTGAGGACCTCCTCTGAGGTTTGACCAAGCCGGGGACGGGAATGAATTAGACTGGGGAATGAAGAGAAGACAAAAAGGCCAATTATATTTGCAACTCCAAGCAAAAGGGAAGGAAAGTATGAAATAAGAGGAAGGCAGTAAGAATGGAAAGAAGGAACAGATGTGGGAGAGGATTCAGAATTAGAAGTGACAGGACATAGTGACTGATTAGATGTAAGGAACACAAGGAAGGGAGGAGTTGGAAATGACTCAGGGGTTTCCCATCTGGATGACTGGGAGAATGGAAATGACATAAGTAGAAGAAAGAAGGAGAAGGATACTTTCATGTGAATGTGCATGTGTTTGCTGGGGCTGTGATATGGAAAGAATCAGTTCCGTTTTACTCCGACCAAACACCATTATTTGAGCACCCTTATGTATAAGGTACTACGTTGGGCACTGTAGGGAACGCAGTGGTAAATGAAATCTCACCTTGTTGAAAATAAAAAGTTAAATTCCCTCTACTCATAATTGCAAAAGACCATATATTTTATTTTTATACATTTCACATGAATGCATGTGTGCACATACATACACACAAGAGAAAAATAAAACTCAAAGTCACACTTCTTCTAAGCCTGAACTTTCATCCTAAAGCTGGCCAAAGACAATCACCTGAGCTATCATAGTAAATGACACTGCAAAGGGCCAGCCCAGGTATTTTAACACTTTTAATACTTGAAAGGATAACAGATGATAGAAAAGTCTCCCTAGCATTGTACAGAATGCACAGTTAGAAAAATCAAAGGGAAAAAAACAGAGGCCTTATTCTCCTCCCTGGTCTGTATTCTCTATTCAGTATTTTTTGGCTCAGTTTACTGTTACTGGTAAGGGGAATAACAGGAACAATCTTGGAATCATTTGAGAATTGGCACTCATCATCCCTTACTTAGGACAAATAAACAATAAAAGCTTTGGCAGCAGACCCAAAGACTTGCTGAAAGAATACCAAAAAGAATAAGTACAATAAGGAAAAGATCAAAGACACTCTTGTTAAAGATGATAAGAGTCTGAATGGAGAAAGCTAAGGGACAGAGAAGGAAGTCTGTATACGGATAGGACAAATTAGAATACTGATATTCTGATTTCAGAATCTTAATGCCTTATTATTGTCTCTTCCTTTAAAGGCATCTCCTCCGTTAAAACAAATATTAGTTTACAACTAATCTGGAAAATCCACCCATCCTCTTGATTATATGATGCTACAAAAGCTAAAGTATATGATGTTGTTATACAAGTTTGAGGACTAAAATGTTCACTTTACCATTCATCTTCACAATCCTTTCTTTATGACCTATATGCTTTTGTATATCACTTCTTGATCATGTTACATTGGTGTACAAACTGTCTTTCTATGTAAGATATATAACAGTTAATGGATGGGAGGATGGACTCTAATTTTGCTTGTGAGAAAGGAGTAAATGACTCTAACGTTAAAGCTATATTACCCCTTTTATATTCTGCCTTATTTCTCCTTCCTGCTAAGCATTAGATAATTTTTACTAGGCTTAATTTTTGAATGTATCTCCCAAACAAAATACTTTTTATTAACAGACCTAATTAGTTATTTCAAATCAAAAGAAAGCAATTTATATAAATTTCCAGTGGTATTCCAGATAGTATTAGGCACTGTAATAAGTAGACTAAAGAAATAATCAGATAAGAACAAGACAGGAAAAAGTTCATGAAATAATTTTTTAAATCAACCAAGGCAACCAGAGAAAACATGTCCCAAGCATATAAATTATTGCCAAGTGAGTAACACATTTTTAAAGTATATAGAAACTCACCTTTAAATTGAAAATTAACCCCCTTCCTGCAAAGAAAACAACTAAGAGGCTGCTTATTTTATAAATAAGGAAACTGTTACAGCATTTCACACAACAATACTTTTACCAAAACTCATCCAACTCTTTTCTCAAAATGTACATTGAAAATTATGCCTCTATGAATGGTTCCTGTGGTCATGGTGTGTTATCTCCATGGGTGAAGACCCACACAAAAACTGATGGAATATTGAATTCTTACCCTGGGGAGTCCTGATGCATTCTCTCATTGAGTGGCAGGAATCTCTAGCGCTCATGGGCAGTGTCTTGCAAAGGAGGACAGACCAATATGCCAGGTCATTGATACTGATGCTTAAACTTATGAACCTTGTTCTTGTGAAACCGAAACTTAGCCTAGTAGTATATATATTGTCTAAGAATTACCTCTGGAAAGCTACCTGTTGCTCAAATGAGGCCTCTCTCTAAGCCAACTCAACATATAAACTTACTACCTTCTACCTGGCTTGGGAAATGACTCCCAAGGATGAACCTCCCTGGAAAAGATGGAGTATTACCAAGTGCTATCAGTGGATTCTCTCTTTGATAGTCCAAATGGATGACTCGGTGACTGCCTCTGAGGTAGGATCACAGCCCAGCAAGGAGGAGCATAAGCTTTGGGGTCCGACTTGCTGTCTTCAAATCCTGGCCCTATTATTAGTGGATGTATGATCATGTAATTTACTTCTCTGTGCCTCACCTTCCTCATTTGTAAAATGAAGATAATAATAGAACTCCATCAAGTTTTTGCGGGGCCTAAATGCACATGAAATACATAAAACAGAATTATATACAAGTGCTATTATTGTCCTTACCACAAATGACAGAGAATCAAAGAGGTAAAACTAGATACTCTTCTGTCCTGAACTTATGCATGACTAAGGGAGGTGAGATGTTTTTAAAATTTAGACATGTGCTCTTTTCTTTCTGATGCTCAGATATGGAATGGGTCCCTCTATCATGCCACAAGTCTTCTTTCCCATGGGCTTTCCTTAGGAAACAGAGAAAGCGTGCATACTTCAGAGAATGTAACTTACTAATACATAACTTTCCTTATTTTTCATTAACTTTCCTAAGGTAACTCCCAACCTCACAGTCTCTGAAAATTTTCTGACATATTCCTGTTCCTTGTTCTCTTCTCTGCTACATCCACTTGTCACCATGGCCTACTGATTTCTCCTTCCAAATGCCTCACTCATCCATTTTTTTCTGTAACTACTGCCATTTTCCTTACAATTATTACAATTATTAACCATGTCTGGTCTATTCATCTAATAACTGGACTCTTTCTCTCCAGGAATGTCGTATTCTCATTTAGCATGCATATTTTCTGACAAAAGCATCATCCTGAAACATTCATTTTAGCAGGATAGCTCCAAGTTCAGATAATTTCATGTTTCTCTTCAGAGTAAAATCCAGTCTCCAGAGGCGGGCCTTCAAGAACATTGAAGGATAGTCATAAACTGGCCCAACTCCCTTGCAGGTTTATATTCTCCAACTTCTTGCCAAATAAGCTTCTCGAACAAGACTACATATTCAATACCCTTTCTGTCTGACTTCATTCTTGCTTCTGAATTTTTACCTATGCCATTTTCTCAGGCCATGATTCCCTAATCTCTCCTTTCTACTATAACTCATTCTTCAAGAAGAGCCGAAGTTCTTTTTCCCCCTGTAGCATTCTGACTCCAAATTGTTACAGCCACAATTATATATATTTTACATTATATATTTATATTATATATATTATATATATATGGTTACATTATATATTTTTTCTTGAAGGAAGTTTATATATGTTTTTTAAGTTATTCACTTATCTTTTATCATTTCTTGAAAGTTATCTTTTTTTTACATACCTAGTCATCCAGCCAGCCAGCCAGCCAGCCAGCCACCCAATCATCCATCTTTCACAATTAAATTTTAAACCACTCGGGTGCAGCACTTATTGTTTATATTATTTAGAGGGATTTCCCTCCTGCTGCCTGTAATTAGCATAGTACTCAGAACATAGGTTGTGCTTAAATATTTTTTAATAATAGAGAAAAAAATTGATGGTATATAATTAAATGTTAAAATGAATATGAAGAAATGTCAAATGTGACTGGCTCTAAGAAGTCTTTTTGTTGTTGTTTTTTAAAGATTTTTTTTTAAGTTTATTTTTGTCCCCCTATCCCCCCATTGTCTGCTCTCTGTGTCCATTCGCTATGTGTTCTTCTGCATCTGCTTGCATTGTCTGGCGGCTCTGGGAAACTGCATCTCTTTATGTTGCATCATCTTGCCTTGTCAACTCTCTGTGTTTGCAGCACCACACCAGGGTGGGTTGCGCTCTTTTCACGAAGGGCGGCTCTCCTTGCGGGGCACACTCCTTGCGCAGGGACACCCTGATGCAGGGATGCCCCTGCTTGGCAGGGCACTCCTTGCACTTCCTCATCTCTAATTTTGGGTTATATTTTGTGCGTGTGTGTTTTCAAATTGCATATCTCTAAGTTCTTTCATAGCAATGTGCTGTAATGATCTGCTTACTTGCTGTCAGTTAAGTAAACTACATCATCTTGTTTTTATGCCTTTAATATTTGAAGAATAAATGAGGAAAATGAATGAATATCTGTCAAAATATATGGTGCATATGTGGGGTCATTTAAAAATGATCTAAATCAACATGACCACAAGTTAAATACAACTTAAAAGTTTCATGCCCTGCATTTGTCTACCTAATGACCTCAATTATACATTAGTAGTTATACTATCAAAGTCACTAAAGATAACCTAGATACATTCAAATACATTAATATTTGTTATATGCATAACAGAGGCATGCATTTATTTATCTACCATAACCATTTTACACTAAATAAACATTCATTGACTGCATACTTTGTCCAAGATCCTGTGCATGATCTTCTCATTTTATTTAATATCTTTCTTCTAATGCTATCACAGAACTAACCAGATTCTCCTTTGGCTATAAGCCTCCTATTTTGCACAACAACCATTTCTTTTCTTGGCACAGGCAAACCATTCTCATCCTGGGCTGAAGACTCTGTGTAGAAGACTGGAGGAAATAGCAGTGATCCACAGAGTAACAGTGAGACACAGAAACTTTCTAATAAAAATATTGGCAATACTGATTTTCCCTTGCTTTTTTCCTGCATGGGTTTTGAAAGATCTAATTCAGTGATATTCCCATTAATATTGTTTTATGGAATTAACATTCAGCTCAGCTAATCTTCATTTTTACTGGGCATATCAGTAGAACATATCAATAGTTCTAAATTAGCATATTTTGTCAGTATAACTTGGAGAAAATTTTCAAACGCACATTTCCTGACTTCCCTACTCATGCACAGTAGAGAACATTTAAATACATGCTGGGTAGTGTGAGGTGGGATGTATTCATTTTCAATGCTCCCCTCTTATACCTTTTTACACAACTCCTTTCAATAAGACACTATAATAGAGATGAAAGGATAAAACTTATGGTTTGATTGGATAGACCAATTTTTAAAAATTGTGCTAATATGAGTGCATGGCACACAGTGAGAGCTTGGTAAATATTTCTGAATGGATGAAATAATGAATGACTAATGTAGGTATTTATATAGTACTTCACAGAGTGCACAATACTCTCATATACACTGTTTCCGTTAATCCACACAATCCTGATGAGATAACTAGCAACAGTTTTCTTCATGTTTTCTAAATGAGAAAACTAAGGTTTAAGAAGGTAAAATGACTGGGCCAATATCAACCAGCAAGTAACAGAGCAAGGATGAAAAATACAACTCTCTAACCCTTAAAGCTGGGATTTCTCCTTCATTCCATGATCCCTCTCCTACAAATCAAAAAGATTATTTTTCTTGCTTATAATGTAGGCCATCTACATATATTGAATCCATCGTATATTGTAAATCCAGATAACTACATTCTAGACCTGAATCTGTCCCTGTCCTACTGAGTGACCCTGGGAAAGTCCAATAACAAGACTCATGCCTTATCTTCCATAAGTTAGCCAAGTGCACACATCATCAATTCTTAGTTGTTGCCTATATCATGTGGTTTGATGTAAAGTTGACATTAAGGGAACTCAATCAGAAGTTGACTTTTGCTTGTACAGCCTTAGTCTCTTCAAGAAATTTTTCAAAAACCAATTCCTTATTCCTGTCAACAAATATTATGTTTTTTAAGATTGGCTTAGGAGAGCTGATAGGAAGCAGAATCACTGAGCTAGCTGCTTGGGGCTGACCCCACTATTCAGGTAAAATTGACCTGTGACTTTTAGGCTTCCTTCTTGAATCAATAAGATAGTAAGGAATAGGATTCAAGGCAAAATCTCTGTACAAGAAGAAAATCAGTTGTAGTTAACTTAAACATCCCCTATTCATAGGAATAGAGGACACACAATATATAAATCTCCAATGTCAGGGTCACCAACACAGGAACTGCTCAGAGCATTAATAGAAGACCTAGTTCAGTCAACAAGGAATAACTGGTGAAAGTTACACAGGACTAACAAAGTTCCACAAAACATAACTGCTACATATAAAACTACTACAGCTCTTCTCTAATAGAATTAACCAATCTTTCAATACCTAACACATTGAAGAAGGTACCTTCTACTTTGAGCATTCAGAAAGGATAAACACAATATTATAATTACAGGTAATTATTATTCAGCAGAGAGAGAAGCTCTGGAAGACTAAGAGAACTGGCATAGAATGATTTACATAAATCATCAAATAATATAAAGAAAATGAAGACTATGTCAGCCACATATTTTTAAAATTCTGTCACTTCCTAAATATAGCTATGAATTAGAAATATCAGTGATCCTAGTATTCTCTATTTTCAAATTACTGGTAATACTGACTTTATTCTGAAAGACGAAACAGTTTTTATTTAAAAATTTTTTTAAAGATTTATTTCTTTATATCTCCTCATCCACCGTTGTCTGCTCTCTGTGTTCATTTGCTGCATACTCTTCTGTGTCTGCCTGTATTCTCATTAGGCAGCTCCGAGAACTGATCCTGGGACCTTCTGCCATGGGAGAGAGGTCCTCATTCTCTTGTGCCACCTCAGCAACTTGGTCTGCTGCATCTCTTATTGTCTCTCTTCTGTGTCTCTCTTTGTTGTATCATCTTGTTGCACCAGGCCAGCACTCCTGCACGGGGCAGCACTCCTGCATGGGGCAGAACTCCTGTGTAAGGCAGCAGTCTGCGTGGGCAGCTCTCTGCTTGGGCAAGCTTGCCATGTGGGCCAGCTCACTGCACAGGCCAGCTTGCCTTCACCAGGAGGCTCCAGGTATCAAACCCTGGACCTCCTATGTGATAGGTGGGAGCCCAACTGCTTGAGCCACATCCACTTCCCTAAACATAGTTTTTAAATTGGACCTTTTCTTTTTCTACTACTACCTGTTCAATATGATTCCTGTTACAGGTGGTAATAGAACTACAAATTGTGATATTGAATATATCTTCTAGTATATTAAAAAATGACTTAGAAAATAATAAAACTCATGAGGCTTTTGATATAAACTCATAGCTCAAAAAGAATACTTATTTGTTAAGATCAGTTATCTTTATTAATACTGCCTTTAGAACAAAATATATAGTCAAAAGATTTTTTTGTGTACAAAAATACGCTTTCTCTTTTATCAGTTTGATTTTATTCAGTAAATGAGACATCTTTTAAAAAAGGAACAATATTTTAATCTAATATATCATTTAAATTACTTATTTGTTTACTCTATCCAATCACCTACAAAATTATTAAATCACCTATCCCAACAGAATATCAGTGTGAAAAATCAAAACAACCACAAACATTTTTCATAATGGAAAATCCAACCATAACTATATTCCAATTTCTACTCAATTTTACTTTTCATAATTTATCTTTAATATCTGAAGTTCTATAAAATTTTACCTAAAGTGATTATTGAGAGTTCTAAAATTTTCACTTAAATATACCACTTGAGAGATTTTAGTGTACATAATAAGATGCTTAAGACTTTATGAAAAAACTGTCTACCAGACTTTATATACTCAATGAGCAGTGACTATTAAGCATGTTAGAAATTACACACTTGACTTGGAACCACCTTCCCTCAATGTGCAGAAATTCCTCTTTTCTTTTGTTGCTTCCAAAAGTTCATGATCAAATTCTAAGTGCTCCAACTCTTGCCACAAGCAGAGTATAAACCACCATTATGTCCTCCCTAAACTAACTTAACTGCCTCTTAAAGGTTTCATCTCCCCTTCCAATCTATTGGCCACACTGCATTGGATTATGAGTCTCCCTTCTTTGAAGTGCTTTCAAGGCCTTCTCAACACTCTTACACAAAATCCAAAGACCTGCAGACCTTGAATGGAACCCTTCCTTACCTCCTTAATCTCATCCATTGCTCTCATCAGTTATTTTCTCTGGCCCTCTGTTATTTCCCCAAACATGCTATGCTCTTTTTTATATGAGGACAACTGTACATACCGTCCTCACTGCTTGGAATTCCCTTTCTCTGTCTTTTCACAAAGCTGAATTCTCATCTTTCAAGTCTCTCCTTAAAAGTCACCTCCCTTCAGAGCCTTCCTTGACCACCCTCTCTAAAGAGCTTTCCCAGTGTAGTTCTCTTATCACTGCAGTCAGTTTAGGCCCTTGTTGAAAATGAACAGTGTTAGCATCTATATTTTTTGTTGTTGTTTAGATATTCTTCTCCTATACTACAAGCTCTATGAGAACAAGGGCTCTGGTTTGCTCATCATAATATCCAGTGCCTGGAACTGTGCTCTGCAAACAGCTGCAGGGGGAATACACAGCCTGATTCATTGCAAAGCAAGCAGCCAATTGCTTTTTCTATTACATACTCCTTCCACTAGCTGAAGAGGTTAATCTCCATTTCCTTCAGTTCTACTTTTTCATTCAAAGCTGACAACAGTTTTCACTGATGGGAGAGAGCATAACTATATTGAAATCAGAACTCTAAAATATTTGGAAAAGATTGGGGAGAAAATCTGCAGAACTTTAGGAGCAGAGAAGAACGAGGAACAGAGATATAAGCTCCTGAAAGACCAGGAAAGGCTAGATTCCAGGATTCATAGGGTCTTTCTCAGACTTTTGGAAGGAATCACTGCATTCACTATAGGGGTGTGCTAGAGGTGGAGACAGTCTGCTAGTGGGTTATTCATTCTTCAGAGTTATCTGTAGTACTTCTGCCATCCACTATTGTAGAAGGACTTTGTGTTCTTGGCCTTAGGCCACAGAGCCCAAAGGTCATGCCTGCTTCACAGAGCTTAAAGGCATGGTGGCATATTATAATAACAAAGACTTCTGTACAATTGTTAGGAAATAGTATAAGATATAATTGTGATATTAGATAATGTGATTTTAAATGAGAAATCATATTTTCAAATATAAAAATATATGTATATTTCCCATATTGCTATGAGAAAAATTAATATATGAATATACATTCTACATGGTGATATTTTTGGCACTAAAGGTTGACTATTTTTAAATTAGGTTAAATAGAAGCTACTATTTTTACATGATTAAATTTATGTAATCATTCTGCTTTCATATAGGCTGGCCCTCCGAAGTCCCTGGATGTGACTGCCTGCACAAAGATTGCAATTGCGAAAAAAGTCATGTCCTTGAGATCTCAAAAAGTATGCCTACTAAAAGAAAATTTTGGATAGCAGCCTCCCCATCAATTAAAGGCTGACTCATCTGGAAGCTGTGGTGAAGGGGAAAAGAAGAGCGTGTGACACACATGTCCATGTCAAAAGTCTCAACACAGATGGTACTCAAGAGGATCCAGTTAAGTATTTGTATTATCATTGTACAGAAAGATCATTTCTAGAAAAGAGGGAGCAGAGAGGACAAAAATTGGCACACAAAAAAATTCATATTTTTTTAAAAATCTAGAACTTAAATTCATTCTTTTAAATGAATGACATTGATAATTAATTATAGGACATACAGTCAGCTAACTAATAAAAAGAAAAGTAAGTACAAATAAATGCCATAAAAAATCATGCTTTTCAAACTCATAGAGCAAAAAATCTAGAATATAGATTACCAAGAGACAGTGATTGGGAATGGGAAGTTAAAGCTTATAATGAACAGAGTTCCTGTTTGGAATGATAAAAATGTTTTGGTAATGGCTGGTGGTGATGGTAGCCCATCATTGTGAATGCAAATAACAGCACTGAAATATATATCAGAATGCAATTAAAATGGGAAATTTAGATTGTAGATATGATTACAAAAATTTTTTTGTAAATATTCATGGAATTAAACTATAAAAACAGGGAACTCTAAACCATTTATTATGGACTTTAATTAATATTACAAATATAAAAATATGCTATCAATTGTAACAAATGTTCCACCCAATGCAACTTGTTGGTGGGGTAGTATATGGGAATCCTGTATTTTGTACAAGATTTTCTATAAACCTACAACTTCTCTGATAAAGAAAAATACATTAATAATAAAACAGGCTTTTACTTTTTCTAAATGTAATCAGAAACTCCAATTGAAGAGTCTCATCAGTATTACCTACAGGCCTTTTTAATTCTTTCTTTCTGGTTGACTCTCTTAAATACTCTGTACCTAGCCACTGATTTTACACTGATAATTTTTATTTCATGAAGCTCATTAGAGCACAAACACACACATGCATGCACATATAGTGTTAAATTTTTACTTTCTAGGAATCACAAATCAAGATGGTGTCAATAACACCAAATAATAAGTGGTAAAAAGTTATGTATAACTGACTTTTGAATATAAGCTTTACTTATAAAGAATATAAGGTTTACTAAAATAGCTAAAGATTCACACACATATATAATCATTAAAAATGTTGAAACAACTTGAACTAGAGACCAATATTCCTTAATATGAATATACTATATATATATATATATATACACACATACTATGAAAAGATATAAATATACACACCCACCCAAAAAAATCATCAAAAAATACCAGCAAGCCAAATCTAGAAACATATAAAATAGATAACCAAGTGGCATTTTCCCAGGACTGCAAAATCCATTCAACATACAAAAATCAATGCAAGATATGATGCTATTAAAGGATAAAAATCTATGTGGCTATCTCAGTAGAGGCAGAAAAAGCATTTGACAAGCTCCAAGACCCTTTCATGATATGAATACTCAAATAACTATTTTTTTGTTTTGTTTTGTTTTTGTTTTTTTTTAAGATTTATTTATTTATTTAACTCCCCCCCCCCCCCCAATTGTCTGTTCTCTGTGTCTATTTGCTGCGTCTTGTTTCTTTGTCTGCTTCTGTTGTCATCAGCGGCAGGGGAAGTGTGGGCGGCACCATTCCTGGGCAGGCTGCACTTTCTTTCACCCTGGGCGGCTCTCCTCATGGGCGTACTCCTTGCGTGTGGGGCTCCCATACGCGGGGGACACCCCTGTGTGGCAGGGCACTCCTTGCGCGCATCAGCACTGCGCGTGGGCCAGCTCCACACGGGTCAAGGAGGCCTGGGGTTTGAACCGCGGACCTCCCATGTGGTAATGGACACCCTAACCACTGGGCCAAGTCTGTTTCCCTCAAATAACTATTAAAGGAACTGTTAAAAACCCACAGCTAACATTGTCCTTAATGGAGAAAGACTGAAAATTTCCCCCTCTAGGATCAGGAACAAGACAAGGATGTCTGTTATCACCACTTCTATTCAACATTTTACTGAAGATTGTAGCTAGAGCAATTAAGCAAGAAAAAGAAATATAAGGCAACCAGATTGGAAAGAAAAAAGGAAAATTATCTCTATTTGTAGATGACATATCTTGTAGTAGAAAATCCTAAGGAATACACACACATACAGACACACACACACACAAAACAATAACAGCTAACAAATAACAGCAAGGTTAAATGATCAAGATCAATAAGTAAAACTCAATTGTATTTATATTTGCTAGAACTGCTTCTTACAAATGAACAATTCAAAAATGAATTTAAGAAAATTTCACTTACCATAGAATCAAAAGACAATAAAATATTTAGGAATAAATTTAGCAAAAAATGTACAAGACAAACTACAAATTGTCATTGAATGATATTTAAAAAGACCTAAATGATGACGGTAGCACAATATTATGAATATAATTACTACTACTAAATTGTAAATGAATGTGGTTAAAATGGTAAATGTTTTGCTCTATGTTAGCATTGCAATAAAAAGTTAACAATAAAAAGACCTAAATAAATTGAAAGATATCCCATGTTCATGGATTGATAGACAATATTGTTAAGATGCAAATACTCCTCAAATTGAGCTATGGCTTCAATGCAATCTCTATCAAAATTTCTGCTGGCTTTTTTTTTTTTCCAGAAATGAGTAAGCTGATGCTAAAATTCATATGAAAATGCAAGAGACTCAGAATAGCCAAAACAATCTTGAAAAAGAAAAGCCAAGTAAGAGGACTCAAATTCCTGATGTCAAAACTTACAACAAAACTATAGTTAAGAAGTGGTACTGGCATAGTATAAAGATAGACAATTGATCAATAGAATAGAGTCAGAAATAAATCTAGAAATTGATTTTCAACATAGAATCTATGGCAACTTAACAGGGGAAGAATAACCTTTTTATCAAGTGGTGCTGAAATTATTGAATATCTACATGCAAAAGAATATGAAGCTAAACTCCTGCCTCACACCATATGTAAAAATTGACAAAAAAAATGATCAAAGATGTAATAAATAGCACTAAATTATATATATGAATGGATTAAAAGGGAAAATTTTAGGTCATATATCTGTTACTAGAATAAAAATTAAAATAAAATATAAAACATAGGACTATATAACACAGTGAACCCTTATAACAATTGTATACACTAATGCAAAGTGTTAATAATTCCCATTATATGGGAAAAAACATATAACCTAATTTAAATGATGGACATAGTTAATAGTACAGTTATAAGAGTCTTTCATCAATTGTAACAAAGGCACCACACTAATGCAAAGTATTAATAATGGGGGGAAAGTATGTGGGCATGCTGCATTTTTTACATGATTTTTCCTTGAACCTACATCTTCTCTAATTAAAAAATCAATTAAAACAAAAAGGAACAAAGGCCTAAATTTAAGATCTAAAACAATAAAATTATTAGAAGAAAACATAGGGTACATCTTCATGACCTTGAATTTGGCAATTGTTTGATAATGACACCAAAATCACAAGCAACTAAATAAAAATAGAAAAATTAAACTTAAAATTTAAAACTGTTGTTTCAAAGGCTCTATCACAAAATGAAAATATAGCCCACTAACTCTTTCCCTCCCTTCCTGACTTTTTAGATTTTATCTATCTGTCTATCTATCTATCTATCTATCTATCTATCTATCTATCTATCTCCTAAATACTTGAGATAAGACTGCATATATCATGCTCCTTTACTATTTAATATGTATATTTCCTAAGAACAAGGATACTCACTTATGTAACCACACTAAGTACAATTTATCAAGTTCAAGAAATTTAGCATTGATATAAAACAAACAGTTTATATTGCAATTTTTTTCAATTGTCCCAGTAATATATTTTTGGCTTTTTTCCCTCCATTATTAGATCCAGTCGAGGATCATGTTTTACATATAATTGTTACTGTTTCTTTAGTCTTTTTTTAAAATTGTAGTAACATATATACAACATAAAATTTCTCATCTCACTCCCAAGCATAAAATTCATTGGCATTAATCACATTTACAATGCTGTGCTGCTATCATTGTTTTTTATTATGCAGTCATTGTTCACAAATTGATATCTCACCTAGATCTCTCTTCTGAGACTGAGGTCTGAATAGCCAATTGTTTACTGGATGTTCTCAACTGGTATCTCTCTGGCCACTAATAAGCACATTTAATACTGAATCTAAACCTGCTTTAGCACCTTAATTCTCTTGATTTTTATCACATTCATTGTCTTTTGAGCTAAAATGGAGTTATCATCCCCTTCTCTCTTTGCTTCACTATTCTATCTAATGAATCACTAAACTCTAGTGATTCTACCTGCAACATTTTCTGAAGTCTGTCCTACCCTCTACCTTTTCTACCTAATCCCACTAACATCCATGACTGACATTAATGAGTAACCAAGTGGTTTCTCAGACTTTGCAAACCCAATATTACTTTGAAAAAATACCATATAATGCTACAATATATCAATTTTCAAAAGAAAATACAGTAGTAAAAGTAAAACTGAAGAGGAGGCACATGTTGCTTATTTTTTCCAAATTAGATAAACTCCTACTCTTTAGAGATTGTGATACAGCACTTCCTGCCTTTCTTTCACATGCTCTATTTCACACACACACACACCATCAACCACCCACCCACATAACCACATACACAAATACACATACACAAAGGCTCCCGCAATGAGGACATGATTTAAATTATCCCAGCACAACCTGATGTTTTAGACCTCAAGGTAACTATTCTCTCCTTCCAGAAGGCTGTACCCCAAACTTGCCTATCTACTGAACTACTCATCCTTCAAATTTCATATTAACTATTACAGGTTCTGTAAATCCTCCCTAAATATACCAATTCCAAACAGAATAAGTAATTTCCTTCCTTTCTAACTTACATCTAGTGTAGTACTTATCATGCTACATTATATTATAATTTATTTGATTAGGTAATTGTCTTTCCAACAATGAAGGAACCTTTAAGACCAGAATTGTATCTCATTTATCTCTGTATCTTACACCTAGGAAATAGCAGGCCTAAGACTCAATTTGTTGAACTCCACTAATATTCTGATATATTTATTAGCTTGATTAAGTGATGACAACTCATGCAACATGCTAAAGTTTTATCAAGTGACGTTTTAATGATAACTAAAAGGGAATCTTTGGTTAGGTTATATACATAGTTATCAAAAATATAAAGTATATTGACATGTATATTCATCAATCTAGACTTGAGTAATAGAATGTAATAAGCAACACAAATATAGTCACACTGCTCCCCACATATCTACCTACACTATGTCTCTTTTCTTACTCAGTCAAGCATTTTGACCAGTCACCATTTCCTCTTGCTTACTTCTAATTTCCTCCTCAGTTTATAATAATCCAGCATCTCCACCCGCTCATGTGGTAAAATTTCTATGCCTTGGGAGAATACCTATAGGCACTCCTTAAGCTTTGGTTGTACCTAGGGCTCTCTTTGTTATTTTTTTTTCCAACCCTATTTCCTTTTGTGATGTCATCCACTTTACTAATAAACTGAGAGCTTCAGGTTCATGTACCCAACCATTTATTGGACCTATATCCTTGGATAATTCACAGGTACCACAAATTACTGTATCAAAATCTGATTTTATCACCATTCCCCTACTCCCAGAAGTGGTTTGTTTCTTTAATCCCTTTTCTCTGCTGATGGCCTTTCATCATCCAAGTCATTAATATAGTATTCCGCCAAAACTCCTCTCTCACAACTCATATTCAATTGGCAATCAAAATTTACCCATTTTACTGCTGATGCGGCTCTTAAAATATCTCCTTCCCATACCCTCTATTATTGCTATTAGTCAAGACTTCATCACCTCCCCTGGACTATTGTAATGTCTATTAACTGATTTGCTGATCTCTAATTTTGCCTATATCACATCCATTTTCTAGTTTCCTCAATTCTGTCAAAGTTAGTAATAGTATTTTATACATACACATATACACACATAATGCAAATCTGACTAGGCCACCTTCATATAAAACCCATTAATGCATTCCCATAACTAAATATAGGGTTTATTAGATTTTATATTTTGACTTAGTTCTCAAAAAAAAAATTATCTTAAATTTCATGCCACAATACTAATCCAGGATGGATGCACTCTTACTTTTCTTATTCCTATTTCATTCAAAATTTTTAAAAAAATTCTGGTCACTAGCCTCTAAATTGATTCTCAGATCCACTAATAGGTTATAACTTACAAAATTTAAAAAATGACCTACATACTAAACCCATCCTTAATGATCTCCCCCTCAATTTATTGTTCCCCTTTTTAGAAAGTTATTCCTAAATAACTTTTAGCAAGTTATTTATGTGGATATAGAGATCTAAATGCACAAATACCACTCTCTTGACAATCATAGTAGAAATAAGGAATGAACTGCAAACATCAAATTCTTCAAGATACCTAAGAAGAGGTTCACTATTTTAATTAGAATAGTATAGAGTGAGCAAAGGGGTTGTGAAAAGGAAGGAGCCAAAGAGGCTGCAGTTCCTTGTTCTTGGCCACTATAATCAAAGGCGCCAGCAGGAAAGTTTCACTAGTTGTAATATCAGCAACAACAGATTGCTGTAAGTAAAAATCTGTGGAGAGTAAAAATAAAATAAGGGGAAAAATGACCTAAAGTCTTTGTGGGGGAAAAAGACAATAATCACATTATATCTAATAATGTCTAATTTAAAACAGACGTTAGAATAAGTGGAACCAATTAAAATAGAACTCAATACACAAGCTATAACATATTTTGAAATCAGTATTAATCCCTCCAAGAAATTTACCAGAAATTTCTTGAATCTTAATATAAGTAAAATTTTTTCAAATGTTAGAACATAAGAAGTAAAGTAGGAGCCATGAGTTTTCTACAAATTATCAAGGAAAGTTCCATCACCAGGCAAATGGTTTTATAGTAAGAACATTTATAGAAAAATATATGGCAATATCATTGAGTATTCCTCCCAACTTTATACTTCTGTAAATGTAATTACAAATAATTTTTACTATAGTTAAATCAAAACTATTTTAGTCCTTAAAAAATACTGATTAAATATAGAAGAAATGTCTAATTTGATATTCAAATATACTTACTGTGTTAAACTCTACAACCCATCTATTGAGTTGTGTGAAATTTATTTACCAAAATTTTATATCCTAACATATAAATATGTTAAATTATTTGTTACTGTGTATAACATGCAAACTTAAGTTTAAATATTGCATTTAAATGTCGTATTTAATTTCAGTCTTTGCCAATGCTAATAAAAACTAGTCACAGTGGGGAGGAGATGTGGCACAAGCGGTTGAGTGCTCGCTTCCCCCATAGGAGGTCCCAGGTTTGGTTCCTAGTGCCTCCTAAGAACAAGAAAAGACAAACAACAAGCAAAAAAACTGAAAACCAATTCAGGAGTGCTGATGTGGCTCAGTGTTGGGGTGCCGGCTTCCCACATTTAAGGTCCAGGGTTCAATCCCTGGCCCCAGCACCTCAAAAAAAAAGAGAAACCAAAAAAACCAAAACTGGTCAACATTTCAAAAATTTAGTTTTTCTCTCATAGCCTCAAAAGTCTTCATCTCATTTATTTCGGTTTTACTTGAAAGAGTTCTAGAATAGCTAAAGAAATGTATAGAAAATCACTCTTAGGACGTTTCCTTCAAAGGCTTTTGCTGCAAACCCTGGAAGGAGGTTTATCTAGCAGTAACCTCTTGCGTGCATGGTTATTCTAAGAGTATTACCACTGCTGAGAAATTTTAAGGAACTGTTTCATTTTTCTTTCCAGAGAACAATTCCATTCAGAGGAATGAATATAACATGCTACTCATTTCAAAACTTTAAAGCTCTTTACATTTTATCTCATTAAAATCCACATTTGAAACTCAGAATTTATTCATTTGGCTTTTTACTCTACTCCCTTTCTTTCCCTGTCAGTTGGTTATTTAACTCTTCACTAACATTGACCCTTGAGCATGAAAATAATAGAAATAAAACTAGAGGGACAATCCGTTTTTTAAACAATTACCTTTTAACAGTTTAGTGTGAGGGTGGGCATGGCCTATCATGCCTTTCCTTTTTATTCTCATCTGTCCCACTCAGTACTCTTTCTTCCCCTCTCTGTATTTTGCCTTTTTATTTCCCTAAAGTCCTATGCCCCAGCCCACATATATTCCAAATCCAAAAGAAATTTTTCACCACTCTAGAGTCCTAAAAATGTGTTCCTTTCCTGCAATTAGTTTTATCCTAATTGAACATCACCTAATCAAGTAACAATATAGAGTTCATGTTTTTAGATAGTCTTATCTAATTTAATAGTATTTTTTTTATTACACACATACCTCGGTAGCCAGAGTATCTACTCTCACATGCAATGTGAATTTAAAAATCTGTAACCAGTGATAGTGTAAGAGACGACATTTTTCAGTCAACAAGCCAATGCCATACTCACGGTGAAGGCTGATGGGGCTGGTTTTCAGCATTTCTTGGTGTTTTGCAGGCAGCAGGCTTCGCCATGTCCCTGACAACACACCTGGGGCGCATGATAGACAGCACAACGCACTATTAATTATAAAAAGGGCAGAATACATCTGGAAATTAAACACGGTACTGTAAACACAGTCTAAGGGAAAGTCTTTGCAAGTCCCTTCAATTTTAACTTTGGGGCCCTGGAAAAGCCCTTAGGTTTGGACATCTTCTACTTAGGCTTCCAAGAGCTCAAGTATACCCAAATAAAATTTGTACTAACCTTTGTATTAGAGTTTCTTTTTAGTATCAATAAAACTGTTTCTAGCAGCTTTCCCCACAGCAATAATGCTACCGAAAGCCTTGGCCTCACTATCTGAGGATATCTGAAAGCCTAAAAATAGTAGACATTGCATTGATATATTAAAAGATGGGTGGGATTTTCTGTGGCTTCAACTATTTTACTAAAAGATATGGACCTTCATTTCACACATTCATCACCATACAGGTCCTTCTCTTTTTACAAAAAGAGATCTCAGAGGCCTCAAAAGATACCCCATGTTAAAAATCCCTTTCACTCTGATATGAGGAAATGTTGGAAGGAAACGTTCATATATGAAACGTGTGTGTATGTGATAAGTACAAAAAATACCAACCAAAAAAAAAAAAAAAAAGGAAAACCAGAGTAAAATGTCTCTGTGCCTTTTTTTCCATCATAGAATAAATAAATATAGAGGGTGGACAATATAACAGATTTCAAAATGGCATACATCAGAGGAGATTCTCTTACTTTCATGTAAAGATGGCTCACACAATATTGGAATTTCCTGGCAAAAATGAGAAATCACTCCCATGAGAGGATGTGCTTAAATGACCCAAATGTCCATTCACTGAAAAATATTTAAAACAAACACTACTTTGAACAGGGAAGCCTTGGTTATAAAGCTGAGACCCTACATTCTAGACTTTGCTAAATGATAATGCCCTTTAGAATCCAGGATCTTCAAACATGAATATGGCTCTTAAGAACTTTGATGGAGGCTTCTTGGAGGTTTGACTGAACGAATTTGGCTAATATTTAGGGGTAGTCATGTTACTCTAGAAGTGGGTCAACAGTGAGGTGATGGTAAACAAACTGTTTTCCCAGAGTTGAAAGCTACATGGCAAAATTCTCCGCTTCTGAAAGAAATGATACAGGGAAACGTGGACACAACGCACAGAAACGTGCACACACACACTGCTCATTCCAAACAAGGTCAAGTAAGACTTAAAAATCAATATGTAACGTGGCAAGAAAAGAAAACTGTGGTATTTCAAAGCTTCAATATGCCTTACTCCTGGGAACAGTAAAGAATTGTGGTGTTGTGTCTAGAGCCAATGCTTAACTCTCAATGTATTGGTCAAGAGATTTGTATCAAAAACGTCCATAGGGACCATAAAACCTGTGCTTCTGCTCCACTTATAAAGGAGAAAGCCACTTAGGCATCAGCATTAAAAGAGCTTTCTGGAAAAGAGCTGTTAGGGAGAAATTTTTGAACTCTAAAATTTCAATCTGACTTATACAACGTACAATGCCTAGCGAGTTAAATTTCATAGCACTGGAAAAATTTTCAGCAATTCTCAGTCAACTAAAAATAGTTTATACAGCATTCTTTATATGCATTTATTTGTGAAAATATCTGAAATATCACTGACTTAGGAAAAATTTTAAAGAACCATATGCAACCTCCTTTTCCTCCTAAAGGGTCAAGTGTTTACAAAGCTTTCCTTTGATATGATTTTGAAGTAACTATTTTATAATAAAAGTGGAATCTATCTAGTACTAAGGGTGGGTTTCTAAGTAAAATTTTATTTGCCCTGAGTGAAAGGTCATGTCTATGTAAAAACACTCTCATCTTATATCAAGAACCCAGCGGGTTTGGTTTAAAATTACAATTGCTGACATACTGCTTCAGTCTGCATATGCTATAGAAAATTTCTGATACAAACTTCATATGAATTTCTGAACTTTAAAGTTTTACTGTATAATAAAAATAAATACACCAATCCTCAGAAAAGTATCTTTAGAATTAATTTAAGTATACTGAGAAAAGGAAAGCACTATTTTCATACTAATTTATATCCTCACCACAGGACAAAAGTGATACAGGTAGGTAGTAAATTTGAGTTTTGATAAGGGAGAAAAACTATTTTTTGATTAATTATTCAGATTTTTATAAATTATTAATTATTTTGGATGTGCACTCTTTAAGCCACGGTAATATATATCCCTATATTTTCTAATTTAACATCCTCTTGGCTGAATTTTCTTCTAGATATAAGCAAGAAAAGAAAAGAAAAACTCAGAATAAGATATACAAACAATACAATACACTCACCAGAGGCAAATTTTTGTTAGCCTGTGTAAATTCACATTTCTTTAAAATTATAATTGAATTGTTGTGTCTGGTATATCACAGTTTGTAGGAATAAATCTTAATGGTTTTGACAGCTCTAATGTGTGGAAATTGTTGAATCCCACCAATTTCCATTATCTGCCATGAGTAAGGCTTACTTCAATTGTATGAATCCCTCATACTTGAAGAAACGCAATATTTCAGCATGTTACAGTCCTTAAAGGTCTGTTTCTACATGTGATTTATTCCTTTAGACAGACAATGAGGAGACCACAAATGCTGTCACAATGCAGACTTCCCAGAATTACAGTGGACTGAGGGACTAGGAAGTCAGGGAGTTGACCTCTTATTCTTTGCAATGTCCTTAATTACTCAGGGATTTCTCAGATACGGACTCTTACAGGCTTCAAACTGCACGTGAGCATTCCCTCCGCCCTCAAGCACCACTCAAGATTTATGCAAATGAGACATTCCGCAACCACCTCATGGGATTGCTCCTCCTGACTGCGCCCTCAGCGATTCTAGGCTTTATGAATGACTGCAATCAATGCGATGAATGGCTGCCAACTGCCCACTCAGCCACTTCCACTCTTCCGTGCACGTACACACGGGAGGAGCTAGCATTACCACAAACACAAGTCTGCAGATGAGGCTATGGTGAGACTGTCATCTCTCCAAACAGGAACTAAATGTGTTTCTAGATACTCAAAGAGTGTATGAATTTAAAAAATTCTAAATGCCTTCAAAAAACACTATTTACATAATGACTTTCTCCTTTTGGATTTCCATTTTGGTACCTGAAATTACTACCCCCACCTCCTAATAAACTATTTTATGTAACTTCATCTGAATCTGAACTTTATCTGAATTGTTTTATTTTACATTATTATTGCTAAGAACCTGGTTACTGTGCACTAAGCCAACAAAGAGCAGATTTTAACATTTTTACATTTCTGCTCTCAATCTTATGGTTTTTGTATTTTACCAAGGTTTTTCTTATCATCAAGGAGACAATAACTACATCCAAACAGTGTTGTTAATCAGAGAGAAAAGTGTGCTTGTATGTACTCCACGCAGGTGTTATTGTACTAGCCTACATTCGATGTACTTAGAGACCTTAGGAACAGTTAAAATTATGTAAGACTGAGCCAAATGAAACACTTTCAAATATATAATCCTCTGCTTTGCTTACCATTGAATAAAAACACATAGAAACAAAGGAAAATAGAACTCAGGGACCTCTAAGCCTCCCAATTTAGTCCTTCAAGCTCTGCAACATGGCATCAGTCAAGATGTACCCAAAATATATACAAACTTCACACCTCCAGTTCAATCATCTCTTCATAACTCCAGAGTCAGACATCTAACATTTTCCTCAATATTTCATTTGGATGCCTAATAGACCTATGAAAATCAACATCTCTAAAATGAGACTTTTCATCTTCACCTACCACACCTGATCTTTCTGCAGCCATCTTTATCTGTTAATTGCAATTTCATTTCTCCAGCTGTTCAGGGCAAACATTTTAGACTTGGCTCCTCTTCTTCTCTCATATTCTATGTCCAGTCCACTAGGTTGGCACTAATTTCAAAATATGTGGAAATTTGAACATTTCTCACCTCCTCCTCTTTTGCCGCCCTGGTCCAAGCCAACATCATCTTTCACCTGGATTTTCAAAATAGACTTTCAATGGTTTGCCCAGCATTTACCTTTGTCTCCTAGATTCTATTCTCATCACAACAGCTGAAGTGACATTTTTGAAAGATAAATCTGGTTGAGACCCCTCTGTTCAAAACTGCAATGATTCCCCAGTTTACTCATAGTAAAATGCCAGAGTCTTTAGAACATAATCGGGCCTCCCCCAACTCTTGTAGTTCATCTTACAGTTCTCCCTTCCTGCCCCATTTGCTCACTCTGCTCCAGCCACACTGACCTCATTGCTGCTCCACAGTGACTTTGCCTTAGGGTCTCTGTAGCACCCTTTCCTCCTTTCTCTAGTGCTCTTCTCAATATTGCTAAGACTCAACACCTCACCTCTTTCAAATCTTTGCTCAAATGTCGCTTTGATGGCTCCTACCCAGATAATCCTCTTTATTACTACAATCTGTTCTCCCCACCACATCCACTGCCTCTAGTGCTTTCTTTACTTTGCTGTACTGTTTACCAAAATTTACTGTCTCCCACTGCTGAAATATGAGCTGCTCAAGAGCAGGGACCTTTGTATTTGGTTCCCTGACATATTTCAAGATTCTCGAACAATGCCCAGAATATAAAAGAAACTCGCTACAAACTTGTTAAATGAATGAATAGGTAAAAAGGATAAAAAGCTGTTGATTTCAAACATGCTAAAACATATCTATTTAGAATGAATTCTAGGTAAGACTTTGGAAGATTATAGCATGTTTTATAAAATATTTACAAAAAACAAGTTATTTTATGAACAACAGTTTTTATGATTTGAGTAACTCCACAAAATTTGACTTCATATGGCTTAACTAAGTTTCATTCTGCTTTTGAACCAAAAAGAGGTATTTCTCAATACATGAATTATTTAGTAGAAGAGACACTTTAATGTCAAGTTAATGCTTTGAAATAGTGAAATACTATTTAATATCTGCTGTATGGATATTTTATGAAATAAGAATTTGAAGTAATTGCATATGAGTCAATTTCTTAATAGTGAAGAGAGAAAATCAATCCCTTTATTCTTCTGATCTTTCTAAACAGAGTGGGAAAATATGAATGACACCTATATATTTAACAATTATCCTGTACCAAAAATGTACACAGCATACCTCATTTAATACTGACATCATCCTGCAAGGCGGATGCAAAGGAAATACTCCAGATCTAAGGGTTTAAATTATCTGTCCCATGATACATAGATGTTGCTGTTAAGGAAAACCAGGATTTGAATCAAGGTTTGGCATCAAAGCCAATGTCCTTTCCACCATTCCATTCAGTTACCCGACCTTAATCCTTAAAAGATGAATGGAGAGTGATAAAAGTCAATCATGAGGTCACAGAGTCCAATATCTTCAGATATGTCTCAATATCATTGATTTTATGATACAGGAATGTTGTTGAAAATATTCAAATAATTTCATGTTCTTTAAATATTATTCTAGTATCACAGGGCTAGATTCTCCAAATAGGATAGCAGAAAAATGGTGCGCATAAGATGTTGAGTTGGCTAAACTATAAATGTAGAATGACCTTATTAACCAATAGGAATATTACAGGAAATGAGATGTAACACGGATTGGTGCATAGGGAAAAAGTTGACATAAGGGAAAGCCTCAAGAAAGCTAAAAAAGATAAAAGATTCATCTGAAATTAAATACAGTACAATTTATAACATTTCTTCAAATGTATTTGTCAAAGGAGGTATTTCATTAACAAATTAAAGAAAGAGGAAACGCTGAAAAAATATTGTTTTAAAGTTTATTTTATATAGAGAAGTTTATATTCATGCCAATTAATTGTGAACAAATAAGAATCCTGACTATATCCATAAAATGAAGATAGAACAGTTTAAATTCTACACCAGAAAAGGAAAACGAATATAGACATTTAAAAAGTCAGATGTACTAATCACTAATCTGCAAGACCTGTTAAACCTCATTCAGGAAACCCTCAGCAGCTACATCTGAGTAATTTTTACTTCAAAAAGATGTGGAGGAGAGGCAAAGTAACTTCCTAATATATAAGAAAAGAGAAACCAGTTGGCCATCTTTCACCATGAGTGACAAGGGCTGCTGAACTTCCCCTGAAAAGACCAGGAAGTTATTCACACTACGAGACAGAAAGGCTAGGAATCCAAAATAAAGGTGATAACAAGATAAGGATTCAGTAGAGATTAATGAGTGATCTTAAATTTTGGAAAAACAAATTATTCAAAGACAGATAAGAAAGAAAATAATCAGTAAAAGTCAAGTCCCTGCTCTTTGGATTATTCAAACATACCCTGTTTATCATCCTGTATGGCTCCAGAATGCTAACAGGATTAGTTCTACAAGGTCCTAATATATTTTCCAAGATTTCAGTAACATGACCAATTAACCTGTTCTTATCTAAACTACTATTTTCTTTCATATAATCAGTTACTCTCTCCATTCACCGATTCTTAAAATATTATGCACACTATGGATTTATATATGTTACCTTGTCCCATACTCTCTCTCATTTACATTTTCCTACTTTCTAGCCAGCATGCATTCTCCATGCAAAACACAACACAACTTTTGATAAACCTGGAGCACCAGATACTTCCTGTCAATAAACATTGAAGGGTGAACCACTGCTCAAATCACAAGGAAAAAAGGAAAAGAAGAAGACAAACAATCTTGTAAGAAAGAAGTTCAGAATTTTTAGAGAAAGGAAGCAATCAATACAGTCAACTGAATCAGAGGCATCAAGTAAGATGAATATTAAAATCAAGTTTTGAAGTCTCCAAGAGTAACACAGATGGAGCTCAAGTGGAATTGTGGTGGGTTGATGGAGAAAAGTGTGGTGTGAAAAAGGAAAGAGTGAATTCAGGCAATTGCTGTAAAAAGCTTAATTGAGAAAAGAAGGAGTGATGAGGGGAAGATGGTCTTGTTATATTTATGGTCGCCAAGATAGGGGAGGGAATTAGCACTGGAAAGGGAGAAGTTCAAAGTAAAGGGAAGAGAGAGACAACCAGAAGGATGGTGGTAGAGTAAGGCGATCCTAGAATCAGCTCCTGCTACAGGGCAGTTAGTAAACACCCAGAGCTCTCTGGAGCTAGCTGAAGAACCTGTTTGGGGGCTTCAGGAGGCCAGAAGGGCATCCTGCAACATCCTTGGAGGAATGGAAGGAGGAGACTGTGCATCTGCAGAGAAGACTCATAAGTAGAGCACTCCACACCATGGAGGCCAGTGCCCATCCTCCACTGGAGGCATAAGCCACCTCGGGAGCTGTTCTGGGGCTGGAACTGAAAGCTCCACTTTCCAAAAACGGGAGAGGAAAAGACAGTTGGGACCAACTTCAGCTACTGATTAGGAAATTCAGTGGGCTAAAGTATAATCCTGAAAACAGCTAAAGTTTGAGCCTATCCAAGTCAGAAAGAGACTGGTAGCTGCCATATTAACTTGGTGCCTGGCACGAGGGGAAGCAGGGCAGACTGAAAATCACAGTGAGAGTGGGAACAGCTTCTCTCCATCCAGATCAGATTGCAAGTCTAGTCCAGCAGGGAGGAAGCTGCAGGGACCTGCGCCAGCCATTCCAGGAAATTACCAGACAAGCCATGGAGGACGGCGAGTATCCTACTCTGGCAGCACGAGCCACTGAAGGAGCTATTCTGTGGCTGGAACTGGATGCTCTATTTCCCAAAACTAGGGGAGGAGACAATTGACTGCTGATTTCAGTTACCAATAGGTAGACTTGGCTGGCTAAGTTATAACCCTAGGAACAGCTGAGGTATGAATCTGTCCAAGTGGGAAAGAGGCTGGTGGCCACCATTTTGACTCTGCCCCCAGCATGAGGGAAATTGGTTTCTTTCACCCAGATTGGCCTGTAGCTCTAGATAGGCTTCAGCCCCGCCTCTGGCAGGGAGGAAGCTGGCAGGCACTGCACCAGCTTATCCAAGTAACTGCAGGTACCTTTGGCTGGCACAGTCTGAATAATCAGAAGTCTACCTGGGCAACTGTGGTCATCTTGGATCCACACTGCATAAATTGCTGCCCACTCCTGCAGCTCCATCCCCACCCCAGGAGGGGAGAAAGGGGCGTGAAGCTTCATCAGTCTCTCTGGGCAATTACATTCTAGGCCTGCCTGACTTAGATTATTTCACACAGCTGTGACTCTGTCCCTACCCCTGGCAAAGGAGAAAGCTGGGAGAAGCTTCGTTGGTCCCTGGGGCAATGAGGGTAGCTTGAGCCTCCACAGCTTATAGCACCAATTACATTCTTGGCTCCTACTACACAACCAGCAAGGGAGAAAGAGAAAAACGGCACCCAGAATAAATACTCTGGTAAGACAGATGCCAAGACACCAGCAAAAAATTACAATCCACACCAAGAAACAGGAAGCTATGGCCCAGTTAAAGGAACAAGATAAGCCTCCAGATGACACAAAGGAGTTGAGACAACTAATCATAGATGTTCAAACAAATCTCCATAATAAATTCAGTGGGATGGCTAAAGAGATTAAGGATATTAAGAAAACACTTGATGACCACAAAGTAGAATTTGAAGGTATACATAGAAAAATAGCAGATCATATGGGAATGAAAGGTGCAATAAATGAAATTTTTAAAAAAATTGGAATCATTTTATAGCAGATTTGAGGAGGCAGGATAAAGGATTGGTGAGCTTGAAGGAATGGCCTTTGAAAGTGAACATACAAAAGAACAGATGAAGAATGGAAAAAATTGATCAAGTTCTCAGGGAACTAAATGACAGTAAAAAGTGTACAAACCTACATGCCATGGGTATCCAAGAAGAAGAGGAGAAGGGGAAAGGGGCGAAAGGAATATTTGAAGAAATAATAGTACAAAATTTCCCAACCCTATTGAAGGACATAGATATTCATGTCCAAAAAGCACAATGTACTCCAATCTGAAAAAATCCAAATAGGCCATCTCTGAGACACATACTAATCAGATTTCAAGTGGCAAAGACAAAGAGAGAATTCTGAGAACAGCAAGAGAAAAGCAATGCATAACATATAAGGTATATCCAATAAGATTGAGTGCTGATTTCTCACCAGAAACTATGGAGACAAGAAGACAGTGGTCTGATATATTTAAGATACTACAAGAGAAAAAACTTCCAGCCAAGAATCTTATATCCAACAAGTCTGTCTTTCAAAAATGAGGGTGAGATTAGAATATTCACAGATAAACAGAAACAGAGAGTTTCTAAGCAAGAGACCAGATTTTCAGGAAATACTAAAGGGTGTGCTAGATAGAGCCTGAGAAGAAAAGACAGGAAAGAGAGGCCTGGAAGAAAGTCTAGAAATGAAGATTATATCAATAAAAGTAACTAAAAGTGTCAAAAGAGTGGGGAAAATAAAATATGACAGATAAAACTCAAATAGTTAGGAATAAACTTAACCAACATGCAAAGCACTTGTATTCAGAAAACTGCAACTCAGTGTTAAAAGAAATCAAAAAAGACCTAAATAACTGGAAGAATGTCCCATGCTCATGGATTGGAAGACTAAATATCATTAAGATGTCAATTCTACTCAAACTGATATACAGATTCAGTGCAATGCTGATAAAAATTCCACCAGCATTTAAAAAAAAAAAATTGAAAACACAAATATCAAATTTATTTGGAAGGGTAATGGGTCCTGAATAGTCAGAAACATCTTAAAAAGAAAAAGCAAACCCTCATCTCCAGACTTTAAATCATATTACCTATCTATAGTCGTAATGGTACTGGCATAAAGACAGACACATAGACCAATGGAACCAAACTGATGGTTCAGAAACAGACCCTCACATATGTGGTCAAGTGATTTTTGACTAGCATGTCAAACCCACACAGCTCAGGGAGAATAGTCCATTCAACTAATGGTGCAACTGGACTGACCTATGGACTGTGGTTAGCAGTAATAATGTAATATTGTTGCATCTATGCCAAAAACATACTGTGTTGATAATGAGGCAGTATGGAAAATGTGAGCCAAATCTACAATATGGACATGGCAATAATCAGATGATATTATCTTATCTGTAACAAATGTTCCACAGTGTGGTATGTTGAAAGAGGGGTGTTGTTTGGGAATTCTGCACATGTGCATGTTTGTTTTATAAGTTTACAACTTTTGTCATAAAAAATATATTTTAAAAATAATAACAGGGTGGGTTGGAGGAAAAATGCACCAAATGTAAGATAAGGACTATAATTAGTAGTAAGACTTTGACAATATGTGGAGAAAGTGGCCATGGTGGCTGCTGGGGCTAAGCAGTGGGAGGAAGAGATGTGATGTGGGGGCATTTTCGGGAGGTGGAGTTGTCTTGGGTGGTGCTTCAGGGACAGTTACTAGACATTGTATGTCCTCCCATGACCCACTGGGTGGACTGTGGGAGAGTGTGGGCTATGGTGTGAACCAAACTGACCATGAGGTGCAGCAGTGCTGAGATGTATTCACCAAATGCAATGAATATCTCATGATGATGGAGGAGGTTGTTGTTATGGGTAGAGGAGTGGGGTGAGGAGGGTGAGGGGTATATGGGGACCTCATATTTTTTTAATGTAACATTAAAAAATAAATAAAGAGAAAAAAACATATTCTTTCATAATTTGTAACAAACGTCTCATGACAATGCAAGGTGTTGGTGGAGGGTTGATGTATGGGACCCCTGTATGATGTTAGTTCACAACTTTTACTGCACACTTAATTGTTTATGTATGTTGATACATAAATAATAAAAAGATAATAATAATAGTGTGGGTTGGGGGAAAATACTTTGGTTAGTAGTAATATTTTTATAATGCTCTTTAATCATTAAATAGGTTTAACAACAATGTAAGGTGTTGGTGGTAGGGTGAGTTATGAGAGTCCTGTATGATATTATATATGTTTGTTTTATAAGTTCATAACTATTACTATACACTTATTGTTTATGTATGTTTATGTATGAGTGATATACTTCAATAAATTAATTTTTTTTAAAAGTAAGGGAAGAGATGAGAAGAAAAGAAAGGAAAAAGGGAAGCAATTTAACTAGGAAGCAAGGTTGCTTAGGAGATGGAGATGGATGACACAAAGGAAAAAAGTATTATTTCTCAACAAATTAATTCTGAAAATATCACCTTTCATTTGAGTGTAACCACCATCTCCACTTTCCCCAAAAACAATTCTTTTAGGAATAGTGCTCCATAAGATTCATTCTGGAAAAGTTCTGGAGAGCAAAAATCATTTCTCTACCTCTACCTCATATTTCTAACCAGCTGTTAGAGGCAGAAGCTTTTGCTCAAAACTTCTTCCCAATTCTTACCTGTTCAGGGAGGAAATGTGTGAGGGAGCTCTCACCTCCCAACTATCATCCAGTAATATTTATGTTTTTACTTGTGAGTGGGCTTATCACATCTTAACAGCAGAAATAAGTTTGCAGTTTTCTCTTCTGCTTACAGGACATGAGCATAAAGGGAGCTCTTTCTACTTTGTCTTATACTTCCAGCCTCCCTGCAGTAAGCACTCCTAGAAGGCCTGGTTGGGAGAGGACTTGCTATGCTCCTAACTCTATCTAACTCTTTTACTTTCCCTCTAACTGATCCGTGTCCTTTCGAGCTACTTATGTGAACCATTTGAAGCCCATGTGGAAGACTTAATATTTTAGGTTTGGAGTTAAACTCATCAGGGAGTGACAAGCCACAGCTATTAGGGAGAACATCAGAAAAACTAAATAAACATCTGATTTACCCTGGCAAGGGAGGAAATACAGTCTGGATCAGTGGCTACCACTCTGTTTTGTTCCTCCAAGTGCCAGGACAGATGGTGGTCCTGTCTGTAACATAACACCATGGGCTCCAGTTTGCACAAAGGAAATCCCCACCCATTTCTTTCCCACAAAGAAAACATACTGGTCTGAAAGTGAATGAGAATGAGAGCATTACAGGGATAATCTTGAAACTAACATAAGTTGTTTTAATGAGGAAGTTGTTTACAAACTTTAGTACAGTTTTCATTAACAAACAGTTTCAACATCCTACACCACTAACTGCTATGTGCCTCACAGCCCAGTGGAGAACCACTGGTGTAAGCTGCGGGCTCTGTCCCATCCAGGCTGAGCATGGTCTCTCCATCCTAAGGAACAATTACCAGCTTGAATGAGTGAGGTGTGAGAGAACATTTATTCAGTCAGCAACAACTACTCAATTAAACAGGAATATTCAGAGGAATACACAGAGGTAACTAAGTAAAAATGGTCTTGATTAATTTGAAGAAGCAATTCAGCAAAACAAGATGAAGTTCAAGAAATGCAAACATTTTTACATATAAAAACGACACAACAACAAAATTGGAAAATAACAGTTAATAATATCAGATAAAATGTTGGAGTCTCTACAGTGGGCCAGGAGCTGTGCTAAGAATCCCAAATGCTTTTATTTATGTCATCCAGTCATTTGTCATGTATTGTGTTTGGTGCTCTGTGAGTTAAGAAACTGATATTGTTATCCAAGTTACACATTTATTTCTGAAATATCACAAATTCTTAGATGCACGATTCATTGTTTTATAACCACGTAATATTTAAAATGATACCTGTGAAGTATTTTGTTTTGATCAAATAAATAATTTCATTGTTTTAGCAAAGACCACACAACTGTAACTTTTCACATTTTTATGCAGTAACCTTTACTTTGCATCCTCTTGCCATATGTCACTGTTTTATAAGAATAATATACAGCTGTCAGATAATGGTTGTCTACAATTTGTGTCCAGGGTAAATAATGTAATTTGGCAGGAGAAGGGAATGGATGGTATTTATAAAGATTATTGCCAGAGTTTTTATTTACCAGTGACTTTTCTGCCTTTTATTTGTATCACAAAATAATAGATCTTTGTATTTTAGGACAGTACTGTGTATCTAAGTATGTGTTTTTTTCACAAACTATTCATTCCCCTCCCTCATGTAGGAGCCAGATAGCTAAATAAATATATTCTGAGAGGTCCTTATTAGTTCCTTGGTGGAATTTACGTGGATTTTAAGTAGATAAAGTAAATGGGAAAATGAAACTTGAAAAGGCATTAATGAAATATTCCAGTTATTACTTTCAATTAATTGTCCTTATTTTCTCAACTAATTCATCTGCCTACAAAGCTAAAGGAAAAGTGGAGCCAATCAGACATGAAAATGTGTTCTAAGTGAGCTATCGTTAATATATAAAAACATGCCATATAAGAAATGGACATTATTCGTTTTCTATTGTAAATGGATATTTCCTTATTTCTCAAGAGGCCACAATGCCTATTTCACCTAAATTATGACAAAAGGTGAAACCATATCATTTGCCACTTTAACAGCAACTTTAATACCTGAATGTGACTGCTTTCTGTCTTAATTTTTTTTTTAATTACAATGAGAAAGGAAATAAATTTTGTCAATAACTCTTTTTCATCCCCTTAACCCAAATTGATGTACATACCTACAGATTTAAGAAAATGTTGATGACCGGCATGGCCTTTGGAAAAATAATCTAGCAAATATTTCTTACTCCTCACTGACAAGTATGAGCATTCTTCAAGCCCTCTGCTTGCCCCCTTGTCCTGGCATGCCTGCCATTTTTGCAGTTTCAACTGGCCTGATAGTTCCTGAATTGTTACTTCCACACTTCACCTCCCATTATCTGTTTGGCCTTTATCTTTACCTAAAACCCCCCCAACAGCAAAGCATAAACAGACTAAAATGCTCAACTCAATATTCTTCTCCTTTTAAATTTGAACACCTTCTAATTTCTACATAATAGTCAATGAAATCTTTCCATTACTAATGTTCATGAGACTGATGCCACTATGACTTTCACTACCTCTACTGGTCAATAAGTCACTGAGGCCTATGGCTATTTCCTCTAAAGGGTCTCTTGGAATTGACCTTTCTTATTGATTTCGACTACTTCCAACTTTATGCTCTCTCTTGAATGAACTGCCTGGATAGTTTTCCTCAAGATCCATTTTCTCCTATTTGCCAATTCTATGAAAGGACTTCTCAATTACCACCAAATTAAGATGTCTGGGAAATGATGGTGAAGAATAAGCTAGTCATTCACTTTACTGGATAGTCAGAGTCCTTGTCTTAGAAGAAGATAAACCACAAGAAGTCTCCATAACTTGGATCACATTATCATATAGTCCCTCACAAAAAACCTTTCCCTGAACTGCATTGCAATGTTATACCCTCAGCTTTTATGACAGGTCGATAGAAGAAATAGCTGTATGAAGTATGTTTCTGCCTTTTCTATAAAATGTTGGTGAGGTCACTGCCTATTACATCAGTGTGAATTCTATAAACCTCAAACGGTTTTTTTCCTCAAAATTAAGTGCCAAGAAAAATGTCATTCCCTCTCTATTACAAAAACTCATCATGATTTATTTTGGTCATGGCTGAAAGGAAACCCAGAACAAAACCTAAAATTTATCATTAAAAAAAAAATCTATTGACATTATAACATTATTTTTTTCTAGGACATAAGTTTCAATTTCTATTTTACTAATGTTTTGGAAAAAGCAAAATAGAATAAGAAAAAGAGAATGACAGAAATACTAAAACCTTATGAAACAAAAATTTTTTAAGTTTTTATCTCTTTCTGGGAAAAAATTAAAAGACTCAATTGTTCTTAAGTTTGGGAAATCTAATATGCCTTAATTAACAAACCCTGGTATTTAGTACATATATAATAAATTGTAATTATTACTTTGGTGACATCTCACTAATTTTGAAATGTTATACTAAATTAGCATTTCTGAAAGAATGTTTTCTGGAAACATTCCATAGAAATCGCAATAAATGTTAGCATACAGGAAGGAAATAGTTTCATAGTCAAATAAGTTAGGGAAATGGGCTAAACATGGTGAATAAGTTTTGTTTTTTGTTTCTTTTTACTGTCTATCTTTTCAAAATCTACAAATACATTCATTGTTGATTTCTAAGGTAGACATACACTGTATGTAGATAGCATTTTTCAAGGACTAACGTTCAGTTTAGGAAACAATGGTAATAGTAATCCATAAGAAAAATGCATACTTCCAAGGCTAAAATCAATGCTTGGTAAATTTTCCCAAATGATACTTCAGTAGGGAATGTTTTCAATTATCATTATCTTAGTCTTCAGTATTACCACGTTTACCTAAACATACGCCACAGCCTCAAATTTTGTTTCACTTCATTCATATACCACCCAGTTCACAGAAGTTTCGTTTCAGTAATAACAAAACAGTTTTAGACTATTTTTCTCATTTCACAGACACATGACACACTGTCTTTATTAAGCTGCTTAATACATTTCTGTATGTCTAAGCATTTAATAGAAGTCCACCAAAGGGACAGATTTCAACCCAAATTAACAATTATTCATGCAAAAATCCAGGGTGTTGTGGTTTTATTTTTATTTCTCGCACAGGTAGCAAACAATGTACTTATGTAAATTTTTTTTTAAAAAGATTTTATTTTATTTATTTCTTCTCTCCCCCCGCAACCTGGTATCTGCTTTCTGTGTCCATTTACTGTTTGTTCTTCTGTGTCTGCTTATATTCTCATTAGGCGGCTCCAGGAACTAATTCTGGGACCTTCCAGAGTGGGAGAGAGGTGATCACTCTCTTACACCACCTCAGCTCTGCTGCATCCCTTATTTTCTCTCCTCTGTATTTCTTTTTGTTGCCTCATCTTGCTGCGCCAGCTCTCTACATGGGCGAGCACCCTAACATGGGGCAGCACTCCTACATGGGGCAGTACTCTGTACAGGCCAGCACTCTGCATAGGCCAGCACTCCACATGGGCCAGCTCACCATACAGGCCAACTTACCTTCACCAGGAGGGCCTGGGCATTGAACCCTGCACCTCCTATATAGTAGGCAGGAGCCCAGTTGCTTGAGCCACATCACTTCCCCTTACATAAACTTTAAGAGCACCAACTAAAGAAGAATCACAAAGCCTAATGTACTTCTTTACAATTCCTAAAGTTATATGTGTGGGAATAAAAATGTAATCAATGCAGTAGGTAGACTAAACCTTCACCCCAGCAGGAGAGAGAGAAGATTATAAACTCTTAAAATGCATACCATTCCTATATATTGCAAAGCCTTTACTTTAGGCAAATAATGATACATCTTATTTGGCCTATAGACAAATTTCACTGGTCAGATATTTTCTCTATAACCACATATGACACATTGTCACAAATTTTCTATGTTTTCTCATATATTAAGTAGCCAATCAAATAAAAAATATGTGAACATTGGCAAGGAAGGATAAATGTGACACTTTCTTCCTCTACTCAGAACACCCATCATTTTATTGGTATGGAACACAAAATAACCCCCTAACTTTGGAAATATTATTCTAGGTTTTGAAAGTGAATAGTTAAAAATTATTGATTCTTCACTAATTAAAAAATTTAAATACTGCAACTAAAAATAAAAAATTTTACTCCCAAAAGACAGCACTAAAAGCATAATTATTCAAGCCACAGACTAAGTGAAAATATTTGCATTATATCTATACATTTCACATATATTTCACGTACACATATACATTACATGTATGTACATATAAAGGGCCTGTGTTCAGAATATATAAAGTATTCTTATAAATAATATAAAGAAATCTACCCTATGACCCAGAGATATATTCCGAGTTATGTACCCAAAATAAATGAAAATATATGTCTTCAAAGAGACTTGTACAAGAACGTTCATAGTAGTCTTATTTCTAATAGCCTAAAACTGGAAACAACCCAAACTAGTGATCATCAACAGAAGCAGTGATAGAAAAAATCATGGTTTATTTATTCAACAGAATGAACTCCTGATAGGTACAACAATATGGGATGAATCCAAAAAACACTTTGTTGAGCAAAGAAGCCAGACACAAGAGTTCTTACTACATGATTTGATTTTTATAAAGTTCAAGAAAAGACAAAAACTAATCAATGGTGATAGAAATCAGGAAGTAGTTTTCCCTGGGTAAGGAGTATGTTTGTGTGTGTGTGTGTGTGTGAGTGTGAGTGTGTGTATGTGTGTGTGGTTAATTTGAAAAAGACATAAAGCAAATTTCTGGTGTAATGGGAATGTTTTATATCTTGTTTTGAGTTTTGGTAACACAGGTGTATATAACTGTTAACAATCATCAAACTGAGCATTCAGATTTACATTTTTCATTTTAAGTAAATTATGTATCAACAAAAAGGTAAAAACAACAAAGAGAAAATTACTGCTCAAAGAATAAAGACAAAATTCTCATAATTTAAGGATATGTAATCTTTCATGGAAGTAGAATATCACTTAAAGACTTGGAAAACAAAAATTCCAATAAACTACTGTAGAAGTCAATTAATATATCTTCCAAACAGAACAATTTATTCCTTTACCCCTTGTCAGAATTAGCAGAATAAATGCAAGTATAGTTTGAAGCTAAGCCATTGTTTTATTTAGGAGTATTTTTCATCAAAAAGAATTATTTCATATATATATATATATATATATATGAAAGGATCATAAAAGAGCTTTTAAAGCAGAGTTCAAGAAAAGGACAAACCATGGGACTGTATGTTAAAAACATTACCTGTTATAAATTAGACTTCTTAAAGGATAAATTTACATGTAGCATTTCATGTAAAATATTACGAAGAATTGTACTAGCATTAATGAATGGGAAGGAACATCTTACAATTGAGAATTTGGAGGACTCAATCCACAATCTACATAGAACTGAAACTATTCCTTTTGTTATATGCCTTATGACAATATATATGGCATTTATTCTCTAATTAGACCTGAGCATTACTTATTGCTTCTAAGGGCAATATCTAACACCAAAAGGTTTTTTAAAAAATTATTTTCATTAGAAAAATGCTGAAAAGGGTAATAATTACACAAGTGATATCTAATAATATCATTTTAAAAATTAAGTAAATACCACTCTGATCAAGATGGCAGAGTGAGATGCTTCAGAACTCCATTTCCCCACAGAAGCTTTGACCACCCAGAAAGAACTAGCAGGAAAATCTTTCTCAAACCTACAGAAAACAGTTAAAGAACTGCTATAAGAGAGCAAGAGCTGAATCAAGAAAAAGACTACTTAAAAGCAGTAAGATCTTTGTGGCAACCTAGACGGACCCTTCCTCATACCTCACCAGCTCAGCACAGAGCCAAGCCATGATCCCAGTGCAGATCCCTGGTTCTGGTTCCAGAGGAATAAAATAACCTTTGTGCACATGCTGGGAGAATGAATGTCTGGTCTGATCCATCTGGTGGTGGTTGAGGGACAGACTGTTTCAGAACTTGCCCTGTATGTAGAAGGTAGCTCATGGAACTCTCCTACAGAACACTACAGGAGAGGAGTCCAAGTTCTGCTGCCTGGGGATTTCTGGTTTTTGGACATACAGTGCATTGCCCAGAAAGTGAAGAAACTGTTTCTCAGGGAAGAGAGGATTTCAGAACCATGTAAACGAGGGAATTCCTAGAACTACGTGCACATGCCCAAGACAAGAAGCACGTGCGGAAAGCTACTAGGAGGCCCTATGCTTTGGTCTGGAGCTATTCTCTAAGCTTATTGTGTGGATAAGAACTGAAGGAGAACACAAGCACAGGCCAATCTGCAAACACTGAGAAAGGTAAGTTCTTTTTTCCTTCTTTATTACTTTTTGTTAGTTTCTGGCAATCAATGAAAGTTCTGTCATAACACTAGCTGGATGAAAGCTTAAGGAACAGATGCCTCAGAGTCTACATTCCAGCAATAACACATTAAAATATAAAAATATCCTGGTATCTATAGAAGGTTACAAAACATATCCTGGTATCTATAGAAGGTTCCAAAACATACAAAGAAACAGAAAATGATGGCTCAGGCAAGGGAGAAGATTAAAAAGTTAGTAACCATCACTGAGGAAGACAAGTCCTGAGACATACCAACAAACACTTTTTAAAAATCAACCTTGGGAAACGGACTTTGGCCCAGTGGTTAGGGCATCCGTCTACCATATGGGAGGCCCGCGGTTCAAGCCCCGGGCCTCCTTGACCCGTGTGGAGCTGGCCATGCACAGTGCTGATGCGCGCAAGGAGTGCCTTGCCACGCAAGGGTGTCCCCCGCGTGGGGGAGCCCCACGCGCAAGGAGTGCGCCCGTGAGGAGAGCCGCCCAGCGTGAAAAGAAGGAGCAGCCTGCCCAGGAATGGCGCCGCCCACACTTCCCAATCCGCTGATGACAACAGAAGCGGACAAAGAAACAAGACGCAGCAAATAGACACCAAGAACAGACAACTGGGGGGGGGGGGAATTAAATAAATAAATAAATCTTTAAAAAAAAAAAAATCAACCTAAATATACTCAAAGAGCTAAAGGAGAATATGGACAAAAAACTACAGGAAATAAGGAAAATGATAGATGAACACAAAGAGTATAACAATAGATAGATGGAAACAATGAAAAGAAACCAAACAAAACTGAAGACCAAAGAAACAGAAGTTAAAAATTCCCTAGTGGGGTCAGCAGCACATTGGAGTTGGTAAAAGAAAGAATAAAAAAACTTGAAGATAAGACAATTGAAACTATCCAGTCTGAGGAGCACAAATAATGAAGAAAAGTGATCAGAGCGTGAGGACCCTATGGGACACCATCAAGTGTACCAATATATACATTATGAGAGTCCCAAAGAAGAAGAAAAAAGGCATAGAAAGAATATTCAAAGACATAATGGCTGACTTCTCAAATTTAACAAAAGGCATGAATATACACATCCAGGATGCTCTCAACAAACTCCAACAGGACAAACCCAAACAAACTCATGCTGTGGGCATATTATAATCAAAATGTTGAATGCCAAAGATAAAGAAAATTCTGCAAGCTACAAGAGAAAAGCAACATGTCATGTACAGGGGAGCCTTGATAGATTGTGATTTCTCACTGGAAATCATGGAGGCAAGAAGGCAGTGTCATCACATATTTAAAGTGCTGAAAGCAAAATATTGCCAACCATGAATTCTATATCTGGCAAACTATCTTTAAAAAGGAGAGATTAAGACATTCCAGATAAACAAAAGGTGAGGAAGTTTGTCACCAGTTGACTGGCCCTAAAAGAGATGCATGAAAGAGTTATGCAGGTTAAGGGAAAGGACAAGAGACAAGAGACTGAAGCCACAATGAAGAAAGAAAGATCTCTAGTGAAAATAACAACATGGGTATATATAAGTATCAGTAGTATTTCATTTTTGGTTCATAACTCCACTTTTTTTTTACCTCCAACAGGATTTAAAAGGCAAATATAAAAATTTTAATGATAAATCAGTGGTTTTAGACTCATAATGTGAAAACATGTAATTTTTGACAAAAACTACTTAAATGTGGGGACACATAGTAGTATAAGAACATAGTTTATGTACACTATTGAAGTGAAGTTGGTATCAAGATAGGTTTACAATGTTAAATTTAAGCCTCATGGTAGCTACAAAGAAAATATTATAGAATATAAAAGCTTATAGAGATAGAAATTAGAGTACAATTTACCAAAGGCAGGGGACAGGGAACTTAATGCACAATGGGTATAGGATTTATGTTTGGAGAAATGAGAAAGTTTTAGTAATGAAAGGTGGTGAGGGTAATACAATATTGTAAATGGGATTAATACCATTGAATGGTATGCTTGGGAATAGCTGAGATGGGAAAGTTTATATTGTATATATGTTCTCACAATTTAAAAAAAAAGAGCAACAAAAGAGACAATGACAAATACAACACATGATTCTGGACTGGAAATAGTATAGGAGGAGAAATAGCTTACAGGGACATTATTGGGATACAGGAAATAATTGGAATATAGACTGAAAGTATTATAGCAATCTTAAATTTCTTGAACTTGATAACTGGATTTAAGGTGGACACACAAGTGAATATTTTTGTTCTCAGGAAATATATATGATAGTATGAAGTGTTCAAATAGCATGATACATACAACCTACACTTGTGTTCAGAGAATGGACAGATAGATTATTAGACAGATAGAATGATATGGCAACTGTAGAAAAATGTTAAAATTGGTAAATCTTGGTATATGGGGATATAGGAGTACGTTGGAGTTGGGGTTTGTATTATTTCTGTAACATTCCTGTAAGTTTGAAAACATTTTGAAATATATATCTATATATCTATATATCTTTCTCTCTATATATAAGTGGAAGTTACCCAGCACTATATTCCCAACTTCTTTTATCTACTGCTTTTATAGGCATAAATAGTAGTTTGACTCAGAAGGCAATATTGTAGAAAAGGATACTCCTATAACACTGGTCTATTCAATTCATTTGGGGAGAAGCATGAAGACAGTCTCAAAGCTGTAATTCTTGTGTCCTTATTATAGCTGCTGCAACTCAGTGATCTCAATAGAAGAGCAGGTGTGTTTACTTTGGCTTTCTTCCTCTTTGGAAACTCAGACCTAAACGGTTTGAGAATCCTGGAGTCAGCTGGATGTCACTAAACTAAGTTTTGCCAATCTACCTTTATTCTAAGAGGTAAGAATGTTTTTACATTATACGAAGGAACATATTTCGAAAGAGAAAATATCATTGGTAATGGGAGGATATGAAATAATGGAAAAATAATGACAAGTAAGTAAAAATGTTGAAGAGATTTCATAGACAATTTTTGTATCAATGGATTCATTTATCTGCCCTTAACCAATTTCTTTTCTCATCTGTGATAAATTATTGTTAAATATATTCACCCTCTCCATCTCCCACCTCATGTTCCCTCCTCTTTATAATTGGGTTTAGCATGCCAACTGCTTTAGCCTTAAGGTAGCTAAAGTGTACTTCTCTGGTCTTTGATTTTAGATTTGGCCATGTAACTTGCTTTGGCCTTGAGATGTTAGCAGATACAACAAATAAAGGGCTTGAGTGTGCTCCTGCATTAGAGATTGCCCTCTTGGACGGCCATCACCATGAGACAAATATGACCTCGAGACACATGGAACAAAGCTGGACCCAACCAGCAGCTTGATGCCAAAGCGGTGACAAAACTAACCTGTATCACCTCCACCCAGCCATTCTGAAGATGCATGAGTCATTCAAGCTGAAAATGGCAGGAATGCAAGCCAGCCCACAAACACTTAAAAAATAATGCTTATACCATAGGATTTTTAGGGCTGATACCTAGTCTTTCTTCCAGAATCACTGCCAGGCCCTGTGGGGGACTATCTAGATATACAGTTTTGAGATAACCCATTCTCCCCACTGTAGTAGGTTCAGCCTCTACATAGCATATACTCATGATGCTTAAATTTCACTTCTCCACATATTCCTAATAGGCACCAACTCCAGGCCTATTCTCTGAGGATAGTACCCTACTTTCCACAATCAACTACGTATACCCATTTACTTATGGTTTCCCAAGATCCTCTTATGTTTCCTGATTTTAGCTGAAGTTAATCATAATAATATTAATGAGAATCATTAGAATCTCCATGAAGTCTGGAACTTTATTAATTTTATTCATTGCTGTTTCTCTAATTCCTAAAGCACATGATAGGTGCTCAGTATATATTTGCTGAATGGAAGAAAAAATGGGTTGGAACTTTTTTTTCAATATAGATAACGGCTATATTTGACAGAGGCACTTAGTGAATTCACTCAAAAAATAGAGTTACCAGGGAATTTTGGCATGGTGGAAGGGCAATGGGAGAAAAACTCTAGGGTCACAAAACCTTTCCTGGGGATTCAGAAATCATCCTACAAAGGTTTTCCACAAATACAGTATAACAATACATAACACTATATGTTATCATTAGTCAGCATAAGTCAGGGTCATGCCTGGACATGTAGAACGGCCAGGGGGTCAGCAATCTGGTCCTGTCCATAACACTCCATGTGATCCATGAGACCTGGGTGGGCAAAGCAGGACAACTGCACACCCAAGTCCAACTACTCCAATTTTCATCTCACTAGCAAGCAAGAATATTATCTTAGAAAGTCAGTTTGATAGAGCAGAAAATATGTAGAGCTTTGAGACCTGGGCTCTGTGCTTGCCTTGCCACATACCGATTGGCAAAGTTTAGCTAAACCACTTTCAGAGTCTCATTATTGCCAAAACCAGTGGGCATAATATTATATTTTGGGACCCGACCTGGGAGGGAACTTCACATACTAAATGAACTAATGTGTATAAAATGCACTGAAGACACTCAAGCATTATGAAATTGTATAGAACTGTTTTTTAAAAAGTATTTTTTTTCACCACACTTTAAATATTATTTTGGAAACAGAGGCACTACCAAAATGTGTTGAATGCAAGAATGGAGGTTATATAAATGTAATCATGATTGCTAATATGGTGATGTGGTCAGGTTCAGGTGGTTCTGAGAGGTTAAAAAAAAAAGTGAAAAACCTGAAAAGTGAAAAACCTGCAATAAGGAGCTACCCAAGCTGAAACTGAAATAGGGGTTAGGAAGGGAAAAGAAAAAAGGGAAAAAAACTTCATTTTACCATGTTATTAATTCAGTAGCAGAACACGGTCTTAGAAATCATCACAGATGATAACAGGAAACAAAGGGCAAAAACAGTATCCTAACCTTCATGCATGCTTATTTTGGTTTCTCAAGTCTTCCCATCTTACCACAGCTGAAAAAATCAATAATGTATTTGGTTTCTGCATTCTGATTTTAAGAAAGACTTTAAATCCCAAGTTTATGGTTTCTTACAATATAATTCCTATTTTAAATGTTATCTTAGACTTCTGGTTTTCTGTGTACAGGCAGTCCAATAAAATATGTAAACATGAAAAACAAACATGCACAAAAATCTTGCTCCAGGCATTCTTCCGTTTGAATTTTCTTTTTCTTTTTTTAAAGAGGAAGTATGCATTATTTCACCACTTTGCATAAAAATGCATTAAACTACAGCATTAAAATGATAGGTCTGGAGGGGAGGAGGAGGGAAGAATAGACTAGATGGAACATAGGGCATGTGGGGGCATTGGAATTGTTCTGATGATCTTGCATTAATGCATCCAGGCCATTTTAAATTTCATCAAAATTTATAAAATTATATGGCCCAAAATGTAAATCATAATGCAAACCATTGACTATGGTTAGTAGCAATTCTTCAATATTTGTATATCTCTTGTAACAAATGTACCATCTGCATGTAAAATGTTATTAATAGGAGAGAGGGGAAAAGGGATTGGGTATATGGGAATGCCCTGTAATCTCTATGTGGCTTTTCTGTAACATAAAGCTTTTTTCAAGATAAAATGAAAAAAAAAAAAACACACACACACATACAGGACACTGGGGGAATATATGGAAGAAAGTGTCATTGTCCATCATCATCTCCTTGTTAGTTATCCTGGGTGAGTCCAATGAACTGGAGAGTAGACGTAACTCTGCTAGCAGCAATTCAAAGCTTTGGCTTCAGGGAAACATGGCTTCCAAT
This sequence comes from Dasypus novemcinctus, assembly GCF_030445035.2. Classification (NCBI taxonomy): domain Eukaryota; kingdom Metazoa; phylum Chordata; class Mammalia; order Cingulata; family Dasypodidae; genus Dasypus; species Dasypus novemcinctus. The sequence goes on along the minus strand of NC_080683.1, from coordinate 43,636,383 downwards.
GGTTATTCTCTTACCTAGTGAGTGTGAATGCTATGTCATCTTCCCAAGACTAACTCAGAATATTGGACTCACGTAAGACAACTAACAAGGAGATGATGATGGACAACACCCATCCCAAGGAACAGAGAGAATCTGGAACTGCAAGCAAGATAGTTCCATCCACCTGTCTCATGGGATCTTGGACCCTTTCAATTAGAAACAGAGTAGGCATCACCATCTCCAAATCCTCAAGATTGTAGAATGAGCAATGGACTAAAGTAGACTTACTATTATTCTACTATAGACTTATTTTCTGGCAGTAGAACTTGTATCATTGATATAAAGGCAGTGGACAACAAAGGCTCTGAGGGAAAAGTGAGCGAAAAATAGGTGTAATATGGGGGCATTTTGGGGACATTGGAATTGTCCTGCATGACATTGCAATGATGGATACAAACTATTATATATTTTGTCATAACTTAGAAAATTTAATGAGACAGAGCATAAACTATAATATAAACTATAATCTATGGTTAGTGGCAATGCTTCAATATGTGTTCATCAATTTTAACAAACATACCACACTAATGGAGGATGTTGTTAATGTGGGAAAGCATAGGAGGAAGAGGAATGGGTATATAGGATCCCCTATATTTCTTATGTAATATTTATATAATCTAAAGTTTCTTTAAAAAATTAGCTGTAAAAATAGAAGCTGTATTATTTAAAAAGTGTTTGTTTTTTTTTTTGAGGAAAGCTTAGATAGCAAGTCATTTAACAGGTCTCAAAACTTTTGGACAAATTTTAGTTGTCAAACATACACAAATTTTGGAAGGACTTCTACAATTACCCTAAATAAAATTACTCTTTATTAGGGTAATTTTAGAAGTTTATTACCTGCAACTGCAGATTTTTAAACAGGTTGTTGATTTTTTTTTTTAATTCCATTTGGACTTAATTCACTATCACCATATCCTAATGACAGCCTCAAATGTACAAGTCTCTACAGTTAAGAGAGTTTAAATATTCAAAATCTAAGCCTTTGCTTCCTCTTAATTGAATCATTTCTGAGTTGTAAACTCTTGGCTAGAGTCTGGTGTTCTCCCTATCTAAAAGTTACCATTATAATTGCTTCCTTACTTTTTTGAAAATTTAGGTACATTTATATATAATAAAATTCAATTATTTAAAGTGTACAGTTAGACGTGCTTTGACAAATGTATACAGTCCTGTAACCACCATCACTATCAGGAGAAAGAACATTTCCATCATCCAAAAACCTTTCCTCCTGGTTCATTCTTGTTAATTTCCTTCCCCCTCCCTCTACTTCCATGCCATGGCAACCACTGACCTCTTTTCTATTTCTATAATGTTTTCCTTTCTAGAAAGTCAAATAAATGTAATCAGTCAATGTGTAGTCTTTTGTGTCTGACTTCTTTCAACTAGCATACTGTTTCTGAGATTCATCCATGTTGTTGAATATATTAGTTGATTCCTTTTAATTGCTGTGTATTCCATTTTATGGGGTTACCATGATTTGTTTATTCACTCACCAGTTGATGGCCATTTGTATGGGTTCAGCATTTGTGTGAATAGAACTGCAATGAAGATTGAGTACAGATCTTTGTGAAAGTATTTATTTTCATTTCTTTTTAGGTAAATGCCTCAGAGTGAAACTGTTGGGTCATATAATAAGTATATTTCAATTTTATAAGAAACTGCCAAACTGTTCTCCAAAGTGGCTATACCATTTTACATTGCCACTAGCAGAATATGAGCATTCAAGTAGCTCCATTCTTAACTGAAATGGAAATCTTTTAATTAACCATTCTGTATAATATCACATGATGACTAAACAATTCTTAGCCATTTGAGTTGTTAGAATTAACATTTATTGATACTATGAACTTGCCTAGCTCATTTTATCCTTCCTTTATCTCTACAAAGAGAGTAAACCTAGTATCCTCATTTTTTAAATGAGAAAACTAAAGCTTACAAAGGCTAATAACCTACCCACAAAACAAGTGGCAAATCTAGAATGCAATCCTAGGCAGTATGATTCCAAAACTTGCTTCACTGTGTGGGAAACATTTTATGGTTGCCTACAAAAAATACATTTAATGATACATGGCAAACTGAGGAGTGTCTCTCTTGTTATCTCCTTACCTGTGGAGAACAAAGAGAAAAGGATGCCTATATGACTTAAAGGCTTTTCTTGTTTACTTGCTAGACCCAGACACAGTGATTCATGAGATGACCCTCCAAAGGTGCTTAAATCCTAATGTAGAGCACTGAGATCAAAGTTGGAAGTCACATTCATTCTCACATTTATCTTCCACATTTACCCTGAACCACATTAAGCTATTGCATTGAAAAGCATATAAATGAGCCAGTAAGAACTTGGGTGGAACAATTCTCATACTACGGTAATATATTTACCAGTTTGAAATGCACTTCTCTATTCACCAGGGACAAAGCAGCCTTTACATATGACGGGTGTACTTGAGGACCTACTAATTGTCCTTTGCTTTTGCTTTGCAGCCCTGAATTAGCTTTTGCCCCCACTCTATTTATTTGCTGATGAGTAAATTTAGATTCTTCTTAATACACATAGGCTGAAAATATAAGATGATACGATTTGACGAGGTCAGCATTCCAGAATATTTACACATCCCCAGGGTGCCCTGCTCTGATAGCCAGATGGCCTTCCTAGGTTACTTCAGCCTGCAGTGTTCTTTCCTATCTTTTCAATTCAGGTCACTGCTGCCCATCTCCAGGGCCAAGAGAAAGTTTTATTCTCATCTCCATCAATGAAATTACTATGGCTCCTGTAATATTACCACTAATAATTATAAAACATCACAAATTGCACACATTGTGTTTCAAGCACTTTGTACAGAGCTTCACAAATATTATGTTATTTAATTATTACAGTGTCTGTATATGGTGGGTTCTCTTATTGTTAAATTTACAAAGGGGGAAAATGAATCTTAGAAACCAATGTAGTATGGCTCAGATGACACAGCTATCAAATCCAGTCAGTCTTTCTCTAGGGTCCTGCTGTCCACCACTCCACCATGATGTGCTGAAGAGTTTTGTATCTGACCCAGGGGTCTGTTTTGAGTGTGAATATATGCCCAATAGTTAAGATATTTTTTCATTTAAATTGGCCAGATCTTCATAATGTTCCTCACCTTGGCATGCTTCTCGAATTATATTCTGCTTAAGGTACTTTTAAATTTTCTTCAAGGCCAAGTTGTTGTTTTTTTCTTTCCAAAGATGTACAGTAGCACTTCATTTTGGTCTCATATAAAAGACTTAAACAACACAGAATCACAAAGGGCAAAAAGAGACTATTTTCTTTCATTCCTTTGCCCTTTATGTACCAGTTGAAAACTATATCCCTTTCCTCCCCAGAGGAACCATGGTTAGTGTGCTCCTTTCCAAGGTCCTTTTCATTCATTTCCATACTCATGAATACTGTATATATCATGTTTGTTGTTACTGTTATAGTTGCTTATAGATAAGAGGAATCATACTCTACCCATTTTAAGCAACTTTCTTTATATATATATATAAAACACACAATACCTTGGAATACTAAACCTGTCAATGCAAACATTGAAATCCATTCCTTTTCAGAGCTGTCTGGCATTCCAATATATGAATGCGCCAGAGTTTACTTTATCATGGTTAGTTCCAATTCTTCACTATAATAAGCAAAGCAACAGTGAGCATATCTAGGTATACATCTTTCTATACATTTGAAATATTTCTGTATACTCATTCATAGATGTAAGACTATATTCATAGACATAAACTTCAGAGTCAAAGAATAAAGCAAAATTTAATTTAAAAGGGTGCTACAGAATTGCCTTTCAAAAAGGTTTGTCCAATTTATATTTCCACTAAAAGTGTTTGAGACTACCTAATTTCCCATTGTTTTATTTACTTTTATTTGTTAATCTTTCAGGTAAAACATTTCTGTGTTCTCTTAGTTTGTATTTCATAATTATTACAGAGGTTTAAGTATTTATTAGCAAATGGAACACTTGCGTAAATTATATCTTCTGTTTTTAATTAATTGTAGAAAATCTTAATTTATTATCCCCCATCTACTATGTGTTTTGTAAATATTTTCAACTAGTTTGTCACATGTATTTTAAGTTTTTCGTTTCATAATATGGGACTTCAAATTTATACGTGTTCATGTCTGGATGACCTTTCTTTTCCAGTTTCTTAGTAAAGCGTTTCATACTCCCAAAGTTACATACTTAATTTCCTAAAGGTTTTCTAAGATGTATATTGTTTGCTGCTTTAAGTATAATCCCTGAATTCACATCAAATTTATTTTGCATACAGTGGGGCCATGAGTCTACTTTTTTCCAAGTAGATAGAAGATGTCTCTATGCTATTTATAAAACACTATATTTATGTAAATGAGTATTGCAGGATGGGTTTTACCATTGGCTATTTCTACCAGAATATTCTGCTGCTTTAATCACTATACCTTTATCGTTTTTTGTTTGCTTTTCTTTTAGTGTCTGGTAGAACAAAACTCTCCCATCCACCACCTCTGTATTTACCTTTTTATTCCAAAAAATTATTTTATATTCCTCATCTATCTCATCCACAGAAATTTTATAATTAGTTTATTATGTTTCAATTACATTATATACTTTATATAAAAATTATTTACATTTATGACTTTGGCCCCTATGTAATAACAGCTTTGACTGCAAGATTCATTTCTGATTCATTCCCCACACTGCCACAGTCTTCAGCATAGAAGCATGTGCTTAATGTACACCTGATAAATGCTGAATGGTATTACTAATATTTTTGTTCATTTATATAAAGAGTGTACTATGTCCTATATGCGCCAGTCTTCTAGGAAAGGGATGCCAAATCTCATCCCTAAATAAGTTCAAGTGTAGAGTGGATTACAGAAGAGTTAATCAATGACTAAATTAATGTTAGTTATAATCAAAATACAAATGCCATTTTACTGCATTGAGATTATCTTTCCTTTAAATATTTTTATGCATATATCCAAATTAAATACTAAATGTCTCAGAAGAATTTTAATAATTAAACATATTATGAATATGACAATAATCCCTAATATCTCTCAAAAGTCATATCGAACATAATAAAATTTTATCAAGCAATATAAGTAATATTTTAAAAGTTGACAGGCATCTTATTTTATTTTCGTATAACATATTCCATGACAGTAAAAAAAAAGGTTAAAAATACACTTTAAAAGAATTCTACATTCAAATTAGTAACTAATATTATCTCTATCTGCTGAATAACATAAAATATTTTTAAGTCTATCAATTTGCAATCACTTAACAGGCTTAAGTAATTTAGAACGTTGTGTTGGCCATTTTATATTTCCAGGGTTGCAACTCAAGGAACAGATCACAATTTTGGTATTCAAATACTCTATCAGAAAGCTGATATGCTCAAACAATTTGGGAGTAAAATAACCATGACAGCTACAACTTTGATATTAATAATAATTAACTGCTACTTTTGAGAAGGAAAAATTGCTTATTGCCTATAATATATGGTACAGGCTGAAAAAAATGTAATTGCCCTTAAATAACTAGTTTGCATAATTCTGCATCCACATTAACAGCAAGTTCCTTTGATATGTACATAAGTACTGCATGATTTAAAATTACTAATTATTAAAGTAGTGCTAATTTTGAGCACAGGTAAAATTCATCAAATCAAAGATTTGTCTTTTTCTAAAGTAGATGGTTCCTAATCCTTGTGAAATAGTTTTTCCCACAGAAGTTTGAAAGCCTACCCCTCCAAAAGTGCTGAGTCTGTGCGGGAAAAAAAAAAATTCTGGTGCGAAATGGTGGGAAATGTATAAAGTAACCACTGTCACACAGACTAAAAATTAAAACTAAAAATGCATTAACTCTCCATTCCCCTGCCTACCCCTCACGCCTGGTGTACCGTACTCTACTTTCTGTCTCTATGCATTTGCATATTCAAGTATTTCATATAAGTGGAGTTATACAGTATCTTTCCCTTTATGTCTACTTATTTCACTCAACATGATGTATTCAATGTTCATTGATATAGTGGCATGTATCAGGATTTCTTTCCTTTTTAAGGCTAAGATAGCATATTTATTTTTTGTATTGAGATTCTGACTCACATCTGATCCTAATATACATTGTATCTTTTTTAATACTATAATTCTCCTCTTTAATACTCATGTCTCTAATTACCTATAGTTAAATATTTATATACATTTACTTTCATATTTATACACATTTTACACCAGAAAGTAGTGCTCTAATTTAGTGCAAGTATGTTTAGATAAATAACCCATGGATAGTTACTAAAGTTCAGATAGGTTTAAAAAATATGTAATTTGTAAGCATTTAATTTTTATAGCTTGTTATTCTGTTTTTAATCTTTGATTCCAAGCTATATTTGTTTTTGTCAGTTTTGATGTCTTCTTTCAAAATAACAAATATTTCTAATGACATATAAACAAGTTATACATTTAAAAAGTCCTTCCAAGGTTCTAAAAAAGTTACCTGTACCTCTTTGTTGTTTGATAAATGCTACAATTAAATGTAGCACAGAACCATAACTATAAAGTATGTAACACATACATAAATATGTTTGACCAAACAAGTTTGACCACTTTAATAGTTAAATAAAAATATTCCAATTGGCCAAGTATACATACAATATATATAAATTAAGTAAAGTGACATCTCTTAAAAATGAGATTTAATCAAAGTTTGAGTGATTAGTTTTAAGCATCACTAACAGCATCCTTGTGGAGTCAAGAAAAGATAAGATTTAAAGTATATTTTTACTGATAACAATTGAGTTAGTAGTTGGAATTAGATGAGATAAAAGTGCCTAGAAAGAAATTTTTAGGATAATGCTTCCATAACTCATTGAGCTGCCTTTTTCTGTTATTTTATTTTTTTTTAATTTGAAATAAAGTTATTAAAAAAAAGAAAAGAAGTATATTTTAATCCTAATATTAGTTACAAAACAGAATTAGTTACCAATCTGACACAGCTTGAGTAGACAGGAGGTGCATGTGACACTCAAAAGAGTGGCCTTATATACAGGCAAAGTAGATGACTACCATGTACTGTGGTTAAGGATATGACAGGGACCTCCACCAAGCCCTGCATAGTAAAAGAAAATGCTCACAACCTGGCACCATGGAAGTGTAGCAGTCCCCCACCTTGGCATTCTGAAGCACTATTGACAGAAAGCCCCTAAGGAAAGGAATAAAAGATAACAACAAATAAGTGCCCACACATAAACCTACCAAGATTCCTTTTCCAAAGGAAAGATGTCTACTTGCAGTAGGGTGGTCCTGGAGAACTGGAATCACATTTAAGAGAATAGTGATGAAAAGTTACTATGAATTTCCTCCATGGTCCTGGGACTCCTGTTTTAGATGAGGAGGCCTGGGCTTGCCTCAGATTGGGTAAGCACTAAGTCAAAAGCTATAAAACACTAGATCTGAAACACAAATGATGTCCTCCAAAAGCCAAGTAGATAGTTCAACCCAAGTTTTAAACAGAAGAGGCTGAACAGAGAAGAAACAACCAGGTATGTGGCAAATGGATTCAAAGCAAACATAATAAGATAGAAAAGGCTCAGAACCACGGTCAAGGAGATATGTGGGAGAAAGAAAATGAACAGCTGACTTTTGTCAAGGAAGAAAGGAGAGAAGGAAGGGAAAGCTTAAAAGAGGAAATAATAATAATAATAAAACCTACAAATCATACCCTCCTCAAAAAAAGAAAAATAAAAGCAATCAGGCAAATTAGTCTTTGTTCCCAACCCGAAGATGCCACCTTAAATTGGGAAGTCTGTAGCTCATGAAACCTATGACACCTAAAAATGTTCTGTAATAAAACCATTAGACAATATTTTGAAATGTGTCCATGAAAACTCCAGTTTACACTATTCTTTCCCATCTAGATATACAATAATTATAGGTACTATTTATTAAAAACTTACTATGCACCAGACTGATGATTGCATTCAATGAATAAAGTGTTATCCTTAAAGAAAAAATCAGAAAATAATAGGGGGAAAATGCATACTTCCCAAACACACAAATTTATGTAATTTACCAAAAATGTTAAAACTTTTAAAACTGGATAGGTGATTATTAAAACTGGATAAGTGATTATCAAATCATTAAGTACTGAATTTTTATTTTTAAAGGAGCTATAAATTACATAAATGATAGATCAAAAATATAGGGGGAATCCCTTATATGCCACCTCTTCCCCCTCCCACAATTTTCATTACATTACATTACATTACATTACATTACATTCATTACATTAACAACATCTTTCATTAGTGTAGTACATTTATAATTGATGATCACATACGGAAGCACTACTACTAACCATGGTCAATAGTTTACATTATAGTTTACACTTTGCACCGCACAATGTAATAGATTTTGACAAAATGTATAATGACCTGTATCTGCCATTGATGTCATTCAGGACAATTCAAGTTTCCCTGAAATACCCCATGTTACACATTCTTCCCTCTTCTTCCCCTCAGAACCTCTGATGACCCCTGCCTTTATATCCATGTTACAAGATCTTCTATTGCTAGAATAATAAGTCCATTTTAGTCCATAGTTCCATTGGCCCTTAAGTATTAATTGATGCACCTATTTGCAAGGTAAGTTGCCATATTATTCAACAGAAATAAGTTACAAGTAAAGAAATGTGAATAAATCATAGAATGTGTAGTAATAATGAAACAATAGTCACAACTGCACTGTTATGTAAAAAATAGGTTGCAATGGATATTATAATATGATTGTAATTTTTGTATACACATGTGTATAACTAGAAAAAGATAGGGAAGATAAAATATAAGCAATGGCTGTCTCTGACTAGTGAGTAAACTATTTTTTTCTCTCTTGCTTTAGTTGCAAAATTTTTCTACTATATTCTTAACTTGCATTTAATTTTAAAAAGGAAACTCATTCATTACAAGCATTCAGTCAAGAAAGTACTAGCCTATATCTGCTCTGGGGACAAAAAGCACATAGATACATCATGATATAAGGAAGGAGAAATTCTATTTGTCAGAATCACAGACCATTCTTAATCCATAGGTAGGTTTACTTTGTTTTCAAAGCTCATTTGTCCCACTGTTTGAGCCTGAGTGGTTAGCAGATGTGGGTCTTGCCCAGTAACCTCTCTCCTCCATTTTTCCATCTATACAGCCAGCCTGATGCAGTAAGACCCTAGGTTTAGGTTTTGGCCATATGGAAGAAGGAACTGAATTCTGTATGTCAAAGAATCTTTATCAAAGATCCCCAACAAGGTATTGAAAATGCTCCCATCTGGTAGCAAAGTGATATTTTATTTCATATTTGGATGGATGCTCCCTTAGAAATGTTTGCAAGAGGAGAGGGGAGAACAAAAGTATGGAGGTGATAGGAAAGGAGAATTCTGGCATTCCAGTTATAATGCCATTCAATGTCCTCAAGTACCACTGTAACTGCTAACTATTGGTAGCTATAATTTGACTGTTTATTAAGGAACAGATACTGTGCATCATGTAAACATGTAAATTGCCTCATTAAATGCTCATAGCAACCCGGGGGGGGGGGGGTGGGGATATTGTGATTGGCATCATTTAGATGAGAAAACCAAATATCAGCAAGTTTATTATCTTGCCACATTCCCACAGCTACTTAGTAGCAGAAATTGTATTTAAACAGAGACCCAGGAGCCAATAGCATAATAATTTCTTTTTATATGGTTATTTTAAACTGTGTTGTCTGTCTTAGGAGGCCAAAATACAGTTCTGCTGTATACACATTGTTTCCTCTTCACAAATGTGGGCTCTTGGGAATTCTTTTTTTTCTTAAGTCTAAACCTTTGTTTATTTTTGTAAAAGAAGCTTTAGATTACAGTAATGTTACATGAAAAAATATGCGGGATTCCGATATGCCTCATCCCCTCCTCTCCCACACTTTCCCACATTAACGTCTTTCATTAGTGTGGTACATTTGTTACAATTGATGAACACATATTGAAGTACTGCTACTAACTGTGGACTATAGTTTACATGTAGTTTACACGCTGTCCCGCACAATTCTGTGGGTTATGACAAAATATATAATGGCCTGTACCTGTCATTGCAATATTATGCAGGACAATTCCAATGTCCCGAAAATGGCCCCATATTACACTAGTCCTCCCTCTCCCTCCCCTCAGAACTTCTGTAGGCCACGGCCTTTATATCAATGATACAAGTGCCTCCATTGCTAGAATAATCATAAGTCTATAATAGAATAAGTCTACTTTAATTCATTGTTCTTTTCCCAATCTTGAGAATTTGGGGATGGTGATGCCCACTCCTAAGTGAGAGAGGACTGAGACCCTGAGGGACGAAATGGGGTCCCTGTTAAGGGACGAGCGGGGTCCCTGTTGCGGGATGAGTGGGGTCCCGTTGTGGACGAGTGGGGTCCCTGTTAAGGGACGAGTGGGGTCCCGTTGTGGGACGAGAGGGGTCCCTGGCGTGGGGAAGAAAGCCTCGTACGGCCACTGAGGCTTCCCTTGGGGGCTCCGAAGGCGTGGAGGGCGCACGACCCAGGAAGAAGTTGCGGAGACAGGCTGATGGCACAAGTCTGGTTTATTGCGGAAGGGGATGCAGATTTATAGGATTGGGGAGTGGTGTGGCGGGTTCTGATTGGCTAGGGCAAATGCTGTTTCCATATAAGGCAATGTTCTGGCATTGGGCTAGTGATTGGCCAGTAGAGTATGTGCTAACTCTTGATAGGCTGACACTGTTACTAAGCTGATAGGTGGTTGTAAGCTGTTGCTGGGCAAACAGCGTACTAAGAGATTAGGTTTAAGGGAGGGGGGAGGGGAAGTGAGAGCTGGGCTAGGCGGGAGATAGGAAGGGGGAGGGCGGTGCCGGCTAGCCATTAGCAGCAAAGGCCTAGTCAGGCGTGGTCACCTTGTCTAAGCCCAGTGGGCAGAGGCGGTGTCACCTCTTGCAGCACTGTTTGCCACTGAGGCAAGCCGGGTGCCCCTCCTCCCACAAGACCCAATGGGGCAGATGGAACTATCTAGCTTGCAGCTGCAGACACTCTCTGTTCCTTGGGATGGGCACTGTCTGTCATCATCTCCTTGTTAGTTGTCCTGGTGAATCCAATATTCTGCATTAGTCTTGTGCAGATGACATAGCACTCACACTCACTAGGTAAGACAGTAACCACTGGAAGCCATGTTTTCCCAAAGCCAAAGCTATTATTCTAAAACTTCTCTAATCTACCAGACATGTCTCTAAATTCAGCTGTTTATGGGCTTAATTCCAACTCCAGAATCTAGGACAGGTTCTGTAAAGGAAGCTGTACTTCTCTTAAGAGAATTCTGTTCATTGTTCCAACATACAATTTCCAAAGGAAAGACAACTGAATATTCCACTTTGTGTGGGCATTTTATTGCCTTCTTGGTTGATTATTTTTCCTTTAGGTGGTGTAAATAGGCAGCCAATAAACTAATTCTCAGATGCAACATGCTTCCATCATGCTTTGTATTCATCAGCACCCACCATCCCTCATAATTCATTTTCCTTCAAGTCAGGACTGTGTTCCCTCTGAGTCCAAAGGACGTGGTTGCTGGGATTTCTCAGCATTTTCTTTCTATGAAGTGAATTGGAGAAGTTATCTTGTCAGCCTACTACATAAGTAACCATGATATCTCACACTTTCAGTAATACTTTCATGCTCTCAATGAACAAGTACTTGAAGAAAAGTTCTATGTTTATGATGGTTAAGAGTGAGAGGAAGAAAGTAATGAGAACAAGATTTCAAAATTACGTTCCTCGTCAGAAGAGACTTCTCTTTTAGGATCACAGCTTGGACAGGACAAGAGAAAGCACAACCAGTTCCTGCAGTTCCAGGTCACCACTTGTACTTGCTCATGTTGTTAGGGCATAACCTGGTTGGCTCTCAGTCCAGACAGAATGGATAAAAAACATGATATTAGAAAAATAATTCATAGCCCTTAACTTAGCTAAGACTTTGCTCTGGCACATTTATAACTGGCTTATAAATTTTCTTTCCTGGTTTACAGAATACGAAGTCAGTTTGGTGATAAGGAAATTCATTTGACTAGCAATCTCTGCTTGCTTTGGCGAAATATTCATCCTTTACCTCTGTTTAAATTCAAGAGTTTTCAGTATAATATATAATACGGTTCTAGTTTCCTGGCTGCTAAAACAAATACCATGCAATGGGTTAGCTTAAACAATATGAATTTATTGGCTCATGATGTCTAAAATCAAGGTGACAGCAAGGTGACACTTTCTCTCAGAAGACTGTGGCATCCTGGGGCTGGCTGCTCCTGCTCCTTGGTCTTTAGCTTTTCTGTCACATGGCAATACCTATGGCAGCCTTTCCCAGCTTCTTGGTTCAACTGACTTCTAGCTTCTGACTGCTCCTTGTGCTGGTCTCCCTAGCCTTCCCTATAAGATCTTTAGTAATGGAGGATCAAGACCACCCTAAATGAGTTGATCCATATCTTAACTGAAGTAACCTCATCAAGGAGTCCTATTTATACCCACAGGAATGGATTAAGTTTAAGAACATGATTTTCCGGGGCACAAAGCTTCAAACCACCACAAACCAAATATTTATCTGAGTACAAGGGGAAAGAGTTAAATTCTTTAGGTTATTCTCTTGTCTCACCTAGAAGAGCAAGAAAATCTCTAAGGAAACAATCCATCTGGCTATCTTCTGCTTCTTTCTCTATGTATACTCATGCCCGTCCTTTTTTCCCATTCCAACTGCATTTATTTTACTTTGTCCTTTTATCCAATATGTTAAAGTTACCACTGATCCCAATGGTGACACTAATTGAATTTTACAGAGCTCTGAGTTCCATTCCATCCCTTTTGTTTTTTGTTTTCTTAAAGATTTATTTGTTTATTGAATTCCCCCCTCCCCCCTCCCCGCCCCGGTTGTCTGTTCTCTGTGTCTATTTGCTGCGTCTTGTTTCTTTGTCAGCTTCTGTTGTCGTCAGCGGCACGGAAGTGTGGGTGGTGTGCCATTCCTGGGCAGGCTGCACTTTCTTTCGCGCTGGGCAGCTCTCCTTACAGAGGTAAGCTCCTTGCACGTGGGGCTCCCCTACGCGGGGACACCCCTGCGTGGCAGGGCACTCCTTGCGTGCATCAGCACTGCACAGGGGCCAGCTCCACACGGGTCAAGGAGGCCTGGGGTTTGAACCGCGGACCTCCCATGTGGTAGACGGACGCCCTAACCACTGGGCCAAGTCCGTTTCCCATCCATTCCATCCCTTTTGGTAGCAAACATGCACACACACAAACATTCCTTCTGGAAGGAAAGGGGGTCTTTCTGCAAATGCAATGCAGGGGCATTGTGGCTGTGAAGTATAATAATGGCTGACCTTTCTCATGCTCCAATAATGGGACAGTTGTGCTAATAAAACCATACTGTGCTTAGGATGTTTAATATTAAACAGCAGGAATGTGGTGTGATTTGACAACTATCCCTGGAATCCAGAGTCCAGGATCAAAATGAATTTTTCTCTCCCTTCAGTAAGCCAGCACTAACAAAATCCAACTAACCTGTACTTCCCCTCCTCCCCACAGTGGCTAATCTATAAATCTCAGAAATGCTACCAATGCCCACCCCATTATTGTGATTAGTGAATAACTAGATTTATTTCAATAGACAACTTATGGTTATTAACAGGTAATTATCACATAAAAAATATTGAAGAGTGCTAACATTATAACCTGAAAATAAACACATAAAATGACTACAACATTTTAAAGTGACAAGCAGGGTAAACCACCAGAAAAGGTGACTGAGTACAGTAAGGTATTTTTAGGTAGATAATTGTAATACTTGAAAGCTGAGAAACTGTGATTCATCACAACCTAAATTCAGTGTTAATAAGCTCCATTTTCATCTCTGCTTTTTATGTTAGGCACCAGTAGTTTTCAAACCAGTCTGATTATATACCTGAAATGAAAGACAAAAGTTATGTTTTAAATTATTTGTGGTAACAAATACCAGAGGAAATGCTGGACTGAGCTGAACTCCTCTGGGAAAATCTTGCAGTTTAATTTTACCTGTGAACTGAGCACAACCTGATGCTCACCTTTCTACTCCCACGTCGAGGATCTTCTGCACAGAATTGAGCAAGAATTTAAATGCATGGAAACCCAAGGAGGTGCGGGAGTTCTTCAGGCTCTAATTCAAATACTTCCTCACTTGCAATACAGAATACTGGTAGGGGTTTCCCCTGAATGACTAGAATGGCCCACAAAGGGGAGGTGTGAGTTTTTGGGTTTTGTTTTGCAGATTGTGTTTTTATAATTCTTACATGATTTAAAGACATATTCAAGTGTTCCTAAGATTTGAAATTGTTTCCAATATATAGTAATTTAATGGTAGCAGCTCTGGATTACTATACTGGAGTGGAAATCTGATTGGAGGAGAAGTCAATGGGATTGCTCTGAAACTAAATTTACATAACAAGCATATTGTATTTTTCTCCCTTTGTGTTCATTTGTGATGGTTTAAGAGAGAACTGACAGAAAATACTGGGGAGAGGGAGGGTAAGCTGCTAAAATGCTCTCCCTCAAGGGACCCCTTCACATTGCCACTGCTGTTTGTACTTAAAAAATTCGAAGGGAAGATATTTTCAATTATCAACCAAAAAAGTCCACTCGTTCCATGTTCTTCTACAACAAAAGAACAGTTTGTGAAATAATCACTTAAGTATTCATTTAACTAATAGATTATACAGCACCCACTATGTGCCAGGCACTATGCTTGGTTCCACGATACAAAGATCAGTGACTCAAAGCAGCTGAAATTCAAGTGGTGAAAGAAAACAGAATGAGATGATTAGCACAGAAGTGAGAACAGAAAGGCTTCATACAGAAGTGGAATCAGACAAGTCTCCAAAAGGGAGATAGTCCCAGAAGTTAGTCTACCTCCCTTCAACAATTTTCTGCGCTTCTTGACTCTCTGTTTTATCTTTCTCTCTATTCTCCCTCCTCCTTCCTGCTATGCATTCTTTGTAAGTTTTGAAGCCATTGATGATATGCCTTTGACGGGAGAAGGATTAGATCTCTAGAATGTAAACTCTATGAGGGCAGAGATTTTTGTCTATTCTGATAATAGTTATATCCTTCAGTGTCAAGAAAAGTACCTGCCACATAAGGATGTGCTCAATAAATGTCACCAAAGAAAGGAAATATTAGGAGTCCAATAAAGAATTTTAGAGTTACATTTTATTACATTATCCTTTTCATAATTTTATTCAAATGTGCAACTTCTATAGAGTCTCTTTCCTTATATTAACAAACTTTCCAATCCCACTCTATAAAATTTTATTTTGCAATCTTCCTACCTATAAATGATTCCTTAAAAAAGCAATCTAAGGTATTTTGTAGAACATGAAATTGTCAAGATACGTGTTCTAGAATGACATCCACTAGAAATCACTGGAGATGAAATGTTTATTAGTATTAGGAGGTGACAGATTATCTAAATTGCCCATAAATGACTACCCTTAAAATCTTTATACATGGTCGAGCTTGTAGAAGGATAATTTTGAAACAATGAATTTCCTAGCATTTGTCAAAGCAAAATGAGGTATGTTTCTTGAGGTCAATTCCTAAGAAATTCCTGTAAGACATTTTTCTTTTTTCTTTTACATTTCATAAGCATATGTAAATTAGATTTTTTAATATGAACACCCTATATTTAAATACATGACATTAAGCAAGTAAATTTCCTGAGGTCTGACATGACCCTTTAAAAGGTAAGCATATTAACCTTTTAATAAAATTATTCAGAGCTTCCTTTTGTTGCAATTGTAGAGAATTAAGTTCCTTAGGGTCAACCTATAGAAGTTTGGTGTTTTGAAAAGGAATTATACATCAATACATAAAATGATGATTACAAAAGTCTACTCTAAGGGTAAATAACATTAATGACAACAATAAATAATTTAATTATATAGAGATTTATTTCAACTTTGTTTCTTCATAATAAAAAGCATCAATGTGTAGCCAATATTTGCTCCATATATTTAATGATGCTGGTCTTTTTGTTTTCAGTGGCTCTTCGTTTAATCCATTCTGACTTCTCCAATACTGACCTTTGCCTTAATGTAATCTAAATACTCAAAACAGTTATCTTCAGGTTTGTGTTGCACTGACATCATTTCCATTTTTATGTATTCAGGCAAGCATTAGAAAGGAGGAAGGTGATACTTTTGATTTACATGAAGAAAGGGAATTCTGAGTTTGCTAAAGAAAAGGAAAATGATAGAAGCCTCATTAACTCAAAAATCAATAAAATATGACATGGAAGAGAAGTAGACTAGAGCTTGAACTCTAGTCATAGTTAGTAGTTCTCTAAGCAACTACCCTTTGGGCCTCAGTTTTTAATCACTAAAACAGTGTACTAGACTGATCTCTAGGGTTTTTCCACTAGCAATATATTCCTGATTTTATGAAATGATGAGACTTCCTAAAATCTGGGAGACTATCATATGGAAAATGATATCAAGTTTCACTGGCTTTCAGATTTTATTGTCATTGGTTGGTCATAAATTTATGTTATCTTAATTCGAAAAATACTCTAAATTAGGATGGAAGATATATTTAAATAGCCTTTCATATTTTTGAATGTAACATTAAAAAACAAAGAAAAAAATGATTAAACTGTTAAAAAAATAGTCTTGAAATACTCTAAATGGTAATTAAAACTTCTCTTAATGCCATCACTTATTATTACCAAAACGCTACCCCTCTGTCCTCCTCTCAATAGGAACAGCGTGAGAAACAGTATTATTAGAAATACAAATAATACCAAATAATTAACTATATATATTTCGATAGGCTACCTAAGTTGTTATGTTTTTGTAAAATTACTATTAATGAACCAGGGCTGCCCTTAAATTCTGTTTTAAAGTGGCCACTTGAAACCACAAATGCTGAATGCCTGTGTCTGTGAGAGAAGATGTTCTTACTGATACTTGTATGGAACACTGATAATAAAAACATATAAACTGATAACACAAGGAAAACTGAAGAGTTCATAATAAAAATAACTGCAAAAACGGAATGGAATTTTTTGGGGTGAGAGTCATGGTAAAATTATAAAAATAAGCTCATTTCAACATTTTATTTCCTTCTGATGACAAATTTGAAAATGCTTTATAAATAAGGACATAAAGTATAAGAAATTAATATAGAAATAAGTGGTTTACTGAAGATAAAGATGATTTTTACATGACAAAACAAAAAGTACTTTCCTTTTTACAAGCCCATAGCTTCATGTATTCACCTTTATTCCCATACATTTGAGACTTTAAATTTCTGAATTTTATGCAATAGTGAAAATCATATCTATCTTAATCTGAAATGTCTGCTGTCTGCATTTCTTTGACCATATAAATATTACTTCCTCAAACATACACCAAAAATTTGCAAAAGTAGGCTGAAATATTTTATTCTTTCTCAGACAAGAGGATTCGATATTTCACACCAAAATTTTTATAGAGTCCTTGAGCATATTAGAATCATACATATTCTTTCTTGTGCTATGTCGGTCCTATTAATTTTAATACCAGACATTAAACATGATAACTTTCATATCTTTAGCTATCTCATTCAAATTTTTGGAACACTTTCTTATATTCTCCCTACAGGTCTCAAAATCTCCCTGTAGCACTAAATTGACCCTTGCAGATTCTTACCGATGTGGTCTTAATTCCATCGCAAATCTTATTCTTTTTAATTAAAATGGACTTTCATGGGAACCAAGTTTCCTTTGAAACTATCGCTTGCTTAAATGCGAGACAAGTTTTCTAGAAAAGTATATAATAGCTTTCTGCCTTCCTGAGGAACATACTCACTACCTTGTTAATATCTTTTTTTCTTCCTAATAATATCTTTAAAATTTTAATATTCTCACACTTTCCCCCATTTGTATATGATGCAAAATCATCTTACCTCGAAATCCTTTACTCTATATAAAACTCCTCTTTAAGTGAAATATATTCAGATATTTCTCCAAATAAAATGTACTTTGTTCTCAGTCTGGCATACAAGAGTTTTAAAAGGGGGAAAAAACATGGGAAACGGACTTTGGCCCAGTGGTTAGGGCGTCCGTCTACCATATGGGAGGTCCACGGTTCAAACCCCCGGGCCTCCTTGACCCGTGTGGAGCTGGCCATGCGCAGTGCTGATGCGAGCAAGGAGTGCCGTGCCACGCAAGGGTGTCCCCCGCGTCCGCAAGGAGTGCGCCCGTGAGGAAAGCCCCCAGCTTGAAAAGAAAGAGCAGCCTGCCGAGGAATGGCACCGCCCACACTTCCCGTGCCGCTGACGACAACAGAAGCGGACAAAGAAACAAGACGCAGCAAATAGACACCAAGAACAGACAACCAGGGGAGGGGGGGAATTTAAATAAATAAATAAATCTTTAAAAGAGGGAAAAACAAAAGCAAAATGCTTTCATTATTCTCACCTCTACCTGTTGATTATTTTTTACCCTTCTTTGTAGTAACAAAGTGCTAGTCATTCATTCATAGAACCAACACTGATCGAGTGTGTCAGGACTCTTCATGACCCTGGGGATGCAGCCATGAGCTTAGCCTGAAGCCCTGCTCTCAGGAACAGGTTTCTCTGCTGGAGGAGAGAGATCTGAATTGAAGAATGATGAAATAGAAAATACAAAATACAACTCAGACAAGTGTTATGAACGAGAGGTGCCAAGAGAAAATAAAACAGGTGAGAAGGACCAGTCCTTTGCCCAGCAATAGAAAGTGATTCTTTTCTTTACTGGCACTAACCAAATTAAGACTGAAAACGGAGACTTTCAGTCTCTTGCAAAAAAAAATTAGGATTATGTGGACATGTTTTTCACATTTTTAAAATTCTAGATTAACGAGTGACTTATTGGAATTTTCCTTGCTTCCTCTCTATTTTTCTTCACGAAACATCTCATTCAAAACGACCTATTCTTTCGGAGTCAAAGGTTTGCAACACTGGCTGTACACTGGAGTCATCTGGAGGGTTTTATAAAAAGTCTGGGTCTCACCCCTCAATAGTCTAATTTAATAAGTACAGCCTGGGAATCAAGATTTATAAAATCTAATGTGCCACCGAGATTGAGAAACATTGCTCCATACAGTATTTTCTAGAAATTTGAGGATGTGATGAAGTAAAAAATATGTATTGGTTTATAGTAATACATGATAAAGAAAGAACAGAGTTAAACATACTATCAATGGATCATTTTTTAGTTTATTCATATTCTTTCTCCTGGTTTTCTATAACTCAGCAATTCATATTAACTTTAAAATATCCTCCATAGGATAATCAAATACAAGTAGAAGAAAATTAATTCAAATTTAATCACATTAGAGGATATATGTAAAAAGATAATGCTTTGTACATTATCATATAAAAAGAAGAGTCCCATCCATCTGCCTTATGGGATCGAAGCCTCCTCTCATTCAGAGGTGGAATGGACTTCACCATCCCAGAATCCTCAGGAGTGGAGGATGAACTATGGACTAAAGTAGACTTACTCATATTCTACAATAGACTTATTGTGATTCTAGAAACGGAAGGAATTATATCATTGTTGTAGAATCAGTGGCCACTGGAGGTTCTGAGGGCAGGGAGAGGGAAAAACAGGTATAATATGGGGGCATTTTGGGGACTTGGGAATTGTCCTAAATGACACTGCAATGACAGATATAGGCCATTATATATCTTGCCATAACCTACAGAATTGGGTGGGAAAGAGAGTAAACTACAATGTAAACTATAATCCATGCTTAGTGGCAATGCTCCAAAATTTGCTCATCAATTGCAATGAATGTACCACGCTAATGAGGGGTATTGTTAATGGGGGAAAGGGTGGGAGATGTGAGGAGCAGGGCATGTGGGAATACCCTATATTTTTTCTGTAACACATATGTAATCTAAGAATCTTTAAAAAAAATAAAAATTAAAAAAAGGAGAAAGTATCAATAGGGTATTAGCTAAATATGCATGTCACATGCATAAAGAGGGATATTATAAAAACCAATAAGATGTGGGATACGTTAGGAATGAAAAGATGTCAAAAAGAAAATTGGCCAAGTGGCAATTTATAAATGCATTTTGCTTGCCTGGCAAATTAATCTACTAATATTTTCTTAAATTATGAGTTGGTCTCTAATTTTTATTTTATTATATGTGGGTTTTTAAGAGTGATGCCAAGACATCCCTTCATTATTTCCAAAAAAAATGAGAGCTAACCATTACTTGGCGTAAGGCTAGAAATTAGGAAGTGTAGATTTCTCTGGAAAATAAACAATGCCCTACACACTCTCTTTCAATAATATATTTCCGTACTGTGTAATCAAAGAAGAAACCTACTAGATAGTCACACACCCAACTTCACAGTCACATACTACAAACTGCATGCTCTTAAGAATTTGGCCGAATTTGTCTAACAAGTCAATTAATAGCATTTGTCTTTAGTCAACCAAAACTAACCTTTAATTCTAATTCACTGTGACTATTCATTACAAGATACACTAACACATATTCAGCATTGCTGGAGTTTATTATGCAGTTGGCTATGATAATTTCACAAACCATTGCACAAAATTGTGCAGTAACAAGTAAGAAAATTGTGAATCAGTCAGGTCTAAACACTCTGAATGTCTTTATCCTTCATAGTAACTCTGCTAGATTTATATAGGAGTAGCTGTGTTCTGCCAGGCTAAAAGAAAACGTTGCTAAAGGCAAGTATAGAGTAGTACATAGGTGACTGAAGAATATTCCTGTCTTTTCCCCATTTTAGAGCAAAGATGTGTGGGGAAAGAAATTATTAATTGCCATTCATTAATTTCCAAATTTCTTTTGCCTCATTTTTTAACCTCTAAGAAGTTCAGATAAAGTTCAGATTGGAATGGGAGGAGGCAATATGCAAAGTGAAAAGACACTGGCTTTGGACCTAAACAAACTTAGGACATATGTATCTTAGTTTTGTCACAAGCTGGTTTTATGAACTTCACTATATTTTCTAATATGTGAAATGAATTTTAAAATAATCTTCCTCATTAAATCTTTATATCACCCTGCACAATGGCTGTGATTCAGGTATTCTAGATGTTACTCAGTTAATATTAGAATCCTGCCTTTGTTAAGTCATGCCATGAAATATACCTATGGATTTAAAGTTCACATCATGACTAATATAAAATTTATCAGGCTGATGTTAACATAAATAGAAGAGTTTGGACTGCTCTTACATCTTGAAATCTGTAAAAGGTTTTACTGGTTAAACTTAGTTGAGAGATATCAACTATATCCAAGAAGTGATAACAATATTTGGTCTTTGATTCTGCTGATGAAATGAGAAAATGATTCAGGTATTTGTCCAATGCGGAGCAGAAATTTATGTGGACATCTAGAAAGTGCAATTAGTTTTATGCATGTGACATTACATACATAAAACTAATTCAGCGATGTTTCTAATGTGTGTTTTAGAATTTCAAACTTGAGCAAATCAGAATCTTTAAATGTGTGTCCACATTATTGATGTGAAACTGAGATGGAAGGGATTTGCATAGATATATATGGAAAAGTTCTTTAGAGGAGAAATATATTTTGATTTGAACTATCCAAAGTTCATGTCTAAACTGGTTGAATTAATTGGACACTTTATCAATTCTCCACAAACTTATAATGGTATCTGTGCTATAAGAAAGCACCAGAAACATTAGTTTTAAAATCAACAGAGATAAAATCTATAAAATAATGGAGGTTAAACAACAATATTGCTGACCAAAATCATAACCATTCAGGCTAAGGCTAATTTAGTCCTAGTTTTGAGGGTTTTTAAGAAGTTCCAACTATTTTTGCATCTGAATTTTTCTCCATTTCTTCAGATTAAAATAAAGAGAAATTCACTCATTATTTTAAACAATTGGACCATATTTTACCTTTGCATCACTCACAACTTATGTTATTGGATGATGTAATTTATAATACCAACTAACTCTGTTGTTAACTATTTCAGCTAAATAGACATTTTCTACACACTACTTAAAACAAATATACCAATTTAATAGAACTCCAATTGTCTATTAAATCCTTTTTCTCAGTTGCATTTATACTTCCTTCTTTGCAGCCTCTTGACAACTATTTGTCTCACTGGTCTGCCTGCCACAACTCCCAAATCAAACAAATGAAAGGAAAATAACAGTTAATTTATCCTATGCCTGACCCTCTCTTTATTTCTTTTCTCACAAAAACTCTTTAAAGTCTTATTATCTCCATCTTACAGATAATAAATAGAGCTCTGACAGACACTGTCATATTGATTTCACTATATTCTTGCCAGGGAGGCAGAGGGAGAGGGGTGGATAAGCTCAAACAGAGGGGCATTTAATTGTCCATATTGACAAATCCCAATTGTCATAAGGCATTATAATCTTAAAACGCACATTTAGAGAAAAACCATAAAAGTGGAATTAGTAATCCTCCTAAATTATTTGCAATTAACCAACTGGCATTGTGAAAATGCGGTATAAACACCAGTGTTCTAGAAGCAGTTATTATCTATTGATACATGCATTCAGGAGCATCCATGAAGCACCTTCTAGGTACCTGGCATTTCACAAGCCAAGGTAGTATAGTACAGGCCCTGCCATTGAGGAGTTCAGATCCTTGTACCAGAACATTCTTGAAAAGGAGGAAATTTAACATCTTAAAATAAGAGGTAATGTACTATTGGTGAAGGCAACATCTTCAAAGAGATTTCTAGCAATATTTTCTTGGGTATGAAACAAATAAAAGAAGAGAGAAAGGCACAGACATGTGTATAAATATTTATACTTTACTGACTTGTGATAAGCAATCAGCTCACAAGCTTTACATCCCTAAATCCCTTTACAGGAACTAACCAGAGAATAAATCCCGGCCAATGGTATTAGCAAACTGTTTACTGGGTCAGCAAGGCCTGTTTCCCCAAGAGGCATAGACAGAAAGAAACTTGGCTTTTTAATAATGAATGTTCTTTGAGCCCAAGTTTGCAAAACATTTTTTAAAGGGTTTGGGACACTATAAATATTTTGTATTCTTCATCATGTTACAAGCCTAACCTGGTTTCCAACTACCAGACTACTTAGATGGAACAATTTTTCCACCAATAAAACAAAACTATTTCAAATATGAAATGTGCAGGTGCTTAGCAGGGCAAAACTACAACCCACAGAACAATTTTGCAGAAATGGAAGAGATACAGTGCAAGGAAAGGCAATTCAGGAAGGCTTTTCAAGGAGAATATAAATAGATGATTAGTTAGGTAATTACCAAAACTGAAATTTCAATAGAAGAGTAGAATTAGTCTCCCTTTTCTATGCAGAAAAAAAGAACATCAAACTATTTCTAGGTAGCGAGATTCCCGAAATCCCATTTTAAGTAGTCACAGAAAGAGGCACAGCACTCAGAAGCATGCACTTGGTCTCATGGCATGAAACATGCTCTCTGACTATAACCAACAGGGCTGTCCTTAACCACTCAAGGGAAGTGAAACAGGCACACCACCCCTCCCCAAGCACCTTGCCTGGGGAGATTAAGAAAGGCTGAGCCCTCATATCACCACTATGTTTGTATCCTGAGGAAAATGACATTGGTCATCTGTGGAATCTGAAATTCCAACATTAGAATTCTAACTTCTCTGAATTAAAAACAAATAAGCGTATTACATTAAAATTGGTACTGGGTATTGGGTATTAATATCATGGCATGAATTTGCTCATCACACCTTAGCCTGTTAAGGACGACTAGGGGTTGAATACTAAAGAAGTGAACACTTCAGAAAAAGGTAGAATATGGGGCCCTGGCTGTGGAGACTAAGGCATTACAAAGAGAGCCCGGGCCTTTGAGACCTGTACAGGGAGAGCAGAAGATGGCAGAGAGGAACCAAGAGTGAGGGGAGAAAAGTTCTATACATCAATTTCCCTTCATCGCAGCTTATCCCAGGGGCAGGTCTTGTTTGCAAGGAAAGTAACACCAGTAATTTTTAATCCATTGTTTTTATGGAGCACTTACTACATGTTAGGTATATTACCATATTAGGTTATATTTAATTCTCTCTAGGGTTAGGTTCACTGTTCCTGTGAATACAAGAAGAAATTAAGGCTAAGAGAATCAAGACAACTTGCCAAAGTCACAAAGTCTTGCCAAAGTCACAAAGTCTGTTTCTAACAACCTCCAATTACTTCCTTCCTGAGCAATGACCTAGCCTAGCTTCCTTTATTCCTTTTATTTTTTTTTCAAATTCTGACTTCTTTCAGAAAGAATTTGATAAAGGAGAAAGAGCTGTATACAGTAGCATAAAAAAATGAATGAATATAAAACCTGGAACTCAGTGAAAATAAGAGCAGGAAAATAGGCTGTAATTCAAGTCAGTATGCCTAATATATGCTATTGGGTTCCACAAAGTGGCTAAAGATAAGTTGCAAATTTTGTTCTGATTTTCCTGACAGCCTAGACAACAATTTACAATATCTATAACCTAACAACCAAAACAACTGTTTGAGGAAAGGAGTGTGTGTGTGTGTGGGGATATCATGTAATGAGGTAACCAGTTTCCTCAACTACATTCGCATAATAAAGACCAAGACGGGTTTCTTTTTATTTGCTGTTTCTATAAAATGACTGTTTTTAATATTTGTGGTTCCCATTTGAGACTTTACAATATAGAGGCAAATTTTAGATTTTGAATGATTCAACACCTGGATAGGAAGAAAGCCTTCAATAATTTGCCACCTCCAGTATCTTTTTCATAATCAATTTTGGCTTCCAGGCTTGTTAATGCAGAAGGCAAGCATCTTATACTGCCAAAATGCAATTCAGTGAATGTGATTCTACAAGAGGCCAAAAGCATACAGTGTTTGTGAATCAGTATGCTCAGTACAAGTCATACCAGATACCAGATAACCAGAGAAAGCAGTGTAAATGTGGTTGAAACCATCTGATATTTTAATACATTCTATTGGAAAATAGGCTTTTGAAACTTTAACTTCCCTTTGACAAGAACGGGGCTGAAGAATAGAATATGTCAAAGACCAGAGTTTTGGTAAACAATCTTGCTAGCTTCAATCATGGACCAGACAGAGGCACTCATGCCACAGCTGCATGACCATGCTTTCACCCAGGACTTCCAGGAGATGGCTCTGCTTTGCTGTTAATGTGACTTATCAATCCAATAATCACCCACTAAGCTGAAATATGTCCTAGGAAGAGCAAATACACACATACATAGTTAGAAGATCATATTTATTTATTTATAAACAACAAGCAGATATCTTTATCAGTCTGCAAATTCTTAGCGAGGAAATACATAAATATGAATTAAGTATTTTTTATGAGTAGAGACCAAATACAAATACAAAACTGCAGTTGATTTCATTGTGTAAACAGGCCCACCTAGTGCTGACTATTTAGGCTACTGATCTAAAAGTCAAGTAAAGAATTTAGGTGACATGAAGGAGATTTTATTCAGTATTCCTCTTGAGTCATCTGTTTAAAATATTGTGGGGAAGTGGATGTGCCTCAAGCAACTGGGCTCCTGTCTACCATGTAGGAGGTCCCAGGTTCGGTTCCCAGGGCCTCCTGATGAAAGTGAGCTGTCCCAGAGAGCTGACCTGCATGGCGAGCTGATGCAACAAAAAAAAGAGAGACACAGAGGAGAGACAATGAGAGACACACAACAAACTGAGGAGCTGGGGTGGCTCAAGTTGATTGCCCCTCTACCACATCGGAAGGTCCCAGGATCAGTTCCCGGTGCCTCCAAAAGAGAAGATGAGAAGAGAAGACAAGCAGGCACGGAAGAACGCACAGCAAATGGACACAGAGCAGGCAGGAAGCACAAGTGGCAAGGGGGGCAATAAATAAATAAAATAAATCTTCAAAAAAAAACATTGTGGAGTAAGTTAGTCTCATAAATTAAAATTTCATTAACTAAAATTTACCTACGTAAGTACCTAGAGATTATTCATTTAACTTTTTGGCCTGAATATATTTTGACATTATATACATCATTGTTTATTATTTTAAATAAACTTTTAATTTTGGAATAACTTAGATTTCCAGAAAAGTTGCAAAGATACTAGAGAGAGTTTCCATATATCCTTTACTCAGTCTCCTTTAATTCTTACATCTTAAATAATCTTGGTACATTTGCCAAAACTAAGATATTAAATTTGGTGCATGACAATTAGCTAACCTACAAACTTTATTGTGATTTCATCAGTTTTTCTACTGTCTTTTCACTGTTCCAGGATCTGATCCAGGATACCACATTACATTTAGCATCACTGATTTTTAAACCAAGTATTTGTAACATGAATTCATCTTTTCTTAATAACTTGGGTTTCAATATTGTGAGCATCAATTATATTATGCCACAATTTACTTATTCCTTCAGGGTTTGTTGAGATGGTTATACTCTTTGAATCTTATACTAACTGGCCCCAAAGAGCCATAAATTTGAGTACATTCTGATGTTTATAGCATTTTTTTACTGTCTGTTTCCTCCCCTGGAAATAAATCATTGTAGTATTGGTCATAGAGTTGAAGCTGTTGTGGGGTTGTTATTGTGTTGATGTTTTGCTATAGTTCATCAGTTGTGGTTTCTTAGTTACAAAATCCAACTGCATATTTTCAATTTTGATTATTAACTTCTCTGGATCTTTGATACTAAAAAACAGTCTTTTCATTTTTTAAAAAATATTGTTTTCTCTTGGATTCAGTGCCATTAGTTTCCTGGGCTTGCTGTCTGGCTGGCTCTCATTACTCCTACTCTGCCTCAATCTCTGGTTACTTCTCCTCATTCTGTCCTCACAATCTAACGTGCCACAAGGACCTATCATTGGCATTCTTACCCAATATTAGGACTTTTACCATCAGCAATACCCTGATAACTCCCCCAAGTGCCAGTCTTGAATTTCACATTGCCTGCTGGATAACTTTATCTGGATACAGGCAGCATTTTAAACTCAGTTATCAAGAATCGATAATCCTTCCACTCATACTTGGTCCTTTCTTGTGTCCTATCTCTGTATTAATGATATCAGGATGCTTTACCTTAGTGAAGTTCAGAACCTTGCTATTATCTTGATTTCCTCTCTCCTCTCAACACCACAGCCAATCAGTTGTCAATTTTTATTGATTACCTATTAGATTTCTTTAATCTGCTTCCCACTCCCCTAAGGCCATCATCACTATTAGCATCAAAAATGGTGCTAATAGGTGTTTATTTAATGTAAAACAAATAAATTACCCCTGTCTGTTGTATTTTAATACCTCTTGTTCCCCTAAACTCTTCCTCCTCCATCCATCTGACACGGTGTCACATAATTTTTCTTTCTGAAGCCCCATTTAATCAAGTCATTCTTTTGCTCAAAAATGCTCTGGTATATTACAGGTCTTGTTCTGTTCCTTATGGCCTACAGAATGATAGACCTTTTCTTGGAATTAGATTTCTTTTATCTGGCCCCAATCAAACTTTCCATCCTCTTCTTTCCAATCTATTTATGCACCACGGAGCGGAAATGGACCACTTGCTGCTTCCCTATAATTCTTTACCTCTGAGCCTTTGTTTACATTCTTCTCTGTGCCTGAAATTCCCTCTTTCCCATCCCTGTATTCAAATCCAATATCAGTCTTCAAAGTCCACCTGAAAGACACTTTTTCCAAAAAACTTCTCCTGGATCCCCCATCAGAAAATAGTCTTCTGCTAACCCACCTTTGTGTTTTAGCTATATCTCCATTTTTTCATGTATCACATTTTACTCTGCTTTGAAAATTACTCACACAGATTTCTCATCTCCCTTATCATATGACTACAAACTCCTTCAGATAACTGCTCATGAATCTTTTATTCCAAACATCATAGGTGGCTGGACCCTCCCCCCCCCAGGAAAGTCCTCCAAAATTCAAAGCATATATCATGAACCTATATACCCACCAACCTCCTTGTTGCCTCCAAGAAAACAACTCCCAATTCCCTGCACATTTTTGCAGTGACTTACTGTCTTTCCCTCTAGCGCTACTCCTGTCACCAGTTTTAGCAATTTCATTGGATATATAAATGATTCATCCTATATTGGCCTCTCAGGAGCTCAACCTCTCTTTCCAGGGATCTGGGCCTCTCTGCAACTCAGTCAACCATTTTCACAATTTCATCCCAGACCTTATTGTTATAAATTCTGTATTTTCTCCAAAATCTCAACTTTGTTCACATTCCACTTTCTCAAATATCACTTTCTCTTTTTCTGCCCACTCACTTGAGAACCTGCTCATTACAATTCTTTGACCCAGAAAGATCTAAAATTCATTGACTCTATCCACTTTTCCACTTAAATTTCATGTACCATGATTATAATAACAGTGTGACCTCAGTGCACTTGCCCCTTTTTTGATTGCTTGTACCACTTGGCAAAACTCCAATCCTAGTTAAATACAGCTCTTTGCTTTCTCTATGCCAGCAACCAAACAGCTGACCAAGCCTGGAGAAAATCACACAATCATGCTGACTGAATTTAAATTTATCATCTTGAACCTCAAATAAGCTGTCAGTATTGCTGGCAACTCTCTATAGTTTTTCTGGTGAATTCACTCATTCACTCTCTGAGGTTGCTGTTTCATATTTTCTCCTTTCTTCTCCAACTTCCCTTGCTCATTACTCCCAGCTGATAACTATATTTCTGAGAAGAGAATCAATCAAAAGAGAACTTCCACTTCTTCCCTAAACACCTACCCATATACCAACTTCTGCATCTATACCATTTAATCTACCTCTTCTCAATAACAATGGATGAAATGTCCTTGCTCCTCCTATCTGCTCCCCTGTTGTCTAGTTAAGGACTTTGCTCCTATAACTACACCACTTCTCCTCTACATCATCAAAGTTTTTCTTTTAACTCTTGATTGTTTCATTCCCTATAGCACATAACCTTGACATAATTTCTCCCTTTAAAAAACTAAACACTATTAAACCCATACCCCCTCAAATAACATCTCGTTTCTCTGTCCCCTTTATAGCACATGTCTTAAAAAGACATTCATCTTTTCAGTTTCCCATTCGCTCCTAACCCACTCCAACTGTTTTTGTTCTCATCATTACAAGGAGACTGCTCTTTACAAGGTACCAGGATCTTTACATTTCCTAATCCAACGAGCAACTCTCAGCCTTCACTTTATTCTCACAAGGCAGGAATTTTTGGCAGGGCATTTTTGTCTCTCCTTCTTAAAACTTTCTTCATTTGGCTTCTAGGATTCCACACTTTCCTAGCCTTCTTCCTATCATAGTGATCACCTCTATTTCCTTTACTGGCTCTGTTTCCTCTTCCCTACCTCTAGAAATTTCCAATCCCACAGATCACTCTTCAGCTTCTTCTCGTTACCATCTATTCTCAGTCCTCAATGACAAAATTCAGTCCCACGGTTTTCCAAAATATCTTTATTCTGTCTGCTACAAATTTATATCCCCAGCGCCAACATTTTCTTAAACTTCAAACTTGAATATTCAATTGCCTGCTTCTTATCTCCAACTGGATATCTGTTCATCATCTCAGTTATCATGTCCCAAATTGAACTCTTATCCAATTGAACCTCTTCTCTAAACACACATATCTCATCTCAGTAAATGACACCTGTGTCATCTGGGTGTTCAGGAACAAACTGGAATCTTTCTTGATGCCTTTCTTTTACTGACGCCCTCAAATCTATATGTAAATAGTCAACTCCACCTTTGAAATATATTTTGCATTCAGTTGTTACATTTTAACTGTTCTTCGCTGCTGCTCTAGGTTCCAGCTATAATCATCTCCTACCTGAAATTATGCAATATACTGCTTAAGTGCTCTCCCCACTTCCACCTCTGTCCCCTTAGAGTATATTCTCCTCATAGCATCCAGATACTCCCCTAAAATCAGAACTCCATTGGCTCCTTGTTATATTTAGAATATAATTCACAGCTGGAAATTTTGTCCCAATGGACCCGAAATGACCTCCCCTTCACATAGTTTCTTAACCTACATCTTTTTCCTTAGGCTCAGTGAACATCCATCACATAGACTGAACTGCTACTCTTCAAACATGCCAACCACTCTGTTAACTTAGGACTTTTGCCATGGCTAATCATTCTGCTTAGAATTCTCTTCTACCGGATATCAATATGGTTCATTTCTTCTCTTCATTCAAGTTTCTTCTCATATTGTCCTCCCTCAAAGAGGGCTTTCCTAACTGTCCTACCTAAAATAGCATATCCTTTCTCTCTGCATTCCCTTAACCTGCTTTTCTCTCCTGGTTCATATCCTTGCTTGATATTTTGTTATGTAACTAATTAATAATAATGACAAATGTTTGTATAGCACTTATTATATTAAGCACTAACTCACTTTATCTTCACAACAGCCCTATTCAGTAAGCATTTTATTATTTCTACTTTGCACAAAGAGAAACCAAAGAAAGCAAAGAGAGGCTAAAAATCTTTCCATAGTTGCACAATAAGAATCAGAATGATAATGTAAGTCTTTACTCAACCACTTGACTTTAAGTGCCTCTAACACCACCACATTGTGCTTTTTTCCCACTATAATGTAAGCTTTATAAGGGTAGAAACTTTGTCTGGTAATCATGGTATTATAATATCCCCTGAACTGTAGGCATTCAGTATGTACTGCATAGATTAGTAAATGCATATATCTGCCTCTGGTTGACCCACTTCCCCTCCTAACTTAAGCTAACTAAACAAAAAATTAAATAACTAAATAAATAAAATTATGGTATAGACAATTTAGAATAAACAGGCTAAGTGTGAGAGAATGAAGGGTTTGCCTAGGAATAAAGTTCTTGAAATAAAATTTGATAACTGAGTAAAATTTCTTTTGGCTTCTCAAACATTTTTCAAAATGTATTCTTGCTTCCTCTTTACGCTAGAAGTGAATGACTTCCAGATTAACAAATTAATAATATACTGAGAAATCTAGAGCAACACTAATTTTATAAGGGTAATTTTTAAGCCAGCATAGAATTACTGAAAGATAGAGTAAATTCTTGGAATGATAAATGCCAATTAGTTTAGGTGACTCAATAAACATTGGAAAAGAGCAGGAAGTGAATTTTTAGAACGAATATATAAAATTAAAAATTCATTGCTCAGAGGGACAATAGGTTCAACTATAGAGTCTGTTAGAAAACACTCTGTATCTTTGGAAACTGCTTATAAGCTTTCTCTAAAACACTCTAATCCATGAAATGAGTTTCTGAATGGTAGTTACTATAGTTGGCTTTTACTGGAAATGTCTTGACTACCAGGGAGAGAAACTCACATTGCAGCTCACTGCAGTCTCTCAAGCACTTACCCACAGAATTCTCAAACCTTGCAATAAAAGTAAAGAATTTCTACTCCACTTCCTAAATATCACCATTTTTTCTTAGCACTGATTCTTCTTCACCTCTATTTTTATTTATTTTATTTAACAATCTATTTGAGAGTCCTTACCACGACTAGGTACTGTTTTAAGTGCTTTACACATATTAACTCATTTAATCTTCCACATGGTCCTGTGAAATGAGGATACTAAGGCACAGAGAGGTTAAGTAACTTAACCAAACTGCTGCTTCTTTGACATTTTCAATAACTACACTTTGTTATAATATTTGAAGAAGAAAAAGAAAGTCTTTAGAGCAAAGGATAGTGCGTATTCTTGAGAGATGAAAAGGAAAAGGCATTTTGAAAAGAAGGCTTGGATGACCTCACAGAGAAAACATATTCCTTGATGCTGGCCTGATATATTGAGAACTGCTGTTCAAAGAAAGGCAGATTATATCATGGATCATAGACTAGTTTCTTCTTGAACAGTCTTACCATAGTTGGAGAGAAAATAGAGGCAAAGATGAAAAGCATATGGAACATACTTGGAGAAAGATAAAGAATGAGACCTGGAAAAGGAAAAAATATGTGTACATATATATCACTACTCAGGATATCTTATAAATAGAAACTCTGTCAGTACATAGGCAGACAGGGGTTCAGGGTAAGAGGAAAAAATGAAATCATCTACCCTAATCTAAGAATAAGAGGCGTTGGGTTAGTGTGCACAACCTAGTTATGTTTTTGCCTGGTGAAAATTGGTATCATCATTATAAAAATTAATGAGGGGGATACTATTTCCCCCTAAAGTTTGTGGTGGCTTGGAGCTATGTGCCACAGAAAAACATAATCTTAATCCATTCTTTTTGGTGTGCACTCATTGTAAAAGGACTTTTTGATGAGGTTACTTCAGTTGAGGCAAGGCCCAACTGATTCAAGATGGGTCTTAATCCTTTTACTAGAGTCCTTTATAAACAGAATGATATTCAGACTCAAAGAAAGTCATAGGAAGAAGTCAGAAGTCAACAATACCCAGAGAAGCCAGGAGAGGCCACCATGTGTACCATGTGCCATGTGGCAGAAAAGGCAGGCACCAAGGATCACCAGCAGTCAGTCCTAGAACACTACGGTCTTCAGGGGAAAAGCATTGTTTTGATGATGCCTTGATTTTGGACTTCTTTTAGCATTAAAATTTTAAGCCAATACACTCCCATTGTTTAATCCAACCCATTGCGTGGTGTGACGGTTAGGCTCTTCTGTCAACTTGGCTGGGTAATTGTGCCAGTTGTTTGGTCAAGCAAGCACTGGGCTAACTGTAATACACAGGCATTTTTGGACTTTAATCAGCATTGGCTTTACTGCAGTGGTAAATCATAGATAGCTGATTACAATTACATCAATCAGGGAGATTGACATAAGCAATAAGTGACATCAGCAATAAGATGAATGCCTTAAAAGGAGAAGTGATTCCAGCATTGAGTGAGAATTTCCTAGCTTGCTTTTGGACAACCAACCTCTCCCAGAACTCATCAAGAACCTTCACTGGACTTTCATTGGAGCCCCTGGTTGCAGCCTGCTTGCGGAACCTGGACTTGTGCATCCCCACAGTCACTTGAGAGACTGATAAAATTGCATACTATCGACAGATATCTCTTGTTGATTCTGTTTCCCTAGAGAACCCTGACTAACACACATGGTAATTGTTTTAGCAGCCAGGAAACAGAAACAAAGTTATAAACAAATAATTATGATATCTCAGATAGATCTGAAAGATGCTTGATAAAAATGAGATGGAGATTATTACAGTTTCCCACTTTTTGATTTTGTAGTTTTATAAAGTGAGAATCTGTATTTTATAATCAATAAATAAATATTAGCTATCACTGGTATATAAATATATCTATTTAGCTCTTACTCTAAATACAAACATTCAAGAGTCATTCAACACCTTTATTATTAAAATTTAATATTTAATCTCACCTTAATTCTACCTTTAGTTTTCAGAACTAATTCACTGAAACTTTTTTATTTAGGGTTAAAACTTTCTCACAGTGTTCTCTGCTTTAAAACCTCTGGTCAGATTTTGATTTATTGATTAAAAAAAAAGCTCTATAGTCACTCTTAAATTTTTTGTGGGCAAAGAGATCTCTAACTTCCTATTCACCAAAGGAAATGCCTGGTTTGGCATTCAAAATCCCTTTTAATCAGCTCCTCAATAATTGTAATTGGCAAAAAATCAAAGACAATGCTTACAGTAGAAGCATAATCCACCTTGGCAGAACCTAGGATTTGTATTTTCTTTTTCACAAAGCAAAATAAAAATCACTTTCACAGATTAAGAGAAAAATACATATTACATATTCATCCTGAAACAGGAAAAAAAAAAGAAGTCAGATTTGCTGAGCATCATGAGATAGAACTCCACATTTCCCAAAATTGGCCTTAAAGAACTGAGCACAGTTGGTCAGCTGGTCTCATTTCCATCTCCCAGAAACTACTCTTAAGCCCCTTTTTTGAAGTACCTGACAGGTAGAGATATCGATCAACTCTGTAGTTATCATAAGTTCACTTTTGACCATAAGCGGGTTGTGGAGAAAGGAGGTATCTCTCTCACTCCCAACTCAGCTGTATAAACCTGTTTCCCTTAGAAATCCTGAGGAGAGCAGAAGAGCAACATACTAGGAGAAGGTTCGGAGCTCAATGGAGTCTCAAAGAAGGCAGTAGCCACAAGAGGTTCTCAGGGATGGGAGAAGGAAGGAGTGTAATATGGGGGCATTTTTGGGACATTGGATTTGTCCTGCATGACACTGCAGTGACGGATACAGGCCATTGTATATTTTGTCATAACCTACAAAATTGTGCAAGACAGGGTGTAAACTATAATGTAAACTGTAGTCCACAGTAGCAGTGCTTCATTATGTGTTCATCATTTGTAACAAATATACCACACTAACGAAGGATGTTGTTGAGGTGGGAAAGTATGGGAGGGGGAGGGAGTGGGGCAAATGTGCCATTTATGTAATCTAAAGCTTCTTTAAAAATAAAAAATAAGTTAAAAAATATACATTGGGAGAGGATCACCTCATCCAAAATACCAGAAACCACACAATACAAACCTATAAATAAGTACTTCCTATAAATTTTCTCATTGCTTTTTTTCTGCTTTACTTTTTAAAGGGCGATCTTGTGTCATTTCTAAGCTCCAATGAATGGTCCCTTAGCAACCATTTTAAATAGGATTAGATGCAACTGTTCTTTATTTAAAGGCATTAAATTATGAAAATCCCAGTACAGATAGTCAGAGGGTGAAGAGGGATGGAGGGAAATGAAATCTTCAAGCATATTTAAGTTAATTATAAACTTAATTATAATTTTATAATTAACTTAATACAACTTTTTAGTCTACAAAAAGCATTTAGTGTTTGTCAAAATATGTTTGGTGTTCTATCAACCAATCATTCCTTCAAACCTCTTTCCTGAGTAGCCATATCAATTGGTCCATTTGTTTACAGATTGAAGATCTAAGCCTAATTACTTCCCAGGAATATTTTCTTATAAGACCCAAGCTTACAGATATTTTTCAATATAAAATTTTATCACTAATATTTTTAAATGGAATAATAAAAGAATTCACATATTTTAAACAATTACAATAATTTTAAATAAAAAAACAGATAATATGGAATTTTCAAACTATAAGGCTATATTAAGGCTTTACTACAAAAATTTAATAATTGCATCAAAGTAGCTTTGGGTTGAACAAAGAAAAAGTGAGGCTGAGTTGTTTCTTTAAAAAGTTCTAACCATATCTGATCGCAGTCACTTGTTTTCAGAACAAAGGATGGTGTGTGAAATTCAAGGAGCTTGTATGAAGTTCATTTTCACATTTGCTTTTGTCTAGGACTTTGTAATTAAGGTATTTGCCTTCTTTTGCAAAAAATACTAAAATATTAAATCTTTCTCTCCCATTCCACCAGAGCCACAAAACATAGCAAATGCTTTTCTGCTTTAAAATTCTATTTATTTTACTAACAGATTTTCCTGTTGGACAATATGATTCAGTACCTTACACATAATACTTACTCAATAAATATTTGTTCAATTAAATTGAGTGTTTAGGTTTGTGTTCATTTCTAAAGTCTAATATTTACCAAATGTTTCATTAGGACCTCTTGGGCACCTTCTTTACCATTATAGATGTTCATTGCAACAAGCCATTGTTTTGAGAAGATTATGCGACCATCCTTGGGAAAAATTGTGACATTTTAAATTAATATGCTGGTATACAAAAGAAGCGTCATTAAAGGCATGAAGGCTCTTCAAATAAACCAAATAGTTATTATAATTTAATAGGGATTATGATAAACAGCAGCAATAAAAAGAGACTATTTCAATTCTATTCCAATATTTTATATATCTGGGTTTTATGTTTGCTTTTTTGAGGGACAAGTGTACAAGAAATGAAGAACCTTGGGAAGAAAGGATCGATAAAAAGGGAAGAATTAACTTGGGTATTAGAGATTTCATTTTTGGATTTTTAATAACAAAACATTTATGAACTAAAAAGATGTATTACCCAAAATGACAAGACAAGTGTCCTGGCCTCTTTGAAACACTTTCTGCTCTTCCCTTCTCCTGTAACTTCACAGACTACAGAAAAGGCAAAATTGAGTCCCAGTTTTTAAGTTTACTACTTCATCTTCAGTAGTAACCTACCTAATTCCAAATTCTATACCTAATTCCAAATTCTTATCTTGACTTGACTGGCACTAATTTCTGTATATGCACTGGAGGATTTAATCAATAAACATACCTTATAGATGAGAGAACAGAAAAATTGGGGAACATATGCCTGCCCTTCTTGGAATCAAATAAAAGAGTTGTAACACCAATGAGGAAGAAAGATTAGGAAGAACTCACCTGCAGTGGTCTTAAATGGAGGTCAATTGAGATCAAATTTAAGAGATATCAAATGTAACAGAAAGAGTAAAGTCAGATTTAAATGGAAGCCCTGTAAATGCCTGCAACTCATATGCCTTGCTAAATAAGGACTCATCAGCACCAGGTAGTATTTTATACTTCAAAAGCACCAAAAGAGTTTTAATAAATAAGCGCCCTTAAAGCCTTCTCCTTTAGACAGATGTGTGTTAAGGAAACAAAGCTTTCATAAATGTTGCATGTTTCAAAGCAATGGTGAATTAGATTTTGGGAGTGCAAGTCTAGCCTATTTCTGCAGAATTAATCTATCTAGAAGGGAGAAATCTTTAAACGGGTGCTTTTTTCTTATTTCTAGTGCTAAATCCACCAAGAGTCAGATTATGGGGATCTGGGGGAAGCTTCTTTTCTTTGGCTATTGCCAGCTGATCACAAAGATAGTGCACATGCATCATACAAGCAGAATTTAACTCTATGCACGTCAAAGAGAAAAAAATAACAACACAATTTAAATAGTGGGCAGGAGTCCATTAATTATTCTGATTATCTCCATAAGTATTTACCCTGACTGAGCACGCAGATAAGAATCTTCCACCCTTATAACTAGCCTCAGTTCTTATGTGGTTCTCCTCCACAGAGGACTTCTTCAAGTTGAATGAGACTGTGGTATTCAAATGAATTTCAAGACATATTTTTCATCCAACATGGCCCCTAAAACATAAGCCAACTAAACGATATGGTGCTTGACAGAAAAAATAAATAACTGTCTCACCCAATACTGGAGAGTTGCCCATGTGTAGCATAACTGAGAGAAATTATGTGTTTGCTTTCAATGTAGTTCCATCCAAAGAGGTTTGAAAGATACTTTTATCCATACTCAAATTTCACCTCACCTACTTCATTCATTTAGAACCTAGAGCCCAAATTAGATTTGACTCCACTCTAATCTTACCCTTGCTAAGATTTGGTGGACAATTATTGTCTCCATCCTGGAGCCAGAGTGATCAATCTCATCAATCTTTGCTTTGTGGTAAATTCTCAAACTATCAGAGGGCACCACTCCTGGCATATCCAAATTCACTTTTAAATAACCCCAACTAACTTTCTGATTTGCTCTCTGTACTCTGCCTAAGGCATTAAGTACACATTTAAAGAACTCCAAGAACAACATTGTGTGTGTCACACATCATCAAAAAAACATACACTCAGTACCTCTCTAAAAAGAACCTTGGATTACAGAGAATACGGAGTGAAGTGGAGGGGATAAGTGTCTTGGTTAAGACCAAGAAAGTGAGCAGGCTATTAACAGTGATTTCAATCTTAAAATTTGGACTGTATGTCATCATGGCAATTAACAGGCATTTAGCTGAATTTTGCCAACATGGCCCTTGTCAGTATAAATCCTTCACTTCACACAACCTTAAAAGCTGTTTTTTAAGAAAGAAAACTCAAAAAAGCCTGAGAAAATTACATAGTATTGATGATGCCAAATCATCTACATGTACTATGAGATGTCAAGGTCTAGTATAAAATTACAATATTCCATGAGACTGGTTAGCATAATGTGATCCAGTGTGTGTTCACTGGCTGGACATTGTACACCAACCATACCACCAACTGTGCCAGACTCTGTTGTCAGTCCAGGCATGCAGAGCCAGCACATTGGTTAAAATATGCCCAGTCCAAGAATGCATAATAGTCACTGTGTTTCAAAGCTCCCAGTCAGACAGTACACTGAAACCTTTGTTTTACCTTTTCCCCTTCAAACATAATGTACTTTTAAAGTGTGGAATGTTCAGATTTCCTCTTAAGCCCTAGGCTACATCATAGACAGTCTTATCTGATAGATAATCTGTCAAATGGGCAGTTACTTTGAATTTTCTCCTAAGGGAAAATGTGTTTAGAAAAGCAACTCTCTCTGATTTTCACAGCTTTCCAAATAGTCTTACTACTGGAGAATTTTTTCCATGCCTGAATTATTTCCCCCACCTAGGCAGTCATGATGAAATAATCTGACAATCCAGTTTATTGCAAACAATCGGTGGTTGGAAAGAGGCAAGTTGACTCCTCATTCAGGCTGCTTTTGTGTTTTATGTGAGGAGGGCAGAGAGAATCACATCTACTCTATGGGAAGCACCAGGAAGAACATTTTAGACCATACTGCATTTAATCCAAGGCTTAGTCTATTCCAATTATTTTCTGATCCAAATAGTTTAGGTTTTATTATCAGCATTACCAATTATTACAAACTACTTCATATAAATTAAAAACTGTCTTTGACATGTTCCTAAAAAACAGAACTTTATGGAAATTTAATAAGCACAGTAATAACTTGCAGAATCATATAACTGTTGTATATTTTAGTGCACCTCTGTATTTCCTGATGCAAGCCAGAGCCAAGGCATTATTTTAATTAAGCAATTAATTAATTAAAATGAATGAAACATTCTTGAAAACTCAGAGACCCTGGAGAGTTAGATTACAGAAAGTGGAATCAAGACTATAATCCAGATATTCCTGATCTACCTGGTGATTTGGATGTCAACTCGCCCCACTGATTTCACAGGCTGAGTCCTCCCTGTACGTCAGAATGCATGACCTGAAAAATATGCCACGAAACTCACTCAGTGGCTGATGTCACTGTGTTAGTAGAAAGCCAATTTCAGAAACATATTCTAAGAACATAAGTATGAAATAAACTGCAAAAAGACAGTAGATCAAATATTGATATACAGAGAAATCAAGGAAGTTGAGATTAAATGATTTTTAACTTTTTCATTTTACCCTTTAATCATCTCTTACGGGTTTAAATACATACTTTTTGCAAAATAAACATTTTACTCATTGACTCTGTCTCTGGGTCTTAATTTTCTAAACAAAAATACATGGTGGTAGGAGAAACACTGTAAAAATGTTAATTACCAGATGAAAAGGTTCATTTAGGCTTGAACAAAATATATTGTAATGTGATGCTGAAGGGAAAATAATAGGGGGTGCTCAAACTTTACTAATGACTGTGCAGCCAACGCAGCATCCTCTTCCTTTCTAAAAGTGTTACTGTGCCTCATCCACAGTTTCTGCTTTTGTCTGTAACTCCTCAGAGCCTATAAGCAAATTAAATACCCCATAGGCAGCCGCCCATATGAAGTCAGAGATGTTGAGTTCAATGTAAGAAGCTAAGTCTCAGGGAAGGAAGGTCAAAGAGTCTACCTCTTTGTTGCACCACTCCCCTTCCCCCTTTCCATCAGCCCTAAGTGGACTGGCAGAAAAAGTTGGATTTACTCAGCAGGGGAGAGATCAAAGGCCAAACAAGAAAACCACTCCTCTCCAGAAATGACTGGCATTATAGAGGAATGGATGCTTCATTTCTCCCTTCTGGGAAAATTCCCCACTGAGACTCAGATTTCTGTTTCCTGTAATGAGGAGGAGTAGAGAGCAAAGAAGGGAAGAAAGAAGATAGAGTGCCTAAATTTCTGCCCAAATTACCTACTATTTCTTACCTAAAGAAATAAAAACAGAAACTAAAAGCCAAAGAGTATCCTCTTTGGGTGGGAAAGAAACACCAGTCCCACTTGAACCAAGAACCCTAAAAGGTAAATGAAAACATATTCCCCACCTTTCATGTCACCAAGGCCTAGGATCAGCCATTCAGTGTAAAATATTTAGCAATGACTCCTATGACAAAGGCAAATATGGTGCTCTCAAATTCAAATTTGGGGAAAAAATTAAGGACTAATTCTCAGTTACATTGATTCTTATTGCCTCCTAAGTATAAAGAAAACTTGGGAAGAAAATTTATCTTTTAGAAAACTTGTATTAAATGCTCTAGAAAAATACATAAAAATAACCAGTTTTGCCAATAAAACACAGACCTTTATTATTTGCACTTATTTTCTCATGAATTAATAGCAGACATTTTGACATGTTTAGTGTTACAGAGGCATTCACACAGTGAGGTAGAACTTGATAATGACAGTACATTTTATACCTTCGATTATCTCTTTGGTATTTTTTATTATACCTTTGAACTCAACAAAAGTATAAAGCTGTGACTTATGTCTTTTAAAAATATTTGGAAATTATCTTCATCACTCCTAATTTTGTATGAAAATATGAGCATTATGTCAACTGTTCATCAGGTGTTAAGTTCACATTAGGCTTACATTTAAATGATATTTTGCAGAGGTATTTTGTACATTTTATTCAACTTTTAATATGAATATTTACTCAGGATGCTAAATGGATTCAACATGAGACTGCTAATTTTAAAAATAAGGCAATACTGTACTATACAAAGAGTTTGAGTATTCCCAGTTGGAGGTATTTCTCTATACTACAAACTCAAGGTAGGGTATTCTTTTCCAGTGAATAGAGGCCACATGAATTATGTATGCAAATCTCTATGCATTCTTCTGAGGTTATAAACTAAAGAGGTGAGCCAAAATGCTTCCTTGGTAACAACAATGTGAACCAACAAATTTGAAGAATTAAATCTGTGAGTCTACTGCAGGGTAAATCTATTCTAAAATGCTGCTAAAATAAGGAATATTATGGTAGTTTGACAGAAAGCACCCAACTACTTCTGTGTGTTCCCAAAGCTCAGGTAACTGCATTATGCTGAAATAACTAGAACGAAGAAGAGTATTCTGGCTTAGCACAATGTAAGAACCAAAGCTCCAATTGTGATTCAAAATTCCTTTATATAGTATCAACACAGCAAGTACTGTACTTTCAAGCTGGAACAGTGCTCACGCAGCTTAGATGCACCTCTCTTAATACTCAAGGAGATGTGACAATTTGGGTGTAAGGTACCGTTTAAATTCTTACTATTATAAAATAATAATAATTATTAAAGCCAAACTTTATTAATGCTGCCTTTGTATGAGGAGCTGTGCCAAGTGCACTATATATCTGTTGTTCTTGTACTTCCTCCCACCCACCCCTGCTTCACAGATGAAAAAACTAAGGGACTAAGGGACTTAAGATCACACAGTAATTAAGGAGTCCTGGATCCAAACCCAGGCTTCTTTGGTTCTGATACACACAGACTCAGGCACCCTCTCTGCTGCATCCAATAATAATTACTACTACTAGTAGTGGTGAGAGGTTATCTTAGAGAAACTCTTATTACCTACATTTCAGTATCCGGTTGCAATAATAGTTATGTTTATTTCCTAGCTCCACAGAACATTTACTGCCTGCCATGTGTGACCTTGACCTAAACCGTTTTTGCTTTATTTTCTTCTCTGTAAAGTAGGGATAGCAGCAAAAAACTGACTTATTCATAGAGTCAGAGTGAGGATAAATAAGCAGGTGTGCATAGGTGCAAATATTAGTTGGTAATGATGATGCCTTAATAATGCTTTGATGATAAAATGCTATTATGGATAATGCAAAGGAAATATAAGGATGTCAGAGATGAAGCCGTAGATAGGATTTGCTAGCCAATGAGACATTATAAGTGAGAAGGAAGGGAAACCCAAACAATGCCCCCATCTGCCAAAGAAGTGCTGATGCAAAATACCAGAAATCTGTTAGCTTTTATAAAGGGTATTTATTTGGGGGTAAAAGCTTACTGTCCCAAGGCCGTGGAAAGTCCAACTAAGGTATCATAAGGGGAAGCTTCTCACCAAAGTCACCTGCCACATGAAGCACGGTGATCTCTGAGTGGTCTCTCCTTGCTGGCAGCTTTTTCCTCTTAAAACTCCATGGAGTTCAGCTGCAAGCTATCAGGCAAATGGCTCATCTCTCTCCCAGGGCCCCAGGATGAAAAATGACAGAGCTCTCTCCCTCTTCTGTATCTTCTTGAGTAAGCATCTGTTTATATAGGCCCACCAAGAGGGTGGAGACTCAACCTGAGTCACACCTTACTGATGTGATTGAAACAAAGCAGTAATCTTAACAGATAATTTAATCAAAGACCTCTCACCTGAATCTAATGCAATCAAAGGGTATCATACTCAGAGGAATAGTTTACAAATATAAGCTTTCTTCTTGGGGATTCACAAACATAATCTCAAACTGTCACCCTTCTCCCCCAATATGTTGGACTTAGAAAATTTCCAGGTTTGTGTTCTTTCTCCAAGATAGAATACATTCTCAATGGGAAGTACAGATACCCAGATATTCATTTCCATGGCAGGATTTTCTAGATGCCTTCAGAATATTCTCAGGCAACTATCTTATTGTCCTTTCAGGCAGGACTGGGAGTTAGGGAATCTGGTTCTAGGTCTTATTCTGATACTGGGGAAGTCATTGGAGCTCTCTGGGACACACTAGAGTATAAACTCTAGAAGGACTGCGTCTCTGTCCCTACAGCCTAAGTCAGGGCCTGCTACCTAGCAGGTGCTCAGAAATATTTGCTGAGAGGATGGAAATATGTGCATTAGCTATAAAAGGAGGGTGTTAAAATAGACAAGCAGATTTCAGGAACTTCCTTTTGTTGAAGAATATATGTGTTTTTTTTTTTTTTCAAATTAGGTCTGCAAATCTCAAAATGTAAAACAGATCAAGGCAGAGCTGCAGAGAATGAAGCAGCAGTATGGAATCTCGATTGCTAGAACCCTTCTACCAGGGTTTCCTTCTTCCCCAGTACCCTGTACAACTCCACCAGACACAGTGTGTGACAACCACACAGTATAGATGCCAAAGCCTCTTCTGACTCAAACTCCATGAGTCTAAATATTAATGTCTATATTTGATAAGCTATTTCTTCCTATATAAAAATAGCAGACTATCACCTTTTTTGGAAATAGGTGACTTGATTAGTAAAATATTTACTTTTAAATTATTATAACATACGTTTCTGAATTTAGTGCTCACAAGATATTCCATGTGCTCCCATACGTTTATCATCATCTCTTGCTTATCCTGGCCAATGACCCATGAGCAGTAGTGATGTACATTATTTCCACCTCTTCCAACCCTCTCCTTCCCAGCTCTGACCACATGTTCCAGAGATCACTGCTTCAAGAGGGAAGAGGGCCACCTAGCACATATCGAACTTTGTATAAGCAAGAAAAAAGCTTTAATATGTTAAGCAACTAAGATTTGGAAGTTGCTTGTGTTAATTTTTCTGACAGATACATACTTTTAATTTAATGGAGATATTTAGACAGGATTACTGAATAGGTCTTCTAAAATGTACTGTTCAACTTTCCTATATAACATGGAGTCCTCAGTGTTCAGTGCTTATAGAAGGCACACACTCCGAGGAAGAAGGTAAAGATTGTTTTGGGAACTATGACCTTAATGAGGGAGTGGAGGGGCTTTTCCTAAAGACCATAGGGCATAGTTACCCTAAAACATGTGTCATTAAATTAAAATCCCATTATTGCATATCTTCAGTAGTATTTGCAGTTCCATGTAGACTGTCTAACTTACAGAATATTGGTGAGAAGAAATCTTTTAGAGCTAAAGAGTTCATGAAAACAAACTTTTCAAATCAAATGTAGAAAAGAGAGATAAATCAGTTTGCAAGTTAAGTCACTACCCAATGAATTCTTCATTCATTGCCTCCCAGGCATTTGAAAGTGTTCTATAAATAGATTTATAATTTAAGATTTGGGTGATGTTATCAATTCTCAAGAGAAGTCTAAACTATAGATACTCTTAGACAAGGACTTAAATATTGAATTTTGTTAACAAAACTTAGGTTTATGCTCACTCTATCAGTTGACTTCATGTTTAATCTGTGACCTTTCATTTTTATGTAGTTGAGAAATACTTAACTTTTCTAAAATTTAAG
The DNA here is from genome assembly GCF_030445035.2 of Dasypus novemcinctus. NCBI lineage: Eukaryota > Metazoa > Chordata > Mammalia > Cingulata > Dasypodidae > Dasypus > Dasypus novemcinctus. The sequence continues at coordinate 43,592,224 of NC_080683.1, read as the reverse complement.
TATTTTGGAAAAGTTGGAGATGCTCTTAGCTGTCAGAGCTCCCTAGAAATTGCACTCGCCTGAAGAGAGCTACTTCTCCTAAGGTCGGGTCTCATGCCTGGGGAGGTCTGAATCTGGTAAGAGGTCAAAGTAAGGATTTGATGATCAGTTTCAGAGTTTCCAGGGGATGAAGAGAGGCCTTATTATTACCCTGTAGCCCAAATCCTCCCTCTTTCCAACCTTTTGCTTCCCTACCCACACAAGTGAGGCTCCTGAAAACTCTGTCAAACTTCTTGCACAAAAGTCTCCACTTCAGAGTCTGCTTCTAGGGAACCTGCCCTGCAACTTGGGGATGGGAAACAAGTCAATCTAGTGTGGTCAGAGCTTTTCCTATCACATGGTAGGTACCAACCAGTCTGTCTCTGAAGGTAAATGATCTGAAGAAAATCACATCAGCTTTATTCTGTATCGCCAATTGCTTTCAAGTTAAAATTAACATGGGCATTTTTGGAAAGGGCAAGAAACATTAACTAACTGGATAAAAGATGTTTGCAAAACAGGGAGAGACAATTTACCTGGATGATAACAGTACTAATTTATGGAGATTTTATATAAGAATATAATATATAAGAATGTATGAATTAATTATTGATTTAGAAATATCTTTTCTTTCCTAATATGAACACTCCATATGCAGGCTTAATCTAATTCTTTCGTGTAGAAAAAGAAAAAAACTCGTACTCAGAGTTCTTTTGGTTGAAAGAAACAGAAACCTGCTCAAACTCAGATCACGATTTCATAGAAAAATCTTCAAAGAGGCCTCACAGTGATTTGGTCTGAGATATCAGGAACCGACTCTTCTCTCAATGCCTGATTTACTTTCCTGGCTGCTAAAACAAATACCACACAACTGGTTGCCAATCTCTCCTTCTCTGTTGACTAACCTTGCACAAGGCCCAAATGACTTCTTGTGTAGATAAGTAATCATCTGTTTCTCTAATAACCTCACAATCCTGATTTCCAATTTGACTATTTCAAACTTTCTCATCCTCATTTCTCCAACTCCCCTAATTTTTAGAAGGTAATCACAGAAAAAATAGAAACCAGAAGTCAGAAGTTCCCTCATCGTTCCAGTCACAAACATACATCCTTTCTCTTTTATTCAAACCATCTTTTTCACTGTATTCTTTCCATTGACTTTTTTTTAAAGATTTATTTCTCTCCCTTTCCCCCCCACCCCAGTTGTCTGTTCTCTGTGTCTATTTGCTGCATCTTCTTCTTTGTCCGCCTCTGTTGTTGTCAGCGGCATGGGAATCTGTGCTTCTTTTTGTTGTATCATCTTGTGTCAGCTCTCCGTGTGTGCGGCACCATTCCTGGGCAGGCTAAACTTTCTTTTGCGCTGGGCAGCTCTCCTTATGGGGTGCACTCCTTGTGCATGGGGTGCACTCCTTGTGCATGCGGCACCCCTACGCCAGGGACACCCTTGCATGGCACGGCACTCCTTGCTCACATCAGCACTGCGCATAGGCCAGCTCCACACGGGTCAAGGAGGCCTGGGGTTTGAACTGCGGACCTCCCATGTGGTAGACAGACGCCCTAACCACTGGGCCAAGTCCGCTTCCCTCCATTGACTTTTAAATACTCTTTGTTTTATTAAACTTATATTCCGTTTAAAAGAAATCTACACTGGATCACACATTTTCTCCATTCTCTTTCACTTCTTAGACAATATTCTGGTAAGCCTTGCGTATACTAGTTGTATTTATTTACCTTCCTCACTCTAATGACTCCAACCTAGCTTCTGGCTCCATCACTTCATAGAAAACACTTTTTCTAAAGTCATGAATTATCTCCACGTTACTAAATCCAATAGCTATTTTTCAGTTCTTATCATATTTGATGTCTCAACAAAATTATTTTTAAAAATTCAGGCATAATTTACATACAGTAAAATGCAAAGATCTTAAATTACAGTGTGATCAGTTTTGACAAATGCTTACACATGTGTAGAACACATCTTTATCAAAAATAAAGAACTTTACATCCCTCCAGAAAATTTTCTCCTGCTGCTTTCCAGTTAACTGCTCATTCCTTTCACAAGTGATTTGGCTAGCATAAACTAGCTTTGTATGTTTAGAGCTTCATATAAATGGAATCATACAGCTTGAACTTTTTGTGTCTGGCTTCTTTTACTCAGCATGATGTTTTTGAGATTGGTCTATGTTGTTCCTATATCAGCGATTTATCCTTGTTTATTGCTAAATAGTATTCCATTGTATAAGTATACCACAGTTTTAAAATTTATTCATCTGTGATCGACAGCTGGGTGGGCTATTTCTAATGTGGGGCCATTATGAATAAGGCTGCTATGAAATTCTTATACAAAAGTTTCTGTAGATATACGTTTTCATTTTTCCTTTGTAAGTATCTAGGAGTGAAATTTCTAGGTCACAGTACAGACGCACATTTACATTTTTTAAGAAAATGCCAGTTTTCCTAGGTGGTTTTACCAGATTATGCTCCCACTCACTTTATACTCACTAGCATTTGGTATGTTACATTTTAGCCATCCTAGTGAGTGTGCCTTAGCTTTCTTAAAATACTCTTGACTTTTACTTGGGAAAACAATGCTCTACTGGTTTTTAATCCTACCTCTCTGGCCATTTATTCTTTGATGTCTTTGCAGGGTCAGTATCTGCTTTTGACTTTTAAAAGCAGAGGTTCTTTAATGCTCAGTCATAGGCTTTCTTCTTCTCTAAATCTAATCACTCATCCTCATCTGTAGTTTCACTGTCACCTGTGCATATTTGACTTCACAAATTTATATTCCAGACCCATCCTCTCATCTGAGTTTCTGACCTATAGCCTATTTGATCTCATTCTTGAATTGCGAAAAGTCACCACAAAAGCCAAAATAGCCAAAATAAAACTTAGGATCGCTTTTATCCTTCCAGATACTCCCCAAACCCAATGGCACAAGCCAGAAGTCAACTCATATGCAATCCATTCAAAACAAAAATATCTGTAGCTTTTGTTCCCAAATCCTTCTCAAATCTCAACATTCTGCCAACACCACTGAGGACCATGTATCTAATCTCTCTCCCTCAGAGGCTATTCTGTTAGGACTGGCCTATACACATATAAATAGGCTTAAGCATCAAGGAGATCTTGGTTATGTCATTTAAACATTCTGTGCTTATTTATGTATCTTTCTGAAACAACTGAGTTTGCTTTTAGGACTAGATGAGATAAATGTAACTGGACAGAAATTTTAGTATAATGCTTCTGTAATTTGTTAAGCTGCCTTTTCTCTGTTATTTTATTTTTTGAAGTTGAAATAAGTTCTAAACAAACAAACAAACAAAAACAGAAAACTCTTTTGGTTTCCCTCTTTTCTTAGGATAAAGATAAAACTCTACAGCATGATCTAGAAGGAGTCACATTGTCTGGCCTCTGCCTGTCTCTCCTAATTCCTCTCAAGCCGTACTGTTCTTGCCTTTCTCCTGACTTTTTCTTCTTCCTCAGCACCCGCTTTCTTTCAGTTCTTCAGGCTCACTAGTCCTCCTCCCACCAGAGATCCTCTGTTCTTCTGCATTGCAGGTTCTTTCCTCCCTATTTGCCTAGTTAACTCCTACTTATCCTCAGATCTGAGCTCAACCATCATTGCACTTTTCGTGGGGAACACTTCTTGGCCAGCCTGTTCCTAGTCAAATTACTAGGTCTGAAATATCTTATCGAAATATCATATATTCTCATGTATTGTACTTATCATAGATTTTAATTTTACATGGGTGTTTATTTAAATATTAAATTAAATTTAAGTTATTTAAATAAAATATACCTACTCCTGCAGAAGGCAGGGGCCATACCTAGTTCAACTGACCACCATATCTTTAATTCTAGCAGACTGCTTGGCATGTCATAAGGGCCCAATCCATTTTTCTTCTATGAGTAGGGATCACTCATTTACTTTGACCCTCTGTTTACTATTTCAAATTTGGAAGAGAATCTTCTTTGGCTTTGGCCAGTCAATGAACTGCATGGCCTTAGATAAAATATCCACCCTTAGTCCAACCAGCCAAGGCCAGGGGGATAACGTGGCTGTAGGACTGCCTATTTCATGAAGGCCAAAGGAAACACAGCTGTGGGAAAGGTAATGCAACTTCTATAAATGAGACAAAATTAATCTTTAAGACTTTCTGGAAGGAATGTTTTAAGTCTTCAGGTGTATGGGTATAAGAGATTATAAGTGTAGATGTATGAGTGAGGTAAGTGGATATGTGTGGGTGAAGATATAAGTTCATGATGTATGTATACAAGCTTCAAGTTGTTTCAGCACAGTCAGTAACCAGTCTTTTTCCATCAACTAACTTTTTCCTTGGATCACTGACCAACAGTCTAGTTGAAGCCAAACTTACAAATGAAGAACAAAGGAAAGCTATTCTCCCACAGTGAATAAAAGCCAACTGAATTTTCTAAGTGAAAGCAAACAAACATGATGGTTATTTATGCATAATTCAAAAGCATAGTAGTAAAAGCTAATTGGAATCATAAATAAATTACTACATACTGAAAATTTTGTATTTTCAGACCAGTATTAAAATTAAAAATAAAATCATCACAATTAAAACTTAGTTCATCTTAAATATCATTGCAACACATACCATTGCAAAGGGAATCTTTAAAGAAAACATTTCTTAATCTCTAGCAATGATCCACTTATTTTGAATAATACTCAATATAAACAAACTCAAAATCAACAAAGTAATTAGAGGCTTTTCTGGAGTTTTCTAAAACAGGATGTAATCTTACAGAGCAGGCAAATCAAACCAGAATTTTAAAAAATTAATTGCTCCAATTTGTTGGAAGTTAAAATGGAACCATGTAGAGAAAGTGTGACAGTAGAAAAATCACTGGCCTAGGAGACAAAAGACTCAAGTCTTATTCCTTGCTTATTCCTAGAAACCTGAGTTTCTGGACTTCAAATTTCTCTTCTTAAAATTAGAGTTGGAATAAATATTTGTTGATAAATGTTTCATCTTGATTGCCAGCTCTCAACAGTTGATGGCTAGGAGCACTAAACTGAGAAAGTTTCTGAGGCATCTGCCATTTTTTACTGATGCTGCTCTAGGTACAGGAGGTTGCCAGTGTGCTGAGTATTTGCCATCCCTGTACTAGATGTTCTTTAAGCTCCCATCAATATCTCAACTCAATTCAACTGTGAGATGTCAAATACCAGTGCTTTTGTGTTCTGGGCAGAGATTGTCCAATTCAGCTCAACAAGCACTTACTGAGTCCCTATTATGTATAAGTCACAGGCTGGGCAATGGAACAACAAACATGATTAATGTCAGATAACTGCCTTAAGGTAGTTTAAGTATAGAGGATGACATAGCCAAAGGTTTTTTTTTAATATTAAAAATATAATCAATACAATGTGATTGCTTTATGATCATAAGCATCTAATCTACTTCTAAATACAAATCAGAAAACATATTAAGTTTCCCACTGTTACTGAAGTTATTGATGTTTCAATACAGAAGAAATATTAAGCATGGCTGCCCAAAGGGTTGCTATTTAAAATGCTTTATTTATGCTCTCCCACATTGGCATTTAAACACCTTAACAATGATGCCATTCAAAAATCCATGAATGATAAATCAAGAGCCCAAGAGACCATCAGAAAATTATATTTCAATTTCGCCTTGTAATGTATCATATGCAATATATTCTCCTCATATGTTCTTTTTTACCTAGTTCTCTCAATAGCCAAAAATACTCAGCTGATTCTTATTTTCATGTTTATGAGGATAGAATTTCCTTGGTAAGAGTATCAGTCCCACTCCATCCACCCACTCACCCCCTATTGATCTAGCCAGGACCTTAGGTAACTCCTCCAGTTGACATCTTCTGAATCTGTTCATTCATTCATACTCAGGGTTTTTAAAAAAATGGGCACCTATTATGTGTAAGGCATTGTGCTTACATGATCCTGTTCTCAGGAATTTATGTTATAATGAGGGAAGACTGTGGGAAAAGGTTATGAGGAAGATGTTCACAGACAACAAATACTAATAATAACATTGATCTGGGAAGTCTGGGAAGATGTACCAGATGAGGTGTCACCTGAGCTAATTTTAAAGGCCAGATAAATATTAGTTAGGTTTAAAAGGAGAGGCTGACTGGAAAAAGCAGGGGTGGAGTCACCAAGTTGTGAAGAAGCAATAACTTCAGAACTAGTTTAGTAAGGCTCTGGCAGTGAGGTGTGCCTGGATCGCTTGAAGAAGAGCTTAGCAGGGCCCAGACTATGAAGTTTTAACTTTACTCTGATAGCAATGTTGTTTCAGTGAAGAGACATGATCAGATGAATTTTAGAAAGATGACTCTGACAGCAGTGTGGAGAAGAAATGGAGGGAGGGCTAATCATTGGCAGGAAGCTATTTCAAGCACCCAGGTGAGTAGTGATGAGCCTACATTAAGGTAATAGCAATGAAATTGGAAAATAAGGGAGAAATTCAAAGGTTTCTAAGAAGATTGACTCTGTCGGATTTTCTAATCGATTGAATGGGAAGTTGCAATGGTGATGCAATCCACAAAGATGGAGTATAGAGGAAGCAGAGAGTTTAGGGAAAAAGTCAAGAAATTCATGTTGGGTCATTTTAAGTTTGCAGTGTCTATAGGGCCAACCAGGTAGAGGCATTTAACAGGTTGTTAGGTACATGAATCCAGAATTTGGTAGAAAAGTCTTATGTAAAAATATTTTGGGGAAATTCATTGATGTATAAGTGTGGCTGATAACATGAGTATGTTTGAGATTAACCAGAAAGCACTAATAAAATGGGAGTAGAAGGAAAAGAATAGGATCCCTGAGAAGGCCAACATTAGACATTCACAAGAGGAATGAATAGGACCATCTAGATCAGTAGAAGGAATATCAGGAGGAAATAGAATTATAGAAATGAAGACAAGAAAGAACTTCAAAAATATTTTGTATTGCTAAGTATTTAGTCTCCTTAAAGTATATGTCTCATCTTTTGTACAACTTGCACTACCTTCCAAAAAAAGGCAGGTGCTTCTTGTGGATTAGGACTATGTTTTTTACTGTACGTGGCCATCCTAGAGCCTTTAACCATGCTGCATAAATGACAGGCAGGAACTAAAAACCACTTGACTGATCAATCTTAATTCTACCTCATAGTGACTATTACAGTTTATGCCTCGAAGTTTTAAATACAGTGAACTCTCTTTCTAAAGTCTATGTCTGAAATAAGATTCAGACCATAATATTTTACAGACTAATATCAAGTTTTATTACAGGTTGCTACGTATTAGGTGCTACATTTGGTCTAGGGTACATGGACATCTTTAAACTGAAATAGCCAGCTTAATTATAAGAAGACTTCACTATATTTTTCTGAATTATTTTGTTCTGAAAATTATCAAGATGATCATGAAGAGTATAAAAGGAGAGTCTTTTTTTTTTTTACAAGTTTTGCTCTTAATATCCAAAAATAAACAAGCCAGCTCATTTCAATATCCCTTTATTTCAAATACTAGGATGTAAGATATAGCCATTTTATCCCAGGAAAAAAAAAAGGGTTATAAAATAAGACTTAAGCTTCAATATATTACAATACAGTGATAAATGAAGAAAATAAATCTCCTAAGCTATGTGAAATATAAAAGGAAAAGCCATTTGGTTACTTTACTTTTGTTTTCATCTCTTTCTACTCTTTCTACCAATATACTAAGTAATCTTTCTGATATGGATAGAACTCCTAAATTTGGATATATACTGTCCTATATTTAAAGAAAGTTGATAAACTGATTTAAACATACCTTAGATATTTCACATGCCATCTGCCTAATTTTTCCAAAATGAAAACCACACAAATTAAAGTGAAAAGAGCTATCCACCCTAATAAATAATTATTATGTTTGTTAATAATGCTTTGAGAACAAAAATATAAGTTGAAAATATAAAGCCTAGGAAACTTTATCAGTAACTACTACCAAACTAGTTTCCATTTGTGAATATGTATATTATGCATGAGAATCCATTAAAAGAAACTAAAGAATGTAAGACATTTATATGACATACAGCTACTGTAATTGGTTTACAATTCACATAGTAAATATAATAGCATCTTTCTGACAATAATTACCTGTTATAATGAGAAGGAATATGAAAAATATACTAAATAATATGTAAATTGTTAGTAAAGTATTGTATTCTATATTACATAAAGAAATCCATTTAGTTCATTGTGTTTCTCTAAAATAGCTAATATTATAATTAAGTGCATTAATTACTTACAGAGTGCATGAAATTACCTTATATACCATTAACTTATTTTATTATCTAAACTTTAGAGGAATTATCAAACTATTACATTCTAAAAACTAATATTACATTCTCATATCAAAGATGTCTTCTCTAAACTGCAGGTTGCTCTTTTTCAATGCCCAAAGGAGGATTCCCATAGAGTCCTGTACATTACAGTTACAATTCAGATACTTTTAATTTTTTTTTTTTTTTGGAATTTTAAATTCAACTTTTCCAAAAGAGACCACTTTCCACCAGTGCTCCATAAAATGTAGCATTTCATCCTCAGTAACAATGATTTTGAAGATTCGATAACCACAACTTGCCTGCAATACTTATTGCTAGGATATACTTCATGATTGCCGATTGTTTGCTTTTCTCAAATGTTAAATGAATAATTTGGGGTTGGGGAAGCAAGAAAAATAAAGGGGAAGAATATATAAGTTATTGTCCAGACAACACAAAACTGAGAGAAAGTGGTACTAGTTGTAATCATAGTAACAAAAGAAGCATAAACAGGTACAGTACTGGGCAAGCCAACATGTATGGTCACCTCTTAAAATAATTCTCTTTTGTATTTAAATAGACATTCATGTGCATGGGAAGTTTTCATAAGATAGCAACAGAGAGAGGAAAATCTAAAGTCAATTCTGTAGTATGCCCCTGTCTTGCCATTCACAAATAGCTGGCCCAGATAAAATTAAGTGTACATAAGACTAATGTAAGAGTATGAGAATACACATGCAGAAAACCTACACCATCCCGTACAGAAGCTTTAAAAAACCTTAACACATACAGCTTATTATATTCCTCAATAGTAAACTGACATGAAAGAGAAACAACTACATGGTACTTAACAAGTACATGGCCCCTTATTCAGCTAATGCTGAAAATGAATAATTTATTAATTCCAGTGACACTAAAATCATCAGACTGTTTCTCCAAATTTTTTTCTGTTAAACAATGGGGAAATCAACCTAACGCTAGTTTCTCTTATTCTGAAACAGGGTTACCTTTCACCAGTTTTAAACTTTATCATTTTTCCCACATTGCTCTTTGTGGTAATATCGTCGGTCATTTAATGAGAAAGAAGGAAGAATACAGAGAATGAACATGTAAACTCAGCTCAAGCCCTGGATTCTTATTCTTCCTTAAACCTCTTACCATGGAAGGTCTAATTTTCATACAAGTATTTAAAGCCCTGGCCACAGTGCACCATTAGTGTGATATGATGATGGAGCCTTATACAAGTTCTCATTTCCATAGGACACCCAGTAGCTATGACAAACAAAGAAAAGATGATTGTAAGATTCTTCTAGTGTTTTCAAGAGTACAGGTAATAATGGCATCTTTCTTTGGTACAGCAATTTGCAGCTTAAAGGTGCCTCCACTCTCTTGCCAAAGTCTCATAGCAGGCATTATAAATTCTACTTTGCACATGAAGAAACTGAGATTTGGATGAGTTAATAAATTGCTTATATTCAAACCTATAGAAAGTGGTAATATTAAGACCAGAATCAAGTCCACCACTCTTTCCCTCCATGACAGGTTTAAAGTAGGGACGAAGCAAAAGTTAGGCTGTTATCCAAGAAGCCCAAGGTCTGTTCCAATTCTAACACATGAAATGACCTTATTGTTCAGTTTAACATCATATGATACTTTGTTAGAAATACCCTACCTAATAAATACAATCTAGAACCATAGGAGGGAGAAGTGATAACCTGGTGGTGGAGGAGAACAGTAGGAAAATGCTAATGTATTAGGGAACAGCATGAGCAAAAGAGCAGCTAGATCATAAAAGTCCCAGGCACATCCAGGGTAAGTGAGTCACATGCAGTTAGAAGTGGTAAGCAAAAACAGTACTCAGAAAAGGGTAAAATAATGCCACTAACCAAAGTTCTTCTCTTCTTCCTTGTGGGTTTTGAAAACCAGGATCAAAGATCCTGAGCAAAGCATCAGAAAGGTGCCTACCTAACTGTGGTGTTTTACTAATATTAGAAAAATCACAGAAAACTGACAAGATAGACTTCTCCTCAAGTAAGAGAGCATGGAACAGAGGAAGATATTTAAAATGCCCAGTCCAATGCCTGATGTATAGTAGGTACTCAATAAACATTAGTCTCCTTCACCAATAGATGAGGGAAACAAACCATACCATCCAAAGCTTGAGGAATTTTTTAAAAGGCTTAAAAGAACCCTAATGATGTGGGGTCAATATATATGGGTCCTGGATTCTGTTACTCTAAGTGCCATGGAGACTGACTTCAACTCTCATGGTTAAACTTCATTCATATGAAAAATATCCAACTTACATCATGGAACCAAATATAAAAAGTTATTTAAAAATATGAAAAGTATATGAAGATAAGTGAAATGCAATCCAATGGACTTTGTTTATAATCCATGGTGTAGCCACCTCATTGCTCTGCTTATTAAAGGTGTGGAAAAATAGTATTATTTCAGAATTTATATTTACTTATCTTTTCAGGAAGCTAACTGCACTGGTCTGACATAAATTGTTCTCCCCATTTAACAAATTAAGCACATACCTCCCCCAAGGTGTTATATTTTTATTATTTGAGCCAGCTGTAGCATATATAATTCATACTAGATCTATAAGCTACTTCTAATTTACAAGTCTATTATTTACATGGTACCTTCTTCACTTCAGGTTAAGAAGGAATGCATATAAGTTAAAAGAAAAGTCAAACATGGTTGAAAAAAATGTGAAACTAGTGGTTACGGCTCATGTCCTCCTGATAACTCACAGCATCTTTCATTTTTCAGGTTTGTCTTTTCTACATTTCTTCCATGAGCATTTGGGAACTCAGTTGTGGGTATGCACATTAACTAAGATACGTTGCTATTAAAAGTGAAGAATTCCAATAGAGTCCAGGATTAACTGTCCCTTATTTTGACCCTATCTATTAATGGTGTAAAGACTACTAGATCATGGGTGAAAAAGCAAGTTTTTTCCCCAGTCTTTTCCACTTTATACAGCATCATGAAACAAGTAGACACCTGTTCACATCTATCCCCCCTCTCTCTCCACTACCTGCCTTTCCCCTTTCCCTTCTCACCCATCCTGAGTCAGCAAAATGACAGAATCTTTTTGGACATAAGACTTGAAAATCTTTGCAAACTTCAATGAAAATATGATACCTGTACATGTGGTAAGTCTATGCCTACCGCATACCAATTTCCCCAGAACACTTTTCCTTCTTTTATCAGTTGCTAAATGGGGTCTTTCATAATGAGTCTTATGGATACATTTTAGACCACAATACTCTTCTTGGTTGGTGGGAGGAAGAGTTGAAGTTAGGAGTTCCCCTATTCATCCAACTTTTTGTCTCTTCTCTCAAGTGGAGATTTTCAAATGATTGAAAAGTGAATACTACGCTTACTGTTATGGCGAGCTTGAGAAGTCCAAAGTCAATACTCTCACAAATCAATTGACGTCATGGGTTTCAGAATTCAGATGGAAAATGAAAGGTCACATAACCCCAATCGAATTTACTTGCCCATGTTTGCACAGATAGTAAGTGACAGAACTAGAATTAGAACCCAGCAATGCCTGACTCCAGAGTTAATGGTCTTTCCACTATACCATAAAGCTGTTTATTATCTTTGAACTGGAGACAATTCCCTTTTTCTCCATCCACAGAATGTTCTATCATGAGTATCTGTAAAGCTCTGGACCCTTTTATAAAAATCAGCAGCTGATTCTCTGAATCAGCCTAACCGCTTGCCAAACCACTTCTCGAAAATGAGTAAAGACCAGAAATTCACTTAAGGAAGATGTAGATGAAATGGAAGCTTCTTCTTGGTAGAAAGAATATAGTATATGGGCAGATATTTGGACTTAGAATAAAAGGTATAGAATCAAGTTCTCATTGGGCCATGTTATATGAATCCATTTAGGAAATTATTGAAATTCTACAAGTCTAAGATGAGATTTTGAGTATTATAGTACCTGACTTAACCTATACTTACTTATATGTGTGTATGTGAAACATTAGCATGGTTCGACTATTTAAGAATAGATCAAATAATTTCTTAGAATTAATGATTGGCATGAAGTAAATGTTCAATAAATGTTAATTATTTTTATTAATATCTATATGGCTCTCAGCTCATATCCTCAAACCATCCTTTCAACGCTCTACTTCAATTTTTCCTCTTCTTTTACTCCTTTCTCTATGAAGCCTTAATAAAAAAGAAATATTTTAGATCTAATGAGTTCTTCTCTGATATAGACCTCAGAAAATGCAGTTCCCAACACATATAATATATTGATTCATGGTGTCTGGTGACAGTTTAAGAGCATTCATTGAGGAAGTTATGTTTAGGAAAGCCTCCAGAACACATACACACACATACACACATACACCAAAAAACTTTCTGAGATTGAAAAAAAAGGGTCTTATTTGTAGACAGTTAAATCAGTCATTAAAAATAATTTGTAGGAGTCAACTATTTCTACTTAGATGAAAATGGTGTTTAAAACATGTGTTTTTGCCAGTAAAAATGTATTCTTTTTATGACAAGTACTTTATATTCTTGAAGAAAGTTTTTCTAAAATCTTGTGATGAAAGTAGCCTGTTTACTTTTTCCCACTGACATTTATTTAAAGACATTACCAAAACATAATTCAAGTAGTAATTTACAATCAAGGCTGATAAAGCTATATAAACATCTTTTAACTGATATTTTGTAATACTGCTTTGGCATTTTCACTCACCAGTTTTCTATTTTCTATTAACACCTACTTTTATACATTGTAAAGTGAGACCAGGCACAATAGGTAGCCCAAAGTGATGGCTCTGCAGTGATGACAAAAGTGAATTTAAAGTCTAATTGCTCCATTATCAGAACTTTCATTTTGTAGAGTCTCTTGTGAAAATAATATTTTCAGATATGTGATATGATGGAGCAAGCATTACTGCAAAAATGTCTATCTGATTTATCAAATGTTAAAGTCCTGTGAAAAGTGTGCATTTCCCAACTTATTTTTATGCAAAGTTTAGAAAGTTCCACCACCTATACATACATGTCATTAGGTGCCCACATATATGTGTCATTTGAATAAGCCTCATCGTCCCCATATTTTAGGAAATAAAGTGCCCTCTGACAAAATGTACAGCACTGCTCCACTAACTGTGGGCAATATCACATGCTGACGTGGCTGCAAACTCACCAATCTGCCAATGCTCAAAAGGCCAAGGCATTAGCAAAGAGGCTGACTGTTAAAGTTAATGCAGAGACTGAAATTATAGAGGGCTGTTGTATAACTACATCACTACTAGACTATTTTATGAATCCTTGCAATAGGGAACAATATTTACAAGCAAGTGGAAAGCAGTCACAGGAACGGCAGTGGAATAGATGTTTTACACATGAACAGTTGGATGGTCCTCCTAATTTTTTATTTGCCCACATAAATTCTTATAATCTTATCATTGTTGTCCTTAGGAAATTAGCAGGTTTGGGATTCTGTCCTAAAACTCACCCTCTCCCACTTAAAATCACTCACTCTCCACCATCCCTGAAACAGCCAATGAAGAGTCGTGATGGCCACTACTTGCACTGTGCCTTCCCCTTCCTATCCGGACACTGTCAAGCAGTAGCTGATATTTTCCAGTGGCTGCTGGAGGCCTCCATCTACCAGCTATCTGCAGCAAACACCAAAAGGAACAGCAGCAAACCGTAAATCCTGACCAGCAGAAAAGTGTCCAGACAGGTGGGAAAAACTGCAACCAGTCAGGACAGACAGACTGACAACCAGACAGACAAACAGCAGCACCATCAGACACCATCCATTACTTCCAGTCTCAGAAGAGGGGAAGCCTGCAGCACCAGGGACGTCTTTGTTCCTCTAGGGACAGGCAGCAGATTAACAAGAGTTCTGCCTCCCTCAAACCGACAGGTTAAAGTTTTTTTTGTTGTTGTTTGTTTGTTTTTGGTTTGTTTGTTTTTTGATGAGGAGCAGGGACTTCAGAAACCTGCTGCTTTTAGTAGAACCAGACCAGCTCTGGCCTTTGAAGGTAATGGTTCCTTTCTGAGTCTACAATGTAAGGGCAGGAATGTCTAGAATTCCACTCTTTTTCTGTGACCTGCCACACACATCCTCCTCCCCCAGTGGTGGCACTGACACTGGTCGGGGACCCATCAGCCTCCTTCTATTCCTTTCCTGTTAGACATTGCTGCACTGAGGGGAAGCAGAAGAAACCTTCCATGACAGCATCTTCTCTTGAGGAGGTAATCTTAGGGGTGGGGGAGAGGCTGTGCTAGGTGTGCTCTGCACCTGGGTGTCACCCCTGTTCCTCCCTGTCCCTTCTTTACTATCAGCTAACTCCAGATGCAACAGGTTCCTTTTGGCTCTTCATACCAATCCCTTGTCCCCAAATATACCTTCTGGCCTACGTGCAGGACACCAAGGAATTATTTCCAGTTAGGGTCTCTAAATTCCCCTACACCAGAGTTGAAAACTTTCCTGAATATATGAAGACCTCCCAAGGAAAGGCAGGTTGAAATCCCCTCCAGCTTCCCTCCATGGTTGATGGTAAAGAGCAGGAAGCCCACTCTCAATGAGAGCACCTTCTAAGCAGTTTTGGCTGAGGCTAAGGCAAGCAGCAGCACTATCAGTGTCACACACTCTTGCACCACCAGCAATGAGCTCCATCTCCCTAACCCCAGGAAAATGTGGCACCAGACAGGGAGCCCTTGAAGGGCTGATGGGCTCTAAATAAGGGGAGGCTGCAATTATTCAGTCCCCTATTGTACTGCTTCCACGAGGAACTGAGCCGGCCTCAGAGGTCTCCAGGAAACCAGTAAAGAGGAACCTCTATTTTTAATCAGGCCAGAGTCCCCATCAGCTTCTCCCTTTATTCCAAACTTTGCATTGCCAATGCATTCCATATGAGTGAGAAAATTTATCTTTACACAGGTATTCTGTGTGGAAGACTGCAAATAGAAGGTAAAAGAAAAAGCGGGGGAGGCAGGTTACCAAAGATGGCAACTGCCCAAAAAAAGACCCAACCTTGTTCTGCGAGATGAATGAGTACCAAAATGAACACTAAAAATAGGCATTTTTATTATATAAATGTTGGCACCCTTGATTGGGGTAATCCCAACCTGCTAAACAACTCCAACAAGAGAAAAGGAGCTGCTCTTAGCATCTCTTCATCCCACCTCCCCTTCTACTCATCCCCTGCCCCCTAAGCTGCTCTCAGCCCAGGGCCCTTCCACTTGGGTGGGATCAGCTCTCCTCAGCTTCTGCACATCCCACCACCAGGGTGGCCCGTGTCCACCCAATCTTCCTATGCACCCGATTTCAAGCCATCTTCTCCCGGCTCTGTGCCATTCCCTTCTTCCTCAGGACCAACCTCCTCCCCACTCAAGCCCTGCGCCCCTGGCCCCAAGGCGGGTGCCTCCGCCCGCACCCAGCACCCTCGCCCGCCCCTCCCCCACACTCAGCCGAGAGGATTGGGTGAGTGAGTGGTGAATGGACGGATGGAGGCACGGAGGCACGGATGGCGCGGCTGGGGGTGGCTTACTTGAGCATGGCTTCTTCTTTTTCCTCCTCTTCCTTCTGCCGGTCCATCACTGCCATGATAATGTTCCTCTCCTCCTCGGTCAGGTGGCTCAGGTCCGGCAGCTCTTGCATCGGGGGAGGCACCGTGGGTGGGCGAGGACCGCGGGGCCCCACGGCCGAGGACATTTTCGTGGCCTGCCCGCCCCCTCCTCTTGCTCTCTCTCCCTCTCACCTTTCGGATTCACGCCCAGCAGCTGCGCCCCTGCTTCCCCCTCACAGCGGAGCCCTCCCGGCGGCGGCAGGGGGAGGAGGAGCCGCGGCCGCAGCAGCAGCAGAGCCGGAGAGAGAGAACCCAGCTTTCATGGTTGTTTGCGTCCACCCAGCCCCGGATGCTGCCTTTGTTTTGGTCGCCCTAGCGAGGCTCGGGGCCGCCCGGCCGCCTCCCGCAGCCCAGCCTCGGCCGGCGGGGGCGGGCGGGCGCGGCGAGGGGGCGAGGGCTCGCGCCGGGCTCCGCCGAGCGGGGCGCCGCGGGCCGGGCGCGCGGGGCGGGGGCGGGGCTGGGGCTCGGGCGGCCGCGGGCGCCGCCGCTGCTGCTCCCAGGCTCGGCTGCCTCCAGTTTGGGGCTGCGGGAGGGAGAGCGAGAGTTTGGGTGTCAGTTAGGCGGAGTCTCCGATGTTTCGCTCCCGGGTGATGCTGCTGCTGCTCTCGCAGACAGAGCCGCCAGCCACTCAGTCCCGGAGCCGCTCCGCCCACGGGCGCCCACCCGCCCACTCCCCAGGTCCGCGCCACGCGTGCCCCAGCCGCTCCCTCCACGCTCGCCAGTGTGCTCGCTACATCGCTTTATCCCCAGGTACCCCTCACCCGTGAGTCATCCTCCCTCTCCAGGTCCCTAGTCTGTGTCATCCTACCCAACCCTGTTTTTCCATGGGTTGCATGGAATCATCATCATCCTCGCTACCATCTTCATCATCGAGCATTAATATTATTTGAGCATCCACAATGTCCTGAACAGCAGCTGGAACACCCTCTGGATACATTTCTTTTTCCCCTGCCACCATATCTTTCCCGTGAACTACTCAAATGTTCCCAGCTACAACACTGTAATTTTTTAGATAATTTTGATGCATACACACACACATACACATGCACCTCCAACAGTCTGAATTTTCTGGGTACATTGTACTCTTCAATCCAGTGTCTTTTTTAGCTCGCCCTCACTAGGAATGTTCTGCAATGTATCCTGTTCTCCTCCAAGATACCCCAGCACAGTAACTCTTTAATTTGTCACAACCGTACTTCTCTGCAGCCTACAAATGGATTATCTGCTCTAATTCCTTTAATGGTGCTCACTATCATCGTGTACTCATGTCTTAATCTCTGGCTCATACTTCTCAAGAAACACTGATCCCAGGTAAGAAAAACACCTGGCCATATCTTACTGTATTTAAGGAGCTTGTGATCAGCACCTGGTCCAATGATAGGCATTAAGGATGCCCTCCTGTTGCTGAGAAAGGCAACAACAAATACACAATCCTTTCCAAAACATGTAAGTTGTCCTTGGAAACTTGGAGACTGAATTTTGGTGATATAAAAGAATCAATACTGAGAGGATCCAAGTTTGAACAACAATTTCCTACTGAATATCTAACTTAGCAAAGGTGAGGAGAGAATTGACAGTTTCTCTCCTGAGAAATTCTTTCTAAACTTTCAAGAAGGAATGAGCTCTTATATATTTTCTTCCCAAGCCTGCCTTTTTTCAAGGAAGAAGATGATATTTATGGATACAAAAATTCCTAATATCTTCAAGATGAAAAAAAAAACAACAACAAAAGTTTAGTTGATTTCCTATCAAATGGAGGAATTGCTTCAATATGGATACATGTGTTTGAATACCCTTAGTAACTATTTGGGACAGCTAATACGCCATCTTCAGTCTTCTCCAGAGTACAGCTTCCCCATTTTTCCAACCAGTAATTGTGTAACATGACCTAAAGTTCTGATCATTCTGCTCACATGCCTTTGGACAGTTGAGTTTTTCATTAGCCCTCCTGAATTATGGTATAAAGAATATGACTTAAAAATGTAGATCAGTGCCTGGCACTTACTAAATGCTCAATAAGTGCTTTGGAGTCATTATTTTACTTGTACAACTTACAATTGGTCTAACTTTTTGGATAGTCATGTCACTTATGAGTATGCCATTAATAAGCTTGTAGTCCTTTAAATTTTCACTTTTTCATAAGTGCTGCTGACTAGCCAGATTTCCTATTTCTTCTAATCAAGCAATTGGTGAAAATACTAAAATCAATGCTTTTCTTCATTCTTTTAAAATCATAACCTGCCCCCCAGGAACAACATATATTCAAGATGAAATAAAACTGAGTTTGAATTTCCAATTCTGCCAATGATTTTATGATCTTGGCCAAATCATTTAACCTCTCTGAACTTCCGTTTCTTCATCAGTGAAAAGCGTTTAAAAACATTTACACTAAAGTTGAAGAGAAGTATTGAATGAGAAGACATATTTAAAGCAACTAGCTAAGTGCTTAACATTTAGTAGCTCCCTTTCTCTTCTTTATTGCTTTTTTCAAGAGTGGTATCAGGTCATCTCTTGATTATTCACACAGAGGAGTAGAAATTTAGATGATATATTCATTCTACCAGGTGCCTGTCACTATTAGCCAATGTGGCTATATATAGCCAGTGTGGAAATGCAAAGTTACAACAGTGCATCAGACAAGGGCCTTACTTCCAGAAGTTTACAATCAAGTTGGTTCTCAAGAAATTCTTGTAGAATGCAAATATAGGAATTATAAAGTCTCAGTAGAAATTAGTAGCAGGTGAGTAAAGCTCTCCAGGGTAGGAACATAATGAACAATTAACAGTGATTTCCATTTATTAGAATTACTATGGGAAATGGTGACTGACATATATTACCTGGGCACCTTAATCAAAACAAGTCTGACACTGGAGGTTTTGAGGGGAGGGAGAGGGAAAAACAGGTGTAATATTGGGGCATTTTCAAGACTTGGGAATTGTCCCGATTGACACTGCAATGACAGATATAGGCCATTATATATCTAGCCATAAGTTACAAAATTGTGCAGGCAAAAGTGTAAATTACAATGTAAACTATAATCCACGCTTAGCGGCAATGCTCCAAAATGAGTTCATCAATTGTAACAAATGTACCACACTAATGAAGGATGTCATTAATGTGGGAAAGTGTGGAAGGGGTAGAGAGTGGGGCATATGGGAATCCCCTATATTTTTTATGTAAAATTTATGGAATCTAAGTATCTTTTTAAAAAATAAAAAAGTAAATTTAAAAAATAAACCTGAGTCTCAATCATCTTTATGTTCTCCTTCTCTTGGCTCCATAAGACTATGTGGAATCAGTGGGGGAATAAATAAATGAGTTGACTAATATTGTTGGTGGGAACCAAGGTGAAGTCTCTCAGTGTCTCCCCTTTTGTCAGGAATCTCATCCATTATGGAGGGGTTTAAAGCCATATTTCAAAACCCAAGAAAACTGTACTTATACAAATTCACCTCCATAAAATCAAACTTATCAGCACTTAAATTAGCAAGCAAACTCCCAAGGTAGATATACCAAAAGTTGTGGCACAGAAGATTAGTACCTGTCGTTGCGTTGTTGTTGTTGTCATTGCCATTATAATCTCAGTCATCACCTACCCTCTCAGAAAGAGAAATGTATTTTAATCTAATTTTTTAACCGATCCCTTTGGCCAAAATATTTTTTCTTACCACAGTCTTAAAGAGAGAAAATTTTCTGTTGATGATTGCTTTCATCAAATTTTGACATGAGAGTTGAAGAAGCCTTTGTTGCTCTTTCCACAATGAGAAAAGTGAAGAATTCACCAGTGTATAACCAACAGAAATTGGTGTACATATGAACATTCATCTAATAGCGAAGGACAAAGTGCTAGCTAATTTCTTCTTCAAGAATAGGCAAGTAGAAAATCTGTGCCTGCTAAATTAAGTGATTTTAATCTCTAAAAACTTAAAAATGAGTTAGTTTGGGGTATCTTCAATACCTTGAGATGAAATCTTCAATAACCAGTACATTCTTTTCCTATAGTTTTGACTTAAATGGCCATCACAGTGCATCTATATGCTTCAACACTATTTATATGAAAACCACCATAATCTATTATACCAGAATGGTTTATATATAAGATGATCAGATGTCCCAGTTTGTCCATGGCCATCTGAATTTTTGCCTGGTGTACTGGCATTTAGCATCAATAGTCTCTCCCTTCGCTATTAAAAGTGTCCTACATTAGATGATAAATTATATGGTTACCCTATTTATACACACTTATAGTAATTTGCAAAAATATAGTCTTTCTGGCATGAAAGAACATTTGTCTCTCAAGAGATTTCACTGAAAGTATTTGGCTGAAACTGGATATCAGATTTTGGCTCAAATTCAGCCAAATACCTATTTTAATCTGATTTTTGGTAAGGTTCCACTATTGTCATTTATTTCATGTGGAATTCAATATTTGGGAATGTCTTTGCATTTAAATTGAAAAGAAGGTACATCACCCTAGTTCTTCTGGTTGGTCAGATCACGAAGTTTATATTCTTATTCTTTCTTCGAGTGTTCCAATACTTGTCTTGATTCAAAATCAGAGTTCATGGCCTCTTCTGCATTCTTCTGATCACCTTCTATATTCATCAAACTCAGAATACTTAACTGGCAATGTTTGAGCATAGTTTCTCCACATTTTGTTCTCTTCCAGTTTCTTTCTTTGTGTTGATTAATTACTTCAGACATCTTTAGTTTTGATTCTGTGAGATAAGAAAAGTTTCCTTCTCAGATGCCTTAGCTATTTATTAGCTTTATTCTTCTGAAAGTGCCTAGAGTTTGTACTTTGTAGATTGAAGTATCAGTGTTAATGCCATTTCCCTAATCCAGTGTAGGAATGAGATCCTCCTCTATTTATGATATATCTCTGCCTTAAAGAATATGATAAATTGAATTGACTTAAAATTGAAACCATAATGGCATGTTAGAAACATGAGATATGGCCTTATCAAACATAAACTTTCCTGAATTTGTCAATCCTATTTTATTATGTGACTACATATCCAATAATATAGATACCTAAAATACATTTTAAAAATTACTTTAATTTACCTACAAAGCTGAAAACATTCCAAGTAGAAAATTGATTTGGATAATAATTGCTAACAGATTATTTTGTAAACACTAAACATTTAAATAAGTTGGAAAACACATTTACTATATTTTAGTATTTATTAATTATATTTCATTAAAATATTCCTTTAAGCCAAAGTGACATGAACAGTTGGATTTAAACAAGTACGCCTTCATAGAATGCTCTGACTTTAACCTCTGCAACTCCTTTCGCCATATCCTCTTGCTGATTTGAGATGGGGAATTTGAGATGGGCAATCCATCCTCACATAGCCCAACCCTAGATAAGACTCTCACTTCCGTGCATAGTGCCATACCTGTTGCAGGCAAATGGGAAACCTGGTACAGGAGTACAGGAATTTGACTCCTTGCTCTGGCAATAATCAGCCCTACAAACTTGAGCAAGTTACTCAATCTCTCTGAGCAAATACTTCCTCATCTGTAAAATTGTGACAATCACATCTCCTTTAAATAGCTCAACATTTTAATAATAACAATAATATTTACTGAGCATTTTATGTGTCCCTCGCCTTTGCTAAATGCTTTATATACATTATCAGATTTTTTCTCCCAACAATGGAAGGTACTATTAATATCCATTAGGGCTCTATTTAGCATGACCAGTGTAGATCCTGGTCCTTCCTTATTTCCTATGTTCTTCAGTGTCAGGAGATATACTCAATATTTTCCTTGATCCAGATCCAACTCCCAGATCATTATTCTCCTTTCCACTTTTAAAATATCTTCTGTTCTTTGGCTTACACCATCTTGCCATAATTGTCTCTTTCTTTTCTTCTAAAATTTTCTACTGACCTCCTGATAATTCATTTTCATTTATTAAAGATGAGCTCACAGTCTTCTTCTCTACTCCAAAACCTGTTAATCTGGAAAATTATCTTCAACATCTTCATGGATGGTCTATTCAGAATGCTGAACTTTTCATATCTCAATCTTCCCAAATCTTCTCCATTCAGCATCCATTTTCATGACCATTCCTTGGACTTTGAATATCCACACATTGTGCCATTTCTAAAAATCACTAGCCCAAACCTCTACTCACTAATAGTAAGTACCCAAACTTTCTGGCAACTTGGAGACCTATAATCCATTAATCCCTTAATTTTTGTTCTGTTTTCACTTTGATTTTAGTTTCAATTTACCTTCCTATTCAGTCCATGATTCCTTCTTAAGTAATATTAAGAGTTAGAATTCTCTCCCTCTTGTATTTTTGGAAAGGAAAACAGAAAGAGCATGCTGTCTCATGCTCTCTTGCAATGTGACCACCTGCCTGCTTCTCCTCTACTGAACATCTTTATTTCCTTTCTGTCATGGTCAACTGCACACTTTCCTCAAGGCCAACTAGAACTCAGGGATTGCAGAACCCTTAGACTCATGTTTCATAAGGCTTGAGAACCCTTGAAGTGAAGAGGTAGCAAAGGCAGTGCAGTTTGCACTATTACTATTACTGTAATAGTAATTACTGTAATAGTAGTAAGATATAGGGAAGGGATTTAAACTTAATGCTTCAAGAAACAAGCCATCAAGGAGTTTAAATTTTTCCCAGTCCACCCTCTTATAGGAGTATCCATTTCTAAAGAAATTCTCTTAACTTTGGACCTACTTCTCTCTACTTCTCTCCTTCTTCAAACCTTAACAGCTCAAAGCTCCATTCACTTTCTATCAACTAGATTGTATCTACTTTTATCCACCTTGGCCACTCCACCCTCACCCACGCAAATTAACATGTTCCCAGGAATCCAGCTAGATAGACCTTATAAAGCTTTATAAAATTAAGGGTACTGGAAAGTCAGGGTGCCAGTGAGAGTAGTAGACCAAAAACAGTCATTATGGAAATGAAGAATTTAACTGGATTTCAAATCAAGCAAGAGATAGGTAGTCTAAAGATAAGCATCTGGCCTATCTGGCAGATTTTAAAAATGTATCTGGAGGATATATCTGTAACTCTCAGTCTATTGATAACATAATTTTAGCTCTTGCTTTGTTCTGGAAAATTGCTAGATGCAGAAGGAGATCTAGAGGAACATACACAAACACACATACTTATAGATATCTAATTTAGCCTCAAAGACCAGACATCAAGGAATGCTGGTGTCAAAAAAAGGGATGCTGGACCAACAGACTGGTAGCTTGGATTCTGGTTCCACATCTGCCACTGACTATTGATGCCATTTTGAATAAGCTCTTTAGTATATCTAAGACTTGGCTTACTTTTCTGTAAAATTGATTCTACCCATACTGTTAAAGGTTCTAGCTACCATACAAAAAGGTGGTAAATTATATATGGCACACAATCGTTAACAAATAGTATAAGAAAACTATGATGTAAACTAAGATTATCATGATAATGAAAAAAATGTATGCTGAAAAATCAGAAATGTTAACTTAGGCAATTTGCTTGAATCAACACTTACGGTTTCTCATGAATAACCATCAGGGAAATGCAAATCAAAGCCACAATGAGCTATCACTACACCCCTATTAGAAGAGCCAAAATAAAAAATACTGATAATATCAAATGATGATAAGGATATAGAGATGAATCTCTCATATATTGCTGGTGGGAATTTAAAATGTTACAGCTGTCCTGGAAAATGTTTGGCAGTTTCTTGAAAAACTAAACATCAACTTTCCATATAACCCATCCATCATAGTCTTGAGCATCATTCCCAGAAAAATGAAAACTTATGTTCATCCAAAAATCTATAGTCAAATGTTTATAGAAGCTTTAGCAAAATTTAGCAAAAATTTAAAAACCTCCCAAATGTTCTTCATTGGCAGAATGATCAAACAAAACTTGGTATATCCATACAATGGAATACTAGTCAATAATAAAGAGGAATGAACTACTGATAAACCCAACATTTTGGATGGATCTTATGGGAATTATGCTGATTGGTAAAAAAGCTAACACTACAAGGTCATATACTCTATGATTTAATTTATCTAGCATCCTCAAAGTAACAAAACTATAGAAATGGAGAACAGATTAGTGTTTACCAGGAGACAGGGATGAGAGAGTAGGGTGGGTGTGAATATAAAGATGCTGTATGTGGTGGTTCCTTTGTAGTGATGGAACAGTTCTGTATCTTTATTTTGTTGGTGGTTACATGAAACCATACATGGAATATAACTGCATAGAACTAAATACACACGTACACACGAATGCATGTAAAAATGGTGATAATGGAATAAGGTGTAGTTAAGTGTTGAACCAATAGCAATTTCTTGGTTTTTATATATTTTTTTCTATAGTTACGTAAGATGTTACCATTGAGGGAAACTGGATGATGGTATGTGGGACTCTATCTACTATTTTTGTAATTATCTGTAAGTCTATAAAGATTTAAAAATAAAGGTTTAAAAAGCTGGTGATATCATTTATTTTATTCCTATATACCTTAAAAAGTGCTCTTACTTGCATTCATTTCACTCTCAAATCCCAAATCCCAGCTTCAGGGATGAGATCTGGTTGCCTAACGCAAGCAATGAAATTCCCTTCACCTTACCACAGTGATAGCATCACTTTGGCCACAGGAACTGATTCAGAAATTGGCATGTGTTTTTTGATAGGCAGATCAATTTTATGGAATCCATATTGAGAATAGTACAACATTTTATTCTATATTGGAATGCACTTTAACTTCACAATGATTAATGATTTTAACCCTTCTCTTATAAGTAGTATAGCATGTAAAATGAGTATACTCTAGTGACCATACTTCAGGATGAATAATAGAATCATGGAATTATAGTCATGAAACCACTGTTCTCAGTAAGTCCATAGATATTCTAATATCTATGCAACATCATCCCCATTTCCTTCAAGACTTAAGTTTCTTCATCTTTTCCTCAATCCACTAACTTAATCTGATATTTTTCAATAGACTCTCCATGAGAGATCTTTAATATTAGCTTTAAGTGCTCCTGAGATCCCCCTTCAGAACTGAGGTACTTATTCTCCCTGCAGCCAGCAGTTTGGCTGCTTACAACTCATCACTGTGTCCTTGGCCTAAGAAAGTTACCTTACCTTATATCTTCTCCCTGGAGAAAGTGCTCATTTAATGACTGGTCAGTGGTACAGGAGTACTAAGATCCAGCTTCTTTACTTCAATTTGGAATAACTCTGAAGGGCTATCCTAACTTCAGAATTCCTTGTGTGATTGGTGATATTCACTGTTGCAACTGTGTGGTAGTTCAAATTTTCTCCCTGCCCAATCCATCTTTCCTTGTTCTCTCACAGGTGTTCTCAAAAATATGCCACAATAAACTTCCTGCAGGCTGATCACAAGGTTTTAAAATCCGTTTCTCTGGGAAACCAGACTGCAACATTTGCTAACAGGAGTGGTCTAAGGAAGAAGGCTTAAAAATTGGATTTAGGAGTGAAATAACCTCCTGGCAGCTGGCAATGAAAAACACTGGTGTAGGCAGAATATGTATAGCTCCTATCGCTCAACAACAATGTAATTGTTTAAACTTTTATTGATAGTGGCTTGGGACAGAACACCAGGGGATGGAGCTGTGCTGATGAGTGCAATATCCCAGGCATTTGAGAGATATGAGAGAAGGTTAATTAAAAACACTATGGAGAAGCGGATATGGCTCAGCTGATAGAGCGTTCACTACCATATAGGAGGTCCAGGGTTCAAACCCAGGACCTCCTAGCCTGTGTGGTGAGCTGGCCCATGCGCAGTGCTGCCACCTGCAAGGAGTGCTGTGCAATGTAGGGTTGTACCCCTCATAGGGGAGCCCCATACGTGAGGAGTGCACCATGCAAGGAGAGCCACCTCACACGAAAAAAGTGCAGCCCACCCAGCAGTGGCGCCGCACACATGAGAGTTGATACAGCAAGATGATGATGCAACAAAAAGAGACACAGATTCCCAGTGCCACCGAGAATGCAAGTGGACACAGGAGAACACACAGTGAATGGACACAGGGCAGGCAATGCCGGAGCAGGGTAAGGGGAGAGAAATAAATAAAAATAAATCTTTAAAAAAAAAGACTATGGAATTGGATGGGTAAAATTTACTATTGGATAAAATTGATGCATTGGAGAAAAACAATGAAAAAACTGAGGGTGATTAATTGCCAAGTAAAGTCTAGATGTAAAAGCCAAAGGGCCTCCTTGATAGTTTATATGGTGACTCTTTTCTTCTGCAGCTGGAGGACAGAAAAAAGAAAATGATATTCAGGTCCAGGACTAAAGAGTAATAGAGTTCCATAAGTGGTTGAATCCTAAACCTCAGAAAGTCTGATACAACAAGATCATGGCCCAAATTGAGAAGGCTTGGAACCCTGAGACCTGAGATGAGAACATCTACGGCTATGCAGTCAGAAAGACTGAATCCTCTGTTTACTTTGAACTCTCTGAGCCAGTCAAAGTGACTTCTCCTTTAAGTTAAAGGTCGGACCTCCTCCTTAGTTGAAGACACACGAAGTATCCCCATGAAGGTTTCCCTCGCTTTGCTTCTGGCCATGAGA
Organism: Dasypus novemcinctus; assembly: GCF_030445035.2. NCBI lineage: Eukaryota > Metazoa > Chordata > Mammalia > Cingulata > Dasypodidae > Dasypus > Dasypus novemcinctus. The sequence continues at coordinate 43,565,695 of NC_080683.1, read as the reverse complement.
GTAATCATAACTAGGGTTAAATCACAGCATAACCCAGCTGGGGAAGTGTTAGGCCTGCTAAGAAAGAATAGGTACTATACTCTGAAGGAATCATAAGACATAGCAAACATGTACCAACAGGATCTGAGTGAATACATATGGGATTCCTGAGTGAGTGACCTGGATCCAGGGGGACTGGATATAAAGTTGGATAAGAGAGATTTCCAGTATGGCCTATACCCATATTCTTAGGTAACTGTACAGTTGGGAAAGAAGACCACCTAGACTTTTTAATAACTTTTCATTACAGGGGCTTAATTGATACTGACAACCAAGGACACAAGACACCACACTGGTTTCTCATTTTATGTAGAGTGTGTACAGTCTTGATTAAATAGATAGTTCTGACATGGGTTTGGTTTATATTGCATCCACTAGGTATAGCTTATGGTTGTTCCACTTGGTCATTTCCTCAAACTCTGAATATAAAATTAAAATAAAAATACTTAGTAGTTGGCACTCTCCACATGGAGTCCTTTGCCTGTGAGGTAAGAGCTATTTTTATGAGAAAGGTCAAGTAGAAACTTCTTGCCTGGTAGACAGAATGACTAAGCCAGTTGATATCAGTCATCCTCTGGCATAATGGGCCCATGAACGGAGAAGCCATGAGGTAGAGACGGAGAGTATGCATGAGCCCAACAGTATTTTTCCCCACTCAACAAGTCTTATCTGGCTTCCTAGTGCCAAATATTCAATAGACTAATGCTGAGCTCTCAATTATAGCACCATCCCTTGATAGACCAACCAGGCACTTGGAGGCAAGCTGATTGCATTGGACCCCTTCCAACATGAAATGGAGAGTAATTCATCTTGACTTGTACAATGCAAAAACTGTAGTTTCGATAGAGTAATAGAACATCCTTTTGAAAATTCAGCTGAAGCTCCAACTTGAAGATGGTCCCTAAAAGAATGGGGTGCTATAATGCATTATATATCCTAAATAAATTATCATTATTTGTTGCCATATCCCCAACAGTCAGAATGCAAGAGTCCAGGGAGAAAGGGGTAGCTGTGTCACATAATTTACCATCACTTCTAATAATGCCCTAGGGGAATTTGTGCTTTCTTCCAAGCCCCCACACCCAATGTCTAAGATCTTGAGTCTAGAGGTTCACAATGAAGGAACACTTTCACCAGGGACAGCAAGAGTCCCATTAACTTTAAGCTATGGGTGACTGTTGGTTACTCTCTTGGGCCAAGGAACCAGCATGCAAGGAAAGAATACTATAGTGACAAATGAAATTGACTCTGATTATCAGGAGGAGGTGTATGATCTTCCACAGTGAGTGTCTGGGAATATTATGACATGTTTGACACTCAGATGATATGCTGGGTGTTCTTGGAACTCTCCTGTTCAATTTTGATAGAAAATGTGTAAGAACAACAGCACCAGCCTGAAAAGTTATGGTGATCAGGGATCAGAACTTTTCGAGTTAATATTCTAAACACTTCACTAGATCAGCCATCTAGAACAACAGAAATGCTTGTCAAAGATGATGGAAATGTAGACTAAATAGAAGAAGCAGATGATAACTAACAGTGGTAGTCTCATAACTAGCTGCAGTAGCTTTTCACTAAACTTCCTTTTGCAAATTTCCAAGAAAAACAAGACTAACCAGGACTCTGGAGAAGCTGTTCCCACATGAAGTAAACTTACTAATGAAGCACATGGATTTAAGCAGCACCATAACTGGGATGAAGTTCCCTTTTGGACTGAGAAACATATTTTCCAAACTGCTAGCTGTATCTCTCAGCTCACAACTGCATCTCTTTCTGGGAATTGTTGACCTAAACAAACTGTCTCATTCAAGTTTACCCCCTTTCCCCAGGGAACTCACATCCAATGACTGCCCAATAAAGGTATACAATGGCCTGGACCCTGGTTTCCATTACTGGCATTCTGAAGAACCTTCATAGCTCAGTGCTCTCCATGGGATTGGTAGAAGTCACTGTTGCAACTCCCTCCAGCACAGTTTTTTTTCTCTCTGTCCAATCTTGCTTCTCTTGTTCTCTCCCAGGTGTTGATTCCAAAACACTTTGTAATAAACACTTCCTGCAAGCAAATTACAGACTCTTAGTCTGTTTCTTGAGGAACCTGACCTGTAACACATACTTATCACCCTTCCCAAAGTCTCATGCACACTAACTTCCATCAGTTTCTCCAGTCACTGGCTCCCAATCACCACCCCAGGAAGCTCATCTACTTATCCCTTTGTGAATGGAATGACCGCTGACCATTCTGGGCTCCAGGATCATCCCTTTGGATGAAGTCCTTAATGAAGGCTACTTTGACTTCTTTTCCTTCTACAGTGTTGACTGTGTCAATGCTTGACCCAGGTTACCTTCACTTTCTCTAGCAGGATATTGAAAAAGTAATTTTTCTGATTGGCCTAGGCCTATCCTGTGACCCTGTTGGTTATATGCTCTTTCCACAAATGCTTATTCCTTTGCTTCTATGATCCTAGACAATTTGGAACTCTTTCAGTCTCTCTGACTGCTCTTTCTCTGGCTTCTCCAATGACTTCTTATCGTGGGAGCAGCACATATAATTCCATTTTCAGCACGTAGTCACTGTCTATACTTGTATCAATTAAATGCCTTTTACTTTTTCAGCTCTGATACCTCTCTTAGGCTTCAGTTCCACCTTTCCGATGGCCAAATGGCCACAACCCACCACCACCTCAAAGTCAAAAGTTCTAATGCTAATTTAATATTAAATTTCTTACCCAAAACAGTTTTCCCCCAGTTTCCTTTTTGAAGCATTTTATTAATAGAAATATTCTTCTCAATCCCATGTAGCTATCTTTCTATTACTTATTCATTTATTTATGCCTTCATTAAATAAAACCTCTAATAAGCACCCACTAAGTGTTAGACAGTCTACTAGAAAAGGGATTACAGTCATAATCTCTGCCATAAAAAAGTTTAATATCTGGTGAGAAAGAACTGATGAACCAATAATTAATTACAATTATGAAAATTACTACGATTGAGAGGTAAAACAAAGGAATCTAACCCAGTTTGTCTCTTAAGACTCCTCTGAAATGAATAGGATAAAAATAGGCAAGGAGAAAAAGAGAAAAAGAAATACATTTTAAAAATCCAACAAAGAATAAAAATAGGCAAGGAGGTGGTGACAAAAGAAACCAGCACTTTCTAATAGAATTTTCTGCCTTGATGGGAATTCCTATAACTACAATGTCCAACATAGTAGCCACTAGGTACATGTGGTTAGTAAGCACTAAATATGGCTAGTGTGATTGAAAAATTAAATTTAAATAATTACATGTGGCTGGTGGTTACTGTATTGAACACAACAGATATAGAATATTTCATCATTACAAAAATTTTATTGGACAATGGTTCTCTAAAAAATAGTGAGTGTTAAGGTGGTTTTGTTTAAGACGAAATGAGTGGCAGTTAGTACCAGATCATGCAGGACTTTATATGTAACATGAAGACTTCTGGCCCGTATTGAAAGGGGAAGGAAAGTCACAGAAAAGCTTTAGGTGGGGATGACATGGTCAGATTGCATATTAAAGATATTTCTCTACATGTCTATTCTGGGGTCTGAACAACAGAAGTGGGTAAACCAAATAGATAGGTAGATGGTTGATAGAGTGGGTCACAGATGTAGTGAAATAATTGAGGCAGAAAGAAGCAAAATGAGCTTAGATGGTTATTACAGAATGGACTATACTTGGATAATGTGCCAGCTTTTCCATGAAAGTTGCCAATGACTTTTGCTGCAGACAACCTCTGAAGTCTGAGACTACTGTGCTTCTGTTTGATTCACAATTGCTAGAACTGAGACACATTTTTTTTAATAGTCACCGATCCCCATTTTATAAAGATTTATGAGACTTGGTACCAATGCTTGAGTTCCTCCAATGAATGGGTCAGGTGAGAAAGTTGACGAAACTTCCTAAGCTGTATGGCCATATGCAGGGAAAGAACTACGTGTCAGAAACAAACAGGGGATAAATAGTGGTTTTTATTGTCCCCTGACCCCTTGTACTCCAATAATCTCATTTGCTTGGCTTAGCCCAAGGCCAGTCCTAAGGTTTCAGCTTTGCTTATTCCAAGGATTGTGATCAGTATCCTCCAGGTGCATCCTGGGTCCAGGCGACCTTCTCAGCACACTCCTACATTGCAGACCAAAGCTTCCATTTAGGATATATCCAACCTTTGTCTATAATCCACAGATTTCCAAAACCCAAACTGTTAGTTTTATAGCCACATAGTTCTCCTCTTTCTCTCTTTCTTTCTACTCTCTTTCTCACTTTCTTTCCCTCTACTCCTCTTCCTCCATTTCTCTCCTCCTTCCTTCATTATCATTCTTTGCCTCAAATTTAAATATATGTCTATTAGCTTTAATTGCAAGCAATGCCACGCCACTATTTCCTAAGGTAATATTGGATATCAAAATGTATCATTGATATTTTTTATGATAAATAAATATATTCCCTGAAGCTGAGTCACAATTAAAGTATTAAAAAATGTATTTTGTAAGATATTTATTTTTAATCAATTGAAAATCTCAAACTAACTGTGTTCTCAGACTACAAAACCCTAAATTTCATTTTCTTGGTAACATTTTCTGACTTATCACCTGAACAAAATAGTAGAATTTATTTAAATATCAAAGTTTCCAGGAAAGGAATTGGCATGCTTTTTCCTTTCACTTATTTGTAATAACAGTATACACTTGCTTTACTAAGACATGGAAATAAATCTTCCTCTTGTGACCCAAACATTTTCTGGAAGGTATAAGGAAACTTGCATTTTAATGGCAAAAGGAATGGAGATTATTTTTCCCCTTTCTTCCTTGACCATTTTTACATAGGCCTCTATCGAATGTAAAAATATGTAAAATATGTAAGAAATATGTAAAAATCATGTTTTTTGCACTAAATATCAAATACTGTGACTGTTTGGAAAAATACCAAGCTGACCAGAGCCATCGAAAATGAAAAATAGTGTTATCATTCTACCCAGAATTTTACCAGACACTTATCACAGCCAGGGAAAAGAAAATTTACTCAAATCCAGAGCTCTACCTTTAGAAGCACTTGTGACTTTCACAGCTCATAGGCCTGCAAAAAGACTGAGAATAAGTCATAAGATTATAGGACCCTTTCCCTCCCACACAACATATCAACAAATAGACAGGTCAGTACAAGAAGAGTGTATTATAGCTGAAAGAACAAGGCACAAAACCTATTCAGGAGTGCCCTGATATACTCAAAGACAAGAGGGGAGACAAAACAAAGACCTTAGAGGAATTTGAAGTTTCTGGAACTTAACAGCCACAGTAAACATTAAACATAGCCCAACTCCTAGCCATATTAATTCTAAATCTCATAGTAAGGGCCTTTTACTTTAGTTTCTCTTACCCAATATATTTTGTTTGGCTTTCAACAAAAAAATTATAAAACAAACTAAAAGGCAAGAAAAATCAAAGTCTGGAATGAAAAGCAAGCATCAGAACCAGATCGGTTATGAAGAAGATTTTGGAAATATCAACAGGGAATGAATATAACTATGACTAATATGTTAAGAACTTTACTTGAAAAAGTGGCCAACATGAAAGAACAGATAGGTAATGTAAGCAAACCTAAGGAAATCCTAAGAAAGAATAAAAAACAAATATTAGTTATCAAAACATTGTGTCAGAAAGCACCAGTAAGCTCAAAACATATCAATACAAATTTCCCAAACCGAAAATCAAAGAAAAAAAGAATGAATAAAAACCAGAACAGAATATATAAGAACAGTGGTATATTTAAACAGATGTAATAATACATGCATAATTACATACTTAGAGGAGAAGAAAGAAAGGAGAAGGAAAAATAATGACTGAGAGCATTCCAAATTAATGGCAAACACTAAACCACAGATACAGGAGACTCAGAGAATATCAATCAGAATAAATAACAACTAAAAATGAGATCTAGGCATGTCATAGTCAATTTGAAGAAAACAAAATATGCCAAAAAAATCTTAAAAAGAAGAGGGAGTAGGTAAAAAATTTACATTTAGAGGAAAAGTGAGGCAAATTACCGAGGACTTCTCTTCAGAAACCATACAAGCAAGAACAGAGTGAAATGAAATAATTAAACTACTGAAAGGAAAAAAATCACCAACCTGGAATTCTATAGTCTTCAAAATTGTTCTTCCAAAGTGTACAAGAAATAAAGACTTTTCTTAGTAAAAGAAAAGTGAGGGAATTCATCAACAGTAGATCCATCTTGTAATGTTAAAAGAAATCCTTCAAGGAGAAAGAGAATAATGTAGGTCTAAAACTTGGATCTACAAAGAGAAAGGAAGAATGTCAGAGAAGGAATAAATGAAAATAAAACAAATCCTTCTCATTTTCATATTCTTAGTTGATCTAAAATAAAACTGTTAAAAATAATAATACTATTAATATATTGGGCGATGGTAACATAAGTGATGTAAATAACAGCAATGTTAGAGTGGATGGGAGGGAGGAATGGGGAATACCCTGTTATAGGATAACTGCAGTGCACATGAAGTAGTAGAATGTTATTTTAAAATGATTTTGATTAGTTGGAAATTTATATTACAAACTCTAGGGCAACCACTTAAATTTTTAAAAAGAATAATTAATATGCTAAGTGTGAAGAGAAAATGGAATCACATAAAATGTTGAATTAAAATCAGAGAAGGCAGAAAAATGGGGGGGGGTAGCACAAAAAATGAAACAAAGAACAAGTATAATGCTTAGGAAACAGTTACTAAAATTGTAGATATTAATTAACTTTATCAATAATGATTTTAAATATGAATGCCTAAAATACCAATTCAAAGAAAGAGATTGTCAGAGTTAATACAAAAACAACACCCAAGTGCATGGTGCCTACAAGAAAACCACTTTAAATATAGACTTACATGGTTAAAATAAAGGGATGAAGAAGATATATCAAGCTAATTCTAATCAAAAGAAAGCCGGAAAAACTATATTAGTCTCAGACAAAACATACTCCAGAACAATAAAAATTATCAGGGATAAAGGGGGGCATTACAAAATGATAAAGGTGTCAATTCTCAAGAAGACATACAATCTTTAACCTGTATTCACCTCACAAAAGAATATCAAAATACGTGAGAAACAAACTTGATAAAACCACAATGAGAAATACAGCAGTCCACTATTATAGTTTGAGACCCCAACACCCTTTTTTCAGTAACTGATTGATCAAACAAGCAGAAAATCAATAAGGATATAGTTGACCTGAATAGCACTATCAACCAACATGATAATTGACATTTATATAGTACTCCATCCAGCAACAGCAGAATAAACATTCTTCTCAAGGTGACACGGAGCAATCACCATGAAAAACCATATTCTGAGCCATCAATCATACTTTCACAAATTTAAATGAATATAAATCATATAAATAATGTTTTTAGAAAACAACGGAATTAAATAAGAAATCAATAATAGAAAGATAGCTGGAAAATCCCAAAATACTTAGAGATGAAACAACACACTTCTAAATAATTGGTGGTTAAAAGAAAGTCTCCAGAGAAATTAGAAAATATTTTAAACTAAAGGAAAATCAAAATACAACTTACTAGCATTTGTGAGATGCAGTAAAAGCAGTTTTCAGAGGAAAATTGATAACAAAAATTGGATATACTGAAAAGAAGAAAGGTCTAAAATTAATAATCTAAGCTTCATCTTTAGGAACCTTTAGGGAATTGTAAACAAAAAACTTCAGGCAATTTAAACCTAAAGCAAGCAGAAGAAAGTAGTAATAAAAATTAGAATATAAATAAATTAAATAGAAAAGAGAAAATAGAGAAAATAAACAGCCTCAAAAGCTGGTTTTTTGAAGGGATCAATACATTTGATAAACTTCTATCCAGGCTAATTAAATAAAAGAGAGAAGACAAAAACTACCAGTATCAGAAATGAAAGTGGGATCATCACTACTGATACTAAAGGATAACAAAAAATATTATGAGTAACTTTATACCCAAAAATTTAATACCTCTGATAAAAATGGACTAATTCCTTCAAAAAACACAAATGGACAAAACTCATAGAGGGTAATATGATAATCTGAATAGACCTAAATTTATTAAGAAATTGAATCACTAATTAATTACCTTCAAAAAAGAAAGCACTGGACCCATTTGGTTTCACTGGTGAATGCTACCAAATATTTAACAAAGATATGATACATAATCTGTATAATCTCTTCCAGAAAACTGAATTCAAGGGAACCCTGTCTAACTAATTCTATGAAGCCAGTATTACCCTAATACTAAAATCAAATAAAGGGATTACAAGACTAAAAAATACAGACCAATATCTCTTTTGAACATTTATGTAGCACTCCTCAATAAAATATTAGCAAATCAAATCCATAGATGTATAAAAAGAATTATAACAAGTGAAAATTATTCTAGGTATGCAAGCCAGTTTCAACATTCTAAAATCAGTTTATGTAACCAACACATCAACAGGATAAAGAAGAAAAATCATATGATCATATCATTTGATGCAGAAAAAGCAGTTGACACGCTTTTGGTACTGTTAAAATACCAAAAATCCAAATTACCAATTTTTTCTTCAAAAGCATGATCCATGAAAGAAAAAATTGGTAAGTTGGACTTTTTACAAATGTCATGATAAAAATTCTTAGCGAACTAGGAAGACAGGGAATTTCCTAACTTAATAAGGACCATCAACAGCAAACTTACCACTAGCATTATAGTTAGTGGTAAGAAACAGGTTGCTTTCCCCCTAAATTGGGAACAAGGCAAGCATGTTCCTTCTCACTACTCCTATTCAATATCATACAAGAAGTCCTAGCTAATGAAGTAAAACAAAAAAAGGCAATAAAAGGTATACAGATTGGGAAGGGAGAAATAAAATTGTCTTTGTAGATGACATAGTTGCCTATGTAGAAAATCCCAAAAAAGATAAAAAAACAATAACAACTCCTGAAACTAAGTGGTCACCCAGGGATCTCTAAGATGGCATCAGGCATACCAGTGAAGAAAAAGAAACTCATGGGTGTAACTTAGGACAGCTGCATAGCTGGATACTGTGTATGATTTCATCCCTAAAGGCATTGCTGGAGTTTTTCAAAGAGGTTACTAGATAACTTTCCAAATGAATGGATTCTGTAAAACTAAGGCAAAAGGAGCTGTACACAAACACTCTCCTTTAGTTGAAAAAGTTTTCCCCATGAGGTATGGATTAACAAGTCTGAAAACATTCTACATGTGGACTGGCCTTGAACAATCATGTAATTAATGGCACAAATATGGGAACCAGCTTTCTTGACATTGGAGAGGAAATTTACAGGTAAGCAAGGAAAGGTGTCAGGAATGATCCATGTATAATAGATTAAAGTTGGATACAGCAGCATGAACTCATGCTTAACTTAATACAGGTACAGATGGCCACATCCAGATATATTTATATATAGTATACATACACAGGTTGTTTACACACATTTATATCCTTGCACTGACAGCTGAAAGGGCCTAAAGACAGTGACTCTCCAGGAGCAACAAGCACACCTAGCACCAAGATCTTGGTTTTTAACTCCTTTCTCCAATAAAAGGAAGCATGAGTCTTTGGAGAAAGGAGATACAAGACAGAGCTGTGACAGGAAATACAAGATGAACCTGGAACATCATCCTATAGTGTTAGAATATAAGGAATTGCTGAAATAATAACAATAAAAACCCATATTGATAAGAGTATGTCAAAAGGACACAGGTGCTAACAGGTGACCAAAGCTGGATCAATTTGAGCAACACAATAAAACAGTATTATATTATAATTCAAAGTCCATGTGAGTCCCTACTGATATAAATAAGTTATTGAATAAATAAACAAATAGGAGACTAGACATAAATCTCCCATTTGGAAGAATTCCAAAAAAATTACATGTATGCCCTTCCCTCAAGGAAGTGAAACATAACTCCCCACCCATTAAACTGGGGCTGCAAATGGTGGCTTCTGTTCAAAGAGTACAGTATAGAAAGGGATGAAAAAGAGTAATTTTACAGTGGACAAACTTGACACCTCAACCTGGTGATCAAGTCAACGTCAACAGTAATAAATGATGTTGCTAGCATTTACTTTTGAGACAATGTCATTAAAATGGCACATTACCTTTGTGGTCTTCCTCCCCAAAAGCCATAACCTTAGCTTAATCATGAAAACCTGAAAATCAAATAAATTTCAATAGAGGGGTATTTTACAATACACTTGACCAGTACTCCTCACAGCTGTCAAGGTCATCAAAAGCAAGGAAAATATGAGAAACTGTCACATAAGAGGAGCTGAAGGAGATAGGACTAAATGTTATATGTTATCTTGGAACAGAAAAGGAGTTTTAGATAAAAACTAAGAAAAATCTGAATAAACCATAGGCTTAAGTTAATAATAATGTATCAATCTTCATTCACTAATTGTAACAAATGTACCATACTAATGTAAGATGTTCATAATAGGGGAAACTGTACATAGGGTATATGGGAACTCTTTGTACTATATTTGCAATTCTGTAAATCTAAAATTGCTCTAAAAATAAAGTACATTAAAAAACTACATGGTACTTGTCATCTAAGGTACAAGGTAGTAAGTGGAGAGTGCTGTGTTTGTGTCAACCCTCTAAGGAGTAGGAGAATGGGAACTGGTAGAGGAGAGTTTCCAACAAGATGAATCTATAAAAGCAAGACAGAGGAAAAGAAATTTGAGCAAGACTTTGAAAAGTGATACAATCTTGAAAGGCTGGAAAGAAGGAAGTATACTGAGACATTTAAAACAGGAAACAAGGTAGCGAATGGGAAAAACCCAATGAGTGAGAAAAGCAAGTATTTGCAGATTGGCTGGAGGGCGATCTTGCATCATCTAGAGTAGTTGAGGCTAAAATAGATTGGGGCTGGGTTTGAGGGTCTTAAATATAAGACTGAGGACTAAGGATTTTGTTTAGTAAGTGACGGCTTCTGAGTAAGGGAAAAACATAGAGCATGCATGGTCCTTCAGGAAGAAGGCCTGGGCATGGCAGGACGAATAGGAGAAGAAAGAGATCATTTACTTATGTGGTCACTGCCTCACAGCTTTGTACGCTTGAAGTGGCAAGGATATGAATAAGGATAGCACAGTGAGATAGAAACCGTGGAGGGAACTGAATACAGGAAGAAAAGACAAGAGGGTGTGGAGGTCAGGAAAAGGTAACAAGCTGTGGCAGACACTGCTTTTGGGTTATCTAACACTAATTTCCCCCTTTCTTTTTACTAACAGCAAATTCCAATTGTGCGAAGTGACAACGTTTTCATTTCAAAATTCCTCCCAGACTCCTGGGCCTCCTGCAGTGCGGTGTGATCCTTTTCTAACCAATGGGATGTAGGCAGAAGTCTAATGGGAAAACTTATTTATTTTCCTGATTAAAAAAGAGTCTCTGTCTACATCTGGTTTTTGTCTTTTCACCTTCTTCCTTCCCTTAGTGTCTGAACGGGACATAAACATGATACAATGCCTGGAGTTGTGGTAGTTTTCTCCTAAATAAGAGGAAGAAAGCCACACACCAGGGAAGGCAGAAAGAAATGGTTCCTTGATAGCCTTATGGAGCTACCTCTGGACTTCATTTTGCATGAGAGGAAATGAAAATATTTAGTTAAACCAGTGTGGCTATATTTCTTTTACAACCCTAATTAAAATGGAGGAAAAGGCCATTCTAAGTGTTCAAACCCTAACAAATTGGGAAATGACAGCTCGTTAATTCACAATCCAGGATGATTGAACAAAAGCAGAAAGAGGCTCTAGTCCTAAGAGGGAAATCTTCCTGAATAGGCACACTGAGGATGGAATTGGAGCCAGGGCATGGTGAATCATTAGGCATATTTTCATTCAGAATGTGGAAGAACATGAAAATGTACACTGACAGCTCAGCTACACAGCTCTCTCTGCTATAGTAGCTACCACTTCTTAAGCAGCGTCAAAATTAAATAAGTTTTACTTGTAAGGAAAAAGTTAGTCCTGCTGTCTGTCAATCCATAAAGTGGTAGTGAAGAAAAGGGCGTCCTCATTAGTTCAGATAGGTCCTCCTTGTTATGAATGAGGGGGACCCATGACAAAGGGAACAGTTTGTAATCCTAACTGCTGTATCACCTGGGCTTTAGCTCTGCCTGGCGTTTTGACCATCCAAAACATTTGGGCGAAGTCTAGACCCTTCAAAGGAAGGACATACAGAAAGGTTTATAAGAAACTAACAGTCTGTCTTCTTTGACACCTCAACTTCTGTGCATAGCAATAGTCATTGTTCCTCAATTTCTTGATTGCAGTCTAGTGATCTATATACCTTTCTCCAAGGACCACTAGCATGTTCTAATTTCAGTTACCAAACTAACACTGTAGCCTCAAACAAATTGTATGAATATAGTGATTGAGATTTAGGCTAGTTTGAAGTTTTGCTTCACTCTGTTGGGAATGGAGAACCAGGTAGCAAAATTACAACACATTCTGCAATTATTAATTCATTTATGCAATAAATGCTCATCAAACACCTACGATTTGCCTGGCACATACTAGAGGTTGCTGACACAGAAATAAAATAAAATAGGCAAAAACCATGCTTTCCTAGAGTTTATACACAGACCAGCAAAAAAGAAAATAAATGAGTAAAATATAAAGTGTATCACAAATTGTGTGTCAGAGAAATACACAATAAAGAATAGAGAAAGTGAATGTTGAGGGTTGAGGAGTGAAGAATGCAATATTAAGTAAAATGGTTTTTGAGTAATATTGCTCCCTAAGAAGATAATATTTGAGCAGGATCTGAAGGAGGAATGGGAGAGAGCCATGCAGATAATCTAATGTGACATAATGAATGCATACGAGCTTTCCTGAGGAAGAAAGTGCTGGTTCTTCTCACCATGTCAAATTATTTGACCAATAAATTGACCCTGGAAAATGCATTGATATTGTCCTTTTTTCTACATAGTAATTTTGGTAAAATTATTTGCTATTGCATGCTTGCTATTAAAGATGCACATCACTGTGTAGTAAATGAGTTCAAGTCTAAATGCATAAGACTATGTACAGTAATAAGAAATAAAATAAACAAATAACATGCAAATGAGGGTGTATTTCAGTGAAAAAGAACTATTCACAGATATATATTTTTTATTTATTTATGAAGCAATGGAGGTTTTTTTAGAATTTTCCTGAAATTAAAATCGCGTTATCATACAGGAGGGAAAATACATCGAGTTATTGTTAATTCCATTAAGTAAACTCTGAAGGTGCTATTTGAAATGATCATACTTCATTTAAAACTGGTAGGGTAAGTGGTTGAACAGCCATGTAGGAATGAAATACCTCTATTTGTAGCTTTTATTTGTCACAGCAACTCTGCAAAATATGTAGCTCCAACCATCTGCCATGTCTGTGAAATACAGTTTGTCTTCACGGTCACCTATTTCTAGCCTTATCTGGTTTCCATTTCTTTTTTTTTTTTTTTAGTTTTCATCACAGACATTCATATATACTTGCTGTGTGCTAGGCCCTAAGTGATTTTCAGTGATGAAGAAGATGAGGGTGGTGATGATGCTAATAATAGCTACTGTTTTAATGACCATCTGAGAATCAGATATTGTGCTTCCTTTGATCTGCTCAGCATCTCAAAGAGACAGGTACTAAAGTTTCCTCATTTTTCAGATGACACTAAACTTCAAATATGTTAAATCACTTACCTGCCATGACACAGCTGGAAAGTAGTAAAAGCAATATACAAAACTAGAACTGTCTGATCATACTGGAGTGAATCGAAACAAAATAGTGACTTTTCAAACTGTCATGCTACCTCAGCATCTTAGACGCTATGGTTAGGTCCCTCAGTGACCACCCCTGACCCCTGCTTATTCAAAATAAACGGCTTCATCCTCTCTATCTTGTACTACCTCAGTTTGCTCCCACAAAATTACAATACAAACACCTCAATTCCCACTCTTGCTGGACTGGCCACTACAGCTCAACTCCTGTAACACTATAAAGACATTGTCCCTAGGGCCACTGTAACCTTCTGCTACCTGCCTGCTTGTGTGGGCCTATTCTCCTGATGTATTTCCCCATGTGACCCTGTGAAGTCTGCTGCTCCTCTCTGTTCTAGAACCTGTGAATAATATTAAATTTTTCTTTTGCACATCTCTGGTGTACTTACCGCACCAGACTCTCTACATAAAGATCCTTGCTCCTTACAATGAACATATCAATTTCAATCACATATGAGAAGGCAAAGCAAAAGCATGCCTATAAAACCAGGGGACACTTAATTTATGTAAATTAAATTATGTTGAAAGTAAGCCTTTTTGGAGGTATCCTGGGATGAACTATTTTGGGCTAATTTGTATGCTAGGGGTTGAGAGCAGAGAGGTAAGGGCAGGGAGATATGGGTTGATGTGCTCTGTAAAGACAAGCCAGGGGCTGATGCAGGGGCAGCAGCTGGAAGCCTATTCCCAGCATCTCTCTCCACCTTCCTCAGCTCAGGATTGCCCTGCAAACTTCTCCTCCGCATTTCCCTATCTGATAATTAGTCAAACAACTCTCCTGCCCTTATCTTAAGCCTCTTATTTTATCGCTATTGCTGCTGTAACAAATTACCACAAATTTAGCGGCTTGAAACAATGAAAATTTATCATCTTATAGTTTTGGAGGTTAGAAGTCCAAAATGGTGTGCACTGGCCAAAATCAATGTGTGAACAGGTCAGGAGCCTCTAGGAAGAAATTAGTTCCCTTGCCTTTTCCTGCATCTAGAAGCTACCCACATTCCTTGTCTTATGACCACACATCTTGCTGACATCTGCTTCCATTTTCACATCTCCTTCTCTTGTTCTCCCACCTCTCTCGTTCTCTTACAAGGATCCTTGTGATTACATTGGGGCCCAACCCGATAATCCAGGATAATCTCCCCATCTCAAAATTTTTAATAGCATCACATCTGCAAAATCCCTTTTGTCAAGTAAGACAACATATTCACAGGTTCTGGGGATTAAGGACGTGCATCTCTGGGAGCTAGGTTTATTATTCTGTCTATTCCTCACTTCCTTACCTGTCTTCTGAGTTTTGTTTTTGGAAATATTTGACATTTTATTTTACATTTATTAATATCTCCAAACTCAAATAATCCCTTGCTCTGAGACTTCTTAGAATATATCTTGGGCCATTCTATTGCTTCCTTATACTTGGTTATGAGATTTTTGGCAAACTGTTATCCAACAAATCTGCATTTAAGTTCTCTTGATTGATGACATTTTAAAAGATGACTTCTTTAAAAAATATACTTCTGTCTCTTGATGTATTACTCTTGAAAATAAAATTCATGAATAATCACCAACACAGTGACTTTAGTTAGATTAAAGTTGCAAACCAAATATATTTTGGCCTTGGAGCAATCATTTTTAGATCTTACAGGGTCATATTGTGACTAAAGTCCTTATATGGAAAGCAAGGAATGCAAGAAGAAATTGTGTGAAGAAATTGTGTGAGCTGGGAGGAACAGAAAAATTCTTAGGCCCTAAACTGCATTTTAATATTAAAATAAAGGCAACACCCAAGATAGCCAAAAAACCTTAAAAAAGAATGAAGTTGGAAGACTTTCACTTTCTGACTTTAAAGCATATTACTTAGCTACAGTGATAAAAACAGCATGGTGCTGGCATAAAGACAGACACATTGGCCAATGGAACTGAACTGAGAACTTGAAAATAGACCCTCACATCTATAATCAAGTGACTTTTGATTGGTGGTCAAGCACTCACAGCTGGGTCAGAATAGTCTATTCAACAAATGGTGCTGAGAGAACTGGATAGTCATATCCAAAAGAAAGTAAGAGGACCCTGATTTCACACCTTATGCAGAAATTAACTCAAAATGGATCAAAGACCTAAATATAAAAGCAACAACCATAAAATTCTTAGAAGAAAATGTTGGAAAACACCTTCAAGACCTTGTGGTAGGTGGTAGTTTCTTAAACCTTAGACTCAAAACATGAACAACAAAAGAGAAAATAGATAAATGGGATCTCCTCCAAATTAAACACTTTTGCACCTCATAGGACTCTGTCAAAGGGTAAAAGGCAGTCAAAAATGGGAGAAAATATTTGGCAGTCACATATCTGATAAGGGTTTAATATCCGTGATTTATAAAGCGAACATACATTAGAGAGGACGTAGAGGAAAAGGAAAATTTATCCACTGCTGGTGGGAGTGTAGAATGGTGTAGCCATTATGCAGGACAGTTTGGTGGTTCTTCGGGAAGCTAACTATAGAACTGCCATATGATCCAGCAATCCCATTGCTGGATATATATCCAGAAGATTTGAAAGCAGGGACATGAACAGACATATGCACACTAATGATCATGGCAACATTATTCACTATTGCCAAAGTTGGAAGCGACCAAATGTCCATTAAGAGATGAATGGGTAAGCAAATTGTGGTATATATATATACAATGGAATAGTACTCAGCTGTAAGAAGGAATGCAGTATTAACACATGGGATAATATAGATGAATCTTGAGGACCTTATGTTTAGTGAAGCAAGCCAATCACTGAAGGACAAATATATGACCTCACTGATATGAATTAAGCAAACTGAGCAGACTCACAGAGCTGGAGTCTGGAAGACAGGTTTACAGGAGACAGAAAGGAGTAGAGGGTTATGAGCCAATGCCTATAAAGGCAAAATCTATGATAAGGTGGAAGGGTGTACTTGAGCAGTGGTGGGCATGACAGTGGTGAAGTGATGCTATTGGGTTTGGTGGTGCTGCTCTGTGAGTGGGGGGGTTGGGTTGGACTATCCATAAACCTGGGGGGAGGGGGAGGGGAAGGAGCAGGTGAACTCTGGGTATTCGCAGTTCTGTGGTTAAAACTACATTGGGAATGTTCTTTTGGCAAATATGGCAAGGGACAATTACTGGTGTACGGTGTTGGATTTGGTGGGGAGTGCATACAGGACAGGGTGCACCTGAGGCAGCCTTCAATGGAATATGTAAGTGTTCATCTTGTCATAGTGTGTTATATCAGCAGATGGAGATGCACGCAATAAAAAAAGAAAATATTAAACTCCCATCCTGGGGAGTTGTGCTATGTACTCAAATAGAGGAGCAAGAGTCTTTCAAGAACATTGGCAGTGCCTAATAAAATAAAACAGACCAAATATCAAGCCCTCAATATTATTGCAAGTAACTATGAATCTTATTTTTCAAAAATTTGAAACTTAGTGGTTACAGTAGGTTACTAGGGGAGGGAGACGGAAGAATAGAATAGATGGAACATAGGGCATTTTTAGGGCACTAGATTTGTTCTGCATGATCTTGCAATAACAAATACAGGCCATTTCAGATTTCATCAAAACTTATAACAGTGTACAGAGCAAAATGTAAACCATAATGTAAACCATTGGTCATGGTTACTAGCAATGCTTCAATATTTGTACGTCAATTGTAACAAATGTACATCTGCATATAAAATCTTAATAATAGAGGATTGTGGAAAAGGGGAAGGGCATTGGGGATATGGGAATCCTCTATATTTTCTATGTGATTTTTCTATAACCTAATATATTTTTAATCTCATCCATCATGTCTTTCAATTAGATTCTGTTAATTGTTCTTTATTCTCACCCAGTGTCTTCTTAATATCCTTTATCCCTTTAGTCATATTTTCCTTCAATTCTTCGAACTGATTTAGGAGAGTTGAGTGATTATCACTGATTTATTGTCTTAAATCCTGTATCTGTCAAGTCTTCAATATTATTGCAAGTAACTATGAATCTTATTCTTCAAAAAGTGAAACTTAATGGTTACCATAACTCCTGAGGGGAGGGGGAAAGAAGAATAGAATAGATAGAACTTAGGGCATTTTTATGGCAATAGAATTGTTCTGCAAGATCTTGCAATAACAGATACTGGCCATTTAAATTTCATCAAAATTTATTAAAGTGAATGGTCCAAAATGTAAATCATGATGTAAACCATTGACCATGGTTAGTAGCAATTCTTCAATATTTGTACCTCAATCATAACAATTGTACCGTCCACATGTAAAATGTTAATAATAGAGGGGGGAAGGTGGGAGGGCACTGTGTATATGGGAATCCTCTATAGTCTCTATATGACTTTTCTGGACCTAAAGCTTCTTTGAAGATAAAATGAAAAAAAAAAAAAAGATGCTTGTGGAATATACAGAAGAAAATGTGACTATACATACAAGACAACAGATTTCACAGTTATGAAAGACAATGTCTAAAAAATTTATTATTTAAAAAATTTTTTAAAAATCTGTATTTTATTTGTTATTTTAAAAATTATCATTATTATTTCATTTTCTTATCATTTTTATTTGGTTATTTTCTTGGCTTCATCTTTGGAGAGGTTTTGGATCACAGAAGTGTTACAACTGTGACAGAGGAGGATCATTGGTATAGTGTATTAGTAATGGGGGGATTCATAGGAAGAGATTCATCTGGAGCATGCCTCTAAGGCATATGAATGTGTTCAAGTGTTCATGGGGCATTGCCATGGTGGGTGGAGATCCACACAATAACCAAAAGATTATCAAATTCTCATACTGGGGAGTTCTGTTACATTTTCTAATGGGACAGCAAGAATCTCCCAATTACAGGGGCAGTGCTTAGTGAAGTAATATGGACCATTGCACTGGACCCTTGGAATTGATGATTGTACTTATGAAACTTTTCCTTTGAAATTGAAACTTAACCTAGTATTACATATTGCCAGAAGGCCTCCTTGTTGCTCAAATGTGGCCTCTCTCTAAGCCAAATTCAGCATATAAATGCTACCTTCCCCCAAGTGTGGGACATGACTCTCAGAGACAAGCCTCCCTGGTGCCAAGGGATTATTACCAAGCGCCACCTAGCAATGCACCTGGAAAAAGATCTTGATCATATGGGGAAAATGGTAAATACAAATTAGTTTTTATGGCTAAGAGATCTCAAAGTGAGTCAGGAGGTCATTCCAGAGGTTATACTTATGCACAAAAGCCATGTATTTGGCACATATGATTCTTCTGTCCTTTCTATTTGAATCTAGAGTTAGTACTATTCTTGATAGTTGTATGTCCAGGAGACTTAAATCTTTGGTCCATCTATGTGTCACTTGGGCCCTGAATCTCACCAGAGTTGCACACTTACTCTCCAATTCATTGGACTCACCCAGGACAACTAATAAAGTGATGACAATGGACAAAGCCCATCCCAGGGAACAGAAAGAATCTGCAACCACAAGCAAGGTAGTTCCACCTGTCTACCTCATGGGATCTAAGCCCCTCTTAATTAGAGGCACAGTGGGTATCACCATCCTCAAATCCCCAAGAATGGAGAATGAACAATGGTCTAAAATAGACTTACTATTATTCTACTTTAGACTTATTGTTATTCTAGCAATGGAAGAACTTTTATCATTGATGTGCAGTGCGTGGCCACTGGAGTTTCTGAGGGGAGGAAGAGTGAAAAATAGGTGAAATATGGGTGCATTTGTGGGACACTGGAATTGTTCTTCATGATGTTGCAATGATAATACAAATATAGGCCATTATATATTTTGTCACAACTTACAAAATTGCATGGGACAGAGTATAAACTATAATCCATGACTAGTGGCAATGCTTCAATACATGTTCATCAATTGTAACAAAAGTACCACATTAATGAAGGATGCTGTTAATGTGGGAAAGTGTGGGAGAGGGAGGGAGTAGGGCATACGGAATCCCCTATATTTTTTATGTAACATTTAGGTAATCTAAAATTTCTTTTAAAAATTAAATAAAAAGAGAAAAAACATAAAAAAATAGAGCCCATACAACTCAACACTAAAAGTCCAACTACTCAATTAAAAATGGGAAAAAGATTTGAAAAGACAATTCTCCGAAGAAGAAATACAGATGGAAAAGAAACACATGAAAAACTGTTCAACATCACTAGCGATTAGGTAAATGCAAACCAAAACTACAATGAGATATCATTTGACACATATTAGACTGGTCACTATTAAAAATTTGGAAAACTAAATTTTGGAGAGGAGGTGGAGAGATGGGAATGTTTATTCACTGTTGGTGGGAGTGTAGAATGTTACAGCCACTGTGGAGGAATGTTTGGCAGTTCCAAAGGAAGTTGAATATAGATTTGCCATGTGACCTGGCAATATCATTAATCGTTATATATCCAGAAGAACGGAGAGCAGATACATGAACATACATCTGCACACTGATGTTCATAGTGGTATTATTCATGATGGCTAAAAGTTGGAAACAACCCAGGAGCCTATCAACTGATGAATAGGTAAACAAGTTTTGATGTATATATGTGATGGAATATAATGAAGTTTTAAGAAGAAATGAAGTTGTGGAGCATATGATAGCATGGATGAACCTGAAGGACATTAAGTTGAGTGAAGCAAACCAGACACAAAAGGACAAATACTGTATGCTTGCACTATTATGAACTAAATATATTGTGTAACCCACAGAATCAATAATTAGAATATAGGTCACCAGAAAATAGGAGGAGGATAAGGAATGTAAAACTAAGGGTTAATCTATGCAGATTGGTAAAATGGTTGTTTGTAAATATTTGGAAATGAATAGAAATGGTGAAAGTACATCATGTTGTTTATAAGCAGCAGAGTCTTATATGGGTATGAGAATGGTTCAAAGGCCAAGTCTAATGCCATGCATATTACTAGAAGTGAAGCTTAAAATTGTAATATGGGACTATACAAGGTAGTAAAACCTCATGTAAATCTCAAATATAGGTTATATTGAATATATGACTGTTTTTACAAAAAAAATATAAATATATTAGAGAGAAGGAAAAAGAACAGCAGCTATGTATGGTAGGTGAAGCATAGAGAGATTGAGAGGTGATGAGTTTTGTTTGTTTGGTTTTTCTTTATAATTATTATTATTATTGGAATAATGAAAATGCTCTAAGAATGATTGAAGTGATGAATGCATAAATATGTGATTACATTGAATACCATTGATTGTACATTTTGGATGGATTTATGCTTTATTAATATCAATAAAATTGATTTGCTAAATAATAATAAGAATAAAAAATAAGAATAATAATGGTCACCAATCATGCATCCCAGTGTCCATCCTGCACAATGGATAACAATAAATATCAGAAATTTTTAGTAAAATTATCTGAAAAACTGTACAATGTGGAATGAAGGACTGCTGCATGCTACATCATAGATTAACCTCAGAAACATTATGCAGAATAAAAGAAACCAGTCACAAAACAGCATGGTTTTTTTAACAGTCCATTTATATGAACTGTCCAAAAAAGGCCAATCTATAGAGATAGAAAGTAAACCAGGATTTTCTTAGCGATAGGGGTGATAATGAGGAATGACTGTAAATGGGCACAAAATTTTTTTTGGGGGGGGGATGGAAATGTCCTAAATTTCAACTGCCATGATGCTTGCACAACTCTGTAAATAAACTAAAATCATTGAATTATGCACTTGAACTGGGTCAAATTTATGATATATAAATTATACTTCAAGAAAGCTGTTAATAACAAAAACGTACAGTATGTTTCTTGTCTTCACAACACTTATTTCTGAATTCTTTCATTAAAAATTGTATAATTATGCTTGGTGTGGTATATTTTATAATAGATAAGAGTTATAAGCTGCTTAAATTTTCAAAAATAGGGCATTAGTTAAATAAATTATGGTAGAGAAATATGATGAATTCTTAGTGTTTGGAAGATTATTTCAATCATGTTTAGAAGAAAAATGAGATGAGAAAAAGCCCATTTCACACTGCCAAGTGCAGAAACAGACTATCAAAATCTCTGATTGGACTGCTGGTCAACCAAGATGGTGGTGTAGGATGTTCCACAGAATATTTGATCAGCTAGCAAAAATTGGCAGTCATCTTACTAAGAGCTCCAGAAAATAGATAGAAGTTTGCAGTAACACAAAAGCTACAAATCAAGAAAGGACAGCTAAAAACAGTGGAAGGAGTTCATGACACCCTGGCTGACTTCTTCCCCTCTCTGCCCAGCATGATTTGGAGCAGTTCTTCACTCTCCTTGTAGGTCCCTGATCCTATTCCAGAGAGAACAGTAATCCCTACAGACATACTGGCATTTCTGTAATTTGGTGCCAATATGTGGAGTGGCAGCATGAAAGACTGAACCAGGACACACTTCTCTTTCCATTCCAGAGCTTGTCCAGCAGGCAGAAACACCTTGCAGACAGCTAAAGCAGTGTAAGAAAAAATAAAATTGAAGCAGCCTGGGGCAAAGGATTTCCAGTTTCAAGACATACAATAGAGTACCCAGATGTGGGGGTGGGGTGAATCTATTTCGGAGAGTAGAACAGGAGTTCTTAACAAGGGGTCCATGAGCTTGGATTGAAATTTTAAAAAAACATTAATCTTGCAGGGATGTATTGCTGCAGGTGTGATATATTTATTAAACAATACACAGTATAGTGTGGATTTAGTAAGGGTTCCGTGGTTTTCACCTGACTGGCAAAAGGGTCTGTGGGGAAAAAAAGGTTAAGAATCCCTGGATTAGAAGGAAAATTCAGAGTCCTGTAAATGGGGGAATTCCTAAGATCATGAGTGCATGCCCAGGACTGGATGCATACTCAGAAAAGATGGAGACAAACCCATGCTCTCCCTTTGGGCTGATCTTCTTCATATGAGGGTTAAACACTGAAAGATAATACATGCCACCATAGAGCCAATTTGCAAAGATTGTGAAAGGTGTGCTTTGGACTATTCTTTTTTGTTAGATCTTTGCTCTTAAGAAAATCTCTGTCATATCATTATTTGGATACATTAAAATAGTAAAATGCACAGTGTACAACAAAAGATTAAAAGATAATGAAAAATTATGAAAGAATATTGTCAAAATCTTACTACTAATTATAGTCCTTCTCTTACATTTGGTGTTTCATACAAGGTGTTTGTAGAGGGTTGATGTACGCGAACCCTGCATGATGTTATGCATGTTTGCTTTGTAAGTTCACAACTTTCACTATACACTTAATTGTTTATGGATGTTCATATAAAAATGACATACAGATAATAATAATAGGGACAGTTGGAGGAAGATGCTTTGGTTAGTAGTAATATTTTGACAATGCTCTTTAATCATTAGTTAAAAAGGCTTAACAATAATGTAAGGTGTTGGTGGTAGAGTGAGTAGAGAGTCCTGTATGATGTTATATATGTTTGTTTTGTAAGTTCACAACTATTACTATACACTTATTGTTTATACATGTTTGTGTGTGGGTGATATATTTCAATAAATTAATTTTAAAAAAGACAATGAAAAAGGAAAGGATGGCCCAGTCAAAGGAACAAGATAAAAATTTAGAAACCATCAGTGTTGAAGACCAGGCTTTGGACATACTAGGAAAGAATTTTTTAAAAAGATCTTAAATATGCTCAAAAAGCTAAAGGAAAACCGAAAGAAAGAAATAATGGATTTCAGGAAAACGATAAACTAATAAAATGAGAATATTAATAAAGAGATAGAAATAATAAAAAAGAACCAGACGTAATTAGAGTTGAAGACCACAACAACTTAAATGAAAAATTCCATAGAGAGTTTTGACTGCAGACTGGAACCAAACAAAGAACCAGTGAATATGAAGATAATTCAATTGAAATATTCAGGCAGATGAGCAGAAGAGAAAAAAATGCATGAAGAAAAGTGAGGAGAGCCTAAGAGACACATGGGACACCATCAAACAACAATATATTCATTATGAGAGTCATAAAGAAGTAGCTAGAGAGAAAGTGGCAAAGAAAACAACATCAGAAAGTTTGATGACACACATGGATATACATATTCAAGAATAGCAAAGAACCCGAAGCAGTATAAACTCAAAGAGAAGCATGCCCAGACACACTGAGTCAAATTCTAATGACAAGGACTAGGAGAGAGTTCTGAAAGCTGTAAGAGAAAAGCAATGTCATGTACAAAGGAGTCCCAATAAGATTAACTATCAATTTCTTATCAGAGCTTATGGAGAGAAGAAGATAGTGGACGAAATATTTAAAGTGCTGAAAGAAAATTTCCAGTAAAGAATTTTATATCCAGGGAGTCTATTTTTCAAAAATGAGGGAGGGAGTAAGACATTCTCAGAGGAACAAAAGCTTAGGAAGGTTGTCACCACTAAATCTACCCTACAAGCAATGCTAAATTTATTCAGATTGAAAGGAAAGGACACTAAAAGGAGATCAAAGAGCACAAAGAAATAAATATTTTTTATTAAGGTAATAATATGGGTAATTACAAATGTTATTACTTTTGTATTTTTAGTATATAATGTCACTTTTTAAGTCTTACAGGTTCTAAAATGCAAATGCATAAAATGTAAAGATAAACCTATGGTTTTAGCCACACAATATATAAATATATATTGTGACAAGTACTACAAAAAATAGGGAGAAGATGGGTATAGGAACATAGTTTGTATATGCTATTGAAGTTACATTGGTATCAAATCAAACATGATTATTATAGAACAATGTTAAATTTAAGCCCCACAGTAATCACAAAGAAAGTATTGGAAATACACAGAAGGAAGTGAAAAGTGACTCAAAATGGTCCATTACAAAATAAGCAAATATGAAAATAGGCAGTAATAGAAGAATTGTAGGGAAAAAAAGTGTAAGACTTGTGAGAGTGGATGGGGGGGTGGGGCATATGGGAATCCTTATATTTTTTGTGCAACATTTATGCAACTTAAAACTTCTTTAAAAATAAAAATAAAAAGTTATAAAAGGTATAACACTTACAAAGGCCAGATATTTAAATGGAAGAAGAAAGCCCTACCTTCTCAGTAGTTACTTTAAGCATAAATGGATTAATTTCTCCAGTCAAAAAGCAAAGACTGAGAGATTGGATAAAAAAGCATGACTCAACTACATGCTGTTTACAAGAAACTCACTTTAAATTCAAAGACACAAGTTGATTGAAAATAAAAAAGTGGAAAAAATATTCCATTCAAATAGTAATGAAAAGAGAACTATACTATTATAATATAAGTTAAAATAGACTTTAGGTAAAGCACTACTTCAAGGAAAAAAATAGACACTATATATTGATAAAGGGGTCAATTCAACAAGAAGATAAAACAATTTTAAATGCCCCAAAATATATGAAGCAAATTTTGTTAGATTTGAAGGAAGAAAGAGAAGGTTCTACAATAATAGTAGGAGACTTCTATATACCACCTTCAATAATGGATGCTACATCTAGACAGAAGAATAATAAGGAAATAGAGGACTTGAACAAAAAGTATAAACTAGCCAGAACCCAAAGACATATATAGAACACTTCACCTAACAACAGCATACATATTCTTCTTTAGTGCACATGGGATATTCTCCAGGAAATACCACTGATGTTCCTTGTTGAGATTGTACCCATCAATTTTGCTGTCTTTGTTTATGAGCTCTAGTAAATTTTCTGTGGATTTTTCAAGATTTTCTATATATGAGATTATATTATATTATATGTAAATAGGGAAAGTTTTAGTTCTTCATTTCCAGTTTGGAGGCCTTTTATTTCTTTTTGTTTCTATACACTTCTCATGAACATTCTGAATAGGGAAACAAGAAAAAATTCCATTTATAATAGTAACTAAAAGAATTAAATATCAGTAAATAAATTAAACCAAGGATGTATATGACTTATACATGGGTATTTATTAAACATTGCTAAAAGAGATTTAAGAAGAATTAAATAAATGGAAGAACATTCAAGGTTCATGAATTGGAAGACTAAATGTTGCTCAGATGTCAATTCTACCCAAAATGATTTACAGAATCCATGTAATCACAAGCAAAATTCCAACAACCTTCTTTGCAGAATTGGAAAAGCCAATCATCAAATAAATTCATCTGGAAGGGAAGGCACTGCAAATAGCCAAAACCATCCTGAAAAAAAAAAAAAAGAAAACAAAGTTGGAGGACTCATCCTTCCCAATTTTAAAAGTTATTACAAAGACAATGCATTAGTCAGCCAAAGGAGTTCTGATTCAAAGTATCAGAAATCTGTTGGCTTTTATAAATGATATTCATTTGGGGTAAAAGCTTACTGCTACAAGGCCCTAAAAAGTTTAACTCAAGGTGGTTTTCTCACTGAAGTCAGTTGCCACATGTTGAACAAGGTGGCAGGTGATCCCTGCCTGGTCTCTTCCTTCGTCCTTTTAAGACTCAATTAAGAAATGGGCAAAGACCAGTTCTTTTGAAAGTTAGGATAGAATTAGCATATGACCTAGCAATCTCACTTCTAGGTATATACCCAAAAGATCTGAAAGCAGAGACTCAAACTGATATTTACATGCCTATATTCATAGCAGCATTTTCATAATTGCCAACAGGTGGAAGCAACTCAAGTGTCTATCGAGAACTAAATGGATAAACAAAACGTGGCATATACATAAAATGGAATATTTTGGCTGTAAAATGGAAATGAAGTTATGATGCTTGTTATAACATCAATGGACTTTGAAGATATCATGTTGAGTAAAATTAACCAGATGCAAAATGGATAAATATTATATGATCTCATTTATGTGAAATAATTATTATATGCAAATTCATAAAGGCAGAAACTAGACTACAGATTACCAGGTGTTGGCTGAAGGTGGGGAATGGAGAGCTAATGCTTAATTGGTATGGAGTTTCTGTTTGGGATGTTGGGAAATATTGGTAATGGATGGTGGTTATGGCGTCACCATATTGTGAAATAATTAACACCACTTAATTGTATAATTGCAAAAGGATAAAATGGGAAATTTTAGTTTGTGTGAATGTTAGAAGAATAAAAAAAATAAAAAATTTAGGGAAAAAAAGCCTTGTGGATGTCTGTCTTTAAATCATTCAGTAAATACCAACAAACAGTATTCTTGGGTCAAAAAGCATTGAGGTCATTGTACAATCACCAAAACATATTCAGATTCAGTTTCTCAGCTCCATTACTAATTATGTGTGGGACTTAGGGGCAAGGTACCTAATTTGTTAACTCTCAGTTTCCTCATCTGTAAACCAGGGCTAATAGCAGTTCAAACCTCACTATTTTGAGATTTACATGTGATAACGCATGAAAAGCACTTAGTATTATTCTATTATCTGGTGAGTAATAGAGATTTTCTAAAAATTTAGTTCTAGCTCAGGGCTTGGCATGTAGTAGGTGCTTTAAATATTTAATAAGTGAAAGAATGAAAATTTTATTTGTCAACAGGCATAGTTGCCTGTGAGAATTATAAAACACAAAAAATTAAGAAAATATTTGTCCTGTCAACTGTTATTTATTTAGTCAGGAAAACCCAATACCACATGGTAGTCTTGCTTTAGATCATGTATGCCTGTGGCTTATGCAATCCAATAAATGGCTTTAAATATGATTTAAAAATTTTCTACGCTTAATGACCTCATGTTTTTAAATAATGCAGTTATAAGAGATGTGTATGTATGGACACTAAGTGTAGTATTCTTTTAAAAATTTTATATTGAAATGTATCATTCATACATGAACATACACAAATAATAAATGCATAGTAAAAGTTGCAGACTTACTAAACAAACATACAGGGGTCCCATACATCAACCCAGGACCAACACATTGCATTATTGTGAGATATTTCTTACGAATTATGAGAGAATATTGTTAAAAATCTTACTACTAATTATAGCTCATCTCTCACATTTGGTGTATTTTCCCCCCAACCCACCCCATAATGATTTTTTAAATATATTTTTATTATACAAGTTGTGAACTTACAAAACAATCATGCATATGTATAGAATTCCCGTACAACACCCCTTCATCAACATACCACACTGTGGAAGAACATTTGTCACAAATTATGAGATAATATAATCAGTCTATTACCTCCAACTATGGTCCATAATGTATATTTGGCACACTTTTTCCATACTCCTATATTATCAACACAGTACATCTTTGGCATAAATGCATGAATATTACAGTATTGGTGTTAACCACAGTACACAGGTCAATCCAGCTGTATTTTTCCCATGCTTCTCCACATTCTTATCACCTTGCAATGGTGATGTATATCTACTCTAGCTCACAGAAAGACTTTCTTGCATCTGTACCATCAACCACAATTCTCATCTACTTCTGGGTTCACTGTGTTATTTAGTCCCTAGATTATTCTCTAGCTTTCTTTCAATTGACATTTACATCCCTAGACTACCCTTTCCAGCCACTTTCCCATTTATAAACCAGCTGTTACTCACTATAATGGGTTACCATTGATTCTATACATTTCCACACTTTCACAGCAAAGTTAATTAGAACTTCTTCATACATCAAGCATCAGTAGTTCTTCTCAGCCCTCCTCTTATCTCCTTTAAGAATCCACCACCTACCACCAGGTCTTGAAGATGTTTTCCAACATTTTCTTCTAGAAGCTTTATGGTTCTTGCCTTTATATTTAGGTCTATAATCCATTTAGAGTTAATTTTGTATAAGGTGTGAGATAAGGGTCCTCTGTCTTTCTATGGTTATGCTTATCCAGTTCTCCCAGCACCGTTTTTTGAATGGACTGTACTGCCTGAGCTGGGTGGGTTTTATAGGCTTTTCAAAAATCACTTGACCATAGATGTGAACGTCTGTTTCTGAACCATCATTTTGGTTCTCTTAGTCTATGTGTCTATGTTTAAACCAGTACCATACTGTTTTTACCACTGTAGCTAGATAATATGATTTAAAGTCTGGAAGTGAGAGTACTTCAACTTTGCTTTTACTTTTTAAGATGTTCCTGGTTCTTTGGGACCCCTTAGCCTTCCAAATAAATTTGATAATTGTGTCCCTGTACTATTCTTTTTTTTTAAATTTATTTTTTCTTCTTTATTTTCTTTTAAATGTTACATTAAAAAAATTTGAGGTCCCCTTCTATCCCCCACCCCCCTCACCCTACTCCTCCCCACATCAACAACCTCATCCATCATCATGGAACATTCACTGCACCTGGTGAATACATTTTGGAGTACTGCTGCACCACATGGACAGTGGTCTACATTGTAGTCTACACTCTCCCCCAGTCCACCCAGTGGGCTATGGCAGGACACACAATGTCCAGCATCTGTCCCTGCAGCACCACACAGTGTACTATTCTTACTTATTTTTCCCACTTATCTCAACCCTTTTGGGAAATAGAAGTGATTTACTGTAGTGACTGTGAAAATTACTCTAACATTAAACCAATTTTCACAGGGCACCAAGAGATACCATCCTGCCATTTCGAAGTCTTCTATGCAGCAATGGTATTAATAATAGATGGAACAGATGAAAAATATGTGCATTACAATCTTTAGGTTATTGGTGCTGGTCAAGACAAATCACTGGGAGGCACAAATGCATGCCATATCCAAATGCATATCCATATCCTTCCTCATATAGGGCTAGTTAAACCAAGTCATATAGTACACAAATTCCTACCCCCAGCCCACCAAAATTTCATCATCCAATTGCAGCAGAGGCTCTCTCCTGCTTGCCAAGATGTTCCTCTGCTTATATTGTTTATTTCACTTACAAATTGTTAATTTTGTTTTATTATTTTTTCTCATTAAATATTATCAGATATTGGCTCCATTGTTAAAACCATAGGAAGTGGGCCATGTATATTTTGGCTACTATAGATACCTTAACTCTATTTCATTCATTCCAAGAATATTCTTGGCTCTTCTCACTCCTTATTAGTCTTTTCACAAGTTCTCATTAACTTGTACATTTCTTCTTTACATTTACTAACATATTTCATGCTATTTCTACCAATTGACCTTGTTAACCTGCCTTTCTCCAATATAACAGATCTCTCTCTGAAAGATCTCCCTTTCAAAGTATTCACACAAAAATTGCTAGAAAAAAAAATTTGTAATTTAATAGTCGGTACCTCTGAATGGTGGGATTATAAGTAATTTTTATTTTTTTTCTTTATATTCTTTTGCTTTTGCCAAAAGTTTTCACAATGTACAACCTTGAAAATTATGTTTTATATTTATAATCTAAAAAGTAATGCAATACCAGCTCATTTATTAGCCATGTTTCTGTTTCCTTAATAAAAAAAAATGTATCAGTCAATACAGGTCTAGGGCAGTTTCTTGACTTAGGCACTACTGACATTTTGGGGTGGAATATTTCATTATTAAGGGTCTGTCCTGAACGTTGTAGGACATTTAGCAGCATCCATTGCCTCTACCTACTAAATGTCCGTAATACAACCCCCAGTGTGACAATCAAAATGTTTCCAGACATTGCCAAATGTCCTCTGGGGTCAAAATTGTGCCTGGTTGAGAACCAGTGTTCTAGTGGTTCCTTCTATATCCCTTCTTCACTCTTTCCATTGTATGTTTGTCTTCCTAGTTTCCCCATGGACATCAAATCCTCTGTGAGCAGGGCTTGGCCGCTCCAGTATGTAAATGTCCTTGCGGGCCCTACACTGCTCCTCCAGAGACCCAAGAACCTGCAAATAATCATCTGAATAAATAGTAAGAGCTCAGGAAACATTCATAAGCTCTTGGTGTCTCCCTGTGTCTTCTTCCAGCCCATTTATTTGCCAAAATTGGTCAGCAATGAATATTAAATCACACTGATAGTGGCAATAGTGATGGTGTGGTACTTGCTGCAAATTACAATTCACTGTGAAATGTTTTGCTATGTATATTGTTGTGCTATATAGTACTTACCCTTAAAACTTGCTATGAGTTCATGTGTCATTGGCTTCTTTTACAGAGCCAATTTTCCATACCTTTTTCATATTGAAAAATTTACTTTAAGGTTCTGAGGTCATTGTAAATGTCAGGGCAATTGACAAGAACTTACCTTTGCTATTTGGCAATTTTGTTAATAACAATATTGGGTTTTCTATCAAATATAACTGGTTTGTATACTCAGACACATGACTCATTTAAGAAATAAAAAGCTTTTAAATTTAGTTTTAGCAGTTTTAAAACTCAATTGCTTACTAAATCAACAATTCACAGTACATCTGTAATATTCATTGCATTATGATGTACAAAAAAATCTGTCCTCAAGTTATGTACTAATTTAAATGCACTTTCATCATCCAGTAATACAAATGTTGGGCTCAATTCACTTCCTTTGTAAATTCTGAAATACAGATGCTTTCTTTAACTAAACAAAAGAATAAAACTTGAATTATTTATCACATGAGGTACCTACGTAATAATTTTCATTACATTTGAGTATTGCAGAACGATGGTGACTTCAGGTATAGTATTCTCTGTGCCCAACATCTTTCTCTTTGTTCTGCTTGGCAAAAATTTATTTTCTCTTGAAAACACAACTTCATTTCTCCTGTTCTTTGTGAAATCTACTTCACTACCTGGAAGAGTGTTAATGATTACATCTGAAGTTCCTATACATTTTTGCAATAATATATATTAATTATTATATATACCTCATCACATTGTATTTATTTATTTAAAAAAGATTTATTTATTTCTCTCCCCTTCCCCCTCCATCCCAGTTGTCTCTTCTCTGTGTCTATTTGCTGCATCTTCTTTGTTCGCTTCTGTTGTCAGCAGCACGGTAATCTGTGTTTGTTTTTGTTGCGTCATCTTGTTGTGTCAGCAGTCCATGTGTGCGGCACCATTCCTGGGCAGGCTGCACTTTCTTTCGCGCTGGGTAGCTCTCCTTATGGGGTGCACTCCTTGCTCATGGGGCTCCCCTACACGGGAACACCCCTGTGTGGTAGGGCACTCCTTGCGTGCATCAGCACTGCACATGGGCCAGCTCCACACGGGTCAAGGAGGCCTGGGGTTTGAACCACGGACCTCCCATGTGGTAGACGGGCGCCCTAATCACTGGGTCAAGTCCACCACCCACATTGTATTTAAACACTTCTTTTTATGGTGCTTTTCCCTGCCTCATTGTAAAGAGCATCAAAAGGCAGAGATCTCTGTATTTTCATATTTTAATAAACATTTATTAAACATCTAATTTATTACAGGTACCATTCTAGTAGCTAGAGATCCAAAAGGTGAAGATTGTCACTTAAGAGTAATTCATGAGGGAAGAATAGACATGAAGTTGCAAAATAACTTTTGTGAGAATGGGAAATGGATATGCCTAGAGATGTGAACAAGATATCTAAGAAAGCCTGGTCAAGGTTGCTGACCATGAATGTCTGAACTGATAGGAGATTTTTCTAAAATAGAATTTGGCAGCCTGGACACAGGAGCAGAAAGAATGGAAGACTGGACTCATTCAAGGCTGGAGATTTTCTACATGAGCATAGAATAAATATAAGGGAAAAGAGAGTTGTAGGAACTGACAAAAATGTTGTAAAAAGTAGAGGCAGAGGAAAAAATAAATGAGTTTTGGATTCTGGATAAACACATGCTTGTTACACTTTACGAGTTTAAAGAGATATAAAATCACTTTCTACAGTAGTTGTAAGAAAAACAAGTAGGAATGTCCAACTCACCCAAATTGACAGCCCTATCCACTGACATGAAATGTAAACACAGGCTGCTGCATTTGGACAAGCAGTTGTATCCTAATTTTAAAAAGGGGAGAAAGCAGGTTAGGGACAAGGATGATTTGCCCTCTTTCATCATTTAGAACATAAGTCAATGCCCTTCTGCATTCAAAGAAAATGATGGAGCCTTTTAGAGTCATTGTAAGTATGGGTGGATCCCTCTATTAATAAGAGATTCATTCTCAAAATGTCATGAACAATTTGAAGTTTTATCAAGGAAATCTCTTAATTCACCGGAGATGTCTACTGTTGAAAATACTCCTGTTTGAAAATCTAAGCCAGGGGTGGTTGACAATTTTTTTCTGTAAAAAAAGGCAGATAATATTTCAGGCTTTGCAGCCCTTATAGTATCTGATGTAATTAATCAACTCTGCCTTTGTAACCGGAAAACAGGCATATAGACAAAATGTAAATAATGGATGTGGCTGCATGCCAATAAAACTTTATCTATCAAAATAGTTAGTGAACCAGATTTGGTCTGCAGGTTCAAATTTGTTCATCCCCAATCTAAGCTAAGGTTTTGTTAATTTCCTTTTTATAAAAAAAAAAATGCATCCCAATTTATTCTTGTATAATTGTCATTTTTATGTTCCTTGTGTAAATTAAGAGCCACCTGTATTTCTCCAAGTAATTGCAGAAGTAAGAGACAGAGATAGCATGATTCAGTAGCTCATAAGGTACAGAAATGTTCATAATTAATTTATCATAAGCAAAATGCTCCTTGGAATCCCTAAAATTATATCTAGAAGGCCTATACCATAATAATTAGCAGGGATACTGAATTTGAAATGACTGCTTTTCCAGATGGAATACTATTTCTTTGATCTTTGGAATAATGCTTTGTGGAAGCAGCATAATTACAGATAGAACAACATTCCCCAATTTTTAGGGAAATGGTCCTTAGCATATAATGACAGCTTGAATATGCTCCCCTTTCAGAAGAAACTGGAAATTATTATGCCTTGGAGTTAACTGCAATAGCTTTTGTATGTGATATGGGAATAATTTAAACAGCAGTTTAGTTATATTATTTCAGTTTTTTAAAAATTGTGTTTATTAGCTTGCTTTATCTTGATTTATTCCATGATATCCTATAGACACAATAAGAGTAACCAAATATGATAGCAAGAGAAAGGTTTATGCCTTAAAGACGATGGCACAGCTCCAGTCCTGGAGGGTTAGTACTGAAGGTAATTGTGAGCTCTGTCGGGAGTCTCCTCACAAAGGCGGTGAGAGTCCCAGAGTCCCGGAAGCAAACCCAAAGCCCTGGCGACTACAGCCGTCACCAGCCTTGGGGAATATAGGGGCGGGAAAGCGGGCTCCTTGGGGAACACTCTCAGATGCATTAGTCTCAAAAGAACAGGTATCAACAGTCCAACGTCTGAACACATGCTTCGGGGTGCTGATTTAGAGACCAGACAGTCTAAGACACTTACTCAGAATTGCCCTGAGGCCAAACTATTTTACCATGAATTGTTTCATCATGGGATTTAATGCATTAAAATAATTTTCACATTTCTTTCATGTACTGAATTTTAAAATTTCAATTGTAATCTTTTTTTTCACACACTATCCTTATGAAACAGAACATATAGCCGTATGTCATTCTTTTGAAAGAATATATATGAAAATAAACTAAGACTATGTCTTACATGGCAGCTAGGTTTCTTCTCTTTTGTGTCTCAGCCACTTATTAATTCCACACAATGATTAAGCCATTTCTTTATTTCACCCAGTGATATATACAATATAATTATGCTTATTAAAAATACCTACTAACATGAGCATCTTCGTGCAGGAACATGAGCAGGTATTAAGGAGCACGTTTGAGATTTTGTTCTGATTCTTTAGATCCAACATTAGCACTCTGCTCATTTTCCTATTGCTTTTTAACTACCAGTATTTGTAAAGTGTTGAATTTATCAGTGATGAGAATTATGAGGAATTATTATTTTACTGTAACCTTGTCAGTTTTAATGAGTGTGATACTCTAAAGAAGGCACTAGTGTGGCAATACATTCTTAAGGAGATGAGGAGTAGGTCAGTTATAAACAACTAGAGGTTAAGGCTAGGCTTGTTTCAGAAGAAATCTTGATAGCTTTGATGGGACAGTGAGGGGAGTGTAGGCAGCAAGGGCTAGTTGTGGGAATCTGGTTCTTTAACAGAAAACCACACATCATGGTCCTATTGTAGTACTACTGATTTTAGGCAAAGTTTGTTATAGGATAGAGATGATTGTGGAAGAGACTTATTGAATTTACTTTAAAGACTGAAATGCATAATTTCAGTTATCTAATGAGAAAGTGAAACATCCTAGTTTTAAGAAAAGCTATAGGTTGATTTTTGAAGTACTGGGTGAAAGTTTACAAGTGAGTTAAAGTGATAAAAACTTCAGCTTTTTTCCTAATACAGGGAACACAACTCCCTTTAAAAGGAAATTAATTGTGTCCATTGGAGAAGAGATTGAAACTACTTTCCTCCCTTTTCATGAAAAGGTTATGTATATCTTATTCAGAAAAAAAGTGAATCCTTATTGAGAAATGACTCCAAGGAAGTTCTCTGAGAACTCCAAGAAAAGGCTTACAAGATGTTTTCAATAAAAATTAGGTAAAGGGAGGAATTCCAATACAGAAACATCTCCTAAGGTCTACATTAGTCTTCACCGTAGTCCCCATTCTAGTAGAACACCTAGAAATAAAGCTACTCCCACATCATATGGAGTTTTCTTTTTTTATATGACTGTATATATCAGTAAAGCTGATATCAGTGCTACTATAAAAGCTGTTTCATTAAAAATGTCATTGATTGAAAAAATAGTTGTGAAAATTATCTGAGAGGTCATATGTTTGGTACAAAATCACTTAACAAAATAAGTAGGCAGAGAATTTAACAACCAACCTGAGATAATGCTCCTCGCCTGAGAAAATGTGCTTTTAAAAAGGAGTTTAGTACAATTTGAGGTACTATCGCTCATATTTTTCCTCCCTTTTCTGCCCTTCCCCCTCAAAGAGACAACTGCTGTTAATGGCCTCATGAAGCTATAAAACAAGGTGAAAAACAGGAATATTATAAAAGTCTTTGTGGCTTTTGCTTTCCAAAAGCCTAAGCTCTTTGGAGAAATTAGGACATGTAAAGAAGATTCATGAGGTTGAACAAAGGATAGCTGGGAAGTGGACTTGGCCCAGTGGTTAGGGCATCCGTCTACCACATGGCAGGTCCGTGGTTCAAACCTGGGGCCTCCTTGACCCATGTGGAGCTGGCCCATGCACAGTGCTGAAGCGCAAGGAGTGCTGTGCCACGCAGGGGTGTCCCCTGCGTAGGGGAACCCCATGTGCAAGTAGTGCACCCCATAAGGAGAGCCGCTCAGTGCGAAAGAAAGTTCAGCCTGCCCAGGAATGGCGCCACACACACGGAGAGCTGACACAACAAGATGACACAACAAAAAAAGAAACACAGATTCCCATGCACTGACAAAAACAGAAGCAGACAAAGAATAACACGCAGCAAAATAGACACAGAGAACAGACAACTGGGGTGGGGGTTAGGGGGAGGATAAAATAAAATAAATAATAAATAAATCTTTGGAAAAAAAGAGTAAAAGGTTAGCAGATAGAATATCTAAAGAAACATGAAGAGAAAAGACTACAGAAAGATTTCACCAGATTGGTAAGTATAAGCAAGAGAAAGGCCTGTTGGTAAACCAAAGGTAAGGAATTGTATCTTGCTCCCAAACAATCCTTTTGGTCACAGACAGCCTAGTAAGAGATCTTCAGCTCCCAGGGGAGGGCCACCGAACCTGAAGAAGAGAGGTGGATCGAGGTGATGGTGGCCTCATGGCAACTTGCTAGACCTAGGTTGGATGGCTGGATTCTGTCCCTCAGTCCCTTTCCCACCAATGTCTTGGCTCCCATAGAACTGTTCCTAGGAGGATAGATTTCAGTTTTCTCCTAGTCCAGGAAAATGGTAACTTAGAGACAGATACTAAGTTATGAAATATAAAATTTGACTAGCACAGTCAAGTTGGCTGACTATGACTTATGTCCATCACAGAAGCAAGCACACACACATGCACTACTTAATTACAAAGCTCGGTGATTGCTTTGGTGGCGAGCCTGACAAGTTAAAAGTTTGCAATGTGCACAATGATATTTTTCATAAAAATTGTGCCACATATAGCAGGAACACATCAGAAATTCCCTACCTGGTTTCAGGGTATCTGTGGATTTCATGATCATAATGCTACAATCACACCTTACTTCAGAGTAACTGAGGGTTTCTGGCAATAAAATATTTTGCTCTCTTCATTCATTCAATAGATAATTGTTAAATACTGTTATGTAATAGGCACTGTGCCAAGTTTGGGGAGACTCAGAAAATAAAACATACAAATATCCTGTCCATGTGGAAGGGAAGATAGATGATAAACAATAAATGTAACAAATAACTAGAAAAATAAAGTATTTTAGAATGTAATAAGTTTTACAGAATTCAGGAACAGTGGTTGGGGAAGGTTGAAAATTTTAAATAGGATGGCAAGGGAGGTCCCATTGATAAGGAGGTGAAAAAATTAGCCAAGCATGACTGAGGTCAAGAACATCCTTGGCAGAGGGAATGCCTGGAACAACAGCCCTAATTGGAGTGTCCCTGGAGTGTTCAGAGAAGTTTGTGTCTAGAGATTAATGAGGGTAAGGATAGAGCAGTAGGAAGAATAATGACCCCTTCCCCTAAAGATGTGTACATCCTAATCCCTAGAATTTGTGAATAAGTTATGTAACATGGCAAAGCAAAAATAAGAAAGTAGATGGAATTAAGTTTGCTAATCAGCTGACCTTGAGATAGAGATATTATACTGGATTATCTGGGTGGCTCTATGTAACCACAGAGGTTCTTAAAGGCAGAAGTAGGAAACAGGCAACAAGGTTGGAGTCATGTGATGTGAGAATTTGAAGATGGAGGACAGGGGCCACAAGGAAAGGCACACAGGTGGTGTCTAGAAACCTGGAGAAAAGTTTTATACCTGGAGAAAGCAAGAAAACCAATTCTCCTTTAGTTCCTCCAGAAGGGATGCAGTCCTGCTGACACCTTGGTTTTAGTCACATGCAACCTATGTCAGACTTCTGACTTAAAGAACTGTAAGATAATAACTCTGTATAGTTTTCAGCCATAAGTTTGTGACAGTTTGTTGCAAAAAAAAAAAAGTAGAAAACTAATGAAAAAGTAATGTGAAAGAGGTAAGGAGGGCTAGATGTTCAAGGGCCTTGAGTGACAGTATAAGGACTGGCCTTCTACTATCTAAGCAGAGGGGAACCATTGCAGGTTTTGAAAGAGAGTTGGTATGATTTACAGACTTGAAAAGTATTTCTTTGGCTTGGTGTTAAGACTAGACATAGAAGGGCAAAGGTAGAAACGGAGACCTGGCACAGTAGTGCAGGTGAAATATGATGGTGTTTCACACCAGTAGGATAAAAAAGGTGGTGGTGGTAAGCATTTGGATTCTGGCTTTATTTTTAAAGTGGAGCTAATAAGATGTGAGAGGGGAAAGAAAAAGGAAGGTCAGGAATGAGTTCCAGGTTTTTGTTCTGAGGAATTAGTAGGAAAGAGATGCCATTTAGTGAGGCTGGGTAAGCTACAAGTGGAGAAGTTCTGGGAAGATCGTCAGGATTTTAATTTTGGACATGTTGAGTCTGTGGCACTTATTAGATATCCATGAGGTGATGTTGAATAGGCTGTTTGGACACATGCTTATTTGGAATTCAGGAGAAAGGCTGAGGTAGATACATAAATGTGGGAGTAGTAGGATTATAGATGTATTTAGATTCATGAGACTAGATGAGATCACGAAGGGACTGGTGTGGATGAAGAAGGGGAGAGACCAAGATCTATGCTCTTTTGTGTTGTATCTGTTCTTAGGTTTATGAGTTGCCAGAATCTTACATGAGAAATTATCATAATGATTAAGTCTGTTATTTATTTACCCTGGACAGGACTCTGTTCAGTCGAATTTGCACCAATTTATCAGCTTGCCCCACAGCAGAAATGAAGATGACAAGCAGAAACTCATAGAAACCAAGCCAGTGAGTACTGATTTATTAGACATAGGGTTCAAACAACTTGTCTTCAAACCAAGAAATGTATGGCAGTCAAGTTCTAGACCTTTGAAAGGAGAACTGGTGTGAACAACCACTTCCAACCTAGTTATTGCAGATGCACCTTAACGTCACTCTTCTGACTTCATTTCCTGCACACCTCACTTGACTCTTTTTTTTTTTTTTAGGATTGGTCCTTTTAACATATTGTTTTATTTTTTCTTTTATTTTTTCTTCTTTATTTTAAGTGTCACATTCAAAAAATGTGAGGTCCCCATATACCCCCCACCCCACCCACGCCACCCCTCCCACATCAACACACTCTTCCATCATTGTGGCACATCCACTGCACCCAGGGAATACATTCTGGAGAACTGCTGCAGCGCATGGACAGTAGTCCACATTGTAGTCCACACTCTCCCCCAGTCCACCCAGTGGGCCACAACCGGACACACAATGTCCAGCATCCGTCCCTGCAGCACCCCTTAGGACAACTCCAAATCCTGAAAATGCCCCCACACCATATCTCTTCTTCCCTCTCCCGACCATCAGCAGCCACTGTGGCTACCCTCTCCACATCACTACTACAATTTCTTCCCTTACTAATCACAATATTTCCCCAGCAGAACACTGGTAAGTCCATTCTAATCTATACTCTATTCCCCCATCTTGTGGACCTGGGATGGCTATGTCCAGTCCCCCTCTACATTAAGAGGGGACTTAGATTCCACATGGATGATGGATGCAATTCTCCTAATTGAAGTTGTAGGCACTCTTAGATTCCTGGTGTGGTGGTTGACCCTCTTCACCTCCCTGTCAGCTGGCCAGGGTAAGTCCAAGAAACCAGAGGGTAGGAGCTGCAAGTCTGCTGAGGCCCAGGGCCTGGCTGTCACATGGACAGTTCAGAGATTCAGGTCTCCTGAGTGTACACCAAACCAAATGTCAACCACAGGTCCAATAAAAGTAACAGAAGAGGCATGTGTTGAAAGGTTATATCTGAGTCCAACTTCATCACACTCAGGAACACAAACTCCAAAGTAGGGCCAACTGACATGGCCCTGAACTCCAGAGCCATCTGCCTTGACCATAGAACCTGTGGGCCGCTGCAGCCCTCAGGAGAATCAGCACCTAGGTTTATAGCTGTGGGGTGCCTAAGAGTTACCTCCTGAGAGCCTCCATGTTGCTCAAGTGTGGCCACTCTCTAAGCCAAACTCAGCATGTAGATGCATTGCCTCCCCCCCAGCATGGGGATGAGCCTCCCTGGCACTAAGGGATTGCTACCAAGCACCTGCTGATGATGTAACTACAAAAAGACCATGAACAAAGAGGTCAACTCAGACTGGCAAAATATCTCAGCCTACATGTAATATCAGGTGTTAAAAACTGCTTTTTGACTTGGATAAAAAGGGGGAAATGGAAAGGACAAGTGAGTGTATATGGCTAAGAGTATCCAAAAAAGAGACAGGAGGTCATTAGGGGGTGATGTTTAAGCATGCTTCAGCAGGGTACTGGAGACAGCCTCACTTGACTCTAGATCCTATATTGATTCACACCTAGCTCTCATCTGTAGCTGAAAGCTGAGACCAGTCAATTTCACTAATGCACATGTATGGAAAGTTTCCCTGGGGAAAAATTGCCAGGGTTGTCCAACTGTTCCAGTTTTTAACAAATTATTTTGTAATAATATTTTAATCATGAGATTTTAGCATTTGACAGGGCATTTAAATTCATTAATCTAACCTTCTTTTTTGAGACACGAGGAGGGTAAACTTTCAAATTGAAGATTATTCTGTTAGATGCTGAAATATCATGGATGGATGGAAAGTATTTGTTTTTGTTTTTTTCTCATTTCTTCCTACTCTCTCCTTCATACAATTTAGTGAATTTAAAAGTCCATTAACCTTGAAAATACAATTTGAGTTCTACTTTTCCGTTTCACCAATTATATTTATGCTTACCATCTGGACAAAACTCCTAACTAACAATACAAAAATTAAATTACATATGTAAAAACTGAGCATTTTCTATGCCCCCAAATAAAGTAACAGTTTATGTTTTAATATAATGTATACCCATCAAAGATTTAATGTTTTTAAGAAGTGGGACATAGGTAGAATTTCTCTCTGTACCCAATTACTTTGATGAACATGTGAAGTTCATTGTGATCAAATGTGATAGAACTGGTTATAAAAGCATTTCAAAAATATTTAAAAATGTATCTTAATGAGGGATTCATCAAATATGTTTTGTACAAAAAGAATGTGCCATGGTCCCTAAAGGTGAGGCAGAAAAATATTTAATGGCAAAATATTCACCACTCAATAGTAAGTAAAAATGAAAATTGCAGAACAGCACATTTATTCTGAGTTCATTTTTACTTAGATAGATAGATCAATTGATGGATAGATAGATAGAACGATAGATAAATAAATAGATGGATAAAAGATAATTTGTCCAACAATAGCTGGGAAGGCAATTCATGTTTAGAGTGGATATCTGTGAGCAGGGGGACAATTGGTGACTTTCTGAAATATTTGGTTGTAAAAGGAGTTAGCTTTAAGATTTAAAATTTTATCAAATCCTAGGATGTATTTTTTCATTATCAACTTTTACTACAGTTCAAATAATATTTATTACAGAAAAAGGGAGAACTTATAACTGTTTAATGAATGTTCATATCATCATTAGATTACCAGAATTTGGAGGAATCATAGCACCAGTCTGTGCTTCATTAATGGAGTCTTTCCTTTAAACCAGGTGTTTTAGTTTGCCAAAGGGATGCCAATGCAAAGTACCAGAAAGCTGTTGGCTTTTATAATGGGAATTTATTTGGGGTAAAAGCTTAGTTCCAAGGCATCAACAGAGTGCTTTCTCACCAAAGTCAGTTACTGTTGCTCCTGGCATTGTTGGCCTGTGGTAAAGCAAGACGACTGCAGATCTCTGTGAAGGTCTCAGCCTTCCCCTCCAGGCTCATTGTCTCCTCTTGAGCTATCCCAAAGGTTCAGCCATTTGGGGCTTTGGGCTTAAGCAGTCTTCTGTCTCACGTTGCAGAATCAAATATGTTGGCTCCCTTTTTCTTTCTCTGAGCGAGTCTCTCTCTGTTTCCATTTATATCAGACCTAGCAAGGGGGTGGAAACTTAGCCTGAATTAGGCCTCACTGACTTAGTCCAATCGAAAGCCCTAAAGTGATCTTATCAAGTAATCTAATCTAAGGCCTCTCAAATGAATTTAATGCAACCAAAGGGTGAAACACTCAGAGGAATAGATTAGTTTACAAACATAATAGTTCTCCATTTGGGATTCAGAAAACAATTTCAAACTGCCACACCAGGGGTTGGCAAACTTTTCTGTAAAGGGTCAGATAAATATTTTTGGCTTTCTAATACATATGATCTCTATCACACTTAATCAACTCTGTCATTGTGGTGTGAAAGTATTCATAGCCAAACTGCAAATGATTAAGTGTGGTTATAGTTCAATGAAATTTTATTTATGGATGCAAAATTAAATTTCATATAATTTTCACATGCCATAAAATACTATTAAAATTTTTTCCAAACATTAAAAAATGTAAAAACCATTCTTAGCTCAAGGGCTGCACAAAAACAGGCAGCAGTCTGGATTTGGCCTGCAGGTCCAATTAATCTGACCTTTATTTTCTACATTGAACCTCTGGACCTAGGCAAATATCCTTATTTTGTAAATCCTTTACCATTTCCTTTTCCAGCCACGGTCTGGGTCCCTGACTTGATTTGAAGCAAGCTGGTCGATTTCTGCCAAGCCAGCACCAATGTGCATTGACAT
Source organism: Dasypus novemcinctus (assembly GCF_030445035.2). Classification (NCBI taxonomy): domain Eukaryota; kingdom Metazoa; phylum Chordata; class Mammalia; order Cingulata; family Dasypodidae; genus Dasypus; species Dasypus novemcinctus. Next base: position 43,523,172 of record NC_080683.1, on the reverse strand, counting down.
ACATATTGTTCCCTGCTAAAGAGTGGCCCCTTTATATAGGCAAACTTAGAAGAATAAGCAAAATGAAAGGAAAAAAAAAAAGCAATGTCCTCAGCCAATATGTCAGTCTGAATATAGGCTAAAAGTAGTGACTAGATGGTTTTTAGGCCTAAAATTAATTTAGGTATATGCTACATGGTTGATTTTTGAAACTTTTAAAATTTCAATGCAGGATTTTATGTTTACCATGGTTAGATATTATTTTAGCCCATCACCTCATCTATTTTGTTCTTCCAAATGTTCTATTTTGCCATTTAACATGTTAACCATTTCTAGTTCTGATACCTCCAGAATGTACTAAGCATGGCATGCTTATCTTCAATTATGTTGTTGATAAAAATGTTAAATAGGGCAGAGCCTATCAGAGAGTTATCTCAGCCCACTGAACAAAACCATGAACCAACTTCACAACTTACTTACAAGGGTCCACAATGTATTCACATGAGACTTTGTCAAATGCCTCAAAATGAAGTTAATTTGGTTGATAGGACTTGTTCTTAGAAAATTCATGATGTTTCTTGTGAACTCCTATTCTTAACATTCACAATTCATCTGCCTAAAGCACAGCTCTAAAGTTTTACTAGAATTATTAATCCCATGTTATTTTCAGCTGTAATCCACAGTCTTCCTAAATTTTGAATAATGAATTTGTTCATCTTTTATATTCTTCTGCTTCTTGCTTGACCCCCAGCCCCTTATAATTACAAGCATGTATTATATAATCATATCTGCAAGTATTTTCATTACTTGTAATGAAATCATTTAGAGCCTGGAAACTTGAACTCATTCAGAGCAGCTAGGTAAGCTTTTGTTTTTTAATAAAATCAGTTGATACAACCCCAACTTATTACCAATCTTCCTGTAATTCTCAATGTTTCTTCTTGGTCTCTAGTCAGATTGCCTCTTCCTTTTCTAATCTCTGGAAAATTGTATCCTCCATTTCCGAGGGTGATCTTTAAGTTAAAAAGGTCAGAATCTTTAAAATTTTTAAAGTTTGACTTTTTCCCCTTCATATATCATGTCAAATATAATACGGAATCCACAAAGAAAAGCTTTTCATTTTTGTAGAATTGCACAATAATTTCATTAAACACTTTTGTCATAGGGCACATAAGATAGATGAATCTCTGCTTCATCTATGGGGAGTATGAGATAATCTCACTGAATCCCATAATTTGAAAACATCGCTCCTGTTAAGTTTAAAATGTTGGCTCTCATTATCTCTTTAAATATAAGTCTCTCTGTGCCTGATCTACTGTGAGCATCTGAAGTTCCTGATCTGGCTCCTGAAAGACTATGGTTCAAGCAAGTAACCAAAACAGAAACAGAAAAATTTCATAAAATTAGACTATCTTCAATCAGTAGAGTCTTATCAAAATTTGCAATGTACAGGAGCAAGAGTATGGGATTTTAAAGTTGTACTATCTGTTAGATAAATTATTAAAATTAGGTACAAATAATATTCAGGGGAGCCTATATTAATGTCTTAGATTCAGCTTTAAAAGCACTGATAAGCACTCATTTAATTTGGAAAAAAACAGGTAATGGTCTAATTGAAAACAATTCTTATTTAATAAGGTAGGTCAGTTTATATCAATTTGATATATGCATTTTAAAGGAATGAGTGAATGGATTTAAGATTTTACAAAATTCTTACTTTTTATTAATTGTCAAGGTATTAAAAATTTTTAAATTTACTCTAGGTATTGTAAATATATGACACCAAAGAATCTTTCACACATTTATCAAAAACATCTGGCCTAAGAATGTTCAATTTTAAACTTGTGTAACTTGCTTGCAGTAATGTTTTCACTTTGATTTGTTATATATACAACTATTTTTCAAAAGCATATCACTTTGATCAGTCTAAACCACATTATTTCTCAAAATGCATTTTAAGTTCACTGACATGTTGATTTTCATTAGTTTTGTAGTTTTAAGCATTACCTTCTGATGGCCCAAAACATAGCTCTTACAGTAGTACAGGCTAGGTCATATAATAATACGTGCACATAATCCAGATGATCTTATTGAAGCCATTCTTATTCTCTATTGCCTTATACTGCTTTTTAAAATTGAAAACTTCAGTTATATTATGTAGTCAAATATACTTTTGTAGACTGTCTCATCAGTAAAAATGTCAGCAGAGTCAACAAGGCAAGGTCTTTGACTCGTTGACTATTTTATCTTCAGAGCATAGCATAATGTCTAGCACACAGTAACACTAATAAATACGTGCTCAGGCTTGCTGTTGGGAAGAAGATGGTGTCAGAGAAGGCTGGCAGGGCTCAACTCTCTTACAAAATGAAAGGAAAGACAAATAACTGTCTGAGAGAGCCATTTGAAGATCTGCAGACCAGGAGAGTGCTGTGTATATACAGGAGAGAGAAGGGCAGAGAGTGAAGAGGCCAAAATGAAAACCAAATGCTACTCAACCTCCATAGCTGGGAATGGCACCCATCCCCCACCCTCAAGGCAAGCACCCTTGGTAAACCCCATGGCTCATTACAACCAAGAGGGGAAAGTGTGTCCTTCCTGGGAAGAGGGAGGGTGTGGTGGAGGGTGGTGAGTGATTTCTCTTTGGTGAGGTTGGCCAGCAGAGCCTGCCTTGAGTCTTGGTTCTTGCCAGTCCTGTAAATGAAGCTTGAAAGAGACACCTCTGTAGAAAGATTAGCTGAAGAGCACCTTTTGCTGGCAGGCCTGGAAACTGCAAGGAGAGAAAAAGTGTTTTGGAGTCTCTCATGTCTCAGGCCCTCTTGAACCTGGCCCTGTTTTGTTATTGTAAGCTGTGCAATTTTAAAAATTTGGAAGAATTTGAACCAAAAAATAAAAAAGCACATGAAATAAAGCCATGAAGAAAGACAGAGAAATTGACCATCAGAGTAAATTCACCAATATAATCCAAGGCATGGATATCAGCTGAAAATTACAAGCCATATTAAGAAACAGGAAGATATGTCCCAGTCAAAGGACCAAATAAAAAATCCTGATGAGGTACAGGATTTAAGACAGCTAATCAATGATGTTCACATAAATCTCCTAAATAAATTCAAGGAGTTGAAGAAAAATATGGCTGAAGAAATGAAGGATATTGTGAAGATACTGAGTGAGCATAAAGAACAATTTGGAAGCCTGCAAAGAAAAGTGACAGATCTTATGGGCTTAAAAGACACAATAAATGAGGCTAAAAATACATGAGACATATAGCAGCAGATTTGAATTGGTTAAGGACAGAATTAATGAATTAGAAAACAGAGCATCTGAACTTGAAAAGACAGGAGGCCAGAAAAAAAAAGGATGGAAAAAATTGAAATGTCTTACAGAAATGAATGACAATGGAAAATGCAGAAGCATACACATTACAGGTGTCCCAGAAGGAAAAGAGAACAGAAAAGGGACAGAAAGAATTTTTTAGGAAATAGTGACTGAAATTTCCCAACCATTATGATCTGATAGTCAACAAGCCCAGCAAGCCCACTCAACTGGGACAGAATGGCCTCTTCAACAAACGGTGCTAGAAAATCTGGTTATCCATCTCCAAAAGAATGAGAGAGGATCACCATCTCACACCCTATTTAAAAATTAACTCAAGATGGATCAATATAAGAGCCAAGATCATAAAACTCCTGGAGGATAATGGGGGGAATTAACTATGAGATCCTATAGTGACCCGGCCCGCAGGTCAAACGAACCAGCACCTGAAAGAGGGAGTGGGAATTGGGGGACAAGAGGCGAGAGAAAGGGAGACAAGACAGGATTCTGACAAGACAGTCTCCGTTTATTGAGGGTAGAGCATCAGAATATATACTAAGGGGAGGGTATTAGGAGGGGGTGATAGGCTGATGAAGCGGCTCTTCCATATAAGGCAATAAAATGCTGTTACACCACTTGCTATAGGTTGCGAGTCTTCAATGCTGGTCATGGCTTCAACATCTTGTTGCGCAGGTGCGACACTTTTTGCCCGGGAAACTGGGGAAAGGGGAAGAAGAAGGCGGAAGCACAGGGGTGGAGTAGGCGTACTTATGAAAACCGTCATGTTGCTGGAGACCGCAAATGCACGTAGCTCCGGGCGGCTCCCCACACTGTAGTAGGAAATGGTTTCATAAACTTAAATCTAAAGTGTGAGCAACAACAACAACAACAAAATAGATAAATGGGACTTCCTCAAAATTAAAAATTTTACACTTCAAAGGAGTTTGTCAAGAAAGTGGAAAGGCAGCCTACTCAATGGGAGAAAATATTTTGGAACCAGTTATCCAATAAGGGTCTGTATTATTCAGCCAAAGGAGTGCTGATGCAAAGTAGCAGAAATTTGTTGGCTTTTATAAAGGTATTTATTTGGGGTAAAAGCTTACAGTTACAAGACCATACAGGGTCCAACTTAAGTTACCATAAAGGTATTTTCTCATCAAAGTCTGTTGCCTTGTGTTGAAGCAAGATGGTTGCCAATCTTTGCCAGGGTTCAGCCTTCCTATTCCTCTTTAAGCTCTGTGGGACCAGCTTCTTCTGATCTCAACTGTGGGCTGAGGGCTCATTTCTTTCTGGTTCTTCTCAGCTGCTAGGGCTCTGGTCTCTTCAGCTGCCAACCATCAGGTGAATGGCTCAGCTCTCCCAGAGGCTTCAGCTGTTTGAGTCTTCTCCTTTCTTCACATGGCAGGATGGAAATGACCAAAGTTCTCTCCTCTTCCATGTCTATGGAGCTCTCTTTCTTCCTGTGCCTTCATCTGTGTGTCTTCTTGAGTGAATGTCCATTTATATAGCCCACCAAGAGGGCAGGGACTTAAACTGAGTTACACCCTACTGACATAGTTGAATCAAAGCCCTAATCTTAACATAATTTAATAAAAGACATCTCAGTTGACTCTAATACAATACACCCAGAGGAACAGACTAGTTTACCAACAAATCCATATCTCTTTTTGGATTTCAAAATAATATCAACTGCTACAGTGTCTAATATACAGCATACAAAGAAATCCTACATTTCAAAAATAAGACAAACAACCCATTTTAAAAATGGGCAAGAGATTTGAATAGACATCTTTCAAAGTGGAAATACAAATGGCTAAAAAGCACACGAAAAGATGTTCAACATCATTAGCTATCAGGGAAATGCAAATCAAAACTACAATGGGATATCATCTTCCACCTGTTAGATTGGTGTCTATTAAACAAACATGGAACTGCAAGAGTTGGAAAGGATGTGGAGGAATGGAAACCCTCACCCACTGCTGGTGGGAATGTGGAATGGTGCAGCCATTGTGGAGGACAGTTTGGTGGATCCTCAGGAAGATAACTGCAGCATGGCCATATGACCCAGACTTCCTACTGCTGGGCATATACCCAGAATAATTGAAATTAGGGACATGAATAATGTTCACAGTGGCATTATTCACTATTGCCAAAAGTTGGAAGCAACACAAGTGTCCATCAACATATGAATTTATAAGCAAAATGTGGTATATACCTACAATGGAATATTACTCAGCTGTAAGAAGGAATGAAGTATCAAAAGTATCAACACACAACAGCATGGATGAATCCTGAAGACCTTATGTTGAATGAGTAAACCAGTCATTAAAGGACTAATATTTTATGCTCTCACTGATATGACCTAAGCCAATTGAGCAGACTCACAGGGTTAGAGTCTGGAAGATAGGTTATCAGGAGTCAGAAAGTAAGTAGAGTGTGGTGAACCAATGCTCAATATGGCCAAAACCCATGATAAGGTGGAAGGGTGTGGCTTGGTAGTGGAGGGTGATGGTGGTGGTGCATGGCCATGAGTGGGGTCGATGGTACTGGAATTGAGGATGAGCAGGGTAGAGGGTTTGGGATGGACTATCCATTGAACTTAGGGGAGGACTGGAGGAAAGAGCAGTTGAACTCTGGGGATGTGTAGGTCTGTGGTTAAAACCACAACGACAGGAATGTTTTTGTTTTTGTTTTGATAAATACGGCAGGGGAAGGTCACTGATGCAGGGCATTGGTGACGCAGGGATATGTGGGTGCACCTGGGTCATACTTCTACCAAATATGAATGTGTTCATCTTGGCATAGGGTGTTTTTAGAGTGGGCAGAGATGCACACAATAAACAAGAAAATATTAAACTCCCATCCTTGGGAGTCCTACTATATTCTCAAATAGATGGGTAAGAACCTCTTGAGTACATAGACAGCATATAATAAAAGAAAACAGACCAGTATGTCAAGCCCTCAATATTAATGCTTGTACCTATGAACTTTCTTCTTCAAAAATTGAAACTTAGTGACTGTCATAGGTTCCAAGTGGAGATGGGAGGGAATAATAAGTGGAACATAGGGCATTTTGGGGCATTGGAATTGTGCTGCATGATGTTGCAATGATAGATACAGGCCATTACACATTTTGTTAGAACCTATAAAAGCGTGTGGTACAAAAGGAAACCATAACAGAAACCAGTGACCATGGTTACTATCAATGCTTTGATATTTGTTCATCAGTTGTAACAAATGTACCATACTTATATAGGATGTTACTATTAGGGGAGGATGTGGAGGGGAGGAGGTAAGGCATATGGGAATTCCCTATATTTTCTATGTGACTTTCCTGTAACCTAAAGCTTTTTGGAAAATAAAGTGAAAATGAAAATCAGACACTGGGGGAACATACAGAGGAAATAGTCACTATACACAAAATATAACAATTCTTATGGTGATGAATGGCACAATGCAAAAAGTTTTTTTAAATTTCTCATTTTTAAATTACTACTATTATTTCTGCTTGCTTTGCTTTGGGGGAGATTTTGGATTGCAGAAGTGTTGCAACTGGGCTGGGGTAGGATCACTGGTGTGGAGAATTGGTGGTGGGGAATGTGTGGGAGGGGGTACCTGGGGCATACCTCTATGGATTATGAATGTGATTATATGGTGATGGGATGTTGTCTTTGTGGGCTGAGACCCACAGAATAGCCAACAGAATACTGAATTCCCATCCTGAGGAGTTCTTCTACATTCTCGCATAAAGTGGCAAGAATCTCTACAATACATAGACAGTGCCTAGCAAAGGAAGACAGACCAATATGCCAGGTCCTTGATACTGATGCTTGTACTTATGAATATTGTTCTTGTGAATTTGAAACTTATATCTAGTAACATCTATTGCCAAAGAATTACCTCCTGAAAGACTCCTTGTTGCTCAAATGTGGCCTCTCTCTAAGCAAAACTCAGCATATAAATTTACTACTTCCCTGGCCCCCCACCCAATGTGGGACATGACTCCCGAGGATGAGCCTCCCTGGCACCAAGGGATAATTACCAAGCACCAACTAGTGGTGCATTTGGAACAAGACCTTGATCAAAAGAGGGGAATATTAAATACAAAAGATAGTTTATATTTAAGAGACTTCAACCTGAGTCAGGAGATCACTCCAGAGGTTATGCTTATGCATGTCTCAGGAGGATCTCACTGATTACCACAGTAAATGGTGCTTCAAGCAGGGGTGCTCCTGAGGTCTCTAGAGACATCTAGATAATATAGGTGGGGTAGACAACCCCAAGAAATTGGCACCCGGTTGGTGGGTCTTACCTTGGAATATATGATAACCTATTTTCCCAATGTGTCAGAGTTAGATTCATTCATAATTTTCCTAAATATGTTTTTTTCTGCCCCATTTATTTGACACTATAATTAACACTATACCCATTAAATATATGTCCCAGAGACTTAATTCTTTAGTCTATTCATATGCTGGTTGAGCTCTGAATCTCAGCAGAGTTGCACCCAACACATATTCTCCAATTGGTTGGACTTACCTCGGTCAAATAACAAAAAGATAATGATGGACAAAGCCCATTTCCCTAAAAAAGGGAGTATCTACAACTGCAAGCAAGACACTATTCCTATCTGCCCCATGGGATCTAAGCCTCCTCTCAATCAGAAGCAGAGTGGGCCTCAACATTCCCAAATCATGAAGATTGAGGAATGAAGAAATACAAGAGGAGAATGCAACTATGGACTAAAATAGACTTATTATTATGCTAGTAATGAAAGAACTTGCAACATTGATATAAAGACAATGGCCATCAGAGGTTCTGAGGGGAGAGAGAGGGAAGTATAGGTGCAACATGGCACATTTTTAGGACATTGGAATTGTTCTGCATGATATTGCAACAATGAATGCAAGCCATTACAGATTTTGTCAAAACCTATAAAGTTGTGTGGTACAAAGTGTAAACCATAATGTAAACTATAGACCATGCTTAGTTGCAATGCTTCAACATGTGTTCATCAATTGTAACAAACGCAAGATGAAATTTGTTACACTAGTGAAAGATGTTCTTAAATGAGGGAAAATGTGGGAGGGGAAAGGAGTTGGGTATATGGGAATCTCCTATATATATTTTTATTCCTTATATTTTTATTTTTAAATTTAAGAATTTTTTATTATCCCTTTTTATAAGATACATAAATCACACAAAATGTTACAATAAAAAATATAAGAGGTTCCCATATACCCCACTCTCCACACCCCCCACTCCTCCCACATCGACAACTTCTTTTATCAATATGGTACATTCACTGCATTTGATGAGCACATTTTGGAGCATTGCTACACAGCATGGATTATAGTTTATGTTGTAGTTTACACTCTCTCCCAGTCCATTCAGTGGGTTATGGCAGGATATATAATGTCCTGCATTTGTCCCTGCAATATCATTCAGGACAATGCCAAGTCCCGAAAATGCACCACTATCACACCTCTTTTTCCCTCTCCCTATCTTCAGCAACTCCTGCAGCCACTGTCTCCACATCAATGATATAATTTCTTCCATCACTAGAGTCACAATAGTTCTATAGTAGAATGCCAATAAGTCCATTCTAATCAAATCTCCTATATTTTTGATGTAACATTTATGTAATCTAAAGCTACTTTAAAAAAAAAGAATAAAATAAAGCATATTACTTAGCTACATTGGTAAAAAAAAAAACACAGCAAGGTCCTGGTATGAGGATTGACATATTGACCAATGCAATCAAACTGAAAATTCAGAAATGGACTCTCATACCTGCAGTCAAGTGATTTTTGACAAGGCTGTCAAACCCAACTAGCTGTGTTCAAACAATCTATTAAACAAATGGTGCTGGGAAGACTGGATATCCATAGCTACAAGTAAGAAAGAGAACCCCTATCTCACACCTTATGCAATAATTAACTCAAAATTGATCAAGGACCAATAAACATAAAATCTAGAATTCAAAAACTTCTAGAAGAATATGTAGGGAAACATCTACAAGATCTTGTGGTAGGTGGTGGTTTCTTAAACTTTAAGCCCAAAGCACAAACGATGAGAGAAAAAATAGATAAACTGTACCTCCTCAAACACTTTTGTGCTTCAAATGACTTTGTTAAGAAGGTTAAAAGGCAGCCTACTGAATGGGAGAAATTTTTCAGAAACTACATATGCAATAAGGGTTTGAGCTCTATTTTATATATGGAGATCATACAGCTTAGTAATAAAAAACAAGCAACCCAATTTAAAAAGGGGCAAAAGATTTGAACAGACATTTTTCCAAGGAGGAAATACAAATGGTCAAAAAGTGCATGAAAATAATGTTCAAAATCACTATTAGGGAAACACAGCTCAAAACTACAATGATATATCACTCCGTGCCTTACGGAATGGCCATTGTTTAAAAAATTGAAAACTACAAGTTTTGGAGATGATACAGAGAAATAGTAACACATGGTGGAAGTATAAAACGATGCAGCCTCTTTGAAAGACAGTTTGGCAGTTCCTCTATATTTGTAAATATAGCTTCCAGATCCAATAGGATCTGGCAATCTTGTTACTAGGAATATATTCAGAAGAACTGAAAGCAAGGTTGTTAACACTGATATTCAAAGCAGCACTATTCGTAATTGTTAAATACGGAAACAATCCAAGTGTCCATCAACCAATGAATGGATACACAAAATATAGTATATTCATATGATGTAATACTGTTCATCTATAAGAAATAAAGCCTGGATCCATATGAAAACATGGATGAGCATTGAGGACATTATGTTGAGTGAAATAAGCAAGACACTAAAGGACAAATACTGTATGGTCTCACTAATATGAACTAAATATGATGAGTAAACTCATGGAGTTAAACTATAAAATATAGGTTACTAGGAGATAGAATGCAGATTGAGCAGATTGATGCTGAATGTATGTGGAATGTTTAGTAAATGAATTGTAAATGTATTGAGATATATTTAGTAGATGTTAACACATTATAGTGAGTATAGCTAATAATAATGATTTATAAATAGATGTAGTCTAGAGAGGTTAATTTCAATAGAAAGGAAGCTAGAGGAAAATCTGGGAACTTATAGTGATTTTGTTGGTGGATGATGATTATGTAAAATAGTACAAATACAAGAATGGTACTCTTTCATAAGGTATTATGAATATGGAGATACACATGGAAACTATAACTAATGTAATGTCTTGATTCTAGTGAATAGTAATATTGTAATATATCTACAACAATGGAAAAGAAAGTACTATTTCAATGCTAAGGGTCAATAATGGGGTGGAATAAGGGGATATGGGGCTTTTCATTTGGAGTAACGAAAATGCTTTGAAATGGACTGTGCTGATGGCAGCACAACTCTGATGACATTGAGAGTTACTGAGTATAAATTTTGTATAGATTGTACAAGGCAAGGGACTGTATAACTCAGTGAACCCCACCATGGTGAATGATGGACTGTGGTTAACAATATATTATGAGAATATTCTCTCATGAACTACATCAAATATATAATACTAATATATGGTGTTAATAATAGGATAGTTTATGGAAAAAATAAACCAAATATAAGCTATGGACTTTAGATAGCAGAAATATTGTGATGGTGTTCTTTCATCATTTGTAACAAATGTGTCACAATAATTTAAGTTGTTGGTTGAGGGTGATGGTTGTATGGTATGCATGATTTTTCTTTAAAAATTTGAAATATACTGCTTAAGTAAAAAATATTTTTAATGAACAAGTGACTGAATTGAAGACATATACCAAGCTGAAGTGGGACTTTCATTCAGAATAAAAGCCCACTAGCATATAATTTCTATTTTAAGTGTTTTGTGTAAGAATATCCTTGGGGTTGATAAAGCAGAGCAGTAAATTTCTAAATTCCCTAAAAACTAAATTCCTTATTGTACATGTACTTCTAGATTCTCACCTCAATCAATCTGGGTCCTGCCAAGGAAGCATGCACTGAAAAAGCACCCCTCTCATGACAGCTTTAGAGCAATGGGGTCCTTAAAAGTATTCAGGCATGTAAGCATGGGCTTATAGGATGAAGCAATATGTTTTTAATAAGTTTTTAAAATTTTCTTTTTCTTTTTTCTTAATAATTTTTTATTCATGTTTTACTTAAAGGAATACTGTCTCCAAGGTTCCTTAAAGATTCAGAATTCTACATCCAATTAGGGTAAACAAAACCTTAAGAAAACATGCTCAAATTCTAACAATGAAAATACCTGCCTAAAACTGATGCTGAAGCAGAAGAATCAAGAATCCCTCTCCTTGCTCACATAAATAACCTTGTACTGAGTAAGAAGCAACAGCTATTTGCTGCAGGAATAATATAAAGGGCACATGAGAGGACCTGTCAATGGCACAGATGTTCAGGCTCTGCTTCCATCTTAGGGTGGAAGAGGAGCACTGTAAGACATCCTCTGGCAGTCCAGGCCACACTCTAAGCATATGAAAACAGTAATTTACTACTGGAGGAATTAGAAGGCTATGGTACACTGCAGGTAACTACAGCAACAAGAAAATCCATCCCCAACTTAAATGTACCTGACTAGGTTGATTCAGCCCTCCACATTAAAAACCTAAGTATAGAAAAGACATAACCATTCTTGACATATATAAAATTTCCTTCAGTTTTTGCTGTTTTTTTTACACACAGTATCAGTTATTCAATCAAATCTAACAAGATACACAGAAAGGCAAGAAAAAAGGAGACATTCTCAAGAGATAAAATAGTCAACAGAACCAGATTCAAAGATTATCCAGGGGTTGGAACTATCATATATAGATTTCAAAGTAGTTGTGATTAATACACTAAAAGATGAAGTGGAAAAGGTAGAAAACTGGATGAAAAGATGAATTTTTCAGAGAGATGAAAGCATCAAATGAAACTACTATAAAGGAAAATCATAATAACAGAGATGAATTTTTGTGGGGCTATTCACAGATGCAAGGGAGAAAAGAATCAGTGAACTTGAAGACAGGTCAATAGAAATTATCCAAACAGAAACACAAAAGAGAAAATGAGCAGAAAAAAAGAGAACAAAGCATTTAAGGGCTGTGGGACAATATCAAACAAACATACATGTAAATGGAGAAGGAGAATGATGAAAGACCTATTTTCAGAAGCTATGTAAGACCCAGTATACATTGGGACATTTTTCAAAGTACTGATGAAAAAGAAGCAAATTTAAAAACTTGTCAACCTAAATTTCAAGATCCAGCAAAATTAAATTTTATAAATGAATGTTAAAGACATTTGGATCAAAACGAAAGCTAAGAGAACTCATTGCAAGGGTACACACAACAAATGTTAAAAGAATTTCTTCAGATGAGGAAAATGATTTCAGATGGAAATGCAGAATTACCTGAAAAAAGTAAAGAGCCTCGACAATGAAAAACTGAGGATAAACTTAAAATATATTTAAAATTATTTTTATTTCATTAAAATAATTGTATAATGAAAGTTATTAATAATATATTGAGGGTTTATAGATTTTGTGAAGTAAAATTTATGTTTACATGATAAAATGCATAAGGTAAATGTAAGGAATGTTTTAAGGTCCTTATGCTCTGTGTGAACTGGTATTATTTGCAGGTAGACTGGAATAAGTAAAACATGTATGTTGTAAACTCTGACGCAACCATTAAAAAATAAAACAGAGGCATAACTAATTATCTAGTGGTTATAGACTGAATACTATCACTTTTTCTAATCAGTATTGTACTAGAGAATCTAGATAATATAGCAAGGCAAGAGAAAGGAATAAAAGGCATACAGTTTGGAAAGGAAGACATATACAGAAAATTCCAAGATATATCTTAAAAATACTATAATTAAGTTTAGCAAATCTACAGAATTCAAGATAACTATCAAAATCAAACCAAAATTTGGTTTTTCAGGATCTTTGTTATTACAATGGCTTGTGGTTTTTTTTTAAACTCAGTTCTATCTGATAAAAATCTTAGTCCCTAGAATAGTTTCTCTCACTAGGTTTTGGGTTTTTTGAGTATTGCACTAGATGAATTTATATTGAGTTCATGGACATATACAAAGTGTTTGCAAGATTAGTGCTACAAAAATATGGTGAAAAGATGGCTGTGATTAGAGGACCTTGTAGTAGTTGATTGCTCCGTCTCAAGTCCAGTTGCAGGAGGCTCTCTTGGTTCTCATTGGCAACCATGGATGTTGTTTATGGTTGATCCTCCTCAGTGCTTTTATGTGTGATTTGGACTTTGAGATTAAAAAAAAAAAAGATTACATTTTGTCATTTCATTCTACTCAAGTTACTCAGGCTGTGAAAAATTATGTCAAGTGCTGAAAAATGTCAAAAAATATGAATGAATATCTAGCAACATTATTTAAATATCTAAATATTTAAATTAAGGTTTATTTTTTTCCATATCAAGTAAATAATGAAAAGTTATGTCCACCAAAATATTTTTAAAGAAATTAATTTTTTCATTTGTTTAACTTGTGGGAAAATAAGTTTGAATGAAGTTAAAACTTTGATTATATTGTGGTTGTTATGATATTTTTATATAAATTGCTAATATTCACAGGTAATTTGACACATTACTATATATAAGTAAATAAGTTATATTAAAATATTTCAGCAAATACAGTTAAAAAGTTAAGTGTTAACATCTTTTCAATTTTTAATTTAACTTTAAATTTAAAATCTGAATTTAACCTTGCATTGAATAAAACTAATAAGCTTTACGCTTATTCTTTTAAACATAAAGCACAGAGACGTATACACTACATCAACAGACACACAGTATATATATGGTATTAAAATTTCATGGAGCTCATAGAGGATAATTAGGAAAAATGTGTAAAAAGTCTCCTTGGGGAGGGGCATAATAAGAGAAAACTGAAAAGCATGCCCTTGAATAACTACTAAACAGCCAGCTCAACAGTAATCAGTAAATGGGGCTTGCCTACTGATGTATCAGATGCTTCCTATTCCACTAGGGCTTGGGGTAATTTATTGAGGAATTCACTGAAAAAGCCCCTGGGATTCTTGAACTATGGAGGATTGGGCACTGAAAGCAGAAAAGAAAGACATTATCTAAGAGTACCACGTAAGAGGTAACCTTTAGATTTGATTAAGTTTGAATTTTCATCTCAAACTTCCAGAGCTGGATGTATAAATGTCATTAAATTCTGCTGATTCTAACTCCACAATATTGCACAATTCTCCTTTTTCCTTTAAGATTCAGTATACTTCCAGTCTCACTCATCTGATTCACTCCATGCACGCTGAGTTCCTTCATTCAAAATTACCTCAAATCAACCTGAATATAGTTAACACAGCCTTTCATCCAAGACTCCTTCCTTGATAAATTATTGGCATTGCTGATCTCATTACATCGCTTCCTGATATTGGAGACTTTTTATAGTAGTACATTAATTCAAAATTTTTAGTGGTCTGGGTAACCAGGTTGTCAAACAGTGAAAACAGTGAAAGAAGTAAAAACAAAACAAAACTTTTCCTGTCCTTATAACAGGACTTTAGAGAATAGGGTAGAGTTCATGAACCTTATGTGTGTTCTAAAGAGACCAGAAGGCTCATCAATACACTTAGAGCCCAGTGCATGACCTCAAGTGACCCTGACTCATGCATGCATGGTTTTTAAGACAGTTATTTTCTCTAAAGTCATCTGTCTTTTAAATATTTCCTTCCAAATTCCCTGGAATTATTCTGGATGGTTGAAGTTGAAGAAGTCTGACTCTTAGGTAATTGTACCTCACTACAAATAATTAAATGCTAAACTGAGTCTTATGGACTAGAGAGTCCAAAGTACTTTAGAGTAGAGAATGATCAATGAAGTCATCTTGTGGGAGGAGAAACGAGTTCTGCCTTGAATAAGACGTGATTTGAATGGAGGGCGAGGAGGAATGGCATTCTGGGAAAGAGTTGCGTCTTGAGCAAAGGCAAATGAGAGAAAGCCGCAATTACTAATTGTGGTCACGAGGTAAACTGGGCTGCACAGGGCAGGGTGTATTTTGGGAGGTAGCGGTATGAAACAAATGTTAGGATGGACACAGAATACAACAAGCCTTGATTCGTGTTAATTCCTCGGCTGTTCATCTTCTATCTGGTTCCTCAAATTCACCACAAACAAAGGTATTATTATTAACTCTTCTTTTGCTCTCCTCTCCTAACTCTTAATATTTCCTTTCCCTTAGTCATAAATATTAATATCCTACTCTCTGATGGTATAAAGTTTCCACAAATTGCTCTTTCCCCTTCCACTAATAAGCCTATATTAATTCTTCCTCTTCTCTCCACTTTTACAACTCCACTTTTAACTAGTAATAAACAACATGCATAACATGAATTGTCGAGGATTTTAAAGCAACCGGAATTGAGGAGTATGGAAAACATTCTCCTCCAAGGAAACTGCATTTGCAGAGGCACTGAAATGAGAGGGAGCAAAGGCATTTGTCACATTTGTCAGAAACTAGAAAGCCACTGTAACTATACCGCAGAGAGAGACCTTTGACAAGCTATCAAAGGGACGCACTGTAAATAGGAGTTTTGGGGGAAGGTGTTCTTTTTTTTTGAGGGGGGTGGAATCACCCTAGCTACAAAGTAAAATTGGATTGGGGAAATTTAGAGTAAATTTGTGGTGTCTGCTTACAAGATGACTGCAGTCATCTAAGGGGAAAAAAATAAGGGCAACTTGAACTAGGATAGCAGTGAAGAGATGGAGAGAACTGGATGGATGAGAGAAATAGCAGAATGAAGTAATGTTCTGAGGAGAGTAAATGTTTGATAGGATTGATTCTTCCTGAAAACATTTCTATTTAAAAAATAGGTTTTAAAAAACATTTTGACCCTCTTATTGGTGAATGGATCCTGTATGTTAGAGGGTCTAGTCTACCCACAACTTAAATGCACAGCAAGTCCAAGTTTCTTTAGCTATGGAATCTTTTCTCATTAGGCCCCATTTTACAAATGTAGGACCCATTTCTTTTAAAAAAAAGTTTTTAAAATTAAATTCTGAGTAGAAACAAACTAATATTAATGGAATATCTGTAAAGTGTAAAGCGTACCGACACAATGGACAACCCTGAATCCAGAACCCAATATCAGAAAGGAACATTATTTCTCCTAATGCTCTTGTGTACGCATTTCTGACCCCATCTCCTTTTTTTTTTTAATCTCAGAGACAAATAACTCTCCTGAAAACTGCTATTTGTATTTCCCTTTTTTTCTTCACAGTTTTACCACCCAAGTACTGATTGATCCCTAATAATAAACTACTTAGTTTTACATGTTCTTTTAATTTTATATAATATTAGTATGCATTATTCTCTGAGTTGTTCTTTTAATTCAATATTATGCTCCTGAGATTAGTCAGTGTTACTGCATGTAGCTGTAATTCATTAATCTTAATCTATGTATATCATTTCATTTTATAATATACCATGTTTTATCCATTTACTTTCAATATCATTCATGCTGTTGTACCACTTCCCCCTGCTATTACAGAGAGGGCATCTAAGATGACTCCTGCACTTGTTTCTGGGTGCACAGTGCCAAGAGTTTCTCTGGTATAGCTACCCAGGACAGGAACTGCTGAGAGATGAGATATGTTTATCTTCAACTACAAAAGGTATCCCAAATTATATTCCAAAGTGATGGTACCAAGTTATACTTGTACCTGTAATATGAAAGCATATAAATGTTCAAACCAGAGCCCCATATTCCCTCCAATACTTAATATTTTCAGGCAACTTTTTTCACTTTTTGCTTTATGGATTCTCTATATTGTATACTTATTTCCTATTACTTTAATTTTTATTCTTATTTTTATATACTAGAAATATTTCCATACAGAAATACACAGAGCTAAACTTAAAAAAAAATATATAAAAAGGCACCTCACTTATCATAAATTATTTCCTTCCATCAACTTCTAATGGACTTACTCTATTGTTCTTTACTAGCTTCTTATGTTGGGTATGCTCAACATCACTAGCTATTAGAGACATGCAAATCAAAACCATAATGAAATATCATCTACACCCACTGGAATGACTATGATTAATAAAACTAATAATTACAAGTGTTGGAGAGGATTGGAGAAATAAAAACATGCATTGCTGGTAGGATTGTTAAATAGTGCAGCCACTGCGGAAGACAATTTGAGAGTTCCTCAGGAAGCTAAGTATAGAATTACCATATACTGGGCAGTCCTGTTACTCAGTATTTACACAGAAGAATTGAAAGCAGGGACTCAAACAGATATTTGCACACTGATGTTCAAAATGACATTATTTACAATTTCCAAAAGCTGGAAGCAACCCAAGTGTCCATCAACTGATGAATGGATAAACAAAATGTGGTATATACAAATGATGGAATATTATCCAGCTGTAAAAAAGAAGTCCTGATGCATGTGAAAACATGGATGAATCTTGAGGACATTGTCCTGAGTGAAATGAACTAGGCAAATAAAACAAATATTGTATGAGCTCATGGATATGAACTACTTTAAGCAAGCTCACAGAGTTAGACTCTAGACTATAAGTTACCAGAGACTAGGGTAGAGAATGAGGAGCTGATGCTTAATTTGTACAGAATTTCTATTTAGGTTGATTGTAAAGATTTAGAAATGAATGGGGTGATCGTAGTATCACGATGTATATGATTGTGGTTGAATGGGGGGGGGGTGTTTTGTGCCATGTATGGTAATAGAATGAAAGTTAGAAGATAAAATATGGAACTTCAAAACACAGTGAACCCTGTTCTGGATAATGGACTGGGGTTAGTAGTACATTATAAGAGAGTTCTTTCATGAATTATAACAATTGTATTATACTATTACAAGGTATTAATAAGGTGGTATATGGGGGAAATACACAGAATATAAACTATGAACTATGGTTAACACTAGTATTTTAATGTATTTTCATCAATTATTACAAATGTACCACACTAAAGCAAAGTGTTGAGAATATGTGGGTATAGGTGAACATTGTATTTTTTACATGACTTTTTTGTAAACCTACAACTTCTCTAATTAAAAAGTATAATAATAATTTAAAATATTATGCTAAGTGAAAGAGACCAGACACAAAGTGCTACATGTTGCATGATTCCATTTATTTAATATTTAAATATAAATAAATCCAGAAAGACAGAAATAGATTAGTGATGATGTAGGGTGGGAGAAGAATAGAGATTGAGAGGTGACTGTTAAGGGGTATAGGGCTTTTCTTTTTAAAGCAATGAAAATGTCTAAAATTGATTATTGACATGAATGAACAACGCTTTGATTATACTAAAAGTCATTGATTGTAAAATTTTTTTTAAATTAAAAAAAGTGTATATTTCAGAGATTGAAACTCAATGAGTGTTTTATGCATTTTGGCATGGTGAAGTAATTTCTCAGAAATGGACCTCCCAAATCATATGTATAATTTTTTTCCATCATTTTTCACCTTAATATTTTTACCTATTGAAGAGGCCATGGGTTGGACCTAAAGCAAGAATATTTGATTTCAAAGGGCAGAAGCTGAAGATCTGGAGAAGAAATTGAAATCTAACTACTGAAAGGATTTAGCAAAGTCTTGGGGTAGGGAATAGTTATTTCCTAAATGTCATTTAGGTGATTTTCAATATTAATGCTTGTAAACATAATAACTGCAGGACTGCATGTTGAAGTGGTACTATATTTGTGGGTCTGGTCAAATTCACAAGCAGGTTTAGAACGCAGTCTGCCTGGTTCAGAGCCCACACTCCTAACCACCTTGCTACGTACAGCTAATTGTCATGGGCTGGGGAAAGATGAGGTAGAGTGGAAGGCAGTGGAGACAACAAATCCTATTGTTTTGTTTTGTTTTTTCTTTTTTAGTGAAGAATGGAAGTAAATAAATAGAGTGGTGTCTAGAACAGGGGTTCTTAACCATTTTCATTCCATGGACCCCTTTGTCAGTCAGGTGAAAACCAGGGAACCCTTACTAAGTCCATACTATACTGTGTGTTGTTTAATAAATATATCATACCCGCAACCTACACATCCCCACAAGAATAATGGTGTTTTTAAAAAATTTCAATTCAAGTTCACAGATCCCTTGTTAAGAACCCCTGGTCTAGAAGATCCTTAAGTTTAGGAAGGAAGATGGGAGAGACTTGAGAGTAGTTTTATATTGAGGGTAAAGATCCAGAAAGTGGGTAAAGTTATAAAATATAAGAGAAATGGGGCAAGGTCCCATTGCCACTGATATTTTCCACGACCTGGACCAAGTGCTCAGAAGAAAGTGAACAGAGGTTTTGGCACATCCCCAAGAGCTCTGTACTCCCAATGGAGAAAAACTCTTGGTAAATCCATTATGTAAGGTCATGGTTAACCTTCTTTTATAAACAGTCCTACCCATAAAATGAGCATGTTAAATGTCTGTCGAATGAGTGGATTAAAATTAATTTTATGAATTTTCAGGAAGGGAAAAGGCTTTAGTAGTTTTTTTTTTTCCCTTTTATACTTTTCTTTTTTGTTGTTAAAAGAAAATTCTCTTTCAAAATAGAGCCACATAAAAAAATTTCACTAAATATTCTACTAGTAGATATTCCACTTATAAAATCCAGTTCAAATATATGGAAATCTATATATACTAATACACAAAGCTAAATTAAAAAAATGTATAAGAGGGTACCTTACTTATCAAGATTATTAGATAACTTAATGATGTTTCGCTGATGTATTTAAGATTGTTTTATATATAAAATTTTGATTTACAAGAAGGAAATTAAATTATTTGCTTACTACTTCATTGACAGTTATAGACAAAATATATCCACTAGAGAAATCCATTCATTCATACATTTAGCCAACAAATATTTATTTAATGACCACCGAGTTCTATACTGAAAGGATGCAGCAGTGAATAAATCAAGCCAAGTCGCTCCTCTTCTGGACCTTATAGCAGCCACATTGGTAAAGATAATAAAATTGGTAGATTTGCAAATATATGTTTATCATCTACTATTTATTCAATTATGGCTAGGTAAAGGGGAGAGACATCTCAGTTGAATCACCTATAATATTATAATGCAGGAAAAGTTTCCCATTTCATGTTGCATTGCCATATTGAATCGAAAGTTCTTTACCTTTTTCTTTGCTGCCCAGATATATTGCATATTCCAATAACAGATTGGAGGATATTAGCAACTTTTGCAATTGGACTTAAAAATTAGTGCACAAAGAGTTGTGACTTGGGAAGCAAATGTGGCTCAAGTGAATGAGCTCCTGCCTACTTAGGGGAGGTCCCAGGTTCAGTTCCTTGTTCCACTTAAAGAAGATGAGCAACAACACAGTAAGCTGGTGTGGCAAGCTAACATAACAAGATGATGCAACAAGAGACACAAGGAGGAAAACATAATGACAGACTCAACAAAGCAGGAAGCAGAGGTAGCTCAGTTGATTAGACACCTCCCTCCCACATTGGAGGTCCAGGGTTTGGTTCCCAGGGCCTCCTGAAAAGAAGACCAGAACACAATAAGCAGACACAGCAAATGCAAACAAGGGGATGGGGAGAAATAAATAAATAAATCTTTAAAAAAAAAGAGTTGTACTTAAAACAATTGCTATGGGCATTTTATATATGTCTAATTTTATTTCTTGGCTTACAAAATGAAGGAGTTTGTTTAATCAGAACCAGCAAGAAGAACTTAAGGCCATAAAACAGAGCAGTTCTTCAAAAAGAAAACAAACAATAAAATCAACAAATTCTTTGTAATGTTCCCCATACAGTTATGTAGCAGAGATCAATAAACATCCTATATATCTTCCCTGCTAACCAGTGACCCCACTTATTTTATAGCTTCATACTCCTGTAAGTTTCAACACTCCAAAGTTGCTTTTAAAGTGTGGATTCAAGGAAGTGGACTTGGCCCAATGGATAGGGCATCCACCTACCACATGGGAGGTCCACGGTTCAAACCCTGTGTCTCCTTGACCCATGTGGAGCTGGCCCATGCACAGTGCTGATAGGGGCAAGGAGTGCCGTGCCACACAGGGGTGTCCCCTGCGTAGGGGAGCCCCACGTGCAAGGAGTGCGCCCCGTAAGGAGAGCCGCCCAGCGCGAAAGAAAGTGCATCCTGCCCAAGAATGGCGCTGCACACACGGAGAGCTGACTCAACAAGATGACACAACAACAAGAAACACAGACTCTTGGTGCCGCTAATAAGGATAGAAGCGGTCACAGAAGAACACACGGAATGGACACAGAGAGCAGACAACGGGGGAGGGGGGCGGGGAGAGAAATAAATATTTTAAAAAGTGTAGATTCCGCCACTTTTGTAGATTTCTCTGTATTTACCCTATCCTTGCTCACTTTCTGTAAGTTTTCTAGACCACTACTATATGATTAGCATTGTGTTAAAATGTATGTTATTCAAATGCTGGAAATAGCTTCTCTTATATCTTGTTCCCTGCCTTCACTTTGTCTTTATGTGCTTATTTAAATATTTTTCTTCTGTTTAGTTATTCATCTAAAGGATTTATTTTAGGGTTATATTTATAAACACTAAAAATTCAGGGAATCATTGTAACTATGTTGTTTTGTTGGGGAAATAGTAAATTGCTGTCAGCATTTTACTTTATGTGAGTAATTCAGATACAGAAAAGATAAGCTTGAAAACAAATTTAGTCTCATCCATGTTTAAATTTATGGAATAGGGTCACCTGGGTTACAATTGGTTGTGGTGGCTAAGTGCAAAAAGCTAGTTTACAGAATGAATTGAGAAGGAATTTCCTATAAAACTCCCTTTTTATTCCAATCCCCTAGACACCTTCTGCTTTTGCTTCTGGAAAACCTTCCCACCATGAATTGTGGACCTAGACATTTCATGGAACTGAAGGTGATGTTTGTGGTCAAGGACAACTTACAACAGACAAATCTGCCTTTATAGAACCTGAATATATGGTGGTGGCTATAAATGAACTGCCTAGATATGAGTGGGAGTTGCCATTAATATTTACTGATCCTCTTGATTAAAGGGCAGGAATAGTGATTTCCTTCTGAGATGGTGGCTCCCTGCTGCAGTGAACTCTTCATAATGGATTTAAAGGACTTCTCTTAGACCAATTCTGCTCAGTATGATAATAGAAGCCCTCAGGCAAATGATTCATAGTGTTTCCCCAAAAGATGTTTAAAAAATAAATATCTGACATGTATTTTATCAACAAGTCAATCACTAGAATTGCAGAGGTTATTCTTCGTATCTTTTGTAAACTATTGGAGTAGGGGTTGTGTCTTATAGTTTTCTGTAATTTTCTCTTTCACCTCCTATGCCCAGCATTCTGTTATATAAATATTAGGTTTCCAATATGCATTTTTAAAATAAATCCTGTCCTGTGCAAATATTCTGAGGCCTTTCTGAGTGATATCTTTGAATACTGGGCATATACTTTGGATTAAAAGTTGTTCAATTTCTAAACCATTAACTGTTCACTTTTCTGAAGTCAAAAAGAAAGACCTTTTTGACTTTTAGAAGACTGCTTTACAATCAGTTCAAATTTTCAAACGTTTACCATAATTCAGCATGTTTATTTCAATTGACAGTTGGTTGGTGCTTTATATCCTGTTCGCTACAAGCTCTCTAAAAGGTGATATCCAAAAATACAAAATCCAATAAAAGATGTGTGAAAAATAAATGCCACTCGATTTCAGTATTTACTTTGTGATGGAATTCTCACTTCATATTTCGTGAAGCATATTCCAGTTTTCTAAATGTTGCATTCCCAAAATAAACATGTAAACAAAGAAATGAAGATGACAAATATGCATTATGAGAGTTGGAGAAAACAGAAAAAATGGATGCTATCATTAAGACAAGCAGGACTTAGTCTTGCACTCACAGGGACATGTATTAATTTAAGGCCCTTATTTCTAATACAAGCATATTCTTACATAATAATTTAGCATACATAGATTGCAGACTTATCACAATAATAGGGTAAAGTAAATTGGAAATTTGAATGTAATCTGGTAAAAAACACAAAGCAAAACATTTTGGACATTTAAGATGTAATATCTATAATGTATTAATAGAAAAAATCTGTATGTACGTGTGTGTTTGTGTATGTGTAAGCACAGACACACACATGCATATGCTCATACCCAAGCTGTGCCTTTACACAACACTCACCTCCAAACACAAAAGCTATTCCTGGGATGCATGATGACAAACACTATGCAAAAATATGCATTTTTGCCTTAGATCCCTCTCTCTCCTGGCTCTTTTTCTCCCATGTCTGGAGAAACAGAATGCCAGCCTGAATATTTTACCCTGTTATTGCTTTCTGTGTACTATCATATATGTCAAAATTGCCCCCACTCATTCCAATCAAAATATTTGAGAAGGGATTTTAAAGTACTGGCTAGGGTGTAAGAGATGGATTTCTGGTGATAGACCATCCTCTTGTATATAATTCAGTCTTTCACAATTTTCTAGAACACATGTAACAGCCCTCATAATTTTTCTCTCTTGATATTAGTATGCAGAAAAATGATCTGAAATAAAAGGCATCTGCAATATCACCCAGGACAATGACTACTACATAGCAGGCACTTAATATTTCTTGAAATATTTGTGGAGTAGACCAGTAAATAAATAGCACATTCAAATGGAACTGGAAAGTGATTATATTTGGGTGGTTTAGAATGAGTGCATTAGTAGAAATAATGATGCTATAACTCCCAAGTTTTCAACACTTAGCATACCCATTTCAAGTATACCTCTATTTTAGATGCAATTTTTCTGTGATTTGTGACACGTGTTGTCACTAGCATTTCATTTGAACATACTGAGTTCTTTCTTCCTTAATGGAAAACTTAGTATTTCAGAAGGTGGGAACCTTAACGAATCTCAGGCATCATACTGACCAAACTCTCATTTTACAAATGAAACTGAGACCAAAGATCCCCGTGCTAGTCAGTGGTAGCACCAAGATGAGCGTGAAAATCTCCTAAGTAACAGCCTTGACATTTTCTAAGGCTATAATAGGTCAACAGGAAAACACAGAGTCCACAAATAGAGGACATATTTAAAAGAAAAAGAAGTACAAAAATAGAATTCTGAAGCCCACAAGGACATTTTATCACCTACTGAGTTTTAGCGAAGTTTCACACTGAAAATATGAATCTGGTTTTTGACTCCCCATAGATCCAACTAAACGAAGTTGGGAGTAATTAATACAATAATGATTTTATATTTAGGAATGATTATCAGACAAGAAAAGATTTTAGCCCAAAGGAACTATGGTGTCTTTGGCTCACAAATTATACTACGCAGTCACCACCAGATGATCAACTTATAGGGTCAGACTTAGGAGTAATTTGCTCTGAAATTTAACTTTTCAAATCTGTTCAAATCCTCCCTTGATATTGAATGCCTCTTAGTCTGTCTCTGATTGTTGCTAAGATGCAGCTTCATCCTCTTCTTTAATAAAGTAGTGGGGACATCAGAACTGAAAATAAATTCAAAGTCCTAGGCATGCACCATAGACTTAACTTTTCTCAGTCCTCCATATCATTCTTTACTATAGCCTCAAAAGAGATGCTCTAAAATAGGTGAATGAACACAGATGGTAATATACAAGTAATAAAGATGGTTATTGAAAGATGCCCCTGTCAGGGAAAGCTCTCATATTCTGTCAGCCAATATGGAGGACATAGGAGTCAATTCTCTAATCATCATGTGTCTAAGGACTTGGTCCACACCAACTTTGGCCTGGTATCAGATATTAACCACTGGCTTTCTGAGAAAATGCAGGATGCTTTGCCTACCATTTGGTAATACAAATTGTGCTACTACCTTCTTAACTGCTACACTGCAGTGCTTGGTGCTTTCAAGGTGTCAGTAGCTCCACCTGTATTCATCTGTTTCTCATATTGAGTTTTCAAGCAAGATTTTACTTAATCAATGCACTGAGGGAAAAAAAAAGTAAAAAGTATTTCCATGACTTCTCATCACTAAAAATCAATGAAGAGAAAATCTAAATATGTAATAATCAGACTTACCTATTACATGACTTTTTATCTTGACTGTTGCCAATTATTGAAAGAGAGTCGGGTTGCTTCAGGGAAGATCCTTCCTGAGTCACACTTATCCTCATCAAAGCAAAACACTTTATTTCAATAACTGTTTTCATAAATAGATAATATAGAGCATGATGTGATTTTTACTAGAATACATAAACACTTATATAAGTTACAGTTTTTACCTCAGAACCTCATTAAATTATAGTATATTAGTGAAAGAATGGCTTTGTTACAACTCATTAAAGATAAAATCCTGACCATCTTGCAAATAAAATTATATAGAAATCAATGACCACTGCCATTTTGGGCTAGTACTCATCATCTTTTGCATTACAAAGTTTTATTGGATTTAAGAAAGGTGCAAATAAAAGTATGCTATAAACTTGAGAAAGGGTTGGGTAAATCTGTAAAAAGAATTGATAATGTAGAGACTTCCAAGGAAATTTCATGCCAAAATCATCATTTATGCAAACATTTTTCTGTGAATCAGAAAGCTATCTAACTGGTATGCCTAAATACAAGGGTAGAGGGAAGTAAGAAGATAAAAAAAACCCGCATCAATGATTTACAAAGCATAAATTGAAGCTACTATTACCTGCTATAAAAATATACTGCAAGCTAAAATGATATACCAGAGAGTGAGTATGTAGAAGCAAAACCCAAATCTTCCTATCATTTAAAAGCAAACTTTAAAAATTAATGATTCAGGACTTAGGCTTTCTTCCAAGATGGAGTACAAAGGACTAGATTTCCTTTCTCATCTGAAACAACCACAAAACTAGACAAAAAAATCTGAATACAGGTTGTGGGATACCAGAAGCAAGCAATAAAGGACTATAATTCCCTTACCTCCCTGCTTTGACAAAGTTTTCAGGCTGCAGTTGAGGGGGTCCCTGAGATGGAGCTTGACAGGCTGGCTGTGTTGAAGAGAGGGAGTTGAGAGCTTAGGATCACAAATGCAGCTAGGGTCTACAGGAGTAATGGAAAATAGAGAATTGCACACAGAGAGAGCTCTGGAGATCTGTAGAGGGTCCCCTTCAAACATTCAGCTGAGTTCCCACCAGTACATGTGCATGAGGAAACTACATGAATTTGGGGAAATAAAACATGTGAAAGGTTTAGAAGGAGTAATGGCTCTTGTTCACACAGGTCTGAGAATAGTGTCTGTTCCCACCAGCCAGACTGGAAAACATTTTAATTCTCAGGGCATTAGGTTGTGTATTTAGAAGTGTCTTATGTCAGTAGTGGAGAATAAATGGCCCTAGATGAGTAACTCCAATGGTCCAATATACGATCTTACAAATGCAACATGGAAGGCTTAAACTGTTTGCAAAACTTAACTGTATCCCAGAACAAAGTTTAAAAAAATTTATAAGCATAAAAAATCCAGCATCCAAGCAGATAGAATTCACAATAACTGGCACCTAATGAAAGTTAGAATGCATACCCAGAGACAGGAAAATACAAGCCATAATAAGGGGAAAATCAATAAATTGAAGTGGACATAGACCTGACAGTGATGTTTGAATGAACAGACAAGGATATTAAAGGAGTTGCTTTAACTGTATTCCATATGCTCAAAAATTATGTAGAGATATGGACAATAAAAAACAAACAGAACCCAATCAAACTTCTAGATACAATGTTTGAGATAAAATATACACTAGACTGGATTAATGACAGACTAGGCATTGAAGAATAAAAGATTAGTAAACTTGAAAACAGAAATAGAAACTATACCAAAAGAAACATTAAGAGAAAAAAAGAATGAGTGAAAAGAGCATCATTGAACTGTGGGGTGCTACAGGTGGAGTAATATATGTGTAATGGGAGTCATTAAGGGGAGGAGAAAGAAGAGAGATCAGAAAAATATTCAAAGAAATAATAACCAAACTTTTTCTCTAGTTGATAAAATTATAAATCCACAGATACAAGAAGCTGTACAAACCCTAGGCAGAAAAATGATGAAGATTACACCAGTGAATATCATAATCAAATTGATCAAAACCAGAGGCAAAGAGAAAATCTTAAATGTAGAAAGAGAAAAAAGACACCCTATGTATATGAGAATAAAGATAAGGATTACAGCCAAATTCCTGTTAGAAACAATGTAATCTGATAAGACAGTGGAGCAAAATCATTAGACTACTGAAGGAGAAAAATTGCCAACCTAAAATTCTTTAGGTAGCAAAATATATTTCAAAAACAAAGGTGTAGACATACAAAAATAGAAAGACTCTATCAGAAGGCTGGTACTAAAAGAAATGTAAGAAATACTACACACAAAAGAAAAATGATACTAGTTGGAAACTGATGTCTCAACAAAGATTGAAGACTGCTAAAAATGATAATGATGTTGGTAAATACATAAAATTTTTAAATCATTTTAAAGTTTTCTTTAAAAGATTACTGACTGTTAAAAATAATGTATTATGGGAGTTGTAGAATATGCATGTTTAAAATATATGACAATATCATATATGCTTTTTATGGGAGGGGAAAAATGGAGGTAAGGTTGTGTACTATATGTGAAATGATACAGTATTGTTCAAAGATAGTACTGTGATAAAGAGGTTTTCTATTACTCCTAAAGCTATGACTAAAATGACAAAAAAAAGTTATAGTTATTATGCCACCCAAAGAAATACAATGGAACCATAAGAAAATGAGTTCAAAAGCAGGCAGAAAAGAGGAAAAGGGAACAAATACAAATGGGAAAAATAGAAAACAAAATGTAAGATAAAATCCTTGAACAGCCGACAAAATCATTAATCACATTGAATATAAATGGTCTAAATACCCCAATTAAAGGCAGAGATTTTCAGATTGGCCAAACAACAACAACAACAGCAACAAAAGTCCCAACAATATACTGCATAGAAGGAAAACATTGTAAACGTAAATGTGCAGAGAAGTTAAAAATAAAGAGTAGGGGAACTGGTTATCTCAGTGGTTGAGCACACTGCTTCCCCCATGCAAGGTCCTGGACTCAATCTCTGGTACATCCTTAAATACATAAATACATACATAAATAAGTAATGTAAAAAAGATATACCATGAAATAGTATTAAAAATAAAAATGCAGTGGTGACTATATTAATATAACACAAGGTAGACTTCAGAGCCAAAGCTATAACCAGGGATAAAGAAAGGCATTCATAATTGTAAAGGTGTCAACTTATCAAAGGATATAAAAATCTTAAAGGTTTATGCATGCGATAACACAAAATATCAAGGCCTACAAACTTCCTTCTCATTTTCTGAATCCAGTATTGTCCTGATATCAAAATCATGCAAAGAAATCACAAGAAAAGTATATATCAGTATACCTTAGGAACAGAGATCCCCCCAAAATGTAACAAAATTGTAGCAAATCAGAATCAATGCAGACTTGATTTAACATTAGAAAGCAATCAGTATAATTTACCATATTAACACAATAAAAAAGGAAAACCATATGATCATCTCCATAGATGGGAAAACATTTGACAAGAACCATTCCATTCCATTAAAACTTTTAGTGAACATGGAATAAAAGGGAACTTTCTAAACCTGATAAAGAGAATTACTGTGAAGCATAATATATTAATACTAAGTATGGCTAGCATTATACTTATTGGCAGAAAACTAAATGCTTTACCCATAAGTTCAGGAATAAAATAGGGATGTCTACTCTCACCACTTCTATTTAACATTGGGCTTGAGAGTCTAGCCAGTAGAATAAGGTGAGAAAAATTAAAGTCATCTATATTGGGAAGGAAGAATTAAAATTATCTTTATTCAGAGACATTCATTGATGTAGAAAATGTGAAGGAATCTACAAATAAACTACTGGAACAAATAATTGTAATAATTAACAAATAGTAAATTTGCAGGATATAAGACTAATATGAAAAAAATCAATTCTATTTCTGTATACTGAAAATTATAAATTGAACTTTAAAAAAGTTATATCATAATATATGAAATTCTTAAATATGACAAAAGACACAAGACTTGCACAATGAAAATTGTACAACATTACTGGGTAAAATTAAGGAAGCAAAATTAAAGAAAACCTAAATAAATGAAAAAATATACCATTTTCTGGATAGGAAAAAATCAGTATTGTGAAGATGAGAATTCTTACTTAAGTGATCCATAGATTAAACATAATCTCAACCAAAATCTGAGGTTTTTTGTTTTTATGTGTTCTTTTTTTGGAAATTGAAAAGGAGATTCTAAAATTTATTATAGAAATGCAAAGGACATAGAAACCAAGAGAATTTCAAAAAAGAAAAACACAGTAAGAGGAAAACATTATCTGTTTTCAATGGTTATTATAAAGTTAAGGTAACCAAAGCAGTGTGATGTTAGTGTAAAGTTAGTCAAATATATTATGGAACAGAATAGAAAGTTCAGAAACACACCAATATATTTTATTTTTTACAAAGTTGCAAATGCAATTGAGTCGGTAAAGGATAGTCTTTCAACCACGTGAT
This sequence comes from Dasypus novemcinctus, assembly GCF_030445035.2. Classification (NCBI taxonomy): domain Eukaryota; kingdom Metazoa; phylum Chordata; class Mammalia; order Cingulata; family Dasypodidae; genus Dasypus; species Dasypus novemcinctus. Next base: position 43,493,300 of record NC_080683.1, on the reverse strand, counting down.
GTTGAAAAACTGGATATCCATATACAAAAATAAAAATAAAAACTTCCATCCATACCTCACATCAAATACCAAATTACTCAAAATTGACCATATGATAAATGTAAGTTATAAATTGTAAAATTTCTATAAGAAAACAAGGGAGAAATTGCTGTGACCTTCAGTTCTGCAAAGTTTTCTTAGATATGATGCAAAATCATGACCATTTAAAAATAAAGTTGGGCTTAAGAAATTTTAAAAATCTTCTCTTATGTAAATATTTTTAAGAGAATGAAAAGCAAGCCACAGACAGAAAATATTTGCAAAGTTTATTCCTTATAAAAGAACCATATCTAGCATATATAAAGAACTCTCAAAACCAAATAATAAAAAAACAAACCAATAAAAGATGTGAACAAACAGGTTCACTAAAGATCTACATATGACAAACAAGCATATGAAAAAATACTCAACATGATTGTAATTAGGAAAATGCAAATTTAAACCATAATGAGATACATTCCTATCAGAATATCTATTTTTATTCCGCCTCCCCCTTGTGACTTGCTTGCTGTCTGCTCTCTATGTCCATTTGCTGTGCGCTCTTCTGTATCAGCTGAGTCAGCTGTCCACATGGTTTACCGGCCAGGTGGCACTCTGTGGCATAAGGGTGAGCCTGCCTTCACAAGGAGGTGCCAGGATGTGAACCCAGGACCTTCCATATGGTAGACGGGAGCCCAACTGATTAAACCACAGCAGCTTCCCTAGAATGTCAAATATTTTAAAAAATTGAGCACACCAAATTTGGGTAAGAATGTAGAGCAACTTTAATTCTTATACCCTGTTGATGGGAATGTAAAATAGTACATCTACTTTAGAAAAGTTTGGCAATTTCTTAAAAATTAAACATATACCAACAACATTATCAAGGCATCCAACTCCTAGGTATTTATCCAAGAGAAATGGAAATACATGTCCATACAAAGACTTGGATTTGTACTCCAGTATTTATAGCAGACTTATTTATAATAGCCTCTAAGTGGAGATAATCCAAATAGCTATCAACAATAGAATGAATAAATACATTTTTGAGAACATACAATGGACTACTAGTCAGCAACAAATAATGAACTTTTGATACATGCAACAACATGGACATATCTCAAAGTAATTATGCTGATTGAAGGAAATCAGGAAAAAAAGAGCATGAGTTACATAACTTATTTATATAAAACTCTAGAAATTGTCAAGTAATCTATAATGACACAAAGAAGTTGCCTGGGAATGGGTGGAATGTATTAATAATGACTATGCATTGCATATTCTGATTGCCATTTTATAAGGTTGACTAAGATTTAGGGTTGTACAATTGGTTATCTTCAAGGTCCAGGCAGGAGCAAGCAAGCACAGTCGATTTGGTCAGGATTGTTCATGTGGGTGAAAATGAATATATCAATTGAGAATGAAGGTTGACCTCAGCCTCTAAAGCTATGAACATCTCCCCTTCCACCAAGCCTAGCTTGGCAATGGACACATTCAAAGTAATAATTAAATAGGAAGGACTCACTCTGAGATCAGAAGAGATCATCTTAAGGGCAGTGTAGCATGCAAAATATTCACTTGTCTTTTCAACTCAGCCTCTATCTGATCCCAGGAGACCAGCCTTTGCATATTGATACATCAGCCTATGTTCTCAGTCTTTTTCAGTTCCTCCTGGGACCTGCCACCGGGCTTGTGATACAAAGTCCTCCCTGATCTGTCCCTTGCCTACCTCTTCAGTCCCATCTCAACCAATATTTTATTTATCCGAAATTATTTCAGTTTTTTTAAAGAGTCATGCTTATTCACAATTCCATGCCTTTATATAAAGCGTTTAAGGATGCAAAGGAATTTGCATTTCAGTATGAAGACAATGGGAATCTTTTAATAATATTAAGCAGTAGTGACATACTTCATTTACATTTTAAAAAAGATGCATCCAGGCTACTTGAGAGAAGGTTGATTGGGCAAGCAGAGCTATATCTTCTAAGTCTTATCTATAGAGATTCACCCGTGGTTGGAAGTAGGTGCTAAAAATGCTAAATTAGTTCTTACATAAAGAAGAAAAGGACATTGAGGTTTAAGATGCATATTTTAACAGGTAGAAAGTTGAAGAATCTCTAGGTCAGTGGGCTGAGATTTTTCCTATGGAGGCAAAATGGTAGTATTACGTTTTATTAAAAAATTTGGAGGTTTGAAATAGATTCTGAGGAATGAGGAGGAGATAGTTATTTAAGATTTACAGGTTGTAATAGGGTTGGTGACCATGAGTTTTTATTGGAAACAAAACAGATAGTTGTGGATATTAAATTAAATTATATAACAACTTATGTATAAGAGCAGAAAAGACTATTGATTTAGTGCTAGGGGTTAGCTCAGTAATTATAGTGGAAATGCCATTTTTTAATGAATATGTAGATGAAACCAGCAATTAATGGGTAAATTTGGAGGAGCAGAGAGTGGGGACAGAGGACAGTAGAGTGGAAAGTGGATATTACTAAAGAAATTACCCTGAATTACTAAAGAACTGAGTTTGAGATGTTGATGTTGGAAGACACACAGTAGCTGACTCTACTTTCCCTCTAGTTTTCTTCCAAAGTCACTGCAATCTGGTTGCTATCTAACACCAGACTATTGTAATTGCTTCTCCAAGATAGCTGATGCACTGCTTATTGCAAAACCTTTGACTATTTCCTTATCTTCCCTCACCTTGGGAAACTCAGATGATATTCTTAAGACTGAACCCAACATAAATTTGCATAAGGAATATTTTCCTGAATATTTCAGAGGCAGCTCAAACTCCCTGAAACATTTGCCTGTCAAATCTGACCATTCTTCTGAGATTTTTAGGCTCAGGAATTAGTAACACTGATTATCTGGGTACCCAAGGTAGAAACTTGGGAGATAGCAATTCCCCCTCACTTCACATATTCAGTCTCTGATACTTTTAAGTTATGTCTCCTAAATCTTTCTTGACCCCATTATTTTCAATGTTTAAATTCACCGATGTCATTTTAGCGGTGTATACTATTGATCATTCTCCTTAAAATGCAATTTATCCTAGACTTTAGCATAATGCTCTACTGACATTCTCCCTTTCCTTTTGACTACTCTTTTCTGAATTCTTTTCAGAATATTTTCCCATCCAACTGTCAAAGGTAGATGCTCCACAGGATTCATTCCTAGGTTTTCTATTCTCATTTTTACACACGCTCTTAATTCCCAAGTCTTCATTTACAATTTAAGTTCCTAAATATATATTTAAAAGTCATACTGACAGGAATGGAATTGTGGGAAGATAGTGGAGTAGGAAGCTACAGGACACAGTCCACCCACCAGAAAAACTATTAAATAGGCAGAAATGATTGAAATCAATTATTTCAAAACTCTGGAGTCCAACAGAACACTGTACATCATCCAGGAAAGAGTGGGAGGAAGAGGCTGGTAAATTATGGTAAATACCAGTAAACTGCTTTCTCTGCACAGCACTTACCATCTTATCCTGCTACTCTTGCAGCAGGCAGCAGTGGGCTCTGGTTCTTCGTGTAGCTTGCTCATGCTAGAGAGGAACATAGAAAACTGGTTCCCAAAGATTGGGAAAGGGGGCTCCATTTGCTGATCACTACTTTTCATTAGCTACTTTGGATCCCTGAGGGCCCAGCTCTGAAGGAGGCCATTGTTCCAACCCTTCCTGGACAAAGGTAGCAGAGAAGACTTAAAGACTATACACTCCCTCAGAGCGGCAAAGGACAGTTAAAGTACTGCATTTCTTGGACAAGTGCTAAGTCAAGGAACCTGGGATACACTGGTTTGGGAAACTCCTCTCTGGTGTGCACCCCCTCCCAGAAATTTCCCTGTAGGCAAAAGCAGCTTGAGACAACAAAAGCAGCGTAAGATACAACTGAGGCAGGTGGCCTGGGGTAAAGGCTCACCTGTTTCAAGTCCAGTAGTGGATCATGCAGGAGAGGGAGAAGGTCTGTGTAGCAGTTTGGAATTGTTTATGAATTCCAAAAATAGATATTGGATTGTGTTTGTAAACTGGTCTATTCCTCTGGGAGTATTAGATGGCATTAAGTTCAGAGGTTTCACTTTTACTTGATTAAATTAAAATTAAGTTGATTTGGTAGGACATCGAGTCCCTGCCCCCTTGGTGGGTGGGGACTCACAGAGAAAACAACATGGCAGAGGAGAGTGTTGGAGTTTTTGATGCTGGAGTCCTGGGAAGTAAATACACAGAAGAACACAGAAATAGCTCCATAGACACAGCAGAGTCCCCATGAAGAGAGAGAGCCTGATAGTCTACAGCTGACTTGTGGAAAGACCAGAGCAGCTGAACCCAGGAAGAGATGATCCCCCAGAGAGAGATGAGACTTTCCCAGCCTACTCCTGAGACCAGAAGAAGCTGGAACCATGAAGCCTGAAGAGGAAGGCTGAACCCTCCCAGAAACCAGCAGCCATCTTGCTCCAACTTTGGTCAGGGAAGTAATTTACTCTTTATGGCTTTGTGACTATAAGCTTCTACCCCAAATAAATTCCCTTTATAAAACCAACCAATTTCTGGTATTTTGCTCAGCACCTCTTTGGCTGACTAATACACTATGTTTCTTTAAAGGTAGAGGGGGCATTCAAACTCCTATAAACTGAGGAACTCCTAAGATCACAAGCAAACACAATATGAGGACAAGCTATATCCAAAAAAAGATAGGGAAGACCCTGCACTTTGCATTTACCTCAGCCTGACTTTCATGTTAGGAGAGCTGAACCCTGAATGAGAGCACCAGCCAATGCAAAGCCAAATTGCAAAGATGGTAAAAGGTGTTTTTGTTTAGGTTTGCTTGGTTTTGTTAGCTTCAGACACTCAAGAAAATTTCATATCACTAGCTTGATACAAACTAATACAGACATCACAGGGAATAAGTCCCAGATTCAACATTTTAAAATATTAAAATGTATATCGCATGACTGAAGATTACAAGATAAATAAAGAAACAGGAAAAGATGGCCAATGCAAACAAAGAAAGTAAAAAACCAGAGAACATCAACAAAGAAGATCAGAATGTGGACATTTGGACAAAGACCTTAAAAAATAAATTATCTTCATTATGAACAAGGAGATGAAGGAAAGAATAGAAAGAACTGGGAAACAGACTTGGCTCAGTGATTAGGGCATCCGTCTACCACATGGGAGGTCCACGGTTCAAACCCCGTGCCTCCTTGTCCCGTGTGGAGCTGGCCCATGTGCAGTGCTGATGCGCGCAAGGAGTGCCCTGCCACACAGGGGTGTCCCCCGCATAGGGGACCCCCACGCGCAAGGAGTGCACCTCGTAAGGAGAGCCGCCCAGCGTGAAAGAAAGTGCAGCCTGCCCAGGAATGGCGCTGCCCACACTTCCTGTGCCGCTGATGACAACAGAAGCGGACAAAGAAACAAGACGCAGCAAATAGACACAGAGAATAGACAGCTGGGGGGGGGGGGATGGGGGAATTAAATAAATAAATCTTTAAAAAAAAAACCGAACTAACAGATACAAGGAAAACAATGAATAAACAATATGAAAATTTCAATAAAGAAAGATATCTTAAAAAGGAACCAAACAATTATTGGAGTTGAAGATGAGAATAACTGAAATTAAAAATTCCCACGAGATTTCAAGAACAGATTGGAGCTGGCAGAAGAAATAATCAGTGAAATTGAAACAAGTCAATTGAAATGAGAATCAGGCTGAGGAACCAGAAGAAAAAGAATGATAAAAACCCCAAAGAACTGAAGAGACCTGAAGGATACCATCAAGCATACCAATATGCATGTTGAGTCCCAGAAGGAGATAAAAGAGAGAAAGGGGTAAAAGGAATATTCAAAGATATAATGACAGAAAACTTCCTAAACTTAGCAAAAAGAAATGAATATGCATCTCCAAGAAGCCCAGAGAACACCAAATTGTAAAAACTTAAGGAAACTTATGCCCTGTCACATATTGATCAAACCATCTAATGCAAATGATAAGGAGAGAATTTTGAAAGATACAAGAAAAAAGCAGGGTACAATGTACAAGGAAGTCCTAATTAGATTAAGTGCCAGTTTCTCATTAGAAAACATGGACACAAGATGCAAGTGGGTTGAAATAAGTGATGAGAGCAAAGTATGAGCAACTGTATGCCAACAAATTATATAAACTAGATGAAATGGACAAATTCCTAGAAACACACAAACCACCTATACCGAGTAAAGAAGAAATAGAAGATCTCAGCAAACTAATAACCAATAAGGAGAATGAATCAGTAACCAAAATCCTCCCAACAAAAAAAGCCCAGGACCAGATGACATCACGGGAATTTTACCAAACATTCTAAGAAGGATTAACACCAATCTGCTCAAACTCTTACAAAAATTTAAAGAGGAGGGAAAACTCCCTAATTCATTCCATGATGCCAAAAATCATGTTCATACCAAAGCCACATAAAGATACACCATAAGAAAAGAAAAGTTTGGGTCAATATCTCTTAAGGATATAGATCCAAAAATCCTTAAAATACTAGCAAACTGAATTCCACATCACATTAAAAGAATTATACATTCTGATCTAGTGGGATTTATCCCAGGTATACAAGGGTGGTTAATATAACAAAATGAATTTATGTGATACACCACAGAAGGAAGAAAAATAATATATGACCACTCAACTGATGTATAAAAGGCATTTGACAAATTCCAACATCCCTTCTTCAGCTTGGTTCCCACCACACCTGAAACCAAGTTTATCCCATCTAACATGAAATGATGGTGAGGAAACTTCTCTGGAGAACCTGAATGGCCCCACACATGCAGGTATGATATTTGGAATTCTTCCAGGGAAAAGCAAGCTTTCACTTGGCTATGCTACAGTGAAGTTCAACAACCAATAAGTCCTGCCATACATACGGAGTTTCCAATCAGCTTTTTAGTGATTCACTCTAAAGGGAACTGAGAGACAAGAATCCCCTAACATTTGAGAAAATTCAGAGACCAAAACAAGCAAAATAGGCTATGAAAAACTATCATACTCATGAATGAAGACAAGATGCTACAAAAAGAGAACAATGAAATCTCAAGAAAGCCTCTTGGAAACTGAATCACTTAGGATACCCAAGGTTTTGCTGTGGTAGCAACACAACAAAAGCTTATTTTGCTTGCATAAAGTTGTTGTTATTCCAGCTGTCCTCTATATAGAAGTTTGGCATCTCTATTCCATCTCTGTTCCAAATTTGGGAATCCCTATTTCGGTATGAGCTTTCAACATTCACATTGAGAGGTGTAAGGCAATAGGCTAATGCTTTCAAAATCCTCAGTGAAATAATTTTCACCCCAGCTTTCTATACGCAGACTATTAATTAAATAGTAAATGGCTGGCTAAACTTTATTTAGAAACAAATGGCAGAATAAGAATACTGGTTACAAATATGAAAGTAAATGCTAGAGAAAGAGCTAAAAGTGTTAAATGTGGTTGTTTATGAGGATCAAAAATAAGGGATAGGATGAGGTAGAACATAAGACTGACATTTAGAGCACATGACTTAAGCTGTATTTAGGTATTAGTTGGCAAATATTTTTAAAAATATCATTAAAAACATTTTTGAAGTAATTACAAAAAGAGTGAAAGGAAAAATGTGATACTTAGCACTAAAAGTAGGCATGATTTCTTTGTTACAGCAGCATTTATATTCACAATTGAATTTTTACTCAGATCCTCTGCATGGGGAGATCTCCATCTGGATTTTCCATTTGCTTTGACAGCTCCTGAAGTTTTGTTCTGGATAAAGACTTTGCTGAACCCTGTGAAAGTATTGAGCAGCTGACCAAGGTGAGACGCATGTGTGGTGAATACAGTCTAGAGTCTGAGAGGAAAAGGGGATAAATCCCAGTAGATCAGAATTTAGGGACCTCTCAGAACAAATAGGCGATGCCAGAAGAACTATATCTCAAAGAAATATAGAAATTGGATCAAAAACTCTTCTCTGAATGGGTTAAACCTCTCAGCCATAGCATTTCAGTGTCACCTGCTTTAATAAACTCACACTAGGTGAGATCAGCCCTTTGAGTGGGAGTATTGTGTGTGTGAAAAGGAGGGGGAAAAGGAGGAAAAGAAGGAAGAGGCAATTTCCCTGGGACAGCTGTCTATTCTCAGATAAGACACCTCTTTTTGATTGCACTCAGTTATTTCTTTCTCTCATGTCAAACACTTATTGCAGAGCCCTCAGGGATACTGAGATTTTCCTTCCTGGGTACCTGTGATATTTAATGCACAATTTTAATTTAATTCTAAATTTTATTCATAAATAATAATGGTTTATTTATTTTATAAACAAAATTCTTTTTATTTATAAAAATAATTTAGTACACCTGGCAAATCATAGAGCCCAGTAGTGACACCCTACCTGAAGACTGAGCAAGTCCTGAGGACCTTAGCTTTTCTAAATAAACAGGAGCAAGTCTGCTTGTTTGGCTCCTTTGTTGCACATAATGGAATCCACACAAGCCATCTGGGCAATAAGGTCAGGATAGAGGGCCTCCAGGGATTGGAATTTGCTGATACCCCATAAAAATGCATGATCTAGTACCAAAATTGTGTAGATGGAAAAATGGAGTTTGATACTGATGATATGATTGACACTCATCACTTTTGTTGTGGATGAGAGATAGGAAATAAAGATAAGGAACTATGTGTGAGTAGCCAGCCTCTTTCCTGCTAAAATGCATCCCCATAAATACTCCAGGAACTCCAAATACAGAATTCACCTGAATGCAGTACCTTCCAATATACATGAAATACTTTTTATTTGTTTTGTTAAAACTGTGCTCTAAGGACTAATAACATTCTGTACTTAGCAGGTATGGACAAAGGCATTCAGACTTGGATTTTTCAATGTATTAGATATATCCTTGATCATTCCTCCAGTTATAAGTGACATAGATACACAAATATTTCCAAATGTAGAAATGTATGGTCCTAGGTGAGAAAAAAAGCAATTTCTGTTTAGGAGGTTGAAAGAAAGTAAGAATGTACTGTTTTTTCAATACCTGATATTTATTAATAAAATTACACTGACAGTGAGAAAACTAAAGCCCAGATTCCACACTTTTAGAAATAAAGGCAATTTTCCAGGTCCTATTGTAGTGTTAGGATGAGGGGTAGATGTATTTGAGAAATAAGGACAAGCTAACAAAGAGGGTGTTTCCCTGAGAGTGGTTTCAGGGGATGCCAAGCCAAGGAAGCAAGTAAAGTTGAAAGGCCCATACTCACACTGGGCTGGCTGATAAGCCAGAGATAAAATGACTGCTGGTCAGTGAGATCAGAAGAACAAAGCAACATCAAGGCACAGAGATGATAAGGTGAAAGAGCCCAGAGAAGAAGTTCATAAGTCCAAATGCATAAAGAAACTTCCCCTTTATTCCTTAAATGCTCCATAGTCGGCATGGGACAAATAACTAAATAACTAGTAGGCTTGGATAAACAAGTACTAGGTTTAGGGTAAGTAATAAAATTTTAATTCACATGTTAAAGAAAACTTATTCATTATCTCTCATCTCTCAGAAATGGGGTAATAAATGACTGTTGACATATTTGCTAATAAGAATAAAAAATGGGGAAGCGGACTTGGCTCAATGGATAGGGCATCCACCTACCACTTGGGAGGTCCATGGTTCAAACCCCAGGCCTCCTTGATCCGTGTGGAGCTGGCCCATGCACAGTGCTCATGCACGCAAGGAGTGCCCTGCCATGCAGGGGTGTCCCCCGCGTACGGGAGCCCCATGTGCAAGGAGTGCATCCTGTAAGGAGAGCTGCCCAGCATGAAAGAAAGTGCAGCCTCCCCAAGAATGGCACCACACACATGGAGAGCTGACACAACAAGATGACGCATAAAAGAGAACAGATTCCCGGTGCCACTGATAAGGATAGAAGTGGTCACAGAAGAACACACAACGAATGGACACAGAGAGCAGACAACTGCGGGGCGGGGGGGGGGGGGGGGGGGGAGGGGAGAGAAATAAATAAAAAGTAAATCCTTAAAAAAATAAAATAAAAAATGAACTTCAAACCCATGTGTGGGGGAAATGCATATCTTAGTATCAAATGTTTGTAAAGGGAAGTATGGGGTTTGATACTGATGATGTTGCTTCATAAGCAGCCTTAATGGAGATAGAGAGGTACTATGAAGACCATTATCAATGCAGGGAGTGATAGTGATTTCAGGTTATGAAAGCAATGGTGCTGAAGTTTCTGCTTAGGATAACGGAGAGTATAACAACCTCTCTTTAGAGATGTCAATGAACATTTTGAGCTCTTTACTTTTTATTAAAATTTTTGATATTTTTGAATGTGCAATAAATTTTCCTCTTTCCTTCTAGAGTTGCTTGTCTGAAGAGGAAGACTTGCAGAGAAGACTATACTGTACTGAGCTCTTAGGCTTTCCTGGAAAGTAATTGGAAAACTCCTTTGCCTTCCTCATGATGCATATGGAAACTGTAGGCTTGATTCAGATCATCGCCATTGTGGTACAGTTATAGCATATTCTCTTCCTTACAGGCTTGCTTCCCTTTCTCCACACCCTTCATTTTAAAGTGCTGAATAAACTTATCACATGCAAGTGTTAATGGCAAATTTTGTTTTCACCTTACTCAGGACTAGTGTGTTTAATTTAGAACAATAGAGAGAGCCAAGGTATGGTTGGATTCCCTCTTCTAATATATGGGAGGATTGTTTTTGGTCAGAGGTCCTACCCAGTCCCCCTCAAATCTGAGAATCTGTATAGTCTGACAATGCAACAAATGTGCTTGTACCTACTATATCAGGTACTTACTGTATTCTTAAAATTTAAATTTAATAGAAATAATTATCTATGGAAGGCTAAGAAGAGTGCTTAAATTGGTAAGGTGGAACACCGTTTTGCATCAACTCAGACAGGATTTCTTAAAGAATTAAGTTTAGAATTTAGAATCAAGTTTAGACAGAAATGTAAAACTGAAGGATCAGGGAGAGACAAGTCTAGGCATAAGGGATATTTTGAGCAAAAATTAAAGAAGCAGGATAGGTGACCCATGTAATACGACTGCCATATAATACTCAGGGCCAGCATTTTACAACATCAAAGAAGAGATCATAAATACTGATGATTTGGCAGCAAGAGCAGCCCCAAGTGGCCTCTTCAAGGTCTATGGAACCTCCTATGTCCCTCTCCTGCCACTCTCCTCCTTCCCATTCAATTTATAGGTGGCAATAAGTCATTCCAGTGTCACCCCTTTCCTCCCTGAGGTAAGAGGTCCTATGAACTTTCTAGGAGGGGAAATAAAAAAAAATAAGAGAATTAAATGTATTTTTGGTTAAGTGTCAGGTTGAAAGTTTTATGCTATTTAAATAGATTTATAATCTTGTAGCTAGATCATGGCAATTGTCCAAATACAAAGGAGTTCATGACAGAACCAAGAAATTCTAGTCTTTAGCATAAGATTAAAACAAAATCGATCATATGGATGTATATGGAAGACTATGCAATAAAAATAAGTGATTTGATCACCCTACAAGTGGCCTTGAGACAAGATCTTCTTTAATATACATGATGAGGGATTTGAGGAAGAGAATCATAAAATGAGGAATACAAATCAGTGAAGAATATAATGTGTGATGTATATCTTTGTCACTGGAAATTTCTCAATTCACATTTAGAACTTAAAGAAGAATTAGGTGAAAATAAAATTGAAGGAAACTATAATTTCTATTATTCTTTTAAAAGTTAATAAAATAAGTGCTTATCGGTGTTAGGAAACAAACTGCTGCAATCTGCTTTGCCTCTTAGAAAAAGCCAGAGAAGCAACTAGCTTTCTGTCTTTTGCCATTAGCACTGTCATCGACACAAAGACTTGGTCCACAAAGCTAGCCAGGTCATTTAAAATATCCACTCTTTAAAAAAAGATACATATAGACTTTATAGTTTCATGTATTTTTATGAACAGCAGGATATTTAAACCTGACCCATTTTTTCTGATATGATGAATTGTCATAAATAGTCACAATATTAGAACCAAACTTACTTTTTATTTCTATGTCAGAAAAAGTAAAATTATTTGGCCTTTTACTTTCCTTTTACATTTCAATGCCTTTTGGACTTCATAGGTTAGAAATATGTTAGTTTCCGTACTCAAAAGTGAATCTGTAAAGAACTTATATACTCACCTTTTTTGAAATTAAATTTATAATGGTTCCTAAGTGTAGACATTACCTATTCCCTTACAGGAGAGAAGGGAGGCATTACAATTATAGCAAAAAGATCATTTGATTCAGCTTCATAAGACCTGAATTCAGAGTTTGAGAATTTGAGATCTTAGAGATCATCTAGTGTTAGCCATAACCAAGATTTTACAAATAAGGAAACTGAAAATCCAGAGAGATTAAAGGTTTTGTTGATTGAGGTTGGAACTAGAACACTGCCTCTCAATTCAGTAACTCTGTCCATGAAGAGCTCTTTTATCCTTGAACAGTCCTGTTACCTTCCTTAGATACCTAGTGTAAACTGAGGGGTGGGAGAGATGAGATCCAGGTACTGTAGGGGTTAAGACCTAGCAACTTGCATCACTTTGCAACATACAAGGTATATAAGAGAAGGACGAGGGATGCAGACTGTAGAGAGCTGGAGAGTGAGGGAGCAAACGCCCAATCTAAAGGAAACTGAATTAAAATTAAAGCAATATCAATATCAATAGTAAAACTATGTGCTGGTCATTCTTCCATACCTGTTCCACCCAATGAGCAAACCGTACATCTCGAGGAAGCACTCGCTCCAGGAGCTGCAGCTTCTCATCTGGAGTTTTCCAAAGTACCTTCTAGATTTACACATTTGGCTTTTACCTGTCAAGAAAAGTTCTGTGATGTGCTCTGATACACAGCTCTCTCTGGTTTACATTTTCACAAATAAGTTTTCATGCCTGTCTTCTCTATTTTGGAAAGTAATTGATGAATGAAAGGGCAGACAACTCATCATTATGTGGGTAAAAATGAAAAGCAAATAAGTCTTTTTTGAACTTCTGCTCAGTGGCAGATATTGTGTAATACATGTTTTGCATATGTGATCCCAATAAATTCTTACAACAGCTTTTTGTATCAACTTATGTTGTTTTGTAGATGAGTAAACTAAATCTCAGAAGGATACAATGACTTGTTCAAGTTTACCAACTAAAAATGTAAAAGTCCAATTTCAAACTCAGATGTTCTGTGTTCTAGTTTAATACTTTCTCACTAAAGCATAATTAAGTTTTCTGATGAGAACAGAAATGAATTATGCATCTCATACCAATGAAATGAATTTTTTATTCTTGTTTGCTTCTACAATGCTGGACAATAAATGTAAGATTTAAATTGGGAAATCAAAAGAACTGGTATTTCTAGATTTTCCATGATGTCATGCTGAATGATACATTTTTAGTATTTCATTGCTTAGCAGAAGGTATGTCTACAGACAACTTTATGTGATGTATTAGTTTATGAAGTTGTACATAATTACTTTTTTAGTATATTAAGAAATATTACTTCATAGAGTGATTTTGGTTTCCTTCCTACTTATTGATATGAGAGATTCTGACTGGAAAGAATGGGAAGGTTTTACTCGGAGAGTGGAATTTGAGTTAGGAATGAAAGGATATTCAATTTCTTATAGTCACTGACCTGAGACCTTAAATTTTCTGAACACTTTCCCAGGTAAAGCATTGTGAACCAGAATCTTATATCAAAAAAAACACTTTTAGTGGAATCAAATAATGTATTATTTGTAGCACCAATATTTTGAATTTTAAAATATTTCTTTCATAATTGAAATAATTATTATTTTCCATGCCGAAGATCTGAATCCTTGCATGTTGTTCTTCTTAAGAAAGTGGGACACATCTCTATTATTTGAGACTAAATATAAATAGAACATTCAGATGAGGAATGAGACACTAAAGCAGAATGTCTTTTTCTATATCAAAACTATATACTACCTTTGAAAGTGGCCTCCTTGTTGAATATTGATTGATTTGTGTTTGTTTCTCTCACAAATCATAACTCAATCAATATTCTTAATAGAAGCTGTTCTGGAACATGAATTATAGCTTGCAAAAGAGAAGTAAAAGGGAGTGAAAAGTAAACAGAAAAGACACTATCAGATTCCACCAACTTTAGAGCACCTCAGAGTCCTTTCCGGATGAAGATCTAATCCTCCGACCCATTCTATTTCAATAATGGGCAAACAAAATTACCTCTTCTCTCCTTTTTATTCAGAATTTGGCTTTTTTGTGTTATCTTTTTTCTTTTTACTTTTTTCAAATTTGCTTCACTGGCAGATTCCTGTCTCGATGTCTCTGAACCCAGTCTGGTAACCCAATTCTGATGCCTGGTTTCATCCCTTTAATGACAATTTGACTTGAGGGTTTTTGCCTTTCACCTGAGCATAGACTCATTAAATTATTCCCAGTGATTCATCAGATAAGGCACCCTTTCTTTCCCTGTTTTCTCCAACTCTGGATGCTATTATATTTCTAATCTTAGAATCAATTAGACAAATTGTTTTTCATTTTCTTCATTGACTGAAATATATATTGTGTTATGAATACTCTATAGATAATAGTAGGTATTCAATAAAAATTAGATTTTTTTCCCAAGAAACGTCGTGTTTGGTGTTTGATTAATATGCAATAACCTCCATCCATGGCCATTATTTTGGCATTGAATTCAATTGTTTTCCAAATATGTTTAGTGAGTAAGTGCTGGGGTGAAATTTTTAAAAATGTGTTTCAATAAGCACTGAAGACAAAAGTAGATATATGTCTGAAGGTACATAGGACGTGAACTCTAACTTCAGTCTATGACATTTGGTAAGGGTAATAATTGAAAACAAATCATCTACCATTTGAAATGAAATAAAAAATTATAAAATAAGTAGAATCAGGATCATGAGAAGAAAGAAGAAAATGTAGCTAATTAAGGGATTTAGGGAAGATTTAATCAAGGAGGTGGCATTTGAGTTCAAATTTAGAGAATGGAAATGATTTAACAGCAAGGTGTGAAGATGTTGAAATACAGTGTATATCAGCTTCAGTGTGGTGGTCATTGGGACTGGAGCAGAGGGCTTTCAGGAGTGTAGTAAGAAATATGTCAGAATTGAAAGGCACTTCTGTGCTGACTCTTGCAGACACAAATATCAGGATGAATGGCTTGCTTTGTAGGGTATATAGCACACCAGGGAGTATCTATTACGTTGAACCAGGCTCTGTCCTTTTCAGGGCACATCATAAATTGCAAACACTTGTAGGATAGGGTTGTAACCCAGGAGTTCCCTGGGGCCTCTTGCTCTCTTTTCAGAAGAGCAGGCTTTCCTAATTGACAAGGCAATCCAAAATTTGGTCTAAATCTTTGCCCTAGATTTTCTCTGCAACATGGTTGCTGAAATGGTGGGCCTTCCTGTGTGTGCTGGCTTCCCTGTGGGTGCTCTCCAGCACTGTCTAACAACTCTTATCTGGGCCCTTCCCTTGCTGAGGCACTACACCATCGCTCCACTTCCCCACTGACGGAAGCCCACGAGGAATGGGTCAGAGAGTACCCCCTTCTTGCCACTGTATCCCTTTATCTCCATTAGATGTAAACTCCAATCTGTACAAGCATCTGCAGATGTGTTTACTGAAAGGGTAGTAGAATCTTAGAAAGAAATTTTAATATAAGGAAAAATGAGGCAAATGTTGCAGTTACTGTGAAGGTTCCCTTTAATCTCAAAGTCTGAATGATTTGAAACACCCAAACCAAGTGAGAGGGTTTCAAAAGAACTCTCTGGAGACAGTGGGAAAAGTGTTTACAAGGTGAGTATATTGGGATCTTAATTCCCAACTCAACGGCAATCCCTGTATCTCATACCCAGAGCCAGTCATTATTAACACCCACCTCCTCAGTAATAATCTTAAAATAAAACAAATATTGTCCAGAAAATAAAAGTAGACTGTAAACATTTTTTCTCAAGCTTCATATACATAATAATGCCAATAAAAATAAGTAAAAACAAAATTGTATTACAGTACAAAATAACTGTAGTTTAACACTTTATAATCACATTAATATTTATTTTGGGGAAATATATCTACATATTTGCCCGTCACAGTAATGAATACTATTACAGTTTAATACAACCAAATAATTAAATAAAAATAGTAATTTTAAAAATAACTCTATAGAAAAGTCATAGCCCTGCTGCCACCTTGGACTTCGAGTTTATAGAAGTGTAAGACAATAAATTTCTCTTTGTTTAAGCCACATTTTGTGGTATTTGTTTCCTAGCAGCCCTAGCAAATGAAGACACTGGAGATAAAGGGAATTGGGTAGAAAGGACATCACTCATACTGGGAAACAGTGTTTTTGAAATTTTCCCAGAAGTGATATCTAGAGAGACCAATAAGGTGCTCTGTAGAAAAGCTGGTATTTGTTTACCTGCCATGACAAAGGACATTCTCTTACTAAAAGGAATCACAAGCTTCCCAGGCTGAATGAAAAGACCTTTACTCTTCTTTCTTTCTTCCTGCCCCTCCTCCCTCTCAAACTTGAAGAAGTCATACATATAAACAACATAGCGCAAGAAAGAGAAAGGTGGATGAAGATTGTAATTACAACATATACACATACTCTACTTCCTACTGCTGTACTCCAATCTATGGGTTCTAAGAAGGGAAAAAAATCTAAGAACTGGATTTATGCTAGGCTAGAATTTTACTAAAAATAGGCCTGTTCTTCATACCTGAAAATGACCTAAAATTATGGCATCAGCCAAGAGCTTGGAAGATATGATGCAGTTTGTGTGAAAGAAAGGATGGAGAAAAACAAAGTGTTACTTGCTGAGTTCAGCCCATCATTATATTGGTTACAATAAAATCCTGGGTGTAAACTATACTAGCATGTCAAATGATAGAAGAAGCTGCAAGCCTTCTTTGCCCCCCCACTAAGACTATCATACATATTTGAATTTATTCATGATAT
Source organism: Dasypus novemcinctus (assembly GCF_030445035.2). NCBI lineage: Eukaryota > Metazoa > Chordata > Mammalia > Cingulata > Dasypodidae > Dasypus > Dasypus novemcinctus. Next base: position 43,476,267 of record NC_080683.1, on the reverse strand, counting down.
TTGCAGATATGTGAGATCTTCCTGTATCAAGCTCCTTGACATCAGTTCCTCCAACATATTCTCTTATCTCTTTGTTTGAATGCTTAACTTCCAACTCTCTTATAACTAGGTTTGGGAAGCAGATAGCTCTGCTGTCTTTCCTAGTTCGTGCCCACCTCTGCAATTATTCTGAAAGTTCTAGATCCCATGCAAAATGGCCTTCAAAGAAGGAACAGGGAAAGACTACTTGCTTTCTCTCACTTTTCTCTTCTTACAAGATCTTCCTTTCTCATTCTATCCCCAACATAGCTTCATGGAGGAAAGAGAGTCATTTCAGGCTCCCTTTCTCTTTGTTATTTCACAACCTTCTTCTCTACGTTTAGTACCAGGTTCAGCGGCCTCAGGTTGCTGCACTCTTCTTCCTCGCGGCTTACTAATGCTTTGCTTAAGTGTCTCTCAGTTATTCCCTTTCCTGATTTTGCGACACCTCAATTGTTTTCTATTAACTCAAGGAGTATCATGTAATGCCCCCAAAATTCTCTAAGCCAAATCAAATCTTAAATCACTTTAATTTACATAACAAATCTATGCTTTGTAGCATTTCAATGCATGTAATATACTGCTAAAAACAGTTTGACAGGTGTAGTCTTGTCACAGGTCTGGAGACTGACTTGTTTCTGCTGTTATTTCCTACACACACGTGTACATGCGCATGTAAAGCGCTATTATCAGATGAGCACTTTCAAGTGTTGCAGGAAGGGTTGTGGAAGATTTTTAGTGCTACAGAGATGAGTGACACTGCAGCGGGTATAAACGGGCCCACAGAGGAGGGAAGAATAAATAAGACCTTTGTTATTAATACATTGTAGGAACTGTTAGAGATGAATTTGCTGCCCTGTGACTGTAAATTTAACACCATCCTTGTGGAGTGCTATTATAAGGACTTTATGTGCATTCCTTTATTTAATATGCCGACCATTCTGAGTCTACCTCCCCTGTGCTGTGTCCTTACCTTAGAGATTTTTCTACAACATGCCACTCTTTTTTTTCCACAACAAAATAAAAATATTTCTGGTGAGCCAATCTTTCTTGGTTAGGCATGGAAGTGGGGCATAGGGCCGTTATATAGTTTATAGCTAACCTTGGTTGAGCAACTTCTATTTATCAGGAAATTTACCTACTAAGCACCTCAACTGTCCTGCAATTAAGTAGTCATGTGCTAGAGCTGGCTGTACCAGTTAATTGTTAAATTTTCAGGAAATTTTTGAGCCAGTTAATAAAGATGAGCATTATATTAATTTACCTTTTATATATTTATACATACTTTATATTAATACATTTGAACATACTTTAAAATTAATCATATTAAAAACAAAAGTAATAAATACTAAAAAACCATCACTTCCTAAATTATTTTACTAATTTTTACCAGTATCTATGCTCTCGAGGTTATTTATGATTATGGTAGCAATATGTTTCCACCATATTGCTACCATAATCATATGTGAGCTACTTGCAGTTCTCTTTTCAACTCCACAGTCAATGCCATGGACGGAAATCAGCCAACACTACAAATCAGGGCATATCCATTATTTTGTTGATTGTCTAGAAAGTGAGTATCTATGTAGATTAATGGTAAAGTGTTAAAAGTGCTGCTACAGTATTCCCTTAACCTAATCTTCATTAAGAAGGAAAAAGCAGAACATCTCTTGCTTCTTTATGTCTATAGCTCTTATATTGTGGATGGACAAAAATTAAGGAAACATTCATCCAGTATTTGAAAACTATTGTTTGATTCAGCAAAGAAGTCCCTCAAGCCATTGATAAATGAGTGAAATTCTAACCTGGGTCTTCAATGTTGCATTTTGTCTTACTCATTAATATAAATGAAAATATCACCTGACATTCGTGTCATAACTATGCTCTCTTGTCAATGACATGAACAACTTCTTTGCTGAATTGGATAGTACTCAAACATTTACTTTTAGTCTAAAATTGTGACATTATTGTTGGCAATAGAATTATAAAAAGTATAAGAGTAATAGTGGATTTTTACAGAAATGGTAAGTAACACAGAAGTTTTATGATTATTTCAAATGTGAACAAATAGTATTTTATATTTAATATTCATAATTATTAATATCAGCAATATTTATAATAAACTTATCTATGTATAAATATGGAAATATTTTCCTCAGAGAACAAGTTGTTTAACATTTATCAGCACACCACTGGTTATAAGTATTACTTCTCTGTATTTTACAGATTAGGAGATAGAAATTTACAAATTTGAAGTAACTTGCCCAAAGTTAAACCAGTAGTAAAGTAATAGAGTTGAGATGAGCACAGGTCTACCTGACTTCAACAGACATAGTTTTTCCTTTAAATATTCTGATTTAGGATTGGTACACAAATTTACTACTGTGCCTTTAGCTTCACTTTTAGGTTCGCATTTGTGAGGCCAGTTAAAACTACTTTTTCTCTCTCCACATCCAGCCTCCCAGTCTTCAAGTTCAGTAGAAGGCAATCACCACTCACACACATGGGTTTGACTTCTTGGCTGTCCTTTTGTGCCTTTTCCCTGTCATCATCATAAGTAGAACAAGAGAGAATCAAATGACTATGTAAAAAGAGAACAAATGTTGAAATAAAGAGGGATTGATATTCAAATCCTCATTTATCACTACGTAGCAAGTTACTTAAAGTTTTTAAGCTTCAGTTTTCTGCCTTTTAAAAGGCTATTTTAAACATCACATAAAAAAGCCCTTGATACATGCCCAGGTAGAGGAGCCACAAATGTAAATGCTTCCAGGGACCAAGTACGAGTATGAAGCTGACTTAGTGTCAAGCAACAGTAAGTGGTAAGTCAGTGGTAAACTTGAGAGTTCAAAACTTCTAAATTCGAAGCTTCTAAATTAACTTCCCTGTCTGTCTGATTGAATCTGGAACCCTTCTCCTATGACTCTCTATAAGACTGAGGAGATAACAAAGTATATGAGAGTTTCCAAAACACATAATATAGAACTGGATCCTAAAGGACTACAAGAACCTAAGTAGAATTTAATACTACTGGAGTTACAAACTGTCATCAATTTTTTCTTAATCCAATTAATTCATTTTCGCTTAAGCTTTGAGAGATGTCCTCCTTACGATTTTTTAAAAATGTACTTTTTTTGGCTCTTACATTTTTAAGCCCACGATGCAGACATATGTACACCAGAATTCATGTATTGGAATGCTTTGGGCACTATTCAAAGTAGTAAAAATCTCAAAATTACACAAAGACCCATCACTAGCAGAACGTGCAAATAAACTGTGGTCTATTTCCACAATGGAATACCACCCAAGCGATGCAAATGAATAATCTAAACAACATGCAATAATATGGATGAATCACACAAATAAGTTTGAGTGATAGAAGCAAGACACAAGAAAAAATACACTATATGATTTCATTTCTTTTTCTATAAGAAAAATACATAAGCAAATAGATAAGACTAGTCTCTGCAGTTGTTTTGCGAGTAAGAGATTAGAAGGGAGCATAAGAAATTTATGTTCTGTTTCTTGACCTGGGTGCCGGTTCCTTGGGTTCTTTCAGTCTGTGCGAATTCATGATATACACTGAAGATGTGCACATTTTTGCATGCATATTATACTTTAATAAAAAGGTTTTTAAAATATTTGGCATCCAAAGTATCAGGCTTCATACCACTCTATAGAAAAGCTACATCTTTAAAGCAATAAAATTAGAAAAACTTTCATAACCAGGGAACAAAAATAAACCTAACTTTGTCTTCTAAATAACAGCATATTTAAAATTGTTATAATGGTTGCTACATTGACAAATAGTTTCACAAACGTACTTCAGTTTATGACAGCTTGTTTTCTCTTTTCAAAATAACTCTTTTCTAATTATAAACTAATAAAATACTTGTGGTAAAGAATTCTGGAAAGAGTAGAAAGGTAAAGGGAAGATTATATAAATCATTTGTACTAAATACAATTACTGTTTCAGTATTTATACTTTCAAATATCACTCTATAATTATTTTTATTTATAAATGTATATCATTTTGGTTCTTCAAATATTAGACCTACACTCTATATTTTGCTTTGTGTGCTTTTTTATGTCAACTACTTTGATATGAATATTTCTTCCATTTAATTAAAAAATCTTCTAAACATAGTTTTAATGGTTATATAATAATCCATCACATCACTACTCTAAATGCTAGCTAACCATTTAATTACTTATAAACATTAGTTTGCTTCCAAAGGTGTGTTATTATAAAGAACAATGTAGTGAACATATTTGCATATAAATCTTTATTAATAACTGCTTACTTAGAATAAATTTATCAAAGAGAACTTATCAAATATATGATTTTCTAAAACTCTTCAAATAATATCTATTGCAAAATTATTTCTGAAGAATTTGAGCCAGTATATTAAAATATAATTTTGAATTAGTAAATATATTTTTTAAATGGTTACTAGCCATTTGTGTATCTTCATATAGCAATTAGGCTAAATTGCTATATCAAATGGCTACCACATAAAGTCAATAAAGGCTCATTTATCATTCTTTGGTGCAGGTGTTAGGCTTGCAGGTGGATAGCCTCCACAAGGTGACAGAAACACTCAGCCTTCTTTTTTTCTTTTGCCTCTGCCACCACATTAATCCCTATTGTTGAGGCTGGGTCACGTAGCACAGATCTCAGCAGGCAGAATGGGAAGGAAGAAGTATGTGGAGCAGGCATACCCACTCTATTTAAAGCTGTGGCCACCAGTTGGTAAATCATATTACCCCTCTTGCACTGGATAGAACTTAGATTTGTGGCTATGAGGGAGACTAGAAATGAGTATTGCCATGCTCTACTCTACAATTCCATTACTGTAGAAGAGAGGACAATGGGTTTCACTGGGCAGCTGGCAGGCTACTATGATGTCCTTTTTTTAAAAAAAAGATTGATTGATTTATTTTATTTCTCTCCCCTTCCCACCCCCCCCACCCCAGTTGTCTGTTCTCTGTGTCTATTTGCTGCATGTTCTTCTTTGTCCACTTCTGTTGTCGTCAGTTGTCAGTGGCACGGGAATCTGTGTTTCTTTTTGTTGCGTCATCTTGTGTCAGCTCTGTGTGTGTGTGGCACCATTCCTGGGCAGGCTGCACTTTCTTTCGCGCTGGGCGGCTCTCCTTACGGGGTACGCTCCTTGCGCGTGGGACTCCCCTACATGGGGGACACCCCTGCGAGGCAGGCCCTCCTTGCGTGCATCAGCACTGTGCGTGGGCCAGCTGCACACGGGTCAAGGAAGCCCGGGGTTTGAACCGCGGACCTCCCATATGGTAGACAGATGCCCTAACCACTGGGTCAAGTCCGCTTCCCTATGATGTCCTTTGCCCATCTTAACTGGGGAATTTATAGAGATTTTTCCATTAAGTCTGCACATATAAACAATAAAACATTTTGTTAGATGTTACAAAATATATTTTCCAATTTATCATTTTGTCTTTGAATTGTTATAATATATAGGACACTTTAATTTTTTAATAAAAATATGAATTTTTTCCCTTGAGTGCTCTTGCATTATGTTTATGTGTAGAATTTAAAATCAGTAATCTTCTATATTGTCTTTAGTTTTTCCTAATAGTTTCACTTCTTCCACTTAATGTTTTAGAAACTCTGAAATTCATTTTGACAAAGTTTTGGTTAGAAGTGATCATTTAACTTTATATTTATTTTCCCAGCTTAAATTATGGAATAATCTTTCTGATGAATATCTAGTTATACGATCTTTACCATAGATGGAATTCCTATATATGCCTTATCTATTTCTGGGCTATTTGGTCTGTTCTTTTGGGCTGTTAATCTTTCAGAATCAAGTTTCTAAATAGTGTAACTTCTTGTTTTTATGTCTGTTAGTGCATTTCCTACCCATGGCAATTTTTTTCCCCAAATTTCTTTTTGTCTGTTTTTATCAGAATAAACTTGAAATCACATTTTAAGTTTCCAAAACATTATCTATGTATCTATGTATCTATCTATGTATCTATGTACCTATGTATTTATCTGTCTGTCTGTCTGCCTATCTACCTGTTTTTTGATTTATATCTATCAATCATCTACTTTCTCAGTAGGATTCTTAGTTAATTGCATTGAACATGTACATTAATTTGGGAAGAATTAGTATTAAAACTCTCAATCTTTCCATTTAATAAACATGGTATTGCTTATCATTTATTAAAGTTTTTAGTTTTTGCTTTTTAATATCCCATGGTAAAGACTACATGTGTTTCCTTTGAATGGGGGTGGGTCTCTCGTTGCTTGTGCTAAGCATTAGTAGCCACAAGACGCTAGATAAAGCCATAAACATATATTTTGTACCTACTATGTTTCTGGCACCATGCTGCTCATTGGGATTACAAAATATGAAAAATATATAATCCCTTCCCTGACAGAATTTACAGGTCGAATAGTTGAGGCAAAAAGATATGTATATTATTATAATAGAATGAATATAAAGTTGCATGAAAAGATGAATTTAGAAACCTGTTTAAAGAATATCTCTTTATACATTCCTCACTCTTCTTTATATACAAACTAGTCCATTTAGTAAGGACTTGTTGAGTGTCTACAGAGCACCTTGCATATTATTAGTTGGCTCTTAGGTGCTCAGTAGATCATGTCAGGAGACATGATCTTTGTCTGGCATAGCATGCAACCAGCACATGGACAAGATCAAGACATCTACAGCAACTCTCACTTCTTTGTAAACAGTACAAATATCTCCAGCTCTGATAATCAAAAATCTATCCATCATAAACATCAGTTTGTAAAGGTTGAATAAGTCAAATGAAGAGAGACGCTAAAGATGGTAATTACTCTTCAGCTATATTTCTTAACCCCCACGGTTTTTAAAATTGTTTTCCTTTCTCTAATCACTTTTCAAACTGAATTTATTTTTAAGTCTTCATCTTATCCAATAATTTCCACTTCCCATAATAAGCAGGGCTTATTTTTCCCCTTTTGATAAATGTAATAAACAAAAGAAAATAAAAATAAATGTCTGAAAAACAATGTGAAATACTATAAAAATAAGGGGCAGGGGGTGGGGGGGCACGTGGCAAAACAAAGGGGCCTCTTGCTTCATCTCCCATGCCCAGCTTGCTGAGAAGCATTTTGCATTGCTCACTTGTGCTGATGCTTGCTCACAAAGGAGGGAAGTTTTATTTTGCTCCCACTCACATTGCTCAAGCTTCCCATCTGAAACTGTGACTGAGTGGATGTGATTAGGTGCAGTCTCAAGAAACTAAGTTGCCTCCTTTATGAGATTTCCTCATCACGAGCTTTTTTTTTTAGAACACATATTGATAGACTGATCATTTCTGTAAGTTGCCTTTAAGATATTGCTTATAGCATCAAATAAAAAGAATTATTTTGTTCAAAGAAGTTTGCCTGATGAAAATCTTTGTCCTTAAAATCAGAGCACTACTATAGCCAAAAATGAGTAAAAATGTCTCTACATTTGGAAAGATGATGGTACCTTATCCAGTTTTTATGAAGAATTATTCTTCAAAAGCATTTTTTCTTTCTAAAATATCAGAAATATTTTTTCATGAAACTCATACGGATGCCCAGTTACCTGTATTAATATTATAGTTCTGGAAGGGAAGGCCTTGCGTTTTAATTCACCTCTGATCCTCAGCAACAACTCCCAAGCTGACTTCTAGTGGGTGCTCAGTATATGTGGAATTGTATTTAATTAAGTCCAGATAGTCTGTCTCTCATGCTAGAGTCTTCTCTTACAGTTGAAAATCAACTCTAGATACAAGGGAATGAGGAAAATTTTTAAGCATCATTTCATATAACCTCTTGTTTTATTTTTAATGGTCATTTTAGACTTCTAGAATTCTAGCCTAAATTATATTTTTGGTACTTTAATACATTGCCACTCTAGTAATATCTGTATGATTACAACATGTCTGCAGATAATATATCATTAGAGTCTATGACATTAATATAGTTTCTTTAGCCTCTATCGAGTCCATTTAGAGTTTCCTCCAGGGAAAAGGTGTCAATGCTTTCCGTTTCCTACTCTGTCTCCTTAAGAACATGCCAGTGCATAGTAATGATGATGATAATACTTGTGATATAGTCATCAGCTCTACAGGGATTAGAAACCAGGAAAAAGAAGTCTCTAAATGAGTTGTAATGGAGATCATGAACAATAAATTAAAATAAAGGGAAGCATAAAAACAAAATGTTCTGCAATAGTATGCAGAGGTAGTAAAGTGTGATGAACTAACTTTAATTCATGTTTTTCTTTAACTGTTCAGACTTAGAAGATAGTGATCCAAAGTGAAAAAATATATGTAAAGAAATAAGATTTAATGAAAGTTAGATTTGTACCATGCCCACAGATTTACAGATCCTAGGCAGCATCATTTTTTTAGCAAATTTTTTATTATCCTTTTAAAAAAGATACATAGATCACACAAAATATTACATTAAAAAATATGTGGTTACCATTTACCCCACTCCCCCCCCACTCCTCCCACATCAACGACCTCTTTCATTAGTGTAGCAGATTCATTGAATTTGGTTAATATAGCATATACATCCTCACAGCAAGTTTAAAGAACCAGGGATAAGGCACAGTAGCAGTAGCACAGCCTCCTTTAAGCCAGGTTTCAGCTACTTTTCCTTCTTTTGGTATCACTCATTCTTCACTTTCGTCCTCCACTTTTTACCCACCTTCTTTCTAGTATTTCCTTTTTAACTGTTCATGTTCATATTGAGTCCTGCCTGCCTCTCCCCAAAAGCCACTGCTTTTGTTAAGGAACATATCTAACTTCTTTTCACTCTCATTCTTTGCACACTTCTTGAATGCTTGTGAGTTTATCTTGACATGCTGCTTGTCGCCATGGTGACACACAGATGACCCAAGTATGACGGATACAGCATTTTGTATATTACTTCACCCAAGAAATAAAAAAAAACACAAATCTTCATTCTTTTTTTTTAAGCCACATACTTTCTTCTGCACTTTTAACAGGTTAATTTACCTTCAAAATATTAGCAATATGATTGTGTTATACGTTAAGTGAGATTTTCGCCTACTTGTAAGCTAACAAGCTAACCTGCTGCAGTTTCACGGATGCTGGCAAAAGACACAAGACTCCTGGGTCAGAGACAAAGGACTTTATTACACACTGCAATAGCAGTAGGTAGAACATAAGCATTTGTGTCAGTTTCCTGAGCTCCAATTCCCCCAGGGTGACACATAGAGGGCTTTGGGATGGTTTTGCACAAAGTGAGTTATATTACAGAAGAGAATTCCAAGGTTGGGAACCTGAATCTTTTATAATTGATAGTAAACACATCTTTGCCTGGGAAGGAGATATTATCTTTATTATGTTGGACAGTAAACAAACTTGCCCTTTGCTTTAAAAGGAGATACTATTGCTGTCTTCTAAGACTATTTTGAATACAAACATCCTGGGAAAGACAGTCTGGAACAAAACAGCCAGTGCCTTAACTCACAACACAATCAGAAATATGAGAAACCCATGAAAAATGGTCTTTTAACAATGCGGTCTCAAAAAAAAGAGCAGATGGGAAATCTCTGCCCTGGGTGCAGGCAATAAAGGTAACCTGCAATCTCAGATAATGTCGGTGATAAAATACTCTTTTGAAAACAATCAAATTTTTGTTGCTCTGATTTTTCATTTGCTGCAGTTACAGATGAGTTTTAATAATACATGTGTAATACTCTTATCAACACGTTTTATTCTTCTTTAATAAACATTGTCTTGTACCTCAGAATTAATTTGGAAAACTTCCAGTTGTACAGTCAGTCCACCAACGCATGAGTCAGTCAGTTGTGTTTGTTTTAAGAGTAAGTTTGCCACAGTCAGAATAAGTTGAGATTACTTCATGAGCAGTTTGCATGTCCAACCCACAAAGGACTACATATTTCTATATTTAAACAGTAATAATACAGTTATTGTAATGGTGAATAGAACTTGAGTTACTTCACTTCTGCGACTACTGTGACTACTTGGAGTTTTTAATTGTGTTTAAAAATTTCCACTACAGACATTTGAAAGTTGCTAGAATTGGTCCTGAGGAAAAAAAAGATGTTAAAATTTCTAGAATTTATTGCGAAGTGGGATTTTACAAATCTGTCAAACATGTCCTTATGCATAAAACTTTTCCTAACAATTTGTGTGTCTGTTTTTCATGAGAAGAAGCATTTTTGAAGTTAAAACTAATGTAAAGTATTATTTGATAGGGGTGTAAAATGATAAAAAAACATTTGGAGAAATAGAAGCACTCCTTCACTGTTGGTGGGAGTGTAAAATGGTAAAAAAAAAAAGTATTCTTTGAGGAGTTATAAGTGAAGATATATTGACAAATCTGGCTGTACTCTTTTGAATATGAGTATGCAAAAAAACCCCTATCAACTGTCATAAAATCATTAATAATTTGATGTGTTGAAAATAGTAACTACAATTTTATATTCATTATCACTCTGACAAGTCAAAAGGCACAAGGTTTTCCCCTATTTTTCAAAAACATTATTGTAATTAGACATTATTAAATACATAATTTTTCCCTTTTTGTACTTTATAGTTAAATTATTTTTTAATTCTTAAAAACTTTTACTAGCATGAACATATATATGAAAATTTAAAAAAATTCACTGCATTTTTGCTGGACATTAATTTTAATCTTATTTTATGACTATTAGTGAATATAGTTTTGTTGTTCAGAGGAGGTGGATAACAAAAAACAACCTTCTCTATTGCCAAATGGGCTAAGTGCACCATTGATTTGAGGCCATAAGCAATGAGTATGTATAGGGATAATGGCCAACTACTTCTCTAAATAATCAGGACTGATTCTTAAAGAAATTTTTAAAAAGTCAAATCAAAATCAAAAGTCACTGAAAATCATAGGATTGGTTTGAGCCTTTGTTTTTATATCTAGTAGGATACCTCCCACTCACGACAACTTTTCCCAAAATTTTTACACTGCTTTTTTTCAGAATAAACTTGAAATCGCCTTGGAAGTTTCTAAACGTATCCATCTCTATCATCTATCTATCTATCTATCTGTCTATTATCTATCTAATCTCATTGAGATTCTTACTGAAGGTAATGAACACATAATTTAAGTTGAGAAAAATAATATTAAAATATTTACTCTCTCTAATGCAGAAACATGACATCTTTTCATTTATTCAAGTTTTTTTTCTTTTTTAATATCCCTTGGTAAAGACTTAATATATTTTCTTTAGCATTGTATGGGAGAATGGTCTCTTATTGCTTGTACCAAGATTTAATAGCCACAAGTAGCCAGACCTAGCCATAAACATTTTTTAAGCACATCCTAGGTTTCTGACACCATGCTGGGTTATTGGGATTACAAAAAATGAAAAAGCCATAATCCTGTACTGAGTGTCTTTTCCCACTCCTCAGAAGGGAAGAGGAATTCTACCACGCACAGATGGTACAGTTGTTCGAGCAGTAAACCTGTTTCTATACGATCTCCCAATAGGTTGAGAATCCTCATTGCCCCAATTGTTTTCTATTCACCAGTTCAGCTATCATTTAGGAGTTCTTGAAACAAATTTTCCCTATAACCTAATAATTTTATCACTTACCAAGTCCTTAGCTTATTTTAGTTATTTTATTAATATATGTATTAATTCACATATTTGTCATAATCTCAAGATGCAATTTTTACACCCACTTTAGAGGTGAGAAACTAGGCTTGGATACCTGAGAGACCCCAGGCAGTAAGTGGTAGAGACCTTAGCGTGAGTTAGAGCCTGAACAATTTCACCAAAATTTCTCCCCTGAGAAGTTGAGCCAGAAGTAAAATTGTTCTAAAGAGCTCCCCAGAATTGAAACCAAGAACATGAACAGAAATATGCACACCAATGTTCATAGCGGCATTAATCATTATTGCCAAAAGTTGGAAGCAACCCAAGTGTCCATCAACAGATGAATGTATAAGCAAATTGTGGTACATACACACAATGGGATATTACTCAGCTGTAAGAAGGAATGCGGTGTTAACACACAGGACAATGTGGATGAATCTTAAAGACCTTACATTGAATGAAGTAAGACAGGCACTGAAGAACTATTACATATTACATATTACAACTATTACATAACCTCACTGATATAAATTGAGCAGAGTCACAGAGCTAGAGCTGGAAGACAGGTTATCAGGAGATGGAAAGGGAGTAGAGGGTGGTGAGCTGATGCTTAATATGGTAAAAACCTATGATAAGGTAGAAGGGGGTCTTTGGGGAGTGGGTGGGGGTGATAGTGGTGCAGTGATGTGATTGGGTTCAATGATACTGGAATGTAAGGGGGGAACAGAATTGGGGAGTTGGGTAGGACTATCCGTGGAACTGGGAGGAAGCCTGGAGGAAGGAGCAGGTGAACCCTAGGGATGTAGGTCTGTGGTTAAAACTACAATGGTGGGAATGTTCTGACAATTTGGCAGGGGAGGGTTACTGGTGCAGGGCATCGGGGGTGGGGATATGCAGGATGGAGCACTCCTGGGGCAGGCTTCTATGGAATACGAAAGTGCTCATCTTCTTATATAATGTGTTATCTCAGTGAGTGGGGACCCAAAAATAAACAAGAAAATATTAAACACGACATCTTCTCACATTAAATAGCTGAGGTAGAATTCTCTAAACAGTGGCTAAAATGTGTAAATACATAAATGATACCTGAAACTGGTATATTGTCTGCATTCAAAGACCTAAAATCTTTGTCTGAAAAACATACAGAGGAAATAGACTTGTACTTATTATACAAATAGGTAAATTGTACTCCTTATTATAGTATAGGGATTAGATTTACAAAGAAAAACAAGATTACACATGGATTAGATTCTTTCTCCAAATCAATTTATGTTGTTGTTTCGCACAGTCTTTAGCTTATAGATAAATTTTCTTGTTTCTCTTGTCACATGGATATTTATGAACTATTATATGTAACCAACTAAATTTATATAAATGACAATGCTTTAAGTTCCTAGAAAATAAATTTAGTAATTATGCTATATCAAATTTAATTAAGCATTGTAATTGCCATCTTTTCTCCATAGCATGAAATTCCGTACAACACAAGTGGGGATGGTGAGGGGATTTGATTTACAGTCTCCTCTCTCTCGCTAATGAAAAAGCAGATAGAAGTATTTTTCTCCAAGTGACTGAGAACTACAGAGAAAAATATAAAATATTGATAGGTCCTAAATCTTTTAACTTAATGAGATGACAACATTAATAATGCAGTATGTCTTCCCAATGGTCAGAAAAAAATAATGAAAGGACAGCTCCAAATATTATTCTGTCAGAATTCTCTTGTATTTCATTTTTAATTGCTTCACTTAGAATAGAAAAATGGTAAAACAAAACAAAAAAAAAGCCTGTAATATCAGGTAATAGAAATGGTTAGAAACCTTACATTTAGAGAAAATTCTCTTGGAACTCTTCAGTGACCAAAGAGCAGATCTAGATATAATTAGGGTATATAAGATATTCTCTACTTTGTAGAGATTTGTCATAGTGGAGTAAAGGTCTTCTTGCCTTATTTAATATGGTTTAGCCTCTTTTAGATTGTATAAAATAAGCAATATTAAAGAAAAATAGATTTGTAATCACTCTTGGAGCTAGACAAGTCAACATCCTAAATTTGTCAGGCATTTCCCAAAACCTCTTAAGAGGTCATGAGAGGTCAGGCAAAGATGTATATCTTCAAGAAAACTCAGCAGGAGAGGAGAAATATGGCCAGTGTCTCGATTCTAATTGATTCTGGTGCACACCCAAGCCCTTTTAGAATATTCCTAATGGCCTGACTTATTTAGAAACCCCTTTCCTAAGGGAAAATAAAAAACAAAGCGCCTTCTCTCTCTGGAACATGCACACACATGCAGAGAGAGAGAGAGAGATGACAGACAGAGACAGAGGCAGAGTGAGACAGAGTGTGAGAGAGGGTGTGTGGGAGATGGACAGATATGCAAGAAGACTGACGGGAAAAAATAGTTTGCTAGATTCAGGCGAGAGAAGGAATGCAGGACTCAAGGTCCATTATAAAAAGTCCTAAAGCAGTGTCACTAGACCACCTAGAAGTACAATTGCTGGGATAATGTCCATGAACCCTTATCAAGGTCCAGGAATGTCATGGCAGGAATGTTGATCATTCATCCTTTCTTTCTACAGACATCTTTTAAGAGCCTAGCATGTGCTGAGCTAAGTTTTCAGGCTACACAGATGAATATGCTATGAAGCCCTCCAATATCACCATTTTGAAAAAAAGTTTCATGGAGGGAACGCCATGCCACAACCTGCACTTTTATCAGTAAAAACCCCAGGACTCTGCCTCTAAATGACTGATTGCCCCAGAACACTAGTTTCTGTCTCCTATATATTGTGGAGCTTCTTCCCTTATCTGAATTATCCACAACCACAAACAGCAACCCTGAAAGCCTTCTGACCTTTCATTAAACATCTGAACAGATGTTCATCTTACTGATAAACAGGGAAAAGCAAGTGAAAACACAATGTGTTGTTTTAAAACCCAAATATTTGCACAGTTGGAGGGTGCAGGTTATGTCTAAATTACCTATAGCAGTATTCTCAAAATATATCAGTGTGTCACTAGTGTTTCTTTGGATATTATGAATGATGCACAAAGACTGAACAATTTCATTTGGAAACTGTAGGTTATTTTTAAAAAAACATATATTTTTATTGCAGCATTCCTTGGGCTCTTTTATCTGATAATATACTTGAAGAATTTTTAATATATTATTTCAAGTAACTATGAATCTAATTCTTCAAAAATTGAAACTTAGTGGTTGCCATAGGTCTCGAGGGGATTTGTACATCAACTGTAACAAATGTACCTTCTGCATGTAAAATGTTATTAATAGGGGAGAGGGGAAGAGGGGTGGTGTTGGATATATGGGAATCCCCTATATTCTCTATAACTTTTCTATAACCTAAAACTTCTTTGAAGATAAAATGAAAAAAATAAGACACTGGGGGAATATATAGAAGAAAATGTCACTGTACATACAAGACAAAAGTGATGAATGATACAATGTCTAAAATTTTTTATTTCAAATTTTTAATCTTTAAAAACATTTTATGTGTTATTTTCCACACTATTATTTCATTTTCTTATTAATTTTATTTGGTTATTTTGTTGGCTTCATTTTTGGAGAGATTTTAGATCAAAGAAGGATCACCGCTGTGGCAGGGGGGATCACTGGTGTGGGGTATTGGTGATGGGGGGATGCATGGGAAGGGGTTCACTTGGGGCATGCTTCTAAGGTATAAGAATATGCTCAAGTTTTCATGGGGTGTTGTCTCAGTGTGTGGAGACCCACACAATAACTGAAAGAATATCAAATTCCCATCCTGGGAAATTCTGCTACAATCTCTAACAGAATGTCGAGAATCCCTTGAGTAAAAGGGCAGTGACTAGTGAAGGAAGACAGACTTTACACCAGGCCCTTGAAATAGATGATTATACTTATGAACCTTTTCTTATGAAATTGAAACTTAGCCTATTATTATATATTACCTAAGAGTTAACTCCTGAAAGCCTCCTTGTTGTTAAAATGTGGGCTCTCTCTGAGACAAATAGCATATAAATGCAGCATGGGACATGACTCCTGGGAATGAGTCTCCCTGGCACCAAGGGATTATTACTGAGTGCCAACTAGCAATGCATTTAGAAAAATACCTTGATAGAAAGGAGGAAATGGTAAATACAAATGAGTTTTTATGGCTGAGATTTCAAAATGAATCAGGAGGTCATTCCAGAGGTTGCACTTATGCATGTCTCAGCAGGATCTCATTGACTGCCATAGTAGACAGCCTTAAATAGCAAGACTCCTGAGGGCTCTTGAGACATCCAGACATTATAAACAGGACAGACACGCTCAGGAATTCTGTACCCTGTCAGTGGGCCTTATTTTGGAATTTATGCTCCCCAGTGTAACAGAGTTAGACTCATTTATAGTTTCCCTACAAATAGCTCTTCTGCTCCTTTTATTTGAACCTATAATTAGCACTATACTTTTTAAATATATGTCCCAGAGACTTAAATCTTTGATCTGTCCATGTGCCAGTTGAGTCGTGAATCTCAGAGTAATGATTCTGGTCTTCTCTCTTGATGGAGATGGAAAAAAAAACCACATTCATTCTCCAGCTCATTGGACTCACCTAGGACAACTTACAAGGAGATAATGATGAACAACAGCCATCTCAAGGAACAGACAGTGTCTGCAACTGCAAGCAAAATAGTTCCATTCATCTCCCCACGGGATCTAAGCCCCCTCTCAATTAGGAACAAAGTGGGCATCACCATCCCAAACTCCTCAAGATTGGGGAATGAACAATGAAATAAAGTAGACTTATTATTCTATTATAGACTTATGATTATTCTAGCAATGGAAGAACTTTTATAATTGATATAAAGACAGTGGCAACCAGAGATTATGAGGGGAGGGAAAGGGAAGAATAGATGTGATATGGGGGCATTTTTGGGACATTGGAATTGTTCTGCATGACATTGCAATGATGGATATAGGCCATTATAAATTTTGTCATAAGCCACAAAATTGTGCAGGACAGAGTATAAACTATAATGTAAACTGTAGTACATAGTTAGTACAGTGCTTCAATATGTGTTCATCAATTGTAACAAATATTATAATAAAGGATGTTTTTAATGTGGGGAAGTATGAGAGAGGGAGTGAGTGAGGCATATGGGAATCCCCTATATTTTCTTTTTTTTTTTTTTAAAGATTTCTCTCCCCTTCTCCCCCCCCACCCCGGTTGTCTGTTCTCTGTGTCTATTTGCTGCATCTTCTTTGTCTGCTTCTGTTGTTGTCAGTGGCACGGGAATCTGTGTTTCTTATTTTGTTGTGTCATCTTGTGTCAGCTCTCCGTGTGGGCAGCACCATTCTTGGGCAGGCTGCACTTTCTTTTGCGCTGGGCAGCTCTCCTTACGGGGTGCACTCCTTGCATGTGGGGCTCCCCTATGTGGGGACACCCCTACGTGGCAGGGCACTCCTTGCGTGCATCAGCACTGTGCATGGCCAGCTTCACATGGGTCAAGGAGGCCTGGGGTTTGAACCGTGGACCTCCCATGTGGTAGATGGATGCCCTAACCACTGGGCCAAGTCCACCGCCCCCCCTATATTTTCTAAGTAACATTTATGTAATCTAAAGCTTCTTTAAAAAATAAAAAAATTAATTAAAAAAAAATGATTTTGTGCAATGTTTAGAAAAAGGTCTTCTTTTAAGAGAGAACACTGCAATTTCAACACCTGATGACAGTCTCTTCTGTTCCCCAATGAAATTCGAGTCTTTAGTATTTAGACCTATCAGATGCATTTAATATTGCTGATAATGGGATTTTGATAGGTTGTTTATGATCCTTCATACAGCTGCATGTCTTAAAAGCACTCTAACCTTTGGAATCTGCAGATGCTCTTGGATTTTTATTGCTTAAGGATCATGATGCTTGGGCATAAATCCACTGCACTTCTATAAAGACAGAGGTTGAATTGGCAACAGGTTTTTCCTGACCAGTATAGCTCAGAGCTATAAAAAGTTCACATAAATAGTAACAGGTAGATTTCCATGACTCACCTCTCTAGCTAAGCAACTGAAGTGAAAAGATCCCTGTTACCTCCACTCCCTCACCCAATCCTCCAATGTTTTCATTAACCAGGTGCCACTAAGGACTGAAGACTTAAAAATTCTGCTTAAGAAGCCCTTCATACTCAAGCTCATTCCCTCAAATATGAGAATGACCAGCCCAGTGCAAGCACAAAAATTGGGATGCTACTTCCCTGTTCTATTATGCTGCAAAAGATACCTTCTCAAGTCACACCTGCACACTTAAAATGTTCTCTTCCTTTAATCTCTGTTAATGTGTCGAACATGGGCTCAGTTGCTTAGGCAGAAAATCATGCTTGATTTGCCACTTGCTCTATAACCCTCAAATCCAATCAATTACTGTATCTTCAATTCTTAAATATATCTGAATATATTTTTTAATATTTCTCATTGTCTCCTCCACTAAAGCTTTTATTCATGCCTCCGCGTCTCTCGTTAACCTCACAGTAGTCACTCTGCATAGCATTTTTCCCACCACAGTTATCTCTAATAGCACAGAGTTTTCTGGGTAACACGGCCCATGAGTTAGTACTATCCTCCAGCCAGTACTTCTAGATCCCTTTCCTTCTCTGGGTCCCACTCAAAGCAGTCCATTTTCCATGTCACTTAGTAAATGGATCTGAACCTAAGTGTGGAATATACTCCCCCAGTATTCAAGAACCCAAGGAAGCCTATAGGACATTGTACAACTGTCTTAGCTGTGGGAAGTGGAAGATGAAATAATTTATCCTATACTTTGGAGGGGATATCTCAGCATCCCTAGGCCACTGGACATCTATAAATTTCACTGATACTAAGGTATCCTGACACCTTGAAGGATTTATCTCCCACCCTCTGAAACACATGATTTTACCAAGACCTTTAACGTATTTGCCATTTTCTCTGATTAATACGAAATTATCCATGTAGTGGATGGTGTGACATTTTGTGGACTCTCCAAATGCTTCAGATGTTTTTGGACTATTATGATAGAAGAAGGGGGAAATAACATAGCCCTAGAGTGGACTGAAAATGTATATTCTTTTTTTTAACAAATCAAGTTTTAGATACATATTAATAAACACACAATTCATCCAAAGTGTACAGTCAATGGTATTTGCTTTAAACACATAGTTGTGCATCATCACTTCAATCATTATTATTTTCATTATTTCAGTAATAATAATAATAAACAAAAACCAGACAAAAAAAAACCAAAAAAATTCCTCACCTCTCAATCTCTCTATGCCTCCGCCACTGTACATAGCTGTTGTTTTTGGCTATTCTATCCAAAGTGTATAATCAATGGCTTTTAGTACAAAAACAATGTTGTACATTCATCATCTCAAAAATTTTAGAACCATTTCATTACTCCAAAAAGAAGGGCTCCACCCCACTTAGCATTCCTTCTTCAGACTTACATGATCACTATCTCCTTTCACCTTTGTAAATTTATATTTACATTTTTTATAAGTGGAATCATACAATATGTAGTACTCTGTGTCTGTTCTTCTTCACTTAGAATACTTTCTTTTGTCTGATACTAACATTCTTTACTATAAACATATATTTATTCAAATTCAAAGAAAAAAGGTCTTTTATATGCAATTCTACCCATATTCATATTTCACATATATTTATATTTCACATAATATATTTACTTCCTAATAGGGCAATCATACAGTATTTATTCCTTTGTGTCTAGCTTGCTTCATTTAACATAATGTCCTCCAGGTTCATCCATGTTGTCATATGTTTCACAACTTCATTTCTTCTCACTGCTGCATAATATTCCACCATGTATATACTCCACAATTTGTTTATCCACCCAGCAGTTGATGCACACCTGGGTTGTTTCCAACTTTTGACTACCATAAATAATGCTGCTATGAACATCGTGTGCAAATATCTATTTGTATCACTGCTCTCAGTTCTTTTGGGTTTATACCCAGCAATGGTATTTTCAGGTCCCATGGCAAGTATATATTCAACTTTCTTAGGAACTGCCAAACAGTCCTCCACAGTGGCTGTGCCATCCTACTACATTCCCACCAACAGTGAATAAGCCTTCCTATCTCTCCACATCCTCACCAAAAATCACTTGACTTTAGATGTGAGGGTCAATTTCTGAGTTCTCAATTCAGTTCCATTGGTCCATTTGTCTGTCCTTATGCCAGTACCATGCTGTTTTTACCACTGCAGATAAGTAATATGCTTACAATCAGGAAGCGAGAGTCCTTCAACTTTATTCTTCTTTTTAAAGACGTTTTTGGCTGGCAATGGACTGGTAATATTTGAGGGAATGAACTTGAGCATGAAGGGCTTCTTAACCATCTGGAAGAACTACAAAAAGAACAGCAAACTAATTCCAAACCAAGCCAAAGGAAAGAAATAGTAAAGATTAGAGCAGAATCAATGAAACTGAGAACAAAACTACAAAAGAGAAAATCAACAAAACCAAAAGTCTCTCACCCTTGTTTTTTCCTTTCAGGCTGCAGCACTCTTTTTAGTAACATATTCTAATGGTTTTTGTTTGTCTGTTAATACTTTGAACTTCCCTTCATTTTTGAAGGAGAGCTTTGCTGGATACAGAATTCTTGGCTGGCCATTTTTCTCTTTCAATAACTTAAAGACATCATAGCACTTTCTTTTCTCCTTCATGGTTTCTGATGAAAGGCTGGCACTTAATCTTATCAAGTTTCCCTTGTATGTGATGCTTTGCTTTTCTCTTGGCTTTATCTCTGATATTTGTCATTATGAAAAGTAGGTATTTTGGGGTAGGTCTGTTCGTGTTTATTCTCTTTGGGGTGCATTGTCTTTTTTGAATATTGATATTTATGTCTTTCATAAAGACAAGGAAGTTTCCAGTCATTATTTCCTCAAATATTCTCTCTGTCCCCTTTACATTCTCTTCTCCTTCTGGGATACCAATAATGTGAATTTTTGTTTATTTCATGTTGTCATTCAATTCCCTGCAACCCTGTTCCATTTTTTCTCTTCTGTTCTCTTTTTGTTCTCCTGTCTTTTCCAGTTCAGATGTTATATCTTCAAAATCAATAATTCTGTCTTCAAGCAATTCAAATCTGCTCTTATGTGCCTCTAATGTATTTTTACTCTCATTCATCATATCTTTCATTCTCATAAGGTCAGTTCCTTTTCTTTGCATACTCTCAAGTTGTTCTTTATGTTCACCCAGTGTCTTCTTAATATTCTTTATCTCTTTAGTCATATTTTCTTTCAATTCTTTAAAATGGTTTAGGAGAGGAGTGTGATCATTACTGATTAATTGTCTTAAATCCTGAATTTCTTCAGGATATTGGTGTGTTCCTTTGGCTGGGGCATCTTTTCCTGTTTCCTGGTCTGACTTGTAATTTTTTTGCTGTTGTGTAGGTATCTGATATGTTGGTGAATTTACTCTGATGACCAATTTCTCTCTCTTGTCTATTATCATTTTTTCCCACAGGTCTTTGATATTTGGTTCAACTTATCTTAAGTCTTTAAAATTGCCCAGTTTAAGATACAAAAATCATGCCAGGGTCTGATTAATGGGGAGCTGACTTTCTCCCTGGAGTCAGGGAAAGAGAGCTCTAAAAGCCATTTCTGTCCATGTAATTTCCAGACTAATCAGCAGATGGTGCTTATTGATGCACCTTTCGGAGGAGGTGTCTCTGTCTCAGTTTTCCTTTGTTTTTGTTTGGCCAGACCCAAGATTCAAAGTGAGATCTGCTGACCATATTCACTGAAAAAAAGCCCTCCACTCACTCTTCCCTTTATAACAGCTGGCAGGGAGGAAGATGTCTGCTCTCCTCTTAGTTGGCTGCAATGGGCTAGGGGTTTTACCCTTCTTAATATCTCGGGGGGAGGGGGAGGGAGCCCTTCCCAAGACAGGGAGGTTTAGTAACCCACAGTTTGTTGTCTGCTTCTTCATCTCTCTGTCCCTCACTCTCTTGGGAGTTGAGAAGCACTGTCCTGTCTGCTGATCCCCAAAGCAGGTCCCTTGGGCAGGATTTCACTCTCTGTTGTTTTTGTGAGAGCTGAGGCTATCTGTCTAACCTGGTGGCCATGTTCCCACAATTCTTCTCTATATTCTTTTTTGATGTATTTGAATGTGTATTGCTTCTGGTCTTCTCTCTTGATGGAGATGGGAAAAAATGCATTCACTGGTTAAGGGTCTCTCAATATCAGTACTATTATTAGCATTTTGTACTGAACAATTCTTTGTTGCAGTTGTCTGACCTGGGCATTGTAAGTTCTTTAGGAGCATCTTTCACCTCTACTTACTAGATGTCCATAGCACCACTCCAGTCATGACAATGAAAATAACTCTGGACATTGCCAAATATTCCCCTAGGATAGCCAGTACACCAGCTCAATAGCCATATTTGACACTGAAGCTGTGTTAGTCCGTTCTAGCAAAGATTATCACATCTGCTCAGCAGTTACAAAGTGGGCTAATAACTACTTGGTAAAAGTTTGTGGTAGTCTGCTGTTATTCTTCAGAATCTGTCTGGTATATGCAGGGGTGGACTGATGAATTAAATGAAGATATGATGACAACTCCCACCCTAAGTTTTAAGGTCCTCGAGAGTGGCAACAATCTATGCAGTTTCCTCAGTATGCAATATTGGGTTTGACGTAACATCCTGCCTTGGGAGAGGAGGTTTCAGGAGTTCTACTTAGCCACTATGATAGCTCTTACCCCATAAACCAAGAAAGCAATGTGGAGGTTTTGTCAACTACAGAATATGTCAATTCCAATTATACATTAGGGAAGCTAGGAAATGATTACTGGGTAGATGAGTAGACATAGGCAACCCACTGGGATCTTAATCTGAGCAATGATTGCAGCTATTACCTGTTGCCCACACGCTTCTCACTATAGTAGGAAGGACATGATGACAACATTTTGGGCCTCTTAGAATAGGTGTCAACTCACACTTTATGCTCAACAGTCCTCAAAATGTGTAACAGTATTCTTCTTTCAGTATATGAAACCTGAAGCTGTCAGTCATTTTGGGGAAAGGAATGCAGGAATAAAATTATTGTATAAAATTGCCATGGCGTTGAAGGGTCCTTCCTCCTGGCAATCCAGCTTCTTCTTCAGTTGTGGCTTCTGGATCTGAAAACTGGCCTAGGTCTAGAAATAGTTCAAAGGATCATAATATTTTATTCAAGTAGTTACTTCAGCCCCTTAATCATCAATCATGGATTTATTTTGATTGCATAGAACAAACAAAATCCTTGTTGGATTCCTATCTATCTTGCCTCTGAGACCATCAGGTTTTATTAAACATCCCCATAGATTTCCGCAGGTCAGGCCCTCTTGGGTTCCAATCTATTCCCGCTACTCATTACAATAATTGTGCTAACCTTGCTTTTGTTGAATAAGAATCACTTCTTGTACTCTATTATTTCTGGGATCCTATCATCCTCAGAGAACCCAGTTTTTCAACAGTATCTCCTATTGTTAGACTTGAACTACAGAAAATAGGCACTTTTAGGTTTACAATAACACTGATGCTCCCTCATGAGCACTTTCCTTAGTACTTCAATGAGCAGGGTATTCTACAGGCCCTCCTGAAGAATAAAGTTCTCTTATGGGTTTTCAAGTTCTTCCACTGTTATCTAATCTCAGTACACCACTGGTAAAATTTTTAACCGTATGAGAGGTTAACCACAGTGATGAGATCTTCATTGCAAGTTGAATTGCTGGTTATCTAACTCTACAATCTGCTTCCTAGGACAACTCCTCACACCTACCCTCATTGTTCAGGTCCCAAGGAAATGGACTCTAAGACTTTGAGATATTTATTCAGGAGGGGCTTATGTGAGTACCCCAAGAGAAATACTGGGAGAAAGAAAGGGATACAAAATTGGATGGGAAAAAATTGGGGCTGTGATGCAGTTGTAATACAATCAACTGATCCCATAGGAAGCTCTAAGATGGGGTGGCTATTTAGAGATACTTTGAATTGAGGCTAGGGATTCAGGTCTTTTACCCTTGTATTTAACAGTCATTGGGTGTGCAATGCCGCCCAGGAAGTGGGCACAACTTTAGGTGAAGCTGCTTCCTTCAGCTCAGGAAAATTTCTGAAGCAGTATGCCACTGTGAACTATATACAGCCTACATACCAGCTGGGGAAATGAGTTTTTCAGTCCTAAAGTACACCCCTCCCAGGAAACATAGCATCCACCATTGTGAATTTTGTCAACATGAATAAAGTCCATTATGGTCAAAAGGTCAAAATGGAAGCCCTAGAAATATACTCCCCCACGAGTGTATTAAACCAAAATAGAACATCAGTGGGAAAATTGAAAATTAGGACTACTCTCAAAGACTTGGGAAATGTGTTGGCATCACTATCTAGCACATTCTCATTTAACTCTCCTGTTTAGACCATGCAGAAGGGAGATGGAGTTTGGATAACAATTATGGATTGCTGTAAAATCAATCACTTGGTGACTCCAACTGTAGGTGGTAAAGATGAACATCTTTACCAGAAGAAATCACCACAGACTCTGACATCTGTTTTGCATATATGACCTAGAGAATGTTTTTCTTTCAATAAAAATTTGTAAAGATGGCTGAAAGCAGTTTGTTTTTACCTAACAGGGACAACAATATGCCTTCACAGTCTTATATCTGGTACAAGTCCATTCTTGTATTCTGTTGTGATACAGTCTAGAGATCTTGCCCATCATGGCATTCTACCCAACATTCCGCTGCCCTTATATAAAATGAAAATATCCCAATTGGACTCAAATATCTTGGCATAACAAGTATTTTAAATGCCTTATTAAGACACATTTGAAGTAGAGAGTTAGAATTAAACCATACAAAAACTTAGTTACGTTTCACCTCAATGAAGTTTCTGATAGTTTAGTGGCGTAGCCTGTTGACATATCCCATCTAAAGTGTAAGACAAGTTGTGGCATCTTGCAACACATACCACAAAAAGGAAACACAATATTTAATGTGCTCTTTTCATTTGTTTGGAAGGCAACACATTACACATTTGTGTGTTCTAATTTGACTTATGTATAAAGTAATCCAGAATTATTCCAGTATTTAGTGAAAAACAGAGCAAGGTTCTGCATTAAGTCTAGAGGTTAGTACAAGCTGCTCTTCTTCCTGGACCTAGAGATCCAGCATATCCAAAGATATTCTTAATAGCTGTGACAAATAGTGTTGAATGGGCTCTCTGGCAAGCAGCTACAAAAGAATCATATCTCAAGCATTTTGGATCAAATACTTACTCTCTTCTGAAGATGATCATTCTCCTTTTGGGAAATAGCAGCTGGCATATTAAATTGGGTTCTGGTAGAGACTGAACACTTAACCATGGGACATCAAATGTCCATCATAAACTGGTTATTATCTGACCCACAAAATCATAACACTTTGCAGGTACATCTGCCATATATCAACAAATGGAAATGGTATATAAAAGTTCAAGTTTGAGCAGGTATAGAAAACATAAGTAAGATACTTGAGCTCTGTCTCAGATTCTTTGACACAGACTCCTGATGCACTGAGTCCTCTCCCTCAATCCACACTTACTGCCTCCTGGGGGAGTTTCTTTTGACTACTTAATTGAGGAGAAAAAACATTGGTCCTAGTTTCCAGATGGTTTTGTTAGAAATGAGAGTGATGCTTAATAATGGAGTTCTGTAGTATTAAAACCCTACTTAGAGGTGACCTGAAGAATAATAGTGAAAGGAAATCCTCTCAGTGGAAAGAGCTTTGAGAAGCATGTTTAACTTTTCACTCTGTGTGGAAATAGATTGTCAGAAGTACCTATATGCACTAATTTATAGGTGGTAACTAATGATTTGACTGGATGGTTAGGGATTTGGAAAGAACAGAATTGAAAGCTTGGTGATAAAGTCATTTGGGAAATAGGTGTGCAGATGGACTTTTCAGGATAGGCACAGAATGTCAGGATTTTTATGTTCCATGTAAATATTTACCAAAGAGCATTAACTACAAAAAAGGCTTTTAGTAAATAGGTGAATAAATAGTATGTTTTTTAAACGTCAGTTATTCTCTTTCCCCAATGGGCCCACTGCTTGCACAAAAAGTGATCCTCCCTAAGTCTGACCTGTCTACAACTGCTACGGACTTCCCTGCCAACCAACAGAAGACACCAACACTGTGCCCCTAATATGGCACTATGCCCTTGGGGGACCAGTCAGCACTTGATGACAGATTTATTACAGTGGATCTCTTCCATCATGGAAGGGGCAGAAATTTGTACTTGCAAAAACAGATGTCTATTCAGGATCTGATTCTGCCTTACGTGATCATAATACATCTATCAGCCCTATAATCTATAGATTTACAGATTGTTTTATTAATCATTTCTTTTGCTCAGTTTTGTGGGATGGTAGAAGGTTCCTGTAGTTGCTGCTTCATGACACTTAAGATTCTTTCTTTATCCTTTCAGGTACTTAGTAACTGTGTACTTAGTTATTGACTCTTCATAATATATTTACTCAACTTACCTAAGGATGTGGTTTCTGCCTTCTAACTGGGCTCTGACTGATACAAATAGTACATATTTGTAGAATAGTTCAGTAAAACAATTTGCTCCTTGTGAGATTCTGCCTAAAACATTTCAGAGAAATACACATAAGACTTTTGATGGGAGAATTCTCATCATCTGGGCTCAATCTCATTTTAGATCTAGTTCAATCACCACAATTTCATTGTTCCATTGGATAACTATTTTTAATTGCCTCTATCTTGAATAAAAATTGTATGGTGTATTATGAATTATAGTTGCTCACTTAAACTAATTGGGAATTTATGTTCAATATGAAATCCAACATCCTTATTGTAGAACTAGTAACAGGAGTATACTTCTCATGACACAGTTGCTACATGCCTAAACCACTCATATTCTCAATAACATTCTCTAAATCAGTTTCCACAAATATAAAATAAATTTTCTTACTTAGTGATACTTTGTACTGAAAGAATTCAGTGTTTAAAATGTCCAGAATGCTCCACATGCCTAAGCATTAGTTCTCCCTTTTTGTAGTTTTCCATTAAGTATAATTTTGAGAGTAACCTGTCAATTTTGAACATAAAAGTTAATATTACCCAAATGATTTACTTCTGTTCAAGAAAAAAATTACTTCCTAACAATCTGACAACACATAGCTGAATTGAATATGGCATCTCCCTGGCACATTTTCAAGTTTTAAAATGGTGAGCCAGAACAAAATTTAAAATAGCATAATACAAATTATGTATTATCCCCATATCCTTCTGATTTCTAACCTATAAAATTAAATTAAATTTATATCATTTAACTGAATCTTATAATTTGCCTCTAAACATCAAATGTAGACTTTGTTATGTATAACCTAAGAAGGAGGATCAGAGTTAATGCTCCTTAATCCAGTGTAAATTGTTCACAAAGATATGGCAGTAGAAAAGTAGTTCTTTAAATGTAATAAATCTATTTCCCTCTTTAGAGGTATAGAATTTCTGCTAAATAAATGCATCAGTCATTATAAAGACATTTCCCTATTTAAATGTAAAAATAAATATCTTTGATTTCATAATATAATATTTTGCACCAATCTTGAATGGAGAAAGAGCTTCTCAATATCAATTATCTTTTTTTAATAAGGTCTAATGATCAACGTGAAATTGAAGATAAAATGAATAATTAATTGGTGAATTTAAAGAGGGAACACAACTCAGAATACTATCACTCCCTTTGAATGTCTTCTTACTTTGTTCTGTCTGCTATTCCCTATTCTCTGATGATACATTTTTCTGTATTTGTAAATGGTGTTGAAGTGATTTGAGGAAGACAGAGTATTAAAAAGAAATGGCCTCTCCTCTCTCTAAGCCAAATTCGGCATATAAAAGCAATAACTTCCCCCCACATGGGACAAGACTCCCAAGGATGAGCCTCTCTGGCACCAAAGGACTGCTACCAAGTACCAACAAGCAATGTATCTGGGGGAAAAAAAAGAACTTAACCAAAAGGGGGAAAAGCTAAAGACAAATGAGTTTGTATGGCTAAGAGACTCCAGAGTGGGTTGGGAGACCATCCCAGAGGTAGCACTTATGTACATCTCAACAGAAACTAATTGACAGCCAAAGTAGATACTACCCAAAATAGCAAAGCTCCCCAGGGATATGGAGACATCTGGATACTGTAGTCAGGGCAAATAGCTCAGGAATTTGGCCCTTGCCAGTGGACCCTAATCTGGTATTTATGCTCACCAGTGTGGCAGAGTTAGACTCAGCAGTGGTTTCCCTATGCATGACTCTGACTGTCTTTCTGTATGAAACTATAATTAGTACTAGAGTGTGTAGGTGTACATCCAAGAGACTTAAATCTTTGGGCTGTCCATGTGCCAATTGAGACCTGCAACACCTACTTTCTAGTTCAATGGACTCACCCAGGACTACTAACAGGGAGGAGGTGATGGACAAACAACATACCAAGGAACTGAGAGTGTCTAGAGCTGCAAGCAAGAGAATCCCATCCATAGGATGTATGGGACTGAAGCCCAGCTCAATTAATGGTGAAGTGGGCATCACAATCCCAGAGTCCTCATGATTGGGAAATGAACTGTGGACTAAAATAAACTTACTAATATTCTACTATAGACTTATTGCGATTCTAGCAATGGAAGAAATACCATGGTTGTAGAGGCAGTGACAAATGGATGTTCTGGGGAGCATTTTGGAGACTTGGGAATCATCCTGAATGACATTACAATGACAGATACAGGCCATTATATATCCAGCCAAAATCTACAGAGTCAAATGGGATAGAGTGTAAAGTACAATGTAAACTATAATCCAAGCTTAGAGGCAATGCTCCAAAATGTGTTTATCAATTGCAATGAATATACCACACTAATGAAACATGTTGCTAATGTGGTAAAATGTGGAAGGTGTGTGGAGCAGGGCATATAGGAATCCCTTATATATTCTTTGTAACATTTATATAATCGAAGTATCTTTTAAAAAATAAAATAAGTGGAAGAAAAAAGAATAAATAAAACGGTCTCTTACAAAGGAGGATGCTCATCTAGGAACAGACAACAGAGTAAAGATAGGAGGGACAATTTCACAGCCAAAAGCACACAGGACTTGGGGAAGCTGAATCACTTAAATCGTCTCCATTCATCTCATGATTTTGGTGATCATCTTTTCAGACCTTTATTTTCCATCTATTTTGACTCTCCTTGTGCCCACTCCTGAAGTTAGTCACCCCCCATAGGCTTCTATCACAATCTCAGTGGCTGAACATTCATGTTTTCTTACCTCAGCTCTGAAACTAAGGGAGACTTGGCACAATGAGGTAACCCTGGTCATTCACAGCTGTAATACCAATGACAACCCACTGGTGGCTCCATTCTCAATGCCCTCAGCTAAAGGAGAATTGCAACATTGTTTCTCTTGACTCTGACATTTTTTTCCCATAGAATGAGAGGTATGATATTTGTAAAACAGGTCACTTGAGACATGTCTCTACTGAAAACAGATATATTTTTGCAGCCCCATTTCAAAGTTAATGATATACAAAACAAGCAATGTATAAAAATAACAGTGAGGTTTAGGTTCTGCTAAATAAAAATGAGTTGATTCCAAATTTAGGTTCTTGCCACATAATTAGCCAAGCCCTAGTTGTTCCTAGGTATCACAGCACATATGGTCTTTGAGATCACCCACAGTCTTCAGGCCCCCTAATAGATAACCATATGGACTAACCTAGCTGAAATCCCAGAGAGCAAGAGAGCTAAACATTCCATTGCCCAGCATTGCAAAGTGTCTTTGCCCTGTGCATTTATCAAAGTGTATTTTCCTTAATTATAATTTTTATTAAAACCACAACTTGCTGTATTATTTTAGAGCATTTTGTTTTGCAAAATACAGTTAAGCTCCTTTCCCTAATTATACCCAATACTATTTCTTTGAACAACAAAGTATAACCAGCTAACACTAGAACAAATAATTTATAATCTTAATGATATTAATTTCAAATTTTGGAACTTGATCAAATTGTGACATTTCTCCTTACTAGGGTATTCAATTAGTATTCTTTGTAAGAATCTTATTTTAAATTATTTTGCTTTTTTTTTTTTTTAAGATTTATTTATTTATTTATTTCCGCCCCCTCCCCTGGTTGTCTGTTCTTGGTGTCTATTTGCTGCGTCTTGTTTCTTTGTCCGCTTCTGTTGTCGTCAGCGGGCACGGGAAGTGTGGGCGGCGCCATTCCTGGGCAGGCTGCTCTTTCTTTTCACGCTGGGCGGCTTTCCTCACGGGCGCACTCCTTGCGCGTGGGGCTCCCCCACGCGGGGGACGCCTTTGCGTGGCACGGCACTCCTTGCGCGCATCAGCACTGCGCATGGCCAGCTCCACACGGGTCAAGGAGGCCCGGGGTTTGAACCGCGGACCTCCCATATGGTAGACGGACGCCCTAACCACTGGGCCAAAGTCTGTTTCCCTATTTTGCATTTATAAAACATACAAAAGCAAATTGGGCAAAAAATATTTTACTTTTAGGTTTTATAACTGTATAGTATAACACAAATGAAATTACATATCTCTCGCTCTCTCTATATATATGAATATATTCTGATATTGTAGAAGAATAAAATGATTTAAATGTATACTATATACCAGGCCTATGTTTTACACATTTCAGATATTATCTCATTTAATCCCTGCAACATAGCAGACTAAACATAGGGCAATAAAAGACAGAAAGTTTAGACTGCATTTCAATCTGTTTTGTTGGATTTGCTCTTTCATCCTTCAAATAATATATGAGGTTCCAAATAATGTATGAGGCTATAAAATAAATTATGAATTCCAGAGTGGTCAAATTGATCTTCAAATAGACACAATTATGAGGCAGGATCAAAAAGTGGAAAGAGCAGCAGCATTTTAGATAGATCAGACCTGGATTCTAATCTATACAATCTTGAGCAAATTGCACACTTTTTCTCATCTATAAAATACACATATTAATACTCATGACAGGGTTTTCAGGAAGAGTAATTCCAATCATTTACGTAAAACTCTTGACCCATGGTAAGCACCCACAAATTCAGGCCCCTTTCTCGTATTAATTGTATTATTTGGCAACTTCCATGTACTATTTGAGAACCAGTTTCCTTCAAACATGGAGGTAACAATTTCTATCCTCAGAATGACTGTGAAATTTTAGAAGGTTATATATGTAAATTGAATTTAGTATATTATAAACTTATTACTGCTGCTGTTGCAGTTGAACAGGACAAAATGGAACAAGCATTTCTAACTAGGAGCCTATATTATTGAGTCATTATTATTGTGGATATTATGGAGAGAATTGAAAGTAGTCGTTGCCTCCTTATTCTAACCCTAAAACTAATGTACTCAAGTCTGTTTATACTGTGTCTTGGAATGACAAATCTCAAAGGATTTAGGCAGGTTGAAGTTCTCTTTTCAGTAACACTTTTTGATTACAGAATTGCAACTGCACTTCTCCAAATGGCTATTAAGAGATACCTTGCCCTGTACTAATAGCAACTGATCATTGACAAGTTGAAACAAGTCCATTCTGCCCCCAGAGTGTTGTGAACAAAACTGCTGCTCTCATAATTATGGTTGCAATATTTAATTACAATTTGGATGTGCAGACAAAATGTAACATATTCATCCATATATGATTAGATATTCTTCAGAAATTCTTTCCTACAGGCTGTCAAGTTAAGTCATGTAGTCTCAGGGGATCATGTTTTTTTTAAAATTCAGCTGCTTGCTCCCATACTCATAGCTAAGTCCTTGACTGGTGATATGTGCAGTGTGGCCTTGGTTTGGTCAGAGATTGGTGGAGCTCTCTGGCTCCCTTCTCAAATCCTACTGCCTGAAGACCCCTGACTCAGCACTTCCCTTCTTTTAGTTTTCTGGCCTGGTAATCTACCTTTGGCCCCTGTTGGCAGGTTTACTTCCCCCTGCCAGAATGGACCTGATGGCTGGTCCTCCAAAGCTCAACTCAGTATTTATGCCTCATGGAAATTATGAGTGACTTTGGAAAGCTAAAATGGTTCTTGCTTTTTAAACGCCACTGAACTTTAAGTTGATATTGTCATGTCCCTGGTTATCTGGGGTAAGCTCAAGAATATATGTCTTTCCAGTCTCAAACTGCATATATGGAGGAGAGCCTTTCTCTGGTCCTATCACCCACAATAGGATCTTAACTTATCTACCTTTAGTGAGCTAAGCCTATAGAAAGGAAAACAGACAAATAAAATTGATTAGCTCTCTCTGCTCCTGGTGCCTTTTCCAATTGTGCTATGGCACAATTTCCAGGTACTAGAAAATTCCAGGTGCTGAGTTTCCCTTCACTATCACTATCACTATATCACATCCTTCTGGCTGATTCTAAAGCCAATGAAAACTTTGATATGCTAAATTAGAGCTAAAGAAATTTGGAAAATCCTTTTCCTGAAAAATAGCATGGCTTGAAAGGATATTGACTAACTGCAAAATCTATTTTGAGAGTCCAAAGCTGCATATTACCTAGATTTTTTCTCTTTATAGTCATCCTTGTAGTATGCCTATTTTCCCAACTACTAACCCTTTCCCCAAAAGATGACTCTGGGCCGATTAAAGTGACACTCTCACTTACAAAGTACGAGTAATATTTTTTAGATATTACCTGTATGTAGTAAACCAAAATCTTGGCTTAATGAAATTTCTTAGGGCTGCCCCAACCAAGTGCCACAAACTGGTTGGCCTAATATAAGAGAAATGCATTCTCTTAGAATTCTCAACACTAGAAGTCTGAAACCAAGGTGTCAGCAGGGACTGGCTCCCTGTGAAGGCTCTAAGGAGGAATCTTTCTTTGCCTCTGGTGGCGACCGCCAGTCCTTGGTGTTCCATAGCTTGTGGCAGCACAATTCCGATATCAGCCTTCATCTTCCCACGGCATCTTCCCCTCACTGTGTCTATGTTTTAGTTTCTGTATTTCTGTATCTCTTCTTCTCTTCTTAGAAGGACATACTCCTCATGTTGGATTAAGGGCCCCTCTTACACTTGTATGGTCTCATCTTAACTAATTATATCCTGCCACAACCCAATATCCAAATAAGGTCACATTTGAGGTAAGGAATTCATCATATGTTTTTTTTTTAATTTTTTTTTTTAAAGATTTATTTATTTCTCTCTCCTTCCCTGCCAGCCCACCCACTCCAGTTGTCTGTTCTCTGTGTCTATTTGCTGTGTGTTATTCTTTGTCTGCTTCTGTTGTTGTCAGCGGGAATCTGTGTTTCTTTTTGTTGCGTCATCTTGTTGTGATAGCGCTCCGTGTCTGTGGCGCCATTCCTGGGCAAGCTGAACTTTCTTTCGCGCTGGATGGCTCTACTTACAGGGCGCACTCTTTGCACATGGGGCTCCCCTGCGTGGCACGGCATTCCTTGAGCGCATCAGCACTGTGCATGGGCCAGCTCCACAAAGGTCAAGGAGGCCCAGGGTTTGAACCGTGGACCTCCCATGTGGTAGACAGATGCCCTAACCACTGGGCCAAGTCTTCTTCCCTCATCATATGTTTTTAAGGGGACTCAATTCAACCCATTACATCTGGGAGGTTTTTAAAAATCATTATTTTAATCTGGAAGACCTAGCAAAATTGTGTCAATAGAAGAAACCTACAGAGAAATAGATTTACATTAGATATCATTTCATTTTGTATACTAAAACAAACCTCAGCATTTACTCTGTAAGTAATCTCAAGTGTCTGCTATGTTTCTGTCACTGTACTATGTGTTTGGTAATACAGATACACAAGTCCCTGCCCTCATATTCAAGGGACTTACAGTCTAATAGGGAAGAGGAAGCAGCACAATTACAATAGACATAAATATCCTAGTAGAATTTTTATGCTATTTTTATATGAGACATGTTATGAAAAACATAGTACAATGTCTTACTAAGCTTTTTTTGTTCTCTAGTATATTTAGTAATTTGCATTAAATTCAATTCTGTTTAATTCAATTGAATACTTCCAGGGGTAACCAAGCCAAGAAAGGAAACTTCTCAGAAATGGAAAACAGATTCCTAGGAACATATCTTACCATTTCTAAAATTTTGAATTTCTATTCAAGGGAATATGACAAATATTTCTTTAGCTTTTCTCTTTATTGGATCATATTAATGAAGCATCCACTTCTCTATTCAAAAATAAATCATCCTCAAATTGTCTATGGTTTCTCAATATTTTTCACAGATGCCTTTCTAACATTTTTAGACTGCTGTGCTATAATTTTGATTGTCTGCTATACTATGGAACACACTTAAAGAAGGAGGGGAATTTCAAGAAATATTTACCTAGAATGAAGCGTAAATGAATCAAGAGAGTCTCAAAAATCAGATTCACAATAAGAATGCACTTTCCACCCAGAAAGCAGTAGGCTTACCATGTGTTATTATAAACAATCACCCCTACACACACACATATTATTGAAAAAATAGAAATCTGTTGTTCCCCAATTTTTTTCTACAAGGAAAAGTTTTACAAAACTAAGGCACGTTCTTGCAAACTCTCAGTGTTAGAGTCACATGAATATTCCAAAATAAGACATTTGCTTAGGATTCCATTTGTTTTCACACTTTCCTAATTAAAAACCTGTCCATGTACTGCAGCTAAATTTAGATGACAAACACTGATCAGGGGTATTTTAATAAAGTCCTAGTTTTCAGCTCGGGGATTTTGAATTTCGATCTTCATTTAGAGAAAGTTCTTCGGGGTTTTGCAGTGTAAAATATTGGGATATTTTTCTTCCTTATATAAAGAAGATAAAAACAATAGGCAGCAGCAGGTTCAAGTACTAACGAGATTTTGTTGCAAATCTTTTTACTCCCAAATCTTCTGGTACAGAGATTTCATAAGGAATTAGAATGAATCAAAATTGGCAGAACATAAAGTACACAATCATGGAACCTAGGCAGCTCCAGAGGCACATGGCACTTCCTGAAAAAATATGATGAGAATATCTGTATTTCACATCCTCTGAGGTAAAAAAACAAAAAACACTTTGAACTGAAACAAGGTGACAAACCTTTGCATCTGAAAATATATACACATAAACAAATTTATGCATTCTTCCTTAAAGCTGTTAAGTAAATTTGAGATCTGATAACTGGCAATTTAAAACAAGAAGGAATAATTAACTTGTTGTTGGCTAGGTTTTGCTTTTCTGAGGTTTTTAACTCTGCACCACAGACTCTGTGGCATTTTAATAATTCAAATTCTCAAACCCCCATTTGTCTTTTACAGATAAAATGAAAGTTAATGTTAACCACCCTAAATATTTGTATGAAATTGTTTTTCAATTTATAGTCTTAAATGTGATTGAATTTGTCCATAATTCTCACTTAGAAGTTTCTCTAAAGGTTTTGCTTTTCAATATTTCTTAAGATAGTCCTTTTAGTAATAATATGGGATATTTTAGGTAAGAAGCTATATCCCAGGAATTGTCTCATATATATCACTCCCCCACTCACAAAGGAATTGGATCAGTAAACTACTACAACAAAACAAAAAAGTCAGAAAACATTATTAATTTATCAGGTTGATTAAATGTGGGGAGTCTATGAAAGAAAT
Organism: Dasypus novemcinctus; assembly: GCF_030445035.2. Lineage (NCBI taxonomy): Eukaryota > Metazoa > Chordata > Mammalia > Cingulata > Dasypodidae > Dasypus > Dasypus novemcinctus. The sequence goes on along the minus strand of NC_080683.1, from coordinate 43,440,956 downwards.
GATGAGCAGAATGATTTGAGACATTCAATTCATTATGACACATTTACCATTTAGTTTAATATCTTTAAAAATGAAGTACCCACTATTTATTTATTTTTCTTCCCCTTCCTTCCCCCTCCCTCCCCCTGCTCCTGCTTTTTTTTTTTTTTTTTTTTTTTTTTTTTGCTGTCTGTGTCCATTTGCTGTGTGATCTTCTGTACCTATTTCTCTTTTTGTCTTCTCTTCTTTTTCTCTCTAGGATTCACCAGGATTCAATCCTGGAGACCTCTAATGTGAAGAGAGGTTCCCTGTCAATTGCACCACCTCAGTTCCTGGTCTCTGCTGTTCTTCACCTTGACTCTCCCCTTTGTCTCTCTTTGGTTGTGTCATCATCTTGCTGCATGACTCATTTGCACGGGCACTGACTAATTTCGTGAGTGCTCAGCTCACCATGTGGGCACTGGCTCACCATGTGGGCACTTGTGAGGGGACTCGACTCACTGTGGGGCAGTTGGCTTGCCACGCGGGCACTTAACCTGCCATGCAGGCAAGCTGTCTCTTTCTTTTCACCAGGACGTCCTGGGACTGAACCTGGGTCTTCCCACATGGTAGGCAGAAGCCCCATCACTTGAGCCACATCTGTCTCCCCCTACTATTTTTTTAGCAAGTAATTTTTGAATCCTCATTCTAGTATTACACACAACTATACCAAGGCAGAAAGACAAAATAATTTGTCCAATTACCTAAAGACAAAGAAGGGCAAATCAAGAAGGATTCAAAATATCTGACTCCTCAGACCACTGTGGCATTCACGTCAGTAACTGTCATTTTCTCTCACAGGCTAGAAGGAATCTTTCCTGCTCTAAGCATGTCTCTGGAAATGCCAAAGTTTTTCTCCCCCTCGTTTCTGATATCATCCTCTAATGTCTCCAGGGTGGGAAAGAGGAATATGCATTAGCCAACAGGCTCCAGAATGGAAACCATGGTCACATAAAACAAAGGGAGAGGGAAGGCAGTAGACCTGGGAGGGGCATAGTTTGCAAGAAGTGTGACAGAGAAATATTCACATTTTGCATCCCTGGGGCTCATTTTCTTACCTCCTGACCTCCAAGTTATTAACTCTCCTAGGATAGCAGTATTATGGGAAGGGTTTGGTAGGCTTGCATTTGGGTCTCAGCTATGGTGCTTATTAACTGACTGAACTTTGACAAACCAGTTGGGATTTCTGATTTTCATTTTCTTTTTCAATGTAGTGGGTGAATTATATTTACTGTTCCTTGAACTCACTGAGTTTGTAGCCTGGAGCAAAATTATGAGGAAGTTTAAGCGTTCTACAAATTGAAAGTCCTGGCAGAGGTCTTAAGCTTGAAAAAATTCCCAGCACCCATGTATAAGACATTCCCTCTACTGGGCAGGGCTGCTCAAGGGAACAAATTCAAGATCAGAAGCCCATTAAATCAAATAGTATCAAAACAAAGTGAACAGTCTCCAAGTGTCTGAGAAATGACCCACCTTACTGAGGAACAATTTTTCTGTTTAACTCAAAAATTATGTGTTTCTGGAATCAGAAAATTATATTCCTGTACACTGATGAATAACAATTCCCAAATACTGGCCCTTTAAATTTCCGTTTTTCTGACTCCACAGAGATTACCATCTTATCTGGTAGCAAATTGCCAGCCAGATACTTCACTTATTACTTATAAACCAATTACTTCTAGTAAACAGTAGTACTACTTATTAAACTCTTAATACTCATCACATAGACCAATACCATTGCAGATAACCATTTCATCACATTTGTTGAAGTAAAGTCCCTGTAAACTGAGAGTATATTCTGGTCTGTAAATGGAATTTGGAAAATGTCACCAAACCCATCTAATAGGGAGAGTTATATCTGTAAAAGGGCAGCTTAACCTATTACTACCTTCAGTTTCAAAGAGTCCCTTTTCCCTAACCTGGTACTGACCTTACTGTGTCCACATGTTCTGAGTACTTAAGGGCAGACATATTCTGTGTTCAGGCCAACTGAAACACTAAAATGGCTTGAGAGTCACACAACTTTTGCTACCTCACAAGACAAAGAAATAGATGACAGATTCTGGTAATAAGACCCATGTGAGTAAAGCAAAGCCCCTTACAGTGACTGTAGGGAATGTAAAAGGCATGACAGTTTGAGATGTGCATTAATTTGTAAGTTTCTGAATTTACTGAGTAGCTAAGTCCTCTTGGAGCCCACAAGGCTCCATGGCTGTTGGCACTGCCTCCCAACCAGCAGTACATTGTGCACTGCTGTTCAATTGGCAATGCTTCATAATCCTTCATAGATGGGTCAGTATAGGTTGGGAGAAGTCTCAAATCCTGCCGCATGTAGACCTATACTCTACTTGTAGGCCATAATTACGTGATTGAAAGTTTCTCAAATTATCTAAATGCCTTGTGAACCAGACCGAGATAATTTTATTGTGACACTGTTTACATTTTGGGCCAAAAATTCTTTGTCATGAGGGGTTGTCCTGTGTATTAGGGGATATTTAGCAACATCCTGGCCTCTTTCCAGTAGATGCCAGTAGCAGCACCCCCAAGATGTGACAACCAAAAATGTCTCCAGATACTGCCAAATGTCCCCCAGTGGGGAGGGGGCAAATTGCCCTCTGTTAGGAACCACTGATTTACCCTGAAGTTGGTTTTTATATTTGTTATTGAAAAAGGAATTTAGGCATGGCACGTAATTCAACAAGTATAATTTCTGTAATGAAAATGTGCTGGCTGGTTATTTCCAAATACCTGCCTAGAGCCTTGAACATACTGGGGCTAAGCTCAAATCCCTGGGAAGTGTTCAGGTTCTTCCTTCAGGTCACCTCCCAGTTAGAGGACTCTAAATATAAGAAAGTCTGGTCAGAGATGATAAATGCGCCCTTAACATTCTGACTGTGTGGATTAGCAACTTGGCTAAAGCTGTTTTGGTTTGAAAAGTCAGATGAAGCCTTTGGAGATGTTGGCGCCACAGGCCTCCCTGAGATTTACTAGTGCTGACTCCAGAGGAGTCTGCTCCATCAGAGCTGCTGCATGTGTGACCTGGTGCAGACTCCTCCAACCACACATACTTCAGAGTACAGCCTGGGCCTTGGTCACTAGTGATACAGTGCCCTCCTGTGACCTGCAGTTTTAGGTGTGATAGCCCTCAGTCCATGCTGTTGGCTGCTTTGCTCAGGGGGTGCAGCCCTCCAGGTATACATTCCAGAATTGAATCTCCATAAAACTCAATATTGACTTAAATGGTGTATTACTCACTGATGAGTCAGTTAATGGCTGAGGCCCAGGAAATTTGTTAGATCTTTTGTGATGACCATATGTCCCTGGTTAATCATTAAGGTCAGAGTCAGCAGGTTATTTGCTTTATCACGCACATAGCTCCAGGCTCTTGGAGTCCTGGAATTTCCACCCAAAATCTATTCTTAGTACCCTTCTGTCTGGACACTTAAATCTAAGCACATATCTATTCATTCCTCTTCCTGAACACCCTTAAGAAAGTAGGTCGGCTTGCTGCGTTTTAATTGTAAAGCAGCTTGTGAATCTTTGTAAAAGAAGCCAAGGAAATGCATGTTGTTGTTAGGGTAATTATTTCCTAAAGAATGCACACACCTCGGCTTTGCCAACCACATCACTCCACCAGACACGTAATTTAAGCCACCATTTTATCTGACTTGTTGAAATTAAGTAACAGGAGGAGAGTTTATTTTAACTGCTTCTTTAAAATGAGCTGAACAAGGAAGTTCAGAGCTTTTATGTATAATTCCCACAAATGAAAATTGGCTTTACAATTATTTCCCTTTCATATTCATTGTTGTCATATTAAACAGATTCATACACGAATGTAGACTGCTGAGTGAAAATATACAGCACTCTTATAAAACACATCTATTAATGTGCTTTGGGCATTGACTTTTTAATGACAACATTCTCTTCTCATAATGGAGAAAAGAGAGGAAGCAAACAGACTCAAAGGAAAAAGTGCTTCCTCAGCTCTAGCTTAACCATATGTTTTGACTGGTCACTTACACTTTGTCTTTTATATCCAAGTCAGGAAGCATGTTGAACATTCCTTTAGAATGGAAGAATTCTTCTCCATGTGGCCATTTTTAAGAGGAGTCCCTCCAACAGAGAGTGAGCCAGTTAGCCTATTTCATGACATCAGGGGTCTCTTTAAAGGAAAAATGCAGAAAAGAGGAGGAAGAAAGAAAGGGAATACTGTATTGACTGACTTGACACTTTATCTGGAGAAGGTTGCTGCTTAACAGCAATCCACCAAATGATTGAAAAGAGCTTTCTAATTTATGGAAATTTTTGTCTAACAGAAAACCTGGACAAAAAAGGACTTTTAAATTAAATTTACTCACCAAGTTTTCCTTTTTTTTTTTTGAAGTCTGTTAAGGCTTTACATAGCTTAGACTGTAGCTGCCAAACCTTTCTGGTTTTTCTGACATTCATCTACCCTGAATGTCAAATATTTTGTGCCTAGGAATGTGTTAGAGCCTTTCAGATCAGTTACCCCACCTATGCTGCTTCTATTCCTGCTAGTAATAGGTGATCAGATGTATAGAGAGGTGTTTTAGTTTCCCAGCTGCTAACACAAATTCCATGCATGGAATTGGTTTAGCAAAAGGAATTAATTGACTCATGGTTTTAGAAGACTTGCTTCCTCCTGGGTTGGTATCTTCTGGCTGGCTGGCAATCTTTGAGGTTCCTTGGCTTTTTTGTTGTGTGGCAGTATACATGGTGGTGCCTTATCCTTTCTGGTCCAGGTTCTGTTGACTACCAACTCTGACTGCTCCCTGGGACTTCTCTTTCTGTGTCTGATTTCCTTTGCACATAAGGCCTTCAACTATATTGGATTAAGCCAAACCCTCACTCCATTTTCAAAGGTCCTATTTACAGATGGGTTCACACCCACATGACCCAAGATTCAGGCATAATTTGAGGGTGAGGGGGTGGGGCTTAGATTGAAAAGAAGTACTTCAAAAAAACTGGGATAATGTCGAGTTAATGTCTATCATAAATTTGTTCCCTATCAGCAAGAAGTAATCTCAATTGGAGTTTAGATTATTTTATAATCATCTAGGCTTAGGAGAAATTGACACTTTTGGGAAGTTTCATAAATATCCTCTTTATTGGAGACTTCATAGGCAAAATAGAAGCAATAAAATCTTGTTCAATCAGAAGGCAATAACTGGCTTTTGAGGTTTTCATTTGAAGAGTAAAAGCACAAAGATTTGTTGTTTCCCATTTAGTTAACATATCTGCAAACATGATTACTACTCACTCAATATAATTTCTATAAAGCTAGAATGTGCTACCATTTATAGAATGTTTATGTGCCAGAATCTGTGCGAAGGGCTTTAGGCTCATCAAACCCAGGAGCTGTATTAAGAGAGGTCTCTTTAGAATTGCCAGATAAAATATAGAATATCCAGTTAGATTTGAGTATCAGATGAACAACACAACTTTTCTTAGCATAAATATATCCCAAATATTGCATAGGACATAGTTAACCTAAAAAGTCATTCTTTGGTTATCTGAAATTCTAATTTAACTGGACATTCTATATTTTTATTTGTTTGCTCTCATAGGTTAAACTCACAATATGTTAGACTTGGGTCCACAGCCTTTCAGGGTTGGAAACTAGACCCTCTCAGTAACATACGTTGTGTCCATAATTCAGTCATATTAACCAAGTTCATAAAAGTCTATTTACTTTAGGAAAAATTTTTAAAAAGTTATTGAATACCCATGGTAGCATGATAGAACACACAATCTATAAGCATATGTAAACTATATTTTGATCAGGTCTTTACAGGAACTCATTGTGAATATTTTATGGTTAAAGACTAAAAGAGGCTGAAGGATTTATCCCACAACAGGGTACTTGGCAATAGGATCTCAGTACTTTAAAATCTACTGGCTAAAATTCCCTGTCTCATAAACAGGGCCCAGATGGGTTCTGCTACTATTTGTCTCTGAGACTCCTTTTTCAAACTTCCATGGGTTGTCTAATCCCCTACCTCAGAGTGACACATCCTTCCGTTAGTTGTATTAATAGCTCTAGTCAGATTATGTCAACTCCTGCTGTTAGAAAAAGTGTCTGTTTTTATCCATTATATGATGACTTTCAAGTTCAACTCTCAAAAAGCAATCTTATTTCTTTTATTTCCAAATTACTGAAGAACATCTCACTGCAGTCTTTAAATATTTACTGTAGTTATTAGGCAGATATATTTGCTATATGATTGTTTTCTCTGTGTGGAATGCTGATAATTATTTCAAGCTAAGTTTTTTTTGCCAAATAATCTCATCCAGTGCTCCCTACACTCCTAGAAAGAAAGTGCTTTGTTTCTAATTTACTAACAAAGAAGATTAAGTTGCTGAAGATAACATAGTTACATAGCAGAAGATCGAGTATCTAAATGTAGGTGTCCCTGGAGGGAACCAGTGTTCTTTCTGCGATACCACTACCTCCCACTTGTACATAAAATGTTCAATATGCAGTAAAATCTATTTTTAAAACCTGGAAGATTTCTAACTTTTGTGAATTAACTATCATAGGAAACATAAACAAATTATGCCTAATGACAACGCACAATGGCCTATAAAGGAAAGAGCACAGTTTTTGGAGTCATAAAAACCTGAATTAGAACCACACCACCATCACTGGGGTGGAGACGGAGCGGGACAGGGAGAACGATTTAAAACTTGTTAACATCTTAAATTCAGATTTATTTAATAAAAGGCATAATTCCCATGGGGCTGATATGAACATTAAATTAAGCACCTAGCATGGTGCCTTGAAAAATGAAGATGCTCAATAAATATAGAAACTATCACCTTCCCTTAGTTTCACATCATGAAATAACATATTCATTAATTATCCTTACCAAGTTCATTAAGGATCCATTAGGTACAAATATACCAAGAAATGTTTCTCTTCTGACTGAAAATGGGAGGGAAGTATTCGTTATCCCTTATTGGTACTCTATATACTGTATTTTGTTGATTATAATGCCATTTTTAAATCATTTTATTATAGAACAGTTTTAGATATACAGAAAAATCATGCACACTAGTACAGAGTTCCCATATGCCTCACACCCAGGTTTCACTACAGTGCGGGGCATTTGTTATAATTGACGAACCAATGTTGATACATTATTAGTAACTCAAGTCAATACTTTATCAGATTTCTTTAGTCTAATGTGTTTTTTTCTGTCCCAGGATCCCATTCAGGATATAGCATTGTATTTAGTCGTCTTGTCTCTCTAAGTTCCTATAGGCTCTGACAGTTCTCATAATTTCCTTATTTTTGAGGGCTTTGGCAGTTTCGAAGAGTACTGATCAGGTATTTTGGAGGCTGTCCCACCTTTGGGGTTTGTCTGAAATTTTTCTCATTTGACTAGTGTTATTGGCTTTAAAGAAGAAGACCACAGAGGTAAAGTGTTATTTTCATCACATTCTGTGGTGTTTTGTAACTGTTGCATGCACCCCAGAAAATCAAATTCTTAAAGCTAATCTATTCCTGCATAGTAATTAGGACATTTTGATAAGGCTACTTCAGTTAAGGTATGAAACACTTCATTCAGGATGGGTCTTAATCAACTCTTACTGGAGCCCTTCATAAATAAAATGAATACACAGAGAGGAGGAGAAAACCATGGATGCAAGAAGCTGAAATCAATAAAACCTGGAAGAAATGGAAGAGACCAGCATATGCCACCAAATGTCTTGCCATGTGGCAGAGGAGCCAAAGATTGCTGACAACTAGTGTTTGGGAAGAAAGCATCACCTTCATATTGCCTTGATTTGGACATTCTCACAGCCTCAAACCGTAAGTCAAGAAATTCCCATTGTTTAAAGCTAACCGTGATATCTGCTACTAGGAAACTAAAATGCATATATCAGCATGACTTACCACTGTTGAAGTTAATCTTGATCACCTCACTGAGATTGTGTTTGTCTTGTTTGTCCATTGTAAAACACTCTTTTTTTGCCCTTTCCATACTCTACTCTTTGGAAGGAAGTCTCTATGTGCAGGTCAGAACTAAACGGTGGGAGTTATGCTTCAGTTCTTTGAGGGCAAGTTATATACAAGTTTTTTTGGAATACTTCTGTTGGGAAATATGTCTCTTCCTCCAATTTATTTTTCAACCATTTATTTATATAAGTAAGGCCTCAGATATTTATTTTACTTTGGACTATAACCCAGTAATACTTTATAGTATAATACTATTTATTTTGACGCTCAAATTGTTGCAGATTTAGTATAAGTTAAGTTTCAGCTTCAGCTACAAAGCAGTACTTGTTATCTTGAATCATTGCTTTATATATTATACTTTGTTGATTATACAATGCACAGTTTTTTTCATCTCTAAAATTGGTATAACTGATGACATTCAGCAATAATTCACAGTATTTTCCCCTTAGTTTTATATAAAATAATGGTATGCCTTCCAATCAATGGGATCTTAGATTCAGTGAACTTCAGAAATTGCTAAGCAATGAGAAACAATATACCAGGATATTATTTTCAATATTTAGCACATTTGCTGGGTCAAACTTTGAAATTTTACAGAGATCAATTTTTTCAGAGATTGTCATTGTTTTGCTATCTTTTGGTTTGCTGTCAAATCATTGCTTTTTCTGTGGGTTTAAAAAAATACATATGTATTGATCTGATAGGACAAATAATTTGTATTTCACATACAAGAGTGTCAGCAAAGGTCATTTCTTCATTCTTCATCTGATTTCTATGATACAGGCACTCAACTTCCTGATGTCAATTCTAAAGTCATCCTTTGAAAGGCAGAAACTCTATGTTATTAAAACAACAAGGGAAGTGGTTGTGGCTCAACTGATAGAGCATCTGCCTACCATATGGAGATTCCAGGGTTCTATACCCAGGGCCTCCCAGCCCATGTGGTGAGCTGGCCCACGCACAGTGCTGCCGCATGCAAGGAGTGCTGTGCTGCATAGAGGTACCCCATGCACAAGGAGTGTGCCCCACAAGGAGAGCTGCGCCCCCCAAAAAAGTGCAGCCCATCCAGGAGTGACACTGCACACATGGAGAACTGATGCAGAAAGATGACACAACCAAAAAAAGTGACGTTTCCCTGTGCTGCATGACAAGAATGCAAGTGGTCACAGAAGAACACACAGTGAATGGACACAGAAAGCAGACAATGGGGGGGTGGGGAGGGGGAGAGAAATAAAATAAATCTTTAAAAAAACCAACAGTAATAAATGGGGCATATTTTATAATCCTGGCTACTTCCATTTTGAATAATAAAATGGAAAAGGGGATTCCAATATGCTTATAGAAGAATTTTATATCTCTTACAGACATGAACATGCATCATTTTGTCTAGTTTAAGAACTGCATTTATTTTAACTCCCTTTAATCATTTATTGGTACATTTATTAAGCACCATCCATGCTTCCAGTCCTAGACTCATAAATTTCTGTGCTTGGCCATTAAGAAGCTAATGTAGGGAAGCAGACTTGGCCCAGTGGTTAGGGCATCCATCTACCACATGGGAGGTCCATGGTTCAAACCCAGGGCCTCCTTGACCCATGTGGAGCTGGCCCATGCACAGTGCTGAGGCGTGCAAGGAGTGCCGTGCCATGCAGGGGTGCCCCCCGCATAAGGTAGCCCCACGTGCAAGGAGTGCGACCCATAAGGAGAGCCACCCAGCGTGAAAGAAAGTGCAACCTGCCCAGGAATGGTGCTGCAAACACGGAGAATTGACGCAGCAAGATGACGCAACAACAACAAAAAGAAACACAGATTCCCGTGCTGTTGACAACAACAGAAGCTGACTAAAAGAAGAACATGCAGCAAATGGACACAGAGAACAGACAACTGGGGTGGGGGAGAAGGGGAGAGAAATTTTAAAAATCTGAAAAAAAAAAAACAAGCTAATGTAAACCTAGTAAGTTTTTAGAGGCTTCTAGGGAACATTTGTTTCATGACAAATAGAAAAATTTTAATGTGATGCCTCTGAAAATTGAAGTAAATGCCAGATTAGTGAAAGTTTGAGTAGGCTATGATGGTCTTCTTTCAATGGCTTTCCAGCAGAAAGTTTTATAAGATCTAGAAAACTGAATGTTGCCATACCAATTAAACTTTTCAGTACCTATATCAAATAAAATATCAGTCTTCATATATAAGAAATTGAAGTAAAAATTAAGTATAATTTAGTTTGTAAAACAATAATAAACATCCAACTCTGATACACAAACACTCATAAACCCGGCCACATGCTAAAATTCTATTTATTCACCAAGAATATTAAGGAACTTTGCACATATACGACTAAGTTACCTACCATATCTGAAGCTTTAAAAATGACCAATAAAATGTGTACTTTTTATGGTATTAAGATTAATGCTGGTTATCAAATACATTTACAAGTCCTACTGACAGAATCTAGTAGCTATTGACCATAAGAGTGTATTAAAATCAGAACATTAATGACAAAAGACCCCACCAATATTCAATTATACAGACTAAAACACAGTCCAATAAACAAAAACAAATTTTAGTACACTGCAATGGTTATTTTCATTAAGCAAACAAGGGTTTTTTTAGTACTTAAATAACATATTAAATTTCTAGAGCACTTTATATTCGTTATTTATTCCTCTATAAACCTAACAAAAGAGATGCTTGCAACTTGCAATAATGCTAGTTGGTGCCAAATTTAGAGGTGAGAAGCAAGGAAGTAGTTAATTTGGCTGATGCAGAAATGATGAGATCTGTAAAGCACACAGTTGAAAAAAAAGGTGTGGGGCTGTTGTTACTATTTTTCTTGTTAGGGTCTCCCATGTGGTATACTTCAGAATATGTTTTCTACAGAAATCCACTTTACATGTTATATTTCTCTATTACCACACTATATATGAAAATTTCAGTCATCATACTGATTATTCTGCAGAAAATAGACGGTACTAGATTTTAAAAATTAATTTATTTTTAATGTTACATTAAAAAAATATGAGGTCCCCATATACCCTCCCACCCCATTCACCCCACTCCTCCCATAACCACAACCTCCTCCATCATCATGGGACATTTATTGCACTTGGTGAATACATCTGAGCACTGCTGCACCACATGATCAATGGTCCACATTACAGTTTACACTCTCCCCCAGTCCACCCAGTGGGCCATGGGAGGACATACAATGTCCAGTAACTGTCCCTGCAGTACCACCCAGGACAACTCCAAGTCCTGAAAATGCCCCTACATCACATCTCTTCTTCCCATTCCCACCCTCAGCAGCTACCATGGCCACTTTCTCCATCTCAGTGCTACATTTACTTCCATTACTAATCACATTATTTCCAGAATAGAGTAAGTCCACTGTAATCTATACTCTATTCCTAAATTCTGTGGACCCTGGGATGTTATGTCCACTCCACCTCTGTATTGAGAGGGTGCTTCAATTCCACTTGGATGATGGATGCAATTCTCCTGTTTGCAGTTGTAGGCACTCTTGGCTCCCTGGAGATGGTACTAGATTGATTCCAGTAATAGAGGTTAAAATCAATGCTACCGAAATGACCCATATAGGGTTTTGATTGTTTATTGTTGTTGTTTTAAAATAGTTTAACTGGTCCAATTGCATTTTTTCATATAGCAATGATTGAAATCAATGTTCCTCAGATGTTTTATATAGGGTCATGAGATGCTTTTATGATTTTCAGTTGTATTGTTTGTATCAATATTAATTGGCAGTATCCCACAGAAAAGAGGGACAAACTTCAATCTGTAATGGGTTTTGAAAATCAAGGATTGAATTTTTATTAATATAAGTCTCAAATCAGATTTTATTTTATTTATAAAGGAAAACCTAAAAATTAAAAACATATCTGAGACAATTTTTATAAATAATATATACATCCAGGGAGATATCTGGATTAATTATTCAATACAACTATTTATATCCAATCTCCATTCTCTGTGTGTATTTAAGGTAGCATGCTTTAAAATTGCTTTAATAAGGATTTTGTTAATAGAAAACAAGTTATTTTTAGATGTGAAGGCATATTGTCTTTGGGTATTTGTATTCCCATCACTGAAGGAACATATTTTAAATTCTGAAGATGGATTATAACTTACTTGATAGACACAGTGAGTGTTACCATAGAGGAAAAACAAATTGCACTTTACCACATACGATATCATTATTAACTAATAGACTTGCTCTCTGGATGAACCATGGACACATTAGGCAGGAGTGTTTTCTGGTACATAAAAATCACCCAGAATGCTTGTTAAAAATTCAGAATCAGGGCAAAACGGTACAGTCACTCTGGAAATCAATTTGGCTGTTCCTTTTAAAATTAAATATATACTTTCCATATGACCCAGAACCATATTCCAAGGAGAAAATGAAAACTTAAATTCCCACAAAAATCTATACACGAATAGCCCCTTTATTAATAATCACTAAAACCTGTAAACCATCCAAATGTCCTTTACTGGGTGAACAGCTAAGCCAACACTGATGCTTCCTCACAATGGAACACTGGTCAGCAACAATAAGGAAAGGGCCATGGATACATGCAATAACGTGTCTATATCTCAAAGTCATTATTTACAGTTAAAGAAGCCAGGTTAAAAAAGTTACATACTGTATGTTTCCATTTATTTTGTATTCTTGAAAAAGCAAAACTAAAGTGATGGATAACAGACCTAGGGTTTCAGGGGTTAGAGGTGGGGGTGGAGGATAACTAAAAGGAATGCATCAGATACATTTTGAGGAAATAGAACTGCTCCGTTCCCTGATTGTATTAGTGGTTTAATGAATTTATACATGTGTGAAAATCCACAGAACTCTATCTCAAAAATGTCATTATTACTATATTTTAATTTTAAAAATAAGATTACATATATATTAAAAAAATAAAATCCAAGTTTCTTACCCTCAAAGTATTTGATTAAGTGAGTCTGAGGCAGGGCATAGGTATCTACAAGTTAAAATGCATACATGTTCATGCTCAAGTGGTTCTGACAAAGTGAATGATGGACCATTTAAGAAACACTGCTTTAGAAGAAAAGGCATTGCACTGAATTTAGAAGATTGGAAGATTGTAGTGTAGCATTCTGCCGATTGAGAGCTACGTGATTTTGGATCCTTTACATAAACTCTCAGAACGTGAGTCTCTTCATTAATAAAATGGAAATAATAGTAACTTTATCTACCTCACAAGGAAATGTTGAAATCAAGTGAGATAATGCCTATGCCTTAATTAGGAACTGAGTTGAGAAATCATAAATAACATCAATTTAAATAAGAAAAGAATATATTTCTCTCTTACATACCAAGAAGAGATAGGGAAGCAGGCCTAGATTAGTGCAGTGACTTGATACTATCAGGGACTAAAGCTTCTTCTACTTTTTGTTCTTCCATACTTAGTAGGACCCTTCTCCTCATACTTTCAGTACAGATGCTCTGTTGGTTTGAGTCTTTTATGTGAACCCCCCCAAAATTATGTTCTTAAATCAACCTACTGTGAAACTTTGATTAGATTAGATGGGTTAAAGGCCATTTGATTAGACTGCTCCTGTAGGGCATAGCCCAGGATAAGTCTTAACTGTCTTACTGGAGTCCTTTACAAATGGAGAATAAAAGCCTCAGACACTGGGAAAAAAGCTAGAGACAAAGAGAAGCCAGGAGAGGTAAAAGTTGACACCACCATTCTGCCCTGCCATTGGCTGGTTGCCCACAGCTGAGCTCAGGAAGAAAGTGAGCCTGGAGGTAAAGGTGGAGACTGGTAGAGCCGTCACTGCGCCTTGCCATGTGGCGGGTATCCAGGATCACCAGCAGCCAATTCTGAGTGAGACAGCATCACTAATGGTGCCTTGATTTGACCATCTTCACAAACCTGGAACTATAAGCTTTTAACCTAATAAATGCCCATGACAAAAGCCAACCTATTTCAGATATAATGCGTTGGCAGTCTTTAACAAACTAAAACAGGTGCTGAGTTCAACCTAATACATAACAATTATATACAAAAGGAGAAGGGAGAACAGCAAAAGGAACAAGAGTAAAATCAGAAAACAAGGAAAATATCTACTCTTAACTTAAACAAAAAACTTCCCCAAAGTTCTTCACAATGAATTCCTATAATATCAATTATATTTTATTGGCCAGGACACATTTATCTATCTGCAAGGGAGCTTGTTTTTACTGGTAAGACTGACACTCCCCCCAAAATTGTAATTTTCTTATGAAAGAGGAAGGAAAGAATGTATATTAAGGAGAAAATTAATACTCTGCAGCAGTACATAAAAGCAGCTGTAAATTATTTCACACAATACAATTAGAATGTGGTATTAAGTTATTCCATTTGGTAAATTCCTTTAAAAACATACACCTACTCTGGTCAACCAAGATGCTCCAGGGTATGGTTACCCCACATAACCTTTGAACAACTAGCAAAAGCAGCAGAACTACCTTTAATAAAACTCCAGCAAACAGTTAAAGTGCTGCAGTAACTGAGTGAGTGATGACTCAAGAAAACCCAGCTTCAAAAATGGTGGAGAAGGTTGTTATACCTTACTAACCTCTTCCTTATCCCCTCCTCAGCACGAGGAAAGTATTTCATAGGATGGAAAAGGAGCATGCAAATTCCATAAATGGGGAATTTTTAAGGCTAAAACAACCACAATCCTAGAATACCACACAGGCTTGGAAAAGATAAAGCGGACCCTGTACTTCACATATGCCCCAGGCTAATATCCTTGACTGGATGGTTAAACTCTCAGATCACCAAACAATGCAGAGCCAGTTTGCAAAGGCTGTGAAACATGTTTTTTTTGCATTGGTTCATTTGTTTTTGTTAACTCCTGGTATTTGAAGAAATCTCTATCATAGCACTACCTGGATATAAATTTAAGCAACAAAAACTCAGGGACTAAACCCCAGTGTTAACAATTTAAAATATTAAAACAGACAATGTGCAACAAAGATTACAAGACAAAGAAAGAGGACATGCTCACCTATTCAAAGAACAAGATAAAAAAGTCCAGAAACCATCAAAGAGAACAGAATTTTCACATACTGCACAAAGACAAAAAAAATGATTGCCAATATGATCAAGGAGATAAAATAAAACAAAGATAAAGAACTAAAGGATATCACGATCAGTGAGTGAAAAATATAAGACTCTCATAACAGGATAGATAATTTAAAAAGGAGTCAAACAGAAATACTGGAGTTGAAGACCAAAATAAGGGAGATGAAAAAAATCCCTAGAGGGTTTCAACAGCAAATTGGAGCTTCCAAATCGTGGAAGAAGAAAGAGCCAGTAATCTCGAAGTCAAGGAATAGAAATGATTCTGGCTGAAGAGCAGAAAGTGAAAAGAATGAAAAAGAGTGAATAGAGCCTAAAAGACAGGTGGATTCCATCTAACAAACCACCATATATAATATGGGAATCCCAGAGGGAAGAGAGAAAGAGAAGAGAAGGAATATTCAAAGAAATAATGGAAGAAAAATTTCAAATTTAACAAAAGATATGAATTGCACATTCAAAGAGCCTATAGAACACTGAACAGGATAAATTAGAGGAGAACAAAGCTGAGACACATAGTAAGCAAACTTTGAAATACCAAAACAAGAAGAAAGTTCTGTAAGCTGCAAGAGGAAAGCATAATGTTATGTACAATCAAGTCCCAAAATGATTAAGTCCTGATTTTTCATCAGAAACTATGGAAGCAAGATGATAGTAGGAAGGAATATTTAAAGTACAGAAAGAAAACAAATGTCATCCAAATTTTATATCTGGTGAGCCTGTCTTTCAAAAAGAAAAAAGAAAAAGATTAAGGCATTCCCAGATAAGTAAAAACTGAGGGAGTTCATCACCACTAGATTAGCCCTACAAGCAATGCTAAATGGGCTGAAATGAAAGAAGCTAGAGTGTCAAAATGGAATAAATAAATAGTCTCCTGGTAAAGAGAACTATATGGGTAATTATCAATTCCAGTACTATGGTATTGTATTATTTGGTAAGTAATTAACTGGACATTTTACTTCTTATAGATCCTAAAATACAAAAGCATTAAAAGTAAAAATAAATGTATGATTTTGGATATACAATGTATAAATATATAATATGTAGCAGGTACAACAGAGAAAGTGGGGGAATAAACTGGTACAGGAACCTTGTATGTATATGCTATTGAAGTTAAGTTGTAATTCTCAACATCACCCTAATACCAAAGCCAGAATGGTACATATGAAAAACCCACAGCTAACATCACACTCAGTGGTGAAAGACTGAAAGCTTTCCCTCCACGATCAAGAACAAGATAGGGAAGCCCACTGTCACCACTGCTATTCAACATTGTACTGGAAGTTCTAACCAGGGCAATTAGTCAAGAAAAAGAAATAAAAGGCATCCAAATTGGAAAATAAGAAGTAAAACTTTCACTATTTGCAAATCGTATGATTTTATATATGGAAAATTCCCAAATGTCCACAACAAAGCTACTAGAGCTAACAAGCAATTCAGCAAAATGCTGGGACAAAGGGTCAATATACAAAAATCAGTAATGTTTCTATACACTAGTAATGAACAATCTGAAGAGGAAATCAAGAAAAAAATTCCATTTTCAATAACAACACATTCAAATACCCAGGGTAAATTTAACCAAGGATGCAAAAGACTTATACATGGAAAACTACAAAACATTGCTAAAAGAAATGAAAGAAGATGTAAATAAATGGAAGTCGATTCCATGTTCATGGATTGGGAGGCTAAATATGGTTAAGATGTAGTTCTACCAACAACTTACAAATTCACAGCAATCCAAATCAAAACACCAACAACCTTCTTTGCAGAAATGGAAAAGCCAATTATCAAATGTATATGGAAGGGTAAGGGGCCCTGGATAGCCAAAATCATCTTGAAGAAGAAAAATGCAGTTAGATGACTCACACTTCACAATTTTAAAATTATAGAAAAGCTACAGTATCAAAACAGCATGGTATGGGCACAAGGACAGACATATAGGACCATGAATTGAATTGGGAGTTCAGAAATAAATCCTTACGTCAATGGAGAACAGATTTTTGACAAGGATGCCACATCCACTCACAGGGGAAAGAACAGTCTCTTCAACCAATGATGCTGGGAAATCTGGACCTCCACATATGCAAAACAAACAAACTACAAAAAACACTGAAAGCAGACCCCTATCACACCATAAAAATCAACTCCAAATGGATCAAAGACTTAAGTATGAGACTCAAAACTACAAAAGTCCTAGAAGAAAACATGGGGAAGTGTCTTCAGAACCTTGCATTAAGCAATGCCTTATAAGACTTTATGCTATAAGCACAAGTAAAAAACATAGATAAGTGGAACTTCATCAAAATTAAACTTTTATGCAAAGGACTTTTCATCTATTGAGATATATAAAGAAATCCTACAACTCAATAGCAAAAAGACAACACAATTAAAAAATGGGCAAAAGGCATTTCTCCAAAGAAGATATACAAATGGTCAAAAAGCAAATGAAAAGATGCTCAACATCATTAGCCATTAGGGAAATATCAAAACCACAATGAGGTACCATTTCATACCTAACAGAATAGTTACTATTTTTAAAAAGTGGGAAATAACATGTGTTGGAGAAGACATGGAGAAATAAGAACACTTGTTCATTGTTGCTGGGAATGTGAAATGATACAGCTACTATGGAAAATATTTTGGCAGTTCTTCAGAAAGTAAAGTGTAGAATTACCAAATGACCCCCAATTTCAAAAGAATTGAATGCAGGAATTTGAACAGATATTTGCACACTAATGTTCATAGCAGCATTATCCATAATTGCCAAAAAATGGACACAATCCAAGTGTTTAATTATACGTGAATGGATAAACAAAATGTGGCATTTCATACAATGGAATATCATTCAGTCATAAAAAGGAATGGAGTCCTGATACATGCAACAACATGGATGAGCCTTGAAGACATCATGTTGAGTGAAATAAGACAAGTGCAAAAGGACAAATATTGTATGATTGCATTGATTTGAAACAATTAGAATAAGGAAACTCATAGTGCAAGAATCTAGATATAGGTTATCAGCGGATGGGTTGGGAATAGAGAATGTGGAATTAATTGTTAATTTGTAGAGTTTCTGTTTGATGTGATGGAAAATTTTTCATAATGGATGGTGATTATGGTAGCAATATTGTGAATATAATTAACATCACTGAATTATATATTTGAATGTTGTTAAAGGGAAATTATACACTGTATATATGTTAATAGAATAAAATTTAAAAATTCTAGGGCTGTACAACACAAACAGTGAAGCCAAATGTAAATTATGGATATTGGTTAAACAGCATAATTGTATTAGTATTGTTTTATCAAATTTAACAGTGTTACCACATGAATGCAAAGAGTTAATAATAGGGAAAACTGTGTAAGAGGGGACTATGTTGGAACTGTATTTTCTGCATGATTTTTGTGTAAACCTATAATTCTAAATTCTATAATGAAAATCTTAAAAATCATGCTCCTAACTGCAGTACAAAATGTCTTCACATTTGAGGCCATGTTCATTTTAACTAGAAATATGTTTCAAAGTCAAATAAATTCCATGCCTACCTTCTAAATCAGTTGTTTACTTTTTTTTTTTGGTGTCAGAACTCCTTTACACTCTTAAAAACATTACTAAAGAGACCAACGAGCTTTTGATTATATAAGTTATATCTATTGGTATTTCTCATATTAGAAATTAAAACCGACAAATATTTTACACATATATTAATACATCAAAAATAATTTCATTAAAAATGACTTATTAAAAAATAACAAACTGATTACATGTTAACACAAAAAGCAGATTTTTGTGACAAAATTATATTTTCCAAAACAAGAAATTGTAGTGAGAAAAATGGCATTATCTTACATTTTTGCAAATCTCTTTTGTGTCTGGCTTAATAGAAGACAGCTGAATCTTTATAAATGATTCTGCATTCAATCTGTTGTAATATGTTGTTTTGGTTAAAATAAAATATAACTTTGCATAGATATACAGTGCCTTTTAAAATTATAATGGCTATTCTTTGTTAAAGCTATACTAAAAACTTAATATGTAATAATTTCTTAAAAATTCTGAAACCGTAACAATCAACTTTTCATATTGTTACATTAAGACTGACTGGCTTAGCTTGCACTTTGAATGGACATTTTACTCATGCATGATTTTGACCTTATGGATCCCTGACAGAGTTTTTGGGGCCCTCAGGGTCTCCAACACCAGACTTTGTGAATGATTTCTCTACACATATAAATGGAATTATTCACTTTGATATTTGGGGTTCTATAATTCTGCAACTAATAGAATTTTAGACATGGAAAATGTCTAAATGATTGTTAACCTGTCTCCATTTTATAAATGAAGACACAGGCATGGAGAGGTTTTATCTGGATTTCATTAGGAGTTCACTCATTCATTCAGGAATTTGTGGAGCTCCAGTATGTACAGAGATAGGTCCAGAAACAATTCCTCATCTAGTGCTTTTGTTACAAGCTGCATCTGCTCTGCTATCTGCTACTGGGACCATATCTATCTATTGCCTTATTAGTTTTTTGGTTTTTTTTCTTTCCTTCCTTCTGTGTGAACTTCTAAAATATAGATAATTGTTTATATAGCTGGCCAAATTGGTGGCTTATGACAAAGAAGTACAACTTACAGCATTTATTTTCCTTAAACTACCAATAGAAATTTTTCATGTCATAATTGCTTCCTGGGGAAACCGGGTATTAGGACTTGGGGAGTGGTAGCAGAGACATTTAATTTTCATTGAATATCCATGTGATCCTCCTAATTCTTCAGCTCCCATGAAGGCTGGTAGGCCATGTGATGGGTTCTGGCAAAGGGATATGAGCAAAAGAGACAAGTAACATTTTTGAACTAAAGTGTTAAAAAGCTGAATGATTTCACTGAAATTGTCCAGTGCTCTCTGCCCTTGCCCAGGCACATGTAAGAAGTCTAGTCACACTTGGGAAAAATCTTTACTTTCAGTTTATTACCTGGTCAGAATCCGTGTTAGCAAGATAGCAGACTTCGTGTAAAAGATATGCTTATTTTGTGTTTAGCCTCCAAGAATTTACACATTCCTGAAACATACCCTAGACTTTTCTGATGAAGGAAAGAACTAAGCAGATTAATTCAACATGATTAGAAGTAACCAAATGTGTTGTTTAATTAAGTATTTTGAGCATGATGGATGTTCTAATTCCCAGTATACCTGCTTTCTGTTTTCTTTTGGGGAAGGCAGGAAAAGAAGATGAATCATAAACGAGAAGATTGTACCTTCTATAATGAAAGAGGTGAAGCAACAATAACTGCCACATAGTCTCAAAAATAAATAATAAATTAACTAAAAACAGGCATCTTTATAAAACTCAAATTGTGTTTAAAACTCTTCATCTTTCATATATATAAGAATTCTAAATTTTCATTAATTCCCAAATTCATGGCAAGGATGAGATATTATCTCACCACATCAGGAACAAAACAAAATAAACAATAAGCAAACCCTTTTGCTAGCACCAGAGCTATAGTTCTCCCAAGAAACTGTCAACATTTGACAGTGGAAAAATATACCTTTTGCTCTTTTGTGAAGGAGGATTTAGTGTTATATGGATTTTTTAACCCTAGACAAGTCAGTTCCTGAAACAGCCAGCCAGCCAGTGAATGTTTTTACCCCAACCCTTTGAACCTTAGTTACTGGAATATGCTCTATTTTGAAACCTTCTATGGAAAGTTTAAATAATAAACAATTCTTATTTTCTCATTCTTTTTTTTTTAACTTTGGCTGCAAACATGAGTCATGCAAATTTGGTGGCCTAAAGCACCCCAAATTTATTATCTTTTCTGTATGTCAGAAGTTGGACGTGTGTCTCACTGAGTTAAAATCAGGGTACCAACAGGGTGTACTTCTTTTTGAAGACTCTGGTCTAGGAGATAATCTGTTTCCTTGTCATTTCTAGCTTCTAGAGATGCTGCATCCCTGGCTCATGACCCTCTCTCGCCATCTGCACAGCCAGCAACATTGTGTCTCTGTCACTCTTCTGTAGTCTAATTCCTCTCTGACCACACCTGGAAAAGTTTCTCTACTTTTAAGGAGTCATGTCATTAAATGGGCACACTTGGATAATCCAGGCTATTCTCTAACTCAGCGTCCTTACCTTAATCATATCTGCAAAGTCTCTTTTTCAATTTAATTAAAATATTCACAGGTTACAGGGATAAAACTTTGACATTTTTTGGTGGGGAGGAAGGGAGCTGGAGAAAGGTATTCTGTCTATAACTTCTTATAAAGAAACTCGGGCATTTCCCTTACAACTCAGAGACCTCTATTCTAGATACACTTCCCACTTCAGGCCAAATGTGGACACATATTTAACATTTATGGGCTTTGTCTGGGCAAAATATAGATAACACCTCACCTGGCTGAAGGTAGAAAGGTAGGTAGATTCCATAATCTCATGTGGGTGCCCTGCTACAAAAACAGTTTTAGTTTGTTAAAGGAAGAAATGGGTTGGCTTTTACAATGGAGATGTATTAACTTACAGGCTTACAGTTCTGAGGTTGAGAAAAATGTCCAAGTCAAGTCATCAGGAGAAGCTCTTACTCTGAAAATATGGCTGCCTACTTTCCTGGATTCCTGTCCTATGGCAGAGCACAGTGGCAGCATCTGTTGTCTCTCTCTTCTCCAGGTCTTATTGCTTTCAGCTTCTGACTTTCTCTCTCCCAGCTTCCATTGATTTCAGCTTCTAGTTTCCAGGACTTTCTCTCTTAGCTTCTGTGGCTTTCTCCCTGAGCTCCTGGGCCTTTTCTCTCTGCAGTCATCCTGTTTATGCAGGACTCCATTAAAAGGATTAAGGCCCACACTGGGTCACACCTTATTGAAGCAATCTAATCAAAGGTCCTTAACTAAAGAAATTTAATCAAAAGGTCTCACCTGTGATAGGTTCACAGCCACAGGAATAGATTAATTTAAAACCACAATTTTCTGGGACCCACAAAAACCTCAGATGATCACAATCTATAATCTGTAATCACAGTACTCTAATATGGTAATGTAAAGATTATATATATATATGTATATATACATATATATATAATCATTTACTGATTTCCTTGTCATCCAGGTAACTCATCAATGGTTCTTATGACAGAGGGGTAGGAATAGCCAGTACAGTGAGAGGTTTAAGCATTTTCACAATTCCTCTGAACACTAATCTTGGAAGGGATAGTTTCCTTAGAATAAGTGTTTCAAGCTAAAATCAGGATGGAGGCCCCAGCCTATATGCAATCCCTTTCATGGAGATTCACAAGGCCTATTAAAGGCTCTGGGAAGTCTCAATGACTCCTGTTTAATTCTGATTGACACAGAATTCCCCAAATTCATTTGATCTCACAGTACTTTTTATTTTTAATGACACATTTTTAAGTGTCTTAGAACTAGTGCTTTTGGAGCATGCATAGCTGTCACAATAATGTCAGTGATTGATGAAAAGGCAGATCCAGACTGAGAATACATGGGCTTTAATGTAAATAAAGGATATAATAGATATCCTCACAGAACAGGCACACAAAACACTGGCCTTCACAGCCATAAGACCTGGTGTCAGTAATTCCCCCTGACTGGAATGATCCCAGGAAGCTCCTTTTGAAGCTCCATTCCCAGCTCTTCTGCTTTCTGGCTGCATGCCTGCAGGTTCATCAGGTGAGGTGAAAATAACTGGAATCATCTTTGCTCATGCTGCAGGTTCAGTACCCAGGTGTACAAATCTTTAGGCATCTCTGCAATCCAGCTGCTGTCCTCAGACTAATAGCACACGGTGTTAATTCAGCAGGCTCATCTTTATTTGTCATTGTAAAACATTTCCTACAGCCCAGCCAGAGAAGAACGAATACTTCAATAACCGCTTGAATTACTCTGTGAGAGGATGGTGTTGTTCTAATTAAACAAACCAAAGTAGCCCACTTTTCTTTACCAGTCAGGTGAATTAACCTCTTCCTCCTTCTATGAGAAACTGAAGTCAAGTTGAACTCATTGGTGGGTATGATATTTTCTAGCATTTTATAGCATTTTACCCTTGGGCATTATTATGGTCTTATTACCTTTCCCAAACTCAATTGGTTCAGATTAATTATATCATTGTTTTCTTTTAGATACACAAATTATCTGTATTATGAAAGTGGAGGCATTCATTTAGTGAAGATCACTTTATCTTTTCTAAATTTACTACACATTTCTTCCTCTGTCCCTCTGGAAGCTCCTTGCTTTCTATTAACAAGACCTCAAAGCTCAAAGACTTTTCTTGTTTCAAGACATAGTATCAGGGACTCTCCTGAGCCTTGATTTTTCTTTAGTGGAGAATACAATAGACCAACCTAGAAGTGAATAAATATTCATGCACACACTATGTGGAGTAGGGGACAGAGATGCTACTAGAACTCTCAAGTCAAAGCACACAACCATTTTCTCAAAAGGTTATTGGCCATGTTACTGTTTCTAATTGGTATCTATCTCTTTTATGCAGTTTTTATATATTCAAAATAAGTATTTACACATATGTAGCTTTGAAGTATACCTGGCATCTAATTTAAGCCATAGAACATTCCAGTAACTTAAAATCCTGTGTGACCTTTCCTGATCCCAGCCCAACCCCTCCCCAACATCTGAGGCAGTCATTAACTTGAATTTTGTGTTTGCCTTATTCTTACTCTTTAAAACAATTTTACCATGTATCTCGAATAACGTCTCTCTAAACAATACATTGTTGAGCTTTACTTACATAAACTTTATAAAATACATGTACTGGAAACGGACTTGGCCCAATGGATAGGATGTCTGCCTACCACATGGGAGGTTCGAGGTTCAAACTCCGGGCCTCCTTGACTCGTGTGGAGCTGGCCCATGCACAGTGCTGATGTGCACAAGGAGTGCCGTGCCACACAGGGGTGTCCCCCGCATAGGGAAGCCCCATGTACAAGGAGTGCACCCCGTAAGGAGAACTGCCCAGTGCGAAAGAAAGTGCAGCCTGCCCAAGAATGGCGCAGCACACATGGAGAGCTGATATAGCAAGATGACACAAAAAAAGAAACACAGATTCCCGGGGCCACTGATAAGGATAGAAGCGGTCACAGAAGAACACACAGCAAATGGACATAGAGAACAGACAATGGCAGGGGGGACTGGGGTGGGAAGGGGGGAAGGGGAGAGAAACAAATTTTTAAAAAATCTTAAAATACATGTACTCTTCAACTTGAATTTTGCTTAGTGTTATTCTTGAGATTTTTTCATGGTGACTTAGGTAGCTGAAGATCATTTATTTTCACTGCTACATGGTATATTTATTTTAAGGCTATACAACAATTTATTAAGTTATTCCCTGGTGTATGGACATTTGAGTTCTCATCAATGTTTTATTCTTAAAAATATTGCTGCTATGAATATTCTTGTCCTTATCTCTGGGTGCACATCTCAAATTGTTCCTTTAGGGTGTATGTCTCGAAAAGGAACATCTGCAGTGAAAATATGTGTTCATTTTTAACTTCTTTTGGATGCAAATAAATGAGTTAAGAAGTGTTTTTTTACATTTTACATTCCCACCAGCAAAATATAAGTATCCATTTGCTTCTGATTTAGGCCAATACTTGCCCATCTTTTTGTTTTGCTCACAAGATAAATGTAAGATGGTTCTTATTGTGATTTTTAATTTACATTTCCATCAGTATAGGCGAGGTTGAGCATCTTTTCTTGTGCTTACTAACCATTCAGGTGTACTTTTCTGTGAAGTCATGGTTTCTCATGCTCTAAGTATTCTAATCTCATTCTTAATTATTTGGGAATGGTTTTGATTTTCTGCTTAAATTTTAGTTTCAGTTTGTAAGCTCTACCGCAAAGGTTTATTGGGATTTTGAATGGAATTACACTGGCTCTATTTTGTAACCAGTGTGTCTGGTATATATTATAAGTAGGAATATTATAGCACTGTAACCAAAGTATCCTTTTTGTCCATAAATAAATGCCTCTACTTTTTAGGTCTTCTATAATGTTTTTCAATGAAATATAAAATTTATAATTTTCTCCTTAATGGCTTTGAGTAGTTTTGTTGAATTGTTACTAGGTATTTAACATTTTATTCTACTTTTCATTGTATCTTTTTATAAATTTGTTTTTGTATTTAGAAATGCAATCAATCTTTGATTTTACAACCAAGAATATTGTTAAGCCATCTCATTAGTTCTTATATACTAGTTGTGGATTCTTTTGATTTTTCTACATAGACAAATGTGTAAGTTGTGAAAAAATGTTTTGTTTCTTCTTTCTGAATCCTTTTACCATTTATTTCTATTCATTCCTCAATTCACTAGGCAGGACATAAATTCAGTGTTCAATAAAAGGGGTAATAGCAGTCATTCTTTTAGTATTCCTAAACTAAAATGGAATACTTTAAATATTTCTTTATTTCTGTAGATTTTTTTTATAGGTATAATTTGTCTGACTAAGAAAGTTCCCATATGAATGAAAAGAATTAAAATATGCTAAATGGGGAAGTGGACTTGACCCAGTGGCTAGGGCATATGCCTACCACATGGGAGGTCCAAGGTTCAAACCCCGGGCCTCCTTGACTCATGTAGAGCTGGCCCATGCACAGTGCTGATGTGTGCAAGGAGTACCCTGCCACACAGGGGTGTCCCCCGCGTAGGGGAGCCCCCCATGGGCAAGGAGTGTGCCCCGTAAGGAGAGCTACCCAGCATGAAAGAAAGTGCGGCCTGCCCAGGAATGGAGTTGTACACATGGAGAGCTGACACATCAAGATGACACAACAAAAAGAAACACAGATTCGTGCCGCTGACGACAGAAGCGGACAAAAAGAAAAATATGCAGCGAATGGACACAGAGAACAGACAATTGGGGTGGGGGGAGGAGGGGAGAGAAATAAATAAAATAAATCTTTAAAAAAATATATATATAAAAATATGTTAAATGTATGGAAAGATGTCCAATCTTATGATTACAGAAGTAAAAATTAAAACATGTCTTATTTATCTGCTGAATATTAAAACATAAGACAACATAATCTGAGGTGAGGTTCTTGGGAAGAGGAACTATCATATGTTATTGGTAAGAATACAAACCTGCTGTGGAAAGGAATTTAGAAATATCAATAAAACTATATATATGCACTTACCTTAGACCTAGCTATTCTCCTTTTGGAATTTACTCCAAAGACACAACTTCTAGAAAAAATATGCAGCACTGTTTTAAACTGCAAAGTACTTGTAACAACCTAAATATCCATAAATAGAAGAATGGATGTATAAACTATGGTACATCCACACAGTGGAGTTCTATGAAACTAAAAACAAAAAGTGATATGTATGAATGGATATGGATTTATTTCCAGGGTACACCGTTAGGTGAAAAAAAGTGCAGTGCAAAAGATTATCTGTCATATGATTGCTACCTTTCACGTTAAAAAGGAAAGGAAAGAATACATTTATATGTATCTGCTCATTTGTGTAAAAAAAAAAATCACAGGAAAGATAAGTAAGAAACGAATGAGATTGATTGCTGTAGTAAACTGATCATGGTTCCCAAAGATTTGTCCATATCCTCATCCCCAGAACTTTTAGAGAAAGGATATTTGAAAACATCATTAAATGAAGAATCTTTAAGAATGATAATAACTTGTTTTATCCAGGTGGACCCCAAATGCAATCACAAGGATCCCTCTAAGTGAGAGGCAGAGGGAGATTTCACACAGATCCATAGAGTAGAAGACCACATGAAGATGAGGCAGAGCGATGTAGCGACAAGTCAAGGAATGCCAAGGATTGCTAGATGCCACCAGTTAAGATAAAGTAGGCAAGGAGCGATTGCTCCCACAAGGTTCCAGAGGAAATACTGCCTGGTTAACAACATAATTAGGCTTCTGGCTTACAGAACTGAGAGAGAATGAATTTCTGTTGTTTTCAGCCAGCAAGGTTGTGGTACTTCATTATGGCAGCCCTAGCAAACCAATAGCTACCTACAGGGCTGTATAAGAACAGGGTGGAAAGAACGAGACAATGGAATTGAAGTAGAAGGGATGAGGAGAAGTGAAATTTCTGAGAGGAAATCTTTTTCTATTACTCTGGATTTTTGAAACAGGTTAATTTTTGCAGGCTAAACAAATAAATATATAACTAAAATCAAGCATGGTGTGGAGAAACCCCAAGGGAATATGCAGAGTTACAAATGAACCTAATTGTATTACAAATAAATAACACAGCCACATTAAAGTAGGTGGGAAGGAAAGAACTAAAGTATTTTGGAAAAAGTATTTTAACAACATATACTAAAGTAAGGCAAAAGAACTGTACACAAATATTGTGTTCTAGTTAGTAATTTTTCTAGGAGGTATGTGTTAGCAATTCTGAAACCAATAATGTGCATTTTTTATTATTGAGTAATTGATGAATATACTAAGGATAACAAAAGCCAGGTCAGAGAAAGGAGTAACAAATAAGGAAAGAGGGAAGACTAGAATGAACTCTTAGGTATTGGATTGGAATTGATTGTATCAGTGTGAACTCATGTTCTGTATAGGTCTGTTAGGTTTGGTTGGTTTACAGTATTGTTCGAGTCCTCCATTTCCTTATTGAACTTCTGTCTAGATGTTCTAGCCATTATTGAAAGTGATATATTGAAGTCTCCTACTATTTTTATAGAACCGTTTATTTCTCCCTTCAAAACTGTCAGTGGTTGCATTATATATTTTGTGGCTCTGTTATCAGGTACAAATGTATTTGTAATTATTATACCAAATAGAGGAATTAACACTTTTATTAATACAGTGTCCTTCTTTGTTCCTTTTAAAAGTTTTTGACTTTAATTCTATTTTGCCTGTTATTAAGGGAGCCACCCTGCTCTCTTTTGGTTACTATTTGCACAGAATGTTTTACCCATCCTTTCACTTCTAATCTATTTGTGCCATTAATTTCAGACAAGTTTCTTATAAACAGCATATAGTTGGATCATACATTTCTTTTATCCATTCTTCCAAACTCTGCCTTTGACTGAAGAGTTAAACTCATTTACATTTAAAGTAACTACTGATGATTTATTTCTGCCATTGTGCTCTTCGTTCTTGGTAAGTCTTATACCTTTTCTGTCCATTAAGTCTTCCATTAAGGCTGATTTTTGTATTTAGTTGATCTTTTGTAATGAAGCCTTTAGAATGCCTTCTTATTTCCTTTGTACATATTTTTATGATATTTTCTTACCATGGATTTAAATTTAACAGCCTAAATCTGTAACAATTTCATTTGATTTGCTATTAATTTGAGTAGCATACACAGAACATGCTCCTATATCCTTCCATCCCACCCTGATGCTGTTCTTTTCACAAATTACATATTTTACATTATAAGTCCAAAACCATATATTTATCATTACTTTTATGAATTACCACTTTAAATACTATAAGAAATAAAAAGTGGAGTTACAAACCAAATATAAAATGGTACTGGCATATGTATTTTCCCATGTCATTTCCTTTACCAGAGATCTTAATTTCATTATGCAACCTCAATCTCTTGACTAAAGTCCTTTCCTTTCAAGATGAAGTAGATTTATTGTAGGGCCAATATTGTGGTGATAAACTCCCTTAGCTTTTGCTTTTCTGAAAATGTCCTAATGCTGCCCTCATTTTTGAAAGAGTTTTACTGGATATAGAATTCTTGGTTGGCAATTATTTTTTCCTTTCAGCACTTTATGTCATCCCCCTATTTTCTTGCCTCCATAGTTTCTGATGGGAAAGTGGCATTAAATCTTGTTGAAGTTTGTTTTAGTTTGCTGACTGCTAAAGCAAATACCATACAATGGGTTGTCTTAAACAACAGGAATTTATTGGCTCATGGTTTTGAGATAGGAGAAGTTCAAAATCAAGAAGTCATCAGTGCAATGCTTTCTTCCAGAAGACCGTGGCTCTCTGGATCTGGTCCTTGGCTTTTCTGTCATGTGGCAGTACACATGGTGGCCTCTCCTGGCTTTCTAAAGTTCAGTTGACTTTCAGTTCCTTTCCATGGCTTTCTGTCCATGTGCCTGAATTTCCTCTGTCTATAAAGGACAAAGTCATGGTTTTAAGATACATCCTGATTCAGTTGGGCTACACCTTAACTGAAGTAACCTCACCAAAAGGTACTATTTACAAGAATAATGGATTAAGTTTAAGAATATGTCTTTCTGGGCTCCTACAAAGTTCCCTTGTACATTAGGTGTTACAGCTTTTAGGATTTGTCACTCATAAATTTGACTATAATGTGTCTTGTGTGGGGCTATTTGGTTTATCCTATTTGGATTCACTGATACTCTTGGATGTGTATATACATGTTGGTCATTAAATTTCAGCCACTATTTCTTTGAATATTCTTTCTACTCTTTTTTTTGTCTCTTCTCCTTCTGGGCACCCCAAAACGTGAGAAGATGGACTTGATAGTATCCAGCCGGTCATCCAAGCTCTTTCACTTTTTGTCATTATTTTTCTTTCGACTCCTCAAACTGAATAATTTCAATTGTCTTAACTTCGAGTTCAAAGATTATTTCTTCCACCAGTTCCAATGTATTGTTGTATCATTCTAGGGAATTTTAAATTTCTTTTACAGTGGTCTTCAGCTCTGTTTCTTCCCTTTTTTAAATATCCTTTATCTTTATTGACTTTCTCTTTTTGTTTATCTACTGTTTTCCTGATTTCCTTTAGTTCTTAGTCCACGTATTTCTTTAGCTCATTGAGCATATTTGATACAATTGTTTAAAAACCTTTGTTTGGCATGTGCAAATTCTGGTCCTTTTCATTGCTTTAATTTGCACCTTTGCATGAACCATCATTTCCTTTTTCTTTTCATATCATGTAAGCTTTTGTTGCACACTGGAAATTTTGATATTTTCATGTGTTACCTTTGGAATTTTGTCACTGAAGCATCTGTTCCCTAAGCTTACATATAGCTAGTGTTATGACACAGATTCCCTTCAATACCAGGAGGTCACACAAAAATTAAAAAGGAAAAAAGAATGGAAACTATCTTTTACATTCTTTACAGATTGACCTGTGTTAATGTTCTCCTTCAGAGCTTGGTTACATTGCCTAACTTAACCTAAGTTAGGTTAACTGGTTGCCTAACAATGAGTTTAAGAAAAGACAGAGATAAAATCATAGGGCCCTCCCCAGGCTTTGATGAATGTGCATCTTGTCCTGGGGAGATGCATGCCTCTAGGAATTCCTATATAATATTGATCCAAATACCCCATTTTCCCAGAAAATAGTATTTTCTCTGAGTCCCGAGTGCTTCACTGTCTGTTCCACAGCTGGCAATCCTTCACGCCAGGTAGCTGTGATCTGACTCTTCTACAATAGTATTCTAGTCACCCTGCAAGCTGCCTTATGAATAGAGCAAGTTCTAGGATGATGAGCCTGAGGAAGTGTCCTGGTCCAGTTCTTCCAGCTGCAACCAGACAGATTGCCACAGATATATACGCACCGTACTATTTGCCCAGTGGTTATTCTGCTCTCTCTAGTGTTAGGAACCGAGAACTACACAGGGAGTATGGGCCAGCGCCACACCTAATTCCAAACGGGTAAGGGGAGAGCCAGCAAAGGCGCTTTCAGGTTTTCGTCTGATTTTCAAATT
Organism: Dasypus novemcinctus; assembly: GCF_030445035.2. Taxonomy (NCBI): domain Eukaryota; kingdom Metazoa; phylum Chordata; class Mammalia; order Cingulata; family Dasypodidae; genus Dasypus; species Dasypus novemcinctus. The sequence goes on along the minus strand of NC_080683.1, from coordinate 43,410,199 downwards.
GCTTTTTTCTTGATTCAGTGCTTACCCTGTTACTGGAAAAATATTAAAGAAAGATTATTCTGCCAGTTTTAGCCTGTTGTTTAAAGCTTCTTTTGGTGTATGGAACTCTGCAGTGCCTCACTCTGCTATCTTGGTGATGTCACCATAAGTTTATTTGTGTGTGTGTGCGTGTGTGTGATAGTTAGGCTATTGTGTCAACTCAGTCAGGTAATTGTGTCCAATAGTTTGGTCAAGCAAGCACTGGGCTAACTGCAATGCAAGGGCATTTAGGGACTTTAGTCACCACTGACTTTACTGCAGTGGGAAATCATAGATAGCTGATTATGATTACATCCATCAGGGAGATGCCATCAGCAATGAGTGACGCTTTAGCCAATCTGTTGAACGCCTTAAAAGGGGAAGTGATTCCAGCATTGAGTGGAATTTCCCAGCTCATCTTTGGACAGCCAATGTCTCCCAGAACTCATCAAGAACCTTCACTAAACTTTCATTGGAGCCCCTGGTTGCAGCCTGCCTGTGGAACCTGGAGTTGTGCATCCCCACCATCACATGAGAGACTCGGATAAAATCACATACTATTGACAGCTAGCCCTTTTTTTTAAAAAAAGATTTATATTTATTTCTCTCCCCTTCCCCCCCACCCCAGTTGTTTGTTCTCTGTGTCTATTTGCTGCGTGTTCTTCTTTGTCTGCTTCTGTTGTTGTCAGCAGCCATGGGAATCTGTGTTTCTTTTTGTTGCGTCATCTTGCTGTGTCAGCTCTCCGTGTGGGCGGCGCCATTCCTGGGCAGGCTGCACTTTCTTTCATGCTGGGCAGCTCTCCTTACGGGGTACACTCCTTGTGTGTGGGGCTTCCCTATGCAGGGACACCCCTGCATGGCACCGCACTCGCATCAGCACTGCACGTGGGCCAGCTTCACATGGAGTCAAGGAGGCCCAGGGTTTGAACCGTGGACCTCCCATGTTGTAGATGGATGCCCTAACCACTGGGCCAAGTCTGCTTCCCAGCTATCCCTTTTTGATTCTTTTCCCTAGAGAACCCTGACTAATACAGAGTGGGAGGGTATTTTTAAACACTCATTACATTTCAATGGTTATAAGAATATTCAGGATTTCTATTTCTTAAATCAATTTGATAAGAATTCTTAGAATTTCATCTACATTTTAAAATTTATTGATATAATATTTCACATTCCATGTTTTTCTTATCTTTGTAATACCAGCAGAATTGATAGTAATGTTCCTTTTTCTAGTCCCTCAATTACATATTTCAGTCTTCTGTGTTTTATCATTTTTTCCTTTTCATTAACCTTTCCTTTTTGGAGGGACAGGTAACTCTACCTAGATATGTGCAATTTAAAAACAAAATTCAAAGACCCATTTTTTTGGCTTAGTTTATTATATCAGGTATGGTTTATTTTAGATGACATTAACAGGGAAAGCCCAAATAACAACAGTTTAATACATACAATTTTTTCTCCATTTTTCCAAGTCTAGAAGGGCTTTCCAAGTTCATCCTAGTGGCTTTATGTCATGAAGACACCAAGGGAGAAGCTGCTTTCCAGTACATCATTTCATCTTTGACAACATGGTCCAAGTTAGAGAAAGAAATAAGAAATGGAGAAAAACTACCAAATTGTTGTCTTTTAAAGAAAATTCCCAGACGATTCTACAAAACAGTTCACAAACCTACCACTGGCCAAATCCTTTTCCCATAACTACACCTAGCTATAAATGTAGTTATTATTCTGTGTCCAGGTAAAAATAGCATATTATATTACTAAAAATAAAAAAAAAGAATAGATAATGGCGAAAAATGGTCCCTAAAAAATCAATCCTCACTCTTACACATAATTTTTCTAATTTATTATTTTTCACTCTTGCGTTCATTATCTTTCTTTATACAAAAATTGGGATTATTCTTGTTTCTCATTTTTTAGTTGTAAAAGTAGTTAATAAATATTTAGAATTCTGGGAGTTGGTTCAAATTTTCATTTGTATCTTATAGTTAAAATACATATGATATCCCTTGTAGTTTAAATTTTCTCAATCGATATTAAATGAAAGAAATGTTAGCTACACAACACCTGAACTTACCCTATTTTTTTCTTCCAGGTATTATAGTATGATAACAATTTCATTATGCAACAAAAATAATGAGAATCAGACAATGAAAAGCTTTTAAAAAATATTGACAAAAACAATTGCCACTATCCATTATAAACAAAACAAAATAAAAGGCAAACAAAATAATCAAGTCAAAGAAACTTGAGAAATGTATTAGAAGGAAAAATTAAAAATAATTTGATAAAAGTACAAAATTGCCACGACTAGCTTAGAATAAATATATTCAATTTAAAATATCTTGACAACTTATTAGAAAAGAAAATCAAATTAATAACAATACTGCTGATTGCAAAATACACCAGAACATGTTTAGTTATCCAATGTGTCCCTTATTGCTTCCTGGTGACTCTGAATTATGCCAAACATATTCTGTGGCAAGAGACCAGTTATAGGGCTGTACTGCATATGTTGAAAGTCTACAGTCACAGCTGAATCACCATGTCTCAGTCAGATGGCTAATAAAAATCATGATAAACAGCCATTTGAGTCTCCTTTATTATTGTATTTACTCAGACAGAAAATTAGCAAATCCTATTTACTCAAGTCATTACTATACCTGCATCTAACACCTAATAAATAATCAATGACTATCTCCTTTCCCTATATGAGTACTGCATTTCTAGTAAAATTATTTCCTAAAATTCTATACATACTCATTATTGGCCACTTTAAAAATGTAGTGTGAGAACTTGCAGAATATCCTGGAAACCGCAAACTGAAAATTCTGACAATTTATAGACAGATGATGTGTTTTCTGGAAAATGCAAAATGAAAAGCAAATAATTGTTACAAAAGTAAAAAGAACCAAACCTGGAAATTATTTTTAAAATGTGAATTTTAGTTTTATATCTTGGAAAATACTATGGGAACATTATTAAAAGTAATTTCCAAAGAAGAATATTATAAAAAGGAGTCTGATTTTACACAGAAACACAGCATTTTAACAGAAAAAATTCTCTTAGGGCATTAGACCATCTAGACATGTTTACCTCAACTTTCCTATTTTTCATACAGACATGCAAACTAGAAAAACGTACTCTTGCCAACCCCTACTATCTCATTAGTTCTACCTATTGCTATGTCTCTTCTTGTCCTTTCAGTATCTTTTTCTACTACCTAAATCCTCAGTTTCCTCTGTATCTTTCTTTTAAAATTGCTGAGACAATCAAGATGTTACTTACCCTCAATGCTCCTTGCCAAGCCTTCTACTATGTTTTACTTTTATCAAATGCACATCCAATTCCATTATCTGTGATCAGGCCTGAGGTTAGGCAGTTACAGTGAGGCAATTTATGATTAAGGAACTACATAAAGATGCTTCACTCATGAGGGAATATGGACAGTGGATTTCCTTAGAAGGGAACTTGAGCCTAGAAATGATTTTTTTTTTCCTTAATTTTTTTTTATTTTATTGACTTTGTAATAATATTACATTAAAAATATATATATATGTGAGGTCCCATTCAAACCCACCCCCCCACCCCCCCTCTCCCCCCCCAACAACACTCGTTCCCATCATCATGACACATCCATTGGATTTGGTAAGTACATCTTTGGGCACCTCTGCACCTCATAGACAATGGTCCACATCATGGCCCATACTCTCCTCCATTCCATCCAGTGGGCCCTGTGAGGATTTACAATGTCCGGTGATTACCTCTGAGGCACCATCCAGGGCAGCTCCATGTCCCAAAGACGCCTCCACCTCTCATCTCTTCCTGCCTTTCCCCATACCCATCGTCCACCATGTCCACTTTTCCCAATCCAATGCCACCTCTTCTATGTGGACATTGGATTGGTTGTGTCCATTGCACCTCTATGTCAAGAGGAGGCTCAGATTCCACATGGATGCTGGATGCAATCCTCCCATTTTCAGTTGTAATCACTCTAGGCTCCATGGTGTGGTGATTGTCCTTCTTCAACTCCATCTTAGCTGAGTGTGGTAAGTCCAATAAATCAGATTGTAGGTGCTGGAGTCTGTTGAGGCTCAGGACCTGGCTATCACATTGTCAGTCCAGAGATTCAAATCCCCTAAATATATCTTAAACCCCAACATTAACTGCACCTCCAGCACATTAGCATGAAAGTCTTATGAAGGGAGATCCCGTCTGAGTCCAGATTCATCACACATAAACACCATTTCCAAAGAGGGGCCATCTGCCCTGGTAGTTAACCCCATCGGCCATGACCATAACTCTCATGGGTCTCTTTAGCCTTCAAAGGAACCAATATCTGGGGGTTGTATCTGCTTTATCTGTCTCTCTGACTCTGCTCAGTTGTGCATGAGGGCAATCCTTCTGCCAGCCTCCAGACTCTTTTTTAGAAACTCGTAGCCTAGAAATGATTTTGAAGCTCGTTTTTCTTAGCATGGTGTATGAAAAATCATTGGGTAATATTCCTTAAAGGAGAAATAATTATATGAGGCAGAGGGTGATAGAGATGACAGTTTCTTTGTACAGACATCCTCATAAATACTCATGAAACACTTGAGACAAAGGGACACCTATTATTCTGGCCAATAGTGCTTTGGGTCTTTGTGCTACATACAAAAGAACCCCACAGTTTCTGGTGACTGGACCACTTAAATGGAATTTTCTGGATTGACTCTATCTGGCTCCCCAGGGAGGGATACCTTAATGGGCAAGATAAAGGAGGCAGAACAAAAAAAATTCAAGTGGGGGAGGGGAACTGAACTGCTGTAAGACAGGACAGGAAATCCCAGAACTGAAAAGTGTGAAGGAAAGAAGGCACTGAGTGAGGGAGAGAATCTAAACAAGTCATAGGAGCTAGGGAGACAAATCTGCACAAAAGCAAAGAGAGCAGATCAGGATTTCTGGAGGAGGAAGAAATGAAAGGAAATTTTTTCATAGAGGTGAAAGAATTGCAAAAAGAGCAACATTAAAAATTGTACCACATATCTAGCACAAGAATCAGATGAAGAAGAGATGTGAAAATCTGAACAGTTAAACATGATGTTCTTTAAACGTCCAGAATAAGTTGGACCAAGCATCAAAGAAGAGCCTTAATAAAAAGTCAATCAACAAGAAAATTGTAGAAAACAGTGGAAAACTGACTTTCAAACTTAACTCATCAAGAGAATCAGATACTCATTTATCAGCAAAAATAATTATAAACCATACAAAGAAGCAGGGAAAAAAAATGGAAACTTCAGAGGAGACAAAGAATTTGGAACAACGAATCAAAGAAGTTCAAACAAATCTCCTATATCAATATAAGAAGATGAAGGAAAGCATGCAGAAAGAGATAAAAGATTCTAAGAAGACAATGTGTGAGCATAAAGAATAATTTGAAAATATAAAATGAAACATAAGAGAAGTGAGAAGTGAAAGACACAATAATAGGGCTTAAAAATGCACTACAGCCATACAACAGCATATTTGAACAGGCTGAAGAAAGAATCAGAGAACTAGAAGACTGGACAATTGCAATCATACAGTCAACAGAGCAGATAGAGAAAAAAATATAAAAAATTGAGCAGTGATTCAGGGATTTGAGTGAAAGCATGAAGCACACAAACATAGACATCATGGGTGTCCCAAAATCTGAAGAGAAGGGAAAAGGAGCAAAAGAATATTTGAGGAAATAATGGCCCCAAATTTCCCAACTCTTATGAAGGATATAAATATACATGTCCAAGAAGCACAACATACTGCAAACAGAATAAATCCTAATAGACCTACTCTAAGACACATACTAATCAGATTGTAAACTGCCAAAGACAAAGGGATAATTCTGATGGGAGCAAGGGAAAAGTCATTTACCACATAAAAGAGATCCTTAATAAAACTAAATGTCAATTTCCCATCAGAAACCATGGAGGCAAGAAGGCAGTGGTATGATATATTTAAGATACTGAAAGAAAAAACTACCAGCCCAAAATTCTTTGTCTGGCAAAACTGTCTTTCAAAAATGAGGAAGAGTTTAAAATATTCACTGATAAACAGAAACAGAGAGTTCATTAATGAAAGGCATGTCCTACAAGAATTAATAAAGGGAGTCCTGCAAGTGAAAGGAAAAGACAGGAGAGAATGTATGGGGTTGTGTGAAGAAATGAAGATCTTCTGTAAGGGTAACTAAAAAGGTAAATGCAAAACCTAATAGTACGGTATCCTCTAAGATATAACAAGGAAAAAAAAATGTATTTCCTGATAATGGATGTGCAAAATATAAAGGGGTAAAGTGGGACCAAAAAACATAAAGAGGGGGACAGAGGGACATGGGAGCAGAGAATGTGTATGCTATAGAAGCTAAGAAGGTATCTTTTCAAATTGATAGATTTTATTTTATTTTATTTTTGATTTTTTTAATTGATTTTGTAAAAATATTACATTAAAAAAATATGAGGTCCCATTCGACCCCACCACCCCCACTGCACCCCTCCCCCAAGCAACACTCACTCCCATCATCATGACACATCCATTGCATTTGGTAAGTACATCTTAGATATAGGTTGTGTAATATAAATCTCAGTGTAATCACAAAGAAAGTATTTAAAAATATTCAGAAACAGAAATGAAAAGGGGATCTGTTAGCTATATCACAAAAGATCAACTTTACAGAAAAGGAGGAAGCAATAAAGGAAAAAGAAACAAAATGATATGACATGTAAAAACAAAAGTATAAAATGGCTAATGTAAGCACTGCCTTTACAATAATAATACTAACTTTTAATGGATTAAACTCTCCAGTCAAAAGAAACAGGTTGGCAGAATGGATAAAAAGAATGATCCAACAATACAGTGTTTACAAGTGACTCAACTTAGATCCAAAGACACCAACAGGTTGGAAGTGAGAGGATGAATAAAGATATTCATAGCAAATAGTAATCACAAAAGAGGTGGGGTAGCTATACTGATATCAGGCAAAATAGACTTTAAATCAAAAGCTATTATAAGAGACAAAGAAGGAGTCTATATATTAATAAAAGGGGCAATCCTTAAAGAAGAAATAACAATCATAAATATTTATGCATCTAACAATGATGCACCAAAATAAATGAAGCCAACACTGGCAAACTGAATGGAGAAATAAATATCTCTGTAATAATAGTTGGAAGCTTCAATAACCACTCTAATCAATAGACAGAAGATCTAGACAGAAGATAAATATGGAATCAGAAACATGCATAATATGAAAAATGAACTAGATCTAACAGACATGTAGAGAACATTGCATACCTAAACAGCAGTTTATACATTTTTTTCAAGGACACATGGCTCTTTCTCTAGGAGAGACCCCATGTTGGATCACAAAACATGTCTCAAAAATTTTAAGAAGACTGCAATTATACAAAGCATTTTCTCTGACCATAGTGGAATGAAGCTGAAAATCAATAACAGGCAGAGAGCTGGAAAAGCCACAAATATATGGAACCTAAATAAAACAGTTAAACATTCAGTGGGTCAAAGAAGAACTAGCAAGAGATATCAGTAATATTGCCAGATAAATAAAAATGAGAACACAACATATCAAAACCTATGGGATACAGTGAGGACAGTGATGAAAGGGAAATTTATAGCCTTAAAGCTTACATTAAAGAAGAATAAAGTACTAAACTCAAGAACTAACTGCACACCTGGAGGAACTGGAAAAAAGAACAGCAAACTAACCCCAAAGCAAACAGAAGGAAAGAGATAACAAATATTAGAGCAGAAATAAATGAAATATTGAATTAAAAACATTAGAGCATTAAAAAAAATTAAAAGTTGGTTTTGTGAAAAATTCCATAAAATTAACAAATTCTTAGCTAGACAGACATAGAAAAAAGAAGGAAGATGCAAATATATAATATTAGAAATGAGAGTGAGGACATTATTACTGACCGCACAGAAATAAAAAAGATCATAAGAGGATACTATGAACAACTCTATGTTAACAAATTAGACAACCCAGATGAAATGGACATATTCCTAGAAACACAGTAACAACCTACACTGACTCTAGAAGAAATAGTAGATCTCGACAGAGCAATTACAAGCAAAGAGATAGAACCAGTCTTTAGAAACCTCCCAACAACAAAAAAAAGCCAGGACTTCATAGGTGAATTCTACCAATCATTCCAAGAATTAGTATCAATCCTGTTCAAACTATTGAACAGGAGGGAATGCTACCTAACTCATTCTATGAACTCAATGTCACCCTAATCTCAAAGTCATATAAAGATACTATAAAAAAAGAAAATTACAGATCAATTTTTCTTATGAATATGGTGCAAAAATCCTCAATAAAATCCTTGCAAATCAAATCCAACAGCATATGAAAAGAACAATATATCATGCTTATGTGGGTTTTAACCAAGGAATGCAAGGGTGTTTCAAAATAAGAAACTCAACTGATATAATACACAACATTAACAAAATACAGGGGAAAACTTCATGATCATCAGAATTGATGCAGAAAATTCATTTGACAAAATTAAGCATCTTTTCTTGATAAAAATACTTAGAAAAATAAGACTAGAAGGAAACTTCCTCAACATGATGAAGGACATAGATGAAAAACCCACAGCTATCATACACTATGGTGAAAGACTGAAAGCTTTCCCTTTAAGATCTGGAGAAAGACAATGATGCTTACTGTCACCTCTGTTATTCAACATTGTGCTAGAAATCCTAGCCAGAGCACTTAGACAAGAAAAAGAAGTAAAAATCATCCAAATTGGAAAGGAAGAACTAAAACTTTCACTATTTGCAGATGGCATGCTCCTATAGATAGAAAGTCTCAAAAAATCTGCAACAAAGCTACTAGAGCTAACAAGTTCAGCAAAATTGTGGGGTATGAGATCAACATATAAAATTCAGTAGCATTTCTATATACTAGTCATGAGCAATGTGAGGAGGAAATCAGGAAAACAATTCCATTTACAATAGAAAGTAAAAATCAAATTACTAGAATAAATTTAACCAAGGATGTAAAGTACTTGTACAACTACAAAACTTTGCTAAAGGAAATCAAAGGCAACCTAAAAAAATGCTGTTAAGATGTCAATTCTACTGCTAAATGATTTAGAGATTCAATGCAATCCCAATAAAAATTCCAACAGCCCAATTTGTGGAAATGTAAAAGCCAATTAACAAATTTACTTGGAAGAGCAAAGGGTCCTGAATAGATAAGAACATCTTGAAAAAAAAAGAATGAGGTTGGAGGACTCACAGCTCCTGACTTTAAAGTTTATTACTAAGTGGGAACTGGACTTGGCCCAATGGGTAGGGCATTCGTCTACCACATGGGAGACCCGTGGTTCAAACCCCGGGCCTCCTGACCCATGTGGAGCTGGCCCACATGCAGTGCTGATGTGTGCAAGGAGTGCCCTGCCATGCAGGGGTGTCCCCATGTAGGGGAGCCCCACACGCAAGGAGTGCGCCCTGTAAGGAGAGCCGCCCAGCATGAAAGAAAGTTCAGCCTGCCCAGGAATGGTGCCCAGGAATGGCACCAAAAACACACAGAGAGCTGACACAGCAAGATGATGCAACAAAAAAAAAGAAACAGATTCCTGGTGTCGCTGACAACAACAGAAGCAGACAAAGAAGAACACACAGCAAATGGACACAGAGAACAGACAACTGGGGGTGGTGGGGGGAAGGAGAAATAAATAAATAAATCTTTAAAAAAAATAAAGTTATTACAAAGCTACAGTGATCAAAATGCATGATACTGGCACAAGGATCTATATATCGATCAACAGTATTGAATTGAGAGTTCAGAAATAGACCTTCACATTTAGAACCTTGATTTTTGACAAGACTGCCAAGTCCACTCAATTAGGAAAAAAATAACCTCTTCAACAAATGGTGCTCATAGAAGTGGACATCCATATGCAAGGACTGAAGGAGGACCCCTATCACACACTATGTACAAAATTAACTCAAAATAGATCAAAGACCTAAGTATAAGAAGCAGGACTATAAAACTCCTAGAAGAAAATGTAGTGAAGCATCTTCAGGAACTTGTGTTAGACAATCTTATGTTTCTTAGGCTTTATACCCAAAGCACAAACCACAAAAGGCAAATATATATAAATGAGATGTCATTGAACTTAAAATCTTTTGTGCATCAAAGAACTTTATTAGGAAAGTTAAAATACAATCGACTGAATGGGAAAAAATATTTGTAAAGCACATATCTTATAAGGGTTTAACATCCAAAATATATAAACAAACCTTACAATTCAACAATAGAAAGACTAACAACCCTATTAAAAAATGGACAAAAGACTTGAATAGCCATTTCTTCAAAGAGGATATACAAATGGCTAAAAAACACGTGAAAAGATGCTAAACATTGCTAGCTATTAGGGAAGTGCAAATAAAAACCACAATGAGATATCATTTCACATACACTACAATGGCTCTATTAACAAAACAGTAAATTACAAGTGTTGCAGAGGGTGTGGAGAAATGGGGACACTCATTCCTTGATGGTGGAATTGTAAAATGGTGTAGTCATTATGGAAGAACAGTTTGGAAGTTCCTCAGGAAGCTAAATACAGAATTACTATATGACCAGGCAATCATGCCATTAGGTACATACCTGGAAGAAGTGAAAGCAGGGACTAAAACAAATATTTGCCCAGTGATGTCCAAAGTGGCAATATCCACAATTACAAAAGATGAAAGCAACCTAAATGCCCATCAACCCATGAATGGATAAACAAAATGTGGTATATATATACAATGGAACATCATTCAGCTGTAAAAAGGAATGAAGTCCTAATGCAAACAACAAAATGGATGAGGATATATTATGATATCACTGATATGAACTAATTATAATAAGCAAACTCACAGAGTTAGAATCTAGAATATTGGTTACTAGGAGATAGATTGGGGGTAGAGAGTGGTGAGCTGATGCTTAATTTGTGCAGAATTTCTATTCCAGTTGATTGTAAATGTTCGGGAATGGATAGATGTGATGGTAGCACATTATTGTGAGTATAATTAACAGCGCTGAATTATGTTTGTGAATGTGGTTGAAAAGGAAAATTTTGGGTCATGTATATTGTTAGCATAAATTAGAAGATAGAACAGGTGACTGTATAGCACAGTGAACCCTGTTGTGGAAAATGGACTGGGGTTAGCAGCTAGAAGTATGTGAAGCTGTACGGACTCTAGAAAAGTATGTTCTTAAAGTTAATCCATACCTGTGTGTGTGGATCCATTGTAAGTAGGAGTTTTGGCAAGTATGATCTTAACTTAATATGTGATCCATCTCACTCAGGGTGGGTCTTAATCCTCTTACTGGAGCCCTTTACAAATGGAAGAAACATACAGAGAAAAAGTGGCAGAGAGAGAGAAACCCCAAGATGCTGGAATCAGAGGAACACAGAGATATGGAAAGAGGCCCATTAGAGGTTGAAAGTCCTGGCGAAGGGGAAGGGGAGGAGGTGAGTCATGTGCCTGATAGCCTACAGCTGAGCTGGGGGGAAGGCGGAGACCTTGATGGAGACCAGCACTGCTGTGCCTTGCCATGTGGCAGGAGTTCAGGATCACCAGCAGTCCGCCTTTGGTGAGACGGCATCTCTGCCTTGATTTGCACATTTTCACAGCCTCAGACCTGTAAGCTTTTAACCTAAAAAATTCCCATTATAAAAGTCAACCCATTTCTGGTATTTTGCATTGGCAGCCTTTAGCAAACTAAAACAAAATATGAGAATGTTCTTTCATGATTTATAAAAATGGTATGACACTATTACAAGGTGTAAATAATAGGATGGCACAGGGGAGAAATCCACTTAATGTAAACTATTGACTATTGTTAGTAATATTCTTTTATCAATTGTAGCAAAGATACCACACTAATGCAAAGGGTCAACAATAGGAGGGTATATGGGAATGCTGTATTTTTCACATGACTTTTCTGTAGACCTACAACTTTTATAATTTAAAAAGTTAAAAGAAAAAGCTAGTGAGAGAATAAAATATCTAGGAATAAATATAACCAAGAATGTAAAGGACTTGTACATGGAAAACTACAAATAATTGCTGAAAGAAAACCTAGATAAATGTAAAGCTAGCCTGTGTTCATGGATTGGAAGACTTAATATCACTAAGATATCAATAATACCCAAAGTGATTTACAGTTTCAATGTAATCCCAAGCAAAATTCAATAGCCTTCTTTGCAGAGAGAATGAGCTAATCAACAAATTCATATGGAAGGGACCCCAGATAGCCAAAACCATCTTGCAAAAGAAAAGCAAAGTTGAAGGACTAATACTTCCCAATTTCAAAACATATTGCAGGCAACCTTTTACCTTTTCTATAGAGTACAAGTTACAAGGGGTGGGGGTAAGGGATATAGGGAGATAATGCATAATGGATGCAGTGTTTTTGTTTTGGGTGAAGGAATATTTTGGTGATGGGTTGTAGTAATTGTAGTACAACATGGTGAATGTGATTAATGTCACTGAATTGTATTCTTGGGAATCGTTGAGATGAGGAATTTTAAGTTGTATATATGCTACCATAATTAAAAAAGAGAGAGAGATTAAGGAGACAATGAAAATTAAATGCAATCTATGATCATGGACTAGAACTAATAATGGAGGAGTAAAGACATTGGACAACTGATAAAAATGGAATATGGACTGTATGTTTTCTATTGATGTCAAATTTCTTGAACTTGATAGCTATACTTAAGGTGATTACATAATTGACTATCCTTGTTCTCGGGAAAATATATAAGGAAGTGGTGTTAGAGGAGCATGATTTATGCAATCTACTCTTAAAAGTTTAGAAAATAGACAGCAGATATATGTATATATATAGATGATATATGAGAGTGATGATGATGATAGAGATAGATGAAAGAAAGAAAAAAGAAATAAAGAAACAAAGAAACAAAGAAGACCAAAATGCTAATAGTTGGTAAATTGGTGTGTTGTGGTGGGGAGTATGTTGGAGTTCTGTATGTTGTTTTTGTATTATTTTTTGCAACTTTCTGGTAAGTTTGAAGTTATTTCAAAATAAAATTTAGGGTACGAAGAGGAGAGGATACTTGATGCATTCACATCCCTTCCTCCTAGAATACAAAGGCTTTGTTTGGTACTACAATTAGAATGAAATGATTAGGGCACATTAAGAAGGAAAAGAATCAAACTAATCAGGGACTTCTGGCAATCAGATCTTGTTGACCATAGGGGCAGAATGGGAAAATAGAAGGGAAGAAATTGAAGGCAGGGATAAACAGAGGTCCTCCTCATAATCCTGGGGAATCTTTGTCCTTGTAAATTCAGATTTTGGAGGCTGACATTGCAGATTCTAATCTCAGTTTTGTCAATATCTACCTGTGTAACCTTGGGAAGGTTGTTAATCTTTCTGTACCTCAGCATTCTCATGTGCAAAAATGGGAAACATAGTAGAACTTATCTCATTGGGTTAAATGTTATTTATAATTAAGGTATACTTAGAATAAAGCTTGTAACATAGTAAGTGCTGTCAGTATTAGCTACTGTTGTTGTTATTATTATGTTGAGGGTAATTATTATATTTACAGTCTCCTTTAGATGAAAGTACGTAAATGGAAATAAAGAATGTTCTTCAGTGAGAAATCTAAGGTGCTTCTACCTTGTGATTTTCTAGTCACCAACTAAAATAAAAATTACATCAATAAAGAATGTTTTCCTTTACAAACAACAGCATATTGAGTTGCCATCATTAATCAATAAAGAAAATTTAAAATCTTTTACATAATAAGAAGACTAATGGTAAACATCACTGATTTGGTGCAGTAGTACAATACTATCAAGCAGCAAGGTTCATATTATCTTGCTCCTCTACCATGCTCAGCTTATTGTTTAGTTTTTCCTATGGTCACAAGATGGCTGCCAGAGCTACAAATATAATATCTGGCAGAGAGGAAGGGGATTTTCATTGATGAGAGTTACGTAGTTTGCCAGCCTATACACAATTGGGAATCTGTTAACAAAGAAAAAGGATTTCTGGCTGATGGGTAGGCAGTTAACAGCATTTAACACAATATTCATGATTTTAAAATGTTCTGAATTATAATTTTAAAGGCAATTGCAATCACTACCTGTAGCAAGTTGAAAATATATGTAATATTTGGATACAGAGATCAGGAGGGATTTGGATGAGAAAAAACAGAAGAGCTGTTGGTGCTTTGGGCAAGTTATTCGCAGTGAATTTTAAGTGTAATTGAGTGCATAAAAACATACATTTATTTTCAGAAATGCAAATGAAGCACCTGGAATTACTGAAAATAATATAGCTGAATTTCTTATATTACCACTCCTAATCGTATGTATTATCTGAGTTATCAAAAATATTTTGAACTGATATTTAAACTCACCTCTCAGATCCTTCTCTAAAAAATTGTGCTTCATTCATTGCCTCCTTTTACAGCAAAACTCAGGAAAGGTTTGACTGCACTCACTCTCTCGCTTCCATTGATGTCCTCTCCTAAAACCATTCCAGTAAGGCTCTTATCACCATTCCTGTACCTAATCTCTTCTTGTCAGGATCATCAGTCACCTCCATGATGGCAAATGCAATGGTTATTCAAATCTGACATATGGGTCATTTCTCCTGCTATAAAGTACTTTCTTCACTTCACCTCCCAACACACTGGCAGTTCCTGCTAGTTCTTTATAGGATCTTCCTCACTGTCCCACCATTTATATATTAGAGAGTCTCAGGGATAAGTCTTCTGACTTCATCTCATCTTCAGCTACATATACTTTTTAGATAGCTCATACAGTCACTGTTTTAAATATCATCTCTACTGGCAAATACTCCAAAATTTACATCTCTGTTCAAGACCTTTCATCTGAACTCCTGAGTCTTCTATGTCTAACAGGCATGTCGAAGTTATTGTAACAAAAACTATACTCCTGATACTCCTAACCCTCCAAAACTTGCTCCATATACTGTGTTCCCTGCTCAGTATTTGAACCTGTACTTCAACCAGTTGCTCAGATTCTAAACTTCAAAATCATCCTTGACTCTTCTCTATCTTTACTTCCCCATAGCCAATCAATTGGAGAATACTGTAGGCTCTATGTTCAAAACTTACCTTGGCTATGAATATTTTTATCAGCTCCATCCTACCATCCTGCTCCAAACTACCATTATTTAACTTTCATCTTATTGCTCCATGTTATTGCACCATGTCGTCCTTTGAGGGAGGCCTTCTCTAAACACTTGTCTAAAATACTATTTCTCATCCAAGTCTCTCTCTTCATTTTATTTTTCTCAACTTTTCTCCATGGTCCTTAGAAGCAACCAAAATATATATATTTGTATATTATTTTCTGTCTCCTCCCACCAGAATATTTGCAGCATATAATCAGGGATGTGTCTGTTTTGTTCACTGCTGTACCCAGGACACAGAATGGTCCTTGGCTCCTAGTATGTACTCAGTCCATACATATGTCAAAGGTTTAAGTGAATCAGTGAATGGGTATTTTGCCAAGTTACCACTTTATTTTTTTGTTTGTGATTATGCAAACCTCATATGGTTTTTGAGATTTTTTTCATTATTATACATTAAAGTTTTCAACTTTCAACCCCCTAGCAGGTAATGAGAGAAGCATTTTATGTTTTATGATATTTAAATTACAAAACCTACCTTGATAATTCCACTAACTTTTTGTCTTGCATTTTTACCAACATTATGTTTAATATGTTAGTGTTTTCTATAAAATGAACTGTTGACATAAATGTTTTGTTTGTTTAAAAAGCATATGCCTTTAAATCACAATGCTTTGAATCATTAACCTATCTTTTCCATTAGGGGCTATTTTCCTATAGCCCAATAATTTATTAATATTGGAAATCATTCCAAGATAAAATGCTGTGATTTTTCTGCATATGCCAATTAACACCTTCTAAAACAAAAGGCACTTTTTATGTCTGTTATGCCTGACACTATTACATATTTTTTTCCTCTTTTATGTACAATATCTTAATGAACATCTTTTAGCACATTCAGATTAATATTGTAGCCCTTACACAGATGTCATTAATTTTAGGCGCAAGCACGCATATACACATGGCAATGTCTAAATATATTCAATAAAATGCATTTTTAGAAAATGATGAAAGAATAATTGCAGACCACCTCTTTTCCCCCAGCTCTTTATAATTTCTCACACATACTAGCAAAAATTACCTAAGTTAATCAAATGGAAGAGAATTTTAAAATTTGGCTTGGAATTTATTTCTTATCCTTCCTGCCCTCACCTCTACTTTATTATCTACATTCTGCTGTGTATCTACTTCCCAATGAAAATCTTGTCTTTGATCATGACTGGATAAATTCCAGTGGCTTTACAAAATGCCAACATTTCTATCCATGGAATTTATTCTCTGTATATTGTGGGGTTTTTTCTCTCCTTCTACTCTGCTCCATTCCTCTCCTCTTGTTCCTTTAATCTGTCAGCTTTATATTGCCCTGGATTTAAGGATTATGTTCTCTGCTAGTTGTCTTCTCACACTGCTCATTCTTGAAAATAATGTAATAAAAATGTTTCTCGTTCTGTCTCTGACTTCCATTATTCTCCCTACTTTTATCTAAGGTGATTTCATCTTACCCACACAAACCACCATCTGCATAATAAATAATCACACATTTTGCATCTCAGTGTCTAGTTGATTTCATCCTGATGACTAATGCCAAACTCAAATTCAACATCACTGAAAAGATTAAGGGCATTTATCTTCCTAAATCTTCTTCATTCTCATTTTTCTGATCTATATTATTCACTCCCTTCTTTTATATTTTTCCAACTTATAAGACTTGTGTCATTTTCCTCATTTTTTCTGTTTTCAAAATTATCAGCTTATAATTAAGAGTTTTTTAAAAAACATTTGTTACTTTTTTATTACAAACTGTGCTATTGGAGTCAAATAAAAATATACAATTATTTGAAAGAAAATAGCTGCAAAAAATAGCATAAAATTATATATAGTATACATATTACTATACAGTCCAGCCTCAAATTATATTTTCAACTGTTATTTGTATATTTTCCCTTAGCTCAAAAATGTATGTGTTCCTTTCATCTTGTTAATTGAAACATGTTTTCAAAAAAGCTATTGTAACTACCTCCTACCCATTGGGTTTTAAACTTGTCCCCTAATCTCTCTCAGTTTTACGATGTTTAGAGTTTGAAATCCGTATTTACATCCTTAAACATTTTGAAGTTTATAACAGCATTGAGAAGTAAACATCATCTCTCATATATAGATGTACACATGGAGGCTCAGAAAGATTGATTTTCTTGCTTATATGACATGGCACAAAAGGGGACGAGGACTACAGTGGAGGTCTTCTGACCCGTGAATAGTTGCTAGCTTTGACTATCCCACAGATGTCTCTAGAGCAGAACATTCATAAAATATTCCCTTGATCATTCAGGATTAGGTGTTCTACAGTGACATGGCAAATAAACACATAATATATTTTGTTTCCCTCTCTCTGTGTGTGTATGTGTGTGTGTGTATAGCTACATTTTGCTTTATGAAATGGGAGGGGTGATTTGAGTTTGCATCCCTCAAGTGCTCAGTAATATTATGTTTATATTTCTGGAGAGATATAGAGGTTAGGGAATGTTTAGAACCCCCAGTGTTCAGATTGCAAATCTTATTTCAATTAGGGAATCAGGTTAGATTCTATAAATCTATCATGGAATGAATTAGAGAAGCTGAAATACCTTGGGCTTGAATTCCCTGGACCTCAACTTCCCCATCTAATAAAATGAAGGTAATAGACTCATTTATAATAATAAGTATAATAAAGTCTATAATAAATTTAGAGCTTACTATAAGCCAAAAACCATGCTAAATCTTTATATTAATTATCTCTTAACATTCATAAAAAATCCCTTAAGGAGGAGAATTATCTCTGTTTTACAGATGGTGAAACTGAGTCTGAGAGAGTTAAATAACCTTCCTAAAGTCATACAGGTGGTACCCAAAACTGGTCTGCTTAAAGAAAGAAAAATATATTCAAGAAAGTCCTTTGATCTGTGTAGACAGGCTTTTAAATTGTATGTTTTAAAATAAAATATGAATATATATATGTTCATCAGAGAAATAGGATACAGCCAAGAAAAAATATAAATAAATATATATAATTATATAATTTTGGTTTGGGAAACTATTTTACTTATTTTAAAATAAAGGGCCAGATAAGTCACAGTAATAACTCAGAATTTGGGTACACAAATCAAGAAAATTCACAAAATCTATGAGGTACTAACTTAGGGTTTAAATTGATTTTTATTCAGAATGTCTTCTGAAGAATTTTCGTTACATTAGTACTTAAGGGCAATAGTCTATAGTGAATAGAAAATAACTTGTCTCACAAAATATGGGTTAGTTTTTATATATGCACCAATGTGATACTGTCCTTAAACCCTTAAACCCTCTTTAAAGTGCTTCTAGCATCAGCAGGCCAAGAAAATGAAGTACTTGCTCATAGTAAATGTAAGTAATTTCCAAGAGAAAGAGATTATTGCTGTTCCAAAAATCTGGGTCTTTAATAGCTTCCCAGTGTGGAAATCCTCCCCACCCCAGCCCCGCCATCAGGTAAGTCTTTGCTTATTGTTAACCTGGCTCCACTTCTCCATCTGATTTCCCATCTTTTAAAAAATCACTTAGCCCACATACAGCTCTCATCTATTCTTGGCTGTTTTAGTACAAGCTCAACCTACACGTGGACCTGAGCACGGGTCCCTGGGCTTCCCGTTTGTACTCTAATTACTTTTTTTTAAAGCCTTGTTTGGACCAGAAGCCTTCCAAACCCAAGCCCTATCTATAGAGAAATTACACCCACACATCCCCGAACCTTCTAACCTGAACTAAAGAATGGCTCTCAGGAAAAAATCCATGGCAGAAAAAGATGATGAAATGTGGCTAACCTTAGAGGAAGGAAAGCTGTCCAGGAAATTTCAAGCCTAAATAAAATGGAAATTTTAAGCAGCAGCTTCTCGTAGGAGAGTATTCCTCATGGGTCCTGGGTGAGCAGACTGAAGAAGTACACACAGTCCCTAAGCCAGTTCAGGAGTCTTTTTTAGAAGGATTCCTCAGGTGAGGAAATGTGGAAAAAAGGGAAAATTCAAAGTGGGAAGTGAAATTTACAGGTTTGAGGAATATCAGAGAATGAGGAAGAAGAGGAAAGAATGGGTAAAAACTTGGAGAATATCTTCAAAGCTGAAAAAGCATAGTCCTCTGATCAGTTACCCCAGTGGACCCTGGCAAAGAGCAGGTACCCAGCCCAGGGTTTGGGGTTGCTAGGCTCAGCCCATCAACATAGACCAGATGGGGATTTGAGGGTGTTAATGCTCTGGGTAATCATAAATATGTGTGTCTGCCGGAGTTCTGTGTGCTGTGAGTCCTCTTGGAGGCTGGTGGGGATGGCAGTGACCATATCACAGTTGCCCAGAAATCTGGCCAACTCTTTTATTAGTTGCAATAAGGGAGTGGATAGACCAAGTTCCCTTCACAAATTTGCTCCCATGGAGTCAAGTGAAAAAGCCAATATTCTGATTCTCTGCTTTAAAGCCTTTCTGAAATAAAGTAGGGTGAAACAAGCAAATAAAGAATGA
Organism: Dasypus novemcinctus; assembly: GCF_030445035.2. NCBI lineage: Eukaryota > Metazoa > Chordata > Mammalia > Cingulata > Dasypodidae > Dasypus > Dasypus novemcinctus. The sequence goes on along the minus strand of NC_080683.1, from coordinate 43,390,486 downwards.
TAATTCTGTTTTCTTTCATGCTCACTTTTCTCTGACCATTTGAGGCTCTAGAAACACAAGTTGCTGAGTACAGAAGGGGAAGTGGTTTGGGTAGTGAAATAGTGTTGCTTTTTTAACCTATAAATGAGTTTAGAAGAGAATGGAATATTTTCCATGATGGTGTAAAGAGATGAACTGAAGAGATAGAGGGCTAGCAAAGCAAAGAATGAGAAAAGCAAACACCTGAGTGGTAGATGACAATGGAGGGCACCAATTGGAGAATGGAAATAGAAGCCAGAATGAATAGAAACTGCAGAGGCTGGTAGAGTTTATTTCACCCAGAAGACAGAAAATCTTCCTTAGAAGAATGTCATCCTCATGAGAGGAAGCTGCCATTCCTACCCTGTTTGGGAGGCAAAATGGGTACATAAGAAGAAATCTGGGCACACTATAAACAAGCATTCCCTGCTTTATACTTCTGCCCAGGATTGAGACTGCTTGTGGTGACAGGAGACACTGGGCAATAAGAAAAAGAAAAGGATGAATAAGAAGGAAAGTAAAAATCTAACAGGAGGAAACAGAAGATGAAAAACAGATTTCTTGCAAAATCTGGATTACTTAAAAGAAATTTATCTAAATATAGAGGAGTCCAGGGAAAATAAGAAAGAAGTTTCCTAAAGAAAACCCTTGAAAATCAGAGGCATGTGCAATAGAGGAGAGCACAGGTAATGTTGTCACTAACGCAGGCCACCAACAGGGGAAAGGACAGGTACAGAAGATTAGCCAGATAGTCAAGATTTTCAGTTATTCAAAAAAATCATCTACTAGATTAAATACTTCTTTTGGCATTTGGCTTTTGCTGAAGGGCTTTCTTAGTCTTCAGTCTTTTTTATATAACCCCAGTCCCATTTTCTATGAATTTAATTTCTAATGGAAAGTAAGTATGGAATCTCAATGAGAAGGTGTTTCTACAGCTGGAAAATGTGAATTCTGTCCTTGAAACATTATATTCTGTTTCATTTAATCAAAGACTGAATAAAATCTTTAAGAGGAAACCACTGAAACAGTCTTTTTTTTTCCTCACATGCACAAAAAATTCATTCCATCAATCTTGATTCATTAAAACAGAATGAAATTGTATCTACTTTGTCTCTGTTGCCCTTCATCTTTGAATGAAGCTTCTTTATAAGTGCTTATAATAAATTTTCCTGAGGTATCTGGTATCAGTTACAATTTCCAGGAATTTTTTAAAAGGTTACTTTGAGAGAGAATCATAAACAGAGAATTGAGAAATCCCTCTACCATCTTCTTTCAGGGTATTGTTGTATAATGGAATGAGAATCAGAATTTAGGTTGAAGTCCCAGGTGCGTAACTTTCTACTTGCTTGATCTCAGACAAGTCACTTAAACTTTCTAAGTCACAGCTTCCTCATCTGGGGAATAACAATAATGGTTCTTGCCAATTCAAACATAAATAACATAGAAATAGTGAATAAACACATAAAACATTCAACTTCATTAATAATCAAATAAATAAGGTTAAAATATTTCTTAAATTGGCAAAGATCTCCCCAAATCCCCAGTGTTGATGAAGGCCAAACCAGACAGGCACTTTCATACCATACTAGAAAATAAAACATCAGTATGTATCAGGAAACTTAAAAAGGCTCATGTAATTTGACTCAGCCATTTTTTTCTAGTAATCTATCTCAAGCAGATCATTTGAGAAACACAGACTACACTTTATACACAAACAGATTTACAAAAATTATTTATAACGTTGAAAAATTTGAAACCTCCTAAATATATGGAGGAATTCCAAAGATAAGACTGCTAATAGAATGTAACCTATGTACATAGATAAGTGCATATGTATGGGTTAGATATCATTGCAACTCTCTCAGTGGCCTCATCAGCAGCCAAATACGAAATGAGATTATATTTCATTTTATATTCCAATTAACATAACTCCAGTGGCCCTCTGATGCATTTGTCAAAAGATCCACCATGCTCGCTGCATTCCTGGCAACTGTTATGGGATTTTCCCAGGTCACTAGTTCATATGAGCTCCAGGCAAGCCCCTCAGCTTCTTTTTCACAGCCCTGCTGATCCTGGGCTGCAGATAGCTCTGCACTGGAACCACTGGTAGCCTACTTTGTCCCCCACAGCACAGGGAGAAAAGTAGTGACATTTATTCCATCTTTCTCTGGGCCTGTGGGTAAGGGAAGTGTGGTCCAGAAACCTGCCAATTACTGCTACAAGAAATGACCCTGTGGGGTGTCCAAAGCCAGCCTTGGGATAAACTGGTCCCTAACATGGTGAGAGTCTCCTCTGCTCCTACTCACCAGACCCTCCATTTCTCAGAAAAGAAATGCAACTCTACCCCCCAACTATGTGCTCACACCCCAAGAGAGACCACAATGTCCTCATATCCCAGGCAGATTGAGAAATCCATTGCATTGTTGTAAATCTTAACACAGCCATGCCCATCATTCACAAGTCAGCAGTGGCTGCTTTGTGCTGCCAGGGCAGAGTAGAGTAATTGTAAAAGAGACCATACGGCCCACAAACACTAAAATATTTACTATCTGGTCCTTTGCTGAAAAAATTTACTGACACCTGATCTAAGGTCAGGAAAAGTAGGAGGCAGTCAGATCTAGAAAGCTAGCCCCTGGTGAATAAACCTAAAGGACTAAACTGAACCAGAACCCTAGAATTATAGCCCAGCAAAATCATAGTCAAGAAAAAGAGCAAGGTGAAAGAAAGTGAAACAAGTTCAGCAGCTCATCTAGCAAAATTCCATTCACTGCAAGAGCACACTTTTCGGTGACATAGCATACAAAGCCTTACTGCAAAGATGATACTCTGTTCTGAACCCATAGCCCTGCTACCTCCCACACTGGTAATCAGGATCATTATGGGAGTTTCTCAATGCAACTAACACAAAGCTGTTTTGAAATCAGGAGTGATCTGGAGGAGGATCAAGTGTCTCTTGTTCCAGAGTACTCTCTGGCATGTGGCTTTTGTGTGCACGTAACCTTCATTTGGCTTTAATCCAGAACAGACTATAGAGGGAAAGACTATATAGGACTCTTCCTCTAAAACCATTGGAAAGATTAGAGGGCGTAGGCTCCAAGGTGACATTTTACAAGGCTAAGCTTAGGACACAAAATGGATGCACACAAAGTATACCTTTCTAGATGTTTCAGAAATAAAATTAGTTTATATTTTGATACCTCCCTCTTCCTTTACTGAGGTTGCCTCTGAGTCCACTGTAAGAGATAGGGATCAGTTTAGTTTTCACATAAAGGTAATATAGAGCAGGGTGGAAAAAAATATTAACTAATGTAACCTGGCAGCCTACTGCTTCAGTCTCCCACTCCCGGGTTAAGCAAGAACAAAGGAAACCAATTTAAGCCAGTCCTATAGCTGATAAAAAGGATGCACAAGGAAAAGTTAAGTCAATATCAATTCAGTACTAAATTCCATTCCTCATTTGGCAAAAGGAGCAGGTAAAAGCCAAAACAGTTGGAATGTGATGGGGGAAAGTTAATAAAAAACTGGGGGACTTGTGCAGGAAAGTTAGACCTCTTGGATAGGCTGTGACCTCTGAAGCATCCAATCTATGGAGAAACAGAGGAAGGGCCTGCATGCTAGGCTTAGGGATATAAATTGTGTCATGTTCCTTTGTTCGGGGCACCAGCCACATTTTCTGGTTGTGTGCCCCTTCTTGCAAGATTGAGAATAAATTCTTTTCTTCTCCACAATTGGGTGAGTCTTATTTTCTTCCAGAAGATTTCTTTCTTACAAACTCTGAGGGCTTGTCTGGGATTCTGAAGCTTCAGAAAGCAGACCCCTGGGGTGGATGATGGGGAGGCATGCCCCGCTGTTTAAGCAGTCTTGGACTCCACAGGCAGGGGACTTGCCTCTGACAGCCAAGGGACCCAGAACAGATGCTTAGATCTCCTGATTGTAGATGAGTGAGAAAAAGGGAAGGGAAAATCTGGCTCTCATTGACTAGGTGACTTGGTGCATGGACCAAGGTAAGAACAAATGTTATTAAGTATTACTTTGGTGGTCAGAAATTTGGTTGAGTCTGAAGTTGATTGTATGTGCATGCGACGTGATACACTGGGCAAAGTGAATGTGGAGTTCCAATTTGCATTTCCCTTCTCCTGTGAGGGAAAGGGCCAGAGATGGGTGAAGTGAAAGATTTGAGAGAAAGAGACCCAAACAAGATTTGGAATGGAAAATAGAGAAAGTTGGTAGGTGGGGAAAAAGGGGAAGGGTATATCTGTAGGATCCTCCAGAGATATTCTTCCAGATATTCCTTTAGGGAAGATGTTAAGGCATTGGGTTGATAGTGACTGACCAAGGGAAAAGACAAGAAGAAAATGATTAAATACTGCTGTTGTACCTGGGCCAAGGAAAGTATTTTACTGTCCAATGTATTCTGGCCAAAATATGGGGCAGATGAGGATTGGCTTTGTGCTTACCTTGTACTGTATGTTAACAGGAAAACACCCTTCTCCAAATAAGAATCTGATATGCTGTGTGCTGGCTACAGGGAAAGGGGGCTACTTTCTATCCTATGAAAGCTGAAACTCTAGACCCAGAAGTTAAGGCTGCAGAAACTAAGGCTGCAGAAATTGAGGCTATGGAAACTAAAGACACAGAAACCAAACCCTGGTACCCCCTGTTGAATCTTTATTCTCCTTATGTTCCCCCTCCCATCCTGGTACAAGAGCCTTTAGACTTGGAGGGCCCAATAGAACCCATTCTAAACCCTGGAATCAAACAGAGAATCAAGCAGGGCCAACAGCACCACTGGTTACAACCCACCAAGAGCTGAGGAAAGACCTAAAACAGTGTAAGAAAGATATACAAAATTTCCCATTCCTCAGAGCACCTGAGGAGAAGAGGGTGAAAGAGCAAAACTCCATTGAGCCTTTGTATCCACTGAGAGAAGTACTAATGGGGCCAGGGGAGATTGGCTATGTAAATGCCACACTGATGAGTACTGAAGAAAGGAACTTCAAAAAGGAGATGAAATCACTAATGGAAGATCCAGCAGGTCTGGTTGGACAAACAAATCAATTCCTAGGTCCTAGTTTATATACCTGGCCTGAATTTATGTCCATACTGAATATTCTCTTTATGGGAGAAGAAAGAGGAATGGTGTGGAGGGTATGAAGGAGTGGGAAAGGCAGCATCCACCCAGACAGGGGGTAATGGCAGCAGAACAGACGTTCCCAAACATGGACCCTAATTGGAATAATAACCACCTGGTGGATAGAGCACAGATGAAAGATCTTAGAGACCTCATTATACAGGGGATCAGACTGGCTGTACCCAAATCTCAAAACTTGAAGAAGGCCTTTGAAGTAGCCCAAGAGAAGGAGTGCACCCCATAAGGAGAGCAGCCCAGTGCGAAAGAAAGTTTAGCCTGCCCAGGAATGTGCTGCACACATGGAGAGCTGAGACAATAAGATGACACAAGAAAAAGAAACAGATTCCAATGCCGCTGACAACAACAGAAGCGGACAAAGAACACGCAGCAAATAGACACAAAGAACAGACAACTGGGGAGGGGGGGGAAGGAGAGAGAAATAAATAAATAAATCTTAAAAAAAAAAAAGAAATTACATTTTTAGTGGACACTGGGGCAGCCTGATCCTCTGTGGCTCATCTCCCCAAAGGGGTCAAACTCCCCGGCTCCCTTATAGTCTCAGGGGCAAAAGGAGAAGGATTTGAGGCCCCCATTCTTTATCCTACTAATATTTGTTGGGAGGACAATCAAGGGTAGGCCCTTTGTTGTACATCCCAGAAGCCAGGAGTAATTTGTTGGGAAGGAACTTAATAGTATTCATGGGTTTGGATTTGGAAGTAAGGGATGGGCAGATAGAAGTAGTCTTAGCCATGCTCACTGAAGGTGAGAGAAGGGAATAGAGGGAGGTTGCAGGTATCCTCTAATAAGATCAAATTGACAAAGGAAAGGGAAGTTGCTTGTTGAAGACAATATCCCATTCCCTTTAGGAGGAGGTCTTCTTTGGGATGGACTCTTGGAGCTCTGTATGTCCCCCTTCAATTCTCCTATCTTGCCCAATCAGAAATTGGATGGTAGTTGGAGGATGGCAAAAATCTCAGGACCATGAATCAAATTGTTCAGATCTGCCACACAGTAGTTCCAACCCATACACTCTCCTTAGTAAGATAACCTACCAACATAAATGATTTAGTGTAATAGATCTAAAGGATGGCTTTTGGGTCCATCCCTTTGATCCAGAGAGTGGGGACCTGTTTGTCTTTGAATGGGAGGATCCCTCTACCAGAAGAAAACAGCAATATAGGTGGACAGTTCTACCCTAAGGCTTCACAGAATTCCCCAACCTCTTTGGGCAGGAACTGGAAAAAGTATTGGAGAATTTTGCAGTACTGCCTGAAATTTTCCTTTTACAAGATGTGGATGATCTGCTAATATCAGGTGAAGGAAGGCAAATGGTGGCCTGAACTACAAAGAGCTTTTTGAATTTCCTGGGAGATCAAGGGCTAGAATATCAAAAAGTAAGCTACAATTTATAGAAAAGTATGTCAAATACCTGGGTCATCTCATTAATGAGGGAGAAAGGAAGATAAGTCCGGAAAGAATTCAGGCCATTACTGAATTGCCTCTTCCCTGGACAAAAAGAGAACTAAGATTTTTGGGATTGGTGGGATAGTGTAGATTATGGATAGATTCTTATGCATCCCAAACCAAGGGGTTATACCTAAAACTATTGGAGGAGAAGCCTGACAAATTAGAATGGAAGGAGAGGGAAGTAAAGGCCTTAGAGGGGCTCAAATGGGCATTGGGGCAAACCCCTGTTCTAGCCCTCTCCTCCCTTGAAAAACCTTTCCATTTGTTTGTTACAGTAAATAAGGGGACAGCCTTGGGAGTCCTAACCCAGATCTGGGAGGCCAAAAGAAGCCTGTGGCCTTTCTTTCCAGAATCCTGGACCCTGTCTCCAGAGGATGACCTGTGTGTGTTCAGGCCATGGCAGCAACCTCTCTCTTAGTAGAAGAAAGCAGAAAACTGACCTTTGGAGGGGCCTTAGTTGTTAGCATCCCTCATCAGGTCAGGACTATTTTATCTCAACAAGTAGGAAGGTGGTTAACAGATTCCTGAATTCTGAAATATGAGGCAATTCTAATGGAAAAAGACAATTTGATACTGACAATAGATCATAGTCTGAACCCAGCCTTTTTCTTTTGGAAAGGTCCAACCAGGTACATATAAATGAGCATCAGAAGTGTCACACTTTTGAGGCAAAAGGCAACAGATTGGCTGATGAAAAGGCCAAAGAAGCTTACCTCTGTTCCTCTCTGGAACTGATGGTCCTGATGCCCTCCATCCCCAAAGAAATTGGAATCCCTGTATTCTCCAAAAAGGAAGTGAAAGAACTAGAACAATTGGGGGGTAACCTTAGATATCCAAGGGAAGTGGCTTCTTCCAGACAGTCAGCAGATGTTGAGTAAACAAATAATGAGGGGAGTACTAGTGGTTTTGTACCAAGGGAGTTATTGTGGGGTACAAGCCAAGTGTGACCTGGTCCTCAAGCATTTCAGGTGTGAGGGCCTTTATACTATAGCCAAATAAATAAGTGAATAGTGCATAATCTGTCAGAGGGTTGATAAGAAAGTTTTAAGAAAGCAAGTGCCAAGGGGGAGGGAGCCTGGCCTCAGACCATTCCAGAGTATTCAGGTTGATTATACTGAAATGCCCCCCGTAGGTCCACTAAATTTTGTTCTGGTTATTGTAGATCACCTGACAGTGTGGGTAGAAGCATACCCTCTAGTTTCTGCTACAGCATTAGGGACTTGAAAAATTATCTTTGAACAAATCATTCCCCAAAATGCATTTGTAGAAATAAAGATTCAGACAATGATAGTCACTTTACATTCAGAGTGTTTCAAAATATTATTCAGGGTCTAGGCATTGCATGGAACATCCATACACTCTGGCACCCACCATCCTCAGGAAAAGTAGAAAGAATGAACCAAAGCTTTAAAAAAACTTTCTAATTTGGTCTTAGAAACCAAATTACCATGCATTAAATGTTTGCCTATAGCTCTGTTAAGGATCCTGACTGCCCCTAGGAAGGAACTGGGAATTTCTCCTTATGAAATGCTCTTGGTCTGCCCTTCCCTGAGAAGCCTGGAGAACTCCCCTTCTTCACGTTAAAGGATCTTTTACTTCAAAATTATATACTGGCCTTGTCTTCTTACTTTGTCACCCTTCAGATATCATGGTTTGCTGGTTCAGCCTCTGTCTCTTGAATTTGCAGTACACCAACATCAACCTGGCAGCTGGGTGTAATCAAGTCATGGAAAGATTCCAAACTCCAACCAACCTAGGAAGGACCATATCAAGTCTTGCTGACAATTAAAACCACAGTCCGAATGGCAGAAAAAGGCTGGACTCACTACACTCGAGTAAAGGGACCAGTACCTGAGCCAGATGATAAGTCCCCAGTAACACTGTCCAAGTCCTGGGACATAATTTCAACTTCATATCCCTTAAAGATCTCTCTGAGAAGGCAATAGTTGGGAGGGCATATCAGAAAGGGGGAGGAACTGCTCAGAACCTGTATCAGTGAACTTTGTGGGAAGATATCCCTCCACTTAGAGGGAAGACTATTATCTATATCCACCTTGTCTAGTGCCTCAAGAGACTAGCAGAGGAAGGATTTAAAGTTTCTGAAAATGAGAATAACTATACTGACTATGATGTTTCAGATTCAGGTCATCACAAGCCCCGTTAAATTGCTAGTAAATATAACTGAAGGCCTAGATTCCCAGACTGTGCAGTTTGATGCCTGTCAAGTGATAAGGTGTGGAGATTTAGGACAGCAGTGGCAGATGAATGAGCAAAATAAATATCTATACCCAGAGTCATGGAGAAGTTATCTCAACTCTCCCCCATCTCAATTGGAGCCTTGTGTAGTGGACTATCACGTAATAGGGGTGGACTGCCAGGAACAGAGACCATACTCACCTGAAACCATTAGAGGACAAGATAACCTTTTATAAAGGTAATTCTACACCAGACTACAAAAACCTCCAGTGTAACCTGATAGTAATAACCATTAGAAAGGCAGACAAATTCAGCAATAACAACCGTTATTCTTCCCCTAACAGAGTCTATGGGATGGGGGTGGACGTTACAGGTAAAGATCCTCTGGGGAGGTTCCATACTTGAGTTCTTCCTTCCCCTGTGGATATGGTGTCAACAACGTCCCTTCCAGCTAACCCTACAGAGATACCAAGGGAAAACCCACCAAAGACCAGTTCCCCAATGCAGAATGATCCCAAAGCAGTCAGGATACTTAAGGCAGAGGATTTAATGCAGACCATAGAAATAGAGACAAGATATGGAGACACAAATGCCTGGGTAGAATGGGTCAAATATACAGTCCAGAGTCTGAACAAAAGCAACTGTTACACTTATGCAACAGGACGGCACACTGTTTTTATTGTACCCTTTCCATTAGGTATGGAAGAGCATGAAAGGGAGTTTAAATGCATGGTATTCCTCTTTCAGAATGCTATTCCTGATGAAAATTGTAGTATGTTGTCCACTCTCTTCCCTCCTGTTAAAAAGGGAAACATCAAAGCCATACCACTTCCTACCTTGGTCCAGGAAGTCACTACCTGTCTCTCTAGATGGGGAAAAGGGCTCCAGGATCTTGGGACCATGGCCTTGTGTACACAAGTATGGAATGTGAGGGTAGTACTGGCAATTTCTCTAGTTTGGCCATACCTCAAGCAGACCTTTGGTGGTACTGCAGAAAGTGCATCCTCCAATTGGTGTTACCTGAGAGGTGGGGTGGAAACTGTGCTCTGGTCCAATTGGCTATCCCATTCACCTTGGCATTTGAAAAAAAGCTAAAATAACATCCCAGGGAGGGAGAGAGAAGTCTACTTGGTTCTTCTGATGAGCAGATCTATCTAGACCATATAGGAGTTCCCTGAGGAATCCCAGATGAATTTAAGTCTAGAAATCAGGTAGCAGCTGGGTTTGAGTCATTCTTGTTCTGATAGGTCACCATTAATAAAAAATGTAGATTGGATTAATTACATTTATTATAATCAACAGAGATTTATTAATTACACCAGGGATGCAGGTAAGGGAATTGCAGGACACTTAGATACTACTAGCAGAATGGCATGGGAAAATAAAATGGCCTTAGATAAGATGTTAGCTGAGAAAGGGGGAGTCTGTGTTATGATTGGAGGTAGTTGCTGTACATTCATCCCCAATATCACTGCCCCTGATGGAACTATCACTAAAGCTTTACAAGGTCTAACAGCCCTGAGAATTAGCAAAGAATTCTGGCATTAGCAATTCACTCACAGGATGGCTAGAAAATTGGAGTGGAAAATGGAAAGGGGTTGCACTGTCCATCATTTAAAAAAATTTTTTTTAATGTTACATTAAAAAAATATGAGGTCCCCATATACTCCCCCAACCCCCTCACCCCACTCCTCCCATAACAATATCCTCCTCCATCATCATGGGACATTCATTGCACTTGGTGAATACATCTCTGAGCACTGCTGCACCACATGGTCAATGGTCCACATTATAGTTTACACTTTACCCCGGTCCACCCAGTGGGCCATGGGAGAACATACAATGTCGAGTAACTGTCCCTGCAGTACCACCCAGGACAACTCCAAGTCCTGAAAATGCCCCCACATCACATTTCTTCTTCCCACTCCCTACCCTCAGCAGCTACCATGGCCAATTTCTCCACATCAGTGCTACATTTTCTTTGATTACTAGTCACAATAGTTCATGAATAGAATATCAGTATAAGTCCACTCTAATCCATACTCTATTCCTCCATCCTGTGGACCCTGGAATGGTTATGTCCACTCCATATCTATATCGAGAGGGGGCTTAGATTCCACATGGATGATGGATGCAATTCTCCTGCTTTCAGTTGTAGGCACTCTTGGTTCCCTGGTGCGGCAGTTGACCTTCTTCACCTCCATGTTAGCTGGCTGGAGTAAGTCTAATAAACCAGAGTTAGGAGTTGCAAGTCTGTTGAGGCTCAGGGCCTGGCTATCACATGGACAATCCAGAGTTTCAAGTCCCCTGAGTATACACTAAACCCCAGCACCAACCACAGGTCCAGTAAAAGTAACAGGAGAGGCTTGTAAACAAAGATCACATCTAAGTCCAACTCCATCACACTCAGGAACACAAACTCCAAAGTAGGGCCAACTGACATGGCATTGAACTCCATTTGCCATGACCATAGAACCTGTGGGTCTCTGTAGCCCTCAGAAGAACCGATACTGGGAGTTGTATCTACATTAGCTGTTTCTGGGACTCTGCTGAGGTGTGTGTAAGGGCGACCCCTCTGATGACCTCCCAGATCTTTTTTGGAGACTCATAGCCAAATAACTCATTTGTCCTTTCCATTTCCCCCTTTTATTCAGGGTCAAAAAGCATTTTAACTCCCGATATTACACGTAGGCTGAGATATTCTGCTGGTCTGAGTTGACCCTTTTTTTCAAGGTCATTTTCTAGTTTCATCATCACCTGGTACTTGGTAGTAATCCCTCAGCACCAGGGAGGCTCATCCCCAGGAGTCATGTCCCACACCAGGGGAAAGGCATGCACTGTCCATCTTAACTTCCCTCATTATCTCAGCTGAGGTGCTTACCACAGTCAGATGTATCATTCCATGTGCTCAAGAGTTAGTTGAAAGACTCATTGAAATCACCCTAACCAAACAAATGCCTATATAGTATAGACAAAACTATCTATACCCCCTTAAAGAAGGGGATCCCTATGGTGAAGATAGCTCTTAGAAAATTTGAAGAATGGAAAAGTGAAAACTAAAAGGAGTTTAAAAGAAAGAGGGGCGATTGTAAGAGATGGAGATCAGTTTTAGTTTTCACATAAAGGTACTATAAAGCAGGGAGGAAAAAAAATTATTAATGTAACCTGGCAGCCTGCTGCCTCAGTCTTCCACTCCCGGGTTAAGCGGGAACAAAGGCCAATTCTATACCTGGTAAATTTGATAACTGGTAAAGGATGCACAGGAAGAGCTAAATCAATAGCAATTCAGCACTAAATTCTGTTCCTTACTGGGCAGAAGGAGCAGGTAAAAGCAAAAATGGTTGGAATTTGATGGGAGAAACTTAATAAAAAACTGGGGGACTTGTGCAGGAAAGTTAGACCTCTTGGATAGGCTGTGACCTCTGAAGTATCCAATCTATGGAGAAACAGAGGAAGGGCTTGCATGCTGGACTTAGGTGTGTAAATTGTGTCATTTTCCTTTGTTCAGGGTGCCAGCCACATTTTCTGGTTGTGTGCCCCTTCTTGCAAGATTGAGAATAAATTCTTTTCTTCACAATTGGGTGAGCCTTATTTTCTTCCAGAAGAAGATTTCTTTCTTACATCCACCCAGATTGTTTTTGCATGTTGTTAAGATGTGGGGTGAAGGGAGTGCAAGAGATAGGGATTCTCAACTGCTCTTTCACACAATTAGCCAGAGGCCACTCTTATTTCTGTCTAAAAATTCCCTCCAAATCCAGCATTTCTCTCTCCTATTTTTTCCCTACATCTCAGGCATATAGAACTCATTCTGTTCCCCCAACATGTTGGGGACCTAGAAAATTATGAAGCCATCTAGGGTCTTCGGTTCCCAGACACAGAGAAATGGTTTCTTGGGACTTGCTGCATCCCCAGGGATCTATTAAGGAATCAACCAAGAAAAGGGCCAGAGTTTGCCTTTTCTCTCAGATCTCACAAACCCACTAAAGATTCTATCCACCTGGGGAAGCAGAGACCATGACTTTTTCTCACAGGCAGCTCCATGGTATCTAAGAACCCTTGGATTCTCTCTCAAGTGACCCATCTCTAGGCCAGAGGAACACATTTTCCCCCTAAAATTGGGACAGATATCCTAGGGTTCACTTATCATATCATTATCTCAAATCTGTTGTGTGCTTCTCTTAGCCCTTTCAATTTTTTCAGGGCCAGACGTCTAGAAACGTAAAAGGTAGAGTATCTCTTTCTCTGCTGTTTTTGCCAACACACCCTTTCTCTAAAGCAATGAGCTCAGAATAACCTTTAAACTTGACCAGGGATAAAGGAACAGAGGAACAGAAAATGCTCAGGGGGAAATTGGGAAAGATTTGGTTAATATTTCAAAAACATTATTCCACAGAAGGCAACTCAAGTTCTTACTAGCTAATCAGTGGATTATGTATAAGATCATGGGACCAAGAATCACTGCCTATCACTATTTGCTTTATCACACAAACATACACAAAATTAAAAGACTAACACCTCACAGAGAAAATTTGTGCAATATTCATGAGAGACCAAAGTAATATATATCAAAATTTATTATAAATCAATAAAAAAGAAAGTAGAAAATTGGCTAAAGACATGAAGTAGCAATTTACAAAAGATTACAAGTGGCATATTCAAATGTATATCCAACATATTAACAGTAAACAAAGATAAAATTATCTAGGGCTATTTATAGGAATACAGCTTCTTAGGTCCTACCTCCTGTGTATACTCACACAGAATTTATAAGGAGAATCATGGGTAGCTACATTTTCAGTTCAGTACCACTGACTAAGAACCAATCAAAATTTGGATCCCACTGGTATTGAAGAAATTATGCTTGCTCAGGAAAATTAGAGTCTGACCAAATTAGAATCACTACTGGCATGATACAAAAATGCAACAAATATACCAAAGAAAAGGTGTTAATAAAAGGGTGGTATATGGGCATACTGTATTTTATATATGATTGTTCTGTAAACCTACAGCTTCTCTAATAAGAAAAAAAAGGATGGGGAAAAAAAAACTATCACCACTGCCACCAACTATAGACAGACAGCAACCACATCTGGAGATGGTATCCTAACAGAGATGGCCTTTTCTTTTCTACACATTATGCTGCAACCAAGATTCTAAAGTATTTTCCTGCAGTAGGTGTCCTCTACCCTACCTATACCACAATTCTTCTTCAACCTTTTTTTTTTAATACAAATTTTACTGCTACTATTCATTTTCTAATATTTGATGTCTGTACTTCTGGTTTATCCAAGAATATTAGTCTTACCTCAACTGGAAAAAGAAAATCACTGGTTTTCAGGTCTTTGGGCTAGTAAGTGCTGTCTTGATCACATTACAGAATTCCACTGATATAACAGAAACTATAGTAGCTGCCTAAGTGAGCATATGCCTCACATGGAACCCAAATATGTGCACAGCGGTCCTATTACTAGGTGCTATCTACATGTACTCAAAATGGGTAACATGGTGATGGTGCTCCATAGACAAATGTGGGTCAAACATAGTCTAAATGAAATTCACTGCAAACAGACTTGTTTAAAATGGCCTGCTCTGTGGTGACAATTACATTTGCATTTATTATCCAAATGTAAACAAGATGTGCTATACAGGAAAGGAAAATGAGAAACAGTTCTACCAGCACAGGAATATTCGATTTAGAACACTGCCATCATCTCTTGGCAGAAATATTTTGTTGGCTTCATTTTGGAGCAGATTGCTTTGATTTTTCCCTGTTCTAAAGTACGGGTGCCAAGCTACATAACTAGAACATTAATGCCAATGTTTCTTAACTGACCAGAAAAAAACTGTATTCTAGCAAACTATATTGTGTTATTAGAATGGCTCCTACTTGGTAAACCATAATTGGAAAGCCTTTATTAAAGTCTATAGGAAAGTTCTGGTTTGGAAGATAATAGTATAAACAGGTATACTATTTAATGTCTTTCTATATCTGCTCTGTTCTCAGATAATAATCACTACCTTTTCCTATGTAATAACACTTAAAAATTCCTCTATTATTGCACATGTTGTGTTGTATCATAATCATCTATTCAGACGTCTTTCTCAGCTCCTCAGGCATGAGCTACTTGAGAGAGCCATCTCTGGCATTTTGGTACCTAGAATAGCGATAGTATATGCCTAATACATGCTTTCTAAGTGAGTAATTCCATAACCAAGGAATAAAAGGCCATGCTTATGTATTTAAATCTAACCAAAATATAAAATGTAAAAATGGTGGGACAAATCATATTACTCTCTGTGTAAAATAGACAATGTCAATAGCTTATGTCAATTCTTATCGAACATAGAAATCAATTGAAGTGTTAGAACAAAATTGACACAGACTGGGTATTCATTAAATGCTACCAGTTGACTTGCTTTTCCATTTGTAGATGGTGAAGGAATTCCATATCAAGTCATTTACAGGCAACCTTGATGCAGCTGACTCATGCACAGCCTCTGTTGAAGCCAACTTTAGCCTTTACTCACCATAATCATCTCACATCAAAAGTAGGAACAAGAAATGTAGATTTTCCTTAAGGAATTTTCCTTTGGTTTTGCTGCACCATTTTGAGGATAACATGGAAGGTTTAAATGTACACTATACAGGAATCAGCTTAATTAAAACTGATTCCAATTTCTGTTCTTCCCAAAGTCACTCTACTGCCACACTACTATCCAGGATTCCGCTCTCTCTTTGACCCTCCATTAACGCAATGACTTCATCCTCTGCAAATGAGCACCTTCCAGTGACCTCACCTTCCCTGCTGTATGCACAACCCCTAGCCCAGTCTTCACCCAGCCAACTTCTCTCCCAGATGACTAGACCAGGGAGGACTGGTCACCTTTCAAGTAAATAAAAATATCATCTCACTATGTATAAAATCTCTCATAAAGTAGCAGCTAGTTAAAATAAAATTGATGATGGACAGAAAACAATTCACTTCAGTTATTTGGAGATTCTAAATAAAAAATAGTTTTTAAAATTTAGAATAAACCTTCAATCTAAATATTTAAAAAAATGAATATAGGCTATTTAATAACTTTTTGCTAATTCAAATACTTCCATTATTCCTGTCCCAAATTTATAAGATTCTATAAAATCTTTTCTGTAATTGACTGCAGGTTATGTAGTATAGAGGAAGAGATGTAGGATGTTTACCATTTAATTAATTTAATCAGCTCAGCCATCTAATGTTTACAGATGGTAATCTTGTCATAAAATAAGTGTGTCTTTCTTATCCTTTGAAGTTTTCCTTATTTTAAAATGTTCTTTTCATAATTCCCTATTTTCTTGACTATTTCCTGGCCAACCAAAGGCCCTTTCAAGTTGCACATTGTTATCTTCTATGACATGCAGGCTTGTCATTTATTCTTTTTCTCCTAGTTCCATGACACTTTTTTGCAGTGTGCTCTCCTTTGCACCCTCATCCTTATGATGTAAGTAAAACTCCAATCCAGTCTTTAGAGAGCCTCCCTGGTGGGGAATCTCAGGTAAAATGAGCCACCTGAAGGGGTCACATACCTGGGGAAGTAAGCAGAGGTGGGAGGCAAGAAGAAAGCACAGAAAGCAGCTTGATCATTTGCCTGCAGCTAGTTCCAGAACATGTGTGCACTTACATAAAAAGATACACTGATCAGACCTGGGGAAAAAGATTTGGCAAAAGATGAAAATGCCTGTTATCAAAACATGAAGGTTTATAAATTAAGTGTTACAAGTATTAAAAATCAGAAAGAAGGGAGTGGACAACCTTTAACAGGATAATCCTTGTTTATTATAGAAGGGAGCTCTTAAGCACCCTGAGTCTTGGAAGTAAATGCCTCCAGAAATTCCAGACACCCAGTACTAACAGTGAATAGAATGACTCCTCACGCAATTCAGCAGAAGTAAATCTGGGTAGGGCAATCTCTGACAGCAAGTGATGCAGGCCTATCAGCATATTCTTATTTAAAGGGAATATATTATTACCTCACAAATAAAATGTGTAGGACAATTAAATATCTTAATATTTAACACATTTAAGAATAATAGTTTTCCAAGAACATTTTATAAATATTGCTGAGGGAAAATGCCTTTTTCTTTTACATAATATTTATAGGATTTCCTTGACTCTTAGTATTCAAAGGGCATAATTCTTCACTGCTTAAAATAAGGGTCATTAGAACTGTGCCAACCGTACAGCAAAGCCTTCTCTTAGTAAAACTCCTATGATCATTGTCAATAAAATCCCATTTGGATTTATTTTCTCTAAATTAATTAAAAAGAAGCTTGTGGGTTTTTAAAGTATTGCTTAATCTCCAACAATATGGACAAACATTTCAAAAGCAGTCCTAATGATTTTGAAACTTTCCTAGTGTAACAGTGTTGATTAGTGCTACAAAAGGATTTAATTGTATTGAATAGCTGTGAATAAACAAAATGGTCTTTATTTGGATATGTCTTTCTTCAATGGCTCAGGGTATTTGTAACATACCTAAAATAATCATTCCATTTAGCTGGATGAAAGTCTCATTTCCTTCTTCAGGCTACAGTTCCCTTTCAAAAAATATTTTAAATTCTTTTTATAGGTGAAGGGTAGTGCATCATGATTTAGTAGATGAAAAAAATTGGCAAATCTTTGCTTTCAAACTCCCAACCTACTAGAGTGGATTACACAAGTCACCAAAGCAGATCTAATAAAAGCAGATTGAAATTAGTACCATAAAAGAATGATTTGCTGTGGCATTACCAAAAAAGGAAAAAATCAAATCTTTTAGTTCACAAGTATCTTGGTCAAGTATTAAAAAGTGCAAGTTACATAAACCCCTTCAATTTCTTTCAACAAAAGGGTAAAACTTATTAGCATATATACATTTATGTCCTGTAACACAAAGTCAGTACTTAGAAGCAAATGGATCCAGAAACCAGATAACTAGAAACTGAAATTACTCTCTCTACCTCTCCAGAGTGACATGGTTTCTTGTTCCTGCTTCTCTCCCCTTCATTTTTCTCTTTTTTTAACAATTTCTTTCTCTACTTTAGCAGGTACAAGGCCACACATGGCTGGCCTAAACCTTAATTGCATCACATCTTAGTTCAGGGTCTAATAAAGATTGATCCGAAGTCTCAGAGACTCCAATCCAAATACCCTGAAGAGTGAATCTAAGTGGTCCAGCCTGGGCCAGATGTCCATTCTTGTCCAAACTATAGCTCAGGGTAGGATATTGAGATACAATGAGTCATACCACTTTAGTGGGACAGAGAAGTTTCCATGCAAGGTAAGCATAGGTTAGTCCATTAACCAAAAGGTGTCTAAGACAACAGGAACGACATCATGAAAGAGAAATTACCAGCTTTATATAGTGAGCATATTCCTTGGAGTTGCCCCTTAAGTATGGATTAAGTTCTAAAGTCAGTGCACATTGCAAAACCAAGTGAGATAAAATTATCATTGAAATACCTTATATTATCTTAAGTCTCTTCATGCACGTGTTTTTTTTCCTTCACTTTATTTATTTATTTTTTCTTCTTTATTTTCTTTTAAATGTTACATTAAAAAAATATGAGGTCCCCATATACCCCCATCCCACCCACCCCACGCCTCCCACATCAACAACCTCTGCCATCATCACAGCACATCTACTGCACCTGGCGAATACATTCTGGAGCACTGCTGCACCACATGGACACATTGTAGTCCACACTCTCCCCCAGGCCACCCAGAGGGCCACAGCAGGACACACAACGTCCAGCATCCATCCCTGCAGCACCACCCAGGACAACTCCAAATCCTGAAAGTGCCCCCACACCGTATCCCTTCTTCCATCTCCCTACCATCAGCAGCCACCATGGCCACCCTCTCCACATCACTATTACAATTTCTTTCCTTACTAATCACAATAGTTCCCCAGCAGAACACCAGTAAGTCCACTCTAATCCATTCTCTAGTCTTCCATTCTGTGGACCCTGGGATGGTTATGTCCAGTCCCTTCTACATCAAGAGGGTCCTAGATCTGGTAGAATGACTTAGCTGCAAATAGCAAAATAAAACCCTGGCTCAATTGATTAACAATAAGGACGAAAAATTATATCACAAACAAATAGCTGTAGGGTTTGTTAATCAGTTGTCCAGTGACATCATGGGCACAATAAGGATGAAAAATTATATCACAAACAAATAGCTGTAGGGTTTGTTAATCAGTTGTCCAGTGACATCATGGGCACCAAATTGTATTCATCTTTCTGTTCTGCCATCCTTAGCATGTCTGAATTTCCCAGGCTACATACCTCCTGCTCACAAATGGTCACAGGAAGAAAAACATTGAAATAGATCTCAGAATTCCCCAGGCCTCATGAACTCCAAGATTGTTTAACCAGGGAAACAATTGCTGTGCACTATTTATGGACATACTGTGACCTGGTGATTTGGACTATTCTTTGGGCACTTGTCCAAGATACACAAGAAGCCCCAATTGATGATTTTAAAAATGAACTAAAATTGCTCTTTTATTCCAAATGGGAGTGATGCTAATAAATCTCAGCAGCTTGGAGAAAAAGTCATTTGGATAAGGTGGAAGAAATTTTTTTACTGGCCTAGTCATTTTCTTATTTACCTCTCTGATGCCTTGGGGAATCATGATGCCCTCAAGCCCTGTAGAAGACCCAAATATGATAACTGAGGGTACATACCAAGCCTCTTCTCTAGAATATCAACAGTGTTATATTCTGGCTACATGAAAGATAGACTTTTATGTGTCTTTTGGCACTAGATTCCCATAAATGTCTGGAAAACAGCCTTGCACTACTCTGGAAATTTGCCTTCAGGCAGCAACTTGGGTTTCTTTGTATCTCAAAATTCTTGAGCATATTTCTTGTTATATATTATTAAAAACTCATTTTTTTTTACTGTGCTTAACTATAAACTCTTGATAGCAGGTCTTTGAAGCCCATAGCATCAAGCTGAGCAGGATCATCCTGCTCAAAAAGTGTCAAATTAATGAAAGAACAGATTTTCTTTCTTTACCCTGTAGTGTACCTTTACCCAAGCCACAATATTTTGTCAGTTGCATTATACTGCATGTAATAACCTTAGTAAGTGAACAATATAATCCTCTTGTAAAAGTTACAAGACAACAAACACATATATCAAAGACTTGATGTTAAAATTGAACAGAGTATGCTCAGTCATCAAGGACGTAAAGGATAACTCCCCATTCCTTAAGTGTAGGCTATGCACTGTGACTTTCTTCCAAATAATACAGGGTAGAAATGGTGATGGTGTGGGGGGGATATCTTCAGGGAGAAACCTGACAAATGATCCCACAGCCAGGGGTTCAAGGTTAACATTAACAGTAATAAGTCATGCCGATAGTATACACCCTTGATATGATGTGATAAAAATGGCCTTTACCTCTGTAATATTCCTCCTGCAAATTCATAAACCCAGTCTAAACATGGGACAAAGCCAGAACATCCAAAATAAGGGTCATTCTACAAAATACCTACCAGTATGCCTCAAAACTGTCAAGGTCATTAAAAACAAGGAAAATCTGAAAAACTGTCAGAGCCAAGAGAGCCTAAGGAGAAATGATGACAAAATGTAATGCGGTAGCCTGGGTGGGATCCTGGAACAGAAAAAAAGACATTGGGTACAAACTAAGAAAATACCAAAAAGTATGGACTACAGTTAATAATAATATATTAACATTGTTTCATTAATTGTAAAAAGCACACCATACTAATGTAAGATGTTAATAATAGGGGAAACCAGGAGAAGGGTTACAGGAATTCTCTGTACTATTGGTGCAAAATTTTAGTAAATATGAAACCATTCTAAAGAATAAGGCTTCTTTTTAAAAAATTGAACAGAGTAACATATGTCCCATTCATTGCTAAGCATTACATCATTTTTTTACAAAGTCATTAGGACACTTGCCCAGGATCTCTGCCTCACCCTGATCTGGAGTGATGAGGAAAGAAGAGAAAAGCAATCAACCAATCACCCAAGTTTATGGTCTTTCAATAGATTATCAGCCCCTAATGGAAGAATAGATCAACATCCATGGTCCACCAAATCGATAATTCATACTTTCTCCAAGGTGAAAGCCAATAAAGGAAGAGGCTGGGTTCAGGCTCAGGACTGGTATTCCAGTGCAGGCACGTGTGCATGGGCATATGGAGCACAGAGGGCAAATGCTCCCCATCATCTGATCTCCTCCCAACACTGCCTGTTGTTAAGGGAGTGATAGGGAGAATACTAAAACTGATGTACAAATCCGGGAGAATTAGTCAACAAGTCACCTGAATTTGCATTTTATCTTCTCCCACAGTTATGTCTTCTCAAAACAACATTTTCTTGAATGAAAAAAGTCTATATTATAGACATGTTCTTCCCAAACAAATAATAAAAAATAAGTGCAAAAAATAAATGCTCAACTACTTGGTGTGCTGGTTATAGAAAGAGAGTGCTATTTTTTATTTTTTATTTTTTGCAAATTTTACAAACATCAAAAGGAGGGACAGAAAGGAAAGGCATAGTATTCAGTCAGAAACAGCAAATAACTCTAATCTAAAGGCCTGATTTCTACTATTCATGAGGAACACTTTTTTATTTTATTTTTTTAAAGATTTATTTTTTTATTTATTTCTTCCCCCTTCCCACTCCCCCACACCCCCATTGTCTGCTCTCTGTGTCCATTTGCTGTGTGTTCCTCTGTGTCTGCTTGCATTCTTGTCAGGTGGCACCGGGAATCTGTGTCTCTTTGTTGCATTATCTTGCTGTGTCACCTCTCCGGGTGTGTGGCACCACTCCTGGGTGGGCTGCACTTTTTTCGTGCTGGGTGGCTCTCCTTGTGGGGGGCACTCCTTGTGCAAGGGGCTCCCCTACGCAAGGGACACCCCTGCATGGCATGGCACTCCTTGTGCGTGGTAGGCCAGGAGGCCCTGACTACTGAACCCTGAACCTCTTATATGGTAGGCAGATGCTCTATAATTGAGCCACATCCACTTCCCAAGAACACTTTAAAAGCCCTGAGAAGGCTTATCATAGGAAAACCTGTTCAAATTTAACTCAGACTGTTTTGAGAAGCCATTTTCCTGACTCTGTAACTATATGATTAGTATCGGTAGAACACATTCTGTGAAAATCACCATATATCAGAAGGTGTAAAAAAACAACAACTTAGAATGGGGTAATGGCTGTATATGAGTAAGCATATTTACTTTACAGATAATTCCCTAATATATTAATAGGTATTGAGCCTCACTCTGCATGTGCCTACTAAAAATACCCAGACTAGATTTGCAACATCCAGCAGAGAAAGAGGTTATGTCTTACAGAAGCTCTCGCTCCTGAGAGGGGACAAGTCACTCCAGGTGTGCAGATGTCAGTATCAATGCACAACTCTGAAGATTTGGCAATTGCTTGCTCTTTTGGCTTATCTGTGTTACTGCTCCCTCCAACCATTCACTGATAAATTGATTTTAACTATCTGCCTTTCCTGGTCTATGGTGCTTCTTTTCCAGCAGTAACAAAAAGTAGATACAAGCAAACAAATATGACTCCACCCCTGCCCTCTGTAAGTTCTCATGAATAACCAGATAAGTTCTCTCCTTTAGAAGAATTATTTCAAGGGAGTTCTAAAACCATAGGTCTTACAGACCTATATCTATATCTATAGATATATATCTATATATCTATATCAGTTCTATATCTATAGATATGTAGATATATATCGCCACTTACTTTTCCTGAGTGCCTACCATGTTCCAAGTACTGTTCCAAGTACTGAAGGTACTGTGATGATCAAATGAAGTCCATGTTTTCACCGAGCTTGCATGATACATTTGGGAGACAATATTAAGTCAGCAAATAGCATGTCAGAGAGCATTACATGTCATAAAGAAAATTAAAACAAGGTAAGGGGACAGAAATTGACAAAAGGATGGTATATTCTACAGGTTTATCAGGGAGGATGCATCAGTAAAGGGACATTTGTGCAAAGACCTATAAGAAATAAAGCTGGCTATACAAAAGCCAAGCCTCTAGTGTGAGGTTACAGCAAGTGCAAAGACCCTGAGGTAGAGTTACATGGCATGTTCCAGGAACAGCACAGGCAGCCTGTGTAGCTGAAACACTGGATTAAGTGGGTAGGGGGTCTTGTAGGAGATGAGAGCAGAAAGCTTGGTTGTGGAGCAAGAGTCAGATCAGGTTGGGGTTTTAGCCATGGTAAAACTTATAATTTTACTTTGATTCAAAATGGGAAAGTATTTTAGAAATTATTAAAAACAAAACAACATTATAGATACATCATGAGGAGATCCAAGATAATGGAGTAAGGAACAGCAAACTGCACTCTTACTCAAGAAACTGTGGGGATGGAGGCAGGCTTCCAGGGCATAAAGTAATCTGCTGTGTTGTAGGGGCCATAAGAAGAGGGCAGCTAGAGAGGGAGGGTTCCCAGCTGAGCACCTGGTAAACGGGGACATGTTGCCCCTGCCCTGGAGAAGGAAGGAGCTTATCAGCTGGCCCCAGAGAAGAAGGTACCTGCCCACCCAGGAGGAGAGAAAGATTGCCCAGCCATGCAGCCAGCTCTGGGGGAGAAAGGAGCTGCTGAGGAGCGATCCCATCAGCAGGGATATGCCCAGCACTCTTAGGGTAGGCAGAGCCCAGGAGCTATGGCGAGAGTTGAGGGAACTTAGCCAGAGGTCTTTTTCTCTCTCTTTTTAAAATTACTCATTATGTAAACATTTTTTTCTTTATCCAGGTATTGGTGGAGAGGCTGGCTGTTGGGGATTAATTGGCAGGTAAAAGCAGCAGGAGAGGAGTACACAAGTGAGTAACTGGTAGCCTAAAAGGGAGGTCTGTTGGTTTTGTTTTATTATTTTATTTCATATTTTATTTATATTTAAAATTTTTTATTTTCCCAAACAGGCAGTCTGAGAAGAGGAGCCTAGCTGTTCCTGGTGGTTTAAGGTAGAGACCCAGATTTGTGTTTCCTTTTGCTTGTTTGTTTCTTCTTCTACTCTTCCTCATTTTCATTCCTTCTTTTCCTATTTTTCTTCTTTTCTTTCCTCTCTTCCACTTCCATCTCTTATTCCGCCCCCCCTTTTTTCTTTTCTCCTCCCTTTATCTTTTATTTATTACTTTGCCTTCTTTTATCTTTTTTCTTCCTCCCTCTTTTTATTTTTTCTTTCATTTTTAGCTTTCTGTCATTCTCCCTCTTCTTTTATTCCTTCCTATCTTTCCCTGTTTTGTCTTTCTTCTCTACTCATTTTACTGACATTTAATTTAATTTAATTTTTTCCTGTGTCTTTTTTCACCTTTAAAACTTTTTATTTCTGTTTACTACTTTTCCCTCTTAGTATTTTCCCTTCTATTTCTTTGTTCTTTTTCCTTCCCTTATTTTTTCTTTCCTTTTTCTTTTGTCTCTTCTTTCTTTCCTTTTTTGTGAATCTAATAATTTTTATTGAACACAAACAACCACAAGGATACAAATTAAGAGGAACCGAGTGATAAAGAGGACTCCTAACACAAAATAAATAAGAATAAAATCCTAGACTAGAAAGAGAAAGTGAACAACTGAATAAGCCCATTAAGAAATGCGGATGCGTGGACATCAGCAAAAAATTACAAGGCATGCTAAGAAACAGAAAGTCATGGACCTGTTTAATGAACAAACTAAAAAGCAGAAGGAGATGCACATTGTGGAAAAACTAATAAAGGATGTCCAAACAAACATCCTTAATCAACTGGAGGAAATGAAGGAAAAGATAAAGGATATTAAGAAGACACTGGAGGAACAGACAGAACAAATTATAAACATACATAAAAAGACAATGGATCTTATGGTGAAGAAAAACAAGATGCAAGAAATTAAAAATACACTTGAAGCACATAACAGCAGATTTGTACAGGCAGAGGAATGAATTAGTGATGTAGAAAATAGGATATCTGAAATCACTCAGATAACAGAACAGATAGACAACAACAAAAAAAAAAGAGGTAAAATTCAACAAGGAGAAGAGAAGGGAAAGGGGGCAGGGCCAACCTAATGAAAGATGTTGTTTATATGGGAAGATATGGGAGGGGTGGGGAGTGGGGCATGTGGGAATCCCCTATATTTTTTATATAACATTTATGTAATCCAAGTATCTTTAAATATTTTTAAAGGTATATATACATTATATATATATATATATATATGAGTAAATGATGGCTGAAAATTTCCCAACTCTTATGAGGGGCATAGATAAATATGTCCAGGAAGGGCAGCATACTCTAAGCACAATAAATCCTAGCAGACCTATCCTGAGATACTTACTTATCAGATTGTCAAAAGCTCAAAACAAAAACAGAATTCCGAAAGCTGCAAGAAAAAAACATCCATTACATATAAGGGAAGCTCAGTAAGATTAAGTGCTGATTTCTAGTCTGAAACCATGGAGGTAAGAAGGCAGTGGTATGACACAGTTAATGTGCTAAAAGAAAAAAAAGAACAAAAATACCAACAGTCAAGAATTCTGTATCCAGCAAAATTGTCATTCAAAATTGAGGGGGAGCTCAGAATATTCACAGGTAAACAGAAATTGAAAGAATTTGTCAACAAGTGCCCTGCCCTTCAAGAAATACTTAAGGCGGCGGACTTGGCTCAGTGGTTAGGGCGTTGTCTACCACATGGGAGGTCCGTGGTTCAAACCCGGGTCCTCCTTGACCCGTGTGGAGCTGGCCCATGTGCTGTGATGATGCGCGCAAGGAGTGCTGTGCCACACAGGGGTGTCCCCTGCGTAGGGGAGCCCAATGCCCCATAAGGAGAGCTGCCCAGTGGGAAAGAAAGTGCAGCCTTCCTAGGAATGGTACCGCCCACACAGAGAGCTAACACAACAAGACAACGCAACAAGAAAAGAGACACAGATTCCCGTACCGCTAACAACAACAGAAGCGGACAAAGAAACAAGACACAGCAAATAGACTCAGAGAACAGACAACCGACATGGGAGGAGATGGGAGAGAAATAAAATAAACAAACAAACAAACAAATAAATAAATCTTAAAAAAAAAAGAAA
Source organism: Dasypus novemcinctus (assembly GCF_030445035.2). Taxonomy (NCBI): domain Eukaryota; kingdom Metazoa; phylum Chordata; class Mammalia; order Cingulata; family Dasypodidae; genus Dasypus; species Dasypus novemcinctus. Next base: position 43,364,591 of record NC_080683.1, on the reverse strand, counting down.
TAAGGGAGTTCTGCAGGTTGAAAAGAAAAAAAAAACAAAAATGAGTGAGGGGGTTGGAGGAGAGTGTAGAAAGGAAGATTATTGGTAAGAGTAACTAAAAGGATAAAAAATAATTAACAATAAAATATAACATATATAAGCCCAAAGAAAAAAATGGCTAAAGTAAGTACTGTGCTTACAATCATAACATTGAATGTTAATGGATTAAACTTTTCAATCAAAAGATACAGATTGGCAGAATGTAACAGGAAATATGACTCATCTATATGGTGTCTACAAGAAAATCATCTGAGATACAGGGACACAAACAGGTTGCAAGTAAAAGGTTGGAAAATGATTTTCCATGCAGACAATAACCTAAAAAGTACAGAAGCAGCTTTACTAGTATCAGACAAAATAAACTTTAAATGCAAAATTATTGTAAGAGAAAAAAAAGGACACTATATTTTAATGAGTGATATTCAACCAAGAAGAAGGAACAATCATAAATATTTATGTACCTAACTAGGGAGCCCCAAAATACTTGAGGCAAATATTGCCAAAACTAAAGGGAGACATAGATCCCTCTACAGTCATGGGGGTACTTTAATACACCATTATCACCATTAAAGGAAAATCGCAACAGAGTTTCAATAAATGGAGACCTTGAATAATATATTAGAGAAACCAGACCTAATGGACTTATACAGAACATTATCCCCCAATACAGCAGGATATACATTATTCTTGAGTGCTCATTCTCCAGGATAGATTACATGCTGGGTCATAGAAAAAGTCTCAATGAATTTAGAAAGATGAAATTATACGAAGCACTTTCTCTGACCACAAGGGAATGAAGCAAGAAATCAATAAAGGATGGAGAACTGGAATAGGCAGTTAAACAATACATTCTTAATCAGTGTGTCAAGGAGGAAATTGACTGAGAAATCAGTAACTACCTTGAAGAGAATGAAAATAAGAACACAGCATATAAAAATTCATGTGATACAGCTAAATCAGTGCTGAGAGGGAAATTTTTAGCCTTAAATTCCTACATTAATAAAAGAAGAAAGAGCTAAAATCAAAGACCTAACTGCACACCTGGAAGAACTAGAAAATGAACAACAAACTAATCCCAAAGCAAACAGAAGGAAGGAAATAACAAAGATTAGAGCAGAATTAAATGAAATTGAGAATAAAAATCACTAGAAATAATTAACAAAACCAAAATATTGGTTCTTTGAAAAGATTAATAAAATTGGCAAACCCTTAGCTAGACTAACAATGAAAAATAGAAAGAAGACATTAATGAATAAAATCAGAAATAAGAGAGGGGATATCACTACTGAATCCACAGAAATAAGTAGGACCATGAGAGCATACTTTAAAAATTTGTTTGCAAACAAGATGGACAATTTAGAGGAAATGGACAACTTTCTAGAAACACATGCAACCTACCTTAATGAAAGAAGAAATAGAAGAACTCAACAGAGCAATCACAGGCAGTGAGATTAAACAAGTCATGAAAAACCTCCCAAACAAGAAAAACACAGAACCAGATGGTTTTACCTGTGAAGTTTACTGATCATTCCAGAAATAATTAATACTAATCCTGCTCAAACTTTTCCTAAAAACTGAAGAGGAGGGAACATTATCTAACTGATTCTATGATGCCAATATCATCCTAACACCAAAGCCACATAAAGATGTCACAGGAAAGGAAAACTACACACCAGTCTCTCTAATAAACTTAGATACAAAATACTTGCTAATTATATCCAAGACATCAATCAAATTATATACCGTGATCATGTGGGTTTTATCCCAGGTATGCAAGGATAGTTCAACATAAGAAAATCAATCAATGTAATACACCACATTTACAGATCAAAGATGAAAAAAACACATAATCCTATCTATCGATGCAGAAAAGGCATTTAACAAAATAAAGCACTCTTTTTTGACAAAAAGAATCTAAAGGATAGTATTAGGAGGAAATTTCCTCAACATGACAAAGGGCATATATGAAAAACCCATAGTTAAAATCATACTCAATGGTGAAAGGATAAAGGTTTTCCCTATAAGATTTGGAACAAGACAGTGATGCTTACTGTCACCACTCCTATTTAACACTGTATTAGAAGTACTTGCTCAAGCACTTAGGCAAGAAAAAGAAAGAAGTGGTATCCAAGTTGGAAAGGAAGAAGTAAAACTTTATTTGCAGACGAGATGATCCTATATATAGTATGTCTAGAAAAATCTACAAAAAAGCTTCTACAACTGATAAGTGAGTTCAGTAAAATGGGAGGATAGAAGATCAACACACAAAATTCAGTAGCATTTCTGTACACTTATAATGAGCAATATGAAGAGGAAATTTAAAAATTTTCATTTATAATAGCAACTAAAAGAATAAAATATCTAGGAATAAACTTAGCTAAAGATATAAAGGACTTGTACAAAGAAAACTACATAACATTGCTGAAGGAAAACAAAGAAGACCTAAATAAATGGAAGAATATTACATATTCATTGATTGGAATACTAAATATCATTAAGATGTGTATCCTACCCAAACTGATTTATGTTCAATGTAATCCCAATAAAATGTCCAACAGCACTTTATGCTGAACTGGAAAAGCCAATTATCAAATTTATTTCGAAGGGAAAGGGGCCTCAAGTAGTAAAAAGCATCTTGTAAAGGAAAAAAACAAAAATGGGAGAAACAGAATACAAGACTTTAAAGCATACTACAAAGCTACAGTGATCAAAATCACATGCTATTGGCACAAGAATAGACATATTGACAAATGGAACTGAAGTGAGAGTTCAAATATGGACCCAGGAATATTTGGACAACTGATATTCAACAAGGTCACCAAGCTCATGCAACTAGGATAGAATCGTCCCTTCAATAAGTGAGACTTGGACTGGACATCCATATCCAAAAGAATGAAGAAGGATCACTATTTCATGCCTTATACAAAAATTAACTTAAAATGGATGAAAGACCTATATATAAGGGCCAAGACCATAAAGCTCCTAGAAGATAATGTAGGGGAGCTTCTATGAGATCTGGTAATAGGAAATGGTTTCATAAACTTTACACCCAAAATGCATACAACAAGAGAAAAAATAAATAAATGAGACCTCCTCAAAATTAGAAACTTTTGTGCTTCAAAGGAGTTTGTCAAGAAAGTGAAAACACATCCCATTCAATGGGAAAAAATAATTGGGAACCACCAAGCTGATAAGGGCCAAATATCCAGTATATAAAGGACTATTACGTCTCAAAAAAAAATAAAAAGAAAAAAACACATTTTAAAAAAATGGGTAAGAGATTTGAAGAGTCACTTTTCCAAAGAGGAAATACAAATGATTATAAAGCACATGAAAAGATGCTCAACATCACTAGCTATTAGGGAAATGCAATTCAAAACTACAATGAGATATCTTCCTAAACCTATTAGACTGGCTGCTATTAAAAAAAACAAAACTATAAGAGTTGGAGAGAAAGTGGAGGAATAGGAACACTCATCCACTGCTGATGGGAATGCAGAACATTTTGGCAGTTCCTCAGGAAGCTAAGTATAGAATAGCCATATGATCTGGCAATCCCATTACTGGAATATACACAGAAGGATTGAAAGCAGGGATGTGAACATGTATATATGCACCAATGTTCATCACGATATTATTAACAACTGCCAAAAGTTGGAAGAAGCCTGTGTCCATCTATAAATTAATGGATAAACAATATGTGGTATATACATATGGAATATTACTCAACTGTAAGAAGGAATGAAGTTGTTTTTTTTTTTTAAGGAACTCAAAAAATCTTTATCTCAAGGTACAAAGTCCAAGCATTCCATCTAACTTTGAAGTATATCTGCTCATCTTTTCTTTCAGCCTTTCACAGCTTCATTCTGTTTGCCGGAATGAAGTATTGACATATGCAACAACATGAATGAATCTTGAAGACCTTGTATTGAGTGAAGTAAGACAGCACTAAAGGACAAATATTGCATGATTTTATTGTTATAAACTAAGGCTATGAACAGAATCACAGAGGTAGAATCTGGAAGAAAGTTACCTCCTGAAAACATCCTTCTTACTCAAATGTGACTTCTCTCTAAGCCAAACTCAGCAAATAAACTCACCATATTCCCCCCAACATGGGACATGACTTCCAGGGATAAGCCTCTCTGGCACTACAGGATTATTACCAAGTGCCAGCCACCAATACATTTGGAAAAATACCTTGACCAAAAGGGAGAGAAAAAAAAAATACAAAAGAGTTTTTATTGTTAAGAGATTTCAAAGTGACTCAGGATGTCATTCCAGAGGTCACGCTTGTGCACATCTCAGGTGGCTTTCACTAACTGCCATAAAAACAAAGTTTAAATAGGGGTGCTCTAGAGATATCTGGACACTATAAACAAGGCACACAGCCCATCCTGTCATTGGGGCTTACCTTGGAATATATGAAACCTATATCCTCACTTTAACTAAGTTAGGTTCATTTATAATTTCTCTATGCGAGATTCTTCTATCCCTTTTATTTGAACCCATAATTAGCACTATACCCATTGAATATTTGTCTCAGAGACTTAAATCTTTGATCTGTTCATATGCTGTTTTGAGCCCTGAATCTCAGCAGAGTTGTAGCCAACACCTACTCTCCAATTCATTGGACTCACCCAGAAAAACTTAGAAAATGATGATGGATAATGTCCATCCCAAAAAGCAAAAAGTATCTACAACTGCAAGCAAAATAGTTTTTTTCTATCTGCACCATAAGGTCTAAGCCCTCTCTCAGGCTGAAGCAGGAAAGCATCACCATCCCAAAATCATAAAGTGGGGAATGCAACCATGGACCAAAGTAGAATTATTATTGTAGTAATAGAAGAACTTGTAACATTGATATAAAGATACTATATCTTTATATACAAATAGGTGGGACATAGGGATTGGAAATGATCTTCATGATTTTGCAATGACAGATACAGGCTATCATATATTTTATGAAAACCTATAAAATTGTATAGTACAAAGTGTAAACCATAATGAAAACTATTGACCATGGTTAGTAGTGATGCTTCAATATTTGTTCATCAATTGTAACAAATGTTCCTTACTCATGTAGATGTTGTTAATAGGGGAAAATATGAGAGGAGGAGGGTTGGGGTATATGGGAATCCCCTATATTGTTTTATGCAATTTTCCTGTAACCCAAAATTTCTTTAAAAATAAAATTTAAAAAAACTTCTATATTAGGGCTATATTAATGCTCAAATGTATCTGATTCAACTATATTCCTTTTCATAGAGAAAAGCTTTTCATAAAGAAAACCCAAAACACAGTAATTTCTGCAAAGTTAAAATGATGCAATTGTACTCCTCAAAATTATATTCTGAACATCTTTTTCTCTAGTTCAATATTCTCCTTTTATCTTAGCAGCACCAAAATGCTACTGTATTTAGAAATTTTATGGTATTTTTTCATTGTTTTTAGCTCAAAAAATATTGCACATTTTAGTTTTGGCAATGACTTTGAACTCTGTGACTCTGGCTAATTATTTTGCATTTTGTTAATCATTCATAGAGGGTTGTGTTAGTCTGCCAAAGGGCTGACAATGCAAAGGACCAGAAATTGGTTGGCTTTTATAAATGGTGTTTATTTTGGGTAAAAGCTTACAGTTACAAGGCCGTAAAAAGTCCAGTCCAAAATTACTTTCTCACCAAAGTCAGTTGCCACGTGTTGAAGCAAGATGGCTGCTGATCTCTGGCTGGTCTCTGCCTTCCTCTCTGGGCTTCCTCTTCCTCTTGAGGCTTAATGCTTATGCAAAATCCTCTTTCTCCTGGCATAGGGCTTCCTATATCAGTCTCAGCTCTATTCCTGAGGTTAACTGTCAGGCAATGGCTCATCTCTCCCTGGGCTTTAGCCTTTTGAGCCTTCTTTCTGTCACATGGCCAGAACAAAAATGACAGAGCTCTCTCTTCCCATGTGTGTCTCAGTCAGTCTTTCTCTGTGTTTCTATTTATATCAGATCTAGTAAGGCAGTGGGGACCCAACCTGATTATGCCTAACTGATGCAGCCCAATCAAAAGCCCTAAATAGATCTTATCAAGTAATCTCAATCAAAAGTCCCTCAACTGAATTTAATACAATCAAAGGTTATCACACCTAGAGGAATAGATTACTTTACAAACATAATCTTTCTCTTTTTGGGATTTATAAATAGTCTCAAAATTACCACACAGGACTATATGTTCTCTTAGATTTTTATTTCAGGCTTCAAATCCTCATATCCTTGGGTTTATATGGCAGGCCTGCTCAAGTTTCTTATTTCCCAGAATTGTTATGCTTCAAGATTCTACCTACTTTACAACAGTTCATCTCTTCACTAAGTTATCCTCTGTCTTCAGTATATCTTTATCCTTGACAAATTTAATTTATGAAACAAATCCACAGAGCTACAAAGGAATCTTTTCCCATCAGCCAAGGTTGCTCACCAGCCAACAAACTCTTGAGGCCAATAAAGTTACCTACTAAATCTTAATGAAGATCTGAGAGATGTAGAATTTACTTCCTTCTATTGGGCAATGTAGCAATAATATTGTGTACTCCAAATTCATTACCTAATATGGGCATATCAGGTATTCTATTTTGGAATGTGTTACATATCAATTTACAAAAAGAATTCCAAACCTATCACCAGTCCTTTCTTTGTGTCACTTAACAGTGAGACACTAAAAACAATTACAACACCTAGATATATCCAAACATATATAACAATGTTTTATATAGGAACTGAGTGACATAAAAGTTTAAAGTAGTTAACAAATCTTTGAATTGTTAAAAAAGTTAAATAATTATGTTAAGAATAAACACTTGCTAATTGTCAACCAAAATCTAGACATAATTTTGGTTAGGGAAAGAGCACGTGACCTTAACTTAAAGGAACAAATATTTTATCAAAATTAACCAAGAGTAGCACAAAATAGACATTGTTTTTCTCAAAGCAGACAAGCCATGAGTGCTTATTTGAAAGAGATGGATTTCCAGTATTTCTTTGAAACTTCCTTTTCATTCAATAAAAACAAACAAACAAACAACTAGTAAAAATGATGTATTAGTCATCCAAAGGGGTGCTGATGCAAAATACCAGAAGCCTGTTGGATTTTATAAGAGTATTTATTTGGGGTAGAAGTTTACAGGTACCAGGCCATAAAGCATAGGTTACTTCCCTCACCAAAGTCTATTTCCACATGTTGGAACAAGATGGCTGCTGATGTCTGCCAGGGTTCAGGCTTCCTGGGTTCCTCTGGGCTCAGCGCCTCTGTTTTCTCCACAAGGTCAGCTGTAGACTATGAGGCTCTCTAGGCTTTGCCTCTCTCCACAAGGTCAGCTGTAGACTATCAGGTGAACAGCTCTGTCTCTCCCTGGGGCTCCAGTTTAAGACTTCAGCACCAAACTCCAACATCAAAACTCCAACATGAAGAGCCCTCAACTCTGCCCTTTGCCATGCCTTTTATCTGTGAGTCCCCACCCAACAATGCCCTAACAACATGGCCCAATCAAAGTCCTAATTATAATTCAATCATGCCCAGGTATAAATCAGTTTATAAAAAATCCAATATCTATTTTTGGAATTCAAAACCATATCAAACTGCTACAAAGATATATAAAATGTATCTATGACAATGCCCAATTTCATGACTTTTGTTCTTTGGAAAACTGATATTAGGTGAGATTAGATTACATAATATTAGCATGTGTGTGTGTGTGTGTGTGTATAATCTACTTGAAGTTCTTTTGGTACTCTATTTCTTACCCTCTTAATATAGTGCTTTTCCCGAAGCAGATATTCAATAATTTATACTGAAATATGATGGATATCTATAAGTTCAAAAGGAATTTCAGTGCATGGCTGAGAGGAGTAAAGGTTAACTAAGGTCAACAGGGGAATTTAAAAAGGGACCACGTGGAAATATAGTAATACCATTCATTTATTCACTTGTTCTTAGACAATTGAGCTCCTCCTCTTTCTTGGTCCTCTGGTAGGACAATGGAGGGTTGGAAAAACAGCATGGTTCTGGCCATCAATTTGCTTATCAAGATTGGAAAAGACTAGTTGTATATAGTAAGTAGGTATAAAGTAGGAATTGAAAGGTATAAATGAGAACTGAAACATCAGAGACTTGAAGGGAGGAAGAGATCAATTCCAGTTGGGAAAAAAAGTGCATAGGAGAATATTCTAAACACTGTTTGTAAATAGAATGATGATAATTATGATAAGTAAGTTAATAATCACCTAAATGGACTGAAGGGAAAATAGAGCAGCAGTGATCAAAACTGATTCTCTGGATCCTGTCAGAATCTTATTAAAATTATGTCAAATCAAGTTGACAGGAGGCCAGTGACAAAAAAGATATCTGCTTATGTGGCTGTTATTTGCAAATGAATCATACCTCACATTCTCATCTATCTGATACCAAAGAATTTATGTTATAGATTATCGATTCTTTTTTTAATTTTAAGGAAGCTATTTATCTTTAACTTATGCAACCTGTGTGCTAAAAATTTTGAACATTAATGTTGCTCAGTCACAGCTACAAAACAACTAGCATGAAATCTAAGGGTCTGTGATAAAATATTTAACTAGAAATAGAAAAACCTAGTTAGCATTTGACACAAAATTTATGTTATAATGATGGTAATGCATCTGACTCATCATCACTATTAGAGTTGTGTAGAAATTAAATTAATGATGACTTTAAAACATGAAATGATTATTATTAGAAGACTAGTTTTTGTGTAACAATATGCTGCACATTCAGATTAGAGATAGAGACCATTAAGAGGTACCATAATAATACAGAGACAAAAATTCTGTTGTACTTGACTCACTTATCAAATATTCAGGGTTTCTCCAATGCCTAAGGGTAGCAAATTCCTCCTCTCAGTATGGGATACAAGGCCCCCTGCACTCTTGGCCTGGGCTTTCCTTATCTTGATATTTGCCTCCTAGAGTATAAACCCTTCTCAATATCTATGAATGGCATAAAGTCTATCTATCCACCAAGGCCAAGCTAAAATACTACTCTTTCATTAAATAAAACATCTTCAATTACTGCAACCTTAAGTTTGACTAGATACTGTGCTAACATGCCCATCAATTCACAAAGGGCTATGAGAAGAGTATAGAACATAACAAGTCAAGGAATACCAGAAGGTTTAATTACCAGTGTTTCAGGCTCCAGGAACTGTGGACTAGAGGCTAAGGAAGGACGTTGAGACCAAGAATAATAAGGGAAAACAGACTGACATGCACAGGTAGCTCACTGTGTGTGTTGTGGGTGAGGGGATTTGGAACATGGAGAGTGGGAACAGGGATGGAGGGATTACTGGGAATCCAAAGCAGGGGTGTGGCACGTGGCGATGTTAGACTTGGTTCTGACAGGGGTCAATATATTAAAAGTTGGAATAATATATTGGAAGTTGTGGACCAAAAGAACAATTCTCAAAAAGATCTATCTTCCCAGAAGAGCAACATTGTACGAATTATGCAAGGTGACAAGATACCAACCAAACTGACTTCAGTTTGGAGCAGGTCTTAATGTCCATAGAGGACTTCAGCACTACAGGCAAACAAAATACTAGCCTAGTTATAAAGCCTAGGTCAATAAAGCTATAGGCTGGGAGGTCTCTCCTGACACCCCAATATGAGACTTATGGTAACTAAACCAAGTATGCATCTGACCAGTAATTCTAGGCCCCTCCCTCCTCTTTCTATTCACATCACAGACAATGAAACAAATCAACAACAGCATAAACAAAAGCCTACAGGCCTTCATCCCGAATGACATTACAATGACATATATAGGCCATTATATATCCTGCCATAACCTACAGAGTTGAGTGGGAGATAGTGTAAACTACAATGTAAACTATAATCCATGCCTAATGGCAATGCTCCAAAATGTGTTTATCATTTGCAATAAATGTACCACATTTATCGAAGGATGTTGCTCATGTGGGAAAATGTGGGAAGTGTGGGCAGTGTGGCACGTGGGAATCCCCTATGTATTCTATGTAACATTTGTGTAATCTAAGTATCTTTAAAAATTTTTTTAAATTATAAAACTAATCAAGATAGTGTTTTCACCGTTCACTAAGTGAGTTCTGTGCTTTAACATTGATTGTAAGTTCCTATAAGCAGATAGCACTCAATAAAGCAGGTATCTTCCTTAAAAACAAACAAACAGCAATAACAACAACAAAAAACCTATAGGTTTTCTGTCATAATCACACCAAGAATAATACAGTGGGCTTGTTTTGGTTATTATAAACTCTCATATACATGATTATCATCATGAGTAATAGAATCACTTTAGCACAAGGTTTTCCTAATGAGGCAGGAATGGTTTATCTAACTTTGGAGAAATGTATATATATAATATATATATATGTATTTTTTTTCAGAACATCTGTTCATTGCTTGTGTATAGGTAAACTTTCAGAAATATTCAGGGTCTGTCCTTGCCAAGAGAGACAGTGAATGTTCTAAAATGAAAATTTTAAATAACAAAATTGCATATTAATTTACCAGATTCCCACTGATTTTAAAAATAGAGTAAAGATGCATTTTTTGGATTTTGTAAGATTAGTTTACAAATTTCAAGATCTCATATAAGATAGAAGCATTTCAACCTCATAATGCTTTCACTTTTCTATAAAGAATAAGAAATTGTAATTGGCAGCAATTGTTAGACAAATACCAATAGACCTTTGTATTATTTAATTTTTCTTTTCATAAAATTTTCAATTATTGAGTTCAGCAATCCATGCCTTTTCTCTAATGGAAAAGAAAACATTCATGTTCGGTGTATTGACCACAGCTAGCCTACTCCAAGAAAGTTGATTTTCTAATGCTTCTTATCAATGAAATGATTTTAAATATCTTTTAAATATTTAAAATATTATTTAACATATTAAAAAATATTAAAGTACTATATTTATAAGCTTGTCACTATTATTTTAATTTCAACTTTATTAAGATTGATATATAAAGTTCACCCCTTTCAAGTGTACAGTTAAGTGGATTTTAGTATATTCATAGAGTTGTGTGACAATCATCACTATAATTACAGAACATTTTCATTAGCCCCCAATGAAACCCCATAATCATTAGCACTCGCTTCTCATCCTCTTCTCCCCACAGTTCCTGTCAACTACTAATCTACTTTCTGTCTGTATAAGATTTGCCTATTCTGGGCATTTAATATAAATGGAATCATGCGATATATGAGTTTTTCTGTCTGGCTTCTTTCATGTAGCATATTTTTGTGATACATTCATGTTGTAACTCATATCCGTACTTCATTCTTTTTTAAGTCAAATAATATTTCATTGTATGGATATAGAAACTTTTGATTGTATGTTTGTTTTAGTTTGCTAAAAGCTGATGAGAACAATATACCAAAAATGGGTTGGCTTTTATAATGGGAATTTATTAGGTTAAAAACTAATAGTTCTGAGTCTGTGAAAATGTCCAAATCAAGGCATCATCAGAGATACTGTCTCACCTATGGTGGGCTGCAGGAGGTCCTGCAGTTCTGGCACATGGCAAGGCACATGGAAGCATCTGCTTCTCTTCTGGGTCTCATTGCTCCAGCTTCTGGTTGCTCTGCCTGTGACTTCCTTTCTTCTGGGTTCCTGTCTGAGCTCCTGGGTTCTTTCTCTTCATTTCTGTGGATTTTTCTCTGGAAGAACTCAAGCAAGAGGAACAATACTCACCTGGGTCATTCTTTACTGAAGCAATCCAATTAAAGATCCCCAACTGAATCCAATCGAATAAAAGGGTCCCACTTCCATAGGAATGACACAGGAATGGATTAGCTCTAAAAATATGATCTTCTCTGGGGTCCACAAAAACTTCAAACTGTCACTACAATCATAATTTGATAGTATATTTGGATTGCTTACACTTTTGACTATTATAAATACAGGATGTTCCTATGAACATTTGTGTATACATTCTTGTTTGGACATATGATTATATATCTAGGAGTGAAATTTCTGAGTCTTATGATTACTCTATGTCTCACTTTTTGAGGAATTGCCAAATTGTTTTCCACAGCTGCTGTACCATTTTACATACCCACCAGCAATATGTCAGGGTTCCAATAGTTCCACATCTTTGCCAAAACTTGCTAGTGCCCTTCTATTATTATTATAACCATCCTAGTGGCTGTGAAGTGGTGTTTCATTGTGGTTTTGATTTACATTTCTCTAATAACTAATGATGTTAAGATTCTTTTCATGTACTTACTGGGAATTTGTATACTTTCTTTGGATGACATTCAAATCTTTTGTTCATTGTTTAGTTATTTTTATTTTTATTGTTGAGTTGTCAGAGTTCTTTATATATTCTGGACACAGGTACTTGATCAGATATATGAATTGCAAATATGTCCTTCCACTTAGTGAGTTATCTTTTCACTTTCTTCTTGGTGTGTAATGTAGCACAAGAATAGAAAGTCACATTATATCTGTCAATATTTTTACTTATTCTTTATTCCTTCATGATATTCATGATATTGCAAAGTTCCTACTTTGCTTGTTGTTGCTGTTTCCTTTCTGTTTGGAGAACTTCCTTCACCCAATCTTTTAGGGTAGGTATTCTGGAGACTTTCCTTCGTTTGAGAATGTCTTAATTTCCCCTCATATCAGATATTTTCATTGAGTTTAGGATTCTGGGTTAACAGCTCTCTTTTTTTAAAAATTTGAAAAATATTGTGTATCTTCTATCTGGCCTCTAAGGTTTCTGATGAGAAATTGGCTGGCATACAGTTATTTTCTTCCTATAGGTAAAGCATTGTTTTCCTCTGGCTGCTTTCAAGATTTTTTTCTTTGTCTTTAGTTTTCAGAAGTTTTATGATAATGTATTGAACAGGGTATGTTTGGGTTTATCCTGTTTGAGGGTTCTTTCAGTTTCTTCAAACTATAGTCTTATATCTACTACCAAATCTGGGTTTTTTTCACCCATTATTTCTTTAATTAATTTGTAAGCCCAACCGTCTTTTTCCATTCCTTCCTGGACTCTGATTACATTAAAATTAGATCTTTTGTTACAGTCCCACAAGTTCCTAAATCTCATTTATTATTAAATAATAAATGATTAAATAATTGTAATTTTAATAATTATTTTTCCAGTCTATTCTCTCTGCATTGTTCATATTGGATAATTATATTGTTCTATCATCCAGTTCACTAATTCTTTTCCCTCATCTTCCTGTTGAGTTCATACACTGAGCTTTCTACTTTGGTTACTGAAATTTTTCAGTTCTAAAATTTCCATTTTGACCTTCCTTATGTTTTCTATTTCTTTGTTGAGTCTATTTTTTCATTTGTGTGTGTTCATAATTTTTGATGAAACATTTCTATCATGGCAGCTTTTAAATCTCTGTAAAAATAGATAATTTTAATCTCTCTGCTGTTTTTGCTATTGGCATTTATTTATTGATCTTTTACATTCAGGTTGAGACATTCCTGGTTCTTAGTATGATGAGTTATTTTTATTGAAACTTGGGCATTTTAATACTATGTTTTAAGACTCTGGTTATTCTGTTTTAGCTAGATTTCTGATAAACCTCTCAGACAGGCTAGGGGGATGTTGTCTCATTACTGCAAGATGAAGGTAGAAGTTCACGTTCTCCACTTGGCCAACATTGACTACAAAGATGAGGGTAGGATCCTCATTACTGTTAGTTGGGGATAGGAATTCCTGCTCCCCATGTAGTCTCTGCTGGTATTACAGTGAAAATGGCCTTGTTACTGCTGGGAATTGATGAAAGTCCTAACTATCCACTAGGGCTCCTCTGAGGTGAAGGTGCCTTATTCCTGCCAGGTGAGGTGAATGTACAGGATCCCTACATGGTAAACACAAACCCCATTGGAAAGGGGTGCATCTGACTAGCAATTAGTAGGAATGAAAACCCCTACTTTGCCTCCTTTACTTGGCTTTCTATAATCATGATTAGTGGATATGTTGGGGTGCTTTGTTAAAGCCTCATGAGGGTAGAAGTCTAGGCTTCCCATTTGGCTTTGCTGGAATGAGTGAGGGTGGGTACAAAGCTTTACTTTATGTTTGATTGAAATAGAGAGGTTATTGTCTAAAGAATTCACCTTGCTAGGCTGCCCCTTTCCTTTTCCTTTGACTAGGAAGAGCAGGAGTTTGTTGGACTGTTTATACTGTCTGTGTCTGTTTCCATTTCAGATTTTTCAGCTTCTTTACACTCAAGTCCAGGCTATATAAAGAAAAAAGAAAATCTAGGAAACTGACAACCATATTTTTTCTCACATTCTGATGTTTCTAGTTAGTCTGACTTCTCTCAATCTTTCCAAATCTTTTTTGTTTATTTTGTATTTGATGTCTAGACTTTTAGCTGCACTTAGTGGGAGAAGTAGGGGAAGGTACATTTACTTTCTTCTGGAATCAGAAATTCTCCATCGTTTTTGATAGTCTTTAAGTATTCTGAATATATATCATCTTCCTGCCTTCTGTCCTCTATTGTTTCTGATGATAAATTAACTGTTGGTCTTGAGGATCCTTTGTAAATGATGACCAGCTTTTCTCTTGCTTCTTTTAAGAGAAGCATTTGTATTTGGTTTTGACAATTCTGCTCTGTTGCGATTATATTTGTTTATCTGTGTTTATCCAATTTAGAGTTCATTGAGCTTCTGGGATGTAAAAATTAATGATTTTTATCAAATTTGGGAAGTTTTCAGCCATTATTTCTTCAGATATTCCCTTTCTTCTCTTTCTGGAGTTCTACTATACATATGTTGGATTTTTTTGGGTGTTCCACAGTTCTCTGATCTTCTGTTCAATTTCCTTCAATCTGCCTTTCTGTATGTTCCTTATAATGGGTTTTTCAATTGATCTGATTTCAAGCTCACTGATTCCTTTTTTGCCAGTTAAAGATCCTCTGTGGAGCCCCCCTCAACTGAATATTTCATCCCAGTTTTACTCTTCAATTCCATAATTTCTACTTGGTTCTTTAAAAAAAGTCTCTTTATTGATATTGTCTATTTGATTATACTTGATTCTTATACTTTCCTTTAATTCTTTAGTCATGGTTTACATTAGTTCTTTGAACATATTTGTAATCAGCAATTTAAATTCTTTGTCTAGTAAGTCCAACATTTGGGTTTCCTGAGGGACAATTTCTATTGACATATTCTTTTCCTGTGCATGCGCCATAATTTCCTGTTTCTTTTCATGTCTTATAAAATCTTTCTTGAAAATGGAAACTCTGGAAATCAAATCTCCCTTCCAAGGATTTGGTACTGTTGATGTTTTTTAGTAACTTTACTGCACTAATTCTGAAAAGTCTGTATTCTTTGTCACATATGGCCAGCGAAGTCTCAGCTTAGTTAGTTCCATGATTGGACTAATGATTAGACCAAGATTTCCTTAGGTTCTTTGAATCAGTTTCTCATTCTTTGTCATGCAACTTTTTCTATCTGTTCTTGTGTGAGTGTGTGTGTGTGTGTGTGTGTGTCTGTGTATGTGTGTGACCGGGCATAATTTCAATGCTCCTTCAAGCAGCTTAGAACTTTGCCTTAGCCTTCACCTTTTCCTTGGGCAAAGCCTCAAGCTAAGTCACCAGTGAAATACTTGGGCCTCCTAAGGTCTTTCCGGGGCCTGCAAAAAGCCCTGGACATGCAGACAGCCTGTGCATATTTGTAGCCTTCTAGATTTACAGGAACATGTTGGAGCTTTTCAAGGCCCTCATGGATGTCTCATTTCCTAGTTTTTTCCTTTCAAGTTTTTTGATCAATCCTTTGTTTGCCCCATCTAGTAAAACTTCCTCATGTTACTGTGATGCTAAATAATTGTTCTTGATTTTTAACAAATGCTGTGGGTATATGGCTGTTTGCACAGATTAGCTCTGACTCAGGTATAATAAAGACAAGTCCTTATAATTGAGCTTTTCAATGAGTTGCCAGGCACATAAAATAGTAACAATTTTTCGGGGGATGGGGCTTTTTAGTGATCTCCAAATTTTTTCCTTCCTCTCCAGTTGCTGCAGAGTACTGCTTTTCACAGCTATCATAGTTGTGAGGCTTTTGGTATTCAAGGCTACTAGGGAGAAGGGGTTTAGATTAGGACAAGTTAAAACAGCACAATGTTCACTGTATTTACTGAGAGTCCACTGTTGAATAAACATTCCTCAGATGTTGAAACACTTTAGTTATTTCCAAAGGTCTAAAAAAATTAATTTGACAGTTTTTACCTATGTTCTCATTGCTTTTATGGAAAAGCATATCTCTGTAGGTCATTACTCTGACATTCCAGAACTGCTCCCAGTTTATTATTTTTTAATTATAAAGCAGGAATGGCCACCACATTCCTCTCTAATTGACTTGGTGTCCAAAGGTTCCCAGTGTTCTTGGCCTCTGCTTTGCCTACTTGTCTACCCTCCTTCCCTCTGAGACTCTTGAGGCTTTGAGTTACCTTTGTCTCTCTGGGAATAAAGCCAAACCTCTCCTGTCCCACTTTATATTTTATTCCAAATTACTCTTGCCTCCACTGGAATGTTTACCCTCCTTAGAAAGGCATGCCCCTATTCTAAAGTGGAAATATTAATCAGGTGTCAGCTCTACCTCTCCTGGCTGGTAGAGGTAGACAAATATCTTCTCTATTTGTTTTTGTAAAATGAAGGTTGTTCTAACTACATAACATGTAAAGTCTTTTCTAGCTCTAAAATAACATTATTCCATGTTTCTAAATACAAAATCACCCTATTTACTTTAGAATCAACACCTCTTATTCTGTAAGGGACACTAATAACCCAAGCTAGAAATCTTTCAATTATGTTTGAGTTTTTCCCTCTTTTTTATCCTTTTCAAAATGTGTCACCATCAAACTCCATCATCTTTTGAAGTACTTATTGGCCTCTTCCTTGGGGTGGAAACGGCATTTAATTCCTTCTACCATTCTTTTTTCCTTTTTAACCATCAGGAATATCCCATCCCTTCAATCTCTCCTAATCTTATTCATTTGAAATCCTATAGCATTTTACTCTGTATCATGTAGATATAAACTTTTTATAAAAATAATGCATACATTTATACAAATATTGTAAATACATAGTAAACAAATATAATAGAAGTCCTCGATGTGCATTCCTTCAAATGTGTCATCTGAAAATCCATACATTTATGTTAAGGTAACCCCATATGGGCAATGCTTTATTGGAATTGCTCTCAGATACTTGAGCACTTGTATGATTTTAATATCCTCAGCGTGAGAAATTTGATTTTCAAGGCAGTCAAATGTCAGTAAAAGCTAAGTCAATCAAAAAAATCTGAACCATATTCAGATTTTTTAAAAGCATGTTAATTAGAGAGAGGCACATTTAAGTGGTTTTGTAACTAACTCTGAAGGCAAATCCAAATGACAGCATTCTAAGATTGTTTCTCTGTGGCAGCCCTGGTGGATATAATGGAGAGTTTGCCAAAGAGGCTCTTTGGATGACAACATTCTTTTGAATGTACAAATAACATTGTGTATTTTAATTACCTCAATTTGCCATTTATTATTTAAATTTTGAAAAAATATTTTGTCTTCTCAAAATCAAAGATTGTAAGCACCTCTACCTCATATGTTCAAATTCTTCACAATGCTATATTTTTGTGCAGTTGGTTATAAAGCACTAATTAACAGGGCCATACAATGTGTTCAGTATTTCAGTATATCATTTAAAAAGTGAAATAGTCCTTATATTGTAAATGATCCTTGATTGTGATATTTATATAATGATTTCACATTGTAAGAGATAAAAGTCTCCAAAGGACAGAGCCAAAAACAATTTTTAACCAGTCCTTTATTTACTTACTTATTCATTTATTTATTTATTATAAACGACTAACTTTATTTTTGTACCTCTCTCCCTCCACTGTTTTTTGCTGTCTGTGTCCATTTGCTGTGTGACCTTCTGTATCTATTTCTCTTTTTTGTCTTCTCTTCTTTTTCTCTCTAGGATTCACTGGGATTTGATCCTGGGCGCCTCTGATGTGGAAAGAGGTTCCATATTACTTGCGCCACCTCAGTTCCTGATTTCTGTTGCCACTCATACTGACTCTCCCCTTTGTCTCTGTTTTGTTGCATCATTGTCTTGCTGCATGACTCACTTGTGCGGGCACTGGCTCTCTGTGCGGACACTTGGCTCACTGTGCGGACACTTGGCTCACTGTGCAAGCACATTTATTTTTTTTCCCAGGAAGCTCCAGGGACCAAACCCGGGTCCTTTTGTATAGTAAGAGGAAGCCCAATCACTTGAGCCACATTCGCTTCCCGCCAAAAACAATTTTAAAAAAAGAATAAAATGGTAAACTGCATTGGGAGAATTGCTTTTGGATACTAGAATATACATGAAATGAATTAATGAAAAATATTCAAGTGATAGATTTAATATTATGGTCTCAAGAGATCTTATGATACAAGCAATACTAATCAATTTAGATTATTCAGTTTAGTTATTCTTTTCACTTCAGGGGAATTCCTGACTGATTAAATTCAGTAATTTCTATAGCTACAATGTGTCTAATATTGCATTGCTCACCTAATGAAACAGTAAGCAAATTACCAAATTAAAAACCCCCAAGGGGGAAAATGGTAAAATATTTATATTTTCATCTTCAAATGTTTAATTCAGATTTTAGTTATCTAAGGTAAAATTAATAAGGTTTCATCATGTATCCAGATTCAAGAATAAACATGGAGGTTTTTAAAATGTTATTTTTAGAAAATGTAATTGAGAGTTTTATGATATTTAGAAATGAGGGAACTCAAGACTTGAAATAAGTATTTACAGAGACAAAGTATTACATCTTGAAGTTCAAGGAAAAGCTGAAATTATAATGGCACAAGTCAGTGCTTTCCCTGTTCCCTTTAAGCAAGCGGACTTCTATGTAATTAGTTCTTCCCCAAAGTTTTAGTCACTCCATTGAACCCCTCCTACAGGCTGGGATTCCCCTACAAGAATAAACCTCTTGGACCAGGTAGGAAATATCTCCTACATTGCTTAATGACTCTGGTTAGAAAATGATCTCCTCAAAGCATTTCTCATATAAAACATTTCTTTTGAAGTCTGGTGTTTGGTCAAGTGATGGATTAATTTCTGTGCATAAAAGAGTTGAGGTGAGGATACTGTGCAGTTGAAAAAGCATGACTAATAATATATTACTACATTTGGGAAATAAACAAAGTAAACTTGAGCTTGTAATTCAAATTGCAGAGAATTTAAGCTCCATCAAATCTTTGTGGTTAGTGGGCTAAGAGGTTTTGAAAAAGCTTGAGAAATGCTGCTGAAGCCATCTAGAAACAAATTCTTTAACCTAGGTAAATATTGCTTATTCTTCGACCACACTGAACAACTGTACCCTGTTTTTGCTTTGCTTTTAACTCTCAAATGCAAAATAATTGTACAAACTATCCATATATTGGTTTAGTTTGTCAACATTAAAAATTATTGTGAAACTGAGAAATGTATGTACAATATGTTTTACTTCTTACTGCACTAAGAACTTATGCTGCTTTATTTTAGAAGAGTTCTGTCAAAGTACTCCTCTAAAAAATACATTGTAAATTATGTGATTGAACATAGAAGCACTCATTCTGCTCCTGATATTATTATTACTTGCGAGTCTATACCACATTCAGCTGTGAACCACAGAGTATGATAAGGTTGGCATTGAAAACCCCAACTTCCTTTCTTCCAGTCCTGTGGTTCAACTATGTCTATTTGATATTTATGTATGAAATAGTACAGTGGCATCTATGCTTTTTAAATCACTTAAGCTAAACCTATAACAAAAAGCAGATCATTGTCCATGAATACGGCATTTTGAATTATATATATGTTAATTTCAGGCTCAAACTACAATTTTCATAAAAACAATATATTTTTACACCTCTAATTCCATGTAGACAAAAATATAGAGAAAGAAAACATTTGAAGTCAAACTATACCATATTATTTTAAATTATTTCTCATATAAGGAAATATTTTAAGCAGATTTTTTCATTGTTTATCTCCCCTGGAAGACATTCATCCATTCCTTGCACCTGTTATCAGACTGATTATTAGTTTACTGACTGACTCACTGTTGCATATGATCTATTTGGGATACAATAAACATTTCATATTATTTGAAGCAAATTTTTCTTTCAAAAATTTTAACATGCAATCTCTTCTATTTTAACTCCCATTTTAGATAAACAGTATTTCTATTTATCCTGAAATAATAGGACTCAAAGATGATCTTGTAGAAGTTCAACGAATACTCGAAGTTGATCTTCAATGTGAACAAATACACTGTTGATTCAAAAGTAATTATCCTTTTGTAGAGAAAGTAGTTATCCAGAACTCTTATGCCTCTCTGACCCAAGAATCTAGAAATTGCTAGAGAGTCTAACTCAGTGGTTGTATTCAGTTCTTAACTCCTTTAGTATGTATCACTATGGATAGAGTTGAACAAAATACACTCCCATGGAGTCCACAGTCTAGTTGGTAAGAATTCAGGTAAACTAAATCACAGCTCATCAGAATATGTGCCGATATGGTCAGTACAGAATGATAGAAGTAAAGAGGAAGAGCACTTAATGTGGGCTAATGTGGAAAGATAAGTGATATTCAGTGGAGGAACACCTCCAAGAAAAAAGTGACTCTTAAGTTACTGGCTGAGTCTCAGAAGAGAGCCATGGAGTGAGCACAGGTGGGATGGGCACAGGGGTTGAATGGGGTGGTAGAGCATTCCTGCTAGAAGTAACAGTCTACAATGCCTTAGAGAAACAGGAGGAGAGTTTGTTCAAGGAACTCCAAATAATTCAATATTTGTAGACCAAGAGGGGACAGGGAATTTAATGGGGAAGAGATGAAAGGTAAGGCTGCAGAAGTTAGAACATTAGGGAGTTTAGAATTACTCTTTAAGATGATGGAAAATCTTTGGAGGTCTGTGTGGTAGTTTGGATTATTGGATCCCAGGAAAAAACATGTTTTAATCTTATCTATTCCTGTGGGTATGAATCCATTATAAATAGGTTTTGAAGGTATAGTTTTTCATTAATGCTGTCCATCCGCATCAGGATGGTTCTTAATCCAATTACTGGAGATCTTATAGAGAAGGCAACAGGGAAAAAGTCAATGGGAGGAGCAAGAAGCTGGAAGTCAACAGAACCCAGAAGAGAAAGGAGAGGACATTGCCACATGTTAGCCAAGGGAACAAAGGATTGCCAGACAACCAGAATGCTACCGACCCTGGAAGGAAATGAGCTTATATGTCAATGCCTTGATTTGGACTTCTGGCCTCTGAAACTGTGAACCAATAAATTCTTGTTGTTAAGCCAAATCATTGTGTGGTATTTTTCATAACAGCCAGGAAACTCAGACCATTTATAAGGGAAGGAGTGACATGATATATTTTACATAGGCTGGGGAGTGCCCTAGATCCTTCCCAGTGTGGAGTGAGAAAAGGAGAGAGAAAGTGATGAGTGGCTGGGAAATAGGCCAGTTTAAATCTTTACTGTGAAGTTTTCATAATTGGTTTTAAATATTATGAACTTTTTTCATGTTAAAATGTGGACCATTGACCATGAGGTGCAGAGGTGCCCAAAGATGTACTTACCAAATGCAATGGATGTGTCATGATGATGGGAATGAGTGTTGCTGGGGGGGGAGAGGGGGGGGTGGGGGTGGTGGGGTTGAATGGGACCTCATATATATATATATATTTTTTTTTAATGTAATATTATTACAAAGTCAATAAAAAATTTTTTAAAAATCTCTAGTAAATTTTAAATACTGATTTTCTTCCCCAGTAATAACAAATTTACCTGCCATTCTCCATGTCCAAACTATTATTCTCTTCACTTCCTTCTATCATGTTGATACTAATATTGGGCAGGATATACCTCTTTCTCCCACTATGGCTGTGGGAAAGTGTTCGGGAGAAAGAGCCCAAGTTTTGATGTCAGGCAATCTTGAATCAGATCTTGGCTCTGCCAGCTTTAGCTGTGTGGCTTTAGGAAATCCCTTAAATTCCCTGAGCATCAATTTATTACCTTAAAAATGGAAACCAAAATAGCTTTCTAGCTAGGTTGTAAGAATTAAAGATCATTTATGTAAGCTAGTTGGCACAGAATAAGCCATCAATGAGCAGTAAAAGTATTTATTATTCAAGGAGAAATGGCATGAGCAAACTTATTACTTGCCAGTTGCCCAAAAACAGACAGACATTGGCGGCAGCTCATAGTAGAGGTCTAGGGCCTGGAACTCTCTTGTATCTTTGATTCCAGGTTATTAGTGCTTCCAGGGAACTAAGCATCTGAGTTGCTCCAGAAATCTATGCAAAAGACTCTTGGTTTCAACTATGTAATCAACCTGACAGGGCCACAGCTGAAATAAATGTGAACACCGTGGCAAGGTGGCTTTGGGAATTGTGGCGTGCAATTAGCCTCCCTGCTCCCCTTCCCAGAATGCCCCACATAGACAGAGGTGCCTTATCACTGACTGAGTTTGGTTCTGGCTATTAGTTCCAAGGAGAAGGTGTGCTCCCTAAGTGTGGATGTGATCAGTGCTACTTCCAGACATCAGAGGAAATTAAATGGAGACTGTTTGAAGCCCTGGATTCTCCTTGAAAACCTTTCAGAAATTTTAAAGAATGTAAGCAAGCAGAGAGGCTAAGGAGAAGGGGAGCTGGCACTTCTCTCTTGTTTTCATGTGAATGTAATGATGCAACCCAACCATTTCTGAATGTAATGAGGATGTAATCCACAATTTAAGCATCAAAATTTAGTTAAAGAGCAAATGGGGGAATTTTATCCTTAGCCGTACAACACAGGTAGAAGATATGGAACCAGGGAAGGGATGACTTCTAAGTACTTGTCTTCCAAAAATTTAAAACATTTTTTTCTTTCCTTCCCTAAAGGCAGGAAAATTGGAAAAAAAAAATCTATTCCCTGGAGCAACAGCTGGCACTTACACAGTGATCATTATTGGAACATGTTGACAGTGGTAAACAGCTTTAGCGTTTCTAGAATTTTGTGCCCAAAGCAAATAGGAATAGAAACAGTAAAGCCAATGTAGTTATTACCATATCAGAAGTCAGCTACCTATCTTGTGTCTACAGTTTTCACAAGTCATGCTCATCTAGCCTTACCTCTCAGCATCATTTGTACATGTAAGATGGGAGATTGGAGAGGGGTAGAAGTAGGATGTGGAAAATTGTCACTGAGTTTGAGAAGCCAATAGCCATGACTTTCTCTTGGGGTTTATCATTTTAATTATAGGTAAAGCTTGAAAATTAAGCCAATTGTATTAGTCAGGGTTCTCCAGAGAAACAGAAACAATAGGACATATAATTATGATGTGTATTATAGGAATTGGCTCAAGTGACTCTGGGGATTGGTCAGCCTAAATTCCATAGGGCAGGTTGAAAGTTGAGAACTCTGATGTAGTTTATGACAAACTCCTCAGGACAAGCTGGCTGAGTGAAGTAGAGATAGAAATTTGTCTTTCCTGACTCCTGAATTCAATAGTTCTGCTTTTAAGGTCTTTGACTGATTGGATGGGATTTCTCTCATCATTGAAGGCAAACTTCTTCGTTGATTGTAGATGTAATTAGCCACAGATGCAATGACTGATTAATAATTTAAATCCTGGAAGTAGCTTTTTTGGCTAAACAGCTGGACATTTATAACTGAGCCAATTAGACACATGAAGTTAACCAAGTGCATTGCTGGAAGTTCTGCGCACTGAGTGGACTTCCCTTTATCACTTCAGGGATGACCCAGAAACAGGCTGTAGGGCTACCGTTGTCCATTTTGCACAGAACAACCTGTAAATCAGACCTGAGTTTTCTCTTCCTCAGTCAACTGATTATTGGGAATTCCCTAAGATGCCAGAATTGTGCACTGGGAAGAGAAGGTAATGTGGCAGGAGTGGAGGCCATTGGCATTTGAGTCACTTCCTCATGTAGAAAGGACCATATACAACAGCTTATCCTGCTCCATAGAAGGGGTATCTCAGCATGTCCTATACCACTGGACCATAGCGACATTATGGGATTGATGTCTGCTCAGAGCAGTGTCTAATAATCCCTGAAATGTCTGATAATCTCCTTTTCCCAAATGCACAGTCACCCTAGTAAAAGGCTATAGGTCCGTTTAGGGAAGGCTAGGAGTAAAATTAACAGTATAAATTTTTGGCAGTGCAGAAGGGTCCTTCCTCAATGGGAACTAGTTTTCTCTTAATTCAAGGTGTTCTGACTGTGTTAACTGTCTCAGTCTGGAAGTGACTGAGGGACCATAATTCGCTGTTTTAGTGATTCAAATCAGGCTTTTGTTTACTTGACCATAGGACCATTGTGCTTATACAGATCAAGTAAGCATTTAGTAGACTGTTCATCTATTTCACTTCTAGGTACCCCATGATCACCTGGCCAATGCCAGAGGTCTCTGCAAGTCAGACTGTTCTTATTACTGCTTTGATCCTGCTGTCCACTATGGTAGCCATGCCCACCTTGTCTTTGGCAATGTAAAATTGCCCCTTGGCTTCTGCCAACATGGGATCTTATCATCCTCATTGTGTTTAAGGATCCACATTCAGTGGAATCAATTCCCACATTAATATGTGAACTATAGACAAGAGTGGCCATGGAGCTCCTCAGGGAAGATGGAGTTAGATTTACAAATTTATTCCTCACAGTCCTGGTGAAAGGTGTATCCTTTAGACTTCCTGGGACAGATGAGCAGGTTTTGCATGAGAAATCCACTCTGACATTCAAATATCTCTAAGCCTTTGGATACCTTCACCTGTATTACACCAGGTTAGTTCTGGAATTTTGACCTTTTCATCCATGCTTCAGCCAGCCATCTGAATAAACTTTTAGAGCCCTTTCTTATCTCATTAGTGACACTGTTGAACCCAGAATCGCTGTGTCATGAACCCATATCAATAAATTGAGCCTGATCCAATTTTATGTTCCTTCTGCCATTAGCCTATAGCCTTAAAATTCACTTTACACACATATTCCCCTGATTTCTCACTATATAAATTGGAAAAGTCATGTAGTTCTTTAAGAGTATAGCATGTTTCCTCATGGGTCACACTTTATACCTCACCTTTTGGGGCCTATTTGGACTTCATTCTAGTTATAGGTTTTCAAGAAATGAGGGATGGCGGGGCGGGGTGTACCATAAGAGAAATTAACAGTGTCTTGCAAGCTAATACCTGGCAGAATCTAGGGTTTCAATGTTCCTACCATCATCAGTATCAGCCTATGTGCCCCATTCCAATTTTCAGGATCCCATTCCTTCCCAGTCAATGCCCTTACTTAAAAGCAGATATGCTGCAACATTGGGTACTCAATTTATGTTGTAATTTAGTCATTTGCACAATGAGACTCTGGGTCTGTTTTTCAGAAATCTTGATTCTGCAGCTTCAAGGAATAAGAGTTTATTTCAGGGCACACACAGAAATCCTTTATGAAATGCTTTGGCTTGGAATTTGAAGTCTTGAACTCATCTTTCTTTAACAACTGTATGCGGCTTATTTAGGAACAGCCATCCAATGCAATTATACTTTTTTTTTGGAGGTACCCAAGGCTGGGGATTGAACACAGGACCTTGAATGTGGGAAGCTGTCACTCAACCACTGAGCCATATCAGCTTCCCTGAGTTGACCCTATCATTTGTTTTGCTTATTATTTTGTTTTTTAGGAGGCACTGGGGACTGAACATGGGACCTCCCATGTGGGAGGTTGGCACTCAACTGGATACCCTACTCAAACACTTATAAGAGGCAAGGATCAGGGTGACAGTGTATTTGATACCTTACAGAGTTTTGTGGATTTCAAAAGTATAACGGGGAGCGGATGTGGCTGAAGCAGTTGAGCATATCTGCTGTTAAAGTAAGGGCCATCTTGATCATTGGAAATAGAGTCATAGTGGATTTCAACCCAATTAGTTTAGAGAACTAATTCCCAAAACCCAAGAAACAACTCAGAAATCTCATCCCCATCCTGGGGAGCTCTGCCACATACTCTAATGGAACAGCAAAAATTCCCCGAGTATAGGGGCAGTGACCAGGGAAGGAGGATAGTCCATTGATGGACCCTTGATATTGAACCTTTACTTTTTAGTTCAGCTGAATTGCTGAAAGTCAAAGACAAAGGAAAATCTTTATAGTAGCCACCCAAATGACATATTGCACTCAAATAAACAACAAAAATACTAAAAGCTAACTTCTAAACAGAAACTATGTAAGCCAGAAGAAAATGAATTGATATTCTTAAATGGATTTTAAAAAAACCTATTTGGAATTCAATATGTAGCAACAAAGTTCGTAAAAAATAAAAGCAGTACCACTGAGAATATTTTTCTATAAAAGAACTCTGAAAGAAAAGTGAAAGTCAATTCAGGCCAAAGAAAAACTGCCCCAGGTATGTGGTTGGAAATGTAGGAGGGAATTAAAAACAACAGAAAGGGTAAATGTGTGGGTAAGTATAACTCAACATGTTGTCTACAACAAAGTTATTAATGTCATATGGATTTAAACTACATAGAATGAAAATGTATAACCATAATAGTCCAAAATGTGGGCAAGAGTTAAAAATAGTTAAAATGTTCTAAGTTTTTTGCATTTTCTGGAAAGTGAATAAAAGTCCTATTTATTATATCATGATAATTCTAATAAATGGAAAAATTAATGATAAAATCATAGAAAAAGAAGAGGAGGAGGAGAAAGAGGAAAAGGTAAATAAAAGAAAAGAAGAAACAGAAAACAGAGTAAGATAGTTTAAACCCAAATGTATCTGTGACTACATTTAAATTATTTGGGCTAAATATCCTAAATAAAATATAAAGTGTGCCAGACTACATTTTTTAAAATGAGGCATACATTTAATACAGGGGTCCTCAACAAAGCATTATTCTTGTGAGGATGTGTTGGCGAGGGTGTGATATATTTATTAAATAATACACAGAATAGTGTGGACTTAGTAAGGGGTCCATGGTTTTCATCTGACTGGCAAAGGGGTCTGTGGAACAAAAAAGGTTAAGAACTCCTGCGTTAATATAATAGTAATCAAAATTTGAAAGACAAAGTCATAAACACTAAGCAAAAGTAAGATGGTATACCTATATTAATTTCAGACAAAGTAGGTTTTAAGGCAAGAATCTTTGGTAGACATAAAGAAGAATATTTCATATGATAAAAGATTCAATGAACAGGTGGACGGCGCTGAGGAAGCATCGATACAGTCTTTCCTCCAGCTGCAGTCATGTCTAAGTCAGAGTCTCCTAAAGAGCCGGAACAGCTGCGGAAGCTCTTCATCGGAGGATTAAGCTTTGAAACAACTGATGAGAGTCTGAGAAGCCATTTTGAGCAATGGGGAACACTCACGGACTGTGTGGTAATGAGAGATCCAAACACCAAGCGCTCCAGAGGCTTTGGGTTTGTCACGTATGCCACTGTGGAGGAAGTGGATGCAGCCATGAATGCAAGGCCACACAAGGTGGATGGAAGAGTTGTGGAACCAAAGAGGGCTGTCTCAAGAGAAGATTCCCAAAGACCAGGTGCCCACTTAACTGTGAAAAAGATCTTCGTTGGTGGTATTAAAGAAGACACTGAAGAGCATCACCTAAGAGATTATTTTGAGCAGTATGGGAAAATTGAAGTAATTGAAATCATGACTGACCGAGGCAGTGGCAAGAAGAGAGGCTTTGCTTTTGTAACCTTTGATGACCATGACTCTGTGGATAAGATTGTCATTCAGAAATACCATACTGTGAATGGCCACAACTGTGAAGTAAGGAAAGCCCTGTCTAAGCAAGAGATGGCCAGTGCTTCATCCAGCCAAAGAGGTCGAAGTGGTTCAGGGAACTTTGGTGGCGGTCGTGGAGGTGGCTTTGGTGGGAATGACAACTTTGGTCGTGGAGGAAACTTCAGTGGTAGAGGTGGCTTTGGTGGCAGCCGAGGTGGTGGTGGATATGGTGGCAGTGGGGATGGCTATAATGGCTTTGGTAATGATGGAAGCAATTTTGGAGGTGGTGGAAGCTACAATGAATTTGGCAATTACAACAATCAGTCTTCAAATTTTGGACCCATGAAGGGAGGAAACTTTGGAGGCAGAAGCTCTGGCCCTTATGGGGGTGGAGGCCAATACTTTGCCAAACCACGAAATCAAGGTGGCTATGGCGGTTCCAGCAGCAGCAGTAGCTACGGCAGTGGCAGAAGGTTTTAATTACTGCAAGGAAACAAAGCTTAGCAGGAGAGGAGAGCCAGAGAAGTGACAGGGAAGCTACAGGTTACAACAGATTTGTGAACTCAGCCAAGCACAGTGGTGGCAGGGCCTAGCTGCTACAAAGAAGACATGTTTTAGACAATACTCATGTGTATGGGCAAAAAAAACACGAGGACTGTATTTGTGACTAATTGTATAACAGGTTATTTTAGTTTCTGTTCTGTGGAAAGTGTAAAGCATTCCAACAAAGGGTTTTAATGTAGTTTTTTTTTTTTTTTTTTTTTTGCACCCATGCTGTTGATTGCTAAATGTAATAGTCTGATCATGACGCTGAATAAATGTGTCTTTTTAAAAAAAAAAAAAAAAAAAAAAAAAAGATTCAATGAACAAGTAACATGGAATTATAAATTTATATGCACATAATAATACAGCCTCAATATACCTAATGAAAAAATAACTAAACAATAAAAAAGAAAAAATTCCAAAATTAAAGATTTAACACATCTTTCTCAGTAACTGATAGAACATGGATATTAAAAAGTATAAAGATATGAAAGACAAACTACAAAATTAACAAATTTGACTTGAGATATATAGAACACTATATTCAATATTTACATTTTTCAGGCCCTTATGATATATTTTCCAAAATTATGGTTCCAAATGTGAACCATAAATAATTTCAAAAAATGCCAAAGAACTGATGTTCTACAGAGTATACAGAGCATACCTGCTTTTGCCATTTTTATTCAGCATTGTACTTGTACTAATACAATGCAGTTAGAAAAAAAATAATAAAAAGGATAAGAATTCAAAAGAAACGTTTTTATATTCCTAGAGAAAATTCAAAAGAATCTACATACTATTAGAATTAATAAGTGAATTTAGCAACATGGCTAGATACAAAATCATCTCTTTATACCATCAACAATTTAAAAGTGGAATTAAACAAGATAATTTGTACATGCAAAATTAAGTGATACTGGAGAAGAGATAAAAATAAAAATCTTATAGTTAGATGTTGAATAAAATAGTTAACATGAAATTTGAAAACAAAAGAACCACAGAAAAATGGAAGATACAAAACTGTGTCTTTAAGAAAATAAATATATCATCCACAAAACTAAGAATAAAAATATTACAAAAATGAACAACTAAATTCTGCTAAAGACTAATGTTATTTGCTTTCTTTTAACTCTTTTTCTAAATTCTTTCAGTCTATTATTTTCTTTTTTTTAAAAAAAACACACTTTTTTCTTTTAAAAAGATACTTAGATTATGTAAATGTTACATAAAAAAATATAGGGAATTCCTACCCTCCCACATTTTCCCACATTAACAGCATCTTTCATTAGTGTGGTACATTTGTTACAATTTATGAACACATTTTGGAGCATTGCCACTAAGTGTAGATTATAGTTTACACTCTCTCCCGCTCATTTTTGTAAGTTATATATAATGATATGTGTCATTGCATGTCATTCAGGACAATTCCCAAGTCCTCAAAATACCCCCAAATTACCTCCAGTGGCCACTGCCTCCACATCAATGATAAAGGTCCTTCCATTGCTAGAATCACAATAAGTCAATAGTAGAATACCAGTAAGCCTACTTTAGTCCATCATTCATTCCCCAGTCTTGAGGATTCTGGGGTTGTGATTCTAACTCTGCCTCTAATTGAGAGGGGGCTTAGATCCCATGGGGCAGACGGATGGGATTATCTTACTTGCAGTTGCAGAATCTCTCTTTTCCTTGGGATAGTTGTTGTCCATCATAATCTCCTTGTTAGTTGTCCTGGGTGAGTCAAATCAAACGGAGAGTAGGTGTTGCAAATCTGTTGAGATTCAGGACCCAACTGGTACAGGAACAATCCAAAGATTTAAGACTCTTGGACATACACCTATCAACCCTAGTACTAATTATAGGTTCAAGTAGAAGGATCAGAAGAGCCATGTATAAGGAAACCACAAGTGAATCCAACTCTATCACATTGGGGAGCATAAATTCCAAAGTAGGGCCCACTGGCAGGGTGCCAAACTCCTGAGCTGTCTGCCTTGCCTATACTGTCTGGATGTCTCTAAGAGCTCTCAGGAGCCCTACTATTTGAGGCAAAATTACTTTGGCAGTCAATGAGATCCTGCTGAGATGTGCATAAGCATAACCTCTGGAATGACCTCCCCA
Organism: Dasypus novemcinctus; assembly: GCF_030445035.2. NCBI lineage: Eukaryota > Metazoa > Chordata > Mammalia > Cingulata > Dasypodidae > Dasypus > Dasypus novemcinctus. Next base: position 43,334,111 of record NC_080683.1, on the reverse strand, counting down.
ACTCACTTTGAAGTCCATAGCCATATAACTCATTTGTCTTTACCTTTTCCCCCTTATGTCAAGGTCTTTTTCCAGTTGCATTGTGAGTTGGTGCTTGGTAGTAATTCCTTGGTGCCAGAGAGGCTCATCCCCTGGAGTCATGTCCCACGCTTGGGAGAAGTTACTGTATTTATATGCTGAGTTTGGTTTAGAAAGGGGCCATATTTGAGCAATAAGGAGGCTCTCAGGAGGTAACTCTTAGGTACCCTATAATACTAGACTAAGTTTCAATTTCAAAAGTAAAGGTCCATAAGTACAGTCAACGCTATTAAGGGCCCATCAATGGTCCATCCTCCATCACTTAGTCACTGCCCCTGTACTCAGGGGATTCCTGCTGTCCCATTAGAGAATGTGGCAGAGTTCCCCAGGATGGGAATTTTATATACTTTTGGTTATTGTGTGAAACTTCATCCACCACGACAATGCTCCATGAACACTTGAACACATTCATATGCCTTATAGGTATGCCCCAGGTGAACCTCCTCCCATGCATTCCCCCATCTCTGACACCCCTGCACCAATGATCTTCCCCTGCCACAGCTGTAACCCTTCCGTGATCCAAAACTTCTTCAAAATGGAAGCCAACAAAATAACCAAATACAATTAATAAGAAAATGATATATGGGAATTACCCATATTCTGTACATGTCTTTTCAGTACCTAAAGTTTCTTTGAAGACAAAATGAAAAAATAAGACATTGGGGGAATAAACAGAAGAAAATGTCTCTGTACATAAAGACAACAGATCTTACAGTGATGAAAGTCAAAATGTCCAAAAAAATTTAAATATTGTATTTGTTTTTTTATTTCAATTTTTTAAAAAAAATTTGAATTTTATTTGCTATTTTTAAAACTATTATTATTCTATTATTTTTTCTTGTGTTCTTCAACTTTAAATCTTATTTCATAATTTATTATTCTGCCTCAAACTTTACTTTCCATTAGTTTTAAACTTTAAAAATCTGAATTTAAATTTCATTTATTTAATTTTCACAAAATTTTTGTTTTATCTTAAAATTTATGGAAACCTTTTATCCCACATCATAGTATAGTCACTTTTGTTTTATTATATAAAATTATGTAATAACAAATTGATTTTTTCTCTATATGAATTAATGAATCTTTAGTTAATCTTCTAAACCTTCCCCTGATCAAAAGAAAGTAAAGTTGGTGCTATATTAGTTTTCCCTTGAAAGTTCAATAGCTCAGGAAGTATGTATCCCTCAGTTTGCAGAGCCTTTCATTACATTACTTTGCATTTTGAAAGTTGGTTGGGAAATGTGTAAGCCAAAGACAGACAAAATTTCATACAACTGTCTGGAGATAATAATCAAGCCCTTTTTCTTAAAACTTCTTCCAGAAAAGCGGTGTGCCTGGACACAGTAATATAAAGAATATCAAGCACCAAAAGTGAGCCTACTGTTGGGTAAAGGTTGATATTGTTATATCAGATATGTCCTTGAGCCTCAGGAGCATAAATGACAGTTTTCCCTTCCTTAGCACTGATCATCCCACTGATGTTCTTACACGTTCAGTTGTCCCTTTGACAAAGTCACTTCCTCCCACTTCCTATCTCTCCACATCTCTCCGTGATATCTTTCATATTTGCTCTTTCGCACATTATCCTGGTGTTTATCAGGAGGCTTGAAATACTCCACATTTTGTTCCACCTAGGAGGTATCCAAGGGACTCTGTGCATGGTCTTCATTGATCTTAGGAATGGGCTAGTCAAGTGAGTGAGCAATGGACGCCAGGAGATGCAACTGGATCTTACAGCAGCTCTATATTTAGTTTTCCACAAAGGCCATTCTACATTCCTACCAACAGTTAAGGAGTGTTCCTATTCCTCCACATCTTCTCCAGCACTTATAGCTTTCTGTTTTTGTAATAATGGCCATTCTATAATGTGTGAATTAATATCTCAATGTAGTTTTGATCTGCATTTCCCTAATAGCTAATGATGTTGAACATTTTTTTCATGTGATTTTTGGCCATGTGCAAACCTTTTTTATTTACTCTGTGTAGGCTGCATGGAGAAATTACAAAATATTATCATTATACTTTTGCATATACTGTTATAATTTATTAGTTAAACACATTAAAATAAAAATGCACGTGAAATATGAAAAGTTTATCATCTTATACAATATTTTCTTGCATATTTCTAAATATTTATATGTGTGCTTGTGTGTGTGTGTGTGTGTGTAGTTCTTTTTTTAGGTACTGGGGATTGAACCAGGAACCATGTACGTGCCAAGCAGGTGCTCACCCACTGAGTTACAGGTGATCAACCACTGACTACACCTGCTCTAAGTATATGTTATAAAGTATTTTCACTAGAAGTCACTTGGGAAGGCACTTGTTTTTATGAGCTTTTCTATGGAGTCATTGTACAGTGGTCTATTTTTTTTTTCAATACAGGAAATGAAAATTTCTTTGGGAAAATAAGCTTGATGTTTTGTAACCCATGTCAGAGTACTCCAGAAAGTGTGTCATTTCCTTTTTAAACCTTTTTGGATATTTAAACAATTTTTCCCATCTTACAAATGTCACATCCATATAATGCTGATCAAAAAACATTTGCTGAGAAAGGACAAGGATTTGTATAAAATTCACTTCCATGTTCAAATGTGTGTCTCTCTTAAATGTAAACTGAATTCCTAATTTTGTGAATTTTTTGAAATTTTTAATTTTGATCTCTGTTTACCCATTATTTGGGGGGAGGACATTCTTATAGCCCAAAGACAATTAATCCTAAAAAAAAAAAAGGTGATGAAAGAGTATGAATCTTTAACTTAAATCATTTCCAGTACTAAATAGAAATAAAGAAAATCACAAAAAGAAACCTCATTTATCTATGAGCCAATTTACAGCTAATTACTGTGGAATCCAAAATACAAAGAATTAAAGAAACTTTAAAAAGATCCCTGAGCCAAAAATGTTTCAGTTTAAATATAGACAATTTATTATTAAGAAATTGTGATAATTCCCAGTCTCCCAGAAGTCTGTTGCATTCAAGGAGATGCTGGGAAATTCTCTTCTTCACAGAGTGTGGTGATGACCAAAAGATCTAGTGCCTGACATTTCCTTCATCCTCCTCCCAAGTGTCTATGCCAATACTTCAAAGTTTATTTACAGTACAAATCTCTTAAATTTTTTCTCTTCTGAGTTATTGTTCCAATCCAAGCATTGAGGTAGAGAAAGTGGTGGCAGTAGTTGCTGGGGGTTGAGAGAGGGAAGAGGAGGTGTGATGTGGGGACATTTTTGGGATTTTGGGTTGTCCTGGATGATGTTGCAGGGTCAGATGCTGGACTTTATGTATCCTGCCATAACTCACTGGATGTACTGGGGGAGAGTGTGAACCTCAGGGTAAACTATTATCTATGTGGTGTAGCAATGCTCCAGAGTGTATTTGCCGAGAGCGATTAGTGTGCCACAGTGATGGAGGGGGTTGTTGGTGTGGAAGGAGTAGGGTGTGGGGGGGGGGTATACAGGAGCCTCTTATATTTTTTAATGTAACATTTTTTTGTGATGTATTTATCTTTAAAAAAATACAGTTCACAAAAATGATGGAATGGGGAGTGGGGTATATGGGAACCTCATATTTTTTATGTTTTTTAATGTAAAGTTGTTTGTGATCTACTAACTTTAATTAAAAAAACAGTATAAAAAAACAAAACAAAGAAAGCTACAGATTCAAGACCACTCTTCCTACTTCAGATCAAGATTTCTACAGAGACCAGTTCTCAGAAATAATCACTGCAAAAATCCAAATATTACCACCACTGTTTCTTCTTTTTTGGAAAATTGAATCCTTGAATTTAACTAACTGGAACTTGCCATGATTGATAAATTTTTTACCACACCATCTTGTACTGATCCTTCCTTTCCCTGAATCACATAAATGCTGAAAAGTCTGTATGCTTCAGTGTGGATAGGACAGGAGCAGTGGCTTTCATTTTTTAAAAATCACTTTATTGCACTGGACCATAATTCACTATTCAATCTAAAAGCAGTTTTCTCTTTTTATATTTTACAAAGCACATATAAACTGTGGGATGCTCCCTAATATCTGACTAGACTGTGGGTGAAGTGCAGGGACATATATATTCAACAACTCTTCAAGTGATTCTAATGCCCAATAAAATTTAAGAACAATTAGAATGCTAAGATTGGCTGGATGTAGCAGAATTTTAAAAAACAGATAAGTTTTGAGTGAATATATTTTTCCTTAGGAAAAATATTCTACCAGTGTTTTGCTTTTAGCAGTAACTTCAATGAAGTTACTGTATGAAGCCTCTGATTTTCTACCCACAGAATGAGTAAAGGAAGAACTCTCTTGAAACTATAATAATATTATAATGAGTCTAATGTTGTTCCAAACAGTCTGACAGGCAAGGTAGACCTACAGTTTTCCTTGGAAAAAAAATTCACCAATTATTTTTTTTGGATTATTTCTAACTATACTATTTTTATAATAGTGAATATATTATCCTTCAAAAGATGCTTAATTTTTGGAAACTGAGGCACAGTGGCCTTACAAGGAGAGACGTGCTATCTCTACACTAGTGGTGTCTCCATGGCTAAGCTTGCAACCTAAGGAATGCGGTAATTTAAGAGTTCCCAGCAATTGGGATGAAGCTGTTAAAGGCTGAAAAGATGAGCACATACCTTTTGTAGTGAATAGAACACTTAGACTTTGTACCTTGTGATAAGATTTTTAAAAAATTCCTTAGACTATGGGTAATGCTGATAGTTAATACGTTTTGCTGCTTGATGACACGTAGGCTATGTGTTTATGCTTATTGGCATGTAGGCTACATACACTGGGGTATATAAAGAGCCCCTTGTAAACAATAAAGTTGTCTGAGGAGTTATTACTTGCAGACCCCCTGATCCCAGCTCCCTCGTTCTTTCTTTTTCTTTCTTTTCTCTTTCTTTCATTCTTGATACCCTTTGGGTCCAAATCTCCAACATCTGGCACCCAACGTGGGGCCAGAAGAAATTAGTGAGTCTTCCAAATCAGTATCGGGAACTGCGGAAAAGACCTCGTTGAAGGTCATGTGACATCCAAAGCAGTGTGACTCGAGTCTTCTTTTAAGTAAGTAACACTTTCCACAAAGTCATCAGGGTAATGGGTAATCGAATGGGATGTGTGGAAGGATATTCGCGTTAGAAACTTTACTGAAAGGTTGTGGGGTGCTTGTAAAAAAGTTGTGAGTTAAAAGAAATGTTTGCTTCCATACAAAAGCATTGTTTCTGGCTTCAGCCTCAGGGATGTAATGTTTTAAAATTTGAAACAGTGGAGATGTGTAATGAAAGCTTTATGAAGAGCATATCAAAAAAGGGACTTCATTCCATTATCAGTATGGGCCTTATGCCACCAGATAGCGGCAGCTTTAGATCCTTTACAGTCTGAAGAAGGAGAGAAAGATGAAATTACTATATTTCCTAAGCCCATAAGTAAATTTGAAATGAAAGAAAGTAAATTGGAACAAGAACAGAAGCTTGAGGTGCTCAGTATAGTCTTACAGAGTAGTAATCCAAAAATGTGTGTTAATGGTCTGTCTAAACTGCTAAATAAGAGCTTAGCTACATTTATGCTGCTCAAGTTATCTTAACTGATTGCTGATAACTAATAAAAATGTTTCCAAGCACAAGCTTGCATGTTACAGGCAACATGGATTCCAGAAGAAATCTTAAAAAGTGCAATGTAAGATGTGATATAACAGAGAACTTAAAAGCAACTATACCAAGAAAGTAAGAATTACGAGTCAATTGTGAACAGTATGTTTCTGTTAATGTGTTGTAATTGTTCTGTGTTTGTCTGTTTGTTCAATGTCAGTGTATATTATGATACCTCCAGATGGTAATATAAATTAATAAGTAAAAATTTTAAAAAGAGCTCTATTCGAATGGCCAAAAATAAGCACTTATATTAATACTTAAGTTTAAATGTTAATAAGATCTCTACAATGATAAAAATTGTAAGTCTTCATTAACAAAATTACTATAAGTTTTCATAAAAAGTTGTTCTTACCTAGATTGAAATGAATAGTTTATTTTTCTTCACAGGATAAAATGAAGGATGTAAAACTTAAATGAATATTAAAGAAGGTTAAAAGTTTGTGGAAATGCTGACTGAAATTTAATAAGTTTTTTTCTAAAAGGTGTGTTTTGTCCTAAAGTAGGATGGCTAATTTTCATAAACTCTTGGAACTTAAATGCATGTGGCAAATTATAGAAGGTATTGTGATAACTTTAAGTAAGGGGATATGTTCTGTGAAGGTAAAATTTGTCTTAAAATAATATAATTATAGTCTATATGGTTATAAATAATTATAAAAAGTTTAATGAAGCATTGTTTAAATTAAGGTATTTAAATGGCTAATCCAAAAAGGCATTATTAAATAAAACCTGAATTGATAATACTAATAACAAAAAGTAATTTTAAAACAAGAAAACTTGTTGGTGGCCAGTCTCCCCTGCCAACTTGCTTCTAGGGGACTGTTTCTAGTATTGCATGCTACTAAGTATTTAAAGTGAAGAAAAGTTCATTATTTTAACAAGCTTGTTTAGTATTGATGGCAATTATATGTTGTAAGAAGTTTGCCTGGTAATTTAGTATGTGGGATATATGGAATGTGTTTTTATTGTTAAGGAAACAGGAGATGATTTTGTCTTAAGATAAAATGATTGATTATTGGGAAAGAGTAAAATAGTGGGTCAAAACCTAAAGGAATACTGAAAGTGTAGAAGGTTCATGGAAAAGAAATTTTTATGATTTAAGTGGAGTAAGATTTGATGGGTCTGTCTATAAAGTTTTAAAAGGTTTAGTATCAAGTAGTATACTAATGCAAAGATAAGAACTTTATCTTTTTCAAAGTCTCTCAAGTCATTAGTCTGTTTTAGTAAGTTTCCTGAATAATCAGTATACAAAGAAAGTCTGTTTTATCAAAATAGCTTCTTGTGCTTTAACTTCATCATTTCCTCAGTGTTTGAAGAAGAAAGGGTCTTATCTCTTTTAAAGGAAAATAATGTTTAAACCTGTTTTCTAAAAATCAAATCCTAAAAAGTAGCTCTTTATTCCAAACTGATTAGTTGGTGCTGGGGTTTAATATATACCCAGGGGATCTGAATCTCTGGACTGACCATATGATAGCCAGCCCTGAGCCTCAACAGACTTCAGCTCCTACACTCTGGTTTATCTGGACTTACCCCACCCAGCTAACATGGAGTTGAAGAAGGTCAACCACCATACCATGGAGTCAAGAGTGCCTACAACTGAAAGCAGGAGGATTGCTTCCAGCATCCATGTGGAATCTAAGCCCCCTCTTGATATAGATGTGGAGTGGACACAACCATTCCAAGGCCCACAGGATGGAGGAATAGAGTATGGATTAGAGTGGACTTACTGATATTCTATTCATGAACTATTGTGATTGGTAATCGAAGAAAATGTGGCATTGGTGTGGAGAAAGTGGCCATGGTGGCTGCGGGATGTGGGGAATGGGAGGAAGAGATGAGATGTGGGGGCGTTTTCAGTACTTGGAGTTGTCCTGGGTGATGCTGCAGGGACAGTTACCGGACATTGTATGTCCTCCCATGGCACACTGGATGGAACGTGGGAGAGTGTGGGCTATAATGTGGACCATTGACCATGAGGTGCAGCAGTGCTCAGAGATGCATTCACCAAAAGCAATGAATGTCTCATGATGATGGAGGAGATTGTTGCTATGGGGGGAGGAGGGGGGGTCAGGAGGGGTGGGGGGTATACTCATATTTTTTGAAAGTAATATTAAAAAAAAAAGACAAAAAATTTAAAAAAAATTTTTAAAAAGAGATTTGTTTTTTTACCTTGAAGGAAAAATTAAAAGTAACAGTTAAGTTCATTTAATATGTTATAAGTTAAGTAGAGAGTATTTAAAAGTGTTATAAAATTAGCAAGATTTTTTAACCCCCTGTTAAAGTTGTATGAGTAAAAGTTTCAAATGAATACTTAAGAGTGTATAAATTTACCAATATTTCAGCATAATATTAAACAGAAGTACAATATGGTTAATTATGGTTTTAATTATTATAAAAAGGTATGTGTCACAGAAACAACCTCTTATCATAAATTAAAATAACAACATTGTAGTATGCAGCAGTCACAAATATTGCTACTTTGTTGCAAGAAGTCAACATCCAACTATGTCACTTTCACTTTGTTTTAAAATGTGCTAAGACTTTCTTTAGTATTTCCTTAGGCACATCAAGCCAGCCTGCATTCTCCTACCTGTAGAAAAGTCAACAATGGACTTTTGCAGTGCCTCCCCAAGGCTGTGTGCATAGCCCAACCATCTGTCCTGGCATGGTGATAATAATCTATCTGCACAGAAAAAAATTGGTGGCTGAAACTCTACTGATGACATTATGTTAACCAGTAATCCTTTTTTCAGAATGAAAAGAAACATGAGAGATAATAGTATCTTCGCTTAAAAGCCTGAACTAAGCAAACAATTGGGACAGGCTGCAGGATCCCTGCTGTTCTATCAAATTCTTCAGTGATGTTTAGTTCGGTAAAACAAAACCATAACCTGCTGTAATTGATAAAGTACAATGTTTTCTCATGTTAATGTAGTTTGTAATATTGTTGGAATACTGAAGAGCTTTCATCTCTCACTTAGTCTCAAATATTAAAACCATTGTATTTATTAATTGGGAAAGGTCCTTCATGAAAGTAGGAAAACCTCCAGCAAGCTGCTTTTAATAATAATAAAAAGGTAGATTGTGGACATTAACTTAGCCTATGAATTGGATGTAGCAAGCACACATATTGGCTTTGGGTAGATTTGTGGCAAAAGCAAAATTCTAAACAAGTAATTCTTGGGTTTTAATCACAATTCTGGAAAGAGGTTAAAAGCAAAATATAAAGACAATTGTGTGCAGTATGGGAGGCCCTGCTAAAAGTGAAAGACTTAACCCAATTGTGTCTGGTCACTCTAAAGACTGCCATCCCTATCCAGGGGTAGATTGCAAATACTAAAACCAAGAGAGAAATGATGGACTGTTATAAATCACCCTCAGATTATGGAAAAACATCCGGAATACCTGCTAGCAGTAACAGGTGACTGTCATGTCCCTGCCCACTCCACTAACCTCCCTTTTAGGACTGTTGATGCAGATGCCTTTGTGAAGTTCCAGGACCCTACCACCGAAACCTGAAAAAAGGCAGCGTGGCTCCACTGAAAAGGCAAACGCCGTGAGTACCAAACCTTGTGGTGCCTAGCCCAGCACTTGCAGCTGCCTGTTACTCGCCAACAGCTCATAGACATCCCCATAAGTTCCTTCATGCTTATGCCAATGACTGACATCAGATCCCCCCTGCTCTTGAGAGGAAGACGCCCTCAGATGCAATATTCAAACCCACTGAAGCTGTATTCATTACTTTACAAAAACAAAAAGGGGGAAATGTGGAAATATGGCCGGAGATTAAAATACTTCACTGAGACCTGTGGCAATTGCTGCCACGCATCACATTAACTTTACTTAATACCATCTGTAGAAATTCAGTCTTATCCCTTAAATTTTAAAACTGTTCTTCCCTCATGCCTATTTGTATATTTGAGTGCCAGAAATCTTGATCAATAGAAAATAATTTGTGATCCCAAATATAGTAGTATAATTTCTTTGTAATTGTAATTGATTGTAAATTCAAGGTATGTATATATCCCTCATTTTATTATGAAAAAGATAAGAGAAAGAGAATTTTGGCCATGATATCCATCACCTCTAACCCTTAAAAGATTGGCTGTATTTTTAATCCTTTATTGTTCCAGGGTCTTTGAGCTCTCTCTTAAAGACAAATCCTTTAGATGAAAACTTTGGTCCGTATGGTCCAAATGTCCCAACTGCTACACAAACTTAATATGTCCTTATTTGTCAACCCTGATCATTGACTGTCTCATCTTTCTCATGAATTCTTTCTTTCTGATTGTTTCAGAAACACTTTTTATTAAATCCTTCTTTTCTGTATTGAGCAGTTAATTTCTCTTTTTAAATAATTTCATTATTGAATACTTTTTGTCATCATTTTTTTTATTTCCTTACTCTTACCCTGTTAAGTTATAATATATGCCAAGGGTTTGAAGCCTCAAAATTATCAGACACTGTTTACATAGATAACACTATAAAATATGAGAAAATTGAATTGGGTTCTATTCCTGTATGGTTATTCATTTCCTTTTCCATTGCTTCATTTATATGAATATATGAATTAGATTGATCTTCACTTCATAAGATATATGAGCCCAATATAATTAAATAAAAAGCTCCAGTCTTCTGCTCAAGCCTGTCCTTCCCCCAATATCTATGGCATCTATCTGAATGCAGATATAATCATGCTTCTCTATCCAATGACTTTCCCCAACTATAACAAAGTCTATACTCCTTGACATGACATACAAGCCCCTTCATAACCTGGTCATATCTGTCTTTATTCGTTAATTAAGCTTCAGCAAGTCATACCTGATTGTAGTCCAATCCAACATGCACACACACATATACACACACAGTGTCTTTCCACTCCAGCTAGAGTTATATTGGTCCAACGGTCTGAAATTCTTTCTCCATTTATAAACAGTTCAGGTCAAGCTCTACAAAGCTTTTCATGACCTTATTCCCAGACTAAATTAGATGACTCATCTTAATGATCTCCTAACATTGTGTCTATTTCCTATAAATGCATTTAACTTCATAGTGTTCTCATGTTCTATTAATATATCTTCCTGCCCACTGAGAGTGAACTTCTTGAGAACAGGGACTCTCTTTATTTTTATTTCAGTCTCCTGGCAGGTATCAGTAAGTGCTCATAAATGTTTGCTGAATAAAAGAATGAATGAATTGAAAAATCACCCAGTCAATGTTGTGATCTGTAGGAAACAGGCTTGAATATAAACAGGTCTCTCATCAGGTAATAGGCACATAAGCTTGATGTTCAAAGCATGTAAAGGCAAGATTTGTTTCTTATAAAACTATAAAATGGTTTTTGAGATGATCTCTTTTTTTTTAAGTTTTTTTTTCTTTTCTTATTTCTACCCGCTCTCCCCCCATCTCTGTTGTCTGTTCTCTGAGTCCATTCACTGTGTGTTCTTCTGTGTTTGTTGTATTCTCCTTCGACGGCTCCAGGAACCCATCCTGGGACCTTCTGGAATGAGAGAGAGGTGATCATTCTCTTGCTCCACCTCAGCTCCCTAGTTTGCTGCATCTCATACTGTCTCTTCTCTGTATCTTTTTTTTGTGTGTGTGTCAGCTCTCCATGTGGGCGGCACCACTACTGGGCAGGCTGCACTCCTTGCGTGTGGGGCACCTCTTGCCCATGGCAGCACACGCCACACAGGCCAGGAGGTCCTGGGTATTAAACCCTGCACCTCCTATATGATAGGCGGAAGCTTTATCAGTTGAGCCACGTCTACTTCCCATGATTTTCTTAATGATTCCATTAGTTTTATTTTTTGAGTATGAATTTATAATCCACTTATCTTTTATCTGCCCTGAATCTTCTCCTCGTATGCCTTATTCTTAACCCTGCACCAAAAACTATTACTTTTACCTGGCTAGTGCAAGCTTTCCTCTTCAACTCCCATTTGCTCCCTCAAAATCTTTCCTCAAAGGGAGAGAAAATATAGGCCATGAATATTCACACATTTGTAGTTTATGTTCCTTTTAAAAAAATATGTGATGCATAGAACTCTAATACACACTCACATGCACACAAGGATTATAGTCTCTCAGGAGTCTCTACTCCCACCATCATAGCCCTGATCACACTTACCTGTCACATCCCAGCACTTAGCAGAGTCCAAGCACAGCACCACTTTGGATTATTCATTCATTTGCTCCTTCTTTAAATGTTTTAGACACCAACTCTGTACCAGGTTCTGAGCTAGCAATGGAAATTCTGGCCTCTTATTTCAAGGAGTTCAAAATATAGTAGAAGAAAGTTACATGGAAATAAATGTTTATGTTACTGTATAAATACAATAATTAATTTATTTTACTTCTTTGTGCTAGGCACTGAACAAAGACTTGGGCATCTAATGGTGGACAGAATAGACTCTAAAGACATAAACTGAATACAGGAAACATGTTGGTTAAAGGTATAATCCAGGACAATAGGCAGACATCCCTGAAGTGATCTTTAAGCTTTTATCTGAAGATTGCTTAGGATTTTACCAGATCTGAGACAAGGTGAGTGTGGAGACCTAGAGGCAAGATAGAATTGGCCTATAACAAGAGCTATGAAATTTTTATCTTAGAAGCCTCTACTGACAGTAGGAAGAGGGATAAACTGGAGAAATATGCAGGGTAATGGCCATGGGAGGCCTAATAAAACCAACAAAGCTATACTGAGCTCTACCCTAAAGGTAATAGGAAATCACTGAAGAGTTTTAAATGGGGAGAGACATGATCAGATTTACATTTTTGGAAGTTCATCACCCCAGTTCAGGACAGAATACAGATTACCTTGAGTGTCAGGAGACCAGTGCAAAGGCAACTTCACAATCTGGAGAAAGACTGTGGACCAGGATGGTGGCAGGCAGGAGAAAAGCAAAGGCGATTTTACAATCTGGAGAAAGATCCTGGACCAGGATGGTGGCAGATGGGAGAAAAGCAAAGCATAAGAGAGATTAGAGATAAAATTAGTAGGGCTTAAACTTGACTGGATGACTGATATGGGGGAGAAAGTAGGGTCTCTGGATTTGTTAAGGGGAACCAGTAAGTGGAATGCTGATATACAAGAGAAGAGATTAGGAGAGGAAGATGGAGAATTCAATTTGAGATGTTTGGGAAATATCTAGGCAATGACACCCAATGAGCACAGATTATATGTGTGTGAAACAAGAAAGAAGGGGGTGGCTATTGCTTTAAGAGTAATCAGGGAAATGAAGGGTCCATCAAATGCAGGTCCTCACTGGATTTAGCAACATGTAGGCCACCAAGAATCTCGCAAAGTAGTTTGCGAGAAGGGGGATGATGGGAACAAGGAATGTAGTGGGGAGAGAGGAGGACCTCAGAAATACTGGCTTCTGTAATAGATTAACCCACAAATATCATGTGGCTAGATACAATGAACTTTAATTCCTCACTCCACAGTCCAATGAGGGTTGCTCCTCCATGCTGTGACACAGGGGACACTGGCTCCTTCCATCTTATTGATACCACCATCTTCAGTAGTCACCAGCGCAAGTAGTAGATGAGAGTGAAGTTTTGCATGTGAGAAAGTTTTATGGAGCAAACTTAGAAGTAGCACTTATCACTTTCATCCATATTTAATTGGCCAGAATCAAAATGGTTCCACTAAACTGAAATAGAGCTTACTGGGCATGTAGGAAGGAGAGAAACCTGAATGTTTGTGAGCACTGGCATTCTCTGGAAAGCAAGTGATCAGCTTTGGTGGATGGGAAAGAAAGGGGAGAACAGAGAAGTAGTCATTAGATATTTAAAAGAAGGAAATATTCACTCTGAGTCTTGAAGAGTTCAGTGGGAGATTAGTAATTAGTATTCCAAACCTCAAAAACAGAATATGTTAAGGGCATTAACTTGGTATACATTTATCATTGATCTCAAGGGAAATGTGGTAGAGGATGCATGGCAGAAGTGAGGAACTAAGCCTACATATAAAAGGCAACTACTTTTCAAAATGGTTGTCCGTGTTCATGACAAGGGTATTTCCAAACCAAGTTAGCAATCAACTTCTAAACCCTACTCTAGGTCCAAACAATAAGAAAATAGGAAAAAGAAAAACAAAAAGACATTTTCTATATTTTATTTTTTAGTTTCTTCTCCTTTCATTATGCTTATATTTTTACTATGTGTAACTTCTCATGCATCTAATATACAACAATACCACTCCCAAACTTTCTTTACTAAGTTTTGTTTACTTGCTTTTTTTGTTTTCCTATCTTTATCTTCCCCTAAGTTTCTTGTTAAATCCTCAATAAGGAAAATATTGAATAGTTTTTCTGTGAGTCATATGAAAATTTGTTCCCATGTTCTTATCAGAATTCCTTTAAGAATATGATCTTACTTAAATTTTAGGTACTATTGGAATCAACTTTTCAAATATTTTTCCTAAATAATTAAAATTTAAGAAAGTAAAGAACCTGAAAAGGGTACATAAGGACAATGTTTCATGTTTCATTAAAAAGCAACAACAAAATGTGATCTGCAGTACTATTAGGGATAATTGGAAGTGTAATTATTCAAGAGAATTTTGAATTTAAATTATCACTGCACCGCATATGTTATTAAAATACCTGCCAATCTCTTTACAAAGATGTCAAAATCAATGGCAAAAATAATACCTGATGAATTGACTTGAGAAGTTATATATTTCAAAATTAAATGTGACCCAATATATGCTATAATTTTATTGATGGATTTTACATATTGAAACAATTTCCAGAATATATTGAATTGATAGTAATTAAAAATTTTCTCTACATTTGTAAAATACTTTCATGACATTATCTATTATATGGCTTAGAAATTATGGAAACTTAAATTTTAGTATTTATCTTTCTAAAATGAAAGTTGAAATAAATATTTTAATCCTAATAGATTCTTTAAATGGCTTTCAAACAAATGCAAGTATTCAAAACATTTTACAAATATTCCCCAGGAGTAGAAAACTTTTAAATAAAGAACTGAAATTGAGGAATTGAGAATACAGACAAAAATTTGCCAAGGCAAAAAAAAAAAAAAAAAAAAAATCCAGACTATGTCACACACATTAAAATTCTCAATTACTCTGTTAAGGGCTTCCCATGTCACTTGAAAATCTTCATTCCTAGCATTTCCTAACCATCCACAGAGACAGAGAGGCTGTACTGCCTCAGGTTGTATCTCTGTACACCATCCATCTGGAGGACACCCAAAGTTAAGTAATAATTCCAAACATTCTGCCAGTTAGCTTGTAGAAGCTGCCAAAGAAGAAAGAGTGCCATCTAGAGAATTCCTTAAGGATTCTTTCCTACCAATCATTCATTTGATAACCTTTTATGGGGTGTCTACTCTGTGCTAAATACTGGGTACACAATTCTTGCAAGCCACTCATGTTACTATTTTAACACATGTAAATCCTCCCAAAAGTCTTTTAACTACACTATGCCCTTACACATGATGTCCCGTCTGGGATATCCATGCCCCATCTTCACATTTGTAAAAGTCTGCTCACTGTTCAAGACACAGTTTAAATGGCACCTCCTTAGTAAGAGTTCTCCAACTGCTCATCTCCCCACACAGAGTTACTTTCTGTGGGTTCTATGTTTCTACCACATTATCTATTATCTCTCTTAAATGTGTGTCTGTATCACATATCACTCTCATTATTTTTCTTACATGTCTGAGTATTCCATTAAACTATAAAAGGCAGAGACAATGTCTTTCATGTGATTAATACCCAATAACTTTTGTTGCATGAATCAAAGGACTAATGAAAAAAAGAATCAGGATCATTTTGTAGTACTATTTCCTTGACCCTGAATAAGCTATCTAGACGCTGGAATGTATTTTTGACAGTATCAAAGATATCAGTGCCTACTTCTGTTGTATCTTTAAATTGGTAGTGCGCTAATTGATTCTCTGAAAAGAGGCTTCTCCACTCTGGTCTTTACTTGTATGTGAAAATGCATAAATAGCTAATGGAGTAAAAAAAATCAACCTTTGATTACTTCATAAAACTGAAAGTAGACTCACAAGTTACACAATGATTTTGTATGAATGAGTTAATAAATTGATGTTGTTAACTCTATCAGTGCAAGGGGCTTTGTTAGAAAAAGACATGCCAGATAATGATCACAAATAGTTCTAGGGAGGTCGAGAGAGCACAAATTAAGCTCTAAGCTCAGGGACTTAAAGTAGGCCTACAATCTGCCCTCTGCTCCCTAACTATGCCATAGTGTATGTAAGGTACCATATTCAGTTTAAGAGGCAAAAACCAGGAGAGGTGAAGTAAGCCAAACACATATCAATAGAAAGAGGTGTCGGATGAGGCAGGCAGGTGGCTGGAGGCCAGGGCTCACAGAGAAGCCACAGGTATGGGAAAGGGCTTGGTGTGCAGTGAGAGCAGGGTAACTGTGCTCCCTGGGAGAGGCCAAATGTGAAGGATGACGTAAGATCCTATAATCTAAATGAGGTTCCAGGAAAGCGGATGTGGCTCAAGCAATTGGGGTCCCATCTACCATATGGGAGACCCCAGCTTTGATTTCCAGGGCCTCCTGTTGAAGGCAAGCCCACACCACCGCAGAGAGCTGATGGCCTGCGATTAGACCGCGAGTGCAAAGAACAGGGGAGGGGGTATAAATAAATAAGTTAAAAAAAAAAAAAAAAAAAAAGAGGTTCCAATAGGCAGGTAACAGGATTAAGAACTCAGATGAGAAGAAAAGTGTATTCATGGTCAGAGTTGGACAAAAATATTATGCCACAAGAATAGGGTACCTGCAAAGGAAACAGTTATTATGGTCCCAAATGCAGGGCTTCCCTACATTGTTAAGACACGAGTCTGCCTCTAATTAGAATGCCCTAGATTTCAGAGAAAAGAGGCAAGTGTGATAATCCTGTACCAGTATTCCTCAAATTTAGCTGCACAAGTTTTAAAAATCTCAGTGTCCTGGCCATACCCCATGCCAAATAAATCAGAATCTGGAGTTAGGTCCTGGGATTCAGTGCTTTTCTAAAGCACCGGAAGTGATTATCATGGCCAGCCAGGATGAGATCCACTGCTCTAGGGTGATAGCTGTGGTATACCCCAACACAGTCCTGTTCTTAAACTTTATCTGCATTCCTGTGGGTGTGAACTCATTGTGAAAAGGACCTCTTGAATTTGTTCTTTTAGTTAAGGTGTGGCCAGCTAATTGAGGGTGGATCTTACCCCAGATTACTGCAGGCCTAATAAAGAGAGTTGGGAAGTCAAGGAAGAAGTAAAGAGAGGACATCACCATTTGATGGGAGGCAGAACTAAGGAGCCCCAAGGGTCACTGGCAGCCAGCACCAGGATACTACAGACTGGGAAGAAAGCATCATCTTGCTAATGCCTTGGTTTTGGATATCTAGTCTCAAAACCGTGAACCAATACATTCCTGTTATTTAAGCCAAAATCAGGTTTTTTGTTTGTCTGTTTTTATGTGTGAAAGCATCTCAGGCAAACTATGACAGTTTGTCAAGCAGAATAAACTTCCCTTGTTATCTCTGAAGGCAACAAAACTCCCAGGCTGACAAGTGATCAACTATCTTCAGACTTTGGGAAAAAGATAACTGCGGTAGTCACAAGTTTCAAAATTATATTGAAAGTATCTGGATCAGGCAGAGAAAGCTGTGGAGATGGAAGGAAATCTAACCCAGAAGGACCAAAGCAAGACTAGAAGAGTAGAAGCAAGCCTGGCCTGATATTTTTCTGGAAATCCACAACCAAGGCACAGCTGTAGATCAGAACTAAGAGAGAGTGGTTCAAGGTAGGGTCATGGATATTCACCAGAGACTAACACAAGGCAATTGGTAGATTGTTTTACTTTAAAATAATCATTATTGTGTGCCACAAGTTTTTTTACCTTAGCTAATTCTCACTGAAAAGAAAAAAAGAAAACTACAACTGAAAGGGGTGTAATTGTTTCTGATATGTTTGTTTAACTTCTATCCCTGGGGGGGAAAGTGGAGGGATATAGTAATAGGATGAAAAGCCTAGAGGAGAGAGCAACTTCATAAAATAAAAAATTTCACTGGAGATGAACTATAAAATTTTAATTTCCTTCAGATTCATAGTGTAAGGGCTGTTTGAAGAAACTTTTGAAGAGGACAAAATGGAGTATAAAGCAATTAAGTGACTATAAAATTTGAAAATTTTAAACTAATATTAATATATACCATTCACTCTTCTTTATCACCCCTATTTTTTAAAGAATCTATTTTAAAATATAGATGTGAGATTTATTTAAATATTTATGATTAATATTTAGCTCATGACATTTTTCCATCTTATCATATATCACTCATTCAGAATATGAAGCCTCCTTAAAGACAGTAAGAACAAGCAGTTCCCATTAAACAAGCTAAGTATGCATGACAGGTGATTAAAACTAAGGGAATATATGTAAACTTCCAAAACAGGCCACAACATTTCTCATCACAGCTGCTATAAATTTACAAGTACACTTAGCATGAGCTGTTCTTAACTTTTAGTCCCTCTTTGCTTCTACTTAAATGATAGTGTTTGAAGAATCATTAATTGAGCATCATTTTTTTTAAGTGTCAGGAGAGAAAACATTTTGCAGTATCTTTATTTGAAACAAAACAAAATGTTGTAATAAAATTCCATTAAATAATACCACAATGAAACAAAATGTACTAAAAAAATGCAGGCAATGATATGGATGAATATCACAAATGTAATAAATGAGAGAAGGCAAACACTAAGTAGTGCATACTGTGGCAGTCCATTTATCAGAAAGACAGGCAGAATGCATTTATGCTACTACACAGGATAGTGTTTAACCTTGAGGATTGGGGTGGGGACAGTGCACAAGTGGGGGCTTCTGAGGTGCTGGTAGTGATCTGCTTTTTTATTTGAGTGATTTTCTGGGTGTGGCAAGCTTGTGAACATTCATGGTGGTATATATTTCTGATATGTGCACTTTTCTGAGTGTATATTTTGTTCAACATAACCATTTTTTGAAATCCCATTATAAGTGCCTCCATATCCTCCCCCCTTTTTTACAAATCAATTTTATTGATACATGTTAATAAAGCATAAATCCATCCAAAGTGTACAGTCAGTGGTATTCACTATAATCACATAGTCATGCATTCATCACTTCAATCATTTTACAGCATTTTCATTATTACAGTAATAATAAAGCTAAAAACAAAAACCAATCAAACAAACAAAACCCATCTCATCTCAATCTTTGCATGCTTCCCCTACTGTACATAGCTGCTATTCTGTTTCATTCTCTCTAGTTAATTTGTATTTATATTTTGTAAAAACAGTCATATATGCAATATCACCCACGTTTGTATTTCACATGAGGTTTCCCTATATTATACAGTCCCATGTTATATTTTTTAACATGAGACTGTTCCTTCTCCATTTTCAGAATGCAAAAGATTAAACAGAAGCAGTATGGAGTGGTGGTTAAGCATTTTGGACTTGGAGTCCAAAGGCCTGTGGTTGAGTGCTGGCTCCACCATGTACCAGCCATGTGGCTTTGGGAAATGACCCGAATTTTCCAAAGTCCAGGCATCTCAAGGGTAAAATGGAGTTCATAAAAGCCCCAACTCAGAGAGTTAGTGGGATACATAAATCAGGTGATAATTATTAACCAGTACAGTTTCCAGCACATAGCTTAATAAATGTGAGCTATAGCTAGATAGTTCATTTCTTCCACCTATGGGGATCCCTAAAATAGCCCTAGCCTCTACTAAAATTATATTTTCTATCTTTTCTGGATTTCTATTCTTACCACTCCAACTCTAACATAAACTCAGTTAAGGCAGTAAAGGTGCCTTATCTTGGAAGTGGATAGTTCGAGTTACTAAAGGTATTAGGCACAGCTGGTGTGCCAATCAGCTGGATATTCATCTAGAGGGAGAGCTGGGGCTAGAGCACATCCAACCTAAAGAAGTCAAATACAGAGAGAATATATGTAAATACTCTAACATCCAAACACAACACCTCTGACAAGAGAGATTCGGCTTCTAGGTGTCTGACTCCCACTTAGATTGCACACTATTTGAAACCAGGGACATTGCAGTCAGGTGGACACTGTTTCCTTTCTACTGATCCACATCGGGCAAATGATTCTACATAAATAAGTCTCATTTTCTTCACTTGTAAAATGAAAATTATCATAGTTCACATGCTGTATTGTGAGGATCAAATGGAATTGTTCCATCCATGCCTGACACATAGTTATGGTAGCTAACAAATAGTAATATTCTTTTTTTTTTCTTGTTTTTAATTGATGTATATCATTCATATATAAACATGCATACACAATGAGTGTATAGTAAAAATTGTGAACTTACAAAATAAACATGTATAACATCATATGGGATCCCATACATCACCCCTCCAACACCTTGCATTTTTCTGATACATTTGTTACAAACTATGCAAGAGCATCATCAAAATATTACTACATTTTACATTTGTGATATCTTCCCCAACCCACCCTATTTTTTTAAACAAATCAATTTTATTGATAACATATTAATAAGGCATACAATTTACCCAAAGTGTACAATCAATAGTATTTGGTATAATCCCATAGTTTTGCATTCATTACTTCAGTAATACTAATAAACAAAAACCGATGACTAAGAAATAAGAAACATACAAATAAGGAAATTCCTCCCCTCTCAAGCTCTCTGTTTCCCCTGCTGTACATAGCTGCGATTTCTGGTTATTAATGTACAGCTATTTATTTGTTAATTAAGCAGTTTTATTGAGATATATTCACACCCATGTGATCTGTCCAAAGCGTATAATCAATGGCTTTTTTTTAGCTGTTAAAAAGTCATTTATTGTAAAATTGTAAAATAAATAGAAAAATGATTAAAAGAAATTACAAATTTTAAAATAGAATGCAAGATGAGGTTAGATTTAATATAATCAATTATAAGAAATAGATAGTATAGCAATAAACATTTATAAATATAAATAATAATTCTAATAGAAATTAATTATACATAATTCTAATTTTTATATAAATAACTAAACCAAAAATTAATTTCATTCCTACAGATTATGTCCAATATTTAGAGCTGTAGTAATATTCTTTCATATCTCCTACTTCTCAATCAAAGAACAGTTGTAAGAGTCAGAAAGCAAAATAAATATTAAAAACCCTATGATTTAACTGATGGATAAAGTTATATTGGGGTTTCATTTTTTTCAATTCTAAGGAAATTTGATAGCTAGCCATAAGATACATGCAAGATTTTTTTCAGATACATGATTTTTATTTGTTTTCACAAGATTTGTCATGTCTTGTTAATTTGGCCACACCTACTACCTACTTCACCTTTTGCCTCAGAGACTGCAAATACTTGAAGTTCCTGGCTTGGCCTGTGACCATGGAACAGGATGATGCTCTCTAATCCATGATCCTGATCTCTCAAATATCAATTAATTCAATTCCAACAAAATTTAGCAAGCACCTAGCATATTCATGCACACTACTGATAGACACAAAAGAAGATGTAATGCTATTAAAACACAATTCCTTCCACAAAGACTCTTGGAGTGAAATAAAGAAAATAAGTTATGCATATAACTAACACAAGGCAGACTTGATGGAGTGCAATCTTTATAAGTGCAAAGGTCTCTGGGAACAACAAGAAAAGCAACGAAGTTTTCAGAGTCAGTGAGCGCAGAAGTGGATCCCTTAAGGCAGGTGGGAAAGTTTGGAGGAGTCATTGCAAGAAAAGAATGTACAGTGAATCAGAGGGAGGGGAGTCAACTAGCCCTGAGCAGTGTTTACACCCCAGTTAAGGGTAAAGGCTGACCTGCCATGGTAGAGCTACTGGGCACAGTTCCTGCCGGGCCTTCTGATAGCAATGTCTACCAGCACAAAACTGCCTGGGGAAACTGATCATGGGAATGGGCTACTTGCAAGACTGGAGTTAAATGAGGAAGTAAACCAAGTTACAAGTCCAGCCAGGAGGGAAGATGGAATGTGGGAATAGATGGGATCACCATGAAGAAGTAGTAAAAGGGATGTTTAAAGGATAGATGGAAGGGCGTGGGCAGAGAGGGGAATTTCCAAATTCCAGGTTTTGATGTGGAGTAGTTATAAATGATAATAAAGTACTAATCAATTAGTGAGCCAATCCTATTTTTAGAAATGTGATTCTTTTAGAGGAGAGGAACTTAGGACAAATGCTACTCTGGAGAAAAACAAGAGTAAAAAGGTTATTGGGAATTTGAGGATAAGAGAAGGCTACTTTATACATATTGATCATGGAAGGCCTCACTGATAAAGTGGCATTAAAAAGATGCCAGAATCAAGGTAGAGGTCATGAAGTTATCTGGAGGAAGAGTGTTCAGGGAAGAGAATCAGCCGTACAAGGACGCTCTGTTGAGGATGTGCTCAGGGCATTCAAGGGCCAGCAAAGAGGCAGTGCTGCTGGAAGAGAGTGAGAAGGGAAACGTGGACAGAAGAGATAGAAAAGTAGCAGGGTTCTAGAGATGTGTACGAAGATAGCACCACAGGGACTTAGACTTTCATTCTGTGGAAATCCATTTGAGAAGTTTGGAATGGAGGAGTGACAGCATCTGGCTTATTTATTTATTTTTTTTAGATTTATTTATTTATTTATTTACTCCCCCACCCCCACTGGCCTTGCGGCTTGTTCCTTTCTTTGCTATCTCTCTTCTCTGTGTCCATTTGCTGTGCGTTTTTTCTGTATCTGCTTGTCTCCCTTTGTTGCATCATCTTGCTGTGCCAGCTCTCTGTGGCACACTAGCCAGCTTGCCTTCACAAGGAGGCCCTGGGACGCGAACCCAGGGCCTCCCATATGGTAAAAGGGAGCCCAACTGATTAAGCCACAGTTACTTCCCTGGCTTATGTTTTTTAAAAGAGCTCTATGTCTGCTTTGTGAGATCAGACAGTGTGTGTGTGCTGGGGGCAAGCAAGAACAAGAGCAAAAACAAGAGGCCACAAAAGAGGATATTGTCATAATCTAGATGAAAGAAGGTAATAGTGAAAGTGTTGAGAGTGGTGAATTGTAGATAGAGTAAAAAAATTTATCAATAGATCATGGGTAGGTTATGAGGGGAAGAGAAGTCAAGTCTTTCCCAGTAAGCAGAGGTAAACTGCATATGGGCAAATGCCAATAGCTCAGCAGTTACTATGTAGAAGTACTGAAAGTTTTCTTTTGTTTGCTCCTATCTTCTCCAAGAAGCATGAAGCAAAGTTAATGACAGAGTATAGAGTGGGGAGGAGATTTTGGAAGGCCCAAGAGAGAGAAGATATTACTATTGTTATAATATAAATACTGTTAGCAAAATTCCAGCATTCATAATTTTAGAATAAGGTATATTTAATTTACAAGGAGGAATTTTCATTGTTCTTTACAATACATTTATGTATTATGTTTTACTTATATTCTTTTTAATAAAATACATGCATTGGAGGGTGAGAGACAGTGAAGAGAAAGTTGAAAATACTGTAGAAAGAGTGGTTTATTGAGGTTGTAGGGCCCTAGAGGGAATAGGAGGACGTGGATTTAGAACACAAATGGAAAGATTAGTTTTAGATAGGACGAAGGGATTAAGACAGGCTCAGGAACGATGTATGTATTAGGATGGACTTCAAACCTGATAGAAACTCTCTTCTCTGCTAAGATACTGGGCTAAGAATGATGAAGGGCATGGTGTCAGAGCAGATAAGTTAAAGAGAACAATTTGGATTTGGAAGAGCCACTGTGGGCAATTGGAGACTGTGCTAAGTGTGTGGAAAGCATTGCTAAGTGCCACTGAGGGTGCAGTTGATGTTGGGTAGCATATATTTTTTGAGTCAACAGCCACATAGCTGTATGTTTTTTTCCCCATCATATCCCTAAAGCTAAAAGATAAATGTCTTTGTTTACCTGAAAGTTAGCCCTTCCTAAAGAAGAGGCACTAGGTGAAGAAAATGTTAGGTGAGGCTGGCTCTCTAATATGAATGTAACACTTCTAGAATATTAAATGCACATTTTATCGATTCATTCATTCAGCCAAAGGTTACTGAATGTCTTCTCTATGCTATGAGAAAAAACTAGAGGCTACAGTTCCATAGAGGAGTTCCATAGAGGAAAGGGGTAAAGGAAGTGTACTTTAGACAGAGAAAACAACATATACACAATCTCAGGGGTGCAGGGGAGTGAGGTAAGTAGCAGGGACTGAATGACAACAAGGGAAGGAAAGAATTAAGTAATGAAAATAAATACAGCAATCCTTGAGAGCATGTTAGGTTAAGTATTTTGCCTGTATCCTTAGAGCAAAGGAAACTAAAGGATATATTAGCAGGCATGTCTAGTGATCAGTCTTGCATTTTCTAAAGACTAAGTTCTTCTGGGGACATAAGGGAGGTTAGGAGATTCTTCAAGAGCCCCTACAGGAGATGAAAATATGGAACCACCCCAAGTGTCCACCAACCGATGAATGGATAAACAAAATGTGGTATATACACACAATGGAAGGCTGTTCAACTGTAAGAAGAAATGAAATCAGGATGCATATGACAACACAGATGAACCTACAGGATCTTATGTTGAGTGAAACAAGCCAGACACAAAAGGACAAATATTGTA
Source organism: Dasypus novemcinctus (assembly GCF_030445035.2). Lineage (NCBI taxonomy): Eukaryota > Metazoa > Chordata > Mammalia > Cingulata > Dasypodidae > Dasypus > Dasypus novemcinctus. Next base: position 43,309,739 of record NC_080683.1, on the reverse strand, counting down.
TGGTCCCACTAATATGAACGGAAAATGATGAGTAAACTCACAGAGGTAAATTCTAGACTATAGGTTACTATAGAGTATAGGAAATAGAAGATGGTTTGAGAATGGGAGATGATGCCCAATGTAGGCAACATTATTAATAAGGTCTATTGTAAAAGTGTGGAAATGAATGGAGTTGAGAGTAACACATTATAGTGAGTATAACTAACACTGCTGGTTTATAAATGTGATTGCGGCTGAAAGGGGTAATCTGTTGAAGAAAATGTCAGTTGACAGGAAACTAGAGAATAGTCCAGGGACTGTATAACAGTGATTTCAGTGACGAAATAAGATTGGGGTTAATCGTATAAATATAAGAATGCTCTTCTTTTACAAAGTGCTAAGAATATGGTGATACACAGGAAAATTATAACTAATGTAACTTATGGATGATAGCTAATGGTAATACTGTAATATTTTGCAGCAATGGCAAGAAGATATTTTTTCAATACTAAGGGACAGCAATAGGGGGCAAATGGGGATATGGGATTTTTCCTTTTGTAGTAATAAAAACATTCTAAAATTGAATGAGAGGATGACAGCACAACTCTGTGATGAAAATGGGAGCCACTATGTGTACACTTTGAATGGATTGTACAAAGCGTGGGACTGTGTGACACAGGGAATCCAGTGATAGATGATGGACTGTGGTTAAAAGGACAAATATGAGAAGGTTTACTCCTAAATGATAACAAATATATCATACTAATATAGAGTGTAAATAATTGGGTGAGTTGGTGGAAAAATACACCAAATATAAGATCTGGGCTATAGTGAGCAGCAAAATTTTGAGGATGCTCTTTCATAGTTTATAACAAAATTACACAACAATGCAAGGTATTAGGGGTGGGGAGATGTATGGGAGATGTATGTTGGTTTTGTAAATTCACAAATTTTACTATACATTGTTTATATATGTTCATGTATGAATTATATACTTCAATAAAATTTTATTTTAAAAACTCATATTTTTCTACTTCTTTAAAACTTTGCTTATCAATAATTTTTATAAATGAAAGACTGAAATAATACATAGTACTTACAACTCTCTGTACTTTAAATATTTTTAACTGTTCATACTGAAAATTTCCCATTCCTAAATATTTTTCAGGACCTGAAATTTAAGCATGCTTAGTAAATAATTATGTAGATATTTCATACTTTTTAAAATGAATACCCTATGTTTGGAACTTAACTATTCTTCATTTTTCACTCTTATAAATAAAAAGGTTAACAAAAACTTTCATAAATATTTACCTTTCTGATTATATAAAATCATCTTACTATAAAGATGTTGCATCAAATAATATGAACCTCTTTAAATTTATTATATATATTTTCATTTTCTTGGAGAGTGTATCAATTTATATGTCTAGCCACAATATCAGAAAATCCCATTTTCACCATAGCCTTACCCCAGAGGATATTTTTTTTTCACCTTTGGAAGGAGAAGCAAGTCAATTAAAAGTTAAGTGTACAATAACAAAGGACTTATTTAATAGAAAAGTTTTAATTAACAATACTATTAAGAAAAGATAAGCAGAAGAGTTTCAAAGGTGAAAAGAGAGGAAATATTTAAGATGGAAGCTGGTATTTTCTATTAAATATTGTAGTGAATACCTGCTCTTTTGCCTGTCCAGAATTCCTTCTCTCTCCTCATGGTTGAGGAACTCTTTCTCTATTGGGTGCTACTTCTCCCCCACCCCCAGGTCCCATGGCTTTGGGGGATGACCATGAGACCCATTCTACAAGGCTACTCAAAATATTATGAATGTGTCTGGGATAGACCTATCACACAAGCTGGGCCAGTCAAAGGTTTTAGTAGAAGTTTGGCAGAAATTATTGGGAAAGAGGTTTCTTTCCATCAGAATTGAGCCTAGCTGAGAATTAGATAAACAGAGCTAAGAGCAGAACCAAGACATGGAGAAGAAGGAAAGACAAAGAGCAGGCAAGAGAGACCAGATGGGTTGAGTGAGCAAGGCCCACTGCTCACCCCCCACCTATTGGAGGCTTCTTTTATTTCCTGTACTTTTCTTGGTCACAGCACTCGTCTTATTTGATCCTTCTGAATATAGCTGAGTTTGTGCTACCCAGAAACACAAACACAAGTGAAAATCCCATTCTGGAAACCCTGGAGAATAATTCAAAAACAACAACAGCAAACAAACCCTAGAAGCTCAATTATTTTACATAGTGCTTCATGTAGAAGGCTTTCCAAAAAACATTAGAAATCTGTCTCCTTAAAAATTTTCACTACTTTCAGCTAACAAAACGCCCCCTCCTTTCCCCAGTCCCTTTACCACTAGTGTGCTACCCTTCCACTCTGCTGCTCTGCTCCGAATCCTCCGTCCTAAATCAGCCCTGGATGTGGACTCTGGATTAGCTTGCTGACAATTTTTCTCTTACAGGGAACAGCTCTCTGGATTTCCTCTGCCTTGTGACTCACAGAACTGTTAGTTCAGTATCCAACTTCCCTGCTAGCCTAAAAGCTCATGTGAGCCAGAATTATATTTGTTCATTACTCTATATCCTGTATCCAACATAGTACAAAGTACATAGTTAAGTCCCATAAATATTTGTTGAATGAATAGATGCCTAGACTTTTCCTAGTGTGTAGATGGGCTGCAGGCTGAAATGGCTAGGATGGAATAAGAGAAGGATGAGGGAAGGGAAGGCAAGAGACAGAATAAAATGTTAGAGAACATAAGCAGCCTCTTTCATCCAAGCCAGAGATTCATTATTTCCTGACTCATCTCCCTTCTTCCTCTCTTTCTCATCTTCCTAGAGGTCCATTCACCAGTAGTGCTGTGAAAAGGGGCAGGACCAGGAAGTTGTCTAGGTTCTCAGACACTAATAGCTGCTTCGTGGTACACTGCCAGGTTCACGCCCAGTCTCTCCCTGACTGCTATTGATGCTGTCTGCCAACATCTTCCGGCAGAAAAGGGATATTTGCAGATGTTAATGAGAGCATCTGATTATGATTTCCCTCTGAGGTCATAGGAATTAAAAGAGCTCTGAAATGGAGAGCACTTGAAAAAGAGGGCAAATGTCCAAAGTGTTTGTGAGTCAAGAACAAATACTCATGGCTTTGTCCTTTATTGAAGTCTTTTGAAGCTATGTGCATGGAAAAGGGATCCTGAGTTCCTCTTGTTAGAAAGCATATGTAGGAAGAATCTGTGGTATTAATGTCATAGTAAATGTCAGACAGAAAAAACTGTAGGTAATATTCCAAGTGGGGAAGACAATTTTCTAGAAGGTAGGAGTTTTGTGTTTTGTTTTGTATTTTTTAGCTGTTGCAGAAAAGAAGAAATGACTTTTAGTATTTTCACATATAGTTTTGCAAATAAATTCATCTGAATTTAACTTCTAGTCAATTTAACTTAATTTATTCCTTAAAAGTCCTAAAATTGGCTTAGGAAAAGTCATCATTCCTTGTTTGTTCTGTGTGGGAAGAAAGGTAGCCATCAATACATTTTGTAAAAATGTTGTCTCTTGTTTTCCATGAGTACAAGTAAGAAATGGAACAAAATTACCTTTTAGAAGGTATAGTTTTATAGATCTGATTCCATGGTGGGAAGGGGAAAAGACCTTACATTCCAGTTGTACACATTCCAGAATTGATTAGAAGTGACAGAGAAATTATTCTCAATCTAATCCATATCTTTTCACCAATGTTCCTATTTGAGATCACTAACAATATCTTTCCCTGCTTTTGCATCAACACATTCTTGCTGCTCTAGCAGTGCCCATTTTTGTGCTAAAAATAAACCTCATTTAATTTAATGAATATTAAAAACACTTCTACTTAAACCCTAGATTTAATTTTGGTTGGCATGCATATAAGAGGAAGAGAAAAGGGAAACTATGGAATATAGGGAGAAATCTTCTAATAATCATGTCAGTGTCATCCAGGCAGCAATAATGGGTTATATTTGAACCTCTGAAGGAATTCTGTGAATAAACCTCTATAGAATGCAACCAACAGACTTGTCCACAGGATCACTGTCCCAAAATTCTACCTAGACATTTTAATATTTCACATAACCTTTCAGATATTCAGGTATGCTTTCTAAAGCTTAACCAATTGATTATAATGCTTAACAATGAAAAGACTAAATATTTCTTGAATTAAGCTTCCATAGTGTGACTCTTAATACAAAACCTAAGCAAATCACTTGGGAAAGTAATATGCCTGTAGAATAAATACCTACTGCAAGATACCCTTGGTGTTATTCACTGAGCTAGTATAGTACTTATCCTGGCACCTGTATTCATCTGCCAAAGGGGTGCTGATGCAAAGTACCTGAAATCTGTTGGCTTTTATAAAAGGTATTTACTTGAGGTAAAAACTTACAGTTAAAAGGCTGTAAAGAGTCCTACTCAAGATTGCTTTCTCACCAAAGCCAGGTGCCATGTGTTGAAGCAAGATGGTAGCCAATCTCTGGCTGGTCTCTGCCTTCCCCTCTGGGCTTCCTCTTCCTCTTGAGGTTCTGTTACTCTGTTTCTTCCTGAATCAGCTGAAGGCTGGCATAGGGCTTCCCATATTAGTCTCAGCTGTTCTTCCTAATCTCAGCTGTAAACTATCAGGCAAAATGGTTCATCTCTCCCCATGGCTTTAGGTCTTTGAGCCTTCTCATTTCTGTCACATGGCAGGATCAAAAATGACAGAGCTCTCTCTTCTTGTGTCTGTTTCAGTAAGTATCCATTTATATCAGACCCAGCAAGGAGGTGGGGACTCAACCTGGGTCACATCTCCTGGCATAGTCAAATCAAATACCCTAATCTTAACAGGTAATCTAATCAAAGTCATTTCAGCTGAATTTAATGCAATCAAAAGGTATCATTCCCAGAGGAATAGATTAGTTTACAAGCATAATCTTCGTCATTTTGGGATTCATAAAATAATCTCAAACTGCCACAGCACCCTTGGAATCTAAGTCTATAAAAAGCTGCTGTAATGGACAGTATGGTGGACCTCAAATTAATGTCAATATCCTAATCTCAGAATCTATGAATGTTACCTTATTTGGAAAAAGTATCTTTACAGATGCAATTAATGTAAGGAGTTTGAGATCAGGATATCATCCTGATCAAATATAGGATAACCACAGGATGGCTTGTAGGATATCAATAAGATTGTTTTGTATTAGCAGAAATACTGTCAGCCTAGACTGAAAGGGAAAGAGACAGAATGAGATGAAGGAAGGCTGTTAGACTTCTAGGATTCAGCTGCAAACACATACTACCCTTCATGAAAAACTGCAGAATGACTCCAAGGGCAGAGTTGCAGGTACAAAGGCAAAGGCCACTGGGCAGAAGTAGGCCAAACCACCTCCAGAGGGCAGACCACAGACCGAGAAGACAGTACCTGAAGCCACAGAGGATTATTCCTAGACCTTAAACTCACTGGAATTTTTCCTGCTTAATTTTGAAATTGTTTGTCACGCGCAACTCCTTTATTTCTCCTATTTTTTCTCTTTTAAATAGGGAGCATCTATAAATGTTATACTATGCTAGTCCCACCATTGTATTTTGGAAGCAGATAACTTGTGTTCTACATTCAAAGGGCTACAAATAGATAGGAATCTTGCCCCAGGATGGATCATACTCAGATATCACCAATACTTGATTCAAGCTTATGATATTTACATGAGATTTTTGGACTTGGGTAGACACTGTAAAGGGTTGAGACGTTTCAGGATGTCAGGGTGGGATGAATGTATTTTGCACATGAGGTGCGCATAGATTATGAGGGCCCAGAGGATGGACTACAGTGGGCTGAATGGTGGCCACGGAAAATGATAGATCCTAATCCCTTGAATCTGCGAATGTTATCATATTTGAAAAAATAGCCTCCAGGATTATCCAGGTGGGCCCTAAATTCAATGACTAGTGTCCTTATAAAAGAAACTCAGAGAAGAAGATTGGAACACAGGGGCAGAGGGAATATGAAGACAGAGGCAGAGATTGGAGTGATGCAGTCACAAATCAAGAAGTGTCTCAGGGGCAGCGGACTTGGCCCAGTGGTTAGGGCGTCCGTCTACCACATGGGAGGTCCGCGGTTCAAACCCCGGGCCTCCTTGACCGTGTGGAGCTGGCCCATGTGCAGCGCTAATGCGCGCAAGGAGTGCTGCGCCACGCAGGGTTGTCCCCCACGTAGGGGAGCCCCATGTGCAAGGAGTGCGCCCCATAAGGAGAGCTGCCCAGCGCGAAAGAGGGTGCAGCCTGCCCAGGAATGGTGCTGCACACACGGAGAGCTGACACAATAAGATGATGCAACAAAAAAAAAGAAACACAGATTCCTGTGCCTCTGATAACAACAGAAGCGGACAAAGAAGATGCAGCAAATAGATGCAGAGAACAGACAACCGGGGCAGGGGGAGGGGAGGAGAGAGAAATAAATAAATAAATCTTTAAAAAAAAAAAAAAAAAAGAAGTGTCTCAGGGCAGCCACCAGAAGCTAGAAAATGCAAAGATCAGCTTCTCACCTAGAGCTCTCAGAGGGAACATGGTCTTGCCAGATTTCAGATTTCTAGATTCCAGAACTGTAAAAGAGTAAATTTCTGTTGCTTAAGTCACCCAGTTTGTGGTAAGTCATTATGTCAGCCATAGGAAACTAATAAAGCCATCTAGAGAATTCTGTAATTCAAACTTGTACAGAGAACAAGTTCCAGTTACAGAGAATACCTTGTTCTGGTCCTCAGGGCAGATAGCTTCTTATCTAAGTTCCACACAGAGTTAACTGTGTGACCTTTAGCAAGAATTTTTATCTACCTGTTAATCATTTTTTTAATTTAGAATTGTACTAGATGATCTTAAACCTTCCTTAGTAACTCTAAAATCTGTATCTCTGGAAATAAATGATATTGTAGCTCCCTGAAGGGCAGGGAAGCACTACTAGCAGTAAACATACAATCACACATGAGCTTTTAAACATACCCACACCCTCGCACATTCTTATAAGCAAACTTTAGGATTTGTGCTAGAAAGGCATATCGGGAAGAAGAAACAATAATAATTATAATTACTATCATTTGTTCTGCCAAATGCTGTTTTGTATAATCCTCATGATGAACTTACTGCAGCGGTCTGGGTCCAATCAGGAAATAGAAACCACACAGTGTATTAAACAAGAAGAAGTTTAATATAAATAATTATTAAACTCTGATGAAAGAATAACTAAAATACAAAGAAATACTGCATATTATCCTAGGGCTGAAGGAGAAAAGGACGAACAAACTTGGAAAGGATTCAGACCTCGTTGGAGTAGGTATGGTTTGGCTGCCAGATAACAGAGAAATTTGCTGATTTGGCCAAACGAGAATTGGTCTGGAGTTTCTGGGCAAACAATAGACAACTCTCCAGAGTACAGAAGGGAAAGCAGGGGATCAGCAACCAGGGGCATGGGTGTGCATTATGAGTCTGTGTGCCATTTGGGGTAGAGGCCTTCAGGATGTGAGAACTGCAGCAGAGGTGGCAGAAAGAACAACTGTTATGTGAGCCTCTAGACCACGTGGCTTCCTATAGGCCCTGTAGAGGATGCCAAGGGGAAGCTTCTCAAGGGACTCCAGATGGGTGTCTGTGTGCAGGTTGTGCCCAGCTCTGAGTTCTGTATTGAGAGGGTTGCAGAAATATCATTGTCGGCAGAGACTGCATGACCACAAGGGGACCATGCTCTGGCCTTGGCTAGGGGAGACTTGACAGGCTGTACTCATACCCATCCTGCTGAGCCCTCTGACCCATACCTGAAATTGCAGGAAACCCCTTCCTCCTGCAGCTTCCTTCCAGAACGCTCTACTAAGGAAACATAATATCAGGCTTGATTAGGAGAAATGCTGTAAGGAATTCCATTACCACAGAGCACATATCAAAGGGTGCCTTTGGAACTGAGGCAATAAATTAATAACTGACACAGTTGCAAAGTATTATCTATAATCATACATGGAGACACCAAGGCTCAGAGAGGTGACTCCAACCACTAAATGGGAAAGCTATAAATTAATCTGTTTGGCTGACTCCCTCTGAAGCCTCTCACACTGGTGATAAATTCATTTATATCCTAGGCTCAACCCTACATAAAACTAAGGGGATCAGTGCCATAGCCACAGCCTTACATTAGCTGTATCCTTAGTCCTGTCGCAAGTGTATCTTCAACCAAGTGACTTCCTAATACTACTGGTAATTTTCCCTCCTGTTTTTCTCCAGGCCCCCTCTTCTCATCCCCACCATTCCATGGGGAGCAGGGTCTTGCCTGTCTCTCCCTACTCCATCTTTTTCAGGGTAAAGTTATAATTTCCATGTGTCTGCTCATATTACATACACCCAGATGTTCCAAATAATTGCATTCCTCCTTTATCTTGAACATTCCGCTCTAAATTATAGATCTTCCTTTCTACCTGCAGGTCACCTATTTCCTCCTGTTGATTTTTTGGTAGCCAAGTCTGCACTAGTCAGGACTTATCCCCCTGGCTCCCCTGAAATTCCCCTTGGCAGTTTGGCAGCCCTGATGTAGGAATATGTCTGTGTCTACTTTTCTGGATGCTAAGTATCTCTTATTTGATCATATATTGACAACTGCACCATTTAAACTACATTACCTACATCTACAGTACTACAAAGTAAGTATTGGTTTTCAACACTTTGACCTGAAAATACTACTGGAATTACAGATAGGTGAGAAATGCTAATTTATATTGACATTTCTCTATTTACCAGCTCTATTGGGTTGAACTGTGGCCACAGAAAAGGTATGTGTACATTCTAACTCCTAGAACCTGTGAATATGACCTTACTTGGACAATTCATGTAAGGATTTTGAAATGAGCTAAACCTGGATTATCCAGGCAGACACCAAATCCAATTATGTGCCTTTGTAAGAGACAGAAGAGGACAGAGACACAGAGGACAGGGCCATGTGAAGACAGAGGCAGAGATTGGAATTAGGCACCACAAGCAAGGAATGCCTTGAGCCAGAAGCTAGAAGAGGCATGGAAGGATTCTCCCCTAGTGCCTGTGGAGGGAGCACAGCCCTACTGATGCCTTTATTTTCAGACTTCTGATCTCCAAGACGGTGGGAGAATAAATTTCTGTTGTTTCAAGACACCAAGTTTATGGACATGTGTTATGGCAGTCCTAGGCAGCTAAAACACCAGGTAAATAAATAACACAATATTAAAAAGATTTTCTATGCATGGCAAGAAACAGGATGTAACTAATAAAAATTAATTAACCAGAGATCTAATTAATCATAATATCTATTACACCCAAACATTTTTATCAGTTATCATTTATACCACAAGCCAAAAACCATGTAAGAAACTGTACATACATAAATATACACATCACAGTATTGGCCCCGAGGGTAGTTAATAGCTTTCTACACCTGGTGGGCTTGAAATTCCTTTTTTTGGCTCATTCCCCATCACAAAAATGTGATGTGTAGGATAACAAAATTTTTGGAACATCAATTTTTTCATGGTGAAAAGGCAGAATGAGGATCTGGAAGAGATACATGTTCTCCCAGGACTTACAGAATATCTACAAACGAATTCAGATTTGGTTTTGAGCACAAGGAAGTTCCTCATAATTTATTTTAAACATAAGAAGTGTTCAAAACTTTATTTTATTTTTTGACATATCCTAAATCTGAATAACTGGACTTCTATTCCCAAACAAGACAGAATAATGGGGGCCAAGTTGACCCTCCATTCTTAAATAACTAAAATTCAGTCTAAATATATAGAACAATGGTATTTAGACAGTGGGCAGCAGGCCATGAGGGAAAGCAATTCCTGACATGTGGGAGACAAACAAGGTGAGCCCTAGGGTTTCCCCAGCATCCTGCCAGCCAAGTGTTTCAAGGTCACAGCATGGGGGATCTGATAGTTTTCCTGAGCTAAAGTGACAGAGGTGAGAATTCCAGGAGGTCAAGGTGCATAGAATTTGCGGAGCAGAGGATTGGAGTAGAAAGAGTTGCACACATTTTCTTATCCATTATGGCAATGTGTGTCTCTTGATGGGTGAGTTTAATCCATTAACATTCAGTGTAGTAAGGATTACTAGTTTAAGGTGTTTGACAGGGGCATCTGGCACAAGGTGCGCCTGGGGCAGGTTTCTAGGGAGTGTGTGAGTGCTCATCTTGTCATAGATATGTTCGCATGTTCATTGGGTATGGACATAGAGGGTAGAGTTTCACACAACTGAGGGAGTGAGGAGTTCCCATTCCAGGAAACTCTGTCACGCTACCCAACGGAACAGCAACAATCCCCCAAGTGCAAGGGCATAGATATGTTCGCATGTTCATTGGGTATGGACATAGAGGTAGAGTTTCACACAACTGAGGGAGTGCGGAGTTCCCATTCCAGGAAACTCTGTCACACTACCCAATGGAGCAGCAACGATCCTGCAAGTACAAAGGCAAAACCAATGAAGAAGGATGGTCCAATGATGGGCACTTGATATTGCTGACCATGCTTATTGCCTGTGTGCTTGAAATTTCAACTAGGCCTAGAGCTGCAGGGTGCCTAAGAGTTATCTCCTAAGAGCCTGCATGTTGCTCAAATGTGGCCATTCTCTGAGCCAACTCAGCATGTAAATGAATTGCCTTCTCCCCAGCATGGGACATGACCCCCACGGATGAGGCTCCCTAGTGCTGAGGGATTACTACCAATCACCAGGCTGGTGATGCAACTAGAAAAAGGCTTTAAATAAAAGGGGGAAATGGTAAAGACAAATGAGTTTATATGGCTGAGACTTCAAACTGAGTCAGGAGGTCATCAGAGGGCTCACGCTTACACACATCTCAGCAGGATCTCAGAGATAGCAAAAATAGATACAAACCAAGTAGTAGTGTTCCTGAGGGCTATGGAGACACCCAGGTTCTATGGTCATGACAGGTGGCTCTGGAGTTCAGTGCCTTGCCAATGGGCCCTACTTTGGAATTTGTGCTCCTGAATATGATGGAGTTGAACTCAGATGTGATCACTCTATGCATGCTGCTTCTATCACTTTTACTGAACCTGTGGTTGGTGCTCTGGGTTTGGTCTATGCTCAGGAGAATTGAATCTTTGTACTGTCTATGTGCCAGCTGGGTCCTGAGACTCAGCAGAGTTGCAAAACCTACTCTCTGGTTCATTGGACTTACCCAGGTCAGCTAACAGGGAGGTGAGGATGGTCAACCACCACACTAGGAAACCAAGAGACTCTACAGCTGCAAGCAGGAGAATTCCATCCATTAGCCATGTGGGATCTAAGACCTCTCTCCGTTTAGAGGTGGAGTGGGCATCACCATCCCAGGGTCCTCAGGATGGAGGAATAAAATATGGATTAGAGTGGCCTTTGGTAGTCTACTACAGAATTGTTGTGACTCTAGCACTGTCTCCATTGATGTGGAGACAGTGGCCATGGGAGCTGCTGAAGGCAGGGAGAGGGAAAAAGAGGTGTGATATTGGGGCATTTTCAGAACTTGGAGTTGTCCTTACAGGAACAGAGGCAGGACATTGTATATCCTGCCATAACCCACTGAATGACTGGGAGAAAGTGATAACTTCAACATAAACTATAATCCATGCTGTGTAGCAATGCTCCAAAATATACTCATCTAATGCAATGAATGTACCACACTAATGAAAGAAGTTGTCGATGTGGGAGGAGTCAGGGGTGTGGGGAGTGGGATATATGGGAACCTCTTATATTTTTTAATTTTGTGTGATCTACGTGTCATTTAAAAAAGATAATAAAATAAGAAAAAAGAAAGTTGCTCACAGAGGAGAGCACTACACAGATACAAGAGAGTTGCACAGAGAAGAGAGAGAGACACACACAGATGGAGGAGAGACACAGAGAAGAGAGAAGACAGGAGAAGAGAGAGATCCAGATGGGCAGAGGGTTCCCTTGAGTTTTCAGCTGATTGCTAACCTGCACTTGTGTATGCCGAGAGCACCCGAGGGGGGGAAATAGCCACCAGAAAGGAGTGGGCAGTATAATGTCTGGAGCTCACATAGGCTGAAAATAGTTCACATTCCCACCAGCCATAATAGAAAAAACTCATAATACAAAAGACATTAAGTGGAGTATTTAGAAGTGTATGGCCTCAGTAGTGAGGAATAATTAGTCCTAGATATAAAACTGCTCTGGTCCCACATAACGAAGTTTAAAAGTAAGACTATAAAGGATCAAACTGTTTCCAAGTAATTAACTGTCACCCCGCCCCCCCACCCCCAGCCCGCCGAAAAGTTCTAAGATATTTAAAAGAAAACAAAAATATCAGGCCAATAGTATAAAATTCACAATGTCTGGCATCCAATAAAAAAGTAAAAATATGCAAAGTAATGGGAAAATACAATGCATAATAAAGAGAAAATTCAATCAATAGAAACAGCCTGCAAAATGGCATAGATGATAGAATTAGTAGAAAAGGACATTAAAATGGTTATTATAACTATATCCCATATGTTCAAAATCTGAATAGCTTAATTACTTTTGGCAATAATGTCATTCATTGAATTTTAAGGTTTGGTGACGTATAAACTAGAAGCATGCTTGTTTTGTTATTGTTTCGGAAGATTTCAGAGACTGTAGCCTCTGAATACAGGCAATATATACTTTTATGTTATTCTTTTTCCTTTTTTTTAACAGGAATATGCTTTTCTGTAATGGGTAGACTAGGGAGTTAGAAAACCATTTCTGCCTGCACAGTCAAAAGAATACTTTTATTAGTACTGCTTGGACTTGTTTCTCTACTTATTTCATTGATTTATGGAACTTCCTATATCAAATCACATTGGAAGCTTTGAGAAAAATTAAAAGCATGAATCATTCAAAACGACAATCAGTGTTGTGGGGTTTAGTTAAGAACCAAGGTGTAAGTGGAAGTAGAAATCAGGAAGTTCGATATCAGATCAGGCAGGAAATATATTCACGGTAGTGGTGTGTGTTAACAAAATAACAGCATATCCTGAATTATAGGAAAGTCAAATGAGGCTTAAGGTGAGAATGATGCATGGTTCAAGCAACAAATTACACACACTCCAGATGTGTCTAGGGTGTAATTCATTTGATTTACTGGCTCACAAAATAATCTCTTCCCAGTTGACCAAATTACGGAACTTTTTAAAGTATCTTACTCGTCAAGTTCTTTGAGTTAAATTGGAAAAAGCTCCAGAGCAGAAAGGCGGTTGGTGGGGTGTGACATGGGGGGAGTCTAACCTTTTCAGCGTTTTTACCGTATCCAAAATAACCATCAGTAGTAGAGCCACAAAAAGCAGAGAGGGAAAAGATATAGTGATAATATTTGCCACTGACTTATCCTCACTTTTATCCCTTCTCAAGTTTTCCTTTCATTCTGAACCATCTACCTTTTCACTGTAGTACTTATTTCATGAGCTCATCCCAAATCACCCTTTTTTCCCTGACAGGCTACTCATTCTTATATGTCACTTTCTTCATGTCACTCAGAGAAGCTCCCTTAAGGCAGCAAGTCAGAATTCCTGTTTCTTGTCATTAAGACTCTGAAATATGTGGCTTGATTTCCCTACAGAATAGCCTGGATTCAGAAGTCAGTATTCCTAGGTACCAATCCTGTGTCCACTATTTATTGTTTGTAAGACCTTGAGCCCTAAGTCTCAGTTTCATCATCTTTAAAATGGAGATGGATGAAGGAACAGGTGAATTCGGGGCTTGGTGAACTGGGGAGGCCGAGGACCATGGTTGAGAAGACAAGGGTGGGAGTATTCTTGTGGGATCTATGGCAGGAGAGTGTCACTGGTGCAGGAGGCCAGTGGGGGAGGGATGTGTGGGGAGGGGCACGCCTGGGGCAGTCCACTACAGAAAACGAAAGTGTTCATGTGGTCATAGGGTGTTTTCTAGATATGTGGAAGCCCACAAAATAACCAACCAAGTATTAAACTCCTATCCTGGGAAGTCCTGCTACTTTCTCAAATAGAGTGGTTAAAATCTCTGGAGTATAGGCAGTACCTAATAAAATAAAACAAATCAATATGCCAAGACTTCAGTATTAATGTCTGAACCTTATTCTTGTGAAAGTGAAATTCAGCCTAATAAAAATTAATGTCAAAGAGTTACCTCCTGAAGACCTCCTCGTTACTCAAATGTGGCCTCTTTCTAAGCCAAACTCATCAAATAAACTCACATCCTTCCCCCGGTTGTGGGATATGACTCCCAGAGATGTGCCTCTCTGTACTAACCAACAAAGCAAAGCATTTGGAAAAAGACCTAGATCAAAAGGAGGAAACATTAAATACAGAAGAATTTTTGTAGCTAAGAGATTTCAAAGTGAGTCGGGGAGTCACTCTAGGGGTTACATTTATGACGTCTCAGGCAGACCTCCCTAACTGCCACTGTAAACAAAACCTCACACAGGGGAGCTCTTGAGGGCTCTAGAAACATCTGGACACTATAGGCAAGACACACAGCCTCATGAAATTACCAACCCATGGCGGAGGCCTTACCCTGGTATATGTGATTATGTTTCCCCAATATAACAGAGTTAGTTTCATTTATAATTTCCCTACTCATGATTCTTCTACCACTTTAATATGAGCCTATAATTAGTGCTATAACCATTAAATATATGTCCCATACACTTAAATCTTTGGTCTGTTCATATGCCAGTTAAACCCTGAATCTCAGCAGAGTTGCAGTTAACACCTACTCTCTAGTTCATTGGACTCACCCAAGACAACTGACAAAATGATGATGATGGACTCCCAAAAAACAGAGAGTATCTACAATTACAAGCAAGACAGTTCCTTCCATCTGACCCATAAGATCTAAGCCCCTTCCTAATCTGGAGAAGAGCAGCAACATCATTCCCAAAGCCTATTTATGAATGAACAAATATAAGGGGGGAATGCAACCATGGACCAAAGTAGACTTATTAGTGTTGTAGTAATGGAGATACTTGCAACATTGAAATTAAGATAGTGGTTACCCTAGGTTTTGAGAGGAGCAGGGAGGAAAGAATTGGTGGAACGTAGGGCATTTTTCAGGCATTGGAATTGTTCTGCATGATATTGCAATGGCAGATACAGGCCATTATACATTTTTTAAAAACCTATAAAATCGTACAGGGCAAGGTGTAAACCATAATGTAAACTACAGACCTTTCCTAGTAACAATGCTTCAATATTGATTCATCAATTGAAACAAATAGGGAAAAAATGTGTGTGTGTGGGGGGGTTATATGGGCATTTCCTATACTTTCAATGTAACTTTTCTGTAATCTAAAACTTCCCTAAAATATAAAGTGTATTAAAAAATAAAAATAATGAATAATAAAATGGGGATGACGATGGAAACTACACAGGTCTTTGTTTAGGATAAAAAGAGAGAACATTTGTAAGATATTCAGGATCATAAGCACTTTATAAATGATAACTATTTTTACCTATTCAAATATATTTGCCAATATTTCCAGACAGGAACACTCCCCTCCCCAGGTCACTTGTAAGTACAGTCTGCTCTTTAACACACCCATAGGCACATGTACACATGTCACTGTTTTGTCATCATTATTATACTTAACATTTCTGAAATGTCCTTCCCATTGCCTCTTTACTGATTGATGTATCTATTCTTTAGGATTCATCACAAGTCCCACCTGAATCATAAAACCTTAACTGCTCTAAATGCTTGTAATATTTCTTTACCAAACTTCATTAGTATTTATATTCTCCAGTAAAACAAATTTTATATACTGACTTTTAATATAAATAACATTTAATATTTTTCGTGCATTGTATGTATCTTTTTACCTTAACAATATTCTGAGCTCTTTCTGTTTTCCCATATAGCAGATATTACAGTGCTGGACTCAGTAAATCATTATTGATTCTTTGATTACATGTAAAACAAAATTCAAAAGACACGGAAAATATCTAATGAGCTTATGTGGTAAGGGATTGACCCGGATGTGTTGACAAGGTCAAGGTATTGATTTGGTCTAGGTGACAAAGCAAAGAAAGAGAGCAACAAAGAATGAAAATATAATCCATATGGATTTTTCTTCTGCTTCTGAATTTTTAAAATGAAGCAGAGTTACATTCTCTTTCATTGTATTTTTTTTTTATCTTTACCTTTTAATCCCAATGCTTTCTACTTTCTGGAAATTGGTTCCTTCATTGCTGGGCCCAGGAAATATACTTAAAGTCTTTAGTAAATAAGTAATTAGCTGCAAAAAAAAAAAAAAGTCTTCTGAATAAAGTGATAAGGTCTAGAATTAGTTATCCTTTGAAATCTAATAAAAATCAACACGTGGATGATATTAACATGGTAGAAATAGGTAACATTGGGAAAAGTTTTGTAACTGTTTTGTCAAGAAACCAAGGAACCCACTGCTTGCAGTCAAGAAGACCACAGTATTTCTTTAATGCTAGTTGTGTATTTATGGATCTGGTATTAGAAAATCTGTTGCCAAGTCAATCATATTGTAAAATAATAGTCTTAGATAAGGCTAAGTTATAATAAGTACAAATCCTGCACAGATTCTAAAATTAAGGAATCATAAAGCAAGAAAACGTAAGTTTTTATTCAGTTGTCTCCATAAGAGAACACTTTTTCTAACCCTCAAGGAACTATGTGTGCCACTGTCTTAGGGATATTTCCAAACTGAAAAAGAGTAGGTCATCCACTAATATAGGTTGTTCAAAATGCAAATAAAAATATCTACATCTCATTACAGAAAAAATTTCTCAGAAGTAGCAATTAGTTAAAATAAAGTTGATGATGGGAAGAAAGCAATTCACTTCAGGTATTTGGAGATTTTAAATAAAAAGTAGTTATAAAAATATTAGAATAAATTTTCAACAAAATCTTAATAGTAAAAAATGATTAATATCTGCTATTTAAGAACTTTTTTCCTAATTCATGTACTTCCATTATTTTTGTCCCAAATTTATAGGATTCTTTAAGACCTCTTCTTTAACAGACTGTGGAATATGTAGTATTGAAGAAAAAATATATAGTTTGTTTACCATTTAATTAATTTATCCAGTTCTGCCATGTTCTTGAATAGAGTTAGGTGAAAACAAATGTGATTGAATGTTCACAGATAGTAATCTTGAATCCTGAAAATATATGTTTGTCTTACTATTCTTTGTAGTTTTCCATTTTTAAAGAAATGTTCTTTTTATAATTCATCTTTCTGACCATATCTTGGCCAATCAAAGACCCCTTCCAGTTACCCATTCTTTTCTTCTGTGACGTGCATGTTCTTCTCACTTACTCTTTGTCCCCTGTTTCTATGACACTCCTTTGAAGCATCCTCTGCTTTCTTTACCTTGCCCCTTATCTGTGAGCAATTCTCTAGTCCTATCCTTGAAGAGTCTTCCTGATGGGAAATCCCAACAATGCCTATTAACTTTGTTCAGTTATGATGCTGACCAATCAGCATTTTGATTTCTAATTTGATTTCCTCAATGGATTTGACCAATGGAATGGGTAGTGGAGGCACTGTGAGCATATGATCAATTTCCTATTGTGCAATATTTAGAGTCACGTGTATTTTTAAAAATATGACATCTAAATGGAAATCATTTTCTTATGAATCTGGTTATTAAGTGTCAACCTTGAGACTTGGTTCACCTGTGGCAGAAGTAATAAAACTGTGTCCTGAACTTCAGAGCTGGAATCAAATCCCAGAATCTATAGTTACCCAATTTGCAGGACCCAGCCTCTAACTTGTCATCCAACTTCTTTTTCTTGTTTACTATCTTTTTAAATACAATATGGCCCAATATAACAAAAGCACTTTTGAAAAATGTTAAAAATAGGAATAGTGTTTACAAAATTTCAGAACTTACTGCTTCCTACTTAGTCATCAACGATGTTGAATGAAAGACTTACTTTTTCCCTTTCATCACAATGTTGTTTCTCTTGCTCTGGCAGGAATACCTTTACCTTCCTCATGACCTGTTGACTTACACTCACCAAGACCAGAAGGCTTTCCTTGACCTACTTCCCAACCCTGCACATTCTCCTGTGTTAGGTGCTATTATCTAGTACTCATGTACATTCTTGCTACTGCATTTGTAGCAGTTTGATATTGTTTATGAATTCCAAAAATAGATACTAGATTATGTTTGTAAACTGGTCTGTTCCTCTGGGCATATTAGATTGTATTAACTTCAGAGGTTTCACTTTTACTTGATTAAATTATGATTAAGGCTTTGATTTGTTCACTTCAGTAGGATGCTGACTTCCCACCCCCTTGGTGGGTGGGGACTCACAGAGAAAACTACATGGCAGAGCAGAGTTTTTTGGATGCTGAAATCCTGGGAAATATACACACAGGAGAAGAACACAGAGGAATAGAGATGACTATCCATAGACACAGCAAAGGGCCTGGGAAAAGAGAGGCCTGAAAGTCTGTAGCTGGCCTTATGGGGAGAACATAGCTGCTGAGCCCAGAGAGAAATGAGCCCTATGAGAGAGACAAGACTTATCCCAGTCTACAGTTGATATTGGAAGAAGCTGGGACCATGGAACCTTAACAGGAAGAGGGAGGCTGAACCCTTGCAGACATTGGCAGCCATCTTGCTCCAACATGTGGTAACTGCCTTTGGAGAGGGAAGTAACTTATGCTTTATAGCCTGGTAACTGTAAGCTTCTATGCCAAATAAATACCCTTTATTAAAAGCCAACAGATTTCTGGTATTTTGCATCAGCACCCTTTTGGCTGACTAATACAGCATCTGCACATTGTTTTAAACTGAAATGTTTATGGATCTGCCTATCCATTAACATAATAGTCCTTAAATCACAGTTCAGTCCTTTTTTATATTTGAATTCTTAATACCTTGCATTGTGCTTAAGTCCCAGGAAGTTCTCAATACATATGTGATAAAAAAAAAATACTTGGTTAATTTATTATGGCAGGAATCAATAAACTTTACTATTCAAATACTTCTACTGATATTTGAGTTCAATTTTCCACTAGAGCTCAACCTCTATAACATTTGTGTAAAATGACAGCTCCAAATAAGGAGTGATTCTTGGGTCACCAAATGGTTATATTTCCCAGCTAATATATTTAAGAAATCATATTTCATCTGACACTTACATAGCACTTATTATGTGCCAGGAACTAATAATATAAGTGTTTCATATGTAATAACTTGAATAATATTCAAATCAAACCTATAAAAGAGGTGCTATCACTCCCCATACTTCCAGTTGGGGAAATGGAGATAGAAGTTATATAACCTCTGAGCTATCCTCAGCTAGTAAGGGGACAAATCAGGATTTGAATTCAGGTACCTAGCTCAGAGCCCAAGGCCTCCCCTGCATGCCTAATGAATCTGCCAGTAACTCTTCAGCCACAAAATGAAAGGGCTTGTTTGCATAGAGGAGCCTCTATACATAAGTCATTTCCTCCCTTTTCCCTTGTCTAGCCCTCTCAAGCAAATGTCTTTAAACCTCACAATTTAGACAAGTATTCTATTGAATGACTTTTCTCTAAGGAGCATGGCCTATTTTATTAAAAGGTAAAATGAAAAACACAAACAAGAGCTCTGTAATCCTCACAAAGTCCAATGAGGAATGTACATGTTGAGAAAAGGAAATATTTTTAAATGGGTATTTAGTTAGATGCTTATCCCTTAGGACAAGTCTGAATAATGATTTCATTCTGCTGAAAAAAACATTATGCTCTTGCAAATCTTGGAAAGGAAGCAAAAGGATCTAAGAGCTTTCTGTGAAAACCACTATTTCCATTTTTCTGAAGTTCAATTTCTGCAATGATTAGCTGCAGCTGACCTTAGCTCTCTACTGTACACAGAGAGCTGTATGCTATCATACAAATCAGGACTAAAACAAATTAGGACTTTCTTTTCAGCTCCACATTTTAAATTGTTGCTGGAGGAAACCATCTTTAGGCTAGTCAGCCTGAAGAAAACTTCTTTAGAGGTATCTATTTCAGAGGCAGTGGGGTTTCTTTGCTAGTTTTACAATCCAATCAAGTCATAAAAAAGAAAAGCAGTGTAAAGAAAGCTACCAGGACTAATGAGAATTGTGTAATAAAAATAGCGTTATCAATTAAATTATGTTTTATAAGGATCACTTGAGATTAAAGAAAAGATGCTTTGCTACTGTTGGGAAAATTGATCAGGAAGACTCCTCAGGAGATTAACTTGTAAAATTGGGTCTTTAGCAAGCAAATATGTGGAAAGCAAATTGTATCCCCAAATAAGCCTTATCTTTTCTATTGGAAAATAAAGAAATTCCTCTCACCAAAGTAGATTAAGAGGGACTTTTGCTTTGCAAAATTGGGATATCAACAGCCATCTTTAGCCTCTAACTTGAATGAATTTTTAAAACAATAAAATAAAAAGGAAAAATATATGGAATGATAATTTTCAAGGCAACGTACATCAGACAAGAAAGCAAAGTGAGAATTGAAATACATGAGGTGAGCCCTAAAATTGACTAAGCCTACTGACATGAGCAAGATTCCAGGTCATGAGATGGAGAAAGAAACCAAGTAGGGGTCAGGAGACCCCCTAAATAAGGGAAACCAGGGCAGTTAAAGTTCTCAGGGAAGAGTACTGAAGAGCAGAGAAATACAGAGGGGGAGAACTCTAGATATTTGCAAAGCCTTCCCTAGAGTATTTGGCTGCATGGATGTGAAGAAACCATAATAGGAAACAGTACATGGGGCTCACATAAGACCAAAAATAGTGTTTGTTCCCACCAGTCATTTTGGAAGCCTCATAATTTACAGGGTATTCTGTAGAGTACTCAGGAGGATCTTACCTCAGTACTGGGGAATAATTAGCCCCAGACTAAATATGCTCTGGTCCCACCTAACATAACTATAAAGCGAGACTCTAGAGGATCAAACTGTTTCTAAGAAAGTTCAGTGCATCACAGAATAAATTTAAATAATGTTTAGAGGAATACTAAAATATCCAATAACTGCAATATAAAATTTATAATGTCTGTGATCCAATAAAAATTACTAGACATGAAAAGAAGTAGAACTATAAGACCCATGGTAAGAAAAAAAATCAGTAGGTTAAAGCTGATTCAAAAGAGGAGTATTAATACAGTTGTTATAACTGTATTGCATGTACTTAAAAGGTAAGTAGAAATAAGGAAGAAGACCCAAATCAAAGTTATAGAGAAGAAAACTAGAATGTGTAGGTTGGAAAATACAATGGATTGGATTAATGGCAGCTTGAACATTGAAGAAGAAAAGATAAGTGTGCTTGAAGGCATAGCAATCAAAACTAACCAAAATGAAACACAGAAAAAATAATTTAAAATTTTATTAGAGCATCAATAAATTATGGGACAACCTCAAGTTTCCCAGCATATGCACAATCAAAGTCCTTGAATAGGTGAAAGCAGAGGGGGAAAAAGTATTTGAACAAATAGCCATATTTTTCTGAATTTTGTGAAAACTATAAATTCATATATCCAAGAAGCTCAGCCAACTACTAGCACAAAAAACATAAGGAAACTACAGTGTCACAATCAAATTGCTTAAAACTAACAGGAAGAATGAAAGAAAGAGAGAGAGGAAGGGAGAGGAGGGAAGGGGAGGGGAGGAAAGATGAAAGGAGGAAAGATGAAAGGAGGAAAGAAGGAAAGAAGGAAGGAAGGGAGGGAGGGAGGGAGGAAGGAAATCTTAAAATCATTCAGAGTTAAAAAGAAACATTACTTATCAAGGAACAAATATAAGGATGACATCGGTTTCTCATCAGAAGAAATGCAAGCACCATGACAATAAAGCAGCCTCTTTAAAATGCTGAGAATCAAACCAACCAACTAACCAATCAAGCTGATAAATTATAACTCTATACCAAGGGAAAATATCATTCAAAATCAAAGCCAAAATAAAGTTCTCTTCACCTGCAAAATTTATAAGAATGTGTTACCAGCAGACCCTCACTATAAGAAATGTTAGAGGAAGCCCTGCAGGAAGAAGGAAAAAGATACTAGATGGACATATAGATATATGCAAAGGAAAGAGGATACCAGAAATGGTAACAAATGGTAACCACATGCATATATATGTGAATATGTATACATACTTACATATGCACATATATACTCATTACTTAAATATATTTAAAATATAATTATTTAAACAAAAATAATGCGTGAAATTTATAACATGGAAAATGAAGTGTATTATGACAGCAACAACACAAAGGCCAGAGTCAGGGAGAATACAAATATACTATTATAAATTTCTTTTTATACATGAGGTGATATGATATCATTTGAACAGTATTTAATGTAATAATTTAAATATTATTACTACAAACCCTAAAGCAACCAGTATATACAAAACAAAGAGGTAGAGCTAATAAACAACAACAAAAAAGAGAGAAAATGCAATCATGAAAAATGTTCTAAATTATCCAAAAGTAGGTAGAAAGAGAAGAAACAGGCAACAAAGAACAAAGTTAAAACAAGATTAATAGAAAACAAATAGCTAGATGGCATATTTAACTAAGACAATATTACCAACACTC
Organism: Dasypus novemcinctus; assembly: GCF_030445035.2. Lineage (NCBI taxonomy): Eukaryota > Metazoa > Chordata > Mammalia > Cingulata > Dasypodidae > Dasypus > Dasypus novemcinctus. The sequence goes on along the minus strand of NC_080683.1, from coordinate 43,287,204 downwards.
TAGACAATATAGTAAAGAAGTGTTGCTGGTTTGGGGGTTGGATGGGGGACATTTGGCACAGGGTGCACCTGGGGCAGGCTTCTAGGGAATACATGAATGCTCATCTTATCATAGCATGTTATATCAGTGGGTGGAGACCCATACAATGAACAGGAAAGTGTTGTACCCCCATCCTGGGGAGGCCTGACATTCTCAAACAGAGGGGAGGGTGTCTCCTGAGAGCATGGCTCCTAATGGGGGAAGACAGACTAGTGTGTCAAGCCTTCAGCATTGTTGCAAGTATCTATGAATCTTGTCCTTCAAGCAGTGAAGTTTGGTGGTCAAGGTGGGCCTGGAGGGGAGGGGAAGAGAGAAATAGAAAAGATGGAAGAGGAGGCAATTGGAGGGCAATGGAAGTATTCTTCATGAACATGCAATGATGGGTGCAGGTCATGGTAAATTTCATCAAAAATTCATAAAAGTGTACAGTCTAAAATGTAAACCATAATGTGTCAGTACCTGTGTTTCAATATTTGTACATCAGCTGTAGCAAATGTAACATCCACATGTAAAGATATCATAGCTGGGGAAGGGGAAAAGGAGGAGGATGTTGGGTATATGGGCATCCCCAATATTCTGCATGTGACTTTACTGTGACCTAAAACTTCTTGGAAGACATAATTAAGAAAAGAAAGAGGTAAGACACTGAGGAAGAAATGGAAGAGATTGCCTTGCCACTGTACATACAGGATAATACCTATTACAGTGACAGAAGGCAAAACATCAAAAAATTATTTTTATAATGTTTCTCCTTTTTAATACCCCATTTTTTACATTATATTAATTTTTAAAAATGATTATGCATTTTATTTCTAATGTTTTAAACCTATCATTACTATTTCATTTTCCTATTAATTGAATTTGGCATATTAGGCTTCATTTTTGAAGACATTTTGGATCACAGAGAGGCTCAACCTGGCAGAGGAGGAACATTGATGTGGGGTGTCATTGATGGGGGATGCATGGGAAGCAGTTTGCCTGGGTATGCATACAGCATATATAGATATGTTCAAATGTTCATTGGGTATTGACACAGTGGTAGAGATTTGCATGACAGTTGAAGGAGTGCTGGGTTCCCATCCTGGAAAGCTCTGTCATATTCCCCAATGGAACAGCAACAATCCCCCAAGTGCAAGGGCAATGGACAGTGAGGAAAGATGGTCCAATGATGGGCCCTTGATACTGATGACTATGCTTAGGAGCCTGCTGAGCTTGGAATTTTGACTTGGCTTAGTGTTGCAGGGTGCCTAAGAGTTACTTCCTGAGAGCCTCCATGTTGCTCAAATGTGACCACTCTCTGAGCCAAACTCAGTATATAAATGCATTACCTTTCCCTGAGCATGGGACATGACTCCCAAGGATGAGCTTCCCTGGCACTAAAGGATTACTACCAAGCACCAACTGGTGATACAACTAGAAAGAGCTTGAATAAAAGGGGGAAATGGTAAAGACAAATGAGTTTATATGGCTAAGAGACTTCAAAATGAGTCAGGAGGTCATCAGAGGGGTTGCACTTGTGCATGTCTCAGGAGGATCTTGGAGACAGCCAAAGTAGATACAGCCCCAGGTAATTAAACTCCTGAGGGCTACAGAGAAACCCAGATCCTACACTCATGGTGGATGTCTCTGGAGTTTAGTGCCTTGCCCAGTGGGCCTTATTTTGGAATTTGAGCTCCTGAATGTGAGGGAGCTGGACTCAGATGTGACTCCTCTACACATGCCTCTTCTGTCCCTTTTATTGAAACTATGGTTGGTGCTGGGGTTGGTGGATGCCCAGAAGACTTGAATCTCTGGGTTGCCCATGTGCCAGCTGGATCCTGAGCCTTACTGATGTTGCAGCACCCACTCTCCAGTTCATTGGATTACCCAGGTCAGCTGACAGGTAGGTGAGGATGGCAAATATCACATCAAGGAACTGAGAGAGTTACAGCTACAGGCATAAGAGTCTCATCCACCACCCATGTGGGATCTAAGCCCCCTCTCAGGTGAAAATGGAGTGGGCATTGCCATCCCAGGGCCCTCAGGATGGAGGAATAAAATATGGATTAGAGTGGACTTACTGGTGGTCAACTATAGAATTATTGTGACTCTAGCAATGGAAGAAATTATATCATTGATGTGACAGTGGCAATGGGAGCTGCTGAATGCAGGGAGAGGGTAAAGGAGGTGTGATATGGGGGCATTTCTGAGACATGGAGTTGTCCTAAATGATATTGCAGGGACAGATGCAGGAGATTATATATCCTCCCATAACCCACTGAATGGACTCGGAGAGAGTGTAAACTACTATGTAACTATAATCTATGCAGTGAATCAATGCTCGAAAATGTATTCATCATGTAATGAATGTACCACACTAATGAAAGAAGTTGTAGATGTGGGAAAAATGGGAGTGGGGGGAGTGGGGTATATGGGAAACTCATATTTTTAATGCAACATTTTGTGTGACCTATGTATATTTTTAAAATAAATAAAAAATATGAAAAACAAGATTAATAGAAAACAAATAGATCGAATATTTACCTAAGACAATATTAATAATTACATTAAATATAAATGACCTAAACACCCCAATTAAAAGTTAGACTTTATAAACAAGACCAAGTTATACATTGTCAACAAGAAAAACACTTTATTTTTTAAATTTATTTTTTGTCTTTATTTTTTAATGTTACATTAAAAAAATATGAGGTCCCCATATGCCCCCACCCCCCTCACTCCACTCCTCCCCCCATAACAACAACATCCTCAATCATCATGAGACATTCATTGCATTTGGTGAATACATCTCTGAGCACCACTGCACCTCATGGTCAATGGTATACATCATAGCCCACACTCTCCCACAGTCCACCCAGTGGGCCATGGGAGGACATACAATGGCTGATAACTGTCCCTGCAGCACCACCCAGGACAACTCCAACCCCCAAAAATGCCCCCACATCACATCTCTTCCTCCCACTACCTACCCCCAGCAGCCATCATGGCCACTTTCTCCACACCAAGGCCACATTTTCTTCGATTATTAGTCACAATAGTTCATGAATAGAATATCAGTAAATCCACTCTAATCCATACTCTATTCCTCCATCCTGTGGACCTTAGAATGGTTGTGTCCACTCCACATCTATATCAAGAGGGGGCTTAGATTCCACATGGATGCTGGATGCAATTCTCCTGCTTTCAGTTGGAGGCAGTCTTGGCTCCCTGGTGTGGTGGTGTGGTGAGGTGGTTCTTCACCTCCATGTTAGCAGAGTGGGGTAAGTCCAATAAACCAGAGTGTAGGAGTTGCAAGTCTGTTGAGGCTCAGGGCCTGGCTATCACATGGTCAGTCCAGAGATTCAGGCCCCCTGGGTATACATTAAACCCCAGCACCAACTACAGCTCCGGTAAAAGTAACAGGAGAGACTTGTGGACAAAGATCACATCTAAGTCCAGCTCCATCGCACAGAAACACAAACTCCAAAGTAGGGCCAACTGAGATGGCACTGAACTCCATTTGCCATGACCATAGAACGTATGGGTCTCTGTAGTGCTCAGAAGAACCAATACCTGTGGTTGTATCTACTTTATCTGTCTCTGGGACTCTGCTCAGGTGTGCATAAGGGCAACCCCTCTGATAACCTCCCAGCTCTTTTTGGAGACTCATAGCCGTATAAACTCATTTGTCCTTTCCATTTCCCCCTTTTCTTCAGGTCTTCAGGTCTACTGGTCCGAGTTGACCCTTTTACTCAAGGTCATTTTCTAGTTAAATCATCAGCTGGTACTTGGTAGTAATCCCTCAGCGCCAGGAAGGCTCATCCCTGGGAGTCATGTCCCACACTGGGGAGAAGGCAATATATTTACATGCTGAGTTTGGCTTCGAGACTGGTCACATTTGAGCAATATGGAGGCTCTCAGGAGGTAACTCTTAGGCACCCTGCAGCTCTAGGCCTTGTTCTTATTTCAGGTGCACAGGCTCACAAGCATGTCATTAGTATTAAGGGCTCATTGTTGGACCTTCCTTCTTTTTTGGACTTTGCCATTGCACTTGGGGGATTGTTGCTGTTCCTTTAGGGACTGTGATAGAGCTCCCCTGGCTAGGAACTCAGCACTCCCTCAGTTGTTTTTTAATTGTAACCACTATGAAAATATCCAAATATTTTTGTGTGCCCTGGATATAGGCCCTGTAGAACTCTCTGCCAACCATGTGTCTCCTGTCAATAACATCCCACACCAGTATTCCTCTCCTGCCATTGTTGAACCTCTCTGTGATCCAAAACTTCTTCAAAAGTGAAGCCCAATATGTTGCCAGGTTCCATTAATAGTAAAATGGAATATAGTGATGAGTTTAAAGGTTAGATATAGAATACATATTAATTTAGAAAAATTAAGATAAAAATAAATAGGGGTATCAAAAAATTTAAAAATGCAAAAGCTTTGTTTTTGATATTTTGCCTTCCATCACTGCAATAAGTGTTGCCCTGTATGCAAATTGGCAAGGCAACTACTTCCGTCTTTTCCTCAGTGTCTATGTCCTATCTTTTTCTCTTTTTTTTCCTAATTATTAAGCTTATCTTCACAAAGTTTTAGATCACAATAATTCATATATACAATATACAGTACTCCCACATATCCAACATAAAACCTTTTTCCCTTTCACAGCAATAATCTTTTTACATATTCATACTATATTTACTGAAACTAATGTACAGATATTGAGACAATAGCTTTCAAACAAGGTAACGTTTGGGTTTACATTGTGGTTTATATTTTAGACTATACAATAAGAAAAACACTTTAAATATATAGAGAAAATGATTTAAAAGGAAATGAAGGGGAGTCATGCAACTCAGTGCTTATCTGTTTCTCATGTAGCAATTCCTGGGTTCAATCCTCAGCACTTCCAAAAAAAAAGGTAAAAGATATACAAAGTATTTTCTCCCTCAAACCTTCCAGTTCTTTCCTCCCAAAATTGGAGGCACATTCCTAAATAGTTCAAACTGCAAGCCTCAGAAACTCGTTGTAAACTTGTGATTCATCAATGGATCTTGCACTAAGCAGCTAACCTATTTTTTCCAGAAGCCGTCTATGGCATCTGTTTTCTCCAAACTGCTTAATCACCCCAATATCAACAAACCTTTTCTGCCTTGCTAAAAACATCTGTTCCTTTAGGATGTGTTTTCTGTAATTATTGTCCTTTTGGTTTGTGAGCAATTCTCTGCATCGCTTGGAAACCAGCCCCTCCCCCGCCCCCCAGGGGCAGGTAGACATGCCCCATAAGAACTCTTCTCCTCTGGCAGTGAGTGGAGATGCCAAATCTGGGAAGCACCATCTCTCCTCTTGCCACCGAAATGGAGGACTAGGCCACAGCTAGGCTCAGAACCATTTCATCCTCCTACCACTGAGAATGAGGATCCCACATAAGCCCTCTAAGTAAATACACATCACTGGCAAGGATAGACTTGTCTGAGACTTTCTCTGGTGTGGAGTATCCACCTAGTTCCACTGGAAGCTGTGCTGTACACAGTTCCTTGCCACACTGGGAACAATTAGAAAAAGCAAATTTCAGAGCAAAGGAAATAAATAGGGACAAAGAAAGTCATTTGATAATTACAAAGGTTCAGTTTTTCAAGAGATATAATAATCCCAAATGTTTAATAAAACTAAAAGAGGGAGTGGATTTGGCTCAAGCACTTGAGTGCCTGCTTCCCACATGGGAGGTCCTGGGTTCAGTTCCCAGTGCCTCCTAAAAACAAAGACAAACAACAAGCTGTTGAGTGCAGGTTTCCCACTTACAATGTCCCATGTTCAATCCCTGGCCCCATTACCTCAAAATAAAAGAAAAGAAAATCTAATAGATTGTCAGCATGCATAAAGCAAAAACTGATAGACTGCAAAGAAGAAATAGAAATAGCTTCAGTTTTAATAAAAGATTTCAATAATTGACAGAAAAGCAAACAAGAAAATCAGTAAGAATGTAGAAGATCTGAAAACATTATCAACTTGTCCTAACTGATAAATATAGAACATTCTCCCCAATAACAGTGGAATACACATTCTCTTCAAATTCTTATGGAACATTTCCTAAAGTAAATCATATTCTGTGCCATAAAATAAGTTTAAATAAACTTTAAAGGGTTCAACTCATATATAATGTTTTTCTGACCACAATGGAATTAAAATAGAAAACAATAACCGAAATATCTCTGGAAAATTAATAAATATTTAGAAACGAAATAAGATACTTTAGACTAACCTATATGTCAAGAAAGAAATCAAAAGGAAAATTAGAAAGTACTTTTAACTGAGTGCAAATAGAAACAAAACATATCAAAATTGGTGGGATGCTGAGAAAGCAATAGTTAAAAGGAAATTTGTAACACTTAGTGCTCATATTAGGAAAAAAGAAAGGTCCCAGGTTTATACCTTAAGCTTTCATCTTAACAAACTAGAAACAAAGATAAATTTAAGCCCAAAAATGGCCCCAAAAAAGCAATAAAAATGTTGGAGTGGAAAATAATAAAATAGAAAACAGAAAAGCATTAGAGAAGATCAATAAAACCAAAAACTGAATCTTTAAGAAAATCAGTAAAATTTATAACTTTAGCTACGTTGATGAGGGAGAAAAAGAGAGAAGACATAACTACCAATATCAGAATCAAGAAATGAATAGTAACAATAGCTCCTATAGATATTAAAGATAGCTTATGAACATGAATAAATGAATAATTAGGATCAAAAAAGTGTTAGTAACCATAGATTAGATAATCATTAAAAGAATAATATATGAACATGAATATATAAGTAATATAAACAACTTTATGCCAATAATTCTATAATTTAGCTATTGTCAAATTCTTTGAAAGATAGAAACCACGAATGTTCAACCAAGAAGAAAAATCTAATCTGAATAGTCATATCTTTTATATAAATTGAATTTGTAGTTTTAAACCTTCTCACAAAGCAAACTCTGGACCCAAATGGCTTCATTAGGGTATATTACCAAATATTAAAAAGAAACAATTCCAAATCTATAAAAAGTCTTAGAAGGAAAATAGAATAGGAGAGCATACTTTCCACTTCATACTATGCTCTGCTACCAAATCGGATGGTTGTATTAGAAGAAAAGTAGAGACCAGTATCCTTAATAAACATAGACACAAAAATTTCTATCAGGAAATTTAATAAATTAAATCCAATAATATATAAAAAGCATAGTACATCATGACCAACTGTGGTTTTTCCTAAGAATGCAAAGTTGATCTTTAGGCCAAAAATCAATGTAATTCATCATATTAACAAATTTTAAAAGATTAACCATATGGTCATCTTGATATATGCAGAAAAAGCATTTGACAAAATTCAACAGTCATTACTGATTTTTTAAAAAAATCTATACTCAAACTAGGAATAGAAATATATTCTCTCAATCTAATAAAGGTTGTCAATGGAACTATGGCTAACCTCATATTTAATGGTTACAAGACTAAATGCTTTCCCGCTTAGATTAGAAACAAGACATGAAACATCTATTCTCACCATTTTTATTGAGTATTGAACTAGAGGGTTTAGCTAATGCAAAAAAGCAATAAAAAGTGATTTAAGGCATCTACCCTCTAAAGGAAGAATGAAAATTTCCTTTTTTACACATGATCATTTATATAGAAAATTTGATTAAATCTACCAAAAAGGCTACTAGAACTATTAATTGAATTGACCTAAATTGCAGGATTCAATATAAATATGCAAAAGTCAATTGTATTTAATATTTAGCAAGACTATTGGAAATCAATATTTTAAAAATAATACCATTCACATAGCTTCAAAAATATTAAATATTTAAAGATAAATCTGACAAATATGTGAAAAACCTGTACACCAGAAAACTACAAAATATTGATGAGAGAAATTAAATAAAACATAGATAAATAGAATATACTGTGTTCATGAATCAGAACACTCAGTATTAAAGATTATTCTTCCAAAATTGATTTATAAATTCAAGACAATCCCAGAGAACTTTTAGAAATAGACAAAATGATACTAAAATTTATGTGGAAATGCAAAGAATATGGAATAGTCAAAACAATTTTGACAAAAAAGAACAATATAGGAAGACCTACATTACCTGATTTTAAAACTTTTACAAAGCTACTGCAATCAAGCAGTGTGGTATTAGCATAAATATAGACAAACAGAACCAAGGAACATGATAGACTGTCCAGAAATAGACATACACATTTATGGACAACTGATTTTTGACAAAGATACAAAAGCAATTCAATCGAGAAAGCATAGATTATTTTTTAACAAATGCTGCTGAACAATTGGATATCCATATGCAAACACCCACTCACATGCACACACACATACAGTTTTAGACTCTTACTTCATATCGTATGCAAAAATTAACTCAAAATGGGTCATGGACCTAAATGTAAAACCTAAAAGGATAAAATTGCTGGAAGCAAACATAAGACATTTTGAGACCTTGGGTTGGGTGAATATTGATTAGATATAACTCCAAAAGCAAAATTCCTAAGCTAAAATTAATAAATTGTACTCCAAAAAATTGAAAACTGATTTTGGGAATGACTTCTTTTAAAAATTGAAAGGCAATTCAAAGACTGGGAGAAAATATTTTCAAATCATGTATCTGATAAAGAATTTGTATTCAGAATATATTTAAAAAGTCCTACAACTCAATAATAGAGAAAAAAAAAACAACCCAATTAAAACTGGAAACATGAACAAACCTTAAAGAGATCACATTGGTTGAAATAAGGCAGACACAAAAGAACAAATATTGAATGATTTCACTAATATGAAATAATTAGAATAAGGAAATTCACAGAGTAGGAATCTAGAACATAGGTTACCAGGGAATGGGGTGGAGATAGGGTATTGGAACGATGGAAATATTTGGATAATGGATATTGGTGATGGTAGCACAACATTGTGAACATAATTAACAACACTGAAATATATATCTGAAGGTGGTTAAAAGGGGAAACATTAGGTTGTATATATGGTAACAGAATAAAATTTTTTTAAAAAATTCTTGGAACTGCACTACACCATCAGTGAACCCTAAGTTAAACCATGCACTATAACTAAAAATACAATTATTAAAATGTGTTTTCATTAATTGTAACAAATGTCCACACCAATGCAAGGTGTTAATAATAGGGTGGTGTATGGGAATCCTCTATTTTATGCATGACTATCCTGGAAACCTATGACATCTTCAATAAAACAAAAAATAAATAAAAGGACAAAAGATTTGCATAAATATTTTGCTAAAGAAAATATACAAATAGTTGATAAGCATTTGAGAAGGTGTTTAATATCTAGTTATTAGGGAAAAGAATAATTAAGGTCACAAATAAATACAACTGCACATAGAAGAATTATAATTTAAAACAAGACTAACAATACCAAGTGTTGACAAGGAAGGAGATGGAAAAACTGGGACACTCATGCATTGTTAGTAGTAATGTCAAATGGTACAACCACTTTGGCCAATGGTATGAGAGTTTCTTTTAAAATTAAACATATACTTCCCATACATTCCAGTAATTCTACTCCTAGGTATCTACCCAATCCATGCATAGATTTATACATAAATATTCACAGCAGCATTATTGGTAATAGATGAAACCAGTAGCAACCCAAACATCTATCAAGTGGTGAATTAATCTGCAAAATGTATATATCTCTACTAAGGACTACTGTTCAGTGATAAAAAGGAATGAAATACTAATGCATGCTACAACATAGCTGATCTTCAAAAACATGTGAACTGAAAGAAGTCCTACTCTTAAAGATACAGATCGTATTATTCCATTTATCTGAAACTACCAATAACGGCAAATCTATGAAAAGAGTAAGCAAATCAGTGGTTCCCTGGAGCTGGAATTCAGAACAAGAAGTGACTGCAAATGGGTCTGAGGAATATTTCTGAATTGTAGAAGTTTCTAAAACTGAATTTTGATGATGGATGCACATTTTAATGAATTTACTAAAAATCATTTCATTGTCTCTTTCGAAGGTGAAATTGTTTTGTATGTAAATTACACCTCTGTAAGGCCATTACAAAAAGGAATAAAGGAATATAGATTCTTATTTTCCCTCCATGTTGCTCTAAATAAACAAGCACAATGGTAAATTTAATATGTCTGTATTTAATGCTTTTTTTTTTTTCAGAAGTAACAAGAGATTTTATCAAGAACTAGACAATTTGGGCTATTTTTTTTAGTTTCAGGAAATATGTAAATTTTTTTCACAAGAAAACAAAACTGTAAAAAAGCAAAAACTTAGCAAGGCAAATTATTAATCATCAGTAATTTTATGCCACTATGTATTTGTCAACCTATCCAGAGGGCCATCACAATCCTATGATGTAGATAGACTAAATATTTTTAAAATCCTTTTAAAAGCTGAAAAAACTCAAGGTAGTATTGAATTAAAGGCTTTGAACTCTCACAAGAGCTAGTCCAATCTCTGCTGGGGGAAGCGGACTTGGCCCAGTGGATAGGGCATCTGTTTACCACATGGGAGGTTCCGGGTTCAAACCCCGGGCCTCCTTGACCCGTGTGGAGCTGGCCCCCGGCGCAGCGCTGATGAGCACAAGGAGTGCTGTGCGACACAGGGGTGTCCCTGCGTAGGGGATCCCCACCCCATAAGGAGAGCCACCAAGCACGAAAGAAAATTCAGCCTGCCCAGGAATGGTGCCACACACACGAAGCACTGACACGGCAAGATGACACAACAAAAAAAAAAAGAAACACAGATTCCCGGTGCCACTGACAACAACAGAAGCGGACAAAGAAAGAACATGCAGCAAGTGGACACAGAGAACAGACAACTGGGGCGGGGCAGAAAGGGTGAGAAATAAATATAAATAAATAAATAAATCTTTTAAAAAAAATCTCTGCTGGGAGAACTTTCATAACAGAGGACTTGTTTTCTTCAAGAGGGAAAGTTTATATCTTTGGAAAGCACTAACAGCAATTTCAAATATGGACTCTGTAACTTCCAATTGAAGCTATTTATGAAATCTAGAGATCAACACCCATATCTGGATATCCTGGTTTCTACTCTTTCATACATAGTCATGACATAAGTATTGTATAAATATGTATTTTAAAAAGTCAGTTAGCATAATCCAAATCTCCATTACATACAAGTTCCTTGAGAGTAGGAACAGGGCCCATTATATTCACCATGTATCCCTATAGCTCATCACTACGACTGGCAATCAAGGTATTCAATAATTTTGAACTAAGCTTATAATTTTATAATATAAAACAAGCATATGTAAATCACCTGAACAATTTTCTGACATATCTAGTCCATAAATATATTTTTTCCTTTTCTATCAAAAAGTTTGTTAATATATTTATAAAAGTTTCCATTTAACCATTTTTAAAGCATACTACTCAATGACATTAATCACATTTACAGTGTTGTGCTTTCATCACCCCCTCCATTACCAAAATTTTTCATCATCCAAAACAGAAACTCTATACCCATTAAGCAATAATTCCTATATACCTCTCCACCCAGAGCCTGATAATTTCTAATCTACTTTTGGTCTCTATGAATTTGCTCGTTTTCATTTCATATCAGTGGAATCATATAATATTTATTCTCTTGTGTCTGGCTCATTTCACTAAGCATGCTTTCAAGGTTCATCCATGCTGTAAAATATAACTGAAGACCATTCCTTTTAATAGTTAAATAATATTCCATTGTATGTATAAGGCACATTTTGCTTAGCCATTCAGCTGTTGATGAACACTTGGATTGTTTCCACCTTTCAGCTATTGCGAATAATGCTGCAATGAGCATTGGTGGGTATAAAATGGTATCTCACTGTGGTTTTGATTTGCGTTTCCATGATGGTTAATGACACTGAGCATCTTTTCATGTGTTTATTTGCTATTTTTATATTTCCTGTGGAGAAATGTCTGTTCAAATCCTTTGCTCATTTTTTCCCCTCAGCATTTGCTAATTTATTCTTGTAACAAGGTATGTTACTTGTCCGTTTTTTAAACAAATCAATTTTTGATACATATTAATATAGCATAAATCCATTCAAAATGTTTGATCAATTGTATTCAGTACAATCACATAGATGTTCATTCACCACTTTAATCATTTTTAGAGCATTTTCATTAATCTAGTAATAATAAGAATAAAAAAAGACCAAACAAACAAAACAAACTGATCACCTCTAAATCTTTCTGTAAGTCTTTCCCGTACTGTACATAGTTGCTATTCTCTTTCCTTCTTTCTAGTTTTTTGTACTTCTATTTTGTAAAAAGTCTTATATATGCAATACCACCTATGTTCATATTTTACACAGTTTCACTATGTTATACAGTCCCTCTTTACATTTTTCAGCTTTCCTTCCAGTAACATAAATGTTCTTAGGCTTTCCCTTTCAACCACTGTCATATCCCTGTAATAGCTCTGCTAGTCACAAATGGCATGATGTGCTCTTACCATTTCCATTCATTTCCAAAGATTTACAAACAACATATTTACCAATTCTGCACAGATTAACCATCAGCTTTCCATTTTCTACCCTCGTTCTATTTTCTGGTGACCTATATTCTAATTATTAATTCTAGAAGTTTACATAATATCTTGTTCATAATAGCACAATTATACAATATTTGTCCTTTTGTGTCTGGCTTCCTTCACTCAACATGATGTCTTCCAGGTTCATCCATGTTGTCATGTACTTCACAACTTCTTTTCTTATATACTGCTGCATAATATTCCATCATGTGAATACACCACAGTTCGTTTATACATTCATCAGTTGATGGACACCTGGGTTTTTTCCAAATTTTGGCTATCAGTGAATAATGCAGCTATGAACATTGGTGTACAAATGTCTATTTGTGTCACTGCTCTTAGTTTTTCTGGGTATAGACCTAATAATGGTATTGTGAGGTTCCATGGCAATTCTATGTTCACCTACCTTATGAGGTGCCAAACAGTCCACAGTGGCTGTATGGTTCTACATTCCCTCCAAGAGTGAATAAGCATTCCTATCTCTCCACATCCTCTTCAACATTTATAGTTGTCTGACTTTTTCATAGTGACTAATCAAATAAATGTGAAATGATATCTCACTGTGTTTTTTTCTTTTTAACCTTAACCATTTTATTTCAACTTTAAACATGTGGAAGCTGCTAAGTTGTACTTCATCACCTTTTTTTTTTTTAATAAACAATATCTATAACGATTTCCAGCTCTTTGAAATAGAATGAGAACTTAAGGATTCATGTAAAGCAATCTGAATACAGAATTATGCTAGACTTATAGAAATGAAAATTCCCTAATACTCTACAATTGTTTCTCCCATGTTTACAATATTCATCAATGTTGTAGCATGTATTTGTTATTGTTTCATTTGTTTTTAGGTGGATATGCTACATTTTACTTATACATTCGTTAGTCAGTGGACATTTAGGCTGTTTACCCTTTTAGATTATTATGAATATTATACAAGTTTTGTGAAGATATTTGGATACAGAGTTAGTGAAATTTCTGGGCATATATACTCTATGCTTAATCATTTGAGGAACTGCCAAAATGATGTCCAAAGTAATTGTGCTATTTAATATTCTCACCAAAATATATAAGGGTTTCAATCATTTCATCTTTGTCAATACTTACTTTCTTTCAAATGTTATCCCTCCTCATAGGTGGAGAGATAATTCATTGTGGTTTTAAGTTACATATCCCTAGTGGTTAGAGATGTTAAATATCTTTTCAGGTACTTATTTGCCAGCTATATATTCTGTTCAGTGAAATGTCAGTTCAAGTCTGTTGCCCATTATCTAATTGAATTATTTTTCTACTTCTGCGTTATAAGAGTTCTTTATATAGTCTAGATGCAAGTCCTTTGTGAGGTATGTGGTTTGCAAATATTTTCTCCTAGTCTTAAGATTATCTTTTCATCCTGTGGACAAGTTCTTTAATAGATGTGAGGGTCAATTTCTGGGTTCTAAATTCAGTTCCATTGATCAATCTGTCTGTCTTATATCAGTACCATGCTGTTTTTACCACTGTAGCTAAGTATTATGCTTAAAGCAGGAAGTGAGAGTCCTCTAACTTTGTACTTCTTTTTCAAGACATTTTTGGCTATTCTGGGTATCATACCCTTCCAAATAAATTTGGTTATTGGCTTTTCCATTTATGCAGAAAAGGCTATTGGGATTTTTATTGGGATTGCATTGAATCTGTAAATCAGTTGGGGTAGAATTGACATTTTAACAATATTTTGTCTTCCAATCCATGAACATGGAATGAACTTCTTAAGTCTTTTTAGGTTTCTTTTAGCAATGTTTTGTAGTTTTCTAAATATAGGTCCTTTATGTCCTTGGTTAAGTTATTCCTAAATATTTGATTGTTTTAGTCGCTATAATAAACGTCTTCTTTTTCTGATTTACACCTCAGATTGCACATCAGTAGTGTATAGAAACACTGTTGATTCTTGCATACTAATTTTGTATCGTACCACTCTGCTGAACTTGTCTACTAGTTCTAGTAGATTTGTTGTGGGTTTTCAGGATTTTCTAAATATAGGATCATATAATCAGTGAATAGAGAAAGTTTACTTCTTCCTTTCCTATTTGGGTACCTTTATTTCTTTATCTAGTGTAATTGCTCTATCTAGAACTTCTAGCACAATATCAAACAGCAATGATGACAGTGGGCATCCTTGTCTTGTTCCTGATTTCATGCAGTAAAGCTCTCAGTCTTTCACCACTGAGTACAATGCTACCTGTAGATTTTTCATATATGCACTTCATCATATTGAGAAAGCTTCCTTCTATTCCTATCTTTTGGAGTGTTCAAGAAAGGTTGCTGTATTTTGTCAAATGCCTTTTCTGCATTAATTGAAAGGATAATGTGATTTATCTTCTTCAACTTATCAATATGTTTTATTATACTAATTGATTTTCCTGTGTTGAACCATTCTTGCATACCTGGGACAAAAAACACTTAAACATGGTGTATAGTTCTTTTAATGTGTTTTTTGATTTGGTTTGCAAGAATTTTATTGAGGATTTTTCCATCTATATTCATTAGAGATATTGGTCTGTAATTTTCTTTTCTCATAGTATTTACCTGGTTTGGGTATTTGAGTGATATTGACTTTATAGATTGAGTTTGGTAGTGTTCTTTCATGTTACATTTTTTTGGAAGAAATTGAGCAAGATTAGTCTTAGATCATCTTTGAATGATGGGCAGACTTCACCTGTGAAGCCATCTGGTCCTGGGCTTTTCATCTTTGGGAGGATTTTGATGACTCTTTCAAACTCTTTACTTGTGGTTGGTTTGTTGAGGTCTTCTATTTCTTGTAGGGTCAGTGTATGTGTTTCATGTGTTTCTAGGAATTTGCCCATCTTGTCTATATTGTCTAGTTTTTTGGCTTACCGTTGTTCACAGTATCCTCTTATGTTCTACCTTAATTCTGCAGGGTCAGTGATAATGTCCCCTCTTTCAGATTTTATTTTATTTATTTGTATCTTCTCTCTTTTTTTCTTTGTCAGTCTAGCTAAGGGTTTGTCGATTTTGTCGATCTTCTCCAAGAACTAACTTTTGGTTTTGTTGAATCTCTCTTGGTTTTTTTTGTTCCCAATTTCATTTATTTCTCCTCTGATTATCTGTTGTTTCTATCCTTCAGCTTGGTTTGAGATTAGTTTGCTTTTCTTTTTCTTGCTCCTTCAGGTGTCTGTCAGATCTATAATTCTCACACTTTCTTCTTTTTTAATGTATTTATTGAGGGCTATAAATTTGCCTCTCAGCACTGTCTTTGTGGTAGCTCATAGGTTTTGGTATATTGTGTTCTCATTTTCATTCATCTTAAGATATTTACTAAATTTTCTTGCAATTTCTTCTTTGACCCACTGATTATTTTAGAATATTAATCTTCATATATTTATGAACTTTCTTTTTTCCATCAATTACTGATTTGCAGCTTCATTCCATTCTGATCAGAGAAAGTGTTTTGTATAATTTCAGTCTTTTTAAATTTATTGAAACTTATGACCCACCATATAGTCTATCTTGGGGAAGGATCCATGAGCATTTGAGAAGAATGTATATCCTGCTGTTTTGAGTTGTAATGCTCTATAGATGTCTGATAGGTCTAGTTCATTTATCATATTATTTAAGCTCTCTGTTATTTATCCTCTGGTCACAAGTTTTATCTAATACAGAGAGTGGCGCATTGAAGTCTCCAACTATTATGGTAGAGACATCTATTTCTCCCTTCAGTTTTGCCAGTGTGTGCCTCATGTATCTCAGGGCATTCAGGTTAGATTCATAAATATTTAGTACAGTTATTTTTTCTTGGGGAATTGCCCCTTCTGTTATTATGTAATGACTTTCTTCTTTCCTTATAACAGTTTTGCATTTAAAATCTATTTTGCCTGATATTAGTATCTCTACTCCAGCTCTTTTTTGTTTACTTTGCATGGAAAATCTTTTTCTAAACTTTCACTTTTAACCTGCTTGTGTTCTTAACCTGAGGTGAGTTTCCTGTAGACAGTATATATATACCAGGTTCAATTTTTTTTTATGCATTCTATCAGTCTATGTCATTTGATTGGGGAATTCAAGCCATTAACATTCAATGTTATTACTGTTAAGACATTATTTACTTCATCCATTTTGTCCTTTGGCTTTCTGTTGTCATGAAATATTATTGTCTTCTTTTTACCCTTTAGTTTACCCTTCCTAATAATCTTTATTTCTACACTCTTCTCCAAGTCTCTTGCCTTGTTTTCCTTTCAGACTGCAGCACTTCCTTTAGTATCTCTTGTAATTCGGGTTTTCTGGTAATATATTTTGTCAGTTTTGTTTTTCAGTGAAGACTTTGAGCTCACCTTCATTTTTTTTTTTTTAATTTTTAAAGTATACTTTATTTTTTTTTCCTTTTTTTCTTCTTTTTTTTTATTGACTTTGTAATAATATTACATTAAAAATATATATGTGAGGTCCCATTCAACCCCACCCCCCCCACCTCTCCCCCCCCCCCCAGCAACACTCGTTCCCATCATCATGACACATCCATTGGATTTGGTAAGTACATCTTTGGGCACCTCTGCACCTCATGGTCAATGGTCCACATCATGGCCCATACTCTCCGCCATTCCATCCAGTGGGCCCTGTGAGGATTTACAATGTCCGGTGATTGCCTCTGAAGCACCATCCAGGGCAGCTCCATGTCCCAAAGACGCCTCCACCTCTCATCTCTTCCTGCCTTTCCCCATACCCATCAGCCACCATGTCCACTTTTCCCAATCCAATGCCACCTCTTCTATGTGGACATTGGATTGGTTGTGTCAATTGCACCTCTATGTCAAGAGGAGGCTCAGATTCCACATGGATGCTGGATGCAATCCTCCCACTTTCAGTTGTAATCACTCTAGGCTCCATGGTGTGGTGGTTGTCCTTCTTCAACTCCATCTTAGCTGGGTGTGGTAAGTCCAATAAATCAGATTGTAGGTGCTGGAGTCTGTTGAGGCTCAGGACCTGGCTATCACATTGTCAGTCCAGAGATTCAAATCCCCTAAATATATCTTAAACCCCGACACTAACTGCACCTCCAGCACATTAGCATGAAAGTCTTATGAAGGGAGATCCCATCTGAGTCTCACCTTCATTTTTGAAGGACAGTTTTGCCAGATACAGAATTTTTGGCTGACAATTTTTCTCTTATAGTACCTTAAATATATCAGACCACTTTCTTCTCTTCTCCATCGTTTTTGATTAGAGGTAACTTATTGAAGTATGTGATGTTTTGCTTCTCACTTGTTACTTTCAGGATCCTCTTTATCTCTGATATTTGTCATTCTTTATATACATGTCTCAGGCTAGGTCTATTCAGATTTATTCTGTTTTGGGTGCATTGTTTTACTTGGATAGTATTATTTGTGTCTTTTATAAGGATTTGGAAGTTTTCAGTCATTATTTCCTCAAATATTCTTTCTTCTCTTTTCCATTCTCTTTTCCTTCTGTGACACCAATAATGTGTATATTTGTTTGTTTTTCATTGTCATTCAATTCCTTGAGACCCTGTTCCATTTTTTCCATTCTCCTCTCTTTCTTTTCTCCTGTTTCCAGTTTAGGTGCTCTGTCTTCAAAATCACTAATTCTGTCATTGAGCAATTTAAATCTGCCCTTAGGTGACTCTAATGTATTTTTAATCTCATCCAACATATCTTTCATTCCTATAAGTTCTGTTCCTTTTCTTTGCAGGCTTTTAAAATGTTCTTTATGCTCACCAAGTGTCTCCTTAACATCCTTTATCACTTTAGTCATACTTTCTATCAATTCTTTGACTTGATGTAGGAGATTTTTGTGATTATAATTAATTCTCTTAAATCCTGTGTCTCTTCAGGTATTTGGTTTGTTATTTTAACTGGGCCAGCTCTTCCTATTTCCTAGTATGGCTTGTAATTTATTATTAATGTGTAGGCATCTCAATATGTTGGTGAATTTACTCTGAGGCCAATTTTTCTCTCTTGCCTTTTTTTCCCCCCACAAATCCTCTTTGATATTTGGTTCAACTTTTTCTAAGTCTAGAATTTCCCAGCTTAAGTTATCAAAATTGGGCCAGGGGGACAACCAGCAATATGGCGGCAGAAAGGAGCTCCTAGAGTCAGTCTCTGCTACAGGGCAGTTAGTAAACACCCAGAGCTCTCTGGAGCTAGCTGAAGCACCTGTTTGGGGGCTCTAGGAGGTGCAAAGAGCATCCTGCAACATTCTTGAAGGAATAGAAGGAGGAAATTGCCCATCTGCAGAGAAGACTCATAAGTAGAGCACTCCACACCATGGAGGTCAGTGCCCATTCTCAACTGGAGGCACAAGTTACCATGGGAGCTGTTCCACAGCTAGAATTGAAAGCTCCACTTCCCAAAAACAGGGGAAGAAGAGACTGTTGGGCACCAACTTCAGCTATTGATGAGTAAATTCAGCAGGCTAAAGTATAATCCTAAGAACAGCTAAAGTTTGAACCTGTTCAAGTCAGAAAGAGGCAGATGGCCACCATCTTAACTGTGCACCTGGCATGAGGGGAAGAGGGGCAGACTGAAAATCACAGTCCTAGTAGGGATGGGCTTCTCTCCATCCAGATCAGATTGCAGGTCTAGCCTAGGCCACAGTGCCACCTCCAGCAGGGAGGAAGCTGCGGGGACCTGCACCATCCTCTCCAGGAAATTACCAGCCAAGCCATGGAGGCCAGTGATTATCCTACTCTGGCAGCATGGGCCACCCATAGAGCTATTCTGTGGCTGGAATTGGAAGCTCCATTTCCCAAAACCAGGGGAAGAGGAGATGGTTGGCTGCCGATTTCAGCTACTGATAGGTAGACTCAGCTGGATAAGATATAACCCTGGGAACAGCTGGAATGTGAATCTGCCCAAGCTGCAAAGAGGCTGGTAGCCACCATTTTGACTCTGCCCCCAGTTGAGGGGAAGCCAGAACTGAAAATCACAGTGACAGTAGGAACCAGATTCTTTCACCCAGATTGGCCTGCAGTAATAGCCTAGGCTTCAGCCCTGCCTCTGGCAGGGAGGAGGCTTGCAGGCCCTGTACCAGCCTATCCACATAAATATATGTACATTTGACTGGCAAAGACTGAATAATCGGCAGTCTACTGGGGCAACCGCAGTCATCTTGGACTTACACTGCATAGATTGCTGCCTACACCTGCAGCTCCATTCCCACCCGAGGCCAGGGAGAAAGAGGCATGAAGTGTCATCAGTCTTTCTGGGCAACTAGAGTCTAGACCTACATGACTTGGATTACTCCACACAACTGTGACTCTGTCCTTACCCATGGCAAAGGAGAAAGGTGGGAGAAGCTTCATTGGTCCTTAGTGCAATGAGGGCAGCTTTAGCCTCAACAGCTTTTAACACCAATACAACCTTGGCTCCTACTGCACAACCAGCAAGGGAGAAAGGGCAGGAAGCTCTAAACTAAAGAGAAAAACTGTACCCAGAATAAATACTCTAGTAATCCAGATGCAAAGACACCAACAAAAAATTACAATCCATACAAAGACACAGGAAGATAGGACCCAGAAAAAGGAACAAGATAAGCCTCCAGATGACATAAAGGAGTAGAGACAATTAATCATAGATGTTCAAACAAATCTCCTTAATAAATTCAATGAAGTGGCTGAAGAGATTAAGGATATTAAGAAGACACTGGATGAGCACAAAGAAGAATTAGAAAGCATACATAGAAAAAGAGCAGATCTTATGGGAATGAAAGGTGCAATCAATGAAATTTTAAAAAACATTGGAATCATATAATAGCAGATTTGAGGAGGCAGAAGAAAGCATTGGTGAGCTTGAAAAAAAATGGCCTCTGAAAATGAACATATAAAAGAACAGATGAAGAAAAGAATGGAAAAAATTGAACAAGTTCTCAGGGAACTAAATGACAGCAAAAGGTGTGCAAATATATGTGTCATGGGTATCCCAGAAGGAAAAGAGAAGGGAAAAAGGGCAGAAGAAGTATTTGAAGAAATAATGGTCAAAAATTTCCCAACCCTATTGAAGGACATAGATATCCATGTCCAAGAAGCACAATATACTCCCATCTGGAAAAACTCGAATAGACCAACTCCGAGATACATACTCATCAGAATGTCAAATGCCAAAAATTAAGTGAATTCTGAGAACAGCAAGAGAAAAGCAATGCATAACATATAAGGAATACCCAATAAGATGAAGTGCTGATTTCTCACCAGGAACCATGGAAGCAAGAAGACAGTGGACTGATATATTTAAGATATTACAAGAGAAAAACTTCCAGCCAAGAATCTTATATCCTGCAAGACTTTCTTTCAAAAATGAGGGTTAAATTAGAATATTCACAGATAAACAGAAACAGAGGATTTCTAAACAAGAGACCAGATTTTTTTGTCATAAAAAATATATTTGTCAAATAATATATATTTTAATACTAAAGGGTGTGTTAGAGCCTGAAAAGAAAAGACAAGAGAGGGAGGCCTGGAAGAAAGTCTAGAAATGAAGATCATATCAATAAAAGCAACCAAACTAATCTCACCCTCATTTCTTTCAAAAATGATCATATCAATAAAAGTAATTAAAAGTGTCAAAAGAGTGATTAAAATAAAGCATGAAAAATAAAACTCAAATAGCTAAGAATAAACTTAACCAATGATGTATTCAGAACCACTTGTATTCAGAAAACTGAAACTCAATGTTAAAAGTAATCAAAAATGGCCTAAATAACTGGAAGAATATTCCATGCTCATGGATTGGAAGACTAAATATCATTAAGATGTCAATTCTACTCAAATTGATATACAGATTCAATAAAATCCCATAAAAATTCCACCAGCATTAAAAAAAAATTAAAACATGATCATAAAATTTATTTGGAAGGTAAGGGTTCCTGAGTAGCCAGAAACATCATCAAAAGGAAAAGCAAACCCTTACTTTAAATCATATTACCGAGCTATAGTGGTAAAAACAGAATGGTACTGGCATAAAGACAGATATATAGATCAATGGATCCAAATTGATGGTTCAGAAACAGACCCTCACATATATGGTCAAGTGATTTTTGACTAGACTGTCACACAGCTTGGGCAGAACAGTCCATGCAACAAATGGTCCTGAAAGTATTGGACATCCATAGCTGCAAGAAGGAAAAAGGACCCCTATCTCACATCTTATCCAAATATTAACTCAAAATGGATCAAAAACCTAAAAATAAAAGCAAGAACCATAAAACTTCTAGAAGTAATTGTAGGAAAATATCTTCAACACCTGGTGGTAGGTGGTAGATTCTTAAAGGAGATAAGAGAAGGACTGAGTGAGCCACTGATGTTTAATGTATGTAGTTTTAATTAGATTTACTATAAAAGTGTGAAAATGTACAATTTGGATGGTAACACATGGTGTGTAACAGCTAGTTTATATATGAGGATGTGACTGAAAATGGTAGTCTAGGTATGTAAATGCCAATTGACAGAATGCTAGAGAATAATCTAGGAACTGAATAGCACAGTAAACCAAGAGGTAGATGAGAATTGTGGTAGATGGTACAGATGCAAGAGTGTCCTTTGTGAGCTAGAGCAAATGTACATCACTACTGCAGGGTATTGGGACTGTGGAGAAGCATGGGAAATATACAGCTGGAGTGACCAACAAACTGTGATTAGCAGTAATAATGTAATATTCCTGCATCTATGCCAAAGATGTGCTGTGTTGATAATGAGGCAGTATGGAAAATGTGAGCCAAATGTATACTATGGACATGGTAACAATCAGATGATATTATCTTATCTGTAGCAAATGTTCCACCACAGTGTGGTGTGTTGATGGAGGGGAGTTGTTTGGGAATTCTGCACATATGCATGATTGTTTTATAAATTTACAGCTTCTGTCATAAAAAATATATTTTAAAAATAATAATAGGGTGGGTTGGGGGGAAAACACACCAAATATAAAATGAGAACTATGATTAGTAGTAAGATTTTGACAATAGTCTTTCATAATTCATAACAAATGTCTCACGGCAATGCAAGGTTTGTGTGGGACCCTGTGTGATATAACGCATGTTTGCTTTATAAGTTCACAACATTTACTATACACTTAATTGTTTATGTATATTTATATAAAAATGATATAAAGATAATAATAGGTTTGGTTGGGTGAAAATACTTTGGTTAGTAGTAATATTTTGACAATGCTCTTTAATCATTTGTTAAAAAGATTTAACAATATGCAAGTTATTGGTAGTAGGGTGAGTTATGAGAGTCCTGTATGATTTTATATATGTTTGTTTTGTAAGTTCACAACTATTATTATATACTTATTGTTTATGTTTATGTATGAGTGATATACTTCAATAAATTAATTTTTAAAAATTGGACCATGGGTTCACTAGTGGAGCACAGATTTTCTCCCAGGAATTAGGGGGCAAAGAGCCCTAAAAGCCATTATTTTCCATGTAATTTCCAGACCAGCCAGCAGAAGGCACTCATCAGTGCACCTTTCTAAGGAGAGGAACTCTCTGTTTTCTCGTGCTTAGGTGTGGCCAGAGCCAAGATTCAAAGTGGACTCTGCTGCCTGAATTCACTGAAGAAATGCCTCCTGACTCTCCTTCCCTTATCCCTTGTAACAGCTGACAGGAAGGAGGATATCTGTTCCCCTCTCAGTTAGTTGCAGTGAACCAGGGGTTTTATCCTAGCTTAATATCTTGCAGTAGGGGAGGCCATCCCTTCCCAGCCACTGTGGGGGTTTGGTAACTCATGTTTGTTGTTTAAGGTTCTTTGTTTCTTTTTCCTTCACCTTACTGGGAGTTATTGGGCACTGTCCTATTCTGCTGACCCCTAAAGCTGATCCATCAGACTGGTTTTGCCTCTTTCTCTGTTATTTTGGTGAGAGATTTGTACCCTTGCCTGTCTTATCTGATGCCATCTTCCCACAATTCTCTCCCCTTTTTTTATTTGGGCTGTTTGTCTTTTTGTTGTTGAATGTAGGAGGTCTTTATATATTTCTCATATTAAATCCTTATCAGATATATGATTTGAAACTATATTCTTCCATTCTGTAAATCATTTCACTTTCTTCATAATGCCCTTTGATGCAACAAAATTTTCTATTTTAATATAGTTCAGTTTATTTATATATTTTGTTGTCCATGCTTTTGTTGTCATGTCTAAGAAACCATTACCTAACACAAGGTGCTGAAAATGTTTCTCTATGTTATTTTCTATGAGTTTTATACCTTTGATTCTTTTTTTTTTTTTTTAAAGATTTATTTTTTATTTATTTAATTCCCCTCCCCTCCCCGGGTTGTCTGTTTTCTGTGTCTTTTTGCTGCGTCTTGTTTCTTTGTCCGCTTCTGTTGTCGTCAGCGGCACGGGAAGTGTGGGCGGCGCCATTCTCGGCAGGCTGCTCCCTCCTTCACGCTGGGCGGCTCTCCTTATGGGTGCACTCCTTGCGCGTGGGGCTCCCCTACGCGGGGGACATCCCTGTGTGGCACGGGACTCCTTGCTCGAATCAGCACTGCGCATGGGCCAGCTCCACGCAGGTCAAGGAGGCCCGGGGCTTGAACCGCGGGCCTCCCATGTGGTAGACAGACGCCCTAACCACTGGGCCAAAGTCCGTTTCCCTATACCTTTGGTTCTTATATTTTCATCCTCTATACATTTTGAATTGATTTTTATTAATATTTATTGTGTGAGATAGGTTTCCTCTTTCATTCTTCTGCACCTGGATATCCAGGATTCTCAACATCATTTGTTGAAAGACTATTCTTTCCTTCATTGAATGGACTTGGCACCCTTGTCAAAATCAATTGGCTGTATGTATCAGGGTTTATTACTGGACACTCAGCTGAATTCCATTGGTCAATATGTCTGTCTTTAAGCCAGTACCACACTCTTTTGCTTACTGTAGCTTTGTAATAAGGTTTGAAATCAGGAAGTATTAGCTTTCTAACTTTGTTCTTCTCTTTTAAGATTGTTTTGTCTATTCAGGGCTTCCTGCAAGTCAATATGAATTTGAGGATTGGCTTTTCCATTTCTACAAAGACTACTGGAATTTTGATAGGAATTAAGTAAATCTGTAGATCACTGTGGATAGTATTGACATCTTAACAATATTAAGCCTTCAATCCATGAACATAGCATGCTTGTTTTTTTATGGTGCTGCTCTGTGGAGATGAGTATGCTTTCTTGCTATGTTATATATAACACATATACAAATGTGGGAAAGTGTTGGTCTAGGTAAGTTAGGAATTAAATGATGAAGTTAAGAGAGTAAGTAATTTTACTGAAGTGACTAAAAATGAGTCTCAAACCTGCCATATAGTGTAAAGTGAATTTTGCTTACAATCACTTTTGTTATTAGAACATAATCTTATGGCAGTGTTTATCACCTTGTTCAGAATCCAAGTAATTAGAATGCTTAAATCGTGAGAAGTTTTATTTTGAACTGTACGGTGAAAACAATGATCACAATAATAATTAACATATGTTCCTGGGGTGCTTTCTGAATTATTCAAATTATTCAAGTAAGAATAATACTTGTTATTGTTATATAAAAGGAGGCAACATGTTGTGATTTTAAAAAGAATACAATTTTAGGAGCCAAAAGACCTACATCTAAGTTTGTCTCAAGTTTGTGGTAAAATCATGCAACTACTTCAATTTGCTCATTTTTAAAAAGATGATTGTAATATTTGCCAAATATGCATCAGAAAGTGGTTGTGAAGCTCAAACCAGATAGTAGATATGAAAGTGATTGGGAAACTTTGAAATGTTAAACAAAAATGAGTGAACAACATTGTTTTAAATTGCTGGAGATTGATTATTCATGTTTATTAAAGCACATAAGTTAATTCTTTGATAACCGAAAGATTCAATTTCCTGTGAAAATAACAAGTTTGTTCTATTATCCCATGCCATCAAATTTTACAAGTGGCTATTATTATTCAATAGGACAAAACTCAAGTCTTAAATACTAGGATGAGTACTTTACGACAGTAAAGTACAGAGTATTCCTTGTTTGTAATAAGCATTTTAGAAATACATTTATTTCCAAAAGCTGCTCTCAGACATCCTCACAGTATCAAATTCTTACGACAACTTTTATAAATTTTCTATGACTTCGTTTATTTTTTATTTAAAAATTAGTGTAAAATCAGCATAAAATTAGCATAAATCTTTAAAAATGGTGGTACTTAAATGATTTTTCTTAAAAGTCTAGAATACCACTGGAAATCTGATGAAAGTGTGGAAACCTAGATCTAGTAAAAAACACAAATGTACACACTTTTGAAATTCTGTTTACAGTATCAGTGGATTGGCCTAGCTTCTGCAGCCTAAAATTGACCATAGTCCACAAACCTCACGTTAAGAATCTCTGTTTTAAATTTCAATTAACATAATTAAATGTCATAGAATAAATTAAGTCTTCTTATTCTTTTCATTGTTTAAACACCACCTCACTATATTTGCAAATTTGTAGTTTTATTCTGCCTGTAATGGTCTAACCAGCAAACAAACACAAAGTCATTATTCAGTATGAGATAGCATTTGTAAATAGTAATGAAGTGGAAAATTAATTAAATATAGCTGAAAATTATAAATTATTTAACATTACTTCAAAATCCTATTAGTGAAAATAAGCTTCAGGGTATGGGGGAGGGGATTGGGTTCTGAAACTCTTTTTGCCTTTTGTAAACGTATCCCTGGAACTCAAAATAGTAGTCACACAAATGTTCCAGAAACTTTGGTCAAAGCTTTTTCTTGTTTCTTTGGAAATTAGCAATACTGATCATTCTAAATAATCTGCACAATTCCTATAAATTGTGTAATATTTTATAAATGAAATCTGAAATGCATATTTATGAATGTATCTGTGGACCCCAGTCCCTTTGCGAAGCCAGGCCAGGAATTTGACTCTCTTCTTCAATAGAACTGCATAAAATCTTGCCTATAGATAATCAAATTTAGTTCACACTGGGTTATTTCCTATGAAAGTAAAACCATAATTTAACAGGAAAAAAATTCTATACAAATACAATTCCAGCATAACTGAGACCATTTCCTGGATTACTCAGGTAATTAAGCCACATATACCTATCTGCTTTTGATTTTGTGTTTCAGAAAAAAAGACTATAATGAAAACGGGTAAGTTCCTTACCCAAATCAGTCTCTTTCACAGATCTATTCAGCTAAAATATATTACAGCTAACTACAATCAGATTTTTTTTTTCTTTTGGGAAGAGCCTCTACACGTGACCCACTAGGAAAATCCATTTTGAGCTTAAAATTGATACCTTCTTATGTTGTAATAGATTGCATAATCACCGGATCTAAAACCCTCAGCAGCCGGTCTTCATTTAGGAAGCAAGGATCTACATCCCACAGGCAGTCTTGTTAGATTTTTCTTAGCCCTCATTTCCATCCTGCCTCAACCCTATAAAAATTTTTGTTCCAGAAAATAAACTTGTTTGAAGATCTTTCTCAGACATTTGCACAAATTATATTGTTTTAACCCTAAAGCACTGGCCAATAAAGCAAAGA
Source organism: Dasypus novemcinctus (assembly GCF_030445035.2). NCBI lineage: Eukaryota > Metazoa > Chordata > Mammalia > Cingulata > Dasypodidae > Dasypus > Dasypus novemcinctus. Next base: position 43,260,071 of record NC_080683.1, on the reverse strand, counting down.
TCAAGCATTGTATGTTAGGAAGAACTGTGCCTTCTGTCTTTATAAAAGCCTTCAATTTTAGAGAAAATTAGGAGAAAGTTGAATCAAGTGTTTGACAGTCAAGTGATCTGACAATCAAACAATTTTTAAACATTTTAAAATTTGTAATAGAAACATATTCTTTCTCATCCCAACCCCCATCCCACCCCAACCTCTGATGCCAGATAAGCAGTTTTGATACTATTCTCAAAACCACCGCACAGGGATACTTTTAACCTTAGGCGTAAGAAGTAGCCTCCTCCGAGTGGAGGGGTATCTCTTTTTCTTAGGTCAAGTGTTATGACACTGAACTTTCCCTCTCTCACAGTCTGAAGCAAAGTGGGCCTCCCAAATCCTCCAGATTGAGGAATGAACAAACAGAAGGGGGGAAATGCAACCATGGACCAAAGCAGGTTTATTATTGTAGTTATGAAAGAACTTGTAATATTAGTATAAAAAGAGTGGTCACTAGAGGTTCTGAGAGGGAGGAAAGAATAAGTAGAACACAGGGCATTTTTTGAGCATTGGAATTGTTCTGCATAATATTGCAGTGATTGATACAGGCCATAACACATTTGGTCAAAACCCATAAAAATTGTGTGGTACAAAGGATAAACCATAATGTAAACTATAGACCTTGGTTAGTAACAATGCTTCAATATTTCTGCATCAGTTATAACAAATGTACCATAGTAATATAAGATGTTGTTAATAGGGAAAAATCATGAGAGGGAGAGTGGGTGGGATATACGAGAATCCCCTATACGTTGATGTAACTTTTCTGTAATTTAAAACTTCAACTAACACTTATTTAGAAATCATATATTAACCAGGTTAATATATGGCTTATATGTTATAAATTAGATTAATCCTCACAACAATTGTGAGAAGTTTAAGTAGGATAAGATAGTGTCGTCCTCAATTTTAAATGAAGACTCTTAGGCTTATAGAGCCAACTCACCAACTGGGTGTCTACAAATGCCAAGCTAGTGAAGTTCCAAATAAAATTTGCCTCCAAGTCCAAAGCACTTTATCAGTTTCCAGGAAAATTTTATTGCAAAATTATTATGTCATTTTGTAACTTCTCCATTTCTTATATTTACATAGTAAGAGGAAGACAAAAAACTTCAAAACTTTAAGAGGTTCAGACACTTGTTTGGAGACAGGAAGAAGATGAAATATTCACACTTTTCCTGCTACAGAAATCTTGAGCAGAGTGACCTGCCTGTGGATAAGAGAGGGCAGTATGATCAGCTGACAAGTAAGAGAGGGGCACTGAGCTGTGAAGAGACTGCCGCGTGGAGGTTCACCCTGGCAGGAAGCTCCCTGGGATCACCCAAATTGGGCAAGCAGTGGACAGTTCAACTTCCCCCTCAGAGAGGGAGAGAGGAGTTGGAAATTTCAGGCCCTTCCTTCCAACGCCTCACCCTGGCCCTCCCTCCTTTCCTTGTATACTTACTACCCTGACCACACCTGATTTAGGCCTTGCTTCCTGGAAGGATGAGGCACTAATTATTACAATTCAGCATTTTGTAGCATTATTACTATTATTTAGCTAATTAGCTGAGTTGTTAGAGCTAAATAAAATTAGCAGCTTTTTCACTGGCATCCCCATCTCTAATAGTTTTACAGTTTTAAAATATTACCCACTAATCCCCAGGGAAATTAGGATAAGGACAGGAGGAGAATGCATCTCCATTTGGAAAAGGTGTGTGCATTGCCCTTATTTCTAACTCTCAGCAGTTTTCTCATGATCATGACTCATAAGTGTTAAGGAAAATTATGTTAATTAATGGGTTATAATTCCCCAGTAATGTTCCTAGTGTGATTCATGCTGTATGCTACTAGAATAAGAAAAAGGCTAACTGGCAAACAATATTTTACACCGCAGGGCAATTATTATATTTTCGACAGATGTCCCACATGCTTTCAAAGAGTTAGCTGTGTATTGGGAGACTTGAATGTACCCTGGATTAGAGGACACTAAATAAGGGGCTGAATGGTAGGTAAAGCATGAAGTTGCAGACCAAAAAAATCTGATACACAGTTGTAGAGAAGCGTGGTTTATTTAAGAGTGCTCACAGTGAAAAAAATTATTGCTGCCGGTTTAAAAGAGAAAATTAATAAATTATAGTAGTCAATCAGAAGAACCTTTGGTAAGATCTTGAAAGTGGGGTTAGAAATTCTGACTAACAAGATTCTGAAAATCGGGGTATAATTCTGTGACAGCAAGGCTGCATGGGACACCACCCAACTCTGCAATGGGAAAGATGGCTCCTCCAGCTCAGCCCTGGGATATCCACGAGTTTTTAGGTTCCTGCACCTGCTGCCAGAACATGGAATCCTTCTTGTCAGGTAATGATAAAAGAGTGCGGGCCTTGTTCCTCTCCTCCTGCCACTTTCATCCACCCCTCAAACCCCGGAGCCACTGCCCCCTGCTGTCCTCCCCGCACTCCTGAGCGACACCTGTTGGTGGAGCATCGAGGGCGCGGCGGCGAAGTGCTCCCGGCGCCTGGGCTCTACCGCGCAGCGGAGAGCTGGGGTGGGGCCGCAGGAGCGTGAGTCTGCTTCGGGGCACTGGCTCCTTTGTGAACGCAAAGAGAAGCAGCGAAGCGCAGTGCTGGGTTCCTGGAAAGTCACGATGTTGAGCATAGAGGACGAAGAGCGCGTGCGGGTCCGCCAGTGCACTTGACTAGCAAGTGGCAGGTATTTGTGTTGACTTGCGCTCTGTCACTGTTGTGACGTAGTTGTCTGCGGCCGAAAGAGCCACTTGGAAAAACGTCAAATTCCCCCCCACGCACACTTTTTATTTCTTTTTTGTTTTTAAAGAGACCTGTGAAAATTAATTTTGGCCATTGATAGGATTGAGAAGGTATAATTTGAAGTGTATAATATGTTTGAAGAGATGTGGCCTAAATCATTATTTCTTAGTAACTTGACTACAGTACTAAATATCTGCACTTATATGGAATTACTAAATATTAAAAATCACAAAATACAAATTGCACAAAAGTTCCTAGGAGGATGACCCATGTCTAAAGGCAGCATGAAGAACGCTTTAGAAATGGGGTATTGTGATTGAAGTCGTGTGCAGTGCAGAAGCGTTTCTAAAACTCTCCTGGAATTCCTGCCTGGTTTGTGTAGAGTCCTGACTGTCCATAGGGGTTTGTTATCCGGCAATCATCTGTGCTTCAGGCTATGAGGATCCAATAATCAAGATCACTGAGCCTACTGGCGCCTTCAGAAGAGACAGTTGACAGGAAACTAGGCGTAAGTGTAAGACACATTCTCCCTGCCTAATGAGATAATTCCATACTGAAAAAAATTTCTCATGGGGTTATTTCTCCTAAATTGAAAACTTATTATCATTAATATTAAGGGAAAAGTGTCAGGGTTTTTTTGTTTGTTTTTTTGTTTCTTGTTTTTGTTTTTGGAGCTATGGTACACAAAATAGCACTGATTTATGCCAAAACAATATCAATTCCATTAAAATAGACACGAGTATTTCAAGAGCTAATAAAATAATCAGAACACTAGATAATAAGGCAGTTCCCTACCCGAATTGTTTTGTAATATGGCAGGGGACTGGGTTCCTTTAGCTTTCCTGGTTTTGCTACTGTTAACTCAAGACTATGCTCACAAAAAAGCACATAGGTGATTCTCATTATTTATGTAATTGAACATTAACACTAAAAAAAGTCATAATTGAAAGGATTTTAAGAATGCAAATGAAACCCAAAGCCATCACTCTTATAACTAAGCAAACCCAAGTATTCTGAAAGGAAAACTTAAGTCAACAGGTGCTAGGTTTACAGCTATGAAGATGACCCCTTGGCAGGTGTTTGCAAGGGGAGCCTATAAAATCTAAATTGAACACCTCATCAAGTTAATCTCTACAGGCAAGTAGTTGTATCTCAAGATTAACTGTATAATCAAGTTCTAACCATTGTGATTCATATATAGGTACTACAGGAGTTTCAAGATGAATCAGGTCTCCATTAAGAACCATTTCTATGACTTTGAACTATTTCTTTCTTTGGGCCTAAGATTCCCCTCCTGGAATCTGGAGCAAGCGTTACAGGAGTCCACTGGGCTGTCCTGGTCTAAATTTCTATCATTGTATAAGTATGCATTGGGGCAACAAAAGGCTGTAATAAGTTAAATAAGAAAAAGTCACATATTTCTACTATATTAATACAACTGTTGATAATATAAAACAATTCCTTTTATTCTTTTCCCGAGAGCTAGATATTTTTAAAACATTTCTATAATTATCCTATATAACCAGTTATATTTTGGTGGAATTTCTGCTATAGTTACTCAAGTTGTTATTAAAAATTTAATCAACAGTAAGGGAACAGCCCCAAACTCAAGGGTCAATAAATAACTCAGATAAGCTTCAACTCCCTTAGATCTACATTTCCTTAAGTGTGTGCCATAAAATATTAGAACCATGAAATGGTATTAAGAAAAAAGTTTACTGGTAAAATAAATTTTGGAAACATTTCACATCCTCATCCCATTTTGGAGATTCACAATGTACTTTACAAAAATCTTTCAACGAATCAGTAGTTAAGAAAAGAAAAAACTTGTTTAATTTTTTTTCAGCTCAACATTTCCTAAATGTTTTTGTACATGATTTTTTAAATGTTTTGCACTTATCAGTGTCTTATGAAATAGGAACAAACTCTGGTTTGCATCCTCTTAGCTTCTTCTCCAGAGTTATTTCCAATGATGAGTTTTTAAAGGAAAATATTATTCCATATGGCTACTCTTGTCCTATAGTGGTTAATAAGGAAAGACACAGGAAGACAGGGGCCTTCAAATCATCTAGGCCATAAATGAAAGGGAACATGAAGTCACTTAGGAATCCTGTGCATTTGGAAACTACATCTGGGAGTATAGCATTCAGCTTTCAGAATTCCCAATGTCTGTGAGTCTTTTCTTGGCATAACATTGGCAGATTCTAAATTTTCCCTGTCAGAAATGTCAGCCAATGGAAGAAGTCAGGAAGATGAGCTATCCTATTATTTGATGATTTTTCTTTTCTTAAGTTTCCTTCTTAGTCTTGGAACTTTAATAACTTCCTTTTTTCTTTTACTCCATCCACCCCATTTCTACATTCAAGGATACAAATTTCTTGATCCTACAATTGGAATAGTTCTCATATCCTTTCTTTATTCTCTACTTCCACCGTCTCACTCATTCACTTAATAAGTATTTTTGGACACCTATTCCAGGTTCAGTAGGCATTCTACACAGACATGGTATCTGCTCTTAAGAAGCCTGCAACCTAGTGAAGAACAGCTACCATCCAGACATCATCTCTCACCAAAACTACTGTATTAGGTCTTTCTTGTCTCCAGAGCCTCCTTGCTCCAGTGCATCCTCTAAACTTCCTAGACTTAGCCATACATAACCTACATCTGATAATGTTACCCTACAGCCTAAAGTCAAGTAATGGCTACCCAATGTATCTATATACGTATATGTTTGTTTTTGTTTTTTTTTTAATCTTTCTTTTTAAATTTTTTAAAAGATCCATAGATGACACAAAATGTCACTGAAAAAATATGAGGTTCCTATATACCCCACTCCCCACACCCCCCACTCCTCCTACATCAATAATTTCTTTCATTGGTGTGGTACATTCATTGCATATGATGAATACATTTTGGTACACTGCTACACAGCATGGATTATAATTTACATTGTAGTTTACACTCTCTCCAAGTCCTTTCAGTGAGTTATGGCAGGATATATAATATATATATATAATGTCATGTGTGTGTCCCTGCAATATCATTCAAGACAATCCAAGTCCAAACTTAATGAAATTTTCAATATTGGACTAATATTGACCTACAAAGATGGTAATTTCATGTGGTTCAACATTATAAAATGGAGTCTTCATTTTTCCATTTGTTGATCACCATGTAAGGTAAAAATATTTAGAGGATCTTTTCCAAATCTGGAAGGTATGTTAGGTATTGTCAGTCAAAATATAAGCTGTGAGTCTTGTATAATTTCCTTTATGAACCCTATGTCAAAAGTCATAAGGGCAGACTGTGTAATTGCAGACAGTGATCTGATATCTGTATGCTTCTGACACAGATAACTCTACGTGGTTTGCTCCAGGGTGAATAATTGTAGCATCTATTCCTACTACATATATCCATAATACCTTATATATTTCACATTTTATAAATTTTATTCATCCTGTACTTCCTCACTGGGTTATTGTGAGAACTAAAAAAATAAAATAAAATGAATAATCTATATGAAGTAACTAATTAGGTTTGCTGTCAGCAATAAATTCTGATAATTCTTACTTCTTCCAAGAAACCTTTGTTTCCAAACTCCTGGGAAGTAATCTCTCCCTTTCCTCTATTTTCCTAGTATTTTATCTGTTTCTCTAATAAACCATATATCAGGGTCTGTCTTGAATGAGAATTATTTATTTATGTGTCTATTTTTTACCCTAGATATGGACCCCTCCTGAGCAGGCATCATATTTTATTTATTGTGTTTCACCCACATTGGGCAGGAGGCTTTGTACTGTGAAAGCACTTTGCCCATCATAAAGCATTATCACCTAGATGATGATTTGCATCAAGCTTATTCTGAATTGTGTTGCACTCTATGTTAGTGAGAGTCAACAACACTCCTCTCCTGAAGCAATGTTCATGAAATTAAAAGTTGGGAAATTCTCCTTTCAATGAGAAATTCTGTGCCTGGATAGCAGAAATGTGAAGCCTGGATGAATCTTTTTATTGTTTTCCCTGGAACAATTTTACTTTCCTAAAGATGGAATTGTCTTTTTTGCCTTAGTCACAGTAGAAGCAAATACAAGCCACCTTTTCTAATGAGACATTACCTCTCTCAGGGTTTCTTAGACAAAGGTGTGACGGCATAAAACTTCCAATTATCTAAGTAACTGGAGCAGTGAAGAATAAAGGAGTGTTTAAGAAAATGCATGGTCTATGACTTCTTTTCTGGTGCTCTGGGACGTTGAAGCTATGGAGACAGATAAATCATGAAATTCTATTCCTAAGAATGACCTCAGCACTCAGTCCAAACCTTTTTTACACCCAAGGAAAATGAAATTCGGAGGAGTTGTTTTAGTTTTCTAGGTTTCTCTAGCAAATGCCATGAAATGACTTGGCTTATAAACAATTGGAATTTATTAGCTTACAGTTCTGAGGCTGAGGAAAATATCTAAATCAATGCATCATCAAGGCAGTGGTTTCCTCCTAAAGACTGGCTACTGGGGATCCTTGGCTCCTCTGCCACATGGCAAGGCACATGGCAGTGTCTCCTGGTTTCTCCCTTCTCTTCCAGGTTTCATTGATTTCAGCTTCTTGCTTCCATGACTTTCTCTCTCCTTGCCTGAATTTCATTCTTTTCTAAAGGATTTCAGCATTAGGATTAAAATCCATCCTGACTGGGGTAGGACACACCTTAACTGAAGTAATCTCATCAAGAGGTCTTATTTACAATGGGTTTATACACACTGGTATGGATTAAATTTAAGAACATGTTCTTTTGGAGTACATACAGCTTCAAACCACCATAGAGGTGAAATAACATGCTCACCTATTTCATGGCTTGCTCTAAAATGGAATGTAGGTCAATTCAAGATAGTTTCAGAATCATATTTAAGGTATCATACCTTACTACTCCCAGTGTTATCTTGCTCCTGCTATCAAGAAAATGACAGAAAGAGAAGTTAAGATAGGTGGAAGAGGAGTGAAACAGCTTTAAATGTTGCTTCATGAAATTCATTTTGGGTACATGTTTCTTGTTAGTGATTTCCAGGTTATCAGGATTTTCTAAAACTGAAAGACTGCTGTAAAGCAGATCATACTGAAACTCAAGGTTTTAGACAAAGATATGCTCCTCTAGGCTTCATCCTTAGAGAAAATAATCATGTCCATTTGCACTTGATAGGATCAACTGCAAGATTTCAGGCAATTTGATTGCACCTACTATAGAACCAAATACGCCACTTGTATTAAAACACTTATTTTATCTCATGTCTCTTTATCACACTTGTTATTTGCTCACCAGGTCAGCTGTGCAGGAATTGAATCTCTTTAATCACGTTCTCTTCTCCATTTTGTTACCTCCCCACACCACCCACCATTCCTTGTGCCACCATTTTCCTGGTTTCCTTTCTTATCCCTACTGTCCTTCCTTATCTAAATCTAGCCATATCCAGATTGACTTTAACCACATATCTTACCTCTTCCAAGGTGCAAATGGGCAAAGAAAAGCTCCCCATCCCTAAATAAAAAATGGCAGAAAATTACATTTGGTAATTATTTAAGAATAGACACACATGACACTTGGTCAGAGGCGGTTTAGTGCTTTTAAGAGGTCTGACTCTGGAGCTAGACTCCCTGGTTCAAATCCTGACTCTACCATTCTGTCACTTAACCTTTGTGTGCCTCCATTTAAACTCAACTTTTAAATAAGAATAATGGTGTTAGCAAGCACATTGCTTTGGCTGTATAATAATTAATGCACACGTAATAGCCACTTGAAATACAAGTTTACTTCTCTCTGAGAGAGAAGTCCAAGACTGATAAGGTGGCTCCACAACTCTGAAATTAGTCTCTTTGTGTCTCATTCTGCTTTTCTCAAAATATGGCTTCTATCTCATGGACTACGATGGCTGCTCTGATACCCATCATCATGCCCACATTTTAGGCAGCAGGAGAGAAGTAAGATAAAGGGGAGCATGCCTTTTTTCCCTTAAAGGACACGATCCAGAACTTTACCATATCACCTTCCTCTCACAACCACTGGCCAGAATCTAGTTAATGGCCACACCTATTATCAAGGGAAACCTTATGATTTGTTAAAACTTCCACTATTATAGCAAAAGAGGAGAGAAGAAATAATCTCTGCCATATCAATGCAGTTGACTTGTCAAATAATTTATACATTTAAAGCATGGAAAACGGTGCCTGGAACAGAGTAAACCCTTAATGATTGTTAGCTACTAACACAATGACAATACTAGTAGTTAATTATTGTGCCTTTTTCTTCTCCCATTTTTGGACTATATGTTCATGGAAAGTGAGAATCATTTACTCACAGATGAATGTGTCACTTTATACAGAAATGTATCAGTTGGTACAGTTTTCACACAGTTTAATCTTAGCTCAGTCACTTGCAGTCTATGATCTTCAGGACAGAACTTAACCAATTTAAAGATTCATTTCAATATCTTAAAAATGATAATAATAATTTTATACAGTAAATATTAGGGTTAACTGAAATCTTGTGATACAGTACTTGGCTCATATATACTCAATGTTAGCTGTTGTTAATATTATTATTAAAATTGCCTTCCTTTTAAGCACCCTAATTCTCAATGGTTACTTTCCTGAAATGAAAACAGAAGAAAGGCAGTTATCACTGCTGACCTACAACTGGAGCTCCCCTAATATTCCATATACTACCTCATGGATGAGTTTAGTTCTTAAGGAGTGGAAATTGATGAAATAAATTTCATTGCAGGAGGATTCACTCTATGCTTAATTTCTTTCCTAATAAATTGGCTTCTAGAGTTAAAGAAGAGGAAATTAATATACAAAAGAATCACAGAACTATTCCTGGAAAGGAACCTTACTGATAGCCTGATTAAATTAATTGGAAAAGCATCTGATTAAGTTTGGGATTTTTGAGACTGCATTCCTTGGTTCAAAAGATTGGCCTAGCCATTTTTCAGTGACGTGTTTGATCAAATTAATTAATCTACGTAAATGTTAGTTTTCTCATCTAAGAAATAAGGCTTACCACACTTGTAGGTGCCTCATGGAGTTGTGTGGGTGAAATTAATTGAATTAATTCAAGAAAAGTCTTAAAGAACTGTCTGCAATATAGTAAGAGCTCAGGTAAGTGTTATCTATAATTATTCCTTATTTGATAAGGTGCGTAACTACACCTATGTCTCATGTCTGACCACTCACTCATGTTCTTATCACACTGACCTTCCTTCTGTTTCTGACACAAACAAACTTCTCTCAACCTCAGGACTTTGCTCCTCCTGTCCCTAGTCCTGGAATACTCTTTACCTGAGCTTCCCAAGATCCCCTTCTCAACATTCAGGTCTCAGTTTGAACATCTTTTCCCTGAAAGTTCTTCTACTACCACCCTATGTGAAGCAAGACAGTGAATCACTTTCACCTACTCTATCCTATTGTTTTCATAGCATGTTTTGAATTTAGACATTATTTAAATTGTTTGCTTTTTTATTATCTGTATGTCCCCTTCTAGAAGGTTAGATCTATAAGTCAAAGTACTTTATATCTTTCTTGCTCACTACTGTCTCCCTATAATTTACAGCAGAGCCTGGTATAGGACATAATGAAAATAATGAATTAATGCAGATAAGGACACCAATGCTTACAGGTGATTTTTTCAAAGGCTTAGAACAATAAGAAGCAGCCCCCTCTTGATATAGAGGTGGAGTGGACATAACCATTCCAGGGTCCACAGGATGGAGGAATAGAGTATGGACCAGAGCAGACTTACTGATATTCTACTATGGAACTATTGTGATTAGTAATGGAAGAAATTGTAGTATTGATGTGGAGAAAGTGGCCACGGTAACTGCTGAGGGTAGGGAGAGGGAAGAAGAGATATGGGCATTTTAGGGACTTGGAGTTGTCCTGGGTGGTACTGCAGGGACAGGTGCTGGACATTTTATGTCCTGCCATGGCCCACTGGGTGGACTGGGGAGAGTGTAAACTACAATGTAAACCATTATCCATGTGGTGCAGCAGTGCTCCAAAATGTATTCACCAAATGCAGTGAATGTCCCATGATGATGAAAGAGGTTGTTGATGTGGGAGGTGTGGGGTGAGGGAGGTGGGAGTATATGGGGACCTCTTATATTTTTTTAATGTAACATTTAAAAAATAATAATAAAAGGAGAAAGGAAAAAGAAACAGGCAGGATTCAAATCTGGTTCTCTAGGTCTGGTTCATTTTCTATTTTACTGCTTGGAAATCAGGGAAGCCAGAATACTAGAAAAATGAATGTTTCAAGCTGTGGTGACTTTTGGTAAGTGAGAAGGAATATAAACATTTTTCATCATTTAAAACTTCCTACTCACTAAAACAAAATGCTTAATAATCAATAAAGAGGATGAAATGGTTAAGTTCATGTGTTAACTTGGCTAGCTTTTGATATCCAGTTGTTTGGTCAAGCATGCACTAAACTGATTGTTACTGTGAGGATATTTCATGGACTTAAATTGATAGTCAGTTGATTGTGTCTATGGTGATTATATCTGCAATCAACAAAGGAGATTGCCATCTGCTATGAGAGATGTCTCATTCAATCACTTGAAGGCCTTAAAGGGAGAACTGATTATTTCTGCAGTCAAAAAAAAATTGTTATCTCTACTTTAGCCAGTCAGCTTTTCCTGTAGAATTCAATGTTAAACCTCCTCAGAGTTCTCAACTTGCAGCCTGTCCTATGGAATTTGGACTTGCCAATCTCCACGTTTATACGAGCCAGTTCATATATATATATATATATATATATATATATATATATATATATATATATAAAATGTATGTGTGTGTGTGTATGTGTATATATATGTGTGTATGTATGTATACCATTGGTTCTTATTCTCTGAAGGACCCTGGACAAATACAGAAACTTTATCTAACTACAATTTGTCTTTGTTTTCCAGACTGCTCCTACAAATAGTACATAGTGATTTGGCTTAAATAATGGGAATTTATTGTCTTATGATTTTGGAGGCTAGAACTTACTTCTTCCCAGGGCTTGTAGAGTTCTGACTGGCCAGCAATCCTTCAGTTCCTTAGCTTTCCTGTCACATGGTAATTTTGAAGCCAGCTAGTAAGACAGGGAATCAATAGATGGATCTGGAACCTAGCAAAGAGTCCACATTGACATCAATAACCCCAAGATGGCTGCTGGAAGACCCCACGCCCCACCCCACACAAGATTCTGACATTCAGAACAAGATTTCCTCTGGAAGCCAGGAGAAGTCTTGGATATTCCCCAAGGACTTTATAATTGGGCCCTTCTGGGGGATTGATGGGTTGGGTAATCAATCTAACAGCAAACAGCTGGAACTCCTCCCCGCCATTAGCAAAGGGGTGGAATAATTAATGGTTTAAAAAGCAAGTGCCAAGCTCTCTTGCTCTCTTGCCTTTGACCTGTACCTGTGCTGGTTCTGCACTGTTCCTGCCCTGTTCCTGCTTTCTGTGCCCTGCTATTGCCATGTCCCCCCGACATGGATCAACACTCAAGTAAAACCTGGGCATTTATAATCTATAATGGGCAATTGTAGTCTGTAAATTAGCCCACTTTAGCACTTTTCAGCCCCTTCCTCTCTACCTGGGACCCATGATCTGTTATTTTCTCCATTTCTCTTCCCTCTCTACCTTAATAAATTACTGGCCTAACTCACCCAATGTACTCTTGAAATTCATTTCTGAAGCATAGTCAAGAACCTAGACAAAATCTGGTTACAATGTCCTCTCTTTTCTCTTCCAGTTCTGTTGACTTCTGGCTTCCACCTCCTCCCAGTGGCCTTCTCTTAACTTTGGCATCTATTTTTATTCTCTTTATAAGCCCCCCTGTAATCCAGATTAAGATCAACCTCATTCATTTGGGCCACACCTTAACTACAAATAATATCTTCAAGAAATCTTATTTAAAATGGGTTCACACCTGCAGAAATGTTGAATAAGATTAAGAACATGTCTAAAATGGAGTACATGTTCTACCACATGATTCATGGGGTTTCCCTTTTGTAACTGACCTTCTCCCAATATAGCATTCTTCTTTCATTTAAAATATTTATTTAAATTTGTCAGCAAAAACACCAACCACCAAAATTAGTGATATTCTTTCCTTTTATTATTTCTGAAGCAATATGTGAAGTATTTAGACCCCTTATTTTTTTAAAAACCTTTTTGTTATTAAGAAATATATGTTAAATTTTAAACTTAAATAAGTGAAAGTAAGAAGAGCAAAAATATTATTCTCTACCTTTCTTTTAACAGGCATTTACATCCCTAGACTACCCTTTTCAGTCACATTCCAATTTATAAACCAGCTGTTACTCACTATAATGTGTCACCATCAATGCTATACATTTCCACACATTTACAGGAAACTTAATTAAAACTTCTACATACACTAAACATCAGTAATCCATCTCAGTCCTTTTATCTCCTTTAAGAATCCATACCTATGACCAGGTCTTGAAGATATTTTCCTATATTTTCTTCTAGAAGTTTTATGGCTCTTGCTTTTATATTTAAGTTTTTGATTGATTTGTATTAATTTTTGTATAAAGGTGTGAAATAGGGGTCTTTTCTCCTTCTTTTGTCTATGGATATCCTGTTCTCTCAGCACCATTTCTTGAATGGACTGTTCTGCCAAAGCTGGGTGGGTTTGACAGTCTTGTCAAAAACCACTTGACCCTAGATGTGAGAGTCTGTTTCTGAACCAATTTGGTTCCATTTGTCTATGTGTCTGTCTTCATGCCAGCACCAGCTGTTTTTACCACTGTAGCTAGGTAATATGATTTAAAGTCTGGACGTGAGAGTCCTCCAACTTCAATTTTCCTTTTTAGATGTTTCTGACTTTTTGGGAACCCTTACCATTCAAATAAATGTGATAATTGTGTTTTCCATTTATTTTTAAAATGCTGGTGGAATTTTTTAACAGGACTACATTGAATCTGTATATCAATTTGAGTAAAATTGACATCTTAATGATATTTAGTCTTCCAATCTGTGTGTATGGAATGTTCTTCCAATTATTTAGGTCTTTTTAAATTTCTTTTAACAATGAGTTGTAGTTTTCTGAATACAAATGCTTTACATTGTTGGTTAAGTTTATTACAAAACGTTTGGGTTTTATCTGTCATATTTTATTTTTCACCACTCTTTTGATACTTTTAGTTACTTTTACTGATATAATCTTCATTTCTAGACTTTCTTCCAGCCCTCTCTCTCTTGTTTTTTCTTTTCAGACTATAGCACACCCTTTAGTATTTCCTGCAAATCTGGACTCTTGGTTAGACACTGTCTCAGTTTCTGTTTATCTGTGACTATTCTAAACTCACCCTCATATTTGAAAGACAATGTTGCTGGATATAAGATTCTTGGCTGAAAGTATGTCTCTTGCAGTATCTTAAATATATCATACCACTGTCTTCTTGCCTCCATGGTTTCTGATGAGAAATCAGCATTTAATCTCATTGGGTATTCCTTATATGTTGTGCATTGCTTTTCTCTTGCTGCTCTCAGAATTCTCTCTTTGTCTTTGGCATTTGACATTCTGATTAGTGTGTGTCTTGGAGTTGGTCTATTTGGGTTTATTCTGATGGGAGTATGTTGTGCTTCTTGGATATGGCTATCTATATCCTTCAATGGGTTGTGAAATTGTCTATAATTATTTCTTCAAATATTCCTTCTGCCCCTTTTCTCTTCTCTTCTCCTTCTGGGACATTCATGACATGTGTTTGCACATTTCTTCCTATCATTAAGTTCCCTGAGAATGTATTCAATTTTTTCCTTTCTTTTCTTCATCTGTTCTTTTGTATGTTTGCTTTCAGAGGCCATTTTTTTCCAGGTAACCAGTCCTTTCTTCTGCCTCTTCAAATCTGCTATTATATACTTACAGTGTATTTTTAACTTCATTTATTCCATTTTTCATTCCTGTAAGATCTGCTATTTTTATATTTATGTTTTTAAATTCTTCTTTGTGCTCATCCAATGTCTTCTTAATATCCTTCATCTCTTTAGTCATCTCATTGAATTTATTAAGGAAATTTGTTTAAGCATCTATAATTGTCTCAACTCTTTTATTATGTCATCTGGAGGCTTATCTTATTCCTTTAACTGGGCAATATTTTCCTGTTTCTTGGTATGAATTGTAATTTTTTTGTTTGTGTCATGGCATCTGGCTTACTATATGTATTTATTCTGGCTACAGTTTCTCTCTTTAATTTAAGACATTCTTGCCCTTTTCTCCCCTGCTAGTTGTGTAGTAGGAGCCAAGGATATAGTTAGTGCTATAAGCTGTAGAGGCTCAAGTTGTTCTCATTGCCTCAGGGACTGATGAAGCTTCTCCCAACTTTTCTCCTTTGCCAGGGGAAAGGAAGAGTCACAGCTGTGTGGAGTAAGCCAAGTCATGCAGGCTTAGTCTGTAGTTGCCCAGAGAGACTGATGAAACTTCACACCCCTTTTTCCCCTGTCTGGGTGGGGATGGAGCTGCAGGTGTGGGCAGCAATCTATGCAGTATGGGTCCAAGATGACTGCAGTTGCCCCAGTCGACTTCTAACTATTCAGTCTGTGCCAACGAAATATACCTACAGTTACCCAGAGAGGTTGGCTCACAAGCTTCCTTCCTGCTAGAGGTAGGGATGAAGCCTAGGCTAGGGCTGCAGGCCCATCAGGGTGAAAGAAGCCAGTTCCCACTGTCACTGTGATTTTCAGTCAGCCCTGCTTCCTTTCATGTTGGAGACAGAGTCAAAATAGTGGCTACTGGCTTCTTTCCTACTTGGACAGGTTCAAACTTTAGCTCTTCTTAGGGTTATACTTTAGCCAGGCAAAGAGGCTAATCAGGAGCTGAAGTTGGTGGCCAACCATCTCTTCCTTGCCTGTTTTTGGGAAATAGAGCTTCCAATTCCAGCCACAGAATATCTCCTGAGGTGGCACAAGCCAGAGTAGGATAATCACTGGCCTCTGCAGCATGGCCTGTATTTTCCTAGAAAGGATGATGCAGGTCCCCCCAGCTTCTTCCCTGCTGGAGAGGGGGCTGGGGCTTATGCTAGGGCTGCAATCTGACCTAGATGGAAAGAAGCCAGTCCCTGCCAGTACTGTCATTATCAGGCCTCCTTATTCCCCTCATGCCAGGTGTAGAGTTAAGATGATGGCTACCAACCTCTTTCTGACTTGGACAGTTACAGACTTTAGCTGTTACTAGGATTACACTTCAGCCCACCAAATTTCCTAATCATTCATTGAATTTGGTGCCCAATTCTATTCCTTCCCCATTTTTGGGAAGTGGCACTTCCAATCCCCGCCACGGAATAACTCCCAAGGCTGCTTGGGCAGCCAGTGAAGGATGGGCATCGGCCTCCAGGGCATAGGGAGCTCTACTTGCTCCAGGACATAGGGAGCTCTACTTGTGAATCATCTTTGCAGATGTGCAGTTGCTTTAGATAGCTCTGGGTGATTACTAACTGCCCTGTAGTACGAGCTGACTCTAAGCATTACTCTGCTGCTATCTTGCAGGTTCTCCTATATATATTTTTTTGATTTATTAACTTTCTTGAATGTTCATCAGTGACAGTTGTTGTGGGTAAGCAATAGTCTACAGTCCTAATTGGAGTAGCTGTTTAAGATCCACAATGATTAAAGGATTGTGGGAATATGGTAGAATAGGAAGCTCCATTAATCAGTCCCTCTACCATCAAAACTATTCAACAGGCAGGAATTGTCTGAACCAAATATTTCAAAACTCTGGATTCCAGAGAAAACCATGTTGAATTTATTCCCTATGTAGTCTGAAAGTAAAAGTGCGTTTAGTGATCTTGCTCAATTCCCTTAGTGACAAATGAATCCAAATTATGAAGCAGGTTGGGATGCAGAGCTAGAATACACTTATTCCATTGTGACACCTTGCATCTCCCCCTAAAAAAAAGAAAAAGGAAGGAAGAAGGAGAAATGAAGAGATAATTTACATTAGCTGTAATCCATCATTAAGGTTGTTTTGTCCAGATACCTGAATTCAAACTCAGGCAGTCTGAATAAAGAATCTAGACATGTAGCACCTATGTATAATTATCTCCCTTAAAAACATTAATAATATTAAAAGATACTCTTTATATTCTTTTTTTTCAATCTGTTAAATTAATGTAATTATATATAATATTAATTTGATATGATATATAACCATTGGTATATTAGGGTTAAGAACATACCCTTCCCACAATACTACTTAGAGTATTGAAACTGGTCTAGAATTAGAAAAGGAGGGATTTTTGGTTGGTTTCCTCCCTTTTTCCCAGAGGCATGGGAAGGATTACACTGTGAAAAGTGTCTTAGGCTATTGGGAGAAGAGCTGCCATAATAATATAAATTTATAAATTTTTTGGGCAGGAACTCTAGTAGCATTAGTAACTAATACAATTATGAATTTTGTATTAGGAATTAGAATTTTGAACTCTAATTCCTCCTATATCAGTTTTGGACATTATAAAATACAACTCAATTATAAAGTGTTTCATATGGGCAGACCTCAGAAATATTGTGGGCTTGATTCCAGACCACTACAATAAAGTATCACAAAAGAGTGAGCCACAAATTTTTGATTTCCAGTGCATAAAAAAGTTATGTTTATACTATATTATATTCTATTAAGTCTGCCATGGCATTATTTCTACAAAAACAATATACATACTTTAATTAAAATGTGACACAGAGATACAAAGTGAGCACATGGTGTTGGAAAAATGGCATTGACACACTTGCTCTACATAGGGTTGCCATAAACCTTCAATTTGTAAAAAACGTAGTCTCTGCAAAGCATAGTGAAGGGTAATTATACGAGGTATGACTGTTTCCTGTACACCTAGTCATGTGCAGACCTTTTTTCTCACTCTAAAACAGAAACCCAGTCAGCAGTAAGCACCAATGGTAACAGGACGCTCCTATGATTTTTGATTTACAAGAAGAAAAGAAAGAAAGAACATCTAAACTGCAGCCCTATGCTGGCATCCGGGGTCTTAGACACTGAGTATTAACTTTCCTTAAATATTAAATATTTAAGCTCAAAGGATCTGTGACAGTTTAGATCCAGTTGTAATATTGGTTTAACAGCCAGGAAAAATAACTTTCCACCTCAGAAGCAAAATTAACAATCATTAAACAGTGTAATTGACTGTTATAATGTTGAGGCACATTTCAAATAGAGGTGTGCATTTTTCCACTGTCTTAAGTTGTCAATAATTAAAGCATCACTTAATGCAGTTTATTCAGCAACCATTAAACCACCCAAGAATAGGAAAACCTAATAAACTACATAAATGCGTTTTATTGAGACATGGTATTTCATGTAACTGTATGTGTACACATAAACATACCTCATTAATTCAGACAGCACTAATTTAGAGAGTGGTTTATGCAGACATTGAATATTTTTTAATGCCTTCAGATACAGGATCTCTGTCAGGATAAATGATGCAGCATTTAAGTGTGTCAAGTGCATAAGGGAAAAAGGAAGAAGTTCAGTCTTACAAACAGTTAGCTTTCTTAACTGAATTACCATTTTGAAATTAAAGTGTTAATTGTAGAGTGTGTTGAAATTCAATGGGAAAGTATTTGGGAGACAGAAGAGCATAGCTGTTAGACCCAATAGGGATTTGAATCCTAGTTCTGCCACTTAACTAGCTGGGTAAATTCTATTTAAGGAAGTGCTGCCTTTAATGCATAAAAGGGTGGTGGTGGGGGGGGGGAGTGGAATAATCACAACTGTGTGTATTGAAGAAAATCTTTTTTTTTTTTTAATTGACTTTGTAATAATATTACATTAAAAATATATATGTGAGGTCCCATTCAACCCCACCCCCCCACCCCGCCTCTCCCCCCCCCCAGCAACACTCATTCCCATCATCATGACACATCCATTGGATTTGGTAAGTACATCTTTGGGCACCTCTGCACCTCATAGTCAATGGTCCACATCATGGCCCATACTCTCCTCCATTCCATCCAGTAGGCCCTTGAAGAAAATCTTGATCATATGATCGGCATGTAAATATCCTTATCCAGACTCTGACTCAAGGAAACAATGACAAAACCAAAAGTAACCTGACATTTAAGTCATTGATTTAAAAAATAAGTCCAACCACTGGCCCAAACCTATCTTAAGACAAGGATACGTATTGCATAGGAGGATTGGACTTAGGCCCCAGAAAGATCTGGAGAGCTGAGCAATTTTGACAAGTCATTGAACTACTCTGAGAGTCATTGTTATTCATTAGTACAATGGGGATAATACCTAACTGATAGGGTTGTTGGAAGGATTTGATTAAATGGCATAATCCTTCAATAAATGGTAATTTTAATTATTTGGCAAGGAAATGATAATTTAAAAAAATATATATGTGATCTACCTAGGAGAAAACGCTTCAATAGTTGCCATATGACCATAAATAGGGTATTGAAATTCAGACGATCAATTTTTTTTAGGTGAAAGCAACATCACCTTGTTGATCCATTGTAGGTTTATTTTATAGTTGCTACATTACCCTTATTCTACAAATTCAGCAGCTGAGATCCAAACTCAAAAATTAAAGAATTTTCCCCAAGTCATATATTAGATTACATCCTGGGAATCTTTATTTCAAGTCAATGGTATTTCTGTTATATCTATGGCTTTGTCTCTGCCCCCTTTAGTTTTTCTAATAGCAGAATTTTTTTTTTCTTAAAATGAATCTTACTTGGAACCACAATAAATATCTAAAACAGAAAACTTATGGAAGATCTTTGGCCCTCCCTTGGCCACCTACAAACCTCCTCTTAAGTAAACTTTGTGGGGAACCTTAAGGCTCTTTGGAATACAGATTGAAAACCTTTGTGTTCTACACTGCTGCACTGTTTCTAAGCAGGCTCTTGAAGGCGGATGGGGATAAAGAATTGAATATTTTTATTCACAACTGAAAGTAATAAATGTGTTTGGGCACGATATCATACTTGGCAAGACTTCTTTAATTCTGAGTTATTGAAAGAATGTCAGATACATGTCTTAAACTTTATTAAAAGGCTTTTCTTCATAGAGGTTATGCGATAAAATGTGTTCATCTAAATAATTTAGAAGGAAGTATAATTTTTTGTGAATTTCTATTCCCTTGATGCCTTTTACATCATATTTTTTCTCCTTAAAAGTGCTAATTAGAATATTGTAATATGAGTATATATATATCATAAATTGCTCTTGTATAAGAGAACAAGCAAGAAAGAAAATGAGAAAGAAATAAAGTTAGGCTTATACTAAGCATTTCACATATATTTTATCATTTGATTTTCATGTAACTCAAATGTACCTAAGTCCCAAATGCCCATGGATATGAATACGGACATATTCTTCAGTCTAAAGACAGTTCAGGACACCCCAATAGATAGTTACAGAAGAGGGAAAGATTGCTTAGCCCATGCCAGATCTGAGTCTCAGTTATAACTCATCATCAACCAAGCAACCTTGTGAAGTAGGTATTATTGCTCCCATTTTACAGGAAGGAAGAGGAGACTCAAAGTGAAAAAGTCACTTACTAAGCCATGCAACTAGTAAATGACAGGACTGGAATTTGAACTCATGTAATTCTGACAAGTAGCTCATCCTCTTTTCTACTTGGTAATTCTGTTTCTCCTAAATAATTATACCTGGCTTTGGGCTAAATTGCACTAGGTAAAGAGAGGAGTATAATTACTATTAAACAAAGCCCCTAGTGGGCCAGGGGCTTTTGCCCTTATGTCATGGTGCTAGCAATGATTTTACAAGATATGGATTGCCATCCCCATTGAATTTATGAAACTATCTTCAGGGATGGCATGGGCATATGGAAACAAACTACCAGACTCACAGAAGCCAGGGTAGGGGTCTAAGGAAATAGTAAAAGGATCCCAGTGGGTAGAGCACAGCTTTCATATCAGAAAGCACAATAACTTGCTAAAGATCACAGGGATAGCAAATGTCTGAGCCAAGATTCCAAGCATAATACTCTTTCTATAATATCCCCCCAATGATATTTAATAGAGAGATGACTTGTAATTAACAATTAAAATCAGATCATCAGATAACTATTGTAAGTGGAAGTTAGGTTGGGATAAGCATATTATAATGACAAATTCTGGATTTCCTTGAAATATACACTTTCTCATAGTTTTAAAACTGATTAATGTATTACTGAAGATAATTTTTATATTTTCCAAGATTTTCATCATATAAATTCAAAAATTAGGAAAAAAACCTTTAAAGTTATATATCCTGATATTTTTCTGATTTCTTCTTTTTTAAAACATTTTATCGAGTTATAATTGGCATACAATAAACTGTATTTAAGGTTTACAATTTGACACATTTTCAAGTATATATACACCTTTGGAATGCTCATAACAATCAAAATAAAGGACTATCCATCACTACCAAAAGTTTCCTCATGGCCCCCCTCTTCTATCAACCTCCCGTCTCTCCACTCAACTAGGCAACCACTGATCTGCTTTCTGTGTTAACGTAGATTGGTTTGCATTTTCTAGAATTATATATATATATTATATATGTAATCATAAAGTATGTACTTCTTTTGTTTGGCTAAGTGTAATTATTTTGAGATCCACTGATATTGTAGTATGAATTGATAGGTTATTTGTTTTTACTGATAAGTAGTATTCCATTGTTTAGATATACCAGAGAATATTTATTTAGTCACATAATGACAGGCTTTTATTTTTTACAGTTTTTGGGTATTAAAAATAAGGATTTTATGAGCATTTAGGTAAAGGTCTTTGGACAAATTTTCATTTCTCTTGGGAAAATACCTAGAAGTAGAATGTCTGGGTTATTTGGTAAGTATATCTTTAACATTTTAAGAAACTGTCAAATTGTTTTTTCAAGTGGTTGTATCATTTTGATTGGAGAGCTTAATCCATTTACATTCAGCATAATTATTGACAAAGCAAGACTTAATTTATTCATTTTGTTCTTTGTTTCTTATATGGCCTATCTTTTTGGTCCCTTTTTTCCTTTATTGCTGCCTTCTTTTGTATATTTGATCTTTGTTAGTGTAATTGATTGATCCCTTTTACATTTCTGTTTCTGTATATATTTAAAATATTTTCTTTGCCATTATCCTGGAGTTTATAATGAACAACCTAAATGTATAACCTACTAGGTTGAAATGATACCAACTTCACTTCAATACCATACATAGTCTCTGCTGCTCTATCCTTCCATTTCTTCCTCTTTATGTAGATTTTGCCGCACATTGCCTCTTTCTTTTTGCACACCCATAATATAGAAATATAATTATTGTGTATTTAATTGCATTCTAAATCTTATAAGAAATAAAGATGAGAGTTACATATTGAATATACCATACTACTGAGTTTTGCATTTACCTGTGCATTACATTTACTGGAAAACTTCATTTCTTCATACTTCTCCTTTCTTTTCCTTTCCTTTCCTTTCAACCTGAAGAACTCCATTCAGCATTTCTTATAAAGCATGTCTCTTGATTATAAACTTACTCAGCTTTTGTTTATCTGCGAATGTATTAAACTCTCCCTCATTTTAAAGGACAGTTTTTCTAGATATAAAATTCTTGATGGGCAGTTTTTTTCTTTCAGTACCTTAAACATGTCGTACCATGGCCTTCTTGCTTCTCTGGTTTCTGATGAGAAATCTGCCCATCAATGGAAGACCCTTGCATATGATAAGTCACATTTCTCTTGCTGCTTTCAGAATTCTCTATCTTTGGGATTCAACATTTTAATACATGTCTTGGAGTTGACATCTTAGGGTTTATCTGCTTTAGAGCTCATTGAGCTTTTTGGATGTGTATATTCATGTCTTTCATTAGATTTGGGAAATTTTCTTCCATTAATTTCTCAATATTCTTTCTTCCACATCTCCCTTCACCTTTATTCTGGGATTCCCATAATGCATATGTTGGTATGCTTCATGTTGTCCCATAGTCTTTTATTATCTGTTAACTTTTTTCCATATTTTTCTCTATCTGCCCTTCAGGCAGTATGATTTTGATTGCCCTCCCTTCTAGTTCACTGATTTTTTATTCTGCCTGTTCAAATCTGCTGTTGAATGTCTCTAGTGTGCTTTTAAATAAAATTTTATTGAAGTAGAGAGAACCAGCAAGATGGCAGTAGAGTAAGGAGCTCTTACAGTCAGCTCCTGCTACAGTACAGTCAGTAAACACCCAGAGCTCTCTGGAGCTAGCTGAAGCACCTGTTTGGGTACTCCAGGAGGCCAGGAGAGCATTCTGCAATGTCCTTGGAGGAGTGAAAGGAAGAGATTGTCCGTCTGCAAAGAAGATTTGTAAGTAGAGCACTCCACGCTGTAGAGGCCAGTGCACATCCTCCACTAGAGGCACAAGCCACCTAGGGAACTGTTCAGCGGCTGTAATTGAAAGCTCCACTTCCCCAAAATGGGGGAGTAAATTCAGTGGGCTACAGTATAATCCTGTAATTTGTGCCTGTCCAAGTCAGAAAGAGGCCAGGAGCCGCCATCTTAAATCTGTACCTGGGACAAGGGGAAGCGGGGCCAACTGAGAATACTAGTGCTGGTGGAGACAGACTTCTTTCCATTCAGGTCAGATTGCAGCTCCAGCCTAGGCCCCAGTGCCACCTCCAGCAGGAGGAAGCTGCAGGGACCTACGCCAGCCTCTCTAGGAAATTACCGGCCAAGCCAAGGAGGCCAGTGATTATCCTACTCTGGCAGCACGAGCCGCCCCAGGAGCTGTTCTGTGATGGGAATTGGAAGCTCCATTTCCCAGAAACAGGGGAGGAAGAGATGGTTGGCTCCTGATTTCAGCTACTGTACGGGAGACTTGGCTGGCTAGGAGATAACCCTGGGAACAGCTGGGGTGTGAACCAGCCCAAGTCAGAAAGAGGCCAGTAGCCATCATTCTGACTCCACCCTCAGCCTGAGGGGAAGCCAGGCTGAAGTGTCCACTTGAACCCGTTTCTTTCATGCAGATCAGTCTGCAGCCTGCCTAGGCTTCAGCCTTGCCTCTGGTGGGGCAGAGGCTGAGGAGCCCTGCACCAGCCTATATAGTTAACTGAAGGTAACTTTGGCTGGCATAGACTGAAAAACAAGTCTACCAGGGCAACTGTGATCATCTTGGACCCATACTGTATAGATTGCTGCCCACACCTGCAGCTCCATCTCTGCCCCAGGTAGGGGAGAAATGGATGTGAAGCTTCATCAGTCTCTCAGGGCAACTACAGTCTAGGCCTGCACATAGATTATTCCACAAAGCTGTGACTCTGTCTCTACCCCAGGCAAAGGAGAAAGTTGGAAGAAGCTGCATTGGTCCCTGGTGCAATGAGGGCAGCTTGAACCTCCATAGCTTACAGCACAAACTATATGCTTGGCTCCTACTGCATAAGCAGCAAGGGAGAAACAATAGGAAGACTTAAAATAAAGAGAAAAACTGCACCCAGCAAAAATACTCTAGGAAGCCAGATACAAAGACATCAACAAAAAATTACAATCCACACCAAGACACAGAAAGCTATGGCCCAGTTAAAGAAACAAGATAAGCCTCCAGATGACATAAAGGAGTTGAGACAACTAATTATAGATGTTCAAACAAATCTCCTTAATAAATTCAATGAGATGGCTAAAGAGATTAAGGATGTTAAGAAGAGACTGGATGAGCACAAAGAATAATTTGAAAGCATACATAGAAAAATAGCAGATCTTATGGGAATGAAAGGTGTAATCAATGAAATTTTAAAAAAAAAACATTGGAATCATATAATAGCAGATTTGAGGAGGCAGAAGAAAGGATTGGTGAACTTGAAGAAATGGCCTCTGAAAGTGAATATACAAAAGAACAAATGAAGAAAAGAATGAAAAAAATTGAACAAGGTCTCAGGGAACTAAATGATAGCAAAAGACATGCAAACATACATGTCATGTGTATCCCAGAAGAAGAAAAAGGAAAAGGGGCAGAAGGAATATTTAAAGAAATAATGGTAGAAAATTTCCCAACCCAATTGAAGGACATAGATAGCCCTGTCCAAGAAGCACAACGTACTCCCACCCCGAAAAAATCCAAAAAGACCAATTCCAGGATACATACTAATCAGAATGTCAAATGCCAAAGACAAAGAGAGAATTCTGAGAACAGCAAGAGAAAAGCAATGCGTAACAAACAAGAGATATCCAATAAGATTAAGTGTTGATTTCTCACCAGAAACCATGGAGGCAAGAAGACAGTGGTCTGATAAATTTAAAATACTACAGGAGAAAAACTTCCAACCAAGAATCATATATCCAGCAAGACTGTCTTTCAAAAATGAGGGTGAAATTAGAATATTCACAGATAAACAGAAACTGAGAAAATTCTAAGGAAGAGACCAGAATATCAGGAAATATTAAAGGGCATACTAGAGCCTGAAAAGAAAAGACAGGAGAGAGAGGCCTGGAAGAAAGTCTAGAAATGAAGCTTATATCAATAGAAGTAACTAAAAGTGTCAAAAGAGTGGTGATAATAAAATATGACAGATAAAACTCAAATAGTCAGGAATAAACTTAACCAATGATGTAAAGCACTTGTATTCAGAAAACTGCAACTCAATTTTAAAACAAATTTAAAAAGCCCTAAATAACTGGAAGAACATGCCAATCTCATGGATTGGAAGACTAAATATCATTAAAATGTCAATTCTACTCAAATTGATACACAGATTTAATGCAATCCTGATAAATTCCACCAGCATTAAAGAAAAAATTGAAAATGAACATTAAATTAATTTGAAAGGGTAAGGAGTCCTGAATAGCCAGAATTATCATAAAAAGGAAAAGTGAACTCTCAACTCCAGACTTTAAATCATAATACCTACCTATACTGGTAAAAACAGCATGGTACTGACCTAAATAAAGACAGACACAATAGAGCAATGTAACCAAATTTATGGTTCAGAAACAGACCCTGACAGGTAGAATCAAGTGAGTTTTGACTAGCTTGTCAAACTCACACAACTCGGGCAGAACAATCCATTCAACAAATGGTGCTGAAAGAATTGGATATCCATAGCTGAAAGAAGGAAAGAGGACCCCTGTCTCACATCTTATCCAAAAATTAACTCAAAATAGATCAAAAAACTAAAAATAAAAGCAAGAACCATAAAACTTCTAGAAGAAATTATTGGAAAATATCTTCAAGACCTGGTGGTAGGTGGTAGGTTCTTAGAGGAGATAAGAGAAGGGCTGAGTGGACTACTGATGTTTGATGTATGTAGAAGTTTTAATTAGCATTACTGTAAAAGTGTGAAAATGTATAGAGTGCATGGTAACACACAGTATAACAGCTGATTTATAAATGGGGATGTGACTGAAAATGGTAGTCTAGTTATGTAAACGTCAATTGACAGAATGCTTGAGAATAACCTAGGAAATGAATAGCACAGTAAACCAAGAGGTGGGTGAGAATTGTGGTGGATGGTACAGATGCAAGTGTGTCCTTTGTGAGCTAGAGCAAATGTACATCACTACTGCAGGGTGTTGGGAATGTGGAGAAGCATGAGAAAAATACAGCTGGAGTGACCAACGAAATGCGATTAGCAGTGATAATGTAATATTCCTGCATCTATGCCAAAGATGTACTGTGTTGATAATGAGACAGTATGGAAAATGTGAGCCAAATGCACACTATGGACATGGTAATAATCAGATGATATTTTATCTGTAGCAAATGACACACCACATTGTAGTAATAATCAGATTGGTTAGGGGAAAAATAATTCATTTAGTCTTAATATTTGATAATGTTCTTTAATCATTATTTAAAAAGGTTTAAAAACAATGCAAGTTATTGGTGGTAGGGTGAGATGTTATATATGTTTGTTTGATATTATATATGTTTGGTATGTAAGTTCACAACTATTATACACTTATTGTTTATGTATGCTTATGTATGAGTCATATATTTCAATAAATTAAAAAAATTTATTGAAGTATATAACATTCATATATGAGCATACATAAACAAAATTTATATAGTAAAAGTTATGAATTTATAAAAACAAGCATGCATATCCTCATATAAGGCTCCCATATATCTCCCCACCACTAGCACTTTGCATTGCTATGAAACAATTGTTACAAACTGCAAAAAGGCTCATCAAAATATTACTACTAACTCTAGCCAATGTTTTATATTTGGAATATTTTCCCCCAACTTTCCCAATTATTAACACCTTTTATTAGTATTATATATTTGTTATCACTCATGAGAGAACATTCTTATATTTGTCCTGTTAACCACAGTACATTTTCTACCACTGGATTCCCTGCGTTATACAATCCCAGGCTTTGTACAATCCATTCAAATTAGTGGATTCAAATTAGTGGCTCTCATTTTCATCACAGAGTTGTGCTGCCATCACCTCATTCAATTTTAGAACATTTGCATTACTCCAAAAGAAAAAATCCCATAACCCTCTATACACCCCTATTGTTGACTCTTAGAATTGAAAAAAAATTCTTGCCATGGCTACAAAATATTACATTACTGTTAACTCTCATCCATAAGTTACATTAGTTGTAATTTCCCCATCTATCACCATATTCTCTGCACTTTGTAAAAGAAGAGCATTCTTGTATTTATACTATTAACCACAATCCTCATCCACCACCAGAATCACTATGCTACACATTCCTTATATTATTCAATTATTCAATTGACATTTATATACACAGACTACCCCTTTAATCCACAATCACATTTATAAATCAGCAGTGCTTGTTATACTATCTACTCTATCCATTTCTACACTTTCACAATTAATCTTATTGATGATGCTACACACATTAAGCATCACCTCCCATTCTCAACCTACATACTATTTCCTAGCAACCTATACTCTAGAGTTTACCCATTGTACTTGGTTAATATTAGTGAGAACATACAATATTTGTCCTTTTGTGTCTGGCTTATTTCACTCAACATAATATTTGTAGCATTTTGATATAGTTTATGAATTCCAAAAATAGATATTGGATTATGTTTGTAAATTGATCTGTACCTGGACATGATTAAATTATGATTAGAGCTTTGATTGGGCCAAGTCAATAGGAGAGTGAGTCCCCGCCCTCTTGGTGGGTGGGGACTCACAGATAAAACTATACAGCAGAGCAGAGGAGTTAGTTGGAGTTTGTTGTTTTTTTTTAAAGATTTATTTTTTATTTATTTCTCTCCCCTTCCCCCCCACCCCCAGTTTAGTTGGAGTTTTGATGTTGGAGTTTTGATGCTGTAGTTTTTGAACTGGAGCCTGGGAAGTAAGCACACAGAGGAGCAGAGAAGCTGAGCCCAGAGGGAATCAAGCCCTAAAGAGGGAGACATAGCAGGTCACCTGATAGTCTATAGCAGGCCTTGTGGAGAAAGGTAAAGCCTAGAGATGCTCCTAGTCTACAGCTGACCTGTGGAGAAAACAAAGGAGCTGATCCTGGAGAGAAATGAACCCCTGGGAAGAGAGGAACCCAGGAAGCCTGAACCTTGGCAGATGTCGGCAGCCGTCTTGCTCCAAAACATGGCAAAAGACTTTGGTGAGAGAAGTAACTTATACTTTATGACATGGTAACTGTAAGCTTCTACATCAAATAAATACCCTTTATAAAAACCAACAAATTTCTGGTATTTTGCAACAGCACCACTTTGGCTGACTAATAGGTACCAGAGAGTGGGTCATGCTTTTCATTTATCTCATGATGTTTACTGAATTCTCCTCCAATTTCTTCTTTGACACACTGATTATTTCAGAGTGTGTTGTTTAATCTCCATATATTTGTGGATTTTCCCTTTTCTAGTCTGTTATTGATTTCCAGTTTCATTCCATTGAGAAAGTATTTTGTATAATTTCAATCTTTTTAAATTTATTAAGATCTGTCTTGTGACCCAACACATGGTCTATTCTACTCTGTTTGGAGAGTAATTGTTATAAATGTTTCTTAGGTCTAGTACATTTATCATATTACTCAAGCTGTTTCCTTTTTACCCTTGCCCAAATGTACTATCCAATGCTCGGAGTGAGGTATTAAAATTTCCAACTAATATTATAGAGACATCTCTTTCTCCTTCAGTTTTGCCAGTGTGTGACTCTTGTAACTTGGGGCATCCAGGTTCAGCACATAAATATTTATTTTAGTTATATCTTCTTGGTGAACTCTCCTGTTCATTAATATTTAATGAACTTCTTTATCTCTAATAACAGTTTTACATTTAAAATCTATCTGTCTTATATTAGGACCACTACTCAGAATGACTTTTTTTGACTACTCTTTGCATGGAATATCTTTCACCAAACTTTAACTTTCAATCTGTGTCCTTTTGTCAGAGATGAATCTCTTATAGACAGTGTATAGATGGCTTCTATTTTTTGTATCTGTTCTATCAGTCTATGTTGTTTGATTGGGGAATTCAATCCATTAACATTCAATGTTATTACTGTAAAGGCATTACTTACTTCATCCATTTTACCCTTTGGCTTTCTGGTGTCATATCTTATGATTGTCTATGTTTACACTTTAATTTACCCTTCCTAATAATCTTCATTTCTACACTCTTTTTCAAGTCACTTACCCTTGTTTGTTTGTTTTCCTTTCAGGCTGCAGCACTCCCTTTAGTGTCTCCTGTAATTCTGATCTTCTGGTCACATATTCTATCAGTTTTTGTTTGTTCACAAAAACTGTAAAGTCATTCTCATTTTTGAAGGGCAGTTTTGCCAGAAACAGAATTCTTGGTTGGCAGTTTTTCTCTTTCAATACCTTAAATACATCATACTAGTTTATCCTCACCCCCATGGTCTCCGATGAGAGTTAGGCACTTAATCTTATTGAAGTTCTCTTGTATGTGAAGTTTTGCTTTCCTCTTGCTGCTTTTGGACTCCTCTCTTTATCTGTGTTGTTTGTTATTCTGAAAGTAGGTGTCTTTGAATAGGTCTATACATATTTATTGTTTGGGTGCATTGTCCTTCTTGGATATTGATGTCTTTCATAAGTTTCAGTCATTATTTCCTTAAAGATTCTTTTTGCCCCCTTTCTATTCTCTTCTCCTTCTGAGACACTGATAACACAAATGATTGTGTGTTTCACATTGTCATTCAATTCCCTGAGACCCTGTTCAATTTTTCCATTCGCTTCTTTTTCTGGTCTCCTGTTTTTTCAAGTTCAGATGATCTGTCCTTGATATCACTAATTCTGCCTTCCATCAATTCAAATCTGCCTTAAAAATGCCTCTAAAGTATTTTTTTAAAAGATATATTTCTCTCCCCCTCCCCTCTGCCCTCTGTATCCATCCACTGTGCATTCTTTTGTGTCTGCTTTTATTCTCATTAGGTGGCTCTGGAAACTGATCCTGGGACCTTCTAGAGTGGAAGAGAGGCAATCATTCTCTTGCACCACTTCAGCTCCCTGTTCTGCTATGACTTTTATTGTCTCTCCTCTGTGTCTCTTTTTGTTGCATCATCTTGCTGCACCAGCTTTCCATGCTGGGCAGCACTCCTGCACAAAGTGGTATTCCTCTGTGGGGCAGCACTCCTGTGTTGGGAGGCACTCCCACATGGGCTGGCACTCCACATCAGTCAGCTCACTGTGCAGGCCACTTGCCTTTACCAGGGGGCCCTGGGTATTGAACCTCCTATATGGTAGATGGGAGCCCAACTGCTTTAACCACATCTGTTTCCCTCTCATGTTTTTTTAATCTCATCCATTGTGTCTTTCATTCCAATAAACTCTGTTACTTTTCTTTGCATGGTTTCAAATAGTTCTTTATTCTCACTCAGTGTCTTCTTAATATCCTTTATCTCCTTAGTCATATTTTCCTGCAAGTCCTTGAACTGATTTAGGAGAATTGTGTGATTGTCATTGATTAGTTTTTTAGAATCATGCATCTCATCATGATATTTCATTTGTTCCTTTGGCTTGGCCATCTCTTCCTGTTTCTTAGTATGGCTTGTAAATTTTTGCTGATGTCTAGGCATCTGAATATGTTGATGAATTTACTCTAGAGTCAATTTTTCTCTCTTGTGTATTGATTTTGTTTCACTGCTTTTCTTTTGATTTGGGGGCCAACTTATTCTATGTCTTTAAAATTGCCAGCTTAAGTTATCAGAATTGGGTCAGGGACTCACTAATGGGGCCAGATATTCTCTCATGTATTCAGGACAAGAGAGACCTAAAAGTGGTTTTTCTCCATGCAGGTTCCCAGCTGACCAGCAGATGATGCTTGTTGACTAATATTTCCACAGTGGTGTCTCTATCAACTTCCACCTGCCCATAATTCAGGTCT
The DNA here is from genome assembly GCF_030445035.2 of Dasypus novemcinctus. Taxonomy (NCBI): domain Eukaryota; kingdom Metazoa; phylum Chordata; class Mammalia; order Cingulata; family Dasypodidae; genus Dasypus; species Dasypus novemcinctus. The sequence goes on along the minus strand of NC_080683.1, from coordinate 43,228,951 downwards.
GGTGAGACCTGAGGGTCAAAGTGGGCTCTGCTGGCCAAATTCACTGAAGGGAAACCACTCCCCTTTCTCTGCTGCACCCTCTGTCATGCTAGGGAATAAATTGCCTGTACCTCTCTTAGTAGGCTGCAGTAAGCCACAGGTTTTATCCCAGCTCTGCACCTTATTGTTGCAGGATAGGTGCCAATCCAGGCCCCCTTGGGGATTTAGTAGCTCACAGTTGTCATTTCAGGTTCTTTGTCTCTCTATCTGGGGGTTAACTAGCACTGTCCTGGCCTACTTACCCCCAAAGCATCTACCTCAGACAGCTTTTTTTTCTTTTCTCCATTGTTTTTGTGAGAGAGTTAAGCCCCTGCTTGCCTACTACAATGCCATCTTACCAGAAGTTCTCCCACAGGTAACATGTTACCAGAAGTTAAAGAGATACTGGAGATTGAATCTGGGACCTCATACATCTGCTCCCCTCTAGTGTATTTTTAATGTCAGTTATTGCATTTTCAACTATGTACATTCTCTTTATTTCTTTTTAAACTTCCTAATTCTTCTATTTTTTTGTGCATTGTCTTTTTTTTATGCTCTTTTCTTCTATAGCTGTATTTTCCTTGAGCTCATTGGTCTGATTTAGGAGATTTTACTGAATGCTTTGATTAGTTTTTCCAATTTCTGTGCTTTCCCCCTTTTTAAATTTCTTCCCTTGAATGGCCATCTCTTCCTTTCTTTGTATGACTTTTGATCTTGTGCTGATGCCTGGACATTTATTTTAATGTGCTCACTCTGGATGTCAGTTTCTCTGTCTTGCTTTACATTGTAGTGTATATCAACTGTATGTTAAGGCTCCTCTTCAATGCTTGTCTGGTTTATACTGTACACTTAGAGCAACCTGTGGTCAATAGTTTAGTTTTTATTACATCTTTTACTTATGCCGGGCAATGTATAACTTTCAAAATTACCTTAACATGTGTAACTGGCTCCCCTCCAGGAGAAGATTATCTTTTCTCTGTCCCTCTGTCTGGACTGTTCTCTTTGCTTTTATACAAATTTTATTCTCCAGTATCTACGTTTTGTTCAAATTCTCTTCCATACTCTTGCTTGCCCTTTCACTCCAGCTTTCAGCTCTGAGTCTGGACTACTATATAACAGGTCAGTTTTCTCTTTCCATGTGGCTTTTGTGTCTCCAGTAACTTTCACATTATGGGATTCTGACCCATGGAGTCAGATGGGTCAATATTCAAACACATCCAATTTTTTTCACTTACGTTAACCAGCAATTGTTCTGAGCTGGGAGTGTGTACAACTTGCCAAAAAGTTCTGCTGCTGGTTACTTTGGTTCCTGGGGAGGGGGGGCGGGCTTCGAAAGCAAGCACATGCCAACTACCAGGCCCCACCTTGGATCTATGAGGCCTTCAGTCTCTGTGCCTGAAAGTCCATGGGACCCTAGGCCACTGCTGTAGGTAGCTCTATGGTTAGTAACTATGGCAGAATATGGCCAGGGTGGACAGGCCCTGTGTGTTTCTTTAAACACATAGATCTGAGCATGGGGGAAGGGTCTGGACTGGCAAGTCTGCCTCACCCCTCTCCTACCTTTTTTAGGTGGGCTCTTTTCCCCCTCAATGCAATGGTTCATAAAGTTAGTTTCCAGTGCTGATCACCCTCCAGAGTTCCACAAGAGTTGAATCTGCCCTTTCATTTAACTATCTCTAAGGGGAAACAATTCTGGGTATGTCTTATGCCACCAGCTTAATGTGATTCCACTCTACTTCATATAATTTAAAGTTAGGTTATTAGTTGCATAAACACTTTGGATTGTTATTTCCTCTGGTGAAATGAATCTTTAGCATTATAAAATAACCTCTTTATCCTTCCTCTGGTGAAATGACTCTTTAGCATTATGAAATAACCTCTTTATCCTTGATAATATCCATTGTTCTGAAATCTACTTTTCCAGATATGAATATACAGAGTCGAGCTTTCTTTTGATTAATGTTTGCATGATACATATGTTTTCTGCTTTTTTAAAAAAAGATTTATTTATTTCTCCCCCCCCCCCCCCCATTGCCTGCTCTCTGTGTCCATTTGCTGAGTGTTCTTCTGTGTCTGCTTGTATTCTCATCAGGTGGAACTGGGGATCTGTGTCTGTTTTGTTGTGTCATCTCTCTGTGTTGCTCTCTGGGTGTGAGGCACCACTCCTGGGTGGGCTGCGGTTTCGCTCAGGGCAGCTTTCCTTGCACAGGGGCCACTCTTTGCACAGGGGGCACCTTTACGCGGGGGCATTCCTGCATGGGCCAGCACTGCTTGTGCTCAGCAGCACTATGTGTGGGCCAGCTCACCACACGAGCCAGGAGGCCTTGGTATCAAACTCTTGGACCTCCTATGTGATAGGAAAATGCTCTATCTGTTGAACTACAGCCACTTCCCTCTGCTTTTGTTTTTACCCTACTATGTCTTTTTATTTAAAGTGTGTTTCTTGTAGGTAGCATAGAGCTGGGTTTCATTTATTATCCAATCTGATAATTTCTGATTTTACAGAAGTGTTTAGACAGTCTACATAGAATATGATTATTGATATGGTTAGAGTTAAATTTATCACCTTGTTATTTGTTTTCTGTTCGTTTTATCTGTTCTTTGTTCCATTTTTCCTATTTTTCTGCCTTCTTTTAAATTAATTGAATATTTTAAATTATTCCATTTCATCTTCTTTGTTGGCTTATTAGTTCTAATTCTTTGTTTAATTATTTTAGTGGTGGCTGTAGAATGTATAGTATATATCTTTAACTTATCACAGTCTACTTCCAAAAGATATTGTGACTAGTAATGGAAGAAATTGTAGCACTGATGTGGAGAAAGTGGCCACGGTAGTTGCTGAGGGCAGGGAGAGGGAAAAAGAGATGTGATGTGGGGACATTTTCGGGACTTGGAGATGTCCTAAATGATATTGCAGGGACAGATGCTAGACATTATATATCCTGCCATAACTCACTGAATGTACTGGGGGAGAGTGTAAACTACAATGCAAACTATTATCCGTGCGGTACAGCAGTGCTCTGAAATGTATTCACCAAATGCAATGAATGTGACACAATGATGAAAGAGGTTGTTGATGTGGGAGGAGTAGAGTGGAGGGGGTGGCAGGTATATGGGAACCTCTCATTTTTTCAATGTTAAGTTTTTTGTGATCTATATATCTTTAAAAAGATACGATTAAAAAAATGATGGGGTGGGAGTAGGAAGTGGGGTATATGGGAACCTCTTATATATTTTAATGTAATGTTTTGTGTGATCTATTAACTTAAAAAAATAGGAAAAAAAGGAAAAAAAGAAAGACAGCTAGAGAATAATCTAGGGACTATATAACAGTGCTTTTGGTGGTAGATGAGGATTTTGGTTAATAATATAAATACAGGGAAACGGACTTTGGCCCAGTGGTTAGGGCGTCCGTCTACCAGATGGGAGGTCCGCGGTTCAAACCCCAGGCCTCCTTGACCCGTGTGGAGCTGGCCATGCGCAGTGCTGATGCGCGCAAGGAGTGCCGTGCCACGCAAGGGTGTCCCCCGCGTGGGGGAGCCCCACGCGCAAGGAGTGCGCCGGTGAGGAAAGCCGCCCAGTGTGAAAAGAAAGAGCAGCCTGCCCAGGAATGGCGCCGCCCACATTCCCGTGCCGCTGACGACAACAGAAGCGGACAAAGAAACAAGACGCAGCAAATAGACACCAAGAACAGACAACCAGGGGAGGGGGGGAAATTAAATAAATAAATAAATCTTTAAAAAAATAATAATAATAATATAAATACAAGAAAGGTCTTCTATTTTAAGGTGTCAAGAATATGATGATATATGTGGAAAATACAACTAATGTAACAGAGTGTAGTTAACAAAATAACGTAATAGTTTTGTAGCAAAGGCAAAGATGATACTTTTTTAATGCTGAAAGTCAAAAAATGAATATGAGGTTTAGTTTATGAGATATGAATCTGATTAAGCATTTTTTCTTCATTTTCTTCACTAACAAGGAGACCTTGGTCATGTCATTTAACCAACCTGTGCTTTATATGGCTTCCTGAACACTGGAGAAAGAATTGTTTGGTTTTAGGATTAAAAAAGATAACTGTGCCTGGAAAAAAATAAAAATAAAAAATAAAAGGACAGATCCATGTTTCTTGAAAAAAACAAACAAACAAAAGATATTGTACCATGTTGCTATTAATATAATGTAAGGACCTAACAAAAGTATTCCTCCATTTCTCCTGTAACCTCCTTTTTTACTTTTTTAGTATTTTACATTTACATATACTATTAACGCCATACTACATTGCTATTATTTTTGTTTAAGCATTCAATGATTTTTAACAAATCAATTTTTGATACATATTAATAAAGCACACAATTTGTCCAAAGTGTACAATCAATGGTATTTGGTATAATCACATAGTTGTGCATTCATCACTTCAGTCATTATTAGAGCATTTCATTATTTCAACAATAACAATAATACACACCAAAAAACAGACAGTTTTAAAAGAGATTTAAGGGGAGGGCATGTGGCTCAAGCAGTTGAGCGTCTGTTTCCCACAGAGGGGATAGGGGGTTCCAGTTTTCGTCCCCAGTGCCTCCAAAAAACAAAAACAACAAGCAAAAAAAGGAAAAACCAAAAACCAACTCAGGGGACAAATGTGGCTCAGTGGTTGAGTGCTGGTTTCCCACATACAAGGTCCTAGGTTCAGTTCCCAGCCCCAGTATAGCAAAAAAAAAAAAAAAAAAAAAAAAAAGAGAGAGAGAGATTTAAAATAAGAAGAAAATCTCATATACTTACCTATGTAGTTACCATTTCCAGAGCTCCTTCTTCCTTTGTGTAGATCCAATATTTTCATCTGCTATCCTTTCACTCTGCCTGAGGGATGTAAATATTTCTTGTAGTGAGGATCTGCTTGTGGTGAAATCAACCAGTTTTATTTTAATATGTGAAAAAGTCTTTATTTCACCTTTTGTTTGAGAGATATTTCTAGTAGTTACAGAAGTTTGAGTTAACAGTGTTTTTCTTTAAATACTTAAAAATGTTTTCCACTGATTCTGGATTGCATTGTTTACAAGAAGCAATCTGTTGTTATCCTTTTTTGTTGTTGTTGTTCCTCTATGTATTACCTCTCTGACTGATTTTAAGGTTTTTCTATTTATCATTTGTTTTTATGAATTTTATTATGATAAGCATCCATGTTGTTTTAATCATGTATTTTATACTTGGGGTTTATTGGACTTGTTGAATAAATGGGTTTATCATTGTCATCAAATTTGGAAAAATTTTGGCTGTTATTTCTTTTTTTAAATATACTTTTAATTTACTTTTAAACCATTATTTCTTTAAATATATTTTCCCTCTCTTCAGGGACTTAAATTACACACATATTAAGCAATTTAATATGGTCCCACAAGTAGCCAATGCTCTGCTCATTTTTTAAAAATTTTCATTTCTCTCTGCTGCACTTTGTTTACTCATCTTTCCTTCTGCAATGTCTAATCTACCGTTTATCCCACCCAGTTACATTTCCTATCTCACATTGTAGTGTTTCATCTCTAGAAATTCAATATTGGGTCTTTTTCAAATATGTGAAATACAGTCATAATAAGTGTGTAATGTTTTTCTCTGCTAATTCTGTGTATAAGCAGATTTTTGGTCCATTTCAATTGATCGATTCAATTCTCGGTCTGTTTCAATTGATCAATTATTATCCTCATTATGGATCATAATTTCTTGCTTCTTTGCCTGCCTTTTAATTTTTTCTTGGATACCAAACATTGTGAATTTTGCCTTGTTGAGTGCTGGATATCTTTGTACTACTGTAAGTACTCTTATTTTTTTGTTGTAAACTTTAGTTACCTGCAAATAGTTTGATCATTTCAAACTATTTTGAAATGACATATGTTTTATCTTAAAAAAATAAAACTATTATCTTTTAAGATCCATTGGGTAGGACTGGAGCAATTTCTCAGTCTAAGGCTAATTATTCCTCACAACTGAAGCAAGATCCTTGTGTATTCTACCTAATGCCTTACTAATCGTGAGATTTCCTGTCTGGCAGGTAGAAAAAGGCACTATTTGGGGCCATATGTGAGATTCCTTACCAGATCTTCAGTAGTTTGCTCCTTGAATATCCTGATTAGGACTCTACTAAGTACCCAAGCAGCACCTTCTACAGATCTTCAGAGTTTTTCTCTGTACAGCTGTTTTCTCTCCGTTCTATAAACTCTAGTAACCTTGTTCTCTGAGACTCTCACCTCTGTTTCCTCATCCCAGAGAGTTTGCTGTCCTCTGTGTTCCTCTCTTTACATGGCAACCTGGAAACTTTCTCAAGGCAATAATATGGGGTAAAAATATGGCTCCCCTCCTTTATTTCCTCTCTCTTAGGGATCACTGTGCTTTTCGTTTGATGCCCAATATCTTAAAAAAACATAGTTTCATATATTTTGGTCCAGTTTTTGTTGTTTTAGGCATTGGAGCAAATCTAGCCCCTGTTACTACATCTTGGTTGGAAGCAAAATTTCCTCCTGATATTTTTAATTTGGAAATATATATTACTCTAATCATGTAGGAGTAAAGAGAAAATTGCCATATGGAAAGACAACTCTCAATAAGATGTCACTTTATTGGAGAATCCAAGGGCGACATGAAAACACAGGGAGTAGAAGAGAAGGAGATAGCATGTAATGAATGGGTCTGCATCATCAAAACTCAAAGCTGTGTCCTTTTTAAAGATTCCATTCCATAGAACTAGCAGCATCACCTGGTCACAGTACATGTTATGTAAGGCTGACTGCCTTAAAATGCATAAACCAACCTTTGGTCCTCTGTGAATTCTCAGCTTCAAAATGTCAAAAGATTCAAAAGTTTAATTGAAATGGTGTCATTCCTTCACAATGTGTCTTTTAATAGTGATTACACTTGTTTTAATTCTTATTTTTTATAAACTATAAAATGAGAAGACTAAAAAGTGGTTATACATTGAGCAAATGTACTACAATGTTACATCTAAACAAATATTGTCCTATAATAACCTAAACCAATCAAATGATTTTGAAATTAATATCAGAAAAAAATATATGGAGTTAAAAGAAAATCTGTCTCATTATTTTGTCCTTTTTTCCCTGCCCACTGTCTTTGCTTCTGCTCAGTTTTATTCTAAACTTTGATCTCTGTAGCTTGAAGAAACACAAGTACATGAGGAAGGAGGTGCTGGCATTTACTAATATGGACTTTGCCAGGCAGACAGCAGAGGTAAGAGTCTTAGTGAACTGGGTGCCATGAAGCACTAGAATTAGCATGACTCAGATTAGAGTGTGTTTACTGCTGGTATAAAGTAGTGATGCTATTTGGTGACCCTGGAATAAAATACAGGGCAGCATGAATATTAATCACTTGAAATTGAGTTGCAGAAAGAAATGAACATATACCTTAGAACTTAAGACAACCTGGGGCACTGAAGAATATATACCAGAGGTCTCATTTAGACTTTTGCAACTGCACAATCACAGTCAAATTTTAAATGAATTCGCTATTATACCTAAGATAAAAATTATAGTTATTAAGAGCTTGTCAGCTACTGTCACTATGTTAACCACTTGTCACACACATATGCTTTATTTAATTCTCACAGCAATTATGGAATAATAATACTGTTGTCCACACCTCACAGATGAGATAACCGAGGCTAAGAGCAATGGAGTCTGACACCAATTATGTGGTAGAACCATTGTTTGATCCCAGACCTAAATACAACATGGTATGGATTTGGAAAAAGTGAAAAATGGCACAAATTAAGTCTCCCTCCTGTCTCTGTCCCCAGCCGCAGTTTCCTTTTAAGCAGCAACCACTTTATAAGTTTGCATATACTTCTACAGGTGGTATATATATACTATATACAAACACAGGGTCTTTTCTTACACAAAGGCTAATATATTATGTGTGCTTTCTGTACTTCGTTTTATAACCCTAAAAATTTATCTTGGAGATCCTTCCACATGAGTAGATAAAAATCTACATCATTCATCTTAACTATTATATAGACTTCCATTGTAAAAATAAATCAATTTATTTAACCACACAATGTCTTATAGATAGAACTTCAGGATATTTTCCCCAAATTTTTGTTATAAATAAACATGGATTAATCTTATACATATATTATTTCACACTAAGTACACTTAGTATAAATTTCTAGAGGTAGAAAATCTTCTTGAGAGTACATGTACATATGTAATTTTGTTAGATATTATCAAATTTCTTTTCATCATTAATGTTTCCATTTAATCTCCATCAAGTAATATATGAGTGCCTGTTTTCCCACAGCCTTACTGCTTTTGACAACATGAAAAATACTCTTTTTGGTTTAAGTTTGCATTTCTTTTATAAGAGATGCTGAATATATTTGTATATTTTAAGAGGTATTTGAATTTATTTTTCTTTCTTTTTTATTTTTGACAGCTCATATCCTTTGACCGTTTTTTCTATTGCATGGTATGGTTTTAAAAATTATTTTATGAACTCTATGTATTAAGGAAAACAGTCCTTTCATAATATGAGCAAAAAAAAATTTTATCAAATTTACAGATGTATTTAGTTTTTAAGGAGGTTTTCCTGTACAGACTATTTTAAAGTAATGGAATTTACAAAGCCCACATATGTAACTGCAGTGCTAACTCTGTAGACCAGATGGTCACAATCACTGTTCAAGTAAGAATAACGGTTGTTAGGTACAGAAAAGTGGCTGTAAAAATGCCCATATATTTCATTCCACTTCATAATGTCAGAGGGAACATTGCAGGTAAAACCATTTTTTCACTCAATTCAGCCAGAAGAATGATTAATTGAGCACTGTGTGCTAAGCAATATTTTAGGTTCTTGGAATATATCAGGCAAAAAGTCTTGCCCTTTTGAAACTTACATTCTTCACGATGAGTAATACAATAAATAAATAAATTTATATTGGTAGGAGATAAATTCTCTGGAAATACAGTGGGGTAATTATGCTTGGGTGTTCTGGAGATTTAAAAGGGGACAAAACTGTAAATACAAAACTTTATGGGAATTAAAGTAGGGAATGTGAGGGTTGATTTGGGAGTCTGGTTCATTTATGGTAGCTGACATAGATAAAATTTCATAATGAGATTAACTCAAGTGGATTCAAGTCAGATTGAGGTGGCAAGTTCATGTGTGTTGGGGTGTAGAAAGAGGTGAGTTTCAGGACCCCATCTTCAATTGAGAGTGGTATCGCTGCCAGATAAAACATAGTGTCCAGTTAAATTTTAATTTCAGGAAAACAATTTTTTAAAGTTTATGTCTTATGTAATATATGATTTGCTGTTTATCTGATATTCAAATTTAACAAGACATCTTGGTTTTTTATTTGCTAAATTTGGCAACCTTGTAATGGATTAAAAGCTACAGTGGAGATGTGGTCTTAATTCCATCTCAAACCTTACCTTGATCCTAGAACATGAAGTCAAAGACCTAGGAGAATAGTTGGTTTTAGTCCAAATGTGTACATTTGTCTGAGACTCTGGTAGTAGAAGTGGAAATCCTGGGTAGCCCAGCTATTTTATCAGGTTTGGGAGTGCTTTAATGGGAGATGCATCCTTTTCACCATTGATGATTAGGGATAGAAGGCTAGAGAGGCTTGGTCTCAATCCAAGTGTGCAGGCTCCTTTTATTCTAGAGCTAAATTTTTAGATCTTCTGAAGCACAATATATTGGACTAACATCCATGATTTCTGCTCCATATCATTTTGTTTAGACAAAACAAAAATATCTGGAAGATTGTAACTACTGACAATTTTATCAATTTAAAAGCAACCCATAGGATAAATTACCTAATTTTTAGAAGAATTATACCATGAAAGCATCTTGAAGAGTTATATCTAAAAATACACATTCAAATAACAGAATTAAACAAGCTACTGGGGGTTCATATTGTTCATTTAGACCATGACCAGTGCCTATTACCACAATTAAAAGAGATGAAAAGAGATTAAAAGAGAGAGAGAATTTTAGGCAATTACTAATATGTAGTCCAACTCTTTTATTTTTTAAATAAACTTGGTATTTTAGAATATTTTTAGATTTGCAGAAAAATTGCAAAGATAGTAGAGAGCTATCTTACGGCCCACAATGATTTCCCCCTATTATAACATCTTACATTAGCATTGTCTGCTCCACTATTTATTTACTATTCAATATTTATTTATATCACTATGGACTAAGGAATATTTATTTTATACTTTGAAGGTATAATTCAATACTACTGTATTTTTTTGCTCAAATTGTTTCAACTCTGGCCATTAGGAGCTTTTTGAGTTCACTCTCCTTTGAGATTTAATTAATTAATTAATTTATTTATTTATTTATTTCTCCCCACCCCCTCTTTGTTTGCACTTGCTGTGTGCTGTGTCTTTAGGATGCACTGGGAACTGAACCTGGGACCTCCAATGTGGGAGGGAGGCACCCAATCTCTTGAGCCACCTCTGCTCCCTGCTTGGTTGTGTCTCTCATTATGTTTTTTCCTCTTTCTGTCTTCTGTTGTATCATCCAGCTGAGTCAGCTCACTGTGTCAGCCTGTTGTGTTGCTGTCTTGCTCATTTTCTTTAGGAGCCACCAGGATCCTCTGCTCCCTGCTTTGTTGTGTGTCTCATTATGTTTTTCTTCTTGTGTTTCTTGCCGCATCATCTTGTGTCAGCTTGCTGCATCTGCCCATCATGCTAGCTTTTGCTGTCTTCTTTAGGAGGCACTGGGAACCAAACCACAGACCTCTATGTGGTAGGCAGGAGCTCAGTAGCCTGAGCCACATCTCTTCCCTCAGTTTACTCTTCTGTCCCTTTGACATATTCCATTCACTTTTCTTTCTCTCTCTCTCTCTCTTTTTTTTTTTAACACATCCTTAATCTCTGGACCTACAATATGTTCCAAGCTCATCTTGATGTTTTCTGTCCCAGTCCTAGAACCACTCATTTCTCCAAGGAATCCTGGTTCCTTGTTTTGGAGAATGGTATTAAAAACCAAGATCTGGATGGTAGGTGTGCTTATTGTAGTGGAGTGTTGTTGCTTCAAGATCCAGTCAGATAAAATAGCAAGAAAACGTATGTTACGTATACTAGCCTCTGTATATATACATATTTATAAATATTTTTATATGTAACTATATTAAGCTAATCATGCATTCATATTGATGTATTCAGTTCTAACTGAATACATTTATTGATGTATTCAGTTCTAACTGAATACATTTATTGATGTATTCAGTTTTAACTGAATACATAAATATGATGTAATATCTCACTCCAAAAGTGAGAAATCTGACTCCCACCATCTGCCATCCATTCACTTAATTGTTAAATGACAACTATAGTTATTGCCCATTATAGTGACATGTATAGTGGCAATAATTTCAGAAATGTTAACTCATACCCCCATGGGAATCAACTCTATCAACTATAGTACAGTACTTACATACAGTTTCTTTTGCTTTAGTCTTACTGTTACTGAAGTCAACAGTTTTCTCACATACACTTCAGTGAAATTGTTTCTTACATTTGTAATGCAATCATATTCTGTTGTCACATTCTACATCCTGGGATCCCCTGAACACTTAAGTGATTTTTTTTTTATTTCAGAAATTAAGATTTACTCTTTATGCTGTAAAGTTCTATGGGTTTTGACAAATGCGCAGTGTAATATATCCACCATTGCAATGCCATACAGAATAGTTTCACTGTACAAAAAAGAATCACCTGTGCTTTGCATATTCAGCTCTCCTTCTGACCTACCAAACCCCTGAAAACCACTGTTTTGTATACTGTCTCTATAAATCTGCCTTTTGCAAAGTACTGTAAAAATGGAATTATATGGTATAAGTTAAGACTAAGTTCTTTTACTTGGCAATATGCCTTTATCATTCATCCATATCTTTGTGTACAGTTCATTCTTTTTTATTGCTTAATAGAATTCCATTTTATGGATGTGTCACAAATTGTACCACATCTTGCTTTCTTCCAGCTTTTGATTATGGATAAAACTGCTATAAACGTTCATGTGCAAAGTTTTGTGTGAAAATAAGTTTTCACCTCATTTGAATAAATACCTATTAGCATGATTGCTGGCTAATATAATAAGAGAATGTTTAGTTTTGTAAGAAACTTCCAAACTGTCTTTCAAGTGGCTGTACCATTTTCCATTCCATGATGAATAAATGAGAATTCCTTTTGTTCCACACCCTCACTGGCAATTGGTATTATCAATTTTTTTAAATTTAGCCATTCTCATAAAAGTGCCATGGCATCACACTGTTGTTTTAATTTGCATTTCCCTAATGAAAAATGATATTGATCATCATTTCTTATGCTTATTTACCACGTGGATATCTTCTTTGGTGAGGCATCTGTTAGAAATTTTGTTATTTTTCATTGAGTTGTTTGTTTTCTTATTATTGAGTTTTAGAAATCTTTGTTTATTTTGTATACAAATTCTGATCAGATAAACTTTCTGCAAATATTTCCTTCCAGCTTATGACTTGTATTTTCATTCTCTTAACAGTGACTTTCACAAATAATAAAGTTTTTTGATTTTGAAAAGTCCAAACTTAACAAGTTATTTTTATGTATCTTGCTTTTGATGTTGTATTTTAAAACTCCTCATTAAGCTCTTAAACTCAAAGTCAGTTAAATATAGTCCTATGCTTTCTTCTAGAAGTTTTATGGTTTTGCATTTTGCTATTAGAGCTATGATCCATTTTGAGCTAGTTTTTCTGTAAGGATTAATGTCCATGTCTAAACTCTTTCCTCTCTCTCTCTTCTCTCTCTCTCTTTGCATAAGAACATCCAATTATTCAGCACTATTTATTGAAAAGATTATCCTTTCTCCTACTATTTTTCTCTAAGCTTCCTGAATCTGTGGTTTGGTGTCTATCATTAATTTTGTAAAGTTATCGGTCATTAGTACTTCAAATATTTTTTTTTGTTCTGTTTTCTCTTTCTTCTTCTTCTTGTATTCCACTTGCTCACGTTTCCATTTTCAAAATTATCCCACAGTTCTTAGATGTTGTGTTGTTTCTTTCTTCCTTTTCTATGTGCAGATATTTTCTTTAAAAACAAATGTACTGAGGGAAACTTCTGGTTTCAGCTCCGACCAGTAAAATTGTGGAAGCCATTGTTCCTGTCAAAAAATGTAGATAACTGAAAAATAAATGACCTTTTTTGGTACCCATCTGAGAATTGAAGCATCATGGCAAACTCTCACCCCGAACTCTGGTGAAACAGGTACATTCAGAGTAACAGATGAGATGTGCTTATCTAGAATAGAAGCCTCTGGTAGAAACACTTAGCACTAGCCTTTCTGTTGATAAGCAGTTCTGTGGCTTATTCTTCTGTTTATTAAGGATTCCAATAAGAGGATTAAGATCCACTCTGGGCTAAGATCCTACTGGAGCAATCTAATCAAATGGCCCTTGACTGATCAATCTAATCAAAGGTTCACAACAGGTTCAATTTAGGAATATAATTTTCTGGGGTCCTCATAAAAGACTCAAACCAGCACACATCCCTTCCATAGGCAAAATAAACTTATCCCCCTTTCCAGGACTCCTAAAATCTCATCCAACCATTGCATATGGCTTGACATCCAGTATCAAAAATCTGCCTAAGATCCTGATGCAATTAAAACTTCTTAGGTAAAAATTTTCAAGTGTAGCTTCTTTGAAGCTACTTTTCTTAAACCAGAGGTCTCTGAACTAAATAGTTAAATTATTGCACCCCATACATCCAACACACATTGATAAAACAAGAAGAAGTTAACTTTAATTAAACACTTGCATCCCAAACAGAGAAAAGCAGAGGATCATAGCAATCTCTGGCCCATAATAATTTTTAAATTCTGCCAGGCACATGTTGTTAAGGCCCACTAATCTAGGGACAGGGAATATTCCTTGATAGGGACTAGTTCTGTTTCCCACTAGTGGTTCCCTAATCTTTTGCTTTCCTTAGCTTGAATTTGACAGTAGTACCCAAATATGCCCTTTGGAAAATTCTCCATTGGTATGTCTTTAGGTATTACTTCTGCCTCATACTATCATTCCTTCTTTTCTGAAATTCCAATAATACAAACATTAGATCTTCTCACTGAATCCCACAAATTTTTGCATTATTTTCTTCATTTCAATTTTCTTTTGTTCTGTGCTTTTGTTTGCATATTTTCTACTAGCCTACCTTCAAGCCACAAATCCCTTCTTTGACTGTGTCTAAGGTGTCATTAAACATATCTATAGATTTACTAATTTTAGTTATTGCATTTTATAATTACAGAATTTTTATTACTTATAGATTCTAATTCTTAGTTTATCTTCCTTTTCAATTATTTTCTTTGCTATAGTAATCACAAATAACATAAAATTTTGCCCAGGTAACCATGAATCACCTGTGGATCTATTTCTATGGTCTGTTTATCTCTTGGCCCTATCTTCTAGCATATCTGGTAGTTGTTTCTTGAATACAGGGCATTGCATATAAAATATTCTAGAAGCTCTGGATGTTATTAGCTTTTTCCAGAGACAATTAAGCCCCCCTTTTTTTTACATTTTTTATTATCTTTTTTTAAAGATACATAGATTACACAAAATATTACATTACAAAATATAAGAGTTTCCCATATATCCCCACTCCCCAACCCTCACTCCTCCCACATCAACAACCTCCTTCTTCATCACTGTGGCACATTCATTGTATTTGATGAACAATTTACATTTAGCTCTGCCAAACAGTTAGTGTAGTATGTTATCACCTTAATCAAATCAGGGAACAAGAGTCAAATCTTGATTTTGCTATTTTTAAGGCCTGGTCTGTTCAGTTCCTAGGGTTTAGATCTTTTGTAATCCTACATGAATGCCAGAGGTAATTACCTGGTTCACACATTAGTGAATCTTCATCCATAATTTTTGTCTCCACAACAGGAATAAGACCTCTGAAATTCTTCCTAGCTTTTAGCCCCTTATCTTCTGCTTTCCTCTATGCTTAATAAATGACAATACTCTTCCTGGTTAAATCAGGAGACAATATCAATCTGGATATATTCTCAGGTACTAACTGTGGCTGACAGAGAGAAATTTGATTGACTCATTCCTTTTCCATTTACTGGAAAAGGGAAGAAAGAAAAAGAGAGGGATAGGGTATGAAGGAGGGATAGAAGAATGCACAGAACCTGGGTGTGGTGGTTTGAAGCTCTCTTTACCCCAGAAAAAACAGTGAACTGAATGTACTATCAGCCAACCATTGATACTTCCCAAATCACCACTCTCTACTTATTAAAAGATGATGAGGCATCATCATCAGTATCTTGTAGGACCGATACGGTTTTAAAAAGCCCACTGATTCTCTCCTTCAATCAAATTAAAACAAAGGCTTTCTTCTGCATTTGTCCGACAAACAGACTTTCTTAATAAACAAAATATAATCAAGTTTAATGCTTTAAAGCAAATAAAATATATTGATGAGCAACAAACACAGAAAACAACCCTTGAAATCTGGTACAGCACAGAAGATCACTATGCTGAGCTCCAAAAAACTACCCTAGGTATATCACTTACTAGCTTTGTGAACTTTGGAAAATTACTTAAATGCTTTAAGTCTCGATTATACAGCTTTAAAATGTAGAGGAGGATGCATGTAGGCTACCTCTATCACTATTTTATTAAGAGGGTAAATTGAGATAAAATATGAAAACACTTTGTAAGGTCTTAAAGCACTGTGAAGATGTAAGACATTTTTTACTCATATCAGTTATGAGAAAAATAAAGAATTAATTCAAGACCATGTTACATGATTATTAAAAAACTCTGAACATTAAGATTTTTTGTTATATTTAAGGATCCTTATTACCTTTGATATGAACATTTTATCAGTCACTGGAAAATTTAAAAACACCCTGAAAAATCTTTGCCTCTGAAAAACTGATAAAGCGGCCAGGCAATGTCTCCATCTTAATCTTCCTTCAGCATCCTTCTACCCTCTCTGGCTACATGCATACTTTGCATACTTAGAATTTTAGGCCATAGATAGTATATATATAATGGAAACAGTACAGCAGAAATAGATGCTATTATTGGGCTTGGTAAAATTCTTGCTTCAGGGGAAGTGTCTGCAGTCAAATGTGCAGCTCACTCACTAAAACTTGGTTTGCTCTGTTACAGAAAAGCCATGCTGAATCTGCATATGAGTAAAGAACATTCTCTCCCTTAGGACGTCATCACTTCTGCTGATACACCTCACTGGTTTTATCGTTTCAATAGAATCTTTAACACAGGAGAAAAATAAGAAAGCAATGATAGAAAGATAGAAAACATGGAGCCTACCATAAATAAAATAGCTATTAAAATATTTATTCTAGATCAGAAACTTAATTTTGTAACTATTTCACATTACTGCAAAAGTAGGCATGAAATAGAGACACAAATTTTCTTGCTTAGCTAGCAATGTCCTATTTCCTCAGCTATTCTTAAAGACTGAGTAAGAATACCTCTTTACGTCATCCTCCTTCCTGATTCTAAATATAGTGAGCAAAAGTAATGTGATAGTGATAATATAAAAATAGCTAACATTTATTGAATACTCTGAACCAGTCAGTTTAAATACTTTGTCTTTTTGCATTACTACTCTTTGGGAGCATTCAATGTAGATAGCATAATTGTCATTTACAGATAAGAAAACTAAGTCTTAGAGGGGTTAGAGAATTTGATCAAGGTAACACAGCTAGTAAGTGGCAAATGGTAAAAAAGATAACTTAGAGAATGCCTCTCCTTTTGTTAGTAAAATCTACTAGTCAGGTAGCAGGGCATTTAGGGAATGAGGAGTACTGCTTTCTCTAATTTTCTTGAAAAGGCCTTACCTTCACTCTACAGCACTGACCTTCCTTGGGTCACAAGCCACAGTTGGACCAATCCCTGTATTTGGGAGGAAAGAATACTCTGATAAGCTAGCTCATGTCACCTGTCCACCTCACTGTGGGAAAGAATAAATACATGGTCGACATCCTTATGCACTGAGAACAAGCTCTTCCCATGTACAGTGTGTAGGGCAGAGAAAAAGAAGTAGCAGCTATCTTTGCACAATAGGCTGGTGTTGTTTCACCATTTTCCAATACTCTTCCTTGACATTTGCCTCTTCTCATAGTAGACAATAGAAAAAATAGATGCATAATTGAGGAATGTCCACTAGTTCTGTTGAGGTTAGTCAAGATTCTGCTGGTCCTTTGCTTTTATCCTCCCTGAACAAATTGTGGAATCTCTGGTACTATTTACATTGGGGAGGTGGAGATCCTCCCCTTTCCTTGACCCTGCTTCTTTGCTTGAGTGAGCCACTAGCTGGTGGGAGCAGGCAACCACTTTCTAATAGCATGGACTCTATGGGCACCAGTGTTCTTCTGATCTGCTCAAAATGTGCAAAGAACTGACCTTGAGAACAAAAATTCATCAATATGTATAATAAATATATTTTCCAAATCAAAATCCTTTATAAAAGACTTGTCAAAGAAATTTAATGTTATTTTTATATAAATGGAAACTATCATTTGAACACAATATTGGAAATTTGGTACATTTCAGTGATTTATGGGCACTAAGGTATTGGCAGTTTAGAGGGTGCCATGAAATAAACCTCGTCCTTAAAAACTGGGACGAAGGTCACTCTCAGAAAATAGACACATAAAAAATCATGTTAAAGATAATAGCTCTAGGACGCCAGAATTGGCTGGTCCATACTTTAAAATTCTTCCATATATAGAGGAAGAATATGTCTTATTGGGAAGAATATGTCAAAAAGGAACAGATGAGCTATGAAAGCAAAATTAGAAAAGAAAACTTTTTCATTATTCATTTAAGAATTCTTTCAATAAGGGACATCCTTGATCAGAGACTTGGACTTGTTAGATTTTCTCTTTATTATTGAGATAATGGTCTTACAGTGGAAAAGACATTTTTAAATTCTGAAATCATATGGTGGAAGAATCAAGGACCTCCCAGTCAGATAAATCTTTCATTAATTATACAAATATTTACATAGCACCTATTGTGTGCAGGTACTTTTTCTAGACACTTAGGATGTATCAGGGAACAAAACAGATGAAGATCTTTTTCCAATGAAACAAAGACAATAATCGCTAAACCCAATACACACATAAATTATATAATATTTTGAAACAAATGGGTGCTATGGAACATGAAAATATAAAGTAAGATATAAGGTATTGCGAGGCCTTTTAAGGAAGGGTAGGATTAGAATGAATGAGTCATCTTTGAGATATGAAGGTGGTGAGGAACTTTACTAATAGGAAGAACATTACTGATAGGGGGAACAACTAGAGCAATTTCCCAGACATGTTTGAGGAATTTCAAGGAGGGCAGGAGTTTAGTGAGAACATGGTAAATTAGAAAGAGATAAGGTCAAAAGAAAAGACCACTATAGGCCATTGCAAGGAAGACTGCTACAATTTGGTTGAGTGGTGATGGTGGCAGGGTCTGAGGTAGTAGTGATGAAGATGGTAAAGTCATATTCTGGATATATTTTGAAGGTAGAGCAGACAGGATTTCTCAGAAGATTGAATATGAATTGTGAGAGCGATAACTATCAAGGACAATTCCAAGGCTTTCAGACTGAACAACTGTATTCAAATCCTGGCTCCACGCTCACTAGCCATGTCACCTTTGGGATTTTATTTTACCTCTCTGTTTCCTACTCAGTAAAGTGGGGCTCAGGTGGTACCCTTCATGTAGGATGATCATAAGGATATTAAATGAGATACTGTTTGCAAAGCATCTGGTGCATGGTAGACACTGAAAAGGTGGCCATTGTAAGCCATTTGCCTTTTGTGATTCCCCAACCATTATGCCAGATTCTAAATATGATTTAGCCTCCTAACATGCTTGCTTCCAGAGGAAGAAGGCATCAGCCAGAAAACAGGGGATAAGCATCTTGTTGCTTCTTCCAAGGTAATTCACATGTAAACTACTAGTTATCTATCTGAGGTTTTGTTTATTTGGTTTGCTTTTATTAAAGTTTATTTTTTAGTTAACTAAAACTTTTTAACTTCATGCTTTTACCTAGATTTTGGCAACTTGACACCTAACCCCCTCTCATTTTTTTTTTTTTTTTTAATCTTGCCTGGCCAATTGTTATAACTCTACCCTCTCTGTTTATAGACTCATTAAACCTAGGGAACACGTTATCTTATACACAATGGTAGGGCAAGAATAAGATAAATATTCCTATTCCAGATGGGAAAAATTGGAAGGAAAGCAGGGGTCCTGGGTCCCAAACAAGTCTGAAACCCAACGGGGCAAATTCCATTAGATTTCAAAGTCTATGAGTCATCTCTGGACCAATGTTTCATCCTCTGGACTTGATGCAGAAGCAACCTCACCTTTTCCATATGCTTGTGCAGCTGTTGTGCTCTCCCAGAACACTGGGGTGCAAGGCCCACCCTCTCCTAACATTTGGTTGGTGGAAGTGCTCCTGAATAAATAGGCACAAAGCCTGCTCCCTGAATACCTGGGACAGATGGCCTGCCCCCTCCAATTGTAGGGAAGTACCTGCCTGTGATGGTTAGACTCATGTGTAAACTTGGCCAAGTAATGATGCCAGGTTGTTTGGTCAGACAAGAACTGGCCTACTTGTTGCTGTGAGGACACTTTGTGGACTTAATCCATTAGTAAGTTGATTTTCTCTGTGGCTTATTACATCTAAATCAACTGAGGAGATTTCCTTCAACAATGAGAGATGTCTCATCTAATTAGATGAATGTCTTAAAAGAAGTGATGATTTTAACAGTCAGAAGAGAGAATTCCCATCTCTACTTCAACCAGTCAGCTTCATCGAAAACCTTTTATCGGGGTTCCCAGCTTGCAGTCTGCCTTATGAAATTTGTACTTGCCATAGTTGCATGAGACAATTTTATAAAATCTCATAATATTTACAGATATCTCCTGTTGGTTCTGTTTCCCTAGGGAACTCTGACTAATTCACTGCCCTTTCCACAAATGTGGTTGGACCTACTTTCTTGATTTGAGAATATCTCTTCTGTCCAGATCTTGGCTTCCATGGTTCTGTCCTTGAAGTTATTCTTCAAGTTGTCCTTTCTCTGTCCATTTCACACATTGCTTCTGTTCATATAAATTTTGCAAAAGCCAGATTTGCTTGAAGTGCAAGTGTGTCCAAATCATCAGACAATAGAACTTTCTATATATCCTCCTACATTTCCAACCTTGACTTCCACTGAAGTACCTGAGTGGATCCATGTTCAGACACACCTTCTTTAGCAAAGGGTTGTTCAGTTAAACCCTCACGTGGAATCCTGTTCTCTGGAATTCATTTCTCAAAGGCTCAAGAAAGAATCTTAAAGAGCAACTTCTGGCCCTTGTCTCAGAGTACATTATCTGGACAGATTGAGAAATTTCAAAATCATCAATTGTTTCTTTTGTTCTTGAGAGTTTAATTCTCAGCTTATCCCTTTACAATTATATTTTACTATAAGCTGCAAGGAGACATCAGGCTTCACTCTTCACACTTAGCTTGAAATTTTAGCTAATCATGCAAATTCATTGCTTTCAAGTGCTGTCTTCAATCTGACATCAGGACACAATTTTGCCAAGTTCTCTGCCACTTTATAACAGGAATAGTCTTTCCTTCAATTTCCAGTAACACATTCATCTTTTCCTTCTAAGGCCTCATCAGAAGTATGTTTACTTTCTACATTTCTACCAATATTGTCTTCAAAGCATCTAGGCTTTTGCCATCAAGCATCTCTACTCATTACCCAATTTCAAAGTCATTTCCACATTTTTAGGTATTTGCATAACAGCATCCCACTTTATAGTATCAAAAACTCTTTTGGTTTCCCAGCTGCTAAAACAATTAGCATACAATGGGTTGGCTTAACAACAGGATTTATGGACTCATAGTTTCAAAGGCTAGAAGGTTTGCTTCCTCCCAGAGTTGGGATCTTCTGGCTGACCAGCAATTTTTGGGGCTGCTTGGCTTTTCTGTCACTTGATAGTACAGATGGTAGTAGCTTCTTTCTCCTCCAGGTTCTGTTGACTTTCAGCTTCTGGCTGATCCTGGTTCTTCTCTCTCTAATCCAATCTCCTTTGCTTATAAGGATTTCAGACACATTGCATTAAGACCCACACTCATTCAGTTTGAGCATATCTGAACTAATAATATCTTCAAAGATCCTAATTCATAGGTGTGGGACCCTGTTCTACCTGGTTGTGTAGTGTGCCCACTAGTACCAGAAGTTCCAGGTATAGTGCAATCTTTCAAGTCTCTTTGTCTCTCTCACTACCTACTTTCACAGAATAAAAGAAGTGCATATCAATATAGTATAAATTTGATAACAAAAATAAGACATACATATATAAATACTCCTGTACTTATTAAAATCAATAAAATACATCATTATATTTTCTTCTTTTTTATTAGTTGTGTATTTTATATTAACTATTTTTGAATTTTCAAGAATTAATAAAACACTTATTTCTATTCATTCTAATCAAACTGGCAAAACTTGGCCAAAAGGAGCCTCATTAAACTGCTTTTTATTCTTTTAGCACAACCCCCAGCATCCTTGAAAAGATTTTCTGCTTTCAAGATATTACAAGATGGTTTGAATCTCTCATTTCCCAAGATAAGGAATCAGTGATTCCCCTAAAAACTCTGATGTTCCTCTGTGAAGACAAGTATTAGAGACCAAATCTATGCACAGGGATGTATGGACTTAGTGTTGATGGTAGGTAAAGGAACTGCTGCTCCTCTTCGTCACATTTTATAGAGCTGAAAAAGCTATTCCATATAAAGATCATAAGTTGACTTCGTTTTTTTCCAATTTGACACCATAAATTGTTGTTTCCTACTTTTTAGAAGACAAAACCATCAAACCAAATTAATGCATTCTATAATTTTAACCTCCTGAGAAATTATTTTCCATCAGCTTGTGTCTCTCTGTTGTAAGGGGCTTTTCTACCTGGACCAGGCTCACAAGTCTTCCTTCATTGCGGCGGCTTGCTCGGTCGGTAGAGGTGGGGTCTGGCTGCGGACGAGGGGTCAGTCCAGCTCTGGACGAGGGGTCGGTCCCGCTTGGGACGAAGGGTCGGTCCCACTTGGGACGAGGGGTCGGTCCGGCAGCAGACGAGGGATCGGTCTCACAAGGGGTTGTGCGGTTCGGCTGACGGGGTCGCCCGGCGAAGCCGGCGACGAAGGGGTCGCCCGGAGAAGCAGGCGACGAACTGGGGACAAGGGAGGCCAGGCCCTTGTCGGGGGCTCTCAGGACTGGAGGGCGCATGGCAGAAGAACTACCGCGGAGACAAGGTAAACACGCAAGTCCACTTTATTGAGGGAGAGGCAACAGTTTTATAGGGGCTGGGGAAGGCTGATTGGTCGAAGCCACGCCCTGTTCTGATTGGTTGCCGGCGAAAGGTCAGTGGGCGGTACTGGACGGGGGAGGGGTGGTGGTTAGGGATTGGCTGTCGCTGTTGCTGGGGGAAGGGGCAGGGTTTAGGGAGTGGTGGCTGCTGTTGCTGGGGTGGAGGGCAGACTTGAGTTTCCCGCCCATGCCTGGCTGTTGCTGCTGTCGGGGGAGGGGAAAAGGGCAGACTGGATTTTTCTGCCCACGCCTGGCTGTTGCTGCTGTCGGGGGAGGGGAAAAGGGCAGACTGGATTTTTCCGCCCACGCCTGGCTGTTGCTGCTGTCGGGGGAAGGGAAAAGGGCAGACTGGAATCTTCCGCCCTGCGCCTGCGCAGGGAGAAAGAAGAAGAAGGGTGCCGCCCTACAAGGCATCGTGTGGCGCTATCCGGGAGGAGGGGTGGCCGTGGAAGCATGGCTGCCAAGAAGGGGAGACCCGAGGGCACTCTGCGCCCATGCCGAGCTTCCTTCAGGGGTGGCGGTGAGTCCGACCAGCCACCCTATTATTGGGGCAGCGGCTTGGCCTGCTGCGGCTGCTCCCCCGCCAGGCCAGCAAACCACACTTCAGCCCGAGGGGTGACCGCACTTCATGACCTCAGGTTGCCAGAGTCCCATAGTGCTAGGACCCATCCCTGAGTTTGAGTCTTTCTCATCTTTTACCATCTACTGTGTTATATTCTATGCCTCATATTTATTCCTTTTATTATTATTCTTTTAGGTTTGGATCATCATTGTAGGCCAGGCTCTCTCAATCTTGGTATGATTGACATTTTGAGTGAGATAGTGCTCTATTGTAGGGGGCTGTCTTGTGCATTATAGGATGTTTAGCTATATCCTTGGTCTATAATCACCAAATACCAGTGCACTCCCCAGTTGTGAAAACCAAAAATATCTCCAGACATTTCCAAACATCCTCTGATGGTCAAAATCACTCCCAGTTGAAAACCATTTTTGAAGACTGAAGAATAATTTTATTTTTATTCTATCATGCACCATATTAGCAATATGCCCCATATTTTAATATCTGGAGCCAGGGTCTCTTTCTTTGGGACAGGTCATGTCATTTAATTGTTTTTTGTTCATAACACAACTATTTCAAGTTAAATCTGAAGTTTCCAATCTTTTCATTGCTTTTTCTATCTTCTATGTAATGAAAATGTCCTCATGAGCAAGTCAAGAATTTTCATACATTCTGCTTTTAGCAGTATTATATTTCTGGTAGAAAATTTGAAGTTCAAATCCCCTGAATCACATTTGTATCTCTTTTACTCCTGTAAGCAAAATTTCCTTATCAGTGAAATAGCCTCTTAAGAATTTGACACTTTCCCAAGTTACAAGGCTTTAAAGAAGTACAGTGGGTGGTACTCTTGTATACTTTCCCTAGTTCATTAAGCAACATTTCCCAAGGTCCCTGCTAGTAAATTGGAACAAGGACCCACAAGTAAGAGCTTTGTAAGTCTATACCTTAGAAGGTAGATATTCTTCTTTTAGTATTTCACCAAGGAATTTCATTCATTGGATGGATTACATTTTTCCTGGCAGACTAAGAAGCATTTAGTTCTTTGGCAAATTTAGCCATTTACTATTTCCTCACCTAAGTAACTAGGATACACCTGTCTCTTCTTATGAGATATCCTTTGCTGTTCAGTTCCATGCAGGTATCACCTGGAACAAAGATCCTAAAGATATTAAGATTTTTCAGTATTATTAACTTATTGAGCATTTATTACAAATTGAACGCCATTGTCATGTATTATTTAAAATAATCCTAACAACCACCCCTTGCAATTTAGCTCTTTTATTCTGTTTTATAGATGAAAAACATAGACAAGGAAAGCTGAAGCAACCCAGTTTGGAAGTGGTGGTACAGGGTTTAGAACTCACAATATCACCAGTCTGTATTGTAAGCCACTTGCTCTACTCCTTTGTTCCTTTTCATCCTTGTTCTTACTCCAGTTTCACATTTAGAGAGTGAGCACTCCCCCAAACACAATTATATTCCATTAGACTAATCATCGCATAATTCAATTTAGATACAATCCTAGCAACAGCAACGTTTCCTTACTTATAAATTGTAATTGAAAGTAACCTAGAGACCACATGCTGCTTCCAAACTATTCCCATTAAGTGTATATAACATCAAACGTTCAACTTCTCCTGTTGTTCACCTCCAGCCTCCTTTCTGGCTTCTTACCAGGGAAATCAGTTACTGCCTCATGTGCTTGCCATTCACATTTTGTCAAATCCGTTCTCACAATTCATGCTTAACTAATTGTGTGAATCCCATTCCCCTGAGTTCCCAGCTTTGAAAGGTTGCTGAGCTCTGTCACCACCTACCCGCCAATACACACACAACCTCCCTAAAAGAATACCTTGGCTTCATTTTGGATTAGCCCTTTCCTGCTCTTCTAGGGTATTTTTTCTTCTCTCAGATCCAATTTTCTGTTTCAGCAGCAACCCTATATTCAGATTTGGTGCCAATGTTGATTGGTCAGAGAATAAGTGAACAGCAAAAAAGGAAAGTTGAAAAATGATATTACAAAAAGAATTTTATATCTCAATCTCTTGGAATACAGATATTTATTATGCACAAAAGGTGGAAAGGAAAAAGAAAAGTCCAGCAGAAACCAAAAAATTATATAAATATATATATATTCCCTTCAATACATCATAAATTCTAATTTATGAGAGTCTTAAATTTTTAGAAGTTTCATATATGATAAAAATTTTCAAACATTCAGATTTTTGCAATTAACATAAGCATGACAATGTTACCTCCCTATATCTTCCTGATGGTAACTGACAAGGTTATTCAGGATTTAGTCCTCAGGATCAGACCTCAAACTAACACAAACTTACATTCTCTTGTATAGGCATTCACCAGACTTTCCTAACAGATACCATTTAAGGGTATTGTGTACCTCGATCTCTGTTTCCCTCCATTTTATTCCCTAATGTATGCTTTAACTTGTCTTACATAACATCAGTATTGATGTCATGATTGTGAATAATGAAATATTCAAGAATGCTTCTAAGATAGCATAATGGAATTTGAAATGTATTCTTAAAATATTCCCTGCACACATTGTAGCATTCTAAATTGGGAAGAGACCCCAAAGGTCACCTAACACAATCCCTTCATTTTATATATAAGGACTTTAGGTATGTTTTGGTAGGAAATAGTGGAAATAGGTTTAATTAACAAGAATATATCCAATGAATAATAGTTGTTTTGGAATCCTTCACCAAATTCGGAAGCAAATTTAAAACTCTTAGGTTGAGAGATTGTAGGAAAATGTGAAATTATCAGGATTCATTGAATTTCTGAAACAATCCTGGCTCCATCTTGTGGCCAAAGTAATAATTTCCAGTCAATAACATCTTTGACTGTGACTGGTGAACTATTTTCTTAAATTGGAAATGTCCAGTTGAGTCCAAATATTTGAGGAATTTAGAATATAAATGTAGTCTCAAGAATGTTACCATTTCTACTTGTGATTCGCCTTTTCCACAGAGTATATGGTTAATAAATTGTTTAATTCAATTGAATCTGAGAGAGGTAAAAATCAAATATAGAAAAGTTAAGGAAATTTCCTCAGCTATCATCCAAGAAAAATTTGAATTCATCTGACTATATGTTTATATATTTAAGATGAAAAAAAGCAACAAAATCCATTCCTCTTTTATCAAGGCAATGTCAGTTTATTATTTAGTATACATTGCAAATTAAAATGTAAAACACAACATAAATTATTTAGTGATTACTAGTGCTTATCAGTCATTCTTGTTCTTTGGACTACAAAACTAAAACAGAATAAGTATGCTGTTCTATTCACATGGGAAGAAGAAAACAATTTCGTGTTTATTTAGTATGGGAGTTCTTACTGGGGTTTTGTGAAAACTCAAATATCAAGTTAAACATTTTGGGTTTGTGCATTTTCTAGAACAAGAAGTAATAACTTTCTTCAGATTCTCAAAGGAGCTCCTGGCACTTCAGCAGTTTATGGAACTCTGTACCAGTTACATGGGTGGATTCAGTTTATGAAAATCTGTCAAGTTGTATGTATAAAATATTTTATATAGTACACCTGATAAAGGACTTTTATTTTTGGAAGTTTAAGAACCACTGCTTTTGTAATGCTAAACTTAAATGCATGGTAATAATTAACCCTCTCCATGTCACAAGGTAAATATACGATAAGGATTCCTAAAATCTTTAGAAAATTTGTTTCTATACTGGTAATATAAATTATGTGCCTTAGTTTTTTGTTTTGTTTTTTAAAGGTTTATTTATTTATTCCCCCACTTTGTGGCTTGTTTTTGCTGTCTGTTCTCTGTGTCCATTCGCTGCACATTTTTTCTGTGTCTGCTTATCTCCCTTCGTTGGGTCATCTTGCTGCATCAGCTCTCCGTGGCGTGAGCCATCAGCTGTCTGCAGCCTGCAGGCCAGCTTGCCTTCACAAGGAGGCCCTGGGATGCGAACCCAGGGCCTCTCATATGGTAGACGGGAGCCTAACTGACTGAGCCACAGCCATTTCCCTGTGCCTTAGTTTTTTGAAAAAACTACTAGGCAAAATAAAAATTATCTCGAACTTGATCTCTGCTTCTCAAATCCACCCATGTGGTTTCTCACAAATTCTTCCTCTGCAGCTAGACAGCAGATGTTTGGAATCATCTCTATGTTGCCCAACAAATGGATTTACATGTTTATACTCACTATCCCATAGGAAAAGGAAATGTAACTTGGGAAAATAAAGAATATGTGCATTTTAAATAATAGAGAGTACCAAAGTAAAAATATAGCTTTACAATGCTTCTGTGCTAGTTGCCTATTTTTTGCCTCTCACCTCCAAATTCATATTGTTTTCCTGCTCAGTGAAAATGGATCTGAGCCTTTTAAATATTTTTTCTTTGTCAGCTGGCACTGAAGTTTGTCAGTACAGGATGCTGGAAAGAAACTGCCAGAAAAGGGGGTTTTGCTTCCTGGTCCCAGTGTGCACACTCAGCAGGCCCTTCCTGCATCAGTGTCTGGCTTCTGCAGTGCACGATAGTCAGCAGCGCTCAGTGACTAGCAGCTTCCTCAAGCAATGCCACCCGCCACCACCCATCCACCCTAACCCTGCTGCCACTACCCTCTCTTGGTAATTTTGTAGCTAAGTGCCTCAAGATCCTGCAGCACTGTGAAATTTCCCATGCCCAGCTTCTGCCGCACATGGTGGCAGGCAGCACCCAGCAGCTTTCCACAGAGTTCCTTCTCGCCCTGGTTGTTTCATAGTGAAATGCCTCCTGTGAGATACCTCCCTGACACTCCAGAAGGGGGATTTCAAGCTGGCTCCACCTACATGGCGGCACAGCAACTACACTGCCAGGAACTTCTCACCATGCTCTCTCCAACAAGGTCTGGATCTCAGCCCAGGTGACTTTTCCTTGGGTGACCTGTGTCAGCCCTAGAGGGAGTGCTCTTCCTTATATCTGCTATTCCTGTATTCTTTTAGAGTTCTCTCAATTCCTACTACCCAATACATTGAGTCTAATCCCAAGTTATACTTATTAACTGTCTATATTAAACATACCCTGTTCAATTCACGATGTGGTTGCTCACTCCTCTCCTCACTGGACCCAGGCTGATATTCACTCAGCTAGGATGTATAAAGGCATCTATTAAGTGTATGAGAAGAGTAATAACTAGATTGAATTCATTTTGTAGAAGTGTGGTTATACACAATTGTATGGCTTGCTATTTTTTTAAAACAAGGATTAAAAAATATATGCAGAAATAAAATACATAATAATTTAGAAAAACTAAAATAAAATTTTTAAATTGGGATATTAAAATATAATGAAAAATATTTTTAAAATTTTTTTACATTTTGCCTTTCGCCACTGTAACATCTATTGTCCTGTATGTACAGTGACATTTTCTTCCTTTTCTTCCCCAGTATCTTACTTTCTTTTCATTTTGTCTTCAAAGAAGTTTTAGGTCACAGTAAAGTCACTTAGTGCTCTGGGCAAAATCACTTCCATGATGGCAGTGGAGAATCTGCATGAGCCTCCTCCCCCTGCACTTCACCAATTACCCTTTTCAGGGGAAGATAAATATGCTGTCATTGGCCATTTATTTTCCCCATTGTAAATTGTTTGTCTTTGCATTGGTATACCAGGGCAGTGATGGATACCGGCCATTGTATAGTTTGTCATAACTTAAACAAAATTGTGTGGAACAAAGTGTAAATTATAAGGTAAACCATAGTCCATGGTGAGTAACAATGCTTCAGTATGGTTCATCAATTGTTACAGATGTACCACACTAATGAAGGTTGTTGTTAATGTGAGAAAGTGTGGGAGGGAGAGGGAGTGGGGTGTATGGGAATCTCTTATATTTTTATATAACATTTATGTAATCTAAAGCTTCTTTAAAAATAAAAATTTATAAAAAAGGAAAATATATACAAAGTAGATACCAACCCTTAATTGCAGGGATTTATGCAAACAGTACTGGTTTGTGTATGGATAATTCAGGGAAACTTGCGAATCAGATATTAGTGTAATGAAATTATCACTTAAACATATAAAGACTACAACTATGGAGCATTTTTGAAAATTATTGTTTAATCAGTAAAATACGTGTCTTTTTCCTTAAGGGTCTAGAGACATCTTGAAAACAGAGAATGTGAATAGTTGGGGCTGGTAAGAATGGATTATCATGTTAGTCTCCTGCCTTTTGACTTTCTGGTTTTTCACAGGAAAACCATGTCCTCCTCCCGCTCCCCTCCCCCCATGCTTGTATAAGTCTGACTGCACTCAGACCTCCATCCTTCTCCATCTGCCTCCATGCCCCACTCTGGGCATAGAGATATGCCCCAGGTCTTACTAATCAATTCTTCTACTCCCTGGTGGTGATGATTGCTTAGAGAGGGGCAAGTGCTCGAATCTGTTGCAGGCATTCTTACCAGGGGTCTACAGACACCTTAGGGGTCTGTGGAAAGATTTCAGGGGGTCTTTGGGCTTGAATTGAAAAAAAAATTGACTTACTATCTTTATTTTCTCTGGCCTCCAGTGTTGAGTGTCATAAAACTGTCTGCCACAATATTCTGAGAAGGGATCCATAATTTTTCCCTGATTGACAAAGGGATCCATGGAACAAAAAAAGGTTAAGAACCCCTGGAAGAGTGTCATCCTGGGAAATTTTGCTGAAACTTGTTGAAAAGAGAGGCTCTTTCTGGTGGGGTTGCTGAGATGCTAGGCTGTAAGCCTGGAGCTGCTAGTCACTATCTTTGCCAGTAAATGGAGAAAAAACTGTCTGATAAAGAGGAAAACACAGGAAAGCAGAACCTAAAGATAAGAAAAAAGAGATCTCAATGACCTCATTTGGCAACCTGGATCTGGCCTCTGCCTGCAGATATCTAAAGTTTTCAGTAACATGAGACAATAAGTGCCTTAAGTCAGAGATCAATTATGTTCCTGTGGCCAGTATAGCTCTATTTGGTATAATTATGGTGAGTGCTTTGCCTGAGGCCCTTAGGTCATAGCCAGGTGACACATTGTTGCCTAGGTCAAAACCCAGGAGCAAAGTATAGTCTGGGTATGTATTAAGTACTTACTATGTACACAGCACCCCATGCTAGAGTATGAATGTTGGAATGAACTGCACATCTGAAAACTGTTGCAATGATGGTTGAAGTGAAGCCATTATCGGAAGGGTTATATCTACCTTTTAATGTTCAGTAACCAAGGTACACTACTCTGGGTCAGACCATCTTTCTTAGAGTATTTTGAATAAACACTAGGCAAAATGACCAAGCACAGTATTTTATGCTACACTTCTTTTTTTGCATTTCTGACCTATTGTTTCCTAATCTTTTACCAGCTGATGATTGCAGAGATGGTGAGACAGAAATAATAAGCAAAAATTTAACTTTGATTTTAGACATATCAAAAACACAAAAGTGCAACTGATTAAAATGTGTCATGTTCGTCTCTCTATTTTCTCCCTAACAACATTAGCATGCTGCTCACAATGATGTGTCTCATGTCACCTAATATGATTGATTAAGGGATACATTTTTAAATTTCACCCCTGTCTTTGTTTTTATTTTTTTATTTTCTAGACTGCTTGTCACATGCCCCAGGTCCGTGAGAGTTTTGTATAAAATATAAAAGCAAATTTTAAAAGAAATACAATGTGTGACATGATGACAAAAGCCAGAAAATTGTGCGTTCAGCGGACATGCCACTCTTCCCTCCCGTCTCTGCTTTGCTTTCTTCAGCTGGGAGAATGACAGACTGAAGGGCCTGGTGTTTGTCAGTTTATGTCACAACCATAATATTTAAACATAGGCTTCTTTGTAGTTATTTTCTTCCTTCTAAAGTCTTTTTGGAAATGTGCCCAATATACATTTTCTCAAATAAGTACAAAAGGTCAAGTTTTCTCCCCTTGCCTTTTCATTTGAAGCAAAGTATTTTTTCTTAATTTTATTTATGAAAGGTTTAAGTTCATTCTTTTTATTATGCCATAGTGTGTTGCTTTATTCAACCCATTAGTAATGTTAGTTTTGTAATCTAATCTGTTTTGGGGTGTTGGAATTTTTTTCTATATGCCTATTTCTATTTGAAAACATTTAAAATTTTTCTTTGTCTCTTTTTTATCTTTTGGATTTAAAATTGAAAACTTGCTGCTGACCTTTTTAGAACATTCTGTAATTCACCTATTTTTGTTATGAATGTTTTTGGAAGGGGAAATGCAATTTGAGTAGTAATGACATGGAAATCTTGCACTAAAATAACACTATTTGTTGCATAATCTAATCTGCTAAAAGTATCATTTTAAATAAATCTATCAAAAGACAGACTTGTATAAAATTTTGTAGGATACTACTTATTCAGGTTGCATTGGCAATATGTTGCCAGTAAGTTGATACCTCTAAGAAGCACATTTCTAAGTGATCTAATAGTGAAGAAATGTATTATTTGATATCATTCATTGACCTTTGGTTCTAAAAGTTAATAAGTATACTTTTTCTTGAAATGAACTAGGTATAATAGAACTAGAACATGTTTTACATATTCTAAAACAAACTAACATAATCTCTTACAGAAGTGAATAGAAAAATCTAATTTGTTCTCATTTTCTTGTCTCCTTAAAAGATCACTTTGCTAAGAGACTAGGTGTAGCTACTTTTACTAGGGAGTTAAGGTTTCTATAATTCCTAAAGATATACTATTGACTCAATAAATGCCTTCCTACAGAGTGCTGTAAAGAACTTAAGCAGTATTTTCACATGCTGGCAATATAAATGTTGTGTAAATAATTAAAAATTTGAGTTGCTAACAAAACCGAGGCAGTTTTGTTAGAAACTAGTTAGTTACACATTATTATTTAGATCATGCTTACTTCAATTCATATGTTTTCTGTTGCCAAAATTACTTGCAGTGTTCACAATAAATCATATCATTAAAATTACTAATATAAAAAATCTAATTCAGGTAACTAGATATTAAGATATTTGTATCACAAAATAATAAGCTAAGAGCAGCTAGTATAAATTTTTCTCTGAACTTCCTGGCAAGTAAGGCAAAAAACAAAGCACACTATGTTATATATTGATTAGCCAACAAAAAGAAATGCAATAATTCAATAAAAAAGACTTTTTCCAAGCATTAATCTCTAAAGATCAAAATACATCATTTCAAAATTTATAGAAGGAAAAATTATCGCCTATACAATTTTTACAAAAATACTAAAAACAGTCATATTACCAGATTTCACTTATTAACTGTGGATAACAGTCAAGGAATAAATACTGTCTTTCTCTTGTGTTTATAAGGCACGAAAGTTTATTTTTAGGTTAATTATTTCATTTGATGTGTACATCATAAATAGGAAAGAACAAGGTTTAAATAGCTTGTAGTTCAGTGATTTTCAAACTCTTAAGGGCTGAGATCTAGAAGTTCCAGGCTAGGCCTCTGGGCTGAGCTGGTTGTATTCCATAGAACACTCCATTTACACCAACCCCACACCCAGTCCTATTTCAAGGACAGCACCCAGTAATTCCACTTTTATACACTTTAGACTTCCGTATAATATTTCATTTAAAGCACAATTTTCAAGCTAAATCAGAACCGTTGAAATGGTTATTTTAGGTCATTCAGATTGAACTTTGGATAACCTTTATGCAGCATGTTTTTTGAATATCACTTAAAAATTCTTACAACAACCCTGTAGAGAAGTCATTATTATTTCTATTTTACTGACAAGAAGGAAACTGAGATATAAAAGGGCATTTCATGAGTAGAGAAGAGGTTAGGTTGTTAAAAGGCCAGCATGTTGGGATGTTGAACTCATCAAGGATAATGACCAAAGTGGTTCTCCGGAGGATGGCAGTAATACAGGAACCAAGTTCTTTAAGATGAGGAGAGGAACCCAGAGGTTGGTCAAAGACTCAGCAAGGAGGGCTGATGAATGGTAGCATTTCATGGGAAATTCGGGCTAGAGATTTTTAGGAAAGAGAGGGATAAGAGTCTGGAAGCAGCATTGAGGATTAAGAAAGATTTCTAGTCTCCCTCCCAGCTCAGGAAAATGAGAGTTATAGAAGAAAACATATCCTTAGGGAAGAACCAGATGTTGGTCAAACTAAGATAAAGGAGCATTCAGTAAAGAGGTTGGACACACAGATTTACACTGATGACCAACCAAACATTCCAGGAGGTACACAAGAGGTTTAGATACTTCCTAAACCTGGAGTCAGAAAAGGGGAAGTACAGAGCTATAGGAGATTTCTGTGGTCGTTTCCATAAACGAGAATATGGTAAGATTTTTCTTGATGGTGCCAATGAAGGTTGTGACTATTAGGAAAGGGAGAGATGGATCTTAAAGAAGAGTCCACTTGACCTCAAAAATGGAGGCATGGAGTCCATAGAGGGATGAACTTGGTTCTCTCCTAAATTCTGAAAATGGAGCACA
This sequence comes from Dasypus novemcinctus, assembly GCF_030445035.2. NCBI lineage: Eukaryota > Metazoa > Chordata > Mammalia > Cingulata > Dasypodidae > Dasypus > Dasypus novemcinctus. The sequence continues at coordinate 43,195,521 of NC_080683.1, read as the reverse complement.
AATTCCACAAAAATTCAGTCACACCCCAAGTGTGGGGGGCCCCCATTTGACCCTGCGTAGTAGAGGTGTGTAGACCAGAAGAGAGGTGGCATTAGTCTGAGCATCATGTGCATTCCTTCTTGACGTCTACCAGAGAATGCAGTTCTTGACCTTGTAAGTTACAGACCCAGCTAGCTAGAGAAATTATCATTTTCAGTCCTCTTTCAAAAATTCACAGAAGCAGACAGTAATTGATCCAGCCTGAGTCTGGGTCTAGTTATCTGTGGCCAAGTGCTTTATGGTTATATTTAATAAAATGACAACCAAGAACCTTCACTGTGATTGAGGAAGAAAGTTAAGGAGCCTTTGTGGGCTGGGCAGACACTCCAAGAAGTGTTTATTAGAGAGCTGATTAAAAAAATAAACTTTTAAGAGTTTTCAGGGCTGTGATTTGAAACCAATGGGTAATAGAAATAGGTAATGTCAAGGTCAAATATTGATGTATACCTGCCCCTTTGGAAAAGAGACTGCTGGCTCTTAATGCTGATCTTTTCTTCCTCCCATGTCCTCCAGGGAGAGATATTTTATTACTAAAGAGCAATGGAGACTCCTGAGATGCAGAATTAAGAGAGGAGAGAGAGGTGAGTGACCTATAGATGCTGAAGGAGATACTGAGAGAAGAAATACTTGGGAGAAGTTGATGGTCTGGAATGAAAGACGATGGGAGAGGAAAACAGGACTTTAAGAAGTATTTATATGGACTATATATTATTTTCTTATTCTTCATAGTCATCAGAAAATTATTTCAACCATTATGAAAATATTTTTGGCCACAGAGTGTCTTGTTGGACTGGGATGGCACTCCCAAGCTAGATTATATGGATCATGGCTTCGGTGAAGTTTCAAAGAGTTGGAAGGGAAAACTGGGCCCTTTCCAGATCGAGAGTATGCAATGATAGCTGGACACTGCAGTAGAGATATTTTGCACAGTTAGAGATACAGGCTTGGAGCTAAAATGAGAGGTCAGAACTGTAGTGATACATTTGGGGATTATATACATCGTGGTAAAAGTTAGCTTTGAGAATGAATTAATTATATGCACATACACAGAAGAAAACAAACTGCCAGGGATGATGCCACATAAAAAACTCCCAATCAGGAAGGATGGAAAGAAAGAGTAGACATAAAAGGTAGAAATATCAAGAGATATGTGGTGGAAGTGTTGTCAACATGACGACATAAGATATTGCCTGAGAAAGCCTTCCCAGAGAGTTAGTGAATTACAGGATAAACTCCGCTTGCTTGGAATTCTGGAGGATGGTAGAGACTTGAAAAGGATGTCACAAATATTGAATCTATGAAAAAGAAAAATCCCAGGTAGGAAAATTTTGTCCCAGACCCATTGTTTCCCTTCCCCATACACAGTGCCCTGCAGGTTAGGAGTCACACAGAGGCAGCATAGCCCAGTTCTCTTGCACTGCAAACAGACTGTAGAGCAACTCACAGCAGCAAGTGAGAATACCATGCATATACAGGCACACATCTTAAGTCTGCAGTAACCTAAAGCAGAACACAAAATGTTGAGGAGTGCTGCCTACAAAAGGAATCCCAGGGAGGGGGAGAGAGGGACCATGATAGAAAGGCTGGTAAGAACTGTTTTATCCTCTCTCTATCTAATTTCAGTCAGTCGTACCACCTAAAAGCAAAAAAGATTTTTCTAAAGAGATGCACCTTCTGGATTGACCCCATCAGGCCCCCCAGGGCAGGTTACCTTAATGGGGAAGAAAACAGAGGCAGAAAAGCCTTACGGAAAAAAAAGGTAAGGGTTAAACTGAATTGTCTTAAAGTAGCATGGGTCCCAGAACTAAAAAGTGTAAGGAATGTGGGGCTCTGAGTGAGGGGGAAATTTTAAACAGAAAGGGGAGAAAAGCATGCACAAACACCAAAAACTTGATCAAGATTCTTGGAGAAGGAATCGAGGAAAGGAAGATCTCTACTGGAGGTGAAACAAGTCCACAAAAAGTGCAGTCTTAAAAATTGCACCACATATCCAGGGCAAGAATCAGATGAAGAAGAGCTGAGAAAATCTGAACAGTTATACATGGGCTACTTTAGAGGTCCAGAATAAGGAGGACCTAGTTTCAAAGAAGACTCTTAAGACAAAGCCAATCAATAAAACCATAGATAAGAGATAGAAAAAAACGTTCAGAGTTAACTCATCGAGATAATTGGATGCCTAGACATCAGCAAAAAATTAAAAGACATACTAAAAAACAGGAAGATATGCTTCTGTCAAATGAACAAATCTTCAGAGGGGACACAGAAATTAGTACAATTAGTCAAAGATGTTCAAACAAATCTCCTAAAGCAGGGGTTTTTAACCAGGGGTCCACAGACCTCCCACTGGGTCCATGGAAAGATTTCAGGGGTCCATAGCTTGAATTGAAAAAAATCTACTTATTATCTTTATTTTCTCCAATCTCTAACTAAAATCTAGCATTTCCTTCACTTATGAATATATGCAGTCAATTGCAGTAATATTCATTTCATATCACATAAGTTTTTGCATATCTCAAAAAATTGCTTACACTCAAACCTAAACAACAAACCTGAGTTATCAAACTCCCTGGCAGCCAGAAAGGGCTCCCCTCCCCCCATCCCCAAGATATGGCATCTGGGTAAAACCCTGGCTCCCTGCAAGGAAAAAGACAGGGGATGTCGGAGGGCTTCTCTTCAGCGAATTCAGACAACAGAGCTCACTTTGAATCTTGACTCTGGCCTCTTCAAAACACAGGAAAGCAGAGCTTGAAAGAATACCTCAGTGAAAAGGTGTGCCAATGAGTGCCATTCACTGGCCAGTCTGGATTTTGCAAAGACAAAAACCGCTATTGGGTCTGACTGTACCTTAAATCCTGGGAGAAAATGTATACCCCAGTAGTGAGTCCCTGGCCTGATTATGATAACTTCAGCTGGGCAATTTAAATACTTAGAATAAGTTTAACCAAATATCAAAGAAGAGCTGTGAAAAAAAATGCAAGAGAGAGCAACTGGCCATCAGAGTATATTCACCAACATATTCAGATGCCCAGGCATCAGTGAAAACTTACAAGACATACTAGGAAACAGGAAGAAATGGCCCAGACAAACAAGCCAAATATCTTGACAGAAGACAGATTTAAGAAAACTAATCAATGATAAACACACAAATCTCCTAAATCAAGTCAAACAATTGAAAGAAAATATGACTATAGAGATGAAGGATATTAAGAAGCTACTCTGTGAGCTTAAAGAACAATGTGAAAAATTGCAAAGAAAAGTAACAGAGCTTATAGGAATGAAAGACAAAATGGATGTGATTGAAAGTATATTAGAGGCACATTAGAGCAAAATCAAATTGCTTGAAGATAGAATTAGTGATTTGAAAGACAGAACATATGAACTAGAAAAGACAGTGGAACAAAAAGAGAAGAGAATGATAAAAACTAGAACAGGGTCTTGGGGAATTGAATGACAGCATGAAATGAACAAACATTTGCATTATCAGTTTCCTAGAAATAGAAGAGAATGGAAAAAGGGTAGAAAAAATATTTGAGGAAATAATGACGAAAAGCTTCTCAACCCTTATGAAACAGTTATGAAAACTTATGATATATCAATATCCAAGAAGGACAATGTACCCTAAACAGAATAAGCCCAAATAGACCTACCTTGAGACCAATTCAGAATGACAAATATCAGAGATAAAGAGAGGATTCTGAAAGCAGCAAAAGAAAAGTAAATAGGCATACACAAGAGAACTTAATGAGATTAAGTGCTGATCTCTCATCAGAAACTGTGGAGGTAAGAAGAAAGTGGCATGATGTATATAAGGTACTGGAAGAGAAAAACTGCCAGTCAAGAACTCTGTATCTGGCAAAATTGTCATTAAAAAATGAGGGTGTATTCAAAGTCCTCACAGACAAAAATTAATAGAATATGGTACCAAAAGACCAGAATACAAGAGATACTAAAGAGAGTGCTACAGCCTGAAGGGAAAAAACAAGAGTGAGAGACTTGGGGAAGAGTGCAGAAATAAAAACTACTAGGAAGGGTAAATTAAAGGTTAAAAATACAGACAATAGTAAATAGGACAACACAAAGCCAAAAGACAAAATGAATGAAGTAATGCCTTTACAGTAATAACTTTGAATGTTGATGGCTTGAACTCCCCAATCAAAAGACATAGACTGATAGAATGAATAAAAAAATACGAGCCATCTAAATGTTGTCTACAAGAGACTCACCCCAGACAAAAGGATACAACCAGGTTAAAGGGAAAGGTGGAAAAAAGAGCTAGTGCTTGCAAATAGTACTGAGAAAGAGCTAGACTAGTGATACAAATATTGAACTAAATAGGTTTTAAATGCAAAACTGTTATAAGGGATGAAGAGGTCATTGCATGTGAATAAAAGGGGCAACTCACCATGAAGAAATAACTTTACTAAATATTTATGAACTTAACCTGGGTATTCCAAGATATATGAGAAAAGCACTGGCAAAACTGAAAGGAGAAATGGATGTCTCTGCAATAATAGTTGGATACTTACATACACCACTCTCAGTATTGGATATAACATTTAGGCATAGAATAAAGAAAAACTGGAAAGCTTGAACAATATGATAAATAAACCAGAACTAGCATACATCAACAAAGCACTGAACCCTCAAACAGCAGGATATACGTTCTTTTTAAGTGCTTGTGAATTCTTCTCCAAGGTAGACCAGGTTTTTGGTGACAAGGAAAGTCTCAATAAATTTTCCAAGATTGAAATTATACAAAACATTTTCTCTGATCAGAATGGAATGAGGGGCGGTGGACTTGGCCCAGTGGTTAGAGCGTCCGTCTACCACATGGGAGGTCCGCAGTTCAAACCCTGGGTCTCCTTGACCCATGTGGAGCTGGCCCATGTGCAGTGCTGATGCATACAATGAGTGCCGTGCCACGCAGGGGTGTCCCCCATGTAGGGGAGCCCCACGTGCAAGGAATGTGCCCTGTAAGGAGAGCTGCCCAGCGCAAAAGAAAGTGTAGCCTGCCCAGGAATCGTGCCACGCACACGGAGATCTGACACAACAAGATGATGCAACAAAAAGAAACACAGATTCCCGTGCCACTGACAGCAACAGAAGCGGACAAAGAAGATGCAGCAAATAGACAGAACAGACAACCGGGGTGGGGGGTGGAGGGAGAAGGGGAGAGAAATAAATAAATAAATCTTAAAAAAAAAAAAAGAATGGAATGAAGCTAGAAATCAATAACAGAAAAAAAATATCAAATTGGAGGACACTCACTTCCTGACTTTAAAGCATATTGCTTAGCTACAGTGATAAAAATCAGCATGGTACTGGCATAAAGATAGACAGATCAACCAATGGAACTGAATTGAGAATTCATAAATAAATCCTCACATCTACAGTCAAGTTATTTTGACAAGGCTGAAAAGTATTCCAGCTAGGTCAGAATAGTCTCTTCAACAACTGGTCTTGGATGTTGGATGGACTGGATAGTCAAAAAAAAAAAAAAAAAAAGAAAAGAAAGAAGACCCCTATCTCACACATTATACAAAAATTAACTCAAAATGGGTCAAGGACACAAATATAATAAGTGACAACCATAAAACTCCTAGAAAAAGATGTAGGAAAACATCTTCAAGATCTAGTGGTAGGCAATAATTTCTTAAACCTTACACCCAAAGCACAAGCAATAAAAAAAAAAAAATAGGTAAATGGCAACTTCTCAAAATTAAATACATTTGCACCTCAAAGGACTTTGTTGAAAGGGTGAAAAGGCAGCTGACTCAATGGGAGAAAATATTTGGCAATCACATATGTGATAAGGTTTAATATCCATGATATATAAAGAGATAATACAACACAAAAATAAAAAGACAAACTACCCAATTTAAAAATGGGCAAAAGACTTGAAAAACAATTGTCCAAAGAAGAAAATATGTTCAAAATGACTAGGGATTAGGGAAATGAAAAATCAAAACTACAACGAGAAATCATTTCACATCTTTTAGACTGGTGTCAGAAAACTGGAAATGTTGGAGAGGATGTGGAGAGCTAGGAATTCACTGTTGGTCAGAAGAACTGTTTGGCAGTTCCAAAGGAAGTTAAATATAGACTTGCCATATTAGCTGGCAATACCATTACTACGTATATACTCAGAAGATCTGAGAGCAGTAACGAACAGACATCTGCACACTGACAGTCTTTATGGTATTATTCATAGTTGCCAAAAGTTGGAAGCAACCCAGGTGTCTATCAACTAATGAGTCAATAAACAAATTGTAGTGTATATACATGATGGAATATTATGCATTGATAAGAAGAGATGAAGTCATGAAGCACATGACAACATGGATGAACCTGAAGGAATTATGTTGCATGTAGCAAATCAGACATGAAAGGGCAAAAGGTCAAATAGATTGCACTATTATGAGTTAAATATATCATATAAACTCATGGAATTTATAATTAGAATATAGGTCACCAGAAAATATAATGAGGGTAGAGAATGGAAAGCTGAGGATTAATATGTGCAGAATATGTAAAAATGTTGTCTGTAAATCTTTGGAAATGAATGGAAATGGTGAGAGTTCATCATGGTGTTTGTGACAGTGGTCTAAAAGGAATGTCTAAGGACATGTATATTACTAAAAGAGAAGCTGAAAACTGAAACTTGGGATGGTATAACAGTGAACCATCATGTAAAATATGAAGCCAAGTTATCTTTTCAAATTAATACATTATAGCTATAAATTGTGTAATGTCAGCCCAAGGGTAATGACAGAGAAAGTATTTTTAAAATATATAGAAAGAGAAATGAGAAAAGGATCAGACAGATATATCACAAAAGATAAACTATACAAAAAAAAGAGTTGCAATAAAGAAAAAGAGAGACATAAAAAAAGATATGATAAATAAAAACCAAAGGATAAAATGGCTGACATAAGTACTGCTTTTACAGTAAAAACATTGAATGTTAATGGTTAAACTCCCAAGTCAAAAAACGCTGGTTGGCAAAACGAATTAAAAAAACTCATGATCCAACCTTAATATATGTTGTTTATGAGAAACTCATCTTAGACCCAAAGATACAAATAGGATGAAAGGGAAAAGGTTGAAAAAAACGATATTCCATGAAAATAGGAACCAAAAAAGAGCTTGAGTAGCTATACTAAAATCATACAAAATATGCTTTAAGTCAAAAGCTGTATTCAGAGATAAAGAAGGACACCATTTATCAATAAATGACAAACCCTTAACTAAGCTGACAAAGATGAAACAAGAAATGACTCAAATAAATAAAATCAGAATTGAGAGGAGAAAATTACTACTGACCCACAGAAATAAAAACAATCATAAGAGGATACTGTGAACAACTGAACAACAAGAAATTAGACAACCTAGATGAATCGAACACAATCCTAGAAACACACAAATAACATACACTGAGTCTGCAACAACAACAAAAAAGACCTCAAAAGAGCAATTACATGCAAAGAGAATGAATCAGTCATCAAAAATCTTCTAAAAAAAGAAACCCAGGATCAGATGGTTTCACAGGTTAATTCTATCAATCATTTCATGAAGAATTATTACAAATCCTGCTCAAACTCTTCCAGAAAATTGAAGAGGAGATAATACTACCTAACTCATTCTGTGAGGCAAACATCACCCTAATACCAAAAAAGATATTACAAAGAAGAGAAAATTACAGATCAATTTCTCTTATAAGTAGAGATGCAGATAACCCAACAAAATACTTGCAAATTGAATTCTATGGCACATCTAAAGAATTATACACCATGAACAGTGGATTTTATCACAGGTATGCAAGGGTGGTTCAACATAAGAAAATCGATTAATGTAACACATCACATCAACAAAATGAAAGGGAAAAGCCACATGATCATCTCAATTGATGCAGAAAAGGCAGTTGACAAAATTCAGCATCCTTTCTTGATAAAAATACTTCGAAAAGAAGGACTAGCAGGAAACTTCCTGAACATGATATTGAGCATATATGAAAAACCCACAGCTAACATCATACTAAATGGGTGAAAGACTGAAAGTTTTCCGTCTAATAATGAAACAAGACAAAGATGCTCCCTATCACACTGTTATTCAGCATTGTACTGGAAGCTCTATCCAGAGCATTTAGGCAAAAAGAAAAAGAAAAAGAAAAAGAAATCAAGGCATCCAAATTGGACAGCAGGAACTAAAACTTTCACTATTTGCAGATGGCATGATCCAATATATATAATAGCAAAGTGGTGGGGTACAAGATCAACACACAAAAATCAGTATTGTTTCTAAACACTAGTAATGAACAGTCTAAGGAGGCTATCAAGAAAAAATCCCATTTACAATCGCAACTAAAAAATAAATACATAGGAATTAATTTAACCAAAGATGTAAAGGACTTGAACACAGAAAACTACGAAACATTGCTAAAATAAATCAAAGAAGTCCTAAATAAATGGAAGGATATTTTGTGTTCATGGATTGGAAGACTAATGCTAAGATATCAATTCTACTCAAAATGATTTACAGATTCAATGCATCCCTAAGTAAAATTCAAACAGCCTACTTGGAAGAAGTGGAAAAACAATTATGAAATTTATTTGGAAGGGAAGGAGTCCCAAATAGCCAAAACCATCTTTAAAAAGAAAACAAAGTTGGAGGACTCACAGTTTCTGGTTTTAAAGCATATTACAAAACTACAATGGTCAAAACAGCATGATACTGGCACAAGGATAGATATAATGAACAATGGAATTGAGCTGAGAGTTCATAAATAGATCCTCACACCTACGGGTGATTGATTTTGTTAAAATTTATTGAAATATATCACTCATACATAAACATACATAAACAATAAGTGTATAATAGTTGTGAACTTACAAACCAAACATATATAAGATCAAACAAACATATATAACATCTCACCCTACCACCAATAACTTGCACTGTTTTTAAACATTTTTAACTAATGATTAAAGAGCATTGTCAAAATATTACTACTAAACGAAGTAGGTTTCCCCTAACCAATCCGATTGTTATTATCTTTCTATCATTTATATATGAACATACATAAACAATCAAGTGTATAGTAAAAGTTGTGAACTTACAAAGCAAACATGCATACAATCATACAGGGGTCCCATACATCAACCCTCCACCAACAACTTGCATTGTCATGAGACATTTGTTACAAACTATGAAAGAACACTGTCAAAATCTTATTACTAATCATAGTCCTTATCTTACATTTGGTGTGCTTTTACCCCAACCCACCCTATTATTCTTTTTTAAATATATATTTTATGACAGAAGTTGTAAACTTATAAAATAATCATGCACATGTGCAGAATTCCCAAAGAACACCCCTCCATCAACACACCACAATGTGGTGTGTCATTTGCTACAGATAAAATAATATCATCTGATTATTACCATGTCCATAGTGTACATTTGGCTCACATTTTTCATACTGCTTCAGTATCAACACATTACATCTTTTGCATAGATGCAAGAATATTATATTATTACTCATAACCACAGTCCATAGGTCACTTCAGCTGTATTTTTCCCATGCTTCTCCACATTCCCAACATGCTGCAGTAGTGATATACATTTGTTCTAGCTAACAAAGGACACTCTTGCATCTGTACCATCAACCACAATTCTTACACACCTCTTGGTTTACTGTGCTATCCTGTTCCTAGATTATTCTCAAGCATTCTATCAATTGGCATTTACATAACTAGACTATTTTCAGTCACATCTCCATTTATAAAGTAGCTGTTACTCATTATGTGTTACCATCCACTCTATACATTTCCTCAATTTTACAGTAAAGCTAATTAAAACTTCCACATACATTAAATTTCAGTAGTTCACTCAGCCCTTCTCTTATCTCCTTTAAGAATCCACCACTTACCATCAGGTCTTGAAGATATTTTCCAATAATTTCTTTTAGAATTTTTATGGTTCTTGCTTTTATTTTTAGTTTTTTTAAAATACATTTTGAGTTAATTTTTTGAAAAGGTGTGAGATAGGGGTCCTCTTTCCTTTTTTCGGCTATGGATGTCCAATATTTTTAGCACCATTTGTTGAATGGATTGTTCTGCCCGAGTTGTGTGAGTTTGACAGGCTAGTCAAAAATCACTTCACCATACCCGTGAGGGTCTGTTTCTGAACCATAAATTTGGTTCCATTGGTATATTGTGTCTGTCTTTAGGCCAGTACCATGGTGTTTTTATCACTATAGGTAGGTATTATGATTTAAAGTCTGGAGATGAGGGTTCACGTTCCCTTTTTATAACGTTTCTGGCTATTCAGGATCCTTACCCTTCCAAATATATTTAATGATCGTGTTTCTTTAATGCTGATGTTACTTTTATTGGGGTTGCTTTGAATCTGTATATCAATTTGAGTGGAATTGACATCTTAATGATATTTAGTCTTCCAATCCATGAGCATGGAATGTTCTTCCATTTATTTAGGGCTTTTATGATTTGTTTTAACATTGAGTTGCAGTTTTCTGAATACAAATGCTTTACATCATTGGTTAAGTTTATTCCTATTTGAGTGGTTATCTGTCATATTTTATTTTCACCACTGTTTTGACACTTTTAGTTACTTTTATTGATATAATCTTCATTTCTAGACTCTCTTCCAGGCCTCTCTCTCCTGTCTTTTCTTTTTGTGCTCTAGCACAACCTTTAATATTTCCTGATATTCTGGTCTCTTCCTTAGAAATTCTCTTGGTTTCTATTTATCAGTGAATATTCTAATTTCACCCTCATTTTTGAAAGACAGTCTTGCTGGGTATATGATTCTTGGCTGGAAGTCTTTCTCTTGTAATATCTTAAATATATCAGACCACTGTCTTCTTGCCTCCATGGTTTCTGGTGAGAAATCAACACTTAATCTTATTGGATATCCCTTATATATTATGCATTCCTGTTCTCAGATTTCTCTCTTTGACTTTGGCATTTGACATTCTGATTAGTTTGTGTCTTGGAGTTGGTCTATTTGGATTTTTTCGGATGGGAGTATGTTGTGCTTCTTGGACAGAGATATCTCTGTCCTTCGATAGGGTGGGGAAATTTTCTACCATTATTTCTTTAAATATTCTTTCTGTGACTTTTCCCTTCTCTTCTACTTTTGGGACACCCATGACATGTGTGTTTGCATGTCCTTTGCTGGCATTTAGTTCCCTGAGACTTTGTTCAATTTTTTTCATTCTTTTCTTCATCTCTTCTTTTGTATGTTCACCTTCAGAGGCCATTTCTTTCTTCAAGCTCACCAATCCTTTTTTCTGCCTCTTCAAATCTGCTATTACATGATTCCAATGTTTTTCTAATTTCATTGATTGCACCTTTCATTCCCATAAGAGCTGCTATTTTTCTATGTATGCTTTCAAATTCTTCTTTGTGTTCATCCAGTGTCTTCTTAATATCCTTGATCTCTTTAGCCATCTCATTGAATTTATTAAGGAGATTCGTTTGAATATCCATAATTAGTTATCTCAACTCCTTTATGTCATCTGGAGGATTATGTTCTTCTTCTAACTGGGCCATAGCTTCCTGTTTCTTGGTATGGATTGTAATTCTTTGTTGGTGTCTTGGCATCTGGCTTCCTAGAGTATTTATTCTGGGTGCTGTTTTTCTCTTTAGTTTAGGGCTTCCTATCATTTCTCCCTTGCTGGTTGTGCAGTAGGAGCCAAGCATGTAATTGGTGCTGTAAGTTGTGGAGGCTCAAGCTGCCCTCATTGCACCAGGGACCAAAGCAGCTTCTTCAAACTTTCTCCTTTGCCAGGGATAGTGACAGAGTCACAGCTATGTGGAATAATCCAAATACAGTCCTAGACTGTAGTTGCCCAGAGAGACTGATGAAGCTTCACATCCCTTTCTCCCCTGCCTGGGGTAGGGATGGGATTCCAGGTGTGGGCAGCAATCTATGCAGTGTGGGTCCAAAATGACTGCAGTTGCCCTGGTAGAAAGTTCTGATTTTCAATAATGGCAGCCAAAGTTACCTGCAGTTACCTATATAGACTGGTGCAGGGTTCCTCAGCCTCTTCCCCGCCAGAGGCAGTGCTGAAGCCTAGGTGGGTTGCAGGCTGATCTGCATGAAAGAAACTGATTCCTGCTGACACTGAGAGTTTCAGTCAATCGGCTTCCCTCAGGCCAGGGGTGGAGTCAGAATGGGGGCTACTGGCCTCTCTCTGTCTTGGGCTGGTTCACACCCCCTTTTTTCCCAGGGTTATCTCTTAGCCAGCCAAGTCTACCAATCAGTAGCCAAAATCAGCAGCCAACAGTCTCCTCCTCCCCTGTTTCTGGGAAATGGAGCTTCCAATTCCAGCCATAGAACAGTTCCTGGAGCGGCTCTTGCTGCCAGAGTAGTATAGTCACCGGCCTCTGTGGCTTGTCCAGTAATTTTCCAGAGAGGCTGGCGCAGGTGCCTGCAGCTTCCTCCCTGCTGGAGGTGGCACTGGGGCCTAGGCTAGACCTGCAATATGATCTGGATGGGAAGAAGCTGGTCTCCACCAGCACTGGGATTTTCAGTCCACCCCAATTCCCCTCATGCCAGATGGTATTAAGATGGCAGCTCTCAGCCTCTTTCTGACTTGGACAGGCTCAAACTTAAGCTGTGTTCAGGATTATACTGTAGCCCACTGGGTTTCCTCATCAGTAGCTGAAATTGGTGCCCAACTGTTCTCTTCCTCCCCTGTTTTGGGGAAGTGGAGCTTTGGATTCCAGCCACAGAACAGCTCCCGAGGTGGCTTGTGCCTCCAGTGGAGGATGGACACTGACCTCCATGGCATGGAGCGCACTACTTACAAGTCTTCTCTGCAGATGGGTAGACTCCTCCTTACACTCCTTCAAGATGTTGCAGGATGCTCTTCTGGTCGCCCGGAGCCCCCAAACAGGTGCTTCAGCTAGCTCCAGAGAGCTGGGGGTGTTTACTAACTGCCCTGTAGCAGGAGCTGACTCTACTTTGCCACCATCTTGCTGGTTGTCCAGGGTGATTGATTTTTGAGAAGGGTGCCAAGTCCATTCGATTGGGAAAGATAGTCTGTTCAGCTAATGGTGCTGGGAGAACTGGATATCCATATGCAAAAGAATGAAAGAGAATCCCTATCTCACACCATATACAAAAATCAACTTAAAGTGAATCAAAGACCTAATTAAAAGGACTATGAAACTCATAGAAAAAAGTGTAGGGAAACATTTTTAGCATCCTGTGTTAGGCAATGGTTTCTTAGACTTTACACCCAGAGCATGAACGACAAAAGAAAAAAATAGATAAATGGCTATTTAGTATGATCACAATTGTGCATTCATCACTACAATCAATTTCAGAACATTTTCATGATTCCAAAATGAAAAATCTCATACACCTTAGCAGTTACTTCTCAGTCTTTCTTGTCTTTCCCAACCCCACTTAACTACTAATCTATTTCTGTGTCTACAGACTTATTTATCTTTACATTTTATACTTTGTTTTTTTTTACTTAGCACGATATTTTAAAATTATTATTATAATTTTTAATTAGAGAAGTTGTGGATTTACAAAATAAGTCATGAAAAAATACAGTATTCCCATATACCCTCTTATTATTGACACTGCCTTAGTGTGATACCTGTTACAATTGATAAATGAACATCAAAATAGTACTGTTAACTATAGTCCATAGTTAACATTAGGAGTAATTTTGGCATATACCACCCTATTATTAACACTTTGCATTAGTGGCACATTTGCTATAATTCATGAAAGAACATTCTTGTACTATTAACCCCAGTCCATCCTCCTTCACTATTATACAGCCCCATGTTTTATCTTCCACCATTCATTATAGTAAGATATATGACCCAAAACTTCCCCTTTCAACCACATTTATATACGTAATTCAGCATTGTTAAATATACTCACAATAATGTGCTACCATTACCACCATTCACTTCCAAATCTTTACAATCAACCAAACTAAAAATTATGCACAAATTAAACATCGGCTCCCCATTCTCTACCCTCAACCTATCCCTTCGTAAGCTATATTCTTGATTCTAACTCTGAGTTTGCTGATTGTAATTAGTTCAAATCAGTGAGGCCTTACAATATTTGTCCTTTTGTGTTTGTCTTATTTTACTCAACCTAATATCCTCAGTTCATCCATGTTGTCATGTGCATAAGGACTTCTGTCCTTTTTCCAGCTGAATAATATTCTGTTGTATGCATATACCACATTGTGTTTATCCATTCATTGGTTTATAAACACTTGAGTTGCTTCCATCTTTTAGCAATTTTGAATAATGCCACTATGAACACTGATGTGTAAATATCTGTTCAAGTCCCTGCTTTCAATTCTTCTTGGTGTGTGTAATAGTGTGATTGCCAGTTCATATAATAATTTTATACTTCATTTTCTGAGGAACTGTCAAACTGTCTTCCACAGTGGCTGCACCATTTTACATTCCTACCAGCAATGAATGAGTGTTGCTATTTCTCCACATTCTCTCCAGCACTTGTAGTTATCTATTTTGTTAACAGTGGCCAATCTACTAAACGTGAAATTATATTTCATTTTGGTTTACATTTGCATTTCCCTAATAGCTAATGATGTTGACTATTTTTTTATGTGCTTTTTAGCTATCTGTATTTTTTCTTTGGAGAAATGTCTATTCAAGTCTTTTGCCAATTTTTAAATTGGGTTAGTTGTTTTTTTATTATTGAGTTATAGGATTTCCTTATATTTTCTGGATATTATGCCCTTATCAAATATTTGGTTTCTAAATACTTCATCCATTGAGGAAATTCTTTTCAGTTTCTTGACAAATCCTTTGATGCACAAAAATTTCTAATTTAATTACCAAATGATGGTAGCACCCTAATTGTCTATCAACTGATGAAAATGAATAAACAAAATGTAGTATACATGTACAATGGAATATTATTCAGCTGTAAAAAGGTATGAAGTCCTGATTCATGTGACACCATAGATGAACCTTGAAGACATTATAGTGAGTGAAATAAGCCAGACACAAAAGGACAAATACCATATGATTTCACTGTTATGAACTGATTGTAATAAGCAAAGTCATAGAATTAGTATCTATGATACAGGTTACCAGGAGATAAACTGGTGTTAGAGAGTGGGGAGTTAATGCTTAAATTACACAGATTTTCTATTTAGACTGATGGTGAAGGTTTGGAAATGGTTGATAGTGACAGTATTACATTATTTTGAGTGTAATCAACAGCACTGAACTGTATAGGAAATGTGGTTAAAAGAGGAAACATTATGATGATTATATAATACTAGAATAAAAATCAATATACTAGATAAAACATAGGATTTTACAACACAGTTAACCCTATTGTAGATGATAGCCTATAGGTATATAAGTATACAAGCATAAAAATGTTCTTTCATGAATTATAACTTATAAGTGTGATACTAATACAAGGTGATAATAATAGGGTGATATATGGGGGGAAATGCACCTAATGTAAAAAAAAAATGGATGATAGAACTTTCTAAAAAAAAATGTTTTCCCCTCCTGAGATGGCTCCTTCATCTGCTTCCTTGTTGTTTGTGCCTGCTGTTTGTGCTTATTGTTTTTGCTCATTGTTTGTGCTTGTTGTCTGCTCATTATCTGCTTGTCTGTTTTTCCCATAGGAGGCACCAGGAACCAAACCCAGGACCTTCCATGTTGGAGGCAGGCACTCAACTACTTGAGTCACGTCTGCTCTCTGCTCATTTTGTTTTTGCTCATTGTCTGCTCATTGCTCATTGCTTATGCTTATTGTCTGCTTTTTTTTTTTTTTTTGCACAATGTCTGCTCATTGTCTGCTCATTGTTTGTCTTCTTTAGGAGGCACCAGGAACTGAACCTGGGACCTCCCACATGGGAGGCAGGCACTCAAGTCCTTAAGCCACATACACTCCCCAATAGAACTAGTTTAATAATATTTCATCAATTGCAATAAAGGTAACTACTGTTAAAAAATAGTAAAATTATTTTTTAAAGCTCTATCATGAATAGTAACAAATGTTTTACACCAATGCAAGGTGTTGGTGGTGGGTTGCTATACAGGAATACTGTATTTTATGCATGATTGTTTTGTAACTCACAACTTCTCTAATTAAAAAAAAAATTAACCATCACAGTAATTGAATCTGAAATCTTCACAAAGAATTGGTCTAGATGTTAAATTTGCCTTGGGAAGTATGCTGGGAACTGGAACTGAGCTATTGATATACAGCCTACTGTCAGGAGGTGCTCTTCTGCAGTTGCAACAGATTTGAAAAATTCTATATCCACCCAGCCCTGGAAAAGTGCTAAAAACTTTACTGTCTTCCCAGAGCCATTGTTAGAAAAAGATTCATCTCTAAGAAGTAATAAAATAAGTCCTGTGTTGCACACATGTATAGTTTAAATTATTGTGACCCATGTGGAACAGAAACCCCTTTCTGAGAAATTGACTGAAAAATTATCTTGGAAAAAAGAAAAATAAAAACTGAAATGCAAAGCCTTAATTTAAACAATGCTGGATCATACTTTTTCCTAAGTCAGCGAATGTCAGTTAAGCTAATATACCCATCAAAGTTAAGTTTCAAATAAGGATTAGAAGCTTCTAGTTGAATATTCATGCCATTCCCTAGTAAGGGACCATGACATTATATTGGGCTTCAAATTTCGGGGAGTTCTGGATCACAGAGTGTTTCAACAATGGCAATGGAGGGATACTGGTATGGGATACCAATGACAGGTGATATATAGCTGACAGAACATATGTCCAGGGTGCATGGTAATGATTGGATATACTCATAGTGGCAACAATTAAAAACCCAGCAGGGGGGGTACTGGGTTCCTGGCCAGTGGTGCTCTGTCGTGGTCCCTAGGGGAGCAGCGATAGTCTCCCAGGTACAGCGGCGGGGACCGGGAGGGAGTGAGGGTTCAACAGTGAGCCCCTGATGCTAATGACTATGCTTGTGAGCTGATAAACCTAAAATAAGAACAAGGCCTAGAGCAACATTGTGCCTGGGAATTTCCTCCTGTCAGCCTTCATGTTACTCAAATGTGGCCAGTCTCGAAGCCAAACTCAGCATGTAAATGCAGTGCCTTCCCTCCAGCATGGGACATGACACCCGGGGATGAGCCTCCCTGGCAACGAGGGACCACTATCAAATACCAACTGATGATGCAACTGGAAAAGGACCTTATATGGAAGGTTCAATGCGGATCAGCAGAATATCCATGTCTACATAAAATAACATGACTTTAAAATGCTGTTTGACCTAAAGTAAGGGGGAAATGGAAAGGAGAAATGAGTTTATATGGCTACGAGTTTCTAAAAAAGAGTCTGGAGGCTGGCAGAAGGATTGCCCTCATGCACAACTGAGCAGAGTCAGAGAGACAGATAAAGCAGATACAACCCCCAGATATTGGTTCCTATGAAGGCTAAAGAGACCCATGAGAGTTATGGTCATGGCCGACGGGGTTTACTACAAGGGCAGATGGCCCCTCTCTGGAAATGGTGTTTATGTGTGATGAATCTGGACTCAGATGGGATCTCCCTTCATAGGACTTTCATACTAATCTGCTGGAGGTGCAGTTAACGTTGGGGTTTAAGATATAGTTAGGGGATTTGAATCTCTGGACTGATAATGTGATAGCCAGGTCCTGAGCCTCAACAGACTAGAGTACCTACAATCTGATTTATTGGACTTACCACACTCAGCTAAGATGGAGTTGAAGAAGGACAATCACCACACCATGGAGCCTAGAGTGATTACAACTGAAAATGGGAGGATGGCAGCCAGCATCCATGTGGAATCTGAGCCTCCTCTTGACATAGAGGTGCAATGGACACAACCAATCCAATGTCCACATAGAAGAGGTGGCATTGGATTGGGAAAAGTGGACATGGTGGACGATGGGTATGGGGAAGGGCAGGAAGAGATGAGAGGTGGGGGCGTATTTGGGACGTGGAGCTGCCCTGGATGGCGCCTCGGGGGTGATCACCGGACATCGTGGATCCTCACAGGGCCCACTGGATGGAATGGAGGAGAGTATGGGCCATGATGTGGACCATTGTCTATGAGGTGCAGAGGTGCCCAAAGATGTACTTACCAAATCCAAGGGATGTGTCATGATGATGGGAACGAGTGTTGTTGGGGGGGGAGAGGGGGGGTGGGGGGGTGGGGTTGAATGGGACCTCACATATATATTTTTAATGTAATATTATTACAAAGTCAATTAAAAAAAAAAGGAAAAAAAAAAAAAGCCCTGCATTGTTTTTGCTATTTTTCAATAAAGTACTGTATATAGTATTTTGACATCACACACACACACACACACACACACACACACACACACACACACCATGAAAGATATTTGAGACATGTGAAAATCTGTAATTCTCCTGAAAAGGCAAAAAGAAATCCCTCTCTAAGGTTTCTCATACAAACTATGGTACAGATTAAACTACACAGTAAAATTTGCCACTATGAAAGAGAGACAGCTGATGGAAAAAGAAGTGTGGGAATTTGAACTTCTGAAACAAAGGATAATAAACAGAGACAGAGTTAAAAATGATTAGATAATCAAATGTAGGTTAGACAAACAATGATACCAATGACAAAAACAAAAGTCCTAGGGAAAGATTTTTGGCAGATCATGACACTCTAAATGTATTTTTTTATGTCTGGAAACAAATATCAGCCTGTGTCTTGTTTCCAAGGCAGCC
This sequence comes from Dasypus novemcinctus, assembly GCF_030445035.2. Lineage (NCBI taxonomy): Eukaryota > Metazoa > Chordata > Mammalia > Cingulata > Dasypodidae > Dasypus > Dasypus novemcinctus. The sequence continues at coordinate 43,176,733 of NC_080683.1, read as the reverse complement.
ATAACTTAGTGCCACAAAATGAGAGGCCTCAGAACTCAGGCCTGCTGGAGAGTGAGAAGAAAACCGTAAGTGGAGAGGCAGAGAAGTAAAACCCAACATTGTGTGTCTAAATTCAGCTCAAGTCTCTGTCTTATATATGAGCCACACATTCATGGGATAAACAGAAAGTAGTTTGTAAGTAACACTAAAGTGATATCTGAGCTGTCACTGTAAAGCATGAATGTGTACAATTTGAATCTAATCAATTCAATTCCCACTTAAAAAAAAAAAGTTCAACACTCTTTGAGGCTATGTGACAGAATCTAGAGTCAGCACAACATAATATTCACAATGTCCCTGATATAATCTAAAGATAGTCAACACACAGAAAGCCATAAAAGAGTGACTTATTCCTAAGGAAAAATACAATCAAGAAATGTCAACTCTGAGATGACCCAGATGCTGAAATTCATACAAGGACTGCAAAACAACTTCTTTAATTCTGCTCAGTGAGATAAAAGAAAATATGTTCATAAGTGAAAAGATTGAAAATTTAAGCAGAAAACTAGAAAATGTAAAAAAAAGATCTAATTAAAAATTTCATAACTGAAAAATACAACATCTGAAATGAAAATTAACTTGAAGATTTCATTAGCAGAATGGAAATGACAGAGGATAGAGTTAGTGATCTTGAAGAGAGATAAATGGAAAACATTCAATGAGCAGAAGAGAGAGTTTGAGATTATACAAAGCAAATCATCATTAATGGGGGATGATTTTAAAAGAATTATATATGGGTAGTTGGAGTCCCAGAGGAAAAGGTAATAGAGAATGGGGCCCAAACAAAATATTTGAAGAAATAATGCCCAAAAGGATTAAAATATTCATGAAAATCATAAGTTTATATATTCAAGATGCACAGTAAAATCCAAACAGGATTAATTATGAGAAAACTATGCCTAAGCATATCATGGTCAAACTGCTGAAAACCAGAGATATCAAGAAAATCTTGAAAACAGCCAGAGAAAAATGGCACATTAAATACAGGGAAATAATGGTCAAATGACCACTGACATCTCATCAGGAACCATGGACACCAGAAAATAATGACCAATACCTAAATGTGGGGAAAAAAAAATAAAATGTTGGCCCCAAATTCGAAATCCAGAAAAAATATCCATTAATAATAATAGTGAGATAAAAGACATTTTCAAATTTAAGAACAAAAGAACAGCAACAAAAACAAAAACACTAAGGAAACTTGTTGCTTCCAGATTTGTAAAACAAGAAATATTAAAGGAAACCCACCAGGTTGAAGAGAAATGATGCCAGAAATTCAAAAATAAACTTCAAGATGAATACTACCAAATAAAAAGAAGAGCACATTTTAATAAGAAAAGATTCAATTTATCAATAAGAAACAATAATTATAAATGCATACATCCCTAATAACAGAACTTTAAAATGCATGAAGCAAAATTGCTAGAATTAGCAGCAGAAATAGTTCCACAATCTTTGAAGGAAATTTTTACACCCTTGACTGAATGATTAATAGAAAAACTATAAAAAAATCAGTGAAGACATTGACCTACATGATATTTATGCAATGCTGTACTCAGGAAATTTCTCCATGAGAGACACAGGAGATTAAATACTTATATGACTCCATTTATATAAAATACAAACAACTCTGTCGTGACAAAAACGAGATCAGTGGTTGGCTGAGACTGGGGACAGAATAAAGAATGGAATGCTAAGGGTATAAGAAATCTTTTGGGGATGAGGGAAATTTGTTGTGTCTTAATTAAATTGGTGATTTGATAGGTGTATACAATTGTCAAACTCAAAAATGTGCAACTAAATGGATGTAATTTATTGTATGTAAATTAAAGTTGATAAGAACTATAAATAATTGAATAACTTTAATTTGAAAAGAGCATAAATAGTATAATTCGGGAAACGGACTTGGCCCAGCGGTTAGGGCGTCCATGTACCACATGGGAGGTCCGCAGTTCAAACCCCGGGCCTCCTTGACCCATGTGGAGCTGGCCCATGCGCAGTGCTGATGCGTGCAAGGAGTGCCGTGCCACGCAGGGGTGTCCCCCGCGTAGAGGAGCCCCACGCGCAAGGAGTGCACCCATAAGGAGAGCCGCCCAGCGCAAAAGAAAGTGCAGCCTGCCCAGGAATGGCGCCGCCCACACTTCCCATGCCACTGACAACAACAGAAGCGGACAAAGAAACAAGACGCAGCAAATAGACACAGTGAACAGACAACCAGGGGAGGGGGGGATTAAATAAATAAATAAATCTTTAAAAAAAAAATAAATAAATAGTATAATTCCATTCTGCTAACATTTAAAATACATATTTCTCATGTTCTTTTTTGTGAGGGTGTTATTTATTTTTAAAGGAGCTTTAGATTACATAAATGTTACATCAAAAATATAGGGGATTCCCATATTCCCCACTCACTCTATCTCCTCTCCTCCACTTCCCCCATTAACAACATTTTTCAATAGTGTGGTACATTCATTACAATTAATGAACACATATTGAAGCATTGCTAGTAAGCATGGTCTATAGTTTACAATATAGTTTACACTTTGCACTGTGCAATTTTGTAGGTTTTGACAAAATGTATAATGGCCTGTACTCCCATTGCAATGTCATACAGGACAATTCTAATGCCCCCAAAATGCCCATGTTACACCTATTCTTCCCTTTCCCTCCTCTCAGAACCTCTGGTGGCCACTGCCTTTCTATCAATGATACAAGTTCTTCCATTGCTAGAATAATATTAGGTCTACTTTAGTCCATAGTTGCATTCTTGCCTTATATTTGTTCATTTCTCAATATTGAGAATTTTGGAATGGTGATTCCCACTCTGTTTCTGATTGAGAGTGGGCTTAGATACCATGGAGCAGATGGCTGGAACTATCTTGCTTGCAGTTGTGGATACTATCTGTTTTGTGGGTTGGACATTGTCCATTATCATTCCTTTGTTAGCTGTCCTGAGTGAGTCCAATGAATTGGAGAGTAGATGTTGCAACTCTGCTGAGATTCAGGGTCCAACCAACATACGAACAGACCAAGGATTTAAGGCGCTGAGACATATATTTAACAAGTATAGTGCTAATTATAGAATCAAATAAAAGGAGCAGAAGCATGAAGACTTATTATAAATTAGTCTAACTCTACTACATTGGGAAGCATATATTCCAAAGTAGGGCCTGCTGACAGGATGCTGAATTTCTGAGATTGTCTGCCCTGCCTATAGTGTCTAGATATCTTTAGAGCCCTCAGGAGCCCTGCTGTTTGAGGCACTGTTTACTGAGGAAGTCAATGAAATCCCTCTTAGATGTGCATAAGTGTTAACTTCTGGAATGATCTCCCGACTCACTTTGAAATTTCTTAGCCATAAAAACTCATTTGTATTTAATATTTCCCTCTTTTGATCAAAGTATTTTTCCAAATGCATTGCTAGTTGGTGCTTGGTAATAATCCCTCTGTGCTAGGGAGTCATGTATCACGCCAGGGAAAGGTAGTGCATTTATATGCTGAGTTTGGCTTAGATTTTTCTTCTTTTTGAAAGGAAAGATTTCCTAAGTAATATTCATCAAATGCTTATGATGATAATTTGGAGGAGGTGGGAGGTTGGTGGTGAGATATTTTTAGTGGTTCCTTTCTCTTCATTTTAAAAAACTTTCTTATATTGCTTATATTTAATTTTAAATGGTCATGTACCATTTTTACAGAATCAAAAATTAATTTTCAAAGTGAATTGTTCATGAGGAAAGGAAAACAAGATGGCAGTACACTTCTTTTATAAGATTGACTGTGGCAAATAGAAACAAAAAATCATAACATGTTTGTGGGGCATATTGGAAGAGGCAAAGTGTTTTCACAAAAGTGAGAAAGCTATAAATATGTGAAATAAAATTGTGGAACACCATCGTCTTTTCCTCACAGAGCCTTGAACCTGTTTTTTTTTTATTTTTCATTCTTTTTTTTTTTTTGTTTATTTGTTTAACAGCCTGGGTAACAGCTAATGTGCAAGTAGGTGCAATGATTGTCTATTAAATTATGCTGAACTTCTTTTTAACTGAGGCCAAGGAGACCAATATCTTCTTTCTTTTTTTTTAAACAAATAAATTTTATTGACACATATTAATAAAGAATAAATCCATTCAACGTGTAAAATCGATGGTATTTGGTTAATACCATTGATGAGTTAATAATCACAAACTACTGCATTCATTACTTCAATCACTATTAGAGATTTTTCATTATCCAAATAATAATAAACAAAAACCATACCAACCAATCAACAAACAAAAATATCACAACTCAGTCTCTTTGTGCTTTCCCCACTGTTCATTGCTGCTATTCTGTTACCATCTCTATAGTTTATTTGTATTTATATTTTGTAAAAAAAAGTATTATATATGCAATGTTACCGTATTTGTATTTCATGTGAGGTTTTCCAATGTTACTCAGCCCCATGTTACATTTTTAAGATTTCCTTCTAGCAGTATACATGTCTTTTGACTTTCCCATTCAACAACTGTGAGACTCACTTAATAGCTCTGCTAGTTACAAGTTCTATGATGTTCTTTCACTATTTCTGTCCATTTCCAAAGATTTACAGAAAACCTCACAAGCAATTCAGCACAGATTACTCCTCAGCTTTCCATTCTCTACACTCATTCTATTTTGTGGTGACCTATATTCTAATTATTAACTTCATGAGTTTACGTAATATATTTAGTTCATAAGATCACAATCATATAATATCTGTCCTTGTGTCTGTTTCCTTCACTCAACATAATGTACCAGGTTCATCTATGTTGGCATATGCTTCACAACTTCTTTTCTCCTTAGAGTTGCATAATATTCCATTGTGTGTATACACCACAGTTTATGTATTCATCAGTTGATGAACTCCTATTTTTTCTTTTGTTGCTCATGCTTTGGGTGTAAAGTTTAAGAAACTACTGGTAACCACGAGACCTTGAAAATGTATTTGTTAGAGGTTTGCAATAATTAACAAGCTGTAGCTCAGTTTCCCCTAATATGCATTGGGAAAAGGCTAATTCCATTCCCCATAAGCCTATTTGCCTAAGAGCATGGCACTTCCCTAAATGTTAAATTAAAAAAACACATAGAGACAGAAGTAAAGGGAAATGAAAACCTTCTCTACCTACATATCAGAGGGAGATAAAATTCCTATAGAACAAAGAAACATCTGCTCCTGCAGCATTCCAAAACACCATAACTCCCTAACCCACTATATTCTGGTCACTATCAGAAAAAATTTCACCTCTAGGGCTTCCTATTGGCCCCTGTACTTCACTCGAACCCTCAACCCCTTCCACCAACTATCATTTCCTAGATAAGTTCCCCCCTTTCAAGGGGGGGCTGAAGTCTGCTTTTCAGACCCCCTCCATTGAGAGAGCTTCTCAATAAATTCTTTGTCTATAGTCATCTCAGTCTCCATGTCCCAGTAAGCACTGTATTTTTCTCCAACAGTATTCCTACATTTTCTTCTAGGAGTTTTATGGTTGTTACTTTTATATTTAGGTCCATGATCCATTTTGAGTGGATTTTTGTATAAGTTGTGAGATAAGGGTTGTCTTTCTTTCTTTTGGAAATGGATATCCATTTCTCCCAGGACCATTTGTTGACCCAGCTGGGAAGGCTGAGAGTTTTGTCAAAAATAACTTGACCAGATATGTGAGGGACAATTTCTGAGAACTTGATTCAGTTCCATCGGTCAGTCTGTCTTTCTTTATGCCAGTACCAAGCTGTTTTTACCACTGTAACTAAGTAATTTTTTTAAGTCAGGAAGTAACAGTACCCAATTTTGTTTTTCTTTTTCTTTTTTAAGACAGGCAATTCTGGGCCTATACTTAACCTTCCAAATAAATTTGGTAATTGGCTTTTCCATTTCTACAAAAAAGGCTGTGGGGATTTTTTACTGAAATTGCATTGAATTTTGAGTCAGTTTGGGTAGAATTGACTTCTTAATGGTATTTAGTCTTCCCATCCAGGAAAATGAAATGTCCTTCTATTTACTTGACTTTTTCAGTATCTTTTAGCAATGTTTTATAATTTTCTGAATACATGTCCTTTATGTCCTTGGTTAAATTTATTCCTAAATATTTGCTTTCAAAATCACTATTATAAATAGCATTTTTTTTCTGATTTCCTCCTCACATCACTGATTAGTAGTGTATAGAAAAAATGCTACAGATTTTTGCATATTAAGCTTGTATCCTGTCACTTTGGTGAACTTGTCTATTAGTTCTAGCAGCTTTGTTGTGGATTTTTCAGGATTTTCTAGATCTATGATCATATCATCAGCAAACAGTGAAAGTTTTACTTCTTTCTTTCCTATTTGGGTGCCTTTTATTTCTAGCTAGAACTTTTAGCACAATATTGAATAACAGTTTTGACAGTGGGCATACTTTTCTTGCTCCTGATCTCAGCAGGAAATGTTTCAGACTTTCAACGTTGAGTATAATACAATGTTAGCTGTAGGTTTTTCATATATGCACTTTACCATGCCTGTTTTGTTGTGTTTTTTTTTAATCAAGAAAGGATGAGGTATTTTTTCTATATCAATCAAGAGGATCAAGTGATTTTCTTCTTCAATTTGTTAATGTGGCTTAGGACAGTAATTGATTTTCTGGTGTTGAATCACACTTGCATACCTTGGATAAATCCCACTTGATTGTGGTGCATAGTTCTTTTAATGTGCTTTTGGATTCGCTTTGCAAATATTTTGTTGAGGATTTTTCCATAGATATTCATTAAAGATATTGGTCTGTAATTTTCTCTTTTCATAGTATCTTTATCTGATTCTGGTTTTACGGTGGTATTGACTTCATAGAATGAGTTTGGTAGCATTGTTTTCTGTTCAATTTTTTTGGAAGAGCTTAAGCAAGAGTAATATTGGATCATCCTGGAATGATTGGTAGAATTCACCTGTGAAATCACCTGACTTTCATCTTTGGGATGTTTTTGACTGTTTCAATCTCTTTACTTGTGATTGGTTTGTTAAGTTCTTCTATTACTTCTAGGGTCAGTGTAGGTTGTTCAAGTGTTTCTAGGAATTTTTCCATCTCATCTACATTGTTTAGGTCTTTGGCATAAAGTTGTCACAGTATCCTTTTGTGATTTCTCTAATTTCTGAGGGGCCAAAGGTAATGCCCCCCTTCTCATTTCTGATATTATTTATTTGCATTTTCTCTCTTTCTTTTCTTTGTCATTCTAGTAAAGGTTTGTCTATTTTGTTGATCTCTTCAAAGAACCAACTTTTGGGTTTGTTGGTTCTCTCTGTTGTTTTTCTGTTCTAGATTTCATTTATTTCTACTCTGATCTTTACTATTTCTTTCCTTCAGCTTGTTCCAGGATTGGTTTGCTGTTACTTTTCTAGTTCCTCCAGATCTTCAATTTTAGCACTTCTTTCCTTTTTAATGTAATCATTGAGGGCTATAAAGTTCACTTTCACCATTGCATTTGCTGTGTTCCGTGGGTTTTGATATGTTTGATTCTCATTTTTGCTCATCTCAAGATATTTACTGAATTCTCTTGCGATTTCTTCTTTGACCCACTGATTATTTCAAAGTGTGTTGTTTAATCTTCAAACATTTGTGAAATTTCCTTTTTCCATCCATTATTGGTTTCCAGCTTCATTCTGTTATGATCAGAGAAAGTGTTTTTTATAATTTCAATCATTTTAAATTATTGAGAAATTTCTTGTGACCCAACAGTTGGTCTATCCAGGAGAAGGATCACTGAGCCCTTGGAAAGAATGTATATCCTGCTCTATAAATGTCTGTTAGATCTAGTTCACTTATCATATTATTCAAGCTCTCTGTTTATCCTGTGTCCAGATGTTCTATCCAATACTGAGAGCAATGTATTGAATTCTCCAACTATTATTGTAGAGACATCTATTTTTCTCTTCAGTTTTGCTAGTATGTGTGTCATATTTCTTGGGGTAGCCAAGTTAGGAGAATAAATATTTAGTATAGGTATTTCTTCTTGGTGAATTGCTTATTTTATTAATATACAATGACCTTCTTCATCCCTTATAACATTTTTGCATATAAAATCTATTTTGTCCAATATTAGTATTCCTACTCCAGCTCTTTTTTATTATATTTGTGCAGAATATCTTTTTCCAAACTTTCACTTTCAACCTGCTTGTGTCCTTACATTGAGGTGAGTCTCCTGTAGACAGAATATAGATGGTTCATATTTTTTAAATCAGTTATATTAGTCTATGTCTTTTGATTAGGGAGTTCATGCCTTTAACATTCAATGTTATTACAATAAAGGCATTGTTTACATCATCCGCTTTGACCTTTAGCTCTCCATTGTCTGTTTACTAATGTGTCTTTTTACCCTTTAATTTACTCTTTCTAATATTCTTTATTTCTATATTCTCTTCCAAGTCTCTCACCCTTGCTTTTTCCTTTCAGTCTGCAGCACTCCCTTTAGTATCACTTGCAATTCTGGTCTTTTGGTAACACATTCTATCAGTTTTTGTATGTCTGTGAAGACTTAGAACTCACCCTCATTTTTGAAGGACATTTTTACTGGATACAGAATTTTTGACTGGCAGTTTTTCTCTTCAGTACCTTAAATATATCATACAACTTTCTTCTCTCCTTCATGATTTCCGATGAGAGGTAGGCACTTAATCCTACTGAGGTTCCCTTGTATGTGTTGCTTTGTTTTTCTTTTGCTGCTTTCAGAATCCTCTCTTTATTTCTGATATTTGTTATTCTGAATAATAGGTGTCTTGGAGTAGGTCTATTCAGATTTATTCTGTTTGTGGTATATTGTTTTCTTTGGTATTGATATTTAACTCTTTCATGAGAGTTGGGAAGTTTTCAGTCATTATTTCCTCAAATATTCTTTCTGTCCCTTTTCCATTCTCTTCTCCTTCTGGTACACTGATGATGTGTATGTTTGTGCATTTCATGTTCTCATTCAATTCCATTAGATCCTGTTCCATTTTTTCCATTCTCTCTATTTTCTTTCCTCCTGTCTTTTCCAGTTTGGATGCTCTATCTTCAAAATCACTAATTCTTCAAGCAATGCAAATTTGCACATATGTGCCTCTAATGTATTTTAAATCTCATTCATTGTTTCTTTCATTTCCATAAGCTCTGTTACTTTTCTTTGTAGGCTCTCGAATTGTTCTGTATGCTCACCCAGTGTCTTCTTAATATCCTGTATTTCTTTAGTCATATTTTCCTTCAATTCTTTAAATTGGTTTAGGATATTTGTGTGATTATCATTGATTAGTTTTCTTAAGTCCTTCAAGATATTTGGTTTGTTCCTTTGGCTGGGCCATCTCTTCCTATTTCCTAGTATGGCTTGTAATTTTTTGCTGATGTCCAAGCATCTGAATATGTTGGTAAATAAAATCTGATGGCCAATTTCACTATCCTGCTTAGTTTTTTTTTTTTTCTACAGCTCTTCTTTGATTTTTGATTCAACTTATTCTAAGTCTCTAAGACTTCCCAGCCTAAGTTATCAAAATTGGGCCAGGGTCTCCCTAATGGGGTGCAGATTTTCTCTCCAAGGTCTTATAAGAGACTTAACAGCAGTTTTTCTCCATGCAATTTCCTCATCAGCCAGCAGATGGTGCTCATCAGAGAACCTTTCCAAAGAGGTGCTTCCTGCAATGTCAGCTTTCCCGTGTTTCTGGTCCGGCCAGAGCCAAGATTCAAAGTGGGCTCTGCTGGCAGAATTCACTGAAAAGGAGTCCTCCAATTCACCCTCCCTTCTCCCTTTTAACAGCTGACAAGGAGAAAGAGGTCTGTTCCTCTCTTAGTCAGCTGCAGTGAACCAGGAGTTTTATCCAGGCTTGATTCTTGAGGGTAGGGGATGAGAGCCAGCCCTTCCTGGACTTCTGGGCATTTGGTAACTCACATTTTTTTTAAAATTTTGGATTCTTTGTTTCTCTATCCCTCACCCAGCTGGGAGTAGTACAGAGCTGTCTTAGTCTGCTGAGCCCCAAAAACAGGTTCCTCAGTGAGCTTTTGGCCCTTTCTTTGTTGTTTTTGTGAGCATTTTGAGCCCTGCCTGCCTATTCAAATGTCATCCTCTAGGAACTCCTGATACCTTCTTTGAAAGAAGGGGTAATAATGTTGCAAAATAGATAATTTGGGGCACAATTATCAAATGAATAAATTGTGAATAAAGACAGGATATCTTGTCAGCATCATTCAAATTATGAATACTCAGTAGTTGCATATTCCACCATAGCATATGTCTAACCTGACTTTCAAGTTATTTAAATTTGTGGAGATTTAGTTCCAAGATCAGTTTCTAAATTTTAGAAAGGTCATGTATAAATCACCACAGATGAAATTTCATATTTCAGTTCATACCATGACACCTGTATATATATTGTATGACATGAAACTCTGTAACTATAACAGGGAGTCTTGAATAAAACTGATCCAACAGTAGTAACTAGATTTCCATGAAATACATTGTGCTCCAGCAATAGTTTGCCTTTTGAAGTATCCTAACTATACCCTCATGTTTTATACTTTAAATAAAAATATAAATTGGGGATAAGTAATATAAAGTCCAGACATCCAAGAAATGCTGAAAAATTCAATGAAAATTTTGAATATTATATTTTACATATAATGCCATCAACAGCATCCAATTATTTACATAAATAAAGTTTTCAACCATATTTTTCCATTTTTTTCTAGACACTGGTCATGCTTAAAAGCTCTTACAAGTGAGCATTTGTAAGTTCTTTCCAGGATAACCTATTTTTGTATTATTTTTGGTAAACCTGAAGCAGTTCTTGCTGTTTACATTAGTAACAAATGGGATACAAAATTCAAGCATTATCCATAAGATAATCCCCCTAAAAAAAGATAGGTTGGGAAGTGGATGTAGCTCAAGCACTTGGGCCTCTGCCTCCCACATGGGAGGTCCTGGATTCAGTTTCTGGTGTCTTCTAAAGAAGATGAGCAAGACAATGAGCCGAAGCGATGGACTGGCACTGTGAGCTGATGCAACAAGCTGATGCAATGAAGAGACACAATGAGGAAACACAATGAGAGACAAAACAAGCAGGGAGTAGAGGCAGCTCAAGTGATTGGGTGCCTCCCTCCCACATGGGAGTTTCCAGGTTCAGTTCCCAGTGCCTTCTAAAAAGAAGATGAACACACAAGAAGCAGACAAAGCAAGTGTAAACAACGAGGAGGTGGGAGAAATAAATAAATACAATAATTTTTTAAAATGATGGGTTATGCTAATGACTGAAATCATCATTGAAGCTTAAGGCTTTGAAGACCATATAAATTTTAGGCCACACCATGGCTGCTATAAGAATCAAAGTGTAAAATCTCGCAGAATATATCTATCTTCATGAGAAAAGTAAAAATGAATGGCTACAAATTGTCACACTATAAATAGATTTTGGTAGCATAACTAGGAAGTTAAAATAGAAAAAACTAATGCCTGGGTCCCACTCTCAGAGATTCTGATTTAATTGGCATAACATGTGATTGGGCATTAGGATTTTTAAAATTCTCAGATGATTCTAATATGCAATCAAGTTTGAGAATTTCTGGGCTAGAGAATCCTGAAATCTTTCTTCCCAAGAAATGAGTGACTTTTCTGAAATGAACAATAATAATAATTGTAATCTTTAATAATTGTAAGTCATTATAACTTGATTGTTAGGTAGTCATTCACCTGACAAAAACAAACAGTATAAGTTTACAAAGAAACACCATTCATATTTGACCTAAAAAATTTAGACTTCAATATTTTAATTAGCAGAATTAAAAAGTATGTTCCTAAAATGCAAGTATGTATAATATGGATATATACATATGTTATATGCATATATATGTCATATACATATATTTATATACATATTTAAGCAATACTATATAATATGTCCTTTTCTCACCATAGGAGAGGTAATAACATTTATACATTCATCTTTAGCTTTTAGAGAAGTAAATTTTCATTTTCTAGTATATTTATATTTCAACATAAAAGTAATGCGTGCACGTGAAATAAAATTTTGAAAAACATTCAAGTGACCTAAAAATTTTATAATACATTTTGCTATTATTATTATCAATTTTTTCAAATATTCATAAATGTCCAAGGAACAATTTTAATGTAACCGCCATCTAGATTTAACTGACATTATTTTTCTATATAAAATTAAAACCCTTTTGTATCCCTCCACCTTGACAAAATCCAATACTCATTCTTAATAGCAAACTAGGGATAGAGAGGAATTTTCCTAAGGTAATTAAGAATATCTATAATAAAATTACAGCAAACATATTACTTAAAAATGAGAAATTCGATGATTTCCCCATAAGATCAGGAACAAAACAAGTAAATCCCCTCATACCACTCCTATTCAACATTGTACTGGAAATCTTAGCTAATACAATAAAATAAGAAAAGGAAATAAGAAGTATACAGGTTGAGAAGAAAGAAATAAAATTGCCTTTGCTCATAGATGACATGATCGTCTATATAAAAATCCCAGAGAATCAACTTAAAAATTCTTGGAACCAATAAGCAATTACAGAAAGGTTGCAGGACACAAAGTTATTATATAAAAATCAGTTGCTTTCCTATATACCAGCAATAAACAATTGGAATTTGGAATTAAAGCACAACACCATTTTTATCAGCACCAAAAAATAAAATATAAAGACATGTATCTAGAAAATATTTTCAAGACCTATGTGAGGAAAATTACAAAACCTTGTTAAAGAAATCAAAGAAGAGCTAAATAAATTGAAAGATATGTTCTTGTATAGGGTGATTTAATATTGTTAAAATGTCAATGCTCCACAACTTTACCTATAGATTCAATGTAATGATAACCAAATCCCAATAAGATATTTTGTGGATATCACAAACTAGTTCTAAAGTTTATGTGGAAGGCAAAAGACCCAGAATAGCCAATACGATATTGAAGAAGAAAATCAAAGTTAAAGGATTTATAAAACTATAGTGATCATTACAGTGGTACTAGTGAAAGAATAGACAAAAAAAATCAATGGAACAAAATAGAGAACCCATAAACAGATCTACACAAAAATACCCATCTGATCTTTGACAGTGGAGCAAAGACAATTCAATGGAGAAAGGACTTTTCAACAAATGATAATATGACAATTGGGTAGCCATATGCAAAAAAAAAAAAAAAAAAAAGAATGTAGACTCAGACCTTACACCTTTCACCACAATTAACTCAAAATTGATCATAGCTTTAAACGTAAGATGCAAACTATAAAATATCTAGAAAATAACATAGGAGAAATTTTAGGTGACCTTAACTTTTTAGGTACAATACCAAAACACTATCCATTAAAGAAAAAGTTGATAAGTTCGTAAGTTGGATTTCATTAAAATTTGAAACTTTTGCTCTGCAAAAATCATGGTTAAAAGATGAGATAAGCCACAGACTGGAAGAAAATATTTTCAAAACACATATTTGAAAAAGGGATTGCATCCAAAATATATGAAGAACTCTTAAAATTCAAGTATAAGGAAGCAACAATTAAAGGAGCAAATTATCATGACACTTTAGTGAAGAAGAAATACAGAAATAGCCATATTAAAAGACACTCAACGTCATGTCATTAAAGAATTACAGACTAAAACAACAATGAGATACCGCCACACATTTATTAGAATGACTAATCAAAAACACTGACTGCTCCAAATTCTGGCAAGAATGTAAAGCTACAGGAGCTCTGATTCATTGCTGGTGATAATACAAAATGGTACAGCCACTTTTGAACACAGTTTGGCAGATTCTTACAAAGCTAAACATAGATTTACCATACAATCCAGCAATAATGTTCCTAGATATTTATACAAATGAAATGAAAACTTATTTTCATGCAAGAACTTATACACAATTGTTTATAGAAGCTATATCCATAATTGCCTAACTTGAAAGCAGCTAAAATGTCCTCCAATAAGTGAATAAGTAAACAAACTGGTATATCTACATAATTGAATATTATTCAGCAATAAAAAGAAATAAGCTTTCAAGATATGGAGGAATCTTAAATGCATATTGCTGAGTGAAAGAAGCCAGTATGAAAAGAGTATATACTATAAGATTCCAACTATATGACCTTCTGGAAAATGCAAAACTGTAGAGACAGTAAAATGATAAGTGGTTGCCAAGGGTTTGAGGGAGTGGAGAACACAGGGGATTTTTAGGGCAGGGAATTTACTTTGTATAATATTGCACAGGTGGATACATGACATGTATTTGTCGAAAGAGAACTTTTACATAGTTTACACCAGAGTAAACCCTAATGTAAACTATGGACTTTATTTAAATATAACATATCAATACTGGTTCATCAATTGTGACAAATATACAAAACTAATGCAAGATATTAAAAAAGGTGAAATTGTATGCAGGGGAGAGGGAGAATCTGGGAACTCTGTGTTTTCTGCTCAATTTTTCTGTAAATCTAAAACTGCTCGAAAAATATGGTCTATAAATTAATTTTTAAAAATGTAACCAATACCTAGACTTAACAAGGTATGATTTTACCATATTTTCTTGACATCTTTTTAAGAAATAAGGTATTGCACTAGCAACATATATAGCCTAAGAGTTACCTCCTGAAAGCCTCCTTGTTGCTCAAATGTGGTCTCTCTCTAAGCCAAGCACTATATAAACTCACTACCTACTCCTACATCCTCCTCTACATGGGACATTGACTCCCAGGGATGAAACTCCCTGGCACCAAGGGATTATTACCAAGTGCTAACCAGTAATGCATTTGGAAAAAGACCTAGACCCAAAGGGGGGAATACTAAATATAAATGTGTTTTATGACTAAGAGATTGCAAAGCAAGTTGGAAGGTTATTCCAGAGATTATACTTATGCACATCTCAGGAAGATCTCACTGACTTCCACAGTAAACAGTGCCTCAAGCAGGGGCTCCTGAGGATTCTAGAGATATCTAGACAATATAGGCAGGGCAGACAACCCCAGTAAACTGTCACTCCATCAATGGACCTTATCTTGGAATATATGATAACCTATCCACCCAATGTATTGGAGTTGGACTCATTAATAATTTTCCTACACATGGTTATTCTGACCCTATAATTTGAATTTATAATTAGCATTATACCCATTAAATATATGTCACAGAGACTTAAATCTTCCAGCTGTTCACATGCTGGTTGACACTTGAATCTCAGCAGAGTTGCAGTCAAAACCTTCTCTCTAGTTCATTGGACTCACCTAGGACAACTAACAAAAGGATGATGATGGATAATGCCCATCCCCCAAAAAACAGAGTATCTACAATGGCAAGCAAGACAGTTCCAACCATATGCCCCATGGGATCTAAGGCCCCTCTCAATTGGAAGTAGAGTGGGCATCACCATCCCAAAATCCTCAAGATTGAGGAACAAACAAGCATAAGGTGGGAATGCAACTATGGACTAAAGGAGACTTAGTCTAGCTATGGAAGAACTTGTAATATTGATATAAAGACAGTAGGCACTAGAGATTCTGAGGGGAGGGAGAGGTAAGAATAGGTATAACATGGCACATTTTGGGAACATTGGAATTGTTCTTCATGATATTGCAATAATGAATACCAGTCATTACACATTTTGTCAAAACCTATAAAATTATGCAGTGCAAAGTGTAAACCATAATGTAAACTATAAACCATGCTTACTAGCAATGCTTCAATATGTTTTCACCAATTGTAACAAATGTACCACACTAATGAAAAATGTTAATGGGGAAAGTGGGGCAGGTGGTGGGGTACATAGGAATCTCCTGTGTCTTTTATGTAACATTTATGTTATCTAAAGCATCTTTAAAAATAAAGAAAAAGAAAAAATAAGGCATTACATATGCAGTTAAAGCCTGTATATTAAAGTTTGCACACATACACACACATACACACACATTGCAGCCCATTTTCCTCATAGCCTTTTGGTTCTTCTTCTATTTTAAAAAAAATAATTTTACTATATACATATGAATAGTACAGTATAGTACTGTATAGCCATGTGTAGTACATTATATAATATTATAGTATAGTATTATGATTTTTTAAACTTATACTTGACTTTCTCAACTAAATATATTTAAAATTGGAATAAAGGAAATCATACTATATACATAATTTTGTATATACATAGTTTTGTTTTTTCCCCTAACAGATTTTCATTATAAACCAATGCTAATAAATATAAATCTAGCTTATTTATTTAAAACTTTCATACAGTATTCTATCATCTGAGCATATCAGGATTTATTAATTTAAATTTCTGCTTATGGATATTTAAGTTGATTGCATATTTGCTTTTATAAATAGTACTACAAACAATAGGCATTCTTGTGCATACATATACTAATGTGCCAGGTTTTCATTAGGGTAAATATACCTAGGACAAGAATTTTAAGTTTATAAGTTCTACAGATCTTCAATTTTACTAGGTGTTGGCAAATTATTCTCCAACATGGTTATACCAATTTATGTTCTCACCAATAGTTGGCATTTAAATTTTATATTTTGGCCTTTCTAATAGTTTGAAAACTGGGTCTTGTTTTATCTTGTATTTTTCTTCTTACTAGTTAGGCTGAACATCTTTTTAAATGATTCATAGTCTCTTTAAATGATTCCAGTCTCTTCTTCAAAGAACTGCCCATTAACCTTTCCAAGTTTTTCAGTTGAGTTTTAAGTCTTTTGCTCATTGATTGTATGAGTTCTTCGTGTATTTTGGTTAATAATCTTTTATCGGCTACATATGCTTCAAGTATCTTTTCTTGGTTGGTAGCTTATTTTTAACTTTGTTTATAGTGTCTTATGTCACACAAGGTTTTTAAAAAATTTTAATATATTGCATTTAACAAACTTTTCTTTTATGATTTAAGCTTTTATGCTCTTTCTCTCTGCATTTAGGTGTTTTCCCTGTAATCAAAATGTAATTATTTGATAGAAAAGACATTTTGAAATTCCTGATATAATTTTTGAAGAGTTAATACACCACCATTGATGCAGGAGAGTCTCTGATTTATTGTGTTCAGTTACACGACTTTTCTATTCCAAGGAATTTCTTTACATACACAGTCCAATATAACTTATAGTTCATGTGATATATCTGGCTTTCTAATTCCAATACTCTATTAGGATCTTTTTTTTTTTAAAGATTTTTAAATTTATTTCTCCCCTACCCCCTCCCAGTTGTTTGTGCTCTGTATCTATTTGCTGTGTGTTCTTCTTTGTCCACTTCTGTTGTCAGCGGCACGGGAATCTGTGTTTCTTTTTGTTGCGTCATCTTGTTGCGTCAGCTCTCCATGTATGCGGTGCCATTCCTGGGCAGGCTGCACTTTCGCGCTGGGCAGCTCTCCTTACAGGGCGCACTCCTTGCGCGTGGGGCTCCCCTATGCAGGGGACACCCCTGCATGGCAGGGCACTCCTGCACGCATCAGCACCACATGGCCAGCTCCACATGGGTCATGGAGGCCCGGGGTTTGAACCGTGGACTTCCCATGTGGTAGACGAACGTCCTACCCACTTGGCCAAGTCTGCTTCCCAGGATCTTTTTTTAAATATATAATTCCAAGAGTAATATTCACTCTTTCTGCTCTTTCAATCACCAGCTAGGTCTTTGCCTTAAGTTGGGTGACATTTTATTTGGATGAACTTCTCATAAAACTTTGTCCCTATTCATAAAGATTTTGTACGTGGAAAATTCATTTCTACCCTTCAGATCTCTTTATATTACTCTGAGTTATCAAATTGCTGGCATATGCAATCAATTTGCTTAAATAAATTTTTGTAGGAAGCTAATGGTGGCATTTAAATTAAATAGTACCTTATAAATGAAAACTAATTTCTAATTCCTTTAAAATATCAGGCTGAATGTGGCCTACAGGGAAATTTTTACAACAATAATAGCAGCATTGGGGTTATTTTCAATTTTAGAAAATATTTCAAACAAATATTTTAAAAAATACCTTCTGCGACATTTCGTATATGGATATATATATGGGAATGCATAAGGCAAAATCATTTCCTTACCCGTGTAAAATATTTCCCATTTCGATTTGATGCTTTCTTTCTTTAAAATATATTTGAAAAGCATAGTGAACTTTCAGTAAATAATCTCATGGGCTGAAAATGGGAACTTGCTATTGTTCCAACTTCCACGGTCACCAAACTAGCCTTATTCACATTCTATACTAATAGCCAAATGCCATTCATGGGACAAAATAATTGCTGATAGCAACAGAAATATTTTTAAACTATGCTCTTCTTTTTTGTTCACATCTGTTCTGTGTTTGAATGAATTTTCATTCGGTTTTAGAAAATGTGCTTAACTGTATATTAAGTAGCCTGGGATCTGCGTGTGTGAATGAGGAGAGAACAGCTGACACAGAGTATATCATGGGACTGTACATAATATGGCCCCAGTGACCCATACTGGTCTTTCCCTTGTGGGATACAGTGTAATAGAACCCTTTATTAGTTTTCCAAACATAAACAATGCACATGGTCTGTGTGCCTTATCATTTTCAAACCACGAGGTGCTATTCTTAGAAATACATGCTGGCATTAAAAACAGGCACTTAATTCCTAAGGTTCTTTACAGGATTTGATTGTATTACAGTGAAAAGTGCCTTTTGATTTTAATATTTATAAGAACCCTATTTCCTAGTTGGAAAGAATGTAACAATTGATAAATAAGCTGCTTTTATATTCCATAAAGCAGTAACTATAACCAATGCTCAGAAAATTTTAAATAAAATTCCCCATAAAACACAAAAATTCTAAAAGAAAAGAGGCCCCTCTATAATTGTAAACCGATACATATTTCTTTCTCTGAAACCACTTCCTCCTTTAAGGAATATGGCCTTAATAGTGGCCTTGACCTATCTACTGCCCCTGTGGAAAATGTGGGTCTTTTCTAATATTTTGAATACAGCAGTCAATAAGGTTTTTTCCTTAGCAGGGGAGCCTGAATCATCAGTTCACTCCACCAGACAGGTTTGTGCCAGCATTTGCTACAATCCTAGGCAAAACAGCTCCTCTGAACTTGAGTGAGGTCATTGTAGTACAAATCCCCTGAACTCGCAGAGTGCTGACTATGGTTAAAGAAATTTCCCATAGATAATGTCATTTCACAACACTCAATCAGTTACAACCTTTTTTTTTTTCAGATGAAAAAATTATGGCCAATGGTGGTTTTTCAACCACAGGTCTCAACTAAGAGTCGTCCTTTATTCCACCTTTCCTCACAGCCCATAGCTAGCCCATGAGCAAGTCTTGTCAGCCTTGTCTTTAGAATAACACAAACACAACCAGTTTTACCCCTTTCACCATGGCCACCCTGTTCAAGTGGCAACCATCTCTCTTCAGAACAACTGCAAAGCATCTGTCTGGTCTTCCTGAGTGCATTCCTGCCCCACCCCTGTCCAGCATCCACAGGAGCAGAGAGATGTTTCTGAAGCATGAATCAAATCACATAACTCTTCTGATTACTAATCCTCTGATAGCTTCCCATGGCCATCAAGGCTTTTTAGGATTTGGCTCTGCTCATATCTCTTATATCATATTCCTTAACTTGCCCCCTAATTCTTTGGATTCCAGCCAAATTATCTTTTCTGTGTCCTTCAAACATGCCAAGCTTATTCCTGAAGGACTTTGTACCTGCTGCTGCTTCTGCTTGGGTCACTTTTCCCCAGATATTTCAATAGCCACCTCTTTTTGATCAGTCCTGTCTCAGCTCAAACCCTATTTTCTTAGAGAGACTTTCCTTTCACATCCTTGGTAAAACATCTCCTATTCCCAATCCTCTATCACACTGTCCTATTTTATCTTCTTCATCACATTTATTCATCCTTGAAATTATACTAATTTATGTATTTATTTTCTCTCTTTCTCTATGTTATTAATCAATTCCTACATGACAAATTAACCAAAATTTAGGATTAAAACAACAGTAAGTATCTGTGAGTTTCTGTGAGTTAGGAATTTGGGAATGGTGTAGCTGGGTTGTAACTTGGAGTCTCTCATGAGGTTGTAGTCAGATGTCAGTCAGAGCTGCAGACATCTGAAGGCTTGAACAGGGCTGAGAATCTGATTTCAAGATAGGCTAGCACATATGGTTGGCAAGTATGTGCTGGCTATTAGACAGGAATTTTAATTCCTCACCACATGGACTTCTCCATAGTACTGCTGTAGTGCCCTTACAGCTGGCTTCCCTCAGAGCTAATGATCCAAAAGAGCAAGACAGAAACCACCATGTTCTAATGATTGAGCCTCAGAAGTAACTCACTGTCATTTCTGCAATATCATCCTGATTACATAGGTTATCCTAATACAGTGAATGAGGAGACTATACAAGGGTATAGTTTTCAAAAGATGAGAATCATTGGGTGGGGGCCATCTCAGAGAATGACTACTATATGCTAGAGGTCATGAACTCTGTCCTGTTCGATAATATCACCAGTGACCAAAAAAGTACCAGATAGTCAATGAATATTTGATTAATAATTGACTAATTGGTTAGTGGCAAACCTGTGTTTCAGGTTCTGAGTTTGTACTCAATCATGTCTGTGTGTGTGTGTGACATATAAAATGGGAGTCAAATGAGCTGGGTCCCTTCGTAGGTTTGCCCCTAATTAGGCATATGACTTGTCCGAGTTACTGAACCTCCATGATCCTCAATAGTTTCATCTATAAAATACAAATTACATCTATCCTGTCTCATTTACACACTTGTTATAAGCATTGTGTAATAGCAATTCAGTTCAACTGGGGGTTGAAGCCACATTCCACATTCAAACTATGTGATTTTCTAATTATGGTACATTTGTCCTAACCCTCTATATCCTCATTAACAAAAGTAATATGTAAAATTTAACAATCTATTATGCTTCCAACCCTCATTAGCAACAAATGATATGCTATAGTTTGAAGGTGCTTTTAGAAACAGTATTGCATGGTTTAGCTAAGGAATACTATTATTGTCAAAATAACAGATCAGTCTGTCGGGAAAGCAGTGTAATGTGTTCTGTCTGAGAAGATAGGACCGGCCAGCATGGTAATGCTACAGATTAATAGAATGGGCCCATGGGACTATTGGAGGTAGAAAATTGGTAATTAATGGCAAACCCAACTTGAGCCAAACACACAGCTGCTATCACTTCATAGACCTCACTTCAGTTGGCTAAGACCTTGCCAATGGCCTCTGAGATTTCTGGCATGAGGGCCCACTAAACTCAAGAAAGCATGGGGAAATGTTTTCAACAAGGCCCAAGGGGGCACCCTTGTACCTTTCTAGAAATGAAGGGGAAACTCGGCCCCAACCACAGGACAGCTGTGATATTGTGCATTCTATAAACACATGCTTATATTTTGGAAATCTAGTTTGTCTCCCACAATCCTTGCATTTACTCACAGACTGTAGCCAGGAACAAAGTTCTCCCACTGTACCCCAAAACGTTAAGAAATCTTGCATCCCTCAAATCACTAAAAGCAAAAGACTCTTGTTACGGCTCATAGCTCATATGACTGATCATTTAAATTCTCCCTGCTTTTGTTTTAAAACTTGTTTATTACAAGTCAGTAGGAATTGAGGCAATAACATCTACGACAATTGTCCTTATACCTCAGTCATGCTTGTTTCTTCAATATTATTTTGTATATTAGGATTTGTAGGTTTCATTTTAAAATTCTTAAATTTGACAAGTAGTTTAGCTTTTAGATCTCTCACTAATTGCTTTTCTTACTAAAAACACTTGCAATTTTGGCATCCATAACCTGCTTGATCCTCATAGTAGAGAAAAGGTTTAGCAGCCTACATTATTTATATATTTTTAGCTATATTGTGACAAAAAAGGAAATGCCTGAAGGAACTTTAATGCTTATATCTTATAAGAATTCCATAATTCCCAGAACTCAGAAGCTTATTTCATTTGTGTTTAGAATAAAATATGGGATATGAATTTCTGAACAATGATGTAACTGATATATTTGAACAGACATCTGTAGAGCTAGGCGAAGTGTCATTCATATGTTTGTGGAATCAGACAATTTCATGTAATTTAAAGATAAGGAGGGATCTTAGTAACTTATTTGTCAGCATTCTTACCAGTCGGCTAGTTTATAGTAAGTTTAGTACATCCAAGCATACTTGCACAACTCTGGGCCTAGGACCTGAGAGAAAACTTTAGGATTCAAAGCAATATAAAACAGTGCTACCAATTGCACTGCATTACACATCTATGAATTTTTGATGCTTAATACCTTAAAGCTGTCATAAACCATGAACTGAATTCTCCAAGAGTGTTCAATGAAAAAAGCCAGATGGGATTAAGGAGTCATTTCCACAAGAGAGGAATAGATTTTCTCTCAACTCTTCTGGTTTCTATGAGGAAGGATTTTTCCTAAACACTCCTGCCCTCTTCCCTTCCCTTTTCTCCCTTGCTCCCACAAAAGTAGAGAATCTTATCTTATTTTAAATTGGGAATTTAAAAATAAATTGGGGAAAGCGAACTTGGCCCAATGGATAGGGCATCCGCCTACCACATGGGAGGTCCATGGTTCAAACACCGGGCCTCCTTGACCTGTGTGGAGCTGGCCCATGGGCAGTGCTGATGCACTTGGGGAATGCCGTGCTGAGTGGGGGTGTCCCCCCATAGGAGAGCCCCATGTGCAGGGGGTGCACTCTGTAAGGAGAGCTGCTGGTGTGAGGGAAGGTGCAGCCTGCCCAGGAGTGTTGCCACACACACGGAGAGTTGACCCAGCAAGATGACGCAACAAAAAGAAATACAGACTCCAGGTGCTGCTGATAAAGATAGAAGTGGTCACAGAAGAACACACAGGGAATGGACAGAGAGCAGACAATAGGGGGAGGAAGGGGGGAGAGAAATAAATCTTTAAAAAATAAATAAATAAATAAAATTGGGCATGCTCAGCTCAGTTCCATCCTCCATTATCTTTGGGAGAGAACAGGCTCCATGGGCAAACCTAACAGGGAAATCCTGACCTGAAGAGACCTGCCTGACCCCAGAAATAAGGTGGGTAAGTCTCTCTGAGGATCAGTTAGCAAGACTCTTTTTCCTTCATAAGTTAAAACCTTTATCTCTGCTATTATTTTTGGTTTTCATCTGTCAATGCTTTCTCTTATTTCTCAAAACTCCAACCATTTCCAGCAAACAAATTAATAACCTATTAATAACCTGACTATAGAAATATCCTTGTAATCTTCCACACAACTTCTTACCCCCACTCAAGTCCACACTTAGAGTCGTATCCCAAGTTAGAAGAAATATACATGCTAACAAGGTAGTTAAAATTAAGACTTGAGACATATGTTAATTTTAAACAAGTAGGCGCGTATATTTTAAACTGCATTAAATGTCCAAGTAGCTCAATTTTTGTGCACAGTCATGAGTATTTTTATAATGTTCATGAAAGAGTAAATTTTTTTCACTTTTTAGTTCTTTCCCTGTTGGAATATTTCATAGCATCTTTTCAAACCAGTTGATCCTGAACAGGGACTTTCTGCCTAGAATATAACCACAACATTTGTTTTTCTATAAAATATATAGCTCTTTTCTATAGTTGCTTGAAGTTAGATTATTAAATGGAATTTTAGAAGTGAGGCAAAAAATGCATTGCCTTTTTTAAAATTAAAAATTAAAAATTAAAGCATTTATAGACAGCATGGTTTATAATCAGCAAATGCAATATTTGCAATTATGCATTCATTTATCTAGGCACCATGCAGGGAACAAACCTGCTAGTCTGTCTTTCTTATCTGTATTTCTTTCACTTCTTTGCCCCATACTTTGTCCTGTGCCTTGAAATCATGGTCAAAAGTTCCACTTCCCTACAGATACCCAATGTCTAGGGCTCCTGGGGTTACTCAAATCTTTGAGGGCTTCCACAATTGAAGCACACAATTGAGTCCATGAGATCACTACTGTTTTACTACTATTTTTTTATTCATAGTCATGTGATTAGATGAATATCTATATCATGAAGTTAGGAGAACCACATGTACCTCATTGATGGCTGACTGATCATTGCTAGCGTAAAATACTAAAATGAAGAGAAAACCCTTTTTTTCCCTGAGGAAAAGTTTCATGTTCCTAACTGCTTAAATGTTTCTATTAGCGTTAAGTTCAAAAGATAATTTTTCTACATCTTTAGCCTATACTGAGTCCATAGGTCAGGTTTAAAATATTCAGTCTCTTTTGATATCTATACATCTTGGATCCCTGTGTACAGGGGTTTGAATGTAATGTGTGCGTGTGCATATGTATAAGGAATAGGTGTGAATTGAGGACACTCTACTTCACACTCAGCTTGAATGCCTACAGTCTACGTGGTTATTTAAATCTACTTTCTCAGGCTTTACTTAAGAATCATGTAAAATCATCATTTGCTTTCAAAGTATTCCTGCCTTTTTAGTTTCTCAGATGACAACTTGATTCTTTCCTTAAAGAGCCACTACAACTCTCCTCTTCTTAACTTTTCAAGATGTAACAAGGAACAGCAACAGTTTGACAACTATGTTAATAGTCCTTTGTGTCTTCGTTTTCTGACTGCTATCACAAACATTACACATTGAATGGGTAGGCTTAAACAGAAATTTATAAGCTCGGGGTTTGGAGGCGAAGAGAAGTTCAGAACCTAGGTATCAGCAAGGCTTGTTTTCTCTTAGAAAACTGTAGCATTCTGATGCTCTCTACTGGAGATCCTTGTGGTTCCTTGGCTTTCCCATCATATGGTGATGTTCTCTCCTTTGCCTCTCGGTTGGTTTCTGGCTTCTGGCTTCTGGCCTCTGGCTCCTCCCTGTGGCCTTCCCTAAATATGTCTGAATTTTTTCTGCTTATAAAGGAACTCCAGTAATCTGAATACAGATCTAACTTCATTCAGCTGGGTTATACCTTAACTAAAAATAACATCTTCAAGAAATCCTGTTTAAAATGGGTTCACACCAACAGGCATGTGGCTGAAGATTAGGAACGTGTCTGAATTGGATAATTCAATCTACCACACTGTGAAACTACTTAAGGATTTTGAAATTACAACAGCAACCAAGAAGAAATCTTTAACATGATTTATTTCAAAGGGAAATGAACAGGATATGGCAGGACCCAGGCTGAAATGGAAGGAAATCAAGGGGAAATGAACTAATGGAATATGTTGTCTGGATCAAGCAGTGAAAGTGGAAATGAGATGAGGGAAAGCCTTCATCCAAGAGTTAAATGAGTTTTAATTTACTTGGAGTATAAGGAGAAGCATGAGGTTCTTTTAAAGCAGTTATTCACTTGCTTCACTGTGCCAAGATTTTTGTTTCTTTCTTATTATACTTATTATTTATTATGGAGAGTAATAAAACAATCTTAAAGAAGTTTCTATAAATGAAAAAACAGTTACTCATTAGCCTAACACACTGTATTTTTGTATCACTTCTCTGAACCATCGTCTTCCAGATAAGATCAAATGCCCTATTTAAAGCTCCTTGTATTCATTTTCACAAACTGAACCCAGCAGAGCCATAGATATTTCACTCTCTGTTGTATTCCCAGCATCTAGCATTGTGAATATTACATGGTAGTAGGCATTCAGTAAATATTTTTGAACAGAGATGAATGAATTAATGATTAAATATTCCTTTTAATTATCCTTGAAACCCACATGTCCTGAAGTCATTTGTATTACATCAATTAAATCATTAAACCAAATTTCATTAGCTCTATTAACTCACCTGTTCATACAGGCCCTTCCTAAATATTTAAATTCCTCCAAACCTCCCTTGTCTCTGCTTTTCCAAAGGGCAGCTCTCTGTCAATCATACCAGCCCTAAGCCAAATGCCCTGGAAATTATAGCACTCTCTTCCCTCCACTCTTTATATACTCATATATGGGGCCACACAGAAGGTCACTTGTGTTCTTAAATGTTACAGTGCTTTACAGGAACATAGTATACTTTCTTCGCATAGTAAATATATGTTATCAAGACATGAGTTAATTAATTAGTCCAATGTGAGTCAAAGAGTACAAATAGATCCTAGAGAAAGAATGGTGTCTTTCAGGTTTTACACCTGTGCGTTTTGGAAATCAGTTTACTAAACAGTATAATCTCGATGGAGGCAAATATGACAAGTCTTTATTTTTTTGTATCACTGTATTGAACCATAATCTGTGGAATCTCCTGTTTCCATCCCTTAATCTTAACTCTGGAGGATTCTGTAGAGTTCTGGTCCCTTACAGGCATTAGAATAGCTTCATTCAATCCTTCTCATTTTATATCCTAGTCTCATGGTACCCATTGCTCCCTGCTTAAGTTTAATCTTTGGCCAGAGGGATCTGTAATTCCTAAGGGGCATGGTCTGCTGTTTTATTCCACCTCTCATCCCTCTTCCCATGAGCTGTTACTTTGGAAAAGGAAATAGAAAAGACGGCAGGAGACTTACATATCTGGCTGCCTATTGATGGAGGAAGGTAACTAGAATTTTTCCTCTAGACCTTGAAACCTTGAGATCTCCACCAGTATGACAGTCTTGGCAAAGAAGTTACACATGATTTTTTAGGGGCACTCTTATTTATTGAGGAATGTTTCAGGGAATCCAAACCCACAAAGCGCTTTTAGTTGTACCATGGATCTTTGTCTCCAAACCTCTCACTGAGGGAGGTAGCATCTTCCCTGGCCAGCATCTGCCTAAATATCTCCATATCTTCTGCCAGTTACTATGCAATTATTGCAGATTCACAGGAACCTGTGGGGTTCTTGTATGTGCCCTTTGATGGACTGGGAACTTGTTGCCATTTTATTCCCAGGTATACTACACTTCTTCAGCTACTCTAGCAAGGCTTCTGCTTTATGAAATCAGCAGGTGAGTAATAGGCATCATGTGAGTAATAGTCTTCATGTTCACATTTGGCCCCTTTACTCCAAGAACTACCCCCCGCCTTCTGTCTCACCAACTTGGATCCACCAGTTCTGTAGCTTCATAAGCATTTATACAAGACTGAGATGCTTGGTCTCCCGTTCTTCAACTCAGAGTTTCCTCTTCAAACCTCTTTCCCTCTTCTCTTGTAGCACAGAGAGCACGATGTCTATGAAAATGTATGCTTCCCTTCCATAGTGTACATGTCCCTCTGGGAGACCATGATCCAGACAGGGACTAAATTAGCCCCATTGACATCTAGATGGGACCATACACCATAAGAATGAGAATGAGAGTCATGTTTTCCTCCCAGGCCCAGGCTTTTAAAAAACAGTGGTTTTTCCCTGCTCTCTCTTCTCCATTATGGCAGTTGGCTATAGAAGACATTAATACCCAGGAGAATGATCAAGATACACGATGCAAAGAGCTTTTGTCCCTTAATTACTACATGAGGGAAAGCCACCTTCTGACCAATAAAACAGGCATGGACTTTATGTGAGCAAGAAATAGACCATCACTATACTAATCCAATTCTGTAATATGTTATAGTATCAAGGATTACCCTAATATACATGATATGTCTGTGCAAGAAGACAAAGAGTCTTGAAGTGGTCACTGGAGGTTGCAAGACCAGTTCTGCCACCACTAGATAAAATCTAGAGCATCTGGATCCAATTGTTGGGTATTTTCTTTAAAAAGTAGATCATGACCTAGCCTTATTTCTTCAGCTTTATCATCATCAAAACCATCATCAGAGATAAACTTTCTGCACCAGGAACTTTTCCACTTAATCCTCAAAACAAACACATTTTATGGTTGAAGAAAATAAAGCACAAAGATGTTTATGTAATTTGCCCAAGACTATAATTCTAGAAAGAGGGGAAACCAAGATACAAACTGAGCCCATCTTTCTCGAAAACCTAAATTTTTTTGAACCCGAAGATTCTCCACAATTATTAGGAAGCACTGCACAATCATCAACACTGCACCGTGAAACTCATTAAAACAGATTCAAAATCACAACAAGATCACTTTATTTCTGTGAGACATAATATCTAGAACGGGTCCCTCTCCTGGGTGAGGGTCTAGACAACCTTGAAATGCCCCATGGCTCAGCCGCTGACTATATTTGTCTGGCTCTTCAGGCCTGGTAGGCAATGGGAGGTGGAGACGGCAGGGCAGCCTGGGGGACCCTGCTCTCCTCCCTGGAATATAGTATATTCCTAAATATATTAAATATATTTAAACCTATATTTTTAAGAGATTGTATATAGTCTCCAAATCCAAAGTACGCTCCCTGGGTAGAGGACTTAAGAAAAGCCCCACTTACATCTCCTTAAATGCATATTTTTACTGGTTGTATAACCCACGTTTCACTAGACCATTGTAGGAAATGTAAACACTTGAGATACAGTGGGAAAACAGGGTTTCTCTCATTTGATTTGGAAGCCATGTGCTCTCAAATGGCCATTATGCTCTCTGTTCCATTGGCATCTGTTCTGGCCCAGCATGAGTCCCTGAAATAGGTGTGATTCTGGCTTCACTTCTAGTCCCACCATTATGGCTCTGAATAGGAAAATGGTCCTCCTCTTGACATTATTAAAACTGCTTTTTAGAACACAAAACCTTCCGTATATTACTTACATACACTGGCACATACATGCACACACAAGTTGTTCAGTTTATTCATTTGACTTCTGCTCAGTTTTCAGCTTCATTACAAACTTGGTACAGAAGCTTAGGAATAGAAGAAAAAACTAATGTAGAGGTTGAGACTGAAGAAAGTCATAGAAGCATTTGCTAAATAATGCACTCAATACTGACACTCCCCATCTTCCTCTCCCATCAATCTTCTATCAGTGATCAGCGTCACTGCACAGGCTTGTGCCACACGGCTCTCTATTCGGTGAACTCAGTGATTGGCACAAGTCATGAACTCCAATATGTTCACCCCATTGCCTCTCTGAAAAAGTTCTTCAACATCCTGTGGAAATCATCATCACTACATCACCTGAGATAAATTTTATGTGCCAGGAACTTTTCTGATAACTTCAAACAAATTTGCCCACTTAATCCTCAAAACAGACAAATTTTGAAGTTGAGGAAACTAAAGCACAAAGAAGTTCAGAGTCCCCAATTGCATCCCTGTCTTTTCAGGGCATCCAAAAATAAATGAAGTGTTTTTCTTGATCAGCCTGAATTCAAAGCAGGTGCACAGCTGAAGTTCTTACTCTGGCACTGGTACTGTGATTTTAACATTAAGATATAGAAAAACCATGCTCTGCTTTTTCTTTTGTCGTTACCTCAAGCCAATCTTTCATGTATCACCGTTGTTGGCTTTGTATTTTTATTTTTATGGTTGCATGAGATTACATTATACAATCGAACAATAATTAACTGTTCCTTTATTGTTGAACATTCAAGATTTTTTGTCCAACCTCAGTTTATTTTCTTTAAGAAAACAATTACTACCATGGTATCTTTAAAAATCAAATTATTGATGTATAATTAAGCCTGATTCCCTAGGAAAAATTACCTTTTGAAGTAATAATTTCCTACAAGATCTTCAAGTATTAGCTGATGGATTCCAGGCACTCTAACAGAGTGTGTAAAACTATGTGTGGTATGTTAAAAGTTACTTATTTGTTAATAATAAACTAAACAAGAATTTTTCAAACTGTTGATGAGGGATCTCTGGACCCTTTGAAAAGACTGATAATTGTGGAAGCTGCTTAATAATCCAAGTATTCCTAGAATTTCCACAGTGTTTTATGACATTTGATTACTAACCTTAACTTTGGAAAAGATGATATTGATGGTGGATTTTGCACTTTTTTGTGATTGTCACCTAACAGCTCCCTCCCTCCCTCCTGTCCCCCACAGAGGCTCTTATGTCAAATGACTGAGGAGTCTGAATAAACTCAGCAGTCAGCAATGATGTCAAGTTCCTTGTGGCTTTACTTTCACTCAGTGAAAAGGCTTGTGGTCCTAGGTCTAAGCAAGTCTGGAAGCCTGAGGGGATGTAGAAGGGAGAAGGAGCTGAATATTCCAAGGAGCACATTTTGAGAATAGTGTTACAGGAATCCAAAAGTTGTAGCTAGAAAAGCAATGCTGCCTGCAAAGTTCCTTGTGAAAGGTATGGGTGTAAATGGGAGAACGCGTAATGGGATCAGAATTCCAAAGAATGGGGAGTTAAACAGGACCAAATGTCCAGGATGGGTGTAGGATACAGTTTTAAAGTGGGTGCAGAACAGTTTAAAAGAAACTTTAAGTTCCATGGCCTGACATTCTACTAACAAATTTAATTACAGACCCATGATAACCTATTTACACAATAATAGCCTGAAGGAAATATAAGATCTAAAAATCTTCCAAATGATCAAAAATAAAGTATTTCATCAAATCTAACATGCTGTCTTGTGTAAGATGCATCTGAATGTTAGAAGGTTAAAAGGTGGAATAATGTTCAATTTCAGATCTGAAATATGGTAAAGTGAAAAAATGTATAATGCTGAGCATTTTATTTTATCATGATTCTTTGAAAATGTAGATATGTGTAGTATTTTATTTGCCAACTACTTATTCATTCCACAAACATTTAATAAATCTCTGATGAGGTACACACTTCATAACAATCATTAAAGATGGAGAAATAAAAGCTCACACAGAACACCTTTTCCCAAGATGAAAGTGTTCTACGGTCCCTAAAACAACATTGCATGTATCATTGTTTTAGTCAAGGACTAGGCCACAATGAGGTAGCAATTTGACCCTCAAATCTCAGTAGCTTAACCCAAGAAAAGTTTCCTTTTTGCTGACATCACAGTCTGACACCTGTCAGAAAAAGCCTCCTCCATCTTGGAGCTGACTCACCTGGAACATCAAGCTTGCTGGACTACTGTACCAGGGAAGAGAGATGGGGAGGCAGGTTGAGGCAGCTAGCAGCATTGGCCCAAAGCTATGCCTGTGCCTTCTGCCATAGCCCACTGGTGACATGGTCATCTAGGACAACTTAACTGCAAGGGGCTGGGACTGTAGGGAATCTCAATAACCATTTTGAACACTGCCTCTGGCATAGGAGTAATTTAATAAAAGGCTTTCCTTGGGCAGAAATCCTTTTAAACATCGTGCTTGTTTTCATTAGAAGCAAGCAATCTATGAAGAAGTCAGCTGACACTGTAATTAACATCTTTTCCTCAAAGTTGACTCAAGAAGATATATCTTTTGGAAAAATAAGGAGCCTTTTCTTCTACCTTGATATTTTATAAATAGCACATTCTTCTGTAAATTGTCAAATAAAATTTAAAATAAAAACTGTTTCCTAAGTACTGTGAACAAGCTGTTACTCTATAGTAACAGCTATGCCCCTTGAGTGCTCAAGCTTTAAATATTTAAACGTAAAACACACCAAGTAATGGTAAGGTAAGACAGTGCTGCTGTGTTAAACAAGCCTAAGGAGTGTCACTCGTGTGGTCCTGGGTGTGTACAAGAAAGTACAGTCATTCATAAAGAGCAACGGGAACGTTGTGCAACACAATATCCCGGCGGTGAAACCTGGGAAACTATTCACTTTAATCTTTATTGAAAAACATTATCTGCCTTTTAAACTGTAATTAAGGACTCTAAAAAGAGGACAACTGTGAAGTAAAATTAGAGAGGACTTTTGTCTAAAAATTCTGTTTTAGATCAGGTGAAATGAACTAATAAAAGAATTTAGCTTCAGGCCTGAAAGTGTGAGTAAGCATAGAAGTAAATGGAAAAAGAAATGCATGCACCAGTATTTGGAAGAAGGCCTGAAAAGAAGAGCTTTAAATAGCAGAGAATAATTAGAACTTCAGAGACTTCACTAGCAGGAGAGGCTGATGCTTCCTCATCCCTAAATTGCTTCACCTACTTTTCATTACTTTTTCTCAAGCCTAGTTATAAAGTAGTTACTAATTTTCAATTAAAAAATGCCAGAATGTATGCATCCTGATAAATGTCACTTGGGTTGATTAGTCACTGTAAGAGGCTGTAAGCTAATTTGATAAATATACTCATGGTCCAAATAGTTTTGGGAGCTCCTCTTTTGGAATTACCTTCAAAGACACCATCACACTCTTTTGAGTGATGCCAGTTCAAAGTCCTCTAAGGAAGTATCTGATTTGATGCCATCAAATGTCATTGCATAAGGTGAGTTGTCAATCTGGTTGAAATCACTTTAAATTTTAAGATATTTATCAGGTAATACAGCTTTAATAGTGAATATGACTTTTATTTATCCCAACATAAATGTTTTGAGCAGTGTAACTGGTAGCATTATTAGTATTGGCAGGCATTATTCAAGGGAAATACCATTTGGAACTCTAAGAAGTCTACTATGTCCATTTAAAATCTTCTTTTAATCACATCTTATATTCTCAGGTACAAATTCTTTATTTGACTGTTCAACCAAATGCTGTCAGACAATGTGCATATTGAATCTCCCACCATTTTTTAAAAAATCATGGCATTATTTTGGAATTCTCTCTACTATTTCATAAATGACTTTATAAGCAAATTAAAAATCATCATAGCCCTCTACCCAATTAAGATGTTTGTATATTTTGCATTTCTCTCATTCACTAGTGAGGAACAGAATGTTGTCCAATTTCTTTTCTTTATCATTTTACTTTAGTTGTCATTTGTATAAGGAATAATAACTTATGTGTCTTTTAATCCCTAGACCAAATTTGTACAAATATTCTCATATGTATTTCCCTATTTTTATTTTTACATTTAGTTTTCACATGTATTTCATATTAAAACTTTAATTAAAGTTAGGGTCAGGGAACAGCCTCTAAAAACCAACCAGCCTTTTAACTTCCAGTAGTTTCTAACGTATCCTTATGTAGTTAAAGACCATTCCTTTCTGATCATAAATATATCTCAAGTGTTTCTATAATTATCCATGGAAGTAATAAACTACTTTTCTTTTTAAAATAATACATTAAAATTTATCTTGACTTTCCTCCAATTAACTGAAGTATATTTACTTCAACTAGCACATACTGTCCATTGTGGTCTACTGTGTGTCAAGTATTGGAAGAAACACTGACTGATATACAAAAGAGTGGTATTTGCGAGGTGGTAATTTCCCAAAGGACACGTCCAAACTTGTTAGATAAGACAATACACCTTAAAACAAAGCTCTATATACAGTAAATCATCATTTAAAGTTTGGTGGTATGGGAGGAAATGCCAAAGGAATGTTGTGTCTATGTTGAGAAAGGGGTATATTGCCTTTTTTGTGCTATTGTGGGGGAAAACAAAATCTAGTTTTCACTTGCTTTTATCGTTTATTTTTTTTTTCATTTTGAGAAAGAAAGTGCTCAGTTTCCTAAGTTTTTGTAATCAAAGGATATAGGGGACTTGGTTTTTCTTTTTGCTAAAACAACCACAAGAGGATATTTACATAAAAAGTTAGGTCAAACCTAACAACTTAAGAGTTTATTTTTAGAAATCTCCTTGGCCAAGGAGGAGAGATGGTAAATGAACCTCATGTTCTTAAATGGGCATGCAGCTGAACTTCAAAACATTTCAGACATCTGACAGAAGGCACTTCAGAACATCAGCCTCCTAAGGCAATGCTAGACACCCACCTACCCCCAGCCCCAAACAAGGACAGCATTAGCTCTGGGTTTTTTCTTCCCTTTTTCTTCTTTTTTTTTTCTTTTCACTTACTTTCAGTTTTGGTATTCATAGTCTCTACATTATTGAGGATGCCAAAACAAAAAGAATGAAGATTTTGTAAACATAGAAGTTATAAATAGAAGCCCAATAACCTAGGCTGGGCATGATGGAGACTCAGCTCTCCATGGCGGTAGCCACCAGCCACATGTCCCTGCTGAGCACTTGAAACATGGCTATTCTGAACTGACTTGTTTAAAGTGTTAGACACACTGGGTTTCAACAATTTAGCACTAAAAAAAGAATATAAAATATATTATTATAATTCTGGTATTGATCACATATTGAAATGGTAATATGAAATTGTAATATTTTAGATGTACTTGGTTAAATAAAATATGATTAAAATGTATTTCACCTAATTCTTTTTCCTTTTTAAAATATGGCTGTGACAAAATTCACAATAACACGCAGCATGCGAAATCTCTCTGTTAAGCAGCACTATTGTATGGTAGAGGAGTGGAGAGCATGGGGCTCTGAAGCACACCTACTTGGAATCACAGCCTGACTTCTGATGAACCAGCCATGGGACCTTGGGCATGTTAGGTAAAATCTAACAGATTCCTAATAGGAAAACTCTGTGCCTCAGGTTTGCTTATATACAAATTGTAAATGGTAGAAAATATTCCCTATCTCATAGGGCTGTGTAAGGATTGTGTGTGCCCAGAATTGATAACAGAATCTGACAAAGAGCAAGAGGTAACTCAGGATTGATTTTATTATTCTTACTTCAGAATCCAGAAGAGTTGAAACCATTTTTCTACACAAGGAGCTCTCAAAAGGGATGGGAAAAGTAAGATAAAATCAGGTACTTGCTGAAATGCTGCTCCCCTTTTCCTACCGCAATCAATTTATTGCATTGAGAAGAACTCTACCTTCTAAAATTCAATATTTGCAAGTTTTATAGATTCCCTCTTGGGTATATTTTCACCCTTCATAGCTGATCCCAGTACCCAATGGAGGTCAATGCAATAGACCTAAATGCACGTTTCCTCTCTACTGGTACATTTCATAGAACATAAATGGGGTGTGGTATATGGATATTACTAATAAAAAGCAAGTTAAGAGAGCATACGTCATGCATCTAAAATCATGAGAGTTAGCCTGAGCATAATGATGATGATGGATACTTCTGTTGAGATTTTGCTGGTTATTAAACATTACATGCTTCATCTCATTTAAATTCACATGGCAATTCATTGAGTAGATACTACTTTCATCATTTTATGATGAAATGAAGACTCCAACAGATTAATAATAATAGTCCCATGTTACACAATTAGTCAGTGGGTGGGGTAAGGATTAATTTGAACCCAGGTTTGCATGAGAGCATATATTGCTAAGGGGTCTTGTTATTTCTCAGGCAGCTATCAATCTGTAAAGCACAAATCACGTCCCTATGAAGAGAAAGGGATGTTCTCATCTATAACAAAGATATCACAGTAGTGAAAAAGAAACAATTATTAGGTCATCACAGTGGTTCTGCTAGATCATGACTTCAGAAGTTAAATAATTTTCATAATTTCATGTAGTTCACATAGTTGTGATATTTTTGAGGGCAAATTCCAAGTTTCATTTATCTCTGCTGTCAAACCACATCAAACAACACCGAGCAAGTAGTTACTGCTAATTTATTGATTACTGAATGAACAAAAGAATAAGTATGTGTGCCACCAGTCTTTCAAGTGGAGCTTGTCACCTAAGCCTCAGAATCAAAACTGTTTTAAGTGATTATTTACTCAGTTTTTACAAGGGAATTACATAGTAAGTACCATTCTAGATCTGCAGGCGAGGAGTTGATTCATTATAAACAATGGATGTCTAGGGCATTAGGGCATAATGTCCTGCTGGGTCCCCCTTTGAGAAACAGTCTGAGATTAATCTATGGTCTTTCAGGTCTACCTTGACTATCATCAGCAGTTACAAATGATAGTCCAGGGCCATTTCTAGCTCATGCCTATTTTTATAGGTTCCCTGAGCTAAGAATGATTTTTACATTATTAAAGATTTGTTTAAAAATACAAAATATTTGACCTACAAGCCCAAAATACTGACTACCTGACACTTTGAAGAAAATATTTAGCCCCTCCTTTAGGTTGGGTACTTTACTTCCAGGAGAAACAAAAGTTAATTTACCTGATGATATTTGAGGAGCTCTAAAATTCCATGGTGTCTATCTTAGTTTCTTAAGCTACTCAAGTAAATACCATGAAATGTGTTAGCTTAAGGAATGGGAATTTATTAACTCTTCGTTTTAAGGCTAAAAGAAAGCCCAAATGAAGGCATCAAGGTGATGCTTTCTCCCTGAAGACTGGTGTTCTGGGACAGGATACCAGCTATCCTTGGCTCCTCTGTCACACGGCAAGTTGCATGATGGCATCTCAAGGTCTCTCCCTTATCTTCATGGTTCTGTTGCTGTCCAGCCTCTTGCTTCCTGTGGCTTCTCTCTCTGTCTGAATTTCATTCTCTTATAAATGACTCCTGTAATAGGATTAAGACACAACCTGATTGAGGTGGACCACCCCTTAACTGCAGTAACGTCATCAAAAGGTCTGACTTACAATGGGTTCATACCCACAGGAATGGATTAAATTTAAGATCATGTTTTTCTGGGGTAAGTACAGCTTCAAACCACCACAGTCCCCAAAGTCTTCCCTATCAATCTAATGTTCTCACCTGTTTTTACTTGTACATTAAAAACAAGCTCA
This sequence comes from Dasypus novemcinctus, assembly GCF_030445035.2. Lineage (NCBI taxonomy): Eukaryota > Metazoa > Chordata > Mammalia > Cingulata > Dasypodidae > Dasypus > Dasypus novemcinctus. The sequence continues at coordinate 43,140,339 of NC_080683.1, read as the reverse complement.
CCATCCCATCGCCCACCAAAGGTCACTATAAAAATGTACATGCTCTCCAACAGCATGGTATAGTGGGTGAAGCCTTGGATTTAGAATGATATGGGTTCAAATTTCAGCTCTTATTAGATGTTGCTTATTAGGTGAACAACTTGGGCATGTCAGAGTTAGTTCCTTATCACCAGTCACATGTGCAAAATATCTCCATCAATATTGCTTTTCCATCATAGCATGTGCATTTATTCTCAATTGCTGTATAACAAACGACTCCAAAACTCAAAGTCTCCAAACAACAACATTTATTACCTCACAATTTTGTGGTTCAGAAATTCAGGCCAGGTTAGATGGGTTCTCCTGGTCACGGTCTCTCAAAACACTATAATCAACATACCAGCTGAGTTTACAGTCATCTCAAGTCTCATCTGGGACAAAATGAGAGTCCAAGGTCACTTAGTGGTCGTTGGCAGGATTCAGTTTCTTGCCAGCTGTTGTTCATGGACTGCCATCAGTTCTCTGCCATGTGGATCTTTCCATAGGACAGCTTACAATATAACAGCTGGTTTTATCAAACTGAGCATGCAAGAAAGAGCAAGAGAATGATAGGAAGATAGAAGTCAACTTCTTTTGTACCCTAATCTTAGAAGTGACATCGCATCCTTTTTATTGTATTTTATTTTTAGAAGCAAGTCACTACGTTCAGCCCATACTCAAGGGAAGGAGATTACACAGAGCATCCATATGAGGAGGTGGGCATTATTGAAGGTCATCTTGAAAGAATGCTGTGATGGTTAGGTTCATGTGTCAAATTGGCCAGGCGATGATCTCCAGCTTTTCGGTTAAGTAAACTCTGGCCTGATTGTTACTGTAAGGACATTTTGTGGACTTAAGTTATCCATAAGTTAATTGCATCTGTGACTTATGACAGCTACAACCAACTGAGAAGACTGCCTTAACAATGAGAGATATGTCTCATACAATCAGTAGAAGACTTTAAAAGGAGAAGTGATGATTTCAGGAATCAGAAGAGAGAATTTCCATCTCTACTTCAGCCAGTCAGCTTCTCCTGGGGAATTCATTGAAAACCTTCATCAGAGTTCCAGTTTTCAGCCTGCCCTATGGAATTTGGACTTGTACAACCCATAGTTATGTGAGACAACTTTTATAAAAATCTCATAATATTTACTTATATCTCCTGTCAGTTCTTTTTCCCTAGGGAGCCTTGACTTACACAGTTGCCTATTACATCATGATTGTCATCGGACAGGTACATAGGGTGGAAACATATTGACACAATAGGACCAGAGACTATGCAACACCCGGTGGAGCATATTAACTTCTTGAGGAGGGAACCGCTCCTTGAGTAAAACAGTGAATAGGCACCCTTGCTTTCCACTTACAGGCTATATACCATTGGACAAGTTACTTTATATCTGTGTCTCAGTTTGTTTAATATTAAAACAAAGATAATTTCTACCTTAAATAGTAGATGTAAAGAATAAATCACATAACATGTAGAGAGTCTCTAGCAGTGTTTGGCAAAGTATAGGTCAATAAAAATAGTTCTCACTAATTTCCTTCTTACCTATATACTAGAATATCAAACTACCATTCAACACCATTTATTTATTTATTTTTATTTTTTTTTTTTTTTTTTTTTTTTTTTTTGAGGTACTGGGGCTGTGGACTGAACCGGGACCTCATATGTCTGAAGCCGGCACTCAACCACTGAGCCACATCAGCTCCACTAAGTTGGTTTTTTCATTTGTTTGCTTGTTGTTTGTTTTTGTTTTTAGGAGATACCTAGAACAGAACCCAGGACCTCTCATATGGAAAGCAGGCACTGAACTGCTTGAGGTACATCTGCTCCCGGTCAATACTTTTAAAATCATATATCACTGTACCAAGACAACAGCATGCAAGAGTGATGTTTCAGTGAATACAGCATTGCAATAAAACAGCATCTTGCATGAGTTTAGCACTTTGCATTTAGTGTTTTCACATGCTTTATCTTACTTGATCCTCATAAGCCCTGAGGGTAGTTCTAGGCTTTCCTAGACTCATATTTACATAATGAGAACATTATAAAAGAGAAAGGTTAAATGACTTAAACAGGATTACACAATAAATCAGTATATCATTACAAAGATCTCTGAAAAGATGGGAAAGGGATTAGGGGTGTCTGGTGATGTCAGGACCAAGAATTTGCTGAAACCAGAAGAACCGGTAAGGCAGGAGGAACCGTGGTTAGGAATCCTGAGGCTTTCACACCCCAAAGCATGGAGTAAACCGATGTGTCAGCAGGTAGGAAAGTAAGTGGCAATCAAGGTTTGCCCAGACCAGAACTCAAGGCAAATATAAGAGAAAATAACCATGTTGCAAATGCAGAAGAGCAAGGCAAATGAGGGCTAGGCAAGGCTGATTTGCAAAAATTTGAGCCAGTAAATTCTTTTCATTAAATTTTTGAGAACTGTAAAAAAATGTAAGGCAAGCAGTCAGGAACCTGTAAATCAGAAATGTAGGAAGCAGGTGGAGGCACCAGAGAAGGGATTTTGGAATGGTTCTGATGCATCTGAGTCTGGCTACATCATTAAGAATGCTGAATTAATTTAAAGTAAATACATGGATAATTTCCCATCTTCCCCACTTTCATCTGTTCCTCATTGTAGAACAGCCCTAGCTATGGACCACATGAGTATTCTGTATAAATACTCTAGGTGCATTTTGACAGGAAATATCATAGCTCTACAAGTTGTATTGTTTATTAAAAATGTTTGCATGGTAGAGTTATCCACAAATAATCATTTGGGAAATAAAATACTGTCCACCTCTATGTCAAAACATAAATTTATTCCTTTCTCCAGGGGTTTGACCTCAAAAACATATCACTTTCGTAGAATACTTCTGCAATCCTTTATAAAATATGAAAAATAACCAATTACTTCTCTCTGATATATATATTATAATCTCACTTAATGCCATAACCTATATTACATTAGAAAAATGTGTGATTCTCTAAGGATTTAAAAAAATAAGAAACAAGGGAGACCTGTTCTTCCTAAAGACTCTGGGAATATAAGATATGATATAAGCATACACAAGTGTGTTCTTCATTTTTAAGACACAAATCCTGCCCAACTCTAGCAAAGGAAAGTGACTTGTAAATTACTCATCATGATAATGGAGAGTAAATGTGATAGAGGTGATGAGGGGGCTTAAAGGAAGAAAAAACAAATGGGACAATGGAACTTTCGAGCAGAGAACATTCAAGAGGAGCTTTGAAAAGCAGGAGATAGGATGGAACAGAGCAATTAGGGAGCATACCTGGGACACTAGATTATGCAGAGGGACATTAAAAGATTGGGCTCGAGAATTGAAGATGTTAAGTCATGAAGAGCTAAGGAGTCAGGACTCTTTCCTGATAGCAATCTAGTTATGTTACAGACTAATTTTATTAAAATGACATGATCAGCTTTCTATTTTAGAAAAATCACTTGGAGGCAGAGACAAGGATGGAATAATGTGGAGCAGATTTTAAGCAAAATAATTCATTCCTAAGGAATATTCAGAGAAAAGCCTGTACCTAATCAAACAATCTGATATTACGTACACTTTTTCACCTTGTGCTTTATACCTGGTTCCATTCTTAACCCATTGTTAGTGGTTCCTGTAATAGACACATATGTTTTAAACTGGAAACTACTGAATTATGAGTCCTCTTCAGAATATGAAGTATTATGTTTAACTTAAATTACTTAGTAAGTTCTTAGAGATGCACTGTGCTAGGGTTTGAGGGCCTCTGTGGGTTTTGTGTTTTTTTTGTCATTTATACTTGAATGTAATCTGTTTCAGGAATGGTAACTGAAAAGTAGTCTGTTTTTATGGAAATAATGAACCATAGAAGAATGTTTTACCATTTGTTAGTGGTAACTGCCAGTCTGCTTGACAGTGCATGACAGTAAATATCTTTCTTGCTTTATGGAAATGACACATTTAAATATGACTTTATTTTAAAATGCAGTGGGAAAGAAGTGAGATACCTATCATACACATCACAAGCACCATAAAGCATAAGATAATTGTACTTGACTCTTATTAGACAGTCTTTTTGGACTTACTTAGTAGGAAGATAAGGTATGGAAATTAACAATGACACACAACAGCCACCTGACACTCATAGGGTAGAACCTGTAATTCCACAACATGAGGGAAAGGGATGATTGCTTTTAGTGGGGGAATGAAAAATAGTGGCACAGTGTTTAGAAAATAAAAGTACTTCACCTGAAGCCATGAGCTATGCCACAGATGATCCTAAATTATAGTTTTCCCCAGATCATTTTCTTAGTTTCCACAACTATATACTAAATATTGAGGGTTTATACTGTGTGGTAATCATTAGTGGTGTTCACCAAAATTTTCAGTTCTTTTTTTAAGTACATTGTAGGATTGTTGTTCCCTGCCCCCTTAGAGTTAAAAGTACTAATGTGACTTGCTCTGGTAAGTGAACTGTTAGACAGGGTGGCTTTGTCATATCTGAAGAGAAGTTTTAGGAGGCAGTGGCTCTCTTAAGTCTCTGGCATGGCATCTGAACATGTTCAAGATGGTGGCTGTTCCATCAGTCCGTGTCTCTGAGTCCCCTGTGGGCACCTGATGGTCATGTAGCATAAACAAGAAGTGAATGTATATTTTTAATGCAAGAAAATCAACCTACCTTGTATAAAACAGAAATTGGTATTGAGACATGTAGTGCAACCAAAACCAATAAGCATAAATTATTCAAAAATGGCTAAAGGGAATCCATGGATAGTGAGGAAACTTTCACTGGCTACTGGAATGATGATAATCCATGTAATGTAGCGGCAAAGCATTTAATAAAACTTCTGCCTGTGATAACTTGGAAGGCATACAATGTAGTTACAGGGAAAAAGAGCGGAAAACAGAATGCTAGAGGCTTGTATTGGAAGACACCACAAGAAAGAGATGATCTCAGAAAATAATCAGCTGGACTGCAAATACTAATAAAAGAAAATAGTAAAAGTACATAAATTTGGAAACTTCAAGGGTTAGAAGAGGCAACTTCATCTCTCCAACAGGTAAAAGATGGCTCAGCAAAAAAGCAGTAAACATTTTCAATTGGACCAGATATCATAGAGCTCCAAATTCATATAGTAAAAAAAAAAAAAAGGTCATGGGAACTTGAAAGCAAAGAAATATGTCAAGAAAAGAACTGTTTGGATGGCTATCAACACATAAAGGTGTTTGAAATCAGATATGTAAGAAGCTGTATTATTAGAGTCTGGCAGGAAGCAGATGATACACACAAAGTACTTCGCTGGAAAGAATTTAATAAAGGGGTAGTTTACAGAAAATAGATCAGAGTGAAGGTGATGATGAAATATAGGATGGTGAAACGCTCTGAAACTAGCAACTACAGGAAACCTTTATGCCCCGAGGCCTACAAAGGAAAGGAGGCGAAAGTATGGTGAGGTCTGGAGCTATAGAAGAAAGACACAAGCTGGACCCTAGAAGTAGGCAACTATCGAAAGGATTGTGGCAAGATTGGGGAGGGGTGATTTGGAATAAGAATAAACATTCCAACATCTCTTAAATACTGCCCTCCAATTTTCTGCCTGTGCCTCCCATTCATCAAACAAAAAAAAAAAGCCAGAGGGTAAGGGAAACTGGATAAGGAAGCCCAGAGAGATCAGGCTGCTAAGGTACAGAATAAGGCCGAGAAGAAAACACAGTTGGTGTGGCAAGCAGAGAATAACCAACACAATTGTACACCTAGAAAACACAAGCCTTTACTGAAGAAGTGAATGTTTGAGACTTAAAATGACTCTGGGGTCCCCAGTCTTCTGTGGGTCGCAAGTAGGAAAACTGGTCACCACTCTCAGATTGAAGAATTAAAACCTAATCAAGCAATATTTCCCACCTCCCAGAGGATACCATGCCTGCCCAGCAGGGCTATACAGTTTCTTTGGATTCCCTTGTGTCTGCCATTCCCCGCTGTCTGAATGGAAGATACACTGTTCTTGCTTTGCCATTGTGTGTGAGATATATAAGGGATGAGGGAGAGGAAACTAATTTGTCTTTAGAGTTCCTATATCTAAACTATGGAGCTTGCTTGATGCTGTGATTGGATGATGCTTTAGGTTTTCCACCTTGGGGAGGAAGTGAGTGTGCATTGTATGTGAGAAGAAAAAAAGTGACATGAATGTTTGGTATCCAGGTGGATGGCCAGCAATAGACATTTGATGGTGTTCTGGGTCTCTTTGTACTTCTCCACCCCATTGAGCTTAGGTAGCTGCACAACTTTCTGTGACCAATAAAATATGAGCAGAAATGACATGTGTCACTTCTGGATGTAAGCTTTAAGAGGTACTTTGCAATTCATCACATTCTTTCTTTCCCTTTCCTGTTGGCACAGCCACCAGAAAGTTCAAGATGGTACCTTCTCTAACTGACTGGCTTGCTGAGGGCCAACAATAACCAGAGGTGATAAAGTGTAATGTGAGCAAGAGATAATTTTTTTTTGTTTTATGTCACTGAAAGAATTGAGGATTATATTGCTCTTACCCCAGCCTCACCCAACATATTCTGACTCATACTTTGCTGAATTAACAGCAAGATTTGACTATGTTTTGTAAGTATTAAGATGGCAAAATAACTTCAGAATCCTTAATGTCATTATCCCCATTGTCAATTTTTAAGGCCAGATATATTAATTACAAACTGATGAGATCTGATTCAGGTATCTCCATTCTCCATCTCCATTCCTCTCCTCTCTAGCCCAGTGAAAAATTTCTCTGTCCTATGAGTTTCAGGTGAATGATTGGCTATTGATAGTCTGATTTTAACTGAATAATAATGACTAATAACAAATTGTTGTTTCTCCTTTCATGAGTATTCAGCAAAATCTGCTGTTGTATCAGTATTTTTCTAGACCTACTATAGTGAACGAGAGAGATAAGGGCCCTGCTTTCATGAAGCCCACCTTCTAGCAAGAAGAAACAGGAAAAGATATGTGAATAAACAAATAAATAAATAACAACGATCACAAACAATTAAAATATGGTGACATATAAGTGATGCAGCCACTTTAGTGGGGAGTTTGAGGAAGTCTTCTCTGGGGAAGTAATGTTGAAATTTACTTTGAATTTACTCTAAATGAAAAAGAGCCAGCCATATGAAGATGAAGAAAGAAAACTCTAGGGGGAGAACTAGTATAGAGGCCCTATGGCAGGAATGACCTTGGCACATTTGAGGAACCATCAAAATGCAACTATCGCTAGAGTGTGGTGGTTGAAGGGACAAATAGCATGAGCTCCCCTTTGAGGGATAGGCAATCCTGGTTATATATGGATTTATAAATTAGGGTAAGGAGGTTGGGATTTATTATAAATACAGTGGGAATCCACTGAAGACTTTCAAGCAGATGAGTGATAAAATCTTACTAAACTATAAGAAGATCACCCTGACAGCTGTGTGGAAGCATCTAGACCAATCAGGAGACCACAGCAGCCATTCAGATAAAAGGTGGTAGTGAAGATGGAGTGAGGATGACAGATTCAAGATGTTGTAAGGTGATTTTGACACATATTGTTGATAAATTGGATAAAGAGGAGAGGAAGCCAAAATAATTAAGATTTTTAGCTTCAGCAACTGGTGGAGGTTGGCACCATTTAACTAAACTGGGATAGATGTTAATGAATGTGCTTTGATAACACCTGCACTTAATTGTGGCCTTTAATTCCTTAATCTAGTACTACAAGTACTTGGAGAATTGCAGAACCAGTAGGGGAAATATATTTGCTACACTGTGGAAGAAGTGCCTCAATCCTTAAAAGAAAATAAGACATTGATTTTCTATGTTTGGCAATGAAAAAGGCACTCTTAGCATGAGGCGATCTAACCTTGAAGCTTTAGTCTTTTCCCACTAGATTCACCCTAACTTTGGTGAAATCTTTCTCTTCGGCCCAAAGAATGAGATAGGTAGGGAAATCTAACTTCCCTTTAGGGCTCAAACTGAACATGACCACACCAGGGAACATCTCTAACATCTTATGAACATTAAACATGACTTTACTAAAGGAAATAAATATAGGGCATAGCATGGAACTTGATGTTCCAATTTAACAGGACACAATTTACTCTTCCTCAGCTTTTTTTTTTTTCTCTCCCCTTCCCCCGCCCCCCACCCCTACTGTCTGCTCTCTGTGTCCATTCGCTGTGTGTTCTTCTGTGACCACTTCTATCCTTATCAGCGGCACTGGGAATCTGTGTTTCTTTTTGTTGCGTCATCTAGCTGTGTCAGCTCTCCATGTGTGCGGTGCCATTCTTGGGCAGGCTGCACTTTCTTTCACAGTGGGCAGCTCTCCTTCCGGGGCGCACTCCTTGCACGTGGGGCTCCCCTACGCGGGGGACACCCCTGCGTGGTGCGGCACTACTTGTGCGCATCTATTCTGTGCATGGGCGAGCTTCACATGGGTCAGGGAGGCCCAGGGTTTGAACCGCGGACCTCCCATGTGGTAGGCAGATACCCAATCCATTGGGCCAAGTCTGCTTCCCCTTCCTCAGCTTCTTGATAACCATAAGGATCCCTCCTAAATTCCTAGTCTGTCCTCAGGAGGAATGTGGGCTGGTGAGAGTCTGTTGCCTTAGCATATCTGCTACCTAAACACCCACACCAAGACCTCTACTCTCATTAGCCACATACCCAAATGTTCCCTCCCTTTTTGTGTAAGGCCTCTTCTTTTCTGCAGATAATCCCCTCCCTATCCAGAGGACTGTGGTATCTAAAGTGAACCTGTGGTTCAGGTCCAAAAGACTCATATGTGAGCTATATGTGTACTTGTTAGGGCAGGAAAGGATGGGCTCTTTTTCTTACATTAACCTTTTGACATCTCAAATCAGTCTAAGTCAGAGGCTTTTTACTCTGCACACATTTACTATAGTGGTTAAGAGCTCAGACTCTGGGGAGACTGCCAGGTTTCAGATCTTAGCTTTATCATTTATGTACAAAATGAGTGAACTTAAGCATTTACTTAACTTCTCTGAGCCTTGGTTTCTTCATATGAAAACTTGAAATAATAATAGTGCCAACTTCACAAGATTGTAAGGATTAAATGAGATAATATATGCAAAATGCTCACCCCAGTGACATGTAGTAAATTCTCAGTACACCTTAGCTATTTCTAGCATCATCATCGTAATCATCCCAGTTCTTACTGAAACCAAAACATGCCATTGATTTTGAAAACTGTTTTTAGTAGTGTCAAGCAATACAGAAATAGAGTGTTTAGAGAATTGCTAGAGAGTATGCATAGATGGCCATCAATAAGTAAATAAATAAGCATCTCTCTGTATTTTCTTTGCCACACTAAAAATATTCAGCTTTCTTGTATACTAAAATTAAAAATTATATCCATGATTTCTAAAACAATGCATTTTAAATGTTTAAGACAGCCATTTGATACTATTGATTGATATAAAATCTCTCAAATGCTCAACTAACACTGTGTCTTCAGCTTTATAATAACAAAGAGTCACTTCTTTCTCAGTTGCCACCAGGTAATATTACAGGAACACTCTGGTTGTAATCTCACTACAGAGTAGTTGTTTGCAGATTGTTCTTAACAACAGTGCGGTTTTGTTCTGAACCTGTTTTATAAACACATTTGAGAACTACAAGGCAGAAATGAACCTAAATACTGGTGCTGAGAGAGAGAACTCGAATATTCAAGTATTCTCAGACTTGTGCTCTTCTGGGTCCTAATTATTCTTAGCAGTAGGGAGAATTAAAAATAGATGGGTTTTGACAATAGACAATAAAGTGGTAGTTTACACAAGAGCTTCCTATTTGGGTTAAAAGTAGAGATATAAACAAAATCAAAGAAGCCACCAAATAATCAAGATCCACATGAGAAAAAAAAAAAAAAGCCTCTTCAGAGTTCAATTGTATTTGCAACAAGATCCATAGATGCCCCAAGTCATTCTAAAATATCTCTCATTTTATTTGTTTTCTTCTTATAAAGGCGGGCAGGGAGACAAATTATATAATCTTCACACTAGTAACCTGAGATCACTAACAATTTTAATTTCTTATTGCAATTTAAATTGGAAAGGAACACTCAGTACTAGAACATGGTAATCGTCTCCTGTTTCTTTGTCCTCAACTACACGTACTAGATAGTTCAGAGCCATTACCAATCAGAAAATACAACAAAGCTGCATTTGCTTCTCATTTGTTTACTGGCAGGTCACAGGCCACTTCCCTCACATCTGAGACATCCTGTTAGGTTTTAGAGGCTCCATCCAGGCATACCTACAGTACTCAGAAAAGAAAGTAGCATCTGAAACTGCTCCTCCTTTTGTTCTGTGAACATGGCATAGTCGAGTTTAGTTTTTAAAATATTCTCCACCCTTGTTTGTTTCTTAATGCAGTACCAAGATTCATTTGTATGGAAGCCAAAACTCGAGACATGCTGAATATGTGAATGCCGAGGAAGTGGTTTCCTTAGAAATAACAGGCATGTGAAAGTCAAAACTTCCTTTCCATCTCATGTGACCTTTTTTCAAAGCAATTCAGATAGAGGACAATGGAATTGAATTCCAAGCACCCACAGCGTTCATGAATTGCTAAGCAATAATTCACCAAGTACTGAAATTACTCTAGACTGCTTGCACATTTTATTAGTGAAACTGCTTTGTGTTTAAAATTTCCTTCCTTAGTACATCAGCTTTCCTCATTTCTACAAACCATGTTTCCACCACCCTCTGAGAGAGCAGAGGTACAAAATATTCCTAAATAATGGTTAATATAAGCACTTTTAAATATTAGAATAGTAGAAGTAAAACATCATCCAGAATATTTAAAACTATTTCCTCCCTTTGGGTACATTGTATACTAGATACATTTAGGAATCTTGTTTGGTTGTTGATATCTATTATTTATTCAGAATAAGCAATGTGATTTGATTTTTGGGTTACTCTTTAAGTTATATTTTAGAAACACTGACGCTTTCATGTATTACAATTACAATTACCAATTTATCTTAACCTACTCATCCTAAAAAAATATGTTACATTTGGTTTACAAATTGCATTTTCTTTAGTCCTCAAAGGTTAAATGGTGGTGACTTATGTAACAACGTGCTTGCAAGTTGGGACCTTAAAGTTTCATGCTCTTTGCCTATAATTAAATTTCCGTGTTTTTGAGGAACATAGACAAGGCCATCCTATGAACATTTTATTTCTTTTTTAGCCTGTGAATTGTGAATCTCAAAATCATAACATTACTCAACTTCTTCCCATCATAATTCTGTGAAGTGACACGGAAGTGTGTTGCCAGACAGACCTAGGATCCAAGTAGCTGGGCAGGATCCAAGTAGTTGGGCAACCTTTCCTCCGTGATACTAATGCTAGTGTTTAATAGGGACTCATATTATAAATATTACTAAAGTATGCAAAGAGAGGCTCTAGCAGGTTAAGAACTGCATATTTGTTGCTCAATAAATGTTAGTTTTGTCTCTTGCTACGACTTCTCTCCATTTTAATAATTTGCATTCAGTTTAAGCTGCCATGCCCTCAGTTTAATTTCTCTCCTGGACTCTGAAGTAGTCTGGCACGGAGTCTTCATATTCAAGGGGGCCCCCACAAGTTTCTTCCTTGCTAGTAAATACGGGTCAAATCCTAATAAAAGTGTAAGACTCCTCAGTTAATTCATTCTCTGGACACATTCTGTAGTGCTTGTGAGATTGTTTAACAAAGACCATCAAAGCTGCGCAATAGGCAGGGTAATTTCCATACCCTCAGACAAAGACAGTGGAGATAAAGTTTGCAATGTTCTCATTTGTTCAGCACACACTTCACTTTTGCAGTGAGAGAAGTCAGGCTTTAGGAAAGTTATTTCTTAACATGGACAAGTGTCCTATAGTATGTGTTCTCTGAGTACTCGCAGAGAAAACTGTTCCCCTTTTTAAGTGTTATCAATCCCATGAATAACCTCTCCCTCTTCTAATAAGTCTGGCTCTGGAAGGTGGGCATTATTCCACACTGCCTATTCTACTTGCCCTGCAGCGCTGGAACCAAGGTCACTGGGAAAGCGCGTGATTGTCTTTTAGAGTAAAATAGGCAGGGTAAGACAGTAGAAAAATGTAACAGAGTGATAAGGAATTGATTGCCAAAATATTTTTAGTGTTTATATCTGGTTGACTGCTGGTGAGTGAAAGGTGACTTCAGGGGCTATGAGTGACCTTGGCTAAGTCACTTTATCTCTGTAGCCTTTGGAAACAGATTCAATCACGGGTTTTCAAACTATGTTCCAGGTAGCCTTGGAGTTCTGCTATATTGGAAGTTGAAAGTAGTTGAGAAAAGAAACCTCTGTGTTCAGAGATCTCTGCTTTTAATGTTTTTAATATACTGATTTTATCTCTAGAAAGGTTATTTGGCAAAAGAGAAAAATGAAAGTAATGGCTAGTGTTTTCTTTGATCCTTGACATTCTAGAATGCCACAAGTACAGATTTATGCATTGTAAGTAATTCATATAAAAACCAATTTGCAAATACAAAACAATAGCAGAAACACATAGCACAGACTGTTTCATGACCAAACCTATTCTCTTAATTTTAGCCAGAACCTTATAAATGTCTGTTTTTATTCATGGCATAATGAGAAAGAGATCATTGATAAATCAAGGTAAATCTGTGGTAATTAATAGAGGGGACCATAAAAAATTTAAAAAAAGACAATGCCAGCACTTGGTTAACATGCTTATAAATCAAAATGGTTCTCCTTCTAACTCAGTGAGGAAAAAGGCCTTAATACCAGTAATGCACCTTAGGCTATCTTACCCTTACATATTTTTCTAATTCTTTTTGACCTTTGAAAATGTCATAGGCACTGTTGGGTGTTCAAAAGGAAGTTCTTAAAATTGGGTAATACTTTGTCCACATTGTAAGACAATGTTGGCAAGAAACAGAGCCATAAAGAGTTGGCAGTAACCATCTTTCTAGCCATGTAGTAGTTCTGTCGGTAATAGAGCAGGGTTTACTCTCTTTGTGTAGCATATCTATTAAGAAGTGGATTGTTTGATACCTGTTCCCCATTATCCAGTGCCTTCAGAAAAGGCTGGAAGTAAAGCACAGTCTTTCTGGCATGGTTTTATCCCTATTAAAAAGACTATTGTTGAACTGTTCATTTGGGATGCTTTGATTGTTAGCATGTTCAGCAGGCTGTGATTACAGTAATTACAGACCTGTGAAGGTCAAATTGACAAAACTGAATATAAACTGGAACTGACGATAAACCGGGACAACCCACTGCACTAGTTCTTTTTGCACTCTTTGGGATTTGTTGTTGTTGTTGTTAGAGTTGCCAAATGGTAAATCTGCAATAAAAAAGTAAAAATGGAGATCATTAATTTCACAATTTGGCTTTGACCCTTTGGAATGACTACTCAAGGACAGAAGTGAATGCTACATTGTACTTTGAGTCCAGGCATGTTTCTAGCTCCATTACTTTCCTTCCCAAAGTCATGGACTTGAGTTTGTGTGTTCTACTTAGGTATTTTTAAAGTAGGTCATGTGTCTTCAATGTTTTGTTTTTCCCCTTATTTTTGTCTTTGCAAGAGTATGTGTTGAATACAAAGTGGACAGATACATTTTTTTGTTTGCACACATATTGAACTATGTAATATTTAGCAGAGACAGCTTTCATGTAAAGAGATGTGTGAAATTATACGGAAATAAATGAAATGGTCTTCCTATAATTGCCCAGTCCAAAACCAGAATAAAATTATTTCTCAGATAAATTAAATACAAACAAGTCTTTATTTTGCTTTTTTCTTATTGATGCACTGAAGTAATAATTAAGGAAAGCAGAGTCTGTTATTATGTATAATATGTGGATTAATGTAGGAAGGTAGAAAAAGATAAATATAAATCCTTTCTACACAACAAACTACTTGTGTAGTGGCAGGAAGAAGGTATAGGGTCAGGATAAAGGCTGAGTCCAACTGAAGTCAAAATAGTAGAGAAGAATGGAAATTAATTGAGTCAAAAAAATCAAGATGTTTTATCTACTCAAAGCCAAACATCTGAATTTTGGATATCTGAAATTTTCATCCTTTATCCAGCATTTGCTTTCAGGTAGACATAGCTATAATTTCACATGCCTGATTTCATTGTAATTTACATACTGTTCAAAATTTAAATTGTTTTATGACTAATGACAATAATAAGGATAGGATGGTACAAGCCAGTTTTCATGTTTTTGTAGAAATACCATTGTTAAGGGCTAATTTTTTTTTCAAAAGGGTGAAATTATGACTCTCATACAAATATAAAATAAACATGGGTCAAAGATTTTATTTACCTCATTGCTTAATGAGAAAAACAGTAAAATATTACAACTGGTTCCAAGGAGAATCCCTAGAACATTGCAGTACATATGCTTAGGCACATGTAGATAGATATGCAATATATATGCATTGGCATAAACAAGCATGCACATACATACATGCAGTGAGAAATTCTGAAGTGAAATTGCAAACAGATGCAAAGGGGGTCTATCTACTGGGAATTCGTCAATTGTAGTTGACCAGAAGTAATTTTTATTTCTATAGACAAGGGCATTTGCATTATTATAAAGCTGTGTTCTGCATCTTAGAGAGTTGTAAAATAGATCAAAAACAATGAAAGGCAGAGATAACCCTGCTGACGTTCTAAATACATACGGTATTAGAAAATTTTACATAGAAAGAGATACTGAGATAAAATCAGAAGAGTTGAGAGAATGAGCTATGAGGATATCTGGTGAAAGAATTTGGAGATGGAAAGACCAGCACGTGCTCTGGACCTGCTGGGGGTAGGGGTGGGGGGAGCTTATATTCAAAGAATGTAAGGGGAACAGTATAGTTAGAAGGGAGTGAGCTAGGAAGGAGCTTAAGGTGATGAGATTCCATTGAAATATTGGGGTTGGAATATGACTATGTAGGGCCTTATGGCCTTTAATTTTCACTGAAACAGATGGAAAAACATTGAAATATTTGGGCAGAAGAATTGTGTATCATTTAACTAATTTTTCTCCTTAATCTCTCAGAAAGCCTAGCAAAGTACTGAGTACTAAACACATAAAGTGCTCAACATTTTTTGCTTGGTTGACCCCTTTCTTTACAATTTCCTGTCATGATCACAATTAAATGAAGGTTCCTCCCCACTTAAAAAATATGCTCACTGCGCAAAGAAAGATGCACTCAGAAAGTTAAGCTTATACACATATAAAGGAAAGAATTTAACCTTGTCCAAAGAGAAATCTAGCCTTTTTCTTGACTTCTGAGAGGCAATTTCTAAGCTCTTAGAATGTCATGCCTGATAGAAGTACCTTTATTTAGGATGAGGACTGGCCACACCTGAATGTCGAACAATGTGACTTTAGAAGGGGATTTGGGGCCCCACAGTATCAGTCAACCTGGAGACTGAGATCAACCACATGGGCCAACAGCGTATCAATCATCACTACATGATGGAGCCCAAGTAAAACGCTGGACATTGAAGCTCAGGTGAGCATCTCTGCTTGGCAATACTCTATGAGTATTGTCACATATAAATTCTCCATGGGAAAAGAACAACGGAAGCTCCAAGTTTGAATCCTCCTGTTCTCTGCCCTATGCATGCTGACTTTAATCTGTATCCTTTCTCTATAATCAACCATACCCATTTGTATAAAAACTTTCAGTGAGTTCTATAAGCCTTTCCAGTGGATTTTAAAAGATAGGGATAGTTTTGGAAAATGCCTGAACTTATAATTGTCAGAAATGAGGACAGTTTTGAGTAAATTTTGCTCCCTCTAACTTTGCAGTTGTCTATAACTCTTGAAAAAATTTGAGTTTTAGGCAATTTCTTCCATGACCACATAATTCTATTCTAATTCTAATAATAGACATGCCACAGAAAACATGGAGGAGGTAAAAGGAACTAGCACACTAACACATAGTGGAAGATGCAATCTTTCTCTACTTATGCAAAGTCTAGGATTTCCTGCAGTCCTTTACCATAGTTCAAGAACATTTGAACTTTAATACATTAAACAAATTTCAACTAGCTTTTCTTCTTCATACTTTTTTAAATATAATAGAAACATAACATATTTAAATTTTTATAAAATTCATAAATTTATACTGGAATGTTCTCTATGAAACATTTTCCTTGTGTAGGCTAGTTCATATATAAAATAGTACTTTTTATAAATCCTGACATTGGCAACTTGACTATATATTGGGTAATCTCACACATAAGACTTGTAATTTAGTTCAGTCATATCCTACCTCAAATATAGATCCACTTTTGATAATTTACCCTATCTTCATTTTCCCCACCTTGGTAATGGATTTGATATTTTTACCATTAATATTTGATGTTTTTACCATTAGCGTTTAGTGGCGTATGTAACACAATAAAGCAATAGATAAGGGAAGAGAAAACTGGAGAGATCACTCCATCTACTTCAGGAACACATCATTCTGCACCCGAAAACTGATTCTTTTTATTTCAATTTAGGTAACATCTTTTGCATCTGATATTACTTTGGAAATATTAATAGTTATAAAGGGGACAGACTCCCACTAATGTGATAAGGAGAAAGTTATCTGACATACTTTGGCAAGGGCTCATATGCATTCTTTTTCGCACTCCAGATATACCTAAAATTCATCCATTCTTTCAACTTGTCTGTTTGGAAAATACCACTCAACTCAAGCATGAACCTCCTTGATGAAGAACTTTCCTCTGCCCTTTTCATCTTTCCTCCCAGAACTGACCATGTACTTATAGCTATATACATTTTTATTATTGCTCATAAGCTATTGTGTACTAACAAGTATGTTTCTCCATTTGAGTGGGAACAATTTATAGATAGAGACCACAATTTAATGTTTTAAAAAATTCTGAACACCCAGCACAATGCCTGGTACAATATTTGTTGACTAATTTAGTCTTGTACTCACTAGGTATATCATGGTCCTGTGTGAAAATGAAGCCTTGTCCAGCTATACGATTTAGGAGGGATCATCTTTCTTCTTTCCTAGAGGCAGTATCACTACATTACAGAGCCAGTACTAGTGGCAGCAGAATTTGGCAGCAGAATAGTAATGTAATCAACATTCTTTAAATAATTGTTTCGGTGTTAGGTTACAAGATATTTATTTAATAAGATTTTTTCATATACTCTCCCCCATCATCATCATAAAGAGATCAATTAAATAAGAGTGTGTTGCCCTTGAAACCATATCCAAAGATTTTTCAACTTATGGTAGCACTAAGGGATGAGCTGAAATTTGGCTTTAGAGCTGACTTTCACTTGGAAGAGTAAAGGCCTACTTTACTACGCCTTTTTCAATTATGCATGTGTAACAAAACCACTGTTCTTGGAGCCCTGACCGGTGAAACATCCCAATGTTCACTGTTCTGAATGGATTCCCACATACTATATGCTATTTTCAAAAAGCAAAGACAAGCTTCTGGAGAAGGGCTTCTGGACCATGACACTACTGGGAGGTTACAGTATTTAACGTGATTTTTCACTCTTCTGTGGGCTCAAGGAGTGGGGTTTGAGGTTCTATGTTCTAGGAGAAGAGAGCTCAATAAAGGAACTGTAGAGCTGGGCTGAGCACCAAATTGTTGTAGCTGTTGGGACTATTAAAAAAGGGAGGAGCCATTAACACTGGAGAGGCTAGAGGCACTTGAGTTAGAAACAGAAGACTTGTTTCAAAAGAAGTTTAAGGAAAGACTAAAATAGAGATGAGTTACAATATGTCTTTCCTAAGCAGCAAAGAGTTTTCAGTGAGCGTGCTATAGCTACATGTAAGTGTTCACTCCTCCACCTGAAAGTCCTCCGATTCCACAGATGCCTCAGGTAAGCTAGGAAAGGCAAACCAGGAAGCAGGGCTTCATCCGGGGCAGAGGGTGACAGAAGCAAGAAGAGAGGGAATAGAGGGAGAAACGGAAGAGTATCCTTAGTGGCGAGAGATTTTCGCGGCCTGGAGTATGGACAGAGGTGATAGTTGTTAAGGCAAACAGGCAGCATTGCATCGGTACTGACCAATCAGGACACATGAGCCGACCAATCAAATGGACAGGGCGGCGAGCAGCCCTGAAGCCCCACCAGGCTCGCTGGCTGAAGGTCTGCGGTGGGTTAGGAACCTGCAGTCGTCCCTTCATAGTGGCCCAGAAGCAATCGCTGATATGAGAGGGAGTGCCTAATCCTGAAGAGCACCCTGCGTGCGACGAACTTTTTTTCTGAAGGTGGATTTGAGCATCGGTGGTAAGGAATTCTACCATTTGGTTAGTCTGCTCCCAAGAGCTCTTCTTTCTTCCCTCTCCTTTGCTAGGCTCATCTTACAAGCTCTTTTTCTTCGCCTCTTACTTTTCCAGGGTGTTCTGCAGCATGCACTCAGCTCTTTGGAATTCTGTGGGTGGCAGAGTTTTTCTCTTTCCTGTGCTCAGTGATGCGGAAAGAGAAGAGACATGAATTCTGACACTTTCTTTTTGCAAACATTTTGATAAAAGGACACAGTGATAGTCACAAATCTTAAAACAGGTAGCAGGGGAGATGGGGAAGACACCAGCAGCAGCTCCTTTCTTCCACAGATCATCCCAAATGTTGGCATTTGCCCCTAAGCCCAATTTTAAGAGGATCTTATTTTGCTCAAACCCAAAACTGAATAAGCAATGCAATGGTTCATTGAATAAATACCCTTTCTCTCCCTCCTCTGAGCTCTAGGACTGTCCTTCTGCACCCTAATCATCTTTGCTATTTCTCTCTTTCATTAAATTCCTTTGAAGGGGTGGATTATTTTTCTGTCTTTGAAATTTCCTTCTGGCTAGTGGATTTCAGAAGTGCAAGTACTTTAAACTTTTACCTCCTTTTTTGTATTATTACTGTACTCCAGATTTCTTTTTTTCTCCCCCAATTTTGGAGACCAACTACTGTGTTGTTTTATATTACATTTTCATTTCAGAGCTGTTTGAAAATGGAACTCATGCCATGCATGTGAATATTTTTCCTCCTCTTAGCTGGTTTAATCAGCATGTGGATACCATTATTCATGCAATTGCATGAATTATTTATTTCGCTGTTGTAAAAGTTTAATAAAAGTTTTCTTGTCTTTATCAAATTCCATGTTACTCTTTGTTCATTTCATGGCAGCAACCCAATAAGAATATAAAGAAGTCCATATCCAAAGCTGTGATTGGCATGCACCTCATTAAGACTCTTGTGTTGTGTTCCATTGCCATTTTACCTATAATTAAAAAAGATTTCATACATGGGAAAAATATAATAGCTTTGTATATTTATGCATTGCCAACACTAACCAATCAGTGCTGCTTATGGACTGGAAAAATTTGGATTCACCTTATTACAACTGAGATGCACAGTCTCAATTGTACTATCTAATAGAGGATATTAGAAATGGTTCTTATCCACGCACGTGTGTGTGTGTTTGTATGTATGTATGACTCTTCTACTCACTGTGTAATACTATATTGGTGATGAATTTGTAATTGAGAGCAATTGTTCATAGTTAAATGTTCTATTAGAGCTCCTAAATGAGCCATTTCAGTCAATAAAATTACTCTATATATTTGAAGTAACTTAATAATATTCTTATGGCTTCCTTTAATGTCAAGGAAGTAGACTTCCTAAATAGGAGCCATCAATATTTATACCTAGATGTTAGGAAAGTCACATTATTATAAAATTGTGGATGCTTGAAATTGCAAGTATGTTCTTTTCCTGTCGTCAGGTGCTAAATTCTTGAAAGTTAAAAATTTATTCAAGATGGTTATGAAAAATCCAAGAAAGCATTTTTCTGATAAGGGACGAAGACGTTTATGGCATACCTACAGAGGGGAAAAAAGTTAACAATCAGGAAAATGTTTGTTTACATAGGTCCACGATCTCTTTTCTTAAATTTGGGGCCAGATGTGTTTTAGAAATCAGAATTTGGGGCATTTTTAGAGTTAATACAATACTTATACCATGTATTATGTAATGCCGCCCATGGAGTCTAGAGCTGCCCCCTACAATAAAATAACTAACATCTCTTCAGCAGAAATAATAAATATTCATTCTGTGGGGGTTAATTAATGACTATAAATTCACTTACGTCAGTTCAGATCAGGTTTTGTTACCAGATGAGTTCAGATCAAGTCAGGTTTTGCTGCCAACCTAGCCATTTTAGTTTTGCCAAATGGTGTGTCTGTACCTACACATCAATAAATATTTATGGAAGTCTTCCATGGTCTGGATATTCTGCTTGATGCTGCACCTAAAAGCAACTATGACAAGGTGCCTTCTTACAAGAGCATATAGTCTAGTTGGTGAGACACTAAGCAAAACATTTTTTTGCACTGAGAACTAAAGGAAAAAAAGAGAATGAACATCTAAATAAGACTGGTAATCAGAGAAAGTTCTTAGCCAAGGCGACATCTCTAATCTTATAAGAAATATATTCCATGAATGAACGTATATAAATATTTGAACATTTCCAACAGAGTTATGCCTCTATTCTTGCTTTAGGAACAAAGCCATAAACATAGCATACATTATTAAACCCCCAAATCCTTTATGAGTAAACTTGCAATAGTTTTATGCCACAGTAAGAAATAACATCTAAATTTCAGTGGTTTACAACAAAATAGGTTTATTTCTTGTTTATGTCACTTTTGGACTGGATCTGTTCAATATGTTTTCTCTGTGACCCACGCTGAAGGATCATCCCTTATCTGGGACTGTGCTGCTCTAGCAGTATGGGGAAGAGAATCATAACAGAACCATACAATAGCTCTTGATGCATCTGTTGGGAAGTGACTTATGTCCTCACTATTCACATTTCATTAGACAAAGCAAGTCACATGATAAAACCTGATATCAAGCAAGCATAAGCTTCCCATGGAGGTGACTCAAGTAATGCCCAGAAAAGAAAATTTGGTATTAATACAATCTACCACAGCTAGTTTCCTCTTTCTATGATCCACATCCTTTACTGTTCAAATTGCCCTGTCTCCTCTGAGTAAGTAGCACAATCTGTCCATAA
The DNA here is from genome assembly GCF_030445035.2 of Dasypus novemcinctus. Taxonomy (NCBI): domain Eukaryota; kingdom Metazoa; phylum Chordata; class Mammalia; order Cingulata; family Dasypodidae; genus Dasypus; species Dasypus novemcinctus. Next base: position 43,119,256 of record NC_080683.1, on the reverse strand, counting down.
TAAACTGGTGGCAAATCAACTCCCTCAGCAAGTGAGAGACCTGTTCCTGACTACAGAGAAATGTGTCCCATATAAAGAAAATAGGAATTTGGCATGTCAGATATTGATGAATACACTAAAGAGTATAAGAAATAAGATTTTTAAATATATTGAGAATGAACCCAGAGGTCCAGGCATAAAGATGGCAGAGTGAGCCCCTCCAGGGCTCCATCTACCCATAAGTTTTAAACAACAAATAAGAGCTGGTAGAATCACCTTTCAAAATTGCAGAAAACTAGTGAAGGATTGCAGTAACAGAGCAAGCACTGAGTCAAGAAAAAGGCAACTTAAAAATGGTATATCTCAAGGTACATTGACTGACTGGTTTCTCCCTCAGCTCCTCAACAGCTTGGCACAGAATTGGTCCATGCTCCCAGTGCAAGCCCTTGGTCCCAGTTCTGGAGGAAGCATTATGTTTGTGCCAATCTGCCTGGTGGAAGCCTAAAATACTAAACCAGGACATTCATCACAAGCTTGCCGTCTAAGAACTTGCCTTGAATGTAGAAGGTAACTCATAGAGCTCTCCCACAGAACACTGCAGAACAGTCAAATCACAGCAACCTAGAGTAAAGGTTTGCTAGCTGTGGGAAATACAGTGCAGTGCTTGGGACTGTGAGGAAACTGTTTTCTAGGGTGGGGGGAAATTGAAATACATGTAAATGGGGTAATTCCTAGGAACACATATGCATACCCAGGACAAGATGTATGCAGAGAAAAGACAAGGCAGGACCTTACACTTGTGCCTCAGGCTATTCTCTAGCCTAACATAATTGCTAAATAAGCTAAGTTTTGAAGGAGCGCACACCACAGGCCAATCAGCAAAGACTGAGAAAGGAGATTTTACTTTTATTTTTTGTTTTATTTCTCCTGTTTTTCAAGGAAATCTTTGTCATCAACCTATCTGGATATAAGCTTAAGGAACAGATGTCTCCATATCTAAATTTCAGAGAAAACAATTTAAAATATCAAAATGTCCAGGTTGCAGCAAAAGATTATGAAACAGGCAACAATGGCACATTGCAAAGTAACAGAATAATGAATTAGAAACCATCAATGAGTAAGATGGTAGCCTGGACATACCAAACAAAGTCTTCCTTAAAATGGCTCTTAGTATTTCAAAGATCTAAAGGAAAACATTGGCAAAGTACTGAAAAATTTAGGGAAATGATAGATCAACACAAAGAGAATGTCAATGAAGAGATAGAAATCAGAAAAAGGAAACAAGCAGAACTGAAGTTCACAGTAAAAAAAAGTTAAAATTCCCTAAATGGTTTCAATAGAAGATTGAAACTTGGAGAAAAAAAAGAAAGAAAGATTGAATTTGAAGATAAAACTATTGAAATTATTCCGTTTGAGAAGCAGAAAGAAAAAAGAAGGAAGAAAAACTAACAGTGCCTGAGAAACCTGTAGGACACCATCAAGCATACTTCTATAACAAAGCACAACGTACTACATGGCTTACAACAACACAAATTTATTGTCTCGTAGTTCTGGAAATGAGAAATCCAAAATCAGGGAGTCTACAGGGTCTTGCTTCCTTCGAAGTCAGTGGAGAAGAGTCTATTCCATGCTCCTCTCCTGCCTTCTAGTGCTTGCCAGAAATCCTTGGTATCCTTGACTTGCAGTTGCAGCATTTCAATCTCTACTTCTGTTGCCATAGGGTGTTCTCCTCGTGCATGTCTGTCTGTGTCTGTGTCCATATTTTGTCTTCTTATAAGGAAACCCATCATATTGTGATAGGGATCACTCTGATCCAGTTTGGCTTCATTTTAACCAACTGCATCTTCAAATTCCTGTTTCTAAATAAGGTCACACTGATCGGAGTAAAGGTTAGGACTTGAATATATCTTTTGGGGGACACAATTGATCCCATAACATCTCCCATAAAACACTTGAAATCTATGGTGAGATTTAAAAAAAAAAGCTACAACAAACATCATACCCAACTCAACTACAGATTAGGTGGTTCAGCCTTATCACTCATAGCCTATCATAGGTGGGGAATTTCATTTTCTCAGAAAAAAATATTTGCAGTTCTTTAACATGCAATTTATGGCATAAAATTAAAAATTATGTGGCATGCCAATAAGCAGGGAAATGTGATCCATATTCAGTACAATAAATAGTCAACAGGAGTAGACGGACAAGTGACCAAAATGCAGAAATGAGCAAAAAAGGAATTTAATATAAATAGGTTTAAAGGTCAAAGAATCTACTGGGAAAGGTGGTCAACATGTAGTAATAGAAGGGGAATTCCATCTTAGGTGTAGTATTGGATACTCTTCAAAGAATAAAGGAAATATCTAGGATTTTAAAATACATCATTATAAATGAATTATTTAGTCAATTGGTTTAACACCATCCTAGGAAAAGAAGAAAGCATCAGTGAATTCAGAGACAGGTTAATTGAATTAGCCAAACTGAAATGCAAAGAGGGAGAAAAATTAACTAAAAAAAATTTTTTTTAATCTGTAGAGCTGGGGAGCTGTTGTGGCTCAGTGGTTGAGCACCGGCTTTCCACATATGAGGTACAGGGTTCAATCCTGGGCCACAGTACCTCAAAAAACAAAAACAAGAAAACCTGTGGGGCAATATCAAATGATCAGATGTACATGTAATTATAGTAGTACAACAAGTAGGACAGAGAAGATGGAACCAATTAAATATTTGAGGAGACAATGGCCAAGAATTGCCTAAAACTGATGAAAGACATCAACCCAGAAATACAAGACAAAATGTAGTGAATCTCAAACATTATAAGTACATAGTCAAACTTCTGGAAACCAAAGATACAGTCAAAAATCTTAAAAGCAGCCATGCATACAGACAAAGAAACATTACATTAAGATACATAACATTCAGGGAAACAACAATAAGGATGTCGTACTTCTCATCAGAAATAATGGAAGTCATCGGCAGGTAAAAAGACATCTTTAAAGTGCTGAAGGGGAGTAACACTCACTTAAAATTCTATGCCCTGTGAAAATATCCTTCAAAAATCGAGGCAAAGGGAGCAGATGTGGCTCAAGCTGTTGAGCACTTGCTCCCTACATGGGAGGTCCCGGGTTTGGTCCCCAGTACCTCCTAAAAACAAAAACAAACAATAAGCAAACCAGCGGAAAAAAAAAAAAAAAAAACCAATTCAGTGGAGCCAAAGTGGTTCAGTGGTTGAGTGTCAGCTTCCCTCATACAAAGTCCTGGGTTCAATCCCCAGGCCCAGTTCATCAGAAAGAAGAAAAAAATTTAAGGTAAAATAAAGATAATTTCAGACAGAAAACCTTGAGGGAATTTGTCTCTAGCAGAAGTACACTAAAATAAATGCTAAAGGAATTTCTTTGGTATAGATAAAACAAACAATATCCAGTGAGTAAGATTAGGTCATATGGCCATCTGGTATCCCATGTCAGAGGTTCAGTTCCTACAAGTTCTCAGTAGTACTACAAAGGCTATTTCTCAAAAGAAGAAATAGCTTCCATCAATATACTATTGGGAAGATAGCATGACTTTTCTCCAGCCTCTCTGTTATGATTTTCCTACTGGACCTTACCATACGCTCCATCCTGATGGGTCACAAATATTTCAAGTATCATTATCCACTGATTGTAAGAGTTAAATGATGGAACTGCTTGTAATGAAGCCTGAACAAACTGAAAACTCTTTTCTTTTCCCTGGACAAATTTCTTGCAAATACAGCCTTAAAACATATTCTTGAAACACAGTTGAAGCAAATAAATATATTATATATGATGAGTTATAGCAGACTCTAAAATAATGTAGTAATTCATTTAATAAACATTCTGTTCTGATAACTTTTTTGCTGAGTGAAACACCACCCCAAAACTTAGTGGCTTAACACACAACGTCATTTATTTTACTCACGAAGTAAACTGTGCAATTTGGACAGGGCATAGAAGGGGCAGCTCATCTTTGTTACACACAGCTGGAATAGCATGATTAGGACTAAATGATAACACCTGCAAAGTGGTTCAATCTCATAGCTGGTAAGTCGGTGTGACCTGTTGACTGGGAACTTAACCACGGCTGTTGGTTAGGGGAATCCTTACAGGTCTTTCTATTCAGCTAGTTGGGCTTCTCACAGCATGGCGCCTCAGTTACAAGAGCAGAAATCGCAATAATACAGGACATGGGAGTTAATCTCATTTAAGACTTGGGCCCAGAAACTACTGCAGCTTGACTTCCACTGTGTCATATTGCCCAAATAGTCACCAAACCCACCCAGAGTCAAGGAACATGGCAAGAAATATCAAAAAATCTGTATCCATCTCTAACCTACCATGCATCTTTTACCCCTTTACATTTTCAAAGATAGTTGACAGCTTTTAAAAGACTTTCCCATACATTTCTCATTTAATCTTCACAACTACCTCAGGCATAAGGACACAACTTGGTTAAAAGTAAAGGTTGAAAAAAGGTATTCCATGCAAATAGCAACCGAAAAAGAGATGGAATAGACCTGATGAATGTAAAATAGCAGTATTATAGTATATGAACAATAATTACTCAGAGCAACTAGCAAATTGTTCCTGTGATCAGTATTCTGTAAGTTTCTTCATACAAAAGAAACACTTATTTTTAATTTAGGAGCACTGGAGAAGAGATCTATTTTTGGATACTTCAATTTTCTTTAACCCTTTCTTACACATACTCATTAATTAAAATAATCCATCTGGATCAATAATGATTTAGCATGACTACTGTTAAAAAATTTTTGAATTTTTCTGCCTTATAAAATTATGAGTTGACATATTGTTATCTGTGGTGATTCATCCCAATAAGATGTGAAGAATTCCCAAATAGGAATTTGATTATCCAGAAAGAATTATGGCTTAAGTGAAAATTAAATAACTAAACCAATAATTTCTTTCTTTCTTAGAGAATCATTATGTCCAATAGTTAGAACTGTTATATAAAAATTAGAACTATGTTACAATCAATTTCTATTATATTAGAATTATTATTTCTATTTATAAATGCTTGTTGCTATACTATTTCTTATAATCGATTATATTAAATCTAACCTGGCCTTACACTCTCTTTTAAAATTTGTAATTTCCTTCAATCTATTTCTCAACTTTGTTTTATGATTTTACAATAAAATTCTTTTTAATTGCTAAAAAATAATCCATTGATTATATACTTTTGCTAGATTAGATGTTATGTGAATATATCTCAATAAAACTGCTTAATAAACAAATAAAGAATCATGCATGAATAGCCAGAAATAGAGCTATGTACAACAAGGGAAACAGGATTGAGAGGGGAGGAATTTCCTTGTTTGTTTGTTTGTTTTTTGTTTATTATTGAAATAATAAAAATGCTTTAATAATGATTGAAGTAATGAACACACAACTATGTGATTATACCAAATACCATTGATTGTATACTTTGGACAAATTGTATGGTCTGTTAATATGTACCAATAAAATTGATTTGTTTTAAAAAAAAGAGGGTGACTTAGGGAAAAAATGCACCAAATGTAAGATATGGATTATAATGAGTAGTAATATTTTAAATAAACTATGCTCTTGCATAGTTTGTAACAAATGGATCATAACAATGCAAATGTTGGTGGAGAGGTGATATATGGGACCCCTGTATGATGTTACACATGCTTATTTTGTAAGTTCACAACATTTACTATATACTTACTGTGTATGTATGTTCATGTATGAGTGATATATTTCAATAAAAATATATTTTACAAAATAAAGTAGAAAGTATAAATATTTCCCATTTTACATAGAAAATTGAAGCTCAGAGTCATTAAGTGACTCTCTCAGCTTACTCCAAGAAGTCAGGACCTGACCTTACATTTTCCAACACAAACCTAAATTTGTTATCTTCTTCAGTCTAATGTACAATATAATTTCATTTCAGGCTCAATATATTGACACTAGGAACTCCAAATCTCTATTTTTGTATATAATGAATGTGTCATCCAATCCCAGAACCATATGACTAACAAATTTGACAATCATGGGAGAGTTTAAAGACACCATTGTCACAAACCGCTTTACTTTGGTAGGTTTTGGGGGTGCCTGTTAAAACTGCTACAAATATATCGAATCTTCCCTATTTTCAAGAGGCCTTTCAAAACTCACCTCCAATGCTAAACCTCCTCTAACTACCCCAGCCAGAGTTCTGTATCCCTTCTCTGGATTCATTCCTTTTATCACTTATTGCTCTACCACTACTGACATTTATCATACATTATTTTAGATGATGTACTTGAGTGCATCTTCCCTTCAAAATTTAATATCTTAGAGGGCAGAGGGTGTGAGACAAGGACTTTTATTTCTTTTTAATTGTCTATAGGGCCCAGAGTGGTAGTTTACATGTTGCAATTGTTAAATAAATATCTGTGAGAAGAAACCGATCAAGAAAGTGTTGTACAAATTGTTACATAAGTCTCGTAATTTCTTTATTTTATTACCTCTAAAATAATCTTTTTCAAATTTCCCTAGACAAACCCTGCTCTTGGTTATCTAGGATTTGATAAACCAAGCAGCACATCAACCTCAATGATAATCTTCAAAATCATATATACTTTAATCTAATCACATTGAGTTTCGAGACTAAAGTGTCCAAAAATTTTAGCATAAATAAATAATTACATAACCAACCATTATATAGAACTGTTTAAAAAAAGCAACCTAAATAAATCAAATGTGTTTTTAACTTGCTTTAACAGAATATTATAATAAAATTTCATTACCGAAATATATCTTGTGTTCAGTTTGTAAAAATCATGAATTTGTCATGTGGAAATAACTTTCATGGATAGAAGGCAAATTTTTCTGCTTCCCCCTGATATGACTTCAAGACATAAAGAATCATATGCTTTTAAACTGAAAACACTTTTTAAAAAATTTGCTGGGAATTTGGGTACAAGATAGCAATGAAGAATTCCCTCCCACATTGCATTAATAAGATAACACTAGCTACAGTAACAGAAAATTTAAATAGTCCTAATATGACACAAGTTTATTTCTCACTCATATAAGAATCCATTATGGATGTTCACAATCAGGCAGTGTTTCAGGGACTCAATTTCCTTCCATCTTGTGATTGTTCAGTATGTGACTCTCAGAGTTTACTAGGAAGTCATTGTCTCGTCAACACACTGGAAAAACACGGAAGATCCTGTATGGCCTGGAAATGGCACACATCACTTCCACTCATGCATCTTGTAAGCTAAAAGTCAGTTCTGTGATCACATACACTCCAAGGGAGGTAGAGAAGTGAAGTCTAGCTGTGTGCACAGGCAGAAGAAAAAACAGGTTTGGTGATCAACCATCATTAGCAGCCTCTGCCACAGGCATATTTAGATATTTCACTGTTTTTCTCTCTACCCCATACCTTCCATCCTCTCAATTACTTTTCTTGATAATACAACCTCTTGATCATATGATTCCACTTTCCTTTGCCAAAGTATTAGTTCACACACAATGCCTCCACTTCTTTACCACTCAATAAGTACTTAGCTCTTTCTAGTTTCATTTAAGCTTCTTACTTGGAAGTTGAAAAAAATCTTAAATTTTACACTTTCAAATTTCTGACATTTTTCCCTCCTTGAATTACCCTCTTCTTTAGTTCTCTACACAACTTACTATCCTCTCTTTCCTGACATCTCCTGTTCTATCTCCTGAGCTTGGTCTCATCCTTCTTCCACCTACTTAACATGAAATTGCTATAAGCTTCCACAATTCAATTCAGTCAACAAATTCCAACAATTATTTTTTCAAAATGCTTCTCGAATCATACCCATCTTTTCCCATCATTCTAGTTCAGGGTTTCATTACTTTTTACCTCAACTATAGAACTAACACCCCCACACCATTATACTTCTACTCCTTTTTAAAAAAACTTAAAAGTATATTAAAAAAATAAAAAATAAAAAAGCCACCATGGTACATATATAATGGTACATAAACAATTGTACATATATACATATATATACATCATGGTATTTCTTTCTGAATAGATTTCATGTTTTCTCATTACCCACCAACTAAATATGAAACTTTTAACTATCCTCATCTGATATCTCCTTACTTCACTATTTTTATTTCATACACTCCCTTATGGGCATGGGCATCCCCTAATTACCTAGACTTGTTTATTTTCCTTTTAGACTACAAGAGTGCCTGGACTTTTCCTGTGTTCAAGTAAATGCATGGCTCATGTTTCCTGTCCCTTATTCTGTGCCCATAAATGATACAGCTAATCAATCACCGCAGTCTTCCCAGCTAAGAGCAAATGCAAGTGTTTTATTGTCTTTGCAAGAGTGCTTCAGAAAGAAATAACCAGTTAATAGTTGTCACATGAGATGAAAGCCATTTGCCACTCTGGCAATACCACTCTTACCCAAAAGTGCTTATCCTTCTTTTATCCTTAATCAAATTCTCCAAAAATCATTTCAACTTTCTCCTTTATTTATTTAGCAACATAGATGATAGACTGATAGAGAGATAGAAAGATAGATAGTTAGATAGATAGATAAATACATACATTCAAACATACATACATAAATAGTAGAGATAATTTTACTCTCATGTGTATATAATTTTACTCCCTAACACATTTACCTTGTGTACTGGTCTTTTTCCTATTTGTACTTGAATTCTTTCCCTCCCTTCCTCTGCTCTGCTCTACTCTTTCTGTATTGTGAAGGTCTGACCTTTGCAAAGTGTTTCCTGAGCTCTTTAGCTTTCTGCTACGTTTAACCAACTAGAGACACTGCTAAGAGTTTGGAGGGTGGGAGAATGTAAAAGCTGGGTATTTCTCTCTCTCTCGGGTGGTATCTCCAGCAATGATTGTTTCCTCTGTGTTTCCCATTCCAGTAAAATAGTTTTCCCTTCCGTGATCTCTTTTTTCTCCAGAGTCCCATTTTGACTCCATGTCTTCCCTATACCGCTCCAGCTTTCAGAGTGGATCTTCCCTATACCGCTCCAGCTTTCAGGGTGGAAGCAGCTTCCTGCTATGGTCGGTCTGTAGCTCAACTTCAGCGTTTCCTGATGACCTTTCAGCAATTTCAATGCTTTGGTAACCAGTTCCCCATATTGTCCCCTATTTTGACTCCTTTGTTAGTTTCTATTTTTTTCCTCACTTGACGCTGACTGATACTTCTAATTGTTTTGTGAATGAAATTAAACAGCAATGAATATGAAGTATGTTGCAATAACTCTTTACTCTCCCTGTAAACTCACTTTATTCTGTTCATCTTAGAGACTATTGCCACATTTACGTTCAATTGAAATTTTATTAAATTTAGAGTTTGATATTTGAAGTAGAAATAATATGGACATTTTGTTGGTTAGCTTGTTTTGTTTGTGCTTGCTTCTAAATAATAAATATAAACTTGTCATATAGTGGGCTTAGAAACCATTTTAAGGGTATTAGGGCAATTTAATGACCCAATTGTCTAAAGTTTTCTTAGTTAAAAATAGACTTCTAAGGTTTCTGCGGCCAACCCAGTAGATTTCATTGCCTTTTATTTTTAATTTAGAGCATAAATTAAATTTTAATCTACCACTTTTTAAATAAGGACTGCTAGCATGTTCACTACTAATTCTTTACTGCCCAGTAGAGTCTAGAAATAAGGTAAGTGCTTAATAAATAATTATTAAATGAATGAGTCCATGTATCAATGATACCATCTGAGACAAGCCTAAAAGCTGTCCTTCACTACAACACGATCACGTTCATCATCATGTCGTCGTGTTCTACTATAACTTGTTAGCTCTCTATCAAGGAAGAGCATATTTTCTGCTCTAGAATATATTCATAAGGTAAACAATGCAATGTTTCACGTGTTAGTAATATGTACTCTAAGTATAAAATTTATTTTGGGCTATTTAAAAAAAAATGTTTAAAGTCTTCAAGTAAAAAAAAAAATTGGGATAGGGGAGCTAGTGTAGCTCAGTGGTTGACCATCTGCTTCACCTGTACAAGCTCCCAGGTTCAGTCCCCAGTACTTCCAAAAACAAAATTTAAATATTGGTATAATTGAAAGAATATGACAAAAGGATTGTATAAGTCAATAAAAATCAATCTTACAAAAGGGCTATGAGTTTTTTAGTTTCCCTAGCCATTAATGCAGCAATAAATTAACAGGACATTAGGGCACTAGGGCTCTAAAATAAAAGATTTGTTTTATTTTAAAATAAAATATTAGTTTACCCTTTGTCCATATAATTTTCTCTCTTCTTTGCCTTCAAGAAAATGTTACAGCTATGCTAAGCAATGAATTTTATTTTTTTGTCATTTTCAAATCCAGAACTAAGATTCTCTGTTGAAATAAATTTTATGTGTTATTATAAGAATAGTTCTTTCTGCTAAATTAAAGAGCTGATTTACTTGAAAATTCTATCTTAAACCTAGGATTTTCAAAACATGATATGTCCCTAAGAAAAGCAAATTTGAATTCACTTTGTCTTATAATGGCTCTCTCACAGTTACTCAAGTAAATTCATTTTGACTCAATGCTTTAAGATTTTAATTACAAAGTAAAAAGATACTATTATATAATTGTGTAAAATATATAATAGAGATTATCAGTCAAGATAATGCCATTATATTGTATGACCTTATTGATATGAAATAATAAATTCATAGAGTCAGAATCTATAATATATGTTACCAAAGGACAGGGTAGTAGAAAAAGAGGAGTTTGTTTAAATTATAAAGAATTTCTATTTTAGGTTGATCATAGTTTTGGTAATGGTGGTGATAGCATAACATTATAATTAAGACCACTGAAGTATACATGTGAATGTGGTTTAAAGGGACATTTTTAGGTTGTATATATATTAACAGAATAAAAGTTTTTAGAAAACTTAGGACTCTACAACAGACACATTGAACCCTAATGTAAACTACGGACTATAGTTAATCACACAAAAATTATAAAAAACGTTCTTTCATGAATTGTCACAAATGGACCAATTAATGAAGTGTTAATAATAGGGTGATATATGGAACTCCGTATTTGATGCAAAATTTTTTTGTAAACTTCTCTAATAAGAAAAAAAAGTTTAATGATAGTGCCATTATTTCATGCTCTGATGCATCCTCTACTCCAAATACATACCTATAACATGTTTAAAATGCTTTTAAAGAAAGCCAAATATAAGCCTAAGTTTAAAAATTATGATAAACAATTCTGTGGTTCAGAAACAGAAGAAATACAAATTGACTAGCAGGATCAAGCTACAGGCCTGGTGATTTCCTACTTTGGAAGCAGGTCCTAGTGGGCATGAGTTTGCTTCTGACCGGTATCAGGAATTTGAACAAGGTAACAATTAAAATTAGTGGCTATTGTTGGTCTGCCTTCTTGTTTGATAAAAAAGAGTCTCCAAGTATACCATTAACCATTGCTTGTGACTAAGAGGTACAACAGGCTGTGAGCCTAAGGAACGTAAAGGAGGAAAAAGTCTTATAGACAAACTATTTCCCAGGTTTGATGATTGTTTCACAATTATCATACAGTTTCCATTGGGGGAAGTGTCATCAACCTAAACTGCCACTGCAAGGCTAAGTTCTGTACTGCAGTATGAGCACCTGATGGTGGTAACCACAAAAGAGCGAAAAGAGAAGGAAGAGAGGAGGAGAGAGAGAAAAATTAACAAAACAATACTTAACAAAAAAAATCACTTCCACTAAACTGAGTCTATAATCCAAAAATTCTAAATACATGAAAAAATATAGTCCTAAGAAAGTCATCCAGATGAAACTAATATTGCTGAACAATCTAAAAAGTGTGTTTAAAATGGACCTCCCTCACTCTCTTTCCCTAAAAGGGAAATATCCGATGGAAAGGTTGGGTGAGCTATGGAGTTCCTAGCTTTTAAAATGTCCCATCCCCGAACTTCTTTATTTAACCATCGTTTAAGGAAGTGGCAGTGAAGCTAGAATCTCAGAAGGCCAGGCATCCCCAGTTGCTGTATGAGAGCAAACTCTACAAGATTCTTCAAGGTGGGGTTGGCATCCCCCACATATGGTGGTTGGTCAGGGAAAAGACTACGATGTGTTAGTCATGGAACTTCTTGGACCTAGCTTCGAAGACCTCTTCAATTTCTGTTCAAGAAGATTCACAATGAAAACTGTACTTATGTCAGCTGACCAGATGATCAGTAGAATTGAATATGTGCATACAAAGAATTTTATACACAGAGACATTAAGCCAGATAACTTCCTAATGGGTATTGGGCATCACTGTAATAAGTTATTCCTAATTGATTTTGGTTTGACCAGAAAGTACAGAGACAACAGGACAAGGCAACACATACCATATACAGAAGATAAAAATCTCACTGGCACTGCCCGATATGCTAGCATCAATGCACATCTTGGTATTGAACAGAGTCGCCGAGATGACATGGAATCATTAGGATATGTTTTGATATATTTTAGTAGAAGCAGCCTTCTACTAAAAGTCCAGGCAAGGACTAAAGGCTGCAACAAAGAAACAAAAGTATGAAAAGATTAGTGAAAAGAAGATGTCCACTCCTGTTGAAGTTTTATGTAAGGGGTTTCCTGCAGCATTTGCTGTGTCCTTAAACTATTGTCAGGGGCTGAGCTTTGAGGAAGCACCGGATTATATGTATCTGAGGCAGCTATTCCGCATTCTTTTCAGGACCCTGAATCACCAATATGATTACACATTTGATTGGACTATGTTAAAGCAGAAAGCAGCACAGCAGGCAGCCTCTTCCAGCGGGCAGGGTCAGCAGGCGCAAACCCCCACAGGCAAGCAAACTGACAAAACCAAGAGCAACATAAAAGGTTTCTAAGCATGAATCAATGGACTGAAGAAGAGGAGCAGATGGTTGGAGCAGCATTTGTTTCTCCCCAAATCCAAAAATTTTAGTTCATATGTACACTAGCCAGTGGTATGGACAACCATTTACTTGGTGTAAAGAACTTAATTTCAGTACAAACTGGCTCTGGACAGCATTGGTAGTGCTACATCCTGAGTTGTAGCTGCTATAATTGTGACTATTAACTGAGATAGTTGATACATGGTGTCCAGTTTTCTATTGCATCTTTTCAAGTGGAAAAGTTCATTAAACGGTTGACACACAAATTGGTGGAGAAATTGTGCACATGCCAATTTTTTGTTAAAACTTTATTTTGAACTATAATACTTTGAGATCTCATTTCAGAAGAATGGCTTAAACAGTCTTCAGCCACACTTGTGATGGTTGTAAATGCTCACAATTGTGCATTCTTAGGATTGTTTTTCCATCCTTGGAGCTTGTAAGTTGTTCACTTAAAACATTCTTAAAATGGTTGGCTTCTTATCTGCAAGCCAGCTGATATGGTTGCAACCAAAGATTCCAGTGTTTGAGCATATGAAAGACTCTGCCTGCTTACCTGTGCAGAAAAAAACAGCATCTAAAGTAAAGTCTTAAGAAAAATTTAGTGATTACTAGATTATCCTTAGGACTCTGCATTAACTCAATAATGTTCTTGATATTAAAAAGATTTGTCACAGAAATTTAGTTAATATCTTACAGCTGAACATGTATGTATGTTGCTTAAACAAATGTAATCACTGTAAACATTCATATGATCTGGGATTTTGTTTTTATTTTGAAATGGGAGCATTTTTGTTTACAAGTTCATTAAAAACTAAAAACTGTTTTTGTGAAAAAAAAGTTATGTTTAGAATGATTGAAAGAAAGAATGGAGGCTTATCATTCAATTAAAGGAGTCTGGAAGCCTTTTTGTATAAAGACCTAGATATTAAATATTTTGGCCTTGTTGGACATATGATCTCTTTTGCAAATACTCAACTCTGCTATTATAGAAAGAAAACTTCCAAAGACAATATGTAAATAATAAATGGGCTTGACTGTGACCAATAAAACTTCATTTACAGAAACAGGCAGTAGGACACATTTGAACAAGGGCCATAATTTTCAAAACCCTGATTTAAGGAAACAGGAAATTAGGAAACATAACATGGCAGAAATTGAATAGGAACTTGTAGACATAAAAAAGAAAAAAAATTATAAATCTTAAAATTTAAAAAAATATCATTAATATACAAAAAACACAGTCCAAAGACAATTTTGTTTTTAGAAAGAGATATGAAAGCTATACAATAGTTAGAAATTCCAAAATTTCTTAAATAGAATCTCCAGAAAAAGGTAATGGCAAGAACAGTAAAGATGTGGTATTTGAAGTGATAATTTCTGGGACTTTTTCCATATTTTAGGAAAGGCATAATTTTTCATAGCAAAATACCAAGAAGGTCAAGGAAAAAAAAATTGTTAGGTAGACTAAATATTCAGCAAAATATATTGGTTTTGGATAATCAACGAAAATTCACTCTTCAGCTTTGGTTCTAGCCTCTGCCTTTCGAAAGACTAAATATTTCATAAATCACAATGTAGGTAAGTAAATTATATTCATTCATTAAAAGACAGATTTATCAGATTGGATTAAAAACCATTATATGATTCTAAAACACAGTTCAAAAGTGTACACAAACACAGTGTATTAATTCAGGTCCTCTGAGAAGCTGACACCAAGACAGGATTATATGTGTAAAAGAGTTATTGGAGGAAATACCTGTGAAGAAAATGGGGACAGGATGGGAGAGCCTTCAAACTATTGTGTTAACCCCAGTGATGTAGACTGAGAAGTAAGGATTGGGTAGGAAGAGTTTAGGCATGCAGTGTACATCCAATAAATTTTTGACTACTCTAATCATGAGTCCTTGAGCCAAAGTCACCCAGTTGAGGAGTCCGCATGTCGCAAAAATGAACCTGCATTCATATTCTCCTGCTGTACCCCATCACTGGGTAGGAGTAGCCTGTGGGAAGCATGGCCTTAGCACTAACACAGTGGTGAATCCAGAAGGACAGCAATTGGGACTCCTGGTCAATTATGCTCCCTACCACAGTAAATCTTCTCTTAGCTTTTCCAGCAGCTAAACCAGCCTGTATAGTTCTGTCGCAAAGGGCACCAACTTCACGAGCAGGTCATCTACATCATCAAAGCTGGAGGCCTGAAGACAGTGAGAGACAGACGTAAGTTCCAATTTGTCCACCAGGTGCCCAGCTTTCCTCCCAGGTGCTGGTTTTTCCTTGCTACTTGCATTTTATGTCCATTTTCCTTCCTGATTGCCAGCCCTACTGCCTTCATACCTAGTACCATACAAGAAGCAATACAGTCTGCTTAACCAGAGTCCATAATCATAAATAGTTAAACCCATATAATAAATCCCTTTTTTAACATCACTCACACTGGTCCAATTTTCTGATCAAACTCTGATAGAAGAAAAATAACGAGAAACAGACAAAAATCACCATCACAGTGGGAGAGCTCAACACAATTTTGTTAGAAACTGAGGGATCAAGTAGACAATAAATTAGTTAATATATAAAATATTTGAACAATAAAATTAACTATTTTTATCTAATAGTTATACAGAACCCTGAACTCAGCAAATAGAAAAAAGAAATTATTTTCAGTGTACTAGGAACAAAACTGTCCACAAAGTTAAGTTCAATAATTTGTAAAGAAAGTATATTACAGAGAACATGTTCTCTTGTAATAACTAAACTGAGTTTAGTTAATACAGTTAAATATATATGTGCAGATAGAAAATAAAAACAAATTAATAATTCTTGAATCAAAGAGGAAAACAACCACAGAAATTACAAAATATTTAGAATGAATTTTGATTGTACATAAAATATGTATATATATTATAAAAGTAAAGTACATTTACAGGTAAATTTGTAGCCTTAAATGCATATATTGAGAATAAAAGAAAATGAAAAAGAATTAAAAACATCTACAGTAAGTGGTTAACTCAAAAAACTATAGAACAGAAGAGTAAACTTAACATAGAAAGAAGGCAATAATAAAAAATAGCAGGAAATTATTAAAATGGAAAGTTAAGAATAAATAGAGTTGATCATGAAAATTAGCATGAACAGTCAGTAAGACTATTAAACAGAGAGAGAGAAATGGCATGATAAACAATATAAGAAATTAAAAGCTGAGTAATTATAGATATTAGAGGGATTCTAAAAAGTCATATGATATTCCAGGTCCATTTTTGGCAAATAAACTTTACAAACTTGATAAAATGAATAATATTTACAACAATATAAATCACTTCTAAGACAAACTCAAGAATAAATAGAAAACCACAATAAACCAATGACTCTTAGAGAAATCACATTGTTAGCCAGTTGCTAGACCCTGCAAAGGAGCCCCAGGTGACTTTAGAGGTAATACTCACCCCAAGGAACAAATTATTTTTTACGTAAAATTTCCAAAAAACTCAAAAATAATTGGCAACAACAAACCAACAATCAATGTCAGACAAGGATTATGTAAGAAAAGAAAGGCATAGGTCAATCTCACTTATAAGCATAGATGCAATACCACTAAATAAGGTACAAGCAAATGTAATTGAGCAGTCAAGTAAAACTAATCATGACCAAGTAAGGTTTACCCGACATGTGGAGATGGTTTAACATCAAAAAATCTAGTAGGTATACACCACAGTAAGAAACAAAAAGAAGTAAATATTGCAATCATCTAAGCAAATGTGAAAACCATTTACCAAATTTAAAAACTTACATTGCTAATAAAATTTTTAGAAAACTCGAGTAGATGACTATTTCCTTGTCCTGATAAAGTATTTCTATGAAAAACCTAAAACAAGCATTGTAAGTAATTGTAAGATTTTAGCGGCATTATCATTGTAAATCAGGAACAAGCTAAAGATGCCTGTTGTCATTTTTATTTAGCATTTCATTGGCATCTCTAGCCATTGAAATAAGATAAGTAAGTGAGAAAATAAGAAAGAAAGAAAGAAACATAGCTATCTTTATTTGCGGCTGACATGATGAAATGGAAAATCCATAAAAATAAATTATTAAAAATATTGAGGGGTCGTGAAAGGTGCCTGGTTTTGAGATCAGCATATAAAATAAACAGCAATTCAATACACCAACAATAGCCAATAATAAAATATATTTTAAAAATATTCCATTCAAAAATATCATAAAAGACCTATAGCTGTTCAGGTTCTATCTAACAAAATTGGGAAGATTCAAGAATATAAAGTATTGATTTCCCCAAAGTTCATCCAAAAATTCTGTGTGATTATGATAAAAAACTCCAACACATTTTTTAAGGAATTTGACATATATATCCTAAAATTCACTTGAATGTAAGGGGGTCAGGAATGGCCAAGACAACCTGGAGATGATGAGCACGAAAAGGAGACTTTCCTTTAAGATAGCACTTTTTATAGTTACAATTATTAAAACAGTGGTGTATTAGCCCAAGAATATACAATTTGACAAATGATACAAAATACAATAATCAGAAACAGACCCAGACATATCTCAAAAATGTTATGAAGCAGAAGTGTCATTACAAATCAGTGGGGCATAATGAATGATCCAAAAAATGGTACAGGAATATTTGCTTTTCCATATGGGAAGGGGGAATCTAATCTTTACCTCTTCCATATACAAAAGTAAATTTCAAGTTTATTAAATACCTATAAGTGAAAACTAAAATTTTGGATGGAAAAATGTAACAAATATCCTTATGAATTTAAAGTCAGGGAGATTTTCTTAAAGAAGAGCCATAGACCTAAAAGTCCTAAAAGAGAAAATTGGATAAACTAAGCTACATATGCCCAAAGGCACTATGAACTCAATGAAAAGACAAAATACAGACTTGAATAAGATTTGTAAAGGCTCTGGGTTGTGCTTTTTAGTATATGCGAAATAAATTCATACCATGTTTTTTCATAAAATAAACTTTATTTTTAAAGAAGTTTTAGATTACAGAAAAGACACAGCAAAATTATAGTGGTTTTCCATCTACCCTACCCATTCCCCCTCTCATATTTTCTC
This sequence comes from Dasypus novemcinctus, assembly GCF_030445035.2. Taxonomy (NCBI): domain Eukaryota; kingdom Metazoa; phylum Chordata; class Mammalia; order Cingulata; family Dasypodidae; genus Dasypus; species Dasypus novemcinctus. The sequence goes on along the minus strand of NC_080683.1, from coordinate 43,101,296 downwards.
TTATCAATAACATCTTACACTAATATGATACATTTGTTACAATTGAGCATATATTGAAGTACTGCTACTAACCAAGGTTTATAGTTTACATAATGATTTACACCTTGTACCATGCAATTTTATAGGCTTTGACAAAATGTATAATGACCTGTATTCATCATTGCAATATCATGCCAAACAATTCCAATGCCCTGTGTTCCACCTATGCTTCCCTCCCTCTTCCCTCAGAACCTCTGAAAGTCACTGTCTTTATATCAATGTTGCAAGTTTCTCTGTTACTATAATAATTAGTCTACTGTGGTCCACAGTTGCATTCCCTGCTTATGTTTGTGAATTCCTCAGTCTTGAGGACTTGGGGGTGATGATACCTGCTCTGCTGCAGATTGAAAGAGGCCTTAGAGGTGGCGAACTTGGCCCAGTGGTTAGGGAGTCCGTTTACCACATGGGAGGTCCGTGGTTCAAATCCCGGGCCTCCTTGACCTGTGTGCAGCTGGCCCATGCACAGTGCTAATGCATGCAAGGAGTGCCTTGCCACGTAGGGGTGTCCCCTGTGTAGGGGAGCCCCATGCACAAGGAGTGCGCCCTGTAAGGAGAGCCGCCCCGTGCGAAAGAAAATGCAGCCTGCCCAGGAAAGGTGCCGCACACATGGAGAGCTGAAACAACAAGATGACGCAACAAAAAGAAACACAGATTACTGTGCCGCTGATAACAACAGAAGCAGACAAAGAAGACACAGCAAATAGACACAGAGAACAGACAACCAGGGTGGAGGGGAAGGGGAGAGAAATAAATAAATAAATACATAAATACATAAATAAATACATAAATAAAAAGAAAGAGGCCTTAGATCTTATGGGGCAGATGGAAGGAATTGTTTTACTTTCAGTTTTAGATACTTTTTGTGTTTTGGGATGGGGGTTGTCCGTCATCACCCTTTTCTTAGCTGTGCTGAGTGAGTCTGAAGAACTGGAGAGTAGGTGTTGGCAGCACCTTTGCGGAGATTCAGGCCTTAGCTGGCATAGAAAGGTACTAGAGAGTGGCGAGCCAGTGCTTAATCTGGGCAGAAGCTATGACAAGGGGGATACAGGGTGGGGGGATGTCTTTGTACCATATTTGATCTTTTAATTTAAATATACAGCTGTATCTGAACAGTGGACATTCCATCTCTACATGACTAATTTCTCAATTATCCAAGTTTCTAAGACCAACAAACTTTTATTTTATATATACTTTTCAAAAAACTTTAAAAATCCCATTAATTTTTTAAACATTTTATTGTAGTAACGTATATAAAACTCATTTTAACCACTTTCTAGTTTACAATTCAGTAGTATTAACTAAATTCAAAACACTGTGCTACTGTCACCAATATCCATTGCCCAAATTTTAAGTCACCTCAGACAGAAACTCTTGTACTCCCCATTTCCCTTAAACTCCCTGGCCCCTTGTATATTGTAATCTACCATCAGTCTCTATATTTTCTTATTCTAAGTATTTCATGAAAGCAAGATCATACAATATTTGTCGTTTTTTGATTTGGCTTATTCCACTCAACATGGTGTCTTCAAGTTTTATCCATATTGGAGCATGTGTCAGAATTGGTTCATATAATACTATTAATTTTTTTCTATTCCATCCCCCCCTTGTGGCTTGCTTGCTGTTGGCTCTCTGTCCATTCTCTGTGCGTTCTTCTGTGTGTCTGTATTTTATTTTTATTTACAACCCTCCCTCCCCGCTTGGCTTGCTTGCTGTCTGCTCTCTGTATCCATTTGCTGCACATTCTTCTGTGTTTTTACTAGGCTCCCTTTCTGTTGCATCACCTTGCTGAATCAGCACTCCATTGCACTTGTGGGCAGTGGTTCTCTGCAGTATGCAGGCGAGCCTGCCTTCACAAGGAGGTCCCGAGGCATGAACCCAGGGCCTCCCATATGGTAGATGGGAGTCCAACTGATTGAGCCACAGCCGCTTCCCTAATACTATTAATTTTATGTCAAACATTTATTGTTATTCTTCCACTGTTCAAAACATTTTCTAGTATTACCCAGAATAACCCCTGTCACTTTTGAAGTATTCAGTAAGTGTAAACCAAATGAAATATAATGCTACAGGCCTAGCCTTTATATTAACAACAGTGAATATTCTATCAGTAACTATCTGGGAGCCTTGCTCCAGGCCTACATTAAGTTCAAAGGGAACTCTACAGGAGTCCGATGTCTTCAGTGAACTACTGTCTTGACAGTGTCCTTAAACCTAGGCCCACCGCATCAAGAGTGAACTTATTAGTTACATTTTCTATCCTAACCCTGTGCCTTAACTATTTGGCAAAGACAGTTTTTCCAGGACAGTAATAAGGATTTTTTTTTAATTAGCTAAGGAATGGTAGTGTGGGAGCATGGGGAGTCTAAATTAATAGCACTACTACATTCTTATTTCTAGTACCATATGGTGAAAATATGCTGAAGGAAAAAAGCAGCATATGGTTTATTTCTTTCCCTAGAAATTTCTATTTAGTAGTGACATACTTGGTAGCAGTTTGAAATGGAGAGATATTGCTTGAAGAAGCCCGGAGAAGTTTTCTATTAACAAAACAGTCCAAACAGGGTCTCATCAAGAAGCCCCCCACTGACAACATAGGAATAAACATGGTGTCAGAGAACTGGGGCATCGAGATAAGGAAATCTTTAGGAGTAGATTGATTCCTAGCATTCAGTGTCATTTACAAAGGAAGAAGTGAAAGGAATCATCAACAACAAATTTTCTAAACTTCCGCTGTGTTTCAATTACACTCTGAGTCACAATTGAGTAGTAACATTCAACTAAGTCACTATAAGAATAAGCCATGTGCTATCCAATTCAGAATATGCTTTTTCTAGCATTTTTTGATTGCCGGCATCATCATAGCCTCTCTTTTCTTTTGATACCAGGACAAGGTATCTCATACTTGAAACTTTGGGATCAGGATAGAAGAGGGAAATTGACTATTTATATACTCATATTCAAATACCATTTCATAATGTTTGACCAGTTGTTATTTTAAATCAGTCAATATTGTTGTACAAATATAGGTAACCAATTGTATAGACCTGTGGAGAAAGAAGCAAAAATGTTCTGTATGTGTATTTGTGCGTGTGTGTGTGCGAGAGAGAGAGAGAGAGAAACAGAGACAAAGACGACAGACAGAATGAGAAGGAGAGCAAGAGCATATTTTTGAGAAAGCCTTGATCTGACTGCCAGTACGCCTCTAGAGGCAGTGGTACTCAATACGAACTAAGCAAATTCTGGAACCAGATGGACGTTGATTCCTCCCTCTTCCAGGTATGTTTTAGGTGACCTTGACAAGTTAGTCATTGAGTGTCTATTTCCTCAGCTGTGAAATGGAAATTGCAATACCTACTAGACAGTAGTTATAAGATTTAGGGTTTTCTTAAATGTATAAAGTATATGGCAAAAATAGACACATAATGAATAATCATCTTTTCTATTGCGTAGGATAATCTGATAATGGGCTGTCAAATTTTAAATATTCTTACAGGTCTTTTTAATCTTTTTTGAAATGCTAATATCTGGAAGAACTGAAATGTATGAACAATTAACTATTTAATCCCTTGAAAGAAAATTCCTTAAAATATAATTAACTATTTAGTTCATACTGAAAGTTTGAATTCATGACAATTAAACTTTATTAAAGCTATAAAATTTGTTTAAGTACTTTTTACAAGAATTTTTACCTGGACATAGCCACAGCTATTAACAAGAATATATTGTTCTACTTCAAAAAGATTTTCTGAGTCTTGTGAAATTTTGAGCATTTTCTTTACGAAAATCTAACTTGCTTTCTGAAGATTTACTCTAAGATCCAAATACAATACTATCTTCATCAACAGATTCAGGGCCTTTGTTTCAGAGAAACCCATTTCTTTCATTCATTCAATGATTTATTCATCCATTCAATTAATAAATGTTTCAAGAACCAATCAGATTTTAATCAGTCTTGTATTTGGTCACTAAAGAAGCAAGTAGCTCATGAATCAGGGGTCTTCTGCCTCTATGACCTCCCATCGTCCAACTGCCTTTCTCCTTTTAAGGCTCTTGTCAATTACCAGTTCCTCCATGAGGTTAACTTCTACACTAAATGAGCAAACTCTCCTTACTATCCCCCTTATCTGATTACACAACAGTTTGGAATCCCTGAACACTCTCCTTCATAAACACCACTTCCTTGAACATATTTATAAGTTGTGTACTTAGCAGAATAACTAATTTAGTCAATATTTTCTGGGTATCTGTGTAGTATTTGTATTGATATCAATGCTATTTTTAAAAGAAAGAAATTAACTTGCTTATCATAAGAAATGCAATGCTACCACATGAAAATTATTTAGTTGATTTTGTGATTACAAATGGTAACTCCTTTGCTGTGTTTATTTATATGGAAAAGGCAATGGTAATTATAAGAGGATAGAATGGTTACTGACTAGACACAGGAAGAGTCTGGGAGGCCAGTAGTAGGAGAGGAGAGAGATTTAATAATGAGAGCTGAGAAACCGAGTATGAAGGTATTAGGTGGAGATAATGGAATGAAGTAGAAGAAAGTTGTAACATGATGACACCTTTACAACCTGAGTTTAGGCTAAATGGAATAATGCTAAGCAAAATTAAAATACTCTGAGAAAGTAAAAGTGATGAAAGTTTTATATGACTACAAAGGAGTGAAATAATACCAATAAAGGATGTCATTAATCAGGTAGGTTGGGGAAAAGTACACCAAATGTAAGATATTTGCTATAGTTAGTAGTAATGTTTTGACAATGCTCTTTCATAGTTGGTAACAATTGTTTCACAATAATGCAAGGTCTTCGTGATGAGATAACATATGGGAATCCTATATGACAATATGCATGTTTGTTAAGTTCACAACTTATACTATACACTTATTGTTTATGGATGGTCATGTATGTATGATAAACGTCAATCAAAAACGTTAAAAAATCACCTATAGGGTCAGCCATAGGTTTTCATATAATCCCGTAGCCTCTATGAATTCTGTATTAAGCAACCTTCTGTATTATGCCTTCCCTGGCAGTAAATGCAGTTTCAAAATATTTGTCGGATTTGGTCATTTGGAACTTAGAACTCATAGTTCCTCAGGTTCAATAACATAATGGTGAAGAATAATGTGTTAATATTTTCAATTTGATTAACATGTATGTTGGGTGATGAGAGGTATGGTGGCTTGGAGTTATGTATCTCTGGAAAAAAAAAAACCACATTTTTAATCTTAATCCACTCCTGTCGGTGTGACCCCATTGTACATAGGACCTTTTTATGAGGGTGCTTCAGTGAAGGTGTGCCCCAACTGAATCAGGATGGGTTTTAATCCTTTTACTGGAGGCCTTAAAGAGATGGTCACACACAGAGAGAAGCAACCAGACAGAAGTTAGCAGAATTTGGAAGAGAGTGAAGATGCTGCAATGTGCATTGCCACGTGAGGGAAAAGCCAAGGACCCCTAAATTTTGCTGGCCAGCCAGAAGCTACTGTAACCAGGAAGAAGCAAGTCTTCTAGCCTCTGAAAACATGAGTTAATAAATTCCTGTTGTTAAGCCCAACCCACGGCATGGTATTTGTTTTAGCAGCTGGTAAATTAAACAGGAGGATATAGAGGTAGTTTAGGCTCCCAGTCCAGCCCACGCAGTTTTGTTAACCTATAATTCCCCCAAAGTATACCGTAGAACTTTATTGATGCAATGTAGATCTTACCTTAAATGCTGCCTTTAGAAATGACAATTCTAAAAAGGATGTTCCAGGGCTAAGTTTTATCCATACATGTCCATTCACACACACACATACTGTGTATACTCCATACATTAGATGCATGCACATGCACATGCATATACACCCTCATTCATACAGAGTTCACAGTTAGCCTAAGTGGGAGAATAGGATCAAGTTTACCAGCCCTCATGGGGCACAAGCATCTTTGGTCATAATTCCATAAAATGCTACCAGGGAATTTCTATTTTATATCTCTTGATATGAATCCAGTGGTGCTACACAACTTCCCCTTTGAGTAGATATTGTCTATGTTGCTTTGCTATTTTCTTTGTTGGACAGTTTCAATGGTCTTCAGTCCAAACATCTGTTTGTTCTGTCATGGGTATCAAGTCTCAAGGGAATGTCCTCTCAGTTTATCAGTGAGAACCTTGTGGTCTCTGGGGAATTTTTCTTAGTTGATCCTTGGCTCTTGTGAGACAGTTCAATGGTGGGCCAATTCTAAAAAAGCCTCACTGGAAGAACATTAGTCATTTGCTATGACATTTGGGCATACCCTTTTTAAAATTTTGCCTGGTTCCAATCATGAGCAGATGAGCAGGTCTCCATCTGTATTCCCCAAAAGATTTACTAATCATCTTTCTAAGCAGCTTCTTCATTGATATAGCAATCTATGATCATTTTATAACTTATTATTACAATAAGCTCTACCTTGATTTCACTATCACCTCACTTCTTAAAACTTTTTATTGAAGTTTAATATTCATACCAAAGGACACATACCATAAACATGCCACTTGACAAACGTTCACAAAATGGGCACACCTGTGAAACCACCACACAGATTTAGAAGCAGAATATTATCAACACCCCAGAAGCCTTCCTGTACCCTAGGCTAATAATTGGCTTGATTTCAAACAGCTCTGATCAGTTTTGCCAGTTTTTGCACTTTATATATATGGTATAAAAATATGTATTCTTTTGTGAATCTGGTGTTTTTCACTGTACATAGTGTTTGTGATGTTCATATTGTTGCAAGTAGTTATATATCTTTTGTTTTCATCCTTGCATGACATACTGTTGTGTGAATATAGTGCAATTTATTTATCCATATTATTCAGAGATTTTTGGGTGGTTCCCAGTTTGATACTGCTGTGAGCATTCTAGCATCTGACTTTGGTGACTATTTAAACCCATTATTGGTGGATATATACCTAGAGAGGAATTGCTTGCCAATAAGTTATGTATATGGCCAGCTTTTATTACCATCATTTTCGTAGTTACTATAAAATTACATTCAACTATACAAAACTGCTATATAAAACAGTATTTCTTTGGGGACAACGTGTTCAGATTTTAAATTTCATAAATGCTTATATGTTATTTACTGCATACTAGACTTTATTCTATGTACATTATAGATACTGATTTATTTTATACCTTCTTGATCATCCTGTGAGGTTGATACTATCATTATTCCAATTTTGTATATGAGGTAACACTGACAGAGAGGCAAAGTGAATTGCTCAAGATAGCACAGGCAATGAATGATAGAGATGAAGTTTGAATCCAGGCTTCCTGGCACTAAGTCCTATAGACCTACTAACAATTATATTATGCTTTTTATTTTCCTAATGAAAGATATGAGGAACTGGGGAGAGATATGGACATCATGCAGGGACCTAACTTTTTGGAGTCATAATCAGAATATTATCTCTGCCTTAATAAGAAGCTATAGTGTCAATCAAGAATATAAGAGAACCTCCTGCACATAGACTGGGCACATAGTAGGGATTTGTGTTGGAGGCTACCAGTGCTGCAGGGTTTCCTCCAAGCACACCAGTATCACTCTCAATATAATGGGACTAATTCCAGAGTGGAATCTACTTGCTGATAGGATGAGTGTCTTTAGGAAGGCTCAGTGACTGGCAGAGATTGAACCTAGAGGTTAAGAGCCATGATGTGTGTCCAGAAAGGAGCACAGGGCTTAGGAAACAATAGATCTGGTTTAAATCCTGGCTCTTTCCCCTTACTTCAGTAATGTAAAGGAACAGCTACAAAAACTTTCTAAGAATCATTTTCCTCACACGTAAATTGGCAATAAGAGTATTATGCTGATATGTTATTGTGAAGATTAAATGAGATTGACTTTTTAAAATATTTCTGGTAGGCTACAGTAGATATTAAACAAAGACTAGCTCTGTTGGCCACTCCACACCTGGGTAAACAAAGGTGTTTGCCACGGAGTACATTAGAGCTATGGTGGCCATGGTGTTTCTCCTGGACTGAAATGACTGGCTATTTCTCAGTCGCTGGAACCCCATATTTTTCTTTCCTTGGGTCCTGTTGATGGTTTATCTTTCCACAGACACTATTTGAGTTTCTGAGGTGGTTCTCTCTCCTCCGACAAGCTTTGGGGATTTCTAAGGGCTCTTACTGACAATAGTTAGGAGATATACTCATGCTTCCTTCTCAGGATAACTCTTCCCTCTTTGCCTTTTCCCCAAGGCACACAAACAGCTGTTTTCCAATTTTAGGGCAAAAGAAGAAAGAGAAGTATATTCTCCAAATATTTTTCATTCTTTCATTTATACCAAAAATTTATATAGCATTTTCTATGACCCAGAAAACATTGGCATTCTGATAAATATAAGATAGAATAAGAAAGAACTTGTGGTCTTAATGAGTATACAGTCTATAATAAAAGTGAGTAAGATTTCATTAAAAAATGTATGGAATATGAAGCATATATGTGGGGAGGGTGACATTTTAAAAATTAACACCTATCAAGGCATAAGCACTGACCAATCAGAATGCATGTCATATACAAACAATGGCATGGCTGTACTGAGTACCAGCCCAGCATGGACAGAATAAGATTGGATAGAAAGCTGCAGCCAGAGCATAAAATACTTCAAGTGCCAAGAGAAATTCTTTGATTTTATTCTCTAGGTCCTATAGAGCCACAGACTGAGTATGGATATGATACAATAGGGCTATGTTTGGGGACTTGTTTCTCAGCCTTTTAATTTATTGAAAACCTGAAGCCACAGAATAAAGACTTTTGCCCTTTCTTATTCTTGTGACTTTCTCAACCATTTGTGACTCAATCACTGGCTTATAAGTTTTTTCATTTACCATGGCTTGCTAAAAGTCTATGAAGACCAGATTTGGTTAGTTGTGTTTGGACATTTGAAATATTGCAGAATTGTCATTCCCCAAGAAGCAGACAGCCAGCTGAACATTTGACTTGTGTGCCAAAGAACAACTGAAATAAAAAGTTCTCAAGGGGATACACAATATGACTGGAATTTCCCTCTGCCAGCTGGCTGCTCTGACACTTGTGCTTCTTTTCATAATGTTTCCCAGTTTTGAGGCTGCTAAGTAAGCCAAGGAAGCAAAGGTTAAACTGGGGGTTGGGCAAATCCCACTGGAGTGAAACAAATGGGAAGAATGTAGAAAGATGTCTCAAAGTGACACATCTTTTGAATTAATCTCCATAAGCATGTTCCCTTTAGCACTGTTATTTTTTCATTAACCAGTCCTTTTGGGAAAAGGTTTGTTAATTTCTCCCATGTGAACTGATCACTGAGCACTGCCTCATCCACCAAAGATTAGTTGGCTAAATTTATGAGCTTGGCTTACAAGATAGGGTAGATGGCATGTTGTTAAGAGCAAGCACTGATGTTAGGCTGCTTGGATATGACTCCTGGCTCCACAATGCATTTACAGTGAGGTCTTAGGTGGGTTTCTTTTTATAATTTTCTCATCTGTGAAATGAAGTTGATAACATTAACTGCCCAATAGGGGAAATTGAAGATTAAATTAATTACAAGAGAAGTACTTAGACAAGAACCTGGCATGTAGTAAGTACACATAAATGGTGAGTTGTTTCTATTGTTACTGTTGTGGCTGCTACATTTTCCTATATTTTCCTGTGCCTCTTTCCACTCCTCCATATGAAGACAACTACTTTAAACTCCTCTGGTAAGGAAACCCAACCATCAATGAACCACAAACTGTAAAGATACACGTGTCTCTCCTAAGCATAATATCATTAAAAATACTAAAACTGTTAGAAATATAATAAAAAGTTAGACATTTTTCACATTTATGCTTTAGAGTAGACAAGTCTTCAAGTCTTCTAATTTTCTGAACATGCTACGATACTCTTTTATGGTTAATCCCTAACCATAAAAAGATATCTTAAGATCATTAAAATATCTACTAGCTTATTGAATAAAAAATTTAATCAGTATTACTAATTATTCCTAAAATAGTAAATATAATGGACAAGTAACACTTTCCCCATTACTACTCAATGTGCGATTGTAAAAATGTGTTTTGAAAAGAGAACAGTCTTCTCTGAGAGAGCAACATTGGTTAGAGAAGAGTTTTACAAATAGCTCTAAATATCCATTATAAAAAGGAAGGAATTTCATATGTTAAGGAAGGAAAATAAAGTCTACCTGGAAGGCAGGTGACTGGGATTAAACTATCGAATTTTGGAATATCTTTCTGTTTGATTTTAGGGCAATTCTCTAGCTATTTGCATTATGCTATTTATCTGTGTATTAGTTAGCCAAAAGGGAGCTGATGCAAAATACCAGAATTCTGCTGGCTTTTATAAAGGGTATGTATTTGGGGTAGAAGCTTACAATCACAAGGCCTTAGAGTCCAACCAAAGGTTACTTAAGAGGTACATTCTCCCCCAAAGTTTATTGCCATGTATTGATGCGAGATGGTGGGCAGTGTTTGCAAGGGCTCAGCCTTCCTCTTTCCTCTTAGTCTCCATGGTCCCAGCTTCTTTTGATCTCAGCTGTAAGCTGGCATAAGGCTTGTCTCTCTCTTCCTGGAGCCACAGGATCCTGTGTAAAGAGCTGTCTCTCCTCTGTGTTCTCTTTCTCTGTGCATTTACTTCCATGTAATAGTCTGTTTTATCCCCACGGGGACTCCACCCTGCATGTCCTAATGATGTGGCTAAATAAAAACACTAATATTGATTTAATAAAGTAAAAGTGAAACCTCTGAATGTTATACAATCTAATATGCCCAGAGGAACAGACAAGTTTACAAACACAATCCAATATCTATTTTAGGAATTCATAAACAATGTCAAACTTCTACAATCTGTAAGATGGGAATGATTTAAATCTTCCTTATTGTAACCCTGAATGGTTTAAAAAAGATTAAAAACAAAATAAAATTGTGATGTTCTTTAAAATCCACAAAGCAGTAAAGGACCGATACTAGAGAGCATATCATACACATCGACAAATGGCACTCTTCATTGATTTCAGTAAGATCTGTATTCCCAGCGAATTGTTCTGTTATTTTTTTAAGAAGTAGGTCAGCAGGAAGTGTCAAGCAGCAAAAAAAAAAAAAAAAAAAAAAACCAAAAAACTAACTATAACAACAACAACAAAGAAAAGTCACACTAGCATGTGTGATGATCAAATCTTTGAATTATTCATTCTCATCATTGATTAAATTGAGTAATATGGATACAAAATTCCACAGTGCCCTCCAGAACTCCAGACATTATAACAAAAACGTTCTCTGGCTTGGACAAATCTGTCTGAGATATTTAAAAGCTTCAACTTTACATGGGTCTGCCTAGTAGACCTTGATGAAGCCTCACACAACTTCTCACCCAAACCTGTGCAAAGAAACAGATTAAAATAACAACAACAACCAAGAAATTAAAACTGTCAATCAAACCTTTTCCAGAATCCAAGAGGGATTTCCAGAAATGTGTGATCATGGGGCAGAGGAATAGCCCTGGATGCAGGGCATACTGGGAATTTTACTTGTCATGTATTTTAACTATTTAGATGGACAGAAAATGAGGAATTGAGATTTAAGAAAAGACTCCATTGTAGGCCTATTAGAATGTGCTGAATAGTGATATCTGGGCTAAGAGCTGACACATTAACCTAAGAGTATTCCCAAGGGGAAAAATAGCAGTGCTAAAGTCTACTGACATACAACATTTGCATAGAAAAATGACTCTGTTTTAAGGGTAAAGACAGAAAATTAAACCTCACAATAAGCTGACTATGGTGCAATTGTAGAAAAAGAGAAAAGGAATACAATTCTCAACTCCTATGTTAAAACCATGCCTCTTAAGGTTACTTTAACTATTTTAGAATGATGTTTGTTATTCTTTAGAAGATGCAAGAAAATATTTTCTCTAAGAAATAGGAGAAGTAAGATATAAGGAGACTGAAATAAAAGAGGGGGAAATGGATGTGGCTCAACCAATTGGGCTCCCATCTACCATATAGGAGGTTCAGGGTTTGATGCCCAGGGCCTCCTGATAATGACAAGCTGGCCCACACAGTGAGCTGGCCCACATCGAATGCTGGCCCACGCAGGAATGTGGCCCCATGCAGGAGTGCCACCCTGCATGGGAATGCCACCCAGCACAGGAAAGCCACCCCATGCAGGAGTGCTGGCCATTGCGGAGAGCTGGTGCAGTAAGATGACACAATAAGAGACACAGAGGAGAGAAAATAAGAAGACATAGCAGAACAGGGAGCTGAGGTGGCACAAGAGAGTAAACAACTCTTTCCCACTACGGAAGGTCCCAGGATCAGTTCCCAGAGCTGCCTAATGAGAACATAAGCAGACACAAAAGAACACACAGTGAATGGACACAGAGAGCAGACAACAGGGCAAATGGGGGGAGAAAAAAAAAAGACTTGAGTGAGAAATAAAAGATATACAAAGAAACTAAAAATGCAATTGTAACTCAGAAATTCTATTTTTAGGCATGCATCCCTAGAGAGATTCTTGTACTGGTGCACCAGGAGTTATATACATGAAGGTTCATAATATGGCTGTTTCTCATAGAGAAAATCTGACAATGTCCATCAATAAAGTAATGAATAAAATAGTACATTTTGGAATACATAAAATATTCAGTAGTTGAATTAAATCCACAACAAAAGCAATAAGCACCAGAATTTGAATTGTGGAAAATCAAATCAAGGATATGAAGAAGAAACCTGAGTAGTTTTTCCAGAATGCAGAGAAATTTGATGAAGAGATGAAGACCCTTAAAGATAAGACAATAGACATAGAAGACAGAGACCTGATGATACCCAATCCAAGTATTATAGGTAAGTTTAAGAAAAAGAAAACAACAACAACAACAAAAAAACAATGAGAATAGATGTAAAATTAAAGATGCCCCACAGGGGAAATAGTAAAAACTTTACACAATAATACCATTAAAAACCCAAATATTAAGATCAAAAGTGTTCATCATGTTCAAGGCAAAAATCCCATGATAAAATAAAATTGTAGCACACTGAATTATGTTCTCAAAAGAATTTAAATAGAGTGATAAAGGAACATTATTTTAAGCATCCAGAAAGGAAAATAATTAATGATTTCCAATAAAATTCAACTGTATGCTGTTTACTATCCTTTCTTTTCCACAAAGAAAATTATGGAAAACAACATATAGGAAAACCATGGAAAACAACAACAAAATTATAGAAAACAATACATCTCTTAAGGGGAAAATTGTGGGAGTAAAAGTTTCAAGAACTGTGTTGCCAGATAATTAGACCGTGAGGTGTGAAGGAAACATAAAAGATATTCTCAGGTTTTCAAGGGCTCAGAAAATAAACAATTCATGTGAGTGTCTTGGAAAGGGTAAAGTTGTACTACATTGACCAGGAGATGAATTTTAATGAAGACCTTAAGCAGAAGAAGTCATGGAATTCTTCAAAAATAGTTAAATGTAAAGGTAAAAATTTAGGTAATTATTGCTAATGTGATTAAAAAAAGACAATGCAAACATATAAAGTAAGATATTATTTTAATAATAATGTCTATATATAAAACTGTAGATTATATTAAAGCAGAGATGGAAGTGAGAGGACAAAATATAAGGCAACAACTAAATTCCTCATTTTATGTGAAGAGATTCAAAGTGTCTTTTTCTTTATAACTTTATTAATTAAAGTGTGAATTAAAGTACAATTTTGAAAAGTTCAAAGGTAATCACTAATATAATAAAAATCAAAAGATTATCTTCTAAAATACTGGATAAAGTAAAAACATATAAAAGATAAACAATACTAAGAATAAATAAAAAGAATCAATATGAGAGAAATATGAAAAAACATATTAGTTTTGATATTAACTGTGAATAACTGAAACCACAACAGAAGGCAAAATTTTCAGATACAGCTTTAAAACAGTAAACATAAAATTGAACTTTTGAGAGAGAGACTTAAACAAATAAAACAGGCATGTTAAAAATAAGTGCAAAAAGTTATTAATGGTAGCCAAGAAGATCATTACATACTGATAAAAATATACTTCACAAGGAAAGCTTAACAGTCATTTAACTTTATAAACGAAATAGAATAAATCAACATATATGAAACAAGGTTGGTAGAAATATTAGAAATGTGAAAAGGAAAGCATTTTTGTATGGGAGACTTTAACATACTCTCTTAGCTCTGGATGATCAAATATAAAATAAATATTGTAATTAGTAAGTTTGAATCTACAAATAGACTGATATAATTATATTATAATTATATTTGTATTATAATTATATTATATAAAAAATAATATACATGTATATTATCTTCAGGATTATTATCGCTTTTATAAAAATTCAACAAATATGGTCACAAAGAAAATGTTCAAAACATATCCAAAGCAGAAGTTATACAGAGTGTGTTCTCTGAGAAATATAATTTATATATATATATAAAACTATATATTTTAACATTTAAACAATAAAAAACCCAACAACTTTGCAAGTTACAAAGGTGTTCCTAAATAGCATTGAATGGAAGAGAAAAACAAAAGTAAAATTACAGACTTGTTTTAAAATAATGAAAATAAGACTCTTAGTTTTCAAACTTTATGTAGGATATGTCAAAGGGAAATATGTGGCCCAAAATATTTTTAGTTCTAACAAAAAAAAGAATAACAACTTACTTTAACTTCAATTCACAAAATTAGAAAAAGAAAATTAAATAACAAACAAAATAATAGGAAGAAAATTTTGAAAAATTAATATAAAGACAAAAGCATGAGAAAATAGAAAAACAATAAATTTGACATAAAATAGGCAAATAAACTACAGTACTAAATCCTTGAAAAACAAGAACAAACAAATAAGAAAGTTCTGGCAAGTCTATCTGAGAAAAGAAGAGAGTAAACAAATTAATAAAAGAAGAAAGAACAAATATTTTAAAAGGGCTTAAGATTTAAAGATTATTTTTAAACATGATTTTAAAAGTACTAGCATAAATTAATTAGCTTAATAAATTTGAAAAATTTACTAACGAGGATTCAAAGGTAATGAAGGCTAAACCTTGTGGGTTAAAAATAAAAAGACCAGTATCTACTGAAGAATTGAAATTGAAAAAGTTTTCAATTATTTCCTTCAAAACAGCTGCAGGGTCAAGAGTTTTATCAATGAGTACTTTTGAGCTTTCAAGAAATAAGTCATTCCTATGCTTTATATTCTGCTGTACATAGAAAAAAAAATAGAAAAAGTGTTCCATTTTACTTTATAAAGCTAGATGACCTTCATAGCAAAACCTGAAAAAGATGAGTATAGATGCAAAAGTCTAATACAAGATCATTATATTTTATTCAGAATATTTAAAAATAATTTAATTTGAACATTTAAGTATTGTCCTAATAATTTGTGTATATAAATCCTAGTAAAAGCATCATGACAAAAGATTACAAAGTAAACATATAAATATCTCAATTGATGTAAAAATAATTTGATAAAACTTAATAAATTCTCTTGTTTTAAAAATTGCTTAATAATCCCAGAGTAGAATAATTCATTGACACAATAAAGTCTTTATCTTAAACATACAACCATCATATTTTATAACAATTCACTACAGGTGTCATAAATGCATCAAAAATATCTATTATTAGCACCATAATTTGCAACTGTTCAAGAAATGATAGCCAAAACAAAAACAAATGAAAAACAATACAGAAATATGAGGTGTATTTGTTAATTTAAAAAATAAAATAGGAATAGATCAATTTTTTGCATATGATGATTTACCTAAGTAATCTAAGGGAATCAACAGAAAATGTATTGGAACTAACAGCATAGTTCAGTAAAGTGATTGAATACAAAAAAAATAGACAAAAACCAATTATATTTCTAATGTGAATAATAATTAATCAGAAAAGGTAATGAAGAATATCCCATTCACAATAATGACTAAAATATCAAAATACTATAACCAAAATATCAAAATTTCAGGAATAATTTTTTTTAATTGTGTGAGACCTATACAATAAAAATTATAAAATGTTTTGAGAGTAATAAAAAGACTTTCATAAATGAAAGAACATATTTTGTTCTAAGAAAAATTTGAAAGCTTAATGGAATAAGGTTGCAGTCTCTCTGGATTATAGTGGAATATGAAAATAGAAATAACAACTAACTAGAAGAGACAGACCTCAAGCAGACTGCAGTAGATTTAAAAACAAGACAAGAATTTTTAAAACTCTGGATAAAATCAAGGTGACATCACAAATGAGTGAAGAAATAAAGAACAATCACTAATGGTGTGAGGCAGTTATTTAATAAAGTGAAATAAAATTGTTCCTCACTTTATTCCATAAAACAAAATAAATTGTATGATGATTAAATATTTTAATGTACAAAACTGAAACCACACACACACACACATACACACACACACACCACTAGGGGAAAATATTGGTATATATCTGATCTCAGGAGGGAAATTGCTTTTAACTATTAAAAAAAATTGAAATAAATCATGCAAAATTTATAGATTTGACTACAGAAACTAAAAATTTGAAATATCCCTGCAACAATAAAGAGCAACAGCAACTAAAATGAAACTTTTATCATTTTGAAAAATTAAAAATTTTAAAGCATAAAATGGAGAAAATACTTTATACAAATATTATATTGTTAATATATAAAGAGCTCATGCAAATCTTAAAATCTTAATAGAAAAATTAGCAAAGAATATGGGATAGATGCATTACAAAAAGAAATGAAGGAAAATGGGGGGGAAGAGAAAAGAATATGAAGTGGAAAGAAAAACAGAGGGGAGGTGAGCAGAGAAAGAGAAAAACTAAACACAGGGACATTTAAAACTATTAATTTGAAATACTTTTGTTTAAAGACTTGAGTCTTTACTTACCAAATGAACAAAACTTTATTCTAAAGCCCACTATTGTTAAATATGAGATTGGAACAACTTTTCCAGAAAGCCAGTTTGGCACTTTATATAAAAAATTAACGTCCTTAGACTCAATAACTTTACTTTTGGCCATTCATCTTATGGAACATTTGAGGCCAGGGACATTCTTTGCTTCATTACACCTGTATTTACTTGAATCTCCTGAGATGCTGCAACATACTAAAATCAGGCATGAAGTGTTTCACAAATAATTTGTTACTACTAACAGTGTAAGTACCAAACTTTAAAAATCATTTTAAAAATCAGAGTACAGCTAAGGTAACCTTGGAATGTTACTCTAAGTCACTTGTATGACAATATGCTTCATGAGGGGGAAGGAAAGGGACAAAACCGTGACAAATACCCAGGGAAATTTGCATAAGCCAGAGATGTTTTATTTACGTGTGTATCAGAATTCATTTACTTGTAAACATTAAACTTTCTGTATGTGTCATAGGGAAAAGAAAATCAGAATTACTTGTAGATTTGAGTTTGTTGTAGCCATTTAAATTACACAACGAAACCATCAAAATCCTTGTTTTGGAAGAAGTTTGACAAGATAGATGAATGTTCACAATTTCACAATTTCACAGAAGGCAGGGCTGAACAAAGAATGATGGTTCTGTGGAAGAGCTCGAAGAAAATTAACCTGTGTTGACTACTTAGCAGATATTTTCTCTTTTGTACTTTCTGAATTAGAAATATTTTAAGAAGTAAACATTATTTTTATGATCAGAGAAATTAACAAAAATATTATAAAATTATAAAGAAATAATTATAGAACATTTATAAGATAAGACTAGAATTTCTTTTCTCCTAATGACTACATCAAGTAACAAATATAAGAAATATTTGCAGAAGGATATTTATCCTATTCAGATTAATCTCATAGACTCAATCTATCACATCCTAAGAAGAAAGCCTTTTATAGTATAAAGTAACTTGATCCTCAGAATGTCTTCATCCAAGTTGCCAAAGGCAATTTTTGTGACTCTTTAAGCATTGCAAAATTAAGTAAAAATTAAAAAATATAATCATGAAATATGCTTTCATTCTTCATGAAAACTTTCCCTGTTCTTTGAGGAAATGAGTATTAAATGCCAAATGGGTACACTTCAGGTAACAGTCTTCATTCCTATTCACAAGGTACCATGTTAATGCTCTCTCTAGGAAAAACAAAAAAATGGATGCAGTGACCTTCACTGAATTTCATGCACTAATCAACTGAAAGCATATTTTTAAATTCTCTGGAAAAATGCTTCAGAGTTGTGGGGTTATCATAATAAAAAATGCTAAACTTACTGAATCATCCTATAAGAACAGGAGTTTCACATTGGGGCTGGTGGAGACAGACTTCTGCCCTGTGTACATATAATTTGTCCCAGAACTGTTTTGTACCTCATGATTCTGAAAGGCACGTAAAACATTGTAATAGATGCATTTTTGTGTTTTCATTTATTTCTTGAGAGAATAGCAGTCATTATTAATGTATCTTTTTGACATATCATCGGATTCACATTCCCAACAGCTCCAAATTACTGCCTAAAATATTCTTTTGAGAAATGCTTTTTTTTAAAAAAGCCCTTTTCAACTAACTCACTCAAAATTTGTTTTCTAAGGGTCTTACTGTTTCAACCTTCAACGTTTTCAAGCATTTGCATAGCCACCTTGTTTTTCTTAATTTCTAAATATTATTTCATATCACAAAATTGTACTAGAAGTAGTTTTACTTTTGACTCTTTGAGGAGGGCAAGATCACTTATATTTTCCATTGCTTGAAAGAAAACATAAATAAACATTTTTGTTTTAATGTTGAAGCTGATGGTGCTCTTTTGCTGATTTGTAAATAAAACCAGGTCTCGATCTCAGTACTATTGACATTTTGGGGAAAGTAATTCTTTGTTGTGTGGGACTGTCCTGTGAACTGTGGGATATTTAGCAGCGTCTCTACACTCTATACACTAGATGCCACATAGTGCCCTCCCCAGTTATGACAACCAAAAATGTCTCCAGACATTGCCAAGTGTTCCCTTCAATATCTCCTGATTGAGAAAACTTGTCTAAATTATCCTACTCTCAGAGAAAAACATGGGTATTACCTATCTTCATCTACCACAAAGTACTTATTACCAATCTTCATCTACTACAAAGTGCTTAAAAAGTAAAAATCCTTGTCTCTTAAAAGTTAGTACAATTTGCTACTATATTATTTTACTAGTCCTTAAATATTCTACTTTGAATGGGTTGATAAGCAACTAAGATATTCCATATACTTCAAAGGAAAATAAAGAAGTTGACCAAAAAAAGTTGAATTAAATGGGAGAAGCAACTGTCACACAGAAACTTATTTTCTGTTAGTTTTTTGCTGTTTTTACTTGGTTATGAAAATCATCTAAATTATTATATCACAATGAAAATTCAAACTTTTGGCTCAAAAATCTAAGAATTTCAATATGAAATAGGTAATTTAACATAATTCATTTAATGCATACAGTTCATTTTTTATTTATAAACTTTTAATAACTAATGTTACAACAGAGGATTGAAAGTTTCTGTACTAGGTATATATTAAGAGCTTTTTATCTGATTTAACTGTAACATGTTTATTGGGAAAACTTCAGAAAAATATGGAAAAGTATGTAAAAGAGCACCACAATATTATTACATAAAGAAAACCATAGTTTGTATTTAGATATTGATCTTTCTAGATTTTATATTTTTCATACAAATACGAGCTATTTCCTTAACAGATCACAGTTTATACTCTACTTATTTGAATTAAACGTAAAGTTTGCTAGGTGCTATTAAAGGGAAAATTTGCACTGATAAATATACTTGCTTTTTCAAACAACTACTTTTTTTTCTAAATTAATAAACATTACTTCAACTTATAAAAGCAAAATAACAGACAAAAAGTAGCTTAACAGATTATGGAAGCATTATTTTTAAAAATCCTATCCAGGCATATCCATCTTATTAAACACTAAAAACAAACCCAGTTGTTTCTCCAGTGTTCAGAAAGATGAATAAATGAGCACAAATTGATTAAATGACATGATTTAATTCTCCTTGTTAATGAAGAAAATGGGGAAAAAAATGGTTGATCATATTAACATCTCATAAAATTAAATCCCATATTCTTTTTTTAACCTTTAGCATTGACATAGTACCTTCTCTGCCTTTGCTCCAAAAATATTAGAATATTATTGTTAACTATAATCCATAAATTATATTAGTTGTATTTCCCCCATGTTATCACCATATTCACATACCTTGTATAATAGAGGAACATACATATATTTGTATTATTAACCACAATCCTCATCTACCACCGAAATCACTGTTACACAGCCCATAGATTATCCTTCATGAATCTTTCAATTAACATTAACCTCCCTAGACTACCCCTTTCAGCCACAATCAGCAGTGTTACACTCAATATAATGTGTTACCTTCAACTCGATCCATTTCTACATATTTATAACCAACCCTATTAAACATTCTACATTCATTCAGCATCAGCTCTCTCTTCTCATCCCATATTCTGTCTCCTACTAACCTGCAACGATAAAAAAAAAACTTTTTTTTTGGTATCAGCAAAGCCTATGGTGTGATTTAAAGCATCCCTACTTGTTAGGTTATCTGTACATCATTCTACTTTCGATAATAATCTCTATGTTTTATAATTGGCTTTTATGTTTCTCTAACCCAAAGGCTTTAGCAACAATAAGAGAGGAGGACTTCAAATACAATTAGGACTTGCCATTTTTTTCTCCTCCCAGTCTATGTGTCATCTTGATATAGATATCTAAAGGCCTGCCAAGTTTTCTGAGAATTCTGAAGAAAGGAAAGGAAGACAAGACCTTGTATTTTCATGATCACCACTTATTTGCTTCATGCATATCCACTAAAACAAAACGAAATAAACAAATCAACAACAACAACAAAATCACCACACAAGGAGGACAATTCAATGAGTTTGAACCTTAGAAATCCTCTTCACATTCCCTTTACCCCCAAATCCAGGAAATCTTCACTAACTGCTTCATCCCTTTTAGTCCCCAGTCACACACCATCTCCTTGGTTCTCTGAGGCAGGGAAATTCCTCTTCTTTTCCCACAAAAAACTTTGACCATGGCGTTGGTTATCTGTACTCCCTCTGGCACAGTGGAGAGCCCTGAGAGAGTCTGAGAATTAAAATACTGGTTACCCCATTGGATTGATAGCCAGAAGGGTTCTGGTAAACAACTGGCTCAAACCTTCAATCCAAAGAAGAAATTGAGGAAACCACCACACTATTCCAATTTTATATTTAATGGCCACCCATTCAAAGCATGTATTGAAGACACATGATATGAACATTTGGGAGTAATCGAGGGCTATGGTTCCAACTTTGACTGGGTAATAGATAACTAGTCTGTCGATCAATTTATCTCCTTTCCATTATCTACAAAATGGGGATAAAACCTATGCTAATAAGAATATTGGTGACCCACATAAAGCTACTTCCATCCTTACAACAATTCAGCAACAGATAGATACAGCATATGTATTATCACCCTTAATTAAAAACCCAGAGGAATTAATGGTCCAGTTGAGTCCAATAGAAGCAGTCAAATACAAAAATGTCTTTGAATCCAAATACTATGTCAAGCTGCCTCCTCATTATCTGGGGAAATTTATGAGAATATAATGACATTACGTGTGTGAGGGTGCTTTCCAAGTAAAAAACATGAAGGAAAAGCAAACACTTATGCTATATTTATTTTCAGACAGAGAAATCTTTTGTCAGGGTTCAGGTAGTTCCCACAGATATCATCCCCAAATGGCACAGTGCATTATAAAATGAAACTTTAAACATTGTGATTTGATAATTACACTATGGCAATAATTTTTCATTTCCTTCATGTTCTTTAATTTTCCTGGGCTACCTTTAAGATTCTTACTTATTATCAACTGAGAGTGATCCAAACATTTATTTAACCTAGCTCCTCATGGGGAGGTGTGTGTGTGTGCCTGTGTCCACACACATGCACATTCACTTACATTTCCAGCCTCCCTGGTTTCTGGCGAGCAGAGTACTTTTGAATACTCACAACCCAGCATACAGATACAGCAGATTGATTTCCCTCTTGCCCAAGGATAACTGATTCTAATAGACCCGACTAGATCTTTTCACTGTGGTCCCAATATACTCTTTTTCTGGCCCAGAAAACTAGCAATGAATTATATCTGAAAATCTGGGGCTCCAACATTAAAATTTTTCAATACCTTAACTATTCTGTTTTCCAGATTTTTAACTCATTCTGTTACTTTACACAGAATCTTCTCCATAATTTTCATTCATTTCTGAAGCTATAAATCTCAACAACTGAACACATTTTTTATTGAGTTTTACTGTGTGCTGAGTCAAACAGTTTCAAATGGTACAATTACTTCATCAAAACACAAACGGGCATTTAACGAGCACATTGTCTGTACCCAATCTGCACTAGAAACGGTGGAATCCAAAGGCACAGTTGATCTCAAACACAAAGAAAATATAGGCTATTACATTATCAATTTGTGATTCATTTCATTATATATATCCACTACATTGGCTTCTTAAAGCCACCATATATATTCCTGGCTAATGTTCATATTTCAGCACACTGGGGTCCTAAACCCAATTTTATCCTACTCTAAATACTTTAGAATTGTGGTTTCCCAATATATACATAGACACACTACATTTATTTTCTAATAAATTTCACACTAAGACATTTTTTGAAATATTTAAAAATTTCATCCAAACAATATTCACACTTGGTTAAAAAATCCAAATATTATAACCCTCCTCACACCTAGTTGCAACACCTCTTTCCTCCCCACCCCCACCTGCAAAGGTAGTCTTTCATCCACTTCTGCCTTTAGTTTCTACTTTTAGAAAACTAAATAATATACTTCTTTCTTTTAAAAAAAATTAAATTTAAATAATAAAATAACTTAAATATTGTATTTATATTATACATTTGTTAACTAATTATCTTCTTGACCCTCAGTTACAGAAAAATGACATTTTATTTCCTTTGCTTAGTCCTTCTACAGACACCTCTGTAATTTTGATAATTACATTATTGTTTTAAATTTCCTGGGTTGTAATTTAGAAATACCTACTTACACTCCTGTCTTACCTAATAAATTTTAGTCAGTTTCTTGACATCCCTGCCTTAATTTTCCAGGCTGCTATAACAAACGCCAAAAACTGGTTTTCGCTTAAACAACAAGAATCTGTTGGTTCATGGTCTCAGAGACTAGAAGGCTTTCTTCCTCCCAGGCTGGTAGTGTTCTGGCTGGTCATTAGTCCTTGTGGTTCCTTAGCTTTCCAGTTACTTGGCAGTGTCCTTAGGTACCTCTTCAGGTTCTGCTTCTGGCTTCCCCTGGCTTTCTCTCTTTGAATTTCTTTCTGCTTACAAATGATTCCAGTATCCCAGATTATGACCCACCCTCATTCAGTTGGGCCGCACTTTAGCTCAGATAACATCTTCAAGAGATCCTATTTACAATAGTTCACAGCATAGAAATGCGGCTCAAGACCAAGAGCATGTCTAAATCAAGGTTCATAATTCAACCCAGCACACACCCTCTGTGGGATAAGAGTATTAAAGCCTTTACACTCCCCTCTGCTTTTTTTCCCCTTTGTCCCTTTTGTCTCCCATCTTCTGTTAGGTTTACTTTTTTTTACCTTTACTTTTATCTTTCCAGAGTTGTAAAGTAGACTTTTAATTGTGTGATAAATTTACTTTTCGATTTAAATTAGGATACCTTGTTTTCTATCCCAACAGAAAAAGCTCTAGCTCTGCTAAGAGCCTCCTACTTGTTAACCTGAAAAGGAGAAGCTACCATCTACTTTGTGCAAATTACTCTCTTTTTAAAGGAGCATATGATATTAGCAGTTAATTAAAATATATCTCATCAAACAAAAAAAATTAAAAGGTAAAGTTCTTTAAAATGCTTCTAAGACAATATCTTTTCCGTGAAAAGCCTTTTAAAAATAAAAACAATTTGAATATTATTAGAAAATTTGGAGATACATTATTTATTCTCTTAAAAAGAGGCTGTTAAAATTGAAGGAAAAAGATTTTAGGAATTCTAGTGACAAAATTTACTGCGTGTGAAACATAATCTGAGGATTATTAAGTATAAAACTATTCATGGGTAACACAGGAAGTGATCATGGTTTAAGCACAATTTATAATATGTATTTCAATGTATATTTAAATCAAATAGTCCTTTTTTGACTGGAAACTCTGTTTTTGCATAAAACATTCATAAATGTTTGTTTCCTATAATTTTAACTTAAAAAAGAAATATATTTTCCCAGTCTAGTACCTTTACACTATTCTGCCAATCTGGAAAAACATTCTGAGATTTATGCCTAGTGAATCAGATTCCCATTTCTCTGTGAAGGAAAACCGTAGCAATATTCTTCATATTGTCCTCACTGCACATTCTGATTCAGTTAAGTTCAGCTCATCATACCCAGGGTTTTTGTATGGCTCAAAATTTGCTATTTTATATTTTATATTTCACCTCATTTAGAAAGTATTTTGATAGCTTAAATAAGAATATACACAGAGATATGAGCTAATAATCTATAGATGGAAAATAATAAGCCAAGATAAGGTAGATATTATGTTTATTTTTTAAAAATCACAGCAAAGCAAGCCAAATTGAGCTATAAATTTAGTTTTAGGTTTCTTAGCAGTCAAAATTAAAAGGGAATGTTACAAAGATTTTCTCTCAGGAAAAACAAAACTTCTCCTGAAACTTAGGTCTAAAAGAAAATTTCCTGAAGAACTGTGACCCGAAATAAAATGCAGGAAGGAAATCTAGTGTGTCCATCACCAGTATTTCCCAGAATTTGTTTTCCATTCTTATATATGTTTATAAAAAATTCTTACCTTAAATATATCACACAGTGATATATCAAACTCTCCATTGTCAAGCTCAAATAATAAGAAACATGAAATTTTGAAAAAGGGAAATGATGGAATCTGATGTGGCTCACAAAGATTTCCTTCAACTATGTCAGAAAGAGAAAGGAAAATAGAGCTAATTATTTTTCTATTATTTCTATACACATATTATTCCCTATCGTAATAATATCATTTTGGGATAAATGGCAAAAATATAGTGAATTGGAAAGTTCTCACATGGAATTCTTATTTGTCCAAGACACACAGAAATTCAGAGGCATTTAAAGGATCAGAATCCAAAAGATGCGAATCCAGTTATTTGCCATACTCACTAATGAGACAATCTTGATGATAGTATCTTAAACGTAAAAATGCAGAAAAAATAATCTTGTGATTAGTCATAATATTTTGCAATTTATAAAAGGCTTTATGTCTATGTATTAAAGCTGGGGTTCTTAACCAGGGTTTTATGGAACTCTTGATTTCAGGGGGCGTATGAGCTTGAATTGAAAATTCAAAAAAACATTATTCTTGTGGGGACTATTGGTGGGACTATATATTTATTAAATAATACACAGATAGTGTGGACTTAGTAGGATTTTAATTTTGATGTAGTATGTTCTGCGTGCAGTGGAAAACTGCAAAAAGGTTGATAAGGATGGCGGAGATGGTTTTATGACGCCTGGGAAAGCTCGAATTTCTAAATGTTTGCCAAAAATGACCTTTCGAACAGATGTTGAACCATGTTATCAGGTATTGAAATTATGAGAAAGTTGTAAAACGTTGTTTTGAAAAATCCTAAAATTTAAAGACATGTCCATGTTGAGTGTCATAAAACTATCTGCTGCTATATTCTGAGAAGGGGTCTGTGGTTTTCACCTGACTGGCAAAGGAGTCTGTGGAACAAAAACAGTTAAGAAACTCTGTATTAAAGAAAAATTGATCATGATACTTGTTAAAGCTACCACCCAAATAAAGTTATTCTAGTAAGCATCTAAATAAGTAAGAACAATTTCTGAAAGAGGTACAGGTTTCCTGTTCCATATTGTCCAACTATGAGGAAATCACTAATGAAATAGACTGAAAAAATCACTTAGTCAATGAAACAACACTACAGTGGAGTCACAAATATTAGCTGAACAATTGATGAAGTAACTAATCCCTGTTATAAATGGGTATAGGCTGTTAATTATCAGGAAACTACCATACACTGGTTTCTGATACTTAAATATTCTTAACAAGCCATACATATTGGATTTGGATTGATCAATTCCTCTACAAATTTTACTCAGAAAAGGAAATCTGTGCAGTTAATTAGTTGAAAATAACAACTGTTGGTTCAATTTAATTAAGCAAATTTCACATTCTAGTGTGTTACCATATGTACATTTTTGAAGTAATAATTAAACTTTTGTACTAGATCTCATATTTTTGAAAAAGGTAAACAAATTACAGAATGATGCAAGGAAATAGCTCTAGAAATACACAATTGCTTACCCTTTTGGAAATTAAGCTCAAACGTCATAAGTAAATCCTTAATAAATGCCTGCAAGATTTTAAATTCATATTTGATTATCTGGGTATATATTTGACCCAGTCATTAAAAACTTCCATGTAAAGTTATCCAAAGTGGCAGATATAGGAAACGTTCATTTATTTATATATATTGAAACATGAAAATTTTAAAACATTATGGATGAAAAACATTAAATTGGGTTTTATGATTCAACTTGTTTTAAAAGGACTATATTAAGATTAGTCAGTAGTGAACAGAATTTGTCAATTTTTTTTCTTCTCTCCTAATACCTTCTCTATGAACAAAAATAAATAAGGAAAAAAATAACCTGGAAGTATAGCCTTGTTCTGGAATTAGGAGGCGGGAGTTTCATTCACATCTAGTTTGAGGGAAAACTAATGGGCTAAAAAAATACTTCCGATTTTAAAATGTGCACTAAGAGATGACTAAAGAAGTGTAGAGCAGGATAATAATAATACATTTAAGTCTTCTTTACTCTTGGCACGGTTTCTAGAATTTAAAAAAAGGTGTTTTGACAAATGCTATCTTGGTTGAATCTCACAGCTCCCTGTGAGTTAGGCAGAGCCAGCGATTTTGTCCTTTTCGAGTTAGTCATTAAGAGATTTGCTCAAGGTCATACCAGAACCTGGATCTTTAGGCAAAACATATTCTTGAGGTCCATGCTATTCCTGAAGCTAATGTAAAACCTCCTGGTGAGTTTCAATGGAGAAAGCTAAGTAGTAATACAAGCTTGTTTTCCTTATTTGATCTGCCTCTTTCTCCAGGTGCCCTCTCCTTGCCCCTTCTGTTCATTGGAAAGATCATTCTTAAAAAAAAAAAAAAAAGAAAGAAAAAGGAAACCCAATATAATTTATGTAGAAGGACAATGTCACGAGTACACAAATTTTTAAATGCAAACTTTATTTCCAGAAGAAATAAACTTGACAGCTATAAGAAGTACTAACTGTACTTTTATTTTAAAACAAGCAAATGTGTTACTAAATATTGTTTACATAATGGTGTATTCCAATTCCAAGGAAGAGTTCAATAAAGTTTACAAACCCATATGAACAGTAACAAACGAATAAGCCTCTTTCAAAACAAATAAATAATTACGGAGTGCCTATTATTTGCAAGGTACTGTGATTAAGAGCTAGAGTTGTTTATAATAGGTGCCTTTAATCAAATAAGTTATCATATACAAATGTTTTCTTCTATTCAGCAATTTCCCTTAACTTCCACTGAAGATAGTTCATATGACTATTATAGAAATAACAATAAAGATGACTGGCATAAAAAATTCTCATCTCTTCACTTTTTAATGTAATTTTCTTTCTGATTAACAAAAAATCGACAGTGCCCATGGCCATCTGTGTTTTCGAGTAGCACAGAAACTAACCTCTTCTAGACACTTGGCACTGTCGCAAATTTATTAAAAGCATAAATGATCAGGACATCGGATGCACCGACCCAAGCCCGGTTGGTCACAGGGTTTTCAAAACATTGTTCTTAAGGAGAGGCCTTGACTTGAACAGTTAATAAAGATACCACCCAGAGAGTGCTACAACGCGTTTGTGCAGCTTTCTTTCATATGCAAACTTTCTCCAGAAAAAGGATTTAAATCCCTCCAGGGGTGGCATTTAGGTTATATACAAAAGTAGTGTATCCCGTTCTCACATTTTCGTCAACTTTTTATAGTACAGTAATTTAAGCATCGGACCTTCAACAGAGTCTCACTTAGTGACACAGCTCGGGCGAGACTTAACTTGCTCTGGGGGCCAGGATTGGGTTCCCGCCCCGCGGGCTCTGCTAGTTTCTAAAGCATCAGGGCGGGTGTGTTGCCGGAGTCACGTTCTATTGGCTAACCTCTCGGGGACCGGCCGGGCGTTCCGACATTTGATTGGACGGAACTGCCTTCTGTAGCCCGAGTTCATTGGGGGTTCTGGGAAGAAGGCGGGGCGTTGGAGTCAGGAGGCGGGGCGAGTTCCCCAGGATTCCTGACCGAGTGCGCTTGGTCACCGAGCTGGGCGCCGGGCGCCCGACCCGAGCTGAACTAGCGGCCGCAGAGGGAGGCTGGGAGGGAGGTAGTGAGGGAGAGACCCGAAGCGGATGGCGTCCCGGAGGGGAATGCGGGGCCGGCGCTGGTCGTCGGCCGCGTCTCCTAGGGCCGGTCCCGGTTATCCTCCGGTGGTGGCCGCTTCGAGACAGCATCTGTCAACGCTCCTTCTCCTCGGGCCCGGCTGGGCTCCGCCGCCGGCGGCCGGCGAGACGCGGGACCCAGAGTGGCGATCCCATCAGCTGTCAGGCAAACGGCGAGGCGGCTCGAGGGCGGCGAGAGACACACAAAGAACACGGTGAGCGGCGGGAGAGGGGGCGGCAGATTCGGGACCACAACTCCTCGCCGCGCCCGCTCGCGCCGCCGCTGCCCGGAGTGCGTCTGAGGCGGCGCAGACAATGCGGCCGGCCTCCGGCCCCGCGCCGCGCGCCTCACAGTGCCGGGCGCCCGCGCTCCCCGGCCCCAACTTGGCCCTGCCCGGCGCGCCCGCCCCCTCCCGGCCCACCCCAGCCCGGCCCCCGCCCGGAGAAAGGGCGCCCCCTCACTCCTGCGGCGGGGGAAGGAAGTCGGTCCGCGGCCAACGAGCCGGGCAACTTGCGAGCCTGAAAAAGTTTGCGGCGCTTGGCGGGGTGGCGCGGCGCGGCCCGCCCCTCGCGTCCGCGGTCACCGCCGGTGACTTTCTCGACTCGTCGTCGGCTGGGCCCGCGCCGCGGGCTGGGCCGCAGTCCGTCCTAGGGCACCCGCGCCCCGGGCCGAGGGTGAGTCGGTTTGGGTCGCTATGGTCTCACGCAGTTTGGGGTCCCTGGGTTTCGGGAAGAATGCGTGGAGCGAGAGCTTGAATACTTTTGGAGCAGGCGGGGAGAGCAAATGAAAGTGCGGTGGCTTGGGAGGCGCTGACATGCCCCTGACTCGTGAACCGAAGCGGTAAAACCCTTCAGGGGCCGACGCGTCCGAGGCCCCTTGCCAGGTAGGGTGGAAAGATTTAGAAGGTCGCGGACCAGCCCTGCCTGTAACTGGTTCTGCTTGACCTTGGACAAGTGATTTAAACATTTATCTCTTGGATGATACTTGGATTTAGAGCTAAATGAATCTATATGGTGTTCCAGTTTTTTAAAACACGTCTTTCGGTTTGAGATTTTTATTTGGCCTCGACGCCACGCACAAGTTATGAAGTGGTAGAGCAGGGTGTATTTATGGCGCCTCTGTTCACCTCTTAGCCTACTCTGGAATAACTTTGAGTGTGATGCTTTAAAGTATTGATATTTGAAGGTTTTCTGCAGTGAAAAATAAGTTATCTGTCCCTTGCTTAACTCTACTTAAAAGTGGTCCACTTTTTTGCACAGTTTGGAGTCCTAGGGGCCAGAACCAGGACAGAGACAGAGAACCAAGCCTGAGAGTGAAATGGCAGGTGTCCCCAGTAATCCCATCCAAACCCATTTTAGGAGAACTATGCTTGGGAGAGTAAACAAGGCAGGTGATTTTATTTTGTTGTCTGTATCGTTTCTTTCTCCTGAAAACTTTTGTGTTTGTGTAGGGGGAAGGAAAATGGGTTCCTTAAAGAAGACATCTTATGTTCAGAGTAAATCTTAAACTAATGTAAATCTTCCTTACAGAAGCAGTAACCCGTAATGAGTACATCTTGTTCTTATTTTAATGAAGGATTGAAAATAGCTGCTGTGTTCAGTATCATTGATGCCAAGACAGCTCACTTACATGTTCTTCTTTGTTAGGAGGTGTTAACGGCATGTAAAATTTTGATAAATAATTAATGTTAAAGGTTTGATTTGGCAATGATATTGAAATATTTTCATTACAGGTTATGTTGCAATACAATGGAATGTTAACTCTTAGTTATAATAACTTGCATTTTTCCATGAAAATTGAAAGCAGACATTTTCCAACCAAAATTCTCTCAAATATTAAATGTATACTTTGTTAGTTGTGGTGTTTCCAAAATGATAGTCTTCCACTTTTCTCACTGTTGGTAAGAATGCCTTCTAGGTGTCAGGTGCTCCAGTGGACACTCTAGTTTATCTTTCACGTATTTTCTCCTCATGGAGTTTACAGTAACGAAAGTTGATTTGTTAAAAATGCAAGTGCATAAATATAGATACTCAAATATTTTCTAAGAATAAAATATCTAGTGCTCAGATAGAAATAATTAAAAATCCATCTTGCTAATCCTGAAAGGGTATTACTATTATGCTTTAGTGGAAAGAAAGAAGGTAATGAAAAAGAAAGAGGTGGGACAACTGAGCTTAATTCCAGTATCTAGCCTGAAAGTTTGTAGATTGAGCTAGCACACAGATTTGGAAAGTGACCAAGATGCTTCATAGGGTTTCCAAGGGAAAGATAACAATATTGATTTAACATAGTATGTTTTATTATCTAGTTTTCTTTGAACAACATGAACCTTTGAAAAGGTAAGCTTATTAAATAATCAGTAGCTGTTTGCATTGTGATTGAATGTCTAATTAAATGGCCTAATCATAACCATAATATTTCATTTGTGTGCTGTCTGATTTTTAAACACATTTTTAAAGGTAGCATGAAATAAACAATTTAGTTATATGAAGGAAAGTGCATCTTCTGAAATCAACACAATCTGTAGTGGGAAAAAAGATCTTCAATCTTACACCTAATGTAAATTAAGCACTGGAAATAACAGCCTTACCAGGAAGGTCTTCATTCTAGACAAGCACTTCATTCTTATCCTATGCAGAGTGGATCATGCATGAGATATACTGTCAATTTGTTGGCAACAGGAGAATAATAAGGCCTCAACATTTGTCAGTGTGGAAACTTCTGAGAAGCCCAGTGGCCTTATGACAAAGTGACCAGTCAGCCTAGAATTGATATTTGAACAACAAACTGTCTTTGTAGAATATGCATTCTGCTTGTCACTTTGTAGAATATGTGTTTACATATTCTACAGGTTTGCTGGTCTGACAATCTTAGAGTCAGAGCAGTGTATCTCAGAATCTGGTCCTTAGATCACCTCTATCAGAACAACCTGGAATATTTGCAAAATTTCAGACTCTTAGACACTTCCCACATTTACAGAATCAGAAGCTGTGAGCAGAGCCTAGAATCTGCATTAACAAGCTTCTCCCAAGTGAGATTTAATCATACTAAATATTGAGAATTAGTGTTAGAGTTTTCTTGTAATGGCAAGTGTTACTTGCTTCTAGGAATATTAAAACAAAAGCAAAATCACAGATGCTCACTGTTCTGAGCCTTTTCTGTACAGTTAGAGACATGGTGACCTCATCTCTTAGTAGGGTCCTGTTGCCAGGAATCCCCTCATGAACCACCTTTACAGGGAAACCAAGACAGTATAAGAATTAAAGGTTGCTTTGGGACACAAGGCCTAAGAGATCACAGTCACAGATCCCTCCAAAAATGGAATATTCCAATAGTCCTCCACAGTTTATTGGTGATATGTGGAAGCAGCAATCCCAGCAATCCCTCCTTTAAGGTGGTGAGACAGGGTTTCAAGCAAATAATCAGCAATGGACCCCAAACAATGGAAGTCCTGAGGGAAAACAGAGCAAGAATGCTGGATGGGGAGCTTTCCCCTTAATACCTTCAGTACTCAAATCTGGCGATTTTCAGTCCTAAAGCTGTTAATTTGGCAGGCAAGTTTGTGACTGATCCCAGGCCCCTCTACCTTTCATTGTCAAAACTTTCATTTAGAAACCCATATAAGGGATCCTGTAACTTCTGTATTTGTAAAATCCCTGACATTTAAGTCATGATTTTAATGTTTATTGAAAAAGAAGGGAAGATTTTGGAAGAGAGGTTTAAAGCATAGACTGAGGCGTCAGCCAGATCTGATTCAAGTCCTAGTTCTGACATTTGCTGTTGAGGTGACCTTGAGCTGCATCCTTGGCCCTATAAGCTTCAGCTTCCTTATTTGAAAAATAAGGATAATAGCACCTGCCTAACAGCAGTTGTCTTTAGGATTATGTAAGATTATAAATCAAAACACCATCAGATAATAGTTATCACACAGGATATACTCAATATATGGATGTGGGAGCTTTTTAATTTATTATGGTAGGTTTATTTATTATTAGCTCTGGAGAGTTGCTGCAGAAGAGAAAAAGAGGAAGATAACAATGCAGGAGTAGTTCTGGATACAGTGGAGGGTTAGTACTAAATGACAACTGTGTAGTGGGGGAGCAGGACAGAAGGATGCAGACTGTAGTGCCAGCTAATAATTTGGGTTTTGTTATTTATCGCCTTAGCTCAGGTGCTGTCTCCTACCTTCCTCCCTTTTTGTACCACCATATTTAGCACTTAATTATATACTTTATTGACCCACTTTGAGAAACACTGCCCAGGTGGTCTGTCTCAAGTTTTAACCCTTTTTGAATTTTAGTATTGGTGATCCTTGACCTTCAGGGGCTTAGATATGGCAGCTCTCTCTTTCCTTGGGATCTAGTTTTCAGAAATGTTGAAGGGAAGAGATTTCTGTCTCTGATCCAATAGGAATAGATCCCGAATTCAGTGTCAATTCTGGCTTTTTCAGAGAAGTATATGCCTCCAAGCCATGATGACATGTCAGAGAAGCCCCTGCCACCAGATTTTTAAGGTTCCCTTTACTTTTTAGAGCTGTACTTTTCAAAGTACTTTCTCCCCATCAGCTCATTTGTTCTTACAACAGTCCTGTAAGGTATTATTAATACTATCTGACAGACTCCTACAGGACATCTCACATCATTTTTTTCCTCTCCATTCTTTCTTGCAAACTTACTGCTAGACTAGTCTTTGTTTTCATAAATAGTATTAGTTTTCTAAAATCAAAATCATTTAATTTCTCAAATTGAACCTCTTCTGCCTGGCATTTAAGGTGGCCACAAACCAGGGTGCCATCCTATACTATATAATGTCTCTCCATATTTTGTTGAGGAACATGGTGGACTTGCTTATCACATGCATCAGCCCACGATGCTTCCCTCATTAGTAATGCTTTCTTTCCAACCACCCAAATTCTTTTCATTCTTCAAATTCAGATTCCTTTCTGGAGCCTTCCCAGATCATTGATACCTTAAGAATCCTACTCTCCCCACAGCTCTGTAGCCAATTGTAGCCCATTCTTAAAGTCCTAATGAAGAAAAAAGTATATAATAGATTTGATATTGTGTAGAAAACACTGAAACATGAGAATTTCAAATATGTGACTTCTACTAAGGAGCTATGTGAGCCAGGCCAGATTGATCTACATTTCTGATTCTGTTTCCTGATCTGTGAATGGAGAGGATTGGTCCAGATGATCTTAACAGCCCCTTCTCATTCTGAGATTTGGGATAACTTGGCCTGGCGCTTTTATTGAGTGGAATGGATGGAAATGTCTGGAGTGGGCATTCAGTAGCTTCAGGACTTTTTCTACCTAGAGATTTCTAAAGTTAAACTTGACTATTTTCAAATGCCGTCTACCTTTTCTGGCAAGCTTTTTAACCACAAGAGTTCAGGAAAGGGTATTGGGGTTGAAGTAGGTAGCAGAACAGTATGTATTAGGGATAGGAAAGCATTATCCTTGTGGATGATTTCCTATGGTAGAATAAATAAGGTGGATAAACCTTAGCCTTGGCATTTCTAATTTATTTTACATTTCCTCTACAGTAAATAATGCATAAATAACAGGTATATTTTCTTTTTAACCATTTAATTACTTGGAAAACAGCATGGTAAAAATTGTAGGGTAGGCACTATTTGACTTTCCATAGTAATCTGGTGACATGTGAGTCTGCATATGTATGGATTTATATCACATGCACATTACAGAAATTAAGAAGGGCACCCCTGAGTTATGAGGTGCTATTATAAACTGAACAGACTTAAGAAGAATATCTCTTTAAAGTGTGTTGACATTTAATTGACCTTTGAAAGTTCATTCTGTTAATCATACTCAAAGTTCTGAAGCTATGGTTGACTGCTTTGATGTTTTTACATTTAGTCATGCTTAGCATATAAATTCTTCAGCATAATTACTACTTATTTAGCAAGAGTTTCCTTTCTTCTATAAAAGGAGAGTTGTGTTTGTATTTTTGCATCTTTTTTTCTTTTTACTTTGCTTCTGGCTGGATAAAGTTAGAGTTTTGAATTGAAATACTTTCCTGTCATTAGTTGTTATGGGGTGTGGCTTCTTGATATACAAGTAATGGAGATTTCTTGCTTAGATGAAGTGCAATTTTCTTCCTGCAGACGTTAGAACTTTTCAAGGTACAATGTTAAAAGTCCAGACAGGCATAACACTTCAAAACTGTGTTTCTTTTCTTTTAACATAATAAGCTTCAGAAAATCTCTTAATTCCATTTCTATAGGTAGTTTTTGTGCTAATACTTATTAAACAAGTATTCAAAGATGTATTTTTATAACATTCTAATTATATTCCTTGAATTACTGAGTGGAATTTTATTTTATTGTAAACTATATGTTTGTAAAAAAGAGTTACTATAGTTATTTATTAACATTTTATTACTAGCACCTAGAAAACAACTACTGAAATGTTTTAAACTTTCTGGTTCTTTTTACCATGTGTAATTAGTCTGTGAGAGTGATTTTTAATATGGTTAGTTATCTCACAGATTATTTTATTTGATATTTCTGAAGACCATGGAAAAGTAGCTAAAGTTTTTGCTAAATTTTGATAGAAAAATAAAAACATAATTATCAATTTTTGGTAATTTATCTTTGAGACTAACTTATTTTTTAAGCATTTTTACTTTAAAAACAGTTTTTGAATAGGGAAGATAAAGTTGATATCAGAGTTTTTAAATTTTCATTAGCTGATTTTACGCTTTCCAAATATGTAGCTTCATAATCAAAATACATTCTGCTCCATTTATAAGTTTTGATGTCATTCTCGCATTTACTAATTTGTACATTACAAATATGATAGTCCCATTGTCATGAAGCTGACCTTAATTTCTCACCGTCTTCTCATCTTTAATATTGTCCTGTTTTTCCTCTATACTTTTCTTTCATTTCAACTTAAAACTGTCCTTTTTCTTATTAAAGTCTCACTCCAAATGAAAATAAATCCTTTTCTCTTAGTTCAAACATTTAACTTCAAACCCTGTCTTTTTTAGAATATACACAATGAAACTTCTTTAAAAATACTATTTAAATAATACCTATTTAAATAATAAGAATGAAAATGACTGAATTGCTGAGTAGTCACATAGAGGATTTCAAGACTAAAGGTGAACTCTCATGTTTCTATTTTTTAAACTGTAGTTTCAGCAGGTAAATAGATTTATTTCTTCCTTAATAAGTGTGTGTCTCAGTATCAGGTCAAAAGTGGTTAGATACAGAACTTTTAAAATAAAGTCTGTTTCTTAGGTGATCTCTCTTGATTCTTAGTAATTCTACTCAACTGATGACACATATTAACAAAATCAATAGATTCTCTCTTCTTTTCTATTTGAAGTTGTTTTGCCACCATAAAGAGCTTTCTATCATTTGAATCTAAATGTCCACAGATGGTTTATTTTACTTAGTAAATCCTTATATCACCCTTTTGTGTGCCAGACACTTTTCTAAACTTTACAAATATTAATTTATTTAATCCTTTTAACTCTGTAGTTGTAGTTATTTTTATTTTGCAGTTGAGAAAACTAAGATCCAGAGTAGGTCTTAAGTGGGG
Source organism: Dasypus novemcinctus (assembly GCF_030445035.2). Taxonomy (NCBI): domain Eukaryota; kingdom Metazoa; phylum Chordata; class Mammalia; order Cingulata; family Dasypodidae; genus Dasypus; species Dasypus novemcinctus. Next base: position 43,065,111 of record NC_080683.1, on the reverse strand, counting down.
GAGAATGGTAAGTGTAGGCAGAGTGGATAATTTAAGAGCAATCCTGAGAAGCAATAGAAAGATGTGGACAAGTTTTAGGAGGATAAGTCTATGCAGAAAGGATCAAAGGCTTAGTTGGGCCCAGTCTTACTCGTGGTGTTTCCTATTTAGCATGGTGAGGTAACCAGTGATTGTGATTGTGATGCTTATAGGACTGCATGAACTTTTATTCCTTACCTCCTCCTAGCATTCCTTGGCCCACTCAAGGTGCCTCTGGAGCACTTAGCTGCTCTCTCCAGCTGGACGCTTGGGTTTTGCAAATACCAGTGGAGATTTTTTTTTTTGGCCAGCCTGAAACCAAGCCCACATCATTCCATTTCATTGCCTTTCTTTTTGTATTACTTTGAAAATATTATTCAACAATATTTATCTGTCTGTTGTATGAGACTTGATGTCAAACAATGGGATTAAAGGACAAAGCTATCTTTTCTATTGAAATTGGGGACAGAAAAATGGGAGAACAACTGAAAGAAAATATGTAGAAAGGAGTGAGACATCATAGAAAAGGAGAGAGACACTGAGCGGGGGAAAGACATGAAAAAATGAAAGGAAGAGATTACTGATTTGCTTCACATCCATCCTCCTCTCCAACTTCACCATGCCAGAGGCAATTTCACTCTCTTTTTGCCTGACGTGTGGTTCACCAGGGAGTTGTATGTTATATGAGTGGAAAATTTCTCCCTTTTGCATTTTGAGACTTGGGTGCGCTGCTTTGAGATGCCACTGGTATCTAAATAATGTTTGTTTATACTGGCTGTTTTTCACTGTAGTCTTTGTGGATGGGGCTTGTAATACAAACAATACTGTTAGCAGAACTGTAGGTACTGGATTGCTATGTTTATTTTATTAGTTACAAAACTGCTAGAGTCCTAGACCTTCTGAATGCTTGTAGAAGAAAATACCAGAGGCAAGCTTAGGAAGAGTTTTAGAAAGACAGAAAAAAAAAAAAAAAAAGCTTTGGAATGCCAACCAGTATGGTAGATTTTTTTCTAAATTAATGTTTCCAAAAAATCTAAATTAGGATAGTTCGTTCATAAGTGAGTTGATTTAGATGAGAATGAGTATAAAGTACTCTTTACTAATACATATTTTAAATGAAATAAAAATATAACACTGTTTCATAGAATGTAAAACTGAAGTTAAGCATAATTTCTTTAGGAAATTTAGGAGTTTTTGGACACTGCTTAAATAATCTCTAATGACTTTTTTTGGTCAGATCATAGGTCTGAAAATAATGCTGATTTATGATTGTATTTCAACAGAATAATTGAAGTTGTGCTGCTCCCAGAAAAATCCAAGATTACATTATCAGTCTTATTAAACATTCTAATAAGTCTGTCTTTTAATCCTGCTTTCCACATAAGAAGGTAAATTATCTATTAACATTTACATAAAAGACTCAATTTAAATAACAAAATATTTAGCTAATCTAATCGGGAAAATGTTGATTTCAAGAAATTAATTTATTTTTAAAATATTTGTTAATTTCCCACATAGAGGGGCATGGTCTTACCAGGTTTGGTTAGATTCCCAACAGTGAAACAAGTAAGATTCTTTTCTTGATCATTTCATAGCTATATAACATGCTGTTCAAACATTTAAGGAATGACTAATAAATTACTCATAAAGACCAGAACAGGGAAAAGAGAACTTTTCTTTCTCATTTGTTCTTATTTAACTTATCCGTTATTTTTTCCGCTTTTCCATCCTTTCCTATAGTCATGGGAATTTTTATTTTCCTCTACTGTTCTCCTCTTTGTGCATCCTAAATTATCACCCCACCACATTTTTTTGGAATTTGGCAGAAATGGAAGCTCATTTAGAAGCTAACAAAAAACTGCTCCATGCTTTCTCAGGTTTTTTTTTTCTCCTGAGAGGCAAGCAGAGCAAACCAGAAGTTGGTGGATGTCACTGTTGCTGCTGTGGCTTCCCCACTGAATTGACTTGAGCTTTTATACCTCCACTCTTAATGCTTAAATGTACAAATGAAATTAGGGGTCAATCATTCTGTACTCCCATCATCATCTATCCCCAGTGGTTCAAAATTTTGCATCTGCTATGAGTACATATTAATTACGTGAATACTGTAGGATGAAACCATAACATGGGTTTTTAAATAACTATTTTAGTTGGAGTATAGTTTTTGTCTTGAGTTTTCAGTTAATAATATTTCACTGAAAATCCTTACATCAGCAACTAAGCTGCTGATTGATCAAAACAGTATAATTCAAACATTAACTTGGAGTTAAACTCTACTGAAATTGCTTTTGATTTTGAAGTGTAGTGAGCTATTTTAAGGTAAGTTGCCTGTCTTCTTCTACATGGAATGGTGTAGAAGTCTTGCAACCTGATTTAGAAGTTGAACTCTGAATAAGAATTTATTTGGCCCTGTTCTCTGTGTGGTTTGTCACTGTTTGCCACAGTTACAAGGTATAGGAGCTGTTCTTTCTTTTGCTCCTTACAACCCAATTCCCATGCCAGACAGTATTGGAGACAATTAAGTTCTACAGAAAACTTCATAAGTCAGTCCTAACTACTGTGTCTGCAAATATATTCTCAAAGTATTTTCTAGTCTTGCTATTTTTAAAAACGTGTGGGTGTGGGAAGTGATAGTGAATGAAGTCAGGGTAATTGGTAGTTCTTTGTATTAAAAAAATTCGGGGTAGTTAAGAGAAAAGGTTATCTTCTTCTGTTTCCATGATTTGTGTATGTATAATTTAAAAAATTCATCCAACCCTACCTGACTCCAGTTCTCACCCCTCCCTCAAATTCAAGCAATGAAGAATTACAGTTATAAGACTTTATAGCTGGAAGGAATTCAGAGACAATCTGATTAACCCTCTTATTACAATTGAGGAAATTGATGTCCAGTGAGGTCAATTGTGATCACATAACTAGTTTAAAAGCCCAAATGACATTTTAGGAGTTTGTTTATATGCATAGACATTGTCTGTTTAATCTGCCCTAACATGCTTATTATCAGAAGGTAATAAGGAAAAATAGCTAGCCCACACATGGTACTTTCTCATACATATTTAGACACTTCTCAGGAGAGCTTTGGGAGGTATAGTTATTATAGTTTTGGTTTGTAGAGAAAATAGGCTTAGCAAGGAGAAGAGACTCCATGTCAGCTATCTGCCTAAAGGGGTTAGTATTCTGCGTCTGCCCACGGTGGCGGAAGCATTGGCTAGGCTCAAGACAGTTTTTGTAGACCACAGGATAGGGAATCATATCTTCATATTATGGCTGTGGTTCTGTACTTGGACTAATCATTAACTTTTGTCTCTATTTCATCACATTTGTAAGAGAAAATAAAGAGTACTTTATAAAGAGCCATGTGCTCTTAAACTCTTAAAAAGAAATGTTCTTGATAACTATAAATTCGATGTGTTTTAAGAATCTCCTTACCAGCATTTAAAAATTCAGCCAGTATATACTGGGTTCTTACTATATGCAAGGCTCATTATGGGGTGCTCAGTGGATGAAAGTGATGGAGGCAGAATCACAGACTTTAGGGAAGAGGTTTATGCCGCATTTTCTCCTTATAAAGATTTCTGCAGGTAGAGAACTGTTCTTGAGAATGAAATGTTATTTGCATTCCCCTTGAGCTATGAAAGAGAGTAATTCTTCTGTTTGTAGTGGGGCATTTTCCCCAAATATTTATATTAAAGTAGTCATGTTAAATACAATATGTAAATTCAAAAAAGTAGAAAGAAACAAATAACCATAGCTCCATGACCCAAACACAACTGTATATTTCTTAGTCTTCATTTTCTTGTATGCATGTTTTCTGAATTTTTGTAACATTGTATCATACATAAAGCTTTTTCTTTGGCTTTTCTTTAACTTGATGGGAAATCTGTTGTTATTTTATGTCACTGCATAGCTTTGTTAGCATGTTATAAAAATTACATAATTTCAGAATGGGTCAAATGCTAAGTGAGCCAGTATCTGGCTTTAGCCCCCTGTGATTATTATCGATGTTATTTTACACAAAACAATTAATGACTCTAACCTTAATGATTACTAACAAATGCTTTCCAAATAAAAAAATAAAATAATGAACTGAGTAGTGGATTATTTTCTAATATTTCCTTAAAAACGTAACAGTCATTTAACTAGCTTTAAATATTGCTAGAAATATGTACAGTTGACCTAAATTATAAATGGATATTTTTAATTGTGTACTTCGTAAACAAGAAATATTTTAAAATGCAATTTTCTTATAGAAATGCATTCCTCTAAAATAATTTCTCATTACTCTGAAGGTATGGTATTAATCATGTTGAAATTTTACTGTTCAGAGAATTTAATAGCATTGATTTAAAATCACATAATAACTATGTGATTATTCCAATGGAATTCATCTTAAATTTACTTAATATCCTCTTAGAAGTACAGTTTTATATTTCAGCAGGTCTGGGAGGATATTTCTAAGTGCGGTGTTTTTTTGTGAGTTGTTGGATGGAGAAGGAGTCGTTAAGAAGGGAAGAGTTGAATCAGTGAGGTGGTGTGAGGGATGCAGCCTGGGAAATGCTGACAGTGATGTGCCTGAGGGAAGGGAGGAAGATGGGGTGGGAGGAGTAGATGGAAAGTCCCTTATTAGCCTGGAGGCTGGGATGCCTTGGCCCTCTGGAATCCCCCTCCCTAGCAAGAATGCCAACCAAAGTAGGAAAGGAGGGACTTCTGGCAGATAGGGGAGTAGGATGATAACAATCCAAATACTCTCTAAGCTTTGAGGGCTCCTGTATGGGGAACCCTAGCCTAGACTGTAAATCAGTATTATCTTAAAGGAGAGTTTGGGAAACTGAGTGAGTGACTGAGTTAATTTTCTCACTAAAAATCATCTGATTATTTGTTTTGACTCTTTAAAGTTTTTTATTTGTTCATTTTATATGTCTAATTTGTAATGAAAACACTTATTAGTCGTCATTAACTATCTCATATTTATTCAACCCACTATCCCAACCCCACAAGTGATTCAGAAGAGCTTATGATAAGCAAAACATCATAATAGGAAAGTGAGTGATGAATGTGATTTCAATTCAAGCTTCAGTGTCTTCATCTGTATGGTGGTGATGATTGTAACTCCTTCATATTTCTGTGGAAGTGATTAAGTGAGATTACATATGTATTACTTGGCATATATAGTAAATAATCAGTTTGTGTTAGTTTCAGATGAAGGCTATAAACCGGAATACACTTTATTTAGCTTAATTATCAATTTTTGTAAATTACCATTGTATTTTAGGGAATGTTAATTGAACAAAAATATATTCATTTTAGAGTAGAAGATATTTTATACTTTATAATTCTGTAAGCTCTTTGCTATCTAAGATAATACTTTTCATCCTAGAATTTGAGTTTTGTAAATGTCTGTGTGCACACAATCCATGGGAAATTGTTTCCAGTAAATTCCTGCAACCTTCATTCATTTTCAAGAGGCAATAGTCAGGTAGGTTAGTATTTCTAATAATTACAACAACAACAACAGCAAAAAATGCGAGGGAAAGTTTATCATCATTGTCTTTAGCAAGACATATAACAAGTACTAAGAAGTCTTTGAATTAGGCTAAAAACAGTGTGGGCTATTAAATGTAAACGAATGATAGGAATTAATGAAGATTAATTTTAAAGGAGAGGATGCCAGGCAAAATTTTATTTGTACATTTAGGTCAGTTCTCTGTATGCTTCAGTAAAAGGAAGCAGTGACCACTGTGTTTTTGGCAAGTCTGTTTTCTGAAGGAACAGGGTAGGGATCAAACACAAGTACTATTGGTACTCCTGTCCTGGACCTAGATCTGGAGAGAAAAGGTGAGTGGAAAAATGCAAGCCTGATCACTGGACTCTGTGCAAACATGAAACACTCCCTTCCAAGAGTGCCACTACAAACATTCAGAGGCCAAAGGGAGAAGGGGTAAGATGGAAATTGGGAAAATTCCTAGTAATAGGTAGATAGGTAGATACATAGGTAGGAGATAGGTAGGGAGATAGATAGATAGACAGACAGATAGATAGATAGATAGATAGATAGATAGATAGATAGAGTAAAATGGTGATAACATCTACCACCCATTGATATGTGTCTAAAATATTTCTGTTCAAAAGTATAGCTGATTAATTTAAAGACTGATATCTCTTAAAATATCAGAGAACTGGGTGTGTGAATGTAGGGAGGTGCGAAGGCTTAGGTGGCTGTAATATTTTAAGCTGTTCTGAATTAAAATATACCTTAGGAAAATGCATGATTATAGAGTTAATAAAAGGGTTCAAGACTGAATGATTGGAGTAGCTAAGAAAAATTTTAAAACTTTATCTGGGGCTGGTCCTAGACTCTCCATCACCAGAAAGAATTAATCTTTTAAACAGTTGAAACAAAAGCTGATGTGGAGAAGATAGTAAAACTTTACCAGGGTGTAGATATCTAGAACTGTGGCTTTGGGTGGAGGTACTTCTATGGACCCTACTTAACAAGACTAAAACAGACTGGATTCCTATGGTTTTGAACTACTTTGTAGTTTTCTATGAGCAGTTCTGAGGTTATATAAGACAAATTAGGGGCTGATGTATTGGACACAATTATATCTTATTCTACCATATATTTTTTTAAAGATGATACTTATTTAATGCTGGTGACTTTATAGTGAAGGAAAACTCACTGGGTCTTCCATGAAATTATGGAATTATTATTTTCTTTTTTATCATATGTATAAAAAACATGCATAATATGAAATTTTACTTTAAGAATAAACATTTTCAGGAAAGACCTCTCCAAACAATGTCAAGTTGCATTTTTTAAAAATTAGAGTTGTGAGCTTACAAAACAATCATACATTGCATACAGAATTATCATTTATCACCCCACCACCACCACCTTACATTTTTGTGGAACGTTTGTTACAAATTATGAAAAAACATCATCAAAGTGTTACTGCTAACTGTAGTCCATAGCTTACATTTGGTATATTTTTCCCATAAACTTGCCATATTTGTTTTTAAGTCATTTTTGAATTGATCTCAGGTACTGGCCAGATCTTTTATTTAGTTCCATCTTTGTAGATCAGTGATTCCATCCAAGAAGTTAAGATAGAATTATGTGATAGATTTTTCAAAAATACTCTTATCCAGCACCCTTGTCTATCTGCTGAATAAGAATCACAGAGTTGATAGAAGCCAATACAGATATGTCCAGTAGAAAAAGCTGTCCAGATAACTCTTTTGTCATCTTCTCACTTTGCAAATCTGTTTCAAATGGAAATCTAAACTGATCAATAACCAGAAAACAAGCAAATTGTTTAAACAACTAAATATCATATCACTGAATCTCACTTAAATTGGCAAAAAATGTTCAGCATCTTACTGTAATAAACCTGCTTTAACTTTCATGTAGATTTCATACAGCTCCTGTCTTGTTAAAAAAGAAGCCCAAATATACAGGCAATAAAATATTGATGCGATAAAAATGCCCTTTCATTTATGAACTCTTGTAACTTAGATCCTATGGCCTTTAGTGCTTTGTAGAATTTCTTTTAATTTTTATTCATAGAATTGTAGACAAAAGTCTGGATTTTCAAAGTAATGCTAAGGTTTAATATCCTGTCCATGTTCACTGAATTATTTGTTAGTGCCGAATTATTTGAGGTTGTTTACTTAATATGTACTAGTCATTCACCATTTTTCATTTTAATTTAAAGTTATTATTTAAAAGTAGTAAGATTCCAAGGCAAGTAGGAGACCTGTCACTTTGAGAAAAATTTATGGGAGTAAAAATATTTTCTTTTTGTAAACAGTTACTGCTACACAATGTCATCACAGGGTGTAAGACTTGGTGGGGACATGTTAATTATCTGTTTTAATTAAAGAATACCCTTCCTGTCTGTCGGTGGCTAATTTAAAAGAAGTGGATGTCTTGGTGAAAGGTTTGCAAGATTGGTAGCCTTAGCTGAGTTTGGTGGATTGACTCACATTCTAGTCAGCAATTGTATATGAATGCCAAGTACTAAGAATTTCTGGAATGTAGAATTGCACAGCACTGATAAAGTTTGCTTTGTTCCTCTATGTGACTTGACCCATTGAGAAAATGTGGTTCCCTAGGAAGTTTTAATAGTTCAAAGTCTTAGTTTAATAAAGAAAAAGGCCCCAACATAATTCAGCTTGCTTTCACCTGCTGCCTCAAAGATTAACTTTCTTAACCTTAGCAGGATAGAGTTACCCTTTGCTTTGAAAAAGTAATTTATGAAGCTCTTCTCATTTGTTAGTCTCAGTAAACTTGCCGCTGTTTGTGTGGATTTTGTTTTTGTTTTGGGTTTGGTATTGCAAACTACTAAGACTTCTGCAATTTGAGAACCTTATGGTAACTTCATCTAAAAACAAATCTCAGGGAAAGGCACACCCACATTTCTGTATCAACTCCATCTTTCACTGGACTTGGAAGAGTTTTGAATTACTTCAGGAAAGTAATGACTGATAGAGCTTAATCTTCAATTTTCCTCATTTATTTTCATAAGAGAATGGAAGTTGAATTCAAAACATTCAAATTTGGAGTGAATGTGCGTCACTGTGTTGTGAGTGATTTTTTTTTTCCAGTGGGAAACTTTGATCCACAAACTGATATATGCCTAACATATACCCTGTTCCTTTCTACCTTTCTTCTGAATGTTTCTTTTTCAAAAACCAGCCAACTGAATAGGTCTTCTTTGGGAGCAGATTTCAGAGCAAAATTGATCCGTAAAAAAGACATGTAAGTCTGTCTTTTGGAGGGGGAGGCGGAGTGGAGCAGAGGGTGGGGGCAGAGTTTTTAACTTTTAAAACAGACTTTTTGTATTTTCATTGTAATGCAAGTTCATTTAAATATAGTAATTTAATGTTAAATGTGCTCTTTATGTAGTTAAGGTAATTTAGTTTCTATATTTGGTGACTTTTGCTCAAAGAAGGATTTTAATTATGTAGTGCATGCTGGAGTCATATTAAGTAACTTGGCCATTTGCCTGTTTGTTTCTTGTGGCCAACAGTAATGGATGAAAGCCATTTATGTATGTTGTCTTTCACCTCTTAGTTTATCACACACAATTTTATAGTAACTTGGTAGATGATTAATAAACATCCATGTAGCTTTTTGTTTGTTTTGAATTTGAGACATTTTTTAGAATATTTCCGGGTGCAAATGAGGCTTTACTCATTTACGGAATTGTTGCTTGTACATCTTAGAAACACCTGCTTGGGACCTTTTTTTAGGTTGACTAAACAGAAAGCTGAAGAAGGTGTATTGCTGTTGACAGTGAGCGACTGTAAACATCCTCGACTGGAAGCTGTGAAGCTGCAGATGGGCTTTCAGTCGGATGTTTGCAGCTGCCTACTGCCTCAGACTTCAAGGAGCTACTTCAGGAGCAATTAACTTGTTTACTAAAACCGAATACCTCTCTTTCTCTTTGATAGGTTTTTACAAAGCTTGGGTGAAAATAGTATGAATTAAATAACTTTTAACTATTTCTGTACATTTGCAGAACACTTCAGCAGAGTAGGAAGGACATATTCTGTGTTTGTACAGGATTTCCAATATTAAAGAAAGGAAAGGTAATCCTGAAAGAAGTGAGGATATGTAGTGTTTTTGTTGAGGAAAAAAAGAAAAACGTTTATAGGGGAATATTTCACAAATCACTATAAAAAGCAATTTGTTTTAGCCCGTTTATATTTATCTGTAATTTCAAATTTTTAGAGCCACTCGCTAATAATTTAATTATTAAAATCTAAATAAACTGAATTATTTGAAAGGGAGAAAAAAAGTAAAGGCCATGCAATATTTTTCGTTAATGTGGATATTTAAGCTTCTGTTTCCTATTTAATACCTATTCGTGTCAATAAGAGGAGAGATTGCATGATCATACCACTATTTAAAATGTTGCTTAAATGCTAGTCGGACCTTCTAAGAGCTTGCATGGAGAGAGATATGTATAGAAATACCTTTAAGTCTTTCTCATTCATAAATTCATAAAGGAAAAAACTGTCACGATGGGGCCGGGGAAGTTACTAGCTGTCCTGAAGCTCAGGGGGTGGGAGAGGTGAGGGGTTCCCTCTGCCAGGCACTGGGGTCTGGCAGTGAGAATGTGGCCTGTGTTAATTGTTGAACTTAAAACATTTAGGGAAAATAACTCAGCTGTGTCCCAGGGAACTTAAACTATATATTCTAGGTAAATGACTGTAGGGTTGGAGAAATGAGAAAAGTTTTCCTTATTTTTGACCTCCACTTTCTTTAGATTCTTCTCCCTGTGTTATTTCACATCCTTTTCATGGTCTTATTGCCCTTTAAGTTTTCCATTTTCCATTTCTATTTAGTAATTTCTTTCATGTAAGTAATATGTATTTGGAACATTTTAATTTGTTAAGATAACGTTCTTAAAAATTTTTTAACTAACAGATATACACTTCCATAAAATACTCTGAGGAGTTTAGAAATTAATACCTATTTTTTTTATTGTGTTGTACCACACACTACCATAGTAACAATCTAAAATACTATTTTAAAGTAATATCAATTGTATGATATTTATACACACTATAATATGGAATAAGATCTGGATGCAATTTTGTTTTATTTTACCAGAAAATCCAAATTTTAAAAATTTACAATATTGCATTTCTAAAATTACATAGACAAAGTTACCATGCACCTAAGAAAGATAAATTAATATTTAACATAAGTAGAAACTCTATTGCTAATTGCTCTCATGGGGTTTTGTTCTTAATATAACTTTTTAAATTTCATATTAATATCATCATAATATGTATGAACTGGAACATAAAATTCTTGAAATGGACTTTAAGACAGTTACTGAGAATATAACACTGTCTAAATGTGTGCTAGAAAAATGTAACCTAAGTGTTGCTATAAGTTTGTAATGTTAAAAAAAAAATTGTGCCATGCTGCATTATCATCACACCCCCTCTATATTTAGTTTTTTATTTATGATTTGCCAAAATAAAATTTGGCACATCCTTGAAAGGGATATTTCTAAAGGAAGTTTTAGAAGTTCTGAAAGTGGCAGTGATGATTCTTTTTTTAAAATGATATTTATTTTTCCTGACCTTAAAATTTTGATTTGAACTTGTATTCCATTTTGTAGTGATATTATCTGTAAATATTACAGATGTGAAATATTTCTTCACCGAGAATAACTAAAACCAGGGGCAAGCATCTTGTAACCTGTGAAATCTATTACTACCCAAATAGATTGCTGTCAAAATTACTTTGTTTTCTTTCACTAAAATTTAACTAAATATTACTATTGGGGGAATAAAACTTTCCTGAGTGGTGTAAGTTAATGGTGTCTTAGTCACACTGATTTGAAGTTGGCAGTTGTTTTTCTCTATCAGAAGAGTAACAGGAAGTTATTATTTATTTTTTAAATGATTTACTGAAATTTTAAGGATGGTTCTTAGTGAATCATCTTAGCAGTGTCACTAAAATAATGGGGAAGACTTTCTTAGTGTGGTACTAAATCAGAACAAGTATTCTAAAGAGATATGGGAGGTACGTTTGATGGTGTGTACTGTGGTTGACTACTGCCAAGCAGATATAGAACTAAGCTGTTAAATAATTTAAGAGATTGGGTTTTTATTATTGTTTTTCCTTTTCAGTTTTACTCCTCTTATTGGCAAAAGCCCAGTAAGTAAAATTTAAAAAATATAATCCTCTGAATGTTATTATTAGAAATAATATTCAATGAATTAAATGTTTTTAATAGGCTTCCTCAGTTGTTATGCCCAGACAAATCTCTCTTACTAATATTCACTTTTTAAATAGTCAGTGTGAATGTGGCTGGCAAGTCAGTGTTCCCAAGTGATACCTAAACTGTCTTTCCTAATTTGTACATCTGATGACTGTCTAAATTGATGCAGTACTTTGAGAGAGGAGGCTTTTAATAAGAGGAGGCTTTTTAATATGTACTAAAACAAAGTAGATTTAGGATTCATTTATGTAATTACTATATGTGAATTTACTGCCCTCACAGACTCAGTGTCCTGCATGGTGAAGGAAATCAATGAACTCCACTAGGTACTTTAAAAACTCTCGGTAAAATCAGTATATCTCCATAGCTCCTATTCCAAAAGTTATACCATGAAATATCTTATTAGAAAGTGTGTTAGACAGTATAAAATGTTAAACAGAGTGATAATGTGTCATCAGCTTCTTAATCTCAGTGCACTTCTGTGTAGTGAATAACTACCATTTCTGAATTATGGACTTGATGGTTTTTATCTAAAGAGTTAAACCCTCAAAAAGAGCAAATGCTTATAACAAGAGTCTATAAATGAAGGAAATTTTATGTAAATGCTAAAGAAATGCAGGCAGTTAAATATGTAAATAAATGTCTCAATGCCATAAAACAGCAGCACTTGCTACTGTGATTCCTGAAGTCCATAGAAATATATTCATTTGCAGAATGCATGATGTTAACACAGTAGAAACATTGTTGTCCTGTTCAAACTGAAGATTTGTTTGCACTGAATGCAACTATACTGAAATGACTCAGAGAATTGGTCCAAGTTGTCAATTCAGTTATACAACATTAAGTATTTGTATTTTGTACATAATAGATCTAAGCACATGTTAAGGAAGTGATTTTTCTAAATTCCTTATAATCTTTAAACTATGGGTTGCCCATCTAGAAAATGTACTTTTCAAACATTTGTTCTTTTTTCATATACTTTCAATGGTGGCTTTCTCGGCCATATCAAGTATGTAGTTGTCATTCTCTAATTCTCATTCTACTCTTCTACCCTAGTAAATCTGCATTGTACTTAAAAAAGTCCTGATAGCAGGTTTTCAATAACAAATTAGGAAATTTGTGTATTGCTTATCCATAGGAAGAATAATGATCAGCGATATTCTGAACCAATTATTTAATCCCTCTCCACTTTAGCTTTAGTTTCTAGGCTGACTGTAGTGACTTCTTGTAACTTGTTCCTAAATCTCCGAGTAATTAAGCCAAATCATCTTGAATTATTAGAAATTCTAAAAATTGAAGTAATTTTTAAAGTATAAATTCAACTTATCAAAATTTTCCATTCTTTTTGCATAGAATAGAATTTATTCAGGTTCTTGGTACAAATTTAATTTTTAGTCTTCACTTATTCCTATCTGTCCATGCTATGGATCCTTCTTTGTACCTGAAACAGGAATCACGAGATGCAAACCTTGTAAAATTAAAGCATTCCAAGCAGAGGAAATAGCAAGTGCAAATAAACAGAAGTTGGGTCTAACAAATAACAAAATATTCTTTGAACAGACATCTCTCCAGAGATGATATTCAAATGGCCAGAAAGCATATGAAAAGATGCTCAACATCATTAACTATTGGGGAAATGCAAATCAAAGCCAAAATGAGATACCATGTCATATCCTTTAGAATAGCTGCTATTAAAAATCACAAAGTACCAAGTGTTGGAGAGGATGCCGAAAAATAGGAACACTCATTCATTGTTTGTGGAAATGTAAATGGTACAGCTACTGTGGAACACTGGTAATTCCTCAGAAAGCTAAGTATAAAACTATACTTAGTTTTGGCAATCCCACTACTTGGTATATACCTGAAAGAATTGAAAGCAGGGACTTAGACAGATATTTTCACTCCAATGTTCATAGTGGCATTATTCACAATTCCAAAAAATGGAAATGACCCAAGCGCCCATCAACCAATGAATGGATGTGGTATATACATACGATGGAATATTATTTTTGTTTTTAGTTTTTAATGTTACATTAAAAAATTATGAGGTCACCATATACCCCCTATCTCCCTCACCTCACTCCTCCCCCCATAACAACAACTTTCTCCATCATCATGAGACATTCATTGCACTTGGTGAATACATCTCTGAGCACCACTGCACTTCATGGTCAGTGGTCCACACCATAGCCCACACTCTCCCACAGTCCACCCAGTAGGACAATGGAATATTATTAAGCCTTAAAAAGGAATGAACTCCTGATACATGTGAAAACATAGATGAATCTGGAAGAGACCATGTTGAGTGAAATAAGCCATACACAAAAGGACAAATATTGTATGATCTCATAGATTTTAAACAATGGAATAAGCAAGCTTACAGAGTCTAAATCTAGAGTATAGGTTACCAGATGATGGGGTAGGGATAGGGAATGAGAATTATGACTTAAAATGTACAGAATTCCTATTTGGAGTAACGGAAATGTTTTGGTCAAGGACAGTTGATGGTAGCACAACATTTTGAACTCAACAGCACCTGAAATATACATCTGAAGATTAAAAGGGGAAATGTTAGATTGTATATATAGTAACAGAATAAAAAAATTTTTAGACCTATGGAACTGCACTACACAGTGAACCCTAAGTTAAACCATGGACTTTAATTAATTGTATGATTATAAAAATGTGCTGTCATCAATTGTAACAAGTGTTCCATACCAATGCAAGGTAGTGGTGGTGGGTGTTATATAAGAATCCTGTATTTTATGCATGATTATTATTATCAAACCCACAACTTCTCTAATAAAAGTATGAAGTATTCTGGCACAGAGTGAACAAGACGGCATCATAGAAGTAAGCAAGGTTGGACAATGGAGGGCTTTGGAGGTCATTGTAATGAGTTTAAATTTTACTAGTAGATATTAGATTGATATCTAGTATTATGCCATGTTCTTTGAATTTTCAGTTTAGTTTAATTAAAATGACAGTCATAGTGACTGACTCCACCAGAATGTAAATAACAATTTAAAAAAGAGAATTACAGTGCATTTCAATGAGTATCGAATGCCTACTTGTATAAAGAATATTGAGTTTTAGAACCTGAAGACTTGATCCCTATGGTTGCTAATGAGAATAATGGCAGGATGAGATGATGCTATGTGGACCAGACACCCAGGATTACCTAAATTTTACCTGAGACCAACCACCTGTTCTTTAAGGAAGTCCCAAGTACATGCTGAGAAGAATCAAAGCAGATCATGTTACTCCAAGTCCAATATAAAATGTTAATGAACCAAGTTGCACTACACAATCATTTATTTCACCCTCCTTTAGCCCAGAGCCCCATATTGGGAAGTTCTGTCTATGAGAGATCTTGAAAAATAGAGAGTATCTGAAAAGATGAAGGAGAAATCAAAATAGGGGACTAGTTCCAGAGCACACCTTACCACTTACTCTTGGGAGGTAGGAACATTCACAAGGAAGAATATCCATGTGGGAGAAAGACCATGTCCATGTTTTCTTGAACCTTTAGCTGAACCAAATGACCAAGATGTAAACCTGACCCATCATAGCAGCACTCCTCTTTGTGTTTGTATTAGGGTGGGTGGGATGGGGAAGAGGTAGAAAGGCAAAGGAGGATGCTGTTTATACACCTATGTTCCCCTAAATGCCATATTTGCTGTGGCAGTTTGAGTTTATTTTATGAATCCCAAAAAGAGGAATATTATGTTTGTAAACTAATCTATACTTCTGAGTATAATATCCTTTGTGTTATCCTTTGTGTTAAATTCGGCTGAGGGGCCTTTGATTAGATTACTGGACAAGATCAGCTTAGGGCTTTTGATTCGACTACACCAGCAAGGCATAACTGAAGTTGAGTCTTTGACCCTTTGCTGGGTCTGATAGAAACACAGAAAAAGATTCAGGCATACAAGAAAATGACAGCTTTGCCATTTTTGAACCTGCCATGTTACAGAAAAAGAGATGCTCAAACAGCTGAAGCCCCCAGGGAGAAATGAGCCATTTACCAGATAACTTACAGCTGAACTTTGGAAGAGAGCAAAAACAGCTGAGAATGGTATAGGAGGCCCAGAAAGAAACAAGCCCTAGGCCAGGAGAGAGGACTACAGGGTTACTTAAGTATGAATCCCCTAGTCTGGGCCCATGGAGAAGCTCAATAGGAAAGGGTGAGCCTGGAGGGGAAGGCTGAAACCTGGGCAGAGACCAGTAGCCATCTTGCTTCAACACTTGAAAACATGCCAGGATCAATAGTAGCTGACTTGTGAGAAAGCATCTGATGGTCCTTCAGTTTGGATTTTTCATCGTCTTGGAAGTGTAAGCTTTTTTGCCCCAAATAAATCCCCTTTTTAAAAGCCAACAGATTTTGGTACTTGGCACTGACAATGCTCTGGCAAACTAAAACACTTTCCCTCAAGTAATTTTCACTGAGGTGGAGCAGTAAAGGAATAATGGCGCATGATGTCCTCAGTAGTGGTGGTAATAACGAAATACAGGCTGACATTTGCTGTGTGTGTGTTATGTCCCTGGCACTGTTCTGGGTGCTTTACTGTATTAACACACAATTTAATCCTCACAATAACCCTAGGAGAGAATGTGCTATCATTTTACAAATGAGGAAACTGAGGCACAGAAAGGCTAAGCAGCTTGCTCAAGGTTACTCAGTAAGTGGCAGAGAACCTAAAGTAAAGAATAAAAAGTACTGAAGATCGCATAAGAAAGAAAATTCAATCCAAGCTGGAAGAATTGTGGAAGACTTCATGGGAGAGGTGGCACTTGAGCTATCCTTTCATCAGGTTGAGAAAAAGTACAGGTATGTTTGGAGTCATATGATTGGAGTATAGGAGGTAAAGGAGAACATGTGCCTGGAGAGGTTACCTGTGCCAGTCACATTACTGTCTGGACCCTCAGCAGCTAACAAGCCTGAAAGCAAGCAATACAGTCAGAAACTGTGCTGGAATATTTGGAGGTTTTGAAAATGTGCAAAAATATCTAAGCTTATGGCAAGCTACACTTTTAAATAGTGTGAATTATAGGCTAAAGTCATTATGCAAACATGTTTTGTTTCCCTTGAAAGCTGAAAAACAAGGGACTGCTCTCGCATCTGTAAATAGGCTGCTATCTGTTTTTCTTCCTTTCTATAGTTGTAAAGAATCATTCAAGCCAGTGTCCTTAATGAGCTTCAGCAGCTGTTAAATGAAATTATATAGTCTGTTCAACTAGGGCTCTCTAATGCTGCCATTGTCTCCTGGCTGTCTTGGTGTCTTCTCTAGCACCAGGATACTTCTAAGTTACAATGGCCCAACTTGTTTTTAGTCCAGGAGATTCTGAGGTCTGGGTCAGACTGTGTCTGCAAAGAGAGAGGCTGTTCTGGCAAAGATAACTATAATAGGATGTTATTTTTCTATATGACAGCTGCCTTCTTCAGCATGGACTGAGAATGAGAAAAGGGAACCATTCACAATTTCCTAAAAAGGCTTTTTAAGCAAAATGATTATTCATCAAATTATACACAGGCATTTACATCCAGTCTTCCAAGTGGGAAACTTGACGAACTCCATAGACAGCTGTAGCTAAGAGAATTGACTCAGACTTGGTTTCTTATCTCCTTCATGATGTTTCTTTGTTCCACACCTGTCAGCATTAATGCTTCCTGGTCAGTTATTTTAATATGTTTGAAGATTTTTTAATCTCTTTTTGTTCTAAATTCAGACTTTAACCTATTCCTCAGTTGTTTTTCCTAAGACAATCACTCTCCTCTAGAGCACTCTAAAAATGCCAAGTCCTTGTGTGCCACCAGGGAGTCACTCCTTACTCTGGTGCCACTGGGCTCCACTATCTCTGGGAGGCAGGGTGCTGACTTCTCAGACGCTACGTGCAGATTTGCACCCAGTTGTTGTGGTGGTATGATTGGCTAGGGTCAGGCATTTTTTTCGTGAAGAGACAGTAACTTTTGATTGGGTCTCACTGCTGTCTCCCATTGCACAGGAGTTATGAAACTGATTCTTTACAAATGTTGCTGTCTTCAAATGGCTGAACGTCTCTCCTCCCCCATTAAAAGAATATGTAGATTTCATCCCACAAACATTTTCATAGTATATTTATCTTAGGAAAAAAAAAATTTGTTAGACATTATATGACTATCAGTACATGAAAAATCAGGTCTATGGCCTCTAGGTTACTGTAAATAACTACTAAAGGGCTAATCCTGATGAAATGTTAATTAAACAAATTAATTCATATTTAAGAACCAAACATAGAACCAGAGAATAAGCACAGGAAACAAAGGTATTTGTATAAGTAGTTGTACACAAACATGTGGCTATAAAGTCCTATATTTTTTTTTGCTTTTCTGACTCCCAATGGACCTTCCATAGGTGGCCAGTTGTCCTTTATTTATAAATTTGAACTGTTTGCATATTATATATTACATTAACCTAATTGTGCTATTCTGATCACCAATCACATCTGTCTGCTTCTAAAACTATAGAAATGTATAGATGTTCTTATAAAGTACTTTCACTTTTGAAGAGGAAGTTAATTTCATTATGATGAACAGTGATGAGGGAGAAATATCCTTAAAGGGTAACAACATTGCTTAAATAAAAAGAGAAACCCATGAGAGCTTTCCTTGTCTTAGTTTCTGTTTATATTACTAAGGGGGTATTAAAAATAAAAAATATAGTCCAGAGACTATCCTATATCCTATAACTGGAGTGTAACTATCTGCTGACACATAGGCAACTTCTGAAATATTGCTTAATAACACATTTTCAAATAATTTGATGCCATCTCTGGCTAAATTAATCTCCAAAGTAACAAGTTTTTTCTGGGCTTCACAGATCTGCTCAGAGATACGTAATAAATAGTATATAGTCAAGGGCTGCTGCAGCGATAGTATTTCTGTAGTTTGGCTGGAAATTATCGGTTTCTTAACATAGTATTTTAAGCTGAAGGCTGTCCCTGGCATTGTAAACCATGCTGACCAAACAAATATGATTGCCAAAGTGAATTATTAAATTGCAACTGGACCCACTTGCTAGAGAATTTCATTCTTTTTTTCCTCATTTTTCTCTCACACAGCTCCCTAAATTAGATGAACAGTTTTCAATTCTTGCAAATAATTGCTGTATTTTCTAGCCATTACTGAAGCAGTTTCCCATTGTTTATATTTTTAAACTAGCACTTGGATGAGTCCCATTGAAGCAGAACAAATAAACATGTGTGTGCATCTGTGCAAATATTTATCTAAAGTTGCATTATTAAAAGTCCCAGTGAACTTTTGCTCTAACCACTGTACCTCGGATCACTTCTGAGACAATCACATCATTAAACTACTGTTACTTTACTAAACATGGGTGACTTCATTTCAGTGTTTCCTTTAGAGGGCTATTTGGGAGACTCCCTTCCAATAGAGGAAGTAGGTTGATGAGGGCCAGTGTTCTCATTCCAGATTCTTCACATCTCTGAAAAGCTGCATCCTTTGTAGAAAATAGATCTCTATGTGTGCCAAAGTGTAACCCTGATGTTCATCAGGGTAGGGGGAAGAGGTCACATATTCCTTGTCTGTTTCAGCAGTAATCCTCTGATTTGGCAGGAGTTTGAGAGGAAGTATTTAACAATAGGATTTTATAAAATTCAATATAGTAAAGAATGTTTTTATATTTGAATGGGGCTAAGGAAGTTTTCTTTTTCTCTCCTCCCCTCCCCCAATAATTGGAGAGTGTTTAAGGATAATGGGTATATTTCTTGGGAGGATCTTATTGGACTGTCTGGAATACTTTTTTCCATTTTATCATTTCTATGAAAGATAATTCTGAGAAGAAAAAGCTGTAGTCTCTTCATACTGATCTTAAATCTTTTGTTCAAGGGCAATTAATGAGGAAAGAACAATCTCTCAGAAAGGTTTAAAGCTGTGATTTTACTCAATAACTAGAGCTCTTTTGGTGTCTCCAGCCAGACAGTATGAAGTCATTTGTTTTTCACACATACATCTTAAGACTTGATATTTTAAAAAATCCTAAACGTAATTAGCTTTATCTTGAAATAGATATTTGCACAAGGTAGAGGAAAAGATGATCCCTGTTTGTCATCATTCCCTGTTTACTTCCAGCCACATGACGTCTCTAAGGGAGCTGCTTGAAGTCACGTGCTTCACAGAGTCGTGCGTGCCCATCAATTGTGTGAAATGGCTGGCCAGAAAGTTAGAGACTACTACTACAACACCTAGTAGGTTTAAAAGAAATTCCCCCAAAAAGTTTTAAACTTTTTTCAAGGACGCAAGAATGGTTTAGGTCATCATTGGCCAGTGACCCAAGCCACCATAACGCAAGCAAAAATTACCCTGCTGGGCTTGAAGTGTCTGCTAGGAAAAATACGAGCAAAATAATACCACCATTGTACTTTTTCATTTATTGTACAGTTTATTTAGACTTTGTTAATTTTAAATCTTAAAAAAAGTAATTTTAAGAAGATTTATTTGGAACAGGATCATTATTAATCATATCCACTTCGTATGATTTTTTTCTAGCATTAAATTAAAAGTCCAGGTATAGGCTCAAATATTGTGCACTGTAAACCCTGTCTGAGAAGGAAATGTACCATTGTTTTGGATATAGTTCACTATAGCACTAAGGGGTAACATGATGTTGTTTGCAACCTTCTTTATTTTGGTAAATTTTACACTGGGCTACCTAGAAGCAGCTGGTATTTTCCGCTCTCCTCCTGTTATCACTCTGAAAACTTTGGGTTATACCATAACCTCAGAGTACCCAGATCCGGTGGATCTGGCTTGGTTGTATCAAGTTGGAAGAATACATTGTTTCTCTATCTTCTCACACTGATTTTTCTCTTTACTCATGTTTACAGATTGACTTGTATACATCAGTGCTTAATTATGTTCAGTAGTATCTGATTTATTTTACCCCAATCATGAATGAGCTGATTTCCTTAAATGAATTTTCCAGATTAAATGGATCATATCCAATTTAACACTAAATGAACTAAACAAACAGACTATTTCTAAGACTTATTTCTATTACTTGGTCTCTGTAAAGAGTATTGAATCTTATTTACAACAGGTTCTTGATGACTTTGGAGATAGTTATATCAATTAATATACGATACTGATACTCTAATATATTGATGCCTGTTGTGCCTATAGAGATGTGTAGAGATAAGCAATCCTATTTTTACTTTTGATGTGGTTATATATAGTTCTTTTGCCTTTTTTTTAAGCCAACAATTTACAGTCCCTTCTTATTAACAGTGTACCAGACTCTGTTAGCCAACCTTTCTTCTAATTTGTCCTAATTATTTCTTGTGTGTTGGAAAACCATTGATCCAAACTGGTAATAATATTATATAAAATAACACTAAGTAGGACTTGGGTGAGGTCTGAGTGGTGCTTTAAAAGCAGTGCACTTCTCAAGGACTTGAAGGTATGTCTTTTGAGTGCCCTGAAGCCTTTGTTTTTTGTTTTCGTTTTGGTCATTTGGCAATTTTGATGGGTCACTTCCTTAATAGTTGAGACTATCAAATCATCAATCTTACATTGTTTTCTGTTGCTAATCTTTCTTTGACAAAATTGTGCCTTAAAAGCACAGATTATGCCTGATACTTCCCTGTCCCCACAGCACCTAAAACAATGCCAATAGAAGCTCCATAAAAACTTGGTTGATTTCTAAAGATAGCACACTTCTTGGAATGTTGGCTAAAATCACATTAGCTTTTTTTGGCAGTCATCAGTGTTACTCAAATTGGGCTTAGTGTCAATTAAATTCCCTTCCTTTTTCATGTGAATTGCCCTTAAGCCATAATGCCCCACTTGGTGCTTGTCCACTTGATTACCTGAATTTAAGTAGGTTTTTGCATTTGTACCTAAGAGTTCACAAGAACTGCGGCTCTGTCATCTTTCCCTCTATAGAAGGTGTTATTAGGACTCAGTGCATTTTTTTTCTTAGAAGTGCTACCTAATTGTTAGGTTAGATTTGACCCATTGTGCTACTAATGTGCCAGTCAGAGTCCTTTTGTATTCTGATTGAGTCATCCAGCACAATTACTGTCTTTTAAAATTTTATATCAAATTGGAAAAGCCATTATTCTATAGTTAATCAAAGATATTGATAATGATCAAAATTAAAAATTTGCATAAGGAATGCCCAAGAAAGGATGGAATCAGAAGCATTGCTAGAGATGTACTCTTCCAGGCTGTTAGCTATCCTATCATCAGTAGTTTTGGGGCACATCTGTTAAGCAGTTGTGATTCTCCCTTATAGGGTTAGGATCCAAACTAAATTTCTCCATAAGGACATCTAGAGAAACTTAGTTGAATATGCTTTGCCTAACACATTATTTCTGTCCACCTGTATAGTAGTCATATTAAAACGGGGTGGGGTAGTAAAAACCAAAACCCAAATTGTGTAAGCACCTACCTGCCGCCTCTCCCAGATCCTTCTAGGAAAAGATAAAAAATAATTGCTCATCTTAGAGGATTTCAGATGTTTGTTTACTCATTAATAAAATATTTATTAAGCAATTACTCTGAATTGGACCCTGTGCTAAGAGATGAGGGTACAGCTGTGAACAAGTCAGGTATACTTTATGCTCTCCCAGGAAATGTCCATTACTAAATGGCAGGAGGGTTGGTTGGGTGGGAGTATAAAGCAGTTCTAAGTGGTAGAACAGAGCTGAGAGATAGCATGTACAGAAATGGAAGCTTTTCAAGTGATTGAGTTTGTAAGTCTAGATAGATTGGGAAAGTAGTTGAACTATGTAATAAATAAACTCAGAAACTGAAATTTGGAGCAGCTTGTTTTCTGAAGCATTTAGTATTAATAGACTTTTCACATCAGTTATTCATACTAGCGATTACTTTGACACACACTGGTTAACATGCTATAAAAATGGCACTGTCATCTGAAGTGAATGTCTTTGAACTTAGAAAACTGACATGTAAGAATTTTGATTCGTTTGCCACAGGGGGAGAAAGACCTAGCAGAACAATGAGTCAGTTTTTTACTACATTGCGTAAGTCTGATGTTCTTCAGAGAGTTTTCAGAGAATTGCTTATGCAACATTCATCTCTCCCACTGTTTCTCCACAGGGCTTATATTAATCATTTTCTGAAAGTCCCTCTTTGTTTAGGTGTGTGCTGCACCTGGGCTCACTCTTATTCCAACTTCAAAGTTAATCTTACCCCATCGACGTATCTCAAAAGAACTGTGGGTGGAAGAACATATTTATTATCCAATAACCCCAAGACCCCCATTTAACCCTAACTTGGTTCCTTTTCTCCTTTCCCACAGCAGTTCATTTATGGGTCTAAAGTGTAGCAGCCCCACTTGGAAAAACTGCAAAGAAGAAATGTTCATTCTTCCCCTTGAACTTGCTCACTGCAGAAGTCTACTTTTAGGGACCCAGTTTCCCTTCCACCTCTAGGGATCCTATAGGCCAGGATATTCATGCTCAGACCCAGAAACCAGATAAAGAGACCTCTCAATTCCTGAAGGGAAAGAAGTATTTCTTTTTCTTACCATTGCTGTATTCTTCCCTTTTTCCTTTATGTATTTTCCTACTAGTTTTTTTACTTCCCAGACTTCTTTCAAATTACTTTTCCTCTTCATAGTAGCTTCCTGTATTAATGTGTGTCACGCTTAGATGTGG
This sequence comes from Dasypus novemcinctus, assembly GCF_030445035.2. Classification (NCBI taxonomy): domain Eukaryota; kingdom Metazoa; phylum Chordata; class Mammalia; order Cingulata; family Dasypodidae; genus Dasypus; species Dasypus novemcinctus. The sequence continues at coordinate 43,041,664 of NC_080683.1, read as the reverse complement.
AAACTTGCCTAGATGAAATTAGGCAGATATGTGATGCCAGATAGACAAATGACTCACTCCCTTGCTTCATTTAGTTTCCTGGTCAAGTGATAATTTAGCAAGAAAGGCCTTACCTGACCCTCATCCTCCATCTAAAATAGCTCTCCCTCCCAATTAATCACTTACCTGTTATACTTTCCCTTGAAGCATTTACCACACCTGTCAAATTACATATTAATTTCTTAAGTGATAGTATTTGTCTCAAAATGTGTATGGTAAGAGCAGGAACCCACTGCTATATCCCTATAGCCTAGAACACTGCCTTGTACTCTGGTACCCTGGTACATAGTAAACCTATGTACTCAAACCTATTTCACTCAAATTTTTTTTGAGTGAAGAAGCATCTATTAAATTTTGACAACTCAGAAACTTGAAGTTTATCTTAATGAGGGAGTAGCTATTTTCATCTCTCTTTTTTTAAGCTGAGTATATTTAAGCTCATAGCTGGCCGAAGGTTGCAGAGGTGTAGTAAGTAGAATCAAGATTCTATCTCAGAACTGCTGACACTATTTATTCATATGACCCTACAATATATCTCAAATAAAGAGTTGAATTAATTTTATAATATTTATTGGTATGTCTTAGTAAAGAAAGCATAATGAACATAAAGGGCAAAATGCGTTCAACTTTATCACAACTGACTCTTTATTGGAATGTGTTGTCTCCTTATCAGGATGAATAAGGCCAGGATAGAAGTATAAATAAAGCATGTAATTAATCTGAAAGTTGCATATCAATAAACTGCACCAATTTTACTTCACAAACTTTTAATATTGAATGTTGAAGAAAAAGAAATGGCCAATTTAATTTTCCTCTTCATTTCTTTTGCCTATAAAGGTGACTGCTCATTCCTCAAGATTTAACTCAAATTGGTTGATTTTCTTCTCCTATCAGGAGAAAGAAGGGGTAGTGGGAATATACATCTTTCAAGTTTATGAATACAGCTCTTAACCACCAGATGTGTCTTGCTTCCCAACAGATGCCTGTCCACTGGCAATTAACTCGATTTGGAGACAGGATTTTATGTTTAGGCATTTGAACTTTTTCTTGTTTGCTTTGCTAACTCCTCAGCCTTCAGGTGGGTGTAAAGAACATATACACTTTTCAGAGGAGTTTTCAAATGATAAGATATCAGCTTTTTTCAAAGATTTGTTTTTATTTATTTTTTGGTGGGGGAGGAATAGGTAGAGTGAAATGGGCTAAAATTTTTGATTTTGTAAAGGTGACAAAGTAACATGCTCTTTTATCATAAGTCTTTATCATAAGTTTATTTTTTTTCTCCTGAAATGTACTTTCATTTTTAATGTTATAGAAAAAATAAAGATCTTCAAGATAAAATTTAATGTAGGATAGACACAAGTAAAAAAAAACTTTGATTAAGAATTGAGTCAAAGTACCAAATTATTTTAATATTATTTTCTTTAAAAATCTCAACACATTTTCTTCCTAACTAGATTCCACTGGGTTCTGTGTTTCATCAAAAGAAAACATTGTGTTAACACATGCTAGCAGAAAATGCACAAAGATGCCACCCTCAAAGCTACCAAAAAGAAATCATTTCCAGAAGTTTAGTTAAAATATAAGGAATTGTCTAGTCAGGTTTTACTGAATATGATCAGCCACCTGAAAATTTTAAATTCTTCCTACTTTGTTAAAATCGATTTTATTGTGTGGCTAGTAAACATTTTTATTTGAACTACCTAAAAACAAGAATTACATTATTTATCTAAGCTTCATCATTGTAAAGTTTGGTGCTTTTCATTATTGTCTTAAAAATTGGTTTTGAAATATTGAAAAAATTGTAACAAAATCCCCAAAGAAATATTATTCATGATCTTACATCTTTTCAAACCCACATATTTTGGATTTTGCATATTACCTTCCAGTATCTACCTATTTTTAGGTAAATGCAATCATATAGTACATTGAAAGTATTTTTTAAAAATGTTATATATAGATGTCATACCAGTCATTTGGGTAACTTTATGACATTGATATACTACATATACCAAATTGTAACCAAATTACTGTTTAAATTGTTTTAATTTTGATGACTGATATTCCCATGTAGATTTTTGGTTTCTATCATCTTATTTCCATTTGATAAATCATCTTAAGTAAAATCACCAAGTCACAAAGGCTTTTTTGTACATTGATATATCAGATTTATTGCAGCCACAGATGCACTGTATATTCTTATGTTTTCATGTTGCTAATTTAACAGTTGTCAAATACTGCTTCAAAAAATTCTTTGACTTGAATTTTGTTTAATTACAAAAAAGTAGTGATTTCTATATTTTATTATTTGAATTTCTTCTTTTTGGAAATATCTTCTCATGCCTGTGGAAGCAGACATTTCTTGATTCCGTTATTGCAGATTGAAACATTGACAGACAAGGATTGATAAAGACATTGCACAATCCTCAGACAATTAACATGAAATTTTACATCATGTCTTAAGAAGTAGTAATAGTCCATAAAGTATCCCAATACATTTGACCTCCATATTAATATTAAGGAACATTTCGTTTTCATTCAGTTCAGAATACTTACTTTCCTTGTACTTTCTTCTTTGACACATGGGTTTCAATTAAATTTACTTTCCAAATATTTGGGAATTTTGTAAATATCTCTTTGTTATTCAATTTTTGATTTAGTTTCTTTATAGTCAGAGAATGTATTTTGTATGAATTCCATTCTTCTAAATATATTGAGATTTGTTTTATTGCTCAGCAGGTAATCTAATTTGATGAATGTTTTGCATGTACTAGAAAATAATGTGTATTCTGCTGTTGTTGGGTAGAGTGTTAAAAAATGTCAGTTAAATCAATTTGGTTAATAGTGTTGTAGAAATCTATCTTTTCTGATTTTATGTCTTTTTTTCTATATGTTACATAAATAAGCATATTTAAAGCATAACTCAACTGTAACTATAACTTTGTTTTTCTTGGAAGTCTGACCGTTTTTTGCTTTGTGTATTTTGGAGTTGTTATGTATATATGCATTCATAATTGTTATAAATCCCTCCTGTATTGACCTTTTTATCAATATTATAAAATGATAATGACTGTGGTAATATTTCTTGACTAATGTCAACTTTATCTGATCTTAATATAGCAACTGAAGCTTGCTTATGCATACTATATATTGTTTTTCAACTTTTAATTTTCAATCTATTTGTTTTTTTAAATATATTTAAACTGTATCTTTTATAAATAGCATATCATTGAGTCTAGCTTTTTTTATACAGCTTATCAGTCTACCCCTTGATTAGAGCATTTAGTCCATTTACATTTAATATAATTAATGATATAATTGAGTTTAGGTCCTCCACTTTGCTAGTTTCTTTGTATTTGTCTCTTGTCTTTCTTATTCCTCCAGCCCCTCCTTTCCTGCCTTCTTTCGTGCTAAACAAATAGATTTTAGTACCATTTTAACACTGGGTGTTTTAAAGCTATATTTCTTTGCATTATACTTTCAGTTGTAACTTAGTCATTAAAATATGCTTGTTTAATTTATCACAAGCTGCTTAAAATTATTATTGAATTAACTTTGATAAAAATATATATAGATATAAATTTTTCAACACTATAGTTCCATTACTTCCCCTTCTTCCTTAGTGCTATTATTGTCATATATATTACACCTATAGAAATTAAAATCCCATCAATAAATTACTACAGGTTTTGCTTCAAGAAATTAACAGAAGGAAGTGTAAAATGTGTTAAATCCCTATGTAGTTATTAAAATAAATTATGTATCTAAAATCTTAAAATTCATCATTAGGATTTGCAAATGTTTTTAAAAAAATTTTATCACTATAAAAGGTATACCCAATTTTCAATGGCGAACAAGAAGGGTGCTGGGTGATGAGCTGGACTCACTCACTCAAATGACAGATCACAATAATGAATTTTCACATGCCTACCAAAAGGCAAAACTGAAAATACAAATTCCTTCACTTCCAAAGATCTACTTGCTGACTTTTAAATAATTTGATATCCATTGTCTTAGTCACTGTTTACACATTTTTTAAAAATTAAGGGTTGTAGTGGTCCATTTATTTAGAACATGCAGCTTGGTAACTGTATGACATAAATTACTGACATGGAGAGTCTTGTAAGACAGTACTCATTTGCCTGAAGTGTGGAATAGCTGCATTTCTTTTCCAATTGAGTAAAGAAACAACTAGCAATGCTTTGGGTGATAGTGACATCTGGTGGTACTGTTTAAATAATATTTTATAATTTGATTCTGTTTTGTCTGGAATGTTTTTTGGTAAGGAATTATTTTATTAACTAGCATGGACCTTAAGAGGCTGCTCACTTCCTGCCCCCATTTCCCTTTCTGTGGTAGGGGTATGTGGACCAGAAACCTAATGGTGAGGGCAGCTAGTGTCCTTTACATTTCCACCTTTGGTGTGAAAAAATGATCTGTGCCCTTTCTGTGGGAACAAACTAATTAAGGCAGGAAGAATGAAGGCATTGTTATATGGTAAATTGGAAGTATTCATCCTAATAATGTGTTATTATGAAGTGCTTCTGAGAATAATACCATTTCTTGAGAAGGTGCCTATCATACCACATTAGGCACAGACTGTATTATTTTCATTTCATAGATGTGAGTGCTGAGGCTCAGAGAGGGTTATAGAGAGTACCCAAAGTCACAAAGTTAATACACTTGATTAAATCTCTAGAGACACCAGAATTTCCATTGAACCCTGACTCTAATTTGGAGAAAAAGAGAATTTAAATGTTCCAGTATGATTTTCAAATGTGTATACATGCTGCATGATTTCATTCTCTTTTTAAAATATTAAATCATTGCCAATAAACTTGAAATCTTTGATAACCCAGACCCACTTCCTCCTTTCCCCAAGGTAGTTACCACTGTTGGTTTGGTGTATATCTTTCCCCTACACATACACACACACACACTATATATTAAATAGAGATAGGTAGTTGCTTACTTGTATATTTGTTACATAAAAGATAGTATATGGGCCAAAATAACTATACTGGTAAAACCTCTTCCATAAAGAGCTAGCTGCATTTTTTTACTTGTTTCATTCTTATTATAGCAATTTGATATTCTGTAGTGAGGATAGTTATTTCTAAATTTATTTCAGTATATCCGTAGTAAGTTCACAATTTTAACTAAAACTATTGGCAAGACTACCATTTTCCATATTAAAATGAAAGTATTCATTAGCTTGTACAGATTAACCTAAATCTTCTAATGAATGTTCCAATATAGCAACACTGCCAGACTGCATTCTCTTCTGTCACAGTGTGATCCCATCACCATGACTGTAGCCAAAATTAACAAACTTTTAAACATAGAATCCACAATTATTTATTGTGGCTAAGATTATCTGAATAATCTGTAGTTTCTAACTGTGTTCACAGAATTCATGGGAAGAAGAATTGCCTATAGGAAAATTGTTTGAATCCAGTTTTTTTTCCATAACTTCCAATGAAAATCCAAATATATATGCCTCCAAACCCTCAGCCCCCATGTTAAAGAAAAAGAAACCTTGAAATTTGCATACTTAAAAGAAAACTGTATTAATATAAATATAATAAAAATATAAATTCATCATAGCAAGGTTATTTTTTTCATGACAAAATAAACAAGTGACATAGTGAGTATAGAGGAAAAAACATTAAAATTGGAGGAATCAAGAGCCCAAAGAATTTTAAGGAAAGCATTATCACACAGGTTACATCAGACTAGAATGATATCCTAACTCTTTTTGAGTCTACTCCATAGCATTCTTTTTTAAAAAATAAATTTTTAAAATTTATTTTTAAAAGGTACATAGATCACACAAAATGTTACATTAAAAAATATAGGAGGTTCCCATATACCCCACTTTCCACACTCCCCACTTTTACCATATCAACAACTTATTTCATTAGTGTGGTACATTCATGAATACATGTTGGGGCACTGCTACACAGCGTGGTTTATAGTTTAAACTCTCTCCCAGTCCATTCAGTGGGTTATGCAGGATAAATAATGTCCTGCATCATCATTCAGGACAACTTGAAGTCCCGGAAATGCCCCCATATCACACCTCCTTTTCCCTTTCCCTGCCTACAGCAACTCTCATGGCCACTGTCTCCACATCAATGATATAATTTATTCCATTGCTAGAGTAGTAATATGTCTGTAGTACAATACCAGTAGGTCCACTCTAATCCATATTTTATTCCTCCATCCTGAGGACCCTGGGATGGTGATGCCCATTCTACCTCTCAATTGAGAGGGGGCTTTGATCCCACATGGCTAGTGGATGGGACTCATACCCACATCTGTAGACTCTCTTGGTTCCTTGGTGTGGTGGTTGTCCATTCTCACCTCCCTGTCAGCTGACCTGGGTAAGTCCAAAAAACTGGAGAGTATGTGTGCAACACTGCTGAAGCTCAGGGCCCAGCTGGCATATGGGCAGTCCAGAGATTCAAGTCTCCTGGGCATACACCAACCCCAGCACCAACCACAGGTTCAATAAGAGGGACAGACAGAAGAGGCATGTGTAGAGAAGTCACTTCTGAGTCCAACTCCATCACTCTCAAGAGCACAAATTCCAAAGTAGGGCCCACCTGGAAGGCACTGAACTCCGGAGCCATCTGCCATGACTGGAACCTGGGTATCTCTGTAGCCCTCGGGAGCACCACTACCTGGGGTTGTATCTACTTTGGCTGTCTCTGAGATCCTGCTGAGATGTGCATAAGTGTGATCCCTCTGACGACCACCTGACTCATTTTGAAGTCTCTTAGCCATATAAACTCATTTGTTTTTTTACAATTTCCCCCTTTTATTCAAGGTCTTTTTCTAGTTGCATCACCAGCTGATCCTTGTTGGTAATCCCTCAGCACCAGGGAGGCTTATTCCTGGGTGTCATGTCCTGTGCTGGGGGGAAGGTAATGCATTTGCATGCTAAGTTTGGCTTAGACAGTGGTCACATTTGAGCATCGTGGACACTCCATAGCATTCTCTGCAGAGATGACACGAACCTCTGACTATTCCTTCACAGAATAGAATTTATTAGATTTTAGATTTAAGCAGGCTGATTTTATCTGCAGCGAGTACTTGAGACAGAATCATATCAAGCACAGATTCAAAGTATAACACTTTAGGAGTGGGGAAGAGAGAGCTTTTCCCCCAAAATAAACTTGATATGTTAATTAAAGAGCAAGGGATATTTTAATAAAACCATGGAATTTTTGCATTGGCTAAACCTCCATAAAATTTAGTAACATATTTGTACTAATATCTACTTCAAAGCTACATTATTATCAATTATCCATATATTGTTACATTCTAGTGAGGCATTAAAAGTACTTGAAATTTTTTCCCGTGGCTTGTAGTTGAATACAGAGTAATAACTCTAAAATTACTATAAATAAAGGAGACTTTAAATAGAGTGCATGTTGTTGCAATTTCCTAGTGATTTCCTCATACCTGGTCCCTGGAAATTTCCATATAATTCATTATTAACTGAGTATGGTTTGTTGTACTGTGAGAGGTTTGGATTTTATTTTCAACTGGGGGAAGGTGGTGATTCATTATTAAAAGTTCATCTCACACACTTGGCAAGATGAAAACAGAATAGAAGGTGAGATGACAAAGGAATGGCCCAGGCAGGTGACAAAGTAGCTTATGGAGATATGCCAGTAGAATAAGTTGCAAACAAGCATCCTCTCCAGGGAATGATGCCCAGTTTTCCTTCCAGCTCTAAAATGGAATGACTGTAGATGACCTGGAGTCTGACTTCAAGAACTGGTAATACCCAGAACTTGGCAAGGTGTAAGCAGCTGAAAATCCTGGGTACACAAGATTCCTTAAGCTTCTAAATGGTGGCACTGTTTTTTCCTCCAGTCAGTCATGCATGTTTATTGTAAAATTGTTAAATTTTTACTTAAAAATGAGAGGTGGAGAAAGCTACTGTGAATCCAGAAAGGTGATGTGTACTACTGCAGATTTTTAAAATTCAGAGAATGGATAAAAAGATTTTTAAAATACAGAATGTGCCAAATACAATCAGATGTAATATGCACTTGAAATATCTTTTCATTCAGGACCAACTGAATGTGACCAGCTGCTAGTTTATCAGAGGTTGGTTTTATGTGACTAATATGCCTATTAAATCAGAAGCTCTGCAGAAGCAAAAAGAATTAGATTTCATGTTATAACGGGAACTTTTCAGACTTGTCTTTGAGTGGTTAAAATCATTTTTGTTTAAAATGATTTTAATGACTGTATTTAGTAAGGGCATGATTCCTTCCAGTTAGAACATTTAAACACTTAAATGATTATTTAATAGACCCAATTATTATGGCTATTTCTTGTCCATTTTAAAAGTGTTTACATGCATTTCTCCTCTATACTTAGTATGTTTCTTGAGTTTTCTTTTCCTTTGGAATTCATCAGTAAAAAATAAATTTTAATTTTAAAAAATCAGGCTGCCTTCAGAAGCGTAACTTTTCAAAAAGTATTGCTGCTATTTAGGAAAGATCTTTTGTGATGCATTAATTTCTTCAAGAACTTGGTTTTGTAGTGAGTTAAATAATAGTAATGAAGTGTAAGTAATGAGGTTGAAAAATACAGAGTATTGTTAGTCAAAGGAGAAAAAGAACAATTCCTTTCCGTTTTGGGAGCCAGGTGTGTAAGGTTTAGGGATGGCGATGATCAGAGGAGGCTTCAGAAAAGACAATACTTGATTTGGAATTTGAAGGATGCATGGTCTTTCGCCAGTCAGAATTGTGAACAGAAGTGCAGAAATTGCTAAAGTACAGGCTTGTGTGATTTAGTCCTTCAAAATACCCTCATCGCTTTAGTTATGACAGAATTCAGTATTCCTTAAGCAAGAGTTTATAAACTTTCCAGCCCACTAATTCAAGTTTTTGTTGTATTCTTCAGACTTTCCTTCACCATCTCTCCTCATAGTCATTCCCTCCTGTGTGAAAGGCCTCATTATCTACACCAGACTTGGTAATTACCTATGACCCCTCCCTCTTTTCAATCCTTCTCCCCTTAACCAGTTACTCATTAAACCTGCTATTATTTTCTTTCTAAGTTCTCATATTTGTTTTCTATTCAGCCTTGCACCATTGCTTAGCTAGGTACTCATGTTCTCCCCTACACTACTGTAGTACCTTTCCTCATATTTTTTTCACCTTCCACTTTTTTGCTGGAGTGAGCTCTTCTAAAGTGCAGCTACTGTCTTACCACTTCCCTGCTTACAACCCTTCAGTGACTTCCATAGTGTGAGGGCCTATCATATAAGGGCCCCCTTTACCCTCATCTCCCCTCTCTCTTTCACCCACATGCATCTTTGGCTCCAATTCTGCTCAATTTTTGAAGGTCTGAGAATTCATTGTGTTTTCCTTTTTCTATCTATGAGAGTATTCTCCCTGGTATACCTTTAGCTACACTGTCACCATCCCTCCCCACTCCTTCTAAATACCCATTACCACCATCTCTTCCTAGCTAACTTTATTCAATCTTCAAGACTCAGCCCAGGTGTCAGCCAACTCAAAAGCATCTTTTGACCCACAACAGCAGTTGTCACAGTCATAATAATAGTTTATATGATTACCTTGTAGATTATTAGGCAGGGTCTTTCTTGAGAGCACGGATGATATTTTTCATTCTCGCTGCACAAAATTTAAAATACTGCCAGTATATGGTAGGCATTCACAAGTGTTTATTTGAATGAATGAATGAAAAAACAAAATCCTGTGATTTGGATTATGTGCCACTTTGGTTTACAGTATGGTATGTTCTTATTACGTAGAGTTGCTCTGTGATGATAGTATCAGTGACTTCTTCTTCACCCAGGTATTTTGTACACCATAAATCAATTTAGTAAATGAAGTTCAAGAATCATTTGAGTAAATCATTCTTAGAAAAGAACTTTAAGAATTTACCAACTACATTCACATATATGCCTCTAATTACAGGTGTAATTCCATCAAAATTTTAGATTTCTAAACTTTCAGTATTCTGTTAACAATTTGCAATACACCATTTTTTTTTTACCATTTTTATCTTATAACTTATATCCTAACATATTTACTTTTCATTCATTTGATTGAATTTATGACTATATAACCCATAATAAAAGTAACTAAATTTCAGTCATTAAACTTTGTCTGCAGGCACAGGTAAGCCATTGTTCTCAGTTATATGCAGGAGTGAGCTGGACAAAGTTGTACAGAGAATGAGAAGCTGGATTTCACATGTCTTTCCATAGTTGAAAAGGAGATGCCATTGAAGGAGCAGGTGAATCATTGAGACCATTTTGGGAAAAGCATAGAATACTAAAAATTCAAAGTTAACAGAATCCATGAGTGTTCAAGGCGAGAACTGGAGACTACAAGAAAATTCTAGGATGTACAGAACAAGAAGAAAACAAGAACTGAGCAGGTGGTGAGAAAGTAGTATCATTTGGTCTCCTTCCTACCCACCCTTCCAGTTCCAGTCTTAAAATAGCCATAATTCAGTCTCAAATATACACTATTCTGATCTTTTCCTGTAACACATTAGAGAATATTGAAATGAATTGGGTTTCCTGAGTCTTGTTCTGCTGACCACCAACCCCATCCTAGAGAACACTGAGTGACAGGTACTGTAAACATCCTACACTCTCAGCTGTGAAAATTAAGAAAGCTGAGAGAAGGCTGTTTACTCTCTCTGCCTTGGAAATCAACTAAAGAGAAATGGATCTGGCGTATTTTTATATGTGTCTTGTAATTAATCCTATACAGTATTTATGAGATCAACTCTAAAAGGAAAAAAAATAGAGTCATGCTAAGAAATGTAAAATAATTTCTAAGATCATAATCTTTGAACCTTATCACAAAGTTAAAAAGAAAGAAAAAGAAAAGAAAAGATAAACAAATACCCAAGAGAATAAAGTTCTGGTAATTTGTATGAGACTGTATTTTATGGGTTGCTATAGCCTGGTCCTGTACATGTAGCCAAATGATTCTACAATAACCTGAAGAGCATTCCTATAGACTTTGGCTTGTTTTGAAGCAAAACTTGTGGTATCCCGGGACTTGTTATTTTGTTAGGGTTCACAGGCATTTGGAGCCACATGCTTGAAAAGTGATAATGATGAACAGCATGAATAATGAATAAGTCCTGCTGTTTAAAGTCAGAATAACAGTTACACATTTCAAGGAAATTAGGATTGGGGGTAGGGGTTCAAGAAGAAGATTTTAAGAAATCTGTAGAAATAACTCCTAAGTGCAATCTTAACCTGAAAAACTATAACTCTTCGTGTGTTCTACCATGTAAATCATTTAAACAAAAGGTTTACTGAAATTCTAATCTAGAATTCAACTTACCCAAAATTTGAATCAGTCTCCCCTTTATGTCTAAACAATATTAAGTAATTATTTTTTTCAAACAGTGTGTTTAAGTAATAAGATATATTTTTACATAACAGGCCCTTTAAAGAGCTTAAAATGATTAATACCTGCTTTGAATATTAAACAAATCTGGACACAATTCCTTGCAAACATTTTTATGGCATGTCAGCATTGACAGTCATTTAAACTCAGGCACTCTACTACTTTAAAAGGATTAAAGGAACTTTGAATTTCACCTCCATAAGTGCAGAATCTTAAGACAATTGGAACTATTGTTTATATGAGTCTTAACAAAAATGTGTATTAATACGATTATTTTAGCATGTGATTTCAAGGAATTATTTGAACAATCTGGCTTTGTAGCAGTGGTAAACACTATTGAAGTGCTTGCTGAGCAGCTCAAGTTTGAGTCATTAACTTTTTTTAGATTTTGCCTACAAGCTTAAGGAAGCCCTCTGAGACAATGCTCTACAGTCTTCTCAAATAAATGGTTATTGTAGAAGTTTGAAATTGTGTTTTCTGCCAGAAGGTGTGGAATCTTAGTAAGGGCAAAAGTGGCTGGAACTGAAAGAAAGGGAATGGCAGCTTTTTCAGTTATTCTTCTTAAATGAAAACGGAAAAATTCAGCTATTCTTGATCTAAATTGATACAGACTTTCATTTGTGAATGTAGGTGTTAAATAGATTATTGAAATATGTCCTGAGATTCATTCATCATTCATGAAATACTTATTGAGCACCAACTTTATGCTTATCCTAGTCACTGGGGATATAGCAGTGAACAGAAACATCTTGTTTATATAAACATCTGTTTATTATATTTAAAACATCTAATTTTATTCAATGATAATATTGCCTCCTTTAGTCTTTAAAAAACAAATTATTTTAAGTATTCTAGAACATTTATTTTATTGTCTCTGAAAAACCTCTAAATAAAAATCTATTTAATATGTTTTTATATTGCCTTTTTATTTATCATTATTATTCCAGATATGTACTCATTGCTATTATCCTCTATTGTGATACAAGTAGGTAGTATTGATGAACATGCATGAAGGGTCTCTGGTATGCAGATATTTAAGGAAAAGATACTGCAAACAGTTATATGATATAAAATGCTATGTTTGTGTGTTTATATATGGTAACCTTGGAGGTGAGATACTAATGACTGGAAGTGGGCATGAGGGATGGGACATCTCAGGTGTTGGTATTTTGTTGATTCTTGGTCTGAGTACTGCTTACACAGATGTGTCAATTCATGAAAAGTTTTCCAGCTAAAATTTATTTGTGCACTTTATGGATTAGTATACTTTAATAAAAAGTCTTAAAAATTAAATGATTTTTTAAAAACTTAAAAAGCTATATAGCCTAATCTTAAATTAGACCTGTAGAAATTTTATTCAAGCAGCCAGTAAGAGAAACTTTCTCCTACATCATCTTTCTCTCAGAATGTAGCAACAGCACACATCTTGTGGAACATTCTCAGAAAATGATACAAACAGCTCCACCATCCAAAAGTTCACATAGCAAATTGACGTTTAAGCAAACATTCTATTCTCTTCAAGATATTATTCTGTTTCATAGGATACCAATTTCCTCTAAATCTCACTGGACCAATTCAACATCATTTTCTGACAAGAAATCAAATTTCTGAAAGAGGAGCAAAGATGAAGCTGATGTTGAAAGACATTCATCTATTGCCTTGCTTCAATTACACATGCCATAATGAAGGGGGTTAAAACATCAGAAGATGACCTGATTTACCCAGGGTTACATGGCATAAATGGGCACATGATGACTTGGAGGCAGCACAGCTTGTTTTTGATGCCTCAAAGTAGTTCCATGGCCAAATAATCCAGGATTGGCTTAGAGAAGGTAAGCCCTCTCTCTTCATGTTAAGGTTTTGAACTAAGCTTTCCTTAGAGTCAAGATTACTAAAAGATTGTAATTTTTAGGATGGTTATTGTGATTGAATTTTTGTCTTTTCTTTGAATGAAAGAATATTTTGTGGTGGTTAAAATTGTCGTTTAAAATTTCTTTTTATTAATGAAAAAAGAAAGGGTTCAACTCAAATACCAGCTGTAGCATACTTTTATGTTCAGCCAAAACTAAAAATCCTTGATTCAGGGAAGTGGCTGTGGCTCAATAAGTTGGGCTCCCGTCGTCTACCATATAGGAGGTCCTGGGTTGGCATCCTGGGACCTCCTTGTGAAGGCAGGCTCACCTGCACACCCCAGAGAGCTGCTGGCCTGTAGGCACTGTGAAGTACCACCGGCCTGCAAGCACTGCAGAGAGCCGACTCAGCTAGGTGGTGCAACAAAAAGGGAGATAAGTAAAAACACAGAAGAGGATGGAGCCAGTGGACACAGAGAGCAAACCACAAGCAAGCTTTACAGAGGGGGGGAATAAATAAAAATAAATACAGATACACAGAAGAATGCACAGCGAATGGACACAGAGCAGACAGCAAGCAAGCTGCAAGGGAGGGGGGAATAAAATTTTTTAAAAAGACAACCTTGATTCATTGACACATCAAGTCACATGTGCTAATAAGCTCCACTTAATGGTTCTTATCTGGGAACAGTGCAGCTCCATAGGGGTGTTTAGAAATGTCTGCAGGCATTTTTGGTTGTCATAAACGGGGGAACACTACTCCTATGAGGCTTGAGGCCAGAAATAGTCTTGTCCAAAATGATAATTTTCCTTACCCCTCAAGATACACTTATACATTCTTAAATACAATTTACTTTCAGGAAAATTTGAGCTAAACTCACTTTATTCTTCAGTTTAACACATTTCTATATTGTACTACTTAGGTGCCTGAAGGTCTGAAAGCGATAAATGATGATTTATCTGTGATGTTTTGATTGTCTTAAAAATAATTATAATTAAAGAATAAAACTAATCTCCAGACTGTCTAGGGAAAACAAAAAAACAAAAAACCCTGTGATCTTAGAGTGGCTGGCAAATATTCTGTAGTGTTGAAATTAATCAAGAGCTTTGACAGCAAAATGCCAAGTATGGCCTTAAAGTGCTTCCTTTTTGGATCAGAGAGAAAAATACTTCCTAGCTTAACCTCCAAGTTTTATAGGGTAAACTGATTATTTCTAGAGTATAATAATGCCTATTACTTGAGCATCTGACAGCATCCAGGACTTCACTGTTTCCAGTGACTGGAAAGCTGTGAATTTCTAGCTGTACTAAAACTTCCAACACCTAAGGTAAGACTCTTAAACACACGCACATCTTTAATACCACCTCTGGATTTTAAAATACTTTGGTTTTAGTGTTACTACCTAAGTCACGTGAGTGCCGAGGAGGCCAAGGCCTGAGCAGCCAACTCTGCCTTACTTCCTGTGGTGCTCTGATTGGACATTATTAATGGAGTACAGTCATTGCAGTTATATTGAGGTATTCCATCCCATCTCACTCCACAAATATTTACTTATATCCAGAATAAATTATACTCAGTGACAGCATTGGACAGTAGTGACAAACAAGTGGATGCCTGCACCCTCTTGAAACTTAGAGTTTTGCAGGACTATGTCTTCGGCACTTACTGCTAAACTTTGTGCTTCAGTAAATTCTATGTAATCCACTGCAGCATACTCTATGTAAATTCTTTGTAACCTACTCCAGCACACTCTGGAATCTGATTCACTTTTTAATGACTTTTTTTTTTTCCTTCAGAAGTATTCAGTAAGTCAGTGCTGGGTTCCGGGAAGTATGACTTCTATTCTGGTAATTATCACCATGATAACCACCAGTCATCACTAAGGGTTCTTTATGTTCCAGAACTTTTGCCCAGGCCAGCAAGCAAATAGTGTTCCTACTATATGCCAGGCACTATTCCTGATATTTTGCTTATATTAATTGACTTAATCCTCACAAGTAATAGCACTTATTTTATCATCCCCATTTTCCAGAGGAGGAATCTGAGGGGAAAGATTAAGAAAATTACCCCAGTTTACACTAATAAACCTTAGATCCGTGATTCCCACCTAGGCATTATGGTACCAGAGAATCTCCTTCCAACCACTAAGCTATAAGCACAAGGACCCTCTAAGTTATTGCCCCAGAATTTCCAGGGGAGGACACTAAAGTCAAATGAGTTAAAGTGTGGCAATCACTGGGGAGTGTTTACAAATCATCCAGTTCTCCTTTTCCTCTGGGCACATGAAAAGATTGTACTTCCCCAGATCCACTGAAATTAGTTGCAACTGTGTGACTTGCTTTGGTCAATGAAATTTGAACATTCAATTGACATGCAATGGAAGCATTAAAATCCTGTTTACAATTCTCTGCTTTCCCTATCCCTGCATTGGTGAAACACTTCTCAAACTGGAGGCTTTGTCACCCTTTTTATTCCAGTGGCTATGTTGGACAGCACCTCTCTGCTAACCTGCATTGGCCATAAAGGCAAAATAAACTTGTTGAGGTAAATTTCTGAAATTTGGGACAGCGGTGGAGGTGGGGAGTGGTGGAGAACAGAGAAATCATAGCATAATCTAGCTTAAATTTAGTAACTTGCCCAAACCCTTAGAGCTTGTTGGTGCTAGATATGTATCTTGATCCAAGTCTCACTGTCCTGACAGCTCATAGTTTTTTCACTTACTGCCTTGTGGGAAACTAGCTTACCTGTTTGTTATTGTAAGTGTTACACCTGTTAAACTTAGCAGTTGTTAGATGTTGCAGTTATTCCCTGTTATTGTAAATGATGTTGCAGTTCAGATAGCAAACAGCTGCTTGGTAGTTTCCCAGTAAATGCGATGGGAAAACTAGGGTTAAGGCTCTCAGTTCCAGAAGCTGTGAGTCCCCTGGTCCCAAGTTTGTCTCCCCTCATCTTCTCTCTACCTTTATTTCTGCATTGCCTTCCCTTCAAGCCAAACTAGTGTGAGCTGAATGCAGCAAGTGGCGCCCAACATGGGGCACGAAGGAAAGAAGGCTGGAAGGGTAGAAGGCTTGCAGCAACTGGTGCCAGACCAGGGACACAAAGAGAAGAAGGATTGCCTCCAGCGAAACTAAAGTTGGTGTAAAAGCGCAGAGCCCTGAGTGGTTTGGAAAGCCTTCGAAGCCCTTGAGGGTTTCTTGTATTTCCCTAGGAGATGGAGAGCGGAATCTACACCTTCTGGGCTGGTGGCAGCTGCTGCAGGACTGTGGGGACAATCTTTCCAGACCAGCGGCTACAGGGAGGCTGTGGTGCTGCCCGGCGCACATGCCGCAGCTCCGAAGCATTTCTGCACAGGGACGTTATGAAAAGGACTTCCAGAGCTGTTTTGAGAAATGAAAGAATGTCCTGTGTAGGTATCAGTTCGCCA
Source organism: Dasypus novemcinctus (assembly GCF_030445035.2). Taxonomy (NCBI): domain Eukaryota; kingdom Metazoa; phylum Chordata; class Mammalia; order Cingulata; family Dasypodidae; genus Dasypus; species Dasypus novemcinctus. The sequence continues at coordinate 43,024,924 of NC_080683.1, read as the reverse complement.
GATAAAACCATACCGTGAATGCCATGAATGCCAAAAGATGACAAAAGTTCCTGTGAGACCCAGAACCTCCGGTCATGTAGATGGAGAGATGAACACTTAAAACTGCCTGGCTGGGTCTTACTCTGAAGACATCAAAGTATCTTAACTACAGAACTTGTTCAAGCATGGCATCATAACGCAAGTATGACTTGGGGACAGAAAGATTAAGAAAGAAATTGAGAGGAGGAGCCCAGAAAAAGAGAAGGGCAGGTGCCCCCAAGAGGGTGGGAACCCAGAGTCAAGCCCAAAAGGGTGTAAAAAGAAGGGCATGTGTCCCAAGAGGGCGGGAGCCCAGGGTCCCAAGAGGCCCAAAAGGGTGTCTGTGCAATGTTAGTGTGTGTGGAAAAAGAGAAGGGCAGGTGCCCCAAGAGGGTGGGAGCCCAGGGTCCCAAGAGGCCCAAAAGAGTGTGCAGTGTTAGTGTATATGCTGGAATTGTTCCATTGTGTATGAGAAAGTCAGTGTCCATGTGTGTTGTAATTTTTCAATGTGTGAAAGAAATGTTGAATTATGAAAGGAAGCAATGAAGAATTCTAGATTAGTAAATTTAAAAATGCTTTCATGTTTGTATGGTTGTTCAATGTTAGTGAAAAAGGTGTTTGTGAAACTGCTTTTGGGTTTGTCTGGTTGTTCAGTGTTAGTGTGTGTGAAAAAAGGGCAGGTGCCCCAAGAGTGTGGGAGCATAGAGTCAAGCCCAAAAGGGTGTAAAGAGAAGGGCAGGTGCCCCAAGAGGGTGGTAGCCCAGGGTCCCAAGAGGCCCAAAAGTGTGTTTGTGCAATGTTAGTATATGTGAAAAAAAAAAAAAAAAGGGGTAGGTGCTCCAAGTGGACGGGAGCCCAGAAAGAAAAAGAAAGAGAAAAAGAGAAGGACAGGTGCCCCAAGGAGGGCAGGTGCCCAGAAAGGTGTTTGTTCAATGTCAGTGTGTGTTGTAGTTTTTCCATGTGTGTTGTAATGGTTTTTGTGATATTGTGCTGAATGTTGGTATAATGTGATCTAAAAGAGCTCTATTCAATTGGCCAAAAAATTAAATAAGCACTTATATTATTTAAGTTTCTTAATTAATAGATTTCTTGCTTAAATTGCTTCATAGGATAAAAGGAAAGATGTAAAAGTTAAGTGAATATTGAAAAAGGTAAACGGTTTATGGGAATGCTAACTGAAATTTAAGGTGTATTTTGTCTTAAAATAGTTAATATGGAGATATGTGGGACAGAACTAGTATACATATACCAGCTGTAAAAGTATTATAGTAGCATTCAGTGTGATAATGTGTTTTATAAAAATAAAATAAGCCTGAATGAATACAAAAGTGCAAAAACTGTGTGAAAAGGTCAACAAAGGACTTTTGCAGTTCCTCAAGACTTTCTGCCCTGGCCTGATAGCAATGAATCTGGCTGCATAGAAGAAACCTGTGGCAGTCACTCTACTAAGAAACATCAGAGACAATGGTATTTTAAGGGCCTAGAAAAGGCTAACGATTAGGACAAGCTGCAAGGTCCCTGCTACTCTATCAAATTAATAAGTGTTGTTTGGCTGGTAAGAGTTTGTATTAATTTACCCTGTAAATTGGATGTGGCCAGCATTAATATCGAGTACTGGTTTATATAGTCCTGCCGGTTGGAAATTTTAAGCCCATGAGAAATGAAAGTCTGTTCTGCTAGTTGAAAGTCTTATTGTTTGTTAAAGCTTTATTAATAAAATGTCATTTTTGTAGACTTTGTAAAAACAAAAAGGAGGAAATGTGGAAAACTAGCTTACCGTTTGTTATTGTAAAAGTTACACCTGTTAAATGTAGCAGTTGTTAGATGTTGCAGTTGTTCCCTGTTATTGTAAATGATGTTGCAGTTCAGATAGCAAACAGCTGCTGGGTAGTTTCCCAGTAAATGTGATGGGAAAACTAGGGTTGAGGCTCTCAGTTCCAGAAGCTGTGAGTCCCCTGGTCCCAAGTTTGTCTCCCCTCTTGTCTCCTCTATACCTTTATTTCTGCGTTGCCTTCCCTTCGAACCAACCTAGTGTGAGCTGAATGCAGCACTGCCTCTCTTTTGGTATTGTATGACCTGCAGAAACCCAAACTCAGTTATTGTTCTTTCCTTTTAATTTTGTAAAAGTAAAAAAATTATATAAACAGTCCAATCTGATATCTATAATTAGTCCAGTAGAAGAAAACACTGTCATTCTCTGGTCCATGTGTTTGGGCTTGAGCGTAATGTCATGATCTGCCAGCCTCTTAACAATATTTTCTGTCCTTCTCAATTCAGACATTCACATTCTGGCAGCAAACTATCAGCAATAACATTAGCTAAAGAATGTGAATTTGTCCTGAAGATTACTCAGATTTCTGACTGTGATTATAGTTTTCATGGTGCAAGTTGGTACATAACTTCCTTGTCATTCAAATACTATGATTCTCTTAAGTAATCCCGTATCTGTGCATATATCATTTTCTCTGTATAGCAATCACCAAATTATCCAGGTTCTCATATTTAAATTCAGAGTGACGGGTAGTGGTCCGGAGTGATGGGGAGTAGTGGGAATTTCTAAATTCACTAGCTGAGTATGCTGAGTATGCTAAACAATTTAGCTATGTAGTACTGACTACCATGACAATGAACAAAAGAACCACGTAATATTGTTTACCTTGTTCCTGAAGATTGTCCTCCTGAAGTCTAAAAGAATGGAAAACCTGAGAACCCTGCTTTTTTTGGCATTATTTGAGTTACTGAATAACTTATGGGACATTAGGTGTTAGTGAAAAATAGGAAAGTCAAAGAGGAGGCATTAATCCCTAAATCAGCAGGGTCAACTTTTTAAAGAGTTGGGCATTTTATCTTTAATATTACCTATAAATTGCCTCTCTTTGATTACATTGACTTGGTAAGGTTGCTTTACATTTTACACAAAATTGAATCACAAAATTTCTGACCATTCATTAAATAGCTCTTGAACTTTTTAAAGTTCATTTGTTATAATCTGACCTCATTCCAGAAATGATATAAAGACAATTACTGTCTATATATTCAGTGTTGGCAAATACCTGTTAAATTACACTGAGCTAAATTTTGTGGACTAATCAATGCAATGAATAAAAACTTTTATTTGGAAACATTTATAGATTCCTAAGAATCTATAATTACACAGTTTGTGTAACTGCAAATGATACATGTACATGTCACCCAGTTTTCTCCACTGGTTGCATCTTTTAAATTTATATAGAGAGGAAGGGGCAAGATGGCAGATGAGTAAGGTGTTCCAAGAGTCACCTCTTCCTACAGGCAGTTAGTAATCTAAACAGAACTATCTAGAGCACCTGTTCAGGGAGACCAGGACACCAAAGAGCATCCTGCAACATCCTTGAAGGAATGAAGGGAGGAGACTGCCCATCTGCAGTGAAGTCTGAATAGAACATTCCACATAGCAGAGGCTGGTGCTCATTTTCCACTGGTGGCTCAAGCCACCTTGGGAGCTATCCCATGGTGGGAGTTCGAAGCTCCATTTCCCAAAAAACAGGGGAGGAAGAGACAATTGGCCACGGACTTCAGCTACTGATTAGTAAATTTGGCTGGCTAACTTATAATCCTAGAACAGCTAAAGTTTGAATCTATCCAAGTTGCAAAGATGCCAGTAGCTGCCATTTTAACTCTGCTCCTGGCATGAGGGGAAGCAGGGCTGATTGAAAATCAGTGAAGGTAAGGACTGGCTTCTTTCCACTCCAGTTCAGATTGCAGCCATAACCTGGCTCCAAACCCACCTCCAGCTGAGAGGAAGCTGGGGGCACCTGCACCAGCCTCTCCAAGTAACTGCAGGTGCTTTCAAGTGAGCACAGACTGAATAGTCAGATACCTGGGGCTCCATCCCTGCACTGCAATAGAATAGAAGAGCTATGTTTCCTCAGCCTTTCTGGGCAACAACAGATACTTTCCTCCTGCATGGACTGAACTGTTGGGTGCCTGTGAATACACCCCCATCCCCTATAGGATAGGAGTGGGCTGATGTTTCCTCAGCCTCTCTGGACAAGGGCAGGCACTTTTGGCCTACACAGACTGGACAGTTGGGTGCTTCTGGGTCACCACCCTTTCCCTAATAGCATAGGAGGAAGCTGGTGTTCCTCAGCCTTTCCAGGCAATGGCAAGTACTTTCGGCCTATAGGGACTGAACTGTTGGGTTCCTGTGGATCCACCTGCATGCCTCAGTAGGTTAGGAGGGGATGGGTGTTTCCTCAGTCTCTCCAGGCAACAGCAGGCATTTTTGGCCTACATGGACTGAACTGTTGGCACTTGTGGTCCATTTCCATCCCCTTAGGGGCATAAGGACAGTATTCCCTCAGCCTCTAAAGGCAATTGTAGGTGCATTTGGCCTGTAATGATTAGCTTCTAGGGCACTCCAGAGGGTCCATCCACTCCCCTGGCAGGGGAGGAGGGGGGCTGGTACTATGTCTACCTGGGCAACTGGTCATTTTGGACTCGCATGGCATAGATTAGATTGCTACTCACACCTGCAGCTCCATCCCCATGCCAGGCAGGGGAGGAAGGGGCAGGAAGCTTCATCAGTATCTCTGGGCAACTACAGACAGTCTTGGCCTCCATGACTTGGATTATTGTAAATGACTGCAGCTCTGTGCCTATCCCTGGCAGGGGAGAAAGGTGGGAGACACTTCATTGGTCCCTGGTGCAGTGTTGACAGCATCAGCCTCCAGAGCTTACAGTACAAGTACATCCTTGGCTCCTATTATATAACCAGCAAGGGAGAAAGGGCAAGAAAGCCCTAAACTAAAGAAAGAAACTGCATCCAGAATAAATATATCTAGTAAGCCAGATGCTGGGTCATGAACAAAAAATTAAAACCCATACCAAGAAGCAGAAAGATACGGCCTAGTTAAAGGAACAAGATAAGCGTGAAGATAACATAAAGGAGTTAAGACAACTAATAATGATATTATCTCCTGAATAAATTCAATGGCTATCTAAAGAGACTAAGGATATTAAGAATACACTGGGTGAGAACAAAGAAGAATTTGAAAGCATACATAGAAAAATAGCAGATCTTATGGGAATAAATGGCACAATAATAAATGAAAATAACAGGAGGAGATTGTGGGAAGATTACGATGGACTAACAGAGCTGAGTGTGCTCACAAAAACAACAAAGAAGAGAATGGAAAAGGGGCAGAAAGAATATTTGAAGAATTAATGACTGAAAATTTCCCAACCCTTATGAAAGGCAAATATCACCCAAGAAGGACAATGCATCACAAACAGTAAATCCAAGTAGACTTACCTGAGACATCTATTGATGATTCTGAAAGCAGCAAGAAAAAAGCAAGGCATCATATACAAGGGAAGTTTGATAACTGCCAACCTGTCATCAGAAAACTATAGAGGTGAGAAGAAAGTGGTATGATGTATTTAAGGTACAGTAAGAGAAAACTACCAGCCAAGTATTCTGTATGTGGCAAAACTGTCCTTCAAAAATAAGGGTGACTTCAAGTCTTCACAGACAAATGAAAACTGATAGAATGTTACCAAAAGATCAGAATTACAAGAGATACTAAAGGGAGTGCTGCAGCCTCACAGGAAAAAGGGTGAGAGATTTGGAGAAGAGTTTAGAAATGGAGATTTTTAGAAAGGGTAAACTAAAGGATAAGAAGATAGACAATAGGATGATATGACAACAGAGACCTGAAGGACAAAATGGATGAAGCAAGTCATGGCTTTATGGTAATAATATGGTAAATTAAGCTCCCCAATCAAAAGATGTAGACTGATAGTAGGAATAAAAAATATGAACCGTCTATATGTTGTCTACAAGAGACCCACATCAGACATAAGGATACAACCAGGTTAAAAATGAAAGATTTAGAAAAGGTATTCCATGCAAAAATATTTATGCGCCTAACCTATAAATGCACACACTGGCAAAGCTGAAGGAAGAAATAGATTGTCTCTACAATAATAGTTGGAGACTTAAATACCCCACTCTCAGTATTGGATTGAGCATCTGGACAGAGGATAAAGAAACAGAAAGCTTGAATAATGATAAATGAGCTAGACCTAATAGACATCTGTAGAGCATTACACCCCAAAACAGCAGGGTATACTTTCTTTTCAGGTGCTCATGGATACTTCTGCAAGACAATCTCCGTAAATTTAAAATGATTGAAATTATACAAAACACTGATTATAATGGAATGAAGCTGGAAAGCAATAGTGGACAGAAAAAGGGAAAAATATATATACTTAATATATAATATATATATTTAATATAAAAATATATACTTAAATAATCAGTGGGTCAAAGAAGAAATTGCAATGGAATTCAGCAAATATCTTGAGATGAATGAAAATGAGAACACAACATAGAAAACCTATGGAACACTGCAGAAGCAGTGCTGAGAGGGATATTTACAGCCCTCAGTGCTTACATTAAAGAAAGAAGAGAGCGGTAAATTTGAAGACTTAACTGTGCACCTGGGGGAACTAGAAAAAACAGCAAACTTATCCCAAACCAAGTTGAAGGAAAGAAATAGTAAACTCAGAGAACAAATAAATGATATTGAGAACAAAAAAGCAAAGCAATCAGTAAAACCAAAAGTTGGTTCTTTGAGAAGATCAACAAAATAAAAAAATCCTTAGGCTGACAAAATAAATAAATAAATAAAAACAGAAATGAGAAGGGGGACATTACCACTGACCCTACAGAAATAAGGGAGATCATAAGAGGATACTATGAACAACTGTATGCCAAAACAGTAGACAATTTAGAGGAGATGGGCATGTTCCTAGAAATACACAAACCACCTACACTGACCCTAGAAGAAATAGAAAACCTCAACAAACCAATCAGAAGTGAAGAGATTGACACAGTAATCAAAAACCTCCCAAAGATGAAAAGCCCAGGACCAGATGGCTTCACAGGTGAATTTTACCAGTCATTCAAAGACAATCTAATACCAGTCTTTCTCAAGCTTTTCCAAAAAATTGAACAGGAAAGAATGCTACCAAACTATTTCTGTGGAGCCAGAATCACCCTAATACCAAAACCAGATAAAGATACTACAAAAGTAGAAAATTACAGACCACTATTTCTAATGAGTATTAATGCAAAAATCATCAACAAAATACTGGCAAAGAGAATCCAAAAGCACATTAAAAGAATGACACACTATGATCAAGTGGGTTTTATTCCAGGTATGCAAAAGTGATTCAACACAAGAAAATCAATTAGCATAATAAACCATATTGATAGATTGAAGAAGAAAAATCACATGACTCTTTCAATTGTTGCAGAAAGGTATTTTGTCAAAATACCACCCTGTTTCTTGATTAAAAACACTCCAAAATATAGGAATTTAAGGAAACTTTCTCAATAAGGTAAAAGTGCATATATGAAAAATTCACAGCTAGCATTGTACTCGATGGTGAAAGACTGAAAGCTCTCCCACTGAGATCAGGAGTAAGACAAGGCTGCCCACTGTCACCATTGTTATTCAATATTGTGCTAGAGGTTCCAGCTACAACAGTTAAGGTAGATAAATAAAAGGCACCCAAATAGGAAAGGAAGAAGTAAAATGTTTGCTCTTTGCTGATAACATGATCCTATATCTAGAATTGCCTGAAAAATTCATAACACAGCTACTAGAACTAATAGACAAGGTCAGCAAAGTGGTGGGATACAAGATTAATATGCACAAATCAATAGTGTTTCTTTACTGATATGCAATCAGGGCAAAAATTCCATTTGCAATAGTAACTAAAATATTTAGGAATAAACCAAGGAAGTATTCAGAAAACTACAAAACATTGCTTAAAAAAACTGAAGAAGACATAAATAAATGGAAGGACATTCTGTGTTCATGGATTGGAAAACTGAATATTGTTAAGATGTCGGTTCTACTCAAATTAATTTACAGATTCAATGCAATCCCAATAAAAACCCCAACAAACTTTTTTGCAGAAGTTGAAGAGCCAATATCAAATTTATTTGGAAAGGTAAGGGGCCCCAGATAGCCAAAAATATCTTATAACAGAAGAACTGAGTTGGACAACTTTCACTTCCCAGACTTTAAAACATATAACGTAGCTACAGTGGTAAAAATAGCATGGTGCTGGCCTAAACACAGACCAATGGAACTGAATTGAGAACTCAGAAATAGACCCTCACATCTAAAGTCATGTGACTTTTGACAATGTGGTCAAACCCACCCAGCTGGGCTAAAAGAGTCTATTCAACAAATGGTGCTGGGAGAACAGGATATCAATATCCAAAAGAAAGAAAGAATACCCTTATCTCACACCATATAGAAAAATTAACTCAATGCATCAAGAACATAAATATAAAAGCATCAACAATAAAAGTCCTAGAAAAAAATGTAGAAAAACATTTTCAAGATCTTATGGTAGGTGGTAGTTTCTTAAATCTTACACCCAAAGCACAAGCAACAACAACAAAAAATAGATAAATGGGACCTCCTCAAAATTCAACACTTTTGTACCTCAAATTATTTGTCAAAAGGCTGAAAAGGCAGCCAGCTGAATGGATGAAAATATTTGGCAATCACACATCCAATAAAGGTTTAATATCCATGTTATATAAAAAAACATTCTTCAACTCAACAATGAAAAGACAAACTACCTAATTAAAACATTGGCAAAAGACTTGAAAAGACATTGTCCAAAGAAGAAATGAAAATGGCAAGGAAACACATGAATAAATGTTCAACATCACTAGTGATTAGGGAAATGCAAGTCAAAACTACAATGAGATATCATTTCACAATTTTACTGACTTCTATTAAAAAGTTGGAAAATAGTAAATGTTGGAGAGGATGTGCTAATTCACTCTTGATGAAAACACAGAATAGTACAGCCACTGTGGAGGACTGTTTGGCAGTTCCTAAGGAAGTTGAATATAGACTTGCCGTGTGACCCAGCAATATCATTACTAGGTATATACCCAGAAGAAATGAGAGCAGAGATACAAACAGACATCTGCACACCAATGTTCATAGCAGCATTATTCATGATTGCCAAGTTAAAAACAATGCTGGTGTCCATCAACTGTTGAATGGATACACAAATTGTGATGTATATACGTGATGAAATATTATGCAGTGGTAAGAAGAAATGAAGTCATGGTCCATATGACAACATGGGTGAACCTGGGGGACATTATGTTGTGTGTAGCAAACCAGATACAAAATAACAAATACTGTCTGATTGTGCTATTATGAAATAAATATACTATGTAAACTCGTGGAGTTAATAATTAGAATACAGGTCACCAGAAAATGGAAGGAGGGTAGAGTATGAAAAGCTGAGGGCTAATCTGTGGAGAATTGGTAAAAAGGTTCTTCATAAATCTTTGGAAATGAATAAAAATGGTTAAATCATATCATCGTGTTTGTAACTAACAGTGGTATTGTATGGGGATAACAGTGGTTAAAAGGAAAGTCAAAGGTCAAGTATATTACTAGAAGGAAAGCTAAAAACTTTGTATGACTATAAAATAGTAAGTCCTCACACACACAAAAAAAAACTATGGTTGATATTGAATATATAAGACTTTTTACAAAATATAAATACAAATATATTTAAGAGAAGGAAAAAGAATAGCAGCTATGTATGGCAGGCAAGAGAGAAATTGAGAGGTGATCAGTTTTGTTTTTTTGTTTATTATTACTATTGGAATACTAAAAATGCTCTGGGAGTCATTGGGGTAATGAATGCACAAGCATGTGATTACACCTAATAGCATTGATTGTACTCTTAAGATAGATTTATACTTTATTAATATGTATCAATAAAATTGGAGAAAAAAAGAAAAGTTAAGAGAATTAATAAAATATACCCAAGAAATGAAAGAAATTAAGTAAAAGCAAATTTAATGAAAATAAATATACAACAGGATTAAAAAATACACAAGAGGCATATGACAGCAGATTTGTGGAGGCAGAAGAAAGGATTGGTGGCCTTGAAGACATGGCCTCCAAAAGCAAACATACAAAAGAATAAAGAAAATGGGGTAAAAAAATGGAATAGGGTCTCAGGGAACTAAATTGCATGAAGGGATGTGCAAACATGCATGTCATGGGTGTCCCAGAAGTAGAAGAGAAGGGAAAAGGGGCAGAAGGAATATTTGAAGAAATCATGATAGAAAATTTCCCAACCCTATTGAAGGACATAAATATCTGTGTCCAAGAAGCACAACACGCTCCCATCTGAATAAATCCATGCAGACCAACTCTAAGACACTAATAACAATGTCAAATGCCAAAGAGAGGATTCTGAGAGTAGCAAGAGAAAAGCAATACATAGCCAATAAGGGATAACCAATAAGATTAAATATCAAGTTCTCATCAGAAACCATTGAAGCAAGAAGGAGGTGGTATGATATATGTAAAATACTGCAAGAGAAAAACTGCCAGCCAAGAATCTTAAATCTGGCAAGATTATCTTTCAGAAATGAGGGCAAATTTAGAATATTCACAGATGGACAGAAACAGAGAGTTTGTAACCAAGAGACAAGCTTTGCAGGAAATACTAAAGGGAGTGCTGCAGCATGAAAAGACAGAAGATAGGCTTGAAAGAGAGTCTAGAAATGAAGATTATATTGGTAAAAGTAACTACAAATGTAAAAATGGTGGTGAAAATAAATTGACCGATAAAACCCAAAGGTCAAAATGGGTGAAATAAGAACTGTCTTTACAGTTACACCATTAAATGTTAATGATTAAACTTCCCAATCAAAAGATACAGACTGGCAGAATGGATAAGAAAATATGAGCCATCTATATGCTGTCTTCAAGACAAACTCTCATCTGAGACACAAGGATACTAATAGATTGAAAGTGAAAGGCTGGAAAAAGACATTCTATGCATGCAGTAAACAAAAAAAGAAAAAAATCGAGTAACTATACTTAAATTGAAAGAAATAGACTTTAAAAGCAAAACAGTTATTAAGACAAGGAAGGACATTACATATTAAATAAAAGGGGCAATCCACCAGGAAGAAGTAGTAATCATAAATGTATCTGCACCTAATCAGGATGCCCCAAGATACATGAGACAAACACTGCCAAAACTGAAGGAAGAAATAGATAACTCTACAATAATATTTGGAGACCTTAATACACACTCACAACATTGGATAAAACATCTGGACAGCAGATCAATAAAGAAACAGCTTGAATAATAAGATAAATGTACTAAACCTAATAGACATACACCAAACATTGGACCCCCAAACAGCAGGATATACATGCTTCTCAAGTACTCATGGATCTTTCTCCAGGATAGACCATATGGTTGGGTCACAAAGTAGATCTCAGTAAATTCAACAAGGTTGAAATTATACAAAACATTTTTTCTAATCACAATGGAATAAAGTTGGAAATCAACAAGAGGTGGAAAAGGGGAAATGCACAAATATAGGGAGATTAGACAAAGCACTCTTAAATTATCGGTGGGTCAAGGAAGAAATTGTGAGAGAAATCAATAAATATTTCTAGATGAATGAAAAGAAAACAATATATCAGAACCTATGTGATGCAACAAAGGCAGTGCTGAAAGGGAAATTTATAACCCAAATTCTTACATTAAAAATGAAGAAAGAGCTACAATTAAGGACTTAACTGCACACCTGGAGGAACTAGAAAAGCAAAGCAAGCTATTCCCAAAGCAAGTAGAAGGAATGAAATAATAAGAGCAGAAATAAATGAAATTGAGAACCAAAAAAGAAAAAAAAATTTTTTTTTAAAAAGTTGGTTCTTTGAGAAGATTAACAAAATTGATTGACAAACCCTTAGCTAATCTGACAAAGAAAAAAAGATGATACAAACAAAATATGAAAATAGGGACATTACTACTGACCCCACAAAAATAAATCATAAAATGATAGTATGAACAACTGTACCAACAAACTAGGCAATGTAGGCAAAAGGGAAAAATTTCTAGGAATGTATGAACAACCTGAAGTAACCCTAGAAGAGACAGAAGATCTCAACAATCTAATCACAAGAAATTGAAACATTCCTCACACAACTCCCCAAAATGAAAAACCCAGTACCAGATGATTTCACAGGTGACTTCTCCCAAGCATTCAAAGAAGAGTTACTACTGTTCTTACTCAAGCTCTTCCAAAAATTTAAATGAGGAGAACTACCTAACTCAGTCTATGAAGCTAATATCACCCTAATACTAAAGCCCAGTGAAGATATTATGAAAAAAGATTATAGACCTATTTCTCTAATGAATACAGATGCAAAAATCCTCAAAATCTTGCTAGTCAAATCCAACAACACATTAAAAGAATTACTCATCATGATAAGTGGGTTTTATACCAGGCATGCATGCAAGAATGGTTCAACACAAGAAAATCAATCAGGGTAATACACAACAGTAATAAGAAAACATATGATCTATCAATTGATGCAGAAAAGGCATTTTGTAGAATTTTTGATAAAAATACTACAAAATATAGGAATTGAAGGGGACTTTCTCTACATGATAAAGGCCATGTATGAAAAATGCACAGCTAACATTGTACTCATTGGTGAAAGACTGAAAGCATTCCTGTTGAGATCAGGGACAAGTCAAGGATCCCCACTGTCAGTATTGTTCAATATAGTGCTAGAGGTTCTAGCTACAGCAACCAGGCCAAAAACAAACAAAAAATGCATCCAAATAGAAAAGGAGGAAGTAAACCTTTTGCTATTTGTAGATAATATGATTCTATACATACATTGAAAGTCCCAAAAAATCTATAACAAAGCTGCTGGATATAATAAATGATTTCAGCAGAGTGGTAGGATACAAGATTAGTATTTAAAAATCAGTGTTTCTATACACTAGTAATGCACAATCTAAGGAGGAATTCAGAGAAAAATTCCATTTACAATAGTGACTAAAAGAAGCAAATATTTAGGAATAAACTTAACCAAGGACATAAAGGAATTGTATTCAGAAAACTATGATGCACTGCTAAAAGAAATTTTAAAAGACCTAAATAATTTGAAGAACATTCCATGCTCATGGATTGGACAACTAATAAATACCATTAAAATGTCAATTCTACCCAAATTGATATTCAGATTCACTGTAATCCAGATAAAAATTCAACAGCATTTTTAAAAACAAATTGAAACACAATTATCAAATTTGTTCAGAAGGGTAAGGGGCCCCAAATAGCTAAAACATCTTAAAAAGGAAAAGCAAAGTTGGAAGACTTCTATGTCTAGACTTCAAAATCATATTACCTAACTACAGAGGTAAAAACAGCATGATTCTGGCATAAAGATAGACATATAGACCAATGAAACAAAATTGATGGTTAAGAAAATGACCCTCACATCTCTAGTTGGGTGATTTTTGACAAGCCTGTCAAACCCACCCTGCTTGGACAGAACAGTGCATTCAGCAAATGGTGCTGGGCGAACTGGATATTCATAGCCAAAATAAAGAGGACCCCTATCTCATACCTTATGCAAAAATTAACTCAAAATGGATCAAAGACCTAAATATAAAAAGCAAGAGCCATAAAGCTCCTAGAAGAAAATGGAGGAAAACGTCTTCAAGATCTGGTAATAGTTGGTGCATTCTTAACTTTGCACTGAAAGCATGAGTAATGAAAGAAAACATGGATACATGGGATCTCCTCCAACTTAAACATTTTTGTGATTCAAAGGACTTCATCAAGAAGGTGAAAAGACAGCCAACTCAATGGGAGAAAAGATTTGGAAACCATATATCTGATTAAATTTTGATTTCCATTCTGTATAAAGAGATCATACAACTCAACTATAAAAGTATAAGCAATCCAATTTAAAAATGGGCAAAAACTTTAAATAAACATTTCTCCAAAGATGAAATACAAAATGCCAAAAAGCATTTGTGAAAAATATTCCATATCACTAGCTATTAGGGAAATGCAAATCAAAACAATGAGATTTCATCTCAGATCTCATGGAATGGCATTATGTAAAAATCAAAGCAATAAGTGGTGGATAGGATAAGGAGAAGTAAGAACAGTCTTTCACTGTTGGTGGGATTTTAAAATGGTGCAGCCTCTTTGGAAGACAGCTTGGCAGTTCCTCAAGAAGCTAAATATAGAACTGGCATATGATCCAACAATTCCTCTACTAGGAATATGTCCAAAAGAACTGAAAACTGAGACATGAGCAGACATCTGTACACCAATGTTCATAGCAGTGTTATTCACAATTGCCAAAAGATGAAAACAACCCAAGTGCCCCTCAACCAATGAATGGATAAGCAAAATGTGATATATACATGTGATGGAATACTATACTACAATAAGATGAAATGAAATTGGAACACATATAACATGGATGAATCTTGAAGATATTATGCTAAGTGAAATAAGCCAGATGCAAAAGGACAAATATTGCTTGGTCTTACTAATATGAGCTAAATATGAAGAATAAACACATAGAGTTAAAACCTACAGTATAGGTTATTAGGAGAAAAGTGTGGGGCTGTAAAATGAGTACTGATAATATGTGTAGAATTTTTAATTAATTTGTGAATGTGTGCAAATGGGTAGAGTTGATGGTAATATTATAGTGAGTATCAGCTGGTTTATAAAGGAGATTGTGGCTGAAAATGGTAGTCTGGGCATGCAAATGTCAATTGAAAAAAAGCTAGAGAATAATCTAGGGACTCAATAACACAGTGAACCCAGAGGTGGGTGAGAATTATAGTTAATAATACAAATACAAGAATGTCCTTTTTTGAACTACAATGGATGTACATCACTATTGCAGGGTGGTGGGAATGTGGAGAAGCATGGGAAAATAAAACTAATGTAACTATGGACTATAGTTAACAGGAGTACTGCAATATTCTTGCATCTATGCAATGATGTACTGTGTTAATAATTGTGAGGGATGGAAAAAAATATTCCAAATATGTATGGACCATAGTGGTAATAGTCTGATGATGTTATCTCATAATCTATAACAAATGTTCCACAACAGTGTGCTGGTGAAGGGTTGTTGTAAGGGAATTCTACACGTGTGCATGATTATTTTGTAATTTCACAACTTCTATATAAAAGTGTATTTTAAAAGTTATAAAACTATATAGCCAGTAACAGAACCAGGAAATTAACAATGATATACTGTGGGTGTGTAGTTCCGTGCCATTTTATTACATGTGTAGATTGAAAAACCACCACTTCAATTAATATAGTCTATTCCATCACAAAGATCTCCCTCTCTATAGTCACACCCACTCCCTTCTCTCTACCATTGCTGATTCCTGGCAACCACTATTCTGTTCACCATCTTTAAATTTTTTTCGTTTTGTGTTATATTAAATGTATTGTTTTTATAACATAAATTTTTAAAAAGCTATTTCCCATTTGTTATCTGATAGGTTTTCAGAATATTGAGATTATTATTCATATTAAGCTATGAGGATTTGTATACAAATTTATTCTGGGATGCTGTTTTCAATTTTTTCTGTAATCTATATGCATATTAAGCATTTTATGTTTCAGAAGATGAAAATTTTCTTGATGACTTGAACTGCATCAGTATTTTCTGTTAATATTAGCAACTAGCAAATAAAGCCTTTTGTTTTTGGGTTCTTGGAGTGGGGATTTGATGTAATTGCAAATATGACTTTTTAAAACATTTTATTTTTTAAAAGAAGCTTCAGGTTACATAAATGTTGCATCTAAAATATAGGGGGATTTCCATATACCCTCCTTCTCCCCCTCCAATGGTTTTCCCCATTAACAACATCTTTCATAAGTGTGGTACGTTCATTACAATTGAACACATATTGAAGCATTGCTACTAAACATGGTCAGTAGTTTACATTATAGTTTACATTTTGCACTGCACAGTTTTATAGGTTTTGACAAAGTGTATAATGGCTTGTATCTGTCATTGCAGTGTTATTCGGAACAATTCCAGTGTCCCAAAAGTGCCCCATGTTACACCTATTCTTTCTTCCCCACCTCACCCCCTGTCCAAACCTCTGGTGACCACTGCCTTTATAGCAATGTTACAAGTTCTTCCATTGCTAGTATAATAAGTCTACTTTACTTCACAGTTGCATTCCTCCCTTATGTTTGTTCATTCCTCAATCTTGAGTATTTTATGGTGGTGATGCCTGCTGTATTTCTACTGAGAGGGGTCTTAGATCCCATGTGTAGGTGGGTGAAACCATCTTGTTTGCAGATGTAGATACTTTGTTTTTGGGGTGGGCATTGTCCATCATCATCTTTTATTAGTTATCAAGGGTGAGTCCAATGAACTAGAAAGTAGGTGTTGCAATTCTGCTGAGATTCAGGGCTCAGCCCACATATGAACAGACCAAAGATTTACGACTCTGGAACATACATTTAAGGAGTATAGTTCTAATTATAGGTTCAAATAAAAGGGGCAGACAAGCCATGTGTAGAAAAATTTTAAATGAGTCTCACTCTGATACAGTGGGGAACATATATTCCAAGGTAAGGCCCTCTGGCAGTATGCCAAATTCCTGAGATTGTGTGCCTTGCCTGTAGTATCTGGATGTCTCTGGAGCCATCAGGAGCACTCCTGCTTGAGGCACTGTTTACTGTTTAGTTGGAAAAAGACCTTGACTAAATGGGGGAAATATTAAATACAAATGAGTTTTTATGGTAAAGGTTTTCAAAGTGAGTTGGGGGATCATTCCAGAGTTTATGCTTATGCATGTCTCAGGAGGATCTCATGAACAGCAAATACAACAACTTTAAAAAAATCTATGTTTTGATGTTCCATTTAGAACATTGTGGTCATTCACAGTATTGAGCTTATTTAAATGTGTATTATTTAGTAGAATTTCACAGGAGAAAAATGCATGCAAGATATATTCGTTATTATCTTTATTAGAAATCTTTTTGTGCCCTATTATTTGTAATAATTCCCCCATGTTCAGTAAATAAATCTCTGACTAGGTTACAGTCTATAATTAGGAATATATAGATGAACAATTGGCAAATAGATCATCATCATGCCCAAGACTGAAAAGACTCCTTGACAAAGAACAGAAGGGAGCAGAGCACTTAGAGTAAGCACAGGCAACATTACCTCTAATAAGAGAGAAGTGAAACAAGACACCAAATTTCAAACACAAGTAGGGATTTGGTAGTTCTTGACCTTTTCTACAGGGAAGAGGCTTGAACGTGTACAGGACTTGAAATGGCAGCCTCAGAGAAGTAGTGCTTCTGAAGAGGATTTTCTGTTGATAGAAGAGTTTGTATTTATTGGACATGAGGCAGTGGAGGGAAAGAAGGAAATAAAAGATAATTAAAGATCCAATTGAAACAATAGGACACCAACATTTAAACCTTCCTTCCACCACATCCATAAAAAATAAAATCTCCACAGAAAAATGGGAACTTAAAAAAGAGAGTGCTCTTGAACTGGTAAGCCTAGCCACAAAATGAGTAAGAATTAAAAAGTTCAGGTTATATCCATACAGAACAAAAAGAACATGTGACAAATGGATCAAAAATAACATTGAAAACTATACTCTAATTAAAATTTTGATAAATTTTAAAAAGGCAATTCTAAACATTGGAAGGGCGCACTAAATACTAGGGAGAATTGTCCCAGAATAATCAACTCTAAGGCATATACTCAATTCTATTACTTTAAAGATAAAGAAAAAAATCCCCAAGGACTCTAGGCAGAAAGTTGAAATAATTTTAAATAGATAATCCAACTGGCACCTTACTTTTCATAAATAGCATATAAAATAGAGCAATAGTAGATAAGCATTTTCAAGAAATTTGAGGGAAGAAAATATGAACCAAAGATATTTGATCCAACCAATCAGTCAGGTTAGGACTAGGGTTAGGGTTAGGGTAATAGGAAAAGTTTTGGATGTACCAGAACTTAGAAAATACAATATACTTGTGCTTTTCTTGGGGAAATCTATTAGAGGAAAAGCGTCATCTAACCAAAAGATATCAGAAAAGGACTGATAGTGAAAATTTCATACGTTTAATTGAGAACTAAGATTAAGGATGGAGCCATGAGCTAAAGAGTGTATGAAAAATTTGTTCTGATAAAGTAGAGAAAATAAAACTTAAAAATGCGACAAAAAGGAAATAAAAGGGAAAAGTTAAAATAATTGGCAGTTGTATAATATTTGGATGTCAAAGGATACCATTTCAAACTGACAGTAAGTAGTTAAGTAAGAAAAAAGGAGATTAAGGATGCTTAAAAAATCTATTAAATACAAATATGACCAATAAGATAAAATACAAACCATTTTAAAATTCAAAAGATATTTTTCAAAGCAAAGAGAGCGCACTTAATATAGACAAGTGCAGTAAATATACTATAGTATAGTACTTACAACGTAAGATAATATGACAGATCTATGTCTAAATTTAATATCAATAAATGTGAGCAGGCTTATTTTCAAATTATCTCATAAAGCAAAACCCTAATCCATGGAATAACAAAAGCACCCTAAAGAACAGTGATTTGAAGATGCTAAAAATAAATTGATGGGCAAAGATGTACCAGGAAAATGGAAACAATAAGAAAGCAGAAGGTTATAATACTAATACTGACAAAGTAGACTGAAACTCAAAAATAATTTTATAAAGACAAAGAACTATTCATAGTATTAAAAGCTACATATGTACCCAAAAACACAACAATCAAATACAAAAAGTACAAGAATTTGATGGAAAATTCTAATAGCAGGAGACTTTAAGTCACCACTCTTGGTACAAGACAAGTCAAATGGATGCAAAATAAATGAATTTATAAAAGATCTAAACAACATAACATGGCAGACCTTTTGGATATACATTGAACTCTACATACTCTGAATAGAGAATATGCTTTCTCAAGTGCACTTGTATCATTCACAAAAATTGATCATATACTAAGGGGGCAGCATACTTTTTCTGTAAAGGGCCAAATAAAAAATATTTTAGGATTATGGGCCATATAGTCTCTTATTTAACTATTCAGCCTTGCTATTAGGACATGAAAGCAATCAAAGACAATACATAAATAAATGAGCATAACTGTATTCGAATAAAATTTTATTTACAGGAACTTCCAGTCCCCACTCAGCATAAAATGCACATATCCTGGCCCCCCACCTAGCAACAGAAGGTAAACTTATTACTCCCCCAGAACACATAGAAATCCTTCTAACAAGACTGTGTTAGCAATACTCTGATAGCAACACCCAAAAAGGATGGACGAAGACCCACTGACAGTAAAAGGCCAGAGCAAACACTCATTCCCCACTTGACCTGAGACTCCCATCCCCCACTGAGAGATAGTGGGCATCTGGTTGGCTCTGGCAAGGGGAATCTCAAACAGAATATGAACCCACTCAGGAAACTTCATTCCCACATGAGTGTGACACTCCTTCCCTACTCAGAAATTCTGTACAACCTGGGAGCACCAACAAAGGGGAAATTCTATCAAAATAAGTGACCTGGCAATTACTTATCCTCCAGGACCTGAGACTTCCTTCCTCACTGGGAGGAACTGGGCAGGTAGGCAACCTGGAAAATTGGGTCACATAGCAAGAAGTATCCAGCTAAGGAAGTACTCTTTCCCCACCAGCCTGAGACTTCTTTACTCCACTGATAGACACCAGGTATCTAGCAAGTAAGAGGGATTCTTTCAAAAGTAGCCTGCCAGACTTTGTTTCTGCAGGGCACAGTCTCTGTTCCCCCTCCTAGAATTGAGATAACAAGATAGAATCAGTGGACTTCAGGACAGAT
Source organism: Dasypus novemcinctus (assembly GCF_030445035.2). Lineage (NCBI taxonomy): Eukaryota > Metazoa > Chordata > Mammalia > Cingulata > Dasypodidae > Dasypus > Dasypus novemcinctus. The sequence continues at coordinate 43,005,135 of NC_080683.1, read as the reverse complement.
CAATAGAATTTACCCAATCTGAGTAACAGAGGTAAAGCAAACTGGAAAAAAAAAATAGCCTCAGCAATCTGTAAGACTTTAACAAAAGATACAACATTTGTATGATGGGAGTACCAGAAGAAAGGTAAACAGTAAGTGGAGCTGAAAGAGTATTCAGGAAAATAATGCCTGTAATCTCCCTAATATGGTGAAATGCATAAACACACTGATTCAAGAAGCTGAGAGAACCCAAAATGAGATAAACCTAAAGAAATCCACTCCAAAACACATCATAATTCAACTTCTGAAAATTAAAGTCAAAGAAAATTCTTGAAGGGAACCAGAAAAAAATGACACATTACTTAGAGAAAAATAGATATTCAAAAAAGAGCGGATTTCTTACCCAAAACTATGATAGTCAGAAAAAGTATCACAATGTTTTCCAAATGCTAAAATTCTATGGTGAAATTATCTTACAAAAATAAAAGGAGGGGAGGAAACAAAGACGGCAACAGAGTGAGCCTAGAGTCAGCTTGTGCTACAGGGCAGTTAATAATCAACCAGAGCTATCTAAAGCACCAATTGGGGTGCCCAGGGGACCAGAAGAGCATCCTGCAATGTCCTTGAAAGTATGGGAGAAGGAGACTGCCCATCTGTAGAGCAGATTCATGAGTACAGCCCTCCACCCTGTGGAGGCTGGTGCCCGAAGTGGCTTGGCTGGAGCTGGAAACTCCATTTCCCAAAAATGAGGAAGACATGGTATGGCACCCACTTCAGCTACTGATTAGTAAATCCAATTGGTTAAAGTATAATCCTAAGAACAGTTAAAGTTTAAACCTGCCCAAGTGAGAAAAAGTCCAGAAGCCATCATTTTAACTCCATCCCTGGCATGAGGGGAAGCAGCGCTAATGGAAAATCATGGTGCTGGGAGGGACTGGCTTCTTTCCACCCAGATCAAATTGCAGCTGTAGCCTAAACCCCAGCCCACCTCTGGCAGGGAGGAAGCTGGGGCGACTTGCACCACCTCTCTGGGAAGCTCAAGCCATGCTGCAGAGGCCAGTGCCCATCCTACTCTAGCAGCACAAGCCACCTCAGGAGCTATTCCATGGCTGGAATTGGAAGCACCATTTCCCATAAAAGGTGGAGGAAGAGACAGTTGTCCACTAACTTCAGCTACTGATTGGTGGATTCAACGGGCTAAAGTATTATCCTAGGAACAGCTAGGGTTTGAACCTGTCCAAGTTGGAAAGAGGCCAGTAGCTGGCATTTTGACTCTACCCCTGCAAGAGGAGAAGCTGGGCTAACTGAAAATCACAGTGAATTTAGGGACTAGATCATTTCCACCAAGATCTGACTGCAACTCTAGCCTAGGCTCCAGTCACACCTACAGCAGGGAGGAAGCTGGCAAAACTGCACAGACTCTGCAGGCATCTGCAGGTGATTTCAGCCAACATAGACTGAATAATTGAACAGTTGGGCTGCATCCCTGCACTCCAATAGGTTAGGAGAGGAGCTGTGTATCCTCAGCCTCTCCTGGCAACTGCAGGCATTTTCAACCCACTGGAATTGATTTTCTGAGTCCTTCCAGTCCATCTTCATCTCTGCCTACCCATAGAATAGGAGGGAACTAATGTTCCCTTAACCTTTCAGGGCAACTGCAGGTGCTTTTGGCCTGCACAAACCTGACCATTGGGCACCTGTGGCCCCATTTCCACCCCCAAGTAGGACAAGAGAGAGATTGTGTTTGCCCAGCCTCTCTTGGTAACTGTAGGTGCTTTTAGCCATGCAGCCTGGACTGGTGAAACAGTGAGGGTTTGAAGCTGTCCAAGTTGGAAAGAGGCCAGTAGTTGCCATTTTGACTCTACCCCTGGCGTGAGAAGCTGGGTTAACCAAAAATCACAGTGAAGTTAGGGTCTGGCTCCTTTCCACCAAGATCTGACTGCAACCTTAACCTAGGTTCCTGCCCCACCTTCAGCAGGGAGGAAACTGGCAAAACTGTGTGGATCCACCCCCACCCCCACCCCCAATCGGAAAGGAGGGAGCTAGTGTTTCCACAGTCTTTCTGGGCAATAGCAGGCACCTTTGGCCTGCACAGACTCCTGCACAGACTGGACTGTTGGATGCCTATGGATCCACCCATATCCCCAACAGAATAGGAGGGGTCTGGTGTCTCCACAACCTCTCCAGCAACAGTGGATACTTTCAACATACAGGGACTGAACTGTTGGGTGCCTGTGGATCCAACCCCATGCCCTAATAGGACAGGAGGGTACTGGACTTTCCTCAGCCTCTCTGAGCAATGGCAGGTACTTTTGGCCTACAGGGGCTTAAATGTTGGGTGTTGATTCCATTCCCACCCCCTAAGGGTAGAAGGGACAGTACTCCCTCAGCCTCTCAAGGCAACTGCAGGTGTATTCAACCCATACAGATTAGACTGTTAGGCACTCCAGAGGGTCCATCACCACTCCCAGCAGGGAGGGGGACCAGTGCTACATCAATTTAAGTGGGCAACTGTGGTCATTTTGGACTCACATGGCATAGATTTCTACCCTCAACTACAGTGCCATCCCTGCCCAGGAAGGGGAGGAAGTGGTGTGAAGCTTCATCAGTCTCTCTGAGCGGCTTCAGATAGTCTTGTTCTGTACAACTTGGATTATTACAGATGGCTGCAGCTCTGTCCCTGCCCCTGATATAGGACAAAGCTGGGACAAGCTTCATTAATTCCTGGGGCAATGTGGGTAGCTTCAGTCTCCATAGCTTACAGTACCAATGACAATCTTAGCTCCTACTTCACAACCAGCAAGGGAGAAAAAACAAGAAAACCCTAAACTAAAGGAAAAAACTTCACCCAGAATAAATATATCTAGTAAGCCAGATGTGAAGACACCAACAAAAACTTACAATCCATACCAAGAAACAGGAATATATAGCCTAGTTAAAGGAACAAGATAAGCCTACAAATAACAAAGGAATTGAGACAACTGATCATAGATGTTAAAAAAAAAAACTCCTTAATAAATTCAATGAGATAGCTAAAGAGGTTAAAGACATTAAGGTGACACTGGGCAAGCAAAAGAATTTGAAAGCATACATAATAGATTTATGGGAATGAAAGATACAATAAATGAAGTTAAAAATATACTGGAGGTATATGACAGATTTGAGGAGGCAGAAGAAAGGATCCGTGAGCCTGAGGATGTGGCTTCTGAAAGTGAACATACAAAAGAACAGATGAAGAAAACAATAGAAAGAATGAACAGAGTCTCAGGGAACTCAATGACAACAAAAGACATGCAAATATATGTGTCATGGGTGTCCCAGAGGGAGAAGAGAAGGGGAAAGCAGCAGGAAGAATATTTGAAGAAATAATGGTAGAAAATTTCCCAGCCCTATTGAAGTACATAGACATCCATGTCCAAGAAGTACATTGTACTCCCATCAGAATAAATCTGAATAGACCAACTCCAAGATAAATACTAATCAGAATATCAAATGCCAGAGAGAGGATTCTGAAAGTAGCGAGAAAAGCAATGCATAACACATAAGGGATACCCAATAAGATTAAGTGCTGATTTCTTATCAAACCATGAAGGCAAGATGGCAGTGGCATGATATATTTAAGATGCTGCAAGAGGAAAAACTGCGAGTCAAGAATTTTATATCTGGAAAAATTATCTTTCAAAAATGAGGGCAAGTTTAGAATATTCACAGATAAACAGAAACTGAGAAAATTTATATAAAAAAAAAGACCAGCTTTGCAGGAAATACTAAAGGGAGTGTTACAGCCTGAAAAGAAAAGAGAGGAGAGAGAGGCTTGGCAGAGTCTAGAAATGATGATTATATCAGTAAGAATAACTAAAAGTGTCAAAAGAGTGATGAAAATAAAATGACAGATGTAACCCAAAGGTCAAAATGGATGAAAAGGGAAAGGGTGGAAAGTGTGGGTAGCAGGGCATATGGGAATCCCTTAATATTTGTTTATGTAACATTTTATGTAAACTAAGTATCTTTTAAAAATAAAAATATATATTAAAAATTTTTTTTAACAAATACAATTGACTTTTATATATCGACATTGTTTCCTGCAAATTTTCTGAGCTCTCTTATTAGTCTAATAGATTGTTGTGGATTCCTGAGAATTTTCTTTACATGATTATATGAATTTCAAAACAAATGACAAAATGTATTCTTTTACAATCTGTATTATTTTTATTGCCTAATTGCATTTGCTGTAACCTTTAATACAATGTTTAATAGAAGTGGCCACAATAGAAAGTTTTCTTTTGCTGGTCTAAGGGAAAACTCATTCAATCTTTTAGCATTAAGAATGATGGTATTGGGGTATTGGAATTGTCCTGCATGACATCGCAGTGATGGATACAGGCCATTATACATTTTGTCAAAATCAATAAAATTGTTTGATGCAAAGTATAAATTAATGTAAACTATACTCCATGGTTAGTAGCAGTGCTTCCATATATGTTTATCAATTGTAACAAATGAACCACACTAATGAACGATGTTGTCAATGGGGCAAAGTATGTGTGAAGGGTGTAGTTTATTGGAATCTCCTGTATTTTTGATGTAACATTTATGTAATCTAACAGTTCTTTTAAAAATAAAAAAAACTCAAAAAAGCTAAAAAATAATAAAAGTATGCCTATTAAATCACATTGCTTTTATTATTAATGAAATTTTCTGGTCAAAGTAAAATTAGTTTTTATATAATTAAATAAAAACATTAAAAAAAGAAAAAAGATGGATGAAATAAGAACTGCCTTTACAGTAATGTTAATGGATTATACTCCCCAAACAAAAGACACAAATTGGTGGAGTGGATAAGAAAATGTGAACCATCTCTATGCAGTCTTCCAGAGACTCACCTTAGACCAAAGGATACCAATTGATTGAAAATGAAAGGTTGGAAAAAGATATTCCATGCATGCAGTAACCAAAAAAAAAAAAAAAAAAAAAAAGCAGGGTTACCTATACTTACATCAGATGAAATAGACTTTAAAAGCAAAGTTATTGGAGACAAGGTGGGGCATTAATTACATATTAATAAAAGGTATGATTCACCAGGAAGAAATAACAATCATAAATGTATATGCACCTAACCCAGGATGCCCCAAGATACATAAGGTAAACACAGGCAAAATTGAAGGGAGAAAGAGACTTCTCTACAATAATAGTTGGAGGCTTGAATACACCACTCTCATCATTGGCTAGAACATCTGGGCAGAGGATCAATAAAGAAACAGAGAGCTTAAATAATATGATAAATGGACTAAAGACCTAATAGACATATACAGAACATTGCACAACAAAACAGCAGAATATGCACTCTTTTCAAGTGCTCATGGATCTTTCTCCAGAATAGACCATATGTTGGGTCAGAATAATATACCACACTAATAAATCAAAGAAGAAAAATCACATTATCTTAATGATTAATGCAGAAAAGGCATTTGACAAAATAAAGCATACTTCCTTGATAAAAATATTAGAGAAGGAAACTTTCTTAACATGGTAAAGGCCATATATGAAAAATCCACAGGTAACATTGTACTCAATGGTGAAAGACTGAAAGCTTTCTGCTGAGATCAGGGAAAAGACAAGGATACCCACTGTCACCATTGTTGTTCAGTGTGTTGCTAGAGGTTCTAGCTAAAGCAATCAAACAAGAAAAAGAAATAAAAGGCATCAAAATCAGAAAGGAAGAAGTAAAACTTTCACTATTTGCAGATGATTCTATACCTACAAAGTCCCAAAAAATCTACAACAAAGCTGCTAGAGGTAATAAATGATTTCAGTAGAGTGTCAAGATAATCAATGCAAAAATTAGTGGTGTTTCCACATAATTGTAATACATAATCTGAGGAGGAAGTCAGGGAAAAAATTCCATTTACAATAGCAACTAAAAGAATCAAATATCTTAACCAAGGATGTAAAGTACTTATATTCAGAAAACTAAAATGCATTGCTAAAAGGAAATTTTACAAGACCTAAGTAATTTGAAGAACATTCAATGCTCATGAATTGAAAGACATTAAGATGTCAGTTCTACCCAAATTGATATAGATTCAATGCAATCCCAATAAAAATTCCACTAGCATTTTTAAACAAATGGAAAACACAATTATCAAATATACATAGAAGGGTAAGAAACATCTTATAAAGGAAAAGTGAAGTTGGAGGACTCTCTTCTGGACTTTAAAGCTTATTACTTAGCTATAGTGGTAAAAAACAGCATGGGACTGGTGTAAAGATAGACACATAGACCAATGGAATAGAATTGATGGTTCAGAAACAGACCCTCACATCTATGGCCAAGTGATTTTTGACAAACCTGTCAAACCCAGCTGCAGCAGAACAGTCTGTTCAACAAATGGTACTGGGGCAACTGATATCCATAGCCAAAAACAAAGAAAGAAGACCCCTATCTCACACCTTATACAAAAACTAACTCAAAATAGATCAAAGAACTAAATATACAAAGCAAGAACCATAAAGCTCCTAGAAGGAAAATTAGGGAAACATCTTCAAGACCTGATGGTAGGTGGTGGATTCTTCAACCTTCCACTGAAAGCATGAGCAATGAAAGAAAGCATGGATAAATGGGACCTCTTCAAACTTAAACACTTCTGTGATTCAAAGGACTTCATCAAGAAGGTAAAAAGGCAGCCCACTCAGTGGGAGAAAATATCTGGAAACCATGTATCTAATAAGGGTTTGATTTCCAGTCTATATAAAGAGACCATACAATTCAGCAATAAAAGAGCAAGCAGTTCAGTTTTAAAATGGGCAAAAGACATAGACATTTCTCCAAAGAAGAAATACAAATGGCCAAAAATCACATGAAAATTGTTGCATATCACTAGCTATTAGGAAAATCAAAACAATGAGATATCATCTAACACTGCACAGAATGACCATTATTTAAAAAAAAAAAACAGGCAACAATAAGTGCTGGAGAGGATATGGAGAAATAGAAACACTCCTTCACTGTTGGTGGGATTGCAAAATGGTGCAGCCTCTGTGGAAGACAACTTGGCAGTTCCACAAGAAGCTAAATATAAAACTGCCATGTGATCCAACAATTTCTCTACGAAGACTATACCCAGAAGAACTAAAAACTGTGATACAAACAGACATCTGCACACTGATGTTCATAGCAGCATTATTCATAATTGCCAAAATATGGAAACAACCCAAGTATCCCTCAACCAATGAATGGATAAAACAAAATGTGGTATATATGTATATATATACAATGGAATACTATGCTGCAATAAGAAGAAATGAAATTGGGACACAAATGATAACATGGATGAACCTTCAAAATATTATGCTACACAAAGTAAGCCTGACACAAAAGGGCAAATATTATGTGGTCTCATTAATATGAACTAAATATGAAGAATAAGTGCATTGATTTAAAACCTACAGTAGAGGTTATTAGGAAATAAGAGGAGGGTTGAGAAGAACTACTGATGCTTAATAGACATAGAAGTTTTAATTTGACTGTAAAAGTGTGGAAATGGATAGAGTTAATGGCAAAACTTTATAGTGAGTAGCAGCTTATTTATAAATGGGATTGTGGCTGAGAATGGTAGGCTGGAGAAGTAAATATCAATTGAAAGAAAGCTAAGGAATAATCTAGGGACTGAATAACACAGTGAACCCAGAGGTGAATGAGAATTGTGGTTGATGTTACAGAATCAAATGTGTCCTTCTGTGAGATAGAGCAGATGTACATTACTGTTAAAAGGTAGTGGGAATGTGGAAACCCATAGGAAAAAATACAACTGGTATGACCTTTGGTCTTTGGTTGGCAACAATACTATAATATTCTTGCATCAATGCCAAAGAAATACTATATTGATAATGGCAGGTATGGAAAAAGTGTTCCAAATGTCTGTTATGAGCCATGCCTGGTGGTATTATCTCATAATCTGTAATAAATATCCCATCACGATGTAGTGTTTGGGTGAAGGGGTGTTGTATGAGAATGCTACATATATGCATGATTGTTTTGTAAGTTTACTACCTCTGTAATAAAAATATATTTTTAAAAATTAGGGTGGGTTGGGGGAAAGATACATCAAATGTAAGAGGGAGGCTATACTTAGTAGTAATATTTTGACAATGCTCTTGCATAGTTTATAACAAATGTTTCAAAACAATGCAGTTTTGGTGGAGGGGTGATGTATGGGACCCCTGTATAATATTATGCATTTTTATTTTGTAAATTCACAACTTTTATTATATACTTATTCTTTATTTATGTTCATGTATGAATGATATATTTAAATATATTAAAAATAAAGGGGAAATTGAGATAGTCTCAGATGAAGGAAAACAAAGAATTTATTAGTAGAACTACTCTGAAAGAGTGTCTAAAGTAAGTTCTTCAAATAGGTAAGAAATGATAAAAAGATGAATTATGGAGCAATAGGATGGGAGAAAAATAGAAAAACATAAATATGGGTTCATTCAATAGACTGCTTTCTTGTGATTTATAAATCATATTTTATGAATGAAATGAAAATTAACACTGGCTGATAAAATGATATTTAAAAATGGGGAAGGTAAAGGAACCAACAGATGGGTTAGGTGTCCACACTTCACTCAAAGTGGTGAAATGTTGGTACCAGTACACTTGATAATCACACTTGTGCTTTATAGCACCCACATCAACCTCTAAAAAATCTATACAAAGGAATTCACTCAAAATACTATAATTAAATCAAGATGTAATCCTAAAAAGTGTTCAAGAAACCCACAAAAATGTATGGAACAGGGACAGAAAACAAGATACAACCAAAAAAAAAACAAATAATAAAATGGCAACTTAAGCCTTTACATATCAATAATTAATTACCTTAAATATAGGTGTTCTAAATATACAGTTAAAAGGAAATGTTACATTGTGTATATGGTAACAAAATCTTAGGAAAATCCATGGAATTGCACTGCACAGTGGGAAAAAAAGGCAGAGACTGGGAAAGTGGCTAAGTGACAATAACCACTTATATTCAATGACATGAACTGAAAGTAAAAGGATGTAAAAAGATACCATGCAAATATTCATCAAAAATAAATGACTAATATCTAATAAAAGAGACCATAGCAAAGAAAATTTCAGGGATAATGAAGAATTTTACATGACGGTAAAAGAATCAATCCACCAAGAAGCCATACCAATACTAAAGTTGTATGCATTGAACAGCTTCTGACACATGAAACAAAAACAGAGCAGAAAGAAATAAACAAATCCACAAAAACAGTGGAAACATCAATACTCGCCTGTCAACAAATGATAGAATTATTAGACCAAAATCAACAAGGATAAAGAATGGCTGAACAACACAATCAACCAATAGGCTCTATGATGATAAATATATACAGAATCCTCCACCCGACAGCAGAATATACTTTTTATAATCAAATGCCACAGAACATATATTAAGATACAGCATGTCCTGGCCATAAAATATACGTCAATGAATTTAAAAGATTTGAAATCAGAGATTGTTGTCTAACCATAATCAACTAAAAAAGATAAAAGGCTAACCTCTAAACACTTTGAAAATAATTCATGGATCAAAGAGGAAGACTTGAAGGAAATATTTTAAAATGTATAGAACTGAATGAAAATGACAATACAAGCTATTAAAAATATATGAACTGCAGATAAATCAGTGTAAAAGAGAAATTTATAGCAGTAAATGCTTACATTGGAAAAGAGGAAAGGTCTAAAATTGATAAGTTCCTATCTCAAAAAAACTAGGAAAATGTGGTTGGCACTGGGATTGTTGTATGCTCAGGAGACTTGAATCTCTGGACGGTTGATGTGGCAACTGGGTTCTAAGCCTCAGCAGAGTTGCAACACCTACTCTCTGGTTCTTTGGACTTACACAGGTCAGCTAAGAGGGAGGTGGGCATGGTCAACCACACCTGGGAAGTGAGAGTGTCTAGAACTGCAGAAGAATCCCATCCATCAGCCATGTCGGGTCTAAGTCCCCTCTTGATTTAGAGGTGGAGTGGACATCACCATCGCAGGGTCCTCAGGATGGAGGAATAAAATATGGATTAGAGTGGACTTACTGGTATTCTGTAGAATTATTTTGACTCTAGCAATGGGAGAAACTATCAGTGATGTGGAGACAGTGGCCACAGGAGTTGCTAAGGGCAGGGAGAGGGAAAGAAGAGGTGTGATATGTAGGCATTTTCAGGGCTTGGAGTTGTCCTGAAAGACATTGCTGGGACAAATGCAGGACATTATATATCTTGCTATAAGCCACTGAATGGACTGGGAGAGAGCGTAAACTACAATGTAAACTATAATCCATGCTGTGTAGCAGTGCTCCAAAATATTCATCAAGTGCAATGAATATGCCACACTGATGAAAGAAGTTGTTGATGTGGGAGGAGTGTGGAGTGTAGGGAGTGAGGTATATGGGAACCTCATATTTTTTAATGTAAAATTTTGTGTGATCTATATATCTTAAAAAAAGATAAAAGATTTTTTAAAAACTAGAATGTTATTCTTTTTAAAGAAGCAAGCAGAAGGAAAAAATAATGAAGAAAATAAATCAATAAAATTGAAAGAATACAATAGAAAAAATAAAACAAAAACTGATTGTAAAAAAAAGTCAATATATTTAACAAATTTCTTGCAAGACAGACAAAATTTAAAGAGAGAAGGTAAAAAATCACCAATATCAAGAATGATGCAGCAAATATTAGAGTACAGACCCTGTTGCCTTTAAAAGGATAAGAGACTAATATGATCATCCTTACATTCATAAATTTGACAATTTAAGGAAATAAAACAATAACTCAAAAATCATAGATTGACTTCCATTCAACCAAGATATTGACATAAGATGCTCCAGGGTGTTGTTTTCCCACAGAATCTTTGAACCACTAGCAAAAACTGAGAAAGCCATCTTCAAGACTCCTGAAAACAGTTAAAGGATTGCAAAACTGGGCAAGTGCTGGATCAAGAAAACATTTTAAAAATGCATCTGGAGCTCAAGGGGCTCTGAATAAAATATCACTATCTGGATATAAACTTAAGGAACAAACAGCTCAAGGAATAAAACCCAGAGTTAACACATTAAAATATTGAAATTTACAGTGTGGAAGAGTGTTGTTGGACTTCTGGGAAGATGGCATTGGAATAGGTAAGCAGGCCTCAACTCTTCCACAAAAACAATAGGGGAAGAGAAAAAAGCTGTCCAGGGTACTGCTTTGGGGACCTAAAGAACCAATATAGTGCTACACATCCTTCAGCAGGTAGAGGGACATAGAGACAGAAAAGCCAAAATAAAAACTTTGAATTATTAATTCCCATGGCCAAGAATGGCACCCATCCCCCATCCTCAAGGCCCACAACCTGGATAAAACACATGGATCAGTGCAGCCAACTATTGGGGGAACAGACATCTTTTTCCTTGGGAAGAGGTTGGGTGTGGTAGAGGGCAGATACTGGTTTCTCATCAGTGATTTTGACCAGCTGAGCCCACTTGGAATCTCAGCTCTGGCCAGACCAGAATCACAAGTGGAGGTTAAAGGAGACACATCTGTGGAAATTTCCACCAATGAGCATGGTGTACTATAATAAAATTATTAAGAATTGTGAATTCATAAGCTTTCTAATCAATAGTCTCTGCTGTTTTAGTCTAGAATTGTGAAAGATTAACTTGTCCTTTGTCCTTTGTCCTTTGGAATGTTGTAATGCTGCTATGCAGGCAATCCCATCACCTATTAACTAAAAACAAATGTTTAAAAGGAGCAAGTCACCAAACATGATATTTACACATCCTGTTTGTATCCCTTGTAAAGTTAACATCAAGTTAAATCTGATGTTATTGTACCATAAACAGAATAGAACAGAAGACCCCTTGAGACACCACAAATCTACAGAGGGCTGTCCACCCCCTGCTGGGTGGATTTGGTTACTTTCAATGACATCATTCTTCATGAGTTGCAATACTCATTGGAGTTCTGAAGTTTGGAGCCCCTTAAAAGGAATGGTCCCCAAACTGCCAGTTGAAGTTTCACTGAGGAGAGAAAACTCTGCCTGGGACCATTTTTCCAATTGGAACTCTGACTTGTTGCAAAAGGGACTTTCCAGCTTTGTGAGAGATCAGATGTTGTGTTTTCCCCCAGTTTGGTGAGTGCTGATATATACTTTCATTCTTTCATATGTCTTTAATAGATTATTTTATTTTCTGTGATTGCTCAAGTGTTATAAGCATTTGCTATGAACTGAAACGTATTTGCATAGCATTTAGAGTTTCTGCCTCTTCCTTAACAAAACAGAGCACCATCTGTTGGCTAGCTGGGAAGCTGCAAAAGAAAATCTGCTTTTAGGAGTCTCTTCCCAGTCCTCTCACAGCTGTCTGTGCCCCACTAGTGAGTCCATGTCCCAATTTTGATAAATTAAGTTGTGCAATTTTAAAGACTTAGAATAAGTTGAACAAAAATCAAAGAAGAGTGAAACAAAACCATTAGGCAAGAGGGAAATTGACTCACAGAAATTCACCAACATATTTAGATGCCTAGACATCAGAAAAAATTACAATCCATATTAAGAAACAGAAAAATATGGACCAGCCACAGGAATAAACACCAAATCCTGATGACATACAGGATTTAAGACAAGTAATCAATGATAATCACGTAAATCTCCTAAATCAATTAAATGACTTGAAGAAAAAAATGACCAAAGAGCTAAAGGATACTAAGAAAACACTGGGTGAGCATAAAGAACAATTTGAAAACCTACAAAGAAAAGTAACAGTTTATGGAAATGAAAGGCACAATGAATGAGGTTAAAAGTAGATTAGATGCATATAACAGTAGATTTGATTTGATGGATGACAATTAATGAAATTGAGGATGGAACAAATGAACTTGAAAAGACAGGAGAATGAAAAGAGGAAAGAATGGGAAAAATTTGAACAGGATCTTGGAATTGAATAACAACACAAAAAGCACAAATATGTCTCATAGGTCTAGAAAGAGAAGAAAACAAAAGGGAAAGAAAGAATATTTGAGGAAATACAGACTGAAAACTTTCTAACATTTATGAAAAACATAAATATAAATATCCAAGAAGGACAACACACCAAAGAGAATAAATCCAAGTAGACCTATTCTGAGATACCTACTATTCAGAATAACAAAGACCAGGATGAAGAGAAGATTCTGAAAGCAGAGTAAAACAATGCATCATATACAAGGGAATCACAATAAGACAAAATGTCAGTCTCATCAGAAACCATGAAGGTGAGAAGAAAGGGCTATGTTGTATTTAAGGTACTGAAAGAGAAAAACTGCTAGCCAAGAATTCTTTATCTGGCAAAGCTGTCTCTCAAAAATGGTGAGGTGAAGTCTTCACAGGCAAACAAAAACTGAGAGACTATGTTTCCAGGGGACCAGATTTATAAGAGCTAGTAAAGGGAGACCTACAGTCTGAAAGGAAAAAAACATATAAGAGACTTGGAGAAGACTGTGGAAATGAAGATTATTAGCAAAATTATCAAAGGTAGAAAGACAGTCAATTGTAAGATATGACAATAAAAAGCCAAAGTAAAAAAATAGAAGTAGTAATGCCTTTACAGTAATAACATTGAATGGATTGAACTACCCAATCAAGAGATATAGACTAGGGAAACCAATGAGGCTCAGTGGCTGAATGCTGACTTCCCACATATGAGGTCCTGGATTCAATCCCCAGCCACAGACCTCAAACACACACACACACACACACACACACACACACACACACACACACACACACACACACTGACCGAATGGATTAAAAAAATAAGAACCATCTATATGCTATCTAAAACAGACTCACCTTAAATGCAAAGACACAATCAGGTTGAAAGTGAAAGGTAGGAAAAGATATTCCATACAAATAGTAAACAAAAAAGATTTGGAGTAGTGATATTAATATTGCATAAAATAGATTTTAAATGCAAAACTGTTATAAGAGATAAAGAAGTTCAGTATATATTAATAAAAGAGGCAAATCACCAAGAAGAAATAACAGTCATAAATATTTTTGCCCTAACCTGGGTGCCCCAAGGCACACACCAGCAAAATTGAAGGGAGAAATAGATGTCTCTGTAATATACCACTCTTAGCATTGGATAGAACATCTGAACCCAGGATAAATAAGGAAACAGAAAGCATGAATAATATGATAAATGAAGCAGGCCTAACAAATTTATAGAGCAATACACCCCAAAACAATAGAATATCCATTCCCTTTCAAATGCTCATGGATTCTTCTCCAGGATAGATCATATGTTAGGTCACAAGACAGGTCTCAATCATTTTAAAAAAATTGAAATAACACAAAACCCTTTCTTTGATCATAATGGATTGAAGTTTTAAATCAACAAATGACAGAAAAAGGAAAATTTCACAAATATATAGAGATTAAATATGATAGACTAATGTGTCAACTTGGCCAGGTAACTTACCCAGTTGTTTGGTCAAGCATGCACTGGGCTAACTAATACAAGAACATTTATGGACTTTAGTCACCAGTGACTTTAATGCCAGATAGCTGATTACATCAACATCAGTCAGGGAGATTGCCATCAGCAATGAATGACACTCTATCCAATCAGTTGAATGTCTTAAAAAGGTAAGTGATATCAACATTAGAGAGAATGTCCAAACTTATCTTTAGATAGGCAACATCCTCTGGAAACTTCATTGGACTTCATTGGAGTTCTGATTTGAAGCCTGCCTTGGAACCTGGACTTGTGCATCCCCATGATCATTTAAGAGACTCTTAGAAAATCACATCCTATTGACAGATAGTTTCTGTTGATTCCGTTTCCCTAGAGAACCCTGATGAATACATGAAGCAAAACACTCTTAGTGGTTGAAAGAAGAAATTGCAAGAGAAATCAATAAATATCTTTAGATGAATGAAAATGAGACCACAACATATCAAAACCTATGGGACCTTGAGGCAGGTACCAGCCAAACTCCAGCTTGTACTGTGTAGCCTCCTGTCTGCCCTGAGTAATCTACCTTCCATCCCCTGCCTGAAGAGATCAATCCTGTCTCACCAGAAAGTAATTCAAAGAAATGCCCTGAAGTCAGTATCTTGCAAGACATTTGTAATCCTCCTTACCCATCCCCACCATCCCTCTTGTCTTTAACACCTATTACTAGACTAAAATCACAACAAGCCCCCAAAGGTGGAATTCAAAGAGTGAGGAAAGTAGGATATACTCTGAAAGAACTGCATGAGTTTTCCAACTTATATAAACATAAATCAGGAATATGTGTAGGAATGGATACTCAGGGTATGGGATAATGATGGGAGGAATATAAAGTTGTATAAGGCGAATTTATTGATATATGCCCACTAAGCAGAAATTCTGGATTCAATCCTGTAGCTTGAAGGGTTAGAAAGGGCTCTAACAGTTTATTTGGGTGGCTGTCTGAAACATAGACCAAAAGATGACCTAGCATGTCTGAAGTTGAGATGCCTGATTTGCCCTGCATGCAGTAGAAGAGGCAATTTAAAGAGATTGGAATACTAAAATGGACTTACCATTTTAGAACTGCCCACACACCCCCGGAATGTCCAGAGGACAAACCTTTAACCAGGACTGAGGAATAAGATTGAAAGACTAACTCCATCTTCTGTAAAGAACTCTGTGGTTGCACTTCTCTGTAGTCCAGATATTACTGTAGGGAGGGCTGTAATGGAATTAGAATACTTAAACATTGTGGGGATGATCAGATCTCAGTCCCATAAAAGTCAAGTATCAGCAGTTAATCACCAAAAACAAGGTGGACATGGCTTACACAATGAAAGGCAGATTCAAAGCTGCACTCAAAATAGTCTGAGTCACATAGATATGGTGTTGGCTAATACATCATGGGCTACCTAGAAGTGAAAAAGATGGGCAGTCTACTAAATTTCTTCTGGATCTGTATAAACAGAAGAGTTTTAGGTCAGTAAACAAATCCTAATTGAAATTCCAGATGCCGAGAATCATGGCCGCTTAATCAATTACCAGACTTGAGACAGTTTACAGACTCAGAGCCCCTTGAATGGAGAGAAGGCCAGGTCCCCTTGGGGAAACTGCCAGAAATTTATACTGTTAATCTTTGTCCCACCTTTCCCCAAGGAGACCTATGGCCTTTTACCAGAATAATTGTGCATTGGGGAAAAGGAAATGATAAGACATTTCAGGAGTTATTGGACACTGGTTCAGAAGTGACATTAGTTCCAGCAGTCCCAAAACATCACTGTGGTCCACCAGTCAGAGAAGGGGCTTATGGAGGTCAGGTGATTAATGGAGTTTTAGCTCAAATCTCACAGTTGGTTCAGTGGGTCCCCAGACCCATTCTGTGGTTACTTCCCCAGTTCCAGAATGCATAATTGAAATAGACATACTCAGTAACTGACAGAATCCCCACATTGGATCCCTGACTTGTGGAGTGAGGGTTATTATGATTGGAAAGGCCAAGTGGAAGCCTCTAGAACTGCTCCTGCCTAGCAAAATAGTAAATCAAAAGCAATACTGGGTTCCTGGAGGGATTGCAGAAATCACTACCACCATCAAGGATTTGAAGGATGATGGGGTGGTAATTCCCACCACATCCCCATTCAACTCTCCTATTTGGCCTGTGCAGAAAACAGATGGATCTTGGAGGATGACAGTAGATTATCATAAACTTAACCAGGTGGTGACTCCAATTGCAGCTGCTGTCCCAGGTGTGGTATCATTGCTTGAGCAAATCAATACATCCCCTGGTACCGGGTACACAGCTGTTGATCTGGTGAACACTTTTTTCTCAATTGCTATTAGCAAGGATGACCAGAAACAGTTTGCTTTCAGCTGGCAAGGCCAACACTATACTTTCACTGTCCTGCTTCAGGGGTTTATCAACCCTCCAGTCCTATTTCATAAAATTGTCCACAAGGACCTTGATTATGTCTCCCTCCCACAAGCCATTACACTGGTCCATTATATTGATGATACCATGTTGATAAGGCCTAGTGAGCAAGAAGTACCAAAGACTCTACACTTATTGGTAAGACTTGGGTGAGAGAAGATGGGAGATAAATCCAACAAGAATACAGGGTCCTTGCACCTCAGTGAAATTTCTAGGTGTCCAGTGGTGTGGGGCATGTCAAGATATCCCTTCTAAACTGAAGGATAAGCTGTTGAATCTGGCCCCTCCTATGACCAAAAAAGAGACACAACCCTTAGTTGATCTCTTCAGATTTTGGAGATAACACATTCCTTATTTGGATATGCTAATCCAGCTCATTTACTGAGTGACCAGAAAACCTGCTAATTTTGATTGAGGACTGGAACAAGAGGAGTCTCTCTGACAGGTCCAAACTGCTGTGCAAGCTGCACTACCACTTGGTCCATATGATCCAGCAGATTCAATGGTGCTGGATGTTTCAGTGGCAAATAGAGGTGCTGTCTAGAGCCTTTGGTAGGCCTGTATAGGAGAATCACAATTCAGACCCTTAGGATTTTGGAGCAAAGCCCTGCCATCCATTCTAGATAGCCACTCCCCTTTTGAGAAACAGCTTTTGACCTGCGATTGGGCCTTAGTAGAGACTGAAAGCTTAACCATGGTCCATCAAGTTACCATGAGACCTGAGTTGCCTATCATGAGCTGGGTATTGTCTGACCCACCAAACCAAAAAGTTGAGCATGCATAGCAGCACTCCATCATAAAATGGAAGTGGTATATATGAGGTAGAGCTCAAGTGGGTTGAGAAGATACAAATAAGTTACATGAGGAAGTAGTCCAAATATCCATGGCCACCACCCCTGACATGTTATCTTTCTCCCCCAGCCCAAAGCTTTGTCCTCTTTGGGAGTCCCTTACCATCAGTTGCCTGAGGATGAGAAAAGTCATGCCTGGTTTACAGATGGTTCTGCACAATATACAGGTACCACCAAAAAGTGGACAGCTGCTGCACTATAGCCCTTTTCTGGGACATCCCTGAAGGATAGCGGTAAGGGCAATTCCTCCCAATGGGCAGAACTTTGAGCAGGGTCTGGTCCATTTTGCTTAGAAGAAGAAATGGCCAGAAGCTTATTTGTACACTGAATCATGGGCTGTTGCCAATGGTTTGGCTAGGTCGTCAGGGACTTGGAAGGAACATGATCGGAAAATTGGTGACAAAGAGGTCTGGGAAAGAGGTATGTGGATAGAGTTTTCTGAGTGGGCAAAAAACATTAAAACATTTGTATCCCACATAAATGCTTACTAGAGGGTGACTTTAGCAGAGGAAGACTTTAATCAAGTGGATAAGATGACCCACTCTGTGGCTAATGCTCAGCCTCTTTCCCCAGCCACTCCTGCCATTTCCCAATGGGCTCATGAACAAAGTGGCCATGGAGGTAGGGATGGAGGTTATGCATGGGCTTAGCAACATGGACTTCCCCTCACCAAGGCTGACTTGCCTCCAGTCACTGCTGAATGCCCAATCTGCCAGCAGCAGAGATCCACACTCAGCCCCTGATACGGCACCATTCCTCTAAGTGACCAGCCAGCTACCTGGTGGCAGGTTGACTACATTGGACCACTTCCACCATGGAAGGGGCAGAATTTGTTTTAACTGGAATAGACACATACTCTGGATATGGGTTTGCATTTCCTACATCAAAGCTTCTTCAAAAACTACCATCTGTGAACTTACCAACTGTCTTATCTACTGTCATGGCATTCCACCCAGCATTGCTTCTGATCAAGGAACCCACTTCATAGCAAATGATGTGTAGGAGTGGGCACATGCCCATAGAATTCACTGGTCTTACTATGTTCCCCATCACCCTGAAGCAGCTGGAATAATAGAAAGATGGAATGCCCTTTTGAAGACTCAATTATGGTGCCAACTAGGTGGCAATATTTTGCAGGGCTGGGTCAATATTATCCAGGAGGCTGTGTATGCTGTAAATCAGTGTCCACTCTTTGTGCTGTTTCTCCCATAACCAGGATTCGTGGGTCCAGGAATCAGGGGTGGAAATGGGAGTGTCACTACTCACTATTACCCCTAGTAACCCACTAGGAAAATTTTTGCTTTCTGTCCCTGCAGCCTCAAGCTCTGCTAGTCACAGGTTTTAGCCCCAAGAGGAATGCTGCCACCAGGGAGCACAACAAGGATTCCACTGAACTGGAAGTTAAGGCTTCCACCTGGCCACTTTGGGCCCCTATTATCTCTGAATCAACAGGCAAAGAAGGGAATTACACTCCTGGCTGGGGTGATTGATCCTGACTATCAAGGGAAAATAGGACTGCATCTACATAATGGGGATAAAGAAGAGTTTGCCTGGAATACAGGAGATCCCCTAGTGTCTCCTAGTAAGGCCATGCCCTGTATTAAAGTCAATGGAAAATTACAACAACCCAATCCAAGAAGGACTAGCAATGGCCCAAAATCTTCAGGAATGAAAGATTGGGTCACCCCATCAGGCAAAGAACTATAGCCAGCTGAAGTGCTTGCTGAGGGTAACGAGAACATGGGATGGGTAGTGTAAGAAAGTAGCAATAAATATGAACTTCAACCATGTGACCGGTTATAGAAATGAGAACTGGAATACTCAATGAATCTTCCTTTTTTTGTTATGAGTATGATTGTTTAGGTACACAAACCAATTTCTTTGTTTTCTTCTCCAACCTTTTCCCCTATCATATGACAAGTTGTATTAGTTTTATGTCATAATGTTTAAGGATGTCACCTTTAAGAGTGAATATTACCCAAGGACTTGCACTCTTTTCTGTAAAGAATTAATGCATTTCTGATTGTATGTAGGAGAGTTGAACATTGTTAGGTGGAGATGTATATATATGCATGTCTCTTTCTTTTTACTTAGAGACTAAGTATGGTTTAAGGTAATGTGTATGGTTGCTGAGTTGACAAGGGATGGGCTGTATCAACTTGGCCAGGTAATTGTGCCCAGTGGTTTGGTCAAGCAAGCACTGGACTAACTGTAATACAAGTACATCTATGGACTTTAGTCACCAGTGACTTTACTGCATAGATAGCTGATTATCATCTTCATCAAGCAGGAGACTGCCATCAGCAATGAGTGACACTATCTAATCAGTTGAGTGCCTTAAAAGGGGAAGTGATTTCAACATTAGGGAGAATACCCCAACTCATCTTTGGACAGCCAGCATCTCCTGGAAATTCATCAAGGACCTTCATTAGACTTTCATTGGAGTCTGGTTTGCAGCCTGCCTTTGGAACCTGGACTTGTGCATCCCTGTGACCACGTGAGAGACTCTTATAAAATCACATATTATTGACAGATATCTCCTATTGATTCTTTTTCCCTAGAAAACCCTGATTAATACATGAAATAACACACTCTTAATCAGTGGTTCAAAGAAGAATTTGAAAGAGAAATCAATAAATATCTTTAAATGAATGAAAATGAGACTACAACATACCCAAACCTATTGGACCCTTACCAGATAAATGGTTACCAAATATTTCCTCCCATTAAGTAGGCTGCCTTTTCACTTTCTTGACAAACTCATTTGGAAAGCAAAAACTTTTAGTTTTGAAAAGATCCCATTTATCTATTTTGTCTCGTGCTTGAGTATGAACTTTATGAAACCATTTCCTACTACAAGATCTCATGGAAGCTTCCCTACATTATCTTCTAGGAGTTTTTTAGTTTTGGCTCTTACTTTTAGGTCTTTGATCCATCTTGAGTTAATTTTTGTAATTAGGCCATGAAATGGTGATACTCTTTCATTCTTTTGGATATGGATATCCATTTCTCCAAGCACCATTAGTTGAAGAGGCAATTATGTCCCATTTGGGTGGCCCTGTCAAATATCAGTTGACTGTATATGTGAGGATCTATATCAGAATGTTCAATTTGGTTCTATTGGTCAGTATGTCTATCCTTGTGCCAGTGCCACACAGTTTTGACCATTGTAGCTTTGTAGTATGTTTTGAAGTCAGGTAGTGTGATTCCTCCTATTTTCTTTTTCTTTTTCAATATGTTTTTGGCTTTTCAAGGCCTCTTGCCTTTCCAAATAATTTCATAATTAGCTTTGCCAATTTAGTAAAAAAAGTTGTAATTTTTATTAGGATTGCATTAAATCTGTAATTCAGTTTACATAGACAGACATCTTGATATTTAGTCTTCCAATACATGAACATGGGATATTCTTCCATTTATTTAGGTCTTCTTTGATTTCCTTTAACATTGTCATGTCTGTGTACAAGTCCTTTACATCTTTAGTTAAGTTTATTCCTAGATATTCTTTTAGTTGCTATTGTGAATGGAATTTTTCCCTTGATTTCCTCCTCAGATTGCTCATTAATGATGTACAGAAATGTACTGATTTTTGCATGTGGATCTTATATCCTGCCACTGTACTGAAGTGGCTTACCAGCTCTAGAAACTTTTTTGTAGATTTCTTAGGGTTTTCTATGTAAGTTCATCTTCCTATGTGTTATCTCAGTGGGTGGAGACCAACAAAATAAATAAGAAAATATTAAGCTCCTATCCTGGGGGGACCAGCTGTCTTCTCAATTTAAGGGGTAAGAATCTCTTGAAAACATAGACAGTGCCTAATAAAAGAAAACAGACCAGTATGCCAAAACTTCAATATTATTGCACATAACTATGAACCTTATCCTTCAAAAATTGAAACTCAGTGGTTACCATAGGTTCTGATGTGAGTGGAAAGGAAGAATAGAAGAAATGGAACATAGAACATTGAAATTTTTCTGCATGATCTTGCAATGATGAATATAGGCCATTTTAAACTTTGTGAAAATCTATAAGTGTATGGTGCAAAAAGCAGACCATAATGTTAACCACTGACCATGTTTAGTAGAAGTGCTTCAATGTTTATACATCAGTTGTAATAAAGGTACCATACTCATGTAAAATTTAATTAATAGGGGAGAGGGTTGGGTATATAGGAATTCCCTATATTTTCTATGTAACTTTTCTATTACTTAAAACTTCTTTGAAGATAAAGCAAAAAAAATTAACACACTGGGGGAACATATGAAATTGTGACTGTACATAAAAGGCAACAGATCTTACAGTGATGAAAGAAACATTGAAATAAACTTATTGTACTTAATTTTAAAATTTTTTTCCTTTATTTTTTATTTTATTTTTTATTATTTTATTATCTTATTTTTGTTTATTTTTAAACTTTGTTTTTGGGGAGGTTTTGGATTGTAGAAGGATCACAATTGTGGCAGGGAGAATCACTGGTGTGAGGTGTTGGTGATGGGGGATGTTTAGAGATTGGTGCACCTGGGGCATGCCTCTAAGGGATATGAATATGTTCAGATGTTCATGGGGCATTATCTTGGTGGGTGGAGTCCTGCACAATAGCTGAAACAATATTGAATTCCCATCCTGGGGAGTCCTGTGACATTCTCTAATAGAGGAGCAAAAATCCCCCAAGTACCTGGGCAGTGCCTAGCAAAGGAGGACAGACCATTACAACAGGTCCTTTACATTGATGGTGGTACTTAAGAATCTTTTCTCAAGAAATTGAATCTTAGCCTAGTATTGTATATTGCCTAAGAGTCACCTCCTGGAAGCTTCCTTGTTGCTCAAATGTAGTTTTTCTCTAAGCCAAACTCAGCATATATATGTACTACCTACCCCCCCCCCCCCCCACCACCACCAGCATAGGACTTGACTCCAGGGGATGAGTTTCCCTGGCACCAAGGGATTATTATCAAGCACCAACTAGTGATGCATTTAGAAAAAGACCTTGACTAAAAGGGAAATATTATGTATAAATAAGTTTTTATGTCTAAGATTTCAAAGTGAGTCACTTATGCATGTTTTAGGAGGATCTCATTGACTGCAAATGTAAACAGTGTCTCAAACAGCAGAGCTCCTGAGGGCTCTAGAGACATCTAGACACTATAGATTGGGCAGACAATTTCAGAAATTTAGCACCCTATTGGTGGACCTTATTTTTGAATATATGCTTCCCAACATAACAGAGGTTAGGCTCACAATTTTCCTATACATGACTCTTCTGCCCCTTTTACTTGAACCTATAATTAACACAATACTTATTAAACATATGTTCCAGAGACTTAAATATTCAGTCTGTTCATATGCCAGTTGAGCCCTGAATATCAGCAAGAGTTGCATAAACTATTTTCAGTTCATTGGACTTACCCAGGACAAATAAAAAATGATGATGATGGACAACACCCTTCCCAAGAAAAAGAGTATCAACAACTACAATCAAGACAGTCCCATCCATCTGCCCCATGGGATCTGGAGCCCCTCTCAATCAGAGGCAGAGTGGGCATCACCACCCCCAAATCCTCAAGATTGAGAAGTGAACAGACTGAGGGGGAAATGCAACTATGGACAAAGTTAACTTATTAATATTGTAGTAGTAATGGAAGAATATGTAACATTAATATAAAGACAGTAGCCACTGGGGGTCTGTGGGAAGGGAGGAGGGAAAAAAAGGCGTTACATGAGGTATTTTGGGGATGTTGGAACTGTCCTGCATGACATTGCAGTGAATGATGCAGGCATTGTACATTTTATGAAAACCAATGAGATTGTGAAACTCCAAGTGTGAACTGTAGTGTAAACTATAGCTCATGGTTGATAGCAATGCTTCAATATGTGTTCATCAATTGTAGCAAATGTATCACACTAATGAAAGATGTTGTTAATAGGGGAAACTGTGTGATGGGGATGGAGTGGGGTATATAAGAATTCCCTATTTTTGATGTAACATTTATGTAATACAAGCATCTTTAAAAATAAAAAATGAACTAAAAAAAACCAAAAACCACCTATGGGATACAGCAAAGCAGTTCTGAGAGTTTATAGCCCTCAATGCTTACCTTAAAAGAGAAGAAAAAGTGTAAATAAAAAACTTAACTGCACACCTGGATGAACTAGAAAAACAACAAACTAATCCCAAACTAAGCTGAAGGAAAGAATGGGGTTTAGAGCATAAATAAAAGAAATTTAGAACAGAAAAATTTATCAACAAAACCAAAAGTTGGTTTTTCGAGATCAACAAAATCATCAAACCTTTAGCTAGACTGACAGAAGATGCAAATAAATAAAATCGGAAATGAGAAAAGGGCCATTACATTGATGACACAGATATAAGAGAGATCATAAAAAGATACTATGAACAACTGAAATGGATGAATTCCTAGAAACACAGGAACAACCTACACTGACTCTAGAAGAAATAAACCTTGACAAACCAATCACAAACAAATAGATTGAAACAATTATCAAACAACTCCCCAAAATGAAAAGTCCAGGACCAGATGGCTTCACAGGGTAGTTCTGCCAAGCATTCAAAGATGATCTAATATTAGTTTTGCTCAAGCTCTTCCAAAAAATTGAAAAGAAAGGAACACTACCAAACTCATTCTATGAAGCCAACATTACCCAACACCAAGCCAGATGAAGATAATACTATGAAAAAAAAATTACATACAGATCTCTCTAATGAACATAGATGCAAAAATCCTCAACAAAATACTTGCAAACCAAATCCAAAAGCATATTAAAAGAATTATACATCATGATCAAATGGGTTTGATCACAGGTATGCAAAGGTAGTTCAATGCAAGAAAATCAATTAGTGTAATTGTTTTAGTCAGCCAAAGAGGTGCTGATGCAAAATACCAGAAATTGGTTGTGGTATTTTTTTTCTGTTTTGTTGTATTACTATTTATTTATTTATTTATTTATTTAGGTTCTATGAGCTCTTTATTTTTTTTAAATGTTGCATTAAAACATATAATACATTCCCATATACTCTCCACCCCCCTCACTCCACTTCTCCCACATCAACACCTCTTTCATGATTGTGGCACATTCATTGCATTTGATGAATACATTTTGGAGCACTGCTATACCCATGAATAATAGTTTACGTTGTAGTTGACACTTTCCCCCAGTCCATTCAGTGGGTCATTGCAGGATATATAATGTCCAGCATCTGTCCCTGCAATATCATTTAGGACAACTGCAAGTCCCCAAAATGCCCCCACATCACATCTCTTCTTCCCCTCCCTGCCCCCAGCAAATACCATGGCCACTTTCTCCTCATCAATGCTACAGTTTCTTCCATAACTAGTCACAATAGTTCCATAGTAGAATATCAGTAAGTCCACTCTAATCCATACTCTATTTGTCCATCCTGTGGACCCTGGGATGGTTATGTCCACTCCACCTCTATATTGAGAGGGGGCTTAGATTCCACATGGATAATGGATGCAATTCTCCTGCTTGAAGTTATAGACCCTCTCGGCTCCCTGGTGTGGTGGCTGATCTTCTTGGTTGTTTTTTTTTTTAAAGGTATTTATTTGGGTTAGGAACTTAAAGATATCATAAAGCATAAATTATTTCTCTCACCAGAGTCTATTTTCATGTGTTGGAACAAGATGGCTGCTGACATCTGTAAGGGTTCAGGCTTCCTGTGCTCCTTCCTTACAGGGTCTTGCTTCTCTCTGGGTTCAGGATTCCTCCTTCCCAGGGCTTGCTGCTTCCTGGGCTCAGTGTTCCTCTCTTCCCAGGGCTTGCTTCTCTTTACTATGTGAGGTTATTTCCCAAGGCTCCAGCTTAAGACTTCAGGATCAAACTCCAACATCAAAAACCCTCAACTCTGTCCTTTGCCATGCCTTTTATCTGTGAGTCCTCACCCACCAAAGGGTGGGAACTCAACTCCCTAATGACGTGGTCCAATCAAAGCCCTAATCATAACTCAATCATGCCCAGTAATCGACCAGATTACAAACATAATCCAATATCTATTTTTTGAATTCATAACCATATCAAACTGCTACATTCCACCCTCTGAATTCCAAAAAGACAATACAATATATGAAAAAACCTTAAATCAGTAACAATGCACAATATCACTATCAATTTAAAGGAATACAGTTTGTCTTGGGGCAAAGTCCATTCTGCTATAGACCTCTGAAACAAAACAATTTATGTTTCCAATACACAAATGAACAAAGGATAAACATTTTTGTAACAATAAGGAGAAAATGGAAGGGAAACAAGAGTCAGGGGTCCTCCACAATTCAGCAAACCTGCAGGGCATCCTCCATTTGATTTCAGTCTGAGAGTCATTCTTAATATGATGGTTTCTTCTCCTTGGTGCCTATGGGAACCCACCTTTTCCACATGCTTGCCCAATGACCATTTTCTTGGTTTCACCTCATCAAGCATCTGGGTGTCAACCAAACTCCAGACTTCACCCTCCAAGAGTGTTGGGGTGATTGCCACGCCTTACCCGATTTTGGGGTTACAGTCTTAGGCCCCTAGTATAGTGATGTGAGGACAACATTCCCCCTAACCTTTGGCATACAGGCTCAACCCTCTCAGAGCAACGAATTGACCACCTGCCCTTCCCTATCCTTTGGGGGACAGGTCCACCTCTCTCAGACCTATGGGGTGCTGACCTTAACTGCCATAGTCCTTGGGGAATGTGCTCCACCCTCTCTGTACCCTGGAGTGGCAAAACTCTCCCAGAACATCAGGTGGGAAAATCCACTCTCTTCAACTGTTGGTGCAAACTCACCCTCTCTGTATACATGGTGGGGTTCCTCTTTTGGTCAAGGTGATGACTTAAATCCAGATCTCAGCTTCCATGGTTTTCCTCTTAAAGATGTTTCTCCTTCAATCTCTCCTTTCCATGTCCCTTTTAGTCCAAGCTGACAGTGGTTTTGTTCATACAGCTCTCTGAAAAACCTTGTTGATTTAGCATGCAAGAAGCAGTGATCCAAGCCATCAGAGAGTAAGACTTTTCACAAATCTTTCTGAGGCAAAACTGCATCTTCAATCCTGATTTGCAAATTCCAAGTTTAGGTAAGTCCTCCAATGGGGCACTTTCTTCTGGGAGTTTTATTTCCAGAGGCTTGGAATTTCTGAAATTGGTTTCTTTTTTTGTGCCTAACAGTTTAGTCCTCAGAATATCTCTTTTGTCTAGCATTTTGCTATAAGCTGCAAGCAGAAGCCAAGCCTCATTCTCTGGGTTTACTTTGGAAATTTCTTCAGCTAAATGCCCAGGTGCCATTTTCAAATTCTGCCTTCCATAAATCACCAGGAGTTAATCTTGCGAAGTTCTCTGCAACTTTAAAAAATGTATCACCTTTGCTCCAGATTCCAATAACAGTTTAATCATTTACTTCTAAGGCATCATAAAAAGCCTTTTTAGCATCCATATTGCTATCAACAATCTCTTCAAAGCACTGTAGGTCTTTCCTTCCAAGCATCTCACAATTCCTCCAAAAAATACCCCTTACCCATTTATAGAACTGTTCCAGCATATTGGTAATTGCAAAAGCACTTCCCCACTCCTCAGTACCAAATTCTGTTTTAGCCAGCCAAAGGGGTGCTGATGCAAAATACCAGAAATTGGTTGGCTTTTATAAAGGGTATTTATTTGGGATAGGAGCTTACAGATACCAGGCCATAAAGCATAAGTTACTTCTCTCACTGAAGTCTATTTTCACATGTTGGAGCAAGATGGCTGCTGACATCTGTGACAATTCAGGTTTTCTGGGTTCCTCCCTTCCAGGGTCTTGCTTCTCTCTGGGTTCAGGGTTCCTCTCTTCCCAGGGCTTTCTGCTTCCTGGGCTCAGCGTTCCTCTCTTCCTGGGGCTTGCTTCTCTTCCTTTATGAGCTTACTTCCTAGGGCTCCAGCTTAAGACTTCAGCATCAAACTCCAGCATCAAAACTCCAACATCAAAAATCCTCAACTCTGTCTTTGCCATGGCTTTTATCTGTGAGTCCCCACCCACCAAGGGATGAGGAGTCAACTCCCTAATGACATGGCCCAATCAAAACCCTAATCATAACTCAATCATGCCCAGTAATAGACTGGGTTACAAACATAATCCAATATATATTTTCAGAATTCATAACCATATGAAACTGCTACAGTAATAAACCATATTAATAAATTGAAGAAGAAAAACCACATGACCCTCTTGATTGATGCAGAAAAGGCATTTCACAAAATATAGCATCCTTTCTTGATAAAGACAATCCAAAAGATAGGAATAGAAGGAAGGTTTCTCAACATGGTAAAGTGCATAAACGAAAACCCACAGCTAACATAGTATTCAATATTGCAAGACTCAGAAATCTCCCAGTGAGAACAAGGAACAAGGCAAGGATGCCCAATATTCAATATTTTGCTGGAAGTTCTAGCTAGAGCAATTAGGAAAGGAAAGGAAAAGAAGAAAGGAAGGAGGGAGGAAGGGAGGGAGGGAGGGAGGAAGAGAGGAAGGGGGAAGAAAAACTAAATAAAAGTCATCCAAATAGGAAAGGAAAAATAAAATTGTTGGTATTCACTGATGATATGATCCTGTATCTGGAAAATCCCAAGAAATCCACAACAAAGTTCCTAGAATTAATAGGCAAATTCAGCATTGTGGGGTGGAATACAAGATTAATAGTCAAAATACAATGCTAATGAACAATCTGAGGAGGAAGTCAGAAAAAATTTCAATTATCATAATGACTAAAAGAATCAAATCTTTTGGAATAAACTTAATGAAGGCTGTAAAGGACTTGTATTCAGAAAACTATAAAAGACTGCTAAAAGAAAACAAAGAAGACCTAAATAAATGGAACGACATTCCATGTTCATGGATTGAAAGACTAAATATCATTAAGATGTCACTTGCGGTTCTGTAAGCTGGAAGAGAAAAATGTATATAAGGGAAGTCTCAATAATATTCAGTGCCAATTTCTCATCAGAAACTACTGAGGCAAGAAGGCAGTGAGACAAAATATTTAAAGTACTGAAGAAAAAAACTGCCAAACAAGAATTTTACATACAGTGAGACTCTCAAAAATGAAGAGATTAAGACATGCACAGTCAAAGTTGGAGGACTCATACTTCCTGACTTTTAAAGCTTATTAGAAATCTATAATGATCAAATCAGTATAGTACTGGCCCAAGGACAGACATAGAGACAAATGGAAACAAATTGGTAGTTCAAAAATAAACCCTCACTTCTATGAATGATGAAGCTCAATTGATTTTTTTATCCCCCCACCCCCTTTGTGGCTTTTTGCATGCCATCTGTGCTCTGTATCCCTTTGCTGTGTATTCTTCTGTGTCTGTATTTATTTATTTCCCTTGCTGTCTGCTCTCTGTGTCCATTCATTGTGTGCTCTTCTGTGTTTTGTTTTGTTTTTTGCTTGTCTCCCTTTTTTGTGTCACTTTGCTGAGTTGGCTCTCCACAACGCTTGTGGACTGGGCAGCACTCTGTGGTGCTTGAGTGCTGGGCAGCACTCCACGGCACTTGCAGGTTGGGCAGCTCTCTGCACCATGCAGGCAGGCCTGCCTTCACAAGGAGGCCCCATGATGTGAACCCAGAGATTCCCATATTGTAGATGGGAGCCCAACTGACTGAGCCACAGCCACTTCTCCTCAAATGATTTTTAAAAATTTATTGAAATATATCATTCATATATAAACATACATAAACAATAAATGTGTAATAGTTGTGAACTTACAAAACAAACATATATAAAATCACACAAACATATATAAAATCTCACCCTATCACCAATCTTGCACTGTTTTTAAACTTTCTTAACTAATGATTAAAGAGCATTGTCAAAATATTACTACTAAACAAAGTATTTTTCTCCTAAACAATCTGATTATTATTATCTTTATATCATTTATATATGAACATACATAAACAATTAAGTGTATAGTAAAAGTTGTGAACTTACAAAGCAAACATGCATAACATCATACAGGGGTCCCATACATCAACCCTCCACCAACACCTTGCATTGTCATGAGACGTTTATTGCAAACTATGAAAGAACACTGTCAAAATCTTACTACTAATCATAGTTCTAATCTTACATTTGGCATGTTTTTTCCCTAACCCACCCGATTATTATTTTTTAATTATACTTCTTTATGACAGAAGTTGTAAACTTATAAGACAATCATGCACATGTGCAGAATTCCCAAACAACACCCCTCCATCAATGTACCACAATGTGGTGTGTCATTTGCTACAGATAAAATAATATCTTCTGATTATTGCCATGTCCATAGTGTACATTTTGCTCACATTTTCCATACTGCCTCAGTATCAAACACAGTATATCTTTTGCATAGATGCAAGAATATTACATTATTACTACTAACCACAGTCCATAAGTCATCCAGCTGTATTTTTCCCATGCTTCTCCACATTCCCAACACCCTGCAGTAGTAGTATACATTTGCTCTAGTTAACAAAGGACACTCTTGCATCTGTACCATCAACCACAATTCTTAGTCACCTCTTGGTTTACTGTGCTATCCAGTTCCTAGATTATTCTCAAGCATTCTGTCAATTGGTATTTACATACCTAGACTACCATATTCAGCCACATTCCCATTGATAAACTCACTGTTGCTGTATGTTACCATACACTCTATACATTTCCTCAATTTTACAGTAAAGCTAATTAAAACTTCTATGCGGCGGCTTGCTCAGTCGGTAGAGGTGGGGTCTGGCTGCGGACGAGGGGTTGGTCCAGCTCTGGATGAGGGGTCAGTCCCGCTTGGGACGAGGGGTAGGTCCCACTTGGGACGAGGGGTCGGTCCGGCAGCAGACGAGGGATCGGTCTCACAAGGGGTTGTGCGGTTCGGCTGACGGGGTCGCCCGGCGAAGCCAGCGACGAAGGGGTCGCCCGGAGAAGCAGGCGACGAAGGGGTCGCCCGGAGAAGCAGGCGACGAAGGGGTCGCCCGGAGAAGCAGGCGACGAACTGGGGACAAGGGAGGCCAGGCCCTTGTTGGGGGCTCTCAGGACTGGAGGGCGCATGGCAGAAGAACTACCGCGGAGACAAGGTAAACACGCAAGTCCACTTTACTGAGGGAGAGGCAACAGTTTTATAGGGGCTGGGGAAGGCTGATTGGTCGAAGCCACACCCTGTTCTGATTGGTTGCCGGCGAAAGGTCAGTGGGCGGTACGGTACTGGACAGGGGAGGGGTGGTGGTTAGGGATTGGCTGTCGCTGTTGCTGGGGGAAGGGGCAGGGTTTAGGGATTGGTGGCTGCTGTTGCTGGGGTGCAGGGCAGACTTGAGTTTCCCGCCCACGCCTGGCCGTTGCTGCTGTCGGGGGAGGGGAAAAGGGCAGACTGGATTTTTCCGCCCACGCCTGGCTGTTGCTGTCGGGGGAGGGGAAAAGGGCAGACTGGAATTTTCCGCCCTGCGCCTGCACAGGGAGAAAGAAGAAGAAGGGTGCCGCCCTACAGGCATCGTGTGGCGCCATCCGGGAGGAGGGGCGGCCATGGAAGCATGGCTGCCAAGAAGGGGAGACCCGAGGGCACTCTGCGCCCATGCCGAGCTCCCTTCAGGGGTGGCGGTGAGTCCGACCAGCCACCCTATTATGGGGGCAGCTGCTTGGCCTGCCGCGGCCGCTCCCCCGCCAGGCCAGCAAACCACACTTCAGCCCGAGGGGTGACCGCATTTCCCCCTTCTTTTCAAATAAGGACCAGGATGGCAGCAGCAACAAGTAGCTGAGGCCCAAGAGGCAGTAAGCAATGAGGGAAGCGGGGCTGAAGAGGGAGGTGAGTATGACGGGGATATAAATGTACAATTTAGGGGGTGGTATCTTGCCGTTGCAAGCAAGGGTGGCCAATGTCCAATTCTCGTTGATCTCAGTGGCTATAAGGTCCATCTGCTTGTTAAAAGTCCAGGATGACAGCGCGTTACAGGTAGTTGATCTCTTCTTGGCGGCGAAGAGCGGTAGAGGCAGACTGTGTGATGGTCTGGAGGATCGCAGCGGTGAGGACAAGTCGCGTCAGGGCACCTGCGACAGTGGTGGCGGCAGCGTCGGGAGTGGTGGAGACGTAGGCGAGGACAATAAGAAGGCCAAAGTCTTCACGGGCGCGAGAGAGGCCGATGTTAATGGGGCGGGCCGACATGGGGTGGCCCAATCTGCAACGCAGTGGGGGTTCAGGCAAAAAAAAAGGAGGGGGGCGGGGGACGAGAAAGGACGCTTTGGATGGCTGAGAAGAGGAGTGAGGTCGAGACAGGAGGAAGCTCCGCAGAAGTATGGGGAGGCAAGAGCAGAAGCATTATTGGATGCTAGAAAGCAGGCCGCGGGCCGGGGAAAGCGGGTTGCGGGCCGTTTAGCAGGGCTGGAGCTGCTTGAGAGCGATGGCGGCATGGGGGACTGTGGTTACAATCTTCTGGGGTGGTAGCGGCTAGACAGATGGCGGAAAATATTATCAAGAAAGCAAAGGTTATGAGGAAGAAATAGAGTATTAAAGGCTGTGGGGGAAGTGAGAAGATCATTTAGAGGATAGGGTTGAGAATGGTATGTTTAAGACAGAAGCTTTGTGGTTTGTAGGAGACTGCTTTATAAACGAAGGAGAATGAGGGCAGTAAATATAGTAACGATAGATAGGAAGATGACAGTGAGGAGGAGTCTTTGTATAAGGTTCCAATCGTCCGGCGCAACAGTGGCTAGGCTGATAGCGAGGGGTGTTGCTAAATAGACAATGGCTGCAAAGACAAAACCATTTTTTGTTTCCTTAAGAATAACTTTTCTTTAAATACTTAGTAGCATGCAATATTAGAAACCGTTTCCTAAAAGCAAGTTGGCAGGGGAGCTTGGTTGCTGTTAATCTTTCCTGTTATAAAATTACCTTTTATTATTATTATCATCAATTTAGTTTTATATATATATATTTAAGAATGACCTTTTGGAATTAGCCATTTAATACCTTAATGTAAACTATTGAAGATAAATTTTATCTTTACAGAGCACATTCCCTTACGTAAAGTTATCACAATACCTTTTACACTTGCCGCATGCAAATTAAGTTTCAAGAGTTTATGAAAAATTAGCCATCTTACTTTAGGACAAAATACGTCTTTTTGCAAAACTTATTACATTTCCGTTAGCATTTTTACAAACTTTTAACCTTTTTAATATTCATATAAGTTTTACATTCTTCATATTATCCTGTGAAGAAAAATAAGTTATTCATTTTAATCTAGGCAAGAACAACTTTTTATGAAGACGTACAGTTAATTTTGTTAATTAAGACTTACAATTTTTTTTTAAATTGTAGATATCTTATTAACATTTAAACTTATGTATTAATATAATAAACTTAAGTATTAATATAAGCGCTTATTTAATTTTTGGCCATTTGAATAGAGCTCTTTTAAAGATTTCTAGTAATTTATATTTACCATCCGGAGGTATCACAATATACGTTGACATTGAACGAACAGACAGACAAACACAGAACAATTACAACACATTAACAGAAATATATAATTTATTTACAGTTGACTCATAACTCTTACTTTCTTGGTATAGCTGCTTTTAAATCCTTTTTTATATAGCATATCATAGATTATAAGCTGTTTGAAAGAGATCTTACACCGGTGAGTGTCTAGGAGACCGGCGAGGGCCCGAACTTGTGGGGCTTGCTTAGCAGATAGGATGTTACCCATTGCTAATGGCCTTTTGGAGCCAATAAGAAAAGGGGCCCTTACCTTCAGAGCGCGGCGATGGGAGCCGAGGTGCGCGGTGAGACGAGGGGTCGGAGCCGGTGGGGCTCCGACGGTGGTCGCGGGCCAAGAGAAGGCCCCGACGAGGGGAGGGTGGGACGACGAGCAGTGGAGCAAGGCAAAGGGGAGCAAGCGCAGAGGGGAGGAGGCAGAGGTGAAGGCAGGGGTGGAGGTGCTCAGGCACGCGCTCTTGAGAGTTTTATTGGCGCCTCTTAATCATAGCGGGTCGGTATAAGCCCCCGACATGGAAGGAGAAAGCCATCCAGCGATTCTCCCAGACCACCGTGGATCATATGAGGTCACCAAGGTTCAGGAGCAGCAATGCAGAGCGAAAAGATAGGGGTGAGAAAAGAGGAGAGCGTAGGGCTATGGTAGGGTTACTTCAGACGTGCAAGCGCATGCTCCCGAGAAATCCAAGGCTCCTCTTAATCATAGCGGGTCGGTATAAGCCCCCGACATGGAAGGAGAAAGCCATCCAGTGATTCTCCCAGACCGCCGTGGATCATATGAGGTAGCCAAGGCTCAGGTAGCAGCAATGTTGCACGAGAGAAGTCCCAAGGTGAGAAGAGAGGAGGGCGTAGGGCTGTGGTAGGATTACTTCAGACTTGCAAGCGCACGCTCCCGAGAAATCTAAGGCTCCTCTTAATCATAGCGGGTTGGTATAAGCCCCCGACATGGAAGGAGAAAGCCATCCAGTGATTCTCCCAGACCGCCGTGGATCGTATGAGGTAGCCAAGGCTCAGGTAGCAGCAATGTTGCACGAGAGAAGTCCCAAGGTGAGAAGAGAGGAGGGGGGGGCTGCCAGGTTATGGAGTGAGGCTGTGGTGGGGTTGCTTTGCCCCACGTTGGGCGCCAGCTGCGGCGGCTTGCTCGGTCGGTAGAGGTGGGGTCTGGCTGCAGACGAGGGGTCGGTCCAGCTCTGGACGAGGGGTCAGTCCCGCTTGGGACGAGGGGTAGGTCCCACTTGGGACGAGGGGTCGGTCCGGCAGCAGACGAGGGATCGGTCTCACAAGGGGTTGCGCGGTTCGGCTGACGGGGTCGCCCGGCGAAGCCGGCGACGAAGGGGTCGCCCGGAGAAGCAGGCGACGAAGGGGTCGCCCGGAGAAGCAGGCGACGAACTGGGGACAAGGGAGGCCAGGCCCTTGTCGGGGGCTCTCAGGACTGGAGGGCGCACGGCAGAAGAACTACCGCGGAGACAAGGTAAACACGCAAGTCCACTTTACTGAGGGAGAGGCAACAGTTTTATAGGGGCTGGGAAAGGCTGATTGGTCGAAGCCACACCCTGTTCTGATTGGTTGCCGGCGAAAGGTCAGTGGGCGGTACGGTACTGGACGGGGGAGGGGTGGTGGTTAGGGATTGGCTGTCGCTGTTGCTGGGGGAAGGGGCAGGGTTTAGGGATTGGTGGCTGCTGTTGCTGGGGTGGAGGGCAGACTTGAGTTTCCCGCCCACGCCTGGCCGTTGCTGCTGTCGGGAGAGGGGAAAAGGGCAGACTGGATTTTTCCGCCCTGCGCCTGCACAGGGAGAAAGAAGAAGAAGGGTGCCGCCCTACAGGCATCGTGTGGCGCCATCCGGGAGGAGGGGCGGCCATGGAAGCATGGCTGCCAAGAAGGGGAGACCCGAGGGCACTCTGCGCCCATGCCGAGCTCCCTTCAGGGGTGGCGGTGAGTCCGACCAGCCACCCTATTATGGGGGCAGCGGCTTGGCCTGCCGCGGCCGCTCCCCCGCCAGGCCAGCAAACCACACTTCAGCCCGAGGGGTGACCGCACTTCTACGTACATTAAACATCAGTAATTCATTCAGTCCTCTTATCTCCTTTAAGAATCCACCACCTACCACCAGGTCTTGAAGATATTTTCCTAGAATTTCTTCTAGAAGTTTTATGGTTCTTGTTTTATTTTTAGTTTTTTGATCCATTTTGAGTTAGTTTTTGGATAAGGTGTGAGATAGGGTTCCTCTTTCCTTCTTTCAGCTATGGATGTCCAATTCTTTTGGCACCATTTGTTGAATGGATTGTTCTGCCTGAGTTGTGTGAGTTTGACAGGCTAGTCAAAATTCACTTGACCATAATTGTGAGGGTCTGTTTCTGAATCATAAATTTGGTTCCATTGGCCTATTGTGTCTGTCTTTAGGCCAGTACCATGCTGTTTTTACCACTATAGGTAGGTATTATGATTTAAAGTCTGGAGATGAGGGTTCACATTTCCTTTTTATGATGTTTCCGGCTATTCAGGACTCCTTACCCTTCCAAAAAAATTTCATGATCGTGTTTTCAGTTTTTTCTGAAATGCTGGTGGAAATTTTATTGGTATTGCATTAACTCTGTATATCAATTTGAGTAGAATTGACATCTTAATAATATTTAGTCTTCTAATCCATGAGCATGGAATATTCTTCCAGTTCTTCAGGGCTTTTTGATTTATTTAACATTGAGTTGCAGTTTTCTGAATACAAGTGCTTTATATTGTTGGTTAAGTTTATTCCTGACTATCTGAGTGTTATCTGTCATGTTTTATTTTCACCACTGTTTTGACACTTTAGTTACTTTTATTGATATAATCTTCATTTCTAGACTCTCTTCCAGGCCTCTCTCTCCTGTCTTTTCTTTTCTTGCTCTAGCACAGCCTTTAGTATTTCCTGAAAATCTGGACTCTTGTTTAGAAATTCTCTCAGTTTCTGTTTATCTGTGAATATTCTAATTTCACCCTCATTTTTGAAACACAGTCTTGCTGTATATAAGATTCTTGGCTAGAAGTTTTTCTCTTGTAGTATCTTAAATATATCAGACCACTGTCTTCTTGCCTCCATGGTTTCTGGTGAGTAATCAGCACTCAATATTACTGGGTATCCCTTATATGTTATGCATTGCTTTTCTCTTGCTGCTCTCAAAATTCTCTCTTTGTCTTTGACCTTTGACATTCTGATGAGTATGTGTCTCCGAATTGGTCTATTCAGATTTTTTCAGATGGGAGTATGTTGTGCTTCTTGGACAGAGATGTCTATGTCCTTCAATAGGGTTGGGAAATTTTCTAACATTATTTCTTTAAATATTCCTTCTGCCCCTTTTCCCTTCTCTTCTCCTTCTGGGACATCCATGACATGTATGTTTGCACATCTCTTGCTATCATTTAGTTCCCTGAGACCTTGTTCAATTTTTTTCCATTGTTTTCTTCATCTGTTCTTTTGTATGTTCACTTTTAGAGGCCATTTCTTCAAGCTCACCAATCCTTTCTTCTGCCTCCTCAAATCTGCTCTTGTATGATTCCAATGTTTTTTAAATTTCATTTGTTGTACCTTTCATTTCCATAAGATCTGCTATTTTTCTATATATGCTTTCAAATTCTTCTTTGTCCTCATCCAGTGTCTTCTTAATATCCTTAATCTCTTTAGCCATCTCATTGAGTTTATTAAGATTTGTTTGAACATCTATCATTAGTTGTCTCAACTCCTTTATGTCATTTGGAGGCTTATCTTGTTCCTTTAACTGAGCCATAGGTTCCTGTTTCTTTGTGTGGATTGTAATTTTTTGTTGGTGTCTTTGCATCTGGCTTACTATTTTTCCTGGGTGCATTTTTTCTCTCTAGTTTAGGGCTTCCTATTGTTTCTCCCTTGCTGGTTATGCAGTAGAAGCCAAGCATATAGTTAATGCTGTAAGCTGTGGAGGCTCAGGCTGCCCTCATTGCACCAGGGGTCAATGAAGCTTCTTCCAACTTTCTCACAGCTATGTGGAATAATCCACGTGCAGGCCTAGACTATAGTTGCCCAGAGAGACTGATGAAGCTTCACATTCCTTTCTCCCCTGCCTGGGGCAGGGATGGGGCTGCAGGTGTGAGCAGCAATCTATGCAGTGCGAGTCCTAAGATGACCACAGTTGCCATGGTAAACTTCTGATTTTCAGTCTATGCCAGCCAAATTTCCTTGCAGTTACCTGTATAGGGTGGTGCAGGACTCTTCTGCCTCCTTTCTCCCAGAGGCAGGGTGAAGCCTAGCCAGGCTGCAGGCAGATCTGCATGAAAGAAACTATCAGCCTGACTTCCCCTCAGGGGGCAGAGTCAAAATCGTGGCTACTGTCCTCTTTCTGACTTGGACTGCTTCTCACCCCAGCTGTTCCCCAGGTTATCACTTAGTCAGCCAAGTATCCTAATCAGTAGCTAAGATCAGCAGCCAACTGTCTCTTCCTCCCGTTTCTGGGAAATGGAGCTTGCAATTCCAGCCACAGAACAGCTCCTGGGGTGGCTTGTTCCACCAGAGTAGGACCATCACCAGCCTCTGCAGCTTGGCTGGTAATTTCCCAGAGAGGCTGGCGCATGTCCTGAGGCTTCCTCCCTGCTGGAAGTGGCACTGGGGCCTAGGCTAGACATGCAATATGGTTTGGATGGGAAGAAGCTGGTCCCCACTAGCGCTGGGATTTTCAGTCCGCCCCACTTCCCCTAGTGCCAGGTACAGAGTTAAGATGGTGGCTCCCAGCCTCTTTCTGACCTGGACAGGCTCAAACCTTGGCTGTTCTCAGGATCATACTGTAGCCCACTGAATTTACTCATCAGTAGCTGAAATTGGTGCCCAACCGTCTCTTCCTCCCCCATTTTGGGGAAGTGGAGCTTTCAATTCCAGCTGTGGAACAGCTCCCAAGGTGGCTTGTGCCTCCAGTGGAGGATGGGCATTGGCCTCCATGGTGTAGAGCACTCTATTTATGAGTCTTCTCTGCAGACGGGTAGTCTCCTCCTTCCACTTCCCCAAGGACGTTGCAGAATGCTCTTCTGGCCTCCTGGAGCCTCTAAACGGTGCTTCAGCTAGCTCCAGAGAGCTGTGGGTGTTTGCTAACTGCCCTGTAGCAGGAACTGACTCTAGGAGCTCCTTACTCTGCCACCATCTTGCTGGTTTTCTCCCTTCAATAAATTTTTTATCAGAGTGCCAAGTCCACTCAATTGGGGAAGAGTAGTCTCTTCTACAAATGGTGCTGGGAGAACTGGATATCCATATGCAAAAGAATGAATGTGGATCCCTACCTCACACCATATATATAAATATCAACTCAAAATTGACCAGATACCTAAATATGAGAACAAAAACTATAAAACTCCTAGAAAAAAACATAGGAATGCATCTTCAGGACTTTGTGCTAGACAATGGTCTTAGATAAAGTCAAAAGCACATGCAACTAAAGAAAAAAATAAATGGAATAGAATGTTATCAAAATTAAAAACTTTGTAAAACAAGGAACTTCATCATAAGAGTAAATAGATAATTTTTAGAGTGTAGAAACTATTTGGAAAAAACTTATTTCATGGCAAAAGACTTCAATAGACATTTTTCTAAAGAAGATATACAAATGGCCAAAAAGCATACAGAAAGATGCACAATATCCTTAACATGAAAATGCTAGTGAAATGCAAATGAAAGCCATGATGAGATACCATTTCATACCCAGTAGAGTGGCTACTATTTAAAAAAAAAAACAGAAAATATCAAGTATTGGAGAGGATGTGGGGATATAAGGACATTTTTTCGTTTTTGGTGGGAATTTCAAAAGGTGCAGCTGCTGAGGAAAACAATAAGAGTTCCTCAGAAAGTTCAATATAAAATTATCAAATGACCCAGCAATCCCACTTCTAAGTATATACCCCAAAAACTGAAAGCAGGGACTTAAACAGGTATTAGTACATTGATAGCAGCATTATTCACATTTGCTAAAAGATGGAAGCAACCCAAGTGTCCATCAACCAATGAATGGGGAAATAAAATGTGGTATATAAATATAATGGAATATATTTTTAAGGTAGTATTATTGTATTTAAAAGAGTCTGTATCCCTTTGTGTGAAAGGAACCCAAAGAGAGTTCACATTTGCTTTAAAGAACATGCATTACAACACTGCTACTTTTCTTTTACTGGAGAAAGAAATGTCAATTTTTCTTTTACTGGGAGATGGAGTGGGTGGAGTATAGGAAATTCCCTATATTTTTTATTATCTTTTTTTTTAAAGATACATAGATCACACAAAATGTTACATTAAAAAATATAAGAGGTTCCCATATACCCCCACTTCCCACCCACCCCACTCCTCCCACATCAACAACCTCTTTCATCGGTGTGGTACATTCATTACATTTGATATATAATGGAATATATTCAACTGTAAAGAGGAATAAAGTTCTTTTTTTAAAAGATTTATTTATTTATTTATTTCTCACCCCTTCCCCCACCCCGCCCCAATTGTCTCTTCTCTGTGTCTTTTTACTGCATCTTCTTCTTTGCCCACTTCTGTTGTTGTCAGCGGCATGGGAATCTGTGTTTCTTTTTGTTGCGTCATCTTGCTGTGTCAGCTCTCTGTGTGGGCGGTGCCATTCTTAGGCAGGTTACACTTTCTTTTGCGCTGGGCAGCTCTCTTTATGGGGCACACTTCTTTCATGTGGGGCTCCCCTATGTGGGGGACACCCCTGCATGGCACTTCTTGCACACATCAGTACTGCACATG
This sequence comes from Dasypus novemcinctus, assembly GCF_030445035.2. Classification (NCBI taxonomy): domain Eukaryota; kingdom Metazoa; phylum Chordata; class Mammalia; order Cingulata; family Dasypodidae; genus Dasypus; species Dasypus novemcinctus. The sequence goes on along the minus strand of NC_080683.1, from coordinate 42,965,099 downwards.
GGCCAGCTTCACATGGGTCAGGGAGGCCCGAGGTTTGAACCATGGACCTCCCACGTAGTAGATGGATGCCCTAACCACAGGGCCAAGTCTACTTCCCAAGGAATAAAGTTCTGATACAGGTGATAACATATATGAACCTTGAAGACATCATGTTGAGTGAAATAAGCCAGACACAAAAGGACAAATATTCTATGATCTCACTAAAATGAAATAATTAGAATAAGCAAATCCACAGACTCAGAAACCAGAATACTGACTACTGAGGTCCAGGATGTGAGTTAATGCCTAATTGGTACAGAATTTCTGCTGTAGTGATGGATAAGTTTTGATAATGATAAATGGGACAGTGGTGATGGTAGCACAATGTTGTGAACTCAATCAACAAAACTGAAATATATATTTGAATGTGGTCAAAAGGGAAATTTTAGTTGTATACATCTTACAAGAATAAAAATTTTAAACACAAAACCATAGGACTGTACATCACAAACAGTGAAACTTAATTTAACTCTGGACTACAGCTAACAGTATGATTATAATAATATTCTTTAATCAATTGTAACAAAGGTACCACACTAATGCAAAGTGTTAATAATGGGGAGAGTGTATATGGGAGCTCTATATTTCAGCATGATTTTTCTGTAAAACTACAACTTCTCTAATGAATAAAAATTTATATTAAAAAAACTACTAAAACTCAACCAACATAAAATAAATAGGTACTCTCAATAGTCCTGTAACCATTTAAGAAAATTAATTGTTTAAAAGTTCCTGAAAAAAAACTTCAGGCACAGGTGGTTTTTCTGGAGAATTCTACCAACATTTAAAGAAAAAAAGTTAACACCAAATTAGCACAGTCTTTTCCAGAATATAGGAGAGGAAGGAATATTCCAATTCATTTTATAAGACCAGTACTATTCTGCTACCAAACCCTGAAAAAGACAGTACAGAAAAAGAAAATACAGACCAATATCTGTCATTAACTTAGGTGCAAAAATCACCAAGAAAATTGGAGCAAATCCCAGCTATCCAGAAAAAAATTATACACCTAGTAGGATTTTTTTCAAGTATGCAAGAGTAATAAACTGATCCACCATATCAATAGACTAAAGAGGAAACATCATCTGATCATATCAACTGATGCAGAAGAAGCACTTGAGATTCAACAGCCATTCATGATTTAAAACAACAGTGAAACAACTTCTTGGCACATTAGAAATGGAAGTGAACTATCTCGGTTTAGTAAAAAATATCTACAAAAAAGACCTTACGCTAACGTCATACATTATGGTGAAATACTGACTACTTTCCACCTAAGGTTGGAAACAAGGCAAGGATGTCTGCTCTCATCACTCTTATTAAACATATTAGGTACTACTATAAAACAAGAAATAATTATGTAGATTGGAATAACAAAACTACCCCTATTTATAGATAACATGATTTTATACTTAGGAAGTCCCATCCCAAGGAACCTCAAAAAAAAAGAAAAAAGGCTTTTAGAAATAGTTTAGCAAAGTCACAGTATACATGATCAACACACAGAATCAATCTCATTTCTATAGAATAAAATTAACATGCAGTAACTAATGTTAAACACACAATATAATGTGTGATTGCTCCAAAGAAAATAAAATACTTAGGTATAAAGTTAATGAAACATGTACAGGCTTATATCCTGAAAATTATAAAATGCTGATGAAAGAAATCCAAGAAGACCTAAATAAATGGAGAGACATATTCTGTTCATAAGTTGGAAGACTTAACAAGTTAAAGATGCCAGCTGTCTTCTAGATAAAGCTTAATTGTAATTCCTAGCAAGAATTTTTGTAGATATAGGAAAGTTTATTTTAAAATTTATATGAAAAGGCATGGACCCTAGAATAGTTTTAACAATCTTGACAAAATATAAAGTAAGAGAAATCACTACCCCATATTAAGGCTTATTATGGAGCTACAGTAATCAATTTAATATGCTTTTGACAAGGATAAACACATAGATCAATGAAAAAGAATAAAGAACTCAAAAAGAGAGCCTCACAAATATGAGCAATTGATTTTGACAAAGTTGCAGAAGCAATTCAATAGAAGGAGGAAGGCCTTTTAAACAGGTTGTATTAAAGCAAGTGAAAATCTATGGCAAAAAAATGTTATTGATTAAAGCTCATACCTTATGCAAAAATTAATTAAAAATAAACCATAGACTTAAATGTAAAATATAAAATTATAAAACTTTCAGAAAGAAAAAAAATAAGAGAAAATCTTCAGAATCCAGTATTGGGCAAAGAGATCTTACACTTGACACCAAAAATAATTCCTAAAAGGAAAAATTGATAAATTGTGCCTCATCAAAATTTTTAACTTTTTCTCTGTGAAAGACATTATTAAGAGGACAAAAGGACAAGCTAAAGACTGGGAGATAGTTTGCAAGCTACATATCCAATAAAGAACTTAAATCTAGCATATTAAAAACTCTCAAAACTCAACAATGAAAACAAATGATCCAATTATAAAATGGGCAGAAGTCACGAGAACACCTTTCACTGAACTGGTTACACAGTTGGCAAATAACCACATGAAAAGATGTTACACACCATTAGCCATTAGAGAGATTCAATTTAAAATCATAATCACATACCACTATATACCCACCAAATGGCTAAAAAGAAAAAAACAGCGACAACCCCAAATGCTGGCAAGGATGCAGAGAAACTGGATGATTCATATATTGCTGGTGGGAGGGTAGAATGGTAGAGCCACTCTGGAAAACAGTTTTGCAGTCTCTTTGGAAAACTAAACTTGCAATTTCTGTACAACCCAGCAGTTACACTTCTTACACTTTGGGCATTTACCCCAAAGAAATGGACACTTACATTCACCCAAAAACGTGTACATCAAAGGTCATAGCAGCTTAATTTGTAAAAGGGAAAAAACTAGAAACAACCCAGATGTCTTTCAATGGGTGAATGGTTAGACAAACTATGGTACATCCAAACCACAGAATACTGTTCAACAATTATGCTGAGTGAAAAAAGCCAATCCCAAAAGGTTGCATAATGTATGATTGCATTTATATAACATACTTGAAATGACAAAAATATAGAAATGGATAACAGATTAGTGGTTACCAGGCATTAGGGATGGGGGAATAAGGAGTGAGGTAGAAATGGTTATAAAAGAGCAACACAAAGGATCTTTATGGTTATTGAACTCTTTGATTACCTTGAATGTGGTTGTGGATATACAAACCCACAAATGTGGGTCAGAGAGGTAAACATGAACTTACACATAAAAACACACAAATGAGTTAAATACAATGGGGGAAATCTGAATAAGATTGGTGGATTGTATCAATGTCAATATCCTTGTTATATTATACTACAGTTTTGCAAAATGCGACTATCAGGGCAAACTTCAAAAAGGGTACATAGACCCTCTGGTTTACTGGACTTACCCCAGCCAGCTAAACATGGAGGTGAAGACGGTCAACCACCACACCAGGGAGCCAAGAGTGCCTACAACTGAAAGCAGGAGAATTGCATCCAGCATCCACATGGAATCTAAGTCCCCTCTTGATATAGATGCAGAGTGAACACAACCATTCCAGGGTCCACAGGATGGAGGAATAGAGTATGGATTAGGGTGGACTTCCTGATATTCTATTCATGAACTATTGTGATTAGTAATAAAAGAAAATGTAGCATTGACATGGAGAAAGTGGCCATGGTGGCTGCTGAGGATAGGGAGTGGGAAGAAGAGATGTGATGTGGGGACACTTTCAGGACTTGGAGTTGCCCTAGGTGGTACTGCAGGGACAGTTACTGGACATTGTATCTCCTCCTATGGCCTACTGGGTGGACTGGTAAGAGTGTAAACTATAATGTGGACCATTGACCATGTGGTGCAGCAGTGCTCAGATATGTATTCACCAAGTGCAATGAATGTCTCATGATGATGGAGGAGGTGGTTGTTATGGGAGGAGTGGGGTGAGGGGGGTGGGGAGTATACAGGGACCTCATATTTTTTAATGTAACATTAAAAAAAGACAAAAAAAAGGGTACATAGGATCTCTCAATTATTTCTTAAAACTGTATATAAATTTTCAATTATCTTAAAAATTTTTTTTTTAAAAAGCAGGACCTAAAATAATACCTACTATGAATTCCATTTGCCTAAAGGAAAAAAACAGGCAAAATGAAACCATCTTGTTTAAATATTTTTATTTAGGAGATAAAACTAAAGAAAAGAAAGGAATTGCCAAAAAAAAAAAGTCAGTCTAATGGTTTCCTCACCAGTAGGGAGAAAAGGTCAACACTGGGAAAAACTAGTGGTATTCCTTCACCTTCAAGATGGATATACTTATGCTTGCTTCAAAATAATTATTTAAATTGTTCATCCATGCTTAAAAGATATTTACAAAATAAAATGACTGGTCTGCAAGCCAAAGATAATTTCAGTAGTTTCCATAAAATAGAAATTTTATAAAAAATGGATTTTATTAAAATGCAAAAGGGAAGCGGACTTGGCCCAGTGGTTAGGACATCCGTCTACCACATGGGAGGTCCACAGTTCAAAACCTGGGCCACCTTGACCCGTGTGGAGCTGGCCAATGCGCAGTGCTGATGCATGCAAGGGGTGCCCTGCCACGCAGGGGTGTCCCCTGCATAGGGGAGCCCCAAGCGCAAGGAGTGCACCCCATAAGGACAGCCACCCAGTGCAAAAGACAGTGCAGCCTGCCTAAGAATGGCGCCACCCACACGGAGAGCTGACACAACAAGATGATGCAACAGAAAGAAACACTGATTCCCATGCCACTGACAACAATAGAAGCGGACAAAGAAGATGACACAGCAAATAGACACAGAGAACAGACAATTGGGGCAGGGGGAGGGGAGGGGAGAGAAATAAATAAATAAATAACTCTAAAAAAATACAATAAAACTGGAAATTAAAAATGAGACCAAAACTCAAAAGACCGTTCTTAGACATTAAAAGACCATTTTGTTAAAAAACTTTCAGGTGGAAGGGAAATTCCTGAATTTCCATAAATTTATGACAATATTATATGTCCGAAACTATGGTATAAATTTAAAGCGATGATTAGAGGAAAAGTAATGACCCAATATACCTATGTCAGTAAAATTGAAAGCCCAAAAATAAATGAATTAAATACCTATCTCAAAACACTAAATATAGAGCAGAACATATATAAACTAAATAAAAGCACAAGGAAAGTATTATTAAATATAAAAGCAGAAATTAATGAAATAAGAACAGAAAACAGTAGGTCAATTTAATCAATATCCTGGTTCTTTGAAAAATATAAACAAAATAGACAAATCACTAGATAATTTAATCAAGAAAAAAAGGGGGGAAAGCTCAAATATTCAAACTAAGAAATTACAAGTTGGGAATAAGGATTGATCCAAAGGAAAAATTTTTCTAAGAGTCACTGAAGACTATCTTGCAAACTCTTATGCAAATAAATTTCTGAGATATATACAATTTACAAAAACTGATCCCAAGAGAGATAGAAAGCATAAGAAGAGCAATTTCCATAGAAGAAATAGAAAAATTATCAAGGAACTGGCCCATATAATAATACAAGGTCCAAATGATTACACAGGAGATTCTATCAAACCATTAGAGAATAGATAATGTCAATGTTATACAAATTGCTACACAAATTGTTTTTCACTATAATAAATTAAAAACTTTCAACTACTTTAATGAAGCAAGTATAACGTTGATATATAAAACTAATTAAGACAGCACAAAAATTGCAAGCCAAGAGTACTTATGGCTAGGATACAAACATGTCTTAAATAACAGGCTCTAATACCATGTTAAGAAAATATTATCCATGGCCGAGGAATTTTTATACTAGGGATGCAAAGATGGTACAATATTATGAAATAATTTACTGTTTTAATAAGTCTAGGGAGAATGATAATTTTATAGATGCTGAAATTGTTTTTGACAAAATTCAACACCCATTTCTAGTAAATATTTTTAGAAAAATAATAATGGGTGGTGTCTTAATTTGCTAAAGGCTGCCAATGCAATATACCAAAAATGGGTTGGCTTTTACAGTGGGGATTTATTACGATAAAAGGTTACAATTCTGAGGCCATGAAAGTGTCCAAATCAAGGAATAATCAGGAGATCCTTTCTCCCCGAGCTGGAGCTCTGGGCGATCAGGCACATGGTGGCATCTGCTCTTCTCTCCCCTCTATTCCAGGCCTCATTGCTTTAAGCTTCTGGCTAAATTAGCTTCCTCTCAGTTTTTATGTTCCCTTTTGGCCCCCAGGGCCTTCTCTCTCAGGTTCTGGGTTCCTCTGTGTCTCTGCAGATCTTTTCTGTGTCAGTGACTTTTAAAAAAAATTAATTTATTGAACTATATCACCCCCAAATAAACATATATAAACAATAAGTGTATAGTAATAGTTGTGAACTTACAAAACAAACATATATAACATCATACAAGACTCTTATAACTCACCCTACTTCCAACACCTTACATTGTTGTTAAACCTTTTTAACTAATGATTAAAGAGCATTGTCAAAATATTACTACTAACCAAAGTATTTTACCCCAACCTCCTTATTATTATTATCTTTATATCATTTATATATAAACATACATAAACAATAAGTGTATAGTAAAAGTTGTGAACTTACAAAGCAAACATGCATAATATCATAGAGGGGTCCCATACATCAACCCTCCACCAACACCTTGCATTGTTGTGAGATATTTGTTACAAATTATGAAAGAATATTGTCAAAATCTTACTACTAACTATAGTCCTTGTCTTACATTTGGTGTGTTTTTCCCCCCAACCCACCCTATTATTATTTGTTAAATATATTTTTTATGACAGAAGTTGTGTAAACTTATAAAACAATCATGCACATGTGCAGAATTCCCAAACAACACCCCTCTATCAACACACCACCGTGTGGTGGAATATTTGTTACAGATAAGATAATACCATCTGATTGTTACCATGTATACAGTATACATTTGACTCACATTTTCCATACTGCCTCATTATCAACACAGTACATCTTTGGCATAGATGGAAGAACATTGTATTATTACTGCTAAACACAGTCCTTAGGTCATTTCAGTTGTATTTTTCCCATACATTCCCAAAATCCTGCACTAGTGATATACATTTGCTCTAGCTCACAAAGGGCACTCTTGCGTCTGTACCATCAATCACAATTCTCATCCACCTCTTGATTTACTGTGCTGTTCAGTTCATAGATTACTCTCTAGCATTTGTCAATTGGCATTTACATACCTAGACTATCATTTTCAGCCACATCCCCATTTATAAACTAGTTATTACTATTTGTTACCATCCATTCTAAACATTTCCACACTTTTACAGTAAAGCTAATTAAAACTTCTACATACATTAAACATGGTTAGTCCATCTCAGTCCTCTTATCTTTCTTAGGTATCTACTACCTACCACCATGACTTGAAGATATTTTCCTACAATTTCCTCTAGAAATTTTATGGTTCTTGCTTTTTATTTTGGGTTCTTGATCCATTTTGAGTTAATTTTTGGATAAGGTATGAGATAGAGGTCCTCTTTCCTTCTTTTGGCTATGGATATCCAGTTCTTTTAGCACCATTTTGCTGAATGGACTATTCTGCCTGAGATGTGTGAATTTGATAGGCTAGTCAAAAATCACTTGACCATACATATGAGGGTCTGCTTCTGAGTCATCAATTTGGTTCCATGGGTCTATGTGTCAGTCTTTATGCCATATCATGCTGGTTTTTTTGTTTGTTTGTTTTTTTGTTTTTTAACCACTATAGCTTGGTAGTATGATGTAAAGTCTGGAAATGAAGGTTTGTTTTTCCTTTTATGATGTTTGTGGTTCTTCAGGACCCCTTACCCTTCAAAATAAATTTGAAAATCCAGTTTTCAATTTTTTAAAAATGCTGATGGAATTTTTATCAGGGTTGCATTGAATCTGTGTATTAATTTGAGTCAAATTGACATCTTAATGATATTTAGTCTTCCAATTCATGAGCAGGGCTTTTTCAATTCCTTTTAACATTGAGCTGCAGTTTTCTGAATCCAAGTGCTTTATAACATTGGTTAAGTTTATTCCTGACTACTTGAGTTGTATCTGTCATGTTTTATTTTCACCACTCTTTTGACACTTTCAGTTATTTTTATTGATATAATCTTCATTTTTAAACTCTTTTCTAGGCCTCTCTCTCCTGTCTTTTGTTTTCTGGCTCTAACACACCCTTTAGTATTTCCTGAAAATCTGGACTCTTGCTTAGAAATTCTCTCAGTTTCTGTTTATCTGTGAATATTCTAATCTTGCCCTCATTTTTGAAAGATAGTCTTACTGAATATAAAATTCTTAACTAGAAGTTTTTCTCTCATAGTATCTTAAATATATCAGATCACTGTCTTCTTGCCTTCATGGTTTCTGGTGAGAAATCAGCACTTAATCTTATTGGGTATCCCTTATTTATTATGCATTGCTTCTCTCTTGCTGCTCTCAGAATTCTCTTTGTCTTTGACCTTTGACATTCTGATGAGTATGTGTCTCCGAATTGGTCTATTCAGATTTTTTCAGATGGGAGTATGTTGTGCTTCTTGGACAGAGATATCTATGTCCTTCAATAGGGTTGGGAAATTTTCTAACATTATTTCTTTAAATATTCCTTCTGCCCCTTTTCCCTTCTCTTCTCCTTCTGGGATACCCATGACATGTATGTTTGTACATCTCTTGCTGTCATTTAGTTCCTTGAGACCTTGTTCAATTTTTTCCATTGTTTTCTTCATCTGTTCTTTTGAATGTTCACTTTTAGAGGCCATTTCTTCAAGCTCACCAATCCTCCAATCCTTTCTTCTGCCTCCTCAAATCTGCTCTTATATGATTCCAATGTTTTTTTAATTTCATTTGTTGCACCTTTCATTTCCATAAGATCTGCTATTTTTCTATGTATGCTTTCAAATTCTTCTTTGCGTTCATCCAGTGTCTTCTTAATATCCTTAATCTCTTAAGCCATCTCATTGAATTTATTAAGGAGATTTGTTTGAACATCTATAATTAGTTGTCTCAACTCCTTTACATCAACTCCTTTATGTTCCTTTAACTGGGCCATATATTCCTGTTTCTTAGTATGGTTTATAATTTTTTGTTGGTGTCTTTGCATCTGGATTACTAGAGTATTTATTCTGGGTGCAGTTTTTCTCTTTAGTTTAGAGCTTCCTGCCCTTTCTCCCTTGCTGGTTGTGCAGTAGGAGTCAAGGAAGTAATTGGTGCTATAAACTGTGGAGATTCAAGCTGCCCTCATTACCCCATGGACCAATGAATCTTCTCCCAACTTTCTCCTTTCCCAGAGGTAGGGACAGAGTCATAGTTGTGTGGAATAATACAAGTCATGCAGGCTTCAACTGTGATTACCTAGGGAGACTGCCCCTTTCTCCCCTGCTTGGGGCAGGGATGGAGCTGCAGGTGTGGGCAGCAATCTATGCAGTGCAGGTCCAAGATGACTGCAGTTACCCTAGTAGACTTCAGATTATTCAGTTTTTGGCAGCCAAATGTACCCAACATTACCTGGATAGGCTGGTGCAGATCCTGCCAGCCTCCACCCTGCCAGAGGTAGGGCTGAAGCCTATTCTAGGGCTGCAGGCTGATCTGGATGAAAGAAACCAGTTCCTGCCATCACTGTTATATTTGGTCAGCCCAGCTTCCCCTCAGGCTGGGGACAGAGTATAAATGGTGGCCACTAGCCTCTTTCCTTTCCAACTTGGACAGATTCTCAGCCCAGCACTTCCTAAGGTTATTCCATAGCCATCCAAGTCTACCAATCAGTAGCTGAAATTGGCAGCCAACCATCTCCTCCTCCCCTGTTTTTGGGAAATGGAACTTCCAATTCCAGCCACAGAACAGCTCCTGGGGTGGCTTGTGCCACCAGAGTAGGACAATCACTGGCCTCTGTGGCTTGGCTGACAATTTCCTGGACAGGTTGGCACAGGTCCCTGCAGCTTCTTCCCTGTCAGAGGTGGCACTGGGGCTTAGGCTAGACCTGCAGTCTAACCTGGATGGAAGGAAGCCAGTCACTACCAGCACTATGATTCTCAGTCCACCCCGCCTCCCCTCGTGCCAAGCGCAGAGTTAAGATGGTGGCTCCTGGCCTCTTTCTACTTGGACAGGCTCAAACTTTAGCTATTCTCAGTATTATACTTTAGCCCACTGAATTTGCCATGTGTTGGAGCAAAATGGCTGCTGACATCTGACAGGATTCAGGCTTCCTGGGTTCTCTCTTCCCAGGATTCATTTTTCTCTGGGCTTAGCTCCTCTGTTTTCTCCAAAAGGTCAACTGTAGACTGTGAGCCTCTCTAGGCCTTGCCTCTTTCCACAAGGTCAGCTATAGACCATTGGGTGAATGGCTCTGTCTCTCTCCCTGTGTCTAAGGAGCCATCTCTATTCCTGTGTGTTCTTCTCCTGTGTGTTCACTTTCCAGGCTCCATCTCAGAGCTCCAGCATCAAAACTCCAACATCAAACTCCAACTCTGTCCTTTGCCATGTCTTTTATCTGTGAGTCCCCACCCACCAAGGGGCAGGGACTCAACATCCTACTGATAAGGCCCAATCAAAGCCCTAATCGTCATTTAATCATGCCCAGGTACAAACCAGTTTGCAAACATAATCCAATATCTATTTTTGGAATTCATGAACCATATCAAACTGCTACAGAAGGTCATAGAGAGAGGAAAAACCAGAGAAGGCAACCAGAAGCTAGAAGTCAAAGGAACTGAGAAATGAAAAGTCAGTAGAGAATGCTGTGACAGTTTGATATTATTTATGAATTCCAAAAAGAAAAACAAATTATGTTTGTAAACAGGCCTGTTCTTCTGGATATGATACTCTTTGAGTGATTTAAATTCAAAGGTTTTAAGTTTACTTAATTAAATCAATTCAGGGCCTTTGATTCAACCATGTCAGTAGGGCATGGCTCAGGGTTGGGACCCTGAACCTTTGGGCTATATAAATGTACATTCAATCAAGAAGACACATGGAGGAAGACAAAGAAGAGGAGAGAATTTGGTTATTTCGGTCCTGTCATGTGACTAAAAGGAGAAGACGCAAACAGCTAAAGCCCCAGGGAGAGCCAAGCCGTTCACCAGATAGTTTGCCACTGAACAGACCAGAGCCCAGAGCAGCTGAGAAGGCCCAGAAAGAAATGAGAGATCTCTTGCCATCTTACTTCAACAAATGGCCACAGAATTTGTTTAGGAAGTAACCTTAAATTGGACTCTTTAGGGTGTTGTAACTGTAAGCCAACCCCAAATAAATACTCTTTGTAAAAGCCAACAGATTTCTGGTACTTTGCATAAGAATCCCTTTTGGCTGACTAATACAGGTGCCATGAGAATTGCCATGTGCCAGAAAGCCAAGGACTAAGAATTGCTGTTACCCAACCCCAGAACGCCACAGTCTTCTGGGAGACAGCATCACCCTGATTACACCTTGGTTTTGGACTAGCCTCAAAGTCATGAGCCAATAAATTCTCATTGTTTAAGTTAACCCATTGCATGGTATTTGATTTGGCAGCAAGGAAGTAAAAAATTGGGTGTAAGCGAAGATTTTCTGATTATGATGAATATCCTAAACACAATAAAAGAGCAAGTTGATAAATTTGATAATAAAGAAAATAAAGCATAATAAAGAAAAACATTTGCCTTGCAAAAACAGCTTATACAAAGTCAAAAAGAAAATTGAGAGAGCAGATGTGTCTCAAGTGGTGAGTGCCTGCCTCCTGCATGAGAGGTCCCCATGACTCTTGAAAAAACAAACAAACAACAAGCAAAACAAAAGGAAAAATCAACTCAGGGAAGCTGATGTGCTGAGGGCCAGCTTCCTACATACAAGGTCCTGGTTTGTTCTCTGGCCCCTAGTAGCAAAAAAAACCCAAAAACACAAAAAACAAAAAAATAAAAAAAAATGACCAAATGGGAATAAATATTCATAGCATATAACAAATATAAAGAGCTAATATCTAATTTATTGAGAACCTTTTAAAATTGAGAGAAAAAATGTCCAAAAATCCTGTAGGAAAAAGTGGACAAGAGACATAAATAAACATTAGTCTTCACACCTACCTTGAAGGAGGTCTAGACTCTCTGATCCAGAAATGCTGACTTTACTGAAAGAAGAACAGAGCAACTACCAATCAGACAATCTATTCCTCTTCCGGTGGAGAAGAGTTTACTGGGGTTGAGAAGGGGCAAGTGAAAGCTGTTCTATCCTGAGCTTCAGTGAAGGTGAGTGCCTAATTTATTTTTTTTGTCTTTATTTATTTTTTTAATGTTACATTAAAAAAATATGAGGTCCCCATATACCCCCCACCCCTTCACCCCACTCCTCCCCCCATAACAACCTCCTCCATCATCATGAGACATTCATTGCATTTAGTGAATATATCTCTGAGCACCGCTGCACCTCATGGTCAATGGTCCACATCATAGTCCACGCTCTCCCACAGTCCACCCAGTGGGCTATGGTAGGACATACACTGTCTAGTAACTGTCCCTGCAACACCACCCAGGACAACTCCAACTCCTGAAAACGCCCCCACATCACATCTCTTCCTCCCACTCCATACCCCCAGCAGCCACTATGGCCACTTTCTCCGCACCAATGCCACATTTTCTTTGATTACTAATCACAATAGTTCATGAATAGAATATCAGTAAGTCCACTCTAATCCATACTCTATTCCTCCATCCTGTGGACCCTGGAATGGTTATGTCCACTCCACATCTATATCAAAAGGGGGCTTAGATTCCACGTGGATGCTGGATGCAATTCTCCTGCTTTCAGCTGTAGGCACTCTTGGCTCCCTGGTGTGGTGATTGACCTTCTTCACCTCCATGTTAGATGAGTGGTGTAAGTAAAAAAAACCGGAATGTAGGAGTTGCAAGTCTGTTGAGGCTCAGGGCCTGGCTATCACATGGTCAGTCCTGAGATTCAGGATGCCTGGGTATACATTAAACCCCAGCACCAACTACAGTTCCAGTAAAAGTAACAAGAGAGACTTGTGGACAGAGATCACATCTAAGTCCAGCTCCATCACACAGAAACACAAACTCCAAAGTAGGGCCAACTGACATGGCACTGACCTCCATCTGCCATGACCATAGAACCTGTGGGTCTCTAGTGCTCAGAAGAACCAATACCTGGGGTTGTATCTACTTTATCTGTCTCTGGGACTCAGTTGAGGTGTGCATAAGGGCAACCCCTCTGATAACCTCCCAGCTCTTTTTGGAGATTCATAGCCATATAAACTTCTTTGTCCTTTCCATTTCCCCCTTTTATTCAGGTCAAAAAGCATTTTTAACTCCTGGTATTATATGTAGATTGAGATATTCTGCTGGTCTGAGTTGACTCTTTTATTCAAGGTCATTTTCTAGTTACATCATCAGCTGGTACTTGGTATAATCCTTTGGCACCAGGGAGGCTCATCCTTGGGAGTCATGTCCACGCTGGGGGGAAGGCAACACATTTACATGCTGAGTTTGGCTTCGAGACTGGCTGCATTTGAGCAACATGGAGGCTCCCAGGAGGTAACTATTAGGCACCCTGCACCTCTAGGCCTTGTTCTTATTTCAGGTGTACAGGTTCACAAGCATAGTCATTAGTATCAAGGGCTCATTGTTGGACCTTCCTTCTTTTTTGGCCTTTGCCATTGCACTTGGGGGATTGTTGCTGTTCCTTTAGGGACTGTGATAGAGGTCCCCTGGCTAGGAAATCAGCACTCCCTCAGTTGTTGTGTTTAATTGTAACCACTATGAAAATATCCAACCATTTTTATGTACCCTGGATATATGCCCTGGAGAACTCCCTGCCAACCATGTGACCCCTGTCAGTAACATACCACACTGGTATTTCTTCCCTGCCATTGTTGAACCTCTCTGTGATCCAAAACTTCTTCAAAAGTGAAGTCCAATATATTGCCAGGTTCCATTAATGGTAAAAAGGAATATAGTGATGAGTTTAAAGGTTAGATATAGAATGCATATTAATTTAGAAAAATTAAGGTAAAAATAAATTGGAGTATCACAAAAATTTAAAAATGCAAAAGCTTTGTTTTTGATATTTTGCCTTCCATCACTGCAATATATGTTGCCCTGTATGCAAATTGGCAAGGCAACTACTTCTGTCTTTTCCTCAGTGTCTACATCCTATCTTTTTCTTTTTTTCCCTAATTATTAAGCTTATCTTCACAAAAGTTTTAGATCACAGTAATTCATACATACAATATACAGTATTCCCACATATCCAACATAAAACCCTTTTCCCTTTCACAGCAATAATCTTTTTACATATTCATACTATATTTACTGAAACTGATGTACAGATATTGAGACAATAGCTTTCAAACAAGATAACATTTGTATTTACATTGTGGTTTATATTTTAGACTATACAATTTTCTAAATTTTTAGTTATCTCATGTTTTACATTATGATTTACATTTTAGCCTATCAGCCACTATATATTTTTGGTGTAATTTAACATGACTTATATCCATCCTTGCATAATCTTGTGGAACACTTCTATTGCCCACACAGTTACATTGGTTCCATCTATTCAATACCTCGTTCCCCCTCCCCTTAGGGCCCACAGTGACAGTCAATCTTCATTGCTTGAAGGGCCATGTTCAGAGATACTTGCAACAGTGTCAAGGGCTTGACATGCTCAGCTGCCCTAATGCATTGGGAGACACCATTTCTCTCGAGAGATACAATCTATACAATCCTCCCCAGGATGTGGGTATACCTTCACTCTCATAATATGGGTCTCTATCCAATGATATAGCCCACTATGGCAAAATGAGCATTCACATACTCCCTAGGAGTCTGTCCTGCATCAGATTATCCCCTTTAAGCATCTTAAACAGGTAACCTTCCTTATTATATTTTTGAAAAAGTTTCTCAGCATTATACTCCTAACCAAATACCTGACAATCTCCTATGTTCGTATGTTGCCCCACCCTCCCCCCAATTTCTTGGGCAATATTACCCCTCCCCCATCCCTAGCCCCCCTCAAGCCCACAAAGCCCCACCCAAAAGTAACCCTATTCCCCCATTTTATCCCTTCCTTGTACAAATACTTATCTCCAGCTTATCATAGATTTCACCCATGTAGGTGTCAGCTTACATCCTTCCTCTACCCCCCATTTTCCTTTAAGCCTATCAGCCAATCTCTAGCTCTCTGAGGCAGCTTGGTTTACTTATTTCATATCATTGAGGTCGTATTTGTCCTTCAATGCCTGGGTTGCATCACTCAACATAAGGTTCTCAAGATTCATCCATGTTATCACATGTGTTTGTAGTGTATTCGTTCTTAAAGCTGAGTAGTATTCCATTGTATGTATATACCACATTTTATTTATCCATTCATCTGTTGATGGGCATTTGGGTTGATTCCAACTTTTGGCAATAGTGAACAATGCTGCTATGAACATTGGTGTGCATATATCAGTTTGTGTCCTTGTTTTCAGTTCTACTGGGTATATACCCAGCAGTGGAATTGCTGGGTCATATGGCAAATCTATGGCTAGTTTTTTGAGAAACTGCCAAACTGTCCTCCAGAATGGCTGGATCCTCTGCATTCCCACCAGCAGTGGGTGAGTGTTCCCATTCCTCCACATCCTCTCCAGCATTAGTAGTCTTTTGTTTTTTTCATAGCTTCCAATCTTATGGGAGTAAGATGGTATCTCATTGTAGTTTTGATTTGCATTTCCCTGATAACTAAAGATTTGGAGCATTTTTTCATGTGCTTTTTAGCCATTTGTATTTCTTCTTTGGAGAAGTGTCTGTTTAAATCTTTTTCCCATTTTTTAAATAGGTTGTTTGTCTTTTTATTTTCAAGAATATAGGGGTTCTTTATATATGCAGGTTATAAGTCTCCTATCAGATATATGGTTACCAAATATTTTTTCCCATTGTGTAGGCTCTCTTTTCACTTTCTTGACAAACTCATTTGAGGTGCAGAAGGTTTTAATTTTGAGGAAGCCCCATTTATCTATTTGTTCTTTTGTTGTTCGTGCTTTTGGTGTGAAGTTCATGAAGCCATTTCCTATTACAAGGTCTTGTAGATGCTTCCCTACACTGCTTTCCAAAGTCTTTATGGTCTTGGCTCTTACATTTAGGTCTTTGATCCATCTTGAGTTCACTTTTGTATAAGATGTGGGATGGCAAATTTCAAGTTCTGCAGTTTCTTTGAGTTGAGCTCCTTGCTCTTGGCATATACCTCTTGCTTTTGCTCCATACTGCTAGACCACTTCCCTTTGTGTATATGCTTTTATGGTTGCTTTTACTTACTGATTAATTCTAGCATAACAGAAGAGGTTCAAATGACTGCTTTATAAGTTTGAGGTTCATCTGACTATAAGCTTAGTTTTATGAATAATAATCTTTCCTGTTTTAATGTTTGTTTACTTACTTTTCTTTTGGCTGAAGGAAAAGAAAACAGACAGAAAACATGGAGGGGACGTAAGTTTTTTCCTTTTTCCTTCTCTATCCTTGAACTGCCAAATACTTTAAAATGCCTTATGGAAAGGATTAAAAGTAAAAGGTCAAAAAGACAATAGAAGTTTTTTCTATTGTCAGCCTCTGAAGTTGCATGAACAAACTGAAAGTTCAATTGAGGTCTATGAAAATATTAGCCAGTGCCAAAAGGCCAGCAGTCAAGATTTGTGTCTTTGTGCAAGAATTGAATAGCTACCAAAAGCTAGAAAATTGTGAAAAACCTTGGCATTGATGGAATAATATTACAAAAAATTAGAGCAAGACTGAGAGGAATGTTTCTGAAATGATCCTATTTATCAATTTGTAAAACAATGCCCTTTATAGATCCTAGGCCTCTAAGAATTAGAAAGCTGAAATATTAAGATTGAGAAGTAAAATTTTTTCATTGTGGTCAAAAGTGAATCTGAGTGGTAAGACATGCCCTGGAAAAGTCTTCCCTCCAAATTAATTAAGTAAGTAATTGACAAAGTGAGACGAATCCCATTTTACTTAGAACTCTGGAGGATTATAGAGACTGGAGAAGGAATCCACAAATGCTGAATTGAAGCACAGATAGGCAGTTTTCTTCCTGGAGTCACCAGACTGGATCCCTCCCCCACTCCCTGTACACCTTGGGAGTCACTTAGAAACAGCACTGCTTGGGTCCCTCCTGCCATGACTGCTCTCTATGGAGCAACTCACAGTAGTGAGTTAGAACCCCACACATATCCAGGCACAGGGACCAAGTACACAGAGACCCAGGGATGAACACAAGTGTACGATGAGTGCCACATGCAAAAGACCCCCCCCCCCCAGGAAGGGGGGAGACTATGGCAGAATTGTTGTCAAGAGGTGATCTCACTCAATCCAGTCACTGTACCACCTATCCAGTCACTGTACCACCTAAATGCAAAATGGGCATTTCTGGACTGACCCTGTTTTGGACTGACCCACCTTTTGTGATTGACCCCATCTGGGTCCCCAGAGTGAGATACCTTACTGGGGTAAAATCTAGAGGTAGAAAACCCTCACAGGAAAAAAGGGGATGGGGCTGAGCTATTGTAGGAAAGGATGGGTCTTTTGCTGTAAGAAAGGAAAAGGGGGAATTTTTTTGGTCTTTATTTATTTTTTAATGTTACATTCAAAAAAATGAGGTCACCATATGACCCCCACCCCCCTTACCCCACGCCTCCCACAACAACCACCTCCTCCAACATCATGGGACACTCACTGCACTCGGTGAACACATCTCTGAGCACTGCTGCACCACATGGTCAATGGTCCACATTTAAGTTTACACTCTCCCCCAGTCCACCCAGTGAGCCATGGGAGGACACACAATGTCCACTAACTGTCCCCGCAGTACCACCCAGGACAACTCCAAGTCCTGAAAATTCCCCCACATCACATCTCTTCTTTCCACTCCCCACCCCCAGCAGCCATCATGGCCACTTTGTCCACCTCAATGCCACATTTACTTCCATCACTAATCACAACAATTCCAGAATAGAGCATTAGCAAGTCCATTCCAATCCATACTCCACTCCTCCATTCTGTGGACCCTGGTATGGCTATGTCCACTCCACCTCTGTATCAAGAGGGTGCTTAGATTCCACTTGGATGATGGATGCAGTTCTCCTGTTTGCAGTTGTAGGTACTCTTGGCTCCCTGGTGTGGTGGTTGACCTTCTTCACCTCCCTGTTAGCTGGCTGGGGTAAGTCCAATAAACCAGAGTGTAGGAGTTGCAAGTCTGTTGAGGCTCAGGGCCTGACTATCACATGGTCAGTCCAGAGATTCAGGTCCCCTGAGTATACACTAAACCCCAGCACCAACTACAGGTCTGGTAAAAGTGACAGGAGAGGCTTGTGAACAAAGATCACATCTGAGTCCAGCTCCATCACACAGAAACACAAACTCCAAAGTAGGGCCAACTGACATGGCACTGAACTCCATCTGCCATGACCATAGAACCTGTGGGTCTCTGTAGCCCTCACAAGAACCAATACCCGGGGTTGTATCTACTTTACCTGTCTCTGGGACTCAGTTGAGGTGTGCATAAGGGCGACCCCTCTAATGACCTTCTGGCTCTTTTTTGGAGACTCATAGACATATAAACTTCTTTGTCCTTTCCATTTCCCCCTTTTATTCAAGGTCAAAAAGCATTTTTAACTCCTGATATTACATATAGGCTGAGATATTCTGCTGGTCTGAGTTGACCCTTTTAGTCAAGGTTGTTCTCCAGCCACATCATCATCTGGTACTTGGTAGTAATATCTCAGTGCCAGGGAAGCTCATCCCTGGGAGTCATGTCCCATGCTGGGGGGAAGGCAATGCATTTACATGCTGAGTTTGGCTTAGAGACTGGCCACATTTGAGCAACATGGAGGCTCCCAGGAGGTAACTCTTAGGGAACCTGCAGCTCTAGGCCTAGTTCTTATTTCAGGCACACAGGCTCACAAGCATAGTCACTGGCATCAAGGGCTCATTGTTGGACCATCCTTCCTTATTGGTCTTAGCCATTGCACTCGGGGGATTGTTGCTGTTCCATTAGGGAATGCGACAGAGCTCCCCTGGCCAGGAATTCAGCACTCTCCCAGCAGCCATTCCCAACTGTAACCACTATGAAAATATCCA
Organism: Dasypus novemcinctus; assembly: GCF_030445035.2. NCBI lineage: Eukaryota > Metazoa > Chordata > Mammalia > Cingulata > Dasypodidae > Dasypus > Dasypus novemcinctus. The sequence continues at coordinate 42,945,900 of NC_080683.1, read as the reverse complement.
AACACTTTTATGCACCCCACACATATGCCCTGGAGAACTCCCTCCCAGCCATGCGCCTCCCACCAATAACCCCCCACACCAGTATTCCTCCCCTGCCACCATCGAACTGTAGGGAGTATGTGAATGCTCATTTTGCCATAGTGGGCTATATCATTGGATAGAGACCCATATTATGAGAGTGAAGGTATACCCACATCCTGGGGAGGATTGTATAGAGGGAATTGTATCTCTTGAGAGAAATGGTGTCTCCCAATGCATTAGGGCAGCTGAGCATGTCAAGCCCTTGACACTGTTGCAAGTATCTCTGAACATGGCCCTTCAAGCAATGAAGATTGACTGTCACTGTGGGCCCTAAGGGGAGGGGGAACGAGGTATTGAATAGATGGAACCAATGTAACTGTGTGGGCAATAGAAGTGTTCCACAAGATTATGCAAGGATGGATATAAGTCATGTTAAATTACACCAAAAATATATAGTGGCTGATAGGCTAAAATGTAAATCATAATGTAAAACATGAGATAACTAAAAATTTAGAAAATTGTATAGTCTAAATATAAATCATAATGTAAACCCAAATGTTACCTTGTTTGAAAGGCATTGTCTCAATATCTGTACATTAGTTTCAGTTAATATAGTATGAACATGTAAAAAGATTATTGCTGGGGAAGGGACAAAGTGTCTGATGTTGAATATGTGGGAGTACCATATATTGTATATATGAATTACTGTGATCTAAAACTTTTGTGAAGACAAACTTAATAATTAGAAAAAAAAGAAAAAGAAAGTATGTAGACACCAAGGAAAAGATGGAAGAAGTTGCCTTGCCAATGTGCATACAGGGCAACACATAATTGCAGTGATGGAAGGCAAAACATCAAAAACAAAGCTTTTTCACTTTAAAATTTTTGATACTCCAATTTATTTTTACTTTAATTTTTCTAAATTAATATGTATTCTATATCTAACCTTTAAACTCATCACTATATTCCATTTTACTATTAATGGAATCTGGCAATATATTGGGCTTCATTTTCAGGGAGGTTTTGGGCCACAGAGGGGTTCGATGATGGTGAAAAAGGGGAAATTTAGTGTGGGAGAAAATTTTAAAAATCATAGGAGCTGGGAAGAAAATTCTGCACTAAAGTAAACAGAATAGATCAAGATTTCTGGAGAAGGAAAAGAGAAAAGGAGGCTTTCTCCTGGAGGTGAAACAATTACACAAAAAGAACCATCTTAAAAATAATTGTACTGTATATCCATGGAAAGAAACAGATGAAGAATAGCTGAGAAAATCTGAACAGCTAAATGTGGGCAACTCTAAAGATCCAGAATAAGTTGGACCAATCTTCAAAGAAGAATTTTAACACAAAGTCAACCAACAATAAAATTCTAGATAAGAGGGAGAGACTGACCTTTAGAGTTAACATATCAAAATAATCAGATGCCCAGACAGAAGCCAAAAATCACAAGTCACACTAAGAAACAGGAAGATATGGCCCAGACAGGTAAACAAATTAAAACTTCAAAGGAGATTTACAAGTTGTAACAACAAATCAAAGATACTTTAACAAATCTTCTAAATCAACTCAAGGAGATGAAGGAAAATAAGCATAAAGAAATAAAGGCTATTAAGAATTTAAAAATAAACAGCAGAAATTATGGCAATGAAGGGCACAATTATGGAGATTAAAGACACAACAGCAGATCTGAACAGGCAGAAGAAAGAGTCAGTGAACTAGACAAGACAATCAAAATCATACGGTCAGAAGAACAGATGGAGAAAAGAATAGACAAATTTGAGTAGTGTCTTAGGGATGTGAGTGGCAGCATGAAGCACACACACACATGTATCAGGGGTGCACCAGCAGGAGAAGAGAAGTGAAAAGGGGCAGAAAGAACATTTGAGGAAATGATGGCCAAAAATTTCACAACTCTAATAAAAGAAATGAATATGCTTTGCAACAAGCACAACATACTATAAAGAGAATAACCCCTATCAGACCCATTCTGGGACACGTACTAATCAGAATGTCAAATGCCAAAGAGAAGGAGCAAATTCTGAAATCAGCAAGAGAAAAGCAATTTGTCACATACAAGAGATCCTCAATAAGACAAAGTGCCAATTTCTCACCAGAAACTTGGGAGGTGAGAAGGCAGTGGTATGATATATTTCAGGTACAGAAAGAGAAAAACTGCCAGTCCAAAATTCTTTATACAGTATAACTGTCATTTAAAAATGAGGGAGACTTTAAAATATTCACAGATAAACAGAAACAGAAAGTTCGTCAACAGAAGAGCTGCCCTTCAAGAATTACTAAAGGGAGTTCTGTAGGATGAAAAGATAAGACAGGAGAGAGTGCCTTGGAGTGGTGTGAAGAAATTAAGACTTCAGTAAAGGTAAATAAAAGGATAAATGGGGAAACAGATGTGGCACAACTGATAGAGCATCCACCTACCATATAGGAGGTCCAGGGTTCGATACCCAGGACCTCCTGGCCTGTGTGATGAGCTGGCCCATGTGCAGTGCTGCCATGTACAAGGAGTGCCATGCCACACAGAGGTGCCCGCCATGCAGCGGTGCCCGCTGCACAAGAAGTGTGCCCCGCAAGGAGAGCCACTCCATATGAAAAAAGCACAGCCTGCCCAGGAGTGACACCACACACACGGAGAACTGACCCAGCAAGATGATGCAACAAAAAGAGACACAGATTCCCGGTGCCACCTGAAAAGAATGCAAGTGGACACAGAAGAACACACAGCAAATGAACACAGAGCAGACAATGGGGGGTTAGGGGGGAGAGAAATAAAAATAAATCTTTTAAAAAAAGGATAAATGAAAAACTCAATAGTAATCTATTCTCAATATACAACTGTACTCTTTAATTCCTATAAAGCAGATTGCAATTGAACAAGGAAAGACACATTTCCTGATAATGGACACACAAAATATAAAAAGGCAATGTGGGCAAAAAACATCACAAAGAGGAGCAACAAGGATATGGGAGGAGAGACTTTGTATGCTATTGAAGTCGAGTTGGTATCTTTTTCAGATTAGTAGTTTATAGATGTAGGTTGTGTAATACAAACTCAGAGTAGCCACAAAACATATAATTTTAAAAATACACAGAAACAAAAAAAATGAGAAAGGAATCAGATACATCACAAAAGATAACTATACAGAAAAGGAGGCTGCAATAATGGAAAAAGAAGACAAAAGGAGATATGACATATAAAAACCAGAGGACAAAATAACTGAACCAAGTACTGCCTATACAGCTATAACACTGAATATTAATGGATTGAACTCTCTAATCAAAAGACACATATTGGCAGAATGGATTTTAAAAAGCGTTATCTAAGTATATGTTGTTTACAAGAGACACATGTTAGACCCAAAGACAAAAATGGATTGAAAGGATGTAAACAGATATTCCATGCAAATAGTAACCCCCCAACATAATGGACAAAGGGTATGGGGAAAGGCAGGAAGAGATGAGAGGTGGAGGCGTCTTCGGGACATGGAGCTGCCCTGGATGGTGCTTCAGAGGTAATCACCGGACATTGTAAATCCTCACAGGGCCTACATGATGGAATAGAGGAGAGTATGGGCCATGATGTGAACCAATGTCTATGAGGTGCAGAGGTGCCCAAAGATGTACTTACCAAATCCAATGGATGTGTCATGATGATGGGAACGAGTGTTGTTGGGGGGGCGGAGAGGGGGGGTGGGGGGGTGGGGTTGAATGGGACCTCACATATATATTTTTAATGTAATATTATTACAAAGTCAATAAAAAATAAAAAAATTAATAAAAAAAAAAAAATAGTAACCCCCCAAAAAGCTGGGATAGCTATATTAATACTGGACAAAATAGACTAAGTCAAAGCTGTTACAAGAGACAAAGAAAGACACTATGTAAAAAAAGTGTATAAAAGGAGCAATCCACCAAGAAAAAATAATAACCATAAATATTTATGCGCCTAACAGCAGGGCCCCAAAATACATGAGGAAAATACTGGCAAAACTAAAGGGAGAAATGGACACTTCTAGAATAAGTAGTTAGAGACTTTAATATGCCCCTCTCATTAATAGATAAAATGTCTAGTCAGGAAATCAATAAGGAAATAGAGAATTTGAACAATATGATAAATGTACTAGACCTAGCAGACATACACAGAGCATTGCACTCCAATAAAGCAGAATATACATTCTTCTTAAAGTGCACATGGATCATTCTCAAGGATAGACCACATGTTGGGTCATAAAACAAGTCTCAATAAATTTAAAAAGATTGAAATCATACAAAGCATCTTCTCTGACCATGATAGAATAAAGCTGGAAATCAGTAACAGGCAGAGAACTGAAAAATCCACAAATATATGGAAGTTATAAAACACAACTTTAAAAAACCAGTGGGTCAAATAAGAAAATAAAAAGGAAACCAGTAAATATCTTCAGGGGAATAAAAATGAGAACACAACATATCAAAACTTATGGGATGCAGCAAAGACAGTGATGAGAGTAATTTATAGCCCTAACTACATACATTAAATAAGAAGAGCTAAAATCAAAGACCTAACTAAACACTGGAGAAGTAGAAAAAGAACAGCAGACTAATTCCAAAGCAAATAGAAGGAAAGAAATACCAAAGATTAGAGCAAAACTAACTGAAATAGAGAATAAAAAAACCACGGAGAGCATTAAAAAAAAACAAAAAGTTGGTTCTTTGAAAAAAATCAATAAAAATAAGAAACCCTAGGCTAGATTGACAAAGAAAAAAAGACGCAAATAAATAAAATCAGAAATGAGAGGGGGAACATTACTGCTGATCCCACAGGAAAAAAAATCATAATGGGATACTACGAACAACTATGTGCCCAAAAAAAGACAGCCTAGATGATATGGACAAAATCCTAGAAATACAAAATAAAACCTTCAATGGCTCTAGAGGAAATAGAAGATCTCAACGGATTAATTTTAAGAGATCAAAGAAAAGCCCAGGGCCAGATGGCTTCACTAGTGATGTCTACCAATCATTCTAAGACGAATTTTAAAAATTGAACAGGAGGGAACACTGCCTAACTCATTCTATGAGGCCAGCATCACTCTAAAACCAAAACGAGATAATGATACTACAAGAAAGAAAATTACAAATTTCTCTTATGTATATAAATGCAAAAAGCCTCAACAAATTACTTGCAAATCGAATAATCCAATAGCACATTAAAAGAATCATACACCATGATCAAGTGGGTTTCATCCCTGGTATGCAAGTGTTGTTCAACATAAGAAAATCAAATTATGTAATGTACTACATTAACAAAACAAAGGGAAAACACATGATCATGTTAATTCACACAGAAGAAGCATTTGACAAAATCCAGCATCCTTTCTTGATAAAAACACTTAGAAAAATAGGAATAAAAGGAAATTTTCACAACATGAGAAAGGGCATATATGGAAAAACGCACAGCTAACATTATACTCAATGGTGAAAAACTGAATGCTTTCCCTCTAAGATTAGAAACAACACAAGGGTGCCCACTATTACCACTGTTATTCAACATTGTACTGAAAGTTCTAACCACAGTTCTTAGGCAAGAAAAAAATAAATAAAAGGTATTCAAATTGGAAGACAAGAACTGAAACGTTCACTATTTGTAAATGACATGATCCTATATATAGAAAGTTCTAAAAATCTACAACAAACCACTAGAACTAATAAATGAATCAGTAATGTGGCAGGGTGCAAGAGCAACATGTGAAAATCAGCAGTGTTCCTATACATTGGTAATGAGTAATCTGAGGAGGAAATTAAGAAAATATTCCATTTACAATGGTAACTAAAATAATCAAATGTCTAGGAATTAATTTAACCAGCTTATTTTACAATTTGGCAAATTGTAAATTTTACAATTTAGTAAAACAAATTTAACTACAAAACTTTTCTAAAAGAAACCAAAGAAGATCCAAATAAATGGAAGGACATTCCATACACACGGACAAGATGTCAATTCTACCCAAAATGGATTTAAGATTCAGTGCAATCCCAATCAAAATTCCAACAGCCTACTTTGTAGAATTGGAAAAGCCAATTATCAAATCTGGAAGAGTAAGTGGCCCCAAATAACCAAAGACATCTTGAAAAAGAAGACCAAAATTAGAGGTATCACACTTCCTTATTTTAAAGCTTATTACAAATCTATAATGGTCAAGTTAGCAGCGTACTGGCACAAGGGTAGACATATAGACCAGTGGAATTGAATTGATCACATCTATGGCCAACTGATTTTTGACAAAGTTATCAGGTCCATTCAGTTGGGAAAGAATAGTCTGTTCAACAGATGTTGCTAGGAGAACTGGATATCCATACACAAAATAATGAAGGAGGACTTCTATCTCACACCACATATAAAAATCAGCTCAAAATGGACCAAAGACCTAACATAAGAACCAGAACTATAAGACTCCTATAAGAATATGTAGGAAAACATCTTTAGGATCTTGTGTTAGTTAATGGTTTCTTAGACTTCACATTCAAAGTACAAGCTACAAAGAAAAAAAATAGATAAAAGGACCTAATGAAAATTAAAAACCTTTGTGCATCAATCAGAAGACTCTATGACAAAAGTGAAAAAGCAACCTACCAATGGGAGAAAATATTTGAACACCATTTCTTTCCCTGTAGAAAACCAGCTATCAGTTTCCTAAGAGCTATTCTATGCATTAATAAACTTTCATAAACAATTTTTCCCTTCTCACATATGGTATATCATATATTCTGTACATACAGACTACACTAAAATGAATATGAGATGAACAGAATCTCAGGGTTGAGAGGACTGCAAGGACACAAAGGTTGGCACAAGATTCTGGGGAGAATGTCTAGCATCCTCAAGTTGAACATCTGGGTTTCTGTGCTTTGCTCTGCAGAAAGATAAACATAACCTCAGACACATGGTTTATGAATTCCTATATCCCAAGTTACAGGTGGTTATGGTTCCAAAATTATTTTTCTACATAAAAAAATGGAAACTACTTAGCCAGAAGTCCCAAATAAGAAGTCAAGGCGTAGCCACTCCAGATCCTTTCCTTCCAGCACAATATCTTCTAGCACAAAGTGAGCCCTTTGATCTGATCTGTCCCATATAGGTTTTGTTTTTGTTGTGTTTTTAACTTTTATTTAGAATTTATCCTTGTACTTAAAATTTTAAAAATATATTTTATGTATTTTTAAAAGATACATAGATCACTCAAAATGTTACATTAAAAAATATAGGAGGTACCCATATGCCCTACTTCCCACACCACCCCCCTCCCTTTCCCACATCAACAACTTCTTTCATTAGTGTGGTACATTCATTGCAGTTGATGGATACATTTTGGAGCACTGCAACACAGCATGGGTTATAGTTTACATTGTAGTTTACAATCTCCCCCATTCCATTCAGTGGGTTGTGGCAGGATATTTAATGTCCTGCATCTGTCCCTGCACTATCATTCAGGACAACTCCAAGTCCCCAAAATGCCCCCATATCATACCTCTTTTTCCCTCTCCCTGCCTTCAGCAACTCCTGTGGCCATTGTCTCCACATCAATGATATAATTTCTTCGATTGCTAGAGTCACAATAATTCTATAGTAGAATAACAGTAAGTCCACTCTAATCCATATTTTATTCCTCCATCCTGAGGGCCCTGGGATGGCAATGTCCACTCCACCTCTCAACTGAGAGGGGCCTTCGATTCTACACAGCTGGTGGATGGGACTGTTGTACCACAGCTATAGACCCTCTCGGTTTCTTGGTCTGATGGTTATCCATCCTCACCTCCCTGTCAACTGACCAGGGTAAGTCCAACAAACTAGAGAGTAAGTACTGCAACACTGCTGAGGCTCAGGGCCCAGCTGGCACATGGACAGCCCAGAGATTCAAGTCTCCTCGACTTATAACAACTCACATAGGTTTTAAAGATAACATTTTGAGCACTTATTGCATGTCAGGACCTTAAAAAGAGATAAGCAATTTTTATTCATTAATTCACTTACTCATCATAGCTGTTACTCTCTATTTTACTTCCAAGGAAACAGGCTTAACTAATAAATAGCAGAGGTAGGAGAAATTGACCTTAGGTTCATGTTCTACCTTCATACTTACTCCCATGAGGTTCTTACCTCAATCTGACACCTAAAGAACCAAAACCAACCTTCTTAGCCTAGAATTCAAAACCTTCCTCATCTCTAACAATTTCCTCCCTAGGTTACTCATGCTCCTTGCAGAGTGACATGCTTGAGGCACATAAGATCACTGCTGATTTGGTCCTTTCATTCTTCTGCATCTTTGTACAGGCTGTTTGCTTCCCATGGAATATTTTCCTCTCCTCAATGCCTGGCCACCTGCTGAGGTGATTCTTCTAAATCTCAATCTGATTGTGTTACTCCACTACTTAAATCCTCTCTGTGTGCACTAATGTGATGAAAACCATGTTTTTAAATGTCAAACAGAGGATCTTCAAGTTCTGGTACCTCCTGACTCTCCAGGCTCACCTCTCCCACTTCCATCCCCTACTTAATCCTCTGCATCCATTATCTACTTATAGTTCCCTATGTATTTTGTGTACCCTCAGTTCCAGACCTTTACATATGCTTTTCCTCTAGTCTAGAATACTCTTCCCACCTTCTATTTCACCTGGCTAATTTTTATCTGTCCTTCTGATTAGTGCTTGGGCCATACCTTCTCAGAGGTCCTTTCCCTTATCCTTCCAGGAGATTCATTTAAAAAATATATTTTTTCTATACTATGAGCCCTTCAAGGTTAGTGACAAAATCTAATTAATTTCTGGTTCCCCAGAGTCTTGTGTAGGGCCTGGCACTCAGGAAATCTTTATAACTAAGTGATGAATGAAGTAATAGCTGGCTGGCTGAATAGATGGATGGATTGGTTAGAATCCAGAGTCCCTGAATGGGAGCTAGATACTCAGTCTGACCTCACATCTTACTTTTTGCCAAATGCTGCCTGATAGAGTTTTGCAATTACTCCCATTATTTGGAAGCTCTTCACTGTGACCTTGTTTATGTGACTTTACTTCTCTGAGTCTCAGTTTCCTTAAATGAAATATGAGAGGGAAGGATGATGTTGTGGTATCTACTGTCCCATCCAGATCCAATGTTAGGTGAATCTGTTGTTTTCAAAGGATAAGAAAATTGCAAAATACTATGTGCTCATGTGTGAGGAGAGCACCAATGGTTTGGCAGATGCAAGAGATTTTAGAGACTCTTGCTTAACTCTCTAACTCAGTGGTTGGCAAACTATGGCCCAAGGGACAAGTCTGGCTAGCCTGTTTCCATATGGTCCATAAACTAAAAATGGTTTTTACAGTTTTAAATTGTTGGGGAAAAAATCAAAAGAAGAATAATCATGACATATGAAAATTATATGAAATTCAAATTTCAGTGTTCATAAATAGAGCTCTACTCATTCATTTACATATTGTCTAGAGATGTTTTTGCACTAAAACAGCAGAGTTGAATAGTTACAATAGAGACTGTATGGCCCTTTACAGAAAAAAATTGCTGACCCCTCTTTTAACTCAAGAACTCTCAAAGATTTCCTACTACTTATAATAGTGCTGTCCCATAGAAATAGAGTAAGCCACATTTTAAGTTCCTAGAAAAAAAAAATGGGCAAAACTCAAATAGATGTTTCTCCAAGTGGAATATACAAATGTCTACAAAGCACATGAAAAGCTGTTTAACATCACTATTAGGGAAATGCAAAACAAAACCACAATGAGGTATAGTATGGATGGAAGCAGTGAAGTGGGGGGCAATGGAAGTGCTCCACAAGATCATGCAATGATGGACATGTCAACATACATCTAAAGTGTATAAAAGTCTATAAACTAAAATGTAAACTATAATGTAAAACATAAAGAAACTAAAAATTTGTACAGTCTAAAATATAAACAATAATGTAAACCAAAATGGAACCATGTTTGATAGCTATGTTTCAAAATTTGTACATCAGCTGCAGCAAATGTAACATGAACATCTTAAGAGATCATTGCTGGGGAAAGGGGAAAAGGGTTTGATGTTGGATATCTGGGAGTCCCCTATATTGTGTATGTGAATTACTGTGATCTAAAACTTTTTAAAAGACAAATTAAAAATTAGAAGAAAAAAAAAAGAAAGGATGTAGACCCTGAGGAAGAAACAAAGTGCCTTGCCACTGTATATACAGGGCAACACCAATTACAGTGATGAAAAGCAAAACATTAGAAAAAAGCTTTATAATATTTTTCATTTTATTAGTACACCAATTTATTTTTACTTTATTTTAGTATTTCTAATTTACTATGTATTTTATTTCTAAACTTTAAACCCATCACTGTATTTCAATTTCCTGTTAATTGAATTTGGCAATATATTAGGATTCATTATTGAAGAAGTTTTGGACCACAGAGAGGTTCAGCTATGTACTCTGGTGTGGGGTGTTATTGATGGGGCACATGGGTGCAGGGGTGTTCTCCAGGGCATGTATATAGGGAACATAAATATGTTAGGATATATGTTGGGTATTTTTATAGTAGTTACAGTTACAAACATCAACTGAGGGAGTACTGAGTTCCCACCCAGGGGAGTTCTGTCACATTCCCCAATGGAACAATAATCCCCCAAGTGCAATGGCAAAGATCAACAAGGAAAGAGGGTCCAATAATGAGCCCTTGATACTGATGACTATGCTTAGGAGCCTGTGTGCCTGAAATATGAACTAGGTGTAGAGCTGTTGGGTGCCTAAGAGGTACTTCCTGAGAACCTCCATGTTGCCCAAATGTGGCCACTCTCTAAGCCAAACTCAGTATGGAAATGCATTACCTTCCCCCCAATGTGGAACATGACTCCTGGGGATGAGCCTCCCTAGCTCCAAGGGATTACTATCAATCACTAACTAGAGAAGCAACTAGCAAGAAACCTCGAATAAACGGATCAACTCAGACCAGCAGAATATCTCAGCCTATATGTTGAATCAAGTGTTAAAACCTGCTCTTTGACCTTGAATAAAAGGGGGAAATTGCAAAGACAAATGAGTTGATATGGCTAAGAGTCTTCCAAAAAGAGTCGGGAGGTCATCACTATGCACATCTAAGCAGGACCCCAGAAAAAGCCAAAGTAGATACAACCTAAGGTACTGGTTCTCCTGAAGGCTACAGAGATCCACAGGGTATATAGTCATGGCAGATGGATTTGGAGCTCTGTGCCATGTAAGAGGGTCCTACTTTGGAATTTGTGCTCCTGAGTGTGATGGAACTGGACTCAGATGTGACTTTTCTACACATGCATCTTCTGTCACTTTTACCGAACCTGTGGTTGGCACTAGGGATGGTCCATACTCAGGATACTTGAATCTCTGGACTGCCCATGTGCCAGCTGGGCCCTGAGCCTCAGTAGAGTGGTGACTCCTACTCTCTGGTTCGATGGTCTTAGCCAGGTCAGCTAACAGGGAGGTGCAGACGGTCAACCACCACACCAGGGAATCAAGAGTGCCTACAACTATAAGCAGAGGCATTGCATCCATCATCTATGTGGACTCTAAGCCCCCTCTTGATCTAGAGGTGGAGGGGACATTGCCATCCCCGGGTCCACAGAATGGAGGAATAAAATATGGACTAGAGTGGACTTACTGATATTCTACTATAAAACTATTGTGACCAGTAATAAAAGAAATTGTAGCATCGAGGTGGAGAAAGTGACCACAGTAATTCCTGAGGGCAGGGAGAGGGTAGAAGAGATGTGATACAGGGGCATTTTTGGGATTTTGAGTTGTCCTACATGATATTGCAGGGTTGGATGTTGGACCTTATATATCCTGCCATAACCCACTGAATGTACTGGGGGAGAGTGCGAACTGCAGAGTAAACTATTATATGTGTAGTGCAGCAGTGCCCCAAAATGTGTTCACCAAGTGTGAAAAGTGTGCCGCAATGATGAGGAAGGTTGTTGGTGTGGGAGGAATGGGGTGGGGGATGGGGGATATACAGGAACCTCTTATATTTTTTAGTGTAACATTTTTTTGTGTGATGTATATATCTTCAAAAAAACACAACTTACAAAAATGATGTGGTGGTGGGTGGGGAGTGGGTTATATGGGAACCACATGTTCTTGTGTTTTTTTTTGTTTTTTTAATGTAACATTCCTTGTGATCTATCAACTTAAAAAATATATATATATATATATTTTATATGAACATGAAAAGATATTTAACATCACTGTTAGGGAAATGCAAAACAAAATCACAGTGAGATAACCTTTTCACATCCACTTGAATGGTGACTATTAAAAAAAAATTAAGTGTTGGAAAGGATGTGGAGAAATGGGATCTCTCATTCATTTTTGGGAATGTAAAGTGCTGCAGCCTCTGTGGAAGGCCGTTCAGCAGTTTCTCAGAAAGCTAAGTATAGAATTACCGTATGACCCAGCAAACCCTCTACTAAGTATATGCCCCCCAAAATTGAAAGCAGGTATTAGAGCAGATATTTGCACATCAATTTTCATAACAGCATTATTCACAATTGCTAAAAGATGGAAGCAACCCAAGTTTCCATCAACTGATGAATGGATAAAGAAAATGTGGTATGTACACATGATGGAATAGTAGTTATTTGTGAGAAGGAATGAAGTCCTGATGCATGTGACAACATGGATGAACTTGGAGGATATTATGTTGAGTAAAATAAGCCAGGCACAAAAGTACAAATATTGTGTGATCTCACTAATATGAAATAATTATATAAAGAAACTCAAAGAGTTAGAAGTTGAATACCCAGGCACTGTGTTGGAGGTAGGGAATGGGAAGTTAATGTTTAAATTTGTACAGAATTTCTATAAGGGTTGATTGTAAAGTTTTGGAAATGGCTAATGGTAATGGTAACCCAAAATCATTAGTGTAATTAACATCACTGAAATACATATATGTGAATGTGATTAAAAGGGGAAATTTTAGGTCATTTGTTGTCATTAGAATAAAAATTAAAAGATAAAAAAGTAAATGATGGAGAGGCAAAAAAAAAAAAGGACCTGTTAAAATATAAGAATTATTTTTCAAATGTTAATTAATCAAAGCTAAATATTAAATGGAAGAGGGCTGGAAAAAAATAGGAATAAATCTAGAATCTCTAACAATCTTCAGAAAACTCATAGATAATGATAATATAAGTAATATATTAAATATTTTTCCAGAGCTGAGGAAAGAAATCTATTGTGAGACTGAATGGACTCAATGAAATTTTACCATACAAGATGAAAGAACTCTATTTCCAGAATTGTTGTCATGAAACTTTAAAACTGCATGGATAGAATCTTCACTCTTAATTGTTCCAAAATGATGTCTGTATGTGTGTGAGTATGTATACATATAGATAGATAGATAACCTATATATGTATGTATATAACTATAATTAAATGTAAACTGAACTTTCCCTAGACTTTTCAAGAGCAGTATGGGGTATTAGAGGAAAATGGCACAATTTCTAAATTTTCTGAGAAAAATTATTTTCAACATGTTATTTATCTAGTTATCTTGTCAACCAAGAGAGTGAGATAATTCCAGACATTTTCAAAACTCAAGGCTCAGAAAGCTAACCATCAAAGCATATTTTTCTGGGAAAAATTAATTTGAGGAAGAACATTTTGGAAAAATAAATGAATGAAAGGGACCCCCCAACCAAAAAAAAAAAGACAAAAGAGCAAACATAAGTAAAAGACATGTTCAAGTCCTGTGAATCCGAGTTCATTTGTAAATAGGATCTTCGAAGATGATATGAATTAAGGTAAGACCTAATGAGATTAGGTGGCCCTTAACCCAATACACCTGAGGTCCTTATAAGGAGTGGAAATTTGGGCACAGACAAGGAAAAATAGAAACAAAGAAGAGGCAGAGCCAGCTGTGTCACAGTGAAAGAGATTGAGTTATGCCACCAGAAGTCAAGGAACGCAATGAATTGATGCCATTCATCTGAAGCCAGGGTAGAAGCATGGAAGGGATTTTCCCTTAGGAGGAAGGAAACATGGCCCTGAGGGCACCTTAATTTTGGACATCTAGCCTAAAGAACCATGAGATAATAAATTTTTGTTGTTTAAATTTAAAAAGGGGGGGGGTCTGGAATCCTTTATTTGAGGGAGTAATATGCATAATTATTAGTCTAAATTTTAGTTTACATGCCAATATGTAAAGTTCTAAGATTGTTTCACAATGTTAATGACATGACATCTTAACAAGGCAGAGATTTTTCTCAGTAGTAAATTTAATTAATTACGTTCAGAAAATCATGATTGACTTTTTTAAGGATAAAATGTGACAAAAATAGTTTTAAAGTAAATATGTGGGACTTTTTACTGGTCAAATTATAAAATATGTAAATGGTTAAAAATGCTTAGTCAATGACAATTTCCTTTTTATAAGCGTAATCCATAATTTTAACTTAGCTTTATCAGAAATGAATTTATTGCTTTTAATTCTATATGGGCAACTTTTCTATTAAATCAAGTATCTTAATAGATATTTGAATGTCATGACAGAAAAGAAACAGTAGAGGGCACTTTAGTACTCTAACAAAATAAAACCATACCTTAAAAAAAAACCCCACAATTTGAACTATCTGGCAAAGGGTAAACAAAATCATAAGCAAGTTCCGCTGCTTCTCAAAGCTTAATAAAAAATATTTTAGGTGAATGGCAGCTTTTTCCTTTAATCCATAAAATCAATTGGGTAGCATAGGAAAATATGAGTTTCAGATCTGCAAATGACTAAATCCATCATTTCAAGAGTATTTCATTTTTTAACACTAATACCTAATCTATTGGGCACACTTGATATAAATCAGTAAATTCTCATTATTTAGGATTTTTTAGCAGTAGATTGAATGCTCTAAATATTATAAGAATTAGCTGTGTTGAAAGTGCATATTTCTTATATTAATATCATGGTTTAAAACGCATTAATAATTAACCTGTGAATTTTGGATAAACTACTTAATCACAGTTTCCTCCAAAATCATCTTTATAATTATCAACCTCATAATCATCATCTCAAGGCATGATCCCTGCTTTCAAATAGCTTCTATTCTATTTCAGTTGAAAAAAAAATAGACTAACATATGAAACAGGAAGCAATAGAGACGACAATGCACAATTAAATCTAAATTATAGCCTTAGATGTTTCACTTTTTTATCAAATTTAGTTTCCTAGTACCCTAGTTGTCAACAGATTTACTATGGTTCTTAATCTTTTTGAGATTAAGATTTTTGAAAATCTTATAAAATATGTGGACCTTATCCCCAGAAAAATGCTCTAGTGTATAATTTCCTTAAAATAAGCATTCATTTCAGAGGTTCAAGAAACTTCAGAAATTGGTCCATAGGTTCCTTAGTGACCCATGAACACCGTGTCGAAAATCTCTGATAGAGGCACAAAGTATACACTTCCCACATATTTGGAAGGGTGTGTTAATTCCTAGAAATGTTACATCTTGTTTTGGGATCAAGATAGGTGATGATGCTAGAGTGATAGGTATGCTCTACCAACAGTTTTGGACTTTATCTCATAAACAAGAAGTGCACTGAAGTGTTTAAAACAGGGAAGGGGCTGCTATGCATTTTAGATGGCTCATTGCGAGAGTAGAATGTAGAACAACCTGGAAGAAGACCAGAAGGGGAGAGATCATCAGTTAGCCAATCAGCACAATAATTTGGGTGAGATAGAGTGAGGGCCTTTCTGAAATTTGGGATGTTTCTTTTTCTAAGATAGGCCTAATTGATTTTGTGTAATAAAAAGTGAAGCACAAGTTTTGGAACACCAAGGGACATTTTGAAGTCAGACAAAGATTGTTTTGCATTTTCACTTATTTTCTACTTAAGACAATAGTTGGTTACTAGCAGCCCTGCTTTTGTACCCTTCTGTTTAGGTGGGGTACTTCAAAAGCCTAAACGGCCTAGAACCCACCAAGATAATGTGGCGTACTCCTGAGCAGGCAGGTGTAGAGGGCTTTGCAAGCTGTCTTAGTGAGAGGTGAACCACTCATTGATGTTACTTGAGCCTGGAGCTTGGATCCTCTCCAATCTCTAGTACCCAAAACAGCACACAAGGAAAATTTCTGAATAAGGAGATTTCTCAAAGGAATTTAATGAAAATATAATTATATATATGTTAATAGATTGTCTTCTAGAAATTTTGCACAAAGACCCTCGTTTTGCCACATATGACCCATAAGAAAGGGAGAGAAATCATTAATTAAATGGTAAGGATAGAGTTCAGGAACACTTATTCCCAAAAAGGGGAATTTGACAAAGGGCCTTCAAGAATAAAGCCAGAAATAAGGCAGGGCCAATGGAACTGGAGAAAAGAAATCAGATTCAAGCATTATATTGTTGATTCTATTCAAAACTTGTTATTTAATTAGATGTAGGAAATAAAATTGATGATTCCAAACTATGTATAGAAAAGAACCCAAACTCCTCATTGGAGGCACTTCACAGTATGACCCAACCCACTTCCAGACTCATGTCACCACTGCTACTGTTGAACAGATGCCTAAACACGCCACAGAACTTAATGTCTCTGTGAACTTTTGTATATTTTCTCCTTGGCCTTGAATGTTTACCCCATGACTTTCCATGGATAGGTGAAATCCTATCAATTCACAAATCCCAGTTCAAAAGCCATCTTCTCTGTTAAGCCCTTCTTAACTCCCCTTGCTCACTTATTGCAAATGAAATGAATCACCATTCTCTCTGGACCATATTTGTAATGTTTATCATAACAGTCAAAGGTATTACTCATATTCTCCTTTGTCACCACATCGTGGACCTAGTGTCATTCATTCTTGTTCTAGCAATATTTGGGTATATAATATGGAATAGATGAATATTTCTTAAAGAAAAAAAAAAAGAGAGAAAGGAATTCCAGTCAAAAGGCTATTACAATAATCCAAATAGGAAGCCATGAGCCTAAGTGTGGAGAGCGGCATTGGGAATGGAAATTCAAATGCAGAGAAATTATGAAAATAGAATAGATTATATTAAATATATTTAAATATGGGGACTGAAAAGGAAGAAGGACTTGAAGATGATTTCAACCAGGTTTTCTGGTCCAAGAGACTGAGGGAGCATAAATAGAGGACACTGGAACATGAGAAGAATAGGAAGAGTGAAAGTGAATTTTTGTTTCAGACCTTCTTGACCTGGCATGCAGTGGGACATCCATTTGTAGATTTTCAGCAGATAATGGTATATTCAGAGCTGATGCTTTAGGAGAAGTTCAGTGCTTAAAACATGGTAGTGGATACTATGGAGTGGATGATATTGAATGAGGACCAATGCCTGGATTTGGGATTATGCCTCCATTTAAGACAAGAGGAAAAGAAGAGATGGCAGTGAAGGAGTCTGATGATGGCAATCCAAGAAAATGCAGTGTTACAGCAGCCAAAAAAGGGCAATTCTAAGAGAGCAAGAGACCAAAGGTGTAGAGTGCTGAGGATGAGCCAGAGAAGGGTTTATGGAGCCATTGTCCTTGTAACCTCAGAAAGAGCAGCTTTACTAGAAGGATAGGAGTAGAATGTAAATTGAGCCAGTGAGGAGAGGGAGCAAGGACAGTGAGTGTGATCTGCTCTTAAAACATTAGTCATAAGAGTAGTGACAGATGTCGCTATACATTCTATAAATTATACCTGATTGTGACCTACATTGTATTTTAATTGAATTTTGGCTTAATCAGGTCTTATTAAAGTTTCACCTGCTCACGATTAAGATAATTTTTACATTTTTAATTTAAGAATTTAAAAATATAATCCATGTATATGCCTGGAGTTTTGGTGAAATAGTTTGATGATTCATTTATACTCTCCTTTAAAGTGTACCATTTAATTCTAATTTTGATTTCTGTTTTTTCCTACAAAGATGAACCTAGAAGACCTTAAAGAGTCCCTTCTACCCACCCACAGAAAAGACTATTACATCCAATTGGAATTGCATATGCTCAGTTGCTAGAGGACTGAGCCCTGAAATGGGGTCAGGGTTTAATTGTGGGCACTACACGTTTGAAGTCATTATTTCTTATTTGGCTTTCTACTCCTGTCACTCTGGATTGCAGGAGGTATTGTTTAATGTAGCAAAGGGAAAATTGGAAGGTCTGCCTTTCTTGCAGTTGAGTACTTTTTATTGTCTCATTCAGCCACTATTTATTACTGAGGAAATGTGTAGATGTTAGATCATAATCAGTGAAGCTCATGGCTCTCTTTGTCCAGTACCATGCCTATCACAGTAGGTTTACTCTATTGAATTTAAAATTAAAGTTATGTGTGTTTTAATTTGGTCTTAGTCAATCACATTTTTAAGCATATTTTTTGGAGCTGGTTTTGGGAAGTTTGTTAAAACTCAGTTAAAAAGTAGGCTTTTCAGAGATTCAAGATATCAGTTAAATAATACATTTATGGTCATTACACCCACTTCATGACTTCACAGAAATTGCACTTGATGAATTTCTTCAAAGAAAGTTTCCTTCCTAGGAGAAGAAACAAGAAGCCCAGGTGAAAACACCTTAAAAGGGCCATGAAAACTGAGGGAAGAGACTCTGCTTCTGATAATAGCAAAGGAAGCAGTTCTTGCTGAAAATCAATTTTAAAGAAAATTGTATTTATACATTATACATTTATTTATATAAATATATTTAGAAAAACACATTTTATAAAACATTTCTGATGTATTTTGTTTCCCCACTAGAATGTAAGCTACATGAGAGCAAGGGTCTTTGCTTTGTTCACTGATATTTCCCAAACATCTAGAACAGTATCAGGCATGTAGTAATTGCTCCATAATTCCATAACTGTTCATTGCTTGAGTGAATGAATTAACTAAGAACCCTCGAGTCTGGGGAGAATTTCACTTTCCTATCACAGAGGAGCTCTCTTGAATACTGTATTCTGACCCTTCCATACTCTCTCAGAACACCTTTCTTTTCTCCCAGTCATTATTCTTCCAGTGCATCTAATTCCCCTAGAGATCACAGTCCCAGGGGAGAAGAGTCAATCTTCTGTGCCAGTGTTTACTGAGGAGAATTCACTATGTGGCTTTTGTTCATTTTTTCCTCAAGGAATAGGAGTATGTGAAAGACACCAATAAGCCCACATGGTCTTGGGGGAAGGAAGTCATAAAAACTGGACACTGATTTTACACTTTAATCCTCTTGTGACCACAAACTGGGAAAGATGCTTAATTGGTAGCATGGCTTCTGTAGGATTTTGTTGAGTATTCTGGGCTCTACACTTAAACACGTTTTGATGCTAATGCTTTTCTTGATTGCTGTAGTACAAAGGGTCATGGTTCCACTAAAAAGCTGATTTATTGAGCCTCTGTGGAATGTTTACCCCATGCCATCTTCTTATTGAACAATTATAGTAGCTACACTATTGCATTGAGAAAGCCCAGAAACTTGGTCACAAGTTATCTTGAAGAAAAGCTTAAGATATATTCCCTGTCCCTGTGTGACAATGACTAGCTGATTCAATTGACCAAAGAGTGGTCAAACATAAGAGGGTAGGAGAATACAGAGGAATCATCACTTTTACATCTACAAAGACCCTCTTATTCCCCTTTGGTGACCATGGAGATGCATTACTTGGATCTCCTTTCAAGAGACCCTGTTTGGGGAGCATGCTTAACTGCCAGACTCCAGCTGCTGCGTCATCAAATCTGCTGCAGCAGTCATGCCTCAGCAGGATTCCTCCAGGTTTTTAGCAGGCAAAGATAGAGAACTAGGGGGATACAAGAAGCAGGCTGTCCTGCCCAATGTGGGACTCCTCTAATAAGCAGCATTTGCTCAGGAACCCCCCATTGGCCTGGCTGAAACTTCCTAGAACAGCACTGCTATCTGAGTCTCTACCTATCCAATCTCTCCTCTCTCTGCCTTCACAGGTATCATACCTGCTTCCAGGTCTGAAAGCCCATGTGCCAACTCCTGTTCCATCCTCCTTTATCTTTCACAGGTATTTCCTTCCAATAAGTCTCTTGCACATCTAATCCCATCTTAGCATCAGCTTCTTAGAGAACCTGAACTGGTACACCCACAAAAAGCTAGTAGATCTGGCTAACACAGAATACTTGATTATCAGGAGAAAAGAAAGTTACTGTGTGTTATGATGCCATCTTCTATAATTGTCTTTATTTGGGACAATGCAGTCCCCAATATAGATGGAAATAACAATTTCCATTAATATAATGGAGACTGTGAAGAAGGTTTTTCACCTGGGGTTCACAGATGAATAGGTGGTCCTAAGCCCCTTAAATACATCTCTATAATGTCAATATTATGGGCAATTCTTCCTGAGAAGATCTATAGTTTTCACTGTATTCATGTACAAAATTATCAGCAATGGCAGTTAATTATCGGTTAGCTCAGTAGTTAACAAATCACATTAATATGAAATCTGTATTATAGTATAACTCATTTTTATGCAGCAATAATCATGCCTCTATTTTCCACCCAAACCAAATGAATTTAAGTCATTTTGAGCTTTGCAAATGAAACCTCTAGTACAAATTTAATCAGTACTGGATTTTTAAAAAAATCTAACTGTAAACTTAAAAAAGAAGTCATGCTCTAACTTAAGTAGTTATTATCATGAAAAAGAAATAAGCAATTGAGAAATCAATAGGTCAGTCTTTCCTATCAGAGTATTAAATCTCCGCAGAAGATGCTCAAACAATGCTCAAAGTGAATCCACTGGAAGAAAGTGGAAAAGCACCTCTAGCAGCTGTTCTCAAGGAGAAGGTTTATGTCAGCATCACTTACATCAACTATGCTCAGAACGTTTGTGTCAGCAGCATAAATGCAGGCATGTCAGCATCTCTATTTTATACTGCCCAAAATGTGTATAGTTTAATTAGACCAAAGGCAGGAAATAGTTTGTTGATAGCTCAACCTAGAGGTAACGGCTTCCTAAGGGAGACATTCTTGCCCTGCCCTGGGGAACCATCTAATATCTGTCAGTGAAAAGCCAAGCCCTTCTGGTTTGTCCCCTACAGGAAACTATTTTCAGTAAGTAATAACTTTATCCCTGAATCTAGTGGAATATTTATGGTGAGTTGGGATAAATAATTTGTCTGGACACCCCCAGACATCTGTGCTCTGCTACTACCAACTTCTGCCAAGCATTCTGAATCCTTCTCTGTGTGGTTTTATCTTGTTTCTATGCTGAATTTAAACATATAAAAGAAAGATTGTGCAGAGAGAACTAGCAGATAAAACAGGACATTCCTACAGTCCTCTCTTGGGCTGGAACAAACGAGGCCTTTGAGGAGAGAATAATTTCCTCTGAAGGGAGAGTAGACCCCATGAGCAGTGAAGGTCTGGCAACAGACACAAAACCCTCTACCCCAGCCTTTAAATGTACTGTGCATATATTTTGACTTTACCTTAGTAGAAAAGTTCTTGCTCAGTACTCTCAATTTCTCAGTCCCTGGTAGTATTGAGTGATCATTATAAAAAGCAGTTCAAGTTCATTCTTGGAAAAGTAGAAGAGATTTAGTTGGGGGTGGAAGTGACAGGTGTATGGGTTGATATTTTCAGTAACCAGGAAAAGAATTAAATACAGTAAGAATTAGAAAATACTGAGTCACCTGGAACCTGTTCTGTGGAGAGCAAGATACTAGGAATAAATGTCAAAAGAGAGTTAAAATAAAGCCATGCTCAGTCTTTTGAAGCAGAAACTAGAGATTTCTCTAGGATGGTGACAACCAGATGCTAACTGCTAATAAAACAGAGTAACCTCCAGCTAAGTTCCTTCCTGACCACTAGCTAAGTTTCTCACTTATATTTCATTGCTTACTGGAGCCTTCTTTGCTAAAAGGAATAGTTACTTACATCTTCAATTAAAAATTTGTTCTGAAACACACACAATTTTAAAACATTACTCTGAATTGTACAGATCTCGTGGGGTGGTCACCAAGTGAAAATAAAGTGGTCATCAAAATGATTTAGATCAAGGGAGGAGTGTTGTCTTGGGTTTTAGCAATTTACTAAGAACTCTTTATACCAACACCCTGGTAGAGACTCAGAAAAGATCATAGAAGGCCAAGATCGCAACTGCCAATGACAACAACAAATGCCTTCAAAATTGCCCATAGTCAACTTCTGGGGAGATGGAGGATTAGAGAGGTACAGGATTCACTTCTCTTACAGAAAAATAGCTAAAGGACTGTCCAGATCAACTGTTCTTGTACTCAGGAGATCAGAGGAAGGTTGGACAGCCCCCAGAGGAGAAAGGGGTGAAGAATAAGAGACTCCACTTTCTGGCTGGTGGCAATAGACTGAGAAGGCCACAGAAGTCCAGTTCCACAGGAAAGGGGAGAGGGAGGGACACAGCCTACTGCTGATCCATCTTTTAAGCAGTGAATTTGGTCTGCTGTGTCCAGGGTCCTACTGTTCTTATCTAGGCATAGCCATGCCTTTGTCTTCAGTTGGGACTGGCAGGGATAAAGATAACCTGCCTTCTCAGACACTCTCCTTACTGACTTGGCCTGGTGAGTGACACAGAGGTGAGTGGACATTTCTTTCCTCCTTGAGAAAAGGGAGGGTGTGACCAAGGGAGGAGAGAGGCTTCTGATCAGCAAGTCTGAAGAGGAAAGCTTAGCTTTGATAGGCTGCCCTGAGGGGGAACTCTCTGGGACACTGATTCTATACCACCTGCCCAGGCTGAGTCTCAGTGAACACATTCCCCCCTAGGATTTGAGCTGAGAGGTTTGCTGAAGAACACCATCTGATGGTAAGCCAGAAAAGTGTGCTGCAGTGGGAAAATAGTAATAAATAAATAAGAGTCTTTTTGGTCCTTTTACTGCCCCCCTCTCCAGGGCCTTTGGAAAGTGGTCTGTACCTCATTAGTGGGTCCCTAGCTCTGTTTTGAGCAGTTAAACAGAGATAATTCTAAAGACCTAGAAGAAGTTATATCAAGAATCAAAGAAGAGCTGTTATACAAAGCCAATCAACATTAAACCCCTGGCCAAGAGAAAGAAATGAATCATCAGAGTAAATTTACCATCACAATCAGGTGCCCAGATGTCAGCAAAATTTACAATCCATACTAAGAAATAGGAAGATATGGCCCAGGCAAAGGAACAAATCAAAACATCACACGAGATGCAAAATCTGAAATTACAAATAAATGGTGTTCATACACATATCCGAAATCAATTCAAGGAGTTGAAGGAAAATGTGGCTCAAGATATAAAGGACATTTAGAAGATGGGATGAGCACAAGGAAGAATTTGAAAGCTTGAATGGAAAAATAGCAGAGCTTATGGGAATGAAAGACACAATGGATGAGATTAGAAACACATTAGAGGCACACAACAACTGATCTGAAATGGCAGAAGAAAATTTTAGTGAATTAGAAGGCAGAATTCCTGAAAGTGAAAAGGCAGAAGAACAGATAGAGAGAAGAAAGGGGAAAAAAAATGGAACAGGAGTTCAGGGAATTGACTGATAGCCCAAAGCACATGAACATATGTGTCATGGGAGTTCCAGAAGGAGAAGTGAGAAAAAGCAGAAAGAGTATTTTAGGAAATAATGGCCCAAAATTTCCCAAATCTCATGAAAGACATGAACATACATAGCCAAGAAGCACAACATACCCCAAACAAAATAAATCCAAATATACCTACTCCAAGACATATACTATTCAGAATCTCCCATGCCAAAGATAAAGAAAAGCAGCAAGAGGAAAGCCATCATTATATACAGAGGACATCCAATAAGAGTTAGTGCAGATTTCTTATCAGAAACCAAGGAGCCAAGAAGACAGTTAAATGTTATATTTAAGATTCTGAAAAAAGAAAAATTGCCAGTCAATAATTCTTATTAAAAAAATTTTTATGGGCATTTATTTTTTATTGAATTTTTGAAGACCCATAGATCACAAAAAAAAAATGTTACATTAAAAATTATAAGACGTTCCCACATACCCCACACCCCATCCCACTCCTCCCACATCAACAATCTCCTTCATCGTTGCAGCACATCCATTGCATTTGATGATTACAGCTTGGAGCACTGCTGAACTGCATGGATTATTGTAGTTCACATTGTAGCTTACATTCTTCCCCAATAATTCTTTATCTGACAAAATTGTCCTTCAGTAATGAGGTGAGTATAAAATATTCACAGATAAGCAGAAACTAAAAGAGTCTGCAAACAAAAGGCCAACTCTATAAGAAATGTTAAAGGGAATTCTACAGCCTGAAAGGAAAAGATAGGATAGATGGTTGAGGAATTTAGAAATGAAGAATATCAGAAAAGATAATTAAAAGCATAAAAATACAAAAATAATATATGATATATGAAAACCAAAGGATAAAATTGTCAAAGTAAGTAGTGCCTATACAGTAATAATATTGAATGTTTTTTTTCATTTTATAAATTGATTCAAAAAGCATTTAATGGTAAGAATGTAGAACAATGGGAACTCTCATATACTTCTTGTGGGAATATGAATTGGTACAACTACTTTTTGACCAAAAGACATGCACAAGAATGTTCATAATAGCCAAAAATGTGCTATTTGCAGAGTGAATAAGTAAATTGTAGGACACTGAAACAATGAAATATTATATAGCAATGAAAGTGAAAGAACTACTGAAACATCCTACAACATGAATAAACAGGATAAATGTATGCTTAGCAAAAAAAGCTATCCATAAAATGATATATACTAAATGATTCCAATTAACAAAATTCAAAATAGGCAAAATCATTCTATGGTGTTAGAAATCATGAAGGTAGTTGCCTTTGGGCAGGAAGAAGGGAGTAAAGATTAGAAAAGGCATGAGAGGAAAGCGGACTTGGCCCAATGGATGGGGCATCCACTTACCATATGGGGGGTCCGCGGTTCAAACCCCAGGCCTACTTGACCCATGTGGAGCTGGCCCATGCGCAGTGCTGATGTGCATAAGGAGCGCCACGCCACGCAGGGGTGTCCCCCGCATAGGTGAGCCCCACGCGCAAGGAGTGCGCCCTGTAAGGAGAGCCGCCCAGCGCAAAAGAAAGTGCAGCCTGCCCAGGAATGGCACCGCACACACGGAGAGCTGACACAACAAGATGATGCAACAAAAAGAAACACAGATTCCCGGTGCTGCTGATAAGGATAGAAGTGGTCACAGAAGAACACACAGCGGATGGACACAGCAGATAACTGGGGGGTGGGGGGCAGGGGAGGAAGAAATTAAAAATCAATAAATCAATAATTCAATAAATCTTTTTTAAAAAAAGGCATGGGAAGGATTTCTGGATGCTGCTTATAGTGTTTGTACATAGCAGCTTTATAGGGAATGTTTACACACTTATGACTTATGTATATTATGCTTTAAATAAAAAGATTTAAAAATTAATAAACACGTAAAAATTGGCTTCTGAGTAAATAACAAAGGGAAAATTAGTAAAATTAACCACACACACACAAAAACTTGTGAAAAAGGAGTATATTAATTCTCTAAGAACTCTATGATAATATGATTCCATGGTAGTGTTTATTTTATTTATTTTTTAAAGATTTTTTTATTTTTTTATTTCTCTCCCCTTCCCCTCCCCACCCCGGGTTGTCTGTTCTCTGTGTCTATTTGCTGTGTCTTCTACTTTGTCCACGTCTGTTGTTGTCAGCAGCACGGAAATCTGTGTCTCTTCTTGTTGCGTCATCTTGTTGTGTCAGCTCTCCTTATGCACATCAGCACTGCGCATGGGCCAGCTCAACACGGGTCAAGGAGATCCAGGGTTTGAACCGCGGACCTCCCATGTGGTAGACAGATGCCCCAACCACTGGGCCAAGTCCTCCGTGGTAGTGTTTAAATAAAAATGATTAGCACCAACTTGAGAAAGGCTATTATTATGGGCAACATCAAATTCTTCTTGCTTTCTAACAGGCTTCTGCAAGGGCCACTCTATGAACAGGGTCCCAAATTTTTTCCTTCCGTTCTTTCTGTATCCTTTCCTTGAGAGCCTTTGGATAGAAGTCGTAGCCGTTTTTTATGCCAATATGATATTTGCCTGTAGGATTTGTCCAGCTTGCAGGAATCTTAAGTATTCTTCCTGAAAGACCAATAACTTCGCCATCTTTTGGCTCTGCCACTGTAGTAGTATTCACATCACCATTTCCTGTTGTATCAATGATATCAATGATTTTGGTTTTCCATCAGTTGTAACCTGCATCCCCAGAGCTCCGGAATCGACCCCCGTATCCAGAACTGCGATAAGCACCGCTCGCCCATCATATTGCGGGTAGCGGCAGAGAGAGGAGGTGGCCCCGGTCTCTTTTTTTCCGGAGGAAACCGTGAAAAGCGAACTGCTCCTCAGGTCGCAGTGGTAGCCATGGAAGAAGGCTGGAGGATGAGGAAGAGGCAAATTGCCACGCTGTGCGCGCAAGAGCAGCGTGGGTAATAACTTTGAATGTTAATAGATGAAACACCTCAATCAAAGAACACAGGTTGACAGAATGGATAAAAAATATGAGCCATCCATATGTTGTCTAAAAGAGATTGACCTTAGAACAAAGGATACAAATAGGCTGAAAGTGAAAGGTTTTAAAAAGATATTTCATGCAAAGAGTAACCAAATAAAAGAGCAGGGGTAATTTTAATATTGGACAAAACAAACTATAAATCCAAAAAGATTATAAGAGATGCAGAAGCCCATTATATATTAATAAAAGGGGTAATCCACCAGAAAGAAATAACAAACATAAATATCTATGCAACTAACCAGGTGCCCCAAAATACATGGGGCATATTCAATGTGACACTCACATCAACAGATAAAAATAACTAGAAAGAGACTCAACCGGGAAATAGTTTATCTACTATATGATAAATGGGTATACCTAATAGACATATACAGAGCATTGCACCCCAAATCAACAGAGCATACATTCTTCTCAAGTGCTCTTGGATCTGTCTCCAGGATATACCACATGTTGGGTCACAAGACAGTTTCCATAAATTTTAAAAGATTGAAATTGTACAAAGCACCTTCTCTGAGCATAATGAAATGAAACTGGAAATCAAAAACAAGTAGGAAAGGGGAAAATTCATAAATATATGGAGGCTAAACAACACAATCAGTGGGTCACAGAAGAAATTGTAAGGAAAATTAGTAAATATTTTTAAATTAATGAATACGAGAAAACTACATATCAAAACTTATGGAATGAAGCAAAAGCAGTGCTGAGAGAAGTTTATAGCACTGAATGCCTACATTAGAAAGGAAGAAAGAGCTAAAATCAAAGACCTAACTGAACACCAGGAGAAACTAGAAAAAGAACAGTAATCAGAAGGAAAGCAAACAGAAAGAAGGAAATAACAAGGATTAAAGCAGAAATAAATGAAATTGAAAACAAAAATCAGTGGAGAGAATCAACAAAACCAAAAGCTGATTCTTTGAGAAGATCAATGAAATTGATAAACCCTTAGCTAGACTAACAAAGAAAAAGAGAGAGAGAAGATGCAATAAATAATAATCAGAAATGAAAGGGGGTAGAGTTATAACTGACACCACAGAAATAAAAAGGATCAGAAAAGATACTATGAAAAACTGTATGACAACAAATTAGCCAACCTAGATGAAATGGGAAAATTCTGAGAAATGCACAACCTACTTTGACTTTAGAAGAAATATAAGACCTTAACAAAACAATCACAAGTAAAGCGATTGAATCTGTCATCAAAACTCTCCCAAGAAAGAGAATTCCAGAACCATATGGCTCCACAGGTGAATTCTACTGAACATTTCAAAAAGAATAAATACCAATCAGGCTTAAAGTCTCCCAAAAAAATTAAGAGGAGGGAATATTATCCAATGCATTTTATGAAACTAAAATCACCCTAATCTAATACAAAAACCAGATAAAGATACTATAAGAATACAAAATTTTAGACCAATCTATCTAATGAATATAAGAACAAAAGTCCTCAACAAAATATTTGCTAATCAAATCCAATATAATATAAAAATACTATGTGCCACAATCAAGTGGGTTTTATTCCTGGTATGCAGGGGTCATTCAACACAAGAAAATCAATTAATGTAATATACCATATTAATAAATTGAAAAGAAAAAAAACATGATTATCTCGATGGATGCAGAAAAGGCATTTGAAAAAATGCAACATCCTTTCTTGATATAAACACTTTAAAAGATAAGAATAGAAGGAAAATTCCTTAACATAATACAGGGCATATATGAAAAAAACACAGTCAACATTGTACTCAATGGAGAAAGGTTGAAAGTTTTCCCTCTAAGATTAGGAACAGGACAAGGATGCCCACTGTCAGCACTGTTATTCAACATTGTGCTAGAAGCTCTTTTTCTGTTGATATATCATATTTTATTATTGTCGTTGTTTTTAAAGAAGCTTTAGATCACATTAATGTTACATCAAAAATATAGGGGATTACCATATACCTCACTCACACACACATACACTTTTCCCCATTAACAACATCTTTCATTTGTGTGGTACATTTGTTACAATTGATGAACACATATTGAAGTATTCATACTAACCATGGTCTATAGTTTAGTTTACATTATGGTTTACAGTTTGCACTGCACAATTTTATAGCTTTTGACAAAATGTATAATGGTCTGTATTTGTCATTGCAAGGTTACGCAAAATAATTCAGTTGTCCCCAAAATGCTCCATGTTACCCCTATTCTTCCCTTTCCTTTTCCTTGGAATATTTGGTGACCAATGCCATTGTAACAGTTTTACTACTTCTTCCATTACTAGCATCATAATATCTACTGTAGTCCAATTCATGGTTGCTTTCTTTGCAAAGTTAGTTGCCACATGCTGTAGTAAGATGGTCACTGATCTCTGCAAGGGTTCAGGCTCCCCCCCTGGATTTCCTGTCTTTCAGCTGCAGGCTGGCATAGTGCTTGCCTTTCAGGCCTTCCTTTCTCTCCTGGCTCATTTCTTTCTGGGTCTTCTATAGCTTCTCTTCCCAAGGTCAGCTGCAAACTCAGGCAAATTGCTCATCTTTCCTTAGGGCACCAGGATCAAAAATGACAAAGCTCTCTCTCTCTTCCTATGTGTCTTCTTGAGTGACAGTCCATTTATATCAGCCCACCAAGGGTTGGGGATTCAACCTGAGTTACACCCAATTGATGTGTTTGGAATTTAAAAAAGCCTTCAAAGCAATCTTAGCAAGTAATCTAAGGGACCCTCAACTGAATTGAATATAATCAAAGGGTATCACATCCAGAGGAGTAGATTAGTTTACAAACATAATCTTTCTCTTTTGGGGATTTACAAAAATAATCTCAAACTGTCACATGTTTGTTCATTCCTCAGTCTTGAGGATTTTGGGATGGTGATGCCCACTCTGCTT
The DNA here is from genome assembly GCF_030445035.2 of Dasypus novemcinctus. NCBI lineage: Eukaryota > Metazoa > Chordata > Mammalia > Cingulata > Dasypodidae > Dasypus > Dasypus novemcinctus. Next base: position 42,916,482 of record NC_080683.1, on the reverse strand, counting down.
CTAATTAACAGGGGGCTTAGATCCCATGGAGCAAAAGGATGGAACTCTCTTGCTTGTCGTTGTAGATACACTCTGTTTTTTGGGGATGGGTGTTGTCTATCATCATACTTTTGTTAGTCGTCCTGGACGAGAAGATTTTGGCTGCACTGTTTACTGTGGCAGTCAGTGAGAGCCTACTAAGATGTGCATAAGCATACACTCTGTTATTACCTCCTGACTCACTTTCAGATCTCTTAGCCATAAAAATTCATTTGTATTTATTACTTCCCCCTTTGGTCAAGGTCTTTTTCCAAATGCATCACAAGTTGGCACCTGGTAATAGTCCCTCAGTGCCAGGGAGGCCAGCCCTGGAGTCATGTCCCATGCGAGGGGGAAGGTAGTGAGTTTATATGTTGAATTTGGCTTGGAGAGAGGCCACATTAGAGCAACAAGGAGGCTTTCAGGCAGTAACTCTTAGGCAATATATAATACTAGACTAAGTTTCAATTTCACAAGAACGAGGTTCATAAATACAACATCAATATAAAGGGCCTGGCATATTGGTCTGTCCTTCTTCACTAGGCACTGCCCATATACTCTAGGGATTCTTGCCACTTTATTAGAGAATGCAACAGGACACCCCAGGATAGGAATTCAATATTCTTTTGGTTATTCTGGGAGTCTCCACTCACTGAGGCAATACCCCATGACCACTTGAACACATTTATATTCCATAGAGACATGCTCCAGGTGTACCCTTCCCCACACAGCTCCCCACCACCAGCACCCTACACCAGTGACCCTTCCCTGCCACAGTTGTGACTCTTCTGCAATCTAAAACCTTCCCCAAAACAAAGCCAAAAGCTAAAAATGATACAAAATACAATATATATGTAAATATTTTTTGCATTGTTAACTTTTATGTACAGTGACAATTTCTTCTGTATGTTCTCCCAGTCTCTTATTTTTTTTTTTCACTTTATTTTCAAAGAAGCTTTAGGTTACAGAAAAGTCACTTAGAAAGTGTCCCCGTCTCCTTCCCGCCCAGTATTGGCAGCCGGCGCTGCCCCTCCTTCTCCCCTTCTCCGTCTTCCGCCTAGCCGTTATCTAGACAGCCCACACTTTCCCCTTCCCCTCCCTTGCTCCTAACCTCTTAGCCAGCTTACTGTCCAGTAACCGCCTACGCAAGCAACAGCACCCGCCGGCACCAATCAAGTCCCTTTACGTATCCCTAGACCCTATAAAACCATGTCCCCTTCAACAATAAAGTAGACTTGTGCCTAGACCTTGTCTCCGTGGTGTTCTTGCTTGCACCGCGCGTCCCCCGTGCCTGAGCGGAGAGAACGAGGGCCCAACAGCTTCGTGCCGAACCCCCTCCTCTCCTTCGACCGCGAGGCAGCCCCCGTCCGGAGAGCCCGCCTGGCCAACCGCGCCGACCCTCCCAGAGGCCCGCCGCTGCCCGCAAGAAAGTATAGGGATTCCTATATACCCTACCCCTTCCCCTCTCACATTTTCCCTATTAATAACATCTTGCATGAATATGGTACACTTGTTACAATTAATGGACAAATATTGACACATTGCCACTAACCATGGTCAATGGTTTACATTATGGTTTCCTTTCTGTACCATACACTTTTATAAGTTCTAACAAAATGCATAACAGCCTGAATCTGTTATTGCAAAATCATGCAGAGCAATCCTAGTACCCTAAAAATGCCCCATGCTCTATCCATTTTCCCCTTGCCCCCAGAACCCATGGTAATCACTACACTGCAATTTTTGAAGAATAATGTTCATAGTTACATACATTAGTATTGAAGACATGCCATTGGCCCATCTTCTTTTATTAGGCACTGCCTATGTTCTTGAGAGAGTCTTACCCCTCTATTTCAGAACCTATCAAAACTCCCCAGGATAGGAGGTTAATATTTTCTTGTTTATTGTGTGAGTCTCCATCCACTGAGATAACACCCTATTACAAGATGAACACTTTCATTTTCCATAGAACATGCCCCAGGTGTGCCTTTCCTGTATAATCCCCAACCCCTGATGCCCTGCACAAATAACCCTTCCCTGACATATTTGCTAAAAGAAAATTCTCACCATTATAGTTTTAACCACAGACCTACAAGTCCCCAGAGTTTACCTATTCCTTTCTCCAGCTCTCCCCCCTGTTCCATGGATAGTCCAATCCAACTCTCCTCCACTCTGCTAACCCTCACATTTTAGCACCATTGATCCCACTCACACCTCTGCACCACTGTCACCCCCATCCACTGCCAAACCACCCCCTTCCACCTTATCATAGATTTTTACCATATTAAACATTTGCTTACCACATCCAACTCCCTTTTTGTCTTCTGATAATGTATCTTCCAGATTCTAGCTCCGTGAGTCTGCTCAATTTGCTTAAGCCATAACATTGAAGTCATGTGATATTTGTCCTATAGTGACTAGCTTACTTCACTCAACATAAGGTCTTCAAGATTTCATCCATGCCATCCTGTGTGTCAATACTTTATTCCTTCTTGTATATTCCATTGTGTGTATATACCATAATTTGCTTATCCATCCACCTATTGATGGACATTTGAGTTGCTTCCAACTTTTGGCAATAGTGAATAATACTACTATGAATTTTGGTGTGCAAATATCTGTTCATGTCCCTGCTTTCAATTCTTCTGGATATATACCCAGCAGTGGGATTGCTGGATCATATGGCAGTTCTATAATGAGCTGAGAAACCTCCAGCAATGGATGAGGGTTTCCTCTCTTCCACATCTCTCTAACACTTGTAGTTCTCTGTTTTTTTAATAGCCCCCACTGTAATAAGTGTAAGATGATATCTCTGATATTTTTCATTTGCAGTTCCCTAATAGCTAATGATGTTGATTATCTTTTCACGTGCTTTTATAGCCATTTGTATTTCTTCTTTGGAAGTGTCTTTTGAAATCTCTTGCCCATTTTTTAAGTGGGTTGTTTTTCTTTTTATTTTTGAGATATAAGATTTCTTTATATATGCTTGATATTAGGACCTTATTGGATAGATGGTTACCAAATATTTCCTTCCATTGAATAGGCTCCCTTTTCACTTTCTTGATACACTCCTTTGAAGTATAAAAGTTTTTAATTTGGAGGAGGTCCCATTTATCTATTTTTTCTTTCTTACCAAAGCCTAGATTTTTTTTATTCTTTTAGTTGCATTGTAAATGGAATTTTTTTTCTTGATTTCCTCTTCAGATTGTTCATTATTTGGTGTACAGAAATGCTACTGATTTTTGCATGTTGATCTTATATCCTGCCACTTTGTTAAACCCATTTATCAGCTCTGGAAGTTTTATTGTAGATTTTCAGGGCTTTCTATGTATAGGATCATGTCATCTGCAAATAGTGAAAGTTTACTTCTTCCTTTCAAATTTGTATTCCTTTTTAATCTTTTTCTAGCTTAGGTACTTGAGCAAGTACTTCTAACACAATGTTAAATAAGAGTTGGTGACAGTGGGCATCCTTGTCTTGTTTCAGATTTTAGAGGAAAGCCTTTAGCATTTATTTCACCATTGAAAATGATGTTAGCTGTGGGTTTTTCATATATACCCTTTATCATTTTGAGGAAGTTTCCTTTTATTCCTATATTTTGAAGTGTTTTTATTAAGAAAGCCTGCTGTATTTTGTCAAGTGCTTTTCTGCATCAATAAAGATGATCATGTGATTTTTTTATTTCTATCTATTAATGTGGTGTATTAATGGTTTGTTTTTCTTATATCAAAACGTCCTTGCATATGAGGGATGAACCCAGTTGATCATGATGTATAACTCATTTGATGTGTTGTTAAATACAACACGCAAGTGTTTTACTGAGGACTTTAGCCTCCAGGTTCATTAGAGAGATTGGTCTGTAGTTTTCTTTTCTTCTCATGTCTTTATGTGGCTTTGGTATTAGGATGTTGTTACCATCATCGAATGAGTTAGGCAATGTTTTCTCCACTTCTATTTTTTGGAAAACTTTAAGTAAGATTGGTGTTAGTTCTTTCTGGAATGATAGGTAAAATTCACCTGTGGTGTTCTAGAAGGTCTTGCTAGAGAAATTAGGCCAGAAAAAGAAATAAAAGGCATTCAGATTGGAAAAGAAGAAGTAAAACTCTCACTATATGCTGATGATATCATCCTATATCTAGAAATCCTGAAAAATCCACAACAAAGATATTAGAGTTAACAGATGAGTTCATTAAAGTGGTGGGATACAAGATTAATACACAAAAATTGTAGTGTTTTTATGCATTAGTAATGAACAATCTGAGAAGGAAATCAAGAATATTTCTATTTTTTAATAGCAACAAAAAGAATCAAATATCTAGGAATTGATTTAATCAAAGATGTAAAGAACCTACACTCAGAAAACAGTGCTAAAAGAAATGAAGGAAGACCTTAAAAAAAATGGAAAATTAAGTATCATTAAGATGGCAATTCTCCCCAAATTGATTTATAGATTCAATGTAATCCTAGTCCAAATTCTAACAGCCTACTTTATAGAAATAGGAAAACCAATTATCAAGTTTATTTGGAAGAGAAAGAAGCCCTAAATAACCAAAAGCATCATAAAATTGAAAAGTGAAGTCAGAGGACTCATGCTTCCTGAATTTAAAGCATATTACAAAGCTACAGTGGTCAAGACAGCATGGTATTGACATAAAGAGAGTCACATTGATCAGTGAAATGAAATTGATCCTCACCTATATGGTCAACTGATTTTTGACAAGCCTGCCAAATTCGTTTTACTGGGACAGAACATTTTCTTAAGGACAAATGGTGCTGAGAGAACTGGATATCCATAACAAAATGAATGGAAGAGGACCCCTATCTCACTCTCTATACAAGAATCAACTCAAAATGGATCAAAGATCTAAACATAAAGGCCAGGATCATAAAACTCCTAGAAGATAATGTAGGAAAACATCTTCAATATTTGTGGTATGATATGGTTCTTAGACCTCATACTCCAAGTGTGAACAATGAAAGAAAAAAATTAGATAAATGGGACCTTCTCAAAATTGAATACTTTTGCACCTCAAAGGACTTTTTCAATAGAGTGAAAAGGCAGCCTACTCAATGGGAGAAAATATTTAGAAATCACATATCCAACAAGGGTTTACTGTCCACAGTACATAAAAAGATCCTAAAATTCAACAATAAAAAGTCAAATGACCTGACTAAAAAATGGGCAAAGGACTTAAATAGACATTTTTCCAAAGAGGAAATACAAATGGTGAAAAAACACACAAAAAGATGTTCAACATCACTAGTTATTAAGGAAAAGCAAATCAAAGCTACAATGAGATATCATCTCACATATATTAGAATGGCCACTAATTAAAAAAACCAGAAAACTGCAATTTTTGGAGAGGATGTAGAGAAATAGGAATGTCTATTCATTGTTGTTGGGAATATAGAATGGTACAGTCATTGTAGAAGACTGCTGGTTCCTAAGGATGTTAAATATAGATCTACCATGTGATCTGGCAATCTCACCATGAGGTATGTATCCAGAAGAACTGAGAACAGGAACACAAAACATCTGCATACTGACATTCATAGTGCATTACTCACAGTTGCCAAAAGACAGAAACAACCCAGGTATCCAAGAACAGATGAAAAGTTTAATAAGTTGTGGAATATACAGCTGTATGAACAAATGAAGTGGTGAAGCATATGACAACATGGATGAACCTGGAGGACATTATGTTGAATGAAGCAAGTCAGACACAGAGGACGAATATTGTATGATTTCTCAACTATGAACTGAATAAAATGAGCAAATCCATGTCATTAATAGCTAGAATATAATTCACCAGACAATAAAATGAGGTTAGAGAATGGAAAGCTGAGGTTTAATCTCTGGAAAATGGGTAAAAATCTTCTAAATGTTTGGAAATGAATAGAAATGGTTAAAGCACATCAGTGTTTGTAATTAGCAGGCTAATTTACGGGTATAAGAGTCACTGAAAGGGAAAGCATAAGGTCATGTATACACTAGAAGGAAAGCTAAAAAATGAAACATGGGACTGTATATCATAGTGAACCCTCTTGTGAAAAATGAGTGTAGTCAATAATGCATATATATAGTAGTCAGCCAAAAGAGGTGCTGATGCAAAGTACTGGAAATCTGTTGGATTTTATAAAGAGTATTTATTTGGCATAGAAGCTTACAGTCACAAGTCCCTAGAGAGTTCAACTGGAGGTACCATAAGAGGTACTTTCTCACCCAGAGTCATGTGCCACATCTTTGAATATCTGCAAGGTTTCAGCCTTCCTTCTTCCTTTTAAGGTTTCATGGTTCCAGCTTCTTCCAATCTCAGCTGTAAGCTGGCATAAGGCTCAGCTCTTTTCCTGGAGCTTGGTTCTTTCTGGGTTCAGCTGCTCTGTTCTCCTCACAAGGTCTTCTATAGACTATCAGTCCCATCTTTCTTCCCGAGGCCTCTGCCATGTCTAATGAGCTGTCTCTTTTCCTCTAAGTTCTTCCTTTCTGACTACTTCTGTGTGAAAGTCTGTTTTATCAGCCCACCAAGGGGGTTTGGACTCAATGCTGAGTTGACTCTAATAAGATGATTGCATCAAAGTCTAATCTTAACATAATTTAACCAGACATCTCAACTGACTCTAAAACAAAGGGTTATCATGTCCAGAGGAACACACCAGTTTACAGAAATAATCTATATCTCTTTTTAGAATTCATAAATAATATCAAAATGCCACAAGATGTAAAAAGGTTTTTCTCTGAAAGAGAGCAAATGTATGTTAATGTTACAAGTAATTAATAATAGCCTGATATTTGGGTAAAATATAGTCAAAGCACACTGTGGAATATAGGGTATAGGAATCTATTAATATTCTCCCATCAGTGGTAAAAGAGGAAGTATGCTCAGTGAAAGAAACTAGACACAAGATACTACATATTGTTGCACTTCATCTGTACAAAAGGTAAATATAAATTTATAGAGATGGAAATAGATTAATAGTTATGTATGGCAGGGGAAGAATAGAGGGACTAAGAGGTAGCTACTAAGAAGTAATGGGTTTTTCTCTTTGGAATAATGAAAATGCTCTAATATTGATTGCAGTGACGAATGCAAAACTCTGATTATACTGAATTCCATTGATTGTACACTTTAGATGGATTGTTTGCTTTATGAATACATTACAATAAAATTAGTATTTTTATAAATGCCCACTGTCTCTAAATTTCAAAAGAGAAAAAGTAAAAAAACTTTCCTTCCAGTTTTGCCAATGTCTATTGCACATTTTAAAGATATACTTTCATAGACATAATTCTGGAAAAGCCAGAGTTATGGACATGAGGATTAGGGTAAAATATATTGTTACTTTGTTAACACAGAGTAATAATCTTTACTTGCACTGCATCTCTTTGAAGGATACCAAATTGCTTTACTGCTGTCACTACAGAGTTACAATTCAATCTTTTTGAGAAATTATAAAGAACAAACAAAAATCCTCTGAAGATGAAATAAGGGAAATGCTTTTCCTATCTAATGAAAAAGGAAAAAAGGAGTGTCACAGGAAATTACAGACTGCTGGCTTTAAATGAGTACCCAAGCAATGATCAAACAAGGTGTTTAGTACCCCATAAAATATGTAGTGGTAAACGTAAGTTTTTGAGAGTATCATATTAGGATTATGTTGTTTGGGTTTTTTTTTTTTTTGGTTGTTTGTCTGGTTTTGTTTGTGGCTTTTTTGGTCGTTTTTTTTCTGGAGAGAAGGAAATGAACAAAGCAGTTTTGATGCCAATAAGATGTCTGAGTACATTGCATTGAACGAGCAACGTGGTGCCATGGACTAGGAGTAGGAAGACATGGACCTAGCTTCAGCTCTTCAACAGACTCTTCATGTCACTGAATAAATCACTCTTTTTTTATTTCTATGATTCTCCATCAGTGGAATCAGAAGTTTTTACTTGTCATTATCATAGACTCTGAGAAGCTGAGGACTGAGGTCTAAAACTCTGAGGATATTTCTATCTCTAGTTGGAGCCTCCTGGGATGGTTTCCTGGTTTACAGTATCCCCATCTACCACGATTAGGCCCTTTGATGTTGGAGATTTGGGATAGAAAATGGTCATATCTGGAGTGCAACATCCTATTCACTCTTCTCCTTGCCCACAGCTGATTAATGCAGAGATAGACACTTCATTCAAACTGAGCTAATCAAATTCTCTCTCCCAGAAAGTAAAATGGAGAAACAAGAAGGCACACAAAGATTGGGAACCATCAATTTAAAGGTCACAAGACATTTAAAAATTTTTGAAATTAATAAAATACAAAAGAATAGTATAGATCAGATGGCACTATAGATCGGAGAGCAATATTTTCAGCATCCACCCAACTCCTCATGGGCTGGAGTGGCTTCCTCTCAGGACCTGGAATTAGCCAGCCTGCAGTGCTGGAGAGGAACCAGCCAGGGTCCTATTCCCTATTTCTTCCCTTTGGGATGCTCTCCTACACCCCACCCTCCACCCTCACCAAGGGCCAACCAGATGCCCTAAGGAGCTCTAAGACTCATGTCCATTCCCTGGTTCCAAGAAGCAGATTGCTCTTGCTGGCTGGCACAAATATTTTTTTTGTAAGATTGCATGAGAATGGCCTTCCAGAATGGTGCTAACACACTGATTTGCCAGTCTCACACACACTGTAGGTCCCTTTCAGAGAACATTGCTAGAGTGGTAAGAATAAGTTTTATTTTTGACACTTTTAATATATATACAATTTATAAAATTTGTAAATTTTTATATAAATGTAATAATATAGAATTTATAAAATAAATAATATATAGATATTTATTTAACATTATATATTTATATTATTTATATTTACATTAATTTGTGTTAGGTTGACATATAAATGAATTTCTGATTCTAGATTATGGTAGAAAAATGTTGCCTTGAATAAACTAGCACCTTCACCTAAAAATACATGCAAAACCAGTGTTGATAAATGGTAGCAGCATCATGTAATAAAATATAAAGTTTATCTCAATCAAAACAACAACCTAGGAAATGTAGAAATAGGGAGAAACATCTATAACAAAATATTTATAATTCCATTCAATCAATTTTGTATCTATTCACAAGTCTAATAAACAGATATATTCTCTCTTTTAGAACTGAGCAGAACTAGAAACTTCTAAGCTCAAAACAAACAAATTGTAAATGGGCTCAAGTCATACAAACTGTGGCCCACAACTGCATCTCTCAAACAAGTTATCATTCAGGGACACTTCAGAAATCTGAATCTAATCATTAATGCAAAATATCTGTTTGCCCTTCACAATTCATTACCTGTACCCTATATACCACTTTGCACTGGCTATTTGTATTCTGTCAAATTTCCTGATTTCCTGATCAATTAATTATTGAAATTTAAAACCCTATAATTGAATAATTTAAATAAGCTCCTTTGATTCCATATGGAAAATGAAATTAGCTAAGCTAAATAAGTAAAAATCAAGATTTTGGACAATTTTACATTTGCATGATTCCTAGAAATGTCAAGGATATTTTTACAGCTTCTTTTATTCATTCAGTCAATCGTGCTGCAAGTCAACATGTTAGTCCTGTCAGTGCCTGGTCAAGCCTGACAGAATCAAACTATGACTCAGGGCTAAGAGGAAAGTTTCAATACTTGAAAAACTGTCAACATCTCATGATTATTTTCCAGTTTATAGATGCTCAATTTATCAGTATTCATTCCACTTAAAAATCCATCTATGATTTACTGACAGGTAAACTCCCTTTGGCTAAAGGTTACTCTTCCTGATAATGTTTCCAAAAGTATACTTTTTGCTTTTAAAAGTGCGGAATTATTGACAAGTATGAGTAAAGAAACCTAATCATCACATTCTTTGACATCTACCACCACTCAGTCTACTATTTTTTTCTTTGAAACACCACAACCTTTTCATGTTCACACAGGCTGTGCATGTTTATGACATCAATCACCCTGAGTCATACCTGCTAGGGTAAGAATATGGCACCAGAAGAGGGACAGACACTACCAACCTGATCCTTTGTAGAGTACATCTGAGTGAATGATGATGGTAGAAGCTTGTAGAATAACAGCAGAATTTGTGGGATTCTGTATGCTTTATCTAGATTAGAATTTGTGCAAACTTCTGGTGTTGAATATTTTCTTGAACATATTTCATATTCAGTCTAAGCCTAAATGCCATCTATAAGGCCAGATCATTCCACATCCCAAGTTCCACATCTCAAGGGATTTTTCAGTATTATATTATCTAGTTTGATGATGAGATGGTTAGGCTCATGAGTCAACTCAGCCAGGTAATGGTGCCCAGTAGTTTGGTCAAGTACACACTGACCTAATTCTTACTGTGAGAACATGAGTAAGTTAATTGCATCTGTTGTTGATTATATCTATGATCAGCTGAGGACATAGCTTTCAGCAATGAGAGCCATCTCATCCAATCAGTTGAAGATCTTAAAAGGGGAAGTGATGATTTCAGCAATCAGAAGAGAGAATTTTCATCTCTGGCTTGCAGGCTGCCCTTCGTAGTTTGGACATGTGAGACAAAATTATAAAATCTCATAATATTTATAGGTATCTTCTGTCTGTTCTGTTTCCCTAGAGAATCCTGACTAATAAAGCTTGGTACTGCGAGTGGTTCTTGAGAAACAGTATCTTAAAAATGGGATTTCTGAATTATTTCTGGGGTTTTTGCAAATGGTTCTCTACTCTGACTAGATTCAAAGGCACAATTGACTCTATTTCCATTTATCAAGAGGCCAGTGATATTCCATGGAGTGACTTGGCAATAGAAATACGGAAAATATCACCACTGGATACTTCTACTCATATCCTTATAAGAGGTAAAGCTCTAGGTGGAGTGTTTTTGACACCTTAACAGTTTTGTGTAATTAAAAGGCATAATAATGTTGGCTGGTTGTTCCTAAATGCACTGGATATAGTTATAAAAGAAAGGGATGACCTGCAAGCTTCAAATTTGCAACTACATGCAACATGAAGGATATGAAAGTTTCTATGTGTGTACTGAAAGAAAATCTTGTCTCCTGTAGCTGCAAACTTGAGGTTTCTCAAAACCAGACTGTCCCCTTGTGCAAGTAGCAGAGTTACAACTGAAACTAAAATGTCAAACTTGCAGGATGTCTGCTGTTAAAGTGATGGCATTGATTGGAAAGGAATGGAGTCCTGGAAATTGGAATGAAAACATTTGAGTTGATAATGATGGCAGTGGAGACATTGAAACCCTAAATTCTACTGAATCCTTGCTAGATAAACTGTCTGGAGGAAACAACCACCCAACCTGCCCACCCTGGGGAAACAGTTTCCCAACCTTCAGTCTGCCCTGAGGGAACAGCTTTCTGACTGCCAGTCTGCTTTAAGGGGTCAGGCACTCAACCTCTACATGAAGATTTTAATCCTGTTCCACCAGATGAAACTGCAAAGGAATGAAGTAACTGGCTTACAAGAACCTTCTAATCCTTCTTGTTACCCACCCCCACAACCCCTTTTTTCTTCCAGACCTATAACTGAACTAAAGTTCCAATAGGCCCCAAAATGTGAGGTACAAAGTGTGACCCATGAGAAGATCATACTCCAAAAAGAACTGCATGAGTTTTCCAATGTATATAGACAGAAATCTGGGGAATATGCATGGGAATTGATATTAACGGTGTTGGACAATGGTGGAAGGAATATAATGCTGGATCAGGTTGAACTTATTGATATAGAACCACTAAGCAAAGTTCTGGATTCAGTCATAAATAAAAGGGTTAGAAAGGACTCTAATAGTTTTTTCAGGCAGATGCCTGAAATATGGAGCAAAAGATGGCTGGCAGGACCTAAGGTTGAAATGCCAGAACTTCCCTGGTATACTATAGATGAAGTGATCCAAAGGCTTAGAAAATTTGGAATAACAGAGTGGATGTATCATGTAAGGCCTGCTTACCCACCCCAGGAATATCTAGAGGATATACCTTTCACCAGAATAGTGAAGAATAAATTTGTAAGACTAACTCCATCTTCCCTGAAGATCTTTATGGTTGTTATTCTCTGTAGGCCAGTTATTACCTTGGGAACTGCTGTTATGGATCTGAGGTCCTTAAACAAAATGGGAATAGTCAGAACCTGAGTTGGCAGAAGCGAATTGGCAGCAATTTATCACCAAAGACAAGGTGGCCATGGCTATCTCAATGAACAGCAGACTCAAAGCAATAGTCTGAGTTGCAGAGACCTATGACATTGGCTGAGATCATGGGTTACCTAGAAGTACAATAGGCAGTCTACTAAATTCCTACTTGACCTATATAAGCAGAAGAGTTCTAAGTCAAGTGAACAAAAGTCTAACGAATTATAGAAAGAGTCATGGCCCCTTAATCAATTCCCAGACTTGAGACAGTTTACAGACCCAGAGCCCCTTGAATGAGTGGAAGTTCCCATTGGGGAACTGTTACACTGCAAAACATTTATATTGTTAATCTTCCTCCTAGCCTTGCCTAAGGATACCTGCAGCCTTTTACCAGCGTAACTGTGCACTGGGGAAAAGGAAATGGTCAGACATTTTGGGATTATTAGACACTGGCTCAGAAGTGGCATTAATTTCTGGAGGCCAGATGAGGATTGATGGAGTTTTCACTCAGGTCTGTCTCAAAGTGGGTCCAGTGGGTCCCTTGAACCATTCTGTGGTTATTTACCCAGGTCCAGAATGCATAATCGGTATAGATATAATCAGCAACTAGCAGAATCCCTACATTGGTCCCTTGACTTGTGGGATAAAGGCTATTATGGTAGGACAGGCCAAATGGAAACCACTAGAACTGCCCCTCCCTAGCAAAAGAGTATATCAAAAGCAATACTGGATTCCTGGATGGATTGTAGAGATCAGTGTCACTGTGAAAGACTCTCCTATTTGGTCTTTGCAGAAAACAAATGGATCTTGGAAGATGATAGTAGAGTATCATAAACTTATCCAAGGGGTGACTCTGATTGCAGCTGATGTTCCAGATGTGGTATCATTGTTTGAGCAAATAAACACATTCCCTGGTACCTGGTATGTAGCTATTGATCTGGCAAGTTTTTTTTTCTCAATTGCATTTAGTAAGGACCACCAGAAACAGACTGATTTTAGCTGGCAAGGCCGCAATATTACTTCACTGTCCTGCCTCAGGGTAGTATTAACTCACCAGCCCTATGTCATACTATTGTCTGCAGGGAGCTGGATTGTCTCTCCCTCCCACAGATATCACACTGGTCCACTCTATTAATATCATGTTATTGTACCTAGTGAGCAAAAAGTAGCAACTACTCTAGAATTATTGGTAAGGCATTTGCATGTCAGAAAATGGGAGATAAACCCGACAAAATAAATGGCCTTCCAATCTTTGTGTAATTTCTAGGTATCCAGTAGTATGGAGCATTTCAAAATATCCCTTTTAAAGTGAAGGATAAGTTATTTCATCTGGCCCTTCCTACAGCCTAATAAGAGGCACAATGCTTAATTGGACTTTTTGGATTTTGGAGACATAGTCCTCCTTTCAGTGTGCTGCTCTGGCTTATTTACCAAATGACCAGAAAAGCTGATAATTTTGAGTGGGGACTGGAACAAGAGGAGGTTCTGCAACAGATCCATGCTTCTCTGCAAGCTACTCTGCCACTTGAGCCATATGATCCACAGATCCAGTGGCCATATGATGCCACTGGAAGCATCAGTGGCAGATATAGATGCTGTCTGGGACATCTTTGGCATCTTTGGCAGGCTCCTATAGGAGAATCACAACACAGACCCTCAGGATTTTGGAGCAAAGTCCTGCCATCCTCTGCAGATAACTACTGGGAAACAGCTTTTGATTTGCTACTGGGTAGTAGAGACTAAATGTTTAACCATGTGCCACCAAGTTACCATGAGACCTGAATTTTCTATCAGGAGCTGGATATTGTCTGACCCACTAAGCCATAAAGTTGGGCATACACAAAGGCTGTGAACATAAAAATGTAAGTGGTAAGTACAAGATAGAATTCAAGTGGGTCCTGAAGGCACAAATAAGTTAATTGAGGAAATGGCCCAAATGCCCATGGCCCTACTCCTGCCACTTCACTGTCTCTCTTCCAGCCCACAACTGTGGCCTCTTGGGGAATTCCTCACAGTTAACTGTGAGAAAGAGAAAACTTGGGCCTAGTTTACATATGGTTCTGCAGGATGTGCATGTATCATCAGAAGGGGACAGCTGCAGCATTGCAGCACCTTTCTGGGACATCCCTGAAAGACAGTGGTGAGGGGAAATCCTCCCAGTGGGCAGAACTTCAAGCCATCCATTTGGTTGTTCATTTTGCTTAGGAGGAAAAATGGCCAGAGGTGCATTTGTACACTGATTCGAAGGCAGTTGCCTGAGGTTTAGCTATATAGTCACGGACTTAGAAGGATCATGATTAGAAAGGATTAGAAAGTTAGTGACAAAGAGATCTGGGGAAAAGGTATGTGGACAAACCTTTCAGAGTGTCCTACATAAGTGCTCATCAAAGGAAGATTTTAATAATCAAGTAGATAAGATGACCTATTCAGTAGATACCAGTTGGCCTCTTTCCCCAGCCACTCATGTCATTGCTTAATGGGCTCATAAACAAAGTGGGCATAGTGTTAGGGATGGAGGTTATGCATGGTCTCAGCAACATGGACTTCTATGCACCAAAACTGATCCAGCTATAGCCAATGCTGAGTGTTCAATCTGCCAGCAGCAGAGACCTACAATAAGTCCCCAGTATGGCACCAGTCCCTAAGGTGATCAGTCTGCTGCCTGATGGCTGGTTAATTACATTGGACCGCTTCCATCATGGAAGGGGCAGCAACTTGTTCTAACTGAAATAGATACATACTGCAGGTATGGGTTTGCCTTTCCTGCATACAATGTTTCTGCCAAAACTACCATCCATGGACCTACAGAATGCCTTATCCACTATTATGATATTCCACACAGTATTACATCCGATCAAGGAAATCATGTGGGTGAATGGGTGAAAGCTCATGGAATTCATTGATCTTACCATATTCCCCATCATCCTGATGCAGCTGGATTGTGAGAATGATGGAATGGTCTTTTGAAGACTCAATTATGTTGCCAACTAAATGGCAGTAACATGCCAAGCTGAGGGAACATTCTCCAGGAGGCTGCATATGCTCTAAATCAGTGTTCATTATATGGTACTGTTTCTCCCATCACCAGGATTTACAGGTCCATCAATCAAAGGGTAGACATGGGAGTGGCACCACTTACTTATAACCCTAATGATCCACTAGAAAAATTTTGCTTCCTGTCTCTGCAACCTTAAGTAAGGCCTACAGGTCTTATTTCCAAAAGAAGGAATACTTCTACCAGAAGGCACAACAATGATTCAACTGAACGGGAAGTTAAGACTGCCACCTGACCACTTTGGGCTCTTTGTGCCCCTTAATCAATAGGCAAAGGTGGTCTGGGGTGATTTATCCTGCCTATCAAAGGAAATAGGACTGCAACTACACAATGGAGATGAAGAATTCTCTTGGAAAACAGGAGGTGCATTTGTACACTGATTCGAGGGCAGTTTGTAGACTTAAATCAGCATTACATTAATTGCATCTATGGCTGATTACATCTACAATCAACTGAGGAGATTGCCTTCAGCAATGAGAGATGTCTCATCCAATTAATTGAAGGCCGTAAAAGGATAAGTGATGATTTCAGCAGTCAGAAGACAGACAATTTTCATCTCTACTTCAGCTGCCAGCTATTTCTGGGGAATTCATTGAAGACCTTCATTGGAGTTCCTGGCTTGCAGCCTGCCCTACAGAATTTGGACTTGTGCACACTCACAGTCACAAGTGACAACCTTATAAAATCTCATACTTACAGATAGCTCCTCTCAGTCCTGTTTCCCTAGAGAACCCTGACTAATACAGATGGGTACACAATGGTTTGAAACTTAATTCTGAACCTACTGAATATTTTTAGGAGAGGAAAATAGTCTTATAAGAAAGTTGTGTAATGGGAAAATGTAAATATTGGCTTGTGACTGCCAATAGCATCTATTCAGAGAGAGGAACTGTTGTAGTCTCTGTTACATTTTATTCCTGATTTCTGAGCATGGCTATAAGGTCCTTCCTGATTTGTCTCTTGTGGTCCATTATTGCTTACTTCAAGCAGTTCTTTAAAATAAACTCTACATATCATCCATACTTAACCACTTCCAGTTTAATATCACCTTAATATACCATGCTCCAGGTGTGGGGGGTGGGAGGATGGGGTGGGTATGCATGGAGGAGAGCCATTTTTCTGTGGTCTAATGTGCTTAAATACTTCAAAGTTATGGTTTTGTTTTTTAAAGATTTATTATTTATTTATTTCTCTCCCCTTCCCGCCCCCCACCCCAGTTGTCTGCTCTCTGTGTCCATTTGCTGCCCGTTCTTCCGTGACTGCTTCTATCCTTATCAATGGCACTGGGAATCTGTGTTTCTTTTTGTTGCATCATCTTTTTGTTGTGTCAGCTCTCCGTGTGTGCGGCACCATTCCTGGGCAGGCTGCACTTTCTTTCACACTGGGCGGCTCTCCTTACAGGGTGCACTCCTTGTGCGTGGGGCTCCCCTACACGGGGGACACCCCTGCGTGACATGGCACTGCTTGCACACATCAGCACTGCGCATGGGCCAGCTCCACACAGGTCAAGGAGGTCTGGGGTTTGAACCTTGGACCTCCCATGTGGTAGGTGGACGCCCTATCCATTGGGCCAAGTCCACTTCCCCAAAGTTAGGTTTTTGACATGATTTCCAAATGATTTCCATACAGTCATGAAAATACACTGACAGGAAATTCACCATTCAACTATTTTTCATAAACATACTCCCATTCCTGGCCAATTTAAAATGTGACTTTTAAAATTAAATCCCAGAATTTCTTCTGAATAGCACTTTTTTGCACTACTGGTTTTAATTTATTAATATAAACATTTAAAATATAGCATGATGTTCATAAAGTTGTTTTGGTATTTCTTCAGTATTAAATAACCAAAGATCTTCAAAAATTGGAAATGACCAGTAGCTCTGTAATGACCTCCATGGAAAGGTTTGTTGAGGAGTGCTATCTGCTGACCATCTGGGAAACTGCAAGAAGGAAAAAACACTTTTTAGGGTCTCTTGTCTCAGTCCTCTTGATTACTCTGCATCCAGTTAGTGAATCCCTGGCCCTACTTTGATAACTTAAGCTGGACAATTTTAAAGACTTAGAATAAGTGAACCAAAAGTTGAAGAAGAGCCATGAAACAAAACCATTAGGCAAGAAAGAGAAAATGAGCATTAGAGTAAATTCACTAACATATTCAGATGCCTAGACATCAGCAAAAAATTAAAAGCCATTCTAAAAATCAGAAAGATATTGCCCAGCTACAGCAACAAACCCAAAATACTGATGTGGCATAGGATTTAAGAAAACTAATCAATGATAATCACACAAATCACCTAAATCAATTCAAGAAGTTGAAGGAAAATATGACTAAAGAGTTAAAGGATATTAAGAAGATACTGGGTGAACATAATGAACAATTTGAAAGCCTGAAAAAAAAAATCAGAGCTTATGGATATGAAAGACACAATAAATGAAATTGAAAATATATCAGATACGTATACAGAAAATTTGAATTGATGGAGTACAGAATTAATCAAATTGAGGACAGAACATCTGAACTTGAAAAGACAGAAGAGATTAAAAAAATGGAAGAAGTTCTCTGGGATTTGAATGACAAAGTGAAACACACAAAAATACATGTTATTGGAGGCTCAGAAGCAGAAGAAAATGGAAAAGGGGCAGAATGAATATTTGAGGAAATAATAACCGAAAACTTCCCAACCCTTTGCAAGACATAAATATCAATATCCAAGAAGGAGAACACATCCAAAACAGAATTAACCCAAATAGACCTATTCTGAGACACCTACAATTTAGAATTACAAATACCAGAGAAAAAGAGAGGATTCTGAAAGCAACAAAAGAAAAGAAGTGAATCAAATACAAGAGAACTTCAGTAAGACAATGCGCCAATCTCTCATCAGAAACCATGGAGGTGAGAAGAGAGTGGTATGATGTATTTAAGATAGTGAAAGAGAAAGACTACCAGCTAAGAATTCTTTTTTTTTCCTTCCCCTCCCCTTCCCCTGCCCTGCTGTTTTTGCTGTCTGTGTCCATTCACTGTATGATCTTCTGATTTGTTTCTCTTTTTGTTCTCTCCTTGTTTTTCTCTTCTGGGATTCACCAGGATTTGATCCTGGGGACCTCTGGTGTGGAGAGAATTTCCCTGTCAATTGCAACACCTCAGTTCCTGGTCTCTGCTGCGCTTCCCCTTTACTCTCCCCATTTGCCTCTCTTTTTGTTGCATATCATCTTGCTGCATGACTCACTTGTGTGGGCACTGGCTCACCACACAGGCACTCAGCTTGCCATGTGGGCACTGGCTCACTACACAGGCACTTGTGTGGCCACTTAGCTCACCATGCAGGCACTTGGGTAGCCGGGTGGGTATTCACATGAGCACTCAGCTTACTGTGAGGGCATTCAGTTCACCACGTGGGTGCTCAGCTTGCCACACAGGCACTGCCTCACCATGCAGGCATGCTTTCTCTTCTTTTTCACCAGGAGGATCCAGGGATTGAACCCAGGCCCTCCCAATGGTAGGTGGAGGCCCTATCACTTGAGTCACATCTGCTTCCCTCAAGAATTCTTTATCTGGCCAAACTGTCCTTCAAAGATAAGGGTGAGTTTAAAGTCTTCACGAAAAAAAACACAAAAAAACCCCCAGAGATTATGTTACAAAAAGACCAAATTTGTAAGAGATACTAAAGGGAGTTCTATAGCCTTAAGGGAAAAAATAGGGACAGACTTGAAGAAGAGTGTAGAAATGAAAAGTATTAGTAAGGGTAGCTTAAACAGTAAAAAACATACAGAAGTAAGATATGACAATGGAAAGCCAAAATATAAAATGGATAAAGTAAGTAGTACTTTTATAGTAATAACATTGAGTGAATTGACTTTTCCAATCAAAAGATATAGACAGGGGGATTGCAGAAAGATGGTGGCGGAGTAAGGAGCTCCTAGAGTCAGCTCCTGCTACAGGGCAGTTAGTACACACCCAGAGCACTCTGGAGCTAGCTGAGGCACCTGTTTGGGGGCTTTAGGAGGCCAGGAGGGCATCCTGCAAAATTCCTTGAAGGAATGGAAGAAGAGACTGCCCATCTGCAGAGACGACTCATAAGAAGAGAGCTTCACGTCCTGGAGGCAGGTGCCCATCCTCCACCAGAGGCACAAGCTGCCTCAGGAGCTGTTCTGCAGCTGGAATTGAAAGCTCCACTTCCCAAAAACGGAGCAGGAAGAGACAGTTGGGCACCAACTTCAGCTACTGAGGAGTAAAATTCAGTGGGCTAAAGTATAATACTGAGAACAGCTAAAGTTTGAGCCTGTCCAAGTCAAAAAGAGGCTGGGAGCCACCATCCTAACTCCACACCTGGCATGAGGGGAAGAGGGGCAGACTGAAAATCCCAGTGCTGATGGGGACCAGCTTCTTTCCATCCAGGTCAGATTGCAGGTCTAACCTAAGACCCAGTGCCACCTCCTACAGGAGGAAGCTGTAGGATACCTGCACCAGCCTCTTGGGGAAATTGCCAGCCAAGCCATGAAGCCTGGTGATTGTCCTACTCTGGTGGTGCAAGCTGCCCCAGGAGCTATTCTGTGACTGGAATTGGAAGGTCCATTTCCCAAAAACAGGGGAGGAGGAGACAATTGGCCCTGATTTCAGCTACTGATTGGTAGACCCAGATGGCTAAGCAATAACTCTAGGAACAACTGGGGTGTGGATTTGTCTAAGTTGGAAAAAGGATGGTGGCCACAATTTTGACTCCACTTCCAGGCTGAGGGGAAGCTGGGCTGACTGAAAATCACAGTGAAGGTAGAAACCAGTTTCTTTCAACTGGATCAGCTTGCAGTCCTAGCCTAGGCTTTAGTCCCTCCTCTGACAGGGAGGAGGTTGGCTAGTTCAGCACCAGTCTATCCAGGTAACTGAGGGTACCTTTGGCTTGCACAAACTGAATAATTAAAAGTCTTCTGCGGTAACTGTGGTCATCTTGGACCTGCACTGCATAGATTGCTGCCCACACCTGCAGCTCCATGCCCAGGCAGGGGAGAAAGGGGCGTGACACTTTATCAGTCTCTGGCATCTACAGTCTAGGCCTTCATGACTTGGATTATTCCATACAACTCTGACTCTCTCCCTACATCTGGGAAAGGAGAAAGTTGGGAGAAGCATCATCCATCCCTGGGGCAATGAGGGCAGCTTTAGCCCCCACAGTTTATAGCACCAATTACATCTTTGGCTAATACTGGACAGCCAGCAAGGGAGAAAGGGCAGGAAGCCCTAAACTAAAGAGAAAAACTGCACCCAGAATAAATACTCTAGTAGGTCAGATGCCAAGACACCAACCAAAAATTACAATCCACACCAAGAAACAGGAAGCTATGGCCCAGTTAAAGGAACAGATATGCCTCCAGATGACATAAAGGAATTGAGACAACTAATGATAGATGTTCAAACAAATCTCCTTAATAAACTCAATGAGATGGCTAAAGAGATTAAGGATATTATGAAGACATTGGATGAGCACAAAGAAGAATGTGAAAGCATGTGTAGAAAAATAGCAGATCTTACAGGAATGAAAGGCACAATATATGGAATTTAAAAAACATTGAAATCATATAATAGCAGATTTGAGGAGGCAGAAGAAAGGATTGGTGAGCTTGAAAAATGGCCTCTGAAAGTGAACATACAAAAGAACAGTTGAAGAAAACAATGGAAAAGATTGAACAAGGTCTCAGGGAATTAAACAACAGCCAGAGATGTGCAAACATACATGTCATGGGTATCCCAGAAGGAGAAGAGAAGGGGAAAAGGGCAGAAGGAATATTTAAAGAAATAATGTTAGAAAATTTCCCAACCCTATTCAGGGACATAGATATGCCTGTCCAAGAAGCACAATGTACTCCCATCTAAAAAAATCCGAATAGACAAACTCCAAGACATGTACTAATCAGAATGTCAAATGCCAAAGACAAAGAGAGAATTCTAGAACAGCAATGCATAATATATAAGAGATATCCAATAAGATTAAGTGCTGATTTCTCACCAGAAACCATGGAGTCAAGAAGACAGTGGTCTGATATATTTAAGATACTATGAGAGAAAAAATTCCAGCCAAGAATTTTATATTCAGCAAGACTATCTTTCAAAAATGAGGGCAAGATTAGAATATTCATGGATAAACAGAAACTGAGAGAATTTCTAAGCAAGAGTCCAGATTTTCAGGAAATACTAAAGGGTGTGCTAGAGCCAGAAAAGAAAAGACAGGAGAGAGAGGCCTAGAAAAGAGTCTAGAAATGAAGATTATATCAATAAAAGTAACTAAATGTGTCAAAAGAGTGGTGAAAATAAAACATGACAGATACAACTCAAGTAGTCAGGAATAAACATAACCAACGATATAAAGCACTTGGATTCAGAAAACTG
Organism: Dasypus novemcinctus; assembly: GCF_030445035.2. Lineage (NCBI taxonomy): Eukaryota > Metazoa > Chordata > Mammalia > Cingulata > Dasypodidae > Dasypus > Dasypus novemcinctus. The sequence continues at coordinate 42,894,886 of NC_080683.1, read as the reverse complement.
CAACTCATTGTTAAAAGGAATTGAAAAAGCCCTGCTCATGGATTGGAAGACTAAATATCATTCAGATGTCAATTTGACTCAAATTAATACACGGATTCAATGCAACCCCGATAAAAATTCCATCAGCATTTTAAAAAAATTGAAAACCGGATTTTCAAATTTATTTTGAAGGGTAAGGGGTCCTGAATATCCAGAAACATCATAAAAGAAAAAGTGAACCCTCATCTCCGGACTTTAAATCATATTACCAAGCTATAGTGCCTGTCAAATCCACACATCTCTGGCAGAACAGTCCATTCAGCAAAATGGTGCTGAAAGAATGGGATATCTATAGCCAAAAGAAGGAAAGAGGACCTTTATCTCATACCTTATCCAAAAATTAACTCAAAATGGATCAAAAACCTAAAAGAAAAAGCAATAACCATAAAACTTCTAGAAGAAATTGTAGGAAAGTATCTTCAAGATGTGGTGGTAGGTGGAGGATTCTTAATGGAGATAAGAAAAGGACTGAGATGGACTTCTGATGTTTAATATATGTAGAAGTTTAAATTAGCTTTATTGTAAAAGTGTGGAAATGTATAGCATGGATGGTAAAAATAGTAATAGCTAGTTTATAAATAGGGATGTGGCTGAAAATGGTAGTCTAAGGATATAAATACCAATTGACAGAATGCTAGAGAATAATCTAGTAACTGAATAGCACAGTAAACCAATAGGTGGATGAGAATTGTGGTTGATGGTACAGATGCAAGGGTGTCCTTTGTGAGCTAGAGCAGATGTACATCACTATTGGTGGGAATATGGAAAGCATGGAAAATATACAACTGGAATGACCTATGGTCACAGACCATGGACTGTGATTAGCAGCAATAATATAATATTCTTACATCTATGCCAAAGATGTACTGTGTTGATAATGGGGCAATATGGCAAATGTGAGCCAAATGTACACTATGGACATGGTAACAGTCAGATTGTATTATCTTATCTGTAACAAATGTCCCACCACAGTGTGGTGTGTCGATAGACGGGTGTGGCTTGGGAATTCTGCATATGTGCATGATTGTTTTTATAAATTTACAACTTCTGCCATAAAAAATATATTTTAAAAATAATAATAAGATGTGCTGGGGGAAAGACACCAAATGTAAGATAAGGACTATAATTATAATTATTAGTAAGATTTTGACAATATTCTTTCATAATTTGTAACAAACATCTCATGACAATGCAAGGTGTTGGTGGAGGGTTGATGTATGGGACCCCGTTTTGATGTTATGCATGTTTACTTTGTAAGTTCACCATTTTCACTATATACTTAATTGTTCATGTATGTTTATATATAAATGACATAAAGATAATAACAATTGGGAGGGTTTGGGGAAAATACTTTGGTTAGTAGTAATATTTTGACAATACTCTTAAATCATTAGTTAAAAGGTTTAACAACAATCTAAGGTATTGGTGGTAGGGTGAGTTATGAGAGTCCTGTATGATATTATATATGTTTGGTTTGTAAGTTCACAACTATTACTATACACTTATTGTCTATGTATATTTGTGTGTGATATATATTCAATAAATTAATTTTTTAAAAAGGTATAGACAGATTCGATGAAAAATACATGATCCATCTATATGCTGTCTAAAAGAGACTCACCTTAGAAATAAGGACACAATCAGGTTGAAAATGAAAGGTTGGCAAAAGCTATTCCACATAAATAGTAACCAAAAAAAGATGTGGAGTAGTGACACACTAATATTGGAGAAAATAGATTTTAAATGTAAAACTGTTATAAGAGATGAGGAAGGTCATAATATATTAATAAAAAGGATAATCAACCAAGAAGAAATAACAGTCATAAATATTTTTGCACCTAACTTGGGTGCCCCAAGATACATTATGCACACATTGAAAAAACCAAGGGGAGAAATAGAAGTATCTACGATAATAGTTGGAGACTTCAGTACACTGCTCTTAGCATTGGATAGAATATCTGGGCACAGGGTAAATAAAGAAACAGAGAGCTTGAACAATATGAAAAATGAACTAGACCTATCAGACATTTTTTATACCCTAAAACAGCAGGATATACATTCTTTTCATGTGTTCATGCATCCTTTTCCAGGATAGATAGTGTCACAAGACAAGTCAAAATAAATGTAAAAAGACTGAAATTACAATACACTTTTTGTGATTATAATGGAATGAAAGTGGAAATAAATAACATAGGGAAAAAGGGGAAATTCACAAATACATAGAGATTAAACAACATACTCTTAAATAATCAGTGGCTGAAAGAAGAAATTGCAAAATAAATAAGTAAATATCTTGAGATGAATGAAAACGAGAACACAACATAGTAAAACCTGTGGGATACTGCAAAGGCAGCGTTGACAGGGAAATTTATAGCCCACAATGCTTACATTAAAAATTAAGAAAGAGCTAAAATCAAAGACCTAACTGCGTGCCTGGAGGAACCAGAAAAAAACAACAACAGCAAACTAATGCCAAACCTACCTAAAGGAAAGAAATAATAAAGAGCAAAGAGCAGAGGAGAAATACATGAAATTGAGAACAAAAAAAAAATCAATAGAGAGAATCAATGAAACCAAAAATTGGTTCTTCAAGATCAACAAAATTGACAAACCCAGCTAGACTCACAAAAATAAAAGAGAGAAGATGCAAATAAACAAAATCAGAATTGGGGAGGGGGGCATTACTACTGATCTGACAGAAATAAGAGAGATAGTAAGAGGATACTATGAAAAAATGTATGCCAACAAACTAGAAAACATGGATGAAATGGACAAATTCCTAGAAACAAACAAAAGCCTACCAACCTGAGAAGAAATAGAAGACTTCAACAAAACAACAACAAATAAAGTAATTGAAAACATCAGCAGCAGCCTCCTAAAGATGAAAAGCCTAGGGCCAGATGATTTCATAGGTGAATTCTATCAATCACATAAAGACAATCTAATACCAATCCTACTCAAACACTTCCAAAAAATTGAACAGAATGGAATGCTACCAAACTCATTTTATGAAGCCAACATCACCCTAATACCAAAACCAGGTAAAGATACAAAAGTGCTCAACAAAATACTCCCAAACCAATCCAAAAGCACATTAAAAGAATTATACACCATGATCAAGTAAGTTTTATCCCAGCTATGCAAGTGTTTTTCAACACAAGAAAATCAATTAGTGTAATAAGCCACATTAATACATTGAAGGTGAAAAATCACATCATCATTTCAATTTACACAGTAAAGGCATTTGACAAAATACAGTAAACTTTCTGGGTTAAAAAAAATCAAAAGCTAGGAATAGAAGGAAGCTTTCTCAACAGGGAAAAGTGCATATATGAAAAACCTACAGCTAACAATGTACTCAATTATGCAAGACTCAAAGTTCTCCCCATGAGATTGGGAACAAGACAAGGATGCCTACTGTCACCACTTTTATTTAATATTTTGCAGGAAGTTCTAGCTAGAGCTATTAGGAAAGGAAAAAAAAATCCAAATACTGATGATATGATCCTATATCTAGAATATCCCCCAAAAATACACAACAAAACTACTAGAACTAATTGACAAATTCAGCAAATTGGCAGGATACAAAACTAATATGAAAAAATCAGTAGCATTTCTATACACTACTGTTGTGCAATCTGAGGCAGAAGTTAGAATGCAAATTCCATTTATATTAATAATAGCAAATAAAAGAATCAAATATTTAGTAATAAGCTTAGCCAAAGACATAAAAAACCTGTTTTCAGAAAACTATGAAACATGGCTAAAAGAAAACAAAGAAGACCTAATTAAATGGAAGAACATTTCGTGTTCATGGATTGGAAGGTTATATATCATTAAGATGTCAGTTCTACTCAGACTGCTTTACAGATTCAAAGCAATCCCACTCAAAATCCCAACAGCCTCTTTTGCAGAAATGGAAAAGCCAACCTTCAAATTTATTTTGAAATGTAAGGAGCTCCAAATAGCCAAAAATGTTTTAAAAGAGAAGTACAAAGTTGGATGACTCTTAACTCTGTCTTTAAAGTATATTACTGAGCTACAGTGGATAAAACAAACAAAAAACCCATTGTACTGGCAAAAAGATATACATATATATTAACCAATGAAACTGAATCAAGAACTCAGAAATATACCCTCACATCTATGGTCAAGTGATTTTTTTTTTTTTTAGATTTATTTATTGTCCCTCTTCTCCTCTTCCCGCCCTGCTGTTTTTGCTGTCTGTGTTGCCTTCTCTCCTCATTTTCTCTCCTTTAGTATTCACCAGGATTCGATCTTGGAGACCTCTGATGTGGAGAGAGGTTCCCTGTCAATTGTGCCCCTTCAGTTCCTGGTTTTTGCTTCACTTCACCTTGACTCTTCCCTTGTGTCTCTTTTTTTTCTGATGTGACATCATCTTGCTATGCAACCACTTGTATGGGGCACTGACTCACCGTGCAGGCATTTGTGCAGGCACTCATGTGGGCACTGGCTCACCACGCAGGCACTCACATGGGCACTGGCTTGTCATGCAGGCACACTTTTTCTTCTTCTTTTTCACCAGGAGGCCAGGTCCTCCCATATGGTAGGCAGAAGCTCTATCACTTGAGCCACATCTGCTTTCCAGGTGGTTTTTGATAATGCCGTCAAGCCCACCCAGCTGAGCCAGAACAATCTATTCAACAAATGGTGTTGGGAGAACTGGATATCCATATGCAAAAGAAAGAAAGAGTTCCCATATTGCACACCTCATACAAAATAATTCAAAATGAATCAAGGACTTAAATATAAATGTTACAACTGTGGAACTTTTAGAGGAAAATGTAGGGAAATAACTTCAAGATCTTGTGGTAAGGGGTAGTTTATTAAACCTTACACTCAAAGCACAAGCAATGAAAGAAATAATGGATAATGGGACCTCCTCAAAAGTAAACATCTTGTTCTTCAAAAGACTTTGTCAAGGAAATTAAGAGGCAGCCTACTTAAAGAAAGAATTTTCTCCCATTTGGAAATCACATATCCAACAAGGGTTTGATATGTAGCTATATAAAAAGATCATACAACTCAACAATAAAAGAAGATAAGCAACCCAACTACAAGATGGGCAAAAGGCTTGACTAGACATTTTTTCCAGTGAGGAACTACAAACAGCCAAAAAGTACATGAAAAAATGTTCAACATCACTAGCTATTAGGGAAATGCAGATCAAAATTGTGAGATACCATTTCACACCTTATAGAATGGCCATCATAAAAAAAAAAAAAAACAGAAACAAGTGTTGAAGAGGATGTGGAGAAACAGGAACACTCCTTCATTGTTGGTGGGAATGTTGAACGGTGCAGCCTCTTTGGAAGACAGTTTGGCAGAACCTCAAGAAGATGACTATAGAACTGCCATATGATCCAGCAATCCTGATATTAGGAATTCATTCAGAAGAAATGAAAGTAAGGATGTGAACAGACATTTGAAAAACTGATGTCCATAGCAGTGTTACTCACAATTGCTAAAATATGGAACCTATCAAGTGTCCAGTAACCAGTGAATGGATAATCAAAATGTGGAATATGCTTACAATGAAATACTTTTCAGGGAAATGGATGTGACTCAAGCACTTGGGCTCCCATCTACCAAATGGGAGGGCCAGGGTTCAATTCCTAGGGCCTCCTGGAGAAGGTAAGCTGGCCTGCATGGCGAGCTGTCCCAAGTGGAGTGCTGGGCCACGCAGGAGTGCTGGGCTGCCCAGGAATGCTGGCCCATGTGGCAAGCTGGCCTGAGTGGAGAGCTGATGCAGCAAGATGGCACAACAAAAATGACACAGAGGAGAGACAATAAGAGATGCAGCAGACCAGGGAGCTGAGGTGGCACAAGGGATTGAGCACCTCTCTACCACTCTGGAAGGTCCCAGGATCAGTTCCCAGTGCTGCCTAAAGAGAAGACAAGCAGACACAGAAGAACACACAGTGAATGGACACAGAGAGCAGAAAAGAGGGGTGGGGGTGGGGAATAAATTAATAAATCTTAAAAAGAAAGAATTGCTATTCAGCTGTAAGAAGAAATGAAATCAGAATGCATATGACAACATGAATGAAACTTGAGAGCATTATGTTGAGTAAAATAAGCCAGATACAAAAGATCAAATATTATGTGGTCTAACTAACATGAACTAAATATGATGAGTAATCTCACAGAAATAAACTCTAGAGTATAGGTTACTAGGAAATAGAATGTGGGTTGAGAATATGAATTGATGCTTAATATATGTAGAATTTTTAATAAGTTTTATTGTAAATGTGTGGAAATGAATAGAGTTTATGATAACACATTATAGTGAATATAACTAATACTGTTGATTTATAAATGAGATTGTGCCTTAACTATGTAGACTGTAGATGTAAATGTCAATTGAAAGGAAAGTACAGAATAATCTAGGATATGTATAACATAGTGATTTTGGTGGTGGATGAAGATTGTGGTTAATAGTATTGGTATAAGAATGTTCTTCTTTTACAAAATGTTAAGAATGTGGTGATACACGGAGAGTTATAGTTAATGTAACTTATGGACAATAGTTAACAGTAATGTTGTAATATTTTTGCAGCAGTGTCAAATACGATACTTTATCAATTATAAGAGACAACTATAGTTGGGTATAAGAGGGTATAGGATTTTCCCCTTTGGAGTAAAAACATTCCAAAATTGACTGAGGTGATGATAGCACACTATGTGATGAATATGCAAGCCACTGAGTGTACAGTCTGAATGGACTGTAAAAAACATGGATCTATATAACACAGGAAACCCAGTGGGGAAGATGGACTATGGTTAACAGGACAAATTTGAGAACATTTTCTCTTGAACTGTAACAAATGTATAATACTCATACACAGTGTTAATTATCAGGTGGGTTTGGGGCAGATACATCAAATGTAAGATAAGGGCTATAGTACTTAGTAATATTTTCATGATGCTATTTCATAGTTTGTGATAACTGTTTCATAAGAAGTCAAGGTGTTGGTGGTGGGGTGATGTATGGGAGCCCTGTGTGGTGATATGCATGTTTGTTTTGTAAGATCACAACTTTTCTCTAAACTTGTTGTTTATTTATGTTCATGTATGAATGATATACCTCAAAATTTTTATTTTAAAAAATAACGGTTGAGAAGTACGATGTATGAAGGGTCTGGTTTTATAAGATAAAACAAGATAGGTCTCCAAATGATAGTCCTTGACTCAAATAAACAAACAAACAAACAAAAGGACTTGGCTTAACATCAAAAGATTAGCAAATTAATTTAAGAAAAAATAAAATGTTTAAATGTTAATTTAGATCCTTTATAAACTCTCCCTTCTTTAACTTGCTTTTTAAAACGAACTAACAAATCTCTAATAAAAACTTTCTCCTGAACTTTCCCTGACTCCTACACTTTGTCTCTAAGAATAGGTAAAATAATTCAAATCTGACTGCAACTAGAGGATCAAGGTACTTCCCATAGCCATTGGTTTCTTCCTGGAGGAAGCTGGGATGATCAGAGATGAGAGATGAAAGCTAGAAAGCCTATTGCTTTGGACCCCTGAGTATCCTCCTAAACCTCGGCACACACCTTCTCTTCTAATATTGATTACACAAGCAACGTATTTTTCCCTTTTCCTTAAGTTCATTCAAGTTGAGCTTCTTTCACATGTAAACAAAGAATCTAAGTAATACAAAAAACAAAAGGCACTATTACTTTATATATTAGGTAAGTACCATGGAGGTTATTAACTGAATCTACAAAATTATTTGGCCTCTACTCTGTGCCAAGTTGTGAAGATAGAGCAGTGAACAAACCAGACCAAAGTCCGTGCTCTCACAGAATTTACAGGCTAGTGGATGTATATACCACACTAATATTTATATTATAATATAGTTGCATTCATCAACTCAATGGCTGCTAGGTCCAACATGAGCATTAAAGAAAGTTGGAATTTTTTCAAGGGAGTAGCCATAACTCTTTACATAAATAACAGTGGAAATAACCACATGCTCCCAAATCATATTCCTACACCATTGTCAAATTCAGAATTTGTTGTTGGAAGAACTAGAAGACTTAATTAATAAGTACAGTAATTTCTTATATTAGCACAATATAAATAAACACAGAGGACTTGTTTGGCTGGGTTACTACTATACGGCAGCACTTGTAGAATTTTACAACTGGAAGGGAGCTACAAGTAAGCAAAGCATGGAGAAATTAAATGATTCATTTATAGTCAACCAGACCACGAGTGTAGCAGATCCCAGCCAGGTGTCAAGATACTTGTTAGATCATGATAACTTGGAAGTATGTAAGCCCCCACTTGACATAGATGTGCAATGGACACAACCAATCCAATGTCCACAGAGAAAATGTGGAATGGGTGTGTGAGGGCGCACGGCGGACAGCGGGCAGTGTCAAGGGCGGACGCACAGCAGCGCGAAGAATGCTGCGGAGACGGAGAGTGGTGGCAACGCGTCTGCTTTATTGAGGAAGACAAGCGTTTATATAGGCTAGGGCGCTGGCGGTAGCAAGGCTAAGCCAAATAAGGCAATTATGTGAGGGGAGGCCGCTAATTGGCTGGGGGACGGTTGGGGGTGAGGTACGAGGGTAAGGGGCGACGTGTGGGGTGCGGATTGGCTTAAGCTGAAGGCGACCTCCGATTGGTTATTGGAGGCTGTTGCTAGGTAAAGGGGCAGAGGTGAGGTTATCATTCTGGGGTGGGGGGTATATGGGGGCTGGGGCAGAAGATAAGGAGAAGTTGTGGGTTGGGTTCTGGTGAGGTGCAGGAGAGGCAGGCCGGTTACCCTAGGGCGGCCCCTATGGAGACCGGATGCTGGGTGGAGATAGAGGAGGCAGCCGTTAGGGGCAAGAGTAGCAGGGGGGCGACAATCTACCCGCGCCAAGCACTCACCCAGCAGGAGACGAGGCCTCATCTCAACGTGCTGGGCCTGCCCAACGATGGTAGCATGCTTGTTACCTCAGGTGTGGGAAGGGTAGCCATGGTGGCTGCTGGGTTTGGGGAATGGGAGGAAGAGATGAGATGTGGAGGCGTTTTCAGGACGTGGAGTTGTCCTGGGTGGTGCTTCGTGGACAATTACGGGACATTGTAGATCCCCCCAGGGCCCACTGGATGGAACGTGGGAGAGTGTGGGCTATGATGTGGGCCATTGACTATGGGGTGCAGTGACGCTCAGAGATGTACTTACCAGGTGCAATGGATGTGTCACGATGATGGGAGAGAGTGTTGCTGTTGGGGGAGTGGGGGGTGGGGGCGGTGGGGTTGAATGGGACCTCATATTTTTTTAATGTAATTTTTAAAAATAAATAAATAATTAAAAAAAAAACCTTGGAAGTATGTCACAAGTACTTTGTAACTAATAATAAAATAATGGCATTTCAGAATTATCACTGCTTTCATACATTAGATCAAATGCATGATTATTCCTGTAACTTTATACACACATGCATACCAAGATTGATTCTTGAGCAGGAGAAAAGGGTGCCAATGTATTCCCTGCTAGTGCACCAGAAATGGCACAGAGCCTGGACACCCCCATGGAGAGGGTGGTGCAAGTTAATATTATAAGACAAATATTTCTTGTCATTTGGAACATAAAGGCTGAAAATCATATAATGTGGTGGAAAATCCAAGACTAAAACCAGTATTCTAAGTTTTTTGGACTATCTTGTTTTTAAATCAACTTATAATAAAGGGTAGACTAGACTCTCAATTTTTGAATATCAAAAATGAGGAAATTTAGTGTGTGGTTATGAATGATCTGAGGGAAATACACCCAGTATCAAAAGAAGCACAGTCTCTGATATCTGTAGACCCCTTTCTTCTTTTGTTCCTCAAAGAGTGATCATACTGCCCTGAAGGGAATTTTGCTTTTATCTTTTCTAACTTAGTTTCTGCTTGTTGTAGAAAAGGTTAATATCTTGCCTAAACTTGGGCTTCACAACAAAGTATTGGAACATGTCAATTAACATTTTATTCAAATACCTCAGATAAAATAAAACATCATTGACTTGGGCTCCTGTAAACCTCAATTTTCAAGCTTTCAGTGTCAATTACCCCTCACAACAAAGCATCCCACAAGTCTCTTGAAAATGCTCAGAGTATCATATCATCAATTGCAGGCCTGTTTATACTTCACAGTAAATTCTTATTTCTTATAGTTACTGCTGAGAGTTACACTACCTTAATCAATTGAATTCCTACAGAAAATGAGCATCTCAGAAGTAAACCTGAACTTATTAAAACAAGGTTCCAAACAAAATTTCCAGTAACAATGTGGTCTCCTAATTCAGTTTATTCAATACCTGCTACTTGACAGTTTTTAGGATATATTTTTCAGAATGTAATGAAATCTCTCCCCTTTAAAGAAAAAAAAAATAATAGAATGCAATTCATACAATATTAATAACTTGATCTACTTTAAAGATTAGTCATAAAGTTATTTATACTGCCAGAGGTATTTCATGACATTAACTGTGGAAAGATAGAGTAGACAGATGGGTCAAGCTAGTGCCATTTGCAAATGGCAGAACAGCATTGCTTCCCTGCAAGACGGCATGTCAGGACCACTGTGGCCAAGGGGGAGGGACAGTGAGACAAATCCTTATGCAACACATAGAGGAAAAGAAAGAGATTCCAAAGCAACTGGTGCCCTAACTTTTGAACAAATGAATAACACAAAAAAGTATTAATTTATAGTCTGGACATCGTTTAACTAATTGCCACATCACAATTTTATCTCTTTCTCAGATTAATTATATTCCTTCAATATTTAAAATACCAGCCGCACCAAGCTCACCTTATAATTGCAGAAGTTCTACTCTCAACCATGCTATCCTGCATACACATAGACACACTTTTTATATTTGATTATGTACTGTTTTATATTATTTTCTACACATTGCAGTGTACTGTATTTTCTATATTCAACTGTAAGCACCTAGAAAGCAATAACTGCATCTTATCCAGGGCTTCTATAACGCCCAATAGTACTTCCCACAATTGTAAGTAAAAGCCAATGCTGAAAAAGTATTGAAAAGAAAGAAATAGGGAGCCAGCGCTTTGTCTGATAAGTGGTTATGATATGATCGTCTTTCCAGTTTCAGACCTAGGATGTTCAAACAGAAAGAAATGGTGGCATAAATAATTCAAAATAGATAATTGGAAAGTTATTTATATTTTACTTTGAAATGCACTAAGGCTGACCACAACTTTATAGAATAGCCCATTTATAAAATAGCCAACAAATTTTGAAGTGACATGCTATGGTAAGAGGAAATATGAGCCGGACATGAGAACTGATTGTTATGTTTTGTCTACCCAATATCTAGCCTCCACTTCCTTATAGCATCCTGATTTACTCTTTGGTAATTATTTCCCCTATTGCTTGCAACCCTATTGGGAAAGTGAATATAGGTATTCCTGGAGGCTCCTTCCATCAGTTTCCCCATCATTGCCTGGTACAGCAAAGGGTTGGCACATCACTTACACTTAGCCAATCAGACCCTCTCTTCCCAGGACTTTGAATTTCAGTCCATGTATGCAAAGGCAGAAAAACAAGAAAGAATATTCCAGGAATGCCACATTCATGCTGTGTCCATCAAGGACTGCTCTTGAGATCTTCTGGAGATTCCTGGCTCCCCTAAGTTCTAAACAGGGTTCTTGTGATCTACTCATGATTTCTAATGAATTCACTTTTAACAGAACCTGATTGAATTAGTTTCTATTGTTTGCAACCAACTAACATACCCTAACCACTGTGCTGGGTCAATGCTTCTCTCAGAAGTGTGGAAATGGGAAACTGGGACATAGGTGCTATATACCACAAGGACTGAATCTGGGAGGCAAACATGAATTAGAATCAGGGTGAGAAAAGCCAGTTAGTGAGGGAAGACTGTTATTATGCCCTATTTGAAGATATGGGGAAGCAGGAGAGACTGGCTTTTAGAGTAAAGAAAAGGGTAGGAATCACAGACAAAAAGCAGATATGCCATGAAGGTACAAGACTGTAACCTCTGAGTTGGTGTAGCTCCCAATGACAGTCCAATTCCCAACCCTGCTTCCTATGACAGCCCACTATACCCACTTTACTAAGCTCCTGCCTACTCTTACACAACTTTGAAAAGGGAAGTGTTGTTAAACGGGAGGGCTCCTGGGTCTGACTGCCTACATAAAAATCTCAGTTTACAACTTATTATTTAAATTTTCCTATCAGTAAATTGAGGCTAGTAAAGAGCTACCTCATCTGGTTTTCATGAGATTTCAGTGAGATAATCCAAGCATAGTACTCAGTACAGTGTCATTTCAATTGTATTGGACAGAAACCTTATGCACCTCTCCAGATTCCCTCACCATCCCACCTCCCAGGCAGTCCACATTGCAGGGAGTGCTGGGCCTTTCCATTTGGCCACCCCAAGCAGCTGGGACAAACATTCTGAGCAGTCACTGAAGGTGTCCCATGATGCAACCCAAAAGTGAGAGGGGGGAAGCGGACTTGGCCCAGTGGATAGGGCATCCACCTACCACATGGGAGGTCTGCGATTCAAACCCCGGGCCTCCTTGACCCGTGTGCAGCTGGCCCATGCACAGTGCTGATGCACGCAAGGAGTGCCCTGCCACGCAAGGGTGTCACCCACATAGGGGAGCCCCACGCACAAGGAGTGCACCCCATAAGGAGAACCGCCCAGCGTGAAAGAAAGTGCAGCCTGCCTGAGAATGGCGCCACACACACGGAGAGCTGACACAACAAGATGACGCAACAAAAAGAAACACAGATTCCCGTGCCTCTGACAACAACAGAAGCGGACAAAAAAGAGCATGCAGTGAATAGACACAAAGAACAGACAACTGGGATGGGGGGGATGGGGAGAGGAGAGAAATAAATAAATAAATAAATAAATCTTAAAAAAAAAAAGTAAGAGGGAGTTGAACCCCCAAGGAGCAAACTTTGATCAATGCCAAAAGGGATGAGAGGGAGGAGGACAGATAAATCCCCTCTCTTCATATAGCTCTAGGCCATTCTAAGGCAGAGCTCCTCCCTGGAATTCCTGCTGAAAGTCCAACTGTGTGCCATGGCAGTTCTCATGAAGCCTGAGTCAGGGTGGTAATTTATCACATCACATTGATTCACATCATTCTTTATATTGTTTCTATTTTTCCTCACCTGCCCCCCCTGAGTTTGCACCTCCTAAAGAAGCCTTAGATTTTTGAACCCTTACTCAACTTCTGCATTTTAGGTAACCCAGGCTAAAACAATTATTATTAGTGTTATGATTATTACTTTTGCTAGCTTGATTGGGTCTCTGTTACTTTAAACCAAGGGAGCCAAAATAAAACAATGAGGCAGAGTACATATTGTTGTGCCAAATTTGATATTAATTTTCTAATAAGTGAACTGCTCAAACACTCAAAACTGGAGTCTAAAGATTTTTTAAAAGGTTCTGAAAGTTTGAATATAATTTTGAATTATAAAACCAAATAACTCTTAAAACAGTATACTAATAAATATAATAATGTATAGCTAGATGCTGTTCAAAAGATTTCCAAATGAAAATCTCAGAGAAACAAATAGGAAGAGGAACAAAACATGTATATATCTTTTTCCCTTGAGGAAACTTTATCAGGCCTTTACCTGTTTTCTCTCCATACCATGATGTTCAGTCTTATTCTCGAGAAAACATTTAAAGCATGATGGTTTTTAGGAAAGATGATGCTATGAGGGATGTTTAATAATATTCTCATAATTGTTAATAAGAATGATAGTGTATATAGAATCATATACAACAGATCTGTTTTAAAATACAGGGGGGGAAAGGCTGAAAGGAAATCAAGATGTTAATAGTCATTGTCAATTGGTAAGCGCAAAGTAATCTTAGAGTGCTGATTACAATCACGGTCCCTGGATTCAGGGAGAAAGGGTTCAGAGCTCCACTTCACTACTTTCTAAAGTTGCACGTCCTTAGCCAAGTTTCCCTGTTACCCTAAGTATTAATTTTCCTCTTTGTCTTATGGGGATAATAGAGTCCACCCAGGGGCTGTTGTGAGAAATAAGCGAGGTCTTTCTCTTCTCAGTAAATATTGCTATCACTCATCTGATTTCTTTCTTTTCCTTATTGTCCACATCCAACCCATCGCAATTCCTATCAGCTTTACCTCAAAAATGTATCCAAATCCATCCATCCTCTTCTCTCCATCTCCAGTAACACTCAAGCCACCATCACCTCTTGCCGTAAGTAAAGAAACCTCTTTGTTTATTTCTTGTTCCCATATAATCCATTATCCACACTGCAGTCAAATGATCGTTCATAACATGAATCTCATTAAATCATTCGCTGCTTAAACTCTCCTAGGGCTTTTTATTAGACTTAGAATAAGAGTGAAGTTAATCACAGGGCCCTACAAGCGCTCATGATCTTGCTCTTGGCCTTTTCTATCTCTTCCTTTGACCTTCATCCCAGTTTACCTCCCTGGACTCTAGCACACACACTGGCCTTCTTTGTGTTCTTCAAACTCAACTGCATTCCTGCCTCAGGATCTTTGTGTCTACTCTTTCTCTGCCTAAAATGCTTTTCCTCCAGGTCTTTGTACAGCTCTTCTCTTTTCATCATTCAGATTTATTTTAAATGTTGCCTTCTTAGACAGCCTTGACTACCCTTTCTATAGTAGATCCCACCCCATCACTCTTTAATACTGAATGCTGCATTACTTTCTCAAATGACTTATTGCTATCTATTACACTCTTATTTATTTGCCTTATTGTTTATTGCCTATTCATGTCATTAGACTGGAAATCCTGCCAGAGCGAGACTTGCCTATTATCTATCTCGTTTACCACTTTATCCCCATTGCTGAGTGAATGAATGAATGAACAACCATGTATGCTTAGCATAATGCCATTTCCCCCTCCAGCATTTCCCAAATTTTCTGAGGGGATTTCAAATTGCCTTTATAATGAGGAGAAAATAAGCTACTTTTTTAAATCCATGAAATGTTATGCCTTAGAAAAATTCACCTGTCCTAACACTAAGTTCTTAGAAAATTCCTTTCTCTATTGTCCTAGTGACATCTGTGGATTTCAAAATGAGACCTGCTTTCTATGGTATTTATAAAATGCCTTAACTTGGGCAGGACAAAGTTGGGTGTATCCAGAGTCTAGTCAGAATGAGGGACAGACAACACTGAAGTCCAGCTGATTGGAACAGGCTGTGCTTAGGGCAGGTGTCTAGAGAGGTAAAATTCTAGAGCTGCAAGTCAGCAGACAGGGAGCTGGCTCACAAACTGGGGACTGTGAAAAAAGACAAAATGCTCACGTTGAAAAATGTGGGTAAAAGAGCAACAGCTTAAGGCTGTTAGAGAATGAGGCTAGTGGAGAATCTACAACAACTCTCTAAGTAACTGAAATAACTCCCAAACATGGACCCGAGTAACGTGAAAAAGTCCATGAATGTCCCAGAAGGAAAAATAGAAAACTAGTTATCTGCCAGGAAACACCAAGACATCCTCTGTGTCCTACGTGACCAGTCACCTAGTGTGGTGAACAGAGGTTCCCAGAGGTCCAAACCCCAGTATGGTTCAGATCCTAAGTAATTAATTTGTATCAAGAAAGCAGGTTCAAAATGAAAACAAAGGGATTTTTAAATTTAAACTGTAAGTTAAAAAGTGCATAGCTACTTATAATTAAACTGGGCAAACTGCTTTAGAATTGGTGTTGAATTGGCTTTTGGTTCATAATGGGGTTTGATTATTTCCACATGGTACTTAACATGCACATAAAATTCCACTAACATGTAAGGAATGTATTTTAAGTGTTGGTGAACAAGGAAAGAACACTTTTATATTACTATAAAACGCAAAAAGGAATTTTATGGCAACTTAAAGTACATTATCTCAGAACATTGATTAAACACTCTTCAAATGAGATAGAATATCCTAAAATGACTAGTCAACATTACTATGCATCAAATTGTTTGGGATGCAGGTTTTTTCTACTTGTAAGAAACTAGGTTAGCCTTTTAAAAAAATGAACTTAAATTGTTTGAAAATTTCCAACAAAAGATATATAGACATTTCCAAGACTCCTTGATCTAGACATCATTTGCTGCCTGGATTAATCTCACATCCAGCTTCTTCTGCATTTGCACTGTGGCCCGTCATAATTTGTCCCATTTGTGTTTGTTGATGAACAAGGAACCATTAAACTGCATAGTTTGACTGCTAAAATCTTAGCCTACTGGGGTCACAGACTCACACTCAGTGGCCATCTCCTAGTCCTTCCCCACCCCTGCCCCCATGTCCTCTTCTGTTGTACAGAGCGGGTAGGCTGTTTCATTCCTCAGCCGGGTAGTGTTAGGTCTAATGAAGAGGCCCAACCATACCTTGAACCTGGAATCCAGGAACAAGCAGCCCCAGCTGTTTAGCAGGTGGGGCCTCTCAGTGGCATGGCCACCTCCTCCTGGTTTGTGTAATTACCCCCTCCCACCTCAGGCAACTTCTCTCCAACAGGAGGTGGAACCTGCAAAGCTGCCATACACTGACCCTGACCTGAGCAGTTGGCTTCCCCAGGAGACTGGCCATGATGGGATCCCTTCCTCTGCAGTTTTGAACCCTTTATGCTGTGTAAATATTAAGGCGGTCATTTGCTGAAAGTCCGTTGTGCCTGAGCCTGTGTTCCCTCGAGGCACCATGTAGCAAATCACTCCACATAGACTCTGGAGTCAGACTAGGTTCAGATCCTGACTAAGCCTTGTATTACTAGCTGTGTGACATTGGGTGAATTACCTAAACTTTCTGTTCCATCGTTTTCTCTTACATAAAATGCCAGGCCCAAAAGAGCCAAGACCCGGGCTAGTCTATATATGAAGCATGTGTGCCAACCAGAAAAAGCACACTCCTCTGGGCAAATGTATTCAGGAAACACATGACTTGATGGCCTTATGGTGCCTTTGCTCAAAGGAAAATGAGTGGGCCCTTTGCCAGGGCACAGAGTTTGGTGAACTGCGTGCAGGCTTGCCTTAAGCCCCCTTACCCATTCCATCTAGTGCCTTTGTGTAAGGTACGCAGTGCACCACTGTGCACAGAGTCCCTGCAGAGCTGTAGCAAGACTTCAGAGGACTGGCTATGCGGAGCACTTAGGAAAGAAGCCCCAAGATTTTGGTGTTCCCAGCCTTAGCAAAGAGCCCTGTACCTCTACTTATTATGGAACAGAGAGCCATGAAACTTATTAGGAAAGCACTAATTTTGAAATTTATCTGTGATATGTCAGCTTGGGATCATGATTAGAAGATCTTCTGTTCCCATACCATGTTAGCACCCAGATATTGACATGATCCTGTAAACATCAGGAGCCCCAATACTGACTAAAATTGCGTTTCCTGACAACCTGGTAAAATGGGGACTAGGGTTTGTTTTATTTGACTTGAAGCCATGAGAACCAGCATGTTTCTTGTACACTTAATTTACTTGCTCCCAGGCCTAAAAAGAACTATTTTTGATTAGTGAAACTATAAAATTCAAGTTGCAAAATAGCAGCAAAAATTACTCCTGTGTAGTCCTTCATTTGGCCCATATGAACATTTGTGTACAAGCTTAACTTAAATGTAATCCTATGCACTTTTATATGGTATAGTACCTAGCAAGAGGCTATAAGCTCATCATATAAAACATGATGAATTCAAAATTATAAGTAAAGGTTTGTATTTCCAAGTATTCATTTGGGTGCTTATGGAGATTACTTGTTAATTACTTTCTATGTGTTCCATTGTTTAGTAGATTGCTTTTTCAAACCTGAGAAAATAGAAATACCTGAAATGTTCCTGTTTTCGAATTGTCAATGACTTGAACTATTTACAAGTTTCTGTGCCTAATGTTTATTTTTCTTAAACACATCATAGTGATTTGTTTTCATGACATTAAAGAGTGTCCCTGAATACTATATAGGCTGATTTAGAGTCAAATGAACAATGATTGAAAATAGAAAATTAACTTTCTAAGTCACAGAAAGACACTATTATCAGGGTCAGAAATCAGGATAGGAGAAAAATTAATGTTATTCTCATTGAACCTTTAATATGGTTTTCCAGGAGCTTTTCCTTGTGAATAAAAGTCCAGGTAAAAAGTCAAATGTTTATTGAAAAACGAGTGCTAACTTTTTCTTGAAAACTTTCATGGAAAGAAGTAGGGGGAAAACTATTTTTATTTTATGATAGTGAAAAAATCAGATAGTAGGAGTGACAACTCTGATACCTCAATTATACTGTATATTTTCAGTGCCTTTCCTCTGAAGAGTTCAAAGCACTTGAAAATGGATTATCTTAACATATTCAATTTTCTAGAATGGTAAAAGGCAAATATTACTGTCCCCAATGCATTAATGAGGAAGCTGGAGAACAAAATTTTAATAGATTCCTCAAGACTGCAGCCAGTCATTTAATTATTCATATAAGTGTATCTTTTAATATCTCTGTGTTTCTTTTGTCATAGAATTTTTTTTCCTTATTCTCTACTCTTCAAAATGCTATTCATACTCTAAGACCCAGATGAAATATGACCTCCTCCATCAACCCTTCCTGATCCCCAGGTAGAAATAACTGACCAAGCTGGCTAACACTCACGAATTCCATTTGCTTTAATTACTGAATTTCGTCTGTTGATGAGGGATGATTATATTTGATATTGGACCATGCATAACTTTTAATTTTTTATATTTTCTGAATTTTCTAAAAATGGCATATATCTTATTACTGGAAAACAAAACAAACAAACAAATGAAAAAAAAAAAAGTCCTCTACTAAAATAGAAAATGCCCTAGGAGATAAAGTTTTACAAATTATTATTTTAACTTATACCTAGGAAAGAACAATGCTCCAAGACTGGACAAAGCAGAGACACCTGAAAAGAGGAAAGAGGCCTTTACATAAAGAAGGGACAAAAAGTCCCCAGGGAAAAATTTCATCTCCATACATCCCCAAGCAACTCAAGGAACATCAAAAAGACCCTGGGAATAGCGATGAGTTTCCAGAAAGTATAAGACAATAGGCCAAATAGACAGATGGCTACTGAGAAAGCCAATCAATCTTCCTCAAATAAAATGGTTAGAAAAGAAATAATAACTTGGAGCCTTCTGGAGAAAAGAAACAAGACTCGGTGAAAAGTCTATCTTAAATTGCTAAATCCACACTAAAGCTTCCACTTTCAAATGTGTACCTAAACCCAAGGAAGAGCAACGATGCCTGCTCATGTGTGCTGGTGAAGGCCATGCTCCTGAATTAAGGGTCTCCAAAAAACAGTGACTTAAAGAAAATGGGCAGTTGTTTTTCTCAAACTGTCCTGAAGTGAGTGGTCTGGTTTGATTGGCAGCTCTGTTCCATGCAGTTGTCTAGGTGTACAATTTCTTTCCATATAGCTTCTTCACTATAGGGCAGTGGCTAGAAAACTACAGACCCATAGCTCAAATCCAGCCTGCCACTTCTTTTTGTAGATATTATATTGGAATATAGTCACACCCATTCATTTATATGTTGTCTTTGGTACTTTCATACTACCATGACCGAGATGAATGAGTAGATCATTATGGCACGCAAGGTAAAAAATATTTACTATTTGGCTCTTCATGGAAAAAGTTTCCCCTCCCCTGATTCAGGGTATTGACCTTGTCTGCATGGTTGGGAGCTGGGTTGGGAGCTCCAGCTTTTGAAAAAGAGAGAGCATGGAGGAGCACACAATTAATATTCTAGACCCAAATCTAGGAACAGCACAGGTCACTTCTCTCCCATTCTATGGTGAGTAGTCACAAGTTCTCATGTCGTTATAAGGAGGCTGAGAAATTATTATCTGGCTGGACAACTATGTGCTCAGCTATAACTTCATCATTATGAAAAAAAGGGAGAAAAGATTTTGATGGACAACAGCAGCCTCCAACACATGGTGCATTTGTTCTGTCCATCTGCCACAACTTTGGTCATTTAAAGTAGCATATCTCGGGAAGCAGACTTGGCCCAATGGATAGGGCGTCCACCTACCACATGGGAGGTCTGCAGTTCAAACCCTGGGTCTCCTTGACCCGTGTGGAGCTGGCTCATGCACAGTGCTGGTACGCGCAAGGAGTGCCCTGCCACGCAGGGGTGTCCCCGCATATGGGAGCCCCACGCGCAAGGAGTGCTCCCCATATGGAGAGCCGCCCAGCGCAAAAGAAAGTGCATCCTGCCCAAGAATGGCACCGCACACACGGAGAGCTGACACAACAAGATGATGCAACAAAAAGAAACACAGATTCCCAGTTTCCCGGTGCCGCTGATAAGGACAGAAGAGGTCACAGAAGAACACACAGCAAATGGACACAGAGAGCAGACAACTGGGTGGGGGTGGGGGTGGGGGGGGAGAGAAATAAATAATAAATAAATAAATAAATAAATAAATAAATAAAGTAGCATATCTCCATATGTGTGTGATGTCCTAGGAAAATAGTCACATTTTCATCCGCACAGGACATGTCATTTTACTACAATCCATCTACTTTCTAGTCATGCCTGTTAGATAGAACACTGAGGTGAGGGGTTCTATAAATGAGATATAATTTGGTACAAGTATGGAGCAAGGAGTAAGAGCCCATGCCAAGCCAGATCAAAGAAAGATAAAATGTTTTTACAGGATTATGCAAGAACAAAAACGAGTATATGGCACTTGTCAATAGCTTCATGGTGCTAAAGGGTAGTCTATGGGCTGTGCCATGACAACTATAGGTGGAAGCTAATGCCTTCAAGCCTTTGCTCAATTATATTTTGTGGAAACATTCCTCAAACACAAAAAAACAATTAAGACCTATTTATAACTTATTGACCACATACAAATTATGCTATAAACCTCTGACCAGACTTTGTTTAAAAAACTTTTTTTTTTTTTAAGATTTATTTTTTTATTTATTTAATTCCCCTCCCCCAGTTGTCTGTTTTCTGTGTCTTTTTGCTGCGTCTTGTTTCTTTGTCCGCTTCTGTTGTCGTCAGCGACTCGGGAAGTGTGGGCGGCGCCATTCCTCGGCAGGCTGCTCCCTCCTTCGCGCTGGGCGGCTCTCCTTATGGGAGCACTCCTTGCGCGTGGGGCTCCCCTACGCGGGGGACACCCTTGCGTGGCAGGGCACTCCTTGCGCGCATCAGCACTGCGCATGGCCAGCTCCACACGGGTCAAGGAGGCCCGGGGCTTGAACCGCGGACCTCCCATGTGGTAGATGGACGCCCTAACCACTGGGCCAAAGTCCGTTTCCCTAAAAAACTTTTTAAGTGTATAAAAAATCTAATTGATAGGTACAGTTTCCATAGGGAGCGTTGCAGTCCCTTTGTTGTACTATTATCTGAGATTAGAAAGTAGAAAAGGCATCTAAGCTGATCCTTTGGCTAGGCTGATTCCCTGCAGCAGACTTTATCGTTTTCTTTGTCTTGAGAAATGTGCTCTTCCTATCCTTCTTTTTCACAACACCTATAGGGTAAGAAGTAATGGAGTGAGGATTGAGGAGATAGAGGTCTGATCCTCAGTCTTCCTTCTGCTTGCTAACCACCTGAACATACATGATTCGTTCACATATTCATTCCATTTGTACACTTTCCCTACCAGATTCAAGGTCTCTGATGTGGAAGAAACAAAGATGTCAGAGACTGAGAACCAGCCTTCCAGAAGTGTAAAATCTAATACAGAAGTAACTGCAAGGAAAAGGAAAAATTGTAAGGTGAGTGAAATCACTACTGTTCTAAGTGAGGGTAGAGGTGACATGCGAATTGGTTTGGAAGGATAGGCGAGTCTGGAAAGGCAAAAATGGAAGAGAGAGCATCCCAAGTGGAAAGAAGAGAATAATCAAAGGTTGGAGGTAGGAAAGGAGATACTCAGGGAATGACTGGCAGTCAGTTTTCACTAGAATGTGTCATTTACAGGGGAGTGGTGGGAGATTAGTAAGGAAAGACAGGATGGGACCAGACTCTGAAAACCAATGAATCTGTAGTTTATTTAGTAAGAATGGGGTTAAATGATTGAAAATTTCCCAGGGGGTGATGTGATCAAGGAAAGACTTTAGAATTATTCACATGGACAACGGACTAGGGGTAGGAAGGCTAATTAGAAACTAGTTAGAAACTAATTAGAAAGCTATGGTAAGATAGACAGGAAAGAAATGATCAATATGGAACAGATTCAAAGAATTATTTTCCCTGTGTTTAGCAAGATCCAACTGCTTATATTAGAGATGCCATAATAAACAAAAATTGATGAATCAGAAAAAACAAGATGAAAGCAGCAAAAAGAATACTTAAAATTGATGCAACAGAAAAATGACTAAAAATGCATTTGAATTTTAACTGCTCAGCTTGGTATTATATGACGTAGAACTATTCTGTAAGTCAAGAAAGGCAGTAAAATTGAAGGGTATGTGTAAAGGGTGTAGGAGCAGGTTCCTCTTATGAAGGGGATCGAGGCACAGAGGTAATTACGATCCTCTCTATACCCTTCATACTTATTCCAAGTTAAAAAGACTAGGTTCTACTTTTCCTGATTTTGACTGGGAAGATAGTCCTTTTTTACTTTGTCAAAGTATATTTTCCGTACAATAAAATACAAGCAACTTAAGCATACAGTTTGGTTAGCTGAGTGTACACACCCATGTACACACTACCATATTTAAACATAGGATATTTCTGCCAAACCCTCCACCCCTCCTGCCATAATGTTTTGCAAACAACCCTTTCACAGGCAACCAGTGATCTGACATCTGTCGCTGTGAATTAGATTTGCCTGTTCTAGAACTTCATATAAATTCAATCACGCAGCATGCATTCTTCTTTAGTATCTGGCTTCTTTTGCTCCAAATGATGTTTTTGAAATTCATTCATGTTGCATGTATCAAAAGGTTATTCCATTTTATTGTTATTCTTTTTTATTCCTTTTGATTATCAAATAAATATATGAATATTCCACAATTTGCTTATCCATTCATCTGTAAATGGATATTTGGGTTGTTTCTACTTTGGGGGCCATTATGAATAAAGCTGCTGTGAATAATAGTGTACCAATCTTTTTTGTGAACATAGGTTTTCTATTCTCTTGTTTAAATGCACAGGCCTGAGTCATATGGAAATGTACATTAAACTTTAAAGAAACTGACAAACTGTTTTCCAAAGTGATTATAACATATCACATTCCCAGCAGCAGCATACAAGAACTTCAGTTGCTCTGCATCCTTTCCAACACTTGATATTGCCAGTCCTTTTACATTTTAGCCATTTGAGCTGGCTTGCAGTAATATCTCATTATGACTTTGATTTGTATTTCCCTGATGATTGATGTTTTCATGTTCTTATTGGCCATTTTTGTGTGTGTATATTTATTTTATCATGTATTTGTTTAAATCCTTTTTACATTGTCTTGTTTTTGAGTTGTGAGAATTCTTTGGCTTTTATGGATATAAGTCCTTTGTCAGAAAAATGTATTGTAAATATTCTAATCTGTAGCTTGCTTTTTATTTTCTTAATGGTATCTTTGGTTATTTTCTTAATGTTATCTTTGGAAGAGCAGAAGTATTGATTTTGATAAAGTCTCATTTGTCAGTTTTTATGGTTAGGGTTATGTTCTATCATCTTTGTCTATCTTAAAACATTGAAAAATTTCTGTTTTTTTCTAGCATTTTATATGTTTATATTTTAGCCTATGCTATGATTAATTTTGAGTTTACTTTTTGTACAATATGAGCTACAGTGCCAGTGTCCATTTTTCTCCCATTTGAATATCCACTTGCTCCAGTACTATCTGTGAAAAACTATTCTTCGCTCACTGAATTATCTTTCTACATTTGTCAAATCAGTTGATTCTGTAAGTGTGGGTATTTTTATGAACATTTTATTCCATTCCATTGATCTCTTTGTCCATCCTTACACAAATACCACACTGTACTGATTATATAGCTTTGTAATAAGACCTGAAATAAGAAAGTGGAAGTCCTCCAAATTTAGTTTTCTTTTTCAAAATTTGGGGATTCTGGGTCCTTTATATGCAGATATATATTAGAATCAGTTTGCCAATTTCTACAAAGAAATCCTCTGAGACTTTGAGCTCGCATTGAATCTATATATTAGTACAGGGAGAATTGTCATCTTAGCAATATAAGAGTTTTCCAATCCATGAATGTTGCATGTCTTTTGTTTTTATTTTTAAAAGTTTTTCTTTTAAAAAGCTTTTGTGGTTTTCAGTGTACTAAGCCGGTGCATAGTTTGTTAAATTTATTGCTAAGTATTTTAGACAACCTGTCTTAGAAGTTGACCACTAAGAAAGGTGAGAGGGTAATCTCACCTACAATTTGTTAGTTTTTAAATTCCCAGAACAATAATTTCTTCAAATTGGTGGAGCAGGGGGAGGAGTACTTCCAAATTGGAAGCATTTCCAGTTGTAAGATAATTACTTTCCTGTCGTATTATCAAAAGAAATATCCAGCTAAAACCTCCCTCTACCTCCAACTTGCAAAAATATCAGTGCATACAAGGGAGACTCTGTAAGTGGAGAAGTCCCCTCATGTAAATTATGAAGCTACTTATAAGATAATTAGGTCTTTAAAGTTAAAAGCAGCTCTTTTATGGATAATCCAGTCCTCAGATCTATGCATAGTTACCACTCAAAATTTATCTGATCTATCACATTAATGGGCACTTTGAAAATGTTTTCCAAGGGCTGGGTATTTCTTTTAGCAGAATTCCCAAATTTTAGTATGAATCAGCAATAACATTTGTGCAATTATAGAGTGCTTGCAGGAGGCTGAAAGAGTAGAGAGAAATATTTTATCAGCAGAGTTTTATCTAGGTAGGCAAAATTCTCTTTTGGGACATCTAAGTACCTCACTGTTCTTTTTGCTTTCCAGCACACAAAAATATTGATGATAAAGAGAAAACTAGCTTTCTGAACCATTAAATACTATATTATTTCTCTTACTAAATTCCCTGATGGGTATTTTATATGTTTTCCTTAATTTGAACACGATTCCTCAAGATATTGAAATAATTACATATAAATATAACAACATATGAGCATACATAGTGTTTCTAATTTTAATATCATTCTTTTTTATATCAATCAAATTACATAAAGAAGGATTAGATGTTATTAAGCAACCAGGACGAAATTCTAAACAAAAGTCAGAGTGAGCTAAAGTATTAGAGAGAGAGAGTTGGTCCTGTGCCTTTTCTTTTATTCCTTCCTTCCTCTTCTCCTTCCTTCCCTTCTTTAAGATTTTTGGGTTAAAACAAATACTCTGAAACTACAAACACTGAAGAAAGACTAGTAGTTATAGTTATAATATCTATTCTGTGACAGGAATAAACATTGCAATTCTATAACTTTTAGACCTCTACAAGGTGTTATTGTTCCCATTTTAGAAAGAAACTGGAGCTCTTAGAGCTTTGTAAACTTTCCCAAGGACACATAGCTCAATTGAGGAGATGGGATTCAAATTACAGAGCCAAATCTCTCTCCATCACACGGATTGCTTTCCAAAACCAAAATATTGATTTAGCTATTGCAGACAAAAGGTGCATAAAAAGTAGCCTTTAGCATATAAAGAAATTTGCACTTAGAGAAAAGGCAGCAGTGTGTCATGGGAAGAACACTGAACTAGGAGGGTTGGAAGATCTGAGAGCTAAATCTAAATAGCAAATTTTCACAATATCTGAGGCAACTCTTTAAACCTATTTCTTCCTGAGTACATGTGAATATTTGTTGGACTTTGTGCTTTCTAAAGTCTGCTCTAGCTCTAAGATCTCAAAAAGAGAGAAAAAGATTTAGTTTCTATCTTTAGGGGCAATAATTTGACATATTAACATTCTTTTCTCTCTTGACTTTCCTTATAAGTGACCTTCTCTTAATGCAAATTAGCATTTTGAGAAACATTCATAGAGGTCTATGGAAACTGGATGGTGTTAGGGTAGGTAGCACATTTTCCCAAGTGACTTCATGCAGCCTCTTCCACCATGGCATGAAGAGTGGTACTGAGGTGGTTGCAGAAGGTGGGTAGAAATATGAGCCCATGTCTGTGCATCTAGTTTCCCATTGTGTGGAAGGCTTTTTGGATCTAAATGAGGTTGGCTGCTATTGGTAGGAAATTCAACAGTGAAGGCTGTTTGTTTCACTTGGGTACCATTTTTTATTTAACCCAAAATTAGCCAGAAAAGACCAGTTGGACTCTAACAATTTTCAGTCCAGGAGCTGCCTGGCCCGGCTCCTCCACAGCTGCACCCAGTTTGCAGCCAGACACATACCACAAGGATCCTTTTACCTGCACTTCTCTGTGGCTACCAATATTCAATCAAATCTCCTCAGTGCCCCTCAGATGCCAACTTGTTCAAGAACAGAGGGGGCAGAAGCAAAATATGAATGGCTATTAACTTACTAAGGATACTGAATCATTTCAAAGGGGCTGTTCATGCCAGCTCTGATAGGGGGTCAAGTTTTGAATAGGATTTCAACAGTGTTTTTCAGCAGGTCTAAGAAGCCCTACTAAACATCAGGTCAGGGCTATATTTTCTTTACATATCTGAACTTAGCTAATTTCACAACCTGACTACATTTTTATCATTTGAGTTCATTAAAATGAACTTCAAAAAGATGAACCAAAAAGGAACCACCACTTTAAGAAAGTCAAATTAAGCTCAAGGGTGTTATATAAGGCACTCAAGCTTGTCTCAGGGGTGCTCATAGAGAATCCTCACGATGACTCAAGGAATGTGGGTGACCATCTACTTCATCCACTAAAACTTGCAGGGGGGTCATGAAATGAAACCTGAAGACAAATGGGTTTTTAGTTTTCACTTTAGTTTCAGTATATAGGAAAAAGAAAAGTGCACATCAAAGAAGCAATGCCACTGGAAAATTAAACATTAAGAGAAAAAGGCATTCCTGAAAGTGTGGCCTTTACTGTCAATCTGAATTTCTGTCTAAACTGTAAAACCAGAGGCAAAATGTCAGCTTTGCCAATGCACTGCTAAGGGAAATGACTTTATTCTAACATATGTTCCAGATGCTTTCTGTACAGACTTCAGTCTTGTATGTTTGCACTTATTTATTTCCATGCATAAACTCTCAGCCAGGCACTGAAACAGGTCCTTGCTGATCCACTGAACATAAGCTCAAAATTCCTTTATTTAAAATTTCGAACCAAGCAGGAAAAGGGGATTATACACTTCCTTTTTTAACCTTCAGATTTGAAACATCTGTTAAATCAGTTTAAAACCAATTAATGATACTTGTTGCTAAGTGTCCCAAGAAACCAGGAAGGAACTATGATCTGAATTTGTCAAACCAAACATGAAATACATTTGAAATGTTTCCATACAAATCTTTGTATTGTCATACAAATAATTAACTTTGAAGGCTATCTTGAGGAAGATATCTTGTTTCAGAAATAGATGACCACACACTTTATATCTTGCCTCAAGATATTTTTGCTAAACAGTTGTTGTCTGTTTTTTGTTTTTTGTTTTTAATTCAGTGATTGTTAATTGAATGCCTACCATGTGCCTGACCCTATGCTGGCACTCAAGATACAAAAATGAAGGGACCAAATTTCCTGCCTCCAAGGGGCAATCAGTATCATAGAGGAATGAGACTGGGCTGTAAAAGCCCAGAGCAGTCTCCTTGATCCAAAGGCATTCAGGCAGGCTTTGCAGAGGCTGTTGCTTGAACTGAGCCTCAGAGGTTCTCAGGTAGAAGCAGAGCTATGGAGGGAAGCCCTAGATTTGGGAAAGAACGACAGGTTGTCTTCAGAAAAGGACATCGTCTGTGCAAAGATAGAAGTGGGAGAGAGAATGGGAGCGAGAGCATATCCTGTGAGGAGAAGCACAAAAGTTCCATTTCTTACCTTCCCATTTCTCTTTGTATTCCAATTATACCACTGTAGAACAGGGATTACTTCTTTGTATCTTCATTCTCTATACCTTGGGGGGGAGTTATGGTCATTAAATGTTGAACTAATAAGTCTGAAACTAGAGAAACTGTGAGAGGTGAGAGTAGAAGGGTAGGCATAGGCAAGTTGAAGAAGATTATGAAGGGCTGGAAATGTGTGCAAAGTAGACTTGTGGACAATGGGAACCACTGAAGTGTTTAAACAGAAGATATAAATGGCTAGATAAGGATTTTTTAGAAAACACGATAGCATTTTGTGAAGGCTGCACTCTCCCTGGAGGCAGGGGGAAGAATTAGGAGCCTTGCAATTGATGAAAACCTGAAATAGTATGGAGGCGATGGAGATAGAAATGAGAGGGTGGAGACAAATTTCAGGGGTGGAATCAAAAGAATTAGGGATCAAATTGGATGTGGGTTACGAATGTCAAGTCAGGAAGCGCTCCTAGATTTCCAGTTTGGGGATCAGGTGATATCACTCAATGAGATAAATGTCAGCATTCGAGCAGCATAACATGTTCCACATCAACCCAAAGGTGAGATCTAAAGGAGCTCCTGTGTACAGTAACCACAAAGATGCACAAAGATGGCTAAATTCATGATCATTTTCAGGTACCCAGTGTTTTGTTTTGTTTTGTTTTGTTTGCAAATGGAAATGTTTGAACCTGCAAACATAGTGGCAAATGCACTAAGTGGTGAGAAAGCCACTTCCATGGAGAGGACTGTGGTCTTGGATTAATACTGCAGCATCCATCTCTGGTCTGATGATCTTGGGCCAGTACTAATTATTAAAGGGTATCCACTGAGTTAAAAGCGGTCACACATTGCAAAGCCACTGGACAGAGAGCCAGGAGGCTTGAATCCCACCTCAAGCTCTTACATCAACAGGAGTTGAGGTAGGAAAGTTGTGTCACCTTTCCATGCCTCCAATTCATTTTCTATAGGATCCATACCTACTGCTAGCTATAAAAGTTTTTCATTCGCATATCAATTTCTGGACTCTGAAATAGATAAAAAAGGAGAACTACTTAAAGTTACTGATAGATTTTTTTGTTTTTCAAAGAAGATATTTAATTTCTATTCAGGCCAACAAGAATTTATTTCATATCTTAATGATTGTACATTTTTGGCACTGGGGGATAAAGGGCTGAACAAGACAATGGCCCAAGCCCTCCACTGACACCATTTTAATCTCACAGTATGAAGATACCTGCAACTTAAAATATTTTAAGATGGATATTTTTAGCAGAAGATTATTCATCCTCCTAGTACTGGATTGTAAGAAAACAAAGGTGAATAGGTAACTATGTTCATTAATTTCAATAATTACATATACATTTTTAAATAGTGCTAACTTTTTAAGTGGTGTCGTACAAAGATACAGAGTAAATATCTATTTGGAGGTTTTGAATTAAAACTTCCTGCTTTCAATTAGAATCGATGCTGATAGGGTCCTAATATAAACAAAGATGGTCTCGAGATTCTAACTGAAAGACTTCAGCTTTGCCTTGTAGTCCAA
This sequence comes from Dasypus novemcinctus, assembly GCF_030445035.2. Classification (NCBI taxonomy): domain Eukaryota; kingdom Metazoa; phylum Chordata; class Mammalia; order Cingulata; family Dasypodidae; genus Dasypus; species Dasypus novemcinctus. The sequence continues at coordinate 42,865,398 of NC_080683.1, read as the reverse complement.
CTCTGCAAAGAACCAATTCAAAAATTATTGAGGAAGTAATAAAGAGCTGTTTTGTACATTCATTAGAGTCAAAATGATGAAAAATTCCTAACTTGTCAGTATCAGTATGTCTAATATAGTAATATCAGGAATTCTATGCCTAGTAACTATTAAAATAAGAACTACACTAAAATTTTAAGTAAAGTTTAAGATATTTGCTTGGATCAACAAACCTGGTTAAAATAGATTAGACTGATTTTCATCTAGATAAGTGCTATGGGATACCAGTTGTGTCCAAACGTCTTATTTTTTTCCTAGAACACCAAAAGCTGCTATTAATATTAAAGAGTGCCTGGAATATGTTGCCTACATCCTCTCTAATTCTTTCAAGAAACTCACAAGGTAGATATTATTACCAGTGAGAAACCAAAGTCCCTGTGAATTTACCTGCCTTGCCCAAGGCCACACAGACAATTCTAAGTTATGATGGTGACATCGGGGCTCCAGTCTGCCTGGCTTCAAAGGCTGCTCTCTTGCCGTTAAACCAAATGCGTCCCTGTACTTACTTTTTCCCCTCTAGGGATTTTCCTTGAACTTCTCTTCTCACAATAGTGAAATCATCCATTTGAAAATATCAGACAACTTCAGTGTTCTAAGGTAAGCTGCCAGATCCCATTTGATTCACCTCATCTATCACTTCTCCTTTGCTTGCTTATTCCTCCTTCCTCTAACCTCTTTCCTTTCCAGAGCTAAGTAGACAGAATCTGCTATTTTAATCATAACAAAAATATATTACACACCATTTGAAAAGAAAATATTTATATATTCTTTGGCAGTGATGAATATGCACTAAAGTTATAAAAATAGTAGAATGCTAACTACTATAGCAAAATTTATAAATCCAGTCTTCCTGAATAGTGAATTCAAATCCATGCTGGCTCTCTAATATTTCTCTTCAGTATCCTATTGAAGTAGGCTAGTAAAATAGGGAATTAACAGACGGATCTGGAACCTGGCAAGAGAGGCCACGTGGACATCAGTAACCCCCAAGACGGCTGCTGGAAGACCCCCTCCCCCAGGATTCTGCTATCAGAACAAAGACTTCTTCCTGGGAGCAAGGAAAAGCCCCGGATGTTCCCTAGAAACTTTATCATTGGGTCCTCACTAAGGGATTGATAGGTGGGGTAATCAATCAAAACAGCAAACAGCTGGAAACTCCTCCCCTGCCATTAGCAAAGGGGTGGAAAAATTAACAGTTTAAAATCAAACCCTCGGCCTGAGCACACTCTCGCCCTGCCCATTTGCCTGTGGACTCATCCTGCCCTGTGTGTGCTGCTGTCACTGTTTTTCCTCTGTCATGTAGCCACACAAGTAAACCTGGGGATTTATAATCTATAATGGGGAATTGTAGCTTGTAAATCAGCCCTTTTTATCCCTTTTAACCCCCTTTCTTTCCACCTGGGACCACTGCTCTCTTATTTTCTCCCATTTCTCTTCCCTCCCTACCTGAATAAATTACTGGCTTAACACACCCAATGTGCTTTTGAAATTCCTTTCTGCAGCATAGCCAAGAACCTAGATAAAATCCGGTAACACTATTTTAAAATGCTCTTCCAGTTATTCCTACATATTAGTGGGGATAATCTCAGAGGCAAGATAATCCTCACATGTTCCATTTATTAGCCTTACTCTTCAACCCCTCATGATGACCAAAGCCTAAAATTATCCACAAGAAGTCAAACTGCCCATCATGGCTTTTATACAGGCTGGGATTTCCTTCCATCTCTAAAACACCAGCTCTCCTGCCTTGCCTCCACTTCAGCTTAAAATGATGAAAATTTTATGAATCTTTTTTCCAAAATCTCTCCCATATTAAACTTTACATCCATGCAGAAATGCAGAATCAGTTCTGTATTTCTATCTTTAGAATCTGACTTTTCTTTGATTTGATATTGTCTTCAGCCATTTGGGTCTGTGAGGAAAAGAAAACCCCTCTTTTTCTATTACAGGGTTTGTCCATTCTTCCCTTATGACAATAATTGTTTGCACGCATTCCTTTCTCTACTAAACAATTCATCCAAATGCAGCGCTGCAGTTAAAATCGCACTCACTTACCACTTCAACTTTTTTTTCTATCAGCTTCTCAATTATGCATAACATGCCTTCATTCTGACTCTTACCACAATTTATTCTTAGTTCTTTCAACCTTTCTTTCCCTGCCTATATAGTTTAATCCAGCAAGCTCAAACGTTATGCTTTTCTGCTTCATCTTCTCCCACATAGTCCTGTGATGCCTAGAACAACCTCCTCTCCTCATGTCCATCTTTCAGTTACATTTTTTCTTAACAAAAAATGTGACTTCTTAAAAAGACTAGTGCTATTAAGTGGAAAAGCTGTCATCTCCATTAGCTACTCATTTTCATTCATCTCTATGAAATATGCTTTTACATTTTAACATTATAGAAAAGTAGAAGAGAAAGAACAATAAAATTCAAGTATTTATACATGTGATATGCCATCTAAAATCTCACACTTAATATGTAAATAAGATTTCACCCTTAAAAAGAAAAATATTTATTTTTGAGTAGAAAAGGAAATGGTAATCTTATAAGATTATCATATACAATAGATGGCTAATCATTGGAAAACAGAGTCATTTTGTTCTAGCTCTTTAAAAATATTTTAATCATGCAAAATCAGCACAATGTATTCTAACACAATGCTTAAATATTAAGATGAAATGCCTTTTATTAGTTTTACAGGATGTATACTTGGCAAAAGTTACTAAAAATAATTACTTGAAAGTAACTCTAAATATATTATTTAGAAACAATATTTTCAAATACAGCAGTAAGCAACAGAAACTATTGCTCTTTATACATTTTTGGCATAACACTGCCATACAATTACATAATTATTAAAAAAGTATTTTATAGTACCTTACAGATCCAGAAACTGGTTACAACTTCTACCACATACACATGGTATTGGTACTAACAAACATGCACAGCATTCTGTAATTCATACTGCAGTAGAATACAGAGCACAGGGAAGGCAGTGGCCACTGGAGAATCAGAGCTCATGTGGTAAGTAAAATGCACATTTTTGTAAGAATCACTCCCTTTTTCCTGAAATCCTTGAAATACAAAGGACGCAATTGTTCTAAATTGAAATAGTGACAAGACCCAGTTGGCCATCTATCTTAGGTTACACTAAAGAAGAGACAATATCTTACTTGGAAAACAAGCAAAAGCCCTTTTTGGGGGAAAAAAAATGCTTGTCAAAGGACCTAACAATTTGCCCTCATTTCTTTTTTTTTTTTTCCATTAGTGAGGTACATTCATTGCAATTGAACATGTTTTGGAGCATTGCCACTAAATGTGGATTCAAGTTTACATTTTAGTTTACACTCCCATTTATTTCTATATTTTGTAATGCTACACAGCTAATAATGCTGCCAACTCTTGATGGTATTGGAGATAGGTACTTCATTTATAAACCATCTATCACTTAGTCGTCTTATCTGCAGCCAGTTCCTCAATTTAACTTCTGCAATGGTTTTACTTACAAGCAAAGGACTTAAACTTGGTGTCTGACCATTTGATTACTTCTTTCAGTCTAGCAAAGGTTTTACTATGCAGTAGGCAAGATTCATGCTTCCCACAATCTCTGCTCTCCTGAGCACAGATAATAGAAACTAGGTCCCCCCCCCCACCTGCTTCCAATAATTCTGGTATTTTCACAGACCTATAAATGGTTATATCTTTATTTCTATGCAGAGTTTCTTGCTACTATTTGTTATTTTGTTTCACTTGTTTTCCTTTTGTTCACATAAAACTAAATCCATTAGCACTGAAAAAAATGTTCATTTGATCAACGAATATAGAACTGGAATGCTTCTTAGAACAAAAGTTTATTATATAACTAATCTCTCTAGTTAATGTAAACTGTTCTTCAAGGATCCTTTATAATTAAAAGAATGAAAATAAGATAAATAAACCACATAGCTTAAATATAGTTCCACAGAGTGCTCTGATTTTAAGAAAAGATCTTTTAGTATAGCAAGTAAGAATTGTCTTTACCCTCTCACTTCATTTTTAAAGTATACTGAGTTATTCTATGAAAAGCCTTCATATATATATATAATCTATCTGTGATATATATAAAATAAGATATATATAATCTATCTGTGAAAGAACAACCCAATAGATTTTGATTGAAAAGACTAAGGGGAAATTGGTATTCCAATGTGTTTCCCCAGATAGTCATAAAGGTACAGCTGTTAATTTACATAGCAGGAGCCCAATTGCTCTTAATTTTCTGAACAACTACAAAATGGTGGCAAATAAATTGGATTATATGTTATGGAATCTGATACCCATTAAAATTGTGTATAGCATCCAAGATGGAGATGGTTTACTGTCCCCAGCAGCCAAGGATCCAGAGGAGGCTCTGAGGCCCTGCCCTGTCACTTGAAAGGGTTAGTTCCATTTCACTAGGGATCCTACACTGATTCTTAGTCACCTAAGACTAAACTCCCCAGCCAGAGTTTGGGCCATATAATTGCCCACATAATGCCATTAATTTTATTCTCCACATCAAAATGTTAATTCAAGAAAACTATCATATTATTTCCCACAAATAACTAAAAGCAAACTTCTCAACAGAAAAGGAAAAACACAGCAGAAAACTCTCATTAATGTAAAAAGAAAACAAGAATAGCATTTTAAAAAATGTTTATAATAAAACTATGGCACACATTTTTTAAATTTCAGATTCCCTCCAGCCATCTACTAGAATTAAACTTTTAAATAACTTCTCTAATAGAATTGCATTTTCTGCAACAATCTGCCTCTAAGAGAAAGAAATAAAACACAGGTAAAGTATTTCTTATAATAACTGAGGTATTGTTTTAAATGCAAATTATAGCATATAGCAATACTAAGGAAAAGCATAAATACAACAAACCACAGTTTCCCTACTCTAAACACTTTTGGTTAAGTACAGCACATTGTTGAATACCGTATTGAGTACACTTCTTTATCAGTTGATGAATTCTCCCAAACAGAAATTCCTCCAAAATGAAAAAAACACCAAAGTAAGTTTCATTAAAGTACTCATGGTCTGGAAAGTTCCCTGTGACAATAATTTACAATGGAGCAAAAATTTTAAAGTTCTGAATGAAAACCATTTACATTAAGGCACATCTAACACCTCCAGGTATTCATATTTATAACTATATTATTATTAACTTCAGTAATAAGGGATTTCTAAACACATGGTCTGTCCCAGAACACAATCTGGATAACTAGAATGGGAGAGGAGGAGGGAAGTACTCAATGTCACCATAGAGATTGCCCACACAAATCTGTTCATGTAATAACCAGTACAGAATTCAAAGTCAAAGATGTCAGTAGATACACTCTTCATTTTCTAGCTCCTACACTGAACCTACCCATCATTCTCTACAACTGCTCCTATATTTGAAATGATTTTAGCATGTGTGACTCCAGCCTTCCTTACACTTAATGCATATACCACCCAAAAGAAAGGGGAGTTTTTTAAGTGGGAGACAAAATAGAAACCCTCAAAACAGTTCCGATAACTAAGGATCCCAATCTACCCCAAACAGACATAAAAGACACATAGCTGCAATTACAATAAAGCAAGATCAGGAATGTCCTTCTCTAGGATTATAAAATAAAACTTTTAGAAAAGACTCAATTACGGTAATAAACCTGCTTGATTTAGTTACTCAGTGGATTATAAACTCAACCATGACTTTACTACAAACTTGGGAAATTTAATCAAATACTCTCTACCCATCAGTTCAAATAATTTTTGAGCACTTGATGGGGAGGTTTATTCACTAAATTGATTTAAAGAGTAACTCAGATACAGCACTATACTATTTTTCCTTTTTCACAAGATCATACTTTCAGTATAAAAAATGGAAGCAGAATAGATTATTTTATATGACAAAGTATGAAATATGACTGACGAATATGGCATTTACATATGCCTATATTTTTAATACTAAAAAAAAAAAACTTAGAACTTCCCTAGTAATTCCTGAATTGTAGGTTTTAATTTTTTCTTGAGGCTGAAATAAAATAGCTGCAAAACAAATTCAAAACTATAGAAAATGATTTTTGAACCAAGAACTAGACTTAATTAAAAGAAAGCTGATGTTTTTATTTCTAATACAAATCTTTTGATTTTCCTGACCATATCGAGCATAGAAAACGTATAATGGTGCAATATTTTTAATGTTATAAACATTTTTCTAATATACAGATATAGGTATTATAATATTACTTTACAGAATTTCAAAGTATTTTCATATATATTATCTCCTTATTATAAATAAAATATTTAAGCACAAAATATTATAAATAAACTAACCAAGTGGTGTAATATCTATTTGCCATGAAACGCAAGTTAGCATTTTATCAATAGGCAATCTTTAGTATCCTTGCGGTCTGTGGTACAATAATAAAGATTATATATTGCAAAGATTCAGTAATATTTCTAGCTATTTGGCCAGCTTTACTGCGTTTTTTTTTAGAACAGCTCAATAAATTTTTGCAAGCATGATTGTTTTTAAAAACACAAAAACATGGAGTTAAACTCAGAGGGCTTTTTTTTACTAAGACACACATAAATACATATATATATAGATCTTGTTTTAAAAAATCTATTAAAGGTACAAATTATTCTTAATAGGTAAAAATTCTAAATGCTCATAATTTTTAGCTGTAAAAAGAATATCCTCTTACTTGTTCTCCACTGAATAATTTTCTTGCAGGTTATTTACAGATTAAATGGTGGAAATATACTGTTACATGTGAATATGCACATGTTGGGAATATACCATGGTGGGAAAGGTCATTCTTTTAGAAGAAAGCCAGGCATTTTTCCCCTTGAGACTCAATATTCTAAAACTAAAAGGCACAATCTAATCAAACCTCTAATGAGGCATAATATTCTAAAAGTTGTTAAATGAATGATATACTAAAATATCTAAGTAATTCAGACTATATTCATTGATCTTAGTATCTGATTACTGTATAAATATTTTAGTATCTGTTCACAAATTAATATTAAGCATTTAGAAAGAGGTTTGAACACTTTATCATGTATGCAACACTGGTAAGATATTTTTGAATTAAATAATATTCCTATAGTTCAACCTAATGCAACAACCTACTTTCATCCCTTAAATCTGTAAAACTGTTTATTGAGTTCTATAAGGACAGTGCTACAAAAAGTACCACATAAAAAGGATTTATGTATTCCCTGCCTGTATAAAAGAAATTGAAATGTAAAAGCAGAATTGGTTCCCCAAATCCTAGTACTCTTTGCAAAATAGTAGAAAGCAAAGATTAGTACATTATGAGAACTAAAAATAAGAAAATGTTCTTTTTTATGCTCTGGAATATGACATGCATCATGAGTGTAATATATTCATATAAATATCAGGATTTACGCAACTGTGATATTTCACGTAAACTTCAAAGCAATAAAATCATATTTTTAAAGACATTGTCATTCTATTTTGTAGAAATCCACTGCTGAAAATAGAGACAACAAACGGTACTATGATGTGATACAAAATAGAATATATTAAAATTTCTTTGGGGGGGGGAGATGAAAAAATTCTTCTTAAAAGCTCAAGAGAAGAGACAAAAGCAATTCCTGAAATAATGTAGAACTACTTTTATCTGTTAATTGCTTCAACTATATGTAAAATATTCACCACAGTATTTCTGGCGTTTTTGTTTGTTTTTTGATTTATAATATTTTAGGAAATAAAATGTTTTAAACAGTGTGAAGTAACATTAAATGCTTAGTAAACCTGAGTATGTCGAAGTTCAAATCTGTTCTCAATTTCAAAGTTTGATAATTTAGAGATGCAGCAAATTGTATTTTTTTAAAAAGACACACTATGGACTAAGTGATATAATTTCATAATCCACATAACATTGGGATACCCATGGTTTTAGTATCCACTGCCTTTAGTATCCACCGCCAGTGCAAGAGGCATGACTTTTGAAAAATGAAATATCTTTTTTTATTTTTTAATTCTTCAGTTATTTCCATTCAGAATCAAGCACCAAATTTCTATGGAACAGCCATAAAAAGCAAAAATTCTATTTCTGGACTTTGTGTCCAGAAAACTTGTTTTAGCTGCTTAATATGGAAAAAAGCATTTTATTATTTTAAACAAAGCAAATTCTTGAAATCATACATTTAAAGTCCAACTGTGTTCCTTTTACATTTCAATATACAAAATCTTTCTAACATAAGCTGGGAAAGCACCCGCTAATTGTCAAAGATGGATGAAAGCAGGTGAGAGCGAGAAAGGGAAAGATGGTACTACAGCAGGACTGATGGATAGACTGGGAAAGTTACAGATCCCTAAGAGCATGCTTTTCACTTATCAGGATTTAAAAAGCAACTTGCTGTGGTGTTGTAATAAAAAACCCAAGTTACTTTATGAAAACATTTGAGAAGACCAAGTTCTTTTTTTCCAGCTTAAAAAATAAATTCATAAATGAGCTTAAAGTTTTGGGCAACATGATGGAATTATCCTCTTGGTCTTCCTCATGTAGATTGTATCACTCAAAAGAATTTACCTGATATGTCAAATTCTACATGATTTTTTTCCAGTTGCCTTGAAAATAATTTGAAAGTAATCACTGTGCACAGAATTGTAAAACTCACATCCTAAAAGCTTTAGCAAATACATTCATTTATTGGGTCTTGTCTTCAGATTTCTTATTAAGTATTAAACTGTCATCCAAAATGAAAAACAAACAATAACAAAATCTTGCAACAGAAATCACAGACACCTAAGGTTTCAAATTTGACCTCATCTTTGATCTTTAGGATAGACTATTCAGGAGTCTTTTCCTCCCTTACCTAAATTGGTTTTTGGGTTTTCTGATAATTCACTGTAATAATATGTCATCATGGGAACTTGTATTTCCAGGACTTTCACAGTCTTTGTTACCATTTTCACCTTCTTCTTCTTTTTCAGAAGGGGATACACTATCTCTTTTCTCTTCTGGTTGAGAATCGGAATTTTCGGCATTACTGTCCTCACTGTTTCTCGGCTTTGCAGCTTCATCGCTCGGCTCTGCTCTGGGCTTGTCTGCCTCACTTCCAAGATCTGTAGGTGTCCCCTTTTTTTCTTCCACTGTTTTACTATTTAAATTAACAGTTGAGGAGGAAATTTTGGAGTCCTTGGATTTTTTATGCACAGAAGTTTGACTGTTGTGACTGGAGAGCAGCGGGGCGGATGTTTTCGGCACTTTGCTTCCCTCTGACTGTTCTTTTCTAGGTGGTCCCCAGATAAAATTCTCTGAGGGTGTGTAATGTTTCTGGGCAAATCGTAAGAGCTTTCGCCTTTCCCGTCTGTCTCTAATTGTATAAACGAAATATTCCAGAGCACTCTGCTTAATATTGGGAATAGTATTTTCTACAAGAGCTTCGTGAAGAATAAATTTTACAAGAGGAGATTTAAAACTTTCATATCCAAGTTCACCAAGGCTTTTAAGAATACGGGTGATTCTTAAGTAGTTGTGTTGGGACCTGGAAGAGAAGATTGAATAAAATGAAAGGAAAATATCAGGTGAAGGAAAACAGAAATGAAAACTATTGGAAAAAACAAATTTTTTTTTATGGAATCTTATGCCATGGATGTATGACTTAAATTACTTTTTTTTTCAGAAGTCATATTAGAAACCATTAAGGTTTTAAAACCTTATGCCACAATGTAATATCAATCTATATGAAACTCAAATGTGTAAGATAAATTCCCCTTATTTGTTTAGTTCTTCATATTAGAAAAATATTTAGACTAAAATTTCTTCCCATTAATGTTGAATGGTTGTTTGCTTATTAAGTACCCTGATGATGAATGATAATAGAGCTGATCAGCAAAATCAACCATATTAACCAACTCACAAGGAATGCAAAACCACCACTCCACCTTGCTAGAACAATTCTGACAAAGGATGCAAAATTGGATCATTTGGTAGGGCACAGTTTAATAGCTAAGTGACCTGAGATCACACCCTGGCTCTGTTACTAACCAACTATATTATATCTGTTCTCCCTAAGCCTCAGTGTCCTCATGGGAAAAATGGGAAAAATGGCCCATACCTCACTGAACTGTTGTGGGAATCCAGTGATGCATATGAAGCTGCATTAAATGAAGTACATATTCAGTAAATATTAGATACAAGATGAAATTGCTGTTGTTATTTAAAGATTTGGAATTAAGGACCACCATATTTGTACCAATTCCAACTTAACCTAATTTTCTTCCATCCCGGGCCATTAGCTCTTCCTCTTTCCCTAGCCAAGAAGTTTTAATTTGCTTACCCATATCCTAAAGAAATCTTCAGCTACATATATTGTAGTCATGTGTGTCATCAACAGCACAGGTATTTATTTACCTGATATTTCCACACAGCCACAACCATCACTTTCTTCTAACTATAACTTTCTAAAACCTATTGTATACCTCTGACACTGAACTTTCTACAAGCATTGCATACACTTCCCTGTTTCCAAACGTGCTTAGAGGATTTTGCTTAGAAATAATAAGCAAATTATCTGAGAAGGGTGAAGGATGTTGATTTATTTGAAGGAGGAAAGGGAGTGGTTCCATTATCTTATATTACAATGAGAGAGTTTGGACAAAACAAAACCCTCAATTATTTGGGCTAACCAAACACTGTAAAAGACAAGTCTAGCAGTTTCTCTTATCTCCATCCTATGGGATACTCACCAAAAAGTCTTATCTTAAGATGCAACTCATTGGAGGTAGAAAGTTAAAACAGCAAAGGTAAGTTTCAGTTTTATGAATCTGTATTTTTTTTTTTTAATATTTAGGAGGTAAAAATCCTTTGAGACTAAACATTTTGGTAAAGTTAAAACAGTGTGCAGGACTGACTTAGTTGTTAGGTTAGTATGGAGTTTGCATACTCAAATAGCATAGTAACAAAACTTTTGGGCAACATCTGCTTCATAAGTCTTTGAGAATGATATGTATGGAATGGGAGAAGAATGTTTATCCCATAGAAGAGTTCTATTACAAAACAAAATTTACTGTTTTGCAACCAGGTTGAGTTCACATATTCAATCCAAGAAGAATAGTCAAGTTAAAACCTCTCTACACATTTAGGAGTCCGTACAAACTCTCCAATTTAAAAGTAATTACATATCAGTAGAAAGGGACAAAACCTTGAGTTGAAAAGAATGATGATCAGGATTCTGGAACAAAACTGTTGAAAAAAGCAATTGGATGTTTCAGTATGATTTGAAATAAAAGTCACATTGAAAGATAAAATGGAAGTAAAGATTTGTGAACAAATCTTTGGAGTTGCACATCAGATAAAAGAGAAAGGCTGGGCTTCCAGATAGCAATAAGGACAATAAGTGGGGCTTGTCAGGAAGACTGGGTAGGTAACGGGAAGAGCACGCGCATACACACACACACACACACACACACACGTCAAGAACCAGGAAGACAAAATAAGAGATTCTAGGGTCTAAAGTATGACTCAGCAGGTGAAGTTGATAACAAATAAAATTGAAGATACATCTTAGTAGTTGGTCTACATATCTGTATTCCCATTTGAAAACGTCACCTCTTTAGTCATGGTCACTTGTTCACTGAAGTTATTTTATTTCACATTGATTCAATATTTTTCATCTGCAGGGCTACTATAAATACAGAGTTCCTTGCCTCCTCTAAAGAACTCACAATGCCATGTAGATTAAAACACAAATAAGTTATGACACTTAAGAATAAATCAGAAAAGAGCCCAACTGAAAAAAGAAAACGGAACAGAAGTTTTCATATAACCCAATATAATTTGTTCAAATCTAGTCAATAAGTAAATTTTTTGGCAACTAAACTAGAAAGGAAACTTGTTTTCTGGAAGATTCTTGGTAAGTTCATTCATAGCTGGAAAAGCTCTATACCCAGGGAAAGGCAAAAGAGAGAAGATGGCGATGGATAGAGGGAGCTAGATGGGGCAGAGGAGTGAGAAGTGACTGTTAGTTTAGGCTTCCCTCTCTTGACTCAAGCTTGTCAATCATTTCATTAAAGCCATCAGAAAGGGCTCTGTTGCCAGTTTTAAATCAGAGGATCTGACAATAAAATTTCAAGCTGGCTTTAAGCGGACAACCATATTTTATTCATTACTTTATTTATTCAACAAACATTTACTAAACATGATTGCTATTCCAACCATAAAAAAACAAATTAAGGTGGGAGATTCTCTAAAATGACAGTTGTGAGTACATGAAAGATGAGGTACTATCAGATTCTCTCCAGAGTTTAATGTCACTTTTGCCATCCTTCATGTCAATAGGCTATTTGGATACAGTTTTCTTTGACAGTGTGACAAACATGCTTAGAAAGTTTATCCAGAGATAGCTACCTGCAGTGCTTGGGCAGAGGCATACATACTTCTGCTTTAAGTGCCCTATATAAATTAAAGTTAAATTGAGTTATGAATTAATGGGTCTTCTAGTCAGGATCATAAAGCTTTATACCCATATCTTCAGTGTTTTAGTACAATCTACCATTTTAGTAGCATAGATTACAGCTAATAAAGGAAAAGGAAGGCTTTAAACATTAATACTCATACTTAATTTATCAAAGCAAGATGAAAGTTCTAGAAAGCCACAATAAATTTGCTTTACTGATGCACAAAGCACTGAACTGTTCTGGGCAAAGAGAAATTCCTTAGGTTAGTTTTTATTTTTTTCTCTTAGTACTTGCCTAGTTCAACTAATTATAATATGCTGTAAAAGTGCCTTAAAGCTATTGGTTTATAGTCCAGTAGTGATATGTCACCCTATAATTAAAAAAGAAAATTAAAAGTTTGCATGCCAAGAAAATATTAAGAAAAACAGACTTTGGTTTTAAGTACTAATGAAAGTTATAAATATCCAAGCAAAAGAATATAGCAGATCAATTCCAAATAATCTATGTTAAAGTTTTTTCACAGGTTTTGGAGTTTATTAACCAGAAACATACTTTTGTTTTTAACATAAATAGCAAATAAAATTTTAATTTCCTCCCCATTTTAGTAAAATGCACATGAATATCTCATTCTTATAAAATGAATTTTAAACCCATAGGTTTTAATTCATGGATTTGATCAAAGGCAGCACTATGCTCAAAAGACTGTTCCCGAAGAAACTTACAATCTAGTAGGTGGGAAAACTGTATGAAAGCAATAACCAAAAATGTTAACAACAACAACAAAAACAGGGATGCATCAAGAATGGTTCTATTGCAGGGACAGATGCAGGACATTATTTATCCTGCCATAACCCACACTGATGAAAGAGGTTGTTGATGTGGGAGGAGTGGGGCTGGGCGTGGGAAGTAAGGTATATGGGAACCGCTTATATTTTTTAATTTAACATTTTGTGTGATCTATATATCTTTTAAAAAAATGATAATAAAAGATTAGAAAAAAGAAATAGCTCCAAAGCTGAATAGCTGTGTTTCTATCTGGAAATTTTTTTCTGTTTCTTTTGTTGTTTCAGAATGTAGAAGGGGAATAAAATTTAGTTCAGACTAGTTTTTAAACCCAAAAGCTTGGGTCCATCTACTATTTGTTCCTGGGCTCCATAAAGAATTCTTATGGAAAATAACATACCAGCTCTTGATTTAGAAAATGTGTGAGCTTTACTTACTCATTCAGATGCTGAAACCTTTCCTGCCAGTTAACAGCACGGGCCACATTTCCAGTTTTATCAATCAATTTTATTCCAAAGAATTCTAACATCATTTTATAAGCCAGCAGGAATCTTCTAATTGCTTCTTTTGTTTTTTTGAATTCCTAAATGATAAAAAAAAAAAAGTCAGCTGAAACGATTCAGTAGCTACCTACCGAGGATGAATAGAGAGCAATTTTATATTTTGCTATTTCATACAAAATGAAATGAGCTTGCATTACCTCAATTTCATACGTAGTTAGTTCTTTAGCATAAAAGTTCAAGCCTTGTTCTCTCAGGGGAAACAGCCTATAATTTAAAAAAATAAAATTTCATATTAACATTGTCTGGAAAACATGTATGTTTAAATAGGACATAGTTCAAAATAGATATGTAACTGACCATTGAATGTAAGTATGGTTGTGTTCCAGCTTCTCATAATCTCCTTTCCACTTACTTAGAACCTCTTCAATGTAAACACCTAAATAGTAAACATTTTAAAAATGAATAAGACATTTAAAACATTTGGAACGCATTTTAAGATTTCAATCACTCTCAAATTTTATAGTAAAACATTTGAAAATTTAGTAACAGCCCACAAAAGTAGTGCTTTTAGAAGAATAATATCATGTGCCACATAATCAGTTTTCTAATAATCCTAATTTTTAAAATGGCACCTCAAATTACAGAAAGTTCTATTGGACTGTATTAATCTAAAGCAAAGGTTAGCAAACCATGGCCTGCCAAGTGTTTTTTGTAAAAAAGTCTTATTAGAATAAAGCATAAACATTCGTCTGTGTATTATTCACAGCTTTTTCTGCACTACAAGAGTAGCACAAGTAACTGCAACAGAGACCATACGGCCCACACGGCCAAAATATTTACTATTAACCCTGTACAGAAAAAGTTTGCCCTAGAGGGCCATGTAGTTCTTTAAATACTAGCTAGGATCAAAATGAAATATACGCTGGGGAAAGAGAGGAGGGAAGAAAAGAGGGAGGGAAAAAGAGAAGTAGAGATAAGGGAAAGAGAAGGGTGAAAGAAAAATGAAAGGTTGTTGAGAGCCTACTGTATGTTGAGCCTAATTATCCACAGTGTACATCTTCCAACTTAATCTTCAAAGAAATCTCCCAAAACAGGGTTATTAATCTTAGTTTACTAATGAGAAAATTGTGCGATTTGTTCAAAGTCACACACTAGTAAAAGAGTAAATCTAGGATGAGAGCACAGGTCTTTCTGGTTCCACCCCACTCTTCCCCTAAAAGTACTCATTATAACAAAATTCTCCTGTTTGTTAAGTCTGCCTAGGTCCTCACAAATCACTATGTGGTCTTTTAATAGATTTTAGGAAAAAAATTACATACTATTTCTCTAAATATAACTCATCTCATTCTTGTTTCCTCCAGAAATAATCATTTTGTAGCCAAAGTCTATTTTCCATGGGTTTGATAAAAAGTTATTTCTCAATCACACTCTTAGGTTTATCAGTTCATTGAAACTATTTATATCCATATTTTCCTATTTTTTTTCCTTTCCAATGATCCTTCCTCCTATTTAATAAGTAAAATACAATATAGCAAGTTTATACCTACTCACAAGTGTATATGTGTATGTATTCATATATTGGGAAGGAAGGTATGCAAGTTGATATAATATGTATAACATGAGCTAGAATAATATTTTATGTGATTTTAGCTAAAACTTCTGACCCCCACCAACCTTAAAAGATTTCAAAATAAATTTTTTGAGAGGACTACAAAAAACTTGGTGATTGCTTAAAGTTATGGTTTTAAATTACTACCTCAAAACAAATGAACTATTACAAATACAAAAATAATTGAGATTTTATTACTATCGTCTCTCTCTGTACAATAATTTTATTTATTTGAAGGTGACATTTAGGCAAGCTTCATGAACTTCAAATCAGAGTCAAATTAATAATTTATTATTGCATTTCTTCAAAAGGTATTCTTACCCCAAGTCCTCCCCCCAAATAACAACTTAATTAATATTATTTCCAGACGTAAATAAAGCAGTGCATTTTTACCATTACTAAATATAGCAGTACATTTTTATCCAGTCCCTTCCTTCCAAATCAGAGCATAAATTTTGAGATACCAGAAAGTTAATTAAAGACAAACGGATCTGGCCATTTCAGCAACATTCTAAAGCCATTACCCAAATGGTATAATTTTCAGGGCACAGTACAGGAAATTCCTCATCCCAACAATTAACCCAAACTTTATATATCCTTATACCAGTTAGAATGCAATGTCCTACCCCTTGAAATCCATGACCCTCCTACCCTGACTCACATTTTTATGGATTTTGCTCAGTTTCCACTGAGAGCAAAGATCAGGAACCAGGGACATCTAGTCAACTTACCACAGATAAAGACTTTAAAAACAAAAGCTAATTCTGCAGGTCTGACCTGGATAAAATGAAGGTGCGCACCATGAACCACACAACTTGGCACTTCAATGAACTATGCAATTTCATAGATACATTACTGTAGGAGTGCATCCTCTCACTGGTTTAGAAAAGACAGATCCTATGAGAGAACTGTGGGGTTTGACAGAGGAAGCAAGTTTATTTGGTAGAGTTGGACCAAGATCTAATATAAGCAGGGTATATGAGAATACCCTTATATTTTCAATTTATCATTTATGTAATCTAAAGCTTCTTTAAAAATGAAATTTAAAACAAAATCTACCAGGTTCCCTCCCAGGATATTGAATTGGAACTGCTGTAGCTTCCCAACCCCTAAATCTGAAAACCAAAAGGAAAGATAATTCTAAACATAAGCAGCATTTTCAATCACTTTCTAAATAATTTTCATCTTCAGGTATGGCACAGTGGATAGAACACTGAACTCTGAAGCCTAAACCCAACTGTCAATTGAGTGACCCAGCAAGTCAGTCATTTAAGCTCCAAATCCCAATTACCTCATCTTTAAATGAGAAAGCTATATTTGACCTTATCTAATGTTCCTTAATCATTGAATATTCTATGATTCTATAAATCTACTCTTTTTTTTTTTTCTCTCACAAAAATTACCCCTACTCTCTTTCAAATTATAGGTATGCAGGTGGTGGGAAGGTATTGCTAATCTGAAGCTATTCTTCCAGAATTTGCCAAGTGGTTGCTCACAATTTTAGGATCTAGGACTTTGGAGACACATAAGATTGCCCAGCAAAGTAAAGCCAAACAATAAACAAATGCATTAAGAAGACAGTAGTCATAAGGAAGTAATAAGCAGGTATACATTATTATTGTAAGTTTGCTTTTTACCAAAGTAGATTACTCACCATCTGGCTTAAATGGAATTTTATTCTTATAAAAACGAAGATTGCTCAAGTCATTTTGATATCGGATATCTTTGAAGTTCTGCTAAAGGAAAAAAAAATGAATCAATCTCCATAAAGAACATACAGAAAAGGCACTTGGACCCTTCTTCATGTTTTCTCAATGGCACCATACAGTAAGAAAAACAGAAAGGAAATACTTTATATTTTAGAAAAAAATTCAATACTCTTACTGGGTACTGATGTCGGTATTTGTACAAATCTCTTGCAGCATAAAAACTTCTCTTAGGTTTTGCAGTTGCTTCAGTGGGCTCAGCACTCTGAAATATAAAGTGAAATTCTATTTACATGCAAAAACAAGGTAATTTCACCAAGAAATATCCAGAACAAAAAATAATGAACACCCTTTATGAAAGCCTGAAAATTGTCACACTATCTAGATATATGTAAACATTATAAATGCTCTTTTACAAATGCTTACTAGCAACATTTCCTGATATTCTATTTTCCTGATTGAAACTGATAACATTTTTCCTAAGGAATATTACTAAGTAAAAAATTTTATTATTTACCAAAAACTGTTTATAAAGACCAAATGGATCAGTATCCATCAGAGACAGACTCAATACTAATTCAAAACATATATTTTACCACAGATTATGCAAGTGGTTCAATGAAAAAACTTAGTATACTCTGGATAATATTTAAAACATGTTAAGAAAATAAATCAATTCTACAAGGAAAATTCTTGTTAACTTTGCAATAATATTTTGCTGTACATGGAAGTCAAGTAATATTTATGAAAGGAAAGGAGGCTTATTAAATACCCTGAACAGCTTTCTAAGCATCATCCTTTATAGCACCATAACAAGAAGTAAAAAAGGCACGACTAATCCTGTTCATTCTGCAATAATATAATGTGATATAAATCACATTTAAAAGATACACACAAAGCAATAAAAAAGCTCTCAAATGGAATTAACTTCAGGTTGAGGTAAATTATAGGTGGTGGTTTATTCACACCATTTAAATTCAAAACAAAATTCCCACCATTTCAGGAAGTGATTTTTGAATTATCAGATGCAGTAATAAGATACATTCTCTAACTATGTGTACCATTATAATATATGAAAGAACGCTTTATGTCCAGGGTCCTTCAGAAGGACAATGAGACTGAAGATGATGTAAAAGAAGACAAAGTTTAGACTTGAATATTCTTTAAAAGCTTTGGCCCTACATCCTTTCTAATTATCTCCCACCCCACATCTGTGTTTACAGACTGGCATCCTCTAAGCAATTTTACACAGTTTGGAAGTGATGTGATTACTACAAGTACAGAGATACTTTAACACCAAGTCCTCTGATGTTTAACATTAGTTACTTTGTCATGTTACATAAGCAAGGAAAAGCTTAAATTCTGGTCCTTGCCAAAAGTTTCAAAAATAGCTCTGCCTAGCAAGTTTCTGGATCTATTCAGCCTGAACTATAACCACATGAATCATCATCTTACATTTGTGCAGAAAGCACTTTTCCATTTACAAAGCACTTTCATGTATATTATTTCATTTGATTCTAATAAGACACCTGGCTTGCAGTTAGTATCTCCGTCTTAGACACAAGGTAACTGAGACATAGAGAAGCTAAACAAGGCCCAGAACCCAGTGACAGCACAGGAACCAGAATCAGAGGCTTCAAGTCCAACTAGTTAGGTATGAATCAATTCCAGGTATACTAAAAGTGAAGGATCACTGTAAGAAATCTTGGTATAATGTCAATAGCACAAAACTTGGAGTTAGGAGACTCAGGCCAAGTCTTCATTCGGCTATTTAGTATTTGTGTGGCCGCAGAAAATTCACTTGACTGAATCTTAGGTTTATCATCTGTGAAATGAAGACAATGAATCATGACCTACCTTTTCCCCAGGATTATCATAAGAATAATTGCATCATCCAGCTGGTAAATCTACCCACCTGCCTGATCCATCCCTGCTCCTCCAATCCCTGTTCTTTAGGACTCCCAATGCAGTCCCCTTTCAACTGCTCAGGCAAGGGTTTTGTTTCCCGTCTTCTTTCCTGAATCATCAAAACTCCTTTCTCATCTGGATCATTCCCCTCAGCAAACAAACATGCCATAGTGTCTGTAATCTTAAACTAAACTACAAAACCTTCCTTGACCCAAATTCACCCTCAATTACAGACCCATATTTTCTGCTCCCTTTTATAGTAAAATATCACAAGAGTTCCCATACTCCCTGACTCTCAGTCTCTTTCCCCTCTTCTTACATTCTCCCATTAATTCACCCCAACCTGATTTTGCCTCCACTATTCCATAAAAATGGCCCTGGTGAAAGTCACCAACAAATCTCCACCTTGCCAAAGAATTTTCAGTGCTTAACTCGGGCAACCTCTCAGGAGCATTGGGCCATTTAGTGCCTATCTCCTTCCTGAAACACTGTCTGTACTTTGCTTCTAGGATCCCACAATCTCCTGGTATTCTTCTTCTATTATTGGTTGAACCTTCTCATCCTCCTTTTTTGGCTTTTCCTCCTCTTCACATCTTCTAAATGGAGGAGTTCCCAGAGTTCAGTACTCATTTCTTATCATTCCTTGAAGATCTCATATAATCCCTTACCCTTAAATACCATCAATCTATAAGCTGATGATTTCAGGCCTGTTAACTACTCAACATCTACTTGGATGTCTAACAGAATAGCAAACTCAACAGAATCCTTGTTTCAACTCCAAAACTGCCCCCCCCCCATACTTCTCCATCTTATTTAATAGCACTAACATTCATCCAATATTCATTTGGACTAGATGACAGCAGTGGGGGTTGTGAGAAGTAGTCAGTTCAGGATATGTTTTAATGGTAACTTGCAAATGGATTGACTTGGAGGAGTAAGGAGACAACGGGGGATAGTAAAAAAGCAAAATAAATGAGATTTGTTTTGGAATGCTAACAAGAAAAATGAAGCATTAAAGAGGAATAGGGAGCGGTGGTGTGCTCTACCATTTACGGAGTTGCAATTAACTGGAACATTCATTATCAAATTGTTTACATATATATAGATGGACCTGGTTAGTTGGATTGAATCTGAGCTGGAGTTTTCTGATTACTCAAAGTTCTATAGAAGGTTACTTAATTGGAAGATAAGTGGAAGGAAAAAAACACACTACAATACAGAATCAAAGACATTCCTGGTGTTGAATTAACAATGTGAACTGGACAGAGAAGTAAACCAGGATACAAGAGGCAGAGGACTATTCTAGGATTCTCACTGGGCAAAGGTCCTGGTGGTGTCAGATGCACTTGAGTTTATATTGGTCTGCCTCTCCCTCTATCATCTTGGGCAACTACTCTTTTCTCTAAATCTCAGTTTTCTCTAAAATAATGATTAAAAATAGCACCACCCCACCCCAGAATTGCAGTTGGTTTAAATAACATGCTTAGCATAGAATTTGTACTCAGAATTTTTTTATGATTCCCCGACCTAAACAGCGATGGTCATCAAGATGGATGAGGCAAAGTTAGCTGCAAGAGTCTGGTGATTGGTCCCTCACTCCAGGCAATCATGGCCTTAATCTCAAGTAGTTTAAAGTGAGTGTGTGGCATTAGTGCAGTTACAGGTCTTCTTGGACAAAGAGCTTTTATTTGTTGGGCTATATTTTCATTTTGGAAAGTAATGGGGGTGAGCAGAGGCAAGGCAGCAGAGAACCCTGTGGTCACAGTTGGCTTCGGTCTCCATTTTCCCGCCCTCGTTCCCCCTTGTTTGATAAAGGAGGAGGGCCTATGCAGAACTACAAACCGTCAACAAGTCCTGGACAGGACCGCCCAGGGCAGGCTCTGCAGTTCCTCCTTTTTAAAGTTTCCTGGATTATTTTCAGTCCCTCAGAGGCTAAATGAATTATTTATCTTTTAACTGCTCCTCCAAATTATACTGGTCAAACGATTTAAGCACAGATGGATGAAGAAGTCTTCTGGGTGAAATAAGATTCTTGAGGAGTGCCCTGAACTCCTAGGTTGAAAGGCCTTTCTCGGCTTGAGAACTGTGGCGTTTCCACTTCTTGTGGGACCTCCTACAATACTTTTGATGGCTGTAGACCCCACTGAAGGGAAAAGTGCTAGCCGCTTGTCAATCGCAGTTGCATCTTATTATGGGCAATTTCTACAAGGAACACGCACTAGATGTGTTTTATTAATCTTCTATTTTTAGACAGGTTCTTCTCACAGCCCCTTGCCTTCACCTAGCAGTGCTCTAGAGGCAGAAAAAACACCCATTCAAGTTGGGTTTGCCTTGAGGGACTTCCTTGCAGTGCCCACGCCAGGCCCAGGCGGGCAGCGGGCAGCCCCGGTGACCCGGCCACCGCAGGCCCGCTCGGACCCCGGGGCGGCAGCACAGGCGCGGGCGCGGAGGGTCGAGAGCAGGGGCAGGCAGAGCCCGGCGCCCCTGCCCTCTGCGCTAGGGGGCTTCTCGCGCTTGTCCCCCTCCCCGCCGACGTCCTTCCTCCCCAGTGCCAGGCCCCAGGCCGCTGCGGGCCCGCGTACCTGCTCCGCGCCCGCCGCCTCCGCGTCTTCGTCCGGCGCGGGGTTGGCGCAGGGCCGCCCGCCAGCTCGCTCCCGGGGCTGCGCGGGCTGCTCGGGCTCCTGCCCCCGGCCCTCGCCGCCGCCCGGCCCCAGCTCCTCCGGCTCGGGCTCCGAGTCCGTCTGCCAGGTGGAGTCGCAGTCCTCCACGGTGGTGGGCTCGCGGAAGCTGACCCCGCCGAGCAGGTTGCCCATTGAAGAGGCGGCGGCGGGCGCGGGGCTGCGGGGCGCGGGTGCGGCAGGCGCGCTAGGGCCCGGGCATGGCCGCGGCGAGGGCGCTGGGCGGCAGCCTCGGCGCGCCCGCCGCCGCACTGCCTCAGCGCGGCGAGCGGCAAACAGGCACACTCGCGGGGAGGAGCCGGCGGGCCGGGGCCGCCGCGGCCGCCGCCGCCCACGCTTGAACCCGCCCATCTGGTTCCTTCTCCTCCCCCGGCGGGAGCCCTGGGGAGCGGAGCGTCCACGCCGTGGGCCTGTGCGTCTCCGCCCCCGGCCCCTGCGACGCGCCTCGCTTTCCACTTAGCACTCTGGAAGGCCAGCCGTCGCGCAACCTTGTGGCGTCCCCTGGGATGGATTGGGGTCTGCTTGCCCTCCCTCTGGGACTGGGGGAGCGACCGGACTGGGGCTCCTCCCCGCTGAGCGGAAAGGGTGATTCCGCCCGGCGCCGGGGCAGGGTGGGGGTGGGGGGCTGACCGGCGTGGAGGTGCCGCTGTCATCAAGCGTGGCTTGTCCACACCCGCTCCATGTCTCCGCTTAGTTCAGGAGGAAGATAAGTTAGCTGCTTCCGCAGAGGAAAAAGGCCTTAGTGGCCCGGCACCGTATAAACAAGAAATCCAGGCTATCTAGACCGTACTTAGGGCAGCCACCTTGAGGTTGTGTGGTCAGATGAAGTCAAAGCTGTCGGTCACTTCGTCTAGTGGGCGAACATCTCTCTTGAAACAGAAGGAACAATGCTACAATGCTAAGTAGACTGTCACATTGTCCTGTGGATAGTTTTTCTAAAGCCCACTTCAAATCAGTGCCCTGAGTAGAATAAAAACTCAGAACCCTGGGCCCCTTGGTCTGTTCTGTAAATGAAAGGGGGAGGAGAAAACGTGTGTTACAGGAGTGTTTAAAAATAAAATAGCAAGATTAAATAAGTGACTGGGAGAAAAGTGACGAGGGTATAAGTTTTTTAGGACTTTCCAACTAGAACAAAAGCCTCTTGAGGACAGCCATGTCTGTATTTGTTCAGCTGTGCAGGCCCAGTGGCTGAGAAGGTGACCGGAATCTGGTAGGTACTCAGGAAACATTTGTTGGATGAACTGTGAATATAAACAAAACCACCAAGAAAATGGGTTAGAGATATAGATCAAATTGGTGTGTTGGAATGAACAGTTTCTTTTTGAGAGCTTCATGATGAAATTGGCTGAATGAAAGCCGTTGTGCTCTTTCTAGGGCAAGCATCAGGTGAACAGGAAGCCGGTTCTACAGGTAAATCAGGGTTGCCTCTCTTCAGGCATTGGAGCAGATTTGTGCTCTGGCTCTGTCACGAGTCAGTTCTGACCTTGAACAGGTCACCTAGCTACTTTAGACACCTTAAGTTTTTTCATCAGTAGAATCAGACCAGGTTTGATCTCTGGGGTCCCTTTAAGCATTGCTGTTCTATGATCTTATGGTTGGGAAAAGCCGTATAGACAAAGTAAGAAACCCAGGACACACAGGAAGGTGTTTTGATCATGATAGTTTAGTGGGAAAAGAGGGGGGGAGGGGCAGTAGCAGTACACATGAATCTAGCTGCCCAAAGCTGGGACTTTTGGTTCACCTCCCGTTGGCAGAGGACCAGAACACATTGCAAAAGTACACACTGTCCATCTAGCCATAAGCACTCCAGAACAAATCATGGGGGTCTTGTAGAAAAATTTAGAGATATTTGCTGTGTCCTAGGTACTCCATTAGTAGGTCTAAATGCGTGTAGATTAGAGTTGGCCATATATTCTTGACTTTCCTCCCTTTAAGAGGTGGAGTCTAATTTTCCATCTCTTGAACCTGGGGGGCCTTCAGTGACTTGCTGGAATGATAGAATATGGAGGAAGTGATATTCTGGAATATTCAAGACTATACCTTAAGGAGTCTTGAAGCTTCTACTTGGGTTTTTTGGAACACACTTTCTGGTAGTCCTGAGCTACCTTATAAGAATTTCAACTATTTTGAGACCACCATGCTGGAAAAGTCACCGTGTACACACCCGTCAACAATCCCACCTGAGCCTAGCTTTCCAGCATCTCCTGCTGGATCCCACTGGTTTGTATTGGGCCCTCCAGACCATCCCATCCACTAGTGAATACCTCTGTGACCACCTTTGACACCACGTGGAACAAAAGAACCACTCAGCAGAGCCTTGATCAAACTCTGGACCCACAATATCATGAGATATAAAATGGCTGTTGTCTGAAGCCACTTCATTTTGCAATAATTAGGCAGCATAGAAAATGGAACAGTTAGAAGTAGTTGTGTAAGCCTATATGTATTTCTGTATATAAATATATAAGAAACTGCTACAATTAAGCTTGTCCCTTTACACCACCTTTTGGCAAATATATCAATTTTTATAGGGCTGTGGGTGATGTACTAATTTGTGCAATATTTTCTAGGGAACATAATTTCACATGAAGTCTTACAACCTTAAGCAATTATAATATATATATATATTACTTTAGATCACTAAGCTTGACCACATTGCGTCCATTCTGTAAACTTAAAGTTTACTATGGAAGTCTCTCCTCTTTAGGTTATGTACACAGGAATTACCCTACCTGTAAACCTAAGCTTCTTCATTCTGCATTAACATTAAAGAAGCATCTCTTTGCTTCCTATAAAAAAAAACTTCATCACTTAGCCCAGTGCTTGACACATATTAAGTTACCATATAGGTTTGCTCTAAATATTATTCATCAATATGTCTTTGAAGAACATTGAATTCAACAAGTATGTAAATATATGGAATGAAGAGAAACTACTGTCACAATGGTCTATAATAAAGTATAGCCTTGGGATCTCTGTATCCAGAATCTACACTGAATAATAAAGACACTATAGTCATACGCCAAGGTACTGCTTTTAACCTTGCCATGCAATCCTCTAAGGGGGAGGCCATCTTAACAAGGAACTGGCACTTCAGGAGCTAAACTTTTCTGGATGGAACCCAAGGTGTGTCTGGCATATCTTGAATTGTTTTACAAGGTGAATTGTGATTTAGGGACATTATCAAAGAAGGTTTATTGTTATTTAATTTATTTTGAGAGCCTCTCAAATAAAAAGAAAAAGCAGATCAAGTTAATTTTACCCAACTCAGGAGTTAACTTCCGGTTAACTTGCAGGAACTTCAGCCCTATGGAGAAGAAAAACAATAGTGTTATAAAAAATTTAAAAATAAGAAAGCACCCTAAAGTGACATCTTAAATAAGTGAAAATGTGCTGTCATAATCCTTTCCATTGTCCATATCCAGGCCCCACAGGGCCTTTGTGCATTTGAGGGTTTGGTGGGCTCCCACGGCCTCTGCTGGGCACCTCCATGCACGGCACAGCCTGCATAACCTCATGGGTCATCTCTGAGCAGACCAGACTTGCTGGCATTTTCACAGACTCACCTTCTCCTAGGAGAGGAGTTTACAAATATATTTCAATTTATGAATATTATATGCCTTTCTTTTTTCCACTCCTTTGTGTAAATATTTGATACTTTTCTTCTTGTATGATTCTGGGATAACTCCCACCTCCCAGATCCATCTTTCTGGTTCCCCCAACACCCCTTACACAAGTCCAAGCTTTATCCTTCCTTGGACAATGAATTCCAATGTCAACTCATGAAATCCAATTTTTTTTTCTGCATCTTTCTTTAACCTTTACAAGGCTAATGAAACATTTCTCAGCTCTTCATTTATGTCCTCCTTCAAATTCTTTCTTCTTATTGTTCCCAGAGAAGTAACCCATAATTGAAGCACTTTGCATATACCAGAACCAAAGTTCTCAAGACTGCTTTAAATGAGATGCAGAAATAAATAATCTTATTTCAACTAAACCAAATTGGCAACTAAACCAAACTAAACCAAGTGGCAGATAGATTTTTGTATTTTTATAATTGATATAAAATGTTAAATATTTTACTCTCAAATCTTGATAAATGAATTAAATTCCCTTAGTAGTAACCAAGGTCTTGATGAACTCTCACAGCTGTCTAAATATTCCACATCTAACTTATCAAATATCATGATATGATAAGCCTATACTTCTTTTGTTTGTTCTTTTGTTTTATGTTTTTCTCAATTTGTTTCCGACCAGTATTTATTATGAGCAGCCACTGTGCCTAAGGCAGGGTCCCTACCCCTGAGGGATTAGAGTATATTAGGGAAGACAACAACTTGACAAATTTAAAAATAATAATAATTACTAATTATAAGTACAAAGATGACAAAGTGAAAAATCACAAAGCTCTGTCTTAACTCTGGGAAGTCTGGGGAGGCATCTCTGTGGAGGTAACATATAAGTGAAGAAGTGAAGGACAGGAGAAAAGGAGTTAGCCAGGCAAGGAGCAGAGAGAATAGCATTCCTACCAAGGGACTGATGTGGGCAAAGGCCCAAGGCAGCACCAAGATCAGCCCATGTAGCCCGAGAATCACCCAGAGGATGGAGTAAAGCGGGAGCAACTGATGTAGGATTTTAGTTTTAGTTTTTTCATAACCAATACTTAAATTCTTTTATCAACAGCATCCCTATTTCCATTATTTCTGATAAGACTTTTTGTGTTTTTTAAAAAATTATTTTTGTAGTAAAGTGAAAGTGAAAGGAGTAGGCATACTGATGGTGTCCACAGACCTGAGAAGTTGGAGCAGCCCTGGCTGTGGATGTTAGTTGCTTTCCGCAGCCTTTTTCAGCCAGGACAGTCTTATCTAATTATACCAAAACAATAAAATACTGTACCTCATTGAATCTTAGAAGTAATTGATTGTTGAATTGTAGGATACATATTCTTTCAGAGATATTTAAATGTAAAAAACATGTCTAGCATCCATGAAATTTGTTAATTCTCTAAAAGGGAATGTTTAACATTTTAGAGGACTAATTTATTTCTAAGAAGTAGTTTATAATCCCTAACTCTGGATTCGTATTCAATACCTAGTATTTTCACAGCTTAAAGCTCTTTGTACTAGCCACATAAATAAAGTTATTCATAAAGCAAACATGGAAGTTTCATAGAATTTATGAGTGTTGAATTAAATGTTTAATGAAATATTAATGGAGGTAAGTTGAAATTAATATGATGATAAGAACACAGTAATAAATTATCATGTGCATAACTGAGCAAATCAATTCAGGCTGTAAGCTGAAAATGGAGCCAAATTTCAGTTAAAAAATAATAGTTTGTTTAAAAACAGTATTTGGAGTTCTCATTTTGATGATTCAACAGTGTTTAGACCATATTTTAGGTTTTGTATTCAATTTAAGATACTGTACTGAAAAGAGAAATAAATGGAAGAGTTTTTAAATAAAACTTTAAAATTTTAAAAAATGAATATAAACACTATGAGATATAGAAAGTTTTGAGTTACAAAAAAAAGGATAACTGAGAAGATATTTAGCCCATCACCTCAAAAGTTATTGCTTATTTTCTATGAATAAAAATAGATGTGCCCTAAAATTCATTTTTTGCTATTATTACCATTAAATTTTATATAATTCTTCTTCTTGGTGTTTTGAATTTGTCTGATCACTTAAAATCAGTAATTGAATAAGGAATGGGCATGTAAACACAATCTGGACTTTTACCCTGGTTGTTAAGTCTATAGCCAAGGAATATGTGATTCTCATGGGTTTCCTTTGGGCTTCCTCAAGAGTTTCCACCTTTCTCTTTTAGTTACTTATAATAATGTGAAAAGATCTTCCCAGCTACTCTGAGTGCAGTTGTTCCTACTAGGACACATCAGAACCAGCAGACATGATGTCATTGTGTTACTGGATTTTGTTTAGGTTATTGACTGTGCTGCAGAAATGAATTTCAAGAGCACAGAGGGTGAGTTAGGCCAGTAATTTATTAAAGTAGAGAGGGATGAGAAATGGGAGAAAATAACAGATATGGGTCAGGTAGAGGGAAGGGCTGAAAAGTGATAAAGCAGGCTGATTTACAGACTACAATTCCCCATTGTAGATTACAAATGCCCAGGTTTTACTCGAATGGCCATCATAGCAGAGGAAAAACAGTGAGAGCAGGGTGCAGAGAGCAGGAGGAGGGGTCCAAAAGCTATGGGTTCAGGCCTTGCACCTGCTTTTTGAACCATTAATTATTTCACCCCTTTGCTATTGACAGGGGAGGAATTCCAGCTGTTTGCTGTTTTGGTTGATTAACCCACTCATCAGTTCCCTAGGAGGGTCCAATGATAAAGCCCGAGGGAATGTCCAGGGTTTCCCCCCCACCCCCACCCCTGCTTCTGGAGGAAGTCTTTGTTCTGAACGGCAGAATCTTGGGGAGGGTTCCAGCAGCCATCTTGGGGTTATTGATGTCCATACGGACTTCTTATCAGGTTCCAGATCCATCCATTGATTCCCTATCTTACTAGCTGGCTTCAACTGAGCCCTGGGACACCACAGGGAATGCAGAGAGTGTTGGGGGTGCGCCCGCCATTTTGCGGACCACCCCACACCAGCAGAAAAAATGGCGGGCGGCATGATTCAGCACTGTTTCCCCCTGCTTCCTGCCCTCTCCCCACCCTTTTTCCCCCGGAGCCCTTTCCAAGCCATATAAGGTCTTGTTCCAGCCCTGACCAATCCCCTTGCAACACGAATGCTTAAGATGCTATATAAGCTTGCTCTGTACAAAAAGAATAAACGGAAGAAGACGACACACCATGGTGCGGCTCTGAGTGGTTCTTCCCCGCCATCTGCCCACTCCCTCTCTCGGATACCCTGTTGTCCTCGTGGTCTCCATACACCCGCTGGCGGGGCAGGAGAGCACAGGTGGTGCCCAACGTGGGGCCTGAGCACGAGGGGTTCAGTGAGGCAGCTCCCGAAAGCTGAGAGTTGCGGAGCAGCAGCCGAGGTAATGCCATCAGCAGTGCCAGGTAAGTAGAGTTGCGGAGCAGCGAGAGTACAGGCAGCAATATGGGGCAGGCGCTAAGCAAGCACGACCTTTTTATCCAAGGGTTGAAAGATGCCTTGGTGGCGAGGGGGTGAAAGTCAAAGAGCGGGAGTTGCGATCGTTCTTCACGTTTCTGAAAGAGGTCTGTCCCTGGTTCCCTAATGAGGGTACCATAGATGAACGAGTGTGGCGTAGGGTCAGGGATGCCCTACAGGATTTTTACAAGACCCTTGGTCCTGTTCGAGTCCTGGTCAGTGCCTTTTTTCACTGGAATGCCATCCAAGACCTCCTGGCAGTCCGTCACTGTAGCAAGGCCGCTGCCCGCGTTATTGCGCGGGGAGAAGAGGCCCTTCGGACTGGCTCTTGCCCGCCCTTGGCGGCCTTGGCTCCCCCCATGGAGGGCGAGCCCATGTCCCCCACCGCGGACAGTGAACCTGAGACGGCAAAGACTAAAACAAAGAGGTTGGAGGCTTTTGACCGCTCCTCAGAGTGTAGCAAAAGAGGAGGGTCTACTTCGGAGTCTAACTCCGGGGAGTCCAATTCTGAGGGCATATCCGCCCCTCTGCCAACCAACCATTTGTTTCCTCCCCCCCATGCCCCCTCCACACCCCCAGAGGATCCCAATTCGGGCCTCAGGCTTCGGCTCGCCCAGCCGCACAACTGCGTGGCTCTGCATTCTCAGTGCCGCTATCTTTCTTCCTGTCTCGTCTCCCCTCCCCCAACAGGGGCCAGTCCCGGCTCCGCACCGCTTTGACCAAGCGGCTCTCCTCTAAACCTGCCCCCGCTTCCGCCTTCCCAGTAATAGAGGTCACCTCTTCGGAAGACGAGGGCAGCCAAGCTTCAGAGGGCGGCGGCGCCTCCCGTAAACGGGGGCCATTTCATTCCCGCCGCCATCTTGCCTTTAAACTAAAAGATCTGAAGGAGCTGAAAACTGCAGTGAGCACCTACGGTCCCACTGCCCCCTATACTCTCTCGGTCTTAGATAGTCTCACCAACAATTGGCTTACTCCCAATGACTGGACTACGCTCACTCATGCGGCCCTGTCACCTGGTGACGCCCTCTTGTGGAGGGCGGAGTATGAGGTTTTTTGCAAAGACACGGCCGCTCATAACCAAGAAACAGGCCAGAATGACACCCATGATATGCTCTTGGGGACAGGCGACTATGAGTCTACATTGGAACAGGCGGAGTATCTGGCCTCCCTATATGACCAAATCTGCATGGCCACTCTTAAAGCCTGGCGCAGGCTGCCTACCAAAGGCCAGCCCCTCACTTCCATCACTTCGGTGCGCCAAAACCCCGAGGAGCCCTTTTCAGACTATGTCGGTCGCCTGAGAGTAGCGGCCGAGCGCCTGTTTGGCGAGGCCACAGATTCTGATTTTCTCAAGCAGCTGGCCTTTGAAAATGCTATCCTGGCCTGTCAAGACGCCTTGCACCTACACAAAACTTCCGAGTCTCTCTCCGGATATATCCGGCTGTGCGCAGACGTCACGCCTGCAAAGCAGCAGGCGCAGGTTTTTGCCGCTGCTCTACAAAACCAGGAGGAGGTGCTTACGGCTGCTCTTTGCTCCGTCTTCGCCGCCAACCTACCTGCTCAAAACCGTCCCCCGTGGAGCTGTTTTGGTTGCAGAGCACCTGATCACTTGGTGCGTAGTTGCCCGCGTCGCCCCTCTGCCCCCTCCATTGGTGCCCCTACCCCTGTGGCAAGAGGGTCCCTCCCTACTGGCCCACCTAATAATTGCCCTAGATGCCACAGGGGTAGGCACTGGGCCAATGAGTGCCGGTCAAAAACGGATGTTGATGGTCACCCACTCCCTCCCCTACAGGGAAACGGGAGGAGGGGCCAGCCCCAGGCCCCACAAACAACCGGGGCAATCCAGGCCTCAAACCTCCACCCTTCCTCCACCTCCAGCGGGCTACCCCTGGGAGCGCAGGATTGGACCTCTGTACCACCTCCCACACGGTACTAACGCCCCCTATGGGAGTTCAGCCTCTAGCTACGGGTATCTTCGGTCCTCTGCCGTCCAGCTGTGCTGGCCTTATCCTCGGTTGAGGATCCTCTGCCCTCTCGGGCCTCCACATTACACCCGGGGTTGTGGATGTTGATTTTACTGGTGAGATCAAGATTCTAGCCTCTGCTCCAAAGAGTGTCCTTTCCTTCCCCCCCCGGCACGCGCATAGCTCAACTTCTTCTGCTCCCCCTAGTGCCTTCTCCCAACTCCTCTGCTGGTTCACATAGAGGCGATCAGGCTTTAGGCGCCTCTGACGTTTTTTGGGCTCAGACAATCACCCGTTCTAAGCCCATGCTAAACATACGCCTTAATGGCCGTGCATTCGAGGGCCTTATTGATACGGGGGCGGATATTACCATTCTTCAAAAGGCGCAATGGCCCCCTGTGTGGCCACTCACCCCTCAGCCACTCACAAGGCATTGGACAGTCCTCACCCCCGGAACAGAGTTCCCAACTCGTTTCCTGGGAAGACGGCGAGGGACACTGAGGACACACAAAACCTTACATCCTCCCTCACATCCCCTTCAACCTTTGGGGCAGAGACCTCCTCGCTCAACTGGGAACTGTGATCGGGAGCCCTAGTCCCAATAGTCACCACTCAAATGTTAAACCAGGGCTTGAAGCCCGGGAAGGGCCTCGGAAGAACCGAATCGGGTGCCCTTGAACCCATCTCTGCTACCCCACGCTCTAATCGCGCAGGTTTGGGGTATTTTTCCTAGGGGCTGCCGGTCCTCCTGTGTGCCACGCGGATAGGATTTCCTGGATTTCCTCAAACCCCGTGTGGGTCAGCCAGTGGCCCCTATCTACTGACAAATTGGCCACTGCCCAACTGTTAGTACAGGAACAGCTGGTGGCTGGACACCTTGTGGAGAGTAGCTCCCCCTGGAACACCCCTATATTCGTTATCAAAAAGAAATCCGGAAAATGGCACCTTTTACAAGATCTTAGAGCGGTTAATAAGACCATGGTCCCTATGGGTGCCCTGCAGCCAGGCCTCCCTAGCCCTGTAGCCATTCCTCTTCATTTCTACAAAATCATTATAGATCTAAAGGACTGCTTTTTCACAATCCCCTTGCACCCCGATGACCAGGTGTGTTTTGCATTTAGTGTCCCCTCTACCAATTTCAAGGAACCCAATAGGCGATACCAATGGACTGTTCTGCCCCAGGGAATGGCAAACAGTCCTACCCTGTGCCAAAAATTTGTGACCTCTGCTATTGCAGAGACTAGAGACCGCTGGCAGGCCCTTTATATCCTCCATTACGTGGATGATATCTTAATTGCGGGCGCTGATCACAAGGCTGTCCTTGACTGCTATGGGGACTTGCAGCAAGCCTTGCACAATCACGGCCTTCAAATCGCCCCTGACAAAATACAGCTGCAGGACCCCTATATCTATCTTGGCTTCCACATCACGGGCGATAGAATCACCGCGCGACAGGCCTGCATTAGGCTAGATTCCCTAAAAACTCTTAACGATTTTCAGAAACTTTTGGGTGACATAAACTGGCTCCGACCCTATCTTAAGTTAACCACTGGACAATTAAAGCCCCTATTCAACATTCTGCAGGGCGACCTGGACCCAAATTCTGCCAGAACCCTTACTCCGGAGGGCCGTCAGGCACTTCGCATGGTAGAGGAAGCCATCCACTCCCATTTTGTCACGAGCATAGACTATAGCAAGCCCTTACTGCTTGCCATCTGTAAAACCGCCCCTACGCCCACAGCGGTCTTCTGGCAAACAGGGCCCATCATGTGGATCCATCTGCCTGCTTCACCCGCCAGAGTGATTTATCCATATCACCAGGCCACCGCCGACCTCATACGGTTAGGTCAAGAGTACAGCAGACGCTATTTCGGAAGGGATCCCGATACCATTTTCCAACCCTACGCTAGAGAGCAAGTTG
This sequence comes from Dasypus novemcinctus, assembly GCF_030445035.2. Classification (NCBI taxonomy): domain Eukaryota; kingdom Metazoa; phylum Chordata; class Mammalia; order Cingulata; family Dasypodidae; genus Dasypus; species Dasypus novemcinctus. The sequence continues at coordinate 42,832,753 of NC_080683.1, read as the reverse complement.
ACTGGCTGCTCCAAACAACCTTGTGCTGGCCCGTCGCCTGTGCGGCCTATGCTGGCCAAATAGATAATCATTATCCTAATAACAAGCTCTTAAAATTCGTCAACTTGCACAGCTTTGTTTTCCCCACCATCACCTCTCACCAGCCCCTTTCTGGGGCCCTGTCTGTCTTTACTGATGGGTCATCCACGGGTACTGCGGCATATACTTGCAACGGCCAAACTGTCCAACTTCCGACGCATTCTAAGTCTGCACAAATTGCTAAGCTCTGTGCCGTGTTGGCTGTATTTGCCGCCTTCCATGACACCTCCTTCAATCTTTTTATGGACAGCTCATATATAGCCCAGTCCGTTCCTTTGCTTGAGACGGCCGCGCAAATAAAACCAGTCTCCGAGGCAGCTGAGCTGTTCACCCAGCTGCAATCTGCCATTCGCGTTAGGCCTCTCCCCTTCATGGGACATCTCAGGGCGCATACCAATCTTTTGGGCCCTCTTGCCCATGGGAAACACGTGGCTGATCAGGCCACAAGGATCCCATGCCCCGCTGTACAAGCCCCGCACGACGCGACGCGCGCTCTTACCAGGCTATGCAGGCTCACCAGCTGCATCATATCAATGCCCACACCTTGCGCCTCATGTCCCATATCACTCGCGAGCAAGCGCGCCAAATTGTTAGGGACTGCCCCTCCTGTGTCACACTCTTACCCACCCCACACTATGGGGTCAATCCCGGCGGGCTTCTCCCCAACGCTCTTTGGCAAATGGATGTAACCCACATCCAAGACTTCGAGAATCTTAAGTACGTACATGTTACCTTTGATACGTTCAGCGGTTTCCTTTTCGCGACTCTCCATACGGGTGAGGCTGGTAAGCACGTAGTCACGCATGTACTAGCTGCCATGTCCCTCCTGGGCTCCCCGCGCCAGGTTAAGACAGATAATGGCCCCGGTTACACCGGTTGTGTCTTTACTACCTTCTGCCAACGTCTTAACATTACCCACCTCACTGGCAAACCGTACAACCCCCAGGGCCAAGGCATTGTTGAAAGAGCACACTTATCTCTAAAGCACACTATCATAAAGTAAAGAATGGGGAGTGGTACTCCGTCAGGGGATCCCCTCGGAACTTACTAAACCACGCTCTCTTTATTCTAAATTTTCTAACCTTAGACCAGAGTGGCCACTCAGCCGCTGACCGCTTCTGGCATTCTGGTACCATGACACAACATACCACAGTCCGGTGGAGGGACCCTCTAGATAATTCCTGGCACGGTCCTGACCCTGTCCTTATCTGGGGCAGAGGATCAGTGTGTCTACTCCCAAGAACTAGAAGCCGCGCGGTGGCTACCCAAGAGACTGGTCAAACAAGTTAACCAACCCAGGGAACGAAGTCACCCGCCCTGAGGTCTCCCCTTCTGCTTTCTTGCAGGGAAAGGAAGATTATGTTTACGGCGGCCACCCGCGTCCTGGGGGTCCTGCTCGTGCAGGCCATCTCCTCCTTAGCAAAGCAACCGGTAACTCAAGATTTCTATACCGCCACCTTCACCATTCATGCCTCCGCCACCAATCCTGCGGCGCATGATGGGAAGATTATTGCCACTCATCATTGCGGAAAGAATGCAGCAGATCTCCGCTCAAGTCATGTTCCTCACCGCTGCCCGACAATATCAGCGCATTTCTGCCCCTGGGTCCGACTACCAAGACATCGCTGCCCCCGTCGCAGAATCGGCTGTCTAGCGGACCGCTCTCTCCCTTCCCTTTGCCCCTACTCCCCCAATCTTAATAAAAGCAGTGCCTATAGTGTAAGGAAAGCCGCCAGCCCGACATCTCCTTAGCAATATGGCCCCCTCCCAGGCTCATGGACACCAGAATTGTCCTCGGGGTCACTGGGCAAAATGCATCTCCAGCTGGCAGCCAGAGACGGGTAAGATCTCCTGGGAGACAACCTAAGACAGGCGCAGCTGTACGGCCTAGATAAAGGTCAGTTAGCAGCCAAAAACAGGTGATAAGGCCCAGAAGACTGCCAAAAAGGAGAGGTGTAATCCATACAGTTCTCAGGGTGCCGAGGGCAGCCTAGATCAGGCGCTACTGTAAGGCCACAGAGAATTCTGCATTTGTCCATGCACACCCCCCACGGTCATGGTCATTGAGGTGCTAGGCCGACTAGCCAACGATGGGCAACTGGGCTGACCCATCAGTCAACCTAAGACAGGGACATGGCCTTTTGCTGCCATGGCTCCCCGATGACGGGTAAGACTGATCGCATACGGGGTAAGGCAAATTCCTTACCGGGTGCAGCCTCGACCTAAGACAGGCACGGTCTCCCTCCTTTCTGTTATCACACGAGCCTGTTTCTAATAAAACTAAAAAGGGGGACCTGTTGGGGGCGCGCCTGCCATTTTGTGGACCGCCCCACACCAGCAGAAAAAATGGCGGGCGGCATGATTCAGCACTGTTTCCCCCTGCTTCCTGCCCTCTCCCCACCCCTTTTTCCCCCGGAGCCCTTTCCAAGCCATATAAGGTCTTGTTCCAGCCCTGACCAATCCCCTTGCAACACGAATTCTTAAGACACTATATAAGCTTGCTCTGTACAAAAAGAATAAACAGAAGAAGACGACACACCATGGTGCAGCTCTGAGTGGTTCTTCCCCGCCATCTGCCCACTCCCTCTCTCAGGTACCCTGTTGTCCTCATGGTCTCCGTACACCCGCTGGAGGGGCAGGAGAGCACAAGAGAGAACCAAAGGCATGAATCTGAAGTTTTACCCCAGGGCTTGATTGTAGCCTTACTACACCTGTAGAACCATGTTATGTTCCTGCCCAAAGAAGAGTCTAACTGTTGAAGCTTTAAACCAACCCTATATTCTGGTCTGACCCTCTGTGAGTCGGGCATGCTCTGGGAGCAAATGAGTAATTCCTCATAGACTGTTAGCAACTCCTTCATGAGAGAGCTAACACATGGGGGTCTGTGGCAAGGATAGCTAAGTGTTCAAAAAGAACATTCAAAAAAGGGTTATCCTTTTTGGAACAACTGCTTCTTCCAGGCTTCTTAGCTTACAACTACCTTTAAAAGAGTGCATAGATAGTAGTGGTCTCAACTTGAAACTTTTTCCAGTCTTCAAGATAACCATAATGATTAATACTTCCTGATATTCATGCCCTTGAAGCGTCCCCTCCCACATTGAATAAGAACTGTGTTACGGGTTGAATTGTGTCCTCAGAAAGATATGTTCAAGTCCAAAACAAGGACTTTGCAGATGTAATTAGTTAATCCTAGGTCCTACTGGAGTAGGGTGGGCCCTTAATCCAATATGACCGAGGAGAGACACAGAGGGAAAATGGCTGTATGACAACAGAGGCAGAGGTTCGAGTGCTGCAGCTGCAAGCCAAATGTTTTCGTTTCCTTGGCTGCTCAAGGAATGGGAATGAAATGGTTTGACAGTGACAAACAATGGGAATTTATTCACTCATGGTTTGGGGAATATAAAATGTCCAAATCAAGGGACTGCAATAACATGAAAGCTCCTTCCCTTCCAACAGTGAAAACTACCCAACCAGGGAATTCCTGACCATCAGAAAATGTGAGAGAAAATAAGGAAATATTATTTTAGGTCACTGCATTTTAGAGTGATTTGTTACACAGCATTGGATAACTGGAACACCATTATTGAGTCAACACTGGTCACCAGGTTCATTTATTCCACCAACTTTTATTGAGCATCTATTGTATACCAGGCCCTTTGCTAGGCTGGGGTATAAGGAAATATTAGACAAAGTTGTTGCTCTCAATCCCTTAGAAACACAGATGAGTAAATATAAATGACAGCTCAATATTCTATGAATAGAACATTATGAGAACACAGAAGGGAGGATGATTTCTTCTCCTTTGTTAATGAGAGTTTTTCATTCTCAATAAAAATTTACTTAGAGCTTCCTTTAAAGCAGTCACTGTGATAGGTGCTGATGAAAGTATGGTGAACAAGACACAGTTCCTGCACTCAAAGTCAATGTCAAAAACTGAGGAGACACATTGGAAGAAAGCTAAAAGTGGCCATCAAATTTGACTAATTGTGATGTTAATGAGAGAAGTTTCTGTAGAATGTTGAAAATAGATACTAAATTAAAATAGAATGAGGAGGTAGAAGCTGCTGATATATTATAGAATATATATATATGTCTACGTATATAAGAATGTTAGTGGTAGAGAGAAGGGAAGAGAAAGACCAAACCTTGGGACCCTTGTAGAGTCTCCTTGGTTCCATCAACTCTCCTAATTTCATCACCATACTCCTTATTTCCTCTTCCTTACTGGAGCAAGAAATCCAGATAATACAGCCACATCAATGCTGACTGGAACAGGCTCAAAGCAGTTGCATAACCCTGAATGTGAGGCCTCTTTCTGCTTTATACCTTAGGTGTCTCACTTGCCCCACCTAGCCTTGCATGGGGGAAATTGTTTCTTGACATTAAAATAGTCTTAGAGAAGGTTGGAGCACCATTACAAGTTTGGTAGCTATTGACATGAATGTAGAAAAATAATGTTCCATAATGACTGATGAAGGTAGGATTTCCCAATGATCAGCGTGGGGTGAGAAGAGGGGTGTCATTGGAGGAGCTAGCTAGCTGCCTACCACAAGAACATTCCAGGTGGTATTTGCCTTGGTGAAATCAGCAAGGTAGAACTCACACTAATAGAGATCTTGAGAGATTAGTTCATAAAACTAGAATGCCAAGTCTTAATTCAAAATGGAAGCTGTAACTGACAAGCCTACTGCACACCAATGACTGCTCACCTGGCTTGGTGAGCATGAAATCAAAATAATGGCTCCACTATAGGATCCAAACATTAAAAGATATTAGGTCCCCAAAGCCTGCAGCCTCCTTTCATCTCTGATGAGGAGCGTAACATTGTACCCTCTGCCCAGGGAACTATTTTGTTGCACACACCTGCCCTTTAGACTCAGCCTTTTCTGAAGACCCTTCAAACTACTTATGAGTGGAACATTCTATAGGATATTCCAAATGCCTAACAACCCATACATGATGGTGTCTAGTCAAACAGGAGATCAGCAGGAGGGCTAGAGCACTGGAGCCTCCCTGATTTGCCAGCTGCAGGATTTGAGGAGTTTTAGGGTGGCTGGGAAAGGGGAGGAGCACTGAGGGTTCAGGATTATGACTATACACCAATGGACAGTAAGTATTTCAATTTTTAACAGTCAGCAGGCTGCTTCTCAATCTTTATGTAGGTGAATACCATGATTAAGACACAGACTGCTTTGGAAGCCTTGGAGCCAATTTTTCTCTTTGTGGTAATTGCTTATTTCACTCCAAGTCCATTTAGTGCTGAATCAAAATTTAGTTCTCAGAGGAAAACCCTATTTCCCAGTTCTTGAAGACACCTCTTTGTTACCTTTGGTATTACCTCTAATAAAGATTAGCAAATCGCAATAGAGGTCATGTTTTTCTTCCTTGTCTTGTATAATACCTGTTTAGAATAGGCACTTCTTAAATGCTTTCTAAAGAATAATTAGATGAATGACAAATAAGCCTAACCTAGGAGTATGTTTTCTTAAACTGACACCCATTACTTCCACCAAAATTGTGTTAGTAAAGAGAAGGTTAACACAAAGATAACTCACCAATTTGTTCATCATAGGTAGCTCTTAGCAGTTCATAGACTTCAACTAAAACATTACCACTCACTGATTTTCATGACATGTTATGATTAGCTATTTTTACAGTTGTAAAAATACAGAAAGGGTAGTTTTTGTTTTGAGTTTCAAATGTGCAACAAAATTTAGCACTTCCTCAAGGGTCAAGGAAACAAAACTTTTTATTTTGTTTGTGCTATAGGTATCATAGAGAAATCATGGTCCTAACTCTGTCTGATTACAGTACGTGAGCAACAAATGCCAAATATAAGAAAACCATTCTATTTTTAAAATTTTAACATAATTAAGTCATCCTGTCATTTTTCTCCCCAGATATAATTGCACAAATTATTGGTTAGGACCAGCTTTTCTAGTCATATAATACTCTGTCTAGTAATCTATTTGCCTGGAAATCTTTCTCTTCCATTTCTTCTTTTATAACTTATAATATAGAAGGAACAAAAAACTCAACATAATAGATTTCTGGGCTTCGACTTGAGAGTTGTGAACATCTATGTGGAATAATTCCCAAGAAAGTGTAGTATTTTCAAGATTCTATTTTAATGGGTATAAACAGTGTTCCTAGTTATTCATAGCAGAGACCAATCAGTCTGCAATGTGTCTCAATGCCAAATACAAAGGTAGTTTCTCAATGAGTATTAGTTGATGATTGATATAATGACATGAAACGTTTTAAGGCAAGAAAACACAACATTGGATAAATTCATAGGGGAAATTGACCCAAACCTTCTTTTAATACCACTTATTAAGACATTTGCATTCCAGAGTATTTTAGGAGTCCTTCAGAAACATATAAATGTTTCTTATCATACTTATCATACTTTTCTAACAGTTATGCTGTTAGAATCCAGAGAATGAATCCAGAGAAGGAAGATTAGGCTGAGAATTAAGAAGCGAAATAAAATCTCTCTGCAATCTCCTTCCAGCCAAGTCCTAAGTGATCTTGCTTTAAAACCTACTACTCCCTCGTTAATCTCTCCTTCTTTACTGGCTCTACCTTTAATCACACATACCCAGAGATGAGCTCTACATTTAAAAAAATTATTTAACCAGATGCTGAAATAGGTACTGTTTTATTTTTTTACTTTACTTTCCCTACCAAACTTCTACAAACAACAAATGATCTGTTTGCCTTTCCTCAATTATTCTTTCTCTCCAACACAGTCTGTATTCCAATGACCCACCACTCTACTGAAACTGCTTAGTTACTGAATAAGCCTTATAATTCCTGTGACCTATCATTCTGCTGGCTGTATTTACCATTTGATGCATCTTTAAACCCTTTACTCCACCACTATCAGGATCCCACACAATCCCAGTTCTCCTCGTATCACCTCTGGAACTTTCCTTAGTTCTCTTCCTGCTTCCTTGACTATTTGCTTTTCTTTTTCTCCATACTGACTCCTTTGGAGAATTCATCAGTTATCACAATATCAAATCTAACCATTTAACCACTCTGATGATGGCCACCGTTCAATACCTACAGTCTTTCTCTCCCATGGGGGTTCAACTGTGGGCCAAAAATGTTTGGAAATGGATCCTATTTTGTTTTATCACAGGTTGAACTCTCTTGGCTGTCTTTTTTTTTTTTTTTTTTTTTTTTGAGTAAGCTAAAAGCAAAGGTTTATTAAATGAAAGGGAAATTCATGATGTGTGTGTGCAGGGATTGATAGAAATGCTGTGCTGCAATTTTTCATTGAATTGAAATTCATTATTTGAAATGTGCATTTACTGAAATTCATGAATATGTATTACTGATGAGAGACAATACATTGATTATATCCTATACTGTAATTAAACATAACCATTTATTACATTTCCTAACTTTACTCTACCCTATATACTTCTGTATACTTTGGCTGAATTCTATATAATTCCTCTGAGATTCTTCCTGCCATCTAATAGTCTCAAGGTTATTTATTTGAAGAACATTCATTGGGTGTCAGGTGCTGTGCAAGGGCTGGGATACAAAGATGAATGACCAATATAAACCCTGTTTTCAAGATACCCTAGTCTAAACTCATGATCCCTTCTTCTTTTCCAGAATCAGGGGCTTTCTCAACCTCTACTTCTTTCATAAAACCATTCCTTTAATCACTCAAGTTAAAAGTCTTGGCATCACCCCAGATGAATTCTTCTTTATTTCTCACATTGTTAAATCTTCAATACTCAGTTAATTATTTTCCCTTTAAAATGGTTGTCATATTCACCTGTTTATAGTTCCATGACATATCGTCACAATGCTAGTTTAAGCCCTTAATACTGCAAATGTGGATTCTTTGATAGTCTCCCAACTGTTCTTTATGATTCTGCCCACTCCCCTTCTTCCAGTCCTTGTAGTATATAGTAGCCAGACCAGCTATCCATAAAATTCAATTCAATTATCACCTTATTCCCTGCTCAACACCCGTGTATTCCTCGTCTTGTTAATAGCCTCTTAAAGCCTCTGGCTTTGCTTGTCTGTCTCTATCTCTCACTCAAGCTTATGAATGCCTGCTTTCATTAAGTCCATCTTGTCACGGACGCTTTGGGTTAGGCAAAGAGTTCTTAGACATGAAACTAAAAGCACAATCCATAAACATTTAAAAGTTATAAATTGGTTTTTTATCAAAATTGAAAACTTTTGATTGGCAAAAAGATACTGTTAAGGGAATGAAAGACAAGCTACAGATGGAGAGAAAATAGCAAATCACATATCCAGAAAAGGACTTATATCCAGAATATATAAAGAACTCTCAAAACTCAACAAAAAGAAAATGCAACTTGAAAAAATAGGCAAGGGGAAACGGACTTGGTCCAGTGGTTAGGGCATCCGTCTACCATATGGGAGGTCTGCAGTTCAAATCCTGGGCCTCCTTGACCCATGTGGAGCTGGCCCATGCGCAGTGCTGATGCGTGCAAGGAGTGTCGTGCCACGCAGGGGTGTCCCCTGTGTAGGGGAGCCCCATGGGCAAGGAGTGCTCCCAGTAAGGAGAGCCGCCCAGCGTGAAAGAAAGTGCAGCCTACCCAGGAATGGCGCCGCCCACACAGATAGCTGACACAACAAGATGACGCAACAAAAAGAAACACAGATTCCTGTGCCGCTGACAACAACAGAAGCAGACAAAGAAACAAGATGCAGCAAATAGACACAGAGAACAGACAACCGGGGTGGGGGGAGGAGGGGAGAGAAATAAATAAATAAATAAATCTTAAAAAAAAAATAGGCAAGAAATTTTAATAGGCACTTCATCAGAGAAAATATATGGATGACCAGATGGAAGTTAAGCACATGAAAACATAATCTATATCACTAGACACTATAGAAGCATAGATTAAAATTATAATGAGATATCACTATATATCTATGGAAATGGATTATAAAAACAACCTGACAGTGCCAAATGTTGACAAGGATGCAGAAGGACTGAAACTCTCACATATTGCTGGTGGGAATCCAAAATGGCACAGCTGATCTGAGACAGTTTGGCAGTTTTTAAAATAAAGTTAAACATACACTTCCCATGTGACTTATCATTTCCATTTAATCTAGAGAAATGAAAACATATTCACAGAAAAAACATGTAGAGGAATAATTTTAGCAGCTTCATTCATAATCACCAAATTAGAAACGTTATAAATGTCTGTCAATAAGTGAATGGATAAACAAGATGTGGTGCTTCATACAATAGAATACTATCAGGAATAAATAGGAACAAAGTATTGTTACATGAAAAATATGGATGGATCTCAAAGGCATTATGCACAGTGAAAGATGCCAGTTTTAAAATATTACACACCATATCACTCCATTTATTGTTTTTAACTTCTAAATTTTTATTTGTCTTTTTTTAAAGATATATAGATCCCCAAAAATGTTACATTAAAAACTGTAAGAGGTTCCATATACCCCACACCCCACCCCACCCCACTCCTCCCACATCAACAACCTCTTTCATCATTGTGGCACATTCATTGTATTTGGTGAATATACATTTTGGAGTGTTGCTACACCACACAGATTATAGTTTACATTGTAGTTTACACTCTCCTCCAGTCCATTCAGTGGGTTATGGAAGAATATATAATGTCCTGCATCTGTCCCTGCAAATATCATTCAGGACAACTCCAAGTCCCAAGAATGTCCCCACATCACACCTTTTCTTCCCTCTCCCTGCCCTCAGCTACTCCCATGGCCACTGTCTCCACATCAATGATACTGTTTCTTCCATTGCTAGAGTTACAATAATTCTATAGTAGAATACCAGTAAGTCCACTCCAATTCATGTTTTATTCCTCCATCCTGTGGGCCCTGGGATGGTGATGTCCACTCCACCTCTAAATTGAGAGGGAGCTTAGATCCCACATGACTGATAGATAGGACTCTCCTGCTTACAGTTGTAGACTCTCTCCATTCCTGGTGTGGTGGTTGACCATCTTCATCTCCCTGTTAGCTGACCTGGGTAAGTCCAAGGAACCGTAGAGTAGGTGTTGCAACTCCGCTGAGACTCAGGGCCCAGCTGGCACATGGCCATTCCAGAGATTCAAGTCTCCTCAGTATACACCAACCCCAGCATAAACCACAGGTTCAGTAAAAGTGACAGAAGAGGTGTGTGTAGAAAGGTCACATCTGAGTCCATCTCCATTATACTTAGGAACACAAATTCCAAAGTAGGGCCCATTGGCAAGGCACTGACTCCAAAGCCATCTGCCATGACCGTAAAACCAGTGAGTCTCCATAGAACTCAGGAGCACCAGTACCTTGAATTGTAACTACTTTGGCTATCTCTGGGATCCTGCTGATATGTGTGTAAGCACAACCCCTCTGATGACCTCCTGACTCATTTTGAAGTCTCTTAGCCATATAAACTCATTTGTCTTTACCATTCCCTCATTTTATTCAGGGTTTTTTTCTAGTTGCATCACCAGCTGGTGATTGGTAATAATCCCTCAGTGCCAGAAAGGCTCATCCCCAGGAGTCATGTCCCACGTGGAAGGGAAGGTAATGCACTTATGTGCTGAGTTTGACTTAGAGAGTGGCCACATTTGAACAACATAGAGGCTCTCAGGAAGTAACTCTTAGGAACCCTGCAGCTCCAAGCCTAGTTGAAGTTTCAAGCACACAGGCTCATAAGCATTGCCATCAATATCAAGGGCCTATCATTGGACCATCCTTCTTCCCTGGTCTTTGCCCTTGCACTTGGAGGATTGTTGCTGTTCCATTGGGGACTGTGATAGAGCTCCCCTGGCTAGGAACTCAGCACTCCCTCAGTTGTTGTGTATAACTCTATCTACTATAACAATACCCAATGAATATCCAAATATTTTTATTTACTCTATATACATGCCCTGGAGAACTCCCTTCCAACCATATGACTCCATTTAAATGACCCTCTGGAAAAGATGAAACTTGTTATTTAGGTTGCTTAGAATAGTTTGCTAGTAAAATCAACTAATGAAACTAATGCTAATGAATATATTCAATAAAAATTATACTTACAGCAGTTAAAAGGGCTTTAGTCCTCTGTTTAAAGGAGATATTCTTTGTAAATATACTGAGTGCCTTTGATATTAACATAAGGGACAGAAAGCTCAATTTTGTTCAATAAACATTTTTTTAGTATCTATGAAAAATAGCCAACGATACTTATTAAATTTTTGTTACAGATAATTATGACATAAACAATAAGTGTACAGTACCAGGTAATAGAAAAGATTGTAATTACTACAATGGCTAAATAGCCAGGAATTAATAGAACAATCACAAGTATAATGATCATCGTATTAGTGAATTTTAAATGCTATGTTAATTGTTCAATCAGGATAGATCTGTAAAAAGAACTGTACATATCTGAAGATTTGCCGTTTTGGAGAAATGCCAGGTGATAGGGCTAGTAGAGGAATATCTATGGACCCGCTCATCCAAATCTTCCCAATACAGAGATTTAGCTGAAAATAACAAGACATCAACTTAAAAGATACCCTAGAGCTTGAAACTGATAAGATAGTGGAATTTTTCATAAAAACTCAGTAGACACTTTATATCCCTAATAGTCTTTACTCTCTGAAGAAACCCAATATGCATTTATTGAATTGATATACTGCAACAGAAACAAAGCTAAGTAAACAAATATCCAATTTGTGAAGAAAACAGAAGACCTGATATGCAAGGAGATAGAATGTTAATATGGTGAATGCCAGATACCATATTGACATTTTATATGCCAACGAAACTTCCACAATGTTCCTGAATTGTATGTAAGAGAGATATGAGAATGACACTTCTTCAGGATATTCCACTGAAACTACAATCAAACCTGTACCATCTAAACTGGACATTTGATTCATTCAGGCCAATTAGGAGTATACTCACCAGCCTATGGAAGTTATGAACTGACTGTATAGAGGTGTGTGTGTGTGGAGGGGGTGGGTGAGTGAGTGTACAGTTGATTTTTTTTATTAGTTCAAATGCTAAAAGTTAATGGTTTGTCTCAGAAGAGTGGAAAGTTTGAAAGAATGCCTATCTCATACTTCAGACAAAAAATGTCAGATCAATGGCAAGTTCATCACTTTTCTTAAACCCTCAGAGAGTCGAAGCCACAGGGCAATCAACTAAGGTGAAACAGGCACCTTCAGGGAGAGACTAGATATGACCACTTGCTTACCTGAGCCAGACACAGCCAGATACCAGTCAGAAGAATTCAGCCAGAATAGTTATGAATAGTGAAGGTTAAATATGGGCTGGTTGGAGCCCTGGAATCTGCAGATTCAGGGAAGTTTGCACCTTCTTGCTGTTTTCCATGGACCCCATGACTGCGCACTGAGAAAACATCCTTGGTGGTGCAGGCCAAGAAGAGGGAACAGCAGCCTCTGCCAAAGGAGAACCAGTCAGTCTGTGGGGGGGGGGGGGCAGGTAACAAATGTGAGGGCAATGGTGAAAATCCACTGCAGTTGAGGAAGAAACAGAAAATAATTCCTCTACTCCTAGTTCCAGTTCTTTCAGGGCTGATAAGGGACTTTCAGGGACAACATTGAGGAAGTCCCTAGAAAACCAGAAGGATTTGGTCACTCCACCCTTAGGAGCCAGAATATCTGTTAGGCCTACAAGTACAGAGGGAGGAGGGAAAGACATACTAAAAAGACCACACCTCCAAGACACCGAGTTCCAGTGCCTGACCAAGACAGAGTTCATAACAATACAAGAGAGCTCACCCCTCCCCACCTTCAGGCAAACAAGAATGAGTAACAAGTAACAGTGTTGTGAGAGGCCAAAGGTGTGGAGAAAGCTCTGTGATGGTTAGGTTATTGTGTCAATTCAGCCGGGTAATGGTGCCCAGTTGTTTGGTCAAGCAAGCACTGGGCTAACTGTAATGCAAAGGCATTTATGGACGTTAGTCATCATTGACTTTACTGCAGTGGTAAATCATAGATAGCTGGTTATAATTACATCAGTCAGGGAGATTACCATCAGTAGTGAGTGAGGCTTAACCCAGTCAGTTGAATCCTTTAAAAGGGGAAGTGATTCCAGCATTGAGAGAGAATTTCCCAGTTAGTCTTTGGACAGCCAGTATCTCCCAGAACTCATCAAGAATCTTCATTGCTCTTTCATTGGAGCTCATGGTTGCAGCCTGCCTGCAGAACCTGCACCTGTGCATCCCCATGGCTGCGTGACTCATAAATTTCTTATTATCGACAGATATCCGTTGTTGATTCTGTTTCTCTAGAGAACCCTAATTCAGACCCTTTCTGAGGTACAATGTAAAGGGAAGTCCTGAAGCTGAAGGATAAGAGCCAAACCAACCCCGAACTGAAACACAAGGCTTCTCTAGAGGAAATTGAAACCTGTGGTACTCTGAGACTAGTTAGCAGAAAAATGGAATCTCAAACCCAGCCCAACTTTTAATACCAACTTCCACACAAAAATTCTAGCAGGCGGACTATACATACATTCCCAGGCATAAAATCTATTTTCTTCATCTCTACTGACCTACACAAGATGTCTTAGTTTTGCTTTTCATTGAAAAATATGAGGCATAAAAAAGGTGAGAAAAAAATAATACACCATCAAAAAATAAAACTATCCACAGAACCAGACCTAAATATGACAGAAATGTTGGAACTATCTGACAGGGAATTTAAAATAACTATGAATAATTTCATAAAGTCTCTGGTGGCAAAAGGGGACAATATGCAAGATCAGTTGAGTAATTTCCACAGAGTAATGGAAACTATAACATCAAATTGAAATGTGAAAAATGAAAACCACAGTAACAGAGATGACGAATGCCTCCAATGTGACTCAGTGTGACATCAGTAGACTTAACAAAGAATCAGTGAACTTAAATATCAGTCAATAGCAATTACCCAAATTGAAACACAATGAGAAAAAAATCATTGGAAAAAATATTTCTTAGGTATTTCCCTAAGAGAACTGAAAACTTACGTTCCCACAAAACTTGTACATTAATGTTTATCATAAGGTGATCAACTACAAAGGGGCAGTCCAAGAAAAACTTGATGATAGAACTGTTCTGCATGATGATTGTGAAGACAGACACATGACTATGTATTTGTCAAAACACAAAGAATTACACATCATAGAGAACTAATTTTAGTCTACATTAACTAAATAAAAATATACCAGGATGTGGGAAGAACCCAAAAGGAGACTTGAATTCCAGCAAATGCCACTAATCTAATCTAGAAATAACATTACCACACTGACATGTGTGAAGACAGCAGTATTTTGACTGGATAATATTAAGTCTAAGAAAAAAAAATCTATTGTATATAAATGCTATAGTATTGTATACAAATATTATACTATAATACAAGCACATATTCGCTAGCTAATAAATTTGTTTCTTACAGGGATATGAGTTAACAATTCAAAAACTGCTTGATGTGTCCACTAAAATTGAACAATAAGTAAATATATTGTAAACTATGAGAACCAGGTTTCTGTCAGAAAAAGAATAAACCCTATGGTGTTGGATTGAAATTGGAATAGTTTTTATTCAATGTAAAGATCAATAGAGATGTAGAAATAAACATAAATGTGCATGTATTCCTGGGGTTAGTATGTGATATATACATATATTTGCCTATGTCCACTGAGAATGCCAAGAAGTGATACCCTAGCAGCAACAAGCATACCTAGCACACAGATCTTGGTTTTTAATACCATTCTCCAAATAAAAGGAACCAGGACATGTTGCAAAACAGTTCATTTCAGGGCTGGGAAAAAATACTAACTGATCCTGGAGAATCTTATGGTACCAAAAAGTAAGAAATTTTCATAAAAGATAGGCCATAAAAGGAGCAAAACAGAAAGAGCTTCCAGTGGCCAAAACTGGAACAAATTGAGTAATGAAATAAATGATGCTATTGAAATATAACCCAGGAATTTAAAAAAAAAATCTGTGTCTAAACTGATAAATAATTGAGTAAACAAATGAATGGGGGAGAGAGGATGGTTATTTCTTTCTTCCTGAAGAATTTCAATTAAAGAATGTGGAGAGATTGAGGGAAATAGAAAATCACCATTAAAACATTGCAGTGTGATCGTTGCTGGATGCTGGAATTGGTCGGTGGAGGTTTGAGGAGAAGCCAGATGTTTGCATGGTCTCAGAGTATGTACTGCTTCCCTATGGCTGCTATAGCTAATTACCACAAACTTTTAGTGTAAAGCAACAGTAATTTATACTTTCACAATTCTCGGGACCAGAAATCCAAAATTAAGGTGTCAGAAGGGCCCACTCTCTCTGATGACTCTAGGGATGAATCTTTCCTTGCCTCTTCCTAACTTCTGGAGGTGGCTAGCAATCCTTGGAATTTCATGGCTTGTAAGTGTGTAACTCTAGTCTCTGTCTCCTCCCTCTCATGCCCTTCTCCCCTGTGTGTCTCTGTTTCTGTCTCTTCTCCTCTTTTTAGAAGGACACCAGTCATTGCATTATCTTGTGGAGCACTTCCATTGCCCCCCAGTTCCGTGCTTCCATCCATGCTATACCTCTCTTCCCCTCCCCTCAGGGCATACCATGACACTCAATCTGTACTACTTGAGGAACCAGATTTACAGATACTACAACAATGCTGAGGGCTTGACATACTAGCCTGTCCTAACTAATTGGGAGCCAGCAATTGTCTGAGAGATACAATTCCCTCTCTTTGGGAACATCAGGTCTCCCCAGGATGCGGGAACACCTTCACACTCATTATATGGGTCTCCACCCAATGATATAACACACTATGACAAAATGAGCACTCACACACTCCCTAGAAGCTTGCCCCTGTACCAGATGCCCCCCCACTTAAGCACCTTAAATGTGATCCTTTCTTTTTATATTTTCTAAAGAGTTTTCTCAACAGTACAGTTTCAACCATATACCTGGCATTCTCCCATATCCATCAGTTCTCTCCAGGCCTCCCCCCATTTCCTTGACTAAGGGCTCACCCTACTCAAGTGTGACCTCATCTTAACCTAACCAATTAAATCTGCAATATCCTTACTTCCAAATAAGTTTCAACTCTGAGGTACTGGGTGTTAGGACGTCAACATATCTTTTGGGGGACACAATTGAACTTGTAACACAGAGTGTCTCTCCAAGTTATTTATTAATTATAGGTTGCAGAACAATAACTTACAGCAGAGAGTTCTGCAGACACTACCTTGGCCAGATGATCAAAGTTAACATCACCAGTAATAAGATATATCAGCATCATATACCCCTTGATAAGGCATACTGAGAAGGGTCAGTTCTGTGGTATTCTTGCCAAAAGTGCATAACCTCAATCTAATTATGAGAAAACACCAGGCAAACCCAAATTAAGGGACAGACTACAAAATAATTGACCAGTACTCTACAAAAGTGTCGAGGTCATGACAGACAAGGAAAGACTGAGGATTCTGTTACAGATTAGAAAAGACTAAATAGAAACAACCCCTCAATGCAATGTGGGTCCTGGATTGAATCAAAATCTAGATTGGTCAGAAAACTGATACTAAAGGAAAAACTAAGGAAATCAAATAAAGTCTATAGTTCAGTTAATTTTGTACCAATGTTTTCTTAATTTTTATAAATTATATTATAGTCATAACACATTAACATTAGGGGAAGCTGATGAAGAGTTTGAAAATTATTTCAAAATAATTCAGCAACAACTTAAAAATATTTAAAGTTTCATCTTTTTCTGTGTAAACCAGAGGTGTGCTGAGAATTTTCTGAACTTGCCATTCCTAAGAGCCCAGTGAGATAATGATCCTCATCTAGACTGCAGCTATGGTAGAAGCCTTAATAGACGAAGAGGCTAAGAGTCATGACCCAAGGATTTCTCCATGTGAAAAGAGAAATCAGGCCAAAGGACTTTCCCAAAAGGAAAACTGGCAAAGACTCTGAAAACATTTAATGGATGTATTAAGCCCACTATAGAACCTATCTCTAGAGATACTGAGTTTCATGTACCTCCTTCAAAACCTGTTCAATACCACTTCCTCCCTGATGCCTTTTATTTTTCCTCTGAAGATTCCCATTTTGCTTTATAAGTCTCTTATAATACACAGCAGATCAGTCTTGTATTCTTTTACATATCTTAGATGGCCTTCTAGAAAGAAAACTCTTAAAAGTCTTGCTTGGCTTTAAGATTTTATAATACCCTTTGTTGTCTCTTAAATAGTATAGGTTATCAGTAAACTTACTGAATGGAATTTAATGTTCAAGACATCAAGACAGATCTGAATGTCTAGGAACTTAGCTCAGGCTTGAGGGAATCAATTATCTCCAAGCTAGTCTTCTCCAGGCCATAGAAGGCCCAAAGAGCCCAGGCCCTTGACTCTTTCCTTGTCTCTATATTCAGTTATGATAGTCCATATGGCTATAAAAACTAAATACTGATGATCCCTACATATATAATCAGCCTTCATTTCTCAGAGAAACTTTGGCATCATCCTGATTCCCTCATCCTCTGCTCTTTTCTCTCACCTTTCACCTCCAATCCCTCAGCAGTAGTGTGCCAATCCTCTTCCAAATTCTCCCGCCATTAACCTATTCCTTTTCCTCTACATCAGTCTCACAGTCCAAGGCACCATCATCTCTCCACCAAACTTCTGAGGGCTTCTGAGGTGATCATCCTGTTTTACGCTCATTACTTCATGCCATTCCATTCTTCATAAAGCAGCTAGAATGATCATTTTAAATAGCTAAATCACATCATGTTTTTGTTTGTTTAAATGTATATAAAACCCTTCAGTGGCTTCCCTCCGTTCTTAGAATAAAATGCAGCCACATTATTTTTATCTTCAAAACTTTCCACACAAATGTACTCCCAGTCATGTGACTCCTGTCAGTTCCTCAAATTCAGCAGACTTCTGTTTACATAGGACTTTTATAACCGCAGTTTACTTCTGCTAGGGCAGAGCTGCTCAAACTATCTAGTTTGAGGATCAAAACTCCCTCGCTCCCTAGTCTATCATGGAATTGTACTTTTATAAATATCAATAAAAATTAACTTCTAGAAAATTTTCTTAAAGAAATGTGGTGTTTTTTAAATTTAACAGACATAAGGTTAGTCTATCAACTTGTTATAAATGTTTCAAAATAGTTATCTTAAATTCTGTACAGCTTTCATCATGGTCTGGGAATAGTTGGCTGCCTGGGACTGATCCCAGGCTACTTGTTAACTAGCCCAGTCTCCCGTGTCTACTGATTCCATCCCATCTTTAACATCACAGTTGAAATGTCACTTCCTCAAAGCTTGCTCCCAACCATACCATCTAGTTAGGTCCATCTCCTTTTTGATATTTCTGTTGCAGCACCCTGTGTGTTTCATTCATTACATTTATTTAATAATCCAAATAACACATTGTTATTTATAGCATAGCATACATATAATATCTAATCATCTAAATAACATGTTATGACCCTTTATGGCACTGGGGAATCATCTGAGACTTTTAAATTAAGGAAGGACATGAAAGTGTTTTTAAACTTCCAACATGTAAATGTAAAAAATTGTTGTTGAAGAAGTATATTAGTCGAGGAAGAAAACACTGAGTATTTCATACTATTTCTACACAGTATCTGTTATACTTAGGGTATATGCATAGTGAAGATAAATAGAATGCCGAAGGCATAATAAGTAAAAGGAATATCTTAATAAATTATACAAAAAATGACAAGTAGTTAGAAAGAAATGAATAATGAGAGACTAAAAAATACAGTTGCAAGAATGAATTTAATATATTTTTGAACAATGTAGAAGAAAGTGAAAATAATATTTTTTAAGTTTCCAGCTTTTTCTAATTTTGAAGGGCACCAAGAAATAATAATAGGTTATGGATATAAAGGAGGTGTAAATGTGATTCAATATTGCATAATAAGAAGCAAATTATAGAAATATATTCTGAACTCATTTAATTTGTATGTATTCCATGAGCAGTGAAGAAACAGTAATGGCATAGAGATATTTGAATGCCATTACATGGGAAGTTAGTTATGAATTTTCCAAATAAAATAGCAATAAAAAAACATGCTACAGTCAGCACTATTCTGAGCTACATACAAATGAGGAATTCTAACCCAGGTGAGAAAACTCTAAATCTCTCAAACAACCTTAGCTTAAATTGCCCCTGTAATATCTCATTTACCTCTGATTAGCACTATATCAAAAAGATGGAGACAAATTGAATGGAGAACTAAGAAAAGCAGCTAAGTGTTGAGTAAAATGATTTATGAAAACTATTATATGAACAAAATATGTGCAACTTTGAAAAGAAATGACTAAGGAATGGTGACAGTCTATAAATATTTGAAAGGTATAAACATCCAGCAGAGGGAGGAATTATTTAGCATGTTATAAAAAGCTATAATTACAGTTTACAGGATGAAATTAGACAAGCAAGATTTAAAGCATTCAAAATCACCTTTCTTGGGATACTGGAGGCAAGCATTTAAAAACATAGGCATTGCATCCTTTTGGACACCTTAATGTTTTTGTCTGTTTTTGGTATTTCTATTATTTTAAAAATACAATCAATTTAATGAGAGACAAATCTCTTCTTGAATGTAAATACAATGAGCTCTTTTTTACCTTTTTTTTAGATTTATTTTTATTTATTCCCCCCCCATCTTTTTGTTTACGCTCACTGTCTGCTCTCTGTGTCTGCCTTTCTTCTCTTTAAGAGGCACCAGGAACTGAACCTGGGACCTCCCATGTGGAAGAGAGGTGCTCAATCGATTGAGCCACCTCTGCTCCCTGCTTTGTTGTGTCTTTCATTGTGTTTCCTCTTTGTGTCTCCTTGCTGGGTCAGCTCACCATGCCAGCTCACTGTCTTGCTCATCTTCTCCAGGAGGCACTGGGAACCAAACCTGGGACCCACCGTGTGGTAGGTGGGAGCTCAAACACTTGAGCTGTTTCTGAAACATTTTCCCTACAATGAGCTCTTGACTATTTTATTTATTTTGCACAGCTCCTTGTTCTAAAAGAACCTCTGGTGGCTCACTCAATTATCTGGCAATAGAAGACAGAAGACATAAACAAAAACCCAT
Organism: Dasypus novemcinctus; assembly: GCF_030445035.2. NCBI lineage: Eukaryota > Metazoa > Chordata > Mammalia > Cingulata > Dasypodidae > Dasypus > Dasypus novemcinctus. The sequence goes on along the minus strand of NC_080683.1, from coordinate 42,812,565 downwards.
AAATGCTTCTTCCATCTAATGTTAACATTTTCCACTAGATCTTCTCACGAGCAATGAGCAAAACTCACTAATTGGAATTTTGCCTAAACATTACTAAAGGATTGTAAATTATTGATCTAGACTAATTGGAATTATGTACCTAATTGAGGTAAAGACAAATGCTGACAACTTTACAATGAAAAGAATCAAGGTTTTATTTGCACTTGACACTAATTACTGCCTCTTTCTCAGATTGTTTCCTCCCTGGAAAAGACCTAAATATCCAGCCCCTACCACTCTCCTGTGCCCATGTTCCATATATCACCCTAGTGTCGTGTTCTTTCCTCAAACTCCAAATTAAAGTCGTTGAACAAACAAAATAAAATTGGCTGAGCACATTGTATATGCTAAGCTCTGTGCTGCCGAGCTAGAGATAAAATTGTGATTATGAAAGGATCTGTGATGGGAAGGACCTCCTAGATCTTATCTTCCAACATTTAGGATCTCTCCAGTTATAAACACTAGTTAAGCTGGGTAACTGGGGAGTATATGATTTCTTGGGAATCTGATGTGTGTGATGTATTGAGAGAGTGCTCTTAGGATAAAGGAGTGAGGCAAGCAGAACAGGAACAGAGAAGGAGCTAAATGAGGCCATGGTCCCACCTGGAGTCCAGTTTGAGCCTAATTACTTGGGTCGCTCTCCAGGGTATGAATGGTACAACAGAGTTGATCTCACCTTGAGACAGGAAGGATGACCTTTTATACTCACATATCATTAGCTATTGACTACGGGCTGTCAGAGGGGACTGTGTGCGACTTCCCGTGTTTCCATCCCCTTTCTTTCAATGGAGGGCAATTCCCTGGCAAGGGGCAACTGTGAGCCATTATCAGAGCAGCTGTAGAGTATATGCATTATGTGATAAAGGGCAACTGACTGGCTGTCAACCACACCTTCTGAAAATACCATCACGGATCTCACCCCTCAGGGTTACAACTCCTATTTCTGTTATACTGGATGTTAGAGGTTTGCAATAATTAACAAGCTGTAGCTCAGTTTCCCCTAATATTCACTGGGGAAAGGCTAACCCCATCCCCCATAAGCCTACATGTCCAAGGGCATGGTGCTTCCCCACAGGTTAAATAAAGAAACCACATAGAGATGGGAGTAAAGGGAAATGGAAACCTTCCCTACCTACATATCAGAGGAAGATAAAATTCCTACAAAACAAAGAAACATCTGCTCCTGCAGCACTCCAAAAAAACCATAACTCCCTAACCCACTATCTTCTAGTCACTATCAGGAAAAGTTCCACCTTTAAGGGCTTCCCATTGGCCCCTGCACTTCACTCGGACCCTTGACCCCCTCCCACCAACTACATTTCCCTGCCTAGGAAAGTTCTGTATAAATTCAAGTCCCACCCTTCCAGGAGTGGGTTGAAGTCTCTCTTCAGACCCCCATCATGCTGGTGGGGGGGCTGAAGTCTGTTCTTCAGACCCCCTCCATTGGGAGAGCTTCTCAATAAATTTTTCTTTGTCTATAGTCAATCAGTCTTCGTGTCCCAGTAAGCGCCATATTTTCTCCAACAGTGGATTATTCACTAAATCTTGAAATTTATTCCTTTATTCTTTCTCTTTTGTGCCCTTCTCTTATCTATTCCCTATGTATGAGTTAGCCAAAGGGGTGCTGATGCAAAATACCAGAAATTGGTTGGTTTTTATAAAGGGTATTTATTTGGGTAGGAGCATACAGATACCAGGCCATAAAGCATAAGTTTCTTCCCTCACCAAAATCTATTTTCTTGTGTTGGAGCAAGATGGCTGTTGACATTTGTGAGGGTTCAGGCTTCCTGGGTTCCTCCCTTTCAGGGTCTTGCTTCTCTCTGGGTTCAGGGTTCCTTTCATCCTGGGGCTTGCTTCTCTTTCCTCTGTGAGCTTACTTCCCAGGGCAGCGTAAGGCTTCAGCATCAAACTCCAACATCAAAACTCCAACATCAAAAATCCTCAGCTCTGTCCTTTGCCATGTCTTTTATCTGTGAGTCCCTACCCACCAAGGGATGGGGACTCAGTGTCCTGATGATGGTGGCCCAATCAAAACCCTAATCATAACTTAATCATGCTCAGGTACAGACCAGATTACAAACATAATCCAATATCTATTTTTGGAATTCAAAACCATATCAAACTGCTGCACCCTACCACCACTTGGAGCAGCCCAAGTCCCTTTTGACTCACACCTAATCTGCGATCATATTCTCTTAACTAGTCTCAAGATTTTAGAGGCAAAAAATAAAAAAAAAAAAGTACCATCTCACAGTTATGTAAAGTCATTGGGTAGGATCTGGGGTAGATTGGAAAGTATGTGTCCTGTCTGAATGGGGTAGCCACTACTCAGCTCCTGATGTGGGGCTTTGCACTCAATGCTCCAGATCAACTGATATTTTAAGAGAAGCCAGAAATCCAAAATTACATGTGACATCTTCTAAATTTTATATATAGTAACTACTCCTAATTTTTCCAAGTGCTAGGTGAAGTAAAAAGAAAAACACATCTGCAGGTCAAATGTACCCAGAGCAGCCATTTTTCAAAATTGGTCAATGGCTTACCAGAAGAAATGACATTTAAATAAAGAACTGTAGTTCAAAGTGAAGGGAGATAAAAGTCTCAAGGGTGAGTTAGATAAAGTGGTATGGGGTTCAGAAGAAAGTAGATCCTGAGCCCCTCACCTTTTTTCTAAATAAATGTTTGACTGAATGAATAAAGGAGCAAATGAAGGAATGTACAGATCCATATGCAGTCAGTAATGCAGAGGAGGAATGACAGTCCATAAACAAGCATTTATCCTAGTAAAAATCAAGCCCGAGATGGAGAAGGAACAAAGCAGTTCCTGACTGTGTTCAGCCACCAGAATTAAAGCTGCCACACGTCCTCTCTGGGGTTTCATCCAGGGTCACTCAGACCCAATCCCCACTTTCTTTTCTCTCAGGTCATCTCTAGCACAAATTCATGGATCACTAATTGTTTTTCCTGCACTTGGAGGCAATAGCAGTGAATAAATGGAACAGGCTGGAATTAGACTCTAATAGTAAATAGATTTGATCAGGTCTCTGTGGTGTATGGCAGCAGTGGCCACTACTACACATCTGAACCTCTTTCAGAAATACCCCATATCCCAGTACATACCCAGTTATGCGTAGTGCTCTGTATTCATGCCACCAAATGTTGACTGCCAGACCTTCTTCAGGGACTGAGTTAGAAGCAGCTCTTGAAAGCAATAGTGCCTTTGGGACACAATTCACAGTTCATCCCTATCAGGGCTTTCACTCTTGCTGAGCAGGCCACCATCTTCAGTCCCAGTGATGCCCATGGAAGGGACTTGAGATGTCACATGGCTATTCCAGAAGAGCCAAGCAGAGTGGAACTAGGTATGCATAGACCCCACTTTGCTGCCTTCTCAGATCCCAAGCCCTTTTCTAGAGTAATCCGTATTCTCATGTAACTTTCCCATCATGACAAAGTAGTTCCTTGGCAGTTTGTGATCATGGTTTGGGTGGGAGAGAATCCTTGAATCCTGGAATTCTCAATCATCTCAGTTTTAGCAGGGGTTAGATCAATAAATCCAGAATGTAAACAATATTTGTGTCACGCTGGCTATTTGATCTATACCATACAATTCTCTTGTCTCCTGTTTGCATTTTAAAAACAACACAAGGGAAGTGGACTTGGCCCAGTGGTTAGGGTATCTGTCTACCACATGGGAGGTCTGTGGTTCAAACCCTGGGCCTCCTTGACCCATGTGGAGCTGGCCCATGCGCAGTGCTGATGTGTGCAAGGAGTGCCATGCCACGCAGGGGTGTCCCCTGCGTAGGGGAGCCCTGTGCATAAGAAGTGCACCCCGTAAGGAGAGCTGCCCAGCACAAAAGAAAGTGCAGCCTGCTCAAGAATGGTGCCCCACACACAGAGAACTGACACAAGCTGACGCAACAAAAAGAAACATAGATTCCCGTGCCACTGACAACAACAGAAGCAGACAAAGAAGACACAGCAAATAGACACAGAGAATAGACAACCCGGGCAGGGGGTGGGGGTAAGGGGAGAGAAATAAATAAATAAATCTTTAAAAATTTTTAAAAAAATTAATTAATTAAAAAAAACACAAACCTTTGTTTCAGTATATACTTTTATTAGTTAGCCAAAGGGGTGCTGATGCAAAAGACCAAAAATCAGTTGGTTTTTATAAAAGCTATTTATTTGAAGTAGAAGCTTACAGTTACCAGTCCATAAAGCATAAGTTACTTCCCTCACCAAAGTCTGTTGCCATACGTTAGAGCAAGATGGCTGCCAATGTCTGTCAAGAATTCAGGCTTTCTGGGTTCCTCTCTTCCTGGGGCTCACTTCTCTCTGGGCTCAGCTACTTTGCTCCTCTGTATGCTTACTTTCTGGGCTCCAGCTCAAAATTCCCAACTCTTATCCTTTGTCATGTCTTTTCTCTGTGAGTCCTCACCCACCAAGGGGATGGGGAGGCAACATCCTACTGACATGGCCCAATTCAAGCCTTAATCATTATTTAAAAAGTGAAACCTCTGAATCCAATATAATCTAATATGCCTAGAGGGACAGACCAATTTACAAACATAATCCAATATCTATTTTTGGAATTCATAAATAATATCAACCTGTTACAATAATTGAAAGCCTTTTCTTCATTTGCTACATTCACTTTTGATGTATTTGCCTTCTGCTAATCGGCCTGCCTCTGCCTTCTCCTCTTAGCTCCCAGCAAATACCTATTTGCCTTTTATACCCACCTAACAAAATCGATTGAATCTAGGTTTATATTTGCCCTGGACTGCTGAGTTCTGAAAAAAATCACACAATAAACTGAACTCTCATTCTCTTTTAGCAAACACTGGCCTCTTCTTTCACAGAAGAATTAGAAACTGTCAGACAGGAACTTCCTTAAACTCCTGCCTGCAAACACACCTGTAATTATATCACTGTCCACTCCGTCCTCTTGCTACAGAGGAGAAAATGTCTCTCTATCAAATCTTCCATCTGGTTTCTGGATCCCTCATCCTTCTGGCCTTTGACTTCTCCCTCTCTAGTGCAACCTTCCTGGCAGCATTTGAACGTTTTCTTCACTCTTCATTCCATGCAACCCCAAAATGGTCCCTTGATCCCCTGCCACTATTTGGCTGCCACCCTCCATTTTCCTCCCAGTCTCCCTCAAACTTCAAAACCATTTAAACCTGCTGTCAGGATTCTTTATCTCCCTCATCAACACCTTGTTATCTAGCTACAGGTCCCATCAATCTTCTCCATGTCACCAAACCCAAAGGAGACCCCTCGTCATTATCGTGCTTGACCTCAGCAGCGTTTGGTACTGTCAAGCACAACCTTTCCTTGGGGCTTCCTTCTTACAACACCTTTCTCTTTTGCTTTCCCACCTCCCTATTTGTGCCTTCACTGGATCCTTCCTGCCTCTTCTTCCCTTTAAGTTCTGATATGCCTTGAGATTCTATCCTGGATATCTCTCTTCACCTTCCACTATACACTGTAAATTAAAGTAGTGTCATTTATTCTTATGAGGTTTGTTTGATTGTAGAAATGGCTGTGCTTATCTTTTTCTAAATTAATTTGATTTTTGAATTCTTCTGCTGTACATGTGAATTCTGCTTTCTTAGTCCAACAGAGTTTCTACTTCCAGTTTTGAACCTGAAAAGTTCAACTTCTATCTGAAAAACTAAGCCGTCATTCTGTTGCCAAGATTGTCATCAGTGTGAGCATCTTTCCTCAGAAAGCTGTGGGGAGCACTCAGGCCACCTGGGCCTGGGGGTTCACACTTAAGGCACTCGTAGCCTTGCTTCACTACATTTTGGGGTGGACCTAGGGATCCTGGGTGGGAAGGGGCAAGGCCAAATGTGACAGCTTCTTCATCTGTAAAATGAGGTGATACCTACCTCATAAGGCTGTTACTAAATAATGATTGAACTCATTAATATATTCAAATTTAGAAGGGCTTTTGGCTCAGATTATTATTTCTAAATTCTCCCTTAGTTCTTCTCTATGTGAGTCTGTCTTATTCTTTTTATTGCACTGGTATTTCTCACACATTTTTACCCTTGGTTGTCCAATCATGTTTTAAAATGAAGGTTTGGGTCACAAGGGTTTCCACTTCAGTAGTAGGAATAGGATAATGTTTCTGCTTAGGCTTCCTACTGAGAAGGGTTTTACTGAGAACTCTGTACACATTGGTGGGGTGGGACGCACCTACTCTACACCTTCACCTTACGTGCTGGTGAACAGGACCTAGCCAATAGCTGTGGGTCTTCAAATATGGTTGGCTTTCATATACATCATATCCTTTTTACAGCTTGAAAATTAATATAGCATTAAGTAGGAATGATGTTGAAAGAGTGGTGGATGTCTTGAAATGAATGTTTAAAATACGAATAAAATATTTACAGTAGTTCTGAACTTGATGAGAGAAAATTTATCTCAATTAAATTTGAAATGTTTTTATTACTTTGAAATAATGTTCTAGGATTTTTAGAAGTTGACCTGCTCAAAATGAAGGTGATTCTATAATCATTGTGATATTTGTTGTAGGTTCTATAATTTTTTAAAATTCTAAAATGGGACAAGAACTATTTTTTCCCCAAAGGTAATGATGTGTGTCTAGGCCACCTGGAAACTTCAAGGCTGGGAAGAGGGCCTTGAAGGAACAAAGGAGGAACAAAGGAGGAAATATTCTTCAGTAAACAAGTTTTATGATTCAAACGTGGAGTAAGAACTTCCTGTTCCAGACTTAGGAGCGTCAATAACTCTACCTATTGTTCCACTGAGTTAGATAACTCAGTCATAACTTCCTGTGATGTCATTTGCACTTTTCCCGTTGTCTTGACTTAGGGCTTCCCTTCCCAAGTTCTGCCAAGCCAGTTTCCAATTTATAATAAACTATTTCCATTCAAAGTTTACAGTAGTTTATAACTATGTATACCAGATAAACATGTTATTAAACTTAATCCATTCCTGTAGGTGTGAACCCATTGTAAGTAGAACATTTGTTGAGGTTACTTCAATTAAGGTGAGGCCTAATTCAATACGGATGGATCTTGATCTTATTACTGGAGTCCTTTTATAAACAGAATGAAATAGAGACAGAGAGAGAGAAAAAGCCACAGAAATCAAGAAGCTGAAGGTCAGTGGAATCTAGAAGAGGAGGGAGAGAGCAAAAGAGGCCACCATGTGCCTTACCATGTGACAGAAAAGTTAAGGGTCAAGGATGGCTGGCAGCCAGCCGCAGAAAGTCACAGTCTTCAGGAAAAAAGCACTGTCTTGATAATACCTTGATTTGGACTTTCTCCTAGCATCAAGACCATGAGCTCATAAATTTCCATTGTTTAAACCAACCTATTGCATGATATTTGCTTGAGCAGACAAGGAAACTAAAGCAAGGTTTGTGGAAAAAGCATCGTATGAACAGTTAGGATAAATAGGTTACTAAGACCAATTTTCCTTCTCACTATCTGTCATTAGAAACCAATGCTCACACCAAGCCCACACTTTCTAAACAACTCACATTCCTGAAAGGTAGAAAGAGCTTCATCACAAAGTGATGAGTTTTCTGTCATTGGAATTATTCCTGCAGACATTTGAAAACCATTTCTTAAGACTTTCAAGCAATTTTTATGTAAATGAAGATTGGACCTGATTCTTCCAAAAATCCCTGTGAACCCTGAAACTCAGTAATTGTCTGCTTTAATCCTATGGAAAGAAGGAGTGCAGGAAGGGTGAGAAGAAAGGACCCAACATACCTATTCAGCCTTGAGTGGATTTCCATCTCTGGAGTTGTTCCAGGCTTTTCTGAGGTTGTGCTTTTGCCTGTCCATTCTAGCCCATACTTAGGTACCTGCTCTCTGGTCCAGGTGTGCATGTAAGTAAGTTCTTATGCACAGGCGGATAGATGCATACCAGTAGCTGGAGGGGTGCCCAATCAATAGAGACACAAGATTTATTTGAATTCATATTATTTATTTTTAAAAATCTATCGGTATTTTACATTGTACTCCATAGTACATCTGCTTTTTTGTTTGTTTTTTTCTTTTGGTTTTTTATTAATACTTAAAATTTTTTTAAAAAGATACTTAGATTACATAAATGTTACCTAAAAAATTTAGGGTATTTCCATGTGCCCCACTCCCTATCCCTCCCACAATTTTCCACGTCAACAACATCCTTCATTAGCGTGGAACATTTGTTACAATTGACGAGCACATACTGGAGCTTTGCTGCTAAGTGTGGATTATAGTTTACATTATAGTTTATACTCTCTCCCACACAATTTTGTAAGTTATGACAAGATCTATAATGGCCTGTATCTGTCATTGCAATGTCATTCAGGAAAATTCCAATGACCCAAAAATGCCCCCATATTATACCTATTTTTCCCCTCTCCCTCCCCTCAAACCTCCAGTGGCCACTGCCTCCACATCAATGATAAAATGTCTTCCATGGCTAGAATAACAATAAGTCTATAGTAGAATAGCAGTATGTCTACTCTAGTCCATCTTTCATCCCCCAAACCTGATGATTCTGGGATGGTGATGCCCACTCTCCCTCTAATTGAGAGGAGGCTTAGATCCCATGGGGCAGATAGATGAGACTATCTTGCTTGCAGTTGCAGACTCTCTCTGTTCCCTGGGATGAGTGTTGTCCATCATCATTTCCTTAATAGTTGTCCTGAGTAAGTCCGATGAATGGGAGAGAAGGTGTTACAACTCGGTTGAGATTCTGGGCCCCAATGGCACATGGAGAGCCCAAAGATTTAAGTCTCTTGGACATAAACCTATCAACTCTAGTACTAACTATAGGTTCAAATATAAAGGGCAGAAGGACCATGTGTACTGAAACATGACTGAGCCTAACTCTGTCACTCTGGGGAGCATAAATTCCCAAGTAGGGTCCACAGGCAGGGTACCAAACTCCTGAACTGTGTGCCCTGCCTATAGTGTCTGAATGTCTCTGGAGCCCTCAGGAGCCCCACTATTTGAGGCAATATTCACTGTGGCAGTCAATGAGATACTGCTGAGATGTACATAAGAGTAACCTCTAGAATGACCTCTCAACTCACTTTTAAGTCTCTCTCTGTTTTAATATAAAAATAGTATTTTAAATTATCAATCATTATTAAAAAGAGAGCTTGAAAAATTTGTGTAATCCCTCTAAGAAGATATTCCTCTGGTTTCTTCATGTACACAAAGCAAATGCACTCCTATTTTAGAAGCTCAAGTCAACACCTTAGACTGGTATCCTAGATTCAAGTTTATTATCTATAGTATTATCACAGCACTTGGGACTTGCTTCTGTAAGGTCTACCCTCTGCAACCCACCAGGACCCCACCCCAAATGGAAGGGGATCCTACAATGGGAGAGGCTCATGGTATTATTTTAAAAGCCTCTCCTAGCTCATTCATGCTTCTCTTTAAACTTGACTCTGTGAATTGTTTACAATGACACAGTTTACTAGAATTATTTCAGAGACCTGTCTTAACTCAGTCTAGATGTGATATGCCTCACTGAACTAATAGAATCCTTACCCCTGAAAAAAGGGTGTATTATGTGTTACATTTTTCCTACAATTCATGATGTGTCTTTTGAGAAGAATTGTGTATTTTATATAATTTGTCAAGGACAATTTCAAAATGCTTAGCATCATCAGTCTCTCTGACAACAACTCTAATGGTTTCACTCTGTAGTCAGAGTTTTGCCAAATGCAAGCTAAGATTCAGACCATCACACACCTGCTCCCTACCTATTGTTTCTGATGAATCATCTGTTGAAAAGACAACCAAGTTTAGGAAAAGAATTCATCCTTGAAATATTTCTTCTTTAATTAAGTCAACAGATGTTATTTGAAGTCTATACCTGGGGAATTTATAATTTCAGTTTTAAAAAGTAAGAGGAATTCACAGTTCTACCTTCATAATGATTTTTTTTTGAGGTACCGGGGTGGGGGATTGAACCCAGGAATCCATATGTGGGAAGCCTACACTCAACTGCTGAGCCACATCACCTCCCTTAAGGTGTTTTTGGTTTTTTTTTTTTTCATTTCTTTGCTTTTTTGTCTTTTTTTCATTTTTAGGAGGCACTGGGAACTGAACCTGGGACCTCTCATGTGGGAAGTAGGTGGTCAACTCTTGAGTCACATCCGCACCCCCATAATGATTTTTTAAAAATATGTAACCAGCCTGGTAATGGCTGATAATAGTCAAGAATTTGTGATGGTTTTCATTTTCAAAAATTTTAATAGTATTTTGCAAAAGCACTTTCACTTAAGTTATTATCTGGACTTCATTGTTTCCCAGCCGGATGTCTTATCTCCCTCTCATGGTGGGAGGTAGGACAGAGCTGGCCTGGCTAAAATGGGCTCCAGGATGGAGCAGATGGCAGGAAGTAGCCCTTACATCCTCTCTGGTTGCATGGAGGCAGACTGCAAACAGCAAAGTCAAAGACCAAAGTCAGAAATGCACAGCTAATCCAGTCACCAAGGCAAGAAGAGTATAAAGCAAGCAGCAGTTAACTGATGCAGCCTGTGGGTGAAAGAGTCAGTGGAAATGAGAATAAACACCTGCCAGGAGGTAAAGGCAAGCAGGATGGTAATGGGAAAATACTACAGAAGATGAGTTCTTGCTGCCCGTACAGTATGAGAGCGAGGATAAAGGTGAAGAAACCCAATAAACTCTATGAGCTTTAGTCTCTTTGTTTCCTGCTCTCTCTGCCCAATAAGGCACAGAAAAGATCAAATTTAAATCCTGTATGTGAAGTCTAATATAGCATTACTATTTTTAATTATTAATGTTTATGATATAATTAAGAGCTTGGTGGAAAGATAGTCAGATTACCTGAATACGCAGAGAAAATGGGTGCATGGTAAGATTGTTTTTTTATGGCACAACCAAATAGGACAAAACATGTGGTTTGTTATTTACTTTAAACTGAGCCTGCTACTATTAGTTTCTGGCCAAATTACTTAATTAGATCTGAGATTGCCAAACATTTATGATAGTTGTAATTTTTGAACAAACCTATCCATTGCCTGTTGTGATGACAAGTTCTAGCAAATTCACAGATCAAAATTTATATACGAGGAAAATCCCAACATGAAAGAATTGGATTTTTTAAAACACCAGGTCTCAAATTATCCACCTACTCTGACATTTTCAATATCTTGATTAAATATTTTATGATGATACTACTTAAGCTAAAATGTAAAAGCTAATGTACAGTGACATCTCTTTATATAAAAGGATCCTAAGCTGATTTATTACCAGGTTGAAGCATGTCAGTGAATGCAACTATTTCTAAAGTAACGAGACTTCAAAATTTAAATTTTCTTCCACATTCTTAGTCAAACAGCTTCTGCTAAACAATTTCTATGAAAAACGGGCCTTTAATTTTACAAGACTAAACTTTATTTTCCTATGATCTCACCTTTAGTTTCATTTTTCAATTCAATTTAGTGCCTGCCATGTTCTGTACTAAAGTGATAAATTTGGAACTCTATGAGCAATTATAATTCATTTTAATACCTGCACATTTGAGAAAAGTGAATGCCAAAGCTTCAGATTTAGTTCTTCTCAGACTTGATTCTTCACTTAACCTCTACTCAACAGAAAAGTAGTTAATCAGTTGCCAGATTGGCGTCATGTTTTCTGATTGCTTCTCACTATCCTGATTTTGTCTTCTACTAAATTTATTACATTCCATCACCTGGAAAGGATGCTGGGGGAAATACACACACACATATATAATTTAATTATTTTGGATAGGGCAGAGGGTGTTAAGAAACTACTTCTAATGCTTTTCTTACAGTTACATAGAACTATTTACCAATACAATTAATAACATAAAGCACTGTCATTATAATCTACAAATATAAATTCAGAAAATCTGAATAGTGATACATGGGTATTATTGCTGAGGCTCAAAAAGACTTTTATAACTAAATGGATTTCAAGGATTATTAAAGGAGAGAAATGACTTGGGGTTTTATATTAGTAATAGTTTCTGCTACAGGAAGCATTAGAGGTGCTATAAAATAAAGAGGATGAAGCCAGTAGGATGTTAAGGACAGAACAAACAAGACAGAGTAAAGCAAGGCACAAAGAGAAGAAGCAGTTGCTCATGGGACAGTGTGGGATCTGGGCTATAGATGCAGGAGGTGGCAGCAATGGTAGTATAATAGGAAAGAAAGATGTCCTTGATGACAGCATTTTGGTGGGAGGAAATAGAAGAGAGGAGGGAAAAAATTAAGGGCAGAGAAAGACCAGATGGTAATAGTGTTGAGCCAAACACCGAAATATGTCAAAAACTCAAATTTTAACAGTAGAGACCAAGTGAAATGGAAAAATGGCAACAAATAGAAAAAAATAGTATTTATTTTCATTGACTTAACATAGCTACTTCTTATCTCTTCTAAAAAATATTTGACAAATGTACCATACTAATGCAAGATGTTAATAGGACAACGTGTGCACAGATTAGGGAGGTAAGTGAGAACACTCACTTTCTGCACAAATTTTCCATAAAAACAAAATACAGTAAAATCTTGAGACTATTAAAACTTTCAAAGTATTTGCTATACTTTGAGTATATACTTTGAGCTATAGCTACTCAGAAAGAAAGGGGAGATAAATCAGAATGAAGACTCAGATATTTACAACAAGGTGAATAAGTTAGAAGTAAAAGCAGTGAGTTGGGGAAAGTTCTCTACTAACTGTAAGGGTCGACAGAATGAATGTGTTTGAGCAAAAAACCTGGAGCTTTGTCTCGGCCAGGATAAAGAAACTTTATAAATTGTACAACATATTAAATATCATTATCTGAAATTTGGACACCTACTAACTCTCTTTGGGACCTAAAATTGTCCTGAACAGACATTATCTCCTGTGTGACAACAGAAGGAATAAGATATAATGTGTAGTAATCTCAATCTTGATGTCACAGGGAGTAAACTTGCGTGACTAGTTCAGGAAGCGGTCTCTCCCATCTCTCAGCAAGCTCTGTTCTTGTTCTTTTCCCCCATGTCCTAATAAATTCTTTTTACTGGCCTAAAAAAAAAAAAAAACAAAAACAAGGCTAACAATTGAGCGACTGTTTTTTGAAACCAAAGAGGTCATTGTCCAAATGTGTAGCCTTCTTGGGGCCTGACTTGGTCAAATGACATTGATTCGTATTTAATGAGTGCTTGTGTGCTTGTGCTGGGTGCCAGAAAATATTTGTAAACAAAGCAGCCCAAGGTCCTCTTTGCAGAAAGCCTACATTTTGGTAGAGAAGTCAGAAAATAAAGTATTATATATATATATAAATAATTACAACTCATGACAGGTGTTAAGAAGAAAATTAACACTGCTGTCAAGAATTAAGGGGTGGGAAGGGATCCTCTTGCTTAGATACAGTGTCAGGGAAGGCTTGTCTTAGGTGATGACATTAGACAGAGAATATGGAGTACACAGAAGAGAAAATAAAGCATATCCCTAGATGATCTTTCCTGAACTATTAATAGCTCTCTACCAGACTTTCAACATGCACCATATAAGCAGGGTGTTTAAAGCTACATACTCTGGGCAAACGACCTGGGTGCAGACGTTCCGTATGACTAATTAAGAAAATTTCATGAATTTAAGAAGTCTACAAATTGGTGATGAAGTTAATATCTTATTATAAATATTAATAAGCTTAACCAATATTTTAGCTCAAATGAAAGGTAGAGACGTAACTGAAAAAATAGTGAAATTTAGAAAGGACAATCATAAGACATGAAAGAAATATGTAAATGTGTTCCAGATGTTTGTTTTAAATTCTAATGGTGCTTGTTACAAAAATATAGTGAGTTCTAGTCTTCATTCTGCACTCAGAGTGGTCCTCTGGATCTCAGAATCAACCACAAGCTCCACTGTCTGGAGCAGCTCCATTCCCACAAACCCATAGACTGTACTAAAAGAATCCTGTCCACTTTGTTTGAGGGATTCTATCTACCCCCCTGGATATGAGTAACTAATGATCCTCCATAGGTCCATAATTCAATTTTGTAGTATTTTTAAATGAGTTCCCTTTCTTTGAAAAAAAAAATCTGTTTGCGTAAAACCTAAGTGAAAATAAACATACAGTGAAAAGTAATTCTTCCAACCCCAGCCCCAAAGTCTCCAGCCTCTTTCCCCAATGGGAACAGTGTACATAATCAAGTATATAATTCAAGTGCACGATTCAAGATAATGCACAAAAAATTATATATACATATACACAGACATATTTTTATTGCTCCAAGGCAGCATTTTCTTAATAGGTACTATGGATTAAACTCAGGATCTCATACATGGGAAGCAGGCACTCAACTACTGAGCTACATGGACTCTCCCATATGCTTTTCAATCCATATATCAGAATTATATACATAATATCCTATGCCAACTTTTATTTAACATTATATCTTGGAGATCGTACATTGCATTTTATACGTAACAACGTATTTAACCTGTTCCCCATTGATTCTGCCATTGTGTTGCCAATCACTGATATTATTAACTGCTGAAATTAACATCACATTAGGTACATGTGTGAGAATATCTGGAAGATGAACTCCTAAATTGGAATCACTTGGTCAAAGAAGAAGCACATTTTAAAATTTGATAACAATTTCCAAATTGCCTTCCAAAGAGGGGGTACCAATTTATACTTCCACAAAGAATAATTGAAAATGTCTATATGTCAAACTATGTGGTAAAATCTTTACTTATATAACTCATAATATAACAACATTATGAGGACATATAATTATTATTCCCAATTTAAAGCTGAGTTAATGGGGGTACAGAAAGGTTAAGCAACTAAGTCACATAGAAATTAAACGACCAAACTGGGAGTTCATCCTAGGCAGTTGGATGAAGAACTCATCCTATTATCCATTGTGCTCTATGGCCTTCCAGAGTTTCAGTCCTATTTTAGCCGTTTACAATGGGTTGGCTTAAAAAATAGGAATTTATTGGCTCATAGTCTCAGAGGCTAGAAGAGCCGGTATTTTCTGACTGGCCAGCAAACTTTGGAGTTCCTTGACTTACACACAGCAATGACTATCATGGTGTTGTCTCCTTTCTCTTTCAGGTTCCAGCTTCTAGTTGTTCCCCATGGCTTCTTTCTCTGTGTGCTTTTTCAAAAGGCCTCTAGTAATAGGATTAAGACCCACTTGATTGGGCTGGGCCACACTTTAACTGAAGTAATCTCATGGAAAGGTCCTGTTTACAATGGGTTCACATCCACAGGAATGGATTAGGATAAGAACATTTTTTTTTTCTGGGGAACATGACTCCAAGCCACCATAAGTACCCCTTGGCAAAGTTATTTACTTCTGACATAGTTTTTTTGTTTTGTTTTTTAATGTCCTAAGGGGGAAAATAAAATGCATCTCAGAGCACTGATTTGAGAATGAAGTGAGATAATATAAGGAAAATCCCATGCACAAGGGGCTAAATAAATATGAGTTCTCTTCCTTCTTGTCAAGAAATATATGGATCACAAGGCAGGATAAACCATTTCCTGGCTTTTAATGGCATGGAAATTAAAGAAGCAACTATGATGATTTTTAATGTTAATACTAAAAGCAACAGAAATTGGGATATGTGATGGAATTCCCCTCATCTCTCCTCTCCCTGTCTTTCTTCAACAAAGTCTTTAATTCAAATTGGTTTACACTTGTCCCTGATCTTTTTGCAGAATGTTATTTAAGATTTCCAGCCCCTAGAAACCAGTTTAAGAGGTAAGAGTCACAAGAACCTTCTATTCAGGAAATTTCTCAAAGTTCTGCTGATTATCATTAGTCTTTGGCTAATGATAAACTAAGAGCAAGTGTCAATCTATAAAGAGGAATTAAGGGAATACATTTATGTTCAGCTACAGAGTAGATAATGGTAGAGTGTAAGATGACTCAGAGAAAACTTTGTACTGCTGAGTAAGACCTGCTCATAAGAATATTTCCATACCCAAATGTTAAGTTCTGTCTCCTTTAATATGATAAAACAGTTGACTCAATAGTTATTGAATACCTTCTCTTGGGAGTGAATCTTAGGAATAAAAAATCTAAAGAGAGGTCCTCTTTTCCCCACTCATGATTTTAAAATGAGGGGCTGGAGTTGAAGCAGAACAGAGGTTGAGGCTTCAGTGACTCACCATCATCATTCTGTTAGCAGGATTCCCTTAAATCTCACCTCACTTTCCAGTTTCTCTCTGGAGAAACTCTAACATTTTATCCAAAATGTACTCAATCAGTGTCTTTCACTTTCATAACAGAGTTTTGCTGTTCCTGCAACAGCATCTTTTTTAATGTTTTCCTTAGTTCAAAAGAAAAAAATCTCATACCCCTTAAATTGACCCTTAGCATTGATATAGTACCTTCTTTGATATTTATGCAAAATATTACAATATTGCTATTAACTATAGTACATATAATACATTAATTGTTTTTTCCCATGTGTCACCATATTCTTACCATCTTGTAATAATGATGTGCATTTGTTCCAGCTCATGGAGGTACATTCTTGCATTTGTACTCTTAACCAGAATCCTCATCCACCTCTGGGTTCATTATGTTATTCAGTCCCCAGGTTTTCTTTACTTTCAATTGGCATTTACATCCCTAAACTACTCTTTTCAGCCACAATCCCATTTATAAACCAGTCATGTTAATTATAGTTATTATAATGTATTACCATAACCTCTATCCATTTCTACAATTTTACAGTTAAGCTAATTAAAAGTTCTACATACATTAAACATTATTACCCTTTAAACACTGAACTTATTTCCTAATAATTTACACTTGTAGGTTTATTCTTCATATTTAGTTCATATTAGTGAGGCCATATGATATTTGTCCTTTTGTGTCTGGCTTATTTCACTCAGCATAACATCCTAAAAGTTCATCCATGTTATTATATGTGTACTAATTTCATTTCTTCTTACAGCACCATGGTATTCAATTATATGTATAAACCATATTTTGTTTACCCATTCATTGACTGATGGACACTTGGGTTGTTTCCATCTTTTGGCAATGGTGAATAATTCCTCTATGATCATTGGTGTGCAAATGTCTGTGTTACTGTTTTCAGTTCTTCTGGATATATTCCTAGTAGAGGGATTGCCAGATTATATGGCACTTGTCTTTTAGCTTCCTGAGGATCCACCAAACTGTCTTCCACAGAGGCTACGCCAGTCCGCATTCCCACCAACAGTGAAGTAGTGTTCCCATTTCTCATCATCCTCTTCAGCACTTGTTTTCTGTTTTTTTTTTATAATGACCATTCTATGAGGTGTGAAAGGATATCTCATTTGCATTTCCCTAATAACTAGTGATATTAAACATTTTATGTGTTTTTTTCACCATTTTCATTTCTTCATTGGAGAAATATCTATTTTAAATATTTTGCCCATTTTTAAAATGAATTGCTTGTCCTTTTATTGTTGAGTTGTATGATCTCTTTTTATAGCAAGGAAATCAAATGATCAGATATGCAGTTTCCAAATATTTTCTACCATTGAGTAGGCTGGCTTTTCACCTTGACAAAGTACTTCGATGCACAAAATTGTTTTTAAGTTTTAGAAGGTTCCATTTATCCAGTTTTTTTTTTTCTTTGTTCATGCTTCAGGTATAAGGTTTAAGAAACCACCACCTACTACCACCTACTACCAGATCTTGAAGATGTTTCCCTACATATTCTCCTAGGAATTTTATGTTTTAACTTTTATATTTAGGTCTTTGGTCCATTTTGAGTTAATTTTTATATAAGGTCCTCTTTCTTTCTTTTGGATGGCTATCCAGTTCTCCCAGCACCATTTTTTGAACACACTGTTCTGCCCCAGCTGGGTGGGCTTGACAACCTCGTTAAAAATCACTTTGTAGGTGTGAGGGTCTGTTTCTGAAAAATCACTTTGGCTCCATTGGTTTATATGTCTATCTTTCTGCCAATACCATCCTGTTTTAACCACTGTAGTCATGTAATACTACTTAAAATCTGCAAGTAAGAGTCCTTCAACTTGATTCTTCCATTTTAAGATATTTCTGGTTATTTTAGGCCCCTTACCCTTCCAAATAAATTTGATAATTGCATTTTCCATTTCTTTAAGGAAGGCTTTTGAATTTTTATTGGGATTATATTGAATCAATATATCAATTTTGATAGATTTGACATCTAAACAACATTTAGTCATCCAATCCATGAATATGGACTGTTCTTCCATTCATTTAGGTCTTCTTTGGTTTCTTTTAGCAATACATTGTAGTTTTTTTTAAAAACAAGTACTTAATGTCCTTGATTAAGTTTATTCCTAAATATTTGCCTGTCTTTAGTCGCTACTGTAAATGGAATTTTTCCTGACTTCCTCCTCAGATTGCTCATTACTAGACTATAGAAAGCATACTGAGATTTTTTCACATTAATGTTGTACCCTGCCACTCTGCTAAACTTGTTTCTTAGCTCTAGCAGTTTTGTTGTAGATTTTTCAGGAATTCCTAAGAATAGAATCATTAATTTGTAATTAATGAAAGCTTTAATTCTTCCTTCCCAATTTGAATGCCTTTTATTTCTTTTTCTTGCCTGATTGCTCTAGCTAGAGCCTGTAGCCCTGTATTGAACAACGGAGGTAACAGTGGGCAACCTTGTCTTGTTCCTGATCTCAACAGGAAAGCTTTCAGTCCTTCACCATTAAGTACAATGTTAGTTGTGGATTTTTCATATATGGCCTTTATCATGTTGAGAAAGTTTCCTTCAATTCTGATCTTTTGGAGTATTTTTATTAAGAAAGGTTGCTGTATTTGTCAAATGCCTTTTATGAGTCAATAGAGATGATTGTGTGATTTTTTTTCTTCTTTGATTCTTTAAAGTGATGTATTATGCTGATTGGTTTTCTTGTATTGAACCACCCTTGCATGCTTGGTTTAAAACCCACTTGATCATGATGAATAACTCTTCTAATGTGTTGTTGGATTCAATTACTGAGTATTTTGTTGAGTATTTTTGCATCTATATCATTACAGAAATGGTTCTATAATTTTCTTTTTTCTTAATATCTTTATCTGGCTTTGATTAGGGCAATTTTGTCTTCACAGAACAAATTTGGGAACATTCCTTCCTGTTCAAATTTTTGGAAGAGTTTAAGATTGGTATTGGTATCTAAGATTGGTATTTGAATGCTTGGTAGAACTCACTTTAATACATCTGGTCCAGGGCTTATCATTTTGGGGAGTTGTTTAATGACCATTTCAATTTCTACCTGTGATTGATTTGTTTAGATTTTCTATTTCTTCTACAGTCAGTGTAAATTGTTCTTGTGTTTCTAGTAATTTGTCCACTTCATCTATATTGTCTAGTTTGTTGGTGTAAACTTGTTCATAGTATCCTCTTATGATCTTTTTTATTTCTATGGTATCAGTAGTCATGTCCCATTTTTATTTCTGATTTTATTTTTTAAATTTATTTGCATCTTCACTCTTTTTTTCTTTGTCAGTATACCTAAGAGTTTGTTGATTTTGTTAATTTTCTCAAAGAACCATTTTTTGTTTTTGTTAATTCCCTAAATTTTTTTATTCTCAATTTCATTTATTTCTGCTCTGATCTTTGTTATTTCATTCCTTCTGCTTACTTTGGGAATAATTTGCTTTTCTTTTTCTATCTGGTTCCTCCAGCTGTGTATTTAGGTCATTGGTTCTAGCTCTTTCTTCTTTTTTTTAATGTAAGTGTTTAGGGCTATAGATTTTCCTCTCAGCACTGCCTTTGCAGCATCCCATAGGTTCTGATGTTTTGTGTTCTCATTTTCATTCATCTTGAGATACTTACTGATTTTTCTTGCAATTTCTTCTTTGACCCACTGATTATTTAAAAGTCTGTTTAATCTCCATATTTTAAAAATTTTCCCTTTTTCTGCCTGCTGTTGATTTCCAGCTTTATGCCATTATGAAAAGAGAAAGCTTTGTATAATTTTGATCTTTTTGAATTCATTAACATCTGTTTTGTTACCCAACATGTAGTCTATTCTAGAGAATGATCCATGAACACATGAGAAGAATGTATATTCTGCTGATTTGGAGTACAATGTGCCGTATATGTCTATTAAGTTTAGTACATTTGCCATATTATTCAAGATCTCTGTTTCTTTATTGATCCCCTGCCCAGATGTTCTATCTGATGATGAGAGTGGTCTAATGAAGATTCCAACTGTTATTGTCCAGATACATATTTTCCTCATGTAATTTGGGGCATCCTAATTAGGTGCATATACATTTATGTTTGTCATTTTTTCTGGTGCCTTGCCACTTTTATTAATATATAATGTCCTTACTTGTCTCTAATAATAATTCTGCTTTTAAAGCCTATTTCACCCAATATAAGTTTAACTATTCCACCTTTTTGTTGTTGTTGTTACTGCATGCATGGATTATCTTTTTTCAGCCTCTTCTTTCAATCTATTTGTATCCTTGGTTCTAATGTAAGTCCCTTGTAGACAGCATATAGATGGTTCATATTATCTTACCTATTCTTTCAGTCTGTGTCTTTTGATTGGGTTGTTTAATCCATTAACATTCAATGTTATTACTGTAAAGGCAGTTCTTCACCCATTTTGATCTTTGGGTTGTGTCTGTCATATCTTGTTTTCACCACTCTTTGTACATTTTTAATTACTTTTACTGATATGATCTTTATTTCTAGACTCTCTTCCAAGCCTCTCTCTCGGGTCTTTCCTTTTCAGCTGTAGCACTCACTTTAGTATTTCCTACAGCACTGGTCTCTTGGTGAGACACTCTCTCAGTTTCTGCTTTTCTGTGAATATTCTAAACTCACCCTCATTTCTGAAAGACCATCATGCCAGATATAAGATTCTTGGCTGGCAGTTTTTCCTTGCAGTATCTTAAATATATCATACCACTGCCTTCCTGCCTCCATGGTTTCTGATTAGAAATCAGGACTTAATCTCAATGGACAACCTTTATATGTGATGAATCAATTTTCTCTCGTTTCTCTGAGGATTCTCTCTATCTTTGGCATTTGATATTCTGATTAGTATGTGTCTCAGAGTAGGTCTATTTGGATTTATTTGGATGGGAGTATGTTGTACTTATCCTTCAATAGGGTTGGGAAATTTTCTACCATTATTTCCTCAAATATTCTTTCTGCCCCTTCTCACTTCTCTTCTGCTTCTGGGATACTCATGACATATATGTTTGTATGTCTCTTGCTGTCATTTAGTTCTTTTTCAGAGGCCTTGTTTTCAAGCTCATTGATCCTTTCTTCTGCCTCTTCATATCTGCTGTTATATGCCTCCAGTGTATTTTTAATTTCATTTATTGTGCCTTTCATTCCCATAAGATCTGCTATTTTCCATGTATACTTTTAAATTCTTTATTGTGTTCTTTCATTGTCTTCTTAATATCCTTAATCTCTTTAGCCATCTCATTGGCTTTTTTAAGGAGATCTGTTTGAACAGCTATGATTAGTTGTCTCAATTCCTTTATGTCATCTGGAGGCTTATCTTGTTCCTTTAACTGGGCCATAGCTTCTTGCTTCTTGGTAAGGATTGAAAAATTTTTGGTCATATCTGACTTATTCTGGGTTCAGTTTCTCTCTTTAGTCTAGGCCTTTCTATCTGGTTGACTTTGTGCTACAGCCTCTCTTTGATACTGGTTCAACTTAATTTGGAACTTTAGAGTGGCTCATATCTAGCAAATCTGCATTTTTTTTTTCAGTTCTTTTTCCTTTGTTTCTTGTCTTTTCTCCCTTGTTTGTTGTGGAGTAGGAGCCAAGGATGCAGTTAGTATTGTAAGCTGTGGAGTCTGATACTGCCCATGTGGCCTTAGGAGCTGATGAAGCTTCTCCCTTTCTCCCCTTCCGGGGATAGGGATGGAACCACAGCCTTATGAGGTAATCAAATTTATGCAAGCCAAACTGTCTATAGTTGTCCAGAAAGACTTATGAGTTTCTACACCCTTCCTCCCCTACTAGGGGCAGGGATAGAGCCACAGGTGTGCAAAGCAATCTTATCTGTGCAGGTCAAAAGTGACTGCAATTACCCAGAGAGGCTGAAGAAGAACTGTCCCTTCTCCTGCCCTATCAGGGGTAGGGATGGAGCCACAGGTGTGTCCAAAATTCTAGTCCATGAGGGCTGAAAGTGGCTTCAGTTGCCCAGAGAGGCTGGGGGAACACTTCTTCCCCTCCTAGCTTATCAGGGGTGGGGTTGGAGCCCCCACTCCTGTCCTGTTATGGTGAGCAGCAATGTAGTCCAAGCAGACCAAAAACAACTACAGTTGTGCAGAGAGGCTGGTGCAAGTCCTCTAAGCTTCCCTCCTTGAGAGGGGTGGGGCTGGAACCCAGGGTAGGACTGCAATCCAGTCTGGGTAGAAAGAAGTGGGTCCCTACCGTCATGTGATTTTCAAGCAGCCCTGCTTCCCCTCATGCCAGGTGCAGAGTTAAAATGGAGGTTTCAAGCCTCTTTCCAATGTGGACATATTCAAACTTTAGCTCTTCATAATATTGGACTTTAACCAGCCAAATTTACTTATCGGTAGTTGAAGTCAGTGCCTGATCATCTCTTTCATCCCCATTTTTGGGAAATGGAGCTTCCAACTCAAGGCAGAGAATAGCTCCCAAGCCTGCCAGTGGTGGGTGGGCATCAGCCGCTATGGTGTGGAGTGCTCTACTCATGAATCTTCCCTGCAGATGGGCAGTCTCCTCCTTTGATTCTTCCAAGGATGTTGCAGGATGCTCTTCTGCTCTCCTGGACCCTGCAAACAAGTGATTTAGATGACTCTGGCTGATTACCAACTGTACTGTAGGATAAGCTAATTCTTGGTGCACCTAACTCTGCTGCCTTCTTGCCCCTCCCAGGACACAATGGTTTTGATAAGACTTAGAAATCTCACAACAAAATAAAAATGTCAGAATAAAAAAAACATTGATTTGTTAGAAAACAACAAACATCCTCACCATTACACTACCTCCATCCATCATGTCACCTATCCCTTTCATCTGAGTCCTTAATCTATTTCCATGGCCCGCCCTTGGCCAATATACAATATGCTCCCTACCCTATTCCATCTATTCCAAGTGTGATAACCAGCACTGGGGTGATATTTCAGTGATTTAGCCATTCATTTATTCCATAAATATTCACTAAGTACCAGGTATTGTTCAAAGCACTATAATGAAGTTGCCTTTTTTTGTCTTTTTTGCAAGTTACATGATACTTATTTTTACGTGGAAAATTTAATCTTTTTGTCTTTTTTTAGCTGGGTAAATGTGTCCAATTTCAAAATAGCCAAGTTGCAGTGTCATATACCACCAAAAAGTGTTAAGCAGATAGAAAAGATTACAGTATGATGTAGTTTGGGAAAGAGAAATCAGTGCTCTTAACAATAAGTAATTTAAACGATCCTATGGGCAAAAGGTTCTGGGCATCTCATTAGTACTTCTTTTAGTGTGCATTTACAAAAATGTTTCAGAGACGAAATGTTCCGCAAATTTAGTAAATCTAAATACTTTGCAATCTGCTTTAGTTTAAGAAAAATACAATTTACTTCTTTATTTTAAGTAAAATGGAGCAGTTCATGCTTTAAATATACCTTTTTGATCCAACTCATAACAAAAGTATATCAAATTTTAAAAGGAAAAACCTATAACATATATCTATTAAAATCTATTAAGCATGCTTGGGCACCAGAAAAAGAAGAGAAATGCGAAGAGTCGAGCAGAGATCAGGCCACAGCCTTGCTGGGCTCCAGTCCTGAAGTCAGCAGCTGGGGAGGCAGAAAAGGGCACCTAAATATGTTTCATGATATCCAGTCAACTGGAGCCAGAGTTTGAAGACAGGGATAGGTAGGATTCCTTCCTAGCGAAAAGAGGCTAAACAGTTGCAACACATCACTGCCTGAGACTATGACTTTGTAAAGTACTGCAGAAACAAGAAGACCCAAATATAACTTGCACCTGAAAAACTGCACTAAATGACTCTGGCCTGGGTCCTAGATGTAATAACTCTGATAGGATGATGGACAGTTGCTCTGCAATAATATAACGATACCTGGAATGAGGTGAAGATCAGGAAATTGGAAGAAGGAAGCTGCAAAACTACTAGACAAGGAGCTAGGAAGGAGGAGAAAAAAGAAGATCTCATTCAAAATGAGGCTGCACTTTTCTGTCATTTTTACTGAACCTGTGGTTCGTACTGGGGTCAGTGTAGGCTCTGGAGACACAAATATCTGGACTGTCCATGTGCCAGCAGGGCCCTAAACCTCTGCAGAGTTGGGTTCCTTGGACTTACCCAGGTCAGCTAACAGGGAGGTGAGGATGGTCAACCACCACACCAGGAAATGGAGAGAATCTACAACTGCAAGCAGGAGAGTCCTATCCATCAGTCATGTGGGATCTAAGCCCCCTCTCAATTTAGAGGTGGAATGGACATCACCATCCCAGGGTCCACAGGATGGAGGAATAAAATATGAATTAGAGTGGACTTACTGGTATTCTACTATAGAATTATTGTATCTCTAGCAATGGAAGAAACTGTATCATTGATGTGGCCATGGGAGTAGCCAAGGGCAGGGAGAGAGAAGAGGTGTGATGTGGGGACATTTTCGGGACTTGGAGTTGTCCTAAATGATATTGCAGGGACAGATGCAGGACATTATATATCCTGCCATAATCCACTGAATGGATTGGGGGACAGTGTAAAATACAATGTAAACTATAATCCATGCTGTGTAACAGCAGTACTCCAAAATGTATTCATCAAATGCAATGAATGTGCCACAATGATGAAAGAGGTTGTTGATGTGGGAGGAGTGGGGAGATGGGGAGTGTAGTATATGGGAACCTCATATTTTTTAATGTAACATTTTGTGTGAGCTATGTATCTTTTAAAAAAAGGACAATAAAAAAATTTTTAAGGTAAAAAATAAATAAAAAAACAAAATGAGCCTGCAAAACAAAACTCCAAAACACATCAGAATTCTAATGCTGTGTAGGTTATTCAGCCAAAAATCAACAACTAGAACACAATTCCATTCCAGGTGAAATTTTACAAAACTGTGTAGCCAAAACTTTAGAATAAATATGCTTTGAATACATAAAGAGAAAATAAACGGTTATATGAATATCTTTAAATATGAAAAACAGACAGAAAAGAAACCAGTCAAGTAATTATAAAGCAGAAACAGCTAGACAGCTTGGAAATTAAAAATCTGTTTACTGAGATAGAAAATTCAAAAACTGAGGTAAACTTTGGAATAGAGACTATAAGAGAGAAAATTTTTAAACTGCAAAATATTACTGCAGGATTCACCAAGATCACAGTATAGAGAACAAAGTGAAAATAGAGTGACATACATTCCAGTATGCCTGTAAACTGGGATAGCTCCAGTTTATATCAATTGCCTGACGCCATTGAGCTGTTGTCTCTTAACTCTCAAATACTTCCTTGTTTATGCAATACACTGTATAGTCATCCAAGTGTTAAGAAACACATAGGATAGACTGAAAGATGAATAGGATTTTCATAAGACAAGTATAGAGGAAATCACAAAGTAATATTTAAAGAGAAAAAAGTTGTGAATTTTCCAAAAGTGATGAAAAACTTGTTTCTTCAAATTGAAAGTAAACAATAAGAGCTAAAAAGGATCTATAAAAATATATTCATATTTAGACTTATAGTAAAACTAGAAAATATTAATGAAAGAGAGACACTCTTAAAAGCTACCAGAGAGAAAAGACAGATTACAGATAAGAAATGATAAACCAAGCAGATTTTTCACCACCAACAACAGATGCAATAAAACTTTGCTTAGGTATGTATTCATCCTAATGAGGGAAAATTATTTGTCAGTCTAGAGTAAACAAGCAATAAAAACAAGATGGTGGAAAATAAATATTCAATCTATAAAGTATGTTTATATTCTTGGGTTTTAGAGGAGGATAAAAATACTAATAACTTCAAATGTTTTAAGGAAAAATTATAGTTTATTTATAATTATTATTTATAGCTTTGTATGTTAAAAAGTTAAAGTACCTTTTGCAGAAATTAGGAAAGAAACATGTTTAGCCATTTGATTTTGACAAGGTGTGTCACAGATGAGGAAAGAAGTATCTTTTTAATAAATAGGCTGGGTCAATTTGTTACCCATATGGAAAAAATGAATCTCAAGATTCTACTTCACATAAAACACAAAAATCAGTTCCAGATGGGTGGTATATCTATGTAAAATTTTAAAAATAAGATAGCAAAAAATAGCAGAGGATAATATCTTCAAGACCTTAGGATGGACAAGTCTTTTTCAGGGAAAATATAGATAAATTGGACATAATTAAAATTAAGAATTTCTGTTCAACAAAAGATACCAATAAAAGAATGAAAGAGAAGGTCATAAACTAGAGATCATACTTTCAATATTTTATCCAAAAAAAATTTTGTATGAAATGTAGTACATGTATCTATGAAAGAATAAGAAAAACAGACAACCCAATAGAAAAATGGACCAAAACTTCAACAGCTACCTAATGAAAGAGAAGACTCAAAGGGACAATAACTATTAATATATGAAAGTGTGCTAAACATAATTTTTATCAGAGAATTAAATATTGTGTCGCTAAACCACACACCCACCAGAATTGTTAAAATCAAAAAATAATCATAGAACCATGTATTAGTGAGAATGTAGAACAACTAGAGCACTCATACACTAAATGTGAGAATAAAATTTGGTACAATCACTTTGGACTTTCTGCCAAAAACTTTGTCAAAACTCTTTGTCAATAAATACTAAAGCAAAAGATATACATAACATATTAACTCAGAAATTCCAGTATTTCACTCCTAGGTACATACCAAAGAGAAATGTGAACAAAAGTAAGGTACAAGAATGTTCAAAGCAGAATGATCTATAATTTTCAAAACCTAGAAACAACCTATATGTCTGTCTTAGTTTGCCAAATGCCAATGATGCAAAGTACCAGAAATAGGTTGGCTTTTACAATGGGAATTTTATTTGGGGTAAAAACTTACAATTCCAAGGCTGAAATGTCCAAATCAAGGCACCATCAGAAATGCTTTCTCACCAAAGTCAGCTGCCATGTGGTAAAGCAAGAGGGGGGGCTGTCTCTGCCAGGACTCTGCCTTTCTCCCTAGGCTCCCAATCTCTCAGGTCCCAGCTCCCAGAGCTTAGCTCTGGGCAACTAAGCATAGGGCTTATCTCTTTCCAGCCTCCTCTCTCAGTTTCTTCTCCATTTTCTTCCTGAGTTCAGCTGTGAGCTTTCAAGCATGTGTCAGGCTCTTCTCCTCAGTCTTAAACTGCTCTATGGGCCCAGCTACTTGGGGGCTTCATCCTTAAGTGATCCTCAAGTCCTCTCTCACATGGCAGGATCATAAATGGTGGAGTTCCCTTTTCCTGTATGGGTCTGTCTCTCTCTATGTCTCCATTTATATCAGAAACAGCAAGAGGCCAGAGACTCGACCTGAGTCTTATCTTACTGAGTCATGCCAATCAAAGCATTTCAAACTCACAAGAATGGATTAATAAAAAAACATAATCTTTCTTTTTTGGGGATTCATAAAAGAACTTCATACTGTCATAGTGTCCAACAAGAGTAGAATGAATAACTAAACTGTGTTGTATTCACACAAGGAGATACTCCACAACAATAAAAGTGAATGAACCACCAGTAGATAAAATAACGTGGATGATTCTGACAAACATAACATTTAGCAAACACAAAGTGTTTGTATTGCAGTGCTCTATTTGTATGTTCAATACAGATACGTTTAATATATGGTAAGAAGACAGAATAGTGGTTAACTTTAAGAAGGGAAGGGTAGAGTCTAAGAGGGGACAGTAAAAGGGCTTTGGCATGCTGGTAAATTACTATTTCTTGATCTGAGATGGAGTTATGCAGGTGTATTTACTTATGCAGGTGAAATTTCATTAACGTGTGTGCTTAAATATAAATATACATACTTATGTATTTCTATATATTAAGAGAAAAATAGTAAACCTCAGAGGAAACCAATATAGAAATACAAATAATCTTGTTATCTTCCAAACCATCAGATGAATCAAAATAAGGAAGAAGGAGCAGCAAGTGGAGGTGAAAGAAAGGAAGAAAAAGAAAATTATAGAACTCTTACTAAAATAGAAGAAATGAAGGCCATATATATATATATAAAGGATGGCAAACAGAAAACACAAAAGAAGCCTATAGATATTAGCCCAAACGCATAAGATATCAAAGTAATTGTGTACAGAAAAATAAAGCACCTATTAAAAAGCAGAGATGATCAGATTGGATAATTATAACATAAAATTCAGTTATATGCTGGTTATAAAAGACACAACTAAAGTCAAACCAAGATTTTCAGTCAATCAAGACAGCAGCAGAAGATGCTCCAGGGTGCAGTTCCCCATAGAATCCTTGAACAAATAGAAAATCCTGGCAGAACCATCCTCCTCAAAATTCCAGAAAACGTTAAGAGGTTTCAATAAATGGTTGAGTGCTCAATCAAGAAAACACAGCTTGAAAAATGGTAAGAGAGGCTAATGGTGCCAATACCAGCCCCTCCTCCACACCATCCTCTGGACCTACTCAGGAGGGAGCAGAGTAATCCTATGCACATACTGGGTCTATGTTAGTGTCAATCTGTTGGGTTCGCAAGTTGAAATGCTGAACCAGAGAATTCATTAGGGTCACCCTCCCAGAACTTGCCTGCAGAAAGAGCAGCTTTCAGACAGAGAAAACAGGGTAAGAAACAATTAAGTCAAAGCAGCCTGGAGCAAAGAATTAACTGTTTTAAGTCATACACAGAACAGTCTTTTTCTTGAGGAGCAACGGGGCATTCAAATAAACAGGAGAATTCCTAAAGCTGAGAGCAAGCCCAAGCCTCAACAAAACACAGGTTTAGAAAAGGAGGAGAGGATCTGGCACTTTGTATTTTCCTTAATCCAAATGCAATGTGATTATTATAGATTTGCAATTTTAAATTAAAGCACCATGGTAACCACAAAGAAAATATATAAATGTAGAGAGAAAGAAATGAGAAAGGACTCAAAATGTAACCAAACAAAACAAACATCAAATAAATATGAAAGTAGACATTAAAGGAAGAATTGAGAGCAAAAGACCTAGGATTTACAAAAGCTAAATACCAAAATGGCAGAAGAAAGCCCTGCATTATCAGTGATTACTTTAAATGAAAATGGATTGAAGGGCAGAGACTGCCAGAATGGATTTTTAAAAGAGCATAACCCAATAGTATGCTCTTAACAAGAGACATATCTTAAATTCAAAGACACAAGTATGTTGAAAGTGAAAGGCTAAAAGACACAAGTATGTTGAAAGTTAAAGGATAGAAATAATACACCACTAAAATAACCAAAAGAACTGTGTGACTATACAAAAATCAGATAAAATAAACTTTAAGTAAAAATCTGTTACAAAGGTCAAAGAGGGTCACTATAAACCTGATAAAGGGGACGATCTGACAAAAAGATTTCACAATTATAAATATATATGCACTTAATGTCATATCCCCCAAAACACATGAATCAAATATTGACAGATTTGAGCAAAGAGATGGTTCTACATTAATAGTAGGATACTTCAATACACCAATTTCATAATGAATAGAATATTCAGAATAGATCAATAAGGAAATATAAGACTTAAACAACTAGACACATACATATTTAGAACACTGCACCCAACAGGAGCAGAATACACATTATTCTCTATAGTATAGAGAGTATTCTCCAGGATAGACCATACATTATGTAAAAAAAGCAAGTCTCAATAAATTTAAAAATATTGAAATAATATATCTTCTCTGAATTTAATGAAGCTAGAAATCAATAAAGAGAAATGGAAAATTCACAAATATGTGGAAATTAAATGATGTGTTCAAACAACAAATGGGTAAAAGAAGAAATCACAAGGGAAATTAGGAAATGTCTTGAGGCAAATGAAAAAAGACATAATGTACCACAACTTTCATGATGCAACAAAGGTAGAATTGAGAGGTAAATTAATAGCTCTAAATGCTTACAATAAAAAGAAGGAGAAATATTTCAAATCAGAGTCCTAAGCTCACAGATAAAGATCTAAATCCTAAACTCAAAACAAGTAGGAGGTTGGAAAGAAAGATAAAAAGGAGATAAATGAAATAGAGATTAAAAATACTATTAAGAGAATCAATAAAATAAAAAATTAGATCTTTGAAAAGATTGTTAAAATTGACAAATCCTTAGACTGGTCAAAAAATGTAAAATAGAGGAAGATGCAAATAAATACAATCAGGAATGAAAAGGGAGACATTACTACCAACCCCACAGAAATAAAAATGACTAATAAAAGATACTATGACAAATGTGTGCCAACAAATTAGATAAACTAGATAAACTGGAAAAAGTCCTAGATGTCACAAATTACCTACATTGACCCAAGAAGAAATAGACGATCTCAGTAACAAGTGAAGAGATTGAATCAGTAATCAAAGACTTTCTAAAAAAGAAAAGTCCAGGAATAGATGGCTTCACAAGTGAATTTTATCAAATAGTCCAAGAATAATTAAACCAGCTCTGTTCAAATTCATTCAACAAATTGAAGAGGAGGAAGCATTTCCTAAGTCATTCTATGAGGCTAACATCCCCCTAATGCCAGACCAGATAAAGACACCACAAGCAAAGAAAAATTATAGACCAATATTCCTTATGAATATAGATGCAAAACTCCACAAAAGACAAACTGACTCCAAGAACACATTAAAGAATTATATACCATGACCAAGTGAAATATAGCCCAGGTATGAAAGCAGGGTTCTACATGAGTAAATCAATTAAAGTAATATACCACATTAACAGAAAAGAAAAACACATGATTATCTAAATTGATGCAAAAAAAAAGGCATTTTACAAAATTCAGCACAACTTTTTAAACAAAAACACTTAGAACACTGGGCATAGAAGGAAATTTCCTCCACATAATAAAGGGCATATATGGACAGCCCATGGTTCATATCATACTAAATGGTGAAAGACTGAGACCTTTTGCTCTAAGATCAGGAGCAAAACAAGAATGCCCACTGTTACTACTGCTAATCCACATTATACTAGAAGTTCTAGCCAGAGCAATTAGGGAAGAAAAAGAAGTAAAAGACACCCAATTTGGAAAGGCAGAAATAAATGTTCCCTAATTGCAGATGACATGATTTTATATATAGAAAATCCTGAAAAAAATCCACAGCAAAGTTACTAGAACTAATAAATTCAGCAAAGTAGTGGAGTAAAAGTCAACATGCAAATATCATGAGTGTTTCTAAGAATGAATAATGAGCAATCTGAAAAGGAAATCAAGAAAAATCTCATTTACAGTAGCAACTAAACATCTATGGATAGATTTAACTAATATATAAAACACTTATACAGAGAAAACTATAAAACTTTGCTAAAAGAAATCATATAATATCTGTCTAAATGGAAGAACACTCCATGTTCATGGATCAGAAGACTAAATGTTATAAAGATGTTAATTCTATGCAAAGCAATCTACAGAGTCAATGCAATTCCAGTCAAAATTCCAACAGCCCATTTGGCAGAAATGGAAAAGTGAATAATCAAATTAACATGGAATGGTAGTGGTCCCCAAGTAGCCAAAATCGTTGTGAAAGGGAAGAAAGAAATTGGAGGACTCACTCTTCCCAATTTTACACTTACCACAAATCTACAGTAATCTAAACAGCATGTTGTGGCACAAAGACATATAGACAAAAGGAATCAAACTCAGATTTCAGAAATAAACCCTTATGTCTATGGCCAATAGACTTTTGACAAGGGTGCCAGATCCACTCAATGGGGAAGGAATAGTGTCTTCAAAAAATGGTCATAGGAAAACTGGATATCCATGTGCAAAAGTATGAAGGTGGGCCCTTATCTCACACCATATTAAAAAAAACAACCCAAAACATTTCAAAGACCTAAATATAAGAATGAAAAGTATAATACTACTGAAGGAAAACATAGGGAAGCAACTTCAACGCTGTGTTAGGTAACGGTTTCTTAGATGTTACAACGAAAGCATGAGCAACAAAAGAATAAATAGATAAATGGAACTTCATGAAAATTTAAAAATTGTGTGCATCAGCATACTTCATCATGAAAGTAAAAAGGTGTCCTACAGAATGGGAGAAAATATTTGGAAACCAATTATCTGATAAAAGTTTAGTATCCAAAACATGTAAAGAAATCCTACAACTTAGTAAGAAAAAGACAAACAATCCAATTTTAAAAAGGGCAAAAATTTGATTAGACATTTCTCCATGAAAATATACAAATGACCAAAGGCATATTAGATGCTCAACATAGTTAGCCATCAGGGAAATGCAAATCCAAACCACAATGAGATACTATTTGCCACAACTAGAATGGGTACTATTTTTAAAAAATTTTTTATTGAAGTATATCATTCATACATGAACACACATAAACAATAAGTGTATAGTAAAGATTGTGAAATTACAAAATAAACATACATAGCATCACACAGGGGTCTCAAACATCACCCCCAACCAACTCTTTGCATTGTTGTGAAACATTTGTTACAAATTATGCAAGGGCATCAACAAAATATTACTACCAACTATAGACCTTACCTTACATTTAGTGTATTTTCCCCCAATCCATACTATTTTTTAAAAATATATTTTTGTTACAGATATTGTGACCTTGCAAAACAAGGTAGATTTCCCATACAACTCCAACCCTGGTGGAACATTTGTTACAGATTAAGAGACAATATCATCAGACTATTACCACCAATCATGGTCCATAGCATACATTTGGCACACTTTTTCCATACACCTCCATTATCGACACAGTACAGCTTTGACATTGATGCAAGAATATTACAGTATTGCTGTTAACCACAATCTATAGGTCACACCAGTTGTAGTTTTCCCATGCTTCTTCATATTCCCATTACCCTGCAATAGTGATATGCATCTCCTCTAGCTCACAGAAGGGCTCTATTGATTTGTACCCTTAACAGCAATTCTCAACTGCCTATGGGTTCACTGTGTTATTCAGTCCCTAGATTATTCTTTAGTTTTCTTTCTATTGACATTTACTTCCCCAGATTACCATTTTCAGTCACAATCACATTTATAAACCAGTTGCTACTCACTATAATATGTTACTATCAACTCTATCCATCTCCACACCTTTACAGTCAAGTTAATTAAAACTTCTACATACATTAAGCATCCATAGTTCTTCTCAACCCTCCTCTTATCTTCTAATAACCAGTACTCTGGGTTTTAATTCCATGTGTTTATTATTTGTATTTAGTTCATATTAAGGTGAAACCATGCAATATGTGTCCTTTTGTGTCTGGCTTACTTCACTTAGTATAATGTCTTCAAGACTCATCCATGTTATCACATATATCCCAATTTCATTTCTTCTTATGACAGCATAGTATTCCATCATACGTATATACCACATTTTGTTTATCCATTCATTGGTGGACAGACACTTGGGTTGTTTCCATCTTTTGGCAATTGTGAACAATGCCACTATGAACATTGGTGTGCGATGTCTGTTTGTGTCATAGCTTTTAGTTCTTCTGGATATATTCCTAGCAGAGGAATTGCTGGATCATATGGCAGTTCTATATAGCTTCCTAAGGAACCAAAAAACTGTGTTCCACAGAGGCTGCACCATTTTACACTCCCACCAACAGTGAAGGAGTGTTCCTGTTTTTCCAAATTCTCTCTAGCACTTATTATTGTCTGTTTTTTAAATAATAGCCATTCTATGTGGTGTTAGATGACATCTCATTGTTGTTTTGATTTGTATTTCCCTAATAGCTAGTGATACAAACATTTTTTTCATGTGCTTTTTGGCCACTTGTATTTGCTCTTTGGAGAAATGTCTATTTAAATCTTTTGCCCATTTTTAAATTGGATTGCTTGCTCTTTTATTGTTGAATTGTATGATCTCTTTAATATAGAATGGAAATCAAACCTTTATCGATAAATGGTTTCCAAATATTTTCTTCCATTGACTGGGCTGCCTTTCTCCTTCTTGATGAAGTCCTTTGAATCATAGAAATGTTTAAGTTTGAGGAGGTCCCATTTATCCATGTTTCCTTTCATTGCTCATGCTTTTGGTGTAAAGTTTAAGAATCCACCACATACCACCAGTTCCTGAAGATGTTTCCCTACATTTTCATCTAGGAGCTTTATTGTACTTCCTTTTATATTTAGGTCTTTGATCCATTTTGAGTTTATTTTTGTATAAGTATGAGATAGGGGTCTTCTTTCTTTCTTTTAGCTATGGATATCCAGTTCTCCCAATACTATTTGTTGATTAAACTGTTCTGCTCCAACTGGAAGGCCTTGACAGACTTGTCAAAAACCACTTGGCCATAGATGTGAGGGTCTGTTTCTAAACCATCAGTTTGGTTCCATTTGTCTATGTGTCTATCTTTATGCCAAACCCATGCTGTTTTTACCACTGTAGCTAGGTAATATGATTTAGAGTCTGGAACTGAGAGTCCTCCAATTTCACTTTTCCTTTTTAGGATGTTGCTGGCTATTCAGAGCCTCTTACCCTTCCAGATAAATTTGACAATTGTGTTTTCCATTTGCTTAAAAAATGCTCTTGGAATTTTTATTGGGATTGCAGTAAATCTGTATGTCAATTTGGATAGAATTGACATCTTAATGATATTTAGTCTTCCAATCCATGACCATGGAATGTTTTTCCAATTATTTAGGTCTTTTAAAATTTTTTTTTAGCAATGCATTAGTTTTCTGAAAACAGGTTTCTTATGTCCTTGGCTAAGCTTATTCCTAAATATTTGATTCTTTCAGTTGTTATTGTAAATGGAACTTGCCCCCTGACTTCCTCCTCAGATCATGCATTATTAATGTATAGAAATGCCACTGATTTTTGTGTATTGGTTTTGCATCCTGAAATTCTACTGAAATCATTTCTTAGCTCTAGAAACTTTGTGGTAGATTTTTGTGGACTTTTTAGATATACAATCATATCATCTGTGAATAGTGAAAGTTTTAACTCTGCCTTTCCAATTTGGATGCCTTTTATTTCCTTTTCTTGCCTGATTGCTCTAGCTAGAATGTCTAGCACTATATTGAACAACAGTGGTGACAGTGGGCATTCTTGTCTTGTCCCTGATCTCAACGGGAAAGCTTTTAATTTTTCATAATTGAGTACAATGTTAGCTATGGTTTTTCATATATGGCCTTTATCATGTTGAGAGAGTTTCCTTCAATTCCTATTTTTTGTAGTATTTTTATCAAGAAAGGATGTTGTATTTTGTTAAATGCCTTTTCTGCATCAATTGATAAAATCATGTGATTTTTCTTCTTTGATTTATTAACATGGTGTATTATACTGATTAATTTTCTTGTGTTGAGCCAGCCTTGCATGCCTGGTATAAAACCCACTTGATCATGATGGACAATTCTTTTAATGTGTTGTTGGATTCAATTAGCAAGTATTTTATTGAGGATTTTTGTATCTGTATTCATTAGAGGAATGGGTTTGTAATTTTCCTTTTTTGTAATATCTTTATCTGGCTTTGGTATTAGTCTGATATTGACTTCATAGAATGAGTTTGGTAGCATTTTCTTCTTGTTCAATTTTTTGGAAGAGCTTGAGTAAGTTTGGTATTACATCTTCTTTGAATGCTTGGTAGAACTCACCTGTGAAACAATCTGGTCCTGGCTTTTCATTCTGGGGAACTTTTTGATGACTGTTTCAATCTCTTAAGATTGGTTTGTTGAGGTCTTTTATTTCTTCTAGCATTAGTGTAGGTAGTTTGTACATTTCTAGGAATTTTTTCATTTCATCTACATGTCTAGTTTTTTTTAGCATAAAGTTATTCATAGTGTCCTCTTATGTTCTCTTTTATTTCTGTGGGGTCAGTAGTAAGGTTCCCCTTTTCATTTTTTACTTCATTTCTTTGTATCATCTCTATTTCTTAGTCAGTCTAGCTATGGGTTTGTCTATTTTGTTAATCTTCTCAAAGACCAACTTTTGGTTTTGTTAATTTTCTCTATTGATTTTTTGTTCTCAATTTCATTTATTTCTGCTCTGGTATTTGTTATTTCATTTCTTCTACTTGCTTTGGGGTTAGCTTGCTGTTCTTTTTCTAGTTCCTCCAGCTGTGTAGTGAAGTCATTGATTTTAGCTCTTTGTTCTTTTTTAATGTAAACACTGAGGGTTATAAATTTTCCTCTCAACATTTCCTTTGCAGCAGGCCATATGTTCTAATACATTGTATTCTCATTGTCATTTATCTCAAGATATTTATTGATTTCTCTTGAAATTTATTCCTTGACCCACTGATTATTTAAGAGTGTGTTATTTAATCTCCATATATATGTGAATTTCCCCTTTATTTGCCACTTGTTGATTTCCAACTTTATTCCATTATGATCAGAGAAAGTGCTTTGTATAATTTCCATTTTGTTGAATTTATTGAGATCTGCTTTGTGACCCTACATATGGTCTATACTGGAGAAAGATCCAAGAGCACTTGAAAAGAAGGTATATCCTGCTGTTTTGGGATGCAGAGTTCTGTACATGTCTATTAGGTTTAGTTCATTTATCATATTATTCAAGCTCTCTGTTTCTTTATTGATCTTCTGCCCAGATGTTCTATCCTATGCTGAGAGTGGTGTATTGAAGTCTCCAACTATTAGTGTAGAGATGTCTATTTCTCTCTTCAGTTTTGCCAATGTTTGCCTCATGTATCTTGGGGCATCCTGGTTGGGTGCATATATATTTATGATTGTTATTTCTTCCTGGGGAATCATCCCTTTTATTAATATATAATGGCCTTCCTTGTCTCTAATAACAATTTTGCTTTTAAAGTCTATATCATCTGATATAAATATAGCTACCCTAGCTTTTTTTTTGTTTACCACATGTATGGAATATCTTTTTCCAACCTTTCACTTTCAATTTATTGGCATCCTTGGGTCTAAGTGAGTCTATTGCAGAAAACATATAGATGACTTACATTTTCTTATCGATTCTGCAAGTCCATTTCTTTTGATTGGGAAGCTTAATCCATTAACATTCAATGTTATTACTGTAAAGGCAGTTTTTATTTCATCCATTTTGATCTTTGCATTTTATCTGTCATTTTATATTTGACACTTTCAGTTACTGTTACTGATACGGTTGTCATTTATAGACTCTCTTCCAGGTCTCTCTCTCCTGTCTTTTCTTTTTGGGCTGTAACACGCTCTTTAGTATTTCCAGCAAAGCTGGTCTTTTTGTTATAAACACTCAGTTTCTGTTTATCTGTGAATATTCTAATCTCACCCTCATTTTAAAAGATAATCTTGCAAGGTATAAAATTTTTGGCTTGCAGTTTTTCTCCTGTGATATCTTAAATATATCATACTACTGCCTTTTGCTTCCATGGTTTCTGATGAGAAATCAGCACTTAATCTTATTGGGTATCTCTTATATGTTATGCATTGCTTTTCTCTTGCTACTCTCAGAATTCTCTCTTTGTCTCTGGCATTAGACATTCTGATTAGTATGTCTTAGAGTTGATCTATATGGATTTATTCTGTGGGAGTATGTTGCACTTCTTGGACATGGATATCTATGTCCTTCAATAGGGTTGGGAAATTTTCCACCACTATTTCTTCAAATATTCCTTCTGCCCCTTTTCCCCTTCTCTTCTCCTTCTGGGACACCCATGACACATACATTTGCACATCTCTTGCTGCCATTTAGTTCCCTGAGACCCTGTTCAATTTTTTCCATTCTTCTCTTCATCTGTTCTTTTGTATGTTTGCTTCCAGAGGCCATGCCTTCAAGCTTGCTGATCTTTTCTTCTGCTTCCTCAAATCTGCTGTTATATGCCTCCAGTGTATTTTTCATTTCATTGATTGCACCTTTCATTCCCATAAGGTCTGCTATTTTCTATGTATGCTTTCAAATTCTTCTTTGAGCTCATCCAATGTCTTCTTAATGTCCTTAATCTCTTTAGCCATCTTATTGAATTTATTAAGGAGATTTGTTTGAACATCTGAGTTTAGTTGTCTCAACTCCTTTATGTCATCTACAGGCTTATCTTGTTCCTTTAATTGGGCCATCTCTTTCTGTTTCTTGGTATGGATTGTAATTTTTTGTTGGTGTTCCAACATCTGGCTTGCTAGATGTATTTATTCTGGGTGCATTTTCTCCCTTTAGTTTAGGGATTTCTAATCTTTTCTCCCCTGCTGGTTGTGTAGTAGTAGGAGCCAAGGATGTGGTTGGTGCTGTAAGCTATGGAGCCTAAAGCTGCCCACATTGTCCCAGGAAGTGATGAATCTTCTCCCACCTTTCTCCTCTGTCAGGGGTAGGGACAGAGCAGCAGTCATGTATAATAATCCAAGTTGGCCACAACAAGACCATCTGTAGTCACCCAGAGATACTGATGAAGCTTCACACCCCTTCCTCCCCTATCTTAGGCAGGGATAGAGCTATAGTTTTGGTCAGCAATCTATGTGATGTGGGTCCAAAATGACCACAGTTGCTCAAGTAAACTGATGTAGCACCAGACCCTCTCCTTGCTGGGGGTGGGAATGGATTCTCTGGAGTGCCCAATAGTCTAATCTCTGTGGGTCAAATATGCCTGCAGTTGCCCTGAGAGGTTGAGTGAGTATGTCCCTTCTGCCTTTTTGGGGGTGGGAACAGAACCACAAATGCTCAACAGTTCAGTCCTGTAGGCTGAAAGTATCCACCATTGCCTGAACTGACTGAGGAAGCACTAGCCCCTTCCTATCCTATTGGGTGGTTTGGGTAGTTTTATGGGCATTCAACAGTTCAGTCCCTTTAGCCCAAGAATACCTGCCATTGCCTGGAGAGGCAGAGGAAACACCCCCACCCCCCAGTTCCCTTATGTCCTCTTAAGGCATGGGATTGGATACACAGGCATCCAACAGTTCAGTCCCTGTTGACTGAAAGTACCCACCATTGTCCAGAGAGGCTGAGAAGACACCAGAACCCCCTATACTATTGGGGGTGGGGATGGATTCACAGGCATCCAGTAGTCCAGTCCATGCCACCTGAAGGTTTGCCATTGCCCAAAAAAGCTGTGGAAAGACCAGTCCTCTTCTTTCCAATTAGGGGGTAAGGGTGGGTCCACAAGTACCCACCAGTCCAGGCTGTGTGGGCCAAAAGCACCTGCAGTTACCCAGAGAGGATGGACAAACACAGTCTGTCTCTTGTCCTATTGGGAATGGAAGTGGAGCCACAGGTGCCCAACAGTCAGGCTTGTGCAGCCCAAAATGGTCTGAAGTTGCCCTGAGAGGTTGAGGCAACACCAGTCCCCTCCTATCCTGTGGGGTGAAATAAGTGTAGATGGGCTCAGAGGCACTCAACAAACTTGTTTGTGTGGGCTGAAAACTCTTGCCATTGCCCGGAGAGGCCAAGGATACCCAGCTCCTCTCCCTCTAATCAGTAGCTGAGGTCAGTGGACATCTGTCTCCTCCTCCACCATTTATGGGATATGGAGCTTCCAACTCCAGCCACAGAATAGCTCCTGAGGTGGCTTGTGCCCCTAAAGTAGGATGGGCACCAGCCTCTGTGGAGTGGCTTGCAGCTTCCCAGAGAGATTGTGCAGGTCCTCCAAGCTTCCTCCCTACCTGAGGTGGGACTGGGGTTTAGGCTAGCCCTGCAATCCAACCTGGGTGGAAAGAAGTGATCCTTACAAGCACTATGATTTTCAATCAGCTCTGCTTCCCTTCATACCCTGGGTGGAGTCAAAATGGCAACCACCAGCTTTCCTCTGTCCTGGACAGCTTCAAAGTTTAGATGTTCCTATTATTCTACTTCAGTCTGCTAAATCCACTAATCAGGAGCTGAAGTCAGTGCCACACCTTGTTTTCCTCCCATTTTATCAAGGGAAATGGAACTTCCAACTCCAACCATGGAACAGCTCCTGAGATGGCTTGCACACCACAGGCACTGACCTCTGCAATGTAGAATGCTCTACTCATGATTCCACTGTGCAGATGTGTAGTCTCCTCCTTCCACACAGTCAAGGATGTTGCAGTATACTCCTCTGGTCTCCTTGGTCCTCCAAACAGGTGCTTTAGGTAGCTCTGGGTGACCACCAACTATCCTGTTTCACGAGCTGACTCCAGGTGCTCCTTACTCTGCTCATCTTGGCTCCACAATGAGTACTATTTTTAAAATGGAAAGTAAATGTTGGAGAGGATGTGGAGAAATAGAGATATCCTTCAATGTTGGTGGAAATGTAAAATAGTGCAGCTGCTATGGAAATTTGACAAGTCCTCAGAAAGTTAAGTATAGAATTATTATATGATACCACTTCTAGGTATTAATATATATCCAAAAAACTGAAAGCAGGGTCTCAAACAGACATTTACACACTGATATTCATAGTGGCATTATTCACAATTGTCAAAAGATGGAAGTAACCCAAGTGCCCATCAGTAGATGAATAGAGAAACAGAATATGATATATACATACAATAAAATATTGACTGTAAAAGGAATGAAGTTCTAATACATGTGGCAAAATAGATTGAAGTTTTAAAACCATCATGTAGAATCAAATAAGCCAGACACAAAATGATAAATATTGTATGATTTCATTGATATGAAATAATGAAAGTCAGCAAATTCATAGGCTCAGAAACTAGAATACAAGTTACCAGTGGCCAGGGTGGGAGTTAAATATGGGAACTTAATGCTTAGTAGGTACAGGGCTTCTGCTTGGGGTGATGGAAAAGTTTTGGTTATCAATGGTGGTGATGGTAGCATATTTTGAATGTAATTGACACCACTGAATTTAATATTTGAATGTGGTTAAAGGGGAAATTTTAGGCTGTATATATAATACTAGAATAATTTTCAAAACACCTTCCCCTCAGCGTGGGACATGACTCCCGGGGATGAGCCTCCCTGGCACCAAGGGATTACTACCAAGTACCAGCTGATGATGTAACTAGAAAATTACCTTGAATAAAAGGATCAACTCAGACCAGAAGAATATCTCAGCCTACATGTAATATCAGGAGTTAAAAATGCTTTTTGACCTTGAATAAAAGGAGGAAATGGAATGGACAAATGAGTTTATATGGCTATGAGTCTCCAAAAAAGAGCCAGGAGGTCATCAGAGGGGTGACTCTTATGCACACCTCAGCAGAGTCCCAGAGACAGCTAAAGTAGATACAACCCCAGGTATTGGTTCTTCTGAGGGCTACAGAGACACATAGGTTCTATGGTCATGGCAGATGGAGTTCAGTGCCATGTCAGTTGGCCCTACTTTGGAGTTTGTGTTTCTATGTGATGGAGCTGGGCTCAGATGTGATCTTTGTTCACAAGCCTCTCCTGTTACTTTTACTGGATCTGTAGTTGGCGCTGGGGTTTAGTGTATACCCAGGGGACCTGAATCTCTGGACTGACTATGTGATAGCCAGGCCCTGAGCCTCAACAGACGTGCAAATCCTACCCTTTGGTTTATTGGACTTACCCCAGCCAGCTAACATGGAGGTGAAGAAGGTCAACCACCACACCAGGGAAGCCAAGAGTGCCTACAATTGAAAGCAGGAGAATTGCATCCAGCATCCATGTGGAGTCTAAGCCCCCTCTTGATATAGATGTGGAGTGGACACAACCATTCCAGGGTCCACAAGATGGAGGAATAGAGTATGGATTAGAGTGGACTTACTGATATTCTCTTCATGAACTATTGTGATTAGTAATCAAAGAAAATGTAGCATTGATGTGGAGAAAGTGGCCATGGTAGCTGCTGAGGGTAGGGAGTGGGAAGAAGAGATGTGATGTGGGGGCATTTTCAGGACTTGGAGTGATCCTGGGTGGTACTGCAGGGACAGTTGCTGGACATTGTGTGTCCTCCCATGGCCCACTGGGTGGACTGGAGGAGAGTATAGACCATAATGTGGACCATTGACCATGTGGTGCAGCAGTGCTCAGAGATGTGTTCACCAAGTGCAATGAATGTCCCATGATGATGTAGGAGATTGTTGTTGTGGGAAGAGTGGGATGAGGGGGGTAGGGGGTATTTGGGGACCTCATATTTTTTTAATGCAACCTTAAAAAAAAAATAAAGACAAAAAATTGTTTTAAAAATATCAGACTGTACCACACAAGCATTGAAACCTAATGTAAATTGTAATAATACTGTTTGATCAATGGTATTTAATGTACCATACTAATGCAAAATGTCGATAATAGGGAAAACTGTGTGTGAAGGTGTGATGGGAACTCTGTATAGTATGCAAATTTTTCTGTAAACTTACAACTTCTGTAATTTTTAAAAACGAGTAAAATTTAAAAATAAAAAATTTTTAAACAGAAATTTTTATAAAATAATTAGATTTTAAAGTAAAATGCATTATAAAATAATAGGGAATAATCCCCAAGACAATAAAATAATCTTTATCTGGTTTGCACCTGAAAATATAGCATTGCTGTAGATAGAGTACAATGGACAGGATTTCAAGAAAAACGGAAAATCCAAAACTATAATAGATTTTAAATGCTCCAGAAAGAAACATTGTATCACATAGAAATAGCTAGTAAGCATCCATCAAGGTTGTACCCAGTCTAATATTAGCTTTCCCCCTACTCCTATCCATCTCCCAAAACATAGACCTGACTCCCCAGGCTACTGAGAAATGAGTAGAATTCAATAACTAGCTCTTAAGCTGTATTTGTAGTTCCCTACAAATCTCAGAGTATGTGGGAAAGATCTTAAGGAGAATTCTTTTGTACTATACCAGAGCAAAATGAAATTCTAAATTCAGGGTTTATTGGAAATATTAACAAGTTTAAAGAAATAATGGTGTGATAGCTATACAAACAGAAGAAAAAGTCAACTTGATAGAAATTCTATAGCAGCCATAGCCTAAAGAACACAAGAAAACCTTTCACCAATGTTATGTGCTATTGGAAAGCTTACTAAGAATGAAATTGAATAAATGAGTCCAAATATAAGATAATAACACCACAGAATGAGATAAAAATGAAAATTGAAAATATAAGGAAACAAATTGAAACTAAAATCACACCATTACATAACTAATAAATAAATTACACTCAGAAAGGAATCACATGCACATGGTTGAAAAATAAATTACTTATACAGAGGAAAGGCTTGTCTGTAAGCACAATAAAATCAAAAGAAAACAATAAAAGATAAATGGAAATAGAGAGAAAAATAGCTATGAAGGAGTGGGAGAGATGACATCATACAGGGATAATGTATGTCCCTGAATTGAAGAACTCAATAAATGAGTCCGAAAATGCATTCTAATAAAAAAAATAGAAAAATAATACTGAAATGCAGGAATAAGAAAATATGCAACTCAAAAGTACATTTCAGGAAGCAGATGTGGCCCAAGAAGTTGAGCTCCTGCTTCCCACATGGGAGGTCCCGGGTTTTGGGAGGTCCCAGATTTGGTTCCCAGTGTCTCCTAAACAAAAAAAAAAAAAAAAAAAAAAAACAAGTAAAACAAATGAGAGGACCAACTCTGGGAAGCCAATGTGGTTCAGTGATTGAGTACCCACTTCCCACATTCAAGACACTGGGTTCAGTCTCTGGTACCTCAAAAAAAAAACAAAAAGTACATATCCTATTCCATGACAAATGCGTTCAACACTATCAGTTCTAAAACATTCTTGTTATTATTGAATCTCAAAGATAAAAGAAAAATTCTTCAGGTATCCAGGGACAAATAGTAGGTCTCTAATCAATGGGGAGAAAAAGCATACTGGCTTCAGTCTTCACCATAGTAACTTTCCATGCTACAAGACAATGGAACAATGTCTACAAAACTCTAAAGTAAAGGAAATATGATCCAAGAATATAATATCCAACCAAGATTCCATTCAAATATAAAGGCAAAAAAAAAAAAACAAAAACAAACTCAAAAGTGAAGGAATGACTGAATTGTGTCATTTATTGGATTTCTTAGGAGAGAAAATCCAACTCAGTGATGGAATCTAGCCAACCAAGAGATGAAAAGAGAAGCCTTGGTAAGTGGTGATTCCCAACATTTTGAATGATAGAAAGCAGTAGGGAATTGTCACAGAATTATGGAGAGAGAAAGTGTG
The DNA here is from genome assembly GCF_030445035.2 of Dasypus novemcinctus. Classification (NCBI taxonomy): domain Eukaryota; kingdom Metazoa; phylum Chordata; class Mammalia; order Cingulata; family Dasypodidae; genus Dasypus; species Dasypus novemcinctus. Next base: position 42,768,371 of record NC_080683.1, on the reverse strand, counting down.
ACCCAAACGTTCTATAACCATCCAATTGACTCTTTGGGATTAAAGATAATAGACACAATGTCTGCTCTAGCATGAAAGAACTTAGAAAATACAGCACATATAAAGTATTACTGATAAACTACTTGAGATAAAACTCATACAAGACAAGGAGAATCAAAATTTAGAACTTGGGCAGTCAATTAAAAAAAAATTAGAACTTTGGAATGAAGAATGTGGTAAAAATATTGGTGATGAGCATTGTTTTAGTTTCCTTGGCTGCTCAAGCAAAGGGATGGCTTAAACAGTGGGAATTAAAAATTTCAAGGTTTTGAGGTTAGGAAAATGTCCAAATCAAGGCATCATCATGGTGATACTTTCTCCCCAAAGACTGTGGCATTCTGATGCTGGCTGCTGCCAATCCCTGATCCTTAGCTTATCACATGGCAAGGCACAGGGCAGTGTCTTCTAGTCTCTCTCTTCTCTTCAAGATTCCATTGATGATCAGCTTCTGAATGCTTCCTCTGTGGATTTCTCCCTGTCTTAATTTCACACCACCTATAAAGGACTCCAATAACAGGATTGGGACACATCCTGATTGAGGTGGGTCACATCTTAACTGTAGTAGTCTCATCAAAATGTCCTACTTAACATTAGGCTCACACCCACAGGAATGGATTAAGTTTAACCCCTGTTTTTCTGGGGTTCATAGAGTTCCAAATCAGTAAAAACATGACAACAATTTAAATATAGAACTAGGAACAACAATGAGAACTGTAGTTACAAAACAATACAAATATTATAAAATTAAAATGAAAATAATACTATACATTAAAAAGTTAGAAGAGGGAAAGAAGGAAGACTGGAAGATATGCAAGAATATTAATTTCTTGTTCGCCCATCATAGAGTTAATGCTATCTGAAATGCAGACTTCTAATTAAAAATAACAACATAAGACTTCCACCTCTTAGTGTTTTTCATCATTTTTTTCTTACTCTCAGAAGGATCTTTTAAGAACTATGCTTATGGTAAGGAAACAGTATACACGGTTCACAAATTCCCTTAGTTTAAATTCAGTGTCTTTTCTTTATGTCAAGTAAAATTATGTTTATTACTCTTTATTAAAACTATAATGCAGATTATAATGGAGGTTCAAGAAGACTGAGCTGTGCTCGCTTCGGCAGCACATATACTAAAATTGGAACGATACAGAGAAGATTAGCATGGCCCCTGCGCAAGGATGACACGCAAATTCGTGAAGCGTTCCATATTTTTAAAGACTTAAACAGACACTTCTCCGAAGAAGAAATACAAATGGCAAGAAAGCACATGAAAAAATGTTCCAAATCTCTAGCTATCAGGGAAATGCAAATCAAAACCACAATGAGATACCATCTTACACCCATAAGATTGGCAGCTATGAAAAAAACAGAAGAATACAAGTGCTGGAGAGGATGTGAAGGAAGGGGAACACTCATCCACTGCTGGTGGGAATGCAGAAGGATCCAACCATTCTGGAGAACAGTATGGCGGTTTCTCAAAAAACTAGCCATAGATTTGCCATATGACCCAGCAATACCACTGCTGGGAATATACCCAGCAGAACTGAAAACAAGAACACAAACCAATATATGTACACCAATGTTCATAGCAGCATTGTTCACTATTGCCAAAAGTTGGAATCAACCCAAATGCCCATCAACAGACGAGTGGATCAATAAAATGTGGTATATACACACAATGGAATACTACTCGGCTGTAAGAACAAACACACTACAAACACATGTGATAACATGGATGAATCTTGAGAACCTTATGTTGAGTGAAGCAACCCAGACATTGAAGGACAAATACTACATGACCTCAATGATATGAAATAAACAAGCTGCCCTAGATTAGCAAGAGACTGAACGATAGGCTTGCAGGAAATCGGAGGGTGGAGGAAGGATATGAGCCGATGTCTGCAGGGGTGGAATTTAAGACGAGATGGTGGTAAGTATGAACACAAAGAAGAGATAAAAGGGGGGCAAGGGGTTGCCTTTGCTTGGGGTTTTGCGGGTTTGAGGGTGGCTGGGGAGGGACGGATGGGTAACGTTGCCCAAAAGTGGGGGGAGGGAGGGGTAGCATACGAACCAGGAGAGGGTCAGGTGTTGGTGGAGAGTAAAATGCTGAGAAAATCATATCAAAATATAATAAAGAGGGTTACCTGTTTAGAATGCTCAGAGGGGAGGGTCTGATGCAGGCCGGGCTCCTGGGGAATGTCTAAATGCTCATTCTGCCAGAGTGGGTGACACCATGGGGCAGAAACCCAAGTAGTGAGAGTGGGGGTGGACCCACATCCTGGGGAGGACTAATGCCATCCAATAGAGGGAACTGTATCCCTCGAGAGAAAGGGTGGCTCCCAGGGCATTGGGGCAGTTGAGCAAGTTAGGCCCTGAACACTATTCCATCTATCTCTGGAAGTGGCTCCTCTGGAAACGGAGGTTGGCTATCACTGAGGGCACCAAGGTGGAAGGGAAAATGGACGTTAAATGTGTGGAACCAAAGTAAATGGGGGGTAAGAGAGGAGTTTCTTGAGAGTACACAAGGATGGATATAAAACATGTAATATTACAGCATAACATATAGGAGATGACAGACTGATAATGTAAACCATAATGTAAAACATAGGATAACTAAAAATGTAAAGAACTGTGTATCCTAAAGTATGCACCATAATGTAAGCACAGATGTCACCTTGTTAGAAAGCTAATGTCTCAGACTCTGTACATCACTTTAAGTAAATATGATATGAATAGGGCGTAAGAGTATCACTGTGGAAGGGAAAAGGTTTTCTGGTGGATGTGTGGGAGTGCTGTATATTATATATATACATTGCTGTGGTCTAGGACTCCTGTGAAGAAAAGCTGAATAATTAGGGGGGGGGGGGGGAAAAAAGAAAAAAATAGGATGTGGAATTTTTTCAAGTCAACATTCTTTATCTAAGTTCTTTATCTAACTTTATCCAAGTTCTTTATCTATCCTTTAAACTCATCGCTATATGCCATTCCCTAGTAAGGGACCATAATATTATATTGGGCTTCAAATTTCGGGGAGTTCTGGATCACAGAGTGTTTCAACAATGGCAATGGAGGGATACTGGTATGGGATACCAATGACAGGTGATATATGACTGACAGGGAGCTGTACAGAACATATGTCCAGGGTGCATGGTAATGTTTGGATATACTCATATTGGCAACAATTAAAAACCACAGTAGGGGGGGTACTGGGTTCCTGGCCAGTGGTGCTCTGTCGTGGTCCCTAGGGGAGCAGCGACAGTCTCCCAGGTACAGTGGTGGGGACCGGGAGGGAGTGATGGTTCAACAGTGAGCCCCTGATGCTAATGACTATGCTTGTGAGCTGATAAACCCAAAATAAGAACAAGGCCTAGAGCAACTTTGTGCCTGGGAATTTCCTTCTGTCTGCCTTCATGTTACTCAAATGTGGCCAGTCTCGAAGCCAAACTCAGCATGTAAATGCAATGCCTTCCCCCCAGCGTGGGACATGACACCCGGGGATGAGCCTCCCTGGCAACGAGGGACCACTATCAACTACCAACTGATGATGCAACTGGAAAATGACCTTATACGGAAGGTTCAATGCGGATCAGCAGAATATCCATGTCTACATAAAATACCATGACTTTAAAATGCTGTTTGACCTAAAGTAAGGGGGAAATGGAAAGGAGAAATGAGTTTATATGGCTACGAGTTTCTAAAAAAGAGTCTGGAGGCTGGCAGAAGGTTTGCCCTCATGCACAACTGAGCAGAGTCAGAGAGACAGATAAAGCAGATACAACCCCCAGATATTGGTTCCTTTGAGGGCTAAAGAGACCCATGGGAGTTATGGTCATGGCCGATGGGGTTAACTACCAGGGCAGATGGCCCCTCTTTGGAAATGGTGTTTATGTGTGATGAATCTGGACTCAGATGGGATCTCCCTTCATAAGACTTTCATGCTAATGTGCTGGAGGTGCAGTTAATGTTGGGGTTTAAGATATATTTAGGGGATTTGAATCTCTGGACTGACAATGTGATAGCCAGATCCTGAGCCTCAACAGACTCCAGCACCTACAATCTGATTTATTGGACTTACCACACTCAGCTAAGATGGAGTTGAAGAAGGACAACCACCACACCATGGAGCCTAGAGTGATTACAACTGAAAATGGGAGGATTGCATCCAGCATCCAGGTGGAATCTGAGCCTCCTCTTGACATAGAGGTGCAATGGACACAACCAATCCAATGTCCACATAGAAGAGGTGGCATTGGATTGGGAAAAGTGGACATAATGGACAAAGGGTATGGGGAAAGGCAGGAAGAGATGAGAGGTGGAGGCGTCTTCGGGACATGGAGCTGCCCTGGATGGTGCTTCAGAGGTAATCACCGGACATTGTAAATCCTCACAGGGCCCACTTGATGGAATAGAGGAGAGTATGGGCCATGATGTGAACCAATGTATATGAGGTGCAGAGGTGCCCAAAGATGTACTTACCAAATCCAATGGATGTGTCATGATGATGGGAACGAGTGTTGGTGGGGGGGGGGAGAGGGGGGGTGGGGGGGTGGGGTTGAATGGGACCTCACATATATATTTTTAATGTAATATTATTACAAAGTCAATAAAAAATAAAAAAATTAAAAAAAAAAAAAAGAAGACTGAGCACATGTGTTGATCAACTACTTCTCCCAACCCTAGATTTAAAGGTAGTAGAAGTATTTTTTAAAAATCAAGAACAAGATAAAAGCCAGTAGTTGATTTCAATAAATTTTTGAAAGTATATGAATAGACAGAGGAGAGGAATTATATGAAAAGCCCTGGACATAACAAAACCAGGTGTGACAGTTGTGCTAAAGAGACCAAAGGGTGATATAAATAAAAAGGATTATTTTAAAATGTGGAGATAAAACAATCACCCCATATCCCTTCCCTACTCCCATTCCACTAATGTCCCCTGCTCCCACCCTGCCTTTCGCTTCCTTATACTTTGCCTGCCTGTTCCTCGTAACCTCCCTGTATTATGGCCCTTCTCAGCAGCAGTTTGTGCTGCTGCCTCCCTCTGCCCCTCCTCCCAGCCACTGTTATCTTCCCCCTCCCAGCCGATCGCTGTTCTCCCCGCCTCATTCCAACCGCCCTCATCCCGGATCCGCCCCGGCACAACCTCGGAAACAACCACCCTCTGCCATCAATGGCTTACGTCATAAACCGCAGGTCCGCCCTTGCCTCTGCAGCCAATCCTCAGCTTCCCCGCGGACATGCCCCTCCCACAACCTCCCCGCCTCCATGACACTATAAAACCCCATGTACTTCCCGAATAAAATCAGACCTGCGCATAGACCTCGTCTCCGTGGTTTTTCCTCCATCGAACCGCACGTCCCCACCAAGCCTTGAGCTGCCCGCTGCCGCCCCGGTCAGGCCGTGGCGTAGGCCCGATCCCCGGCAGCGACTCGCCTGCAGTGACCCGCCTGCAGTGCCGCAGCAGAGGCCAACACACTAACAAAATCAAAATGAAACAAGAGGGGAAAGTGGCAGTGTAGGGAGCTCCAGGACACAGTCCTACCACCAAAACAACTATTAAAAAGACAGAAGTTGTCTGAAACAACTATTTTTAAACTCTGGAGGCTAGAAGAAGACTGCACAGCATCCAGGGAAGAGAAGAAGGAAAATACTGATAAATTGTGGTAAAGAACTTTAAGTTCCTCTCTCCACACAGCAGCTACTGGTACCCATTCCCCACTCACTTGGCAGGCTGCCATGGAGACCAGCCCCTGGAGAGCTCACTGGTGACAGTAAGGAACATAAAAATCCTTTTTTCCAAAACCAAGTTCAGGTCATGGTCAATCACTGATCATGGCTTTTGATTGACTATTTTGGATTGCTGGGGGCCTGACTCTGAGGCACTCATTTTTACAGACCTCCCTGGACAAAGGTAGGGAACCAGAGTTTCAACCTGCCCCAGATAGGGGCAGTGTTAGTGGAGACTTAAGGACACTGTAATTCCTTAAATCTGCAGGAGACAGTTACCTGAAGGGCTGCATTTCCTGGGCAGATCAGGAAAACTCATCTTTGGAGATCCATCAGAGAAGCTCTCGGCACACCTCCTGATTCACTCCTAAGGCACTTTGGAGCAAATCTGTGAGTCCCTGGCCTTGTTTCAGCTGGGAAAGCCTGAACTGGCAAAGTCCTTTCAGATGAGTCCCTCCTCCAATAATCTGCCCTACAGGAAAAAGCAGCTTGAGGCAATGAAAGGAGTGCAAGAAACCACAGAGGCTGACAATCTATGACAAAGGGCTGCCAGGTTCAAACACCCAGGAGAGGGAGAGATGTCTCCTGGGAATCATAGGGGACAACAAAACTCCTGTAAATGGATGAACTCCAAAACAGGTAACAAACAAAAGCCAAGGACAAAACAGGTGCCCAGAAAGACAGGGAAAACCCTGCATGCTACATTCTCCTTCGGCAGACCATTTTGATAGGAGAGCTGAAGCTCAAAAAATCTTTGTCTTATCACCAGCTGTATACAAAATCAAGAAACAAACATATCAGGGAATAAATCCCAGATAACATTAAAAATATTAAGATCTACAGTGTGCAACAAGAGACTAAAGAAAAACAAAGAAATGGGACATGATCATCCATCCAAAGGGAAAGGATAAAAATCCAGAAAAATACCAACAAAGAAGACCAGAATGTGGGCATACAGAACAAAGCCTTTAGAAATTGATTTTGATAATGCTCAAGGAGATGAGGAAAATACTAGAAAGAACTAAAATATATGAAGAGAACAATGCATGAGCAATATGAAGATCTTAGTAAAGAGACAGAAATGGTAAAAAGGAACCAAACAGAACTACAGGAGTTGAAGACCACAATAACCAAAAGGAAAAATTATGAGAGTTTTAAGAACAGATTGGAGCAGGCAAAAGAAAGAATCAGTGAACTCAAAGAAAAGCACTTGAAATGTCAAGCTGAAGAACATAAAGAAAAAAGATTTACTAAAAGCAAAAATAGCCCAAGACACCATTGAGATACTATCAAGCATACCAAGGAGAAGAAACTGATAAATGGGCAGAGAATATTCAAAGAAATAATGTCAGAGAACTTCTCAAACTTAACCAAAGGTGTGAATATGCACACCCAAGAAGCCCAGGGAAGAAGAAATAGGATAAATCTGGAGAAAAATAAAATAAATCACATCATATATTGATCACACTATCATATGCAAAAGACAGAGAGTTTTGAAAACTGCAAGAGAAAAACAATGTGTTATGTACAAGGGAGTCCCAATTAGATTGATTGCTAATTTCTTCTCATAAGAAACTAGGGAAGCAAGAAGGTAGTGGGTTAAAATACTTAAAAGTGCTGGAAAAAGAAAACTAACAATTGCCAGCCAAGAATTTTATATTCAGTGACATTCTTAGAAAAACAAAAGCAGAGAGAGTACATCACCAGTAGACTTGTGATACAAATCTATGCTAAAGGGAACTCCTGATATTGAAAGAAAAGGACACTACACTAGAAGGATTCAAAGTGGCATAAAGAAATAAAGACCTGCAGTAAAGGTAACCATTTGGATAATTATAAATGCCAGTATTATTGTAGTGTATTGTTTCATATGTAACTCCACTTCTTATTTCCTACAGGTGCTAAAATGCAAATGTAAAAACTATAGTGGTAAATCTGTGGTTTTGAGCATGCAATGTAAAAAGGTAAAAGTGATAACAACTACAAAAAAGTATATAGGAATAGTATATGTGCATGCAATTGAGGTTAGGTTGGTATCTATATTAGTCAGCCAAATGGGTGCTGATGCAAAATGCTAGAAATTGGTTGGTTTTTATAAAGGGTATTTATTTGGGTTAGGAGCTTACAGATAGTAGGCCATAAAGCATAAGTTACTTCCCTCACCAAAGTCTATTTTCATGTGTTGGAGCAAGATGGCTGCTGATGTCTGCAAGTGTTCAGGCTTCCTGGGTTCTTCTCTTCCCAGGACTTGCTTCTTTCCAGGCTTAGGGTTCCTCTCTTCCCAGGGCTCCAGCTTAAGGTTTCAGCATCAAACTCCAACATCAAAACTCAGAAATAAAAAAACCCTTAACTCTTTCCTTTACCATGCCTTTTATCTGGCACAAGAGGTTTACATAATTACTTAATCAAGTAAACCTATGAATCCAATATAATCTAATATGCCCAGAGGAAAAGATCAGTTTACAAACATAATCCAGTATTTCTTTTTGGAATTCATCAATAATATCAAACTGCTACAGTATTAAATCAAATATTATTGTTATATATTTAGGAAGTTAAATTTCAACCCCATTGTAACAACAAGGAAAATAGATTTTAAAATATATCCAGATTGAAATGAGAAGGCAGTAAATACAGGACAATACAAAAAAATCGAATAAGTATAAAAGTAGACCGTAACAGAAGTGAGGGACAAAAAATAATATAAGACTTACAAATACTAAATAGCAATATGGTCTTGTAATATCAATAGTGACATTAAATAGCAATAAAGTCTTGTATTATCAATAATGACATTAAATGTAAATGGATTAAGCTCACCCATCAAAAGACAGAGATTAACAGAACGGATAAAAAAGCATGACTCAACTATATGTTGTCCACAAGAGACTGAACTTAAATTCAAGGATACAAGTAGGTTGAAAGTGAAAAGATGGAAATAATGTACCACTCAAGTAGTAATCAAAAGAGAGCTGGTATAACTATACTAATATCAGATAATATAGACTTTAAGTCAAAAGCAGTTGCAAGGGAAAAAGATGGTAATTATATACTTATAAAGGGGATAATTCAATAAAAGATGTAACAATTATAAATATATCTGTACCTAACATCAGAGCACAAAAATATATGAAGCAAATATTGACATATTTGAAGGGAGAAATAGACAGTTCTACATTAATAATAGGAGACTTTAATAAGCCACTTTTAATAATGCATAGAACATCTAATCAGAAGATCAATAAGGAAATGTATAACTTGAATGACCTAATAGATATATGTAGAATATTTCACCAAACAAAACAGAATACACATTTTTCTCAAGAATACATGGATCATTATCCAGGATAGACCATATGTTAGGTTATAAAACAAGTCTCAATAAATTCAAAAATACTGAAATTATACAATATCTATTCTCCAATCACAACAGAATGAAACTAGAAACCAATAACAGAGACAAAAATGGAAAACTCACAAATATGTGGAAATTAAGCAACATACTCTTAAACAACTGAGGGGTTAAGGAGGACAGGACAAAGGAAATTAAGAAATATCTTGACACTAATGAAAATGAAAATACAACATAACAAAACTTATGAGAGGCAGTGAAGGCAGTGCTGAGAGGGAAATTTATAACTCTAAAGGTTACATTAGAAAAGAAGAAAGACTTCAAATCAGAGACCTAACTTCAAAACCAGAAGAACAAGAAAAAGAATAGCAAACAACCCAAAGTGAGTAGAAAGAAGGAAATAACAAATATTAGAGTGGAGTAAGTGAAATAGAAAACAAACAAAAATCAATAAAGAGAATCAACAAAACCGAAAGTTGGTTCTTTGAAAAGATCAATAAAATTGAAAAATCCTTAACTAAATTGACAAAGGGAAAAAGAGAGAAGATACAAATAAGTAAAATCAGATATAAAAGGGAGAATATTACTACCAGCCCTACAGAAATAAAAAAGACTTTTATAGCGATGGTTAGGCTAATGCGAAAACTCGGCCAGGTAATGGTGCCCAGTTGTTTAGTCAAGAAAGAATTGGGTTATTTGTAATACAAGGTCATTTCATGGACTTTAATCATCAATGAGTTGATTGCATAAATGGCTGGTTATATCTACAATCATCTAAGGAGATTGCCATCAGCAATGCATGACATCTCATTCAATCAGTTGAAGGCCTTAATAGGGGAAGTGATTTCAGCATTCAGAGAGAAAATTCCCATCTCTATTTCAGACAGCCAGCATCTCCCAGGAACTCGTCAAGGACCTTCAATGGAGCCCTGATTTGCAGCCTGCCCTGTAGAATTTGCACTTGTGCATCCCCATGATTGTGTGAGACAATTTTACAAAATCTCATACTGTTTACAGATATCTTCTGTCAGTTTTGTTTCCTTAGAGAACCTTGACTAATACAGCTCAGGACCAGGAGTGGTTCTTGAGAAACTGAATCTTAAAAATGGGAGTTCTGAATTGGTTCTGGGATTTTTGCGATTGACTCTCTACCCTAGTTAGATTCAAGGGCATTATTGGTTCTCTACTCAATAATCAAGAGGCCAATAACAGTCCATGGCATGAGTTGGCAATAGAGATAAACAAAACATTACCACTGGATAGGATTAATTCCATGCTTATAAGAAGCAAGTATCTGGGTGTGAGTGTTTTTAATACTTTAACAGAGTTTTGTGGAGTTATTAATAAAATGTACAATGATATTCTTAAATATGCTGGATACAGTTACAAAAGAAAGGGGTAAGCAGAAGGCTTCAAATTTGCAACTTAAGCACTGCATGAATGATGTTAAAGTTTCCATGTGTACTGTGAAAGAAAATCTTGTTTTGTGCAGCCACAGACTTGACATCTCTGAAAACCAGACTCAGAGTCTCATAGTATGAATAGCAAAATTACAAAAGAAACTCAAATATCAACCTTGCAAGGTGTGTCCTGTTAAAATGTGAGCACTGATTAGAAAGGAATGGAACCCTGAGGATTGGGATGGAGACACATGGATTGATGATGATATCAGTGGGGACATTGAAAGCCTAAATTCTGCTGAGACTTTGCCAGATAAACATTTAACAGTCTGTCCTGTGGAGGCCATCCAATGTCAAGCTTGCACCACCCAGCCTCCAGCCTGCCTCAGGGAGTCTCAACCTCCTCCCTGCCCTATGGTGGGAAATACCCAACCTCAAGCCTGCACTGCCCAAACTCCAGCCTGCCCCAAGGAGTCTCTTCCTTCTCCCTGCCAAGAGGAAACTATCACCCAACAGCCACCCTGCCCTAACAAGTCTGCCATCTAACACCTGCCTGAAGACATTAATCCTTTCTCACTAGATGAAATTGCAAAGGAATGCCTTGGGGGTCAGCAGCTTGCAAGACATTTCTAATTCTGCTCCTTACCCACCCTCACCACCCGTTTTCTCTTCCAGACCTATAACTAGACTAACATCACAACAAATCCCCAAAGGCAAAGTACAAATTGTGACCCATGAGGTAGTATAGTATACTCTAAAAGAACTGCATGAGTATTATGATTTATATAGGCAGAAATCAGAGGAATATGTGTGGAAACAGATATTAAGAGTATTGGATAACTTTGGAAGGAATATAAAGTTGAGACAGGCTGAATTTATTGATATGTGCCCATAAGCAGAGATTCCACATTCATTGCTGTAGTTTGAAGGCTTAGAAAAGGATCTAATAGTTTGTTCAGGTGGCTTGCTGAAAAATGGACCAAAAGATGGCCTAGAATGTCTGAGGGTGAGACACTGGCTACCCTGATATATGGTAGAAGAGGGGATCCAAAGGCTTAGAGAGACTGGAATGTTAGAATGGTTTCACTATTTAAGACCTGCCAACCCACTCGAGGAATGTCCAGAGGACACACTTTTAACATGGACTGTTAGAAATACATTTGAGAGACTAACTCCATTTTCCTTGAAGAGCTCTGTGTTTCCTCTTCTCTGAAGTCCAGATATTACTGTGGGAACTGCTGTCATGGAACTAGGATCCCTAAACACTACGGGAATGATTGGATTCCAGGCTGGCAGAAACCAACTAGCAGCACCTAAGTGCCAAAGACAAGGTGGGCGTGTCTACCACAATGAAAGGCAGACACAAAGCAGCAATCAAAAGAGTCTGAGTCACATAGACCTATGGCATTCGTCAATAGATGATGAAGTACTTAGAAGTTAAATAGATGGGCAGTCTACTAAATTCCTACTTGATCTGTATAAACAGAAGTGCTCTGGGTTGAGTGAACAAAATCCTAATTTGAATTACAGAAACAGAATCATGGCCCCTTATTTGATTCCCAGACTTGAAAGAGTTTACAGTCACAAAGTCCCTTGAATGAAGGGAAGCCCAGATCTCCTTGGGGAAGGATTGGGTTACACTGCCCACAGTTTATACTGCTAATCTTTCCCAGAATTCCCCGAAGAGACCTGTGGCCTTTTCCCAGAGTAACTGTGCATTGGGGAAAAGGAAATTGTATTAGTCTGGCAAATGAGTGCTGATGTGAAGTATCAGAAATCTGTTGGCTTTTATAATGGGTATTTATTTGGGGTAAATGCTAACAATTAAAGGCCCTAAAGAGTCCAACTCAAGTTTACTTTCTCACCTAAGTCAGTTCCACATGTTGAAGCAAGATGGTTGCTAATCTCCACCTGGTAAATCCTTCCTGGACTTTCTCTTCATCTTAAGGCTCCATGGGCTCAGCTTTTTCCAGACATAGGGCTTGTCTCTTAGGGCTTCCTATATCAGCTGTAACCAGCAGGTGAATGGCTCATCTTTCCCCAGGGCCCCAGGATCAAAAATGACAGAGCTTTCTCTCTTCCATGTGTCTTGAGTGAGTGTCCATTTATATCAGCCAACCCAGGAGGTGAGGACTCAACCTGAGTCATGCCTTACTGAGATTGTTGAATCAAAGCTCTAATCTTAACAGATAATTTAATCAAGTGCTTCTCAACTGAATGTAATATAATCAAAGGGTATCACATCCAGAAGAATAGATTAGCTTACAGATATAATCTTTCTCTTTTTAGGATTAATAAATGAACTCAAACTGTCACAGAAGTAAGCAGACATTTTGGTGATTATTAGATACTGGCTCAGAAGTGACATTAATTTCAGAAGGCCAAAAACATCACTGTGGTTCACCAGTCATAGTAGGGGTTTATGGAGTTCAGGTGATCAATGGAGTTGTTTTTTTTTAAAGATTTATTTATTTTATTTATATTCCCCCCCCACCCTGCAGTTGTCTGTTCTCTGTGTCTATTTGCTGCGTGTTCTTCTTTGTCCACTTCTGTTGTTGTCAGCAGCACGGGAATCTGTGTTTCCTTTTGTTGCATCATCTTGTGTCAGCTCTCCGTGTGTGTGGTGCCATTCCTGGGCAGGCTGAACTTTCTTTCGCACTGGGCACCTCTCCTTATGGGGCACACTCCTTGTGCGTGGGGCTCCCCTACAGAGGAGCACCCCTGCGTGGCACGGCACTCCTTGCACGCATCAGTGCTGAGCATGTGGGCCAGGTCCACATAGGTCAAGGAGGCCCAGGGTTTGAACCACAGACCTCCCATGTGGTAGGCAGATGCCCTAACCACTGAGCGAAGTCCACTTCCCTGATCAATGGAGTTTTAGCTCAGATCTATTTTACAGTGGTTCCAGTGGGTCCCAAGACCCATTCTGTGCTTATTTCCCCAGTTCCAGAGTGCATAATTGGCACAAACATACTCAGCTACTGGCAGAATCCCCACAATGGATCCCTGACTGAAGTGAGGGCTATTATGGTGGGAAAGGTCAAGTGGAAGCCACTACAAAAAAAGGCAAAATACTAATTATCTCTTTGGATTTTGGAGACAACATTTTCTTCATTTGGGTGTGCTACTTAAGCCTGTTTACCAAGTGACCAGAAAAGCTTCTAATTTTGAGTGGGGACCAGAACAAGAGAAGGCTCTCCACCAAGTGCAGGCTGCTGTGTATGGCCACTTGGGTCATATGATCCAGAAGATTCAATGGTGCTGGAAGTGTCAGTGGCAAATAGAGATGATGTCTGGAGCCTCTGGCAGGCCCATATAGGAGAAACACAATGCAGACCCTTAGGATTTTGTAGCAAAGTCCTGCTATCCCTTCAGATAGCTACTCTCCTTTTGAGAAACAGTTTTTGGCCTGCTACTGGGTCTTAGTAGAGACTGAACACTTAACCATGGGCCACCAAGTTACCATGAGAATTGAGTTGTGTATCATGAGCTGGGTATTGTCTAACCTACCAAACCATAAAGTTGGGCATGCACAGCAGCACTCCATCATACAATGGAAGTGGTATATACAAGACAGGGCTCAAGCAGGTCCTGAAGGCACAAGTAAGTTGCATGAAGAAGTGGCCCAAATGCCCATGGCCACCACTCCTGCCATATTACCTTCTCTTTCCCAGCCCACAGCTATGGCCTCTTGGAGAGTTCCTTACAATCAATTGACTGGGGAAGAGAAAATTCAGGCCTTGTTTATATATGATTCTGCGCAATATGCAAGTATCACCTGAGAGTGGGCAGCTGCAACACAACAACCCCTTTCTTGTATATTCCTGAAGGACAGTGGTCAGGGCAAATCCTCCAAGTGAGCAGAACTTTGAACAATGCACTTTTCATTTTTCTTGGTCTGAGGTGCATTTGTACACTGATTCATGGACCGTTGCCAATGGTTTGGCTAGATTATCAGGGACATGGAAGGAACATGATTGGAAAATTGATGGCATAGAGGTCTGAGGAAAAGATACGTGGATAGACCTTTCTGAGTGGGGGAAAAAATGAAAAGATTTGTGTCCCACATGAATGCTTACCAGAGAGTGATTCAGAGAGGATGATTTTAATAACACTCAGCCTCTTTCCCCTACAAATCCTATTTATTGCCCAGTGGACTTATGAACAAAGTGGACATGGTGGTAGGGATAGAGGTTATATATGAGCTCAGCAATATGGACTCCCCCTCACAAAGGCCAACATGGCTACAGCCACTGCTGAGTGGTCCATCTTCCAGCAGTAGAAATCCGCACTTAACCCCTGATATGGCACCATTCCCCATGGTGATAACCCAGCTACCTGGTGGCAGGTTCATTACATTTGACCACTTCTATCATGAAAGGAGTAGCACCTAGTTCCAACTGGCATAGACACATGCCCTGGATATGGATTTGCCTTCCCTGCATGCAAGGAAAGTTTCTTCTAAAACTACCAATTGTGTACTTACCAAATGTCTTATCCACAACCATGATATTCCACACAGCATTGCTTTTGATCAAGGAAGCCACTTCACAGCAAATGGTGTGCAGAAATGGACACATGCCCATGAAATTCACTAGCCTTACCATGTTCACCACCACCCTGAAGCAACTGGGTTGATAGAATGGTAGAATGACATTTTGAAGTCTCAACTAGTGTGTCAACTAGGTGGTAATATCTTGTAGGGCTAGGGGAATGTTCTCCAGGAGGCTGTGTGTGGTCTAAATCAACTCTATATTGCTGTTTCTTCTACAGCCATGATACACAGGTTCAGGAATCAAGGACCAGAAATGGGAGAGAATCACTATACCTCTAGTAATCCACTAGGAAAATTTTTGCTTCCTGTCCCTGCAACTTTAAGCTCTGCTGGTCTACAGGTCCTAGCTCCAAAAGTAAGAGTGCTTCTACCAGGGAATGCGACAATGATTCCATTGAACTGGAAGTTAAGACTCCCACCTAGCCACTTTGGGCTCCTTGTGCTTCTGAATCAACAGGCAAATAGGGAATTACTGTACTAGCTGGGGTGATCGATCTTGACTCTCAAGGGGAAATAAAACAGCGCCTACACAATGGATGTAAAGAAGAGTTTACCTGGAATACAGAAGATCCCCTAGGGTCTCAGTATTACCATGCCCTGTTATTAAAGTCAACGGAAAATTGCAACAAACCAATCCAGGCAAGATTAACAATGGCCCAGAATCTTCAAGAATGAAAGTTTGGGTCATCCCACCAGGCAAAGAACCACAGCCAGCTGAGGTGCTTGCTGAGGGTATAGGAAACATGGAATGGGTAGTGGAAGAAATTTGACCGTGTGACCAGTTACAGAAACAAGGACTATAATGGTCATGAATATTTCTTCCTTATTTTGTTATGAGTATGCTTGTATATGCACATAAGATGGATATCTTTGTTTTCTTCCCCAACCTTTCCCCTTATCATACGACATAAGTTATTAGTTTCATGTCATAGTATTAAGGATGTCACATTTAAGAGTTAATATTACCCAAGGACTTGCACCCTTTTCTTGAAGGACTTAATGTACTTCTGCTTCTTGTTGTATGCAGGACAGTTGAATATTGCTAGGTGGAAATACATATATCGTTATTGTTCTTATAAGTATAGTTTAAAGTGATGTGTATGGCTTGAAGTTGACAAGCAGTGGACTGTGATGATTAGGCTAATTTGTCAACTCCATCAGTTGTTTGGTTAAGCAAGCATTGGGCTAATTGTAATACAAGGGCATTTCATGGACTTTGATCATCAGTGAGTTGATTGCATAGATAGCTGGTTACATCTACAATCAACTAAGGCAAATTGCAATCAGAAATGAGCGACATCTCATCCAATCAATTGAAGGCATTAAAAGGGGGAGTGATTTCAGCATTCAGAAAGAAAATTTTATCTCTTCTTTAGACAGTTAGCATCTTCTGGGAAATCATCAAGGACTTTCATCAGAGCCCCTGGTTTGCACCCTGCCCTGCAGAATTTGAACTTGGGCATCTCCACGGTCACATGAAAAAATGTTATAAAATCTCATACTATTTACAGATATCTCCTGTCAGTTCTGTTTCCCTAGAGAACCTAGACTAATACAGATACTATGAAAAACTATGTGCCAATAAATTACCTAGTCTAAATTAAATGGACAAATTCTTAGGAACATGCAAACTACCTACATTGACTCAGGAAGATATAGATCTCAACAAACCAATTATTCAGGTAAAGAGACTGAATCAATAATCAAAATCTCCCAACAAAGAAAAGTCCAGGACCAGAAAGCTTCATGGAGGAATTCTACCAAAGATTCTAATAAGATTTAAATCCAATTCTGCTCAAACTCTTCCAAAAAAAAAAAAAAAAAAACCCAAAGAGGAGGGAACACTCCTTAGTTCATTTTAAAAGGCGAACATCATCCTTATACCAAAGCCATATATAGATACCACAGGAAAAGAAAATTACAGAACAAAATCTCTTATTAATATAGATGCACAAATCCTCAACAATTACTAGCAAACTGAATCCAATAGCAAAAAGAATTATACTCTGTGATCTAGTGGGATTTATTCCTGGCTTGCAAGATTGGTTCAACCTAAGAAAATCAATTAATGTAATATACCACATTAATACAATAAAGGAGAAAAACACATGATCTTCTCAATTGATGCAGAAAAGGCATTTGACAAAATCCAGCACTGCTTCTTGATAAAAATGCTTATAACACTAGGAATAGAAGGAAAGTTCCTCAGCATGATAAAACTGAAAAGGCCACAGCTAACACGGTGAATGACTGAAAGCTTTCTCTCTAAGGTCTCGGAAATGACAAGAATGCCCACTGTCACCATTGTTATTCAACATTGTACTGGGAGTTCTTGCTAGAAAAAGAAATAAAATTCTCTAAATTGGAAAGGAAGAAGTAAAGCTTTCCATATTAGCAACTGACATGGTCATATATACAGAAAATACTGAAAAACTTACAACAAAGCTCCTAGAACTAATAAGCGAATTCACAAAGTGGCAGGATACAAGACCAATACCCTCAAATTAGTCATTTTTTATACACAAGCAATGAAAACTTAGAAGAAGAAACCAAGAAAAAAATTCCATTAACAATAACAACTACAAGAATCAAATACCTAGAATAAATCTAACCAAGGATGTAAAGGACTTGTACACAGAAATCACTACACATTGTTAAGGGAAATCAAAGACCAAGATAAAGGGTAGGACATTCTATGTTCATGGATTGGAAAACTAAATATCATTAAGATAACAATCCTACCCAAAGCTATTTATAGATTCAATGTAATCACAGTCAAAATTCTAACAACTGTCTTTGCAGAAATGGAAAATTGAACCATCAAATTTGTGTGGAATGGTAAAGGGACCCGAATAGCCAAAGCAATCTTGAAAAAGTAGAATGAAGTTGGTGGCCTCACACTTCCTGTTTTCAAACTTTATAAAGTCACAGTATTCATAACAACTTGTTACTGGCCTAAGGACAGATATAGAAACCAATGGAAACAAATTAATAGCTCAGAAATCAATCCTCACTTTTATGGTCAAATGATTTTTGACAAGGGGCAAAGACCACTCAATTGGAAAAGAATAACCCAACAAATTGTGCTGGGAAAATTGGATCTCCATTTGAAAAATAAAAAGGAAGAGGATTCCTACCTCACACATACAAAATGAATCAAAGAGCTAAATCTAAGAGCTAGACCTATCAAACTCCTAGAAGAAAATGCAGGGAAGCATCTTCAGGACCCAAGGAAGTATCTTCAGGAACCTGTGCTAGGCAGTGGTGTCTTAGACTTTAGACCCAAAGCACAATGAAAAAAAAAAATGGAGCCTCATCTAAATTAAAAACATTTAGATCTCAGTAAACTTTATCATGAAAGTGAAAAGACAACCTACTCAATGGGAGAAAATATTTGGAGACTTACCTGATAAAAGTTTAATATCCAGAATTTAAAGAAATCCTTTGACTTAACATCAAAATGTCAAACAACCCAATTTAAAAATAGGCAAAAGACTTGAATAGACATTTCTCAAAAGAGAATACACAAATGTTCAGAAAACACATGAAAAGATGTTCAACATTATTAGCCATCAGGGAAATGCAAATCAAAACCAAAATGAGATACAATTACACACCCGCTAGAATGGCTGCTATTGAAAAAAAAAGTGTTGAAGAGGATGTGCAGAAATAGGAAAACCCGTTCATTGATGGTGGGAATGTAAAACGGTGCAGCCACTGTGGAAGAGTTTGGTGGTTCCTCAGAAAGTTAAGTATAGGGTAGTCCCACATGTCCAAAAGAAGTGAAAGCATCAACTTGAACAGATATTTATACACCAATGTTAACAGAGCTATTATTCACAATTGCTGAAAGATGGAAGCAACCCAAGTGTCCATCAACTGATGAATAGATAATTAAAATATGGTATATACATTTTGACTATCTATTAAATTAGTAGAATATTAGTCTGGAAAAGGAACGAAATCCTGATAAATGTAACCACATGGATGTACTTTGAAGATGTCATGTTGAGCAAATAAAGCCAGACAAAAAAGGGACAAATATTTTATGATCTCACTGACTTAAAATAGAACAAGCCAATTCTTAGAGTCACAATCTAGAATATAATTTACCAGAGGATGGGGTGGAGATAGAGAATGGTAAGTTAAGGCTTACAATGTTCAGGGATCCATTTGGAATGATGGAAAAGTTTTGGTAATAGATGGTGGTGATGGTAGCATAACATTGTGAACATAATTAACATCACTGAAATGTGAATGTATTAAATAAGGAAATGTTAAATTGAACAAATGCTAACAGAATAAATGTTTTAAAAATCCAGGAAGTAGACTATACAGTGAACCCTAAGTGAAACCATGGACTATAGATAGTAATACAATGATATGAAAATGTGCTGCCATCAATTGTAGCAAATGTTCCATACCAATGTCAGGTGTTAATAATAGGATGGTATATGGGAATCCTATATTTTATGTACGACTGTTTTGTAAATGCATAACTTCTCTAAAAAAGAAAAAAATCATAAAAAATGCTAAACAAGGTATATCTCTTTCAAAGAAATTGAACAGTCTGAGAAGACCCAAATCAGCAAATACATATGTTAATACCATAGATGAGACATACTGTATCTTCTCTTTTAGGGATACTTCAGCTTAAGAGCCAGTTCCCTGCCCATTCACCCTTAAGGAAACTACTTATATATAAATTCCAGTCCACTTTTCCATTGTTCTAAAGCAATGAACATCTATGAATCATCAGTTATCTGAGGAAAAATAGCTCAAAGAATCAAATCAAATTAAACATGATGAAATCCCCCAGAGAAAAAATGATAACTGAAGGAATGGAAAAGAATTTTTAAAATATTCTAATTATCATACCAAACATATGTAAGATGTTGCACACATATAGCAAGAATAGGCCCTATGAAAATGGAACAGTGAAATAGCAAGAAAAGACACTAAGAATGTAAAATTGGCTATTGAAAACAAAGAAACTAGAGAGAAGTATCAAAGAAATATTATATAATAAGCAAGAACTCCCTATAGCTTATGACAGATAACAGATCTTCTCATTGAAGGAACTCAGGAAGTACCCAGCACAATAGGAGAAATAAACACCCATTCCTAAACATAATATTGGGAAATTTGAGAACGCAAGTGTTCAAGAGAAGGTCATAAAATGTTTCAAAGAGAGAAGAAACAAGAATCAGATTGAGATTGTACTCCTCTTTGGCAACGCTGAATGTTTGTCAGAGTTGCTATCACAAATACTACAAACTGGTTTTGGAAGAATAGGAATTGATTGGCTCATGGTTTTGAGGCTAGAAGTCCAAAATCAAGGCATCAGCAAAACCTGCTTTCTTCCAGAGTCTGTAGTGTTCTGTGATAATCTGCCTATAATCCTTGGGGTTTCCTGGTTTGTATCTCTGCATCCTATCACATGGTGATGTCCTCTCTGTTCCCTTCCAGTTTCCTGCTGACATCCAGCTTCTGGATTCTTCCTATAGCTTTCTCTGATTTCTTCTCTTTATAAGGCCTCCGTTAATGTGTATTGAAGCACACCCCAATTCGGTTGGTCACACCTTAACTTCAAAAGGTCTTATTTACACACAAGTTCCCATTCACAGGAAAGGATTAAGAATATGACTTTGCTGCTCTAAGTAATTCAATCTACTACAAAGATCTTGGGCCAAGCCCAGTGGCACTCAACAAGATGGATCAAGGAGAGAAAGATGATCCTGGAAAGGATCTAAAACAGAGAAGACAGAGTGGACAATTTGATAGGTAAATATCCAGTAGATTTGTGGCTTCAGAGAAGCCGAGGGAAGAGGTTGTTTCCATGTGGAGGGAGATTTAAAGTTCTTGAAAAGGGAAGAGAAAAGGGACTACAAACCTAAATAGAGAGATTGACATTTAATTGGTGGAGGAACACTTTATACATTGTTAAAGAGGAAGAAAAGGAGTGCAGATATCTTTTGTCGGTTCAGTGGTGAAAAGATGAAGGACTCTAATGGCTTTTGTTTTCTCAGTATAGTAGAAGATAAGATCATCTGCTGAGAGGGAGGAGAAAAGAGTCAGACACTCATAAGAGATGAGAGCATTAGGTGAAAGTCTAAAATAATCTTAGGGCCACTGATACTCATTAGCTAGCTAATTCTGTTATTAGTTCTAGAATCTTAATTGACTTTGCTTTATTATTTTCATTTTTCAGTAGCTAGCTTCTGTTTCATCCATGTCTCTGAGTAGAGTACCAATATTTGATCAGACATACATAGACTCACAGAATGTAGAAGCTTAAGTAAATCTCAGATATCATATACCCTACTTCTCATTATACAGATGAGAAACTGAAGCTCAGTTTAAGTAATTGTCCTAAAATAAAAGAACTTGTTGATTGCAAAGGTAAAAACAGAACATGTTTTCAGATTCCCAGTCTATTGATATGAAAACTCACATGTACACAACCAACCTCTCTACATGAAAAGAAAAACAAAAAACAAAAAAACTGCTTATCAGACTCTACTAAAGTCCTGTAAAAAAACTGGTCTTTTTCAGTTTCTTTGAGCTCTAAGGATATATTGTGATATTGTATGTGATGTGCATTTGAAGATTTGGGTGTATATCCATTTTTAAATGTACAGATAACTAACTGTTAAGAAAGGAACATATAGTGAATATATTTTGAAAGATAAAAATCTTTTCATTGTGTTATCAAATTAGTGCATATATTTTTATGCTGGCAATCATGATTTCTTAGAAACATAATTTATCATGTCCCAGAATTTCAATTCCTTCCTAAATTTCTCTACAGAAACATCTCCAAGAGGAAGGAAAAATTATTCCCCACTTGAATGTTTGTCATTTGATTAATTTTTTCAGAATTGCATCCAAATGATTCTACTTGTTTTTCACACTCCAGCAAACAGCCACCTGCCACTTCCTTCATAAAGGAATAATCCCATCAGATTTTCTACTCTTCATAAATAACTTCTTCCCTAAAAGAAGAGAAAATGTGCAGTTGTATTTAGCTTGAATTTTTTACAGATATTTCTGTTGGATTTTATAATGTTATGTGAATATCCTTTTGATTTGTGGCCATAATATTTAAGCCCTCCCACTTTCCTTTAGGTTATAATTAATCCCTTTTACCTGATAAATTTTCTGTTGAATATTAAAAGGCTATTCGTTGTGAAAATGTTATTTGAAATATTTTTCTGTGCACATATGAGCTACCCACGTGACACCGCAAATAAGTTTCTGAACGGTGTTCTGTTAGGTCATATAACCACTATCACCACACCCAAAAAAGCTTGCTAATTCCATTCCCACTCTGCATGTGGGAAAACTCTGATAAAGATGTGTTAATAGAAGATTAAAAGTATTTTTCTTCTTATTCACTCAGATGCTCATGGTAGGGGATAGATGGAGAGGGCCATAAAGCATGGCTGTCTTTATTCCTGATTCCTCTGCAGACACTAAAGACTTACAAAAGGACAGTTCTACTGTAGTAACCTACAGAAATGGATTGAGCTCTAATAATGTGTTCACAGTTGTGTTTTTGTAGAGTTTGCAAAAGTAAGACATTTTCAATGCAATTGGTTAAGACCATTGTCTCTTTCTACTCCAGTGTCTCCTGCATTCCACTTCTTCTTCTGGTTGGAGACCCTAGAGCAGATATGGAGGGCATGGGCATGTAGCTAAGGGTTTAGTGGAATATATTTATGGATTTTATAGTCACTTTATGTACAGTTAAATCCCTACTAGCCATCCTGCATAGAATTTACTACCAGAAAAACTACCATCACCTGTGCCAATTCACCCAGCATGTGACACAGAGGTACCTACAACTACCAAATAGAGGTACGTAGATAGTGAAAGAGAAATAAGGCTTGAAGTACCTGGAGCTAAGTTAGACTGTTGGCGATTCTTCCAATAATTATATGCATAAAATTTTAAGTTGAGGTTTTGATATTTATTGATTCTTAGTCAAAAAGTTCTACCCTATCCAAAATGTACTCGATAATAGCCTGAAATCTTACAATTCATATATGAAAGAAATTAGGTGGATGTTTTTCTAAATTGACACTGATCCTAAAAATTCATGACATTACCAATAATAAATGTTAGAGTAGAAAATTTCTAAGCAATTAAATTCTATAAATTTCAATCAGCCATGCTTAAGAAAAGACAGAATTTTCTCTAATTCCATTTATAGAAAATATTATAAAATTGAAGGTTCATTAAAATATCATCAAGAGACTATGGTAAAAAATATATGAAGATGTATTGGAGGTTGATTAATGAAATATATATTATTTTTCAGAATTTTTATGTTTTTGATATTTGCTAGCTTCTTAAAAGTTATAGTCAGATGTAATTTGTTTCTCATTCTAAATAAATATTCATAAATGTGCCTTATTTTCTATTCATAGCTTTTCATTATTTTTAGAGTGGAACACAATTCCTGTGTAAGTTTCAAACCCCAGAATAACACTAGCCTGGCGGGACATTCTAATTTGGGTTTAGGCACAATGCTGGACAAAAAGACAAAAACTAAGAAGGAGAACACAAGCCACTGCATTCCCCACTATGACCAGTCATCATTTGGGATCATATGTTATTCACAAAAGTAGAAGTTCTGAGTTTTAATAGAATAAAAATACTTTTTCTAAGATAATGATGCATTGTATTTTCCTTCCCATAAGGAACATAATCAAAATTGACTTTCAGAAGATCAGTAAGAGAAAGAATTTTGAAGAGTAATCTATCTCCTGGTAGTTCAAGCAAACGGCCAGGTTGGTTACTAATCAGGAAAGGACGGTTTGCTTCTCCCGCTATCATATAAATTTGGTCCTGGTTCTAAGTTATTTAGGTTGAGGTAAGTTTTGATTCCTCAAGTTAAATGACTGCCATTTGGAGAAGTAATGAGTGCATTTAAGGAAAACTCTAAGGAAATAAGAGTTGAGGGAAAAAAAGCTGTTCAGAGACTAAAAATTGTCATGGAGCAGCTCATAATTTTCTAAAGTACAAATTATTAATGTAGTTACTTTAATTGTACCAAGTGGGTAAGAAATAATGAGTCAAAGAGACAAGAATATTTTAATAAATGGTTACCTTACAAATAAAAGTTTAAATATTTTATTTTAGGGTGCACTAAAAAGAGCTGGCCCACTCAAAAATATTTCCCCAATGTAAGAGTCATCTCCTTTTATTATCTTTTCCACAGTTTTCTTGACAATGTAAAATTCCTTTAGGAGGCTGACATGAAATGGAGCCTCTCTGACTTTAGGCAAATTCTTTATTTGCAAAGCTTTTTCCTCCTTGGTTGGAAGGAAAACGTTGGGGAAATCTAAAAGGACTGGGTATTTAAGTTGAAGATGGTGTTGTTTTGGATGAAGTAGAGGTAAGAGGCAAACAGAAAAATGAGAATATACACTTCCACTTCTGTGCAGTTCGGGGTGGAGCCAATCTGATTGCAATTTCTAAGGGAAAGTTGCTACCTGAATTTAAATGATGTGAACTTCTTTTAAGATATTCAGCAGAGTTTGTTTTTCCTCAACCTTTTATTTTAAAAAATACCAAGCCAACAAAATACTTAAAGTATACTAAAATAAATATCTATACACTCTTCATCTAAATTTACCAATTTTTAAACATTTTGACATATTTGCTGTTTCTCTTTTTCTTTCTCTATATAGTTTCCTCTGTGGAACCACAGTGCTTTAGCATATTATCACCTAAAATCAAAGGTATTTTATAACCACAATGTTATGAGATTATCAATTTTAAGGAATTTCACACTGAAATAATATCATCAAATATACGATCCACATTGAAATTAATCCAATTATTCTAAAATGTATCATCTGTTTTATTTTTCCAGGGTGTGATCAAGAATTGCACATTGTATTTGATATTCATAACTCCATAGTCTCCTTAAATCTAGAACATTCCCCTTACCTTTTTTGCCTTTGATATTGATAATTTTTAATCACTTCTGGCCAGCTGTTTTATTAAATGCCCAAAATTTCATTTGGTTGTCTCCTCATGGGTAGATACATGTTAAATATTGTTGACAAGAATGTTGCGTGGGTGTACATCCCATTGCTTCACATCAAGTAGTATGGAATGTCAGTTTGTACCATTATTGGTGATGCTAACATCAGTCATTTGGTTATGGTGGTGTTGGTCAGGCCTCAACATATTAAAGGAACCTTTCATAATTTGAAGCAAATATATAATTTGTGGGATAACACTTTGAGGGATCCATGTGACCCAACAACTTTTCTCTCAAAACTTTTAGCCGCCATTGATGATTTTTGCCTGAATAAATTATTATATTTGTGGTTGAAAAATGGAAATTTCTAATTCTATTATTATTTCACCATTAAATTAGCTGGCTTTCTTTTGTTAAAAAATGTAACTTTTACTACTCTTCTCTCTTTTTTTGAGTATCACTAGGGATGTATGTATTCTTCCTTAATTCGATTTATTAGAATCCATTACTTACATTTTTTTTTTTTCAGATTTAAAAAAAAAATTCTCTCCCCTCTCCCCTCTCCCCGCCCGGGTTGTCTGTTCTCTTTGTCTCTATTCGCTGCGTCTTCTTTGTACGCTTCTGTTGTTGTCAGCGGCATGGGAATCTGTGTTTCTTTTTGTTGCGTCATCTTGCTGTGTCAGCTCTCCGTGTGTGCAGCACCATTCCTGGGCAGGCTGCACTTTCTTTCGCGCTGGGCGGCTCTCCTCATGGGGCGCACTCCTTGTGCTTGGGGCTCCCCTATGCAGGGGACACCCCTGCATGGCAGGGCACTCCTTGTGCACATCAGCACTGCACATGGGCCAGTTCCACATGGGTCAAGGAGGCCCAGGGTTTGAACTGCGGACCTCCTATGTGGTAGACAGATGCCCTATCCACTGGGCCAAGTCCGCTTCCCACATTATTCTTTTTAATGATGAAATTGTTCCAAAAATGGCAAGTAGTATTCCATTTAAGACAGCTCCTAGGTCTCCATGCTTCTGGCACAAGATGTTGAAGGCTTACCTTGCACTTTCCCAACCCCTTTCTGGAATCAGCCATTTCTATAAGGAGCACTGATTCTTTTTAGTGGAGAATGTATTTGGAAACCAAGATCTAGATGGTGGGTGTGCTCGTTGCTAGTGAGTGCTCACTCTTCTAAACCTGTTCAGTGAACAGAGCTAAGAAGTGTATACATATATATAAATGCAAAATACATATATGATAACTGTATATAGACATAATTTGTGTGTGAATGTGTTATTAAAAAAGAGTTCATCCTGATAGTTATAATTCAAACTCAACACCTTCACCCATTCCAAATTAGTATCTTCTTTCTCTCACAGCAAAAATATTGGTTCCAAACAATATCAATATGTTCACTATTTTCTTTCTTCTACAATACATATGAAACAGATCCAGAATCCCTATGTCAATACCATTATCAGCAACATGCTCAATTTAAGATTTCTTTGCAGTCTTTCTTTTACTTAGAAAAATCAGGAATGGTATACAGTCAGAAATTCTATGTTCAGGATTTAATTGAATGAATTTCTTTTTTCTGCATGATTATGTTATCAATTTGGTATGTTTAGGTTCATTTATCTCCCTTTATAGCCAAATTTAGAATTATCTTTTTCACTTTTAAAATTCAATTTCTTTCTGAATATGCAAAATGTTTATTTAAAAATCAAAACTATATGAAAAGTTTTATTCTGAGGAGTCTACCAATGCTATCCCTTCCACTTCATTTACATCACCTTCTACAGATAAAAATTTTGATAAGTTTTCAATTTATCCTTCCTGTATTTCTCTTTTTGTTACACACACACACATACACACAAATGCACAAATATACATAAATAATGTCCAGATACTTTTATTTCTCCTTACCCAAAAGATGGTATACTACATGCTTTAGGTTTATTTCAAATTACAATGTATCCTGGAAATCACTTCAGATCAATTCATAGAACTCTTCCTCATCTTTTTTTTTTTATCATGAATAATATTCTATGTGTAAATGTGTCATAGAATTTTCCTGTGGATGGGCACTTGGGTTGTTTCCAATAGTTTGCTGTGAAAAATAATGCTTCAATGAATAGCCTTCTGCATGTGTTATTGTTTTCTCACATTTGTGGAAATGTATCTTCAGGTTAAATTCCTACAAGTAGGAATTGTTGCGCCAAGGATAAATGCATATGTTATTGCGCTAGATAATGCCAAATTCCTTCCCTAGAGGTTGTAGCATTTTGCATTTCTACCAAAGATATTTGGTAGGCTTGTTTCCTCATAGTCCTGTTTACAAAACACATTATCAAATTTTTGAATGTTTGTAATTCTAATAGGTGAGATATTATATCTCAATGTAGTTTTAATTTCATTTTAATTTGCATTTCTCTTACAAGAGAAGTTATGCATGATTTCATATATTCGAGAGACTTTGGTATATCTTTTTTCAGTGAACTGATTGTGTCTGTTGTTCTTTTTCTATCAGCTTTTGGTCTTTCTAAAGATCTATATTAGGAGCTTTTTATATATTAGAGAGAGTAGCCCAATATCTTTGATAAATGTTACAGATATTTTATCCCTGAATCTGTCATTTTTCATTTGATTTTATGGTGTCTTTTTGTCATTCAAGTTTTTTTAAAATTGTAATTAAATGTATTGGTCTTTTATAATATATATAGTTTGGGTCATGACACATAGGTTTTTAAAAAAAAAGTCACCATTTTCCTTCTAGTTCATTTATAGTTTCATTTTTTATAGTTAGATCTTTGTCCCATTTGGAATTTATTCTGGACAATGATGTGAAGTAAGTGTGGCCATCCAGTTGTTCCAACATCATTTATTAAAAAGCCCATGTTTTCCCTAATGATTTAAGATACCATATTTATTGCATGTTGAAATTTTGTATATATTTGGTTTTATTTCTAAAATTCCTATTATGTTCCTTTTACTGATTGTCTCTTCATGTGCCAGTACCTTCCATTTTAATTATAGATGTTTTGGACATGTTTAATAATTGGGGAAGCTAATTTTTCTTCCTCTTAGGATATTCCTAACTACTGTTGTTTATTTTTCAATAACGAACTTTAGAATCAACTTCTCTATTTCTATAAATAAAACTTGTTTGGTTATTATTGGATCACATGTAATTTATATAGTAAATTGGGAAGATTTAACCTTATGTTTAGTCATTCTATCCAAGAATAAAGAAAGCCATTCCATTTATTAAAATCCGCTTTTGTGTACCTCAGGTGAGTTTATTAAAATCTGCTTTTGTTCCTTTCAGGTATGTTTTAAAATTTTCCTCATATAGGCTTAGCACATTTCTTTTTTAGTTTATGTCTAAATAGTTTATATTTTTTGTTGTTGTAAACAGAGTTTTTCTTTCATTACATCTTCTAACTGGTTAATGTTTGTACCTATGAGGCTATGGATTTTGTATGTAAAAATTATATTCTGTTACTTTTTAAATTATGTATATATTAGTTTTATTATTCTCAGGTTTTCCAAGAATGTTTTCTCAACAGTTGCAAATAAAAATAATTTTATTTCTTTATTTTTCCCAATTTTTATGCCACTGATTATTTTGTTTTGTCTGAATACATTGCCCAATACACCCAATTCAACATGAAATAATGGTGGAAACAGTGAGCATCCTTCTCAGGGTAATTTTTAAGACAGATAAATGTAGTAGTGTTTTATTTTCCATAATATAGTAAGTGTGATCTGATAGAGCAATAGGCATGTGTCTTCAGGCAGGAAATATGTTTAACTTGTGATACTCAAACCATGTTTCTCTAGAGTTAAATTTAAAATCCAATTTTCTTTTAAGGTAGAAATCAAGTGAACTTTCTATTATTACCACAAATAAGTCTTGAAGAGATTATTTTGAATTGCACGTATCAAATTGTGTTGTCCTCTCTCTGTATTGTTGGGTGGTCTAATAAAAACCGTAGGGGGGGATAAAACAAAAAACAAATAAAAACCAAAAGAAGCCAAAAAAGCCATAGATGCCCTCGTAATTGAACTAGGATATGCCTTAGGGCAAAAGTCAGATTCCGGGTACTGGTAAGATAACGGAAAACTAAATTCACCTGTATCATTATGATTTTAATGTCTTTGTTTCTCTCCTTAAGTG
The DNA here is from genome assembly GCF_030445035.2 of Dasypus novemcinctus. Lineage (NCBI taxonomy): Eukaryota > Metazoa > Chordata > Mammalia > Cingulata > Dasypodidae > Dasypus > Dasypus novemcinctus. Next base: position 42,739,136 of record NC_080683.1, on the reverse strand, counting down.
TGTATGTGATTGGAGTTTATTTGGTGTTGGAAACCTTAAAAAAAATTTTAGTGACAGGTTAGCAGAATGTCTATCTTAGTATATTCAGTTGGGATTTCCACTTCATTGTTCTAGCCAACTGCATGTAATACCAACTGTAATATCAATTTTGTTACAATTGCATGCAAGTGAGCATAATAATAACACATTAGGGTTTGCTTTTTAAAATTGCTCATGCCCCAGAATAAATATCTAAGAAGTTTACTGAAAATTTTACTTAGTATGATTTAATACCTGAGGCGTTTAATAAAAAAGTTCAGGGCAGCCGACTTGGCCCAGTGGTTAGGGCAGCTGTCTACCACATGGGAGGTCCGCGGTTCAAATCCCAGGCCTCCTTGATCTGTGTGGAGCTGGCCCATGTGCATTGCAGATGCCTGCAAGGAGTGCCCTGCCACGCAGGGGTGTTTCCTGTATAAGGGAGCCCCACGCGCAAGGAGTGAACCCCGTAAGGAGAGCCGTCCAGAACAAAAGAAAGTTCAGCCTGCCTAGGAATGGTGCCACACACCCAGAGAGCTGACACAACAAGATGACGCAACAAAAAGAAACACAGATTCCCATGCCGCTGACAACAACAGAAGTGGACAAAGAAGACCACGCAGCAAATAGACACAGAGAACAGACAACTGGGGTGTGGGGTGTGGGGTGTGATAAATAAATCTTTAAAAAAAATTTAGTAGTAACTATAGTAAAAAAAATAAATTATCCTATAACAAGATATCAATACTTACACATATAAAGCAACCCAAAGAGAAATTCTTATGGTGCATCAACTCAAGGAAAACATCCACTTAAAATACTAGTGTATTTCTTATGAATATATTTATAATGGAAAAGTATGCATTCCAGGCAATCTGATCAATAATGAACAAAATTCTGTATGAATAAAATATTGAAAAAAAAATCCTTCAATGAGAAGGTTTTCAACAAATTGTCTGAATTCTCCATTAACTTTATCTGTTTATTTTGATGACTTTTAAAAAGAGGTTCCATGCACAGGTGAAAGAGGGTATTTTGAAAAAGAAACTCCAAAAATAAAATAGGATAGAAAAAAGTAGGCTATTTTTGTTGCAGCTTTAAGAGAAAAGTTTTAGTGATTACTACAATTTTGTGTTTATAATCACTATGTTAATACAAAATTTTGGCCAACAATATTTCACTTTTTGAAGCAAAGGAATTTTGTATATTTCTTTAATTTTATCTTGCTTTGTCTAATTCCTTAGTACATCACTTTTCACTTGTTGGCACACCTTTTCAACATTCATTATATTCTTACCATGTGCCAAAAGGGGTACAGATAGTAAGTGGTCCCTATTTTCAAGGGGTTGAAGGACTCCTGGCAAAAGCAGAAAGGTAAACTAAGAATTGCATTTCAGGGGCTAGAAAGGAGGGCACAGTGATCTATCAGAGAGAAAGACAGGATCAGTATCACTGGGGGTCATCAAATAAAACTTTACATTTATAGGAGACTTACATGGTGGAAGAGAGTCAAGAAAAGAACAGTCAGGAACAAGAGAAGGCAGGTGTGATGGGTTGAATTATGTATCCCAGAAGAAAGCATATTCCTTAACACATCTTCCTTTGGATGTGAACCCACTGGAAATAAAATCTCTTGAAGATGTTATTTTAGTTAAGGCGTGGTCTAGCTGAATAAGAATGGGTCTTAATTGGATTACTGGATTACTTATTAACAGAGGAAACTCAGACACAATCAGAGAAAGCCCTGGGAAGGAGCCAGAAGTAGGAACTAAGAAGGAACCTGAAAGAGAAAGGAGAGGCTATCATCATGAGAAGAGAAAGGCAAAAAAACACAAGAATTGCAGGCAAACCAGTTCCAGAATGCTGCTGACCCAAGAGCAAGTCTTCTAGCCTTCAGAACCTGGAGTCCATAAATACCTGTTGTTTAAGCCAACTCACCCATCTTATGGTATTTGTCATAGCAGACCAGCAGACTAAGACAATTACTAACCAATTTATGGTCTTTTATGAACATATCTACTTCTCCCCAACCCATAACCACTATTATTTATCATTCGAGTGCATTTCTTTATAGTTTTATTACAAATATAAAGTGTTTAGAGTTTATATAAAATAGTATCATCATGGATATTTTTTCTATTTGATTTCTTTCCTCAATATTATTTTTCTGGCATTCATTTATGTTAATACTTGTGACTACATCTAATTAAGTTTCATTGCCTAATAGTGATGTATTTTGTGATTTTACCACAAATTTCTTTATATCAGTTTTGCTTATGATGGATATTTAAGTTGTTTCTAATACTCTGTTCTTATGAATAATGATGCTGTAAATGTTCTTGTATGAGATAGGGATCTGGACTCGTTTTATTTAAAAATTCCTAAATAACCCATCCTTCATTGAATAGTCCATAATTTCCTCATCAATCTACAATACTACTTCCATCATGTATTAAGATATATAGGTTTGTTTTTTTACTCTATTCTATTCCACTGTTATATTTGTCCCTGCTCCAAATCCACATTATCTTATTTTAATTTCATAAAATGCCTCCACATTGATGTTTTCAAATTTCATCCATGTTGTAGCATGTTCCAGCACTTCAGTTCTTTGTACATCTGGATAACATTTTGTTTATCCTTTCATCTATTGATGGACACACAGGTTGTTTCCACCTTTCATCTATTGTGAATAATGCAGTGTTGAACATTGGTGTACAAATACCAAAAAAAAAAATCAAAAAAAAGCCTATAATTCATGATTGATTGACACATCTCTTAATCTCTTTTAATCTTTGGGTTCTCCTTCCATTTCTTTTATTTTTTTTAATATGTTGAATAAGTTAGGTCACCTGACCTGTAGTTTCCTATGGTCTGGATGTTGTTATTGCACTCCCATGTGTAGCAGTTTGATATTATTTATGAATTCCAAAAAGAGATATAGATTATGTTTGTAAACTGGTCTTTTCTTTTGGGCATGGTACCCTCTGGTTGTATTAGTTTCAGCTGAGATGACTTTGATTAAATTATGTTAAGATTAGGGCTTTGATTCAACCCATCATTAGGGTGACTAAGTTTGAGTTCCCACCCCCTATTTGGGCTATATAAATGGACATTCAATCAAGGAGACACATGGAAGCAGATATGCAAGAAAAGAGGGAGGGAGTTCCATGGACACTGAAGAGGATCCTGCAACCCAGTGAAGAGAGATGAGCCGTTCACCTGATAGTTTGCAGATGAAGAGAACAGAGCTGTATTAGCCAAAGGGGTGCTGATGCAAAATACTAGAAATTGGTTGGTTTTTATAAAGGGCATTTATTTGGGGTAGGAGCTTACAGATACCAGGCCATAAAGCATAAGTTAGTTCCCTCACCAAAGTATATTTCATGTGTTGGAGCAAGATGGTGGCTAATGTCTGTGAGGGTTCAGGCTTCCTGGGTTCCTCCCTTCCAGAGTCTTGCTTCTCTTTCCTCTGTGAGCTGACTTCCTGGGACTCTAGCTTAAGACTTCAGCATCAAATTCCAACATCAAAACTCCAAAATCAAAAACCCTCAACTCTGTCCTTTGCCACACCTTTTATCTGTAATTCCCCACCCACCAAGAAGTGGGGACTGAACACCCTAATGACATGGCCCAATCAAAGCCCCAATCATAACTCAATCATGCCCAGGTAGAGACCAGATTGCAAACATAATCCAATATCTATTTTTGGAATTCCTAACTATATCAAACTGAGAAGCAGACTTGGCCCAATGGATAGGGTGTCCACCTACCACATGGGAGGTCTGAGGTTCAAACCCTGGGCTTCCTTGACCCATGTGGAGCTGGCCCATTCACAGTGCTGATGAACGCAAGGAGTGCCGTGCCACGCAGGGGTGTCCCCCGCATAGGGGAGCCTCATGCGCAAGAAGTGCGCCCTGTAAGGAGAGCTGCCCAGCACGGAAGGAAGTGCAGCCTGCCCAGGAATGGCACTGCACACAAGGAGAACTGACACCACAAGATGATGCAAAAAAAAGAAACACAGATTCCTGGTGCTGCTGATTAGGATAGAAGCGGTCACAGAAGAACACACAGCGAATGGACACAGAGAGCAGACAACGGGGGCGGGAGGAGAGGAAGCGGGGAGGGGAGGAAAAAATTAACTATATCGAACTGCTACACTCTACCCTCTGAGTTCCAAAAAGACATTACAATATTTATTTGAAAAAGCCTTAAATCAGTAACAATGCAAGTACTAAATCATATCACAATCAATTTAAAGAAATACAGTTTGTCTTGAAGCAAAGTTTGTCTGCTATAGACCTATGAAACTTACAAAACATTTTTTCTACTTCCAAAACACAAATAGACAGACAAAGGATAAACATTTTCATTACAGTAGGAGAAATTTGGAAGGAAAGATGAGTCACCAGTCCTCTACAGTTCAGTAAACCAGAAAGGGCATCCTCCATTCAATTTCGATCTGAGAGTCACTTTTAAGATGATGGTTTCTTCTCCTTTGTGCCTTATGGGAGCCCACCCTTTCCACATGCTTGCCCACTGGCCATTTTCTTGGTTCCACCCTCATCAAGCATCTGGGTGTCAACCAAGCTCCAGACCTCAACCTCCAAGAGTGTTGTGGGAATTGCCACATTTTACCCAATCTTTGGGTTTGAGTCTTAATTCCCCCATACAGTGACATGAAGAAAACATTCCCCTTAACCTTTGGCATACAGGCTCAACCCTCTCAGAGCAACCAGTTGACCATCTGGCCTTCCCTAACCTTTAGCATTCAGGCTTAACCCTCTCAGAGCAATGAGTTGACCAGCTGGCCTTCTCTAATCTATGGGGGACATGTCCACCCTCTCAGACCTGTGGGGTCTGAGATCACAATCCTGGGGAAATGTACTCCACCCACTCTACACCCTGGGGCAGCAAAACTCTCCCAGAACATAGGGTGGGAACATCCACCCTCTTTAACTGCTGGTGCAAACTCCCCCTCTCTGTACACATGGGTGGGGTTCCACTTGGCCCAAGGTGATGTCTTAATTCCAGATCTCAGCTTCCGTTGTTTTCCTCTTAAAGCTGTTTCTCCTTCAATCTCTCCTTTCCATGTCTTTTTTAGTCTAAGCTGACAGTGGTTTTGTTCATACAGCTCTCTCAAAAACCTTGTTGGTTTAGCATGCAAGAAGTACGGGTCCAAGCAATCAGACAGTAAGACTTTCCACAAGTCTTTCCAAATTAACTGCATTTTCAATCTTGATTTTCCAGTTCCAAGTTTAATTAAGTCCTCCAATAGAGCACTTTCATCTGGGAGCTTGATTTCCAGTGGCTTGGAATTTCCAGAATCAGTTTTTGTTTTCTTTGTGCCCAAGAGTTCAGTCCTCAGTACATTTCTCTCATCTGGCATTTTGCTATAAGCTGTGAGCAGAAGCCAAGCTGCACTCCCCAGATTTACTTTGGAAATTTCCTCAGCTAAATGCCCAGGCTCACCATTTTCAATTTCTGCCTTCCATAAAACACCAGGTGTTAATCTTGCTAAATTCTCTGCAACTTTAAAACACTGATCACCTTTCCTCCAGTTTCCAGTAATAGTTTCATCATTTACTTCTAAGGCATCATAAAAAGTTTCTTTAGCATCCATATTGCCATCAACAGTCTCTTCAAAGCACTGTAGGTCTTTTCTTCCAAGCATCTCAAAATTCCTCCAAAAAATACCCCTTACCAATTTATAAAACTGTTCCAGCATTTCAGTAATTGCAAAAGTGCTTCCCCACTCCTCGGTACCAAATTCAGTTTTAGTCAGCCAAAGGTGCACTGATGCAAAATACGAGAAGTTGGTTGGCTTTTATAAAGGGTATTTATTTGGGGTAGGAGCTTACAGATACCAAGCTATAAGCATAAGTTACTTCCCTCACCAAAGTCCATTTTCATGTGTTGGAGCAAGATGGCTCCTATAGTCTGTGAGGGTTCAGGCTTCCTGGGTTCCTCTGGACTCAGCTCCTCTGTTTTCTCCACAAGGTCAGCTGTAGACTATCAGGCAAATGGCTCTGTCTCTCTCCCTGGGGCTCCAGCTTCAGCATCAAAATCCAACATCAAAACTCCAACATTAAAACCCCTCAACTCTGTCCTTTGCCATGCCTTTTATCTTTGAGTCCCCTTGATGCCCTAATGACATGGTCCAATCAAAGCCCTAATCATAATTTAATCATGCCCAGGTTCAGAGCAGTTCACAAACATAATCTAATATCTATTTTTGAAATTCATAACTATGAAATTCATAACTTTTTTTTTTGTCCATAAATGGTTTATTCACACCAAGTGGAGCCATCTCTGAGTCTGCGCGGCAGGAGAGTCAGTTGGGCCGTGGCCCAGGCCTGAGCCCACCTGAGCAAGACTCTCCTGGAGGGCCAGGGGCTGACCCTGAAGGACGCACAGCTTCAGGCAGGGCTAGGATTTTTCTTTCCAATAATAAATTAAAACTCAACTCTAAAAATATATATATATATAAACTAGGGAAAAATTAAGTTTTACAACAATTGGAACTCAAAATACAAAATGAAAAATGTACAAACTGAGTTTTAGGATGACCCCTACCCCCAGCAGCTCTGGACCCCAATTGGGGCTCCTTCCTGCTCATCTGCTGCAAGTCTGGGATGGGGATGGGTCGGGCAGGGTTTGGTTTTTGGTCACCAACCTACAGCTGAGATCAGAAGAAACTGGGTCCAGGAGCCTAAGAAGAAAGAGAAAGGCTGGACCCTTGAAGATAACACCAGCCATCTTGTGTCAACATGTGGCAACAGACTTTGGGGAGAAAATACCTCTTATGGTACCTTGAGTTGGATACTGTAGGGCCTTGTAACTCTAAGCTTTTACCCCAATAAATAACCTTTATAAAAACTAACGGATTTCTGATACTTTGTATCAGCACCCCTTTGGCTGACTAATACAGCATGGTAGTGCTTTTCAATATATTCCTCTATCCCTTATATTTCCTGAAAATTGTTAGCTAGACCTAGATCCTTGATCAGATTTGGGTTCAATGTTTTGTTTTTGTTTTTTTAGCAAGCCTATCTCATAAGTGTGTATTGTACTTCTACAAGGATATATATGTCTAGTTTCTCTCTTTTATATGGTATTTGCCATTGATGAGCATTAATTTATTGCACATTTTAAAAGTCATGATGTTTCAATTCTAACAACTCCATATACATTTTTACTTATAATGATGTAGGCTATGGGTGGGGCCCTGTTCATCTCTTCATAGATAACCTGAGCTGTATCTGTCCTGAGCTGTGTGTTTGGGACAGTGAGAACTGCAGTCCTTCCCTTGGTAACTATGACATCAACTCCAGTCCCAGAGAAACAATTTAGCAATGCAAATTCTGTAAACTTTAAGTATCAGGGAAAATGCAAACCAAATGTGCTAAAGGCTTATCTAGAATGTATGAAGTCCATGCTAAAAGCTTCCCTAGGAGGTGGAAGATATATGTTAATTCAAGCTTATTGAGCACTGAAACAAAGAACATTTGGCCCTTTGACCTAAAATCTTGTTCAGGGCTCGGATTTTGGAATAGAAGCTCCAAGTCTGGCCAGTCATAAATAAATCTTTTTCCATCCCAAAATTATTCCTGAGTCCTGGCCTTACTATTTGCAAATAATTGAACCTCTCTCAACTTCTACAACATTTCTGGGGGCTCATCCAGGATTTGTAAATGAAGGCCAGAGGAGGTAGCATTTTGCAACCCCTTCTGGATCCCCAAGGAAGCTAGGAGGACTCAGGTGAACCCCAAATCTGGGAACCCCTGAATTAAATTTAGTCCAGAGAAGATGTGGGCTCCACTGGAATCTTCCTGATGAAAATTGATGGAAACAGAAGGTCTGAAAAAGTTCTGGGAATGATAAAAACTCTGAACACAGAAGAAGGTAAGACTCGCCAGGAAGCATAGTCAAGAAAACCCTATCTTTAATTGCTAGGGAGGGAGCCCAATCACCTCCCAAGAGAGCTCCCGCACCTCCAGAAATCTGGGGGGAAGCCATTCTCTCCAGGTTTAAAAAAAGGGGAAAAAGGGAAAAAGTCTGGTGTTTGAGGTTTGCCTAATTGCATGTTAGAATTTAGTAATGGTCTTGCCCCCACTGAAATAGTGAAGGCTTGATTATAATAAGAAAGGATGTTTTAGAGGTTCGAGTCCTAACATCCTGGAAATTGGTCTGGATTTTGAAAAACTTGGTTACAGGAAAATGAATCGGCTTTTTTAGTGAAGCTTAGTCTTGGTGTAAAGTTAAACAGTGACAAAGGTCTAGCTGGAATCTTTTGTTATGGTGCAGAATTGTGAATGAATTTGCTTTATATCAGATGTTAATGTTAAGAGTTCTGTACTCTCATCCTAAAGTTTGTAAGGCTGCGGGGGCAGCCGTGCTGAAGAAAATATATATAGAACTTGTGGGTCAGATTAATGAGTTTTGTGCTTCCATCTGTGTCAGCTCAATGCTGGTGTTGGAGTTGTGTTGTTATGTAAAGCGGTGGAATTTGGTTGAGCTGGAACCCTCCCATGCTATTTGGGAGGAGTGAGTTGATTGTAGTTTGTGAAGCAAAACTGTGGTGTGAGTTTGTGTGTGCTGCTCTGCTGTCTTGGTCCCATTTGCTGGAATTCAAAAATTATCTGTGTCCATGCATCACATACCCAAGTTTGTTGGAGCTGGCCCAGTCAGGGTGGAGCCAGTAACTTGAATCATGGCCCTGCCAGGACAGGGGGTCCCTGGAAAAGGTGCTGAATTTGACGAGGTTCTTTTGGGCCATTTTGGTGGAGAGTTGGAAAGGGGGCCGCGGCTTGCCCCTTTACAGAGAGGCCATGCCTTCTATTCATAAGCCACATTCCTATTTATCACTATGCACCCTACTGCCTGGAAGGGGGGAGGTGAAGGGGACACAGAGCAGGGTCAAAATAAATGCAATAAAGTTCCCTCCCTAAGGTGTCAAAGGACAAAATTAATTTGCATTCTTTCCAGGTTCTGCTTTTCTGAGTCTCTCTCCCTGTGAGTCTATGTAGAAATGCTTTGAAATGTCTTAAAGCTGTAAACTTGTCTAAAGGAAGGAGACGATTGCTTGAAAACAACAGACCTCTAATCACTTGATAGCCCTTTTAATGGTCTGACTGGGAACGCCAGCAGTAAGGGCTGTAAAACTGCAGGAAAAAAAAAAGGATAAACCTCAACTTTAAAATCTGTGTTTGGCTTTTGTCAGTTGCTTGCATCTAAAAATTCATGGTAAAAGGTAGTTTAGAAGTGAATCTTTAAATGCCAATATTCTCTTGCAGGTGAATTAAATGTATAACTCGCAGATGAGAATTTGTTCTGTTACTAGGAAAAGGCAGAACTTTACAGGATTGTTACTAATAAAATTCTTGTAACTTAATTAATAAAGGTATCCAATTCACCTTAAGGTTAAAACTTAATGAAAACTGTAACTAAGAGTTAAGATCATTTATAGATGCATTTACATTATGAAACAGCAGAAAGATAATAACTGAAGTTATAACTGGGTGAATTTAGCCTGAACCTATTATTGTAAGTGTATATTCTAAACTAACCTTACCTTCATTTATGGTCACTCCAAGCCTAGCCATGTGGGAGGCCGCTTTTGGCACCAGTATCAGTTGCAGCCATCTCGTGAAATATGCCTAACCCAGTTAAGTTTCTATTTCCCCACCCTCGCTAAAGTAATTAAGTTTCTACCCTCACGCCACTCCCCCGGGCTCCGATTGGGCACTCCCTAAAGAGCACGAAAGTCTTTCCTCGAACATTACAAAACAACCATCTGCGCATGTGTATGGCGCAAAATTTGAAATCTAGTCACCCAATCATTTACTGACACTGCGCTGTCGTCAGTATGTACCACCTCCTTCATCCCTGGCTATAAATACCCCTGATCGACCCTCAATAAACAAGACTTGATCAGAATCCTGTCTTGTCTCCATTCTTTGTGTCTCTTGTCCCTTTCATTCCCGCTCCCTTCCTCAGGTCTTGGTTCGACTGATCCGCGGGTCGGGTCATAGCCACACCCCTTGCCTTTGCTTACAGTTATTTCGTAACAGTTTCTGCCCCTATAGCCCAGGGAAAAGCAAACATGAGACATCCCTGTCTCCTGTCCTACTGGTATTAGTAACCCTGCTTTCTCTCATGATTCCAAGTGTGGATTAAATTCCTGCCTGGTGGAATTCTTAACCCTAAGGTTGAATGTCCACTGGAGTTTTTATTATCTCCAAGAACTGGGAAATAAAGGAGGTCTCCTGCCTTGATTGTCAGGGTTCCTAAAAATGGCAATTCATAAGAGAAACCAGTTTCCCTGAGGCATCAATAGCCTCGGTGAATATACATAAAATTAGTCGTGCTCATCCAAAGTCTGCTTAATTCAAAGTAACATATAAAGTTCTGAAACAAAGGAAAATTGTATTAAAGCATTGGGAACATTTTGGTTACCAACCATTGGTTAAGAAACAAAGTTGTTGTGCAAAACTTCATGGTCATAGTGCAAATTAAAAAAAACAAAAACCTTTCAGGAATCTTTCAAATGTTTTGCAATAACACTTATTTTGTAAAAAATGAAAGTTTTAAGTAACTAAATTATGTTTCTGTGTCAAACTATTCATGTCTGCCTATTTGCTCAAATTGTTGGGGTTAAATATGCAGTTATATAAGTAATATATATTTCTAAAACTCAAATTAAACTAAATTGTATATAAAATAATGTAAATTATAAGTAACATTAATGAGTTGTGTTTTTGTGTCTAACTCAATTTGTGTCTATTTGCTCAGTGTATATCTTCATACATTGGGATAATAATAATATCAAATTAACAAATGAAAATTCTTAAAAGAGCTCTATTCAAATTGTTAAAAATTAAATATGCAGTTATATATGGAATAAATATTCCTGGAGCCCAAATTAAACTAAGCAGGATGGAAACATCATATAAAAATCTGATTATATAAACTATTGGGAAAGGGCCTTCTCTTTGCAAGAGTTTTGAGGGAGAAACTAGATGTGGCAGATTAAAACTATCTTCTAGGCTGGGGAATTAACAATCAGTTTGCCCTGTAATTCCCCAGTTTAAATCTTTTAACAGCCTTCAAATAAAAGTGGCTAATAATTCTATTATCAAATTTCAATAAGTAAAAGAAAGTCCATAAAAGCTATGAAAAGATCTTTCCTAAATTATGATTAAACAAATTATGCAATTATATTTCAGAATCTAGTAGTCAGTATGCTTTTAAAATTATTCACAATTTCAGAACTTAAACCAAAAAAAAAGAGGTTTTAGCCTCCTGTAAAGAAAGGAAAGAGAACATTCCTTGGATAAACTATAATGGTTTCAATTTTATTTAGCTCAGGTATAATCTCCCTTGGTTTATAAAATACCCATTCAATAAATTAACATTGTATGTACAAAATCTTTGTAGTAATGAAAATTGTAAGTTCATGCTAATGAAATTAAGCTAAAGAAAAAATGTAAATATGCTCTCTTAAATAAATAAACTTCTTTGGTTGGTAATTGTAATTTAATAAGTTTATTTAAATATAACATAACTAGTCTATGTGGTTATGGTTAATTATAAAAGTTTGTGAAAGCACCTTCTGAATTGAAGCATTTAAATGGCCAATTCCAAAAAGTCATTTACTAAAAACCTGGATTGGTATGAATAGCAAAAAGGTAACTTCATGGTAATAAACCTGTTTGAAAGTCACTGCAAGGCACATATTTAAGTAAATAATAATGAAAAGTTACCTCAATTCTATTGAGAATCTTCTGTTTTCATTTTAACAATGAAAAATAGTTTTTTTCCTTCTACTACTAAGGTAAAATGCCTGCTAGTATCTTCATAGTAAAAGTGTAAAAGTCATTTAATATAAAATGTGTTTCATTAAAAATGTTTAAAAATATATAAAAACAAGAGATAAACTTTAACATTGTCAAACTCTCTTGTGCATTCAAACCAGGCCTTGAATTGTATGTACAATGCTAGGCTGGTCACTGACCCCTCAAATAAAAATGTTTGCTATACCACGCCTCTGGTTATGCTCCTGAAGTTGATGGAAACTACGTGGCAGTTTCAAGCTCCTGCAGCAGCCAATAATGGCTTGGGACAGCCAAGCATACAATAGATATCACCTTCAGACTGGCACTGTTCCACAGTGCCAGAAAGCACAGTGCAACAGGCCAGTAAAATATTGGAAACTCTCTCTAGGATCAATGATGCTGCAACTTGCTCACTGTGTGAAGAACACGCTAAATAGAACCATGATTACCAGGATACTGTAAGTAAAACTTAAACACAATTGGCATTATGGCCTGCTCCCATGGAGAGATAACATGTAAAGTATTACAAACCTAAAACTTAAAACTATTAATTGCAACTCAGAATCCTTATGCATTAAGTAATACATTAATATCAAGTGCTGTACTTTTATCCTGTTCTAAATATATGCCTAATAATTATAATGTTATCTTTTCTATTCTGGATTGTGTACAAAAGTACATTAGACATGTAAAATTCCTTGTAACTTCATTTTCTAAATAGTTAATAAACATTTCCATAAAATAAGGTGGCACTCTTAGTTGAAAACACCAGTGGCTTGCAGGTAACCGGTTAATTGGTGCCAGGCTCAGCCAGCCTACTACTCTACTGTACTGTACTGTGTAGCAAAATGAGGCTTGCTTGCTAGTGATGGGTCACCTATTGAACAGTCAAAATTACCAAAAATTATTCAATCAAAACCAAAATGTAAAAAACTTTATTCTGTAGTTCTGATCACTCCCACAGCTAAAAACCTAAGGGAAATTCCAGCTTTGTACACTAAACGTGAATGAAACCAACTGCCCAAAAGGCACCAATTTACCAGAAGCACCTGACAGAGCACATGAGTGCCAATCATTAAACAGCCAGAAATGCATCTTCAAAAGCTAAATACAAAGCTAAGTGCCTAAAACTATTATCTATTACAATTTCTCTCTGAAAATAAATATCTTTATATATATATATATATATATATATATATATATATATATATACTGTTCTCCACTAACTTTTAAAAAGAGTGCCATCTTTATAGGCACCTAATCTTATCCACCTCTGTAATCCAATGTCCTCTTTTTTAAAAAAGCAGGTATTCCAAAAATTTTAGTTAAGTTTGTTTCTTTCAGAATGAACATCTTATTAACCATATGAAAACTTCACCCAACTTTATACAGAATGTCAGATCCATCTTCCTCCAGTCAAAACAAAATAACAAAATTTTTACACCTTGTTAGGCAATGACAACAAACCATGGCCAGCAGGAAGTAGTTACAGAAAAGAGATCATCTCCCTTCAGCACCCCTTTAAGATTAAAGGTGTAAACTCTTTAAGGGTAAAATAAAATTAATAGATGAATCTGGAGTTTAGCAAAAAATCCATGTAAGCACCAATAACCCCCAGGATGACTGCTGGGGGGCCCCACCCCCAGGATTCTACTGTCCAAGATGAAAACTTCTTCTGAAAACATGATAAACCCCAGATGTTACCCAGGAACTTTGTCTTTGGGCACTCACTGGGAAATTGATAAGTGGGATAATCAATCAATACAACGAACAGTCACCCACCTCATAACTCCAACAATTACGCCAAAACTGAGCAAGATAAGCTGGGGAGCAAGATAAGGGGGAAATGATGTAGGCTATGGGTCGGGTTCATCTCTTCATAGATAATCTGAGCTGTATCTGTTCTGAGCTGTGTGTTTGAAACAGTGAGAACTGCAGCCCTGCCCTTGGTAACCATGACAACAACTCCAGTCCCTGAGAAACAGTTTAGCAATGCAAACTCTGTAAACTTTAAGTATTCAGGAAAAATGCAAACCAAATGTGCCAAAAGCTTATCTAGAATGTATGAAGTCCATGCTAAAACCTTCCCTAGGATGTGGAAGATAAATGTTAATTCAAGCTTATTGAGCACTGAAACAAATAACCATTTGGTCCTTCCTCTGTAAAAAGAACTAAAAAATCTTGTTTGCAGCTTGGATTTTGGAATGAGAAGCTCTGAGCCCAGCCAGTCACAAATAAATCTTTTTCCTTCCCCAAATTATTCCTGAGTCCTGGCCTTTCCATATGCAAATAATTGAATCTCTCTTGACTTCTACAACAAGAATAGTTCTATAAGGGAAACTCCCACAACAATTATTTGTAGAGCAGGAGGACTCAAGAAATCTTTTACGAAATAAAGGATTAATAATTTTTTCTCTTTTTAATAGCTTTCAAAATAATGAGATAGTTGTTTAGTATCCTCCAAAGGTAAGCAATAAATTCATTTTTTTATTTTTATAAATCATAAATAATTAGAACTTCTGGATATAAGTGTATTTTATATGTTTCAATCCATCACAGATCTTATCTTTACTGATGTATAAATTTCCAATCTTTGGGCAGCACAGCTTTATCAGGTTAGCTTGTGAGCCCTTTAAACATAAAACTAGTAGTCTTTGAGAACTTCCTTACTTTCTGGATTGAAAATGTTCCAGCATCATCTTGTACATATCCTGCTCCACACATGGAATCAGTCATATTTCCAAGGGAGAGTCATTTTTTTTAATCCTTTAGTCTCTCTTGCAGTAAAAGATATGTAGCATGATTTCAATTTTTTAGTGAAGTCCCAAATATTTTAATACATTTGGTTTGCATAAAATAGAGTAGTCTTCCCAATTAATACAAAGATGATGGAGCTATCATTACATTAGGTATTTAACTGAATACTCCCCTCTGACCTTAAAAGTTATTATGCATTTTCCTACATTTTACCCAAATATAAATACCGTTACATTGTTAGTCAATCTTGGTTTATATTTATCCTGGTGTTTACCAACGTTTTGCATATCATTCTATCTTGAATTTTAGACCTTCTGTGTAAGATTAGTTTATTTTTGCCTTAATTTGTGTTTGCCTAAAATGTATTTATTTCATCCTCAACATTTAAAGATAGTGTAATGATACCCCAGTTTAGACATGACCTCTCCGTCCACCCTCTGGGTGTGGAACCATAGTAAATAAGATCTCTTAAAGAGGTTATTTCAGTTAAAGTGTGGCCCAGCTGAATCCGGTTGGGCTTTAATCCAGACTACGGGAGTCCTTTAAACAGTATGAAAGTCAGAAAGAAAAAGTCAGAAAAGAAGCCGCAGGGCAGGTCCAGGAGAGAACAGAGAAAACATAGCCTCCTGCAGTGCCTTGGGGCAGAAAAATCCAGTGACTAAGAATCAAGGACATCCAGCCCCAGAATGCCACGGTCTTCTGGGAAAAAGCATCATGGTGCTGATGCCTAAATTTGGGACTTCTCCTAATCTCAAAACCATAAACCAATAAATCCCCTCTATTTAAATATCCATTGTATGGGATTTGTTTTAGGAGCCAGGCAACTAAAGCACGTAAGGAGCCTTACAATTTTTTATCAACTTTTGTTTTTCCCCAGAACAATAAAGATGTTTTCCCATTCTCTCAGCTTCCATTTTCCTGCTGCAACATCAGTCTAATTTTTTTCCTTTGGAGGTAGGTTTTCTGTTTTATCCAATTGTTTTTAATCTTCTCCTATCATGGGTAGTTTCACTTTACAATGTGGCGAGTTTAAGATTAGTTTTTGTTTACTCTGCTTGAGACTTGTGTTTCCTAACTCTAGGAATTTGACTTAATTATGGAAAATTCTCATCTGATATTTTTAGAAATATTTTCTCTCCCTCTTCTTATTACTCTTTTATTCTGGAATTCCAATTAGGTGTATGTTAAACATTTTCATTCTGTCTTCTGTTATCTTCTAACCTAAACTTTTCCTTCATATTCTTTCTGTGCTAAATTCTGCATAATTCTTCAGCTCTGTTTTCTAGTTGTTTAATTTCTCTTCCTTGTATCTGGTCTGATGTATGCTCCACTGAGTTTTAATTTAAATAAATATATTTTAGTTCTATAAATTTTATTTAGTTCTTTTCCAAACCTATGTAATTGTTAAATACTTCTTAGTCTTTAGTCACATTTGCAATACCCTTTTTTTCCCCCAGAAACATTTTAAGCATACTTATTTTATAGTCTGCATTAGGTAATTTCGACATCTTAGGTCCCATGCAATCTATCTAATTCACTGTTATTTTTGTTGACTTTCCTCACTGTGGCTTGTATCTTTGTACATGAGCTCCTGTTTGAGTTTAATTTGAAGGAAACATAAATTCAGAAAGCCTTTCTCCAAATGAATATATATTTCCTTCTGCTAGTTGTCTTGTCAATCAGGTGTGCTACCCATCTGAAAGTACTTTAAATTGTTGGCATAGAATTCCTTAAGCTGTGGAGGTAGTATAAATTCAAACACTGAACACATGTGTGAATAGGCTTGTAATTTTCTATTCTCAGGTGTTCCTATTTGCCTACCTGAAGTCAAGGCCTAAGATAAAAGAAAGTTTCTTTTGGCTCCTTTCACCAAAAGATGAATTTTTCCCTAACTCAGCCTTTTGCTGACAGTCCAGCCCTGTTTGCATCCTCACTTTATACATGACCAAAGGTCTTATAGTCTATGCCTTTTAAAGGCTGTCAAAACCCTAGCCTCTTTCTGGTATTGTTAGACATCTAGAGAAAAGTCAGGGCTTTAGGGCTAGCTCACCACTTAGTTTTTGCTTTTCAGTTTGTTTTGAAGATATACACTCTGTAATTTCTAGATGCTCTTACTGGGAGATTGCTACAATATCTAATCCAATAGAAGTGGGTATTTCTCTAGCTCACTTTAAATTAAAAAAAAATTCCCAAGACCATTCCATCAAGGCTATTTCAATAAATGTTAAAACTTTAGAAGAATACAACCAAATTTTACATTGAAAAGCCTAAAACTAATCTTAAAATGGAATTTGGATTAATATGAAAGTAATGAAAAGAAAGGAAAATTAAGGAAGAACAAGGTTAATAAAGAACAGAAATAATATGTTATTTAATAAGATTTCTATACTCCCAGCCAACATTCTCCCAATGTTAGAAAAATTGTACAGTTAAGATGAAAATTGTTAAAACTTTTCTGTAGAGCGCACAACCCAAACAGGTGGCATTAATCTACCTGTTTAGTGGGAGGAAAAAAAATAACCCATATTATAACATTCTTATATTATATTCATTCTTCATAGCTTACTTTCAATATAGTTAATGTTTTGAAAGTGAAGACATCTACTAAAAACTTCTATAGTTTAAGCCTCAAAATATATTTAAGTAAAGGGCATTTTGGAATTAAGTTCATCATAACCAGTTAACTGTCCTTCCACAAAATTTTTAGACAAACCCATCCTATTGTTAGATATCTCTAAATTTCTCTTCTAACCAACTGGAATACAGAAGAAAACTGTCTCAAAATTTACATTTTTTAATTTTAAGTTTGATTTAATAAAGAAGTTGTAGATTTAGAGAAAAATCACGCAGAAAATAGAGTTCCCATATACCCTCTTATTATTAACCTTTCATTAGTATATTTGTTACAATTGATAAAAGAACATTATTATAATTGCACTATTAATTATAGTCCATGGTTTACAATAGGGTTCACTGTTTATGTTGTACAATCCTATGTTGTTGTTGATCCTAGTAACATATATACAACCTAAAGTTTCCCCTTTTAACCACATTCAACCATATAATTCAGTGTTGTTCATTACATTCACAATGTTGTGTTACCACCACCACCATCCATGACCAAAACTTTTCCATCACCCCAAATAGAAACTCTGTACAATTTAAGCATTCCCTAGCCCCACCCCAGCCCTTAGTAATTTATATTCTAGTTTCTGACTATGAATTTGCTTAATCTTATTTTGTATCAGTGAGATTATACACAATATTTGTCCTTTTGTGTTTGGCTTAACGTGATGCCTTCAAGGTTCATCTACACTGTCACATATATCAGCATTTCATTCACTTTTATGGTTAAATGTACATATGGTAACATATTTTGCTTATCCATTCACCTCTTGATGGATACTTGGGTTGCTTGCATTTTTGGCATTTGTGAATAATGTTGCTATGAATATTGGTGTGCAAATGTCTCTTCAAGTCCCTGCTTTCAATTCCTTTGGATATGTACCTAGAAGTGGGATTGGTAACTCTATACTTAACATTCTAAGGAACTGCCAAACTGAGTTCCTCAGTGATTACACAATTTTACATTCCCACCAGCAATGAACAAGTGTCCCTATTTCTCCACAACCTCTCCAACACTTGTAATTTTACAGTTTTAATAGTAGCCACTCTAGTAGATATGAAATGGTATGTCATTATGGGTTTGATTTGCATTCCCTAGTGGAAAATGATATTGAGCATCTTTTAAAGTGACTTTTTTGCCATTTGTATTATCTTCATGGAGACATTTCATGGAGAAATGTCTCTTCAAGTATTCTGCCATTTTAAAATTGTGTTTATTGTCTTTTTGTTGTTAAGTTGAAGAATTTCTTTATATATTCTGGATATTAAACCCTTATCATATAAGTGATTTCTAAATATTTTCTTACATTCTGTAGGTTGTCATTTTACTTTCACAAATAACTCCTTTAGTGCACAAAAAATTTTTAATTTTGGTGAGGTCCCTTTTCTTCTCTTTTGTTACTTATGCTTTAGGTGTAATGTCTAAGAAACCATTGTACAACAAAAGGTCTTGAAATTCTTCCCAATGTTCTAGGAGTTTTATTGTTGTGGTTCTTATGTTTAGGTCTTTGATCCATTTTGAGCTGGCTTTTATACATTATATGAGGTATGATTCCACTTTCATTCTTTTGCATATGGATGTTCAGTTACCCCAGCTCCAGCTGTTGAAGAGACTATTTTCTTCATTGAGTGAACTTGGCATGCTTGTCAGTCATGAGTTGGGTGTAGATATAAAGTACCATGCTGTTTTGATTACTGGGGCTTTTTAATAATTTTAAGATTGGGAAATGTGAGTCCTCCAACCTCATTCTTCTTTTTTAAAATGGCTTTGGTTATACAGGGCCCCTTACCCATCCAAATAAATTTGATGATTGGCTCTTGCAGGATTGAGATTGCATTGATTCTGCAAATCACTTTAGTTAGAACTGATATCTTAACAATATTTAGTCTTCCAATCTATGAACACAGAATATTCTTTCTTTTATTTAGGTCTTCTTTGATTACTTTTAGCAATGTTTTGTATTTTTCTGTGTGCAAGTCCTGTACATACCTGGTTAGATTCATTTGTAGATATTCTATTGTAGTTGATATTTTAAATGAAATTTTTTCTTTTTTTCTTCTTCACATTGCTCATTATTAGCGTGTAGAAACCCTACCGATTTTTGTATGGTGATCTTTACCCTGTTACATTGCTAAACTTGTTTATTAGTTCTAGTAGCTTTGTTGTGGACTTCTCAATTTACTATCTTTAGGACCATGTTATATGCAAATAGAGAAAGTTTCACTATTTCCAACTGGGATGTCTCTTATTTATTTTTCTTTCCTATTTGCTCTGTTAAGAACCTCCAGTATGATATTAAATAACAATGGTGAGAGTGGGCATAGTTCCAGATCTTATATGGAAAGTTTTTACCATCAAGTCTGATGTAGGTATGGATTTTTTTATATAGGTCCTTTATTATATTGAAGAGGTTTCCTTCTAGTCCTAGATTTCTAAGTGTTTTTATCAAAAAGGGAGATTAGATTTTGTCTAATGCCTTTTCTACATCAGTTGAGATAATCACATTATTTCCCCCCCCCCCCTTCATTCTCTTAAGGTGGTATATTCCATTAATTGATTTTCTTATGTTGAATCATCCTTGCATAACTGGGATAAATCCTATTTGATCATGGTGTATAATTCTTTAAATGTGCTGTTGGATTCAGTTTATTAATATTTAAGGAGTTTTACGTCTATATTCATATGGGAAAATATTCTATTTTCTATGCCTGTGGTATCTTTATCTGCCGTTGGTTTGAGGGTGATGTTGGCCACATAGAGTTAGGGAGTGTTCCCTTCTCTTCAATTCTTTGGAAGAGTTTGGTGATAATTCTCTCTGAATGTTTGGTAAAATTCACCAGTGAAACCATCTGGTCCAGGGCTTTGATTTGGAGGAAGGTTTTCATTACTGATTCAATCTTTTTTCTTGTTACTGGTCTATGGAGATTTTCTATTTCTTCTTGAGTCAGTGTAGGTAGTTTGTGTGTTTCTAAGAATTTGTCCATTTCATCTAGGTTATCAAATTTATTGGTATACAGTTTGTTCATAGAACCACTTAGAATCTCTTTTATTTCTGTGGGGTCAGTAGTAATATGTCCCCTTTCATTTCTGATTTTAGTATCTGCATCTTCCTGTTTTTCTTTGCCAGTCTAGGTAAAGGTTTGTAAATATTACTCATTTTTTCAAAGAATTAGCTTTCGTTTGTGTTGATTCTCTTTTGATTTTTTAATAGTCTTTTCATTTATTCCACTTTAATATTTGTTATTTACTTCCTTCTAACATTGGTTTTAGTTTGCTTTTCTTTTTCTAGAATTTCCAGTTGTAAGGTTATGCTTCTCATTTGAGATCTTTTTTAATGTAAGCATTTAGAGCTACAAATTTCCCTATCAACGCGGCCTTTGCTGCATCCTATAAGTATTGGTATGTTGTGTTTTCATTTTCATTTGTCTCAAGATACCTCCTAATTTTCCCTGTGATTTCTTCTCTGACCCATTGGTTGTGTACGAGTACATTGTTTAATTTCCACATATTTTGAATGTCTGTTATAGATTTCTAGATTTACTCCATGGTGATCAGATACATTGTATGATTTCAGGATTTTTTAATTTATTGAGACTTGTTTTGTGACTTAATATATGGACTATCGTGGAGATTGAGCCATGTACACATGAGAAGAATGCGTATTCTGCTGCTGTTGGGGTACGTGTTCTATATATTTCTGTTAGGTCTAGTTAGTTTTTAAAAGCATTCAAGTCTTGTATTTTCTTACTGATATTCTATCTTAATATTCTACCATTATTCAAAGTCATGTATGGAAATCTATTATTAATGTAGAACAATCTATTTTCACTTCAATTCTGTTGATATTTGCTTCATATATTTTGAGCCTGGGCCCTTGGGTGCATATCTATTATAATTGCTCTGACTTCTTGTTGAATTGAGACTTTTATCAGTATGTAGTGAACTTTTTGTCCATCAGAACTGTTTTTGACTTAAGGTCTATTTTACCTGATATTAGTATAGCTACCCCAGTTCTTTTGGTTATTTTTGCAGTATTTTTTTTCTATTCTTTGCCTTTAAACCTATTTATGTCTTTGAATTTCAGGTGAATCCCTTATAAACAGCATATAGTTGGGTAATTTTTTTTTTATCCATTCTACAAATCTCTGCCTTTTGACTGAGGGTTTAATTCATAAATATATAAAGTCTCTACTGCTAAGACAACCTTCTTCCACCATTTTGCTATTTTGTTTTGTGAGTATTATACCTTTTTTAGCCCTCAACTCTTCCATTAATGCCTACTTTCATGTTTATTTGAATTTTTTGTGTTGTTGTACCATTTTGAGTTCATTCTCATTTATTTCTGAGTATATTTTTCAAATATTTTCTTTGTGGTTACCATGGGGTTAAAAATTAACTTCCTAAATAGATAATAATATTTTATGTGATACCAATGATGGTGGTTTGGACCTGTATGCAGTCCAAAAAGACGTTTTCAAATTTAATTCTTTCCTGTGGGTGTGAACTCATTGTAAATAGGACCTAGAGAGATTACTTCAGTTATCTCTCAATCAGGATGGTCCCTAATCCTATTACTGGAGTCCTTTGTAACTGGAATGAAATTCAGAGAGAGAGAGAAAAAGCCACAGGAAGCAAGAAGCTGAAGGTCAGTGGAACCCAGAACAGAAGGGAGAAGTCAGTTGAGGCTGCCATGAAAGAGAAGCTCAGGACCTGGATCACCAACAGCCATCCCAGACTGCCAAGAAAGCAATGTCTTGATGACACCTTAATTTGGACCTTTTTTCTAGCCTCAAAACCATGAACTAATAAATTCTTATTTTTTTTAAGCCCAGCCATTGCGTAGTATTTTCTTGAGCAGTCAAGGAAACTAAAACACCAACTTCACTTCAATAGCAGACACACACACTGTTCATATACCCCTTCCCCCACCTTTTTTGGTACTTGTTACAAATTATATCTTTGTACATTGTATTTCAAAGCTATATGTTTATCATTGCTTTTTATACATTTTTATTTTTGTACCTGTAAAGAAGAAGTGGAGTTACACGGCAATAAATACAATATGATAGTACTGGCATTTATAACTACTCATATGGTTACCTTTACCAGAGGTCTTTATATCTTAATGCC
Source organism: Dasypus novemcinctus (assembly GCF_030445035.2). NCBI lineage: Eukaryota > Metazoa > Chordata > Mammalia > Cingulata > Dasypodidae > Dasypus > Dasypus novemcinctus. Next base: position 42,716,771 of record NC_080683.1, on the reverse strand, counting down.
ACTTTGGTCCACTGTCTAGTGTCCTGTCCTTATAGTCTAAAGAACTCCCTTTAGAATTGATTTTGGGGCAGATCTAGTAATGATGAACTCCCTCAGCTTTTGTTTATGTGGGAATGTTTTCATCTCTACCTCATTTTTGAAATAAAGTCCTGCCAGATATAAAATTCTTGGTTGGCAATTGTTTTCTTAAGCACTTTAAATATTTGATACCATTACCTTCTTGTCACCATGATTTCTGATGAGAAATTGGCACTTAATCTTATAAGGATTCCCTTGTACGTAACTTGTTTTTCTCTGAAGCTTTTGGAACTCTCTTTTTTTCCTTGTTGGATTACTATATGTCTGGCATGGTTCTTGTTTTAGTTTACTAAAAGCTGCTGGGAGCAATATAAAGCCAGAAATGGCTTTTACAGTGGAAATTCATTAGATTAAAAGCTTACAGTTCTGAGGCTGTGATAATGTCCAAATCAAGACATCATCAGAGTTGCTTTCTCACCAAGATGCTGCAAGTGTGGGCAGTCAGGCACATGATATGGCAAATGGTGGCATCTTCTGGTCTCTGCTGTTTCCAGGCTCTATTCCTTTCAGTTTTTGGCTGCCTCTAGCTTTCTCTGGGTCTCCTTGCTTCAGATTCTGGTTTCTTCTCTCAGCTTCTAGGAGTTTTTCTCTCTGACCCTGTGACCTTCTTTCTGTGTCTGCAGCTTTTTATTCCTCCATATATAAAGGACTTCAGAAAGAGGATTAAGACCCACTCTGTGTACTGAAATCTAATCAAAGTTCCTTAACTGAAGTAATTTAATCAAAAGATCCCTTGAGACCCCACCCTTTCTCCCTCCTCTTCCTTGTCCTGCCTTTCTCCCCTCCTCCCCAACCCCTCTAGTTCCTTTTCTGCCTCTCCACCTTCTACCATCTTGCAAGACTTGGCCAGAACAGTGGGGAACAAGTCAGAGCCATTTTGGGACTGAGGCTGGTTGTGTGGGAGGGAAAAGTGGCAAAAAGGGGATTATTCAAAGTACCGAAACACTTCTCCTGGGATCGAGAACAGCTGTACCCGCTAGCCAGGGGAACCTCTGGTGGGGCAGAAGGTGATCGGATTACTCAGATATGAAGATCATCTTCTAGGTTTTGTTAAAGGCCCTGGATAGTTGAAATGGCCATTCTGGAATTACAATGGTTTTGGATAATTTTGCCCCAGAAGTTTGTTAAAATTGGCAAAGACCCTCTCTCAAGTGAATCAATAATAGTAAACGATTCAATAAGCTACTTAAAAAGAGCCTCGGGCATTTCTTCTGTGTTTTGGTTCAAACGGATTATATAACTGGTTAAAATATTTCAGCTGGTGGACTTTTTCCTACCTCCCCACCCCACCCCCCACTGGTGTTCTTCACCCAAAACTGTATATTGAGTATTGAGTAGTTTCAAATTACTGTTTAAATATTGCTGAAGTTTCATGGCAGTTTTTTTTTTACATTTATTACAAGTTTTAGTAATTTTTGACCTCAGCTCTTTTCATATCACAGCTTTTCTAAATGAAGACATTGAAAGAGTACAGAGTTTTTTTCCTTTTTTCTTTTATTTATGTGGAAATTTAAGATGTTGCAGTTTCCCAACAGCATGGTAGTATTGAGATAGCCGTATCTTCCTGTATGTGCTGATATTTAGGAATGCCTTTCAGATGTGAAATTTTCTTTTTGTTTTTGCTTTTTGACTCATAAATTGGGTATTTCATCTGGAGTGGATAAATACAACAGTGTCAAGTACATGGAATAATAAATAAAGAAGACAGGCTTCAGAAGACTTTAATCTTAAATTCAAGGAACTAACTTTAAAACAGAAGTATGGGTAGCTGACTTGAAGTAACTCTATGTCAAATAGTCTTAGGTTAAGCATCTTCAGAGAACTTGGATATTATTTCAGAGGATACAAAATAAAAAAACAAACTGGAAAATATAAAGATTACAGGAAAAAAACCTGATACCTTCCTGTGTAGTCCTGTTGGAATTTGGACTTGCCATGCGGCGTTGAAGCCTTGTTTCACTGAGTCGGAGAGACTGGACCTAAATGGCACAGCATGACTTCGCTCCAGCCTGGCTTAATTTTCTTACTCCATCATCATCAATAAAGTCATCACTGAATTTCGAAAAGCATTCTGAAAGCTTTTCGTGGACAGAAAATCATTATGATGTGAATCGTCAATGACACAACTCTTCAGATGGCTTTCATTCTGGTATTGGGCATCCTAATGGAGGTAATTTTGGAAGGAAAGAAAAAAATGGATGGTGCCCACATGGAAGAAATGGTACTGAAAACATGAATCATCGAGGGATATACCATGGTGGAAGTTTCCGTTCTCATAGCAGTGTTTTCCATTCTGGCAAAAGCTAAGGACTGCATGAAAACAGCATACCTGACAATGAAACAGGGAGGAAAGAAGACAAGAGAAAACACAAACAGTTTGAGGCTGAGGATTTTCTATCTTTACATCCTGAATATGAGAGAGAACCAAATCAGAATAAATCTTTAGCTGCAGGTATATGGGAATATCCTCCGAATCCTAAATCTAGAACTCCAAGAATGCTGGTCATTAAGAAAGGCAATACAAAAGACTTACAGCCATCTGGATTCCCAGTAGTAGGAAATCTTCAGTCACAGCCAGTTAAGAATGGGACTGGTCCAAGTGTTTATAAAGGCTTAGTCCCTTAACCTGCTGCTTCACCTACAAAACCTATACAATGGAAAAGCCAAACTAAAGAAAATAACTTTGGGACTTCTTTCCCTCGTGAGTCTACATATGGTGTTGGCAACTTTAATGCTTTCAGATCAACTGCCAAGAATTTTAGTTCAACAAATTCAGTGAAAGAGTATAACTGCTCAAATTTCTCTTCACCTGTTGACAAACTTAATCAGCAGCCTCGTCTAACCAAACTCACATGAATGTGCACTGATAAGAAGAGCGAATTTTTAAAAGCATTGAAAAGAGACAGAGTAGAAGAGGAACATGAAGATGAAAGCCATGCTGGCTCTGAGAAGGATGACGACTCATTTAATTTGCATAACAGCCATAGCACTCATCAAGAGAGGGATACTTGATGAAAGTGAAATTCCACAAGAGAATGGCAATGCTTTGGTGATTTCCCAACAGATCATTCGGTCTTCAACCTTTCCACAAACTGATGTTCTTTCAAGTTCACTTGAGGCAGAACACAGGTTGTTAAAGGAGATGGGCTGGCAGGAAGACAGTGAAAATGATGAAGCATGTGCTCCCTTAACTGAGAATGAAATGAGAGAATTCCAAGTTATTAGTGAACAGTCACAGAAGAATGATCTGAGAAAAAATGGTATTTTGAAAAATGGCCTGATCTGTGACTTCAAGTTTGGACCCTGGAAAAACAGCACTTTCAAACCCACTATTGAGAATGATGATACAGAGACAAGTAGCACTGACACATCAGATGATGACGATATGTGAAGGATTTCCTAACAGCTTTAGAAATGTTAGTGTGATACATCTCTCAAACAGTTTGGGGTGAATTGTAAAAACGAAGAACTATAATTTATATAGTAAAATGCCCCATTAGAAGATGATTGGGGGGGGGCTTCAATATGAAGAAAGCCAAGAATGTTGTGTTGGCTGTGTTGAACATTATTTCTTTGTAAATGAATGCTATAGAAATGAGGACTTTGATTGATCCAACATTGACTTTCTCCATCACAGCAGCATTTCTCTGACTAGCAATGTGACAATGTAACAAATGAGATTTTCTCATTTAATCATAAAAAATTGTGTAATGTTTTGCAAAGCTTCGTCTTAAACTGCCCAGGTTTTAAGAAAAAAGGCAGCTTACACTGTTTTGCTTGCAGAGTCATATCTTTTTTGTACAATGGAATCCTCAAATCCACTTTGTGCATTCCCTCCTCTTTCCTCCAGAAAAGGACAATAGAGCATGTTGGCTAAAACTGGAGCACAGTGCACTAAAACATTAATTTCCCAATCTCAACTGTTGTACTAGTCACCCTTTAAAATATAAATTGCTCTTTAGCCATTCGTAGTACAGTAATATTGCAGGAAAGACTTGCCACACTTTCTTCCGAATTTAAGAGTTGATTTTCAATAGCTTTATTTGGGTATGCTGTCAGACCAGGATTTTTAGAGTTGGTGGAAAAGAGTCTTGTGGGAAAACTTACTTTGATAAATTACATATGCAGAAAAACTGATCACATTGACTGGATCTGTCCACAACATGGAAATAAACTGGATTTTCAGAAAGAAAAAAAAAGATCCTTTGAGGAGCAGGTGTATCTCAGTGGTTTGAGTACCTTCTTTCCATTTACATAGTCCTGGGTTCAATCTCCAGTACCTCAAAAGAAAGAAACAAACAAAAATCCCCCTAATATAGGTTTAAATGTACAGGAATGGATTAGTTTTAGGAACAGGATTTTCTGGGGTCCACATAAGCCTCAAACCATCAGTTATCTTTGAGTTTGTCCTTTTAGGGATTGTTGGAATTCCTGAATGTGCATTTTCATGTCTTTCATTAAATTTGGGAAATTTTCTGCTATTATTTTTTTGAATATTCCTTCTGCTCCTTTCTCTCTTTCTTCTTCCTCTGGGACTTCCATAATGTGTCTGTTTGTATGCTTGATGGTGTTCCACAGGGCTCTTAGGTTCTATTCACTCTTTTTTATTATTTTCTTTCTGCTCTTCAGCCTGAGGAGCAATTATCTTATCTTCAAGTTCACTGATTCTTTCTTCTGATTGCTCCAATTGCTACTGAAACTATCTAGGGAATTTTTCATTTCAGTTATTGTATTCTTTAACTCCAATATTTCTGTTTGGTTCCTATTGAGAATCTCAAAGATTTCGCATCTTGTTCATTCATCACTTTCCTCATATCCTTTAGTTGTTTCTCTGTGTTTTTCTTTGTCTCCTTGATCATATTGTGTATCATTTTTTAAAAAGGCTTTGGTCCTCTTCATTGACAGTTTATGTATTTTTATCTAATTGCTTCATTTCCTCCAGGCCATCATTTCCTGTTTCTTTGCCCTGTAATCTTTTGTAACATACAATATACATTTTATTATTTTAAAGTGTTAACTCTGAGATTTAGTTTCTAAGCTGTCTGTTCCTTAAATTTGTATCCATATAGTGATATAATAGATTTTTCTTGAGAGTTAGGAGTTAACCAAAACAAACCAAAGTAAAAAGCACCTTTCACAGTCTTTGAAAATGTAACTCTGCTTTGACTAATGGGCTCTTAGGATCTTAAGCATCCTATCAAGAAAATCTGTCCAAATAGAATGTGAAGTACAGGGTCTTCTCTGTCTTATCTGAGCCTACAGGAAGCCATGGAGCGTGTTTCTCTCTCTGGGCTTGTGCTCACTTGTGACTTTAGAAAAATCCCCTGTCCACAGTTCACAGGAGTTGAATGTCCTTTGAAATAGACTTTCACTGTCTCCTGGGTGCTCTACTGTGTGACTCTGTCTGGTAATCCCTTGCCTCAAGCAGCTTTGATCCAATTGTTTTCCACACTGCTGCAGCCATCTGCAAGCTGCTTTCCTGCCCCCAGGACAAACTCTGGGAGGGAAAGCCCTAAACAGGTTTCCCAACTCATTCTTTCAGACCTCTCCTCAATGGACTGGTACTGATACACAGATATCTCAGGATGTACGTGACAGTTACTCTGCTCCCTCTGCAATAAGGTCAGGAATTCACAATGGGAGCCTAGGCCAGCTCCACTCTGTGCTGTGGAGGGGAGAAAGGAGGGACCATTAAGGGTTCTGGGAACTACTTTATAGCTTTTTAAGCTGTGTTTTATTGATTAGGCACTCTCCCAGTTACTGCAGCCCTTTAACTGTTTTCTCTAATTTTGAGCAAGGTTACTGTTTTTAAGGTTCCTCTGTCACTTTTGCCTGAGGGGAGTTGGAACAGTAATTGCCCTCAGTGATCTGAACTAGCTCATCAAAAACAGAGATAAGCCAACAGCCCATAGCCCACCACCACTATCACCCCCACCCCCAGAGTTTGGGGGATTCGGACTTTAAGTCCCACCCTGACAAGTGCAAGTTGTACCAGGAGCCAGGGCTGCAGTTTCTACTACTGCCTGCCATGAGGCAGGGTGATGGGGAATAGTAGCCACTGCTGGAAGGGTGAAATTCACCCATTTTTATGACAAATTCTTCAGTTCTACTTTGGATGCTGCACAGTGATCTACTAGATCCATAGTTTCAAAATAGTTGATTCAGACAGTTCTTGCCAGTTCAACAGTTGCCTTGGTATAGGGACTGATTCCTGGAGCTTCCTACTACACCTTCTTCTCACAATCTTCTCAAAATTTGTCTTTTGGTTTAAGCTAATTTAATAATTTTCATGTTTAATGGATGATCACAATGCATTATAAATTTTCTTTAGTATTAAAGTACTATCCTAGATTCCTCATATTTAGCTAATTTCATATTCTTGTGGTTAAGCTGGTAATAATCCAAAAAAGTATGCAATCTCTAATAATATTAAAGTCTTCTTATGCTTTTTCCTATTGACACTGTCATAGTGTTTACCTTGGCAACAAAGAAATAGAGAAAGGAAGAGAACCCAAAGGACATAAAGCACCAGGTAGCATTTTTAATATCCTTGGCAAAAATTTCTGGCAGTAGCCACCTATAAGCTAGCATCCAAGAAATTGCATCAGTGTTGGTTTCATTGAGGCTTTATCAGGGAAAGAAAAAATACAAAAACAAAGGAAATATGCGGTTGGCAATTTAAAAATCACTGTGCTATGTTAAAAATTTGAAAATTTATTAGAAAAGTGGGTTTACAGAAAAATCATGCAGAAAATACAGAGTTCCCATAGACCCCCTTTTATTAATTACTTGCATTAATATGGTGCATTTGTTACAGTTAATGAAAGAAAATTATTATTATACTATTAATTGTGCTACAGTCCATGGTTTACTTTAGGTTGCACTGTTTGTATTGTAAAGTCCTATACTTTTTAAAACATTTTTATTCTAATAATATACATATACCTAAAATTTCTCCTTTTAACCACATTCAAATACATAATTCAGTGCTGTTTTTTTAAAGATTTATTTATTTATTTCTCTCTCTCCCCTTCCCACCCCTCCACCCCGGTTGTCTGTTCTCTCTGTCTATTTGCTGTGTCTTCTTTGTCCGCTTCTGTTGTTGTCAGCAGCACAGGAATCTGTGCTTCTTTTTGTTGCGTCCTCTTGCTGTGTCAGCTTTCCGTGTTTGCGGCACCACTCAGGCTGCACTTTCTTTTGCGCTGGGTGGCTCTCCTTATAGGGTGCATTCCATGTGCATGGGGCTCCCCTGCACGGGGGACACCCCTGTGTGGCAGGGCACTCCTTGTGCGCATCAGCAATGCACATGGGCCAGCTCCACATGGGTCAAAGAGGCCTGGGGTTTGAACTGCAGACCTCCCATGTGGTAGACGGATGCCCTAACCACTGGGCCAAGTCCACCACCTCAGTGCTGTTAATTATGTTCACAATGTTGTGCTACTATCACCATCATCCATTGAATTAGCTATACAACTATCTAACTCAGCTCATTACTAAATTGTCAGTAGTGACCTTCATTATAGTATCAGAATAGTTTCACTGGATTGGTGGAAAGAGATGAAGAATTATCTTTTTAACTATATATCAGATCACCCAGTGGCTCTGATTAAAACCCTTGAAGATTGTTTTTAGAGTAAATCCAAATTTTCCTTATCAAGGCTTTTATGACCTTAGATTGGTCCTTATGTTTCTCTCTAACATCAATATATAATGCTCCTCTCTCACTTTATTCAGGCCAAACTGAACCTCTTTCTATTCCTGAAATAAGTCAAGTCCTTTCCCAGGTCAGGATAATTTCATGGGAAAAGATAGTCTTTAAATTGTGCTGGAAAAACTGGATATCTGTATAAAAATTAATCTGAGTCAGTACATCACAACTTACATAAAAGTTAACTTGAAATGATCATCGAGCCAAACATAAGAGCTAAAACTATAAAACTTCTAGAAGAAAACATAGAAGGAAATCATTGTGACCTAGGGTCAAAGTTTTCTTAAATAGGATGCAATAAGCATCATCTATATAAGATAGAAAAACAATAAAATACATTTCATCTAAATTAAAACCTAAGAAAGATACAGTTGAGGGAAACAAACAAGCAAGTCATAGACTGGGAGAAAATATTTGTAAAACACATATCTGGCAACACATATCCAGAATATAAAATGAAGTCTTAAAATTCAATGATAAGACAACCAACCTGGTCATAACATGACAAAAACAAAAAATGACGGACACCACAAAAGAAGACACATGAAAAGATTCTCAACATCACAAGTCATTAGGGAAATACAAATTAAAACCACAATGAGATAATACTACACATCCACTAGAATAAAGTTAAAAATACCAAGTGTTGCCAATTAAGTGGCCTAACCACAACTCTCATTCACTGATGGCAAGAATACATGATGGCACAGCCACTTTAGAATTTACTATGGCAGTATTTTATAAAATTAAATATATGCTACATCAATTCCATTCCTTGGCATTCATCCCAAAGAAATGAAAATGTGTTCACATGAAGACTTGTACAGAAATATTCACAACAGCATTTTCCACAATATCAAAAATATGGAAATAACTCAAGTATCTATCAACACATCTCTGATTTAAAAAAAAAAAGTTTGATATAACCATATAATGGAATACTACACAGCAATCAAAAGGAACAAAATATAAATATACACAAAAACATGGATGAATTTCAAAATATTATGTTAAGTGAAAGGAGACGAACATAAAAGACAACAGACTATATGATTCAATTAGATGATATTCTAAAGACAAAGGAATAGTGACAGAAAGCAGATCAGTGGTTGCCCAGGACTAAATTTGGAGCAGGAAGTTGAATACAAAGGGACAAAAATACACAAAAAAATTTTTATAGAGTGATGAAACTATTCTGTATCTTGAATACAGTTACCAAAATTCATCAAATGTACCTTTAAACTAGGTGACTTCCACAGTATATAAATTATACTTAATAAAGTCATAAAAAAAGTCACAATAGCAATTGTGTAGAACCAAATCAACTTGAAATTTGGGAGAGTAGTTTATCACTGATATTATTTATAATTGCCATTGCATGGTGATAATAAAAAGCCATCATCTCCAGAGGAGACTGAGAATGAGGTACAGAGAAGAAAATCAGGGACTTAGTAAAAGTCTGCATGATTCTTGGACCTCACAACTCCCTAACACGCTTCTAAAATTCTAGCAGTCTTCATTTTCCCCAGGCAACTGAAGGATTAGTAACTGGCAAAATAAAATAGTCCTAGAAAAAAGGCCTTCAAATATCAACATTGGAGGCTCAGTGAAATGCCTGCTCACATTCAACCTTCCTACTGTGAAGCCCTGCAGTAGGCACACATCTATCTATGCGTACACATTTGGAGTTCCTCCTTCACAAATAGGAAGAGACAGCCCCAAATCGTCAAATGTATGAGGAGATCTTGCAATATGAGAGAGAAGTCAAGAGAAATGCACACAGGACTCAGACATAATGTATGAAACAGAAGAAAACTTAGAAACTTTTGGCTACTAATTAATGAAAGATGAGAGAAATACCCAGTCAGAAACAGGTTCAATGCATAAAGTTGGACAACAAATTGGCCAGAATAATTTCATTAATTAATTCAACAAATGTACCTGAAAATCTTACTACAGCTTTTATATCATGTTGTGCTTTATACTGTTTGTTAAATTAGCTGGAATTAAGTTAAGAAAAATACTTAAGTAGTAAGTGGAAGACCATGTTTCATGTTCTTTCTTCCAATCTGCTATGTAGAAATCATTTATTTTGTGTGGACCTCAGTTTGCTCAATCCTCAACTGGGTATAAAAATATCTGACCCTGGGGAGTGGAGGTGGGCAGTGACCGAAAGGGACACAAGGAGTCTTCTGGAGTTTGGATAGTGTTTGGGGTGCATGTGTTTAACATGAGAGAATTCATTAAGCTCTATACTAATGATTCGTGCATTTTTCAGAATGTGCTATACTTCAGTGAAAGGTTACCTAAAAATTTTAGATAAATTTTAAGGCTTCTTCCCAACCTGAGATTTTATGATTCTATGACTGTTTTAAGAGTAAAGCCTTATGGTAGAGAAAAAAATATGGACAGGAAATATTAAAACATGATCCTAGATCCAGCTTTCTACCAACTAGCTGTGACCTTAAGCCAAACACTCAAGTCTCTAAAGAATTCCGTTTTCTCCCATATATATTGAGCAGCTGAATCAATTTAGATTTTCTCCAATGAGCATTAAAAGTCTGTGATTATTGTTATAAACATTTTAGCCAAATAGTTGAATAAAGCATTGTCAAGTTGACTTGTTCGCAGACCCTCTGTTGTAAACTCATAAACATCTAGTGAGCATATTTTTGGTTTGCAAATTGTGGTATTATTAACAAGCATGACTTCTCATAATTAAGTTGTAGATCCTAACTGGAATTTCTTTATGCTATCGATTTGCTTAGGGAACCATTTTCTCAGTAAGAAAAAACTAGGATTAAAGATTTTTAGTGTACTCTAAATATTTTTATTGCGTATTCCTCAAAAGATTTTTCTTCTCCCATGCTTTGTTTTTATATTCTCCTTCTTTCTCACTGCCCCTACTGTTTTTACCTCAGAGAAAGAGTATGACCCTTTAACTTTAATTCCTCTTGAAAAGCTCATAAAACTTTTTAATTGAAAATCGTTATTCCTTGGATCTGCCTATGAATCTTTATTTGAAACAGAGGAATAATGGGAGTTATTGTGGGTTTTTTACAAAGACTGTAAATTGTTTAATTCTTTTTACTATAAACCATTTCATTTATAGGCCTAGTTCAGGGATTAATGGATCATCTAGCATGAGCTGTTTCTTGCATAAGTGTTTTTCCCCCTAAAGTTTAATAGATGGAAAGGACTTCTTAAAGCCTTAATGTTATTAACACTACTGAGAAAGATGAAATTATCTGAAGAAGTATTACAGGCAACTCTCCCGGAGGTGACCCATAGTGGCTGTTTCAAAGTGTATCAAAAATACAATTTAGGATATTACATATCTTCTTTTTACTCTAATGAAGCAGGCTAGTAAGTTAGGGAATCAGTAGATGGATCTAGAACCTGGCAGAGAGTTCACATGGACATCAATTACCCCCAAGATTCTGCTATCAAAACAAAGACTTCTGGAAATAAGGAATAGCCCTGGATATTCCCCAAGGACTTTATCATTGAGTCCTCACTGGGGGATTGATAGGTGGGGTGATCAAGCAAAACTCAAACAGCTGGAGCCCCTCCCCCACCATTAGCAAAGGGGTGGAATAAAGCAGACCGTGAGGCCTGAGCGTGCCTGGCTCTCGTCTCTAGACCCATTTCTGCCCTCTGCGAACCATTCTCAGCATTTTTCCTCTGCCATGTGGCCACACAAGTAAAACCTGGACATTTATAACCTATAACGGGGAATTGTAGTCTGTAAATCAGTCCTCTTTATCCTCTTCCTCTCTACCTGGGACTCCTGCTCTGTTATTTTCTCCCATTTCTCATCCCTTCCTACCTGAATAAATTACTGGCCTAACTCACCTGGCATGCCCTTGAAATTCATTGCTGCAGCATAGCCAAGAACCTAGATAAAATCTGCTAACACTATTGCTACTTTTTTATTCTCTCAGAGAAAGGTGGACAATCTGAAATTGGTTTCCTGAGCCCCTGAGAATTTGGAAAATGGACCATTTCAATTTTGAAACTATCTGTCTCTCAAAGTTTTTTGGCTTTTGATTTCTCATCATTTCCAGCCACCTTTTTGAGATAGCATTTGGGGGCTATATTTCTAAGAGTCAATACTAAAACTGTCCAACTTACTGAGAAACTATATTACATGCTTAACAATTTATATGAATGTATTTTCATGTTCATGACATCTTGCTTTCAAATTTCACTATTTTTCTGCATTTCTCAGAGGTCTTGGTGCTAAAAACATCAAAAGTCCTAGTGTTACCAGATTTTGACTATGTTCTTGACTATACTGCAGAAATGAGTTTCAAGAGCACATCAGGTGAGTTAGGCCAGTAATTGATTCAGGCAGGGAGGGACGAGAAATGGGAGAAAATAACAGACTGTGGGTCCCAGGTGAAGAGGAAGGGGTTGAAAAGTGAAAAAGAGGGCTGATTTACAGACTACACTTCCCCATTAGAGATTATAAATGCCCAGGCTTTACTTGCACGGTCGCATTGCAGAGGAAAAATGGCAAAAGCAGTGTGCAGAAGGTAGGAACAGAGGTCCACAGGCAAGAGAGTGAGAGCACTCACTCAGGCCTTGTGCTTGTCTTTTTGAACTGTTAGTTATTCCACCCCTTTGCTAATGGCAGGGGAGGGGTTCCAGCTGTTTGCTGTTTTGATTATCTCACCCATCAATCCCCTATGAGGCGCAATGATAAAGTCCTTGGGGAATATCCGTGGCTTCTCCTGGATTCCAATAGTCTTTGTTCTGAATGGTAGAATTTTGGGGAGGGTCTTCTAGCAGTCATCTTGGGGTTATTGATGTCCATGTGAACTTCTTGCCAGGTTCCAGATGCATCTGTTGATTCCCTATTTTACTAGCCTGCTTCATTCCCCCCTAAGAGAGTTTACACTTTTATTCTTTAAGTGGTGCTGAAGGGAGATGATCTTTCTTCTGTAGATACTTCCTGCTGGTTAGGGGCAGTAGGCCCTACTTGACAAAGTGTAAAACCCTCCTGCTATTTTATCTCAGTTGGAGGAAGATGGATCTGCCATCTGGGCAAAGCTGGATGAAGTCTCATATGGCTAACAAGATGTTGATTCTGGAAGAAATAAACAATTAGAATTTTGAGACTATATGGTTCCACTAAGAGGGTACTGGACCACAGAAGTAGAAAAGGCCAGGTGCCTGCAAAGACTGCATTTTCCTAAAGTTTATGGGAAAGAGTATTCTTCTTTCAATAGAATGGGAAGAAGCATTTCCATTTTTATTTAAGTTAAAGGAGATGAAAACAGAAAAGGCTTTTAAAGGGATGTCTGGTTTGTCCTCCCCCTAGCAATAGGCATTTGGGCTGGAGTTAGAGGGAACAGCTGACTTTGACATACAATAGTTAGCTTTTTTATTTTTGGAAGAGGTATTTCAGGCCATCCAATGACTGGCATTCATACATCCCATCAGGTGCTTCTGGTGAGCTGCTCCTTCTTTGGGCAGCTGGCTTCATTTGAGATTAATGCACCAAGCTGGAAGTTCTTTTAGTTTTAATAGCTGTGGGAGTGATCAGAACTACAGTGTAAAGTTCTTTACATTTTGGCTCTAATTGAGAACAACTTTGCAAAATTTCTCTGCTTTTTTAGCAACTGAATAAATTCCACTTGTGATTTATGCATTAAATCCACTTGCAAGATTGTACTGACATTTAAAGACTCATTTTTAGGCTACCTTTCACCGTTATCCAATTTGAAACTGGTGAACTTCAAATCTGATTTCCTAGGCACCAGCAAACTGACAAAGTTAAACACAGATTTTAAAGCTAAACACAAAGTTAAGCACAGATTAAACCAGAAGAGAGAATTTTATACCTTTAACATTTTTAGGAACTACTAGATATTAATTGATGGCATATGAGTTTTCTTTATCTTCCAGGAGAGGTTTAGTGCCTGGATCTTGATCTCTATTCATAACTTTTATAGACACAACTGAGTTTAAACTAATGAAAGTTTGAGGTTCATTTCCTCAAATGAGACACAACATGAGGTTTCTGCACCTCAGATCTATCAGTCCTTTTTTCTTACACTGGTTTAACTGGAATTCAGAGTTTCATACATAGGCTGCTCTCAGCTATACTGTGTCCATGTGGACCAGCAGTAGGTAAATTTTCCTGATTCTTGGGAAGATACTCCTATGGAGAGTTTACTTTTGGGCTAGAGACCATGCCCATTATTCTAGGAAGAATGAAGAAGGGTGTTTTAGTCCATTGATCTGGCATTCCAGAGTCCTAGTTTGACTAAAATATTCACCACTCCACATAATTTGGAGTTGATACTCTGTCTCAGCATCCTGAGAATTTCAATTTTCAGAGCCTTCCTGGCTTACAGGCATCCCTGTGGGCCATCTAGGTCTTGGCAGTTATCTGATGAGTCTGGCAATCAGATCCCACCAAGGCAAGTTGGTGGAAGACATTCTGAGCAGTTACCCTAAATCAGAGTGCCTGAATCATCTGTCTCAGGGGTTATTTGGCTGCCCTCTGAACAGAAGGGCCCAAGGAATGGGAGCTGTTCAGAGTTTACTGCTCTGGTTCTCGGCACCTCTGACATTTCACGAATACCCAAACCAAAGTTCCTGAGTTAAATCTCAGGAAATGTTTGACTGCTTTCTGATTCCTGCCACCTAGACAATCACAGAACCCCAGCTGCCAGGCATTCCCAGGGCCATTCTGGACTTGGGAGACAGGCCAAATAGATTTCAACCTGAAGCTGCCAAGCTGAATATTGCTCCTTCCTTGAATATTGTTCCTTCCTCAGAGAAAGGGCAAAAAAGCTTATTCCTATTCTTACAAAGGTCCTTAAAGCCATCCTAATTTTATGGCTTTACTGTCTAGGAGTTTCCCAGTTAGACTAGCCATCAAAAGGCCATTAAGTGATTAATGATCAATTGCTCTAGCTAACAGGCTTTGGGGCCCTAAGGCAATAGGTTCCTTCCTAGCAAACCTATTTTCCCAGTTTCACAGTTTTTAAAACATTCAAAAGCATTCTAACACAAACCTGTAAAGAGAAATTTAGTAGCAAGAAGTAGGAAAGTAAAAAAATGAGTAAAGATTAATTATGCAGGGTATCCTGGCCTGTAACCACCCTGGGGAAGGGGAACTCCCACAGCATCCATTTTGGCCCTGCCCACCGCTACCTGTTGGGCCTGCAAAGGCACGCACCTAGGAACCCCCGGGATCTTTGGCTCTCCATCTCTGCCATGCACCCCTTAGAGGAGAGGGCAGGAGGAGGCAAAGGTCACCGGCCCCAATTGCAAAGCTGTTGGCTGTTAAAAGGGCTTGAAAGAGCAGTGCAGTGAGTTCCTGTCCAGTGCCCCAGTCATCCCAGCTGGGGTCAGATCTAACAAGCCTGGGCACACAGCATGGTTGCAGAGAATTCCCATGCCCCAGCATCTTCCCCCCTGAGATTACATGCTGTGGGGCTTGTAGGCATGCCCATTTAAAATGGAGAACCAAAAGAAGGCATTAAACACACTGTAGGCCATAGTTCTACTCACGAATAAGCTCCTGGCTGGCTTGCCAAATATGTTACTGGATTTTGACTGGGTTCTTGACTGTGCTGCAGAAATGAATTTCAAGAGCACACCGTCAGGTGAGTTAGGCCAGTAATTGATTCAGGCAGGGAAGGATGAGAAATGGGAGAAAATAACAGACTATGGGTCCCAGGTGAAGAGGAAGGGGTTGAAAAGTGATAAAGAGGGCTGATTTACAGACTACACTTCCCCATTAGAGATTATAAATGCCCAGGCTTTACTTGCACGGTCGCATTGCAGAGGAAAAATGGCAAGAGCAGTGTGCAGAGGGTAGGAACAGAGGTCCACAGGCAAGAGAGTGAGAGCACTCACTCAGGCCTTGTGCCTGTCTTTTTGAACTGTTAATTATTCCACTCCTTTGCTAATGGCAGGGGAGGGGTTCCAGCTGTTTGATGTTTTGATTGATTACCTTACCCATCAGTCCCCTATGAGGCTTAATGATAAAGTCCTTGGGGAATATCCAGGTTTCTCCTAGCTTCCAGAAGAAGTCTTTGTTCTAAATGGCAAAATCTTGGGGAGGGTCTTCTAGCAGCCATCTTGAAGTTATTGATGTTCACATGGACTTCTTGCCAAGTTCAAGATATGTCTTTTGATTCCTTATTTTACTAGTCTGCTTTACTAGAAAGTGAGAATTTTTGTAAAAGCTTATTCTTGAAGGGGTACACATTTCTATTTTCCCTTACAAAGTCAATAGATTCTACAAAGAAATTAAAGAGATCTTGAAAAGAAATGCCCTTAAATTGCCTCAGAAAGGTAATTACCTCTCTCTCTTTTCTTAAAAATATCTGGAGGCCCACCCAGGCTTCTGCAGGTGATGGGCTGTGCTGCCTCCCAACTTCAAGCAGACATAAGCCTCTTTTCCTGCTCTCTCTACTGTCACAGTTCTCTTTCCTTCAGAAAAATCACCTTCTCCCCTTCCTGCCAAACAATATCCCTTTTGTAATTTTAAGGACATTCTTCTCAGTCCTCTCTTTCCACAAT
This sequence comes from Dasypus novemcinctus, assembly GCF_030445035.2. Classification (NCBI taxonomy): domain Eukaryota; kingdom Metazoa; phylum Chordata; class Mammalia; order Cingulata; family Dasypodidae; genus Dasypus; species Dasypus novemcinctus. Next base: position 42,700,438 of record NC_080683.1, on the reverse strand, counting down.
AAGACTGACGCACAGAAAACCAAGCATTTAGTTTCTTGGTGTCTAGAGATTTTTCTTAGCAAGGGAGAGATACTGGGGTACAAGAAGACTTGTCCCAGACTGTACTGCCTCTGTGCCCTTGTCCTAAGATCTGGAACAAAAGGTTCTATGTTCCTATATCAGAATTTGCAAATTCAATCTAAGGGAAAAGCAAGTTTACTCATAAAAATTTCTTGCCCTCCTTCAGATCAGATGGTCTCTGGTTAAATGACAGCTGTGGGCACAATCTGCCACCCCCTCCTTGCCCCCATGGATGGGGAGCCCCTGCTTTGTCCAGGTCCTACCAAGCACTGGGAGCCCCCACAAGCCCAGGATTGGTTTGGAGTCAGCAAAAACAATCTTATTCACCTTGCACTTGTGCAGTGCTCTAAGCATTTTTCTCAAACATTATCTCATGGGATCTTTACAACAACCCAGGAAGGCATGGCAGGACAATCGATGATTTCTTTTCCATTTTATAGAAAAGGAAAAGAGGACAATGCCACATACACAGTAAGGTGAAGAGATCTTCCTCCAATTCCATTGCTCTCTCACTTTACACAGTGAGGATTGCTTCCAAATTTCAATACTGAACTTTGACAGTCACAACTTTTACCTATAGCCTCCATTCTTAATCCTGGAATACCCAATAATTATTTGAATTGTTTGAGTCTCTCCTCTCCTATAATTCTTTCATTGCAGATGTGTTATAGTGTCAGAATGCAAATGCTTATTCTTTCCAACTCAGAACCTAAATAAGCTTATTTTTTAAAGCCATTCCAATGTTTCAAGTTACTTATATTTTTCTCCAAGGAAGTTTATGTGACACTCTTGAACTTAGTGAGGACACTTATGGCAACTCCCATTCTATTACTGGTCAGTAGAAGGTACAGCCCAAATGTATGGTTTCAGGAAAATTACCAATCTACAAAATGGGCAAATATGAAACTCTAGTGAGGGAAAAAAGGCTTGCTATTACAAGTAAAACAGTATTCTGAATTCTGTGAAGTGAGTCTCTTAGTCTCCAACTGGCTGAATCCCAGATGTCATCTTTTTTCCTGAGCTAATCAGAACGTTGATTTTCGGTATGACCACCATTATTTTTTACCACTGCTGTGAATGTGCCTAAAAACATCATTATCAAGCAACATCACCCAGGACAGCTGCCACCTGCATTATCCCTAGGATGGTTAATAAGTGTTTTTGTCTGCTTTCTCATTTGTCCTTTCTGATTTCCCATCGGCAAGGGAAATACACTCCAGGGTGAGCAAGCTCATCAAAGCCCATGGGATTATGGTGTTTGGCTTTTAAAGTAAATGAGATCGTTATTCATACCAGCAATAAATGTAAGTATTTAATATGTGCCTAGTATATGCAGGGCATTGGGCTAGGCTTGGGAGATAATGGAGGTACCAGCCACAGATTTTTATCTGGAGAAACTGAAAATATAGCTGGTGTGGAGACCCAGAGCCCAGGCTCCCCCTAAGATGGGTTCTGAACAAGGGGTCCATGAGCTTGAATTGAAATTAAAAAAAAACATTCTTTTGAGGACATGTTGGTGTGGGTGTGATATATTTATTAAATAATTACTACAGTGTGGACTTAATAAGGGGTCCACGGTTTTCACCTGTCTGGCAAAGGGGTCCATGGAACAAAAAAAGATTAAGAGCCCCTGCCTCAGCCCTCTGCATGTCACCATCTGTGTGACTAGATATAAGTTAAAGGTTAACAACCCTTCCCCCGGGGGAAAGGAAGTATAGATGGTATTGTAAACCATAATCTCCTCAGAGAGGCAAAACTTCATTTCTGCAATGGAATGAAGAGCCACTCTGTTCTCATACCCTGTGGAATGTCTTTGTACTGAAACCCCTTATATCACCCCTCGTTCTCCTGTCTCTATGCGTAGCACTACCTTTATTCTCTGGACCGCTACCACCAGAGACACTCTCCTGTCTGTTAGTCCAAATAAAGCTTATGCTTGACTCAGTGCCAGGTATGTCCTTCAGGAACTGGGTTGGAATACCTGGAAATGTGAGACATGGACCCTCAAAAGATAGATTAGAGCAGTAATACGGACCTTCGGATCCAAAATGAGTGGTATGGAATATAATTTTTGTGGAAGTTCATGGGATGGAACAGTTTTGGAGGGCTGAGGTAGGCAGGGATGTCCATTAGCTCTGAGCATGACACAGACTGGTAATAATTACTTCTCATTCAGTCCTCCCTGTGACCATATGAGGCCATTGTTAATACTTGCTTTCCTCCCCCTTTTTGCAGACAAAGAAATTGAGGCTTGGAGTTAAGCCTCATACACCTGATGTCCAGAAACTCATGACACTGGACACTGGCTCTTAATGATGATCTTAGATGAGACCACCACCATTCCCTGAAAGAAGGTGAGTGGGAAATGGATCCATTGCAAGCTTAAGGAGAAAAAAGCACAGCCATTAGACTTTGCTTACTGAAGTTTGTGACAAAACACTGCAAGTCCAATACTAGGTGGCAGATGAGTCAATAAGAGGCTCAGCACCAGGAGAGGAACCTCATGAAGCAACATCAATCAATCAAATAGGCAGCATCCTCCAGGGCATTTGCTGGGCTCAAGTTTAGGAGGAGAACCCTGAATCACAGACAGGGCAAGTTACAGAATTTGATAGACACTATACCAGAATACCAAGGGGGTGACCCCAGTACAGACCATGGCATGGATCAAGAGGCATTTAATTTAACCAAAGTATGAAGGTCACACTGGGAGAGACAGAGACCTGTAGTCACCCACACCCCAGGGTAGGGCAGGCACTGTGGGGACAGAATCAGTGGCAGCTGCCAAAGAGAAGGTCAGCCTGACAAGTAGAACTGATATCCAGAAGTGACAGCATGACATGGAAGTATATAGAGTTGAACAAGGTGCACATAACTGTCACCTGGTGGAGAGGAGTGATGGGTTCAGAGACAGGATGAACTTTGGATGTCAGAACAAAGTGGGAAACCAGATTCTGGAGCTAAGACCCAAGGACAGAACTAGAAGCAGAAATGACTTGATGCCAAGTAACATCTTCTCCTGGGTAGAGCCCTGATGTCCCTTCTAGCTGGGTCACAATTGAGGAAGAGTCCAGGATGATGTGATTGAGCCTACTGGCAAGGATTGTGGTTTAATGAGGCTTCAGAAGATGGAAACTAAGCAACACCCAAAATCATTTTTATTAATTTTTCAGCAAATATTTATTGACTATCTAGTCTGCCAGTCACTGTTCCAGTAGAGGGTTACAACAGGGAACAAGACAGAGAGGTCTCAGCTCCCTTGGCACTTACCTTCCAGAGAGATAAGACTTACAGGAACCAAAAACATCTGTATGTAATATGTTGGGTGGTGATAAATGCTATGAAGAAAAATAAAACAGGGCAACTGGGTAAAGAGTGATGGCAGCACACTTTCAGATAGGTGGTCAGGGAAGTACCTCTGATAGGAAACAGTGGATCAAAGACGAGAATGAAGTGAGGGAACAAACCCTGTGGATAACTGGGCAAAAAGCATTCCAGGCAGAGAAAAAGAAATTGCCAAGGCCTTGAGGTGGAGTATAATTAGATAAATCAAGATGAAGCAAAACAGTGTTCTGGAAAAAGGGAACAGCTTTGTGAAGTTGCAGAGACAGAAAGTGTCATGAATTGTGAGAAAGGAAACTGCAGTGAAAGGTTTATGGAAGGAATCCAGGGAACTCTGTTGTGCACTGTACCCAGAAGCACCAGGTTTGAGCTGGCAGAGCCAGTAGACCTCCTGCCAAGGTTCCTCTAGTCTGCAGACAACGAGGACTCTAGGCCCAGAGAAATAGGGCATATGGAGGCATGAAGCTCGGGGATCCCAGTGAAAGTGAATCCTGCTGATGTTGCTTTGGCATTAACTCTCCAACTCATCAATCGACTGCACCCTGAGTGGTTTACAGAAATGCAAAGGGCCCAGGATTAGGGTTAGGGGAGCTGGGTTCAGGCTCTCCTCTCTCACCCTTGCCCTGGAGCTTAGGCCAGTCTATGAGCTCCCAACGTTGAGGCTAAAGCTCCCAAATTCTGAAATCCTTGAATAATGCTTTAAACAATCCTAACTGGGTCACCAGTAAAGAGCATTGAACAGTGGGAGCAGGGGAGGCAGCAAGCCAGCAAGCAACAGGCACCAGGTTCTGGTCTTAATTGTGGGCCCTGCTGTGGCCTCAGATAAATCACAAAACCCCTCAGTGTCCTCATCGACCATCACCAGGCCACCTCTGTACCCTGGTATTCCTAGAGCCTGGGATCTCAGTTTGCCTTGACAGTGAAAAAGGCCAAACACACAGCTGATGTGCTGCTTAAAAAAAGGATCCTAACTCTCAGTGAAAACACCTTAAAACAAATAGTGTGAATTGTCTGTTCCTCTACACTTCATTCCTCCCCCACCATAGTAATTTTGCAGACTATTTCTCAGTGGTATGAAACCCCAGTTACAATGCTTGCTTCTAATGCTCATGTAGGGGCGACATAAATGCTTTCTTAAATAAAATGCAAAGGAGAGAGTCTAGAAAGAAGAAGACTAAAGCCAACAAATTATTAAACCTATTTTTCACAAATTAAATTCATTACCTTGTATACATAGAATGCTAATACAACCAAGCCTCCTCAGGCATTTCTCCCGCATGGTCTATAAATGTCATTAGCACTCTCAGCAAGCTTTATAGCACATAATGAATGTGGTTGTACTAACAATACCATCAACTGTTTCTGAACCAAACACTGTCAAGATTTTCCTCTCCTTTTTTTCTAGATGGAAAAAAACTACTCTAAGGGAGATTGTAATCAGATGAAAAAGTGACAGAATGCCACCTAATTTGACTCCCTACAGCCTCTTACAAGTCCTCATGGATGGTCTGACTGTGCTTTATTATCCCAGTTTTAATAATCACAGCTAAAATCACAGTGAGAATTCAAGTTAAATCTTGTAACTATAAAAATGTATTTTGTTTATTTCAGAAAAAGGACCCAAGAGCATAAGCAAAAGGTAGAAGCTATAATGTGCTCATTTCTATATACATTTGTGGTTGGCATTTCTTAGCATCATACTTAAATTAATGAACCTCTAGAGGACACAGATAAGAGTAACTAGCATATACTGTGTTAAGTGCTTTCCATGAAATGTGTTATCCAATCCTCCCAACAACTAAATTTAGGAAGCAGTCACATGTGTTGTCTTCTCAAAGTCAGCTTTTGCCTTCACATTTTGCTGGTTTTGTAAGTGGTTCCATCGTTCCACCTGCTACCTGGACCTGAGAATTAATTATTCTTCCCAGATGCATGCCCAGATAGCAGAAGAGATGGTCATTCAGGAACTTGACCGCCTGTGTAATAGCTCTCACGTATAATTTTTTCCGTTCCCTTCCCTTGCTCACACCTTCCCCACCTCCTCCACAGACCTCTTTTCTCAATCAAATCCCTGCTGGTGCATAAAAATCTAGCCATAACCCCTAACCTTCCTGCTACACATCCATACCCACCCCCCATTCACACACCTGTTCTCTGAGAGACCTGGTCCTAGGTGATCTCATCCCACCCCCCACCAGCAAGCAGTGACTTGATTTTGCTGTTGGCATTTTCCCTCATTCCCAGCATTGATTATCTTTTCATAGGCATACATCTTGTCTTTCCAAATAGAGCAAGATTTCTTGAGTAAAAGATCATCTTCCTTCTTCAGCCCAGGGGCCCAGACAGGCAAATCAGGTGGAACCAAATGAGTCATGTATGTGGGATATAATGAATTCTGTCTTATTAGTAATATTGATGCTTATGTAGGATTTAGTAAAGGCCAGACACTGTTTTAACCTGTTTAAATATAAGAACAACCATAAGAAGTGGTTAGTATTAAAAATCCACATTCCACAGATGAGGAAACAGGGCACAGAGAGGTTAGGTGACCTAATCAAGATCATGGGTCAAGATTTATAACAGGCTGTCTGGATTTTTAACACCTGTGCTTTTAAACAACCGAAAAAAAAAGTTTAATGCTAACCTTCAAATGCACTAATATATTTTCCATTCCTTTTCAATACGGTTCCAATAAGAAAACACTTGTTGGACGATAGTTACACTGTCTCTTGCTTCCTTGTCAGCAAAACTTTAGCCTTTCATGAGTGAATAAAGAATTGAAATTTATCCTGAAATATTTAAGCGCTTCTCCATTTGATTAAATCACTATCATTGGATTGAATCCAAGAGAGTGCCAAATGAGCAGGCAAGAAAATATTTTAACTTTAGAGAAAGTAAAAAATCTCTATGTAGTAAGCGTCAGGGTTATCAGGAAGGGCACTCCAGGGCTTAGACTGGTTGGCTGGCATCTGAAATTCCACCATCAAAGCTTCATCCTTTAGAGTGAGGCTTTGATGTCTGTTAAAAGTCAAATTTCCATGGGAAGAGGAGCACCTTACCTGTTGTAGAAGTCATCTCAAAGAAATGGAAGGAAGGCACTAAAATTTAGCATATGTAGAAAGGCAACCAGGCATAGGAAAAAGAAAGCAATATGCTGTGTTTCAGAATGCCTGAGTTCAATTTCCAACCCTGTTACTCAGGTTGAGAGATTTTGGACGAGCCAGTTAGGCCCTCCAGACCTCAGAGTCAGCTCTACACGGAGGATGTTAGAGTGAATGGGTTATAGGACATCTCCCAGATGTGCTTGTTTACAGTCTCCTCCACTAGACTGTGTGCTCACAGAGGCAGAGATCACCCATGTGCTGAGTCAGCTCTAAATTCCAACATATACAGTGTAGACATTCACTGCATGCACCATCAGTGACTAAATGGATAATTATTTTTAATATAAAACTCTGATAGTGGTCTCTCCCAGAGCTCCACACTTTTATATTAAAAGTGGCCTCCCAGGGAAACGGATTTGGCCCAACAGATAGGGCGTCTGCCTACCACATTGGAGGTCCAAGGTTCAAACCCAGGGCCTCCTGACCTGCGTGATGAGCTGGCCCATGCACAGTGCTGATGTGTGCAAGGAGTGCTGTGCCACGCAGAGGTGTCCCCCACATAGAGGAGCCCCACGCGCAAGGAGTGCACCCCATAAGGAGAGCCCCCTAACATGAAAGAAGCACAGCCTGCCCAGGAGTGGCACCACACACACAGAGAGCTGATGCAGCAAGATGACGCAACAAAGAGACACAGATTCCCAATGCTGCTGACAAGAATACAGGCAGACAAAGATGAACACACAGCAAAAGGACACAGACAGCAGACAACTGGGGGTGGGGGCAGGGAAGGGGAGAGAAATAAAAAATCTTTTAAAAAAAAACAAAACAAACTTCCTCCCAGAAATTTCTACCCAGATATCCCATTTTCATTGCAGTATAATGAAAACCTTGGTTGGTCTTTGTCCTTAATTTCTGGGGAAGCAACCCCTGAATTTTTGAAATTTCCTGTTTTGTTCTTCAAGGAGATGCAGGTCCACACCTGATAGTTCACATGCTAATGAGAAGACAGGGCAAGTCCAACCACACTTGAAGTCTTAGTTTGGAGTCTGACCACAAGAGAGACAAATCATGTGATTCATGGGTTGGGACTTTGAGCCACATCATGTCAGCCCCACCTCTGCAACTTCTGGGGAGCTTCCATGATTGGGAAAATATATCACACGTTCTGACTCATGAAGGAAACAGGGACACTCGCATTTGAGGGCCTTCCCCCACAACTTGCCCTATGCATCTCTTCTTTTAGCTTCTTCTTATTTGTACCCTTTTATATAATAGAAGAATAATTATAGTGTAACACTTAGTGGCTTCTGTGAGTCCTTCTAGTGAATTATCGAGTCAAGAGAGTTGGGAACCCCCAACTTTGTAGCAGTTGGTCAGAAGTGTGGGCAATCTAGGTACCTGAACTTGCAACAGGTGGCTGGAGGGCCTCAGCCTGTGGGGTCTAGCCTAACTCCAGGGAGTTAGAGTCAGAACTGAATTGGATTGAGTGACTTGGAAGTCTTTGCAGTTGCTATAAAGGTTTGTGTTTTTTTTAAACAAATCAATTTTATTGATACATATTAATAAAGTATACAATTTATCCAAGTGTACAATCAATGGTATTTGGTATAATCACACAAATATGTGTGCATCCTTTTAATCATTATTAAGGCATTTTCATTATTTCAATAATAATAATGAACAAAAACAGACAAACAAGAAAATTCCTCACCTTTCAATCTATTTCCCCTGCAGTACATAGTTGGCTATTCTTGTTTTTTAAGCAGTTTTATTGAGGTATATTCACATATCATATGATCTAACCAAAGTGTTTAATCAATTGCTTTTTTTTTTTTAGCTGTTAAAAAGTCATTTATTGTAAAATCATAAAATAAATAGAAAAATAGATTGAAAGAAATTACAAATTTTAAACAAGAGTGCAAGACCAGGTTAGATGTAATATAATCAATTATTAAAAATAGCATAGCAACAAATCTTTATAAATATAAATAATAATTCAAAATATAATAGAAATTATAACATAATTCTAATTTTTATAATAGAGCTCTAACTATTGGACATAATAACCTCTAAGAATGAAATAAGTTATTGGTTTAGCTATAAATGTTTTGTAATAACTATTATATCATTTAAACCCCAAAATGTCCAAGACCCAAATCAGTGCCTTCCAACCCCAGTTCCTTCTCTTGACATCCTTACAAATATCCTTGGCTTAAAATTATTGACATTTCTAATATGTTGGAATTATATGGCCTGAAATGATCAACATGTCCTTTGCTTCAAATCTCTGAGCAGTCCTAAATCCTGTTCAGTGCTTCACTTTTCTCAGATCTCTCCCCAACTTTTTGTCTGCTCTTCCAACACTCTGGTTCGCTCATTACCTCTCACTGGCCATCTTACCTCCTGGCTTTCCCTTTTCTGAACAGGACAACCACACTTAGCTTTCTGACGCAATGTATTAAGAGCATCATTCTGTTCCTCTAAAACCTTCATCAGTTCACCACTGTGTATGTAAACATTTAATTTAGCTTCATAGTCTCAGGCACAAACCTTGTCTGCATCTGTCAAGGTCCAGTAAGCAGACAGGAAACACATCAGTAATTGAAACTGGTAAAATTTAATATAAAGAATTGCTAACTAGATAAAGGTGCTTAACTGATAAAAGATATGAAAGAGAACCCTAAGGTGAGCAAAGGCAACTTCAGAAAGTGGCTACTATTCTTAGGGCTGAAGGAAAGTGAACGAGGAAGGATCTTGGAAAATTAGAGGAAGGGGCTTGCAAGGGTACTACTGGAAGGTTCATTTCTGGGCTTCTAGGTTCTTGGCTTAAGTCATAGTATTGCCACTTTTATTCCTTGGTTCAGCCAGACTTCAGAATGAAGAAATGTGACCTCAGTACAGTGGCCACACATTTATTTGATTATAGCTCAGTATTACGGCTCAAGCCTGGTTAGGGTGATGATGGAAGTGCCCTCAGTGTTGTGACTCAAGCCTGGCCGAGGCAACAATGGAAGCACACCTGGGGTGAAGATGGGAGGCAACAATGGAAGCACACCTGGGGTAAAGATGGGAGGCAACAATGGAAGCACACCTGGGGTGAAGATGGAGGCGCAGAGTGCAGTGTTACAGCTCGACTGAATGTTGCAGCTCAGTGTTGGTCTGGCTTAGGTGAAGGCAGAAGTACACTCAAGGCTTTGGGGCTGCGCTAGGATAGAGGTTTACTGTGTCACCACCCTGAGGGTGGAGCCTAAACTGTGACGCTCTGAATGGTTAATCATTGGGTCCATGCAAGAGCATTGACTAGGGTTTGGAAACTAGATTAGCATTTTATGTTAATTGGGTATGCAAACTGGGAGGTATTGATTAGCTAGTTATTAATTAGGGTAATGGATCCTATTGGCTGAAAACCTCTTACCCTATTGGTTGGTTGAAGATCTCTTATCCTATTGGTTGGTACTTACTCCCTCAGCTTAGGGGTCACAGTTCAGTTACCAGCCTGCTCCTTCATGTTGCATAAAAGAATTTAAGAACACATCATAGCATAGGCAAGGGAGTAAAGAATTTATTAACTACACAGTCTGAGGCATAGACTGTGGCATGCTGCAGAATGAGACATGCTTGTGGGACCCCAATCAGGGCTTTTTTTTTTTTAAATTTTTATTGACATATATCATTCATACAGGAACACACATAAACAATAAGTGTATAATAAAGATTGTGAACTTACAAAATAAACATACATAACACCAAACAGGGGTCTCATACATCACCCCTCCACCAACTCTTTGCATTGGTGTGAAACATTTGTTACCAACTATGCAAGAGCATTGTCAAAATATTACTACCAACTATATTCCTTACCTTACATTTGGTGTATTTTCCCTCAACCCACACTATTATTTTTAATGTACTTTTGTTACAGATATTGTGAACTTGCAAAACAATCATACAGATATGTAGATTTCCCATACAACTCCACACCCTGGTGGAACATTTGTTACAGATTATGAGATAATATCATCAGACTATTACCACCAATCATGCATGGTCCATAGCATACATTTGGCACAGTTTTTCCATACAACTCCATTATCAACACAGTATAGCTTGGCATTAATGCAAGAATATTATAGTATTGATGTTAACCACAGTCTATAGGTCACACCAATTGTAGTTTTCTCATGCTTCTCCATAGTCCCATCACCCTGCAATAGTGATGTACATCTGCTCTAGCTCACAGAAGGACTCTCTTGTATTTGTACCCTTAACCACAATTCTCAACTACCTCTGGGTTCACTGTGTTATTCAGTCCCTAGATTATTCTTTAGCTTTCTTTCTATTGACATATACTTCCCCAGGCTACCTTTTTCAGTCACAATCCCATTTATAAACCAGTTGTTACTCACTATAATGTGTTACTATAACTCTCTCCACCTCCACACTTTTACAGTCAAGTTAATTAAAACTTCTATGTATGTTAAGCATCCATAGTTCTTCTCAACCCTCCTCTTATCTCTTTATAACCTATACTCTAGGTTTTAGTTCCATGTGTTTATTATTTGTATTTAGTTCATATTAATGAGACAATGCAATATTTGTCCTTTTGTGTCTGGCTTACTTCACTTAGTATAATGTCTTCAAGACTCTTCCATGTTATCATATATGTCCCAATTTCATTTCTTCTTATGGCAGCATAGTATTCCATCATACATATATACCACATTTTGTTTATCCATTCATTGGTGGACAGACACTTGGGTTGTTTCCATCTTTTGGCAATTGTGAACAAAGCCACTATGAACATTGGTGTGCACATGTCTGTTTGTGTCATAGTTTTTAGTTCTTCTGGATATTTTCCTAGCAGAGGAATTGCTGGATCATATGGCAGTTCTATATTTAGCTTCCTGAGGAAAAACAAACTGTGTTCCACAGAGACTACACCACTTTACATTCCCACCAACAGTGAAGGAGTGTTCCTATTTCTCCACATCCTCTCCACACTTATTGTCTCTTTTTTAATAATGGCCATTCTATGTGGTGTTAGATGACATCTCATTGTTGTTTTGATTTGCATTTCCCTAATAGCTAGTGATACAAACATTTTTTTCATGTGCTTTTTGGCCAATTGTATTTCCTCTTTAGAGAAATATCTATTTAAATCTTTTGCCCATTTTTGAATTGGATTGCTTGCTCTTTTATTGTTGAGTTGTACAACAATATATATATAGAATGGAAATCAATCTCTTAACAGATAAGTGGTTTCCAAATATTTTCTCCCATTGACTGGGCTGCCTTTTCACATTCTTGATGAAGTCCTTTGAATTACAGAAATGTTTAAGTTTGAGGAGGTCCCATTTATTCATGTTTTATTTCATTGCTTGTGCTTCTGGTGTAAAGTTTAAGAATCCACCACCTACCACCAGGTATTGAAGATGTTTCCCTACATTTTCTTCTGGGAGCTTCATTGTACTTCCTTTTATATTTACATCTTTGATCCATTTTAAGTTTGTTCTTTGTATAAGGTGTGAGATAGGGGTCTTCTTTCTTTCTTTTGTCTATGGATATCCAGTTGTCTGAACACTATTTGTTGAATAAACTGTTCTGCCCCAACTGGGAGGGTTTGACAGGCTTGTCAAAAATCACTTGGCCATAGAAGTGAGAGTCTGTTTCTGAACCATCAATTCAGTTCCATTGGTCATGTGTCTATCTTTATGCCATGCTATTTTTACTGTAGCTAGGTAATATGATTTAAAGTCTGGAAGTGAGAATCCTCCAACTTCACTTTTCCTTTTTAAGATGTTGCTGGCTATTTGGGGTCTCTCACCTTCCAGATAACTCTGTTTTCCACTTGCTTAAAAAATGCTGGTGGAATTTTTTATTAGGATTGCATTGAATCTGTATGTCAATTTGAGTAGAATTGACATCTTAATGATATTTAGTCTTCCAATCCATGAACATGGAATAGTCTTCCAATTATTTAGGTCTTTTTAAATTTCATTTAGCAATGCATTATAGTTTTCTGAATACAAGTGCTTTGCATCCTTGGTTAATACATTCCTAAATATTAGATTCTTTTAGTTGCTATTGTAAATGGAATTTTTTTCCTGATTTCCTCTTTAGATTGTGCATTACTAGTGTATAGAAACACCACTAATTTGTGCATATTGATCTTGTATCCTGCCACTCTACTGAAATCATTTATTAGTTCTAGCAGATTTGTTGTTGATTTTTCGGGATTTTCTAAATATACAATCATATCATCTGCAAATAGTGAAAGTTTTAACTCTTCCTTTCCAATTTGGATGCCTTTTATTTCCTTTTCTTGCCTGATTGCTCTAGCTAGAATGTCTAGCACTATATTGAACAACAGTGGTGACAGTGGGCATTCTTGTCTTGTCCCTGATCTCAGTGGGAAAGCTTTTAGTTTTTCACCATTGAGTATAGTGTTAGCTGTGGATTTTTCATATATGGCATTTATCATGTTGAGAAAATTTCCTTCAATTCCTATTTTTTGTAGTATTTTTATCAAGAAAGGAGGCTGTATTTTGCCAAATGCCTTTTCTGCATCAATTGATAAGATCATGTGATTTTTCTTCTTTGGTTTATTAATATGGTATATTATGCTCATTGATTTTCTTGTGTTGAACCAGCCTTGCACGCCTGGTATAAAACCACTTGATCATGATGGACAATTCTTTTAATGTGTTGTTGGATTCAGTTAGCAAGTATTTTATTGGGGATTTTTGCATTTGTATTCATTAGATAAATGGGTCTGTAATTTTCTTTTTTTGTAATATCTTTCTCTGGCTTTGGTATTAGGGTGATATTGGCTTCATAGAATGTGTTTGGTAGCATTCCTTCTTGTTGAATTTTTTGGAAGAGCTTGAGTAAGACTGGTATTATGTCTTCTTTGAACACTTGGTAGAACTCATCTGTGAAACCGTCAGGTCCTGGGTTTTTCATTTTGGGGAGCTGTTTGACAACTGTTTCAATCTCTTGTGATTGGTTTGTTGAGGCCTTCGATTTCTTCTAGTGTCAGTGTAGGTTGTTTGCACATTCCTAGGAGTTTTTCCATTTCATCTACATTGTCTAGTTTTTTAGCGTAAAGTTATTCATAGTATCCCCTTATGATCTCCCTTATTTCTGTTGGGTCAGTGGTAAGATTCCCCTTTTCATTTCTTATTTCACTTATTTGCATCTTCTCTCTTTTTTCTTAGGCTAGCAAAGGGTTTTTTGATTTTGTTAATCTTCTCAAAGAACCAACTTTTGGTTTTGTTAATTTTCTCTTTTTTTTCTCTCAATTTCATTTATTTCTTCTCTGATCTTTGTTATTTGATTCCTTCTACTAGCTTTAGGATTAGCTTGCTGTTCTTTTTTCTATCAGGTTCCTCCAGCTGTGTAGTTAGGTCACTGATTTTAGCTCTTTCTTCTTTTTTAATGTAGCATTGGGGGCTATAAATTTTCCTCTCAACACTGCCTTCACAGTATCCCATGGGTTCTGATATGTTGTATTCTCATTGTCATTTGTCTCGAGATATTTACTGATTTCTCTTGAAATTTATTCTTTGACCAACTGATTATTTTAAGAGGGTGTTGTTTAATCTCCATATATATGTGAATTGTCCCTTTATTTGCCACTCGTTGATTTCCATCTTTACTCCATGATGATCAGAGAAAGTGCTTTGTATAATTTCCATTTTGTTGAATTTATTGAGATCTGCTTTGTAACCCAACACATGGTCTATCCTGGAGAAAGATCCATGAGCACTTAAAAAGAATGTATATCCTGCTGTTTTGGGGTGCAGTGTTCTGTATATGTCTATTATTAGGTTTAGTCCATTTATCATATTATTCAAGCTCTCTATTTCTTTATTGATCTTCTGCCCAGATGTTCTATCCAATGCTGAGAGTGGTGTATTGAAGTCTCCAACTATTAGTGTAGAGATGTCTATTTCTCTCTTTAGTTTTGCCAGTGTTTGCCTCATGTATCTTGGGGTATCCTGGTTAGGTGTATATATATTTATGATTGGTATTTCTTCCTGGTGAATAATCCCTTTTTAATATGTAATGGCCTTCCTTGTCTCTAATAACAATTTTGCTTTTAAAGTCTATATCATCTGATATAAGTTTCAGATGATACTTACAACTTTTTTTTAGTTACTACATATATGGAATATCTTTTTCCAACCTTTCACTTTCAATTTATTGGCATCCTTGGGTCTAAGGTGAGTCTATTGCAGACAACATATAGGTGGCTTACATTTTCTTATCCATTCTGCCAGTCTCTGTCTTTTGATTGGGGAGTTTAATCCATTAACATTCAATGCTATTACTGTAAAGGCAGTTCTTCTTTCATCCACTTTGATCTTGTGTTTTGCCTGTCATTTTATATTTGACACTTTTAGTTACTGTTACTGATACAGTTGTCATTTCTAGACTCTCTTCCAAGTCTCTTTCTCCTGTCTTTTCTTTTCAGGCTGTAACACTCCCTTTAGTATTTCCTGCAAAGCTGGTCTTTTTGTTATAAATGCTCTCGGTTTCTGTTTCTCTGTAAATATTCTAATCTCATCCTCATTTTTAAAAGATAATCTTGATGGGTATAAAATCCTTGGCAGGCAGTTAGTTTTTCTCTTGCAGTATCTTAAATATATCATACCACTGCCTTCTTGCCTCCATGGTGTCTGATGAGAAATCAGCACTTAATCTGATTGGGTATCCCCTTATATGTTATGCATTGCTTTTCTCTTGCTGCTCTCCGAATTCTCTTTGTCTCTGGCATTTGACATTCTGATTAGTATGTGTCTCAGAGTTGGTCTATTCAGATTTATTCAGATGGGAGTACATTGTGTTTCTTGGACATGGATATCTATGTCCTTCAATAGGGTTGGGAAATTTTCCACCATTATTTCTTCAAATATTCCTTCTGCCCCTTTTCCCTTCTCTCCTCCTTCTGGGACACCTATGACATGTATGTTTGCACTTCTCTTGCTGTCATTAATTCCCTGAGACCCTGTTCAATTTTTTCCATTCTTTTCTTCATCTGTTCTTTTGTTTGTTCACTTTTGGGGGCCATGTCTTCAAACTCGCCAATCCTTTCATCTGCTTCCAGTGTATTTTTCATTTCATTGATTAGACCTTTCATTCCCATAAGGTCTGCTATTTTTCTATGTATGCTTTCAAATTCTTCTTTGTGCTCATCCATTGTCTTCTTAATATCCTTAATCTCTTTAGCTATCTCATTGAATTTATAAAGGAGATTTGTTTGAACATCTAAGATTAGTTGTCTCAACTCCCTTATGTCATCTGCAGGTTTATCTTGTTCCATTAATTGGGCCATCTCTTCCTGTTTCTTAGTATGGATTGTAATTTTTGTTTGTGTTTCCACATCTGGTTTGCTAGATGTATTTATTCTGGGTGCATTTTTTTTTCTTTTAGTTTAGGGATTTCTTCTCTTTTCTCCTTTGCTGGTTGTGTAATAGGAGCCAAGGTTGTGTAGTTGGTGCTGTAAGCTATGGAGGCTGAAGCTGCCCACATTGCCCCAGGAATTGATGAAGTTTCTCCAACCTTTCTCCTCTGTCTGAGGTAGGGACAGAGTTGTAGCCATATATAATAATCCCAGTTGGGCACAGGACTCCAGTCACCCAGAGACACTGGGGAAGCTTCACATCCCTTCCTCCCCTACCTTAGGCAGGGATGGAGCTATAGTTTGGTCAGCAATCTATGCTGTGTGTGGGTCCAAAATGGCCACAGTTGCTCAGGTAAACTGATGTATCACCAGACCGTCTCCCTGCCAGGAGTGCGAACAGACCCTCTGGAGTGCCCAACAGTCTAATCTCTGTGAGCCAAATATTCCTGCAGTTGCCCTGAGAGACTTAAAGTCTTTCCTCTTTCCCTTCATAATGTTGGTGTAGGATCCCAACTGTTTGCTGTTCTGATTGGTTGCCCCAACTCTCAGGTCTCAGGGGCCAATGGTGAGAGCTTTTGAGAGTATCCAGGGCTTTCCCTTGACCCAGTGGAATCTTGTGAGTCAAAATGAATCTCATTTTTCCAAATGGGATCTCGTGGCTGGGGTCTTGCTGGATCTTCTGGCACCCTTCTTCTCAGGGGGTTTCTGGGTGGAGTCTCAAGGCCATTTGGTCTGTCAGCAATATTGTTTTCTGGGCAGCTGCCTTCCCCCTTTCACTATACTAACCTGCCTCAAGGCTGAGGTTTAACCTCAGAGGAGAAGTTATGGCTGCACAGGAACACACACCTGGCAGCTGTGGAAATGAAGAAACTTGATGAATGGGGAGCTGCTTGTTGGGTCATCATAAGAGCAACTGTCACTATGGTGATGAAGAAACTTACCAGAAGGCACCTCCCAATGAACTGTAGGTGAACACTATAGAAACTTCCTGAACCCTGCACACCAATTTGCTTGCTATCACTTAGGAAAAAAACATGAAAGAAGCAATGTCCCTTTATCCTGCCATTATCATCATGCAATCTCATCTCTCTCTAGCATTCCATTAGCAGAGATTCGCATCAAGTCAGGTAGCAAAAGGAGAATATTTGTGGCAGGGTTCAGCTCCAGTATCACAAAGCAAGGCAGAGAAGGATGGGTTTGAAGCTGAGGAGCAATGTATTAATAAATGACCTGCTGTTTCAATCTTTATTTTGCTTATAAATAATAATAATTAAAAGTTTCCTACATCACTGGAAGTGACATTTCCTTCCTCTGACCTTCCATGCCACTTATTTTGGGGACTATTTCTGTAACACTAATTGTGAATTATTTGATATTCTAAATAATCTCATGAATGTATTCTCCTTCCAAGTAGATGGTAATTTCCCAAAAGACAGTTTACTTTTCTTTAAATTATTTCTGTCAATTAAATATGGCATAAAAACAGAAAATAGTATTACAAATATGTTTATCCTTATATCTATAATTTTTCCTATAGAATGTAATTCTCCTAGCTCAATCCATTATAGCTATAATAATTAAATACATAAGTGATTATATATACTTACAAGCATATGATATATACATATAACTGTATATGTAAATATTAATATTATGTATATTTATTGAAAGATAAAGATAAACTACTCATGTGTTCATACTGATATTTCCAATTCAAATTCTGTATTTATTTAAACTCATCTAGCTTATATCTGAATCTCCTTATACTTCCCAAGTTCTTGAAAGTTGAAGGCAGCAAACTGCTTAAAGTCAGTTTGAAAGAATATAAAATCCTTGACTCAGGGTTTCTTTCCTTCAACATCTTAACTATGTTATTCTGTTTACTTCTGATATAAGCCCCTCTTACTGAAATAGCATGATGACCATCTACTTTTCTTTCCCTCATAACTCACTTGGTCTTTTGCTTGGATATTTGTTCTGGGTCACTTTCCCCAAGTGTACAGTGTGCTCTTTCAGCATGTCATTTCAAATCTTTTTTATTTCGTGAACATTCTCTTGAATTATGGTTAGGTACTCTAACTTGTTTTGATTTCTTATTCATGGATTCCTAATATATATATATATATACCAGCTCTTCTCTGCCTGGCTTCTGAATTTATCAAGTTCTCATTAATTCTTTGCATCTCTTTCTTCATTTCATTCTGATTTTTTTTTCCCCTCCTTTTCATCTTCTCTTTATTGTAAGGCATTATCTGTGGTCTCTATTTGCTCTTGTGTTACTTCTATTTAGTCTTTATTTCTGAAATGACTTTTTCCTTTTATTTATAATTCTTTCCTGAGTTACAGCACTTCATTTCTGAGTCTTCTTCATTCTGGTTGGTCTTTCATATCTTCTATCATTTAGCTCATTTTTAAATATTAGGTTATAATTTCCTTTTTGTGGGAATATCTTTCTGGCAGGCCTTTATTCTCTATAAGGATTATGCTCCTTAATCTTTCTTTTGATCCTGTAATAAATTTGGATGTGATTTGAGTTCCATCCTTTTCTGTTGTTCATTTTTTACATAAAACTATATTTTCTGAGCTTTTAGAAAGGAGGCTTGGTTTAGAATAGTTTTTTCTAATTTAATGTCTCTAGGCCACCCTCTTCTGGTTGTTTTTGTAATGTGTTTAAAAAAATGTGAACACTTTCATTTTAATATCTTTAGAAATTATCTAAGATAAGTTCTCTCATCACTTTTATCTAGACCTTCTATTTCCTTGGTCTTTATTATCCTTCACCTGTTCCATTTAGATTCTCTATCCAGCAATTAATTCTCAGTTTGGATTATATTTGCTTCGTCTTATGTGGATACCAAGTCAGTCTTGTAGGGTTATCCCTTGCTCATAATTTAGGGTTTGTGAGGATCCCCTGGCAGCTCATTTTGTGGATGTTATCTGTGGTCTGCAGCTTTTCTGTCCTCTATTTGGTCTGTGTCTATTATGGGGGAGTTTGGAGAGATGCCTCTGCCATCTTCACAGAATCCTCAGAGCATTCTTTTATAATTCCCCAGCTCGGTATGCCTTATACATAGAAAGAGTTTAATGACTATTTGAATAAATAAATTTAGAAGTCTGTGGTATAATTTCTCTCGTACACTTTCTCATGTTAGAGCAATAAGCCTCAAAATTGTAAAGGAAATGAAGTTTATTTTTGGTACTAACTCACCAGAGTCCCTGTCAGCACCTCAGAAGTATAGAAGTACTTCTGACATCTTTCTCTTCCTTTGTCTTCGTTTTCTTCTTTCTTCCTAAGGTACAGTCACCTCCTCCTGCCCTCGCCCACTTTTTATACACTGTGGGACTCATTTTGCTAATATTTGCTTAGGGATTTTTTTTCTATGTTCATAAATTATGTATTCCTTTCTCAAACTGTCTTTGTTAGGTTTGGTATCAAGATTAATGCTAAAATATTAGATGATTTGTCAAGTGTTCCTTCTTTTTCTAAACTCTGGAATAGTTTAAGATTGGAAATATTCTTTGAATATTTGCTAGAACATTTTGGTAAAATCTGTGCCTATACATTTTTAATGGGAAGATTTTCAACTACTGAATCAATTAAGTTATTGGATATAAGAATATTATTTCTTTGAATCCATTTTGGTAAATTATATTTTTCTAGGAATTTGTGCAATTCTGTTTATAAACAATGTTGTTTATAACATCCTCTTACTGTCTTTTTGTTTTGCCATTTACAAATGTGTCCCTCTTTTTATTCCCAGTTTTAGTCTTCTCCTTTATTTATTTCTAGAATTAACTGAAGGCTTATCAAATGTACTCTTTTCAAACAATCATCTTTTGACTTTGCTGGGCCTCTCTATTGCATCTTGTTATTCTATTTCATTAAATTTATATTCTTTCTTTTTTCTTCCTTCTACTTTCTTTGGGTTAATTTTATTTTGTTTTTTTTTTCTTTTAACTTGAATATAAATTATTAATTTATTAATTTATTCTTGTTTTTTCATCAAATACAAGTATTTAGAGCTAAAAGCTTCCCTCTGAGCCCTCTTTTCACTGCATCCAATACTTTGTTCTAAATGTTCACTAATTTACTTTGATATCTTTTTAAATTAGTTTTATTGCTACATATTAATGAAGCATACAATCTATCCAAAATGTACAGTCAATGGTATTTGGTATAATCACATAGTTGTGCCTTCACCAATTCAATCATTATTAGAGTATTTTCATTATTCCAATATTAATAATAAAAAAACTAGACAAACAAAAAACTGTACCCCTTAATATTCACCTCTCAATCTCTCTAAGCTGCCCCTGCCATACATAACTGCTATTTCATGTCTGTCTCCCTATTTTTATTTTTTAACATATTTTTTCCTTAAGCATTTTTTTCAATTTTATTGATATATACTAATAAAGCAGAAATCCATCCAAAGAGTACAATCAGTGGTATTCAGTGTAATCACATGTTAATGTATTCATCACCCTAATCACTCCCAGAGCATATTCATTATTCCAATAAAAGTAATAAACAAACAAAAGTCATTACCTCTCAATCTCTCTATGCCTCACCTGGGATATATAGCTGCTGTTATTTTTCCTTCTCTCTGGTATATTTATATTTGTATTTTATAAAAAGTTTTATATATGCAATTTCACCCATATTCGTGTTTTACATGAGATTTTATTATCTCATTGAATCAGTCCCATGTTAGTTTTTAGCTTTCCTTCTAGTAATATACATGGCCTTAGACTTTCCTTTTCAACCAGTCATACCCATACAATAGCACTGCTAGTTACAAACACCTTAATATGCTTTCAACATTTCTATTCATTTCCAAAGATTTACAAACAAACCTTTTTAACAATTCTGCACAGATTAACCCTTAGCTTTCCATTCTCTACTCTCCTTCTATTTTCTGGTGACCTATATTCTAAATATTAACCCCATCGTTTACAGAGTATGTTTAGTTCGTAATAGTGCAATATGATATCATTTCAAACCATAAGTTCTTTAGAACTATGTTTCTGAATTTTCAAACACATAGACCTTTTCTGATTATCTTTGTGTTATTGAATTCTAACATAATCCTTCTATGGTCAGGGAATAAAATCTCTGGGATACTAATCCTTTGAAATTTGTTAACTTCATGTCCCAGTATGTAGCCATTTGTGTAAATGTTCCATGGAAACTTGAAATGAGTGAAATGTGTATTCTGCAGCTGTTGGGTGTAGTAGGTCTCCTTACATCCATTAGATAAAGCTTGTTAATTTGTACTGTTGAAATATTTTATATCCTCATTGGGTTTTTTTGTGTGTATTAAATAGCTCTGAAAGAACACACAGGAGACTAGTGACATTGGTTGCTTTTAGGCAGGGAACCAGGAGTCCGTGGAGGAATGCAAATGGAGCTCCTAAAGCTCTGCAATTCCAGAGAATACTGCATCTCTCCAGACATGGGCCATGCCATTAGAGGGTGTTCATCTGACACAATCCCACACACTGACCCACACCAAAAACTTTCACTGCATCCTCAGGAATTCAACAGTTTATCTACAAAATTACCTATATCCTCAAACTCTTCTCAGAATATTCCTGGACCTCTTACTTTGACTGAAACCTGCCAACCTACTTTATATTCAAGGTTCTCGAGTGCTCGCTGTTCTGTCACACCCTTAAATCCACCAGTCTAGAGAAGAGTAGGTTGCTGCATTCAGCTCACAATAGGTTGGCTCGAAGGGAAGGCAACGCAGAAATAAAGGGGGAGGCATGAGAGGGGAAAGAAACCTGGGACCAGGGGACTCACACCTTCTGGAACTGAGCGCCTCAACCCTACTTTTCCCATCACATTTATTGGGAAACTATCAAGCAGCTGTTTGCTATTAAAACTGCAACATCATTTACAATAACGGGGAACAACTGCAACATCTAACAACCGCTACATTTAACAGGTATAACATTTACAAAAACAAACAGGTAAGCTCGTTTCCCACAACAGTAGTTGTCCTCATTATTACATCTAGACTGTTGTGCTCAAAGTGTGGTCAGCAGACCAACAAATGCATCACCTGAAGTTGGTTGGAAATACAGAATCTCAAGGCCCACGTAGGACTTATGGAATCAGAACCTGCATTTTAATAAGATCCCCAGGTGTCTTGCATTTATACCATAATCCCATTTTCAAGCCAACCACCATCAGTTAAGATAAAATACAAAATCTTCCAAGTTCTAGTTACCTCTCTGACCCCCTCCTTCTTTCCTGAGGTCCACTCAAACTTTTATCATTCCTCAGAGATACCAACATGTTCCTGCTTTAGGGCCTTTTTACTTACTGCCCCCTACTTGGGATGATCTTCGATCAAATAACTTCAAAGCTCACTCCCTTACTGCTTTCAGGGCTCTATTCAAGTTCACTTATCAGTGAGCCCTATTTGATCACCCTGCATAAAAACAGCATTTGCCTTTAGTTTTCTTCAAAGAACTCTGATTTATTATGACTAAATTTTTATGGTGTCCAGTCATTTGGTCAAATATGCCTAGTTGTTAATATACAGGTATTTTATAGATGGGATTAGCACCTATAATCAGTTGACCTTAAAGTTAAGTAAAGGAAATTAATCTCCATAATGTGTGTCGGCCTCAGCCAATTACTTGGAGATCTTAACAGCAAGACCTGAGGGTTCTAGAGGTCAGTACTGCCTCAGTACTTCAACATCAACTCTTGCCAGAATTTCCAGTCTGGGGAATTCTGACTGAAGACTTCAATATGTTTACCAGAGTTTTACCAGCCTGCCCCACAGAGTTCAGACTTGCCAGTCCCCACAGTTGCATGAGCTAATTCCTTATTATAAATATCTTTTTTATATAAACATACACATTCACACACATACATACATACATGCATATATCTTATTCATTGTGTTTCTCTAGAAACAGAAAAACTAAATTATAGTGTTTATTAGCTGCTCTAAGATCCCTTACTTCCTTCTATACCATCTCAGAGGAAGACATGTTCCTCTCTAGTTCAAATCAAACTAGATTGGTCCCACTCCCTCCTAACTTTGCATAAAGCTGGCTCAAGCAATTTCTCCTCTCCCCTCTTTATCTTCACTGTCTTCATTTCCACTGATGCCTTCTTCTAATCTTTTATATGCTCAAGACTGTCCTTCAAAGAATCCTGAAGCAGTTTTCTCCATTCATTCTCAACCATGTTTCATGTAAGAGTGGGTTACACTTGACTCCCACTCATTTCTCAATTTTCTGCAATATGGTTTTCACTCCCACCAACCTACTAACCTTTTAACCCATTATTTCCTAATTTTAGATATAATTTCTGGGGTTAATCTCCTTGACTTCTCTGGTGTTCTTCACAGCTTCTATGACATGATGCTGTTCTGTTGTCCTTACTTGACCTTTTGTCTCATTCTTTTTCATTGACTCTTAAATGCTAGAATTCCCTCAGCAGTAGACTCTTCAATCAACACTTTCACAGATTCTCCTTGAGTAGTAACATTTTTACAGTTTCTACCACATGATGATGACCCTCAAATCCATAACTCCATCCCAGACCTCTCCTATAAGTTTCAGATAAAGACATGGAATAAAGTCCAGGTTCCTTAGCTAGCACAGAGTGTGAGGTCCTCCATGGTATGGATTATGTACTCTTTGTCTTTCCAGCCACATATCTCCCTTTTATTGCAGCAGCTCTCAAGCACACCATGCTGTCTCTAGTCCCACGCTGTCTTAGTTTGCCATAGGGCTGCCAATGCAAAGTACCAAAATGGTTTGGCTTATATAATGGGAACTTTATTTAGGGTAAAAGCTTATAGTTCTGAGGTGAAAATGTCCAAATCAAGGGATTATCAGAGATGCTTTTTCATCAAAGTCAGTAACTCATGATCCTGGCATGCTGCCATGTGATAAAGCAAGATGGCAGCCAATCTCTGCCTAGGTCCCTGCCTTCCCCTCAAGACTCACTGTCTCCTGGAGCTCAGTTGTGGGCTATCAGGCATATGGCTCATCTCTTCAGCCTTGAGCTGCTCCATGGACCCAGCCTCTTGGGAGTTTTGTGCATCAGCTTTGGCTGCTAGTAATCCTCAAGGCCTCTCTCAAATGACAGAGCCAAAAATGGTAGCTTTCTTTTTCCCTGTGTCTTTTCAGTTTATGTACAATCCAGCAAGAGGGCAGAGACCCAACCTGTGCCAAGCCTTATTGATATTTTCCAATCAAAAGCAATCTAATCAAGTGATCTAACCAAGGTCTCTTAACTGAATCTAATGCAATTAAAGAGTCTCACACCCACAGGAATGAACTAGTTCAAATACATAATCTTCTTTTGAGATTCACCATATTCAAACTGTCACATGTGCTTTTGCTCATCTTAGCCCTTACACTTGGAATACCCTTTCTTGGCATCTCTTTCTTTGACTGAGTAAGCCTGTGCACACATCTGTTAAATCATTGACTGGATGGTATTACAATTATATCTTTAGGAGTCAGTTGCTATTCTTTACCTGTGATGTCCCTGAGGGAAGATGTTGGGACTTATATCACCTTGGTATCACCAGCACCAGGGCCAGGATCTGCCATATTAAAAAGTGTTCAACAAACAGTTATTGATCTAAACTGGCAATTGCACTGACTATTTGGCACCGAGCAAAGCTAGTGAAACAAGATGTGGTGCAGGAATGAAAACAGTACAATTAAAGTCCTACCAGATATTTTCACGTGTGAGTTGAGTTATTTTGTGAGTTCACTTTGAAGGTTTTTTTTTAGGATCAGGAGAATTAGAAACTATGATCAAGGAAAATCAGAATGTGGCTTTCTTTAGAAATAGTGGACAACACTAACTATAAATTTAGTTTCTAGGGAAGGATGACACTGGTACTGCACTATATTGCTACAGGAATGTATTTGTGTGAGAACAATTTCCCCCACAGCATGAAAATAGTTTGTCCTTCAAGGAAAGATAGTTCAAGCTCATTAATGAAATGAAATTCTTCATAAAGCCCTAACAGTGCCTTTAAAATGAATAGAAAGTACCTCCAATGACAGGTAAAATAAATTTTATCCAAATTGGCCTGCAGCCATTTCTTATATATTTTGCAGGATAAAAAATAAATAAATACATAGTTACTGTATTTTCTTAAAAGATTCTAAAGGCACATATTTCTTTACCATGATTTCCCCATATCTGTTTTATTCTTCAGTCACACAATTTAAAATTACTGTTCTAAGAAGTAGAGTCCCATTTTCCCAGTGGGAAATAAAAATGAGGTCTTAATCCAGGAATAAAACCCTCATACTATCTCTTTAAATTTTTATAATGTTCCCACCAGCAACTTGTGATTAATGGAAAACATGTTTAGCATTAATATACATGTTTAAAGCAATCTGGTTACCTCTTGCAATTTCTTTATTCCTATTAGCAACTTGTTTAAATTCTTATAGTGCCAGCATTATTAAAAGCTTCACAAATCTTCTCACTTTGCTTTTTTCTAGTATAATCTTATAAACTTGAAAGCACCAAATAGCTAAAATTTCTTCCTTTTTTACTTCTTAAAATTACACTATTTTACTTCCTATGAAGCAAATGCCTTTGAAAAATACACGTTATAATAATCAGTAACATTATCTGACTTCAAAGGTTATCAGTAGTGTTTCAAAAAAGAAAAAAAAAGAAAACATTACATTCTAACTTCTAGCTTGTCATCATGCCCATATCAAATATGAAAGTAAGTAAAGCTACAAAACCTGTAATTATCATTTTCCATAATAGAGGATGATAAAGCCTACCTAGAATTTATGTTCATTCTATCAGTGTATCCTATTCCAGCCGATGTTTCAGAACATCAATTACTATGTGTACAGTGATTTTAAGGCATTATTTATAATGCCTTTAAGTGAAACAGGGTCTATCTACACAAGCATGTTTAAGTAAGGGTCCATCAATGAAGTTCAGCAAATATTACTACTCAAAAATTCTCAGCAAAAAATTATATGCATTCTTCTGAGGAGAGGAGCTGTAGCTTATATCGGATTCTCATTGTTATTCACAAAAGGCCAAATTCCACTGAAATAATTAGAGTCTACTTAGGGTATTCTGCTTTCTATCCTTCTTTCATCTCTTCCAGTATCTTCTAAACTCAAAACTAATTGGAAAGTACATTGAATTTGAAGTAAAAAAAGCTCAGGCTTTGGACAAATAGCATCTCTCTGAGCTTTAGTTTTCTCATCTTAAAAGATGGACATCAATGCCCTGTTTCCCCAAAATAGGGTATGGCTTGCGTTATCCAAAACCAAAAGCCACCACCTCATTCCCCACCTCTAAATAGAAATAGACATATCAATAAATCAAAATAACACTTGGAATATAAAGGAGGAAATCGTTTTGCTCTATAAGACTTTTTTTTAATTTCACTCATCAACTGTGTATTGAAAAAGATGTCATACTAGGAATGAAAAATGTGATTTGTTTTGTCAATGCAGAGAAAATACATCTTGCTACAATCACATTAACTTTAATTTACATTATAAATAAAAGGAAGGTGTTCTTAAAAATAGCCACTCCATCTGTGTATTAAAATTACTCTATTTTACTGCCATTGTTTCTCTATTGTGCCATATCCACCATGCAGTGAAGTGCATTCCACATGGGACACATTGGCACAGCAGTCCTTTCGATGGTTAAACTCAGATAAAATAATGTATGCATAAAGATCCCTGAAGTGTTTAGTTGAAATAATCTCACAGAAAATTCAATACTTTCTGTCAAAAAGAATGATGCTTTTTCCTCATTTTCTTTTCCTCTCTCCCTCCTTCTCTCTTTTCCTCCTTCCTCTCCTCTCAATAAAAGACACCACCATAAAATCAATGTAATGATAGCCAGTACATAGGAAGAAATTGCTATCTGCTAAGCAAGCATTTCCTGCAGCACTTTAAATGTATTAAATTATTTAATTTAAAAGTATTATTTAACATTCATCACAACCCTATGAGATAGGTACTATTGAAACCCCATTTTTAATGACCAGAAAACTGAAGCACAGAGAAGTTAAGTCTTCCTTGACACAGATGTTACGTGATGGAGCCATAACTTAAGTTCAGGACATTAGGCTCTGAGTCTCAGTGCTCAGATACAATGTCTGATATAATACTGACACAATAATGAAGTAATGTTAGGACACTGGCATTAAATCAGGAGTCAATGAGCATTTCTTAAGTACCTAAAAAATGCTGAACTCTGCTGGAAATAGGAAGGTAAATAAGACGAAGTTTCTGCTCTCAAGAAATTTACCATCCATTGCTGTGTTGTCAAATGTGGTTGCCAAAGCCACCATGTGCTATTTAAGTGTAAACTAATAAAAATTAAACAAATTAAAATTCAGTTCCTCAGTCACACTAGCCATATTTTGAGTGCTCAATACCCACATGTAGCTAGTGGCTTCCATACTGGGCAGCACAGATTAGAACATTTTGAACCTTGCAGAAAGTTCTATTGGACAGTGCTGGTTGTGTTTTGAGAAGGTGAGGAAGGAGAGAGGCAAGTACACAGAAATGTCAATAGCCTTGTGTCAGTACTATGTAGCAAAACAGAAAAGGGAGCTTAACTCAGTTTACTGAGTCTGGGAATGCTTTCCAGTGTGGGTAATATCTAAGCCAAGATCCAGAAGGTTAACTGGGAATTAGACAAGACAATGAGAGGACATGGGATAATTTAAGCAGAGAAAAAATGTTTCTTGGTTAACCATTTTATATCATGATTCTTCCAGTAAGGCTATTGATCAACCATTTAATACTCATGTTCTAACCTCAAGGAACCTAGGATATTAAGCCAAAATATCTGGTACCCAAGAACGGAAATCTACCCCTGAATGGGGAAAAGAAACACACATCCTTCTCCTGATGCTTTATGCCTTGTACTGCAGTAATTCTAAGCTGCTGTCCAACAGTGCAAGATCTACTTGGGCTTTTTCATGTAGCACCACTAATCAGAGATTTTTCTACTCTCATTCCAAATCATATCAAGACAAACTCTTCCAAGCTGTGACCCAGTCTTTATAGGGTCTTTGATTCTTTATTTTGCTTTCATCTCATTTCTCAAAATGAAGTGGCTTTCAAAAAGCAGCAACAGTTTTGAGGGTTTCAAAAGGCTTCTTTGCCCACCCAACCAAGTTCCTAACAGCTTGATGGAATGCATTCATATCATTCATTATTTTCATAAATGAGAACATTGTAGCATGGCACTTTTGCAAGAAAGATTATTGAATATTGAGGTAATAATTTTGTACAGTTTTCTCCATATTTCAAGGACATAGGTTTGGATCTTTCATTAATATGGTAAAATCATAGATGTTAACAAGGATTTAATAAGCTATATACACAAAAAATCCATTTTCAAAGGAACACACTTAGAATATTAATTCAAAGGATTATATGAATTCACAATGGTATTAGAACTGAATGACTTATGAGACTGAGTAGGAAGATACACAAATTTTTACTTCTAGTTCTTGAGTTTTCATTTTTCTGTGTTTGAATAGGACTAAGGGAATTTTTGACTGAAAATAAACTTGTATAAATGAGTATGTCTTAACCTAAACTGATGCCATCTTTTCTGTAAATTCTGTTTCTCTGGTAAGTCCCACAATTGTTTCTTTTTTGTTTTTGTTGTTTTTTGTTTATTTATTAGGTTCCTAAAGTTTTTCCTTCTTATATACAAAGACAAGAGGAGATGGAAGGCAGAGAGAAAACCTGGAATCAACATTTAAATTTTCTTATCTCTTGATTTGTTTTTTGTTTATATATATATATATAATATATAAATAACCTCAGCATGTGCATCTCTAGTGGTTTGGGTCTACTGTTTTGTAAACCTCAAGTATCCTCAACCACAAAACTCACTGTTTGCTTTTCATACCACCTTCCCTTTGCAGAGCTTTTGCAGAACACAGAGCAGTTTCCTGTATATTATCACCCTGGATCCACACAAGAGCCCTGTAATGTAGAAGAAATTGTTAATATTGCCATCACTTTGGAGAAAGGAAAGCAAGTCACAGAGAGGCAAAAATTGTGACCCAAGATCATTCAATTAGCACTCAAATCCAGTCTTCTGGCTCCTGATTCAGTGCCATTTTCACTTTAAACCAATAAATCTAGTCAAATAGTACTGGAACTAAATTAGTTCCTGTCACTCAAGGTCAGTCTGTCCATCTATGAAGACAGTCAGGGAAGGCACAGTTACTGGTAGATTCTTCTCACAACCTCCCCATCCAGAGCAGTTACATTATTGGCCTAGCTGGTAGGGACAGTGATTGGAAAAGCAAAAATGGACTCTGGGGAGAATAGGAGAAACATTCAACCTTGGTACTAACAGGTGGTGGCCCTGGAAAAGGCAGGTGCTCTGCAGTGGGGCACCCCAGCAGAGAGTGCTGGAGAGCCATGAGCACACACTTGCAAGTCGATCCCAAGGCACTCAGGTATACCACGAGAGAAAGGACTGGTGACTCTGATGGTCTGAAGAAGAGAACAACAGAGCTGAAAAGCATGCTAAAGCATGGATCTCAAAGACGTTATATATTAGTCCAATGAGCTATAGCTTGACCCAACCAGGAACAGAACTTCATATTCCCTAACTCTAAATGCACTACTTTTTAGCAGAGACTCTAATTCAGCACTATGCAAACTGCTCCATAGAAATCTAATGTCTTGTAAGATGTTAGTTGATACCAGATAGATAGATGATAGATAGATAGATAGATAGAGAGATAGATAGATAGATAGATGATTATAGATAGATAAGCAAGTGTTGCAGTGCAGCTCCTGAAGCCACTGGGCAGACATGAACTTTATTGGGATTTATAGACAGGAGAGAGTCTCTGAAGGCGGCCGTTTAGAGAATGAAGTTACCACTCCACAAAGAGGTGGGAAAATGAGGGGCAATATACATGGTCTCAGAAAAAAATATTTCATAACAGAGTTTCTGCTAGGATTACATGATGCACATAAATGGGGTCTGGTGATTTTACTGTAGGAAGGGCTTGTACAGTCTGGAGAAAACGACAGTCTAAGATATCACCTGTACATTGTTCTGTGAGGAAGATTGTTACTTTTTTTTTTTTTGAGGTACGAGGGCCAGGGATTGAATCTGGGAAACTGACGCTCAACCATTGAGCCACATCGGCTCCCCTGAGTTGGTTTTTTCATTTGTTTTGCTTGTTATTGTTATTGTTTTTTTTTCAGGAGTCACCAGGAATTGAACCTCCCATGTAGGAGGCAGGCACTCAACCATTTTAGCCACATCCACTCCCCTGTCACTTCTTTTTAAAAGATATATTTTTTTAATTTATTTCTCCTCATTCACCCTTCATTGTTTTGTGCTCACTGTCTACTCTCTGTGTCCATTTGCTATGTATTCTTCTGTGTTTGCTTGTCTTCTCTTTTGGCAGCACTGGGAACTGATCCTGGGACCTTCCAGA
Source organism: Dasypus novemcinctus (assembly GCF_030445035.2). NCBI lineage: Eukaryota > Metazoa > Chordata > Mammalia > Cingulata > Dasypodidae > Dasypus > Dasypus novemcinctus. The sequence goes on along the minus strand of NC_080683.1, from coordinate 42,670,049 downwards.
GTGGGACAGAGATGCTCAATCTATTGAGCCACCTCAGCTCTCTGGTCTGCTCCATCTTGTATTGTGGCTCCTCTGTGTCTCTTTTTGTTGCGTCATCTTGCTGCACCAGATCTCTATGTGGGCCAGCACTCCTGCACAGGCCAGCACTCTGCATGGGCCAGCATTCTGCGTGGCCAGCTCTCTGCTTAGACCAGCTTGCTGTGTGGGCCACCTTGCTTTTCACCAGGAGGCCACGGGAATCGAACACTGGACCTCCTATATGGTAGACGGGAGCCCAATCACTTGAGCCACATCCATTTCCCTGTTACTTTTAACTTGTATCCTGGGGTAAGCAAGCAGCTGTATACTGCAGGCTGAGTTTCCCTTAGGCTGACCCACTGGACCCCCACAGCAGGTATGTAAGGTGTGGGCTTCCACAGTTTGGGAAATTCAAGGTTGCTGCAATTAAAGCAAAAGGCATATGCTGACCCCTCAGCATTGATTCCTCAAGCTCAGTTTTCAATAAATTATATCCACTGGAATCTGGAATCTACTTAAATAGCTCTTAGGATTGCTGGTGACAGGTGATATTTCTGAGACTTCTTACCATCTTAAACCCCAATAAACAATTTCTGAAAATTTCTCAGCATGCTATGCTGGACTGGAAGGAAACTGCCGAGGCCAGGACATGTAATACTATCAGTAGCAGAGTTAGGTTACTGGGAGAACAGATCCAAATGAAAATAGTAGAGGCTTGATTTTCACATTGAAAATGCTGTCTTCCTCTTCCCCTGTGCACATTTAAAATGTACAAGAGGCTATTCAGCAAGCAGCAGAGCCAAGAAGTCCACAGACAGAAAACAGAGTTCTCAGCATAACCTGGTCAGTCCCCTCTCCATTAGCTCATTTTCCCCAAGTCCAGAGATTGTTTCCAATCTCACATTACCAACTCCCTCATCTCTCTGTCCCAAGCCTTTCTCAAATCAAACTCTAAAATTTTCAAAATCAGAAACTAACCAAACCCCCTACTGTTACCAGCAGGCCCAGAGATGTTGTGAGTGACACCATCAGACATCAGAGCCAACACCCACTGTTTTCTCTGGGGTAGCCAAGAGGGAAGTTGATCCCAAGTACAGCAGGATAAAATGGAAATCATCTGAAAGTATGAGAAATAAAAGTATTGTAAATTGCCTAGCTGACACTAAAATACAAAAAAACAGGGACTGAATTGCTTTACGGGTCTCAGTTGTGCTCACGTTTTTCCTGACGACATTTGACATGGATTTCAGTATCTTATGTACAGGGATGTAAAAAACAAACACAAGTTAAAAACTTATGGTATAGAAGGTTTGCGTTCAGAAGGGAAATATCTCTCTGTAAAGCAACCCCTTTTGGTTCCAAGGAAAAGAAACACTATGGAAAGTGATAGTATCTTATTCTTTTTTTTTCTTTTTTTTAACATGTCAACATATTAGTAAGCAAAGAAGGAGTGAGTGAGTTTTATCATGTAAACAATAAACCACACACTCACATATGAAAGGAAAATCCCTTGGAAATGTTCATGCTAGAAGGCAGGAGTTTCTCTTCATGTCTATTCTTCTACGGAAAGTTTGACATTTACTCAAGAAGTCACCAAAGAGCATTAACAGGTAAAGAACTCACTTACAGTGAGACACTTATTATCTGTGTGACTGTGAGCACCTGACTTGTGCCCTCCATCTTGCATTTTCCAATTGAGTAATACTTGAGTTTTATAATCAGCCAGTTCTCTATTTCACATTGATAACATTGAATTTCATTTCCATTCCATTCCAAAACATGAGTTAGTTGATTTATGAATCAATTCAAAATACTATGAGAAAAAAAAATACTCCTTAAATTCAGTTTTTGATAAATTATGTCTGCTTGATATAAAATTATGGTGGTTAAGGTCTGAATTTAAAATAATCTCTCTAATTCTAAACAGATTGCAAGAAAATGTGTTATGTGGGCAGAATTTTCACAGATAAATGACTAACAGGGGAGGAAGTCATTTAGCAGTACATTCCTAAGAACTTGTATTTAGAAAAGACCTTAAAGAACATTTGGTCCAATAGAAGAATTTTGTGTCTGGCAGCAAGAATAGATGGTTTTCTGATGAGTTAATAAATGCTTCTGCATTGGCGTAGTTCAAGGCCGTGTGAGGCAGTTCTCTCATTCTTGGGCAGCTTACTTAGCAACTCCTCCTCAGGGTGAACTAAAGTTTCCCTCCCTGTAACTGCCAAACTTGGATCCTAATTCTGCCTTGTGGTGTAAATCAGTAACTATTTTTTCCCTTTCCTACATGACAGCCATTCCAGCTCTCGTAGACAGTCAATCTGTCTTCCTAGGCTTCTTGTTTGCAGGTTAAATTACCCCTATATGCAAGACTTGGCATACATTGTCTATCGGTTTACAACAAAATAAACCTTACCACCATATGCTACTTTGAAAATATCCCACAGAGAAGGTAAGATTTCAGGGAAAACATCTTGCTGAGTGTCAGAAATTTTGAATTTGGATCTTGGCTCCCACAGTTTCTAGATGTGTGACATTGGCTAACTCCTCTCCCTTCTCTGAAGCCCAGTTTCTTAATTGGTAATATAGGAATAATAAAGCAAATTGTCCCAGAGTAGTGGAATCTGGAGGCCTGGGATCTAAACCCAATTCTATCATTGATTCTCTGTTTGACCCTGAGTAAGTCGTTTCTTCCCTATGGGCTCCAGCTTCATCAACTATTAAATGGGGAGTCAGAGAATTTAAGGAAATTCCCAGGGAGTATGTTTTCACCATTACTCCACCCTGATCCTCTCAGGGCTTCATGTTGGAATGACCACTCTGGGCCACTGCACCCCTGTGATCTGGGCCCCAGCTGCTTCAGCACTGCAAACAAGCAAGGCACAATTTGAAGTCCTAGAACCTTTAGACTGAGCATTCCAATACTGGCTTTATGACACTGTGACTGTAGTGGTGCGGGCAGCTCCTATCAATACTTCAAATATGCGGTCACCCCTCGGGCTGAAGTGTGGTTTGCTGGCCTGGCGGGGGAGCAGCCGCGGCAGGCCAAGCCGCTGCCCCCATAATAGGGTGGCTGGCCGGACTCACCGCCACCCCTGAAGGGAGCTCGGCATGGGCGCAGAGTGCCCTCGGGTCTCCCCTTCTCGGCAGCCATGCTTCCGCGGCCGCCCCTCCTCCCGGATGGCGCCACACGATGCCTGTGGGGCGGCACCCTTCTTCTTTCTCCCTGCGCAGGCGCAGGGCGGAAAATTCCAGTCTGCCCTTTTCCCCTCCCCCGACAGCAGCAACAGCCAGGCATGGGCGGAAAAATCCAGTCTGCCCTTTTCCCTCCCCCTCCCCCGACAGCAGCAACAGCCAGGCATGGGCGGAAAAATCCAGTCTGCCCTTTTCCCTCCCCCTCCCCCGACAGCAGCAACAGCCAGGCTTGGGCGGGAAACTCAAGTCTGCCCTCCACCCCAGCAACAGCAGCCACCAATCCCTAAACCCTGCCCCTTCCCCCAGCAACAGCGACAGCCAATCCCTAACCACCACCCCTCCCCCGTCCAGTACCGCCCACTGACCTTTCGCCAGCAACCAATCAGAACAGGGCGTGGCTTCGACCAATCAGCCTTCCCCAGCCCCTATAAAACTGTTGCCTCTCCCTCAATAAAGTGGACTTGCGTGTTTACCTTGTCTCCGCGGTAGTTCTTCTGCCGTGCGCCCTCCAGTCCTGAGAGCCCCTGACAAGGGCCTGGCCTCCTTTGTCCCCAGTTCGTCGCCGGCTTCGCCGGGTGACCCCGTCAGCCGAACCGCGCAACCCCTGTGAGACTGACCCCTCGTCCCAAGCGGGACCGACCCCTCGTCCTGAGCTGGACCGACCCCTCGTCCGCAGCCAGACCCCACCTCTACCGACCAAGCAAACCGTCGCAAAATATAGGCATTATCAGCCTGACTAAGCCCTCCTTTTTTATTCACTTCCAAAGTCAGAGCCCCAAACAGTTATCCTGGCCAAGTCTTTCCAATTGCCAAAATACTGTCATCACCTTCATGTTTTGCTGCCTCCTCTTCCAGGACAGTCAAAGTCCAAATTATAAAGTTGTTATTTCATCATTCCTACTCCCTCCCCATACCTTACATTTGGGGGATGGTGGAAGGGCATTGCTAGGCAGCTGGATTTGGCTTTGTCATAGGCTCAAAGGTAAATGCCAGCCTAGGTTCAATTTTTCTGACCCAATACCATCACACAACTTATAGGGACTATAATATTGATAAGATACAGTAGAGGCATGGGACATAGGAGATCAAGGGGCTTTACAGCCATCCAGGTTAAGAGCATTAAGAATTACTCTCAGAGTAATGTTTTCAAGATCGTTTTGAAGAAGCGTGATAGCCTATATAATGCAAAGAAAAGAATAAAAAAGGTGTACAGAATCTCAAACATGAAAATGAGGTTAGTATCAAGGGAATTAGGAGGGGGAATTGATCTGTCCAGTTCCAGAGTGATTGAGGTGATACCCAAATGGTACTTCCAATGAACAGATAGATATAGCTGAAGTCCAGTTCCTCATAAAAATAAATTGATGTGAGTCATGTCACTTTGGTAGAGTCAATTCAGGAGTTCACATAACCACTATATTATATGACTCATCCACTTAAAAATACCAGTTTCCATGGCCTCTCACCAATTCTTCATAAAACTCTTTAATAAGAGATTTCGTTGCAGATTAAAGATTTTAAAATGCAAATACACCTAGAAGAGAATTACAGTCTGACAAAAACTTTGAAGTTCATCTAGTTTAAGTCCTTCCTACAAACCTATGATATCTATACCTATGCATAACATTGAATTTTCTCACTTGACACACCAACCTGAATTCATATTATGGTCTAAATACTTGATGTAAAATCATTCCTGAGAGTGGGTTTTCATTGGAGAAATAAAGTAAAGGTAGGAAAGCATTTTGTGCCTAAATGTACCAAAGAATAGGGAAAAAAATAAGTCAACACCTAAATATATCACAGTGAAAAAGGTGACAAAGACCAAAAGAAAATTTTAAAAGAAGCCAAAGGAGAAAAGGCACATTACCCTCAGAGCAGCAGCAGTTAGACTGACATGTGATTTCTCTAAGAAACAATAAAAACCAGAAACCAGTGTGATGATATCTTCAGTGTGTGTAAAGAAAACAACAGCTAACATAGAATTCTATACCCAGGAAAAGTACTTTTCAAGAATGAAGATGAAATGAAGGACTCTCAAGCTGAAAGTTTATCATCATCAAGCACACCCACATGCACAAATGCTTTAAAATATATTTCAAGAAGAATTGCACTCTTTGGCATTTAGCCCAGAGAAATAGAAACTTATGTTCATAAAATTGCCTGTACACAAATATTCATAGCAGCTTTATTTGTAATGGCCATAGACTGGAATCGGCCCACATGTCCTTCTGTGGGTGAATGCCTAACAAACTATGGTACATCCATAACATGGAATACTACACAGCAATAAAAAGGAACCCAACAACTGGGATAAATCTCCAGAAAATTAGGCTGAGTGAAAAAAGCCAATCCTAAAAGGTTACATACTGTATGAGTCCATTATACAACCTTTTGTAATGGCAAAGTTTTAGAAATGGAGCACAGATTAGTGGTAACCAGGGGTTAGGAATAGGGAGAGTGAGCATAGTTATAAAAGGACAACAGTTTGTCCATCCTTCTTGTAATGGAACTGCTCTTTTGTCTTGACTGGTGATGGAAATAAGAATCTACACATGATAAAATTGTATAGAACTAAATACACACAAACACACACACAAATGAATACACACAAAACTGGGTAAATATGAATAAGGTAGGTAAAGTTGGTCAATGTCAAACTTCTGGTGTGATATTGTACTCTAGTTCTGCAAGGGTGCATGGGACCTCTCTATTATTTCTTACACCTGCATGTGAATCTACAATTATCTCAACATAAATTTCAATTTTAAAAAAAGATTATTTACAATGTTTCATCCTCCCCTCCCTAAAGGTTCTCTTTTGCCCCACCCCCCACCATATCTGCACCTCTAGGTCAGGGGGTAAACTCTCCCCAGCCTATAACCTAGCTGCCTTAGAGACCCAAGGTTGAGATTCAAGTTTCCTGTCCCTTCATAAAATACCACGCACACACTCCCACCCATCACATATATGGTGGCCTGCTCTCTCCCTGCCTCTTCTCTTGAGTGGGATCATTCCATGTTTCTTGCCCACCAAACCCATTGCTTACTCACTAATAAAAATAAGCAATTCATTTGAAGGAATAAGATTATTATAAGGGCAATGCTTGTGGTTCAGTATGTTACAGGCAATGAAGGTGATGTGGGGCTGGGAAATAGTTCATCTCAGAAAAACTGAATCTGATGAGAATGAGCATTTAAAGGAATGATAAAAATTTAAAGTAGGATGTAATATTATAAGCTATTATCAGAGTATTGAAAGCAAAATGATTAACTTTATCACTGGTAAAACATTTCCCCCAAAACTAGTATAGAAATTTCTGAAAAGAAAATTACTAAGAATTCAATTCTTCTATCCATTCTAAACAGGGCTGCTATTATTTTTCCAAGAGAACATTAACTGAACAAGGAGTTTTTCAAATAAATATTCAGGGAAGGAGGGAACAGGCATAACTGATTTTTTTAGTCTTTTATATTTCAAAAAAGCCATTAAAAGATTTTGATGCTTGAGTTATTATATAAATTATCCTATTATTGTAGCAATGAAAGGATTTCACACCCATCCATTTACTTCTGATTTGATTTTCCTCTGTGAAAGTTCTTTGTTTTTGAAAAATATTTGTTGCACTGCAGATATAATTCACATTAATCAAGCAGTATATTTAAAAGGTAAGGTTTTAAGTGCCTTATTAGGAGAAAAGGAAATCTTGGCCTCACATACCTACTTAACAATCCTCTTCTTTTCACAGTATACTTGCCAGCCACTGAAAATTAATTGTCCTTAGGAACTTAGAAAGGTAATTTCACTGCACAGCTTACAATTTGTCTCTCTTCTACTAAATAACCTTTTTGATAAGTGACAGAGAGCTGATGAACACTTGTTGGTTTTGCCTTGCTTGCAGACTCCTCAACTTGAAGAAAACAACATCAGTACAGTGTTCTGAAATAGTTCTTATAAAATGAAATATATGTAACTGAATTCTTGAATTTGCACAAAGAGGATACTTGGGGGTGTTATCCTCTAATTAAGATAGCCCTCAGTACCTGTTTCTTACCTTTGTACTCTCCACCCCCTTCAGGTGTGTGTTCAGGCCTCAGGGGAAGGCAGGAATGGGCTCTCCAGCAGAAATCCCAGTTTTATTTTCCAAAAGCCTAAAAAGAGAGGATTGAATAGGAATGAAAATCAAGAAAGTTGGATTTCACTAAAAGTAGGAGAGAATTCCTTGAGCTTAGAAGGAAGAAAAAAGAGCAGGATTTCCAAGAACAAAGGAATGGTATATTAGTCTGCCAGGCTACTACAACAAATAGTAAAGGCCCAGGTCGCTTTAACAACATGAATTTATTGTCTCTCTGTTTTGGAACCTAAAAGTCAAAAATCAAAGTGTCAATAGGAGCATGCGTCCTCTGAAGCCTAGCATTCATGTGTTAGTTTGCGAACCTTAACTCAGCGTCTCCCTCTGTCACATGGCCCTCTTTCTCCTCTGTCTCCTAATGTGTCCAAATTTCCTCTGTTTTAAGGACTCCAGTGATATTGGATTAAAGTCCATCTTGATTCAGTATGACCTCACCTTAACTAAAACATCTTCAATGATCCTATTTACAAATGGGTTCACATCCATAGCACCAGCAGTTAGAACTTGAACATCTCTCTATGGGAAGACCTGGTTCAATCCATAAAAGATGGCAGAGCCCAGAAATATCAGTTGTGTTGTATGTCTAAGAAAACTGGACATACCCTAGAGCACACAGCATTTCCATGCCCTAAGCATGAAACCAAGCATGGGGGAGGGTTAATGGAGGGTTGCAGAGGCCATGGGGGCTAGGACTCTGAACACCTCAATGGAGCCATGTGGGGGACTCTGACCTTCCCCAACTCAACATCTTGAAACTGGGTAGGATCCTGGAATTATGAAGCAACATCAGTGTGGGTCATGTGGAGGTGAAACCCAGGAGGGTCAAACGTTAAGTCTTGTCTGCCCACTCTCAGCAGACTGGGATCTCAAAATAAAAAAAGCAAATCAAGTGGTAGAACAAAAAATTACATTAGTTGCTTTACCAGTTGATATGGTTGTAAATTCCAAAAATAGATCTTGGGTTATGTTTGTAATCTGATCTGTACCTGGGCATGATTGAGTTACAATTAGGGTGTTGAGTCCCCGCCCACCAAGGGGACATGGCAAAGAACATGGCAAAAGACATGGCAAAGAACAGAGTTTAGGGCTTTTAATGTTGGAGTTTGATGCTGAAGCTGGAGCCCCAGGGAGAGAGACAGAGTCATTCACCTGATAGCCTACAGCTGACATTGCGGAGAGAAGCAAAGCCTAGAGAGCTTCATAGTCTACAGCTGACCTTGTGGAGAAAACAGAGGAGCTGAGCCCAGAGGAACCCAGGAAGCCTTAACCCTCACAGACGTCAGCAGCCATCTTGTTCCAACACATGAAAATAGACTTTGGTGAGAGAAGTAACTTATGCTTTACGGCCTGCTATCTGTAAGCTCCTACCCCAAATAAATACCCTTTATAAAAACCAACCAATTTCTGGTATTTTGCATCAGCACCCCTTTGACTAATACAGTTGCCTACCTGAGTTTGAGATCCACCCAACTGCAAACACACACACGTGTTTAGTCCTAAAGGTATATTTGAACAGGTGTAAAATGAATGAAAAACAGTTTGCAACTTCCATCCTATATCAATTTGGAAATACATTGCGTTAAGACTAAAATGTCTTAGTAGGAAAAGTCTATGTGCTTTCTTCCTCCCTAATATTATACTCTCCCCAACTCAAAGACACACTAGGGAACTCTAGATAGACAAATCAAAACTTAAATAACAACAAGAATGGAAAGCAATTGGAGATCTAACCCATCAAGCCTGCTTTTCTCCTGTTATGAATTCATTATCTGAGGAATGATCTTAATCCATAAGATGATATCACAAGATTTAGAAAATTTTAAATAAAACCCCACAATTTAAATGAAGCTATTCAAGCCAGAACAGATCTAATGAGAATCAGTAAGCCCATTCAATTCCTATTAGCAAAAATGCATACGAGAAATTAATCAATCAGTACCCATGAACTGAGATACAGGAGCAAATTGTAAAGCACAAGTTTAGATGTAAAGCAATTAGGATCAAGAGACATGTCTAAATCCATCACAAGAAGCCTATGTGTTTACTAGCCTGTTTCTAAAACTTGAAAGCAAAATTGAAGCAAAAGCTCAATTTAAATTTAAAAAAGTGGCATAAGCAGGGTGGAGCAAACGGTCTCGATGATGTAACTATTCGCCCACACCTTGGACTCCCAAATCATGTTCCTGCCGTGCCGTGGATATTGTTGGTCAGAATTCAGATCCATAGTTCTAACAGTCTAACTCTCCTTCCCCTCGCCCATCCACTTTTGTTTTTTGTGGTACCTGCTAAGAGTTTGGGATTCAGGGATGCCAGAAGAGATCTCCACAGGTACCACCACCATACACACACACTCAATCTCCATTCACCCACCCCAACTCTATCTCCCCCTTTCTCTGCCCCCACCCCCCCCCCCCCGCCCTGTCCTGAAACATATCCCCACTAATCCTACTAAGCCTGGAATTTCTCCCACAGGAGTACTTCCTTTGAGCAAAAGAGTTACATTCAGAAAACCCTGGATAAGGCAAATACCTCCAGGGGATTAGCAGATGACATCGTTAACTTTCATTTGAACCTTACTGGAATATAAGAATATGGGACAAACAACAGGTGCTGTTCTGATTGGGGAAGAGGAACACAACATTTGGCAAGGGAATCCTGTTTGGAGAACCCTAGCAAGCCAGCATCACTGGGCTTGTAAGAGAGTGATGTACCCGAGAAGTGAGGTGCCTGAGTACCTAGGGATACAGAGATGACAGTCACCCAGGCCCTGACTACATATAAAATTCACTTCTCCAGGAAAAATGCTGTGCAGTATTAAGTGCACAAGCTTTGGCTTAAAAGATCTGGGTTAGAAAACTAACCCCACTTCTGACAAGCTGTTTGTTTTCTCGTCTGTAAAATGGAACACCATAAATAAATCATGGTTTTAAGGACTAAAAGGGTAATAGCTAGATTCTGCTGAGCATTTAATGTACCCAGTTACTCTATTTGGATAATATCTGTGCTTCTCAAACAGTAATGGGCACATGAATTAGGGAGCTGGTTGGGATGCAGATGACGAGTCAGTAGATGTAGGGTGGGGCCTGAGTGTCTGTATTTCTAACAAGCTCTCAGTGACAGTTACTGCTGCTGGTTTGCATGACACTTTGAGTAGCAAGGGCTTATCCCACTGAATCTTCACATTAATCCTGTGAAGACAGACTATTATTATTTTTGCAAAGCCCATCCAAGATTGGCCAAAGGAAGCACACAAATGCTGCCAAAATAATGAGATTTTTTTTTTAAAGGCTGTTTTTTTGTGGCATCTCCTTGCTAGTCAAGGTGTACATCCAAGAAGCAGCAGCATCTATGTTACCTGAGTTAGAAATGCAGAATCTGTTTGAGGTGATGAAAAAGTAGGGTTCTTGGATATTGATAATGATAGCACAATGTGAATCTAATCAATACTACTGAATTGTAAACTGAATGTGGTTAAAATGTATTTGTTTGTCTATTTGTTACTATGCTAAAAAGTAAAAAAAAAAAAAAAGTACCTTACTCCATCAATGGCCCTTGAAATGCATAGGCAGGAATGACTTACATTCCATTCCATCCATCAGTGAGGCTGTTCCCTCTCTCTAAATGGGCCTCTCCCTTAAAGGACATGTCGGAAAAATCAGGATGGTTTGACCCTGTATTCAGGGGTGTTTATTTTTTCCCAGAGGTGATGTAATTTGAGAGGAACTAGTATAGAGATAGAAAAAAGACAACGTAATCAAACATCAATGGAGCAAAGGCGTCTTCAACATGTATTTGTAAAGTCTAGAAACTACCACAATGAGAGCAATTTCTTAGCAAACTGGTGGTGGACCCTACACACACTCCTGTGGATCAGTGGGGCCTAACCGAGGTGACCTGAGCAGGCCTCTGCCCGAGGTAGCCTCAAGGGAGGAAGAGGGGAGATACCACCCAGACACAAGGCTGAGGACCTTGGCTCTATGTTACAGTCTCGTCTCTCCCATGGAGGGAAGAATCTGTAACTATTGATTTCATTGTTATTTTCAACAGATGGGGCTTAAATAAATAAATTTAAGCATTATAAAGACAGGAAGGTGCTAAGATTCAGACCAGAATAGAGAAGAGAATGTCCAGGGGGTTGATGTGAGGAGCACGGCCTCTCAAATCCACGTCACCTTCCCGAGACCACCTGCCTTCCCTTACCCTTGAAGCACTGATGCCAAGAGCAAACAGAAGCAAACAGGAACACCAACGTGCCAGGCTTCAGAAAGACAAGCTCTTTTTGGCTTTTGGACCAAGAGAGTATCAGGCAGGAAATGGACAACAGATGCCCTGTCTTTTTTTATTTCAACAATCCATCTCCTTTTTTTCCCTCTGAAAACCACTGGAAGCTTATATATATATGTGTGTGTTTTTAATTATATTAATGCCCATATATTTATAATTAATATTATTGTGGTGACTGGCAACTTTCTATAAAAGTATAATTTTCTGCATGTAAAAGAGAATAGGGAAACATTTTCAGTATCACATTGTAATTCTTAGCATTTTAAAAATTATCTGTCATATCTGGTATTTATTTTGAATATGGACTTCATATTAAATTCTCATTTTAGTAAATAATAGAAATGAAGTCATGGGAGCCCAAGTCCTTATGGTTCTCAACTTTCGTTCACATCAACAAATACTGAGCACTCACTACACAGAAAGCATAGGTGGTGGTAGGTTGTACAGGAGATACAAAGAGGTGGTCAAGCCATAGGCCTTTTTCTCCAGGGTTCCTGAGCCTTCAGGAGAGTGCAAGTCTCCTGCTCCCCAATTCTGCCACAAAGTAAAAGCTATTTATTTCTAAGAGAAAGATAAAGTTCTGACCTATTGTCAACAACAGGTGTGTCTAGATTAGGGAACAATGTGCCCAAGTGCATACATGCAGAGAGATCATTGTCAGTGGAGGCACTAGACTCCACGCGCCAAATGAACTCTACCAACCAAATGCCTGCTATGAAGGAGTGATTGGGGACCAGTGTAGCCATCCATGGGAGGTTTTTATAAGGGAGTGGAACTTGGTTCCAGCTTTAAAGGACCAGTGGAATTTAAAGGGGTAGAAAGGAAGAACACATTCTACATGAGGGACATCAAAACTGGAGTAGATAATATTGAGGCAAGTTTGGAGGGCAGTCAGGCAATAAGAGAGGTGATGGTAAAGAGCCCAGACTTTGGACCAAGACTGGGTCTAGCTGATGATCTGGAGCAGGTTACTTAACCTGTATACCTTAATTTCCTCATCTGTAAAATACAGATAATAACAGTGCCTACCTCACAGACCTTTTACGCAGATTAAACGAGTTGATATTTGTAAAGCACTCAGATCAGGTAAGCTGAAATGGATTGCTTCTGCAAGTGAGTTCTGGGAAATTGGTTTGGAAAGGAAACAGAGGTCTGCTTGTGAAGGTCCTTGAATGACTGACTTACTCTGAGCTTGATCTCAAAAACAACGGGAAGCCACTGAAAGTCTTGTATGGCATAAAAGTCAAAGTAATACAGAATATCTTTTCTAATAGATCAATGCAAAGGATTTCTCTATACCTTTCCTTCAAATATATATATATATATATAATTTTGAATAAAGCTCATTTTCCTCACTTATCATATCTTTTCATTACAGTTTTCAGACATCTTTTCATTTTTATAATTTTTATGTTTAACTCTATGGAGGATTTACATGCATATTGCTTTAATGACCCTATAATTACTAAGCTAAACTCTAAGTCTTAAAGTAAAAATGGACAATAACAAAAGACATTCTTTTTTTCATCCTAATTGCTATCAAGAAGAATATCTGTTTAAAACAAATCTTAATGTATTATATACCCATTACCAGCAAATATTAAGCTCATTGAGTTCATAATTTATAAATGTAAGAATAAAATGTCCCAGGGGTATATTCTAAATGAGGCTAGTTTCAGGAATACAAAATTAATCATCCCACCTAGTGTTAAAATATCAGATTTATTATATTTAATTAAGTAACTCAATACTCTTCTCCCCAAGTCTGAGGAGTTGCCTTTCTACCAAGAATGGAAATGCAGATATTAGCAATAAAGGAAAGCATGAAATCTTCACAGAGGATCATTTTTCTCATGAATAATTTTTTGCTCGTTTATCTCCGCCCCCCCACCCCCACCCCACCCCCACCCCAGCTAAATACTCCTAACGTGGGTTGGACTTCTGTGTCCAGCCTCACAACTCCACAGCCGCGGAGAACAGTTCCTCAGAGGCTCCGCCCCTCCCAGCCTCAGTGCCTCCTCTCCAGCGTGCACCCTGCTTCTCCCAAGGGTGCCCGCTCAGCCCGCACATGTGCCCAACAGGGGCCTGCAGGGACTTAAAGCTCCGTGAGGCAACCCCCAAGCATCAAGGGCTGGGCTTTCCCTCCTTCGCCATTTCATTTCCATGCTCACTTTCCACAAAAATTACCTGAACACAAGCCTTTTTTCTCAGGCTTTGCTTTGAGGGGCAGCCAGGCTATGACAGCTGAAAGCACAAATCCAAATACAGGGGGATAGAGGAATCCACGGTCTATATTATAGAGTGGAATTTTAATTCAAGATACTGTGTAGTGTTGGGAAAATTTTTTTTCATTCTTTTATTATTTTTTTTTTAATTTTAAAGGGTATTTGGGGAAGTTTGAATATACAGCAGTCATTTTTCCCTCCTGCCAACATTTCCCCAGATTCTCTTTTGTAATCCCATGTTAAATTCAAGAATGTGCTAAATTGGCTGATAAGGCAAAAGGTGAGATTGTACCACATAAAATGGTTGTTTGGCCTTTATTCTAAACTGCAGTATGTCAATCATTTTATGAAGATTACCTGATTATTAAGCAGAACTTATTAGCTTGGCAAACTGATTTTAATACAGGAGTATCTTTATTAGTAAAGAGAATGTGTTTGCCACAGCTTTGTAAGAAATATCATTATCACAGAAATAATACAGAAGGTATAGGAATAAAGTCTAAGATATAAGGACAAGGATATTTGCGTTAGAACATAACATTAAGTAGGAATGTATAATATATGAAAACACTGAAAAATATAAAATGTGTATCTGGAAGTTCTGGATCGAAGAGAGAGAGAGAATTGTGTTAAATTCAGGACTTGCTTCACAGGTAATATCAAGCATTCAAAGAAGATTTAAAACCAATCTTACTCAAGCTCTTCCAAAAACTTGAACAAGAAAAAACACTACTAAACTTATTCTGTGAAGCCAATATCACCCTAATACCTAAGCCAGGTAAAGATATTATGAAAAAAGAAAATTACAGAACCATTTCCTAATGAATATGGATGCAAAAGTCCTCAACAAAACACTTGCTAAGAATCCAGCAACACATTAAAAGAACTATTCATCATGAATAGTGGGTTTTATACCAGACACGCAAGGGTGATTCAACACAAGAAAATCAATCAGCACAATACACCACATTAAAAAATCAAAGAAGAAAAATCACACGATCTTATTGATTGATGCAGAAAAGGCATTTGACAAAATATAACACCCTTTCTTGATAAAAACTAAAAAAGATATGAACTGAAGGAAACGTTCTCAACATGATAAAGGCCATATATGAAAAACCCACAATTACTTAATAACATTGTACTCAATAGTGTAAAAGATTGAAAGATTTCCCGTTGAGATCAGGAAGAAGACAAGGATGCCCACTGTCACCACTGTTGTTCAATATAGTTCTAGAGGTTCTAGCTAGAACAATCAGGCAAGAAAAAGAAATAAAAAGTATCCAAATAGGAAAGGAAGAAGTAAAACTTTCGCTATTCGCAGATGATATGATTCTATACCTAGAAAGTCCCCAAAAAATCTACAACAAAGATGCTGGCGCTAATCAACTATTTCAGTAGAGTGTCAAGACACAAGACCAATACACAAAAGTCAATGGTGTTTCTATATACTAGTAATGAGCGTTATGAGGAGGAAGTTAGGGAAAAATTCCAATAGCAACTAAAAGAATCAAATATTTAGAAATAAATTTAACCAAGGATGTAAAGCAAATTGTATTCAGAAATCTACAAGGTATTGCTAAAAGAAATTTTAAAAAGACCTAAATAATTGGAAGAACATTCTATGCTCACGGATTCAAAGAATAAATATCATTAAGATGTCAGTTCTACCCAGAACGATTAATAGATTCATTGCAATCCTGATAAAAATTCCACCAGCAATTTTTAAACAAATGAAAAACACCATTATCAAATTTACTTGGAAGGGTAAGGGGCCCTGACTGGCCAGAAACATCTTAAAAAAGAAAAGTAAAGTTGGAGGACTTTCAATTCTGGACTTTAAATCATATTACCTAGCTACAGTGGTTTAAAAAAAAATACAAAAGGCATAAAGGATAGATACATAAACCAATGGAACTGAACTGACGGTGCAGAAACAGACCATCGCATCTGTGGTCAAGTGATTTTTTGACAAGCCTTTCAAACACACGCAGCTGGGGCAGAATAGTCTGGTCAATAAATGGTGCTGGGAGAACTGGATATTCATAGCCAAAGGAAAGAAAGAGGACCCCTATCTCATACCTTATACAAAAATTAACTCAAAATGGATCAAAGACCTAAATAGAAAGCAAAACCATAAAGCTCCTAGAAGACAATGTGGGAAAACTTCAAAACCTGATGGTAGGTAATGGATTCTTAAACCTTACACCAAAAGCACAAGCAATGAAAGAAAACATGGATAAATGGGACTTCCTCAAAGTTAAACACTTTTATGATTCAAAGGATTTCATCAAGAAGGTGAAAAGGCAGCCTACTCAATGGAAGAAAATATTTAGCAATCACATATCTGTTAAGGGTTTGATTTGCATTCTATATAAAGAGATCATATATCTCAACAATAAAAGAGCAAGCAATCCTACTTTAAAATGGACAAAAGACTTAAATGGACATTTCTCCAAAGAGGAAACACAACTGGCCAAAAAGCACTTGAAGAAATGTTTGTATCACTAGCTATTAGGGAAATGCAAATCAAAACAATGAGATATCAACTCACACCACATAGAATGGCCATTATTAGAAAAACAGAAAACAATAAGTGCTGGAGAGGGTGTGGAGAAATATGAACAGTCCTTCACTGTTGGTGGGATTGTCAAATGGTGCAGCCTCTGTGGAAGAGAGTTTGGTTGTTCCTCAGGAAGCTAAATATAGACATAGTCTGTCAAAGGGGTACTGGGGCAAAGTACCAGAAATCTGTTGACTTTTATAAAAGAGTATTTATTTGCTGTAAAAATTTACAGTTACAAGGCCCTAAAGAGTCCAATTCAAGGTTGCCTTCTCATCAAAGTCAGTTACCATGTATTGATGACAAGATGGTCGCTGATCTCTGCCTGGTCTCTACTTCCTTGGCTTCCTCTTCCTCTATAAGTTCCATGGGCCCAGCTTCTTCAAATCTCAGCTGTAGGCTGGTATAGGCTTTGGCTCTCAGCACTTCTTATATCAGTCTCTGGCATAGGGCTTGTTTCTTTCCAAGCTTTCTCAGCAGCTCAACTGCAAACTTTCAGGCAAATGGCTAGTCTCTCCCTGCCCCCCACTGCCCAGACCCCAGGATCAAACATGACAGAGCTCACTTTCTTCCTGTGTGCCTTCTTGAATGAACCTGCATTTATATTGGCCCACCAAGGGGGCAGGGACTCAAAATCAAAGCCCTAATCTTATCTGGTAATTTAATCAAGACATCCAGCTGAATCTAATGCAATCAAAGGGTATCATACCCATAAGAATAGATTAGTTTTCAAACATAATCTTTCTCTTTGTGGAATTCACAAATAATCTCAAACTGTCATATATATGATCCAGCAATTCCTCTACTAGGAATATAACTGAGAAATCTGATGTGAACAGACATTTGCACACCAATGTTCATAGAAGCATTATTCACAGTTGTCAAAAGCTGGAAACAACCCAAGTGTCCATCAACCAATGAATGGATAAACAAAATGTGGTATATACATATGATGGAATACTATGTGGCAGTAAGAGGAAATAAAGAATCTTGAAGACATTATGCTAAGTGAAATAAGCCAGACACAAAAAGGCAAATATTGCATGATTTCACTAATATGAACTAAATACAAAGAATAAATGCAAAGAATAAATGGCGTTAAAACCTAGAGTATAGGTTATTAGGAGGTAAGAAGAGGGTGTGAGGGAGTACTGATGCTTAATGTATGCAGAAGTTTTAATTAATGTGACTATAAGTATGTGGAAATGCATAGAGTTGATAGCAACACATTATAGTGAGTATCAGCTGGTTTATGAATGGGTTTATGACTGAAAAGGGTAGTCTAGGGATGTAAATGTCAGTTGAAAGAAAATTAGGGAATAATCTAGGGACTGAATAAGAGTGAAACCCAGAGGTGGACGAGAATTGTGATTAATAGTACAATGCAATAATGTACTTCTGTGAACTACAGTGGATCTATTGCAGGATAGTGGGGATGTGGACAAACATAGGGAAAATACTATTAAGGTAAACTATGGACTATAGTTAACAGCAATACAATAGTATTCTTGCATCGATGCAAAATATATACTGTGTTAATAATGGGGGGTATGGAAAATACATATCAATTGTACACTAGGGACCATAGTTAGTGGTAACAATCTGATGATATTATCTCATAATCTGTAACAAATGTTCCACAATGGTGTGGTATGTTGTTATATGGGAATTCTACACATGTGCATGACTGTGTTGTAAGTTTACAACTTTGTAATAAAAATATATTTCAAAAAATTCAGGACTTCCTAGACAGTTCTATACTGAGGAAAGATGGAGATAAAGGGACAAAAAACTGTTGCTCTGACCCCAGCAGTTTTGGGAGATGTGTTTATTGAGAACCAGGCACAACTTTCTGCAACACGTACTATGATTTTCCCCACACTGCAGATGAGGAAATTGAGGCTCAAGGTCACAAAGCTCCTAGGAGATAGAGCAACCAGACCCTTCACTAATATATGCAGTGTTTTTGTTTTGATCACTACTGTCTCCATAGAGCCTAGCACTGTACCTGCTACATAGGATGATCAATAAATATTGTTAATCATGTATAAATGAATGATTAAGAAGAGGGCTCCATGAGCACCTTTCCAGTCTTCCCTGGGGTATTGGGGGCTGCCCACACCAAAACAGTTACATTGCTGAGACCTTACCAGGGTTAACCCTGGAGCTAGCTCGGCTAATATTGTCCTACCCCCACAGACATGGGACTGTGCTGAGGATGGAGAAGTATCTTACTAATGCCTAAAATGCCTTTAATGGGGAAAAGTTTTTAATTCCAAATTAGAGATTAAATGCTTAAAATGAAATACCTAGTAGTTATAATGATGCCCTGAAAGTCTTAACTGTATTAGTCACTCTTGAGTATGAATGACTGATACAGTGTTTTCCCTAGGTGCAAGCTGTCAGCTGGAAAGAGGTCTCCCACTGAAAGGTCTCCGTGGGAGGCAAGGCAGTTGCCAAATGGGAAAAAGAGAGCAGAAAGAAAAGAGGCAACATGAGGAAATCTGACCCAGGAAACTGCATCAGTCTACCTCCCTGATGAGTTTATCTTAAACTGGCCCAGAGTAAGAATCCACCTCATGAGGAATTTCTGTCAGGCATGGCTTTAAAGACCCAGAGCTCCTTTTCCTGAACTTATGAAGATGCTTCCTTTTTTCTCCACTTCACACAGTCAGCCTCATTTTTAACAAGGCCCTTTCTAAAAGTCTCACTGCTTGAGTGTGTAGGTCAGTTTCTACCCAGAGAAACAGAAAGTGCTGAAATGTAATTTTCACAGAGAATTGGTTACAAACGTGCTGGAAGGACTGAAAGAGCAAAATGGGAAGGAAGTGGTGCCCAGGGCCGTGTACTCCTCGGTCCTGACTCTGATGCAGGCCCAGCCACAGCCGCTGCTGCTGTTGCAATCATCAGCACTGTCCTCAAGCAGGGCCCCAAGACCTGCCACACTCTCTGCCTCTGGAGGACCCAGGAGCTCAGTCCCACCGATTCTACTGGAACTGCTGTGGGGCAGGGGGAGGGTGCATGTATCATCCCCACTGCTCTGTGCAGGAGGCTGCAGGACTACTGGCACTCAGTCAGAAGCCCAGTGACCACTGCTTTCCTGTCATGCTGTGTTCCGTTGAGTGCTTCTGATAGCTGGAAAATGTGCTTATTAAAAATGTCTTTTCTGGAGAAATGAGTTTATATGGCTACGAGTTTCTAAAAAAGAGTCTGGAGGCTGGCAGAAGGTTTGCCCTCATGCACAACTGAGCAGAGTCAGAGAGACAGATAAAGCAGATACAACCCCCAGATATTGGTTCCTTTGAGGGCTAAAGAGACCCATGGGAGTTATGGTCATGGCCGATGGGGTTAACTACCAGGGCAGATGGCCCCTCTTTGGAAATGGTGTTTATGTGTGATGAATCTGGACTCAGATGGGATCTCCCTTCATAAGACTTTCATGCTAATGTGCTGGAGGTGCAGTTAATGTTGGGGTTTAAGATATATTTAGGGGATTTGAATCTCTGGACTGACAATGTGATAGCCAGATCCTGAGCCTCAACAGACTCCAGCACCTACAATCTGATTTATTGGACTTACCACACTCAGCTAAGATGGAGGTGAAGGACAACCACCACACCATGGAGCCTAGAGTGATTACAACTGAAAATGGGAGGATTGCATCCAGCATCCAGGTGGAATCTGAGCCTCCTCTTGACATAAAGGTGCAATGGACACAACCAATCCAGTGTCCACATAGAAGAGGTGGCATTGGATTGGGAAAAGTGGACATAATGGACAAAGGGTATGGGGAAAGGCAGGAAGAGATGAGAGGTGGAGGCGTCTTCGGGACATGGAGCTGCCCTGGATGTGCTTCAGAGGTAATCACCGGACATTGTAAATCCTCACAGGGCCTACATGATGGAATAGAGGAGAGTATGGGCCATGATGTGAACCAATGTATATGAGGTGCAGAGGTGCCCAAAGATGTACTTACCAAATCCAATGGATGTGTCATGATGATGGGAACGAGTGTTGTTGGGGGTGGGGGGGAGAGGGGGGGTGGGGGGGTGGGGTTGAATGGGACCTCACATATATATTTTTAATGTAATATTATTACAAAGTCAATAAAAAAAAAAATTAAAAAAAAAAAAAAAAAATGTCTTTTCTTAAGCAGCTCTGAAAAATTCTAATACCTTCCCCAGATCTAGCTGGACTAGTTTTCTATTAATCTAATACTCTTTGTTCTTAGTTCCTAGAAGGACAATAACGAGACCTTCCCAATTCTGCTTACAGGAATAACAGAAATAAGATAACATCTGAAAGCAAACCACAGAATGGCATCAGAAACACCTTATAACCCAGTAAATCTATAACTTTCCTCAGAGACAAAAAGCTTGATATACTTGAACGGTCAGCTGAGAAAAGAGTCCTGAAGACTCTATACATTGGAGCTTACACAACAATATCCACCTATAAACTTTAATCAATAAATCACTGAAACTGGGACAACAAGCAGGAGTTTAGCATGCTTGAGATAACATAGGATTAAGAAATTTGCCCACATCCTTCTCATGAGACCCTTTGAAAAAATCCAGCATCATCGCCAATATGGCAAGAAATGCATCACGCGGTCACCACTTGATCCTCAACCTCTACCCCTTTTTCTTTGCCTATAAAAACCTTAGCTCCTATACTCACTTTGAACAGCTTTAGGGAAGATTCCCCCAATTTCTTGCTTGTGCACTTGCAATAAATCACCTTCTCACTGAGAGACATGTTTCTCCTTTGTGGCACTGGGTCAGGTGGGCCCCTCTATTAAAAATAGCCATTCAGGAAGTATCACCTTCTATTAGCAGATGGCAACCAAAACCCAGTGGATAGGCAGATCTGAGAAACCAAGCTTTCTAGCTTCCAGCCCTGAAAGGAGAGGGAGAGGAATAAAAGGGTAGCAACAATGGCATATTAAAGTAACTTATTCTGCTGTTTTGCACATAAATATTGGAGATATCTGTATTAGCCTGCCAAACGGGTGCTTATGCAAAGTAACAGAAATCTGTTGCCTTTTATAAAGGATATTTATTTGGGGTAAAAACTTACAATTACAAGGCCCTAAAGAGTCAACTCAAGGCTACTTTCTCACCAAAGTCATTTGCCACATGCTGAAGTAAGATGGTGGGCAATCTCTGCCTGGTCTCTTGGGCCCTCGCAGCTGCTCAGTTCTCTTTGCCTGCAAACTATTAGGCAAATGGCTCATCTCTCTCCCCAGGGCTTTAGCTGTTTGAGGGTTCTCCTTTCTGTCACCTGGCAATACTGAAATGACCAAGTTCTCTCCTCTTCCTTGTCTTCTTCTGTGTTTGGTCCATGTATATCAGCCCACCAAGGGGCTTAACCTGAGTCACACCTCACTGACATTGTTGAATTAAAAGCCCTAAATTGATTTTATCAAGTAAACGTAAAACTTTTGAACTTCATACAGTCAAAGGGTGTCACACTCAGAGGAACAGACCAGTTTACAAACATAATATTTCTCTTTTTTTGGTAATCCTAAATAATATCAAACTGCCACAATATCATTAATTTTTTTTTCAAAGGGCTATTTGAATGACACACTTTTGATTCTCTGGTATTGTGCTGGTCCCTGCTTTGTTTTTCTAAGACATCATTGTCATTTATATAATTACCCAAAACAAATATTCTGAGATAAAAATCATCCAAGGGGAGCAGGTGTATCTCAGTGGTTGAGCACCTGCTTCCCATGTACAAGCTCCCAGATTCAATCCCTGGTAACTCCTTAAAAAAGAAAAACTATCCAATTAGTAACCATATAGTTTAGAAGGATTTTTAAAAATCACTACATCAATTGCATTTTCATCTTCTAAACCTACAGAGTGACATTTAAAAATTGTCTTGGTTTTCGAAAACATCTTCATATTAAAAAGTTTTAGTATCATTTGCAACTTTCTTTACCTCTATTTTTAAGAAGTCTT
This sequence comes from Dasypus novemcinctus, assembly GCF_030445035.2. Lineage (NCBI taxonomy): Eukaryota > Metazoa > Chordata > Mammalia > Cingulata > Dasypodidae > Dasypus > Dasypus novemcinctus. The sequence continues at coordinate 42,647,666 of NC_080683.1, read as the reverse complement.
TGTGACACTGATAACTTCAGAAACAATATTGTTGCTAAATAAAAGATATTATTTCTACATTAAACACAAATAGAAAAGATAGTTTTTTCCCTCAACTTGGATTCCATAATTGTCCTTTTTAAAAAAGAACTTCTCTAAAATAGCTCATCTTTATAACTATTAAAGGGCCAGATAAGAGACTAAGAGATTTAGCCATCTTCTCATGTTTTCAAGATTTAATTTCTCTTCTCAACAAGATTATAACCTTTGGGGCATAGAGATACAGGTAATATCCTCATCTTTTTTACTATTTCCCCCAGCTTATACAATACTGCTGACACTCTGTATTTACTGGAAAAAATTAAATAAAGATATTTGCTAGTTGGTTAATTATTACTACAACTATTGAAAGCAACATTTATTAAGGGTCTATTTTGTTCTTGAAAGAGACACTGGAGTTACCAAGATATAAAAATTAGAATCTTTGCCCAGAATGATACTATATCCCTCTAAGAAAAACAAAATAGAGGCAAGAATTTTTTAAAAACAATAGAAAAAATTCTCTGGGTTGAAGAAAGAAATTGGTCTTCAGATTGCATGGACTCAGCATATCACAGACACTCAAACATAGCCTAGGACAGGATAAATTTGAATGTAAGACTAAGACCTGGAAATTCTTTTTTTTCATACTGCTGTGTCTCAAGGGCCTAGTATAGTAAGCTCTTAATTTATTTTTGAATGAGTACAAGATAATCTCTTAAAAGCTTTCAGAGAGAAAGAAAAAATATTTTCAAAGGCAAATCAGACTAATGTCAGTTTCCTCATCTGCAACACTAGAAGTTGGGTAAGAGCAGAGTAGAAAAGAATAAAACTTTACCCAAAGATCCAATACATAGCCAAGGCATCATTCCCGTCAAAGTGGAAGAAAGATAATTGCATATATGCTGGTGTTCAGAGAAGATTACTGACATATGCCATCTGAAGAAAATACTGCAGGAGTGATCCTAGCCCAAAAACAAGAGAATCAAAACCCAGACCTCAGAAAAGGAGAGAATGATAAAGAGAGGAAAGAATAGGGAGCAATACTCACTGATAGCGTTTGTTCCCAGAATATTAAGGTGATTGAATATCAGGAACTCTATCAACATAATTAATCACCTTAACAAATTGAAAAAAACATGTAAGAGATGCAGAAAAGTTAACTTTGGTAAAATTCAACAGCTATTTATAAAACTAAGCAAAATGATCGTTTAACACCATTCCTAATATATGAAAAAGGCACTTGCCAATCGCCAGCAACAAATATCATTCGAAACCACGCAGTACTAAACCTTTTAAATTAAAATCAAGAATCAGACAAAGATGCTACTAATGTCATTATTATTCACTATCACATTGCTTCACATAAATAAATACATTAAGAACAAAAAATTTACATAATATGTGTTCGTTTTCTTTTGCCAATAATATGATTGTACAGTTGAAAAACATAAAATTTTGCAGTTTAAAAGCAAAATTAAAATTACTCAGAAAATTGGATGAAATGGTTACATTCTAAAATAATAATAGTTTTTCTCCACATTAGCAATAGACCAGAAAACAACTAGCAAACAACTAGAAATTGAGGGAAAAGATCTGTTCAGAATAGCAACAAAAACAATAAAATAAATTTAACAAGAAAAGTTCTATATGAAGAAAGCCATAAGATCTTTTTTAAAAAAAAATTTTATTGAAAGACACAACATATGAATGAATAAAAACATACCATGTTCTCAACGGTCATGTAACATTGATGTTCATTCCACAAAAATATCATTTATAAATGGAATGATTTCCAGTTAAGACCATAAAAGAATTTGGGGGATTGGGAGAAGATGCAGGGCTAAGGGATAATCTTAAAGTGCATATGGAAGAATAAATACCCAAAAACAGTAAAGAAAAATACAAAAAAGAATAATGAGGACACACAGACTTCTCTGAAATCAAAATATACTATAATAAATCAGTCCTGACATAGAAATAGATAAATGGATCAGTGGAACAGAATTGAAACTCCAGATACAGATCCCAAAATACATGAGTATTTAGTATGTGATGAAGATGGTATTAGAAATTAATGGAGGAAATGGTGCTGTCATAAATGGCTGTCCAGATGGAAGAAAATGAAATAGAAAACCTAACTCATCCTTTTTACCAAAAAGACCCAGATGTCAATGTAAATATTTTTATTATATAAATAGAAGTCCTAGAATAATCTCTCATATAATATACATTCAGGGAAAACCTATTTGTATTTTATTAAGACAGATTTACATACAATAAATAACACTCATTTTAAGTATATAGTTTGCTGAACTTTGTAAATAGTTTAGTCATATAACCTCAACCACTGTCAGGATATAAAACAATTCCATCAACTTAAAAACTTCCCTCATGCCCCTACCTCTGGTTCCAGCCAACCACGGATCTGCTTTCTTTTATTGTTATTTTGCTTTATCTAAAATTTCATATAATTGGAATCATACAGTATGCAGTGTTTTGTGTTTGCCTTATTTCACTTAGCATAATGTTTCTGAGATCCACCCATGTTGTTGCATATATTAACATTTTACTCATTTATATTATGGAGTATTATGGGAATATCACACAGTACTGAAATAGTTTATCTGTTCACCTGTTTATGGATACTAACAATGTTACCAGTTTTGGGTTATTATGAATAATGATGCTAAGAACACACAAAACAAGTTTCTGTGTAGACATGTGTTTTCATTTCTCTTGGATAATTTTGTGGGAGTGGAATTACTGGGTCATTTGGTAAGCATACACTTAGCTTTATAAGATATCGTCATGCTGGACCCTAGCATTTTACCTTCCCCCAGCAATGCATCAGGGTTCCTGTTGATCTGTATTCTGAACAACACTTGGTAGTCAGTCTTTTTAAACTTTAGCCATCTTACTGGGTATGTGGCCATAAATCACTGTCATTTTAATTAGCATTTCTGGGATTACTAGTAAGGTTGGGCATCTTTTCATGTGGTTTTAGACCATTTGTATATCTTTCTTTTATGAAATATCTGTTCAAAGTTTTTGCCTACTTTGTTGGCTTTTATCTTTTTTATTATTGAGTTACAAGAGTTCTTTATATATTCTTGGCATAAATCCTTTGTCAGATATGTGTTTTGCAAATATTTTTTCCAAGTCTTTGACTTTGATTTCATTTCCTTAATTTGTCAGTTGTAGAGTAAAAGTTTTAAATTTTTCTGAAGTTCACTTTATCATTTTTTAATTTCACGATCTACGAACATTTTGCCTTATTTAAGAAATTTGTGTTTAACCGAATGTCACAAACAGGTTTAATAGTTTTAGTTCTTGTGTGTAGGTCTATGATCCGTTGAGTTCATTTTTGTGTACAGTGTGAGTTGTGTTAAGGATCACTTTTTATACAGCTATCCAGTTCTTCCAGCACCATTTATTGAAGTGTTTTAATTTGTGTATATATAAAGTTTGGTTCAATATTTGAAATTCAATTAAAGTATCTCTCTCATATTAATAGGCTAAAGAAGAAAAATCACATGACTGTATCAATCAATATAGAAAAATAATTTGATAAAATTCAATACTTATTCATGGTAAAAATAAATGCACAGGAAAAAAATAGGAATAGAGAGTAACTTCCCTAACTTAATAAAAAGCAGCTACAAAAAAAGAGCCCAGCTAAAATTATATGTTGCCATGACAGACTGAATGATGTCTCCATAAGATCAGGATGAAAGCAAAGATGTCCACTATTACCATTCTTATTCAACATTGTGCTGAAAGATCTAGGTAGTACAGTGAGGGGGAAAAGGAAAATAAAAGGTATATATAACAGGAAGGAAGAATTAAAACTGTCCCTATTTATAAAAGACATGAGTGTCTAGGCAGAATATCTCATGGAATCTACAAAATTTCTAGAATTAATAAGTGAGTTCAGCAAGGTCACAAATATATACAAAAATAAATTCTATTTCTATACACCAGTAATGAACACATGGACACCAAAATTAAAAGAAAATACTGTTTCTGATCACTCAAAAAAAAAAGAACAATAAATAACAAAACATGTCCAGGACTCATATGCCGAAACTATACAATACTAATGAAAGAAATCAAAGAAGATCTAAATAAATGAGAGACATACCATGTTTATGGATCAAAGGACCCAACAGTGTAAAGATGTCAATTCTCAAATTGATATACAAGTTTAATATATTTCCTAAGATCTTTTGTAGATATAGGAAAGATTAATCTAAATTTACGTGGAAAGGCAAAGGAACTAGAATAGTTAAACCTATTTTGAAAAAGATGAGTCAGGGAAACGGACTTTGGCCCAGTGGTTAGGGCGTCCATCTACCATATGGGAGGTCCGCGGTTCAAACCCCAGGCCTCCTTGACCCGTGTGGAGCTGGCCATGCGCAGTGCTGATGTGCGCAAGGAGTGCCGTGCCACGCAAGGGTGTCCCCCGCGTAGGGGAGCCCCACGCGCAAGGAGTGCGCCCATGAGGAAAGCCGCCCAGCGTGAAAAGAAAGAGCAGCCTGCCCAGGAATGGCGCCGCCCACACTTCCCGTGCCGCTGACGACAACAGAAGCGGACAAAGAAACAAGACGCAGCAAATAGACACCAAGAACAGACAACCAGGGGAGGGGGGGAAATTAAATAAATAAATAAATAAATAAATAAATAAATAAATAAATAAATAAATAAATAAGAAAAAGATGAGTCAAATGGAAGTCAGTCTACCTGATTTCAAAACTTACTACATAATTACAGTAGTTAAGACTGTAAGGTATTGGCAGAGCGCTGGACACATAGATCAGTGGAGAGGAACAGAAAATCCAGAGATAGACCCACACAAATAGACCTCACTGATTTTTGACAAAGTTGTCAAAGGCAGTTGAATGAAGGAAAGACAGGCTTTTGAACAAATGGTGTTGGAGAACCTTATACAAAAATTAACTCAAAATGGAGCATAGGCTTATATGTAAAATGTAAAACTATAAAATTTTCAGGAGTAAGAAAAAAAAAAGATTTTCCGGGAGAAAATCTTCAGGGTCTAGGGCTAGGCAAAGAGATTTTACTTTTGATGCCAAACTACAATAAATTAAAGAAAAATTTGATAAACTGTCAACTTCAAAAATCTTAAAAACTTTTGTTCAGTGAAAGACCCTGTTACGAGAATGAAAAGACAAGCTACAAAGTGGTAGGAAACATTTGCAAACCACATATCTGACAAAGGACTACTATCCAGAATATGTAAAAACTCCCAAACTCAACAGTAAAAAAGGAAAATATACAATTAGAAAATGGACAAAAGAATGAGGTGCCATTTACTGAAGAAGATATACAGGTGGCAAATAAGCCCCTGAAAAGATAATCAACATCACTAGATATTAAGGAAAACTATTAACATAACTAAAGTAAAAAATGCTAACAACACCAAATATTGGCAAAGATACAGAGATATCAGATCACTCACACATTGCCAGTAAGAACACAATATGGTACAGTACTCTGAAACAGTTGGCAGCCACACCTTCTCTAATAAAGGAAAAATGTAGTTGGCAGTTTTCTTAAAACTAAATATGCACCTACCAAACAACCCATAATAGTCAAGAACTGAAAACAATCCAGATGTCCTTCAATAGGTGATTAAAGAAACTGGTACATACATATCATGAAATAATATTCAGCATAAAAAGTAATGAACTACTGATACACACAGCAACCTAGATGACTCTCCAGAGGATTATGCTGAGTGAAAATTAAAAGCCAATCTCAAAGGTTATATCCTATATGGTTCCACTTATATAGAACAATCTTGAAATGACAAAATTATGGAGCTGAAGAACAGCTTAGTGTCTGCCGCCAGATGTTAAGGAAAGGTTGGGGTGAGAGAAGTGGGTACAGTTATAGAAGGGCAACATAAGGAATCCTTGCAGTGAAGGAAATGTTCTACATTTTGATTGTCTTCATATCCCTACCCTGGTTGTGATATTGTACTATATTTTTAAAGGATGTTAGCACTTGGGCAAACAGAATCTCCCTGTATTATTTCTGACAACTGCATGTGAATTTGCAAGTATCCTGAAATAAAAATCTTACTTAAAAAATCCATACACAAATGATAGATTTGAAAAATACTGGGTGCTTTCAAGAGTTCTTCAGAGCTCCCCCATAAGGAACACTTTACTGCATTTCCTGGAATGCAGGAAATATATTTTCCTCCAGCAGGCTGCTGCATGCTCAGCTCTAGTTTTCTTTCAGTCCATCCAACTCAAACTCTTTTTTGCCCAGTCACACCACCAGGAGAGGATTTAAAACAGCTCTGGACCAGCTCTATTTCCCTCTGGGAATCTATTATGTCCATTAGAAACCTCACACATTTTTTGTTTTGACAACTCTGGGTCCAATAACCCCCTAAAGGAAATACCGTACATTTGTGCATTCTCATTTTCTCTTTATCTGTCTCTCTCTCCCCGCCGCTCCCCCTGCCCATCCCCCTGCCCCATATCTCTCTCTCTCTCTCTCTCCCTCTCCCTCTTCTGTCCCTTTGTCCCTTTCTCTATCAAAACACCTACCCAGCCAGTCTCCACCTTGTAATTTTTCACAAATCAGCCAGGAAACAGTCTACAAATCCCCTTAATTGTAGGTGTCACACATCATGTTCTTGAATTAGTCCCACTGAAGTCCCTCTTTTTTTACTTAAATTGAAGTCTCAAAGCTCTGTCAAAGAAATCCTTTCTGAAACTTTCTGATTTTCTCCTCCAACAACTTGATCCTTCATATTCTCAATGTGACTGAGAGAATAACGGGTTGCAAAACCAAGTTTTCAATAGATTTTTAAAAATTCACCTTTTGGCCTTATCCCCCATTTTAGAGTATCATATCTTAGTCAAAACTAACTTAGATTAAAAAAATAATAAAGACAAAAAAATAAAAAAATAAAAAAATAAAGTAAAAGTGGGGAAAAAAACTAACCTAGCATCTTTTTGCAAACAGACAAAAAGTATTTAAAATAGGTTAAAAAAAAAAACAGCCCAAAAGAAAAATACAAGCAAAGCATAAGAATAGGCAATTCACAGAAGAGCAAATCTAAATGGAAAAAAAGAGAGAAAGAAAAATGCTTAAATTCATTTAAAAAGTTTCACTTTATGCCTATCAGCCTAGCAAAAGTTTGAAGGCATGATCATAGCAATTGCTTGTAGGGAATCAGAGAAAATGGCACTTTCATACACTGCTGATAGGAATGTAAATTTGTGCTGCCTTTTTGGACAGCAATCTGGCAACATCTGCTAAATTAAAAATATATGTAGAAATAAAAGCAGCATGACAGTTCAGGTCCTCTGAGAAGCAGATGCCAAAACAAGATTAGACATACAGAGATTTACTGGGAGAAAACACCTGTGAAGAAGAAAGGCAGAGGGAGCAGGAGTAGGTGAAGAGAGTCAACATGCTCTGATGCATGTCTGACACCTGTGAAAGGAGAGAGGGCAGCCAAGACTGGATTAGAAGGAGCCTCAGACTGCATCACAGTTCTGAGAATGTTTTAGCTGTGCTGATGGGGCTTGCCTAAGCAAAGGTGGCCTGTTGGAGGTTTCTTGTGTTGGGCAGGAATGGGCCATGCCCAGCCCTTGACTGGGGACTTGGCCTTGGCATGAACACGCTGATGGATAAGAAGGGACAGCAGAGCAGTTGGAGACTATCAGTCAAGTACACTCCCTGCAGCAAGTTCTCTTAAAAGTGATGTAAATATACTAGAGAGAAGAAAAAAGAACAGCAGCTATTTACAGCAGGTGAGGCATAGAGAGGGTGAGAAGTGATCAGGTTTGTTTATCTTTATTATTATTGGAGTAATGAAAGTTCTCTGGACATGACGGGTGATGAATTCACAAATAAGTGATAACGCTGAATACCATTGATTGTATTCTTTGGATGGATTAATGCTTTATTAATATGTAACAATAAAATTGATTTGTGAAAAAATGATGTAAGTGTGGCACACTTGGGTAAATGAGGATATGAATTCAAAGATATATCTTGAGAATTGTTCATGATGACAGAACAACTGGAAACAAACTAGATGCTCATATTAGGGAGAAAGTAGAATAAATTGTGGTATGGCATTGCCACACCATCAAATAATATGTAGTCTGTAGAAGAGGCAGAAGTATGCCTTGCTGTTGATTGAGAGAATTTATACAAATTAAAGCTGCTAGGATGGTGACCTCAATCAATGACTGATGCTTTGTGGAGTAAGTGGCATACAATAGGTAGTTGTTGAATTATTAAATAAATGAATGAACCTCAAGATGAATGATAACTGGAGCAGAGATAAGAACAGGTATCCCATACATAGCAAATTGCAACTGGCAATTTATTACAAGTAAGATCTTTTATAAATCTTTTAAGTGATTTTCATACCTCTTGAGTCCTCATTTTATGCACTTAAAATAGCAAGTGTTTCATCCCTCAGAGTTAATATACTCTTAAAGTTTAAAAGAAAGTTATCTGCAAAGTACCATAAAATTGTCACTTTACAGAGGATAAAAATAGGAAATACCTATAGCTAACTGTTTTTGAACATGCTATTTGATTCTTCCACCTTAGTATAGTGCCAGCACCTTAGTTTGCTGCAGGGCTGCTGCTGCAAAATATCAGAAATGGGTTGGCTTTTATAACGGGAATGTTATTTAGGGTAAAAGCTTACAGTCCCAAGCCTGTGAAATGTCCAGATCAAGACCAAAATCAACTACTGGTGATCCAGGCATCCTGCCAATGGTGAAGATGGCCACTGACCTCTGCTGAGTTATCTGCCTTCCCCTCCAGAATCTACCATCTCCTGGAGCTCAGCTGTGAGCAACCAGGCATAGGGCTTGTCTCTTTCTAGGCCTCCTTTCTCAGTCTCCACTTTCTTCCCTAGTTCAGGTGTGGGCTATGAGGCATAAGACTCATCTCTTCAACCTTGAGCTGCTCCTTGGGCCCAGTCTCTTGGGGACTTTGTGCTTAAGCTTTGGCTGCTGGTGATCCTCAATTACTCTCTCACATGACAGGATCAAAAATGGTGGTTTCCCCTCTCTATGTGTGTCTCTCTCTCTGTGCTTCCATTTATATCCGACACAGCAGGAGGTTGGAGACCCAAACTGGCTTAAGCCTCACTGATGTAGTCCAATCAAAAACCCTAAATCACCCCCTGGTCTTGCCTTCTTCCTCCCTGTTCTGACCTTCTTCCCACCCACCCTACCCCCACCCTGGAACAGCATGCAATTAAACCTGGGGATTTGTAATCTCTAATGGGGAATTGTAGTCTGTAAATCAGCCCCCTTTATCTCTTTTCAGCTCTTCCTCTCTACCTCGGCCCCTTGATCTGTTATTTTCTCCCATTTCTCTCTTCCCTCCCTCCCTTAATAAATTACTGGCCTAATTGGGAAAAAAAAGAAAAGAAAAACCCTAAACAATCTTATCAAGTAATCTAATCAAAGTTCCCTTAACTGAATTTAATGCAATCAAAGGGCCCCATACCCACAAGAATGGATTAGTTTGAGAACATAATCTTTTTATTTTGGGGGTTCACCAAATTCAAACTGTAATAGCCAGTAATAGATTTGTTGTTAGGATTAACTGTAAATACAATAACCAATGATTATATAATTTTCTGGGTCAATATTCCTTCATTTCAAATACAGGACAGCACACTTAACTGTTCTTCCACATGTACCTTTCTGATGCATCTCAATTAGCAAATTTTAGAATCACCTGACCCAATTATGATTCTTTCCCAAGTCATGAAGCCCTCACCAAGAAACTCAGTGGCAGCAATTAATAGAATGTATATGGAATGGTAGGATGCCCTCCATTGTAGCCATTTCCACAGCAAATATCACAGCTTGTGTGTCCACACAGAAGTAAAAGGAAAGAAAAACAAACAAACTAGATATCAGGAGTCTACACTACAGCAATGTCACCAAACAAGAAGGTAGGAATAATGATGAGAAGTGATGAGACAATGTAATGACCAGTCTTACTGTGATTAAGAGTCTTGGCAGAAAAATGAGTGAAAACAGATAAATAGCCTTGGGGGCCTTCAGAAGAGACTGAGTTAAATAGCCAAAGAGAAGACCAAGTTCAAGAAAATCTGTCAAGGAGATTGTGGCAGTTTGAGATTATTTTATGACAGATTATGTTTATAAATTAGTCTGTTCCTCTGAGTGTGAAACCCTTTCATTGCATTAAAATCAACTGAGAGTTTTGATCAGATTATCTGTTAAGATTGCTGTAGGCTTTTTATTGGCCTATGTCAGTGAGGCAGGACTCAGGTCGAGTTCTTGCCTCCTTGCTGAGTCTGATATAAATAGACACTCACTCAGACAGACATTGGAAGAGAGAGCTTTGTCATTTTTGGATCCTGCCATGTGACGAAAGGAGATGGTTCCAACAGCTAAGGTCCTGGGGAGACATGAGTCATTTGCCTGATAGCTTACAGCTGACCTTAGGGAGAGAGCAGAACAACTAAGACTGATACAGGAAGCCCAGAAAGAAACAAGTCCTATGCCAGGAGAGGGAGGACTACAGGATCACTTAAGCTTGAAGCCTCAAGAGATTGGGCCCATGGAGCTCAAGAGGAAAGGGAGAGCCCAGAGAGGAAGGCTGAAACCTGGACAGATATTTGGGGCCATCTTGCTTCAACACGTGGCAGCTGACTTTGGTGAGAAAGGATATCTTATGGTATCTAGAGTTGGGCTTTTCATGGCTTTGGAACTGTAAGCTTTTACCCCAAATAAACCCCCTTTATAAATGCCAACACGTATCTTCTCTGGTACTTTGTATCAGCAATGCTCTGGCAAACTAATACAGAGGTGATCAAAAAGTTAAGAGGTATTGGTCTGGTGCAAAAGTAATTGCAGTGTTGCATTGTTGAAACTTGCCATTTGATTGGAATACATTCTTAATAAATGTGGTTAAGTTATAAATCATTTTAATGTACAATTCTCACTTTATGTTTTTTTGCTCAAGACTTATTATTTGCTGTTTATTTTATATTTATTTTAGACTATGAAATTCATGTTAGACAAAAAGTAAATTTGAGCTATTTTCTTATTCGAGTTCAAAATGGGCTATAAAGCAGCAGAGATGGTTATGTCCACTCCACCTTTATCTCTAGAGGGGGCTTAGATTCCACATGGATAATGGATGCAATTCTCCTGCTTGCAGTTGTAGGGACTCTTGGCTCCCTGGTGTGGTGGATGACCTTCTTCACCTCCCTGTTAGCTGGCCAGGATAAGTCCAATAAACTAAAGGGTAGGAGTTGCAAGTCTGCTGAGGCTCAGGGCCTGGCTGTCACATTGATAGTCCAGAGATTCGGGTCTCCTAAGTATACACCAACCCCAATGCCAACTACAGGTCTGGTAAAAGTAACAGAAGAGGCATGTGTAGAAAGGTCACATCTGGGTCCAACTCCATCACACTCAGGAATACAAACTGCAGAGCCATCCGCCATGACCATAGAACCTGTGGGTCTCTGGAGCCCTCAGGAGATCCATTTCCTGGGGTTGTATCTACTTTGGCTGTCTCTGGGACCCTGCTGAGGCATACAGAAGTGCGACCCCTCTGATGACTTCCCGACTTTTTTGGAGACTGATAGCCATATAAACTCATTTGTCCTTTCCATTTCCCCCTTTTATTCAAGGCCAAAAAACAGTTTTTAACACCTCATATTACATGTAGACTGAGATATTCTGCCGATCTGAGTTTACCCTTTTTTCCAAGGTCTTTTTCTAATTACAACATCAGCTGGTGCTTGGTAGTAATCCCTCAGCACCAGGGAGGCTCATCCCTGGGAGTTATGTCCCACACTTGGGGAAAAGTAATGCATCCCAGGGTCCACAGGATGGAGGAATAGAGTATGGATTAGAGTGGACTTACTGATATTCTACTATGGAACTATTGTATTAATAATGGAAGAAATTGTATCATTGATGTGGAGAAAGTGGCCATGGTAGCTGCTGAGGATAGGGAGAGGGAAGAAGAGATATGATGTGCAGGCATTTTCAGGACTTGGAGTTGTCCTGGGTGGTACTGCAGGGCCAGATGCTGGACGTTGTATGTCCTGCCATGGGTGGACTGGGGGAGAGTGTAAACTACAATGTAAACCATTATCCATGTGGTACAGCAGTGCTCCAAAACATATTCACCAAATGCAATGATTGTCCCATGATGATGAAAGAGGTTGTTGATGTGGGAAGAGTGAGGTGAGGGGGGTGAAGGATATATGAAGACCTCATGTTTTTTTAATGTAACATGTAAAAAATAAATAAGTAAAGCAGCAGAGACAACATGCAACATGAACAACGCATTTGACCAGGAACTGTTAATGAATGTACAGTGCAGTGGTGGTGCAAGAAGTTTTACAAAGGAGACGAGAGCCTTGAAGATGAGGAGCATAGTGTCAGGCCATCAAAAATTGACAATGACAATGACCAATTGAGAGCAATCATAAAAGCTGATCCTATTATAACTATAAAGAAGTTGTCAAAGAACTTAATGTCGATCATTCTATGGTCATACAGTATTTGAAGCAAATTGGAAAGGTGAAAAATTTCAATAAGTGGGTGCCTCGTGAGCCTACTGAAAATCAAAAAAAATCATCGTTTCAAATGTCTTCTCTTATTCTATGCAACAAGAATGAACCATTTCTTGATTGGATTGTGATGTGTGTGAAAAGTGGATTATACGACAACTGGCAACAACCAGCTCAGTGGCTGGACTGAAAAGAAGCTCCAAAGCACTTCCCAAAGCCAAACTTCTTGCACCAAAAAAAAAAGGTCATGGCCACTGTTTGGTGGTCTGCTATGGGTCTGATCCCCTACAGTTTTCCGAATCCCAGCAAAACCAATTACATCTGAGAAGTATGCTCAACAAATCGATGAGCTGCACTGAAAACTGCAATGCCTGAAGCTGGCATTGGTCAACAGAAAGGGCCCAATTCTTCTCCATGACAATGCCCGACTGCATGTCACACAACCAATGCTTCAAAAGTTGAACGAATTGGGCTACTAAGTTTTGCCTCATCTGCCGTATTCACCTGACCTCTCTCCAACTGACTACCACTTCTTTAAGCATTTCAACAACTTTTTGCAGGGAAAACACTTCCATAATCAGCAGGATATAGAAAATGCTTTCCAAGAGTTCATCAAATCCTGAAGCACAGATTTTTATGCTACAGGAATTAACAAATTTATTTCTCATTGGCAAAAATGTGTTGATTATGATGGTTCCTATTTTGATTAATAAAGATGTTTGAGTCTAGTTATAATGACTTAAAATTCACAGTCAGAAACCACAATTCCTTTTGCATCAACCTAATAGATTAGAGTAAGGTGTGTCAAGGTCATGAGGAAGCCTTAAGGGTCTGAGTCTGGGATCATGAATGTGTATAATATTCTCAGATCGGTACTTCTGGGCACTTTTTACCCACAAATGGTTAGAAATTAAGTACTTTCTAATAATGCTGGCCTTATCACTGGATGGCGTGTTGAAAAGAAAAACAGAATCAAGGACATGTGGGTTCTGGTCCACGTTCAGTCACTAACCAGCCTTTGGGCAATTCACAGAATTCAATAAAATCTAAATTTATTCATGAAATGCCATCCACAGTCTCTCAAAACCTCTGTAAAGTAAAGATGTTAGACAAGATCAATAGTCCCCAAGCCAGACTCATCAGGGGAAATTGCCATTTCCAGGTCCAGGGACCCTGCTTTGCTAGGTTGAGCTCAGAAAAATGAATTTTTAAAAGGTCCTCCAGTGACTCTAAAACAGAGCTGAGTTTGGGAAACACTGGTCCATAGGATCTCCCTGATTCCCTTCCACCCCTAAAACCCCACAGTGATACCTGAGTTACTGAGAAGAAATGGACCAAGATGCCCATCCTTTCATATTGGACATTTGATTCACATAGCCACAAATGTAGCAGGGCTATTTATGTGGTTTTCAAATAGACTCACTTACCAGGCACTTTTATTTTTGTTTTGTCATTTGTTTGTAGATATGGGAAGAAGCCTCTTTGGCATAAAACTCCAAACCAAATTATTAAAAGAATTGAAGGGGGTTAAACACAGATCAATAGAGAACCCCATCATGGGATTTAGGGGAAAAAAGTATACTTTCCCAGGAGACTAAATGAAAGCTATAAGTATAGAGAGAATAAATGTTTTCATTTAATATCAACTTTCCCTTTCTGCGAACCCACTCTGGGCTGTGCAATGAAGTGGCTCAGGCAATGACATGCATAAGTGGGAATCTTATTTTAATGTATTTGACAGAAAAATGTCTCATTTAGGACTCTTGTCATCCTTCAGTTCTATTAGTTACATTTACTAAGAGTGTATTATAGTTGAGCTCAAACCTCTATTAGGAACTTATTAAAACCACAAACACAAAAAATTATTTTTGCATGAAATATGTGTGTTTTGACTTCATATCTAGATTCAAAAATTCATTTTGAGGTGGAAAACATTTTACTAGTTTGACTTCTTTAAAATATCTTTAAACCCCAATTTGGTTAAAAAATTTTAATACTGTATTTCCTTATGGTAATGTCAGTTGAGAGTAATATAATTCACCTTATCAAATCTTCTCTAGGACCTCTTAAGATGTTTACAAACTCACCACTCTGGTAATTTGATTCTCATTTTATAAGAGAATGTCTTACTACTTAGTCATCTCCATTTTCTAAGAAACTCTTTCCTCTTACATTAGAAAACAGATATGAATTTTAGCCTTTTTTGGCATGTGATAAAAATGTTTTAGTGATATCTTTTAACAAACCATATTATAATTTCATTGCTTTATCTAATTTTGTCAGGTATCTAGGGAAATAGAGGGACTGTGAAAAGAAAATTAACAGTATTGCCCTGTATATTTGACAACTAATTAAATTCTCCCACATTCATATGTTACCAGCGGCTGGGTTGGGGGTAGTGAATGGGGAGTGAATGCTTCGTTTGTACAGACTTTCTATTTAGGTTGATCGTAAAGTTTTGGAAATGGATGATGGTGATTGTAGAACAATATTGTAAGTGTAATTAACACACTGAATTATATATTTGAATGTGGTTAAAGGGAGAAATTTTGGGTTGTATATGAGTTACAAGAAAAAAAATTAAAAGATAAAACATAGGACTGTATAACACAGAGAACCCCATAGTAAAAGATGAACCTTGTTTAATATTACAATTATAAAAATGTACTTTCATGAATTATAACAAATGTACCACACTAACGCAAGGTGTTAATTATAAGGTGGCACTTGAGGGAAAATACAGCCTAATGCAAACTATGGACTATAGCTAATGGTACAATTTTAATATTCTTTTTTTTTTTTTAAAGACTTTTATTTATTTATTTATTTATTTATTTATTTATCTTCCCTTCCCTTCCCCCCGCCCTAACCCCGGTTGTCTGTTCTGTGTCTATTTGCTGCATCTTCTTTGTCCGCTTCTGTTGTTGTCAGCTGCACGGGAATCTGTGTTTCTTTTTGTTGTGTAATCTTGTTGTGTTAGCTCTCCGTGTGTGTGGCACCATTCCTGGGCAGGCTGCACTTTCTTTGGCGCTGGGCGGCTCTCCTTATAGGGCGCACTCCTTGCCCATGGGGCTCCCCTACGCAGGGGACACCCCTGCATGGCAGGGCACTCCTTGAGCGCATCAGCACTGCACATGGGCCAGCTCCACACGGGTCAAGGAGGCCCGGGGTTTGAACCATGGATCTCCCATGTGGTAGACGGACGCCCTAACCACTGGGCCAAGTCCAATGCCGCAATTTTAATATTCTTTCATCAACTGTAACAAAGATTACACATTAATGCGAACTGTTAACAATGGGGAGGGATATAGGAATGCTGTATTTTTACATGAGTTTTTCTATAAATCTCTAAGTTTTTGAAGTAAAATTTTAAAAATTAAACACCAGAAGATAGCTATCCCCACCCAAGCATCTCAAAGTTGTTCATCCCTGCATCCTACTGCTGTTCCTTTCATGGAATGGTTTTCTATGTCCCTTATCATCCAAGTCTTTTTCTTTTGGGCCTATTGTACTTCCAGAATGGGAACATTCTGTCAATAGATACAAATATTGTTTTCCTAAAAGAGAACTCATTTCTCATTTAAAATTTAAAATCAAATGCTTATTTAAGAAAAAAACAAAGTTTTTGTTTTATACAGGATAAGTACTTACAGGCACCACATGGCTTTTTATGAGCTTTATAATCAGTGGATTACTGCTTTCAAGCAAAGCCAAATGTCTATTCATCTTTGCATCCTCAGCAGCTAACTAATTGCAAGCACATGATGAGCATTCAGTAAATGTTAATGAAATCTAAGTCACCTCAGTTGAATTTTTAGAAACTCTGTCATTGTTAATTAATTGCATAAAAACATCTCTAGCCCAAGATCTGCAAATGAATGAAAGTCCAGCTGTTTTCCCAAAACAAAGGGATCTTGTGAATGCCATATGAAAGTTCTGTGCCACTACTCTTTTCTAGTAATTTTTAGTTTTTTATAAAATCCATCATTTTGCAGGACAATGTTATTTTCACTATTTTTTCTGATCATTTGCAATGCCAAAGGGCCTAATACAGGAATTTCACTTATGATCTTATTTTACAAAATATAATAAAGACAAGTTTTCCCTTTAAAAGCCCATTAATTTTGCTATTCATTACAATATTAGCTACTGATAACAACAAAAAAATCTTGCACTTTGGACATTTTTCAAAGTACTTCCACAGTATATCATAGCATCATCATCCCAGCCTTCTAAGAAATGTATAATCCTCTAGTCTTCCCTTTACAGAGTGCAATCGCTATGATTTCCTTTTAAAAATGTTCCTTGACCTAAGAAATGTCCTTTAACTCCACAGTTGTCCCAGCCAAGGCCTCTTCTATCATTCTGTGGCCTTTGGGGAACCCTGGAGAGAGCTATTTCTCTTGACACCAAGGCTATTTGGTACCCAAAGACTTGAGAGTGGCTTAGCCAGATCCTCAGGAACCCAACTAGTAAACCCCCATTTCTGTAACAAGTTTATGCAAGCCTCAGAGACCACCCTCTATCATATCCAACTTTAACAATGAAAGTATGGTAATTCCTGGCTTAAGTAAAGCAACTCTAAACCTCAGACCTTTTAAAAGCAGGACAAGCAAATTCCCAACACAAAAAGCCATGTGACAAAGTAGCCAGCAAGGGTAGCCAGCTGTGACATGTTCTGCTAATTACCAAGTCTCCACCTTTTGAAAAATCTAACTATGAAGGCTTCCAAAATAAAAGTGCTCAAACTTAGCCCCACTACAGTGATTTGTCTGGTGTTGATAGTAATACTAATACTACTAAAAAACAAAAACCAAACAAAACTCATCACCTCTCAATCTCTCTATGCTTCTCCTGCTGTACATAGCTGCTATTCTGTTTAATTCTCTCTAGCTTATTTGTACTTATATTTTATATAAACAATCTTATATATGCAATATCATCTATATTCATATTTTACATGAGGTTTCACTATGTTATACAGTCCCATGTTACATTTTTTAGCTTTCCTACTAGTAATATAAATATCCTTAGGCTTTGCCTTTCAACCGTCATACCCGTTTAATAACTCTACTAATCACAAATATCATAATGTGCTATCACCATTTCCATTCATTTCCAAAGATTTAAAAACAACCTCTTAACCAATTCTGTGTAGATTAACCATCAGCTTTCCATTCTCTACCCTCATTCTATTAATAATTCTAATGATTAATTCTATGAGTTTACATAATATATTTAGTTATAATAGCATAATCATACAATATTTATCCTTTTGTGTCTAACTTGCTTCACTCAACATAATGTCCTCCAGGTTCATCCATGTTGTATATGCTTCACGACTTCATTTCTTACCATTGTATAATATTCCATTGTGTGAATACACCACAATTTGTTTATTCATCAGTTGAAGGACACCTGGTTTGTTTCCAACTTTTGGCAATCATGAATAACTCCACTATGAACATCGGTGTGCAGATGTCTATTTGTGTTTCTACTCTCAGTTCTTCTGGGTATATACCTAGTAGTGGTATTGGCAGATTACATGGCAAGTCTATATTCAACTTCCTTAGTAACTGCCAAACAGTCCAAGTAGTACAGTGGCTGTACCATTCTACATTCCCACCAACAGTGAATAAGCATTCCTATCTTCCCACATCCTCCCCAACACAGGCAGTTTTCCAACTATTGTATATTCCTTTAGGTTTTTTTTTTTTTGTCTTTTTAGAAATATATATTTTATTTATTTTTAGGGAAGTGGCTGTGGCTCAATCAGTTGGGCTCCCATCTACCATATGGGAGGCCCTAGGTTCGCATCCCGGGGCCTCCCTGTGAAGGCAGTCTTGCCCACGAGCCGTGGAGAGCTGCCGGCCCACAAGCGCCAAGGAGTGCCACCCGGCCCTCAAGCGCTGCAGAGAGCCAATCAGCAGGGTGACGCAACAAAAAGGGAGTCAAGTAAAAAAACACAGAAGAGTGCGCAGCAAATGGACACAGAGAGCAGATAGCAAGCAAGCTGGAAGGGGGGTGGAGGAAATAAATAAAAAAATAAATACAGATACACACATACAAATATATATATTTATTTATTTTTAAATACTTCAATTACATTAAAAAATATAATGAATTCTCAAAAGCCCCACTCCCCACACCTCCCATTTTCCCCCACATTAACAACTTCTTTCAATGTGATTTTTTTTCTAAGTTTTTGCTTCTATATTAGCTCTCCACCAAAAAAAAAATGTAGTAAAATAAAAATGGTATTTGCATGAACTCACTATATAATTATCTTTAGAGAAAACCAAGAAATAGATTTTGGAAGGCAAAGAAAATCAAATAAAACCACAACATAGAAATAATTGAATTAAAACACAAGCAATAATAAACATTTAATAATCATCAGCCTTGCCAGACTGGTTCCCAGACGAGGCCTCAAATCAACTATAAAGTCTACAATTTTTTTGTCCTGAAATTTGTGGCAGTTCTAAAGCTAGTCCATATGGATAATATATTCATTCCAAAAAATCACTGAGTACTTTCTAAGCGTCTGGCACTGGGCTAGATGCTGAAGAAGACGCTGGTGATACAAATGAAGACATTAATAGATTACTATCTCTGTTCTCAGGGATCTTATAGTCAAGAGATGCAATTAGACATTATTCTCACAAATATATCATTGTAGCTGTGCCTAAGTGACAAGAAGTTCAGGGTGTTATGAAAATGTGTACCCAAGGGGACTTGATCTAAAATGACAGTGTGAACAAAGGCTATTGGTCTTCTGTGTTTCCAAGGAGATCATGCAGAGGAATACAAAAGAAAAATTCTAATGGCTTGTTTGATTTTGTCTGACATCCTGGCTGATTGAATTTACTTGATTTAGTGTTATATTATACCGCGCCTCAAGGAAAGAAAAAATGTTAAATATTAGGGTGCTTCTTTGACCTCTGTGCAAATTTAGGCCTTTAAGCAATGTAGATCTCTTCCTAAAAACTTTTCTCCAAAACTGTACCAAGTTTATATTTTTTTGGAAATGCCTACCACATTATAAAACAGAATTAAACAGAATATGAAAAGTTGATGAAGGAAAATCATCTCATTTATTAGGATAAATTTGGTTTTGATAAAGCGCACTGAAGAGGGAAGTAATTCTTCTATAGCATATATGTACATATTGCAGAAGGAGCATTACTAATACAGCCATCCAAAGGGCATCATCTTTTTTTCACAGATACATATACCAAAGCAAAAGTATTTAAATATTATACAAAACCTTCCCAATTTTGTTCAACACTATTTAGAAATGTAAAGATAAATGTTTGGGAGAGGACATATGGCTTATTTTCTCTGAAATTTTCAGCATGTGTGACCTGAACACTGTGAAACTGAAAGTTTAAATATTTTTGAAATGAAGATGGATAAGATATACCTGACTTCCTTCCATTGTCTATTCCTTGTGTTGAGAAATACAGGTAGTTGGAGCATAGCTAGAAAGGGAAATATCCCAAGTGACCAGACTCTATAAAGGTACTCAGAGCCTGTGTGAAAAGCATGAGCTGATAATGTTCAGAGACTGGTGAATTCTAAGCAAAAGGGTCATGATGTTCCCCAATGTTTTCTAAATTTCCCCTATACTTCTACCAACCAATGTTTTCTTTTCTCATTACAAAAACTATTTTTATGGTATATATCTTCATATTTATTTGTGAACTTACCACTTTTAAGTTAATAATAATAAAATAGAGCAGAAAATTGCTATTGTTTTAAATGCTTTTTTCTTAAATATATCTAATGTATTTAAGATGTGTAGTATGGTAGTTGGTATAGGCTCTCAAGAAGAGAGTTCTTTTGGAGGTGGACAGTGTTTACTTTGAGAGATCAAAATTAATTTTGGAGGTAGCTTATCACTGAAACTTGCCCTTTAATAACAGATGACATGCCTGATTTTTCATGACTATATCTCAAAATATAACTGTTTAATGTTATACCCTTTATTTTCTTTATGGGGCTTAGTTTATTTGATGTTATAACCTGCCCCCTCCCATCACCCTAATAGATTTATAAACATGATACTAAATTGAAAATTAGTTTTGTTTGGAGAATTTTCTGACATCCCATGTTAATTTTTAAATACATTCCCAATACTGAATACTATAAAACAAAGACTGGGAATTTCTGCTTAGACACTAACTTCTAAGCAAATGCTGCTTGCGAGCCTCCGCTCCTTCAGACTTTTTCTCAGATGTTCTAAAAATCTTCTATATTTTTTCACACTTTATGTTTAAGATTTCAAACTTTGATTATCATAATTGGCCAACCAAAAACAACTACATAAAACTTTCAAAGCTTATTAGTTCTGGCTAGAACTACATTGAGTAGGAGGTTGAGTATATGACTTCTGAAGTTCCTTTCAAAAGCTATTTTTATTTTATATATGCAAATAACTTTTAAATATTCATTTTTATTACTTTGCATGATAAATGTATTAATTTTTGCTCTTTTTACTGTTTTGTAAGTGTTAATCAGAAGAAATATAATTCTCAAAAGATTGAGAAATGTTACTCTTTTGTATATGTACCTAATGTCATTATCTGGCAGGCTTAGGAAAAGATACACTTAAAAAATCATTAGAACCATACAAATATAAATTAAAATCCACAGGTTCCAATTTTGACTGACTTGACTGTAACTCTGGGAAATTCACTTGTTATTTCTCTGTCTCAACTCAGCCATTTTTAAAACCAATTTAATGATATTCTTAATTTACTTGTCATGTCATTGTCATTTAATTAATATTGTTAAACTAAGTTTCTCTGGTTAGAAACTAGATAATTATACATTACTTTAGTGCATTTAATTGTGAACATATTTTAAAGTTTAAATGATTAAATCTGCAACTTTTTATGGTCTTTATTTTAATTCAATTAATCACCACATAGTTTAATTATTAAAGCACATATATGATTTTTTTCAAAGTCATAAAATAAAGCAAAGGTAACTGATCTATGTAAGAATGAGGTACAGGGAATCAGACTTGGCCCAGTGGATAGGGCGTCCACCTACCACATTGACCCATGTGGAGCTGGCCCACGTGCAGTGCTGATGTGCGCAAGGAGTGCCCTGCCACGCAGGGGTGTCCCCTGCATAGGGGAGCCCCACACGCAGAGAGTGCGCCCCGTAAGGAGAGCTGCCCAGCGGGAAAGAAAGTGCGGCCTGCCCAAAAATGGCGCCGCACACATGGAGAGATGACACAGCAAGATGATGCAACAAAAAGAAACACAGATTCCTGGTGCTGCTAAGGATAGAAGGGGTCACAGAAGAACACACAGCGCGTGGACACAGAGAGCAGACAACTGGCGGGGGGGAGGGGCTGGAAGGGGAAAGAAAGAAATAAAAAATAAATATTAAAAAAAAAAAGAAGTGAGGTACAAAGAGTTTTAAATTTAGGAGGGGATATTTTGGTAGTTTGTCTATGATTGAATTAAATTTAAAACTCTTTGTACTTCATTTCTTGTATATATTGGTTGACTTTGCTTTTAATTTTATTCAGAGACCAATATGATTAAACTAAGAGCATTCGCTTTCAATTAAAAAAATATAGCAATAGTGTTTAAATGAACTTGTAGATGCTGGCCTTGTTCATTTTATTGCTTCAGATATGGTATGAATATTTGTTGGAGTGTGTAGGTATGTGTATCAGGGGGATGGTTATGAGCTCAACATGTGTGTGCTAGAAGTAATCTTCATTACAAAGATGTAACAGATGTGAATATGTTAAGATCAACTAAAATAGAACTTGAGTGTTTAAGAATAACAAATAAAAATTGTCTTATCATACTTTCTTTCTATGAAGATTTAACAGAGAATTATAATTTAAGGGAAGTGATTTTTGTCTGTTTTATCACAGTGCCATTTTTTCCTAATAGCCTAGCCTTCATTTTGCCTGATGCATTTTCCTTGCTTCTTTTTTATGTCTCTAAATGATCATACTCCTTCTGAGAAAAAGGTAATGTGGAGAAAACTGCCTTAAAATTAGCTTTCCATAGAGATGACATAAAATATCAGTGCAAAAAAAGGGATAATAAAGACCTAGAGAAAGCATAACAGGTTAGATAATTCTGGAGCATTTCTCTTTCTTTAATAAAGAAAGGCAGAAATGGTCAGATCACTAATAATGAGTTTTATAAGATTTTTGGTGTTTCAGGAATAGTGCTTAGGGACATTTGCAAAGTCTACCTTCACTGAATGAAGAGCTGCTTTTTCCAAGGACTTTAAATGTTGCATGGGTGAGGACAGTCTGTGTAACCAGCTCATGCCATTTAAAAGCATCTGTGCTCATTATTGGCCCAGTCCCTCTGTTCATTTCGTTAGCCATTAACCTAGCTACATATCCTTTCTCATTAAATCTCTCATCAAAACATTTGTTAGAGCTTTGGGGGAAATACGAAGTTTGATCAGGTCTCAATTATCCCCATGAAACTCTGTGTTGTACATTGTGATTTTGGTCCTCTTCTGCTAAGGCAAAGGGTGAGTGAGAAAGAATTGTGTGATATAATATTGGAAGAATGTGTTGGAGTCAATTATGGACAGCTCTGCATGCTGTATGAAGGAATTTTGTGCTTTATAAAGGAAGGCAATGGGGAGCTATGGAAGGCTTTGGAACAGTGGAGTGTCATATTCTAAATCATATTTAGAGAAAATACTTGGAATAGATTAAAAGGGTTGGACTTGAAGCAGAGAGAATAATTTAGAGGTTATTTTAATCAGTGAAGCAGTGATGAGGGCTTAAAATACTACATTCACATATTTGATAAAACCAGAGCCAGAAGGGGCCTTAGAAGATAATCACACTTGCATGAATTTCTGACAAATAGTTTACATATAGCTTCTACACAGTGTTTTGTTCATACCATGTATAATCTCAACATTACCAATTATAATTGTGGATGCGCTAATGTTGAACTTACAATTTTAATATCAACTGATGCATGGATAAGTTAACACCATTGGAGACAGAGAGAAAAGGACAGATGAGAGAGATTTCAGAAGTGGTGTGGAGAAGGTTTTGCATTTGATCTAATGTGGAGGATGGAAGAACTCAGAGATGTCCTTTGGTGTAAGAAGGCAGGTAATGGGCACGCCAAGGCTGTAAAAGCCAGTGGGCAGTCCAGTGGGGCTGAAGGAGGGAAGAGATAAGGGCTAGGGTGAGAGAACCTACAGAGAGTGACAGATGAGATTAGGAGCGAGGTGAAAGAACCAAGGAGACACCACAGAGAGGAGAGCAGAGGGCTGAGGAAGGAACAGAAAACTCACCATCCTGGATGATGGGGAGTGACTGTGGAGTGGGCGAAGTCTAAGAAAGAAAGGACTTCAAAGAAAGGAGTTTAGCAGTTTCAGAGATGGCTGAGAGATCAAGAGGGTTGAAGATGAGGAAGCAGCCATTGGATTTGCCCCAGAGAGCAAGGCTATGGCCCTGACCAGCAAGACAGATTATCCCATTTTCAATTTTCCATGTCACTGCTCCTCTTGCTAGCACAAGGAATTGAAACTTAACTCTAAAGACACATTTAACACTGCTGCTTATGTTTATAGTCTTTTCTCCTTTTTATAGCCTATTATTTTGTTCACCACTCAATCATGAATTGTAACACCCATGTTTGAGAGCCATGCCTCTTCTTAAATTTTGTGAAACGCTGGCTGTCTCTAAATAACATGAAATGGACATTGTGAAAAATAAGCCTTTTCTGAAGTGCATTCTTTTAATTATAATTCCAATCCTATGGAGGAGTGAATAAAATTTTTCTTGCCAGAGCAGAACTTTTTATTTTCTAGAAAATACTCTTCTCATAAATGTGCACATATTTTCTAGGAGCAAATGCCAAGTGTTCTGTTCACTAGTGGCCTTTTACTTCAAATAAGTGAGTGGCCTCTTTTCATTTATCCTAATCTATCGTAAGTATCATTGTCCACCATGCCTTTGCTGTCTGCTTTATTACCTAAGGGGAAAAATGTACCTGAAAACACAGAAGGGCAGCCATCATGTCTTGCCACATGGAGTAAAAAGTCATCACAATGAGATACCACTTCACATCCACTAGGTTGGCCATAAAATACAGGCACAAAACAGGAAATAAAGATAGTGGCCACTGTAGTTTGAGGGTCTTATGGACCCCAGAAAAGATCATGTCCTTAGAATTAATCCACTCCTTTGGGTGTGAACCTAATGTGGGTAGGACCTTTTCACTAGATTACTTCAGTAGGACATGATCCAGGATGGGTCTTAATCCTCTACAGCAAAAAACCCACAGAAACTGAGAGAGGAAGTCATGGAAACCAAGTAGCTGAAAGCAAAGAGATCAGGAGAAAAGGGGAGACAGCTCCATGTGCCTTCCTATTTGACCAAGGAGTCCAGGATCACCAGTAGCCAGCCTTCAGGACTAGAGAAAGGCTTGATGACGCCTTGATTTGGACACTTTTCTCAGCCTCAGAACTGTAAGCTTGCAAGCCAACAAACCTCCATTGTAAAAGCCAATACATTTGCTTCCGGCAGCTTGCAAACTAAAACAGATCTGATACCAGGAGTGTGGTGCCGCAGTTGCAAATACTAAAAATGTAGGTACAGTTTTATAAATGGGTAAGGGGTAGATTCTGAAAGAATTGTGAGGTGCTTGATAGAAAAGACCTAGATTACTTCAAAGAGACTGTTGGTAGAAATATGGACACAAAGCATACTTCTGATGATGGCTTACACAGAAATGATGAATGATGTTGCAAACTGGAAGAAAGGTGACCCTTGTTTTCAAGTGGCAGAGAATGTGGCAAAATTGTTCTGATGTTAGATGAAAGGCAGAATTTGAAAGTGACAAGCTTGGATATTTAGTTGAGGAGGTTTCCAAACTAAATGTGGAAAATGTGGCCTGGCTTCTCCTTGCAACTTATAGAAAAATACGAGAGTTGAGGGATAAACTGAGAACTGAACTCCTGGGTGCGTGCACGCACATACACACACACACAGAGAAATTGATGGGTTGGAAAATTTTGAGCTTCTGGTAAGTGAATTTCTAGAAAAGTGTGCCCCATGTGAGGATTTAACTGAACATGGAACTAGTCAGTCATTTCAATGCAAGTCAGGATTGGAAATGCAGTTATCCAGAAAGGATTTGTGAAAATCCTTCCTATTATCTGACAG
Source organism: Dasypus novemcinctus (assembly GCF_030445035.2). Taxonomy (NCBI): domain Eukaryota; kingdom Metazoa; phylum Chordata; class Mammalia; order Cingulata; family Dasypodidae; genus Dasypus; species Dasypus novemcinctus. The sequence goes on along the minus strand of NC_080683.1, from coordinate 42,621,888 downwards.
GTGGGTCCCCTATGTGCTACATGAAAAACTAACAAGTTTTCTGTGAAATCTGTATGAATGGAACCACTGCCAGTCTGGACTAAAAGGTACAGAGAGGGGACAGATTGAAGGAAAAATTGACTTCAAAGGCAGAATCAAGGAAACTAAGATCTGAACAAGATATCTTCTCAAGCCAGGAGAGTAGAAGCACCCAGGTGTGTGGAAAGGGTGATTATGCCCCATCACTTGAAGACAATGGGCCTTTTACTCTGTTATTTAGGAAGAGTTCTGCTGCCTCAGGTCTCAGAGAGGGTGGAGTATATTACCTGGGGATGGGGAGAGTCTGGCAATCACCCCAGTGTTCTCAGAAGGTGGGGCATAGAATTTGGCTACCACCCTGGTGCTTGATGAGGATAGAGCCAAGAACATGGCCACTGGGCAAGCCCTTGGAAAAGGCGGGACTGCTGCTCCATTGGGCCCCAAAGGCAAGAAATCATGTTTCTATAAATGTCTCTCAGACTTTGAAATCTAATGGAGTATGCCCTGCATTGTTTTGGAACTGTTGGGACCCATGACCCCTGTTTTCCTTCTAATTTGTCCCTATAGAAATGGGAACATGCATCCTATGACTGTCCCTCCTTTGTATATTGGAAACAGATAGCTTGTTCTAAATTTCACAGGTCCACAGCCTAAGAGGAATTTTGCTCCAAGACAGACCATGCTTATAACTGATTTTGTCAAGGCTTTGTACTTAATATTTTTAATAAAAGTATTTAAGGCTTTGAGATATTGTGATGGAATGAATATATTTGCATATGGAAAGAACAGGTCTTTTTTTTGGGTCCAGAGTGTAAAGTGTGGTAGTTTGAGGCTTTTATGGACCCCAGAAAAGATCATGTCCTTAGAGCTAATCCTTTCCTGTGGGTGTGAACCTATTGTGGGTGGGTCCTTTTGATTAGATTACTTCAGTAGCATATGACCCAGGATGGGTCTTAATCTCTTACTGGAGTCCTTTATAAATGGAATGAATAGAGAGAGAGAGACAGAATCCCACCTAAGCTGAGAAAGTAAGCCATGGAAACTAGGAAGGTGAAAGCAATGAGACCCACAGGAAAAAAGAGACCCTGCCATGTGCCTTCTCATTTTACCAAGAATTCCAGGATTACCAGCAGCCAGTCTTCAAGGAGAGTGAGGCCTGCTGATGCCTTGATTTGGACACTTTTCTCAGCCTCGGAACTGCAAGCCAATAAATCCCAATTATAAATGCCAACCTATTGCTGGTATATTGCTTCTGGCAACTTGCAAGCTAAAGCAGTCATCACATGCCCAGCTTATATAATGTCCAGCTCCATAGCTCTACTATGTGGTTGGCATATTATTTTGCCCCAACTGGATAAATAGGCAGATGGCAACATTGTGTTAATAAGGGTTTTATTACTAAGAGATTTACTATGGAGCTAATAAGGGTTAAGCTTGCATGAGTCCCTTTCATGTCACAAGTTCTTATAAAATTTCAAGAATGAGATATTTTAAAAATGACCCGCTATGAGCTCCTTCCACCTGAATCCCCTCCAACTCCTGTCTGTTGGTGTTGGAGGGGCCATGGGCATCTTTGGAATCCAGTCAAGGATTTTGATATATCACTTCAATGTTATTGCTAGCTCTTCTGGTAAAGAAATAGCTTCCAAGAATACTCTCACCAAGCACTCTTGTCCCAGCTCCCACAGAGTTCTGAGAGGAAATAGGCTCAGAGGTCGGAGTATGATGTGAACATGTCCTGGAGAGCCAGGCACCCAAAGCATGCAGGAGGCATAAATCCTATCCATGGTAAACAATTCTTATTGCTCCTATAAGAAAGAAATTCAACAAGAGGAAACCAAATTTGACAATAATCATAAAAATGTATATGACATGACTAATAATGAGCTATAATTCTCGAAGAACTTTTCCAAGCTACAGTATTTTTTTAATTCCATCAAACATGCTAAAGGGAAGGTTGAATTTCTTTCCCGGCACTTTTTATTAATAAAAAAAAATTACAAAATAGTCATCATATAAAGTGTTGATCAAAGTATGCAATGTAGGAAAAAAGTGTAAGAGAGAGGGGTCAGTCCGTTTATTAGTAAAAATATTGTACTATTTATCTGGATTTTGCAATATTAACAGGGCCAGCTTCTTTGGTGTGTAAGCTGTGCAGCTGCACAGAGCACCATGCTCAGAATGGTTCTTTGTTTGATTTAATACTTCGTTATCTCTAATCTTGAAATGCTTAATAATTTTTCGATCAAGGGACTACACAGATTCATTTTGCACTAGGCCACAAATATTATGTAGTCAATACTGCATTTTGAGGTATTGCTCAGATTTTTAAAAGTTGTAATTTCTTGTGATTTCCCATTCTGAATAATTACACACTTTCATATCTAATATTAATTTCAAATCTGTCTCTTCTTTTCCTTAAAGAAGGCCACCCAAATTGTATAAGCTGCAGACCTCAAAAAACTTGGATCTTTCCCTAAAACCCTACCATGGTTATTTGTCTTTCAAGCTTTAGTTATCCAGAACTGAATAACAGCTGGCAAATTATTGACTCAATTCTTTCCCTTCTGTCCCACTTGTGATCATTTCTCAGCTGTTTTAGTTTTTACTTTCAGCATGGGCTGAAAAGAGGCAGCAGGTAGGAAAAAACACCACTTGGCCAATTCTCTTTATTTGTTAAGAGCCCCAGAAATCAAATAGGAAGTGGGGAGGTTGACAAGGAGTTTGGGAACTGTTTGCAACTTCTGAGAAGGCTAATCCTGTATATTCATTTCACTGAAGGATGGTGTGTTTATTTGTCTAATATCCTTATCTTGTGTCAGCTATGAAGTGCCTTTCGGGTTGAAGGACGGCATTTCTCAGTTGTGACTTTCCCTTGTTCTTTCCCTGCACTCCACTGTGGACTCATTATGGTGGGGAAGCTAGAAATCATAGCCTGCTCATTAATTCAGCTTCAGAAAGGGGAGGGTGCAAGTGAGCAGAGCCAAAGTTTAGATCTGTGACCTTTCTCATGTATATCCATTCTCTCCATCGATAGGCATGACAGCTCCAAATTCAATCTTACTTTGGTAGGATAGTCTCCTACCAGTCTATTTTAAGGCTGAATTCACATGTATTTTTTACTTTTATTAAAAGGCAAACTGTTTTCTTAAACTGATAATATTTGAAAGGTATTCATTCCTTTGGAGAATGTGATGAGTTATTTAACAGGCACAATGGATTTTCACTCATATTCACCATATTTAGTAAAAGCAAATTAAAGATTACTTGAAATACCTATTAAACTTCCACTAATTTTCTTCAAAATATCGATTACCCATAAATTCTAAAGAACCTGGGAGGAAGCTAGCTAATAATACAGGGAGTTTCTCCAATATATTAATTTTCTTTTTTTCAGATGAAGGTTGAAATTAGATTCAGATTGCAAATTACAGCTTTGTATGGGATCCCCACTGCTAGCTAGTGAAATCCTCTGGCTTCTGGTGATGAAGCAATTTGGCTTCCCATAATAGGACTGTGAGAACCTTATTTCCCACCGGTAGAATAATATGTCTGTGGCCTGAAATGCAGTAATCCAACATTTGCTCTTTGACTGGGTCACTAGTAAGAATACTTTAAATGCAAAGAAAACAGGAAAAGTAGTGACCAGCCTGTGCATTTCAAATCTTGCTCTCCAACTCATCTCACCTGACTCTTCAGCATGGCTCACAAAATTGTATTTTCCTTTCTACAGAAAAAATTAACTTTCTGATAGTTTCTGGGCATGTGACATATATACCGTTGGCACCTCTCCCACCTCAGCTTTACAGCAGTGGATGCTCTCGTGTTCTTTTTTCCAGGCATAAAATGAAGGTTCTTTCAGTTGAGGTATCTGAAATCTGTTGCAGACTGATGACAAAACATGTGGTGATTAATTATTATGCATGCACTTTATTGGGCCTTTAGGAATAGCTTAAAAGCTGGCTAACAGGATGCAGCTTCCACCTGTCATTCTTTCAAGTTAAATATATATCAATTGACTGCCTCACTTCACACTCAATCACAAATTTCTCTCTCTCTAGGGGATATTTCTCTGATGGAGACTGTTGATTCAGTCATAGCATCTAGTTTTAAAAGTTAGCTTCTTCCTCAGTTTCTTGGAACTTCCTGCACAGTTTCAATTAATTTTACTACTTCTTTTGGTTACTGGTGGGAGGGGGGAAGGGGAAGGGATGAAGGAAAAGAACAGTTTATCAAAATTGTTTTGCCTCATGTGGTTTTCTGTTACCCTTTCTGCTGTGTCTTTGAGTGTTTGGAAGCAATTTATGTTGCACTGAGACTGTTTTTTCTTTCAAAAGTCCCTGCATTTGAAATTCAAATCTCAACTGTCAGCATGCTGCCTGCTCCAACTGTGCCTTTTCATAAGGCCTTAACAGGGTCCCTAATGGCATATTCCTTAAACCAGAAGCTTTCTTACTCCAAAAGCCCAGAAGCCTCTTTTTTCTAGATGGTAGGAAGAGAGGGGTTTAAAACAGTGGGTTAATCCTTCTTGCTTTCATTTGGCAGTTACTACTGAGAGCGCTTTCCCTCAAATTCAGTCATATGCTCTCTGGCTTCATTTCCTGGTTTGTCTTATTCCTTCTATGCTTGTGTTGGCAATGTCTAGCTAGAATGAAGAGGCTTAGTAACTACCCAGGAAAACTCTCTCAGTCTCTTCCTTTCTCATTTTCTTCTCCCTTTTTCAACATCACTTTCCATTTGATATAGCTGACAGTGTTTTCTAAGAATAAAAAGCCTGAGATTTATAAAGCTTAAGGAGTCATGACTTTAATCAAACCTACCAAAAAGGACTAGAATTTTCCTTCTTATATTTTCTCATCTGACAGGACCTTATTTATTACATTCCTCAGGCAAGACGTTCTAGGGAAGAAGCATGAGGATAGACATATGACAGTGGGGACAAAGTATTGAGATTTTCTATTCACACCCACTGGAGAACATCCAGCACTGAAGAGGCATTAAATAACCCAGAAGATAAAATGACCCAGCCAGTTGACACTAGTAAGTCTTCATCACTGTGAAATTGGGAGAGTGTGTGCTCATGATCACAGGATTTACTGGTTGTATCACATATTAGACCATACAGAAGCAACCAGAAGCCTCAGAGCATGCAGGAATGACTTTCCAAGGGCAAAGCCAAAGGATAATACTCCCTTGCTCCATTGTAACTACAAATGCACATGTGCAGCATCCCCAGTCAAAGAAGAGTGTGATTATCAAGGACTCAGATCCCTCAAGAATAAAGGTTTTGATCACACGATCCAAATTGTAACATACCAAGAACTACTGGGATGAGAGCTGAGGGCAATAGAATTTAGAATGGATAGGAAAGGAGGGAGAGGATGAGCACTAGAAGCAACCCTGAGGCTAGCTGCAGCAACAGGGTTTAGTTCATCCTTAAGGGGGTAATCCACTGTATTAGTCAGCCAAAGAGGTACTGAAGCAAAGGATCAAAAATCGGTTGGTTATTATAAAGGATATTATTTGGGGTAAAAACTTACAGTTACAAGGCCCTAAAGGGTCCAACTCAGGGTACTTTAAGAGGTGCTTTCTCACCCAAGTCAGTTGCCACGTGTTGAAGCAAGATGGTGGGTGATCTCTGCCTGGTCTCCTTCCTTCTTCCTCTTAAGGCACCATGGGCCCAGCTACTTCTGATCTCAGCTGTAGGCTGACATAGGGCTTATCTCTCATCCCAGGGCTTTAGCTGTTTGAGCCTTCTCCTTTCTGTCACATGGCATACCTGAAATGACCAAGTTCTTTCCTCTTCTGTGTCTATAGAGCTCTCTCTCTTCCTGTGTATCTTCTTCTGGGTGAAGAAAAATGCCCATTTATATCAGCCTGTCAAGGGGGCAGGGACTCAACACTGAGTTACACCCTACTGACATCGAATCAAAGACATCTCAGCTAAATCTAATATAATTAAATGGAATGACACCCAAAGGAACAGACTAGTTTACAAACATAATTCCTCTTTTTGGAATTCATAAATAATATCACACTGCTACACCAATCTCTCTTAAGATTATCCTCAGGAGAGAGGCACACTGCAATCATTGAGGTTCTATTCCCAAATCTGGATGAAAAAGTAGATCTGTGCAGTGCAAGGTGAGGACTGTGCTGTCCATGAAAAGGGACTGTTCAGAAGTTTTGCTGCAGAGAATATATTAATTGACAGCCCCAAATGCTGCCCTTCTGAATTTGCCTCTGCATTCTTGCCCTCAGCCACATGGCCACAGTTGCCTCTGGCTGCTCCCAGTTAGTGACTGAGCACAATGGGGGTACTAATGCAGGGCACATGAGCCATGTAACTCCCCAACAGAATTTCAAGATTCCACTTACTGAAGGCACACTGGCAGTGTCACTGTGTAAATATTTTTTGATGAATTTTTTTTTCCCTTTTCCTGAAAGTACTCCATATACCTACCTACCACTTCTGAACATTGGAGAGGGGCTTGTGTAATTTTCCTATGTACATGTTATTATAACTGCGACGGCTTGCTCGGTCGGTAGAGGTGGGGTCTGGCTGTGGACGAGGGGTCGGTCCAGCTCTGGACGAGGGGTCGGTCCCGCTTGGGACGAGGGGTCGGTCCCACTTGGGACGAGGGGTCGGTCCGGCAGCAGACGAGGGATCGGTCTCACAGGGGTTGCGCGGTTCGGCTGACGGGGTCGCCCAGCGAAGCCGACGACGAAGGGGTCGCCCGGAGAAGCCGGCGATGAAGGGGTCGCCCGGAGAAGCCGGCGACGAAGGGGTCGCCCGGAGAAGCCGGCGACGAACTGGGGACAAGGGAGGCCAGGCCCTTGTCGGGGGCTCTCAGGACTGGAGGGAGCACGGCAGAAGAACTACCGTGGAGACAAGGTAAACACGCAAGTCCACTTTATTGAGGGAGAGGCAACAGTTTTATAGGGGCTGGAGAAGGCTGATTGGTCGAAGCCACGCCCTGTTCTGATTGGTTGCCGGCGAAAGGTCAGTGGGCGGTACTGGATGGGGGAGGGGTGGTGGTTAGGGATTGGCTGTCGCTGTTGCTGGGGGAAGGGGCAGGGTTTAGGGATTGGTGGCTGCTGTTGCTGGGGTGGAGGGCAGACTTGAGTTTCCCGCCCAAGCCTGGCTGTTGCTGCTGTCGGGGGGAGGGAAAAGGGCAGACTGGATTTTTCCGCCCACACCTGGCTGTTGCTGCTGTCGGGGGAGGGGAAAAGGGCAGACTGGAATTTTCCACCCTGCTCCTGCGCAGGGAGAAAGAAGAAGAAGGGTGCCGCCCCACAGGCATCGTGTGGTGCCATCCGGGAGGAGGGGCGGCTGTGGAAGCATGGCTGCCGAGAAGGGGAGACCCGAGGGCACTCTGCGCCCATGCCGAGCTTCCTTCAGGGGTGGCGGTGAGTCCGACCAGCCACCCTATTATGGGGCAGCGGCTTGGCCTGCCGCGGCTGCTCCCCCACCAGGCCAGCAAACCACACTTCAGCCCGAGGGGTGACCGCAATAACAAAGATGATTTAAAAGTCCTCATAACTAAATTTCTTGTGGGAAGACTCTATATCAATATTCAGTCATTTATTCAGTAAATAAGCATCTACAGTCCAGGGATTAGTGGGTGGGAGAGACAAATGTGACATGACAATACAGAATAATGTTATGATGGCGCATAGAATCAGGCAGGTTGGAAGGCAACTGACCTAGCCTTGGTGGTCCTGCATTTCTCCTACTCTTCTCAGGGACTCTAGTAGAAAATCAGATAGTTTCAGCTTCCTCAAAATCAAGGGAGGGAATATCTTTAAGCAACTTCTGATATAGGTCCTGCAAACATCCCTGATGTATAAGAGAGAGAGAAAGAAATGAAGAGACTATCAAACTCAAATAAATCTCACTCTTCCTGACTCTATTGTAAGAACACATTAATAGCTGAATAAATTATCCTGCCACATGGTTTAGATAGATCACCTTTATTCAATGAAGAGTGTGAAAATCTTCACCATTTGTGGGCATTTGATGTACAGAAGCTATTGGATGCCTTGTAGTATAGATAGATACGTAGATAAAATGCCAAGATTAAGTAGATCAATCTATTGACCAAGGAGCAAGCCAACTCTTGATTTGTAACTATCATCTCTTTCTTCTTGTAGCATACATAGAAACTATATCTGCAAAATGGATGTATTTCAGCAAATGCTTATTCATGACTATTTGCCTAATTACTGCAAAATACCAAGTGTAAATCTTACTGCGGCTGGGGTGATTATATTAAAAAGTTTCCATGTTCTTTGTGCAGTTTCTCATGTTTGACATTAGTGGTTCATTAATATTAAAGAGACCTACATATTGTGAGTATTAGCTAATGATACCAAAGTCTATCTTTGGAATCTGTCAAGCACAGACCTGGCTTCTGCTTTTATGGCTTGAAGCATACAATAGGCTGATTCTACTCTTTTAAAACTATGAATCCCTTTTGAGTAGAAGAAAATTTTCTGCTTAAAGATGCATGCTTTATCTATGGTAAATATCACCTGAGATTAATATAATTTGAATTTCTATTTTTGAGAAATAAAGATAACAAATACATGTCAGTTCTCTAGGCTATAGAGCAGACTTTTGTAAAGCTAAAGGAGTAGGTCCTTCAAAGGAGATTGTGCAACATCCAACATCCCTTAGGCAACCACATGTGGCTCATCTGCTTTCACTTTCTATCAGGTATAGGAACATTTGAACATGTATTTCATGATTCTTCTGGACATGGCGTTATATCCATGTTCTCACATTTTGTCATATCCATGGGATTTTCAGAACTGCATAGCAAAATATCAAAGAATGGAGAGATTATCTTTGTATTGTTGGTCTTATTCTCTGGTCTTTGGGGACAGAAATAGGGAGAACATTAAAGATTTCTCAATTAGATTCAGTAATTAGTATGTGAGTGATTCTTGTCAGTCATCTCCAACAATGAAACAAACATTATTAAGTGCTTACCATATAAAAGTCACTCTGCTGGAAATAGTGGGAAAACAAAAAGACTAAGAGAGAACCCGCCCATAAGCTCGTACAACCTGGTTGGGAAGAGAAGAGAGACTCTAAATATGAACTGATAAACAACAAGCAAAAGGAGGTACATGTGGGTGACATCTGTAGGCACTGGAACAGGCTACGTAGGGAAAAATCTTATAAAAGCTGTTTGTTTGGAGCCACAAAGTCCAAATTTGGGAGTATCTTAAGCTACTTATTTCTCCCTAAGCCTTAGTTTCCTCACCTTCCAGAGAATAATGACCCCATTTATACAGCCAGTAGATCAAAGAGCCAGGCCTCAAATCTTCAACCCACACACAAAAGAATTCAGAATTCTTTCATCATTTGAAAAAACGGGAATTTTAAGAGAAGCATGCTGCCTGCAGAAGTGAGTTCATTTTTTAACACTTTTTTTAAATAACAGGAGGGTGTATAAAAGGATTTCATCCTCCATAAAATGTCAATATTAAGTATTAATTGATAATAGTTGAAGAACAGCACAAATATAAAAACAAGAAGAAAAACTGAGAAAGAGAAGGTAAGCTTACAGTGTTTCCTTTGAATTTTGTCCCTCAGTGTGTTTCTCTGTTTATCTCCTATAGTTTATATCTAAGAATAATCCTTACCCTTATTTTGAGGAGTTGTTTTTGTTTGTTTGTTTTTTAACAGAAAGCATTCATGAGTTTGGAAATGTTTGTCTTTCTCACTTCCCGGGGTAAGCATAACTAGATGGCATCTTAGGCCTAGTTCTCTAGAAAGCAGAGCCTAAGGTAAGGATTACCTTGCTAACGCTTTTTTTTTTTTTTTTTTTTTTTTTGAGAAGGTAAGCCCAGGAGTGAGAATAAAAGATAAAATAAAGTGAAACAAAGAAGGTAGTGCACTGGCTATTGCTTCACAACTAGCTGTGGAGAAACACAGAAGTTTCTCAGCAGATGTGTTCACTCAGCTTGCAGAATTTCTCCAGATTATAAGGAGAAACCTTACCTGGAAGTAGACTTTATGACTGACAGAGGAGGAGGAATTTTTAGTGAACTCCCTCCCATTTGAGCAAGATTTACCCTCATTGGAAGCTGACTCCCCTGAACTTTGGCTTTGCATCAATCAGCCCCACAGTTGATGCTCAGATCCTATTCAACTCTTTAGTGACTGCTAGATTCCACTCCCTGAAGTGTGTTTCATCCAAGTTCAAAAATGGTTCTCCAACCAGTGCAGTAGAGCAGGAAGGGGGCATAATTGAGGGAACTGGAGAAGGTGTGTCCAATATTGCACTTGTATCCAATAGAGGGGGCATATGCAACATAATATCAGTTTCATTCGGCATCTTCATAGTATTTAGCATAATATCTTTTAAACAGTAAGTACTCAAAGTCTACTGATTCATAAGGCACTGAACCTAATGGCAGCAACCACCAGAATTTCAGGCAGAGTGTCTCTGGTTGGTAGAATAATAGTTCCCAAAGATGTCCACGCTGTAATCCCCAGAATCTTACATTGCAAAAGGGAATTTACATATGTGATTAGGATTGAGATGAGTAATATGGTGAATTGAATTTTGTACCCCAGTTTGGGGTCTACATTCTGGTGGGTATGGATCCATTGCAAGCAAAATGGTTTAGTTAAAGTGTGGTCCTACTGAATCAGGTTGGTCTTTAATCTGGATTACTGGAGTCCTGTATGGGCAGAATATAAATCAGATGGAAAGAGAAGCCAGGAGAGGCCACCATATGCATTGCCATGTGACAAAAAAGCCAAGGACCAATTATCTTTAGAAGCCAGCCCCAGAATGCCACAGTCTCTGAAAGAAAGCGTCACCTTACTGATGCCTCAATTTTGGACTTCGTCTAGTCTCAAAACTATAAGCCAATAAATTCTCATGGTTTAGGACAACCCATTGCACAGTATTTGTTTTAGCAGCCAGGAAACTAAAATGGGTAGGTTATCCCAGATTATCCAGGTAAAGTTAATCTCATTACAGAAATCCTTAAAAGTATTAAAAAAGACACTAAAAGTAGGTCAGAGTGATGCCAGGTGAGGACTCAAGCCATCATTACTGCTTTGAAGAAGGTCAAAGAAGGCCATAAGTCAAGAAACACAGGCAGCCTCTAGAATCTGGAAACTAGAAGAAAGCGGATCCTACCCAGAGCCTACAGAAAGGAATATAGCTTTGCTGACTGACACCTTGATGTTAGCCCAGCAAGAACCATATCTGACATACAGAACTTCAAGATAATAAATTTGGGTTGTTCAGCTGCAAAGCTTGTGGCACTTTGTTATGACAGCAATAGAAATCTAATACATAGTCCTGTAAAAAAACAAGCAGTTTATATGAAGTGGTCCTGTCCTTCCATCACAATTTTGCCATACGACCGCGTCTTTCAAGAAATATAGAACTTAAGTGAAGTATGTTTTATATGATTCTGGTTTTATAACTTCCTAATTAGGAATAAATATGATACAAATGTTTAATGCTGCAAGTTAAAAACCATGTTTATTAAAAGACGGTAATAGGAAAATTTTTGAAATGGTAAAGAAGACCTTTGCAAGAACCAGTCAGATGTGTTAAATATTGAGGAAAAGACACTGGAAGGGCCAGGCAATGAGGTAATTGGTTACAATGGAGATGTGGCCCAATTAAGGAAGAGTTTTCTAGAAATCCAAGCTGTACATATAGGAAGCAAACTTGGGAGATGGTTATTGTTTAACACAGTTGGAATAAACATTTGCTAGACAATATCAAGGAAATTTAGGCTTCCCGTAGGTTATTGGGCTGGATAACTTTTATGGTTCCTCCAACCTTAGAATCCAGTGATTAATCTAAGAAGGGACTTTATTGGCTTTATTTATATTAATGACATCAAAAGGAGAAACACATGAAAACAGAAACTGGATATCAGGAATACATCTATAGGCAAGTACAAAAGGGAAGAGTAAAAACGAAAGTCAAGCTTATAGGAGAGGGAAAAAGAAACACCAAAATGAAATGCCTGTTACATTAGACATGGCTAGATGAATATGTTAAGATTGACTCATGTGAGGTATCTTTCTAAGAGAAAAAAAAGTGCCATATCCTTGGTATTACAGAGGCATAGTTGAATTAAGGAAACAGCAGGGAGGAGTCAAACAAAGAGCAGTGTGTACGCGAGAAAGAAACATGATAAAGAGGAGATGGGTAACATTAATGATGATGGATAACATAATTTTTTATAAGAAAAATTATGATATTAGTGCTCTGGCAGAAAAAGGGAAACTATTTTTTAAAATTTTGCAATAAGGACAAAAATAGTAAAAATATAATTTTGAAACATGATGTCATGGTAAGATGTGCATTTTAGGAGAGGTTTCTACAAATTATAAAAGATGGAAAACACAAGATCATTGATCACAAGGGATTTTAATTGACCAGAAATTGTTTAGAGAATATACTTTGGGGAAAAAAATTAAAGAAAATCTCTTTCTTAAATGTGATGAAATGTGTTTACAGCCTTACATAAATTATTGAACAGTCAACATTCTAAAAGCACATTTACACTTTTGTCCTTGGAAATGAATCAAATGTGAATGAGGAAGACTGAAGCAAAGATGTTGTAAAATGACTCCAGGCTGCCCACATTTACAGTGTGATGGGCTTAGTGGGATTAAGATGTGGCTTAAAAGTTGGAATCATTAACCTCTTTATGTCTCATCTTTCTCTTTGTGCCATAAAAGGTCTGACTGAGTGGGCTTTACGTTTCTTACAACTCCAGAGTTGAAGGACAGGCTTGCTGGTAATGGCTGTGTTATATTCTGTTGATCTTAACCTAATTTTTTAACCCAAGCCTCAGTGTGATAATTTATCATCCTCATGTCTTTAGGCCTCAATTTATAATGACTCCAAACTTTCCTCCTTTCAACATACTCAAATTTACTTATTCCTTGGCCTCTACCTATAAATCTCTTCATGTTTCACAGATTGTATTATGGCCCTACCTAACAACTCTACTCTAAATTGTTCTTAACAACTAGCCTAATGTTTTCCATTTCATTTATATACTCCATCACTTACAATTTTTTACATTAACTTCTGGATCACGTAGAAGCTTTTGAGCATGTATTCAGTTTCTGTTGCGGTGCAACAGGAGTGAGAGATGGAGCTAAAAAAGAGTTGAGGTGGGATGAGGAAGAAAAGTTCATTCAAAGTCTGTGCAAGAATAATTGTGCACTCCAGATTCCCCAGCCTAATCCTCTCTTCATCCCTCATGCCCTCTCAGTGCTAAGGGCATGGTGGGGGAACAAAACAGTGGGCTCCTTTCTGAAGAAATCGAATTAAACTCTGAAAAAGCTTAAGGCTTCAAGTTGAGGTCCCAAAAGGAAAGCTCTCCTCCCTCTGGTAATTGAATAACCTGAAGTTTCTGCCCAGCTTCCCTCCTGATCATTGCTTATTGGTGAGCATGTCCTACCCCACCTCATGATCTGTGTATACACAGGGCACCCAAAGCAATGTCTTGGGGAATCTAGGAAGGAAACTCAGGTACTGCCACAAAGCAAGTATGATACATAAGCGGTGAGGACCACTGGTTGTCAACACTTAGCATAAATATTAAAAAGAAGTCAAAAGTAAACTATCTGAAAAAACTGGCCTTGGAGGAAACGTTATTCAGAAGACAGAAGGGCACTTTAAAAAATATATAATCACAGAACATTGGGTGAAGTAATAGGAGGCAGAAAAGACACTGTAAGGAAGACCAGAAGGTATTGTCTACAGTCAAAAACAAAAAATCAGGAAAGGCATAAGTTTAATATTAATATTCCATTTTAGGGATAACCATGGGAAAAAGTGAAACAGAAATAGTTTAAAACAGGTTACTGGGAAGCGGACTTGGCCCAATGGATAGTGCGTCTCCCTCCACATGGGAGGTCTGCGGTTCAAACCCCAGCCTCCTTGACCCGTGTGGAGCTGACCCATGCACAGTGCTGATGTGTGCAAGGAGTGCCGTGCCACGCAGGGGTGTCCCCTGCATAGGGGAACCCCACGCACAGGCAGTGCGCCCCATAGGGAGAGACGCCCAGTGGGAAAGAAAGTGCAGCCTGCCCAAAAATGGTGCCACACACACGGAGAGCTGACACAACAAGATGACACAATAAAAAGAAACAGATGCCCGGTGCCGCTGATAAGGATAGAAGTGGTCACAGAAGAACACACAGTGAATGGACAGAGAGAGCAGACAACTGGGGGGGGGGGGAGGGGGGAGAAGAAATAAATAAAAAATAAATCTTAAGGGAAAAAAGGTTACTTCTATTGTCTTAGTTTGCCAAGGCTGCAATGACAAATACTATACAGTGAGGTGGCTTAAACAGCAAGCATTTGTTGTGTCACAGTTTTTGAAGACTAGAAGTCCAAAATCAAGATATTAACAAGGCCATGCTTTCTCTCCAAAACCTGTAGCATTGTGGTGCTGGCTTGTGGCAATCTTTGGGTTTCCTTGGCTTGCATCTCTGCTTCCTCTCATCTCTCTTTCCGTATTTCTGCTCTTCCAGTTTTCACTGACTTCTGACTTCTTCCTGTGGTTCTCGCTAACTGATGGAATCAAAATGTCCTCTCTTTATAAGACCTCCAGTCAAATGGATTAAGACCCACCCTCACCCATTCTGGTCACACGTTAACTAGCAATAACATTTTCTAAAGGTCCTATTTATAAACAGGTTCACACCCATAGGAATGTAGATTGAACCTTGAACATCTCTTCTGTGGGAGACCTGATTCCATTCCCAACATCTTTACATTGGGATTTGGAGAAGGGAACATGGGGAAAAAACTTTCTTTCCATTATAATTCTTTCTATGCAGTTTGAGTTACTACCCTGTCACTTACGGTAAGAAAATATTTTTTTTAATTAAAAATGCACTCCATACAATGTTTTTTGATGGGATACTCCAGTTTAAGATGAGAGATACTCATTAGGTACAGAACTCCAAGTGTGGTACAGAAAGTCACATGTCCCTCTGTGGATGAGGTGAGCAAGAACCACCACTGTCATCTAACCAGCAGAAGCCCCCAGGGCAGGTGTCTGCACAGAATTAGACAGTCTCTGGGGTCCACTTTTAATAAGAGAACACAATCCACTTAAAAGGTCTTTAAGTTGAAGACAAAGGTACAACAGAAGTAACTGAGTTGACCACCTCCTAAGTTGTACATAGGAGGCAGCTGAGACTGAATCCTGTTTTAGAGGGAAGTTGGACCTAGGGTTGATCAGTGAATAATATTTATCAAGGCATGGTCCTAAAGCCCTGGAAATAAAGTGGGGAACAAGTCAGTAGTCCCTGGGGGCTAACCGTGGGCCAAGAAATGTTCAAAGTTTTTATATGTATTAACCCTTTAAAGGAAGTACTCTTATCATCCCCATATTACAGATGAGGAAATTGAAAAGGCAAAGCAATATTAGCACTTGCCAAAATGACTAAGAAAGAACAGGGCCAGGCTAGGAACACAGGTGGGGAAAGGCAGACATTAAACAATTATGTGAGTGTGGTAGGTGTTATGTAAAAGTACTGGCAACATGAAGTCAAGTAACAGGGGAACTAAACTCAGTCTGGAAAGACAAGTGAGGCTAACTTTCTCTCTCAATTTTTACTCTTCAATTTTCCTTTTCATTTTCCCCAATCACTCCTTGGTCTGCTCTGACAGATTCTTCAGATATAACCATAAGGAACTTACGGTGTCCAGGGAAATTCTTCAGCCTTCATTATATGTCATTTTGGAACTCAAATATTTTCTCTTTGTAACAGATTTACTCCCTGTTAAACTACCATCCTCTTCTTCACTTGCTTTTAGTTACTTGATGTCTATTTATTTAGCCTATCCCTATAAAATAAGTCATGTTTGATGATAGCTCTTCCCATTATATATTAGCAACTAAATGCCAGAAGGATATGACTTTCCAGGACACAATAAAGTCAGCCAGATTGGTTGAAACAAATGTATGCAAGTTAAGCATGGGGAAGAAGTCCACTGTGGCCAAAGAATATGAGTTTCCTTTCCCTTCAATCATTTATTCATCTCCCTTAAAACTCTTCTACATTAAGAGCCTGTAATTAAAGGTTTTTCCCACTTCATCTGGGTATGGTCAGTTTAGCAGATTTTTATGGCAAGGGTAATTTATTTCTTCTTTTCATAGTTGAGAAATATCACATGAAATAAAAGATATCAAGTAAGCTCATTCTTGGAAAGAACTAGTTCACCATAAAGTGGTATGTCATAAGCAATACAAATGAACAATCAAAACTTCCTAAGAGCAAATCCTTCCGTTAAAATATATGAAGCTAAGAAAAATAAGGGGTGTTAGTAATTTCTTCTCTGAACAAATAATAAAGAACTGCCAACACTAAAAAAAATATGCTTGCAAAGAAAACTTTTTTTTTTTAATTCTCACAATCTACATCAAAAAGGAAAAGGGAAAAAAACTCCACAGTACAAATTTGAAATAGGGATTTTGGAATATAACAAAAACGTAAGTAGAGAGAATTGAAATACAGCAAAGGATATGTCAATACAAAATAATATATTTTAAATTATAGGGAAATAGCAATGAGTGACACCATCACTTGAAACGTGGAGCTGCTTGAAGTCCAAAGTGATGAGGAGGATTTACTTCCTAAATCAACAACACAAACAAAACTAGATGAGCCAGCTTCACACACCTGCCCCCTCAACCAGAAGGAGAAATGTGCAGCAGGAACTACCCCCAGGCAGGAGCCCTTTTCAGTGCAGCCTCAAGGGTCTTCACATAGAATCGATCCCACACAGGTGAAAAGGACTCCTCCATTCGCTAATTTGAGAGTTACCACACCCCACAAAAGGATCTTTTCTATAAGCACTAAAAAGTCAACATGTTACACCTTCCTCCATTAGTATAACATTAGGGTACACACAATTCCTTCATGTAAATTATCTCACTTGATTTTCTTAACAGCCATGTGACATTAATAGAACAGGATAAAAAATTCAGGCTCAGAGTTTAGTAACTTGTATTTCATAATTATGCTAAATTGTGGTATATTAGTCAAAAAGGGGTACCAGAAATCTGTTGGCTTTTAAAACGGCTATTTATTAGGCTAGTAGCTTATAGTAACAAGGCCCTATAAGAGTCCAACTCAAGGTACCATACGAGGTACTTTCTCACCCAAAGTGATTTGTGTCTGTGCAGGTTCAGCCTTCTTCCTCTTAAGGCTTCACGGTCACAGCTTCTTCTGATCTCAACTGTAGGCTGTCATAGAGCTCATCTCCCCTTCCAGGGTTCATTTCTTCCCGGGCTCAGCTGCTCTATTCTCTTCACAAGGTCAGCTATAAACTATCAGGCTCATCTTTCTTCCAAGGCCATAGGATCCTCTGTGTATCTTCTCTGTGTATCTACTTCTGTGTGTCCTTGATTGGGCATCCATTTATATAGCCTACAAAGGCAGGGAGGGACTCAACACTGCATGCCCTAATCTTAACATAATTTAATGAAAGGCATCCCAGCTGAATCTAACACAGTGAAAGGGTATCACGCCCAAAGGAACAGACCAGGTTACAAATATAAACAATATTTCCTTTTTGGAATTCATAAATAATATCAAACTACCACATAGGGTGAGACCAACATTAGTTATAAAATCAAAGTGGAAGACACAAGACACTGAGTGACCAGAGCTCATTTAAGTGTTGTTTTTCCTTGTCTCTAAGGTTAAAGTATAAGATATAATTTATATAGGACTAATTGCCTGAAGGTCAGAGCCTTCAACCTTCGTGATGGCCCCGGGCCCTGGCACTGGGACAGGACAGCTACACTTGGCTGACAGCCTCTGCAAGCATAGCCCAGTGACAATAAACCTTGATCAGAACAGAAATTGAGGCCTCACAATGGCATTGAATAATGATAGTTTTACCTTTAAAATATTAAGAAGTAGGCTGTTCTGCCTTTCTTTCTTCCTTTCTTCCTCTCTTCCTTTCTCCCTTTCCATCTATCCATCCATCAATCAAATTTCAGAATATTTTCAACTACAAGGAACTCTGTGCAAAGGCCCTGAAGACATCTCATAATTCTCTTTCTTTTCTGCAGATATGTAAACTACTTCTTACATGGAGACCTCATTCTCATATTCTTTGCACAGAAGTAGTAGTTAAACCAATTATCTTCATCCACAACAGGAAAACATCATTACACACCTGTATCATGGGATCTCACACCATTTAGAGGGTTTGAATGGGGGATGGCTAGAATACCAGGGTAGCTTCCTCCAGAAGCAGCATAGCAGTTCAGACATCCCCTAGGATTTAAATTCTACATTCACCAAATTGAACTCATTGGCTGTAGTGGTTTGAAGCTGTATGTACCCCAGAAAAATATGTTCTAAACTTTAATCCATTCCTCTGGGCATGAACCACTGTAAGTAGGACCTTTTGGTGAGACTGCTACAGTTAAGGTATGACCCTCCTCAATCAGGATGGGTCCCAATCCTGTTACTGGAGTCCTTCATAAGAGAATGAAATTCAGACAGAGAGAAAGCCACAGGAAACAAGAAGCTGAAACAGAACCTGGAATAGAAGTAAATGACCAGGAGATGCTGCCATGTCATTGCCATTTGGCAGAGGAACCAAGGATCACCAGCAGACAGCCCCAGAACATGACAGTGTTTGGAGAGAAAGCATTGCCTTGATGATGCCTTGATTTGGACATTTTCCTAGTGTCAAAACCATGACAAATAAATTCCCATTACTTAAGCTGAACTATTTCATGGCATTTGATGAGTAACCTGGGAAATTAAGACATTAGCTGCACAAACTCTAAAGGATATCTCCCTTTCATCTACATACCCAAGCTATTTACCTGGGGATCCCTCCTTCTCACACAACTACAATATTTTCAGGGTTGCTGCAAGCATTATATGGTAAGTATATGAAAATGCCTAGCACAGGACCTGGTATATTGCAGGAGCTCAAAAAATGACACTTTCTCTTCCTCCATAAATTTGATATTGAATAAATCACCAAATATGTATTGAGTAAAAAAATGTACAAATGGTTCAAGTAAATATTTAAAATATTTAGAATATTCTTATTCAAATTTAGTAAAAGTAAACAGGATGATTCTCACTTTCTATGGTTAACCTAGAGGGGGACATAATTTCATATTTGATACTCCCAAAAATTGTACTAGAATTTATTGCCTGAAGAAATAGCAGCTTACATGCAGCAAGGATGAAATCTGGCAGCTAAAAGAACACAAAAGAATCACTATTTGTTGCCACTAGTTAGCCCAGCCAACTGAGGCACACACTGAAGGAATCATCTAATAGAATGATGAAAGATGCCCAAGCAGCATTTTTAAATGTTTGTAAAAATGAACATCCCAAAGGGATGGATTTTTAAACACCGCAAGCACCTGAATGGGGCATAGCACAAAATGAAGTAGATGCAGTCATCCAGTGCAAGCAGCTCTCTGCTGCTGAGGCAAACCGTGAAAGAGCTGGCAGCTGGGCAACATGTCCTTTCTTGAAGGTAGACCTGGGCAGTGCATCTCCATATCTACCACATCCACCATATACTAATCAGAGTTCCCTATTACAAACATTTAAAAATGTATTCTTTTTTTTTTAACAAGCTCTGGCCAATTTCATTAAAGAAAAATTTTACATGATTTACTTTTCACTAGTCTGTGCTGGCATACTTCTAATGATATCAGAATCGCCCGGATCAATGCTAGGCAGTGTGCATACTCTGTAGCATTTTCTGCATGCTGTGCCCAGTTTGATATGATTTCCATGGTAGTGATGAACACTAGGTTTGGCCAACATGACATAGTACTCTGTTTGGGATTTCTTCAAGGCTGGGCAGTTGGCGAGGATCACTAATTTCGCTTTGTCATGCCTGATCATCTTCAGAGTCTGTTTGTATCCCAGCATATACTTTTCACTTTTCATAACAAGTTGGAGCCTAGATTTAATCAACTCCAGTGACTTTTCATCTTCTTTGCGGCCATCATCTTCCTGCCTTAGGTGTAGGATGGCCCCCAACCAAGAGCAGCCGCCAAAATGGCTGGGGAACGAGAAAGATGTATTCTTAACTCAGACAACAAGTGCATATTTTGGAAGACTCTACAGGACTCCCAGAGAAACAGGATCAAGCAGAAACAAGGCAAGCAAAGGTACAGCCAATACCCTAACACCAAAACTGTCCACTTTGATAGCAGCCATTGGCCTCTGGCCACTGACCCAATCTGATGCTAAACTATACCTCAATCACTTTTGAACATAATGTCTAACTTCCTCTTTTGGCCTCTCCCTCAGAATTTGGCTATGCTTTTGAAGAGCAATTCAGATTATTTTCAACAAAATCAATTTGCTGCCTGGGGTTCTAGCTCCCATAAGATGAAAAGAGGAAATGCTTTCCTTTTTTTGTGTGTGGGAGAAAGAGACCTTGTCTCTCACCTACCTTGGGAATCCTAAGAATTTTAAAAGGTGTTTGGCTGCTGGGTCCAGTCAAAATGGCAAATGTCCATTGAATGTATCTATTATTATTCCTGCTTCATAGATGAGGAAACTTGCCAAGTAAGCAAAGTAAGTGGTGGAGATCCATCCAATTCCTTAGCTGTGTACCTTCCACTGTACTCTCTGGCTAATCAAGTTTGATTTTAATTAATTAAGCTTATCAGCTTCCTGCCAAATTACTTTCATTGTTCTATGAAGATATCTTTGCTCTTTTAAAGGCATTTCCAGATACTATGAAATCTGGGAGTCCGCATCTTCTTTTCCATCCAAGAATAAATCGCAGTGACAATACCCTAAAGTTACATGAAAATACACAAGCTGAGCTTCAGCCAAAGAGCACGACTCACCCAGAAGCAACTGTGCTCCTGCGCCAAGATGCTTTATTATACAGCTAACTGAAGCCAAGTATTTCACCCTCTCAAGTACAAAGATTATTTAAATGGATGGCTGTATATGTGACTCTAATCACCGAAATCTGGGGTCAATTATGGAAGTTAGTCAATCCTAAAATTTTATTTACTACTTGATGCAGATGTTTACCTTCACTTTCAGATTTCATAGTCAGCTGGAAAATTTATTTAGCTATCTCCCAAGATAACCATTTGCAGGTGTAATTTTTCATGCCAAGAGTTTATAGTTGTTTGGTATCTGCTGTAGATCTTGTCACTGCTAAAGGGAACTAAAGTTCTGAAAGAACCCTGCTGTGGAAAAATAACATACAGTGGCTCACTCAAAACCCATTTCAAACTTGTATGCCTTTTTTCCCTTGACTATAGGTGCCAGAAAGCTAAAAATGCACCTTCTCAAATGGCCTTGTCACTAAAAAAGTTAGCCCTGTGACACAGTTGAAAACAAAGATTTATAAGCAGAAGATTCCAATGGATGTCTGGAAAAACCTTTGATTTCCCAATGCAAGCACCACCCCTTTCTCTTCTTGCCTTTTCTTCCTGCCTGGACTCTAAATGCTGCAGCAGCCATCTGAGAATGATGAGAGTAAATCCAAAAAAATTGTAAATATGTGGACTCTAACATAACTTGAGCCTCTGATCCGATGGCAGCAGCTGCCTGCACTGGACTTATTGCATGAGGGGAAAAAAGAATACTCCCATATGTGTTTAAGGCTCTATTAGTCTGGCTTTTTGGATATTCACAACCAAAATCAGTCACTCCTTTTGTGACAGTATGGTGGTTTCTGCCTAAGCCAATAATAAAAATTTAAAGGACATTGGCCCCCTAAACAATAATTCATCTAAACAGGGATAGGGGCTAGATGGCAGCTGAGTAAGGCATTCCAAGGGTCAACTCAGCCTACAGGGTTCTTAGTAATTACCCAGGGCTATCTAAAGCACCTGTGTGGGTGGCCCAGGAGACCAGAAGAACATCCTGCAACATCCTTGAAAGAATGGAAGGAGGAGACTACACATCTGCAGTGAAGTTATGTGAGTAGAGCATTCCACACCACAGAGGCTGGTGCCCATCCTCCACTGGAGGCACAAGGCACATTGGGATCTATTCTGTGGCTGGAGTTGAAAACTTCATTTCCCAAAAATGGGGGAGGAAGAGATGGTTGGCCACCAAATTCAGCTACTGATTAGTAAATACAGGTGACTAACGTCCAATCCTAAGAACAGCTAAATTTTGAACCTGTCAAAGTTGGAAAGAGGCTGGTAGCCACCATTTTAAATCCACCCCCGGCATGAGGGGAAGTAGGGCTGTTTGCAAATCACAGTGATGGTAGGGACTGGCCTCTTTCCACTCAGATCAGATTGCAGTCCTAGCCTAGGCTCCAGCCCCACCTCCAGCAGGGAGGAAGCTGGTGACACCTGCACCAGCCTCTCTGGGCAACTGCAGGTGCTTTCAGCCAGCATGAACTGGTTTCTTGAGCACTTTCAAGTCCATCTCCATCCTCCACCCCATAGGGTAGAAGGGGCTGGTGTTTTCTCAGCCTCTCAGTTTGGCACATACAGACTGAATAGTTGGACACTGTAACTCCATCCCTGCCCCCAAGTAGGATAAGAGGTGGCTACTGTTTCCTCAGCCTCTCTCAGTAATGGCAGGTATTTTTGACCTACAAGGGCTGAATTGTTGGATGCCTGTGTGTATTATTCAGTCAAAGGGGTGCTAATGCAAAATACCAGAAATTGGTTGGTTTTTATAAAAGGTATTTATTTTGGGTAGGAGCTTACAGATACCAGGCCATAAAGCATAATTTACTTCCCTCACCAAAGTCTATTTTCATGTGTTGGAGCAAGATGGCTGCTGACGCCTGCTAGGGTTCAGGCTTCCTGAGCTACTCTGGGTTCAGCTCCTCGGTTTTTTCCACAATGTCAGCTGTAGACTATGAAGCTCTCTAGGCTTTGTCTCTCTCCACAAGGTCAACTGTAGACTATCAGATGAACGGCTCTCTCTCCCTGGGGTTTCTACCATAAGGAGCTGTCTTTATTCCTCTGTGTTCTTCTCCTGGCTCACGTGCTCTCTTCCTGGGGCTTGCTTCTTTTTCCTCTGTGTGCTGACTTCCTAGGGCTCCAGCTTAAGACTTCAGCATCAAACTTCAACATAAGAAACCCCTCAACTCTGTCCTTTGCCATGCCTTTTATCTGTAGTCTCCACACACCAAGGGGTGGGGACTCAATGCCCTAATGATGTGGCTCAATCAAAGGCCTAATCATAACTTAATCACACCCAAGTACAGACCAGATTACAAACATAATCCAATAGCTATTTTTGGAATTCATAACCATATCAAACTGCTACACTCCACCCTCTGAATTCCAAAAAGACATTATAATATTTTTAAAAAACTTAAATCAGTAATAATGCAAGTACTAAATCATATCACAATTTAAAGAAATACAGTTCGTCTTGGGGCAAAGTCTGTCCGCTATAGATCTCTGAAACTTACAAAACATTTTATCTCTTTCCAATACACAAGTGGACAGACAAAGGATAAACATTTTCTTTCTTTTTTTTTTTTTTTATTTCTTTCTCTCCCCTTCCCCCTCCCTTGTCTGCTCTCTTGTGTCCATTCACTGTGTGTTCTTCTGTGTCTGCTTGAATTCTTGGGGCACTGGGAATCCATGCCTCTTTTTTGTTGTTGTTGCATCATCTTGCTATGTTAGCTCTCCGTGTGCACGGCGCCACTCCTGGGCAGGCTGTGCTTTTCATGTGGGGTGGCTCTCCTTGTGGGGTGCACTCCTTGTGCATGAGGCTCCCCTATGCAGGGGACACCCCTGCGTGGCATGGCACTCCTCACACGCAGCAGCACTGTGCATGGGCCAGCTCATCACACAGTCCTGGAGGCCCTGCGTTTGAGCCCTAGACCTTTCATATGGTAGGCAGATGCTCTATCTGTTGAGCCATGTCTGCTTCCCAGGATAAACATTTTCTTTACAATAAGGAGAAATTGGGAGGGAAACATGAGACATGGGTCCTCTACATTTGAGTAAATCTGCAGGGCATTCTCCATTTTATTTCAGTCTGAGAGTCATTCTTAAGATGATGGTTTCTTCTCCTTGGGTCCTTATGGGAACCCACCCTTTCCACAGGCTTGCCCAACTGACATTTTCTTGGTTCCACCTTCATCAAGCATCTGGGTGTCAACCAAGCACCAGACCTCACCCTCCAAGAGTGTTGGAGTAATTGCCACACCTTACCGAATCTTTGGGTTAGAGTCTTAAACCCCTTGTACAGTGATGTGAAGACAACATTCCCCCTAAACTTTGACAAACAAGCTCATCCCATTCAGAGCAAAGAGTTGACCATCTGGCTTTCCCTAAACTTTGGCATACTGGCTCAACCCTATCAGAGCAACCAGTTGACCATCTGGCCTTCCCTAACCTTTGGCATGCAAGCTCAACCCTCTCAGGACAATGAGTTAACCATTTGGCTTTCCCTAACCTTTGGGGACAGGTCCACCCCTCTCAGAACTGTGGGGTACTGACCTTAACAGCCATAATCCTTGGAGAATGTTCTCTACCCACTCTGTACACTGGAGTGGCAAAACTCTCCCAGAGCAACAGGTGGGAACATCCACCCTCTTCAACTGCTGAGGCAAACTCACCCTCTCTGTACACATGGGTGGGATTCCTCTCTTGGCCCAAGGTGATGTCCTGATTCCATATCTCAGCTTCCACAATTTTCCTCTTAAAGCTGTTTCTCCTTCAATCTCTCCTTTCTATGTCCTTTTTATTCCAGGCTGACAGTAGTTTTTTTCATACAGCTCTCTCAAAAGGCTTGTTGGTTTAGCATGAAGGAAGCAGTGGTCCAAGCCATCAGACAGTAAGACTTTCCATGAGTCTTTCCTAGATAACTGCATCTTCAATCTTGATTCACCAGTTCCAAGTTTAGTTAAGTCCTCCAGTGGGCACTTTTGTCTGGGAGCTTGATTTCCAGAGGCTTGGAATTTCCAGAATCAGTACCTGTTTTCTTTGCACCCAACAGTTCAGTCCTCAGCAAATCTCTCTTATCTAACATTTTGCTATAAACTGCAAGTAGAAGCCAAGCCACATTCTTTGGGTTTATTTTGGAAATTTCTTCAGCTAAATGCCAGGCTTGCCATTTTCAAATTCTGCCTTCCTTAAAAACACCAGGAGTTAATCTTGCTAAGTTCTCTGCAACTTTAAAATATGGATTGCCTTTCCTCCAGTTTCCAATAATTGTTTCATCATTTATTTCTAAGGCATCATAAAAAGTCTCTTTAGCATCCATATTTCTATCAACAGTCACTTCAAAGTGATCTAGGCCTTTTCCATCAAGCATCTCACAATTCCTCCAAAAAATACCCCTTACCCATTTATAAAATATTCCAGCATTTTGGTAATTGCAAAAGCACTACCCCACTTCTGGTACCAAATTCTGTATTAGTCAGCCAAAAGGATGCTGATGCAAAATACCAGAAATTGGTTGGGTTTTTTTTAAAGATTTATTTTATTTTTATTTATTTCTCTCTCCTTCCCCTCACCCCCAACACCTCAGTTGTCTGTTCTCTATGTCAATTGGCTGTGTGTTCTTCTTTGTCTGCTTCTGTTGTTGTCAGCGTAATGGGAATCTGTGTTTCTTTTTGTTGCATCATTTTGTTGTGTCAGCTCTCCATGTGTGCAGTGCCATTCTTGGGCAGGCTACACTTTCTTTCGTGCTGGGTGGCTCTCCTTACGGGGTGCATTCCTTGTGCATGGGGCTCCCCTACACTGGGGACCCCCCAGCATGGCACGGCACTCCTTGCATGCATCAACACTGCACATGGGCCAGCTCCACATGGGTCAAGGAGGCCTGGAGTTTGAACCATGAACCTCCCATGTGGTAGACGGATGCCCTAACCACTGGGCCAAGTCCACTTCCCAGTTGGTTTTTATAAAGGGTATTTATTTGGGGTAGGAGCTTACAGATACCAGGCCATAAAGCATAAGTTACTTCCCTCACCAAAGTCTATTTTCATGTGTTAGAGCAAGATGGCTGCCAATGTCTGCAAGGGTTCAGGCTTCCTGGGTTCCTCTGGGCTCAGCTCCTCTGTTTTCTCCACAGGTCAGCTAGACTATGAGGCTCTCTAGGCTTTGCCTCTCTCCACAAGATCAGCTGTAGGCTATCAGGTGAATGGCTTTGTCTCTCTCTCCAGGGTTTCTGCCATGTCTAAGGAGCTGTCTCTATTCCTCTATGTTCTTCTCAGGTCCTCTCTTCCCAGGGCTTGCTTCTGTTTCCTCTGTGGGCTGACTTCCTGGGGTTCTAGCTTAAGACTTCAGCATCAAAATCCAAAATCAAAACTCCAACATAAAAAAACCCTCAACTCTGTCCTTTGCCACGCATTTTATCTGTGAGTCCCCGCACACTAAGGGGCGGGGACTCAATGCCCTAATGACATGGCCCAATCAAAGCCCTAATCATAACTTAATCATGCCCAGGTATAGTCCAGATTATGACATAATCCAATATCTATTTTTGGAATTCATAACCATATCAAACTGCTACACTGTGCCTTCACTCCAACCCCCCAATAGAATAGGAGGAGTTTCCTCAGCATTTCTGGGCATTGGCAGGCACTTTTGGCCTATAAGGACTGGACTGTTGGGCAACTATGGATCCATACCCACCCTCAGTAGAATAAGAGGGGGCTGGTATTTCCTCACCTTTACTAGGAAGCAGCTGGCATTTTTGACCTGCAAGGACTGGGCTGTTGGGCACTTGTGGTTCCATCCCTATGCCCTAAAGGGCAGAAGGGACAGAATTCCCTCAGCTTCTCAGGGCAACTGCAGGCCTACAGGGATTAGATTCTTGGGCACTCCAGAAGTGTATCCCCACCCCTGGGGGAGGGGGTGCTACAACAGTCTACCTGAGCAACTGCAGTCATTTTGGACCCACATGGATAGAGCACTGTCCACACTTTAGCTTTTTCCCTGCCCCATGCAAGGAAGGAAGGAGTGCGAATCTTCATCAGTCTTTCCAGGCAACTATAGATGATGTAGGCCTGTACAACTTGGATTATAACACATGCCTGTGGCTTTAGTGCTAGCCTCTGATGCAGAGGATAAGGGTGGGGGAAACTTCATCAGTTCCTGGGACAAAGTGGGCAGCTTCAGCCTCCACACCTTACAGTACCAACTACATCTTCAGCTCCTACTATATAACCAGCAAGGGAGAAAAAACAAGAAATCCCTAAACTAAAGGGAGAAACTTCACCCAGAGTGAATACATCTAATAAACCAGATGCCAAGAACAACAAAAAAAATTGCAATCCATATGAAAAACAGGAAGATATGGTCCATTCAAAGGAAGAAGATCAGCCACCAGATAACATAA
This sequence comes from Dasypus novemcinctus, assembly GCF_030445035.2. NCBI lineage: Eukaryota > Metazoa > Chordata > Mammalia > Cingulata > Dasypodidae > Dasypus > Dasypus novemcinctus. The sequence goes on along the minus strand of NC_080683.1, from coordinate 42,594,551 downwards.
AGGAGTTGAGACTAATAATCATAGATGTTCATACATATCTCCTTAATAAATTAAATGAGATGCCTAAAAGAGATAAAAAGGACACTAAGAAGACACTGGGTGGGCACCAAGAAGAATTTTAAAACAAACATAAAAACATAGCAGATCATATGGGAAGGAAAGACACAATAAATGAAATAAAAAATACACTAGAGGCATACAGCATCAGATTTGATGTGACAGAAGAAAGGATCACTGAGTTTGAAGACATGGCCTCCAAAAGTCAACATACAAAAGAACAAATGAAGAAAAGAGTGGAAAACATTGAACAGGGTCTCAGGGAAAATTTCCCAACCCTTTTGAAGGACATAGATATCCATGGCCAAAAAGCACAAAGTAATCTCTTCCAAATAAAATCCAAATAGACCAACTCTGAGACACATGTTAATCAGAATGTAAAGTGCCAGACAAAGAGAATTCTGAGAGTAGCAAGAGAAAATGGTATGTAACAGACAAGGGATACCCAATAAGATAAAGTGCCTACTTCTGAACAGAACTATGGAGGTAAGAAGGAATGTTCTTATATAATTAAGATACTGCAAGAGAAAAAGCAATAATCTTATTACAGCCAGCCAATAATCTTATATCAGGCAAGACTGGCTTTCAAAAATTAGAGTGAGTTTAGAATATTCACAGAAAAACAAGAGAACAGTTTTGCAGGCAATACTAATGGGAGTGCTAAGCCTGAAAAGAAAAAACAGAAGAGGCTTGGAAGAAAGTCAAGAATAGAAGATTATATCAGTAAAAGCAACTAAAAGTGTAAAAATAGTGGTAAAAGTAAAATAGGACAGGTAAAATCCAAACCCAAAATGGATGAAATAATAACTGCCTTTACAGTAATAACATTAGCTGTTAATGGTAAACTTCCCAATCAAAAGGCACTGACTGGGGAAATGGATAAGAAAATATGAGCCATCCATATGCTGTCTACAAGAGACCCAAATGAGACCCCAGGATCCAATAGATTGAAAATGAAAGGCTGGAAAAAGATGTTCCATACATTCAATAACCCAAAAAAACAAATCTGGAGTAGCTATACTTATATCAGATGAAAGAGACTTTAAAAAGAAAAATTCTTATTAAAGACAAAGCAGAACATTATATTAAAGGGGCAATTCATCAGGCAGAAATAACAATCATAAATGTATATGCACTTAACAAGGATGCCCCAAATTACATGAGGAAAACACTGACAAAACTGAAGGGAGAAATAGATGTCTCTACAATAATAATTGGAATCTTCTTTAATACACCACACTCATCCTTGGATAGAAGATCTGGGCAGAGGATCAATAAAGAAAGGGAGAGCTTGTATAATATGATAAATGGACTAACATGATAGACATACACAGAACATGGCACTCCAAAATAGCATGACATACATTCTTCCTAAGTGCTCATGGAAGTATCTCTTTCCAGGATAGACCATATGTTGGGACAGAAAGTAGATCTCAATAAATTCAACAAGATCAAAATTACACTAAGCACTTTCTTTGATCATAATGGAATAAAGTTGGAAAATTAGGCCAAAAAAGAGAAAATTCACAAATATATGGAGATTAAACAACAGACTCTTAAGTAATTAGTGGGTCAAAGAAGAAATTGCTAGAGAAAAGTATAAATATCTTGAGACAAATGAAAACAAGAGCACAACATATCAGAACATATGGGATGCAGTGAAGGCAGTGCTAAGAGGGAGATTTATAGCCCTAAATGCTGACATTAAAAAAGAAGAAAGAGCTAAAATCAATGACCTAACTACACAGCTGAAGAAACTATAAGAAGAACTGCAAACTATTCTCAAAGCAAGCATAAGGAATGAAAGAACAAAGATCAAAAGAGAAATAAATGAAATTGAGAACAAAAAACAATAGAGAGAATTAGCAAAACCAAAAGTTGGTTCTTTGAGAAGAGTAACTAAATTGACAAACCCTTAGCTAGACCGACAGAAAAAGAGAGAAGATGCAAATAAATAAAATAAAAAATAAAAATGGGGATATTACTACTTACCCCAAAGAAATAAAAGAGATCATAAACAGGTGCTATTTACAACTGTATACCAAAAAATGACAATGTCTATGAAATGGAAAAATTCCTAGGAATGTATGAGCAACTTACACTGACTCTAGAAGAACTAGAAGCCTCAACAAACTAATCACAAGTAAACAGTCATCAAACAACTCCCCAAAATGAAAAGCCCATGACCAAATTGGTTTCACAGTTGAGTTCTACCAAGCATTCAAAGAAGATTTAATACCAATCTTACTCAAGTTCTTCCAAAAAATTAAACAAGAAGGAATGCTACTAAACTCATTCTATGAAGCCAATAGCACCCAAATACCAAAGCCAGATAAAGATATTACAAAAAAAGAAATTATAGAACCATTTCCCTAACAAATATGGATGTAAAAATCCTCAACAAAATACTTGCTAATCAAATCCAAAAACACATTAAAAGAATTATTCGTCATGAATAGTGGGTTTTTATACCAGGCTTGCAAGGGTGGTTCAACATAAGAAATACAATCAGTGTAATACACCACATTAATAAATCAAGGAAGAAAAATCATATGATCCTATTTATTGACCCAGAAAAGGCATTTGACAAAATACAGCATCCTTTCTTGATAAAAATACTCCAAAAGATAAGAATTGAAGGAAACTTTCTAAATATGATAAAAGCCATGTATAAAAACCCACAGCTAACATTGTACTCGATGGTGAAAGACTGAAAGCTTTCTCACTGAGATCAGGAATAAGACAAGGATACTCACTGTCACCACTGTTGTTCAATATAGTGCTAGAGGTGCTAACTAGAGCAATCAGGCAAAAAAAAAAAAAAAAAGGCATCCAAATCAGAAAGGAGAAGTAAAACTTTTGCTATTCACAAATGATATGATCCTATACCTAAAAAGTCTTGAAAAATCTCTGTTCATATGCCGATTGAGCCCTGAAACTCAGCAGCGTTGAACACCTGCTCTCAAATTATTGGGCTTACCCAGGACAACTAACAAAAGGATGATAATGGAAAACACCCATCCAAGGAAGGAGTGTATGACTCCAACTGCAAGGAAGACAGTTCCATCCATCTGTCCCATGGGATCTAAGCCCCCTCTCCATCAGACATAGGGTGGACATCACCATCCCAAAATCTTCAAGGTTGAGGAATGAACAAACATAAGGGGGAAATGCAACTATGTACTAAGGTAGACTTATTAATATTTTAGCAGTGGAAGAACTTGTATATTTGATATAAAGGCAATGACCACCAGAGGTCCTGAGGGGAGGAGGAGAGAAAAATAGATGTAACACGGGGACATGTTTTGGACATTGGAATTGTACTGAATGACATTTCAATGACGGATACAGGCTTATGAATTTTGTCAAAACCTATAAATTGTGCAGGGCAAAGTGTAGACTACATTGTAAACTATAGTCCATGGTTAGTAGCAATACTTCAATATGTGTTTATCAACTGTAACAAATGTACCACACTAATGAAAGATGTTGTTAATGGGGGAAAATTGAGAGGGGGAGGAGGGAGAGTATATGAGAACTCTTTATATTTTTGATGTAACATTTATGAAGTCTAAAGCTTCTTTAAATATAAAAAATATTTTTAAAAAAAGAAAGCTCCAAAAAATCTACAACAAAGCTGCTAGAGCTAATAAATGATTTCAGTAGAGTATCAGGATTCAAGATCAATATGCAAAAATCAGTGGTGTTTCTGTACACTGGAAATGGGCAATCTGAGGAGGAAGCCACGGAAAAAATTCCATTTATAATAGTAACTAAAATGATCAAATAATTAGGAATAAACTTGGCCGAAGATGCAAAGCACTTAGTTTTAGCTAACTACAATGCATTGCTAAAAGAAATTTTAAAAGACCTAAATAATTGGGAAAACATTCCATGCCCATGAATTAGAAGACTAAATATCATTAAGATATCAATTCTACCCAAAATGATTTATAGATTCAATTCAATCCTTATAAAAAAAAAATTCCACCAGCATTTTTTAAGCAAACGGAAAACACAATAATAATAAAATAAATTTATTTAGAAGGGTAAGTGGTCCCGAATAACCAGAAACATCTTGAAAAGGCAAAGTGAAGTTGGAGGATTCTCACTTCTGGATTTTAAATCAAATTACCTAGCTACAGTGGTAAAAACACCATGATGCTGGCATAAAGTTAGACATATAGACCAATGGAACCAAACTGGTGGTTCAGAAACAGACCCTCATTTATGGTCAAGTGATTTTTGACAAGCCTGTCAAACCCACCCAGCTGGGGCAGAAGTTTATTCAACAAATGGTGCTGGGAGAAATAGATATTCATAACCAAAAGAAAGAGAGAGGACCCCTTTTTCACACCTTATACAAAAATTAACTCAAAATGGATCAAAGACCTAAATACAAAGCTAGAACCGTAAAGCTCCTAGAAGAAAACAGGAAAACATCTTCAAGACCTGATGGTAGGTGGTTGATTCTTCAACCTTATACCAAAAGCATAAGCAACAAAAGAAAACTTGGATAAATGTTACTTCCTCAAACTTAAACACTTTTGTGATTCAAAGGACTTTGTCAAGAAAGTGAAAAGGCAACCCACTCAATGGGAGAAAATATTTGGAAACCACATATCCAATAAGGATTTGATTTGCATTCTGTATAAAGATATCATAAAACTCAATAACAGAGCAAGCAATCCAATTACAAATGGGCAAAGACTTGGACATTTCTCCACAGTGGAAACACAAATGACCAAACAGCACATGAAAAAATGTTCAATATCACTAGCTTTTAGGGAATTGCAAATCAAAACAACAATGAGACATCATCTCACACGTCATAGAACGGCCATTATTTAATAATAATAATAAAAACCAGAAAACAATAAGTGCTGGAGAGGATACGGAGAAATAGGAACACTCCTTCACTGTTGGTGGGATTGTAAAATGGTGCAGCCTCTGTGGAAGTTAGTTTGGTTGTTCCCCAGGAAGATAAATACAGAACTGCCACATGATCCAGCAATTCCTCTACTAGGAATATATCCAGAAGAACTGAAAACTGCAATGCAAACAGACATTTGCACACCAATGTTCATAGTGGCATTATTCACAATTACCAAAAGATGAAACAACCCACGCGTCCATCAACCAAAGAATGGATAAAAAATTATAGTATACACATATGATGGAATACTATGCTGCAGTAAGAAAAAATGCAAATGCAATTGGGACACATATGATATCATGGATGAATCTTGAAGACATAATGCCAAGTGAAATAAGCCAGACACAAAATGACAAACATTGCATGATCTTACAAATATGAACTAAATAAGAATAAACACATGGGTTAAAACCTAGAGTATCGGTTATTGGGAGATAAAGGGAGGGCTGCGAAGGAGTACTGATGCTTAAAGTAGGGGAGGGCTGTGAAGGAGTACTGATGCTTAAAGTAGGTAGAAGTTTTGACTAGCTTGACTGTAAAATTGTGGAAATGGATAGAGTTGATGGTATCACATTATAGTGAATAGCATTTGGTTTATAAATGGGATTGTGACTGAAAAGGGTAGTCTAGGGATGTAAATGTCAATTGAAAGAAAGCTAGAGAATAATCTAGGGACTGAATAATATAATGAACCCAGAGGTGTATGAAAATTGTGGTTAATAGTACAAATGCAAGAATGGCCTTCTGTGAACAAGAATGGATGTATCGCAGGGTGATGGGAATGTGGAGAAGGATGGGAAAAATACAATTAATATCACCTATGGACTGTAGTTTACAGCAATACTGTAATATTCTTGTATCAATGTCAAAGATGTACTATGTTAATAATAGGGGGGTAGGGAAAAAACATATGGATGCTGTGGATCATAGTTAGTGGTAATAGTGTGATAATATTATCTCATAATCTGTAACAATGTTCCACAATGGTGTAACAATGTTCCACAATGAAAAGGGTGTTTTAATATGAATTCCACGTATGTGCATGATTATTTTGGAAGTTCACAAACTCTAATAAAAATATGATTTTTAAAAAGTCATCAAAACAAAACTTATCAGTCTTAAATAATTACCTTTAGTTAAGGTTCTGATCTCAATCAGTTTAGCTGGTTTTTTTTTTTAACTGCTCTAAAGCTATCTGTGGCGGCTTGCTCGGTCGGTAGAGGTGGGGTCTGGCTGCGGACGAGGGGTCGGTCCAGCTTTGGACGAGGGGTTGGTCCCACTTGGGACGAGGAGTTGGTCCGGCAGCAGACGAGGGGTCGGTCTCACAGGCGTTGCGCGGTTCGGCTGACGGGGTCGCCCGGCAAAGCCGGCGATGAAGGGGTCGCCCGGAGAAGCCGGCGACGAACTGGGGACAAGGGAGGCCAGGCCCTTGTCGGGGGCTCTCAGGACTGGAGGGCGCACGGCAGAAGAACTACCTCGGAGACAAGGTAAACACGCAAGTCCACTTTATTGAGGGAGAGGCAACAGTTTTATAGGGGCTGGGGAAGGCTGATTGGTCGAAGCCACGCCCTGTTCTGATTGGTTGCCGGCGAAAGGTCAGTGGGCGGTACTGGATGGGGGAGGGGTGGTGGTTAGGGATTGGCTGTCGCTGTTGCTGGGGGAAGGGGCAGGGTTTAGGGATTGGTGGCTGCTGTTGCTGGGGTAGAGGGCAGACTTGAGTTTCCCGCCCACGCCTGGCTGTTGCTGCTGTCGGGGGAGGGGAAAAGGGCAGACTGGAATTTTCTGCCCTGCGTCTGCGCAGGGAGAAAGAAGAAGAAGGGTGCCGCCCCACAGGCATCGTGTGGCGCCATCCGGGAGGAGGGGGGTCGCGGAAGCATGGCTGCCGAGAAGGGGAGACCCGAGGGCACTCTGCGCCCATGCCGAGCTCCCTTCAGGGGTGGCAGTGAGTCCGACCAGCCACCCTATTATGGGGGCAGCGGCTTGGCCTGCCGCGGCTGCTCCCCCGCCAGGCCAGCAAACCACACTTCAGCCCGAGGGGTGACCGCAGCTATCAAATTCTGCTAATTTAGCAAAATACTGTAATTTATTCTAAAAGACATTGTTCCTCATTTAAATTCACTTTATAATTCTGAAAAAGCCTTTTGCATATAAAACTAAATATTCTATATTGCTTTCTCTGATCACTTTCCTGAATGAAACACTTCAGCAGTTTCTTGGTATTCATGCAATAAAATCCAAACTCTTTGCTGTGGTTTAAAAGGCCTGTTGTGAACTAACTCTCTCCAACCTTCTCCCATCCACTCTACTTTCCAGTCACACTCCTTCCTATTCCCAAAGTCTGTGAGCCCTCCCCCCACCCTGGGATTTTGCTTGAGAATTCTGTTCCCTTACTCTTCTCAGGAGGGGTTCTTCCCCATTCTTTCGGTATGGACGTGAGCAGCCTTCCCTGTCCACACTCACTAAGGCCGGCTGCAAGGAGTACTGAGTCTCATCACATTTTGTTACACTTGTAACACCTTGAAAATCAGTCATATTCGTCACTTTCTCATGAGTATATTGCCTCTCCCCCATAATACTAAAACGGAAGCCCGTGACGTCAGGGACTTTGCCTGTGTCTCAAAAAATGTAATCTATAGATGAGAAAATAAGTTGTTTAATGGATCCTTTCTTTCTTTAGCCAGGTACTTTCTCAGTATAGTGGTAACATCACAAACTGGTTTTTTTTTTTTAGATCATGAATGAAATTAGCAAGAATCATAATAACTAATGGCAATGCGGCTCTCACTATGTGTCAGGTAGTACTAGAGCTTTTATACATTTATTAACTTGTTCAACTTTCACATCTATTCTGTGAGGTAGGTGCTATCATATTGACCTTTAACAGATGAAAAAGTGAGAAAGGCTTACACAGCTGTCAGTGGTGACACCAGGCCACCTGGCTCCAGAGTCCTTACTCCCAAAGAAGACCCTGCTGCTGATTCAGTCACCCAGTAATGATTCCTTTGCACTGTCAGAGTGCTTAGCTAATTTTGGAACTCTTTCATCTGCTTTGGGTGAAGTTAGGCTAAAATTTTGCCACAGTTGGCTTTGATTGTTCTGTTCCACACAAGAGATTCCTAAAGTGCAGAGGCACCAAGTGATTTATTCAAGATCACAGCAGTGAGATTCCTTGTCCAGCATTCTTTCTTCCTTGGCACTGTGCTGCCCATGAACATGACACAATTCCACATGAAGCATTTTTCCCTCGGAGTCCTTTTAAAGAATCAGCTTCCAGTGGAATTTCTTTCTCCCCCTAGATCACGGTGATCAACAGAGTATAGTATCTGCTTGTGGGGGGACACAAAAGAAATCCTTTAGCAGCAGTCCTGTCACTACACGTTTATGTGATAATGTCACCATGACATAATCACTTTTATAATGGACAATAAAGCAATTGGAAGTTGCTAGACATTTCACAAGTGTGAGTATATTGGTAGTCACTGAATTCACATCCTTATGCACTATAGTTATTTTGATGTATAAATGTCCACTGTCACTGTTTCCAAGTTCTTAAGGAGCAGGTATTGTGTAAAATACCTTTTTTTATAGGAGTTCAAGGCTTGTTAACTTGTCAGAGAAGACAATTTCACAAAGCAGGAGTTTTTCCTTCTTTCATGAAATTAAAGTCAACAATCTTAAAGGTTTTGAACAATTCTAATTTCTCTTACGTTAAACAATAAGTAGTTACTGGGCACCTGCTGCAGCCTGGTGCTATTTTAAGCACTAAGAAATGCAGAAGAGTGGAAAATGGGGGCCTGACCTGTTATGTTTCAAGTTATAGCAACAAAATTAATGCACTTGAAACAAATGGAGAACAAAATAAGACAATATGTAATTTATTCTGAAGTCTATGGTATAAATAACATCAAAATTTTGGAAAGGATGAGAAAGAGAAGAAGGCTTATCAACATATGGGCTACTTTCTGTACATGGACCTACAACATATGAGTAACTTGGTATTTCCATGCTTTTTTTTTTTTAAAGCTAAATTGTTGGGGGTTTTTTTGCTTTTTTTTTTTTTAAGATTTATTTTTATTTATTTAATTCCCCTCCCCTCCCCCGGTTGTCTGTTTTCTGTGTCTTTTTGCTGCGTCTTGTTTCTTTGTCCGCTTCTGTTGTCGTCAGCAGCAGGGGAAGTGTGGGCGGCACCATTCCTCGGCAGGCTGCTCCCTCCTTCGCCTCCTTATGGGTGCACTCCTTGCGCATGGGGCTCCCCTACGCGGGGGACACCCCTGTGTGGCAGGGCACTCCTTGCGCGCATCAGCACTGCGCATGGGCCAGCTCCACATGGGTCAAGGAGGCCCGGGGTTTGAACCGCGGGCCTCCCATGTGGTAGACGGACGCCCTAACCACTGGGCCAAAGTCCATTTCCCTTAATATACATAGCATTGAGTCCTGAGACAAATGGGTGATGGTAAGAATAATATATGCCTAGAAGATGGGTAGGTATTTGAATGAAGTATTTGGATAAGATGATAAGGAAAGACAGGAAGTGTCTGCTCCTTTAGAGTCTAAAGAGCAGAATTCTGAGAGGTTTGGTATAGTTTGAGCAATCCTGTGTTACAGGACTCCCACAAAGTTTCATCCTTAAATGCCTAACTATCACCTGAGTAGCTTTTTGTTTGCTTTACTGTTTTTGAATCTCAAAGTCAAAAAGATATTTGAGCTCAAATATTTTTCTAATATGAAGTTGTACGTGTATTTAAACTAGAATCTAAAGAATTGGAGCCTGATCGAATGAGAGAAAGGAGAAGGAAAGAGGACTTTAAGACAACTCCCTGATTTGGACAACTAAGGAGAGTGGAGCCATTTCCTGAAATGGAGGATTTAGTTGGAAGTAGTTGGGGGAAATGATGAGTTCTGTTTCTGATATGATAAGTTCAAAATTCCATAGGCCATGCAGAGTAGCTATTTAAGAAACAGGCAGAAATACTGCTCTGAAACTCAGGAGAAAAGACCTTGAAGACATCAGCATGTAGGTGGCAGCCAAAATCTTGAGCATGGATAAGTTTTCCACAGAAATTGTATAAGGTTGAGATTTTAGGGAACAAAATATTTAAGAGTAAGTATAGAAAGAAAAAGCTAAGACAAGGTAACCATAAAAATAACAGACATTAGAAATGACCCAGCTGTGGCATAAAAGGCAAGAAATAGTTCTAGAAGAAGGTAGTGATCTACAGGGCCAAACATATAAGAGATCAACACAACTTAGAATCACTACAGTTTCTCAAACTGAGGTTGCCCTAATTGATAGGCCACTTAGAAGTAAATGTAAATTTGCCTCAAAGAAAGAAAACATCTGTGAGAAGGTTACAAAAGTGTGTTTAGTTGGTGAAAACTTATCATACCATACACTTATTACAGGTGCACTTTTATGTTTGAATATTATACTTCAGGGAAAAAGTTTAAAAATAACAAAGCATGCAAGGAGATAAAACTACATGATTGAAAACCTGGGAGGGAAAAGATAATATTCACACCCACAGAAGCACCAAATATTTTTGTTATCAGACACAGAATTTTAAATAACAAAGCTTTTATGTTCGAGATACACAACTGAGAATTTTTGTGGAGTTCTGGAAATTTAAGAAAGGAACAAAATGGAAGTTCTAACCTGTAGAATATGAAAACCAAAATAAAGACTTCAATGAATGGGTTTGACTGAGGAGTAAACACAGTTGAAGAATGAACTGGTGAAATGGAAGATAAGCCAGATAAAATTATCCAGAATGAAGCATGAATTTCAAAGGATAAAAAATACAGAAGAAAGGAAAAGAGGCATAAAGAGTACAGTGAGAAGCTCTAACATATATGTAAATGGAATCCCATTAAGAAACAAGAGAGTGAGTTAACAATATTTAAAGAGGTGATAACTAAGAGGATGTTCCAAAACTGATTAAAACCATAAACCCAGAGGTTCAAGGATCATCAAAAACCCCAAACATGATTGGTTAAAAAAGAAACTACCAAAGACAAAAATAAAATTCTTAGAGGGAAAAATCTGATTATCTTAAAAAAAAAAAAAAACCTACATTTAGACTAACAGTTTAGTTCTTAATAAAACCAATGACTTAGAAGAAAGTGAAGTAGTGTATATAAATATGAAAAGAAAATGACTGCTAACCCATATTTCTGTATACTGTAAAAGTAGCAAAATGGTTTCAATAAGGTTCTGTTGGGATGTAAGTCATTCGTCTCTCCTTGCTTGGCTGTCCCCCATGACTCCCTCCTCATGGATTCTGTGGGGCAGGCAGTTACCCTGTTCATCTTTCTCAACCTCTGCTTTGAGTTGCTATATACTGTCCAGAAAAGCCTCCATCAAATAGACAAATGTGTGTCCAAGCAAACGTTTGAGTCTTCGAGATGGTTCAAGGATGGAATCTTCCACAAGTTCCATGTCGAAGACTCCAAATAAGAAAATCCATAGGAAACAAATCAGTACCTCCAGAATTTCAGTCTCATTATATTGGACAGTATGTGAACAACAAAGCTGCCTGCCTCTAAGCAGCATTAATCTCACTCCACTCCCCTGGATTATCAGAGAGGAGATCTAGTCTCATGTTACTAATGCCCAAGAGGTCACCATGCCAAATGCCAAACATCTCACTAGAAATGCTGGTCTTCTTCCTCAGCCTGTCTTGCAGGATATTTGCCTCATGCAGCCAGTTTTCTTCACTCTACAGTCATCAACCTGTTCCAACTGTAGTGGTTTAAAATCACTGTATTCCTTCCAGTATTGCTTTTCCTCCTGGTTTAGCTTTCCAGGTTCTAACTGAACTTCTCAAGATTGTTGGTTTTTTTTAGTTTACTTCAACTTCCTTCATTTCCTGAGTCAGCCTCACTTTGTCACCCCATCTGTAGATACTCCTCCTAGTCACGCTGTAGCTCCTTAATGTCCAAAAAGCATTTGTAACTGCCATTCATCTTTGGTGACAAGGAACTGAGTATCTAGCCACTTAAAGAATGACAGAGCACTCCTTACATGGCAAATCATCCACTTCTCTTTGACTTGGTAGGAAGTCAACAATGTCCCCAGTAACCTTCAGAGAAGGGTTGATAATATCAATGATTCACACTACTACAATGACAGAGAAGCTATTAAGCATTTCCTATTAATCTCCCAGTTTGAAGAGGGTCTTCAAGAGGCCCCACCCTGTTGACACCTGGCTCCTTCCTTGAGTAAGGGCCTCCCTGGAGATGGAGCTTCCCTGGAGTTAGAGTCTTCCTCCAGGGTCTTATCTGACTCCCCTGAGCTAAAGTGACCACAGTGCTGAAAGCTTCTGGCAAATGCTAAAATCTGGATCATGACACAAGCATACAGTTGCAGTGGCTGGTTGAGGACTTCCAAATGCTGTGCTCTGGGGACATGGCATTTTGGATATTTGCACTTACATGATCCCAAGCCTTCTCTGGCTCCTCAATTCCTGACCTTTTATCCTTTCTTCTAGAACACTGATTTTCTAAAATAGTAATATTTCAAATATTATCTTGACACTTTCCCTTAAAATGTAATGCCTTCTTAATTTCTTAAACTTTTATACCCTCCTTAACGTCTCTAAATCCAGGGATCTTTCTAAAAGGGAAATCTGATCATTTTAACTGACATCCTTAAAACTTTCAAAAGCAGTCCTTCTTGAACCAGAATGATCCTACTAAAATGGAAATGTGTGCTGGCTTCCAGGGTCTGCCTTCCCAGTATGCTCAGGTTAAAGTCCAATTTTTGCCATAACTTGTTACATAGCACATACTTGCCTTTCCACCTCCATCTCTTTCCATTTTGCATTCTCCACTCACACTCTCCTCTGTGTTTCATCTGTTCTGAGCTCCCTTTCATTTCTTTGAGAACTCCATACTATTTCATCAACCTGGAACCCTCTTTCTTCTCCATAGCCCAGCAATCTCCCATTCATCCTTCAGGTCTTGACTTTGATGTCACCTCCTCCAGGAAGTTTTCCCTGCCCTACAAATCTATGTTAGGTGCCAACAAGTTCTTTTGATAGCACACTGTACCTCCTTTAAAACATTTAATTATATGAGTCTGGCATATAGTGGTCACCCAAAGTCTGTTGAATGAGCAGGAGAAAAAAAGTGAATGGAGGTGAGGAAAGAGAGTCACTGTGTCTAGATTTCCCTTTCTAAAAGGATGGGAGCATTTAAAGTAAAAAAAGGGTCAGGGCAGATAGCTCATGTATTTGGTACCTTGCCAGTGGGCCCTACTTTGAGGATTGTGCTCCCCAGTGTGACAGAATTGGACTCAGTTCTGGTTTCCCTACATATGGCTCTTCGGTCCCTTCTATTTGAACCTATAGTTGGTGCTGGAGTTGGTAGGTGTACGTTCAAGGGACTTGAATCTTTGGACTGTCCATGTGCCAACTGGGCCCTGAGTCTCAACAGGTTGCAACCCCTTCTTTCCAGTTCATTGGACTCACCCTGGACAACTAACAAGGAGGTGATGGTGGTTGTCCATCAAGGACAAGGAACCAAGAGAGTCTCATCCATCAGTCATATGGGACTATAACCTACTCTCAATCAGAGGCAGAATGGGCATCGCCATCCCAGAATCCTCAGGATTGGAGAATGAACTATGGACTAGAGTGGACCTACTGGTATTCTACTATAGACTTATTGTGTGATTCTAGCAATGGAAGAAATTATATCATTGATGTGGAAGCAGTGACCACTGGTGGTTCTGAGGTCAGGGAAAGGGAAAACAGGTGTAATACGGGGGCATTTTGGGGACTTGGGGATTGTCCTGAATGACATTGCAACTACAGATACAGACCATTATAGATCATGCCATAACCTACAGAATTGTGTGGGAGAGAATGTAAATTATAATGTAAACTATATTTGATAAACTATACATGATATATATATATCATGCTTAGTGGCAGTGCTCCAAAATGTGTTCATCTGTTGCAATGAATATACCACACTAATGAAGGATATTGTTAATGGGGGTAAATGTGGGCAGTATGGGGAACAGGGTATATGGGAATCCCCTATATTTTCACGTAACATTTATGTAATCCAAATATCTTTTATTTTAGAAAAAAATTTCCAAAGTAAAATAAACAAAAGGAATGTAGGATCACAACCATGGCAGAACTGAAGTTACCAAGGCGAATGGCGATGATTGATGGCATCAGGTCCTTGAGAATGGAGAGGGGAGTTGATCCAGAATTCAGGCAGCAAGTTTCATCTTGGACAGTTATAAAAAGCTAACACTTATTGAGTATTTACTATACACTAGGAACTAAGCTATAATGAGCTTAAATAACTTTCTAAAAGATTGCCCAGCTTGTAAACAAAGAAATGGGATCTAAATCTAGGCTTTACTGGATATGGAGAAAAGTCTTAACCACCCACAAAACCGGATTTAAAGAGGACATCTCCCTCTTTAAAGCTGAGGGAGGATATTTATTTGAAAGTTTATCTAAATGTTTATCTAGCTTATCTAGATAATTTGGGGTTAGGGAGAGTGAAGTGGGGGGAGGGGAGCGGTAGAAAAATGTAATACATCCTGCCTGAGAGTTCCTACTTTTTTCGGGGAGAAATTGGTGTCATCTGCTGAGCATAACAGAAGGGAGGCTTTAGTAGATTAGAGAATGTGGGACTCCCTGCTATGTTATTTAGGGACATCTTATTCACAAGTATGTCTCTTAGACCCATGCTACTTAAAGTGTGGTCCATGGGACCAGTGCTGATTTTCAAACCATTTGTTGCCTCTCCCTGACAAGTATAGAAGTTGGAAATAAACATTTAGGAATTTTAATAGCCAAGTGCACAATTGCTGCCTCATCTCCTTGAACAGGATATAGATGCGTCTGGGTGTTGTAGAACTCACAAATGTGGCAAGAACTGTGTATCGGTTGGCTATTAACTGGACATGTAAATAAAAACAATAAATGGCCCTTTTCTGTAGATAGTTTGAGAAGCACAGGTTTAGAATACCTTAAGAATAGAAGGAATTAGTAAGGTTCTGAGGGATACGCAGCTGACTTTTTCCCAGGATGACTTCACATGACATCCAACATCTGAACTACAAGCCATGGAAAAAGGAAGCCTTTCTTCCCTAGAAATGGCTTTGCCCACTCTGGGGAATGTTATAAATGAACACGTGCAATGAATGCAGCAATTGAGCTGAGAAGTACCGCTGCAAACTCTGTGACCTACATAACTGAAGCAGAGTTGGTATGGAAAAAAAAAGGAAAGAAAAAGAAGGGCGGGAGTAGTAGGCTGGTCTGAGAACGAGAAGACCTTGGTCTAGGTTCAGCTCTGCTTCTGACAGCTGCTGTAATCCTTAAAACGTCACCTAATCCCTTTAATCCCCCTGAGCCTCAGTGTGCTTATCTTGAAAAGAAAATGTACCTGAGGAGAAAAAGAGAAGGGTGTTGCCCTGTATAATCCCTAAGATTTCTTCAAACTCTAGTATTCCATTATTATCCATAAAGTGATTCTGAGAAATTCCACCCATGAACACTAAAGCGCATTTAGCCCATAGCTTTTCAATGCAAGTTGTAAACAGCCATTAGATCAAGTGGGATCCTACCTAAAGAGGGGACACATGTTCCTTACACAAGAGCTGAAGAAATAGCAAAGTGATTTCCTAATATTTCTTGAATTCATAGCAAAAAGTGCTACATGCAAAATATTCCTACTTTGTGGAAAACACTGTGTTCCTGATAAATTTTTCTTATAGTGTCTTGAATATATGTATAACCTCAATGAAAAGAACCTTCAGAAAAAATAATTGCTCCCTAAATTGTCCTAACTTCAACATATAACTATGGCTATATTAAGCCCTGCTTCTCTCAGCTCTTTAAGAATTGGAAGCTAAATATAATATTTGCTTAATAAATACATGGTTATTCACTTAAATATATAGCATTTTTTAGCTTAATGATGATGTTCAGGTTTTCTATACCCTACTTCATCTGTGGTCCTGTGATTTGACAGTTTATTCTTTGTGTATATTTATATACGCACTGAAGGACTCTGAGGACCATGCATTACCCTCATTGTAAAGAACTAGATAACTTGGGTCAGAGTCCAAATGTTCATTTCTATTTTGGTAAGAACATTTCATTATCTTCTGGTAGGACCTAATAGAATATTATTGTTTAACTGTTTCTGAGTGGTTTTTACAGACCATCCTCTGTAACTCTCTGGTATTACTTGATTTAGTTGAAAGAATCTTTCCAGTTGAACTGTGATGGATAGTAACCTAAGATTAGTTTTCTACAAAATAAAATAATAAACCCTCAAGTGAAAACACTTCCTTTGATATTTCCATATCTTGGCAGCTGTGAATAAAACTGTGGTTTGCATTTAAATAGGATGCTAATTTATTCCTTTACATAATTTTTGTGAGAAAATAATAACCCTAAAACGTTCAAGGTCATTTTCTAAGCTATGGTTTAATATTTGCCAACTTGTAGAAATGCTATTTTGCTACCAGCATATGGTCAATGACATACAGTTTATTTCCAGGTGCACTATTAATAAGTACAATTTTAAATAATGAAAGGTAGATTAGGTCCACTCTTCTTTATAACAGCAAATTCCACAGTTCTTCCTCTGTAATCATCTTAGAACACCTGAAATACAAACTATAAGAATAAATTAATCATTTTTTCCACTTTTCTAAAGATTAACATTAATTAGACTTAAGCAGAAATGTCTCTGCAGAGAAATTCTTCCCTGAAAATATATTGTCCTTGAGATTTTTTTTTTTTTTGGTTCTGGTTTTACTTGAGTAATCAGAGGATAAAAAACATGTATCTATTTATAGTTAGATATATATTTTTTATTCATTTATGTTTATTTATTTTAGACCTTTCAGTATAATTGTAACAGTTACTTGATATAGTTAACCTGAGATTTTGGTTTTCCCAAGGCAACAGAAAATAAATACTAGTTCATTTCTAACCTTTGAATCCACAGGTCCCCCATTGTCAATTGCCCTCAGTCCCTTTAAAAGGGAAAAGGGAGACATTGAGTGCTGGCAGCCCAGGAAAGCTATACACTGAAAGGGAAAATCCATGTTGGGACACAACCAAACAATAAAATAAATAGAAAAACTAACATGCACCAATAATTTGAAAATCATTTTACTTCTAAAATGTTTCCATTTGATCTGAAATATTTGGTCAAGTCATTTTCAACATTTTTGACTAAAACCCAAAAATTTTGTCCTTTTAGATTAAATCATAGCAACACAAACTTGGTAGTTTCTTTTTTTAATTCAAATTTTTAAACAATCATGTAAATCATACAGGATTCCCATATATCACCCCACCACCAACAACTTACCTTGTTGTGACACTTTTGTTACAAGTGATGAAACAACATCATCACAATATTACTGCTATCTATAGTCCATAGCTTATATTTGGTGTATTTTCCCCAAACGTACCCACTTAATGATACCCTGTATTAGTATTATGTATTTGTTATAGTTCATTAGAAACTGTTCTCATATTGTATGTTACAGTCCATCGCTTACCACAGGGTTCACTGTGTTATATGGTCCCCTGCTTTGTACCATCCATCCAAAGTGTACATTCAGTTTCATCACAGTTGTGCTGTCATCAGCTCAACCCATTTGAGAACATTTTCATTTCTCCAAAAGGAAAAATCTCATATTCCCTTATACCCCCCATTATTGACCCTTAGCATTGATACAGTACTTTCTTTGCCATTGTAAAAATATTACAATATTTTTACTTAACTAGAGTCTATGTGTTACATTAGTTATATTTCCCATGCATTTCCATATTTTAGTACCTCATAATAAGAGAACATTCTTGTACTTGTATTATTAACCACAATCATCATCCACCACTAAAATCACTACATTATACAGTCCCTAGATTATCCTCTAGCTTTCTTTCAATTGACATTAACCTCCCTAGACTACCCCTTTCAATCACATTCACCTTTGTGAATGTTATTGTTAGTTATATTCACTAAAATGTTATCATCATCTCTATCCATTTCCAAACATTTACAATCAACCTTATTAAAGTATCAGTTCCCCTTACCCAACCCATATTCTATCTCCTACTAACTTATACTCTATAGTTTGACTCCATGAGTTTACTCATTGTATTTAGTTCTTATTAGTGAGACCATACAATATTTATCCTTTTGTGTCTGGCTTATTTCACTCAACATAATGTCCTCGAGGCTCATCAATGTTGTCACATGTATCCTGATTTCATTTCTTCTTACAGCTGAATAGTATTCCATGGTATGTATATACCACAGTTTGTGTATCCATTCACCAGTTGATGGGCATGTGGGCTGGTTCCACATTTTATCAATTATGAATAATGCTGCTGTGAACATCAGTGTACATATGTCTATGCACGTACTTACTTTCAGTTCTTCTGAATATATTCCTAGTGACATAATTCTGGATAGTATAGCAGTTCTAAATGAAGCTTCCTGAGGAA
The DNA here is from genome assembly GCF_030445035.2 of Dasypus novemcinctus. Lineage (NCBI taxonomy): Eukaryota > Metazoa > Chordata > Mammalia > Cingulata > Dasypodidae > Dasypus > Dasypus novemcinctus. The sequence goes on along the minus strand of NC_080683.1, from coordinate 42,576,059 downwards.
CCACCAAGTTGCCTTCCACAGAGGCTGCACCATTATAAATTCATACCAATAGTGAATGAAATTACTGTTTCTCCACATCCTCTCCAGCACTTGTAGTTTTCTGTCTTTTTAATAATGGCCATTCTGTAAGTTGTGAAATGATATCTCATTAAGTTTTGATCTTCATTTCCCTAATAGCTAGGGATGTCGAGCATCTTTTCATGTGCTTTTTGGCCATTTGTATTTCTCCTTTGGAAAAATGTCTGTTTAAGTCTTTTGCCCATTTTTTAATTGGGTTGCTTGTCTTAATTGTTGAGTTGTATGATTTCTTTATATAATGGATATCAAATCCTTATTGGGTATGTGGTTTCTGAAAATTTTCTCCCATTGAGTAGGCTGCCTTTTCAACTTCTTAACAAATTCATTTGAAACCCCAGAAGAGTTTAATTTTGAGGAGGTCCCTTTTTTTTTTCTTTCATTGCTCATGCTTTAGATGAAAGTTTTAAGAAGCTACCACCTCCCACAAGAGCTAAAAGGTGTTTTCCTACATTTTCTTCTTGGAGCTTTAGTTGTCACTTTTATATTTAAGTCCATGATCCATTTTGAGTTAATTTTTGTATAAGTTGTGAGATAGGGGTCTTCTTTCTTTCTTTCAGCTATGGATATCCAGTTTTCCCAGTACCAAGTGTTGAATAAACTGTTCTGATCCAGCTGGGTGGGCTTAACAGCCTTGTCAAAAATCACTTGACTGTAGATGTGAGGGTCTATTTCTGAATTCTCAATCTGATTCCCTTGGTAAATATGTCTATCTTTATGCCAGTACCATGCTGTTTTTACCACTATAGCTAAGTGATTTAGTTTACCAAGGGCTGCTGATGGAAAGTACCAAAAATGGGTTGGTTTTTATAATAGGAATGTTATTTGGGGTAAAAGCTTACAGTTCCGAGGCTGTGAAATGTCCAAATCAAGACACCATCAAAGATGCTTTATCACCAAAATCAGCTACAGGTAATCCTGGTGTCCGGCCACATGGTGAAGATGGCTACTGATCTCTGCTGCGGTCTCTGCCTTCCCCTCCAGAATCTACCATCTCCCAGAGCTCAGCTCTGGGCCACCAGTTTTAGGGCTTATCTCCTCTGGGCCTCCTTTTTCAATCTCACAGGGCTTCTCAGCCTTTTTGCAGCTGTGGGTGAACCTGGAATCCTTCGTCTCACACGGCCAGATCAAATACGGCAGAGCTCCCTTTTCCTGTTGTGTCTCTCTCTGTGTCTCCATTTCTATCAGACCCAGCAAGAGGGCAGAGACTCAACCTGAGTCACACTTTACTGCCATAATCCAATCAAAGGGGTCTCACACCCACAGGAATGGATTAGTTTAAAAACATAATCTTTCTCTTTTGGGGATTCATAAAAGAATTTCAAACTGTCACAGTAAGTAATGTGCTTTAAAGTTGGGAAGTGAGAGTCCTCCAAATTCTTTCTTCTTTTTAAAGATATTTTTGGGTAATCAGGACCCTATACACTTCCCCAAAAAATTGATAATTGGCTTTTCGAATTCTGCATTTTAAAAAAGGTGTTGGAATTTTTACTGAGATTATGTTGCATCTGTAAATCAATTTCGGTAGATTGACATCTTAAAGATAGTCTTCCAGTTCATGAACATGGACTGTTCTTCCATTTATTTAGGTCTTATTTGGTTTCTTTTAGCAATGTTTTGTAGTTTTCTGCATACAGGTCCTTTATGTCACTGATCAAGTTTATTCCTAAATACTTTATTATTTTTGTCGCTATTGTAAATGGAATTTTTTCTGACTTCCCGCTCAGATTGCTCATTTTTAGTGTATAGAAATACTATTGATTTTCATATTCATTTTGTACCCTGCCACTTTGCTGAACTTGTCTATTAGTTGTATTACCTTTGTTGTACTTTTCAGAATTTGTTATGGACAGGAACTGTATCATCTACAAATAGCAAAAGTTTTACTTCATCCTTTCCTATTTGTGTGCTTTTATTTCTTTTTCTTGCCTAATTGCTCTAGCTATAACTTATATTATTCTTGATTTCAGAAGGAAAGCTTTCAGGTTTTCACTGTAGAGTACAATGTTAGCTTTGGATTTTGCATACATGCACTTTATCATGCTAAGAAAGTTTCTTTCTACTCCTATCTTTCAGAATGTTTTTATCAAGACATGATTCTGTATTTTTTCACATGCCTTTCCTGTGTCAATTGAGAGATGATTGATTTTTATTCTTTAATTTATTAATGTGGTGTATTACACTAATTGATTTTACTGTGTTAAGCCACCCTTGGATACAAGGGTATCCACTTGATCATGGTGTATAATTCTTTTAAAGTGCTTTTGGATTCCATTAGCATGCATTTTCTTGAGAATTTTTGCATCAATATTCATTAGAAAAATGGGTCTGTAATTTTCTTTTTTCATAATGTCTTTATCTGGGTTTGGTATTAGGGCTCATAGAATGAGCTTGGTAGAATTCCTTCCTGTTCAATTTTCTGGAGGAGTTCGAAAAAGGTTAGTATTAGATCTTCTTTGAATGATTGGTAGAATTCACCCGTAATGCCATCTGGTCCTGGGCTTTTCATTTTGGGGAAGTTTTTGATACCGTTTCAATCTTTTTACTCAGGATTGGTTTCTTGAGCTGTTCTATTTCTTCTAGGGTCAGCACAGGCTGTTCGTGTGTCTAGGAATTTGTCCATTTCATCTACATAGCCTAGTTTGTTTGCATATAGTTGTTCATAGTATCCTCTTATGATCTCTTATTTCTGTGGGGTCAGTAGTAATGTCCCCTCTCACCTTCTGATTTTATTTATTTGCATTTTCTCTTTTTTTTTTCTTTGTCAGTCTAGCTAAGGGCTAGTCAATTTTGCTGATCTTCTCAAAGAATCAACTTTTGGTTTTGTTGATTCTCTCCATTGTTTTTTGTTCTCAATTTCACTTATTTCTGCTCTAATCTTTATTTCTTTCCTTCTGATTGTTTGGGATTAGTTTGCTCTTCTTTTTCTAGTTCCTCCAGATGTGCAATTAGATGGTCATCAACTTTAGCCTTTAGCACTTTCTCTTTTTTTCCTTTTTTTACTGACTTTTTTAAAAATCCAATTACTATTTTTAATGCACATTTTACTTCTGGTAGTGATGCTTTATTTATTTATTTATTTACTCCCCCCATCCCAAGATGGCTCCTTCATGCTCATTGTTTGTGCTCAGTGTCTGCTCATTGTGTCTGCTTGCTATGTGCTTGCTGTGTCTGCTCACTGCCTCTGCTTGTCTTCTTTAGGAGGCACTAGGAACTGAAACTGGGACCTCCCAAGTGGGAGGCAGGTACCCAATTGCTTGAGCTACATTGCTCCATTTGTTGTGTCCCTCGTTGTGTCTCCTCATTGTATCATCTTGTTGTGACAGCTCATTGTCTGCTTGTTGTCTGCTCATCTTCTTTAGGAGACACTGGGAACCAAACCTGGGACCTCCTATGTGGAGGCAGGTGCCCAGCTGCTTGAGCCACATCTGCTCCCCTTTTTCTACTTTTTTAAGGTAAGCATTGAGGGGTATAAATTTCCCTCTCGACACTGCCTTTGCTGTATCCTAAAAGTTTTGATATGTTGTGTTCTCCTTTTATTTTCCTCAACTTATTTACTGATTTCTCTTGCAATTTCCTCTTTGACTAACAGATTATTAAGAGTGCGTTGTTTTAATTTCCATATATTTGTGAATTTTCCCTTTTTCCATCCATTATTGATTTCTAACTTCATTCCACTATCATCAGAGAAAGTGCTTTTAATAATTCCAGTCTTTTTAAGTTTACTGAGACCTGTCTTGTGAGCCAATATATGGTCTATCCTGGAAAAGGATCCATAACACTTGAGAAAAGTGTATATCCTGCTGTTTGGGGATGTAAGGCTCCATAAATATCTGTTAGGTCTAGTTCATTTATCATATTATTCAAGCTTTCTGTTTCCTTATTTTCCCTCAATCCAGATGTTCTGTCTAATGCTGAGAGTGGAGTATTGAAATTGTTTTTTCCAGTGTGTGCCTCGTGTATTTTGGGGAACCCAGGGTAGGTGCATAAATATTTATGATTGTTATTTTTTTTCTTGGGGAATTGCCCCTTTTATTAATAAATAGTGACCTTCTTCATCTCTTATAACAGTTTTGCATTTAAAATCTATTTTGTCTGATATTAGTATCGCTACTCCAGATCAGTTTTAGTTACTATTTGCATGGACTATCTTTTATAACCTTTCACTTTAAGCCTGATTTTGTCCTTCATTTAAGGTGAGTCTTTTGTAGACAGCATATAGATAGGTCATAATTTTTATCCATTCTGTCAGTCTATGTCTTTTGTTTGGGGAGTCCTATCTATTAACTTTCAATTGTCAGTTTTTTATTTATTTTTAAAGAAGTTTTAGGTTAAATAAAAGTAACATCAAAAATATAGGGGACTCCTATATACTCCAACTCCTCCACCTCTGACACCCTCCAATTAACAACTTTCACTCAATTTGTTACATCAATTTGTTAAAATTAATGAACAAATATTGAAGCATTGCTACTAACCAAGTCTATAGTTTACCTTATGGTTTATGCTTTGCACCGCACAATTTTATAGGTTTTGAAAAAATGTGTAATGGCCTGTATCCATCATTGTAATATCTTGCAGAACAATCCAGTGTCCCAATTCCATGTCCCATGTCATACCTTTTCTTCCCTCTCCCTCAGTATATTACACAAATAACATTCACAATAATGTTATTACTGTAAAGGCTTTATTTACTTCATCCATTTTAACCTTTGACTTTCCTTGTCATATCTTACTATTGTCTGTCTTTTTACCCTTTAATTTACCCTTGCTAATAATCCTCATTTTTACACTCTTCTCCAAGTCTCTCACCCTTGTCTTTTCCTTTCAGGCTGCAATGCTTCCTTTACTATCTCTTGTAAATCCAGTCTTTTGGTAACACACTCTCTTGGTTTTTGTTTTTTGCTTACCTGTTAAGACCTTTAAACTCATCCTCATTTTTGAAGGATAGTCTAACCAGATAAAAAATTCTTTGCTGGCAGCTTTTCTTTCTCAGTACCTTTAATATGTAATACCACTGGCTTCTCACTTCCATGGTTTCTGATGAGAGATTAGTACTTGGTTTTATTGAGTTTCTCCTGAATGTGATGCATTGCTTTTCTCCTGCGGCTTTTCTGTTGCTTTCAGAATCCTCACCTTATCTCTGGCATTTAACATTCTGAATAGTAGGTATCTTTGATTAGGTCTATTCAGATTTATTCTGTTTGGGGCTCATTGTCCCTCTCAGATTTTGATATTTATGTCTTTCATAAGGGTTGGAAAGATTTTGGTCATTATTTCTTCAAATATTCTTTCTGCCCCTTTTCCATTCTCTCCTCCTTCTGGGACTCTTATGATGTATAAATTTGTGCATATCACATTATCATTCAATTCCTTGAGAACGTGTTCCATTTTTTCCCATTCCCTTCTCTTTCTGTTCCCCTGTTTTTCAAGTCCATATGCTCTGCCTTCTAATTCATTAATTCTATCCTCAACCAATTCAAATCTGCTGTTATGTGCCTCTAAAATATTTTTAATCTCATCCATTATGTCTTTTATTCCCATAAACTCTTATTACTTTTCTTTTCGTGCTTTCAAATTATTCTTTATGCTCATTTTGTGTCTTCTTAATATCCTTTATCTCTTTAGCTGTGTTTTCCTTCAACTCCTTTAATTAATTTAAAAGATTTGTGTTAACATCATTGATTAGTTGTCTTAAATCTGTGTCTCATCAGGATTTTCTATTTGTTCCTTTATCTGGGCCATCTCTTCCTGTTTCTTAGTATGTTTGTAATTTTTTGTTGATGTCTAGGCATCTAATTATGCTGGTGAATTTACTCTGATTGTCAATTCCTCTCACCTAGTGGTTTTGTTTCATAGCTCTTCTTTGATATTTGGTTCAATTTATTCTAAATCTTTAAACTTGTCAGCTTAATTTAACAAAATAGGTCCAGGGATCCACTAATAGGGCACAGACCAGATCCAAATGTCCTGGGACATGAGAGATTCCAAAAAGCTTTTTGTCTTCTTTCAGTTTCCCAGCAAACCAGCAGGTGGCACTCCTTAGCAAATCGTTCTACAAAGGTGTCTTTCAAATTCCACTTGCTTGGCTGGCTAGCACTGAGATTCAAAGCAGAATTTGCTGGCCAAACTCACTAAAGAGAAACGACTCTCTACCCTCCATTGCACTCTCCCTCTTCCCAGGGAGGAAGACGTCCATGCCTCAATCAGTTGGCCACAGTGAGCCACAGGCTTTACTGAGGCTGTTCACTTTGTATATGGGGGCTCATTGCCATTCCCAGATATATCTTCATTTCTCTGTCCCTCTCCCTCCTGGGCAATGTGCATCACTCTTCTGGGATTCAGATCCCAAAATTAGCTCCCTTGGACAGCTATTTGCCCTTCCTCCATTGTTTTTGTAAAAGAGTTGAACCCTCCCGATGTACTCCAATGCCATCTTCCTGGAAGTAGTATCTTAATAGTGATAATCAAACCTCCATTTCATCAGAGTTCATAGATTATTCATTGCTCCAAAAACTAGTAGGAACTCAAAGAAAAAGAGCAGGGACCAGAGGAGAGGACTACCAAGAAAGCTTCACTGGCTCTGGCCTTACTAGGATACTTATAATATTGCAGCTGATCTGCAGTCATAGTGTAAGGCATTCAGTCACTCAAATTTATCATGGTGGAGCTACAATTCCAAATTAATCTCCTTTCCTTTTATTATAGGTACATTTCCCTAGGAATGATAGCAGTGAATCCTTACCGGGGTCCCCCATCTTTGTGAATAATACTACAATGTATCCATGTTCCAAAGCTAGAAACCTCCACCTTTGACTCCACTTTCTTCCTCATTGTCCACATCAGGCAATCACAAAACCTTATACTTTCTAAATATTGCTTAAATTTTATCCCGTTCTTCTGCATTACTATACTATATTTTTTTAATGTAAAATTCACATAACACACATTTAACCACCCTTTCTTTCTCCCATCTAATTTCATATTGCTACAGAAGTAATCTTTCTGGGATAATGTTTTCCCAGTGGAATTCTTGTAATGCAGGTAAACTACTGAGTTAAGCAAGAAGCAAATATTGGAACTTCAGTTTGCTTTTACTTTTATCTAAAAATAAAAGAAATTAAGCTATATCATGGATTAATACTGGTTCCCCCACTTGTTCATATGTGTTAGATGGTCACACATCAGCATAGTACCCAAGCTTTCTTGAGGGAAGAACAAACTGGCCCTTAAGGGGAAAAGGAACAAGGGGGTTAGACAAATAGATAAATAGACTATAGAGCTCAGAAAGATCCAAGCCTATTTGATTTTGCATATGACTGAGGGGCCTTATATGTGGATATGACTGAGATGACTGGATTATCTCTAAAATATGCTGCCCGCTTCTTTGTAGATTAGGCACGACCACATTTGCCAGTTCCCCATTGCAGTTAGATGTGACCATATGGATAAGTTCTAGGGAACAGAGAGATCTGTGCTGCTTCCTGGCCAGTGCCTGTAAGACAATAGTGTTCCTTCCCCATTTTCTATTTTCCCTTCCTTTGGCTAGTATCCAGATGAGGTAAACCAGCCTCAATCAGGTATTATGACTCTGGAGGAGAAGGAAATAGCAAGTTGGAAGGGACTTAGTCCCTGAGTCACCACATAAAAGAGAGCCACCCACCAACTTGCGATGCTTGCCTTGACTATCAGGCCATTGAATGTGGGTGTTCTATTTATTTTACAGTTGCTTAGTATACCCTAAGTCATTCATTGGACAAAGGATGAACTATTTAATGTACAATGCAGAGGATCTAAATTTGTAAAAATACAATAAAATTAGAATCTTATGTACCATACATACAATTAACCCCATGTGGATTAAAGGCATAAATATAAAAAGCAAAACATTAAAGTACGTGGGAAAAACATAAGATCATAGCTTTATTACTTTACTGTACAGGTTTTAATAAATGTGGCCCAGGAAATACCAAATATAAAGGAAAACACTAATAAATTAAACTATAGTAAAATTTTTAAATTTCTATAGAAAAAAAATCACCATAAACAATGACAAAAGACAAACAAGAAACCAGAATAGTCTCACTGCCCATATAATTAACAGAATTGGCATACTAAATATATATATAAACTCTTAAAAATTAACAAGAAAAATGAAAACAACCCAGTAGAAAAATGGACAAAGAATTTGGCCAGCCAGTCAACAAAGAAAGAAACCCAAATGTCCACCAAATATATCTTTAAACTTTAGAAACTATAGGATATGATTTTTACCACATCATAATGGAAAACTTTTTTAATCTGATCATTCTAAGAGTTGGTGAAAAATGATGGAAATGCAAACTCTCCTAGATTGTTGGTGTGAATATAAACTGACACAACAATCTCATAGAACAAGTAATTTTTAGCAGAGTTAAAGATAGGAATATTTGGAGATTCTACCCCTAGTAATATAGTTTAAAGAAAGCCTTGCACATGTACAAAGATGTTCATAGCAACATTGTTTGTAATAGCAAAAAAAAGAAAGAAAATATCCCAAAAAGGGAAATGAATAAATTGTGTTGTGTTCATGTAATGGAATACAGCATAGGAGTTTAAAAACTAAATCTAAGTCATTCCATTTAATATGAAACTGATTCCTGTAACAAATAAACCCCAAGAGTTCTGTGCCTTAACAACATAGGTGTTTGCTTTTCCTCTACATTAATTTTGGTGTTCATCAGGCAGCCTTCAGTCTGGGCATTTATACTCAGACTCCTCCCATCTTCCATCTCCATTTCTAGGGTCTCCAGAGTTCTTTGCTTCAAGCAGAGAAAGAGAGAATGGAGACAGGTGTTGAGAGAGGCAATCTAACATGTTGCCTGAGCACCCCTGCACATTCTTGCTGATAAGCCACACATACAAGACACCAATGGCCCATTCTTAGGGTTGTGTTTGTGGCAAGCTATCTTAAGAAATGAGGTAAGGTCTCCCACAGACAATGAGCTGGCTTGTTACCAATAACTATAAAACAGTGAGCCCCCCAAGCTCAGTGTTCCTCTCTGGTAACATAACCCACTGTGCAGACATCCATGATGGTCCCTTTTGTTCACCTTCATAGGATTTGGTGGGCATGGAGAACTGACACCAGGAAGCTATGCTCCAGCTTTTGCTGTGAGTAATTAAGTCCCTTGTCTCCGACTCAGGAACTTTGGGTCTTGTGCCAGCACCCATGACACTGTAACAGATTGGCTTATTAGCCCACATGTAGAGTAAAATCTCAGACCCTCCACAATTCTTAATAAAAACAAACAAAAACAAAAAAAACACTCTTCTTAACCACTTTAGTCCAGAAGTGATGCACATCACACTTCCACTCACATTCCAATGAAGAGAACTTGCCCCATGACCCCACCAAAATGAAATAGAGGCTGATTTAACATCAAGCCACTGGGCAGTAACTTCACAGCCTCAACTCTACACTGAGGAAAAAGAGCATGAATCTTTGGAAGTCAACCAGCCATCTCTGACCCATTATACTAGTATCAGACATTGAAAACATAATGCTGAATGGCAAAGAGCAAGTACATAAAGGATCCTTAGAGTATACCACGTGTGTAAATGTTTAGCCATGCAAATCATATCTATGTGTTCATGGTAAAAACATGGAAGAAAATAAAGGATAGCCTCTAGAGAGGAAGGGAAGGAAGGTATGGGATTCATAGGGAGCTTCAACAAAATCAGTAGCATTTCATTTGGGGGAGATAAAGGGAATATCTGAGGTAAATTTGGCAAAATGTTAACATGTATCAAATCTAAGATGAGTTTGATTGTAATATTCTTTATGAAGTATTTCATAATTTAAAATGAAAAAGCTTGAAATGGAAAAAAAAAGGGTTTCTTGTACCCTATTATTGTAGAAAAATATTCATTCTTACAAAATATCATAAAATAGTGCTGTAACTGAGGAACCTAATCACAAAATAATTTGGAATGTTTCCAAAAGAAAATATACCCTGAGTTTCACAAACCAAGTACTAAAAATTTTAAAAAGTGATTTGATTATTTGGGGGTTGTATCTATTCTCAACTTCTGAATAAAGCACCTGGAATGCTTTTTTATTGAAAACAAGCCAAAAAAAATGCATATTTTAGATCACTACTTTTTCAACTTGACTTATGTCAGTAAAGCTAACTAATCAAATTGTTTTTGAGAAATTGTTCTGTTACAAAATCCATCTTGCTTGCAAACTCCTGTTTCCCAGAGTTCCAAAATCTGTTTGTCATGAACTCTATTTGTGCTACTGAATTTGCCATTTATGTTACATCTTTTCAGAATTTTTATTATTAATAATGGCCATGTTTTAAAGGGAAAGGTTTTATAAACTAGAGAAAGGTTTTATAGTATTTGGCCATCCCAATTCTCATTTGCCCCCTGAGGTAGGGAGGTAGTGATTTTACAAATTTACAGATGGAAAACCTATAGTAGCCAGAGGCTGCTTTATTATTTTGCCAAAGGTCACACTATCTGTGGCAGAGCCAGGACCAGAAAAACAATATGGTTTCCCCACTCTTATATTTTACATGCACTCTCAGGTTTTGGCTTATAATGTTCTTTCAGGTTTTAACACAATTTACCAGACATTTGATGACGAAAACATATGCCATCTTAACATACAAAAATGTGCCAGGGTTGTGCTAAGACAATCAAATTATTTCCGTGCTTATGAATTTCATCAGCTCCCTTCTCCTCCACTCCCTGCAGAAGTGGAAGGTATTTAATACCAGTTAAAGATGCATTTAATACCTTTCACTGATGCTGGGCCATCTGTCACCGGTTCTGCTGAATTTATATTTCTAGCACAAATATTCTTCAATACCTGAATTGTACTATATTTCAAAGTTCATATTCTTTTCCCTAAAACCAAAAAATGTTACCTATATTAAAATATAGGAAATTATTTGACTTATCAAATTTAGTTTGTTATCTAGGCAAAAGTCTCCCATTTAAAAAAGAAATGAGGGAAGACATTTTGGAAAAGATTGAAAAGATGAGAAAAAACAAAGTTAATCTGTGAAATTAATTGAGAATGATAAAATGGAAAAACCCATCCCTTCCTCCCACTTTTCTTACTATTCATCTCTTTCCGTAACTGTATATTTCATTTAATAGTTAGTGTCACTTGTGCCTGCCTTTCCTCATTTGTTTGCTTTCATTTCATTATCCTTTTATGTTGCCTCATTCCTGTGTTTCTTCGTCATCCCTATTAAACACTTGCTCATACCATCACTTAATGTATCAATTAAAGATGACTCAGTAGAAAGGGAATGTTTGACTAATCATCATTGGTTGAATCTGGTCTCAAATCCCACCTCTAATATGCAACCATCCCTAGTTCACAAAGAGATATATTGATAAACCCTTTACAGAATGTACAGATGTGTATAACCAGGGGAGAAAGGTACCAGTAGGACCAAAGAGGGAAAGGAAGGTGAGAGCCATAGAGATTATGGAAGGCTGAGCAATCCCTGATTCAACCCTTCAGAACCTAAATCCTGAGATGAGTACTAACATTAATGAAATGTTTGAAGTCAGTGGATTTTTTTTTGCACTCTTACTAAGATGGGCTTTCCGAGTCAACAGCGTGGATACCGTAGGAGTGAGGAAGCATGGCGAGAATTATAAAAAAGTAAGCCAAAATGCTGGAGAGGGCTCTGGAGGCTCACAGAATCTGTAGTGTTGGGTTTGGGCCAGGTGCAATCAGATTTCTAGGCAATGGAAGCTGGCAGTTGATGCGATCCCCTCCCTACCATGGCACAGCTGCCATTGTCACTAATATTATGCCCATGCTTCTTCCCTTGTAGCCTGATGAACAGTCTCTGTCTCTTTTGTCTTTGAAGCACTTAGCTCAAATGCATGTATTGAGACCCACTAATTATTCTGATTTGGACTTGAAAACAATAACGTGAGAGGGCCTCATGTGGGTGAGGCAGAGAAGAATAAGGAAAAGAAAGATAACAGTAAATTCCAGAATACTTCATGGATGTCTGCCTTGCTTGTTTCTCTGTAATCCATGGGTCTGGTTATTTTATTATTTATGTGTTATTATTCCCAGTTACTAATTTTAAGCATTTTAAGTACTTATATCATTTTTCAGAAAAAAAAAGATACATGTATATATAAAATACAATAATAGAGAAATACATTTTCCAAGAAAATGCCCTTTGAAATAAAATTTGTGAGTAGAGGTGAGATGAAATCTAGTAGAGAGCCTGGAGTAGTCAAGCTTCAGAATCCTCCCCACCTCCGTGCCCTTCTAAGTGGCTCCTGTTCACTGCCCTTGCTGAAGAAAATGACTTCAGGGAGCCGGTGTGGGTCAAGCTTCCCACTTGGGAGGTCCCAGTGCCTCCTAAAAACAAACAAGCCAAATACCAACAAGCAAACAAACAAGAAAACCACTGCACTGGCTTACCACATATGAGGTCCAGGGTTCAATCCCTGCCCTGGTACCTTAAAAAAAGAAGAAAAGGAAAGGAGATGACCCTAGGTCACTTCACATATGAATGGGTCTATGTGCTAAATCACATTAACCTGTCCCTTGACTAAGCTGTTCAAAGCTCAAAGACACTAGGTAAAGGGTCTATAAATCTCTACAGTAAAAGTCTCCCAGCAACCTACAAAGAAGACTGGTATGAAAGTTCTTCCTAAATAAACAAAAGATGCAGAGGGGATTAGACGGACCTATCAGCATCCCTCTAACAATAACTTATCATTTGAATTCAAATCAAAAAGGGTGAAAGTTGGGCAGTTGATAGTAGAGAGTGGGAGTAAAAATGCAGAAGAGAAGGCAGTGTGAAACTATAGACATAAAGAAACAGTATCTACAGTATCTACAGTAGATAGATGGATGTACAAAGAATGATGAGTAAAATTCGATGGATCAAAACTAAGTGGCAATGTATTCAGGGGGTCTTCTTTCTAACATTGTCTTCAATTCTATCCCACATATCAGGAGGTTCTACATTTTCTATTTTGGATGGTAAGTTGCTTCTGCTTTTAAGCTACACATTTTTAAAAAGTGGAGTGATTAGATATATCTTGAGCTAATAATAACTGCTCAAAACTTACCTTTAGAAACTGAATAGTTTATTTTCATTGCTACTATTAATCATACTCAGGAAAATAACTTTATAAAATATTTCTGAGGGAAGCAGACTTGGCCCAGTGGTTAGGGCGTCCGTCTACCACAGGGGAGGTCCGCGGTTCAAACCCCGGGCCTCCTTGACCCGTGTGGAGCTGGCCCATGCGCAGTGCTGATGTGCGCAAGGAGTGCCCTGCCATGCTGGGGTGTCCCCCGCGTAGGGGAACCCCATGTGCAAAGAATGCACCCCATAAGGAGAGCCGCCCAGCCTGAAAGAAAGTGCAGCCTGCCCAAGAATGGCGCCGCACACAAGGAGAGCTGACACAACAAGATGACACAACAAAAAGAAACACAGATTCCCATGCCGCTGACAACAACAGAAGTGGACAAAGAAGAACACACAGCCAATTAACACAGAGAACAAACAACTGGGGTGGGGGGGGACAGAAATAAATAAATCTAAAAAAAATATTTCTGAATTTCTGAATGGTTAAAATTAAAAATAAGATGTATTGTACCTACTCATTTTTTATTGTGCCCATATGTCACCAGTAAAAAGTATCTGTTTGTCCAAAATTGAATTATTGTGCCCACATTCAAATTTCCATCTTCTTTGAGGGTCTCATCAAACTACTCCTGCAACATTGTTGGGGGTTTAATATCTATTATAAGCCTATGTTTTCTTATATATGTGGACCTACTGGCTCCTTTGACTATCTGCTGATCTTACACAGGAAATTACATTTACTTAACAGATATTTATTGAGCACTTACATGTGCAAGGCACTCTGCTGGTATTTGAAAACTACAGGGAAGCTTCCCAAATTTATCTGATGTTAAGAATCATCTGGGGAAACGGACTTTGGCCCGGTGGTTAGGGCGTCCGTCTACCACATGGGAGGTCCGTGTTCAAGCCCCGGGCCTCCTTGACCCGTGTGGAGCTGGCCCATGCGCAGTGCTGATGCGCGCAAGGAGTGCCGTGCTACACAGGGGTGTCCCCCGCGTAGGGGAGCCCCACGCGCAAGGAGTGCACCCATAAGGAGAGCCGCCCAGCGCGAAGGAGGGAGCAGCCTGCCGAGGAATGGTGCCGCCCACACTTCCCATGCCGCTGACGACAACAGAAGCGGACAAAGAAACAAGACGGAGCAAAAAGACACAGAAAACAGACAACCGGGGGAGGGGAGGGGAATTAAATAAAAATAAATCTTTAAAAAAAAAAAAAAAAGAATCATCTGATGTGGATAAACTGAAACCCTTATGCATTGCTAGTAGGAAAGAAAAATGGTGCCACCACAGTGGAAAACAGTTTGGCAGTTCCACAAAAAAGTTAAACATAAAATTACCATATGATATGGCAATTCCACTACTAAGAAGAATTGAAAACAGGGGCTCAGATACCTGTATACCAATGTTCATGGCAGCATTAGTCACAGTTGCCAAAAGGTGGAAACAACCCAAGTGTCCATCAACAGATGAATAGATAAGCAAAATGTGGTATAAACATACACTGGAGTATCATTCAGCCACAAAAAGGAATGAAATTTTTATCCATTGTGCAATATGGATGAACCTCAAAAATATTATGCTGAGTGAAATAAGCCAGATACAAAAGGACAAAAATTGTATGACTCCACTTATATTAAATATCTTGAATCAGCAAATAAATAGAGACATAAAAGAAGATTAGAGGTTACCAGGAGCTGCGGTAAGGAAGGGAATATGGAGATATTGCTAACTGGGTAAAAAGTTTCTGCATGAAATGATGAGAACATTTTAGAAATAAATAGTGATGATGATTGTGAATGTGATTAGTGTCACTTAAAATGGTTAAAACATTATATATATTTTAACAACAATAATTTTTGTATAACTTCCTCAGAAAAAAGAATCATCTGTAACACTTGTTTTAAAAAAGGAAAAGATTCTTGAGGCTCAATCCAAATTTACCAAGTCAGAATTTCCATGTAAATACATTGACTTAACAAGGGTCTCAGGTATTCTTATCTACTGGGAAGCTTGGAGAACATTGTTGTAGAGAACAGAAAAATAGCAAAGCTCAGTCCCTCAAATCCAGTAATTCAAGAGTAGTAAGAATATAAGTATATAAGAATATAAGAACATATAAGGCAAAGGAGGAAGGGATGGTGATGGGTGGGGGAAGTTATAACGAAAGACATCATAAATGGTTGATGGATTTTATTAAATGTATACAGACAGCAGCAGGTATGGATGCAGAAAAGTTGACACTTACTTGGGAATGGGGAGATATCCAGCCTGATTAGGCTAGAGGATATGAGTCTGGAGTAGAGTAAGAAAACAGAAACTGTTAGGGACATTATCTTAGAGAACCCATAGTAATATGATTAAATCTGTTCCACAGAGATACTAATCTGTCCGAGGTAATTATAACTGTTTGAAGTAATCCGAGGCAATAAATTAGAAGCTCCCAAAGGATCCCATTCCAAATAACCAAAGGACAGCTAATGAAGGGTGCTAACGGTGGAAAGACAATCATATCCTTGAGGTCATTGAAGAGATGCTTGTACTTCATTCTCACCCTGTTAAAAAAAAATTGCAAATATATTCACTATTCACTGAACAAATATTTAGGGAGCACTTACTTTGTGCCAGACACTCTGTGAGATGGTAGGTCTTCAACATTGCCGTCAGGAGAATAATGTGGCAAACATAAGAATAAATCAACTACCACAATGCAGAGAGGGGAGCTGCTGCAATGGTTAAGAGATTGAAAGCAATTACTTTGTAACATTCCTCTTGTGAATTTACTATATGAGCATTTTCTACATTCTTTGGCTTACTATAAGGAGAATGCCTTAATTCTTTTCATTTCATTTATTAGTATCAATTCATTGAAGCTGGAAGTTAAAAGAGAAGACACCATGCAGAACCTTGGAGAATTCCTGTGTCATCATATAAAATAAACAAACACAAAAAATAATGGATTGAGTATTGATTGAGCCCCACTTGCAATGAAGAATGTTAAATATCCTAAAGCTTATATAGAAGGGCATAAATGTACAGAGAAACACACATTCACACACAGACACACACACATAGACAGTAAATGCATACACTGTTCCAGCACATTTAAATGGCGGAGGCACATGAATTACCTAGATTGAAGTAGCTCTCCACTTGAGGAAACGAGCTAAGAATCGACTTTTGGTCAGTATTTTCTGTTTCTGTCATTGTGTTAATTCACTATTGACCCATCTTGCCATTCCCCACCAGCATATAGGCCCATCAACATGCAGTGTTCCACACAGACCCAACAATTTCTGTTACCAGAAAAACAGCTAACTTGTACAGACTGTGCAGTGTTTGCACTCTCTACATACAACCACTCAAATCTCCATTCTTCCAGACTTAATCTCTACCAATGTGAATAGATTATGCAAAATGACCTGCTCAAGACGTCTCCTGCAAAATTCTTGACAGTGTTCTCTGTCGCCTTATCCTGCCCTGGTTTTTGTCAGAAAGCAAGACCCTTCGAGCCTGGAAGTAACCATTTTATAGTTGCCTCCCACATCTCACCATAAGATTCCCTCTTGTTTTGAATATGTACCCCAGAAAAAAACATGTTCTTAAACCTAATCTGTTCCTGTGGGTATGAACCGTTGTTAAGTAGGACCTTTTAATGAGATTACTTAGTTAAGGTGTAATCCCCCTCAATCAAGATGGGTCTTCTCCCTACTACTGGAGTCCTTTTACAGGGGAGTGAAATTCAGATAAAGAGAAAACTACAGAAAGAGCAGCGAGAGCTAAGCATCAACAGAACCTAGATGAGAAGGGAGAGACCAGGAGATGCCACCATGTGACTTGCCGTGTGATAAGCGAGGAATCAGCAACCACCAGCAGCCAGCCCCAGAATGCTGCAGTCTTGAGAGAAAGCATCACCTTGATGATGCCTTGATTTAGATTTCTATCTTAGTTTCAAAACCATAAGTGAATAAATTCCCATTGTTTAACCAGGTCCATTTCATGGTGTTTGCTTGAGCAGCCCAGGAAACTAAAACAACCCTCTCCTGCAGTGGCTGAAGTTAAAAGCAATCTTGAAACTTGCCAAGTAATGTTGGTTAGCCATTCCTTGTTAGGATCTACATTAGCCTCTGAGTTAGGGAAATGTAGTAAGAAAAAGAGTAAATATATTACCTAATAATTCCATCAGATGGAAGAAAATACCCCAAAATGTTTCTAATAGATTATTTAGGCACTGGAGATTTTTTGTCTTTCTACTTGTCTACATGGTTCAAATTTTAATCAGTAAGCCTTTACATTTTTAAAATCAATGTTTGTTTTTAAAAATCAGAGTATGTTTTAAAAAAAGGAAGTATATTGATTTTTGCTTAAATATGCTTAAAATTAGTGGAGGTATACACAAGAAACCTATAATGGCAATTGCATATGGAGAAGGGTAGATGGAAGATAGCAGTGGGAGAGGAACTTTTACTGCTTACTCTTGTGACTTTTGAATCTTGAATAATGTAAATGTATTGCTTATTTGAAAAATTAAAGATTAAATCAGATGGATAAGTAGGAAGATAATAAGGATATCATTCATTCACTTGCGTATTCATTCAGCTGACATCAACTGCAAATTATACACCAGATATTGTAGACACAAAGATGAATAAAACAGTGACTGTCCTCAACCAGCTCACAGTAACTCAGATTTGGATATAATGCTTCCTTAGTGCTTTTTATTATTATTAATTGAAAACTAGTAAAGAAAAAATACAAGGAAATTCTATATCACTGATGGACACAAAAATATTAATGTTTTTGTATAAAAATTTTTAAAACCCAATTAAAGGCAACTGGGTCCTGCAAAATTAGGTTATCCTCCTTATGACTGAAGAAGCAGCTATGATTGGAATCAGATACGGTTTGAGTTTTAGTCTCAACTTTGTCCCTTACTAGCTGTATAACCTTGAGTAAGTTAATATCTCCAAGCATCACATTATCTACAGAATGGAGCTTTCAATGGTAACTGTCTCATAAAGTTGTTGACCTTATTAAATTTTAAATTTATGCAAAGTGCCTTTTATAGTAATCATTATTATCTGGGATAGGACTTCTGGATTTTCAACAATAAAAGTGGTCTAATTGATGTGATGAATGCACAATCTGTGATTATACTGAGAGCCATTGATTATACACTTTGGATGGATTGTATGGTGTGTGAATATATCTCAATAAAATTATTTTGAAAAAGTTGTCTAATTGAAATTTCTCACAAAAGTTTTTGATAAAAAAAATAGGATTCAATTTCTTCTGATAGATTCCTCTCTAAGCTGCCTATTTCTTTTCTTCTTGCTCCGCAAAATGAATATTTGGCTGAAGGCTTAGCCCGAATGCTGAATGGTTCCCAGAGAGGCAGGCAGGTACCTTCCAAGAATCCATGATAAATAACCCTCAGCTTTATAACTCTACAGGCTTAAATCCTACTTTGTAGCCAGAGCCTAGGGCATCAACTTTTTTGGCAGTTTCAAGTCACACACTGTGTAGAAATCAATTTCTTTGAGGAAGATATAATACACTTTGGACCAGGTTAAAATCCCATGGTTATATGTGTATATTGTACAGGTGATTTGGGCACACTTTTAAAATTTACATTAAAAGAAGTCCATAGCGGTATCAAATGAAGGATTATACTTTGCTGCATAAAAATCATGCCTTTGTAGCAAAAGAAAATAATAATAGTATGCATGCAAAAGGCAAATAAGAAGTTGAGAAAAACATTTGCCACTCATATATACAAAGCTAATCTTGCTAACACATAAAGAAGAAAAATCACCAATTGAGAAGAAAAAAATCAATCCAGCAGCAAAATAGACAAAGAATATGGACAGTTCACAAAAAAAGAAATGCAAACAACTCAGTGTGAAAAGATGAACAACCTAAATTGACATATCCATTTTCATCTAAGAGATTGACAAAAAAATAAAAGTTCAATGATATACCCCATTAGCAAAACTTTGGTAAAAGTCACTCTCACTTACCATAAGTGGACGTGTTACTTAGTACAGTTCCTATGGAGGGCAATTTGGCAAAATTAATAGTGCATGTATCTTTAACCTAGATTCCAATTACAGGAATTTATCCCACAGATATATTTGGACACTTTTGAAATGATGTATGTTCAAGGTTATTCATTCATTATTATTTACAACAGCAAAAGAACAGAAACAACCCAAATGTCCATCCATAGAGGACTGGTTAAATAAATTATGATACATCCACACAATTGAATACTGGAAAGTTGTATAAATCGGTGCATGGGGAGATGATGGTAGCTAGATTGATAATTCCAATTTTAAGAAGGGGAGTTCTCCATGTACTGATAATGAAAGAACTACCATATACTTGTTAAGTGAAGAAAGCAAACTCTGTCTTCTCTGCTAACTTTTATGTAAAACGTGGACACACAATAAGATCCAGTATTCAGATTTGCTTAGATGTGCTTATAAAAAGTCTGAAACAATACATATTGCAAATAATAGCAGTGATTAAACTGGAAAGGCTAGGACAAAGATGGGAGGAGGGAAAACACAAACTTTTTCAAACTTTTTGGTTTGAATTAACTTAAATTTTAAATGCCATATCCTTTTCCATGGGAATATTCTTGTACCGTATTTCACAAATGACATTTAAAGATAACCCACCATATCCACTGTGAGTTGCCTGCAAAACAGATGACCCTACTAAAGTCACTTTCCTTAGATCAAAACCAACCACCTTACTAGAGAAACAAATTCTGAAGAGGGAACTAAAGTAAACAAAGTAAACAATCTTCCTTCCATACTGAAATATGCACTCCTGAGCCACATTGGCTTTCCTGAGTTGGTTTTTATGTTTGTTTTGCCTGTTGTTTGTTTGCTTGTTTTCAGGAGTCTTGGGAACTGAACCCGGGAACACCCATGTGGGAGGCGAGCACTCAACTGCTTGAGCCACATCTGCTCCTTCCCCTTTTCTTTATGATGAAACTATATACAATTAAAGTTTTAAGTTTTAAGTTGGAGCACACTGAAGAGTCAGAGAGTCTCAAGAGACAAGAGTTTCTGAGAAGGCATACATAAACACGACAGTGTGTCATTTGTAGACTGGAAATGAGGGACTTGGTATTCCTTAGAAGATTCTGTAACTTTCTGAACTTCTTTTAATAACCCTACAATTTTAGTGTCAGAGTGAATTTGACATTAATTCTATCTCATGTCTAAAGTCTCTTTAAAATAAATTTGGGGAGGACTATCAGATGTACCTTAGAAAAACATAATATAGTAAAGAATTAAGAATATGAACTCTAGAGCCTGACTGCCTGCGTCCAAAAAAATGGCTTCACTTTTTACTAGCTATGTGGTCTTGGACAAGCACAGTGCCCCTCTGTGCCTCAGTTTCCCTATCTGTACAGCAGGGATCATAATACATGTACTCCTAAAATTGATGTGAGTATTAAATTAGTAGCACATGTAGAGCACTCAGGAGAGATCCTGCACATGGAAAGCCCCCATGTGCTTTTCTTGTCCAGAAGAGAACTTAATGACCAGAGCTGGGAGCCACCATCACCAGAGTAAAAGGGACACATACTGAAGGGATACATGTTTCTAATTAAGGAAAAAAAAAAGATTGATTTCACAGTGATGAAAGCCTTTGTAAAGTTATTTAAAAAGATGCAATCTGTGGTCATAGTATCTGATTTAAAATAAAGCCAAGTAATTTTCCTAAAATAAAATCTCATTTTCCAGTCTAGTGAGGTCATAATTTCATAATTTCATGTTTGAAATGGAGAATGGAAGTAAAAGAATAGATATGGTTCAAAACAATGGCTAAACCATCACCTTTCCATCCGCTTGCCTCAGTGCACAGAGACTAAATGAGGGAACCTAAACAAGACCAATGATGACTTTGCATATTGGACTCCAAGGAACCAAAAGGATTGAGTTGCTCAAGTGGATGACATTTGGCCTTTCCATTCTCATCTGTGAGTATGTTCTCTGTGATCTGTATTCTCAGCACTGTCTATACTCTGGGGTCCTCAGCACTGCAGTTTCTAATGCTCAGCTGGAAATTGATATAGCCTTCTGACTGACTATGAAAAAAATGGAAGGCCATTTTTTTCTTGGACCTTCCAAAATATGCAATATACAGACTCATACTTTCCACTTATTTGATTCATTCTTTAGTGCAATATCTACAATTGTTACCATGTTACAAGTTATATTTATTACATGTAAGTTATAGTAAAGGCCAAGTCAAGCTATTATATTAAAATTGCCATAGTAATATAATGAGTAATGAATAAATAGATTGAAGTTATAACCAGAAGTTGCACAAAAAAAAGTCTGAATATCATTTGGAAATGTATGCCAGCAGCTATGGTCTCAAGATTCTCTTCAGAGAGTAATGTTTCTGGATGAACCCCAGCACCCTATATGATACTAATGATAGCTAATGGAAAGTCATTTAAATGGTCCCACATCCTGCAGTATATTTAAAGTTAATAATCAGTGACTTAGTATGAGAAGCAAGCTAAGTGGTTTTTAAATTATTGTGTAGGAAGATACTATTTAGATTTCCTCTGCTTAGATTTTCTGATCAATTAACAGGTCACAACCAAGTGGAGTTTACATTATTCTGAGTACTGCATTGAACCATTTCCCTCATTTGTAAAATCCAACAGTCCTAAGCTCAGGCAGGCAGCTGTTGCATTTATCATACTTATATTTACAAATGACTGTAATGATCACATAATGTTGTTGTTACCACTTTTTGGAAATGACCCAGAATTTGTTTTCTTAGAACTCATGTGGGGCCTTCCATTTAAAATGTAGATTCTATAAAACATTTAGCATGCTTCAATTATGCCATGGATATACATTTCACCAGTCATTTAGATGTAATAAACATAAAATAAGCAAGACATGGAAGATCAGTTCTGTCAAGTCCCGTTTATGATATCATGCCATATGAAAGATTAAGATCCAAAGTTGCAGAATATTTACTAGTTATTATACTTTCTAATAGCTGGTGGTCAATATTTTCAAGCAGTTTAGATAAGCCCATACCTCACAAGTGAATTTTTCTTCCATCATACTTCTTGAACCTAATGGTTTATCTTTCTCTTACCTTCACTTCCTCCATGCCCAGCAACAGCTTTTGTTTTCTTCATGTGGACCAAGTCTGAGTCGGATGAGAATGTAAACATCTTGAGAATTTCAACCCCATCATAATCAATTGCACCAGGAAGCAAGGAATGTACACCACCACAATATGCACATCACCCACCCCTACACTGGCATTGCTATAATTAGGAAATGGAATAATAACATTCTTCTTTAAGCCAAACCAAGAAAACTATGAAGATAATGGAGCAATCGACAATCAAAACCATGTTTCCAAGTCTGAAATGAGTCTCAAATAGCTTTAAACGATCTTGTAATGTGCCTTTACAACTAAAATTGAAAAAGTTCACTTTCACCATAGTAGATATTCCAAGTAAACAAGAAGGGAAAAGACAGAGTTGAAGTATTGTTTGTTTTGACCAAATGGCAGTGAGGAGGGAATCATAAAATACCTATAAGAATTGACAAGATATAAGTTGACTAAATTCCTTTCAGGGTAGGACTGCCGCTCTTCCCTCTCTCCTTTCCTTAGGCCCCTAAACCATGGACAGTGTCCTCTTATGTTCTTCCATCTATTTCAGACAGCTCTTCAAGACATATTGTTTTGAGCTTATCAATTTCTTCCTAAATTAATCACTCTGCAACAAGATTAAATGATTGTAATCACATAGGCTCCTGTAATGGGGAAAAATATATGTACATATACACATACACACACATATATGAAGAGAGAGAAATCCCTCTCCTAGGGTTTCTTTCACAGTATACACATTTTTAAAAGAATACATATCAGTCAAAATGCTTTAAAAATGAAAACACGTAAGTACTGGTAGCTGCAAAAGTGTTTGTGGTCATTGATTTTACTTGGATGGTCTTACTAGGGAAGTTTTCTATCCCTGCATATGCAGTACATTATAAAAATCTCTATTTCAGAACTTTCTAACTTACAACACTAAATATGTATGTAGCTTTAACACAACAATACAATTTCTTAGGGAAATGGTCAGAATATTGTAGCTTTCCCAGAAACAATTCATTAAAACTAGACATGTAGATTCATAATCTGTTCAGAATAGGGACACCATTTTAAGACTAGTAATTAAACAGTCACTTTTTCTTCTATTTGAAGCAATTTCTCTGGGCCCCTCAAAAATATCCTTAGTATTAAAATTAATTATTAGTCTTAGTATGGAATTAGGAAAATAAAGGCCACAAAACAAATAGGCTGGTGTCAGCCTAGAAAAATGAGATGCCCTTGGGAAGCCACACCAGTATTCAATGCAATTTAAATAACGCTACACAATTTGTGTGAGAGGAGAGATGTCCATGAAAAGGAGGCTGACAATACCTTGGTACCTCTATAAAACACAATTTTATCCTTAAAAATCTTCTCCAAAAGGAAAGTCAATCAGTTATGTGTGATCATTTGAGGTACAGGGAGTGGGGAAAAAACAGTACACCCAGAAGAAACAAATTTTGGTTTGTTTCATTTTGTTTCGGGGCCCAGCCCAAAATGTGCAAAAATGGACAATAGTGACATTATGATAATGGCATTATAGGTGATTTGATCTTATTTCGTTCTGTCAAAATGTGTAATTGAACACTTTCAATTGCTTTTATTCAACTAATATTATAGTTCCAATAAGTGTTAATTTGTTACCAATTATAGTTAACTATTATAGTGAGTAAGTTATAACATAAAACCCAATGAGCTATAGAAATGCAAAATTTTCATAACAATGTTACGAGTAATAATACATAAACACGAATGGAATTGCAAAAGTGGATCTCAGAACAATTTGGAAACTCACTTTGCTTCCGATCTATACCCACATACTATTCAGCTATCCTCAAGAAATAATGAATGCTCTTGGCAGGACTCTCAACACCCTGTGTGATGTTGAGAGTACACACTCACAGTGTGTGAGCTAAAAGGAAACTGTGGAGACCTAGGCGCCATGTCTACCCAATGCATACACAACAAGCTTCAATCAGGTTTGATGGTTGGTTGGCTGATGAAGTTTAAATAGAATATTTTCCCTTCTTTCAGAAAGTTCTGAATAAGGTCCTGGAGGAAATGTCCATCATTATGTAGGGGAAAAAAACAAACCCACCAATGCTAGATGTCCTGTTTGTGGCCTTGAGGAGGCTTCCTGACTTCTTTACCTTATTAAAATGAAGAGTTAGACTTTATCATCTAAGTTTCCCTCTAGCTCTGCAGTGCTCAATGACATCTCTTACCTCCTTAAAGGTATAGCTGGTCTAATCACTAGCAGAATACCTAAACGAAGGTCTGAATTCTCTCATGACTCTGATTTCTCATTTTATATGCCTGTGGGCCACTCTGGCCTATCTTTCGTGTGCCACAGGGGTTCTGTGGCTGTGCCTGTTCGTGTTATAAGGAGCCACGTGGGTGCTGGAAGATACAACTAGGCTCTGCTTTAGAGATGAGCAAAGGGGCCAAGAGAGGGCTCCCTTTAATTATCTGAGACAGTGATTAGAACCTCTATTCATCAGTGCACATATTGGAAGCAGGGCTTCCTATTTTCCAGATGGCACAGAGGGTGGTTGGGGGATAATTCTAGAGAATAATGTAAGTTACACTCAAATAGGGCCTTTCCGAGGAGGGGGCAAAGTAATATTTTTCCTCAATTATAGCTCCATAGACCAATTCCTGTATTTTACATACCAAGAGTATGCAAATGCTCCTTTCGGGAGAAATGTTATTAAGCATACTGGCAAGAAAAGATGACAAAACTGGGATGTAGATGAGCTATTTTAATAATACAGAGGGCCAATTGCCTATTCTTTGGAGAGTGACTATAGCAAGCAATTAAACTCCTAAAGTGTCAATAAAACAAATGTTGATTATACCCAACTTAAGAATCTGTAATAAAACAGAAAAAAAAATGGCTTTTTTCCTGGCATATATTTTCAAGCATTTGGCTTTGGAATTATATATGCTTTATTTTCTCTTTTGAAAGGTTAGACTTGCTTTCAATTATTAGTGAGAAAAATTTTAATTCTTGCTTCAAGAGAATTATCTTCAAAGATGATGAGTTTCCACTGACAAATGTAGTTTTTGTTTTCCATCACCCAAGTCTTAATGTTCTCAAACTATGGCTACAACTCTTTTTTTACCCAATGTTCCAAGTCAGATTTTCCATATTTAGTACCTGAATCAGGCATGTGGGAAACTTCAATTTTAGTTTCACAGACATCTAAGCATTTTGCAAAAGCTTTATGGCTCAAAAATGTGTTAAGATATTAGAACTCATAATATGACATATTTCATGCTATTCCCTCCAAAAATGGCTATTTAAAATGCATATTTACGTGGCATTCCATATTAGGCCTTGGAAATCTGGTGGGTAATTTTGAAAAGGAAAATATGCTTTGAGAGACCAGAAATTGAAGATGAAAGACAATTATTATAATCCTACAAAATCCTAAAAAGCTTAGAATATTTTTCTATTAACTTACTGGCTGACTGGAGTGGAAGAGAACATTTTGCCAGCTAAATTTGCAAAATCCATGTCCAAAATGTGGACGTTTGAAGGAGAAGCTGTGGCTGTGCCCTGAACAGCAAAGAAACAGTGAATACCCAAACAGGGGCACAGCGAGCAGGAGCCTCAGCTGCCTGCAAGCCCGGAGCCAGGCATGGAAACAGCTTGTTTGATCTGAGCTATTATTAATGTCAACAGAGCCTCTGTGAGTGCTGGTGTGAGAATCTGGGTATTGTTTTTAAGAAGTCTGGAATCTCTCACTGAGCAATTCAAAAATGTGATCATACACAAATGATTTTGCAGCACTAATAATGTTCAGGGCTTGTCTTGTATTTGACAATGTGGTGGGAATGTTTAAAGACTTAAACAGAGACAGGATAGGCAGCCTCACCTCCATTTAACAGATAAGGATAGTGAGAAGCAGAGGTTAAGAAATTAGCTCCAAGGGACCAGGCTAGTAGTTAGTACACCAGCATGCCCTGTTTCTCCCCCCAGAGTGCTTTCCGCCACCCTATGCGAATTCAGAATTTCTCAAAAGAGTCATTCTCATCTTCCTCATCCAACAAAAGGCTCTGTTAAAAATCAGTATATCAAGTGGGGAAAATATCTGAGACTGGAGCATCCAAGATTGTGCTTCCCTTTTATACTCAAACCATTTGTCTAAGAAGCAACTTGGGCTCTCTTTCCAGTGACCTGATTCCAAATAACATGAGAATTGCAGTTCTGTTTCACAGCATCATGTTTTATAATTTTTCATTTTGATAGCTTTTTTCCATGGTCAGGTACAAGCTACAGTGGTAAATAAATGAAATATTTCTCTGTGTCTTCTTTAAGGCAGACCCATTCAATGCATTTCCCAGAGGCTCATTACCCAAGAGGGACTAGAGGACTGGCAGTTTTCGTGACCTCATTTTCAGGATGCACTGCAGTCCGTCTGACCCATTAGTTATCTAAGCTATCTCACTGCAAGACAACCTCTGAGCACAGGGTAGGGGCAAGCAGACTGTATTAGGCAGCTGCACCCTATCAGTACCTGTGCATGTCAGGAAACCAAGAGGTCAGTGCTAGGTGGGGCTGAGCAGATGGCAGTTTTGGCAGAGTGCTATGGCAGCATCTGCAAAATGCTTGGTAATTGGTTCCAGCAGGATTTTCTGGAGTAGGTGTCTAAGGGCTGAAATAGCCAAGGTTCTCATTTGTCTGTGCTTGTTCCAGCAAGAGCCAGCACCGTCAGAATCAAAGTTTGCTCTGTATCAAAAGATGCTCTGTCTTTTGGTTACTTATTTTTATCGTTTGCCATTCATTTTCAAAGAGCTATTCCTTTTTACTCTTACCCTTCGCATTCCTCAGTTGCTCTTGAAACCTGTTTTGCTTTCTACCCGAGGACAAAAGCAGCTGGAAATAGCTGTTTCCACTCTCCCACATCCCTCCTTTTCAGAGGTAAAACATGAAAAAAGTAAGGCTCTGTGAGTGTACTTTTGCCACAGAAGTTTGATGGTGATAATTACCTCAGCCATAATTTTAACAACACTAAGAGATTTGATGGCATGTATATGTACACACACATACATGCCCACACAGATACATGTTCTCTATAAGTAATATCCTCTCAGCTGATTATCTGTGGAGAATAGGCCAGCTTCTCAAGAAGGAGAAAATGAAACATTATAACACTTTGACATCTCAGAGGCAGTGTGTCAAAAATGTTGAGTCATGGGGAGTGGGTGTAGCTCAGTGGTTGAGCACCTTCTTCCTCCACACGAGGTCCTGGTTTCAATCTCTGGTACCACCTCAAAAAAAATAACAATAATGTTGGGTCAACCTGAAAGTACCCACCAAACCACACTCTCGGAAAGCCTGCTGGCTGAGTCTTTTGTATTCCCTTGTATATTCATAAAAGTTTTATTGTCATGTTTCCATGAATTTTCCTTACTTCACTAGAAGACAAAACATCAGCACTGAAAGGGAACACAGCAACCACCTTGTTCTACACTCAGGGAAACCATACCCAGGAGGGAAGTGACTTTGTCAAGGTCACAGTGATGGTGGCAGCTGGGCTTTGGATCCCAGTTCTTCCACCAGGTCAGCCTATGTCTCAGGGAAGAGTCTGAAATATTTCATGCATTGCACAAATATTTGTTGGCCATTACTCTGTGTCCAGCATTAGATGAGGACATGGGGAAGAGATAAAACAGAATAAGAACTAGTCCTTGAGGGCTGCTCAGTTTCTTAATGTTTGGTTGTTGCTGTTATTTAAAGAGAAACTCTGAATTTTAACATAATTCATAGAAGATAAAAAAATTTAAATTAGGGCTATACTTTCCTTCTCTAGATGTGTTGAAGTTAGAGAAAAATAAACATTTAACATCCATAAAGAGGGAAGCGGACTTGGCCCAGTGGTTAGAGTGTCTACCACATGGGAGGTCCACAGTTCAAACCCCAGGCCTCCTTGTGGAGCTGGCCCACGCACAGTGCTGATGCACTCAAGGAGTGCTGATGCGTGCAAGAAATACCAAGCCACGCGGGGTATCCCCCGCATGGGGGAGCCCCATGCGCAAGGAGTGCGCCCCGTAAGGAGAGCCGCCCAGCACGAAAGGAAGTGCAGCCTGCCCAGGAATGGTGCTGCACCCACAGAGAACTGACACAACAAGATGACGCAACAAAAAGAAACACAGATTCCCAAGCCGCTGACAACAACAGAAGCAGACAAAGAAGACACAGCAAATAGACACAGAGAACAGACAGCCGGGGTGGGGGAAAAGGGGAGATAAGTAAATAAATAATAAATCTTTTTTAAAAAAAAAAGAAAACATCCCTAAAGATGTATACAAAGACCACCATTGTATACATACTCTTGGGAAAAAACCCATGTCTTCCAAGGACACAGGGAGTAATTTAACTGCATCATAGAAATGTTTCAAAAAAACAAAAAAACACAAGGACACATTTTATTGAGGAAGCTGACACCAAACTCACTCAATCTCATCCAAAAATCTCCCATTTTATAACCAAACTGTAATTAGAAATGTATGGTCACAAAGTTTTAATACATTTAACTTCTCATGTTATTTCCTCATCCAATGTTTCTTAAGGTATAATTATTGGACCCATTAAATTTAGGGGGGAAAACTCTACAGGTTCTTCTCCTTCCCTTTTCATTTCTCCTTTCCGTATGAATACATGGACATGTTTTCCCTTTTAGTGAGGATGTCCAACGCCTTGCCAAATGGAGCCCTTCATTCTTCCCAGCCCTGAAAACCAATGCCAGTGAAGTCAGGTTTGGAAGCTGTCATAGGACTCCCTTCCCTTTTCTTCTGTACATTCCACTTTTTGATCATATGTACTTCTAGCTTCACTTCTGAGGGCCTCAGGTTCACTGAGATAGACAGAGCATTCAATTCAAAACAGGAACAGAATCTGAATAGGCCTCGGGTGACTGACACACAACCTAAGCATGCAATCTATTTCACCGCAAATAAATGCAGCTGCCTTCATCTCCAGGCTCTTTGAAGGTTCTCCCATGAATAAAATCTGGCTGCCGAGTGACTGGATAGCTGTGTGACCCACAGCAAAAGGTAACATTCAGTTACATTTTCTCCTGTACAAGCTTTTCTTTTCTTTCTCTTTCTTGCTCCCATGATCCTTTAATTTCCCGCACTGTCCTTCCTTTTTAAAAAATTAGAAAATAACAGTGACTGATATTTACTGTGTGCTGAGTAGTATGCCAAGTATTTTTCATTTCACTAAAAACTGTACAAATATACAAGGTAAATATTTGTAGCTCAGTTTTGCAGATGAGACAATTGAGGCTTAAATCACTTACCTAGTGTCCCATAATTAGCAAGGTGGTGGAATACAGACTCCAGTGTCCATGCACTTAATCACTCTGCCCTCCCAAAGGTGACAGCTATAGTTAGCTATAGTTTTTCATATCAACTTTAAATTCCAAACTGGCTTTCCACTGTCACTGAGTCATGCCTTAAAGCTGCCTCATCCATCTAGTGGGCTCAGAGTAATGCGAAATGAACCTAAGTAAAACACAGTTGAGAAGCCAAATACTTTGGGGGGAAATCCTACAACACAATTATAGTTCTTTATTGCTACATGACAAATTACCACAAACTTAGGGGTATAAAACAATAATAGATTTATTATTGCACCCTTTTTATGGATCAGGAGTCGGGCACATTTTAGATGTATTCTCTGCTCAGGGTCTCATAAGGCTGAAATCAAGGAGTCTAATAAATCCTCATCTGAAGGCTCAACTAGGGAAAGATCCTCTTCCAAGCTCATTCAGGTTGTTGGCAGAATTCATTTCCTTGCATTTGTAGGACAGAGGTACCCGCTGTCTTGCAGACAGCCGTCAGCCAGGGACCACTCTGAGCTTCCAGGGGCTGCTTTCAGGTCCTTGCCACGTGGCTCCCTCCCTCTCCACAATGGAGAACCTCCCTCACCTGCAGTCCCTCTCACGCTTCAAATCTCTCTGACTTCCTCTACTGCAACTAGCCAGAGAAAACGCTCTGCTTTTAAAAGGCTAATGTGATTAGGTTAGGCCCACCAAGAAAATATCCCAACCTTATGGTCAAGTGACTGGAAACCTTAACTGTATTGGAAAAAGTCCTTTTGCTACAAAAATTAACACAGTCATGGGAGTAACACCTGGGGACAGGGATCATGGACATTGTCTTAGAATTCTGCTCACCACAGCAATCTAAAATCAAATTATCTTTAGTTTTGTTTTGTTTTTTCCCCACCGTTTTCTTCTATTATTGTATAGAGCCAATTAATATTGAAGACTGAAATTTAATCATAATAAACTGTCACCTGTGGTATACACAGAAAGGGAGAGTGCTGATTTGGGGTAGGGAGAGCACTTCTCCTCTGACT
This sequence comes from Dasypus novemcinctus, assembly GCF_030445035.2. Lineage (NCBI taxonomy): Eukaryota > Metazoa > Chordata > Mammalia > Cingulata > Dasypodidae > Dasypus > Dasypus novemcinctus. The sequence goes on along the minus strand of NC_080683.1, from coordinate 42,545,331 downwards.
CTGCCGTCGTAGCCGTATACATCATCAGGCAGCATGTGATCTTCCAAGACCCAACTCTAGTTCTTGACAAGGATCAGCCTAGATGACCCTGAATGTTACTCTTCTGAAAGGCAGCAGGAAAGTGTCTGTGTTGGGAACTCTTTTAGCCCCCCTATCACCAGTAATTTGTCCATGTCCTAGGGAGCATCCACTGAGGAAGTCCTTACCACTCCCATTTCACTGGTTGGAGTGTTTAGTGGATGACCACATTTTTTTAGAATTTACAAGATATTATTATATCTCTGGAGTATTCAGCTAGGTTTTTTAAATTCCAAGATAAATTTTAAAAAACAATTTTTTAGGGTGATCAAATTGATTACCAATCACTTTACTTCATCATTTCAAACAATGGAACCACTGTTACTTGGAATCGCGAAGATAGCAAGAATGTCAAATCTATGCCATTATTATATCATCCTCATTATACTCCATTATTGTTTGGATATTGCATTTGTTTTCATACCTAGTAAAGAATAGCTCAGTAATATGTCCCTAAATAAAGTTCTTTAAATAAGAAGAACACATATATCTAATGTGTTTGATCTATATTTATTCAGCTTGACAGCATGTTAGTGGAACCTACTTTAACAATGGAAAGTATATAGACTGGAAACCTGGATTTTAGTTCTGGTTCTTTTAAGTTACCTCAGCTATTAAAAAAAAGAATGGTTAATTCAGAAAGCATCTCAGGATTAGATGCTAATTACCTGTCTGGGGTGCATGGTGCAGTACTACTGGGTATTAAAACACCTGGCTCTCAATACTCATCCTATTTTACTCTTCCCTGTCAAAGAGAACAATTTTTAGACCCAATATGGATAGAAGACACTTTGTTAAGAGGGACTGGGAGATTGAGATAGGTGGGGAGATTGTAAATTAGCTTCCAACTGCTCTTGATGGGTTTGAGCCTTGCTTTGAGTTTCCCAGTACTTGGAAAGAGCCTGTTGCTGAAACCCCTGATCCCCTGTCTGTGCTGGAGGTGTGAAGATAAGTAAATGTTGTTCTGATTCTTGTCAAAAGTAGAAATTCTATAAACTGTAAACATTAATCCTATGAGCTGTAGATAGATTCGAAGAGAAGATTAATTCTCCAAAGGATGCTTGGGGAAGGTTTAGGAAAGGAAGCCAGGATCCCTAGCAATCAGTATGAACTCATAATAAGAACAAATATTGACTGGCTGACCTCATTTCCTGTTCAGACAGGGTTACTAGACTAATAAAGAAGATGCAGAACAAATCTCATGTCTGTGTATCAGGGTTCCCAGAGAGAGAGAGAGGATGACTCTAGATGGAAGGTGTGGAGATGGGGGAAGGGAGAGAAAAGATAAAGAGAGACAGAGACCGAGAAAGCCGGGAACAAAGAGAGACACTGACAGGAAAAGTAGAAGGAAGTGGAAGGCGGGAGAACACTCAGCTCCGGGGAGGAAAGGAGCAGAAGAACAGCGCCCTCCGGAGGAGAGATCACGGGATGCTTCCCAGCCCCAACATCTGGAAGAAGACACCTCAGTAGCCTACCAGACTGGGGCTGTCAGTATCAGTGCCCTGGGCTTGGGGCACACAGGGCTCAGGATGCCAACCCCAGCAGCAGGAGAGCAGCAGGAGCTGCCACTGGGAGGAGCGGTGCAGCTGCAGGCAGACAGATCACCAAGCACCAGGCCTTGAGTGGAATGCCCGTGGGCTTAGGGGAAGAACCGAGCAGCTTCTTTTCCTGTCAGTGTTGTGAAGACCCGGGCATTCTCATTTCCACTCTCTCCAAGGAGCATAAATCTGTTCAACAGAGTGAGCAGCGGCCTGGTTTCTGAGGTCCTTCCGCCTAACAGTGAATCCCTGCTCCTCTACCTGCCAACTGGGACCTTGTGCAAGTTAGTTATCTCCCTAAGCTTTATTTTCTTCTTCTATGTCTTGGAGATACTAAAAGTACCTCCCTCATTAGGATGTTCAGAGGATTAGATGAGAATAACCCATGCAAAGTGCTTAATAAATATCAGGTGCCATTAATACATTGGCTCAAGCTGGTGGTGCCTGAGGAAACCTAAACCATGTTTCTCCTGAGATCTTTGTGGACAAGATGAAGAAATAAGGGATAGGCATAAATAAAATGTGATTTGTAGCTGGTTGAGCGATAAAGCGAAAGAATGCAAATTAATGAATGGCTATCAGTCTGGAGAAGTATTTCTCAGCATATGGTTTGTGGATTACAAAAGCCCTCCTGAGTATTGGTTCCTTTGAGGGCTAAAGAGACCCATGGGAGTTATGGTCATGGCCGATGGGGTTAACTACCAGGGCAGATGGCCCCTCTTTGGAAATGGTGTTTATGTGTGATGAATCTGGACTCAGATGGGATCTCCCTTCATAAGACTTTCATGCTAATGTGCTGGAGGTGCAGTTAATGTTGGGGTTTAAGATATATTTAGGGGATTTGAATCTCTGGACTGACAATGTGATAGCCAGATCCTGAGCCTCAACAGACTCCAGCACCTACAATCTGATTTATTGGACTTACCACACTCAGCTAAGATGGAGTTGAAGAAGGACAACCACCACACCATGGAGCCTAGAGTGATTACAACTGAAAATGGGAGGATTGCATCCAGCATCCAGGTGGAATCTGACCCTCCTCTTGACATAGAGGTGCAATGGACACAACCAATCCAATGTCCACATAGAAGAGGTGGCATTGGATTGGGAAAAGTGGACATAATGGACAAAGGGTGTGGGGAAAGGCAGGAAGAGATGAGAGGTGGAGGAGTCTTCGGGACGTGGAGCTGCCCTGGATGGTGCTTCAGAGGTAATCACCGGACGTTGTAAATCCTCACAGGGCCCACTTGATGGAATAGAGGAGAGTATGGGCCATGATGTGAACCAATGTATATGAGGTGCAGAGGTGCCCAGAGATGTACTTACCGAGTCCAGTGGATGTGTCATGATGATGGGAACGAGTGTTGTTGGGGGGGGGGGCGAGGGGGGGTGGGGGGGTGGGGTTGAATGGGACCTCACATATATATTTTTAATGTAATATTATTACAAAGTCAATAAAAAATTAAAAAATTATAAATAAAAAAAAAATAGTAAAATCAAAGACAAAAAAAAAAGCCCTCCTGAGAGTCCTCAGTGTTCCCAAACTGCAGGTCTTTTCTTTGATTCTTAGACACAAGTAAATGACAGCTAGTTCCATAGACCTTCCTTTTTATATGTGCCTAAAAGTTACTAACGGTAACTTACTAAATTAATTATTGAAGATTACTAAAATTTGATGTTTTCAAACTAGCTCATTACTAAATCACTGAGGGAGCTAATTTCATCATTCCGCAGGAGGCCCAGGACCCAGAAAATGAGCAATATTGAAGCAATTCTACCACTTGGGCACATTTGCAAATTTCAGTAATGTTGCATCCTCAGGCTTATCATGACTTAGTCCTAATTTCCAATTGCTACTTTATGTGGCATTAATTAGTACATCACATTAAACATTAACAAATAACTCTCCTTCCACAACCATTCTCTTAATGTGTGTCTTGTCCCTCAGTAGAGCCTGGATTTCTCCCAATGACATCATCCTCCTGCTCAGGAGATCCCTTCAGTACAAACTGCCCATTTTTCAACATCCTATGTATGTTGGGTTCAGAAGAGGTGAGGGTAGGGGCATTTTGCTGGGTCCAGGGTGTCTTTCAGACCATAGTTCATTTATCTTGAATAAAAATCCCTGCAGGTTCTTTTGAGGCTAATGCCTTCTGACCCCACCACCCTTAACCCTCTTCATCCTCTGCCTGCCTTCTGTTTTCTCCCTTTATTTTCTCTTGATTCCTTAAGGACTTTGACACCAGACTCACCATCTTCCATTTTGCCCCAAACCTCGCCATTATCCTGGATGATTTCAGTGCTCATGCAGACAACCTATCCAGAACCCTTGTCTTTCCATTCTTTCATCTCCTCAACTCCACTTCCAAGCCTCCGCAGATACCAGGGCCACACAGGGTGTCGCCACTATGCACCATTGCTCTAGCTCTGAAAATGTAAACTCTTTCATCCAGCTTTCTCACTCTCTTGCTCTCTTATTTCCAGGAGCTCATAAAGATCCCTGCTTCCTCTCAGTACAGCAATCCTCATCTATGACATCTTCTCTTTCCAATCCAGATTCCATGATCTCCCACTTTAAGCACTCTCTCACTACATTGGCTTCCTGTGGCTGCTATAGCAAATTACTACAAACCTGGTGGATCCTTATTCTTTCACAGTTCTGAAGATCAGAGTCTGATTGGAGTCAGCCAGGCTGAACACCTTTCAGAGGTTCTGGGGGAAATCCATTCTGTGCCTCGCTCCTAGCTTCTGGTGGCCATTGACATTCCTATCGGCTCACTGCATTTCATATGCCCAGCCAAGTCAGCACCCAAAGCAGGGTAAATCACCACAGGAAGCTGTATCAGCCAGCATCTCAGGAAGCCATGTCACCAAGACCCAAGTTGCTGAGTTCTGGGTCTTACAATTACTGCTGTGCCAGCACAAGGGTTTGGGAGTTTTCCATTTCTGCCCACCTAGAGGCTTCCTACATCTGCTCCCGAGCAGGTCTCCAGTGATTTCCCATTGTGTTCAGAATAAAATCCAAACTCCTTGGCATGACTGCTTTATGCTCCAGCCCCTGCTTTCCTCTTGAGCCTCTCCTTTCATCTTTCAGCACTCATTAACACTGAAATACTTACAGTCCCTTACACATCCTTATTCCTTTCTCTCTTGCCTCTGAATCTTGGCCCTTGCTTATCACTTTGCCTGCAATGCCATTCTCCTCTCCTCTTCCTCTTCCCTGTATCATGTATCATCATGTATCAGGAACAATCCCAGCTGTATTTCTTCCCAGAGGTCCTCATCCCACCTCCTGGTTCTCTTCCAAACCCATCACTAGCATCACCATCACCATTCCTGGCTGGTTTAGGTGTCCCTTTTCTGTCTGATTAAGGCACCCTACACTTTTCTCTTCCATACCCTTTCCCTTACCATTTTCTAATTAACCAATTTTATAATTATTGTCTCTCTCATTACACTAGAAAATCCTTGCAGGCAGATGTGTATGCCCCACCAATTAGCACAGTGCCAGATCTATGGTGAGCACTCAATAAATGTTGGATGGAAAAAAATATTGTAATTTCATCAATATGAATCAACTGTTGGGTTTAAGAGCCTGTGATGTTAAGTGTTCATGTAAAAAGTTATCAGGAATGAGACTATTCCATGTTCTCTGTGCAGGTGAGGCTATTCCATGTGTGGGCACCATGCTTCAAAAGGAAATGAATGCTGGAGCTTCTTTGGCAAAGTACAATCCAAAAGGTGAAGGGCTGGAAATTATGAAAGATGAGGAACAGCTAGAAAGAAACTAAGGCTGTTAATCCTAGAGAAGGGAAGGTTCAGGAACTGCCTACACAAAGACAATCTTCAAGTACTTGAGATGACATCATGTGACTCCAATGTAACTGAACTGTATTTCAGAACTTCCTAACAGTCAAAACTGCCCTCAGAAGGGAGTGGGTTGTATTGGGAGAGAGGAATTCATGAATCACTTTGTGGTGGTTGCAGAGTTGTGATCATCACAGGAGCAGACAGACTAGATATTTTCTGCAGACCCTCCAACCCTGACAAACTAAGATTTAAATTAATTAGCTTGTCAGGCACTTTGCTACTTAGCTGCTCTGGAACATCCTCAGTTGAATCATACTGCGTGGGAGTACACTGCCTTGACGAACACACTCTCAGCCAAGCCAAGCTCTGGGAGCTGAGTGGAGGCAATTCCAGCCAAAGCTTTCAGCATGATTAGATTCCTTCTCCCTTCCAACTGTCTGTCGGTGATAACAAAATTGTATGTTTTGATTTGTAAGACTTGTGTCAAACTGCCTTAACAATGATGCTAAAAACAAAGAGCAACCACTCATTTTCAGTTCCTCGGAAGCTTTAGAATAAGATTCTGGCCACTTCCTCAACTGATATCCTGCTTTCTTGTTTGTGCATAATATCATCATTATTCTTCAGTAATGTGTTTGATTTTTGGCTCTTAATATCTTTGAAGTAATGCACTTAGTAATTGTAGTCACTCTATTGATTTTCATAAAGCTACTTTAGTCACTCTGAAGTCACTGCTAAAGCCAGTGAATGATGCACTCTTGATCACCAGCTGCTCACGTGGTAATGTGAATATTCAAATAGGGCTTATTACCTGCTTTTGACAACATTTACTCTGGAACTGTATCTATAAATGCCTTAAGGAATTTATCCAGTAAGTAACTGTGTTGCTAACCAATTCACACAGCCTTGCTTTGACTATCTCTAGTATTTTAAGTACATCGAAGATGTCCAAATAAAAATGATCCTATGGAGCAAAGAAAGAATTAGCTTATCTTCCAAAAACCACAAGTTACTATTAACTATTATTTTATGAAAGGAAGGGCAGAACTGCTAAGAGAAGAAAATTATAGAAACAGGCACTGGCTTTCAGTCTTTCCCTAACAGAAGCCATAGTCCTTGCTTGAGTTGTTTTCTTGATGGATTTTCAGGTATTAAGTTGTTGGTTTTGGTTTGCCTTTTATCTGTGTGTGCTTTTCCCTATAAGGCACCTAAACAGCTTTTAAAAGTGGTCATTTTACTCATGCTTAATGGGCCTGGTGTATTTGCTGGTCTCTGCCCTGTAATTTGCTTAGCTCACCATCATCAATTTTCAAAACACAGCTGTAAGGACTGAGCAGACCAGGTCATCGATCAGTGCTGTTAAAAGGAGTTGACCAATTCTGATGTTTATGTTGCCAAAGACCTGTCCACATTAGGCATTTTCCAGTCTCTGCAGCTTTGCCCAAAGCTTGCACAGCTTGTTCTGCTGTGCAATGCCATGAAAGAACACTGGGCTGGGAGAAGGAAGAATGGGGTCTGCTTCCACTTCTGTTACTTACTGGGTAATTATGGTCAATCCAAAACTTGCCTAAACCTCTGCCTCCTGTTCTGTAAAACAAAGGTAATAATTATTCTCCCTACCTCACAAAACTGTTTTGAGAATCAAGTGATAGAAGCTCAGTGAAAGTACTTGATAAGTGATAAATCACTGATAAATGCATGGTCCTGGTATTTACATTCTGAGATGGTTGTGAAATATCTCATGCAATTCAAGGTAGGTAAAGAAAAATGATATACATAAGCAGTAGAGAAGAAATTTCACATGTAAATATATGTAAATCTGTGTTAAGTTTATAGGAATTTTACCTTATTTAAGTCTGAGTCAGTCTAACATGGGACCTTCATAAGCACAAAATTAGACATCCCTCCCCCAGATTGTGTTAATGAGAAGGATGTGAATAGGCACATAACTACATACAGGTACTCACACAGAAGAGGCAGGATGGAGACTGGCAAACCCTCCAGATGAAGGCAACAGTTCATCACACTGAGTGGAAATGGCTTGCTTAGTTGTCCATTTCTCACACCTGTCTGCGATCTCCATAAAGGTAAAATTGCATCTGTTTTATTCATCCCTAGTCCCCAGCAAGTGTACTTCCCTAGACCACCGGTGAACAGAATCACCTCTATCTTCAGTGAAACTAAGAGGTGGCTATAACTCCAAACTATAACATTAAAGGAAGGGGAACTAGATGCAGCAAAAGTCAAAGTGGAATACTAGAAGGTACTGAGACATCTGTGCCATTAAAATGGCAGATTCCCAGGCCTCTTCCCAATCCAGACTCTAGAACAGTGATGACTCTGCATTTTAACAAGCGACGACACCCCCATGCCCATCCCTATGCGCCGTCCTTCCTAAAAGCCCTGAAGTTTGAGAAGCACCTCGGAGAGCGTGTTTTGGGGACTATTGTGGTCAGTCTCCACGTAACTGAGAACCCAGTTTGGTAAAGTGAGCACAGAGTAAGGAAGGAGGAGACAGGGAAGGAAACAGCTTCCCCCTCTTCCCAGTAGCACGACCACGAGTGAATCACTTAACCTAGTCTCATTCCAAAAACAGGAGTGAGAAAGCCGTCCTCACAGGATTGTAAAAAAGATCAAAGAAAAAAATGCACATGCAATTGGTACGTAAACTATGAGAACCACATCAATCTTAGCAGCCCCCGCAGATGCCGGCGTCTCTTCATCCATCGATGGTGGTGGCCGGCAGGGAGAGCGGGCTCTGCCCTCCCGGGTCAGACAGGCCTGCCCAGTGGGACACCCGGGAGCTCACAGCTGCCTGAGGGCACAGGCAACATTCTCTCAGGATACAACTGCCTTTTGAGTCTCAGTACTAAAAACTGGACCTTCCTCATTGGTGTTTCATTTAAAAGATGGGATTTAACCCTACTAGGATGTTTTTTTAAAATGTGGTAAGCAAGTACTTTTTGCCAGGCACTTAATGTGTGTTATCTGCTTTAGTCATCAAAAAAAAACAAAAAAACCCTATGAGGGAGTATTACTGGCATCTTTGTCACCTTTTCACAGATGACATCGAGGCACAGAGAAATTAAGAACTTGTTCAAAATCATACTTTTAGTAGAGGGCAGCGACAGGGCTTGAACCCCAACAGTCTGACCCCAAAGCCTGTGCTCACAGCACTCACAGCATTACAGCACTCTGGCATGAGAAACATATCCTGTGCTCCTTCCTTCCCCAGTCCCCTTGAAGATGCACAGTCAACCAAGGCACAGAAAACAGCATCAGTCTTTGAGATCCAAGTATGTGTAAACACGGTGCCCTTACCAGCCTGGTCAGTATTCTTCCACTTGCACTTAGCTGAGAGCTACAGCTGTGCAACTCTGCTTTTTGTTTTGTTTTGTTTTCATTTAGATTGTGGTTACACACAGAAGAAACATAAACATGGCCTTGACAGCATAGTCCCAGTTTAAGAAACCATTGATATGCATTCACAGAAGAAAATTACCTGAGGATCCATTCTGAATTCCACAGCTAGGGCATAATATTGTGAGTGCAGGAAATTGCTGTATGACTCTCTAGGTGAAGCAAGCTAGGAGTTGAAAACTGTAAATTTCTCAAAGATAAAGCTGTGGACTCTACTACTGCTAGATATAAAAATATATAAACTTCAGATCTCATGGGAATATTTCACTATCTAATTAGGTTTCTCAAGGGTGACGGAAAGTACTGGCATATTTTCTTTCCTTCTAAAGGGCAAGGCTTTATCCATCATCAGTGATTAATACCCAGAAAGATGCTTCATAGCCCATAAAACAGTCTGTGCCTGCAACTCAGGTGACAAGAGGCTGGGATAGCAATTTTTCCAGAACCGAAAGACCAAAGACAAGCTTTGAAGCAATAGATAAGTCCAAGATTAGACCATCTGAACAACAGAGCAAGAAGTCCATAGAAAAAATAACACTTCCATATTTTTATGGCTGAGTAAAGGTGGCAGTTTTGCCTTCTCCTCTAAAATATCATCTAAGAGCAATAAGAAGAATGAGAGAAATGCAAACTCTATCAATGAAACTGAGGTGAATATAACCCCAAACTGCAATATTAAAGGCAAGGCAACCAGATACAGTAAAGGTTAAAGGGGGATACTGGAAATTGCTGAGAGAAAATGCCCAAACCCAGTGACAGAGAGCAAGTTTCTCAAGCGAGTGGCAGGGTTGGAGGGGCAGAGTCAACATCCCCTTACATGGAATAATAGGAAGGGTATAGATGGGAGGGTGGCCAGAGCTTTGCTAGACCTATTTTGGCACAAAGGAAAATTAGAGAAGGTGGGGATGAATAGAGAATCATACAGATAGACTCTAGTGTAGGAAGTAATTAGTCAGTGAGACAGGATGGGAAAGAGACAAGTTTAGGATCAGCCTTGCAGCTGCCAATATCAATTAAGCACAGAGAACTCAGGTCCATAAGAATTCAAATATATAATTCTATAATATAAGAAGAATTTCTAAAACATGGAACCATAAAAATGTTGCCACTAGACTGATGAAAACTGTAAGTAAATATATCAATATGATTTCAAAAATATATTAGGAAACTGGGCAAGGTGGGGGCACAGTAGGGAGCTCCAAGAGTCAGCTTGTCCTACAGTGCAGTTAGTAATCAGCCAGAGCTATACAAATCACCTGTTTGGGGGGCCTAGAAGACCAGAAGAGCATCCTGCAACATCCTTGGAAAAAAACAGAAGGAGGAGACTGGCTATCTTCAGGGACGATTCGTGTGTAGAGCACTCCACACCCCACAGGCTGGTGCCCGTCCCCCGCGGGCAGTGCAAGCTGCCTCAGGGAAAGAGAGGAAGAGATGGTTGGGCCCCCACCTCAGCTATTGAGTAGTAAATCCACCTGGCTAAGGTCCAGTTCCAAGTGCAGCTGAAGTTTGAAACTGCCCAAGTTGGGAAGAGGCCAGTAGCCTCCATTTTAACTCTGCCCCTGGCATGAGGGGAAGTAGGGATGATTGAAAATCACAGTGACAGTAGGGACAGCCTTCTTTCCACCCAGGTCAGATTGCTGCCTTAGCCTGGGCTCCAGCCTCACCTCTGGCAGGGAGGAAGCTAGGGCACATGTATCAGCATCTCCCAGCAACTGTAGTTGCTTTCTGCCCACGTGGACTAGATTGCTGGGCACAGCAGTGGCTCCAGCCCCGCCTCTGATGGAGCAGGAGGAGGACAGTGCCCCCAGCCTCTCCAGGCATGGCAGTCGCATTCGGCCTGCATGGAGTGGATTGTTGGGCACACCTGTGGCTCCATCCCCACCCCAGGCAGGGAAGGAGGAAGGCCGGTGCTTCATCGGTCTATCTGGACAAAAGCAGTCAGTTCTTACCTGCACGGTTAGTTTATTGCACGGCTAGTTTACTGCAGCTCCATCCACACCCAAGCAGGGGAGGAAGGAGTGTGAAGCTTGATCAGTCGATCTGAGCAACTACAGATGGTCTTGGCCTGTATGGTTGGATTACTGCACACAGCTGCAATTCCATTCCTACCCCTGGCAGAGAAGAAAGGTGGGAGAAGCGTTTGGTTCCTGGGGCAATGCAGGCAGCTTCAGCCTCCATGGCTTACAGTACCAACTGCATCCTTGACTCTTACTCTGCCACCAACAAGGGAGAAAGGGCAATAAACAGATGAAAAAGAGCTGAAAGAATTCAGATCAGTTAAGGACAAGCCACTATAAAGTTTCAAATAAGTTGAACCAAGTATCAGAGGGGCTGTAGCTCAATTTGAAGTAAAAAAAAAAACTAGGCCTATCAACAACAAGCTACTAGAGTTAGTAAATGAGTTCAGCAGAGTGGTGGGATACAAGAGTAATACACAAAAATTTGCTAAATTAAGAGTAAATATTAAAATAAAATACTAAAACAAGAGGTTACAAAATATAATTTACAAACTAGTAGAAGGAAAAAGATTAAATAAGAGAAAGGAAAAGTAGTTAATACAAAAAAGGCAAGAAAGAAAATAATTTAAAATAAAAAGTGAGATAGAAATCACAGAGTAAAATGATAATGTATTTTAAAATATCATCAATCACAATACACACCATTAATATAAATGGATTAACTTCTATAGTTCAGACTTACATACTAAAAGGGAATTCAGCTACTGGCTGTTTAAAAACAGATGTATCTGAAACATTCTGTCTTGGGTTTGGTTCCCCAGAAGCATGCACTAAGATGGAGATTCACATTGAAGTGATTCATTAAGAAAGCAATGATGGAGGAGGTTGTTGGTGTGGGAGCAGTGGGATGGTGGGTTGGGGGTATACAGCACCTCTTATATTTTTTAATGTAACATTTTTTTGTGTGTGATATATATATCTTCAAAAAATAAAGTTACAAAAATGATGGGGTGGAGGGTGGGGTAAATGGGAACCTTTATGTTCTTGATGTTTTTTAATTGAAAGAAAGAAAGTGCTGCTAAGAGAAACAGGTAGGGAAAGCAGGGCAGAGAAGAGAAAGAGCCCAAACACAGGTGTGATTTCAAGCAAAGTCACACAGAGGGAGACTTGGCCCTACCCTGCCGATGAACTCTGGCATATAAAGGATACCTCAGAGTTTTCAGGAATCCAGGCAGGGGAGTTGGGTTGTGATACTCCCAAACCACTCAATCACGGGCTAAGAGACACTTATGGGTCATAAACTCCCAGGCCATCTTCCCAGGAGAGTTATAGTTGCAAACCTTTAGAAGCAAATGTCCCAGGGGAGGTGCACATAAAAATGATAAGAGGAAATCTAAGGTATATGATCAGAGCACCCTCCACACATCAACACAAAGAAAGTTGAAAGTAAAAACATAGAAAAAGACATCTCGGGCAAATAGTAACCCAAAAATAAAGGGTAGCTAAGATAATAGAAAAATGACTTTAGGACAAAAAGCATTATTATGAAAGAAGAGAGTCATTAATTTTTTTTTAAGTTTAAATTCCATAGCATGATTTGAAAATTCAAAATGTGTGTGTACCTGTATTAGTCAGCCAAAGGGGTGCTGATGCAAAATACCAGAAATTGGTTGGTTTTTATGAAGGGTATTTATTTGGGGTAGGAGCTTACAGACACCAGGCCATAATGAATAAGTTACTTCCCTCACCAAAGTCTATTTTCACGTGTTGGAACAAGATGGCTGCCCACATCTACGAGGGTTCAGGCTTCCTGGGTTCCTCCCTTCCAGGGTCTTGCTTCTCTCTGGGTTCAGGGTTGCTCTCTTCCTGCAGCTTCAGCCTAAGACTTCAGCATCAAACTCCAACATCAAAATTCCAACATCAAAAACCCTTAACTCTGTCCTTTGCATGCCTTTTATCTGTGATTCCCCACCCACCAATGCCCTACTGGCATAGGAGGTCTATGTAATTACTTAATCAAGTAAACTTATGAATCCAATATAATCTAATATGACCAGAGAAAGAGATCAGTTTACAAACAGAATCCAATATTTCTTCTTGGAATTCATCGATTATATCAAACTGCCATAGTACCTAATAAAATAGCCTCAAAACAAAATAGAAAGGGGAAGCAGATGTGGCTCAAGTGATAGGGCTTCTGCCTACCATATGGGAGGACCCAGGTTCAATCCCTGGGGCCTCCTGGTAAAAAATAAAAAAGAGAGAAAGCATGCCTGTGCAGCAGGCCAGTGCCTACATGACGAGCCGAGTGCCCACACAGTAAGCTGGTGCCCACGCTAGTGAGTCATGCGGCAAGATGAAGATGCAACAAAAGAGATGAACGGGAGAGTCAAGGTGAAGCACAGCAGAAACCAGGAACTGAGGTGACACAGGTGACAGGGAACCTCTCTCCATATCAAAGTTCCCCAGGATCAAATCTCAGTGAATCCTAGAAGAGAAAAAATATAAGAGAAGACAAAAAGAGAAATAGATACAGATGATCACCCAGCGAATAGAGACACAGCAAAAACAGCAGTGGGGGGAGGGGAAGGAGAGAAGGGGAGGAGAAAAGGGAAAAAAAAAAATAGAAGAAAAACCCTGGTAAAGCTTTAAAGAAAATTACCAAATCACCCTGGCAGTGGGAGCATCAGTCAGGTGAGACCTATTACCATCTCCAGGGGAGGGGTTTCATGGGAGGGAGGGTAGCATGGAGCATAGCAATGCTGGCCACCAAGAACAGCACTCCATGGTTTGCAGGTCTCAGGGAGTCAGCAAAACTACAACTCACATAAGCACTGGATGCAACAGTGTTTACTCCTACAGAGAAGAAACAAAGCAAGGTCAGCTTCACTAGTGGGTGGTGGTCACCCACAGCCAGCAGCCAATGCAGGGAGATGGTCTATACAAACCACTTCGGTGCCACAGAGGCAGGACCCCTGATGGGAACAGATATAGCAGAAGGGGTAGGCCTGGTGCCATAAAATGTAAAGACTTTAGCCAAAAAGTGTACAGTGAAGGTTTACATACGGGCAGGACAAAAGAGAAGGGAATGAGCCAGCAGGCCAGTATCTGATAGGGGTTGTGTGCCAGATACTCACATTTTTATCATCCCATCCTAGGAGCCAGACTAACACATCTCATCCCAAGCACAGATTATATTTGTGGGTCACAGGGAAAGGTGGTAGGTTGTGCTCAAACCATTCCTTACTATAGGGAGATTTTAAAACAACTCTCTTAGTAACTAATTAATCAAGCAGACAAAATATCAGTGAGAATGTAATTTGAAGAACCCAGTAAGTTAAATCTAATGGCTTTGTGTATCTGTTTTATGAGGCAAGTAGAAAAGAGCCTTTTTTTCCTGGAAGTACTGCCTTGGGTTGGATTCCCTAGAAGGGGTGGCTGAGATGGAGATTCTTCTGCTGATTTGTTGTGGGAATGCTTCAGGGAAAGAGAAGTGAGGGAAGTAGGATAAAGCTGGGGAAAATATTTAACAAGAATCTAGTATTAGCTCGAAATTAGCTTCAGTTTAATTCCACAGGGAAGCTCAAGTGTACAAATTGCACACAGAGTTAGTTCCACCTTGATGTAAAGGGGTCAGTAAGTTATCGGCCAAGATCTACCCCCTGAGTGGATCTTAGCCTCCTAAGAAAGGTGGTTCCCGTTTGGCTGCAGGAAATTGTCCAGGAAAGGGGAAAGCTGTGACCAACAGTTTGGCAACGTGTACCCTGGTTGGCCAAGGGGGTCTGGGCTGGTTATCAACAGCATCCACAATAAACACCCATGGAATGTTTATGAAATTGGACTACCCGTATGCAAAGCCATAAAGCAAGCATCAACAAATTTCAAACAACAGGTGTAATGCAGACCATATTCTCTGATCACATGACAATTAAATGGGAAATCAATAACCAAGAAGGAACTAGAACTATTCACTTGAAAATGTGCTTCTAAGTAACTCCCCTGCCAGCCAAGATACATACTTAAGTGAAAAATAAGGTGCATAATCTCCATTTGTGTTTTTTAAAACATGAATATATGTGTGCATGTATTTATATATGTTTGTAAATATGTATATACATATGTGTGTATGTACACAAACACACACACATGCACAAAATATCCCTAGAGGATGCATGAGAAGTTGAATAGAGTAGCTGACTTCAGAGATGAAGACAAAGTTACTGAGAAGCTAGACTTGGTAGGAGTTTAACTAGTCACTGTATACCCTTTTACATCTTTTGAATTTTGTACCATATGTATGTATGACCCATTCAAAAGATAAAGTAATTTTTATAAGTAAAGCAGTCATTGGTTATGTGGATCTGGAAATCTGGAGTTAGTATAAAGTAGTGGCATGTACTGCTTCTCAAGGTCAGCCCCAGGCAGTAAGACGATACAGAAGATTTAACTAACAAATGCCAGGGCAGACAGCAGGCCTATAGCTGGGAGAGGCCAGAAGGATAGGAACTCATACTCCATTGGACGTTGGAAGGCAGAAATGAGATGTTTGGACCCTGGGCACTGGTAGCATTCAAGCTCTTGATATTGAGTCAACTTTTTGTTTAATGAGGACTTTCATGTGGGCAAGTACAAGTCTTCACCTACAGATAGCAAGGGACAAGCCAGTAGAGAAAACTGGGAGTGGTCAGCTGGAAGAGAAGTGAAGGAGAAGGAACTTGCCCATTGCTAGCAGGTGTCAGTGACTTGGTTCCTCTAGGCAGTGTTGGCTGCATAATTTGGGGGGCCCAGTACAAAATGAAATGTGAGGCTCCTTGTTCAGAATAACAAGAAAAACTTGTCCTTAAAGGTACTAAATTATAAAGCTTTTTCTTTTATTCAGCAGTCCCTCTCTTGACTTGTCATGGTGTATTATATTTACTACTTAATGCCTTTCTAAGTAAAGCAAAATTAAAATTTTAAATTATTAGCATAAATTTTGCTATTCGTCTTTATGTTGTGTGATGACAGTTTTAAATGCAAATATAAAAGTATTTAACTCATATGCAGAATCACTAAAATTACTCAATTTGTATTTCATCACTTGTACATGCATATGTATTTTGTTCCTACCAAAAGTGGAAATGCTGCACCAAATTAACACAACTGTTTTTATTTCACTTCTTAATATGCATGCACTCTAGCAACACTCTCTATCTT
Organism: Dasypus novemcinctus; assembly: GCF_030445035.2. NCBI lineage: Eukaryota > Metazoa > Chordata > Mammalia > Cingulata > Dasypodidae > Dasypus > Dasypus novemcinctus. The sequence continues at coordinate 42,529,331 of NC_080683.1, read as the reverse complement.
CTGCTTGTTGATGAGAAAGGAAGGATTGGAAGGGAAAGGAATTGTGGTTTACCCTATCTTTCCTTTTCCTTCAATGTCATTACTTTCAGCTTAAATTTTGGCTAATACAGGGAAGGGACATGAGTAAAGAAGGCTATGATTGGGCTCCTTAGTTAATCCTGTACCACTGTCTTCTCTCTGAATTTGAAGCAAGTTCTGGCTTGAATGGAAAGTGTTGCCTCTCAGTGCTGTCAGCATTTCCATTTGCTCAATCATTGACATACTCTGTGTTCCTTTAGTCTCGCTGAACTCCTACATATCATGGTAGCGCTAGAATTCTGTGTTCACAGGACATGACACATACCACATATGAATAGGGCGGCAAAAAATGATGGACACACATATTTTTCATTTCTCCCCTGTTCATGTATATATATGCTCCTTTGTCCCATCAGTCTTTATTCATAATATGTAAGTTCAGAGATAAAATAAGAGGACCTTCGTGGTAGTGACAGCAGAGCATTAAACCAAGTTCAGGGCCTGTAGCAATTGCACAGGTCCCAAGTCCATGAAGCCAGCCCCACATTCAGGGGTTTATGACTAAAGGATAACATTTGGATGGGCATGGCTGGTGCTCTCCTTGCCAATATTCTTCTTGTCAATTTTTTTAATATCATAATAAATGTTTAGGAGGTACATTATAACAGCCATCATATTAAAAATATGTCTGAGTGAGAAGTATTATGTTGTAAATTTTTATTTTTCAAGGTCCTGTTTATCAGTTCATTACCAATTTGTCTTTATGTAAGAGAACAGTACAATTTGAGAGCTCTTAATAGCATCACCATTGAATTCTTATGATTATTAATGCAGGATATGGAAATATCCCCTTAAGAATTAAGAATGATTTCTTAAGTCTGGAGGTATTCTTCAGGGAATAAATTCAGACCGATAAACTCTGGGATTAGTATGCAATGGAGAAACAAATGGGATTTGGAAATGCTGCTTGCTCCCTTTGTAAATGTGAAGCTTGTCGAAAATGTCTTGGGTTTCTCTGCATCGTTTGTTTTGCAGTGTAATAGAGACCAGACAGTTAGAAGAAAATGTTTCAGTCGTTGGGTTGCCTATACTATTGAGAGCTTTTCAAAAACAGTTGACTTCCATTTGCCCCAGAAACAAAGTTGACTATAATACAGAAAGTGAAGAGAAGTCCAGGATATGGAAAGAAGTCTCCCCACATTTGATAAGCTGTGTTGGATGCAAACACATTTGAAAAAAAAATGTCCTTGTAAGTGACCAGGGGCAAATCACTTAATTCCTCGAGTGTAAAGGGGCTAATAACCATAGTATTTAGCTTATGAACTTCGTGCAATTTAAATAAGATAAGACATGAATGACTTAGCAGAGAGCCTGATGTAAAGAAAGTGCTCATAAATATTAGCTATTATTATTATTAGCAGTTATTTCAGTTGCTTTGTAAGCTGCCCTATGTTAGGCATATTAGAAGTAGAGATGATGGCAACAACCTGCATATTCCTATTCAACCACGCACTGCTTCTCTCCTTTTAGAATTGTTCAGGGGTTTTTACTGCAGAGTCCTCAGGCAAGTCCTCCAGACTTTCACCATCATATGTTCCCTATCCTTAGATAACTGTTTTCTTGACTTCATCAAAAGACCCACATGACAGGCAGGTTGAGCAGTTCATTCGATGAACTTCAACCTGGCACTGCCTCCCAAAGCTCTCTCCTCTGGTGAGACTAGTCATAGTGGGTCCTTGGGGACTCCATTCTGTCTTAGACCCTATCAAAATATCTGCCTCTTGGGGGAAGGAAGGAAAAGCCTGAGACGCCCAAAATATTCAAATATGTGTCACCATAGCTTAGAAAACAAGTGCTATGGGTAAGAAGTGTGTCAATAATTTAAACCATAAAAATCCTTTCACAGAGCATGGTGCAGGGAACTTCAGCCCTAAATATTTGGAAATATTTATAATAAAGGGACCAGAAACATCCCTCCTATCTCTAGCTGTGGAACTAGTCCCAAGAGCTCCTGATAAGGTAGAAGATCACAGTGTTAACACACAGCAACTTCCCACCAATAATCCATCATCTAATTCGAATAAACAGTTTAATAATTACCCTCAAAGCTTCAGCCTAGTCCTCTTCCTATTAGAAAAAAATGCAAAAGAAACTTCAAGGGCAATAGGCATAAGGGCCTAGAAAGATTGCCTAAAGTTAAGAGCCTACAAAAAGAAAAATAACCAGATATTAAGTAATATACTGTTAACTCATAGATGAAAGAAATCACAAGATAAATTAGAACTGAACAAAAATGAAAACATGGCATAAATATAGCTAAAACAGTACTTAGAAGGAAATTTATAGCTTTATTTGCCTTTATTTGAAAGATAAAGTGTCTGAAAGTCAGTGATCTAAGTTTCCACCTTAAGAACCTAGAAAACAAGCATATTAAACCCAAAGGAAACAGGAGAAAATAAATAAATAATAACAGACATCAATGCATCAATGAAATTGAAAACTAACATATAATAGAGAAAAATTAACAAAGTCAGAATTTGTTTCTCTTAAAATGTATCACATTAATGCAAGGTGTTTATAATAATAGAGTGGTATATGTGGGAGGAGGGGCACCCGGCTTGCCTCAGTGGCAAACAGTGCGGCAAGAGGTGACACCGCCTCTGCCCACTGGGCCTAGACAAGGTGACCACGCCTGACTAGGCCTTTGCTGCTAACGGCTAGCCGGCACCGCCCTCCCCCTTCCTATCTCCCGCCTAGCCCAGCTCTCACTTCCCCTCCCCCCTCCCTTAAACCTAATCTCTTAGTACGCTGTTTGCCCAGCAACAGCTTCAGCCTATCAAGAGTTAGCACATACTCTACTGGCCAATCACTAGCCCAATGCCAGAACATTGCCTTATATGGAAACAGCATTTGCCCTAGCCAATCAGAACCCGCCACACCACTCCCCAATCCTATAAATCTGCATCCCCTTCCACAATAGACCAGACTTGTGCCATCAGCCTGTCTCCGCGACTCCTTCCTGGGTCGTGCGCCCTCCATGCCTTCGGAGCCCCCGAGGGAAGCCTCAGCGGCCGTACGAGGCTTTCTTCCCCACGCCAGGGACCCCTCTCGTCCCACAACGGGACCCCACTCGTCCCGCAACAGGGACCCCGCTCGTCCCATAACAGGGACCCCGTTTCGTCCCTCAGTATATAGGAACTCTATATTTTATTTGAGATTTTTCTGTAAACCTACAGCTTCTCTAACTTAAAAAACTGGTTCTTTCAAAGGATTTAAAAAATTTATAAACCCTTAGCAAGGCCAATCAAGAAAAAAAATTACATATATTATCAATGCCAAAATTAAAGAAGAAACCTGACATAAAAGGAACTATTATAAAAATTTTATGGCAATACATTTTACAGTTTATATGAGATGCACAAATTTCTCAAAAGACCCAAATTACACAAACTGACACAATTAGAAATAAAAATATGAATAGCACTAGCTCTTTTAAAGAAATTGAATTTAAAATTGAAAACCTCCCCACAATGAAAACTTCAGGACCAGATGGTCTTATTAGTGAGTACTATCAAATATTTAAAGAAAAAATTGTACCATTCTTAAACAAATTCTCCTTGAGAATAGAGAAGGGAACTTCCTAATTCACCTTATGTGGCCAAAATAATCCTCATATCAAAGGTAGAGAGGGACATCACAAGAAAAGAAAAATCACAGGCAAAGATTCTCAAGGGAAGCAGATTTGGCTCAACAGATAGAGCATCCCTACCACATTGGAGGCCCAGGGTTCAAACCCAGGGCCTCCTGACCCATGTGATGAGTTGGCCCACACGTAGAGCTGATGCGCGCAAGGAGTACCATGCCACGCAGGGGCGTCCCCTGATGTAGGGGAGCCCCACGCTCAAGGATTGCACCCTGTAAGGAGAGCTACCCAGTGCAAAAAAAAGTGCAGCCTGCCCAGGAGTGGTGCCGCATACATGGAGAGCTGACACAGCAAGATGACCCAACAAAAAGATACAGATTCCCAGTGCTGCTGACAAGAATACCAGCGGACACAGAAGAACACACAGTGAATGAACACAGAGAGCAGACAACTGGCGGGGGGCGGGGGAGGCAGGGAAGGGGAGAGAAATAAATAAAATAAATAAATCTTAAAAAAAAAAGATCCTCAAGAACACAAGATAAAATTTCTTAATTAAACATTACCTAATTGAATCCAGCAATATATTAAAAGGATAATACATTTCTATCCAAGTAGGTTAAATCCTACTTGGGTTTAACCCAACAACACAGGTTGGTTTTGCATTTAAAAAAGCAATGTAAATCACCCCCAGTTACTGAATAAAAGAGAAATTTAAATCATCAACTGAATAGATATAGAAAAAGCACCCAATGATAATTTTAAGAAAACAACTCTCAGCTAAGAAGAAATGGAAGGAAACTTCTTCAACATTATAAATGGCATCTATGGAACTCCTCAGATAACATCATAATTAATGTAGAGAAACTGAAACCTGTCCCACTTAGAGATCAGGAGCAAGGTGAGTTGTCCTCTCTCAGAACTTCCATTCAATATTTTACTAGAAGTCCTAATCATTACAATAAAGTAAAAAGAAAAAAAAAAAAGAAGAAATAAAACTGCTTTTCTTCACAGATGACATAGCTATGCATATAGAAAATCCAAAGAAGTCTGAAAAATAAAACTATAGTGCTAAATAAGTCAATTTTAGAAAGTTTGCAGTATATAATTTCAAATACAGGAATATATTATATTTCTATATATTAGTAATGAAAACATGGAAAATGAAACTTAAAGAAAAATACCACATATGAAAGTATTGTAAAACAAAATAGTTAGGGATAAAATTAACAAAAGACGTGCAAGAATTTTACCCTGAAAACCAGAAAGCATTCCTGAGAGAAATGAAGTATGACAAAAATAAATGAGGAGATACACTATGTTCATGGATCAGAAGACACAATATTGTTAAGATGTCAATTCTCCCCAAATTGTCCTGTTATTTCAGTGCAGTCACAATCAAAACCCCAGATTTTTTATAGAAATAAGCAACCTAATTATAAAATGTATATGGAAATGCAAAGAACAAAGAATAGCCAAAACTGTCTTGAAAAAGAACAACATTGGAGAACTTATATTATCTAGTTTCAAGACTTACTATAAAGCTACAATAATTCAGAAAGCACAGTATCTACTATAGGATCAATATTTTTATATTATGTTTAGAAAAAAATAGTGAATATTTGGCATTTTAAGTATTTGTAATATTTAATAACATTAGAGTAACTAATTGAAAAGCCTAAAGTAACTCAAAATTATTTTTTTAATTAAAAGGTAAAAGAAAATTTTGCTAAGATTTTTAAGCAGTATTGGAACATTTGAGATAACATAAGGCTGGGGTGGGGTATTTCCAAGAGGTACAGAAATAGGAGTGGCCTATCTTGGCATAGAAGAATATTTTGTCACAGTTAGCATATTAAAAAGCAAGCTAAGGAAGTGGACTTGGCCCAGTGGTTAGGGCGTCTGTCAACCACATGGGAGGTCCACGGTTCAAGCCCCGGGCCTCCTTGACCCGTGTGGAGCTGGCCCATGCGCAGTGCTGATGCGCGCAAGGAGTGCCGTGCCACGCAGGGGTATCCCCATGTAGGGGAGCCCCATGCGCAAGGATTGCACCCCATAAGGAGAGCTGCCCAGAGCGAAAGAAAGTGCAGCCTGCTCAGGAATGGCACCTCACACACGGAGAGCTGACACAGCAAGATGACACAACAAAAAGAGACACAGATTCCCATGCCGCTGACAACAACAGAAGTGGACAAAGAAGAACACACAGCAAATAGACACAGAGAACAGACAACTGGGGTGGGGGGAAAGGGGAGAGAAATAAATAAAATAAATCTTTAAAAAAAATTTTTTTTAATTTAAAAAAAGCAAGCTAACCAACATTTAATTAGTTCTATTATTTTGTTTAAATTCTCTATAAACAATGCACCTCCTTATTGTTTGCACTCAGGCTATACCATTCCTATCACTCCCCTTTGTGTCACTGCTTAAAATTCCCCTTATCTGTAACTTTAAAGTCCTAGATTTGTGCAAATTATTTATGTACTAGAGATGGTTCGGTTTTCGTTTTTTAAGATTTATTTTTTATTTATTTATTTCCCCTTCCTCCTCCCCCCCTCCCCAGTTGTCTGCTGTCTGTGTCCTTTCGCTGTGTGTTCTTCCGTATCCACCTGTATTCTTGTTAGAGGTACCTGGAATCTGTGTCTCTTTTTGTTGAGTCATCTTGCTGTGTCAGCTCTCTGTGTGTGCAGCGCCATTCCTGGGCAGGCTGCACTTTTTTTGTGCTGGGCTGCTCTCCTTACGGGGCGCACTCCTTATGCATGGGACTCCCCTACGTGGGGGACACCCCTTGCATGCATCAGCACTGTGCATGGGCCAGCTCATCACACTGGTCAGGAGGCCCTGGGTAAAACCCTGGACCTCCCATGTGGTAGGCGGATGCCCTGTCTGTTGGGCCAAATCCACTTCCCTCCGTTTTTGGACTATTGAATTTCTTAAAGAAATGAACAAACACTGGATTTATAATTGCAGTTTAGAAGGTTTAAGACAAAGTTGTAAAAGCAATTTTATAAGTGTTAAAATTTGCTAGACTTATGAAAAGAAAGCTAAGAATTGTGAGTTGAACCTAAAGGTTTAAGGAATAATGATAAAATTTTTCATGTGTCAAGCATTTTGTAAGAGCTTTTCACACATTAAATCATTTATTCTTCACAAAAAAATCTATTTTTATTCCCATTTTACAGAAATGAAAAGTGAGACCTCAGCTGGAGGTAATATTGGCACTATACAGAGTTATAATGAACAGTAAATGAATTGACAGATAAATAACTAGTCCAAAGTCACACAGTAAGTGATACCCAGTCATCTCTCTCCAGAGTCCAAGCTCTTAAATTTTTTCGTTTGTACTTTTAATTAAATTGAATATTAATTTTTAAACCAAAAGGCCCCTGAAAAGTCTTCTCCATGCATAAGAGCCATCCTCAAAGACACCAAGGATACAGAAAGCACAATGATAGTATCGACCCCATATATATTACTACAGAAGAGAAAACTAAGGTAAGGCTGAAGAACTTGCCCAAGGTGAAACACCTAATAACTGACAGAGGCAATATTCTATCTCAAATCTGTCTAAAGCCAAAAAAAGTTTCACTCACCCTGACAGAAATGTCCTTAGCACCTTGCTACTCACTGCAGCCCATGAACTAGAAGTATTGGGACATCACTTAAGAGCTGCCTAGAAATGTAGACTCTCAGGCCCAACCCAGAAATACTGAATCAGAATCTGCATTTCCTCAAGAGTAAATTTTAAGAAAAATGGTTAATTTACATGCACATTAAAATTTTAAAACACTGCCCTACATGACCTGATCTGAACTCCCTGCCACTTAGAAGTTTCTGGGCCTCTGAATATATCTTAGTTACATTCTAGTGATATTTTCAGACTGTCTGCTAGCCATAAGCGTATGAGCAAAGGAAAAAAGTTACCTGATTGGTGAGGGCCAGTGAAAAGAGGGTTATAAAAAAGAAAGAGGAAAAGACTGAAACTTTCTCTGAACGTTCCGGCCGGAAACAATCTCACCCTTCTCTAAATTGCTCATCTGATAAGTGTTTAAGGTCTGATCTTATCATTTCGGTTATCTTGTTTCATCTCCCCAATCATATTTTAGCACGCTATAAGTACTAAGTGTGTAAGTTGTAGTTTGAACAATTTTTTAAAAGTACCCCTGATTATGTGAACTGGTGATCTCAGTTGACTATGTTGATATAATAAGGAATATGGCAGTTCATCTTTTCATGACTTCACGTTTAAAGATAAATATAAACTTCAACTTCATCTCTGATCCATTAGCTATATTCAGTTTAATAGAGGTACTGCCTCTGTTTTCATTTTTTCTTTTTCTTTTTTTAATATACTATATCCTGCATTGCAAACACGTAAAACTGAACCTTTTCAGAATTAGCCATTTCTTTCCAAAAGTGTTCTTTATCTTAGAATACCTATCTCAATTTATACGAAGATTTCCCACTCAGGCACCCAAGCTTTACATCACAGACCCATCCTCAGCTCCTCCCTCTCTTCCACATTTTAATTCAGTGCTGTCCCTGATTACAATTGATTCTGTCTCCTAAATCTCCTTCTCATTTGTTCCCACCTTTTCATTCCTACGTTCATGGCCGTCAGTAGGCCCTCAATGTCTGTCACCTGGACCATTAAAGCAGCTTCCTAACTGCTTTTCCTGCTTCCTGTTCTCCTCCTTTAAAGGGGAGACAATTTCCTCTCTAGGAAACAAATCTGACCAAGTCACAATACTCTTTAGCACTTCTTATGGTTCCACATCGCTTATAGGACAATGTCCAGACTCTAACACAGCATCCAAATCCCATCAGAACCACCCGGCCTGCAGTCTGGCCCCCTGCCTTCACCAGCACCCAGCCACGCCTCTTCACACCCATTCTCGGCCTAAACTGCTCCAACCCCTCTCTGTCTGCCAGTGAAGCCTCTCCAGTTCTCCACCTCTAGAACAGTGCTCTTCTGACAAGAAGCATCAGCATCACCTGGGAACTTGTTAGAAACGCAAATTCTCGGGCCCCCCTACTGAAGCACAAGCTCTGGGCCCGGAGAGCAGCAATCTGTTTTAACAAGCCTTCCAGGTGATGCCGAGACAGGCTGCAGCTTGAGAACCGCTCCTCTAAAGCACTGTATCCCTGTGACTGGTTCCTGACGCGCTGCCTTGTCAGTACCTGTGCTTCTTCCCCTCCACTTGGCAATGAGTACCTCGTGTGCAGGGAAATTGTCGGACTCATCTTTGTTTCCTCGGTGGCTGGGTCACAGAATTCTATCAACCACTCTGCAAATCAAATAAGATATTATTAACAGGTTTTCCTGTTATAAGCATTTTAGTTTTATCCTTAAATACCAAAAAAATCATTAATGTTTTTCCTCTTGTCATCTTTCAATCCTCCCTAAATTGACAGACTCTCCATAGATGTCAACCCTTTCCAGGTTTGGTCAGTTAAACAAGTGATCTTTCCCCCAAAGAATGGAGTGTGAAGTCCTGCTTATCAAGCAAGCCATCCAGGCAGCCTCCAGTCCCTTCCATTGACCACGGACCCCTTAAAGCAAGCTGTTACGATCCTTGCCTTAGTCCAAGGGTCTGAAAGACTTATAGTCATTCGTGTGAATCTGCTTCTAGGTTTTTTTTTTTAATTTCTCCCCCCATTCCTCCCCCCGCCCCCCCAGTTGTCTGCTCTCTGTGTCCATTCGCTGTGTGTTCTTCTGTGACCGCTTGTATCCTTATCAGTGGCACCAGGAATCTGTGTTTCTTTTTGTTGTGTCATCTTGCTGTGTCAGCTCTCTGTGTGTGTGGCACCATTCTTGGGTAGGCTGCACTTTCTTTCACGCTGGGCGGCTCTCCTTATGGGGCACACGCCTTGTGCGTGGGGCTCCCCTATGTGGGGGACACCCCTGCGTGGCAGGGCACTCCTTGCGCGCATCAGCACTGCACATGGGCCAGATCGACACGGGTCAAGGAGGCCCGGGGTTTGAACCGTGGACCTCCCATGTGGTAGGCGGACGCCCAAGCCTTTGGGCCAAGTCTGCTTCCCAGGCTTATTTTGAAGAACAGTTTCCACAAGAATACCTTGTTGAAGTCCCAAACATTTAATATTATCAGTAAGGATAATCCTAAGGAAGTGAAATGGGAGATTAAAGTAACTACTAAACTGAAAACTTTTGGTTAAGGTTTCTCTTTTGAGAAGAACATCTCACTCTCTGACCCCTATTTAGGAATCTTTTGTGCCCATTTGTAGCAGCAGCATAGTGTCCATGTCATGTGGCACAAATTGTCCAACACCAATATAAAGGGCAGAGATTTTAATCTGCTTGTATTCCTTAAAGGAGCACCTCTTACTAGGTAGGCAGTTGATAAATATTTGTCATTTCTTGCTTTCCTTCTTGGTCCTAACAACTCCATTTTCAGTTGAGCAAAAACAACCACACAGTATAAATATGTAGTTTTCACATTCTTTTTATCTAAAGAGAATTAATGACTAGCTCCATTTTGAACTACAAAATGCAGAGTAGCTTCGTGTTTTGTTTAACATTCCTCTGCCTCCTCTAGCCATCACTGTGGAGAGTTCGGGGTCTCCCATCTTTTCATCATCTGCTTCCTGAAGCCAGGGGCATAGCTGCTAGTGGTAACTTTCCAGCACACTGGCTGTTGATAGTAATAGCTAACACACCGCTTTCTGGCTGCTGCTGAGCTGGGAAATCAATCGTTCTGTTGATTAATAACTGATTTCTCCACTGATTAAAATGCACAGGTCAAGGTACTGCTCCACTTAGCGGCAGCCTCCCTGCCCTTCCATCCTCGATAATGGAGGCCACTACCAGACTGCAGCAGAAGTTCCTGCCACCCAACTCAAGTCTCACTCTGCTCAGAATATGCCTGGGATACCTCACAACGAACATGAGGGTTGGACTCTAACCGAACTTTAGCTTTCAAATTTTATAGCCAGTTATCTGTGCACTACCCCCCTCTCCTGACCACTAGATGGTGCTGCAGACCTGTATTTGTACAGTTCACTGGGCTTGGAGTAAGAGGAGTAAAAAATGTAGACAGGTGAAATGCTGTGGAATGCTTTAAATTTATGAAATTTAATCCTTTAAACAACCTGGTCTGTGCATGTTCCTTGGCAGGTATTTGAATGAAAGGCCCATCCAAGTGACGGAAATTTACAAGCTACCTATTTATTTATTTTACTCAGCAGCCTGGGGTATACACATTTTCAGTACAAGTGCCTCCTGGCACCTGTGTGTATTAAATAAGGCAGCTGTTTACTCAGTGTATAACAATTAATGCATTCCCTAAAGAATATAATTTATGACACAGACTACATGAGTGAAATTTTGTGATTCTCCAAGTTACTGTTCAGCAAAATCAAGAGGTTGTCATACCTCAGGTTCATTAATTGTTCTATTTAACCTAACATCTAGTAGAAAAATCACAGAGCATGAATTTAGCTAGAGGTAAGCCTTTGTATTCCCAGCAATCACCTTTTCCTCAGGGGTGAATGCCAAATTCAGGGAAAATCCTAGTTATTCAAGGAAGCCTTGGCATTTCTTTTGACTAGGAAAGAAATTGCCCTCTGGCTATTCTATACAAATTCTGCTGCTGGGAGCCAGGGAGGTTAGCTAGTAAACGTGACTCATTTGGAGAGTGATCCCAGCCCTCTTTCTTGCAAAAAAAAAAAAGTTAATTTTGTTGTTATATTATGTTCTTTCCCTTTGTGGCACTGAGGACCTCTCTCAGCAATAACAAATCAAGCAGACTTGGCTTGGAGGCAACCATCAGCCTCCTGTCCACATGACAAAATGGAGTTAACCTTATTTGCAATTGACCCCCCCTTTTCACTGATTTTGAATTGTTTGGTTAACTCACTTTGGAAGGAGTATCGATAATTTAGCATTAGCTGGTTGGCATGTCACACTGACAGATGAAAACAGTGATAGTGCTATTGATTTAATAGCTCCCTCTCAGGGGCAAGGGGTAAAATTTCCCCCCATCTCCTGTCCATGAGAATAGTGAATGGGAAGGGAAAGGAAGGGTTCCAAAAAAAGCCTGTCCAAGACCTCCCAACAACAGCCAAATTTGCTAATTCTCTGGGATGTTTGCACATCACAGAAAAAAATGTTATGAAGAAGCAAGAGCAAAAGGGGATTAATGCACCTGAGAAGAGAACTGTGAGCCCGAGGGACAAACAAGAGGTAGCCTAGAAAAAAGTTCTGAGCCAGGGGACCAGCCTTCCTGCTTTAGCCTTCTTTCTGAAACCCCAGCCTTGAACTTACATGTGTGTCTCTGACAGAAAGAGACCAGGAGAGAGAGAGGAAAGATAGTAAAACTGTCTGTGGAGAGTTAAATTGTGTACCAGGCTTGTGAGAAGCTGTACACATTTTTGCTTCCTGTTTTTCTGTTACCTGATTTTGCCAACAGCTCCCTGAGTACTGCTTAGGAAGGAGAGGCGATCCAGTCTGTCTCACCCAGCTTGTGGCAAAAGATCTTAGTCAAGAGGTGTGCAACATGAATGTTCGATTCATATCTATAATTGAAATAAACCTGTTCTCATGTGTTGTTTTATGTTTCAGTTGTCTTTGGTTTCATAGAAATTAACAACTCAAAAGACTTTGATCATATAGCCTAATTTTTCTCTTCATCATGCAAAACTAGAATTTGGTTTTCTGGTAAAGTGATAGTTTTCTTGGATTACTTGTCTACTCTGAGTAAGAAGTTGTAAAAGGTTTTCTAAGCCATCTTTTTTACCTGAAAAGAAAAAGTTCTCTATCTCAGCAGAATAATCTCCTGAGCTTTATATAGATTGACCTTATCATCCCGTATTGTTTAAGAGAACAGGTCTTCTCACTTTTAAAAGATGTAAATTTGCCTTTCTTTTTTTTTTTTTTTACATTCATGTTAATTCACATTTACTTTTAAAATATGTTTTGTCCCATTGGTGAAATAGAGAACCAAGTTATACTTTAGTGATTTTAGAGAAAAAACAGTGCTCACTGGGACATGGAGACTGATGATTGCAGGCAGGAAGTTTATTGAGAAGCTCTCCCAGTAGAGTGGGTCTGAAGAATAGACTTCAGCCCACTCATGGAAGCTGGAAGCTGGTGGATATGACTTTATACAGTACATCAATAGGTGGGGAAACATTAGGCCATGGGGAGGGGCTTAGAGTCCAAGTAAAGCCTGCGGTCAGGCAGAAGCTGTAAAAGTGAATTCTTCCCGTGTATGGCTTAGGAGTAGCGGGCTAAGAGGTAGAGCACTCTTGGAATGTGGGAGGGTTTGATGGTCCCAGAAGGGATGAGGGTCCTTATCTGCTTCATTCCCACTGAGATATGGCTCATTCTAGGGGGGAAATACACTGTTCCCCGCACATAGGTAGCTTTGTCCGGTGGATCAGAATGGAGTCACAGCCTTATGACCTGTTAATCATTGCAAACCTTGTAAGGTGAAACTCTAACATTCCTAACTCTTTGATTATATATATATATCAAATTATATATATATATAATGAAGGGCCTAAGTAATGGGAACACTGGGCAGAGTGGAAGGGTTAGGGGATTTGGAACGTCAACTCAGTCTGGCTACTTCCTGCTGTTACGGGGTGGCAAAGGTTCCCTTCCACTCCATCCAGTGGGTTCTGATTTCTGGTCCTGAAGAGGTTGGTATTGGCATTCATGCAGCAAAAAGATGCCATTCACATATTCCTGAGTAGTTGAACGTATGATTCAGCATATGAATCAGACAAGAAACTATAAGAGACAAGGACCAAAAAGAAGCAACAGCAATACTCTCAGTAATGGTGTTACAATGGGTAAAAGGATTGGTTTTAGGGGTAAGGAGAAGTAAGAGAGAAATGAGGATAACCATGATTGATTTCCAAAGCTGTTGATTCAGGCCCTCTGAATGATTTCTATGTTTTCCTATAAAGTTTTGAGATTTTTCTTTTACCTGCCCCATTCTGTTAATAGAGAAACAACAAGTTTCATTTATGATAGCACAAGTGCCTCCTGCCACAGTGCTGAGGACGTCCAGTGCTCTTCTATTTTGTATGATAACTTATACCAGGCTGTTAATTTCCAGTTGTTGATTGTTCATGGCCTGTATGGTTGCATTCCAGGATAGCTGTCATGTTAGGGAGATAATTAGGATTGTTCATTCTACCATTGGAATACCTACAAACCAGAAGACTGCAAAAGATGGTGTGTCCTATGCCACATCTTTCTAGATTTGAATTATCATGGGAGTGATATCCAAATTCTGGGTCCCCTAAGAAGTGCCTCTTTATTCGTTCACTCAGTTGTTGAGGCTGAAGTGAGGTTTCAAGAAAATAACTGAGATTAGGTATTTGTCCAGAGAAGGCCATCTCTTGGGGTTTTAGGATGGTGGCATTAGGAATAATAGATACTACAGTACAAGGTCCTGTCCATAAGGTAGGACGTGTTAGGTACGCAGTGTTATCACATAGAAAATAGAGACTAGTGCCTGCAAGCATTAGTGCTGTTGAAGGACCCAAAGGAATAAAATAAGAATGCAGGCAATTGGGAATGCTGAATATTTGGATTCTGCCATATACTATATTAACACATAAAGGAGAGTAGCGGGGTTTGGAAGTATCATATGTTAGGTTAGTCTGAGGAAATTTTGGAAAAGAAAAGTGAAGAAATTTTTGGTTTTTTTCTAGGTTTTAACCTGGTTAAATTGTATATTTGTCCCAAATGTGTTCCTACACCAAATAACTCGGTTTGTCTATAAGGGCTATTGAAGCACAGTACATTTTCACAGTAAGTTTTATTGCTTACTTTTGTAGGTAGTGTTTGCTTGATGTCTGAGTCATTCCAAAATAGGGTTGAATTAAGATGTTTGTTTGGCACTTTCAAATCTGCCTGCCAGTGCAGTGTGATAGTGTCAAAGAGTAGAGTATGATTACAAGATGTAGTGGGTATATGTCCTAAATTAATTGCGTAAGGTCATGTGGATAGGTATTTAAAGCATAAAAAAGGTCTGTCCATTAGGACTGTGACCATACCGATAGAATTTGAATTTTCCCCTGAATAAGAGATGTATAAGGCCTGATGGAGAATAAATATATCTTCATATTCTGGTAAACTTGGGAGGTGTTCTGTAACCCATCGGCCTCGGAGGCAGTGTATTGTGGGTGGATGGACAGGAGGGTTTCTGGGCTTAAAGGAAAGGCAAGTAAGGATATAGTTTCAGTGTGGGTATGCTCAGGGCATCCAGCAATGAGAATGGCTAACTGTGGTTACTATAGTTTAGATAGTGTTGAAGGGGATGATAAGGAGTTTTTTGAGAGGTTACTACAAAGAGGAATGGAAGGGTAAAATATAGGACAACCATCCTAGAGAGACCATAGTCAAGAAAAGGAAGAGGGTGGCAAAGAAGAAGAGGATTTCTTCAGGGTGAAAATCAGAAAGATCTCCTTGTAACCACAGGTCCTGAATGATGTCAAAGTATTGCTTGAGTGAAAAGGTAGAGGAGGTGACAAAGTCGGTTAAGTGTGAGAAGAGAATGATACAAAACGTGTTGGCCTTGTGTAATAACTTATGAATTGGCATCACCAGATTTAAATGTAGTTATGACTGAATGGCAGGAAGGAAAAGGGAGAGAGATTAGAGGGAAATGGGTTTGGCAAAAAACTCATCTCAGGGAAACGGAATTGGCCCAGTGGTTAGGGCGCCTGTCTACCACATGGGAGGTCCGTGGTTCAAACCCCGGGCCTCCTTGACCCGTCTGGAGCTGGCCCATGCGCAGTGCTGATGCACGCAAGGAGTGCCCTGCCACTCAGGGGTGTCCCCCGCGTAGGGGAGTCCCACGCACAAGGAGTGCGCCCCATAAGGAGAGCCACCCAGCGCGAAACAAAGAGCAGCCTGCCCAAGAATGGTGCTGCAAACACAGAGAGCTGACACAACAAGATGACACAACAAAAAGAAACACAGATTCCCGTGCTGCTGACAACAACAGAAGCGGACAAAGAAACAAGACGCAGCAAATGGACACAGAGAACAGACAACCGGGGCGGGGGGCGGGGAATTAAATAAATAAATCTTTAAAAAAAAATTTCTTCAAACATGATGGAGAGTTCAAAATATTCACAGACAAACAGAAACTGAAAGAGTATACCAACAAGAAACCTCCCCTTCAAGAAATTCTAAAGGGAGTTCTGCAGGAAGAAAGGAAAAAACAGGAAAGGCAAAGTTGGAGGAGAGTATAAGACCAACAACAACAACAAAAAAGACCAAAAAAATATACAAACAAAATATGACAAACACAAATCCAATCAAAATATGGCTAACACAAATAATTCCTTGAGAGTAATAACACTGAATGTCAACGGATTAAACTCACCTATCAAAAGATTCAGACTGGGACATTGGATAAGGAAATATAACCCATCCATATGCTGTCTACAAGAGACACATCTTAGACCCAGAGACTCATGGAGATTGAAAGTGAATGGCTGGAAAACAATCATACAAGCTAACAATAACCAAAAAAAGGCAGGAGTAGCTATATTAATATCAGACAAAATAGACTTTAAATGTGAAACAATTGTGAGAGACAAAGAAGGATACTACATTTTAATGAAAGGGAAAATCTGTCAAGAAGATCGAACAATCATAAATATCTATGCCCCTAACAAGGGTGCCTCTAAATACGTCAGGCAAACGCTGGAAAAACTAAGTGAAAGAATAGATACATCTACAATTATAGTGGGGGATTTTAATACACCACTATCAACTCTGGACAGAACATCTCAAAAGAGAATCACCAAAGAAACAAAACATCTGAATAGTATATTAGAGGAGCTCGATCTAATAGACATATATAGATCGCTACACCCAAACACAGCAGGATATACATTTTTCTCAAGCGCACATGGATCATTCTCCAAGATAGATCATATGCTAGGCCACAAAGAAAGGCTGAACGAATTCAGAAAGATTGAAATCATACAAAACATTATCTCTGACCACAGTGGAGTCAAGCTGGAGATTTGCAAGGGACAGAAGCCCAGACTTCACACCACGATTTGGAAATTAAACAGCACACTCTTAGAAAAACAGTGGGTCAAAGAGGAAATCTCAAAAGAAATCAATGACTACCTTGAAACAAATGATAATGATAACACAACATACCAAAATTTATGGGATGCAGCAAAAGCAGTACTGAGAGGGAAATTTATAGCCATAAATTCATATATCAAAAAAGAAGAAAGAGCAAAAATCGAAGAACTAACTGCACATTTGAAGGAATTAGAAAAACAACAACAAAGTAACCCAACAGGAAGAAGAAGGAAGGAAATAACAAAGATAAGAGCAGAACTAAATGAAATAGAAAATAAGAAAGCACTTGAACAGATAAACAAGACCAAGAGCTGGTTTTTTGAGAAGATTAACAAAATTGACAAACCTTTAGCAACACTAACAAAGAAAAAAAGAGAGAAGATGCAAATACACAAAATAAGAAATGAGAAAGGCGATATCACCACTGACCCAACAGAAATAAAGACTATCATAAGAGGATATTTTGAAAAACTATATTCCAACAAAAATGACAATCTAGAGGAAATGGACAAATTCCTAGAAACACATAAGCAGCCCATATTGACGAAAGAAGAAATTGATGATCTTAACAAACCAATCACAAGCAGAGAGATAGAATCAGTTATCAAAAATCTCCCAACTAAGAAGAGCCCAGGGCCAGATGGCTTCACAGGTGAATTCTACAAAACATTCCGGAAAGAACTGACACCAATCCTGCTGAAACTATTCCAAAACATCGAAACGGAAAGAACATTACCCAACTCCTTCTATGATGCCAACATTACCCTAGTACCAAAGCCAAACAAAGACATCACAAGAAAGGAAAATTACAGACCAATTTCTCTGATGAACCTAGACGCAAAAATACTTAACAAAATACTTGCTAATCATATTCAACAATACATTAAACGTATTATACACCACGACCAAGTGGGATTCATCCCAGGTATGCAAGGATGGTTCAACATAAGAAAATCAATCAACGTAATACACCATATAAACAGATTGAAGGAAAAAAATCACATGATTATATCTATTGATGCAGAAAAAGCATTTGACAAAATACAGCACCCTTTCTTGATTAAAACACTCCAAAAGATTGGAATACAAAGGAATTTTTTGAACATGATAAAGAGTATATATGAAAAACCTAAAGCCAATATTGTTTACAATGGAGAAATCCTAGACTCCTTCCCTCTAAACTCAGGAACAAGACAAGGATGCCCACTGTCTCCGCTCCTATTTAACATTGTCTTAGAAGTACTTGCACGAGCACTGAGGCAAGAACCAGAAATAAAAGGCATTCAAATTGGAAAGGAAGAAGTCAAAATTTCATTATTTGCAGATGACATGATCCTATACATAGAAAACCCTGAGAGATCTACAACGAAGATTCTAGAACACATAAATGAGTTTAGTAAAGTCGCAGGTTATAAGATCAATGCGCAAAAATCAGTAGCATTTCTGTACACCAATAATGAGCAAGATCAGGAGGAAATCAAGAAACAAATACCATTCACAATAGTAAATAAAAAAATCAAATACTTAGGAATAAATTTAACTAAAGAGGTAAAGAACTTATACAACGAGAATTATACAAGATTGTTCAAGGAAATCAAAGAAGACCTAAATAAATGGAAGACTATTCCTTGTTCATGGATAGGAAGACTGAACATTATTAAGATGTCTATCCTACCAAAATTGATCTACATATTCAATGCAATCCCAATAAAAATCAACGCAGCCTTCTTTAAGGAACTAGAAAAACTAACTATGAAATTTATTTGGAAAGGAAAGAGACCCCGAATAGCCAAAGACATACTGAAAAAGAAAAACGAAATTGGAGGAATCACACTACCTGACTTCAAAACATACTATAAAGCTACGGTGGTGAAAACAGCATGGTATTGGCATAAGGAAAGACACATAGACCAATGGAATCGAATTGAAAGCTCTGATATAGAACCTCACATATATAGCCACATAATATTTGATAAAGCCACCAAACCCTCTCAATTGGGAGACAGTGGCCTATTCAACAAATGGTGTCTGGAGAACTGGATAGCCATATGTAGAAAAATGAAAGAGGATTACCATCTCACACCTTATACAAAGATCAACTCAAGATGGATCAAAGACCTAAATATAAGAGCCAAGACCATAAAAACCTTAGAAAGCAGTGTAGGGAAACATCTACAGGACCTTGTAATAGGAAATGGATTTATGAATATCTCACCAAAAGCACGAGCAGCAAAAGAACTAATAGATAAATGGGACTTCCTCAAAATTAAAGCCTTCTGCACCTCAAAGGAGTTTGTCAAGAAAGTAAAAAGGGAGCCCACACAGTGGGAGAAAATATTTGGCAATCATATATCTGATAAGAAACTTATAACTTGCATATATAAAGAACTCCTATATCTTGAAAATAAAAAGATAAACAACCCATTTAAAAAATGGGAAAAAGACTTAAACAGACACTTCTCCGAAGAAGAAATACAAATGGCAAGAAAGCGCATGAAAAAATGTTCCAAATCTCTAGCTATCAGGGAAATGCAAATCAAAACTACAATGAGATACCATCTTACACCCATAAGATTGGCAGCTATGAAAAAAACAGAAGAATACAAGTGCTGGAGAGGATGTGAAGGAAGGGGAACACTCATCCACTGCTGGTGGGAATGCAGAAGGATCCAACCATTCTGGAGGACAGTATGGCGGTTTCTCAAAAAACTAGCCATAGATTTACCATATGACCCAGCAATACCACTGCTGGGTATATACCCAGCAGAACTGAAAACAAGGACACAAACCGATATATGTACACCAATGTTCATAGCAGCATTGTTCACTATTGCCAAAAGTTGGAATCAACCCAAATGCCCATCAACAGATGAGTGGATCAATAAAATGTGGTATATACACACAATGGAATACTACTCGGCTGTAAGAACAAACACACTACAAACACATGTGATAACATGGATGAATCTTGAGAACCTTATGTTGAGTGAAGCAACCCAGACATTGAAGGACAAATACTACATGACCTCAATGATATGAAATAAACAAGCTGCCCTAGATAGCAAGAGACTGAACGATAGGCTTACAGGAAATCGGAGGTTGGAGGAAGGATATGAGCCGATGTCTGCAGGGGTGGAACTTAAGACGAGATGGTGGTAAGTATGAACACAAAGAAGAGATAAAATGGGGGCAAGGGGTTGCCTTTGGTTGGGGCTTTACGGGTTTGAGGGTGGCTGGGGAGGGACGGTTGGGTAATGTTGCCCAAAAGTGGGGGGAGGGAGGGGTAGCATACGAACACAGGAGAGGGTTAGGAGGTGGTGGAGAGTAAAATGCCGAGAAAATAATATCAAAATATAATAAAGAGGGTTACCTGTTTAGAATGCTCGGAGGGGAGGGTCTGATGCAGGACGGGCTCCTGGGGAATGTCTAAATGCTCATTCTGCCAGAGTGGGTGACACCATGGGGTAGAATCCCAAGTAGTGAGAGTGGGGGTGGACCCACATCCTGGGGAGGACTAATGCCACCAAATAGAGGGAACTCTATCCCTCGAGAGAAAGGGTGGCTCCCAGGGCATTGGGGCAGATGAGCAAGTTAGGCCCTAAACACTATTCCATCTATCTCTGGAAGTGGCTCCTCAGGAAACAGAGGTTGACTGTCACTGTGGGCACCAAGGTGGAAGGGAAAATGGACGTTAAATGTGTGGAACCAAAGTAAATGGGGGGCAAGGGAGGAGTTTCTTGAGAGTACACAAGGATGGATATAAAACATGTAATATTACACCATAACAGATAGGAGACGACAGACTGATAATGTAAACCATAATGTAAAACATAGGAGAACTAAAAATGTAAAGAACTGTGTATCCTAAAGTATGCACCATAATGTAAGCACAGATATTACCATGTTAGAAAGCTAATATCTCAGACTCTGTACATCACCTTAAGTAAATATGATGTGAATAGGGTGTAAGAGTATCGCTGTGGAAGGAAAAAGGTGTTGTGGTGGATGTATGGGAGTGCTGTATATTATATATATGCATTGCTGTGGTCTAGGACTCCTACGAAGAAACGCTGAATAATTAGGGGGGGGGGGGGAAAAAAAAGGATAGGATGTGGAATTTTTTCAAGTCAACATTCTTTATCTAAGTTCTTTATCTAACTTTATCCAAGTTCTTTATCTATCCTTTAAACCCATCGCTATATGCCATTCCCTAGTAAGGGACCATGACATTATATTGGGCTTCAAATTTCGGGGAGTTCTGGATCACAGAGTGTTTCAACAATGGCAATGGAGGGATACTGGTATGGGATACCAATGACAGGTGATATATGGCTGGCAGGGAGCTGTACAGAACATATGTCCAGGGTGCATGGTAATGATTGGATATACTCATAGTGGCAACAATTAAAAACCCAGCAGGGGGGGTACTGGGTTCCTGGCCAGTGGTGCTCTGTCGTGGTCCCTAGGGGAGCAGCGATAGTCTCCCAGGTACAGCGGCGGGGACCGGGAGGGAGTGAGGGTTCAACAGTGAGCCCCTGATGCTAATGACTATGCTTGTGAGCTGATAAACCTAAAATAAGAACAAGGCCTAGAGCAACATTGTGCCTGGGAATTTCCTCCTGTCAGCCTTCATGTTACTCAAATGTGGCCAGGCTCGAAGCCAAACTCAGCATGTAAATGCAATGCCTTCCCTCCAGCGTGGGACATGACACCCGGGGATGAGCCTCCCTGGCAACGAGGGACCGCTATCAAATACCAACTGATGATGCAACTGGAAAAGGACCTTATATGGAAGGTTCAATGCGGATCAGCAGAATATCCATGTCTACATAAAACAACATGACTTTAAAATGCTGTTTGACCTAAAGTAAGGGGGAAATGGAAAGGAGAAATGAGTTTATATGGCTACGAGTTTCTAAAAAAGAGTCTGGAGGCTGGCAGAAGGATTGCCCTCATGCACAACTGAGCAGAGTCAGAGAGACAGATAAAGCAGATACAACCCCCAGATATTGGTTCCTATGAAGGCTAAAGAGACCCATGAGAGTTATGATCATGGCTGATGGGGTTTACTACCAGGGCAGATGGCCCCTCTCTGGAAATGGTGTTTATGTGTGATGAATCTGGACTCAGATGGGATCTCCCTTCATAAGACTTTCATACTAATCTGCTGGAGGTGCAGTTAACGTTGGGGTTTAAGATATAGTTAGGGGATTTGAATCTCTGGACTGATAATGTGATAGCCAGGTCCTGAGCCTCAACAGACTCCAGCACCTACAATCTGATTTATTGGACTTACCACACTCAGCTAAGATGGAGTTGAAGAAGGACAATCACCACACCATGGAGCCAAGAGTGATTACAACTGAAAATGGGAGGATGGCAGCCAGCATCCAGGTGGAATCTGAGCCTCCTCTTGACATAGAGGTGCAATGGACACAACCAATCCAATGTCCACATAGAAGAGGTGGCATTGGATTGGGAAAAGTGGACATGGTGGACGATGGGTATGGGGAAGGGCAGGAAGAGATGAGAGGTGGGGGCGTATTTGGGACGTGGAGCTGCCCTGGATGGCGCCTCGGGGTAATCACCGGACATCGTGGATCCTCACAGGGCCCACTGGATGGAATGGAGGAGAGTATGGGCCATGATGTGGACCATTGTATATGAGGTGCAGAGGTGCCCAAAGATGTACTTACCAAATCCAATGGATATGTCATGATGATGGGAACGAGTGTTGTTGGGGGGGGAGAGGGGGGGTGGGGGGGTGGGGTTGAATGGGACCTCACATATATATTTTTAATGTAATATTATTACAAAGTCAATAAAAAAAAAAAAGAAAAAAAAATTTCATCTCAGTTTTTTGTGAGTTTCAGGTGTAGGTCTCTGATAGGTTCACAGGGTGAATATCTTGAACTTCAGGATCTCATAATTTGCTGTCTACAGAAGGCAGAGGAGCAGACTTTAATCTGGAAAAGTGTATCTACATCGGAAAGTTTAAAAGCTTTGCTACAGAGAAAGTGGTTAGGAGAACAAGGAAAGGACCCATTCACTTTGGGTTAAAGGCTTGGTGTGTAAGGCCTTTAGGTATACCCAGTCAAAGGGCTTAGGAGGTGTGGTTTTCAAGGAAGAGTTGGAATTCTCATGAGAGCTAAGGGTAGAAGTCAAGTCCATGGTGTCTGAACCTGCCTTGTTAATTTGATTAAGTGTTGTTTTAGGATCCTGTTCATACCCTCAACTTTTCGGGAGGACTGAGGTCTGTAAGGAGTATGTAACTTCCAGGTAATGCCTAAGGCACTACAAACCCTTTTTGTGATCTGTGAGGTGAAGTCTGTCCCGTTATCTGACTGCAAGGAGGAGGCAAGGACAAATCTGGGAATTATTTCTGTTAACAGGATGTTAATTACAACATCAGTCCACTCAGAGGTGACTAGAAATGCTTCAACCTATCTGGAAAAGTTGTGTATAAAAACCAAGAGGTTTTTAACCTTCCCTACAGGTGGCATGTGGGTAAAGTCTAATTGCCAGTCTTGTCCTGGCTTAGAACCTCTAAAGTGGTGGACTATGAAAGAGCGAGGTGTAGGGCTTCCATGGATATTACTTTGTTGACAAATAGAGTAGCTTTCTGTAATTTCTTTTAAATGTTTTAAGAGTTCAGGGCAGTGTAGAGAGTTAGATAAGAGTTGTGAAAGTGGTTTGTGTCCTATGTGGTACTGGTTGTGCAGGGTGGTGAGAATGTTGTGGGTTTTTAATTTCATGAACCACCCCTCAATTTGTTTTGCTCCAATAAGGGGGAACTTTGAGGTTTCTTCAGGTGTACGGGGGGGCATGATATGGAAGTGCTAGGAGAATGGGTGTGACGGTGGAGCATGAACCTAAGTAGGGTTGGGTAGCCCACGCTTTGGCTTCAGCAGTGACTCAGTTATTGTCAACAGATATAGGAGAGTTCAGTTTTTGGTGCCCTTTGCAGTGAATTATAGTAGCTTGGGTTAGAAGTGATGCTGCTTTGAGTAATTGTAGGATGAGATCTTTGTTCACCATGGAGGATCTGCTGGAAGTTAGGGACCCTCTCTCCTGCCAGATGCAGGCATGTGAGTGTAGGATGTGGTGTGCATATTTGGAGTCAGTGCAGATGTTTAGGGCTTGCCCCTTGCCTCTGACCAGCTCTGGTGAGGACTATGAGCTCAGTTTGTTGTGAGATTGTGCTGGGGGGAAGGGGAACTGACTCAACAGTTGCAATTAAGGTAGCAGTAGCGTATGCAGCCTGAGTGGTAGTGGTAAGTTTTGTAGAACTGCCATCAATAAATTATGTATGCATAGAATTAGGAAAAGGGGTGTCTAAAATATTAGGAAGGAGATCAAGCACTTCACTACAATCATGTATGTATTTAGCATCAGGCGTTTCTGGGGGTGGGTTGGGTTCGGTGAGAAAGAGGGTGGCAGGACTGAGAGGAGGACAGCAGTGAAGGAAGACTCCAGGGTGTTGTAGAAGGGTTGCATGGAGGGTTTAGAGGCAGGTGGAAGAGACAGATGCAGTGGCTTTGTGAGTTAAGAGAGGAGATAAGGAATGTGAGGGGGGGTCAAAATCGAGAGGATTTATTGAAGATAGTCTAAAGCTTTCTTGCACCAGAAGGGAAGCAGCAGTGAGGGTTTTGAGGCAAGCAGGTTCACCAAGGGTTATAGGATCTAACTGTTTGGAGAAGTAGGCAATGACTCAGTTATCAGGGCCATAGGGTTCTATTAAGATTCCTAGCGCATATCCATGTCGGGTATCGATATAGAGGAAAAAGGGCTCAGAGGGGTTAGGAAAGGCTAGAGCCCATGCAGTCATTAAGGTTTCTCTAAGTTTATGGAAGAGGACTTGAGCGATGGAGGGCGATCAAGTGCCTCGCGCAGTTGCCAGAAGCAGCTTGGTAGAGAGGTTTAGATATAGGTCCAAATTTGGAAACCAGAGATGGAAAAATTTGACTAGCCCTAAGGAAAAAGGAGATCTGCCTTGGTATGTGGAAGGGGATAGTCGCTGATGAGTTAGATGTTTATGTGAGGGAGAGAGGTGAAGACCTAGATAGGTTACTTTGGTTCTGAAAAATTGTCCTTTGCTTGGGGAGACGCCATATCCCTTATCCCTGAGAAAGTTAAGCAGAGTGATAGTGTGAGTTAGAGAGGTTTGTAAGGAGGGGCTACTGAAGAGTAAGTCACCCACATATTGAAGGAGGGAAGTTGAAGGTCAGAGAGATCTCAGTGTAGAGCCTGTCCAAAAATGTAAAGACTGTCTCTAAAGCCCTGGGCAAGGACCATCCACACTAACTGTTTGGGGATTAGGGGGTCCTCAGGGTCCATCCTCATGGAAGCAAAAATGTCTTGAGAGGTTTCATCTAAGGAGATAGCGAAGAATACATCCTTAAGATCACTTGTCGTGTAGTGTGTAGTGTGAGGGCTTATGTGGGACAAGAGACTGTGTGGATTAGGAACTAAAGGAGCCATGGGCTGTGTGGCTTCATTGATGGTTCTAAGGTCCTGTAAAGGTGATAGCTCCTGTTTGGCTTCTTTACTGCCAGGATGGGGGGGTTAAAGGGCGAGTTGTTTCGGTGCAAAAGACCAGCAGCACAGTTCATCAGTAGTCAATTTAAGACCCTGTGTCCAGCACTGAGGGACAGGGGATACCAAAGAACATTTGTGAAAGAGGAGGGGCTTAAGACTATATTAACAGGGGGGTGGTATGCTGTGACTGAAGGAGAATTAGTATCCCAGACCTCAGGACGAACTTCTGTCTGCAATATGGGGGGAATGTCAGTAGGGATCCTGTGGTAGACAGGAAGAGAAGGAAGTTGGTTTGAGAGGATTAGAGAGTAAATGAAATCGAAGTGTGGAATTTGGATAATATGTCAAGGCCTAAGAGTAGGTAGGGACAAGTAGGAATAATAAGGAATTGATGAGAGAAAGTGAAATCTTCTATTGAGCATAAGAGTGGTTTGGTAATTAAAGGGCAAGAAAGAACAATAATAGAGATTGAGAAAGTGGATAAAGGTCCTGAGTGTTCTAGGAGGGCTGAATATATGGCCCCCCTGTCAATTAAAAAGGTGATTGACTTACCTCCAACCTTGATGCTAACCCTTGGTTCAGACTTACTGAAGGAGATGCAGGGCCTCTCCGAACCCAGGACCCATCAGTCTTCTTTCATCAGTCCAAGAAGGTCTGGAAAGGAAGATCTCGGCTCCAGATCTGTAGGATGTGCTGGAGGAACTTTCTTGGAAACAGGGTTTTCAGGACCGTCCAACTTCCAATGACCTTTGCAGTGACATACCAGGCAAGGCCCCGGTGGGGGCCTGGGATCAGGGCAGGAGTGTGCCCAATGCCCGTCCTTTCCGCACTTGAAACAGGTTCCTGGGCCGCCAGGAGGGAAGAAGAATCAGGTTCCTGAAAATTTAACCTGAGGGCAGCAGCTAGGAGGCAGGCTTCAGCCTGATCCCGTTTATGTTTTTCTAGTTTGGCTTCCTCTCCTCTATTGGTAAAGACGTTGAAGGCTGCTTTAATCAGGTCTTTCTGAGGGGTTAGAGGGCTGTCCTCTAAGCTCTGTAGTTTCTTTCTAATATCAGGATAAGATTGAGTAATGAAGGGAGTGTGTATGTACAGTGACCAGAATCTGAGTCAGGATCTAAATTAGTATATTTAAGGAGAGACTCGGTTAATCTATTCATGAAGACAGCTGGATTTTCATGAGATTTCTTTGAGATCTCTTTAATTTTAACATAATTAACTGCCTTAAGGGCAGCCTTCTTCATGCCTTCTATTATGCAGGTTAAGAAATGGGCCATGCAAGCAAGGTCGGTGGAGCCTGCTTGGTAATTCCAGTGGGGTTAGTGGTTGGAACTGCAGTGGGGCCTGCTGGGTGCCTGTTAGGGTCTTGAGTATGCTTGGAATCTGCGAAAGCAGTAGCTGCAGTAAAAATGCAGATTTTTTCTTCTGGAGTAGTTGGGGAAGTAATGATAACGTATGTGTCCTGATGGGTAAGTTCATAGGAGTGTGTGAAATATTGGAATTCCCTAATGTATGTGGCAGGATTCTCAGAGAAAGATCCTAACCTGCTTTCTATTTGACTCAAATCTGAGAGTGAGAAAGGAATGTGTACTTTAGCTATTCCTTTGGCTCCTGCTACTTCTTGGAGGGGTAAGAGGGGGTTGGAGTCTGTGTAGAGTAGGGGGTGGAGAAGGGCTAGCTTTGCATTAATCGAGGTGGAAGGTAGCATCAGGGGAGGGGAGGGCATAGTCCTAGTGAACCAGTATGAGGGGTAGAAAAGCGGATGCAGAGGAAGAGGGGGGATCAGAAGGTGGTGGTGATGAGGGGAGAGTGGAAGTGGGGGCGGAGGGTGAGGATGGAGCAGGGTGAAGGTACAAAGGGAGGAGGTGTGGGAGGGGCTTGGTCTGCTGAACCAAAGTCAAGATTTTCGGAGGTTTTTGAGGAGGAGGAGGAAAGTTTCTGAGAGGGTTTTTGGTGTAAGAGAAGGATTTGATAAGAGGAACAGGATTGGCAAAGGGAAGGATGATTTTGAAGGGGAAAAAAATGCCTGAATGTAAGGAATTTCAGACCATTTGCCATTGCACTGGGTGAAAATCTCTAAGTCTTGGAGAATTTGGAAATCGAAGGTGCCATTCTCCAGCCATTGACTTCCATTGTCTAATTTGTACTGCAGTCACACAGAGGTCAAATAGAAAATTAGTTTTTTGGGTCTGATGTCTCCTTTTGGGTAGTGTTTTAAGATTGTGAAGGAAACAACCCAGAGGTTTGGTTTTTTGGGGGGCACCAAAATTGAATTCCTCATTTTAGGTGGCGTGGGTGAGACTAAGGATCTCTAGAAGAGGGGAGGTTCTGAGTAAGACAGTCATCCCCCAATCAGTCAGAAATCTCCAAGGAAAGAGGAAACCATGCTAGGAGTCAGATGTCTTTGGAGCCAAGGGGTTTCCTCCCATGAGGATGCAGGCCTTGCACCCACCATGGCCCCCAGGGACAGTAAGGATCACTGACCTAGTGCAAGGTTTTTTCAGTGGGTTGTCCTGGACAATGGAAAAAGGGGGGAGGGGGAAGAGAGAGTGCAGAATCCTAGAGCAGAGAAATCCTTGACTCACCCCGCTATGATTCAGTGTCTGGTGTTCTCCCAGCAGCGGCAGGGTGGAAAGTCCTCACCAATCGATCAGTCTCAATGTGGTCCCAGACCCAGGTTCTCAGCACCAAATATGAGAGAAAAAAAGGTGCTCGCTGGAACATGGAGACTGACAGTACAGGCAGGAAGTTTATTGAGATGCTCTCCCACTGGAAGGTTCTGAAGAGTAGACTCCAGCCCGCTGATGGAAGCTGGTGGATATGACTTTATACAGTACATCAGTAGGCTGGGAAACATTAGTCCATAGGGAGGGGGTTAGGGGCTGAGTAAAGCTGGAGTCAGTAAGGGGCTGTAAAAGTGAATTCTTCCCATGTACAGCTTAGGGATACCGGGCTAGGGGGACTCTTGGAATGTGGGAGGGTTTGATGGGCCTGGGCCCAGAAGGGATGAGTGTACTTATCTGCTCCATTCCCACTGTGATATGGCTCATCCTTGGGGCCGGGTGGGGGATCTGTCCTCCACACATAGGCAGCTTTGCTCAATGGATGAGAATGGAGCCACAGCCTTACGACCTGTTTAATCATTACAAACCTTATAAGGGAAAACTCTAAAAGTGGCCCATTATCCTATTTAACAAAATGTTCAAACCTGACAAATTCTGACATTTTGCCTTGTCTTCCCAAAATAAACCCTAAATTGATGTCTTATTGATCTCAAACTACCTTTGGGATTTTCCAGGTGTCCTCTGGAAAAATCACAAAGGGCTGGTTCTTTCACCTTGTAAAAAGAGAGGTGTTAGTTAGGCTTATTTCATATGGTATCAGTTGTATGGGAAGTGTGGTCAAATTTTAAAAGATTTTCTAACATTCTGTTGGTTAAACTTGTATAGGTAAAATGTTATTAATATATCAAAGAAAAGAAAAAAGAAAAAATGTTATTAACATAAACATCTCAAAAATTAGTTTACAAATCCCTAGGAAATTGACTACCTGACAAGAAATTAAATCAATGGGGTTGCCCAGAGTTTTGGATCAAATTTCCAAAGAGATCATTGGAAAAATTACCAAAAGGGGGACACTGTTAAGCACACTAAGTGCTGCTGAAAAGCAACATCTGGTGAAAAAAAACTAGTTTCAGTCCTGTAGAAATAACTTATAAGATTGGACAAGCATACCATACTAAGCAATATAGAACTGCTCCCCACTTTGTAAGACCCTCCCATGTTAAATGAAAAATTGTCAACGTATCAGAACATTTCCTTGCTTGCTTCTGCATTACCCTGTATGAGCTTCCCCTCCATCCCCTCATTGCAGGGTTCTTCTACTTTATGAATGGGATGCTACCTGACTCATGATTCGCTCAATAAAGCTGTGAGATCCTAAATTGCCTGAAAAGTTTTTCTTTTATCAGATGTAGAAAAGGACATCATTGGGTCCATATCTTCAGAATGAGAACAGGAGGGTGCACTCTGACCAGGAGTGTTTAGCCATTTCATTTAGTCTCAGCTGGATATATCTCCTAGCTCCCCAAATGACAAGATCAATGATATTGATGGTTTGCTCTGGCAAAGAGACTGTCTAGACAGTCTTCTGTTTAATTCCAATAACCAGCATTTCTGTAGTTTTTACATTTGCAAAAACTCCTTGGTTAATATTATCTCATTTAATCCAGACAAAACCCTTTGATATTACATTCTTTTTAAAGATTATAAAACTGAGGTTCAGTGGAAATAAGTGATTTGGCTAAATTTTGTGGTTGGTAAATGGCAAGTCCAGGTCATTTGTGTCTAATTTCCATGTTCTTTTTACTATCTTTGCCTGAATAACAGAATTTACTGGTTTTAGGTTGCTGAGTTAATTATCTGCCGGCATTTAGAGTTGTCTTGGGATAATATTGGAAGTAAAAGTCCAAAAACTATTCATGCTGGCTTATATCATCACAAATCCCTGGCACTTTAATAAGAATAGACATAGGTCATAGCAAAGTGGAAATAGCATGGGATTTAGGATCAGCCTGGCCTGAGCTCCAACCCTCACTACCTGTGTGGTTTTATAAAATAAAATTTCATTTAAATATATCATTCATATATATACATACAATATGTTTATAGAAAAAGTTGTGAACTTACAAAACAAACATGCATATCATTATACAGGGCTCCCATATATCACCCCACCACCAACACCTGCCATTGTTATGAAACATTTGTTACAAACTATGAAAGAACCTCATCAAATATTACTAACTATAGCCCATATCTTCCATTTGGTGAACTTATCCCCCAACCCACCCTATTATTAATACTCTGTAATAGTAGATATATTTGTTATAGATCATGAGAAAATATTATCTTATTTGTTCTGTTAACCACAGTCCATCTTCCACCACAGGATTACCTGTGTTATGCAGTTCCATGCTTTGTACATTCCATTCAATGTGCACACTCACATTCATCACAGAATTTTGCTGTCATCACCTTAATCAATTTTAGAACATTTTCATTACTACAAAAAGGAAAAAAATCCCATATCCTCTTTTAATTATTTATTTATTTATTTATTTATTTATTTATTTATTTCTCTCCCCTTCTCCGCCCTCCCCACCCTCCCCACCCCAGTTGTCTGCTCTCTGTCCATTCGCTGCATGTTCTTCTGTGTCTGCTTGCATTCTTGTCAGCAGCACCCAGAATCTGTATCACGTTTTGTTGCGTCATCTTGCTGCATCAGTTCTCCGTGTGTGCAGTGCCACTCCTGGGCAGGATGCACTTTTTTTGCCCTGGGTGGCTCTCCTTATAGGGCACACTTCCTTATGCGGGGAACACCCCTGCGTGGCATGGCACTCCTTGTGCGCCACAGCACTGCACAGGGCCAGCTCACCACATGGGTCAGGAGGCCCTGGGCTTGAACCTTGGACCTCCCATGTGGTAGGTGGATCCCCTATCCATTGGGCCAACTCTGCTTCCCTCCATACTCTCTTATACCCCTCTATAGCTATCTCTTAGATTTGATATATCTTCTTTGCAACTGCTGCAAAAATGTTACTGTTAACTATCATCCATAAGTTACATTATACAAAAAGTAACTCAAAATGGATCAAAGACCTAAATATAAAAACTAGGACCATAAAACTCCTAGAAGAAAATGTAGGGAAACATCTTTAAGACCTGGTGGTAGGTGGTAGTTTCTTAAACCTTACACCCAAAGCACAAACAATGAAAGAAAAAACTAGATAACTGGGATCCCCTCAAAATTCAGCACTTTTCTCTTCAAAAGATATTGTTTAGAAAGTAAAAAGGCAACCTACTTAAAGGGAGGAAATATTTGGAAACCATGTATCAAAAAGGGTTTGATATCCATATTACATAAAGAGATCATACAACTTAATGATAAAAAGACCAGCAACCCAATTAAAAATGGGCAAAGGATTTGAATAGACATTTTTCAAAAGAGGAAACACAAATGGCCAAAAAAGCATGTGAAAAAAATGTTCAGTATCATTAGTTATTAGGGAAATGTAGATCAAAATCACAATGAGATACCAATTCACACCTTATAGAATGGCTATCATTAAAAAAAACAAAACTATATATTCTGGAGTGGCTGTAGAGAAATAAAAACACTCCTTCACTATTGGTGAGAATGTAAAATAGTGCAGCCTCTGTGGAAGACAATTTGGTAGTACCACAAGAAGCTGAATATAGAACTGCCATATGATCCAGCAATCCTGTTACTAGGAATATATTCAGAAAAAATAGAAGGCAAGGACACGAACTGACATTTGCACACAGATGTTCATAGCAGCATTATTCATAATTGCTAAAGTATGGAACCAGCCCAAGTGTCCATCAACTGATGAATGGATTAACAAAATGTGGTACATACTTACAATGGAATACTAAGAATAAATGAAATTGGGATGCATATGACAACACAGATGAACCTCGAGGATATTATGTTGAGTGAAATAAGCCAGACATAAAAGGACAAATATACTATTATCTCACTAATATGAACTAAATATGATGAGTAAACTCACAGAGGTAAACTCTAGATTGTAGGTTACTAGAAGTTAGGATGTGGATTGAGAATGGGAGGTGATGCTTAAGTTATACAGAATTTTTAGTGAAGTCTATTGTAAAAGTGTGATGAATATAGTTGATGGTAACACATTGTAGAGAGTATAACTACCACTGCTGATAGATAAATGTGATTGTAGCTGAAAGGGGTAGTCCATTGACATAAATGCCAATTGAAAGGAAGCTAGAAAATAATCTAGGTACTGTATAACTACAATTCCAGCTGTGGATTTTTCATATATGCACTTTACCATGTTGAGAAAGTTTCCTTTTATTCCTATCTTTTGGAGTGTTTTTATTGGGAAAGGAAGCTATATTTTGTCAAATGCCTTTCCTGCATCAATTGAGATCATGTGATTTTTCTTCCTCAATTGATCAGTCACATGTATTATGCTAACTGATTTTCCTGTGTTGAACCATCCTTGTATACCTGAGATAAATACCTGGGGGGATACCTTAATCATGGTATATAATTCTTTTAAAGTGCTTTTGAATTCAGTTTGCAAGTATTTTGTTGAGGATTTTTGCATCTATATCCATTAGAGAAATTGGTCTGTAATTTTCTTTTTTTTTTTAGTATCTTTATCTGGATTTGGAATTAGGGTGGTTTTGGCTTCATAGAATAACTTTGATAGCATTCCTTCTTATTCAATTTTTTTGAAGAGGTTGGGGAAGGTTGATATTATGTCATCTTAAGTGATTGGTAGAGTTCACCTTTGAAGCCATCTGGTGCTTTTCATTTTGGGGAGTTTTGATGACTGTTTTAATCTCTTTATTCATGATTGGTTTGTTGAGACCTTCTATTTCTTCTAAGGTCAGTAGGCTGTTTGTGTGTTTCTAGGAATTTTTCCATTTCATCTACATTGTCTAGTTTGTTGGTTTACAGTTGTTCATAGTATCCTCTTATGATCTTATTTCTTATCCTGTTATTTTTAGGGGTTCTGTGGTGATGTATCCCCTCACTTATGATTTTGTTTATTTGTATCTTCTCTGTTTTTATCTTTCTCTGTCTAGCTAAGGGTGGTTGATTTTGTTGATCTTCTCAAAGACCCAATCAACTTTTGGTTTCGTTGATTCTCCCTATTGTTTTATTGTTGTTGTTGTTCTCAATTCATTTATTTCTGCTCTGATCTTTATTATTTCCTCCCTTCAACTTTGTTTGGCATTAGTTTGCTCTTCTGTTTCTAGTTCTTCCAGGTGTGCATTTAGGCCTTCAATGTTAGCACTTTCTTCTTTTTTGAAGTAAGCATTGAGGGCTCTAAATCTCCCTCTCTTTAGTACTTATTTTGCTCTGCCCCATAGGTTTTGATATGTTGCTTTCTTATCTTCATTCATCTTGAAATATTCACTGATTTCTCTTGAATATTTTTCTTTAACCCAATGATTAAGCATTTTTTGTTT
Source organism: Dasypus novemcinctus (assembly GCF_030445035.2). NCBI lineage: Eukaryota > Metazoa > Chordata > Mammalia > Cingulata > Dasypodidae > Dasypus > Dasypus novemcinctus. The sequence goes on along the minus strand of NC_080683.1, from coordinate 42,496,012 downwards.
AATCTCCATATACTTGTGAATTATCCCTTTTTCTGTTCTTTATTGATTTTAGCTTCATTCCATTATGGTTAGAGAAAGTACTGTGTATGATTTCAATCTTTTAAAATTTATTGAGATCTGTCTTGTGACCCAACATATGATCAATCCTGGAAAATGATTGATGAGCACTTGAAAAGAAATTTATATCCTGCTGTTTGGGGATGGAATGCTCTAAAAATGTCAGTTAGATCTAATTTATTTATCATATTATTCAAGCTGTTTATTTATTCTCTGTCCAAATATTCCGGCCAATGCTGAGAGTGGTGTATCAATGTCTCCAACTATTATTATAGGGACATCTATTTCTCCTTTCGGTTTTGCCAGTGTGTATCTTATGTATCTTGGTGTACACAAGTTAGGTGACAAACTCTATCAGTTTCTGTTTGTCTGTGAAGACTTTAAACTCACATTCATTTTTAAAGGACAGTTTTTATAGATATAGTATTTTTGGCTGGCAGTTTTTCTCTTTCATAATCATAAATATAATGTACCACTTTCTCTTCATCTCCATCGTTTCCAGAGAGAGATCAGTACTTAGTCTTATTGAGCTTCCTTTGCACGTGATGCTTTGCTTTTCTCTTTCTCCTTTCAGAATCCTTTCTTTATCTCTGGTATTTGTCATTCTGAATAATAGGTGTCTCTATGTAGGTCTGTTTGGATTTATTCAATTTGGCACACATTGTCCCTTTTGGATTTTGACATTTATGTCTTGCATAAGGGTTGGAAAGTTTTCAGTCATTATTTCCTCAATTATTCTTTCTGCCCCTTTCCCATTCTCTTCTCCTTCTGGAACACTGATGACACATACGTTTGTGCAATTGACACTGTCATTCAATTCCCTGAGTCCCTGTTCCATTTTCTCCATTCTTTTCTCTTTCTGTTCTCCTGTCTTCTCAAGTTCAGATGCTCTGTTCTCCACTTCACTAATTCTGTCTTACAGCTATTCAAATCTACTTTTACATGACTCTAATATATTTTAATCTCATCCATTGTGCCTTTCATTCCCATAAGTTCTGTTACTTTTCTTTACAGTCTTTCATATTGTTCTTTATGCTCACCCAGTGTCTTCTTAATATCTTTTATCTCATTAGTCATATTTTCCTTCAACTCCTTGAATTAATTTAGGAGAGTTATGTGATTATCATTATTTACTTGTCTTAAATTCTGTGTTTCATCAATATTTTTGACTAGTTCTTTTGCCTGGTCCATAGCTTCCTGTTTCTTAGTATGGCTTGTAATTTTTTTGCTGATGCCTAGGCATCTGAATATATTGGTGAATTTATTCTAATGGTCAATTTCTTTCTCTTGCCTAGTGGTTTTGTTTCATGGCTCTTCTATTTTTGGTTCAACTTATTCTAAGTCTTTAAAATTTCCCAGTTTAAGTTATCAAAATAGAGCCTGGAACTCACTAATGGGTTATATACCAGACCAAGAAACACCTAAAAGCAGTTTTTCTCCTCATAGTTTCCTGACTGGCCAGAAAATGGTACTTGTTGGTAATCTTTCCCCAGAGGTGTCTCTTTCAACCTCCACTTGCAGGTGATACTGGTCCAGCCAAGTGAGATTCAAGGTGAATCTCAAGCAGGGTAGAGAGAAACCAGCCTCCACCCTCCCTCTTACCATCCCTCTTCCCAGGGAGAAAGATGTCTGTTCCTCTCTCAGTTGGCTGCAGTGAGCCATGAGTTTTATCCAGGCTGTGTGCCTTGAAGGTGGGGGGTGGGTGCCATTCCCAGCCAAAAGAGTCAGCAATTCACGGTTTTTGTTTTGGCTTCTTCATCTCTCTGTTCCTTGCCCTACTTGAGGGTGTGTAGCAATCTCCTCCTCTGCAGAGCCCCAGAATAGCTCCCTGGAACAGTTTTTTGCCCTTCTTCTGTTGTTATTGTGAGATAATTGAGCCCTGCCTACCTATTCCAATACGTATCTTCCTGGAAGTCCTCTATGTGACTTTGGGCAAAGAATTCAACAACTCTGGGTCACAGTTTTTTCATATATAAATGGAGATCATAATTTCTCCTGAATACACTTGTGAGGATTTACAATTGTAAAGAATGCAAAAGAAAATCATATTTATTTACACCTAATACTATCTTCCACCTGCCATTATGATTATGTATAAATTCAACATCATTGTTATTGATAAAAGATAGTGCTTTCCTACAATTAGGATATCTATGAGCTTGACAGGTTGATTTTAGAAGGCATAACTGCACAGTATCACAGCAAACTCATCTTTCATCTTTATGGGTGGTAAAAACAAGTGACTATTGATTGGCTCTTACTAACAACTTTGTTTTCCCATATCTGGATTCTGAAAATTATTTTATTATCTGTGAAAGTAAGTTTGATTGCAGAAACAATTGCTTATTTCTAGAAATTAGTAAACTCTGAAAGACACCTGGTAATTTGCTTTGTTAACTATATGCCAGTAATATATCTGATTTTGTAACTGATTTTCGCCTTTGTCCCTGTCATTGTCAATTACTCTGTACTATATCAGGATGTGTAAAACAGTTAATCAGGTTGGATTGCTAGGCAGCCTTGAATCTGCCTTTGATTTACTCACAAGCACATGCTGCAGTGTTCATCAATTTTCCTTTCATGTAAGCCTCTTCATTATTGTGATGTTTTACCATTGGCTATACCATACATGTTTGCTGATTTCCTGTCAGAGAAAAGAAATGCAATATAAACAGAAACACCTGTGGGAAAGAATAGTCAAAACAAAGGAGTGAAGTAATTTAAAGATGTAACTTAGCAGAAAATCCAACCGGTCCAAATCCATGAAGTCTGTGTAAGAAAATATCATATGTCAAGATATGGTAATGATAATGCCTACACTCCATCAGAGTTGAAATATGGTTAAAGTAGTATAATGAAAAGAAAAGGGAAATTTTCAAGGATGGGCTGAAGAAATGGGTGAAAGAACATGAGACATATTGCATGGAAACACTGAATATAAAAATACCATGGCAATATTCTCTTATTATAACCTTAACTTTTAAAATTAAGGGTTATACTATTTTTATAAATGAATTTAATAATTGTTTTGTATGAACTAGGAAGACTCACAAAATCACCAACTCTTGATGTCTCTCAGCCACTTGCAGCTGGAAAAGTGAAAATGTTAAAGTTGTTTTTGAAGTCATCAATATAGCAAGTTCAAGAAATTCCTGCCACTTACCCTTGGTATTCTTGAATGTTTTCTGGGTTTCACTTTCTATGTTTAATTTGTAATACAGGACTTCTAAGGTTCATTCCAACTTCAACATTTGCAATTTTTGGAGTACTTTATATTTACTTCATTTATTAACTCTTTGGTCCCCAAATTAAATTTTATTTAATTTAATTTGGAAGTTATTATCACCATTTGACTGATGAAAGAACTGCTCTTCAGAAGCCACTGTCAAGAGAGTTGCCCTAAGTCATAGCACTGAAAACTAGATCCGTAAACCTGGTCAACTAAGACTACTTTGAAGAAGTCATTTAAAAAAAAATTTTTAAACTATGTTTATTCAGTGTAATATTCTATATTGTTTAAATATAAACTTATTTTTAGTCAAATTCTAAGATTAAGAAACTTTTCTATTGCCCAGGATTTATTTTAGTTAACTGGCAAGTAAGATAGTTTAAGGCTATAAATTAGCAGCTGGATTTTGGAGGTTCATGATACAGTTTAAAAGGGAGGTATGCAGAGATGTATCCTTGGGAATGAGTGGGAGTACCCTACAAACTCATTGGACAGCCCAGAGCTATTTGAGTTTCCTTGTTTCTCATTCAGTTCTTCTTTACTCACCCCTCACCAATAAAAATAAAATAAAATCCTGACAAAATTTGATCTTCCATTTTTCATGCCAAGTGCAGAAAGATTCATTCTTTTGTTATTTACAGTATATTATAACATGATCCCCAATTTCTCAACTGTAACTTGATTTCAACAATGAACAAGTTAATTAGCTATGACAAGCCTGCATACAGTAACTGTGACCCTTGCTTTTTTTTTTTTGGTAGCACCACCAACGTGAGATTAAAATGGTCTTCAAGGTCTGCATAGGTGCAATCAAAGGCTTAAATTCACTTTTATCCCCCACAAATCAGAATATGTATCTAATTGAATTCTGTATATTTCAAAGTAGTCAGCATTAAAGGGATAAACAATGTTTTTAAAGCTCAAAGCATTTTTGGAAGTGCCTTTGGAAATAATTTACAAGACACATAACTCTGTCTCATTTCATTACTGCTAGATAATGCATAAATACGTGTGTGTGTGTGTATGTGTGTGATGTTACCGAATGATCATTCACTATATTCATAAGAATTAATTTTGCATACTCTTGAAACGGTCCAAAATTCAAATCTACATTTTAAAATAAAAATTTTATTTCAAAAAGTAAATGGTGGGAAGTAGATTTGGCTCAATGGATAGAGCATCCACTTACCATATGGGAGGTCCAGGGTTCAAACCCAGGGCCTCCTGGCCTGGTGATGAGCTGGCCCATGCGCTGATGCATGCAAGGAGTTCCCTGCCACGCAGGGGTGTCCCCCGCATAGGGGAGCCCCACACGCAAGGAGTGCACCGTGCAAGGAGAACCTCCCCATGCGAAAAAAGCACAGCCTGCTCAAGAGTAGCGCAGCATACACGGAGAGCTGATGCAGCAAGATGAAGCAACAAAAAGAGACACAGATTCCCAGTGCCACTGACAAGAATGAAAGTGGACACAGAAGAACACACAACAAATGGACACAAAGAGCAGACAATGGGGGGGGGGGGGGTGAGGCACGGGGAGATAAATAAATAAAAAGTAAAAATAAACAAAGATCTTTTATGGAAAAAAAAGTAAATGGAAGGAAGCGGCTATGGCTCAATCAGTTGGGCTCCTGTCTACCATATGGGAGGCCCTGGGTTCACGTCCTGGGGCCTCCTTGTGAAGGTAGGCTGGCCCACATGCTGCGGAGAGCTACCTGGTCTGCAGGTACTGCAGAGTGCCAACCCAGTCTGCAAGCACCACAGAGAGCTGACTCAGCAAGGTGACACAACCAAAAAAAAAGGGGGTGGGGTGGGGTGGGGTGGGAAGATAAGCCAAAAAAAAATGCAGAAGAGCACAGAGAATGGACACAGAGAGTAGGCAGCATGCAAAAGCTGCGGGGGGGGGGGGGGGGGGAAACAAAAAATAAAAAAAGTAAATGGCAGGTACTAGATACTCAAATATGGCTGTTAAATTGAAATAAATGTGATAAAGTCTTGGAAGGCAGCTACGAACTCCTCTCTATTCTTTTCTAAATATTTTGAGCCATTATATCCTTGTATGGAAAGGGGAAGACAGCATATATTTGTTGAATATATGAGTCAGTTTGTATATTTTCATTTAGCCCTCACAGTCCCTTGAAAAGTAGTCATGATTACCATTTAATAACTGAGAAAACTGAGGCTTAGACAATGGCTTGGTAGTGAGTGGTGAAGCCAGCATCACATCCCAACTCATTTGGGCTTCAAAACCAGTATTCTTTCAACCACGCTGTCACAATTCTGAAGGTGTTGAAGTTCTTTTTGGAAGTATAAGTTCTGATACTGTATATTTTTTTAATGAATCAAATTACTTTATGATGACACCTCATATTTCAAAGATGCCATATTTATGGGGGTTTTGGTATATATAGCACAATTTCATTTCTTCTATTCACATGTGGCAGTTTGAGACTATTTTATTAATCCCAAAAAGAGAAAGCATATGTTTTTAAACTAAACTATTCCTTTGGGTGTAATACTATTTGATTGCATCAAATTCAGTTGAGGACCCTTTGATTAGATTTCTTGATAAGGTCGCTTTAGGGCTTTTGATTGGACTGTATCCGTGAGGCATGACTCAGGTTGAGTCTCTGCCCTCTTGTTGGGTCTAATATAAATGGATAAGCAGACAGAGATGGACACACACACAAAGAAAAAGAGATCCATGATAGCATATTGATCCTGCCTTGATGACAGAGGTCTGCAGGAAAGCAGAAGTCCCCGAGGGGCTCCAAAAGTTGCGGCCTAGGGACAGATAAGCCACATGCCTGATAGCTTGCAGCTGAATTAGGGAAGAGAGCAGAGCAACAGAGACAGAGACAAACCCTATGCCCGACAGCTGACACATGAGCTCTGGAGATGGGCTCCGAGAGGCGGTAGATTCTGGAGGGGAATGCAGAGACCTTGGCAGAGATCGGCGGCCATTTTTGCAACATGGCAGCTGACTTTGGTGAGAAAGCATCTCTGATGGTGCCTTGGTTTGGACATCTCACAGCCTTGGTACTGTCAGCATTTGAAATAAATCCCCTTCATAGAAGCCTACCCATTTCTGATACTCTGCATCAGCAACCCTTTGGCAAACTAAAATGCACAGCAATACTTTCTTGGTTGCCATTTATCCTATATGGCTTATACAGTGCGATTTATACTCTTTTATCTGAATTTGCAATCAGGAAAACCTAAAGCAATTCCTAATGCTCTAAATGAAGTTTGTCATGAGAAAAATGCAAGTTATCAAAAACCATACTCTATAAACAAGCAAACCTTGCTGACTTCAGTAACTTCTTTCCCATTAGCCACAGTACATTATCCAATTAGGCTTTTCTGATGGGTGAAGAAAAAGGGAGATCCCTTTTTCCTAAGCCATTATCAATGTTTCATTACATAAAAGGAAAATAGCAAACAGATTTGGTAGGGTAGTAGCTTTTATAGAAGGAAGTAGGGCACAAGGTATTTTTCACACAGAACAGAGAACTTTAACAAAGCAGAAGGATTTGGGGAACAAAGAGTGCCTTCTGATGAAATACACATTCCTCACCCACTAATCTCAAGTCTATGTAATTAACCCCCTTGAAGGCCTTTCAAATGGCACCCATGGAAATGAGTGAAAAGAAACGTTCTCTAGAGATGACATCAATTTTAACAATTCAAGGCAAATGTTTAAAATAAGAGATTAAACTGTGTCAGGCATCAGTGCTTTTTTAGCATTTATTTGGTTTACTTTCTATGCATGACATAAACATTGTTAATGCCTTTTTGAGGGAAGCTGTGAAAAATACTTTCTGGACCAAACCAGACATAGTTGTATATGACTTGTGGCAAACACAGAAATATTGAGAGGTAGATAATAAAATTTATAGAATGTTAAGGCATATTTTTATGTTTATGCTCTTTCTTCATTAAATATTAAAACAGCAGTAAACATTCTTCCCAGAGACACCTTATCTCAGGTGTAGCCTACTTATCTTTCCCATAAAGGCAGGAAAAAATAATTTCCCTATAAGATATTGTTTTAGTTTGCCAAAGGGCTGCTAATGCAAAGTATCAGAAATGGGTTGGCTTTTAAAAAGAGGATTTAATTGGGGTAAAAGCTTACAGTTCCAAGGCCTTGAAAAGTCCAAACGGAGGCACCATCAGAGGTGCTTTCTCACCAAAGTCAGCTACTATTGATTCTGTTGTCTGGGTTCATGGCAAAGCAAGATGGCCACTGACCTCTGAAGAAGTTTAAGCTCAGCTAAGGACAACAAGACATTGGGCTTGACTCTATCAGTCTCAGCTGCTGCAATTTCTTCCCAAGGTTTGAGCTTGACTGAGGGCAGCCAGGCATATAGCAGGGCCTATCTCCTCTTGAGCCGCTCTATGGTCCTAGGCCCTTGGCCTCAGGATGGATGGGATTCATTGCAAACTCAGTAAGGGCCCCGTTTGGAGTTGCCAGATTTAGTGAAGACAAACACAGGATGCCCAGTTAAATTTGGATTTCAAATAAACTGTGAATGCTGTTTTAACCTAAGTATGTCCCAAATATTACATCTGCATTTTTCTCCAGAAAAAGAGAGGACAAGACCTACAAGGCAGGGAGGCAAGAGAGAAGGAGGTGAGACAGGAAAAGCTTCTCCGAAAGCAAGCAATGTGTAGAATGATGAGGAGGAACTTGCTAAGCTGAAGGAAGGGTATTTTGGCAGAGGGAAGGGCAATACCTGAAGGCAAGTCTTTGTGTATCGGGGAGTGGGTGGGGAGGTGGAGGGTGGTTCTGTTTTCTTGCAGTCCTCTCTCTTACATTGCAGAATCAAATATGCTGGCTCCCTTTGCCTCTGTCTGTGCTCTCTCTGTGTCTTTGTGTTTATATCAGACCCAGCAAGAGGGCAGAGACTCAACCTGAGACATGCCTCACTGACAAAATATAATCAAAGCACTAAAATGATCTTATCAAGTAATCTAACCAAATTTCATTCAACCAAATTTAATGCAATCAAATGGTGTTGTATCCACTGGAATAGATTAGTTTAAAAACATAATTGTTCTCTTTTTGGGATTCATAAAATAACTGAAAACTGCCACAGATAAGTACCATTTATCTTTGAAAATATATAATTCCTTATGTATTTATTATCAGGAATATCTGGATAAATAAAATTTTAGAAAAACAAAAATTGTACCTGAAGTGATAAAATTTAGGCTCACAAACTCAGTCATATACAGGCATACTCATTTTAGTAGGAAATCTATCTAAAATGTATCACATTTTTTGGCACTGAAATAAATTTATGGTAATATATCCTTTGATAATGTGTTATCGTTATAGAAATGGGTTTTGTTATGATATGGTATTTTGATTCTCAGTGATGACCTTTAATGTTGAAAAAGTATGTAAATTAATAACCTAGGCACCTGTATTTCTATAATTGGGGATGCTACTATTTTGCTTTTCACAATGAGTTATCATTTTTCATTATGTTGACTTTCCAATTAAATCTTCCAACACCACACCTTCCTACATATGCCCACACTAGAATATCCTCACACACAGTACACATTCATATCTCTAGCTCTATCATCTCACACTCATTACATAATTCCCTGCCTTCTGAAATCTAAGAAGTACTAAAGATCACCAAAGAAACCAAACAAAAACTTGTTAAATCCAGCTTAACACATAATATAAAATGTGGCAGGCAGGGCAAGATGATGTCTAAGTGAATGCACCCTCATCATCTCTCCTGCATAAAACCGGCTGGGTGGGTTCAGAACCCTGCCCGAGTGAGCAGTTTGGGGAACCCACAAAGCAGGAGGTTTTTGGACATCGATCTGGAGAGAGGGTGACTGCTCCGGCTGCCGGGGGCGAGTCCAGGGACCTGTGGGAAGAAGCAGGGTGGGGCAGGAGTCGAGAGAAGAATGGAGGCAAGACAGAGTTCTGATCAAGCCTCGTTTATTGGGGGTAAAACACGGGGATATAGAGAGAGGGAAGGGAACATGTACATAGGTGATAGGCTGGTCTTGTGGGTGGCAGACGTCCAAGGAGGGGATTGACTGAAAGTTCGTGCTGGGTCTGCAGAGTTTCGCGCCTTGCGCCTGCGTATTGCTGTGGTCACCTGAGTTGTAGTGGGAAGGGGAGAACAAAGAAGCAGGGAGGAGAAGAATAAGGAAATGACAGGGCAGATTTGTGAACTCCGCCATGTTGTGAGATCCGCCATGTTGTGGGAGGCTGTAAATAGGTCTCACAGCAGGTGGTTCCCTACAGGTCCCCCTTTTCTGTTTAATGAGTTATGAATTGAAGAAAGGAACAGCCGGCGACAGCTCATGATAGAGCAGGGCTTATTTTCAGTAGTGGCATGAGGCTGCAAGGTGCTCCCATGCTGAAAGGGGGGCTGTGCCTGTCTTAGGTCAGGGCTGCACCCGGTAAGCAATTCGTCTTACCTGGTATGCAATCAGTCTTACCCGTCATGGGGAATCATGGCAGCAAAAGGCCACGTCCCTGTCTTAGGTTGACTGATGGGTCAGCCCAGTTGCCCGTCATTGGCTAACCAGTCCAGCGCCTCAGCGACAGATGGCTTGCAATTACAGCAAGCTATAATGGGGAGCCCTCATAGTCCGTGTATGACAAGCATGATGTACTGAGATTGGTGGGTGAGGTCACACCCGTCCTGGTCTTGTTTGGCCAGGGCACCCGCTGCTCGTATGAGCCACTAAACTCCTTACAGAAGCTGTATTCCTTGCTGAAGCTGTTCATCGATATTAATTAAACAGAGAAGAGTTAGCTGCGATGTTGTGACTGTGGACAGAGAGGACAGGCAAGAAAACGCCATTAGGGTACAGGTTGGCTATGAGGCAACACAAGAGATTTGCATATTTAAAGGTTGGTTATTTGTTCTTCGGTCGGGACAGGCTGGTATTGATGAACAGCGGCAAGATACATCACGTGGGCCGAGATTTGCTTCATCCTTTCTTGGAGAAATTTAAGGAGGCAAGGTGCAAATGCACAGATTAATAGGAGAGCGATTAGGGGGCTGAGGAGGGGACCTAGCCAGGTCACGAGAGGGGAAGTGAGCCAGGCAGATAAGGAGGAGGTTGATTGGGAGGGCAATATTCCTTCCCGCAATTCTCGCAATTTTTCAACATTTTGCTCAACAATACCAGATTCATTTATATAGTAGCAGCATTCCTCTTGGAGAAAGAGGCAGGATCCCCCCTTTTTAGCTGTGAGTAAGTTTAAGGCCCTACAGTTTTGTAAGGCTACTTGGGCGAGGGATGTTAGTTGCTGCTGCAGAGAGTCAAGAGACTGCGCACTGGATTCTAGGCTAATTTGTCGTTGTTGTTTAAAGTATTGCAAGTGATGAGGCCATGACCAAGAGCACCACGTGCTGTGGCAGCTGCAGCAACTGAACCTGTGAGGCTAATTTTTTACCAATATAGGGAGGAAGGCGGCTCTCTTTGACACAGATGGGGATAGTAAATTTTTTAGTTTGCCTTCTCCATGGTATGTTAGTTGTGGGGTAATGGCTACTAGGATGCAAGGCCTCATTTTTATAGAATAGAGCATTTTTGTGTTATAGTTAATTTTTCAACCACAAACATATAAGGATCTCTTACACATGCCTGAAGATGATAAATTTGATTTAAATGCAGATATTAACCATTCTTACTATTATTCCCAATCCATTCTATAGTAGGAGCTATTCCTAGAAAAACTTTCCATAAATTCTTTTGTTTCTGTATAGATGTAATATTACACCATGGAGAAGGCATCCATTTCCCTTTCTGTTTCCAAAAATAATTTTTTTTTACTAAAAATTATTTTTTGTTATCCTTTACTATTTAGACTATGCCAAACAAATCTGTTATTATATTCAATGGGACTCCCCACAAGGGCACCCCCCCAGACCACTCCACAGGAATCATCAAAAATGATAGATCCTCTTCCCACACGGCACTCCCGCCATCCTTCTTTATCCCGTGAAGAAAAATAAGTTATTCATTTCAATCTAGGCAAGAACCATTTTTTATGAAAAGGCATAGTAATTTTGTTAATCAAGACTTACAATTTTTATTATTTTAGATATCTTATTAACATTTAAACTTATGTAGTAATATAATAAACTTAAGTATTAATATAAGCGCTTATTTAATTTTTGGCCATTTGAATAGAGCTCTTTTATAAATTTTTATTAATTTATATTACCATCCGGAGGTATCAAAATATACACTGACATTGAACGAACAAACACAGAACAATCACAACACAGTAACAGAAACATACAGTTTATAATTAATTCATAATTCTTACTTTCTTGGTATAGCTGCTTTTAAGTTCTCCATTATATGACATTTTAAATATTTACAATTAACTCATAATTCATATGCCATTTTAAATATTACATCCTAAGATTTCTTCTGAAATTCATGTTGCCTGTAACATGCAAGCTTGTGCTTGGAAACATTGTTATTAGTTTAGTTATGGTTAAACATTGTTCAAAGTGGGGGGGCGAGGGGGGGGCGGGGAACAGCTAGCCTGAACTTTTGGAAGTGTTTATTGCTCCTCACCTTTTAAAGCACTTGGGGGAATGACTGTTATTCCGTTAGTAATGTTGTGGGTACCTACACTTTTGGCTTTATTATAATAGAGAGCTTTCTAGGTAATAAAATGTTCGGGGGTTAAAATAGGAAGGGCTAGGTTTTTCTAATCAGTAGGTGTATTGTGAGCATGAGAAATGCTGTTTAATAACACGTGAGCACAGGGGCTATTAAGACTATATTTTTGAACGGCTTTAGGAAGGTGAGCAATGGTTTTATGATGCCAAGGAGCCTAAAAGGGAGGAGAATCTCATTGTGGTAATTTACTGGAAAGAAGTGAAGAGGAGGTGTAGAAGGCGCGGCAGTGAGAGAGTTAATAGCGGAGCTGAAAAGGGAGGTGTAGTAGGCGTGGGAGTGAGAGAGTTAGGCTCTGGCGGTTTTAGCCAGTGTCTAGCAGGGGATAATGAGTTATTTGATTGTCTAAAGGAGCCGGAGCTTGGGAAGCAGGGGGAGTACTTTTTGAGGGTGTAGTCTTAGGTTTTGGACATAAGTTTGAGTTATTTTCTTCATTGTCAGAAGGGGAACTTTCGGAGTGGCTAGAAGGTCTTGCAGCCTGAGGAAAAGGAGGTGGGGGCTGAGGGCAGAGGGCTTCATTATCTTGTATAGGAGGGGAAAGAGAAAGCAGCAGACTAAGAACCTTCTTGGGGGAACCAGGGACAAATTTTTGGAGGAAGGCAAAGAATTTAGAGAGTTCTTTAAAATTAACCTTTACTCCTCTCGTCTTAAGGCCTGCAGGCCGAATAGGAAAAGGGAACGATCACTAGAGGAGCCCTGCCCCATTGTAGCCGATCACTTACCAAGACGTCTTCCAGGGAATAGGCAGTTCCCTGAAGGTCTCCTCCGCCCAAGCTGAAAGCTCAGGTCTTCCGCCCAAGCTGATTGCTCAGGTCTTCCACCCAAGAATTCTCAGGTCTTCCTTATTTACAAAAACCACCTGCACAGGTTTTCCTTTCTGTATTGGCTTGCTTCCTCCCCCGGGTCCCGCCTACAACGGTGGGCGCCACTTGCTCCGGCCGGCGGGGGCAAGTCCAGGGACCTGTGGGAAGAAGCAGGGTGGGACAGGAGTCGAGAGAAGAATGGAGGCAAGACAGGGTTCTGATCAAGCCTCGTTTATTGGGGATAAAACACGGGGATATAGAGAGAGGGAAGGGAACGTGTACATTGGTGATAGGCTGGACTTGTGGGTGGCAGATGTCCAAGGAGGGAATTGACTGAAAGTTCGTGCCGGGTCTGCAGAGTTTCGCGCCTTGCGCCTGCGTATTGCTGTGGTCACCTGAGTTGTAGCGGGAAGGGGAGAACAAAGAAGCAGGGAGGAGAAGAATAAGGAAATGACAGGGCAGATTTGTGAACTCCGCCATGTTGTGAGATCCGCCATGTTGTGGAAGGCTGTAAATAGGTCTCACAGCGGGTGGCTCCCTACAGGTGACAAAAGGAGTGATTGCTCAAGGTCAGCTAACAGGGAGGTGAAGATGGTCAACTACCACACCAGGGAACCAAGAGTGTCTACAACTGCAAGCAGGAGAATCACATCCGTCAACCATGTGGGATCTAAGCCCCCTTTCGATTTAGAGGTGGAGTGGACATCACCATCCCAGGGTCCACAGGAAGGAGGAATAGAGTGTGGATTAGGGTGGACTTACTGGTGTTCTACTATAGAACTATTGTGACTAGTAATGGAAGAAATTGTAGTATTGATGTGGAGAAAGTGGCCATGATAGTTGCTGAGGGCAGGGAGAGGGAAGAAGAGATTTGATGTGGGGGCATTTTTGAGACTTGGAGTTGTCCTAAATGATATTGCAGGGACTGATGCTGGGCATTATATATCCTGCCATAACCCACTGAATGGACTGGAGGAGAGTATAAACTACAATGTAAACTATTTTCCACGCAGTGCAGCAGTGCTCCAAAGTGTATTCACCAAATGCAATGAATGTGCCACAATGATGAAAGAGTTTATTGATGTGGGAGGAGTGGGGTGGGGTGGGTGTGGTGTATTTGGGACCCTCATATATTTTTTAATACATACATATATAAAAATATATGTATAAAAAATGTGCCATGATGCAGGTTCCAATATGGCCTATAGGATTTTCTCATTACTTAAAGAGGACTTTCCTTCTTATTTTGAGTGTGCAGCTATTTGGGGGTTCATTAAGAATGCCAAATGTCCAAACACCAGATACATAGGGCATGACTTTTCCATCTCCATTCTCCAGTAATTTAAGTGAAGTGTCTTTCTTTATTAAAAACTAAATACCCTCATTAGGCTCTACTTATCCTATACATTGGCAAAGAGAACTCCTTTCACACAATTTTAATATATTATTTATACTAAAAGTACTGGATTTGCTTAATTTTTAAATTCTCAAACTGTATTTTATTGAATTTTCAATGACAAATTGAGTATAAAAGTGTTGTTCCAAGATTTTTATTCCACTTTAGGAAGTAATGACCTCATCTGTAATTGTAGTGTCATAGCCCCAATGCTGTAAATAATGAGGTATCAATCAAAATAATTAATTTAATTAATCAGGCAAACTAAACACAACAAGAAGTCTTTAATAAAATATTTGTAGTTCTTAGAGAGGGAGAGGTTAAGGGGAGTTTGCTTGCCGTAAGCTACTATCGGGAAAAAAAATGAATACAACCAAATTGAGCAACCAGAATTAATTTTTTAAAATCAACTTAAAGACTAATTGTGGGGGGAGCTCAATAGAAATTCCCCCTCATCTCTTAAATTTTCTATATCTCCAATTACTGTCCAATCCAAATTGATTTTTACAAAGACATCCCTTGGCCATTGTAAAAGTTTCAGTCACTTAAGAAAAAGTTGATCGTGCCAGCACATTCCACTCACTAGAGCAAGGGTTCTTAACCTTTTTGTTCCATGGACCCCTTTGCTAGTCAGGTAAAAACCACTGACCCCTTACTAAGTTCACACTCTACTACATATTATTTAATAAATATATCACACCCAAATCAACACATCCCCACAATAATAATTATTTTTCAAAATTTCTATTCAAGCTCATGGACCCCTTGTTAAGAACCCCTGTACTAAGGTAAAAAAGCAGCATAGTAATTTCAAAAAGATTTCAACAAAAGTTGAACCACAACTGTCTTTTAATTAATTCTGACTTAGCCACACAGTTCAGTTAACCAGAATTAGCATAAAATCAAGTGAGATTGTTATAGAATTAGAATGTTAAATTTAAGACCCATGGTAACCACAAAGAAAATATTGGAGAAATATGCCCAGAAGGCAGATGGAACTGAGAAGATTCACTACAAAGGATCAATTAAATACAAAAATAGGCAGTAACAGAAGAATTGAGGGGTAAAAAAAGTATAAGACTTACAAAAACCAAAGAACAAAATGGCAGAAATAAGTACTGCATTAGCAGTAGTTACTTTAAATGTAAATGGGATTAAAGTGTCCAGTCAAAAGACAGAGACTGGCAGAAGGATAAAATAAATAAATGAAAATGACCAGCACAGGTTGTGGCAGTTGATTAGAGAACTCAGCACCTTTTCCTCATAAAAATCACTCAGAAAACCAAGAATAGATGGAACTTCCTGAAAAGGGTATGTATGAAAATTCCACTGATAACATCCAACTTAATGGTGAAAACTGATAGCTTTCCCCTAAGATCAGAAACAAGACTATGATGTCCACAGTCACCACTGATATTCAATATCATACTGGAAGTTCTAGCCAAAGCAATTAGGAAAGAAAAAGAAAAAGGAACCAAATTGGAAAGGAAGAAGCAGATGCCATCAACTGTTCACAGATGATATAATCCTATATAGAAAAATCCCAAAGAATATTCAAGAAAGCTACTAGAGCTAATAAATGAATTCAGCAAACTGACAGAAAATAACCTGTGCTCATGAATTGGAAGACTTAATATTATTAATATGTTAATACTACCAAAAGTGACTTATAGATTTAATGCAATTCCAATCAAAATTCCAACAGCCTTCTTTGTAAACTGAAAAAGGAAATCACCAAATTTATAAAGGAGGGCATGTGTTTTAGTTTTCAATGCTGCCAATACAATATACAAAAAATCAGTTATCTTCTGAAATCCTCCTTGTTGCTCAAATGTGTCCTCTCTCTAAGCCAAACAGCATATAAATGCACGACCTTCTATCCTGGTGTAGAACATGATTCCTGGGGCTAAGCCTCCCTGGCACCAAGAGATTATTACCAAGGGCCAACTAGTGGTACATTTGGAAAAAGACCTTGATCAAAAGGGGGAACTATTAAATACAAATGTGTTTTTATGGCTAAGAGATTTCAAATGAGAGGGAGAAGGAAGAATAGGTCTAACATGGGGTACTATGGAGACATTGGAATTGTCCTGCATCACATTGTAATGATGGATACAGGCCATCATACATTTGTCAAAACCTATAAAATTGTGCGGTGCAAAGTGTAAGCTATAATGTAAACTATAGTCCATAGTTAGCAGCAATGCTTCGATATGTGATCATCAATTGTAACAAATGTACCACACAATGAAAGATGTTGTTAATGGGGAAAAGTGTGGAAGTGGGAGGGGGTGGGCATATGGAAATCCCCTATATTTTTTATGTAACCCTTCATAAAATCTAAGGTTTCTTTAAAAATAAAAAATTACCTCAAAAAAATGATGCATAGAAATAGGAACTTCAGTACATTGTTGGTGGAAATGTAAAATGGTTCAGCCAATGTGGAAAACAGTTTGGCATTTCCTCAAAAAGTTAACTGCCATAGAACCTGGCAATCCCACGTCTAGGTAAATACCCCAAAGAATTGAAAGTATGAACTAGGATAGATACTATTACACCAATACTTATACAGCATTATTCACAATAGTAAAAAGGTAGAAGCAACCCAAATGTCCATCAGCAGATGAATGGATAAACAAAAGATATATATATAGAATGAAACATTACTCAGCTATAAGAAGAAATGGATTCTGATACATGTGACAACATGGATGAACCTTAAAGGCATCATGTTAAGTGAAATAAGTCAGACACAAAGAGATAGGTACTACATGATTTGACATATATGAAATAGAATATGCAAGCTCATAGAGCCAGAAAGTAGAGTACAGGTCATCAGGGGTGGGGGACAGGGAGAATGAGGAATTAATACATAATGGGTACAGGGTTTCTGTTTGTGGTGATAGGAAAGTTCTGGTAATGGATAGTGGTAAAGATAGCTCAACTTTTGAATGTGATAAATCCAACCAAACTATATGCTTGGGAGTGGTTGAGATGGGAAACTTTACTTTCTATCTGAGTTTCTACAGTGAAAAAAAACAAAAAGAGCAACTAAAGAATCAATGACAAATGAAGCATGTGATCCTGGACAGGATCTAAGAATGGAGGAGAAAAGTCTCAAAATAAATTATTGTGATATATGAAAAACTGAAATATAGACTGTATATCAATGTTATATTTCTTGAACTTGATAACTTATGGTTTTTACATATATGAAAGCCTTTTTTCTTAGGAAATGCACATGGAAGTATCATATGTTCAAGTACAACCTACTCTCGACTGCTCAGAAAATAGATTAATAGATGCTTGATAGATGATAGATGATAAATGGAGGACATAGACAGATGATAAATAAATGATAGATGATAGGTTAATGGAGGGATAGAATGATATGGCAAATATAAAAATTGGTAGATCTGAGTATCTGGGGGGTTGGGTATGCTGGAGTTGTCTCTATGGGTTTTGTATTATTTTTGCAACTGTCCTATAGGTTTGGAATTATATAAAAATTAAAAGTTTAAAGAAAAAAAATGCAACTTAAGTTCTATCTGTCATATGTTGGCTTTAAAATATATGCCAAATATCTTGTACCTTGTAATCATAGACATTCAGGCCTGAAGAGTGCATCTCACCCAGTCCAAAAGCTGCGACAGTTTCCTTCCAGAAACTGACATAGCCTTCAAAATTGTAACCCTCTGTATCCAAGAAGAGGGTTTTGATGGCTGACTAATAGATACTGACTTTTTCTTAACATCCAGGTGCTGTGATATTCACTTAGACTTAGAGGTAAGAGGTTTCACTCTCATTCTATGTTTGGACACCTAACGAATAGGTTTTAACTGAAAATATTGCCCAATTTAGTAAACATAAGACGTGAGAGAGCAAAGTAAGTTAGACAGACAAAAATTTATCCTCTTTTTAAAATGAGAGTTGCAATTTTCTTGGGTGCTTAAAGGGTGAGTGTGTGAGTAATAGGAATGGGTCTTAGTTGTATTGTCAATAAATTGTAGCCAACTTCAGAAGCACAACAGCAGAAAGGAAGTGACTATAACTAAGGTGAAGTTACAAGTCTAAATTAAAAAATATATATATATATATATAATATATGGTTTACCATGCCTTTGAAACTTGGCAAACTTTCACACCCAAAAATTTGGAAATATATGCCATATTATCTTCAGCATTTTAAAACAATGGAATAATTGGGGAGGACACTGAAGTAACCACACAAATACAGCAGAAAACTTCATCATAAGCCAGTGGTCAAATTTGTACTGGGCTCAGACCTGCAGTTTGGATCATGATGCTTCAGGGGAAGGGGGGGGAGAGTCTATGGACCGAGAATTGCTCTAGATGTCAGGGGACTTTAGTTCTAGCACAAGCTTTCCTACTAACCTGCTGGGCGACCTTGAGCAAGTCCTGCAAAACTCCCTAGGCCTCCATATCCTCATTTGAAAAATGAAGGGTGAAGAGATCATTTCTGCTAGCTCACAAAGTCTGTGAGTCTAGTTCAGGTTTAAGAGTTTTTGTAGTTGGTATGACTGGGGAATGGCTTCCATATTAAGCTTCCTTTTCAGTTTCCTTTTCCTTTTCTAAATCCACAGTAATTTTGTTTAGAAAGTTGAAGGAGAATGTGAACTATCTTAGATGGGAGAATATTGAGAAGGATTTATTCTCCCTAGGTTTAATTGTGCCTAACATAGGCAAACATATCCGGTTATTCTGAGTCAATTTTTGCCTTTGTACATATTTTGAGGGAAGAGACAGGATTATTATTGTGATATAAAATATTGCATTGTAATGGTGCAAATTCAGGTCAATATATGAGGAAGAAGAATATATGTTCTTGAGAACACACACACACACATACAAACCCAGCAAGACAGGGTAAGCTCATGGACTATTAATATATTAGGCTCTATTATCTCATAATGGCATGGAGTTATATATTTTCACTTCAGCTTCATAGGCACACTGACAATTCAATCAACATTTTGAACTGTGTTTATATCCCTGGTCCAGAGGCTGCAACAAAAGAAAAATGCACAAGACTTAACACTTCATACCAGGAACTCATTAAATAGGGGAAAACTGGATGTCGGCTGTGGGAAAATGACATATAGGCAATAAATTGCTAAGGCAAGGAGATGTTAATGAACATTGTCTTAGTTTCTGCAGATGCTCTAACAAATACCATGTGATGAGTTGGTTTAAACAACCAGAATATATTAGCTCATGGTTTTGAGGCTAGAAGTACAATTTGAGGCATTGTCAAGGTTATGCTTTCTTCCCATTCTGGGACTTGGTCTTTGGTCCTTGACTACCTTGTCCCCGGCAATGCCCGTGGCGGCATCTCCTGTCCTCTCCCTTCTCTTCTGCCTTCCATTGACCTTCAGTTATTGGTTTCCCTGGCTTTCTCTCTCTCTCTCTGAATTTCATTCTGCTTATAGAGGACTACAATAATAAGATTAAGGCCCATCCTGATCGAGTTGGGTCACACATTATCTTCATCAAAAGGTGTTACTTACAATGGGTTCACACTCACAGAAATGGATTAAGTTTCAGAACATGTTTTTCTGGGGTATATAGCTCCAAACCGCCACAAGCACTATAACCAAAGTGTATAGTGAATGAGAGATTCCATCTTAGAAGATGTAGAAAAACCCTGGAATTGTTGATATTTGATCTAGGTCTTGAAATTTTGTTAGGATCCCAGCAAGAAGGTAGAGAGTGGCATTTCAAGGTAGCAGATGCAAACTCAACAGTAGGAAAATGAATGGTGAGAGAACAGGGACTTGATGTGTTATGGTGGTTATTTGATAGTCACGTGATTGCCATTCTAATTAACTTTGTAAAAGACTTATCCAATTCTCTTAAAATTTACACATAAGAAATCAGTAAAACCTTAAGTAAGTAATTCTAATTTTAAGAGTAATGCCATGCGGCAGTTTGAGATTATTTTTGTGAATCCCACAAAAACGGAATGATTATATTTGTAAACTGTTCTGTTCCTCTGGGTGTGATCCCTTCAATTATATTAGATTCACCTGAGACGTCTTTGATTAAATTATCTATTAAGAGTAGGGTTTTGATTCAACCACATGAGTAGGGTGTGACTCAGGGTTGAGTCCCTGCCCCCTTGATGGGCTGATATTATTGGACGCTCACTCAAGAAGACATGGAAGAGGAGAGAGCTCTGTCATGTTTGATCCTGGAGCCCTGGGAGAGAGCTGAGCCATTTGCCTGATAGTTTGCAGCTGAGCAGCTGAGCAGCTGTGAAACCCTGAAAAGAAACAAGTTCTATGCCAGACTGATATAGGAAACCTTGAGGGACAAGCCCTATGCCAGCCTATCACTGAGATCGGAAGAAGCTGGGCCCATGGACCTTTCAGAGGAAGAAGGAAGGAGAGACCAGGCAGAGACCGTCCGCCATTTTGCTTCAACACATGGCAGCTGACTTTGGTGCAAAAGCAGCCTTGAGTTGGTCTCTTTAAGGCCTTTTACCCCAAATAAATACCCTTTATAAAAGCCAACAGATTTCTGGTACTTTGCATCATCACCCCATTGGCTGACTAGTGCAGGCCATAAGGGACTGAATATTTCACATATATATTTCATGGTTTTCATGAACATTAATTTTCTATTTTGCAGCATTCTGTTGCTGTGACTTTCTATAGTATTGTATATCCATAAGAAACAGTCACAGAGCTGTTAAACTCGTCCCTTTTACAAAACAATCATATCTTTTCTTCCTGATTTAGGTGTGGCTAAATTGAAATTGCAGTCTGTATTATGGTAAATTTTGCATTTAATAGTTACTGTAGCTATCTTTTCATGAAATAATCAATTTATATACAGGGGAGTAAATTAGTTTTGTGTCCCAGAAGTACTGCAGTAAACAAATGAAACAAAATGGAACTTGATTATAATAAATCTGGTATGGTAGATGGCATATTTAATAAAACACATTGTTCTTCATAGATAAGGTATTCCTAATATAGATGTGTCAAATAAAATGTTAATTATGCCATTAGAGAATTATGCAATATCTCTTCAGTGGAAAAGATAGGAAGACTACAAAATTGCTTCATTGAAAAATTAAATAGTATTATCTTCTTGTAAAAAGGCCAAAAATCTTAATGAATTCTTAGTCTATCATTTCCAAAAAATGATATTATTTTTTAAGTGGTACAATACAAAACATTTTAAGTAGATGAAATAAGTATAGAAGAACTATTTGAGATTCATATTTCCAAACAGCAAAACAATTATGAAATGAATTCACTCATTTAACATACTTTCCAATATGATAAATCAAAATTACTCCATTGTAGGGATTAGAAAATTGACTTGAAAAGATGAATTACTCTTTTGGGTTTCCATTCTAAGTCAATGTAAGTTAATATTAAAATTTGGATATCAGAGAATATTTATTAGGACTGAATGTCATGTCCTTGTCCTTCGTGATGAAATTAAATTGGCATCAAGGCATAAATTGTTTTTTTCTGGAGTTCCATTTTAGTTCATTTATATCTGTTTTTCTCAAAATTATTTACAGTGATTTAGAAAGGTACATAAAATATTGCAAGATAAAATAAATTAAAACTTGGTGAGGAAAATGAAGCAAAGGGAAAAAAAAGGGGAACGAAGCAATATGGAACCAGAGTGAGGTTAGTACACAAAATGCATGGCATGAAGTCGCTTACACTCAACTGAGGTGGGCCACGAATTTGCCTCTAGGATTTCTAATTTGTCAGTATGCAGAGTGGACCAGGTGCCAGAGGGACCTGTGGACAATTGTATTTTTCCAAAAATGAACACAACATTATGTACAATCACTCATGCTCCTCCAGAAACTTGCCATTCCTCGTCAAGAGGTGGACTCTCTTTTCCTTCTCCTTGGACCTAGGGAATGTTTTATGAGTTCCTCAACAAGTGGAAAGCAATAGAAACAGTGCTATGTGACTTCCACGACTAGGATATAAAAGATGATACAGCTTCTATGTAGCTCTCTCTCTCTCAGGCATTCACCCTTAGAGCCCAGCTGCCGTGTGTGAGAAAGCCCAGACCACATGGAGAAGTCACATATAAATGTGCCAGTCAGCAGCCCCAGTTAACATCTCAGCCAGAATCCAGCAGCAAATGTGAGTGACTAAGCCTACAGAAGATTTCAATTCCCAGCCTTTAAGTTTTCCAGCTAAGACTCCAGATAGTGTGGAGCAAAGACAAGCTACCCCCAGTGTGCTTAAATTCCTGGCCCAAAGAATTTGTGAGCATGATAAATGATTGTTTTATGCCACTGTGTTTTAGGGTGATTTATTATGTAACGGTAGCAATGGGAATTGTCCTTTAGACTAAAACAAGTCTGGAGAAGCTCAACCACTCCCAATTTTTAGAGACTGAAGACAAAATTCTCTTGTAGGTTTTCACTGAGAGAACATAGTGTAAGGAAATGAGCAAGGTTCTCAACAATATTTGTACAGCAAACATTGTCATGGTTCCCTGGGTCTCATCTTACAATGACTCTCTGGGCAGTCTGATTGCATCTGAGCAAGGAGTAGTATGGCAAAAGCAAATAAATGTAGGGAACATAAATGCAGTTCATGATTATAGCTCTCTGGTGGTTTGACCTGATACAAAGATAGGTTTTGGTGAGCAAAGTATACACTCTTAGATATAACTCAAAGATACTTTTAACTGTAGTTACTACTGAGGGTTGGAAATGTTGGGGATGGGGCTAGGTAGAATAAAATTAAAACAATATGGATAAATAAAATAGAAAACAGAAAACCCTTTGTTGCTGTTCAACAATTTTACCCTAATCATGTATTTATTTTTTTAATATTTAAAATTATTGAGACTTTGAGTCTTATCTGAGTAATTTACAGTCTTCCAAATTTGTCTGATTTGCCTTTTTGTAAAACCATACTTTTTTGTCTTTTGCAAAACCAAAACATATCCTGGTCATGTTCTCTCCCAGATATAGATATTTTGGAGATGGGTATAATCTTATTTTTTCTTATTTGACATAACCATAAGCAATTCACCTTGTTAGTTAATCCCATACTGCTTATGTTGTACTAAATTAATTACCACTATATTTTTGTTAAGGAGTTCTGAGAGTTGACATATGTGTGGTGACTGGAGAGTAGTCAGGGCATCGTGGAGTTCCATCCAATTGGTTGGATTCCCTGGGGTTCCAATTAGTCAGAATCTCTGTCTGCAGTGCATCTTCACAAGTGAGCAGGTTGTGGTAACAGCACTTCCAATGACACGATGTTGAGTTCATTTTCTATTTTACATAGAGTGATTATTTTTTCTAAGTAGCTGGCAATGTCTAGCTGAACAGACCCTGAAGATTAATAACACAATCTCTCCCCACAAAATAGCAGGGAC
Source organism: Dasypus novemcinctus (assembly GCF_030445035.2). Classification (NCBI taxonomy): domain Eukaryota; kingdom Metazoa; phylum Chordata; class Mammalia; order Cingulata; family Dasypodidae; genus Dasypus; species Dasypus novemcinctus. Next base: position 42,472,452 of record NC_080683.1, on the reverse strand, counting down.
TATGTTCTCATGTATATTTTATAATGTCTTGTGTAATTGAGACAGAAATATGCCTGTGTGAGACCCTGGCCCACACAATGACTCCTGAGGTGGCATCACTTGCTTAATGGTATATGTGAACTACACATCAATCTAAATATCCTTCCTCTCAACACAACTTTTAATTCATAGAAAGTCTGAAGTTATACCCCTTGAGAGTTACCTGGAGTGCAGTTATGCTATGTTGCCAGTTAAGTTCATAGCCTAAACTGGGATAGGTTTAAGATCCTCTTAGAGAAATTGGAAAAGGATGGTATGTGGCAGGGTGCCAGCCCCAAATGCTGCCGCTCATGGTGACATACCATGACCCAGATTTAGTCTTGGTAACAGGGGAGTCTATAAGCTTCCAGAACCACATCACTGGCAATGTGGTAGTATTTACTGGTAAGCCAAGCAAACAATAAGGGTTATCAAGGATTACAGAAAGAACAAAGCAGAATTAGTTCAATGGGCACATGTGAGCTCAGGAGCAGGTCCTCAGTCTGTATTGATTTTCTGAGGCTGGGGGTGGGGGGTGTAGGATGGTTAAATAACCAGATTAAACAGAAGGCAGCCACAGAGGTCCTGTCACAAGGAGTATCTCATGAAGGGAACCAACATACTTACTGGAAGAAAAATGCCCAAATCAGAGATGCTGTCATTCTGGCGCTGGCCTTGAAGGGGCTGTGGTACTATAATTAACTTCAGGAGGCTGCCAAAGGATTGGAGAAACCAAGTTTCAGATGCCTCCCAGAATCCTAATGCTTTTCTTTCCTTTTCTTTATAACCTAGTCTTTTAAGAAGGTTTGGGGGACCCAGTCTAAATCCTAACCACCTAACATAGGCATAACTAAGATAGTTAATCAGATTTAACATTTGCTTAAGCCAATTTTTCCTTGATCTTCATGAGGCAATTAAAGAATGAAGGGCGCCACATACCAAGAGCATTTATTATGGCACTGCCATTGAAGGAAGCAACTAGTCTGGAATCTGGCAACTGTGAAAATGGAGCGTGGCCTTGGTATCTCAACCGAGCTGCCTTTTGTGCACATCTGTCTGGATTCAAACCATACCGTTGGTCAAGTACAGATCAGGGACTATACATGGAAGAGTGACCTCTCACTTGCCCATGCGACCTTATATTCTGGCTCATGGCATTTTTTTTTTAAATTGTTTTTAATTAAAGAAGTTGTATACTTATAGAAAAAGCATGTAAAAAATACAGCACTCCCATATACCCCTCCCCACCCCCCATTATTAACACTTTGCATTAAAAAGGTACTTTTGTGACAATTGGTGGAAGAATATTTCATCAAGTACAATTGAATAATAATTATACTATTAACTATAGACCATAGTTTATGTTAGGATCTATTTTTCCCCATGTACTACCTTATTATTAACACCTTGCCTTAGTATAGTGAATAGGTTATAATTCATGAAAGAACATTTTTATAATTGTGCTACTAATTATATTCCATCCTTTACAATGGTGTTCACTGTTGTTCAGTCCTGTATCTTTCAATTTTATTCTAGTACCATATATATGACCTAAAATTTTCCCTTTTAACAACATTCACATATATAATTCAGTGTTGTTAATTACACTCACAATGTGCTATCATCATCACCATCCATTTCCAAAATTTTACAGTCGGTCTAGATAGAAATTCTGGACAAATGAAGCGTTAACTCCCCATACTCTACTCCCAATCCAGCCCCTGGTACCCTATAGTTTATATTCTAACTCTATAAGTTTGCTTATTCTAAGTATTTCATATCAGTGCAAACATACAATATTTATCCTTTTGTATCTGGCCTATTTCACTCAGCATAATGACTTCAAGGATCATCCACGTTGTTGCATGAACCAGAACTTCACTCCTTTCTAATGCTGCATACTATTCCAGTGTATATATAGACCACATTTTATTTATTCATTCATTGGTTGATAGACATTTGAGTTGCTTCCATTTTGGGCAACTGTGAATAATGCCACAATGAACACTGGAGTGCAAATATCTGTTTGAATTCCTGCTTTCAATTCTTTGGGGTATATACCTAGTCAAGTGTTTGCTGAGTCATATTGTAATTCTATACTTAGAAATCTGAGGAATTGCTAAACTGTCTTCCACAGCAGCTGCACCATTTACATTCCTACCAGCAATGAATGAGTGTTGTTATTTCCCCATATCCTCTCCAACACTTCTAATTTTCTGTTGTTTTTTAATGATAGCCATTCTAGTGGGTGTGAAATGGTATCTCATTGTGGTTTTGTTTTGCATTTTCCTAATAGCTAGTACTATTGAGCACCTTTTCATGTGCTTTTTAGTCATTTGTATATTCCATTTAAGAGAAATGTCTATTCAAGACTTGGCTCATTTTTAAATTGGGTTATACATCTTATTATTGTTGAGTTGTAGGGTTTCTTTGTGTATTCTGGATATAAATCCTAAAGGGTATTTGTTTTTTAAATATTTTCTCCCTAGTAGGTTGTTTTTTACTTTAGTGATCAAAACCTTTGATGCACAAAAGTTTTTAATTTTGATGAGATCCAATTTATCTATTTTTTTCTTTTGTTGTCTGTGCTTTGGGTGTAAAGTCTGAGAAACTATTGCCTAACACAAGATCCTAAAGATGCTTCCCTACATTTTCTTCTAGGAGTTTTATAGTTCCAGTACTTATATTTAGGTCTTTGATCCATTTTGAGTGAATTTATGTACCTGGCATGAGATAGGGGTCCTCCTTCATTCTTTTGCATGTGAATATTCAGTTCTAACACCATTTGTTGCAAAGACTATTCTTTCCTAATTGAGTGGACTTGACAGCCTTGTCAAAAATCAATTGGCCATACATGGGACTATATAACACAGTGAACCATGTGGTGGAAGATGGACTGTAGTTAACACTTCAAATATGAGGGTGTACTTTCATGAACTATAACAAATGGACAATGCTAATATATTGTTTTAATAATAATGGGGTGTATGGAAAAATATATACCAAATGTAAACTGTGGAACACAGTTAGTGGTAATAGTCTGATGATACTCTTTCATAATCTTTAACAATGTAAGGCATTCCACAACAATGTAAGGTATTGGTGGAGGGGTGAGATATGGGAATTCAACACATTATGCATGATTGTTTTGTAAGCTCACAACTTCCTTAATAAATATATATATATTAAAAATTAAATTGAGCCTAGAGTGATTACAACTGAAAATGGGAGGATTGCATCCAGCATCCAGGTGGAATCTGACCCTCCTCTTGACATAGAGGTGCAATGGACACAACCAATCCAATGTCCACATAGAAGAGGTGGCATTGGATTGGGAAAAGTGGACATAATGGACAAAGGGTATGGGGAAAGGCAGGAAGAGATGAGAGGTGGAGGCGTCTTTGGGACATGGAGCTGCCCTGGATGGTGCTTCAGAGGTAATCACCGGACATTGTAAATCCTCACAGGGCCCACTTGATGGAATAGAGGAGAGTATGGGCCATGATGTGAACCAATGTATATGAGGTGCAGAGGTGCCCAAAGATGTACTTACCAAATCCAATGGATGTGTCATGATGATGGGAACGAGTGTTGTTGGGGGGGGGGGGAGAGGGGGGGGTGGGGAGGTGGGGTTGAATGGGACCTCACATATATATTTTTAATGTAATATTATTACAAAGTCAATAAAAAATAAAAAAATTAAAAAAAAAAAAATTAAATTGACCACAGGTGTGAGGGTGTTTCTGAACTCTCAGTTAGATTCTACTGGTCTATATATCTATCCTAGTGCTAGCATCATGCTATTTTGACCACTGTAGCTTTGTAATAGTTTTAAAGTTGGAAATGTGATTCATCCAACTTCTTTTTCAAGATGGTTTTGGCTATTTGGGGCCCCTTACCTTTCCAAATAAATTTAATAATTGGTTTTTCCATTTCTGGAACGTAAGCTGTTGGAATTGGGATGGCATTTTGGGTAGAACTGACATCTTTAAAATATTCAGTCTTCTAATCCATGAACATGTAATACCCTTCCCTTTATTTAGATCTTCCTTGATTTCTTATAGAAAGGTTTTATAGATTTCTGTGTATAAGTCTTTTACATCCTTGGTTAAATTTAGTCCTAGGTATTTGATTATTTAAGTTGCTATTATAAATGGAATTTTTCCTTGATTTCCTCCTCAGATTGCTCATGACTAATGTATAGAAACACTACTGAGTTTTGGGTATTAATCTTGTACCCCGCCACTTAGCTGAATTCCTTTATTAGCGTTAGTATTTTGTTGTAGATTTGGGGGGACTTTCTTTATATAGGATCATGTTATCTTCAGATAATGAAAGTTTTATTTCTTCCTGTTTAATTTGGCTGCCTTTTCTTTTTCTCCCTCAGTGCGCTATCTAGAACTTCCAGCACAATGTTGAATAACAGTGGTGACAGTGGGCATCCTTGTCTTGTTCCAGATCTCAGAGGAAAAGATTTCAGTCTTTTATCATTGAGTCTGATGTTAGTTATGAATTTATGTCCTTTATCATAAATATATAATATATATTCCCATATGAATATATGCCCTTTTATCATGTTGAGGAAGTTTCCTTATATTTCTATCTTTCAGAGTGTTTTTATCAAGAAAGGATGCCAAATTTTTTCAAATGCCTTTTCTGTGCCAATGGAGATGATCATGGTTTTTTTTCCTACATTTTGTTAAAGTGGAGTATTATATTACTTGATTTTCTTATGTGGAACCTTGCATACCTTGGATAAAACCCATTTGATCATGGTGTATAATTATTTTAATGTGCTGTTGGATTCAATTTACAAGTATTTTTTGAGGATTTTTGCATCTATATCCATAGGATAAATTGGGTTGTAATTTTCTTTTCTTGTAGTATCTTCTTCTGTCATTGATATTAGGCTGATGTTGGCTTCATAGAATGAGTTAGGTAGTATTCTCTCCTGTTCAACTTTTTGGGAGAGTTTGAGCAGGATTGGTATTAATTCTTCTTGGAATGTTTGGTAAAATTCACCAGTGAAGTCATCTGGTCCTGGGCTTTGCTTTGTTGGAAGGTTTTTGATGACTGATTCAATGTTTCTACTTGAAATTGGTCTGTTGAGGTCTTCTATTTCTTCTAGTGACTAGAATCTAGTCAGTATATATAGTTTGTATATTTCTAGGAATTTGTCCATTTCATGTATGTTGTCTAATTTGTTCACATACAGCTGTTTATAGTATCCTCTTATGATCTTTTTTATTTCTGTAGGATCAGTATTAATGCCTCCCATATTTTTTATTTATTTGCATTTTATTTTATTTCTTTTAATTTTTGTCAGTCTAGCTAATGGCTTGTCAATTTTATTGATCTTTTCAAAGAAGCAACTTTTGGTTTTGTTAATGCTCTCTGTAGTTTTTTTATTCCCAATTTCATTTACTTTTGGTCTAATATTTATTTCTTTCATCCTGCTTGTTTTGGATTTAACTAGCTGATCTTTCTAGTTCCTCCAGGTGTTTATTTAGGTCTTTGATTTTAGCTCTTTCTTCTTTTTTTAATGTAAGCATTTAGGACTATTAATTTCCTTCTCATCATTGCCTTTACTGCATTCCATAAGTTCTCATATGTTGTGTTTTCATTTTCATTTCATCTCAAGATATATACTGATTTTCTTTGGAGTTTCTTCCTTGACCTTCTGATTTTTTAAGAGAATGCTATTTAACGTGCATATATTTGTGTATTTTCCAGTTTTCTTCCAGTTATTGATTTCCAGTTTCAGTCCATTATGGTCAAAGAAGATGCTTTGTATAATTTCAACCTTTCTAAATTTATTGAGACTTGTTTTGTGATTCACCCTGCGTTCTATCCTGGAGAATGATCCATGTGCACTTGAGAAGAATGTATATCCTGCTGTTTTGGGGTGCAATGTTCTGTATATGACTGTTAGGTCTTGTTCATTTATCATATTATTCAAGTTCTGTTTCTTTATTGATATTCTGTCTAGATGTTCTATCTATTGATGAGAGTGGTTTATTGAAGTCTCCAACTATTATTGTAAAGGTGTCTATTTCTCCTTTCAGTTTTTCCAGTGTTTACCTCATGTATTTTGGGACACCATGGTTAGGGGCATAAATATTTATGATTGCTATTTCCTCTTGGTGGATTGGCCTTTCTTTGTCTCTTATAACAGCTTTTGACTTAAAGTCTATTTTGTTTGATATTAGTATACAGATCTTTTTTGATTATTATTTGCACAGAATATCATTTTCCATCCTTTGACTTTCAACCTGCTTGGGGCTTTGGGTATAAACAACATATGGTTGGATCATTCATTTTTATCCATTCTGCCAACCTGTGTCATTTGATTGTGAAGTTCAGTTCATTAACATTCAGTGCTATTATTGTAAAGGTAGTGCTTACTTCAGCCATTTTGTCCTTTGATTTTTATATGTCATATCTTTTATTGCCTCTTTTTCCTTTATTGCAACCACTGTTTCTGTATAATTGATCTTTTGTGATATATCTGATCCTTTTCTCCTTTCTCTTTCTGTATATGTTTTTAAAATTTTGTGGTTTTCCTGGGGTTTGTATTATACAACCCACATCTATAACCTACTAATTTGAAAAGATACTATTAGCTTCAATAGCATACATGTTCTCTGTTCCAATATCCTTCTGTTTCCCCTATTTATGTTTTTGTCCCACATTACCACTTTATGTTTTGTGTCCAATATCAGAAAATATGCCTTTTTCTTATTCAGTTGTCTTCTGGAGTTAAAGAGTAAAGTTGGGTTTTTGCATTTGCTCTTTTAGTTACCTTTACTGAAGATCTCCTGCTTTTCCTTCCAACCTGTAGAACTCCCTTTAGTATTTCTTGTAAGGCATTTCTTTTGTTGGCAAACTCTCTCAGTTTGTTTTTATTGGAATATTTTAAACTTCCCCTAATTTTTGAAGGACAGTTATGTCAAACAAAGATTTTTGGGTGGCAGTTTTTCTCTTTCACTATCTTAAATATATCATACATTACCTTCTCACCTCCATGGTTTGACAAAAAATCAGCTCTTAGTCTTACTGAGGATCTCTTATATGTGACGAATCACTGTTCTCTTGCTGCTTTCATAATTATCTCTTTATCTTTGTCATTTCACATTCTGATTAGCATGTGTGTCAGAGTAGATCTATTGGGATTTATTCTTTTTGGAGCATATTGCACTTCTTGAACATGTATATTTCTGTCTTTTATAAGAATTGGAAATTTGGGGCCATTATTTCCTCAAATATTCTTTTTGCCCCTTTTCCCTTCTCTTTTCCTTCAGGGACACCCTTGATGTATATGTTTGTACTCTTCATGCTATCATTCAAATCTGTGAAAGACTGCTCAATTTTTCCTGTTCTTTTCTTTATCTGTTCTTCTGACTGTATGATTCCAATTGTCCTGTCTTCTAGTTCATTGATTCTTTCTTCTGCCTGTTCAGATCTGTTGTATGCCTCCAGTGTGTTTTTAACCTCCATTATTGTGCCTTTCATCTCTATAATTTGTTGTTTCTTTTTATACTTTAAAATTCTTTTTTTTGCTCACACATTTTCTTCTCAAAATCTTTTAGCTTTAAATCCATATTTTCCTCCATTTCCTTTCATTGATTTAGAAGATTTGTTTGACTTCTTTTATTATTTGTTCCAAATTTTGTGTCTCCTCTGAAATTTTTTAAAGACTTATTTTTTTTTATTTCCCATCCTTCCCCTCCCCCTGCCCTGCTGTTTTTGCTGTCTGTATCCATTTGCAGTGTGATCTTTTGTATCTGCTTCTCTTTTTGGTCTTCTCTCCTAATTTTTTCTTCTCTAGGATTCACTGGGATTCAATCCTAGGGACCTCTGCTGTGCAGAGAGGGTCCCTCTTAGGTGCTCCACCTCAGTTCCTCCTTTCTGCTGTGCTTCACTTCGACTCTCCCCTTTGTCTCTCTTTTGTTGCATCATAATCTTGCTGCATTATTCACTTGTGTGAGCATTGGCTCACCACATGGGCACTGTCACTGCATGGGCACTCAGTTTGCCATGTGGGCACTGGCTTGCTGCACAGGCACTGGCTTGCCACATGGGCAGTGGCTCACCATGCAGGCACTCTTCCTCTTCTTCTTTTTCACCAGGAGGCCCCAGGGATCAAACCCAGGTCCTCCTATATGGTAGGTGGAAGCCCTATCACTTGAGCCACATCCATTTTTCCCTCCTCTGAATTGTTAATGTGTTCCCTTGACTGAGTCATATCTTCCTTTTCCTTAGTATGGTTTGTAAATTCTGCTGATATCTGGGTTTCTGATTATTTTGATGTGTTAACATGGAACTTCAGTTTCTCCTTGTTGCCTAGGGTGTCTTGTTGATTGGTTTTGTGCTGAGGCTCTTCTTCGACACTTGGCCCAACTTTTCTGGATCTTTAGTGCAGCCCATGTTTAACAGGTCATATTTTCTCACTCTTCTTCATCTGATTTTTGCTCTGTATATGTGGTACAATTCTTAAGATTGTCCTTTTATGTGTAATTGTTTCACCTGCAGGTGAAAACTGCCTTTCCTTTGTTTCTTCTCTAGGAATCTTGACCTGTTTTGTTTCTTTTTTTGTGCATAGAATTTTTTCCCCCAGCTCCTGTGATTTGCTAAAATTACCTTCCTCACTCACTGACCCCTTTTCCTTATGCTTTTCTGGTCTGGCACCTGAATTTCCTTACAGCAGTTCAATCCCTGTCCCCTTTTTTTCTGTGAGAATTTTCTTCCTCTGTTTTCTTCCCCAATGAGGGTGTCCCACCCCAGAGACCCAGATGGGGTCACTCCAGAAAGGTGGGTCAATTTAAAAAAGTCTGTTTTGCATTAGTCAACAGAGACTGAATTGAGTGTATGCTCTTACTGCTAACAATTCTTCTTCAATCTCTCTCTCTCTCTCTCTCTCTCTCTCCCCTCCCCCCCCCCAGTCCCCTTTTGTATACCACACTCTTCCCTTGCTTGTGTTCTGCCCTGACTTTCTGATGACTTGGTTCCCTGTAGAGGATATGCATGGGTTCTAATTCACTGCTATAAGTGGCTCTCTAGTCTGTACCCAAGGCAGGAAGACTTGGGCCATGCTACCTTTGTATGATTCCTGAGCTGCATGGGGCTGAGTGAGGGGGAGGGGTCCAGACTAGCAGGTCTAGGATGGAAATCTCCTACCTACTCCTGGAGATTACTCCTCTTTTTCTTTGATTCATCATTTGTTGAGTCCTTCTCCAGTCTCTATTGTTCCAAAAGAGTGGAATTTGTCCTTTTATTAGTTGAATGTGAGAGGAGACTTTCGAGGGGTGTCTCACACCACTTTGTTGATGATGTTACCCTCTTAGCTCATGGAATTTTGAAACAATTTGCCAAAACTCTGATGACTTTATGTACTAAAGAACAGAGGTTTTAAAATCACATAATTGAGATGACTTTCAGGCAGCATCATAGTGCTCTGAGAACAAAAATCTATCCATAGAGAGACTTATGTCTGTGGGTCTCCTGAGAGTAAAAGAAGCATTTAGGAGAACCTACCCTGAACTTCGCAGAGCATGCTTTTCCAACTGTGGTTGGTGGGCCAGCAGCATCAGCATCACATGGGAACTTGTTAGAAACATATACTCCCAGGCCCCATCCCAGACCTGCTGATTTAGAAACTCTGGGAGTGAGACCAAGTTTGCATTCTATCCAGCCACCCAGCAAGGTGATTCTGATGTATGCTCAAGTCTGAGAACCATTGCCATGGGGGAATAAGAGGGTAGCCACCAGAACTGGAGGAAGGAGGACCAACTCCTCTCTGACCCCCCATCTTTGTTCGTGGGGTTACTTTACCACTGTTCCTGCATCTGTATTTTGACCACTGACCATTGAACATGTACTTAAAAAGTACAGAAAAGTGTAAGAGAGTAGAAGGAAAAGACATTTCAAATAAGAAAATAAAGGTAGGATGTAAGTTTAACAGAAGAGTAAAGCAAAGGATTCAGGCCAAAGAAAATGAAAGGAGACAGAAAAGCAGTAGAGTAAAATTTTTTAAAAGTAAGTAAAAGATGGGATGGAAGCAGAGAGACTAAACTGTAGAGAGAAAGTCAAATGAAGAGAGACAGCCCAGGTAGAGGTTAAAAACATGTGTTATGGATTTAGGGTGGCCTATGTTCATATCGTAGCTGCCCTGCTCACGAGGTAAACACCTTTCTCTACCTCAATTTCCCATCTGTAAAATGAGAATACTACCTGGTCATGTTGTAAGGCTTCAATGGCATAACACATTTAAAATACTTAGAATGGTGACTAGTATATAACTACTGAATGCATTTTAGCTATACTTCTTATTAGAAATAGAAAAATAAAGTAAAATAAACCAACCTATATCTCTGACACCATGGAAAATTCTAATCTATATAACACATATCATTGGGATGAAACAAGTGAAACAAGAGGGAGCAGTGGAAGATGGAAAGATAATAAATGTGAGAAAATAAAGAAGTCCACTTGAGACAAGTGAGTAGCAATGGAACCCTAGAAGTCTTTTGTGGAGCCTGGCCCTCACTGCCGTGGTCTTGATACAGACTCTTGTCCTGGAATGCCTCAGGGGAGATTTTCAATACCCTTTTCAGCTGTGCTCTGCCTCCTTGCCCATTTGGAAAAGAGAAACTTCAAGCCAGAAGGAGTTCTTAACAAGGATCTGTGAGCTTGAATTGAAATTCAAAAAAAATGTTATTCTTGTAGGGACGTGTCAGTGTGGGCATGATAATTTTATTAAATAATACACAATATAGTGTGGATTTAGTAAGGGGGCAGTGGTTTTCACCTGACTGGCAAAGGCTTCTGTGGAACGAAAAAGGTTGTGAACCCCTGCCTTAAGCATCTGTCCTTCGCCGGCATCATTCTAAGCCTTAGCCTCTTAAATGTCTGCCCAGGCAAGAGCATTTGCTGATCTGATTAGTCAGAGCCAAAAACATTGTTGGGACTAGATTACAATCACTCATAGGCAGGATCCTGTGCCTCAAGGGCACAATTAGGCTCTGCCTTCCCTCTTCTCCTCCTCCTACATCCTGCCCACAGAGGAAATCCAGCCCTACAGGTCCAACCCCTCAGAGAGACAAACCATCTCCAAGGAGGTAGCCATCCGCAGGGCCATCATTCTGGCCAAGCTCTCTGTTGTCCCTGTGTGGCAGGGCTATTGGGGAGATAAGATCAGCAAGCCCCACACTGTCCCTTGCACAATGACAGGATGCTGTGGCACTGTGCTGGTATACCTCATTCCCACTCCCAGAGGCACTGACATTGTCTCGGCCCGTGCCCAAGAAGCTGCTGTGCTGGCCGTTATCTACAACTGTTATACCTCGGCCATGAGCTGCACAGCCACCCTGGGCAACTTGACCAAGGCCACCTTCGATGCCATCTCCAAGACCTACAGCTATTTCACCTCTGAAAGGAAACTGTGTTCACCAGGTCTCTCTACCAGGAGCTCACCAACCATCTGGTCAAGATGCATACCAGGATGTCTGTGCAGATGACCCAGGCCCCCGCTGTGGCCACCATGTAGGCTTTTAAAATAAAAATAACAAACTTTTGAACTTAAGAAAAGGAATTAATAATTCCTAAAACAGGGATCAGGATGTTGTGACCTGTGGACAAGATCTGACTCCTGATTTCTTTTCATCTGGCTCCAGTCAGGCTGGATTATCCTATTTGTGCTGTACTGTGGGTAAAAAAAGAAAGACTATCACAAAGTCCTCAACACAAGGTTCTGTGTGAATGTCCTGCAGACCGGTGGATCTGTTTAGGCCCATGGCTGTCTGTGACTATATTCTCTTTCTCTTTCTGTATCTCTTGATGCTCCTTCCCCCTTTTGTACAGCCCAGTGCTGTCCAGTAGAAATATAATGCAACCACATATGAATATTCAAACTTTTTCATAGAATACATAAGTAAAAAAGAAACAGGTAAAATTACTTTTAATTAATTAAATTTGTTTAACCCAATGTTTCCAAAGTATTATCATTTCAACATGTTATCAATATAAACCAGTAATAATGAGATATTTTACATTCTTTCTTTTTTGTACTAAGGCTTTGCAGTCTGTGTATATTTTATCCTTACACTTATACTTACATCTTCATTCAGATGAGCCACATTTCAAGGGATCAACAGTCACATATGACTACTGGGTACTACCTTAGACAGAACAGCTTTAGTCCTTTTTTTCTTTAGTCTTATTTCTTTTCCCAGCCCTCCTCTCTCTCTCACTGCTTTTCTCCCTGCTCTTATATAACATATCTCTCTTTCCATAACTGTTCAAAACATAGAAAGAGACATAGTTTTAACTACTTGCATCAGAAATGTAAGATTGTTTGTTAGCCCATTACAATTGATGAAGTGTTTGCTTCCATTAACAAGCGTGAGCCTCATAACAACTCTGAGGCAGGCAGGGTTGCCTAGTATTGTTTACCACTCCTGGTCAATTTCTCTGAAAATTTTAAGCAAACACTTTTAAAAACCTCACATATATTAACCACCAATACACTAAATTAATTTTATCTGTGGTAGGAGGCATTCTTAGCATAGCCTGCTACCCTGGGGATCTGCAAACACAGCCTGTGCTCTGGACTGGACATGTAGGCTTGGTAGAATATAACACAAACCCCTAGTAGATAAAGGAATTTCCAGTATGTTCCTTCCCTTATTGTCCTGAGCAAATAGAGATATTTACAATTTGACTTTTGTGGGCATAATTTATTTAAGGCCTTTCTCCTGTGATGGTGGGGGTAATGTGGCTTAGGATATGTGGTTCCCTATATCACTCCAGAAAGAAGCATAACATCCCCTCAAATTCCCAACTGGGCTCTTTTGCACACTACAGCCATCACACAACAGACAGATCCCCCTGTGATGCATCAGTGCCTTCCACCAGGCAGTACATATACCCAGAATCAGTGTACATGAACTAGAAAAGGCTATATACAACATGTCTAGAATTATAGAAAGGGGATTTAATTCTACAGTTGATTTGCAGGGACTACTCCAGTGTGAGATAGACAGTGTGGCATTGCCATCCAAAACTGTAGAGTGCTGGACGTTCTGATGGTGCTAGCTGGGAGTGCATGTGATGTACTAGAAGAGAAATTTTGCTTTTACATAAATGAATCTGGGCACATTATATCAGAGGACATGAAAAATGCAGTTCAAGTCCTCCACTAGATTGGAGCAATGCAGTCCTTCAACCTACTGAGCTGGTTTGAGCAAGGCAATGGGTGGGGTAGCTGGTTGTGATTCTATTTGTTGCCTTCCTCTAATGATGCCTACAGATTTTAGAAAAATGTGCACACGAATGATCTCTACCACAGCTGTGTGCCATGCCCCAAACACGCAGCTTGCCATCTGAAATGGACGATGAGCACAGCAAGATATTTAGTTTGTCTATTGAGGTCTCAGGAAAAATCAGGGGCAAACTGTGGTAGAACAGTCCTAATATTGCCTGCTGCCTTTCCCTAGGATCCACAGTTCATCCTGTGCTCAGGCTTGGAGGGATATAAAACAAATTCCTAGTAGAAAAGGGGGCTGCAAGTACATTCCTTCCCCTAAACCCAAGCACATGTAAATATTCACTGGAGACAGTCTTACTCCAGCTTGATGACATCCAGCTAACACCCCGATGGCATATCTGTCCCTGGCAGGGAGGGAATGGGATTCCTCCACTACAGCACACAAACACAAGCGAAGGTTGCACGTAGAATATCTCCCTGCATGAGCCAAGCATTGCGACCCACTGTCTAAGTGAAGCAACTTTGTTCTGTCTCTTCTCTATGTGAGTAAAATGTCTTTCCATCAGAGCCTGGGTGAGTCGTGCTTTTGCTGGCAACCCTGACACCTGCATTGGAATGGATTGACATCTCTTTAGGAGTCATTCCTTCTGAACAACAATATCGTTTGAGATTTTGTTTCTCCTGATAACCAACTGTCCTTGTTTAAAAAAAAAAAAAGAAGTAAAGAAAGGAACCCTTCTAGTTTGTATGCCACATTCCATCAATTACAGACAGTCCAGTAAATATCCCGGGTCTAATGCTAGAAGCAACAAATTGGAAACAGGGAGTATCAATAAATCCTTAGGCCCAAAAGAGATTACCTTCTCTAAATATCGACTAGTGTTTTTATAGTGCTGTGCCAATTACAAATAGACTTTCAGACACACTGTGGCAATTAATCCTCATGAATCCCCGCCCTCTAAGTGGTTATTATTGTTATAAGTGATAAAATGTCAGGGATTGGACCTGGAACCTTGATCTTCTGACCCCAAATCCAGCCCTTGTATACCATCAATTTGTGCTTTTGCATTACAATGACCATTTGATTACTCATTCTTAGAGGTGTATGCTAATGAGTCCTAATTGTCACAGATTCATTACTGTACTCAGAAGTCAAAAATACAGCCTACACAATAAAATAATAATAATAATATAATAATAATAACAACGGCAGGAACAACTAATGCTTACTGAGCACTTACTGCATTATTGTTCTAAGCACTTTACAAGTATCAACCAATGCATGGGATCACAAGGACTTTAAATGCTGAAACAATTTATACTTACAGAGTTTCTATTAGCTGCTTAACTTTTACACAGGTGAAAAACAGCTATGGTGGAAAGAATGTTGACTTTGGAATAACAACAACAAAAATAACAAAAGAATTGGATTCAAATTCTGTCTCTCATACATACTGGCTCTATGACTTGGAACAGTTTCTTACAATCTGTACTTAAACATTATAGGGTTGTATTAAAGTGGCATCTCAAATTTTAGGAGCAATGACAGGAGACAATTATTGTTACCATATTCATTTGACAAATGAGGGAAAAAATTCAGATGGTAACCAGTGAGTGGGTCTCTAGGATACTGACTTGGGTCTCCTGATTCCCAGGCACCCCTTCCACAGCTCTTTCCTGGGTGCCGTATTGCCAATCTCCAGACAAGGTTACCCGAGGTCTCAGGTAACTTCTATGTACGGTAGTAAGGTGTGGGGAGATAGTGCTCAAACTCTTAGGTTTCAGTGTTATATTTCTGAATAATCAAATGCTTCTGGACCATACAGACAGATAGCACCTTCACAGTGACAGCTCAGGGACCTGGTTACTGGAAGATTAGAACAAGGACTTCATTTGGAATTTGAGGACTTTTGTTTTTGGTTAGTTGATGCGACTCAACAATTACAGTATAATTTGGGAATGATGAATTTGCTGGTTAAACTGCAGCAAATCTGAATAGAATTTGAATAGAACTCCAAGCACTTTTCTTAAAAAATAATGGACTGAATTTTGTCACCCTTAGGTGAGACTCAGTTCCTATTGAACTCCTTTTCTGAATGAATCTGTGGCTAGATTCTTAGTCTGATGCTATAAACACCTGACAGGCAGAGGAATAAGAGAACAACCCCTCTGTTCATTTTGTTGGGGGGATTCATATGTCATTTAGAACATCAAAAACGCACCCAAGGGAAGTCATACTTAATTTGGCACTCAAGAAATGGAAACTAATACATGTAGGCACTTCAGTTGTCCAACTGCAGGCTCATAAATTAAATTTTTATGAAAATTATAAAAACAAACTAATTCAAGCCAATGAACAACCACATTTAGGAGAAACTACACAAAATGTTGACAATGTTCTATTATATTGACAGTTCTTATATTTTGGAGGTAGTTTGTTCATATAACATGTACTTGTCTACAGGAACTAGATTTACTAAGACGTATAAAAAAGAGATGCTTCCTTGTTTAAAAAGGTACCACAAAACTTCTTTATCCTTGTCTGCAGCTACCAAATATATGCAACTGGCCAAAATTATAACTGGTAAAGAGAATAATATTAAAGTTTAATGCAAGCTCTCTTTTTTTGAAAAAACTTCAAAGTGCATTTCCTATGGACTCTAGAGAGAGATCATCTGTGGTGATTTGAAGCTGTATGTACCCGAGAAAAAACATGTTCTTAAATTGAATCCATTCCTATGGGTGTGAACCCACTCTAAGTAGGACCTTTTGATGAAGTTAAGGTAAGACCTACGATAATCTTGTCCGGAGATTGGCAATACAGCACCCACGAAAGAACTGGAAGGGCTCAATCAGGATGGGTTTTGATCCTATTACTGGAGTTCTTTAGAAGAATAAAGAGAGAGAGAGAGAGAAAGACCAGGAGATGCTACCTTGTGTCTTGCCATATGACAAGCTAAGGACCAAGAATAGCTGGCAGCCAGCCCCAGAAGGCCACAGTCTTCAGGAAGAGAGCACAGCTTTAATGACTCCTTGACTTGGACTTTTTCCCAGGCTCAAACCATAAATTCCCATTGTTTAACCCAATTCATTTCATGATATGTATTTGAGCTGCCGAAGAAATGAAAACATCATCTAAATACATTCATTTTATACAGGAGAAAACTGAGATGCAGAGTCATGAAGAGACTTACCCAAGAGCTAGTCAGTGACTGGAACTTTCTCTGGTCTCTGGTACCCATTCTCCAAACTCATTCTCTTTGCTCCTAATTTTTGCCTTCAATATCAAAATATCTAAGAAAGACATTCACAAACCAACAACTATTTGGAAAGAAACACTTTTATTTAAATAAATGTAGAGAGTTTAGAGGCAGGCCCTGTTTTTGCTAAAGTTTAGTTTTAGGACACCCCCCCCCCCACCATAATCATATAGAAACAGAGCTAAAATTAGAGGTTGTATTCTTGATCAAGATATCCTTAAATGAATCACAGCCAAATGTGATGAAAGGCTATATCAATTTTAAACTTCATCTAAAATAGTGAAATTACCTTACGATCAAGTAAGTATAAATGCTTCCTAACATCTTATGGAAGAAGGCATGGTGAAAGCAGTTTTTGATCTGGCTATAAAGGTGCCAGAGCCCCATGGCCACCAGTATGACCCACTGTGATCAGCACTCTTGGCAAAGCTCCAATTCAGACCACGTTGAATTTGAGAGCCATACGTACAATTGGATGATTCAGGTAATATTTGTGGAGGACTTACTGGAGCACAGAAGGTTGTCACTTGATAAGACAATGTTCTCTTATCAAGTCTTCTCTTTGGCTCACTCCATCCAGCTTCCTTGTCTATGGAGGCCCATCAAATACTGCTTACCGTCAAACACTGGATCTTGATTTTAAATCCTCACCCATCAATGTTTTTTCACTTTGGAGTCTTGAGGAATCTGATGAGTTTTGTACTGTGTGCCTTCACCAATTCCCTTTATTCCTACATAGACATACACACATCTGTTCATTTCCTTATAGCATTATGCACAAGTCCCTATCAGACTGTCTCTTCATGACAACCATCACTTCCTGCCATGTATTTTGTACAAATGAAGCACTTGATGCAGGTTTTTAAATAAGGGCATTATAACAGCAATATTATCTTGGTAAACAATCTAGTATATATTTTATGTATTTTAACTTTTTGTTATGAAAAATTTTAAATATTTGCAACAATGGATCCAAGAACATAAAGAACCCTCCCTCCATGTTTCATCTTCCAGTTTCAACAATTACCAACTCATGGCCAATCTTGTTTCATTCTTCTCCTCCATTTTACATGTATAAACTACTTTACAGTGCTTAAAATACTTTTATTTATATTTTCTCTTTTGAGTCTCATAACAACTGTGAAAGGTAAGTTACATAGTTTTACAGTAAAATTCTCCTAACAAATTATTGTTTTAATGTAAAGGCCCATTTTTAAAATAGTGAGGGAAAGAGGGATTTAAAGATTACCCACATGACTTTATGCATATTTTATTAGGTGTTTATGTATACTAATTCATTAATAAAGAGAAAAGGAAGAATGGTGGCATGCTTTTTTTTCAGCTATTATTTAAACTGAATGGAATTACTTTTCAATAAAATTGTTAGGGTAAATTGCCAATTTCTACTTTTGTATTATAGAAACCATTTTTACTAATAATCTTGGTCCCAACCCATTATAAAAAAAACAAGATTTTACTGATCAAATCAATACCTCTAACCCCATATCTTGACCATAATAGCTGCAAATGTCTAAAATTTTAAGGAACTTATAAGTTAAATCAATTCTAGGCCAAAAGTGATATTTGTAAATGATCCAGATGCATAAAAATAAAATAAAATGAACCATTTAATTTGTGGTTTGGATGTCATTTTTTTCTGACAGTTACCAATGAAATTGTCATATATCCCTAGAATTTGGAGCTATTAGAATTATTTATTTGACTTCATTTTTTCACAGAATTGCATTTTTTGCAATTGATTTTTAACGGAAAGTATTTACACCCATGTGCAATATTGTCCTATTACGAATTTGTTGTGAAATCTTGTGGATATTGATTATCAATATTACCACATTACATTATTCAGCACATGAACCAGTTCCGAGTCTTTTTATAACCTGATTTGCATACCCATAATTTTATCATATAGATATTTGGAAATACTTGTGTATAGATTTTTATCTTGATCTCTTTCTTATTTAACTAAAAGCATCAACAATGTTCTCAAATGGTCACTATAAGGTTGACTTAGTCACACTAGCAGAACTCCAGACTTAAATGTTAAATGGGATCGGTTCTATACTCTGCACTAATAGGGCTGCAATCTTTTTGCTGCATAAGTTACAGTTAACATTAGTTACCAAGTTAAAATGTATACTATACTATATGTTTTTTAACTCCCCAGATGGGATTTTTTTTTACCTTTCTTTGTTTATTTGAGGACAACTGAATGCTGAAATATAACGGTTGTTGCCAGCAATGCAAGACTTCATTAGTATAGAAGAAGCAATGCTCATTTAGTTAAACAAATAATTAGAAATATTAAATGAAACTAAACACTGAGAGGATGTGCAGAAGCTCTGCAGTTAGGTAATTATTTTAATTACTCTAGTGACTTCCACCAACCTTCATTATCAGCCACAGATCAAGTTTAAATTGTTTTATGTAAGACTATCATAAATTATGTGGAAAAGTACTATAGTTATCTGGTGATTATACTTCATAAAAATATTTTTCAACCTCCCATTTAAAGGAATTGTTTCCATTCCAGAGCTTATAAACTCTCTAAATATTTTAAAAGCATGAAAATATTTTCCACTTAAAAGAGTTTTATTCCAGTGCCTCAAATGGACATCCTTAATAATAATTGTTGTACCTTTATCTTTTCTCAGATTTGATCCTAAAAGATGTGGGTCTACATATTTGAGTTACTGACCATGAAACAATATGGCATATTCAGTCATTTGAAAAAAAAATGTCACTTGTAATCATGCCATCTTCATAGCATGATAAACTGCATCTTGCTTTTGGGATAATCTGAGTTCCTCTTTCTTCCCTACCTTACCCCAATTTGTAAAGAGCCATTCACGCTAATAGGAATCACCTTCCCTCCAGGTGGGGTCTCTATTTAGAGGCATTGTCAGTCCTGATTAGAATGGATTTCACTTTATATTCCTGTAGACTAATGATGCTCCCATTAAGATCTCCTGAATTAAGATATTCTTTCACGGAAGTAATACCTGGGTTTACTATTTATTGACTGCCTGCATAATGCCAGCTCCTCTGCAAAATACATAATTTATCCCATTTAATCCTCACAAGATCCCCACGCAGTGAATATTCTTTACTCCATTTTCCAGATGAGAAAACTTAAGCTTTCAGAGACTTATTGATGCTATGAAATTGCACAAGTAGGAAGTAGCCAAGTTGGGATTCAAACAAGCGTCTGATGATTACAAGAACCCAACCGAGGACTAAAGGAGGTAAACCTGGGTCCAAATGTTGACTAGCAAGAATAGAAATTATGAAGCGACAGTCTTTGATGTGCTAGTTTAGCTCGCTGGTATTTGACTCCCACCACAGTCTCAAAAATGTGACCAGTTTTGAAAGGGTTTCATCTCTAAATAGCCCTGGTTCCTGGAGAAGGATCCGCTAGGAAATAGGTTTTTTTGTATAGTGGGAATAGCCAAGAGTTACCAACTAACAAAGGCTAGTGAAGTGTTGCTTTTCAATATACTTTAGTAACCACTTGAACGTTGCTCCATCTAACATCGCATTCCTGTCCAACCAAATTTTAAAATTCCAACAAGACGAACAAGGCTTCAGTAAACTTTGAGGGGTGGAGGTGCCGGTTCTGGAAGGGTGCTGCTTTCCGGCATTTCAGAGTCTTTACTGACTCCCTACTTTGCTCATGACACTGGCAGTGATTTCCAAGGTATTCAGCAGCCTTTGAGGTTACCAGAGAGTGGGGTCTAACAGATTCATTGTTTTCTGTGTATAGGATGCACTAATCTAAAGAGTTTTGAGCACAGGTTTGAGTGATAGAGGAAAATTGGGACAGAAGGCCAGCCCTTGTGAGTGCTGGGGCACGGGTCCAGATGGGGTTTGAATTTGTAAATTTCACTAGCAGGTTTTAGAATCTGGGGAAATTCAGACACATAGATATCTGATAATAGGCTGGAGCTGCAAGGGTATGGCTGGGAGAAAGAAGCATCAGGGAGGCTGACAGGGACATAAGCCACAGAGTTTTCTACCTGCCCTTCTTCAGAATGCACCGTCAGATGGATTTATTGATGCAAACTTGAGGAATGCAGACAATTGACGGAAGATGGGTTTAGAAATTATTCATTATAGACTTTTTTTTGTGTTTTTTAAAGGCTTTCTTGCTGCTTTGCAAGTATCTCCCTGGGACCTGTCTGTGAAGCATGGCCCATCTTTCCTCCTAGCTCATTGCAGACTAACAAGGCTCAGCCATGAGGTTACCTAGATAGATGAAGTCCAAATTAAGCACCAGCTGTTTACTGTCTTCCAGACACTGCCTGGGTTCTGCATGTCATGTTAAGCTATGTTAGGATTTTTTTTTGTCTTTGTTTTTTTTTTTTAATGTTACATTTAAAAAAATGAGGTCCCCCCACCTCCCACCCCCCACTCCTCCCCCCATAACAACAACCTCCTCCATCATCATGAGACATTCATTGCATTTAGTGAATACATCTCTGAGCACCGCTGCAGATGGTACAGTGTTTATATCTAGGAGGCCAGCCCCGCCGCGCCTCTGTCCGGAATGATTTCATAGGCCAGGCAGTGAGGAAGCCACGGGCTGCACTCAGGAGACCCACGTTCTATTTTCACTTGGCCACATGGCACTGACCTCAGAGAAATTACTTTAAACTCTGAGCCTCAGCTTCCTCATCCAGAAAATGAAGGCCATACTACATCCCAGGCCTCCTTGGAAGGGTCGTTTGAGGGTCAAACGGAATAATTCCGGTGACAGTGAACTATGAGGGGCTGTGACTTAAAATTACTGAGAAAAAAATAAGTTAAATATACTCAGCTGGAGTTTTAGGAATCCCCTCCCTGCCCCCCAGTAACCTAGCTGCAGTCAGCGAGCCGATGGCCCAGTAGGATTTTAATCTTTCTCATAGGTTATCTCACATGCCAAACACCTATGTGCCGCACCCCTCCGTCTCTGAGGGTTTCTATTGAATTCTGCCTTTCAGTGAAAGCGCTTTTTGTTGCCGCTATTCCGTAAGTCCCCAGCACACCAACCCCGCAGCTGTGAGCCGGAGAAGAGATCCCTTTGCTCTCTCCCGCCTTGTTCCTCCACTCATTCCCCACCTCAGGTCTCCCTAGTTTTCCGCACGTGAATGCATTTTCCCGGCTGGTTTCCAAAGACCTTGCAGTATTTCAGAAAGCTCAGAGAGCGCGGGAGATCAGCGAACGAGCATCCACCACCCTCCCGGGTGGTGCAGCGGTCGCCTTCAGAACTCGCTTACGGGGACATTAGCGCCAGACCCGGCAGGGTGTCGGGGTCCCCTCCCTGCCTCCTCTTCACAGCCCCTTTCCGCCAGTAGCAGCGCTGCTGTCTTTCCACAAGAGGACTGGGAGGACGCTGGAGTCTGCAGCGCCCCCACCCCCATGCTTTTTCTTTCTTTCCTTGCTTTGGGATCTTGCTGCCCCAGCGCAGAGAGGTTCTGAGAAGAGAAGAACGAGGGACAGGAGCGCACGCTTCCGCGGCGGCGTGCAAACAGAGCTGGCGGCACAGCATCCCCGGCGCGCCCTCCCGGTCCTCGCCGCCCGTCCTGGGATGTGAGGAAGGAAGCTCCCAGCGCCTGCCGAGCCTGAACGCCTCGAAGGTGCCCCCAGAGAGCGCATTGGGAGCTTAGGGCTTGAGCTCCTTTGCCGGTAGCGCCGCGGGAGTCGAGCGGCGAAGGGCACCGGGTGCGGGCTACCGGGTCCTGCTCTTCGAAGAGAGCGCGGTGGAGACCAACGCCTTCCCGGCGCTCGCCACAACTCCTGGGCCGGTGGCGCGCTGTACCGAGTCCCGCTTCCCGCCGGCTGGCCCGGAGTGGGACACAACCCTTGCCTGCCTGCCTGCACCCGCTGTAGCCCTAGCATCCTGGGCACCTGCGCGGGCCCCCAACGCAGAGCGCTGGGCCCCTCGGCTCCCGCCCCCCACAGCACCCAGGGTCCCGAGGAAAGCGAGCCGCCTTCGACTCCCTGACTGCGGGCGCCGCCGCCGTCCAAGCTGCGCGCTGGGGTCCCCAGGCTCGCCCCCCTCAGGGGCCGGAGGGGCGGCCCCGGCGTCCGAGAGGCCGGAAGAGCGCACATCATGAAGTCTGTGCTGTTCAGCCGCTTCTTCATTCTCCTGCCCTGGATCCTTATCGTCATCATCATGCTCGACGTGGACACGCGCAGGCCGGCGCCCCCGCTGACCCCGCGTCCCTACTTCTCTCCGTATGCGGCGAGTCGGGGAGCCGCTAGACTCCCACTCCGCAGGGGCAGCCCGGACAGCGATCCGAGGCGCGGCGCCCAAAAGCGCAACGAGTCGCGACCGCAGCCGGAGCCGCGTCTGCCCACCATCTATGCCATCACGCCCACCTACAGCCGGCCGGTGCAGAAAGCCGAGCTGACCCGCCTGGCCAATACGTTCCGCCAGGTGGCGCAACTGCACTGGATCCTGGTGGAGGACGCGGCGGCGCGCAGCGAGCTGGTGAGCCGCTTCCTGGCGCGGGCCGGGCTGCCGAGCACGCACCTGCACGTGCCCACGCCGCGGCGCTACAAGCGGCCCGGGCTGCCGCGCGCCACCGAGCAGCGCAATGCTGGCCTCGCCTGGCTGCGCCAGAGGCACCAGCACCAGCGCGCGCAGCCCGGCGTACTCTTTTTCGCCGACGACGACAACACCTACAGTCTGGAGCTCTTCCAGGAGGTAGCGGCTGGCCCGCCCCACCAGGGGACGGGGGCGGGAGGGTCCCGGGAGCCTGCTGGGCAGTCATCGCACGGCCCCTTGCGCTTCGCCGCACTTTTGAGTTCCCGGCTCTGCGTGCACTCAGTCGGGACTCTTGGTGGAGCGGTTCTTTGCGGGCTGTCCGCAGACTTCGCCCCCCTGACGTGTTTACGCTGTCCGTGGAAGGGGAGGGTGGGTGAGACGACCGCTGTCGCACAAGGGGGAGATTGGGTCGAGGGAATAGCCCAGGTGTGAGGCACAGCAGTGATTGTCGGAACGCGGCCCTGGGCGGCCTGAGGATGGAGCCCAGAATGGGAGGCGCTGCGACCCCGGGGCGCAGCGGGGCGGGTAGGTGAGACGAGATATCTGAGCGCCCTGCACCGGGGGGCTTGGCGTGGTGCACTCCAAGGCCTTTCAGCCTCGAGTTCCTGAATCTAAAACCATATAGGAAGGAAGATGGAGAGAGTAACCACAAATCAGCCTGTAAGCAAGCTTCTCTTGTACACCCATGTCAAGGAAATGGTTATTAGTAAAAACACTGACTTCTCCGGTGGTCCTGCCTCTTTCCCTTCCCCTAACAGGCCCTCTCTGACCCTGAAGATGACTTCTCTGGCAAAGGAATTGAAATTATTCTGTCTTTTGGTTGTCTTTTCGCAGCCCAAGCTGTCAGCTGGGCTGCTGGTCCCTTTCCCGACCTTTCTCAAAGGCCTTTCTTTAGCGTGGTCACCAGGCAGCTCCCTTGGACCACTGGATCCCGGAGCTCGCTGTGACGTCCGGTGTGCAGCCTGGCCCCCTGCTGCTGAGATGGCGCGAGTGTTCACTTCCAAGGCCAGCAAGCATGGAGTTAGGACAGGTGTTATTTCTCGAGGCTGATATTTTGCTCTCTGGATAAGTGCATGCGCGCAGCAAATGAAGCTGGGTAGCATGGTTTTGTCAGTTTTTCTTCCTCACCTTACACAGTTATAGCTAAAAGAAATCCTGGAATTTTGCATAGTCTCGCCTGAGCACTGCCCTCCTCCACCTGAAATTCCTTGTCATCTTGCCTCTGTGAGTCCCGCGCCATCCCAGGCCCCCTCCCCCAATCCCGAAAGCCAAATGGGCTTCTGGAAATTCTGTGTTTGAGCTGGATACTGTGAACTCATAAAATAATCTGTATGTACAGTATCCCTATATCCTAACTGCACCCACAATTTGCACCCATGTCATGCTAATCTTTCAGCTTTGCTACTCTGAACCCATTTGTTTAATTTTTCAGCATTTAAAATCCCCCCCCCTTTTTTTTTTTTTTAAGGAGGTAGCAAGGAATGAACCCAGGACCTGGTATATGGGAAGCAGGTGTTCAATCACTGAGCTGCAACCCCTCCCCTAAAATCTATTTATTGAGAGTGATTGCAGCCTTCATTTTTTTTTTTTTTTTTTTTTTTTTAGTCTCTTCTTCATGAATAAAAGGAGAAGAAATTGTTCCCCGTTTTTACTTCTCCATCCTGTCACTATGTGGGGCTTTCTTTCCATGCTTCTCTAGAGAAATGAATAAGGTCGGCATTATATCTCTAACCAAGATTAGTGATCTGATTTTGGGGCTTGGTTCTCATATCAATAATGCATGAATGCTCTTTTCCTCAAAAGAAGTGGCTTGTATTCTGAAGCAAAGACCTTTACATTTTAATTCACTGTAATTTTACCCCCAAAGTCTTTTTTATTTTCCCTCCTTCCACAACTTGGAAGTTGTCTTACTTGTGAGGATGTGTGATCTAGTGTAAGTAATGTGCATTATTGTTACTTAACCTCTTTGGGGGCTGGATTATAAAGAGGGATTGAGTTTTTTCATTTATACCCAGCTTCTAGCCTCTTGATGTGAGGTGTTAGATGAGCAAAGAGTTGGCACACACTGGCAGTGAAATGGGTCAGAACACAGTCTTCCTTTGATGCTTCCCAAGCTGAAAGGAGGGCTTGTTGATGCTAGATATTAAGCAGAAGCAGCAGCAGAATTCAGCAGGTTTTTAAAAATTGGCCCATAGAAGGGGGACTTAAAAGAAGAGGAGAAGGTGGGGGAGAAAAAAAAATAGTATTGGAAAAAGGAAATTATAAAGAAAAATAGAACATGTAAAACTTTTAAGACACTAAAATCTTGTGCAATTGGAAATAATTAAATAAAATAAACATCTTAAAACAAGAGCATGTGCACCTTTTTTATGGAGAAGCATCAAGTAGACATGCAACAGAAAAAATGTGTTTTTTAAAATATGCATTACATACTTAAAAATTAAAATCTGGAACTCCTGAAGGTTACCTGTTCCACCTGCCCCCACCCAGTGGTTTTAGATGATGTTTTAGATATCTGTTCACTAAATATGTCTGTTGATATATTCAGTTTTTCATCTTACAACACATTCTTTTCCTCACATTGCAAGCAGTATTGAACACTTTAAAAGTTAGATTAGTGAAATCTATGCATCTTTAGTCTCCTGCACTTTCCTCAATTTAAAGCTTATTTTCTTTAAGCCCTTAGTTTATGAATGGGATGGTCTATTGTAACCTGACTTGGATGGATTCCTTGTAGATTGCTCTCTACGCATTGCTCTTCTGGAGAAAAGGTAGAACGAGATAAAACATCTGAAAACTGCAGCTCTTTTGGGGAAGGAAAAGATGGTGATCTGGAATGCTGTCTGGCTAAGGCATGTATTTGGCATAAATATCTTAGCTCTTTATATTGTGCACACACACACAAATTAGTTTTTAAGTAATTCATATTACTTAAAGGATGTCCTGAGTCAGACTTCATCTTTTATTCATAGTGCTTCTAATTTCCATGGTTGATGCTAAAGTAGATAAGATAAAAGGAGGAAAATGAACCAGGTACAAATTAGCTCACTAAGTATTGGCTGCAAATAAAGGAAAGTAAAAGATGAAAGGGCACCAAATTAAATTAAAGACGCAACAGGCAATCCATGTTCAATTATTCCTTTCTTCTCCCATACAGCTAACTAATTTTCAGCCTCTCCATTCTACTGAGTGGACTGGGAAGGAAATATTTGCATTGAACAATCCTACATTAACAGCCAAATCCATTTGCAAATGAAGCTCAGTGTGTGCCATAGCAACAGAAACAGGGCTGCTGGTTGGAGGAGGTAGTATAGGGTTTTGCAGCTTTCAAGTCTCTCAGCAAGCATATCTGCTCTTCCTGTGGTATTGATGGTCCTGTGGTATTGATGGGGTTTTGCACTATTGGATCACAGGTAATCCTGCCTGCCTGTACCCCTATCAGGTTTGCTCTCTGGAAAATCTTGTTTGCAGAGAATTTAAGCTGCTTTAATGTAAGCCACAATTACAGATAAATGTGACTCTGTATCTAGTCATATTTTTAGTTTTATTGATCAGATTTCTGTTCTTTACTAGAAAGCCTTGAAAGCTTTGTTGAGTTTAAAGCTGATGCTTTTCACATGAAGTTGGTTTCACCTTTAGAAATCAACTGAATTGAAAGGTTACAAAGTAGCACTTTCCAAGCAAGGAAAAAAACTTTAAAATTTTTAACTTTGAATTTAATGAGGTAAGACTGGAAGACAGGCTGACTATGGAAATGGAAGACAGGCTGGCTGTGAGATAATGAGGCTACATCTTGAAGATGTTTTTGGAATTCAGTGAACTAAAGAGGTCCCTTGTTTGAAATTTTGTGGGTGCTGTTAAATTAGTTGTGTGCTAGGCAGGTAAAGGAGCTGGGATGCAATTCTGTCTTCTTACTTACTTTTCCCTTTACATGCTGCCTACTGGAGCCATAATCCAAAGGATACTTGAGTTCACAGTGTTTGGTTCCCATGAATAGACATGAAGATTTGTCCAGATTATTGTTTGGTGCAGTAAATGCTGAGTCTGTTAAAGATTTAGGCTGCTGTCTGGTTCTTCTGGAAACTGTAGTGGGTGGCTCCATTTTCGTCTGTTTATTCCACTTATAAATTATAAGCTGGTAAATTTACCAGTATCAACAGTAATGGAATAGTAATTGCTTTTAAGGCATGTTACAAAAGCAAAATAGAAGAACCAAGGACAATGGTCTTATTTATTAACTATTCCAGGTGGTATTCAAGTAGTGCCTTTTTTTGGTGCAGAATTCAATAATATGAACTGTTCCAGGTGGTATTCAAGTAGTGCCTTTTCTTTTGGTGCAGAATTCATTAATGCCCAGATATGTCTACTCAGATTTTGGATTTGGTAGAATATTTGCTCAGTCTGTTTAAGTTAGGGCAACACATTATTTTATATTTGATGTCACAGTGTTGTTGAAGCATGAAATTTAAGTTTTTTTATGGTTCTCAACGTCTTTTCCCCAAAAACAAAATCATATACTAGTTCATAGGTAAATAGGTTTATAATAGATTTCCAATTCACAGAAATAAAATTAAGATAATCCATTGTTCATGACTAGTAATTTTTGTGTTCAGTTTTAAATGTCAAAAATACCCTTTCACTTGAATACAAACAAAATAATAGTTGATGTCAAATGAGTATTTACTGTGTACCAGGAACCACCTTTTAAGGTTTTATATGTATTAACTTATTTAATCCTCGGGGAAAAAAACACTTTGAGGTACTAGCATTGTTTCTTTCTCTCTTTTTATTTTTATCCTATAGCTGATATTTAGGTATGAACCAGTTTTTGGTGAGTATTATGGGATTTAAGCAACTGCAACTGGAGTCTAATATAGTCATTTACCTCTGGTTGGTATAGTCGGAATCCCCATTTTACAGCTGAACAGAAATATCAGAAAGTAACTTGGAAAGGTCACACAGCTGTGATGTGGCAGAGAAGGGATTTTGGATTCAAGTGCTCTAGTTGTAGAGCCTGTATTATATCCTGAAGCTCATTTTATTGAACATATACAGTCAGGTGGAATATGTCCTTATAATAAATAAATTATTTGATTATCAGAAGTCTTCTGAAATTGTTGCCATCTTTGGTCATACTTGAGCTGAAGTCTTTCTTTTGGCTCTGTCACCTAATCATTGACCTTTTTCTGATTTCATTTGATCTTGGAAAATTATTTCTTCCCTCAATCTCTAACTTATAGATCCTTGACTTTTTACTTTGTTTGTTTTCAAGTTTTAAAACTAGTTTTGATGGGAGCAAATAAGTGATCATTTAAGGAGCTAAAACATGAAAATTTTTTCCTCAATTGGTATATATACATTCTTGTGCATCTTGTCAGGGCATAAGGAATTGGATGGAGGATAGAATGGGAATAGGCGAAAATACTGAGTTGTTTTAGACAGGCTCTGTGGCAAGAAATTGAGAGTCCTGAGCCATTTTGAACTGACGCTAACGTGGGTGACCAAGACCTGCTGGAAGTGCCATCCCACAGAGGTGGCGGCAGCAGCTCCTCTGAGAGCACAGCATGCTTGTGCTGAGGAAACCTTAGTACACCTGTATGCTTGTTACGCTGGCTGCTGCTGTGCTGCTAGATTCAGCCGACTGCTTGCTGGGTTGTTAGGGGATTTAATTTTCTTGTCTACTTTCTTCTAGGATTAGGAATTTCCTTGCATTAAAATAAAAAGGGGTAAATAATTGGTTGAATCTTTTTGTGTGCTAAGAACCTTAGGGATGGCTGTCCTGAGGGGAGCCATCATGTTCTTTACCATGAGCCAGATTTTTTGGACTTTTCCCCAAATAACTGAAAACTGAGTAGCTTATTTTAACCATCAGTTTCCTAGATCAGTAGAAAGAACCTTAAACCCTATGTATGTTACATACTGAATCTAAGACGTTCCTTCAGTCTGACCTGTATTTATTAATTGTACCATCCTCGTTCCATGAAAGCTGAGTGTGCTAAATGCTGACTATTCCTGGTTGACAGATTTCAGTTATGTAAGAAAGTCATATCACTCTGCTAGATTCCTTCTAGCTTAAACATTACCACATTTAGAAGATATCAGAATATAATTAGTATGTTTCTGTTCCACTTAACAAATACTAATTGAGCATTTACTATATGCAGGCACTTTCAATTAAGGTACCCAGCCCACGCAGATTGAGAGCCTGGATTAGATACGCACACTGTGATCAGTGCTTGTTGAGAGAAATTCAGGTGGCTGGGAGTGCAAAGCACAGGCACCTAATGGAATGGTAGGTTGTAGCAGTAGTTGTGGAGAAGGTGACATCTGATCTGAGACCTGAAGGATGACCAGGCCTTGTGGGTGATGGAGCAGGGAGGAAAGTCAGTGCTCCAGTTAGAAAGAACTGAACGTGCAAGCCTGAGACAAGAGGATCGGCGGACTACAGGAGAACCGAAGATGTCCTTGATGGCAGGAAGCTGGGAGGAGCAGAGGATCAGGTGGAGAGGTGGGCAGCCACCCTCCCATCTCTTGCAAACCAAAGCATTTTTCTTAGCGTTGGGAGAAAAATTGGCAACTGTTCCCTCCCCAAACCTGTACTGTAAGAGAAAGAAGTCTTTACTTTCTCTGCGTTTGGAAGGGCAATTTAAGTCATGCCCACTAGGTTCTTCTTCCTGGATATTGCAATGCCCTCATGTAAATCGTGAATTTGGAAAGTCTGGGGCGAGGACTGTGCTTGCTTTCTTTCTCAATCTGGTTTACAGAACACCTATCATGCACATCTTTGGCCTTTAACTTTTTAACTAGACCTTGGGTAAAGTGGGTATTAAATTGATAGAAAATCTGTAGATAAGTATTTGTACATCTAATTGTACAAAGATAGTGGTAATGTAGACTGTAGATTCTTTACAGCACTTAACATCACATTGTATTCCATAGTATATGTATTTCAGTTATCTACCTCTCCTTCTAGAATATAAACTCTGTAAGGACATGGATTTTCTTTTGTTCACTGCTGTCTCTCTGACATACAGGGCAGTGCCTGACATGTAGTAGGTGCTCACTAAATATTTGTTGAATGAACGAATGTATTATAGGGGACTTAGAAGCTGAGGGAATTTATTAGAGAAGAAAACTCTTCCAAGAATATGTCCCTGCACAGAGATTATCCATCTAAGGACAGTTTTGAAATTTGTATTGTGTTTAGGGCTATATTGAGCCCTTTTCATAATAAATTAAAGATAAATGTGCTCCAAAATGAATTCACCAAATGCAGTGAATGTCCCATGATGATGAAAGAGGTTGTTGATGTGGGAGGAGTGGGGTGAGGGTGGTAGGGGGTATATGGGGACCTCATATTTTTTGAATGTAACATTTAAAAAAAAATAGAGAAAAAGATAATTGTGGCCCCTGCTCTGATTCTAGGAGTGTAGATGCTAAAAGGGGTGGGGGGTTGGGGAGGGAAGAGCAGATAATGCATGTAATGGGGCATCCGTTTTAGTGCCTGCTAAGGGGACAAGGTGTCAAGGTAGTTGTGGGCCAGTTGAGCATTGGGCCCTGGCCACATGTGAAAGGCTGTGGAGTGTTGGGAGTTCAGACAGGCACTTAGAGGAAGACAGCCCCTTGCTCAAAGCCAGCTTTACCACCTAGTGGTTGCATGACATTCTATGTGATTGCTGTAAGTAATGAACTGCAGGATAGGCAAACCATAAGTAATAGTTCTTTCCCCCTTGTTCTCTCCCCATGGGTGGCTTCTCTAATTGAGATTATCCAAATAGCTGCTCTATCTCCTCAATACTTTTTTATGCCTCTAAATACTGTGCTCCTCACATCTGAACTGCATTTCCTGGTGCCTGCAGGCAAGGAGTTGGAGGTGTCTGAACTTCCCTAATTAGGCTGAACCCAAATACTCACATTGCGTATTTTAATTACACCGTTGGGTATTACCAGAGTGATCAGAGGGATGAGAGTTAAATAAGGGTTTGTCTAGAAATAGTCCCCAGAGGAATTGAGATAAGAGAGGGCGAAAGAGCATCTAAAGGACATTTTATGTTGTGAGGATAGGTAGAAGGGTGTTCTCTGTGTTAAGAGCTTTGGGACTGATGAGTGAACATGTGAAGGACAGGAAGTTGTCATGTATGAAGCTCAGAGAAGGACACTAAACTTCCTGAAGGCAGGTCCTAGTGTGAATTTTAATTCTGTTGTAGCTGCAGCCCCTACATGGACCTAGCTCATAGGACATGATGGATTGGTTATTTCTGAAATAATGAATGAATCTAAGAGAGAATATGTTACAAAGGAGAGAGGCATAACAGGGAGGAATGAATTGAATTGATTTTTAAAGCACATTATTAGAAGTGGTAGTTTCGTATTTTTTAACAGTATGTAAAAGTAATTTATTCATAGTGAAAGAGAATACAAATACAAGACTTCCTTGTCATTAATAATTTGAACTAACTTTAGAATTTAGAATAATTTATCCAGACTGCCTAAGTTTAGCTCTTAGCAAACACTTCCTTTTTTAGTAGTTTGATTTTTAAGGTCATTTTAAAGCACATTATTAGAAATGGTAGTTTTGTATTTTTTAACAGTATGTGAAAGTACTTTATCCATAGTAAAAGAGAATACAAATACAAGGCTTTCTTGTCAATAATTTGAACTAACTTTAGAGTTTAGAATAATTTATCCAGATTGCCTAAGTTTAGCTCTTAGCAAATACTTCCCTTTTTAGTAGTTTGATTTTTAAGGTCATTTCCTTATGGTGGGAAGCTGAGGAGGGTCCCTCTTTTCAGCAACTACTGGAGGAAACTGAGAGGATCCAATTTGCCAGCCTTGCCTTGTGTCCAGCCCCTTTCCAGCCTTACCTGGGACACTGAGTCCAGAGATGGACTTCAGCTGACTGGCGCCTGTTCGGAAGCTTTCCCTGAGCTTGTTTCTCTTTTTTTCAAACACTGCTTAAAATTTTATAGAATAAAAACATTCGAAAGCTTTTATGTCCTGCCAGAATGGGGAAGATGTAGCTGCTGGAGGTGTATGAGTGTGTGTGTGTGTGTGTGTGTGTGTTCAGGGTCCCTGCTTGTCTCCCTGTCTGTAAGTGCAGTAGCTATTTTCTGTTCTTTCTTCCCAAGCTTGAATCCTTCAGGTTAGTCTGGCAAGCATCGTGGTCACACCCTGGGTTCTGGTGCAGAGTGCCTCTTGATGTTCTCTGCCCATAACACTCCTCAAAGAATTTTGTATAATTGCACACCCTTTAGGATATTTTCATACTGACATCTATGTTTTTAAAATAATTTTAACTAGTTGCAAAGGGTATAATTTCCTGTGTAGTATAAAGATTGACATTTATAAATGAAACAGGTATATCATTGTATAGCAGTTTGATACCTAGCATCATCAATTTAGTAAACATACATTTTGTTAACATTTGGGAATTTATATTATCACTTTTTCTACTTCTATATCCCTTCAGAATTTTATCTTAATGTCATATTTTGAGGTTCAGGGTCATTTATTGATCCTCCTAGAAATAATACTTATCTAAAATAACAAAAAAATGACCTACAGATGGAATTTAAATTTAAAAAAATACAAAAAACCGTGGCTATAAAAGTTTTAAAAATTACCTTAGAATTGAGTTAACATAATTTTTAGCAATAAACAAATAATCAAAACAGCATAATGTTACAAAGTTGGTTAATTAATTATTAAGCATGAAAGCTATATTTATTGGAAATTGAGGGATTTTTCTATTGATCATATATGCATTCTGGATGAATATTGCTTATTGCTAGAAGAGATACGGTTTAATTTCAACTATGTTCCTGTTTTTCTTCTTTTTTTGTTTTTTTTTTTAATTCAACAATGTATATAATAAAATACCACACCCTGAAAAAAAACTACATTTTAAGAGCGAATGAACCCACCCAACAATGTTTCAATGATAAGATGGAGGAAAACAACAACAATTTGAAAGGGATAAGTGATATTCCCTGTTCAAAAGGAAGTAAAACCAGAAAATAATGAGAAACATAGAAAATATAATGTATGAACTGAAAATTAAGGGGGAACTCGTATCAGTAACCTTGGCACAAATAAAAATATATATCATGAAAAATAATTGAAAACATTATAAAAAATTACTAGAGTCACAAATCTAAACCAGTATTCCTGAGATAATTATTGGTCTTGTATTGTATAAAATACTTATGTAAATTAAAATAAATGATTAAATGATGTAAGCCCTTACCTTATAAAGTTAAAAGAAATAAAATTAAACATTATTGGGTGGAGGCATAGAAGTTAATAGAGAAGCAAAAAATAATTCATTTATAAATGGAAAAAATAGAAGAAATACCTAAGATTCAGATGAACATTCCTTATAGTTCTTTCTGCAATGAAGATAGTGTTCTATATCTGCAGTTCATTACAGAAGCCACATAGAGCTAGTGGGCACCTGAAAATTGGTTAGTGCTACTAAAGCACTGAAATTTTAGTGGTTTCAGGCCAATAAAAGGGTTTATTAAGAAATGAGAAAAAGGAAAAGTACATACCCAAGACACAGGTGTGGGCATGTTATAGAGTGATGCGCTGATCCTTCCACTTTTAAATGGCCTTTTCTTAATTCAGTGCTTGCCTTGTTCCTTCAATACTTTAGCTGTTTTCTGGAGTTTTAAGAAAGATGTTTCTTCCATTCTTGCTGTTTTTTAAAGCTTCTGTTGGGGATAGAGCACGGAAGATTCTCTTGATTGGGGTAGGGCCACCCTTGCAGCTTTTTTGTTTGTTTGTTTTTCTTCTTAATAGAGTTAAGTGCTAAGAATCCTTGTTTACATAAAGAAGTAAACAAAAATGGAAAGCATTTTCATATAGCAATGTTTCTCAATTTTTGTAACTTCCAGGTAGTAAGTAAAAAGTTGCAGAGACTCTCTCAGCAAAAATTATTTTAATCTTCTTTTAGTGGCATTAAGTCCCCTTCAGTTTTGTTGAACACGAATAGTTAGAAACCTCTGTCTCCCAGGAGGATTTATTACCCATTCATTAGAGACATTGACTTGCTCAGTAAAGATACCATTATTTCTCGTTACATTTGTTTGGGGCCTTAAAGGTTTTACACAGTGGGACAGTGCATTTACTACAGTTCAGGATGGGTGAGAGGTCGGCCCTTCTTCTGTGAAAAGGCAGGAGGGGAGGCAGAACCTGCCCCTCTATCCAGGCTGGTCAGTTTTAGGAAAGCATCCTGAGGAACGCTGAGTATCTGAGCATTCATTCTCTTGAAGCTATCTGCCCCCACGTGCTCCAGGCAAGGTCTGTATATCCGTTCAGGGACTGTGCACCTCTAGTCTGAAAATTGCCGTTTAGACCACTAGGTTACGAATTGGAGGATGTGGGCTCCAGACCTGGCTAAAGGGCCCACAGCCTCAAGGGAACTAACCAGCATTTATTGACTGGTCAGGCCCATCCTAGGACAAAATGTGTGCTGCTGTGTTATTTTCATGGTGCCTCTGAGGTAGGAATGCTGATTTCTCTTTTACAAATGAGGAATAGCCCTGATTCAGCTTCCTCACAGGAACTTACACAAAGGTTGTGAGAATTAAATGTGTAAAGTGAGTAGTTAGGGTAACTTCCTATCTATCTAGACGTTTGCTTCTCTCAGAAGTCGGTGGAGGGAAGTGGGTGTGGCTCAAGCAGTTGGGTGCCCACTTAGCACATGGGAGGTCCTGGGTTCAGTTCCCAGTGCCTCCTAAAAAAAAACAAGGCAGCCAGCTGACCTGATGAGCTGATATGACAGGCTGTCTTGGTGAGCTGATGTAATGAGATGAAGCAATGAGGAGACAAAATGAGATAACAGCAAGCGGAGCAGAGGTGGCTCAAGCGATGTGTGCCTCCCTCCCACATGGGAAGTCCCAGGTTTGGTTCTCTGTGCCTCCTAAAAAGAAGACAAGCAGAAACAAAGAGCACACAATGAACAGACACAGAGGGCAGACAGCGAGCATAAACAATGAGGGGGAAGGGGCGAAATAAATAAATCTTTTTAAAAAAAGGTCAGTGGTGATGGGGAGCTTGGAGGGGTTCCAGAAGGCAAGACTTCACAAAACCACCTAGTTGCCATAGCTATACCAATCCTGACAGTTCTGGTGGCCCCAAGAAGCTGCCCTGTCGGCCAGTGGGAATGAGAATTTAAGTATGGTCCATATGGGGACATGTTTGGCATTGCAAAATTTAAATGTCATTATCATTTTGAAAGGTCAGATGACAGTTTGGGGATATTTTTATAACTTTGGAAAGTTCCTTGGCTACATCTGTTCACACTGGCGAGAACACTAGAGACTTCATTGGGAAGTCTTTTCTGTCCGGGTTGCTGTGGTGGTGTAGCAGAAAAGCTGTTAACACACAGCCATCTGAGTCAGTGTCTGGGAATCTTTTTTTTTTTCCCAAAAATTTATTTTTTATTTATTTCTCTCCCCTTCCCTGCACCCTACCCCCTCCCTGCCCTGTTGTCTGCTCTCTGTGGCCATTCGCTGTGTGTTCTTCTATGTCTGCTTATATTCTTGTCAGCAGCACCAGGAATCCGTGTCTCTTTTTGTTGTATCATCTTGCTGCATCAACTCTCCGTGTGTGCGATGCCACTCCTGGCCAGGCTGAACTTTTTTTTGCGCTGGGTGGCTCTCCTCTTGGGGCGCACTCCTTGTGCATGAGGCTCCCCTACGCGGGAAAACCCTGCACGGCACAGCACTCCTTGCGTGCATCAGCACTGCGCGTGGGCCAGCTCATCACACAGGTCAGGAGGCCCTGGGGTTGAACCCTGGACTTCCCATGTGGTAGGCAGATGCTTTATCCATTGAGTCAAATCCGCTTCCCTGGGAGTCATTTCTAATTGTTAAATACATTGATTTTTCTTCAGTGGTTATGTTTCCCCATTCACCTGTTACCTTTGCTTCTTGCTGTACATACTGAAAAGACAGACCTTATGATTTTACCCTTCCTGGTCTTATTCCTCCTACAAGTAAAACAATTCAAGGCTTTTGATTATATTTTGCAAAACAGCGGTATCTGGTGAGATGTTCCTGAGCATTTCCCCAGTCCCCACCCCCAATAAAATTGGCATGATTTTAAATGACTTGATTCTTGCCCATGTTCATCTTCAGGGTGACCCCCAACATGCATCAGAGATCGAATTTCTAGATCCTGATTACTGTAGGAAGAGCACCCCTATTCCAAACCTGGATTTGTAGAATTTCCTTGATGCTGTTTGTCCTCAAGAAATAGATGTGTTTTCTTAGATGTCCAAGAGAGGGATTTCTACCATTTCATTGGTAATAGGTCCTAGTGTTTAAGCCAGGTTGGAGAATCTCTGTCCCTGAGCAACTTATGATGATGGTGGTAAGGACGACGATGACAAGATGACAGCAGATACTTACATGGCACTTGTTTATGTGCTTACATTTTTTAACTCATTTCATCTTCACAGGAAAGCTATGAGATGTTATGATTATATTAGCATAGTCATTTACATATATGGAAACAGGCAGAGATTGCTTTAGTAACTTGTCAGAGGCCACACAGCTAATTAGCGGTGGAACTGGGATTTGAATGCTGGGAGTCAGGTTAACAGGTCCAACTTTCAACCTGGATTTTTCTCTATTGTTTTGTTCTAATTCATTCTTCCTTCCTACCTTTATTTTGTATTTAATTTGCTCTTTTTTAGCTTCTTGAGGTGAAAACTTAGATCACTGATTTTCTACTTTTCTTCTTTTCTAATACATTCTTAAAGCTGTTCTCTTCCCTCTAAGCACTGGTTCAGTTGCATCCTGCAAATTTTGCTGTTGTATTTTCATATTGTTCACTTCAAAATATTTTCTAATTTCTATTGATTTATTCTTTCATATGTTTTCTGTAATTCCTAAATAATTCATAAATTAATTAAGTGTGCTACTAAAGAAAATCCCTAAATCTTTTAAATTATCTTTGATTCAGATATCTAGTTTAATTCTGTTGTCATCAGAAAACAAACTCTGCTTTCATTCAATATTTGCTTTATGTTCCAGCATATGGTTGATTTTGGTAAATGTTCCATATGTGCCTAAAAAGGATGTTTATTCTGTTTTTGTTGGATGTAATATCTATAAATGCCAGTTGGTTGGATGCTACTCTAATTCTCTATATTCCACATGATATTTAGTCGTCTTGTTCTTTCAAATACTAAATGAGCTGGTTACAATTTCTGAATCATTGAATTCTTCTCTCTCCTTTTTTTAAAATTTTTATTAAATTGTCTTTTTTTTAAGGTACATAGATCACACAAAAAGTTACATTAAAAAATATGAGGTTCCCACATACTCCACCCCGCACCCCCCACTCATCCCACATCAATAACCTCTTTCATCATTGTGGCACATTCATTGCATTTGGTGAATACACTTTGGAGCACTGCTGCACCACATGAATTATAGTTTACGTTGTAGTTTACACTCTCCCCCAGTCCATTCAGTGGGTTATGGCAGGATATATAATGCCCAGCATCTGTCCCTGCAATATCATTTAGGACAACTGCAAGTCCCGAAAATGCCCCCACATCTCATCTCTTCTTCCCTCTCCCTGCCCTCAGCAACTCCTGTGGCCGCTTTCTCCAGATCAATGCTACAGTTTCTTCCATTACTAGTCACAATAGTTCTATAGTAGAATACCAGTCAGTTCACTCTAATCCATATTTTATTCCTCTGTCCTGTGGACCCTAGTTTGGTGATGTCCACTCCACCTCTATATCAAGAGGGGTTGATGGATACAATTCTCCTGCTTGGAGTTGTAGGCACTCTAGGTTCCCAGGTGTGGTGGTTGACTACCTTCACCTCCCTGTTAGCCGACCTGTGCAAGTCCAACGAACTGGAGAGTAGGAGCTACAACTCTGCTGAGGCTCAGGGCCCAGCTGACACATGAGCAGTCCAGAGATTGAAGTCTCCTGGGTATACACCAACCCCAGTGCCAACCACAGGTTCAGTAAAAGTGACAGAAGAGACATGTGTAGAAAGGTCATATCTGAGTCCAACTCCATCACACTCAGGAACACAAATTTCAAAGTAGGACTCACTGACAAGGCTCTGAGCTCCAGAGCCAACTGCCATGATCATAGAACCTGTGTGTCTCCATAGCCCTCAGGAGCACCAGTACCTGGGGTTGTATCTACTTTGGCTGTCTCTGGGATCCTGCTGAGGCATGTGTTCGCCTGACCCTTCTGGTGACCTCCCGGCTCTCTTTTGAAGACTCTTAGCCATGTATACTCATTTGTCTTTACCATTTCCCCCTTTTATTCAAGGTCTTTTTCTAGTTGCATCACCAGTTAGTGATCGGTAGTAATCCCTTGGCACTAAGGAGGCTCATTCCTGGGAATCATGTCCCATGGTGGGGGGGAAGGTAATGCAATTACATGGTGAGTTTGGCTTAGAGCGTGGCCACATTTGAGCAACATGGAGGCGCTCATGAGGTAACTCTTAGGCACCCTGCAACTCTAGTCCTAGTTGAAATTTCAGGCACACAGACTCATAAGCATAGTCACCAGTATCAAGGGCTCATCATTGGACCATCCTTCTTCACTGGTCTTTGCCCTTGCACTTGGGGGATTATTGCTGTTCCATTGGGGAATGTGACAGAGCTCCCATGGCTAGGAATTCAGCACTCTGTTGTCATTTGCAACTGTAACTACTATGAAAATAACATATATCCGAACATTTTTATGTACTCTAAATACATGCCCTGGAGAACTGCCTCCCAACCACGTGTCCCCCATCAATAATACCCCATATCAGCATTCCTCCCCTGCCATAGCTGAACCCCTCTGTGGTTTTAGATCTTCTTTTTGCTCTGTGTATTTTGAAGCTATGTTTAGGGTATATACTCATTTAGATTTTTTTTTTTAAGATTTATTTTATTTCTCTCCCTTTCCCCTCCTCCCCCCATTGTCTGCTCTCTTGTGTCCATTCGCTGTGTTCTTCGGTATCCACTTGTATTCTCAGCAGCACAGGAATCTGTGTCTCTCTTTTGTTGTGTCATCTCGCTACGTCAGCTCTCCATGTGTGCAGCGCCACTCCTGGGCGGGCTGTACTTTATTCATGTGCGGTGACTGTCCTTGCAGGGCACACTCCTTGCACATGGGGCTCCCCTATGCAGGGGACACCCCTGCATGGCAATCCTTGTGTGCGGCAGCACTGCGCATAGGCCAGCTTGCCATACTGGCCAGGAGGCCCTAGGTTTGAACCCTGGACTTCCTATATGGTAGGCAGACGCTCTATCAGTTGAGCCACATCTGCTTCCCACTCATTTAGATTTATATTTTCTTGCTGAATTGGCCCTTTTTTCATTATGAAATGTCGGTCTTCATCTCTGGTAATCTGTGCCTTGAAGGTGACTGACATTTGTGTGGCCCAGAAGCTTTTCTTAATGCTTACTAATTCCTGGGTATCTTGTCCCGTCCTTGCACTCTAGTCATGTCTTTGTTCTTTTAAAGTACGTCTCTTGTAAATAACATATAGTTGGCTCTTGTTTCCATTTTGCTTCTCTGATACTCTTTTCCTGAGTTGAGGAGTCCCTAATCTGTAAACAAAGTGTTATTTAGATAAATCCTGCTGTGAATCTTGTGCTGAGTAAAAAGTCCCTGCTGTGTGTGTGTGTGTGTGTGTGTGTGTGTGTGTGTGTTAGAGAGAGAGAGAGAGAACTGGGCTTTCTGAATTAGGTTTTCTTCCAAGTAAGATCCACCAGTAACTTTACTTTTGGCCTATGCAAAGGCCACAATAGCAATTGGTTATGATAACTTTTTAAAATAACCTTTTAAAGAAACTACAAAGAGTCTACTTACTGCTCTAGGGAAAATTCTATCAAATTTGGAGGATTTTTACTTTTTTTATGTTTCAGAGAAGTGTTTTTAATTCTCTAATCTTAGAGGGTTGCCTCCCTGTTTCTCTTCTATTCATGTGTCACATGATCTGAGCATATTTCCATATAGATCCAAGGAGAACATGAGAATTTTTTTCCTTTCTCTTGGATGTCAGGTACAGAGATAGAGTTGCTCATACTCCCTGGTTCTGCCTGCTATCAATATTGTCCTGTGCATGTTTCTTTCTTGTTATGTATATTTCTTCTTAACCTCATCTTTAGGCATCTATTGTAGTGTGCACTCTGTGGGTTATTTGTGAGAGCCCCTCTGAAATGCATAATGTTTTGTTTGCAGTATTTCAAATGTACCTAAATGGTAGTGTGGAATAGGTGTTGTTGTTTTTTCCTATTTCTTACTGTTCCCATGTTGTGCCATATTTTAAAGATCTATTTATGTTGCTGTGTGTACTTTTAGTCCATTGCTTCTAACTGTGAAACTTGTTTTCAAATTGGAATTTGTGTGAATGCACATTTTACTTGGGAAATTAGAATTTGCCATGAGGTATTTCTCTGTGTTCAACACCATGCATAGCACTCTAGTGCTTTATTAATAGATGAAAAAAATTCAAACCCCAGTCCTGCTGTTCAAAGAGCCTATTTAGTCAAAGACTCTACCAAAATGGAAAGCTCCCACTTTTTGGTAAGTCAGGTCCCAGTAAATGTGACTCTTCTACAGAGAGGATCAGAATCTCTAGCTCCTAGGACTTACTACTTGGGAAAGATGTCCTGCTGCCCCTGGCCTCCGTTCGGGCACACATCCTTGTTAGGTACCTTGATTTTTATAAAATTATACCACACCTTTCTTTAGTTGAAGCTTTTAGGACCCTGCAGTATACTAACAGCCCAGAATAGCTACATCCCAAGCAGCTCAACTTTGGATGTGGATGTGAAGAATACTGTATGTTGTTGAGACTTCTGGTCCAGAAACAAGGCAAATGTAAGAAACAAGAAGCCTTTAGCTACAAGTTACAAACCTCAACTCAAATGGTTTAAACAATAAGCACATTGGTCCCTCTATATTAACAGAATAATTAATACTGACTGCTGCAGCAGGCAAACCCTGACATTTCAGAGTCTTTATATTGTAAAAGTTTATTGCTTGGTCCCACAAAAAGTCTGGTGGGTTGGTGACTCTCCTGGGTAGAGTTGGTGACACAGTGATCCCTATGCGTCCACATGCAACACATGACTTCAAAGGTCACCATAGCAAGAGAAGAGAAAACTGGTGGATTGTGCAAGTTGTTTTTAAGGACCAGACTTGAAAGTGGACACATTCCAGCGTCCAGAAATTAGTCATACAACCGTATCCTAGCTGCAAGGGATGCTGAGATATGGAGTCATCCTGTGAGCCTAGGAAGAGGAAAAGATGTGGAACAAAGAGCCACATTCCCATAACAGAAAGTCCAGGTGTAGATCAGGTGTCATGGTTGACTGTCTTAGAAACTCAGTGGTGTCATCAAGGGCCAAATTCTTTCCATTTCTCTCCACCTTACCATCCTTAGAATGTTGCTTTATCCTTAGGCTGGTTCTCTTGGTTGTAAAGGTGGCTGCTGCATTTCTAACCATCACATCCAGACATACCAATATGCTAAGATAGAGAGACTGTCCTTTCATTTCTCTTCCTTAGGAGTGAGGAAACTTTCCCAGAGACCACCCAGTATACTTCTTTTGACATCCAGAGCTGCCAACACCCAAACCAGTCACTGATGAGTTGGGATTTGGTGTTAGAAGATTACCTTCTCCTTAGACATGTAGGGAGTGCTGGTCACCATCTGAACCAAACTGGCATAGAGCCAATAAGGAAAAGGAGAGAATGGATGTTGAACAGGCAACCAACAGTATCTGCCACAGCCAGTCTCTGTACCCATTAGCATCACTTACACTCCTTAGTAAAATTTATGATTTTCTTCATATGATTTCTGTGCTATTTGTAGTCAGTTTATGCTAAGTATTGTACATTTGCTTTTGCTATTATAATGCTGTTTTTCCTTATATTTGCTGCTGTATAGGAACACTATTGATTTTTCAGTTACCTCTATTCAACTTTCTTTTATCTATGTATTTCTGAGAATTGCCTTAAATCTATTTTGGAGTAATATAAAATGTTAATTAAATACTGGGAAAGAAACCCAGAGGTAGAACGATCTTATAAGGAACAGGGGACATGTTTAAGAACAAAAAAGCAAAGCAAATAATATTTTGTTATATTCCATTTCTATGAAAAGAAGTTGCCTCTCATTGCCGGGGGGGGAGGAGTAGGGCTTGTGATTTCCTCAAAATCCATTTTAGAGAATGCCGTGTGTGGTGGTGAGGAGGTATCTCTTTAATCTCCTGGAATGCTGTACCTAACACTGGAACCAACATCTTTTTTCAGTAAACACTAAGTGCTTTAAAGATACCCCTCTCTCTGTGTGGTTGGTGTTCATATAGAGAAATTAAGAAATAGAAATAAAGTAATTTGAATCTCATCATACAGAGCAGACTAGAGCACAGGCCTTGGGAGTTACCACTCATTGAACATGGCTAAAGCCGCCATCCCCGTAGGGAAGTCTGCCAGCTCTGGTGCAGTGATAAACAGGAGTCAAACAGTCCAATATTTGCCTCAGCCCATCTCCCTCTCTCTACATGGAAGCCATAGTCTGAGATTATACTGCTTTTTGTTTTTAAAGAAAAGGAATTTTTATACATTCAAGTCAGTGATATTGATTTATACCTTTTTTTCGTGATATGGATTGTATCATTTCTGCCTGCATTCCAGCGTCCAAAAT
Organism: Dasypus novemcinctus; assembly: GCF_030445035.2. NCBI lineage: Eukaryota > Metazoa > Chordata > Mammalia > Cingulata > Dasypodidae > Dasypus > Dasypus novemcinctus. Next base: position 42,429,672 of record NC_080683.1, on the reverse strand, counting down.
TAATCTTACGACCCCATCCTAACTGTCAGGGATACTAGGAGCCTAATAAGACCTGTCAGTAGATACTGTTAAGAGCACCAGATCCCCATGCCAAGTGGCCTGTAATTGGACAGCCTGTGAGGTGCTAGACACAGACCCCAGAAATCAGTCTCTGCCATTAAGAATTCAGGATACTTAAAACATTTTGGGGAATGTTTGGGAAAAGAATCAATTTTAAAGCTTAGAATATTGGAAAATGTTAGCCACACTAATTTACATAAATATTCTGCAAACCAAGCTACATATTTTTTTTTATATAAAATTTTCCTTTGTGGAATCCAAATGAAGATTAACATAATCATTGGCAATTAATCATGTCTATATTTTCAATAACTATCAATTCTACTAAATTTACAGAACTATGCAAAGGATAGTGGAATAGATGGAGCTTGACTTTTCTAGAAGTGCCTTTTTTTAAAAAAAATCAACTTTGTTTGATTTACATACAATAAACTGCAAGAAGAGAGCTTTTTAAACTTTTAATAATTGAAATTTACCATTCATACATGAACATACATAAATAATAAGTGTGTAGTAAAAGTTGTGAACTTACAGAACAAACATGCATATCATCATGCATACTCACATACATTACCCTACCACCAACACCTTGCATTGAACAAGGGAGCTTTTAAAAAATTCCTGTGCTCAGGGCTCCACCTGCAGAGATGCTGATTTAATTGGTCAGAGTAGGGCCAGGCCTCAGTACCTTGCAGAAGCCCTTTAGGGGTTTCTAATCTGCAGCCACGGTTATGGAGCAGTGGTATAGACAACCTGAGTATTTCAAAGCATCTTCTGGGAAGCAGATGTGGTTCAAGTGACTGGGCTTCTACCTACCATATGGGAAGTCCTGGGTTCGATCCCTGGGGCCTCCTGGTAAAAGTGTGCCCACACGGCACGCCAAGTGCCTGTGCAGCTTGCCAGTGCCTGCACAGTGAGACACAAACAAGATGATGATGCAACAGAAGAGAGACACAGGGGAGAGTCAAGACAAGGCAAAACAGAAACCAGGAACTGAGGTGGTGCAAGTGACAGGGCACCTCTCTCCACATCAAAGGTCCCCAGGATCAAATCCTGGTGAATCCTAGAGGAGAAAAATGAGAAGAGAAGACAAAAAGAGAAATAGATACAGAAGATCATACAGCAAATGGACACAGACAGCAAAAACAGCAGGGCTGGGGAGGGGGAAGGGAAAAAAAAAGCATCTTCTAACCAGGGGTCCGTGAGCTTAAATTGAAATTACAAAACAAACAAAACATTATTCTTGTGGAGATGTGTTGGTGCAGGTGTTATATATTTATTTATTTTAAACAAATTGATTTTATTAATAGATATCATTAAGCATATGATTCATCCAAAATGTACAATTAGTGGTACTTGATGCAATCACATAGTTGTGCGTTCATCACTTTAGTCATTATTAAAACATTTTCATTATTTCAATAACAATAATAAACAAAAAACAGAAAAAAATTCCTCATTGCTCAATCTGTTTCCCCCACTGTAAATAGCTGCTATTTCTCACTATTCTTGTACAATTGTTTGTATATTAAGCATTTTATTGAGATATATTCACATACCGTATGATCTATCCAAAGTGTATAATCAATACCTTTTTTAGCTGTTAAAAAAATCATTGTAAAGTTATAAAATAAATAGAAAAATAGATTGAAAGAAATTACAAATTTTAAACAAGAGTGCAAGGCCAGGTTAGAGTTAATATTATCAATTATAAAAAAATAGCATAGCAACAGACATTTATAAATATAAGTAATAATTCATATATAATAGAAATTAATAATAATTCTCATTTTTATATTATAGCTCTAGCTATTGGACATAGTTTCTAAGAATGAAGTAAATCATTGGTTTAGTTATTTAATTTCCATTTAGGCCATAATTCTTTCCAGATAATCAAATTCCTATTTGGTAATTCTTGACATCTTATTGGAATCAATTACAGCAAATCATTTGGGAGCTCATAATTTTATGAGGCAGAAAAACTCAATCTTATTCAGCCATTGTCATACTAAATCACTATTGATCCAGGTAGATTAATTAAAGAGTATGAAGAAGAAAGGGTTAAAGAAAAATGAAGTATCCAAAATATCTCTTCTTCAGCCCTCCTCAGTTAAAAGCAAGTTTATTTTGTATGAAAAAAAAATTACAGGATACTGATCATAGTGCCAGTTGCACTGAGTAAATTATTGTTTATATACTATAATGTTATTTTACATTTATCTGGTCTAACCCAGCTCTTTTTTGGTTACTGTGTGCATTTAATACCTTTTTCCAAACTTTCACTTTTAACCGGGTTGTGTCCTCATGTCTGAGGTAGGTCTCTTGAAGACAATATATAGAGAGCTCATATTTTTTTATACATCCTTTCAGTCGATGTCTTTTGGTTGGGGATTTCAATTCATTAAAATTCAGTGTTATTACTATAAAGGTGTTACATACTTCATCCATTTTGTCCTTTGGCTTTCTGTTTTCATATTGTCCTGTTGCCTGTCTTCTTATCCTTTAGTTTACCCTTCCTAATAATCTTCATTTCTAAGCTTTTCTCCAGATCTCTCACCCTTGTTTTTTCCTTTCTGGCTACAGCACCCACTTTAGAATCTCTTGCAAATCTAGTCTTTTGGTAACATATTCTATCAGATTTTGTTTGTCTGTGAAGACTGAACTCACCCTCATTTTTGAAGGACAGCTTTGCTGGATGCAGAATTCTTGGCTGGCAGTTTTTCTCTTTCAGTACATTAAATACATCATACCATTTTCTTCTTTCCTCCATGGTTTCTAATGAGAGGTCAGCATTTAATCTTATTCAGTTTCCCTTGTATGTGATGCTTTGCTTTTTTCTTGCTGCTTTCAGAATCCTTTCTTTATCTCAAATTTGTCATTCTGAATAGCAGATGTCTTTGGGTAGGTCTTTTCAGATTTATTCTGTTTGAAGTATATTGTCCTTCTTGGATATTGATATTTATATCTTTCATAAGGGTTGGGAAGTTTTTGGTCATTATTTCCTCAGATATTCTTTCTGTCCCTTTTCCATTCTTTTCTTCTGGAACATCAATAATGTGAATGTTTGTGTGTTTTGCATTGTCATTCAATTCCCTGAGACTCTTGTCCCATGTTTTCTCTTTTCTTTCTATTCTCTTGTCTTTTTCAGTTCAGATGTTCTGTCTTTGAAATCACTAAATCTGTCTTCAAGCAATTCAAATCTGCTCTTATGTGCCTCTAATGTATTTTTAATCTCATCTATCATGTTTTTCATTCCCATATAGTCTGTTACTTTTCTTTGCAGGTTTTTCACATTATTCTTCATGCTCTCCCAGTGTCTTCTTAATATCGTTTGTTTCTTTAGTCATATTTTCTTTAAATTCTTTGAAGTGATTTAGGAGAATTGTGTGATTATCACTGATTGTCTTAAATCCTATATCTCTTCAGAATATTTGGTTTGTTCTTTTGGCTCTTTCTGTTTGTATGGCTTGTAATTTTTTGCTGATGTCTAGTCATCTGAATATGTTGATGAATTTACTTTGATGGCTAGTATCTTTCTCTTGCCTATTGCCAATTCTGCTCTTCTTTGATATTTGGTTCAATTTATTGTCTTTAAAATTGTCCAGCCTAAGTTTTCAAAGTTGGGCCAGGGATTTACTAGTGGGGTGCAGATTTTCTCCCAGGGGTTGGATACAGGGAGCATGGAATTTTTGTTCATGCAATTTCCAGACCTGCCAGCAGATAGCACTAGTCAGCGCACCTTTCCATGGAGGTGTTTCAGTCTCTGCTTTCCTGTGTTCCTGTGTTGAATCTTCAGACTGGAGATTCAAAGGAGGCTCTGCTGGCTGAATTCCTGAAGATAAGTACTGCACCCTACCCTCTCTTTCCCCTTGAAACAGCTGACAGGAAAGAAGATGCCTGCTCCCCTCTCAGTCAGCTGCAGTGAGCCAGGTATTTTACCCCAGCTTAATATCTTTGGGGTAAGGAAGGGGAGCCCTTCCTGGCCACCACAGGCAGTTGGTAATTCAGGTTTGTTGTTTTGGCTTGTCTTTCTGTCCTTCACCCTTCTGGGAATTGTGTAGCACTGTCCTGCTCTGCTGACTCCCAAAGTAGATCCCTCAGACAGCCTTTGGCTCTTTCTCTGTTGTTTTTTTGAGACCCTTCGGTTCTGCCTGTTAGTCTGTCACCATCTTCCCACAATCCCCCTGAAGGTGCACATTTTAACGTTGATGGCAGGAGAGGATCTACGGAGTAGGAAGACCTTATTAGCAACCCTCTTCTCCTTCTCTTGTTGTATATTGTTGTAATAGCACTATTCTGTTAGTCTGGGATTCTTTTGTACAACAATGGCTACTTTCCTGAAAGTCCTGAGGAAAATAGAGTTTAAATTGTTCATAGATTTGGCTACACTGGGTCCACACAAAGAATACTGTATTTGTCCATTTAGTCTCCCTACAGCCATCCCTTTCCCCATAATTATATCCAGACCAAACCTTTTTGTCAAGGGCACCATAGGTGATGATGTCTTCCTCCTTTTGCATTCACTGAGGAGGCGTATACTGTTAAGTCATCTCATGTATAGCAGTGCTCAGCTTGACCACTTGGTTAAGGTGGTATCGGCTGGAACTGTCCATGTGAGGCACATTTTTCTTTTGTAATTAGTAAGCAACTTGTGAGGTGATATTTTGAGATAATGTGACTACCTTATTTCCCAACAACTTTTACCCAAGATTTCTATTATGCAGTGATAATTGTTTCTTGAATTAGTTATTACATTGAGGCTTTAAAATGGAAATTATCTTATTCTGTCATTCCTCCTACATTTATAAGCTGGCATTCTTTTTTTTTTTAAGAGTATTTAATATTAGTTTTAATTATTTAATTTTAAAGATTTATTTTATTTCTTTCTTTCCCTTCCCCCCCATTGTCTGCTTTCTGTGTCCATTTGCTGTGTGTTCTTCTGTGTCAGCTTGCATTATCCGGTGGTACTAGGAAACTGTGTCTCTGTTTTGTTGCATCATCTTGCTGCGTCAGCTCTCTTTGTGTGCGGCACCACTCCTAGGTGGGCTGCGCTTTTTTTCACGCAGGGCGGCTCCTTGCAGGGCGCACACGTTGCGCATGGGGCACCCCTACAGGGGGGCGCCCCTGCATGGCATGGCATCCTTGGGTGCAGCAGCACCGTGTGTGGGCCAGCTTACCACACGGGTCAGGAGGCCCTGGGGATTGAACCCTGGACCCTCTATATGGTAGACAGACGCTCTATCAGTTGAGCCATGTCCGCTTCCTGCATTCTTCTTAAAGAACAGCTTTCCCTTCTCTTTCTCTCATATGTATAACTATAGACTCGGAGATCCCTTTTCCCCCCAGTGTGTTTTGGTTTTTTTAGTCCCCTCCCTCCTTGTGGCTTTTTGCATGCTATCTGCTCTCTGTGTCCATTCTCTGCGCGCTCCTCTGTGTTTTTGCTTGTCCCTCTTTTCTGTTGTGTCACCTTGCTGAGTTGGCTCTCCGTGGTGCCTGTGGGCCAGGTGGCACTAGGGATATGAACCCAGAGCCTCCCATATGGTAGACGGGAGCCCAACTGATTGGGCCACAGCTGCTTCCCCCCAATGTGTTTTAATCTATATCACTGTCATTATTTTTTATGCTCAGATTGTTCACAGATTGGCCAGTGATTCTAGACCAGGTTTTGTCTTCATTGAACATGCCTTTTGCGTTTGAGCACTTTGCTTTTTTGGCACAAGATATTCTGGGCTCATTTTGTACTTTCCCTGTGCTTGACCTGGAATCAGCCATTTCTTCAAAGAGCCCTGTTACTTTTAGTGGAGAATAGTATTTACAAACCAAGATCTGGGCACCAGATATATTTATTGCTACTGCAGTGTTATTTTCTAGACTATTTAATCATGAGTTCATATCAAAGCATCCAAATTATTTTTTTTATTTTAAATCAACTTTATTGAGGTATAATTTACATACAATAAAATGTACCCAGGTTAAATGTAGATTTTCTGCATTTTGACACACACATCCACTGTCACCTTCAGGCTGATGTTGTCAGTCTTTACCACTTTTGGCCCCAGGTTGCTGCTGATCTGCTTTCTATCACCATAGATTAGTTTGCCTGTTCTCAAATTTCATGTAAGTAGAATCATACACTTCGTGGTATTTAGTCTGGCTTCTTTTGCTCAGCATATTTCTGAGATTCATCCACGTTATGAATATCAGAAGTTCATTATGTTTTGTTGCTGAGTAGTAATCTTTTGTTTGGATACATCACATTTAGTTTACCCAATTTCAAGTTGATGTACATTTGGGCTGTTTCTAAATTATGTCCATTATAAACATTAAGTATATAAACTTTTTGTGTGAACATTTGCTCTCATGTCCCTTTGATAAATACCAGGGTCATATCATAATCATGTTTTTACTTTAAAAGAAGCTGCTAAATTGTTTTCCAAAGTGTTCCATCTTAAACGTCTATCAGGAATGTATGAGAGATACAGCTATTCTGTGTCCTTTTTGACACTTGGTATTGTCGGTCTTTTAATTTTAGTCATTCTGGTGCATATATAGCGATATTGTGGTTTCTTTTTTTTTTTAAGATTTATTTATTTATTTAATTACCCCCCCTCCCCCGGTTGTCTGTTCTCTGTGTCTATTTGCTGCGTCTTGTTTCTTTGTCTGCTTCTGTTGTTGTCAGCAGCACGGGAAGTGTGGGCGGCGCCATTCCTGGGCAGGCTGCTCTTTCTTTTGTGCTGGGCGGCTCTCCTTACGGGGCACACTCCTTGCTTGTGGGGCTCCCCTACGCGGGGGACACCCCTGTGTGGCACGGGCACTCCTTGCGCGCATCAGCACTGCGCATGGGCCAGCACCACACGGGTCAAGGAGGCCCGGGGTTTGAACCGCGGACCTCCCATGTGGTAGACAGATGCCCTAACCACTGGGCCAAGTCCGTTTCCCTATTGTGGTTTCTTTAAATCAATTTTATTAACACACATTCATACAGCCTACAATCCATTCAGTGTGTCCAATCAGTGGTATTGGTATAATCACATAGCTGTGCATTCATCACTTCAATCATTAGAGCATTTTCGTTATTCTGCTAACAATAATAAAAAGCAAAAAACAAATTAAAAAAAATCTCTACCCCTTAATGTCACCTCACAATTTCTCTATCCTTCCCCTGCCTTATTACATAGCTGCTATTATGTTTCTGTCTCTCTAATTTATTGTATTTTATTTTGTCTAGATGGAGTGAAACAATATGTAATACCTTTTGTGTAGTTTCTTTCACTTAGTATATTTCCTTTTGTTAATCCTTAATGGAAGATTAGCAATATATACAGTACTGTTCATAGTTTGCTTTGGTTATATTTTTGCCTGATATTAACATCTTGTAGCATTAATGCATATTTGTTCACTTTCAAAGAAAAACAGTCTTATAAAGGCAATATTATCTATATTCATATTTCACATGAGGTCTCTTTATGCTGTATAGTCCCGTGTTACAGTTTTAGCTTTCCTTCTAGTAATATGCATGACCTTAGACTTTCCTTTTCAACCACTGTCATACACATTGCTTGAAACTGCTACTTATAAACAGTATGATGTGCTTTCACCATTTCAATTTGTTTCCAAAGATTTATAAACTACCTTTTTACTAATTCTGCACAGATTAAAACTCAACTTTCCGTTCTTTAACCTCATTCAATTTTCTTTTGACCCATATTCAAGTCATTAGCGCCATACATTTATGCAATATATTTAGTTCATAATAGTGCAGTCATATCATATTTGTCCTTTTGTGTCTGGCTTGCTTCACTCTACATAATGTCCTGCATTCATTCATATTGTCGTATATTTCATGACTTTATTTCTTCTTACAGCTGCATAGTACTCCATTGTAGGTATACACCACATTTGTTTATCCATTTATTGGTGGATGGATACCTGGGTTGTTTCCATCTTTTAGCAATTGTGAATAATGCTACTATGAACATCAATGTGCAGATGTCAAGTCACTGCTCTCAGCTCTTCTGGGTATATACCTAGTAGAGGTATTGCAGGTCACCTGACAAATGTGTATTCAACTTCTTTAGAAACTGCCAAACAGTCCACCACAGTGGCTGTACCATTCTACATTCCCACCAACAGTGAGAAAGTGTTCCTGTCTCTCTACATCCTCTCCAACACTTACAGTTTTCCTACTTTTTAATAGTGGCCATTCTAATAGGTGTGAAATGATATCTCCTTGTAGCTTTGATTTCCCTAATCGCTAGTCATGTTGACCATTTTTTCATGTGTTTTTTTTTTTTTTTTTTTTTTGCCATTTGTATTTCTTCTTTGGACAAATGTCAATTCAAGTCTTTTGCCCATTTTTTAATCAGTTCATTTGTCTTTTTTGTTGTTGAAATGTAGTATCTATTTAAATATCTTGAATATAAAGCCCTTATCAGATATGTGATTTCCAAATATTTTCTCCCATTGAGTCAGCCTTTTTTTTACCCTTCTGACAAAGTCATTTGAGGTGCAAAAGTGTTTAATTTTGAGGAGGTCCCATTTATTTTGTTGTTGTTTTTGCTCATGCTTTTGGTGTAAGGTTCAAGAAATCACCACCTGGGAAACGGACGTGGCTTAACCCCTTGGGTGCCTGCCTACTACATGGAAGGTCCCAGGTTCAGATCCCAGTGCCTTCTAAAAGAAGATGAGCTTAGATGCTGCCTCCTGCTGCAATGAGCTTAGACGCCACCCCCTCACCCCCATCCCCTGCTGCAACAAGCACAAGCCAGCAGAGACCACGGCCCATGGGGAGCAGATGTGGGCACTTACCGTTGGTCACTTACCTCTAATGTGAGAGTTCCCAGTGCCTCCTGGAGAAGGCAAGCAAACAACCAGCAGCCAGATGAGATAAGCATCTGGGGGTAGGGGTGGGGAATAAATTAAGACAAAGTAAATACTAACAAATCTTTACCAAAAAGAGAGAGAGAGAAAGAAACCACTTCCTACCACAAGATCTTGAAGATGTTTCCCTACATTTTCTTCTAGTAGTTTGTATTGTCCTAGTTTTTATATTTAGGTTTTTGATCCATTTTGAGTTGATTCTTGTATAGGGAGTGAGATAGGGGTCCTCTTCCATTCTTTTAGTTATGGATATCCAGTTTCCCAGCACCATTTGTTGAAGAGACTGTTTTGTCCCATTAACAGACTTAGTAGGTTTGTCAAAACCCAGCTGGACTGTAGAGGTGAGGGTCTGTTTCTGTACTCTCAATTCTATTCCATTGATTGATATGTCTGTATGTCAATGCCATGCTGTTTTGACATTTTTGTGTGTTTCAAGGCCAGACAGTGAGAGTCCTCCCACATTGCTCCTCTTTTTTAGAATACTTTTGGCTATTCGGGTGCATTTTCCTTTGCAAAGAAATTTGATAATTGCTTTTTCTGTTTCTGTAAGATATGCTATTGTAATTTTATTTTTTATTGCATTGAATCTGTAAATCAGTTTAGGTAGGATTAACATCTTCATGATATTTAGTCTTCCAATCCATGAACATGGAATGTCTTTCCATTTGTTTAGATCTTCTTTGATTTCTTATAGCAGTATTTCATAGTTTTCTAAATACAGTTCCTTTCCATCTTTGGTTAAATTGATTCCTAGGTTTTTGAGTCTTTTTGTTGCTATTGTAAATGGGATTTTTTCCTAATTTTCTCCTCAGATTGTTCAACACTAGCATACAGAAACACTTGATTCTTGCATGTTGCTCTTATATCCTGCCAATTTGCTAAACTTGTTTATTAGTTCAAGTAACTTTGTCATAGAAATTTCAGAAATTTCTAAATATGAGATCATGTCTTCTACAAATAGTTTTTCCTGTTTGGATGCCTTTTATTTTTTTCTCTTGTCTAATTGCTCTAGCTAGAACTTCTAGTATAATGTTGAATAACCGTGGTAATAGTGGACATCCTTGTCCTGTCTTAGCAGTAAAGCTTTCAAACTTTCCCCATTCAGTAGATGTTGGTTATGGGTTTTTCAGATATGCCATTATTCATATTGAGCAACATTCCTTCTATTCCTATCTTTCGAAGTGATTTTATCAAGAAAAGGATACTGGATTTTGTCAAGTGACTTTTCTGCATCGATCAGGATGATCATGTGGTTTTGTTCCTTCAGTTTGCTAATGTGGTACATTATATTAATTGATTTTCTTGGATTGTGCCACCCTTGCATACCAGGAATAAATCCCACTTGGTTGTGGTGTATAATTCTTGTGCTATGCTGTTGGATTCTATTTGTAAGTATTTTGTTGAGAATTTTTGCATCTATGTTCATCAGTGAGCTTTGTAATTTTCTTGTAGAATCTTTATCTGGCTTTGGTATTAGGGGGATGCAGGCTTTATAATATGTGTTGGGTAATTTTCCCTCTTCTTCAATTTTCTGGAGGAATTTAGACAGGATTGTTGTTAATTCTTCTTGAAATGCTTGGTAGAATTCATCTCTGAAGCTGTCTGGTTCTCGACTTTCTTGGGAGATTTTTGATGACTAATTCAATCTCTTTAAATGTGATTGTTTTGTTGAGTTCCTGTATTTTCTGTAGAGTTAATGCATTTCTAGGAATTTGTTCATTTCAAATAGGTTGTCTAATTTGTTGGCATACAGTTTCTCATAATATCCTCTTATCCTTTTTATTTCTGTGAGGTCAGTTGTAACATGGCCCCTTTCATTTTTTATTTTATTTATTTGCATCTTCTCTCTCTTTTTCCTTGTTAGTCTAGCTAAGGGTTTCTCAATTTTATTGATCTTCTCAAATAACCAGCTTTTGGTTTTGTGGATTTTTCTGTATTATTTCTTTGTTCTCAATTTCATTGATTTCTGCTCTAATCTTTGTTATTTCTCTCCTTCTTCTTGTTTTGGGATTAGTTTGCTATTCTTTCTCTAGTTCACCCAGGTGTTTAGTTAGGTCTTTGATTTTAACTCTTTATTCTTTTTAAATTAATATAGGTGTTTGGGGCGATAAATTTCCCTCTCAGTATTGCCTTCACTATATCCCATAAGTTATGATATGTTGTGTTCTCATTTTTATTCATCTTCAGACATTTATTAATTTCTCTTACAATTTCTTCTTTGACCCACTGGTTCTTTAGGAGTGTGTTGTTTAGCCTCCACACATTTGTGAATTTTCCCTTTTTGTGCCTATTATTGATTTCCAGCTTCATTCCATTATAGTCTAAAAAGGTGCTTTGTATAATTTCAGTCTTTTTATATTTACTGAGACCTGCTTGCTTTGTGACCCAGCAAGTATTCTATCCTGGAGAAAGATTCACGAGTACTTGAGAAAAACATATAAAACCTGCTGATTTGTGATATAACATTCTGTATGTGTCTTTTAGGTCTAGCTTATTTATCATATAGTTGAAGGTCTCTTTTTCCTTTTTGATCTTCTTCCAGTTCTATCTAATGATGTGAGTGTTGTTTTAAAGTTTCCAGTTATTATTGTGAAGATGTCTATTTCTCCTTTCATTGTGTCAAAATTTACCTTATGTATTTTGGGGCACCCTGGTTAGGTGCATAGATATTTATGACTGTTACTCTTTCCTAAAGGATTGTCCCTTTTATTAATATATTAAGACCTTCTGCATCTCTTAAAACTTTTTTTCATTTTAAGTCATTTGTCTGATATTAGTATAGCTACCCCTGCTCTCTTTTGGTTTCTGTTTGCATGGAATATCTTTACCCTACCTTTCACTGTCAGCTGATATGTATGTCTAGATCAAAGTGAGTCTCTTGCAGACAGCATATGGATGGCTCATGTTTGTTTGTTTTTTGTATCAATTCTGTCAGCCTATATTCTTTGATTGGCGAGTGTGGCAGTTTGAGATTATTTCTGAATTCCAATAAATGATATTATGTTTGTAAACTGGTCTGTTCCTCTGATGTGATAACCCTTTGATTGTATTAGAGATGTCTGATTAAATTATGTTAGGATTAGGGCTTTGATTCAACCATATCATTAGAATTTGACTCAGCATTGAGTCCCAGCCCCCTTGGTGGGCTGATAAAATAAACTCTCACATGGAAGTAGAGACACAGAGAAGATACACAGAGGATCCTGTGGCCCCCTGGAAGAGAGATGAACCTGATAGTTCACAGCTAACCTTGTGAAGAGACCAGAGCAGCTGAGCCCAGAAAGAAACAAGCCCCAGGAGAAGAGAGCCCTATGCCAGCCTACAGCTGAGATAGGAAGAAGCTAGGCCTGTGGAACCTTAAGAGGAAAGAAGAAGGCTGAACCCTTACAGACATCACCTGCCATCTTGCTTCAACATGTGGCAACAGACTTTAGGTGAGGAAGTACCTCTTATGGTACCTTGAGTTGGACTCTTTAGGGCCTTGTAACTGTGAGATTTTACCCTAAATAAATACCCTTTATAAAAACCAATAGATTTCTGTTATTTGCTTCAGCAGCCCTTTGGCTGACTAATACAGGGAGTTTAATCCATTTACATTCAATTATATTACTATAAATACATTGTTTACTTCCACCATTTTATTCTTTGGCTTTCCTATGTCATACCATATTTTTGTTTGTCTTTTTACTCTTTTTGTTATCCTTTCTGGTAGTCTTCACTTCCACTCTCTCCTTCAAGCCTCTCTCTCTTCTCTTTCCTTTCGGGTTGTAGGGCTCCCTTTATTAATTCCTGAAAACCTGGATTCATTTTATAAACTCTCTTAGTTTTGCTTATCTGTAATTATATTAAACACAGCTTCATATCTGAAGAACAGTTTTGTCAGATACAGAGTTCTCTGCTGGCAATTTTTCTATTTCTGTATCCTAATTATATCATACCACTGTCTTTTCTTCTTCCATGGTTTCTTTTCTTAATATATATATTTATTAGAAAAGTTGTGAGCTTACAAAACAATCATGCATAATATGCAGAACTCCCATATAATTCCCCTTCTCCAATACCTTATATTGTTGTGGAATATTTGTTACAGATTATGAAAGAACAGCATCTGACTATTACCACTAACTATGGTCATAGTATAAATTTATTACATTTTTCCATACCTCCAGTTATTAGCACCATGTATTTATATTGTTCATTTGTTATAGTTCATGAGAGAACGCTCTCATATTTGTACTGTTAACCACAGTCCATCTTCTACCACATGGTTCACTGCGTTATATAGTCCCGTGCCTTGTACGTTCTACCCAAAGTGTTCACTCAGGGCTCCATGTTCATCACAGAGTTGTCCTAGTAAACCTTTGAACATTTACCTTAGTCCAAAAGAAAAAATCCCATTCTGTCCCATTATTGATCCTTAGCATTGATATAGAACCTTTTTTTTTACATTGATGCAAGAACATTATAATATTGCTGTTAACAAAGCCCATAAGTTACATTAATTGTATTTTTCTATGACATTTAATAAATGGTGTTTAAGTTCTTTTTCATTCTTACCACCTTATAGTAGTGACATACATTTGTTCTAGTTCATAGAGGAGCGTTCTTGTTTTGTTCTGTTTATCACAACCTCATCCACCCCCAGGTTCACTATGTTACTCAACCCCTAGATTATTCTCTAGCTTTCTTTTAATGACATTTACATCCCTGGACTACCCCTTTCTGCCACAATCCTATTTATAAATGAGCCATGCTAGATATACCCACCATAATTTATTACCGTAGACTCTATCCATTTCCACACTTTAACAGTCAAGCTACTTGAAAATTCTACACACATTAACCATCAGTACCCCTTCCCAACCCTCATCCTATCTCCTAGTAACATATAACTCTAGGTTTTAACTCCGTGTGTTTATTCTTCATATTTAGTTCATATTAGTGAGACTATACAATATTTGTCTTATGTCTGGCTCATTTCATTCAGCATAATGTCCTGAAGTTCATCCATATTATCATATGCATCCCAATTTCATTTCTTCATACAGTACCACAGTATACCATCATATGTATATATTACATTTTGTTTGTCCATTCATCAGTTGACAGACATTTGGTTGTTTCCATATTTTGGCAATTGTGAATAACAGCACTATGAACATCAGCAAAAAAACATCTATTTTCAGTTCTTTTGAATATATTCCTAGTAGAGGGATTGCCAGATCATACAGCTTCTTGAGGGCCTTCCAAACTGTCTTTCACAGAGGCTGCACCATTCTCCATTCCCACCAACACAGAAGAAGTGTTCCTATTTCTCCACATCCTCTCCAGCACTTGTTCTTCTCCTTTTTTTTTTCCCTAATGGCCATTCTATGAGTTGTGAAATGATATCTCATTGTTTTCATTTGCATTTCCCTGATAGCTAATGATATTGAACGTTTTTTTCATGTGCTTTTTGGCCATTTGTATTTCATCTTTGGAGAAATGTCTAAGTCTTTGCCTATTTTTAAATTGGGTTGCTTGCTCTTTTATTGTTGAGTCGTATGATCCCTTTATCTAGCATGGATATCAAACCCTTATTGAATATGTGGTTTCCAAATATTTTTTCCCATTGGGTTCACCTTCTTGGCAAATTCCTTTGAATCATGAAAGTGTTTAAGTTTGAGGAGGTCCCATTTATCCTTTTTTTTCTTTCATTGCTCATGCTTTGGGTGTAGGGTTTAAGAAACACCACCTATCACCATGTCTTGAAGATATTTCCCTACATTTTCTTCTAGAAATTTAATGGTTCCAGCTTTTATATTTAGGTCTTTGATCCATTTTGATTTAATTTTTGTTTAAGGTATGAGGTAGTGATCCTCTTTCTTCCTTGTGCTTATAGTTATTCATTTCTCCTAGCACTATTTGTTGACTAGACTGTACTGACCCAGGTGGGTAACCTTGATAGCCTGGTCAAAAATCACTTGACCTCCAAGGTCTGTTTCTGAACCATCAGTTGAGTTCCATTGGTCTGTGTATCTATCTTTATGCTAGTACTGTGCTGTTTTTACCACTGTACCTAAGTAATATGCTTTAAAGTCAGTAAGTGAAAGCTCTCCAACTTTGTTCTTCCTTTTTAAGATGTTTCTGGTTCTTCACGGCCCCTTAATCTCCCAAATAAATTTGATAATTGGGTTATTCATTTTTATAAAAAGGATTTTGGAATCTTTATTGGGATTGCATTGAATCTGTATATCAATTTGGCTAGAATTTACATCTTAATGATATTTAGTCATCCAGTCCATGGACATGGAATGTTATTCCATTTATTTAGGTCTTCTTTCATTTCTTTTAGCAACGCATTGTAGTTTTCTGAGTGCAAGTGCTGTACATCCTTGATTAAGTTGATTCCTAAATATTTTATTCTTTTAGTAGCTATTGTGAAAATGGAATTTTTCCTGATTTCCTCCTCAGATTGCTCATTACTTGTGTATACAAACACTAATGACTTCTGCATATTACTCTTGTATCCTGACATTCTGCTGAACTCATTTTCGCTCTAGTAGCTTTGTTGTAGATTTTTTCAGAATGACCTTTCTAGGTATAGGATCATATCATCTGCGATCAGTAGAAGTTTTATTTCCTTTCCAATTTGGATGCCTTTTATTTGTTTTCTTGCATGCTTGCTCTCACTAGCACCTCTAGCACTGTTTTGAACAACAGTGGTGAATGCATTCTTGTCTTGTTCCTTATCTCAACAGGAAAACTTTCTTTCACCATTGTGTACAGTGTTATCTGTGGGCTTCCAATTAAATTGGAAAGGACCCTTGACTCTAGGTCATCTCCTCTGTGTTCCTTCATCTTTTTTGCACTGTACTTTCCTTTGTATCTTTAGTTTATTGGGTCCTGTTGGATTTAGGGTATTCCTTTTTTTTTTTTTTTTTTTTTTTTTTTTTGCTGTTGCTACTGGAATTGTTAGTTTTTTAAAAAAGGATATAGAATGTCATATGCTTTATTGTAATTCTACTCCTTGAGATTGCCTATAGCATTTTAAATTTCAAAAGTCAAGAATTTTATTCATTTCCCTTTAGGAAAAAGTAAGACAAGATTTCAACTAGTGATGTGTCTGCAAGGGAGCTAAAGGTATTTGTTTACCTTTTTTGTTTTGTTCTAAGGGCATTTTGATAATCACCTGCATGCGACCTTCTGAAGTGTTCCAGTCCCTGGAGCTAGCTGTTAGCCATGTCATGAGGTGGAACCAAAAGGACACAGCTTAAAATTGCAGAAAGAAAAGTTGGCTAAAGAAACAGGAGCTGATTGTTGGTTAGAGTCACCAGACAAGGGAGTGCACAGTGGTTACCTGCCTCGCTCCTTTCCTGAAGACAAATGAAGATGAGAATAAACAAGCACAGCACACCCTGACATGTAGCTGGGAGGAATGTGGAGATACCTCAAATGCCTCTCCTATACCCTTTGTAGCCATTGGGTCACATTACTCTGGTGGTGACTTTGGCTTTTCAACATTGTGAGCACTTAATTGGGAGTCAGGTAGGAGGAATAAATGACAGAATTTGAATTTGGCATTGAATACATAGGAAGAAAGTGCCTTTGGGATCAGACCTATTTGTAATATAGTAACTGTTACCAAGATGTGAATTGTTTCCTCTTTATCTTAATACTCAACACTTCATACTTCTGTTTGAGATTGAAGATCGTACCAGGCACGTAATGTTGTGCCTGCTCTGAAACTGCTATTTCCTGTTTAGAAAGTAGCAAAGCTTTTAAATACTGAGAAGATTCTAGTTGTGTAAAAGTGCTTTAACTTTGAATAGTAACAGCCCTTATCATATTTTCTCCCCTCTAAGAGAAGAAAGTGGCTGCCAAGGAATTCTTAAAGAGCATAGATTGAGTGAAAAGGACACAGAACAAAGAATAGATCCCAGGGGTGAAACGAAGACGTTCTGTAAATAGCTGTGCTATTTTCCTTTGAAATGTCTGGCACATGCTATAGAGTACCATGGTCATGTTCAGAGGGGCTGTGTGTCCAATTCTGTGGCCAAGCAATCTGCATTGAATTTCAGAACAGAACATATATAACAAGGGCATCTGGATCTTTAAGAATTTTTAAACTATTTAAATGGAAAACTCTTTTATTTAGCATATTTGGAAATATGATCCTGCCAAGTCACTTACTTTCAAATAGTCATTGCTGCACCTTTAACTCCCAGTCCTCTGGATGAAAAAAAACAAAACATGAACAACTATTAACTCTGAGCTGCTCTCAGAAAGGTGAGATTATGCTGAGTGAAACCTACCTTTTCTCTCATGAAACTGGCTGAAGGTGAGGTTTGCTTCTCTGGTTCATCTCATTACCTAGCACTCAGGTCATTTTCTGTGGGTAAACTCCTACATGTCTTTCATGGCCCAGCTTAAGGAAGAGTTTGCTTCAAAACATGCTTATTTCCTATGGTCATATTTAAATGTTCCCTTCCTTGTGGTCACACAGTTTTGGTTTATTATTCTCTCTAGCAGCAGTTTCTCCTTTCTTCCTTTGGAAACAGCTTTTTTTTTTTCTTTTTTCTTTTTCCCTTCTGTCCTTTTATTGTCAATTATTATATACCTCTTTGACTGTTAGTATGTCCTTTACACAGAGCAGGTACAAACTGATTATTGTGTAGACCCACATTTAAATTCCTACCTGGTCCTTAAATGCCTGTCAAGAGTTTTGGGCACCTCCTGTATACAGGCCACAACCTTCTGCACCCTCAAGAGAATGCAGAAGTCTGCTCACCAGTTTTTCTCAGATTTGAAGTCTTGATTTGGGGAAAAATAGTTTAGGAACTGAAAAATCAGACCCATTTTAAATACTTTGGTATTTAAAGAAATACCAAAAAATAGGAAACTACTATTTTTAGTGACTTACACATATAAAGCCATTGTGGCTGTTTGAGATTATTTTGTGGGAACCCAAAAAGAAAAAGATTATGTTTTTAAACTTATCTATTCCTGTGGATGTGATTACATTCAATTCAGTTGAGGACCCTTTGATTAGATTACTTGATAAGCTCACTTTAGGGTGTTTGATTGGACTACATCAGTGAGGTATGAGCCAGCTTGAGTCTCAGCTCTCTTGCTGGGTCTCATAAAAGCAGAGGCATAGAGAGAGACAGGCACCAGCAAAGGAAGCTTCCATGTTTAATCCTGCCATTTAAGAGAGAGAACTAGAGAGAAGATCATTTAAGCATGGAGCCCCACGAGGCTGGGCCGGTGGAGCAACTCAAGAGGAAACCATGAGCCCAGAGGGGAAGGCTGAAACCTTGGCAGAGACTGGCAACCATTTTACTTCAATATGTGGCAGCTGACTTTGGTGAGAACACGTCTTACAGTCCTTTGATTTAGACTTTTCACAGCCTTGGAACTATAAGCTTTTACCCAAAATAAATTTACCCAGAATAAATCCCCTTTATGAAAGCCAGCCAATTTCTGGTACTTTGTATTGGAGCCTTTTGGCAAATTAAAACAGTCATTCTATTAATTTAAGGAAAAAGAGATTAAACTTGGTTTCTTGGTATACTTGTCATATTTGGTATATATGACAAAAATTAATTTCTTTTTCATTTTCTGCA
Organism: Dasypus novemcinctus; assembly: GCF_030445035.2. Taxonomy (NCBI): domain Eukaryota; kingdom Metazoa; phylum Chordata; class Mammalia; order Cingulata; family Dasypodidae; genus Dasypus; species Dasypus novemcinctus. The sequence goes on along the minus strand of NC_080683.1, from coordinate 42,411,127 downwards.
TTATGTGAGAGAACAGGAGCCTAACGGTTGGGTGAGTTGGGGTGAGAGCTGTATTTTTGTGAAAATGTTAGTAAATTTTCTGTTTTTTCCCACATCTGGGGAAGATCTAGGATACAAAAATTATAGGTATAAATTGACTTAAGGATTAAATGACCAAAACATTGCTGAGAAAAACCAAACACTTATACAAATGGATAGAGATCATGTTCATGGGTTAGAAAGCTCAGTATTAAGATTTCAGGTCTCACCAAATTGATTTAACACAATCCTAATAAAAATTTATTGCAGTTTTGAAAGTGACTCTGAAATTCATATGGGAGTAGAAAGGAACTAGAACAATCAAAACAACTTTGACAAAGAAGAACAAAATTGATGATTGACCCTACCTTATTTCAGACTTATTACAAAACTACAGTAGTCAAGGCAGTGTGGATTGGTGTCAAGATGATCAAATAGATCAATGAATCAGAATAGAAAGTCTAGCAAAAGACCCACATATATATGGATAAATGATTTTTGGCAAAGGTGCAAAGGCAATTTAAGTGTTCTAGCACAATTGGATACAATTTGAACAACTGGGTACCCATATATTTTTTAAAAATTGACTTCAGTCAGTCCTTCACACATACTTGAAAATTAATTCAGAATGGACCATAACTTAAGGGTAAAACCTAAAAATATAATATGAAACATCTGCAGAGTAGAAAACACTTGTATCCTTAGATTGGGTAAAGATATCTTAGATATAACATCAAAGATATTTTATAATCCATAAAATAACAAATTGATAAAGTATGCCTGATCAATATTTAAAATTTCTATTCTTCAAAATCCCCATTAAGAGAATGAAAAGATGAGCCACAGATTGGGAGAAAATGTTTGAAAATCATATATCTGATAAAGGACTTGTATGCAGAATATGTAAAAAACTGAAAACTCAATAATGAGAAAATGGACTGTTGGCACCCTGCTCACTTTGCCATCAGGCAGAAAGAGATACCTCAGAGATGTCAACTTATTTTAATATGGGTGTCAGGGTCACCAACAAAACATGACTAACACAGGCTCTGATGGAAGAACGTTTATTCATATAGAGAAGACAGAGCAAGGTCAGCTTCCCTCGTGGGCGTTGGTCCCCCATAGCCATTGGGTCTCCATCCATTGGTTGATGCCAGGAGCTGTTTTGATCTATACACACACCTTTTGTGCCATAGTGGACGGACAGCTCTGTGAAGGGACCCTGCTCTGCAATCTCTCTGCCAGGAATGAGGGTGGGGATGGGCAGGAACGGCAGAGAGGGTAAAACAGATGCCATTCAACCTGCCCATTTTCACCAGACAGTCCACAGTGATTGTACAGCACAATTGGGGAAGGAATGTGCCTGTGGGAAGGCCATGATCTGCTAGAGGACTATTTTATCTCAGGGTACTGGAGAAAGGAGTTAGCCCACATTTTTCATCCTATCCTAGAGCTAGGCTAACAGTCCGGAGCACAGGGTTTATTTATGGGCCATAGGCTGCACTCAGACCATTTTAAAAATGAGCAAAAGATTTGAACAGACATTTCATCAAGGAAGAAATACTGTTGGCACATAAGCACATGAAAAAATGCTCAACATCATTATTCGTTAGAAAAATGCAAATTAAAACCACCACGAGACACTACTATACCTTATTGCAGTGGCTAAAATTAAGAAGATTGGCCATACCAAGAGTTGGTGAGGTTGTGGAGAACAAGGAACTCTATATGCTGCTGGTGGGAATGTGGAATGGTGTAACTGCTTTGAAAAGAATTTGGTAGTTTCTTAAAACGTTAAATGTATGCCTTCTGTACGATCCCACCATTCTGTTCTTAGGTATTTATCCACATAAAGACATACACTAATGTTCATAGCAGCTTTATCTGTAATAACTAAAAGCTAGAAACCCAAATGTCCATTAAAGGTGAATGGATAAACAAACTCTAGGATATCCAAATAATAGAATAACATTCAGCAATAAAAAGGAATTAACCCTTGATACACACTCGACATGGATGACTGTCCATATAATTACGTTAAGTGGAAGAACTAGATCCTCCCCCCTATACACACACAAAAAAGAATACAGACTATATGTTCCCATTTATATAAAATTCTAGGAAATACAAACCAGTGTATAGTGATGGGCAGCAGATCATTGGTGGTCGGGGGAGGGGAGTAGTGTGGAGAGGTTGGAGTGGGAGGGGTGGATTAAAAAGGTGCACAAGGGAATATTTGGGGGTGTTGAGTATTTCATTATCTTGATTGCAGTGATGATTTCATGAGCGTCAAAATATATCAAATTTTACACTATAAATACATACATTTTATTGTTTGTCAACATTTCAGGGGTCCCCAAGATCATGCACACATTTTGCGAGTCCCTAGAAGGACTCATAGCATTCCGTATGAGATTTTTTACAGTGACCCAGAAAGGATACACAGCTGGATCTGTGGGAAACACAGCAGGAGGGTCTGGAGGAATACACCTGCAGGCTTTCCATGCTGGCTTTCTCCTCCCGAGGGTCATGCAGAGCATACTTTCCCTTTAGCAGCGAGAATGTGGCCGCATATGTGCAATATTTATGCTTAGGGAAACCCATCTGCGAGTCAGATTTCACAGTTTTTTTTGAGAGCTAGGCACATAGGCACCACCTGCCCAACAAAATTTCAGATTCCCAGCAAGGAAGCCCCAGGCAGGCAAGACAACCTTACCAGTGTAAGGGATGTTTCAAAAGCCGAGTTCCCAAGGGCCAGCCAGGAGACAGTCTGGCAAGCAGGCCTTTTAAAGATAATAGTCTTAGGCCTTGCTCTGCTTCCTTTTTTCTGCACAGTTATACCTCAGTAACACTTTTTAAAAAATGATAGTTATTATGAGATAGCACAAGACGATTATTATTTATCAAAAAAGTGATAAAGAATATAAAAATAGTAATTTCAGATTTGAGGGAGACCAGTACAGTGAGACCTTCATTGCTTGAAATGCTTCAGACCTTCAAATCCTCTTTTTTGCAGTGAGTTTGGATAAAATAAGTAAATTGAGATGGTTGGCAAATGGGGATTTCTCATTATTTTTACTCTTCAATAGTACAGCTTTTCATTTCAATTGTATTTGAAAATCTTTCCCAAGTATATAACTTTTCTTCTTTTCATTTAAAAAATTCGATGATAGATAGCCATTATTGTAATCATGCTCAATTGAGCATATCCTGTTGTATAGCAATGGAAGGTAACCCACTGGTGTTGGAATTAAATTACCCCCAACAACAGGAGCTCCTCTGCAGGTGTGCAGGTTGTGCCCTGCAAACGACCCATCCAGCTGAGAGGATGAATGAAGCGCATCCCACACCCTGATGGCCAAATCATGGGCATCAGCATGGGGTGCGACTGCTCGAGGGCATGGGATCTTTTTCTAGTTTGCGCAAAGGTGTTGTGTGACTGATGGTGGTCTCACTCAACTTGAGTTGAGGGAGAAGGTGGTGGTGGTGACGGTGGTTTCCTCCCAAAATGCTGCCTGGTTTTAGCAGCTTTTCTTGTGAGCGTGTTTTTCTCCCTAAAGAAATTCAGCAAAGAGCTTTTCGTTGGGGATTGTGTTTAGCCAGGATTCTACTTGTACAACAGTGTGGGCCAGAAGAGGACAAGCTACTCATCCTGTGTGAGGTGTTTTCTTCTCTCATTTAGCAAAATTGCCCTTGAAAGGCAGGTGAATTTAGTGTGCATTTTTCTTTTTGTCACTCTTGAGGATGCCTGTTGCCTGTTCTGTTGCCTGGATCCCACTATTAATGTCCCCTGCCAGGATTTCTATGTATCCGTAGCAATAAAAAAATTCAGAGAAAGAAGGCTCCTGTGGCTTCGCAGAATGAAGGTGATTACTGAGTATTAAAGTTTCCTAAAGGGGGGAAAGAAGCGCCTCCCAGCAGAAGTATTGTTTAAAAGATTCAGCTCTGAAACAGAATAGAAAATATCTGATAGTCACAACCTGGCTTTAAAATAAGTGACGTTCATGTATTGACATCCACTTTATTTATCTTAAGTCACTGCCTAAACATATGACTTGGTACAAAGCTGATGGTGCTGAGCAGCCAAACAGCAATGAATTAGGATTGCAGTCTATCAATGGAAGTGTTCTGTTTGCAAATCTTCAACTTTTGGAAATCTGCCCCTACTTCTCTTTCCCCTACCCCCATTTCTTCTATGTGGCTCACATTCCTTTCCTCTCTTCATGTTCTTTTCTCTAAGGAAACTTAAGTATGTCTCTTTCCCCTTTTCGTAGATGCGAACCACGCGCAAGGTCTCTGTCTGGCCAGTGGGGCTGGTTGGTGGGCGACGCTATGAACGTCCGTTGGTGGAAAATGGCAGAGTCGTTGGTTGGTACACCGGCTGGAGAGCAGACAGGCCTTTTGCCATCGACATGGCAGGTGAGGATGGTGACATTTGTTCTTGCCTGAATGTTCTTACTGATGCTCCAATTTGTAATGGTGTACCAGAGGAAGAAAGCTTTCAAAGACCCTAGATCACACCATATGCAGCTTGTTGAAATATTTGCTTAAACCTTCACAATAGGCTCTTAGGTTCAGTCAAGTGGAAATTGATTTTAGGGGGGTGATCAGACAATGCTCATTCTGCTCCATTTTGTCACCTGTCTATGAGCCATTTATTTATCCAACAAACGTTAATGTGCCAGGTACTGGGAATTCAGTGGTGAGAAACATACCTGGCCCCTGCTTCAGAAGAGTGTATTAACTGGAACTTTTCCTTACCTCTCTCTAGAAGACCAAGTTACTAAATATATCAAATGCTTATTGACAAATTTCAGAGTGATAAAAAGTTGATGATCATTTTAAATTTAATGTTTAACTTTAAAGCATAAGTTTAATGCCTATTGGTACATTTTATAGCTAAAATATAAAACTGGACTACTGCTTTTTCAATTGTTTATTAACTTTGAGTTTAACCATCTTTTAATGTTTTTATTCTCTAACCAACCAGTTCAATTGAATAAGACCTGTATAGGTACCACAAGTTCTAAAAGGCTACTTTATAATAAAGTGCCTCATTTTCTGTGGGTGATATAAAATGATGACTGTGATAACTGTGGAAGGACATAGTTTGAAACATGAGGCTTAGAAGCTAAAAAATTACTGACATCTATAACCTAGAAGATGGAGGCAGAATGGTTTCCAAATTGATCTCATCAATCTTCAAGTCTGAGCACAGCTCTGTCTGTCTGTCAGCCTATGCTTGGCCAATCTTTCTTCTGTGTGTATTTCCTGACTACAGTCAGAATCTCTGTGCTCAGAAATCTGATGGAATGAAGGCTGATTTCTGAACTGGGTTCATCACTTTTATTCTGACAATACTATAAATTTGAGGGAGCAAGATTATGAAGAACACTGGGAGTAAGAGCTGTTGGGGGAAGCTCTCACTGATGGCAGTGTGGCAGGTGTGTCATATTGCACCAGGGAGAAGATGTATTTTTATTTAACATATAACAAACTTTTCCTGCGTGCCAGCTTTGTGGAACTGTATGTCGGTCTCTGACCACAAGGGCAGTCTGGGTCTCTTTCCTGATCACCTTTCCCCACCCTCTTCTCTGCATCCTGACCTCCCCCTCCCTCTTACCATCTCAGCCATACCCTTTGGTCTCCAGTTCTTGCATCCCCAGAGCTGAGGATCTCAAACCAAAGTATTTACCTGGAGGCAGGTGGAGAGGCAGGTTAGCCGTAATTGGAAGGTCCTGAGGATTCTCGAATGAGTCCTTTCTTTAATCAAGTCTGAGTTCATGGCCCTGAAACTACAAGGCTGACCATAATGTATCTTTTGAAAAGTAGGCATCTTGCTTGTCAGAAGTGTTACTTTGAGCAGAAAGTTTAGAGAACATTGAGGTAAGTCTTTTCACTTCTCTGGGATTTGGTTTCCTCATGTATAAAATGGGGCAGTAGCATGAGATGACCTATAAGGGCTCTTCCAACGCATTATTCCTTTTCCTCATTTCCCTCTTTAGGACGCTTCAAGAAAAGCCTAGGTCTCTGGACTTCTAAGTGAAGATTATGATGCAAAAGCAACCAGATGACAGATGTTTGACACTTACCTTTCTAAAGCCTTATTTCAATACAAACTCCACAGACATGTCTTCTCACACACAGTTTTCTGCCCATTACCCTGCAAGGGTAACTTCAAGGTCAGGGTGACTTGGATAACTTCCTAGGGTTTAGTAATAGTTTTATGTAGATGATCAAGTACCCAGTAAGCCTATTGAACATTTTGCATTGGTCTCCCCTAGAGGTTGGGTTAAAATAGATATTTCTAAAATTCAAGAAAGGCACCTGAGCTTTGTGCAATAAAGCTGGCCTGTGACAAGATGTTCGATGCCCTTTCACTGCCAGATTCTGTGGGATGTTATCCTACATGACACGACCGATGTTTGGATTTTTCTAAGCATCTCACTGTGTTTTCAAGGCTTAGTAAAAATATGTAAGAACTGTCCCAGTAAATATGAATGATGTTGGTCTTCTGTTAATTTTTGTTTTAAGATAAGAAAAAAGTCTGTCTCTAAACATACAGCTTCTTTCACACAACAATTTTACTTACTTCACACATGTGACCTTGCTTAGCATCTTAGTGTTCAGTAAATAATTGATATTTTTCTAAGTCTTTAAGTGAGAGTATTTGGTTAATAATATGGTTCTGACTGAGATGCTTTCTTCTAATTCACTTTTTTTAAAAAATTCCTTACCAGATTCATTTACCCTCTGTAGGAAGAGGGAAAAGGCCTTGGGCCTACACGTCCAACAGTACTTCTCACTTTGATGTAATACTCACACATACGCACACTCAGGCACACACACACACAGTCAGACTCCAGAGGGTGAGAAAGAAGCTCGAAGCCCACTTCCCTACTCTGCCCAGACAGTTAGAGGGAATGCTGCTTTGAAAATGGTCTAGGATAGTTGAAGGAGATGACTATATTGGAGCCTGCATCTTCCTTGCATTTTCCAAAGCTGCTTAAGAAACACAAAACATAAGGAGCCCAAACTTAACATTTCCATAGCTGTCTTGCTTCAGACGTTTGAGTATATTCAGTAGAAACACCTCATGATCTGTCCTGCTTGTATTTCTGTAAAGTCATAGCATAGACCTTCACAAGAAGCTCATTTGAGTGTGATACTTCATGTCATTTAGGGAACTTTTAATCAGACTTTTCTCTTTATTGCCATATTGGACTTTGCAAATGCCATTTTCTGCTCTCAGATGAGGAAACACTCTTCTGAAATTATCTCGTGTGCACATTACAGAGAGAATTAAAGATTATTTCTGTTCTACTGGGGAAAAATTAAAAATAACTTTCTAAGGATTATTACTGTAAAGATTAATACAGTTTCCCACAAGATGGAAAGAAAGCACTGGAGGTAGCCCTTGCCCTGGCAGCAGTGTGGTTAAGTAGGGCCCATGCCGCTCTGCCAGGCCAGTGAGATTCTGGAATCTCTCTCCTGGTCTCTGCCTCAGGCCTCAATTCCTACACTCCAGACAGCAGGTGACTAGCCAGTTTTTACTGACTAATAGCACAATATGACACACTGAGTTTTTAGCTCTGTTTCGAAGGTAAGGAAATTACTTTCATGTGACAGATTCACCTTGGCCACTTCCAGGGAGGAAGAATCATTGCATGAAAGAACTGAACGGAAAGTATTATTCAGCCTTGCCAGGAGGTACAGATTTGTCAAATTCAGAATTCTCAACATTTGCATGCACCTTCTTCTTCACTCTTGGGGGGGGGGCAGGCGGAGCGCTGTGGTTCTTCAGTGATGGTGTATATGGTACCCAGTTGCATGCCTGTCACACAGTAGGAGCTAAGCAAAGATCCTATCATAAAGATGGGTTTCTCCTACATCCCTGTTATACTGATGTTCTCATCCACAAAAGCAAAGGGCTACACTAAATGGTATCTTGGGGTCATCTCCAGCTTTGTCCGTAACATTTTCATGACTGATGATAATGAGACGTGATCATGAAGTGATAGAATGTTCCTCATGCATGGCTTTGGTAGATAGAGATCTAGAAGGACTCTGGCCTGGGAATCCTGTGTCATGGGTGAGCTAAAGCCCTGAGGCTGGGTGAGCTCCCATGGGGAGACTCTGTAGCTGCCTAGGCTTGCGTCCTGAGGAATAGTCACTTAAGGGGGCTGCAGGGGAAGGAGTCAGGGAAGCAGAAAAAGCCCAGGAAGGTGGTGGGGCAGACCGAAGACAATAGTCACTTGGAGAGACGAGGTGAGGAATTGTAAATTAGGTTGTTGGATGCTTCATGTAGATGGAAGAGGAGGTTTTTTGGTGAATGTGAGGGTGAGAGCTAGAAGCAGACAAATGCCATTGGTGTGGCTGGTAGCTGTTGGGACCTTGAAGACTGCCCTCTGGGCCAAGGGATGTATGAAAGAATAAAGGGCCTGAAATCAGGAGGACTAAGAGGTCAGCAAAATTGTCTGAGGAAAGGGAAAGTAGACCACAGGGGCTGGGGAGGGTACGTTTGGTCCTGAAAGAATTAAGGACATTTCTTTTTGGCAGGACAGTAATTATAAAGAAAGTTGTGGAAATGAGTGACTGGGAGGGCAGCAAGGAGGCATAGGCTAGGAAGGGCTTGGGTGGGATGTCCTGAGGTCCCTTCCAACTCTAAGGTTGTGTGAGTTTTGACGAGCTCTGATTCTGATTGAGGTGGTTCTAGGTGGTCCAACTGGTGTTTACTTTCTTGTCTTTTGATATTTAGCTTCTCTGTAACTTATTCTTTATCACAGTCTTTCCAGTTGGTAGTAGTTTCAAATCTTTGGAGACATAAGGTCCTTTTAAAGTAGGAAAGTGAAGCATTCAGATCCATGTTGTAGAAGAGTTCTCGAGAGGAAAGAGGGTGGATGGAAGGAGATGCATAATTAGAGGTAGTGGGGCAGGAGAAGACTCAAGTAATCTGTGATGACATTGGAAGAGAAAGAGAGATGGTAGTGATTTCAAGAGATAGGAGAAGTGCTCCCACCCCCTAAGGATGGAGAAGACATTGACATTTTGAGAGGGATGAGAGACCCAAAGGAGAGAAAATGAGAGGGATCAGGACCTAGAGAGGCATGTTCATGTTGGGCAGGAGTACCATTTACTCCTAAGGAAGGTGGTGAGGTAAGTAAGGAAACCCAAAGTGGGAATGGGGAGGGCTGTGGGTTGTTGGAGGCCAAGCCATCTGCCAAGTGTTTTGTTTTTGTTTTTGTTTTAATTTTCTTTTTTTAAAATTTTTAAAAAATTTTTATTTATTTCTCTCCCCTTCCCCCCACCCAACCCCAGTTGTCTGTTTTCTGTGTCTGTTTGCTGTGTTCTTTGTCCGCTTCTGTTGTTAGCAGCACAATCTGTGTTTCTTTTTGTTGCATCATCTTGTTGTGTCAGCTCTCCGTGTCTGCGGTGCCATTCTTGGGCAGGCTGCACTTTGCGCTGGGCGGCTCTCCTTATGGGACTCCTTGTGTGTGGGGCTCCCCTATGCGGGGGACACCCCTGTGTGGCAGGGCACTCCTTGTGCACATCAGCACTGCACATGGTCCAGCTCCACACGGGTTAAGGAGGCCCAGGGTTTGAACCGCGGACCTCCCATGTGGCAGACGGACACCCTAACCACTGGGCCAAGTCCGCTTCCCTGCCAAGTGTTAATTGTGGTTGAGCATAGGTCTGTACTGAGTCTTAGAGAATTTACAGTCCCTGTCCCAAGTTGAGAGAGAATGGGTATGATAAGTACATAACTGACTATACTATGAGGCAGGAAATTAGGTTGAAATGGAATTTTCTGAGTTTCATTTAAAGAGATAACATAGCTGCTATTGGGAGGGGTTGGGAAAAAGGTGTTTTGGAAGAGGTAGCACTTGAGAGGCAACTTAAAAGCTGCATCCAGGCCAGAGTGAGCGAACAGGGACTGGGCAGGCTCTGGGAACAGTAAATCACTGCAGGGTGTGTGTAGCTGCTAAGGAAAAGGCAAGCCAGGGTCAGATGGTGAGAACTCTCATTTCTGGGATGAGAAGTTTCCAGCTATGTGGATACTGGAGAGTCTTTGAAAACTGCAACAGATTTGATCAGAAGTGTAATTTGAAAACAGTGTAGTGCAAGTGAATTGGGATGGAACCTGGGGGCTTGTGCAGCCATCTGGCCTTAGGGTAGTGAGGCCTATATAGGGTAATAGGAGTTGAAAGGAGGCTTTAAATACAGCAGCTATTTGTTATTAAGTTGTAACAAGCCATTTCAGAGTATGTCCAAAAGTCAGAAGAAATTTAGATTTTTTTAACACCCTTTTTCTTGTATGGTAAATTGATAACTGATGTATTAAATTTGAAATTTTGTTTAGTTTTAATTGGTATAAACTGTATTATCCTTTGAGTCATAATTTATGTGCAGAAGTTATGGTAATCTTGCATAATCAGAACATTCTTTTAACCAGAACACCAATTGTGTAAAAAATGGGAGTCTGCATTTTAGGAGAAAAAATACATTATCTTACTAAAGTTTCTAGGTTCTGGATCCGTTGTGGGTACGTTGTTCTGTGGAGGATTGTGGAGTGTGAAGGGGCTTAACATCAGAAGGAAGACATTTGCGTCCACCCTGTAGCATTTGCCTGCACCCTGTCCTCTCTGGTCCCCATTCCACCCAGAAGCAGAAGGAATCTTTCAGGAATGCAAACTGGATTTTGTCAGTCCCTTGCTCACAGCTCTTCAGAAGCTTCGTGTGCTCTTGGGAGAAACAAGTCCTTCTCATCACTGATGCAAAATGTCTGGCCCACCCCTGCTGACCTTACCAAGCTCATCCACCCCCTCTGGCTCTTTGAGATCAGCCATCTCCTTCAGTTCCCCCAGCATGCCTGGAGCACTCTTTCCTTAGCTCAGCCCTGCATCTTCTCTGTTTAAAAGTCACTTTCTCAGGGAAGCCTTTGCTAACACTACAGATGAAGCCAGCCTCCCCATGCCCATTTGTGTTGGCTCCTGTACTTCTGCACCACAGCACTTACCACAAGGGGAGTAGATCGTTCACTGTGTTGCTGAAGCCCCCGCATGCCCGTGTCCTACACTGACAGGAACACAGCCTTCAGGACTGTCCTGTCCTCCACTCAGCCCCCTGTGTGCCCTGCAGCCTGAAGGTGGGGCTCATGAACTGTTCTATTGTATAGAGTGTGTCCTCTCTCAACTTAGAGTCACATAAAAAATAAATAAATAAAAACATAACTAGAGTAAACATAACTGATGAGGGACCAGGGATAAGAGTGTGGGATTGTCAATTCCAGGCAGACCACTAAAACTCTCTTTTCATGGGCTCTTGGAAGGGCCATGAGAATAACAGTGATTCATAACCGCCTTTGTCTTGGTATTTGTCCACAAGGGATTTTGCCAGGATTAATGGCAAACCCTTTCTTGGTGGATGATGTACTGATAAACCTCAGCCCTGTCCACATCAGATGATCATCAATGCCAGATGAGCACAGTCAAAATTAATGAAGTTTTACTTTGCTTAATGAATATAAACTGCAAGAAAATGAAGGTGATGACCTTGCCACTTTGGTGCCATTTGTAATTTAAGTGTGCTGTTTCCATGTGTGAATGTTTTGAAGGAGAATGATAAAGTTATTAAGTGTTTTCATTAGAATGACTTGATGTGTCATAGGGTACCTCTTAATACAGGGTCTGGGGACTGACATGGGACTTTGTCCTTATGTTGCATGGCTATCACTAGAATGAAGTGTGGGGTGTCTGGGAGAAGACTGCAGCTGCAAGGGAGTCTGCAGAACCTCAGGGTGGTGATGGAGTGTTAAGGCAGTGGGGAGCCTTTTGGCCACATCCTATCCATTTTCAGAATGAGACTTGCAGGATCCGAAGGCCTCAGTACCATGTTTCTGTGCGGTCCACATGTGACCTTGGCTGTGCTGGATAGAGGTGGGTGAGTAGGGAGAGGAGCACCTGTGTATCTGTGTATTGATAATTAGGGTACTTTGTCTGGGGCAGCAGGGGGTAGTAGGCTGGTGATGTTCAATCCAGGCGGAGAAGTGGGGACAACTGGTCTCAGGCCCTATTCCACGTCAATTATAGCAGCCGTCCATTTACATACTGGAATTCCCTCAAGATTTAGTGAGATAAAGCATTTGTTCAGGACTAAGAATTTTGAAAAACAAATTATTTCCCTTCTGTCAGGGAAATCCAGCAGACTTAGTAATTCTATTTTGTTTACTAAATATTTACCAGGCATCAGGCATTCTGAGACATTCTATGTGCTTACTTATTTAATCCTTACTCAACTCTATGAGGGATGTGCTAGTATTATTATCCCCTTTAAAATATAAGGAAACTGAGATATAGATGTTCTTAGCATGTCCAAGGTTGCACAAGGATTAAGTTGGAGCCAATATGTCTCCAGAGATGGCTCTCTCACTTGGCTTTGAAACAGAGTTCTGGATCACTAGCTTCCATTTTCTTCATCTGTAGAATAGGAGCCATGAAATGCCTTACAGAGTAAGACATCACGTACAGAGCACCTGGTAGAAGGTGCTAAGAGGACTTTCTTAGCACCTTCTCAGACCGTATCTTTGCGTGCAAGTAGCGCACACATTTATTCAGCTGAATCGGGCCAGTGCTTTGTTTGACTGATTATTGCACTGGTTGGATCCATGTAGGCAGCTGTGGGGTAGAAGGATTGCTGACCTACAGGCCCCCCTCAGGAAACAAGCAGGCACTATAGCCAGAAGTTCTAGCATAATCTTTATTCCCTTATAGGTTGGTCACCTACTGCGTGGGTATAGTGAAGTTAAAACTGATGTTTCATGAATACACCACCTATAGCTGTCTCAGATTCTTCTCAAAGATAGTACTTAAGAACATGCCAACCCTTTACTTTGGGCTTATGATGAACTTTGGTTTGCCTCTGGCTGGTGGATCTGTGCTCATTACCATTATATGAATTATCGTTGTTTAAGGAAAATTACATGCTTATTTTCATAATTTCCCATCTGAAAAACTAAACAACCCAAAAAGGCACTTGAGTGTTCTAAAAGAAAATGCCATTTGTAACATTTAGATGTGCCAGGTGATTGGTGTAGGGTATTTCAGGTTGTCCCTGCTGCTAACAGGCAACAAATCTATCTGGAGCCGCAGGCATTTGCTCATTATATAAATTATTGAAGACTCACGGGAAGGATTTGAAAGAATGATTCCCACCTTTTCTAATCAGATCACAATAGGGGATAAATGTCCTTTATTACAATCTTGACCTTCCCAAGTTTCTAAGAGAGACCATTTGTAGATAGAAATTTCATTTGGAATCTCACTGAAAAGAGAGATGGTTTCTTGGTATAAGTAAGAACGAAGGCCTGTTACTCTGACCCACTGACCTGAGGGCTGGCACAAAGGCCAGTTTTCTTTGGTATGCAGTTTGGCTCCATGGCTACCACACATTTCTCTGCAGTTGGCCTCAGAAGTTGGAGTTAGTGGTTGTTCCTGTCTGGGTTCTCTGAATAGCTGTAATCACTTGACCTCAAACCTCAGCACGTTAAGCCACCACATTTCAAATCCCTGAACCACAACCAGCTGCTAGGGTAAGCCAGCCTGCTCTAAGCAGATGGCCCTGAGATCACTGAGAACTGCACATACTGCCCTCATCTGGGATATAAGATCACTCATTCTTCCTATGTTCACCTGATTAATTTCTCATCACCCTTCAAAACTCATTTGGTAATTGTAGCTGTTTGGCATTATTTATGAATTCCAAAATAGATATTGAATTATATTTGTAAATTGATCTATTCCTCTGGGCATATTAGATAATATTGGATTCAGAGATTTCACTTTTACTAGATTAAATTATGATTTAAGCTCTGATTGGGCCACTGCTGTAGGATGTTGAGTCTCTGCTCCCTTGGTGCAGGGACTCTGCCACAAGGCAGAACAAAGAGTAGAACTTTTTTGATGTTGGAGCCCTGGGAAGTAAACACACAGAAGAAGAACACAGAGGAGTTGAGACAGCTCCATAGACACAGCAGAGGACCTGGGAAGAGAGAGAGCCTGATAGTCTACAGCTGACCTTGTGGAGAAACCAGAGAAGCTGAGCTTGGAGAGGAATGAGCCCCAGGAGAGAGACGAGACTTATCCCAGCCCACAGCTGATGTTGGAAGAAGTTGGGACCATGGAGCTTTAAGAGGAAGAAGGAGGCTCAACCCTTGCAGACGTCAACAGCCATCTTTCTCCAACTTGGCAACAGGCTTTGGTGAGGGAAGTAACTTACGCTTCCTTGTAACTGTAAGCTTCAACCCCAAATAATACCCTTTATAAAAGCCAACAAATGTCTGGTCCTTTGCACAAGCACCCCTTTAGCTGACTAATACAGTAGTCACTTATCTTTCCCCTTGCATCAAATACACTTGTCTTTTCCCTCACATCAAATCCAAAATAAAGTTGAAGCAGCCTTGGAAAAAATGCAGTGCAGCCAAGGTAAGAACAGCAGGTGTTCTTAGGTCAGAAGGTACTCTAAGGTTCTTTCCTTCTTTCCAGCGGCACCGGGAATCTGTGTTTCTTGTTATTGCATCATCTTGCTGTGTCATCTGTCCGTGTGTGTGGTGCCATTCTTGGGCAGACTGCACTTTCTTTCACGCTGGGTGGCTCTCCTTACGGGGCGCACTCCTTTGCGCATGGGGCTCCCCTATGTGGGGGACACCCCTGCATGGCAGGGCACTCCTTGCGCGCATCAGCACTGGGCATGGACCAGCTCCACACGTGTCAAGGAGGCCTGGGAATTGAACCGCGGACCTCCCCTGTGGTAGGCGGATTCCCTATCCATTGGGCCAAGTCCGCTTCCCCTTTTCCTACTTTTTAATAGAGGCTGTTCTAATAGGTGTGAAATGATATCTCATTGTAGTATTGATTTGCATTTCCTGAATCACTGGTGACGTTGAACATTTTTTCATGTGATTTTTTGTCATTTGTATTTCTTCTCTGGACAAATGTCTGTTCAAGTCTTTTAACTATTTTTTGATGAGTTCCTTTGCCTTTTTGTTGTTGAGCTGTAGTATCTCTTTATATATCATGGATATAAAACCCTTATTGGATATGTGATTGCCTTTTCTTCCATTGGAGTCAGCTGCCTTTTCACCCTTTTGACAAAGTCATTTGAGATACAAAAGTGTTTACTTTTGAGGAGGCACCATTTATCTGTTTTTCCTTTCATTGCTTATTCTTTGGGTATAAGGTCTAAGAAGATACTGCCTACCACAAGATCTTGAAGATGTTGTCCTATATTTTCTTCTAAGAGTTTTATGGTTGTAGCTTTTATATTTAGGTCCTTGGTCCATTTTGAGTGAATTTTTCTATAAGGTGTGAGATACTGATCCACTCTATTTCTTCTGGATATGGAAATTCATTTCTCCTGACACCATTTATTGCATAGACTGTTCTGGCCCAGCTGGGTGGTTTTGACAATCTGGTCAAAAATCCCTTGACCATAGATGAGTGGGTCTATTTCTGAGTTCTCAGTTTGGTGCCATTGGTTATTCTGTCTATCTGTATGTCAATACCATTTGTTTTTACCACTGTAGCTAAGTAATATGCTTTTTTTTTTTCATTTTTTAAATTTTATTTTATTTTTTAAAGTTGATAGATCACACAAAATGTTACATTAAAAAATATGAGGTTCCCATATACTCCACTCCGCACCCCCCACCCCATCACTTTTTTTAAGTGTATTTTTTTGAAGATACATAGATCACAAAAAATGTTACATTAAAAAATATAAGAGGTCCCCATATAATCCACACACTCCCCACCCCACTCCTCCCACATCAACAACCTCTTTCATCATTGTGGCACATTCATTGCATTTGGTGAATACATTTTGGAGCACTGCTGCTCTACATGGATAATAGTTTACATTGTAGTTTACACTCTTCCCCCAGTATATTCAGTGGGTTATAGCAGAATATATAGTGTTCAGCATCTGTTCCTGCAATATCATCTAGGACAACTCCAAGTCCTGAAAATGACCCCACATCACATCTCTTTTTCCCTCTCCCTGCCCTCAGCAACTCCCATGGCCCCTTTCTCCAGATCAATGCTACAATTACTAGTCACAATAGTACTATAGTAGAATATCAGTAAGGCCTCTCTAATTCATATTTTATTCCTCCATCCTGTGGACCCTGGGATGGTGATGTCCACTCCACCTCTATATCAGGAGGTGGCTTAGATCCCACATGAATGATGGATGCAATTCTCCTGCTTGCAATTATAGGCACTCTCAGTTCTGTGGTGTAGTAGTTGACCATCTTCATTTCCATGTTAGCTGGCCTGGGAAGTCCAATGAACCAGAGGGTAGGAGTTGCAACTTTGCTGAGGCTCAGGGCCCAGCTGGCACATGGACTGTCCAGAGATTCAAGTCTCTTGAGTATACACCAACCTTAGCACCAATCACAGGTTCAGTAAAAGTGACAGAAGAGGCCTGTGTAGAAAAGTCACATCTGAGTCTATCTCCATCTCACTCAGGAGTACAAATTCCAAAGTAGGGTCCACTGACATGGCACTGAACTCCAGAGCCATCTGCTATGACCATAGAACCTGTTGGTCTCCATAGCCCTCAGGAGAACCAGTACCTGGGATTGTGTCTACTTTGGCTGTCTCTGGGGTCCTGCTGAGGAGTGCATAAGCGCAACCCCTCTGATGACCTCCCGACTCTTTTTTGAAGACTCTTAGCCATATAAACTCATTTGTCTTTGCCATTTCCCTCCTTTTTTCAAGGTCAAAAAGCAGTTTTTTAACATATGATCTATATGTAGGCTGAGATATTCCTCTGGTCTGAGTTGACCCTTTTATTCAAGGTCTCTTTCTAGTTGCATCATCAGTTAGTGATTGGTAGTAATCCCTCAGCACCAGAGAGGCTTGTCCCTGGGAGTCATGTCCCATGCTGGGGGGAAGGTAATACATTTACGTGCTGAGTTGCTTAGAGTGTGTGGCCACATTTGAGCAATATGGAGGCTCTCAGGAGGTAACTTTTAGACACCCTGCCGCTCTAGGCCTAGTTCATATTTCAGGCACACAGGCTCATAAGCATAGTCATCAATATCAAGGGCTCATCATTGGACCATCCTTCTTCACTGATCTTTGCCCTTGCACTTGGGAGATTGTTGCCGTTCCATTGGGGTATGTGACAGAGTTCTCCCTCATTGTAACTCCGCACTCCCTCATTGTAAGTGTAACTACTATGAAAATACCCAACATATATCTGAACATTTTTATGTGCCCTTCATACATGCCCTGGAGAACTCTCTCCCAACCATGTTGCCCCATTAATAACACCCCACACCAGTGTTCCTCCCCTGCCATAGTTGAACCTCTCTGTGGTCCAAAACTCCTTCAAAAATGAAGCCTAAAATATTGCCAAATTCAATTAATAGGAAATTGAAATATAGTGATGGGTTTAAAGATTAGAAATAGAATACATACCAATTTAGAAAAACTAAAATAAAGTAGAAATAAACTGAGGTATTAAAAAATTAAAAATATTATAACACTTTGTTTTTGATATTTTGCCTTTCATCACTCTAATAGGTGTCGCCCTGTATGTACAGTGGCAAGGCAATTTCTTTCATTTCTTCCTAGTGTCTACATCCTTTCTTTTTCTTTTTTTCCTTTTTCTAATTTTTAATTTTGTCTTCAAAAAAGTTTTAGATCACAGTAATCCACATATACAATATAGGGGACTCCCATATATCCAGCATCAAACCCTTCTCCCGCTTCCCCAGCAATGATCTTTTTACATGTTCATGTTATATTTGCTGCAGCTGATGTACAGATATTGAAACATAGCTATCAAACATGGTTCCATTTTGCTTTACATTATAGTTTGTATTTTAGACTATACACTTTTCTTAATTTTTAGTTTCCTTATGTTTTACCTTATGTTTACATTGGGTGGAGACCCATACATTGAGTGTGAAGGTGTACCCACATCCTGGGGAGGCCTGGGGGAATTGTGTCTCTCGAGAGAATTGGTGGCTCCCAATGGGTTAGAGCAGTCTAGTATATCAAGCCCTCAGCATTGTTGCACGTATCTGTGAATCTGGTCCTTCAAACAGTGAAGATTGATTGTCACTGTGGGCCCTGAGGGGAGGGGGAAAGAGGTATAGAATAGATGGAAGCAAGGTAACTGGAGAGCAATGGAAGTGTTACACAGATTATGCAGTGATGAATATAGGACATGTTAAATTACACTAAAAGTGAGTAAAAGTAATGCTTAAAGTCAAAGTGAAAGTCCTCCAGCTTCGATCTTCTTTTTTAAGATATTTTTGGCTATTTGGGGCCCTTTACTCTTCTAAATAAATTTAATATTTGACCTTTCCATTTCTGCAAAAAAGGCTGTTGGGATTTTTATTGGGATTGCATTGAATCTGTAAATCAGTTTGGGTAGAATTGGTATTTTAATGATATTTAGTCTTCCAATCCATGAACACAGAATGTCCTTCATTTATGTAAGTCATCTTCAGTTCATTTTAGCAGTGTTTTGTAGTTATCTGAGTACATGTTTTTTATGTCCTTGGTTAAGTATATTCTAAATGTTTGATTCTTTTAGTTGCTATTTTAAATTGAATTTTTTTCTGATTTACTCCTCAGATGCTCATCAGTCCTGTATAGAAACACTATTGATTTTTGCATATTAATGTTATATCCTACCACTTTGCTCTAGTAGCTTTTTTTGGGTGAGGGTGGTAGCAAAAGTTTTATCTATCAGATATGTAATTGATACAGTTTAGCTAATCACAGGTTTTTTTAAGGTCTACATCAATTTTTATTTTTTATTTTTTTACATTTTTTACATTTTTAAATGTTACACAAAAAATATAGGAGATTCCTGTATGCCTCACTTCCTACCCCTTCCACACTTTGCCAGTTTAACAAAGTTCCTTCATTAGTGTGGTACATTTGTTTCAATTGATGAACACATATTGAAGCATTGTCACCAACCATGGATTATAGTTTACATTATAATTTACACTCTGCCCCACACAATTTTATAAGTTATGACAAAATATATATTGGCCTGTATCCATCATTGCAACATCCTGCAAGACAATTCCCATATCGTAAAAATGCCCTCATATTACACTAATTTTTCCCTCTTCCTCCTGACAGACCCTCCAGTGGCCACTGCCTCCACATCAATGATAAACATTTCTTCCATTGCTAGAATACAATAAGTCTTTAGTAGAATAATAGTAAGTCTACTTTAGTCCAGTGTTCATTCCCCAATCTTACAGATTTTGGGATGGTGTTGCCACTCTGCCTGTAATTGAGAGGGGGCTTAGATCACATGGGACAGTTGGATGGAACTGTCTTGCTTGCAGTTGTAGAATTGCTCTGTTCCTTTGGGATGGGTGTTGTCCATCATTATCTCCTTGTTAGTTATCCTAGGTGAGTCCAGTGAACTGGAGAGTAGGTGTGGCAACTCTGCTGAGATTCATGGCCCAACTGGCATGTGGACAGACCGAAGATTTATGTGTCTTGGACATAAGTATAGTACTAACTATAGATTCAAATAGAAGGGGCAGAAGAGCCATGTGTAGGGAAACCACAAATGAGTCCAACTCTGTTACACTTGGAAGCATAAGCTCCAAAGTAAGGTCCACTGATAGGGTGCCAAACTCCTGAGCTATCTACCCTGTCTTTAATGTCTAGATATCTCTAGAGCCCTCAGGAGCCCCACTATTTGAGGCAATATTTACTTTGGCCATCAGCGAGATCCTGCTGAGACGTGCATAAGCATAACCTCTGGAATAATCTTCCGACTCACTTTGAATTCTCTTAGCCATAAAAACTCATTGTATTTACCCTTTTCGCCTTTGGGTCAAGGTCTTTTTCCAGGTGCATTGCTAGTCAGCACTTGGTAATAATCTCTTGGTCCTAGGGAGGCTTATCCCCGGGAGTCATGTCCCATGCTGGAGGGAAGGTAGTGCATTTATATGCTGAGTTTGGCTTAGCAAGAGGCCACATTTGAGCAACAAGGAAACCCTTAGGAGGTAACTCTTAGGCAACATATACTAGTCTAAGTTTCCACTTCAAAAGAAAAGGTTCAAAAGTCCAATCATCAATATCAAGGGCCCTTCGCAATGGTCTATCCTCCTTCACTAGGCAGCGCCCCTGTACTTGGGGGATTCTTGCTGTCCTATTAGAGAAAATAGCAGAATCCCCAGGATGGAATTCAATAGTTTTAGTTATTGTGTGGGTCTCCACCCACCATGACAATGCCCCATGAACACTTGAACACATTCATATGCCTTAGAGATATGCCCTAGGAGAACCCCCTCTCATGCATCTCCCTTTCAGCAAAACCACACACCAGTGATCCTCCCCTGCCACAGTTGTGACCCTTCTGTGATCCAAAACCTTTGAAAAAATGAAGCCAACAAAATAACTAAATAAAATTAATAAGAAAATGAAATGATAGTTTGAAAAATAGCAATACAAATTTTTTTTCGATTTGAAATATTAAAAAAAAATTTTAGATACTGTAAGACCAGTTGTCTCATATGTACAGTCACATTTTCTTCTGTATATTGCCCCAGTGTCTTATTTTTTTTTTCATTTTATCTTCAAAGAGGTTCTAGCTTACAGAAAAGCCATGTACAGAATATAAGGAATTACTATATACCCAATGCCCTCTGCCTTTTCCCCTCTCCCATTAATAACATTTTACATGCGGATGGTATATTTTTTACAAATGATGTGCAAATATTTGAGCATTGCTATTAACCATGGTCAATGGTTTACATTATGATTTACATTTTGAACCATACACTTTTATAAATTTTGACAAAATGTAAAATGGTCTGTATCTATTATTGCAAGATCTTGCAGAACAATTCTAATGCCCTAAATGCCATAAAAATGCTCCATCTATTCTATCTTCCCCCCACTCCCCTTGGGACCTATGGTAGCCATAAGTTTCACTTTTTGAAGAATAAGATTCATAGTTACTTGCAATAATATTGAGGGCTTGACATACTGCTCTGTTTTCTTTTATTAGGTACTGCCTATGTTCTCAAGAGACTCTTGCCCCTCTATTTGAGAACATAATAGGACCCCCCCCAGGATGGGAGTTTACTACTTTCTTGTTTATTGTGTGGGTCTCCACCCACTGATATAACACACTATGACAAGATGAACACTTACATATTCCATAGAAGCCTGTCCTTTATGCCCACCCACACACATCTAACACCCTACACCAGTAATCCTCCCCTGCCATGTCTCTCAAAAGTACATTCCCAACATTGTAGTTTTAACCACAGACCTACAAATCCCCAAAGTTCACCTGCTTCTTCCTCCAACCCTTCCCCAGTTCAATGGATAGTCCAATGCAACCACCCAGCCCCTCACCCTAACCACCTCAAGGCCAGCACCACCAAGCCCAAGAGCATCACTGCACCACTGTCACACCCATTTACTACATAACTACACCCTTCCACTTTACCAAAGATTTTGCCCATATAGAAATTGGTTAACAATCCTCTACTCCCTTTCTGTCTCCTGATAACATATCTTCCAGGTTGTAGCTCTATGAGTCTGCTGATTTGTTTAATTCATATCAGTGATGTCAAGTAATATTTGTCCTTCAGTGCCTGGCTTACTTCATTCAACATAAGGTCTTCAGGATTCATCCATGTTATCAGTGTGTTAATACCGAAATCCTTCTTACACCTGAGTAATATTCCATTGTATGTTTATAGCACAATTTGTTTGTCCATTCTTCTGTTGATGGACATTTGGGTTGCTTCCACCTTTTGGCAGTAGTGAGTAATGTCTCGATGAACATTCCTGTGCATATACCTATTCATGTTCCTGCTTTCAGTTCTTCTGGATATATACCCAGAGTTGGGATTACTGGATCATATGGCAGCTCCATAGGTAGCTTCCTGAGGAACCACCAAACTGTCCTCCACAATGGCTGCACCATTCTACATTCCTACCAGCAGTGAATGAGGGTTCCCATTCCTCCACATCCTCTCCAACACTTGTAATCCTCTGTTTTTTTAATAGTCACCAGTCTAATGGATGTTAGATGATATCTCAATGTAGTTTTGATTTGCATCTTCCTAATAGCTAGAGATGTTGAGCATCTTTTCATGTGCTTTTTAGTCATTTTTTTCTTCTTTGGAGAAGTGTCTATTCAAATCACTTGCCCATTTTTTAAATGGTCTGTTTGTCTTTTTATTTTCAAGATGTAGGGCTTCTTTATATATACTGGATATTAGGTCCCTATCAGATAGATGGTTACCAAATATTCCCCCCCTCCCCCCTGAGTAAGCTGCCTTTTCACTTACCTGACAAACGTCTCTGAGGTGCAAAAACTTTTAATTTTGAGGAAGTCCCATTTATCTATTTTTTCTTTTGTTGCCCATGCCTTGGATGTAAACTTTATGAAACCATTTCCTGCCACAAGACCTTGTAGATACTTTCCTACATTATCTTTCAGGATCTTTATGGTCTTGATTCATATATATAGATCTTTGAACCATCTTGAGTAAATTTTTGTATATGATGTGAGATGGTGTTCCTCTCTCATTCTTTTGGATATGGATATCCAGATCTCCAAGCACCATTTGTTGAAGAAACCATTCTCTCCCAGGTGAGTAGGCTTGGTGGCCTTGTTAAATATCATTTGACTAAATATCTGAGAATCTATACCAGAACTCTCAGTTCTTTTCCATTGGGCAGTATGTCTATTCTTGTGCCAATACAGTTTTGACCACTGTAGCTCTGTAGTATGTTTTAAAGTTATGTAGTGTGATTCCTTGAGTTTCTTTTTTTTTTTTTCCAATATGTCTTTGGCTTTTTGGGTCCCCTTGTCCTTCCAAATAAATTTCTTAGTTAGCTTTTCCAAAAGAGTAAAAAATGCTGTGGTAGTTTTTATTTGGCTTGCATTAAGTCTGTAAATCATTTTGGGAAGGTGACATCTTAACGGTGTTCAGTCTTCCTATCCATAAACAGGGAATATTCTTTGATTTATATAGGTCTCTTTTGATTTTCTTTAACAATGTTGTGTAGTTTTCTGCATACAAGTCCTTTACATCTTCAGTTAGGTTTATTCCTAGGTATTTGATTCTTTTAGTTACTATTGTAAACGGAATTTTTTTTCTTGATTTTCTCCTCGGATTGCTCATTATTGGTGTACAGAACTGCTACTGATTTTTGCACATTGATGTTATATCCTGCCACTTTACTGAATTCATTTATAAGCTCTAGAAACTTTGTTGAGATCTCTCAGGGCTTTCTATGTATAGGATCATATCTGCCGAGTGAAATTTTTACTTCTTCTTTTCCAATTTGGATAACTTTTACATCTTTTTCTTGCCTGAGTGCTGGAGTAAGTAACACAATGTTAAATAATAGCAGTGACAGTGGGCATCCTTATCTTGTTCCAGATCTTAGAGGGAAAGCTTTTAGGATTTTACAATTGAATATGATGTTAGCTGTGGGTTTTCATATGCACCATATATCATGTTGAGGAAGTTTCATTCTGTTCCTATCTTTTGAAATGTTTTTATCAGGAAAGGATGCCATATTTTGTTGAATGCTGCTTTGTATCAATAGAGGTGATCATGTGAATTGTTTTTCTTTTCAATCTGCTAATGTGGTGTATTACATTGACTGATTTTCTTATGAAAGACCTAGGAAAATAAATAAGACTCATTTATTTTCCTAGATCTTGATTTAAATTCAAACACTTTACATTTACTTGATTAAATCAAGATTAGGGCTTTGATTTGACCATATCATTAGAGCATGCAGGGTTGAGTCCCCACCCCATTGGTGGGCTATATCAAGGAGTACACAGAAAGAGATCCACAGAGAAATAGAGAGAGCTCCACAGACTTTGAAGAAGAGAGCTTTTATCCTTCTGCCCCAGGAAGAGAAATGAACCATTCACCTGATAGTTTGCAGCTGGAGAGAACAGAATAGCTGAGCCATATGCCATCCTACGGCTGAGATGGGAAGAAGCTGGGGCCACAGAGCCTTAAGAGGAAAGAGGAAGCCTGAACCCTCTCAGATATCAGCAGCATTTCTACTTCAAAGGTGGCAACAGACATTTGGTGAGAAAGTACCTCTTATGGTACATTGAGTTGGACTCTTTAGGGCCTTGTAACTGTAATCTTTTACCCCAAATAAATACTATTTATAAAAAGACAACAGATTTCTGGTACTTTGTATCAGCACACCTTCAGCTGATGAATACAGGCCTGTATACCAGAGATGAGGGAGAGTGTTGCCACCACCTCACTGTACTAAGGGGGTTTAGACTGTACGCCAGATATTGGATAGTGTGGCCGTCATCCCATTGTTCTTGGAGGATGGGGTCTGGAGCTTGGTCGCCACCCAGATGCTTGATGAGGGTACTGTAGCAGTTTGATATTATTGATGAACTCCAAAAAGAAATATTGGATTATGTTTATAAACTGATCTTTTCCTGTGGGCATATTAGATTATATTGGATTCATAGGTTTACTTGATTAAGTAATTATGTAAACCTCTTGTGCCAGTAGGGTGCTGAGTCCCCACCCTTTGGTCAGTGGGGGCTCACAGATAAAAGGCAAGGCAAAGCACAGAGTTGAGGGTTCTTAATGGAGTTTTGATGTTAGAGTTTGATGCTGAAGTCTTAAGCTGGAGCCTCAGGAAGTAAGCACACAGTGGAAAAGAAGGAAGCCCTGGAAAGAGGGTATCCCTTAACCCAGAGAGAAACAAGACCCTGGAAGGGAGGAACCCAGGAAGCCTGAACCTTCGCAGACATCGGCAGCCATCTTGCTCCAACACGTGGAAATAGACTTTGGTGAGGGAAGTAATTTATGCTTTATGGCGTGGTATCTGTAAGCTTCTACCCCAAATAAATGCCTTTTATAAAAACCAATCAATTTCTGGTATTTTGCATCAACACCCCATTGGCTGACTAATACAGGTACCAAGAAATGGTCATTCGGCAAGCCTGTGGAAACAGTGGGTCACCATGACTCTCAGACTTTGAAATCTAATGGAGTATGCCCTGCAGGTTTTCAGAACTGTTGGGAATGAGTGATGCATGTTTCCCTCCCAAATTCTCCTTGTGGTAATGCAAATGTTCATCTATGTCTGTGTCTTCGTATATTGAAAGCAGATAAATTGTTTTATAAGTTTCACAGGACTACAGAGGGGACTTTGCCCCAAGACAAGTTATATTTCTGTAACTGTGATGTGATTTTGTACTTAGCATTGCTAACTGAAAGTATTTAAGGTTTTTTGAATACTGTAACCTCTCTTTGAGATTCAGAGGATAGAGTAAGACAGATTGAGATCATTTATGAATCCCAAAAAGAGAGATGATGTTTGTAAACTAATCTGTTCCTCTGGGTGTGATACCCTTTGAATGCATTAGATTCAGCTGGCCCATCTTGATTAAATGGCTTGTTAAGATCAGGACTTTGATTTGACTGAGTCAAGAGGGTATGACTCAAGGTTGAGTCCCTACCCCCCTTAGTGGGCTGATATAAATGGACACCACTCAAAAAAAGACACAAGAAAAGAGATCTCCATAGATGCCAGAGGAGAGAAATATAGACCCCAGGAAGAGATGAGCCATTTGCCTGATAGTTTGCAGCTGAAGAGAGCAGAGCAGCTGAGTTGAGAAGCCTGGAAAGAAATCAGACCTATGCCAGACTGATATAGGAAGCCCTGAGAGACCAGGCAGAGGTTGCCCGCCATCTTACTTCAACACATGGCAACTGACTCTGATGAGAAAGCAGCCTTGAGCTTTAGGGCCTTGTAACTGTAAGTTTTACCCCAAATAAAAACCCTTTATAAAAGCCAACAGATTTCTGGTACTTTACATCAGCACCCCTGTGGCAGACGTAGCCTAATTGCTCTAGCTGGAACTTCTAGCACAATAGTGAATAACAGTGATGATAGTGGGCATCCTTGTCTTGTTCCCAAGCTCAGCAGGAAAGCTGTCAGACTTTCATCATTGAGTAAAATACTAGCTGTAAGTTTTTAATATATGTACTTTACCATGTTCAGAAAGTTTCCTTATATTCCTATTTTTTTGGAGTATTTTTATCTAGAAAGGATGCTGTATTTTTTCAAATGCCTTTCCTGCATCAATCAAGAAGATCATGTGATTTCTCTTCAATTTATTGTTGTGGTTTATTACACTGATTTTCTTCAGTTGAACCACCCTTGCATACCTAGGGTAAAACTCACTTGCTTGTGGTGTATAATTCTTTTAATGTGCCTTTAGATTCAGTTTGCAAGGATTTTGTGAGGATTTTTGCATCTGTATTCCTTAGAGATATTGGTACATAATTTTCTTTTTTTGTACTGTATTTGGTTTTGATATTAGGGTGATGTTGGTGTCATAGAATACGTTTGGTAGCATTCTTTCATGTTCATTTTTTTTTTTTTTTTGGAAAAGCTTGAGTAAGACTGGTATTAGATCATCTTTGAATGATTGGTAGAATTCACCTTAGAAGCCATCTGGCCCTGGTCTTTTCATCTTTGGGAAGTTTTTGATGACTCTTTCAATCTCTAAACTTGTAATTGGCTTGTTAAGGTCTTTTATTTCTTCTAGGGTAGGTTGTTTTTGTGTGTTTCTAGGAATTTGTCCATCTTGTCTGTGTTGTCTAGTTTTTTGGCATGCAGTTGTTCATGGTGTCCTCTTATGATCTCTCTTTCTTCTGCAGGGTCAGTGGTGGTATCCGCCTCTCATTTCTGATTTTATTTATTTGTATCTTTTCTCTTTTTTCCTTTGTCAGTCTAGCTAAAGGTTGGTTGATTTTGTTGATCCTCTCAAAGAATCAACTTTTGCTTTTGTTGGTTTTCTCTCTCTCTCTCTTTTTTTTTTTTAATCTCTGTTTCATTTATTTCTGCTCATATCTTTGCATTTTCTTTCCTTTGGCATGATTTGGGATTAGTTTGCTATTCTTTTTCTACTTCTTCCAGATAAACAGTTCTTTAATTTTAGCTCTTTCTTCGTTTTTTAATGTAAGCATTGGGGGCTATAAATTTCCCTCTCAGCACTGTCTTTGCAGTTTCCCATAAGGTTTGATATGTTTTATTTTCATTTTCATTCATCTCAAGATATTTGCTGAATTCTCTTGCAATTTCTTCTTTGGCTAACTGATAATGTATGAGTGTGTTGTTTAATCTCCATATTTTTATGAATTTTCCCTTTTCCCATCCATTAGTGATTTGCACCTTCTTTCTGTTATGATCAGAGAAAATGTTTTGTATAATTTAAATCTTTTTAAATTTATTGAGACCTGTCTTGTGACCCAACATATGGTCTAACCTGAAGAAGGATCCATTAGTGCTTGAAAACAATGTATATCCTGAGGTTTGGGGGTGTAATACTCTATAAATGTCTGTTAGGTCTAGTTCATTTGCCATATTATTCAAGCTCTCTGTATCTTTATTTATCCTCTGTCCAGATGTTCTAACCAATACTGAGAATGGTATGTTGAAATCTCCAACTTCTGTTGCAGAGACATCTATTTCTTCCTTTAGTTTTGCCAATGTGTGCCTCGTATATCTTGAGGCACCCAGGTTAGGTAAATAAATACTTATTATAGGGAAACGGACTTGGCCCAGTGGTTAGGGCATCCGTCTACCACATGGGAGGTCCGCAGTTCAAACCCCGGGCCTCCTTGACCCATGTGGAGCTGGCCCATGTGCAGTGCTGATGCACGCAAGGAGTGCCGTGCCATGCAGAGGTGTCTCCCGCGTAGGGGAGCCCCATGTGCAAGGAGTGCACCCTGTAAGGAGAGCCGCCCAGCGTGAAAGAAATTTCAGCCTGCCCAGGAATGGTGCCGTACACACAGAGAGCTGACACAACAAGATGACGCAACAAGAAGACGCAGCAAATAGACACAGAGAACAGACAACCGGGCCCGGGGGGAAAGGGGAGTGAAGATAAATAAATAAATAAATAAATATTTTTTAAAAATACTTATTATAGTTATTTCTTCTTGGTGAATTGCTCCTTTTATTAGTATATAATGACTTTTCTCATTCCTTGTATAACAGTTTTTCATTTTAATCTGTTTTGTCTGATATTCATATCATTGCTCAAGCTCTCTTTTGGTTACTATTAGTGTGGAATATCCTTTTCCAACCTTTCACTTTCAACCTTGTTGTGTCTTTACATCTGAGGTGGATCTCTTATAAACATTATATAATGGCTCATAGTCTTTTTTATTCATTCTATATGTTTTTTGATTGGGGAGTTCAAGCCATAAACATTCAGTGTTACTACTATAAAGGTATTACTTGATCCATTTTGTCCTTTGGCTTTCCATTGTCAGATCTTATTATTGTCTATCTTTTCACTCTTTAATTTACCCTTCGTTATACTCTTGATTTCTACAGTTTTTTCCAGGTTTCTTGCCCTTGTTTTCTTCATTTCAGACAGCAGGACTCCTTTTAGTATCTCTTGTAATTCTGGTCTTTTGGTAACGTACTTTCTCAGTTTTTGTATGTCTGTGAAGACTTTGAACTCAACCTCATTTTTTAAGGAGAGTTTTGCCAGATACAGAATTCTTGGCTGGCAGTTCCTCTCTTTCAGTGCCTTAAATAAATCATAGCACTTTTTTCACACCTCCATGACTTTTGGTGAGAGGTTGGCATTTAATCTTTTTCTTTCTTTCTTTTTCCTTTTAAAAGTTTTTATTTATGTTTATGTTATTTTTATTTTAAAAGAAGCTTTAGATTACATAAATGTTATATAGACAATACAGGGGATTCCTTTATACCTCACCCCTTTCCCTTCCCTACCCACACTTTTCCCCATTAACTGCACCTTTCATTTGTTTGGTCCATTTGTTATAATTGATGAATACATATTCAAATATTGTTACTAACTGTGGTTTATACTTTACATTGTGGTTTATACTTTATACTGCAAAGTTTTATAGGTTTTGACAAAATGTATAATGGCCTATATCCATTGTTGCATTGTCATGTGAACAATTCCAGTGTCCCACAAATCCCCATGTTACACCTATCCTTCCCTCTCCCTCCCCTCAGAACCTCTGGTGGCCACTGCCTTTATATCAATGATACAAGTTCTTTCATTGCTAAAAATAGTAATAAATCTACTTAATCCATAGTTGCAGTTCTCCCGTATGTTTGTTCATTCCTCAGTCTTGAGGATTTTGAGATGGTGATGCCCACTCTGTTTCTGATTGAAAGGGGACTTAGCTCCCATGGGGCGGATGAATGAACTGTATTGCTTGCAGTTTAGATACTCTGTTTTTTGGGATGGGTGTTGTCCATCATCATCCTTTTTGTTAGATGTCCTGGGTGAGTCTGATGAATTGGAGGGGAGGTGTTGGCTGCAACTCTGCTGAGATTCAGGGCTCAACCGGCAGATGAAGAGCTGGAAGACTTAAGTCTGTGGGACACATATTTAACTGATTTAGTGCTATAAATATAGGTTCATATAAAAAGGCCATAAGAACCACAAGTAGGAAAATTATAAATGAGCCCAACTTTGATACATTTGGGGGTAGTATATTCCAAGGTAAGGCCCACTGATGGTGTGCCAAATTCCTGGGGTTTTCTGCCCTGCCAATAGTGTCCAGATGTCTCTAAAACCTCAGGAGCCCTCCTGCTTGAGATGCTGTTTACTGGGAAGTGAGATCCTCCTAAAACTTGTATAAGTGGAACCTCTGGAATGACTTCCCTATTCACTTTGAAATCTCTTAGCCATAAAAACTCATTTGCATTTGAATTTTCCCCCTTTGGTCAAGGTTTTTTCCCAAATACATCATAGTTTTCTGTACTTAATCTTACTGAGGTTCCCTTGTATGTGATGCTTTACTTTTCTGTTGCTGCTTTCAGAATCCTCTGGTTCTTTGTTTGTTTTAAAGCAGTTTTATTGAGATATACTCACATGCCATACAATCTATCCAAAATATATAATCACTCTTTGTATTCATTGTGAAAAAAAATTTACAACAATTTCATTACTCCAAAATAAAACTCTACACCCATTAGCAGTCAACTCTCAATCCCTCTATCCTTCCACGCCCCTACATAACCACTGTGGGTTTCCAGTAGATCCACTCCCTAAGGGAACCTCAGCCCACAGTATGCAGCCACCTGCATGCCCCAGGAAACTAGTTAAAATGTAACAAACCTCCTCCCAGGAGAACAGTGTACAGTTGATATCTTAGACTGCAGTTTCTGTACCAGTTCTTCCTACAGCAACATCACCACACTCAATTTATGTAAGTCTGTTATGAAATGTCTTTGTTCTCAGACACAAAATATTGCCCCTCATTTTCCTGCCTCTTTGTGGAGCACTACTTCCATTATCCAGCCTGCCACCACTGGAAAATCTCTCCTGTCCATAGGTCCAAATAAATAAAGCTCATGTCTGATCATGTGCCGAATGAGTCCTTTGTTCTTGCCACCAACTCGACCCATGCTCTTCAGAAGCTGGTTTGTAATAACCACGAATCTAATTTCATCTTTATAAATGGATTTATATTTACATATTAAATGGAATCATAGAATATGTAGTACTTTAAGTCTGGTCGCTTAGCATAACTTTTTTTGGTCTGATAGTCACACCTTGAAACATTAACACCATTTGTTCAGTTTCAAAGAAAAACAGTCCTATTTATGAAATATTACCCATATTTATATATGAGTATATACATGAGGTTTCACTATGCTATAAAGTCCCCTGTAACATTTTCAAACTTTCCTTTTAGTAGTTCACATGATCTTAGACTTCCCTTTCAAGCACTGTCATAATATAATAGCATTGCTAGTTAAAATGTGATGTGCTTTCACCTTTTCATTTCCAAATATTAACACACATCCTTTCAACCAGTTCTGCACTAGTTAACCCTCAGTTTTCCATTCTCTAAACTCATTCTATTTTATTGTGACCTATATTCAAGTTATTAACTCCATAAGATTACACTGTATATTTAGTTCATGATAGCAGTCATACAATATTTGTCCTTTTGTGTCTGGCTTGATTCACTCAATATGTTCTCCAAGTTCATCCATGTTGTCATATACTTCACCACTTCACTTCTTCTTAATGCTGCATAATATTCAGTTGTGTGTATACACCACAGTTTGTTTATCCATTCATCAATTTATGGACACCTGGGTTGATTCCATCTTTTGGCATTCATGAATAACACTCCTGTCAACATTGGCGTATAGATGCGTGTTTGTGTCATTGCTCTCAGTTCTTCTCAGTATATACCTAATAGTGGTATTGCTGGGTCACATGGCAAATCTATATTCAAATTCTTTAGGGACTGTCAAACAGTCTTTCATAGTGTCTATACCATTCTACATTTTCATCAACAGTGAATAAATGTTCCTATCTCCTTACTTTCTCTCTAACATTTGTAGTTCTTTGTCATTTTAATAGTGGCCATTCTAATTGGTATGAAAAGATATCTCATTGTAGTTTTGATTTGCATTTCCCAAATCTCTAGTGACGTTGAATATTTTTTCATGTTTTTTGTTTTTTTTTTTGCCATTTGTATTTCTTCTTTGGGAAAATGTCTATTCAAGTCTTTTGCCCATATTTAAATTGGGTTGTTTGTCTTTTTATTGTCGATTTATAGCATCTCTTTAATATCACAGATATTAAACTGTGATTTCCAAATATGTGATTTCCAAATATTTTCTCCCATTGAGTCTGCTGCGTTTTCACGCTTTTCACAAAGTCCTGTGAGGTACCAAAGTGTTTAATTTTGAGGAGGTCCCATTTAACTGTTTTTTCTTTTGTTCCTTGTGCTTTGGGTATAAGGTCCAAGAACCACTACCTACCACAAGATATTTAGGAATGCTTCCCTATGTTTTCTTCTAGAAGTTTTATATTTAAGTCTTTAATCCATTGTGAGTTGAA
Source organism: Dasypus novemcinctus (assembly GCF_030445035.2). Taxonomy (NCBI): domain Eukaryota; kingdom Metazoa; phylum Chordata; class Mammalia; order Cingulata; family Dasypodidae; genus Dasypus; species Dasypus novemcinctus. The sequence goes on along the minus strand of NC_080683.1, from coordinate 42,379,174 downwards.
TCTTGTATAGGGAGTGAGAAGTGGGTCCTCTTTCATTCTTTTCGTTATGGATATCCAATTGTCCCAGCACCATTTGTTAAAGAGATTGTTTAATCCCATTAACATAGAATTGTAGGTTTGTTCAAAACCAGTTGGCTGTAGAGGTGAGGGTTTATTTCTGGACTCTTAATTCTATTCCACTGATTGAGATGTCCATCTTTATGCCAATACCATGTTGTTTTGACCACTGTAGCTTTGTGCTATATTTAGGTCAGGCAGCGAAATTCCTCTGTGTAGAAGTTTGATAATATCGATGAATTCCAAAAAGAAATAATGGATTATGTTTGTAAACTGATCTTTTCCTCTGGGCATATTAGAGTATATTGCGTTAATAGGTGTACTTGATTAAATAATTATGTAAACCTCTTGTGCCAGTAGAGCATTGATAAAAGGTTTGGCAAAGGACAGAGTTAAGCGTTCTTAATGTTGAAGTTTTGATGTTGGAGACTGATGCTGAAGCTGGAGCCCTGGGAGATGAGGAACACTGAACCCAGAGAGAAGCAAGACCCTGGGAGGGAGGAACCCAGGAAACCTGAACCCTTGCAGCCATCGGCAGCCATCTTGCTCTCACACATGAAAATAGACTTTGGTAAGGGAAGTAACTTATGCCTTATGGCCTGGTATATGTAAGCTCCAAATAAATACCCTTTATAAAAACCAACCAATTTATGGTATTTTGCATCAGTGCCCCTTTGGCTGACTAATCACTCCCATTTCATTCTTCTTTTATAGAATGTTTTTGGCTATTCAGGTGAACTTTCCCTTTCAAATAAATTTGGTAATTGCCTTTCTATTTCTCTAAAGTTGGCTCTAGCAATTATAGACTCCATATATAAATTAGTTCAGGTAGGGTTGATATCTTCATGATATTTAGTCTTCCAGTCCATGAACATGGAATGTCTTTCCAACTTATTTAGGTCTCCATTTATCTCTTTTACAATTGTTTAGTTGTTTTCTGGATATAGGTCCTTTACTTCCTTTGTTAAATGATTCCTAGGTATTTGAGTCTTTTTGTTCCTGTTTTAAAGGGAATTTTTTCTTGATTTCTTCCTCAGATTGTTCATTACTAGTGTACAGAAACATTGTTGATTTTCGTGTGTTGATTCTGTATCTTGCCATGTTGCTAAGCTCATTTTTTAGTTCAAGTAGCTTTCTCGTAGACATTTCAGAACTTTCTAAATATAAGATCATGTCGTCATGAATAGTGAGTGTTTTACTTCCTCTTTTCCTATTTGGATGCCTTTTTTTTTTTCTTGTTTAATTGCTTAGCTAGGACTTCTAACACAATGTTGAATAACAGCAGTGACAGTGGTCACAAAGTTATTCAAAGGTTTTCACCCTTTCCCCATTGAGTATGATGTTGGCTCTGTGTTTTTCATATATGTCTTTTATCATATTGAAGAATTTTCCTTCTATCCCTATCATGCTAAGTGTTTCTGTCAAGAAAAGTTGCTTGATTTTGTCTAATGCCTTGTCTGCATTAGATGATCATTAGGTGATAATGTGGTTTTTTCCCTTCACTTTGTTAATATGGATATTACATTAATTGATTTTCTTGGATTGAACCACCCTTGCATACCAGGAATAAATCCCACTTGGTTGTGGTGTATAATTCTTTTGATATGCTGTTTGCAGAATCCTCTCCTTATCTCTGATATTTGCTATTCTGAATGGTAGTTGTCTCAGTGTAGATCTATTCAGATTTATCCTGTTTGGGGTGAGTTGTTTTTCTTGGATATTACTATTTATGTCTTTTATAAGGGTTGGGAAGTTTTTGGTCCTTATTTCCTCAAGTATTCTTTCTGCCTGTTTTCTGTTTTCTTCTCCTGAGACACCAGTAATTCATGTTTGTGCATTTCATATTGTCATTCAATTCTGAGACCCTGTTCAATTTTTTCCCTATTATTTTCTTTTTCTGTTCTCCTGTCTTTTCTAGTTTGGGCATTCTGTCCACAAAATAACTAATTCTATGATCAAGCAATTTAAACTGCTGTTATGTGCCTCTAATGTATTTTTAATCTCATCCATTGTGTCTTTTATTCCTAGAAGCTCTGTTACTGTCCTTTGCAGGTTTTCAGATTGTTCCTCCTGCTCACCCAGTATCTTCTTAATATCCTTTATCTTGTTAGTCATATTTTCCTTCAACTCTTTGGGTTGATTTTGGAGATTTGTGTGATTTTCATTGATTAGTTGTCTTCAAATATCCTGAAGAGATATAGGATTTGTTTGTTCCTTTGATGGGGCCATATCTTCCTCTTTCCTGCTATGGCTTGTAATTTTTGGCTAATGTCTAGGCATCTGAATATGTTGGTGAATTTCTTTCTCTTACCTAGTTTTTTTGTCCCCCACACCTCTTCTTTGATTTTTGTTCAACTTATTCTGAGTCTTTAAAATTATCCAGCTTAAGTTATCATAATCAGGCCAAGGACTTACTGATGGGGTACAGATTTTCTTCCAGTGGTGGTCCTAAAGGGAGACCTCAAAGCAGTTTTTCACCTTGCAGTTTCCTGGCCAGCCAGCAGATGGAGCTTGTCGTCAGTCCTTTGCACAGAAGTGTTTCTTTCATCTTCCACTTTCCTGTGTGTCTGGTCTGACCAGAGCTGAGATTCAGAGTGGGCTTTGCTGGCTGAATTCACTGAAGAGAAGTCTTCTGTCTCACCCTCCCCCTTCCCTTGTAACAGTTGACAGAGAGAAAGATGTCTTTCCCTCTCTCAGTCAGCTGCAGTGAGCCAGGGGTTTTATTCACTTTTAATGTCTTGAGGGTGAGGGATGGGAGCCCTTCCTGGCCAATGTGGGGGTTCATTAACTCATGTTTGTTTTGATTCTCGTTCTCTCTGACCTTTACCTTCCTGGGAGTTGCTCAGCACTGTTCTGGTGTGCTGACCCCTAAAATACGTACCTCAGACAGCTTTTGGCCCTTTCTCCTTTTTTTTTTTTTGGTGAGAAATTTGAGCCCTGCCTACCTTCTGTGATGGCATCTTCCTGGAACTTTTGACACACTTCTTTCTAAGTTTGGCAGAACATATAGAAAAATATGTAGTAGAAAATTTAAATCCAGTTCATAAGTTTGACTTAGTAACTGTGTGGAACACATTATACTCAAGATACAGAGAATTGCCTCTTTGCATTTGCTCATGAAATGTTTATGAAAAATGAAATGTTACCAGGCCATAAGAAAACCTAAAAAAAAGGAAAAGGTTTACAGGCTCAAAGCAATAAAACTGGAAATTAATAGAATGCCAACCACATAAAAGAAAAAGAATGGTATAGAGCCACTTACATTGACAAATAGCTGACCACAGGTAGAACTGGTAGGAGGTGGTGTGGAAAGCTGCCTGGAAGTGCCTGAAAAACTTAAACATAGAACTACAATATGATCCAGCAGTTCTACTCATGGTATATATCCAAAAGAATTGAAATCGGGAACTTAAAACAGCATTATTCACAATAGTGGAAAAACACCCATTATTAACAAAAGTGGAAACAACCCAAGTGTCTTTGAACAGATGAATAGATAAGCAAAATGTGCTATATACATAAAAAGGAATATTATTCAGCCCTAAATAAGAATGGTAATATGGATGAACCTTGCAAACATTATGCTAAGTGAAATAAGCTAGACACAAAAGGAGAAATATTCTATTATTCCACTTACACAATATCTACAGTGGCAGTCATAGAGATAGGAGTGTGGCTTAATGAGTAAAGAGTTTGTTTCAGGTGATGAAAAGAAGTTTGGTAGTGCATGGTGGTGATGATAGCATAACATTGTAAACATAACACACTTAAAAATGGTTAAAATGGCTTGTTTTATGGTATGTGTGTGTGTATATATATAAACACAATTTATACGTATGTTACTACAATTTTTTATTTAAACTGGTGTCAGGGCTGGAGAAGCTTGGAAGGTTTGAGTTGGCATCATGGGTTTGACCTTTGTTTGCTCAGAACCATTGGGCAGAGGCTCTCTCTGTGCCTTAACTCTGGTCAGCTGTGCCGGAGGAATGTCCTTCCTCCAAAGGCCTGTGGCTGCCTTATAGAAATACAAAGTGAAGAATACGTTGATTTTACTCATAGAAACACCTATGTTTTGGCTCTGCGGAGAAGTGATGTACACTCTTGCTGCCCCTGCGTGAATGCAGATGCCTTGAGGAGTGCCCCGGCATCCCTGGTGTGGCTGTAGATATTCGGGCTGCACCAATGTTCAGGTAAGGTCTAGCAGAAAGTTGTTTCTATGAGGAAAATCAGCCTTCTCTGTGCTCAGAGATGATATCTGTGACTCAACTTTGGAAAGATTTACTCTACATGCAAAAACCATCACTGCTATAGAAGCCCCTTTGAAGGAGTGGTGGAGGAGAAAAGGCTGAAAATTGTTCAGGAGCTGCTCTTGCCTCCTCATGGTGGGGTGCAGACTCCTGAGCCTGACACACAGCCTGCCTGCAGCTCACTTTCCCAGCCTCGTCTCCCTCATTGATGCCCAGTCTGATGCTTGTCCACAAAAACATTCTGCTACCTCTCTCAGGTCCTTTAAATTCCATCTCAGATCTCTGTCTCTCTCTCTCTGTCTCTCCCTCCCTCCCCTCCCTCCCTCTACCCCCCAGTTGGACAGAATTGCTTCTCCAACCCCTCTGTGTTTTGTACATTAGCTCCTTTGTAGCATTTATGTGTTCATTTCTGTTTTTACAATTAGACTAGAAATTACTAGTGCCAACCCTGACAAACAGTAGTAGTCTTTCAGAATCATATTGGTCTTATAGGAAAGATATTTTTATGATGAGTATACTTAACACAGAATGCTTATTGTGTGCCAGATTCTGTTCTACATGCTTTACATGTATTAACTCATATAGTATTTATAGTAACTTGTAATACAATAGTTATCTCCATTTTACATTTGAGAAAACTAAAGCATAGAACAGTGAAAGTACTTCCCAAAGTCACTTTAATAGTAAGTGTCAGAGCAAGGATTTGAACCAGGCACTCTGGCTTCAGACCCTTCACTCAACTATCCTGCTGTAGTGCTACACCATTTTATTAAAGTAGGTCCTTAGCAAACTTCTTAAGGTTTCAGATTGGCCAGCTTTCAAATTCACATAGCTGTTATATAAAGCTAGGAAATGATGCTGTGTAATAGTTTCATTAGTGAATTCCTAAAGGACAATTATTTTTCAAATGTCAGTGGTATTCACTGATGTTTGGGGAACAGAAAACATGGTACCTTTTCTATATTTCCCGGGTCAGACATGAGAGGCTTAGCATGAGAGAATGCATTATAGAATATCACAAAGATGCAGCAAAGCATAAAACAGTGACCCCCACACAAGCAATATCAAGCTTGTTGATTCTGTCATTACCAGCACATGCACTGGTTCATTTCCCGTCAGGGTCTTTTTGACTGTTGAACCTATAGCACCCCTTCGCCCTTTAAACTGAGGCATACCTCAGTTATTTGCCACCATCTTATGAGAGAATAATACCTGGATATTTTTAGTGTTCAGTTGAACCTCTTTAATGTATTTTATGTTTTTAGGATCAAGTTTCCCATCCTCATTACATATCCTGATAGTTTCCTTAGAAGATTTAGTTTTCTGTGATGCTTTATTGTTTTCACAGCAGAGATTTAAATGAATAATTAGTTGATTAAATAAAGAATACTTCCTAGAAATGCGAAGTTCTTTTTTTCATAAAGAACAATAGCTGCTAAATGGCTTTTGAGGAGTTTTAAAAATTAGACAATAATAAAAAATTGGTTTCACCCTGAAGGAATCATAAAGTTTCAATCAGTATTCTAGAGTAGATTAACAGGCCTACTTAAAAACCAAGCCATGTTTCTTCATTTCTCTTCTGCACTGGAAGAAAATGATTCTAAATTTTAGTCAGATATAAATGTGGAAGGCTGTGGATCTGTCTGCCCCTCAGGAAGCAGTAAATTGGGAAAGGGTCTTTATCATGGCAGTGAATGAGCATATTATAACAGGTGAGCATTCAGTCTTAGAACCATGAAAATCTATGGTTGAACATTTGCATAAAATGGTGGCAATTTGAAGATGATAGTAAATAAGCAATGGACACACTTCTTTTATATAGCTCTCTTTTCTGCTTCCTATATCTGATTTAAATATAGTGGAAATAATGCTTAAAACACTACAGTTAACATATTCATCTTTCAGTTAGATAGATCTGAGATGCCAGGTATCGAAGGTACAAGATATGAAAGAAATACTTTACCTAAGTAGCTGTTTTCCATTTGTAACTTACATCCCCTACGTTACTGTAGCTGCTTCTTCAATATTTATCTTCCTAAAAGGAGGGTTACAATGAAATTAGGGGGCTGCAAAAAGAGAAAGCCAGTAACATCATTGGCAGTGGCAGAGTAGAGATCTTCATGTAGTCTCTCCTCCATAAAAGCAATGAGAACAACGGCAAAAATTGTCAAATCAATTTTTTCAGAACTATGGAAATTAAGCAGAGGTGTGCAACAATCTGGAAAGAGTCTATTCAAGAAAATCAGCTGAATCTTGGTAAGAACTAGTGAGTGTTGTGGCATTTTAACTAGCCCTATTCCCCCAGCTCCACTGACTTGAAAACTTACAGCCCCACAATCATGGTGAAAATCAGAAACCTAGCAGTTACTAGAAGAGGTAGAACAAGGTTGGAACTCTTTGAAAGCCTCATTCTAAGAGATTTTTATTATTCAACCTGTCTTGTATTTTCCTAGAGAACTGCAATTGTAAGACTTGTGTATTAGTCAGGGTTCTCTAGGAAAAGAGGACAGGAGATATCTGTGAATAGTATGAGAGTTTATAAAATTGTCTCATGTTCACATTCCACAGGACAGGCTGCAAACCAAGGGGCTCTGATGAAAATCCTTAATGATTTCCCAGGAGACACTGGCTGTCCGAAGTAGAGATGGGAATTCTCTCTGTGAATGCTGAAATTACTTCCCCTTTTAAGGCCTTCAGCTGATTGGACGAGTTGTCACTCATTGCTGATGGCAATCTCCTTAGTTGATTATAGATATAACCAGTCATCTATGCAATCATCTCAATGATGATTATAGTTCATGAAATGCCCCTGCATTATAATTAGCCCAGTGCTTACTAAACAACTGGACACCATTCCCTGAGATGGCATATTAGCCTAACAATCACAGCTTGTCTTTATCTGAGCTTGAGACTCAAGCTCACCTAGTGCAAATAGCCTTTTCTCTGGGAGCATTTTAAGAACAACTTGTGGCAATTTTTTTGTTGTTGTTGTTACCATTTTAGCTGTCTTAGGCAATGATAATAGTTGGGGCAAACAATAAGCTAATAAGCAAAATACTTAGGAGGAAAAGCTATGCTGAGATGTTGGTGAGGGGCTATGAACAGCTCTGACATATTTCTGGAAATTTAGAAGGCCATGTACATGTGTAGGGTTGTGTACATGCTCAGGAAAGACTTGGGAAAGTCATAGGTTCTTACCTCTAGCTCACCTTGAGGCACTGTGAGCAGAAATGTAAGGTTAGGGCAGAGTTATAAATTGTCTGGCTGAGTATTGAAAGTACACCCCAACGTGCAGAGTCCCTTGGCAAAGATCTATGGACAGTTTGGTTCTAGGCATACAAACAAATCTCTGCCTAATCATTACCTGACTACCAAACTAGGTATAGAGACTTCTATGGCTACACACAACAAAATACAGGCTTTACAGAATTAGTTCAAAAAGACATTAAACAAATAGCCCATAAGGAGAGATGAATCTGATTTCCAGAGTTAACATATTATTTTAAATGTCCAGTTTTCAATAAAATGTTATGAGACAGGCAGCAAAACAAGAAATCATGGTCTGTACATGGAAAAGGATTGGGGGAAGCAGTCAATTGAAATTGTCCCTGATGAAGTCCAGATGGTGGACTTACTTTAAATCAGCTATTTTAAATGTGTTTAAAGAACTAAAGGAAATCATGATTAAGTAATAAAAATATGGTAATGATGTATCATTAGATAGAGAATGCCAGAGAAATAGAAATGTTAAAAAACAAGAGCCAAATAGAAATTCTGGGGTATTAAAATACTATAACTGAAATGGAAAATTCACTAGGGAGCTTCAACAACAAATTTGAGCTGGCAGGAGAATTAGCAAACTTGGTCAATTGAGATGATCCAGTCTGAGGAACAGAAAGAAAAATAATGAAAAATGAACAAAGCTTCAGAGATACATGAAGCACAGTCAAGTGAACCAATGTATACACTGAGAGTGCCAGTAAAAGTGGAGATGAAGGGACAGAAAGAATATCTGAAGAACTAATAGTGGAACTCTTCCCAAACTTGTATGAAAAACATTTATCTACACATTAGGATACTCAAACTCCATACAAAGAGATCCACACTGAGACACATCATAATCATAGTTGTAAGCCAAACACAAAGAGTCTTGAAAGCAGCAAGATAGAAACAACTGATCATGTGCAAGGGATCCTCAATAAGAGGATTTCTGTCAGCAAAAATGGAGGCCAGAAAGCAGTAGGAGAACATATTGAAAGCAATGAGAAGATGATGAAAAAACCATCAACTAAGAATTCTATATCCAGCAAAACTGTTCTTTAAAAGTGAAAGAGAAATTAAGTCCCAGATAAACAAAAACTGAGAAAATGCATTGTTAGGAAATGTGCCCTAAAAGAAATATTATTGGGAACCCTTTTGGCTGAAATGAAAGGACACTAACTCTAACCCACATGAAAAATTAAGAGTACCAGTAAAGACAACTACATAAGTAAGTGTAAACTATAGTAAAAATGCATTTTTTGTTTTTAACTCTTTTTTCCTGTCTTATTTAAAGAAAGACAACTGCATGAAGCAATGGTGATAAATCTGAATTGAGGAGAACATAGAATATAAAGATGTAATTTGTATGACAATAACATAGAGGAGAGGGAAAGGAATGGAGCTGTATAAAAGCAAAGTTTTTATTACCATTGAAATTAAGTAGGTATTAATTTGAACAATAATGCTGTAAGTTAAGATGTTAATTGTAATCCCCAGGGAAACCACTAAGAAAATAACTCAGAGAACTACATCAGAAGAAATGGCAAGGAAATTAAAGTGGTACATTAGAAAATATATGTTTAACACAAAAGAAGGTAGTAATGGATGTAGAGAGGAACAGAACAGATATGAGACTTACAGAAAACAAATATCAAAATGACATTTAAATTTGTAAGTTTATCAGTAACTACATTAGATATAAATGGATTAAACTCTAATTATAAAGGCAGATTGGCAGGATGGATTAAAAAGTAAAACATCCAATTATATGCTGTCTATAGAAGACACACTTTGGATTCAAAGACACAGGTTGAAAGCAAAAGGATGGAAAAAGATATATCATCCAAACAGTAACCCCCCCCCCAAAAAAAAGCTGGAGTTCTTTAAGGCAAAGTGTATTGCTAGAGACATAAAAGTGTATTTTATAATGAGAAAAGGATCAAACCATTAAGAAGGTATAATAATTACAAACATGCACCTACTCACATAGCCCCAAAAACATATGAAGCAAAAATAACAGAAATTGAAAGGAGAAAAAGACAACTCAATAAAAATAGAAAGTCAACAAGAAAATGGATTTGAAAAACACTATAAACCTACTAGATCTAATAGATATATAGAACCCTTCACCTAACAACCACAGAATACACATTCTTCTCAAGTGTACATGGAACATTCTCCATGATAGATCATAATGTAAATCTCAATGAACTTAAAAGAATCAAAATCATACAAAGTAAGTTCTTAGGCCACAGAAGAATGAAGTCAGAATTCAATAATAGAAAGAAATTTGCAAAATTCACCAGTATATGGCAATTAAACAACACACAACCAATTGATAAAGAAGAAATCAAAGGAAATTAGAAAATACTTTACAATGAACAAAATTGATAGTACAACATACTAAAATTTTGTGCTGTAGCTAAAGTGCTTAGATAGAAATTTATAACTATAAATGTTTCTATTAGAAGATCTCAAATCGATAAACTTCCACCACAAGAAACTAGAAAAAGAGCAAACTAAAACCAAAGCAAGCACAAGGAAGGAGATAAAGATTAGAGCAAAAATAAATGAAATAGAGGCAGCTGCCCGGAAAGTCAGCCTAGGAAGGAGGCGATGGTAAAGCTGGTTTCACTGTGTTTACTGAGGACCCATGGCCACGTAGACGACCCCAGCCTGAGACAGCAGCAGGAAGTAGATGGGCAGACATACCATGGAGGGTGACAGGGAAGGATGATTCAAAACCACAGGGGGCTTGGCTGGCTTTTTTAGAGCTGGCAGAACAGGTTACTCACATGCACCCATGGCTGCTGTCCCCCTAACAGGTATTAATCCTCTGTCTCTTTATTTAAAAGTGGATCCCCACTATCTCATGCAGGATACACATGAGTTTTTAAGTTTACTTATAGTGCTAATAAAACCCAGGGCACATTTGAACTCACCTCCTTTACCTTTGGAGGGCATTGCATTTGGGACAATGAACAGTGTGACCAGCATTCAAGGAAACTCAAACTATGGCCTATACCAAGAAACATAGATTTTGAATATGATAACCAGACGAGGGAGGCTAATAGAGTGGGTTCTCTGGCTTTGCTCTATAGTGCATTTGGTGTCCTCATAAAGAATACATGAGGTGCAGAAGATGACTTCAACACAGTAGTGGCTGGCACCATGACAGGCATGTTGTATAAATGTACAGGTAGTTTTCTGTGTGGAGGATAGAACAAGGTGGTCTAGCAGGACTAACACCAGTCTCTGTGCACTATATAATAAGTGGAGCACATGAAAGGCTCCTTGCTCTGACAGTCACTCTGAAGAGTTTGCCAAGTCACGAATGGAGGATACTTCAGTAGTCATCCAAATCTATTTATAAATCAGTCTAGACTTATTCTCTCTTCTACCTACAATTGGTTTGAAAAATTGGATGTTCTTATTTGCTATAATGGACATCATTGATGGTTTACCAGGACTGGCACTCCCAGCCATTAAAAGTCATAGTCATTTTGGTGGTTCACTGAGTAATGTTTCATTTCTCCTTGGGAGATGATCCCACTCATGGTCACTTTCCTATCCCCTGACTGGAAAGCCATTTACTCCCAGAATTCAGGCCAAAATTGTCAACACTCATCAATGTAGTCATTTAATGATCCTAAACTGTAATGTTCCTATATTCCCAATAAAGGGTAAAATTAGAACCAAAAAATAAGAAATGAAATAGAGAATAGAAAAGCAACAGAGGAAATCATTAAAACCAAAAGTTGGTTCTTTGGAGACATCAAAAAAATAAATAGACCTTTAGTTAGACTACCCCAGGAAAAAAGAATGAAAGAGGGCGCATTACTGCTTATCTTATAGAAATAAAAATAAATTACAAGGAATTCTCTGAAAAATTGTGTAACAACAAATTTGATGACCTAGATGAAATAGAAACCCTGAAAATACTTCTTAATTTGCCAGGCCTTCTCTAACAAATAACACAGACTTGTTGCCTTAAACCACAGGAACTTATTGTCTTAGTTTTGGAAGCTAGAATTTCAAAAAGTATTAGCAGGCCATTCTCTCTCAGATATCTGTGGTGTTCTGATGGTGGCTTCCTGGAAGAAATAAAAGGCACCCATATTAGAAAGAAAGGTGTAATTCTGCATTTTTTGATGGCATAATCTTTTATATACAAAATCCTAAGGAATATACACACACAAACTATTTGAGCTAATAAATTAGTTTGGCAAGGTTGCAGGACACAAGATCTGTATATGAAAATGAAATGTATTCATATTAGCAATGAATGATCTGAAAGTTACGAAAATCCCATCAAAATATAAAATACTTAGTAATAAATTTAACAGAAGTAGTATAGGCCTTGTACACTGGAAATACAAAACACTGAAATTAACTAAATAAGTGGAAAGACATCCTGTATTCGTGGATTTGAAGACTTAATTGAACTAAGGTGGCAGTACTCCCCAAATAAAGCTACAGATTCAATACGTCTCCATCAAAATCAAAATCCATCTGTCTTTTTTTTTTTTTTTTTTTTTTTGCAAAAATTTATAAGCTGATTCTAAAATTCTTTTGGAAACCTAAGGGATTCAGAATAAATAGCTATAACAATCTTGAAAAAGAAGAATAAAGTTGTAGGACTCATACTTTCTAATTGAGAAACTTAATACAAAGTTACTGTAATCAAAGTGTGGTACTGGCGTAAAGATAGGCATATAGAAGGAATAGAACTAACAGTCTAAAAGTAAACCCTTATATTTATGGTCATTTGGTTTTGGTGAGGATGCCAAAACCATTCAGTGAGGAAACAGTCTTTTTAATCAATGCTGCTGAAAGATGTGAACATATTAAAAAAAACAAACACTGAACTGTATTCTTTAAAGGGGTGAATTTCATAGTAAGTGAAAAGGAAAAGCAGAGATTAAATCATACATTCACATAGCAGTCTAAAAGGCAGTGTGTGCTTTGCTAGGAAGGTATGTGTAAGGAGAATTAGCAACCTAGAGTCAGGAGAAATTAGAGTCAGGAGAAATGGAGCTACACACACATCTGTCCTTCTCCACCAAGTTCCCTGAAACTGTGGTGTGGGGTATTTTAATTCAGAAGTTGAAGCTCCTTTTTCTTTGTATTGTTTAAAATGGGTAGAGAAAGAGAGACTTTTGAAACTATCTGATTTCTATCTTAAAGTGTGTCAAAAGCCTAATATTTTAGTACAGCTGATTAGAGTGACTATTCCAGAGAAAAAAGCATTAATATCTTTCTTGAGACCAGACTATAAAAGTACTGTTCATTGCCAAAAGTAATCCTTTAGGAACTAGAAATTGCTGAAATGAGACTGTGTGGAGTTAGAGAAGGGAGAATGGGCTGTTGGAACAGCTATTTGGAGGTGAGACTAAGTTGATACACAATATAGGAAACTAATAAAAGCTCTTGAGTTTTAACTATGGCCAAAGGGGTAAGGGGGAGGTTTGCTGGGCTTTGCTGCTGCTTTTCCAATCTGTGTGCCTTTTCTTTCTTTTTCTTGCCTTATAGTAATGGTTAGAACCATTAGTATGCTCTTGAATAAAAGTGGTGAGAACAGACATCCTTGCCTCATTTTGTTCTTTTTTTTTTTTAAAGATTTATTTATTTATTTATTTCTCTCCCCTTCCCTCCCCCCACCCCGGTTGTCTGTTCTCTGTGTCTATTTGCTGCGTTGTCTTTGTCCGCTTCTGTTGTTGTCAGTGGCACGGGAATCTGTGTTTCTTTTTTTACTGCGTCATCTTGTGTCATTTCTCCGTGTGGACGGCGCCATTCTTAGGCAGGCTGCACTTTCTTTGGTGCTGGGCAGCTCTCCTTATGGGGCACACTCCTTGCCCGTGGAGCTCCCCTACACAGGGGACACCCCTGCGTGGCAGGGCACTCCTTGAGCTCATCAGCACTGCGCATGGGCCAGCTCCACACTGGTCAAGGAGGCCCGGGGTTTGAACCGCGGACCTCCCGTGTGGTAGACGGACGCCCTAACCACTGGGCCAAGTCCGCTGCCCCTCATTTCATTCTTAACACACCTCAGGATGTTCACTTACAGTCCTACTTTTCTGAGAGCTTTTAAAATTTGTTTTAAATCACAGATGTTGAATTTTGTCAAATCCTTTTACTCCAAACTGTTGAGACAAATTGTTTTTCTTTTTTGGTCTGTTAATATGGTGAATTACATCAATTGATTTTGAAACATTAAACCAAAATTGCTTTCTTGGGATAAACCTCACTTCGTCATTGTCTTAGCTGACCAGGGCTGTTCAGACGAATACCACAGACTGGTTGGCTTAAACAACAGTGATTTATTGTCTCACTGTTTTGGAGGCTAGCAGTCCAAAATCCAGGTCTCAGCAGGCCGTGTTCTCTCCTGGAGTCTGTAGCATTCTGGCACTGGCTTGCCACCATCCTTGCGTTCTTTGGTTTGGACCTCTGCCTCTATCACATGGCGACCTGCCTCATTCTCTTGCTGCTTCTGACTTCTGGCTTCTTCTGCGTCCGATTTCCTTTGCTTATTAGGTGTTTAGCCATATTTGATTAAGGCTTTTCCTCATTCAGTTTGGCCACATCTTAACTGAATAAAGAATCTTCAGATGTCTTATTACATATGGGTTCACACCCACAGGACTGAGGATTAGGACTTGAACACGTCTTTTGTGGAAAACATGAGTCAGTCCCTAACAATCATGATAGAGCATTATTTTGATGTATTTTTGGATCTGATTTGCTACAATTTTAAGAAATTTTTTGTCTGTGGTCATGAAGGACTGTTGGTCTGTCATTTTCTTTGCTTGTAATGTCTTTGGTTTGGGTATTAAAATAACACTAGCTTTATTGAATGAGTTGAGAAGTATTCCCTCCTCTTTTATTTTTTAGGAGAGTTTCTGTAGCATTGTTTTTTTAAAAAGATTTATCTCTCCCCACCCCCTTATTGTTTGCCCCTGCTGTGTTTATTCTTCTTGTTTCTTTAGGAGGCACCAGTAACCAAAACCCAGACCTCCAGTGTGAGAGGGAGGTGCTTAATCGCTTAAGCCACCTCTGTTCACTACTTTGTTGTATCTCTTGTTTTTTCCTCTTGTATCTGGTTTCATCATCTTGTATCAGCTCACCGCACCTGCTCGTCCTCTTTAGGAGGCACCAGGAAACTCTGCTCCCTGCTTTGTTGTGTCTCTCATGTTTTTCTTCTTCTGTCTCTTGACGTGTCATCTTGTTGTGTCAGCTTGCCATGCCTGCCCATCACGCCAGCTCGCTGTCTTCTTTAGGAGGCACTGGGAACCAAACCACAGACCTCCCATGTGGTAGGTGGGAGCCCAATTGCTTGAGCCACATCTGCTTCCCTGCATTGTTCTTATTTCTTCCTGAAATGTTTGGTAGAATTGATCAATGTAGCCAAATGGGCCTGTGTTTTATTGTTGGGGAGGGGGATTAATTATAAATTCATTTTTTAAATTGATGTAGGATTATTCATAGGGTCTGTTTCTTCTTGAGTGAATTTTGGTAGCTTGTGTCTTTCAAATGATTTGTCTATTTCATCTAAGTTGTCAAATTTACTGCTGTAAAGTTATTCAGCATATTCCCTTATTATCATTTTACTACCTGTAGGGTTTGTACTGATTTTCCCTCCTTCATTCTTGGTATTGGTAATTTGTGTTATCTTTTTCCTGATATGTATCAATAGATACTTATCAAATAATTTTACCTTTTACCCAAGGACTAACTTTTGGTTTAACTGATTTTCTCTACTGTCCTTAATTTCTATTTCTGTGATTTCTGCTCTTATATTTAATATTACCTTTTTCCTATTTCCTTATTCTTTTTCCAGCTTATAATAATGGGCACTAAGGACATTGAGTTGAGACCTTTCTTCTCCAGTAAGAGTGTCCATGGCTTGTAAAAAATATATTTTCCATCTAAACATTGATTTAAATGCATCCCACAAATTGTGATGTCTTTTTATTTTCATTCTTGTGATTTTTTTCTTTGATCCATGTTTTATTTAGAAATATGTGTAGTTTCTAAGTATTTGGAAAATTTTCAGATATCTTTATATTATTTTTATTTTAATTCCGTTGTGGTCAGAGGACATCCTTTCTACAATCTGAATTCTTTTAAATTTATTGGACTTGTTTTATGGCCCAGACTTATGGTCCATCTTGATAAATGTTCCATTTGCACTTGAAAGGATTGTGTATTCTGCTATTGTTGGGTGGCATGTTATATAAAGGTCATTTAGGCCAAGTTGGTTGACAGTGTTATTCAAGTCTTACATATCCTTACTTGTATTTCACATTTGGAAAATCTTGTCATTAATTCTTCAAAAAATTTTTTTCTGTTCCTACTCTCATGTTTCATTCTGTTTCTGTGATTCCTGTGTATGTTTCATTTTGATAGGATTTATTGCTATGTCTTAAAGTTTACTAATCTTATATTCTGCAATATTTAATCTGCTGTTAATTACACCAAGTTCATTTTTCATCTGAGACACTATATTTTTCATCACTATGGATCATTTGGGGTTTTTTAAAAATGTCTGCCATGCTTAACATGCTGAATCCTTCCTCTACCTTTTTGAACATATGAACAATTTTGATCTTATGAGGCATATAAAACACATTTACAATGTTTTAATGTCCTTGTTCTCTCTTATTTGTGTAATTTAAGGTCTGGGCTTGTTTCCATTGATTTATTTTTCTCTTCATTTATGGGATCATATTTTCCTGATTCTTTGAACATGTGGTAATTTTTTTTTTTTTTTAATCACAGGCATATTGAATTTTATGATACTAGGTACTGGATGAGTTTTGTATTCCTTTAAGTATTTTTTAGACATGTTCTGGGATGCAGTTAAGTTATTGGGAAATATACTTTCCAGGTTTGCTTTTTACGGTTCAGGCACCTTCAGTTTAGGGCGAATTTATCCCCACTACTGAGACAGTAACTTTCTAAGTACTCTTCCAGGTGCCCCAGGTATTACTAGGTAGCTCTGTTCTGCCTGGTGGGAATATGATCTGTTCCCCTCCCTGAACCAGGTCCAATAATTAATTGACCCACTTGCTCCTTTCCAGTGGTTCTTCACCTGGCCTCAGGTAGCATCATAGGCATTTGCTGATCATACTTGGTGAAGTGTTGGAGAGAGGCCACTGCTCAATGGAGCTTTTCCTCTCCTGTGCTCTGCCCTGTGACTTCAAGCTGTCTTGGCTTCCCAAAACTCTCAATTTTGTTTCCTCAGCTCAAAGAGATGGCAGAGCTTTGTTGAAGGTTCCCTCTCTCTCAGATGTAGCCTGCAAACTCTCCAGGCAACAAGCTGGGGCAATCCCAGGGCTCACTTTATTTTGCTCCCATTTTCTAAGAGACCTCTGCCCAGTGTCTGGAAACCATTGTTTCAAGTATTTTATCAGGTTTTTAGTTATTTAAGACATTAGGGGAAATCTAATCTCTGTTGCACTATATTATCCAGAAGTGGAAATGGTTTGTTGAACTTTGAATGTCTTACATTGCGTTTCCTTTCTCTTAGCAATCAGTAAGCATATATTGAGGCAAGCTCTGTCCCTCTGCCTGCCAGGGAATATATCTCCCACCTCGACTGCGAACCCCCAATTTTCATTTGCATTGTATTTCTTTATACAACTGACCAGGACAGAGAATCCTACTACCAAGATTTCTTGTTAGACTCCTAGTATCTCAAAAGCTACCACAAACATCTTTAAAGATAAATTTATTTCACTTAAAAAGGGATGGTTGCATGTAACATTTGAAACATAAGTATTTGGAAATGATTGGAACCCAAGATATCCATCTGAGGTTAGAAACCAGTGGTTTAGGAACTAAAAACCCTTCGCCCATGTTTCAGAGGGAGAACTCTTTAATTCTTCCCAGCTCCACAGCAGAGCAGGTGATTTCCCAGAAGGCGACCCAGGTTTGGCCTAGTTAGCCTGCGGTTCCTGCCTGCTAGCTGTGACCTGCTTCCTTTGAAGAGCTCATTGAACAAGTCCTGAGCAAAGAAAACGGAGATAGGTGATTGACGAGCATTTGAATTGTCCCCTTCCCCCTCTTTTATTAGAAAATGGAAGGAAAAAGAAACTTTGCTGCTGTGGTAAGCCTGCCCCATTGAAATCTCCCACCAGGGTGCTGGTCTTTCAGGTGCCCCTTTCTCCAGTGAAGCAAGGAAAGGGCATTGCAGAGAAACAGTAATTTTAGCTTCAAACTATCAGTTTTGCTTAAATTGTAGATTTTGCCATGTAGCTCATCTTTAAGAGTTAAGATATTCCTAACAATAAGCAAGAAAATATTCTTGATCTGAGTCCTTCGGTGGTCATGATGATGAATGTATATTAAAGTCTTAGCATAAAAAGGAATGAAATCAAATCAAGTGGCTTCATATTTTCTGAATGAATTCTGCTCAGATTTGTTTTTTAATAAGAATGGTGAAATACAATCAGTACCTTGAAGCCATGTGAAAAACATACCAGGAGCTTCAGTCTCATTAAGAAGGGCAGAAAAACCAGGACAGCTTATTTATGAGCACATGAAGAAAAGTAAATGATGTTTTAACCCTAAAATCTGAGTTGGCCTATCAAAAAAGGCACTCACAGTTTGTATACTAATCTTATTGTTAAGGATTGCTGTGGCTCTTCTGGCTAACACTATCTGCCCCATGCGATAATGACATTCACAGTGGTATTGTTACTTATGTATTATTGTATCTTTTGAACAATGTTTTATACTTTATCGAGTCTTTTCATACATTAGCTAATTTTACATCAGGTGCTGAGCTGAGAAGGTGTCATATCGCTGTTGCAGGAGGAGATGGAAAAGTTACAGGATCAAGAAAGGTTCTGTGACTTGGTCAGCATACCAGGTGCAAGGAACAGGCAAAATCCTGAAGCTTTTGATTCCAAATGCAGTGTTCTCTCTGCTAGAATGTGCTGCCTCCCTCCAGGACTGGTAGGGAATACTAGGGCCAGTTTTAAGGCTAATGCTTTTTGATTGTTTCTTTGCTCTGGTCCCCCTGTACCAAGGTATGTTTGTATGTAGCTTAATGTTAAGCTTTCCCATAAAGGCTGCAGAGTTTGGAACATGAGACTTGCCCAATGCAGTGCTGAGGGTTATAAGAATACTGGTTTTGGTTTTTTCACAGCTCACCCATTACTGCCTGGTAGCATTTAATACTTACTTTGCTGACTATTGCAAAAAGAAGTATAAATTCAGTTAATGTACAGAAGGGCAAAAAGTTGCTAAGAAATGCTCCTGGGGATCAGATCCTCAGTTTTGACTCTGGAAGAGTGCCTGAATTTATAGTGTCATTCTTTAAGGGCAAAAAGTTCTAGGGCTTCAGCCTTTCGAAACAGTTATGAAAGGCTGTGACAACTGCTTGCTATGATGGCTTATAAAGTACTTTAATGGCTGAGACTTTAACACAGTTTGTTTAAACTAGAGATTAAATTGTGAAAAATTTTTATATGACCAACCCATTAAAGGAAAATTATACTAATTTGTTTTCTTAAAAAAATGAAATACAAAAAAAAATTTTATCAAGCAGACTTATCTTCTGCCCTGATTTTGAAACCTTCTGCCCTTTTCAGACTGAACTGAAGTAGAAATTTGAACCAAATTACTATACTTTAGGTATTTTTCATTTTCTGGCTAATTAACTTTACTTCTATTACTTAGTCTTCCATACTCAGAGCAATGTGATTAGATAAAGCATATAGTATTAAAGGACACACAGGAACTGGGTGGGCGCTCAGACCCTAAGGATGGTGACAGTAAGTCTTTATGCATTTCTGCTACATTTAGTTCTTAGTATTCAAGAGAAGCAAATGTGGAGATGTGAAAATCTCTATGAAGAGCACTTTATAACATTCACACTCCATTATCAGCAAACTAGACTTCATATTTTGCAGCAAATGTCCCTATGACTGTATCTCTGTCACTGCATTGAGTGTTCTATCTGTAATGACTGATTTTCCTTTTGAGACTGTGAGCTTTTTAAACACAGGTAATGGTCCTACTCAACTATGTAAACCAAGAACTGGTATACAATAAGTAGGTGTTTTAAAAATGTTTTTGATGTGATCAGAATTACAAAGAAAAAAGAGAAGTACACCAATATTTTACTTTAAAATCTTTTTCTTTTTTTTAACTTTTCACAAAGGATTTGCTGTAAGCCTTCAAGTCATCTTGTCCAATCCAAAAGCTGTATTTAAGCGTCGTGGATCCCAGCCAGGGATGCAAGAATCAGACTTTCTAAAACAGATAACGACAGTTGAAGAACTGGAACCGAAAGCAAATAACTGCACTAAGGTATTCATGTCACTGGTGTTGCTTGACCTTGTTGAGTATCAACATTAAGGTTTTGGCTACCAAATTATTTCCCTCCCCTTTAGGTTCTTGTGTGGCATACTCGGACAGAGAAGGTTAATTTAGCCAATGAACCAAAGTACCACCTGGACACAGTGAAAATTGAGGTATAAATTCAAGCAGCAACTGGTGCAGTTTGCCTGGCCCAGTGGATGTAGAAGATGTGTGAAGTTTAGGCTGCAGAGCATTCAGGTATTGTTCATTTTACTTCAGTACAACAGCCTATATTATCATCTGATGGACATTTGTGCAAACAGCTTGTCATTCAACATAAGCTAGTTGGATGGATAAAATGTGTTTTGTCTTGAATTGTTTTGCATGTTTTCTCCACAATCAAACTGGAAGATCTTTGTACAGTACAATGACAATGCAGGATACAATATTGCAAATCTTATATACATTTCCTGTCCTCTGCCCCACTGGGCCTTGTATTTGGTAGTACTGAACAGATTTTCAAAATAGATGACAGGTATTTTGTTAACTAAACATATCTAATTCCTGACTTTGCAACATTAAGTAATTTTTGAAAGGTTAGTGGCAGTATACATTATAGGAAATAAAACCCACAAAAAAGTCTATGGATTCATCTGTTTAATATAGGGAAATAACATTTTCTCAATACTAGGCACCATAAAATGTAAACACAAATACTGACATAAACCTGGATATACCATCAAGAATTGGAAGTGGCTTTGTTGTAGTTACCCTGTTTGCATATAGTGCAGATAAATGTCTTCACTTTAGCACTATGTACATAAGAGATCCAAATTACAGGAGAGGCAGAAAAAATCTGAATTCTTTAAACATTCATTAAACTAAATTTTGTAGTAACATCCAGGTTTATCTTCCTTTCACTAACCACGTTCCCTGTTAAGCACATCATTACAACAGCACAGTGAAGTGAATGATGAAATAAAAGAACTTTGATACACTAGAAAACAGTGCTCAGTGATACATTTACATTCTATTTATATGATTAAACATTTGATCATACAGTACCTTCCTACAAGATTACTGGCTAATTTGGGGGTGGGGTTATACTGTTAGAGGTATTACTAACATGATAACTACTTCCCTTAAATGCAAACATTAGAGCTATAATTTTATTGAGAGTAAAACTGATTATGCAAGTTGAGCAGCTTCTCAAAGAATGTGGTTTTATGAAATCATGGAAAAAATGAGCAAAGCTGCCCTTGACATAAAATGGTTTCTCAACCTGTTTTCACCACATCAAATTTAATCAGTACAGACCAACACGGTCAATCAGATAATTCTTAATGTGAATGAATGGGGGAAAAGAAAAAAATAAGTACATGAATAAACAGGGGAACTAGATGCATTTTAGCAAGGAATGTCAGGTGGTAGTTCTGGATGAAACTTGGATTGCAGTTTTCATTTCCACAGTTGTGTGCTGAGAGTCTGACCCGATGAGCTTCCAGACCATCCTGCTGTTGTGCTGGGGGGCTGGCCAAAGCCCACTGCAGGGTTTGCACTATTGATACTCATGCCAGCCATTTGCTGATTCATCTGTGAAACATATAAAAGGCTTAGTTTAAGAGGCTTACTTTTAAGTCTGATTTCTTTAGCCATAGTTAGACATTTTAAATAGCTACCATATTTTATGAAAAGCTGTCTTTAATTCAAGTTCATTTAGTGAAAGTTATACTGATGTCTAATAGCAATGACTACAATTATTTTTAATCAGTATAAAAATCTGACAGCTATTTGTTTCCTTCTAGTTCTCTATTTTCTTCTACTTTTTAGCACTGCCCTTCAAGTGATCTCAATCATATTATAGTTATTCACTTTCTACTATATTAGGATATTATGCTTTAATTGTGAAGAATTAGGAAAATTTTAGTAAGTAAAACTGCTCTAAAATTATTCAGGTAAACTGTATGATAGCTGTTATTCTGCCTTTATAAAGGTAAAAAAATTGGTTATAAAGCCTATTTTTTTCTTTTGCTTATCTAACTAAAACATCTAACATTTAATTTTCTTTGCATGCTATAAAGTGTAAGATCACATGCATTTTCCCCCCAGACTGGAATCAAATATGTATATAAGCATCTTAAATCCTTTCCCTATACTTCTCCTACTTTGAAGATTGATAAGTGAAAGAAAGACAAAAAGATTTACCACAAAGTATAAGAGTAGGTTTGAAACCTATGCTCAGGGTTGGCTTGTGTTTTTCTTAATAAAGTTCATTTATTTGCAATTTTTCAAAGACATGAACTAACCAAAGACATTCCTCAAGTGTCTGAAGAGGCAGATGACTTCTAAAATGACCAAAGGCTCTTTTAACCACCTTGCTGTTGGCCAACAGATTCCACTGAGGGTGTGCGGGAGAACATAGCATCACTCCTCTGCACTGCCTTCAAGTAAGAGCCAACATGAATTCCTTACTGATTCATCTGACACCTTAACATCAGCTGGGTGTCTTTCAGCATTTTGGCCACACCAAAGCTGTAACTCACATTTGGCACTTACAATTTTTGAGATTTCCAGAGTAGAGACTGGTTATATTCCTTTAAATGGTGATAGCAAAATTAACTTGATTGGAGCATTTATGAAATATATAGTGATTTTGCTAATATTAGTTAGAAAATCACCACAGACTATGTTTTCTGAGTATAAGGTACAACAACCTTTCAAGATACAACAGCTCAACAAAAAAGAAAAATAAGCTGGAAGAACATGTACCCAAGTCTAGGTGGTCTTTGTCTAAGGAGCTAGAGAAAAGTTAAAACCTCTGAGCACCTGAAAGAGGTAACAGTAAAATGTTTCCTCTTGGGTCTAAACCAGGGGTTCTTAACCTTTGTTGTTCCACGGACCCCTTACTACGTCCACACTATACTGCGTATTATTTAATAAATATATCACACCTGTACCAACACATCCCCTACAAGAATAATGTTTGTGGTTTTTTTTTAATTTAAATTCAAGCTCATTGACCCCTTGTTAAGAACCCCTGGTGTAAATTAAGTAGAAATAGGATTTTATATTACAAAAGGAATGTTTAAGCTGAATATGGACTTGTTCACAACATCTTATGGTCTTATGGGAATTCTTGAACCAAATTCTTGAACCAGTGGGTGCTCCTTTTTAAACATGAAAGAAGTAATTATAGGATAAGGAGTAAAGGAAATACAACTTTACAAAGTTTTGGAACAAAATGAATTTTTACAAATCCATGGGCAGTAGCCACATGATGTAGTGAATAACTAGATCCCTTACAGAAGCGTGCTTTGAGAATAGGAGGCTGGAAGTTTTTCTAATATGTGAAAATTACAAAAACCCAAAATTTATTAGTGAAGATAGGTTGGTCCAAATGGACACAAGGAAGCTGGGTTAAAGCATGGTGCTATAAGTAAAGGAATCAAGATGAAGGATGTTTGCCATTACAATTGTGTTATAATCTGAAGTGAAAAAAATTAACATTTCTTTACAGAATACTCTAAATACAAGGCCAATCTAGGGCCAATCTATGTGCTATATAACTTATCTCCATACAAAGTTTGGTCTGTTTACATTACCACTACAAATTGTTTCTGACAAATCAGTAGTATCAATATAAATAAAGCCATTTAGAAAATACATCTGATATTTTTATTTGGAAGATGTTGGAGAGTAAGCGACCCTACCTGAGAGAGGCTCCATTGGGGTTGCTGAGCTTGAGGCAGACCAAACTTACTCTGGGGCACACCCATCTGTCCCACCATTCCTCCTTGGGGCCCAACAATGTTTTGAGGAAGTGGCATCACACCAGTTTGTGCATTTCCCATAAACCCATTGGGCATGGGCATGCCCACCATTATGCTTGCATTCTGTCCCATCACATTTCCCATAAGGCCAGGAGCTGCAGGCACAGGTACACCCATCGTTGGAAAACCTTGAAATGCAGTTGGCGCTTGTGAGGTAAATGGTATATTTGTGGGTCCCATAAACACACCTGCATCATAAGAATCATGAAAAGAAAAAAATGAAGAATACAGGGCTATTACAGAACTATTTACCTCTATAGTCACAGAAAAAGGATTGTCTTAACTCATAAACAAAATTTTTAGTTCCAGTCTGGCTGCTCAGACTAACGCATACCTATACCCCCCAGAGCTGTTAATTTCCAGGATGCAAACAAATCAGTTATTAACCTGAGGAAATTTAATTAGAAAAAATAAATCTTATGCAATAGCCATGCAAAATAACTTATCTGAAGACTAAATGAGGTAACATGAGATTATATGCTATTTCTCCTGACTCACACCACTGGCCTACAACTATCAAATACTCAAAAGGGAGTTGACTGTATCTGGTCTTAAAGGAAGAGCTGGGTTATAAAATTTCATCTCATATATGGATGGTCTGATTTCAGATATTAAAACTGTAAACAAATTTTATAATGCTGTATTTCACTAATTATTTTAAAATGTCAAAACTTTTTAGGAATCCATGTGATAATTGAGACTGCTTATTGTTTATCTGCAGAAAAAGTATCATATTGTACCTGAAGTTGTAATCTTCATGCAAATCAACTTTCAATAATTCAAAGATAATCTGTCTTATAAGCTTGTACAATCATATTAAGTGATATGTGAACAGCTTAATTCTGAACGAATAAAGTTTTGTGAATCCTCTATGTACTTTTCAATTCTAAATGCTTCATTTATTTTCAGTTTCTTAGCTATCTAAATGACAACAAAAGTACCCATTACATAGAAATTATAGGGAAGAAATATAATTTATATTATTACAATTACAAGGATATACACTTCTAGTAATGTCACTGCAATTCACTGAAAACTGATTTCAAAATTAATTACCAGGAGGATTCTGCTGCTGAATGGTTCCTGTACCATACAGAGATAAGATGGAGTCTTTGGAAAGTTGTTTCTTTGCAGATTCTTCTGATTTCGTAATTTGCTCAGTGAACAGATCCAGATCGCCAGGTGCTATTGTAGACAGGGTGGCAGCTGTTGGTACAGTGGGCGTCCCCTAGAAAATACCAAATCAAACTGTCAAATTCTGCATAGTAAAACATATCTCATCCATCTCTTAAAATCCAAATAGGCGGCGGACTTGGCCCAGGGTTTAGGGCATCCATCTACCACATGGGAGGTCCGCAGTTCAAACCCCGGGCCTCTTTGACCCATGTGGAGCTGGCCCATGCGCAGTGCTGATGCGCACAAGGAGTGCTGTGCCACACAGGGGTGTCCCCCGCGTAGGGGAGCCCCACGTGCAAGGAGTGTGCCCCGTAAGGAGAGCTGCCCAGCACAAAAAGAAAGTGCAGCCTGCCCAGGAATGGCACCGCACACACGGAAAGCTGACACAGCAAGATGACACAACAAAAAAATACAGATTCCCATGCCGCGGACAAAGACAACGCAAATAGGCAGAGAGAACGGGGGGGGGGGGGGGGGGGGGGGGTTGTGAGGGGAGAGAAATAAATCTTGGTTAAATGTTCCTTAATTTGAATGTACTAATAAGAGGCAGATTGAAGCTCTTTCATAAATAAGTTGTGTTTACTTGATAGGCTGACCATATTAGGTTCAATAGCAGGTGTGTGGCTGCTGTTCGAAGATGACACTCCTGGTCAGCCACTACTGCTCCAAGGAGCTGGTATCCCTTGTAATAAAGAACATTTTTGTAGACTGCAAGAGGGTTCTGCAATGGCTAATTGAAAGGTTTTGATTTTAAAAGTTGCATCATGAGATTTATACGAAGCCGATCTATACCATTATTAACTTAACATTAGAATGCTTCTAATCTGTCGAGGAATGGAATACAGCAAAACTTTGACCACCTTTACTATCAATCACATCCTGCATTCCGCTTTTGAAAAAGGGAACAAATGAACACAAACACAAATATACATGTAGATATTTAATATAAAACAAAAATTTTAGTTTACTCTCCTGTTACCTTGTACACAGTACAGTACAACTGATAGTCACAATGATCTCTGCAGTCAAATACTCAATCGCATTCCCCATATCTGTTTATATGCACTTGTTTTGGACATGGAAAGAGTTGCAATGAATCCTACGAAGATTAGTAAAAACTGGTTAACTACATTATATCTATATAGATATATATATTTGCCTTGAATTTTTAAAAGAATTTCAAATATTTAATGTGCTGGCTAGAAAACCACGCAATAAATTACCATCCAAGCATTCTACTCATGAACTAATAAGCAGAATAATATCTTGACTCTATTATGATTGAACAAAAGTTGATAAAAAATATAAAATGAATATGAAATTAACATGATGAAATGCCAAATAAAACAATGCCCTTGAATAAAATATCAGAGCTTCCACTGGAGATAGCACTGATCCGGGGAAGCTCACAGAGGCTAAAAGTGAGGGCTCAGGAAACAGCCTACCAGGGAGAGATCCATGTCCTCACCACTTACTGCATGTGTGCCCTTAGATATGTCACTTAACCTTTCCATTCAGGCTCTCTCGTAAAATGGGGACAATAAGATTAGTTACCTTATAGAGCTGTTTGATGACTTCAAGAAGTGCTTAGCACAGAGGCAGGTTATTAAACACTCAGCAAGTGTTTATTGGTAATGTCAGATAACAAAGCAACTACATCACCCTGATCTTTTCAGCAACTTTAGTTTCTGTTCAATCTGCTCAAAACCCTGGTCAAATAAGTGCAAGAAAACCCACAGTGATTGGGGAAGGTATTGTCCCAGTCTCACACTAGAGCAACTTGACTAATATTAACATCCTCTAAACATTACTACATACATAATATTTTTTGAATGAAGGTAGATAATATGGAACATCAGCCTCTACATGGACAGTCTGAAAACAGCCAAACAAAACAGCATAGCTAGTAAGCATTCAAATGTACAATTTGTTTTTGTACTCCATTTGCCAGCACTAGGACCCCAGTATAAAAGGAGACCATCTTCTGCCTGTCATTTTACATGGTGGGTCCTTCTGGTATCCCAGGGCTAGACCAAGGACAAGCCACAACACTTGTACAGGCTTGGATACTGCTGGTGAATGCATATTATGACAGGAAAGGGGATTCCTTATGCTACCACTGGGGGCCCTGGAACCTTTACCCCATATCCAAATACCTGTATACCATCAGCTGAGTAGCATTAACTCTTTTAGGAAAAACTAGACATTAGACAAAGCAAATAAAACTGGGAGTGGAACAATACAAGGTTCAGAGCAGTTCATTAACTTTGTGTCCAAACTAGTTTGTGCTCAACTTTACTTAATAAAAACTCACCCAAATTACTAATTTATGTGGTACCAGTGTGTGCATAAAATGTGTACTTACAACGCCACACATATTTTCACTTGGAAGTCCCTCCCAGCCCCATTTTCAGAGGCATTATTTTGAAAATGTCTTTACAGTAGTTTAGATAAAAGATAGTTGTGTTCACTAAGTATTTTTTAGGGAGCATCAATTTTAGACTGATGGCACATCAGTCTAAAACAATGTTCCAAAAAAGAGTTAGATGTGATTAAAAACTATACGTGAAAAATATGATGAAACGCACAATGCAAAAAAATTTTTTTAATTCAATTTTATTATTTTTTGTTGGGTTTATTTGGAGGTTTTGGGTTGCAGAGGGGCTGCAGCTATAGTAGGGGAGGATCACTGATCTGGGGTGTCGGTGGTAGGGGGATTTGTGGGGAGGAGTGCACCTGGGGCATTCTTCTCTGGAGTGTGAGTACTTTCATGTGGCCATGGGGTATTGTCTCTATGGGTGGAGACCCACAGAATAACCAATGGAATATTGAATTCCCACACTGGCGAGTCCTGCTACATTTTCTCATAGAGTGGTAAGAACCTCTGAAGTACATGGGTAGGACCTAGCAAAGGAGAGCAGACCAATGCACCAGGCCATTGATATTGATGCTAGTATATATGAACCTTGTTCTTGTGAAACTGAAACCTGGCCTGATAACATATATTGCCTAAGAGTTACATCCAGAGGGCTTCCTTGTTGCTCAAATGTGGCCTCTCTCTAAGCCAAACTCAGCATATAAATTCACTGCCTCCCCCCCAGAGTGGAACATGACTCGCAGGGATGACCCTCCCTGGCACCAAGGGTTTAATACCCAGTGCCAACTAATGATGCATTTGGAGAAAAACCTAGACCAAAGGGGAAAATATTAAATACAAATAAGTTCTTATGGCTAAGAGATTTCAAAGTGAGTCAGGAGGTGTGTGCATAAAATTTGTACTTACAGTGCCACACATGATTTTCACTTGGAAGTCCCTCCCAGCCCCATTTTCAGAGGCATTATTTTGAAAAAGTCTTTACATGTAGTTTATATGTGGTTTACATATGGTTACAAGCAAAACCCCGAGGTTACACTTATGGGTGTCTCAGGAGGATCTCACTGTCTGCCACAGTAAACAGTGCCTCAAATAGGGGTGTTCCTGGGGGCTCTAGAGAAATCTAGACACCACAGGCAGGGTAGACAAGCTCAGGAAATCAGCACCCCAGCAGTGGGCCTTACCTTAGAATATATGATAACCCATCTCCCCCAATATATCAAAGTTAGACTGATTTATAATTTTCCTACACATGGTTCTTCTATCCCACTTATTTGAACCTTTAGGTAGCCCTACACCCATTAAATATATGTCCCAAAGATTTAAATCTTCTGGCTGTTCATATGCTGAGTGAGCCTTGAATCTCAGCAGAGTTGCAGCCAACACTTAATCTCTAGTTCATCACTTACCCAGGACAACTAACAAAAGGATGATGATGGACAGTGCCCAACCCAAGAAGCAAAGAGTGTCTTCCACTACAAGCAAGACAGTTCCATCCATCTGCCCCATGAGATCTGAGCCCCCTGTCAATTAGAAGCAGAGTGGGCATCACCACCCCAAAATCCTCAAGAAGGAGGAACAAACAAACATAAGGGGAGAATGCAACTATGGACTAAAGGAGACATTATTATTCTAGTACTGGAAGAACCTGTCATAGTGTTGTAAAGGCAGTGGTCACCAGAGGTTCTAAGGGGAGGGAGAGGGAACAATAGGTGTAACATGAAGCATTATGAGACACTGGAATCATTCTGCATGATATTACAATGATGGATACCAGCCATTAAACGTCAAAACCAAAGAAATTGTATGGTGGAAAGTATAAACCATAATGTAAACTATAAACCATGCTTAGTAGCAATGCTTCAATATGTGTTCATCAATTGTAACAAATGTACCATGCTAATAAAGAGGTCTTTAATAGGGGCAAGTCTGGGAGAGGAAGGAAGTGGGGTATATAGGAATCCCCTATATTTTCAATGAAACATGTATGTAATCTAAAGCTCCTTTGAAAATAAAGAAAAAGGGAAGTGGACTTGGCCCAGTGGTTAGGGCATCCGTCTACCACATGGGAGGTCCGCAGTTCAAATCCCGGGCCTCCCTGACCCATGTGGAGCTGGCCCACATGCAGTGCTGATACGCACAAGGAGTGCCCTGCCACGCAGGGGTGTCCCGGCATAGGGGAGCTCCATGCGCAAGGAGTGCGCCCCATAAGGAGAGCCGCCCAGTGTGAAAGAAAGTGCAGCCTGCCTAAGAATGGCGCCGCACACACGGAGAGCTGACACAACAAGAAGACGCAACAAAAAGAAACACAGATTCCCGTGCCGCTGACAACAGAAATGGACAAAGAAAAAAAAAAACACAGCAAATAGACACAGAGAACAGACAACTGGGCAGGGAAATAAAAATAATAAAGAAAAAAATTACATATAAAAAATACATTATTACTCCATCAGTTTCTGATCAGAATGCACAGAACAAGGTGCAACCAACTGCCTATATACCCTCCACACTCCTTTATCATGGAGTTACTTACACCTAAGAGTTAAATGAAGTGTATATTGTTCTATTTGTTGCTTGGATATTGAACTGGAGCCTCTGATGTGGGGGATAATTCTCCAAGTAGGTTGCAAAGCAAATATCACACTCCAATAGAATCTAAAGAAGTCTAGCAGTTATAACAGCTTCACTAGAATGCTAGATCAAACTAAATTACCTTTCATGCTTAGTCTGTCAGATAGCCTAAATACTTCTTTCTAATGCCACACTACTAACATTAAATATCTTCTTATTGTAATGTGCACACTCATGCCTGCACAAATTCACAAGGTAGCTAATGCTAACTAAATGAAACAAAAGTTGCAATACTCAGTCCCTTTGTTAAGTGTGCTAGGGAAGGGCGGCAAAGCCATTGATATGTAAATCAAGCTATCTTTCCTGAAAGTAAACACTAATGTTACTTATAGACAATTTTGATAGTCATTTAAACCAATTATTCCTAAGCAAACTATTTTTTCAATTCTAGTGGTACATGACTGTTATAACAATAAATATGTACAATAAAAATACATGTAATTCATCTCCTTAATAGGACACAGGCTCTTATTAAAGTTGTTATTAAAGTTATTAAAGTTCTCCATCTAAACAATTTTTAGAGAAAAAAGTATTTTACCTCAAAAATCATGTACTGAAACTGATGGTATATTTGTGAAATATAAATTGAAAACAGAATCTTAAATTACTGTCTAAAGAGCCAAAACAATTGAATTTCTAGAATTTCTTATTCTCAGTTTTCCTGCAAGCAGAAGTTAAGACCATCTGGGTAAGAAAGGGCCTACTAGCTTTTAGTCACTATTTACAAAAAAAACACCCACAGTTTGAAAACCTTTCAAGTGACTGGTTGATTTCTGGCAAGGTCCAGCCTGCTCATTTGTTCTAAACACTGCTGCTGTCTGCCTAAAGTAAAAGTTAGAAATTTTTTTCTGTAAAGGTTCAGATAGTGACTATTTCAGGCTTTGTGGACCATATGTCTCTGTTGCACTTAATTCTGCTTGTATAGTATCAAAACAGCCAAACAATATATAAATGAATGGAACAGCTGTGTCCCAATAAAACTTTATTTACAAAAACAACCTGCAGTCTTAGTTTGCTGAGTCCTAGTCTAAAGCAAACCAGGGACTGCTCAGAAATGACTTTTCACCACTAAAAATCTGAAACTTTTACAAAAGGAAACCAGCCAGGACTGTGCAGACCCACATTCTTATCACATACCTGAGCTGCAGGAATGACAGTTGCAGGTAAGGGATTAGAAATCATTGGCCCAAAGATGTCCAGATCATCATTCAAGGCTGGAATCATGGTTGTATTCCCATTGGTCACTGGAGCCTCAGAAGGGCCATCTGAAAAGAACATAGATTCTTATGTTAAAGTAGAATCTCTTAAATTACACGAAACATGGCATTATTTTTTAAATTAATATGGTAAAAAAAAAAAGTACAAAAGTTGAGATGATGAAATAGATTTCCTTCTACCCACAGGCACCTTTCCCTTTCCCAGAGAAACCACTTCCAGTTCTTTATTCTCCCAGAAATAATCTTTACCTACCTGTTTCTATATGTATGCATGTATGTATATATGTATAAGTATAAATATATATCTCTCCAAACCAAAGAACGTCATACTATTCATAATATGTGGGGAGCCCTGCAAAGCAGGGTCCCCGGAAGCCTACAAAGCAGGCTCCAAGTTCACAGTAAGAATGTAGACAAAGTGCATCTGGAGAGTCTGGAGATAAAATAGAAGGTGCCCACTGGGCAAGGTCATGTGCTGAGCTGAATATGCTGAGTGTGGATAAGAAAGAAACTGTTATCTGTAGGCTTATGAATAGAAGAATAACTTTTGTGTTTGTCGTGACCTAGAAACGCAAACCTTCTGAATGTGCTGTTTTCCCTTATGGTATAAAATAAAGGTGCGTGATTAAGCCAAGTGCCTGAGGTAGTTGTGAGCTCCTCACAGTCCACCTGGCCCCCGCTATTTTGTGTCTTTCATTTCTCAGCCTCACACTCCTCCCACCTCAGGAATCTGTTCCGCTGCATGGGTCGCAGCAACAATATTGTGTCCTGATTTTTTTTAAATATTAAGATTAATAATAAACTTTTTAGAATGCACTGTCCTGAGTACTTTAAATACATTAACTCATTCAATCCCCATAACTTTATGAAACAGTACTTTTCAGAAGATATATGTGGCCAAGATGGGATCAGAGACCACACTTTTACAAATAATGCCTCCCATAAATGTGTGTGTGTGTACAATTGTGCATGCATGCTTGTGTTTTAGAGATCACTAAGTATCATTATACCTACCTTTTAAATTTAAATACATTCCAATGATTTTTAAATGTCTGGGATGTTACATTTTAAAGTCTCATAATAAGGGGGAAAAGTAGATAGGAGGGAAAAGCATATGCTGTTTAAACTTGTTCTAAAGCAAGCATCCATAAAATGCAAGCAAACCTTTTCTTTATTCAAGCATAGTCACCTTTAACAAGGGCAATACTAAACCACTGAACCGTACAGGGATAAGGATTGCGAGAGAATGCCAACATCCTATATCAGCTTCCTACTTCCCTACCATTCAAAAAAACAAAATTTTTTTTTTGAGATTTTTAGTTTATATCTCCTTTTTACATTATTGCAGAATTTACAAAGTAGTTGTGGGAATAAAATGCAGAGAAGAAAATCTGCAAGCACAGTATCAGACAATGGAACATCTCATGCAGCTCTGTTTTCTGAGTTCTGAGCATCAGAGCTCCATTCTCTTGAGGTTTACAGATCGTCTAATTTAACAATTTACAATCTTGTTTGTTCGTTTTCTCATAGATCTTACACTCTTCAAGGCAAATCAGTCAGCTTTAAGCCTCTTCTATATTGAATGGCATATCTTACACAGAGTAGGTACTCAAATATTTGACAAATTTAATAGGTTTACCACCTATTTAGGATTTCTACCACAACCCAGAAAAACTCATGTTTCTTCTGTTTTTCAAAGTGTAACTACAGAAATTGTTATTACCATCAATTTAAGCTTCAGTGAATCACAAAGAATTATCACTAATATCAATGAATATATGGTCACAATAAAATACTTTTTTACTATTTATGTGAAAGTGTGTGAACTCCAAATTATGCTAATTTGGGAAATCTCAAATGCAATTATTTCCCAAATCATTTTCAGTGATATCACATAACCATACGAAAGAAACTTATATACTTACTTCGAGTGTGTATGTTACATATGTTTTATCTATATTAAACACTGTGGACAATATAAAGGTGAAGCAATCAAACAGAATGCATGGATTATTGCTGCTTTATAATATACAGAATCTTAAACTAAGCCAGAAATACCAAAATAATTCTAATATGATCACATGAAATTATTTTTTTTCATTTCTCAGCCTTTCTAATGGCAATATTCATTTTGAAGTCAGACTTCTTTAAAGGCCACTCCACACTACATCATGCAAATATGAACCATATATAAATAATTTTTCAAATTATGCAAAAATAAATACATTTAAAAATAATGATTTAAAAACTGAACTCTTTGATTTTGGGGAAGATGGCATTGGATTAACAGGCAGAACTCAATGCTCTCACAAAAACAACAGAGAAAGAGCCAAAAGTTGTCCGAGGGACCTGCTTTGGGAATCAGCAGACCAGGACAGTGTTACACAACTTCCAGGAGGGTGAGGGTCAGAGAGACAACCAAGCCAAAAGAAGAAATTTGAGTTACCAAGCCACCACAGGGGTGGGAAAGGGCTCCCCTCCACAAACCCCAAGAAATTAAGTTGGGGTAAAACCCAAAACTCACTGCGGCCAACTGAGTGGGGAACAGACATCTTCCTCTCTATCGGCACTTTCAAGGGATAAGAGAGGGGGAGTCGGGGGCTTTTCTTAAGTGAATTCTACAAGCAGAGCCTGCTTTGAATCTCCACTCTGAAGACTGAACACAGAAACACAGGAAAAGTCCAGACTGAAACACCTCTGTGGAAAGGTGCTGACAAGCACCATCTGCTGGCCAGTCTGGGAATTGCATAGACGAAAATTTGATGGTGCTCTCTATCCTACACCTGGGAGAAAATTTGTGTTCCATTAGTGAGTCCCTGACACAATTTTAATAACTTAAGCCAGACAATTTTAAAGACTTAGAATAAGTTGAACCAAATATCAAAGAGCTGTGAAGGAAGGGGGAAAAAAGGCAAAAGAGAAAAATTGGCCATCTGAGCAAATTCACCAATTCAGATGCCTAGACATCATTAGAAGTCCTATTAGGAAACAGGAAGAGATGGCCCAGCCAAAGAAACTAACCATATATACTGAAGCGATACAGGATTTAAGACAATCAGTGATAATCAAACAACTCACCTAAATCACTCCAAAGAATTTAAAGAAAACCTGACCAAAGAAATAAAGGATATTAAGACACTGGGTGAGCATAAAGAATAATCTGAAAGCCTGCAAAGAAAAGTAACTGATCTTATGGGAATGAAAGACATGATGGATGAGATTTAAAATACATTAGACGGGAAGTGAAGTGAAGGGCATCCACCTACCACATGGGAGATCCACGGTTCAAACCGCAGGCCTCTTTGACCTCTGTGGAGCTGGCCCATGCACACTGTTGATGCACGCAGGGGTGTCCCTGCGTAGGGGAGTCCCACGCGCAAGGAGAGCTGCCCAGCGCGAAAGAAAGTTCAGCCTGCCCAGGAATGGCACCGCACACATGGAGAGCTGATGCAACAAGATGACGCAGCAAAAAGAAACACAGATTCCCGTGCCACTGACAACAACAGAAGTGGACAAAGAAGAACACAGAGCAAAACAGACACAGAGAGAACAGACAACTGGGGGTGGGGGGAAAGGGGAGAGAAATTAAAAAAAATTTTTTTTAACTACAAAACACTGCTAAAAGAACCAAAGAAAACTTAAATAAATGGAAGGACATTTTCCATGTTCATAGATTGGAAGACTAAATATCGTTAAGATGTCAATTCTACCCAAACTGATTTACAGATTCAATACATTCCCAATAAAATTCCCAAGAGCCTTTTTGCAGAATTGGAAAAACTATCAAATTTATTTGGAAGTGTAAAGGGTCCCTGAATAGCCAAAAAGATTTTAAAAAAGAAGAACAAAGTTGGAGGACTCTCACTTTTGGACTTTAAAGCATATTGCTTAGCTACAGTGGCAAAAAAAAAAAAATAGCATGGTACTGGCATAAAGACAGATTGACCAACAGAACCAAATCGAGAACTCAGAAATAGGCCCTCACATCTACAGATTTTTGATATGGCTGTCAAGCACTCCCAGCTGGGACAGAACAGTCTATTCAACAAACGGTGCTGGAAAAACAGGATATCCCCATATCCAAAAGAAAAAAAGAAGACCCCTATCTCACACCTTATATAAAAATTAATTCACAATGGATCAAGGACCTAACTATAAAAGCAACAACCATAAAACCCCTAGAAGAAAATGTAGGAATACATCTTCAAGATCTTGTGGTAGGCGGTGATTTTGTTGCACAAGCAACGAAAGAAATACTAGATAATGGGATCGCTTCAAAATTAAACACTTTTGCACCTCAAAGGACTTTGTCAAACAGGTGAAAAGACCGCCGACTCAATGGGAGAAAATATTTGGCAATCACATATCAGATAAGGTTTTAATATCTACGATAAACAAAGAGATCATACAACTCAACAAAAAAAGACAAATTACTCAATTAAAAAATGGGCAAAAAACTTGAAAAGACAACTGTCCAAAGAAGAAATACTAATGGCAAAGAAACACATGAAAAAATGTTCAACATCACTAGCAATTAGGGAAATGCAAATTAAAATTACAATGAGATATCATTTCACACCTATTAGACTGGCTGCTATTAAAAAGTCGGAAAACTGTAAATGTTGTAGAGGAATTGGAAGAATTGGAGACATAGGAATGCAGAATAGTACAGCCACTGTGAAGGACTATTTGGCAGTTCCTAAGGAAGCTGACTATAGACTTGCCATGTGACCCAGCAATACCATTACTAGGTATATATATGCAGAAGAACTGAGAACAGAGACATGAATAGACATCTGCATACCAATACTCATAGCAGCATTATTCACTATTGCCAAAATTTAGAAACCACCCAGGTGTCCATCAACTGATAAATGGATAAACAAATTGTGATGTATATACACGATGGAATATTATGCAGTGGTAAGAAGAAATGAAATCATGAAGCATACGCTCTTCTCTCTCCTACATGATCTCTTAACCATGGGTTCTGGACTTGACCCTTATCAATTCTTGTTACTACCAAAAGCTAAGCATCCACCAAAATGTTAAAAAAACAAATCATTATCTAGATGAAAACTCCTCAGCCTGGCAAATTCAGTAAAGGTAAGTTGCCCAAGTTTAAAAAGATTTCATAACTACTTTACAATGGGTTTCAATGTTTGCTAATTTTACTTAATACATCTGGCTTGCTAAAAACATTCTTTAAAAGCATTGTTTCAATTCACTTTGAAGGTCCCTGTGATTTTAAATTTTCAATATGTAAATAGGACAAAGACTCATTATCACCATCATCATAAACACTGTATTTGTATGGGACAAAAAAAATTTTTAACTTCTATTTTGAAATAATTTCAAATGTACAGAATGGTTGCAAAAATAATACAAACCCCATACAGAGAACTCCCATCATAACCCCACCCCAGATACCTAGATCCACCAATTTTAATGTTTTGCCACTTTTGCCTGTCCTCCCACCTTTCTTCCCTCTCTATTTCTCTCTACTTTCTGAACATCTAAGAGCAGGTTGCTTATATCCTATTCCTTGAGCAAAAAAACTTCTATGTCCATTCCCCACGAATAAGAACATTCACTTATGTAATCACCTCAGTGCAGTTCCCTAGTTCAAGAAATTTAACATTAATATAAAGCTTAGAGTCTGTAGTCTTTTTTTTCCTTAAATCCCACTAATGTCCTTTTGAGCCTTTTCTCCTGATTTTTAGCTCCCATCCAGGATCATGTATTGCATTAAATTGTCATCATCTCTTTATTTTCTATTTTTTAATTGTGGAAACATATCCAACATAAATCTTCCTATCCCAATCCCTTTTAAGCATGCCATTCAGTGGGATTAATCACATTCATGAGGTTGTAATACCCTTATCATCATCCATTACTAGAACATTCCCTTTACCCCAAACAGAAACCCTATACTCATTTTGTATTAACTCCCCATTACTCCTGCCCTCCCACCCCTGGTAACCTGTCTCTTTTTTCTGTCTCTTTGAGTTTGAATATTCTCCAATAATTTCTTTGTGGTTATCATGGGGCTTAAATTTAACATCCTAAGTCTGTAACAATCTTGTTTGCTTTGATACCAACTTAATTTCAATAACATATATAAACTATGTTCCTACACTCCATCCTTCCACCTTTATGTAGTTTTTTGTCACAAATTACATATATATACATTATGAATCCAAAAACCATTGATTTCTCATTATATTTTATGCATTTGCCTTTTAGATCCTGTAGAAGGTAAAAAGTGGAGTTACAAATCAAAAATACAATAGCAATGGTATTTGTATATGCTCTTGCCATTATCTTTAGAGAGCTTTGTTTCATGTGGCTTCAGTCAATTGTCTAGTGTCCTTTCCTTTCCTTTCAAACTGCAGAATTCCCTTTAGCACTTCTTGTAGAACCAGTCTAGTTTAAGACAGTTTTTCCAGATACAGAATTCTTGACTAGCAGGTTTTTGCTCTCAGCACTTTAAATATTTCTTCCCACTGCCTTCTTGCCTCCATGGTTTCCATTTTTAAAGAATGCTTACATGTTATCATTTTGTCTCCACAGGAGATGGCAAAGGCATTCATCTCCCTCCATTTTCTCCAGCACAAAAACTAGGGCACAGAGAGATTAAAAGACTCCCTTAAATGTTACTCCTCTAGTTAAGAAGCAAAACTTGTACTAGAATGGAGTCTCTGATCCCTAATAGACTAGTGCTCTTTTCTTTAAACCCTAATTCATGAAACGCCATGTAATTACAACTGTACCCAAATACAAAGAAATACTTAAATTTTTTAATATTAAAAACTAGTTTTTAAATAGTTTATAATTATTTGTACTAAGTTGGAGAAGCAGTGACATCAATAGTTCCAAAATAATTCAATGTCACACTCACACTTCCTCATCATTTCCCCATTCTATTTTCCTTGCAACAAGCCCAATGTCTTCTCAATTTACAGTGAAGGCTACGGGGAACATGATTATGAATGAGAAAATGGGACTAGGAAGAGAAGCAACAAAGAATATTCACAAATCACTGGGAGTTTAATGAATCCTTTTGATTAAAAACCCACTAATAGTGCAGTTGTGGCTAAATGAATAAAAAGCTCAGGGCCCACAACAGCAACAGAACAGCAAAATGTTGAAGACACACAGTTTTTCAGATAAATTTAAAAAATTTTAGGAAGAATAAAGCTTATTCAAATTAAATCCCCATAATTTATCGCCATTTATTAAATGGTTTAAATACTGTAAATCACCATAGGGAACCTCAGACTAACCCACATAGTACATTCTGTGAGATAGATAAGTGGATGTCTGTATAAACAACTAATCAGAATTCACTACAGACCACACATCCCAGTGTGTGTTTCCCTTGTTCAGTGCAGAATAGTGGTGGGAGCAGCCAGCAATAGGAGGTAGTGGTAGTGGTCCCCTTTAATCAGTATGCAGAAATAGTAGTTGGTGGACAATAAAAATAATGGGAGATCCAGAGTACAAGAAAAGCCTAAGGCAAATGGAAGAAATTTAGCTGGGGACAACATTATAAAGAACAATAATAAAGCACAAAGGACCCTTTGAAAAGGCAATAAGCAAACAGAAGAAATTAAGACAATGTAGTAAAATGAAGAAGGGACTTCAATCTTAAAGGTAAGGCATCAAACTTAAACAGTTAGTAGTTTGTGGATAACTATTTTCTTTCTACATGTTACCCAAGAGTTCAGGCTAGCATATTATTTGGAAAATAAACTGGCAGATGAATGTTTTAAATTGCACATATATCAGAAATGCTACCATTTACAAGAAAAGGTTAAAATGTTTTGAGCTAAAGAAAAAGAGTTGTTAGACTCAGTTTTACATCTAACACGAACATATGGCATGCCCAGCATGGTATTTGCTGGCCTACTACACATCATGACACTTGATAAATGCTTAGAAAGAAAGTAACATTTCAAGTATGACAGCCTTGAAGGCCTGTCTCTATCATCCACAAATCCTCAATATAGTGAGGGAGCCTGTCAATTCTATTAACTGTGGCTATACCAGAACTCATTCTGATACCAATAATCCAAATGAGTAAAAGGGTAAAAAGAAATTTAACTACATTTACTGTCTTCCTCTTGGCCCATTCCACATGCCTTTGAATGGTAATTTATAAACCAAAAGGAAATAAGAACAGAAGAATACTTTACATTTTAATAACACATTTTTAACACTAAAAAAAAATTATTTCTAAGTTCTATGTGCCAGGTACCCTGATTAATGCTTTACATATAATTTCACAATTTAATCTTTCTATTACCTCTAGAAGAGAGATTAATTCAGAGAGTTTACACAATACACCTTGGATTTCAACAGAGGTCTGATTGGTGTACCTTTCTAGAAAACTCATCTGTTATAACCAGTTTGAGCAACTCTTGCTGGTGCTCAAGGCAGAAGCAGGTGCTCTTATCCTACCCACAGTTAAAAGAGTTTACATGGCCTTTGTCTTACCTCCTTAAAGCACCTTGAGGGCAGGGGCTGGCTTTAAATCCAGCCCAGGCATAGTACTTAGCCTGAGCTCCCTTCTGAGGAAATGAATGACTCCTGAGCCTACAAAATTGGCACCACCTCTACTGCAAGCCACACCACCCACATCTGGTAAGTCAGGCCTGTGGGTGCTACCTCCCAAATGTTCCTCTAATCCAGGGGCTGCAAAGTGGCAGCCTGCCGAAGTGTCTTATCCTCTTCAGTTTATTTTTTAATGGTAGTTGAATGCACGTGGATCTGACATGTGTGGCCCAGTATGCTACAGGCCTCTCTACTCCATAGTGGCACCATTTTCATAGCCCAGAATCCTCGTGCAGTCCCTCATGCCTTCTCACCAGGAAAAGAGTGCAGCTGCCTCCCACCAGTCTTCCTGACATCCACCCTTCTTCTGCAGACCTCCCTCCTCACACTGCTGGCAGATTCTCTGTCTACAGTAAAGACCTTTAATGCCAAAATTCTTTTATCTTGTGTTGGCTCCCACACGCTTACATAGCAACATCCTTGGAGGATCACACAAGCCCCTTCCTTCTGTGTTTCCCAATCTTTCCAGTTTTAACACCTTGCCATCCCCTCACTCCCACTCTCCTTATTACTGTCTAGCCTAATAACATCCAACTTTTCAACACTGCCTTTACATATGCCTTTTCTTTTGCCTATTAAAACTCCTATTCATCTTTCAAGAACTACTCCTCTTTCTTAATAAAGCCTCTCTTATGGGGAAAATCTCTCTCTCATTTGTGTCTCCACAGCATTTGATTCAACATAACTGTATGCATCACATTTCAATATCTCTGTTTTTATTTTGTTGCCTTCCTGTGAGATTCCTAGAGGCAAATAATGTTTTTATTCCCATTTTATTTTCAAGACTTAATTTAATGCTTGGCACAAAGCAAATGTTCAACATATGATGAAGTGCTTTCCAAATGTAGATTATGGGAGGATTTCTAGATGACTGTAAGGCCATGGTGAAAACAACTAATGGTCAGGTGTTCCTACTTCTGTTGGGAGAAAAAGTGAAATAATGGCACTATTTTCGAAAGTACCAAAATTCTCCTGGTTATACCCCCTTTTCCCCCCTTTACAGTCCTTGCCCTACTTTACCACCACCACATTTACCCTAGCTGATCCTTCTTCCTTGAAAATCTCTTCTTCCTCCACCCACACTCACCTGGAACCCACACAATCCTTTGCTGGCTCCTCCTTTGTTTTTCACAGCCACAGCTTTCATACCACTGCTTGCCTAGGATATTACAATTGCTCTAATTGGAAACCCTATATATAGGGACTTCCTCTCTCTAGTTTGTCAATTACAGTGAGGCTGGAATTATGTCTCTATAATATAATAGAAATAGCCCTCCAGAGTTACTCTGTCCACAGCTCAATGTGTCACAACTGCTATTGACACCACACACAGCTGCTCATGTATGGGCTGGTCTCCTTCACTAACCTGGAACTGGCACCTCGCTGGCCAGAGCCATTTCTTACACCCCTACAGATATGTTCCAAGTGTCCTGTCACAGCACCTGACAAGTACTACAAAGCTGTTCACTCAATAAGATGCAGATGGGTTTTAAATCATAAGATGCTATACAAAAATAAGCACAAATATCTGCATTTCTATCTTTCCCAAATGTTATTCACTCTATGGAGAAACTCCATAACATTAGATTTACCTTGAAATAAGTTTGAAGTACAATATAAATTAAATTTGCTCCTCCTTTGGCTATCAGCAGTAATTAACTTTTTGAATTGAGGAAAATAAAATTTAAATTGGGAACTTTAGCATTTATTTCAGATTTCACAATGAATTCGCATAACCAATTCTTTTACATAACCCCATTTCTTCCCCCAGCAATAACTCTGTGTCTTCCATTTTCAGACTGCAACCCCGCCCTCTACTTGCACTACTGTACACACACAAGGCTGCATTTTTTGGCATTTACTAGGTTTCAATGAACTCTGCTGGTGCTCAATAAATATTAACTGAATTCATCCTTTACTTGAATGTCAGAGGCATTAACTGGTTGTAATCTACTTGCACTAAGAATAAAAAATGTCAAAGAGCAACATGAGATTTTATGTATTAGTAATCTAGTTTAAGGCAGATAAGAATGTGATAAATAAATGGATGTTGTGTTTTTCATTACCATTTTTGACTGAGAGTGAACATTCAGCCTTGAGTATACTCTTGCTGCAATGAAAACTGCCAAGTCTAATTCTTCATTCGTAACTAGTGAAGCAACATCTTAAGAAGGAATGCATTTAAAGGAGGCTATTTGCATGAGAGGTAAGTGGTGCTCTCCTTAATGGCAAAACTCCTTCTTAAGGCTTTATAAAATGTCATGTTACCCAAAGAACTCCTTTTATTTTCTGCTCAAGTAACTTTTCCTTAATAAAATGTTATTTGGAATTCCTTTTTATTAAAACACATGACTTGCTTAATGAAATGAAATAAACTCTCATGTATCTTTATTTGTAAATTCAAGTCACAAATGTTCATTTGAAACACATTAAAATTTTCAAGCTTCAAAATGTTTGCAAATGTATTTTTAAAGAAAATAAGTACCTGAGAGGGAACTGGAGCTATTTTTTATTTTTTAATTTTCTTACTGCTAAATAGTTGGTATTTTGCTAATTTACTTAAAATGACTGAAATGCCCTTAAAAGATGATCCTAACCCTTCTGCTCTGTTTGTTCCTCCCTTTCCAAGCTGCTACCATGCTGCCAGTCTACTGTGCAAGAGGAGGGAAACCTACTTCTGCACCTTCCCATAATTCAGGCTACTTCTGAACGTGGGATGTCTGTCTGTCTTACAAACAGGTACTAGGATGTTATGTAAGGGAAAGCCCTGCAGTGCCACCAGACCTTCAGGAGACAAGCACACATTGATTCAGAGCTGCTGTCTAAGACTGTTGTAAAGTGGTTTAAGGAATAAACTTAGTAGAAATGATTGTTAAAAATACATGCATCAAACGTATCTGTACCATTTTATAGCCTCAAAGAAAAGAAACACATAAATATTAAATCAAATTGTAGAAAACAAATTTCTTTCTAAATGTTTGCAAGTGGTAACAAACTACATTTTCTGAAGTCCTCCCAATTGCCTTTGGAAGCTCAGTTCTTTCAGGCTGCTGAAAATCTTCCATAGCCCAAAGACCGTGCTTTGCAATCAGTTTCCTTTTGTCTCCCTCTTTTTCTCTCAATAGTAGTGGCTATTCTAAATCACTCAGTGTAATTTCTGCACATCCCTTCAAAGGCCCATGCTATCTTTTACTGATCTCCTCTGACCCAAAGTTTAGATTACAGTCTAAGGACAGCCACTGTGTGCAAGTTACTGTGCTAAGTGCTTCCAAAAAAGCAGAACATTTATTCTGGCCATCAACTGTAGAAAGGTTCTTATGTCCATTTCCTGGATGAAAACCCTAGAGCCAACCAAAATAAAAGCACTGCCTCTAAATGCAGTGCTCCCCTTATTACAACTATCAACAGGCACCAACTACAGCTATCCACTTGGCAAATGAGTCCACTGTCTGTTTTGTGTGGCAGAGTTTCATCTGGTAGTCTTAGAGTTTTTGCTTTTTATAACACTCCAACAGTGTTGTAGTCAAGAACATGGGCCTTGGTGCCAAACTACCCATATTGAATCCTGGATCTATCACCTACTAGCTATGTGACCTTGAGCAATTTATTTAACCTCACTGTGTCCCAGTTTTTTAATCTATAAAATGGAAATAATGACATTTCCATTCATCAATATCAGGACTGTTGCAAAGAGTCAATGAGTAAATATCAAATAGTATCTGGCACATAGTATGCATTGTCTAAATGTTTCTTAAAGTAATAAGTTAGTAATTTAATTAATACTTGGGTCAAACACCTTTCTTTGGTTCATCTTAGCTGAAACTGGACTTCAGCATTTAGCAGACAGGTCTGAGTCCCAGTTCTACTATATAGCAGCTGCCTTGGAAATTAACTTCTGCTAACTTTAGTTTTCTTGCTGTTTACAAAGAGAAGAAAGAAAAATGAAAAATAAAGGATGTGTGTGTATGGGTATTTGTGAAACACTCTGTACCTTAAGGGGCTGTTGTAAAGATGAAATGCACATGTGCCAGATAACTCTCTAACAAGGCCTCCCACAGGTTCCTCCTTGCCAGCAAAGCTTACTTCCCAGTGTAGAGGTTGAATATTTGTTTTCCTAGCCTGCCTTGTAAATGGAGAGAGGCCACATAACCCAGTTCAGAACAAAAGGACCCTGCACTCTGCTGGGGGACTCTTCTGGGAAAAGATTTTCTTCCTGGGTGGTGGAGGGGAGGGATTTGTGACAAAAAAAAAAGCAATCATTTGGGCAAAAAAACAATCCTTCAATCTCTGTGAGGATGGGAGGTTGGGAGCTGTACTACCCATTGGTGACCGTGAGGGACAAGCCTAAGAATTAAATAAAGTCAGGGCTGTTGATGTTATCACCATAGCAGAATGGGAAGAAAGAGAAAGCTGGCTCCCTGGCATCACCAAACCACCACTCCACAGCCCTGGACCAACCGGGCCTCCAAATTTCTTGTCGTTGGCAAGATAAATTAAATGTCCTTACTGTTTAAGCCACTTTTCAGTTTTCTGTTACCTGCACTCAGAAGTAGTCTCATTCACAGGTCCTTTTCATTCCTTTAAATACCTACCTATTCTCTCTGCTATCCTGTCCAGCAGCACATTCTCTGATGTCTGTGCTAGTTAAGCACAATCAAGAGGCTGCCTCTTCTTGCTCTCTTCTAAAGTTTGGGATATCATCAAGCCCCCAACTCCATGCCCATTTTTGGAACCTGTTCTCCAAATCACTCAGTTATTTACCCTGTGCACAGACTTGGGACCACTTGCAAGTATCTGTCCAATGCTAGTTCCCTTACACCAAAAAATTCATCTATCTGCATTTTCTTTCTTCCATAAGTTTGAGTTCACAAAAATACAACCAATTCGTAAGACCTCCTTTTGGAAAAGGTAATAATAGTTCATAATAGTCAACTGAACATTGTCTTCTGAACAAAGCAATAAATGGTTTTTTTCCTTATGTTTTTAAACCATATCTGAAAAACACAGCACACAATAAAATTACTTCAGTCATTTTAGCTACAGTATTCCTCTCCCGTGACTCCTTCTCATCACTCCTTACTCCGAGAAATGGGGACATGCACACAAATAGCACAAACATCCTCCTGATTTGGGCAAATAAGTAATGAAAAGGACACTGGTGGGTTTCCAGAACTGCTGCTGCAAAGCCTGGCAATCTTTTTTTATTTTAATTCTAATTTTTAAAAATTGGGCCTA
Source organism: Dasypus novemcinctus (assembly GCF_030445035.2). NCBI lineage: Eukaryota > Metazoa > Chordata > Mammalia > Cingulata > Dasypodidae > Dasypus > Dasypus novemcinctus. Next base: position 42,334,221 of record NC_080683.1, on the reverse strand, counting down.
GCATTCTTTTATTCAGCTCATTCCTGAACTTGTTTTATTTTACAGCACAGAGATTTTAGAAACCTTAATGCCCATGCAGGAATTTTCTGCCTTAAACACAATTTAATTTCTGTGGTGTTGATTTATTTTCAAATCTCTGTCCAGAAAATCTTCTTGAAATGAAAATATTTAGAGAGAAAGGATAATATATTCATGTCCCTCACTGCAGAAAACTGGAGTATATGTTAGTAAAGATTATGTGGGTTATAGACTATAGTTACATTGTCAACCCAATGTAAGCTGCCAATGTGATAAGATAAAGCCTTTATTTCTTGAAACAGAGTATGAATGAGTAAACTTTAAAACCTGCAAACTTTTCTAATAAACTTACCCAAAATTGTATGTCCTCTTGAGTCTTTTCAATTAAGAAAGAAAGAACCTCTATCTCTTTCTCTATACAATTCACTATTTAGTATTATTTAAAGAAAAAGCTTATGAAATGTTTAGGCAGAAATTTCCCTAAATTAAAGTAAGTGAGCATAATAGATAAAAGAGATAAAATTGGAAATTAATAGTATAAAGTTGAGGGCTGAAACCTTTCTCAATAGGACATTTAATAAGCTCAAAACCAAAACTATAATAAAAAAAAATAGATCAGGGAAGCAGATGTGACTCAACTGATAGAGTGTCTGCCTACCATATAGGGGTCCAGGGCTCAATACCCAGGGCCTCCTGGCCTGTGTGGAGAGCTGGCCCACACGCAAGAAGTGCCATGGCACACAGGGGTGCCCCCCACATAGGGGTACCCCATGCACAAGGAGTGCGCCCTCCTCCAAGGAGAGCCACCCCACGCGAAAAACGCAGCCTGCCCAGTAGTGGCACTGAACACATGGACAGCTGACGCAGCAAGATGATGCAACAAGATGATGCAACAAAGAGAGACACAGATTCCTAGTGCCACTGACAAGAATGCAGGTGGACACAGAAGAACACACAGCCAATGGACATAGAGAGCAGACAATGGGGGACAGGGGGTGGGGAGAAGGGGAGAGAAATAAATAAATTAAAAAAAAAAAAGATAAAAATGAATTTTATTCAAATAGTGAACATAAAAACACTATAACTGTACCCTGAGCTAGATTTTCATTACCAAGATGATACTTGATTCTTTGTAAGATGCTTTCTGGAGCACTGTACCATCATACGCCCTCCACAGTCCACCCCAGTAACATATACAAGTCTGTGCCTGGTAAGACTGCTGGGCAAGGCCTCTGACAAGGGCCAGTGGTTCTGCAGGAGGCACATTGTGCTTGGATGGCCACAAGATAGAAATCTAGAAGTGCTTTCTACCTTTCATGGGAGACCAAAATGATACTTGTAAGATCACATTTAATGCCAGCAATATATGATCTACTCAAGCCTTATGATTAGAGCATTTGCTTTCCCTTAAAGATTTTATTCTCAGAGGGGTATCATCTACCAATAATTTTTTTTTTTTTAAAGTACTTCTGAATGAACATATCAGCCTGGCTGGGGATGGAGATATGGGGAAGGGTAGAGGTGGTAGATTACCCTAGTCCAATAAAAAACAAAGAAATAATCAACAAAGAATGGACAGTAGCATAACAGTGTAATTTGTAGTCCTAATATAATTATACGGGTTGGGAACATGAAGAACACTGCACCACTGGGTCCTAGAAGCTGATTTCAATTTTCTTCTAACATAGGATGTACATATTCAAATCAAGGTAGGCCTGGAGTTTGATTCTATTCTGGAACATTCAGGGGTCATTCATTCTGGCCAGCCCTTAGTCACAAGGAGCCCAAAGACAAGACAGCAGGTGATAACTAAGTATCCTACCCCAATTCTGGTTTTAGAAAGGCATAAAATAAACAGTATTTCTACAGGCTTCAAACGCACAAATTAACACTTAAATATGAAGCAGTTCTTAGAGGCATGATCGGGAGCCGGCAAACTATAGTCTGGTTCTTATTTATGGTTAATGACGCTTTATTGGGACATAGCCATTCATTCATTTACACATTGATCTATGACTGCTTTCCCACTAAAATGGCAGAATTCAGTAGTTAAGTCCATATGACCCGCAAAATAAAAAATATTTATTATCTGGCCCTTTTCAGAAAAATTTGCTGATCCTGCCAATAAGCATACACAAAGCACTTTATGTCTGACCTCTTGATGGGAAGAACAGGAAAGGTGAGTTTAAGAAAGTAGGTTTAGCCTACAAGTCACCAGATTGAAGAAAGAGCATGAGCTCACAAGTCTCTTTTAAAGAGAAAATCAAATTACTAAAAAAATGACTTTAGCTTTTAACCTACTATGAGACCATTGAAAATGATCCTGAATACATACAACAAACTCAGGATCTGTGCTCCTCCATGGTTGTGCTTTCTCTGTATTTTCTGCAGATGTTTTAAGTAATGCCTTTTCTGGTCTCCTGGATTTAGTCATATGGGAATACGCTGTCATTTCTGCATGAGCATACATCATCTACTTCAAGGCACCTGCTCTCTACTCCCCACTGTGTTTCAATTTATAGGGGAAAACCAGGAACCCATTAAGAAAGAGTGACACGCTCATGAGCAGAAAAATACTCTGTTGCCCAGAATAGACATCGATAATCAATCCCAATTTAGGACTAGTTTGCTTTGAGCTGAAAGGGACTTTTGATTCTTTGTAGTCTCCTGGACTTTCATAAATTCATCAAATTGCATGCTCAATACAGCTTTTTTAAAAGTCTGAAAATATTTTTTAAAAATAATGTAGGATATTGATAACCAGCAGGTGTGGAGTTATATGAGCTCTGGGTAAGATGCCCCTGCCTCTCCAAGCTGCTACAACTCTTATCAGCAAGATAGCCCTCTTACTAACCCCATCTCCCATCACCTTTGAAACCCCTTCGCTGTATGAGGTAGAACTCATTGTTGGTCATCAGAAAAACCCTAAATATTCTTAACTTCTTCTTCAAGCATTCCCTTCACCTTATTACCCTAAATGAGCACTGGTTCTCTAGTTCTAAAGACACCGGTTCCTGAAGGCCTCCCAAGGGCTAGCAGCTTTCTCTTCCATCCCTCTCATACCACTTGACCTGGAGTGGGGGGTGTGTGTGCGCACAATGCTTCCCACAGGTACTTTTTGCCCATCTTTCTCCCTCTTCCCTCCTAAAACTCCTGACTTTGAATTATTCTTTTTGGACATAAAAGCCCAATGTCCTTCCTTGTCACAGTCACTCCTCATCATTTCTTGGCAGTTTTAGCTCCTTGCTCACAGTTACTTTCAGTAGCACTACCGTTAATATTCTCAAATATTCAATACTCATACCACTCATACAGATGATCCTTCCCACATTCTGGCCCCTCAGTTCCTTACCCTCTCCTCTTACAAGCCTGTCTTCCACACTATCTTAGTCATTCATTCCCGTAGTCATACACTCTACCTTATCAGTATCAGTAACTATGACCTCTCCAAAATTTAAATTTCAAGACAGTCACTTTCCAATCACCACCTCTCCTATCTTCATAGCATAACCCTCCATGACTAACCCACATTCAACAATTCTTCCTCTCCACTGTAATCTAAAATCCAATGATACTACCATCTTTTGTGGCACCTCACAGCTTCTCCCCACACCCAAATCCTCACCTTTATGCAGCTTAGATTCTATGGTTCATCATTACAATCACACTTTTTCATGTAATCTAAACTCCTTACTCTATCACATTCAACTACTTGGTCCACATTTGTGTCCATGCATTCAAACTGGCTAGAAAACACACGTCCCTGGTGACCAATCTCACTTATACTCATGACCATTAATATCATGTGAGCACTTAGTATTGTCCAGCAATTCAATTTCCTGTCAATATCCATTCAATTTTCCACTCTCCTAGACAACTATTTCACTTCTTCTCTCTTTCTACATTTAAACACCTTCTTCCTCATCTTTACTCTCAGCTTATTGCCATGATTCGTGCAAGCCAAGGAACACCAAGGATTGCAGGTAAACATCAGAAGCTAGAATAGACAAGGAAGGATTCTCTCCTTTCAGTGGGAGCAATGGCCCTGCCAAAAACTTTGATTTTGGACTCCCAGTGTCCAGAACTATGAGACAATAAATTTCTGTTGTTTTAAACCAAGTTTGTGGTTTAAACTTTATTATGGGAGTCCTGAGAAACTAATACAGTTTTCCAGCAGACCCACAAGGTAAGTGAGTGAGACAAATAAATGATAATTGGTATAGTCACTGATATTTTGGAGTTGTTTGCTACTCAGCATTAGCAGCAACTGTTGACTATTACAGAATTTGATACCAGAAGAAGGGTGTTGCCATAATCAAACCTTTTGAGACGGGGTGGTAAAAGATAAGGAAATACATAAAAGAACTTGAAAAATATTCTGGTGAAATAGTTGGTAAAACAGTCTCCTGCAGTAACCTGGAAGGCAACAATGCATCAAATAAGACTGTAGCAGAGCTGCTCTATACAATCCACAGAACTGAAAGTAATAAATGTTTATTGTTGTAAGCCACTGAGATTTTAGGGTTATTTACTATGCAACATTATCAGCAACATCTGAGGATCTCAAAGACCAATCACTTCATTTGTCTAATAGATCCTATCCCCTTTTGGCTATTCAAGGACATTGCTGTAGTAACTCTTTGACCTGAATCATCAGATCTGCCAGCTCTACAGGTTCATTTCCAACAGTAAACATCCTATAATTTTATCCATTTTTTTTCAATCTTATCTTCCTACCTCTCACCCAGCTACTGCTCCATTTCTCAACCCTCTTTATAACAAAATTTCTCCAAAGAGTTATACTTATTCTCTCCATTCTTCTCTTTCCATTCTATCTTGAACCCATTCCAATCATGTCTACAACTTCTACTACCCCATCAAAGCTACTCTTGTCACTGTATGTTGCTAAATCCAATGATCAATTCTTAATCGTCATTTTGCTTGATCTGTCAGAAACACTTGACCCAACTATTTATTTCTCCTCCATGAAACACTTTAAATTCACAGATATTTGGTGAAATTTCCCTGTGGGTGATTTATATATCCTCCCCTGCAGAATAAAAGCATGGACATGTGACTTAAGGCAACCAATGAAGTATGGGTGGAAGAGATAGACATTACTTCAAAATATAATTGTTATTTGCCATGTGCTCTTTTTCCTCTCCTGTAATAACCAGCAATGATCAAGATCAGACCAGCACATTATGGCCTGCAGCCCAAATCCAAATCCAGCCTACTCCCCTGATTCTGCAAATGAAGTTTAATTGGGACACAGACATGCCTGGCCATTTGTATATTACATATGGTTGCTTTTATACTACAATGGCAAAGTTGAGTAGCTACACAGAGACTATATGCCTGTAGAGCCTAAAATTTACATACTGGCCCTTTTACAGAAAGGGTTTACCAACCCAATTCTAGAGAGAGGCTACTCTGTCAGTCTGGATACTGAATTGAAGATGGTGTGGAACAGAGCATTAGTTTATTTCAGATGGACACAGCAAGAATGAGAAATAAACCTTTGTTGCACAGGCCACCAATATTTTTGGAGAAGTTTATTACCACAGCATAACCTAGCCTCCCCTGACTTACAGAGAAATTCTGATTTTGGCTTATAAGACAAACACCACACAGTACCACTTTCCCACTATTTCCCTATCCACTCCTTTTTAGCCACCTTTCCAGGTTCCTTTTTATCTCTTTGACCAGCAAATATCTGAGTCCCCTAGCATGTGGTATCTGAACTTCCACTCCTCTCTTCAATCTATATTCACTTTGTGTAGCAAAGAATTTAATCTTGCCTCAAAAAGAGGTATGGTTATTGCCCTCAGCTTCTGGGAGGTAATCTCTAGACCCTTGTAGTGTATAGAGTAGTACCTAGGAGTGTCATTGTTTGTACCTTGTGCCACATTGGATAATCCAACACTGTGATTTAGGGTGGGGGCTTTGGGTCACACCACATGGTAAACCTCCAGAGGGACTAGAGACTGAGATCCGCCATGGGGACAATCAAGCATGTCTATACAATGGAGCCCCAATAAAGACTCTGGACACCAAAGTTTGGCTGAGCTTCCCTGGTTGACAATATTCTGTGCATATTATCATACACTGATACTGGGGAAGTAATTCTGACCATGACTGCAGGAAGAGGACAACAGAAGCTCTGTGCCTGGTACTTTTCCTGGACACTGCCCTATGTACTTCTTCCCTTAGCTGATTTTAGTCTGTATCCTTTCCTCATAATAAACATGAACCATGATATAACAGCTTTCAGTGAGTTCTAGGAGTCCTTCTAGTAAATTGTCAAACCTGAGGGTGCTTTTGGTAACCCTCCATGAATTTATACTTCGTGTCAAAAGCAAGGGTGGTCTTGTGTACTGTGTTCCCTCTAACAATGAACAACTGGCTAACTTATCACGTAATCCCTTGGTGAATTCATCCAGTTTTATGATTTCAAACATCTTTATGCTGATGGCTTCCAAATTTATATTCCCATACAGACCTTTTCCTGAACTCCCTTTTTTTTTTTTGAGGGGGGGAAGAATGGGATGAATAATACACATTGCAAACTTAATATGACCCAAACAAAACTCCTGATCTTCCATCCAGACTTTCTACAGATTTTTCCATCTCAGTAAATGGCAACTCCATCCTTTCGGTTGCTCAGGTTGCCAACCTTAATACCCCTTTTTCTTTCAATTCCCAAATTTAACCAGTCAGAAAATTCTGTTGGCTCTACTTTCAAAATACGTCAGAATCTTATTACCTCTTATAACCTCCAATGCCACCACCTAATCTAAGCCTTTTTCATCTCTTCACCTGTATAACTGCAAGTTTCCTTATTGATCTCCGTTTCCCCCCTTGCCCTACTACAATCTTAATCCCAACACAGCAGCCACATCGTTCTTTAAAAGCAAAGTCTGCCTGTCCTTTTCCCTGTTCCTTACTTCCAGATCTGTTCTGTCACTACTTTCCCCCAGATCATTCCATTCTAGCCATATTGTAAGTCATCCTTGCTGGTCCTTATATAGATTAAATCTGACTCTACTGCTGAGACTTTGCATTTTCTGTTCTCCCTACTTGGAATGCTCTTGCCCCAGATAGTCACACCTTCTTTAGGCCTTTAGCTTCAACGACAGCCTTCAGTGATCCCTTCCTTGTTCGCCCTATTAAAAATTATAAGCCCCACTTTTACTTTCTTTTATCTATAGCAGTTATTATAAAGGACATAAAAATATACTTTACTTAAGTGTTTACTGTCTCCGCAATCAGAATGAAAGCTCAAAGACACAGGGATTTTTATCTGTCCTTTTTTCACAGTAGTCCCCCCAAGTGCCTACGATGGTGCCCAGTCACAGAGTAGATACTAGGTAAATATCTGCTGAATCAATGAATAAATGTGGTTAAAACACATTATAAACTTAATTATAAACTAATAAACAGGCACTTAGACTGGAAAGGAAATGCTGCAGTGATGAAAAAGATGATTGAAGCTGTAGTAAGCTGTATTTTTACTTTGGTAATAAATCTATTTTCTTTTCTTTCATTTACAGCAAAGGCAATAAAATTATAGAAGTTTTGATGACTAGAATTCAACATAAATATATTTAGAGCCCCTGGACTGAAGCCCTATTTTCAAATTTACAGTTTTGTTTTGTTTTTTAATTGTTAATATAATACTTTTCACCAACATACAATAATTTTACCTCCAGGAAGTATATTTCTATGATATACCAGCTTCCTAAAGAAATGAATAAAACATTTAACTGTAATTCTTAAGACTAAAAACAATTTACTTAATAAGAACTAAGATGAATTTTTAGAAAGGCAGGAAATAAAGTTCAACTCTATCCTTCAACTGTCTTTAAAAAGAAATGAATAAAACATTTAACTGTAATTCTTAAGACTAAAAACAATTTACTTAATAAGAACTAAGATGAATTTTTAGAAAGGCAGGAAATAAACTTCAACTCTATCCTTCAACTGTCTTTCATTCAAAACAAACCACTACAAGCTGGCCCATGCGCAGTGCTGATGCGCACAAGGAGTGCCCTGCCACGCAGGGGTGTAGGGGAGCCCCACGCGCAAGGAGTGCACCTGTAAGGAGAGCCCAGCACGAAGGAGGGAGCAGCCTGCCCAGGAATGGCGCCGCCCACACTTCCCGTGCCGCTGACGACAACAGAAGCGGACAAAGAAACAAGACGCAGCAAAAAGACACAGAAAACAGACAACCGGGGGAGGGGAGGGGAATTAAATAAATAAAAATAAAGCTTAAAAAAAAAAAAAAAACCACGACAACAAAAAAACTTCTTCAAGGCTCAAATATTACTAAAAACCACCACTGATCAATCCAATTCTTTTAGAAAAAAGAGTTGAAAAAGGTACAAAAAAATATCTGCAGATAAATACTGGAGTACAAGCACCCCTTGAATGAAACCCTGTTTACTTGCCAGGCAGATAAAATGTATCTGCCAGGTATGAGAACAAACAGGACGTTAAATTAAAATACCTGTCATTATCATCAGAAATATGAAATAAATCCAGCCACTAGACCTGGGTATAAAGTGTGTCGCTTCAGTTAAACAATATTAAATTTTACTTCCGGCAAGATGGTGGCTGAGTGAGCTTGCCTTGCCGTCTCTCCTGGGAAGAGGCAGTGGGGCGCCGCCGGAGGTTCTCTGGGACCAGGCTTTTTTGGGATTTTTGCAGGGCAGGAAGAGTCTGGACATCGATTTGGTGGGAAGGTAATGGAGAGGATTGGTCTATAAGATACAATTTGGGTTCTATTGCCCCGAGGTGACACCTGCACATGGGTTGCTCCCTCCTTGGGGGTGGGTGGAGCCGTGGAACCTGCACTGCAGCCACGCTTTTTGGTGGCTCTGAGCTGTTGGGGAATTCGCGAGTCCTGGGCGGGCTGTTGGGGGGTTGACGGGACGGGACGCCTTTGCGGATCGATTTGGGGAGACAGACGGTGTTTTGTTGTGAAGCGGGGGAATTTTTGATTGCGGACACAAATAATAGTGCTTCCACCTGGAGCCCTGCCCCCACAGGCCCGGCTGCCGATCTGCAACGGAATCAGATTGTTGGCAATAAAGGGACGTAATTGGGAGGTTGTTACAGGGTGCGGCGAGGGAGGGGGACACGTCTGGAAGCCGATTGGGGAATATTTTGCGAAGCTTGGGAATTCCGGTTGTGGAATCTGTTTTCGACGTTTCCAACTGGAGCCCAACCCACGGGCCGGGCTCCGGAGCTGCGTCATTAAATTGGCTGTGGTGTAGAGGCGCCCCCAGGTGGCCGTTTTGTGGGATCATAGGGTGGGAGCGGTCCAAAAGCTGAATTGACGAAATATCCACAAAAATAAACCCTAGTGAGTAAGTGAATTGCAGGGTTCAGACATAATATAAAGTTTGCGGATCTGACTTCCCCCATAGGGTTGGCACCCAGCTCGGGGATCCCTGAGGGCTGTGTTACACTGCGGGGCTCCTAGGCTTCCTGTTGACCAGATTAGAGGTTGCCAGGTCTGAATCCCCTAAACTCTGGTGACCCACACCCCAGAGACTCACACCTCTTGAGTCTTCAATATCTCAGACTTTCCACCCCTGAATCCATCATGCCCTGAGGTCCATCTGAGGTCCTTGAATGCCCTAGCCTTCAACGTTTGCATTTTTTCTTTACCATTTCATTTTGTTTTGTTTTAATTTTCATTTTATCTTATTTTTTACTTTTTTTAATGTCCAAATTGCTAATATTGCATTATCCCCTAATCTTTTCTCCCAGCGTATCCCCCAAAGTCTTTTTTTTTTATTCAGTTATTTAGGGTTTTTTGTTGTTGTTGTTGTAGTTGGTGTTACAATTGTGGTTCGCGTATATCTGTTTTTTTCTTACCCCTACCTGTTCCCCACCCTTTGCCCACCCCCCTTTTTCTTTTTTCCTTTCTTCACTTCTTTCTTTTTTTTTTTTTTTCTTTTTCTGTTTTTGCTTTCCCTCTTGTCCCTCATTTTCTACTTATTTTATTTTAACTCAATTATACAATAGGTGCTGCAGGGAACACCTCACATTTGCTGGGTTCTCTCATCCTCCACTGCCTCATTTCTAAGTGAACTGATTTAGGCTACCTACACTATCCCCTTTCGCCTACATCTTGATATCCGCCATCATCTACTGTCTCTCCTATATTCCACCTCCCATCGCCCTTTCTTTGATCCACAAAGTATCTAACTCTTAATTCCTAATACCTTTGTTTTCTGTCTGTTATCCACTCTTGAAACTATTACCTATCTTTTCTCTTTCCCTCTCTCATGAAAACAATAGCTTTTTGGCTCATACCATATTCCTCCCATATTCAGTCAGCTACCTCATAATAGGTACTCTACCTACTGCTATAACTCTACACAATTTTACATGAATCTAACCTCCATCCTCCCAGATCTCATATTTTTGCTTTGTTAACATATATCACCAATACTACCTTACACTTTTTCCTTGCTTACACAATTACCTTTCCCCAGCACTAATACTTTCCTTTAAAGTGAATGTAACCAGCAACAAGAAATTAGAATAAGAAGAACAAAGTGACAAAGAGAAGATATAACACTTACGCAAAAACAACAGCTAAGTAATATCCAAGAGTAGACAAAGAAGCTAAGGAACTGATCAAACCCGTCAAGATAAAATGATGACCAGACAGCAACAAAAACCTACAAACCAAACCAGTAATCAGGAAAACATGGCTGAATCCAATCAACAAACTAAAAATCAGGAAGGGGAACAGAACTTCACTCAAGCAATGAAAGATTTCAGAACATTTATCACCGACAAATTTGATGAAGTAATGAAAGAGGTTAACAACATGAAGACAACACTCAGAGGGGAAATTGCAGACATACGCAAAAAGATAACAGATATGATGGGAATGAACACCACAGTTCAAGAAATCAAAAATACACTTGCAGCAAATATCAGCAGACTAGAAGAGGCAGAGTAGAGAATTAGTGATGTGGAAGACAGTACATCAGAAATCAAACAGATAGTAGAAGGGGTCGATAAAAAGATAGAAAAAATCCAGCTAGGACTCAGGGACCTGAATGACAATGCAAAATGCTCAAACATACGTATTATAGGCATTCCAGAAGGAGAAGAGAAGGGAAAGGGGTCAGAAGGAGTGTTGCAGGAAATAATGGCTGAAAACTTCCCAAATCTACTGAAAGAGACAGATGTACATATCCAAGAAGCACAGCGCACTCCACTAGTCATAAACCCCAACAGGCCCACCCCAAGACACACACTTGTCAAATTATCCAATGCTCAAGACAAAGAGAAAATCCTAAAAGCAGCAAGAGAAAAGAAAACCATCACATACAAGGGAAGCTCCATAAGATTAAGTGCTGATTTCTCATCTGAAACCATGGAGGCAAGAAGGCAGTGGTATGATATAATCAAAGTACTAAAGGAAAAAAATTTCCAACCAAGAATACTCTATCCAGCTAAACTAGCATTCAAACATGATGGAGAGTTCAAAATATTCGCAGATATACAGAAACTGAAAGAGTATACCAACAAGAAACCTCCCCTTCAAGAAATTCTAAAGGGAGTTCTGCAGGAAGAAAGGAAAAAACAGGACAGGCAGAGTTGGAGGAGAGTATAAGAGCAACATAAAAAGACAAAAATAGAAGGGGAAAAAAAATACAAACAAAATATGACAAACACAAATCCAATCAAAATATGGCTAACACAAATAATTCCTTGAAAGTAATAACACTGAATGTCAATGGATTAAACTCACCTATCAAAAGATTCAGACTGGGACATTGGATAAGGAAATATGACCCATCCGTATGCTGTCTACAAGAGACACATCTTAGTCTCAGAGACGCATGGAGATTGAAAGTGAATGGCTAGAAAACAATCATACAAGCAAGCAATAACCAAAAAAAGGCAGGAGTAGTTATATTAATATCAAACAAAATAGACTTTAAAGGTGAAACAATTGTGAGAGACAAAGAAGGATACTACATTTTAGTGAAAGGGAAAATCTGCCAAGAAGATCGAACAATCATAAATATTTATGCTCCTAACAAGAGTGCCTCTAAATATGTGAGGCAAACGCTGGAAAAACTAAGTGAAACAATAGATGCATCTACAATTATAGTGGGGGATTTTAATACACCACTATCTACCTTGGACAGAACATCTCAAAAGAGAATCACTAAAGAAACAAAACACTTGGACAGTATATTAGAGGAGCTGGATCTAATAGACATATATAGATCATTATACCCAAACACAGCAGGATATACATTTTTCTCAAGCGCACATGGATCATTCTCCAAGATAGACCATATGCTAGGCCACAAAGAAAAGCTTAATGAATTCAGAAAGATTGAAATCATACAAAACAATATCTCTGACCACAGTGGAGTCAAGCTGGAAATTTGCAAGGGACAGAGGCCCAGGTTTCACACCACAGTTTGGAAATTAAACAGCACACTCTTAGAAAAACAGTGGGTCAAAGAGGAAATATCAAAAGAAATCAATGACTACCTTGAAACAAATGATAATAACACAACATACCAAAATTTATGGGATGCAGCAAAAGCAGTACTGAGAGGGAAATTTATAGCCATAAATTCATATATCAAAAAAGAAGAAAGAGCAAAAATTGAAGAACTGCACATTTGAAGGAATTAGAAAAACAACAACAAAGTAACCCAACAGGAAGAAGGAAAGAAATAACAAAGATAAGAGCAGAACTAAATGAAATAGAAAATAAGAAAGCACTTGAAAAGATAAACAAGACCAAGAGCTGGTTTTTTGAGAAGATCAACAAAATTGACAAACCTTTAGCGAGACTAACAAAGAAAAAAAGAGAGAAGATGCAAATACACAAAATAAGAAATGAGAAAGGCGATATCACCACTGACCCCACAGAAATAAAGACTATCATAAGAGGATACTTTGAAAAACTATATTCCAACAAAAATGGCAATTTAGAGGAAATGGACAAATTCCTAGAAACAAATAAGCAACCCATATTGATGAAAGAAGAAATTGATGATCTTAACAAACCAATCACAAGCAGAGAGATAGAATCAGTCATTAAAAATCTCCCAACTAAGAAGAGCCCGGGGCCAGATGGCTTCACAGGTGAATTCTACAAAACATTCCGGAAAGAACTAACACCAATCCTGCTGAAACTATTCCAAAAAATTGAAACGAAGGAACATTGCCGAACTCCTTCTATGATGCCAACATTACCCTAGTACCAAAGCCAAACAAAGATACCACAAAAAAGGAAAATTACAGACCAATTTCTCTAATGAACCTAGATGCAAAAATACTTAACAAAATACTTGCTAATCGTATGCAACAACACATTAAACGAATTATACACCATGACCAAGTGGGATTTATTCCAGTTATGCAAGGATGGTTCAACATAAGAAAATCAATCAACGTAATACACCATATAAACAGATCGAAGGAAAAAAATCACATGATTATATCTATAGATGCAGAAAAAGCATTGGACAAAATACAGCACCCTTTCTTGATAAAAACACTCTAAAAGATTGGAATACAGGGAAATTTTTTGAACATGATAAAGAGTATATATGAAAAACCTAAAGCCAACATTGTTTACAATGGAGAAATCCTAAAATACTTCCCTCTAAACTCAGGAACAAGACAAGGATGCCCATTGTCTCCGCTCCTATTTAACATTGTCTTAGAAGTACTTGCTCGAGCACTGAGGCAAGAACCAGATATAAAAGGCATTCAAATCGGAAAGGAAGAAGTCAAAATTTCACTATTTGCAGATGACATGATCCTATACATAGAAAACCCTGAGAGATCTATAACAAAGCTTCTAGAACTCATAAATGAGTTTAGTAAAGTCGCAGGTTATAAGATCAATGCGCAAAAATCAGTAGCATTTCTGTACACCAATAATGAGCAAGATCAGGAGGAAATCAAGAAACAAATACCATTCACAATAGTAAATAAAAAAATCAAATACTTAGGAATAAATTTAACTAAAGAGGAAAAAACTTATACACCGAGAACTATACAAGACTGTTCAAGGAAATCAAAGAAGACCTAAATAAATGGAAGAATATTCCTTGTTCATGGATAGGAAGACTGAATATTATTAAGATGTCTATCCTACCAAAACTGATCTACACATTCAATGCAATCCCAATAAAAATCAACACAGCCTTCTTTAAGGAACTAGAAAAACTAACTATGAAATTTATTTGGAAAGGAAAGAGACCCCGAATAGCCAAAGACATACTGAAAAAAAGAAAAACGAAATTGGAGGAATCACACTACCTGACTTCAAAACATACTACAAAGCTACAGTAGTGAAAACGCATGGTATTGGCATAAGGAGAGACACACAGACCAATGGAATCGAATTGAAAGCTCAGATATAGAACCTCACATATATAGCCATATAGTATTCGATAAAGCCATCAAACCCTCTCACCTAGGAGAGAGTGGCCTATTCAACAAATGGTGCCTGGAGAACTGGATAGCCATATGTAGAAGAATGAAAGAGGATTACCATCTCACACCTTATACAAAGATCAACTCAAGATGGATCAAAGACCTAAATATAAGAGCCAAGACCATAAAAACCTTGGAAAGCAGTGTAGGGAAACATCTACAGGACCTTGTAATAGGAAATGGCTTCATGAATATCACACCAAAAGCACGAGCAGCAAAAGAACTAATAGATAAATGGGACTTCCTCAAAATTAAAGCCTTCTGCACCTCAAAGGAGTTTGTCAAGAAAGTAAAAAGGGAGCCAACACAGTGGGAGAAAATATTTGGCAACCATATATCTAATAAGAAACTTATAACTTGCATATATAAAGAACTCCTATATCTTGAAAATAAAAAGATAAACAACCCATTTAAAAAATGGGAAAAAGATTTAAACAGACACTTCTCCAAAGAAGAAATACAAATGGCTAAAAAGCACATGAAAAAATGCTCCAAATCTCTAGCTATCAGGGAAATGCAAATCAAAACTACAATGAGATACCATCTTACTCCCATAAGATTGGCAGCTATAAAAAAAACAGAAGAATACAAATGCTGGAGAGGATGTGAAGAAAGGGGAACACTCATCCACTGCTGGTGGGAATGCAGAAGGATCCAACCATTCTGGAGGACAGTTTGGCGGTTTCTCAAAAAGCTACCCATAGATTTGCCATATGATCCAGCAATACCACTGCTGGGTATATATATACCCAGCAGAACTGAAAACAAGGACACAAACCGATATATGGACACCAATGTTCATAGCAGCATTGTTCACTATCGCCAAAAGTTGGAATCAACCCAAATGCCCATCAACAGATGAGTGGATCAATAAAATGCGGTATATGCACACAATGGAATACTACGTGGCTGTAAGAACAAATACACTACAAACACACATGATAACATGGATGAATCTTGAGAACCTTATGTTGAGTGAAGCAACCCAGGCATTGAAGGACAAATACTACATGACCTCAATGATATGAAATAAACAAGCTGCCTCAGAGAGCTAGAGACTGAACGATAGGCTTACAGGAAATCGGGGGGTGGAGGAAGGATGTGAGCCGACGTCTGCAGGGGTGGAATTTATGATGAGCTGGCGGTAAGTATGAACACAAAGAAGAGATAAAATGGGGGCAAGGGGTTGCCTTTGGGTGGGGCTTTGCGGGTTTGAGGGGGGCTGGGGATGGGCGGATGGGTAATATTGCCCAAAAAGTGGGGGGAGGGAGGGGTAGCATACGAACACAGGAGAGTGTTAGGTGTTGGTTGAGAGTAAAATGCTGAGAAAATCGTATCAAAATATAATTAAGAGGGTTACCTGTTTAGGATGCTTGGAAGGGATGGTCCGATGCGGGACGGGCTCCTGGGGAATGTCTGAATGCTCATTTTGCCAGAGTGGGTGATACCATTGGGTAGAGACCCAAGTAGTGAGAGTGGGGGTGGACCCACATCCTGGGGAGGACTAATGCCATCAAATAGAGGGAACTGTATCTCTTGAGAGTAAGGATGGCTCCCAGGGCATTGGGGCAGCTGAGCAATTTAGGACCTGAAAACTGTTGCAAGTATCTCTGGACGTGGCTCCTCGGGAAACGGAGGTTGGCTGTCACTGTGGGCACCAAGGGGATGGGAAAACGGATGTTAAATGTGTGTAACCAAGGTAAATGTGGGGTAAGAGAGGAGTTTCGTGAGAGTACACAAGGATGGATATAAAATATGTAATATTACATCATAAACATATAGGGGACAACAGAATGATAATGTAAACCATAATGTAAAACATAGGATAACTAAAAATGTTAGAAAACTGCGTGTCCTAAAGTATGCACCACAATGTAAGCACAGATGTCACCTGGTTTGAAAGCTATTGTCTCAGACTCTGTACATCACTTTAAGTAAACATGTTGTGAATAGGCTGTTAGAGTATCACTGTGGAAGGGAAAAGGTTTTGTGGTGGATGTGTGGGAATGCTGTATATTGCATACATGAATTGCTGTGGTCTAGGACTCTTGTGAAGAGAAGATCAATAATTAGGGGGGGAAAAAAAAAGGAAAAGAAAAAGATAGGATGTAGAATTTTTCCAAGTCAACATGTATTCTATATCTAACCTTTAAAGCCATCACTATATCCCATTTTGCTAGTAAGAGATCCTGACATGATATTGGGGCTTCAATATTCAGGAAGTTCTGGATCCCAGAGTGGTCCAACAATGGCAGCGGAGGAATACTGGTATAGGATACTATTGACAGGGGATATATGGCTGACAGGGAGCTATACAGGGCATATGTCCAGGATGCATGGTAATGTTTAGATATACTCACAGTGGCAACAATTAAAAACTAAAGCTGGGGGGGTACTGGGTCCCTGGCCGGGGGTGCTGTGCCGTGGTCCCTAGGGGGCCTAGGGGAGCAGCGGCAGTCCCCCAAGTGCAGCGGCAAGGACCAAGAAGGAATGAGGGTCCAACAGTGAGCCCCTGATACTAATGACTATGCTTGTGAGCCTATATGCCTGAAATAAGAACAAGGCCTAGAGTAGCACTGTGCCTGGGAATTTCCTCCTGACAGCCTTCATGTTACTCAAATGTGGCCAGTCTCGAAGCCTAACTCAGCATCTAAATGCAATGCCTTCCCCCCAGCGTGGGACATGACACCCGGGGATGAGCCTCCCTGGCACCGAGGGATCACTATCAACTAACAACTGATAATGCAACTGGAAAATGACCTTGAATTGAAGGTTCGATGCGGATCAGTAGAATATCCCAGTCTACATAGAATAATATGACTTTAAAATGCTGTTTGATCTAATGTAAGGGGGAAATAGAAAGGAGAAATGAGTTTATATGGCTATGAGTCTCTAAAAAAAAAAAAGAGTCTGGAGGCTGTCGGAAGGATTGCCCTTATGCACAACTGAGCAGAGTCTAAGAGACAGATAAAGTAGATACAATCCCCAGGTATTGGTTCCTTTGAGGGCTAAAGGGACCCATGGGTTCTATGGTCATGGCAGATAGGGTTCACTGCCATGTCAGATGGCCCTTCTTTGGAGCTGGTGTTTCTGCGTGATGAAACTGGACCCAGAGGGGATCTCTTTTCATAAGACTATCATGCTACTTTACTGGAATTGTAGTTGGTATTGGGGTTTCAGATATATTTAGGGGATTGAATTTTACTGACAATATGATAACCAGGCCCTGAGCCTCAACAGACTCCAGCTCCTACAATCTGATTTATTGGACTCACCTCACTCAGTTAAGATGGAGTTGAAGAACGACAACCACCACACCATGGAGCCTAGAGTACCTACAACTGAAAGCAGGAGGATTGCATCCAGTATCCATATGGAATCTGAGCCTCCTCCTGACATAGAGGTGCAACAGACACAACCAATCCAAGGCCCACAGAGAAAAGGTGGCATTGGAATGGGAAAAGTGGACATGGTGGCTGATGGATATGGGGAATGGCAGGAAGAGATGAGATGTGGAGGCGCCTTTGGGACCTGTAGTTGCCCTGGATGGTGCTTCAGCGGCAATCACCGGACATTGTAAATCCTCCCAGGGCCCACTGGATGGAATGTGGGAGAGTATGGGCCATGATGTGGACCACTGACCATGAGGTGCAGAGATGCCCAGAGATGTACTTACCAAGTGCAATGGATGTGTCATGATGAAGGGAGTGAGTGTTGCTGGGGGGGGAGTGGTGGGGTGGGGGTGGTGGGGTTGAATGGGACCTCATATAATTTTTTTTAATGTAATATTTTCACAAAATCAATAAAAAATTTTTAAAAAATAAAAATAAATAAAAATAAAAATATATATATATTAAATTTTATTTCACACCAGCACATTTTACAATTAGGCTACAAGAGAATTGTTTTGCTAAGGGGAAAAAGTTCCCCACAAAACTAAAAAGAAAGAAAGAAAGAAAATTAAAGATAGAGAAGGGGAAAAAAACACAAAACACTCTATTTTCAATGTTAAAATGTCACAGTCCACCAAACCTTTGAAGATTTCTTTGATATCTCTCTTCTCTTTCCCTAAGGAACTCATTACTTGTATTTCAGTAAAGACAGTTCTGGCAGACACCAGCTCCCTTAGAAAGATTTATTTATTTGTGAGAACTCAGCAAATCAACCATACTATTTACAAATTCAGTTAACAGATATCTTTGGCATACTGACAATAAAAAGTCATTATATTAATTTCAAGTAAAATTTTCAATAGTTTTGTAACTCTTAATGAGGACTTTTACTTTTTATTACTTACCAAGTCCTAAAAGATCAACAGTTGGCTCTGTAGCTTTTTTAGGGCTGGTACTTTTTTTAAGCTCCAATTGCTGATCTTCTTTTTTCTGTACCTTTAAAATAAAAAATCAGATTCATTTTTCTTAAAGGAATGGAATAAGCCATTTAATCCCCAATTAATTATGCACACTTCTGATAAAGTTAGTGTAATGAAGCATATGAAAGTATAAGTGTAATGTATGAAGTAAAAGAAAGCCTAAAACATTTATTATTGCATGTTGGGGAGCAGGTGTAGCTCAATGGTTGAGTGCCTGCTTCCCATGTATGAGGTCCCAGGTTCAATCCCTAGTACCTCCTAAAAAAAAAAGAAAAAGAACAAAAATCTTATCTTGTTAGGACAGACTGGGATTATTAAGGTCCAATAACAGTAAATCAAAACCGTAGCAACATCTTCCCTCCTATACCTGTCACTCTTTGATATTTTGCATTCAGCTTAGGCATGGCAAACATTTATGGAATTATTCCAGTTTAAACTTTCCTGCTACTGAAAACATCACGTATGGAATTTACTTTTTTATTAAGTGAGGAATGCAGTCAACTGTGAGTAGATAAAAATAGGTCATCTATAATTCATTAAACAAAATTTTCTAACAAGCAAGAACATAGGTCTGCTTCAATAAAGCAATTTTATAAAATATAATGTTCTTAGACACATATTGAGCAGATGTCTCATTCAAATTATGAAAGTGTTTACTAGAAGAAGCTTCACCAGCTAATCCTTTTGTAATTCAGAACACTACTCCACAGAATATAATTAAAAAGTATTTAGTTTGCAACTCCTATGTTTACCAATACTTCCTACCCCTTTAAATAAAGGACATAATAGCTGAATCTCTAGAATGGAACTCATTATCTTTAGCTGGTCAGTTAATGTAGATAATAGCATTAATACATACTATAAGAATAGAGAAGTTATACAACTTTCTAAGTTTTATTGGATATTAATCAAAATTTTCTTTAAAACTGAGATCTCAAATTATACATTAACTAGTTTAGCCATAACCAGTTTAACATTCATAGAATCATAAAACTAGAAAGCACATAAAATCAATTTTAAAGTTAAGGAAATTTAAGTGTCGTTGTCTGTCCAGTGGGTATATGAGTGGCTAATCTTCTGAAAGTGTTCCTTCCTCTGCACCATGATACCTTTTGCTTAATAATTTCCAATTACCACAAAGTAATTTTAAAATCTTCACATTAAAACTGTCAAATCATAGCACACTCTGCTTTTGATTTTTTTTCTTAAATTGTGTTTTTAAGGTTCAATTCAGACTGTAATCTCCATTTTATCTCTCCAACCATTTAGACATCTTTCAGTAAATAGCTCTGTAAATGACCTAGGGACTCTACTCTCCCAAACAATATTTCACTGGACTGGAGAATTATCAAGGATCTATAGAAATTTCAGAACTGAAAGGAACCTTGGATGACATTTATTCAATTCATTATGCAATGCATAAACACCACTACAACAGATCTCTTACATGGCCAGTCTCTCAGTAAAAATGTTTTTAGTGTTATGAAATCACTAGATATGATGGTGCAGCCTAGTTTGTATTTGGACAAATCTAAGTACTAGAAAGTTTTCTCTTTAGGCAACTTGTAACATAACCATCTTGTCCCTATTCTGCATACCACAGCATGTAGAAAACAAACAGATAAATATGTGACCTTCTGAGCAGCCAGGGTAAACCTCTGATTCATACTACGATTTTGGTCATCTAAAATCCCTCAACATTTTCTTCTGTACTGTTACTGTTCAGGGCAGTTGAAAGGTTTGGGTCATTTATTGCAGAACTGTACATTTGTCCAATTTTGATGGTATATTTGTATTCAAGATCTTTTGAGGAACTAATTCTATTATGCAATGTGTTAACTAATCTTCATTGCTTAGTCACTTGATAATGTGAACAGTATGACCTTATTATATTGTCACAGCTAATAAAAGTGCTGAAAATAAAGTTTAGGGCTGAGTCCTGAAGAATGCAGAGAACTTCCTCTACTGAGATCAGTTCTATTAACTGGATCTCTCTGGGTACAGCTGCCTATCCAGCTCACAAATAAATCTTGCTGTCTGATCATCAGGCCCATTTGTCTTCATCATGATCAGAAGGGTTATCTAAGAATCTCTACCTATTAGCTATGTCTGACAGGACCTATTCTCAGGAAACCCATGCAGGCAATTAGTGAGTGCTATTAACACTTTGAAAAAAGAAGTAAGCCATTTTAAAATCCATTTGAATTTTGTACAGAATCCATGTCAAGCTCAATGATACACTACTCATAATCCACTTACATCTTTTGTCTAAAATTACCTGGTTCCCACCTTAATTTGTACAATTCAATTCTTCAAAGAATGACCTAAAAATGCTTTATAAGTTGGATCTGCAAAGTTTCTCAATATTCAATACAAACAATGGCAAGTTTCCTTATCTGTATAAAATAACACTTATTTTGCAGGATTTTTATGAAGATTACGTAAAACAAAATACAGTGTCTCTTTCACAGTGTATGGCACGTAATAGGTACTTCATAAATGGCAGGTGGTGATGATTGTGGTAGTTTTTTTCAGTTCTTCTGGGTATATACCAAATCATGTAATTCTTTACTTAGCTTCCTGACAATAAGCCAAACTGACTTCCATAGCAGCTGCACCATTTTTCATTCCCGCCAGCAATGAATGTCTTCCTATTTTTCCACATCCTCTCCAACACCTGCAGTCTTCTATTTTTCTCAATAGCAGTCATCCTAGTAAATTTGAAATGATATATCATCATGGTTTTGATTTACATTTCTCTAATAGCTCATAATGAGCACCTATTCATGTGGGGGTTTTTTTTTGTTTTTTGTTTTTGGTCTTTTATATTTCCTCCTTGAAGAAAAGTCTTTTGCCCATTTTTAATTGCATTGTTTGTCTTTTTATTGTTGAATTATAGGATTTCTTTATATATTCTGGATATTAAACACTTACGAGTATTTGGCTGCCAAATATTTTCTCCCATTGGGAAGGCTGTCTTTTCACCTTCTTGATAAGGTCCTTTGATGCACACATACTCAAAATTTTTTTGATGAGGGCCCATTTATCTAATTTTTCTTTTGTTGTTTATGCTTTGGGTATAAAGTCTAAGGAACCATTGACTACAACAAAATCTTGAAGAGGGTTCCTTAGATTTTCTTCTAGGAGTCCCAACGCATATATAGCATATATAGTTCTAGCTTTTATATTTAGATTTGCATGTGGTATGAGATAGGGGTCCTATTTCATTCTTTTGCATTTGGATATCTAGTCCTAGAGGAGCTTTTGTTGAAGAGATGAGTCTTTCCTGGTTGAACAGACTTGGAAACCTTGTTAAAAATCAGTTAGTGGAAGCAAATGTGGCTCAAGCAATTGAGCACCTGCTTCTACTTGGGAGGTCCCAGGATCAAGCCCAGTACCTTTAAAAATAAAAAAATTAGCCATAGATGTGAGGGTCTATTTCTGGATTCTCAAGTTAATTCCATTAGTCAATATAGCTCTCCTTATGCCAATACCATGCTGTTTTGATCATTGTAGCTCTGTAATATGCTTTAAAGTCAGAGAGTGTTAGTTCTCTAACTTTGCTCTTTTCAAGATGTTTTTGGCTATTCAGGGACCCTTACCCTTCCAAATAAACTTGATAAGTTGTTTTCTCTATTTCTGCAAAGTAGGCTATTATAATTTTGGTTCCAACTGCATCAAATCTGTAAATCAATTTGGGTAGAATTGACACCTTAATGATACTTAGTCATCCAATCCATGATCACTGAAAGTCTTTTGATTTGTTTAGGTCTTCTCTTACTTCTTTTAGAAGTGTTTTGTAGTTTTTGTGTATAAGTCCTTTATGGCCCTGGTTAAATTTATTCCTAGATATTTAGTTCTTTAAGTGTAATTGCAAATGGAATTTTTCCTTGACTCCCTCCTCAGATTGCTCATGATTAATGTATAAGAACATACTCTATTCAGGTGTTGATCTTGTACCTCACCACTTTGCTGAATTCATTTATTAGCTTTAATAACTTTGTTATAAATTTTTTTGGAAGTTTCTATATAGATGATCATGTTATCTGCAAATAGTGTGTTTTATTTCTTCCTTTCCAATATAGATGTCTTTTATTTCTTTTTCTTGCCTAATTGATCTTCTCAAAGAACCAACTCTTGGTTTTGTTAACTCTCTATTATTTTCTATTACCAATTTCATTACTTCTGCTCTAATCATTGTTATGTCATTTCATCTGTTTGCTTTGGGATTTGTTTGCTGTTCTTTTTCTAGCTGCTCCAGACATGCACAGTTAGCTCTTTGATTTTAGCTTTTCCTTCTTTTTTTAATGTAAGTGATTAGGGCTATAAATTTTCCCACAGGACTGCCTTTGTTGCATTCCAAAGCTTTTGATATTTTGTGTCCTCATTGTCATTTGATTTCACTTGCCATTTCTTTTTTTTTTAAGAAAAGTTGTAAGCTTACAAAACAATCATGCATAATGTGCAGAATTCCCATACATCACTTAACCACAAACGGTATGCATTATTGTGGGACATTTGTTACAAATTATGAAAGAAAATCATCAGAAATTACTGCTATGTTCCAAAGGTTATATTTGGTGTACTTTTTTCATAAACCACCCAATTATTAACACCATGTATTGTACATCTGACATAGTTCAAGAGAGAAGACTTTCATATTTGTACAGTCAACCACAGTCCATCATCCACA
The DNA here is from genome assembly GCF_030445035.2 of Dasypus novemcinctus. NCBI lineage: Eukaryota > Metazoa > Chordata > Mammalia > Cingulata > Dasypodidae > Dasypus > Dasypus novemcinctus. The sequence continues at coordinate 42,310,633 of NC_080683.1, read as the reverse complement.
ACATAGTTCACTGTTAAACAGTCCCATGCCTTGTGCACTCCATCCAAAGTGTATACCAGTAGCTCTCAGTTTCATCACAGAGTCGTGCTGTCATCAAATCAGTTAATTTTAGAATATTTTCCTTACTCCAATATAAAATAATCCCACATCCCCTTTTATTGACCCTTAGCATTGATAGAGTACCTTCTTTGTGACTGATGCAAGAATATTACAATATTGCTTTTAAGTATAGTCCATAAGTAACATAAATTGTATTTTTCCCATGTAGCACCATATTAACACCTTGTAATAGTGGTATATATTTATTCTAGTTCATAGAACAACATACTTGTATTTGTACTATACTTTCTTTCAGTTGATATTTATATCCCCTCTATACTACCCTTTTCAGCCACAATCATATTTATAATCAGCTGTGTTAGTTCTGCTCAGGATATTGTGTTACCATGAATTCTATCCATTTCCACATTTACAATCAACATAATTGAAAATTCTCCATACACTTATATTTCATAATATAAATACGAATATACTAGAGAGAAGGAAAAAGAACAGCAGCTACGTACAGCAGGGGAAGCATAGAGAGATTGAAAGGTAATAAGGTTTTTTTGGGCTTTAATTATTATCAGAATAATGAAATTTCTCAAGAATGATTGAAGAGATGAATGCAAAAATGTGATTACACCGAATACTACTGATTGTACGCTTTGGATGGATTTATGCTTTAATAATATGTATCAATAAATTTAACTTGTTTAAAAAATAAAATTTTTTAAAGTCCTATTTACAGTGAGTTCACACTTATAGGAAAGGCTTAAATTATGATCATGTTTAAAAAGTCTACATACACTAAGCATTGGTACCACTGCTCAACCCTCATCTTATCTCCTAGAAACCTATACTCTAGATTTTTAAACTCCATGTGTTTATTCATCTTATTTAGTTCATATTTGTCCTTTTGTGTCTAGCTTATTTTACTCAACATAATGTCCTCAAGGTTCATCCCTGTTGTGACATAAACCCCACTTTCATTTTTTCTTATAACAGTACAGAATTCCATTATCTGTATATACCACATTGTGTTTATCCATTCACCAGTTCATGGACACTTGGGTCATTTCCATCTTTTGGCAATTGAGAATAAATTTGCCACTATGAACATTAGTAGGCAAATGTCAGTTCATATCACTCTTTTTATAACTTCTGAATATATTCCTAGGAGAAGGATTTTCGGGTCACATGGCAATTCTATACTTAGTTTCCTGAGGAACCACCAAACTCTCTTCCACAGAGGCTATGCTAATTTTACATTTCCAGCAATAGTAAAAGAGTGTTCCTACTTCTCCATGTCCTAGTCAACATTTGTAATTTTCTGGTTTTTAAATAACGGCTATTTTATAAGATATGAAATGATTATCTCAATGTGATTTGCATTTCCCTAATAGCTAGTGATACTGAACATCATTTCATGAGCTTTTGGGCCATTTATATTTCTTCTAGGGAAAAATGTTTAAGTCTTTTGCCCATTTTTAAATTGGATTGCTTGCCTTTTTATTGTTGAGTTATATGATCTCTTTATATAACATGGATATCAAATCCTTATCTGATATTTGGTTTCCAAATATTTTTTCCCATTGAGGAAGCTATCTTTTCACCTTCTTGACAAAGTCCTTTGAAGCACAAAAGTGTTTAATTTTGAGGAGGTCCCATTTATCTATTTTTTACTTCATTGCTCATGCTTTGGGTGTAGGGTTTAAAAAACCACCACCTACTACCAGGTCTTAAAATTTTTTCCTAGGAGTTTTATGGTTCTAGATTTTATATTAGGTCCTTGATCCACTTTGAGATAATTTTTGTATATGGTGTGAGATAGTTCCTCTTTATTTATTTCATGAATACTCATTTCTCCCAGCACCAATTTATTAGCCAAACGGATGCTGATGCAAAATACCAGAAATTGGTTGGTTTTTATAAAGGGTATTTATTTGGGATAGAAGCTTACAGATACCAGGCCATAAAGCATAAGTTACTTCCCTCACTAAAGTTTATTTTCATGTGTTGGGCAAGATGGCTGCTGATGATTGCCAGGGATCAGGCTTCCTGGGTTCCTCTGGGCTCAGTTCCTCTGTTTTCACAAGGTCAGCTGTAGACAATCAGGTAAACGGCTCTGTCTCTCTCTTTGGGGTTTCTGCTGTGTCTAAGGAGCCGTCTCTATTCCCCTGTGTTCTCCTGGCTCAGGTCCTCTCTTCCCAGGGCTTGCTTCTCTTTTCCTCTGGTGCTGACTTCCTGGGGCTCCAGCTTAAGACTTCAGCATCAAACTCCAACATCAAAAGTCCCCAACTCTGTCCTTTGCCATGTCTTTTATCTGTGAGTCCCCAACCACCAAGGGTGGCCTAATGACGTGGCCCAATCAAAGCCCTAATCATAACTTAATCATGCCCTAGTACAGACCAGATTACAAACATAATCCAATATCTATTTCTGGAATTCATAACCATATCAAACTGCTACAACCAATTACTGAATAGACTATTCTGAAAGCCTTGTCAAAACTCACTTGATCATAGATGTGAGGGTCTATTTCTGAACACTCAATTCCATTCCATTGGTCTATGTAGCTACCTTTAGGGCAGTATCATGCTGTGTTGACCACTGAAGTGAAATATTAATATGATTTAAAGTCAGGAATTGAGAGTCCTCCAACTTTTTCTTCTTCTTAAAGATGATTCTGGCTCTTTAGGACACCTTACCCTTCTAAAAAGAAATTTTATTAATTGGCTTTTCCAATTCTTTTAAAAAGATTGCTGTAATTTTTATCAGGATTTTATTCCATCTGAAACAAATCTGGGTAGAATTGACATTTGAATGACATTTAGTCTTATAATCCATGAACATGGAATGTCTTTCCATTTATTTAGGTCATCTTTGATTTCTTATAAATGCACTGTAGCTATCTGAATACAGGCCCTTTACATACTTCGTTAAGTTTATCCTAAATACTTGATTCTTTTAGTTACTATTTTAAGTGGAATTTTTTTCATAACTTCCTCCTCAGATTGCTCACTATTAATATAGAAAAACACTACTGATTTTTACATCTTCATGTTGAATTCTACCACTCTGATGAACTTGTTTATTAGCTCTAGTAGCTTTGTTATAGATGTGATTTCTTTTATGACCCACTGATTCCTTTATGGTCTGAGAATATGCTTTGTATTATTTCAATCTTTTTTAAATTTATTGAGACTTGTTTTGTGACCCAACATGTAATCTATCCTGGAGAATGATCCATGTACACATGAGAAAAATGTATATCCTGCTTTTTGGGGGTACAGTGTTCTGTATATATTCATTAGGTCTAGTTCATTTATCACATTATTTAAGTTCTCTGCTTATTGATCCTCTTTCTTTCTGTTCTATCTTGATGACAGTGTTGTATTGAAGTGTTCAGCTATTATTGAAGAAATGTCTATTTCTCCCTTCAGTTTTGCCTCATGGATATTGGGGCACCATAATTAGGTTCATAAATATTCATGATTGTTATTTCTTCTTGGTGGATTGCCCCTTTCATCAATATAGAGTATCCTTCTTTATTCTTTTTTTTTTAGTTTTCCTTTTGTACTCATGTTTATTTATCTCTATAGTATCCTTTTTTGTCTCTTATAACAGTTTGGCATTTAGAGTCTATTTTGTCTGGTATTAGTATAGTTACCCCAGCTTTTTTTTGTATACTCTTTGCATCGAATACCATTTTATTCTAGAACATTATTAAATAATGTTATTACTGAGATAACTTTTTTTTTTTTATTGACTTTGTAATAATATTACATTAAAAATATATATGTGAGGTCCCATTCAACCCCACCCCCCCACCCTCCCTCTTCCCCCCCCAACAACACTCGTTCCCATCATCATGACACATCCATTGGATTTGGTAAGTACATCTTTGGGCACCTCTGCACCTCATAGACAATGGTCCACATCATGGCCCATACTCTCCTCCATTCCATCCAGTGGGCCCTGTGAGGATCCACGATGTCCGGTGATCACCCCCGAGGCGCCATCCAGGGCAGCTCCACGTCCCAAATACGCCCCCACCTCTCATCTCTTCCTGCCCTTCCCCATACCCATCGTCCACCATGTCCACTTTTCCCAATCCAATGCCACCTCTTCTATGTGGACATTGGATTAGTTGTGTCCATTGCACCTCTATGTCAAGAGGAGGCTCAGATTCCACATGGATGCTGGCTGCCATCCTCCCATTTTCAGTTGTAATCACTCTAGGCTCCATGGTGTGGTGATTGTCCTTCTTCAACTCCATCTTAGCTGAGTGTGGTAAGTCCAATAAATCAGATTGTAGGTGCTGGAGTCTGTTGAGGCTCAGGACCTGGCTATCACATTATCAGTCCAGAGATTCAAATCCCCTAACTATATCTTAAACCCCAACGTTAACTGCACCTCCAGCAGATTAGTATGAAAGTCTTATGAAGGGAGATCCCATCTGAGTCCAGATTCATCACACATAAACACCATTTCCAGAGAGGGGCCATCTGCCCTGGTAGTAAACCCCGTCGGCCATGACCATAACTCTCATGGGTCTCTTTAGCCTTCATAGGAACCAATATCTGGGGGTTGTATCTGCTTTATCTGTCTCTCTGACTCTGCTCAGTTGTGCATGAGGGCAATCCTTCTGCCAGCCTCCAGACTCTTTTTTAGAAACTCGTAGCCATATAAACTCATTTCTCCTTTCCATTTCCCCCTTACTTTAGGTCAAACAGCATTTTAAAGTCATGTTATTTTATGTAGACATGGATATTCTGCTGATCCGCATTGAACCTTCCATATAAGGTCCTTTTCCAGTTGCATCATCAGTTGGTATTTGATAGTGGTCCCTCGTTGCCAGGGAGGCTCATCCCCGGGTGTCATGTCCCACGCTGGAGGGAAGGCATTGCATTTACATGCTGAGTTTGGCTTCGAGACTGGCCACATTTGAGTAACATGAAGGCTGACAGGAGGAAATTCCCAGGCACAATGTTGCTCTAGGCCTTGTTCTTATTTTAGGTTTATCAGCTCACAAGCATAGTCATTAGCATCATGGGCTCACTGTTGAACCCTCAAGATAACATTATTTAATATCTAGTATGTCTAAATTCATAGGTGGTAGTTTGGCAAGAAATCTAGATAAGATTTAACATAACTAGAAGAATCACCACAACCATAATAATAATTTCCATTTATGAAATTTCCATGTTTTACAAACCCATTTTTTATTTTTTACTTTTAGTAGTGAATGATAACCAACCTAAGTCACCTTGATATTAACATACAAGTGGGAAGCGGACTTAGCCCAGCAGTTAGGGTGTCCGTCTACCACATGGAAGGTCTGAGGTTCAAACCCCAGGCCTCCTTGACCCGTGTGGAGCTGGCCCATGTGCAGTGCTGATGTGCGCAAGGAGTGCCGTGCCACGCAGGGGTGTCCCCCACGTAGGGGAGCTCCACGCACAAGGAGAGCGCCCCTTAAGGAGAGCCGCCCAGCGCCAAAGAAAATGCAGCCTGCCCAGGAATGGTGCCGCACACACGGAGAGATGACATAACAAGATGACGCAGCAAAAAGAAACAGATTCCCGTGCCACTGACAACAACAGAAGCAGACAAAGACACAGCAAATAGACACAGAGAACAGACAACCAGGGTGGAGGGGAGGGGGAGAGAAATTAAATAAATCTTAAAAAAAAAAAAGCATACAAGTGGTAGAAGTTTCTGATATCTACTCTTTCAAGCAGAATATAGTGACTGTTGCTACTATTACTATTACTCTAATTATTAGTACCACTACAGCCACTACACAAACACTACTGCTATTACCCGCTCTCTCTGCCCCCAGATAAACTTCCAGTCCAACCTGGTCTCCTATCCTCCTCAAGAACGGAAATACTTTCTGTAATACTTACTCATGGTTATTTCAAAATAATGCAATGCTCTCTTTTAGTTCTGTACTTTTAGCCTTATGCCTCGTTTTTAAATTAGGTTAAAGACAGATGACCCCCAAGATCACATTTCCTGGTTCTGGCAGAGGAATACGGCCCCTCAGGTTAGTGATATTTGAAATATATATGTGATATTTTTAAAAAATATGTGCAAAATGGCTGACAGGGATCATCGAGTATACATACATCATCTCCCTCAGGTCTGTTACTCCCAGTTTATGACCTGAGACTGAGAGGCTGAATAAGGGGCCCAAGGGGAAAAACTTCTAAGATAAATGAGCACACCGCACACGTTATCAGATGCTTCACTAAGAACTAATGAACAGGTAACCAAATATGAAAAGTTACTGTTCAAGTTCCAAACTCAGAATCAAAACTGTAGCTGCAAAGTTTACAGATGTTTTTAAAACATCTAAATTCTAACCATTTCCTACAGGGTTTGGGATAAGCGCAAATAGTTGACTGCATTATAAAATAAGATGGCATCTGCCAAAGGTTACATATGCTCACTCTTTGTTCCAGGTGTACTATTTCAAACTGAAGACAACTTATCACAGATTTGGGATTCATACTTCCAGCCAACCAAGATGATGGCATATGATGCCGCAGGGTACTGTCAGTGCACAGAACCTTTGAACAATAAGCAAAATCTGGCAGAGCCATCTTGTTCAAAACTCCAGAAAACAGTTCCAGAGTTAAAGTGATAGGGCAAGAGCCAAACAAAAAAAACACTCCAGCTTTAAAGACAGTAGGTGACACTCATGGCACCATTTCTGGCACCCCTCCCAACACCATTCCAACACTGTGGAGGCTGCCTGAGCTCCAATTGTGGGTTCCAGGTCCTGTACCAAATAGAACAGAGTAACCCCCATGTGCATTCTGGGGAGCCTGTATGTAGGTGATATTCTACTGTGTGCCAGCCTAGAAAACTGAACCAGGAAACTCATCTCAGGTTTACCCTCCCTGAAATTGCCTTGCAGGCAAGAGTAACAACTAAGAGAAACAACTAAATCAAAACAACCTGGGGCAAAGGATTACCAGGACTAAATCATACAATAGAGCAACCTAAGAGGGAAAAAGTCTAGATCATATAGAGAAGACATAACCTGAGGAATTCCTGAGACCCAGAGCAAGCATGATCCCAGGACAAGGCACAGAAGAGACAGAGAAGACCCTGCACTTAATATTCACCTTGGGCTGAGATTCTTGATAGGAGAGCAAAACTTTGAAGGAGAAAACCAGCAAACACAGAGCCAATTTACAAAGACCACAGAAGGTATTTTATACATTGGTTTGTTTGTGGTTGTTAACTCCCTGTACTCAAAGAAATCTCTGTCAAATTATTGGCTAGATAAAGTAAGGAACAGACAGGTCAGGGACTAAAAACTGTTACCAAGGGCACACACCAATAAAGGGGACAATTCAACAAGAAGACCTAACACATATTAAAAAATATACATGCACCTAACAGCACAGTGCCAAAATATATTGCAAATATTGACATATTTGAAGGGAGAAGTAGCCAGGTATACATTACCTGTAGGAGATATCAATACAGTGGCCACGGGAGTTGCTGAAGGCAGGGAGAGGGAAAATGAGGTGTGATATCGGGGCATTTTTGGGACTTGGAGTCATCCTCAATGATATTGCAGGGACAGATGCAGGACATTGCATATCCTGCCATAACCCCCCACTGAATGGACTGGGAGAGAGTGTAAACTACAAGATAAACTATAATCCATGCTGTATAGCAATGCTCCAAAATGTACTCATCAAACGCAATGAATGTACCAAACTAATGAAAGAAGTTGTCAATGTGGGTGGAGTGGGGGGGTGTGGGGAGTGGGGCATATGGGAACCGCATATTTTTTAATGTAACATTTTGTGTGATCTCTGAATCTTTAAAAACAAAGATAATTTTAAAAAAATAAATAAATAATGGATAGGACATGTAGAAGGATGATTAATAAGGAAATAGAAAACTTGAACAGTATTCAAAACCAGCTAGACCTAACTGGTACATATGGAACACTTTCCCCAATAGCAGGAAGATACACATTCTTCTCGAGTGCACATGGATCATTCTCCAGTATAGAACATATTGTAGCTCACAAAACAAGTCTCAATGAATTGATAATATTTAACTCATACAGTGTATCTTCTCTGATTTCAATAAAATGAAACTAGAAATCAGTAACAGAGGGAGAAATGGAAAATCCACAAATATGTGGAAATTAAACAACATACTCTTAAACAACCAATAGGTTAAATTACAAATCACAAGGAAAATCAGGAAATACTTTGGCGTGAATGAAAATGAAAACACAACATAGAAAACTTAGAGGATGCGGCAAAGACAGTGCTAAGAGGGAAATTAAGCTCTAAATGCTCACATTAAAAAAGAGGAAAGGGGAGTGGATATGGGTCAAGCAGTTGAGCTCCTGCATCCCACATGGGAGGTCCCAGGTTCAGTTCCCCGTGCCTCCTAAAAACAAACAAACAAAAAGAAAACAACAAGCAAACAATCAAAAAAGCCAATTCAGGAGAGTCAATGTGGCTCAGTGATTTGAGCACCAGCTTTCCACATATAAGGTGCTGGGTTCAATCCCCGTCACACACACACATAAAAGAAGTAGAAGAAACATCTCCAACCAGATACCTAACCTCAAAACTGGATGATTTAGAGAAAGAAGAACAAACTAAATACAAAATGAGTACAAGGAAGTAAGTAATAATGATTAGAGCAGAGATAAATGAAATCCCAGAGAATAAAAAAAAAACAAAAGTTGGTAATTCGAAAAGATAAATAAAATTGACAAACCTTTAGCTAGACTGACAGAAGAAAAAAGAGAGGACACAACTAAAATCAGAAATGAAAAGGGGGGCATTACTATTGACACCATAGAAAGAAAAAGAACTGTAAGAGGATACTATGAACAACTATATGTCACCAAATTAACCTAATGAAAGAGGCAAATTCCTAGAAACATATAAATTACACTGAATCAAGAATAGAAAATCTCAATTAAACAGTAACTTGTAAAGAGAATGAATCAGTATTCAAAAACCTCCCAACAAAGTCAGATAGCTTCGCAGGGGAATTTTACCAAACATTCCAAGATGAATTACACCAATCCTGCTCAAATTCTTCCAAAAAATTGAACAAGAGTGAATTCACTCTAACTCATTCTCTGAGGCCAACATCACCTTAATACCAAATCCAAAGAGAGATACTGTATTACCAAATCCAAATAGAGATACTGTATTAATCAGTCAAAGGAGTACTGATGCAAAAATGCCAGAAGCCTGTTGGCTTTTATAAAGGGTATTTATTTGGGATAGGAGCTTACAGATACAAGGCTATAAAGCATAGATTACCTCAGTGATGAACACATGAAAAAACATTAAAAGAAGAAGCCCATAAGATTAGCCAGACTCAGAAATGAAGCAAACATTTCCTGGGAGCAGAAATCAAAAAGAAAGGCAAAGCACAGAGTGCGATTGAAACCACTGTTCTGTGGAACCTGAGGATAGGGAATTCACAATTAATTGGGGATTCTGAGTCCAGATCACTACGTGAAGCCACATGCTAAGTAAGGCAAGTCTTTCACAAACACTCTGAAGTAGAGACATGCTACATATTCCTTTTTTTTTTTTAACAGAGCCTAAATTTTATGCATGTAAAATATTTTTAATCCAAAATATAATTTTCCATATTCTTTTGCTCTCATATTTTAAATTTTCATAAGTTTTAAGATCTTTCTTTTGCAAATAATATTAAATCTTTGTCAAACAAAGTGGACTTTCAAAGAATGAGTAGAAGCTGCCCTAATTGGAACTTAAAAATAATTTTTTAAATACAATAGAAGTCTGTCTTCTCATATTCCTTTTTTATTGGTAGAATTTAGTTTTAGGTAAATATATATGTAGTGCCTTATTTTGAAATCCTGGGAATATTAGTATTATTCTGATATGGCTTAAACATATTGTAATAATAAAAACTATAAAGATGCTATCCTTTAACAGTCAATTAAATTCTCAGTAAATCAGGAGAAAGAGTTTTAACCACTTACTATCTAGGTTAAAAAAGATGTTTTAAATTATTTTACATTTTCAAGTCATTTTACGCAGGAGAGAGAAAAAACACTATTAGAAATTTCAGTAAAATTTGAAACATGCAAACTCAAGTTTTATTCCACATTTTCTGGTTCTTAAGTTACTGTGATTTAAAGTGGGCAACATCCTTTGAGACACTGTTATGCATGATCATGTGTCCCTTATTCATCTTATAAATACTATCTAGATTTCAAATATGTAATAGGTTCTAATTTATGACTAATTCTAGTTCTTTTTACACTTTGCATCATTAAAACAAGATACTTTCAAATACTCTGGCAGTTTATAATAATTTTGTTGATGAGAGGAAGACTTTTTGTTGTTTTTTTTGGTCCATAATTGCAAAAACTGCAAAAACAATTATAAAGAAGGAATGATGGCGAAGCAGATGTGGTTCAAACAACTGAGCTCCTGCCTAACACACAGGAGGTCCCTGGTTCGATTTCCAGTGCCTCCTAAAGAAGACAGCAAGCTGGTGCGATGGGCAGGTGTGGCAAGCTGATGCAACAGGAGATACAAAAAGAATATAATGAGACACAACAAAGCAGGGAGCAGAGGTTCCCAGTGTCTCCTAAAGAGGACCAGCAAGACAGCAAGCTTACACAACAGACAGACATGGCAAGCTGAAGCAACAGAATGACACAAGAGACACAAAAAGATACATACAATGAGAGATACAAGAAAGCAAGAAATGGAGGTGGCTCAAGCGATTAGGCACCTCCCTCCCATATCAGAGGTCCTGGGTTCGGTTCCCAGTGCCTCCTAAAGAAACAAGGAAGATGAACAGACACAGCAAGTGCAAACAACGAGGGGGTGGGGAGAAGTAAATAAATCTTTAAAAAAAAAAAAAAAAAGGAATGAAGTACTACCATATGCTATAACATGGGTGACCCTTGAAAAGATTATGCTAAGTGAAAGAAACCAGTCACAAGAGACCACATGTTGTAAAACATTTATATGAAATGTCCAGAACACGCAAATCCATAGCGATAGAAAGATCAGTGGCCGTCAGGACTGAAAGGAAGAAGGAATGGGAAGTAATCACTAATAGGTATGGGGTTTCTTCTGGGGATAAAAATGTTCTAAAATTAGACAGTGGTAAAGGTTGCACAATTCTGTAAATATACTAAAACCACTGAATTGTATACTTTACATGTGAATTTTATAGAACATGAATATGTTCTATAACATATAGCTGTTATTTTAAAAATAAGACATGGCATAAAACTTTACAATTGCGAAAATTTCCACAAACTGGAAAAAAGATGATGATTCTGTATTAAATACTCCAGTCCAGACTGAGGAATGCCAACATTCTACAGAGACAGTATTCCATAAATACAGACCTAGCACCTACCCTCCTGTCCTGCTCTTACTATGGGCCCAGCTCCTCTTCCTCCTCTCAAAGAAAGAGGGTAAACAGGAAGCCAGGGAGGAAAGAAGACTGGGGAAAGCAGGTCTGACAAACAAACCTCTTCACCTCAATAACCTGCCCCAAAAGCCAAAAGTACCTCCTGAATAAAATTCCTGAAATAATTCTTTTATAACCATTCTCTGTTCTGTTTTATTTGCAAATAATATTTGCATGTGGCAAAACAGCATAACATTAAAACAAGGGCAACCGGCTTTCATTATAAACATTTGAGCACATCCGAGCAAGTTAAAACATGCTAGGTTATTTTAAAAGAGGGGAAAGTGGAAATAATGGAAAAATGGGAATGGAAAGATGTATCTGTTTCGATGGTTCTGGAGCACATGGTCACAAATCTAAGAAGGTCACTGTCAGACTAACCAGGTGAGGTCGCTTTATTTTTTTGTAAAACTAACAAAACAAAAACTACAGAATTTGAAATTCAAATCCACGATCTACACTCTATTTGCTATCACTGGTCATGACTTTTATCTATAAAATAAAAGGTGCAGAGAGTAAACAGCTTAAACTTGAGAAACTGCATATTATGTATATTATGACTTACAATGAACACCCCTAATACCATACTGTGTTTCTGTGGTACTAAAATACCCTTTCCCACTAAAATGAACTAACGCTCTCTGGTAAATGCTGACTCCATGTCTGGGCAGGCAGTGTACAAGATAAGCCTAGAACAATGATCAATTATCATACCAAATATCAAGTATTATCAAACTACTGTAGTTGTGTCACAAAAAGACACAGGAACCAACCTGAAGATGCTCTCCAGTTAAATAATGACTGCAATGGTTAAAATACACCATATATGCTTAAATTCATGTATTCATAATGAGACAAAAAAATCATAATGAGACAAAAAAAAATGAACTGGTCACAACTGGAAGATAGTAATGAATCAACTCATTTTGAAAATTGGTAAGTTAAGGGAAAGAATCAAGCATTTATCCTGCCTCTGCTTACATGAATTATACCACAGGGTCACCAAGTACAAGGAGAAATATTTCAGCTTTTGTATGAAGAAGAAATAGCAGAATTAAGATACCAGCATTCTGCAGTCCTTGTTGAATAAGCTGCAAATAGGCAATGAAGTAAATGGAACTAACATCAAGAAGAGAAAAGCCAAACATTTTATGTCTCTTGACAAAAAAACATGACACCATAACAATGTTATTTCAAAAACAGCGAATGTGATCAACTACCAATTTATAGGAAATACAAAGGACAAAAGAACTATGTAGACACAAATCACCAAAATTCATACTGTAGGAAACTCTCTAAAGGAGAAAACACCCCACCCCTCAAAGCTAACAAATAAAATGCAAGGAAAAAAGAAAAACAAACAGGTGAAGGGATAATCTCTACATTAAAAAGTTTAAAAACCTTATATGTATTTTGATGCAAACTAACAAACTAGAAAAAAATCATGACTCTATGAGACAACTGGAAATCTGAATACATTATAGTATATTTAATGATATTAAGGAATAAGGAATGACTATTGTGGGGGTATATGTAATAAAGGTACTGTGGTATTTTTTATTTGCTTGCTTTTTTAAGAGAACTTATCTTTTAGAGATATATAATGAAATATTCATGGATGAAATCATATGAACTCTGGGATTTGTTTTTTGTTTGTTTTAGGAATCACCAAGGATGGAACCTAGGACCTCATGGGAATTCTGCAGGCATTCAACAACTGAGTTCCATCCACTCCCCAGTGAAAGTTGGTTATTCATTTGTTTCTTTTGTTTTTAGGAGGTACCAGGGATCAAATCCTGAACCTCGTACATGGGAAACCGGTGCTCAATCACTTGAGCTACATCCACTCCCCTGCGGGATTTGTATTCAAATAACATGGGGAGAGGGTGAAAGTATAGTTGAAACAAGATTGGGCATGAATTGACAATTGTTGAAGCTGAGTGATAAGTATGTATGGTTCACATTTTCTATAAGGTTTAAAAAAAATAAAACAAAATGTAAACATCAGGATAAATTTACATTTACAAATACAATAATATACTTTGAGAAATAAGTCTCAAAGATTTCTGAGCTTGTAATAAAGGCTAATTTATATAAACACTATAACAATCTTACAGTGACAATTAACTCTCTTTAGGTATTTTATAATACAATTACAAGCCCTTATGTTTCAAAGATAATTGTCAATATCCTTGAGTCTTTTGAAATGGATTTAAAGGGTAACCTTTTTCTGCCTCAAAGATCTTACTGGTTTCTACTTAGTGTCCAGGGAACTCAAAGCAGCTGAGCGGTCAAAAATAAATATCAAATTAATTTTCTATCCTTTCTACAATCAACAAAGAGATAGGGCTAAAGAAGATTTAAATTTTGAAAGTCTTTGAGAACTTAGAATAGAAATACAACAATTACAAAGGGAATATCAATAAAAATGAAAATAAAACAATCCTGAGTCAACTACCTGACCTGTTTGGCTGTTATTTAAAAGGACCTTTTTAATGGAGGTGGAGCCTTTAAGTCACAGCTTTGGTTGAAAGAAAGAAGTACCAGTTCTCTGAAGCAATGGATAAGAAATTGCAGAAAAGTGGACAAATCCTACATTCTATTCCATATCACTGCAAGGAATCATGATTATACGAACTGCTTTTAAAACTTCCTAGAAATCCAAGAGTAGCAGAAACTCAAAACAGACTTTTCTCTGGATATTTTCTAATCAATTATGAAGGCAAGATTGCTTCCCCTTCCAGCAGTTAGTTCCAGAAATGTAAAGTTTACAATGCTGGAGCAAAAAAGATCCTAAAAGTGTAGTAAGAAAAAAAACAGGAATATTGGACTAGTATTAACTTAGCAGAATCACAGAGTCTTTAAGAAGGCTTGAAGAGGGTTAGTGATCAAGAAGTAGAGAAAATGGTTGAAGAAAAAATACTGTAAGGGCATTTCAGCCTTCTCTCCATCTAGGTTTGTGTGTTAAACATATAAACTCTTGGGGCATATCCCAGGCCTGCTGAATAAAATAAAATAAAAAAAAATCTGAAAGAGACATATGCTAAAAGTCCTAGAAAAATAAATACATATTCATCATTAAAACCTAAGTGCTAAATATATTCCAATTTTTAACCAATGCTGTAAAGTTTAAAGTCTAAGGATGAGGAGACAAAATATAGAGTTGGCATAATAATGTCATTTAGGCTTTTGGCTAATACTAAGTAATGGGGATAATAATGAACCATCATAATAATATCTTGTATAGTAAAGAAATCACACATTTTGAAATCTTTCTATATATATTCTCATTTGAAGTCAGGAGTTTTTATTTATTTACATTGTTTACTATCGTATCCCCAGTGCTGGACATATAGTAACGTTCAATAAATATTTATTTATTAAGAATAAATGAATGAATTTGATACAAAAGCCCTCATTGTTTGGCAAAGCTGTTAGTTAAAGAACAAAGTAAGAGAAGTGGATGTGGCTCAAGTGACTGGGATCCTGTCTAGCACATAGGAGGTCCAGGGTTCGATTCCTGAGGCCTCCTGGTAAAGGCAAGCCAGCTCACATGGAGTGCTGGCCTGTGCAGGAGTGCTGGCCCGCACAGGAGTACTGGCCTGTGAGGAGAGCTGGCGCAGCAAGATGATGCAACAAGAGACACAGAGAGGCAATAAGAGAGACCTGGGAGCTGAAGTGGCACAAGAGATTGAGCACTTCTCCCCTACTCCAGAAGGTCCTAGGATCAGTTCCCAGTGCCACCTAAAGAGAAGACAAGCAAACGAAGAACACACAGCAAATGGACACCGAAAGCTGACTGCAAGCACAAAACAATGGGGGAGAGGCAATTAATAAATAAATCTTAAAAATATACATATATTTATGAAAAAGAGCAAAGTAAAACACATAACCAAAAAGTCTTTCAGTCTTTCTTTCAGGAGAAGCAGACACTGGCTAATCTTCTTTTAAAGGTAAAACTATACATATCGAGCCTCAATTGTGCCTTCCCTTTTTTTTTTCTAATTAATTAATTAATTTTTTTTCTTCTTCTTTATTTTCTTTTAAAATTTACATTCAAAAAATATGAGGTCCCATATAACCCCCAACCCCTCACTCCCCTCCTCCGACATCAACAACCTCTTCCATCATCGTGGCACATTCGCTGCACTGGTGAATACATTCTGCAGCACTGCTGCACCACATGGACAGTGATCTACATTGTAGTCTTGCCTCTTTTCAATCTCACATACTATAGCCAGTATGTGGCTTACTAAGACTTGCTTAAATCAGTATACTTCCTTATCCCAAATTAGAAGTGATCCACTGTTTATTAAGAAAGTTAAGGTTATTTTAATATGGTCTTTATTGTCTTTACTCCAAAAGCACAAGAAAAGAAAAAACATAAATTTTTTCATCAAAATTAAAAACTTTAAATAGCAATATGCAATAAAGACAAATTCACTGGGTATGAAAAAAAGTATTAAAAGTTATTGTTCCTCAAAGGACTTTATCATGAAAATAAAAAGACAACCTACCCAATGGGAGAAAATATTGGAAAATAACATACGCAGTAAGGGATTAATATTCAGTATGTAAAGAAATCCTTCCACTTAACAACAAAAAGACAAATGACCCAATTAAAAAAATGGGCAAAACAGACATCTCTCCAAAGAAGATACACAAATACCAGAAAGCACATGTAAAGATATTCAACATCATTAACTATCAGGGAAATGCAAATCAAAATCACAATATCATTTCACATCCCTTAGAATGGCTGCATTAAAAAAGAGAAAACAACAGATGTTGGAGAGGATGTGGAGAAACAGAAACACTCATTCAGTGCTGGTGGTGATGTAAAATGGCAGTTCCTTAGAAAGCTAGGTATAGAACTAGCTTATGAACCAGCAATCCACTACAAGGTATATAACCAAAAGAATTGAAAGCAGGGGCTGGAAACAGATATTTGCACACCAATGGTCACAGTAGCCAAAAAATGGAAACACGGGAAACGGACTTGGACCAGTGGTTGGGGCGTCCGTCTACCACATGGGAGGTCAGCGGTTTGGGCCCCGGGCCTCCTTGACCCATGTGGAGCTGGCCCATGCGCAGTGCTGATGCACAGGGGGTGCTGTGCCATGCGGGGGTGTCCCCCGCGTAGGGGAAGCCCCACGCGCAAGGAGTGCGCCCGTAGGGAGAGCCACCCAGCGCGAAGGAGGGTGCAGCCTGCCCAGGAATGGCTCCGCCCATACTTCCCGTGCCGCTGACAACAACAGAAGTAGACAAAGAAACAAGATGCAGCAAATGGATACAGAGAACGGACAACCGGGGGAGGGGGGGAATTAAATAAATAAATAAGTCTTTTAAAAAAAAAAAAAAAGGAAACAACCCAAGTGTCCATCAACTGATGAATGGACAAATAAAATGTGGTATATACATACAATGGAATATTACTCAGCTATATAAAGGAATGACGTCTTGATACATGACAAATGGATGAACTCTGACATGTTAAGTGAAAAAAGACATGAAAGGAAAATATTGTATGATTCTCACTGTATGAAACAATTAAAATAAGAAAACCAATGAAGTAAGAATCTGCAATATAGGTTACTAGGGGATGGGGTAGGGATAGGGAATGGGAAGTTAAGGCTTAAAATGTACACAGTTCCTATTTGGAATTATGGAAATGTTTTGGTAATGAATGGTGGTGATGGTAGTAGCATAACACACTGTAAATGCAATTAACAATATTGAAATATATATCTGAACATGATTAAAAGAGGAAATGGTAGATAGTACATATGGTAAGAAAATAAAATTTTCTTTCTAAATTCCATGAACTATACTTCATAGATAGTGATGTCTAAAAGTTAAACCATGGGCTTTAAAGTTTTAAAAAATTATTCTTTATAAAAAAAAGAGCCTTAAAATACATTTTGTAAAATTATGTTACTATATCACACACCTTATATACCCAGTCCTTAACTACTAAGAACATCAAATTCTATAAATATTTTATGTATCAGCTATGGGTCTAAAAACAGAACTGGCAAGAGAACTTACATAATTGAACTGACCACTCAAAAACATTGAAACGCTGATTAATTGGTAGAATTTATTTACTGTATCTTACATTAGTTACACTCAAAAACTTAAGGTCTGATGTTAACATGTTTTTGGTCCTACAGGATAAATATTTCACCTCAACTGATTGTAAACATTAAAGAAAATCCCTGACCCAGTAAATTACTGTTTTCAGATATAACATTAAAATGGAAGATATTTATGTATCAGCACAGCACCACTTACCGGCAATCAGTGAGAGCTATACCAAGATCATAAAACAACCTGCAGTAGGGAAAATTTATAAATGCTAAGGTTATCACTGTCATCAAAACACTATGTGTGGAGTTCCAGGAAGATGGCATCGGAGTAGGAAGGCAAGGCTTAATTCTCTCACAGAACAATGAGAAAGGGCCAAAAGATGTCCAAGGGACCTGCTTTGGAGGTTAGCAGACCAAGACAGTGCTGTGCAACCCTCAGGAGGGACAGAGAGATGAAGAACCCGAAACAACAAACTTAAGTTACTAAATGCCCACAGTGGCTGGAAGGGCACCTATCCCCCATCTTCAAGACTTGAAGCCTGGATAAAACCCCTGGATCACTGCAGCCAACTGACAGGGGAAGAGATGACTTTTTCTTGGGGAGAGAGAGAGAGTGTGTTAGATGGTTTGGGAATTGTTTCTCTTCAGTGAATTCAGCCAATGGAATCTGCTTTGGATCTCGACTCTGGCCAGACCTGAAACACAGAGATTGAATGAAACACCTCCATGGAAAGATTCGCCAACAAGCACCATCTGCTGGCCACCCAGGAAACTGCAAGGAGAAAAACTTAGTCTCTTAGTGCCAACTCCTGGAAGAAAATCTGCACACCATTAGTGAGCCCTGGCCCAATTTTGATAACTTAACCTGGGTAATTTTAAAGACTAAGAATAAATTGAACCAAAAATCAAAGAAGAGCTGTGAAAGGAAAAAAACTACTCGGCAAAAGAAGAAACTGATCATCAGAATACATTCACTAACATTCAGAGAGATGCCTGGTCATCAGCAAAAATTGCAAGCCTAACCAGGAAGGAAGAAGAGATGGCCCAGAAAAAGGAACACCCAAATATATTGATGAGTTAGAGGATTTAAGACAACTAATCAATAATAACCATAAAAATCTCCTAAATCAAATCAAAGAATTGAAGGAAATATGACCAAAGAGAAAAAGGATATTAAGAAGACACTAGGTGGCATAAAGACAATATGAAAGCCTGTTAAAAAAAAAAAAAAGGTAACACAGTTTTTGGGAATGAAAGATAAAAGAGATGAGATTAAAAACACATTAGAGTCACATAACAGCAGATTTGAATTGCCTGAAGACAGAATTAGCGATAATGAGGACAGAACATCTGAAATGGAAAAGAGAACGGAAAGAAAAGAATGGAAAAATGAAACAGTTCTCAGGAACCTGGATGACAAGGAAATGCACAAACATGCATTATCAGTGTCCCAGAAGGAGAAAATGGGCAGAAAGAATATTTGAGGAAACAATGACCAAATAAAGGAAACAATGACCAAATACTTCCTCAAATCTTATGACAGACAAAAATATCAGTATTAGAATAAATCTGAAGAGACCTATTCCAAGACACCTACTTTTCAGAATGACAAATACCAGAGATAAAGAGAGGATTCTGAAAGCAGCAAGAGAAAAACAAATTATCACACACAAGGGAACCTCCATAAGATAAAGTGCTGACCACTCACAGAAACCATGGAGGCAAGAAGAAAAGTGGTATGATGTATTTAAGGTACTGAAAGAAAAAAAACCTGCCAGCTAATTCTGTATCAGATAAAACTGTCCTTCAAAAATGAGGGTGATGGGAAGTGGATTTGGCCCAAAGGATAGGGCGTCCGCCTACCACATGGGAGGTCCCAGGTTCAAACCCAGGGCCTCCTGACCCATGTGATGAGCTGGCCCACATGCAGTGCTGGTGCACACAAGGTGTGCCGTGCCATGCAGGGGTGTCCCTCGCGTACAGGAGCCCCACACGCAAGGAGTGCACCCCGTAAGGAGAGTGGCCCATTGCAAAAAAAGTGCAACCTCCATGCACACATGGAGAGCTGACACAGCAAGATGACGCAACAAAAAGAGACACAGATTCCCACAGAAGAACACACAGTGTTTCTGCATGATGGAGCTGGACTCAGATGGGATCTCTTTTCACAAGCCTTTCCTGTTACTTTACTGGAATTGTAGTTGGTGCTGGGGTTTAAGATATATCTGTGGGGTTCTGAATCTCTAGACTGACAATATGATAGACAGGCCCTGAGCCTCAACAAACTTCAGCTCCTACACTCTGGTTTATTGGACTTACCCCATTCAGCTAACATGGAGTTGAAGAATGTCAACCACCACAACATGGAGCCTAGAGTGCCTATAACTGAAAGCAGGAGGATTGCATCTAGTATCCATGTGGAATCTAAGCCCCCTCTTGACATAGATGTGGAATGGACACAACCAATCCAAGGTCCACAGGAAGGAGGAATACAGTAAGGATTAGAGTGGACTTATTGATACTCTATCCACGAACTATCGTGGTTAGTAATCGAAGAAAATGTGGCATTGGTGTGGAAAAAGTGGCCATGATGGGCTGCTGGATGTGGGGAATGGGAGGAAGAGATGAGATGTGGAGGCATTTTCAGGACTTGGTGTTGTCCTGGGTGGTGCTGCAGGGACAATTACCGGACATTGTAGATCCTCCCATGGCCCACTGGATGGAACATGGGAGAGTGTGGGCTATGATGTGGACCATTGACCATAAGGTGCAGCAATGTCCAGAGATGTACTCACCAAATGCAATGGATGTGTCATGATGATGGGGAGAGTATTGCTGTGGGGGGAGTTGTGGGGTGGGGGCGGTGGGGGTGAATGGGGACCTCATATATTTTTAATGTAATATTTTTTAAAAATGAATTAAAAAAATAAAATAAAATAAATAAAAAAAGAAGAACACACAGTGAATGGACACAGAGAGCAGACAACTTGGGGGGGGGGGGTGAGGGGAGAGAAATAAATAAAAAATAAATCTTAAAAAAAAAATGAGGGTGAGTTTAAAGTCTCCACGACATGTAAAAACAGAAAGTATGTTACCAACAGACTAGAATTACAAGAGATACTAAAGAGAGTGCTGCAGACTGAAAAGAAAAAAAACAAGGTGAGAGACTTGGATAAGAGTACTGAAGTGAATATTATTAGGAAGAATAAATTAAAGGCACAAGAGAGACAATAGTGAGATATGACAGCGGAAAGCCTAAGGGCAAAATTGAGAAAGTAAGTAATACCTTTATAGCAATAACACTGAATGTTAATGGTTTAAACTCCCCAATCAAAAGATAAAGACTGAAAGAATGGATAAAAAAATACGAGCCATCTCTATATGCTGTCTACAAAAGACTCATGTCAGACATAAGGACACAGCCAGATTGGAAAGTGAAAGGCTGGAAAAAGATATCCAATGCTGGTTTAAAAAAAAAAAAAAAAAAAAAAGATCTGGCGTAGCGATACTAATATCTGACAAAACAGATTTTAAATGAAGAACTGTTATGAGGGATGAACTATTATATATTTTTAAAAGGGGCAATTCAGCAAGAAGAAACAACCATAATAAATATTTATGCACCTAACCTGAGTGCTACAAGATACATGAAACAAACACTGGCAAAACTGATGGGAGAAATAGACATCTCTACAATAATGCTGGAGACTTCAATACAACACTCTCAGTATTGGATAGAATATCTGGAAAGAGGATGAAGATACATATTTGGATAATATGATAAATGAACAAGACCTAACAGATATTTATAGAGCATTACATCACAAAAGAACAGGATATGCTCTCTTTTCAATCATTCCTAGATCTTTCTCCAGGATAGACAAGATGGTGGGTCACAAGACAGGTATCAACACATTTAGAAATTGGAATTACATAAAACACATTCTCTGAATGAAGCTAAATGAAGCTAGAAATCAGTAATGGATGGAAAAAGGGAAAATTCATAAATATATGGTGATTAAACAACACACTCTTAAATAATTAATGGGGCAAAGGAGAAATTGCAAGAGAATTCAGCAAATATCTTGAGATGAATGAAAGTGACAACACACCATATCAAAACCTATGGGACACCACAAAGGCTATGCTGAGAGGGAAATTTACAACCCTCAATGCTTACATTTAGAAAGAAGAGCGAGCTAGAATTGAAGCTCTAAATGCACACCTGGAGGAACTAGGGGAAAAAAAAAACAAAACAAAAAAAAACAGCAAACTATCCCATACCAAGCCAAAGGAAAGAAAAAGTAAAATATTAGCAGAAAGAAAATGAAATTAAAAAAAAAAATGAAAGCCAATAGGGAGACTCAACCAAAATCAAAAGTTGGTTCTTCGAGAAGATCAACAAAATCAGCAAATCCTTACCTAGACTGATAATAAAAGAGAGCAGGCACAAATTTTTAAAAATCAGAAATGAGAACAGGGACATTACCATTGGTCTCAAAGAAATAAGAAAGATAATAAGACTATACTATGGACATCTGTATGCCAAAACTAGCCAAAGTAGACGAGATGGACAAATAACTAGAAACACTCAAACAATCTACACTGACCCTACAAGAAACAGAAGACCTCAACAAACTAATCACAAATGAAGAGATAGAAAGTCACCAAAAACTTCCCAAAGATGAAAAGCCCAGGACCTCACGCTTCACAGGAGAATTATAAGCAATCATTTAAAGACAATTTAATACCAATCTTGCTCAAGCTCTTCTGAAAAACTGAACAGGAAAGAATGCTAACCAATTCCTTCAATATGGCCAACATCACCCTAATACCAAAACCAGATAAAGATATTATAAAAAAAGAAAATTACATACCAATATCATTAATGAATACAGACGCAAAAATCCTCAACAAAATACTTAAGATCAAATCCAAAAGCACATTAAAAGAATTATACACCATGATCAAATGGATTTTATCCCAGGAATGCAAGGGTGGCTGAACACAAGAAAATCAATTAGTATAATAAACCACATTAAAAATCATATTATCATCTCAAGTGACAAAATACAGCCTCATTTCCTGATAAAAACACTCCAAAAGGCAGAAATAGAAGGAAGCTTTCTCAACATGTTTAAGTGCATGTATGAAAAAACCACAGCTAACACTGTACACAATAGTGAAGGATTGAAAGCTTTCCTGTTGAGATTCGAAACAAAACAAGGATGCCCACTGTCACAATTTAATTTCAATACTGTGCTAGAAGTTCTAGCTAGAGAAGAACTATTAGACTAGAGATAGAAATAAAATATACCCAAATAGGAAAGAAAGAAGTAAAATATTCACTGTTCACTGATGACATGATCCTATCTCTAGAAAATCCTGGAAAATCCACAAAAAGTTACTAGAACTAATATAGACAAGTTCAGCAAAGTGGCGGGGTGCAAGTATAAAACTCAAAAAGCTTTTATATGTGCTATTGATGGACAATCTGAGGACCAATTTAATTTTTAAAATTCCATTTACAATAATGAATAAAAGAATCAAATATTTAAGAATGAACTTAACCAAGGACATAAAGGACCCGTATTCAGAAAACTAAAAAACATTGCTAAAAGAAACCAAAGGAGATGTAAATAAATGGAAAGACATTCCATGTTCATGGACTGGAAGACTAAATATCATTAGGATGTTAATTCAACCCAAACTGATTTATATATTCAATGCAATTCCAATAAAAATCCCAATAGCCTTTTTTGCAGAAGTGGAAGAGCCAATTATCAAATGTATTTGGAAGTGTAAGGGGCCCCAAATAGCCCAAAATGTCTTAAAAATGAAGGAAATTGGAGGGCTTTCACTTCCTGACTTTATAGAATATTACTTAGCCACAGTGGTAAAAACAGCATGGTATTGGCATTAAGACAGAAAGACTGACTAAAGGAAGCAAACCGGTAACTCAGAAAAACATCCTTACATCTATACTCAAGTGATTTTTGACAAAGCTGTCAAGTTCTCCCTTTTGGGCCAGAATAGTCTTTTCAAAAAATGGTGCTGGGAAAACTGGATATCCATAGTCAAAAGAAAAAAAGAGGACCCCTATCTCACACCATATACAAAAGCTAACTCAAAATGGATCAAAGACCTAAATATAAAAGCTAGAACCATAAAGCTCCTAGAAGAAAATGTAGGGAAACATCTTCAAGATGTGGTGGATTATTAAACCTTAACACCTGAAGCATGAGCAACAAAAGAAAACATGGCCAGATGGGACCTCCTCAAACAAACACTTTGTGATTCAAAGAACTTCATAAGAAGGTGAAAAAGCAGCCCATTCAATGAGAGAAAATACTTGGAAACCACATATCCCATAAGGGTTTGATTTCTATGTTATATAAGGAGATCATACAACTCAACAACGAAAGAGCAAGCAATCTTTAAAAAATGGGCAAAAGACTTAGACATTTCTTCAAAGAGGAACTACAAATGGCCAAAATGCACATGAAAAAATGTTCACTACCACTAGCTATTAGAGAAATGCAAATCAAAACAACCAAGAGACACCATCTCACACCACACAGAATGGTCATTATTTAAAAAAATAAAAATCAGTAAGTGCTGGAGAGGATATGAGAAATAGCAACACTTCTCACTGTTGGTGGGAATGTAAAATGGTGCAACGTCTGTGGAAGACAGTTTGGCAGTTCCTCAGGAAGCTAAATATAGAACTGCCATATGATCCAGCAATTCTTCTATTAGGAATACATCCAGAAGAACTGAAAACTATGACACAAGCAGAACTGAAAACTATGACACGAATAGACATTTGCACACCAAAGTTCATAGAAGCATTATTCACAATTGCCAAAAGATGGAAACAATACAAGTGTCCACCAATTGACCAGTGGATAAACAAATATGATATATACATATGATAGAATACTATGCTGCTGTAATTGAAATGAAATTGGAACACATATAATATCGATGAACTCTGAAGACAACTCTAAGTGAAATAAGCCAGACACAAAAGGACAAACATTGCCTGGTCTCACTAATGTGAACTAAATACAAAGAATAAACACATGGAGTTAAAACCTAGAGTATAGGTATTAGGAGACAAGTCAAGGTCTGAGAAGGTATACTGATGATTAGAGGTGTGGAAATGGATAGCATTGATAGTGACACATTATAATGAGTAGAACTAATGCGGATGGTTTATAAATGGGATTGTGGCCTAAAAATGTCAATATCAATTGAAAGAGAAAGAAGAAGAATGTAGGGACTGAAAATCATAGTGAACCCAGAGGTAGAAGAGAATTGTAATTAACAGTACAAACACAAGAATGTCCTTTACGAACTAGAACAAATATACATCACTATTGCAAGATGGGAAGAACATGTATAAGGGAAAAACAAAATTAATGTAACCTATGGACTATAGTTAACAGCAATACCATAATATTCTAGCATCACTGCCAAAGATGTAGTTTGTTAATAAAAGGGGGAATGGAAAAAATGTATCAAATTTATGATATGGACCATAGTTAGTGGTAATAGTCTGATGATATTATCTCATAATCTGTAAAAAATATTCCACAAAATAGTGTGTTGGTGGAAGGGTGTTGTATGGGAATTTCACACATAGGCATGATTGCTTTGAAAGTTCACAACTTCTTTATTAAAAATATATTTTTTAAAGGGTGGGGGAGACAATACAGACCCTGGAAGACTAATTACAGCAACATTAACAGGGCATCAAACATCTGGATGCAAAATGATGGGCTCATTTCTTCTACTCCAGAGCAACCAAACTGTCAGGCCAAATTCCACTTAAGATTACTTTTACAGCCTCACTCTTTAAGGCATACTGAATATCATAAATGATTAGAACAGCAACACCCACTTTTTCCTACAGTATGCTTTCTCAGTAGGGGAAGCAGAGCATGAGTGTGGGTGTGGGTAGAGAAGTCAGACAGTATACTTGGGCAATTGAATTCAGGTGAGTTGAAGCAACAAGCGGTATAATACCACACACAGGTGAAGATTCTAATGACACCTGTACAGCCTATGCAGTTAAAAGGAAAAGCTTTGGATGATGAAAGGCCTGGAGAGCACTGGGCACAGAGGGAAAAAAACAGACTGCATAGTGGTTTTGTTTTGGAGAGCTATTAATATCCACTGCCATCACTGTCCTCATCAGATTCCAAGGATGTTCATAGCAGGTAATAACTATGAAACGATGACACTTCTTTTCCTAAGTCACACATAAAAATCATTCCAGCTACTTTTGGATCAATACCTCGAGTTATTTATCACTGCTATCAGAAAAGAGAATCTATTTCTCCAGATCCACAGTTAAAAATGTCAAATGTAGTAATAATAATGGCAGTCAGTAAGGCAGTGGGAGGTCATAAACTTAGGCAAGAGACAACTCTGACAGACAGCGAAGTAAATCTAGAGCAGTCATCTTTTGGCAAGCAGTAAATCAGGGACACCTGGAACACCTGGTATTCCTTTACTGTACAGAGGCAGATAAATTTTAAAACATGTATGCCTCCCATATGAGTGGATAAACAGTTTGTCCTTTCATCCCTGTACATTTTTTACATTCAGATCAGATTTTATTGTTATCAGTCAAATGCCACCATAAGAAATACATTTTTTTAATTTTTAAAAACTTATTACTGAAGAACACATGTTAATATATCTAGGGCAAAAAAATTCAGGAGTCAAAGATTAAGTCCTTCCCCAGTTATTTTTTTTCTAAGGTGGTCTGGAGATGGGGTAGTGGGTGGGAGAATAGGGAAGGAGAAGGTAAAAATGATATATCAAATTTTCATGTTGAGAAATTTTATGTAATTTAAAAACTATACCAGCCCTTAATTATTTTGAGTCAAGTCACATAGTGTGTAAATAATTGGAGAAGTGCATCCAAGAAGCATTAGATTTATTTAAACAAAGTATTTCTTTCCCTTCCCTAACTACCTTAGGTCAATATAATGCACTACCATTATGGGTGGCTTGTTTTGAAAGTTTAAATGTCATATATAAGAACAATTTTTGAAACAGGATGGCTACAAGAGAAAAGGTTGTTAACACAGAGAAAAAGAACATTCAGCTAAATGGTAGCCTAAACAAAAGTCATAATTCATGTATCTCCAAATATTTACTCGAGATAAATATGACTAATAAAACTGGTATACTTTAAAATTCAGGGTGGTGGACTTGGCCCAGTGGTTAGGGCGTCCGTCTACCACATGGGAGGTCCACAGTTCAAACCCTGGGCCTCCTTGACCCGTGTGGAGCTGGCTCATGCGCAGTGCTGATGTGCGCAAGGAGTGCTGTGCCACACAGGGGTGTCCCACACGTAGGGGAGCCCCACATGCACTCAGTGCACCCCATAAGGGGAGCTGCCTAGTGCGAAAGAAAGTGCAGCCTGCCCAGGAATGCTGCCACACACACGGAGAGCTGACACAACAAGATGACGCAACAAAAAGAAACACAGATTCCCGTGCCGCTGACAACAACAGCAGCGGACAAAGAAGACACAGCAAATAGACAACCGGGGTGGGGGGGAGGAAGGGGAGAGAAAAAAATAAATAAATAAATCTTTAAAAAATAAAATAAAATAAAATAAAATTCATTACTACTGAATTATAAAGATAAAATTGTATATATCTTCAAAGAACTTTTTTAAAAAATCCTGTAAGTTTTCATTTCTACCTCTATTTGAGAATGCCGTAAAATGACCTAAAATTAAGATAATACAAAATCTTATTAATGCAGTTCATATACTAAAATTTATGGTAATACAAATATTGCATCAGAAAATGCAGATTATATCATTTTAAGTGGAGGTGGGAAAAGAAAAATGCAAAACATAAAACTAATACATTCTACACAGGAAAAAGGTCTACCAGTAAAATACTAAAATTTAAAAGTGATGAGGCTCTGGACAGTAGATGATAGGTGATTTTAAACTGGTGTTTTGGTTTTTTTAAAATATTTTTTCCTGTGTCTTTCTTGGTTTTCATAAGAAGAGGAATTGGCTCTGAAAACTAATAAGGCTGAATATCATTATCACACTGATAAAGATTTAGGAGATTAAGGGAGGTGGAAAGAAAAGACATATTGCAGATATGGTTATAGAATCAAATAACAGCTACTGAGGTAATAATAAGAATGGCAAGTTGAGAAGACAATGATATCTATTCAGTTCACCTGGAATTTGTTATAGGCATGGGAGATAAAACCTTGAAACAAAAGTTGAAAATATATACTCTCAAGGGCCTAGAAAGTACATTTTACTCTGTAAGCAATTAGGCCTAGTTACCTTTTCATTTTTTTCTAGTATTCAGTATACTAGAAAGTCTGATTAAATTTAAATCCTTCCCTCAATTGTAACAAATGTACCACAAAAATGAAGGATGTTGTTAATGTGGGAAAGTGTGGGAGAGTTAGGGAGTGTGGCATATGGGAATCCCCTACTTTTTTATGTAACATTCATATAGTCTAAGTATCTCTTAAAAAAATAAAAAAATTTTTAAAAAATTAAAATTGAAATCCTCCTTTTCTGCTCCTAGTTTTTCTGGCACTACAATGGTTCAAATAAATGCAATCACCTAGACAATTTTAAATACCATCAATACCAGAAAATAAAGAATAACACATTTGAAGGTTAATGTTTTCTGTGGCTCAAGACTACATACATATCTAATCAGATTTTTATCCTAACATCCTGTTATGAAATTTTTTTCCTCCAAAATGCATATGGCTCTAATCAGATAAGAAGTAGAGGAAAATATATATTATTTTAAAACATAAATCTGGCTCTGGATAACTTCTAATTATGGAAATGCTGATATTATTTTTATGTCACTTGATCCTATTATTTTACCTTCTATTTAATGATACTATTAGAAACACTTTTTCTTATACATAACTATAAATTATTTCTATTTGGAATCTCAGTAAAACTGCTGAGAAAAGGATTTTGTGTCCATATTCAAAAGAAGCCCAGATCCCCACTGGTGCCCACACTGAATTTATTCTTCTACAAAGACCTACTTTCATGGACCTAGATTTTGAGTGAGCCATTCTCAAATAAGGAACAATTTGTCCTCTGGGGGCATTTTGCAATGTCAGAAGGCATTTTAGATTTTAGGGACTGATTAGATACTGCTAAACATCCTACAATGAAGAGGACTGTCTCCCACCACTCTATTCACAATACCTAAAATAGTGCTTAGCACATGGTAAGTCCCCAAAAATATCTATAGAATTAACGTATTCACATATGAGGAAACTGAGGATCAGAATGGTCAGAAATTGAATACATAGAGGAGCTAAGAATCAAACTGAAGTCTTCTAACCACGTCTTGGCTCTTCCATCCTTATCTTCTAGCAGTTTAATATTTTTCAAAAGACTTTTTAGTTTAAGAACTGATCCTAAGAAGTTATCATACAGTTGTATACTATTCATATATATATATATATATATACTTTCATTATTCGAATTAGAGATCAATTTTGAGATGTTTACTGTGCTCAAAGATAAATTATACCTCATCCACTCAATGGAATATTATTAAAGATAGAAAGGCATAAGCACATGTATTGAAACTAAAGGACAATCAATATATATTGCTAAATGACAAAGGAACAGAGGAGTTTACAAAATAATATGTATAGTACTATGATCCCATAAGGATATGTATATTTCATGGGAGACAATCAGGGAAGATATACACAGAAGTGGTAAGAACTGTGGGGTAATTGTTTCTTTTTGCTTATATGTGTTTTCTATCTTCTTAAAAAATATTTATTGTTTTGAGTATTATTAGGGAGGCAGAGAAGAGAGGCTATTAAAAATCAAATGGGAGGAAAACACACTTTTCCAGTCTCTTGGTTAAAGAACAAAAAACCTGATAAATTTGCTGGACAGGACAGATGATTTGTTGTTTTTTTAGGGGTACCAAGGTAATCTTTTCTTTATCAGATTTATTTTTTAAAAACCACTTAATAGCTAAAGAAAGAGAATTGTCAACAACAACTAACAATCTATATCCTAATAAAACTTGGACAGGGAAGCAGACTTGGCCCAGTGGTTAGAGTGTCCGTCTACCACATGGGAGGTCCTTGGTTCAAACCCCGGGCCTCCTTGACCCGTTTGGAGATGGCCCATGCGCAGTTCTCATGCACACAAAGAGTGCCATGCCATGCAGGGGTGTCCCCACGTAGGGGAGCCCCATGCGCAAGGAGTGCGCCCCATAAGGAGAGCTGCCCAGCACGAAAGAAAGTGCAGCCTACCCAGGAATGGCACCGCACACACACAGAGCTGACACAACAAGATGACGCAACAAAAAGAAACACAGATTCCTGTGCCAATGACAACAACAGAAGGGAACAAAGAACACACAGCAAATAGACACAGAGAACAGACAATGGGGGGGGGAGGGTGAGAGAAATAAATCTTAAAAAAAAAAAAGAAGAAAAACTTGGACAACAAAGAAGCAGCAGTAAAATGTTTTCTAAGCCTAATGTATACAGATATTGAATTGATTCTTTTTTAATCCAGAAACAAAAGACAATTGTCAAACTAATCTCTAAACTCCAGTTTTAAGCTGGAAATGAAATGATTTGAGGAAAATATAAAGAATCTTCCAAACTCATTTTATAAGGATGTTCTGTGAGATATCTGCTATACTTACTAACCTAGATCATATGGTTTACATTATTTCTGTTAACAGAATTCATTATTGGAAATATCTTATTCTCAAACAAATTATGTATCACATGAAAGGTTTATTTAGCCCAAATTACATTCAGAGCTTGGTGCTGTGTAAATTTCTATGTGAGATTGCTAAACAACATAACCTATCAACACAGCATCTGGCAATAAGAAAGTCAATTTAACTTTAATATATACTAAGAACAATTTATTTGAATTGCAATGGGTTGCTTAATTTTACACAGCTGCATTAAAATTTTAAGTTCAATAGTTTGTAATTATACCTTGAGTTTATTTTGGAAGGCTAGAACACTTATAGCTACCAAGTAAAATGTATTTTTAAAATTTTAATATAAAGGTTTGAACAAAAAATAATAAGTTTGCTGGATGTTTTTGTTTCTTTTCCAACTAGTTAGGGAAGTGGATGTAGCTCAACTGGTTGAGCACCTGCTTCCCATGTATGAGGTCCCAGGTTCAATCCCCAGTACTTTCTATAAACAAACAAGCAGGCAAACAAACAAAAAACCCCAACCCTCATTGGGGAGCAGATATAGCTACATGGTTGAGCACCTGCTTCCCATGTATGAGGTTCTAGGTCCAATCCCCAGTACCTCATTAAGAAGAAGAAAAAAAATCACTATACATCTATTTTATCTGCTTGAAGATTCAAATACTTGTCACAGGTTGATATAAACTATCAAAAGTAAGGGTAGTTTCTTTTCCACAGCATCATTGTTTCTCTACTTTCCTTCCTAGAATTGTCTATTCCACTTTGATACAGTATGTAAACTGATTTTCTCACATTAACTTTCAGAAATTACTGGTAAATATCTGCACAAGAAATATTATTTTACATTTTTAAAAATTACAACACAGACTTTGGGGACCATGTGACATTGAAAGCAATCTCTTTTTAAAAAGCGTATATAACCAAGGCATATAAACAAGAGACCAAAAGGAGTGTAGACACATACACAGACACAAATGTTTAAAACAGTTATTCTTCAGTAGAGGGATTATGAGAAGCTGGATATTTTTTAAAAAAATTTTTGCTTGTGTGTATATTTTTTTCTAAAATGAACAGGTAGTACTTACTCAACAAATAAAAGTTTATTTTTTAGAAATTTAAATTCATAAAAATGTTTAAAGAGATTCTGGATAAATTATGTCCACAATTCCAATTATGAGGACTTCAGAGAAACACTAGAAACGAAATTTCTAACAGGCTATGAAAATATAAAATTTTTGTCTTGAGAAAATAATCTAAAGCTAATTTGCTTTTTCACTAGATCCATTAAATATATAACCAATGATGCAATAGCACTTATACAGATCACTCTAGAATCTAAATAAAAAATTAACAGAACTATTAAAAATCAAGTTCATTCAAACAAGAGTCATTCAACTACTAAATGAGTACCTATTACTAAAATAAGTGTCTAGACACAGAGACTCTGTTTCTAACAAATCATTTCCTCAGATCCAATTCTAATTTGTCCCTGAAAATCTACTAGTCCTTGAAGGAGTGCTTGTCAAAGCAGGAAAAAATATACTTTTTAAACAGAAAATCTGAAGGCAGAAAAACTGTCTTAAATTCAGTTTTTCCAAATTTTATATATACAAACATATGTATTTAAGGAGTAGCTTGCATTAGGAATAAATGAATATTACTTCTCCTTAATTAATTAGGATTTGTTTCTTAACAGAAAAAAAAAAATAACTGATTAAAGAGAGAAGCAACTAAGGTGGGTGAGAAACCAGTCTGAAATAGCAGGGAAAATTCACTAAATAAAAATCAACTCTGCAGAGTTCTGAACATCATCATTAAGAATATGATGATGTTCAGTATGTGGTAAAACAATTCTAAATTCAAAGTCATATATTGTTGAAGGTTTCAAGAAATCATCTAGGTAAACCTGATCAGTTAATAAATGAAGAAAAGAAGTTTTGGAAAGTTAACTGACTTTGCCAAGAAGGCATACACCAAGGGCTGGCACCTGGATCTGCTCCTGACCCTTCTCCTCCCACTGCAACTATGTCTCATTTGCTAGGGTCAAAAACATGGTTGCCCTTTTTTGTAAATAAGTTTTACTGAAACATTCATTTACTGCTTCTGTGCAACACAGACAGAGTTGAACAGTTGCAATAGACACCCTATGGTCTGTAAGCATAAGGTATTTACCATCTGGCTCTTTACAGAAAAAGTTTGCTGACCCCTGCATTAAAGAATTCTTAATACATAATTCAAAACTTTTGGAACTTAATACATAATAACTATATACAATGGTTTGTAATAATTAGCCTCATAACCAAAAACATAATAGCAATCACCTTAAAAGTTTTAACTTTTTCCCAGTAAGGCATCAACGATATGTACATTTTCCCTGTTTGATGCACACACTTTTAGAAAATAAAGTATAAAATCTGGAATCTTCTAAAGGAGAAATTAAGATCTAATGATTTAAACTGCAAAAGAACTCATATACATTTCTTTTAAAAAGTACTCCTCATTTACATGAAAATATTTATAGATTTTGGCTACTTGGGGGGTAGCCCAGCAGATAAATCTAAAACTAAGTGAATCATTAGGAGTGTCAAACCTAAAACACAGTATTTTACAAAAAGTCATTCTACACACAATTTTCCAGCAGCATATCTAAAGCTCAAAGGATTCATATCTATTAAAATGTCAAAACCACCTGCCCTGTTAATTGCTTGATTATTTAAATATTTAGGTATTACCTTCCTTCCAGAAAAGAAAGTAAACCTGATTCCTGCTCAGCCTGTTTTTGTTTTTATTTTAATTAACTATTTTATTTTTTCTCATTTATTTGCAGCAATCTGTATACTCATACATTCAAATTCAGAATTTTTTAAAAATTTTATTAATAATCTGCTGAGTCAATTTGTAATAGATGCTTCCACGTTAGAAAAATGTAAACCTTAGTGAGACTTAAGTAAAAACAAAATACAATTTAAGCATAGGTAGGAGACTACTTAAGGGAAAAGAAGTTTAATTACAGAAGGAAGAAGACACTATGTAGAAGTTAACAAATCAATAAACACATTAATTCATTAGGTAGGACAGATAGGATGAGGCTGTATATAAACATACTGTTGTTTTTTAGAGAAACATGGACAGTTCATTACAAAATGATGTAATAGCCACATCAATATAAAAGGAACTAAATACATACATGGCAAATACAGCAACATGCATGCAAAAAAACTGGACTGGAAACCAGTAGACCTGGGTTTAAACTACAAACTGCCACCACTTGTTAACAAATGAGAAGTGACTTCTGGAATTAATTTACTTCTTCATTAACAAGGAATTTGGATTAGAATGGTAAGGTTCCTGTCAAGCCCCAAATTAGTATTTTTGAAGTAACTACTCATTAAGTCATAACTATGCATCAAGATCCATATCGATAGCTTTAATTACTGGTGGAAATAAGTGGACTTAGAAAAAGTATTCTAGAACAAATAATCCCTACCAAGCACTATTCTTTTAAAAACAAAATTAAATATATGAGATGTAAGATAAAATTTTATCTCTGCTGCCTAAAAAATAAAATCCTTATTTTTTCCATCCCAGACTCCATAAATTCTCCAACTAA
Organism: Dasypus novemcinctus; assembly: GCF_030445035.2. Classification (NCBI taxonomy): domain Eukaryota; kingdom Metazoa; phylum Chordata; class Mammalia; order Cingulata; family Dasypodidae; genus Dasypus; species Dasypus novemcinctus. The sequence continues at coordinate 42,276,677 of NC_080683.1, read as the reverse complement.
ACGAGGTAACATCAGGCAAATCATATATTCTGTGATCTTGGTTCCCTCATCCATAAAACAGTGCCAACAACTACAAACCAACAACTACAAACCAGGCAGTCTTTTGTGAGGACTACAGATAATACATGAAGGTGGAAAGTTGAAAGCATTCCCTTTGATGGCAGGAAACAAGGATGCCCTCTATCACTGTGTCATAAATCATAAAGATAAAGAACAATAAAATCAGTCAGAATAAAGCCACAGAGATAAAGGTATTTGCAAACACATAACTGAAAAAAGGACCTCTATTTGCATGTGTGTATACAGATTGCTACAAATAAATGAGAAAAAGGCAAAAGCAATCCAATCGAAAAATTGGCAAAAGACCTGAACCCAGACTCCAAAAAAAGGAAATCCAAAGGGTTATAAACATGAGAAGGTACTCAGCCTCATAAGTAAATAAAGAATTGAACATTAAAAATTTAATAAGGTACCTTAACAGTTGTCCCTTGTTCCTGGGAGATACCCTCTAAATTTTTGGAATTTCCCGTGATAGGAGTGTTTTTCTTATTCATTGTGGGCCCTGGAGGCCCCCTGAGAGTTTATGCTAACAAGATACCTCAGGGTAGTCATAACGTGATAAGGTGGGTGCTGGCCACATCACAAAGACCAACCATGTAATAATAGTGTTGGGGCTCTGGGCCATGTCAGATCAACCAACCTCTGGGGAGGGTTAGGGGACTGGAGATTTGAGTTCAGTCACATGGGCATTGATTCAATCAATCATGCCTTCATAATGAAGCCCCAATAAAAACTTTGGACACCAACACTCAGGCAAGCTTCCCTAATTAGTAATACCCACATCAGGGAAGGTGACACAACCTGACTATATGGAGAGAAGACACAGAGAAGCTTTATGTTTGCAGTACTCCCTATGGCACCTATTTTTTTGGTTTCTAAATCATATTCCCTTTTTCTATAATAAAACTATAATTTTAAGTATGGCACTTTCCTGAGTTCTGTGAGTACTTCTATAATAGCAAGGCAGTGGTAGGAACCCCCAAACCTGTGGCTGGTATCTGAAGCGAGGGCAATCTTGGGACTGTGCCCTTAACCTGTGGAGTTTGACCTAACTCAAGGGAGTTAGTGTCACAATTGCATTGCAGTTGAATCAGAAGTGATAGCAAAAACATACCCATGAGAATACAAATCTTAAAATCTTTGACAACACCATTAATTGTAAAGGATGCAGAGTAACTTTACGGTGAAAGTATATTTGGTGTACACTTTAGAAAACAGTTTGGCATTATCTAGTAAATATAAACATACTATATGACCCAGCAATTCCACTCCTCAGTATACCTTAAACAAATGCATGCTTAGATGCAAGCTCAAAAATGTCCAGAGTAGCACTATTTATAACAGTTAAAACCTGGACATAATCCAAATGTTCACGAGCAGTAGAACGGACAAATAAATTTAGGAACATTTATAATGGAATACCATAAAAAGAGTAAGCTATAGCTATATACAACATAAATGAATCTTATAAACAAAATAGTATTTAAAAACACAACAGAGGAAGTAGGTGTAGCTCAGTGGTTCCCAGGTACAAGGTCCCGGGTACAACTACCAGATGCAGTACTTCAAAAAATAAAGAAAAGAAAAATGAAAAAGAACATCAGCAGTATCATTTCATTCACATGATGTCCAAAAAACAGTGAAAAATCAAACCACTTTGCTTACAGATACATTCAGAGGTGGTAAAAGTAACATTCCCTTTTATAGTTTAAAGGGGAAATGTTAGGTCATATATGATACTAAAATAAAATAAATACATGGAACCGTACAACACAGTGAACCCTAAGTTAAACCATGGACTACAGTCAATAATACAATTATAAAAATGTGCTATCATCAATTTTAACAAATGTACCATACGAATGTAAGGTGTTAGGTTTTGACAAAATATATTATGGCCTGTATCCATCATTGAAGTGTCATGCAGAACAATTCCAATGTCCCCAAAATGCTCCATGTTATACCTATTCTTCCGTTTCCCTTCCCTCAGAACCTCTAGTGACCACTGCCTTTATGCCAATGTTACAAGTTCTTCCATTACTAGAATAATATGAAGTCTACTTTTGTCCATAGTTGCAATCCCCTCCTTATGTTTGTTCATTCCTCAATTTTGAGGATTTGGGGATGGTGATGCCCACTCTGCTTCCAATTGAGAAGGGCTTGGATCCCATGGGGCAGATGGGTGTAACTGTCTTGCTTGCAGTTGTAGATACTCTGTTTTTCGGTATGGGCATTGTCTATCATCATCCTTCTGTCAGTTGTCCTGGGTGAGTCTCATGAATTGGAGGATAGGTGTTGACTGCAGTTCTGCTGAGATTCAGGGCTCAACCGGCATATGAACAGCCAGAAGATTTAAGTCTCTGGGACACATACTTAAGGGGTGTACTGCTAATTATATGTTCAAATAAAAGAGGCAGAAGAACCACAAATAGGAAAATTATGAGTCCAACTCTGATTCACTGGGGGAATAGGTTATCATATATTCCAAGGTAAGGCCCACTGAGAGTGAAGCAGGCTAGTAAGATAGGGTATCAATAAATATATCTGGAACCTGGCAGGAGTCCATGTGAACAACAATAACCACCAAGATGGCTGCGGGAAGACCCCCACCCCAAGATTTTACCATTCAAAACAAAGACTTCTTCTGAAAGCCAACAGAAGCCCTGAATATTCCCCAAGGACTTTATCATTGGGTCCTCACCAGGGGATTGATAGGTAGGGTCATCAATCAAAACACCAAACAGCTAGGACCCCTTCCCTGCCATTAGCAAAGGGGTGGAATAATTAATGGTTCAAAAAGCAGACAGCAAGGCCTGAACACCCACTAGCTCTCTCTTGCCTCTGGACCCATTCCTGTCCTCTGCGCGCCACTCGCACCATTTCTCCTCTGCTATGTGGCCACCCAAATAAAACCTGGGCATTTATAATCTATAATAGGGAATTGTAGTCTGTAAAGTAGCCCATTTTATCACTTTTCAACCCCTTCCTCTCTACCTGGGACCCCTGATCTACTATCTTCTCCCATTTCTTGTCCCTCCCTGCCTGAACGAATTACTGGCCTAACTCCCCTGATCTCTTATCTTCTCCCATTTCTCATCCCTCCCTGCCTGAAGGAATTACTGGCCTAACTCACCCCACTTGCTCTTGAAATTCATTCCTTCAGCAAAGTCAAGAACCTAGATAAAATACAGTAACAATAGGGTGCCAAATTCCTGAGATTGTCTGCCCTTCCTTTGCTGTCCAGATGTCTCTAGAGCCTCAGGAGCCACCTTGCTTGAAGCACTGTTTACTGCAGCAGTTAGTGAGATCCTCTTAAGACTGCATAAGTGTAAACTAGAATGACCTTCCGACTCACTTTGAAATCTCTTTGCCATAAAAACTCATTTGTATTTAATATTTTCCCTTTTTGGTCAAGGTCTTTTTCCAAATGCATCACTAGTTGGTGCTTGGGTATTTACCCTCAGTGCTAGGGAGGCTCATCTCCAGGAGGCATGTCCCACACTTGAGGGGAAGGTAGTGAGTTTACATGCTGAGTTTGGCTTAGAGAGAGACCACATTAGAGCAACAAGTAGGCTCTCAGGAGGGAACTCTTAGGCAAAATATAATACTAGGCTAAGTTTCAATTTCACAAAACAAGGTTCAAAAGCGAAAACATCAATATCAAGGGCCTGTAGTATTAGTCTATCCTCCTTCACTAAGCACTACCCATGTACTCTCTAGAGATTCTTGCCACTCAATTCAAGAATATAGCAGGACTCCCAGGATGAGAATTCAATATTTTTTCTATTATTGTGTGGGTCTCCACCCACTGAGACAACACCCATGACCACCTGAACCATTCAGACATCTGAACCATACAGACATCTGTACTTCTCCCCATACATCCCCCCTCTACCGACACCCTGCTCCAGTGATTCTCCCCTGCCTCAGTTGTGACTCTTCTGCAATCCAAACCTTCCAAAAACAAAAGCCAAAAATAAATAAATAAAAATAATTTTAAAATGTGATAGTTTTTAAATGCATTTTTCTTCTAATACATTCTGTATTATCTTGACAATAACTTTTTAATAGGAACTAAAGTTTTTTCCTTCTATATGATTTTTTTCTTTCAGCAAGGCTCCCATCATCAACAGCAGGAATCCTAAGACTCTGAAGGCTGGGTAAGAATAGGTGTGAACCGAGTTTAATAGAACCTATAGGCTGAAGGGAAACAGTAAAGGAAAATGCTAAATTCCTCACTGTTCACACATCTCAATGCTCTTTTCAGGCTCCTGTCTCAGAGACACAGTTCTGAGGTTATTGGCCCTTTTTCACAGCACACAGCAAAAGGCAAGGTCACTATGTCAAATCCTAACTATATTTTAATAGTGAAATATTTTTTTAAGAGAGAGAAAACAAATACAGTATATGATGTTTTAAAAATGGTTACGTTTGTATCTTATCAAGAATGGCCATGGGAGTTGCTGAAGGCAGGGAGAGAAAAAAGAGATGTGATATTGGGGCATTTTCAGGAATTAGAGTTGTCCTCAATATTGTAGGGACAGATACAGGACATTATATATCCTGTCACAGCTCACTGAATGGACTGGGAAAGAGTGTAAACTACAACATAAACTATAATCTATGCTGTATAGCAATGCTCCAAAATGCACTCATCAAATGCAATGAATGTACCACACTAATGAAAGAAGTGGTCGATGTGGGAGGAGTGAGGGATATGGGGAGTGGGGTATATGGGAACCTCATATTTTTTAATGTAACATTTTGTGTGATCTGTGTATCTTTAAAAAAAGATAATTAAAAAATGGGGGAAAAACAAAAAACTGAAGGCATTACATAGACTATTCTAAAATTTCTAATTTTTGGAAACAAAAAATAAAACCTATTAATGATTTTAAAATTCCTTTGTAACCAAACAAGAAAATTGCGAGAGATTTCACTAACTGATGCACACTAAAAAGAAAGTTATTAGGAGAATTAAGACTAACTCATGGGGAAGCAGAGGTGGCCCAATGGATAGGGTGTCCATCTACCACATGGAAGGTACAAGGTTCAAACCCCGGGCCTCCTTGACCTGTGTGGAGCTGGCCCATGTGCAGTGCTGATGCTCACAAGGAGTGCCGTGCCATGCAGGTGTGTCCCCCACATAGAGGAGCCCCATGTGCAAGGAGTGCACCCCATAAGGAGAGCCACCCAGCGCGGAAAGAAAGTGCAGCCTGCCCAAGTATGGCGCCGCACACACAGAGAGCTGAAACAACAAGATGATGCAACAAAAACAAACACAGATTCCCTGTGCCGCTGATAAGGATAGCAGCGGTCACAGAAGAACACATGAGTGGACACAGAGAGCAGACAACTGGGGGGGGAGGGGAGAGAAATAAAAAATAAATCTTTAAAAAAAAAAAAGACTAACTCATAAGGTTATAATCAGGGATTTAGTCAGTCCTTTAAAAACCTATTAAAATATTTAACTTCTAAATTTAATTGGTGAAATATAAAAATTTAATTCAGTGTGCTTTCACTAAAACAATGACAAATAGCAGTGACATTCAAAGAAAATATAACTGAAAAGTACTTGAGGAAAATATTTCAAGGAATTCCACATGGCAAGATAGTCTTACAGTCTTTAGTATTTAATATATTACTTAGTAATAAACTGCAGTTTATTAACCTTTCTACATGACCCAGGAACTATGAGATGAAAAACATAAACAAGTTAATCTACATGTATATATCCTAAGCATCTACTACAGGTAAGAAATGGTTAGAAATTCTGAGAAATCTAAGACTTAGCTCCCATGTGACTGATCTAATAATCTTAGGAAACAAAACATTTATGCATCTGTTAGATAAAGAAAATTCTTTAATAATACAATTAATAATGCAAGGCAAGAGATAATAAAATAAAATGTACAGCAGTTTCAGGAGAATTTTAGGACAAGATAAAGTATATACAGTTAGGATAAGCTTTAGATAAGAGATGGAGAAACTGGCACACTGGCAAAGCAATTTAGTGAACAGAAAGAAAGAAAAATGGAAGGTGTGTTAAGGTGATGGTGGACAAATCTGAATGGTGTGAAGAATGGACAGAGAATGCTAGGAAGGCAGATGAAGGGTCAAATGGTGAATGGTTTTGGTTGCAGCACTAAGGATGGGGCATCCTGGGATATTCAGTACTATCTTAAGTGTTGAAGGCCTGTTTGTAACTTTTTGAAGGCAAAGACAGCTCCAGGAAATGACAAAGATAAAATCAGTATGTATTTCCATCGTACATTCTAAATGTGAGCACTTTGCAGTATAAAATTTACACCTTGGGAAGCGGATTTGACTCAACTGATAGAGCATCTGCCTACCATATGGGAGGGCCAGGGTTCAAACCCAGGGCCTTCTGGCCTGTGTGGTGAGCTGGCCCACATACAGTGCTGATGCATGCCAAGGAGAGCCCTGCCACCCAGGGGTGTCCCCCACATAGGGGAGCCCCACGTGCAAGGAGTGCACCCTGCAAGGAAAGCCGCCCCGTGCAAAAAAAGCGCAACCTGCCCAGAAGTGGTGCTGCACACACAGAGAGCTGATGCAGCAAGATGACACAACAAAAAGAGGCACAGATTCCCGGAGCTGCTTACAAGAGTGCAAGCAAACACAGAAGAACACACAGCAAATGGACATGGAGAGCAGACAACCGGGGGTGGGGAGGTGGGGGAATAAATCTTTAAAAATAAATAAATAAATAAATAAAATTTACACCTCAATAAAGTTGATTTTTTTAAAATTTCAACAACTAAAATCAAGAAGGCTCCCTTTACTAAAAATTCCTTTAATATATTTTTATAATGATGTGCACTCAAAAGCCAAGGCACCAAAATTATTTAACCTATTCCTTCACAAAAGTCTAAGTGTTCTCCCTACCCCCTCATATGTATCCTGCATGTCAATGCCAAATTAATCTTTCATAACTATGCTTCTAGATTAGGTGCATTATCTGCCTTAGAATCTTTTAAATTCCCCCAAAAGAATAAACATCTCAACCTAGAATTTAAGGTCTCTTACAATTTGAACTCAGTCTAGTTTTATGGTCTTATTTTTCACTGCCTACTATAAACTGGCATAACATATCTTTAGCTGCACTAATCACTATTTTTCTAAGCAGACTTTCTCATTTTCCAGTTTCCATGCCAGTCCTTAGACTGCTCTCTCCAACTGATACTCCTGCCTTCCACCTTAATCCTATCTAGCTTCAAAACCTAGCTCAAATGCTCACCTTAATCATGAAGTCTTTTCTGAAGGCCCTTTCAGGTATGATCGCTTCATTCTCTAAACTTTCACTAAAGTCTGATTGAACCATTCTTACTTTGTCCCAATTTCCTTATAAACATAACTATCTCCCTGATATGACAGTACACGGGAGCTATAAGCACCATTTTTTATCTCATTAATTAAGAGAATCTGTCCTTACAGAACTCACATGATCTATATCCACATAGTTAAATTTTTTTTCTCTCTCCCCTTCCTCCCCGCCCCGCCCCCCCCACCCCAGTTGCCTGCTCTCTGTGTCCATTTGCTATGTGATCTTCTCTGTCTGCTTCTATTCTTGTCGGGAATCAGTGTCTCTTCTTGTTGTGTCATCTTGCTGCATCAGTTCTCAATGTGTGCGGTGCCACTCCTGGGCAGGCTGGACTTTCTTTCGCGTAGGCAGACTCTCCTTATGGGGCGCACTTCTTGTGCATGGGGCTTTCCTATGCAGGGGACACCCCTGCATGGCACAGCACTCCTTGTGCGCATCAGCACTATATGTGGGCCAGCTCCACACGGGTCAAGGAGGTCCTGGGTTTGAACCGCCGACCTCCCATGTGGTAGGCAGACACTCTATCCATTGAGCCAAGTCCACTTCCCTCACACATTTAAAATTGATTACAAATCATACAGGACAAGCTATGAAATGCTCAGCACTTGGTATCCACTCAACAAATATTTGTTCAAAGAATGATTATTTACATATTACGAATATCTGGAAAGTCATTAATACATAAATATACAAATAAGATGGTAATCTTTATAGTCTGGAAAAAAGGGAATTTTTACCTTTTCAGTTGTAAGAGGTTTTGCAGACTTTTCTGGCTCCTTTTCTCTCCTTTTCTCTTCCTTTTTTTTTTCCTTTTCTTTCTAAAAAATAGTTTAAAGTTCTGATAGTGAGTTTACTTTTCAAAAGGTTAACTTTTCCACCCCAAAATCTTCAAGATTGAGGAATGAATAAACATAAGGGGGAATGCAACTATGGACTAATATAGACTTATTATTCTAATAAGGGAAGAACTTGTAACATTGATACAAAGATAGTGGTTACCAGAAGTTCTGAAAAATAGGTATAACATGGGGCATACTGGGACACTGAAATTGTGCTGCATGACATTGCAATGATGGATATAAGTTGTTACACATTTTGTCAATATCTATAAAATTGTGCGGTATTAAGTACAAACCATAAAGTAAATTATAGACCATGCTTAGTAGCAATACTTCAATATGTGTTCATCAATTGTAACAAATGTACCACACTAATGAAAGATTTAAAAAATAAAATTCAATTTAAAATTTTTTTTCAAAATAAAAGGTTAACTCTTAACATATTTTTAATAGTTTGCATCACCATTTAAGAAAATGACAATGATGACAATACCCAGGTAATAATGAAATATAAGGATAAACAGCAAATTCATGCTGTCACTGTGGCTACATGTTGGCACAACAAATTTCTCTTAAAAAAAAAAATTAAGACAGAGGTGAGACAATTTAGAGCTCCCTCTATATTTTAGGTCTTATTTTGTGTTTCATTAAATTCTCACTCACTACAACCTTACATAAGGTTAGACTTTCTAACAGAAACCATAAAGTTGAATTTTGAATAAGAAGAAAAACCAAATTAAGTGATGAACAAAATTCTTTATCATATGTATGAAGAACAGTTTATAACAGGTAAGCACAGAGAAAAATTATAAAATCATTTTTAATTTTGAAAAATTATCTAATAGTTTGTCTGTTATCATATTTTTGTGCCTTAAATAAGGGCAAATATAACAATTTTCTTGGGGAAAAAAATGTTAAAGATAGTGCTTGGGACTAGAGCCAGATGACTAGTTATTTTATCCTAATCCATGGCAGTAGTGGTAAACTATATTGGTATTATGATGTTCACAATTTTTACCCAACTATTTCCAAAAAGGGGTGAGACAGCATATAGTATTAAAAACATAAAGGTCCACAAACATGCCCAAAAAGGTAAAATGAAATAAATATTAAACAAAACATTTATAAACCACTTAGGAGGGAAGAGATAAGCCCTAACCTAGACTTTAGTTTCCTGGTAGCAAACACTAAATATAAACGGATGAACCTAGGAGAGAAAACATGGTAAACATATATAATTTAATCAAAATACCTAAAGGTTATTGCTTGCATCTATGCCTTTAAAATGGTGTTTGATCCAACTTCACTGAATAGAATTTTTGTTATATATAAATCAGAAAGATAATATGTGCAATTCCTAAGCGATAATGCAAGAGAAATAATAAAAAGTTCAAAGAGCTTTGCAACCATTTGCCTAAAGTTCAAACACAGGCAAAATTATGTTGTTTAGGCTGTGTACATTAGTGCAAAACTATGAAGAAAAGCAAAGAGTGATGCTGGTAAAAGTCAGGATGTTGGTTACCTCTAAGGAGAAGGGATGAGCAATGACAGTCACAAGGGGAGTTTCTGAGGTAATGACAATGTTCAATTTTAATGTTGGTTATATGGTGTTCATTTTATATTCATTAAGATAGACATATACTTTATAAACATTTCAGTGTTAAAAGAAAAAACAAAGGCCACTAACAACCTCAAAAAAAGGACCCTGCAAACTACACAGCACTACCCAATATGAGACAATACTTTTAGTATTTTTTTCTTGGATATAAAATAGGAAAACAAAGCCCTTGGTGCTGATTCCAAATTCTAAAATGAATTCTTAGTAAAGATCTCTATATTGAGGGCATGAAATAGCAATGTCTTCGACTGCAAATTTAAGAAATGTAAAAATTCTAAAGCATTTCTCTTATTAATCATTTTGTTAATTAACCCTTAATAAAAAGTAATGAATGTAACAGTAACAAATCAGTGAAAGCATCTGTAATAAGGGGCTAAGTTAATAAAGGCTGTAGGTATATTGGTTCATGGCTATAGAAGGATACAGGGATAAAATTTCTAGGATCTGTATAAAAAGAGATTTTACATAAAGTTCCCTAAATATAAACTATAGACTAAGATTCTCTAATACCACTCATTTCAATAATGCTTTTTAGGAAAGGAATAAGTTAATACAAACATGAGCTTTTTGAATGCCTGAGGTACTAAAAACTTAAAAGCAATATATATGTTTTAAATCATCAGATGAACATGCATCAAACTGGCATTTTGCTATGAACATAAAGAATTCTAACAGTCTAGCATAGAGAAAAGACCATCCAGAAAAGGATACTTCTCAAAAAAAGATCTTTAAATCGGTTCAAGGACAAGTGCATGGTTGAAAGGCCCCTGGCTTAATACTGGAAATAAGGAAGAGCAACCTTTTAAGGATGGCTAGAAACATTACTTATTGGTGACAACCATTTCCCAAAACAAAAAAATCTTCATTTCCAAAAGACAGTTATCACTGATTAAATGATTCTAATGGGCCAGGCACTTTAAACTCCCCTTTCTATTTCCTCTACCCTATTTTAGCACATGTCCACTTCCTTTCACTCCTGGATTTGAGCAACAGATTCTCAATTGATCATCCTCCCTCAAGCCTTTTCTCCACTCATAAGCACTCCCCACAGAGCAAGCAGAAAAGTGTTATGACATGAAAATCTGATCCTGTCACACCTCCCCCTTTAAAACACATTCTTAAAGTGGTAGGCCCATCAGAACAAGATCAAATTCCTTCAGTGGGCTTACAAAGACTCTTCTTCCTCTCTCCCTACTTGCAACTCCATAAACATTCCACTTTCCCAATGGACAAGCTGCTACCTCTGCTTGGAATGTTTCCTACCTCTTTATTTAATGCTTAAAGTTTAAGATATATCAAAAGTCTACCTCAGTATTTAGAGCAGCTCAGTGAATATGCCTAGTTCATAGCACATATTATGTTACGATATAAATTTCTGTACAGTTATCTATTTTCCTTCATTAGACAGTAAGCTCCTGTTGGGTAAGGATGATAAGTTATCTGTCTTTGTATTACCCATGTTTAGCACACCATTTACGAAGGAACAGGCACAAAAAAAACGTTAACTCAAAGAATGTCTCAAAACTAATTCTTTAATGTAACAAAAGAAAAAAGGCAGAATCAAAGGAAATTAAAACCCTCTAATATTTGTAGGGATGATGTAAAAATAACAGTATTATTATGCACTTAACCATCCCCACACAAAACACATTCAAACAATATCACTGCTGATTCTAAACTCATAATTCTACACAACATTTTCTCTGTGTGATGGCTACTACTGCCTTAAAAGAGAAAAGATAATTTGACATTATTTTTCTTCAAATGCTTATAACTACAGTCATAGAAAGAAAAGATACATTATCAAAGACTTCTCTAAAAGATCAAGTAATTCAATAGTAACTGTCAAATAAAAGTTCCTATAAGTATAAGGTAATAATGGAAACAAAAACAAAAAATAAACTATTGAGATATACCTATCAAAAAACTCAGTCATTCTGAAATTAAAATACAGATTAAAGCCCTTAAACCCCATCTGAGCCATTGGAAAATATACTAGAAAATACTGTATTCAACGTATTTAATACTGGGAGCAATTCAAAATATAAACAAGTAGCACAGCACTTCCAAATTATGGCACATTATGAAATGAAATTCATTTACCATTGAACATTACATAATGTAGCTGGCCAAAACACTATCATACCTCCAATTTGTTTTTCTCAACAGCAGCTTGCAGAGAAGGAGAGGATACCAAAGGCTGAAGAGGAGCATCAGAGGAGGAAATCTGTGGAAAGCAAATGAAAAAGACAGGAGAAAAAAATAAAAAGGAGATAATCAGAATTGACAGGCACAGAAAAGAAACAAAAATCTGTATATACCTCAAGTATAGAAGCAATTAGAATCAATTTCAAGAAGGAAAACAATGCATCAGGACAAAGTATTGCTTTTTAGAAATTTCTATGTAAAAGTTCTAAAAGTAAATAGATTTGTTCTGAAAGTTCAAGTGTAATAGTGTATGAATTAAGATGGAGTCAATAGAATATAAAATTCAAAATGTATTCAGATAATACTATACAAAAAGTATTTGAAAATAAATTTAAGTTTCTCTCATTGTTCACATTTTTAGCCAATCTTACTACAGAAATACTAATATCCTGAAGCATGAAAACCCATACTCCCCAGAAACAAGGAAGGACAAGTTTTTTATTTTAGTTAAAATAACCATTTTAAGAATGAAAAATAAAACTGAAATAGTAAAATAGTTAATTAAAATTTTAATCAACTATTTAAGAAAAAAGAAAAATGAGGCTGGGGGGAAAAAGAGTGAATTAATGTAAAATAACAGCTGAGCAGCAGACTTATTATAAAGCAATTTATACACTTCCTTCTTTCAGACCAGCACACACAACCACCATTTCCAGTGCTGTATTTGCTGAATTACCCCCTAAAGCATTATGAGAGAGATATATATGCAGCTGAGGCAATTTACACATGAAAATGGATTTCATCTAAAAGCTTTTCACACATCTTCCGACCCAATTTCTATATGCTTAGTTGATCACTGTAATGGAAGCATTATCTTCAGGCTCTTTACTGCCAAGCTATAACTGAAATACATGTATAAAATGCATGGATTTTGGAGTCATAAAACTGACATCTCTATATTGTCCTATCATATCAATAGTGCCTGTGAGGGGAAGCGGACTTGGCCCAATGGATAGGGCGTCCGCCTACCACATGGGAGGCCCAGGGTTCAAACCCAGAGCCTCCTTGACCCATGTGGAGCTGGCCCACGCACAGTGCTGATGCGTGCAAGGACTGCCCTACCACACAGGGGTGTCCCCTGCATAGGGGAGTCCCACATGCAAGGAGTGCACCCCGTAAGGAGAGCTGCCCAGCGCAAAAGAAAGTGCAGCCTGCCCAAGAATGGCACTGCACACACGGAGAGCTGACACAGCAAGATGACACAACAAAAGAAACACAGATTCCCAGTGCCGCTGATAAGGACAGAAGCGGTCACAGAAGAACATACAGTGAACGGACACAGAGAGCAGACAACTGGGGGGAGGGGAAAGAAATAAATAAATCATTAAAAAAAAATAGTGCCTATGAGGACTTTTTAAAAACAAAAGATGCCATTACAGATAGGTCATTATGTAATAATATAACAAGATGACAAGTCTTCATTCAATCTGCTTGTTATTAAGTTAGTTACTATAGTAATTCTTGAATCACAACTGAGAACTATAGGCTTTAATCTTTTATTTCTTGCACATTGTCGGTTCTGTTTTAATTGTGCAAATTGGATATTACACTTAGAAGAAAACACATAATACAACTAGATCCTTCATTTAAAAATCAAAACTGTGCCTTAAAAGCTGCCTTCAAAGCTGGTTTGTACTATAAGATATTTACTTGCTAGAGATCTCTAATGACCACTTTATTTAGAACATAGGTATTAAAAAACACATAACAAAATCACTTAAGACAACTTGTACCATAAAGATATACTTACCCAAAGTCATGTAAAAAGTTGAATATATTTAATAATATAAAAGTAGAATAGAGGTATTTAGGATGTCAAGGGTTACTATTCCTTAGACACCAGAAAAAAAATTCATTATTACATGTCTCTTCTCCTTTTGAGAAGATGATAAACTAATATGGCCACTTTTAAAATTCAGAAGAATATAAAACTCTATCTGATAAATATGAATAACTTTCAAAAAAAATAATGTAAAAAAAAGTTTAATATTATGTTCTATCTAGAAAAGAACACAAGGACTTGTTCAGTAGGAAAGATATTTCAAAAGTTAATGACAGGAGCAGATGTAGCTCAGTGGTTGAGCACCTGTTTCCCATGTACAGAGTCCTGGGCTGGAAGGGGAGGGAAGGAGGAATGGGGGATAAGAAAGGAAGGGAAAACGAGAGAGAGAGAGAGAGAGAGGAAAAGAGAGAAAAAAGAGAAAGAGAATGAGCAAAAGAAAGAGAAAAATAAAATTTTTTTAAAAAGTCAATGACATATCCAGGGTACATAAAAATGTTTGGATATTTTCATAGTGGTTACAATTAAAAACAACAACTGAGGGAGTGCTGAGTTCTTAGCCAGGGGAGCTCTATCACAGTCCCTAAAGGAACAGCAACAATCCCCCAAGTGCAACGGCAAAGACCAAAAAAGAAGGAAGGCCCAACAATGAGCCCTTAATACTATGCTTGTAAGCCCATGCACCTGAAATAAGAACAAGGCCTAGAGCTGCAGGGTGCCTAAGAGTTACCTCCTGAGAGCCTCCACATTGCTCAAATGTGGCCAGTCTCGAAGCCAAACTCAGCATGTAAATGTGTTGCTTTCCCCCCAGCATGGGACATGACTCCCGGGGATGAGCCTCCCTGGCATCAAGGGATAACTACCAAGTACCAGCTGATGATGTAACTAGAAAATGACCTTGAATAAAAGGGTCAACTCGGACCAGCAGAATATCTCAGTCTACATATAATACCAGGAGTCAAAAATGCTTTTTGACCTGAAGAAAAGGGGGAAATGGAAAGAACAAATGAGTTTATATGGCTGTGAGTCTCCAAAAAGAACCGGGAGGTTATCACAGGGGTTGCCCTTATGCACACCTGAGCAGAGTCCCAGAGACAGATAAAGTAGATACAACCCCGGGTATCGGTTCTTCTGAGGGCTACAGAGACCCACAGGTTCTATGGTCATGGCAGATGGAGTTCAGTGCCATGTCAGTTGGCCCTACTTTGGAGTTTGTGTTTCTGTGTGATGGAGCTGGACTCAGATATGATCTTTGTCCACAAGCCTCTCCTGTTACTTTTACTGGAACTGGAGTTGGTGCTGGGGTTTAATGTATACTCAGGGGACCTGAATCTCTGGACTGACCATGTGATAGCAAGGCCCTGAGCCTCAACAGACTTGCAACTCCTACACTCTGGTTTATTGGACTTACCCCACTCAGCCAACATGGAGGTGAAGAATGTCAACCAGCACACCAGGGAGCCAAGAGTGCCGACCACTGAAAGCAGGAGAATTGCATCCAGCATCCATGTGGAATCTAAGCTCCCTCTTGATATAGATGGGGAGTGGACACAACCATTCTAAGGTCCACAGGATGGAGGAATAGAGTATGGGTTAGAGTGGACTTACTGATATTCTATTCATGAACTACTGTGATTAGTAATAGAAGAAAATGTGGCATTGGTGTGGAGAAAGTGGCCATGGTGGCTGAGTTGTGATGTGGGGGCATTTTCGGGGTTGGAGTTGTCCTGGGTGGTGCTGCAGGGACAGTTACCGGACATTGTATGTCCTCCCCTGGCCCACTGGGCGGACTGTGGGAGAGTGTGGGCTATTATGTGGACCACTGACCATGAGGTGCAGCAGTGGTCAGAGATGTATTCACCAAATGCAATGAATGTCTCATGATGATAGAGGAGGTTGTTGTTATGGGGGGAGGAGTGGTGTAAGGGGGGTGGGGGTATATGGGGACCTCCTTTTTTTTTAGTGTAACATTTAAAAAATAAAGACAAAAATAAAATAAAATTTAAAAAGTAACAACACATGTGAAAAGGGGGCATGATAGAACATATTTATTCTTTTAAAGAAGTAGTAATCATTGATTTTGATATGTATATGATAACCAGAACAGCAGAAAGTATGAAAGTAGTCTTGCTGTAATCAGAACTGTATCATAAAATGTTTTATCACTTCATGATAAGGATTTTGGGTTTTTTCCTATGTAAAATGGAGAGTCACTGATTCTAAAGCAGGGCAGTTAAAGTCTAGGGACATTTGAAATACTCCTACATGGGGAAAGGATAGGTGTGAGAAGAGTTACTAAGGAGAGAGACCTGACCTAAGAGATTACTGAAAAATTCCAGATGAGAGGTAATTACACCTGAAGAAAAGGTACTTTAATTCTGGCTCTAAGTAATGTGACAGTGTATAACATGCCAAATCCTGTATTTCTTCCTTCCCCACCTTAAAGAAATTATCTTTTATTTTTTATATTTTCAATAATAAACATTTGATAAATTTGTTTCCTGTTAAACTATTAAAAAAAAAAATAGTCAATGACAGGGAAACAGATGTGGCTCAACCAAATGGGCTACCGTTTACCATAAAAGAGGTCCAAGAATCGGTACCCAGGGCCTCCTGGTGAGGGCAAGCTGGCCCATGCAGAATACTGGCTGATGTGGGAATGCCGCCCCACACAGGAGTGCCATCCTGCGTGGGAATGCCGCCCAGCACAGGAAGGCTGCCCCGCGTTGGAGTGTTTGCCGACACAGACAGTTGGCACAGCAAGATGACACAACAAAAGATGCAGAGGAAAGAAAATAAGATGTAGCAGAACGGGTAGTTGAGGTGGCACAAGAGAGTCATCACCTCTCTCCCACTCCAAAGGACCCAGGACCAGTTCCCGGAGACACCTAATGAGAATACAAGGCAACACAGAAGAACACACAGTGAATGGACACAGAGAACAGACAATGGGAAGGGGAGGGAAAGAAATAAAAAATAAATCTTTTTAAAAGCAAAGTCAATGACAGAGTATTACTACTAACAATAGTCTGTCATTGACTTCTGAAATATCTTTCCTACTAATACTTTGATGATTCTCTTTCATAATTTGTTACAAATGTTTCACAATAATGCAAAGTATTGGTGGTAGGGTGATGTATGATGTTATGCATGCTTGTTTCATAAGTTTACTACTGTTACTATACACTTACTTTTTATGTATGTTCATGTATGAATGATAAACTTCAATAAATTTTTTATGGGAAAAAAGTCAATGACAGATCAACAGATGAATGGATTTTTAGTTTATTCAAACAAAAAGACTGACTGCAGCAATTTTTTGATGGGTGATACCTTAGATTAACATAATTATATTGTTATATTTTGGTAAACCCATACCAAGAATTTATTCATCAATAAAAAATGATCTAATAGTACACATACAAACACAGATGAATTTCAGAAACACACTGAAAGAAAAATGTAAGACACAAAAGAGTGTATACTATATAATACCATTCATATGAAATTTTAGGAAAGACAATACAATCTAAAATGCAGATCAGTGGTTGTCTGGGACAGCGCTGGGGTTGATTAGGAAGGGTACAAAGGAACATTCTGGAGTGATGGAAAGGTTCTGTAGCTTGACTATGGTGGTGATTACACAGGTGTATATGTATTTGTCAAAATACATTGAACTGTACTTTAAAATGTCTGCATTTTATTGTATATAAGTTATACCTCAATAAACTTTATCCCCAAAAAAGTTAATGAACAGGGAAAGACATATATGTGCACAAGGAATGAAGAAACAGAAGCCACCACATTGACAAATGAAGCAAGAGACACTACAGAACATAGACTGGTAAGTGGAGAGAGGGGTGGGTAAAGGAAGAGGAAAGGAGGAAAAAAGAAAGAAAATACAGAGGGGCAAGAAAAAATAAGAATTCTTGAGTACTCATTCTAAATCTCTTAAAACCATCCACTTCTCACCACTTCCACTACCCATTCAAGTAGGAAATTACCATCCATCACCTGAATTAGCCCTCCCTAATTGGTGTCCTTGCCCCAAGTCTTGTTCTTCTCCAAACCATATTCTTAATTATGCCACCACCACTTTCCTCTTCACCAACAAATCATCATCCCAATAGCTTATATATTTATTAGATAAGAATGAAGGTAGCATGCTTTATCTTACTTAATTCTTATAGTCATGCTAAGAAATATAGACCCTATGATTACCATTATTCTACAGAAAAGGAAACTGAAGTAACCAAAATAAGAAATAAAGAATACCAACCAAACTCTATAGTGTTTCACATTAATCCTAGCTCACCACTTAAACATTCCCCTAGGTTTCTCCTCATCTTGAAGGACATCTAAACTCATTGCAATGGGACCACATGGACTTGAAATTAATGTTCAAATATCTTAAATAACTAATCATACAATTATCATTTAATTATAAACAAAGCTTAATAAAATTTCTAGTACTATCCCATTTTATTGTAATATAATACAGAAACATTTATCCACAACAATTTCTAAAATGAAATTGTTCACTTAATTTTACTTCTATCATACAAAATGTATGTATTCAAATTGAGTTCAAGTGGTTAATTCTAAAGCATGAGAAATAGTAAGGTAGGCAAGAAATACATAAATAAGAAAAATAGGAAGAACAAATAAGTGATTTGAATTTAAATTCACCAACTACCAAAGATTATTAGCTGACAGAACTAAGGAAGTTAGGTCAGGATTAAATAGGTATTAGAGTTACCTACACATTTTGCTGCTCTAGTAGATTTTCCTTTTTTCTTTCTTTCATTTTTTTGATCACTATGATGGCAAATGAAAAATGTGAAATGGAAATATGAGAGAGAGACAGAGAGGGAGAGGAAGAGAGAGAAACTACTATAGGAAAAGAGCAAATTACGTGACAGTTCAGCCTCTTTTACTTAAGACCTGCTTGATCTCCTAAGAATGCACTTATTACTGTGCTTACAGTTGTGATTCCCTATTGGATTAGGTGGTGAGGGATAAAAGACAGGACATATTTCCATGGTCACAGCTTTTCAAATTTCTCCTATCACTCACAGAAATAAAGAACAGCCAAGGAGGGCAGACTCACTCTGTATCACTGTAGTAGGCAGAATTCTAAGATGGCTGCCAAGAGTCCCACTCCTGGCATATGTGTGTGGGCGCAGCTGTAATATGATGGATTTCATTCCCTTGAATAGGTTATTCTTTGACAAAGGTGAAAGAATTTTTCTGATGAATTAAGATGCCAAATTAGTTGACAATGAAGTAATTAAAAGGGAGATTATCCTGAGTGGGTTGGCCTAATCAGACAAGCCCTTGAAAGGCGCTGGGATCTTGGTGAAAGATGAGAACGAAAGTGTAAGAGAAATGCTCCTGCTAGAATTGAAAGAAGGCAGCTGACATGTTGTGAGAGAAGAGTCCATGTGGCAAGGACCTGTAGTGGCCTCAAAGAATTGGGAGGTCCCCATCAAACACGAGAGCACGGAAATTTAGGCATATGATCAGAAGGAAATGAATTCCAATAGCAATCCATGTGTTTGGAAGAAGGTCCTGAGCCTCAGATGAAATGTGACTCAAAGAACCCAACTACATGTCTAGATTCTTGACCCACAGAAATGGAGAGATAATGAATCTGTGTTGTTTTAAACCACTAAGTTTGCAGTAGTTTGTTGAACAGCAAAGGAAAATACAATAACCATCACTTTACTCAAAAAGGTACAAAATCCTCAGCCATCTGGCATTGAAGCCCTCCTTATTTGCTTTTCAAGACTTATCTTGATATGTTTATTCTCTCCATCCTCATCTACCCACCCTTGATAGCCATCCTTCATACTTGCTAAACAGAAGAGTGTTGTAGACTACTCATCAATCCCCAAACACTATATAATACACCTAAACTCTCCTTCCTCCTCATCTCACTTTGACACAAAGGACAGAAATGTTCCTTTAGCCTGAAATGCCCTCTTTGCATTATTACTCAGTCCACTTCCTCTTTGCTGAAATCCTACTTTTCTATTATGAATTATCTCAAATATATCTCCTTTAAGAATTCTCCCTGAAGAAACTAACTACCCCTTTAAGCCTCCTCCCTTAATTTATGCCTAATGTGTCACAGGCACAAAACCATATGGTCTAAAGCACAAACTCCCTCTATAAAAGTGGCACATACATCCCTCCCTGTTTTCTCAAGAGGACTATGTTTATATGAACACACACCACATTTTTTAAGAGTTTGCTAGAGCCATACTCTTCACAACTGCAAATAAATCCCTAGAAATGAAGGAAATATCATCCTAACCCCATTCATACTCTACATAATGGACTCAGGTAATTTAGCTCACAACTTATTAAATGGCCAGGGAGGCAGAGAGCAGAACTTTAGAAAAGTGGCAAAACTCTTTGACATTGTTTTGTTGTGGTTTATTGCTTCGGAATTTGTCTTATTTATTTTGAAATGCTTACGTTATGGAAGGGCAAGAAATTTAACAGAGTTCAAAAATAAAAGGTTAAAACACAGAGAAACAGGGTCACCTTCAGGTCCTTATTCCAACAGTCTTGTCTAGAATAAGGAAACAAAATAAGAACAGTAACACATACTGACAGCACTAAAAAAAAAATGGCAACTAAAACAAAAGGAGACAAATCACAAAAATCAGATGCAAAAAAAAAAAAAAAAACCTATAAAGGTAGGGCAATTTGGCACCACTTAATGTAGGGATAACAGCTGCACCAAGCTTAATAGCTACTCAAGACATCTCTTTATTATATCAGAGTACAACTAGTGTTCAAACTGTCCTCCCTTAGATATCACCCCCCTCCAACATTTAGTTTATGTGCTATAAAAGGTACTTATATTTTGACTCAAATTATATATATTTTTTAAGCTGATTTTATCTCCACTATAAACTTAAATCTCTCTGAAAGCAAGTGTCATGTCTTTTTTTTGTTTCAGTATCCTGGGAGATTGTGACCATAATAAACGATCAAAACTTATTATCTGAATCAATGTTCATCTATTGAAGAAGACAAAACACTGGATATAAATATGTAACGTACTTCTTAGTAATATACAAGATTACTTGTACATTGATCACCATGAATTAGGAAGAAATAATTTAAAACTTGCTAGAATATAAATTTGGTGGTTTTTTACTTATTATTTTGCATACAAATTAGTAGGTGCAATACATTTTCCCTTGGGTTAAATTTTATTTTTATAATGGAACAATATTCTTTCTGAATTTTCATTTCAGGAATAAGATAAACTCAAGAGTATAAAACTTTTTACCCTGAAATTTTTAAAAATGGGAAAATAATCATAGAATGAATCCCCCTATATACTTCACTAATATTCTTCAACCTTTAACATTATGCTTTCTCCCTCTCTCTCTTATTATCCACACAAACACACATACACACACACAATAAGCACAAAATATCGCTGAATCATTTGAGGAAAGTCATAGATATCATGACACTTGGTACCTACTTTTATTCCAGCAGGCATCAGCTATAAAAAAAAAAAAATTCTCCAACTAAGCATACCATTATCACACCTCAGAAAGTAAAAAATAATCCATAATAACAGCCATTATCCAAAGCTAAAATTCCATTTTTTATATACTACATCAAAATAATTTCCAAATTGTTTCCAAAGAGAAATAAAATACAGTAAATACAAATATAATTAAAAACAGCAAAAACAATCAGAATTTTTTAAGTGTTTAATGTAAAGGAGCAGTATGTTTTACAATACACTAAAATGATTTCTTAAAATGTGTTATTTAATAGTTTTAAAGTGAGTCTTTTTTTCCATAATGCTAAAACCAGCTGTGGCAGTCTGATATTATTGATGAATTCCAAAAAGAAATATAGATTATGTTTGTAAACTGCTCTGTTCCTTGGGAACACTAACCCTTTGATTTTATTAGATTCAGTTGGGTCATCTGATTAGATTATGTTAAGATTAAGACTTTGATTCAATCATGTCATTGGAGTGTGATTCATTGTTGAGTGCCCGCCTCCTTGGTGGGTTGATAAAATAGACTTTCACACAGAAATACACAAACAGCAAAGCAGGTACAGAGAGAAGAACAACACAGAGGAAGAAAGAAAGCTCATTAGACATGGCAGAGGACCCGGGAAGAGAGATGAGACTGATAGTCTACAACTGACCTTGTGAAGAGAACAGAGCTGCTGAGCCCGGAAAGAAATGAGTCCAGGGAACAGAGATGAGCCCTATGCCAGCCTACAGCTGAGATGAGAAGGAGCTGGACCCAGGGAGCCTTAAGAGGGAAGAGGAAGGCTGAACCCTCACCCGCCATCTTGCGTCAACACGTGGCAACAGAATTTGGTAAAGAAGTAACCTTGAGTCAGACTCTTTAGGGCCTTGTGACTGTAAATACTCTATAAAAGCTAAGAGATTTCTGGTACTTTGTATAAGCACCCCTATGACTGACTAATATATAAGCCATAATTGTTAAGGGCATTGTAAATCTAATTCTCAACACTTTCAAATTTTATCAATCTTTCGAAAGCTATCAACCCCTACTTCCACTATAAATATAGCCAAAACTCTACATACAGGGGTATTCTGCTTCAAAATATACATTAATGATACTTTTAAAAATGTTAGTGATTTTTTTCATAGTCTAAGATAATGTATTAAAATATCCTCAGTTTGCTATGATTTGACTGAATTTTTTGTATATTGCGTCTACATATAGATTGAAAGGCAAATACAGTTTGCATGCAAAATAAAATTAAACTATTGTCTCAAAATTGTGTGACAGGGAGAAGATGCGGATCAAGCAACTGAGCACCCACCTCCCACACAGGAAGTCCCAGGCTGGGTTCCTAGTGCCTATCAAAGAAGACAAACAAAACAACAAGCATACATAGCGGGAAAACAAAACAAAACAAGAAGATGAGCGAACAAAGAGCAGACAATGAACAAAAACAAAAAATAATGATAAGGGAATAGAGATGACTCAAGAAGTTGAGCACCCGCCTCCCAAGCGGGAGAGCCCAGGTTGAGTTCCCAGTGCCTCCTAAAGAGAAACCCAACAGACAATGAGCAGATAATGAGCAAAAACAACGAGTGCAAGCAACAAGCAAAAACAATCAGCAAAACAACAAGCAAAAGCAACGAGCAAACAGAAGAGGGAGCCATCTAGGGGGGTGGATTGTGTAGCAGATGATTTGACGATAATAATAATTGGTTTATTGCTTACTTATTAATCTAGCAACCAAAGGCAAATTATTCTTAAATGGTAATTAAGTTGGATGGGAAAATCTAATCAGAAAAAGAACTCTAAATAGAACAATTGATATAACACCTTTGAGCACTATAGTAAGCTCTCAACTTTAAGGAGTCCCAGAATGTTTGATAATAATCAACTGAATTGCCATTTTTTAATAGTCATCTAAGCGTAATATTTTATATTTTAATGTTTTTGTTTGGACAGAAATTCTATAAAAAGAATTAAATTGCTTTCAAATGAACACCCAAAACCATAAATTTGCCTTTTTTCCTTTCCATACATTGCCAGAATTTAACAAAATAATTTTCTCTCCTCATTTTTTTCAATCAGAAGCTATATCTTTTTCTGAAAGTTTCAAAAATATTAACTTAATTAAATGCCATTTAAGAAATTATTAGGACTCATATACACTATGCTCCTTTCTAAATCAGGGCTTTGCTCTGTGAGAGCTTAATGGTATGTGACAAAAAAATGAAATAAAGCATTCCAGTGTTTAAACATGTAACCACATGTTTTTACACAAAGAAGTAAAGTGTAATATCTGTTTAGAATTTGAGATCTGATCAATAAGCAGCAATTGGTGCAAGAGTTGCAGATTTTACTTACATTAGGAATAGCTATAGCATTCTTATCGTAGTATTTCTTCTTTTCATATTTATCTCTGATGAAAAATTCCACAGCTCTGAAAACAAATAACTTAAGGAAAAGCATGAGTTCAGTGACATGAATGCTCTCTCTTACTCACCTCTCTCCCACAGAGCCTAGACTCTAAATTTAATTTCTCCCACTCCAAGCCTGTGCTTTTTCTCACACTATTTCTGCAGCCAAACTCCATCACCTGCTTCTCTCTGTGCCAAAAAAAAAAGTCTACCACTTTCAGGAAGTTTTCACATTCCACAAAAAACCACCCAAGCCAAATATAGAAAGAAAAGTAACTGACCACAAATCTCAATTCCCACCCCACCCCCCTCACTCCCAAATCAAACTTTAAATTTAAATCAAATTCATATTGGATTTTCAATATAAGAAGAGAAACTAGCATCTATCCAGTACCCACAATATACCAGACATTGTGTGTTATATTGTACATATTTTGTTTCCTTTAATCCTCTCATAACCCAGTAATTTCCATATTATTATTTCTGCATCATAGATTAAGAATCAGTAACTTGGAAAGAATAAGCAATTGGCCCAAGGTAATGACCTAATATGGAATCTCAAAATCTATGTCCTTCTCCACTACAAATGTTGTCTCTGGGTGTATCACATAAAAATTCACTGTGAATTAAAAAAATGGTGGCCAATTTTTTATTTGCTACCTTGAGGAATGGAGAAGGCAAAAAAGCAAAAAGAAAGGTCAGTACTGTTTCATTTTTTGCAGTTTAATTGGAGAAGTTGGTTTACAGAAAAAAAAAATTACAGCAATCCCATATATCCTCCTATAGGTGACACTATGCATTAGCATGGTACCTTTGTTATAACTGATGAAAGAATATTAAATTTGAACTACTAACTATAGTCCATAGTTTACATTAGGTGTATATTTTCCCCATATACTGCCCTATTAGTAACAGCTTGTACTAGTGTGGTACATTTATTATAATATATGAAAGGACATTTATACAGGTACTATTACCTATAGTTCATTGTCTACAATAGAGTTCCCCGTATCATAAAGTCCTGTTTTATCTTTTAATTTTTATTCTAGCAACATATATATGAACTAAAGTTTCTCCTTTTACCACAGATGATATGTACGATTCACATATATAATTCAGTGCTGTTTATTACACTACAATAATACACTGCCATCACCACCATTTCTAAGACTTTACAATCAGTCTATATAGAAATTCTGCACAAATTAAGCATTAACTGCCCATTCTCTATTCCAACCCAGCCCTGATAACCTATATTCTAAATTCTAACTCTATGAGTTTGCTTATTCTAATTATTTCACATCAGTGAGATCATACAATATTTGTCCTTTTGTGTCTGGCTTATTTCACTCAGCATAATGTCTTCAAGGTTGGCAGACCTTTATACAGGGGTCTTAGGAATGGTGAAAGGGTAGGCAAGTAGAGCAGGTACTCTTGACATTCCATTTATTAAGGAAGCTGAATAATTAAAGTTTTTTTTTGTTTGTTTGTTTGTTTTTTTTTGAGGTGCTGGGGCAGGGATTAAATCTGGGACCTCATTTTATGTAGAAAGCCAGCACTTACACGCTAAGTCACATTTGCTTCCCTGGGTTGATTTTTCCATTAGTTTTGCTTGTAGTTTGTTTTTTGTTTTCAGGAGACACTGAAAACCGAACCTGGGGCCTCCCATGTAGAAAGCAGGCGCTCCCTAAAAGCTATTTTTAAAGATAATTTTCTACAACCCAAGTGTGTTTCTTCTCCCCCCCCCCCCCCCAAACAGCCGATGAAAGTAGGTATCATTTTGTAGCTAAAACTAGAGCACAAAAGAGTTTCAGTTCTTAGGGATTCTACAAAAAATTACCATAAATACGCCAAGATTTTTGTAAAATGCAATAACGTTATTTTTCAAAATAAGACTCAAAGTATTTCACATGCTAAATGTTAAGTAAGTTTGCCCATGATTGTAAAGGCAAGTTCACGATTAACATTTTTTGGGTTTTTTTTCCTAATAGGAAAAAAAATGAAAAAAAATTTTTTTAGTTGGCCTTTTGGATAAGACATCTTATTTTGGATGTATTGAGCAATTTTCATTGTAGACACAACTATTCGACAGCAAAAAAAGAAGCAGAATATTTACTTGAACTGATAGCAATTTTCACTCAAGATAATATGAAATATACTTACTGTTTTAAAAATTATATAGATATAAAAAAGGAGTAATAGTTACCATTAAATATGTTACATAATTTAAAATATTCATTTATACATTTTTGTACTTAAATTTAGAAATCTTAAATTCTTAAAATGTAATTTTTATGTTTAATTATCTTTTAAGAGAATAATACTGGTATTTTCCCTTCTTAAAGAAAGAAACAACAGTTTATTTTGGATATTGCTTACACTGTGCTATATATTAAAGCTTGAAAATATCAATATTTTCATTTATAACATGTGATGACAAAAAAATCACCATTTTAGACAAAAAAATAATTACTATGAGATAAGATTCACTAAGGTAAGAAATACAGTATACAAAATAATTTAACCACCATGAGTAAAACTAAAACCAAGAAAAATATGACAGTTTTATAAATATGACAGTTTTATAAATACTTAATTTTTAAAAAGCAGTCATTTTAAGTTTCGCAGTGAATCTTTTGGAGTGAAAAAATGAACACCTGGTCAAATGAGGTACTGCTATGAAATTTCAAAAATAACATATCTGAGAAATCTTAGTTCACAGTTCAATGTATTTTATATAAATGCTCCAAATACAGTTGAATTTCTGGCTCTGCTCATGATAAGAAATCTCAGAAATTATCTAAAACTTAGTAAGCAATTTAAAAAGTCAAATAAAGACAAAATTAGTATTTGATACCTATCTGTTTGATCAAGGAAGTAGAAATAAAATAAAGCATTAGAATAGGAGAATTTACTAGGACCTTCCTAGTAACAGCAAACATTTTTTAAAGGCAATGAAATCACACCACAAAGTGAATTTTAAAATTTAATGGCAGTCATCCAAGGAAGGACTGGGATTTACAGGACATGGTCTCCCCCTTAGAATATGACTATCCCTCTTAGAATGAACATCTCACAAACCTCCTATCTATTTTTGTACAAGGTCCTAAATGCAAGCCAACTGTCCATCATTACTTCATCCAAAAGGATAATTTCTTCCAGAGGTGGACAAACTTTTTCATTAAAGCGCCAGAGAATAAATCTTTTAGACTTTGTGGGACAGTATATTACAAGTACTCAACTCTGCCTTTCTAGCTCCTAAACAGATAATCATAAAAGAATAGGCATGGTGATGTTCCAATAAAGCTTTGTTTACAAAAGCAGGCAAGAGACCAACTTCTGAATTCTATTCCAGTGCTAGAGTAAAAACCTAGCCAGGCTGGATTTATGGAGCGTCTGGACTCCATGTCTGCACTTGTCATTATAGACAATTTAAGAAATTTTCAAGGTAAATTTTAACGATAGCGTTTATGCATTACTTGCTAACTTTAGAAACTAATTCCCAAAGAAGGTATTCTCCAGTAGGCACATTGTGACTATCAAGTTAGCTAATCTATGGAAATCTATGGAAACGATACCTAGTGTTTAAAAAAAGATACTACTACTCACCTCACAAGGTTGTTGAGAGTTTGGGAAATTATATATAAAGCACCTAGCAAAATACCTAACAAACAGTAAACACTCAATAAATGAAACTAATTTTTACTTTTATATTACTTTATGTATAGATTTCCTCACCTTTAAAATGGAAATAACAACAGTATTTATCTCACATGATTGAGGTAAGAATTAAATAAGTTCCTGTATATAAAGACATAAGAACAGTGCCTGGTACACAGTGCTATTTACTTATTATTACTAATGCTTATTAGTGCTTATTATTAATAAATGTATATAGATAGGCAAATCTTTAAAACATAAGGCCCATGGTAGGGACAGGAAATGATTAGGAGCTATAGCATTAAAGCAGACAAGATGCCTAGCATATTACCTTTAAACAGATGAGTAAATGAGAAACAACAAAAGAACAAACAAATTTGGAGCTCAGGACATATATATATTCATTTTCCAGTCTCAGTGTGTCATTTGAGACATAACGATTTCATCCTATTGATGTAGCTCAATGGTATAAACAACAAAAAAATTTAGAACTAGAACAACAAAATGTTCAAGAAAATCCAGGTAAGGAATATATTAATAGCAATTCAATTTTTTAAGTTATTATAAATAAAACAAGCAACAATAACAAAATACCTCAGAATCTTCCACATTCCTCTAGTTCCTAAGGTTTGCTACTGCAACCCTAATTCTCCCCATCCCCAAAGCTAATGAATGGTATCACATAAGAAAAATTTTAATATTACTTCATGTATTATCTTTTAACATGTATTTGTATTTTAAGATTTTTCTTTCTTTATAGATACAATTTTTTTGGTAAAGATACAATTTTAAAGACAACTAAATTAATATCTACTACCAAGGAACAAAATCTTCCACTTCCAGGCACATACTACTGACAGGAGTTAAACTTTGAAAAGCTCAAATAACCTCAAAGGAGAACTGCTGATTAGGTTTGGTGCACAATAGAGCTCATGGAACTGAAGTAATTAAAAGTTTTAGATAAGACCCAATATCCTAATAATAAAAAGCCTAACCTAAAGCTTTATCATTTGTCATGCACTACTACATGCAGCCTATAATTAACCACATCCCACATGAGAAATTACATTTTCACAGAAGTTTCTGCATAACTTATAAATCGCAAAGCTTTTAAAAAGTAACAAATCCTGTTAAGAATGCAGTGAGGTCCTATATTATGTGAATTTAACTCCATTTGGTTCGACTTACCTCTGGGGGTGAGACAACTATATTCAAATCTTTAAAAGTAAAGTGATGTTAGGTGTTTCAAAGGCATGTGCTGTAGAGTAATACATGAGGTAAAGAAAGGGGACTGGCTTTCTTACTAGCCAATTTATAATCTATCATTAATAGTCATCTAACTCAAAGTTGTTTATAGAAAATACCTATTTAAGTAGTTTCTGAAACCATTGATAATGCTTTGGAAGAAGTAATATTTAACTTGAGAAATCAAATAAGTATGCTTTAGGTAACAATAGCAAACATACACATAATCCCAAAACCAGGCATGAATCTTAGCAGGTACTGAAAAGTCTGAAATCTTCACCTAGACCTTATTACTAGCTGTGAAAATACCAAATCACCAGCTTGCCTACATATAAAGGTCATCAACATTTAACTGTGGCATTGATCTTATACAGACTATCATCATTAAATAATATTCAAGTACACTTACACAAGAGGGAAAGTCAAGCGGCCTTGGAAAGCTTCTTCACAGTTCTTTGGGCATCCCACCCTTCCCCATGAAAGAGAAAGTATTAGTTCTCTCTTACTGGGTTATTTTAAAAATTAAATGCCAACATCAGTTCTTATGCACAAAGCAAACTCTTACTAAGCACTAAGGCTATTGCAGTGGTTGTTTCCAACAATTTATCTTCATTGTGTCAAAGGTTAAGCATTTATTATTGAAACCCATCAATTCACTATAAAAATCCAACTTCCCTGGAATTTTTAGATAAGGACCAAATATTTTTCAATCTATCAGCAAAAATACCAGAACTCACTATCTTATTAATCCTTTATTTCCCTAAGGTTCAACATAAAATCAGTGGAAATTACTTAAGAAATAGCATTCCTATCAAATTTACAAAATGGAAACACAA
Organism: Dasypus novemcinctus; assembly: GCF_030445035.2. Taxonomy (NCBI): domain Eukaryota; kingdom Metazoa; phylum Chordata; class Mammalia; order Cingulata; family Dasypodidae; genus Dasypus; species Dasypus novemcinctus. The sequence goes on along the minus strand of NC_080683.1, from coordinate 42,247,146 downwards.
GAGTTCAATAAATGAGGATAACAACAAGCTATATATTGTCCTTCCCTGAATACCTTAAAAGGCTTATTTGAAAACAAGATGGAATCAGGGTGATAGATTAAATAAGCTGGAAAATATTTTCACTGATAATGTACACCTAAAGGATATCACCAAAACTTTCAAGAACCTCAAGAAACTATATTTTGTCAAAAACTATGAATGTCACCTTTTCACAGAATCACAAATACCTATCATCAACAAGATAATCTTATTCAGAAAGCAGTTGTGGCAGTTTGGTATTGTTTATGTATTCCAAAAATAGATACTGGGTTGTATTTGTAAACTTGTCTGTTCCTCTGGGCATATTAGATTGTATTTAGATTCACAGGTCTCACTTTTACTTTATTAAATCAAGTTTAGGGCTTTTATTTGACCTTGTCATTAGGGCAACTCAGTTTGAGTGCAACTCCCCCACAACCTCCCCCCCCACACACACACACCCATGGGCTATATAAACAAAAGCTCAATCAAAGATAAACAAAAGCTCAATCAAAGACAGGGCAGTAAATACACAAAGGAGAACAAAGAGAGTTTCGTTTTAGATGCTGGAGCCCCTGAGAGAGAGCCGAGCCATGTGCCTGTTAGTTTGCTGCTGAAGAGACCAGAGCCCTAAAAGCTAGAAAAACTGGAAAGAAATGAGTCCTGGGGAGAGAGACAAGCCTTATGCCAGCCTACAGCTGAGATCAGAAGAAGCTACAGAGCCTTAGAAGGAAGAGGAAGGCTGAACCCTCACAGAAACCGGCAATCATCTTGCTCCAACATTTGGCAACAGATTTTGGTAAGGGAAGTATTAATAACTTATTCTTTATGGCCTTGTGACTGTAAGCTTCTACCCCAAATAAATACCCTTTTTAAAAGCCAACAGGTTTCTGGTATTTTACATCAGCATCCATTTGGCTGACTAGTACAGTAGTACAATTTTGATAAGCTTTCTCAAACTTCAATATGAGGTTGAGAAATCCTATAGAATCAAATGATTTTATCTTTAACAAATCTGAAAAACATTCTGACTAAAAGGTCTGTGAGAAAATGTTCTATCCATTCGCAGGGCAGATCTGTAAGGTAACAATTACATGAAACACGTAACAATGTGACCGTCAGTAGTAAATATCAGCAAAAATAACTTTAGCACTTACACTTTTAATAACCATGTAATTTGCCTTTTAAATACATCCCATGCCAAAGTGCTTCACAAATTATAATTATTACATAAAAGTAATCAAAGAAAATCCCTTTGGAAATGATGAACAAAAAAATCTCAGGAGACTCACAAATCAAATCAGAAACAACGCTCAAATAATTACATACATTCTCCAGTCCAAAATGGCAATCAATCAAGAATCAGACATAAAGTGGTGGAATTACTAATAATTACACTAAAATCTACGTGGATCATGTGTTACCAAATTGCTACTGAAAACCTACTATATACAAAGCATACCTGGGGCAAATCAACTTTTTTCTTTAACAAACAACAATAGGATAAAATGTACATCTTCCTAAAATCTAATAAATAAAATATGAGCTGGAAAAATGGGTTAATTTTTATCAAACCCATAAGATACAAATCTTAAAGGATACTGATCTGTCTGTGGTCTTCGAAAGTTCTCTGGAAGATTGGCTTCATAGAGTAGTCTTGCTTTAGTATTTCCCATATCTTGCATACACTATAATAAAAAAAATCCAGTGTTTATTTTTCACATGAACTATAAAAACAATACCTAATCATATATACATACACATGTATATACAAATAAATACCAGGTAACAATTATTACAATACTTATTATTCACCTCAGAAAATATACTAAATCACAACTATGGAAATAATTACTCATGAGTTCAAAATGGAAGCACAGTTTCAATCACTCAGTTTCTTCAACATATGTAGATGCACATTTTTCTAAATGTCTTTTTCTGTGAAAACAACACCAAATTTATTTATGCTCACTACTTCCTAAAGGTAGATTCCCTGTCAGGTTCTGTGTTATTATTGTCTTAAGTATACTACTTGAACAAATGCTCTCATTCCCAGAGTTAACAACTCAAGATCAAGTTATGTTTTACACTTCAAATGACCTTAAATTCTCATGATTTACAATCAAGATCAACACTGGAGGTCAGAAAAAAAAAGAGAAAAGGCAGCCATTTAGGAGTTTATGACACAAGATTAATTTTGGGGGGTTATTAACTTCTTTGAGATTCAGCTGAAAGCTCTGGATCCTCTCAAACTCAAAAAAACAACAACAACAACAAAAAAAAAAACCCATACCTAATGGCCAAATGTTACAATCTTAAGCATTCTTAGAATCTCTTCCCTCAAATCAATGAGACCAAAGTGAAAGAACAAATCCCTGCTCAGGAAGGATAAAATAATTTGATAATAATTTCAAACAGTTTAATTAAATTTCTGTATTATATGTGATTAAGGATTAGCCAAAAAGCACTGAATTTATTATTTACAAACAAAACAATATAATATTTTATTTTATAGCATCTACATAAAACTTAATTCCTCAATGTATTTTATTTATTTATTTTTTTTAAAGATTTATTTATTTAATTTCCCCCCCCTCCCCTGGTTGTCTGTTCTTGGTGTCTATTTGCTGCGTCTTGTTTCTTTGTCAGCTTCTGTTCAATGTATTTTAAATGGCAGAGAGATCAGTTTGCATAATTCCTTTTAAAAAGAGTTCCCCATCACCCCCAAAAGGTCCAACTAGGTTTACTTCATGGCCAGATGTCTACCTAAAATTGTAGTCCTCAACTGATTCAAACCATTTTCCTTCAAATCCAAAATACAACTTTTCTCCCAAATGAGTTTTTAAGGTATGCAAAATTCTAATTCAAACCCATTTCTATACATATTCCAGTATATTTCACTCCCCATTCAACGTAAGTATTCTCTCAGAGTAAAATAGATTTCTAAAGGGCAGAATAAGGAGCTCCAAGAGTCAGCTCGCCTGCAGAGCAATTCGTAATCACCCAGAACTATCTAAATCATCTGTTCAGGGAGCCCAGGAGACCAGAAGAGTATCCTGCAACATCTCTGGAAGAACTGGAGGAGGACAGTCTATCTGCAGCGAATATTAATGGGTAGAGTACTCCACATTGTGGAGGCCAGGGCCCATCCCCTACTGGCAGGGCTAGCTGAAGTTGGAAGCTCCATATTCCAAAAAGGAGGGCAGAAGAGACAGTCAGGCACTGATTTCAGCAACTGAATAGTAAATTGGGCTGGCTAAAATCGAAACCTAAGTACTGTTAAACATGAACCTGTCCAAGTAAGAAAGAGGCCAGCAGCCTTCGTTTTAACTCCGACCCTGCATGAGGGGAAGTGGGACTGACTGAAAATCACAATGATGGTAGGGACTGGCCTCTTTGCACCCAGGTCAGAATACTGCCCTAGCGTGGACTGCAGCCCTACCTCTATCAAGGAGTGTCCCCTGCTCCCACCCTGCTTTTCGCTTCCTTGTACTTTACCCGCCTGTTCTTCGAAATCTCTCTGTATTATGGCCCTTCTCAGCAGCAGCTTATGCTGCTGCCTCCCTCCGCCCCTCCTCCCAGCCACTGTTATCTTCCCCCTCCCAGCCGATTGCTGTTCTCCCCGCCTCATTCCAATCGCCCTCATCCCGCATCCGCCCCGGCACCGCAGGCCCGCCCTTGCCTCTGCAGCCAATCCTCAGCTGCCCCACGGACATGCCCCTCCCACAACCTCCCCGCCCCCACGAGACTATAAAACCCCATGTACTTCCCTAATAAAATCAGACCTGCGCATAGACCTCGTCTCCGTGGTTCTTCTTCCATCGAACCGCGCGTCCCCACCAAGCCTTGAGCCGCCCGATGCCGCCCCCGTCCGGCCGTGGGCTCGGCCCGACTCCCGGCAGCGACCCGCCCGCTCGGCAGCGACCTGCCCGCAGCGACCCGCCCGCGAGGCAGCGACCCGCCCGCGGTACCGCAGCGGTGGCCACAAAGGAGAAAGTTGGAGGGACCAGTATCAGTTTCTCGAGGCAATTGTAGTCACTTTCAGCCTGGAAAGACTAGATCGTTGGGCACCTGTGGCTCCATCCGCACTCCCAATAGGATAGGAGGGCATTGTTTCCCCAGCCTCTCTGGACAACGGCAGGTGCTTCTGGCCCACACTGACTAGACTGCTGGGCATTCATGTGGTTCCATACCCACCTCTCAAACGGCAGAAAGGACAGTGTTCCCTCAGCCTCTCCGGGCAACTGCACCCATTTTTGGTCCACATGGACTGTTGGACACATCTGTGGCTCTGCCCTTGACTCTGACAAAGAGGAGAAGGGATAATGTTCCCTCAGCCTGTTGAGGCAATTGCACTCATTTCAACCTGCCTGGACTAATTTAGTGGGCACATGAGTAGCTTTATCTTCACACCCTGACAGGGCAGGAGGAAGGATACTGCTTCCTCAGACTGTCCAGGAAAATTCAGCCACTTTCAGTCCACATGGACTCGACTGTTGGACACATTTCTTGCTCCATGGCCACCCCTTACAGAGAGGGAGGCAGGAGAGTGCTCCTTCAACCTCTGTGGGCAACTGCAGCCGCTTTCAACCCACACAGACAAAATACTTGCACACATCTGTGGCCATATCCCCACCCCTGGCAGGGTAAAGGCAGGGCCAGTGCTTTGTCAGTCTATCTGGACAACTACGGTCTGTTCTGACCCACATGACTTAGTTTGCTGACCACACCTTTGGCTCTATCCCCAACCCAGCCAGGGGAGGAAGGGAGTGGAACTTTATCAGGCTCTCCAGGCAATGACAGATGTTCTTGGCCTGTACATCTTTAATCTCTGCACAAGGCTGCAGATATATCCCTACCCATGACTGGGAAGAAAGTTGGGAGAAGCGTCATCATTTTCTGGGGCAACATAGGAGGTTTCAGGCTCCACACAGCTTATAGTACCAACCACAACCTTGCTTCCTACTTTGCAACTGGCAAGGGAGAAATGGCAAGAAACAGATGAAAGAGAGCTGAAAAAATTCAGATTGCCTAAACATGAACCACTGTAAAGTTCCAAATGAAGTTGAACCAAGTATCAAAGAAGGGCTATAGCACAAGGCCAATCAAATAGAAAACATCAGACTAAAGTGAGAAACTACACCCAAAATAAATACATCTAATAAATCAGATGCCAAGACACCAATAAAAATTACAATCCATACCAAGAAAAAGGAAGAGATGGCCCAATCAAAGAAACAAACTAAGCCTCCACATGACATTAAGGAGTTGAGACAACTAATCATAGTTCTTCAAACAAATGTCCTTAATAAATTCAAAAGATGGTTAAAGAGATTGTGGATATTAAGACGACACTGGGTGTGCACAAAGAAGATTTGAAAGCATACATAGAAAAATAACAGATCTTATGAGAATGAAAGGCACAATAAATGAGATTACAAATATACTGGAGGCAAATAACAGCAGAATTGAACAGGCAGAAGAAAGGATCAGTGAGCTCAAAGACAGGGCCTCTGAAAGTGAACGTACAAAAAAACAGTGAATGAGAAGGGAAAAAAATTGAACAGTGACCCAGAAACTAAATGACAGCAAGAAACATGCAAACATGTGTGTCAAGAATGTACCAGAAGGAGTAAGAAAGGAAAAGGGGCAGAAGGAATATTTGAGGAAATAATGGTAGAGAATTTCCCAACCCTATTGAAGGACACAGACATCTATTATCCAAAAAGCACAATGTAATCCCACCCAAATAAATCCAAATAGACCAACTCTGCAACACATACTAATCAGAATGTCAAATGCCAAAGACAGAGAGAGAACTCTGAGAGCAGCAAGAGAAAAGCAGTGTATAACATACAAGCGATACCCAATAAGATTAAGTGCCTCCTTCTCATTAGAAACCATGGAGGCAAGAAGGCAGTATTATAATTAAGATATTGTAAGAGAAACACTGCCAGCCAAGAATCTTATATCCAGCAAGACTGTCTTTCAAAAATGAGGGTGAGTTTAGAATATTCATAGAAAAACAAAAACTTAAGAAAGTTGGTAACCAAGAGACCAGTTTTGCAGGCAATATTAAAGGGAGTGGTAGAGCCTGAAAAGAAAGGACAGGAGAGTGAGGCTTGGAAGAAAGCAATGCCAAGAGGGAAATTTGTAGCCCTCAATGCTTACGCTAACAAGAAAAAGCTAAAATCAAAGACCTAACTACCCAGATGGAAGAATTAGAAAAAAAATTCAGAAAGCACGCAGAAGGAATGAAATAATAAAGATTGGAGTAGAAATAAATGAAACTGAAAACAAAAAAAAATAAGAGAGAATTAAAAAAACCAAAAGCTGGTTCTTCAAGATTAACAAAATTGACAAACCCTTAGAATGATGAAGATGCAAATAAATAAAATAATAAATAAAAATGGGGACATTACTATTGGCTCCACAGAAATAAAAGAGATTGTAAGAGAGTACTATGAACAACTGTACACCAACAAACTAGACAATGTAGATAAAATAGAAAAATTCCTAGGAACATATGAACAACCTACACTGACCCTAGAAGAAATAAAAGACCTCAAAAAATGAATCACAAGTAAAGAGAATGAAGTAATCATCAAACAATGCCCCAAAATGAAAAGCCAGATGGCTTCACAAGTGAATTCTACCAAGCACTCAAAGAAGATTTAATACCAATCTTACTCAAACTCTTCCAAACCAGTGAACAGGAAGGAATGCTACCAAACTTATTCTATGAAGCCAACAGCACCCAAATACCAAAGCCAGGTAAAGATACTACAAAAAAAGAAAATTACAGACCCACTTCCTGAATGACTACACATGCAAAAGTACTCACTAATTGTATCCAACAACACATTAAAAGAATTATTCATCATGATCAAGTGGGTATTATATCAGATGTGTGGTTGGTTCAACACACATAAAAAAATCAAACAGCATAAAACACCATATTAATAAATCAAAGAAGAAATAACTATAATACTGAGAGAAAAGGCATTTTGACAAAATACGGCATCCTTTCTTGATTAAAAAAAAAACACTCCAAAAGACAGGAATTGAAGGAAACTTTCACAACATGATAAAAGGCATATATGAAAAACCCACAGCTCACACTGTACTCTCAATAGTGAAAGACTGTAAACTTTCCCCCTGAGATCATGAAGAAGACAAGGATGCCCAATGTCACCACTGTTGTTCAATACAGCGCTAGAGATTCTAGCTAGAGCAATCAGGCAATCTGTCCACACTGGACAGAAAGATTAATGGTATAATTCTGTACCTAGAACGTCCCAGATGGTATAATCCTGTACCTAGAACGTCCCAAAAAATCTACAACAAAGCTACTAGAACTAAAAAATGAGTTCAGTAGAATGGTAAGATACAAGATCAAGACAAAAAATCAGTAATGTTTCTATATACCAGTAATGAGCAACCTGATCTGAAGAGGAAATGAGGGAAAAAATCCCATTCAAAATAGCAACTAAATGAATCAAATATTAGAATAAACTTAACCAAGGAAGTAAATGACTTGAATTCAGAAAACTACAGTGCATTACTACAATCAAAGAAGATCTAAATAAATGGGAGGACATTCCACGTACATGGATTGGAAGACTAAATATCATTAAGGGAAGCGGATGTGGCTGAAGTGATTGAGTTCCCGCGTACCACATAGGAGGTCCCAGTTCAGTTCCCGGTGCCTCCTGGAAAAGATGAGCAAGACAGCAAGCTGGTGCTACAGGTTGGTGCAACAAGCTGATGCAACAAGATGACACAACAAGAGACACAAAGAGGAAACACAATGAGAGAGACGGCAAAGCAGGGAGCAGAGATGACTCAAGCAATTGAGTGCCTCTCTCCCATGAGAGGTCACAGGTTCAGTTCTGCTGCTTCCTAAAGAGAAGATGAACAGACACAGAGAGCACACAATGAATGGGCATAGAAAGCAGATAGCGGGTCAACCATCACACCAAGGAGCCAACAGTGCCTACAGCTGCAAGCAGGAGAATTGCATCCATCATCCGTGTGGAATCTAAACTCACTCTTGATGTAGAGGGGGACTGGACATAGCCATCCCAGGTCCACAAGATGGAGGAATAGAGTATGGATTAGAGTGGACTTACTGGTGTTCTGCTGGGGAACTATTGTGATTAGTAAGGGAAAAAATTGTAGGGATAATGTGGAGAGGATGGCCACAGTGGTTGCTGATGGTCGGAAGAGGGAAGAAGACATATGGTGTGGAGGCATTTTCAGGATTTGGAGTTGTCCTAGGTGGTGCTGCAGGGACAGATGCTGGATGTTGTGTGTCCTGTCGTGGCCCACTGGGTGAACTGGGGGAGAGTGTGGACTACAATGTGGACCACTCTCCATGTGCTGCAGTGGTTCTCCAGAATGTATTCACTGGGTGCAGTGGATGTGCCACAATGATGGAAAAGTTTGTTGATGTGGGAGGGATGGTGTGGGTGGGGTGGGGGATATATGGGGACCTCATATTTTTTTAATGTAACATTTAAAAGAAAATAAAGGAAAAAAAAAAAGAAAGCAGCCAACAAGCAGCACAAATAATGGGGGGGGGTAAATAAATAAAGTTTTTAATAAAAAAAAAAAAAGTCACTCAAAATGGATCAAAGACCTAAATAGAAAAGCTAGAACCATAGAGTTCCTGGAGGAAAAGTAGGGAAACATCTTCAGACATGGTGGTAGGTGGTGGTTTCTTAAATTTACTTTTAAAGCATGAGCAACAACAACAAAAAAACGGAAAATTGGAGCCTCCTCAAACTTAAACACTTTTGTGCTTAAAAGGACTTGGTCAAGAAGGTGAAAAAGGCAGCCCACTCAATGAGAGAAAGTATTTGGAAATGACATATTTCATAAAGGTTTAATTTCCACACTATATAAATAGATCATACAACTTAACAATAAAAGAATAAGCAATCCAATTAAAATATGGGCAAAAGACTTAAATAGACATTTCTCCAAAGAGGAAATGCAAAAGGCCAAAAGCAAATGAAAATATGTTCAATATCACTAGGTATTAGAGAAATGCAAATCAAAAACACAATGAGGTACCATCTCACACCTCACAGAATGGCCACTGTTTAAAAAAAACAGAAAACAACAAGTGTTGGAGAGGCTGTGGAGAAAGAGGAACACTCCTTCACTGTTGGTACTAATATACAATGGTGCAGCCTCTGTGGAAGACAATTTGGCTGTTCCTCAGGAAGCTAAACAGACCTGCCATATGATCTAGCAATCCCTCTACTAGACAAATACAGTGACATGAACGGACATTTGCACAGATGTTCATGGTGGCATTATTCACAATTGCCAAAAGATGGAAACAACACAAGTGTACATAAACCAATGAATGAATAAACAAATGTGGTATATACATACGATGGAATACCACGTTGCTCGAAGAAGAAATGAAATTGGGACACTTAAGATAACATGAATGAACTTTGAGGACATTATGCTGAGTGGAATAAGCCAGATATGAAAAGGACAAGTATTATATGGTCTCACTAATATGAACTAACTACAAAGAGCAAACACACGGAGTTAAAACCTAGAGTATAGGTTAATAAGAGACAGGATTAGAGCTAAGAAGGGGTACTGATGCTTAATGTATGCAGAATTTTTAATTCGCTTGACTGTAAAAGTGTGAAAATAGACAATTGATGGTAACACATTTTAGTGAGAATAACACAGTTGATTTATAAATGGGATTGTGACTGAAAGAGGTAGTGTAGTGATGTAAATGTCAATTGAAAGAAAGCTAGATAATAATCTTGGGACTGAACAACATAATGAACCCAGAGATGAATGAGGATTAAAGTTACTAAAACAAATACAAGAATGTTCTTCTATGAACTGGAACAAATGTACATCACTATTACAAGATGGTAAGAATACAATGAAGCATGGAAAAATATAATTAGCGTAAACTATGGATTATAGTTAACAGCAATACTGTAGTATTCTTGCAACAATGTCATGTCAAATAAGGTAGGTATCAACACTAAGGGTCGATAATAGCGGTATATGAGATTTTTTCTCTTGAACTAAGGAAAATGTTCAGAAATGTACAAAGGCCATGACTGCACAACTCTGTGGTAAGAGAGCCACTGGGCATCTATTTCGGATAGATTGTTTAACACATAGGACTGTATAACACAGTGAACCATGTGATGGAAGATGGACTAATTGAGAGTGTTCTCTCGTGAACTAAAACAAAAGTACAATACTAATACACAGTGTTAATAATAGAGAGTGTATGAAAAATATATACCAAATGTACACTATGGACCATAGTTAGTGGTAATAGTCTGATAATGTTCTTTCATAATCCCCAACAAATGTTCCACAACAATGTAAAGTGTGGGAGAGGAGTGATGTACAGGAATTCTGCACACTATGCATGACTGTTTTATAAGCTGTCAACCTCCCTAATAAAAAATGTATTTTTAAAAAACAGCTAGACTTCTAACTCATTCCTGAGGGATGAAAAAATAAAGTAATGGGGGATGGCAAGCAAAAAGGGCTAGTAAACTGACAGAACCAGGTCAGATGGTTCTAATATGTTATGGTTCTACAATCATGAGGTCAGTATGAGTAGAGCTAATATGCAATCCTGTGTGCACAAAGAAGACTTTAAAAAAAAACTTGCAGCATAGTTGCCCTACTGAATAAAAAATTATCCAAAATGTTTCCTATCTCAAACATGCAAATGATGCTGTACCATTGTTCTGTGGTAGGACTCTGGAAGCATAGATGATAAAGCTACATAATCATAAAAATAGTATTAAACACTTGGAAAGAACTAGACAAAAAAAGCCTCAATTTACACAATAATCTGTAATGAAGCAAAAAGTGAAAAAGATACAGTTCACTGAAACTGCTGAAGGAAAGAAAATTTCAAAAGTTTCTATGAGGCAAGTAAGAGTAAATGGAAATTTCAACAGAAAACTTAATAAGATTAAATAAGGTTTTAAAAATGTTTAATAAGATTAAAATTGTTATCTATTATATATACCATATCTCATCAATTGTTATATTTTTTTTTACACTTTAATATCTCTGAAATTGGAATGCAATTTATGATGGATAGATCATATTTTTTCTTTTTAGTACATAAAATGGAGGTACTTCTTACAATCAGGGATAGTATATATTCAATGAATATGATTTTATATTCAATGATTTTACATCTCTAGTATAGCTCATTAATATTGTATTTTGGTAGAATTAAAAAATCAGGAATAAGACATACATGCACATGACAACAACTTATTTACATTGTTCTGAGACTGCTATCAATCAAAATTAGACAGAAGGAAAAAAAAGAGGCATAAAAGCTGAAAGGGAAAGGTAAAATAATTATTGCAAATTAAGTAATTTTTTTTTACCAAGAAGAAAAACAGAAAACCAACCAAAAAGTTATTTAAAATGATAAGGATAAAACTATAAGTAACTGGATAAAAATTAATATTCAGAAATTAAATGGACTTCACTTATACAAATGAGTGAGAGCACATAATGGACGTGAAAGAAAGATCCACTTCTACAGAAGATGGCTGCCAAAAATTGACTGGGTACAGGTGCATATACGTGTGTTTGGGGTTGAAACTGGGAAAAAGGAGGATTCAATTACATCACAGATGCAGAGATCACTTTGTGAAGAAAAGGAGCATAAAGTTAAGCTCAGATACAGTCTCTCTGTTTCTAAAAAGTAGAATAGTAAAGGGTGGGAGGAAAGTGAGCCATGGAAGAGTCACTGGAGATAAAGGTAGAACAATTCAGAGATGGGAGGCAAGGGGGACAAAAAAAGGAGCTACCATTTGGGGAGGTGTTAAGGAATATGGTAAAAACTAGCTGTCCTCAAGATTTGAAGACTCTACAGGTAAGGACCTAGAGAACACTGGTGTGAATTTGTTCTATTGACCAGAAAGAGCAAACTCTGCCGGTGACTGGCAGAAGAAAATAATGAAAATTACCTAAACTTCAAAACAGCATGAGATAGGAGTTACCCTAACTTTACAGGAAAGAAATTGATTCTGCAAAATGTTATGTAACAGGACCAAGATTATCAGTTTCCATGAGTACTCAACTCATGATAGAATCAACATCAGCCATCAATAGTTCAGAAGCCTCAGACTTCCTTCTGTGGAACCAGAGACTTTGTCCTGCGGGGCTTAGAAATACCAGGTTCTTTACTTGAGAGGTTCAGTTTTCATTTTCACAGCTGAAGAAACAGAAGCACAGAAAGGTTATATTTTTCTGTTGGGTCACACAACAAATCAGTGTCAGAACTGATTAGGATCCCTCTCTCTCAATCCTTAACCACACCATGTACCTGATGGTAAAATAAGTTCCCTTAGCATAAGATAGAACTGTTTCCACAATCACTAAAACATCATTCCTGTTATTAAAACAGTATTCCTTGTCTTTTTTTCTTTTTAAGATTATGTTTTATTTATTTCTCTCCCCTTCCCTCCCCCACTAGTTATGTGCTCTCTCTGTCCATTTGCTGTGTGTTCTTCTGTGTCCGCTTGTATTCTTGTCAGCAGTAATGGGGATCTGTGTCTCTTTTTGTTGCATCATCTTGCTGTGTCAGCTCTCCATGTGTGCGGCACCACTCCTGGATAGGCTGCACTTTTTACGCGGGGTGGTTCTCCTCACAGGGTGCACTCCTTGCACGTGAGGCTCCCCTACACGGGGAACACCCCTGCGTGGCAGGGCACTCCTTGTGCGCATCTGCACTGAGCATGGGCTAGCTCACCACACAGGTCAGGGGGCCCTGGATTTGAACACTTCCCTATTCCTTGTCTTTTAGATTCTTTCATCCAAAGGGCTTCAGCAAAATGCACTATTAAAATGGAAAAATTTAGTTGCAATTATTCTTTGGCAATTAAAGAATTCAGTTTTTCAGAGCTGTGGTAAGCAGACTGGTTACAAAGAAATGGTAAGTGGCATCTTTTAAAAGAAAAAGCTTTATACTTATAATTATTTTTCACCAGTAGAAGATTTAAGTATGGGAATAAGAAACTGGCTACCATAACTTCTATTATCTAGTTCCTGGGAATTGAGCCAGGCCCTGGGTGCTATGCATCATTCTGAAAAAGTTTAAAATTTTCAAAACTATTTTTGTTTCCCCAAAGGAGGGATACTTGCATACAGATTAGAGCTAAGTTTGGAAAAGTCAAGAAAAATAAATAAAGTCATTAAATAAACTATTAAGAAGTCAAAGATCTTAATTATTTTGAAAATTCCTTGGCTGCAGAGAAGTCATTACTCTCTGTCAATTAATAAATTTTTTCTTTCTTTCAGACTTCAAGTTTGAAAAAGGGAGAAAGAGGACTGAATTACTTGACTCAAAGATTCTATTAAGTATGTTTCAAAAATATTTTTAAATGGACTTTTATTTACTTCAAAACTATAGCTCATCTCAAAATTGGGCTTTTAAAAAACACAAGAAAAAATAAGCATCCAGTGAGCAGAAAAATGTATTGATACTCTTGACAAATTAAGAAATGAGAGTAAGAATACAATAAATACAAAGGCAACATTCATTTTTACTTTTAGAAAAACGTTAGTATATTGAGAAATAAATAAGCAGTACACTTAACAGGATAAATGGCATTCAGGTAGAACATACTTTTAAACTTAGTTACTTTTCTCATTAAACTCAATCTGTCCTCATTTTATACATTCTATATACCTAGAAAGATAAATTTCATATTGTACATTTTTGATTCACCCAACTTCATCCTAAATTACCACCATTAAAATTGCAAAGGCAGGCTGTACCTGAAAATAAACCACATTTAAGAATCCTAAAACCCACTATTCCTTCTATTAAAAGTATTTTATCCTCTACAAAGGGACAAATATTAATATGACCCCACATATATGAAATAAGCAAAATAAACATATTCACGAAGTGGGAAACTGGAATACAGGTCACCAAGGGGGGAAGGGGGAAGGGGGGAGGGGAATAGAGAATTCCCGTTTAATTGGTATAGAATATCTGTCTGGGGTGATGAAAAAGTTTTGGCAATGGACAATGGAAATGGAGGCACAACTTTGCATATGTAATTAATACCATTAAACTATATTTGAAAAGGAGAAAAAGGGGAAATTTTAGACTGTATACAAGTCAAACACACAAACAGTACTGTACGACACAATGTAAACAGTGAAGTAAAGTTAATAGCATAATTATGATATTGTTTTGTAATTCTAACAAAGGTACCACATTAATGCAAAATGTTAATAGGAAGAACTGTGAGGAGGGGGAAAAGTATTCTGCCCTCATCAATTTATAATCTAAGTTTTAGTGTCTTTATATATATAATCTAGTACATAGAAGAATGTCTGCCCAAAACCTCTAACATAACTTTAGATCAATTTCAAAAAGCACTATTTGAACTAAATTGCTGAAAAGCATAACATCTACAATCTAACATACTGTCATCACAATCTAACACAGAAGAAACATTTCTATTTCTGACTCTTTCTAAATAGAAAACATTTCACCCATTCCAATTTTAGCACTAAAAACAATAAAACTTAACAGTTCCAGGCAGCAGGCTTGGCCCAATGGTTAGGGCGTCCGTCTACCACATGGGAGGTCCGCGGTTCAAACCCCGGGCCTCCTTGACCCGTGTGGAGCTGGCCCATGTGCAGCGCTGATGCGGACAAGGAGTGCCCTGCCACGCAGGGGTGTCCCTCGCGTAGGGGAGCCCCACGCGCAAGGAGTGCGCCCCGTAAGGAGAGCCGCCCAGCGCGAAAGAAAGTGCAGCCTGCCCAATAATGGTGCCAGACACACGGAGAACTGACACAAGATGACGCAACAAAAAGAAACACAGATTCCCGTGCCACTGACAACAGAAGCAGGCAAAGAAGACGACGCAGCAAATAGACACAGAGAACAGACAACTGGGGTGGGAGGGGGTGGGGGGGAGAGAAATAAATAAATCTTTAAAAAAAAAACAAAACAGTTCCAAGTTTTTAATGCTTTGCAAAGACTGAAGAGAACTGCAGTTGCAGAGTTAAGGTTTTAAATGGCATATATCTTATCATATTTGGCAAATTTAATAAACTGAAAAATTAAAATAACTAAACAAAACAATCTACAAATACAACAAAAAGTGGGAATAGGATTTATATGAAATGCAAACATAAATCAATTTATAAAGATGAAATTAGATTAGTAGTTATGTAGATCTGAGGAAGGAATGCTAAGGGGTATGGAATCTTTCTTTTTGGGGTAATGAAATTGTTCTAAAACTTCTGAGATGATGAACATACAATATTGTGATTATAAAAGCCATTGTATATACACTTTGGATCAAATAGCCAGAAACACCAGCTATGAACAGTGAGGGAAGCATACAGAGATTGAGAGGTGAGGAATTTTCTTGTTTCTTTGTTTTTTATTATTATTGAAATAATGAAAATGCTCTAATAATGACTAAAGGGATAAATGCACAACTATGTGATTATAACAAATACCACTGACTGTTCACTTCGGGTGAATTATATGCTTTACTACTATGTTATCAGTAAAATTGGTTTAAAAAAAAAGTTGTTTACTGAAAAAAGTATGAAGGCTCCAGCTGGGATTGTGAATTTGTCTGTTTCTCTTATTATTGTTAATCTTTGCCATATATAATGGTGTTTAATTACAAGGAATAAACATATCTAAGATTTGTGTGTTACAGTTTAGTAGACTCCATTATCGATATTTTTAAAAAGTGGAAAGAAATGAAGAAAACAGGCATATTCAACAAGTAGTCAAAGAAATACAATAATAAATTTTGCTTATTTTTATATATCAATACTGTATATGTTAAAAAAGAAAAGTCACTGTGTTATGTCAATGGAGCTGCTCCAGTGACAAAAATGGTAATTAAGCAGCAGAGACAGTTTTACTGAAAACAGAGCCCTGAAATAAATGAGTGAAGATAAAAGGTAACAAGAACAGACAGAACTCCAATGTGTCTAAGATCAAGTCATTGTTAATATAATGAAATAATACATGAACACAATAAAGGCAAGAAAAGTGGCAGGGCATCTGAAATTCCAAGATTAAGCTTAATGATAAATTCCCCAGAGAATAAAACTTGAACTTTTTTTCTAACCTTCCAAAATCTTGGGAAGCAGAGCTCTGTGTGAACTCTAACTGAGGAATAAAACTACTTAGGGTAAGAATTCTATTTGTCCTAGTCCACATAAAGCCAAATACACTCCACTCAGGCTCAGCTGCTATATTTAAGTATGATTCCTTAGACT
This sequence comes from Dasypus novemcinctus, assembly GCF_030445035.2. NCBI lineage: Eukaryota > Metazoa > Chordata > Mammalia > Cingulata > Dasypodidae > Dasypus > Dasypus novemcinctus. Next base: position 42,230,823 of record NC_080683.1, on the reverse strand, counting down.
TCAACTTTCCTTATCTTTTTCATTTTCCCACTTCCTCAATACTTTCCAATTATCTCTGACCCTGTACTGTTAACTTCACTTTCTACTCAGACACTGAGATGTATCTGGTCAACAACCATTTAAAATAAAACTAAAATTCACACTAATGGATTATGTCAGGAAGCTATCTGCATAGTTTTCATAATCCTTTTTAATGTGTAAACTGATTTGCCCTTTGGAGTTTGCTGGTTGTTTTAAAAATGGGATAAGTAAAAAAAAAATAACAAATAGCCTCTGGAAAAGACAGGACCAAGATTACTAATTGTCTTGCTCTGAATAATTAGGTTACACAGTGGCCATAAGATATGTTAAATTCCCTGTGGTGATTAGATATATCAAATTCCCAATGGCAAAAATGTAAAACTTCAAAATAATTAACAGAATCTTAAACACTAGTGTTTAACAGAAGGATGCTAGGTTAAGCCTGGAAGAATAAAGGTAAAAGTCTTAAAATAAAATTTTTCTACTCAATTTTGAAAGAAAACATAGAGGCAAAGAATCATCTTACTCCCAAGCCAAAGATTTTTGTGTAAAGATATAAGGAGGGCTATAAATGTGTAACACCTGTATGTTTGTATATATGCATAAAATATTTCAGGAAGAATACACAAGAAACTGAGAAATAGGGTAACTTCTAGTTAGGGAAACTGGATGACTAAAGTGGGAGGGAGAATTTTCACATTAAAACTTTTGTACCCCTTAAAATTTGTACCAAGTCTATGTATTTCCAATACCCTAAAATTGAATAAAATAACTAGAAGGGGCTATCTTAATCCTGTGTTGTTTTAAAATAAAATACAATCCAGATAGAGCTTAGTTCAGATATGCAAGCAACATCAGAATCAGAAGGTGAATTTCTCCTCACCCGTATCTTCCCTTATAAAAATAAGGGCAACAGGGTCTTCTGATAATCAATAAGATTATGAATACTAATACAATTTTTAAAATTTCATCCAAACACATCTTACATTCAAAAAACACTTTAAAAAACATAAACATGGCATTTATTTACCATGTCTTTCCTAGGTATCATCATCATCTTAAAGAAATATTGTTGCTAAAGATAACATCATTGAAATAAGCATCCTAAAATTTTAATATTTTTTTGTTTGTTAGGAAGGGGGGCTTAGCTGAATATATATTATGAAAAAATATCTTAATTACAAAGAGAAAATGAATCTTTGTAGTCCCTGAACAAATTCTTCATGTTGGTGACTCACCTCTACTACCACTTGAAATTTTCCAGAATAGTTCTCTATCTTCCTCTCAAAAGCCACCAGGACTTCTTGCATAGGAGCAAGCCTTTCAGGACTGGTTTCAAGATCTTTTGGATTCCAGCTGCTGGAAAAGAAGGGCCACCATTTTTGGTCTCAGGAACTCTTTGGAAATATTTAATAGAGTCCATTCTTCAGATTTTATAAAACTGTTTCTTAAGGGAGTTATTCTCTTTGTTTTAATTATTGTTCTTAATAATAAAGTAAACCACACTTACTTAAAAACAGAAAAATTTTAATGATGAATTAGAGATACCAGTTTTTACACCTTTTCACAACTTCTGGATATTTTCAGATCTTGATTTTTCTGTTGCAACATTTGTTATTTGCTACAATTGTTATGTGCCTCTCAGAGAATCCTTTTTTTTTAAGCAATAAAATTAAACAGAGCTGTGACAAAAGTTGAAAAAGTTTCACATCACATTCTTTTGTCACCCTTACTATGAAACAACACTATTTTAAGTCCAGGAATAAACCATTACTTTCATTCCAGTTGCTCAAAGTCCTAGAATCATCTTGGATTCTTCCCTCTCTTATCAGAAGTCTTGATGATCTTAACTCCTTAATATTCTTTGTAGTACCTCCCATAGCCCCTCCCCCACTTAATCAACCCTACTGCTTCCACTTTAGTTTAGGATCTAGTCACCTCTGGCCTTAGACTACTACAGGATCAAGCCCATCAAATTTACCATTTTAAAAGGAACATCAGATGTCACTCCTCCACTTATAATATTTTAAGAGCACCCTGTCCCTTCCTATCCCTGCCCCCTATCCCTCATAGGATCAAGTCCAAACCAGCCTGTGGCTACACTTTTCACCTTCACCACTTAGGAGACACTTAACTGCACTCATCAGCATTCTAGTCACAAACTAGAGTACAACATGCTTCCTCAATCCTGCTGCCTAGTAGGCCCTTTTCACATACTTTTAGAAATTCAGAAAATATATTCATCACTATAAAAAAAATTAGTGAAAGATATTTTGAGACTATTAGAAAGTAACATATCACTAGATATTGATATATTTAAAAAAAAAAAAAAAAAAGAGGAGACACTACTAATAGCTAATATAGTAAGAACCAGAGCAAGGTCTACAGAGTCTCAGGCCAGTGCTTTAACCATGCCTTCTACACTCTGTCATTATTATATTGACACATAGTAGGGAAGCAAGTAACTACATGTCTAAAATATCATATGTAATGAATTTAGTCATTATGTTTCCATAATTATTCATACATTCAACATCTAGCTATTTTCTACAAGAACAGAGCCCTCTATATGGGGTTATAAGCCCTTTTCTTCAAAGAGCTTATTATTTCTTTAGTTATACTCATTAAATTCTACTTAGACTATGTAATGTAGAATTAACATTTAAACTGAGTATATAATTAGAGAATCTCAAGAATGAAAGCAACTTCAGAGTGATCTAAACTATACCCATCTTCCCATTCAATGCTAGAATCCTAGCTACACATTTCCAAGTTGTTGTCCATCCTCTTCATAACCATCCCAGCTACAGTAAGCTTACTACCTTCCAAAGAAATCAATTTCATTTGGGGATGCTTTGAAATACTGGAGAGTACTACCTTTCTAGCACCTGCAATGTATTACTTTGGGGAACTTCCACAGACTAGTTTAAGTTATATTCTCTAAAGTTGCTATATTTTTGGAATTTTAAAAATTTATGGGGGGGGAGTGGCTATGGCTCAAGGAATTGAGCTATCATTTACCACATGGAGGACCCAGGTTCGATTCCCAGGACCTCCTGGTAAAAAAAGAAAAAAGACGTTCCAGACTTGCATAGTGCGAAGAAGCGCAGGCCCCTACACACTGAATCAATGCACCAAAAAATGATGACGCAACCAGATAGAAAAAAAAGGTATGGGGGTAGCAGGTGTGGCTTGAGCAGTTGAGCAACTGCCTCCCACACGGGAGGTCCAGGGTTTGGTTCTCAGTGTCTCCTGAAAAAAAAAACAAAAGCAAACAAGCAAAACAAATGAAAAAAACAACTCAGGTAAGCAGATGTGGCTCAGTGGTTGAGTGCCAGCTTCCCACATAGATGACACAGGTTTAATCCCCGGTCCCTGGTACCTAAATTTTTAAAATCAATTAATTTTTTTAAAAAGTATGGAAACAAAAAATGACAAATCAAGAAATGAAGTGATACACTATTTTTAAGATATATAGGATAAATCAGGGGAAACAAAGTTTGATTATTTTTTCTTTTTCCCATCCTCTCCATTCACTGCTGAGGATAATAAGCATTATCTCACAGAAGTATATGGAACCAAAGATTGCTTTCAGCATACATGTCATTAAAAAATTAAGCACATACTATGTTCATATCACTGTGGTAGCCATTACAAAGAACAAAGATATCTGATAAAATATCTAACTGTTGGAAGCTTACAAAATTAAACATACAGACATGTGCAAGGGTAAATAATAACTTAGCAGTAGATAATTAATTACAAACTAAGTACAGAAGAAGGCTTTATTAAAGTAGGAATTTAAGCTAGGCTTTAAAGAATGGGAAGGATTTGATTTGGCACAGAGAAGATGCAAAAAATATTTCAAACAAAGATAGTAGCAGAAACAAAAAATAAGAACATACCCATATGATGGGTTCAGCAGGAAAAGCTCTCTAGGACACAGTCAAAGCTATCTGTTGTAAAGCATCTGAAGTAAAGATGAAGAAACAGGATGAAAAAATGGGATGGTAGAAGTGCTTGAATACCAATTTAAGGAAAATAAAACTTTCATGCTTCTCAGAGAAGAACCAAAGTAAACCTCTAAGGAGAGAAGTAAAATGACCAAAGCAATATTCTAAGAATATTACTCTGGGTAGTGTGTAAAATAGATAGTGAGAGATGACCTGGAATAAGTTAAAGCCTTGAACTATGGTAGGAGAAATAAGAACAGAAATCATCAGAAGCAACAAACAGGATAAAGAAGGGATAGAATATAAAAACACAAGAAAGAAAGGAATAAGAATCAAGGAACGCTGCCAAGGCTTTAAGACTAAGTGGAACAATGATGCTAACTAAGGAAGGAAGTCAGTCTGGGAAAGTAGACTGTTTTAATTTTAGATTTGCCAAGCTGCCAGTAAAATAAACATAGTTACCAGTCTTAATATTCTTAAGTGATACCCATTAATAACTTTCACTGTAGCCAAAATGCCCCAAGCTGAAAAATTTCAGAAATCCTTCTTCCTGTTTCCATATAGAACATAAAGGGATTTTGTAGATATTGATACAAAAACAATGGATGATTCTCATATTCTATTATTTATTCTACTCAAATGTATAATGTTATCTGGGAAATAAAAATCCTTGCCTAGGCATATCTATTATTTTCTCTTCATTTTTATCATTGCTTTAATGGCCAGTATTCTTTGCAAAACATTTTTCATAAAGCAACATGATTTTTAATTACTTCACAAGAGTTACTGAATATACAAGATGAATATAAACTGTAAAAACCATCTGGAGATTCTAATGCCATGCAATCAACTTAACTGTCTATTCACACAGAACATACAATGAAAGTGGATGCCTGGATAAAATGACCAACTACCTGCCAAGGATCTCTAAGATTGCTCAAGAAGTGCAGCCTGACCAGGAATGGTGCCGCACACACAGAGCTGACACAGCAAGATGACGCAACAAAAAGAGACACAGATTCCCGGTGCCACTGACAAGAATATAAGCAGACACAGACGAACACATGGCGAGTGGACACAGAGAACAGACAACTGGGGGGGTGGGGAATAAATAAATTAAAAAAAAAAAAAGTCTATGATAGAGGATTACTAGAAGACTTATGTAAAGTAAAAAGGGGTCCAAAAGGATGTTATCAATATGGCAATGTAAGACATCTCCCAAAAAAACTTTCCCAGAAAATCAGTAAATAGAAGGACAAATTCCACTTGTTTGGAAATCTGGAAAGACTGGAGAAAGACACCACAAACATTAAATTGAAAAAAAAAGACAAATATCAGGTAGGAAACTTTCATTTTGCACCAGTCAGTCCTTCATATTCCCCTCACTCACATACAGCTTGAAGTTCTCCAGAGGCAGCATCCAGGGATCCCCCTGCTGAGGACACAGACATAGATGAGTGAATTGTATCTCATCAGTGAGATACAATTCCACACACATCCAGACACAGGTACCCAAATATAAAGAGATCCTAAGCTGAACACTAGCCACTAAGGAATCCTGCATACAAAAGGGCTCCTGGAGGGGAGGGGGAGGGAGAAAGAAAGAGAAACCACTACAGAATGGCGGGCAAGTACTATACCCATTCAAGCCAGTTACTGTCTACTGGACTCACTAAACACAAACGGACTTTTCTAGAGTGACTCAGTTTTCTCAATGGACCCCATCTAGTTCTCCAGGGCAGGATACCCTAATGGGCAAGAAACTGGAGGAAGATAAACCTTACAGACAAAAATAACATTTAAAAAGGGGGAGTTAAACAGAACTGCTCTAAGACTGGAGGGACACAGAACTTCAAAGTATAAGGAAAACAGTGCAACGAGTGATGGGGAGAATGGGAACAAATAATAGGAGATCAGGAGAAAATTCTCCACAAAGACGAACAGAGCAAATCAAGATTCCCAGAGAACAAACAGAGGAAAGGAAGCTTTCTCCTAGAGGTAAAATAATTACACAAAATTGTAATCTTAAAAATTGTACCACATATCCAGGATAAGAATAAGATGAAAGGCTGAGAGACCCATGTATGATGCTATGCATATTTGTTTTGTAAGTTCACAACTTTTCCTACAAACTTATTGTTTATTTATGTTCATGTATGATATACTTGAATAAAAATTTTAAATGAAAAAAAAAAGAATTGAGAAATTTGATCAGTTAAACATTCTCTATACTAAAGTCCAGAATAAGTTGGATTAAGCATTAAGCATCAAAGAAGAGCCTTAATACAAAGACAATCAACAAAACCCTAACCAAGACAGAAAAACTGACCTTCAGAGTTAACTTATCAAGATAATCAGATGCCAATATAGCAGCAAAAAATGACAAGCCATACTAAGCAACAGGAAGATATGGCTCAGTCAAGGGAAAACATTAAAAATTCACAGAGTAACAGAATTTGGAACAACTAATGAAAGAAGTTCAAAAAATTTCCAATTCAAGGAGATGAAGGAATATATGCATAAAGAGATAAGGTATATTAAGAAGACAATGTGTAAGCATAAAGAAGAATTCAAAAGTATAAAAAAAATTATGGGAATGAAAGGCACAATAGTAGAAATTAAAAATACATTAGAGGCATATAACAGCAGGTTTGAACAGAGAGAAGAATCAGTGAACAAGACAGGGAAATCAATATAATATAATCAGAAGAACAAACAGAACAAAGAATACAAAAAAATTGAGCAGTGTCTCAGGGCTTTCAATGACAGCATAAACATACGTATCATAGGTATCCAGGAAAGAGAAGGGAAAAGGAGCAGAAAGATTATTTGAGGAAATAATGGCCAAAAACTTCTCAACTCCTATGAAATACACATGTCCAAGAAGCACAGCATACTTCAAAAAGAATCCTAATAGACCTACTCCAAGACACATACTAATCAGAAAGTCAAATATGAAAGAGAGAGAATTCCGAAATCATCAAGAGAAAAGCAAGTCATCACACACAAAAGACCCTTAATCAGACTAAACGCCAATTTCTCATCAGAAACCATGGAAACGAAAAGGTATTGGTATGATCTAATTAAGGTACTAAAAGAGAAAAACTGCAAGCCAAAAATTCCTTATCTGACAAAACTGTTCTTCAAAAATAAGGGAGAGTTTAAAAGAGTCACAAACAGAAACTGAAAGTGTTTGTCATCAAAAGCCACGTATTACAAGGATTACTAATGGAAGTTCTGCAGGTTGATAGGAAAAGACTAGTGACTGAGTAGTGTAAAAAAATGAGGACTCAGAAAATGTGTGCTACTGAAGCTAAGTTGGTATATTTTCAGATTAGTAGGTTATAGATGTAGGTTGTGTAATGTAAACCCTAAGGTAACAACAAAGAAAGTATTTTAAAAATATACAAAACAGAAATGCAAAAGGGATCAGACATATCACAAAGACCAACTAAAAAGAAAAGGAGGTTGCAATAAAGAAAAAGAGAGGAAAAAAAAAGATATGACATATATAAACCAGAGGACAAAATGGCTGAATGAAGTACTGCCACTGCAGTAATAACATTCAATATTAATGGGCTAAACTCCTCAATCAAAATACACAGATTAGCAGAATGGATAAAATATATATATATATAATCCATCTCTATGCTGTCTACAAGAGACTCATCTTAGACCCAAGGATATAAATAGCTTGAAAGTTAAAGGCTGGAAAAAGATACTCCTTGCAAATAAGTAACCAAGGAAGAGGTGGGGTGACTATATTAATATTGGATAAAATAGACTTCAAATGCAAAATTGTCAAAAGAGACAAGGAAGGACATTGTATATGAATAAAAATGCAATCCACAAAGAAAAAATAACAATCGTTTAAGTATTTCTGTACCTAACCAAGATGCAACAAAATACATGAGGAACACTCTGGCAAAACTGAAAGGAGAAACAAACGTCTCTACAATAATGTTAGAGACTTCAACATACCACTTCCATCAAAAGAAACAACTAGACAGAATATCAACAAGGAAATAGAACTTGAACAATATGAAAAATGAGCTGGATGGACCTGACAGACATATACAGAACATTGTACCTGAAAATAGCAGGATATACAATCTTCTCAAGTGCTCATGCATCATTCTCCAGAATTCCCACATATTGGATCACAAAACAGGTCTCAATATATTTTAAAAGATTGTAATTCTATAAAGCACTTTCTCTGATCATAAGGGAATAAAGCTGAAAATCAATAATAGGCAGAGAAATAGAAAACTGACAAAAAGGTTAAAGAACACACACTTAGGGGTGGGGGTGGTGGGGTTGAATGGGACCTCTTTTTTTTTTTAATGTAATATTTTTACAAAATCAATAAAAAATAAATAAAATTAAAATAAAATTAAAAAAAAAAAAAGAATTACTCTCAAACTTTGACATCTAATGAAGTATGTCCTGCAGTTTTAATGAACTGCTGAAACTGCTGAAGACCCATGGCCTATGTTTCCCTCCCAATTTCTCCTAGTGATAATGAAAATGCTTATCCTTTGTCTGTCCATTTGTGTATTGAAAGCAAATAAATTGTAAACTTTAGAGGTCTATAGCAGATGGGTCTTTGACCCAAGACAGACTGTATTTCTTAAAAAAAAAAAAAGAAAAAAAGAACACACACTTAATCACTGAGTCAAAAAAGAAACTGTGAGAGAAATCAGTAAATATCTCAAGACAAATGCAAATGCGAACACAGCATATTAAAACATATGGGATGCAGCAAAGGCAGTGATGAAAGGGAAATTTACAGCAATAAACACCTACATTAATAAAGAAGAAAGAGCTAATATTGAAGACCTAACCGCATGTCAGAAGGAACCAGAAAAAGAACAGTAAACTAACCCCAAATCAAAGAGAAGGAAGAAATAGCAAAGATTAGTACAGGAAAATATGAGAATAATAATAAAAAAAGAAGAGAAAATCAACATGCAAAAATCAGAAGTCTTTCCATACACTTCTTCCCTACAAGAAAATCAAGGGGGAAATTACATTTATGATAGCAAGTAAAAGAATCAAATTTATAGGAATAAACTTTACCAAGGGTAAAGAACTTGTACACAGAAAACTACAAAATATTGCTAAAAGAAATAAGGAAGACCTAAATAAATGGAAGGGCATTCCATGTTCATGGACAGGAAGGCTAAACTTTTTTATGATGTCAATTCTACCCAAAATGATTTACAGATTCAATGCAATCCCCATAAGAATTCCAAGTCTTGTTTACACAATGAAAAAGCCAATTACATTTACTTGGAATAGTAAGAGGCCCCAAATAGGCAAAATCATGTTGAAAAAGAAGAACAAAGTCACAGAATTCACAATTCCTGAGTTTCTAACATATTACAAAGCTACAGTGGTCAAAACAGTATGTTACTAGCACAAGGATAGATATTAGGACCAATGGAACCAAACAGAGTTCAAAAATAGACTCTCACAACTATGGCCAATTGATTTTTCACAAGACTGCCAAGTCCACTCAACTGGGAAAGAAGATTTCTCAACAAATGGTGTTGAGAGACTAGGATAACCACATGCATAAAGAGGAACCCTATCTCACACCATATACAAAAATTAACTCAAAATGGATCAAAGACATATATATAAGCACCAAGACTATAAAGGGAAGCATCTTCAAGATCTTGGGGTAGGTAACTGTATCTTAGACTTTGTACCCAAAGCACAAGCAATGAAAGAGAAAAAAAACCAAAGCAGATAAATGGGATTTCATCAAAGTTAAAAACTTTTATGCATCAAACAACTTTGTCAAGAAAGTAAAAAGACAACCTACTCAATGGGAGAAAATATTTGGAAACCACATATCTGAAAAGGGTTTAATATCCAGAATATATAAAGATATCCTACTACTTAACAATAAAAAGACAAACAGCATAATTAAAAATGAGCAAAAGACTTGAAAAAGCATTTCTCCAAAGAAGGTATACAAATGAAAGATGTTCAACATCACTAGTTATTGGGAAATGCAAATCAAAACCACAATGGGATATCATTTCACACTTACTAGAATGGCTACTACTAAAAAAAAAAAATAGAAAACTACAAGTTTTGGAGAGGATGTGGAGAAATAGGAACACTCATTCACTGCTGGAAGGAATGTGAAAATGGTGCTTCCGCTGTTGAAGACAATTCGGCAGTTCCTCAGAAGGCTAAGCATAGGATTGCATACGACCCAGCAATCCTGCTACTAGGTATATACCCAGAAGAATGGAAAATAGGGACTCACACTGATATTTGCACACCAATGTTCACAGTGGCATTATTCGCAATTGCCAAAAATGGAAGCATACTAAGTATCCATCAGTCGATGAATGAATAAACAAAATATGGTACAGTCATAAAAAGGAATATTTAGCCATAAAAACAAATGAAGTCCTGCTACATGTGACAACCTGGATGAACCCTGAGGACATTATGATGAATGAAATAAGTCAGACACAAAAGGTCAAATATTGTGTGATCTCACTGATATGAACTAAGTATAAGCAAATTCATAGAGGCAGAATCTTGAATACAGCTGATCATGGGATAGATTGGGTTTAGAGAATTGGGAGTTGATACTTGATCTGAACAGAATTTCTATTGCGGTTAATTCCAAAGATTTGGAAATGGATGGTGGCAAGAGTAGCACAATATTGTGAGTATAATTAACAGCACCAAATTATATAGGTGAATGTGGTTAAAAGAGGAAATTTTAGGTTGATATTTAACTAGTATAAAAATTGAAAGATAAAACATAGGACTGTTTAATACAGTAAGCCCTAATATAGACAATGAATTATAATTAATAGTACTTGTATGGATTATAAAAAATGTACAACATTAATACAAGGAGCTAATAATAGGGGGATATGTGGGAAAAAATATACCTAATGTAAGCATTGGACAATAGCTAACAGTACTATTTTAACAATCTTTCATCAACTATAACAAAGATAATTACTGTTAAAAAAATAGTAGTAGTACAGTTATAAAAATGTTAACAAATGTTCCACACCAATGCAAGGAGTTGGTGGTGGGGCAGTAAATGGGAATCCTATATTTTAAGTATTACTGGTCTATAAACCCACAACTTCTTTAGTTAAAAAACTAAAAATTAAGTTAAAATTTAAAAAGTGTGGTCCAAGGCTTACCAAGATAAATATTGAATATATATTTTTCATTATGGACAAGATTTCACGAAGATATTTACCCATACAAGGTAAAAAATAAAAGTGATAGTATTTATAAAAGTATAAAAAACCTTGGTCTTTTCCAAAAATGTGAGAAGTACAAGAAAATAAACACAAGATTAAAGACATTTAATCCGACCATGAGCCACAATAAAAGAATTAAGATGGGGTATGGGTATAGCTCAGTGTTTGAGTGTCTGCTTCCCATGTATGAGGTCCGGGATGAATCCCCCAAACCTCCTAAAACAAAACAAAACAAAAAAAGAATTATGATTAAGTTTTGTTGGTTATTTTTTAGGTCAGTAACTTTACCCTATTTCTCTGATAATAAAATAAAAATAAGTTCAGGGAAGTGGATGAGGCTCAAGCAGTTGAATGACTGCTTCCCACATGGGAGGTCCTGGGTTCAGTTCCCGATGGCTCCTAAAAACAAAAATACAAACGACAAGCAAACAAATGAAACTAACTCAGGAAAGCTGATATGGTTCAGTGGTTGAGTGCTGGAGTCTAGAGTTTAATCCCATGTTCCAGCACCTCATCAATAAATAAATAAATAAAGTTCAGGTAGACTAATTATTTTCTTTCAAAAATAAACTTACAGCAATTCTAACAGAGCTATGCTTATGGTAGATGAATTAAAAATTCATATACAAGCACACATAACACATAAGCAACCAATATATTCTTTATTTTATATCATTTGATAAGTATCCCAGGGGCAGACTTAAAAAGTAATTACATTTTACAGAGACAAATAAAAAGAACACATTTATTAAATAGCATGACTGAGCTCTGAGACTAAATCACTTTTCCACATTTACTAAACTTTTAAGATATAAAAAGAGGAAAATGGATGTGGCTCAACCAACTGGGCTCCTGTCTACCATATAGGTGGTCCAGGGTTTGATGCCCAGGACCTCCTGCTGAGGGCAAGTGGGCCCACGCAAAAACGCCATCCCACACAGGAGTGCCACCCTGCATGGAAATGCCACCCAGCATGGGAAATTCCCCTCACGCAGGAGTGCCAGCCAACACAGAGAGTTGGTGCAGCAAGATGATGCAACAAGAGACACAGAGGAGAGAAAATTAGAAGACGTAGCAGAACAGGGAGTTGAGGTGGCACAAGAGAGTAGTCGCCTCTCTCCCACTCCGGAAGGTCCCAGGATCGGTTCCCACAGCCACCTAATGAGAATACAAGCAGACACTGAAGAACACACAGCAAATGGACACAGAGAGTAGACAACAGGGGGTAACGGGGGAAATAAAATAAATCTTTAAAAATTTTTTTTTAATTAAAAAAAGATGTAAAAAGATTTAGGACTAACCAAAACTAAAGATCATATTTGGAAATCAGAAAAATTATTATCATGAAATGTCGGGGATGGGGGAAAACAGAGGTACAATTATATGCAGTAAAAACATTTATCTTCTATAAATAAATATGTCAAGCATTTTTTATATAAAAGAAATTATTACAAAATATCTATATGAATATGGTATACTAAAACATATTGTGGTCATTACTTTTCTTAATCTGAATTAAGAGTCACAGTCAACAGGTATAGATCGCAAAAGATCAAATGTCAATATATAGCAGAACTAACCTAAAGGGATCAAAATTAGTGTAGTGGTTGCCTCCAGGGCAGTTGGTACGAAAGTGGCATAAGGGAACCTTCTAAATTATGGAAATGCTCTATATCAACAAATGTGTAGACATTTGCCAAGACTCACAGAACTCATATCTATGAATTGTACTCTCTGTAATTATACTTCAACTTTTGTAAATTAAAAAAATAAAATAAATTTTATTATAAAGTTGAATTAACCACCACAGGAAACAGGATGTACTTTTAAAATAATGATTTCCTTTGACTGAATGAGGAGAAATCTCAATAGTGAATTGATATGACAACCCAAATATTTACCTCAAAATGCCTTAACATCCAATATTAGTAAAGTGAAATAATTATTTTTTGCAAATATTCTCAAAAGGTAATTTCATTTATATTCAATAATACCACACAATGCATCTATTTGTCTATTTATTCAGTATTATTTCTAGCAACCAATTCATCAGAGCAGATTAACAAAGAAGCTAATAAATTGCTGAAAATCAGAAAGCTATTCAAGGCAGTAATACTGAGGTTTTTATGCAATGAACAAATGGACTAATACTACTAACAGGCTAACATTTATTGGGTACTTAAAATGTACCAGGTACTGTTCTCAACACTCCACCTATATTAACTTACTTGATATCCTTACAGAGGTAGGCCTATTACTATTCCCATTTTACAAATAAAGAAACTGAGCTACCCTAAGGTTAAGTATCATATCAAGATCATACAGGTCTAATTCCAGCAGTTTGACCCTAGAGACCACCTTCTAGACACTTTGTTCTACTGACCCTCTAGAATCACAGGCCACAAAATTTCCAGACTAAAATAAAGTTTGTGTTCTATGGTATGGAACATTGAGATCTTCACCAATTACTTAATCATTTATATTGTCTAGGAGCTCCAGAATGATTTTTAAAGAACAACTCTGACTTTGCAGGCAAGTATTCATAGGCCACCACAAGAACGCAGCTAGACTGTCTGTGTAAGGAATATGACTAGCCTTTTTTTTTTTTAAAGTAAAACATTATTATCTATTCATTTGATTTCTGACTGAAAGCACTCCATCTTTATTTCTCATCATGGCACACCTGGAAAAGGAACTTTATGATACATGGAGCTACTATGGAGCATTATCTGGTGACAAGTAAATCATAAAGTTTCCCATGCCAAAATTATAATTATTAAGTCAAGAATTTCAAGAAGTTGACAAATGGGACTAGACATATAACATTCAAATACAATTTCAAATATTGTAGATTTAATCTTTTTTTAAAAAAAATTCTTACATTTTTAATAGTTCACTATCTTGCAATGCTACTGTAATCTATTACATGGCAAACCAATGAATCACTGTCCTCTGACTGGGAAGTTCTGGTCTAAGATATAGGAAGAAAAGAGATGCATTTCAGTTCCATGGGAGAAAATTCACCTCAAATATAACCTGCTATTCAACTCTTCTCAGTACTGTAGTTGAGAAAAATAATTCCTATAAAATTTATGTGAATTGTCCAGGGATTTCATGTTTTGTCCTTAGTTTGAAATGAACCATTAAAAAGTAATATACTTTTTGAGCCTAGAATGTTTTGTACCTCCATAACCACTGCAAACACCAAGTTAAATTCTCAAGTTACATGTTTTTTTGAAGAAAACTTAAGAAACAACATCATGAAGTCTTTTACCACATTTTTAATATAGAGATGTTTGGAGCATTGCCTTATATGAAGTGTTTCAAAAAGCCCTTCTTCCTTGATGTAACTAGTATGTTTTCTCAAGGATCTAGAAAATGCGCAAATGATCATATTTCCTTTCACATGTTAGCCAGCAAAAAGCATTCTTTCTACCCTTGCCTTACCTAGGCATCTCAGTTTTTATGTAATATAAATTTACTTAGCCTTCATACTGACTAAAAGTAATTTCAAAAAGGCATAAGCAAAAGTGGTATCATTTCATTGTCAATTACAAAATAGAGCCTCTAAAAATAATCATTTTTACATTAACAAACTTAACAATTAGAAAGTATGATTTTGAGAATGTAAGACTATCATACTAGAAAAAACAGCAATCCCTTAAAATCAACACAGCTAAACCACTCTAAACAAGTCGAGATCAGTCATCAGAACATTTGCTAATTGCTAACTGGACTGTCTTCCAGCTAGTAGGCCCTGTAAAATCTATATACCTCTGTACAGAGGGGAAATCCTTCGAGTCAGTTCTTAGAAGTATTTTTTTTCTTTATCTTTACTAAGGTTTCCTCTACTGACAGTAAAACAAAAACTATGGGGGGGGCAGGGGGGAAACTATGGCATTACCCAGGCAAACGTCATCAACACAAGAATCATTCTTTACTTCAAAATCAACATTTTCGATAAACACAGATTTTTAAAAAACTGACTTAAATATAGTCAAAAAGAAATAAGTATCTTCGAATTAACAAGTTCAAATAAAATGCAAACTTTATACGTGGCACATTGCAGTTCAACTTTTCAGTGTTAACCCTAAGATCAAAGAGTGGTTAAAGATTTTTTAATTCATTTAAAATATTTTAAATAATTTCTCAATAAGAAAATGTTTACCTGTATCTGTTCTGGTGTCCATTGGTCTAGGTTGACTGACTTGACCCTGGATATATGAACCCCAAGATTTCTATGGATTCCAGCACATCTGATGCAAATGAACACACCAATATTCCAGGAAGCCCATCGGGGACCTAATTAAGAAGAATCAAAGAAAAGCAATTATTAAAAACTACAATAAACATCATGAAGCATATTAGAAACATTCTCGGTTTTTACTCAGTAATAATAGTGGTTGACAGAAATTACACACTCAGATTTTCAAATGCTATTGACAGCTGCTTGCTATGAAGAAATTGGCTAACCTGTACTAAAAGGTTATAAATCAATCATCAAGAACCTTAACAATTTTACTAATTTTGCTTTCCTGAAAACTTTCCCCAAATATGTCTAAAATTTTTAAACTAATTCATGTGAAAATTTTTCACTCAGCATATTTGAGCCAAATATAAAAATCAACCGATTTGAGCCAAAAAATAAAAATCAGGGTTTTAAAAGTTAAAAGGAAGAAATTAATAGGAAAAAGACAACCAACCAAAAATTGGCAAAAGGGTAATTTACAAAAAAAGAAATGTATGGCCAATAAAATATATGAAAATATGCCCCACCTCACTGGTAATCAGGGAAAATGCCATTTAAAGCTAAAAAAGACTGCCAATTAGCTCCCAAGACATTGGGGGGAAAAAATTTAAGCCCATTAAGGCTGTATGTTAACAAGGATGAGGAACAACAAGAACTGCCTCAACCAGAACCTCTTATCAGAATGCATAAAACTCAAATATAACCTGAAGTTTTTAAAAAGTTACAGAGGAATACATATAGTATGAAATCATTTACATCAGTTGAAAAACATGTAATACCTTAATGCATACTAATTAAAGTATTTACATATGTTACAAAAATGAGGTAGGCAACTGGTGGTGAGGAAAGAGGATGGGAAAAGGAGAGGTACATAGTGGGCTTTAGGAGTACTGGCTATATTTAATTGCCTGAAGTGAATGGTAAGTATACCAGGTTTTACTTGAATAGACAATTGTCCAAAGAGGAAATACAAACGTCTAAAAAACACATGAGGGAAGCGGATGTGGCTCACCCGATATAGCATCCGCCTACCACATAGGAGGTCCAGGGTTCGGTAGCCAGGGCCTCCTGACCTGTGTGGTAAGCTGGCCAACACGCAGTGCTGCTAAGCACAAGGAGTGCCGTGCCACGCAGGGGTGCCTACCTTGTAGGGGTGACCCATGCACAAGGCGCACACCCTGCAAGGAGAGCCGCCCCACACAAAAAGAAAAAACCACACAGCCTGCCCAGAAGTGGTGCCACACACACAGAGCTGACGCAAGATGACACAACAAAAAAGAGACACAGATTCCCGGTGCTGCCTGAC
Source organism: Dasypus novemcinctus (assembly GCF_030445035.2). Lineage (NCBI taxonomy): Eukaryota > Metazoa > Chordata > Mammalia > Cingulata > Dasypodidae > Dasypus > Dasypus novemcinctus. Next base: position 42,214,041 of record NC_080683.1, on the reverse strand, counting down.
AAGAATGAAAGCGGACACAGAAAAACACACAGAGAATGGACAGAGAGCAGAAAACAGGGGGTGGAGGGAGAAATTTAAAAAAATAAATCCTAAAAAAAAAAAGAAGAAAAAAATCATCAATATCACTAGCAATTAGGGAAATACAAAAGAAAGCTACAATGAGATACCATTTCAAGCCTATCAGAATTTATAGTAATGAATGCACAACATTATGATTAAAATATAGCTATTGATTATACACTTTGGACAGATCATATGATATGTGAATGTATCTCAATAAAATTGCTTAATAAATAATTGTGCATGAATAGCCAGAAATAGCAGCTATGTACAGCAGGAGAAGCCTGACATTGCAATGATGTATACAGGTCATTATACATTTTGTTAAAACCTATAAAATTGTACATGGCAAAGTGTAAACTATAAAGTAACCTATAGTCCTTGGTTAGCACAATGCTTCAATATGTGTTCATTAATTGTAACAAATGTACCACACTAATGAAAGTTAATATGGGAAAGTGTGGGAGGGAAAATATGGGAATCCCCTATATTTATGATGTAAAAAGTAATCTAAAGCTTCTTTTTAAAAATTTTTTCTTAAAAATAAAAAAAGTAACACAGTGGGGGAATAAATAGAAGACAATGTCACTATATATACAAGACATAAGATCTTACAGTGAAGAAAGACAATGTCAAAAAGAAATTCATTTTTTAAATATTTTTTCAGTTTTTTATTATTCCAAATTTTTTTTAATTTATTTTACTTTTTAAATTATCATCATTATTTCATTTTCTTATTAATTGTATCTGACTATTCTGTTGGCTTCATTTTTGAAGTTTTGGATCACAGAAGGGTGACAACCATGACAGGGGAGGATCGTTTGTGTGGGGCGTCAGTGATGGGGAAACATGGGGGTAGATTCACCTGGGTATATATAAAAGCCACATAAATGTGTTCAAATGTTCATGGGGCATTGTCACAGTAGGTGGAGACCCACGCCATAACCAAAAAAATATAAAATTCCCATCCTACGGCGCTCTGCCACATTCTCTAATGGACAGCAAGAATCCCTTGAGTACAGGGGCAATGACTAGTGAATGAGGTTGATCCATTGGTGGGCCATTAATATTGATGGCTGTACTTATGAACTTCTACTCTTGAAACTGAAACTTAGCCTAGTATTATAGGTGCCTAAGAGTTACTTCCTGAGAGCCTCCTTGTTGCTCAAATGTAGCCTCTTTCTAAGCCAAATTCAGCATATAAATGTATTACATTACCCCCAGTGTGGGGCATGACTCCCAGGGTTACTACCAAGCACCAACTAGCACTGAAACTGGAAAAAGACCTTGACCAGAGGAGGAAAAGGTAAAGACAAATGAGTTTACATGGCTAAGAGATTTCAAAATGAGTCAGGAGGACATTCCAGAGGTTACGCTTATATAGGTCTCAGCAGGATCTCATTGACTGTCAAAGCAAATACTACCTCAAATAGTGGGGCTCGTGAAGGCTCTGGAGACATCCAGGCACTATAGTCAGGGCAGATAGCTTAGGAGTTTGATGCCTTGCCAGAGGGTCCTACTTTGGAATTCATGCTCCCCCATGTGACAGAGATGGACTCAGCTGTGATTTCCTTAAACATGGCTCTTCTGACCCTTCTATTTGAACCTATAATTAATAGTAGGGTTGATAGGTGTACATCCAAGAAAATAAAATCTTTGGGCTGTCCATTTGCCAGCTGAGCCCTGAATCTCAAAAAAGTTGCAACACCTACTCTCCAGTTCATTGGACTCACCCAAGACAACTAGCAAGGAGATGATGATGGACAACAATCATCTCAAGAACCAAGAGAGTCTACAAGCAAGAGACCCAATCTTCTGACCTAAGGAATTGAAGCTCCCTCTCAATTAGAGACAGAGTGGGCATCACCATCCCAGAATCCTCAGGATTGGGGTATGAACTATGGACTAAAGCAGACTTACTGGTATTCTACTATAAACTTACTGTGATTCTAGCAATGGAAAAAAATTATATCATTGATGTGGAGGCAGTGACCACTGGAAGTTCCGAGGGCAGGGAGAGGGGAAAACAGGTGTAATATAGGGGCATTTTCAGGGAAAATGGGAATTGTCCTGAATGACATTACAACAGATACAGAACATTACATTTCTTGCCATAATCTACAAAATGGTGCAGGAGAGAGTATAAAGTACAGTGTAAACTATAATCCATGCTTAGTGGCAATACTCCAAAATATTTTCATCAATTGTAATGAATGTACCCCACTAATGAAGGATGTTGTTAATGTGGGAAAAAGTGGGAGATGTAGGAAGCAGGGCATATATTTTTATGTAACATTTATATAATCTAAGTATCTTTTTTTAAAAAAGCAACTATTAAAAAAAGGATTAGGTTAATAATGAATATTTAGAATTCTATATTCTAAACAAAACTAATAGCAAATAAAATAATTAGCATAAAATTAAAAAAAAAAAAAAAGAATAGCCAGAAATAGCAACTATGTATAGCAGGGGAAGCATAGAGAGATTTAGAGGTGAAGAATTTTCTTGTTTGTTTTTCTGTTTATTGTTATTACTGAAATAATGAAAATGCTCTAATAATGATTGAAGTAATGAAGACACAACTATTTGCTTATACCAAATACCACTGATTATATACTTTGGATGAATTGTATGTTTTATTACTATGTATCAAAAAATTGGTTTAAAACAAAAAAAAGAAAACTACAAGTGTTGGAAAGGGGGTGGAGAGATAGGAATCCTTATTCACTGTCTGTGGGAATGCAGAGTGGTAAAGCCACTGTGGAGGACTGTTTGGCAGTTCCTAAGGAAGCTGAATGTAGATTCGTCATATGACACAGCAATACCACATACCCAGAAGAACTGAGAGCAGTGACATGAACAGACATCTGCACACCAATGCTCATAATGGCATTATTCACAACTGCCAAAAGATGGAAACAGCCCAGGTGTCCATCAGCAGACAAATAGGTAAAGAAACTGTGGTGTATACATACAATAGAATATTATTCAGCTGTTAGAAGAAATGAAGTCATGAAGCATATGACACATAGATGAACCTGGAGGACATTATGTTGAGTGAAGCAAGCCAGACATAAAAGGACAAACACTTTATGACTGCACTATTAAGTATGAAATATAGTGGGTAAACTCATGGAGTTAATAATTGGAATATAGGTCACCAGAAAATGACAACAGAGAATGGAAAGCTGAGGATTAATTTGTACAGATTTGGTTAAAAGATTGTTTCTAAATCTTTGGAAATGCAAAGAAATGGTGAAAATACATCACAGTGTTTGTAACTAGCAGTGCTAATATATGGGTATGATAGTGGTTGAAAGGGAAAGTCTAAGGAAATCTCCCTAGTTCTGTTAATATGACAGATTATAGTAATTGACTTTTCTATTCAAACACTCTTGCTTATCTGGAATAAATTCTACTTGCTGCTGTTGAGATTCTGAATGGAATTTACATTGAATCTACTAGATCAATTTTGGAGAGAATTGACATCATTATGATATTTATTCTTCCTGTCCACAAACATGTCATAACTCTCCATTTTTTAAAGTCTTCATTGTCTTTCAGGATGCTTTCATAATTCTTCCTGAAGAGAACATATGCATATTTTATTAAATTAATTCCTAGATTCTTGTTATTCTTTGATGCTGTCATAATGATGTCTCCTTTTCATGGTATTAGTTTCCTGGTGTACAGAAATGGAGTTCACTTTGTGTATTGATTTTATATCTAGCTACTTAGTAAACTATCACTTCGAATTTAAAAAATATAAACTTTTGTTTCAGTAACAGGTAATATTATACAGAACTGAACTGTGCTATATAAACAGCTCTTTAGGTCATGGTTTAAAAATTCTGAAAAACACTGAAGAGAAACACAAACGTATACAAAAATATGAGCCTTAACTGTGCTATTCTTCACACCTTGAAATGGATTACTTCATGATAAATTTAAAGTTTTCTTACAATTATTTTCATATATTAATGAGTATAATTAGCAAAATAAAAAATGGAAAAAATAAAAGTAATACTTCTGAAAACTGTTAAATATTCAGAAGCTTGTATCTAACAGGTTTCTAGAAATCATTTGATTATGAACAAAAAATACAGAAAGAGATCAATAAAACCAAGCTTTTAATAGAATTTAGGCTTCTTTTTTATGTAGATACATTCAATTTAAAAGTTAGAATAATCACAAAATGGTGTTAAATTCAGTAATTACAATTAAATAAAACTAACCAAAAAGTCCTCAAAAATCAAAATCCCTTAATTACATAAAGATGTATAGGTATGCAAATACAACTTATCCAAAATACCCTAATTTTACATTTGAAAAATGATACCTAAAATCAAACACACATTTGGGATGCTCTATTTAAACATTTGTTTGATGGCGACCCAATGTCAAAATGAATTAGAAGCCAAAAAAGACTTATGTCAACCTTATCTGCCACCCTTGAGCTGCATAAATAACACTGGACTAGTAAAAACCTGAGCAACAAGGTTCTCATCTGTTAATTGATTAGATGAGATTTAGAAATAGAAAATATTTTGAAAGTTTAAAGCACAACTTAAGGGCAAGTTATTAACATGTTATTAACATATTGAGAAACTTTGAAAATTAAAGCACAATATTTTCCCTCCTTAGAGAAGTTTCTACATTGGTCTGCAAAACAATAGTATCTTAACTTTCTCAAAAACCACCCCGAAAAGGGCAGTGAATCCAGAGCATACAGAAAAACAAAAGATTTTCAACATAATCCAGGTGTAGCTTCTTATTTTCCTTAAAACAGAATGAGACCCCATAGGATATCTGATAGACCCACATCCAAATACAATGGAGACTTTTCTCTACGTTATAATTTGGCTGATGTAGTAAATGATATATAATAGAATGACTTAATTAGGAAGCATCATTTGCATAATATGATAGTAACTGTCCATGATGTAAAAAGCTGTAATGCCCAATTCGTAGTCCTTTTTTAATAACAAGAGATAATAAAAGGATTAAAATGTATAAAAGCATTGTGCTAAGAATAATGCTAGCAGTATCAGAAAACAAATGATTGACTATAATTAAATGGTCAATGATGTTTTTAGGCTTTATATATTTACAACTATATATATATATATATATATATATATATATAAAACATTTTATTGATTCCTACAAGGAAAAAAAACAAAAAAATTTTTGCTATTACTTATGGGGAACATTAGCTCCAACCATTTATTACCCACTAAAATAATAATGTAATTCTGTTAATGCATCTATCATTGGAATACAACATCATATCTTAACAATATAATCAGGAACGCCCAAAGAAATACATTTAAAAGCCTATACTGAAATTACAAATGGATTATCCATTCTATCAAATAGCCTTATAAACTTAACTAAAATCTCCTTGATAACACAATAGTTGTACCACATGATAGTTTTGAATTATTAGTTGAAATTTTCATTTTCATTCAACAAACTATTTAATGAGTACTTATCAACTCTGTGTCAAGTAAATGCTGTTAGACAACTGTAATGGCTTAAAGCTGTATGTAACCCAGAAAAATATGTTCTTAAATTTAGTCTATTTCTGTGGGTGTGAACCCATTGTAAATAGAAAGTTTTGACAAGGTTCCTTCAATTAACATGCGCCCCACTTCAGTCAAGATGAGTCTTAATCCTATTACTGGATCCCTTTATAAGAGAATGTTATTCAGATAGATACAGAGGAAGCCACAGAAAGCAAAAAGCTGAAATGGAACCCAGAAGAGAAGAGACCAGGAAAGCTGCCATGTGCTTTGCCATGTGACAAGCTAAGAACCAAGGATCACCAGCAGCCAGTCCCAGAACACCACAGTCTTGGGGGAAAGCATGACCTTGATAATGCCTTGATTTGTACATCAAAACCATAAGCTAATAAATTACCATTGTTTAAGCAAAACCATTTCATCGCACTTGGTTAAACAACCTTGGAAACAAAACCAACAACCCTAGGCAAAAAGGAATAAAGCTAAGGTCCCAGACTGAGGAGGCCAGAACAAGTGCAAATTTGTATAACCATTTTGAAAATAATTTGGCAAAAATCTCAGCAAGTTCTAGATGAATATATCCTTTCACCAAACAGTCCATTCATACATGTGTGCATATACACACATACATATATTTAAGTTCACAAATTGATATAAATATCGCATATCTATGCATACATGCACAATATACTCTACAGCAGTATTTCAAACTGCAGGTCACAATTCTTTAATTTTAGTCTTAGTCTTAAAAGTATATTTTAATTAGGAGAAGGAAAAAAATTTAAGAGTAGATCATACAAAGGATAAATATAATTCTTCCATACACAAAATCACAGGGCCAATATTCAGAATGATATGTATGGGATATAAAACCTTGGTAAAATTAAAGAATTTATATGTCTGTCACCCAATGTTTTTGTGGATGGAAATCTGGACTACACAAATATTAAACACAGGAATAAATGCAATATGTATTCAAAGAAAAACTTCACTGACTAAATTCTAGCAACAGGCAACACTCCCTGATTATGTTTTCTCGCTATCACACTAGTATGGTTTTTTCATTTTAAAAAAATGTATTAAAGTATATCATTCATACATGAACATACATAAAAAGTAAGTATATAGTAACAGTAGTAAACTTATGAAACAAGCATGCATAATAACATTGTACAGGGCTCCCATATATCACCCCACCACCAATACCTTGCATCGTTATAAAACATTTGTAACAAATTATGAAAGAGCATCGTCAAAGTATTACTATTAACTATAGTCTGTGTCTTACACACAATCAATGACATTTGGTATAATCACAGTTGTACATTCATCACATCAATGTTAGAGCACTATCATTACTCCAAGAAAAATACAATAATAAACGACTATCATACCATATGTTAGTGCTACTACTTCCAAACCCCATGATGTGTTTTACCATTTCTCCACATCCAAATCTTCTGGATTTTTTTAACAGTGGCCATTCTAGCAGGTGTGAAATGATATCTTGTAGCTTTGATATGTATTTCCCTAAAAGGCAGTGATATCGAGCATTTTCCAATGTGGTTTTTCATCTCTTCTATTTCTTCTTTAGAAAATGTCTATTCAGATCTTTTGTCTATTTTTTAAACTGGTCATTTGTCTTATTGTTGAGTTGTAGGATCTCTCTATATATCATGGAAATTAGACCCCTGTCGGATATGTGATTCCAAATTTTTTTTCCCATTGAGTTGACTGCCTTTTTACTCTCTTCATAAAGTTCTCTGAGGTGAATAAGTATTTAACATAGAGGAGGTCCCATTTATCTATTTTTCCTTTTGTTGCTTGTGCTTTGGGTGTAAAGTTAAAGAGACACCATACCTCCCCCCTTTATTAAGTTGAGGAACTTACCTTTTATACCTATCTTTTGAAGAATTTTTATCAAGAAAGGATGCTGGATTTTGCCAAATGCCTTTTCTGTATTGATCAAGATGATTGTGTAGTTTTTTCCCCTTTATTTGTTAATATGGTGTACCATATTAATTGATTTAATGCTGAACCACTCTTGCATAACAGGAATAAAATCCACTTAATCATGACTTATTGTCTTTATATGCTGTTGGAGTCTATTTGCAAGTATTTTCTTGATAATTTTTCCATCTATGTTCATTAGAGAGATTGGCTGTAATTTTCTTTTCTTGTGGTATCTTTATCTAGCTTTGGTATTAGAGTGATACTGGCTTCCTAAAAGACGTGTTGGGTAATTTAACCTCCTTTTCAATTTTTTGGAAGACTCCAAACAGGATTAGTATTAATTCTTCTCAAAAATGTTTGGCAGAATTAACCTGGACTTTTCTTTGTTGGAAGATTTTTGATGATGGATTCAATCTCTTTATGATGGGTTTGTTGACTTCCTGTATTTCTTGCAAAATCCGTAAGTTGTTTGTACATTTCTAGAAATTTGTCCATTTCATCTAGGTTGTCTAATTTGTTAGTATACAGTTTCTCATAATATCCTCTTACGATCCTTTTTATTTGTGGAGTCATTCATTAGTCCCCCTCTCCCTTTATTCTTGATTTTATTTGTATCTTCTCTCATTTTGTCAGTCTTGCTAAGGGTTTCTTGAGTTCTTTGATTTTCTCAAGGAACCAGCTTTTGATTTTGTTGGTTTTCTCTACTGCTTTTTTGTTCTGAATTCATTTATTTCCACTCTAATCTTTGTTTTTCTTTTTTTCTGCTTGCATTGGGATTGGGATTGGTTTGCTGCTTTCTAGTTTCTCTACTAGCTCTGCTAGTTCTTTGATTTTAGCACTTTCTTCTTTTTTAATATAAGGATTTAAATCTGTAAATTTCCCTCTCAGTACTGCCTTCACTATATCCCATAAGTTTTGATAAGTTGTGTTCTTGTTTTCATTCATCTCAAGATATCTACTTTCTCTTGCAATTTCTTCTTTGACCCACTGATTGTTTAAGAGTATGTTGTTTAGCATCCATATATTTTCAAATTTCCCCCTTTCCCACTGGACTTCCAGCTTCATTCCACCATCATGATCAGAGAAAGTAAGGTGCTTTGTATAATTTCAATCTTCTTGAATTCATCGAGAACTATGCTTTGGCCCAACATGTGGTCTATCCTGGAGAAAGATCCATGAGCACTTGAGAAGAATATATAACTTGCTGATTTGGGGTACAATATTCTCTCTACATCTGTCAGGTCTAGCTTGTTTTTCATATTGTTCAAGTTCTGTTTCCTTGTTGATATTCTAATTGTTTCTATCTACTGATGGGAGTGGTATGTTGAAGTCTCCAACTATTACTGTAGAGACATCTATTTCTCCTTTCAGTTTTGCCAGAGTTTGCCTCATGTATTTTGGGGCACCCTGGTTAGGTACATAGATGTTTATGTCTGTTACTCTTGCCTGGTTGATTGCCCCTTTTGGCATTCCACATATTATGGGTCTTGGGATAGGTCTATTTGAATTCATTCTAAATTGGAGTACACAATGCTTCCTGGATACACATATTCATGTCTTGCATGAGAGTCGGGATATTTTCGGCCATTTTTTTCCTCAAATACTCTTTCTGCCCCTTTTCCCTTCTTGTCTCCTTCTGGAACTCCCATAACACATATTTTGGTGTGTTTCATGTTATCATTCAACTCCTTGAGCCCCTGCTCAAATTTTTCCATTCTTTTCTCTCTGTGTTCTTCTTTCTCTTCAATTTCAGTTGTTCTTTCCTCAAAACTGCTGGTTTTTTTTCTTCATTTCAAATCTGCTGTTCTGTGCCTCTATTATATTTTTAATGTCACTGATGGTCTTTCATTCCAATAAACTGTTTTTTTCTATCCAAGATTTCAAATGTTCCTTTGCATTCACCCAGTGTCTTCTTAATGTCCTTTATTTCTTTAGCTATGTTGTCCCTCAACTCCTTAATTTAATTTAGGAGTTTTGTATGAACCTCGTTGATTACCTATTTCAAGTCCTGTGTGCCATCTGGAGCTTTGATTAAAGTATCAGCATTTGGATCTCTTTATTTATTATAAACTGTAATTTACCTAATTCAGTGTAAATTACATTTGCATTTTGGCAGCAACTATTAATAATAAAATATACCAGAGATTTAATCCCTGACTTCAGAGTCAAAACTCTAAAAGAGGGGGTTAGAGAATAATAAAGCATTTTCATCAAACTCAATTTTCTAGATGCAACTAAAATCACAAAATACATAATAGGTGCCTCTTTTGATGATGGTGGTAAAAGAATGAGACAAAACACAAATCCAGCCTTCAAAGAACTCACAAGCTAGTAGGTCAAGCAATGGTTAAGGTACAAAGAGATAAGAGAACAGATAAGAGAAATAAATGAAAACTGGCCAATGACATCAACTAGGCTTTCCAGAGATAGTGAAATTTGAGGCGATCACTGAAAGACAAAAGTTACAGCAGGTAAGGTCTGGAGAAGGTATACCATTCTCAAGGAGTTTTAGCTGTGCTGTAGCCAAAATAAACAATAAAGTAGTACTTAATTGTTGCCCTTTAGTTTACCTAAATACTGTCTGTTTGTTTTAATGTTTTAACATATATGTACCAAAAATTCACATAGTACAAATAACTAAAAACTTCCAGATAGAGATGAAAGAAAACCTTAAGGTGAGGAAAGTGGAAAAATGTGTTTTACTGAACAATGAGTTATATTATTACTCTAAAAATGAACAGGAATTTCATTGGAGAAAGTAGGAAAGTGTGCTTTACTGAAGGATAAATTCTATTATTACTCTAAAAACAAACAGGAATTTTACTGAGAACTCAAAATAGTTTCCTTGCATCTTCCACAATATTTGAGAAAAAATATTTTTTAAATAGAAATTGTGTGCTCTTCTGAGAAGAAACTTAAAGTTTCTAATTACCATGATAGGTTTGCAAATAGAAAAGTTTTCATGAATATATTTTATAAGAAGAAAATAAAATATGCTGAGGAACAGAGAACCTAACACTAACTGTAAATTTCCTTTAAGATGTAGTTCTTCTATAAAGATTTCTCTAATTCTCCCAATGACATATTTTAAATAATATGTCTACAGTTAGTTATTTTATCTGTCTTTTCTAACAGTGATCTCTTTGAGAATAGAGACTTCATTTTATTGATTGCCATATGCTCCATACTCAGCACAATGTCTGGAATGAAAATTTAGGCTGTCTCTAGCTGTTACTAAGACCCTGAGCCACCTGAGTTATTCTTCCAAAACTGCTGGAAGGGTGCTTTTAGAGGAAACCACCCTCTTATTGAATATGTAAGGTATCATTCATCATATTTCCAGATACACTGTCTGATTTAATTCTGATAAACATGTAAGATAGGTTATTTAGGGCCTCTTACCCTTCCAAATAAATTTGATAGTTTTTCCATTTCTGAAAAAAAAGGCTTTTGGAATTTTGACTGGGATTGTGTTGAATCTGTAAACTGCTTTGGGTAGAATTGACATCTTAACATTATTTGGTCTTCCAATTCATGAACACTGAATATCCTTCCATTTATTTAGGACTTCTTTGATTTCTGTTAGCACTGTGTTGTAGCTTTTCTGTATACAAGTCTTTTACTTCCTTAGTTAGATTTATTCCTAGATATTTGACTCTCTTAAGTTGCTATTGTGTAAGGAATTTTTTTCTTGATTTCTTCTCCAATTGTACATTAGTATAAAGAAAGGCTAAAGGTGTTGATCTTGTATCCTGCCACTTTGCTGAATTCGTTTATTAATATTAGCTATAGGAGCTTTCTTATGGCCTTCTCAGGATTTTCTGTATATAAAATCATGTCATTTGCAGAAAACAGGGCAAGTTTTACTTTTTCCTTCCCAATTTGGATGGCTTTAATTCTTTTCCTTGCCTAATTGCTCTGAATAAAACTTCTAGTACAGTGTTGAATAACAGTGATGACAATGGGCATCCTTGTCTTGTTCCTGATCTTAGAAAACTTTCAGTCTTTCACTATTAAGTATGATGTTAGCTGTGGATTTTTCATATGTCATTTATCATGTTCAAGAAGTTTCCCGCAGGCCCGCGGTTCAAGCCCCGGGCCTCCTTGACCCGTGTGGAGCTGGCCATGCGCAGTGCTGATGCGCGCAAGGAGTGCCGTGCCACGCAAGGGTGTCCCCTGCGTGGGGGAGTCCCACGCGCAAGGAGTGCGCCCGTGAGGAAAGCCGCCCAGCGTGAAAAGAAAGTGCAGCCTGCGCAGGAATGGCGCCGCCCACACTTCCCGTGCCGCTGACGACAACAGAAGCGGACAAAGAAACAAGACGCAGCAAATAGACACCAAGAACAGACAACCAGGGGAGGGGGGGGAATTAAATAAATAAATAAATCTTTAAAAAAAGAAGAAGTTTCCCGCTATTTTTCTTAGTGTTTATTATCAAGAAAGGGTGCTGGATTTTGTCAAATGCTTTTCAGCATCAATTGAAATGATCATATGTTTTTCCAATTCATTCTGTCAATGTGGCGTATATTATATTAACTGATTCTCTTAAATTGACCCACTCCACTTGACTTGGTGTATAATTCTTTTTAAAATGCTATTGGATTCCATTTGCTAGTGTTTTCTTGAGGATCTTTGCATCTAAATACATAAGAGTTATTGGTCTCTGATTTTCTTGTGGTATCTTTAACTGGCTTTGGTATAAGGGTGATGTTGGCCTAAAGAATGAATTAGGAAGTATTCCCTCCTCTTCAATTTTTGAAAGTCTAAGCAGGGTTGGTAAAAATCCTTCTTGGAATGTTTAGTAAAATTCCTATGATGCCATCTGGTCTTAGGGTGTTCTTTATTGGGAGGTTTTGGGTGACTTATTAAATCTCTTTTGTAATTACTAGTTTGTTGAGATCTTCTATTTTTTCTTCAGTAAGTATAGGTAGATTGTGTATTTCAAAGAATTTTTCTACTTCTTCTAGGTTATCTAATTTGTTGGGATACAGTTATTCATAGTATCCTTATAGTCCATTTTATTTAGGTGACATTAGTAGTAATGTTGCCCTTTTCATTTCTGATTTTAGTTATTTGTGTTCTCTCACTACTTTTCTACATCAAACTAGCTGTTTGTTAATTTTACTGATCTTTTCAAAGAACAAAATTTTGGTTTTATTGATTCTCTCTATGGCAGTTAAAGATTATTTATGAGTTCCAAAAAAGAGAGATTATGTTTATAAATTGGTCTGTTCCTCTGGGCATGATACTCTTTGATTATATTAGATTCAGCTGAGATGCCTTTAATTAAATTATGTTAAGATTAGGGGTTTGATTTGAACATATCATTAGGGCGAGATCCTGAACTGGGGCAGGGTGGGACAATGGCTGCCCTCAAAGTCAGGCCCCCAGCTATCCAAAGCTGCAAATCCAAAGCTGCACGATCAGCAATCCATGCCCACCCCAGATCTTTTTGGCACCATGAACCTACACCAGGGGTCAGAGTCTACTGTGCCCTGACAAAAAAGTGGGGCATGGGTGCCAGTAAACACCAAGTAGAGAGTGCAATTTACTGATATTTACTATAATTTACCAAGCTCTTCCTCCTGCTCTTCCCTGGATGCTGCACAGTGTTCTACTGGCCTTCAGAGTTTCAAAATAGTTGATTCAGACAGTTTCTGCCTGTTTAATAGTTGTTCTGGTGGAGAGGCTGATTCCCAGAGCATCTTACTCCGCTATCTTTCCACAATCGTTGTTTAGTTTTTAAAGTATTAACATGCAATATTTTACCAAGACAGAGGTAAAATAAAATATATATGTGTATATATATAGATATATATTTTTATAAATCTGAAAGTACTTAACGTATTTTAGAATGACCTAGTTGCCTCTGGTTGATATACCTAATATTCATGTTTTCCTGAAAAGTCAAATCAGTAATGCTAAAAGATGGTGTGTAGGGATAATACTGACAACTAGAGTTCCTGCACAACTTAATATTCATCATAATGCTGACGAGAAGAAAGGCTCTTTATGGTATTTAATCAATCATTTCCTGGAGGTTACAATATGAAACATTAATAAAAACACCATGATGTGGACCAATGACCATGAGGTGCAGAGATACCCAGAGATGTACTTACCAAATGCAATGGATGTGTCATGATGATGGGAGTGAGTGTTGGTGGGGGGGGAGGGGTGCGGTGGGGGTGGTGGGGTCGAATGGGACCTCATATTTTTTTAATGTAATATTTTTACAAAATCAATTAAAAAAACATCATATTTGTTAATGTAATATTTTTACAAAATCAATAAAAATAAATAAATAAAAATTTAAAAAAATAAAAACGAAATAATTGTGATGAGTCAAAAATCAGCCCACAGCACATCTATCTTTAAAAAACAACGGGAGGCGTGTAGGCAGGCCTGGCGGCTGGTTTGCTGGGTGCTGCTAGGGCTTCCAGCAGTCCAGAGGGGCAAAGCCAGGGCTCCCCCACTCCCATGGCGGTCCGAAGCCCAGAACAGGGTGGCAGGGCCTGCCCCCAGCGGGGCCTGAGGACCTGCCCTGCAGGGGCGGCCCTTGGCTCAGACATGCCCTAGACCAGCAGCCCTCATTCTTCCTCTCCCAGGCGCCGTCCCGCGCTGTTTGCTTTGTGGCAGTCTGTCCACATATGCTTCTGGTAACTAACGTCGCCCAAAGCATCCTGTAAATGCCAATGCTTCCTAAAAAAAAACAAACAAGCAAAAAAGAAACTCCAAGATTCCTGTAAGTACAAAGCTCACCCACAGAAACAAAGGCAATTAATTTCACCTTCTAAAATTGGCCCAATCTTAAGACTGACATTAAAATAGTAAGAAAAGGACATTTTTGCTTTGAGATTTTTAAAATGTTGACCTTTAACACATTGTAGTCATTCTTCAGGATCTTTATAAGAACCTTGTGCAGAAACAAACCAATAACATAACAGAAAATGAAACCTTTAGACCCCTTTGAAATAAAGGGTCTAAAGTAAAATTTTTTAAAACTGTCTAACTCAGAAAGATGACAGTGTAGTTCTAATATTTAATTAATTCCTGTAGTATTGCTATTTTAAATTAAAAGTATTCTACACTCAGACTCAGAATGGTAGCAATTCTCATGTTCAACAAATATTTATTGAGTGCCTGCTATTTTAAGGAACTGTTGGCAGCTCTAGGAATACAGTGGTGAACAAAACAGATAAAATCTTGCCCTCAGGCATCTTATAATCCAGTGAAAAATCAGTATAAAATAAACATGTAAATGTAATAGTATACTAAAGAACAGGTAATGTATGATTTTACTAATATAAAATGGCAGCTGATAAAGTCAGTAGATTACAGATTACAAGGGGCAGGGGAAATGGTGGAGTTAATGCAAAACGGGTGTCGGGTTTCTGTTTGGGAAAATGGGAAAGTTCTGGTAATAGAGGGTGGTGAGAGTAGTGCAACACTGTGAAAATGATTAATCTCACTGAATATTATGCTTAGGAGTGGTTGAGATGAGGAAGTCCATGTTGTATATAGGTTTCCATAACTTAAAAACAAAAAAAAACTGAAAAGACGACAGGGCACAGCTGGCAGATAGGTGGGGGCGGGCGGGAGCTGACCACACATTTCGCCCTGCGCCTCCCAGTAAAGACTGCGACCTCCAGGCAGTGGGTGCTGGGAACATAAGCTGACAACCAGGAAAGTTCCCTCCATTTCTGGGAAAGCCTACTTTCCTTAAAAGAGTGATTTCCTGTAGAAGTTTGAAGGTCTCATCCAAGGAGGAAAATACAGAAAAGCAAATGAATTAAGGACAAGAAACTTTCCAATCAGTCCCTGCTATGTGAATACTTGCAGCAAGGACTGATGTGGAAACTACATATGCAGATTTCATTGTTTCAAGAAAAAGAAGTATAAGAATCGCAATACATGATATCCTGGTCTCCTCTGCAAGTGGCAATAGCAATGAATTAGCCTTGAAATTAGCAGGTCTTGACAACAAAACAGAAGGTAAAGAAGATGCACAGCAAAATTGGACAGAACGAAGTGGAGAAGCCCAGGAGGAAGCAGCAAAATCCAAAAGCTAACACCCCACTTTGACTTTCAACACCACCTGATGATGTCTGAAATCTCCTGGTCTGACCAGAACGCATTTGTTTCCATGAGTGAAAAGGGGAAAGAAAATGGCTGTACTGCATTGCAGGCACCTGCTCATTATCATGTTAAAACTGGGGGCAGAGGCTGTAGCTACAGGCAGACTTTTCTCTACATGTCATTAGCAATGGTTGAAAATCATGTGGCTTGTGTCTGGACATCGTTTTCTATGGATCCTTTCAATTGACTATATGATGAAAATCCTGTAGAGAGTAGCATCAACACTAGATGATGATTTTTTTCTGTAGTTCTGGTCTTTCACAATGTTAGAGGATTTAACTGTGTCTAATCACAAAGGTTTGCTTGAACCCCAGAGCTGAAAGATCTCTGGCTCAAGTATTCACTCAGTAAAAGAACCAACCAGGAAGCACTGTTTTTAGAATTAAGTATCCATGTGTTACTGCTGTGCTCTTTATACCTATTTTCTACTGTACAGTATAGATGCTCAGCACTGCCACTTCTTTAATTGCTTATGAAAAAAAATGATGTTACTGTAAATTTTCATATCATTCATTTTTCGATTTTTTTCTTTTCCATACTGTGGTTGTGTACACAGGATACAACATACTTTTTTAACTCAATCCTTCCCCTCTATGCTGGCAGACTGATTAAGCCTATCAAGACCCTTTGCTTTCTTACACGGCATTAAGAAATATTCATTAATGTGCATATTATCTGAATTCAGATTGTTTGATGTTTGCACAGACAAAAATTCAGCCTGTCGATGTTGTTCTATTTCAAAGCCAAGAGCCTTCCCTAATATTTTTATTATAATCGTGAGAATTTGGGGGAAATGGGAAGGTGGAAAATAGAAGCCAAATAATACTGTACTAAGAACTGGAAATACTTTGTTCTTGTGAATCGAATTTTTCACAATACTGTATGCTATTATTTAAACTTGCAGGGCAGCTTACCTCCCTGAAGCTGCAAAGATGGAAAAAATGATCTTGCAATTATGTAGACACCAATCACAAAAGTAAAGTCCTCGTATTGTGTTTTTCATGTCTTTGTTCACCCCTATTAGATCCAAATGCTATTTTCACTTTTTACAGATTGTAAACCTCTACTAATAATTAGTGTAAACTGCCTTCTGATCAAGTAATAATCAACATTAGAAGCTGACAAAGGCAAGTGGATATGGCTCAAGCAACTGGGCTCCCGTCTACCATATGAGAGGTCCATGGTTCGATTCCCAGGGCCTCCTGATGAAGGCAAGCTGGCCTGAGCAGAGAGCTGGCCCACACAGCGAGCTGGTCCAAGAGGAGTACTGGCCCACACGGAAAACTGGCCCACGCAGCGAGCTGGTCCAAGAGGAGTACTGGCCCATATGGCAAACTGGCCCACATAGAGAGCTGGCGCAGCAAGATGACACCACAAAGAGACACAGAGGAGAGAGAATAAGAGATGCAGCAGACCAGGGAGTTGAGGTGGTGCAAGAGATTGAGCACCTCTCTCCCACTCTGAAAGGTCCCAGGATCAGTTCCCAGTGCCACCTAAAGAGAAGACAAGCAGACACAGAAGAACACACAGCAAATAGACACAGAGAGTAAACAATAAGGGGGGGTGGGGTAGAAAGAAATAAATAAATCTTTTTTAAAAAATAAGCTGATAAAATCTTCCTTAAAAAAAAAAGGGGGAAACGGACTTGGCCCAGTGGTTAAGGCATCCGTCTACCATATAGGAGGTCTGCGGTTCAAACCCCGGGCCTCCTTGACCCGTGTGGAGCTGGCCCATGCGCAGTGCTGATGCGCGCAAGGAGTGCCGTGCCACGCAGGGGTGTCCCCCGCGTAGGGGAGCCCCACGCGCAAGGAGTGCACCCCATAAGGAGAGCCGCCCAGCGCGAAAGAAAGTGCAGCCTGCCCAAGAATGGCGCCGCCCACACTTCCTGTGCTGCTGACGACAACAGAAGCGGACAGACGCAGCACACAGACACAGAGAACAGACAGCCGGGGCCGGGGTGGGGCGGGGGGGGGGGGGGCGGGGGCAGGGGGGGGATTAAATAAATAAATAAATAAATCTTTAAAAAAAAAAGACAATGACAATCAAATGCAATACATGATCCCAGACAGAATCTAAGAAAAGGTTTAAAAGGACATTATTTGGACTTAAGAAAAAACTGGAATATAGAATGTAAGCTTTATTTAAATGTTAAATTTCTTGAGTTTGATAACTGCACTTAAGGTAAGTGCATAAGTGAATGTCCTTGTTCTTAGGAAATGTATTTTGAATTGTGTGTTCAAGGAGCATGATTTACACAAACCACTCTCAAATGTTCAGAAAACAGAGAGATGACAGATGAACAGATTGGCAAATGGATAGACAGAATGATAGTACAAACTTGGCAAAATGTTAAAACTGCTGGATCTGGGGATCTGAGAATCAAGGAGGCAGGTACCCTGGAGTTCTTTGTGTGGGTGTTTTGTTTTGTTTTTGCAACTGTCCTGTAAGTCTGAAAATATTTCAAAACAAAGTTGTTGTTTTTTAAAGTAATAGTGCATCAATAGTTGTCAAGAATGTGGAGAAGAACAGAGGAAAAATAGAAAGTATAGGTGTGGAAGGGGAAAAGGAAGTTAGTTGTTATTGTGTCAGGAAAAATTGTATTTGAGCAGAGGTCTGAAGGAGGTAAGGAAACAAACCATACAGCTATCTGGGGTGAGAGTGATTAAAGCAAAGGGAACAATAAACACAAAGACCCTGAGGAAGGAATATGCCTGTCTAGTTTAAGAAATACCAAAGCGGTTTAAAAAAAAAGTCTATGCAAGGGCTACTTTTACACAAATACCTCAAATGTAGTAATAAAACATTTATTCTAAAATGTTTTTCAATGGTTTTTGCCTAAACAATCATCAGTACATACACATACTTCCAGCAGTACATTTTAAAACTGTGTCCAGCACAGGCTTAATAAGCATAAAGGAAAACAAATGAGAAAAATGCTAGGCTTCCTCCAAAGAATATACTGGATATGTACCGCTACTTTATCAGGTACTAGAAGAGGTTATATGGCAAAAACAAAAGTAAGCTAATCCTTATTCCTCACAAAGTTTCAGTCTAATTGCAGGATACAAGGCAGGCCAATATATTCAGAGACTCATGACAATTAATTATCTCAAGTAAGCAGATTGTATTTACAAATGTTCTGATTCCAATCCGTGGATTTGCTTCTTTATGTGGTACTGTCCTTCACTAGTATTTGCTCAGTATGGCAACTCAAAAATTTACCCCTGATAAATTGGAGCAATTGGTGAAATCTGAATAAGGTCTTTAGATGAGGTAACAGTATTGTATCAATTATAATTTTCAATTTTGATAACTATACTGTGATTATATATGAAAATGTCCCTGTTTTGAGAAAATGAACACTGAAGTACTTAGGGGTACAGGAGCATTTTGTGTATAACTCACTCTAAAAACAGTTCTGAAAAAAGTGTGTGTTTGTATGGTGAGAGACAAATGGGAAAGAGAGATGGTAAATGTGGTAAAATGTTAATATTTGGAGATTATGAGTAAAGGGTTGAGGGAGAGTATTGCATTAATGCAGTTTTCTTCATTGATTACATGCTTTTTCAATTGCAGAAGTGAAAACAAATGAGAATAGCAGAATACTTACATATGGTCATTATATAAGACAAGTATAATAAAAAGAATTAAGAAAAAAATTATTCCTATATTCAACTTCTCTGAACATCAGTTTCTTTATCTGAAAATAAAAATACCAAAAAATGATATTTTTATTCAAATGACTGCTACGTACACAGAATGAGAAAATACATATGAAGCAATCTATTAACCACAAATCAATTTTTTAGGATTAACATGTCTTTTTCACTCTTCCTTTCTCTCTGCCCCATACTTTTCCTTGCAAATTTCATCTATTATTGTTAACAGTCTATGAAACATTAATCTTTTAACTCTAAAACTGATCATGTATCTTCAATCCTGCAATCTCACTGATTACAAGCTATCAATTTAAAAATAGTTTTTAAGGGAAAGAGCACATTAAAATACACAGTCATGATAAACTTCTCAAGATCAAAAATATAAGAAAATACTTCTTATAGTTGAGAAAATGTAATACATCTCTAGACTTGATCTCATCTCTAAGCATCAGATTCTTGTATCAAACTTGGATACCACAGAACATCTAATTAATCATGTCCAAGATGGAACTCACATCTCTGCTTACCCTCTGTCTCCACCAACCATACCCGCTCTTCCTGATACCCTCAACTCTGCTGGCGGCAACACTATGCACCTATTCACTTAAGGGAGAAATAAAGTCATTCTTACTCTAGTCTCTCTTTCACTATACCAACTATTCAATCAAGCAAACTTCCTAATGATTTCATCTTCATTTTTTTCCGAACCCATGACTTTAACCTCTTTGTATGTGGGCCTCTGCCCAGTTCAGGAACTCACCATTACCACCTAGAGTACTGAAATCCTGTCATGTCCTCCTAAATAGACTCCTGGCTCCAAACATTGCTTCTCTGATTAATTAACTTATCAGATAAAGTTTAATTCCCCTTAGCATCACTTGCAAGGTCTTTCATTGTGCTTCACCTACTTTCCCAGCCTTATCTTTTGGTAAGTCCTACTCAGACTATGGTAATATCAAAATATTTTTAAGATTTCTCCTAACCGCTTAATTTTCACATTTCAGACTTTATCTTCTCATTTTTCTGTTTCTCTCTAGAGTTTCTAACAGTAGAAACTTTCTGAAAACGTCAGAAAGGTTTATGTATATATCACAAAGGCAGCACAACAGAGACAAAGTTAGGAAAGTCTCTAACTCAAGAGCCTTGTCAAAAGAAAACAACTAGAATAAAGGATCATATTTTTTCAGACTTACAACACTGGTCTAGGTTCACACTCAAGAAATCTCTTTACAAATTTAAAACTAAGCAAAAGCAATATGTATTTATATGCCCAGTTACCACTAAACAAAAAAACTTTTTTAAGTTAGAAAGGGAGAAAACTTTATCTACCATGATACAACTGACCAAAAAAATTTGGAAGAACTGGAAAGAGGGCTTATATGGAAGAGGGAGCAATAATGAAATATACTATTTTAGTCACAAGGAACAATTCACATAACTTTTTATTTTTCCATAAACAGTGCTACAATAGATAAACTTCTTGAAACTTAGTATACTATTTATAAAATCCTCAAGAGTTTAATCTTCTAAGAGGATAGAACCATGAAAATTAAGCATCAATCCTCCAAAGGTATCTTCAGGTATAGTACTATCATTACAAAATAGTTTTGGTTTTATTTGAATGGTATATCCAGAAACAAATTCACTAAAATGTTTGTGATTTGAAAATATGTTAGATTAATGCACCTTTAATTTTAAGTTTTAAACATCTATTTCAAGCTTTTTTGACACAAAAATTATCAATTTTCTAAAATGTTTGTTTCGTCCAAGATCATAGTAAAAGGTAAATAAGACCATATTCTCAACGGTTTTCAGAATTAACTTTCAACAAACTCAATTTCACCTACCACTCCTTTTAACTTTAAAAAATATATATTAAATGAGAATATAAGATATTTATTTAATAATACTAACCTAAATCCAACACATCTTTTGTTATCAAAATATTACAGATAGTGGCTAGAGCTGGACACATTTGGAGTTCAGAATGTGATGAAATGAAGTATATTAAATTTAAACTAAAATCCAGCTCACAAATTACATGTTTATGTAAAAAATATGGAAAAGACCCATAAATCCAAACTCCAGTAAAAATTCCATAATTGGAATAAAGTTACACCAACAGTATCAGAATTAACCTGTAAGATATAAAAACAGAAGAAATCATTATGTCAATAGTAGCTTAAAAAGTAAAACCAATTACTAGTAAGATCATAGGAAAATCAAAACAAGGAAATATGAACATATATGATGATGTATAAGACAGCCATATTTCTAATTTCAAGTTTTATTCTAATATTATTCTAAGTGCCAATGATTAAATTCCAGAAACCACATTGAATACTGGTTTATTTACTATACCATGGGCCATTAGCAACTCAATTATTTCACCTTTTCTGTCATTCCTGAATTCTATGTCCCGCTATTATTTAATAATTCTTGCCAGAATTCTACCATTAACCATAGAATAAAATGATTTAGTAAATGGCGTGCACGCTGTAATTTGAATTAATAGCGTGCGCCATCTAGTGGTTCAATAAAAGTTTAAAATGTTATTTTTGTTCCGTTTGTTGAAAGGCATTTATTAAATATAAACAGGGTTAAGTAATTTTTTAAAATTTTTAATGATAAAAATATTTCAAACATACAGTAAAGGAAAGGGAGTAACTACCAATACAATTTGACCAATAATATGAAACCACTTTTAATTCTTTAAACTCTGTTTAAGCAGAACCTACTGTGCTTTGCCAGACCATCCACTGAGCAGACAGATAAAAGCAAATCTAAGTTTAATATATTAGTCTGAACCACATTAAATCAGGAGGAAAGAAAACTCAAAAAATGCATTATCAAAAAGCATAACATGACCTCAGGGAGCAGATGTGGCTCAAGCAGTTGAGCACCCATCTCCCACATGGTAGGTCCACGCTTCGGTTCATGGTGCCTCCTAAAGAAAAAAAAGAAAAGAAAACAGACAACAAGCAAAAAAAAACGAGCAGACAATGAGCAAAAAACAACAAACAGACAAGGGAGCCATCTCAGAGGAGGACAAAAAAAAGCATGTTTCAAGAAGATGGCAATAGAACAGGTCACGGAAGACAGAAGACACAGCACTCTTACAAAATAGGAAAGGGCGGGCAAAAACTGTCCCAGTGAGTTGCTGTGAGGATCTGCATACCAGAAGAGTGTCATGCACAAACTCCAAGAGGGACTGGGGACAGAGACAAGAGGTCAAAAGGAAAACTAAGTTACTCACCCCCAAGCCTCAAAAAGGCAACCATCCCACACCCTTAGAAAATAGTCTCTGTGAAACCAGCTCCTGACAGCAGCCAACTGAGAAAGTAATGGACACGTTCCTCCCTGGAAGAAGGGAGGTTATGACAGAGGGCTAAGTGTGGTTTCACTTCAGCAAGTTTGAATGGCAGGGTCCTGCTTTGAATCGTGGATTCGGGAACTCCAGACAGCAGTAGATGAACGATCCACCTCGTGGAAAAGTTTGCGAAAGAGCACGATGGTTTGCTGCTTTCAGAACTGTCTATCTCTGGCATTTGACATTCTAAATAGTAGGAGTCTTGGAGTAGGTCTATTTGGACTGTCTCTTCTGTCCATACTCTCAAGCCTCCATGTTCTGGTCTGTGACCCAATAGTGGGTCCCTGGCTCTGATTTGATAACTTAAACAGGATAATTTCAGTTTTAGAAAAGCTGAACCAAAAATCAAAGAAGAGTCATGAAACAAACCCTCTAGGGAAGAGAGGAAAATTGACCAACATCATAAAATCACCAACATAAATAGATGCCTAGACATCAACAAAAAACTATGAAGCATACTTAGAAACGGGAAGCAATGACTCAAAGGAACAAACCAAAAATCCTGATGAGATACAGTATTTAAGACAACTAATCAATGATGTTCACACAAATATTTAAAATAATTCAAGGAAATGAAGGAAAATATGGTTAGAGATAAAAGATATTAAGACAACAATGGGTGAACATAAAGAACAATTTGAAAGCCTAACAGAGCTTATAGGAATGAAAGATAAAATAGATGAGATTAAAAATGCATTAGAGGGAAAACGGACTTGGCCCAGTGGTTAGGGCATCCGTCTACCATATGGGAGGTCCGCGGTTCAAACCCCAGCCTCCTTGACCCGTGTGGAGCTGGTCCATGCACAGTGCTGATGTGCGCAAGGAGTGCCGCGCCACGCAGGGGTGTCCCCCACGTAGGGGAGCCCCATGCGCAAGGAGTGCATCCATAAGGAGAGCCGCCCAGCGCGAAAGAACGTGCAGCCTGCCCAGGAATGGCGCCGCCCACACTTCCCATGCCGCTGACAACAGAAGCGGACAAAGAAACAAGATGCAGCAAATAGACACAGAGAACAGACAACCGGGTGAGGGGGGGAATTAAATAAATAATAAATAAGTCTTTAAAAAAAAATGCATTAGAGTTTGCCATTTCCCCCTTTTATTCAAGGTCAAAAAGCAATTTTTAACACATGATCGCGCCTGTGGGCTAAGATATTCTGCTGGTCTGACTTGACCCTTTTATTCAAGGTCTTTTTCTATTTACATCACCAGTTGGTACTTGCTAGTAACCACTTGGCACCAAGGAGGCTTATCCCCGGGAGTCATGTCCCACACTGGGGGGAATGTAATGCAATTACATGCTGAGTTTGGCTTAAAGAGTGGCCACATTTGAGCAACTTGGAGATTCTCAGGAGGTAACTCTTAGGCACCCTGCAGCTCTAGGCCTAGTCTATATTTCAGGTACACAGACTCATAAGCATAGTCATCAGTATCAAGAGCTCATTGTTAGAAAATCTTCTTTGTTTTGGTCTTTACAATTGCACTTGGGGGATGGTTGCTGTTCCATTGAGGAATGTGACAGAGTTCCCCTGGCTAGGAACTTTGCACTCCCTCAGTTGTCATTGGTAACTGTTATCTAAACATTTTTATGTTCCCTATATACATGCCCTGGAGAACTGCCTCCCAACCATGTGCCCCCCCATCAATAACACCCCACACCAATGTTCCTCCCCTGCCACAACTGAACCTCTCTGTGGTCCAAAACTTCTTCAACAATGAAGCCTAATATATTGCCAAAACCAATTAATAGGAAAATGAAATATAGTGATGGGTTTAAAGATTAGAAGTAAACATACTAATTTAGAATACTAAGATAAAGTAAAAAATAAATTGGTGTATTAATAAAAATGAACAATATTATAAAGATTTGTTTTTAACATTTTGCCTTTCATCACTATAATAGATGTTGCCCTGTATGTACAGTGGCAAGGCACTTTCTTTCATTTCTTCCTCAGTGTCTACATCCATTTCTTTTTTAAAATTTTTTTTCTAAATTTTTTTTTTAATTTTTAATGAGTTTATATAGCTAAGAGTCTTCAAAAAAGAGTCAGAAGGTCATCAGGGGGGTCACGCTTATGTACTCCTCAGGAGGATCCCTGAAACAGCCAAACTGGATACAACCCCAGGTACTGGTTCTCCTGAGGGCTACGGAGACCCACAGAGACATGGTCATAGCAAATGGCTCTGGAGCTCAGTACCATGTCAGTGGGCCCTACTTTGGAATCTGTGTCCCTGAGTGTGATGGAGTTGGACTCAGATGTGACCTTTCTACACATGCCTCTTCTGTCACTTTTAATGAACCTTTGATTGGTGCTAGCGTTGGTGTATACTCAGGAGACTTTAATCTATGGACTGTCCATGTGCCAGCTGGGCCCTGAGTTGCAGGAGAGTTGCAACTCTACTCTCTGGTTCATTGGACTTACGCAGGTCAGTTAACAGGGAGGTGAAGATGGTCAATCACCACACCAGGAAACTCAGAGTTCCTACAACTGCAAGAAGGAGAATTGCATCCATCATCCATGTAGAATCTAAGCCCCCTCTCGATATAGAGGTGGAGTGGACATCATCATCCCAGGGCCCACGGAATGGAGGAATAAAACATGGATTAGAGTGGACTTACTGATATTCTACTATAAAATTTTTGTGACTACTAATAGAAGAAATTGTATCATTGACGGGGAGAAAGTGGCCACAGTAATTGCTGAGGGCAGGGAGAGGGAAGAAGAGATGTGATGGGGGAACATTTTGGGGACTTTGGAGTTGTTCTAAATGATATTGCAGGGTCTGATGCTGGACATTATATATCCTGTCATAACCCACTGAATGTACCAGGGGAGAGTGAGAACTACAGGGTAAACTATTATCCATGTGGTGCAGCAGTGCTCCAAAATGTGTTCGCCAAGTGTGATGAATGTGCCACAATGATGGGGAAGGTTGTCGGTGTGGGAGGAGTGGGGTGGTGGGATGTTTTTCATAATGAAACCTTTTTTGTGATGTATGTATCTTCAAAAAAATACAATTTACAAAAATGATAGGGATGGGGGAGTGGGGTGTGGGTTTATGAGAACCTCTTAGGTTTTTTTAATGTAACATTCTGTGTGATCTATTAACTTTAATTTTTAAAGTTTTCCTTAAAAAATAAAACAAAACAAATGCATTAGAGAAATATAACAGAATATTTAAATTGGCTGAGGGCAAAATAAGTGAATTATAATAAGACAGACCACCTGAACTTGAAAAGACAGAAGAACAGAAAGAGAAAAAAATGGGAAAAAATAGAACAGGGTCTCAGGAAACTGAAAGACAGCATGAAACACAAATATCTGTGTTATAGGTGTTGCAGAAAGAAAAAAAAGAAATGGAAAGGGGACAGAAAACATTTGAAGAAATAATGACCAAAAAAATTCCGTTATGGAAGACATAAATATCAATATCCAAGAAGGACAACACACCCCAAACAGAATAAATCTAAACAGACCAATTTGAGACACCTACTATTTCAAATGTGAAATGCCAGAAATAAAGAGACAATTCTGAAAGCAGCAAAAGAAAAGCAATGCATCACATACAAAGGAAGTTCAATAAGACTAAGTGCTGATCTCTCAACAGAAACCATGAAGGCAAAAAGGCAGTAAATGATATATTTAAGGTACAGAAGGAGAAAAACTGCCAATCAAGAATTCTTTATTCTGCATAACTGTCCTTCAAAAATGAGAGTGAGTTTAAAATATTCACAGATAAGAGTCTGTCATCAAGAGACCAGATTTATAAGCAAGACTAAAGGGGGTTACAACCTGAAAGGAAACGTCAAGAACCAGAGGCTTGGAGAAGAGTGTAGAAAAGATTATAAGTAACGGTAACTAAAAGGGTAAAGAGACAGACAATAGTAAGATATGACAACAGAAACCAAAGGATGAAATAGATGAAGTAAGTACTACCTTTACAATAATAACATTGAATGTTAATGAATTGAACTACCAAATCAAAAGACACAGACTAACAGAATGGATAAAAAAAATATAAGCCATCTATCTGCTGTATATAAGAGATTCACCTTAGACACAAAGACATAATCAAGCCGAACATGAGAGGGTAGAAAAAAATATTCCAAACAAACAGTAGCCAAAAAAGATCTGGAGTAGTGATACCAACATCAGACAAAATGGATTTTAATGCAAAACAGCTATAAGTGATGGAGAAGATCACTACATGTCAATAAAATGGGCAAGTCACCAAGGAAAAATAACAATAATGAATATTTCTGCATCAAACCTCTGTGTCCCAAGATACACAAAGCTCACACTGGCAAAAGAAAAGAAAGAATTAGACATCTCTACAACAAAAGTTGGAAACTTGAATACACCACTCTTAGTATTAGATAGATTATCTGGACAGAGGACAAACAAGGAAACAGAAAGTTATAATAATAAGTGAAATGAACTAGACCTAGCAAACATTTATAGAACATTATATCCCAAAACAGCAGGATATATATTCTTCTCAAGGGCTCATGGCTCTTTCTCCATATTTTGGTTCAAAAGCCAGATCTCAATAAATTTTAAAAGACTGAAATTATGCAAAGCACCTTCTCTCATCATAATGGAATGAAACTGGAGATCAATAACAGATGGAAAAAGGGAAAACCACAAATTATGGAGATTAAAAACCACACTCAAATAATCATAGGTCAAAGAAGAAATTGCATGAGAAATCAGTATGTATCTAAGAGACAAATGAAATTGAGAACACAACATATCAAAACTTACGGGATACAGTTAAGGCATGGCTGAGAGGGAAATTTACAGCCCTAAACACTTACATTAGACTCCCGGGGATGAGCCTCCCTGGCATTGGATTACTACCAAGTACCAGCTGATGATGTAACTAGAAAATGACCTTGAATAAAAGGGTCAACTCGGACCAGCAGAATATCTCAGTCTACATATAATACCAGGAGTTAAAAATGCTTTTTGACCTGAATGAAAGGGAGAAATGGAAAGGACAAATGAATTTATATGGCTATGAGTCTCCAAAAAGAGCCAGGAGGTTATCAGAGTGGTTGCCCTTATGCACACCTCAGCAGAGTCCCAGAGACAGATAAAGTAGATACAATCCCAGGTATTGATTCTTCTGAGGGCTACAGAGACCCGCAGGTTCTACGGTCATGGCAGATGGAGTTCAGTGCCATGTCAGTTGGCCCTACTTTGGAGTTTGTGTTTCTGTGTGATGGAGCTAGACTCAGATGTGATCTTTGTCCACAAGCCTCTCCTGTTACTTTTACTGGAACTGGAGTTGGTGCTGGGGTTTAATGTATACTCAGGGGTCCTGAATCTCTGGACTGACCATGTGATAGCCAGGCCCTGAGCCTCAAGAGACTTGCAACTCCTACACTCTGGTTTATTGGGCTTACCCCACTCAGCTAACATGGAGGTGAAGAAGGTCAACCACCACACCAGGGAGCCAAGAATGCCTGCAACTGAAAGCAGGAGAATTGCATACAGCATCCATGTGGAATCTAAGCCCCCTCTTGATATAGATGGGGAGTGGACACAACCATTCTAAGGTCCACAGGATGGAGGAACAGAGTATGGATTAGAGTGGACTTACTGATACTCTATTTATGAACTATTGTGATTAGTAATCGAAGAAAATGTGGCATTGGTGTGGAGAAAGTGGCCATGGTGGCTGCTGGGGTTAGGGAGTGGGAGGAAGAGATGTGATGTGGGGGCATTTTCGGGGGTTGGAGTTGTCCTGGGTGGTGCTGCAGGGACAGTTACCAGACACTGTATGTCCTCCCATGACCCACTGGGTGGACTGTGGGAGAGTGTGGGCTATGGTGTGGACCATTGACCATGAGGTGCAGCAGTGTTCAGAGATGTATTCACCATATGCAATGAATGTCTCATGATGATGGAGGAGGTTGTTGTTATGGGGGGAGGAATGGGGGGAGGGTGTGGGGGGTATATGGGACCTCATATTTTTTTAATGTAACATTAAAAAAATAAATGAAGACAAAAAAAAAGAAAAAGAAAATACAGCTCAAATCAAAGATCTAAGTGCACACCTCAAGAACTAGAAAAAGAATAGCAAACTAATCCCAAAGCAAGATGACAGAGAGAAATAAAGACTGGAGGATAAATAAATGAAACTGAGGATAAAAAACAATAGAGAGAATTAACAAAATCAAAAGCTGGTTCTTTGAGAAGTTCAGCAAAATCCACACAAACTCTTACCTAAACTAACAAAGAAAAAGAAAAAGGATGCAAATAAGTAAAATCAGAAATGAAAACAGGGACTGTACAGAAATAAAAGATATCAAAAGAGGATACTATGAACAATACATCAACAAACTAAACAGCATGTATGAAATGAACACATTCTTAGAAACACACAAACAACCTACAGGGATCCTAGAAGAAATAAAAGAGCTCAACAGGGAGTAGATGTGGCTCAAGCAGTTGAGTGCCTTCCCACATAGGAGGTCCCAGCTTCAGCAACCAGTGTCTCCTAAAAACAAATAACAAACAAGCAAAACAAATGAAAAAACCAACTCAGGGGAGCCGATGTGACTCAGTGGTTGAGTGCCAGCTTCCCACATACAATGTCCTGGGTTCAATACCCAGCTCCTGGTAACAGAAAACAAAACAAAATAAAACTAAGCAAAACAAAGAAACAAAAAAACCACAAGTGAAGAGAGTCATCAAAAAACTCCCACAAGTGGAGAGCAAATGTGGCTCAAGTGAAAGAACTTCCACCTACCATATGGGAGGACTTGGGTTCGATCCCTGGGGCCTCCTGGTGAAAAAGAAAAGTGCCCGCATGGCAAGCCAGTGCCTGCACAAATACCCACATGGTGAGCCAGTGCCCCACACGAGTGAGTCACACAGCAAGATGATGATGCAACAAAAGAGAGACAAGGGGAGAGTCAAGGTGAAGCACAGCAGAAACCAGGAACTGAGGTGACAATTGACAGGGAACCTCTCTCCCCATCAGAGGTCTCCAAGATCAAATCCCGGTGAATCCTAAAAAGAAAATGAGAAGACAAGACAACACAGATGGCAAAAACAGCAGGGTAGCAGGTGAGGAAAATAAATAAAATAAATAAATCTTTAAAAAAAAAAACTCCCAAAAGTGAAATGCCCAGAATCAGAAGCCTTCACAGATGAATTCTATCAATCATTAAAAGATGATCTAATAGCAATTTAGCTCAAATTTTTCCAAAAATATTGAACAGGAGGAAATGCTACCAAACTCATTCTAATACCATCACCCTAATACCAAAGTTAGATAAAATGATTAAGAAAAAAAAATTAAAGACCAATTTCCCTAATGAATATATATGCAAAAATCCTCAACAAAATACTTGCAAACAAGATCCAAAAATACATTAAAAGAGTTATACACCACAAACAAGTAGATTTCATCCTTGGGATGCAAGGGTGGTTCAGCACAAGAAAATCAGTCAGTATAAGACACCACAGTAATAAATTAAAGAAAAACTTCATGATCATCTTGATTGACGAATAAAAGACACTTAAAAAATACAGCATCCTTTCCTGATAAAAACACACCAAAAGGAATAAAAGGAAACTTTCTCAAGATGATAAAGTAAATATATGAAAAACCCACAGCTAACACTGTATTCATGGTGAAACACTGAAAGCTTCCCCCCTGAGATTGGGAACAAGACAAGGATGCCCACTGTCACCACTGTTACTCAATACTTTGCTAGAAGCTCTAGCTAGAGAAATTAGACAAGTAACAGAAGTAAAAGGCACCCATAAGAATTAAGAAGCATAATTTTCACTTTTCACTACTGATATGATCCAATATCTAGAAAATCTGGAATATTCCACAACAAAGCTACTAGAACTAATAGATGATTTCAGCAAAGTGACAGGATACAAGATAATATACAAAAATCAGTAGCATTTCTATACACTACTAATGCATAATCTGAAGAGGAAATCAGAAAAAAAATTTCATTTTCGATAGTGACAAAAAGAATCAAATATTTAGGAATAAACTTAACCAAGGACATAAAAGGACCTATATTAAGAAAACTACAAAGCACTGCTAAAAGTAACCAAAGAAGACCTAAATGAATGGAAGGAGATTCTATGTTGATGGATTGGAAGACTATATATTATTAAGATGTCAATTCTACCCAAAATGATTTATAGATTCAATGCAATCCCAACAGCCTTTTTAACAGAAATGGAAAAGCCAAATTATCAAATTTATTTGGAAGAGTAAGGGGTCCCAAATAACCAAAAACATTTTGAAAAGAAGACCAAAGTTGTAGGATGCTCAGAGTTCAGAAATAGACCCTAACATCTATGGTCAAGTTTTTTTTTGACAAGGATGTTAAACCCACTAAGCTGGGGCAGAACATTATATTCAACAAATGATGCTGGGAGAACTGGATATCCATAGGTAAAAGAAAGAAAGAGGACCCCTATATTAGTCAGCCAAAGAGGTGCTGATGCAAAATACAAGAAACTGGTTGGTTTTTATAAAGGGCATTTATTTGGGGTAGGAGCTTACAGATACCAGGCCATAAAGCATAAGTTACTTCCCTTACCAAAGTCTATTTGGAGCAAGATGGCGGCCGACATCTGCGAGGGTTCAGGCTTCCTGGGTTCCTGCATTCCTGGGGCTTGCTTTACTCTGGCTTCAAGGTTCCTTCCTTCCTGGGGTTGGCTTCTCTTTCCTCTACGTGCTGACTTCCCAGGGTTCCAGTTTAAGTCTTCAGCATCAAACTCCAAAATCAAAACTGCAACATTAAAAGCCTCAACTCTGTTCTTCAACATGCCTTTTATCTGTGAGTCCCCAGGGTGGGGACTCCACACCCTAATCATAACTCAATCACGCCCAGGTATAGATCAGATTACAAGCATAACCCAATATTCCTTTTTGGAATTCATTAATTATATCAAACTGCTACAACCCATCTCACACTTTTATACAAAAATTAACTCAAAATGGATTAAGGACCTACATATTAAAGCTAGAACCATAAAATTCCTGGAGAGAAATGTAGGGAAACATCTTTAAGATCTTGTGGCAGGTGGTGGTTTCTTAAACCTTACACCGAAAGCACAAGCAACAAAAGAAAAAATAGATAAATGGGACCTCCTCAAAATTAAACTTTTTTGCTTCAAATGACTTTAAGAAGGTAAAAAGATAACCTACTCAATGGGAGAAAAATTTTGGAAACCACATTTCCAATAAGGTTTGATTTCCATATTATATAAAGAGATCATACAACTCAACAATAAAAAGACAAACAACACAACTAAAAACTGGGCAAAAGTCTTGAATAGACATTTTTCCAAAGAGGAAGTACATATGGCCAAAAAGCCCTCAACATTACTAGCTTTTAGGGAAATGCAGATGAAAACTACAATGAGGGAAGAGGATGTTGCTCAAGCAGCTGGGCGTTCATCTACTACATGGGAGGTCCCAGGTTTGGTTCCTGATGCCTCCTAAAGAAGACAAGCAAGACAGTGAGCCAAGGCAATGGGCTGGCAGAATGAGCTGATGCAACAAGATGACATAACAAAGAAACGCAATGAGAGACACAGCAAGGAACTGAGGTGGCTCAAGCCATTAGGTGCCTCCCTCCCACATGGGAGGTCCCAGGTTTGGTTCCAGGGTACCCTCTAAAAAGAAGACAAGCACACAACAAACAGACAAAGAGAGCAGACAGTGAGCACAAACAATAAGGGGTGAGGGAGAAATAAATTTATCTTTAAAAAAAACTTACAAAGATGTCATTTCATACCTTTTAAAACAGCCATTATTAAAAAAAAAAAAAGAAAACCAGAAGTGATGGAGAGCATGTGGAGAAACAAAAGAACTCTCAACTGTTGGAGGGAATATAAAATGGTACAGCTCCTGTGGAAGACAGTTTGGCGGTTCCTCGGGAAGCTAAATATAGATCTGCCATATGATCCACAATCCCGCTACCAGATATATATTGAATATATTCTGAAGAACTGACAGCAAAGACACAAACCAACATTTGCAACACTGGTGTTCACAGTGGCATTATTTACCATTGCTAAAACATGAAAATAACTGAAGTGTCCATCAACCAATGAATGTATAAACAAAAAGTGCTGTGTATACACACACACACACAATAGAATACTATTCAGCTGTAAGAAGACATGAAGTTGGGAAGCATATGACTACATGGATGAACCCTGAGGACATTATGTTGAGTGAAATATTTCACTCAACATGTCTCACTTAGTCTCACTAAGATGAACTAAGTAAGATGAGTAAATCCATGGAGTTGAACTATAGAGTATAAGTTACTAGGAGACAGAATGTGGGTTGAGAAAAGGGGAACTGATCCTGAATATATGTAGAATGTTTAATAAGATGGATTATAAATGTATGGAAATGGATAGAGTTGAGGGTAACACATTATAGTGAGTATAACTAGCTGCTGATTCATAAATGTGATTGTAGCTGAAATGGGTAGTCTAGGGAGGTTAATGTCAAGTGAAAGAAATCTTTAGGATACTCTACAAACTGTATTAATACTGATTTCAGTGGTGGATGACGATTGTGGTTAATAGCACAAATACAAGAATGTTCCTCCACTATAGGGTGTTAAAAATACAGAGATACATGGGAAAAATACAACTAATATAACTCACAGATTATAATTAACAGTAATAATGTGATATTTTTGCAATAATGGCAAAGAAGCTACTACATCAATGCTAAAGGTCAACAATGGGGGGTATAAAGGGATATAAGATTTTTCCCTTTGGAGTAAAGAAAATGTTCTAAAATGGACTGAGGTGATGACAGCACAACTCTGTGATAAAACTGAGAACCAATGACTGTACACTATGGGTGGACTGTACAAAACATGGGACTGTCTAAAACAGTGATTCCCATGGTGGATGATGGACTATGGTTAACAGTATAACTTGAAAATGTTCTCTCAGGAACTGTAACAAATATACAGTACTATTACATGGTGTTAATAATAGGATAGTTTTTGGAAAAAATACACACAGTATAAGCTATGGACTGTAGATAGCAGTAATATTATGATGATGCTCTTTCATCATTTCTAACAAATATAAGATCCTGGTGGTAGCACAATACATGGGAATTCTGTATATGGTATGCATAATTGTTTTGTAAACTCACAACTTCTCTAATTAAAAAGAAAAAGCATGATCACTAAAAAGAAGAAACTGATTTACTGATTTTAACTTAAAATAAAAATACACTGAGAGAAAAAAGGACATTTTTAAACTACAAAACATTTCTTTTTCTACCAGAATACAATATGGTAGTTATAACAAAGCAAGCACAAGAATGAAGTAAGGAAAACCAAAAGTGGGTCACCATTATATTAAGTCGGGGAACTGTCAAGAGCAGAGCTTTCCAAGCTGCAGATAATGATCTATTATAGATCATGCAATCTATTTTAGGATAAATTGAACAGAACGCAGTGTACAATATTAGAGTAAAGAGCAAATATTCTTTGAGAAGCATTTCTTTCAGTCATATGTATGTATGATGTAGACCTATCATATAATTTTTTTTTCCCAATGTGTTTCAGAGACAAAGTTTCAGGTCATTGCTTAACTAACTAGCATGGGGCCTAGATTCAGACAAACCCAAGTTCAAATGCTGACCCTATCATTTCCTCGCTGGCTAACTAGGATATCCTCTCTAAGCTTTACTTCCCTTATCTGAGTGAAATGGTGCTGAAAAAGAAAACTAGATGATAACAGCTATAGAAAACATTAAATGAGATAATGTACATAAAACACAGTGTCCAACATAGAGTAAGCACTGATATTAATTTCTAATATAGGGAAACGGACTTGGCCCAGTGGTTAGGGCGTCTGTCTACCACATGGGAGGTCCGCGGTTCAAACCCCAGGCCTCCTTGACCCGTGTGGAGCTGGCCTGTGCGTAGTGCTGATGCGCACAAGGAGTGCCCTGCCACGCAGGGGTGTCCCCCGCGTAGGGGAGCCCCATGCGCAAGGAGTGCACCCGTACGGAGAGCCGCCCAGCGTGAAAGAAAGTGCAGCCTGCCCAGGAATGGCACCGCCCACACTTCCCGTGCTGCTGACGACAACAGAAGCGGCCAAAGAAACAAGACGCAGCAAATAGACACAGAGAACAGACAACCGGGGGAGGGGGGGGGGAATTAAATAAATAAATAAATCTTCAAAAAAAAAAAATTTCTTATATACCCTAACAAAACATGGTAACTATCAACCTTAAGATCTTTTTTATTTCAACTTTTAAGTAAGATCAGATCATACAAACAAAAAGCCAAAGCAATAAACCCCCCAAAAAAATGATTTTTAAGGAAATCAGAACAAGACCCACCAACTCGTTGTCAAAATCTTGACCTATAACCAGGCCAAGAACTAAACAAAATGATATTTGGTGCCTCTTTTCTCTTTTGGTATTTTCAACTGTTTCATTATCTAAAACTTTCTTCTCTTCCTAATCACATGCTCCATTCAGGCCTTCATTACCTGTTAGAAATGTCAATTCACCAGACATCACACAATTGTAATGGAGCTTGAGCTCATATAGCAGTTACCCATTGAAGACAGCATAATAGCTCATCTACAAAGAAAGCTATACATTTGAATCATGAGTCAGACATTCATGACTATGGAACTGAAGATGAATTATTTGACTTCTCTAAGCTTCAGTTTCTACAACTACAAAATATGGAGCATTCATCTATACCTAGTACAATTCCTTGAAACTAAAGGTCATGGAGTATGTAAGCACCTAGCACAAAGTAAGAACACTATATATGCCATCTCCTCTTCCCCTTTACTGGCAAGGTCATCCTGTCACTCCTTAAACATTTCAAGTAATAGATTGTTCCCTTACTGCAGCCTACCCCGACCTTGTACAATTATATTAGAATAATCTCTTATAATGAGATAAGAGAAATGCCAAGAGTTCAAAAGAAGAAAAACATGATGAGCTGAACTAGGTGGAAGTAGCTTCATTCAAAGGCAGCTTCATGAACACAGTATAACTCTGAACTAGGCTTGAAAAGATGTGCACGATCTGAATGAGCAGAAAAGACTTAGAAATTTAATTGTTCATTCACTCATTCAGGAAAAAAAAAAAACATGCCAAATGTTATGCCAAGAAAGTTCAAAATACTAGGAATCATGAAAGGAAATAAAAACAGACTTCAAGTCCCTGCCCTCATAAACTCTACATTCCAGCAGAGCAAGACAAACAGGCAAACAAGTTATAAAATGTATACAACATCAGATAGTGACATGCTAAGGAGAAGAAAATAAACTGGATAAGGAGAACAGGAAGTGCTTCAGAAAATAAAGGAATGCTACTTTATTTACAATGGTTATAGACCATCACACTGAGAAAGTTATCATTTGAGCAGAGCCCTATACCAGACAAGGAGCCAGCTAGGCAGATTATTTGGGGCAAGAGAGTTATAACAGAGGGTCTAGCAAATGCAAAGGGCCTAAGGTTATTTCAGCAGGACTAAAAAAAAAAAAAAAAATGCATACATGTAGAGGAGTAAGCACATGTAGTATGGTGGACAGAAAAATTCATCTAATTCTTATAGAGAGCAAAGGAGGGTGGCAGAAGTGAAAATATAGGCTGAATTCAGATTGTAGAAAGCCTTGACTCCCAAATTTGATTTTATACTACTAGCAATTAGGAACCACTGAAGAATTTGGAACAGGTCAGTGAAATGAATGAAGTCACAGGTTAAGAAAAATACAGAATCAATAAATAGTCAACTTATTCAGAATTTTTATTTAGCTTTGTTAGTTACACATTAATAAAAAGTAAAATGCATATTCTTCTTTCCCTTCTTCAGATGTCTGCCCAATTGATACCAACTTTTAGCCTAAAGTGGGAAAAATAATTTATATAATCAATTATCTATATATTGAACCACTGCTACACACATCAAAGAATGATTTGATACAGAGAAAAGCAGACTGTTGGCTAAAATGAGATTCTGAATAAGCTGCAGAATTCAATACTTTCTTATTTCTTTTTCTTTTCCTTTTTTTTTCCAAGGAGGTACGAGGAATTGTACCCAGGACCTTGTACATGAAAAGCAGGCACTCAACCACTGAACTACACCCACTCTCCTCAACTACTTCCTTGTCTTTCAGGTTCACAAACAATGGAATAACTGACTAATCCCATTTAATGCCTGTGATAACTGTAATAAGCAATAAAATTCTGCTATATCAAGATCTTAACAAATACCCTTATAAAGCATATTAACTTTATTTGCATATTTAACATAAAAAATAAATACAAAGATTAAGCCAAATTATATGCCACTTTGAAAACAGTAAACTATAATTATGTAAACGGATGTTTTCAATAGTACAAAATAGAACAAAATGATCTCTGAAGCATGGACAGTTTTAATAACAATCTGCAGAGTATAATCAAATGTTTTAAATTGACTTCAACAACATCTGTGATACCAGCAGTCAGCAATATAACATCAAATTTATATATCAAAAGCACATCATAAGAGACTTCTTCTATAAATTGATATAGCCTTCAGAGAATGGGGAAGATTAATGCAGTAGATTAACTTGTTTTGTATCATTTAGTCAGCAATGCTAGCTTTTGGGGGAACAATAGGATAGCAATATTAATAATTATGTCATTCTTTCCTATGCTGTGTTATTAACTCTAAAGTTCAATATTACATAAAGACAGATGTTCTAGATAAGTTTAAATACAACTATTTTTCAAGGAGCCTAGAAAAAGTTTGAGTTTCAGGAAAAAGAAACAGAAAGGTTTGGGAGTGATAGCCTCTTCATACTTTTTACTATTAATATTAAAATAACATTTTGAAGAGGGACATCAACAAAATGGCAGAGTAGGTAGTTCCAAGGGCCCTTGACTCAAAAGGAACATTGAAAAATCATACTTTCAAAATCAACTTAGAACTCTAGAAAATGGTTAAAGGTTTACAGCAGTCACGCAAATACAATCAAGAAAAAGTCAACTTAAAGATGTTAAGAAAGCTTTGTGGCATTTTTTTTGTTGCAATACCCCACTCTCTGGGTCAGTGCTGGTCTTGAAAACAAGATATCAGTCAACTTTCTCAGTGTGGGACCTGGTCCCTGGTTCTGGAAGGAGTAGGGTATATCTTCTCAAAAACTGTGTTTGTCTGATTAACCTGTCTAAGCACTGACTGAAAAGACTGACTCAAGGTACTTGTCAGAAATTACTAAGAGGGTGAAAGTGGTAGGGAGGCATTCCTCCAAAACACTATAAGGTAAATGAACAACCCACCAACAATGGTCCAGATTTAGTCTGCAGGTCATAGTTTGCCAATTCCTACTCTACACTGTCTTCTAGCATGCAGTACTGCTGAGGAGAAATCTGGTGCTTGGGGCAAAGAATACATTGAGGAAAATAAAAAGAGTAAAAAAAACTTACCGTGGTGATGACTGCAGAACTTTGTTTTGAAAGTGAGAGCCAGATTATACAAGGCATGGGACTGTATAATACAGTGAACCATGTGGTAGAAAATGGACCATGGTTAACAGTACAAATACGAGGAAAGCAGACTTGGCCCAACGCATAGGGTGTCCGCCTACCACATGGGAGGTCCACAGTTCAAACCCTGGGCCTCCTTGACCCATGTGGAGCTGACCCATGCACAGTGCTGATGTGCACAAGGAGTGCCATGCCACACAGGGGTGTCCTTCGCGTAGGGGAGCCCCACGGTGCAGGAAGTGCGCCCCGTAAGGAGAGCTGCCCAGCGCGAAAGAAAATGCAGCCTGCCCAAGAATGGCGCCGCGCACAGGAAGAACTGACACAGCAAGATGATGCAACAAAAAGAAACACAGATTCCCGGTGCTGCTGATAAGGATAGAAGCAGTCACAGAAGAATACACAGCAAGTAGACAACTGGCAGGGTGGATAAATAAATAAATCTTAAAAAAAAAAAGTACAAATTTGAGAGTGTTCTCTCATGAACTGTAACAAATAGACAATACTAATACATGTTGTTAATAACAGTGTATGGGGTATATGGAAAAAAATATACCAAATGTAAGCTATGGACCATAGTTAGTGGTAACAGTCTATTGATGTTCTTTCATAATCTATAATAAACGTTCCACAACAATGTAAGGTGTTCTTGGAGAGGTGATGTATGGGAATTCTGTACATCAAGCATGATTATTTTGTAAGCTCACAGCTTCTCTAATTTTAAAGAAAAAAAAAAGAATGAACTGGGAGATGGTTAAAAAACAAGAACAAATTCTATTGCTCTTTCCACTTTTGTTCTTATAGTACCTTTGTATAAATGCTCAACAAATGTCTTTTTTTCTTTTTGACTCATATTTGAATTAGCTGGATTTCCCTAGACTAGCAATAGGAGGTCAGAGAAGGAGAGAGGGATTAAGGTAACTTTCCAGGCTTTAAGAGGTTTAAGGACTTCCTTCTCTGCTATCACAGTTAGATCTTCCTGATTCTCAGAATTCATCCTGATTCAAAGGAGGCCTTCTGTTGCCAGTTCTGGGCTTTCCTGGTTACAAATGGTTAAACCAAAAGCCTTCTTGATCCAGAGTTGCACTCTTTCCATTATAACAGCCTTGAGGCTGCTTTCAGCTTTAGAAGGAGGGAATTAGATGCAGAATCAGGTCCTCAGTTGGATTCCTCATTCATGGAATTAGATCCCACCTACAGTCATACATCACACTTAAAGGGATGCCTCAAAGATTCATATCTCATTGAAGATTAGAAGCAGAAAGTTATTATTCATAAAAGCACTAACTAGACAAATAATGGGAAATTATAGTAGGTGAAATGAATAAGGTATTTTCCCAATTTTATTTTATGACCACTCTTGATATTACAAAGTATTATTTCATTCAAAGAAATCCCTGAAACTATTGTTTTAATAGCAATATGCATTTTCACCAGCAGAGGGCAGATACATGTTATAAATACCATTTTATTTTATAAATGCCAGTTTTATGGAATCAAGACACTAGCATATTCATTTACACAAAAGGAATTGTACTTCTTGAAGGGAGAAAATGTGCTAGAAAGATAATGGATGGTGAAGATGGTAGCACAACATTATGAATGCAATTAACACCACTGAACTGTATACTTGAAAGTAGCTAAAATTGGAAATTTTATGTTCTACATGTTACCACAATAAAAAAAATTTAAATGCTATAAAGAATTAAACAGCTTTCAACATAAACTGACAGATCTCCCCAGAAGCCAGTGTTTCTCAGTTTATTCAAGAGTTAATTATAATATCTTAAACAAAATAACTATGAAAAATAAAATGTTAACCCAGTCTTATTTCAAGAGCCATTTAAATATGTACTAAAAACATTCCTTGAGCTGCGAAATAAAATCCAAAATTCTAAACAATTTTTCTTCAGAATATAAAAACTGTCAGAATTCCACAGGTTTAAAAAGTAAACTAAACATAGAAAACAATACAAGCAATGAAATTCAGCAAAGATGCTAAAAAATGACAAAGGACCGCCTAAGAAAAACTTGAGAAAGAGTTGTAACATCAAAATTCAAAAAAAAAATTCACTTTTATAAACTTCAATGCTGAAGCTCTATAGGTAGAAAAGAGGCTTTGAAGCAGTTTGGGTTCAGTCTGACAAAAGACCCTATCAATAAGAGCTTAGAAAATACTTTTAATATCTACTATTGTGCTCAATTTTCCTAGACTCTCTTCTTAAAACCTTTTCTCTGAGGTTTCTCTGTTCTGGTTTTCCTTGTGGTCTCCCAGGTCCCTATTTAATTCCTTCAATGATTCCTACTTCCTCCTGTTGCCTCCTACAAAGTCTTGGTTATGGGCCCTCTGATCTACAAGTGCCTAATCCATTCATATGGCATCAGCAAACATTTTTATGGAGATGATTCCCAAATCAACAATCACTCCTTTGTCTATCCCTCTCCCCTAAATGTCTGCCCTATATCTACACCTGCCTCCAGGAATGTGCAAAAAATGTGCACTACATAAATGCACAAACCTGCTTACCAGGTTCTCCCTACCTGGAATGTTTTTGCCACTCTTCTCCTCTAAGTTTGATTCTATGCTGCCTTAAGAAATATCTTTTATTAAGCTTACCCCAACTCCCAGCTCTTAGTGGTTTTACTTTTTCTGAACTTCTTAACACTCACTGCCAGCACTGTCACTATTCTTTCCATACAGATACCCAGAAAATACTCTTTGTGCTTATGGCCTGCTTGTCTCCTTAAAAAGACTCCTGAAGGGGAGGGCAGGGCTTCTACTGCATATCAAAGTGGTTCTATTATATCACTAATGTCTACTCTAGTAGATGATCACATTAAAAATTAAAGATAACTAGCTTCTTTTCCTAGCCTTCCCCGAAGTATTCTTGTGCTGGTCTAGTCCCAAGAATTTTCTCAGTATTGTTTACCAAACAAAATATTTGTAAATGCTTTCTGCAAAGTAATAAAATGACTATGGGTACTCAAAAAATTAATATTTGACATAATTATCAAACACTTACCCATTTACCAAACTCTTACTTTGTGCCAGACATTACACTTAACACTTCACAAACTCAGTTACTCCTTACAACACTGTGACACTGTTATCACCATTTTACATGCAAGGACACTTAGTCTCAGAGTTTAAATACCACACCCCACAGACTGGAGAGGAAAGAAGGCCTGTAAACACCCTGACTAGGACTTCTAACCTCCAGAACTAGACTTTGGAAGGAGGTAACTATTTTTAGTCAGGCTTGCAGATTAAGAGGAATTTTGCCCCATGATGGATCATACTAAGAGTCTCATCCATACTTAATTTAGATGATTTAGAAAATGTGAAATTGGACTTAGACATGATGCTAGATGGCTTAAGAATTTTGGAGATGTGGGGATGGAGGTAAATGTATTTTGCATATGGGACAGACATGAATTTTTGGAGCAAGAGCATGGAATGTTATGAACTGAATTGTGTCCATCCAAAAGATATATTCAAGTCCTAACCTTCAGTCTTGTAAATGTGATCCTACTTAGAAATAGGATCTTTGTAGATGTTAATAAGTTGAGTACAATCTGAATAAGATGGGCCCTAAATCAATATGACCTGCTAAGGAGAGGAAAGTAGACAAATAGACATAGAGAGAGAAGACAGCCATGTGACAGAGGCAGAGATTGTGTTATGCCATGGACTGCCAGCAAGCCAGCACTAGAACCCTATAGATTTCAGAGGAAGCACAGCCCTGCCCACGCCCTGATTCAAGACTTTTAAGTCTCCAAAACTGTAAGACAACAAATTTCTGTTTGTGATACTAATAAAACTTAGTCGTAGGAAACTAAAACCTATCACCACATTGTTCACCTCCAACTCCTGCATCTCAAAAACTAAGCCCTTTAAATTTCACGTCAGTATTCCTAAGGCTCAGCATGCTTCCTCCCTTCTTTCTGCAATTCCAGGCAGGATCCAGCAGAACAAGGAGAGATCCACAGGAAATTAAGTATAAAATGTAATTCAAGTTAGGAGTCAATGAAGCTGAAAAAGGTTTCTTGATCTACTGAGCATATCAAGACAACAGCGCTGAGAAGCAACATCATGTAAAGGAAAATTCATGGCCTTTGGAGTGTGGCAGATTTCAGTTAGAACCCAACCCTGGCTCTGTGGTGTCTTTAGCCAAGTTAGTAATCACTGTAATTTCCAGGGTCCCATCTATAACATGGGTATCTTTAACTCTCCAGGGACTGCTGGGAGATTACATAAAGTACCTGCACAAGAAGAGGTACAAATTTTTCACCTTGAGGGCAGGGACCATGTCTCATTCCTCTTTAAATACCTAGTGATGTATATTGCTTAAATGTTTAGTTAATGAACATTACTGTACATTTTACTGTATCTGCTTTATCTTTACCTTCAAGAACTCACTTTGGCAGATAGAACAGAAATTCAGAGATTTTAGGATTCTGGCTTTAATACCACACCTTTCAATTTATCTCCAACCACAGTCTTCTCTACAGTTCTTCAAAGAAAAGGGTGTCCATAGAACTAATCAAGCAAGACTTAGATTCAAATCTAACATTTACTGACTACTTACTACATATTAAATTCTGCAAAAAGGCTTCATATATATATCATTCAATCACCATCACATATTCTATTAATATGTCAATATGTATTAAGATTATACAAGGTTAATATTAAAACATGCTGTGAAGGAGAAACACTAAAATGCATAAACTTTCTGGGTTGTGTTCCTTGCTTGAATGAAGTCTATTATGAAGTTCTCAAATTTTATTTTGCCTAAGA
This sequence comes from Dasypus novemcinctus, assembly GCF_030445035.2. Classification (NCBI taxonomy): domain Eukaryota; kingdom Metazoa; phylum Chordata; class Mammalia; order Cingulata; family Dasypodidae; genus Dasypus; species Dasypus novemcinctus. The sequence goes on along the minus strand of NC_080683.1, from coordinate 42,171,012 downwards.
AGTACTGTACAGGGATGAAAACACAAAAATTATATATCCTGTTCTTTGAAGGTGAGTTAAGTGTTTTAAAGTCCATTCAGAGCTGACTTTAGAATCTAACTAGCTATGTAAGATATGATTTCACCTTCTCAAGATTAGCAGGACAGTAAGTTGATGGAGGCACCTATTATCTACTGGAGCAAGCTGATGCTCCAAAATCTGCCGTTAAAAGTAATCACTAATTTTGTCCACTCTTACCTACTTCAAATATATGTCCTACTATCATGAACCCTAGATTGGGGTAAACTAAGCTCAGGAAAAACCCTGCTGCTCTGCTTAGACCTATTGCAAAACCAGAATATTACTGAACAACAGGAAAGAATTACTAAGACAAGACACAAATGTGATAAAGGCATTGTATGGTAATAAATTTTAGCATAATAAAAGTTATTAAAACCAGGGAATCTTTCCAAGTCTATAATAAAAGAATTCCTTATAAGTACAGCCACATCACTAAAAATTAATTTTAATTTTTTCGGCAATTATTTCCTTAGTGCCTCAGTATGTTCAAGAAGCTGCAGCAGATACATGACTTGTAAAGATATGATCCACCTTAACTACTTTCTGTAACAAAATATAAGCAGACACAGTTCTGCCCTCAGGTAGTTTATTAAGCTGGAAGACAGGTTCAGAAACTTAAGGCTCCCTATGATAAGAGTTTCAGGTTGACTCATTATACTTTAAATTTCCCCAAATAATGATTTCCAAATACAATGATCTCACAACAAAAAAATTCCAATATTGTAGACCCAAAAAGGTGCATAGTTCCAAGTTAAAAATATTTAAGTAGTATTCTTTTGGTTAATATTATGGCAATTTTATCTATAAAATGCATATTATTACATTCAGATAGACTATCATAATGCCTAACATAAAATCTTACACACAAGAGGCATACACATACACACAAAAAAGTTCTAAAGATGCCATGAGAAACTGTGACAGTTATGTACAAATAACACAGCTCTTCAAGAAAAACAAAAGGTTTGAACCACAGATTTCCATGTTTTTAAAGTACTCATTAGTATTTCAATAGTGTTGGAGATTGGGAAGGAGGGAAAGAGGCACTAATCAAGAATTCTTCATACTTTAAGCAAGGATCAAGAAGAGTACTACTGCTTTTGCAAAATCTTTATTCAGACCATTAAATTTATTTTCAAAGAAGAGGAAAATAACTTTGGGACTATATATGTTGCATACATTCAAATAAGATAACTATGAAACTGTTATATCATCTATAGCAACTGTTAACATCACAAATGAATACAAAGACACACTTGCATCCCTTTTACATCTGAAAAATAGCTAGCCCCTCCACTACCAACCCCTAGCAACCACTGATCTGGTCTTTATCCCTTTAAGTTTTATCTTTCTAGGTATAGTCTTTTGTGCATGGATTCCAACATTAAGCATAATTGTTTTTAGATCCCTCATGTTACTGTGTATCACTAGTTCATTCCTTTTCATTTATCGTATGGATGTACCAGTTTATCCTTTCAGTAGCTAATGGACATTTTGGCTGTTTGCAACATTTAGCTACTACATGAATAAAGTTCTTATAAACATTCAAGTATGTCTCATTTTGCCTTATCATGTTGTAATATTTCTTTATATATTCTAAATACAGTCTCTTTCAAATATAATAGCTTCTCCAACTCTATGCCTTGCCTTTTCATTTTTTTAAAGTATCTTTTGAAAAGCAAAAGTTTTTAATTTTGATGAAATCCATTTTCTCAAGTTTTCCTTTTATGGATTTTTTGTGTCCTCTTTGCCTAACCCGAGATTCCAAAGATTTTTTCCTATGTTTTCTTCTAGAGGTTTAATAGTTTTAGCTCTTACATTTAGTTTTATTACCCATTTAAAGTTGAATTTTATGTATGATATAGCGTAAATGTTGAGGTGCTTTCCCCTCCCCCACCCTTTGGCATGTAGATATCCAATCGTTCAGCACTATTTGTTGAAAAGATTATTTTTCCCCCCATTGAATTATCTTGCACTTCAAAATCAACTGAGTGATGTCTGAGTCTATTTCTGGATTATCTGTTACATAGTGTTGATCTATGTCTGTCTACCACACTGTCCTGTAGCTTTACCTGGTACCTGAAACTTTTTCAAAATTGTTTTGATTTGTTTGGGTTCTTTGCATTTCCATACAAATTTTAGAATCAGCTTGTCAATTACTACAAAAAACTCTTCTGGGATTTTGACTAGGATCACTGAATCAATAGATTAGTTAGGGAAAAATGAACATCTTAAAAATGTTGAGTGCTCTGATCCATGAACACGGCATATATCTGTTTCTTTAGGTATCCTCTAATTTCTCTCAGTAATGTTTTGTAGTTTGGTGTGCCAGTCTTGCACATATTTTATTAAATTTGTCCCTAAGTTTTCATATTTTTACGCTGTAGTTTTTATTTCAATTTCCAACTACAGTTAATTTCTGTATATTTACCTCATTTCTATAACCTTACTTAACTCAAGTTATTGGTTCTAATGGCTTTTTTGTAGGTTTTTTAGGAATTTCTACATAATTATGTTGCAAAGAGTTTGTTCATGGACATTTGCATGCACATGGAGATCTTATAAATCCTGTAGAAATGGCTAACTTAAATTGTACTCAGTTCACCATTCCATGTCATCTTAAGTACATTCGAAGTAGTACCTTTACAAAATCTAGGCTGAACATATAATTTATTTCATATCTGTGATAGGGAGAATAATGGTCCCTGAAGATATTTATGTCCTAATCCCTGAAACCTATAAACATGTTCTATGGAAAAAATGGACTTTGCAAATGTGATTAATCTAAGGGCCTTGAAATGGAGATATTATCCTGGATTACCTGGGTGGAACTAATGTAACTACCAGGATCCTTAAAAGAGTCAGAGAAGGCAATGTGACAACAGAAATAGAGACAGATTTGAAGATGATATACTGCTGACTTTGAAGGTAGAAGAAGAGGTCATGAGCAAAGTACCTTCCTCTAGAAGGTGGAAAGGCAACAAAAGACTCTTCCCTAGATTCTCCAGAAGGAACACACCTGCCAATACCCTGATTTTAGCCCAGTAAGGCCAATTTGGATTTGTGACCTAGAACTATAATAAATTCATGCTTTTTTAAGCCACTAAATTTGTGATAATTTGTTACAGCACTAATAGGAAATTAATATACTAAAGAATATCATTTTACTTCATTAAACACATTTCTGCTAGCTTTTTGGTTCCATTCAGCATCACCAACCTACACCAAAAACAACTTTAAAAAATAAAAATGTGTGAACTTTTTAAAAAACATCTATACTAAATCATGATTTTTGTGAATTTTTTTGTATTGAAGATAAAGCTCTCCAAAATATGATTTCCCACAGAATCTTAAATCCTCTTTATTTTAGTTGGGGTTTGAGCTGATCACTGGTCCTTGAAATGCACTCTTTAAAAACAATAAATGACAGACATTAAGGTCTACCATCAATCACTCCTTTGCTCTCTCGTGAAATGTAGACCAAAAATTTGGGGGAGGGGGGAGGCAGAAAATGGAGAATTACTAGAAAGCTTATAATTCTCTCCCCTTTGAAGCATGTGACCATGAAATTAGCACATTTCAAACAGCACCTTATCTAAGCACTGTTTTAAGTGAAGTAATTTTTAAAAGTCATTTCTTCATGGTACTGCAGCTGAAGGCCATTCAAAGTTAAACACAGCTCTGCCTAGAATCTTAGGTAGAAAATACTGAACTGATAAATGTACATGGGTGACTGAAAATGTAATAGACCTACAGGTACTTTCTTAAAAATGGTAAATAAGTAGGGGGTATGGGGGGTTGTGCCTGGCTTTAGTAGCTGACTGGAAGAAATGATGATTTCTTTGATTTTACTCCAATTACTCCAGGAAAGTTCTGCAATGGAAAAGTTCCAAACAAAATGACTCCTCAACCTGTAAGGAATATTCCTGTGAATTATATGACAAGTCTTGAGATACCTAAAGATAATACCAAGTAAACTTATTCAGCAAGACCTAAGTCATTTTTTAAAAGTTTTAAACATGATCCAAAGTGTAATGAGATGCAAAAATATACAAAATTTAATAACAACAGTTAATAGTGATAGAGAAAGTCACAAGAGGCATGGGATTCAGGGAAGAAAAAGAACACAGACCATGACAGAACTAAAATAAACCTCTGCAGGCTCAGAGGAGAAAGGGATAGTTGGTCACCAAGCAAGTCAGATGCAAAGCTTGGATTCAAACCTAACTTTACTAATTCAGTCTGAGCCAATGCTACTTGCTGTTTTGATGATTTCAACAGCCAACAGATGATTACTACCTGACCTTAGGATATGACTGCAGGTAGAGAAAATAAAGAAGATAATGTGGAAGACAAAAGAAAAAAGAAAAAGAAAAAAAAGCCCAGTGAAGCACTTAAATGAACTCAATTTTTTTTTCTTGAGGTACCAGGGCCAGGGATTGAACCCAGGACCTTGTACGTGGGAAGCCAGTGCTCAACCAGTGAGCCACATCAGCTCCCTGGCTGGGTTTTTTAGTTGGTTTGCTTGTTGTTGTTGTTTTTAGGAGGCACCAGAGATCGAACCCAAGACCTCCCATGTGGGAAGCAGGTACTCAACCACTTGAGCCACTTCTGCTCCCTGGACTCAATTTGTTTAAAGTGAAGTTCCTCCAATGGTTATCTTGAAATTTTGATGGTTCTGTTTTGTTTATTTTTTTAAGATTTCTTCATTTATTTATTTCTCTCCTCCCCCTCCCCCCCCCCCCGCCCCGGTTGTCTGTTCTCTGTGTCTATTTGCTGAGTCTTCTTTGTCCGCTTCTGTTGTTGTCAGCAGCACGGGAATCTGTGTTTCTTTTTGTTGCGTCAGCTCTCCATGTGGGCGGCGCCATTCCTGGGCAGGCTGCACTTCCTTTCGTGCTGGGCGGCTCTCCTTATGGGGCGCACTCCATGCACTTGGGGCTCCCCTACGCGGGGACATCCCTGCATGGCACGGCACTCCTTGCGCGCATCACCACTGCGCATGGGCCAGCTCCACACGGGACAAGGAGGTCCAGGGTTTGAACCGTGGACCTCTCATGTGGTAGATGGATGCCCTAACCACTGGGCCAAGTCCTCTACCCAGTTCTGTTTTTTAATACAAAGCGGTAAATTAAAATAGAGATATTTTCCACAATTGAACACATTTGGCAATAATCTCTCTGAGAAATACCTTAAGTCAACTTGAAGGTGATATTTTCTTCCAAATAATAATCTCTTCTATTACAAAATTTTAACTATGAAAATATGCTTTACCTATTGCGCCACTGAACATATGGAAAACAGCAAAAATCCTGGAGCTAGATTTCCTGGATTCAAATCCTGACTCCATAGTTCCAATTCCCATTCCCTTCTCATCTTGGGAAAGAGAGAATTTCCTCAAGTTGTGGGAGCCTCTGATGCTTCTACTTGCTCCTCTGGACTACACTCTTACTAGGAGGGCTAGCAGAGATATGCTGAAAACCAGCATGTCCTATATAATACACTAGAGAAAAATATGTATTGCCAATTATGTCAGGAGGTGCCCAAGACCACAGATGCCCTAATTCACTAGTAAGACTGATAGGATTCAACATATAGTTTGCATTAAAGTTAAGATTTATTACAGCAAAAAGATACCAAACACAATTAGCAAAGGGAAAATGAAAATGAAGCAAGCTCCAGAGGAACTAAGTGCAAGCTTCCAGGTATCCCCTCCCAGTGGAATCACACAGGACATGCTTAATTTCCCCATAACAATGTGTGACAACACATGTGAACTGCTGCCAACCAGGAAGGATCATTAGAGACTCAGTGCCCAGGGTTTTTTAACTGGGAGGGATGGTACCTCTGTCTGATACATATGCAAATTCCAAACTCCCAGAAGACAAGCAGGTGTTCAAAAGAAACCACACTGATGGTACAATCAGTTTAGGCAAAGTGACTAACTCTTATCATTTAAGTGGTAGGATTTCTCCCCAAATCCAAGTTCACAGTTAAGGGCCAACCCTGCAAGGAGACATTTCCAAATACGGCGGTCAGAACTGATGTGTTTACTCTTTTCAGCAAACCACCAGTCTAGTAGTTCCTTTAGAGCACGGACCGTATTTATCTGCCTTGTTTCCTGCTTTATCCCTAGTTCCTAGAAAACTCCTAAAATATAGTTGCCACCCTCCAACTTTTTTTCCTTATGAAAAAAATCCTGGCTCTACCACTTCCTAACTACACTACCTGGGGAATTCCAAAAATAGATATTAGATTGTGTTTGTAAACTGGTGTGTTCCTCTGGGCATATTAGATTGTATTAGAGTCAGAAGTTTCACTTTTACTTTATTAAATCAAAGATCAGGGCTTTTATTTGACCACATCATTAGGGCAACTTGGTCTGAGTCCCTGCCCCCCACCCTCCCTTTTGTGGGCTATATAAATGGATGCTCTATCAAAGACAGGGAAGTAAATACAAAGAGAAGGAGAAAACAGAGAGTTTAGTTTTGGACGGTGGAGCTCCTGGGAGAGAACCGAGCCATTCACCTGAAAGTTTGCCGCTGAAGAGACCAAAGCCCTGAACAGCTGAGAAAGCCCAGAAAGAAATTAGCCCTAAGGAGAAAGATGAGCCTCATGCCAGCCTACAGCTGAGATCAGAAGGAGCTGGGACCACAGAGCCTTAGGAGGAAGAGGAAGGCTGAACCCTCCCAGAGACTGGCAACCACTTTGTGCCAACATGTGGCAACAGACTTTGGTAAGGGAAGTAACTTACTCTTTAGGGTCTTGTGACTGTAAGCTTCTACCCCAAATAAATACCCTTTATAAAAGCCAACAGATTTCTGGTATTTTGAATCAGCACCCCTTTGACTGACCAATACATGATCTTTGGAGAGTTTCTTACACTCTCTGTGCTTCAGTTTCCTCATTTGTAAAATGAGGATAATATCACCTACCTCACAAGATTGTTTTGAGGACTAAACAAGTTAATATATTTAAAGTGCTCACAAGATTGTCTGCCATATAAATTATATGTGTGTGTGTGTATATATATATATACATATATGTGTTAGTATTTGCTTTTTGTCACTACTGAGCTTCCAGTCTGTCAGTTTCACTTCTTCCAGGTCACACTGAGCTCTCAAATCTCTAAACTCCTAATGTAGCTATAGTCTACACACAGATTAGAACTTAAATGATAATTGGTTGATGTTTATTGAGGTCTCTAACTGGTATCTGAACCATATCCAAAGATTCTTAGCACACACAACAGAATCTAACATGGTACTTAACCTTTAGTATATAGCAAATACTGATTAAATTATATTATAGAAAAAATATATGTGTTTAATCAACTCTACAATGGTCAGAATGTAATGTAATCAATATATTTGATGGTAATAATAATGACTTAAACAAATCGGCCTCCAAATTTCTTTGATATTCTTCCACTGAGAAAATTGAGAAACGGAAAGAAAAATGCCTTGATTCTATAAAGACAATTAGTATAAGTAGTGGTGTGGTGGTGGTGGTGGTAAGAAAAAGGCTGGAGTTTATAAAGCATATAATTAGAATGTCAAATATTTGACTTTGTCATACAGAGAACATGGATTCAAGTCCTTTACAGGTCAATGAGGGTTATATAGTTCCTTAATGTAAACAGTTTTTTTAAAAAAGAATATTTTAATAGATACATATTAAAAAAAAAAAAAAAAAAAGGATAAAGAATTGGGAGAGAAAAAGAGAGGGAGAACATGCAGTCCAAGTTTTAAGCTAATGAGCAGAGTGGTTTTCATCCAGCTCTGATCCTGAGGTTCTCTACACACAATATAAGGAAAAATCTCAAGATCAGCATAATTACAAAATCAACAGTTTTTAACATTTTAAAGAAACTTTTAGATTAGTAGGTTTCCAGTGGATGAATTATAACTGTGGACCTTTGTTTATATGAATTTATATTAAAAGCATCAATTTCATCATAAATACATCTCCCCTAGGAGAACTCTACTTTTTAGTAAGAATTTCTTTCAAAAGTTTATATAACAACTCTTAAACAACAAAAACTTAATGAAAAATGTAGCTGCCTTTTTCTTCATGTGATTGATTTGCTCCAAATCCTACAATTTTTTATATTGAGTGCATAATATGAATTTATAATTGATTAAGAATTGAATAATTTTACAGTACAGTTCAAGAGAAATGGTTCTTAAATCTTCTGAATGTCTGGAATAAAAGACTGAAAACAAAACCTATGAGAACTTTCCCCAGAAAAATGCACATCTCAACATATACAAGGTTTTGTATCTATTTCTAGGATGTTTCCCAGACCAAAACAAGAACCTGTATTACTTACTGCAATCTTGAACACAATCATACTGCTGTTAACCTAAAATAACTTAAAACAGTCTTTTGGTTAATGGAGACATTTTTTAGGAGTGGGGCTCATCCTAGGACTGTGCAACTTTTTAATCCAAGGTATCTACTTTTTCTTTCCACAAATCACAAATGTTTGAGATGGGCTGGGAGTATGGTGATGCTAAATATAAAGGGGAGTAGAGGAGAGATGCTGTTCATTGCAGCAAGTGGTGGTTTGAAACTATATATACCCCAGAAAAACATATTCTAAATCAGGATGGGTCTTAATCCTATTACTAGGGACCTTATAGTGAAGGTCACAAAGAAAGAGAAAAGCCAGAAGGAGCAGCCAGAAGCTGAAAGTCAACAGAGCCCAGAAGAGAAGGGAGAAACCAGGAGAGGCTGCCATATGCATTGACATGTGACAGAAAAGGCAAGGATCAAGGATCACAAGCAGCCAGCCCAAGAATATCAGTCTTCTGCAAGGAGGCACCACCCTGATGACACCTTGATAATGCACTCCTCTTACCTCAAACCATAAGCCAATAAATCCCTGTTGTTTAAGCCAATCCATTGCATGGAATTAGCTTTAGAAGCCAGGAAACTAAAACAATTGCATAATACATTTTCCTGGAGCAGAGTGACTCTCTATAAGGAAGAGCAGTAGTCTGTAAAATGCATTGGAATGTTTCCAGATAGAACCTTGGACTCTACCAACAGAGCTTTCAGCCTACTGACTAAGCTTCATCTTTTCATACACTTTAAATATAAGCCTCTTATTAAAGGGGAAAAGGTGACAAACAGGGAAAAGGAGATCTGTATTTCTACCCACAAAACATTCCTTTCACAAATATTTTATCACCCCATTTATTCAAGCTAGAAACCTCAAAATCAGTACTTCTTTTGCCCCCACTCATGCACCACACCTAATCAGAATAGTGGCTTTAAAGCATTAAGAACACATGCTTTTGGGTCTGACAAACCTGAGTTAAATCCCAGTTGACATCATCTGTATGATTTCACTGAGCATCCACTGCCTCACAAGTAAAGTAAGGATTGTTATGAAATGAATCATGTCCTCCACAAAGACATATTTGAGTCCTAATCCCCAGTCTGGTGAACTGAGGGCCTAAATCTAATGATTTTTGTTGATAAGGCCTTAATCCAAAATGACTAGAGTCCTTATAAGCAAAGGAAATTTGGACACAGTAGGAGGAGGAGGAGTAAGAGACAGGAGACAGACCATCATGTGGCAGAGACACAGTTTGAGTTGTTGGTTGCCAGCAGGCCACTACCAGAATGCTACAGGTTTCAGAGAAACCATGGCCTACCAATACCTTGATTTTGGAATTCTAGCCTCCAAAACTGTAAGACAATAAATCCCCATTGTTTAAGCAAACCAGTCTGTGGAATTTGTTATAGCTACTGTGACAAACTAAAACAAGGATGATGAAAACAACAGCTTCGCTGGGGAGTGTTTTAAGGATTCAATTGAATACAATGGATCTCACTCATTATCCAATTTACTTCTCCATCCTTAGTATCTTAGTATCCTTAGTATCTGTGGTGGATTACTGGAATGATTTTTACAACCTCCATTTCATACTTATATTTTCTGAAGAGGTTAGAAAGTGAAAAGACTCCCTTGCAGGCAAAGAGCTGGATATAAATTAGGTTCTCCCAATTATTTATACTTGAAGGATACTTGCTAGGCACAAGTTCAGCACAGAACATCTTCCAAAAGTGGAAGCAAAAGGCAAAAATGTCTAATAAATAATACTGTGTGGTTACAGCAACAGAAGTCCTTATTCCTCCCTCAGCTCACCACTTGCAGTCATGAGTGGTACAGGATGGCAATGGCAACAGTATATAGCCTTGAAACCAGAAGTCCAGTAGTGGTTCCCTGACTTTTGCTCCTCCAATAATTTTGTAAGTACCTGATTTCTTAAACCTCTTTCAACTAAAAACAAGCTACAGTGGTTTTATTCTCTGCCCTGAACCCTGAGTGATACACTGCCATTAAATGAATTCAGCAAGTTACTCTCTTGCTCGGACCACTGTTAAACTCCTCCTAACTAGATGACTTGCCTATGTCTCACTACTAGTTCTTCTTTTGACCTGCCACCACTCAAAGGAAGCTTTAAAAAAAAAAAAGCCACACATAAACAAACCTCTTATGTTCTTTTACATTCCTGTACCTTTGTGTGTGCAGCTGACTGTGTCCTTTAGCCCTTTCTCCATCTGGTGAAATTCTACTCTTCCTCCAGAACCTAGCCCAAATGAGACAATTCTGTCAATCTTTCCCAACAGGGTCACTCCACATGCCCAATATGTACACTTACTTTCACACATTCTGCTGCTTGCCCCCTGCTCTGTGCTCATTCACACATTCATTTACTCAGTTACATTTACCTACCACATGCCACACGGTACTAATGACACAACCCTAAAAAAGATAGATACCCTCTCTTCTCTTTTGCAACTATAATCCAACAGGGATATAGATTACCCAATAATTACCCAAACAGTGTTTAATTATAATTGCGTTAACTGCAATAAAAGGTTCAGGATACTGTCCTACATGTATAAGGAGCAGTCTAACCTGGGAGGATCAGGAAGAATCATTTTCCTCGAAAAAACATGAGCAGAAACTTGAAGACGAGTAAAAAGTGATCAGACAAAAAATTGCTAGAGAGCTTTATAAACAGAAGGAACAGCATGTGCAAAGACCTTGCGGCAGTATTCTAGGAAATGTAAGGGCAACCAATAGACAAAAGTTTGGGTGCAAGAACAGCAGCCCAAAATAAGTGCAGACAGACTTACTTCTTACAAACACTATTATAGCACTTCACACATTCTTTTGATTATTCATTTGCAAAAATGCAGCCTCCACCCCACCCCAACCCCCCCAAAAAAAATTTAGGTCTCACAAATTATGTTAGAATAGAAAAAGATAATCTCTAGCCCACTCTAGTCTTTAGTTTTGGTACAAAAACTCTCAAAGATCAGTGGGGAAAACATTCCTCAAAAGAAAGAAAATTGAGGTGACTAGGAAACAGCTTCAAAATATATTAAAAGCTTGGTATAATTTAATATAGAGAAAAACATTAATATGTACAAGAAAATGGAGACTTTTTATAGTAACTGAGCTGCAGAATAAGAACCTTAGTATAGCATATTTTTTAAATGTACATTTAATCAGAATTTCACTACCTACATTTGCTATATCATCTGGCATATATGATAATAGGTCTAAATTCATGTAACAAGTCAAGAATTCTACTATAAGAATTCTGTAAGAGGGCCCCATAATGGAGCTCAAGCATATCATAGACTCAAAAATTTGCAAAATTTATTTACATCAACTGTCCAATCATGCCAAAGTTTTCAATTATCACAACTATGAAATCAAGTTCAATTAAATCAGTAAGTGGCTTTAACTGTGATTTTTTTTCCTGCAAAGTCAAGATAAAAAATAATGGAATAATTTACATGTTCATTTTAACATTATTCTAGATTTAGTAGCAACACGAAAACAATGATGAGTTTCTATATAGTGACTGTGGCATTTATATCCTTCAAGTAACATCCTTAAAGTCCTAATGCTATCTATCCTCTTCTCTTCCACTTCCTCTACTTCTAAAAAACATCAAACCAACAAACACAAGTCCAAACAAAACCAAAACAGAGAAGATGTTCATTCAATATATCTACTGATATCAGTGCTAAGATCTATGCTAGGATGGGCAATATAATAGTAAGTGAAACTAATCCCTATGATTGCTCAGTGTCAGAAAAGGTATAAACTTTTGATCCCAATTTGAAAATGTATGATTCTCCATCTCCCCCTCTCCAAAAAGAAAAAGAAAAATGTTAACTAAAAAATAATGGCTCAAAAATCTATAAATTATTTTGGGAAACACTGGTGAAATCTGATTTATAAAGTCCTTTTTGGAGGAAATAAATTTGAACAAAAATTAATTATTTCTATACATAAAGATAATCACTGAAACAGAATATATTCATTTTTGATGAACAGATTTAATATTCACTAGCATCTCGGCTAAACCATGTTACTTATTACTCTAAATGACAAAATGCATACTATATAACTTTAGTTCCTTTATTTCTCTGGTCTTTAAAAGGTTATCACTAATGCAGTGATGCTTAATTGAGCCACAATATAGTACAGTATTCCCAAATAATCAGACACATAATCAAGCATCAGGTAAACAAAATGTTACTACAAGAATTAGGGGTACAATTTTTTTTTAACTCAGCACCTGAAGAGTTACATAGGATAAACATAATATTGGCTTAATCAAGTTGGCACAGTATTGAAAAGTGTTTCATAAAATGGTCTAGATACAGTACCCACACAATTCTTCTGATATTCCAATACCTGTTTAGTTGTAAAGTAACTTGCTGATGCTGTGTGCTTAGTCTAAGCAAACATTATCAGCCTACTGAAACATGATTCATTTAGATCATAGGTTCTTAACAAGGAGTCCAAGAGCTTAAATTTAAATTTAAATAAAACATTATTCTTGTGGGGACATGTTGGTGTGGGTGTGATATATTTATTAAATAATATACAGTTTAGTAGTGTGGGCTTACTAGGGGATTCATGGTTTTGGCAAAGGGGTCCGTGGAACCAAAAAGGTTAAGAACCCCTGATTTGGATAGTACTGAGAAAGAACAATAAAGCTTCAGGAAAAGTCTGGGTCAAATAATGCAGAAATCTTAAATAATGCTCTCAAAGATCAACTGTCTCCTGCTATGGAGAAATACCTATTTTTCACCTAATGAATTTACAAAATAAGGTCTTTCCTAACGATGTGACAGTTAAAAAAAAAAAAAGAAAATGTCTGAAACATTTTTCCCATGAGATTACTTATAAGACATTAAATATAAATCAGATCTCCATACCCAAAACATACAGGCTAAAAATAGTTTATTTCAAAGGCTGTGGCAGAACAAACTAAAATTAGGTCTTTTCCATCTCTGGACCTATAAACGAAGCTTCAACAATTATGAAGCACACAACCCAGTGTCCACATAGTCTCCTTCCACCTGGCTGGTCAGAAAGTATCTAATTATTTAAATCTTCAGGAACATAAGCCCATCGTCCAAGAGACTCTAGTAATGGAATTCCTTTTCATTCTGGCTAATATTCAAACGTAAAAACAATACTACTACTAACAATAAAAACAATGACCCCTCAGCAATTATTTTATTCAGTAGCACCCCAACCCACCAAAAAAGACCACCATCCTCTTTCAGGAAGCTGACAGGTGGGCAGGTGGTAGGGCTCCACCTGGAAAACCAAGCATCCAAAAACTGAGAGGAAGGACAGGGTCACAGGGAAGGGCCGAGTCAGGGTACTTGATTTAAGGGCGGCCCCACCCAGTGAGCAGAGATGGGAAGAGAGCAACCCTGTAACCCTAAGCATTGCCCCGGCCGGTGCTCCGCGCTTCCACCCGGGCTGGGCCACCGCCCAGTGAGAGTCCGGGCTTAGGGAAAGTCCAAGCACCGAGACGCGGGCAGTGACTCTGCCCCTTCGCGGGGGAGGAGGGGAGGCTGGGACCAGTGACGGCGCCCCGCGGACCAGACCTCCCCGCCGCCCCCCGCGGAGGTCAGAGTCGATCCCAGCAGCCCTGCGCCCGCCCGCCCTCCTGTCAAGGCCGGGGCCGGCGGGACACAGCCCGCTGCGTCCGCTTGGGCCGCGAGGGGCGCGGGCGCCGCGACGGCAGGAAGGTCACCGGCCGCAGGAGGCCCCAGCCGAGGGCAGCGACATCAGCGATACCTTTGGCCTCGCAGTCAGCGCAGTACTTGTTGTCCTCCTCCCTCAGCAGTTTGGACAGAATGAGCTGGTGCTGTTCGTTCAGCTTCTGAGCCTTCTCCCGGCAGGAGCGCGTCGCCATCTCCGCGGCGGGACGAGAAGCCCGGGACAGCTAAGGGGGTGGAGGACTGGGGACCGGGCCAGGCAGAGTGAAGGCACCTGGAGCCGCCGGGGCTGCGGGAGGACACAGCCCACGAAGCGGCGGCGGCGGCGGCGGCTGGAACAGGAGGAGCGGCAGCGGCGGCGATGGCAGCGCCGACGTGTCCCACCTCCTCGCCGGGCCGCCCCGCACGCACCGCCGGAGCCCGCGAGAGAAGGGGAGGGGGCGGAGCCAAGGCTTCCGGGTGGGGCTGCAGGAAGGAACTCAGGCGCTGCGCATGCGCAAGAACCTCTAAGGCGCTAGGCCAGCCGCAGCTTTGCGCATGTGCAGAAGAGCCTGTGCCCAAGGTGATCTAAGGAAGGCAACTGGCACTACCATCTGTGGGCTTTTCCAGTTTTTTTAAATGATTGTCGCTGAGGGCGTTGGGTAAATGATTAATCACCCAATATAGGAAGACTTTTTTACAAGAAGTAAAAATAAATGAAAGACTTTTTAGTTCCTTGCCTTTGCTCGTTCTGGCATGACATTGGAAATGTTGGCATTATAGTGATGGGATGGATTCATTTATTTATTCAACATTTATTCACCTGCAGTTTTGAAACACGCGCTATTCTAGATGCTAGAGGCACACGTGGAATAAAATAGGCAAAGCATTCTCTTCCATGGCGTTACATTTTAGATGAAAGAAACAATCTGCTAGTGACATCTGTGAGGGCTAACATTTATTGAATACTCATTTGTTAACTTATTAAACCCTTACTACACCTCATTAGGTTATTGTTATTCTCATTATAACAATGAAGAAAATGAGGCACAGAGGAGTTAAGTAGCTTGTCCAAGTTACAGTGCTACATGGAGGAGTTAAGATTCAAACATAAAGTAGTCTGATTCCAGAGTCTAAAACACCTGGCAATAAGGCCTTCCATAAGTAGGGAGAACTGTGGTCGAGAAGTGGGTGGTGAGAATCAAAAACAGAAACACTCAAAGACAGCCATCATTTTGACCCTGCCGTGTGAAAGAAAGGACTCCAGACTTGCCTACAGCTGCAAAAAAAGACAGGAAAACCTGAGATGCTAAAAGAGACTTCTGAGGCTGGATTCCATGGAGAAGCTGAAAAATGTGGCACCCAAGAGACTAGGCCCATGGGTCAGCTCAAATCTAAAAGATACGGTGAGCCTGGAGGAGAAGGCAGAGAGAGACTGGCAGATCTGCCATTTTGCCTTGCCACGTGGCATGACTCCAGGATCTGCATTGATTTGGGCATTTTCACAGCCACAGAATTGTAAGCTTTTACCCTATTAAATCCCTGCTACCAAAGGGGGAAAAAAGGAGTGGGTGGTGTTACTTTAATATAACAATAACTTGCATAAATAGTGATACTTAATACCAGGAAAAGGGAACTAGGGAAAAAAGATACACTTGGTCATGAGTTTTGTACCATAGGTGAGGCCATTTGAATGCTTTTACATGTAGTAGCTTACTGGAAACTTCAAATTTGGGGCTTGTATGCGGAATAAACATGGCTCTTACCCTAAAGCAGGGCAAATGCTAAGAAAAGCAATGAGCAGGAGTCTGTGTCTTTTGTGTAGGGCCAGTTCCTAGCCTAGGGCCCTGCATAAAGGTGACTTTCACGCCTGTCTAGTCCAGTTCTTGGCACAGGGCTCAAACATGTTCATGGTATTAAACTGAATGGCAATGGCAATAGCAATGAAGACACTCAGTAATTGAACATTTAGAGCTAAAACTGTGTGACTCTGACAATCAATAACTAGGAATCTATCTGGATGAGTTCCAGTAAACAGAAAACACATCATATTGAAGATGGAACTTATGAGCCAGGTCTTGAAGATTCGCTTGGATATTTAATGGGGGTTGGTGAGGGAGATATTGAAGAAAAGCAGCATGCACAAAAGCACAAAGATTTTAGCAACTGGAAAAACACAGGTTACTACTTGGAAAGAGTGAGAGATAATGCTAGATAAATCAAGTACTACCAGATTATGGAAAACTTAGGAACCAGACAGAGCAGCTTGACCTTGATGCAGTTGACAATGGAAAACCTATAGGTTCCTCAGCTAGAATAGTAGCATGATAAAAAGTATGTTTGGGAAAGTTAGTACAACAGAAGCCATTTAACCAACACTACTTACTGAATGTTTTCTCCCCAGAGAATTCTACTTAGCACGGCAAGGAATTAAAAAAAAAAAAAGCAGAAGACAGGGTTACTGCCAAGAAATGACATTCAGGTGGGACTAAGGGCTGCAACAATGTCTAATAAAAAAAAACTGTGTGCCACATATATAATTTTAAGTTTTCTAGTAACCAAATTTTAAAAAAGAAACAGGTAAAATTAATTTTATATATTTTTTTAATTAGAGAAGTTGTGAACCTATAGAACAATCAAGCATGATGTGCAGAATTCTCATACATCATCCCTCTACCAATACCTTACATTGTTGTAGAACATTTGCTATAGATTATGGAAGAACATGATCAGACTATTACCAATAACTATGGTCCAAAGTATGTACACTTGATATATTTTTCCATATACCCCTATTATTAACACTATGTATTAGGATTGTATACTTGTTATAGTTCATGAGAGAACATTCTCATATTTGTACTGCTATCCACTATTCATCTTGCACCACATGGTTCATTGTGTTATACAGTCCCATGCTTTGTACAAGGTATCCAAAACATATACTTAGTAGTACTCATTTTCATTGCAGAGTTGTGCAGTCATAAATGAAATTAATTTTAATATTATATTTTATTTAACCAAATGTATACAGAATATTATCATTTCAACATATAAGCAATATAAAAAATTGTTAGTGAGATATTTTGCATTCATGTTTTCGTAATAAGCTTTTACAACCCAGTGAGATTTCTACACTTACAGCTCATTTCAATTTGGATTAGCCAATCAAGTACTCAATAGCCACATGTGGCTAGTGTCTACATTATTAACAATTCTGCTTTAGAAGATCAGCTTAGAGGCTATTAAAATAGTCCAAGTTTATTTGATTGTGTATTTGGGATGTAGCAGAAAGAATGGAAAAGAAGAGACTGATATCAAAAATATCTTAAGAGGAAAATAACTTTGCATTCATTCAGTCTATATTTATTAAGCAAATGCTTTTTAATTCTCTGATACTCAGAAGCTGATAGTCTATTGAGACACAAAGAGGTGATTAGAAAAATTAATAACTATGCTGTGAAGTCTATAGGAAATATAAAGTGCTTTGGGAACAAAAAGAACAGAATATCTAGCTACCTGGGAGAATCTGGGTAGGGTTCACTGAAGAGGTGATGTTTAAACTTGATTTTAACAGATATAGGAATTTGTCAAGTGAATAGAGGTGGAGAGGTAGGAAAGGAATTGTTGAAAAAAAAATAAGTATGCACTTCTGAAAGCATGTGGTTACGTTCTGAAAGTGGTGAGAATCTGAGGAAACAGGTACCTGGAACATGTGGATGCCAACATGAATGAAGAAAAAGGAAACAAGGTAGACAGGGTAGACTGGGGACAGGGAGTTAAGAATTTTGTAATCAAGCTACAGAGTTTGGATTTTACCTTGTGGACATTGCCAATAGAAGCTTTTACACAGAGAAATTTTACATGGGAAAATAACTACAGTGGCAGCTTGGAGAATATACTAGCATGGGGAAAACTATTATCGGGAAAACAGATTACGGGCCTGTTAAAATAATATTCCAAAGAAGATATGATGAAGGCCTATTTTAAGCCAGTAGCAGAGGATCTGGAAGAGACAAAATCAAGATATTTTAAAATTAGAAGCAACAAGCTTTGGCAGCTGACTGAATGTGGGGGTTGAGAGAAAAGAAGTGAGAATAACACCAAGGTTTCTAACTTGGGAGGAGGTAAATGGTGAAGCCATTAACCCAGATCAGGAATAGAAAGGGTAGTATAGATTTGTGGTCAGGGGAGAGATATGCTTACTTAAAGATGTGTTGAGTTTAGTATCCATCAGACATTAATCTCCAAGTGTCTAGTAAGACATCGTATTTCTACTCTGAAAAGAGTAATACTGGTGGAAGCCATTTGGGAATCATCAACCTTAAATGGTCATAGAAGCTATAAGGTTGAGGGCAATAGAAGTGTTTCACAAGAGTACACAAGGATGGATATAAAACATGTAATATTACACCAAAAACATATAGGGGTCGACAGACTAATAATGTAAACCATAATGTAAAACATAGGATAACTAAAAATTTAGAAAATTGTATAGCCTAAAGTATAAACCACAATGTAAACACAAATGTTACCTTGTTTGAAAGCTATTGTCTCAATATCTGTACATCAGTTTCAGTAAATATGGTGTGAATAAGTTAAAAGATTATCACTGTGGAAGGGAAAAGGTTTTATAATGGATGTGTGGGAGTACTGTATATTGTATATATGAATTACTGTGATCTATAGCTCTTGTGAAAAGAAGCTCAATAATTAGGAAAAAAGAAAAGAAAAAGACAGGATGTAGAATTTTTCCAAATCAATATGTATTCTATACCTAACCTTTAAACTCATCGCTATGTTCCATTTTACTATTAAGGGAATCTGGCATTATATTGGGCTTCACTTTTCAGGAAGTTTTGGATCACCGAGTGGTTCAACAATGGCAGCGGAGAAATACTGGTATAGGATGTTATTGACAGGGGACATATGGTTGACAGGGAGTTATACAGGGCATGTGTTCAGGGTGCATAGAAATGTTTGGATATACTCATAGAGGAAATAATTAAAAACAACAGCTGGGGGGATGCTGGGTTCCTGGCCGGGGGTGGGCTCTGTCGTGGTCCCTCGGGGAGCAGCAGCAGTCCCCCGGGTGCAACGGCAAGGACGAGGAAGGAATGAGGGCCCAACAGTGAGCCCCTGATACTAATGACTATGCTTGTGAACTTATACACCTGAAATAAGAACAAGGCCTAGAGCAGCACTGTGCCTAGGAGTTCCCTTCTGGCAGCCTCCATGTTACTCAAATGTGGCCAGTCTCGAAGCCAAACTAAGCATGTAAATGCACTGCCTTCCCCCCATCATGGGACATGACACCCGGGGATGAGCCTCCCTGGTGCCGAGGGCTCACTACCAAGTACCAGCTGATGACATAACGAGAAAATGACCTTGAATTAAAGGTTTAACGCGGACCAGCAGAATATCCCTGTCTACATATAATAACAGGAGTTAAAAATGCTCTTTGACCTAAATTAAGGGGGAAATGGAAAGGACAAATGAGTTTATATGGCTATGAGTCTCTAAAAAAGAGTCTGGAGGTTGTCAGAAGGATTGCCTTTATGCACACCTGAGCAGAGTCTCAGAGACAGATAAGTAGATACAACCCCAGGTATTGGTTCTTTTGAGGGCTAAAGAGACCCACAGGTTTTATGACCAAGGCAGATGGAGCTCACTGCCATGTCAGTTGGCCCTTCTTTGGAGTTGGTGTTTCTGCATGATGGAGCTGGACTCAGATGTGAGCTCTTTTCACAAGCCTTTCCTGTTACTTTACTGGAATTGTGGTTGGTGCTGGGGTTTAAGATATATCTAGGGGATCTGAATCTCTGGACTGACAATATGATAGCCAGGCCCTGAATCTCAACAGGCTTCAGCTCCTACACTCTGATTTATTGGACTTATGCCACTCAGTTAACATGGAGATGAAGAATGTCAACCACCACAACATGGAGCCTAGAGTACCTACAACTGAAAGCAGGAGGATTGCATCCAGTATCCATGTGGAATCTAAGCCCCCTCTTGACATAGATGTGGAATGGACACAACCAATCCAAGGTCCACAGGAAGGAGGAATATAGTAAGTGTTAGAGTGGACTTACTGATATTCTATTCATGAACTATTGTGGTTAGTAATCGAGAAAATGTGGCATTGGTGTGGAAAAAGTGGCCATGGTGGCTGTTGGATGCG
Source organism: Dasypus novemcinctus (assembly GCF_030445035.2). NCBI lineage: Eukaryota > Metazoa > Chordata > Mammalia > Cingulata > Dasypodidae > Dasypus > Dasypus novemcinctus. Next base: position 42,150,731 of record NC_080683.1, on the reverse strand, counting down.
GGGAATGGGAGGAGGAGATCAGATGTGGAGGCATTTTCGGGACTTGGAGTTGTCCTGGGTAGTGCTGCAGGGACAATTACCGGATATTGTAGATCCTCCCATGGCCCACTGGATGGAATGTGGGAGAGTATGGGCTATGATGTGGACCATTGACCATGAGGTGCAGCGATGCCCAGAGATGTACTCACCAGATGCAATGGATGTGTCATGATGATGGGGGAGAGTGTTGCTGTGGGGGGAGTGATGGGGTGGGGGTGGTGGGGGTGAATGGGGACCTCATATTTTTTAAATGTAATATTTTTAAATGAATTAAAAAAAAAAAAAAAGAAGCCGTAAGGTTAAATGAGATTCCTCCAGAGAAAAAATGTAGGCAAAGAAGAAAAGAGGCCTAAGGACAAAACCCTGGGAATTGCCAGCTAAATGATGCACAAACTGAGAAAGGGGAACAATTTCAGAGGTAACGTATGACCAGGAAGAGAACCAGCAGCCATGAGAGGAGAGGTTTCTGAGAAATAAGGGTGAACACCATTGCCAGTTGCTCGAGAATAGTCAATACTCTCCGTTTTAGACAATTTGTACAGAATGCAGCTCATGGGTCTCTACTGGTCATTATTTTCCTTCACAACTGGCTTTACCCAACATCTGGTGAGGCATCCCAGGGACGGAGATTGTCTGGTGGTTTCAGTGTCATGTTGAGGGTGTGCTGGGAGTGGTTATATGGAAAAAAGGAGAATGTGTAGATACAAGCACAAGAAGCACTGCTAGTGTTGACCATGGAGTGTCCAAAGTATGGGGAGGAGGAGTAAAGTAGGTACAGCCAAATGATTACAGGTTCCTTTAGGGCCAAAGGTGGTTTGGTGTGGTTAGAAACAGGATGCCGGCAGCTGAAGAAGGAAATGCCCAGTGACTGGTCTCAGAGGTCATGGTGACTTGTACTAATGAGAGTCAAGGCGTCAAGGTGTCTATGGATGCTTGATGGGTGCGTTTGAAACTGAAGCTCTGATTTTGCTGATTCTTAGAGAAGTGAGATCTCCTTTCAATTCTAAAATGCTCTTTTTCCAATTGGAGGGTGGGGAATGAGACACAGGTTTAAGGAGGTTGACAACAAAGGAGCCAGTATTCCACAAGGGACACAGGAAAAAAGGGAAAGATGTAGGGGGCAGGGGTGGGAATGAAGGAAAATATACACCTGAAATGAAATGGACAAGTGTGAACCTGGTACAAGGGTATAGATCAGGGGTTCTTAACCTATATTTTTTCTCAGATCTCTTTGCAGGTCAGGTGAAATAAATACTACTGTAATTTACTAATAAGTGAAGGAAATGTTAGATAACTGTTAGAGGTCAGAGAAAATAAGGATAAGTTGATTTTTTTCAATTCAAGCTCACAAACCCCCTGAAAGGGACCCATGGACCCCTGGGTAAGAACCCATGGTATAGATGGAACAGCAGGGGAGAGATCATGATAAGCATACTAGTAGGGACATCTGTTAGGAGGTGAGTACTAGTAATAATTGCCATTGCTTTTTAACAAAACCCAATGTAGATTAATAATCCTCACAATGATTTTTTAAACTTTATTTCAACTTCAAAAGGCAGCTTAACTAATTATGGAAGCATTGCTTTAAAAAAGCCCTGTCCAGGCACATTTATAATATTTATATTATTTAATCCTAATAACAAACTCAGTTGTTTCTCCAGTGTTCTGAAAGATGAATAAATGAGCATAGATTGGTTGAATGACATGACCAAGGTCTCCTTGTTCATGAAGAAAATGGAGGAAAAAAAAAGACTTGATCATATTTACTTGTCATAAAACTAAATCCCATATTCTTTTTTTTTGTCTTTAGCATTGATATAGTACCTTCTTTGCCTTTGCTGCAAATATATTACAATATTACTATTAACTACAGTAAGTTACATTAGTTGTATTTTTCCCATGTCATCACATTCTTAATATCTTGTAATAAAGAAACATTCCTGTATTAACTACAATCTTCATCTACCACAAAAATCACTATGTTATACAGTCCCAAGATTGATTATCCTCTCACTCTCTTTCGATTAACATTAACCCAAGAAAAATAAGTTCTTAAACTTAATCTATTCCTGTGGGTGTGAACCCATTGTAAGTGGGACAATATGATGAGCTTTCTTCAGTTAAGGTGTTGCCCAACTGAATCAGGATGGATCTTAATCCTGTTACTGAAGGCCTTATTGGGAAGGCCACACAGAGAAAGAAAGCCACAAGGAGCAGCCAAAAGCAGGAAATCAGGAACATGGAAAAGAAAGGAGAAGGCAGGAGGGGTCTCCATGTATTGCCATATGGCAAAAAAGCCAAGGACCAAGGGTTACCAGTAGCCAGGCCCAGAACGTCAGTCTTCTGGGGAAAAGCATCACTTGTTGATACCTTGCTTTTGGATTTCTCCTAGGCTCAAAACCATTAGCCAGTAAATTCCTGTTGCTTAAGCCAACCCATTGCATGGTATTCGTTTTAGAAGCCAGAAAACTAAAACACTGTCCTAAAGGCTTCCACATGCATTAGCCAAACAAGTCCACCTCAAGGTGGAACCCTAATATGTACCTAATAGGAGGAGAAATGGAATCACTGAACAGTACAGAAACTTTGTTGAAAGATGCCAGATATTTAGTAGCATGATGGGCATTTTAGAATGTGTGTTTTTTGCTTTCTTCATAAGTTATGCTACCCCCCGGGAAAGAAAACAGAGTGGAACAAGTTAGATGTAACAATGACAAGAGTGAAAAAGAGGCCAAGTTTATTGAGGCAAGAGGAACACATAAACGGAGATACATAAAGTACAGCATGCACACTCACAAAGAGAGGAAACCACGCAAAACCCCAGATATTTTTTTTTTGTTTTGTTTTTCAAGGAACATCAGGGAATGTTAGTATGTTTGTGGTTCCTAAAAACCCTGCCCAAGTGGTATGTGAAGCACCCTTTTGATCTGTGGACTCCCCTCAGGTTAGAGAGAATGAGTTCTTTGTTGAAGTAATGTGACTTCTACAAACTTCTTCCCCATCCTCCTTTAGAAGTGAGTTATCTCATTTCCAAATATAGATTATTGAGCAAATGGCTATTATACAAGAACCCGCAATATCCCACAGCTCAATGTTAGGAAAAGTTATTTCCAAATTCTCATTTCCACATCTTTTTACCCCCAGTACAGAGGCACTGAAATGTTTTTAGTGGTCATATGGGCAACCAGTTTCCCAGTCATAAAAACTTGATATGAGGGGCCAGACAGCATGCCCATGCCTTACATTCCTATGCTGGAGATAGGAAAACAAATCTACACATGTATCTGAAAGCAGATGCCCAGTAGAACCTCAAAGATGTAGCCAGTCCTCAAGTCTGGGCTTTGGGAACATTTTGTTCATTCTTTTAAACATTTTTTTGAAGCAGAATTAAACACAACTCTAAGAAATTTTCCTGAACTGACCATTTCCCATTATCCTCTACACCCCCAACCCTATTACACTTTTGACCAATGAGTTGACAGCTCCCTTTGTTCATTTTTTTCATCCATTCAACAATACATTATTGAGTTCCTTCTGTGTTTCAGGCATTGTGCTAGGTACTAGAAAAAATTAGTGTACAAAAGCATCACAGTACCATCCCTATTCCAATAATAGTTTATTGACTGTATTTATGTGTCAGGTTCCTCACTATCTCCTTGTTAGAAATATCTAGAGCCCCTACCTCCACTGTACGTGGCAGGTCCTCAGTAAATATTTGCTGAATGAATGAAAGAGAGAATGAGCTTGATGGTATGGGCTTGTATGTGAAAAGTATAGTTTCTAGAAACAAAATTAAGGAAAATAAATATTTAAGCAACAGTTTAAAAAGGGGACTTAATGCACAAAGACCCTGTTTTCATTATTCCTAATTAACAACGAATCTTGGTCAAGTTATGCATTAGTGTGCTTACCTTTCCCCGCTTGATATTAAATTTCACAGAAGTTTCTGCCTCTCACTATCGGAAGACGAAATTCTAAGTAATTAGAAATACATAACCAACTTCAAGATTTAAAAAAAACAATAACAAAGCAACAGAACTGACCTGGAATGAGCTCTAATCAGGTACACTCTGCTTTCACAAATCATCTAATTTAATCACCCAAGTCCAGTTATTTGAGGGAAGGCTGAAAGACAAGTAAATAAAGGCAATTTCATCCTGCTTAAGATAGGAGACTTAGGTGCAAGTTGATAGATACATGTTCTGCCTTTTCAAAGGTGTAGTGGGCTGTTTTTGCCTACCCAGAATACAGTTCCCCTTCTTTTGGTAGCAGCGTCCTGATTTTACTTTGGGGAACTCTCCCTCCCCTTCTGAATACAGTTTTGAAGGAGAGACTATCAATCTCCTCCCTATACCTCCCCTAGGTATATGACTAAATAAGGTCATTCAGACATTTCCTTTTCAAAGTTGAACTTGACCGGAGTAACGCAAAGACAGAAAAAAGCCGAAGATCATTCTTCCCTATTGATGTCTACTCCTCTATTTGATCCTGCTCCCTTGATCCTCACAGCTATGCTAGCTCTTCTACTTTCTAAACACTGGAATTTTAGCTTTCCTTTAGTCTCTTTGAAAACTTTCAATAGATTCATCTTTTTGCTTGTTAGATATTAAAAGTCAAACTAAAACAGATTCACATAGAACACCAAAATTATTGGTAATGAGCTGTGTACTATTTGGTGCAAGTGGAGGGGGAATGTTCTCAAAGTGGAACTTAGCTTTTTTCCCTAGTCTTTGAAGTACTTAACCCATTCCTTTCCCTCTAGGCCTCTGAGATTTAGTAACCTTGGTTGGATGAGACATTGCATGTGTGAAGTTTTCTGACATTCCCATTCTTGACCTTCTTACCAAATGGAGCATTTCATCTCAGTAATTTCAAACTAAAAGGAGCATCATTTTAGGAGACAGGGAAAAACAAAATAGGCATAGGTTGATTTTAAATTGTTTAAAATGTTATTTATTCCTTTTCACCTTAGGGTAAGAAGAGATGTCTTAGGACACAAAATGTTACAATCATAAAAGAAAAGAAAAAATCAGAATTCATTAGAATTTAGATTTTCTGCTTTTCAAAAGATACTATCAAGAAAATAAAAATACAAACCATAGATTTGGAGGAAATATTTTCAATGCATGATAAATACAAAGAACTTGTTTAGAGAATATATAAGGAAGTACTGAAAACAAATAATGAAAAGACAAATCATTAAAAATGGCAAAAGATTTACAGAGACATGTCAAAAAAGAAGATATATGAATGACTGTGATAATTAGGCTAATGTGTCAACTTGACCAGATAATAGTGCCCAGTTGTTTGGTTAAGAAAGCACTGGGTAATTGTAACACAAAGGCATTCCATAGACTTTAATCATCAGTGAGTTGATTGTACATATGCCTGATTACATCTGTGATCAACTGAAGAGATTGCCCTCAGCAATGAGTGACATCACTTCTAATCAGTAGAAAGCCTTAAAAGGAGAAGTGATTTCAGCATTGAGGGAGAAAATTTCTATCTCTCACATACCACTACAGGTTTATCCGGAAAAGTCTCAGGGAGCCAGCATCTCCTGGACAACTCATCAAGGACCTTGATCTAAGTCCCTGGTTTACAGCCTGCCCTACAGAATTTGTACTTGTGCATCCTAACATGACATCCCAAGATATCATGTGAGATAATTTTATAACATCTCAGCTATATACAAATATCTCCGGTAGGTTCTGTTTGCCTAGAGAACCCTGACTAATACAGCTTGGGACCAGGAGTGGTTCTTGAGAACAAGATCTTAAAAATGGGATTTCTGAATTGGTTCTGGGATTTTTGCAATTGGTGCTCTACTCTGATTAGGGTCAAGGGCACTAATGACTCTGTTTTTAATAATCAAGAGGCTGCTGACAGACCTTGGTTTATGTTGGCAAAATATCACAACTGGATATGACTGCTTCCATGCTTAAAAGGGACAAGTATCTGGGTGAGAGTGTTTTTAACACCTTAACAGAGTTTTGTGGCATTAAAAGTTAGGATGATACTGGTTGGCTGTTCAAAAATAAGCAGGATGCAGTTAAAAAAGAAAGGGATGAGAGAAACAGATGTGGCTCAGATGACAGAGCTTCCACCTACCATATAAGAGAACCTGGGTTTGATCCCTGGGGCTTCCTGGTGAAAAAGAAGAGAAAGTATGCTCACACAGCAAGCCAGTGCCCCTGTGAGTGCCTGCATGGTAATCCAGTGCCCCTGTAAGTGAGTCACACAGCAATCTGATGACACATCAAAAAGAGAAACAAGGGGAGAGTCAAGGTGAAGCACAGCAGAAACCAGGAACTGAGGTAGCATGATTGACAGGGAACCTCCCTCCATATCAGGGGTCTCCAGAATCAAATCCCAGTGAATCCAAGAGAGAAAATGAGAAGACAACACAAACAGAAAAAAAAAAAAACAAAAAAACAGCAGGCAGGAGAGATAGAAGGGGGGAAAATAAATAAATAAAATAAATCTTAAAAAAGAAAAAGAAAAAAAAAAAGAAAGGGATGAACTGAAGGCTTCAAATTTGCAACTCGAGTACCACATGTATGATATGAAAATATCTATGTGTGCTCTGAAAGAAAATCTTTTTTCCTGCAACCACAGACGTAAGTTGTCTGAGAACCAGACCCAGAGTCTCACTGTGTGAGTAGTAGAGTTACAACAGAAACTAAAATCTCAACCTTTCAGGATGTCTGCTGTTAAAGTAAGGGTACTAATTGGAAAGGAGAGGAATTCTGAGGATTTGGATGGAGATATAAGGGTTGATGATAATGGTAATGAGAACACGAGACCCTAAATTCTGCTGAGACTTAGCCAGATAAACCTGTAGTGGTCTGCCCTGAGGACTACACCTGACCTTCCCTGCCCTTGAGATGCACCTGCCTATCCTTTAGCCTGTTCCAAGTAGTCAGCCATCCAATTCTTACCTGAAAAGATAAATCCTGTCTCACCGGATGAAACTGCGATGTGATGCACTGAGGTAGTTGGCTTGCAAGACACACCCAATTCTTCTTGTGACCCATCCTCACCACCTCTTTTTTCTTCCAGACCTATAACTAGACTAAAGTCACAACAAGCCCCCAAAGATGAAGCTCAAAGTGAGACCCATGAGGAAGTACACTATATTCCAAAAGAACTGCATGAATTTTCCAATTTATATAAACAGAAATCAAGGGAATATGTATGGGAATAGATATTAAGGGTGTAGGATAATGGTGGAAGGAATATAAAATTGGATAAGGCTAAGGTGACTGATATGAGCCCACTAAGCAGAGATTCTGGAGTCAATGTTGTAGCTCGAGGAATATGAAAGGGCTCCAGTAGTTAGTTCTGGTGGCTGCCTGAAACATGGACCAAAAGATGATTGACATTGCCTAAGGTCAAGATGCCAGAATTGCCCTGTTATACCCTAGATGAGGGAATCCAAAGGCTTTAGAAAGACTGGAATATTAGAATGCATTTACCACTTAAGACCTGCCCACCCACCCCAGGAATGTCCAGAGAACACACTTTTCACAGGACTTTGAGGAATAAATTTATGAGACTAACACCATCTTCCACGAAGAGCTCTGCTATTCCTTCTCTGTAGGTCAAATATTACCATTGGAACTGCTCTCAAGGAAATATAGGATCCTTACACATTAAGGATATGATTGGATCCCAGGCCAGCAGGAAGCCAGTTGGCAGCATTTGATTGCCAAAGACAAGGTGGGTGTGGTTACAATGCAAAGCAAACTCAAAGCAGCAATCAAAACAGTCTGAGTGACATAAACCTATGTGTTGACTGATAGATCATGTGATACCTAAAAATATGACAGATGGGGAGTCTACTAAATTCCTACTTGATCTGTATACACAGAAGAGTTCTAGGTCAAGTGAAAAAACCCTAACTTGAATTACAGAAACAGTCATGGGCCCTTAATCAACTCCTAGATTTAGACAGTTCACAGTCCCAGGTCCCCTTGGGAAAGGACTCTGTTACACGGCCAAAATTCATACTGCTAATCTTCCTGCCTGCCTTCCCCAAAGAGACCTTTGGCTTTTCACCAGGATATCTGGGCATTAGGGAAAAGGAAATGGCAGACATTTGGGGGAGTATTTAACACTGGTTCAAAAGAAACATTAATTCCAGGAGATTCAAAACTCCACTCTGGTCCACCAGTCAGTGTAAGGGCTTATGGAGTTCAAATGATCAATGGAATTCTAGCTCAGGTCCATCTAACAGTAGGTCCAATATGGTTATTTTCCAGTTCCAGAATGTATAATTGATATAGGTGTACTCAGCAACTGGCAGAATCCCCACTTCGGTTCCAGAAATTATAGTGTAAGGGCTATTATGGTAGAAAAGGCCAAGTGGAAGCCGCTAGAACTGTCCCTACCCAGCAAAATAGTAAATCAGAAGCAATACTGGATTCCTGTAGGAATTGCTAAGATCAGTGCCACCATCAAGAATATGAAGGATGCATGGGTAGTTACTCCCACTACATCCCCATTCAACTTTCCTATTTGGCCTGTGCAGAAAACAGGTGGATCTTGGAGGATGACAGTGGATTATTGTAAACTTAAACAGGTGATAACTCCAATTGCAGCTGCTGTTCCAGATGTGGTATCATTGCTTGAGCAGATCAACACATCCTCTGGTACCTGGTTTAAAGCTATTGATCTGGCAAATGCTTTTTTGTCAGTTGAAATTAGTAAAGACCAGCAGAAATAGTTTGCTTGCAGCTGGCAAGGCCAGCAATATACTTTCACTGTCCTACCTCAGGGGTACATCAACTCTCAAGCCATATGTAATAATATTATCCAAAGGGGACTTCATCTTCTCTCCCCCCCACAAGACATTACACTGGTCCATTATACTGATGATAGGATGTTATTAGACCTAGTGAGCAAGAAGCAGCAGCTACTCTAGACTTATTGGTAAGGTATTTGCATGAGAGAAGATGGCAGATAAAAGCAACAAAAATATAGGGGCCTTCTACCTCTGTGAAATTTCTAGGCCCAGTAGTATGGAGCATGTCAAGATATCCCTTCTAAAGTGAAGGATAAACTGTTGCATCTTGGCCTTCCTATGACCAAAAATGTGGAACAATGCTTCAATGACCTCTTTGGATTTTGAGACAACATATTTCCCATTTGAATATGCTATTCTAGCCCATTTACTGAGTAAGCAGAAAGCTGCTAGTTTTGACTGGGGACTGGAAGAAGAGGGGTCTCTACAGCAGGTCCAGGCTGCAGTACAAGCTTCAATGTCACTTGGGCCATATGATCCAGCAGATCCAATTGGAAGTGTTAGTGGCAAACGGAGGTGCTGTCTGGAGACTTCAGCAGGCTCCCATGGAAAATCACAGCACAGACCCTTAGGATTTTGGAGCAAAGCCCTGCCATTTCCTGCAGATAACTACTCTCCTTTTAAGGAACAGCTTTTTTCCTGGTACTGGGCCTTAGTAGAGACTGAATGCTTAACCATGGACCACCAAGTTACCATGAGATCTGAGTTGCCTATCATGAACTGAATATTATTTGACCCACCAAACCATAAATTTGGATATGCCAGCAGCATGCCATAATAAAGTGGAAAAGGTTTATATAAGACAGAGCATGAACGGGTCCCTGAAGGCAAAAGTAAGTTAAACGAGGAAGTGGTCCAAATGCCCATGGTCACCACTCATGCCACATTAGCTTCTCTTTCCCAGCACACAGCTATGGCCTCTTGGGGAGTTCCTTACAATCAATTGACTGAGCTAGAGAAAATTTAGGCCTGATTTACAGATGGCTCTGCACAATATGCAGGTACCACCCAAAAGTGGACAGGAGCAATATTATAGTCCCTTACTGGGACATCCCTGAAGGACAGTGGTGAGGGCAAATCCCCCCAGTGGGCAGAACTTAGAGCAGTGCAACCGGATTGTTCATTCTGCTTGGAAGGAGAAATGACCAGAGGTGTTTCTGTACACTAATTGATGGGCTGTTGCCAATGGTTTGGCTGGATGGTCAGGGATTTGGAAGGAAAATGATTGGAAAATTTGAGACAAAGATGTCTGGGGAAGAAGTACATGGATAGAATTTTCTAAGTGGGCAGAAACATATGAAAATATTTGTGTCCCATCTGAATGCTCACCAAAGGGTGACTTCAGAGGAAGATTTTAATAATCAAGTGAATAAGATGCCCCGTTCTATAGATACCAGTCAGCCTCTTTACCCAGCCACTCCTGTCATTGTCCAATAGGTCATGAACAAAGTGGTCATGGTGATCATGAGGAGGTTATGCATGGGCTCAGCAACATGGACTTCCCCTCACCAAGGCTGACCTGGATACAGCTACCGCTAAGTGCCCAATCTGCCAGCAGCAGAGACCCACACTAGGTCCCCAATATGGCACCATTCCCCAAGATGATCAGCCTGCTACTTGATGGCAAATTAACTGCATTGGACCACTTCCATCATGGAGGGGCAGTTATTTGTTGTAACTGGAATAGACAGATACTCCATCTATGAGTTTGCTTTCCCTGCACACAATGCTTCTTCCAAAACTACCATCACACGGACTTACCAACAGAATACTATGTAGCCATAGGCTCTGGGTTCTGGGCTTCTAGGTTCTTGGCTTATGCCACATAAAAGAATTTAAGGACATGTCATAGGGTAGGCAAGAGAGTAAAGAGTTTACTAAGAAACATTTAAAATAGAAAAATACACAGTCTGAGACATAGGCTGTTGGTGTGCTGCAGGGTGAGTCGTGTACATATGGGGCCCCAGGTCAGACCTTTTTAAAGTCTTTCCTCCTCCCCCTTCATAGTGTTGGGGAGGGGCCACAGCTGTTTGCTGTTCTGATTGGTTGCCCTGCCTGTTAACTCTCAGGGGGCCAATGGTGAGGCCTTTTGTTTGAAGGTATCCTGGGCTTCCCCCCTTCACCCTGAAAATAATTCCAAATGGGCTTTTGTGGCCAGGGACTCTGGGAGCTTTCCAGCAGCTCTCCCCTCAGGAGGTTTCTGGGCAGAGCCTCACGGCCCTGTAGTCTGCCAGCCATGTTTTTTGCCGAGTCTTCAGCTGTGACCCAAGTCTTCCCTTTCCCTATAATAGCCTGCCTCATTTCCACACAGCATTGCTTCTGATCAAGGAAGCCACTTCATAGCAAATGATGTGCAAGAATGGGCACATGCCCATGGAATTCACTGGTCCTGCCGTGTTCTCCCTCATCCTGAAGCATCTAGATTAATAGAATGGTGGGATGACCTATTGAAGACTCAATTGTGGCACCAACTAGGTGGGAATACCTTTCAGGGCTGGGGCAATGTTCTCCAGGAGCTGAGTATGTTCTAATTCAGCATCCACTCTATGGTGCTGTTTCTCCCGGAGTCAGGATTCACGTGTTCAGGAATCAAGGGGTGGAAATGGGAGCAGCACCACTTCACCATTACTGCTATAACCACTAGGAAAATTATTGCTTCCTGTCCCTACAACCTTAAGCTCTATTGGTCCACAGGTCTTACTTCCAAAGAGGAGTGCTTCCAATAGAAAAAACAACAATTCCATTGAACTGGTAGTTAAGACTGCCACCTGGCCTCTTTGGGTTCCTCATGCCTCTGAATCAACAGGCAAAAACGGGAGTTACTGTACTGGTTGGGGTGATTGATCCTGCCTATCAAGGGGAAATAGGACTGCAACTACACCATGCAGACAAAGAAGAACTTGCCTGGAATGCAGGAGATCCCCTAGGGCACATTTTAGTATTACCATGCCCTGTGAGTAAATTTAATGGAAAGCTGCAACAACCCAATCCAGGCAGGACTAACAATGGCTCAGAATCTTCTGTAATGAAGGTTTGGGTCATCCCAGCAGGTAAAGAAACACAGCCAGCTGAGGTGCTTGCTAAGGATAAGGGGAACATGGAATGGGTATTGGAGGAAGGTAGTGATAACTATGAACTTTGAGCACATGACTAGATACAGAAACAAGGACTATAACGGTCATGAATATTTCTTCCTTGTTTTTTTTTATGAGTATGTTTGTATATGTACATGAAGCCAATATCTTTGTTTTCTTCCCTATCTCTTCCCCCTACCATATGACATAAGTTCTATTAGTTTCATGTCATAGTATTTAAGGGTGTCAAGTTTAAGAATGAATATTACCCAAGGATTTATACCCTATTCTGGAGGGATTTAGTGCATTTCTGATTGTATTCAAGACAGCTGCATATTGCTTGGCAAAAAAAAAAGTCTGTTATTGTTCTTATTTAGAGATTAAGAATGGTTTAAGGTGATGTATATGGCTGCCAAATTGACAAGGGGTGGACTGTGATGGTTAGGCTAATGTGTCAACTCAGTTAGGTAATGGTGCCCAGTTGTTTGGTCAAGCAAGCACTGGGCTAATTGTAATACAAGGACATTTTATGGACTTTAATTGTCAGTGAGTTGATTGCATATATGTAGACTATATCTGCAATCAACTGAGGAGATTGCCATCAGCAATGAGTGAAATGTCATCTAATCAGCTGAAGGCCTTAAAAGGAGAAGTGATTTCAGTATTTAGGGAAAGAGAGTTTCCATCTCTATTTCAGACAGCCAGCATCTTCTGGGGAACTCCTTGAGGACCTTCCTCAGAGTCCCTGGTTTGCAGCCTGCCATGAGGAATTTGGACTTCTGCATCCCCACAGTCACATGAGACATTTTATAAAATCTCATACTATTTACAGATGCCTCCTGTCCCCTCTTTTTCTCAAGAGAATCCTGACTAATACAATGACCAATAAGCACATGAAAAGCTGTTCATCATCACTAGTCATTAGGAAATGTAAATAAAAACCACAATTAGATACCACTTTACATCCTAAACTGACTAAAATTAAAAAGACTAACAATACCGAATACTGAGTAGGTTGTGAAGCAACTGGTACTCTCATTGCTAGTGGAAATATGAAATGTTGTACACATTTTGAAAAACTGTACATCAGTTCAAGTTAAACATAAAGCTCCTCTACGATCCAGTAATTCTACTCCAAGAGAAATGAAAATATATGTTCACAAAAAGATTTATATAAAATGTTTATAATAACTTTATTTCTAGTAACCAAAACTTGGAAACAACCTAAATATCCATAAACAAGAGAATGGATAACTAAATAAATAAAGGCATATTTACACAATGGACTACTACTCAGCATTTAAAAGGAACAAACTGCAGATATACAAAACAACATGGATAAATCTCAAAAATATTATATGGAGCAATAAGCCTGACACAAAAGAGTTCATACTATATGATTCCATTTATATAACATTCTAGATCAGGAAAAACTACTATGTGGCTATGGATATCTAAAACCATAATTGCCTGGCGTGGGGAAGGCAGGGGATTTACTGGAAAAGTGTAGTGATAGTGATCATGTGCATAGATAGAGGTGTCAAAACTCATTGAAATATATGCCTAAGATCTATATATTTATATATTTTATTATACATAAATTTTACCTCAATAAAAAGAATAATAAAAAAAAGGTATGAGGCATTTGTAAGAAACGTGTCACAACATGTAAGGTGCTATGGTAGGGTGATATATGGGAATCCTGTATGGTATGCATAATTATTTTGTAAACTCACAACTTCACTAATAAAAAAAAATATGAGGGAAAATTATATCGTGTAGGTCTCCTAGAATATTGAGCATACTCTGGTTTCTTTTTTTTTTTTTGAAAGATTTATTTTTATTTATTTCTCCCCATTCCCCCTGGTTGTCTGCTCTCTGTGTCCATTTGCTGTGTGTTCTTCTGTGTCTGCTTGCATTATCCGGTGGCACCGGGAAACTGTGTCTCTTTTTTGTTGCATCATCTTGCTGCATCAGCTCTCTGTGTGTGCATCGCCACTCCTGGGTGGGCTGCGCTTTTTCAAGCGGGACGGCTCTCCTTGCAGGGTACACTCCTTGCGTGTGGGGCACCCCTACATGACACAGCACTCCTTGTGCACAGCAGCACTGCGTGTGGGCCAGCATACCACACAGGTCAGGAGGCCCTCTGGATCAAACCCTGGACCCTCCTTATGGTAGATGGACGCTCTATCAGTTGAGCCACATCTGCTTCCTGGTTTCATTTATTTAACCCATCATTTTTTATTCTATGCTGAATATATCCCCTTTTCCTTCCTTGAAATTCTACTTTCAGCACTTCTGTATAACTCCTAATGCATCCCAACTCTCCTTCTCTGAGCCATATAAAAATTTCTTTTCTTCATTCCGTTTCCCTACTGTCAATGTTAACCCTCAGCTCCTTGCTCTCTTCTCCTAAAGCACATGTACTTTTTTCAGGACTATGCTTTCTCACAGCTTACACCACTACTTCCATTTTGAGAAGCTAACATGAAGATTCTATCTTTGCGTATGGCTGAAGCCACAGGCTTTTTATAAAAGTCTTTTTTTTTTTTTAGGAGTTACAGGGGATTGAACCCAGGAACTCATACATGGAAAGCAGTCACTTAACCACTGAGCTACATCTGCTCCCCAATGAGAGTTGTTTTTTCTCTTTTACTTCTCTTTTTTTCGGTTTGTTTGCTTTGAGGAGGTTCTGGGGATCAAATGTGGGACCTCCTACATGGGAGGCAGGCACTCAATTACTTGAGCTACACCCACTCTCCTCTAAAAAAGTCTTAACAACCATTCTCCCATAGTCTCAAGGAATCTTTTGCAGATCTCTTTCCTATCACCATCTTCAAACTTCCATCTCTTCTGAGTCCCGCATTCCGTTCAGTTCTGCCTAGATTCCACATCTCTGTTTTGTCCCTTTGCACTGGCAGCTCCTCTGACCATCTGTCTGGCTTTTCCGATGCCAAATCAACCTTCACTTCTCTCCATAGTATTGCCTCCTCCCTATGTGTCCTCTACCCTCAACCAAGTGAAGGCTGAGGGCAAGCTGCCCCTATCTCCTCACCCCAACCGGACTCCCAAGACCCTGTGACTTAGCTGACCTGGTAGGCCTTTTGGAGGAGGAGGCATGACCAGTGGACTTCAGACCTCTCACACCAGCTTCATTTCTATATCTCCAACTGCCCCAGGACCATTTCCACTAGGAGAGCCTGGATTCCATTAGAAACATATGTCTTTAAGACCAAACTCATCTTCTCCTCATTCAGGCTACACCTTCCAGCTTCCCTGATGCCAAATTGGCAGCTCCATGATCCTAATTGCCTGGATTGAAACCTTGGGGTCATCTTTGATTCATTCCAAGTAAGTTGAATGTCTAATAAGTGACTGACTCCTTCATTTCTTTCTTTTAAATGTCTATTTCTATAATCAGTAAATCAACTCCTCACAACCAGATGAGTCTCTGTTTTCACGTGCTCCCTGACTGTAGTTCACCCAATGCCATTTTGTTAGTCTCTGCAGACCTCAAATCAAAGGGCAGGGCCATCAGCTTTTCAGGCCATGGCAGATAGAACAGCTGAAAAGGCACCCTTCCTTCCTTCCTTCCCTCCCTCCCTCCCTCCCGCCTTCCTTCCTTCCTTCCTTCCTTCCTTCCTTCCTTCCTCTCTCCCTCTCCTTTTTCCTTTCTCCCTCCCTCCCTCTGTCCCTCCCTCCCTCCCTCTCTCTCTCTCTCTCTCTCTCTCTCTCTCTCTCTCTCTCTCTCTCTCTCTCCTCTTTCTCTTTCCTCCCTCCCTCCCTCTCTCCCTCTTTCAGTAGTGGAGGCCAGGAACTGAACCTAGGACCTCGTGTGTGGAAACCACACGAGATGCGCTCAACCACCGAGCCACATCTGCTTCCCTGAGTTGGTTTTCTGTTGTTGTTCTTTTTTTTTTTTTTTTTTCAGGTGGCACCGGGAACCAAAACAGAGATCTCCTGCGTGGGAGGCAGGCACTTAACTGTTTGAGCCACATATGTTCCCTACACTTTCTGTTTTTAAACACCTCACAATTTAGGAGAGAATACAGATACTAATCAAATAACCACACTAATAATACTATGAAAGTATAGTGCTACCAGGACATGTAAAGGGACAATTTGCTTCATTCATAGAAACCTTCTCTAAACAAAAAGACAACTGAGACAAGAACTAAAAGACTAACAGAAATAAGCTGCCATTTGTGTTGGGGAACATGAAACGTTCATGTTCAAGGAAGTAACAAAAGACCTGTGTGGTACGATGAGACCACAAAGGGTAGCGTGGTACAAAGCAAAGCAAGGGGGTAGATCCTGCTGTGGGGTTGCATAATGAACTGCCAATATGAACTGTTGCCTTTCTAGATTCACCACTGTGCTCACACTGAAACCATGTTTTCCCAGCTTCTAGCTAATGACTAAGCATGGGTTAGGTGGGGTAGGGGTAGGGTGGGTATTACATATTCCACTACTATAAGACAAGAGACTAAGAAAGTCCTATAACAGGCAATGTTGGCTCAAAGACCACTGTCTTTGTTTGCCAGAGTTGCTTTGACAAATACCACAACAATGTGTTGGTTTAAACAACAAAATTTATTGGCTCACAGTTTGGAGACTAAGGTCCAAAATCAAGATGTCAGCAAGGACATGTTTTCTCCCACAGTTGGTGGTGTTCTGATGATAGCAGTCCTCCACTATGTGACAATCTGCTTCATTTCTCCTCTTGTGGCTTTCTCTGACTGACTGCAACCAAATTTCCTCTCTTAATATGTATTAAAATCCACCCTTGTTCCATCTGGCCACACCTTAACTTATCCTATATACAGATGGGTTCACACCCACAAGAACATCAACTAAGATTTGAATATGTCTTTTGTGGGGTGCTTGATTCCGTCTACCACAACCCCTGTCAGCCTGGCCAAACATTCTCATACCTCTGCTATAATCTGCAACATTTCCTACCCAATCTTCCTTTTCCCCTCTTTCACAGGTTTAAGACCTGTATTTTAGTTTGAAGACATTCTCGTGTTCTACAGCTCCCTCTCCTTTATTATTCACGGGCGTTTTCTCCAATAAATATCTTTCATATCTATTTCCATTTTGGCACCTGCTTCTTGGAGAACTCAAACTAATACAACTTTGTCGGCCATGATTAAGATTTTGGTCTTTATCCCAAGAGTAATAGGAAGCTATTGAAGATTTTTAAACTCCAAGCACATAGTGAACCTGTACAGGTGACCAAGAATGAGTGGTCAGAGAAATAGGAGAAAATCTTTCATATTATTGCTTGTATCATTTCTTTATCATTGTGTAACCACCTCAAAACTTAATGGGGAAGCAGCTATGGCTCAAGAAATTGAGCTTGCGTTCACCATACGGAGGACCCAGGTTCAATCCTGGGACCTCCTGGGAAAAAAAGAAAAAAGGCATCCCAGACACTTGGCACAGAGAGGCTCAAGGCCCCCACACAGTGAAGCATCACCCCAAAAAGACGATGATGCTGCCAGATAAAAACAAACAAACAAACAAACAAACAAAAAATGTAATGGCTTAAAACAGTCATTTTATTGCTTACAATTCTGTGGGACAGCAATTCTGGATGGGCTCAGCTGGTTTTTTCTTCTAATATCTCACCTGAGGTCAATCATGCACCTCTAATCTGATTCCTCAGCCAGGGCTGGATGGTCCACGATGGACTCACATGTCTGGTGCATCAGTTGAGATGTCTGGAATGACTGAGACAGTTGGACCTCCTTCTCCATGTGTTGTCTCTCTTTCCCATGGACTCTCATTCTCAAGGAGGCTAGTAGGTTTTCTTATACAGCAAAGGCAGCAATTCCAAGAGGATAAATCCCAAAGCACTAAAGTCATGTTGGCTGATATCCTATTGACCAAAGCAAGTCACATGTCCAAGCTCAGAGTCAACCACATTCATCCTCTGCTTTTGAACTTCTAATGATTCCTTATGACTTACCAATCTAAATCACTTCTCACGACTGTATACTACTTACTGTTCCTTCTAGTTAGTC
Organism: Dasypus novemcinctus; assembly: GCF_030445035.2. NCBI lineage: Eukaryota > Metazoa > Chordata > Mammalia > Cingulata > Dasypodidae > Dasypus > Dasypus novemcinctus. The sequence continues at coordinate 42,132,783 of NC_080683.1, read as the reverse complement.
TAGTTCTTTCCTTGTGTTTCCTTCCTGTCTGAGATTCTACCCTTCTCTGGCTATTTTTACCTATCTTTTAGGCTCATTCCAACCAACCTTTTTGCTCTCGGCATAGAAATCCACACACACACCCTTTCTCTTTTGATTCTGGCCAATTCAAATCTCAAATCCTCCATGAAGCCTTATATTGCTCCTGATTTCAAGGGTCTTTCCTGTCAGTTCCTATTGATCTAATAATTGTACTAAACAATTTTGAACCTAATTATGTACATTTTTCACTGTTGGCTTTACGTAAATATACCTTTTTCCCACAACTTCATTGTAAATTCCTTGCTGAAAGCAACTGTGTCTTGCACCTCTTTATCATAATAGCACATAAAGATGAACAAAACAGTATTCTTGAGAATGTTAGTCTAACAGGGAAAACCCCAAATAAACAAGTGCTTATAATAGAGTATAGATGCTACTTAAACCTTAAGTGCAGGATGCTGAAGAAAAACTGAATAGGTTCTAATCATCCTTGTTGCTGTTAATCTTTGGATTTTTAATTTTTTAATTTATTTTATTTTTTATATTTTTTTAGTGGAGGAGGATGTTGTCAGGGAAGCTGAATTCTAGAATGAAACCCATATGATAGCTAAAAATTAGCCATACAAAGAAGAGATTCTAGGCAGAGGTTTTAGCAAGAATTTATAGATAAAGAGAAAAAAGAGATAGTGGTTCTTCTGGAATTATAAGTACAGGTCTTAATCTAGCTGGAGGTCAGTGAGAAAGGAGGTATAGTGGCCAGGGGCTCCAATGCTGGGAAAGCTGTCTCCAGGGTCTTTTGTGTTACCCTGATCCTTTTTCAGAGGTTAGGAATTTACCTAGTCTCTGGAGGACACTGAAAGAAACTCCTTGTCTTAGATCAGGAGGGGGGCAGGGAGATTGGGAGAGAGCCCTTATGGTCACTGTTTCCTTAAGTGCAAGACTCCTGTGTTGTGTCCTGTCATTTCCTTTCTACCCCAAAGGATAGGCCTGTAAAGGGGCTTCAGCCCTAGGCTCTATGCCCAGAAGTTAATAAAGATGCATTTGTGAAAACAAGAGATCAAGTTTCCTATTCTCTCTTCTCTCAATCTGTAAAACTGTGTAAACGCATGTTGTTGAGTGACAGTGATTATTATGAGCCCAATCTCAAACAATGATAAAAAAAATCTTGGGCTGTGTTCCTATGCAATAGCCACACTAACTCTGTGGTTAGTGAAAAGCAAGTCACCAAACAATGCTTCTCTGTATGTGATTTACATATATATAAAAATAGCTACAATCCCCAACCAATCTACAATACTAATTAAGCCCTTTTCAAGTCTCGTAAATGGTTAGTCAACCTCATTTTAGAAAAGACCAGCTGTTTTGTGGAAAACTCATGGGAAGAAAAGGACAAAAATAAGTTTACTCCATCAAGCTGTTTTTATGTGGGCTCCCAGCGTGACAGCAAGCGTTTCAATGATGCATCTAACATAGAATTTTCTTTAGACATATCTGAAACTTTAATAAGCCAGATCCTGCTGTGGGAGCAAATTAATCCAAACTACAAGTTAGGCATTTTGCAAAGTGTGTTAACTCTTTCAGACCGTGAAATAAATATCCTGAAACATCCATTAATGGTTAGATTGAATTGAGTGGAGGGCAAATGAAGCATCCCTATTTATAGGGGTCATTTGAGAAAATTGAAATATGCCTCCCCAATGACCTGTTTACGTTTAAGTAGTTTAGACGGTGACAGAAAACAGCTGATTATATCTGTCAGGGATCCTCAACCTGTTCCCAGCTGAGTTCTCTCCTGTAAAGATTAATTTAGTGAAACATGCAAAATCTGAATCTTTGCCTTTCTTCTCTGCTGAGAAATTCTCAGGTGTTTTCATCTGCGGAGTTATATAAGAAAAAATAAGTTCATAAAGGCAATTTCCTGGGAGGTTAGTTTTAGTATTTGTTCACCTTCCAAGAATAATTTTGTTTATGCAGAATGGTCTTAGTAACTAAGATTCAAATAGGTCAGTTACTCACATTTTTGTGTGTATGTGAAAAAAGAGAAAACTTGATTATGATTAAATTTAACTTCAGGAATATTTCAACTGGAAGGGAGTTCAGTTAGGAATCTTCATGTAGTTATCATATAAAATTACAAAAAGTTTGGAAACAATCTAAACACCCAATAGGCAAATGATTAAATCATGCAGGACAGAGCTACATAAGGGCCATCATATACTTTTTATTTTCTTTCTCTCCCCTTCTGTGCCCCGACACCCACAGTTGTCTGCTCTCTATGTCCGTTTGCTGTGTGTTCTTCTGTGTCTGCTTGTATTCTTGTCAGTGGCACCAGGAATCTGTGTTTCTTTTTGTTGTGTCATCTTGCTGCGTCAGCTCTCCATGTGTGCGGTGCCACCCTGGGTAGGCTGCACTTTTTTTGTGCTGGGTGGCTCTCCTTATGGGACACACTCTTTGCGTGTGGGACTCCCCTAATGCTGGGGACACCCCTGCGTGGCAGGGCACTCCTTGCGTGCATCAGCACTGTGCTGGGTCAGCTCATTACACAGGTCAGGAGACCCTGGATTTGAACCCTGGGCCTCCCATGTGGTAGGCATTTGCTCTATCCATTGAGCTGAATCCACTTCCTGAGGGCCATCATATAAACAGTTAAAATATAGTTGAGAAGAATTGATATAACATGTAAATATATGGTCACAGTTATGTTAGAACTAATACGGTAGGAGAATATCTGAAAGAAAACATATCAAAATGACAACAGTAGCAGGATTGAGAGAATTTTCTCTCTATAGCAAAGTTTTCAAACTTTCAAAAAAGAGCATATACCAATTTTATAATCAGAAAGTTTCCACTTTTATAAACAAACAAAAGTACATTTTAAAATTCATATTTTACAGCTCATTTATAAAAACTGAATTTAATGACAATAGTACCTATAGTGCTTCACAGTTTACAAAGCACTTTTGCATTTACCCCCTACTATCTATAGCAATTGAAACCTTATCACACCACTTATTTCGTTTCAGATCAGTTTAATTGTATTCCATGTTTCACGACATGATATTAAATCCTGCAAATGTTTTGGTAGAAAAAAAGGTAATTCCAAATGTAATTTTCTTTATGACTAGTCATGAAATGCCTTTTATAGATGTAGTAATAAAAAAGATTATAGAAAATTATTGTATTGAAAGTATTTTAAAATTCTCAGGCAAAAGTGCTGCTTTCCTTCACCAATTCCCCATATACATTTTAGGTCTTTATAACACTACCTCAAGCCAACACTCAGAATCTACCTAACTCCAGATTTTCTTGCCTCTACTTTCCAGAAAGAAAAAAAAAGAAACTGAGTATATCAGATCTGGACCCCCTCACATCCCATCCCCACACTTGGGGTCAGCTACATAATTTTAGGATTTAGTGCAAATCGAAAATGCAAAGTGCCTTCTTTAAATAAAGCAATAATAAAGTGCAATTAAAGATACTAAAATAAAACTTTTCCCTTTAGAACTATTTTATTACTTATAACAAAGTAATAAACGAGTAAACAAAGACTCAAACATGGGTGCTCCCAAGAGCTCTAGAGACATCTGGACCCAATGGCAAGACACACACCCCATGAAATCAGCACTCCATCAGCAGGACTTACCTTGGACTATGAAAATCTATTTCCCTAATATGAAAAAGTTAGACTTATATATAATTTCCCTGCACATGATTCTTACCCCTTTTATTTGAACCTATAATTAGCACTATATCCGTTAAATATATGCCCCAGAGACTTTAATCTTCTGTCCATATGCCGGTTGAGCCTGGAATCTCAGCAGATTTACAGCCAACATCTACTATCCAGTTCACTGTACTCAGCCAGGACAACTAACAAAATGATGATGATGACCAACTCTCATCACAAATACCCAAGACAGAGTGTCAACAACTGCAAGCAAAACAGTTCCTTCTGTTTGCTCCATAAAATCTAATTCTCCTCTCAGTCTGAAGCAGACACAGGCATTACTATCCCCAAATCCTCAAGACTGTGGAATGAACAAACATAAGGGAGAAATACAACTATGGACAAAAGTAGACATTATTATTGTAGTAAAGGAAAAGCTGGTGACATTGATATAAAGATAGTGGTTACCAGAGGTTCTTAGAGGAGAGGAAGGGTACAACAGTTGGGACACAGGGCATTTTTAGGATATTGGAATTGTTCTGCATGATATTGCACTGGCAGATACAGGCCATTATACATTTTGTCAAAACCTATAAAATTGTATGGTACAAAATGTAAACCATAATGTAAACTACAGTCCTTGGTTAGTAGCAATTTTTCAATATTTTTTCATCAATTGTAATAAACCTATCACACTAATATAAGATGTTATTAATAAGGAAAAATATGAAGGGGGAGGAGAAGGAATGGGGTTTATGGGAATCCCCTAAACTTAAGATGTTATTAATAAGGAAAAATATGAAGGGGGAGGAGAAGGAATGGGGTTTATGGGAATCCCCTAAACTTTTGATGTAACTTTTCTATAATCTAAAATATCTTTAAAAATTAAATTTATTACACTTACCTGGCAGGGGTGATACCATGATCACAAAGATGGTTTTCCCAGGGCGAGGCTTATCCATTGCACTCCAGGTGGGCTGCCCCAACAATTTCCCCAAATGTGGGAACTCGACTGCATAATTTGTGGTAGTAGGGGACTGCATCCATTCTCACTCGTGAAAAAAAAAGTTTATTATATGAAAAAATTATATGAAAAAATTCATAATGGAGTCTGAGTGATGTATGAGTAACAACATAAATTTAAAATGGCAAAAAATATTTCTGGTGACATATATTTACATAATAAATACATATCAATTTTCATTAATGTGCTCTATTAATTAATTATAAGATTTTTAAGACATTTCTGAAAATTATTTTATTAGGTCATCAAAATTTATAGTTTTAACAACTTCATTTTCGATCAATGAAACTGAAAGCAATGTAAGCTGCTCTTTTTTTGTATTTTATTTCTTTTTAGAAATTTTTAAATTGTTTTTGAAAAGATACGTAGATCACAAATAATGTTACATTAAAAAATATAAGAGGTTCCCATGTACCCCACACCTCACCCCCTTCTCACTCCTCCCACATCAACAATCTCTTTCATCATTGTGGCACATTCATTGCATTTGGTGAATACACTTTGGAGCACTGCTGCACCACATGGATTTATACTGTAGTTTACACTCTCTCCCAGTCCATTCAGTGGGTTATGGCAGGATATATAATGTCCAGCATCTGTCCCTGCAATATCATTTAGGACAACTCCAAGTTCCGAAAATGCCCCCACATCACATCTCTTCTTTCCTCTCCCTGCCCTTAGCAACTACCGTGGCCACTGTTTCTACATCAGTGATACAATTTCTTCCATTGCTAGAGTCACAATAGTAGAATTCTATAGTAGAATACCAGTAAGTCCACTCTAATCCATATTTTATTCCTCCATCCTCTGGACCCCGAGATGGTGATGTCCACTCTATCTTTAAATTGAGAGGGGGCTTAGATCCCATATGGTGATGAATGTGATTCTCCTGCTTGCAATTGTAGGCATTCTTGGTTCCCTGGTGTGGTGGTCGACCATCTTCATCTCCCCATTAGCTGATCTGGGTAAGTCCAATGAACCAGAGAGTAGGAGTTGCCACTCTGCTGAGGCTCAGGGCCCAGCTGGCACATGGACAGTCCAGAGATTCAAGTCATCTGAGTATACACCAACCGCAGCATCAACCACAGGTTCAGTACAAGTGACAGAAAAGGCATGTGTAGAAAGGTGACATCTAAGTCCAACTCCATCACACTCAGGAGCACAAATTCCAAAGTAGGGCCCACTGACAAGGCCCTGAACTCCAGGGCCATCTGCCATGACTGTAGAACCTGTGTGTCTCTGTAGCCCTCAGGAGCACCAGTTCCTGGGGTTGTATCTACTTTGGCTATCTCTGGGATCCTGCTGAGACATGTGTAAGCATGACCCCCCTGATGACCTCCTGACTCATTTTGAAATTTCTTAGCCATATAAACTCATTTGTCTTTACCACTTCCCCCTTTTATTCTTGATCTTTTGACATGTTCATGTTATATTTGCTGTAGCTAATGTACAGATATTGAAACATAGCTACCAAATATGGTTCCATTTTGGTTTACATTATGGTTTATATTTTAGACTATACACTTTTCTAAATTTTAGTTACACTATGGTTTACATTATGGTTTACATTTTAGATTATACACTTTGATAAATTTTTGGTGAAATTTAACATGTCCTATATCCATCATTACACAATCTTGTAGAACACTTCCATTGCCCCTGAGTTACCCGTGCTTCCATCTAGTCTATTTTAAATGTAAGATTGAAAATAATTTTTGATAAATTTTAATTTTGAGAAGGATCTTTCTGCTGATGCAATGTTATCAGAGCTGTATAGAATAGTTTATGAGCTGTGGCAACATAGATAAAAGTCTAATAAATTATTTCAAAATACAAATTTTAATACATTTAGAGCTACTGATTCTTATGGAACAATTTTTCTAAAAAGATTTATCTTAATACAAATCAGTTTTATGTAAGCCTGAATTTAATTTTAAATTTAAATTTATACAAAGGCAATTTAATGGATATTTGCTTTACAGTGTTGTAGCAATTCTCAAAACCAGAAATTCTAGACTGTGAAGAATTTTAGTAACTCCCTAGTATGTTTGATTGCAATGCCCATGTGCACACTTTGATTTTGTAACAAAATGACTTACAAAGTTTACTGCCTGACCACCAACAGTTCCTGTCCCGGGAGTTAGACCTGGAGAGTAAATATTGGTGCAGATGCCACAGAGTTGGACTCCTTGGATGGATGCAAGCCTACCTCCCACAGCAGGGTCCTGTTACTGCCTCCACGCTGAGCCCACCCTTTCTCTTGGGGCCAGGGCCACAGCCACCACCACTGCTGCTTCTGCTGCTCCTTCATCAACACTGCCCATCTGGACCCAGTCCTCAGCCCCAGTTGTCCTTCTAGGCCCTGTGGATCCCTGGATCACTCCAATATGTGCGTGTCTGTAGGCCTGAGCTTGAGCCAAAGTGTACTACCACCAGGCACATCTTCTCTGCTCAGGCACATGCTCCATTGTCTCATCAGATTTCACTTGCAAAACACAAGGGCAAAGATAAAATTACTAAGAATTCTATCACAACAATGCAGACATATAATTTTATTACAGAAGAATGAAGAATTGGGATTAGCAATTCAATCTACCACAAAGAAGATACTAGATTAGAACAGGGTGTGTGTGTGTGTGTGTGTGTGTGTGTGTGTGTGTGAATTTAGAATTTCAAGGTGGCCACAAGAGGGCACTAAACCAAGCAAAGGGACTCTTCTTAAAGCAGGCCCTATGCAACTACACAGGTTGTGCACCTATGAAACAGATGCTGCTCACACTCCAGTTTCCCTGTATCTGGTCCAATCTCAAATCCATTTCTCTAATCCCAGCAGAAGCAGTCTTAGTTCCTGTTCAAATCTTTCTCTTGGTGCAATCCTCTCCCATTCCCTAAAGGACTTTTCTTCATTAGTCATCTCCTTCTTTTCCAGTATTTTAGAATTATCAAATTCTTCTTATTTACTGATACCTTCCAGATGCCTGTTAGCATGCTTGAATCTCCCCAGTCTTAAAACATCTTTGCACACCTCACTAAGTACATTCCTATCTTTCTCCTTCCCTTTGAAGCCAAGGTCCTGAGAGACGAGACTGAGATCATCGTTACTGCAATACAACGTTTCCATTTATCTGCCATCAGACTTCTACACTCACAACCTCACCAAAATTGATTCTGACCAATGCCACCAAATACTTTCTGATGGCAAATATAAAAGATCTCTTTAGTCCTTATCTTACTTGATGATAGGTAATTCCCCATTCTTAAAATTCCTCCTCTGGATTCTGAGACATTACCCTCTCTTGGCTCTCATCTCACCTCCAACCATGCTTACTCTTCAGAGGTTCCTTTTCCTTTGTACACACCTAATATCACTGGCTTGCTTTTCTTCTCACTTTGAGTAATTTAATGCCCAGCCTTGAACAAAAGGATATATTCCAAACTTCAGTCCAAACCTTTGTCCATAGCACCCAACCTGTGAAATTTATAATTTTCTGGATGTCTCCACTACAGTTTCCTTCAATACCTAGAAGTTATTGTGTCTGACTGAAACTCATCATCTCTCCTCTATATTTGTTCCTCTTGTTTCCTATCACAAGTGGTGGCACCACCACCCAAAAAGTCAGAAATTTAGGCATCATCCTTGACCCCCTTCCCTTCCCCATATCCAATGATTTACAGACCTGAGGGGTTCTATATTCTTAATATTTCTCAGCTTTGTCCCGTTTTCTCCACCTCTGTAGATCCTTAGTTTCAACCTTCATTAGCCTCCTAGACTATTGCAACAGTTTTTCTTTTTAACTGTTCCCCCTACCCCAAGTTTGTACCCCGTCTAGTTTATCTTCCACTTGCTCTAAGAGTGATCTTTCTAACAAAAATTTGCTTCTGATTCCTTCTGCTTAAGACTTTTCAATGATTCCTCAATATTAAGTCCATACTGTTTAGTAAATTACAGAAGGCCTTCCTTATCTTGTCCTGTGTATTTCTCCATCCTAATCTCTTGTATCCTTTATTCTAGCTACTGCAGTTCTCAAAATGTGTTATTTTACTCTTCTCCACTTTTATTTTCTTTTGCATAGAAAGCTTCTCCTTATGCTCTTTACAGACTTTATTATCTTCCACATGCTCAGGAGCTCCCAAATGCTGTGCCATAGTCCACTGGCGTGCATGAGATGTGAACCCAACACAGACCTTGGCACAGTCAAGGAAGACCTGGGATGTCCAAAGTGGTGAGAAAGGAGAAAATTCCCTGACAGACTATATGTGAGATGTAAGAAAAAGGGAGGAGTCAAAGATGGCTCCAAGGATTGGGGCCTGAGCACCTGGAAGGATGGAGTTGCCGTAAATCCTGGATGAGAAAGACTGGGTGGCATAAGTTTGGAAGGGAAAAGAAGACATCGGTTTGGATTGTGTTAGATTTGTGACATAGCCATTCAAAGTGAAAATATTGAGTAAGAAGTTATATACAAACATGGAATTCAAGAGACAGACCTGGCTCAGAGACAAAACCTGGGAGTCATAAACATGTGTGGCAGTTAACACAATGAGGCTAAATCAGTCAGATCACCAAGAGAGTGAATGCAGATAGAAAAGAGAAGTCCAAGATCTTATCCCTGGACTGTTCTGAAGGAATGCCCAGAGAAGTAGAAGGAAAATTGGGAGACTCTGGCATCCTGGAAGTCAAATGAGGAGAGGGCCCAAAGATAAAATCCCTAACAGATTGAGTAATATGAGGACTAAGAATAGAAAATTGGCTTTTGCAATATAAAGTTTTAGTGGAGTGATAATAATGAAAGGCTGACTGGAAAATTCAAGAGAAAAGGAAAGGAAAGGACTTGGAAACAGTGAATATGGACAACTTTTTTGTGAATGTTTTTTTCTACAAAGGAAAAGAGACAAAGAAGGTAGTAGCTGATGAGAGAAGTTGGAATTTTTAAACGGAGGATTTTTTCCCAAGGATTGAACTCAGGACCTTGTACACGGGAAGCAGATGCTCAACCACTGAGATACACATGCTCCCCAAAATGGTGCTTTTTAAGATGGGAGTAATGACAACAGGTATTGTAAAATGAAAAAAAAAATCAAAAGAGAAAGAAAAATTGCAGAAACAGGAGAGTTGAGAGAATTGCTGAAACACTGTCCATAAGCAGTGAGAAGGGACAGGACCTGGTGCACAAATGGAGGAGCAAGAGCCCAAGAGGGTCTCTGCACAGTGTACGTGCACAGATTATGTCCTTGAATACTGAAATCACTTAATTTTATGAAAAGACTAGTTTTGGAGAGAGTTACAGTGAACCAGGAACTAAAATCTTCCCTAATTATATCACTCTCCCACTCTTCAAGTTGACTATTTCACACGTTCTTTTCTTTCCTCACACTTTCAACACTTCTCCCCCTCCTCACTCTCAGCAGATGTCATTGCTTCTTATTTCACTAAGAAAATTAAATCCATCTGAAGAGAACTTCCAAATGTACTCACCACCCCCATCTCTCTACTCACCTGCATCCGTGTCTGTGTTCTCTTGTAATGGGGCAAAAGAAATTATAGTTGGTGCCTCATCATCCTTCCTGGCTTAGTCATAAGTTTCCTTTTTGAGGGACCACTTCAGCTGGCCCAGCCCTGGGCCTAAGCACAACTAGGAAGGCCTGTACCACTATATGGTTTGTATGATAAGAGCCTCTCTTAGCTTCTCTGAATGGTCCCTGCTACTTCTTCTCCAAAAGGCCCTTAACCTTTGGTACCACATAATTTACTAGCAAGGCCTGTATCTCAGTACAGCTTGTATAATAAGAAGTTGACCTCAGCCTTTCCAAATGGCCCTTGGAGGGTCTGCTTTTCCCACCATATAGTCCGAAACTTCCAATCCCAAATACCTGCAGGAAAGCATTCCCCCTCCCCACTGGGTCACAACAAAGGCAAGAGACCAGGACCAACAGATCCTTGCAGAGCCTAGGCTGGGCAAGCCCAAAGGGTCCATCCATCACCCTCATTCTCCCCTCTTCTCCTACTGGGCCTTTAATCTATAAAGCTGTCCTTTCATGTATTCTTGACTGACTGATTATCTGTGCTTGTGTCTCATCACCCAAAGAACTTTCACATAACATTAAAAAAGAAAAAGAAAAATCTCTGCCTTCCCTTCTGTTGGAATGAAAGGACTATATGAGCTCCTATCTAAGGCATCCTCTCCACTTGTCACCAGATCTAATCCCTCTCACCTTCTCAAGGATGGTGCTTCAGCAATTCTCACTTCTCTTTCTTGCTTCATAATTTCTCCCTCTCTACATGAGCATTCCCATCAGCATATAAACATCTTGTAATAGCTCATCTTTTTTAAAAAGTGGAGGGGTAGGAGTGGGGTCAGAAAACTCAAAGATTGCACATTGCCCTCCAGCTACTTCTCATTTCTTTCTCCCTTTTGCAGCAAAAATGGAGTTGCATTAATGACTCTGTCCTCTTCCTCAACTCCCATTCTCTCTTGTAGTCACACCAATCAGGACTTCATCCCCACCACTCCACTGAAAATATTCTTATCCTAATCCCAGTGAATTCCACATTTTCAAACCCAATAGTCACTGCTTAGCTCTCCTCCAGTGCAATCGCTCAGCAGCACTTATCGGAGCTCATCACAGCCATGTTCTTCAAACATTTTGTTCCTGGACTTGGTCCTTTGATTGCTTCTTTTCTCTGTCATCCTCATTTCTGTGGTGATCTCATTCAGTTCCATGACTTTAAATATCATCTATATGCCAATGACTTGCAAATTTATACTCCCATCCCCAGCTTCTTCCTTGAACTGCCAACTTGACATTTCCATTTGTCTGTCTAATAGTCAATTCAAACTTAATATGTCCAAAATTGAACTCTTGATTCCACCCTGCCCCGCAAAAACCTGCTCTTATCTCTAGCATACCCCAATTCAGTAAATGCTTCCTTTTTCTACCCAGTTGCTTGAGCTAAAAATCCTTGGTATTATCCTTGATTCCTGTTTTCTTTCACACCTTTCATCCAACTCTTCAACAAGCACTGCTTAGATAACCTTTGAAATATATCATCTATCTGGCCTTTCATTATAACCTTAATCCTCCTACTCTAGACCAGTGTTGTCAAATAGAAATATAATGTGAGCCACATGTGTAATTCTAAATTTTTTAGTAGTAACATTAAAAAAGGTAAAAAGAAGCAGATGAAATTAATTTAATGACATTTTATTTAACTCAATATATTCAAAATATTGTCATTTCAACATGTAAAAAAATAACATTATTAATAAAATATTTTACCCTATTCTTTCAAGCTGTCTCTGAAATCCAGTGTGCATTTTACACTTAGAGCACATTTCAGTTTGGACTGGCCACATTTCAAGTGCTCAACAAACACATGTGGCATGTGGCTTCCAGACTAGACAGTGCAGATGTGAAATAAGACAACACCATCTCTTACCTGGATTAATGCATTTGTTTTTTCAGTGGTTCTCCAGCTTATTTCATGCCTCTCCCTTGTTTTCCTCCCACAGATATTATCCCTTTAGCAGCCATAGTGATCCTTAAAAATATAAGCAAAAAACTCTAAGCCAGATCATGTGCATTTCCTTCTCAAAACCCTCAAATGATTTCCATCACATTTAGAATAAAATCCAAACAATTCATAATTACTTCCAAAGCCTATATGATCTGGTCACCCCCTTCTCCCAGTCCTTCATTGGGCCTTATCTCCTACTCCAGACACCTCATCAGTCCATTTCCACCCCACTGGCCTCCTTGTTGTTCTTTGAACATACAGAGCATGCCCCCTACTTGGGGACTTTCAATTACTGTTCCCTCTGCTTGGAATCTTTTTCCTCAGATCATTCATGGTTTTCTCCCTCACTGCATTCAAGTCTCTACTCAAATCACCTCAAAAGTGACCTACCCTGTCTGCCGTATCTAAAATAGAATCTCTACCACTTGGGCTTCTTTCCTTGGCCTATTTTTCTTCATAGCACTTGGCATTATCACTATCTGACCTTGTTTTAGATATTTATGTATGTTTATTTATCCCTACATTAGAACAGACTCCCCAGAAAGACATGAATTTGCTCTATTCACTACATTCCCATCCATTTATCTGAGTTATAAATAGGTGATCAATAAATATTTATTGATTAAATGATCGAATTGAGACAAATAAATAAAAGCAGCAGGCCCTGACATTCAGAAGCAGGCCGTAGTTAGGCTATGTTATATTCCTGTTAGACATAAGCTATCTCAAAGAAAAACACAACATCAGATAATGTTACTCTGAGACCATAATAAAATCAGACAAATAAGACTGCTTCATAATTTTGTCTAATTATGGGCAGAAACGAGGTCAATATGCCACCCCCAAAAGACAAAACAACAACAACAACAAGAACAAAAATACCAAACACCTCCTGTCTTGGACAAAATGAGTGACTGCTACCTTTTTACAAATTATACCTTTATCTTCATTCTACTATCCCCTTCCTATAGATAAGATTTATTGGTATAACTAATAACAGAATTGACCCTGCTTTCTGACAGCATCCAATTTAGAATGAACTCCTCTGCCCATTCCTTAAACTTTCTCTTAAATTCCCCAAAGTCAAAGTCCTATAAAAATTTCTTTCTAACACCCTCTTCCTGTGGCACACCATCATTTTCCCATGTGTGATGGTTTCCTCAAGGCAGGGAGAATGTTGAGACTCTGGAGCAGACTGGAGATGAGGTAGTGCAGGCTGAGTTTGGGTGGTACCCCCCTCAGGGCAGGGAGGAATTCTGGACTCAGAGCAGGCTGAAGATTGGGTGATGCAGACTTGACATTGGGTGAGTTTCTCCTCAGGGTGGGGAGGAGGTCGGGATTCCTTGGGGCAGGCTAGAGGTTGGGTGGTGCAAGCTTTACATTGGGTGGTCTTTTCAGAGCAGACCATTACAGGTTTATCTGGAAAAGTCTCAACAGAATTTAGGGTTTCAATGTTTCCACTGCCATCATCATCGACCCATATGTCTCCATCCCAATTATCAGGATTCCACTCCTTTCCAGTCAATACCCTCACTTTAACAGCAGACACACAGCAAGGTTGAGATTTTGGTTTCCACGGTAACTCTGCTACTTGCACAATGAAACTCTGAATCTGGTTTTCAGAGATCTCAAATCTGCAGCTCCAAGAAACAAGATTTTCTTTCAGAGCACACAGAAATTTTTGCATCATTCATGTGGCACTTAAGTTGCAAGTTTGAAGACTTCAGCTCATCCCTTTCTTTTGTAACTGTAACCTGCATATTTTGGAACAGCCAACCAACATCATTGTAACTTTTGACCCCACAAAATTTTGTTAAGGTGTTAAAAACACTCCCACCCAGATCCTTGCTTCTTATAAGCATGGAAATAGTCTTATCCAGTGGTGATATTTTGTGTATCTCTATTACCAACTCATGCCATGGACTGTCAGTGGCCTCTTGATTATTGGGAAAAGAGTCATTGGTGCCCTTTAGTAGAGTAGAGAGTCAGTTGCAAAAATCCGAGAACCAATTCAGAAATCCCATCTTTAAGATTCTGTTTCTCAAGAACCACTCCTGGTACCAAGCTATATTAGTCAGGGTTCTCTAGGTAAAAAAAAAACAAAAAACAAAAAACCCGACAGGTGATATCTATAAATAGTATGAGATTTTATAAAATTGTCTCATCTGACTGTGATATCAAAGGCTGCAAGGCAAGAACTCAGATGAAGATCCTCACTGAATTCCCCAGGAGATTCTGGGTGTCTGAAGTAGAGATAGGAATTCTTTCTCTGAATGCTGAAATCACTTTGTTTAAGGCCTTAAACTCATTGGATGGGGCGTCACTCATTGCTGATAGCAATCTCCTCAGTTGATTGTAGATGTAACCTGCCATCTGTGCAATCAACTCACTGATGATTAAAGTCTATGAAATTCCATTGTTTTACAATTAGCCCAGTGTTTGCTTGACTAAACAACTGGGCACCATTATCTAGCTGAGTTGACTCATTAGCCTAACCATCTGTAGCAGGTTGATATTAGTGATGAATTCCAAAAAGAAATATTGGATTATGTTTGTAAACCGATCTTTTTCTCTTGGCATATTAGGTTATATTGGATTCAGAGATTTATTTGATTAAGTATGTAAACCTCCTGTCACAGTAGGGTGTTGAGTCCCCACTCTTTGGTGGGTGGGGACTTACAGATAAAAGTCACAACAAAAAAGACAGAGTTAGAGGGTTTTTAATGTTGGAGTTTTGATGTTGGAATTTGATGCTGAAGCCTTGAGCTGGAGCCCCAGGAAATAAGCTCAAGAGGAAAGAGAAGCCAGCCCCAGGAAGAGAGGAACTCTGAGCCCAGGCAAAAGCAAGCCCTGGGATGGAACCTTGAACCCAGAGAGAAGCAAGACCCTGGAAGGGAGGAACCCAGGAAGCTTGAACCCTTGCAGGTGTTGGCAGCCATCTTGCTACAACATGTGAAAATAGGCTTTGGTGAGGGAAGTAACCTATGCTTTATGGCCTGGTATCTGTAAGCTCCTACCTAAAAACCAACCAATTTCTGGTATTTTACATCAGCACCCCTTTTACTGACTAAGACACCATCACAACATGATATCTGTTCTCCCTCATTGCAACAAATAATAAACACAATTTATTCAACTACAGGTGTGCGTTGGTGGTCTTTAGTGGAGGGCATTGACAGATGAATGAATGAAACAACCTCTGCACTGGGATATTATGGGTAATTTTTTTTTTTTTTTTTTGGATTTGAGTTATTGGCTATAGTTTCAATTATATGGGTGTTTGCTATATTTACTTTATTTATTTATTTATTTATGGGTAATCTTTATGCTCTTTTTTTTGTGTTATATTTTTCTGTATTTTCTTAGCTTTCTTTAAAGAATAAGTATTATTTTGGAATCAAGAAAATATATGTTTGATTTCAGAAGAACAAGTATGGTATAGCAGGGATATCAAGTCTTAAGAAATTGGGAAGCGGACTTGGCCCAGTGGTTAGGGTGTCCATCTACCACATGCGAGGCCCACAGTTCAAACCGTGGGCCTCCTTGACCCATGTGCAGCTGGCCTATGCGCAGTGCTGATGCGGACAAGGAGTGCCGTGCCATGCTGGGTGTCCCCCCGCATAGGGGAGCCCCACGTGCAAGGGATGCACCCCATAAGGAGAGCTGCCCAGCGTGAAAGAAAGTGCAGCCTGCTCAGGAATGGCACTGCACACATGGAGAACTGAGACAACAAGTTGACGCAACAAAAAGAAACAGATTCCCATGCTGCTGACAACAACAGAAACGGACAAAGAAGAATACACAGCAAATAGATGCAGAGAACAGACAACTGGGGCAGGGGGAAGGGGAGAGAAATAAATAAAAAATAAATAAATCTTTTTTTAAAAAGTGTTAAGAAATAGGAGACCTGGTTTCAGACCAACTTTGATACTTCCTAGCTGAGTAAACTTGGGCAATTTATTTAGCCTTTTTGGATCTTGTTTCTGGAAAGCAGAGGACTCTCTTGAGATCCCTTATAGGTCTAATTAAAAGTTTTCCACAGTAACTGTACTTAACATGACACGATGATGTTCAGTTATGGGGGAGTGATGTAGGTGTCTGGATTACTATCACATGCCATTTTCTTCTACTTACGTTTGCATGATGTTGGACATATTATTTTAAAACCTTGGCTCATTTATTCTTATTTACAAGTTATAAGTTGTAACATCACCCTTATGTGAAAGAGATTTCTTAGGAACCATTTTGTAAATACATTGTTTCAGCTGGAGTATAAGGCACATTCATCCTCCATTTCCACTCAGCGGGTACTACTATGGAAGCCAGTTATTATGCTAGGTGCTGGAGAAACATAATTCCCCTACCCATAAGAAACTCATGGTTAGTGGATGAGAGGGATATGTAAAGAGATGGTTAGACTATTGTATGGTGCACATAATAAGATATATATATATATATGGTGCCAAAAAACTAAGTGTTGGGGTATCAGGAAACTTTTTCAGAGGAGGAATAACTGAGAATGTTAGGAAGGATAAGCACAAAGTAGAACAAATTGTAGGGGATATTCCATTCAACGAAAACAACTACAAACATGAAAGAACATTGTGTATTCAAGAGAATGGATGTAGTAATACTGGACTGGGGGCATTAGGGAGAAGGGAGGCATTGAGAGGTATTGTTAGAAGGACTCTTAGAGATGCTTTATTCCAAATCCCAACCCACTACAGGGATTTCCTGCAGACTCATAGAGATGCATCTCCCGTTACACTAGCCACTACTGTCATACAGTTGTTTAAATTTAAATTGTAATTAATTATGATAAAATAATTCTGTTCCTTGGTCAGACTAGCCATATTTCAGGGGCTGTTTACCAAAAGTGGCTTGTGGCTATTATGTCGACAAGACAGATAGAACATTCCCATTACTGCAGAAAGTTCTGTTGGCCAACACTGCTTTAGAATATCCCTGAGAGATGGCAGTTTACTTTATGCTTGAATGGTAAGGAAATTCCTACCTTTTAAGAGAGCACATTCCATTTATAGATAGGTCAATTTGATGAAACATAATTTAATAATGTGCTTCACTTGGATTTCTGTACAAGTTTCCTAGCTGGACAAATAAACATAAAACAAGTCCACATTCTGACTTAGTGGCTCTTTGTCCATTTTCAGAGCATTGTTTAGTCTGCCTTTATTATTCCCTTCCCCAGCACCGCCTCCCCCCAGGTTCCTTCTGTGCTTTCTGCCTTGGCTGTTTCCACATTCCTTCTGTTTTGGTGGTCATCCAGTATATCTCTCCTAAATTATCTTTTCACAAATTGGACCCTTTATCTCAGTTGTGGGTTGGTCAGCAGGAAACAGAATTACTACTTTCCTATGCTCCAAGCATTTTATTTCCATTTTTGAAATGTAAGTTTCTTTTGCCTTTTTTTTTTTTAAGCAACTACCACCCTGTTGTGCATATTAAACTCCTTGGCCCCTAATATCCAGTCTCCAGTTTCTTTTTTTTTTTTAAGATTTTTTTTTCTTCCCTCCCTCCATTGTCTGCTCTCTTGTCCATTCGCTGTGTGTTCTTCTGTGTCTGTTTGTATTCTCATTAGGCGGCTCTGAGAACCGATCCTGGGACCTTCCAGAGTGGGAGAGAGGCAATCATTCTCTTGTGCCACCTCAGCTCCCTGATCTGCTGTATCTCTTATTATCTCTCCTCTGTGTCTCTTTTTGTTGCATCATCTTGCTGTGCCAGCTCTCTGCATGGGCCAGCCCTCCTGCGCAGGGCAGCACTCTACGTGGGCCAGCAATCCATGTGGGCCAGCTCACCATACGGGCCAGCATGCCTTCACCAGGAGGCCTTGGGCATCGAACCCTGGACCTCCTATATGGTAGATGGGAGCCCAATTGGTTGAGCCACAGCCACTTCCCTCCAGTTTCTTTTTAAACATAAATTACATTTCCAATAAGTCTCTCACCACTTATATCAGACAAGCAATATTTTATTGATATTTCTGTATAAATTTTTGTTGCCGATGGAAATTCTGTGTTGTAAACTCCAGGGAAAAAGAATTAGTAAGGAACAGCAGAGAAGGGAGAAACCCCAGAGAGAAAAAAGTAATTAAGAAAGAATATCTTATAATTTATTAGTAAGTCTGTCTCATAAAAACATTAAATCAGATATAAAAAATATTAAAAAGAGAAATGATAACCTTTGGCATAAAATGGCAATAAAATTACCAATTTGAAAATGGGCTGACAATAAATTGTTCTCTCCAATTACTTTTAAACCCTCCTTAGGTTAATGCATGTGCTGAATTATTAAGCAATATATCTTTGTCATACTAATACCTCCTTAATGCATGAAAGTTATTGTTCATCTTTGAAGATAAAGGTTTGTGTGTGCATGTATGCCTGCAAATGACAAAGAAATGCGTGCAGTGTTTCTATTCCTGCACGTGAATGAGGCTCTCAGGAAACCCCTGGGACTAGCTCTTTTTCCCCTGTAACCTTTACCTTATTAAGGAAAAACTCCATTCTTTGTTTTTCTTTGGGATCACATGTGGAAAGGGTACCCCCATCCATTAATCTGTTATGCATTATTAAAATGGCCTTTCAATCAGGTCATCTCTCTGCTCTTCTTGAGAACATTACCAGTTTTTGAAATGAAAATTTTGCCACAGCCACTGTGAGTTGCTGAGGTCTCAGTAATTTATGTTCCTCAATCCTTACCCTCAGTATTTCTGTACCACTCTGTGATACTAAAATTGGACATTTGACAGCTTCGTCTCAGAGGTATCATTAAGGGACCAGCTTACACACTTTCATAAACAATGTCCCCTGAATGTTCTGAGTCAGTATGTCTGCAGTGGTTACTCAGTTGTTCTGTCTCTTCAGAATATTCCGGAGAACTGAAAAGTGAATATCTAGCTATCCATATTTTTATTCTTCTCTATGGTGGTAAACTATGCATAATTCAAAACTCACCCTTTTAACTATTTTAAGTGTTGAAATGGCATTAAGTACATCACCATCACCACTTTTCCAGAAGTTTTCATCATCACAGACAGAAACTCTGTATCCATTAAGCAATAACTCCCCACACCTCCCTCCCTCCATACCCTGGTAACTTCTATTCTGCTTCCTAGTTCTATGACTTCACCTATGCCCATTTTTAAATTGAGATGTTTGGGGTTTTGTGTGTGTGCATGTGTTTTGGTTTTTGGATGTTCATTTTTGTTTGTTTGTTCTTTTGGTTGGTGAGTTGTAGGAGTCCTTTTTATATTCTAGACATTAATCACTTTTCACATATATGATTTGCAAAGATTTTCTCCTGTTCTGCATGTTATCTCTTCACTCTTTCTACTCTTGGATACACAGAAGTTTTTAATTTTGATGAAGTCCGCTTTATTATTTTTTTTCTTTACGTGCCTGTGCTTGTGGTGTTATACTTAAGAAACCATTGCCAAATTCAAGGTCATGAAGGTTTTCCCCTTTGTTTTCTTCTAAGAGTTTAATTGTTTTAGCTTTTAAATTTAGGTCTTTGATCCATGTTGAGTTAATTTTTGTGTATGGTGTGAAAAAAGGGTCTGACTTCATTGTTTTGCATGTTGATATGCAGTTTTCCCAGGCAGCTCTTCCTTTTTAAAATGTTTTTCAATGCCTGATCTACATATGCAGAGTGGGTAATTGGTAATTAGTGAAATTATTAATAATATCTTTGACTGGATGAGCCTCACCATATACATTATCTCACTGGATCCCTATAATCCTTGTTGAAAGAGGTGGGGCAGAAATAATCCCTCTTATATATAAAAAGAAACTTAGAATCAAAAAGATAAAGTGATTTTGCTCCAGGACACAGAAAGCAGATGGTAATTTAGGACTCAAACCTCAGACTCAGACGGCATTACACTTTTTTTTTTTTTTTACCATGATGCTTTCTCTGCTTTAGGGAATATGGTATTCATCTAAAACTTTATTTTTAAAAAACTGGTCTTTATTGGAAAAAAAAAAACCAAAATATACATTCTATGATATCTAATCCTATGGTTATGAAATTAAACATGATTTACAGAATATTTGGCCCCACTTATCTCTCAAAAAACATGAGCAATCATTTTCTAAGTTCATACCTTAATTTGTAACTGAATCTTTTTTGTGTTTTTTTTTTACTGGGGCCAGGGATTGAACCTGGGACCTTGTATGTGGGAAGCCAGCACTCAACCAGTGAGTCACATCAGCTCCCTGAGTTGGTTTTTCCATTTGTTGCTTTTTTTTTTTTTTTTTTAGGAGGCACCAGAAACTAAACCCAGGACCTCCCATGTGGGAAGCAGGCACTCGATTGCTTGAGCCACATCAGTTCCAGAATCTTGGAGCTGTTCTATTGAACAGTGTTAAACAGTATGCTGATACAATGGAATTTGAGCCCTGGAAGGGATTTTCATCTTTTAAACTTTCTAAATTAGTTGTTTTTTTAATTGAAAAAGTAATACGTATACCGGGAGTCCAGTGGAGGAGGTAAGATGCAGGCAGAGTAATGGGTGCCAAGCATTAGCTTGTTCTGCAGGCAGTTAGTAATAACCCAGAGCGATCTAAATCACCTGTTTGGGGGGCCTAGGAGACCAGAAGAGCATCCTGCAACATCCTTGGAAGAACAAAAGGAGACTGCCCATCTGCAGGGAAGATTCATTAACAGAGCACTCCACACTGGGGAGGACGGTGCCCATCCTCTGCTGGTGGTGCAAGTCACCTCAGAAACTATTCCCTTGCTGGAGCTGGAAGCTCCATTTCCTAAAAATAAGGGAGGAAGAGGTGGTAGCGCCCCTATTTCAGCTACTGATTAGTAAATTCAGCTGGCTAATTAGACCAGTACTAAGAATAGCTAAAGTTTGAACCTGTTCAAGTCGGAAAGAGGCTAGTAGACTCCATTTTAACTCTGTCCCCGGGATGAGGTAAAGCAGGGCTGATTGAAAATCACAGTGATGGTAGGGATGGTTTCTTTCCACCCAAGTCAGACTGCAGCCCTAGCCTGGGGTCCAGCCCCACCTCAGTCATGGAGGAAGCTGGGGGCATCTGCAGCAGCCTCTCCAGGCAACTGCAGGTGCTTTGGGCCCACAGGACTAGATTGGTGGGCAAACCTGTGGATACATGTGTTTCCTCAACCTCTCTGGGCAATGTAGGCACTTTCAACCTGCACAGACCTGAATGTTGAGCAGTCCTGTGGATCCATCCCCCTCCCTGACAGGGCAGAAGGGACAGTGCTTCCTCAGCCTCTCTGGGCAATTGCAGTTGCTTTTGGCCTGTACAAACTAGATTGCTGGGCACACCAAAGCCTCCATTCCCACTCCTGGTAGGGGAAGGGGGGGTGTGCATCACCAGTCTGCGTGGGCAACTGTGATCTCTTTTGACTCTCATGGCTTAGGTTGCTGCCCATACCTGTGGCTCTATCTCTGCCTCAGGCAGAGGAGGAAGTGGCATGGAGTGTCACTGGGCAGCTACAGAGTTTCTTGGGCTGCACAGCTTGGATTAATGGCATGGTGTGGCTCCATACCTACCTCTGGCAGGAGAGAAAGGTGGGAGAAGCTTGATAGGTTCCTGGGGCAACACAAGTAGCTTCACCCTCCACAGCTTACAGTACTGACCACACCCTTGGCTTCTATTCTACAACCAGCAAGGGAGAAAGGGCAAGAAACAAGTGAAAAAAGCACTGAGGGTGTGAATGTGGCTCAAGAAGTTGAGTACCTGCTTCCCACATGGGAGATCCTGGTTTGGTCCGCAATGCCTCCTAAGAAAACAAACAAATGAAGGAACCAACTTAGGGAAGCCGATGTGGCTCAGTGATGTGAGCACTGTCTTCCCACATACAAGGTCCTGAGTTCAATCCCCTACCCCAGTATCTCAGAAAAAAAAAAACAAAACCTGAAAAAATTCAGACTGGCTAAACACAAGCCACTATTAAGTTCCAAATTATGTTTATGTTGAATCAAGTATCAAAGAGGGCTGTAACACAAAGCCAATCAAATAGAGAGCCCTAGACTAAAGAGAGAAAAGGGGGAAAGAATAAGTATATTGAGTAAATCAGATGCCAAGACACCAACAACTAATTATAATCCATACCAAGAAACAGGAAGATATGGCCCAGTCAAAGGATTAAAATAAACCTCCAGATGACATAAGGAGTTGAGACAAGTAATCATAGATGTTCAAACAAAACTCTTTAATAAATTTGATGAGATGGCTAAGGAGATAAAGGACATCAAGAAGACACTAGGTGAACACAAAGAAAAATTTGAAGGCATACATAGAAAAATAGCAGAACTTGTGGGAATGAAAGTCACAATAAATGAGGTTAAAAATACACTGGAGGCCTATAACAGCAATTTAAAGAGGCAGATTCCCCCCAGCGTGGGACATGACACCCAGGGATGAGCCTCCCTGGCACTGAGGGATCACTATCAACTACCAACTGATGATGCAACTGGAAAATGACCTTGAATGGAAGGTTCAATGCGGATCAGCAGAATATCCCTGTCTACATAAAATAACATGACTTTAAAATGCTGTTTGACCTAATGTAAGGGGGAAATGGAAAGGAGAAATGAGTTTATATGGCTATGAGTCTCTAAAAAAGAGTCTGGAGGCTGTCAGAAGGATTGCCCTTATGCACAACTGAGCAGAGTCTAAGAGACAGATAAAGTAGATACAACCCCCAGGTATTGGTTCCTTTGAGGGCTAAAGAGATCCATGGGTGCTATGGTCATGGCAGATGGGGTTAACTGCCATGTCAGATGGCCCTTCTTTGGAGCTGGTGTTTATGCATGATGAATCTGGACTCAGATGGGATCTCTCTTCATAAGACTTTCATGCTACCGTGCTGGAGTTGTAGTTGGTGTTGGTGTTTAAGATATATTTAGGGGATCTGAATCTCTGGACTGACAATGTGATAGCCAGGCCCTGAGCCTCAACAGACTCCAGCACATACAATCTGATTTATTGGACTCACCTCACTCAACTAAGATGGAGTTGAAGAAGGACAACCACCACACCATGGAGCCTAGAGTGCCTACAACTGAAAGCGGGAGGAGTGCATCCAGTATCCATGTGGAATCTGAGCCTCCTCTTGACAGAGGTGCAATGGACAGAACCAATCCAATGTCCACAGAGAAAAGGTGGCATTGGAGTGGGAAAAGTGGACATGGTGGCTAATGGGTATGGGGAATGGCAGGAAGAGACAAGATGTGGAGGCGTCTTTGGGACTTGGAGCTGTCCTGGATGGTGCTTCAGGGGCAATCACTGGACATTGTAAATCCTCACAGGGCCCACTGGATGGAATGGAGGAGAGTATGGGCCATGATGTGGACCATTGACCATGAGGTGCAGAGGTGCCCAGAGATGTACTTACCAAATGCAATGGATGTGTCATGATGATGGGAATGAGTGTTGCTGGGGGGGGAGTGGTGGGGTGGGGGTGGTGGGGTTGAATGGGTCCTCATATATATATTTTTTAATGTAATATTTTTACAAAATCAATTGAAAAAAAAAGACAAAATGAAAATAGTAAGACATTAGGGGAATAAAGAGAAAATTTCACTGTACATATAGGACAATAGATCTTATAGTGATGAAAGGGAAAATGTCAAAACAATTTTTAATAATTTTTTTCATTATTTTCTTATTCCTAATTTTTTTAATTAAAAAATTTATGGCATTTAAAAATAAATAAAGAGGCAGAAAGGATCAGTGAGCTTGAAGACAGGGCCTCTGAAAGAGAGCATACAAAGAACAGATAAAAAGAAACCAGTGGGGGGCAGGGATGAAAAGATAAAAGAATGGAAAAAATTGAACAGTCTCAGAACTAAATGATGGCAAGAGACATACAAACATATATGTCAAGGGTGTCCCAGAAGGAGGAGAGAAGGGAAAAGTGGCAGAAAGAATATTTGAGGAAATAATGGAAGAAAATTTCCCAATCCTACTGGAAGACACAGATATCTGTGTCCAAGAAGCAAAACATATTCCCATTCAAATAAATCCAAATAGGCCTATTCCAAGACACATACTAATCAGAATGTCAAATACCAAACATAAAGAGAGAATCCTGAAAGCAGCAAGAAAAAAGATATTCATCACATATAAGGGATGCCCAATAAGCTTAAGTGCAGATTTCTCACCCAAAACCATGGAGGCAAGAAGGCAGTGATATAAGAAACTGCAAGAGAAAACAGCTAGAAATCTTATGTCCAGCAAGCACACAAAAATATAACTGCAAATGGAAGCATGTGTACACACTCTTTTGTTTCTTGCTTTTTTTGCCTGCTTGCAGGCTATTTCTTAGCAACACATTATTTTCTATGGCTTTTTATTCAACCAGTCTCCTAATGATAGATATTATTTGGTCATATTCAGTCTTTTGCCATTATAAACAATACTGTAATCATATGCTTTACACATATCTATACCTAAAATTAGAATTGCTGGGTCAATGTCTTATGCATTTTTTACTGTACTCTTTTACAACTGTAAAGTGGCTTTCTTTGTTTAGCTTAATGATTTTCCCTTTAATTCAGCCTTGCCTGATATTAATATTGGGGTCTCTAATTTCTTTATAGTGTGAATTTGTTTGATATATCTTTGACTAGCTGTCTTAGTTTGATGGAGTTGCCATAACAAAGTACCACAAATTTGGTGGCTTAAAACAACAGCAATTTATTGTCTCACAGTTGTGGAGGCTAGAAGTGCAAAACCAAGTTGTTGACAGGGCCATGCTACTCAGCAGTTTGGAGAATTCTGGTGGTGGCTTATCAGTAATCAGTGGCTTAACTCAATCTCTACCTCTGTCACATGGCCATCTTCTCTGTCTCCTACTGACTGTCCAGTGTCTGAATTTCCTTTCCTTATAAAGACATCAGTCAAATTGGGTTAGGAGCCACCCTAATCCAGTCTGGCTTCATCTTAACTAATAACACCCTCAAAGATCCTATTTCCAAATAGGATCACATTCAGAGGACCAGAGATTAAGACTTCAATATATCTTTTTGGGGGACACAATTCAATCCATAACACCATCATTTTACTTTCAAACTCTGGGTCATTTTGCTTTATAAGAGTCTCCTATATGGTTCTTATATTGGTGATTTGCTTTGAAATCCAAACTGAGTTTTTGTCTTTTAATAGGTGAGTTTTCCCATTTTATATTATTGTGATAACTAACAGATACATTTAGTTTTAGTTCTACCATCCAGTTTTATTATGATTTTGGCTTTTAATTCTCCCTTTTTTGTGATTGCATTAAAAAATATTTTCCTAAAAAGAAACACATGAATGATAAGAAGAAACTAAAGAAAATGTTTATATATGGGACTTGGATAGGAATGAGTGGAAAGGATAAGGGAAGGAGCTCACTTTCACAAATATAACATGTGTAGCTTTTCTTCTGAAATATAAAAGTTTTAAATATTCAAAAATAAAATTAAATCAGTAAGGATGGTGGAAAAAAAACCTTAAAATTTAAAATAAACGGAAACAAGTGAACCTAAGTGTATTTTAAATGACTATCATAATTACATAGGAAAGGAAACAGATCCAAGTAACTTTTGAACACAGTACTTTAATTATATACCCTCGGTCTAAAAATAAAAAAGAAGTACAGACAAATCATTAACTCTGTAATTGGTGGGACATTTCATTTATTTAAGTTTTCACTTTAATAAACACATACTTATTTCTTTAAAAAAACAGCTTTATTCAAATAAAGAGTGTAAGAACCTTACAATTCACCCATCTATTGTATACAATTACATTCACAGAGTTGTGCAACTATCACCACAATTTAGAACATTTATATCACCCCCAAAAAGAAACCCCACACCCATTAGCACTGACCCCCATTTTCTTGCAAAGCCCACCTTCTCCAGTCCTAGACAAATGGAATTATACATATCATCTTTTTTAAAATTTATTTTTAATTGTCTTTTTTTTCCAAAGATACAGAAGTCACAAAAAATGTTACATTAAAAAATATAAAAGGTTAATATGTTATATTTTGTGATTTTCTTCTTTCACTTACCAAAGTGTTTTCGAGGTGCATTGATGATGTAGCCTGTATCAATACTTTATTCTTTTTTATTGTTGAATAATATACCATTGTGTATATGTATATTATTTTATTTTCCATCCATCAATTGATAGATATTTGGGTTATTTCCATTTTTTACTATTATGAATAATGCTATAACCATTTGTGTATAATTTTTGTGTGTTTTCATTTCTTTTATGTATTTGCCAAAGGATGCAGTTGCTGGATCATTTGGTAACTATGCGTGGTGGGTTGGAACCATATATACCCCAGAAAATCATGTTTTTAAAGTGAATCCATTCATATGGGTATGAACCTATTGTAAGTAGGACCTTTTGATGAGGTTACTTTTGATGAGATAAGGCATGGCCCAGCGTAGGTCTTAATCTTCTTAGTGGAGTCCTTGATAAATGGTATGAATACAGAAAGAGAGAAAGTTAAAGCCACAGAAACAAAAAACTGAAGCAACAAAATCCGTAAGAGAAGTGAGAGACCAGCAGACATTGCCACGTGCCTTGCCATGTGGCAGAGGACCCAAGGATCATTGGCAGCTGGTCTTTAGGAAGAAAGCATCACCTTGATGATACCTTGATTTGAACATGCTCAGGGCCTCAAAATGCAAGCTAATAAATTCCCATTGTTAAAAGCTAACCAGGGAAGTGGATTTGGCTCAACTGATAGAGCGTCTCCCTACCATATAGGAGGTCCAGAGTTCAAACCCAGGGCTTCCTGGCCCATGTGGTGAGCTGGCCCTGGTGTATTGGCGTACTTTGCAGTGCTGAAGCATGCAAAGAGTGTCGTGCTATGCAGGGGTGTCCTTGCCCCACGTGCAAGGAATGTGCCCTGCAAGGAGAACTGCCCCATGCAAAAAAAGTGCAGCCTGCCCAGGAGTGGTGCTGCACACATGGAAAGCTGACACAACAGGATGACACAACAAAAAGAGACACAGTTCCAGTGCTGCTGACAAGAATGCAAGCAGACACAGAAGATACACAGCAAATGGACACAGAGAGCAGAAATTGGGGGGGGGCGGGGCGGGGAGAAAGGGATTTTAACTTTTTTGATGGTGTCTTTTAAAGCTCAAAAGTTTTAATTTTGATGAAGTCCAATTTATCTCTTTCTCATTTGTCACTTTTGTTACCATCTCTAAGATATCATTGCAGTTCGTGAAAATGCATTCCTGTGCTTTCTTCTAAGTTTTACCTCTTAAATTTAGGTTCATGATCCATTTTGAGTTAATATTTGTGTATGTTGTAACTAAGGAGTACAGCTTCATTGTTTACGTGTGTATATCTAATTTTCCCCGTACCATTTGTTGAAAAGGTTATTCTTTTACATTGAATTCTCATCACCTTTGTCAAATCCAATTGATTATAAATGTGAGGGTTTATTGCTTGATTCTCAATTCTATTCCCTTGATCTATATTTCTATGCTCATGTTAGTACCACAGTATCTTGATTAATATTAATTTTTAGGAGGTACAAAGGATCAAACCCAGGATCTTACACTTGAGAAGCAGGTGCTCATCCACTGAGCTACATCTGCCCCACTATCTTAATTATTGTAGCTTTGTAATAGGTCTTGAAATCAGGAAGTATGGGTCCTTTAAATTTGTTTTCATTTTCAAGAATATATTGGCTATTCTGGGTCCCTTGCATTTCCATTTGAATTTTAAGGTCAGCTGTCAATTTCTTCCAAAAAGGCAGATGGGATATTGATAGTGATTGCATTGAATCTATAGATCAATTTGGTAATATTCCCATCTTAACAATAGCAAGTCTTCTGTCTCAGTACACCAGGGCCATTGTAACAAACTACCACAGTCTAGTTAGCTTAAAGAACAGGAATGTATTACCTCACAGTTTGTAGGCTAAGAGTCCAAAATTAAAGTGTTGGCAGGATCATGCTTTCTCTGAAATCTATAGCACTCTGGTGGTGGCTTGCCAATAACCCATAAGTCAATCTCCATCTCTGTCATATGGCCATGTGTCTCCTTCTGTCTCCTACCCCTGTATTCAAATTTCTTTACCTTATAATAACTCCAATAATGCTCATTCAGTTTGGCTTACTTTAATTAATAACATCTTCAAATATCTTATTTATAAATGGGTTCACATCCAGAGGTTAGAACTTAAACGTGTTTTTGTGGGTACATGATTCAATCCATATTTTCCAATCCATGAACATGGATGTCTTTCCATTTACTTAGGTCTTTTTAAATTTCTATCAACAATATTTAACAATATTGTTAAATTTTTATCAACAAAGCACAGGTTTTTCATTTGCTTTGATAAATTTATTCATAAGTATTTCACCTATTTGATGCTGCCTTAATGAAATTGTTTCCTTAGTTACATTTTTAATTTTATCAATGCTAATACATAGAAATACAACTGATTTTTGTTGTTGATCTTATACTCTGCAATCTTGCTGAACTTATTTATTAGTTTGAATATTTTTAGTGGATTCCTTAGGGTTTTCTAAATAAAAACTGCTGAAAACAAATACCATACAGCATTACTCCTGTATATCTATATATGGTTGGCTTAACAACAGGAATTTAGAGGCTAGGAGAATCCAAAATCCAGTCATTAGTAAGGTTCCTGAATACTGTGGCAATCTAGGGCTGACTGCTGGTGATCCATGGGACCCTTTCTGTCTTATGACAATGTACATGATGGCATCTTCTTTCCCTTCCAGGTCCTGCTGATTTCCACCTTCTTTCCCTGTGGCTTTCTCTCTCTATGCCTGAATTTCATTCTACTTAT
Source organism: Dasypus novemcinctus (assembly GCF_030445035.2). Classification (NCBI taxonomy): domain Eukaryota; kingdom Metazoa; phylum Chordata; class Mammalia; order Cingulata; family Dasypodidae; genus Dasypus; species Dasypus novemcinctus. The sequence goes on along the minus strand of NC_080683.1, from coordinate 42,103,725 downwards.
AAAGGACTCCAGTAATCTGGATCAAAGCCCAAACTGATTCAGTGGCCACACCTTAACTACAAATAACATAGTCTAAATGTCCTATTTACAATGGGTTCACACTCATAGGAATGGATGAAGAATATGTTTTTCTGGGGTATATAATTCAATCCCCAATACATTCCATACCTTCTTTGCTGAATTTTATTATTATTTTTTTTATCATGAAAGGGTTTTGGATTTTTTTAAGTGCTTTCCTTTGGGAAGGGGTTGTCAATTATGGTTATCATGTAGTTTTTATTATTTATTCTACCGATACAGTGTATTGTATTAACTGATTCTTGGGTAGTGAATTGCCCTTGTGTTCCTAGTAAAAATTCCACTTGGATATGGTGCACAATCTTCTTTATACATTGCTAGTATTTTGTTGAGAATTTTTGTGCCTTTATTCATAGGTATGATGATTAATTTTCTTGTGATGACTTTGTCTAGTTTTGGTATCAGAATAATAGTGACCTCATAGAAAGAGTTGGGAAGCATTCCCTCCTTTTCCAATTTTTTGGAGAATTTGTGAAGCAGTGGCATTAATTATTCTTCAAATATTTGGCAAAATTTACCAATTAAGCTATCTGGGCTAGGGCTTTTATTTATGGGACTTTAAAAATTATTAATTCAATCTCTTTACTTGTTATAGGTCTATTTCAATATTGTATTGCTTCTTGAGTCAGTTTCAGTAGTTTCTGTCTTTCTAAGAATTTTTTCATCTAAGTAATTTAATTTGTTGGCATACAGTTTATATTAGTCAGTCAAAGGGGTGCTGATGCAAAATATCAGGTATCAGATGGTTTTTATAAAGGGTTTTTATTTGGGTAGAAGCCTGCAGTTACCAGGCCATAAAGCATAAGTTACTTCCCTCATCAAAGTTTTTTTTCCACATGTCAGAGCAAGATGACTGCCAACATCTACCAGGGTTCAGGCTTCCTGGGTTCCTCTCTTCCCAAGGTTCATTTCTCTCTGGGATCAACATCTCTGTTTTCTCTACAAGGTCAGCTGTAAACTATTAGGTGAATGGCTTCTCTTCCCAGGGCCTTCTCTCTTTCCTTACGACTATGCTCCTCTTTGTGCTTACTTCCTGGGGCAACAGCTCAAGACTCCAGCATCAAAACTCCAACATCAAAAACTCCAAATCTGCCTGAAATTTCAACTTGGCATAGTGTTTCAGGGTACTTAAGAGTTACTTCCTCAGAGACTCCAATGTTGCTCAAATGTGGCCACTATCTAAGCCAAACTCAGCATGTAAATGCATTACCTTCCCCCCCACATAAGACATGACTCCCGGGGATGAGCCTCCCTGGCACTGAGGGATTACTACCAAGCACCAGCTGGTGATGAAACTAGAAAAAGACCTTGAATAAAAGGGGGAAATGGTAAAGACAAATGAGTTTTTATGGCTAAGAGATTTCAAAATGAGTGAGGAGGTCATCAGAGGGGTTGCACTTATGCATGTCTCAGCAGGATCTCAGAGACAGCCAAAGTAGATACTACCCCAGGTAGTGGTGCTCCTGAGGGCTACAGAGACACCCAGGTCCAATGGTCATGGGAGATGGCTCCAGAGTCTGGTGCCTTGCCAGTGGGCCCTACTTTGGAATTTGTGCTCCTGAGTGTGATGGAGTTGAACTCAGATGTGACTTCTCTATACATGCCTTTTTTGTCCCTTTTATTGAACCTGTGGTTGGTACTGGGGTTGGTGTATGCCCAGGAGACTTGAGTCTCTGGGCTGTCCATGTGCCAGCTGGGCCCTGAGCTTCAGCAGAGTTGCAGCACCTACTCTCCAGTTCATTGGACTTACCCATGTCAGCTGACAAGGGAGGTGAGGATGGACAATCACCACACCAAGGAACTGAGAGTGTCTATAGCTGTGGGCATGAGAGTCCCATCCACCAGCCATTTGGGATCAAAGCCCTCTCTCAAATGAGAGGTGGAGTGGGCATTGCCACCCAGGATCCTCAGAATGGAGAAATAAAATATGGATTAGAGTGGACTTACTAGTATTCTATTATAGAATTATTATGACTCTAGCAATGGAAGAAATTATAATATTGATGTGGAGATAGTGGCCAAGGGAATTGCTGAAAGTAGGGAGAGGGAAAAGGGGGTATTTTCAGGACTGGGGCTGTCCTGAATGATATTGCAGGGACAGATGCAGGACATTATATGTCCTGCTATAACCCACTGAATGAACTGGGAGAAAGAGTAAACTACAATGTAAACTATAATCCATGCTGTGTAGCAGTGCTCCAAAATGTATTCATCAATTGCAATGAATGTACCACACTAATGAAAGAAGTTGTTGATGTGGGAAAAGTGGGGGGGGGGGGGGAAGTGGGGCATATGGGAAACCCCTGCATATATATTTGTTATCCTTTCTTAATTTATCTTTCTTTAAAAAGTTTTTTATTGTATTTTTTGAAGATATATAGATCACAACAAATGTTACATTAAAAAAATGAGGTTCCCATATACCCCACCCCCCCACTCCTCCCACATCCCCATTACCTCTTTTTTTAATGTAACATTTTGTGTGATCTATGCATCTTTTAAAAATAAAAAATATATATATATTTTAAAAAACCTTATTTAGAGCTAAAAAAAAAAAACACCAAAAAACTTCAAATCTGTCCTTTGCCATGTCTTTTATCTCTGAGTCCCCATCCATCCACCAAGAGGTGGGACTCAACACCCTACTGACATGCCTCAATCAAAGCCCTAATCATAATTTAATCATGTCCAGGTATAGACCAGTTTACAAACATAATCCAATATCTGTTTTGGAATTCATGAATCATATCAAACTGATACACAATTGTTCATAATATCCCTTTATAACTTTTTATTTATGCAAGCTTAGTAGTGATGCCCTCTTTTTCATTAATGATTTCAATAATATGGGTCTCCTTTTCTTTTTTGTCTAGCAAAAAGATTTTCAGTGTTAATTTTCCAAAGAACCATCTTTTGGTTTTGATTGTTTTCTCTATTTCATTAATTTCTCCTTTAATCTTTATTATAGCCTTACTTTTGCTTGATTTAGGTTTAACTTGTGCTTCTTTTCTCAGTGTCTTAAGGTGGAAGGCTAGGTGCTTGATTTGAGATCTTCTTTTGTAAAATATAGTCACTCGTAACTATAAATTTCCCTATAATCATCACTGCTTTACCTTCATCCTATAAGTTTAGGTATATTGTATCTTCATTTTCATTCATCTTACTGTATTTTCTAATTCCCTTTGTGATCTCTTCTTTGACCCATTAGTTACTGAGATTTGTGTTGTGAAACTTGGTATTTTTGCATTTCCCAAATTTGTTTCTAAGTTTTATTTCATCCCATTGTAGTTGAAGAACATATTTTGTATTAGTTCAATCCTTTTAAATTTATTGAGGTTTGTTTTCTGGTCAAGCGCATGGCCTATCTTAGGAATGGTCCATGTGCACTTGAGAAGAATGTATATAATGTTGCAAAATGTATTCTATAGATGTTGAGTTAGGTCTAGCTCTTTTATAGAGTTGTTCAACTCTTCTATTTCTTTGTTGATCTTCTGTCTAGTTGGTCTATCCATTATTGAAATTTGGCTATTGATGTCTCCAACTATTATTGTTGAATTGTGCATTTTTCCCTTCATATCTATAATTGTTTGCTTCACATATTTTCCTCTGTCATTAGGTGCACATATGTTTATAATTGTTATATCTTCCTGAAGGACTGACACTTTCATGAGTATAAAATGTCCCTTTGTATCTCTAGTTACATTTTTGGTTTTAAAGTCTGTTTTGTCTGATATTAATACAGCCACACCAGCTTCCTTGTTATTGTAGTTTGCATAATATATTAAAATTTCCATATTTTTACTTTCAATCTACATGTATCTTTGAATCTAAAGTGTGTCCTCTGTAGACAGTATATAGTTGGGTCTTTTTTTTTTTTAAGTTAGGCCAGTACTTTATTAAAGAATGGTGAGAAGAGAAATGGGAGAAAATAACAGATCACAGGTCCCAGGTAGAAAGGAAGGGGTTGAAGAGTGAAAAAGAGGACTGATTTATAGACTACAATTCTCCATTACAGATTACAAATTCCTGGGTTTTACTTGCATGTTGATCCATGAAGGGGAAGAAGGAAGAGCAGGGGCAGTTTGATTTCCTGCTTCCTTTTTAAATCATTAATTTTTCCACCCCTTTGTTAAAGACAGGGGAGGCGTCACAGCTGTTTGCTATTTTGATTGATTACTCCACACATCAAGGATCCAAGGATAAGGCCCCTGGAGAATATCCGGGGTTTCTCCTGGCTTTCAGAGGAAATCTCATTCCAAATGGGAGAATCTGACAAGAGTCTCCCAGCAGCCATCTTGGGAGTACATGTGTTTAATGGTGGTGGTTTTTCTACCAGGTTCCAGATCCATCTATTGATTCCTTATCTTACTAGCCTGCTTCATCTCCTCCCTCAGAGAGTTTATACCTTTATTCTTAAAGGGGTGCTGAAGGATGATGGTCATTCTTCTGTAATTACTTCCTGCTGGTTACGGGCAGTAGGCCCTACCTGAGAAGGTATAAAACACTCCTGCTATTCTATCGCAGCTAGAGGAAGATGAATCTGGCATCCTGTGTGAAGGTGAAGGCCCTTTACAGCTAACAAGATATTGATTCTGGAAGAAATCCGTTTCATTAGAACTTTGAAGTTATAGGGTCCTGTTGAAAGGACTCTGGACCACATAAGTAGAAAAGGCCAGGTGCCTATGAAAGCTGCATATTTCTGGAATTAGTGGGAAACAGAATTCTCTTTTAAGTTATTTTATGCTGTTAGTTAGATCTAAGGAGAGATTGCAATAGACAATGAAACTTGGTATATATTGCCAATCACAGTTCCTATGGTGGAATAAAGGAATGAGAAGAGGCATTGCCCTTTGGATCTTCTTTTTTTAATCTAGTATGAAAATATCTGCCTCTTAACTGGATTATTTGGCTCAGATTTGATGTTATTGATATGGTAGGATTTTTATGCCAATTTATTTTTTTTATACATTTCATGTCTTTTTTAATCCCATGTCCTTCCTTTAATGCTTTCTTCTACATTAAGTAGTTTTTTTCACTATAGCTTTTTTTTTTAAAGATTTATTTATTTATTTAATTCCCCCCTCCCCCGGTTGTCTGTTCTCTGTGTCTATTTACTGCGTCTTGTTTCTTTGTCTGCTTCTGTTGTCGTCAGCCGCACGGGAAGTGTGGGCGGCGCCATTCCTGGGCAGGCTGCACTTTCTTTTGCACTGGGCGGCTCTCCTTACGGGGCATACTCCTTGCACGTGGGGCTCCCCTACATGGGGGACATCCCTGCGTGGCAGGGCACTCCTTGTGCGCATCAGCACTGCGCATGGGCCAGCTGCACACGGGTCAAGGAGGCCCGGGGTTTGAACCGTGGACCTCCCATGTGGTAGACGGACGCCCTAACCACTGGGCCAAGTCCGTTTCCCATAGCTTTTTGAGTTATTTTCTTTGTGGTTGCTCTAAGGCTTAAAATAGATCTCCTAACTTATCAAAATCTACTTTAGATTTATACTAACTTAACTTCAGTTACATAGGGAAGAATTACTCCTATATATCTCTATTCCATCTTCCTTTTTTCCCTCTTATTGCTATACATATTATATCTATATGTTACTAACCCTGGAATACATTGTTATAATTATTTTATATTCTGTTATGTCTTTTTAAAAAGCTGAGAAAAGAAAGGAGATAAAGTTCATATTTATATAGAAAATATATTTATATATTTTCCTTCATATTTGCTATTTCTGGTTCTTATCATTTGTTCTTATGGGTGGGTTTGAGTTACTATCAGTGTCATTTCCATACTCCAATACAACTTTGCTCCCACCAACCTCCTCTGCCACATTCCCCAATGGAACAGCAACAATCCCTTAAGTGCAAGGGCAATGACCAGTGTAGAAGGATGGTCCAATGATGGCCCTTGATACTGATGACTATGCTTATGAGCCTATTGTGCTTGAAATTTCAACTGGGCCTAGTGTTGCAGGGTGCTTAAGAGTTACCTCCTCGGAGCCTCCATGTTGCTCAAATGTGGCCACTATCTAAGCCAAACTCAGCATATAAATGCATTACCTACCCCACAGTGTGGGATATAACTCCCAGGGATGAGCCTCCTGGTCCTGAGGGATTTTTTCCAAGTACCAGCTGGTAATGCAACTGGAAAAAGACCTTGAATAAAAGGGGGAAATGGTAAAGACAAATGAGTTTATATGACTAAGAGACTTCAGAATGAGTCAGGAGGCCATCAGAGGGGTTGCACTTATGCACTTTTCAGCAGGAACTCAGAGACAACCAAAGTGGATACTACCCAGGAAGTAGATACTACCCCAGGTAGTGGTGCTCCTGAGAGCTATGGAGCACCAGGTCCTACAGTCATGGCAGATGGCTCCAGAGTTTCATGCCTTGTCAGTGGGCCCTACTTTGGAATTTGTGCTCCTGAGTGTGACAGAGTTTGACTCAAATGTGACTTCTCTACACATGCCTCTTCTGTTCCTTTTACTGAATCTGTGATTGGCACTGGGGTTGGTGTATGCCCAGGAGACTTGAATCCCTGGGCTGTCTCTGTGCCAGCTGGGCCCTGAGCCTAAGTGGAGATGCAGCACCTACTCTACAATTTGTTGGACTTACCCATGTCAGCTGACAAGGGAGGTAATGATGTACAACCACCACACCAAGGAACCAAGAGAGTCTATAGCTATGGACATGAGAGTCCCATCCACCAGCCATGTGAGATCAAAGCCCCCTCTCAATTGAGAGGTAGAGTGGGCATTGCTATCCCAGGGTCCTCAGGATTGGGGAATAAAATATGAACTCGAATGGACTTACTGTTATTTTATTATAGAATTATTGTGAGTCTAGTAATGGAAGAAATTATAACACTGATGTGGAGACAGTGGCCATGGGAGTTGCTGAACACAGGGAGAGGGAAAGGAGGTGTGTTATGGGGGCATTTTCAGGATTGGAGCTGTCCTGAATGATATTGCAGGGACAGCTACAGGACATTATATGTCCTACCATAACACACTGAATGGTAAACTACGATGTAAACTATAATCCATGTTTACATAGTTTACACTGTAAACTGTAATCCATGCTGTGTAGCAGTGCTCCAAATTGTATTCATCAATTGCAATGAATGTACCAAACTAATGAAAGAAGTTGTTGATGTGGGAAAAGTGGGGGTGGGGGGTGTCAGGAGTGGGACATATGGGAACCTCCTATATTTTTTAATGTAACATTTTGTGTGATTTATGTATCTTTTAAAAATAAATAAAAAATATATTTTTTTAAAAAAGATGATTGTGGGGAGTGGATGTGTCTCAAGTCATTGGGCATCTGTGGGCTCCTGGTTCAGAAGACAAGCAGATGATGAGCAGAGACATTGAGCAGACAGAGAAGGAAGCCATCTCAGGTGGCAGGGGCAGAGAGATGGTTGTTGTGGTTGTTTTGCTAGGTGAGAGTCCACAGAATTTTTCATGCTGCCATTTTGGAATTCTAATTTCCCTGCTTGAAAGGATTTAATGAGGATTTAACCACCTCAGAGGCCAACAGAGGTAATAACAAAAGGAAAAGTAATGATACAGATTGAGAAATGGGCCCAGTAAGGGGTCACTATGGGAACTGATCTGATTTCCTCTGTGGGCAGCTAACCCAAAATTACACACATACTTTTAATTATCACATCAGCTAAAGTGAGTTCTTATGTTAAAACCTATTTTGAATTCTTAATCAATAGCTATTAGGCCAATTTAGAAGTCATCAGGAGCAACCTACTTGCAAACCACGAAGAACCAGCAAATTTCTCTTAGTCAATGCTATGTATTAGCAGAGCTGGACCTAGAAACCATATCTCTTTATTCATGATCCATAGTCCTTTCATCTTTCTATTTGCAAAAGGAGAATAGGAACAAAAGGATCCTGCCCAGTCTTTATCTACTTCCTTCCATTGTTCTTCCTTTAACAGTTTCTCTGTGTTCATGTTCTGGTATCCTGTAAGAATTTGCTTGTATTTGTAAACTTCCTAAAAAAGAACCAATTTATAATTATGTAACTTTTATTGGCCACTTAAAAATAGCTTCCTTATTTAATGTCTATTCTCTACTTAGCATTTTTCTGGAAAAGTTACTTTCTTCATCTCTCTATTCAGTCATTTAATCATACTTCCACCCAGCCATAAAGAAATATAGCTGACTTTCATATTAGCTATCTGGATGTCTTTACATCCTCCAGCTTTCTTGAGTCACTCTTCTGTAATGAAAATGGCAACATTCAAGATGGTGACTAGTTCAACCTCATGGATACTTGAGTAACTACAATGAACAGATCGCCCTCTGCAAACATATGATGGACATGTAGTGGGCAAGAAATAAACCTTTGTTGATTTTTTTAAAAGACACTGTCATTTTGTTTTCTGTGTGTGTGTGTATTTAACTGCAGCAAACAACATATTCTGACACAGTAAGTGGAATCTACAAGTAGGGGCTTAATTTTAGCTTGCTAAAGGCTGCCAAGGCAATATATCAGAAATGGGTTGACTTTTACAATGGAGATTTATTAACTTATAGGCTTATATTCTGAGGCTAAGAAAAAGACTAAATCAACCTTGAAGCTCTTCATGCTGTCTCCTCAAAGACATGGCTACTGGCAATCAAGATTTCTGTCACATGGCAGGGCACAATGGTTGTGTCTGCTCTCTCTCACTATTCCTCCAGGTCTTGATGCTTTCAGCTTCTGGCTTCCTCCAGCTCTCTGTTCTTGTGGCTTTCTCTCTCCCAGATTCCATCAATTTCAGCTTGTGGTCTCCAGGATTTTTTCTCTCAACTTCTGGGGGAAGGGGAGTGGTTCTCTCTGTGTCTGCAGCTCCCTCTCTCCATATTCATCCCATTTATAAAGGACTCCAGTAAGAGGATTAAGATCCTCTCTGGGTCATGCCCTACTGAAGTAATCTAAAGGCCCTTAACTGAAATAATTTAATCAAAGTGTCCTACTTACATTAGGTTCATACCTACAGGAATGGATTAACTTAAGAACTTAATTTTCTGGAGTCTACAAAAGCATCAAACTATCACAGAGGTGTTGTACCAAAAAACCTAAAATAAATGGCCCTGGCTTTAAGGTTGGGCAGCATCTATCAAGGAAACTATTATTAATGGCTGGAGGATTGTGATCCATTTTACGCAGTGGCAAAACTATTACCTGTGGTAATTCAGAAGACAAGTGATGTGCCTCTGAACTTGTAGGTTTAGGGGAAGAGGTTGGTTGATATTAGCTGAATTTCGCAAGTTAACCACAAAACAAATGAGCTCAGAAACAACTAGCCAGTTTACAAGCAATATAAAAAGGGATTGTGTCCTCAAATTCTGAATTTGTAGGGTTGAAAGAGACAACTGCTACTATACTCCAAATAATGAAAGACAAAAAAATTAAGAAATATTTTGAGTTTGCAGCAAGTATCAAACCAATGGTGTGGCTGTTAAACCCACTGTTTATACCTCTGAATAGTCTGGGGTGTCACCCAGTAAATCCTTTCAGTTGGAAATAAGGACTCAGGAAAAACAGGCTAAAGGGTTCTAGGGTATAGCTTTCTAGAATTCCCCATTTGTTAACATTTTCCCACATTGGCTTTATAATCATTATTTCTCCTCTCTTTCTCTCTCTCTTCACTAATACACACATATCCACACACATGCCATTAATTTATGTTGCAGATATGATGCCTTATTATCCCTAAATACTTCAGTGTGAATTTCTTCAAACCAAGGCCATCCTCCTACCTAATCACAATATGCCCAACAAAATCGGGAAATTATACAGTACTACCATCTAATCCACAGCCTATTCAAGGCAGTCGGTCCACTAATGTCTTTTAGAGCAAAAACAAAAGGCTTTTTCCTTTTATATCTTTCCTTTCTGGACCAGGATCAAATCTAGAATCAAGCATTGTACATTGCCTTAATCTGGAGAATTTCTTCAGTATTTCCCCCATGGCCTTGGCATTTTTGAAGAATAGTTATCACACACTTTATCCCTCAAAGGGTTTGTCTGATATTTCCTCATGATTAGATTCAGATTGAACAAATATAGGTAAGAAAATTACACAAGTGGTAATGTGTTCTTTTCAGCACATCATATTAGGAGATACACAACCACAATCTTTCATCACTGATATTGTGAAGAAATATCACTTGAAAAAGATGGTGGCTACCAGGTTTCTCTACTGAAAAGTTTATGTCTTGTATTTATTAATAAATGCTAGTATTAATGAATATGTAATTAGTTAGTACTTAATAAATAATTAAGTGGGGAGATACTTTAGGACTGTAATTATTTATCCCTCCTCAAACTAGCATCTATTGATATTCCTTGCTCAAAATATATATTATTATAATTGTTGCCAAATACTGATTTTCTAACTCCTAATTTCTTCCTTATTTATTAGGTATGATTCTACTGTAAGGTTGAATTTTTCTTTCTTATCCATTTTATGTATTTGTATATTTATATCAGTATGGACTCATGGGTTCCTATTTTGTTCATGGGTTAAAATCCTTTGCTATCATTTGATATTTTGTACTTTCCCTATCCCAGCCCTGGAATCAGCTGTTTATTCAAGAACCCTGATTCCTTGAGTGGAGAATGGTATTTAGAAACCTAGATTTGGGAGTTAGGTGTGCTAATTGCTAAAGCTAGGGAATATATATATGCATATACATACACATACACATATATACACAAATACATCTATCATCTATTTATAATCTATTTATCTATTATCTATCTATCTAAAAACCAATATTCACACTTGTACTTCCTATTCCAATTCAATATCCTAGCATTTATTCTGGTCTTCCCCTTTTCCATAGTTATACCTCTTTTCTTTGACAGTAAGAAGCCTGACTCCCATTATCCCCGATATAATTGCTTATTTGCTCAATTCCCTATACATAATTAGCCTCCCAAACACGCAGGATACCTTCTTGGATCCAGGTCTAGGACACACAGATATATTGACCAAATTCCCTCTACCCTGGCTCCAGGCATGCTGAGCACTTGAGCCATATCAGCTGAGCCCCCTCCCTCCAAGGTCCAACTAATGGGAAGAAGGGACCAACTAAGTATTTGAGACAATGGTACTATCAAAGAAACAATAAACCTGGGCTAAAAATGTTTGTGATTGTTAGCATCTTAAAATGACCCTTGGTCCACCAATCCAGGTGTTGTTTGTTACTGCAGCAAATGCTAACCTATCCTGACTAATACAACAACCAATGGGGGATACAAGAGGAGGACTATTCTCTAAGAAAAATTCTCTGCTCAGCTTTTTTCTTTTCTTATTTAAAGATTTTAATTTTTTCATTTATTTCTCTCCCAGGCCGCCCCCCCTCCCCCATTGTCTGCTCTCTGTGTCCCTTTGTTGTGTGTTCTTCTGTGTCCACCTGCATTCTTGTCAGCAGCACCAGGAATCTGTGTCTCTTTTTGTTGCATCATCTTGCTGTGTCAGCTCTCTGTGTGTGCAGTTGCACTTTTGCCTGGGCAGGCTGTAATCCTGGGCAGGCTGCACTTTTTTCCCATGGAGATCTCCCTGAGGGGTGCACTCCTTGCATGTGGTGCTCCCCTATGCGGGGGACACCCCTGCATGGCACAGCACTCCTTGTGCACATCAGCACTGCATATGGGCCAGGAGGCCCTGGGTTTGAACCCTGGACCTCCTATCTGGTAGGCGGATGCTCTGTCAGTTGAGCCAAATCCGCTTCCCACCCCTGCTCATCTTTAAAAATACAAATTTTCTATTCCTAATGTATATTTATAAGTGTATATGTTTATCTGTCCAAGATGGTATGAGTATGTCTATTAAATATATATATATTACATATATGAATACATATACATATTATTCATAGGCAAAAATTACCAACTACATTATATTTTGTAATTCTAAGCACAAAAAATGGGGTACAAATTAAGTAAAAGTAGTAATCTGGTTTATTTTTTATCATTTTAGTGTACCCAGTTTTCAAGTTAATATTGACTTGAAATTGAAATTTAGTACTGCTTGGAGTTGATGGATGTGTTAGTTTGGATGGATAATTTGCTGTTCAAATTTGAGATGATCCTGCTAAATACTTTAGAATAATGAATGAGAGTGAAAACATAGTTTCCAAACTGTGTGAGAAGCAGCTATTAGTTTAGCAAATAAATAATTACATCAGTATTTCATTTAAAAAGGTCTATTTACTAATTACAGGAAGAAGTCAATAGACCAGAACCGCATCCAATTTCTGAAAGCTCCCTAGGACGTGGGCCAGATGGTTTCTTGGTAAATAACTATTCACCACTTCTCAGGTAGTTAGTTTTCTCATGCTGGTGATGGACACTCAGACCAAAGAAAGTTGAGTTGAGGGAGGCTACTTTGGTTAGTGTGTCACAGTCTCACACTAGATGTTAGGGGGATTCCCTGTGTAATCTTACCCTCCCTGAGCTTCAGTTTCCTTATTTGTGAAATGAAAGACTAGAAATGTTAACTCTCTGTTTTTTGGAGGGGCCAAGTTTTATAAATCTTTTACTATTGGGTTAATTATATCTTTCTGTAAGTCCTTCCACCTTGACCAGAGGTCTTATCTCCTGAAAAGAGTTGATGAAGTGAATTCCTGGCTTGCACTTCAGGACCTATGAAAGTGGAGAATTCATGTGTACTGCATGTTGCCATTTAGTTAAAGCTATCTCAAGAGGATCTGAAACTTCTGTTTCACTAAACAGAAGTATAAATTTGCTAATTATTTTTCTTGGCTCTGGATCATATTTGGAAATTATAATACACAGACAGTAACCAGTCCTAATTTCTGAACAACTTGACAAAAGCTGGTGGTGCATATCTCACCCATTGCATTTCCTCTTTTCCCGGAGAAGTGCTGGCTTATGCTGAGTGAGAAGCTTGAACCGATACTGATGTTCTTATTGCTAACAGAGTCAGTGCCTCTGAGCTCTCTGTAGCTCAGAAAGTTTGAGTGACAAGACCCTTTGGGTACCTCGTTCTCCCAAGCTTAGTACATCTCTCCATTGGCATCCTTTCCCACACTGCCTCCCAAGCACAATAGTCCTCAGTGTTGTCTTTGAGGCTGGTGCAGGTGGATTTGTTTATTTTCAGTTATTATACTTTTCATTTCTAGATATTTTCATTACTTTTCATATATGCTATGTCAATTTTTTATATTTTTGTATTCCCTGCAGATGTTTATGTATGTTTATTTCTTTAAAAATATTAAATACAATTGATTTTAATATGCATTTGATTATTCTATTCTCTGATGTGTAGGTCTATTTTTGCTGTTATGGTTTCTGCTGATTCTTTTCATAAAACCTTTATTGTTGTAACTCATATACATAATAACATTTCGCATTTTATCCACTTTCAAGTATACAATTCATTGGTGCTAATTACATTCACAATGTAATCATTTCTGCTGCTTCTTACTCAAGTTGCCTTGTTTCCTGTGGACCAGATTATCTTTAATTAATTGCTAGTCATTGTCTCTGAAATATTATTGGGAACTCTCCAAGGTTGAGAATCAATGTGTCATCTCAGTGAGGGTTTTTGCTTGCTTCTGTAGGCATGTGGAAGAATTATCAGTAGGAATCTGTATCATAACAAGTTCATGATTTGGGGTTTTCTGGCCCACCCAGGCTGTGCAAGCTCAGGCACAATTTTTCAAGGACAGGGTTTTTGGAGTTTGTTTCTATGTATGTGTGTATGTGTGAATTTTCTTTGGTTTTGCTTTTCCTGCTTTACTCAGGCCTAAGAGCCTTATCTATATTCCCCTGGAATTGGGGAAAAGAAGTGAATTTATTTCCACTTCACCCTAACCTCGACGGTGGTAGCCTGTTGAAGATCCAGTGAAATGTGAAAAAGGTCTGGAGAGTCCTGGTTTATATTAGTTGTTTCAGCGTAATTATTAATAGTACCCCCTTTCACTTCCAAAGGGTCTTGGTCTGAACAATAAATCATTTAGCCAACCAATCTAAAGACTCTCTGCCTTGGCACTATATGCAATGAATGTGCCACAGTGATAAGAGGTTGTTAATGTGGGAGGAGTGGGGTGGGGCCTGGGGTATATGGGAATCTCTTATATATTTTTAATGTAATATTTTTTGTGATCTATGTATCTTTAAAAAAAAAGGCAATTAAATTTTTAAAAAATTTTTAAAAAAAGACTGCCTTGGGAGATTCTGGACCTTGACAAATGCCTTTAGGGCAAAATTCCTTCACTGTTTTTTTGTTTTTATTTAGACCAACCTTTTATTTTTTCTTCATATATTTTTTTTAATTTTTAATTTTTGTCTTTTTCTTAAAGATACATAGACCACAAAAAATGTCACAGTAAAAAATATGAGGTTCCCTTGTACCCCCCTCCTCACGCCCCTCCTTCACTGTTTTTTGTATCCTACTTCTTTGTCAAGACAGTCCTCACTATCTTTATAGCACCTTGTGGTCTTTAAGGTGATTAAATAAATAAATATATATATATATATACACACACACACACACATGTCCTTGTGTGTGCATGTGTGTGTATTTTAAAGTTTTGCCTAAGTTTTTATAGCTTTCAGTGGATAGGTTAGTCCAAAAAACTCAGCCCACTACTGCCATTATAGATATGTCTTTGTAACATTCAGCTGGAAGTTGGAATCACTTTCCTATAGAAAAAAAATTTTTTAAGTGATTTTAGGTTCTACATGCTAATACAGCTCCTTTATAAGTTAGAGTCTATTTTTGACTGTCTATACCTTTAACACCATTTCTGTGGCAAAAGGACTGCCAAGTTCCAAATAAACAACTGGAAAACAAAATGGTTTGGAGGTAGAGATTACCTGCATGTCCATTTCAGTCTTTAGGCTTGTCTCACCTCTCCTTTATTAGAAAAAAATTTTTTTAATAGTTTAAGGATGAAGGTTTGAAAAATCAAATAAGACGTGTTCTGTAATTTGTACTTTCAAATTTGAATGTTCCCCTTCCCCAATATGCGATTAGTTTGTATAAATGATTTTAAACTAAAAAATAATTGATGAGCTTTCAGAACACAATTTGTAACTAGGCCATTAAACTTAGAGTTTGTGTGTTTCTTCATGCTAAAGTGTGATATACTGCAAAATGCATCTTGGGGGTAATGGCTTGTGTGGGGAAATGAATTCAAGCTGAGAACTGCTGGGGCAAAGAAGCACTTGAAATACTAAGTTAACAGTGTTATCCTGGTATAGGAGGCCAGGACAGTATATTCAGGTGAGTAGGTATAGAGCATTATGGTCAACTACAACTCTTTAAGTTCTAAATGCAGTTATGAAAACAAATGGGCTTGGAGAGAATCTTTGGAATGAGGACTAGCAGTTCACTTCTAAAGTTAGGAAGATCTTTACTTGACTGTCAATAATATTCATATTATTTATTATACTTCGAAATGGTGAAATATGGGGGAAAATATTACATTAGTGATGTAACAAGCACTCCTTAAACAAAAAATAGCAATTATTGTAAGGTAAATGTCTTACCTTCATCATTCAATCTTCTTCAGACACAGTTGTTTTTTTTTAAGAATTCAGTAAAGTGGCTTAGCAGTATTTCATTGAAAATTTATTGTATTGTCAAATACAAATATGCTTCCATATATTTATATGACATTATAAATGTAATTTGCCTATAGTTGCCCTATTTCTCTGGTATTTTCTCATCCTTGCGTAATTGTGTGAAGATGCTTTGATGTTAGAATAGTGTACCAAGTTTTCTGTTTTGTCTGTGAATGGGAGGTTATTTGTGGGATTTAAAAAATTGTGGACAGATTTTAATTTTGAAACTTCTTTGATTTTTATGTAACTGAAAGAAAAAAAAAATCCAGCCTCTCATATCCTCAACCCTTGGCATTTACTGTATGGAGAACACATTTTTCTATCCCTTTCCTATTGCTTATTGGGACTGGCAGGGGAATAAATTCTTCCTAAAAGTCTACAGAGGATGTATTAAAGGAAAACTGTAATTGCAAAAATTTTATTACTAAGCCTGCCAGCCAAGTAGGGGGCACTTTTCACTAGCAAGAGACCTTAACTATTTTTTTTTTTTTTTTTTGCCTATGCACATACAGTCTGTAAAAGGTTTTATTGGATCAGCAAAATAAAAGGAGAGGAATCTGAGGGCAGAATAGTGGCAACTATGGAATATAAATAGAAGGATGAGGTGTCTAGAGAGAAAAAAAGTTAGTGAGAAATGGCTGAAGATGGGGATGGTCCAGGGAGTGTTAAGAACAGAATGTCAAGTGTAATCCTTCTGAATATGCTCCCCATGCACTTAAGTGCAAGAATTGCCAAGTAGATCCCTCTGGGAAATGCAACCACAGTCTAATTATTTGGGGAGGATGGATGGGGGTTCCTTCCTCATCTTAGGGTTGAGTAAGAGTACCTAAATGCTTACACAATCTAGAAAACTTGGGAAGGGCCTCTGGTCTTGAGTTCATTGTGATCACTTCTGAGAACGGTCATTATCCAAGACTGCCTGGCCCGTTCACAGGCTGGTGGTTGCCCCCTCCATGCCAGGCTTGGGTACAGGAATCTTGTGCCGTGTCACTCAAGGTTGTGGCACTTGGTATTTAGCCCACACCACTCTGTTAGAGGTACCAGAGGTACTGCCTGAAGTGGAGTAGAAATGGGCCATACCCAATCTTTGAGCCAAACCCTGGGCTCTCATTCCCTCCGTCTCTGAGATGATTCCCTTTAGTCACCCTCAAAGTCCTGAATCACAACAGTGATGAAAAGAAGGCAATAAAAAGAGTTTAGTCTTTAAAAACTAGGTTGGTATAGGGATAGAGAATTTATTCATTAGTAAAGTCACAGTAAATGAAAGAAACCAACATCAAGAAAAAAATCCCAAGGAAAAAAATTTCATCACCTTTCCTATCGTGTTAGCTAGTGTGCAGTTATTCCCCGTTCTCTGCTGTCCCAAACACCATCTCCGTCATTCCTAACCTTCAGTGAGAGAGGTTGGCATGAAGTAAATGTAAGTGTGGCCTTCTCTTGACACCCTCCTCCATGACGTGGCCAGTGTGGTGAAATCAGCCTCTCTCCAAGGGGAGACAGGGGTCATGGAGTTGCAGGCATGCCTGGGAGCAGCAGACGGCCACCAAGTGGCTGAGTGGCAACAAGGACACTTCTGCAGCAACTGACTTATACACTGTCCTGTGACAAACTCTCTTCCCCAAACATGCTAGAGCAAAGGGAACCCACAACAAGAAGAGGTATTCATTTCGTTTATAGTTACACTTGAAAGTAGACAGGGACTATCTGAAAGACCACATGTTGAATATACGGGAACAGTGAGAGATTTGTTTAGGGGAAAGAGCCTAGTCTCCACTTTTCATAGGAAAAGAAATGGAAATATACTATATAATCAAAGAGAACTGAACCAGTAATAATTTTTCTGAACATAGAAAAACTTTCTTGACGAAACTTTTGAATGAATATCCTTAAAATCTGTGAAATCATCTCCATTGGTCTTTAAGAGCAGGATATAAAATTGAGGAACGGAGATCCAATGAATTACTGTCCTGCTTACAATAGAATGTTTAAACTCTATGTGATTATGAGTATTTTATATGTAAAAAAATTACTCTGAAATAAATATCAGCAGAATCACCCTATACTAAAGATGAAGCAAAGCCTTAAGAAAACAAAACCACTTTTTGATTTTTAATCAACATTAGCTTTACTTTCTCAGAAAACATATACTCTTTAAAATTCACTGACCTTGTCAAGTTGGTGTAGCTCTGTGGTTGAGTACCTGCCCTGCACGTATGAGGGCCTGGGTTCATTCCCCAGTACCTCTTAAGAAAGAAAAGGAAGTTCACTGACCTTCAGCAACCCCTCCTTGAGCCCATTCCTTCTTCGTGCTGCTTCTGCCAGCCCCCCACACTGGTCAGGTTGCCCAGCCACGAACCCATTCTCTGAAACTTGCTTTATTTCCTTTATATAAAAAATTGCATGTTCAGTCTGAAATTGTTTGCCTTAAAATATCCCATAGGGCATAACTGAAACAAAAATGAATAGTTGTTAGGGAGCTTAGGTGGTTCAAGCGGTAGGCACCTCCCTCCCACATCAGAGGTCCTGGGTTTGGTACCCAGTGCCTCTTAAAGAAACATGAAAGACAAACAAGTGAAAATTTGCTGTTTTTTTCACAGCAAGTGAAAGCAAAACAAGGGGGTAGGGAGAAATAAATAAAGCAAGTGAAAAAAACAAAACAAAACAGCAAAAAGGGGGTGGGGAGAAAAATGAATAAAATAAATCTTTAAAAAAATGAACAGTTGTTGACAAAATTGGTAACTGTTGAAGCTGGGTAATGGGTACACAGAGGGTATAACATTTCTTCTAGCTTTGTGCATTTTTTAAAAAAATTTCCATAATAAAAGCCTCAACAACAAAGATAATGTCCCTTTCCTGCAGATTGAGGCTTAATGCCAAGTGGCAAAAAATACATAGCATACAGTTAACACATTCTAATGAGTTACACATGTTAAAATGCAGCTTAATACCTTAAACTGTAACAAGTGTACATTGTAGGGGGTCATTTGGGAGTGAATCTAATGCACAGAATATTAGGAAGTTCAGTGGGGGAAATTTGGAAAAAAGAAAGTTTTCTGAAAGGGGTTTTAAATCATAACAGGTAGGTCTTGAACTAGTTTTATGTGTGCCCTGAAAAATGTATCTAGTACTCATAGCTGGATGGGAAAAATAGGAAGTACCTTGGGCTTCGATTGCTGAAATAGCTATGACAACTCATGCCTAAGCCTCTTCCTTCATCACAGTGCATTGACCTGACCCTAGAATAGTGATATGGCTCACTTGACCCAATTAGCCCGCAGTCAGGCTATTTACAAGAGAGAGCTGTGGGACTTGGCAGGAAACCAGTAGCAGCTTGTTCCCCAACCAGTGATCATCTCAGTCAGGCTGCTCTATGTCAGAAGAGACAGTTTTGCTATGGCAGAGTATCTGAAAATGTTGGCATTATTCTTTTCCAAACTATTTTTGTCCTTTACATTTTAATTGTCCTAAATTCTGAAAAGTACTTGACCATGGCAGAGTCTTTATGCTGTTATTTTGACACTACTTGTACTTTAGGTTGATTCCCATTTCTAGTCAATTCTTTTTAGATTTTCTTAAATATTAAATACAAATAATTTGAAGTATTTTATGTGATTAGAATGGTTCTGAAAAGTAAGCGGGGTCAGCCTTACATAGCCTTCAAGTTCCTGGTTCATTTACAGGAAATGAGGGAAAATTCCTTGTGGCTTCTTATATGAAGAAAAATAATTAAAATTATAAAGTCTATATAAACAAGCACAACTGAAAACTCATACAAATTGATAAAAAAGCAGTATCATATAGAAAATGAGCTAAAGATTAAGTAGCAATTAGAAAAAAATGCAAAAGACAAAAAAGAGAAAAGTGTTTAATATCACTTATGATTAAGGAAGTAATGATTAAAATAGTGAATTTTTGTTTGGCTAAGAAATTGTTAGAATGAAAAAAGCCACCAGAATAATAGTTTTATAACAAGCACTGTATACACTTTATAGGACAGGAGGACAATCCTTTTACCTCCTCTCCATATTGGTAACTCAAATTTTTAAAAAAATTAATAGACAATGTTTTTTAAATGCTACGATTATGTAATATTGTTAACTTCTTAGTCAGGTAGCGTACTGTTGATTACACACCCTTTTTGGTACAAAGCTTTGTTTTTCTTAGAGGTAAAAACTTAATAATTGCTTTATTTTTATTTGCAAAAGTTTTCTATCTATGGACCTGTTGCTAATATTTTCTAAATTCTTCATTTGTCCAATGTTTATAAATAAGTTTTCTAATGCTCAAACACATTAAATAATAGAGCATTCACACACACACCATATCCCCCTCCCATTCACCTCCAACCTCTTAACTGGGTTGGTTATTCTCCCGGCTGCTGCTCAATTGTGTCGTGGAACTTCCTTTTGCTGCACCCCTGTATTGGATCACATTTCCTGGATGCCATGCATTCTTCTTTTGTAGTTTATATCTTTTTGGTAGAACACACGGTAGCATTCTCTGGCTGGCTGTCAGTGATTCTTGGTCTTTGGCTTTTCTGTTGCAGGGAAATGAATGTGGCAGTCTCTCAAGGCTTCTCTGGGTTTCTGACTTCCAGCTTCTTCCAGTGGCTTTCTATATGTCTAGAAATTCTATTTTGCTTACCCGGACTCCAGTAATAGGATTAAGACCCATCCTGATTCAGTTAGGCCACACCTTAACTGAAGTAACCTCAACAAAATGTCCTATTTAAAATGGGTTCACACTCACAGGAATGGATTAAGCTTAAGAACATAATTTTATGGGATATATCACTTCAAGCCACCATAAAACAGGACATGATACAACTGGTCTATTAATAGATAAATACCTTGACAATTAGGGTTCACTGTAGGAAACAGAAGTATCTCTAGCTCTTTTCAACAGAAAGGCATTAAGTGTTAACAAAATTTGTGGAAGGGCTAGAGGGGCAGGCTCTAAGCTGGACTTCCAGGAATAACTCCAAGAATAAGGCAACTAAAATGGCCTAACAGCAACCTGCTACCTCTGGAGCAATGAGGAAGGTGGGGAATTAGAAGTTTAGAGTTGGAACTGTTCAGTTTGAGAATACACCAGAGTTGCAATCCAGGAATCAGAAGCCATGGACAGCACTACTCCAACTGCCTTTTTTTAAAAAAGATTTTTAAAAATTTATTTCTCTCCCCTTCCCTGCCCACCTCCCACCCAGTTGTCTGCTCTGTGTCCATTCACTGCATGTTCTTCTGTGTCACCTTGTATTCTTGTCAGCGGCATCAGGAATCTGTGTCTTTTTGTTGCCTCATCTTGCTGCGTCAGCTCTCCGAGTGTGCAGTGCCACTCCTGGGCAGGCTGCACTTTTTTCTTGCTGGGAAGGTCTCCCTATGGGGTGTACTCCTTACGGGGCGTACTCCCCCTACACGGGGGACACCCCTGTGTGGCAGGGCACTCATTGCCCACATCAGCTCTGCGCATGGGCCAGCTCATCACACAGGTCAGGAGGCCCTGGGTTTGAACCTTGGACCTCCCATGCAGTAGGCGGACACCCTATCCATTGGGCCAAATCCGCTTCCCTGCAACTGCCTCTTGATATCCAAAGGCTAGTGTTTTGATACTGGAGTCCTGCTGGAGGTAGATCCAAAGTCTCACAACTATGCCAGCTAGCCATAAAAGCCAGCAGCAGGAAGATGACTCTACCTCATACCCTTTTACAAATCTCAGAAAATGCGTCTAATTGGCGGATCTTTATTTTCATTCAGAATTTTCATTAGAAATATATTTTTTGGTGTTCTAACTGAAAAGCTCCCCAGAGGTTGGAATGGAGGGTTAGCGCTAAGATGCTACACCCAGCACAGTATATAGTTTGTTTTGCATGTCAGTCATGGCAACTACAAGAGGGCTGAGAAGTTGCTGGAGTGATGGGCATAACAAGAGTTGGTAGGATTAACTAGGTGGAAAAGCATTAAGGTCTGATATGAGTCAGGCATTTATTTTTTTTGAAGTGGAGAATGGACATTTCACTTATCTAATATATACCTTACTTTATTTCACAAAGGACTGGAGGAAGAGAGAAGAGATACATGTTGATAGAGAAAGGCAGAGGGCATTCTACTCAGTGTTAACCATATAAACCATGACTTGGGTTGTCTCGCCTGGTTGAAACATTTGGTATGTACGTATGGAGCATAGGAGAGTGCTGTAGTTCATATAATCAAGGGTTCAGACTTGACATGAAACAACCCACTTAGAAGACCTGACATTTCTGAGAAGCAGAATGACAGGACAACTATGAATTACAAAATCTCTGTAAGCACTTTTAAAAATAAGGAATTTACTTGAGTCAATGACTTGGGGTTGAGATAAAATAGGAAACTCTTCTAGCAAACCAAACAATCCAAAGTTTATGTACCTTTAAAGTTGCAGATACTGATTACAATAGAGTGATCATCTATACTAAGGGATATGTAATGTTTTAAGATTGTGGATATAGCCCAGCCTCTAACATCTTACTTTATAAATGCTTATTTTCCCAAAGGGGCTATTTAAGGCAACCTTAGCAAGACACTTTCCTAGTTTTTCTCTTGTGCATGTTTTCAGCTTCCAGTATTCTCTTTATACGTAAGTTGTAAAAGCTCTTTTGTTTGATTTTTATCTCCTCACATGTGCATCAACTCCCTTCTCAACCTGTCCAGGGTTCCTTTTAACAAGCAACAGCTAATTAGGAATGCTTGCAGTTTCAAGGATTCAGACAAGATTCCATTTTCTAGGAATGAATTAGAAATACAGGGCCAGATTGTTGTTATGGGGGGAGGAGTGGGGTGAGGCGGGTGGGGAGTATATGGGGACCTCATATTTTTTGAATTTAATATTAAAAAAATAAAGACAAAAAAAAAATACAGGGCCAGAAATATAGTTAAACCTTATTTTAAAATAATATAGGATATTATAGAATTTTAAGCAACTTTCACATAATTAATTTTCATATTCATTAACCAAGTCTATGTAAAAGGCATAAAAGTAAGTTATAGGCCCAACTGCCCAATCTTTATGGAAACATTCTTCATATGACCAGGAATGGACATTTAGCATGTTTTAAGGATTATTTTATATTTTGCAATTCATATTGTATGACCAAAGCCCCAAGAAAAGTGATTCTCTATTAGTTTTCTCAGATGATGGTGGTGGACAATTTGTGTTTGTCCAGAACCTTTTGAACACCCTTTCCCCAACTGATAGTTCCCCAGTATGTCTCCCTTACTCACATACAATCAGTACTTTGCAGCCTCCCTTGCCACTAGGGTGCAGGTGCTTGATTTTAGGGCCCACCAATCAAATATATCTGAATAAGATGCGGAAATGGGTTAAGAGAGGGAAAGTAGGCCACTAGGCTTTACTTTGCCCATGTGGAAGGTAGCAGACACAATGGTTCTGGGGCCCATGGTAGGGTGATGGGTTGCTGGCTCCTGACTGCAGAGGATGCAAATGATTCAGGAACTGCAGGCTCCCTTCTTCAGCCAGTGCTATGGTGTGATTCTAAAGAACCTAGTCTTTTAGGCTCAGCCTTTTCTACTAGCCCTTCCAAAGATTATATAATTTTTCTAATCTAAAACTCCCTTTTTACTTAAATTAACTTAACAGTTCTTGAAAGTATGGCCTCTTTTAGAATGTGAAGCCAGCTTTTCTTCATTATATTAAAATATGTATTGCAAGAGAATACAGAAGACGATATGAGAATAGAATGCCTTCTATTAAGTTAGATATTAAGAAAAAATACACATATATAAAACAATGCCAAATTTCTCTTAAAAAAAAAAATAACAGTTGTTAGTTTGCCAAAGGCTGCCTATTCAAGGTATCAGAAATGAGTTGGCTTTTATCTGGGGCAAAAGCTTATAGTCCCGAGGCCGTGACATATCTAAATCAAGGCACCATCAGTGATGCTTCTCAGCAAAGTCAGCATAAGTAATCCTGGTGTCTAGCCCCGTGGTGATGACCATTGATCTGCGGCAGTCTCTGTCTTCCCTCTAGAAGCTACTGTCTCCTAGAGCTCAGCTGTGGGCAACTATTGACATAGGGCTTGTCTCTTTCCGGGTCTCCTCTATGTCTCTCGGGGCTTCTCCGCCTTTCTGCAGCTGTGGATGAATCTGGAGTCCTTTCTCTCACATGGCCAGATCAAACACGGCAGAGCTCCCATTTCCTGTGTGTGTGTCTCTTTGTGTATCCATTTATACCAGACCCAGCAAGAGGGCAGAGACTCAACCTGAGACGCACTTCACTGTCACAGTCCAATCAAAAGGTCTCACTCCCACAGGAATGGATTTGTTCAAAATCATAATCTTACTTAATCAAGGGATTTTTAAGAGTATAAAAGAGTCATAAGGCCAAAAAATTTAATAACCACTGAAATAGAGGAGAGCATTTTAATTAAAAACCCTAAAGAGAAGGCTATGTTTTTCTTTATTTCTTCTCCCAGATTTTGGTGATTACAAAAGGGAAGTGCAGAGTGGGTGTAGCTCAGTGGTTGAGCACATGCTTTACGTGTACAAGGTCCTGGGTTCAATCCCCAGTTTAAAAAAAGAGATATGTTAGTTTAGAGAGAGTATATGGGTATTGTCCCCCATAAGAAGGAGGTGGAGAGGGAGATTCAAAAAACAATATATGTTAGAACCACGGCTAAAAGCCAGTAGGAGCATCAGAAACAGAAATATGTGTCTCTACAATGAGGATCTTGGGAGGAAGACTTACAACAAAATATCCAATGGACACAGAATTGATATTAATATTAATCATAATTATTTCTTAACATTCAAAAATGTATGCCCTCATTTATGGATAATCTTTTTAAATTTACTTTTATTTACTTTTCCCCCGTTCCCCTCCTCCCGCCCTGCTGTTTTTGCTGTCTCTGTTGTCTTCTCATTTTCTCTTCTCTGGATTCACTGGGATTCGATCCTGGAGACCTCTGATGGGGAGAGGGGCTCCCTGTCAATTGTGCCACCTCAGTTCCTGGTTTCTGCTGTGCTTCACCTTGACTCTCCCCTTGTCTCTCTTTTGTTGCATCATCATCCTGCTGCGTGACTCACTTGTGTGAGGCACTGGCTCACTATGTGGGGACTCACATGGGCACTGGCTCACCATGCAGGCACTTGTGTAGGCACTGGCTTGCTGTGTGGGCATGCTTTCTCTTCTTTTTCACTAGGAGGCCCCAGGGATCAAACCCAGGTCCTCCCATATGGTAGGCAGAAGCTCTATGACTTGAGCCACATCCACTTTCCAGTTAACAATCTTAACAATTCATCTAGGGCAACCAACCTTAGCTTTGTGAAGTCAGGGGCAATTTTAGTTCCAGTGGTGGTGCAGAAATATGTCCACCAAAAAATGCTCTTCTCTGGGATATTTACATGTTCAGGAGTCTTAATTATTTCACTCTGCTTGCTCCATATGTTCTTGATCAATGTCCAGGGATGCTAATTATGGCAAAATCAGAACATGTTTTTATCATGGAAAGAATACTCAATTAATATAAATAACCCACAGTTTTGATTTTAAGAAGTGGAAATCCAGGTATTTGAAGAGTCATTTAGTATCAAAAATCCCATCAAATTTATGAAGACCCCTTTTATGTGTTTGAGGTAAAGTACCTCTAATGTAGGTAGTCTTTAGTTGCCTTTTGGAACTGTTCTAAAATGCAAATCAAACCCATCAGACTTTATGCCAGAATGGCAGGGGTTTTGTTTCATTCATTACCAAATATGAAGAGCCTAGCAGAGAATCTGGCAGAGTAGGCACACAAATAATAGTAATTAAATGACTCATTTGAATGAATCTTATCAGGCACTCTAATACCTATTTCTTCATTTTACTTTCCTTCCTAACTGATCAATCAACATCGATTAACTAATTGCCCACTTCCATTCTTACGCTGCAATTTAAAGAATTACTGTTTTGTTCAATCATTAAAATTGCTGATATATGACTAACATCTGCTATTACAAAATTTGCTTACTGTAAACTACTCTAGCCATCCAACATTTTTTATTTGCTAGCAGAGTATGGCTTTAGGTTTGTTCTCAAAAATTTAATAATAGGTAATATTGTATTTTATTTGATGGTAGGTCACAGAAACTGACATCAAAGTAAGAGAAATGCTCGGTATAATTAAATTCAACCAAAATATCTAAAATGTACAAGGTTTCATAGTATGAGTCTTGCATATACAAGCTAAACGTATTCCCCCAAAATCCCCCAAAGTTTTAGTTTGCTAGGGCTGCTGTAATTTGAGTACCGTAAACTGGGTGGCTTAAAACAACAGAACTGTATTGTGTCATGTTCTGTAGGTTATAAGTCCAAAATCAAGGTGTTGGTAGGGCCACACTTCCTCTGAAATCTATAGGATTCTGATGTTGGCCTGTTGACAACCCATGTTGTTCTCTGGTTTGTAGCATAATTCAATCTCTGCCTCTGTCACGTGACTGTCCCTTCTGTTTCCAAATTTCTCTTCTTATAAGGCCACTAGTTATATTGAATTGGGAGATACCCTACTCCAGTATGATTTCATTTTAACTTGCCTAATTCCACGTGTAGTGACCCTATTTCCAAATAAGGGTTGTATTCTTTTTTTTTTTAAATTTCACATCACACAAATAACATCTATTAATTTATTTCATTATTTTTATTTTTTTTACACTTTGGATTATATGCTTTATTAACATGAATCAATAAATTTAATTTGTATTAAAAACAATATTAATGTCATTTATATTTTCCCATGATGTTTTCTTTACTGGAAATTTTTACTTCTTCATGTCAGGTCAATACATTGTCTCCTGTCCTTTCCTTTTGTTTTTTTAATTTATTTTTAGAGACGCTTTGGATTAAATAAATGTTACATAAAAAATATAGGGGATTCCTATATGCCTCTCCCCTCACACATTTCCCACATTAACCACTTTCATTAGTGTGGTACATTTGCTGAAACTGATGAACACAAATAAGGTCACATTCTGAGGTATTGGAGATTAGAACATAAACATATCTTTTTGGGGGCTACAAGTAATCTATAACAGCAAGCAATGTAAAATTATTTAAACTATGATTATACTGGAAAAAGCCAGTGGCATTTTCTGAAAACCTGCCTATAAACTGTAGTTTAAAAATCATCCTTATGGTGGGTAAGAAATAGATGCCAAGTCTGATTAAATGTGAGAGACTTATTAGGGGAGATACCTGTGAATGATAAAAGGGAGAAATAGGTAGGACCTGACCACTGTGAAGGAAAGCAAAGAAAAGGAGAACTGGATAGGAAGTCTTGGATTGCAGACAGTCCTAAAAACGTTTTGGGAGGTCTATGAGCCAAAGTCAACCATCAGAGGAGTAGGCTGACATCAATAGCCTTGACAAGCTCAGCTGTTGGTCGGGGAAGTGTGGACTCAGCAATAACACAAGAGTGGATACCAAGGGACAGTCAACTTTTCTTTCTGCAGAAGATCTGAAAAACACTTTTCCATGGAGCCCACATTATCTTTTGTGTTCCAAATTGAGAGTCTTTTCTCTCATTAATGTTGAATAGACACAAAGACCATAAATGTTTTGGCAACTGTCATGAAATACATTACAATTAATAGAGGGTAAAAGATTCTATTGTCTTACTATAACTTGGTTGTTATATCAGCTTTTCAAGTATATAAATTGTTTTTTCTCTATCACATATCATGATGAACATGGTGCTAGCATAAAACACAAGCAAGACTATACGATAAAAAATAATTTAAAGCAATATTTTTAAATTGTTAATAAAAAACCTTTGCTAATTTAGGTTAATTGGAGGCCGACTAAATTAAAGGGTATTTTTAAAGGAATGTGGTTATAACTTAGCAGCTTACACAGTAACTGGAACTAAAACAAACATTTACTAAGAGAGACAACTAATATAAAGGCCAAATGACGAGTCCTTATTAGTGCACCAGTTAGTATGTTACTGGGTAGAATACACTTTGAAAAAAAATTTTTTTTTCTTAAATAGGTCTTTTTACAGTTTTCTAGAAAAATATTGCACTTAAAATTCATATCACACAATTATCAGCCCACGGCATCCTGACTTCTATAGGACCTGCAAACCCTTTCTTATTAAGTAATTTGAGAGTAGCCTGGAGCTGAAGGCCCAATCTCTGCATGTTTGAGGCCAGGGATCTGTAGCAGAGGACACCTAAGGAGCCCAGAAGTTCCTGTCCTTCTCTCAATCCAGATCTGTAAACTGGACTTGACTTTCCCTGACCCAGTGATCAAAAGGTCATAG
Source organism: Dasypus novemcinctus (assembly GCF_030445035.2). Lineage (NCBI taxonomy): Eukaryota > Metazoa > Chordata > Mammalia > Cingulata > Dasypodidae > Dasypus > Dasypus novemcinctus. The sequence continues at coordinate 42,075,755 of NC_080683.1, read as the reverse complement.
CATAGGAGCTTTTGAGTTATCAAAACTGACAAGGTTGGCTCTATCCATCCCTTGCTTTTCTCATATTTGTCTTCTGTACCTGAGTTTTATATTTCACAAGCTAACACATATTTCAGCTCAGTTCACCCAAGCAACTAATGGCTATTTTTGAACTAATGATTTTTAAATGTTGCATTCATGTAAAACAATTCCAACTGAAGTATTTCAAATTGCTGACTTCTAATCTTTCCCCCCAGAGAGTCTAAAGACCTGGAAAAATATATTTATGATTTAAGGATAGCTAACATTTAATGAGAGGTATGTGTTATGTACTTCCCCAAGTGGTTTACATATATTTACTTATTTAATCCTCTCAAACCATACCATGAAGTGGGAATTATTAATATTTCCATTTACACCTAAGGATACTGAAGCACACAGAGGGTAACTAACTTACCCAAGGTCACATAGTAAGTAGTGGAGCCAGGATTTAAACCAAGTAATCCAGCTCCTTGTTAAAACATTTTCTGTAGTTACTGGGGCCTTCTCAAACTATAATACACTATTTAACTCATATTTAAAAAGCCACTGTGGGGAAGCAGATGTGGCTCAAGCAGCTGTGCACACACCTACCACATGGAAAGTGCTAGGTTCAGTTCCTGGTGCCTTAGTTCTAAAGAAGATGAGCAAGACAGCGAGCTGATGCGACGGACTGGCACAGTGAGCTGGTGTGGTGAGCCGATGCAACAAGATGACACAGCAAGATGATGCAATGAAGAGACACAGCAAGGAAATATGATGAGAGACAATAAGAGGGAGAGCAGACAGCAAGCACAAACAACTGTGGGGGTGGGGTAGGGATGGAATTAATAAATAAATCATAAAAAAAAATTCACTGTTTTCTAGCACATGGCAATGTAATTATGTAAAAAGTTATTTCGTCTTTATTTTACAAGTAACTAATTAATTTAAACTGAAAAATAATGAAGTAAAAGTTTACAGCACTAATCATAACTTCCATATATCAACAGATTAAAATTTAAATAAAAATGGGCTAATGTAGAGATATTTTCTTTCCCAGTTTATGATGGCATATTTTCTTCCACAGCCATCATATATATTTTAAGTACATTATAGAAATCAGATTCCTTAAACTATTTAAGAAATAAAATAATCAAAAATAAGTTAATTCAGATGCACATATTCAGAAAAAGAGTACGTGACTTAAAAGTCAATACAGCGTCCTTTTCGTTCCCAATCTCCGTATCGGGTAGGCTCTGGGCCCCTGGGTCCACCCTTTTCTTTGGTAACAGGATTAATATCATCTGGAAATTCTAAAGAAAGACAGAAAATGTAAACAAAGCAGTCAATAAAGATGGAAAAATATTATGGTCAATTTTGAAGACAGTTAGAGAATTGCATAGGTAACTGACTAGGTTATTTTGAAGATTTTTAATTTTTATTTTTTAAAAAGATTTATTTATTTCTCTCCCCTTCCCCCACAGTTGTCTGTTCTCTGTGTCCATTTGCTGCATGTTCTTTTTTGTCTGCTTCTGTTGTTGTCAGCGGCACGGGAATCTGTGTCTCTTTCAGTTGTGTCATCTTGCTGTGTCAGTTCTCCGTGTGGGCGGTGCCATTCCTGGGCAGGTTGCACTTTCTTTCATGCTGGGTGGCTCTCCTTATAGGGCACACTCCTTGTGCGTGGGGCACTCCTACGTGGGGGACACCCCTGCGTGGCAGGGCACTCCTTGCGAGCATCAGCACTGTGCATGGGCCAGCTCCACACGGGTCAAGGAGGCCCGGGGTTTGAACTGTGGACCTCCATGTGGTAGACGGACACCCTAACCACTGGGCCAAGTCCGCCCCCTTGAAGATTTTAAATGAACTGTAAATGTAGTTCTTCTTCCTGATTTTGAGAAATCACTTTAGGATACAGTTTTCATATTCAATTAACTTTATTACCTACATTAGTGACTTAACATTCTGAGCACCCTCAACCCCAATCTGAAACAAGATTACTTTGAAGGAGTCACTTTGATTCAGTGCTTCAGTCTTCTCGTGGATAAAATGGGAAAAACAATCATACCTGCCTTACAGAGCTATCTCAAGGATTAAAAGAGGTAATGCATGTAAAGGCTCTAGGCTGTGCCAGGAACATAGGATGTGCTTGATTAATTTTAGTTATGATATTACTGTTTTTCATAATAGGATTTTGATTTCAGCAACTGTTAAGCTAATACTGACATATACTAAAATAATAGCAATTATGATTATTAATATTATGTGTTTATAACAGGAGTATCCACCATGAGTCAGGCCCAATTCTGAACATTTTACACATATTAATTCATTTAATACTCATAACAATTCTATGAGGTAGCACCAATTATTGTCCCCATTTTACAGATGAGGAAAAGGAGACTAGAAGGGGATAAGAAGGTTGCTCAAGGTTCACACAGCTACTCAGTGGTAAATCCACCTGGACTAAGGGAGTTAGCTGGAAAATGGGGCTTGTAAACCTTCCCACTGTTGGGGGTCACTGAAAGTTTGAATTCATACATTCTGGCTGCAGTCTTGCTCTTAGCTCATATACCGTACTTCCCTATATATGTAAATAACAAGAGAGGTGGGAAGTGAACTTGGCCCAATGGATAGGGCGTCTGTCTACCACATGGGAGGTCCACAGTTCAAACCCTGGCCTCCTTGACCCGTGTGGAGCTGGCCCATGCACACTGCTGACGCGCACAAGGAGTGCCCTGCCCCGCAGGGGTGTCCCCGCGTAGGGGAGCCCACACGCAAGGAGAGCGCACCGTAAGGAGAGCCGCCCAGTGAAAAAAAAGTGCAGCCTGCCCAGGAATGGCGCCACACACACAGAGAGCTGACACAACAAGATGACACCACCAACAACAAAAAGAAACACAGATTTCTGGTGCCACTGATAAGGATAGAGGCGGTCACAGAAGAACATACAGCAAGTGGACACAGAGAGCAGACAATTGGGGGGGAGAAGGGGAGAGAAATAAAAAAAAAAAGAGAGGAACCAGCTATCAGAAATAACCCCAACTTAAACCTCGTCTCTTTAGAAATCTAAAAGATTATCATCAAAGTCATGTTAGTCTTTTCCTAGGCAAAAGAAAGAAGGTACAGGTTCTCCCACAGAAGCTTTGAACAAACAGCAAGAACTGGCACAGATACCTTTCTCAAAGCTACAAAACAACCCACAAAAAACAAAAACAAACAAACATACACCAAAAAAGGAGTACAGTAGCAGGGTGAATGTTATGGTACCCTCACCACCTTTTATTACTAAATCTTTCCCATCTTTCCAAATGAAAATCCTAAGCCCATTTTGCTCCCCATTCTCCCACCCCTACCCCTAGCAATCTTTTACTCTAATTTCTATTTCTAGGAGCTTGCACATTGCCTGTTATTTTCTTTGTAGTTACCATGGGGCTTAAATTTAACATCCTAAATCTGTTAACAGTCTCCTTTCCTTTGATACCAACTTAACTTCAAAAGTATTCACAAACTGTGCTCCTGTATTCCTCCGTGCCCCCACATTTATGTTGTTCTTGTCACAAATTAATGTTTATACTTTAGCAGGAGTCCAAAACCACTGATTTCTCATTACATTTTTTGCAGTTGCCTTCTAGATCCTGTAGGGAGTAAAAAGTGGAGTTATAAACCACATGTAAAATAGTGCTGACATTTACATTTACCCCATCATTAATCTTACCAGAGATCTATCTCTCTTCATTCAGCTTCGACCTATTGTCTGTTGCCCTCTCCTTTCACCTTGCAGAACTCTCTTTAGCATCTCTGGCAGGGCCAGTCTAGTGATGATGGACTCCCTCAGTTTTTGTTTATCTGGTAATGTCTTTATTTCTCCCTCATTTTTGGAAGACAGTTTTTCCAGATACAGAATTCCTGGTTGGCAGTTTTTAAAATATGTCATCCCACTGCCTTCTTGCCTCCATGATTTCCAAGGAGAATTCACCACTTAACTTATTGAGGCTACCTTATCTGTGACATCTTTCTTCTCTCGTGACTTTCAGAATTCTCTTTATCTTTGGAATTTGACAGTCTGATTATAACATGCCACAGCATGGGATCTATATGAGTTTATCCTCTTTGTAGTTCATTGAGTATCTTCAATGTATATATTCATGTCTTCCATTAAAATTGGGTCGTTTCCAACTATTATTTCTCTGCATATTCTCTCTACCTCTTTCTCTCTTTCTTCTCCTTCTGGGGTTCCCACAATGTGTATATGGGTATGCTTGATGTTCCACAATTTCCTTAGGTACTCTCCACTTCAGACAAAATGTTTTCAATGGTCTTATCTTCAGGTTCTCTAATTCTTTCTTCTGCCATTTCCAATCTGCTATTGAACCCCTCTTGGGAATTTTTAATTTTTGTTACTGTGGTCTGAAACACTTTCTGGTTCCTTTCATAATTTCCAAATCTCTGTTGATATTCTCTTTGTGTTCATCTATCATTTTCCTGATTTCCTTTCATTCTTTGTCCATATTTTCCTCTAGGTCTTTGAGTATATTTAGGAACTTTTTTTTTTTTTTAAGACTTTTTCTGTATGTCCCAGATTTATGAATATATTATAATTCACTGACAGTTTTTAAGACTTTAAGTTTCTCTGTTGCCTGGGCCATCACTTCCTATTTCTTTGTATGTTTTGTAATCTTTTGTTGAAACCTGGACATTTTGATATTTTAAGATATCACTGGAATTCTGACTCATAGACATCTGTTCCTTAAGTTTGAATCCAGCAGCCATTATGACAGAGCTTTTCTTGAATGTCAGAAACTAGAATAAAGAAGGAAAGAAGGATATACCTCTCCCAGTGTTTACAGATTGTATGACTGCACTCCTTCAGGGCTTATTCATATAATAAGTTTAAAGAATAGTTCAAGGCCAAAATTTAACAGCCACACTGATCCTTTCTGTGCATGCATCTTGTCTTGGGCATGCCTGTGGACCTAAGGATTCCTGTTTACACAGATACAGATTGCCCGCTCTTCCCTAAGAAATAGTTTCCTCATAGTCCTTGGTCCTGGGCACTGCACTGTATGTCCAATAGCCAGCAATCCCTTGCCCCAGGCCACCACTTAACTGCACACTCAGCCTTCTGAAGGAGAGCTTGATGAGTTCCCGTCTACGCACTTGCAAGTTCTGGGATGATGAGTTTCTCAGGCCGCCACCAGGCAGATTGGACCAAACACAGATGTTCTTCATCTGTGTACAAGTTTACTCTACTCCCTCTGACTGTGGGACCAGTATCTGGACTGGGTCATGGACCAGGTCTGTGCTGAACTGGTGACGGGTGGGGAAGGGGCCAGTCTGGGAACCCTGAGATCCTACTGCCTATTTTTTTTTTAGGAGGTATCTAGGATTGAACCCGGGACTTTGTACATAGGAGGTAGGTGCTCAACTACTGAGCTACATCAGTTCCCCAGATCCTACTGCTTTTAAGTAGCTTTCATCCTGATTCAGCACTTATCCTGCTACTGTAGGCCTTTTTTGGTGTGTGTGTGTGTGTGTTTTTGTGGGTTTTTTTGTAGCTTTGAGAACAGCATCTGTGCCAGTTCTCGCTGGTTGTTCAAAGCTTCTGTGGGCAAGCCTATACCTTCTTTCTTTTGCCTAGGGAAAGACTAACATGATTTTGGTGATAATCTTTTCGAGACAAAGTTTGGGTTGGTGTTATTTCTGATAGCTGGTTCCTCTCTCGTTATCTACATATATAGGGAAGCACAGTACATGAGCTAAGAGCAAGACTGCAGCCAGAAAGTATGAATTCAAACTTTCAGTGATCCCCAATAGTGGGAAGCTTTATAGGCCCCATTTTCCAACTCCCTTAGTCCAGGTGGATTTACCACTGAGTAGTTGTTGGAACCTTGAGCAACTTTCTTAACCCCTTCTAGTTTCTATTTCCCACTGAATGGTATGCTTGTGAGCGATTGAAATGGGAAAGTCTATGAGGTATATAAGGTCCTACAAGTAAAAAACAAAAACAGAGCAACTAAAAAAAAAAGCAATGCATGATTCTGGACAGGATCTAACAAGGGATGAGAGCAGTCTCAAAAGGACATTATAGGAACATAAGAAAAAATCAGAATGTAGACTGTAAGCTTTACATTAATGTTAAATTTCTTGAACTTGATCATTGTACTTAAGGTGGATATGTAAGTAAATAGTTTTGCTCTTAGGAAATGCACATGGCAGTATTAAGCATTCAAAGATTGTGATGGATACAACCTACATTCAAGTTTTCAGAAAATGGATTAATAGATGGACAGACAGACATACAGTTAGATGGGTAGATAACTAGATGGGTAGATAGAATGTTATGGAAAATGCAGTAAAATTTTAAAAGTCTTGGATCTGGGGGGACAGAAATATGTTCTCTGTATGGGGTTAGTACTATTTTTCTACCTGTCCTGTAAGTTTGAATTTCACAATAAAAGTTAAAAAAAAAGAGAAAAAGCAAAACAACAACAAAACAGATGATACAGAATTTATCCTGAGAAATTTAAAAGTTACTTATTCTTTTATTTTGCTTTCCTATAGTAAACCCTCTCAAACCCATTCCATTTTCTAAAGAGCTTTCTCCTTGCTTTAAATGAACATTAGCCTTTCCCTACTCTACCACGCCCCCTGAAAGTTATTTAATGGAAGCTCTTCTTTCTTCCATTTGCTGGAGTTCACTGGGCAAGAAAGAAATGGTCAGGAGTCCCCTGCTACTTCCAGCCTCTCACTCTACCAATGTACCTCTACAGCCTTCCTCTTTTGAATCTAAATCATTCACTTGTACAATGCTTTTCTCCAGTCTTGTAATAAACTCAAAGACACTCTTCTACCTTCTTGGATGAAATCCATATCTGATCCACTGTTTGGTCTCTTTCTCCTCATCCTTAATAATATCAACATCCACATTAATGAATCATCTCATATTGGGGCTACAGAGGTCCCCTATCCTCTTTACTAGTGATCTTCCACTTCTGCCAACTTCTGGAACATTATCTCTTGAATATGCTTCTTTTTCAAATCCTACCCTCTTGAGCTCTCTTCTTTGTGAACAACCTCCTTTCCTTCCATCTCTCTTATTCCCCACATTTGTTTAATAACCTAATTTACACATACATTATAACCCTCTTAGAATCTTCTGAAACATTTTATTCTCACCACCACCACTCTGGTTCATGCTCTCAGTGACCCATTTTAGACTAATACAGTAGTGTTCTAACATCTCTTTATTTCCTAGTTCTTATGGCTACAGTCTAACCTGCACAGAGGCTGAATTAAACTTTCTAAAACAGAACCTGTGTTCAACATTACACAAAGTAAAAGACTACATACTATATAACTCTAGATATAAAAAATCTTAGAACAAGAAAAACAAAAACAAAAACACAAAACAAAACAAAACAAAAAATCTTAGAAAAAGCAAAACTATAGTGATAGCAGATCAATGGTTGCTGAGGAAGGTAGAGGATGGGGGAGAACTGACTGCAAGGAGGCATAAGGGAACTCATTGGGGTGATGGAACTGTTCTATGCTTTCAGTATACTGATTACAAAACTACAAACATTTGTTAAAACTCAATGAATTGTATACTTAAAATGGATCAATTTTTAAATGGGTGATTTTTATTATATATTGATTACACTTCAGTATAGTGTTAAAAAAAATCCCTATATCAAAGCATTGCTTTTCTCATTGCCTACTGCATAAAGCTCACATACTGTAGCCTGGCCTTTCAGGCTCTACCAGATTTGAGCTGAATCTACCCTTCTAGCCATACATTCTATTAATTCAATATATATACTTTGTGTTATAGCCAAAGAGGCCCATTAGCTGTGTCTTGCATGTGTCATGTTTCCCATCCTCTTTTTCTTTGACTACCACTTTGTCTTTTTTTTAATATCTCCTTACCACTCCTTATCTACTTACCAGGATTTCATTTTTCCTTTATTTTTTTTTTAATTTTTTATTTATTTCTCTCCCCTTTCCCCCTCCTCATTGTCCGCTCTCTGTGTCCATTCGCTGTGTGTTCTTCTGTAACTGCTTCTATCCTTATCAGCGGCACCGGAAATCTGTGTTTCTTTTTGTTGCGTCATCTTGTTGTGTCAGCTCTCTGTGTGTGCGGCGCCATTCTTGGGCAGGCTGCACTTTCTTTTGTGCTGGGCAGCTGTCCTTACGGGGTGCACTCCTTGTGCGTGGGGCTCCCCTATGCGGGGGGGCACCCCTGCGCGGCAGGGCACTCCTTGCGTGCATCAGCACTGCACGTGAGCCAGCTCCTCACGGGTCAAGGAGGCCCGGAGTTTGAACCGCGGACCTCCCATGTGGTAGACGGACGCCCTATCCGCTGGGCCAAGTCCGCTTCCCTTATTTTTCCTTTAAAATGGAGTTCAAATGTTATCTCTTTTGTGCACTTTTTTCTGATCTCTTTCTTTGTATATATCATGTTACTCACCATGTGATATGCTGTTCCCATTTATATATCTCATCTCCTTTTTTTATGCATTTTTCTACCTCATGGAGTACCTGCCTGCAAATACCTGCCTTTATCAACTTAATGATGAAATCTACTCTCTGCGGTAGGACAACCTATACATTTTCTTAGGATGAAATATGTACTAGAGGCAGGAAGATAAATCTAGAAGCAGAGAGACCTATTGGGAGACCAATAGCCTGAATTTAGGCATTCTTGATAGGATGGATAAGAGAGGATGAATTTGAGAGATGTTAAGAAGTTAAAATCAACAGTTGGATGGTGACTGGATAAGGGAGACAGCAAGAGTCAGAGGTGAAAGATTATTCCCAGGCTTAAGGCTTGGGTAACTTGGTAGATGGGATAGAGCAGGAATCCAGGAGGAAAAGGAGGATGTGGGGTGGGTTGGTGAGAGGGATGAGGATGAGCAGGAAAAGTGCGTAGAGCATGAGTTTAGTTTTACTGTAAAAGCATCACTTTCTCCAGCCATTTTACCTTTAGGCTTTCATGTCATGTCTTATTTTTGTCCATCTTTTTACCTTTGTGGTTACCCTTTCTAAGTCTTCACTTTTACATTCTCCTTCAAGCCTCTCTCTCTTTTTTCTGGCTACAGAACTCCCTTTAGTGTTTCCTGCAGAGCTGGATTCTTATTTATGAATTCTCTTAGTTTCTGTTTATCTGTGAATATTTTAAACTCACTGACATATTTGAAGGACAGCTTTGCCAGATAAAGAATTCTTGGCTGGCAGTTTTTCTCTTTTAGTATGTTAGTTATATAATGCCACTGCCTTCTGGCCTCCATGGTTTCTGAAGAGAGATCCCTACTAAGTCTTATTAGATGTCCCTTGTATGTGATGCTTTGCTTTTCCTTTGCTGCTTTCAAAATTTTCTCTTTGGCATTTGGGATTCTGCATATTATATGTCTTAGGGTACGTCTACTTGAATTCATGCTAAACTGAAGTATGCTGTGCTTCCTGGACACATATATTCATGTCTTTCATGAAAGCTGGGAAATTTTCAACCATTATTTCCTTAAATATGCCTTCTCCCTCTTTCCCCTTCTCTTCTCCTTCTGGCACTCTCATAACACATATGTTGGTGTACTTTGTATTACTGAACTCCTTGAGCCTCTGGTTAACGTTTTCCATTCTTTTTTCTCTCTGTTCTTCTTTCTCTTTGATTTCAGTTGTTCTTTCCTCAACATAGCGGGTTCTTTCTTCATTTCAAATCTGCTGTTCTGTGCCTCTATTGTATTTTTAATTGCACTTATTGCGTCTTTCATTCCAATAAGCTCTTTTATTTTCCTATCCAAGATTTCAAATTTTCCTTTGTGCTCACCCAGTGTCTTCTTGATATCCTTTATTTCTTTAGCAATATTGTCCTTCAACTCCTTGATTTGATTTAGGAGATTTCTATGAACCTCACTGATTAGCTATTTCAAGTCCTGTATGTCATCTGGACCTCTGATTTATTCCTTTGCCTGAGTCATATCTTTCTTTTTCTTTGTGTGGCTTGTAATTTATTGCTGGTGTCTAGGCATCAGATTCTGATACTGAGTTTACTCTGATGTTCAGTTTATCTCTCTTGCCTAAGGATTTACCTTATATAGCTATGTGTTCCAGCTATTCTTTGACTCTTGGTTCAACTTGTTCTACATATTTAGGCTTGCAGGACCTAGTAATAGAGTACAGGCCAGATCCCAAAGGCCTTGGGAGAGGGTGGCAGTGAAGACACCTGATTGCCTCATTATTTTTCTTTTTCATGCATTTTTCTGGTCTGGCCAGCTGACGGTGCTTTTTGGCAGACCTCTCAGCTCAGATCCCAAGTGCTAAGGGGGGAATGTATTCAGTGTAACTCCTCAGTCTGGTGGGTTGTGCAGAAGCAATATCCTTAGGGCTGACCAAGCCTCACAAACAAACTTTCTCTGAGGCTGTTTTCTACCCTTGTCCAGCCACACCCTCCCTCCCTCTGCCTCTTCAGCAATCAGCCTGGAGTAGTAAGGAGTGTGTTTGAGAAGGTAAGTTATCTCTAGCGCTCTGCTAATTTGGTAATACTATCAAGCTTATATTAAGAGCAGCTAATAAGAATAACTCACAATTATGGTAAACTCTCAAAATCATGAGGGCTCATGTATTGACTCAACAAAAAAAAATTTTTTAAGTACCTTCTGTAAGCCAGGCTCTGGCAACCACATACTTATTCAGTGAGGGTATTTCAGAAAGCAAATTATTTTAGCACCCTGGTAGCTCTCAGTGCAGTCAATGTCACAGCTCACCCAGCCTGAAGTGTGTGACCCCTCCAATGCAGGAGACCAAGTGCACTGATCAGAATCTGAATTTGCTGTTGCCTATGTCCCTTCTCTTTCCCTGTCTTGGGGAAAAGGACCCCTGCATTCCCCTCACTATGCAGCCACTGCAGTCTGCAGATTGTTTGCTATAAAGGTGAGAGGATGGGCACCCGTTGCTGCTTGTGCAGTTTTACTCATGGGATTTTTTCGGTCAGCTGAGCCTCCTTTCCCTCGTCCCTCTCTCCTTGGTGGTGTCTTGCCTTCTCCTGGTGTCCTGAGACCCAGAGTAGCCGTCCAGTTTTTGCCTGTTTTCTAGCTACTATTTTCTTGGAGAGAAGTGATCCCTTTGCCTCTCTAATTCTCCATCTCCCTAGGTTTCAATCTTTTTCCAAGGCCCAGCAGCACTGCTGCCCTGGGATAATTCACCTGTGACACGCATCCTAATAACAACCTACTGTACCTTCTGCCTAAGAATGCTCAAAGTGGGTTTCTGTTGCTTGCACTGAAAAAAGTCTCAACATCATATATTTAGACATATGAATAACGGAATATAATTTAAAAAACAATCAAACTGTCAGGGCCTTAGAAATCTTTTTTTTAACACACATATCATGGTCAATAATGTTGATTTTATTCAGTATTGCAATGTGCTTTATTATTACTAATAAAGAATTATAAGCAATAACATGTTCTTCTTTTGTTTTTTTCTCAATAATTAAAACACTTTCCTTGAAACCTCAAAAATTGAGAGGTACTTTTATTATACTCACTTTCCAGTGGTTCTTTCTCTAAATGGGAACCCTCTGGTGCATCAAAACGACCTTCTGGTAACTTTGGCTTCTTAAGGGATTGTTTAGCAGATTCAGACTTTCCTTCTTGAGACGAACTCATTTTCCTCAAAGAGTGGCACAAAAGGGGTGATCCTAGTAGAGTGGAGATAGTGGAAAAATAAGAGCACTTATTCTACTTTTAAAATTTAATAATTTCACTTATTTTTATTTTATGTATTTGTACGTATCAAAGCTTAACAAGTATTAAAGCATATATATTGAAAGTTCTTCCCTCTAAACTATCTCCCAGTCAGTCAGTTTCCTTCCTTGGAGGTGACAAATCTTTTAAGTTTGAAAATTAAAGCTTTGAAATGAGTTAGGTAACTATTACCAAGACTGAGTACACTCATATAAAACAGTAATTCCTGTCTGAAGCAATGCCCAAAACACCAGGACTCAGACCACTAGGAGTAACTAAGAAGTATGTACTTATAATGATAAAATTTAGCATTTAAGTTTCTAGAAATCACAAGTATATATTTAGTGTTCTTATACTTAAATCTTAATCATGGTTCTCTTCCAGACAACGACAAGTTTTTAAATGTATTAATCATCTGAAATATAAACAAGAGATCATTTTCTCTCTAGGTTGTAAAAAGAAAGTTAAACTTTTTATTACTATGAAAGTTATCCAACCACTTGTAGGAGTATTCACAAGGACAAAATCACTCTAAGAAAAAGATCTCAGGGTTGTGGATTTTCATCTTCTTCAAGGAATCGTTTTAAAGCCAGACAGATCTGTGTATCAGTTCCACTATATCACTGTGGTAGGCAGAAGAGTAGCCTCTAAACATGACCATGGCCTACTACCAGAACCTGTGAATAGGTTATGCTATAGGGCAAAGGGAAAGGAAGGTAACAGATGGAATTAAGGTTGCTGATCAGATGATCCTAAACTAAGGAGATTATTCTGAATTACCCAATGGGCCCCTTATAATCGAAAGGACCCTTTTAAGTGGTAAGGGAATCAAAAGAGAGAACGTGAGAGATGGAAGGTTCGAAGGACTTGGCCAGATGATGATGGCTTTAAAGAGAGGAGGAGGAGGAGGAGGACTGTGGGAAGATGAAAGAGTAGGAAGCTCCAGGACTCAGTCCTTCCACCAGAACAATTATTAAATAGGAAGAAACTGCCTGAAACAATTGTTCTAAAACTCTGGAGTTCAGAAGAACACTGTGTAATACCTAGAGAAGAGGAGGAGGAGGCTGATAAATTACAGTAAAGAACAGTAAATTGTTCTCTCCCCGTGGTAGCTACTGGCACTCATCTCCAAATCTTAAGGCAGGCTGACACAGGGTCCAGTCCCTGGCTAGCTCACTGGTGACATAAAAGAATATAAAAATCTTCCATAAGCATGGCCAATTGGCCAATCCCTAATCATGGGTTCTGATTAATGACTTTAGGTCGCTGGAGGTCCAGCACTGAGATGGTCCACTGTTTCAACCCACCCCAAAGGTAGCAGTGGCCATTCTTTGGCCATGGCAAAGGAGACTTAAAGATACATGCTTCCTTAAGGCTGCCAGACAGTTAACTGAAGGACTGTTTTTGCTGGACAGACCAAGAAACTCAGGATTTGGGGAAGCTGTGGAAGAAACTCTTGGTGCCCTTCCTGATCCCTCCCCAGGGCATTCTGGAGCTGGTCTGTGCCCCCATCATGGGTCCCTGGCCCTGTTTCAGCTGGGAAAGACTCACTTGGCAAACTCTTATTTGGCATGCTCCTCCTCCCAGAATTAGCCCTCCAGGTAAACCAGTTTGAGGCAAGGAAAGGAGTGTTAGAAACAACAGAATCAGATAATCTGGGGCTAAGTCTTGCCGGCTTCAAACACCCAGCAGAGGAAGCTCTGCCTCTTGAGAAACAGAGGGGACAACCAAACTCCTGTTAAGAGGGGAGCCCCAAAACAACTAACAGGCAAAAGCACAGGACAGGACACAGGCCCAAAAAGAAAGGGAAAAATCTGCACACTGCAATTCACCTTGAGCAGACTTTCCTAACATGAGGTTTCAAGCTCAAGAAAATATCTTATCACCAGCTGGTTACAAAATCAAGAAACAGACATCTTAGAAAATAAAGCCCAGAGTTAACATTTTAAAATATTAAAATATACAGTGTGCTACAAAAGAGGACAAGACAAAGAAAAAGGAAATGATGGACCATCTGAAAGAGGATAAAAAATCCAGGTAACACCAAAAAAAGAAGACCTGAATGTGGGCACACCAAATGAAGTCTTTAAAAAAGGAATACTCAAGGAGATGAAGGAAAGCACAGAGATTGAACTATAGCATATCAGGAAAACAATGAAGGAGAACAGTATGAGAGTCTGATAAAGGCAGAAATTTTAAAAAGAAAACAAACAAGTGATGTAGGCTTTGAGTGGGGGGAAAGGGGGGCTGTTCATATATTGGTAGAAAACCCGAGCGGTATGTTTTCTGTGCGGTGCATTTGGGACAGTAAGAACTGCAGCCCTGCCCTTGGTAACTATGACAACAATTCCAGTCCTGGAGAAACAATTTAGCAATGCAAACTCTATAAAAATGCAGACCAAATGTGCTAAAAGCTTATCTAGAACGTATGAAGAACATGCTAAAAGCTTACCTAGGATGTGGAAGATATGTTAATTCAAGTCTATTGAGCAGTGAAACAAAAGAACCATTTGGCCTTTCCTCTCTGTATAAAAGGAACTCAAAAATCTTGTTCGAGGATCGGGTTTGAAACAGAAAGCTCCCGAGTCCGGCCGGCTGTTAATAAATCATTTTTTCCATCTCAAAATCATTCCTGAGTCCTGGCCTTCCTATATGCAAATAATTGAACCTCTCTCGTCTTCTACAACAGAACTACTGGATATGAAAACCACAATAATTGACATGAAAAATGCCCAGGAGGTTTTCAAGAGCAGATTAGACCTGGCAGAAGAAAGAATCAAGGAACTTGAAGACAAGACACCTAAAAAGAGTCAGGCTGAAGAGCAGAAAGAAAAAAGAAATACTAAAAGTGAGGGAATACATGTGGCTCAAATGATTGGGCTCCGGTCTACCATATGGGAGGTCCTGGGTTCGGTTCCCAGGGCCTCCTGGTGAAGGCGAGCTGGCCTGCGTGGAAAGCTGACAGAACAAGATGACGAAACAAAAAAAGAGACACAGAGGAAAGACAATGAGACACAACAAACCAGGGAGCTGAGGTGGCTCAAGAGATTGAGTGCCTCTCTCCCATGTCAGAACGTCCCAGGATCGGTTCCCAGTGCCTGCTAAAGAGAAGATGAGAAAAGACAACAAGCAGACACAGAAAAATATGCAGTTAATGGACAAAGAGAACAGACAGCAAGTGCAAGTTGCAAGGGAGGGGGCGGAATAAATAAATAAAATAAATCTTAAACAAAAAAGTGCAATAATGGGAAGCAGATGTGGCTCAAGCAATTGGGCACCTGCCTTCCAAATGGGAGGTCCCAAGTTCAGTTTCCAGTGCCTCCTAAAGAAAACAAGCAGATGCAACAAGGTGACAGAAGCTGGTAGAATGAACAGACACAATGAGCAGGGAGCAAATGTGGCTCGAGCAGTTAGGCACCCGCCTCCCACAAAGGAGGTATTGGGTTCAGTTCCCAGTGCCTCCTAAAGAAGATGAATGGGGAAGTGGAAGTGGCTGGGGCGACTGGGCACCCTCCTTCAATATGGTTGCTTGTTTGGATCCTGCTGCCTCCTAAAAGAGAAGACAGCGAGTTGGTGCAACTGGCAGGAACAGCGAACTGATATAAGAGACACAGGAAGAAAAAACATAAAGAGAGACACAACAAAGCAGGGAGCAGAGGTTCCCAGTGCCTTCTAAAGAAGACTACAAGCTGACATGAAGGGCAGGTGCGGCGAGCTGATGCAACAAGATGACACAACAAGAGATGTGGGGAGGAAAAACATAATGAGAGCTACAAGAAAGCAGGAAGCGGACGTGGCTCAAGCAATTAGAAACCTCCCTCCCACATCAGAGGACCTGGGTTCAGCTCCCAGTGCCTCCTAAAGAAACAAGGAAGATGAACAGACACAGAAAGTGCAAACAACGAGGGGGTGGGGACAAATAAAATCTTTAAAAAAATAGATGAGTGGACAAATGAGCAGACAATGAGCAGACAGATGAGGGAGCCATAGAGCGGGGGGAGGGTGTTTTAAAAAAAAAGTGAAGTAGGGAGATGGATGTGTCTCAAGCAGTGGAGTACCTGCTTCCCACACGGGAGGTCTCAGGTTCAGTTCCTGGTACCTCCTAAAAACAAAAAAGCAAACAACACGCAAATGAAAATCCAATGCAGGGGAGTCAATATGGCTCAGGAGTTTAGCACCAGCTTCCCACATACAAGGTCCCAGGTTCAAACCCTGGTCTCAGTAACTTAAAAAAAAAAAGTGAAGTAGTTATGGAACATCATCAAATGCACCAATACGTGGATTATGCAATACCCAGAAGGAAAAGAAAGTGAGAAAGGAATAGAAGGAATAGCCAAAGAATTAATGATAGAGAACTTCCCAAACTTAGCAAAATATGTGAATATGCACATCCAAGAAGCTCAGAAACACCAAACAGGTAAGCACAAAGAAAAACACCCCTTCAAATACTGATTACACTATCAAATGCAAAGGACAGGGAAAGGTTCTGAAAGCTGTAAGAGACTAGCAACATGTTATATACAAGAGTCCCAATTAAATTGCATGCCAATCTATCAAAACAGGAATCATGTAGGCAAGAAGGCAGTGGGTTGAAATTCTTAAAGTGCTGAAGGAAAACAATTGCCAGCAAAGAATTTCAACCCACTGCCTTCTTGCCTACATGCTCACTTGTTCAAAAAATGAGGGAGAGATGAAGACATTCTCAGATAAACAAAAGCTGAGAGAGTTCATTTCCACTAAACCTGCCCTACAAGCAATGCTAAAGGGAGTTCTTCAGACTGAAATGAAAGGACTCTATACTGTGATTCAAATCAGCATAAAGAAATAAAGACCTCCAGTAAAAGTAACCATTTAGGTAATTATAAATGCCAGTATTATTGTATTATATTATTTGGCATGTAACTCCACTTCTTACTTTCTGTAAGTGCTAAAATGCAAATTATAGAAAGCAATGACGTATCTGTGGTTTTGGACTTGCAATGTACAAAGATATAAGCAGGAACAAGTTAAAAAAAAAAAAAAAGATGGGGGACACGGGTATAGGAAAAAAAAGTAAATGTTTATGCTAGAGAAGTTAAGCTGGTATTACTATATATTTTAGGATGTTAAATTTTAATCCAATGGTAAACATAAGGGGAAAATAGATGAAGGCACTCAATATGATACCACAAAAAAAGGCATAAGACATATAAAGGCTAAACAGCAAAATGGCAGAAGAAAGCCCTGTAATATGAGTGGTGACTTTAAATATAAATGGATTAAACTCTCTAGTCAAAAGGTAGAGACTGGCAAAATGGATATAAAAAGCATGACCTAACAATATGCTAGCTACAAGAAACTCACTTTAAATTTAAAGACACAGCAAAT
The DNA here is from genome assembly GCF_030445035.2 of Dasypus novemcinctus. Taxonomy (NCBI): domain Eukaryota; kingdom Metazoa; phylum Chordata; class Mammalia; order Cingulata; family Dasypodidae; genus Dasypus; species Dasypus novemcinctus. Next base: position 42,058,647 of record NC_080683.1, on the reverse strand, counting down.
TGAAATAAAAGGATGTAAAAAGAATATACCATGCAAGTAGTAACCAAAAGAGAGCTGGGGTAGCTATACTCACAACAGATAAGATTTTAAGTCAAAATAGTCATTATATACTGATAAAAGGGACAATTCAACAAGAAGATGCAACAATTATAAATATATATGCACCTAACAGCAGAATCCCAAAATAAAAGAAGCAAATATAGGAAGATTTAAAGGGAGAAACTGATGGTTTTCCATTAATAGTAGAAGACTTTAACACAGTATTTTCAATATACATAGAACATCTAGTCAGAAGATCAATAAAGAAACAGGAAGCTATTCTGTTTCCTTATCGGAATATCATTCCTTAATGATATTCTAAACTAGATCTTACAAACATATATAAAACACTTCATCCAAGAAAAACAGAATACATATTCTTCTTGAGTGCACATGGAGCACTCTCAGGATAGACCAAATGTTAGGTCACAAAACAAGTCTCAATAAATTAAAAAATATTGAAATCATCAATGCATACTTTCTGACCACAATGGAATTCAGCTAGAAATCAATACTAGAGGGAGATATCAAGAGTTCACAAACATGTGGAAATTAAATAACATAGTCTTAAACAACCAATGGATTAATGGGGAAAATATTAAGTGAAAATAGGAAATATCTTGAGATGGATGAAAATGAAAGTACACCATCCTAAAACTTACGGGATGAAGCAAAGGCAGTGCTAAAAGAGAAATTTATAGCTGTAAATGCGTATATTAGAAAGAAGACTTCAAATTAGAACCCTAACCTCAGAAGTGGAAGAACTAGAGAGGAAACTAAACCTAAGGCAAGCAGAAAGAAGGAAATAACAAAAATTGGAGCAGAGATAAATGAAATGGAAAACAAAACAAATGAACAAAAAAACCACAAAGCAAATGCCAGCCCCACAGAGGAACCTGGTTGCCACCCTGGGGTGAAGGTGCTCCACCAACATCATGTCTTACTTACCGATGAAACTCCTACACAAGAAGATAAGAGAAGCAGAATCCAATATTGTGACGGTGAAACTTAAAAGCTACCGGTGACCTCAGATGTGAGCCTATCAGAAACCCAAAACAGAAATGTGTCTCAAGAAACCATGGAAGCCGGAAAAGTTTAAAAGTCCCTAAATCGTCTATGGATGTGAGACTGTCAGAAGCCCAAAACTGAGATGTCTAATCAAACAGTGAAAAATGTTAAAGTTAAAAAATCCCCAAAGGGGCCTTTATGAAAGCTGGCAAGATGGCGGAAGTGGAGCCAAAGAAGCAGCGCACCTTCTGCAAGTTCACCTACCGCGGCGTGCACCTCAACCAGCTGCTGGGCACGTCCTATGAGCAGCTGATGCAGCTGTACAGCACACGGCAGTGGAGACGGCTGAACTGCCCCTGTGGAGGAAGCAGCACTCCCTGCTGAAGCAGCTGCACAAGGCCAAGAAGGAGGCGCCTTCCATGGAGAAGCCGGAGGTGGTGAAGATGCATCTGGGCGACATGATCATCCTGCCGAGATGGTGGGCAGCATGGTGGGCGTCTATAATGGCAAGATGTTTAACCAGGTGGAAATCAAGCCCAAAATGATCGGCCACTATCTGGGTGAGTTCTCCACCACCTACAAGCCCGTGAAGGGCGGCAGGCCCAGCACTGGGGTCACCCAACCCTCCCGCTTCATCCCTCTCAAGTAGCCTGGTGCAGCCAATAAAAACGCAGACTCCTCAGCCCAAGGGAAAAAAAGAAAAAAAAAAATCCCCAAAGGAATTCACCAATGGGGAAGGGCAGCACAGTCATCCAATTTAGAATAAAAGAAGAAAAAGAGAAAACTGATCGAAAATGCTGGGTCTCATGTAGAGAGGAGACTGAAGAAGGAGCTGGAGATCTTGAAGAAACAGAAAATAATGTAGAGAAGTCAAATGGTAACAACGAGGTGCACAGCTTGCCCTGGGACTGACAGGAGCTTTTGAGGATATTTCATTCACATCCTAGCTAATCTTGTCAATGAAAACAATAAAAGAAGTGGGCTTTACAAACATGACTGAAATTCAACATAAAAGTATCAGGCCACTTCTGGAAGGCAGAGATCTTCTAGCAGCTGTAAAAACAAGGAGTGGCAAAACTCTGGCATTTCTAATCCCTGCTGTTGAACTCACTGTTAGGTTAAAATTCATGCCCAGGAATGGAACAGGAGTCCTTATTCTTTCACCAACTAGGGAACTGGCCATGCACACTTTTGGTATGTTTCAGGAGCTAATGACTCACCATGTCCACACACAAAGGTTGATAATAGGTAGTAGTAACAGATCCACTGAAGCACAGAAACTTACAAATAGGATAAATGTCACTATGACCACAACAGGTCTGTTCCTGGACCATATGCAGAATACCCTCAGGTTTATGTATAAAAACCTACAGTGTCTGGTTATTGACAAGGCTGACTACATCTTGGATGTTGGGTTTGAAGAGGAATTAAAGCAAATTATCAAACTTTTGCCAATTCACAGACAGGTCATACTCTTTTCTGACACACAAACTCAAAAAGCTGAAGACCTGGTAAGAATTTCTCTGAAAAAGGAGCCATTTTATATTGGTATTGATGTAGATAAAACTAATGCAGCAAATGGACACAGAGAACAGACAACTGGGGGAGGGAAGAAGGGGAGAGAAATAAATAAAATAAAAAATCTTTAAAAAAAAAACAGTGACAGTTTAGTCAGAAGTGACTAAATGGTAATTAAAAAAAAAACTAATACAACAGTGGATGGTCTTGAGCAGGGATACACAGTTTATCCCTCTGAAAAGAGATTCCTTCTGCTCTTTACATTCCTTAAGAAGAATCAAAAGAAGAAATTGGTATTTGTTTCATCCTGTAAGTCTGTGAAATACCGCTACAGGATGCTGAACTATACTGATTTGCCTGTCTTGGTAATTCATGGAAAGCAGAAGCAAAATAAGTGACAACCACCTTCTTCCAGTTCTGTAATACACATTTGGGGATACTGTTGGGTACAGACATGACAGCTCAAGGGATGGACATTCCTGAAGTCGACTGGATTGTTTAGTGTGACCCTCTAGATGACCCAAAAGAATACATATATGGTGTGGGTAGAACAGCCAGAGGCCTAAATGGAAGAGGACATGCCTTGCTCGTTTTGCACCCAGAAGATGTGGGTTTCCTTTCTTACTTGAAGCAATCCAATATTCCATTAAGTGAATCTGAATTTTCCTGGTCCAACATTTCTGACATTCAGTCTCAGCTTGAGAAATTGATTGAAAAGAACAACTTCCTTCATAAGTCTGCTCAAGAAGCATATAAGTCCTACATTCGAGCATATATTATTCCCATTCTCTGAAAAAAATCTATGTTAGTAATTTAAATTTGCCTCGGGTTGCTCTGTAATTTGGCTTCCTTGATCTGAATATGAACAGCAATGATGGCAAACAAAAAGAGAGGAGAGGTGGTGGATTTGGCTACCGGAAAGTCAAGAAAATTGGTAAGTCCAAAATCTTAAAAAACATTAGCAAGAAATCACCTGACAGCAGGCAGTTCTCTCACTGAAGACACATGTTCCTTTCACCCCAAATAACTTTGTTCTGAAATGGATTTTTTTTCTCCTTGCTGTAACAAAGGAACTTATTTCAATGATTTGGACTGATCTGATGTTACCAGATTTTATTTAGGTTCTTGACCATGCTGCAGAAATGAATTTCAAGAGCATGTCAGGTGAGTTAGACCAGTAATTTATTCAGAAAGGGAAGGAAGAGAAATGGGAAGAAATAACAGATCAGGGGTCCCAAGTAAAGAGAAAGGGGCTGAAAAGTGATAAAGTGGGCTGATTTACAGACTACAATTTCCCCTTATAGATTATAAATTTCCAGGTTTCCTTGCATAGTGATCCAAACCGGGGGGGGGGGGGGGGGGGGGGCGGGGGGGTGAGAAGGCAACCAGCGTTGGGGTCTAGAGGCGACAGAGTAAGAACACTTGTTCAGGCTTCGCGCTTGGCTTTTGGAACTGTTAATTATTCTACCCCTTTACTAACGGCAGGGAGGAGTTCCAGCTGTTTGCTGTTTTGATTGATTACCCCATCTATCAATACCCCATGAGGGCCCAATGATAAAGTCCTTGGGGAATATCAGGGGCTTCTCCTGGCTTCCAGAGGACGTCTTTGTTCTGGAAGGCAGGATCTTGTGTGTGGGGTAGGGATCTGGAAGGCAGGATCTTGTGTGTGGGGTAGGGATCTTCCAGCAGCCATTTTGGAGTTATTGATGTCCACATGGACATCTTACCAGGTTCCAGATCTGTCTATTAATTTCCTATCTTACTAGTTGGCTTCACTGGTTAAGAGTACTTTGGGGGAACTGATGTGGCTCAGTGGTTGAGCACGGGCTTCCCACGTATGAGGTCACAGGTTTAATCCCTGGGCCCGGGTACCTCAGGAAAAAAAAAAAAAAAAAAAAGAGGACTTGGCTGGCAAGCACTGAGCAATCTTTATTTCTAGCAAATCTCTACTTTTTGGTTATAAAGCAGTTCAATTTTTCATCCAAGGGCAAAACTAGAGATATTTCTTTGTTGTGATGATATAATATTTTAATTTAAAATCTTTTTTCCTGGGGATGGAATATGGTTCATGTAGCTCAGTGGCTAAGTGCCCGCTTCACATGTACGAGGTCCTGGGTTCAATCCCTGGTACCTCCAAAGAAAAAAAATTTTCCCCCTAAAATTTATGACATTATTGTTAATAGAATTCTTTCTGTACCTTTATTTCCTGGTGCCTGAAAATTTTTATGGCAAAGACTAACTCAGTGTAAAAGGCAGAGGAAAGTGTACTGAAGAGTTGGTGGTGTTGCAGAAAATCATCTTGGTTTATTTTTTGGTTTTACTTGTTTCTTGGACTTTCACAGTAGTTCTTGATCCTTCTTGGAAATGCTGCAGTATAAAAAGGCAAAGCTTTGGGAAATACCTTAGAAACATTTTAGGTTAAAGGCATTATCAGTTTTTATATACTGCTTGCTATTTGAGTAAAGTGCTCCTTGCAGGCTTAACAATCAGGGAGAAAATTTGGGTTTTTTGAGCCTCATTTACACCAATGTAGGTGAAAATTGCAGTTTTATATTTGGTAACTTTGCAAAGACCCTTTTTTAAAATACAAATGGTACATTCCTCAAATTTGTTGATTTCAAGGTAGTCTAGATTTTGTACTCCCGTTTGACTTTACAGAGTATTTAAATGGCAAGACCACCTGTATTAGTCAGCCAAAGGGGTGCTGATGCAAAATACCAGAAATTGGTTGGTTTTTATAAAGGGTATTTATTTGGGGTAGAAGCTTACAGATACCAGGCCATAAAGTATTAAGTTATTTCCCTCACCAAAGTCTAGTTGGAGTAATGGCTGCTGACGTCTGTGAGGGTTCAGGTTCAGGCTTCTTGGGTTCCTATGTTCCTGGGGCTTGCTTTTCTCTGGGTTCAAGGTTCCTCCTTCCTGGTGCTGGCTTCTCTTTCCTCTGTGTGCTTACTTCCTGGGGTTCCAGCTGAAGTCTTCAGCACCAAATTCCAACATCAAAACTCCAACATCAGAAAACCTGCAACTCTGTTCTTTGCCATGCCTTTTATCTGTGAGTCCCCACCCACCAAGGGGTGGTGACTCAATGCCCTAATGATGTGGCCCAATTAAAGCCCTAATCATAACTCAATCAGGCCCAGGTACAGATCAGATTACAAACATAATCCAATATCTATTTTTGGAATTCATAACCATATCAAACTGTTATACCACCTATCAACAGACTCACAGTAAGACCACTAAATAGTAATTGCTCAGCAAACATTAACCTTACTGTCTTGTGAGAAATTACCTCTTCCAGAATCCATGAAACAAAAATATATTGGCAGTAAAAAATGAAAATAAAGGGATTTCAGAGAAAGCCAGCAAAGTCAGTGTTTTAGTCAGGTGGGTTTCTGTTGCAGGAACACTTAGTTTCTAGTGTGTTTTGTGTAATATGGTAGTTGTATTTTGTAAAGTGATTCAAAACCAAAGTTGCTAGCATCATTTTGCTTTTGTGCCAATTAACCTTCACAGAGTCTCATGAAGTATAAGTACATTGAGAATATCAAGTGTAGGGCAAACAGTCTTAAAAGCAGCATTCCAAAAAGCAAAGAAGGACCAAGTTTCTGCATCTAAGCTTGACCCACATGCACCAGGCTGGCCCTGTCCTCCTGGGATCCGACCTTGGCCACTGGTCTCTCAAGTCCTGGCATTTAATAACTTTCCTCCAATGGCTTGTTTTCTTTGTTTCAAAAATAATCATGTTTAAAAAAATACACAAATGCAAAAAAAATACTATTTAATCACTGAACTAAAACTAAATACTGTTGCTATATGAGTATCTAATTTCCATTTTTTCTATGCATGCTGATACTTTAAACTTTTAAAATTTTTATCAAAAGTGAGGTTATCCTCCACCTACTTTCTAAAAACCAGCCTATTATAATAAAGTATTATTTATTTTACCATGTCACTAAATAATTACATCAAAATAACAACCAAAAAAAAAAAAAAAGCAGCCTGTAAAAGAATGTTACAGACTTTGGGGAGAAAACATCACCTTGTTGATGCCTCAATTTTGGAATTCTCCTATCCTCAAAACTGGATGACCATTGGGCACAGTTCTGGTCAATGCTAAGAGGTAGTTGAACCCAACAAACACACTAGTCATCCTAGTGAAATAAGGGGTGCTAGAAGGAAGGGTTATCTTTACTTGGAGGACTTCTGGGAAGTTTGTGTGGGAACAGGAAGGGAGGGCTTAACTATCTCACAAAAACAATAGAGGAAGGGCAAAACACTGTCCCAGGGAGCTGCTTTGGGAATCTACAGACCAGGAGAGTGCTGCACATCATGCAGAAGGGTGAGGGTCAGAGAAAGACAAGAAGCCAAAATGAAAACCCTGAGTTACTAGTTCCTGTGGCCATGAATGTCACCTATCCCCCACCACAAAGGCGAACAGCACGGATAAAACCTGTGGCAAATTGCAGCCAACTGAGAGGAGAATAGAAGTCTTTCTCACTGGGAAGGGGAGGGTGTAGCAAGGGGTGGAGAGTGGATTCTCTTCAGTGAGTTTGGCCAGCAGAGCCCTCTAAGAATCTCAGCTCTGGCCAGACCAGAAGCACAGATGAGTGGGTAAGGAAAGAGACACCTTTGCAGTGAGCATCCCTGAAAGAGTGCCATCTGTTAGCAGGCTGGAGAAGAAAAACGTTTTTGGAGTCTCTTGTACCAGACACCTTGGATTAGATATATGCCATCTGTGGGTCCTATTTCCATAATTGAAGCTGGGCAATTTTAAAGACTTAAGTTGAACCAAAAATCAAAGAAGAGCCATGAAACAAAACCACTAGGCAACAGAGCAAAACTGACCATCAGAGTAAATTCACCAATATATTCAGATGCCTAGACATCAGCAAAAATTTACAGCCCATACAAATAAACAGGAAGAGATGGTCTAGCCAAAGGAACCAAAAATCCTGATGAGACACAGGATTTAAGACAACTAATGAATGATGTTCACACAAATCTCTTAAATCAATTCAAGGAGTTGAAGGAAAATATGAATAAAGAGATAAATGCTATTAAGAAGCTACTGCATGAGCATGAAGAACAACTGAAAAGCCTGAAAAGTAGCAGATTATGGGAATGAAAGATAAAATGGATGAGAATAAAAGACAGGAGCATAAACAGGAGAATGGAAAAAACTGAACAGGGCCTCAGGAAATTGAATGAAACATGGAAAGGACAAATGTATACGTTATAGGTGTCTCAGAGGGAGAAGAGAATGGAAAGGGCACCAGAAAGAATATTTGAGGAAATAATGACCTAAATTTTCCCAACTCTTATGAAAGACATAAATATCGATAACCAATAAGGACAACACACCCAAACAGAACAAACCTGAGTAGACCTACAGGAGAAAGAATCAACAAAACCAAAAGTTGGTTCTTTGAGAAGAGCAACAACATCAACAATATTGTTATTCTCTGCTTAGCTAGACTAGCAGAGAAAAAAAGAGAGAAGATGCAAATAAATAAAATCAGAAATGAGGAGGCGCTATAACCAATACTCTGCAGAAATAAGAGAGATCATCGGAAGATACCATGAAAAACTGTACGCCAACAAACTAGACAAGGTAGATGTAATGTACACATTCCTAGAAACACATGAACAAACTATACCAACCCTAAGAGAAATAGAAGACCTCAACAAACCAATCATAAGTAAGATGTTTGAAACAATCACCAAAATACTTCCCCAGAATGGAAAGCCCAGTAACAGATGACTTCACAGGTGATTTCTATCAATCATTCAATTATGATCTAATACTAATCTTGCTCAAGCTCTTCCAAAAAAATTGAACAAGGAGTGCTACCAAATTCATTCTATGAAGCCAAAATTACCCTAATACCAACACCCGATAAAGATACTATGAAAAAAAGAAAATAACAAACCCTTTTCTCTCATGAATATAGATGCAAAAGTCCTCAGTAAAATACTTGCAAAACAAATCCAGAAGCACATTAAAAGAATTATACAGCATAATCAAGTGGCTTTTATCCCAGGTGTGCAAGGGCGGTTCAACACAAGAAAATCAATTAGTGTAATAAACCACATTAATAAATTGAGAGGAAGAAAAATCATACGATCATCTCAATTGATGCAGAAAAGATGAATGACAAAATACAGCATCCTTTTCTGATAAAAACACTCCAAAAGACAGGAACAGAAGGAAGCTTTCCAATATGGTAAAGGGCATTATGAAAAACTCAAAGCTAACATTATACTCAAAGGTGAAACACTGAAAGCTGAGATCAGGAAAAGACAAGGCTGCAAGTGTCACCATTATTCAATATTGAGCAAAAAGTTCTAGCTAGAGCAACTAGGAAATTAACAGAAATAAAAATACCGTACCCATATAGGAAAGCAAGAAGCAAAACTTTTGCTACTCCTGATATATTTCTCTTCCTAAAAAATCCCCCCAAATCCACAACAAACCTACTAGAACTAATAGGTGAGTCCAGCAAAGTAGTGGGATACAAGATTAATATGCAAAAATCAGTAGCATTTCTATACACTACTGAAGAGCTACCTGAGTAGGAAGTCAGAAAAAAAAATTCCATTTACAACAGCAACTAAAAGAATCAAATATTTAGGAACACACTTCACCAAGGACATATAAGACCTGTATTCAGAAAACTACAAAACAGAAGACTTAAATAAATGGAAGGACATTTTATGTTGATGGATGGGAAGACTATCGCTAAAATGTCAATTCTACCCAAAATGCTTGACAGACTCTGCAATCCCATAAAAATCCCAACAGCCTTTTTTACAGAAATAGAAAAGCCAATTATCATATTCATTTGGAAGGCTAAGGGGTTCCAAATAGCCAAAAATGTCTTTAAAAAGAAGAACCAAGTTGGAGGACTTTCACTTCCTGACTTTAAAACATATTACTTAGCCATGGTGATAGAAACAGCATGGTACTGTCATAAAGATAAACATATTGGCCAGTGGAAGTGAATTAAGAACTCAGAAATAGACCCTCACATCTACAGCCAAGTGATTTTTGACAAGGCTGTCAAGCCCTCCCAGCAGGTCCAGAACAGTCTCTTTAACAAACGGTGCTAGGAGAACTGGATATCCCTACCCATAAGAAAGAGGATCCCTATCTCACAACTTATACAAAGATTAACTCAAAAAGGAGCAAGGACCTAAATACAAAAGTTACAATAATAAAACTCCTAGAAGAAAATGCAGAGGAACATATTCAAGATTTTCCTGAGTAAGTGGGATATTACTATCCAACCCACTGAAATAAATAGGATTTTAAAAGGATACTATGAACAACTGCATGCCAATACATTAAATAACTTAGATGAAATGGACAAATTCTTAGAAACACACAAACCACCTACACAGACTCAAGATGAAATAGAAGATCTCAATAAACCAATTACCAGTAGTAATGAGATTAAGTCAGTAGTCAAAAATGTCCCAAAAAGAAAAGCCTAGGACCAGATTGTTTCACAAGGTAACTCTACCAAATATTCCAAGAAGATTTGACATTTTGATATTTTAGTGTATTATTCCTGGAATTTAGACTCTGCAGCCTCTGTTCCATAAGCTTGTATCCAGTTAATGCTATGATAGTGGCTTTCCTTGAATGCCAGGCACATACAGAAAAAAAGAAAAACGAAAAAAGAAAACCCCTTTGGAAATGATTGTGGCTCAATCAGTTGGACTCCCATCTACCATATGTGAGGTCCTGGGTTTGTGTCCCGGGGTGTCCCTGTGAAGGCTGCCTTGCCTGCAAGTGGCGCGGAGCACTGCCCAGTTCACAAGCGCCACAGAGAGCCAACTCAGCAAGGGGACACAACAACAACAAAAAAGGAAGACAGGCAAAAACAAAAAACAAAAAAACACAGAAGAGCTTGCAGCGAATGGACACAGAGAGCAGACAGCAAGCAAGATGCAAGGGAGAAGGGGAAATTAAACAAATATAGACACAGAAGAATGCACAGCAAATGGACACAGAGAGCAGACAGCATGCAAAAAGTCACGGGTGTGTGTGTGTGTGTGTGTGTGTGTGTGTGTGTAGCAGTCTGATATGGCTATGAATTCCAAAAATAGATATTGGGTTATGTTTGTAATCTGATCTGTACCTGGGCCTGATTGAGTTATGATTAGGGCTTTAATTGGGCCACATCATTAGGGCATTGAGTCCCCACCCCTTGGTGGGTGGGGATTCACAGATAAAAGGCATGGCAAAGGACAGAGCTGGGGGTTCTGTGATGTTGCAGTTTTGATGTTGGAGTATGATGCCGAAGCCTTAAGCTGGAGCCCAGGGGAAAGAGACATAACTGTTTACCTGATAGTCTACAGCTGACCTTGTGGAGGAACCAGAGTAGCTGAGCCCAGAAGAACCCAGGAAGCCTGAACCCTCACAGACATCAACAACCATCTTGCTCCAACATGTGAAAATAGACTTTGGTGAGGGAAGTAAATTATGCTTTATGGCCTGGTAACTATAAGCTCCTACCCCAAATAAATACACTTTATAACACCTAGCAGATTTCCGGTATTTTACATTAGCACTCCTTTGGCTGACTAATACAGGGGCTAAAAAAAGAAAAAAGAAAACCCTTTCCCAGTCTTTGCAGATTGACCCCTTGTAGTGCTCTCCTTCGGGGCTTAGCCATACAATGAGGTTGGAGAACACCTCCAGGCCTGACTGCCCTGATCCTTCCTGAGCAAGTGTCTTGTCTTGGACATGCACCTATGGCCCTGGGAATTCCCATTTATAAGGATATGAATATGTTCTTTTCCCTAGAAAAAAGTTTCTTCACAGTCCTAGACACTGCACTTTAAGTCCTACAGCCAGCAATTTCTTGTCCCAGGCAGCCACTTGTGTGCTCCCACAGTGTTCTGCAGGAGAGCTTGGTGTGCTGCCTTCTACATGCAGGGCAAGTTCTGGGACAGAGAACCCAAAGCCACCACCAGAAAGATTGGGCCTGATATACTTGCCTGAGTATGTACACATGCATTACTCTGCTCCTTCCAGAACTGGGATTAGGACTCCACAGTGGAAGCACAAACCAGCTCCACACCAAGCTGGTGAGAGGTGGAGGAGGGGTCAACCAAGAAATCCTTCCCTTTTAAAGTGGCCTTTTTCTTGATTTTGGCACGTTCCCTACTACTGCAGACCTTTCACACTTTTCTGGAGCTTTGAGAAAGATGTTTCTCATAAGCATAATTTTATAACATATAACAAGAAATTATAAGTGTAAATTAAGGACAGAATGACTGCCCTTATACTAAACTAAATCTTACATTAAAGATTTCTGTGCAATCTGTTTTCCTTTCTGTAATCACTCTTCTCAGTACACAAATATATTACTTAAGTGTTAAAAAACAAAAAAGCCCAGAAATGAAAAATCTAGGTGAAAGTCCCACATAATCCTATCCCCAAGAAAATAACTGTTTAAAATTTTGTTGTGTAGTCATTCAGCATCCCTTTCCAGTAGTTTTAAAACTTAATTATGAAGTATTTGATACCAAGTGTTTTTTTTAAATACATGTATGTTAGAAAGCAATACCAGCATCTATAAACCAATTGCTCAATTTAGAAATAAAATATTTCCATTATCAAGGAGCTCCCTGTGCGCAACTGGTGTAATTAAGAGGTATTTTGAAGAACAGTGGCTTCCTGGTTCAATTGTGTAACTTTGCATGGGATCTAATGGGAGGAGAGTAGGCTTAAAAGGACTTTGGTACATATAGAAAAAAATTGGAATATAGACTGTAAGCCTCATAGCAATGTTAAATTTCTTGACTTTAATAATTGAACTTAAGGTGGTTACCTAAGTGAACATCCTTGTTCTTAGGAAATGTACATGGCAGTTTTAAGTTTTCAAGGAGCATGATTCATATACAATCTACACTCAAGCATTAAAATGGACTGATAAATGGATGGACTGATAGACTGATGGACAGAATGAAATGGGATCTGTGGCAAAATATTAAAACTGGTGGCTATGGGTATTTAGGGGTTAGGGGCATACTGGCGTTTTCTGTTTAGGGTTTGTATTATTTTTCTGACCTGTAAATTTGAGAATATTTCAAACTACGGTTTTTTTATTTTGTTTTTTTAATTATGTTTAGCATTTTCTGTGGGTTAACAAAGTCCATAATAACATTGGGAAAGATTTCCAACAAAAAGTTTAAAATTTAGGCTTTTACTGAAAGCTTGCATGCTTTCTCTGTACTAAAAATTGTTACATCTTATCTAATTATTACACTGATTTTCCCTTAGTCCATTTCTGCACTCTTACATTTAAAAAAATATGTACACTATCACAAATCCTTTTTGAAAAGTAGAAAGATGTAAATAAATTAAATAAGCAAATGAATGACCCCCATTTTCTTTCATCGGCATCAAAGTTTGGTGCGCCCGCCTGCACTTCCAAGAAAACAACCGGGAAGGTTTACAAACTTTCTTGGCCAGCGCACAGGCCAGAAGGCTGCAGGACGCCCGGGCTGGAAGGGCCTTCAGGATCTTTAGCTCTGCCTCACACAACCCTGAGTTCTACGTGGTGAAGGGACCTGCCCACGGTCACGGATCGGGTGGACAAGGTAAGCAAGGGTTAAGTTCCAAAGCCCCTGGGCCCTCGAACGCCAGGAACACAGCAGCTTGCTCCAAAGGAAGCGCTTCTCGCGACCTTGACTACAACCTTAGCTTTGGGGTCGGACTCCTTACTTGCAGCTCTCCACGCTGTGGACTGAACACGGCTAAGCCGCTCCGCAAGGGACAAAGACGCCATGTCTCCCGCTCCGCAGCTTCAGCGGCGGCCCAGGGCGGGACAGGGAAGTCAGTCGCTGCGTCAGGGGCCGCCCCACAGGGCCGGAAGGGGCGGGGCCTCCGTGGATCCGGCGGGGGAGCGGCGGGGCGGGGCGGGGTTGAGCCAGGCTGATTGGGCGGGGCGGGGCTGAGCCGGGCTGATGGGGCGGGGCGGGGCTGAGCCGGGCTGATGGGGCGCGGCGGGGCTGAGCCGGGCTGATGGGGCGGGGCGGGGCTGAGCCGGGCTGATGGGGCGGGGTCTCCACAGCCTGCTTCGGCAATCCGCGCACTTGGTTCAGAATATCCGAAAAGAAAGAGAAGCAGTCCGTGGGCTCAGGCTTCTGGTCAAGAGCGACCCAAACGCCGAACACGTTTGATGAAAATCACAGCTGAAATTGGATGAGGGAATAATTCATTTTACTTCTGTCAGTCTGAGGCAAAAGACCTCCTAGAAGATCACTTTTACAGTATACTAAGATTGACCACCTTTTAGTCTTTTCACCGTTGTAACAGGCTCTTCCCCTTCACCTCTCCTTTTTTGTTTGAAATCTCTTCCTATTCAGTAAGCTCCTACTTAATTCACCAGTTCTGACCTACTCCCCTGAGGATCTGAAAGGTGCCATCTTAGACTACGGTGAAGAGCAAGAGAAGATTCTCCTGGCGCTGGCAGTGGTGCAAGTAGCTTTGTCAATTGGCCCTTAAAGTCCCACAGCTTCAATGGTGTTTGGAGTATATGTGGCAAATGGAATGCTTTATGTAACTGTGGAAGTCTCTATAGAAGTACAGTAATGGCTCCTTGAATTCTTTTTTTTTTCAAGAGGAAATCTTTACCATTGGCCCCTGATCATGCCATACTAGGGGGCAACAGAATCTGAGATTTTTTCATGAACTGCCCAGTAACCTGGTCCTCCTAGATAAGGAGTTCTTTAATTAAGTGGGATGTGGGGGTGGAGGTGGAATACACAGGACAGGGCCAGAACAAAGCTCAAACAATATTCGTAACAGATAGTTCACACTACTAAGAACATGGTTCTGGCCCTTAGCTTATATCCACAGCTCAATGATGAGTGACAGTAACTGAGGAAAACTTCAAAGTAAGATATGTTTGGCTTTATATGCTGACTCAGCTTGCAATGGCATTTATAGCCCCACTTACAGAGGCCCTCATGGAACTGCAGAGGGAAAAAATTCTCCCAGAGAGCAGAACTGATTTATCTTGAACACTTTGCCTGGTAGGATTTATGGCCTGAGCCATACACTCTTTTATGACCAGTGATTGACAGTTTGCCAAGTGGTGAGTGAGATTGTGAGGGTTTGGGTTAGTTCTTTGGTTTAGGACCTCTCAAAATGAGCCCAAGGCATGAGAACATTTGGGTTCCATTGAATGCTCAAGAACAGGCTCCCATTTCAGAAGTGCTCTTAATCAGAGCCAGATGACTATATTAGTTATCTGTTGCTGCATAAAAAATTACACCAAAATTTAGTGGCTTGAAACAACAATTTATTATCTCACAGTTTTTGTGAGTCAGGAATCCAGGAACCAGGGTATCTTTGGCTCAAGGTTTTTCATGAGGTTATAGTCAAGCTAACTGAATCATATGATTCAGTTTCATATGAAGGAGTGACAAGAGGATTGTTTCCAACCTCACTAATGTGATTATTGGCAGGATTTAGTTCCTCAAAGTCTTTTGGGCAGGAGACCTCCCTCATTCCATGCTACACGGGTTTCTCCAAAGATCAGCTTACAACATGGCAGCTGTCTTTCCACAGAAATGAATGAGCAAGCAAGAGAAATGCACACAAAATGGAAGCCAGTCTTTTGGTAATCTAACCTTGTGACATCCCATCAACTTTTGCTGTATTCTATTCATTAGAAGCAAGTCAGTAAATCCAGTCCACATATAAAGGGAGATTACACAAGAGCATGAATTCTAGAAGGTGTGGATCATTCAAGGCCCACCCTCACTTAAATAACCTGATTGATTATAATGGACTCTTTCTGTCATGAAGGAGGTAACAATTTGTTCTTACAGGAATAGAAATTATTCTGGATTTGGATTGCTTTCTCTCATTTATGATTCTCTTACATTCTAATCTCTTACATACTTACATCCGTCGGCTTACTGAATACCTTATACTCCATATACTTTACACAAGTATCTCACACAGCATTGCTTTTTATCAAAGAACTCACTTTCTTATTTGATGTAAAGCAGTGGATTGATGTCTGTGGGATTCATCAGTCTTATCATGTTATCATGTACTCCATCATCCTGAAGCAACTGGTCTCATAGAATGATGGACAGCCTATTGAAGGTGTAGTTTTGGAACCAGGCAAGAAAATACTCTGGGATGCTATCCTATAGGATTTGGCATATGCTACAAATGAGCTAACAGTATTGATATTTCTCTGTTGTCAGTATTATACAGTCCAAAGAGTATAAGAGGGATTGATGCCTCACTAACACATCTGACACACAGTAAAAAATTTTTGCTCCCTTGTGAAGAGAGACAACCTGCTCTGAGCACAGACTTTGGGCATACCAGCATGTTATTGCTGAGTATGCCAGATTGCAAGGCTTGTCCATCTCCTGATTTCTGTAGTTGGTCAGATAGGCAAATGTTTTAGTCCATCAAAGGTGTGCCGATGCAAAGTACCAGAAATCTGTTAATCTGGTGGCTTTTATAATGGGAATTTATTTTGGAGTAAA
Organism: Dasypus novemcinctus; assembly: GCF_030445035.2. Lineage (NCBI taxonomy): Eukaryota > Metazoa > Chordata > Mammalia > Cingulata > Dasypodidae > Dasypus > Dasypus novemcinctus. The sequence continues at coordinate 42,042,549 of NC_080683.1, read as the reverse complement.
AGCTTATACTTCCAGGGCCAAATCAAGGCATCAGCAGAGATGCTTTCTCACCAAAGTCAGCTATTGTTGAACCCTTTGGGTTGCCACGTGGTGAAGCTAGATGACCTTCAATATCTGCGAGGTTTCAGCCTTACCCTCTGGGTTTCCTCTCAGGTTCAGCTGCTCTGCTTTCCTCTTGATTTCAGCTGCAAGCTGGCATAGGGCTTGTCTCTTAGGGTTTCTTCTCTCTCCTGGCAGGAGGCGTTTCTTTCCAGGCATTCTGTGAGTCTCAGCCATCCTGCTCTATTCCCAATTTCGGTTGTAAGCTATCAGGCAAAATGGATCCTCTCTTCCTGGGGCCTCAGCAGTTTGAACCTTCTCCTGTCACATGCTGGGATCAAAAATGACAGCGCTCTCTCTTCTTGTGCCTGTGTGAGTCTGTTTATATTAGACCCACCAAGGGAGTGGGGACTCAACCTGAGTCTCGCCTTACTAATGTGGTCAAATCAAAAAGCCTTAAAAGCAATCTTAACGGATAATCTAATCAAAGGCAACCCCAATGGAATTTAATGCAATCAAAGGGTATCACATCATACCCACAGGCATAGATTAATTTACAACCAATATTTCTCTTTTTGGGATTCATAAAATCTCAAACTGCCACAGCAGCTTAGTAGGTCAAGTCAACCACAGCATGACCATTCAACTGCAGGTCCCCTGGGGGTGTGGGACTGGATTGTTTGCTGTTTGCTAAAAAACTGGTGGTCCCTTGGCCCTGGGTTCTTCTCCTGTAATGCAGGCCACTGGGTATAAAGGTGTTATCTGACCCTCTGTATCACATTATTGGAATTGGGTTTCCAGGAACTGGTGCAAACATGTTGACACACTGGCTACCACTTTTGTTGTAACATAGTCTCATCTGTGACTGTACAGTCTCCTCTCAGTATTCATGAAACTGGCTGGAAGTAGGATAACTTACAAGTAGGATAAAATCTCAGACACTTCACAACTCTTGCCATCCATCTTCATTTCAGATTCTGTTGATGTAACAATTTTTGAATCCAGAGTTGTTCCATAGGGAAACATTTTTCCCAAACTGGACACTGAGACTGCCACCTGGCCATTTTCATTCCTCTAAGTAAGGAGATTAAAACACGGTTATCGTGCTTGCTGGAGCAACTGGCCCTGACTACCATGGGGCAAAAGGGGTAGAGAGGAGTATGGCTACTCAGGGATCTTATGGAATACCTCCTTACAATACAATGCTAAATTATAAAAATTAAGCAGACTAACTACATATAGGCAAGATACCCAAGCATCAGATCTTCCAGATCCTTTGGTCACTGAGTAGCTAAAATTGAACAAGCTGAATTACTGGTAGAAGGCAAAAGAAACAGTGAATGGTGGCAGAGGTGAGAAATCATGAGCTGTCTAGACTCATGACCACTGGTAGAACTGAAGGCTGTATTTACCACAGGTGATTCTTATCAAAAGAAGTCTCTGCATAAAACATGCTGCCACCTGCACCCTATCTTGGAGATTGAGTTGGTCTGGAATGGGGCCCTGGAATTTTTTATCAAGTAGCCCAGGTGATACCGCAGAAGTTTGCAAAGCACTCCTTCAGCTATATTTTCTTCCTCACTGGGTCATGCATGTTTATATATTTTTCATTTTCTTTCTTATATTATACCAATATAGTATAATATTATACTAATTTTCCTATATTATACCAATATGGTGGTGGCGGCCACAATTTTGTCTACAGATTGCCAACTATTAAGACAAGATGATTATAGAACCTGTGGAGAATTGAACATAACACAGGGATCCTAGACTTGAAGTTGGATGAGGGAAAGTTGCATTATGTTAGGAAGAAGCTTTTTTTTTTTTTTAAAGCTGATTATGTGCTTCCTTCTATTACTTAGGACTTTATTTAAAAATGCGTATGAATAAGCATTTTTAAATTGCTTAAACATTCAGATTTTACTGCCTTAGAGCATTTAAAAAAGTATTGGGGTAACATATATACAACATAAAGTTTCCTATTTTAACATTTTAACATTTTCAAGTATACAGTTCACTGGTATTAAATACATTCACAATATTGTGCTTCCATCACCACCACCTATTACCAAAACTTTTCCATTACCCCAAACAGAAACTGTGTATCCATTAAACACTAACTTCCCATTCCCCACTTCTGCCCCAGTAACCTATCATCTACTTTTTATCTCTATGACTTTGCATATTCTATTTCATATAAGTGAGATCCTACAATATTTGTCCCTTTGTACCTGGCTTGCTTCACTCAACATGTGCTCATAATTCATCCATGTTGTACCATGTATCAGAATGTCATTGTTTCTTATGGTTGAATAATACTCCAGTGGATGTATATACCACATTTTGTTTACTCATTAGCCATTGCTGGACACTTGGGTTGCTTAGAAGGAAGCATTTTAAATGTGTAAATATGTATGTAGATGTTGGAAAGCCAAAGAGATGGACTATATATTAGACCTCTGAAATATTTTTATACTTGCTTCTCAGTTATCAAACCCATTTCATAAGTTTGGTGAATCTTGATAGGAGCAATGGTCCCACCTCCCAGTGAGGAAGCTGAAAAGGTCAGATATACTTGCTGTCTCTGATGCCTGACAGTTTGAGTGTTGGCACAAGACTAAACTTCGTCAGTTGGATATTCCTATCAGACTTTGAATCTGGAGTTAGTGATATAAATAAGCACACTGTTCAGAATCTAGTTTCCAGAGGCATCACTGCCAGCAGAAGTATACACAAGCTTCCAGCTATTCTTGAGGTTGATATTGGCTATGATTTTGATCTTCTAGCTTCCTTTAATTTCTGTTTTCCAAACCTGGCTCTTAAGTCTTTCCATCAATTCTGTGAGCTACCTTTCTTCCAAGAAAGTTTTTTTCTCCTTAATTTTGTTTGCAACCAACATTTACTGGTCTATATTTCACTGACATTCACTGTGGTAGATTGAACTATGTACCCCAATAAAGGCATACTCTTAATTGAATTCCTTTGAGTGTGAGCTCATTTGTAAACAGGGCCCTGTGAAGTTGTATTATAACTAAGGGGCAGACTCATTTGTGAATAGGATCTTCTAAGAGCCTATTTAGTGGTAGCCAATTGAATGAGGGCAGGCCTTAATCTGTATTATAAATGGAAGCATTAAGAGAGGAAATTCAGTCATAGCCACAGGAGCCAGAAGCTGGAAACTGCACATACTATACCTGATCTTAGCCAAAAGGCCGAGAAGCAATAGAAGCTGGAAACTGGAAGAAAAAAACATAGATCAAGGACATAGCCATTGATGCAAAGCAAGGAACGCCAAGGATTGTGGCAAGCTAGCACCAGAATGCTATAACTTTGGGGAGAAAGCATGGCTGTGTTGACACCCTGATTTTGGACCTCTGGCCTGTGAAACTGTGAGCCAAAAAACTGTTTAAGCCACCCTATTATATGGTATTTGTTATAACAGTTTGGCAAATGAAAACATTCATTCTCTATGAGTCAATTATACTGTTTCAGATAATTATTTTCCCTTCCAGCTCACCAGAATTTGGATGTGATATCGTACAATGATTTCTCTGGTAAACAAGAAGTTAAATCTGTTAGATTTTAAACCATGATCACTGATGTGCTTTAAAAGTTTTTTAAAAAAATTTAATTTGATTCATTATTTTACTAATGTACTTTTAAAACCATATTAAAGCTTTTAAAACCTTATTAAAACAATTAACCAACTATAATAAAGGCAATTTACCTTCAAATACTATATATATATGATTATGAGTAAGAATGAGTCTTTTGATAAATCTGGAAGATTATCCAAATTTAGAATAAGCATGATATTTCAAAGTCAGGGCCCTGGTATGTGAAGAGGAAAACTGTGTATGGCAAAAATACATAGTGGGTAATGCATATAATTACATTTTATAATTAAAGTGCAACTGGAATATAATTGCTTAGCCAATTTATAGAACTTGTGAGTAACTTTAAAGAATTACTGAGTGCAATCAGTAAAACATCTATCAACTATGAGAAATATATCAAAGATGCAAGGAATGAAAATACATAGGCAGTAAGTTACACGATCATGCTGGCCTATAGTTAATTGATATATATGAATTATATATTAAATTATAGACTCCCTAATATTCTGAAAATATGCAAAGGATTGCAAGTGTTTTAGCTGCTCCTCCAGATATTCATCTGTTAATTTATTAACACCAGAGCAATAACACAATACTAAAACATGCATCAGTTATACAATACATACATACATAAATCTTTTGTCCATCACAATTGGTGAATGCAAACAGAACATCCATATATACCCTTAATGCATTATTATTCTCACAAGTAGAAGAGGAAAAAAAAATAGTGAATTTAATGCTATTCAGCACCTTTAGTAAAGTCAGAAGACTTAACATCTCCATATATCAAAAACATTTGCTTCTGTAACACCAAACATGTAAAGTTAATTATTTTGTTCTATTTTAAACATGAACTATTTTATTTACATTACTCTTTGTTCAATAAATTTTAATATTTAAAAATTATCTAAATTCATAAAACTATTTCAGAAATGTCAACATTATTTTATGTACATACAAGGAAATCCATGAAAACAGTTAAAGAAATGTAGTCAGAAAGTTCAAGCAACATTACTAAATTTAGCAAAATTCCAATGAAATCAAGGCAGAGGTCATTCAACATTCAAATATCTTTATAAGCTGCTAATGTGAATGTGAAAAGTTCCAGTAAAAAAAGTCAATGAGAATTAATGTTGACACCACCAGTAGAAAATATATTTTAAGAGGCATGACACATGACACATGTTTAATAGCAACAATAATGACTTAATAGAAAAGTTTTATAACATTGTCATATATGAACTACCTGGTTTGATCATATGGTATAGGTTATAGGGCTACAGAAGTTGATTTCAAAAAATATATTTTAGCAGCCATAAGTTTATTTCCAGTTAAAACATAGTAAAATGCTAAAAGTAAAATTTATAATTAACTAAATAGTACCCAATATTAGAAAATTTAAAATCCCATGCTATTCTAGCAATAATGTCCTCTAATATAATGTAGTCCAATGTAAGGATTGTGGAAAGCCAATAATAAACAATCACATGTACATATGGTCTTAAAGTTTCACTGGAATACTTAGGTAGCAAAATATATGAAAAAGTAATAGAAAAGTAAAAAGATAAAATCAAAAAAATATTGCACAACCACATTACCTAGAAAGTAAAGTTGATGTTTATATCATGGATGATACAAATTATCTTCCATATAAAAAAAGGTATAAATATTTCTTAGAACTTATCAGCATCTACAGTTTAGTATCATACATTATTTGAATCACTGTTGAATGAGGTAATTGCCAAGTCTTTAACAATGCTTTTATCCTATTGGAAATATTTAAGGGCAGCAACCAGAAAAAATTTCTCTAAAAATATTTCAGAATCAAGAACAGCTATATGTGCAGCTCTCCCAATCAGTGAATCAGCTGTATTGGGCAATGCATTGATGACATTATATCGAACCAAGTTACAATCCTTGCTTTGCAGAACTGGGCGGAGCAAGTTATGGATCATTTCTGAATAGATCTGTCCTATGAAACAAATAGAAAAAAGGGAAATTAGTTCACGTGAGTAAATTGAAGAAAATTCTATGCCCACTTTTTTACAATTTATTAAGATTAGTTACATTATTTCTATTTAAAGCAGAAAACATCTTTTAGCAAGTTCTCTTTCATTTTTGAGAGTTGGAAAATATTTTTATGGACAATATAAGTAATCACATTATTTTATTACCCAGTCAATAAAAACAACAACTTTATTTTACATTTTTCTTGTCTATTTGATATTTTTAATTCAAACAACGCATATAACAAAGGAAAGAATCTTTGACATTAGGTCTCTTGTAACTGTTAAACCACTATGAAAATAATTTGACTGTGGTGAGGCATTTTGATAAGGCAAAATAAAAAACTTTAGAGTAAGTACTTTAGAAATGTTTCCATAGCAGTCAACATTTCCAGATAATTGAGAAACAATAAACACCTTCCTACAGTTAGGAAAACATTGTGAGTTTGGCTCAAAGAACAAACAGAATGTTTTAGGTTTATTCAATGTTTGGTTCTGCTTTTAATTCAAAGTTGCATTCCTCTTTCCCTCTTTTTGGTTAATTCTTAAAATGGGTTTAATGAGATTATGCTAAACTTAAAAGAGAATATTAGATATTCCCAAACATAAACATAAAAACTGCTTTAAAAGGGGTAAAACAATGTTTTTTAATGCTTATATTACTATATATTACTAAATTATAATATATATGGTATAGACTATTATATGTACTAAAAATGAGTGCTAAAATATATCTATTGAGTCTGTGAATTTTAGATAGGGATGTATGTATTAAATTTCAGAGGAGAGGTAAGATGTAGCTCTCAGAAATATAAGAAGGGACTAATAAACAGAAGTACAATTAGAGAAATATTAGTATCACATAGATTCATGAAAACATTTTACTCCCACATCTGCTTGAGTTTCAGTGGTTCCATGCTACTTTCAAAATATGTTTACCAGACAGTGCCTGTACAAATGTATATAGGGGAGTCCCTACCTTAAGGAGCTACCCACAGTTACAATCTGGAAAAAGTAAAGGTTCAAGAGTTTGTTTAAAATTAATCTCATTCCAAAAAAGGATCAGAAGCAATACTGGGAGGTAGGAGACCCAGGTCCTTGTTCTAATTCTAAAAATAACTAGCAGTGACTTTGGATAAGCCACTTAACATTTCTGGGCCTCAGCTATAAAATGAGCAAATAGGACATGACTCTCCTTCTGGTTCCAAATATTTATGATTTAAATTTTTTTGTTACTCACAAATGGCAAAAGAATAAATGAAACTTTCATCGCTCACTACCAGTAAAAAGGGGCAAGCTCTCGCTGCCATCTTTGACAAAAAGTGGGGTATAGAACATGCAACATGACCATTACACAATCACCAATTCAATTAATCCTGAGGAAATCCAAGAATAGACTACTTTTTTTTTCTCAAGGTTTATTTATTTATTCCCTCCCTGACTCATTGTGCTCGGTATCTGTTCTCTGTGTCCATTGGTTATGTGCTCTCTGTGTCTGCTTGTCTTCTCTTTTTGAGGCACTGGGAACTGAACCTGGGACCTCCCATGTGGAAGAGAGGTGCTCAATCACTTAAGCTACTTCAGCTCTTTAAGATAAAACTGCCTTTTTTTTTTTTTTAAGATACCAGGGCCAGGGATTGAACCCTGGACCTCCTATGTGGGAAGCCGGTACTCACCACTGAGCCACAGCATCCCTAAGAACAGACTACTTTTGAGGCAGCAAAAGGGAGAAGCAATTGTAGTTAGAAAAAAGAACTCTTTCATAAGAAAAACTACTGTCTGTTGGGAAAGACATCTGACATGGCAGCAGAGAAAGAAAAATGGAGGAAGGCTAACTGTTAATATCGGTGGGTGGAAAATAAAAGGAAAGAGAAGGGTGAGAATAGGAGAGAGATTAATTTGGGGGAACAGTTCATGTATAGATATAACTCTCTGAAATATTTCTAATTTACTTTGTTACCTGACTGTTTGTCCTTTAAAGCTGTTTTACACATCTCTATACGGGCAGAGTGATAAGGAACATAGCGATCCTGCAGAGATCCCACCAGCACAACATTTTTGAAGTAATGAAGCCCTGTGAAAAGAAAATAGAGGTAATTATTATGCAATAATTAACTAGATATAAAACAATTACTTACATTGTTATCAATTTGGAAAAAATAAACTTATTTCCTCAGCAATACTAATTTTATGCTTTTTAAATACGTGATAAAATCTTTCTCCCAATTTCTACATATTCCCTACAAAAACATCTTTATTGGATGCGGTCTTTGTGCTGATAGGAGAAATGTTTGCATGGAAGGAAAACAAGGACCATAATGTGGTGATGTGAGGAGCCAGAAATTAGGCATGATGAACTAAGGTTCCTGAGAAAGCATTTTAGGAAATTCTTACCTCCCAAAGAGTGCCCCTCAATATTTAGGAATATTTCTCAAAGAAAATTACACCTTTCATAAAAAACAAACAGAACACCCTATATAAAATCATTGAAAGCTTAAGTTTTCACTTGACTTTTGTCTAATGATATTTATATTTTCTGTTTACTTGAGGATGATATTGCCAGTCATAACAATAATAGGTTCATTACACCCACCTGTTTGTAAGGTTCCTTAATAACTTTTTTGGTGGTGGTGGGGGCGGTAAACAACTAGTTGAATTTAGGGCTTGTGATGTTGGAGTACTTTGTTAACCAGTTCGTATAACCACTGAAACCATGTTCTAACTTATATAAGTACTGAAAACATATTCTTGACCTCATTAATACTAGTAATGCTCTTAATTACTATTTGACTAAATCAGTTAATTAAAAAAATGGCATGACTAATCAATAAGATACAAATCAATAGTAATGCATTAACACTGGAATGTAGTGTCTGGAATTTTTATTCTGGAACATTCCAGAGTAAAATTTTGTCACTTTAGTGTCCACTTAGACAATTGTGGGGACTGCTGTGGGTCCAGAATATAGGAAGGCTTTGTAGAAGCTCCTTTTCACCCCTGGAATTTAAGAACCATAATCTTGAGAGTGCAACCCATACATAGCACCTCATTTTCAAGTTCCTGAAGATGGATGATTAGTACTTAATAAATATTACCTTAATGTATTTGCTCTTAGGTAAATATAGCAATTACCTTTGAAAGAATCTGACATAAATGTAAAGTATGTTATAAAAACTGAGCTTAACACTGTTAACAGAAATAATGGAACTAAGGTACAAATCCCTTCCATGTGAAATACATACTCAACAATTTTACTACTCAATGTCTATTCTTACCAATTCTAACTCATAAACTATCAACTTCCTCCACATTGAATCCTTATCTCTTCTGTAAATAGTATCTATAACAAACATAAGGGCATCTTCTCTTTTTTCTCAATTAGAAGATATAATAATACTTGGTGGCAATTTGATATAAACTTTCAGGGTTATAAATGAAATACTCAAATGTCTAAAAGAATTCATTCATTTGCACTTATATATTTGAAATCACACTTTGTAAAAAATATTAATAGTTCTTGGATGTGTACACCACACAGTGTGTGGAAGCCTTTCTCAACATTCATTTTTATACTTTTCTAATTGATTTTCCTTCAAATCACCAGTACCTTCTACACCCTCTTCATTCTTAACTTATGACCTTGTGTCCTATTTCTCTAAGAATGCAGAAGAGTCAGGAGACAACTTCCACATACTCTCACCTTAACACATACCAACCTACCATATCTGTACCTTCATATGCTACCTTCCCTTGTTGTTTCTACTGATGAACTAACTGCTTATGATCCCATTTAAGGTCAGTCCTTTCACTTGTACACTAGTTCCCAAGTCCTTCTGCGTATTTAAAAGAGATGACTCTGGTAGTTGTGCTCTCTCTCTCTCCACAATCATTAATTTTCATTTTTGTACAGATCATTCTTTATCAGAATACAAAAATACTTTGTCTTCCACCTTAAAAAAAAAAAAAATTAACAAAACTGTCCCTCAACCCTACACACCTCTGCAACGACCATCCCATTTCTTGGCAATACTTAATTGCAGAATTCTCCCAGAGTTCTCTATATGATCTGCCTTCTCTTCCTTTTCTTCCACTCTATTGAACCCACTCTTAAAGGGCTTTCTTCATTACTCTGTAGAAACTGTACTTTCAAGCTCACCAATAACCTCAATGTTGCTAACAATCTAATGATCAATTCTCAGTCATCTTATTTGACCAAATTTTTACCAAAGCTGCCAGTAGCCTGCATGTACATCCAGAAACCAATGGTTATTTCAAGACAACTTGTCTTCTCCAAACAATTCAAAATAAAGTAATGCAAAGATTACTGGTATCAGTGATTTTGTAAGCAACCTGAATATATGGCAACTTCTTCTTTTCTAAGGGATAATTTTGGGAAAGAAAAAACTTAACCTTTTATCTAGACACATATGATAATTTTTCCTTTAGAGAAATATATCTCTGCTTTCAACTATCATTTTATATCTTGATCGCCAACTTTGAATTTCTGGACAGGTTCTTTTTTATTTATTTATTTATTTATTTATTTTAATTAAAATTATTTATTTTTACGAATTACATTCAAAAAATACGAGGTCCCAATCAACCCCACCGCCCCCACCCCCCACTCCCCCCACAGCAACACTCTCTCCCATCATCGTGAGACATCCATTGCACCCAGTAAGTACATCTCTGAACTCTGGACAGGTTCTTTTACCAGATAACCTGACATGAAACTTTGTTCACCACTCCTAACACAAAATTCACTTTTCATTTAGAATTAGTCTATCATCATTCTAGTAAAATAAGAACTATTGGTCATCTTTAATTTCTCTCTAATTCCCCCATATCTAAAAAAATCAAGTTTTGCTTGCTTCATCCATAAAACATCTATTCCTTCCCATTTCCACTGCCAGGTCCCTTCTCCTTGTACAATATACCACATTTTCCTATTTATTGGTCACACTGCTTCTAACTTCTCTCCTGAAAACTTAAACTTATGTACTTCTCTTAGATTAAGTTTTTGTTGTTGCTAATTTTAAAATTTTTATTTATTTTAAAATTTTCAGAAGGGTTTTACATTTATTTATTGTAAAAATTTAAAAAAATTTCATTATTAACTTTTGGACAATTTCACATCCATTATTAAAATTTAAGTTACACATTTCTGGGAGGGATCAAAACAGTGACCACATCTTTGATTTGTTTAAACTATCAGATTAAGCTTTAAAGCATAAAATAAAATGTATACATTTCTCAAAACAATCAATATTGCCTTCCAAATATTTATAGGTCCAGTCAATTTAGTTAAGTGGCCTCAAACTTCAATATCTGGTCCTAACTTTTGGTGGTAGTGGAGCTTAGTCAAGTAAGATAAAACCAGGTGGGAAGAAAAGACACATTGGACTGGGAATCAGGAAACTGATTAGTTTAGGGCTAAAAATGCTATCCCAGTATATTTCAGAGCAGTACGGAAACTAATGTTATTGAATATAAATAAACCAACAGGTTAAAGGAGAACTTACTAATTGGTGTGTGGAGTTATGGGTGGGTCCAGAAATTGAATCCCTTAACACTCTCAGGTAACTGGGCAGGGCTGGGAGCTGGAGTCCCCAGGACAACCCCTCGCTGGGGAACAACCTGGTTGGTTTGTTGGTTTATCTCACAATGGTTTATCCCACTGTACTTAAAAATTTAATCATTCGTTATGTGTGTCCTGATTTGAAAAGGTTGGAAAAGACGGTGTTAAACTATATTTAGTGTTCTGTAATTAAAAAAGAAGTATGTAAAATACTTGGCTAATTTCTCTCCAAATAATTAAAAATAAAAATTAGTGTTTAGTGTCTGACATACACAGTAAGCTCTTCAATATATTAAACGTTGATTGACTGTTTAACGGGTTATTCTTTCAATAATTCCATAAGTGGCTATTGAGAATGCCTATTTCTCAAGGGTTTTGGATAAGTGACATGTGCTTTCCCCAACTAAAGAAAAAGTTTTTAAGTATTCCTCCTTTACCACCTTGCCCACTTCCATCATCCACCAAGGACAAAGCAATTGTGTATATCCTTCCAAACTCCTTTTTATTCATTGCACAATTTTTTGAAAATTTTTACTTTTAAAATATAAATGGATTTTAGTATGTAATACACATTTTTTGTGTCAACTTTTTCCCTTAGTATTTTAAGAATAGTTTTTCATGCTTGTACAAATATATATACCTTACTCTTTTAACTACCACCTAGTTAAGTATTTCATGGTTAAAACTTTGTATATCTCTTCTGTTTCTGTACTTTAAAACGCATTTTAAATTTAGTAATTAGAGTTTAATAGTTTTTCAACAAAAATGTATTGGTATGAATATTGTGCTTTTATATGGAAAGTTTGCTTTTTAAATCAGCCAAGAATGAAGCTAGTTAAATAAAACGTGATTTTTTTTCGATCCCAAGAGTTTTAATAATTTTCTTTTGGTTTCAATTCCTTGCCTACTAGTGCTGACTAGAAGGATGAGAAACTTGAAATGTAGCATGGTAGGCCCCTGAGTTGCAATGCTGTAAGGAATTACTGAAGTACTTCATCTGAGTTGAAGTCCAGTTAATAAAAATGTATGAAGCCTTTATTTTTGGAGTTTACATTTAGGTTCATCTCCTCTGGACTTACACTGATTCCACCAGCTGAAAGATTACCTGGTTAACTAGTCTGTGGATTGATACTTCACTCAGCCTCTGAACTGGCTTATTCTTTGTTCAAAAGCATCTTTAACTTGGGAAAGTAAAAAGATATCCCTATATATAGAACAAGATGGCTTATTCAGAAAAATTTCTAAGTATTTTAATTACTTTTCAGCATTCCCAAGAATAAGATTAAAGCAAATCTTCAATATTTCTATGAACTAAAATATGAAATATATGAAGAAAGGAATGGTAAATTTCCATCTTAATTATCTTCATTTTCCTGATACTTTTTGACCACTCATTTTTTCCTGAAAATTTTAGAGAGTTTTAAAGCAACTCACATTGAGTAATTTTATGTTTACATTCTGGCACTGGCTAGGGCAGTGGTTAACTGGGAGTGATTTTGTACCCTAAGGGACATTTCTGATTATCACAATGTGGGGGTAGTGGTGGTTGGGCTACTGGAATCTAGTGGGTAGAGGTCAGGACTGCTGCTGAACATCCTACAATATAGAGGACAGTCGTGGACAACAAAGAATTATCCAATCCAATACGTTAATAATGGTGAGGTTAAGAAATCTGGACTAAAAACTATATCTTTTCAATTGACATATTCTAAACATTTTTATTTTTACTCATTTATTTTAAATACATTTGAAAATATTCTTTCTCACACTTTTAGAAACGGTGTTATTTACAAATCAAAAGTGATACCTATTATTACACATCTCTGAAATCTGCTGGAAAAAAGATTATCTTGTACCATAGTAGCACAGCAGGAGTCTTCTTTAATCATTATGCTTTATTCGTCAGAATTCAACAGCTGGTAAAGAGATTCTAAGATGTTTTTAGGAAGATCTTAAAACAAAATTTGATTTTGAAATGCCAACAATAAATAGATTCCTACTCTATTTGGCCATTTTTTGAGCCCTGATTATGGAATGCATGAGTGCCCATGATCACGCTTTTCTGCTCTAGTACTATTATCTTGACTACTTCAACATTGGTATTATTTAGTCTATATGTAACATACATTTATTTCTCATTCCATATCTCGAGTTCTTTCCTCTTCTTTCTTCCACTTGATATTCAATGCTGAGATGCTAGAATGCCATAACTACATAAAAAGCAATTTCACACCTAATAAAAATATAGTATTTCTCAATTACTTTAGGAACTATACAAATTATTTTAGGTTTTTTAAATACTTTCTTCATTTTAAAACAATGAATAACTTTCAATTAATGAAAGCTTAACTAATAATATATTGAAAAGAAAAAGACTGTTTCAAAAGGAAGACCCACTGGGGAGGATTTGCTTAAATAAAATTTTTAAAAAGGGAAGAAAGTAAAGAGAAAGACCTTGCTTTATATATGTTATTTTAGGTTTTCCAAAAGAATGGGAAATTGGCTGATCTATATATTAAAAAAATATACAGATCATAGCATTCAAGGCTTTGCAGCTTTAGCAGAGTGAAAGAAAAAAAAGGAATTATCACTGGGGCTTATGATTGTTTAAAAATTCCTAAGAATATCATGCTGATTAGGAAAATTGGTTAAGTAAAGAGTTCATTTCTTTTGTTCTATGTTTTTGTTTTATATTTACTTATGTTCCTGATGTGAATCCCACATATCTCTCTGTTTGGTGAATAAAAGTGTAGCAATTTCCTAGGAATTGATTATCATTTTTCACAATTCACTAGATGACTAGAGAAAAATATGAGACTTGTTCAAAATAGTATATTAATTTAAAAATCAACTGATGAGCATTTGTTGACTCTGCAATTAGAAGTGGCTTCTAAGGTTTTTGAAAATATACATTAATGGTTTTTCATGACAACATTTGAACCCTGTATAACCACTTATTAGCTTTATGAACTCAAGCAAGTCACTTAACCTCTGTGCTTCAGTGTTCTCATCTGTAAAATGGGGGGCAATATGGGTTAAATGAGCTAATCCGTATAATGTCCTTAAATGGTGCCTGGTATATGGTAAGTACTGAATGTGATAGCTATTATTATTTTTCCTATATTTTAGAGTTAACTAATGTATTAATCATGATTATTAGGAAACATTGCTCCTGTTTTTTTAACAATATGAATATTAACTCATGTCAGATGTATACTAATAAATTCATAAATGCATACAAGGTAGAAAATTTAAAACACAAAAATTTTAATAAGCCATCTAGACAATTTTTTATAGCTAGTAATAGTGATTAGATGAGCTGATTCCTAAGAGAGTTCAGTTTTAAAATGAATCCCCTAAAATAACATATTGTTATGTGAAAGTCAATTTCTATAATCTGTAATTGTACTTAGTTCAGACAGCTCTTGATTTAGAGTTATTATTACTGTCTAACATTTATTGAGTTGTGTGCTATACAGAATGCTAATTGCTTTACATATGTTATTTCATTAAATCCAATTTTAAAAATATTATGAGGTGGATACCATTATTTCCATTTTACAAACAAGGAAACTGAAGATTATTTGGATGAAGAAACTTGCTCAAGGCCATATACGGAGCCAGTGTTTGAGCTAGGACTAATACCTGTGTACCTTAAAAACATGGCTCTTACCCAGTGTTAGGCTGGTACAACCAGAGGGAAAGTAAAGTCTTGCCGTGCATTTTTAGGCAAATAATAAATTACTAACTTGAAAGCAAAAATTTTAAATGAATCCTTAAGAAATAAACCAAGTACAAGATTTATTCAACCTCTATTAATAATTATAAACTTAATAATAGAACTATCTGCTCAGATGTGTAGAGGTCATGGATTATGGAATTTGGATAGTAAGATTTTAAACTTTGTTTAGTATTTTGATTTTATGTTGCTATTATTCCTATTGCTAACTAAATGTTATTCTATATAACTTAATATAAAAACATGCACCCCAGGGAATACTTGTATCCAGTTTTGCATATTACATAATATGCATATTGCATATTACTGATCAGCAACAGTATGCAAACTCCACAGCTACACACAATGGTTCTAGTTAGTGTCAGTTTCTCACACAAGAACTATTCTCAATATGTGATCTTGTAGTTTTAGGAATCAAGTATATATCCCCATATGCCGTAAGCAACTTACCATCATTGCTTTGTATTCTTAGAAACAAAATTATAAAACCAAACCTATAATAGAACTTTTCTTTCACTGACATTAAACAATATGGGTAATAACCATTTCCACATTCTCTTCTTATATTAAGAACATTTAAGGCAGAATCCTGAAAAAGCTAAATCAGGAATCAAATGAAGTGGTCTTATGTTCAATTTTCTAATACTGTACAGTGCTCATATCAAATGTTTCAAGAGCAGGACGGAGGATATGGTGATGGGAATGAAGGGAAAAACAGATGTAAAAGGCTAAGGCTTAAATTGACAAGTTTAAGTAACTTCAGATTTGTAACTACCAATAACCAAAACTATGGGTTAGATTTAGAGCTTACTATACAAGATGCAAACTACTTCTGTATACTGATAATAATAATGAAAATATCATTCATTCATGCAGTTGGGTGTATATTGAGCATCTATTAGGAAGAGAAGCCTCCATCAGATACTAAAAAGACTGAATATTTCAGGACTTGGTAACTCAGATGTAAGGGATGAGTGAGAAAGGAGTCTACAGCAATTCAAAGTTTCTGGATGGGTAGATGGTAGCACTGTAGGTGTGGAATCCAGAGAAGTAAATCTGAGGAGGAAAGATGAGGTGTCTAAGAACATTGCATTTGAGGAACCTGTGAGACATCTAAGTGAAGCTATTTGGTAGGTAGCTGGATGCATAAGTCTAGATCAAAGCAAAGAGGACCAAGCTGTGATATATATTTGAGAGATACCAAGGCTGAAGGTATGGATGTGGAATGATGCTGTCAGAAAACTGTACAAAGTGAGAAGAGCAGATGTCAGAGACCAGAGCATAAAGAGAATACCAAAATTTAAGAGGCAAGGAAAGAAAAGGAGTCCATGCAGGAAGGAGAGAGAGGATGAGAAGGAAGAAAAAAACCAGGAGAGGTTAATGTTATAGAAATGCAGGGAGAAAGGTATTTCAAGAATGTTGAATACTGTTTTCAACAGTATTAAATGTCAGTATGTTTAAATAAAAGAAAGAAAAGAGATCATTGAATCTGTAAGCTTCCTGGAGTGGTAAGGACAGAAATCAGATTACAGTGGGTTAAAGGGTGACTGAAAGGTGAGGAAGTAGTGAAAATAACTGTTTCTCTTTCTAGAGGGTCCTGTATAAAGGATAGGATAAATAGGAGGATAACTACAGAAGTGGTTAAGAGAGTTTTTACTGTTATTATTTAAGATGGAAGAAACTGGAGTAAATTTTTATATTAAGGGAGTAAAACCACTGAAAAAACAATTTGAAGATACAAATGAGAATCAATGGATTCCAAAGCAGAGGGAGAGAGATTATCCTGGGACCAAAGACATATCTGAACCAGAAAGAAAACATGGGTATGCTAATGTTCATAGGTAGAAAGGAAGGAAATAGAAAAGCTCTTGTTTGACAGCCTTGAGTTTTACAGATAAAGTAAGAAAGCAAGTTCATTACTAGGAAGTGAAAGTAGCAGTGGCAGTTTGAAGTCTGAGGAAAAAGGGTAAAAATTGCAAATGCTTTTAAGGAAAATGAATAGGAGCTAATTAGATATAACTTGATGGGGACCCCATAGATCTATACTGTTATCACTCAGTTAAAGACTGGGATATTGTTTAGAATTTCAGGGGTGGAGGGGAATAGAAAGTCACTGGAATTGAGAAACGAACTGTAAAGCTATAATGCATGTTGAGTTATCCAAATTGCAATGGAGATTTCAATGTACCCAAAGGGATGACTCATCAATTACCAAAAATGATGCCAAGATAAACGTACTAAGATCCAAGAAGAAAAGAAGATTATCTTCACCCAAGAAAAACTGTGTACTAAGTATATGTAATTAACAAAGTCTCTTATCAGAATGAGGCTTTTGAGTGAATCAGTATGTGAGGAGTGACAAGAGATCATTATACTAAAGAAGAACAGAGAGTAAAACTGGATGGATGGTACAAGTCTTGAAGTAGTTTTAAGACACTGAAGGACTAATGACAATGGAGGAAAAGTTAAACAAGAGAGAAAGATCCTCTACTCTAAGTGGTACTTAGTGAGAAACTGAGCTAGTACCTACTATGGCAGGGGTTGGCAAACTATGTACCTTGGGATTTGGTCTGTTGTCTCTTTTTGTAAAAAAATTTTATTGGAACACAGTCACATCATTTTTTATATATTATATATGGTTCTTTTTGTGTTACAATGGTATATTGAGTAGTTGTGACAGAGACTATATGGCTCCTTTAGAGAAAACATTTTCCTAACTGCTTTCACTTTCAGAAAGAAGTCAAGATAGCATTGATTAAAGAGGATAAAGATGAGGGCAGTTTGTTTTCCCAGTGGAGATTTCAATGTACACAGTGGAAAGAATATGTGGGGAAAATATTAGTGTGAGGATAGGTTAAGGGTGGCAGTGGGGAGGAGATGGCATAAAGTAATATTTAGATGACTGCCTGGAGAGCACATTAACGGAGGAGCATGTGGTGAGGCTTGACAGGAACAATAGGTATGACAGATGGTTTTAAGATACCTACTCCTAACTCTTATTACAGGAATATTAAGACATTTCAGATAAAGAGACTGCATGTCACTGAGGTTCCAGGGTAACATATACTGTTTATGTATCAGTCAGCTACCTGTGGTTTTTACCCAGGTTTCAAAAAGAGCATTCATGTTCATAAAGGTCAGCCAAAGGAGAAATAAAGATAGAAATGTAGGTACAGGTATAGATGGGTACTGATGAGATTAAAAGCACTTGGTCATGCTTCAGGACCCGGGGTGGCATGTTAGACTTAAGTAAATGTACAAATAATAGGCACTTTCATAATAGTTTGCATAAAAAGATAAATCCAGAGTACTGATGGAAAAAATGACTTGAACCCAGGTCAGGACAGCACTGTTGTTAGGTTCAAATGAGAATGCAAAAAAAAATTAGTGATAGAGAGCAGAGAAACTGCAGGAACTCATATTGGGGGAACTTTATTTCCCCCAGCAAGGTAGGAGATAAGATCATCTACATGGAGAATGGCAAAGGAGCAGTTGGGGACTTCAGGCAGTAAAAGCTTGGAATATATGTGTAAGATGGGGAATATATTTAATAATCAGTCAATAAGAGAAGATTAACAAGATTCATTTAGTAGTGAGAATTTGTAAAAACGATAACCATTAATAATTTAGTTTGACATTTTCCAGATATGCCTGATAGTCCTAGAAGAGGAGGGTAAAAAAAATAGATAGCAGTTTGTAGAAAGGGTGGGGAATTGGGGTAGGAATGGGGGACAGCTAGAAGGACAGGAAAGCTAGGGCATGCAGAGGTCTAGTTCAAAAACAGACTTTTACCTGGTAGTGAACTGTTAATGCAAAAATTTTTAAGAAAATTTCAAGGTAGCTCATTAAAGATAAATACAATCATGTGAAAGAAAAAGAACCATTCTTTCAATAGCTTAGTCTTAATTGTGAGCCTGCCATTTCATCATTAAGAAATCACAATAGACTGATACTTGGTAAATTATCAGAAATGCTGGTAATTTATATTCTAAAGGTTAACTTAAAAAAAAAAAGATTTTCATATGCATACTACTATATACTTGCCTGCTTTATTACTAAGTTTGTATAAGAAAGTTTGGCGAGGGTCTGAATGATCTCGACATGTCAGCTGCAAAAGAGACCCTGATTTTTTCCATTTCTGCATAAACCAGAGACCTAGAAAGTTATAAATAATATGTGAGTATAACTGGAAATGTACTGGTAACATATGCCAATGCTATTAATGTTAATATATACTTTTCAAAATGGCACCCCCAAATTAGCATTTTGTTGGTCAATAAAGAAGTTTATTTGCAAATTATTTCAATTTTCTGATAGGAGATACACACATTTATACAAGGATTTGCTATGGGTTAAAGGTGGTTGATGAGGACTTACTATACCTATCTCACTTGGTTAATAAAATTGAAAGCATATATGAAGACCAAGTCTGGAAAAATTGTACTACCTTTAGATTTATTTACTCAAATTATACAACAGAGCTGTGGGGGTGGATTTCAAACACAGTGGTAGATCAAAATGCCTAAGCACCGAGTCTTTGGTCTATATATGTTTATAGTTAAGTTATGGAGGACAATTGGTTGTTTTCTAATAATATATGATTATAACTTATGTTTCATATTTAATTCTAGTTCCTTATCAGTTACTATTATATTATCAGTTATTTAAATGCATTTTACCTTAAGGAAATTAAGTGAATCATCAATTGCTTTGGAATTGATTTCCAAGATTAATTTTCACTTTCATTTCTACTAATAAGGAAAGGAGCAGACATAGAAAAGGAAAACCACAATCTTTTAACTAATTAAATCTGGTACTTGTGAGCATATCTGGGAAAAAGTTTAGTGAAGAAAGGGATTCAAAGTACGGCATCCTATTCATATTGCATTCTATTTTGCATTATTTATGAATTTCATTTTTCTCATGCCCTCTTTTTGAAACTGTAAAAATCTAGAACTGGCTGTATTTTGAATACTGCTAATTTGAAATGGGATATAAAAAAGGGTATGGCCTGTTAATAAAAGGAGTGGAAAAGAAAATGGAAATAAGAATTTCAGGGATCAACGAAAAGAGACAGAATGGAATCTAATTTATTCTTAAATTGAGAATCAATTGATTCAACTATAAACCATTAAAAAATATATCTAAGGAAATAACCCAGCCAAATAGAAGAGACTTCAAGAACCAGATATTTTCAATGGGTATATTTATTTCAAATCAAAATTGGAGTCTTAACTTTGATTTTCATTTCCTTAAAAAATTTTGGTATTTCTCATAATATCCCTTTACTATTGACTATCTCCAAAATCAAAGACTTAACATTCCATACAAAATATTTAAAAATTTTATAATATGTGAAATTTAGACAATTCTTTGATCTCTGTTCAACTAGTGGAATGATAGAATAGCCTGTTTATAAGAGAAAAATTTTACTGAAAATATTTAGACAGTTTAATGAAAAAAGGGAAAAATGCTCATGTGCCTTCTGACAAATACAATCTGAAGAGGATAATACTCATTTTCTGAAATGATTTTTATCAGCATGTGCATAACAAAATAGAAAAACAGCTCCATCTCATTTCATGAAATTACAAACATGTGACAAATTGGCCCTAAAATAAACACCAGAAAACATTAAATTCATAATTGAATTTTCTCCCCATGCCATATATATATATATAAATAAATAAATATAAATGTAAAATGTATATATAAATATATTTATGCGTGTGTGTGTGTGTGTGTGTGTATATTTTTAGGAGGTACCAAGATTGAACCCAGGACTTCATACATGAAAAGCAGGTGCTCAACTACTGAGCTACATCCATTCCCAATGAGAGTTTGGTTTTTCATTTATTTGTTTTTAGGAGGTACCAGGGATTGAACCTGGGCCTTGTACCTGAGAAGCAGGCGCTCAACCTCTTGAGCTACATCTGCTCCCCAGTGCCATATTGTTTTAAACAAACAAAATGTTTTACCTGTATTAACAAGAGCACTGCTATTGTACAGCGTACCAAGGTGAGGTCCGGAAAGAGACAGGAAGGTATGAAGTTTGTTGAGGTAATACTTAAACCTTGGCCTTGTAAGCACTGAACGGATTATTAAATTGCCCAATGAATGTCCAATAAAGCTGTAATAAAAAAAAAAAAAAGACATTTCTCCCAAAGCAGTAGTTTTAAAAACAAAGCCAGTTCACTAAACATAGATGTAAAATAATAAGAATTTGAAAAATTTCTAATATGCTTTTAAAAATTACCATTTGATACTCTGAAATGATATAACTTACATTCTAAAGAAAACCTGTGAGAATGTAGTAAAAAATTCCCATATTATTTAAATAAATGTACTCTATAGAAACAATATTATTACTTATCAGAAAATTTTTACCGACAGTTTGTTCCTGCCTAGAAATAAATATACTTTTAAAGTGTTAATACATTAACTAGATCACAAATTTGCTTCCTTGGGTATGCACATCAATTACTTACTAAATTGAGATTTCAAACAAAATAATGGAACTGTACTTAAAACACAGGTAAAATATATGCATTTTCCTATTATAAGTTTGTGATTATATAAAAAGAATAATATTTATAATGCACTTCACATTTATTAAGGTATGGTTTAAATAAAAGAGCCTCTTTACTTACCAGAATTTTAAAGAGATAGTATAGGAATCCCTGGGAACAACTATGAGTGAAAGAAGAGCGCTTAAAAGCTGTCTAAAAGCTGGCTTATAGATATATCAAGTGAGAAGCTCAGGATGAACTTCCCTCCCACTTGAAGTTCCTAAAGCTGTGGGGCAGGAGTGATATTTGGTAGCTAGTAGCTCACAATCAGTCAGATCAGGCTTTTGAATAATGGTGATTATAACTGACAATCTAAGCTAAAAGAGGGAGTACTTTTGATGAATTACAAAATTAAAACACTATTTTTATCATTATAAAATAATAAAGGGAATACACAATCAATGTAGAAAAAATAGTAAATAAAAAGTATTTAAAAATCCATAGATGAAGAGAATAATTAGAACAAGAAAGCATTCTTCCACCCGCCCCCCCCCAAAAAAAAGCCAAAAAACATCACTCATCTATACCCCACTTCATATTTGAACAGAACTGTGTGGGTATTTTTTTTTAATGACTTCAAATATAAACCTGCTTATCTCTCTTTATTCCCTACTCTATCCTTCAAATTGGAGACAAACTTTATAAGCACACAGACACAGCTTCTTCGTTTAACCTAGCTGGATAAAAATTTAATCAGTTTCCCCTATCCTTTTTAAAGAAGAAAGATTAGTTTTGACTTTTTCTTTAATTCCTACTGGACTTGAACAAACAAAAACTGTTTCATTTCTTGTTTTCATCCACAAAATCTAATTAAATAATGAGACATTGGTTTTGTTATCACCTATTGTTTGTGGAGAACTGAAAAAGGCTAGTCAGGAAACTCTGGAAGTATTTTTATTGTTTCTTTTGTTCCCTGTAACATTTATTCGGAACACCTTTGAGGTAAAATTCACATGTCACACAATTTAGTCCAATTAAATCTACAATTAAATGGTTTATAATATAGAGTTATGTGGCCATTACCACAATTATCGAACATTTTCATCACCTCAAAAAGAAACCCTATATACTTTAGCTATTATCCCCTTCATCTATGCCCTTACCTCCCAGCCCTAAGCAACCACTGATCTACTTTCTGTTTGTATGGGTTTGGCTATTCTGGACATTTCATATCAATTTATCAATGAAATCATATCATATATGGCCTTTCCCTATAACCTTTAAATTTTTTCTTTTCTCCTTAAATCAATTAATTTGAGTGGTGTTCTCCTCTATTTAAGAGTACAGCAAGAAAACTACCACAAATTCTGTCTATCCTGTAATTCATATAAATATAAATTGTTTAATATTACAGGAGTTACCTTATTTTTGAAACTGCTAGACTATATATCTGAATATATTGTATTATCTCATCCAGAAGGCGGTCAGTCATGCTATCAAAATCAGCAAAAGTATCATTCTAAAGAAAAACAAAACACATGTTACATACGAAATATGTATAGTCACTCAAATATCTGTAAATAAACATTGTTTTTAATTTAGGTATTGAAAATACGATTAAGACCAGAGAAATTAATGAATGTAACATTCATAAATAAAAAGTTTCTAGAAAAAAATAGGAAGGTTCATTGTTTTTAACAATACTTGCTTCACTTAATTAATTGCTTAGTCCACCATCAGCAGTAAACATAAGGCTGTTTATAATGGCTTAATGAATTATTTGCACAAAAATATGAAATTCTAGAAATTTTTCATATGTGAAGAGAACTTAAAAGTCAAAATGCAAATCATACGTTTTTTTTGATATGTGTATGTTAAATTTTACAGAAATCAGAAAAATTATTTCTACTACCACAGGCATTTTGTACTAAGCAAAAACTTAGGTTGGAACTGGCATAAAAATGTAAGCTTCCATTGACTGCACTGTTAGATCATACCTGGTTTCGCTCAGACATAAGAAAATCAATTCTTCCTCCAGGGAGTCCAAGTTCAATGTAAGTTTTTACTAACCGAAGATCTGCACTGTTACCTAGAAAAAGAAAACTTATGTTTAAAGGATGGGACAAAATATTTTTAACAGGTTTTGAAGACAAATTAACAGCCTATTTCAGTTGTAAAAAGACAAGGCACTCTGAAATAAAGGATTCTCAATTTTTATGGGAAAGCTGATTTCCATTAGTCAAACAATAGTTTGTTTGGCTTTCAATAGTTTGTGTCTTAAAAGGTTTTAGTCACACGGAAGCTTTCAATTCTCCACCTAAGGGTGCAGTTGTTTAACAAACTATTAGTACCTCAATTTTGTGACTTCTGCCTATAGTAGCTATGAATGACTGCTTTTTATCACCACCACTCTAGGTGATCATTTAACAAACATTGAAAGCATTTTAGGTTTATATTTAACCTGTTGACCTTCCTCTGGTCTGGGAGTAATGGCACAGACAAAGCAAAATAAAAATCCATTAAATAATCTAAAACAGTTTATTTTTTCATAATTAATAACATAAAAGATATCATAAATATATCTCTAATATAAATATAAAAATATAGAGTTGTAAATATAAAATACATAAGTATAAATATAAACTTAAAAAAATCCAGTGGATTTTTTAGTTGATTCTTTTGGGTTTACTAGGAATATAAAAACGTCATTATCAATTGTTGAATTTTTACTTTACTTTTTTAATACTTTTATCTTTAAGAGTGTTCATGATTTAATACATTGACAGATGTTATTTCTTTTGTTCCTGGTTTTAAAAAAAAAACACTTCCAGGAAGCAGATATAGCTTGGAGGTTGAGCACCTGCCTCCCATGTACAAGGTTCCAGGTTCAATCCCTGGTACCTCCAAAATAAAAAAGAATAAAAAATTTTTAAAAATGAAGGAACACCTCTAGCATTTCACTATTAAGTATAAATTCTTCATGGGCTGGAAAACTATGTGCTTAAACTCATAAATGAAATAGGTTGGTCTTATTTAAAGCTTGAAGTTTGGGACTTAGTTGTCATGAAAGGGAATGTTACTGAATTTCATCAATGGTTTCTTATTTGATTTGCTATTCCTGAACATTTAATAATAAACTTCCTTATTTTTACTTATCTTTACATCCTGGGGATTAAACCCTATTTAGTGCAGTGACTTAGTTTAGATATATTGATTATATTTGCTAGAGTTTTATTAAGCGTACTTATGCCAAATTGTTTAATTGATTTTTGTGGTGTTGGTGTGATATCTTTATCAGATTTGATTTTTTTCTATTGTTCTGGAACAACTTTAGTAACATAGGATTGATCTATTTCTTGAAAATCTTAAAGAATTTGTCAGAGATTCCACTGGGCCAAGAAGTATTTCTTGGGGGATAATTCTTTGAAAATTTCATAGTTTGGGGATGGATGGAGGTTGGTATTGAAGGCATTAAATTTCTTGAGTCTTATTTTTTTTCCTATCTTTTGTTTTTAAGAAAAATGTCCAATTTCATGAGAATTTACTAGCACAGACCTGTGTTTAGTATTGTAATCCACAAAATCCTTTGCCAATTTTTTGGTTAAAGAATAATAACATCATAATACAACATTTCTATTCTGCAAGTCTAGAAATATTTGGCATCTTCTAACATATTTCCTACCTCTAGAGAAATGTGTTGAGTAACCAAATTAGGTGACATGGAACCACAGCACTAAAGCCAGGTATTTATAATTTAATCTATTTTATTAATAGTTATAGTGACCCTTTAATTCTTAAGAATTTTTGTTTTCCTAGCTTACAAAGTTTAAAGCAACAAGCGAAAAGTGAACTATCAGAGACAAAAAGATTGCCATGAGATGTTCAATATCATTCCCAATCATATCAACTAAGCCCCAAACTTGAAGCTTTAAATAGGACCAGATACCTTCAGACTTGTGAGAAGACAAGTAATGAGAGAAAAGACAGAAAAATCCCAGGTTAAATACAAAGTTGGCATATGGATGTCAGTTCCTTGGAAAATTTACTTAAAACAGAAATCTAATTTCATACTTTAAAAAATTAAGCCTATTTCTGTTTAAAATGTACTTAAGATTCATTAATTTAAGCAACTTAGAAAATTTTTTTCAGTTCAAAGATTAAATAAGACTAAATGAGATCTATTAGGAAAAGAAAATATATTGAGTTGCTATGGGTTACATCAATAGATGTTACACACCATCTAAACCATGCACACAGACAATGAGATGTACTCCATCTTCAGAACCATCCTCTTCTTCCATGCTAAAATAAGGTGATGAGGATGCCAGCAGAGGAATATCACTGTACATGAACCCAGGGAGTTTAAGTTGCTTCAATTCTTCTTTTGCCTGAAGAAAGCTGAAGTAAAATATTATAAAAGATACTCCTTACTAACTACATACTCAGTTTTTAGAACCACAAAGACAATCTGCTGCATTTATACAATTGCAGAGGATGAAATCTAGCAATATTTGGTTTTGAAACCATCAAAATGTATGGGATCACTTATCTGATTTAGAAATCAGAGTTCTGGCCACCTGAAAAAAGTTTCAAATTTATAGCAGGGCAATTTTCTTTACTATTTTTAATAGATATCTGATCATAAACAATGAATACCTAAAACTTGAAATCACTTAATATTCTTTTTATCTTGAAATCAACTAAAAATACTAGGCTCTCTAGAAAATTTTATATTTTATGCATGGAGAAATACTAGAAAGATGACAATCTGAAGATTATTTTGTAATCACTTCTATCCTCTTAAAATCTTCCATAAGAAGGGAAGGAGCTTTTTTTACAAAGATTAACAATGTTATAGTATTTAGTATATTGGTTGTTTGTGCTTTTCACTAAAATACATACCACAAAGAAGGAGCAGAAGCAAGAGGGGGACGTGACTAAATACAAATGGTGGCATAATACTTTTTTGAAATGTGACAAGTTTAGCCAAATTGGGATCTTAAACATAAAATATAATTAACTATTTAACATTATATCATTTGGACTGATAAAAGTAAAACTCAGAAACTGACAAATACTAAACTGACCTGAGGGCAAACATATTACCTATCATTTAATATCTAGAAACACCAGAAGGTATTATAATCTTCAGTTTCCTTAGCATATTTTAATTCTCTTATGGGCCACTATCAACTCACTGCCTTCAATAGCTTTGATGTGTGAATCTTAATTGAATGTATAGATCAGTATGGGAACTTTAAAAATCCATTGTAGACATACCCAGACCTCTTACTTTACAGATAATGATTCAGTCTGGGTGAGATAGTAGAATATTTTAAGAATCAGCCATGCTAGTTACCCTATGTCATCCCCCAATTTTTCTGGATAATTTACTGGTTTATGAAATCACAATATAGGAAACCACTGAATTAGCTGAGGCAATCTGGGTCTACCAGGCTTAAAAAATTACTAGTAACTGTTATTTATTATCTAACTTTTTTTGTATCCCCTAGATGTACTTACAAAACTTAGCTTTTTATCTCTGCTGTGTATAGGGGATAAATGAGGTACTGATGAAAGAAGGGTTTGTACCTCAATTATTCCATAATTGTAACATATAACTACCATTGAAACATTAATATCTAATCAGAAATATCTAGCTTATAGAATAGGACAATCACCTGGGGAACTACAGGTCAAAGTGTGTACTGTGTTCACCACTCAGTTTTGGACAGCTAATAAAAAAGAAGCACTTTCTGTATAAGGAAATTAGAAAACAAAATAGACATTCATCCCTTTAGCACTATTTATAATTTTCTATGTATTTAGTAGCACATACTAATGCTCCATTACTTACGCTTGTATTTGAGGTTTTGGTGAATTTTCATACCAGGAAGTTGATGAACAGAAGTTGTAAGAAGTGCTGGTTGGCTGTTTTGTAATGGCATCCAATGTCCTTATAGAACATTTAACACTACAAGGAGACTCTCGTGGTGCAGATGGGAAGGACAAACAACCAGAGGTACATACAGTAGGCATATTTATACCATCCCTTAGATATTCACTGCTTATTTTTTCAGATTTTATGTGTTTTTCTTCTGCTAGTGCATTTTTGTTTGTAGAGTGAGCATTTACTGTTCCATCCAAAGCTGAAAAATCTGTTTCTTCATAATAACCATTTTGAATCATTTGATGCTCCTGCTCATCCTCCTCATCCTCTTTATCCTGCTCCTGCTGATGATTACTATCTTCTTTTTCAGAAATCTCTTTCTGAAAACTAACTGAATTGCTAATAACACATGAGTCAGAAATATCTGTACTGCTTTGAGAACCAAAATAATTTTCTACAAACCCCTGTTTAACCACATCAGTACTAGCTGAAAAAGAGTCACTTGTACCCAAATGAGTGACACTTTTAACTTCAGAGGTCTCTGAATACATTAGTTTGAGATTTAATGCATCGCTATCTTTTCCTTTCATAGTCCTTTCTTTACTACCTTCTGTATTACTAGAAATGGAACCTGAAATGACACAAGGAGTGCCAAAACAAACCAGTTTTGAATTTAATGTTATTGCTGTCACTGCAGAGTTATTAGATTTATCAGGACTCTGGGATCCTGCACACATAATATCCAAGTTAGGTTTGGAGCTGCAACTACTTTTCACATCACTGGAAGAATCTTCATCTGAAAAAACAAGTTGTGCAGGGTCTTTAGTACTTGAATTTAAGGAATGTATTGCTACAGTTTCATTGTCCAAATGTCCTGAAAACACAACACTCTGCTGTCGCAAAACAATACTTGATTTTTTGCAATCATATTTTGGCAAATCAATTGTTCCTAGATTTAATACAGTTTTACTATCGCTTAGATGGCATTCAGGTACAACAGATTTCTTAGAATTTTCATCAGGTGACAGTTCGTCATCAGAAGGTAGAGAGTTTATGGATGTTAAAGATGACTGTATTTCACTTAAAGCACTTGTACTCTCAGTACAATGACTTTCTAATGAACATTTTACATTATAATCAGATTTCATCAAAAGCTGAGGAAATAATCTTTCATTATTGTAATGATACCCTTGTACAGTTTCAAATACTACATCAGGGTTTGGATGTGTTGCAAAAGAACTTGGTTCACTTTCAACACCTGAATCTGAAAATCTAGATGAGGCATATGTGGCATTAAGATCTGGTAATTTAATAGTATCTCCACTTACTACAACATGATATTCTTTAGTAGAAGGAACAGGTAGATTACTTCTTAACTTAGCTAATGATTCTCCATTTGAACAACATCTTGCTTCCTGCAAAGCTTCCTTTTCAAGAGTTATTTCTATAGATTTAGATTTACCATTAGATTCTAAGGACTCAAAGTTGGGTAGCTGTAAATTATCCACAAATATTTCATCTTGTTGTGGTTCTGTCCACGGTCCTATTTTAACAGTTATTTTCTCTCCCCTGAAAGGATCTTTGTTACTGGGTTTTACTTCAATTATTTTAATTCCTGAAGATGTGGTTGTCTGATGATCATGGCAATCGTCTGATGAACTTCTGGATGTAAGATTGTGTTCCGCTTGTGTAATTTCACTATCATCCTGGGAGATACCAAGTTTACCTGAAATGGACAAATTTGCACAAAGATTTAGGCTGCCAAAGTTCAAAGGATCAAACTGGTTTGGTTGCAAATTTTCAATATTTGGAGACTTTTGTTCAGTTCTCTCATTATTAGTTGGCAAATAGCTAGCTTCCTTTTGACTTGTCTGTCTGATGTAGATTTTTGGGTCAAAATTATATACACATATTGAGGGATCCAGACCTTCCTTATGACTATGTGAAGGACTGCCTTCAAAGCATTTAGAGAGATCATTTGATGCTGTACTTTTCAAACATTTGTAGCCTACCAAAACCACAGAATCCTTAGAGTTCTGTTTTATTAAAGTTTTTGAGTTTTCAGGTTTCATTGTTTTCATGAGCTTAGTAACCTTAACCTTGGATTTATATGATTCTTCATTCTTTCCTTTTAGAGATTTTGTTAGCTGCTTTTCACCTTCTGTATACCAAATATTGGAGGCACCAGCAGGTCTGACTTTCAACTCTGGGCTAGAAAGTCCAGCTACAGAGCTTTCTTCAGTCTCATATTTATCCATTCTACTGGACTCTGATCTCTGAAGATTCTGAATTCCCATCCAGGGTGCATCTAAGTCTTTTATCCAAAGAAAAAAAGATGCAGGTTTAAAACAAGTTGTGAGAACTCATATGATTAAGACTTTTTTTTTTCTGACTGTAACTTTCCAATACCCTCAAAAATAAATAAAACTATAGGGGTTGGAAAACTGTTCCACATTAAGGAATGGTTTTCTGCATATTAGGAAGAATATACTGAAAATATTACACATAGCTTATATATTTTAGATTATACTTACCTTCAATCACAGAATCTAAATACCTATCTTCAAAGATTATTGGCAATGAATTGAGATCTCCATCTAATTCACTACATTCAATAGGTAGGGGTGGAAGAGAACTGCAGAAGGAAGTATTTTTGATAGCGGTGCACATCTGTAGATGACTCTGAGCACTGGAAAATATTTCTTAAGTCAGACTGTAATTTTAAAAAAGTTATACCCAACTCTACTTTTCAGACTCTAGCTCCTCTCCCTCTCCCCATCTCTGGACATAAGACTCATCAAGACATAATTTCCTTGAATTCCTCTCTCCAAGAATTCCTTGGTCAGAGACAAAAAAACAGGTAAAAGGGAAATTATGGTCACCAAGGTTCTGCTATTTTCCAAAAATTTTTAAGTAAATATCAAATGCCTCAACCTCGCAATGAATAAACTAACCAAAATAGCTAAGTTAATAAAGTCCTTATTTAATTTCTATTATATTCTTTATACTTTCTTGTATTATTTCAAAGTAGTTATGATTAATGTTTGAACTTCCTAATTTACTGTGAATACCATATAGAAGAAACACCAAAATCCCAGTGCCTACTAACTATCTGATGAAAATACTGCAGGAAAAGTCTTCCATTGACACTGCTCTACCAATCACATATTGACGAGTAAAATTAACAGTTATTTAAAACAAGTGATGTAATTTTCTAATATAAAAAAATTAAAAAAAAAAACCATTTCTTATGGAAAATTTCAAATAAATCAAAATAAACAGAGGATAATGATCCCATGTGCCCATCACTCAGATCCAACAATTAACGTTTTGCCATTCTTATTTTACCTATACCGCCACCTACTAACCATTCTCACATGCTGTTATTATTTAAAGGTTTGTTTTATTGTTTAAGGTATAATTTATATGCATTGAAACACACAACTCTTAGCTGTACTATTTTGACAAATGTATACATGATACAGTACATTTCCATCTATCCACAAAGTTCCCTTATGTCTCCCTTATGTCTTCCCAATCTCCCAAGTCCATGACAAATCCCTTCCCCATTACCAAGATGACAATTGTTCTTTTTTCACCTTCAGCCTGTTCCAGAACTTCATAAAAATAGAAACATATAGTGTTTGCTCCTCTTATGTTTGGCTTCTTTCATTCAGCATTGTTCTCAAATTATTCTTTAAAGCCAAACAAAACCAGACACCTACATATACTCGGTAGGAAAAATGGAAGGCATTTATTCTGGATATTCTAACCATAAAACATTTGCATAATGGAAGGCAGTGGAAGTCTGACTGTGAAAATCTGTAATACGCATCGCTGAAAACAAGATACTAAGAAAATAAGAAATTTCACAAATTTTCTTTGTGAAACCAAAGAGAGAACAAAATGGCCAAATAGAAGACTGGAATCAAAGCTATATAAGGCTATCAAGGTTACAACAGATCTACTATAGAGGTAGGGTGGTAGAGTGGATTGTGGTCTTTTATAGAAGATATGGGGCTTTCATGAAGTGGTCATAGATTAAACCTAACTTGACTAAACAGAGTATTCCTTTAAATTAACCTATTTCTTCTACTGTAAATATTGTATATTCTGTCACTGAAAAATTCTGAGAAATAAATCAAATGTGAAAGGAAATAAAATAATTTTTCAGTTTGGATTTATGCTACTCACTGAAGTTCCTGGTATGCAATGGCAGCTTCTCTTGGATGTTCGAAACAAAAGAATGCCTCAGAAAATCGGCGTACCTGAAAAATCCCAGAAGTATTAATAAAGGGGCACTATTAAAAGTTACCTGGGAAGGGGAAACTCACTAGGAAGAATAACAATCATATTGTATATGCATCTAACCAGGATACCCCAAGATACATGAGGCAAACACTGACAAACCTTAAGGGAGAAACAAATTATCTCTACAATAATACTTGGAGACATCAATACACCAACTCCACATTGGAAAGAACATCTGGGCAGAGGATCAATAAAGAAACCGAGAGCTTGAAAACTATGATAACTGGACTAAACCTAAAAGACATATACAGAACATTGCACCCCCAAACAGAAGGATATACGTTCTTCTCCAGTGCTCATGTATTGTTCTCCAAGATAGATCATACGTTGGGTCATAAAGCAGATCTCAGCAAATTCAACAGGATCGAAATTACACAAAGCACTTTCTCTGACATAATGGAATAAAGCTGGAAATTAGCAACAGGTGGAAAAAGGGAAAATTCACAAATATATGGAGATTAAACAACACACTCTTAAATAATCCATGGGTCAAAGAAGACATCGAGACAAATCAATAAATAACTTGGGACAAATGAAAACAAAAACACAACATATCAGAACCTATGGGATGCGGTGAAGGGAGTACTGAGAGGGAAATTTATAGCTCTCAATGTTTACATTAAAAAAAGACGACCTACGGAAGTGGACATGGCTCAACTGATAAGAGCGTCTGTCTACCATATGGAGGGTCCAGGGTTCAATCCCCAGGGCCCCCTGACCCGTGTGGAAAGCTGGTCCACACATAGTGCTGCTGCACACAAGGAGTGCTCTGCCATGGAGGGGTGCCCCATGTGCAAGGACTGTGCCCTGCAAGGAGAGCCGCCCCGCATGAAAAAAGTGCAGCATGCTCAGGAGTGGCGCTGCACACATGGAGAGCTGACGCAGCAAGATGACACAACAAAAAAGAGACGCAGATTCCCAGTGCCACCTGATAATGCAAGCAGATGCAGAAGAACACACAACAAATGGACAGAGAGAGCAGATAACTGGGTGGGGGGGGGGGGAGGAAGGGAAAGAAAGAAATAAAATAAATCTTAAAAAAAAAAAAAAAAATGAAGACCTAAAATCAATGACACAGCTGAAGGAACTGGAAAAAGAACAGCAAACTATTTTCAAAGCAAGTAGAAGGAATGAAATAACAAAGATTAGCGCAGAGATAAATGAGATTGAGAACAAAAACACAACAGAGAATTAACAAAACCAAAAGCTGGTTCTTCGAGAAGATTAATAAAATTGACAAACCCTTAGCTAGACTGACAAAAAAGAGAGAAGGTACAAATAAATAAAATAAAAAAGGAAAATGGGGACATTACTACTTACTCTGCAGAAATAAGAGATCATAAGAGGATTCTATGAACAACTGTAGGCAAACAACCTAAACAATGTAAATGAAATGGAAAAATTCCTAGGAACAACCTACACTGACCCTAAAAGAAATAAAAGACCTCAACAAACCAATCACAAGAGAGTGAAACAGGCATCAAACAACTCCAAAACGAAAAGCCCAGGACAGATGGTTTCACTGGTGAGTTCTACCAAGCATTCAAAGATTTACTCAAGTTCTTCCAAAAGAGTGAACAAGAAGGAACACTACAAACTCATTTATGAAGCCAATTATCACCCTAATACCAAAGCCAGGTAAAGATATAATGAAAAAAGAAAATTACAGACCCATTTCTCCAATGAATATATGCAAAATCCTCAACAAAATACTTGCTATTCGAATTCAACAATATATTAAAAGAATTATCCATCATGATTGACTAGGATGCCCACTGTTACCACTGTTGTTCAATATACTGCTAGAGAGTCTAGCTGGAGTCATCTGGCAAGGAAAAGAAAGGAAAAGCATCCAAATCAGAAAGGAAGAAGTAAAACTTTCACTATTCTCAGATGATATGATCCTATACCTAGAAAGTCCTGGTAGAGAGTCAGGATACAAGATCAATATGCAAAAATCAGTGGTGTTTCTATACTCCAGTAATGTGCAATCTGGGGAGGAATTCAGGGGAAAAAAACCCATTTACAATAGTGATTAAAATAAAATATTTAGGAATAAACTTAACCAAGGACACCAAGCACTTATATTCAGAAAACCACAATGCATTGCTAAAAGAAATAAAAAAAAAAAACCTAAATAATTGGAAGAATATTCCATGCTTGTTAGAAACTGAGGCACAGTGGTCTCACAAGGAGAGACATGCTGTCTCCATGGCTATGCTTGCAACCTAAGGAATGCGGTAATTAAGAGCTCCCGGCAAATGGGATGAAGCTGTTAAAGGCTGAAAGAAAAGATGAGCACGTACCTTTTGTAGTGAATAGAACACTTAGACTTTGTACCTTGAGGTAAGATTTTTAAAAAATTCCTTAGACTATGGGTAATGCTGATAGTTAATACATGTTGCTTCTTGATGTCACATACGCTATGTGTTTATGTTTATTGGCACGTAGGCTACGTATGCCTGCTTCTTGTCACATACACCGGGGTA
The DNA here is from genome assembly GCF_030445035.2 of Dasypus novemcinctus. Taxonomy (NCBI): domain Eukaryota; kingdom Metazoa; phylum Chordata; class Mammalia; order Cingulata; family Dasypodidae; genus Dasypus; species Dasypus novemcinctus. Next base: position 42,008,365 of record NC_080683.1, on the reverse strand, counting down.
TATAGAGAGCCCCATGTAAACAATAAAATTGTCTGAGGAGTTATTACTTGCAGACCCCCTGATCCCAGCTCCCTCGTTCTTTTTCTCTTGCTCTTTCTTTCTCTTTGTTTCCTTCTCCCTTTTCTCTTTCTTTCAATCCCGATACCCTTCGGGTCCAAATCTCCAACACATGCTTAGATTGGAAGACTAAATATCATTAAGATGTCAATTCTACCCAAACTAATACAGATTCAATGCAATCTTGATAAAAATTCCACGAGCATTTTTTAAACAAATGAAAAACACAACTATCAAATTCTTTTGGAAGGGTAATGGGCCCCAAAAAGCCAGAAATATCTTAAAAAGGAAAAGTGAAGTTGGAGGACTCTCACTTCCAGACTTTAAATCATATTACCTAGCTACAGTGGTAAAAACAGCATGGTACTGGCATAAAGACAGACACATAGACCAATGGAACTAAACTGATGGTTCAGAAACACACCCTCACATCTATGGTCAAGTGACTTTTGACAAGCCTGTCAAATCCACCCAGCTGGTTAAAAACAGTCTATTTAACACCTGGTGTGGGGAAACTGGATACCCACAACCAAAAGAAAGAAAGGGGTCCACACCTTACACAAAAATTTACTCAAAATGGATCAAAGACCTAAATATAAAAGATATATCCATAAGGCTCCTGGAAGAAAATGGAGGAAAACATCTTCAAGACCTGGTGGTGGGATATGCATTCTTAAACCTTACATGGAAAGCATAAGCAATGAAAGAAAACATGGATAAATGGGACCTCTTCAACTTAAACACTTTTGTGATTCAAAAACTTCATAGAGGAAGTGAAAAGATAGCTCACTCAGTTGAAGAAAATATTTGGAAACCACAATCAGATAAGGGTTTGATTTCCATTCAATATAAAGAGATTATACAACTCGACAATTGAAGAGCAAGCAATCCAATTAAAAAATGGGCAAAAGACTTAAATAGACATTTCTCCATAGAGGAAATACAAATGCCAAAAAGCACATGAAATGTTCAATATCACTAGCTATTGGAAAACCCCAATGACAATGAAATATTATTTCACACTGCATAGAATGGCCATTATTTTAAAAACAGGAAACAATTAGTGCTGGATGTGGAAAAATAGAAACATTCTTTCACTTTGGTGGGATTATAATAGTGCAGCCTCTGTGGAAGACAGTTTGGCAGTTCCTCAGGAAGCTAAATATAGAACTGCCATATGATCCAATTCTCTAGGAATATATCCAGAAGAACTGAAAACTGTAACACAAATAGACATCTGTACACTGGTGTTCACAGCAACATCATTCACAATTGCCAAAAGATGGAAACAACCCAAGTGTCCATCAAACAATGAACTGATGAACAAAATGTGGTATATACATATGATGGAATCCTATGCTACTTTTAGAAGAAATGAAATTGGGACACATATGATAACAGGGATGAATCTTGAAGACATTATGTTAAATGAAATAAGTCAGACACAAAAGTACAAACACTGCAGGGTCTCACTAATGTGAACTAAACATGACGAATAAACACATGGAGTTAAAACCTAGAGTATAGGTTATCAGGAGGAGGGTTGTCAAGGAGCGCTGATGGTTATGTATGTAGAAGTTCTAATTAACTTGACTGTAAATGCGTGGAAATGGACAGAGTTGATGATAACACATAGTGAGTAGCAGCTGGTTAAAAAACGGTATTGTGGCTGGTTAGTCTAGGGATGTAAAATGTCAACTGAAGGAAAACTAGAGAATCATCTAAGGACTGAATATCACAGTGAACCCAGGAGTGAATGAGAATTGTGGTTAATAATACAAATGCAAAAATGTCCTTCTGTGAACTAGAACAGATGTATATCACTACTGCAAGCTGTTGGGAATGTGGAGAAGCATGGGAGAAGTACAACTAATGCAACTTATGGATGATAGCTCACAGCAATACTTAATATTCTTGCACTGATGCCAAAGATGAAGTGGGTTAATAATAGGAAGGTAAAGGAAAAAATATGCCAAATGTACGCTATTGAACAGAGTGCTAATAATCTGATATTATCTTATAATCTGTAACTAATGTTCAACAGCGTGGTGTGTCAGTGAAGGGTTGCGTATGGGAGTTCTATACATGTGCATGACTGTTTTGTAAGTTCACAACTTCCATAATAAATATATACTAAAAAAAAAAAAGTCAATCAGGCATAGGAAGGTAGGGAAAGAAAGCCCCACCCCACGACAATTAATCTTCCTCTTTACTTTTCTCAATGTTGTCAATATTTTTCTACTGTATGAAATAAATTACACAACACTCTACAGTGAGAAATTTGAGTCTATATTCTGGTTCCATGATTTATTTTCCTTGAAGGCAGATATTCTGTTTGTCTTATCCACCACTGCATCCTTTGTACCTAAACTAGTGCCACCTTAGCACACAGCAAAATGATAAAAGTTATGCGTGCCAGGCATCTAAATATATGTCAATTATTTTGATGGACCCTGGCATTGTGACTTTGGGCACTTAACCCTTTGCACCTCATATGATTGAGTTTTTTTTCTCTCAAAGATTTTATTTATTTATCTCCCCTCCCACCCCACCCAGTTGTTTGCAGTTGCTGTCTGTTCTCTGTGTCTGTTCGTCTTCTCTTTAGGTCCTGAACCTGGGACCTCCCATGCAGAAGAGAGGTGCTCAATCACTTGAGCCACCTCAGCTCTTTGGTTTGTTGTGTCTTTCCTCTTTGCGTCTCTTTTGTTGCATCATCTTGTTGCATCAGCTCACTGTGCCTGTCCACCATGATAGCTCGCCTTCTCCAGGAGGTACCGAGAACTGAACCCAGGACCTCCCATGTGGTAGGCAGCAGCCCAATTCCTTGAGCCACATCCGCTTCCCTGTTGATTTTCAAATTACATTTAATACTTGCCCTACAATAGGGTTGTTGTGAAGAATAAACAAGATAATACATTTAATATACTTAGTCCCCTGGAAATTATATATAAATTTAAGCTATTGTAAATACCGTTATTAAGTTACCTCATTTTGTTTTAAAATAATTGTATATGTGAATTGTCTTACCTCCTACTGTATGATGTTTTTGAAAATAGGAACTAGAGTTTTTTTTTTAGGCAATAAGAGACTGAACCCAGGACCTTGTACATAGGAAGCAGGTGCTCAACCACTGAATTATATCTGCTCCCCAATGAGAGTTGACTTTTTCCTTTGTTTTTAGAAGATACGGACGATTGAATCTGGGATCTTGTACGTGAGAAGAAGGCACTCAACCATTTGAGCTACATTCACTCCCCTAGGAAATAGATTTTGATGATCTTTGTATCACTCAAAACATGTACCTCAGGAGGTAAGAGAAGTACTTGGTAAATACTGGTTAAATCTAGTTTAATATTGCATGCATCATATTTTTATTGACCCTTTCATTTCTAATGAAGAAAGATGCTTTATTACTTAGCCAATATAACATAGTAAGTGGTAAACCTGGGATTCAAATACAGACTTAAGAAATTCCAATTCTTATGCTCCAAACCACTCATCTCTTTACTTCTGCATTAAGACTTCCTGTTATCACAAAGTCTGTCCTTTCTTTTATGTATCTGTACCAGATCATTTTTCTAACTTCTCTCCCACCATGATTATCATGCTGTAGCAATGTGTAATAAAAAAGACTATTAACTGTAGTGTATGGCCATAACTAAGGTATGTGACTGCCACCTGATGGCAGCACAGCTTAAGGTTAGGCAAAAGACAAACAGAAAAATGTTAAATTTACAAATTCAAACTTAAGAGGAATTGCTCTTTTATCTGTGCCACCCTAATTATGTTGATATTGCTAATATAGTATTTATTACAATCCAATTTTATATGTGCACATCTAGCCAGTTAAATTCTAATCTTGCCTGCAAGGTTTATATCTGATCGATCTTATTATCTACACTGCCATACAAAGAGTAGGCACTGCACAAACGCTTATTGAACAAATGTTTAAGTCCATGAATTTTACCCATAGCAGGAAATCTTACAGCACTTTTTGACACAAAGATACAATTCTAACTTTGTTATTTGGTTTTTTAATCCAAAGCACATTAAAAGAGCAAGCTTACAAGAAGAAGAAAAAAAGAACACGCTAGACAAAGGAAAAAGGAGAATTACAAAGGTAAGTATACATAGGCAGCTTCTAAGAAATTATGAAAACTGGTGGAAAAAAAAGTCCTTTTCTCCCCACCCCTCAAACCTCCAAAGTGCACCCAGAATATTCCCACCCCCCCCAAGAAAAGCAGGTAAGAGCAAAAAAAATTAATAAAACTTGGGGCTGTTTCATAACAGAGGATACAACATCCCAACACTCCGAACAGCACAGAGCACTAGCATATTAAAGCAAAGCATATGAAGTGAAATTCATAATCATAACTGAATTATTACAAAACAATATTAAGTATACTCTATTTCAGGAGATAGGGAGCCATGTATCCTACTAGGAAGTTTTCATTTAAAATGGCTAAAAAAATTTAAAGAAAAAGTTAACCCTTTAAAAAGTAGGTATCATATAACAGAATTCACTTTATGTATGTACATAAAGCTATAATACATTTGTGTTTATAATTATGGTAATATTGGGAAACTGCGCAAACCTTGCAACACAAAATATGAAATAAAAGCATCAAATTATATACTCTAAGTAAGCAATAAATTCCCAGAAGGAAGTATCTTTATTTAGAAAAATATAGCTTACTATATATCAAGGTTCATATATATAGTTGAACTGAAAGAGTATTGGTAATATTAGAGATGAATATTTCTTCTTAAAAATGCTCTTCTAGAATATAAATAGCATCAATACAGATGAAAATACCATTTTATTATCTTAAATGCTAGTAAGAATTCGCTGATCCTCTAGTCTCCTTACTGACAGGTAATGGCTTCACATTAGATTCTAGGGTCCTGTTAATAAATCTATATGATAGCTTTAAAATGCAAATTTAAAAAGGTGCTCCTTCCACAAGCAGATGTAACCTGGTTCTAAGGAGGACAGGCCAAATTTCATTTCCCAGTCTTCCTAGCATAATACTCTTATTCAGGGAATAGCCTAGCTGTTTTAATCATTAGATCTTTGAAAAAAACTTCCCTCCCTTCAAAACGTTAAACATAGAACTACCACTTGGCCATTTGAAAACAAAATGTTCATAAAAGAATGGAAAGAGAAATTATGCTACAATCATTCACTGGAATATTATAATATATAACAGTAAACATAAAAATTTTACAACTATACACACATGGAAGAATCACACAAAGCTAACATTAAACAATAAAAACAAGGTTCAAAAAAAGATGTAAATCATGAAATCATTATTTTAAAGCAATTTTTGAGAATATTCACATACATACAGTCCACCTAAAGTGTACATTCAATGGCTTTTGATATAATCACATAGCTGTGCTTTCATCAAAGCAATCAATATTAAAGAATTTTCATTATTCCAAAAACAGAAAACCCCTACTCCTTAGCAGTTACCTCTTAATCCCTCTATCCTTTCCCTGCCATACATAACCACTGATCTACTTCCTTCTGTATAAATTTACTTTTATTTACATTTTGTATATATGTAGTACTTTGTGTCATTTCTTTCACTTAGCAAATTATTTATTTAAAATTGATGGAAAAATGTTAGTATGATTCCTGTAGTGTCCAGTGTCTGCTTTAGGTATATTTTTGCCCAAATACCACTCTATTATAAACATTTTATAATCTTAGTGTACATTTGTTTTGATTCATGTAAAAAAATATTTTTTTGTTTGTTCTATCAACCATACTCATTGTCCGTAAGAGAATTCACTAAGCAAGAGAGTCCCATGTTTTATCCTTTAACCTTCCTTCTAGTGACACACAGGACCCTAAACTTTCCCCTTCAACCACTATCTTATCTGTATATTAGCACAGCTAATTACATTCATTAAAATGTGCTATCACCTCCTCTATCCATTTCCAAACATTTACAATCAACCTTATTACAAACTTTGCACAAAATAAACCCGTTCTCTATTGTTATTAAACTTCTGGGGACCTATATTCTAGTTATTAACTCCATGAGTTTGCTCATTATATTTAGTTCATATTAGTGAGATAATATACTATTTGTTCTTTTGTGTCTGGGTTGCTTCACTCAATATAATGTCCTCAAAGTTCATCCATGTTGTCATATGCATCACAACTTCTTCTTAGAGCTGAATAATATTCCATTGTATGTATATATCACAGTTTATCCATTCATTGGTTGATAGACACCCGAATTGTTTCCATCTTTGGGCAACTGTGAATAATGCTGTTGTGAACATTGTTATGCAAATGTCTGTTTGTTCCCTGGCTTTCAGTTCTCCTGAGTGTATCTAGCAGTGGGAGTGACAGATCATGTGGCAGATCTAGATTTAACTTCCTGAAGAACCACCAAACATTCTTCCACTGTGGCTGCACCATTCTACATTCCCACCAACAGTGAATAAGGATTCCTATTTCTCCATATCCTCTCCAACACTTGTAGTTTTCTGTTTTTAAAAGTGACCATTCTAACAAGTGTGAAATGGTATCTCACTGTAGTTTTGATCTGCATTTCGCTATTAGCTAAATAGTTCCCTAAAAGCACATCTTTTTGGCCATTTCTATTTCCTCTTTGGAAAAATGTCTATTCATGTGTCTCGCCCATTTTTTAATTGGCTTTCTTTTTATTTTTGAGTTTGTAGGATCTCTTTATATATCACAGATATTAAACTCTTATTGAGTACGTTGCTTCCAAATATTCTCCAATTAGGGGGACTTTTCATCTTAACAAAGTCCCTTGAAGCACAAAAGTATTTAACCTTTATTTCTTTTATTCTGCTTGCTTTGGGATTAGTTTGCTGTTCTTCCTGTAGTTTTACCAGGTGTTCAGTTAGGTCTTTAATTTTAGCTCTTTTTTCCTTTTAATGTAGGTGTCTATGGTTATAAATTTCCCTTTGCTGCATCCCATAGTTTTGATACATTGTGCTCTCATTTTAACTGTCTGGAAATATTGACTGATTTCTCTTGCAATTTTTCTTTGACCCATTGACTGTTTAACCTTTATACGTCTGTGAATTTTCCCGCTCTCTGCCTGTTATTGATTTCCAGCTTTATTCCATTATGATCAGAAAAATGCTCTGTATAATTTCCATCATTTAAAATTTGAAACATGTTTTCTGACCCAACATGTGGTCTATCCTAGAGAAAGATCCACGAGCACTTGAGAAGAACCTATATCCTGCCGAGTTTTCATACAAAGTTCTGTATATGTCTGTTGGATCATACTGTTCAAGTTCTGTTTGCTTACTGATCTTCTGTCTAGATGTTCTAGCTATTGATGAGAATGATGTTACAACTATTACTGTAGAGACACCTATTTCTCCTTTCAGTTTTGCCAGTGTTTGCCTCATGTATTTTGGGGCACCTTGGTTAGGTGCATATACATTTATGATTTTTATTTCTTCCTGGTGGATTGCCCCTTTTATTAATATATAATGTGCTTCTTTATCTCATAACAATTTTGCATTTGAAGTCTGTTTTGTCCAACAATACCCAAAGAGAGCTACCCCTGCTCTATTTGGTTATTCTTTGCAAGGAGTATCTTTTTTCCAACCTTTCATTTTGTACTCTTGGGTTTAAGGTAAATCTCTTGTAGAGAGCATATAGATGTTCTTTTACCCATCCTGTCAGCCTGTGTCTTTTGACTGGTCTGTATTTTTTTTTTTTAAGGAGATACCGGGGATTGAACCCAAGACCTCGTACATGGGAAGCAGATGCACAACTCCTGAGATATATCTGTTCCCCAATGAGAGTTGGTTTTTTCATTTATTTGTTTTGTTTTTAGGAGGTATTCCCTTTTCCTTTCAGGCTGCAATACTCACTTTAGTATTTCTTGTAATCTGGCCTCTGGTTAATGAACTGCCTTAGTTTCTGTTTATCTGTGAATACTTTAAACCCTCATTTTTGTAGGGCAGTTTTACCAGATAAAGAATTCATGGCTGGCAGTTTTTCTTTCAGTACCTTAAATATATCATACCACTGCCTTCTCAAGCAGTCAAGTACATTTTTAAAAAATATTTTTATTCCCCTCCCCCTCCTTGTGTCTTGCTTGCTGTCTGCATTCTGTGTCCATTTGCTGTGCGTTCTTCTGTGTATCTGTATTTATTTATTTCTCCCCCCTTGCGGCTTGTTTTTTCTGCTCTGTGTCCATTTGCTGTGCCCTCTTCTGTGTTTTTACTTGTCTCCCCCCCTTTTTTTTGTTGTGTCACCTTGCTGAGTCAGCTCTCCATGGTGTTTGTGGGTTGGACGGCACTCCGTGGCACTTGCAGGCTGGGCATGCGGGTGAGCCTGCCTTCACAAGGAGGCCCCAGGACGCGAACCCAGGGCCTCCCATATGGTAGATGGGAGCCCAACTGATTGAGCCACGGCCTCTTCCCCAGTCAAGTCCTTTTAAACAATGATTATAAATTGCTCAAGGCTGAAAGAAGTTGGTCATAATGAGTGATGAAGAATCTCAGGAGAAAACTGAACTATTGGGGATGGGGATGGAAAGAACCAAATGGAAATTTTAAAAATTTAAAAAGTATAATAACTGAAATGAAAAACTCACCAGATGGGATTAAGAGCAGATTATATGCTACAGAAAAAATGAGTTCGTGATTGAACAGAAATTATTCAGGAAGAACAAACAGAAAAAATTCTGGGAATAAAAAAAAGATCAAGTGGTGTACTGTAAGTTAAATTAGAGCAGCAGAGTATGAGGAGAGGGGGAAAATGGGATAGGAAAAAACTATCAGAATATATAATGGTTGAAAATTTCCCCAAATTGATAAAAACATCCTTGCAGGTCCAAGACTCTCAGTGAACCTCAAGGAGGATAAATACAAAGAAAAACACATCTAGGCACATCAGAGTCAGAATGCTGAAAACCAAAGGTAAAGAGAAAATCACAGCAGTAGCCAAAGGTGGTCTATAATAATAATGACAATGGATTTCTCATTGAGACTATAGAGGCCAAAAGATAACAGCATGATATTTCAAAGAAATATAAGACAGGGGAAAAGATGTCAATCCAGAATATAGATCTGAAAAACTCTATCAACCAACCTTATCTAATTTATATATCTATAGAACACCCACCTAATAAACTTAGTAACACATAGGAAACAAGGCCAATAAGTAAAAATCTATTGTACTTCTAAATTTTAGTAGGAACTATTTGGAAGACAGTGTTTAACCACTGAGCCATACTGGCTCCCTTGATTTGGTTTTTTCATTTGCTTGCTTGTTGTTTAGTGTTTTGTTTTTGTTTTTAGGAGGCACCTGGAACCAAACCCAGGACCTCCCATGTGGGAAGCAGGCACTCAATTGCTTAAGACACATAAGCTCCCTTGTGGATAAATTAAGACACTGAAAACTACAAAACACTGCTGAGAGAAACTTAAGAAGACCTAAATAAATGGGAAGATATACTATGTCTGTGAATTGTTTGGCACAAAAAGTATTAAGGAGCTAATTCTCCTTAAACTGAACTACAGATTTTACTCCATGAAGACCAAAAATCCCAGGTGGCTTCTAATCTTTCCTTAACACACCCAGGTGGCTTCTAATCTTTCCATAAACAGAAATTGACAAGCAAATAAAAAAATTTATAAAGAAATGCAAGGGACCTGAATAGCCAAAACAATCTTTTAAAAGAGGAAAAAACTTAAAGAATTTACCTGACAAGACTTACTTTAATGTTACAATAATCAAGTTAGTGTGATATTGACATAGAGATATATAATACAACAAGAGAGCAGAAATGTAAGTTAAGAAATAGACCCAAAATGTATAGTCAATTGATTATTAACAAAGATTGGTAAATTTATAGTCAATAAGATAATTCAATAGTAAAATGAAATGGTGTTGTAACAACTGAATAGATCCATGGAAAAAAATGAACCATGACCACTACCTCTTACTACGAACAAAAATAAATTCAAGATGGACCATGGACCTAACGATAAAACTTAATGCCTTTAGAAGAAAACAAAGAATATCTTCAGGACCTTGGGACACGACAAGCAAAAAATTTTTAAGAGAGGAAACAAAAAGTAGGAAGCGTAAAAGAAAAAAAGATAAATTGTACTTCTTTAAAGTAACATCTTATCAGATGCATCATTGAGAAAATGGAAATGTGAGCCACAGACTAGAAGAAATTTAATAGATACATTTGACAACGTATTTGTAAATATTCTATAATAAAAAGACAATCTAACACTTTACGAAAGTGATTTCATAATCAAAAGCCTTCCTATCATTAGTCATTCAAGAAATACAAATTAAAACCATAATGAAATACTACTAATACCCACTAGTGGCTAAACTTAAGACTGACAACGCCAAATGATGGCAAGGATGTAAGCAACTGAAATGATCATACAGTGATGGTGGGAGTTTGAAATGGTACAAATATTTTGGAAAGCTAATTGGAAGGTTTTTGTTTTTTTAAATAAAGATACACTTGCCCTATGATCAAGTAATTCCATTCCTATATACTCTATTCATGTAATAAATTTATTACTCTGCATACAAAATAAAGTTGACAGCACTCAATAACATAAGAATGTTCATGAGAACTTCAATGATTTCTTCTATCTTTGAAGGATAATTTCTGGAGGGGGGAAAACTTCACCTTACCTTAAAGCATATGGGTCAGTATTGATTAAAGACACCAAAATTCATCCCCCATGATTTTTTTCAGTTAAATTCCTCATTTACAAAATGTATGACTAATGATAATTCAAGAGTCTTTTATCAGAGTTTATACAACTCCGATCTCTTACATGTAAAGTTCCTGTGCTAAGTCTTCCAGGGGACTATAAATTTTAAAAAACCAAATATATACAGATATCAGGCAAAGGGCTACTGTTTTGACACAGAGATACACATACAAGTAAATTTAGATTAAATAAAAAACCTTTTCTCCTGCCATGAGGATATTGCCCATTGCACGTAATAAATTAATGATTCCACGAAAATCTGTATTAATGTAGGTCATAAGCACATGTACTTTCTCTCAATTAAAAGAAGAGTTTAAGTATATTCTTTAAATTTCCCATGAAAATAATGTTGAAATGTTTATCTCAATTTACAGGTTGTCTTTTTTGAAAACTGAAAATACAAAAACAAGTTTAAAACTTCTTCCTATCCTGAGGTACTACGCATCAAAGGACACTATCAAGTGAGTGAAAAAACCCACAGAACGTAAGAATATATTTGCAAAATACCTCTGATAAATGATAAATATCCAGAATATATGAAGAACTCCTGCAGCTCAACAATGAAAAGACATCAACCCTACAGAAAAATGGGCAAAGGACTTGAGTAGACATTTCTTCAAAGAAAACATACAAATGGCCAAGAAGCAAATAAAAGATACTCAACATCATTAGTTATTAGGGAGATGCAAATCAAAACCACAATGAGATACCACTTCACATTCAATAGGTTGGCCATAAAACACACACACATACACAAAACAGAAAATAAAGTGTTGGAAAGGATGTGGATAATTTGGAACCCTTGTGCTTGCTGGCTGGAATGTAAAATAGTACAGTTGCTGTGGAAAACAACTTGGCTATTCCACAAAAACTTAAACACAGCATTACCATATGACGCAGCAATTCCATTCCTAGGTATATATCCAAAAGAACTAAAAACAGGTATTCAAACTGATATTTGTACATAAATGTTTATAGTAGCATTATTCACGATACCAAGTAGAAACAAACCAACAGGGGTGATGACTGCACATTTTTAATGTACTAAGTACCACTGAGTTGTATGCATTCAAACGGTTAATTTTATGCTATGTGAATTTTACTTTAACAAAGTAATTTTAAAAATCCTATCTTAGCAAATAGTTACCTATAGATATTATATATTACCTGTGCTTTTGACTATTCTCTTTTGATGGTGCTGTCCATAAAGGGTATTTGGTATTCTAGCGATTAAACCATCCTGAGGCATGTTTATTGTCCACAGTACTTTTAAAAATAATCAATTCCAGTGATTAGAGGCAAGTGGCACTTTCTCTTTAAATTCAATTGGAAAAAAATTCAAATCCATATTTTGTATCATCAAGATGATCACTGAAAATTGTTTGAAATTGTATTTCTTTGTATTTGTAAAGCATGACTAGCATGACAAATCAGCATCATAATGAATGGTATTCTAATGTATACAAGTTTGGACCACTATTTTAAGTTTCAACTGACATTTGTAAAATATCAAAAATGAAGTATGTGAAAATGATGGAGTGTATAAGGCCTGTATCTTCATCACAGACTGCTAGGTTCTCACCCCAGCTGTATTATGTACTAGGTGTGGGTCAGGTTATTTCACCTTCCTAACCTCAGTATTTCTTTCCTAAAAGAGAAATGATAAAATATTTACCTCATAGGATTATTCTGATGTTTAAAGAAGCTGACATCTGTAAAGCAATTATATAGGGCCTGGCAGATAATAATTGCTATACAAGTGTTTAAGTGAAAATATATAAGTAATTATCATGATCTACCCACATACCTTCTATGAAACAAACAAAAGTTTCCTTTTAATGTTAGAAAGTTTTCTTTTTATTTTCTTGAGTTACGCTCTTCTATCCAAACACAAATGGAAAACAGCTCTCTCTCCTCCAAATTTCTAGATGAAGAGTTGGGCTTATCGTCAAGGGTTCTTGGGAAAACAAATACACTACCAATAAAAGTTTTATTAACAAACCTATTGCTGTGAACTTGAATAAAAATGTAAATAGGTGGGAGAGAAGTTAATCAAAGTAAGAAGTTAGATGTATAAGAGCAAAGGTGGGCACAAATCCGAATAAAACAGAAATGCCAAAACTGCACAGAAATTTGCATATGATGACCATGTCCTATGAAGGTTTTTAAACTCTCATTCTGATCATTGCATTGCTTGAAACATTGTTTTACAAAGCCTTATAAAATGAAAGTCCAAGGAAAGGCACATCAATGTGAAGATAGTTTAAATAGACTATTATAGAGTATTGAGTAAGTGAATGGCAAAATCATTCCATTTGTTTTCTTTGCTCCAGGTTAGAACCATAAATATCAGTGCATGTTGAACAAAGCCATATGATTATAGGTTCTATATATAGAAATAATAATAAACTCAAAGTTAATTTTCTTTACCAAGGGACTCTGTTTTCTGCACCTTCATAAGGCATGTATTAATGCAAAAATATATAAAACACTGTTAAAACCTTCTTTGATGTTTCAGTATCCTATTTGGCAGGATTGCATGGGACATACATGTACTGAAAAAGTATTCACTGTTTAACTGAAATTTAAATGTAATTGGGTATTCTTTATTTTTATTTGCTAAAGCTGGCAAACAGGATATTGAAAGAAAAATAGTTTTTAAATGTAAGCATGCCCCAAATATTGCATGGGACATACTTAAACTAAAAATTTGTTGTTTATCGGAAATTCAAATTTAACTGGGCATTCTGTATTTCATTTGGCAATCCTATGGATTTGGCTTTTGTGTCATTATTTCTAAACAATTGGTAGGACAGAACCAAAGATTTATACAATTTGGTGGTTAGCAAGTTGCTAAAAGATGCTAAATCAACTGTTACTGGGTCTGACTCCACCAGCCCTACCAAAAGCTTATTTAGGCAGCATAGAAGTCTTTACTGCAAGGGCAAAGCACCAAGTCTATAAATTGAATATACAAATCTTTTTAATATTGGACCGGTAACATAATTCCAGGCACAAGTTAAAATCAACATTAAACATGGCATCTATGATGTTATAATGGGAGAGTTATAATATAACAAGAGGTATGTTAGTTCACAGGAAAAAAACCTGGAGGCAGCCTCAGATCAATAGTTCTGTCCTTCCTAGTTTTACAGCCTTGGTATAAACTGAGCCTCAGTTTTTCCCTTGTAAATTGGAATGATTAAAAAAATGGGCTCACAGGGTTGTTATGAAAATTAATTGAGAAAATCTATGCTAAGTAATTAGCACTGTGTCTAGCATGTAATAAGTGCTCAATAATCTAGTACATATTATTACCAGTTTTGGTGTTTAAGGTCCTACTGGAAACCTCACGTGCAAAATACTTATTCATATTTCACCCTAGCCCAAACAAGGAATAAAACTGGCAGAGACGAATCCATATAGTAACTAAAAATATTTGTGATCTTCAATTAAAAGTACAGTTCTACAGTTTCACTGATGATCTAAACATATACAAGAATGAGTCAGAAAATACTAAAAAAAAAAAAAAGAAGAAAAGCAATGGAATTTTCTAGTTACATGATGATGTGGATGAACATCAACTGTTCTCATAATATATTTAAGTTCAGGGCTCTATGAATGACCTATTCCTCCTAAGTCTGAAAAATTTTCTGTAGAGGACAAGACAATAAATATTTTAGGATTGTGGTCCATACATGATTTCTATTGCATATTCCTGTTTTCTTATTTTTTAAAATACAATCCTTTAAAAATGTAACAGTCTTTCTTAGACCATAGGCCATACAAAAACAGGGTGCAGATTTGGCCCTTGGACTATAGTTTGCCAACCTCTGCCTTAGAAAAAAATCTGGAAGCACTACCAGTAAGACTGAGGAAATAAACAGCAATGAAAAGTGAGTTCTCTACAAGAGGGAGATAATTATCTGTGGGTCTCTTGTATTTCTGTAACTTTTGTGAACAGCCAGCCTTTGTTCCAGACTCTTCTCAAGAATGTTTGTATTGGGAATGGCCTGGAAAGACAGATATATGTTTCCCTTTGGAGCAGAGGACAGGTTTGCTTACAGTCTTAGAAGATAGAGATTCCCTTTGGAGCAAATAGCAGACATGTCTACTATCCATCAAAAAAAATATTTGGGTTCCCTAAGGGCTGGGCTTTTCTCCTGTAATGCAATCCACTAGGCAAACAAGAGTAACCTGGCCTTCATGTTGGGCTGTGGAAATGGGGCTTGAGGAAGCAGCACAAAATGATAATACTCTGACTACTGCTACTGTTGTGAGTAATACAGCCCTTTGGCTCTGACCCAGGGGTCTCATGCCTTCTGCTAGCAGCCAGGAATCTATGGTAGCTAGATGGTTAGTTTGCAAATAGGGTAAAATTTCTTACTCTTTACAGTTCTTGACACAAAATTCATTATAATTTCAAAAATTTTTTTGCTTTTTACAAGTTTTCTCACTTTTTGATTCCATTTCTCAGTTTGAAATGACAAAGTTATCTTTCACTTGATCATAAATATCAGTTGTAAAAAATATATCAGTTGTCTTTTTAATTAGTGTGGGGCATTAGAAGCCATTCACACACAAGAGTCTGTATGCTTTCATGTGAATGTGTATAGCATGTGACTATAGAGATCAATAGTTTTCAATGACTTAATTTGCTACAAATCTGAAAACCTGCCCTTTCTGAATCTTGATATCAAATAATATGATTGAACTATACTGAACTAATTCATTAAGCTGTTTTCATGTATAGATTTCCATTTCCATTTGCTTTTCATTCCAATGAGGAAAGATTACATATCATGAATTTATGATGTGACTTAGCTCAATTGTGCTGTTCCTCGAATGCATTATTTGAGAGTTTATGGCTAAGTTTGCTCCTCTACAAACATTGAATGCTTGCACACCAATGTTCATAGCAGCTTTAGTAGCAACTGCCAAAGACAGAAGCAACGCAAGGGTCTATCAACTAATGAATGGATAAACAAAATGTGGTACATACAGACAATGGAAAAGCATTCAGCCATAAAAAAGAATGAAGTTCTGATACATGTGACAACATGGATGTACCCTGAAGAAATAATGTTAAGTGAAATAAGCAAGACAAAAAGGACAATATTGTATGATCTAAATGATTTGAAATAATTAGAACAGGCAAATTCAGAGGCAGAATCTAGAGTATAAGATAAGTTACCAGAGAATGGGACGGGGGTAGGTAATAGAGAGTTAAGGCTTAAAATGTACAGAATTTCTATTTGGGACAAGGTAAGAGTTCTGGTGATGGATGGTGGCAATGATAGCACAGCACTGTGTGCATAATTAACAGTACTGATTTACGTATGTGAATGGAGAAATTTTAAGTTGTATATATGGTACTAGAATTAAAAAAAAAACAAAACAAAAAACCATGGAATTGCACAACACAAACAGTGAACCCTAAGTTAAACCATGGACTATAGTTAAGAGTTCAACAATAAAACTGTACTTTTTACCAATTGTAACTAATATTCCAAACCAAAGCAAGGTGTGAATTACAGGGTGGCATATTAGAATCTTGTATTTGTGCATGATAGTTTTGTTACCCACAACTTCTCTAATAAAAAAATAAACCCTAAATGACCCTTGAATTACTATGGTTATTGTAGGCTTAGCATGGCATTCTCTGAATACTGAGATTGTTTATGAACAAAGTTCCTCTTGAACTTCATGAGTGGGAACTTAAGAACATAATATGACACTATGGTCAGTTTTTGTCATACACAGCAAAGCCAGACAATGGAATATTAGGGCACTAGCTCGTTGTGTTTTAATTATCCCTCCTTGATTCCGTAAGCAGTTAAAATGACCCCTATCTGTAATGGGGTAAGAAAAGGGAAGCTCCTGATAAAATTTCAAATTTTATCGCTGGCATTTAAATTTTCTAAAAACCTAAATTTTGTCTTGGTCTCCCTTCTTTGTCCTTCTTCTCAAAATTTGGTGTTCAACAGCTGTATTCTGGCAATTCAAATTCCCCTTTTAATTCTTAATTCTATCCAGGACAGCTCTATGTAACCCCATAGAGTATTACACTACAAAATTGCCTCACATTCTTGCTAATTTTCACTTTCCAGAACTTCCATTCAAGTGGAACTAGATATTAACAGAATGATTTAATTTAACCATGATATTCTTCTCTATTAAAAACATATTTTTGGGTGTGGTTGTGGCTTAAGCGGTTGACCTCCTGCTTCTCTCATGGGAGGTCCCGGTGCCTCCTGAAAAAACAAAAACAAAAAAGCAAAACAAATAAAAAAAAAAAACCCACCAGCTCAGGGTAGCCAATATGGCTCAGTGGTTGAGCACTGGCTTCCCATGTATGAAGTCCTGGCCCCAAGTAAAAACAACATGTCCCACACTGCGGGGAAGGCAATGTATTTATACGCTGAGTTTGGCTTAGAGAGAGGCCACATTTAAACAACAAGGAGGCTCCCAGGAAGCAACTCTTAGGCACCCTATAAGACTAGGCTAAGTTTCAATTTCAAGAGTAAAGGTTCATATGCACAGTCATCAATATCAAGGGCCCATCAACGGACCACCCTCCTTCAGTAGCCATTGCCCCTGTACTCAGGAAATTCTTGCTGATCCATTAGAGAATGTGGCAGAGCTCCCCAGGATACGGATTGACACTCTTTTGGGTACTGTGTAAATCACCACCCACTGTGACGATGCTCTATGAACATTTCAACACATTTATATCACTTATATATATGCCCAAGTGAGCTTCCTCCCAGGTATCCCATTCCTTCCATGTATCCCCCATGACTGACATCCCGCACCAATGCAGGGACATCCCTGGGACATGACCCCCAGGAATTAGCCTTCCTGGCACCGCGGGATTACTACCAAGCACCAACTAGCAATGTAACTGGAAAAAGACCTTGATCAAAAAGGGGAAAAGGTAAAGACAAATGAGTTGATATGGCTAAGAGACTTCAAAGTGAGTTGGGAGGTTATTCCAGAGGTTACACTTATGCACATCTCAGCAGGATCTCTTTCACTGCCAAAGTAGATACTACCCCAAATAGCAGGGCTCCTGAGGGCTCTGGAGACATCCAGACACTACAATCAGGGCAGATAGCTCAGGAGTTTGTTGCTTTGCCAGTGAGCCCTACTTTGGAATTTATGTTCCCAGAAAAACAGAGTTGGACTCAGTTGTGGTTTCCCTACACATGGCTCTTCTGTCCTTCTATTTGAATCTATAATTAGTACCAGAGTTGGTAGGTGTACACCCAAGAGACTTACATCTTTGGGCTGTCCATGCGCCAGCTGGGCCCTGAATCTCAATGGAGTTGCAGCACCTACTGTTCAGTTCATTGGTCTCATCCAGGACTACTAACAGGGAGGTGATGATGGAGAGCTACCATATAAAGGAACAGAGAGTCTACAACTGCAAGCAAGAGAGTTCCATCCATCGGCCCTATGGGACCACAGCTCCTCTCAGTTAGAGGTGGAGTGGACATCTCCATCCCAGAATCCTCAGGAATGAATGATGGACTAAAGTAGACTTAGTGGTATTCTACTATAGACTTATTGTGATTCTAGCAATGGAAGAAATTATATTATTGATGTGGAAGCAGTGGCCACTGGAGGTTCTAAAGGGCAGGGACAGGGTAAAACAGGTGTAATATGGGGGCATTTTTGGGACTTGGGAATTGTCCTGAATGACACTGCAACAACAGATACAGGCCATTATAAATCTTGCCATAATCTACAGAATTGAGTGGAAGACAATGTATATTACAATGTAAATTTTAATCCATGCTTAGTGGCAATGCTCCAAAATGTGTTCATCAATTACAATGAATGTACCTCACTAACAAAGGATGCAGTTTATGTGGAAAAATGTGGGAGGTGTGGGGAGTGGGGCATACGGGAATCCCCTATATTTTTTATGTGACATGTAATTAACCTAAGTATCTTTAAAAACAACAACAACAAACGTTATTTTAAAAAAATACCTTGACGGTTACCTTCCCCAAACTATTCCCTGCTGCTGGACTTTACTTCCACTGGCTGCTAAAAATACCCTCAAGCTGACTTTTAATTTGCTTTAACTCTTATAGGAGGAGATATCCCCTCTCATCTTACTTTTTAATGGATGAGTTGGCAAATTACAGCCTGTTAGCCAAACTTGGCCCACCACCTGCTTTTTTCAATAAAGCTTTATTGGAGCACATCCACACTAATTTGTCTTACATATTGCCTATACCTGCTCTCATGCTGCAACCATAGTGTGATGGTTAGGTTTATGGGTCAACTTGGCAAGGTGATGGTATTCAGTTGTTTGGTCTGATTTGTTATTGTGAGGATATTTTCTGGACTTAAATCATCAGTAAGTTGATTGCATATATGGCTGATTACATCTACAATCAACTAAGGAGACCGCCTTCAACAATGAGAGACATCTCATCAATCAGTTGAAGGCATTAAAAGGAGAAGTGATGATTTCAGCAGTCAGAAGAGGGAATTTTCAGAGATACTTGAGCCAGCCAGTTTCTCCTTGGGAGTTCACCAAAAACCTTCAGAGTTCCCAGGTTGCAGCCTGCTCAACAAAATTTGAATTTATGCATCCCCACAGTTGCATGAAACAAGTTTTATAAAAACTCATACTATTTACAGATATCTCCTGCTGGTCCTGTTTCCCTAGGGAACCCTGGCTAATATAGGCAGAGATGAGTAGTTACAACAGACACATACAACCTGCAAAGTCTAAGATATTTACTATTTGACCTTTTATAGAAGAAGTTTGCTTACTCCTATTCAACAGTATAGAAAACTGAAACCTTGGCTGCCTGTTCAGAATTACTTTTCAAGGTAATTTTACCTGATGTGTTGGTATACATTTAGCTTACCTCTTAGTGGAGGTGGGCTGCCTTTCATGTCCTTGTCGGTGTCTTAAATTTCAAATAAGAGTGTCAGCAAGACCTCTTTCATAAACTTTACTTTTAAAGAAGTTTTAGTGTGAGACCCTTAAATGCTTTAATATGTCATTGCTCAAAATTTTGGTTGTGAAAAATAATGTTAACGAAGAATTGCTTGAAAAAGTCTGCATCCTATCTATTACTCTATTCATTCTAAATTGTTATACTAAGAGTAAGACTGACCATTGGTGAGGTGAGTTTCACGATTACACTATTTTATCCAGTCTATAAAAGAATAAAATTTACTATGAGGATCATGTTAACTACAATATATAGTATCATTTCATGAAAACTCAAAGGATAAATACCCAATTGTCCCAATAACATGTATTGAAAATTCTACCTTCTCCCTGCTGATCTCTATATATTATGTCCAAAAAAGGATATATTGGTGTCTGCCCCTTCTCTTCTGTTCCATCTACACAAAAATTAAGAATTTCAGTTCCTCAAAAGACAGCATAAATGGAAGTGGATGTGGCTCAAGTGGTAGGGCGCCCATTTCCCATGTATGAGGTCCCGGGTTCAATCCCTGGTACCTCCTAAAAATAAACAAACAAACAAACAAACAAACAACAACAACAAAAACCCAACTCTTATTGGGGAGCAGTTGTAGCTCAGTGGTTGAGTGCCTGCTTTCCATGCCTGAGGTCCTGGGTTCAATCCCTGGTAATCTTAAAAAAAAAAAAAAAAAAAAAAAAAAAAGCATAAAGACAGTATCCATGAAGAAAAGACATTTATAAAACATGACAAAGGACCAGTACTTAGAATACATGGAAAACTATTATAAATTAAGAAGAAAAAGATAACGCTATAGAAAAATGAATGAAAGATTTGACAGTCACCTTTCCAAGAGGAAATCTATTTAGCCAATAATCATATAAAAGGGCGTTCAACTCCATAAGTCTTTAGAAAAATGGGAATTAAAGCACAGTGAGATACAATTTCACACCCACCAAAGTGGCAAAAATTAATATTCTAAAAAAACCAAGGTTGGGGAATATATGGAACAATAAGAACTCTCATAACATTGCTGGTGGAGTGTAAACTGGTACTATTCTGGAAAACAGTGTGGTATTAACTAGTAAAATTGAAGTTATGCACATCCTATGACCCAGTAATTTCCCTCGCAGGTTAAAACTTCAAAGTCATGAAACAGGTACAAAAATGTTCTAGCAACTTGATTTGTGAGCACTACAAGTTAGGAGCAATTCAAATGTTCACAAACAGGAGAATGGATAAAGAAATAATGGGTATATTCAAATGGAATCTATCACAGCAATGAAAATGAATAATCTATAGCTACGGACAAAAATATGGATCAATATCAGAAGCAAAATTCTGAGTGAAGGAAGCAAGATACAAAAGAATACACACTGTATAATTTCATTCACACAGAATTCAAAAATAAGCTGAAAAAAACCTCTCATTTAGTGTGTATGCATAAGTGATAAAATCAATAGAAAAGTAAGGAATTCATTATCATAAAAGTCAGGATGGTAATTACTTTTAAATGTCAGGCAGGGAATAGTAATTTGAGAAGACATAGAGGACACTTCAGTATTGCTGGCAAGATTCTATTTCTTGATCTGAGTTATGGGTGGAAGAGTATATGCTTTAAATGATTTGTTAAGGTATGCATGCTTATACATTTTTCTGATTTTATGTTATGTTTCACAATTAGAAAGAAAAAGGAAAAAAGAAAATAAGCTTGATGCTTCAGAGGAACTCCAAACAGGACAGTAAAATTAGTACAAATGCAGATAGTTTTGATGACACTGGAAAGGTAGTCAGATGTTTAATATAGTCTCTTAAGATGCTACACAATAAAGTGTGTACAAAGTTTTCTGTGTAATGTGTGTATGTGGACTAATGCAAAAATATATGACTAGACTACTCCCCCAATCCTACCATGTTTGTAATACACATCCTTATATGAATGGCGGGGAGGGAGGACAGAAAGAAGGAAGGGAGAAGAGAGTAGGGCAAGAGAGGGAGGAGAATATATTCATTTGAGATGGTTCTCTAATTTCAGATTCCTGTCCCTATTGAGGCTGGATTATAATTCATGTTCTTGGGTTCTGGTGGTTATCTGGTACCACATATTTTCTATTTTATTTATGTTTAAGTGGTATTTCTTACTAGTAGGGGTTTTTACTGAGAGAGGTCATATGCTCAACTGAACTATTCTATTAACATTAGAAATCAAATAATAGCAAAATGATAAATGTTTCTTTTCTGATTTATCCACATATTAGCTAAAATTCGGGTTTTTATTCATAAGAAATTTCTAAAAGAAAATGATAATACTTATCAAAATGCTAATATCACTTTTCTTTAACTTACCCTCAAAGTATGGTGCTCTTGCGCTAATAATATTCTTAGTTCTTCATGTAGTGTTATAACTTCCAGAAACTGTCCCCATAAGGCCATTAGAAGTGAACAAAGTTGTGCAAGGTTCATATTTATAAGTTCTGCCAGTTCATCGGGATTTTCTATTTTCTGAAATGACAAGGAAAAACCTTCACTGCTTCTAGAGTCCTAGTGTAAATACCTAAATATAATATTTTATTGAGAATATTAATATAAAGGCAAATTTATAGTTTTCAAAAAAATGTATATGTGTATATACAGAGAAAAAGAGACCAAAAAACCAACTGCTTTTTCTCTTTAATTAATAACTATTGCAGAAATTTTCAACAACTGACCAATATTTCAATACCTGAGAAACTTTAATACTGAATCTAAAATTATAAATTAGGATTCTAGAGTATGATCAACTTCAAAATACAAACACTAAAATACTGGGAATTTTAAGCAAAGCAAAAATAATGATTAAAGTTATAAAATTTTTTAAAGTAATGAATCCTAAAAATAAGACTTTCCCCTAATCAGTTAATGCTGTAACTATATTTAATACGCATACCTAAGTGATATAACTCTTCTATAATTCCTGAGAAAGGACTGATATCCTTTCTGAAGTACTGCTTTTTCTTCTCTTCAATGTTCCTAGGTTCTATTTGCTCGTGGTAGTACACATCTTTGCTTTCTTCTAACAATTCATTCATCCACTACCTACTGAGCACAATTTAAATGCGAGGGCCTATATTCTAAAGATACGAAAAATAATACGAGAAGTACATGGTCTAGTGAGGAAAGAAAAACAGGTAAACAATTATACAATATGAGAGTTCTAATAGTGATATTAAGTTACCCAATTTATTTAACAGCTCACCTAAACTGATCATCAAAGTTAAGAGTACTGAATGGTATGATGAAATACAAAATCTTCTCAAAGGCAATTGGTTAATCTTGAATTAATAAAGGATTTTTAAATAATAATAAAAGACTGTAAATCAGAACGATTGCTTCTCTTATGGGCAAGTATTTGTTATTAGGAGTATAGGAATTGAAAAAATTTCATTGAGGCTGCAGTTAGTTTTCAGGCAGGTAATATCTTGCTACAAAAATCTGTCTTTCAATTACTAGTAACATTAGCAAATCTATCTTAAATACATAGATAGATGCTGACTTAATTCCTTATTGTAAAGAAGGTGCAAGTAGCCTATTCAGGCTGAGGCTGAAAGTCACTTTCACACTCTTGATCACTATCAATACACTAATGATTGCTAAACCTCCATCTCCTATCATATCTCTCTCCTGAGCTCTAGATCCATTAATCCATTACCTATTAGATAACTGTACTTGGACATGAAAAGAAAGTTGTTTAAATTCAACATGCTCCAAATTGTACTAATTATATATCCACTTTCTCCTTCTCCAAAAGAAAAATCCCCAAATGTTCCCTATTAAATATTATCTCATTTATTTTTTTAAAAAAAGATTTCTCTCCCCTTATCCCCCTAACCCCCCCTCCCCCATTGTCTGCTCTGTGTCCATTCACTGCGTGTTCTTCTATTCTTCTGTGACCACTTCCATCCTTTTCAGGGGCACCCGGGAATCTGTGTCTCTTTCTGTGTGTCATCTTGTTGTGTCAGCTCTCTGTGTGTGCGGCACCATTCCTGGGCAGGCTGCACTTTCTTTCGTGCGCGGAGGACACTCCTGCGTGGCATGGCACTCCTTGAGCGCATCAGCACTGCACAAGGGCCAGCTCCACATGGGTCAAGGAGGCCCGGAGTTTGAACTGCAGACCTCCCATGTGGTAGGCAGATGCCCTATCCATTGGGCCAAGTCTGCTTCCCTATCTCATTTATTTTTATTTCTTTTTGAAGCATTGTAGGCTTCCCTTCCTGCCTCCCCAAACCAAGCTTCCACTTATTCTTCCTAACTCAGAGAAGACATAAAACAAAACTATAGCAGAATTAGCAAGAAGGGAAGGGCCAATAGCCCATTTCACTTTTGCATCTTTCCTGGTACACAGTAGTCACTCAATAAATATTGACTCATTGAATAAATAAATGAATGAATGAGGAATTACAGGATCCAGATTAGAAAAATATTTCCAGAATTTATGGAAAAATTCATCAACATATGATAAATGTACAAATGTGTTTTGCACAGGAAGTGATTAATAAATGTATTAGATATGAAGCTAACAAGACTTTCATCTTTTTTCATTTTCAAAAAATTAATTTTATTTACATACACTCCATATCCCTCAAACATACTTTCCCTTCCCCATCCCATTAACCTTGAATTTCGTGTCTTCTGTCTTTGCTGTTTCTAGACATCTCTGATAAGTGACACCATATATTTGTCCTTATTCATCTTGCACTTAGCATAATGTTTCAATAGTTTCTTCCAAATTACAATGTGTCTTAGTGTATGTATGTACCACATTGTTTATCCATTCATCTGACGATGGATACTTGTGTTGTTTCTACCTTTTGGCTGTTGTGAATAATGCTGCTGTAAACGATGCTGTACAAGTTTGAGACCCTATTTTCACTTTCTTTGGGTATATATCTAGAAGTGGGACTGCCAGATCATACGGTAAATCTATATTTAACTTTTGGAGAAACTGCCATATTGCTTTCCAGTGGCTGTACCATTTTTAACATTCCCACCAACAATGCATCAGAGATTCAATTACTCTGCTTCTTCTCCTATATGTCTCTTAAGAATATACTAGAAGATTAAAACATTGTCTAAAATAAGATGAAATATTGTCCCTAAATGATTTTTTAAAATTTTTTCTCCAGATGATTTTAATAGAGTTCTGAAAACCAAAATTTTTATCAAATAACATTATCTTGGCTTACAGAGATCCAATAACACAATATTAGGATTTCCAGGTCATCAAAAATTTGATAAAAGTATCAATTTTTTAAAAGCCTGTATAAATTTTTTATATTACAAATGTCCCACAATTTGTTTAACCATTCTCCTACCCTTGGATATTTATCAGGCTAGTATTTTTACAATATTATAAATCACACTGTAATAAATGTCTTTGTATTAGTCTCTGATTACTCCTTTGGGACAGAATGCTTGACAAGGAATATTGTTTTTGGTTTTGAATACATACTGTCAAATTAATCTCTAAAAAAAAGATCTATAAGGTAGGAGAATCTGTATCTCACATTTCAATAATATCACACTGTTATTTAAAAAATCGCAGGTAATTCGATAGGTTAAAAATAGTATCAGAATATTTAAATTTTGTTTCTTTGATGATTACTGAGACTGAATATTTGTCATATATTAGACGTTTTTTGTAATTGGGTGTCTGTCCTACAAGTAATATGAAAAATGGGAGTCAGGTTTTCCTACTGATTTGTAAGAGCTCTTTATATATTCAAGTCATTGTATTTGAAACTGATTCACAGGGGCTCTTTAGATATTACAAGTATTACTTATTTGCCTGTTTTAGCAAAATATTTGCAAATATTCTTTTAATTTATTATTTACTTTCAAATTTATTTATAGTACAATTTGTCATAAAGAAGTTTCAAATTATCAATATCTTATTTTATTGTTTTTTACTGGTAGTCTGACGAAGACATTTCATATCTAAAATCAGTTTGTGTATATGTTCATATACATGCAGATTTAAAAAAATTTTTTGACACAACTCTTTGTTCCATTTAGAATTGCTTCTGCAGCATGGTATGAAGACCTAATCTTACCAACATCATTTATAAACTCCAATGTTTGTTATATTTTATTATTTAACCAGCTCTTAAATATATTAGTGACTGTTTCAGTACTATTTAGTTCATTGATTTGTCTTTCTATTTTTAAAGAAGTTCTATCCTAATTACATTATTACAGTTTTATTATATATATCAATATCCGTTTGGGTAATTCCTGCTTCATTTATATTATAAAGTTTTTCTTAGCTATCTTTAATTTTTACAATAAAAAATTCCAATGGAATTTTGATTTGGACTCATCAAAATTACTGAGAAAAATCAGTATCTTTCACTGATTCTCTCTCCACCATTTATTCAAATTCACTTTACTCTTTTGGTGAAACATTGTAAATATTTTTCATATTTTAATTATACATGTATTTTATTAAGATTATTTCTAAGTGTTTAATACTCTTTTGGGTTACTATTACGAGGACATAATTGATTTTTTAAAAAGAAAATACTTATCTTATTTGACCTGTGGGGAAAGCCTCTAGGATGGTATATAAAATTAATACTGCAATTAATACTATATCCTGCAAAAGCAAAAGTTTCTAAGGAGAAAGTAAATAACCATTTCAGATTGTCAAAGGCATCTAGATGTTCATTTGAATTTACATATGGAAACACATTCCATTCTAAATATATATTTTTGTTTGATTCATTTCTCTGATTTCTTCCATTGTGTAGCTGACAAAGAGTGAAACACATATTAATTTTTTTTTTAAGATTTATTTATTTATTTCTCTCCCCTTCCCCCCCACCCCAGTTGTCTGTTCTCTGTGTCTATTTGCTGCGTCTTCTTTGTCCACTTCTGTTGTGAGCGGCACGGAAATCTGTGTTTCTTTTTGTTGAGTCATCTTGTGTCAGTTCTCCGTGTGTGTGGCACCATTCTTGGGCAGGCTTTACTTTCTTTCACACTGGGCGGCACTCCTTACGGGGCGCACTCCTTGCGCGTGGGGCTCCCCTATGCTGGGGTCACCCCTGCGTGGCACGGCACTCCTTGCACGCATCAGCACTGTGCATGGGCCAGCTCCGCACAGGTCAAGGAGATCCAGGGTTTGAACCACAGACCTCCCACGTGGTAGACGGACGCCCTAACCACCGGGTCAAGTCCACCACCACATATTGATTTTAAATATTAAAACATTTAGTTCCTTGGCAACTGGAAAATAATCTGAGACACACATTGGTTCCTTTAAATAAAACCATTTTTTCATTTGAAAACACGATTTTATAAAATACATAAGTTTAAGTAAATGCTCAAAAAAGTTGTCCAGAATTCCTCTAAGTAAAGAGAAGAAAATAATGCATTTTTGATAACTATCTTTACTACTTTTTTATATGCAGAACAATATATATTTTAAATGACTATTTAACAACACGCTGAAGTCAAATGTCTTTTAATCAACCAAGTTGCAGTTCTACCATGATCAACCCTTTTATCTTTGTAATTTAGAAAGATAAATCATTTAAGTTTTCTTAAACAAAATATTTAGTAGGAAACAGAAACCATTTAAATAACTTAATAATGTGAATTTAAAAAGTCCAAATACCTTTACTTCTTCACATAGTTCAGTAAGTCGAGCTTCTACATCCATTTCCTCTGAAAGGAGTAAAGAATAATTAAAGGAAATACTTCAACACTAGATCTGAAAAAGACTTTTGAAATTATATAAATAACTTAAATTCCCTTAAAAATGGAAGACTGAAAAATATTTGCATTATAGTCCATGAATTATGCTTCAATATAATATTTTCATAAACACACTAATTATACAGGTAATATGATAATTATTAAATTCTATTATTAAATAGAGTGCCTCAGTTCTTACAAGAAGCTAATAATGTCATGGAGATAGTGACTCTGTAAGTAACTTCCACATCAAAGAAAAGATAAACATAATTATATTTTAGTGTATATTATACTTTGTAATTTTCAGTAAAAGTTTAGTATTTTACATTATATACAGATTTACTTTGCTTTTTACAGGAGCTTTTCCTGAGAAGTTCAAGTCAAATTAATTTTTATAACTGAAATATATTTAAAACATACCTGGAGTATAGGCTATTTAATGAAAATGAATGGCAAAATCCTTTCCATTAAAGAGTTCCTAATTTAATTGAATTAAGTTTCCTATAAGATATTCTTAAACTGAGGCAATTTTCTCCCTACAATCCTGATTTATTTAATGTATGCTATAACTATCCATAAAGGAGTGTATAGATTAGTTTGGTTTGTCTGTTTGTTTGTTTAGGAGGTAGCAGGGATTGATCCCAGGACATGGAAGCAGGTGCTCAAACCACTGGGCTACACCTGATCCCTAAATTAGTTTTTAACTAAAATGGTAATATTTATAAGGAAATATATAAATCAACACAACATAAATATTTATTAATTAGTTATCTTTTGCAGGGAACAAATTAAGGCCTGAAATGTCATCTGTTGATAAATTTAATTTTAAACTAGTAACCAAACTGAGTTCTCTTGAAAGATCTACAACAGCATAGTTATGATCACACAAAATCTCACAATCTTGTTTGAGACTTTAATAGATCATTCCCACCCAAAGACAGAAACATATTATATGATATCCCTGAGTTTACTCATCAGCTCACTATTTCATCAGGTAGACTGAATGTTTTCTATTTGATAAAAACAATGAAAAACATTTAAATTTGATAAAATAAACAAGTATGACTCTAGTAAATACAACCAAGCAGTAATATGAACAATGAATGAATCTGATGGTAACTAAAATCAACAGGACCAATGTTATTCACAAAGTATATAAATAAGATTGTATGTAAATATTAGTATACACCAAGAAATAGCATCACTAACTAGGTGATAGTAAATAACTAATTTGGTTAATTCATTGATTACTAAATAAATTCACTAAGATTACATAAACCATTTCACTGGTTTTCATAAATCAATTGCTTCTAATAATTAAGTTTTCCAAGTAAACAAAAACCCAGCAGTAGACCCTGTATTAAAATCACAACTTCCATATGCCAAGATCTGTTTTCACAATACTCAAGGTCTTTTCCTATGATAGAATAAAATCAGAAAAATTAGTTTTAGTAGGTTACATAATAACCTACCTCTGAATTTAAAAAATATATATAGATTTTAAACTTAAACTTTTAAAGTCTTTAAATGTTTTGAATTTTGACACATTTTTCTAATCTTTACATATATTTATTTGCATTTTGGCTAGCTGGAGCTACTTCCTTGCAAATGATACGCTGAAGAATGCTTGAAAGCAAAAGTTAACTTCAAAATCTTCGAGTTGAAATGATTTTAAAATCATTTAGGAGTTTTAATTCAGTTTAAAATTGTACATTAATTTTTCTCTTTAAATTTAAAATAAACTTTCTTTTTAAAATTATATATACACATATACAATTTTAAACACATGTATAAAACGTCATCATTATCTTACATACACAGTATTTTTTTAAACTTGGTTTTTCCTGCCAATCCATGATTACAGTCTAAAATATACCCTATATTTTTCAAACATATATATACATATATAGAATTTTTTGAGCCACTAATTATTTTACAAAAGTGAGACTACTCACTTTTCTGCAACTTGCTTTTTTCTCCATGGAAATATGGTAGCCCTTTAGGGTTTTTTTTAAATGGCTGCATATTATTCCAGTGTGAGTGCATTATCATATATTCCATATTCCACATTTTGCCCAAAACTAAAGGGCATATATCTTTGTTTTCAGTGTTTTGTTTTGCTTTCAGTGTTTTGCCACTAAAAACAATGTTGCAATTAACATATGCTTATGCACATACAACTTTACATACTAGTGCTCTTATTTCTATGACACAGGTTAAGAAAATTGGAGCTGCTGAGTTCAAGGCTACATGTCTTTTAACTTATTTTCTAAATCCATTCACCCATCCATCCAACGGATATTTACAACAGTTCATAATGCTAGGTTTAAGGATTAAAAAATATTTCTAAAAATTGTTATTCATCACATTATACTTATGTTCTGAATCAAGCCCTTTTCCACTCAACCAAAAACTGTCCCTTTCTTAATATAGGTCTAATTATAGAAGCAGCATTCTGTAAAACTACTTATAACACTCATAAAAATTGACAGTAATTAGCAGTAAAATAGTTTAAAGTATATTTTAATTGCTAAAAAAGAACACTAAACATGTCATAAATGGTCACAATTTCATATTATGAGTTCTGTAATTTTACAATTACTTTCGAAAAAAGATTTTGGCTCTTCAATTTCCTTTTGTTTATACTTCTGAAAACTAAGAAATACTGTGATTTTATTTTATATTTTAATTTCTACACCTTTCATAATTTTAGAAAATGTAAATGTGATGATCTACTCAACACAAAGTAAAAACTTTCAATAGACACTATGGAAAGATAGTAATTAAGTACTAATGCTTTATATATAGAAATAAATATACCAATAAAAATGAGATTGGAATTTCCTTTTAATATGTAATGTACCCAAATAGCTGTGATTTATTTATTTTTAAATTTAGAAAAATAAAAATAAATGCAAACTAATTCTAAAAGAGAAAAAACATATATGGACCATGTTTCTCTTTTTCTGCAATTCATGAAACTAGCTTCAATTTTTAAATCATATTTTATATTATCATTAGGCCTATCCAAAGATATCATTACTTTCACCAAATTTAAAATAACATCATTAAACCAATAATTCTGGCAATAAACAAGGTTTTCAGAAAGGGTTCTTTATAGTAACTAGAAAAAAATACAGAAAAGCCAAAAAAGATCTTCATATTTACCATTTCCCAGTTTTAAATTAAAACCTCAATTTACAAATTAAGAAATTAACCAAAGCTTATAAACCAGACTGATTCTAAAAGTAAGTTCTAAAATAAGACTAGTGGGAATATATTATATTAATAAATATAATTTTGAAATTGGACACTAATTGAAATCAAAATTTCATACTAATTTAAAGAGATTTACTTAACCTATTTATAAACATACCTAGACAGGTGTCTTTCTGGGTTCGTGGCTGTTTTCTTCTGAGAAGGCGATCATATAGGACCTGCATGTTGGCCTTGGCTAGTTATAAGGATTGCACACAGTACTAGTTACTATACTCTTTTTTCCAACAAAATTTGCTAGAATTTACAACTTTTTAGTAATAGATTTTATTGGCCTGATAATGCAGTTATTAATAGATGAGAACACTAAAGCAGAATCTTTCAGTTAGTTAATTAGCTTATTAGAATTACAAATGATGTACATTATCAAGTTTATATTATTTTTTTCTTTTATCTACTTAAATGTATATACTACTTAACATTTCATAATCCAAAATTATTTTTATTCTTTAATTTCTTAGATTCAGAATTTTAGAGTTGGCAGAGATCTCACTGGTCAGCTGGTCAACTTTCTACATTTACAAGTATAGATACTGAGGCCCAGAAAGGTTAAGCGACTAGCTAAGCTTAGATTCCAGGACCCTGACTCCCATTTTCAGTTAAGACCTCCTTGTACCAAACCAATATTTGACTACATGTCACCAAAAAATGTACATCATTCATCTAGTAGGAAAAAAAGGAAAAGACAAAAGCAGAAAGAAGAATTCAAGGCACTATTTTAAAATAGGGAATAGAATTTAGATAAATTTTTAAGGCATTTTAGATTTAAGACTTTAAAATATATGCTTATTTAAAAATTCAGGATAAGTGATAAATAATAGAAGTATAATACACTCTCTCATCAGGATCTACTTTATATCCATTAATAAAAACTGGTGAATATAATGATCAACAGTATATTATGGAAATATATTCTAGTGCCTATGATTTTATTCTTGCTAGGATAAAAACAAACAATGTTAACAGTACAGAATATGCAATCAACACTTTTATTTTGAATAGTTAGAATGTTTATATGGTCTCCTAGAAGATGTATTCAAGAATAAACTAAAATTCACAATAAATAGAAAATACAAACAGTAAAGAAAAGTTGGACATATAAAGTATTATCAAGAAATATTTACGGAAGATGAGTCTTTATTTTAAAAATCCCCAGGAAACTGCAATAAGTGTTAATGTCTATACTTCTCTATGTAACAACAAAAACAGTATTTTGCAATTCCATTTGTTTATTCAACAAATATTCTGGATAAATAGTAAGTGTAAGTAGTAATAACTGAATTTGATTGCTATTATTTACCTATCCAAAAATAGAATCTGGATTTGCTTTAAAATTTTATTTTTTGACAAAATATTTTAAGAAAGTAATTTGGAATCAAGTTGACATTCATTTAGTAACTAAACCCTGAAATTACATTTTAAAGGCTCTCAACTGTGATATTTTCTAGGCTACACTTATAAGCCCAAAGTAATACATGTGACATAAATGCCATCCTTTCCTAAGGGAAATTTTAAAACTTTAAGCAAAATGAATTATCTTGTTGAAGTTAGTTTAATAAATGAGTAATAAAGTGCTAATATTGTTTAAGCATTTGGAATAAACCACTGCCTTTGAATAAGAAACTTTTGTTTACCACTTATAAATTTTACCAATAAATATACATCCTCTAGGAAGAGATATTTTTTTTAAAGATAATATGTGGTTCATGTATTTTCATTCATAAATAACACATGTTAAATGTATTTGAAAATTATATGCAAATGGCATCTTCCTTATAAGGCATTTATGGGCCTATCCCAAATATGTCTCTTTATATTAAAACCACAGAAAGCCCTATTACACTAGGTGACTTTCTACTGCCCACCCCAAGGCTGAACTGATTACTTATTACTGTTGCTATGAAAGGAAGGGTAGGATGAGAGGTCAAAGCTCTTTATAAACCAGAGATTGTAGCCTTTCCTCAGCACCTGCCACAATATCTGACACAGCAGGTGCTCCTAAAAAACTCAGGAGAATTACAATTTCTTACTCAGGAGAATTACAATTTCTTAGACCTAGAGCTCCTTTACACCCTCTGCCTTTTGGATTTCCCCACCTTTCCTTCTTAATTTATGTACCCATGATCACTTTGTAGAATGAAAACCACTTTGTATTTGTCACAAAACTACTGAGAGAAATGGCTTCAAATGTGTATTTTTAAGCACTACAGAATAATACCTCTCTAAATGCTACTACAGTATTTCAAATTGAAACTATTAATATATATTCTTGCAGAAATACCATTACACATGGCTTTTAAGTTTCACACAATTACTTTTTACCCATCATACTTTCCTCACTAATTTTGTGTTTGGCTGAATCTAACCAAGAGTTATTCTAAGAAAATAAAAAAATATTTGGGGAACAATATTTTAATTAATTAGGGTAAGAATAGCCTAAATAAGTCTATTCTACAAATGACTATTTCATTTTCAAAAAATAAAAAAAAAATTACATTTTGTGCAGTTTTCTATAGGATTTTCGTAAGGGAAAATGAGGGATTCAAACTACATAAAACATCAGAGCAAAAAGAGTAGTCCAAAGAATGAGAATAATAATCAAGAGATTATCTTTTTCATAATACCATTTTTGTCTTGAGGGAGAACACATGAACAAAAAAGAATACATGCTCCTATTTTTTGTGTATCTTTGAATATGCTGGGACAAAAAAATTAAGAATTCTAAACAATTTAGTGAAATCTGTGTCTAGACAAGTCAATAAAGTGTGAATGATGAAAATAATCTAGCCCACTGAAGTAGTCACTGATAGGCAGTAGCACAATATCAGCATTTTCCCACAGATGAATATAAGTGAGGAATAAATCCTTACATTTTCTTGTAATTCTTTTGTATCCCAAAATAGGTAATTATAAAAACGGGCTAATTAGTTTCAAACCCAAGAACTATTTTCAGTAACAGTGACTACTTTAGAGAGTGCACTGATATTGATACTGAAATCCTTGAGGAACAAAAAACACTAAATAAAATTTAAAAAGCAATTCTGATTTAATAACATATAATGATACAAGTAATTTATTCTGAAAAGAGATGATTAAAACGTACTTTTTATGATGGGTTATTAGCTGATATTTGAAAATAAAAGCTTACAGAACTGACATAAAAAGTCTGAATATAAACTTCTTTTACCAATCTCAATAATTTCCCTTCTGTGAAATGATAAATGTAAAAGAACTTTGCAGACTGTAAGGTAGTAAATAAAATCAAAGCGATGTAATTTTGTACTACCGCATATATGCAGATAATACTGATTAAAACTGAAGCTTGATTTTTTAAATGATTTAAATAATTTTCAAAATGGTAACATTGAGTAACTGAAATTATTATTCCATAAACTGAAATAGAGATTTAAAATTACTTTGTGTGATCTACATATTTAAAAAAAATAAAAAAAATAAAATAAAATAAAATTACTTTAAATCAAGTATTTCTTACTTGGACTTCAAAATATTTGGAGGTATGGATTTAATTCACCTTGTGACTGTAGATAATTATATTTACTTTTTAGTATGCTTTCTGGTTATATTTAAAAAAGGAGAAGTATACTGACAAATAGGATTTTTAAAAAAATCTACCAAAGGACTCATTTCAAATTTAGCATCAAGGGGAGCAGATGGAGCTCAAGTGGTTGAGTCCCTGATTCTTACACACGAGGTCCTGGGCTCAATCCCTGGTATCTACTAAAAAAAAACTTAGCATCAAGAAGTTATTTCTCAATGTTGTAAAAACATTTTTAAATTGCAGAAAATGATCATTAAAGAGTTGAAAGATAGAACCGAGAGAGAAAAGTAAAGCACATAAACATTAGAGTTTAGTATAGAAAAAGTATAGAATAATGGCAGAGCTAGTAACTAGCAAATAAAGGAATGAAGAGAATGACTTCAACTATAGCATAGGTCTAGCTACTTTCAACATACCCAGTTCTAGTTTCTGACAAGAGGGAATCTCTTCTGTTATTGTAATGAAGTAGCTGTGCAATCCCTTGAAGGCTAATAGCAAACTGGCACAAAGTGTAGAGTGAAAATTATAGGCATGATGTAGGAAGGAGTCTGCAATGATGAAACTGCAACCCTAAACAAAGAATAGATTTGGGGTATAGATTATCAGTAAACAAAAAACCTAAAAATATTATACTTGATATTAGAAAAACAAAAAAAATCAGCATTTATCAATTATAGTTTCTAAAACATATAATTCAGCAATATTTTAGACAATTGTTCTTTGTATAAGTAATTTAAATATATGAAACGCAATTCTAGTAATTTCAGTTATAGCAGATTATTTTTAAAAGAAGAAGATTAAATTATGATTTTTGATAAAATGAGAATCAAATTATATTTGGACTGAGGAACAGATAGACACTCCATCTGTTTCTATACTACAAGCCCCCTTCCTTTTCAGAGAAGTGAGCAATGGATGTAACTGCAGTACTGCATGTTGGGTCTCATTTCTGGCAATTGATCTTTAAAGGTTCCTTTGGAATGATTTTACCATTTCTGTTAAGGAAGCAAGGGGAGAATGTAACACATTTTAAACAGGCACTGGCTGCAGTCAAAGATCCCTATCCATTAAATCTGGTAATATCTTGAAATATCAGATTAGTTTTCATAATAAACAATTGGAAATGTATAAGTAAAGCTCATGTTTAATTAGATCTATAAATTGTTAGATTCAAATAATTAGTAAAGGAAATAAATCACAGATAAAACAATAAAACATTTTTTTTAAAATACAAAAGCAAAAGAGAATTTATAAACATATTCAGTTTCTTACGTCTGGTGATAACTGTTTTGTATAGTTAATACCAAAGACCACACTTTCAAGAGTAGGAATCACGGAATCTTTGTTTTGTGCTGGTGCATTTCTATTTAACCAAGTGGTTTTCACAGGGCGAGGAAAGCTGGAGGAATAAGTATCACATTATTATTATCGTAATAATCTATTGAACTTTAAGTAAATATTTACAAAAGAAAATCTTACAGAAATAGAATAAAGAACAAGGGTGTAAGAGACACAATGAACATAAAAAGATTAAGACTAGATGATTGAGTGTTTCTGCATGGTTGGGCTTCATGGAGTCTCAAAGGATCAAAGATAAAACAAGGTGGGATCCAGAAAGGTCAAATGACAAATGGGGATAAAGCTTTAATTTGGAAGTAGTGATCTGTCAGAACTGGTTTCCAAGTTTAAAAAGTTAACACTGCATAAAATTTACAAAATTAAAGAACTCCCACTTAAATTCGTAGAAACAGAAAAATTACTAAATCTACTTGATGCCTTTATTTCTCAAAAAAAAAAAAAAAAAAGATTTCCTTCACCCGATTCTCTTTACTAAAAGGCTATGAGCTCTAGGGATAATCTTTATAAATGGTTCAAGGCATCATCTCAATCACATACTTAGGAATTACTTCTGTTAGTATTAACATTACATTTAGTATTCTATAAACTCCACAGAATAAGAATATTTCTAATACAATGTTTAAAAATTGCACACAATTATATTTGAGATAAAGTACTGACTAATATTAAGTAGGTTGAAACATCTGTACTGTTTAGTAGTTTGGCAAAAAGGAAAAGACAGGAAAATCAATTTTGTCGAAAGTAGAGAGCAGCTTTCAATCGTAAAATCAATTTGTTTTGCAAAAATAAAATATCAGTATATCCCAGCTAAGAAGGGAGTTGCAAGTCAACAGTAAAATTCCATTTGCTAAGATGTATTTTTCAGTCAGAACTTTTAAGTTGCACTTAAGAAATAGGTCATGTAAAACATAGGAAAAAACCTAAAAAAAAAAAAAAAGAAGAAGAAGAAAAGAAATCCTAACCCTACTTACTTAATTGATGACATGTCTATAGTTGGGTTGGTCATAAAAATTGTTTTAAATAAAAAAAGCATTTAGAAAGATAAAATTATAAATTAAGTTTTTTTCATTGGGTTTAGGTAATATGTATTTTAATAAAACTTCAAGAAAAACTTGTTGAAGAATAAATTATGAGGGATATTATCCTTAAAATGACCCCTTTACCAGCACCACCAGCAAAAAGCTTTCCCTTACTCTTTTCTAGCCTCCCTTTTCCAGCCTCTCATTTATAGGCAAAGAAAGGCAGGAGAAGATGCCGCTTCTTTCAGGGCAAGGGTTTTAACAGCAAGAGAGGTGATATAAGGGCCACTGGTAGCTATATAAAGAATAGCAACCTCAGTTGTTGCAGGCATCTTATTTTCTCTTCCAGTCACTAAACAGAGCCAACAATTAATCCTCTTGGCTTCTGATTAAGAGTCAAGTATGTCGTCTCCTTTCCATAAAGTCTCTAGGAGATGAGCTGCCCCTTTCTCCTACTAGTCTGTGGCAAATAGCTGCATTGCAGAGGAAGCACACATTAAACTCACTGTTTATTCAGGGACTTAAAAGTTAACATTCATCATCTGAGCTAATCTTTATGAATTCTTTGTACATTTTTCAGGAAAGAAACTAAGCCAGTGTTATAGATATAAACATGTAATTAATATAAAAGCAATACTGTCTATTACATACTTGAAAGTTAACATTTTAAAAAACCACTTTCCTGTCAAAGAAGTGTCATTCAATTACAATGTTATGACACAGTAATTGAATCCAGACCAACTTCTAAACAATTTTTGGAAGATGCTTATAATAAAATTATATATAATGAAATAAGCATTTTCTTGTTTACAAATGCTATATTAACTGAGAACAACCTATCAAAGGCCTACAATGGTAAAACAAAGATGGCAAAACAACCAGTTATATAGATATAATACAGCATCTTAACCAGGGGTTCCATGAGCTTGAAACTGAAATTAGAAAAACTATCTTGTGGGGATGTGTTGGTATATTATTATTAAATAACACATGGTATAGCATGGACTTAGTAAGGGGTCTGTGGTTTTCACCACTGGCAAAGGGGTCTATGGAACAAAAAAGGATAAAAACCCCTGCTACAGAAAAAGGCAAAGCAAGCTGGCAGTAGAAACAGGCTTCTTCTTGCCCCTGAGCCCTAAAGGAACAGGGCCAAGACAATTTCTATGTAAGGGATCATGGACCAACACAACAGAAAAGGCTCTCAATTACAGTTGTTTAACAATGTGAAGATATGCCAGAGGAGGCTGTTTCTTCTGCTCAATATGTTAAATTATGTTGGTCTTCTATAAGTTCTGAGGGCAATTGTACAAAATCATCCACTTAGCTTTCTGATAAATCAGCTTAACATCATATTCCTTAAGCATCATCCTTAATATCAGTCGGTCAGGTTTGTGTCAGAAATTGTCAAGCAGACAATTCAGAAATCAAATCAAGTAAGAGTCATTTCATATGTTACTGATTTTAAAAGTGTCTATTCTTCGCCTATACAATAATGATATTTTATTGTAAAACCTGAAGAGCACGAACTGCATTATTACATTAATAAAATATGGTAGTCTTCCCATGGATGTGGAAAGAAAAAAAAAAATCAATCCAATGCATTTATTATGATACAGAATATTATGCATTTATAACCTAAAATAGTTTTTTTAAAAAAAGGCTTGGTAAAAATCTATACAATTGGTTAATGAGTTAGAAATCAAGAATTACTGTCTAGTACAGATTTAAGAAGATAAAATTAGCCTATCCAGAGAAAAGACAAAGAAAAAAAACTAAGAAAGATGAATATAATTTACTTCAGTGAGTAAATACAGGATAGTATTACACAAAAACAGATACAGACTAAACAAGCTGTGTGGTTATTTCCAGATTACATTATTTTTATTTGTCAACAGACTTGGAATTGACAAAGATTGCTCCTTATTTCTGTAATGAAAGTTGTCAATTAATATTCCTATATTCTTAAAATGCATGATTGTATCATTTTTGAATCACATTAGTAATTAATTACAAACTTAAAATTTTTATCTCTATCAAAATGTATGTTTTCATTTAAAAAAAGAAAAGACATTATATTAATAAGAACTAGGGTAGTGGCTAAATTTACCTTATTAGTGGCTGGTGTAATGCAACCAATGATGCATGAATTGTAACAGATACAACAGAAAGGTGGAAATAATCAAACATAACATTAACATGATGATGAAGGCCTCTATGGAGGCTAAAGTGCAGCTTCAGTGTTCTGTTACTTATTAGTTGCAAGGTGTTCAAGTCATCTGCCCTATAAAAAAAACAGTGCATTTGCATGTAAGCAAAGAATAATTAGTAAAAGTCGATATTTTATAGAGTAGTTTAAACTATCAAATACATTTAGTTACTTAATTACTTTTTTAGAGCTTAGAATGAAAGTAATTTTTAAAGCATCCAATTTACATTTAGACAACAATATGAAACCTAACAATCAGAAAATAGGCAGAGCCTACCTGTTCTATATCAGTCCATATGGACTTTTTTCACAAATGCCCCTTTAAAATGAGTCTTTTTGATACTTCAGTAATTATTATCAGGCAAAATTTTACTCCACAGGAAATACTGCTCATTACAGGGATACAGTATAACGTAGGTGAAATCCTATGATAATAAATCCCCAAAGGTATTTCAAATCATTTTTATTGTAAAAAATTTTTTGTTATTATCCCTCTCTCAATTGGAAGCAGAGTTGGCATCATCATCCCCAAATTCTCAAGACTGAGGAATGAACAAACATAAGGGGGGAATGCAACTATGGACTAAAGTCAACTTACTATTTTCTAGTAATGGAATAACTTGTACCACTGATGTAAAGATAGTGGTCACCAGAGGTTCTGAGGGGAGTCGGAGGGAAGAATAGGTATAACATGGGGAATTTCTGGAACACTGGAATTGTTCTGCAGGACTTTGCAGTGATGGCTACAGGCCATTATATATTATCAAAACCTATAACATAGTGTGGTGCAAAGTGTAAACCATAGTGTAAACTATAGACAATGGTTAGTAGCAATGATTCAATATGTGTTCATCAACTGTAACAAATGTACCACACTAATGAAAGATGCTGTTATTTGGGAAAAGTATGGGAGGGGAGGGGGTGATATGAGAAGCCCCTATATTTTTTAGGTAACATTTAAGTAATCTAAAGCTTAAAAAAAATTGTTATTAAATGGTGCTCAAAAATAAGCATGCCATTGGTAGATACTTGATTGGAGATAACAGTCTATTAGATTTATACATATAAAAAATTTCAAACAATGCCATGAAAGTTATATCCATATATACTTTAAAAAATACATAAATTGTTAACTGCCAACAAAGAACTACCCAATCATTTCAGTCTGCCCACTTTAGAATTTTGACTTAAAGAAAAAAAAGTCCCATAAAAATCCTTTGTTACCAAACAGATTACAGAAGAACAGTAGCTGCCACATGAAAAATTCTTATTCCTCAATGATACTGTAAAGGACATTTAAGAAAGATCTTTCAGCAACACAACTGCCTAGTCATTTATCCTACATACAGTATGAATTTATAAACAATTTTCAAAAAGTATTTCTAAAACTACCTTTGACATTTAAAACAATCCTTCAAAAATAAAATTGCTCAAAAGATCTGATTTTTTAAAAAAATGAATAAAATTTGTCCCCAAAAATACACAGCTCTTGTCCAAATGTGTGGGTAAATCAGGATAGTCAGTCCTAAAACCCTCAAAGGCTCTAGAAACCAATGAATTAGAAATAACTGCTAAGTCTAAGAGTCATCAGTCTTGACAACTCTTAGATTATCAACAAAATCCCACCTAAAAGAGGTATCATTCATGCCAGTAAGAAAGATTAGCCAGTAATACAGTGGAAGAGTCAAGTTATATTTAAATGCCTTGTGGCAGTGGTATCATATCAACAGTGCAATTTCTAGAGTAGAGAGAAAAGGGTTCCATATTTCCCCAACTTGTCTGAGTTTGCTGTCTGAAGTTCATGAAATCAGCATGGACAAAGAAGAGCAGGTCTAGTGATGCTCATGAGATACTCTGAGAAGACAGAGGTAGTTCAAAACAAGAAAGGGATGGGTTAAATTCTAAGAAGAAAAGGGGAAGATAACACTAACATAACAGTCATGAATAACTAAAGATTTTAAAAATTGTTTGGTTAGCCTACTTACGAATAATCTCCATCTGTGAAGTGTAGATCCAAGGATAACAAAAAATTCATTTCCTCAAGGGTTTCTTCAATCTGAAGAGAAATGACAATATGAATACTTTTTGAAAATTTATAGATAGAAATATGCCTTCAGGTTTTACAAAATGTATTTATCTAAATATATATGAAGAGATGTTTACCTTTTTTTCATCCAACAACATTTTAACTTTGAAGATCATAACATCATTTAAAACAACCTCCTCATTTTTGTACAGAATTTGAAATGTTTTACTGCAAATCAGAGAATCATGAACTGAAGCTGGAAAGGCTAAAGTCATACCTAAAAGGAGATAAAATATGAAATTGACAAGCAAAAGGCAAAACATAATACATGTAAGTCAATATTATTTTAAAATCTCATGAGTTTGAAATCAGAACATCCCTAAAACTTTAATTTCTATGATAAAAATTAATAAATACATTATAAAAATTATAATCTGAGAAGGTAAATGAGAAAATCTCAAGATGGATATTTTAGCATGAACAATTGACATGTATGTATACCAAAGAAGAAAGCAATTTAGTTTTCCATAGTCCATTTGCTATCATGATCTTACTGCCCTATTCTTCAGAAATAACATGATGTGAGAAACAGCTGAAGAAACTGGGGATGTTCAGTCTAGAGAAGGGGAAATATGGATGTGCCAGGAGAGCTTCCTCTTCCTCTTCCTTTCCTTCCTTTGCATAATGATTTAATCCAAAGGCTATTATGTGGGATGAAGCAAGGTGGGCAACTGTGAAGTACAGGGAGACAGACAGAGTAAGAGGTCAAGGGTCCAACTAGAGTAAGCAGAGTGTTCAACATGGCATAGTGGCCTGACACTGGAGCCTGTGCAGTGTGAGGAGGGCAAGTTTGTCATGAGGTGTCAACCTGAGCAGAGTAAGGAGCACAATTTACATGGAGCAGTGGTTTAGAGCAGGTTATTAATAGAAGACCAAGCAAGATGAGGAAGGCAACTGCGTGGAAGGGTACCTATACTTAGGTGGGATAAGGCCCAAGTTGAGTGAAGAGGGTGTCCCTGAAGAACTGTGTAAACTGGTGTAGGGTGTAGTGGAAGGCTTTCATGCCGGAAAGTAAGGAAGTGCTCAAAGAATGAGCAGTTACACTGAAAGGACATAGAAGCCATCTTGAAGAGGCTCCCTATGTCATTATCTGGGATGAACCTAGATCATAATAATTTATAACAGTAATGGATTAACATCTACTGACTAAAATGGAAAACGAGTCCCTACTGATATAAATAAAAAAGTGAAGAAATAGTTTGATAAGGAACAGGATACTTCCTAGTGGAGAAGCCTCATAGACACCACCTTAATCAAGTGATCCAAGTTAACATCATCATAATGTACCAACTGAAATCATGTGCCAATTATTTTTTTTTTTTTTGTAATTCAGATTTTATTGCTTGTTAATTTTGTCATTCCAAACCATTTTAAGTAAACAAACATTGAGAAAATATACTGGGAGTGTTAACCAGATGATGGCAACATTGATGAGCCTGCTTGAGTGTTTGACATAAGTAATGGGAGGCACCACTGCCACTATCGCTCCCAGAAATTCATATATATCATAGAAAAAGAGTAAAAATAGTTCATTGGCATGTAACTATTAGCATTCTTGGTAATCTGTCAACCACAATAAGCCAGGACAATCTTAGAATTTTCAGAGCAAAACAATATATTTTATTCCATTAATAGAGCTAGCTCTTTCAGTTTCTTTTAAAAAACAAGCAAACAATTCAACACAACTAAACTTACATACAAACCTGAAAACAAAAGTTGACATATTCCAGTGGTCCTGAATTTTAATGTTTCTATCATATTAATTCAAGAATAAAACTGTGATTCAGCTTTTGAAAATGAGATTAAGTTCCATCATTGCAATTACCATTACTTTATAAATTCAAAAGTTTTAACTCAAGTCAATGCTAACCCTGAAAAAACCATGCATATAACTCAAGAAACTGCTCTCATGCTAAGGTAACATCTTTGAAAGTTCATTAGTCTTTAAAAACTCAGACCCAAGCTGCAGAAGTAAAACTTCAGGAACATTTCTACCCTTCTAGATATCACAGCAGTAGTTCTAAGTGTTCTTACAGCAGAGAAACATATACAGAATCACTATAAATCACACATGAACATCAATAACTTCTTTCCTGATAAGTAAAAACTACACCAATATCTTCTTCATGATTTCTTTAAAAAACAAGCATGTAATACAGCTCAACATTTGAAAGACTTCTATTCTATTATTGCAAAGGTGTTCAGGTTGAGAAATACATCTGTATAGTTGAAGAGACATTCTGAAAAGCAACAAGACTTGAAATGCGTTTTTATGTTAAGCCATTCAGAAGACTCAGTTATCAAACAACTAAAAATACACAATAGCAGATAAATAGGAACTTATTAAAATCA
Source organism: Dasypus novemcinctus (assembly GCF_030445035.2). NCBI lineage: Eukaryota > Metazoa > Chordata > Mammalia > Cingulata > Dasypodidae > Dasypus > Dasypus novemcinctus. The sequence continues at coordinate 41,964,999 of NC_080683.1, read as the reverse complement.
TTGTCTCCAACATTAAAAAAATTAAATTATATTAAGGCATCTTTTACTCCACCATGGTAAATGTAGGAAAGAGAAATGTTTTAAAAATAAGAGCAAGCACTTCTATTCAAAGTGCTTTGTAATGTTTTGGCAGATTTTTTTTTTTTTTTTGTATTATCTTATTTCACATACCATTGAAAGCTCACATGATCAAACTTTTTTACCTCAATCTAGAGGAAAGTATAAACAGTTATCCATATACTAAAGGGAAGCAGTTCATCCTTGAAAAATAAAAAGGAACTACAAAGAGTATTAAGTATTAAGTTCAAATACTAGTATATAAATTTCTCTGAAGCAATTTACGCTTAAGTAATTAAGAAAAAGAAGAGATGAAAAGTTTATTCAAGATGAAAAGCTCATTAACATGGATCATACTGCTGAATAACTGCTTAAGTATTTTGCTCCACTGGGATGAGAATTTATAAAGGACTTCATACTCCTTCAAAAATATATCACATCTACTAGAATAAGATCTTTTAAATTAACACTGATAATTTATTATTCCCATATTTGTCCATCCACAAACTAAACAGTAACTTTTTCACTTTTTATTAAAGCAAGTTTGTGAAAATAATTTAATACAACCAGATCTTTTCATGAACTTTTAGCTTACATTTTACACATAAGAAACATACAAAAAATTGTGTTTTATAAAAAAGCCACTTCAATCCCAGAAAAGAGTAATGAAAGATTCTGAACCCAGTTGACGTTTTAAAGGATGCTCTTTCCTTGTCTCATATTCCAAGTGCTATTTATCATCTTTAGAACCAGTTTTGCTTAAATGCTTAGTTCCATCCTCGAGGAAGCTCCCCTTTGTGATCTGTTTTATCTGCCAACTTTCGTTTTTGGGCTTTTGAAAGCTGTTCTTTTTTATCTTTTCTCTTACTTGATGGGGCTGTATTAGGAGTTTCAACTGAGATGATATTGCTGCGGGGACACCCATATGGTAGGCAGATGCTCTATCAGTTGAGCCAGATACACTTTCCAAGATTAACAATTATATTTTCTTAACCACAATTACAATTTGTATACTTTGTCTATTCTTTTAAAAACTGAAAACTAATACACCATACAGTAATTGTTTTATGAAAGCTATGTGGGACTATACTGGTTCAATGTGTGGTGACTCCTTGATCCTAAGAATGTTTCTAAAATCCTAAAGTCAGCCTTTTTTATTTATTCTATAAAATATTTCTGTTTTTCTCTTTTATACTTCTACATTGCTATTCCCAAAGGGTTCTGAAAACCAGAAGATGCAAACATATGTGTCTTGAATCTAAAACCACCTGTGCTTTTTAATATATACTTGATGATAACTTCCTCTATGAGGTTAGGAACCACATCTATCTTTTTCATAGTTTTAATTGAGGTCTGAACACTATGTCTAACACATAATAGGAAATCAACAGGTATTTACTGATTAATGCCCTATTTCCTTGTTTAAATGGCCCTATTTCCATTTGCCTATCAGTTATCTGCTAACCCAAACATTCAGATCTACACTTACAAAAACTTGTGATAATTGGGGGCCTGCAAACACTTACAGTAAGTCATGATAATTTACATTTTATCCTTATTACAATCTTTCTACATTTTATTTCCTTGGTTAAATAGCTTGCATTGGTACCTTTTATTTATTTTGTGAAAAAATGAGCATTTATTCAACCATACTTTATTAAGCCTCTAAAGCACCAGCAATTAAAAAGACATGAAAATATATAAGAACACTGCCCTTGTTTTCAGAGTTCCCAATCTAGTCTGATAGAAACATTCAAGCAAATAATTGCAGGACAATGTGATAATCTTTTAACTGCCTATATTTCTGAAGGCCAGAGCAAACAATAATGTAATAGTCTCTATCTCCAAAGCTGGGTGAAAAGACAATAGCAGATACAGAAGGAAGCTGTTGAATTTAGAGAAAGCAAAATGATGGCTTATAATGCCAAATGAAGTTTCACAACTACTTCAAAATTTATTGAAAGATTTAACTTTATGGTGAGTGTTCCATTCTAGCCTTCCTCTTGATGTTAGTTTTTTTTAAACTATCACCTATATAAAAACAATGAGTGGTGGTAGGTAGGTAGAATGAAACATACGTATGTGCAAGATTATACATGATAGAGGGGAGACCTTAAGAAAAACCCCAAATACAAATCACTAGAAATTTCTCTTCTGCTCAATCAAGATCGTTTTCTTATTGTTATTAGTCCAAATGCTTATCTAGTTGTGAAACTTCTATCAAAGTAGAAAACGTTTTTTAGTAGTAAGACTTTCCCCACAAATTACATTGTGAATTTATGGAATTCCCTTTTTTCTCCTCATAAATGGCAGTCTTGCTAATACCATTAGCTACCAACTATTGAGCACTTACTTTGTGCTGCGCACTGTATTTTACATGTATCATTACTAATCCTTCTGGCAAATCTATACAGCAGGGATTAATATACCATTTTATAAACACCAAAGTCCTTACAACCTAAATATTTCATCCAGGAAACAAATATATAAGCTGTTTGCTCCAAAGCCTGTGCTTAATCTTCTAGGTCATGTTGCCTCTTGCTGACATAGTGCAAACGTGAACAGTTCACTTTTACACATACCACAGAACTCCTGTACTAGTAGGAAACAGCTCACTGGGGAAAGAATAGACCCAGTGAAAGCATAAAAAGGTTAAATAAGATGAGTTCTTATTTAACCATTAGCAATCAGCTATCCTGTCTATAAGTAAAGCTAATTATTGAAAGCTAAGATAGGACAGATAGTAAAAGTGGCTGCCAGTAGACTTCCTTCACAGTGGATTGTCTTTCCTTAAATCGAACTGATTATGAGACTCTATAGAGTCCACCTTGTTTCAGCTTTTTAACATCTAGGACAGTGGTTAGGACAGAAAGAGAAGGCAGGAGGAAGGGAAATGAATACTTATTAAGGCACTGCACTAGGGTCTGGACACAATTTTCTAATTTATTTATTTATTTTGATGTACTGAGGGCAGGCACTGAATTCAGGACCTTGTATGTGAGAAGCCGGCATTCAATCGCTGAGCCACATTGGCTTCTGAGTTGGTTTTATCATTTGTTTTGCTTGTTACTAGTTTTTGCTTTTTTTCAGGAGCAACTGGAACCAAAACCAGGACCTCTCATGTAGGAGTTGGGAGCTCAACTGCTTGAGCCACATCTGCTCCCTCTAATCAAATCTGTACAAACACACTGCAAGAAAGGGATTATTCCCATTTCACCGATTAGGAAAGAAAGGCTTAGAGAAGTGGAGTTACTTGTTTAAGATCATATAGATAATGAGTGGCAGAGAAAAATTTCAAACTAGTTATGCCCAAATTCAAACATTTTCTACAGATTAAACTAGTTTTATAAGCATAGACACCTTTCTTACATTACTAGAAGGACTATAACAAAACTTTATGTATATAGCCCTTTATTGTTTGTTAGTACTTCCACTTATCTTATTTAATGCATGATGATCTTGAGAAGCAGGTAATACTTCTCACAGATGAGAAATGGAAGCTCAGAGAGGTTTGAGTTTTTCAAGGTCACATGAAAAAAAGGCCAGTCTCCTGATTTCAAGTCATTACTCTGCGAACTAAATCACAGCTACATCTTTGAGAGTACATAAGATACATGATACATATCTAGTGCCATAAAACGGTGACCCAGATCAATATCAAAATTGTAACAAGAACTGCCTTAATTGCCTTTCTAGAAAATTAAGATCCTCCTTCTTTTGGTTGGATAGTCATTTCAATTTTATAAACCCTTTCACTCTTGCATTACAATAACACAAAATTTATTTGGCTTCAACCTTTGGAATCAACCCACAGAAAAAGAAGACAAGATTTTAACCGAAGTTGAATGTTAGTACCCTTATATAATATAAAAGATGATTTATCGAATACAGGTAGGGAAGTGAAAGGGAGAGAAAAAACTTGAAGGAAAAAAAGAGAGAATATTTATATCCTATTTTACAAACTGAGGATCTTTCTGTGGTTGCTGAAATGGGAAAAGGAACTTTAAATATATAGCTTGAAGCTAGGTATTATCAGGGAAAGAGATGAGAATAACAGTATCTCTTTAAAATGGTAGGGGGAGAGGGAGGGAGAATAAGTTAAAATAGTCTTTTATCATAACACAGTCTATTGATAAATGTCTATATAAAGGTAACCATCAGGACTAGAGAAATAGTTGAAAGTGGTTTCATCTAAACAATGAGCTGTATGGTTTTCACTACTGGTCTTCCTGGACTAACTAATCTTTTAAACATTTGTCTGTATTATTTGGATAAAAAATCATTTTTAACCAGAAAAAGGGGATAGATGGATATTAAAAAACAAATATAATAAAATGTTTCCTTTTTAATAATATGATCACTATTAGAAATGGAGACTTGTTAGCTGAGCTTTTTATCCAAACTGAACATTGTCCTCTAAAATTTCAAACCAAGATCAACTTCCTAGAAACAGCAATCATTTTTCTGTTGTAGAAATCTCTGACTGCTTTCTTATTAATCAATTTTCAATGGCCCTATAAATAGTCATTGTCTTTTATGACTGATGTTATTGTGGATGACAACTATTTCTTGACACAAGCCTCTCACTGTCAGTACAATCTTGTGCTGGAAATAATTTAAATTTATTGTGGTAAGTTGTATAACGTCACTTAATTATTTCCAACATATCCAACTGCTCTACAGCAATTTACAGACAAAAATAATTATCTTCTCTTTTCTTCCTGAAAGTTTTCCAGAAATATATAAAAGGTATAGGAATTACAATATAATACAATGCAGGAAAGAAAAGGTATTGAGATGAAAGTATAAATCAAAGAAGAAAAATGACACATAATAAAAAGCATAGTGAAAAAAAATCCTAGCCTTAAAAGAAAAAAGGAATTATTAAAGAACAGAAAGACAAACAGGATTAACAGAGAGAATAAGTTATATGTGTATGAGGAATGACTCTGGAAATCAACTATGTTCTTTTTAGAAGTAAGTCAGCCAAATACATAGGTGTGATTTCTGGAGGCAGAAAAACTTGGCAACAACACCTTTTCCTAACAAATTTACTAATAGTCCTAAATACTATTATAAAATGAAATAAATCTTGTAGAAGGGAAAGACATAGAAGATTGAAGCAATATCTCTAAGTCTGGAATAAAAAAGCTGCCTTCTTCCCTCTTTTATTCAGATTGTGGGTGAGGAAACTCACCAAAATTATAAGTACATGATTTTGGATTCACCCAATACCTGTGAGCCTCAATAGGTCACTACATTACATCAACCACTGTCCTCTATAATTTTCATATTAATGTTAACATTTAACATTAGAGAGGCTATTGGGGACACACTAGCAGGAAATACAATTGGAATACCAGATTTCTAATATGAAAAACTGAGTATGTCTGTTTTTTGGGTCTAGAAATAGCCATTTCTTGCATTATTATCTGTTCATCTTTATCATTCGAACTTGAGTAACTTGATTATATAAAGGTTCTTAGCTGCCCAGCACGAAAGAAAGTGCAGCCTGCCCAAGAATGGCGCCACACACAGAGAGAGCTGACACAACAAGATGACGCAACAAAAAGAAACACAGATTCCCGTTGCTGCTGATAAGGATAGAAGCGGTCACAGAAGAACATGAAACGAATGGACAGAGAGCAGACAACTCGGGGGTGGGGGGTGGAGAGAAATAAATAAATAAATCTCTAAAAAATAAAATAAAATAAAAATAAAGATTCTTAGACAACAGTCCAAAAAGCAAAAACTAAAGGCTGGACAAGTTGTAAACAAATGCTATTAAACATTTTTTTTTCAGGGAGAACAATGTAAGAAACTGAAGAACTGAGTGAAAATGAAGGGTTAGGGTAGGATTCATAGATTTGATCTTTTTGTTCTGTTTGCCATAAATACTCCATTGCTTCTATTTATTTCTCCTAAAGAATTTAAAGAATGGTAAATTTGAAAACTGTCCTATAAGCCTTACCCGCAAAGTAGCTAGGTTTGAAATACATACTGTTCCTTTGAGGAGCATACAACGTGCAAGTGCACTAGTATTTTTTAAGTAAATGTGTTTGAATGGATGAATAAGCAAATGACTTCAAAGCAATCTTGAGAAAAAACATGGTAGTGTGTGGAAAAGAAGTATCTTTTAAAAGTAAATTATTTGTGGCAGGCACCAGTCTTTACATGAGAAGCCAGTTTTTGGAAAACAATAGCTTTCCATTACATATAATTTTAGTTTATTGTGGAAAATCAATTTTGTGTTTATTTTTGTAGCATTACACTAGAAAATAATTAAAGAGATTGTGTACTTAATTAAATTATAACTGTCAAAATAGCAAGCTTGAAGATTATATTCTGCATGGAAGATGAAAAAATACATAAAAATCTCTCTTGCTTTTTTCTCACACTTTCACAAAGTAACAAATTCTCATCTTTCATATCTGAACTATAATATCAAATATGACTTCACAAGATTGATTAGTTTCCAAATGCTTTATCAATGTGTTTTATTTTCAATTTTCTAATTTAGAATGTGTTATTTTTCTTGTCTGTTGGATGCAAAGGTATTTGCATAGTTTTAAAAGTAAAATGACCCTGAGAAAAGTGTGAGAGGTGCCTCTTTTCCCCTACCCCAACACTATTGCCAATGTGATGACCTTTAATTTGTATAGTGTTCCACAGCTTGTGAATCTTGTTTCATCCTCTGGGCACCTCTGTGATGAGGTATACAGAACAGCAAATTGAAGGTCAAAGAGAGTATGATCATAAAACCAGGGAGTAGAGAGCCAGAGGGTACTGCATTGTAGTTCAGATATGGGAGACAAGAATTTTTTATTTTGTAAAAGTGTGAGAAAAAAGCAAGAGAGATTTTATGTATTATTTGCATGGTAGAAATATTACGTGCATCCAACTTTCCCAGTCAATAATGCAAAGCTGATAGTATCAGAATCTAAAAACTGAACTGGTAGAAATTGACTAAATCTGGACTCATAACTAATAAAAATCAAATTCACAATCCCCAGGGAAAGGTACTTAAAGAGAAGGCACTCCAACTGGGCATTTATGAAACACTACTTGTCACAATGCCAAAATAACATTACTTTGTAAATAAGGTTAATTACATGTAATATTTGTCATGCAAATGACTAGAGTGAATCCTGAATTGTGTTAATTTTGATGAAAGTTTCCTTTCTTTTTTTTTTTTTTTTTTAATTAATTTTTTTATTGACTTTGTAATAATGTTACATTAAAAATATATATATGAGGTCCCATTCATCCCCACCCCCCCCACCCCCCCTCTCCCCCCCCAACAACACTCGTTTCCATCATCATGACACATCCATTGGATTTGGTAAGTACATCTTTGGGCATCTCTGCACCTCATAGACAATGGTCCACATCATGGCCCCCACTCTCCTCCATTCCATCCAGTGGGCCCTATGAGGATTTACAATGTCCGGTGATTGCCTCTGAGGCACCATCCAGGGCAGCTCCATGTCCCAAAGACGCCTCCACCTCTCATCTCCTCCTGCCCTTCCCCATACCCATCGTCCACCATGTCCAGAAAGTTTCCTTTCTAAACAGTATATAGTTGATGGAAAATGATCATGGAACTTGAATGAAATATACTTGTTCATAAAATAAATTAATTTCTTTTTCTAGAATTTTTTTTCTCTTAAAAAGACATAAAGAAGGGGCTGAGAAGCTGTAGAATTTCTGTTTTTCTGATGAGTAAACCTAGACCAAACTAAATAAAGTAAACAAGCTTGACAAAATGCAAGTAATGGGAAAAAGATTCTGGTATAAAACCAGGCTAAATAAAGATATTCCAATATCTAAACTGTTAATGCTAAAAAGATTGGCTGCTGCCAAAGAAGGATGAATAATAAGTTGGCACCTTGAACCTATCTCTGGAAAAAATCTTGATTGTGTCTGTAGTGCTACCTTCTCACTGGCAAATAAAATAATTAATGACTGGAAGATCAGTTGTAGTAAGTAGTCACTGAAGGAAAACACTATCAAATATGTATCAACAAGAAAATGATAGCAATACCTGCACGTTAAGTGTTGTCAATTAAATAATCAAGAAACAGAATTAAGACAACCCCAAAAACCACATAGCTCACAAATTACTGAAGGCAAAATACTTAAAAATCTTGGAAAAACAACCTAGTGAGATTATATGAAAGCATAGAAAGGACTGTAAATGAGACTATATGAAAGCATAGAAAGGACAATGTCAACTCCGGGTATCAGGATACAAATTGTTCTCAAAGCTCCAGAAATGTTGACTGACACAGCTGACTTTAGACCACTGCAACTACTGGAACCTGAGATCCCTGTCCAGACTCTTTAGTCTAAACTATGCCAATCAAGATGAAGCCACTCCTACTCCTTACTGGGGACAGAAAAAGTGTTCGTGACTGAATTGTAATACACTTAAGCAGCAAGAAAAAGTCACTCAAGGAATACTGGATAGGAGGAATAATCATGGGTTACTGTCAAGTTTTTTGGTTATTCACTTCTGATATAATTTCCTTATCTACATTCACAAGAAGTATAGCTAAAGAAAATACTTCCACAAAATTTAGAACAAGATAATTTATTAATAAAAGAAGTTAAACATTACCATGAAGCAAATATTTTATTATTGAAACACACCAACCAAATTAAATACTGTGTATCCTCTACACCAACTCCAATATTTAACTGAAAATATTTTAATTTCAAATGGTAGATTTATCCACTGGTCATTATTATTTTTGGCTATTAATTCTGACCTCTACAAACTTTCTTGGGATTTCTTTGTAATATCAGGCATGGCTAAAATATCTACACCTCTGAGGTATTTATTTAGAATCTGAGGGAAAAAAAGATAGAAAGGACTTCTGGGATATTACATAAAGATGCTAAATGATATAGTTAATGGTTTAAAATGTTTAATATGTAATAGATTTTTCTGGGTTAAGTTTCTTAAATAAGTTTCCTTAATAATCTCACATCTAGACACTTCAAAATAAATGTTATTTCATCAATTCTGAACTAAGATAAACCAAAATACAAAAATATTAATGTAAGCATAAACTATTAATTCAGTCTCAAAAATCTCTCAGGTTCTCATAAAAAGAAAACTTCAGGTGTCAAGGACTAATATTCACACATTTAACTTTCTCTCCAAACTTCATGACAACAGAGAAGAAACTGACCATATTTAGGAAGTTTATTTCTTAAAAGTAGTTATCAATCTACTTAGCATTTGGAATTTGAGTCAAATTCTTGCCATCTTAAATATTCCACAAACTAAAGTCTTTCTACTAGTTTTTTTTCAACTGGCAACATTAGGAAATAAATAATAACAAGTACATTTAGTCTATTAGATTTAAGGAATTTCAAATTTTTATAAATCAGTTGTTTTCCTATCTCTGTATTTCATAGAAGAAGAATTACAAAAGAAGAACTATTTAATGACAATAAATATGTACTTTTACATGTATGACAGACCAAGAAGAAATTTTTTTTCTTAAAAAAAATGTATATATATATAAAAACAACAGGCCTCCCTGAGCATTTTGATAGTCTTCAGGAAAACAGAGTAAACTCTCCATTATGTGCAATTCTTTAAAATTTAATATTAACCAGCATTTTAAAATCCATGGTATGCTAAAAAGATTATACTAAACATTTCAAATTTTTTTAAAATTAGAAAATGGGCTGAATTATGTTCAGCACAGTTTCAGTGTTGTATATTTTATTATTTTATGATGCTTTGGACATGAGTATTCACATAAGCATACATGGGAAGTCTCTAGAGGGTTTCATTAACCGCTACTTCTCCTAACTACATGAAAAAGAGAGCATATTGTACTGGGAAACTCGAAAAAATGCCCACTGATTATGTCAGAGCCATCAGTTTTAGCTTAAACCCTTTTATGCTGGTATTTTTCCTTAGATTATAAATAAGTAATAATGCTGCTATGACATATTTAGTTTATATCTTTTGACATTGCTTTCTGCCTCTTTCTTTTCTAATTAGAGCAATTAAAGCAGAAAAAAATCGTTTTAAAAAAATGCTCTCAAAAGGCACACAATAAAACAAAAATACTTTAACAATCATAAATCAAATTATAATATTTGCATTCCCTGTATACCTTTTAAAATACATCTTACGATGATGTAATTGATACCACCCCTACTACTTATGTTTGTTTTCATGAATTTTTCATATACATTCTTACATTTACTCAAAATGCTGTTAAGTAGGCAAGGTACCTCTAATCAACGCTGTTTTACTGAGGCTCAAATATACTCCTTATAAGGGGCATTATAATGAAGCTCTTTATATTTTTATATTTTAAATTAAAATATAAGTTATTACTAATTATTAAAATGTTGCATATTTATGAAAAGTTATCACTGACCATTAAATGTTGTGTTTGATTTTTTTAAAACTTGAAAATATTCCTTGGCTTACCTGTTGCATGTAACAAACTAGCTTCTACTCTGTGGGGAATTCTTGGTGGAATTTTCATGGATGCACGAATCTGGTAAAAACTAAAGCAAAATAGACAAGGAAGTCATTTTGAAACATATTTAAGAAACTATGAAATGTTCCAACTTCTATATCCCTAAATGGATTAAAATAAAGTTGGTCTGCTTTTAGATTGGTCTCCTATATTTACTGTTGTTGGAAAAAACATATCAGATCCACAGATCAAATGTTAGCATGGCATAAAACCAAAACGGAAACCCAACATGTATAAAGATGAAAGAGGCAACACATATATTACTTCCTAATTTATATGAAAGAATGTTGTTGCAACTTATGAAATTACAAGGATATTTAAGAGTTTCATTGTTTAATTCTGCTTACTCATTTTTTCTTATAAAAAATAATTAGCAATGTTTTCTCAAGAATAATTGTAAGTAAAAATAGTATTAATTATAAAGGATGGAGGAATAAAATATGGGTTAGAGTGGACTTACTTGTATTCTACTATAGAATTATTGTAACTCTAGCAATGGAAGAAATTATATCATTGATATGGAGACAGTGGCTACAGGAGTTGCTGAAGGCAGGGAGAGGGAAAGAGAGGAGTGATATTGGGCTATTTTCAGAACTTGGAGCTGTCCTCAACAATATTGCAAAGACAGATGCAGGATATTATATAACCTGCCAAAATCCACTGAATGAATGGGAGAGAATGTAAACAACAACATAAACTATAATCCATGCTGTATAGCAATGCTCCAAGATGTACTCATCAAATGCAATGAATGTACCACACTAATGAAATAAACTGTTGATGTGGGAGGAATGGAGGGTGTGAGGAGTGGGGTATATGGGAATCTCATATTTTTTAATGTAACATTTGTGTGATTTATGTATCTTTAAAAAAAATTTTTAAATGTGAACAAAAAAAATTGGTTTCATATTTTAAATGACAAAGACAATGAAGTATGTAATTGGTTGAAAGAATTTAGTTTTTTCTCCCAAGATCAGAGCTATTTGTTTATGCACTTTTACTTGCTTATATATCCTAAAGGATTTAAATATATATATATTTTTTAAATTAAAATTCTATCAGTCATTAGCAATAAGTTTAAATTAGAAGAAAATTATGAGGTAAAAACATAATATGGTTGTGTTTTAACATCATTATAGCGCAAGTTTATGTATGTAATGGAGGATACGCACATACATACACATGAATACTAAAAGGTAAATCAAGATAAATCAAGGATGAGTTTTAGATGGCTGAGGAGGTGAATATTTAATTCTAACTTTTCTTTAATCATTTCCTAGAAAGTAGTTTAAAAATTATTAAAATTTACAAAAACACAAAATACATAAACTGATTACTTTTATTACTAGGAAGGTATGGTACTGGAGAAGCTATATGGTGAGGTTGCATAAGCATAATTTAAAAAGAGTAAATGAAAGGATAGTTAATTAAATTTAGAACCTTTAAAGTCACAATTGGCCTAAAAGGGACATGACAAAACCCCATAGAGATGGATGATTAGTTAAGATGAGATCTTTCTGAAAACATGAGATGACTGAGAACTAAAATCAAAGTGGAATCAGTAGGAGCCCTGAAACAAGAACAAGAGGAGAGCAAAGTTTTCTAGGAACTCTTCAATATCCTATGCTGGTAATTTTAACCAAATATTAAGTAAAATACTGCTATTTTAAATATATAGGTACACAACAAAAAGCCCACTAAGACTGAACAAGTGATAGGTGCTCCATATTAAACTTCTTAAGGGCAGGGATCATTTCTTGTTCATAAATGTATATCCACAATCTTAAAATAATGATTTGTACACAGTTAAGTGTTCAATAAGTGTCTGCTGAATTTCAAGACATTTAAACAACGCTGTACTTTAATATATACTACACTAAAGAATACCATATACTAATTTAAATTCCCTGAATTTATATGCATTCATTTGTTTGCTTACCATTTATTGAGCACCAATATGAGAACCACTAGGTTAGGTAGTAAAGATACGGAAAAAACGACCACTAAAAGCAAGGACATGCACTACTTAAAATGAACTTCATTTTTGCTTTTAATATTCATAAACGCATCCATTATGACTATAAATACATTGCTTTATTAAAAATTTAAAGGTGCAAATTCTAAAAAATGAATATAACTTTAAAATGTACACATGTAAACTAATTTTTTGTAAATGAAACATCAAATCAGAAAATAGAACTAAAAAAAAATCAAAGGATAAAATACTTCCTTTTTAAGAGCTATGGTAGGCTAGGTTATTTGGAAATAACTTCTTGCAAAAAATCAACTAAATTTGCCAGATAAAGTATAAAAATATAAATTCATAAAATCAATGAAGACCTAACATGACAGTATAGAATTAGTAAATCAAAACTTAAGATAGTAAGATTTTGACAATATTCTTTCATAATTTGTAACAAACGTCTCACTACAATGCAAGGTATTGGTGGATGACTGATGTATGGGACCCCTGTATGATGTTATGCATGTTTACTTTGTAAGTTCACAACTTTTACTGTACACTAATTGTTTATCTATGTCTATATATAAATGATATAAAGATAATATAATAATAGGGTGGGATGAGGTAAAAAATATTTTGGTTAGTGGTAATATTTTGACAATACTCTTTAATCATTAGTTAAAAATGTTTAACAACAATGCAAGGTATTGGTGATAGGGTGAGGTACTAGAGTCCTGTATGATGTTATGTACGTTTGTTTTGTAAGCTCACAACTATTACTATACACTTATTGTTTATGTATGTTTGTGTATGAGCAATACACGTCAATACATTTTTTTAAAAAGCAAAAAAAAATTAAAAAAAGAAAAGTTAAGGGAAAGCAAAATCATTGTGGGGTACTGCTTTTGTTCCAAGGGACCTTGTTGATACATCTTGGCAAACCTAACCTCAGTATTAACAACCTGGCTAATAGTCCTAATACAAAAAGAACATCTAAACATTGAGAAGAAAAATACTAATGAACTAATAATAAAAGGAAGAAAAGCTTAATGAAGTGCTCTGCTGGTAAAGTTGTGGGCAAATACGAATTCTCCTATGCTGATAAGAAGGCAAAATGTTTAAACCCCACATGGAGGGGGATTTGGCAATAAAGAGAAAAAATGGATATGCATTTACTGTGACTCAGCATTTCACTTGCAGGTAAATCTCCCAAGATACACTGGCAAAAATACTAAATGATAGTTGTATGAGATAATTCATTGAGGCATTTGCTATTATAGCAAAAAGCAGGAAATGACCAAACTACCCATCAATAGGGCACTGGTGAATAAACTATGGTGCAACAGTACGACGGAGTACCATGCCATTGTAAAACGGAATATGAAACCTCTAATGGAATGACCTCTAAGAGGTACTGCTAGCTGAAAAAAAAAAAAAAAAAAAGGAACACAGAATATGTATACTATGTCTACCTTTGTGTAAGAAGGAAGGCTATGACTATATAAAGACCTATCTTTGAAAAAGGAAAAAAAAAAACAAGGAATGATACACCAAAAACTAAAAATAAAATGGTAACCTATGGTGGGTGGGAATGGGGAGAAGGGACAGGGATGAAAACAAGATCTCTCTCAACATACTGTACTTTACAGAGTTTTGATTATGGAACCATATAAATGTTTCATATAATTACAGAACAAAATTAAATAAAGAAAAAGTGACCCCTAAGAAACGCTAAAATAATAAATGCACATATCTACTTGATAGCAATTTCATGGAGAACTATTTCACATAATTTCTAAAGCACAGTATTTTGACTGCCTACTTCTAAAAATAAGAGAATCACATAGAAATTTTACTCAACATTTATAGTCTCATTGGTGGTAATGTAGCCACTATTATTTGCAACTATTTTATATAGACACACCTACACACACATTTGAGTAAAGCAAGCAATTATTTATGTTAGGAATCAAGATTTTCAGTGTAAGTGAAAAGAGATACATATAAAATCAACAGTAAAATTCTTGCAATCTTAAATTAGAACGGTAAATAGCATAAAGTCATGATCTATTTTTTCTCATAAAAAGGTATTTTCTAGCTCTGTCAAATGAAAAGGCTTAGGGGTAATGACTCAAAAAATGTGTACACTTAACATACATATAATCTCTAAACACTATTTGCATTAAAAGGAACCTGGGCTTTTTGGCTGACTTTGGTTCTAGAGTAGGAAATGTACAAGAGGAGCAAGGAACACCTAGTCAAAGTAAAAAACAAGGAAGCTATCAAATACTACTTGGATTGTCATATCAGAAGTTCAAAGGAACCAACCAGAAGGGTACTCTTAAAAAACCATCAAAAAGAAAAAGAATGCAATATTATTATCAACTATGTTAAAAATCCATGAGTTCATATTAGTACTAAATAAACAATTATATTTGAAAGATGCTAGGGCAAAAATGCAATATTCTGAAAACTAGTAAATAAGGGAAAAGAACAAAATATTTATCAAGCATTTCATGTACAAACCATATTTCAGAGTAACCAAATAGTTAATGAGGCAAAACTCTCTTGTACCCTGCTAATAATTCCAGCTAATAAAAGAGGATGGAGGGAAGCGGACTTGGCCCAGTGGTTAGGGCGTCCATCTACCACATGGGAGGTCCGCGGTTCAAACCCCGGGCCTCCTTGACCCGTGTGGAGCTGGCCCATGTGCAGCTCTGATGTGTCACTCAGGGGTGGACCCCCCATAGGGGAGCCCCACATGCAAGGAGTGCGCCCTGTAAGGAGAGCCGCCCCGTGAGAAAGAAAGTGCAGCCTGCCCAGGAATGGCGCCACACACACGGAGAGCTGACACAACAAGATGACGCAACAAAAAGAAACACAGATTCCCGTGCCGCTGACAACACCAGAAGTGGACAAAGAACACGCAGCAAACAGACACAGAGAACAGACAACTGGGGCGGTGGGCGGAGGGGGGAGGGAGAAGGGGAGAGAAACAAATAAAATAAATATATCTTAAAAAAAAAAAAAAGAGGATGGAAGAACATCACCATTTTAGAACCCCAAGTAAAATAATGATTCTGGGCAAAGATCATCAATGGGTACCATTAATTAGGTGATAGGAACTTTATAATGGATCCATAAGGTTGATAACACCTGAATCAATCTTATCACACACAAAGAAAACCAGTCAGACATTATATATATCCCCTGATGTAATGTAATATGAAGTACATACTATCACCTATAAAAGATTCTTCTCAAACCTCTACCAGATTTTAATCGTTTCTAGATTAAATTACCAATTATAAATTTTTAAAAATCTAAGAGATATAACCAAATACTGCCTGTGAATTTTGAGAGGATATGCATTTAAACACATAAGCTGTAAAAAACCATTCATGAGATGACTGAGGAAATGTGAAAATGTGAACATTAATGGATTATCTCATACCAAAGACTTACTTTTACAATTTCTTTATATGTAATAATGGTTTTGTGGATATGTTAAAAACTAAAAGTCCTTATCTGTTAGAGATGAATTTGAGAAAAAAAAAGCTGGGGCGTAACAAGCAAAACAAGAAAGATACAACTTGGGTAACTGTTGAGTTACGTGACATATATCTGTGTTTACCATACTTTTGAATGTTTGAAACTTTTCATTAAAGAAAAAAAAAGATTGGTACTGCCCCAAGTGCCTGGCAGAAGCAAAGGGAAATCCCCTCTCAAAGAATGATAAACTTGAAAATACTGGCAGAGATCAGAAATGACAAAAAGGGGCCTGTGGAAGAAAAAAATAACGGGGTAAAGAGAAAGCATGAAATATAAAATAATAGAGGTAAACAAAAATATATCAGAAGGAAAGTGGCTGTGGCTCAATCAGTTGGGCTTCTGTCTACCATATGGGAGGCCCTGAGTTTCTGTCCCGGAGCCTCCTTGTGAAGGCAGACCAGCCGGCAAGCGCCAGGGAAAGCCGACCAGCCTGCAAGTGCCGCAGAGTGCCAAACCAGCAAGGTGATGCAACAAAAAAGGGAGACAAGTAAAAATGCAGAAGAGTGCATAGTGAATAGACATAGAGAGTAAACAACAAGCAAGACGCGAGGTGGGGGGGCAGGGATAAATAAAAAATAAATACATACACACAGAAGAATGCACAGCAAATGGACACAGAGAGCAGACAGCAAGCAAGCCACATTGGCGGGGGGGGGGGTATAAAAAATACATCAGAAATTACATGAAATAAAAATGGACTAAAAGCTGCAGTTAAAAAGCAGTGCTCAAAGAATGAAAACGATAAATTCCATCATATGTGTTTACAACAAGCCAATTTAAAATATAAGGATAGGGAAGTGGATGTGGCTCAAGTGACTGAGCTCCTGTCTACCACATGGCAGGTACCTGGTGCCTCCTAAAGAAGACAGTGAGCTGGCACAAAAGACAGGTGTGGCAAGCTGATGCAACAAGAGACACAAGAAAAAAATAATAAGAGAACCAACAAAGCAGGGAGTAAGGTTCCTGGTGCCTCCTAAAGAGGACGAGTAAGAAGGTAGATGGCATGATGGCCAGGCACAGCAAGCTGATGCAACAAGAGACACAAGAAGAAAAACACCATGAAAGACACAACAAAGCACAGAATGGAGGTGGCTTAAGCAATTATGCACCTCCCTCCCATATCAGAGGTACCAGGTTCAGTTCGTGGTGCCTTGTAAAGGAACTAAGAGGATGAACAAACACAGCAAATGCTAACAATGAGGAGGTGGGGAGAAATAAATAAATCTTTAAAACATATATAAAGAAAGATAAAGTTATTAAGTAAAAGAATGGGAAAAGGAATATTTTGCAAATTTTAACCAAAAGAAAGCCGATTCACAACACTAGTATCAGACAAAATAGACTACAAAGAAAAAAAGCATTAGCAGAAATAAAAAAGGTCATTTCACAAAGATAAAACATTCAATTCATGAAATGAGAACTTTTAAATTCTAGGTACAAATTCTCAAAATATGGGCTATATCTGTTATAAACAAAAAACTACTGGATTTAAAATACAAAAGTCTGCCTTTGAATAGCAAAACAAACTATTTGAATTTTATGGTTATAATATTTTTGAATGTTTGTACTTGTCATCTTATTCTATGTTTTCTATTTTTGAGGCTGCTTACTATTTCCATTCTTCCCTTTGCTATGTTGACTGAGTAGCTTCTTTTTTTTTTTTTTACAATAACTTCAGATAATCTTATTCCATTAGCAATTAAGTAAAATTTTTTCAAAAATATTAGTAAATAGTTACAAGTATTTATAACAGTAAGTACAAAAAAACTGACTTCCACAGATGAGGAATTTAACAACTACTTTTTTTTAAAGATTTATTTACTTCTCTCCCCACCCCAGCTGTCTGTTCTATGTGTCTATTTGCTGCGTCGTCTTCTTTGTCCACTTCTGTTGTTGTCAGCGGCACGGGAATCAGTGTCTCTTTTTGTTGAATCATTTTGTTGTGTCAGCTCTCCGTGTGGGCGGCACCATTCTTAGGCAGGCTGCACTTTCTTTCGCACTGGGCGGCTCTCCTTATGGGGCGCAGTCCTTGAGCGTGGGGCTCCCCTACGCAGGGGACATCCTTGCACGCGTTAGCACTGTGCATGGGCCAGATCCACATGGGTCAAGGAGGCCCAGGATTTGAACCGCGGACCTTCCATGTGGTAGATGGATGCCCTAACCACTGGGCCAAGTCCGCTTCCCGCAACTAGGTCTACCACCATCATTTTTTTAAGTTTTATTAAAAAATAATCTGGAAAAATATATCAACTCACTAGCTTTTCAAAATGGAAATTTATTTTTCAAAAAGTCTACATGTGGAGCCAAGATGGCAGCAGAGTAAGGAGCTCCCGGAGACGACTTGTGAAACAGGGCAGATGGTGGTCACCCAGTGCCACCTAAAGCACCTGTTTGGAGGACCCAGGAGACCAGAGGAGTATCCTGCAACATCCTTGAGCGTGGAAGCAGGAGACTACCCATCTGCACAGAGGAATCATGAGTAAAGCATTCCACACCGCGGAAGTCGGTGCTTGTGGTATACAAGCCGCCTCAGGATCCATTCCATGGCTGGAGTCAGAAGTTCCATTTCCCACCATATAAACAGGAGGAAAACGCAGTGTGGCACCAACTTCAGCTACTGATTAGTGGATTTGGCAGGCTGAAGTAGAATCCTAGAAACAACTAAACTTTGAGCCTGTTCAGGACAGAGGGAAGCTGGTGGCCACCATTTTGATTCCACCCCAGGCACGAGGGAAAGAGGAGCTGACTGAAAATCATAGTGCTTGTAAGGACCATCTTCTTTCCACCCAGGTTGGATTGCAGGTCTACCCTAAACCACAGTAGCCACATCCTGCAGGGAGGAAGCTGGGGGGATCTGCACCACCTCTCTGGGAAACTGCAAGCCACACTGCAGAGGCTGGTGCCCATCCTATTCTAGGGGTGTAAGCCACCTCAGGAGCTATTCGTGGCTGGAGTTGGAAGCTCCATTTCCCATAAATGATGGAAGAAGAGACAGTTGTCCACTGACCTCGGCTACTGATCAGTGGACTCGGTTGGATAAAGTATAATCTTAGAGACATCTACGGTCTGAGCATGTTCAAGTAGGAAAGAGTCTGGTAGCTGCCATTTTGACTCTGCCCCCTGGCATGAGAGGAAGCCTGGCTGACTGAAATCCAGTGAAGTTAGGGACGGCATCTTTCTTTCCATCAAGGTCAGACTGCAGCCCTAACCGAGGCTCCAGCCCCACCTCCAGCAGAGAAGTAGCTGGCAGGATCTGCACCAAGCTCTCCAGGCAACTGCAAGTGCTCTCTGCTGGCAGAGGGTGAATAGTTGGACACCTGGGGCTACATCCCTGTATCCCAAGAGAATAGGAGAGGAGCTGGGTATCCTCAGCCTCTCTGGGCAATGGCAGGAGTTTTCAGCCCAGACAAACAGGTTTGTGTAGTGCCTATAAGCCCATCTCCACCTCTGTCCCCCCACCGGATAGGAGGGAGCTGGTGTTGTCTTAATCTCTCAGGGCAACTTCAGACAGGTTTGGGCTGCAAAAGCCTGTTTGGCACCTATGGCTCCACCTCCATCCCCAATAGGACAAGAGATGGACGGTGTTTGCCCAGCCTCTCTGGGTAACTGCAGGTGCTTTCGGCCCACATAACCTCGTCTGTTGGGTACTTGTGGACCCATTGTCACCCCCCAATAGGAAAAGAGGGGGCTGGTCTTCCAACAGTCTTTTTGGGCAATGGCAGACCTTTGGCTTGCATGGACTGGATTATTGGATGCCTATGAATCCACCCCCACCCCCAATAAGACAGGAGGGGTCTGGTGTATCCACAGCCTCTCTGGACTACAGTGGGTGCTTTCAGCCAACAAGGTCTGAACTGTTGGGTGATTGTGGATCCAACCATGTGCCTTAAGAGGACAGAAGGGGGCTGGTGTTTCCTCAGCCTCTCCAGGGAAGAGCAGGTATTCTTGGCCTAAAGGGACTGAACTGTTGAGCGTCCATAGAACTACTCCTACCACCCAATAGGACAGGAGGGAGCTGGTGCTTCCTCAGCCTCTCTGGGCAACGGTGGGTACTTTCAGCCTACAGGACTGAACTGTTGAGCATTTGTGGTTCTGTTTCCACCCCCTAAAAGGGAGAAGGGACAGTACTCACTCAACCTCTCAGGGCAACTGCAGGCATATTTGGCCGATAGAGATTAGATTGTTGGGCACTCCAAACAGTCCATTCCCACCCCTGGAAGGTAGAGGGTCTGGTGCTATATCAGTTTACCTGAGCAACTGTGGTCATTTTGGACCCACACAGCACAGATTACTGACCAAAACTATAGTTCCATCCCTGCCTAAGGTAGGGGAGAAAAGGGTGTGAGGCTTCATCAGTGTTTCCAGGTGACTACAGACGGTCTTGTTGTGTTCAATTCGGATTATTATACATGGCTGCAGCTCTATACCTATGCCTTAATGAGGAGAAAGGTGGGAGAAGCTTTATCACTTCCTGGGGCAACATGGGCAGCTTTGGCCTTTATAGCTTACAGCACCAACTACATCCTTGGCCCCTACTATACAACCAGCAAGGGAGAAAAGATAAGAAATCCCTAAACTAAAGGCAGAAACTACACCTAGAATAAATACATCTAGCAAGCCAGATGCAGAAATGCCAACAAAATATTACAATCTATACCAAGAAACAGGAAGAGATGGCCCAATTAAAGGAACAAGATAAGCCCACAGATGACACACAGGAGTTGAGACAACTAATCTCAGATGGTCAAACACATCTCCTTAATAAATTCAGTGAGATGACTAAAGAGATTAAGGATATTAAGAAGACATTGGATGCACAAAGAAGAATGTGAAGGTATACACACAAAAATAGCAGACCTTATGGAAATGAAAGGAGAAGAAATGAATACACTGGAAGCATATAATAGCAGATTTGAGGAAGCAGAAGAAAGGATCAGCAAGCTTGAAGACATGGCCTCTGAAAGGGAACAAACAAAAGAACAAATGAAGAAAATAATGGAAAAAATTGAACAGGGGCTCAGGGAACTAAATGGCAGCAAAAGACGTGCAAACATACATGTCATGGGTGTCCCAGAAGAAGAAGAGAAGAGAAAAGGGGCAGAAGGAATATTTGAAGAAATAATGGTGGAAAATTTCCCAACCCCATTGAAGGACATAGATATCCATGTCCAAGAAGCACAATGTATTCCCATCTGAAAAAGTCAAAACAGACCAACTCCGAGACACATACTAATCAGAATGTCAAATGCCAGAGACAAAGAGAATTCTGAGAGCTGCAAGAAAAAAGCAATGCATAACATTTAAGGGATACCCAATAAGATTAAGTGCTGATTTCTCACGAGAAACTATGGAGGCAAGAAGGCAGTGGTTTAAAGGTTCAACGCGGACCAGTAGAACATCCCTGTCTATATATAATAACAGGAGTTTAAAATGCTGTTTGACAAATGGAAAGGAGAAATGAGTTTATATGGCTATGGGTCTCTAAAAAAGAGTCTGGAGGTTGTCAGAAGGATTGCCCTTATGCACACCTGAGCAGAGTCTCAGAGACAAATAAAGTAGTTACAACCCCAGGTATTGGTTCTATTGAGGGCTAAAGAGACCCACGGGTTCTATGGTCATGGCAGATGGGGTTCACTGCCATGTCAGTTGGCCCTTCTTTGGAGCTGGTGTTTCTGCGTGATGGAACTGGACTCAGATGTGATCTCTTTTCACAAGACTTTCATGCTACTTTACTGGAATTGTAGTTGGTGCTGGGGTTTAAGATATATCTAGGGGATTTGAATCTCTGGACTGACAATATGATAGCCAGGCCCTGAACCTCAAAAGACATCAACTCCTACATTCTGATTTATTGGACTTACCCCACTCAGCTAACATGGAGTTGAAGAAGGTCAACCACCACACCATGGAGCCTAGAGTGCCTACAACTGAAAGCAGGAGGATTGCATCCAGTATCCATGTGGATTCTAAGCCCCCTCTTGACATAGATGTGCAATGGACACAACCAATCCAATGTTCACAGAGAAAATGTGGCATTGGTGTAGGAAAAGTGGCCATGGTAGCTGCTGGGTGCGGGGAATGGGAGGAAGAGATGAGATGTGGAGGCGTTTTTGGGACTTGGAGTTGTCCTCGGTGGTGCTTCACGGACAATTACGGGACATTGTAGATCCTCCCAGGGCCCACTGGATGGAACGTGGGAGAGTATGGGCTATGATGTGGACCATGACTGTGAGGTGAGCGATGCCCAGAGATGTACTTACCAAATGCAATGGATGTGTCATGATGATGGGAGAAAATGTAGATGTGGGGGGAGTGGTGGGGAGGGGGCGGTGGGGTTGAAAGGGACCTCATATTTTTTGAATGTAATATTTTTAAAAAATGAATTAAAAAAAAAAAAAAAAAAAGAAGGCAGTGGTATGATATATCTAAGATACTGCAGGAGAAAAACTGCCAGCCACGAATTTTAACCCAGCAAAACTATCTTTTAAAAATGAGGGTGAGATTAGAATAGTCACAGATAAACAGAAACTGAGTTTATAACAAAAAGACCTGCTTTGCAAGAAATACTTAAGGTGGTGTTACAGCCTAAAAAAAAAAGACAGAAGAAAGACACCTGGAAGAGAGTCTAGAAATGACAACTGTATCAGTAACAGTAACTAAAAGTGTCAAATATAAAATGACAGATAAAATGCAAAGATCAAAATGAATGAAATAAGGACTGCCTTTACAGTAATAACATTGAATGTTAATGGATTAAACTCCCCAATCAAAAGACACAAACTGGCAGAAAAGAAAATATAAGCCATCTAAACATTGTCTGCAAAGACTCACCTTAGACCCAAGGATTCCAATAAACTGAAAGTGAAAGGTTGGAAATAGATATCCCATGCATGCAGTAACCAAAAAAAAGCTGGGGTAGCTATACTTATATCTAATGATATAGACTTTAAAAGCAAAACTGTTTATTAGAGACAAGGAAAGACATTACATATTAATAAAGGGGATGGTTCACCAGGAAGAAGTAACAATCATAAATATATATGCACCTAACCAGGATGCCCAAAGATACATGAGGCAAACACTGGCAAAACTGAAGGGAGAAGCAGATATCTCTACAATAATAGTTGGAGACTTCAATACACCACTCTCAGCACTGGATAGAACATCTGGGCAGAAGATCAATAAAGAAAAGAGAGCCTGAAAAATATGACAAATGGACTAAACCGAATAGACATATACAGAACACTGCACCCCAAAACAGCAGGATATACATTCTTTTCAAGTGCTCATGGATCATTCTCAAGGATAGACCATATGTTGGATCACAAACCTATCTCAATAAATTCAACAAAATCGGAATTATACAAAGCACTTTCTCTGATCATCATGGAATAAAGTTGGAAATCAACAAGCAGCAAATAAAGGGAAAATTCACATACATATGGAGATTAAACAACACAATCTTAAATAATCAGTGGGTCAAAGAAGAAATTTCAGGGAAACGGACTTTGGCCCAGTGGTTAGGGCGTCCGTCTACCATATGGGAGGTCCGCGGTTCAAACCCCGGGCCTCCTTGACCCGTGTGGAGCTGGCCCATGCGCAGTGCTGATGCGCGCGAGGAGTGCCGTGCCACGCAAGGGTGTCCCCCGCGTGGGGGAGCCCCACGCGCAAGGAGTGCGCCCGTGAGGAGAGCCGCCCAGCGTGAAAAGAAAGAGCAGCCTGCCCAGGAATGGCGCCGCCCACACTTCCCGTGCCGCTGACGACAACAGAAGCGGACAAAGAAACAAGACGCAGCAAACAGACACCAAGAACAGACAACCAGGGGAGGGGGGGGAATTAAATAAAATAAATAAATCTTTAAAAAAAAAAAAAAAAAAGAAGAAATTTCAATAGAAATAAATATCTCGAGACAAATGACAATGAGAATACAACATGTCATAACCCATGGGATGCTGTGAACACAGTGTTGAGAAGAAAATTTATACTGCTTACAATAAAAAGAAGAACTAAAATCAATGACCTAACTACACAGCTGGAGGAACTATAAAAAGAACAGTAAGCTAATCCGAAAGCAAGAAGACAGAATTAAATAACAAAGACCAGAGCAGAAATAAATGAAATTGAGAACAAAAAAACAATAGAGATAATTAACAAAATCAAAAGTTGGTTCTTAGAGAACATTAACAAAATCAACAAACCCTTAACTAGACTAAGAAAAAAAGAGAGATGCAAATAAGTCAAATAAAAAATGAAAAGGGGAACCTTACTACTGACGCACAGACATAAGAGATCATAAAAGGATACTATCAACAACTTTATGCTAAAAAACTAGACCATGTAGATGAAATGGAAAAATTCCTAGGAAAGTACAAACAACATATACTGATGCTAGAAGAAACAGAAGGCCTCAATAAACCAATCAAAAGAGACTGAAACAGTCAACAAACAGCTCCCCAAAATGAAAAGCCCAGGACCAGACGGTTTCACAGGTTAGTTCTACCAAGCATTCATAGAAGATTTAATACAAATCTTACTTAAGCTATTCCAAAACACTGAACAAGAAGGAATGCTACCAAACTTATTCTATGAAGTCAATATCACCCAATACCAAAGCCAGATAAAGATATTACAAAGAAAATTATAGACCCATTTCACTAATGAATACATATGCAAAAATCCTCAATAAAATACTTGCTAATCGAATCCAACAACACATTAAAAGAATTATCCATCATAATCAAGTGAGTTTTATACCAGGCACGCAAGGCTGGTTCAACACAAGAAAATCAATCAGCATAATACACCACATTAATAAATCAAAGAAAAATCACATGATCTTATCAATTGACGCAGAAAAGGCATTTGACAAAATACAGCATCTTTTCTTGAGAAAAATCCCACAAAAAAACAGGAATTGAAGGAAACTTTCTCAACATGATAAAGGCCATATATGAAAAACCCACAGCTAACACTGTACTCAATGGTGAAGGACTAAAAGCTTTCCTGCTGAAATCAGGGACAAGACAAGGATGCCCACTGTCACTACTGTTGTTCAATATAGTGCTAGAGGCTCTAGCTAGAGTAATCAGGCAAGAAAAAGAAATAAAAGGCATCCAGATTGGAAAGGAAGAATTAAAGCTTCCACTATTCACAGATGATATGATTGTATATCTAGAAAACCCCAAAAAATCTACAATAAACCATCTAGAGCTAATAAATGATTTCAGTGGAGTATCAGGATACAAGATCAATACGCAAAAATCAGTGGTGTTTCTATACACTAATAATGCACAATGTGAGGAGGAAGTCAGGAAAAAAATTCCATTTACAATAGCAACTAAAAGAATCAAATATTTAGGAATAAACTTAACTAAGGATGCAAAGCACTTGTATTCAGAAAACTATAATGCATTTTTAAAAGAAAGCAAAAAAGACCTAAATAATTGGAAGAACATTCCATTCTCATGGATTAGAAGACTAAGTATCATTAAGATGTCAACTCTACCCAAATTGATATACAGATTCAATGCAATCCCAATTCACCAGCATTTTTTAAGCAAATGGAAAACACAATTATCAAATTTATCTGGAAGGGTAAGAGGCCCCGAATAGCCAGCAACATCTTAAAAAGGAAAAGTGAAGTTGGAAGACTCTCACTTACAGACTTTAAATCATATTACCTAGCTACAGTGGTAAAAACAGCATGGTAGTGGCATAAAGATAGACACATAGACCAATGGAACTGAACTGATAGTTCAGAAAGAGACCCTCACATCTACGGTCAACTGATTTTTGATAAGCCTGTCAAGCTCTCCCAGTTGGGGCAGAACAGTTTATTCAACAAGTGGTGTTGGGAGAAATGAATATCCACAGCCAAAAGAAAGAAAGAAGACCCCTATCTCACACCTTATACAAAAATTAACTCAAGATGGATCACAGACCTAAACATAAAAGGAAGTACAATAAAGCTCCTAGAAGAAAACGTAGGGATACATCTTGAAGACCTGGTGATAGGTGGTGGATTCTTAAACCTTACAACAAAAGGCACGAGCAATGAAAGAAAACATGGATAAATGGGACCTCCACAAACTTAAACATTTCTGTGATTCAAAGGACTTCATCAAGATGTTGAAAAGGCAGCCCAGTCAATGGGAGAAAATATTTGGAAACCACTTATCTGATAAGGGTTTGACTTCCATTCTATATAAAGGGATCATACAACTCAACAATAAAAGAGCAAGAAATCCAATTTAAAAATGGGCAAAAGATTTAAATAGACATTTCTCCAAAGAGGAAATAAAAATGGCCAAAAAAGCACATGAAAAAAAACACTCCATATCACTAGCTATTAGGGAAATGCAAATTAAAACAACAATGAGATATAATCTAACACCAAAATCTAACACAAAAATGGCCATTATTAAGAAATAGACAACAGTAAGTGCTGGAGAGCATGTGGAGAAATAGGACCACTCCTTCGATGTTGGTAAGTGTAAAATGGTGCAGCTTCTGTGGAAGACAGTCTGGTGGTTCCTGAGGAAGCTAAATATAGAACTGCCATATGATCCAGCAATTGTACTAGGAATATATCCAGAAAAACTAAAAACTATGACATGAACAGACATCTGCATACCAATGTTCATAGTGGCGTTATTCACAATTGCCAAAAGATGGAAACAACCCAAGTGTCCATTCACCAATGAATGGATAAACAAAATGTGGTATATACATATGATGGAATACAACGCAGTAGTAAGAAAAAATGAAATTGGGACATATGTGATTACATGGATGAGTCTTGAAGACATTATACTAAATGAAGCAAGTCAGACACAAAAGGACAAATATTGCATGGTCTCATTAATAAACACATGGAATTAAAACCTAGAGTATAGGTTATTAGGAGATAAGAGGAGGGATGAGAACTATGGATGCTTAATGTATGTAGAAGTTTTAATTAACTTGACTGTAAAAGTGTGGAGATGGATAGAGTTGATGGTAACACATTATAGTGAGTAGCAACTGGTTTATAAATGGGATTGTGGCTGAAAAATGTTGTCTGGAAAAGTAAATGTCAATAAAAAGAATGCTAAAGAATAATCTAGGGAATGAATAACACAGTGAACCTGGAAGTGGTTACAAATTGTGGTTACGGGTACATATGCAAGAGAGTCCTTCTGCGAGCTAGAGCAGATGTACATCACTATTACAGGGTGATGGGAATATGGAAAAGCATGGGAAAACTACAATTGGTGTGACCTATAGACTGTGGTTAACAGCAATATTATAACATTCTTGCATCAATGCCAAAGCTGTACTGTGTTGATAATGGAGGTATATAGAAAAAGTGTGCCAAATGTATGCTATGGACCATGATTGTTGGTAACAGCCTGATAATATTGTCTCATAATCTGTAACAAATGTTTCACCAGTGTGTGGAGTTGTATGGGAAATCTACACATCTGTATGATTGTTTTGCAAGTTCACAATATCTGTAACAAAAACATATTTTAAAAAAATAGTTATCAGATGGGGGAAAAATACACAAAATGTAAATAAGGACTACAGTTGGTAGTAATTTTGACAATGCTCTTGAATAGTTTGTAACAAATGCAATGCAAAGAGTTGGTGGAAGAGTGATGTATGAGACCCCTGTGTAAGGTTATGTATGTTTATTTTGTAAGTTCACAATCTTTACTATATACTTGTTTATGCATGTTCATGTAGGAATGATACACTTCAATAAAAAATATTTAAAAAAAAAAGATGTGTTCTGGGGAGTGGACGTGGCTCAAGCAGTCGAGAGCCTGCTTCCCACATGCGAGGACCCAGGTTTGCTCCCCCATACCTCCTAAAAACAAAACAACAAAACAAAACAAAAAGACAATAAGCAAACAAAAGAAGAAACCAGCTAAGGGTAGCCAATGTGGCTCAGTGGTTGAGCGCCAGTTTCCCAGATATAAGTGTTGGGGTTCAATTCCTCGCCCTGGTACCTCAAAAACAAACAACCCCATGTGTTCAAGGCCAATACTGGGAGTAGCTGAGATACCCAACTATTGGCATCATCATTGTATCCTTCAAGGGATGCAAGTACACTCTTTCTCATCTAGGTCAAACAGTGGCAAAAATAAAATGTATTTCCAGTTTTGAGAAAAAAAGGGAAAAGGGCAATTATGATTATTGCAAATATTTTTTTCTTATCTCCAAGTCTCAAATTATTAAATTAATCACTAGCCCTTCATCCTAATACCCTATCAATCTATTATCTTGAAAATGTTGATTCAGGCTAAATGCAGACCGACATCATGGCCCAGAGAAAGAAATTAAGTAGGGGTAAGGGTTTTCACAACAATGACAGAAACCTTGATGTTCTAATAACTGATATGATTTTGTCACGAAAAAACTAACTGCTGACTACAGAGGGTAGCTGATTTTTAAACCTGAGAAACTGATTAACTTCTTACTGAGTATTTTCAAGTTCTTATATTTTATTGAAGAAAGAGACAATTTTTGGTAGTTTCAGAGGCGTTAGAGAAAACTTGCGGTGGTTTCTTGTGCACTCCGATCACACTACTAATCAAAAGTCCTCAATTTATGAACTTTAAGTATCAAACATATATACAATGTTAAAGACAAGAAATTATTTTTCCCAAGTTTGTAATCAATGTCAATACACCAAAAATTCAACATCAAAGTTTCTACCTCTTGTAGCTGATAGTACTTTTTAATCAAACTATAAACCTCCCAAGAGCTTAACAATATCAAAATCACAAACAGAAGGCATTTAGTTCAAAGCTTTGAAAAGAACAGAGTATTACTACCACCATTCTTTCAATTTCCTTTCCCAAAGAGATTACCATCGTTACTTGTTTTATTATTATGCTGGATTACTGGCTGACCCAAAAATACATCAGAACAATGAAACTGTGATAAAGTTTCACTAGCTTTACTGGAGATTAGTAAAATAAATGTTTGCAAATACCTGATCTAGTCTGCTTTCTTCAAAAATAGAGTACATTCAACTCTACTAGTTTAGAAGTCATTCACTCTAAAACTGTGGTACTCAAAATGTATATGAATTGGTGCCTGTCTGTGATACTCAAACTGTGGTACTCAAAATGTATACGAATTGGTGCCTGTCTGTGAACTGTTTGTTAACCAGTCTGCAATGAAATAAATCAAGCACATCACAAAAGCACATATTATTTCAGCTGACATTTTTTATAGTAACATGCTCAACAAAAAAAAGCAGGGCATTAATTTACATTCACGGAAAAGCTTCTCGTCTCTTCTTGGACAAGTAACAAACAGTTTGCAGATTGGCTACTCTCAGTACACTATCCTAAAGAAGTCTAGAAAAAGATGTTCTAACACACAGAGAAAGAAATTTTTTTTCTCAAGTTAATACCTAACTGAACTAGTTTCAGCTTCAATTTAGTTCCATTCTCTTATCCTTTATGCCGTTGAGAATTGTGTTTAAATAGCATTTTTCTCCCTCTGAATTTAAAAGCAATATGCTCTTTCCCTTTGGTGTCCTCTTGACACCGGTATTTTGAGTAAAGTTATCTGGGAAGTCTACCACCTTGTAATCAGATCTTTCTAGTATAACAAAAAGTTTAATCTATAGTGCACATTTATAAAGCATACACATCCACACACCATTTAGTAACATCAAATTTATGATCAATGCCTTAGAATACAGATTTCGTTTTCAGAGTTTACAAATCTACTATAGTACACAAAATGACAAGAGAATATATTAAAATGAAGATAAAGTTAGTTATTATTCTTCAGACTGTTGCTATCTAACCTTTTTGTTTACCATTAAGGGAAAACAATACCAAAATCAACTCTTCTGTAAATAAAATGAGTCAATACTTTGCTGAAAGTAAAGATTTTTAAAATCATTTTTTAAACACTGATTAATCCACTGTGCCCAAGTATAAACAAATACATAACTTTTCAATTCAGTTAAAATTAATGAGTTGTTAAGTCTGGTTTGTCCACTGAAGGAGAGCTAAGGAGTCACAGGAAGGTCATTGTGGCAGCTTGAAATTATTTTATGAATCCCCAAAAGAGAAAGATTATTCTTGTGAGCTGGCCCACTCCTGTGGGTGTGAGATTTATTTTTTAATTGTACTACCTCAGTAAGGGAAGACTTAGGTTGAGTCTCCACCCTCTTGCTGGTCCAATAATAAACTGAGACACACCTGGAAAAGAGCGCTCTGCCATGTGACAGAAAGGAGAGGCTCAAGCAGATGAGTCATTTGCCTGATAGCTTGCAGGTGAAAACAGGGGGAAAAGCAGAGCAGGTGCCTGAGGAAGAGAAGAGGCCTGAGAGAAAAGGTCCGGTAAAAGACAAGCCCTATGACTGGTTGCCCTCAGCTGAGCTCCAAGAGATGGTAGAGCCTGGAGGGGAAGGCAGAGACCAAGCAGAGATTTCCTGCAGGCCTGCTTCAACATGTGGCAGCTGACTTAGGTGAGAAAGCCACCTCTTCTGGTGCCTTGAGATGGACTTCTCATGGTCTCAGAGCTGTAAGCTTTTACTCCAAATAAATATCCTTTATAAAAGTCAACATATTTCTGATACTTTGCATTGGCACCTCTTTGGCAAACTAGAACAGTCACCTTAGATCAATCACCCAGGCAAGCGAATTTGGCCCAATGGATAGGGGGTCTGCCTACCACATGAGAGGTCCAAGGTTCAAACCCAGGGCCTCCTGACCCGTGTGATGAGCTGGCCCATGCAAGTGCTGATGCACATAAGGAGTGCCCTGCCATGCAGGGGTGTCCCCCATATAGGGGAGCCCCATGTGCAAGGAGTGCACCCTGTAAGGAAAACTGCCCAATGCGAAAAAAGTACAGCCTGCCCAGGAATGGTGCTGCACACACGGAGAGTTGATGAAGCAACAAAACGAGACACAGATTCCGGGTGCCACTGACCAGAATACAAGCGGACACAGAAGATCACACAGCGAACAGACACAGAAAGCAGACAACTGGGGCGGGTGGGGGGTGGGAGAGAGGGAAGAGAAAAAAAAAAGATCAATCACCCCACATCTGACCCATGATCTGACCACAGATGCTTGAGGGAATATTGTGGCAGAATGATTCCAAAAGTATCTCCAATTTATCACCCCTCCCTGTATCCACATCTCTTGCAATTTGACTACAATTAACAAGCGAAGTCTTTCCCTTAAATCTGGGCTGGCTTTATGATTTGTCTTAGTCAATACAATGTGGCAGAGATAACAATATGCCAGGTCCAAACCTGGATGTTAAGACATTTTCCTTGCATGGTTTCTTTCTCTCTTTGGACCCTTGCCTTTTCCATGAGGACAAGCTAAAGGATGAGAGACAGTAAAACAAGGCTGAATCAGCCCAGCTGAGTCATTCTACATCAGCAAGTACCCAGTCAACGTGACAGTTGAGCCTAACAAAGATTATCCCAGACAGTCCAGATTGGTAGAACCATTCAGCTGATACATAGATTTCTGAGTATAAATAACTTTTTTATTGTTGTAATATCACTGAGGCTTTTATCGTTAGCTGCATTACTGTGGCAATAAATAATAACAGAAATTGGTACCTCGTAGTGACTGTGTGCTATTTAAAAAACAAACTTAAAATATGTAAGCACTGACTTTGGGACCAAAGTAACAAAGTTACAATTACAGAGACTGGAAAAATAATTAGGAAATTTTAGGAGGCTAGAAAAATGGTAATCCATGTTACACAGTGATGAACTTTTTGGTAAATATGCTTTGGACAATAACTTGAAAAAAATCAGAAAATGTACCTGAGTAACTTTTGGACTTGAGCAAGCTAATTTCCAAGTGGAATGCTGAAAATGTTAACTGGATGCTCCAAGAAAGAGATGAGTTAAAGAAAAAACTGTCATTTTAAAAGCAAAATTTGGACGGAATATAAAGGAACCAGCACTTTCTGGGATGGAAAATAAAACTGTTTTTCATCTCCAGTTTCCCTAAAGATTTTCAAAATAAAATAAAGCTTATGAACAAAGATCACATTAAGAGTTTGGCTCTAAGTCCCAATGTTAAGACTGCTAAAAGAATTAAGGAAGTGTGTAAATAGACCTCAGCCTGATAAAAGGGCTTTTAAGGAAATTTAAGGGCATAATTTTACAGAATTCCAATCCCCAAGTAGTAGTGATTATATCTAGAAAATAAGTATGTCTCAAAAACAATTGTGGTATGGATTTTAGAGCATGTAATAGACTATATCAGACACATAGAAAGACCACAAAGTACTAAGTGGTACTGGCAAAAGAGCAACCAGCTTGTACTCTTGGCCTGACAATTGTGATTTGCTCTGGCCTAAAAATGAGGCAAAAGTAACAAACTGCCAATCTGAGGGCCTTGAATCCTTTGTTCCCTTTCTTAGAATCCTGATTTTGCCAAAGAACAAGGCCAAGCTAGCCTGCTGAGGTATATGAGAGACCATGTGGAACAGAGCAGAACACGGCTGTTTTTATTTTTTCAACAAATGGCAAAACAAAACAAAAACAAACAAAAAACAATAGAAAGTCTCTCTCCTCTCCCTGCCACTTCTGCTTTTGTTAGTTATAGCCCCACTACCACAAATCTTAGTAGACCTTCAGGTTTATATCGTGGGTTACTGCAAGGGCCGCTAAGCTCTTCCTTAAGCCTCTATTTTTTCTGCTCAACCATCAATCTAGTATATCACAATTTTTATACTTCATCATGTTAGTAAATACTTATTGTAATAAAAGCAATAATTTCATCTTTATTTGGAAGCCACTGATGGTTACTCAAATGCCGAGTGTCAACTCTTCTTGAAACATTTAAAAAGACCTTCATAGGGGAGCAGGTGTAGCTCAGTGGTTGAGCACCTGCTTTCCATGTATGAGGTCCTGGGTTCAATCCTCCATATCTCTTAAAAAGAAAAAAAAAAGACCTTCACAAACACAACCTCTCCTTTCTTTATTTTTTCTTCTAGTTTCCTGGAGATAACCAATCGCCTAAATATTCTTGAAAATGTTTGTTATTACTTCTAATACTTGATTCATTCTGCTCTCTCTTACCAAAGGGCTCTTTCACTTTATCCTCTGCCTATCCAGTCTTATCTACTCTTTGATCCTATTCCTCCATGTTTTTCCTAACATATCCCACTAAGATGTCTTCTGCTCTAATTTCTAGAGCCCTTCCTATATATACTTATTGCAGCTCTATCATGTATACTTTGTGCTCCTACTTAGCTATCTGTGAGTATATCTCATTTTCTCCATTACAGTATAAACTTTTAAAGAGTAGGAATGAGATCTTAATATTTTCATTAAGGCCTTTTCAGTGCTCAGCGCAGTAAGTCATAAACACATTAAATATATTCTGTATTGTCATTAACTCCATGTGACTAATTCTCAAATATTATTTTAAAAATCAAAATTTATCTGAGAAAATAATTACTTAACACAGTTCATTGTTTTATTACTTCTTATACACTTGATCAAAAATATGTAATTAAATTTAAATGAAAACTGTATGTCTTATCTTAAGCAAAATATATGATTTTCACATTTTAAAATACACACCCTCTCTGAAAAAGATCCACATTGTAGAACTTGTTTAGCTCCACGGAGAATTCTACCATTGCTTGAACGTCAGTCATTTTTAATTTGTACCCAGAAGACAAATCTGGTAACAGTACCTTGGTTAAAGGAGGAAGGGAAAATCATGAGAAACAAAACAAAAATGCCAACTTATAAAAACATTAATATTTAACATACTACAGAGTACAATATATGATATAGAATTAAACATTAAACTCAGTTCAATCTATCTAATGCAGCCTAACCTAACTAAACAGCACCAGAATCTGTACTCAATGGCACTATTCTCCATAATTTAAGATGTCCTGTTAGAACAGTTTTTCTAAGATTTGTTTCCCTTGAAGACAGACATGTTATAATACAGTAATTTACCAAAAGAAACTCTTAACTTTATCTATTATTGATAAGATAGTAACTTAAAAAAAAAAAAGCTATCTAATTATTCTCCTCTGGCTCTACAATGCACATAAAGGCAACTGCAAAGTCTGAAAGAGAATTAATAATCTTTAATCCCCATGGAAATTCATGAAAGGTTTTCCTCTGCTGGATGAGGAAACAGTTCTTAAAGATTATTTGTTTTTAAATTTTAAAAACTCCCTCATTACAAAAGCCTAAAGTATTAATTTTCAAGGGGGTTAAAAAAATACAGACATGCAAAAAAAAGGAAACATCCAAAATTCTATTCAAATATATACTTTGGTATATTTCTTCATATGTATGTGCTTCTGTGTAATTTTTATAAAAGCAGGATCAAACTATATGTACATTTTGTAAACTGTTTATTTCACTTAATTTTTGATAGAATATTATGGTTTTTTAATTATGACTCTGAGCATATCATACTTTAAACAATTTCCAATTAATGGATATTTAGATGGTTTCAGTCTTTTACTATTTAAAAAAGCACTATAACAATCATTCTTATCAATAACACATATTTTAAAAAACAATTTAGATTAAGACAGTGTTGGAAGATAATTCTCCATGGATCTACTGACTGCCTGTCTTACAAGCAGAGGCATTGATTACCTTTTTTCTGGAATCTTTTTACAAGAATATCTGTATAGCAAACAGTCTTAGAAGACAGAGATAGTGCCTTACAATGAAACAGAAGGCAAGAATGTTTATTATTCTATATAATAAAGATAATCTTCCTCCAAGGCAAAGGTCAGGCTGTCTATTCTTTATAAAAGATTCAGATTCCCTTAGCTCAGGATTCCTCTTCTGTAATTCAACCTACTCACATACAGGTGTCACCTGACATTCTTCACCTTGCCCTGCAGGAAATGCAAGTTGGGAAATAGTACAAATGCTGATACTCTGGTTATTGCTATTGCTGTGGGTATAAACCATCTTTGTCTTTGATCCAGGAGTCTCATGTCTTCTGCCAACATCCATGGCACCGCAGCAGCCTAACCTGTTAGCTTACCAAGGTGGGGTAAAATCTCAGACCCTTCACAGTTCTTGAAATAGTTCTTCACAGAAATTTTACAAATATTCTAATCTATTACTCATTAAATAGAAAACAAATGATCTTACCTCTGCTGATCAAAACTTCATTTTAACATTAAATAACCAATTTTGTACTTCCAGTTACTGATTCTTGTTAAAAATGTATTGTTCCTCCTAGGAGAAAGAAACAGTAACATGTCAAGTAAAATAGTAGACATGAAAAGTCCATTTTAAAGAAAACTATGCTTCATTAGAAACTAAATATTTTCAATTTATCTATTAATAAAGTATCTATATTCTCTATATGGTATAGGATTAAGTTTGAGATGTGTTTTCACTCACAGTCTCATGGATATTGCTATTAACTATTATATTTTTGTTAAGAATTCACTAATAATATACTTCAAAGTACCATAATAAATAGAAGAGTACTAAATTCAATGGTGTAGAAAACAATCTTCATGAATACCCAAAACATTATAAACTGATAATTTTTAAGATGTAGAACTCAACATTTTAAAATGACTCCCTGAGTAGGTAATTTCTGAAACACACACACCTACGCTTTGGAGTTTTTCTTACACTTCAATATTGCTTAATGTTTTAAGTATCTTTTGCCCTTGGAATAATTATTTTAGGTACTAAAAACATTAAAATAAAGACCATGTTCACTCTTCTGATTTATTTCTTCTCTCCATAAAGATATAGTTAATTCTATAACTGCTATTTTAAATCTTAATAATCACATAAAAAGTTTTTATACCAACCCTTCATGAGGAGATCAAAACAATATTAGCTTTATATAAGATGTTGCCATTTCATGCAAATAACATCTAATACAGGTTCTGCTGTGTGTGGGGTTTAGAAAATGCTCCAGTTGTGATTCTGAGTCAAGTTTGATCAAATCTCTATATCTTAACTTCCTCAGATATAAAATATGTATTTATATGCAGATCTGAGGGAAGTACTGCATATCTCTCAAAGAACCTGGACTAATGCAACAAGAGGATGGGACCCTTAGGTTTGTCTCTCTTGGGGAAGGGAGGTAGGGGCGTATAACTGGTAGGAAGAAGGGTACACATGGATAGTTGGGTGACAGGAACACTGTCTCACACCCAGTGGTCACTTAATTTAATATTTAACTAATGATTAATGAATTAATATTGTATTCTATAAATATTAACCATTTTCCCCCTATTTAAACCCAAATCAACCTGGAGACGAACTCTTACACTCATATATTAAAAATTGAAACATGCACGAATGAACTTTTGGTTCATTCTTTTACCAGTATAAGTTCAAGACCTGATAGCAGTTCCTCTTCCACCCTTCCTCTTGTATTCTGCTATGCTTTTTGTTCTATTGCTGCTGTTTAGTTCCTTAAATCCATCCTTTTTAAACGCATATTCCCAAAGAAGAAATTATATAATACAATTTCATCCCCACCTATCCCCCCTGCACCCCAAAACAGAAAAGAACCATTATTTGATTCATATATATTGGTTATGGGAAAAAAATTCCAAGAAGCAACTAAAGGAAAAGAAGAGGAAGGAAAGGAGAAAGGAAAGAAAAATTTAGAGGGCACACAGAGTCAAAGGGGATCTGTCTGATTCTCTTTTCATAAACTTCTTTCCCATCTAAAAGGAGTAACCATTACTTAGTAGCAGTCAATCCTTTCTGGTCCAGCAATATCAGAGGCTTCTAATTTTTCAAGAGGAAGATGGAAAACTTTTTTTTTTGAGTGACATCTCCTGAATTTAAGATCCTGCCAATTAATTGAAAACAAAAACAAATTTGTGTAATTCAAGCCAAATTTATCCAGAGGACTAATTCAGTCTGTGTGGTAACAGTTTGCAATCACTGACTTACACAAGGTCTTTGAACTACTGGGATGAATCTCATACCACTCAATTCATCAAGCAAAGGATCTTTTATGAACCAGCAAATTTTTGGCCTCTTCTACCTCAAGAACTAAAGAAGTTGCAAAAAGGGCTTCTTTTCTTTTACTTAGAGAATGCATGGGAGACCATTCATTGCAAGGAATTGTCTGCACCCACTAGAAGCCACCAAGTTTCATGGCCCTCCAGTACACTCCACTTTCTGCCACTTTAACTTGAGCCTTTGTAGCTATCAGAATCAGCTGACTTACCTGAGACTGAGTCGAGTTACACAGTTCTCTCAGCCCTGGCAAAGCAGCTACACAGAATAATTTTGAAAGGCTGCTCAAGTAGGGCTTTGACCTGAACCATTTCCTCAGTCACTTAGAATCTAAATGTGTAAACTATAAACCATTCATTACAAAGAAGCCAGAGGGGGACCCCAAATGGCAAATGACTCTGATACTAAATGAGAAAGTTATGCTAACAGGCCCTTAGAGAAAAAATTCCTCTGCCAATCAAACCTGGTAAGGAGAATGACCTGATAGCTATTTTGTAAAGTCTCAGGAAAAGCTAGCTTACTCCCAAAGAAACAAAGTCAGCAATTAATCTGATAGACATTCTTGCCTCTCTAGACCTGCTCTGTCTAACACAACAGCCACTAGCCACATGTGGCTACTGAACAACTGAAATGTGAGTAGTGTGACTGAGGAAATGAATTTTAAATTTCATTTAATTTTGAAGCAATGTAAAATATTTTTCCATTAAGTGATTTTTATTGTTTTGATAGACATTTAGTTAAAAAAAAACAATTTATTGAAGTATATCATTCATACATGGGCATACATAAAATGATAAGTATATAGTAAAAGTTGTGAACTTACAAAACAAACATGCGTTTTGTAACCTGCATTACTGTGAAATAACCTGCATTACTGTGAAATATTTGTAACAATGAAAGAGCATCATCAAAGTATTACTACTAACTATAGTCCATATCTTTTATATTTTCCCCCAACCGACCCTATTTATATTTTTTTGTTCATAAACCATATAATTTACCTAAAGTGTACAATCAATGGCATCTGATATAATTAGAGTTGTCCATTCATCACATCAATATTAGAACATTTTCATTATTTAAAAAAAATCCCCAAACAACAAAAATCAAACCACTATCATATACATATGTTAGTACTACTAATTAAAAACCCTATGGTTTGTTTTCATCATTTTTATTTATTTCCAAACAACTTTTTACACATTCTGCATAGGCTAAACCTCAGCTTTCCATTCTCTAACCATGTTCCATTCTCTGGTGACTTATAATCTAGCTATTAACTTCATGACTTTAATCATTATATTTTGTTCATAATAGCAAAATTGTACAATATTTGTCCTTTTTTGTCTGGCTTGCTTCCATCAACATAATGTCCTCCAGGTTCATCCATGTTGTCATATGCTTCATGGATAATTTTTAATTATTTTATTGTTTTGACAGGACTACACTTACTTTAACTGCTTAAAATATGGTATATAAATTGACATATACCCTAAATACGTACTGGATCAAAGACTTAGTAGAAAAAAGAAAGTTAATATCTCTTTAGTATGTTTTTATATTGATCACATCTTAAAATAATAACACTGGGGTATACTGAGTTAAATAAAATACATTATTCAAATTAGTTCCATCTGTTCCTTCTTAACTTATTAGGAATTAAGTAGCAAACAGCTATTAGAAAATTTTAAATTACAAAGGTTTCACATTATATTTCTATTGGACAGCATATTCGAGGAATATTGACACATGCTACTAACTGCTAGAGTATATAGTACTACCACAGAAGGAGTAAAAGGTGCATGGGAAACATGCATAGATTCTAAGCCTACAGGGATGTCTACTCCCATCATATCAGTTGAGAGATACCTATATCCACAAAGGGAGTCCCAGCCATGGATATTTTGGAAAATGTGGGAGATGCCCATGCACCATTCACAATGACCTAAAAGAGTAGTTAGGCACTGTGAACTCTATCTGAATTCATGAGAGTTTCAGAATCTAAAAGAGGATGTGGAGACATCTGAAACTAAGAGTTTCAGCTTAGAGGTTCTCAAGATGGACTAGAAACCACAGGGGTGACCAGATCCTCTCACAGAAATCAAAGAACTAGTAATCTTGACTCTTGATCTATGGACCCAAAACAGATGCTCTGAGAACGTTCTTCCTTCTAAGGCAATGTGTAAAGGAGATTGGAGATTCCAGACACTCCCTTATCAACCCAAGGAATAAAAGGGCCACTTCCATAAACTATGGAGCCAACAGTCTCAGCTTCTAAATTCTACTTCTACTTTGGCAGCCATGGGACAAATGTGTTCAGATCCTAGAACAAGACAGTGTGAATAATGACGTTGCAGCTTATGTAGAAATTAAATATTAAAGACATCATATGAGGCAAAAATTGCCTATGGGCCAAACTACTCTTAAAAATCCCTTAGAAAGGGATTTTTGCAATTGGTATATCATTTTGCAATTGATTTACTTTTTTCCTCCAGCTTTAGGGAAAAATTCACTGTTTCTCCAACTGGACACCAGATGTGATGGTTTGAAGCTCTATGTACCCCAGAAAAGTATGTTCTTAAAGTTAATCCATTCTTGTTGGTGTGGACCTATTGTAAGTAAGATCTTATGGTGAGCAGGATCTCAAGTTAAGATGTAACCCACCTCATTCAGGGTAGGTCTTAATCCTCTCACTGGAGTTCTTTATAAGAGAATGAAATTTAGACAAAGAGAAAAAGCCATAGAAGCAAGAAGCTGAAAGCAATGAAACCTAGAAGAGAAAGGAGAGAACAGTAGACGCTACCATGTGCCTTGCCATGTGACAGAGGAGTCCAAGATCATTGGCAGCTGGTTTTCCAGAAGAAAGCATCACCTGACGATACCTTGATTTGGACATTTTTGTCAGCTTTGAAACTGTAAGCCTGTAAGCTAATAAATTCCCCCTGTTAAAAGCTAACCCATTTTATGATGTCTCCTTGGGGCAGCTTTAGAAAACCAGAACACAAGATAATGTAGTACACTTCCATTAAGGGGCCATACTGTACAAAAAATATACACACCTATAAATATTTACACTCAATATAGTGAGAAGCTCACAGTATGAAGACATACGGGAACTGTTTACAAATGAAGAAATAGCAGATTCACTTTCAACCAGATGAGGGGCTCACAGGATGAAAGATACGTGGAAACTGAGACTGACATTTGCGACTGGGACCAAATGAGGGAAGAGCACCAACCTGTATAGGCAAAACCAACTATGTTAAATAGGAACAAGATTGGAACAGATAAATCCTCTAGATCTAAAAGGAGGTTAGCTCCATCGATTTAATACTATCTAATCTAATTTGGGGCCCATTTTCTTGGGACTTCTCCAAACAAAGCAGCAGGTAACTCAAAATAGGGGTACTTAAAGCCTTCAGAAAGCTCACAATGTTGTGTTTTAGTTTGTTGAAAGTTGCTGGGAGCAATACACTAGAAATGGGTTGGCTTTTATAATGGGTATTTATTAGATTAAAAGCTTACATTTTTGAGGTTGTGAAAATGTCCAAATCAAGGCATCAACAGAGATGCTGTCTCACCAAAGATCAGCTGCTAGCAATCCTGGACTCCTTCCACATGACAAGGCACATGAAGGCATCTACTTCTCTCCCATGTCTTGTCGTCTCAGATTCTGGCTGCTCCATCTGTGGCTTCCTCTCTCCCAAGTTCCTCTCTGAGCTACCTGATTCTGTTTCTCTGACTCTGTGGCTTTTTCTTTGTGTAGTTGTGCTTTCAGTCCTCTGGTTATAAAGGATTCCAGCAAGAGAACCAAGACCCACCTTGGGTCACATCTTGCTTAAGTAATCCAAGGAAAGACCAACTTGTGAATCCAATCCAATCAAAGGGTCCCACACCCACAGGAATGGATTAACTTCAAGAACATGATCTTTTCTGGGATCCACAAAAAGCTCCAACTGACAACCCTGTAAGTAATAAAAGACTCTGTAACAACCATGTTCTGTAGCAGACAGAGAAGAATAAGCAAATGGGCTTCTTGAGGGCAGATGTCCTCAGTTGCCAACTTTTCCAAGTCCCATTTATCTAGGGCACAGTAGAACATCGATCTGTATAAGGCTCAGGTCCTTCAAGATTCTAAGCTAGTTTGGCCATGTCAGGAAATACAGCAGTAAATGGAGAACTATCAGCCAGTGACAATCTTGATTAGTCTTAAATCCATAAAACCGCTATCTGGTATAAATTTTGGCAACCTGATTTGGTTCGGTTTGCATTGACTGTTGGGTCTGAATATCTGTGTTATTGTGTTGTTTATTTGGTTAGTGAAGGCACTGACACCCTTTACAGCTTTGTAAATTCTCTCTAGCAGGAACTAAACACGCTCAGTCACTGGCTTATATTCTGCTCTAAAATGGACAAGCCATCTGTCACTTGCCTGTCTCTGAAGATCATTACCATGTAGAGCAATAGCTTTTAACCATCTTTCTGCCTTCACAATCACATGTATCACACACTGTCATCAATAAATTTTAAAAAGTGATGTAGGCCAGGCAAAGGAGAAGATGACAGCATTAGAAACAATCAGAGAGAAGAGTTAGACCTGGGACATTCCAGACCAAGACTTTTAAACCTAAATATGCTCAAAGAACTAAAGGAAAACATGGACAAAGAAATAAAGGAAATCAGGAAAATGATAGAGGAACACAAAGATAAAATCAATAGGGAGTTGGAAATTATGAAAAGGAATCAGATAGAACTTATGACCACAGAAACAGAACTTAGAAATTCCCCAGAGGGGTTCAACAGTAGATTGGAATTGGCATAAGAAGAATCAGTGAACCTCAAGATAAGGTAACTGAAATCATTCAGTTTGAGGAGCAAAAGGAGGAAAGAACAAAGAGATGTGGACAGAGCCTGAGGAACCTGTGAGACACCATCAAGAGTCCCAATATACACATTGTGGGAGTCCCACAAGGAAAAGAAAGAAAGATGCAGAAAGCATATATAAGAAATAACAGCTGAAAACATTCCCCAATTTAAAAAAGAAATGAACATATACATCTAAGATGCTCAACAATCTCCAAATAGGATAAACCCAAACGGATCCACAGAATGTCAAATCAAACTGTTATAATCAAACTGTCAAATGCGAAAGATAAGAAGTGAATTCTGAAAGTCACAAGAGAGAAATACATCACATACAACTGAGCCCCAATATGGAAGTAAGAAGGCAGTAGGAAGACATATTTAAAGTGCTGAAAGAAAAAAAAAAACTGCCAACCAAGAATTCTATATCCAGCAAAACTGTCTTAAAAAAGTGAGGAAGGAATTAAGACATTCTCAGATAAATAAAAGCTGAGGCAGTTTGTGACAATGAGACCAGCCCTAAAAGAAATACTAAAGGGAGTTCTGTGGGTTGAAAGGAAAGGACACTAGACAATTGAATGAAGTCACATGAAGAATAAGGATCTCTGGTAAAGATTATGACATGGGTAGATATAAATACCGTAATTGTAACTCCACTCTACTCCCTACAGGATTAAAAAGGCAAATGCATAAAAATGTAATGAGTCAATAATTTTGGATTCATAATGTATTTAATATAAATATGGAATTTTTTTTGTGACAAGAACTACATAAAAGTAGGTGGATAGAGGGTAAAGGAACATAGTTTATATATGCTATTGAAGTTGGTAAGTTGGTATCAAAGCAAATAAGACTGTTACAGATGTAGGATGTTAAACGTAAGCTTCATGGTAACCACAAAGAAAATAGGAGAGAATGTGCAACCTTATAAAGACAGAAAATAGAGCGTAGGTTACCAGGGAAAGGGGATATAGGAAGTTAAGGCAAAATGAGTATAGGGTTTCTGTTTGGGGTGAAGGGAAAATGATAGTAATGGATGGTGAAGGTTGCTGCAACATTGTGAATGTCACTAATCCATTGAATTGTATGCTTGGGAGTGATTGGGGCAGGAAGATTTATGTTGTATATATGTACTCACAATTAAAAAAAAGAAACTAAAGTGATAATGACAATTAAATGCGATACATGATACTGGATGGGATCTAAGAATTGAGGAGAAAAGTCTCAAAGGAACATTATTGGAACATAAGAAACACCAGAACACAGAATATAAGGTTTATATCAACATTAAATTTCTTGAACCTGGTAACTGTATCTAAGGTAATTACGTAAGTGAATATCCTTGCTCAAAGGAAATGTAGGTGCAAGTATTATGTGTTCAAAGAGTATGATGTATGGAGTCTACCCTCAAAATGTTCAGAAAATAGATAAATAGATGATAAATAAACTGATATGTTAAAGGAGAAAAAATGTTTCTAAAATTGGTGGATCTGGGTATTTGAAGGTATGGAGTATGTTCAAGTTCTCTGTATGAGGTTTATAGTGTTTCTGAAACTGTCCTGTAAGTTTGAAATTATTTCAAAATAAAAAGTTAATTAAAAAGTGATGCACAGTGAAGCTACACTTTCAGAATGATTACAATAGAGGGAACACGTAAAGTAAGGAAAATCACTGGTCTAAAAACTTTCGCTGCC
Source organism: Dasypus novemcinctus (assembly GCF_030445035.2). Lineage (NCBI taxonomy): Eukaryota > Metazoa > Chordata > Mammalia > Cingulata > Dasypodidae > Dasypus > Dasypus novemcinctus. Next base: position 41,921,376 of record NC_080683.1, on the reverse strand, counting down.
GCTCCTCGCTCATGTAAATTAATTCCTGGGGTCAGCCATATGCCATACTGCATGAATTATAGAAATATTTAGGAGGAGAATAAAATACGAATTCTCTTTTTGTTGGGGAGTTTGGTGAAATGAGATTGCCGAAAAGAAAGATAATGAGAACAGCTTGATAGAGAAACTGTGTTTTAAAAATCTATTACAATTCATTCATATATTTGCTTAGGATTGATTTCTTAGTTACAATCCTCTTTGTAATTTCTTAGTTATTCTTTAAAACCTAGTTCAAGTAATATTTAATACACAGTGTTTTTACTATCAACAGCTCAATTCTTGGTAATTTCTGTATCATTATATTTTGGTATTTTGAATATAACCTATGTATCAAATATATATTATCAGATACCATTTTTGAACTGATAAACTATAATAAAACCAGAAATAGAAGAAAGAAAAAAAAAGCTATTATATTTCCCTGTTGGTACAAAATTTAGACCAAATACTGATACCAAATATAAACATCCAAAACTTTTTGGAACACTGATTCTTGCCCCTTGCATAGCTTTAATTAAGTGGTTTCATTCATTTAATCCTCACAATCTAAAAGAGCTATTATTATTCCATTTTACATGTGAAGAAACTAAGGAGCAAACATTTTCATAATATATTCAAGGTTGCACAGAAGATGATGGAAAAAGGACAAAAAAAGATGCCTGACTCTGAGAACTGTATAATTCTAAAGCTCACACCTGAATTGCTATAGGAGATGGATTTAATGATAACCAAAGCATGAGATAAACATGCCCCTACCAAAAGAAAAACTGAAATCAGAATGCAATATTAAAGAAAAATTACACTTGATAAAAAAAACCATATTCAATTTAACATTATCCTCTAATTATGAAATCCTCAAATTTCTTACCCATATGCCCCTATATACAAAATCAAACTTTTTTTTTTTTTCAGGAGGTACCAGGGATTGAACCTGGGACCTCATACATGTGAAGAAGGCACTCAACGACTAAGCTACACTTGCTTCCCATTTTTAAATTTTTAAATTTTATTTTTCAATTTCTTTAAAATTAGGTTTAAACAGCTGCCATCTAATAAAAGGCAAATGCATTATTTCTAAACTTAGAAGTGACACAAACTAAGACATAAGCACTCAGAATAGAGCTGATTTTGGACATGTGTTAATATGATACAAAACCCAAAGGAAAAAACAACTTCTAAACATAATATAAGCAGGAACCTTTGTGATTTTGTAGACTATTTGCATGGTTGATTTGCTACATGAAAATTAAATTAAAAAAAAGAGAAAAAGAGCTTCTATTGCTCAATATATGACAGTTAATGAAAGCTATCTCTGATATTACATGGATACTAGGAAATTGGATTTGAATTTTCTAAATGCAGTTTAGAAATGCACAATCTTTTCAGGGAAACATTTATTCCATAAAGCAAACCTGCCAGTAATGTAATACAGAATGTCTTTGAATATGTCATGCTATTACATACTTTAAATACTCTAGAACAACCAGAATTACCAAAAACTAGGTACTACTTTTAGAACGAAGTGGAATTCAGAAAGAACCATAGACAACAGCTGCTACATAGCTCTGGGACCTGCCGAGCACCGTTTAAAATGTTTTTTCTTATAGGTTATCTCAATAAAGCACAAAACTCAGAACGAGAACACAAAGCATTAGAATATTTTTCAAAAAGAGGATTGTAACTAAGAAATAATATTTTATTTGATAGTCCATGCTTTCTTTAGTCTAACAATGCTATCAAACAGACCTGGAGTCAAATGTAGAATCTAAGCCTCAGTTCTCAAATAGAAATATTATTTATAATTTCTAGCTTAAAAATTAATGCTTAAAACAGTAACATATACAAAGCACTAAGTATGGCACTTGGCATACAATACTCAATAAACAGCTGGCATTATGACTTTATCTCACTCAAGGAAATATCTATTAAAAAAAATTCAACTCAACTAAATAGACTATTATTATAAGTTTCAGTTGCATGGCTTGAAAAAAGATGAAGGTGCTTTTAAAATCCCAGGTTCTCAATTTCAGAAGACAAAAGTGATGACAAAGAACATAGCCTTCCAAGGTCTTAAGTTATGACTGCCAATAAGCCCTGATCTTGAGGTGTAGACATTTACGGTTAACTGTATTTCCAACAGAAGTCTATGAATTACTGGCAACTTGAAGACATCAAAGAACAGGTATCACTGATACCACTGCACTAAAAACAATCATGAATAAAGTAAATACATTCTATAAGGCAATACCAAGGGGCTTTCAATGAAGGAGTATTTCTAGCTCAGACTAAATTAAGAACTGCTATAAAAGAGTATTTCTCAGAACTTAATATTCCAGAACACTATCAATTATCAACTTCTATACTGTCAACATAATTTAGGAACACTTTCCATATTCTGGAAAGTCTAAAAGACACCTAACTCCATAAGAGGAAACATGCTATAAATTTCTCACAATGCCTAGTTGAGAGAGAGTTTATAAAGTTTGTTTCATCAAAATAAGAACCACCTAAGCGTTCTTGTACACACAAGTACGGGACATTTTTTAAGGTGAGATATGCCTAACACCTTTACAGTCCTATTAAGAAAAAAATAGGCTTTTTTTAGTTTAGCATATTAATAATAACTACCTATCTGTTAAAAACTACCAATTTAAAATAAAATGGTGAAACACTCTAGATTTGCTTCACTTTATTCCTTCTGAAAAAATGTAGGTTTCCCTAACAACTTGTGCTTTGTAACTTCATTGAAAAACCACTAAGACCATTGAATATGCTTTCTTCTTTATCACCATTCTCCTTATTCCTATTAATTTCTAAACCTTTTCCTTACAACTAACTCAAGAAAAAACACACTGCACACTTCAAATCCATATACTCTTGGGGCAATGTGACTCAAGCGATTGAGAGCCCACCTCCCACACGGGAGGCTCCAGGTTTGGTTCCCGCGCCTCCAGAAGAAATAAAAACAAATAACAAGCAAAACAAACTAAAAACCAACTCATTGAAGCTGATGTGGCTCAGTGGTTGAGCCAGGCTTCCCACATACAAAGGCCGGGGTTCAATCTTGGGCCCCCAATACCTCAAAAAAACCCAAAACAAACCATATACTCCCATCTCAATCCATTTATTTAAATACACACTCACACATACAAGTACATATCATAAAATTTAAAGCAAACCCTGCCCTTTCTATTATCCCCTAAACAACTCCCCACCCTTAAGGGTCTGTATCTACAGTAAATAAAGCTAAAACTTAAGACAACAGACATTATGGAGGAAACCAAAAAATATGTCTCTCATATCTCTTTACAGTGTCAACTCTTGGCAAACAAAGGATATATTTGTTCCACACAATGAATGCTGCAGTCTGTTTTACTGTACATGAAAATTGACTAATTTAATCTAGTCCACAGTCACCAGCATTCTAATAAGATTTTTCCCAGATATCTGAAATTTTTTTAAAAAAAGTAACTTTCAGTTTATTCTAGGGTTTAAGCAAGTAAGAGTATATTAAGTACTTACAGCAATTTTTGACTGTGGTGGCACAAAGCATGTTTAAATAATTAGGACTTACTTTGCCACTGTGAGATTACTGGGTGGCCACCCTTACTACCTGTATTTTATAGGTGGAGACACTAAATTATAGAGATTAAGTGGCTTCTACAAAGTAACATCATAGGTCATAATAAAAGTTCACATCTTCTGGATTCTAGTCCTGTGTCTGCAGTCCACGATGAAACCTTATTTTAAGTTCTAAGAGTACAGAACTAACTCACTTAAAAAAAAAAGGTCAACAAGAATTAGTACACATTTACTTTTTTTAAAATGAAGATTTACCTAAAAAAACAAACAAAACCTGCCAATAAAGGGAGGGCAACCTTCCTTAAGAAGCAGCAGTTATCTCAATTTGCATTGCATTTGAAAAATCACTTTGAAAAAAAAAAAACAACCTAAAACCTGAGGAGTACATCACTCTCTATCACACACAATGATTGCTTTTTCTTCTAAGAGGTGCGGTTTAATGACATCAGATTCTAATTTGTATCTCCTACTTTTACCACTGATAGGACTTAGAATAAGGGACTACACTTTTTTGCTTTTTTGTTGTAAAATAGAAAGAGAAAAACTTAATTCTTACTTGACTTAGATAACATGAGGAAGAAATTACTGTGTGTGGACTGCCCTGAGATTCCACAACGAAATACATAATCCAGCTGATCTTCAGCCCTAGAACAAAAGGCAAACTTCACTGAGAGTAATTGCTTTAGTAGATGCCTTCAAAATAAAAGACTATACCATTATTTATAGAGAATTTTTATTTAAGCCAAATCTTCACCACAATTAAATAGGGGGGGAAAACCATAAAAACTGTTTTAAAAGTTCTATAATCCAATTCAAAAATTGAATAACTCTGTTCTCACATTTTTCTTCAGTAAGCACATTAATTCTATTCTTAAGTTAAAGAAATCGTATGCCTTTATTTAAAAGAACCGAGACCCTCAAGAAAAGCAGGAAAAATAATGCAATCAATAGCAAATGCATAAAATATCTAATTAAATTAACAATGCGTTTTATAAAAAAATTTGTTCAATTTTATTTAAGATCGGTTCTTGGACAACTATATTTACTGGAGACCAATAAATTTTCCAAATTCTAAGTGTATATTTGAAAGCCAGTCTTTCAACAAATCTTAATTGGTCACAGTTTCAAGACTGAACTCAAGGTTGTTTCTCTTGGCATATCAAGTAAATATTACTCTTAAAAATTAAAGCTTCATTCAGTAAGTGTAACACGTTTATTGCCACTGTCACTCTTATGAAGATATTTCCAGCCTGTAAAGAAAGGAAGATGAGATTTTAATAAAATTTTAAGTTGAAGTACGACTATTGAGTGCGTACTTAGAAAGCAGAAGAGAGATTAGGAGGGCATGTTAGAAAGAACTCTGTAGGGATTTAATAAAAAAGTAGAACTAATTGAACTTAAGAGGCTCAACCTGTACAAACAGAAAAACGAGTTTTAGAGAGAGTGCGAAAAAAAACAAGACTAAAGACGATAAATGGGACCAGGATGGAAAAGGACGGGAAGAGAGGAGGCCATTAGACCGAAAGCAATCAAATAGGGTACCAAGAGAGAACTGAGGGTTAAGGGAGTGCGGGCCTTTGACGGGAAGGTGGGACAGAAAACTCCAGCGCAAGGCAGTTATAAAGCAAAACTGTCCTTAACTAACAAAAGACAGGACGAAGGTGAAGTTCCGAGAGGAGGAAAATGAGAAGAAAAAAGAGCCACGGAAGAAATTACGGCGGCAATGGAGTAAGAAACCTGGTCGAGGAGGATAAGGAACACTTGGGAAGAGCCAGACTGGAGATGCACGGTGAGGGAAGAGATCAGCGGGGAGTAAAAGCACACGCTGCCTGCCCCAGAGGGACCACCGGGCGTGAAGGCACGTGAGAGGCGTGGGATGAAAATGCAGAACCGGGTAAAGGCGGGAGAGAGCCGCGAGGATGGAGCAGGGGGCGAAGGGCAGGCGAAGACTGTCGAGCAGGAGGCGTGAGGCTCAGGGAGACGCCGCCAAGGGACGCCCTGCGTCGCCGTCCCCACCGACCTTCAGCGGGCCCGGGAGCCGGCGTGGACTGGGAGCAGCCGGGTGAGGCACCGCAGCGGGCGAGACGCGAGCGAGGAGAAGGCCGCTCTTCGCCGGGCCGGTGGGCAGAGGCGACGGAGGGAGGGGTCGTGGATGTCGGCAGCCGGGAGAGAAGAGGATAGTCAGGGGCTTACCTCTCGCCCGGCCCCGCCTCTTCCACCGCCTGTCGCGGGGAGGAGCTCGTTGTCCTGCTTGGAAGAAGACGGCCCTACCCAGGTCAGCACCATCCCTCCCCGGGGCCCCTCACATCGCCATCGCTGCAACCGCAACCACCGCAGCCGAAGACTCGGTTCGTCTCCGCGGCTCGGCGACTGGCCCAGCGCGGCCACCGAGCATGCGCAGTCGCCCCAGTCCCGCGGGAGCCACGGCCGATGGGCTCTACCTGCGATCAACAGGTTCCCGGCCGCGCGGCCCCGCCCCTGGTGTTTCTCAACTCCCCCTCCTGCCTCTTCCCTCCCCTCTCTGAGCTTAGGCCCCGCCCCTTCCAGGTCCCAGGCCCCGCCCCGACCCTCAGGAGCTCGGGCCGCCGCTCCAACTCCAGCGCCAACTGAGATTTCGAGAGATTTGTCCACCCTACCCTGCTCCCGCTTCCAAGTTCCCGCGAGAACGGGAGGTTCGCGTCAATAAAAGGAGCAGGGCAAACTAGAGGGGTGAAGCCGTGTGTTTAAGGGAGGGACCGTGGCTTCGGTGGCCGTTAATTATGAGGAGTACGGAATCGGAAGAGGGCAAAAACGGAGTGTTAACGTTTACACTGTTACTCTCACGTTGTACTTTTTTCTTCTCTTTCTGCAGTCCTGTCTGCGGTCCTGGGTAGAGAGCCTGGTCCCTGCGCTTCACTTGCGCGGTAGGAAAGGAAACAGCTGACTTGGGACAGTCGCAGCCATTCTGACCCCAGGCGATGCGTTTTTGGGGAGATGTAGGTGCTGCTATCTATGGTTGCTGCTCGGTTGGTGGTATTCAAAAAGGAGGGAGGGGACTGTTAAAGAAGTCCTTAGTTCTTAAATTCCATTAACAGAAGCCCGTGATTTGAGTGGCCCGTGAAGACTAGTCCTTCCATGATTTACTTAACTCTTAGATGTTTCTAACAGAACCTTTTCTGGAGCACAAAGTGCAGTGTTACTAAAGCAGCATTAATGAAAGGAAAATTGTGGCTGAAGCTTGTGTGTTAAAAATGAATTAGGAGGAACAAGCTTTGAGCATGGATTTGGGAGTAATGGTGATGCCACTTAGAGCTTAGGCTACGGGGGGGGGGTAAGTTTTGAAAACTATAATTTAACCTCTAGTTTTTCTTCAGCGTTGCACGTATTTTAAATAGAATGTCTTTTTATCCCATGATAGTATTCTAGTTATGTTAGAATTTGTATGAATAGATTGCTTTCGTGGTTCCTGATCTCTGTCCCTTCTTTGATAGCCAAATATCATTTTACTGTCTTTATAAGAAGTTTTTTGCTTGTTTTGTGACTTACACTGTAGCCTCAAAATTGAAAGACTTTTTCTATTTTCATTCTGTCATAGGAAAATACAATAAATATCCAATTATTTCTAATTCCACATCTATGCCTTCCCTAAAATACGGCCTGTGCCAAGATTTCTCCCATTTCTTAATCTTTTCATCCAGATCATTTTTAAAAATCATCTATTATGTGCCAGGCACTCAGCTAATCTCAGAAGTTACCAAAATGAATAAAACATAGAATTTGGTGGAGTGTGTGCATAATTACCTTATGATGTGATGTGTGTGGTGCAGAGATATGTGCACAGGGAGTTATTGAAGCTCAGAGGTGGGGTATTATTAATTCAGTGTGGGTTGGGGAGAGACCATGAGTCAAGAAAGACTTCCAGGAGAAAATGATTCCAGAAAGGTGGTGGAAAGGTTCAAAGGGAAAGGGAAGGAACAGTTTGCACAAAAACTATGCCTTGAGAAACTGATCTTTGCTCAGAACTAAAACTAAGAGCACTTTGATGCGACTATTTGAGGGAGTGAGGTTAGAGAAGTAGGCACGGTCCGATCATTGTGAGCCTTTGCAGGGTTTGAATGAAAGTCAGATCAGTTGAACTAGAATTTCTTAAACACCCATTATGTTTTTACCAAGCACGATGATAGTTCCTGAGGGAACAATTGAGATTCAGTCCCAACTCTCAGGGAGTTTACAATCTTATTGGGTAAAACTGGGACAGGAAATGTTTCTAATTTGTACTCAAGAGTTAAAACTGAGGTAGACACAAGAGTGTTTGGAAACCCAGAAGAGGAACTCTAGAGATTCAGGAAAGGCTTCCTGAAAATTATCCATCAATAGAAGAATGTAAAGTAGTCTCTTAAAGGAAATTAGAAAAAAAAAAGATGCTTCTTGAAGTCCAGACTAACACAGATTACAGCATGTGTCAGTGTAATTGTCAGATTACTTGGGTCCTAATTCTATATTCTGTAGTATACTATGTATCCTTGGAGTGAGTCTCTTCTCTAGGTTTCTGTTTTCCCTCAAATAAAATGAGGATCATCGGAGTGGATGTGACTCAAGCCGTTAAGCACCAGCCTTCCCATGGGATGTCCTGGGTTCAATGCCTGGTGCCTCCTGAAAAAACAAACAAGTAAAACAAGCGAAAAAGCCAACTCAGTGAAACCAATGTGGCTCAGTAATTGAGTGCTGGCTTCCTGTATATGGTCCAGGGTTCAATCCCTGGCCACTAGTACCTCAAAAAAAAAAGGAAAATGAGAATCAGATTATATAATATGTAAGGCCCTTTAGAAATTTCATTATTCTAAATTTACTTTCCATTTATGTCACCAAGTTTTGTGTGAGGCTTTATGCTGCTAATATACCTTTTTGTCACATTTAATATAGATTAAGTCTTTTGTTACATGTGTCATTTCAATCCAAATTGTGAGTACACAAAGAATGCAAGGTTTGGAATCATTTCTATAGTTGGCCTGTATGATTTATATGGTTTGTAGAGTTATACAATGTTTTTGAATCTTTACAAAATCCTGCTAATTGGAATATTATCTTAAACTGACGATCAGGTTATCTTTCCCCTTCAAGGGGAAGTCAATTTAATCATTGACTAAGATTAAATAAAGTTTGAGACACTAGAAGAAATGAATTTCATAAAATTGAAAGTAGCCTCATGGAAAGATGTCTTGTGTTCCAGCAGCTAGACATTAATTTACTGAGCTTGCTTTTACCTTCCCAGAGAAGATTTTTAAAATATTGTTGTTGCTTTAAGTCGCTACCAAATTAAAAAACAAATTTTAAATTAAATATGTAACACGGTCAAAATTATTTCACATTTTCCAACAATGTGATTCTTTTCAGTGTTTTGTAAAGGGAAATCTGAATTCTGTTTTTAGCAGTGTGGTGGTAGTAAAGAATTGGAGTATTAATCTTTCTTTTGGGGCAGTCACTGTTGTCGCCATGCAAAGTTTAGATATAAATAATTTGCAAACACAGGTGAGTGCCCATATTACTCAAGGGTAAGTATTTTAGGAGCTTATATAACCTTAACAACAAATATGAGTTGAAACAAAACGAAGCTTCATTATAGGAATTCCTTCAGGTTCATAACAGCTATAAGCCAGAAAGGCAAATGAATTATTTCATAACTTTTGTTGTAACATTGTTTCATGAGTTTAGAGCCATGACCTTTTTCAAATAACCAAGATATAAAACTCATTTACCAAGTTTTTCTTCTGTGTAATAGCAATCCTTCAGGAAAAATTTTTCTTTTTTCTTTTTAAACTGATAATGTAGGTTGCTTCTGGAAAGGAATTTGAAGGCTGGGATGCTTGGTAAGGGGAGGGAAGGAGAATATATTATTGTATTCCTCTGAGTTTGAACCTGGTGAATATATTAAAGGAAAGAAGAGAATTTTGGATCTGTGTAAAAATGAATGTAGTTAAAACGCAAATACCATAATCTCTAATAACGATATCAGAGGGGAAAAGTTGCTGCATAAATGATCAAACTGTGAGCTAGTTTTTGCTATACGGTGTGAAAGGGACAGACAAAAAGTGACTTCTTGGTTGCAGCTCAGATTGCCTAGATTTCTCAGTGCCACTGTCTGCTTGGATCATTCAGAGTAAATCTATCAGACAGAAGTCATTCCTTCCACCACCATCCCGTGAATCATTCCTGTGAAGTGTAATTATCTAGTATCAAGTGAAAGAAATGAAGTGATGTCTGAATTATTCTCTCATACGCTTGAAGCTTATGATAGCTGGTTTAAAATATATATTTATACTGGAGCAGATGTAGCTCAAGTGGTTGAGTGCCTATTTCCCATGTACAAATATTTATACTAAATTACCATTTGCTTTGTGATAGGAAACATTTTGGGTCAACTACCTTACTCTTCTTTCAATTCCTGATCTTTAAGCCAACTTCAGTCACATTTTCTACTTCACATTGGACATTTTCACTTAGAGATCCTGCTGACTGTTCTTACTCAACATATCCCAAACTGCTTTCCTTTCACCATCGTATACAACTCTATCTCCCTGCCAACCTTTACATTTTTGTCAGTGCGTCTCCTGATTCCACTTACCTGAATCCAAAACCTCACAGCCATGTACGTTTCCCTTTGCTTTGTCTCTCATCCATTTCATTTTCATGTCCTATTTGAGTTTTTTTTTTTCAATATTTTTCTATTTCAAAATGTTTCTCTAGTCCAAGGAAAAGTCAGACTTGGACAAAAAGAGGAGGTTCTCTTATGGTGAGACTGGAAAAAGGATTTAAGGCACAGTGTGAATGGAAATGGAAGAAATTTGTTAACTTAAAATCTACTTTTTGCAGCAAAAACTAAAAGGTAGAGGAGTAAAACTGTAAGCTTTACATAGGATTCTATGATATCTTCTAGATTTCAGACCCTAGCAATAGTTGAAAATTGCTTTTATTGAACTCTTTTCATTTGCTGAGCACTATTCTTAACACTTTATGTACATTTTCTCTGATCCTTATAACAAACTTATGACAAGATAGGCATTAAAACTCTCTGTATAAAGGAAGAAACCGAGTCAGCGTCTACATTACAGCTAGTAAGTGGTGTACTAACTGTTCTAACACCGATCTCTCAGATGCAGAAATCGTTCTTTTTTCATGCCATTACACTGTCTCTTAGTACAATCATTTGATTATTTTGTCTGAATAATCAAAGAAAAAATTCTTGTAACAAGTAATTCAAAAATTATTATTTGTTATTTAATTCAACCTAGACAGTTATAGATTTAGGATAGTGTATAAGTCAGCTAAAGGGGTACTGATGCAAAATACCAGATATTGGGGTTTTTATAAAGGATATTTATTTGAGGTAGGAGCTTACAGATACCAGGCCATAAGGCATAAGTTACTTCCCTCACCAAAGTCTATTTCCATGTGTTGGAGCAAGATGGCTGCTGACATCTGCCAGGGTTCAGGCTTCCTGGGTTCCTCTGGGCTCAGCTCCTGTTTTCTCTCCAAGGATAGCTGCAGACTATGAGGCTCTCTAGGCTTTGCCTCTCTCCACAAGGTCAGCTGTAGACTATCAGGCAAATGGCTCTGTCTCTTTCCCCTTTCCCTGGGGCTCCAGCTTAAGACTTCAGCATCAAACTCCAACATCAAAAGTCCAACATTAAGAACCCCAAACTCTGTTCTTTGCCGGGCCTTTTATCTGTGAGTCCCACCCACCAAGGGGTGGGGACTCGATGCCCTAATCATAACTCAATCATGCCCAGGTACAAATCAGATTATAAACATAATCTAGTATCTATTTTTGGAATTCATCAATAATATCAAACTGCTACAGATAGTAAATGTACATCCCATAGTAACCACAAAGAAAATACCTGAGGCAGCGGACTTGACCCAGTGGTTAGGGCGTCCGTCTACCAAATGGGAGGTCTGCGGTTCAAACCCCGGGCCTCCTTGACCCATGTGGAGCTGGCCCATGCACAGTGCTGATGCGGGCAAGGAGTGCCATGTCATGCAGGGGTGTCCCCCGTGTAGGGGAGCCCCACGTTCAAGGAGTACACCCCGTGAGGAGAGCTGCCCAGTGCGAAAGAAAGTGCAGCCTGCCCAGGAATGGCGCCGCACACACAGAGACACAACAAGATGACGCAAGAAAAAGAAACACAGATTCCGGTGTCACTGACAACAAGAGAATCAGACAAAGAAGACGCAGCAAATAGACACAGAGAACAGACAACCGAGGTGGGGGTGGGGTAGGGGAAATAAATAAATAAATAAATAAATAAAAAGTCTTAAAAAAAAAACCCTGAAAAACAAACAAAAGAACTATGATAGGCAGGATCAAACTATTTCTCTACAAAAGATCAGCCAAACAAAAAAAAAAGGGCAATGATGAAGAAAATAAGGGGCAAAATGGGTATAAGATATACAAATAGCAAAATGGCTGAAGTAAGTCCTCCTATATCAATACTTATGTTGAATGTAAATGGCTTAAACCAATCAGAAGGCAGCTGTTGGCAGAATGGATTGGAAAAAAAGCATGGCCTGACTATGTGCTGTTTACAAGAGACTCACTTTAGACACAACACACAGATAAGTTGAGTATGAAAGGTGGGGAAAAATTCTTTGAAAAAAGTAACAAGACAGCTGGGTGGCTATAATTTCAGATTAAGTAAATTGATACTTGAAATAAAGACTACATATTTTTTCATTGTATGAAATGAAAGTATTTAATTGCTCATATCAACTCTCCAGACATCTCTCAAAATGAAATAAACATACATCATCAATCTCCTTAAACCTCTGATGAACATAGGAGAGAAAAAAGTAATATCCGTTGTCTCTTTTTTTCTCTCTCTCCCTGCACAAGAAAACTCAGCACCTGGTACAGGAGTAAGGCCAGTTCCTTGCTGACAGGGCTCATGACTCAATCGTGTTCAAGTGTAAGTTGTTCCACAGTGGCCACCATGTGTGTTCTGCCACTCCAGGAGCAACATTCTTCAGCAGTGGCCTTCCAGTCTTCGGGAAAGAGTCCAGTCTTTCCTCCTGATCACCTAAGCCTTGTACTTATCAAGCCCCCTTATCTGGGCTCATGTGTTAGTAGCCAACCATTATCATGACCTGAGAACTGAGTGTCCACTTAGTAGTGACTCTGCAATGAAGTTGATGTGGGCTATGGGTGGGAGGCTGTTCATCCCTTTGTAGATAACCTAAGCGGTCTGTGTCCTGACTTGTGGGTGTGGGACGGTAAGAGGCTGCAGTCCTGCCCTTGGTGACCATGGCAATGACTCCAGTCCCAGAGAAACAGTTTAGCAATGCAAACTCTATAAACTTTAAATACTCAAGGAAAATGCAAACCAAATGTGCTAAAAGCTTATTTAGAATGTATGAAGTCCATGCAAAAAGCTTATCTAGGATGTGGAAGATATATGCTAATTCAAACCTATTGAGGCCTCTAACAAAGAACGATTTAGCCCTTACCCTGTATAAAAGGAACTTGAAAATCTTGTTTGAGGCTCGGGTTTGAAACAGAAAGCTCCTGAGTCTGACTGGCCGTCAATAAATCATTTTTCCTTCTCAAAATCATTCCTGAGTCCTGGCCTTTCTATACACAAATAATTGAATTTTTGTCAACTTTACAACAAGGTGGTCAAAACACAAATACTCCACCAGCCTGGTGTGGCTGGAAGATACTACATATTAATAAAAGAGTCAATTCATTAAGAAGATATAACAATCATAAATATGTAAGCACCTAATAACAGACCCCTCAAATGCAGAAAGCAAGCAATGACAGGATTAAAGTGAGAAATAGTTCTCTAATAGTATATGGAGACTTCAAGATGTCATATTCAATAATGGATAGAACATTTAGATAAAAGATCATTAAGGAAACAGAGGACTTGAACAATACTATAAACCAATTAGACCTAACAGATATATACAGAATATTCCACCCAACAACAGCAGAGTATATATTCTCAGATGCACATGGATCATTTTCCAGGATAGACCATATGTTACATCACAAAACAAGTCTCAATAAATTTTAAAAGATTGAAATCATACACAGCATCTTCTCTGACCACAATGGAATGAAGCTAGAAATCCATAACTGAAGGAAAATTGGAAAATTCAGTAATATGTGTCCATTAAACAACACCCTCTTAAATGACCAGTGGGTCAGAGAAGGAATCATAAGGAAAATCAGAAAAGCTTTAGAGAGGCATGAAAATGCAACACAACATGCCAAAATTTATGGAATGCAGAAAAGGCAGTATTCAGAGGGAAATTTATAGCTATAAACACCTACATTAAAAAAGAAGAAACATCTCAAATTAAGAACCTAACTGCTTCTTGAGGAACTTGAAAAAGTAGCACAAACAAAACTTGAAGTTAGCAGAAGGAAGGAAATAATAAAGTTTAGAATAAAGATAAATGAGATTGAGAATATAAAAATAATTGAGAGAACCAATGAAACCAAAAGTTGGTTCTTTGAAAAGATCAATAAAATTGGCAAACCGTTAGTGAGACTGACAAAGAAAAAATAGAGAAATTGAAGATAACTAAAACCAGAAATCAAAGTGGGAAGATTACTACTGATCTTGCAAAAATTAATAAGATTATAAGAGAATACTGGGAAACGGACTTTGGCCCAGTGGTTAGGGCGTCCGTCTACCACATGGGAGGTCCGCAGTTCAAACCCCGGGCCTCCTTGACCCATGTGGAGCTGGCCATGCGCAGCGCTGATGCTCGCAAGGAGTGCCGTGCCACGCAAGGGTGTCCCCCGCGTGGGGGAGCCCCACGCGCAAGGAGTGCGCCCGTGAGGAGAGCCGCCCAGCGTGAAAAGAAAGAGCAGCCTGCCCAGGAATGGCGCTGCCCACACTTCCCGTGCCGCTGACGACAACAGAAGCGGACAAAGAAACAAGACGCAGCAAATAGGCACCAAGAACAGACAACCAGGGGAGGGGGGGAAATTAAATAAATAAATAAATCTTTAAAAAAAATAATAAATAAGAGAATACTAGGAAAAATTGTGTATCAGCAAATCTGACAATCCAGAGAAAATGGACAAATTCCTAGAAACACATAAATTACCTAAACTGGTTTAAGAAGAAATAGAACATCTTAACAGACCAATATGTAATGAAGACATTTGAATCAGTAATAAAAAATATCCCAACAAAGCAAAGTCCAGGACCAGATGGCTTTGCTGGTTAATTCTACTTTCAATTGAGAATTACCACCAATCTTTCTCAAACTCTTCCATAAAGTATTAATAGAAGAGGGCAGAACACTTCCAACTTATTCTTTGAGGCTACCATTAACCTGATACCAAAGACAGACTGAGGTATAACAAGAAAAGATAATTACAGATCAATTTCCCTTGTGAATACTAGCATACTAGCAAATACTAACATACTAGCAAATTTAGTCTAACGTATTGAAAGGACTATATACCATGACCAAGTGTAATTATTCCAGGGATGCAAGGGTGAGTCAATGTAAGAAAATCAATTAATGGACTAGACCACATTGATAGAATGAAGGATCAAAAAACATGTGACCATTTTAATTGATGTAGTAAAGGCATTTGACAAAATCCAATACCTTTTCATGAAAAAAAAAACACTCAGAACTCGGGGGATAGAAGGGAATTTCATCAATTTGATAAAAGACATTTATAAATTTTTAAAAACCATAGTAACATTATACTCAGTGGTGAAAGTTTATTCTACCTTCGAATTTGGTAAAATGAGAAAGCTATTGCATTAAAAATCTGGAGAACTGGATTAAAACTCTAGAGCTATCACTTACTATGTGAATCTGGGCAAGCCATGTAACATCTCCAATTTTCAGTTTTCTCTATATTGTGAGAAAGATGCTAATGTCATAGGCTTCCTTAGTCTGTGATTCTCTTAAGATTACTCTGTCAACTTTTTTACTTCCATTCCTTTCATTATGCTGTTGATATTTTCTCAGAATATTTCATTAAACAGGAGGGCATGAGTAAGGTAGATTTTGGGCCAGTTTTGGCCTGCTCATTTCTTTACAAGCCCTCTAATACTCTGAATATTTTCTTTGTCTGTAGTGATCATATTCACACAGTAATCACAAATGCTTCATATGTACTGCTTTGACAAAGTATGGTATTTATCTTACACTGAGTTTTTCTGGGATATATATTAGTATAGAATTTCCTTTAAGGTAGAAATCATAATACCTTGCACACAGTAGGCTTCAATAAATGTTGTATTTCATGTTTATGCTTTCACATACGTTATCTAATCTAATGAAATAATTCATTTCATTAAGGATTCATGTTAGACAATGTTTACTTTAAAAAATTCTGGGCCCTGAGAAAAATTTCCATATAGAACCCATTTAACTTTGTTGATCTTTAAAGAATTATTTTTTTTAAGATGTGCTAGACACAGAATAATAATAGGGTCATAAAGTTATGTCCTGCCTCAAATCAGTTTGAGAATTGCTTTGATTGTATGTAATGAATCTTTTATAAACAAATTAATAGTCTATCTTTCTTACAAGTAGGTAGAAAACATAGAATTCAATATGGAGGTAACTGTTGTTTAGTTCATCTTACTCTCCATCTCCATAAGACAAGTAACAGATCTTTGACATCCCTGAATTGATAAGTACTGAAAGTCCCTTGAACAGAGTAATTTCTCTAAAATTGTATTTAATTTCACTGATAATGAGACCAAATATTAGCTCCCACCTTTTTAGCTTACTCTGAATGTCTTCTGCTTCCAGTTTATGTCCTCCAAACATCCTTGAGATTTTTTTCTAAAGTGCAAATTTTATTACGTTAAGCTTAAATGCTTTGGTGGCTATCTAGTGTCAAGTGCAGAGTTCTTAGCAAGGCTTATAAAGTCAAATTCTACACCTGTGGTTGAAGTAATGCTAGCAGAAGTAAAAGGGTGCCTGGAGCAAATTGAACCAGGAGGATTGTTTAAACTAAGGTGACTTGAGGCAACTTTAGCTGACTGGAGACCTACAGTTGTTATCTAGTGAGGATCAAAGTTGTTATGAGAAAAGAGTATTTCTAAAGCACTGAAATAATCATCGGAACTGAGAGGGCAGAAAAGAGTTAAATTTAGGAAGCAGGATTCTTCCTTCTGTACTTACTGGTGGTTGTGTATACAGGAATGGCTTAGTGATTTAAAGCAGGTATAGCAAGACAAGTAAGGACCTTTACAAACTATCCCCTACTAACATCTCCAATCCCCACACCCACTACCCTAAAGTCCAGTCTGTATTTCTAGATCTCCTGAATATTTTATGCCATGTTGTTTATCTCTAAACCTCTGCAAATGCTATCTTCTCTTCTAATACTCGACTTCTGTTATCCTGAAACATTCCCTGATAACTTCCTTCCACTTGCTCTCATACTGGTTAAGTTCTCTCTGCTCTCATAGCATACCATTCATACCTCTGTAATCACACTCATAGACTCCTACTTAGTCTGTCCCCAGTTCTAGGTGGGAGTTTCTTGAAGTCATGTTCTTTGCCTTGCTAATTTTTAATCCCCAATACTTACCACAGTGCTGACATATGAAAGTCAATATATTATTGTTGAGTGGAGGAGTTCACAAGGTCCCTAAATGATTAATTTTTTTTTTAAAGATTTATTTATTTATTTAATTCCTCCCCTCCCCCCGGTTGTCTGTTCTCTGTGTCTATTTGCTGCGTCTTGTTTCTTTGTCCGCTTCTGTTGTCTTCAGCGGCACGGGAAGTGTGGGCGGTGCCATTCCTGGGCAGGCTGCACTTTCTTTCGCCCTGGGCGGCTCTTCCCACAGGCGCACTCCTTGCGGGTGGGGCTCCCCTAGGCGGGGGACACCCCTGCATGGCAGGGCACTCCTTGTGCGCTTCAGCACTGCGCATAGGCCAGCTCCACACGGGTCAAGGAGACCCGGGGTTTGAATCGCAGACCTCCCATGCGGTAGACGGACGCCCTAACCACTGGGCCAAGTCCGTTTCCCCTGATTAATTTTTTATCCTCCTGGCTCAAAGCAAAGTTTGTCACCCTCTCTTTTTCTGTTTAATCCTTTCTTTCACCTCTTGACTCCCCTTCCTTGCCATCTTGCAGACCAGTGTTCTTATGCCAAGTCAATCTTTAATAGTCCTCCATTCCACCATCCTATTCTTTTTCCTTGCCTAGAAAAACCCAGGTTCTGAGAGTGGAGGTTCTGTTCTTTTGATGACATATAGTGAATAGAAACCAATATGAATAAGGCTTAAAACTACTTTCAAGGTATTTACACTTATGTTTATTTTTAAATTTAATCATTTAATATAAAAATAATATGTGCTCATTTTGGGAAATGTAAAAAAAATCATTCATTCAACAATTAATTATTTGTTTTAGGCATTGGAGATACAGCAGTGGGGGAAAAAAGACAAAATTCCCTTCTATCATGGATTTCAATTCTAGTGAAGGGAGATGGTCACCAAACCAAACAAATAAGGTTATATAGTAAATTAAAAGGTAATAAGGGCTATATTGGTTAAGTGTGCATGTGTATAGGAGAGGGAGATGAGAAGATAATTTATTATTTTAGTTTATAGTCTCCTGGATTATAAGACTACATCCATACCAGATGGAGAAAGAATTGTATGTCACGTGGTGATCATGGACTTTGAGATGGATAGAGTGACTGGATGGGATTCTGATTTTCTGTCTTGGGCAGGAGTAAGTATGCTCTCAGTGAGAAGAAGAGTGAAGAGGCTTTATGATAACCAGGAGGGTAGACTCAGCAGAGGCTGGCTAGCTGTTGACCAAGCCCCTTTCTGTCTCCTTCTGGCACACAGCTAAATTAAATTTTCAGCCTTCTTTGAAGTTAGAAGCTACCATGTGACTGAGTTCTGTTCTTTGGGATGTGAGTGGAAGTGTTGGGTGCCATTTCCCGGCCTGGCCAAAATAAAATATCTCCCATAAATGATCTTTTGTTCCCTCTTGGCTAGTGAGATGTCAATTATCAGGACATACGTGGAAGTGATATATTGAAGATGGCAGAAGTTCCATTAGCCTGAGTCTTTGAAGGATAGTGTAAGAAAAACAAGGCACCTTGTCCTCCCAAAATCACCCTCCCTTCTTCTTCCTGACTCTGCCACTGATTGGACTTCATAGAAACAAGAAATAAGCTTAAGTCATAGAGACTTCAGGGTTTGTCTCTTAAAGCAGCTAGTGTTCTAATATAATAGGTAATATTCTTTACCATTTTTGGAAACTATCTACTCCTAGATTATCATGCATGTTTAAAAATTCAGGAATTGGTATTAAGTTTTCTCAGGTGCCCTTTTTCTAAAAAAAATTTTTTTAAATTTCTCTCCCCTTACTCGCTGCCCCCCCCCCCCCAGTTGTCGGCGCTCTATGTCTGGTCGCTGTGTGTTCTGTGTCCGCTTGTATTCTTGTCAGCGGCAACAGGAATCTGTTTATTTTTTGTTTGGTCATCTTGCTGCGTCAGCTCTCTGTGTATGTGGCACCACCCTGGGCAGGCTGCACTTTTTTCGTGCTGGGTGGCTCTCCTTACGGGGCGCACTCCTTGCCCGTGGGGCTCCCCGACATGGGGGACACCCCTGCGTGGCACGGCACTCCTTGTACGCATCAGCACTGCGCGTGGGCCAGCTCACTGCACGGGTCAGGAGGCCCTGGGTTTGAACCCTGGACCTCCCATGTGGTAGGCGGATGCTCTATCTGTTGAGCCAAATCTGCTTCCCTCAGGTGCCTTTTTGATATCTGTTTTTATTTTCTCCTTTGACCTATAAATGACAATGTTATATGCCTAGCCTCCTATACTAAACTATCTTTCCATTTTATGAGAATAAAATACCCTTGATGGATGTTAATTTTTATTTTAATGTATTTTTGAATTTGATTTGGAAGAATTTTTTTATTTTTATTTTTTGAGGTACTGAGGCCAGGGATAGAACCCGGGACCTTGTAAGCAGGAAGCTGGCGCTCAATCACTCAGCCACATCCAGTCCCCTGAGTTGGTTTTTTTCATTTGTTTATTTTTAGGAGGCACCGGGACGAAACCTGGGACTTCCTTTTAGGGAAGTAGGCACTCAACTGCCTGAGCCACATCCAGTCCTGATTTGGAAGAATTTTAATGTTTTCTTCATCTGTATTCAGAAATTATACTGCATTTAATTTCCTTTCCTTCCCTTCTTCCTTCTCATTCTCTTGTTCTACATACCTCCTCCATACTCCTTGCTTATTTTCTTTATATTTGTCAGTTATTGGTATCAGGTTTGTACTAACTTTGAAAAATAAATGTAACTTTTGTGTGACCTATTAACTTAAAAAAAAAAAAAAGTCCTGCATAGTTATGACCTATGTTCTAATAAATTTATTTCTGATAAAACATTTCAAATATATATAAAAATAGAGCTCTTAGAATCCACTTAAGTCAGATCTGAACACTTTGCCTTTTCATCCTTTATGTCTTTCAGTAGAATCATTGCTTTTGGAACTGAATCTTGATCCTGACGCTATTATGCGTTTTCATCATGTTTTCATGGAGTTATTTCTCACCATCTTAGAAAGTTTGCTTTTTTTCTTTAAAGATTTATTTTTTATTTATTTCTCTCCCCTTACCCGCCCCCCCCGCCACCCCCCCAGAGTTGTCTGCTCTCTGTGTCCATTCGCCATGTGTTCTTCTGTGCCCACTTGTATTCTTTCAGTGGTACCAGGAATCTGTGTCTCGTTTTGTTGAGTCACCTTGCTGCTTCAGCTCTCCATGTATGCGGCACCATTCCTGGGCAGGCTGCACTTTTTTTTTTGTGCTGGGCGGCTCTCCTTACAGGGCGCACTCCTTGCGCGTGGGGCTCCCCTATGCGGAGGACACCCCTGTGTGGCACGGCACTCCTTGAGTGCATCAGCACTGCACATGGGCCAGCTCAGCACATGGGTCAGGAGGCCCTGGGTTTGAACTTGGACCTCCCATGTGGTAGGTGAACGCCCTATCCATTGAGCCAATCCACTTCCCGGAAAGTTTACTTTTAAAGATCTGTCAACTTGTGATTTTTTTAAAATGGTAAATTTTTACATCAAAAACAAGTTATTATATATTATATAGTAATCATAAGCTTAGATCTGTAGGTTACATGTTAGTCTAAATTAGTTTTCTTCTATTGAGTTACTATAAAGGAATATAATATACTTGTTACTAGTTCTGGTTTTCAAAAACACAAACAAATAAAAAAACTTGGTGTAATTCTGGTTTATCTGTGAAACTCTGGGCAAATTACTGTCCTAAGTTTTTTCATCTATAAAATGATGAAATAAGAGTGACTTTATGGAGTTGTAAGAAAAGCATTTAGGGAGTTTGGCTTAGTACATATTGCACAGTAAATATTCAATACAAAATTAACTAATATTTTATTAATGGAAGAAATTTTTCCTAAAAAAGATTGAATTTCCTTACCTTTAGGAAATTTAACTCTGTTCATGTTATTTTATGAATCACCAGTGTTCTAGCTCCCAAGTAGATGAGGGCCAACTATATTTCCCCTTATGAATAAGGGAGGTGCACAGTCTTGCTGTGTTCTCCTCAAAGTACTCACTCTCTTCTTTCTTCAAATTCTCCTTTGCATCAGGTGTATGCCTGCTGGAGGTTGGCCTGCCAGGGAAGTTCTATCACTTGACGTCATCATATTACATATAAGGAAAATGTACCACCAAGTCTCGTCTTTTCTCTTAGTGGAGTCCCATGACACCATGGAAATATGCTCACAGTGCTGTTTCTCTTCCACGTAGAAGAACTGCTGAATTTCATGTCCCATTTATTACAATAGAGTCCTACTTCCCATTTCCCACTTCCACTCCAAAAGTTAGGATTTTGCACTCTACCCTGTAATTACAGCTCTCAGCTTCATCAAAACTGAAATGAACAAATATTCATCAACCTTTTATAACAAACAAGACAATTTTATTTAGCAGAAACAAACAAAAACAAACAAAAATGATTCTGTGGCAATGCATCTTTTCCTCTGCGATCTGAGGTGCTTTTGTCGAAATGAAGACGTAATGGCAAACTTTCCAGGGCAGTCAGCTTTTAGCAGCATTTGGGGCAGATGACTGGTTTGATGAAATATGAATATAACAATACCTGACTCACTAAATTATTTCCTTGAATAGTTAGCTGGGTGGAGGCTCACCAAGTTAATAACTAAACCCAACCCACAAGTCTATTGGTAAAGGGCATATTTTAAGTTTAATGACTCTGTGTCCACCCAGAGAGATAAAGAAGGCTTTGACATCCTGCTCAGTTGACTGGCAAGAAGAACGTGACTCATTAGGCACCTGGGACACTGAATGAGTGGCCTGCATTGGAAATATTTTGAAAGGTGAGTTGAAGTACTAAGCCAGTCTTTTGGAGACTGCACCACTTCAGATGATGATTCAAGAACTAAGACTAAGAGAAAATCTTGCACTAAAGAAACAGGGCAGAGAAGCTACTCTTTGCAATATGAACTTCTGAGTCAAGGTTTATACTGGCTTAGAGAAAGAAAAACTAGCTAAATATCTTCCCAACCTTAAAACATTTCCTATCTAACTACATTTTTAAATGACCTAAGGTGTGTAAAGCATCTAGCTCAGAGTCTGACTGGTATATCATGTCACTCAGTAAAATGTTTTTCTCTTCATCATTGATCTTTGCTTTTTACTTATTTTTTAAGAGAAAGGATATTTTAAGATGATATCCCTACATAGTTACATGTATGTTCATTTTTCTTAAAGGACAAATTAGTGTCTAAGGTCTAGCTCTCTCTATTGTTTGACTATTAGCAACAACCAAACATGGCAGCAAAATTAAATCATCTGTGTAAAATTTCTGCCATATGGTTCAGAAATTATTTCAGGGAGCATTTTGAAATGAAGGTCCTTAGCTCACTTTGGTATCCTTGCTATGATTTTGCCAAACCATACACACAGCCAGAATATAAATTTTAAAATATCACAGGTAACTCCATGTAGTTATTCATTTTGAATGCTAGATTACTAGTGTTGGCATTTTAACATTGGAACTAATCTTTCTAATTCTTTCCCTTTGAAAGTAAATAATGCTTTGAAATATAAGCAAATCTGAACATCTTTTCAACTCTTCCACAATAAAGTATCTCTCAGGCTAGAAAAAGAAAATGATTCCATAAGCTCAAGAGTCATTTCATTCTTTATTTCATTCAGGATGACAAACACTTCTGTACATATCAAATGTGTATAAGGAATAACAATCTAAAATATTTGAGTATCCTTTTTTCAATTTCACTTAGTCACCTATTTAGTATTTATTTAATGTGTCCATGTAATTATTCTATGTATTTAGACTTAAGTATATGAGATAATTTCAAAATAATTTTTTGTCAATAACATTTAATCATTTATCTTTCACTTGATGTTTTGCATGTGAAGTTTTTATTTTTAAGAATGTGTTTATATTCCTTATCTTCTAGAACTAAATACCAGGAAAATTTTTTTTTTACTGCATTGGGGATAAATAGAATTTTGAAAGGCAGTATTTTAACTCCTTTGCAAATCCAGCTATATTTCAACCCCCACCCACACCCCTCTTCTCCAACACACACCCTTTTGGGCAAGTTTAGCCTCAACAGATACAACCTTGTTAGTCCAGTCTTTCTACAGACAGGATGCAACTTGTAAGAAGGGGAAGCACTGGTGTGTCAGAAAGATTGTGGCTGCCAGCTGGGAGGAAAGTCTGCCTCTTCCCTTTGCTTTGCTATCAAGTATACACATTCCTGCAGAAGTAGGCCACTGTTAATTCAGGAACACGAGGAGTTGTGACTGATATTAGGCTCTTTATAAGGAAGACAGGGCCTAGAATAATTAAAGGAGAGTGGGGTTCCAAAAAAGAGGGTGAAAGAGCAAGAAAAAATGATCTGAAGGCTTCAAAGTCTTGGCCGCTTTATCTTTTTACCTAGGGCCACTGTGTGTGTGTGCGGTGCATGTTTGTGTGCATACAGGAAGGAACTAGCATTGTGAAATAACCCCAAGCACTACTGGTCAGCCTGCCTCCCTTTGAAAAACAACAATTAAAAAATAAACAATTTTTAATAATCTCATAACAGGAAATTCACTGGAAACTGGAGAAATGTTATATGGAAAAATCTAAGAACCTAGAACAATAGAAGCCAAATAATTGATTAAAAATAGTATGCATAATTGAAGGTGAAGATAAGTAGGGAGTTTTAGGCACCCAGTTTAGTTTACTGCGCAACCAGTAAGGTAATCAAAAGCAACAGAGAATCAACCATTTGCCAGGTTTTCAAGTATGCCTGTAGATTTTTTATATTTTCTTCTTCAAGTCTAATTCTAATATATATTCTCTTTACACTGCAACTTTCCAAAGTTAAATCATAGTAGTAAAGAACTGATGAAAGAATTCAGTAAAACAAAGTGTTCGTAATTAGAAAATTCTAACTAGTAAAGATGAATGGGCCATCATAGGATTAAAAAAGCCATCCAGGTCATATTTTACTTTAATCAAATTAGAATGAGTTTCTCCTACTATTATGAAGTAGAGATGCCATAAATGTGACAAGTTATTAGAAAGCCTTTGGTTTATTCAGAAATATTTACTAAGAATACAATTCTGGAAATCATTTGTATTCACATCTAAGTTTTTTGATAGGGGAAGAGGATACTGAAGGAATAATACACTAAAAAAACCCTGATGGAAAGTGTTAAGGATTAAGTTTCTCTCCCTTTTAATTCTAACTATTTTATTATCTTCATGGTCTATCTCATTTCAAGACCTGTATTTTCCTTTTTTTCTTTTAGATACAGAATATTTTTGTTGCTTTTCATGATCTCTTTCTCATATTACCTTTGACTTTTTTCATTGACCTGCTCTGTATTGAGGAAGAATGTCCAAGAAGGAAGGAAGTGGGGAGAAGGGACTTGACTGTGTTAATGCTGAAAACAAATTTTATCTATTTTCTGGTTTTGCTTGCTGGAAAGTCTGCTAATTATACTTTGTACTAGTGTTGAGTCTACTAATTATCATTCATACCATCCTGCCACAGTTAGTGGAAGTATGTGAGAAACTAAAGTTCAGTGGTAGCTCCTCATAGACTGTAAATGTTTAGACCTGGTTTATTCTGAAGAATTTGCCTTTTGAATTTATCTGTAAATTGCATCCTTTTTTTCTTATATTGTTTACTTTTAATTTTATTCTTATTCTTCTTTTGCCTAAATTTGATTTACTCATCTTTCAATAAATTGTCTTGTCCCTCATTCACTGATCCATTTTCTAAACATTTTTTATATTTGCAACTGATCCCTTGGAGAGAAGGAAAATAATGAATTTATCTATTGGCAATCTTTATTATCAGTCCTATGCTATAATGTTATTTTGCAATAATTGAGATAGTTAATAAATTGTATCTTTAAAATGAACATTGAAGAAATTACTTATTTACACTTAATTCACAGCAAACTACTTAATGCCAAAAATTGTACAAAATTTGGTTAAATGAACTACTTGAAATCAATATTTCTAAATGCCTCTCATGCTAGCAGTGCACTTTATTAGAGCTTTAAGCCATTAAAAAAAAAGTCCTCCAGGCTTTTATATTAACTATGAAAACTCAAGTATGAGACTGATGTTTTTCTGACTAAGCTGTGAACTTTATATAGCTTGCTATATAATCAGTTATGTAATCTTTTAGAGTAGCTGAAAGAAAGGATATTAAAACAATAATCTTTCAATCTTACTTTCCTTCTTCAATAACTAGCTTACATGTTAATCAACATATTCAAGCTTCCTGCTCATTAGTTTTTAAAAATTCTAGGAAATACCTTCCATTGTAAGCTGTGAGAAATTTTATTGTAGGAGAAAAATCCTTTCAGCAGATAATAGGTTCGTGAGGCAGGGAGCAGGAGCAGTCTATTCTACCGTGGACAAGTCAACACTTCTCTGCCAGGTAAATCTTGAAATGGACTAAATTTAAATTATTTTCTACTTTTTAATGGTAAAAGTAAGCATGCTATGAATTTTGCACACCATATCTTACCTCAAATTCTCCACCCTGGATCTAATCATCTTGTTTCTATAGTCAGGACTCTGGAAAGCTTCAGGAAAAAAGTTGGGGTCCTTGGTTTAGTTTGCCAGGGCTGCCATAACAAAGCACCACAAGCTGGGTGCCATAAAACAACAGAAATTGATTGTTTCATAGTTCTGGTGACTGGAAATACACAATCAATCAGTCATTGACTGAGCCACGTTTCCTCTGAAACCTGTAGATGAGAACCCTTTGTTTCCTCTACCTGGCTTCTGGTGGTTTTCCTTGATGTTTTAGTCTAGTAATGTATCATTCCAATCTCTGCTTCTTCCATCTTCACATAGCCTTTCCCCATGCCTGAATGTGTTCAATTTCTCCAGTCGTATTGGTTAGGCCCACCTTTAGTCCACTTTGGCCTATTAACTAATCACATCTTCAAAAATCCTGTTTTCGAACCCAGGGTTAGGACTTGATCGTATCTTTTTGGGGGACACCATTCAACCCATAACTTACTCAGTGTGGATTTGTTCTGTTTTGTTTTTGGAGTGAGGACATCTCTGGCCATCCTCCTCTTCTTGACCATTTTAACCCTCACAGCTGTACAAACTCCCCGTACTCAGCAGCAGATGGCTTGTCTCTTGCTTTATAGAAAAAAATTGAAGCATCAGGTGGAAACTTTCTCAGCTTTATTGACCACAGTCTACAAACTTGTCTGCTTCCATACATATCCTTAGTTCTCCTTGAGCAGAAGAGGTATCCCTCCTTTTGTGCTGCTGACCACAGGCTTTCCAGTGCACTAGTGCTTTTGCCTCATCATTTATCCCACCTTTCTCCTTTATTTACCTTTCATCCCTTGTCCCAGTCCTTTAGTCCTTGGCCCAGCCCCAAAATGAGGATATTTCACAGGTTCAATTCTCACACCTGTTTTCCCTTCATTGTCTACATTCATACATATCCATGTCTCTAGCCCTGACCACTTCCTTGAACTCTAGGTGTCCACAGGGCACCTCTGTCCATCTACCCAAAGATAACTCTATCTTAAAATGTCTGAAATGAAATCTTTATAATCGTAAAAATATTATAATCTCCTCCTTGGTATTCTCATCCTAATGAATGGCACAATAATTGCCCAGTCCCAAAACCTAGAAATTATTTTGTCTTTTCCCCTTTGATGACTCTCTACTTTCAAAGAGTCATTTAGTTCTATTTAATTTAATAATAAATAAAAGTGATTAATACAAGCCAGGCATTTTTCTAATAGGATTAAATAGATTATCTCATTTAATCTCACAGCCATATTATGTTGGTGCTTTTATTATCTTCATTTTAAAGATAAGAAAACTGAGACTCAGAGGCAAAATAACTTGCTTAGGTCACAATGGAAATAAAGGTATTAAACGTAGAGCTGGAATCTAAACCCAGACAGTTTAACTCCAGAGCTGGCCTCTTAACAACAACACTATACTGCCTTCCAAATAGTCAGGATCCTAAATATCTCTTCATTTCCTCCATTTTCCTCATTTCTGCTGACTTTGTTCATGTGTGCCTCATTTCTTACTGTGAGACTTCCTACAACTTTCTGCTCCAAATCTGTTTTCTAGGATATGTATTCTTAATAAAAAAATTTAAGGGCTCAATAGTTATGTCTTTGTAACCTATAGATTTGAAGTTTTATTTCAGGAAAATGTTATTCTTGTTTGATTTTTTCCCATTCCATTTATTTTTTCCTTCTAGAACAGTGCCTATTTATATTTGCTGTTCATATTTATCATATTTCTTATCATTTTAATCTCTTTTCCATTTCATTTTATGTGATTTTCTCCAGCTTACTCTCTGTCTCTGACTATATTTTTAGCTATATCTATTTTAACTTTTTTAGTTCTAATTAGAAGTTCATCTCTGTAATAGTTTTGCCTTTATCTTCTATTCATTCCTGAGCCCCATAAACTCACTTTTCATCTCCTATTCTCTCTCTCTTTTTTTAAATAGATTTACTTATTTATTTTTCTCTCCCCTTTCCCCCCAGTTGTCTGTTCTCTGTGTCCATTTGCTGTGTGTTCTTCTGTGACCGCTTCTATCCTTTTCAGCAGCACTGGGAATCTGTGTTTCTTTTTGTTGTGTCATCTTGTTGTGTCAGCTCTCCGTGTGTGCAGTGCCACTCTTGGGCAGGCTGCACTTTCCTTCGCACTGGGCAGCTCTCCTCATGGGGCACACTCCTTGCACGTGGGGCTCCCCTATGCAGGAGACACCCCGGCGTGGCACAGCACTCCTTGTGCGCATCAGCACTGTGCCTGGGCCAGCTCTACAGTCGTTAAGGAGCCCTGGGGTTTGAACCGCGGACCTTTCATGTGGTAGGCAGACACCCTATTTATTGGGACAAGTCTGCTTACCTCCTATTCTCTTATTATCCCTTTTTCATCTCTTTTTGGTCTTTCAAACTCATTTTTTTAGGGAGGCCAACTTGTCTTTAGTTTTTTTGAGTCTCAGGAGACTATGTGTTTAAAATAGATCTATTTTTCTAGTAATAGTTCCTGAAGTTCTGTGTTTTTCATTTGTCTCTTGTTTCTTTCTTTCTTCTATATTTTTTTCTTCAGTATTTTGGGGCTCTTACATTTAGTTTTCCTGTTGTCTTACTTTGGGTTCCTCCAGAAGCGGATCCTATGGAAAAGATCTGGATGCAAGAAGGTTGATTGGGAATGTGTTCCCAGGAAACATCAGTAGGTTTATGGAGAAGTAAAACAGAAGGGAAGAAAGTCAGTAAAGGTGTGTTATCAACCTAGTCACTACTATAGGCATTTGGAGTTTAATCCTGCTGGGGAACTCTGGGGAACAGCTTAGAGCATGTTACTTCAGGTTATTTCAAGCAAAAGGTGAAGGAACTGGATCATTTATCCGCCATCTTCCACAGTCATTGGCTGAGAGTTGTTCTCAAAGGGCTTTAATTCCTTGACATTTCCAGCCCATCCTGTGTTTAGGCTGAGTGGCCACTGGTGGCCAGAGAAAGACTTCAGAGGCAAAGAATCAAATGTTGACAGATGAAAGTCAAGCTAGTATACATGGAAATGGAAAATGTTAAAGGAATATTGACAGGGCACTGACAGCATCTGATATACCTGATCTTGTTTTAGTTCCCAGATGGTAGGAATGCTGACTTGACATGGCATCCATAAGACTCTATGGCACCGATGAGCATATTTAGGGCCAAGTTTTTTGTATTTTATTTTAATATATTTTTTACTTTTTAAAAAGATACTCAGATTGCACAAAATGTTACACACAAAAATATAAGGGACTCCCATATGCCCTACTCCCACACCTCCCACCCTTCCCTACATTAACAAGTGTTTTTCATTAGCGTGTTACATACATTACAATTGATGAACACATTTGGAGCATTACCATTAAGCATGGATTATAGTTTACCTGTAGTTTACACTCTCTTCCACTCAGTTCTGTAGGTTATGGCAGGATATATAATGACCTATATTTGTCATTGCAATGTCATCAGGACAACTTCAAGTCTAGAAAATGCCCCCATATTACACCTTGTTTTCCCTCTCCCTGCCTTCAGCATCTCCAGTGGCCACTGTCTTCACATCAATGACATAATTTCTTCCATTGCTAGGATCAAAATAAGTCCATTGTAAGATACCAGTAAGCCCACTCTAGTCCATATTTTATTCCCCAATCCTAAGGATTCTGGGATGGTGATGCCCATTCCACCTCTACTTGAGAGGAGGTTAGGGCCATTTTTAAACATCTTTGGTATGTCCCAGGTCTGGTCCTCCGGTTGGTTCCTAATGCTTTCATCTTCTCCTTTGCCTGTGTTATTGCTTCCTATTTCTTTGTATGTTTGTAATCTTTTGTTGAAACCTGGACATTTTGATATTTAATGTGTCATCGCTGTCATTTAAACTCTGAGGTGTCTGTTCCTTAAGCAGCTTGTATTCAGCTAGTGCTATGATAGAGCTTTCTTTGAATGCCAGGGGCTAATGGGAAAAAAAAAAAAAAAAGGAAAAGAGAAAAGAATAAATAACTTTTTTTAAAAAGGAAAGAGAAAACACATTTCCTAGTCTTTGCAGATTGACCTTTGAAGGAGAGCTCTCCTTCAGAGCATATCCTTTCAATAAGTTTAGAGAATAGTTCCAGGCCAAAGAAGAGGATCAAAACAGTACCTCTTCTGATCCTTTCTGTAGATGCATCTTATCTTGGGTATGCACATGTGATTCTAGAAATTCCCTTTTACAAGGATTGGAATATCCCCTCTTACCTGGGAAACAGTTTCTTCATGGTCCCAGGCACTCTATTGTATGTCCTACAGCAAGGAATCCCTTGCCCCAGGCAGCTACAGCTTGACTTACCTCCCAACAGAGTTTTTTTTTTTTTGTAGGTACTAGGGCTAAGGATTGAACCTGGGACCTCATATATAGGAAGCTGGTGCTTAATCACTGATCTACACCAGCTCCCCCAAGTTTGTTTTTTCATTTGTTTTGTTTTGAGGAGGTACCAAAGATCAAACCCAGGACCTAATACATGGGAAGCCGGCACTCAACCACTTGAGCTACAATGTGCTCCCCTCCCATAGAATTCTATATAAGAGCTCTGTGAGCTGCCACTATACGTGGAACAAGTTCTGGGATGGTGAGCCTCTGACGAGAGTCCTAGATCAGCCCCTCAGGCCACCATTAGACAGACTGGGTCAACCTTACATTCTCCCAGTATGTGCATGAGAGTTACTATTCTCCTTCCAGAACTTGCACCAGGGACATGCACCAAGAACATGGCTAGCTCTGTGCAGAGCTGCTGAGGGGATGGGAAAGGGAGCAGACAGGGTGCCATGAGATCCTACCATTAATTTTTTTTCGTTAAGAAGTTGTAGGCTTACAGAAGAGTCATGGGTAACATGCAGAATTCCCATATATCACTCCTCCACCAATATCTTGCATTTTATGGGACGTTTGTTACAAATTATGAAAGAACATCATCAGCAATATTACATTTGGCATATTTTTTCCATAAACCCTCTTATTATTAACACCATAAATTAGTATTGTGTATTTGTTATAGTTCATGAGAGAACACTCTCATATTTGTATTGTTAACTATAGTCCATCATCCACTTCGTGGTTCACTATATTTTTCAGTCCCATACCTTGAACCATCCATCCAAAGTGTACGCTGAGTGACTTTCACTTTCAGCAGAGTCATGCAATCTTTGCCTCAGTAAATTTTTGAATGTTTTCCTTAGTCCAAAAGAAAAAACTCATACCTCCCTACTATTGACCATCAGCATTGATATAGTGCCTTCTTTGACACTGATGCATGAATATTACAATATTGCTGTCAACTATAATGCATAAATGACATTAATTGTATTTTTCTCTTGCATCACCATATTCT
The DNA here is from genome assembly GCF_030445035.2 of Dasypus novemcinctus. Lineage (NCBI taxonomy): Eukaryota > Metazoa > Chordata > Mammalia > Cingulata > Dasypodidae > Dasypus > Dasypus novemcinctus. The sequence continues at coordinate 41,890,308 of NC_080683.1, read as the reverse complement.
TACCACTTTGTAACAGCGATGTACATTTATTCTAGTTCATAGTAGAACGTTCTTGTGTTTGTACTATTAACCACAATCCTCATCCACCATCAGGTTCACTATGTTATACAGTCCTTAGACTATTCTTTAGTTTTCTTTCAATTGGCATTTATATCTGCAGAATACCCCTTTCAGTCACAATCACATTTGTAAACCAGCTGTGTTGGTTATACTCACTATAATGTGTTACCATCAACTCTATCCATTTTCACACTTTTACAGTCAAGCTAATTAAAAATTCTACGAACATTAAGCATCAACATCCTTTTTCAGCCCTCATCCTGTCTCCTAGAAACCTATGTGCTTGTGGTTGGTATTTACTTCACTTTAGCGAGACCATCAGTATTTGTCCTTTTATGTCTGGCTTATTTCACTCAACATAATGTCCTCAAGGTTCATCCATGTTGTCATATGTTCCCTCTTTCATTTCTTCTTACAGCAGCATAGTATTCTATCACATATATATATATCACATTTTCTTTATCCATTCAGCAGTTGATGGCCACTTGGGCTATCTCCATATTTTGGCAGCTGTGAATAATGCCACTATGAACATCAGTGTGCAAATGTCAATTTAAGTCTTTCGTCCATTTAAAAAATTGAATTGCTTGCCCTTTTATCGTTGAGTTGTATGGTCTCTTTTATATCACATGGAGTCCGTTGAAGCACCAAAGGATTTAAGTTTGAGGAGGTCCCATTTGTCCATTTTTTCTTTTATTGCCCATGCTTTGGGTGTAAGGTTTAAGAAACCACCACCTACCACCAGGTCTTGAAGATGTATCACTACATTTCCTTTTAGATGTTTCATGGTTCTTACTTTTATATTTAGGTTTTTGATCTATTTTGAGTTATTTTTTGTATAAAGGGTGAGATAGGGATCCTCTTCCTTTCTTTTGGGTATGGATACCCAGTTGTCCCAGCACCATTTGTTGAATAGACTGTTTCTACTCAACTGTGTGGGTCTGATAGCCTTGACAAAAATCACATGATCATAAATGCGAGGGTCTGTTTCTGAATTATCAGTTCAGTTTCATTGGTCTATATATCCATATTTATCCAGTACCATTTTACCACTAGCTAGGTAATATGATTTAAAGTCTGGAAGTGAGACTTCTCAAACTTTGTTCTTCTTTTTTAAGATGTTTCTGCTTATTCAGGGTGCCTTACCCTTTCAATAAATTTGAAAATTGGCTTTCCCATTTCTTTAAAAAAAAAGGCTGTTGGAATTTTTATTGGGATTACATTGAATCTGTAAATTAATTTGGATAGAATTGACATCTTAATGATATTTAGTCTTCCAGCCCATGAACATGAAATATCCTTCCATTTATATAGGTCTTCTTTGATTTCTTTTAGCAGTGCACTCTAGTTTTATGAATACAGTTCCTTTATATCCTTGGTTAAGTTTGTTCCTAAATATTTTATGCTTTTAGTTATTATAAATGGAATTTTCTTTCCTGACTTCCTTCTCAGATTGTTCATTACTAGTGTATAGAAACACTACGGATTTTTGCATATTAATCTTGTATCCTGCCACTCTGCTGGACTCGTTTATTAGCTCTAGTAGCTTTGATGTTGATTTTTCAGGACTTTCTAGGTATAGAATCAAATCACCTGTAAATAGCAAAAGTTTTACTTCTTCCTTTCCAATTTGGACATATTTTATTTCTTTTTCGTGCCTTATTGCTGTAGCTAGAAGCTCTAGCACTATAAGGAAGAACAGTGGTGACAATGAGCATCCTTGTCTTGTTCCCAATTTCAACAGGAAAGATTTCAGTCTTTCACCATTAAGTATAATGCTTGCTGGGTTTTTCATATATGCACTTTACCATGTTGAGAAATTTTCCTTCAATTCCTATCTTTCAGAGTGTTTTTATTAAGAAAGGATGCTATATTTTGTCAAATATCTTTTCTGTGCCAATTGAGATGATAATGTGATTTTTCTTCTTTGTTATTAATGTGATGTATTACACTGATTGACTTCATTGTGTGGAAACATACTTGCATACCTGGGATAAAACCTACTTGATCATGATGAATAATTATTTTAATTTAAAAAAAAATTTTTTTATTTATTTAATTCCCCGCCCTGCCCCCCCGGTTCTCTGTTCTCTGTGTCTATTTGCTGTGTCTTGTTTCTTTGTCCACTTCTGTTGTTGTCAGCGGCATGGGAAGTGTAGGCGGCGCCACTCCTGGGCAGGCTGCCCTTCCTTTCGCGCTGGGCAGCTCTCCTTATGGGGCGCACTCCTTGCACATGGGGCTCCCCTACACGGGGGACACCTCTGCGTGGCAGGGGCACTCCTTGCGCGCATCAGCACTGCGCACGGGCCAGCTCCACACGGGTCAAGGAGGCCCGGGGTTTGAACCGCGGACCTCCCATGTGGTAGACGGACGCCCTAACCACTAGGCCAAGTCCGTTTCCCTATTTTAATGTGTTGTTGGATTCAATTAGCGAGTGTTTTGTTGAGTTTTGCATCTACATTCATTAGGGAATTGGGTCTGTAATTTCTTTTTTTAAAAAATAATTTTATTTATTATTTCTTTTTCTTCCCCTCCCCTCCCCCATCCCTCTGTTTTTGCTGTCTGTATCCATTCACTGTATGATCTCCTATATCTATTTCTCTTTTTCTCTTCTCTTCTCATCTTTCTCTTCTAGGATTCACTGTGATTTGATCCTGGGGACCTCTGATGTGGAGAGAGGTTCCCTGTCAATTGCACCACCTGAGTTCCTGGTCTCTGCTGTGCTACACCCTGACTCTCCCCTTGTCTCTCTTTTCTTGTGTCATCATCTTGCTGCATGACTCACTTGCATGGGCACTGGCTCACTGCACAGGCACTTGGCTCACCATGCGGGCACTCACGCAAACACTCAGCTTACCACGCAGGCACTTGGAACTTGGCTTGTTGCGTGGGTACTCGGCTTACTGCGCAGGCAGTCAGCTTGCCACACAGGCACTCAGCTCACCATGCAGGCACCCACATGGGCACTTGGCTCGCCACACGGGCACTCAGTTCACTACATGGGCAGTGGCTCACCATGCAGGCATGCTTTCTCTTCTTCTTTTTCACCAGGAGGCCCCAGGGATCGAAGCCAGGTTCTCCCATATGGTAGGCAGAGGCTTTATCACTTGAGCCACATCCACTTCCCTGTAATTTCTTTTTTCACAATACCTTTATCTGGCTTTGGTATTAGGGTGATATTGGCTTCACAGAATGAGTTTGGTAGTGTTGTCTCCTGTTCGATTTTTTGGAAGAATTTGAATAAGATTGGTATTAAATCTTTCTTGAATGCTATGAAACCATCTGGTCCATTTTGAAGAGATTTTTGATGACTGTTTCAATCTCTACCTGTGATTGGTGTGTTGAGGTCTTCTATTCTTGTAGGGTCAATTAAGGTTGTTCGTATATTCCTAGGAATATGTCCATTTCATCTATGTTGCCACATTTATTGTTGTAGAGTATCATCTTATGATCTCTTTTATTTCTATGGGGTCAGTAGTAATGTCCCTGCTTTCATTTCTGATTTTATTTATTTGCATCTTCTCTTTTTTTCTTTGTCAGTATAGCTAAGGGTTTGTCAATTTTGTTGATCTCCTCAAAGAACCAAAATTTTTTGGTTAAGTTTTTTTTTTTACTATTATTCCTTGTTTTTCCTAAATAATATAGCAAAACTATATAAATGAAACTATAAAAGCACATTTTGTATTAGTAGATTTGTTGAAATACTTAAAATACTTTAGTTAATGTACTTTAAAACATTAATATACAATTTTTTAAAAACAAGGATTAATGACACATATAGGTATTACATTGTTTCTAATAAAAACAATATAATGTATACAATTTAATTCTATATGAATTCCCCTCCAAGATGGCATCCTCATCTGTTTCCTTGTTTTTGCTCATTGTTTTCTTGTTTCTTTTCTTTTCTTTTCATTTTTGCTCATTATTTGCTTGTTATCTTTCTTGTTGTTTTTGCCATTGTCTGCTCATTGTTTTGTTTTGTCTTCTTTAGGAGGCACCAGGAACTGAACCTAGGACTTAACATGTGGGAGGCAGGAGCTGAACTGCTTGAGCTACATCTGATCCCCTATATGAATTTTGAAACTTATGAAGGCATTTTGTTTTTGTAGTTTAAAAAAACAAATCAATTTCATTGGTACATATTACTAAAGCATACAATTCATCCAAACTGTACAATCAATGGTATTTGGCATAATCACATAGTTGTGCATTCATCACCTCAATCATTATTACAGCATTTTCATTATTTCAATCATAATAGTAAACAAAAAACAGACAAACAAGTAAATAAGAAAATTCTTCACCTCTCAGTCTCTCTACATTTCCCCTTCTGTACATAACTGCTATTTCTGGCTATTCTTATACAGTTATTTATTCAGCAATTTTATTGAGATATATTCACATACCATACAATCTATCCAAAGTGTATAATCAATGGCTTTTAGTATAATCATAATGTTGGTTATCATTACCAAAAAAATTTTTAGAACCATTTCATTACTCCAAAAAGAAAAACTCCACACCCCTTAGCATGCCTTCCCCAGCCCTACATAACTACTATAAGTTATATTTACATTTTATATAAATGGAATCATACAATATGTTGCACAATATATTTAGTTCATAGTAGCACAATCATATAGTATTTGTCCTTTTGTGTCTGGCTTGCTTCACTCAACATAATGTCCTCCAGGTTCATCCATGTTGTCATATGCTTTACAATTCCATTTCTTCTTATAGCTACATAATATTCCATCATGTAAATATACCACAGTTTGTTTATCCATTCATCAATTGCTGGACACCTGGGTTGTTTCCAACTTTTGGCAATTGTGAATAATGCCACTGTGAACATCAATGTGCAGATGTCCTTTCATGCCACTGCTCTCAGTTCTTCCGGGTATATACCTAGTAGTGGTATTGCAGGGTCACATGGCAAATCTATATTCACCTCATTTAGGAACTGCCAAACAGTCCTCCACAGTGGCTGTACCATTCTACATTCCCACCAACAGTGAATAAGTGTTCCTCTCTTTCCACATTCTCTTTAACACTTGTAGGAAGAACCAACTTTTGATTTTGTCAATTCACTCTATTTTTGTTGTTTTTGTTGTTCTCAATTTCATTTATTTCTCCTCTGATCTTTGTTAATTAATTCCTTCTGATTGCTTTGGGATTAGTTTGCTATTCTTTTTCTAGTTCCTTCGGCTGTTAGGTCATTAATTTTCAGCTCTTCTTTTTTAAATGTAAGTATTGAGGGCTAAAATTTCCCTTTCAGCACAGCCTTAGTTGCATCCCATAGATCTTACCATTTTTAAAGATGCTTTTTCCTTAATTTGGTACTTGTCCTGTTTTTAAAGCTTCAGTGGGGAGATGGAACCTTGAAGTTTCTCACTCTACAACCTCTGTGGCACATAAACAGAGGCAGGGGAAGGACCAAGTATAGACTTGGGGGATCTGTAGCCAGGATGGGCAGAGAGGAGGCTGTGTCAGCATTGCCTAAACCAGAATGAGACATGAATTTAAAAGCCACACAGTCCTATACCACAATTCAGTTATGATAAATATATGTAATTTCTTTATTTCTGTCTGTAGTAAGTCTCATCTTTATCTATAACTCCAGGTTCTGAAATATGTATATTTTGGGCCTTTTAGGTTTAAAATTTACTTTAGTCCTATAATCTAAATAATTCTTTCAGGTAAAGTTCAGTCTTTCTCAGAAAGTATGCTCAAACTCTCAGGTTTCTTCTATTCCCATATCCCCAGGTACACGGGAGAGAGGTGTGCTTTACTTGACGTAATAATACTAGTGAGAGAATTAAGATCCTCAGATATGATATCCTCTGTGTCCTCTGGTCTCTGGTGTGTTGTCCTTTATATCTGTGTAAGGTTTAGCTAAGGGATTTGTTTCATTTAGCAACAATCCTTGTTTTAATACCTCTTTACTGGTTTGTCCAGTCTAGTACTTATTTTCTATCTGCTCATTTTCTCTTCCCCCTTTCTCTGGCAACAGAGGCCCTAATCCTTGGCCACAGAAATGATCAAGTGACCTAAACAGAGCTTATCTGGGTGCCTTACCCACTGACCTCAGTGGTAATTAATCTAAGGCCTGGCCATGGTCCATATGACCTAGGCCAACCCAATCAGAGTTCTTGTTAGGATTTTTCAATATGGAGCTCAGGAGAAGAAATTGGAAGGAAGTAAATCTGTGTAACTAACCCTTACTTGGCGTAGAATCTTGTCTAAGAGAATGGACTAGGCTTTACTGACAAGCAGAAATAAGAAATAGAGGAAAAGTCCTGATGAAATTCAAACTTCTGCGTCCAGTTACGCTCAAAGTCAACTCTACCTTTACCCTTTCAGTCTATGTGAGCTAATACATTTCCCTGTTTATACTTTGCTTCTAACACTGTAACCAAGAGAAGCCTGACAAATCACAAGGTTTAAGCCATGTGATGGGTACTTTAGGTGTTTGTTTTATTATCCTTTAAACTGTACACATAAAATATACTTTCTGGTTTGTATGATATAGTTCATTAAAATAAGTATAATTAATTACTTTTAAAGTAGTACATTAATAAGTTATGTCTATTCTCTTGCTTCAGGAAATAAATCACAGGGAATTATTTTAAACATTCAGTTGCATAGGAGCAGTTATCACCAACTAGGATACCAATTCATTTTTATTTTAAATCTCTAATTATTTTACAATTTAAAACAAACAATAAAACACATATGGACACTCCATCCAAAGCAATCTTATCTAGGTATCACAACAGTGCTAGTCAATTTGAATAATGGCACTATAAACCACAGCCATTGACCCTATCTTCTTGGTTAAAGTTTTGCCAGGTTATACACACCTAGAGCAAAATAAATCCTGGGATATTCTCAAAGTAGCAAAATAACAATCCTTGCCTTAAAACTCATTCATCTTCCCCTTTATGCCACACATTCTCTCGCCATATGTGGCTGGGTACCATAGAAACCATTGCTGAAAACTGTTGGAATAAGCAAACACTACTATTTTTAAGACTATGATGATTTTGAATATAATAATCACTGAACAAGTAAGTCATATGGAGTTAAGCTGGTGGTATATTTGATGTTGGATGGATCCCAGCAACCTCTAATCAAGTGCCCTCCAATTAAGCATCACAATACTGCCAAGGTGTGAGTCCTCTGGGCCAGTATATAGATAAATTACATAAACTTACTCCACAGCTGTACTGTACTGTATTTAGTAGTTCATGTGGAAAGACAACTCAAATGTCTATAATTGGAAGGTCAAGTACATCCGTAGAGCTTTATCTCCTAAATTTGCCTTTTAAAAATCTCTTTAAAATGTCATTGTAAAAATACAACATCCGTAAATAACAAAAGTAGGCTTAATTACATTAAACGGAACATCAATGTAATCACCACCTAGGTCAAGAAGTAGATCCCGGCCAGCACCCTGGAAGCTTCCCATGTGCCTTTCCTAATGGCAAACTCTGTACTCTTATTGAGGTAGTCACTATCTTGGTGGTTTTTTTTTTTTAAATTAATTTCTGGCTTTATTTTGTAGTTTTACCCCCCCCCCCCAACTATACATCCCCAAATTATATACTTCATTTATATGAAGATTAAAAACATGTAGGGAAACGGACTTGGCCCAGTGGCTAGGGCGTCAGTCTACCACATGGGAGGTCCGCGGTTCAAACCCCGGGCCTCCTTGACCCGTGTAGAGCTGGCCCATGTGCAGTGCTAATGTGCGCAAGGAGTGCCGTGCCACGCAGGGGTGTCCCCCGCGTAGGGGAGCCCCACGCACAAGGAGTGCACCCGTAAGGAGAGCCGCCCAGCGCGAAAGAAAAGTGCAGCCTGCCCAGGAATGGCGCCACCCACACTTCCCGTGCAGCTGACGACAACAGAAACGGACAAAAAAACAAGACAACAAGATGCAGCAAAATAGACACAGAGAACAGATAACTGGGGTGGGGGGGGGGGAATTAAATAAATAAATAAATCTTAAAAATAAATAAATAAATAAATAAAAACATGTAAAACTAAACAATATTCCTATGCCTGTTTTTAACTTCTATAAATGGAATCATAGTTGGTTTTTTTTCCCTGGTAATTGAACCCAGGACCTCATATGTGGGGGGCTGGTACTGAACCACTGAATCACATTTGCTCCCCTGAGTTGGTTTTTAAAATTTGTTTGCTTATTGTTAGTTTTTTTGTTTTGCTGTGTTTTTAGGAGACACCAAGAACCCAACCTGGGACCTCTTATGAGGGAAGCTGGTGCTCAATTACTTGAGCCACACATCTACTCCCTGAATCACAGTATTTTTATTATTGTGTCTTGCTTCTTTTCCTCAACATTATTCCATTAATTCATGCATGTTATTACACGTAGATGTTCTCCTCAATGTCCTAATCTTTCTTAATTTATCTACTAGCCAAGCTTTGTTACCTCTAAAGCACTTTACTGATGGATGGTATCAATAATATATTGTGGTATGTTTGTAATTATAATTTCCCTGGACCTTCTATAATATAATAATATTTTAAAAATATGTAACATTTATTGAGCATCTGCCATGTGCTAGGACTGCATGAAACACTGTTCATGTATTATCTCTATACTCTATAATTTTGCATAGTAGGTAAGTTTAGCATTCTCTTTTTCTGGACAGGAAACTGAAATTTAGAAAGATAAAGTAAGTTGTTCCAGGTGTAGCCTTTATGAGACTTAGTTATCAGGAGCACAAGTTTTATTTTAATTTATTCACTATTTGAGTCATCTTAAGAGTATTTTGCCTTAATGCTCCATTGCTTCATACACAGTTTAAAATCCCTTTTATTCACACAGTGGCAACTTCCTTCTTGTGGAGGGCATCTACTGTGGGTGAACTACCTTTCATAGGAGTACTGACAAATGAATATCCTTCCCTCTTGTAGGAATCCAGAAGAAAGTCAGTCTAAAGAGTTATGGTGTAAAGGTGGAAAGAGGACGGAATGGGCACTTAGGCTGCATTAATTCTGTACTTGATTGTCATTATCTATCAGACCTTGGGCAAGCCAATTAACCTCTCTGGGGCTCAGTTTCATCATGTGTAAGATGGGATTGGTCATTGGTTTTCAAATTGGAGTTCAGGGACCATCCCAAATGCTTGTTTTAAATGTAAATTTCTAGGCCCCTTTAAAACCTCCAGCCCCAGGAATCCATATGTTTAACAAGCTCCCTAAGTGATTCTGACCCTCACTTGAGTGAATGCCACTGAAGCAGGTGATAGTCTAAGTAACTTATAATTTAAAAATTCTGGGATAGAATTTGAATTTTTATAGTATTTTTCATCAGGGTTGAGTACCTACTTACTTCAGAGAGTTCTTGTGAGCTTTTGTCAATAAAAATAAATGCAAAGCCACTCAAATTTAAGATGCTAAATAAATACTGATTATCATTGTTATGATAAACATCAAGAACACAGCTTTAGGGACCTAATCACCAAAACAGCTTGGGACTATTTAGTGTTTATAAACTGAATTTTTAAAAAAAGACTACCCTAATAGAAGTGTATCCTTATCATTAAAAGCTATTAATACAGTAACATTTTATGTAATCTAAGTATCTTTTAGAAAAATATATATATATTTTTAAAAACTACTAATATAATGTTTCAGGAAAAAGCAGCAGGAACACTCTTCAGGACACCGCAGAGTCAATATAATTAACAATGGATAATAAAGAGAGCACAGTGCAGTCTTTTAGGAAAAACAATATTTTAAAGCCAGCTCATTTAATTATAAAACAAGCTAAATATATCACCCAACAGATTGGCAACAGTATGTTGACTGATTTACTTAGCAAGCTGTATTAGTGTGATGTTGCACTTCTTAGAAGATTTTCAAATTCTTAAGTGACTATTTAGGAAAAAATTCTCCTTATATTATTAAATGCTTTCCTGGGGCTATTCTTTATATTCTGAGGAATTGGAATCACCCAGTTAACTGTTTTTTTTTTTCTGTTTTTTTGTTTTCTTTTCACTCGAATAACTATCCCGAATTTTTTTCTTAACAAATCAATTTTATTGATACATATTAATAAACATAATCCATCCAAACTATACAATCAGTGATATTCAGTGTAATCACATATTTGTGCATTTCATCAATTTAGTCTTTCTTAGAGCACTTTCATTATTCCAATGATAATAATAATAAACAAAAACTAAACAAACAACCAAAACTTATCATGTCTTCAATCTGTTTTCCCTGCCTTACATAGCTGCTATTCTTTTTCCTTCTCTCTAGTATATTTTATTTATATTTTATAAAAACAATCTTATATATCCAGTATCACCCATATTCATGTTTTTCATGAGGTTTTACCATCTTAGAATCCCATGTTACAGTTTGAAACTTTTCTTCTAGTAATATACATGACCTTAGTCTTTCCCTTTCAACCACTGTCATGTCCATACAATAGCACTGCTAGTTATGAAAAACATGACATACTGTAACCATTTCTGTTTATTTCCAAAGATTTACAAACAACTGTTTGTTTCTGCACAGATTAACCCTTAGCTTTCCATTCTCTACCCTCCTATTTTCTGGTGACCTATATTCTAATTATTAACTCCATGAGTGTATGCAATGTATTTAGTTCATAATAGCACAATAATACAGTATTTGTTTTTTTATGTCTGGCTTGCTTCACTCAACATAATGTCCTCCAGGTTCATCCATGTTGTCATATGCTTTACAATTCCATTTCTTCTTATAGCTACATAATATTCCATCATATAAATATACCACAGTTTGTTTATCCATTTATCAGTTGCTGGACACCTGGGTTGTTTCCAACTTTTGGTGATTGTGAATAATGCCACTATGAACATCAGTGTGCAGATGTCCTTTCATGACACTGCTCTCAGTTTTGGGTATATACCTAGTAGTGGTATTGCAGGGTCACATGGCAAATCTATATTCAACTCATTTAGGAACTGCTAAACAGTCCTCCACAGTGCTGTACCATTCTACATTCCCACCAACAGTGAATAAGCGTTCCTGTCTCTCCACATCCTCTCCAACAGTTTTCTTCCTTTTTAATAGTGGCCAATCTAATAGGTGTAAAATGATACCTCACTATAATTTTCAGTTACATTTCCCTAATCAGTAGTGATGTTGAACATTTTTTCATGTGTTTCTTTGCCATTTGTATTTCTTCTTTGGACAATTGTCTTTTTTTTTTTTTTTTGAGATTTTTATTATTTTTAAAATTTATCTCCCCTTCCTTCCCCCCCTCCCCAGTTGTCTGCTCTCTGTGTCCATTAAATGCATGTTCTTCTGTGACTGCTTCTATCCTTGTCAGCAGCACTGGGAATCTGTGTTTCTTTTTGTTGGGTCATCTTGTTGTGTCAACTCTCTGTGTGTGCAGCGCCATTCTTGGGCAGGCTGCACTTTCTTTTGCGCTGAACGGCTCTCCTTACGGGGCACACTCCTTGTGTGTGGGGCTCCCCTATGCAAGGGACACCCCTGTGTGGCAGGTCACTCCTTATGTGCATCAGCACTGTGCATGGGCCAGCTCCACACAGGTCAAGGAGGCCCGGGGTTTGAACCGTGGACCTCTCATGTGGTAGGCAGATGCCCTATCCATTGGGCCAAGTCTGCTTCCTTGGACAATTGTCTTTTCAAGACTTTGCCCATTTTCAGATCAGGTAGTTTGTCTTTTTATTGTTGAGTTTTTTGATCTGTTTGTGTATCATGGATATTAAACCCTTATCAGATGTGTGATTGCCAAATATTTTCTCCCATTGAGTTGGCTGCCTTTTCACCCTTTTGAAAAAGACCTCTGAGGTGCAAAAGTTGAATTTTGAGGAGGTCCTAATTACCTGTCTTTTCTTTTGTTTCCTGCGCTTCTGGTGAAGGGTTGAAGAAACTACTGCCTTCCACAAGATCTTGAAGATGTTTTCCTACATTTTTTTCTAGGTATTTTATGGTTGTTGCTTTTGTATTTTGGTCCTTGATCCATTTTATATGGATCTTAATTTTTGTATATGGTGTGAGATAGGGGTTTTCTTTCTTTTTTTTTTTTAAGATTTATTCATTTCTCCCTCCTCCCTCCATTGTCTGTTCTCTGTGTCCATTCGCAGTGTGTTCTTCTGTGTCTGCTTGTATTTTCATTAGGTGGCTCTGGGAATCGGTCCTGGGTCCTTCCAGAGTGGGACAGAGGCGATCATTCTCTTGCGCCATCTCAGCTCCCTGATCTGCTGCATCTCTTATTATCTATCCTCTGTGTCTCTTTGTTGTACCATATTGCTGCACCAGCTCTCCATGTGAGCCAGAACTCCTGCATGGGGCAGCACTCTTGTGTGGGGCAGCACCCCGCACAGGTCAGCACTCTGTGTGGGGCAGCTCTCCGCACAGGTCGGCACTCTGTGTGGGCCAGCTCACCACACGGGCCAGCCTTGCCTTCACCAGGAGGCCCTGGACCTCCTGTATGGTAGACAGGAGCCCAATTGAGTGAGCCACATTCGTTTCCCTTCTTTCTTTCTTTTGGACATGAATATCCTGTTCTCTCAGAACTATTTGTTAATAGACTGTTCTGGCCAAGGAGGGAGGGCTTGACTGCATTGTCAAAAATCACTTGACTGTAGATGTGAGGATCTATTCCTGAGTTCTTGATGTGGTTTCATTGGTCAATATGTTTGTCTTTATGCCAGTACCATGCTGTTTTACCACTGTGGCTAAGTAATATACTTTGAAGTCCGGAAGTGAGAGTCCTCTAAATTCTTTCTTCTTTTTTATGATCTTTTTGCCTATTCAGGACCCCTTACCCTTCCAAATAAATTTGATAATTGGTTTTTCCACTTCTGCAAAAAAGCCTTTGGGATTTTTATTGGGATTACATTGAATCTGTAAGTCTGTTTGGGTAGCGTTGACATCTTAAAGATATTTAGTTTTCCAATCCATGAACAAGGAATTTTCTTCCATTTATTTCAGTTTTCTTTGGTTTCTTTTAGCAATGTTTTGTAGTTTCCTGTAAATAGGTCCATTTCTTACTAACTCATCCCAATCCATCCAGTCTCTCCATTCTAGTCCATCCTCCACATTATAAACCAGAGATGGTTTTCTAAAACAAATCTGATCATATTACTCTTCTGCTTACAAATAACTTCCACTTTTCATTGCCTTAGGAGAAAATCCAAACTTCTTAGCATGACATTCAGTAGATGATCTGACTTCAAATGACCTTTCGAAACTCATCTCCTAATATTGCTCTAATGTGGGAAAATAGTTTGAATTTGAATGTGGGAACTGGGCTTGAAGTTGAAATGTTTCCATAATGCAGATAAGAAGTGTGGGCTTAGGAACACCAGCCTTGACTAGATGGAATGCTCTCTGGTCAGCACGAAAATTGTTTGCATGTGGAGACATTTGAACTTTGTTATGGCCTGCTCCCTAGCATTGCCCGTGCTACAGCTTTAATAACAAGCAACCTTGAAAATAAACATAGATAACTACTGCTTTGTAATTTCTAATAAATATGATGTGGAAACTAGGGTCAAGGCTCTCAGTTCCAGAAGCTTTTGAGCCCCCGGTCTCATCTTTATTTTCTCTCTTGTGTCTTTCTTTCTGATCTTTTATTTCTTCAGTTCTGCATTGCCTTCCCTTTGTGCAAACCTATTGCTGAGCTGGTCTCAGCAACTGGTGCCTGAACAGGGACTTGAAGGGAAGAAGAATCACTTCGAGTGAAACTAAAGGCGTTGTCATGGCACAGGACCCTGAGTGGTTCCAAGTCCTCGGTGAGTAAGAGCACTCTCGGGTATTTTAGCAGGGTTACGATGGGAAATGGAGACAGTTCACCTGTATATCTGTCTCCTAAAACAACTCCTCAAGGCAAGAGGAGCCAAGGCCAGTGAGTCTCATGTTTTAGAACTCTTATAGATTATAGAAAAATACTGCTCATAGTTCCCAGAAATAGGAAGTTTAGAATTAGGAGATTAGGAAAGAGTAGAAAAAGAGTTAAAAAATTACATATACGAGGTGTTTTGCTCCCTCTTACTATTTGACTCACTTGGACTATTATTAAATCTGTTTGGTACTAAATCTAAAGTTGTTTTGCCTTTAGCTCCTTCATTAATTGACCTTAGAAAGCCACTTTCCCCTCTGCTGACACCTCCTCTTCCTCCCATACCCGAAGATTCTCAGCCAAAGTTGTCAGCTTTATAACAGGACATTTTGAAGGCCAGAATGGAGGAAATCATGTTGAGTTGCTTGTGCAAGGAAAGGTTAACTCATAAATACAATGTCCTATGTAGGCCAAAGTGCTAATTAAGGCCCCTGTTAGTGAAATCATGCTTGTAAGAAAATTCTCTGTTAAAGTGTTGACAAAGATAAGGAAAATATTCTGGCAGCAACTGTGCAAACCCCCTGCTGCCTACATGATAATGTGGCTGTGGGCTAGTGAGGGCTAATGGAATTAAACTGCTGGAAGAGGAGGAAAATATGGCAACATTGGTGTTCTGTTTTGTTTCCATACTGATTCTGATTGGGCCTATTTAGCCAAATTAATAAAATTAGTACAAAATTTTTATCACATTGTTAAAAGGAGTTTTTGGTTTGGAATCAACAGCTTACTCCTGAACTTCAAGTCTCATTGTAGTCTTCAAGAGTAGTAATCCAAAAAATGTGTGTTAACTGTCAGTCTAAAGTGCTAAATAAGAGCTTAACTGTATTTATGCTGCTCAAGTTATTCTAACTGGTTGCTGATTACTAATAAAAGTGTTTCAAGAAAAAACTTGCATGTTTCAGGCAACATGGATTCTAGAAGAAATCTTAAAAGCAGTAAAATCTAAGATGTGAAATGATGGAGAACTTAAAAACAGCTATACCAGAAAAGTAAGAATTAAGAGTCAAATCAAGAGTCATAAAGAGTAAACTTTATGTTTCTGTTGGTGTGTTGTAATTGTTTTTGTGTTTGTTTGTTCAATGTTAGTGTATATTTTGGTACCTCCAGACGGTAATATAAATTAATAAATAAAAATTTCTAAAAGAGCTCTATTCAAATGGCCAAAAATTAAATAAGCACTTATATTAATATGTAAGTATAAATGTTAATAAGATCTCTACAATGATAAAAATTGTAAGTCTTGATTAACAAAATTAATTACTATAAGTCTCTTCATAAAGAATAGTTCTTGCCTAAATTGAAATGAATAGTTTATTTTTCTTCACAGGATAAAATGAAGGATGTAAAACTTAAATGAATATTCTAGAAGATAAAAAGTTTGTGGGAATGCTCACTAAAATTTAATAAGTTGTTAAAAAAAAGTGAGTTTTCTCCTAAAATAAGATGGCTGGTTTTCATAAAACCAGAATGAACATATGCAGAACAAAACTTGAATGAATATGGCAAGTTGTAAAAAGCATTGTGGTAACTTTAAGTAAGGGAATGTGTTCTGTGAAGGTGAAATTTGTCTTAAAATAATATAATTATAGTCTATATGATTATAAATAATTATAAGAAGTTTATGGAAGCATTGTTGGAATTAAAATGTTTAAATGGCTAATTCCATGAAGTCATTATTAAACAAAAACTAAAATGATAATAATAACAAAAAGTAATTGTATAACAGAAAAACTTGTTGGCAGCCAGCGTCCCCTGCGAACTTGTTTCTAAAAGACTGTTTCTAGTATTGTGTGCTACTAGGTATTTAAAATAAAGTTGTATTTGCATATAACAAAACTGAATTATTATTTTAACAAGTTTGTTTAGTGTTGATGGTAATTGTATATTGTAAGAAATTTGCTTGGAGACAGTTTCCAAAATGATTTTGGTAACTTATGTATGTAGGGTATATAGAATATGTTTTATCACTAAAGAAACAGAAAATAATTTTGTCCTAAGATAAAATGATTGGTTATAAGAAAGAGTAAAATGTGAGACAAAACCTGAAAGAATACTGAAAGTGCAGAAGGTTCATGGCAAAGGAATTTTTATGGTTAAAGTTGAGTAAGACTTGATGGGTCTATCTACGAAGTTTTAAAAGCTTTAGCATCAAATAGTATACATATTTTTAAAAGATTTATTTATTTATTTCTCTCCCCTCCCCCCGCCCCAGTTGTCTGTTCTCTCTGCGTATTTGCTGTCTGTTCTTTGTCTGCTTCTGTTGTTGTCAGAGGAACAGGAATCTGTGTTTCTTTTTGCTGCATCATCTTGTTATATCAGCTCTCCGTGTGTGCGGTGCCATTCCTGGGCAGGCTGCACTTTCTTTCACGCTGGGCGGCTCTCCTTATGGGGCGAACTCCTTGCGCGTGGGGCTCCCCTATGTGGGGAACACCCCTGAGTGGCAGGGCACTCCTTGCGCGCATCAGCACTGTGCATGGGCCAGCTCCACATGGGTCAAGGAGGCCTGAGGTTTGAACCTCAGACCTCCCATGTGGTAGACGGATACCCTAACCACTGGGCCAAGTCCGCTTCCCTCAAATAGTATGTTGATGCAAAGTTAAAATTTTGTTCTCTCTCAAAGTTTCTCAAATTATTAGTCTGTTTTAGTAAAAGTTTATAAAGAGCTTTTCTTCTGAATAATCAGTATACAAAAAAGGTCTGTTTTATCAGAATAGCTTCTTATAATTTAACCTTATCATTTCCTTGGTTTTTTAAGAAGAATCATGTCTCATCACTTTTAAAGGAACATTATGTTCAAACCTGCTTTCTCAAAGTCAAATCCTGAAAAATATCTTTTTATTTCAAACTATTGCAAAAAATTTGTTCTTTTACCTAAAAAAGAAAAATTAAAGTAATAAAATAGCTGTTCCTTTAAAATGTTGTAAGTTGAATGGAAAGTGTTTAAAAGTTTTATAAAATTAAAAGGATTATTTAACCCTCTGTTAAGTAAAGTTGTATAAGTAAAAGTTCATATGAATACTTAAAGAGTGTATAAAATTCCTGGAAATTTACCAATGCTTCAGCATTATATTAGACAAAAGTACAATGTTGTTAATCATGGTTCTAAATATTTAATAGTATTTCTCACAGAAACAACCTCTTATCATAGATTAAAGTAACACCATTGTAGTATGCAGCAGTCCCAACCATTGCTAGTTTGTTGCAAGAAATTAATATCCAATTGTGTCGCTATCACTTTGTTTTAAAACTTGCTATTTCCTTAGGCAAGGCAAGCCACCCTGCATTCCCCTACCTGTGGAAAAGTCAGCAGTGGACTTTTGCAGTGCTTCCCCAAGGCTGTGTGTATAACCCAACATCTGCCCTGGCCCAGTGGCAGAGTCTGCGTAGAATACATCTGTGGCTGCAACCCTACTGATGACATTATGGTAACCAGTAATCCTTTTTTTCAGAATTAAAAGAAACATCAGAGACAATAGTATTTTATCTTAGGAGCCTAAAATAGCAAACAATTGGGACAGGCTGCAAGGTCCCTGCTCCTCTATCAAATTCTTAAATGTTATTTGATTGGGTAAAACAAAACTATGCCCTCTGCTGTAATCGATTAAGTACAATGTTTTCTCATGTTGATATAGTTTGTAATACTGTTAGAATACTCAAAATCTTTCATCCCTCTCTTAGCTCAAATATTAAAACCATTGTATGTGTTAATTGGGAAAGGTCCTTCATGGGCATAGGAGGACCTCCAGCAGGTTGCTTTAAAAAATAAAAAATAGAAAAGGAGGGAGAAGGTAGACATTAACTTAGCCTATGAATTGGATGTGGCCAGCACCAATATTGGCTTTGGGTGGGGTTTGTGGCAAAGGCAACATTCTAAACAAATAGCCCTTGGGTTTTAGTCACAACTCTGGGAAGGGGCCAAAAGTACAATATAAAAATTTAAAAAAAGTAATTGTGTGCTTCATAGGAAGCCCTGTTGAAAGTGAAGGGTTTAACCTAATAGTGTCTGGTTTCTCTGAAGAGTGCCATCCCTATCTAGGGGTGGATTGCAATTACTAAAAACAAGATTGAAATGATGGGCTATTGTGAATCACCCTCTGTGGGGGAGAAATCTGTGGAAGAGCATCTGGGATGCCTGCCAGCAGTGACAGGTAACTGTCTTATCACATTCCTTCCCACTCCTCTAGCATCTCTCTTAGGACTGCTGAGGCAGAAGCCTCATGAAGATCCAGAGCCATAAAATTGAGACCTGAGAAGAAACACAATGGCTCCACCAGAAAGGCGAACATCTTGAGTACCAAACCTTGTGGTGCCTAGCCCAGCAGTTCCAGCTGCCTGTTACTTGCCAACAGCTCATGAACTTCACGCGTTAGTGTCCTTCATGCTTACTTCAATGACTGTGACATTGGACCCCTCCTGCTCTTGGGAGGGACAAGGTATGCTTTCACTGCTAGACACTGCATCAGGACTCTTATAACAAGACAGCTACTATTTTCTGACTAGAAAATGAGTCCTCACAACAATGGACGGAGTTTAAATTCAACATTGAGTTGTGGCTTCAGGTCCAGCGAAGATGTTAAGAGCAGGACCAATGAAAGCATTGAAATTATGAGATAAACTTCCAGCTGCCCCACAGCCCAAAATGGGGGAGTAACAATAATTTGTCACTGCCTATGCCTCAAACTATACAAAATGGGGAAAACTGAGGTCATATTTGATCAAGTGCTGGCCTATATAGCCTTGCTGGTTGGGAATCGTAAGCCCATGAGAAATGAAAGTCTATTTATTAAATGTCTGCTAGTTGGAAGTCTTATTGTTTGTTATTGTATAATCTACTGCAGTTATAGATTATGTATAAAATACAGTTTTGAGTTTGGGAGAAGAATTGCAAACTGTAAATATGTGCTTATGCCTACAATGTGATTGGGATATATCTAGTTTTTGTGTGATCCTTATGTATATAATAGCAGTGATATTCTTTAGAAATCAGTGAAATGTCACTTGCATGGTCATAAAGACAATTTAAGCTTAGATATTTCTCAATTACAAGTCCAAATAACAAGCATTCAACATGCTCATTTGCAATTACTTCCTGCCTCACAAACTATGACAGGAATTGTGGATGGATTAAGTAAGATCCCTGAACCTTATGATATGGATTAAGAGTTGGGGAAGGGGTCTTTTAGGACATATATTAATTATCTGTCCCTATCTTTTTGTATGTATTTAGTCATCAGATGCACACTACAAAGTCTCCGGGGTATGAAACAGCAAGAAATCTCCAAAACGCCTTCACTGCTTTGCAAAAACGAAAAAAGGGGAGATGTGGGAAAATAGCTTGAATTTGAATGTGGGAATCTGGCTTGAAGTTGAAATGTTTCCAAAATGCAGATAAGAAGTGTGGGCTTAGGAACACTGGCCTTGACTAGACGGAACGCTGTCTGGTCAGCACAAAAATTGTTTGCATGTGAAGACATTTGAACTTTGTTATGGCCTGCTCCCTAGCATTGCCACAGCTTTAATAACAAGCAACCTTGAAAATAAACACAGATAACTATTGCTTTGTAATTTCTAATAAATATGATGTGGAAACTAGGGTCGAGGTTCTCAGTTCCAGAAACTGTTGAGCTCCCCAGTCCCATTTTTATTTTCTCTCTTGTGTCTTTCTTTCTGTCCTTTTATTTCTTCAGTTCTACGTAACCTTCCCTTCATGCAAACCTATTGCTGAGCTGGTCTCAGCACTCAAATGTTCCTTCTATGCTCTATTTACATTAAACCAGTGCAAGAACACAACACTTCCTTTCCTGGATCTGTGATTTTGCATATCTCATTCTTTCAACTTGGAAATTTTCTCCTAAATTCTTCATCTAATAATCTCCTATTCTCTTGTCAAGGTCCAATTCAAATCATCTACAGACTGGGCTGTCACTTATGGGGGTGGGGGAGTATCTCCCACAGTAATGTTACCATAGATTCAGATTTCAGAAATCTGAAATTTTCTGAACATTCAGATTCAAGAGTATTGATCCATACCAGTTAGACTTATAACATTCATGTAAATGTAATTTTGAATGAACTTGTTAATTTACAATTAAAAGTATAACTATCAAGCAAATTTTCAAGTTATGATTGCTAATGTGGGAACTCACTTATTATAGGAAAATCTACATGGGAAGCTGTATTATAATCAGGTGGTTCATTGGGCATAGAATCAGAGCCAGAGGCCTAAGTTGGGTGGCCCTAATAGCCATTGCAATCAAGCCAAGAGAGGCTGGTGCATCCATCTGCCCTGTGAGGATGTATTATACCAGGTAAACAAACTGTATGTGAAAACATAGCCCAGGTTTCATCTATCTTGGATAATTCAAGAGAGAAACTAGAAGAGCCATTTCTCCCTTTTTCTAGACTGCACAGCAGACTATTATTCCCTTGGGTCCCACATCCTTTTTGCATAGGTGTGTAACTTGAACACCCCAGACTTCTTTAGCACTGATTATAAATGTATTCATTGTGATTGCAAAGGCCCTGCTTAATCCTTTTGCCTGTCCCCCTCAAGAACCAAGAGTAGAAAAAAAAAAAAGAACCAAGAGTGCATACTTGGATCCATGCATAAGCCTTAATCATCCCTTCCAATAACAAAAACCACCTAAAGCATTAGCCTGTACAACAGAAATTTACTGGTTCATGGTTTCAGGAGCCAGAAGTTCAAATATAGGTGTTGGCTAGAGGTCTTGCCTCTTTCAATGATTGTTAGCCTTCTGGTTGGCTGGCAGTCCTTTGGTTCCTTGGCTTTCTTGTCACATGATGATGGACCTCTCCTTTCTCTTCCATGTTCCATTGACTTCTGGCTTCCAGCGCCTCCCCTCTGCCCAGTGGCTTTCTCTTTTACAAGGACCCCAGTAGTAGGATTAGGACCCATCCTGATTCAGTTGGCCATAACAACTAAAATTAACATCTTCTAAAGGTCCTATTTACAATGGATTCATACCCACCAGCATGGGATTGAGATTAAGAACATGTTTTTTTCCTGGGGTACATAATTCAACCTACCACAAGCCCTATATGCCATAACCAGTTGCAGCCTTCAGGCCTCAGAATTTCCAGAGGTGCAGCACCAATTTGGAATTCTGCTGCCATATATTGGTTGAATTGGATATCTGCCACATCCTAATGACTGCAGCCACCATTATTTTCTTGCCTGAATTATAGTGAAAGATTTCTCTGAGTCTACCCTTGCCCTTACAGCCTATTCTCCATATAGCAGCCAGAGTAATATCTCAAAATCGTAAATAAGATCATGTTACTCCTTTGCTCAAAATCTTCTAATGGCTTCCTATCTCACTCTGAGAAAGGTTTATTTTTAACTTTACTTTTAAAATAGTTTTAGATTATAAAAAAATTACTTTGAAAATATAAGGATTCCCATATACCCTATATTCTCCCCCTTTCACATTTTCCCATACTAATAACATCTTATATTAATGTTGCACATTTGTTACAATATTGCAGCATTGCCATTAACCATGGTCTGTAGTTTACATTATGGTTTACACTTTGCACTGCACAATTTTATAGGTTTTGTCAAAAGTTATAATGGCCTGTATCTGTCATAGCAATATCATGCAGAACAATTCCAATAACCTAAAAATGCCCTATTCTTCCCACCTCACCTCAGAATCTCTGGTAACTACTATCTTTATATCAATGTTACAAGTTCGTCTGTTTCTACAATAATAATAAGTTCTACTTTGGTCCCTGTTTGCATTCCTCCCTTATGTTCATTTTTCAGTCTTAAGGATTTGGGGATGGTGATGTCCAGTCTGTTTCCAATTAAGATGGGGATTAGATCTTATGGGACAGATGGAAGGAACCATTTTACTTGTAGTTGTAGATACTCTTTGTTTTTTGGGATGGGTATTGTCCATCATCAGGTTGTACTGGGCGCGCCTGATGAACTGGAATGTAGATGTTGACTACAGCTCTGCTGAGATTCAGGTCTCAATTGGTATATGAACAAACCAAAGATTAAAGTCTCTGGTGCATATATTTAATGGGTATGGTACTAGTTATAAATTCAAATAAAAGTGGTAGAAGACTCAAGTGTAGGTTATAAATGAGTCTAACTCTGTTACATTGGGGAAATAGGTTATCATATGTACCAAGATAAAGTCCACTGTTGGGATGTTGATTTCTTGGGGTTGTGTGCCTTGTCTCCAGTGTCCAGATGTCTCTAGAGCCCTCAGGAGCACCCATGTTTGAGGCTTTGTTTACTGTGGCAGTTACTGAGATCTGCCTGGGACGGGCATAAGTGTAACATCTGAAATGACCTCCTGACTCACTTTGAAAACTTTTAGCCATAAAAATTCTTTTGTATTTAATTTTCCCCCTTTTGGTCAAGGTCTTTCTCCAAATGCATCACTGTTTGATGCTTTATGATGAATCCTTGGTTCCAGGGAGGCTTATCCCTGGGAGTCATGTCCCACACTGGGGAGAAGGTACTGAGTTTATATGCTGAGTTTGGCTTAAAGAGAGGCCACATTTGAGTAAAAAGGAGGTTTTCAGGAGGTAATTCTTAGGCAATAGGTATTGTTAGATTAATTTCAATTTTATGAGAATAAAGTTTATAAGCACAAGTATTAATATTGAGGGCTTAGCATATTGGTTTGTTTTCCTTTTATTAGCACTACCTATGTACTCTTTAAAGGTTTCGTCTCCTGCTAGTTTCTCCCTTGATGACTCTGCTCCAGCCACACTGGCCTCCTTGCTGTTCTATGAACACCCAGTTATGCTCCCTACCTTGGGACTTTTGCACTTGCTGTTGCCGCTGCCTGTTATTTTCTTCCTCTTATAGTCTCTTGATCTTCCCTGATCACTATATCTGAAATTACAACTTTCTTCTTTATTCCCCTTCCTTCCTTTATTTTTCTTCATAGCCCTTATATTACCATAATTTGATAAAATATTTAATGTGTTTATTTGTTACCTATCTCTGGCCATTAAATTACAAACTCTTTCGTTCATTGATGCATCCCCAATACTCACCACAAGATCTTCCACATAATAGAGGCTCCATAAATATGTAAGTGAATGAATCTAAAGTCTTTGCCTTCACACTTTTTGTGAAGATGCTGATGCGTAGAAGTAATCATGAGGCAGGTATTTGTCTTTATGTATTTTGCCTTAGGAGGAAATATCTGCTAAAGCAAATGAGCAAGTGTCTCTTTTTGGTTCCTCACTCCTAGTTTTTCTTGTTTGCATTCACTCAGGATCTTCTGAGAGAGAGCCATTGCTTATGCAGCTGCACATTTCTGGTATTTTCATTGAACTTTGTGATTGCCTTTATTTTTCTTTATCAGTAGAAAATTTATTAGTTTCTTAGTTTACTAACTTGTTCCTATCTTAGCTTACTCAATCCTTTCTGCTCAATGGCTAATTATATTTATCATAGCAATTAACTCTTAGCAGAGTTTATAAACCAGTTTTGATACAGATTACCTTTTGAAAGGATAGAACTTGTAAAAATACACATAGGTAAAGCATTAGGTTTAAAATAAATTCAAAATGTGCAAGAGCATCATCAAAATATTACTACCAACTGTAGTCCTTATCTTACGTTTGGTGTATTTTTCCCCCCACCCACACTATTTTTTTAAAATTTATTTTTATTACAGATGTTGTGAGCTTGCAAAAACAATCATACAGATGTGTAGATTTCCTGTACAACACCACACCATGGTGGAACATTTTTTACAGATTGTGAAATAATATCATCAGACATTATCACTAATCATGGTCCATAGCATACATTTGGCACACTTTTCCCATACACCTCTATTATCAACACAGTACAGCTTTGGCATTGATGCAAGAATATTATAATATTGCTGTTAACCACAGTCTATAGGACACACCAATTGTAGTTTTCCCATGCTTCTCCATATTCACATCACCCTGCAATAGTGATGTACATCTGTTCTAGCTCATGGAAGGGCTCTCTTGCATTTTTACTCTTAACAACTATTCTCATTCACCTCTGGGTTCACTGTGTTATTCAGTCCCTAGATTATTCTTTAGCTTTCTTTCTATTGACATTTACTTCCCCAGACTACATTTTCAGCCACAATCCCATTTTTCGTAACAATACAAAGTGTTGGTGGAAGGGTGATGTATGAGACCCCTGTGTGATGTTATATATGTCTATTTTGTAAATTCACAATCTTTACTCTACACTTATTGTTTATGTGTTCAAGTGTGAATGATATATTTCAATAAATAAATAAAAATAAAAATAAATTCAAAATGATTTTACTAAGTGTTATCTTCAATTTAAAGGCAACAATACAAATGTATTTTGGATATGTTTTGAATGCAGGCATTTATTTTATACTCTACTACTTGCTGTTCCAAGACAGTAATAGACTATTTAATTTTATTTTCCAAAGTACTATTAAAATATATGTTGCCAATCCATCTCATCATTATTCCTGAAAACTGTTTTAATTTGAACAGTTATTGTTTGATTATTAAGTCTTTTGATTGAAACCTAGTAGATGCCAAGGTCATGGGTTCAGTTTTCACATAGTCCAGTTAGCCCCAATTTGAGGCCTCAGCATGACTCCCAGGCTGCCTCTAGCCATTGTTCAAATGCATACTATTGTGTCTGTGGGGCACTGCCTACAGAATGGGCGGATGTGTGCAAATCTGTAATTATTAAAGGAAAATCATGTTAATGTGCTCATATTAACAGTAATTTGGTAGTATATGCAAAAGCAGAAGGAAAAAAGGGGCTTTTCATGGATGTCCTCAGTGGTTTCTTTTTTAAATTTTTAAAAATTGAATTAAATTAATTTAAATTAGAGAAGTTGTGGGTTTATATGACAATCATGCATAAAATAAAGGATTCTCATATATCGCTCTATTATGAACATCTTGCATTGGCGTGGAACTGTCCTCAATTGTTTATTTGTATTTTCCCTCAAAAACAGAAGAAAAAGAATGATTCCAAAGGAAATTTCAAAGTTCCTTCTCCTAGATATTTTGAAAATTTCTCTAACGTTTCATTTATTTTTTTCTGTGAACTTTTTTTTTTTTTTAAGCACCAAAAGTTTCCTTCTAAGAACCTTCTATGAGGTGGGCAAGATGTCTGTAAGGCACATGGAAATAACTATGATTTTATCTCGTGCTTCTAAAACATTTTAGATTAGGTCATGTTTTTGGAAAGCTTTGAGGTATCTGGCACACAGGCAAGTAAATTTCTCACTATTCTTTTTTCTAATCTTTCTTTTTTTCTTAAAATGTTTTAGTCTTATTGATATTTCCGATAAATGGTTGGGGAAAATTTTTAGATGTTAGAAAGTTCATTTATGTGTTGAATAACTTACGTAGTTTGAATTGGGTGATTAAGAAATGACAAGATAGATTATTTGGTATTTCAATGTTAAATTGTGCTCTTAGTGATTCTTATAAGGCCACTTGTTTCCTGTTTCCTGTTTGCCCACTGTTAATTTATTGTCCTAAAAGCACTACCTACTTAAGGGGTTTGAAGTGAGGGAGAAGTTTCCTTATCACTACTAGCAACATTCTAACAGGGATCTCTTTTAGGATTTTATCAAGACCAGGTGAGAAGGAACTCAGTATTGTTCATCTTTTGTTGAGGGAATGTATTACTTTCTCATGAATGTGGCTTGTCCAATTAGCAGTATTTACAAAGATGGTATCCCTTACCACCTCAATAATAACTGATGTTAGGGATCTTTCAAAATTTTTGTGCCTCACTTTGGTAGCACGAAACATGATTTATTATAAGCCATTAGCCCTGATTTACATAAATTCACAGGTTGGCAAACTGGGTCACACTATAGCCTTGTCTTTTGCAATGATTTTTACTATACATTAATATAGTTTCTTATAATGCAGCCTTACTTGTTTCATTTTCAGACCTTTCATATTTTCTTAAATAATTTTTAAAATTGTGTTTAATTAAGCAATTAATTTATGAATGCAGCCGTGTTTTTTAAAAAAAATCAGACATAATAGGTAAAGTCCTCTCTGACCACTCATGTTCATGTGTGGGTTTCTCAGAAGTAATGACTTATTATCACTAGGTATGTATTTTTCCAGTCTTTTCTTCATCCATTTATATATACACGTATAGGATATAATACATACGATTATAGAATGTATGGGGATATACAATATGTATGTATCCTCATTTCAAATCTTTAGTGCCAAGAATGCTTATTATTTGTGTTTTACTATGCTTGTTTAAATTTTTCTGTGGACTTTGTCACATTATAGATTCCTTTCCCTTATCAGGTTCTTACGTAGTTCAGTGATGGCCTTTCATATTGTCTTTTCATTTTGGGCCCATGATATAACACAATGTAATAACACACTTGTAACTCTCATATACTGCATCTTATCACCAGACATATTCTAATCTCAGCTAACAAATTAGTAATGGAGAAAAAAAAATTTGGCCAGGAAAAATGCTGCATTTCCTTCTCAGTATTTTTGGCCATGATGGAAATTTTAAGTGGCATGAAATATCAGTTAGGGTTCTTGGAGAAAGCATTCATTATTTTTAATCTTCTTTATATCCTAGAATCTTTTAGGGTTTTATGACTTTGGCAGTTTCAAGCTATTTTGAGAGATTCATACTCTGAGATAGAATCATTGTTTCATTGAAATGGAAAAGACAAGTCAGTTCATCAGCAATATCCACCAAGTTGTCACACTATATCCAGGCCTTGCAGTAGACTTATTTCTAATAAAATTAAGTGAAAGTCAAGGATTTGTAAAATTCATCATATTTTCAAGAAATGGAGCATCTTACGTAGGTATTCTGGTTGCAAAATAACCACTCTTGCCATTATATTCTTATAATCTGGATCTTCTTGCTCTCTGGTTTCTTCTTGGGCTTCTTTCTATCTTCCATCTTTAGACTGGCTTCCCTTGCTACTCACTGTTTCTGCTTCTCTGTAACTTTAGCATGTTCTTGGATTGCCTTGCTGTGGTATGGATTGGAGCTCTGCCTCTCCATGATCTTTCAGTTCCAAACCCTACCACAAATAAGTTGTCTTTTTTCTATTAATCCCTTGATTCGCCAATACGTTAGCCAGCCTTGGGCAATCTTGGTCCAATTGTGTGTGTCTTGTATTATGTGTAGTAAAAACATGAATGCCCAGTCTGATTCTTTTGATGGGGTTATGGGTAAAGGTAATTTTCAGACAGAGGTTGTGGATGGTGCAATTACCCCCGGATATTTCTACTGCTGGCAGTGTACTCCTTATGTAAGTGACCATATTCTTGGTGGATATGGTAAAATAGTTGATTCTTTTCTTGGAACAAGAATAACTATCTTTCCTTCCGTGCACAGCACATGGTGTCATAAACTGTATACCATTGCCAGCAGTGGCATGGTGTGATTAAAATGGCTGGAATGTACAATCTGATGTGGAGATGGAAACGTTTTCTTAAATTTTAATTTTGATACTGCTAGGAAAATTTAAATTTATCTTCTGTTATACAAAAATAGAAGTATGAATTATGTTTCGCAAGTGATGTACCAGATTTCATGAGTTTAATTCTTCTATTTCTGTTACCTATATATTCAATGCTTCAATAATTCTTTTGCATTCCCTCCAAATAAATCATGAATCTGACTACATCTCACTGTCTCTACTAGTCATGTTATTTCCTGCTTACAATCCTCTAATGTCTACCCTTTGCAATTAGACCAATACCCAAACTCCTTAGTAAGCCCAACAAGAGGACACTTAGTGTGACCTCAGTCTTTTTCTCAGACTTCATCTTCTACCACTCTTACTCCCATCTACTATGTTCTATCTTCTCTAGCCATCTATCTCTTCCTCCAAAGGCTAAGCTTATTCCTACCTCCATGATTTTCATTTGCTGTTCTTCTGCCTGGAGCTCTCTTTTCTCAGATTTTGACATATCTGACTACATCTCATCTTTTGGCATAAGTAGAAATGTTATTTCACAAAGGGACTTTTTCTGACACTGAGTCAAAATAGCTCCTTTCTTTCTCCTCCCATAATTCTTTATTTCATCATCCCTTTAAAGTATCTTCACAGAATACTTCCCCATCAAAAATCAAATTATTTTATTTTTTTAGCTACCTGTATTTTTTGTCTGTGTCTATCCACTACAAGAAAGGTCTATGGGTGCAGGAACTTTGTTGTATTTATTGATTTGTCCTCATTACCTAGGATAATGCCTGGTACATAAGTACTCTCTAAATGTTTGCTAAATGAATGAATAAATGAATTAATCCTGTCATCTTTCACACTGCATTATGTTTCTTACATTTACATACAGATTGTATTAAGATACAGAGTGGGGAACACATTTTGAAATAGAGATCTTCTGTGCTCTTTGACCTCTTCAGTTTTACCCCTATAAGTCCAAATCCTGTCTAAGTACCTTTAAACTCACATTTTAGCTCTTCTTTGGGATATTTAATATAATCCCTACCAATTCCAGAGGACATAAAAGAAAGGTTATCAAAAGTGTCCTTAGAGTCAGACAGATTTGGAATCCAGGTTCTAAATCTTACAAGCTTTGCTACATTAGGCCAGTGGCTTAACAGATGTAAAGTGTCTGGTACAGTGCTTAATAGTGAGTGGTAATTGTTGTCATTATCATCTCACAGGTCCCTTTTCTTAAAAAAGTTCATGAGGCATTTTGTGTGCCACTTGTAATTGCTACTAGTAGGTTGGGGTCAAGTTTAAGAAATAGCACTAATGAGAAATTAAAAACAAACAAACAAACAAACAAGCATTTTTGACGACCCCTTAGGCAGATATTGTTTTAATGTAGATAGTTCTCTAAATAAATTTCTTTATAATACAAATTTTTATCAAGAGGCAAAATAAATAGATGTGAGTATTTGGTAAATTTAATGGTATTGTGTCATAAAAGTTCAGAATTTTATTATTTGTATATAAAATGAACATATTCAAAATGGAAGTTGGAAATGCATAAGTTGATTTTTTAAAAAAAACGTAATCAGATTTTATGCATTTATTCATTAATCAAAAATTTTATTGTCTATTAAGTGCTTGGAAAAGTGCTATGCCAAAACACAAAGTTATTTGTAATGTATTCCTGGATAACTTTTGTGTGTTTAAATCTCAGTAAAGCATATGGTACAGTGCCTCTTAATTTACTTTTCAAATGTATGCATATTATTTAAGATATAAAATGTTGCTTTAACCAAGATAATTCAGTAGGGAAAGAATAGTGTTTTCAACAAATGGTGCTGGTACAATTGGATATCCACTTGCAAAAGAATGATGTTAGACCCCTACCTCATATCATGTACAAAAATTAACTCAAAATGGATCATTGCTCTAAATGCAATAGCTAAAAATACCAAACTCTTAATGGAAAACATAAGAATAAGTCTTTGTGACCTTGGGTTAGACAATGGTTTGTTATATATAACACCAAAATCAAAAGCAACAAAAGAAAAAAGTAGGAAAACTAAACTATGTAACGCCCCCCCCCCCCCACAAAACCACCAAACATTTGTGCTGCAAAGGACACCATTGAAGAAGTGAGAAAACGTTCCACAGTGTGGGAAAAATATTTGCAAAAACCAAAAATTTGATAAGGGACTTATATCCAGAATACATAAATAACAATAAGCCAATAATAAATAGAAAAACAATCCAATTAAAAGTGGGAAAAGAATATGAACACACATTTCTCCAAAGAAGAAATTCAAATGGCCAATAAGCACATGACAAGCTGGCTTAACATCATTAGTCACTAGGGAAATGCAAATCAAAACTGCAGTGAGAGAGAGCAGATGTAGTTGAAATGGTTGAGTGCCTATTTCTCATGTACAAGGTACTAAGTTCAATCCCCGATACCTCCTGAAAAAACAAAAACTAAAACAAAACCCAAATAAACTGCAATGAGGTACTACTTCACCTCTACTAGGTATCTATAATTAAAAAGCCAGACAATAACTGGTGTTGACAAGAATGTGGAGAAATTGAAACCTCACACATTGCTGGTGGGAATGTGAAATCTTCAGCCACTTTGAAAAGCAGTTTGACAGTTCCTTAAAAAGTAAAACACTGACTTGTCATATGACCCAGCAATTCGACTCCCAGGTATTTAGCCAAGAAAAATGAAAACACACATCCACACCAAAGCTTGTACTTGAATGTTCATAGCAGTATTGTTCATAATAGCCAAAAAGTAGAAATAATCCAAATGTCAGTCAACCGATGAATGGATAAATAAAATGTGATGTATCCATAAAATGGAATATTATTTAATAATAAAAAGGTATAAAGTACTGCTACATAAATGAATCTTGAATACATTATGCTAAGTAAGAACCCAGTCACAAAAGACCACATACTGTTTAATTTTACTTATATGAAATATCCAGAATAGGCAAATCCATGAAGACACACAAAGTAGAATAGAGGTTGTTTAGGGTTGGGGATAGGGTGGCGTGGCAGTTGAATGGGATTTAACTTTGCCAATAGGCACCATATGGTCTCAGTTTAAATTTAACTAGTTTATTAATCTGTAAATGTATATTCCTAATAGTTGTATATGTACATAGATCTACATTCATACCAAAGTTGAGAGTGGGGTAGGTGGGAAAATGGGTTCTTTTCTTTAAAGATTATTTATTTATCCCCTCCTGCCCATGCACCTTGTTGTTTTGCTCTTGCTGTCTACTCTCTGTGTCCATTCATTGTGTGTTTTTCTGTGTCAGCTTGCCTTCTCTTCAGGCAGCACCGGAACTGATCCTGGTACCTTCCGGAGTGGGAGAAGGGGTGCTCAATCTCTTGTACCACCTCAGCTTCCTGGTCTGCTGTGTCTCTTATTGTCTCTCCTCTGTGTCTCTTTTTGTTGTGCCATCTTGCTGCACCAGATCTCTGCATGGGCCAGCACTCCTGCATGGGTCAGCTTGCCTCAAGGGCCAGCTTGCCTTCACCAGGAGGCCCCAGGAATAGAACTCTGGACCTCCTCTATGGTAGACAGGAACCCAATTGCTGAACCACATCCAGTTCTCCGGAACCATGGATTTTAATCTCTGAAGTTCTCTTGTATTGCTATTCAGTTGTAATTTTTTACCATAGTGAAAAATAGACAAATTTCAAGGAAAAAGTTTCTGTCTTCCACCACCAATTTTCTTCCCTATTCCCATGTGTGTCAAATTGTAAAATTCTAGTCTCTTAACTTTCCATATTAAAAACTTAAATTTGGTATAAGGAAAGATCAGTTACTAATAATTCTTTTGTTCTTTGATCCAGGATATTTTAAGTTTTCCTTCCTTAGGCTTACAATGAAGGTATATATTTTTCTGTTTGTTTTGTTTTGTTTAAACTACCTTTAGGGGAAAGGGGAAAGACAAATGAGTTTATATGACTAAGAGACTTCAAAGTGAGTCAGGAGGTCATTCCAAAGGTTACACTTATGTCCGTCTCAACAGGATCTCATTGACTGCCAAAGTAAATACTGCCTCAAATAGCAGGGTTCCTGAGGGCTCTGGAAACATTCAGACACTATAGGCAGGACTAATAGCTCAGGAGTTTGGCACCCTGCCAGTGGGCCCTACTTTGGAATTTATGTTCCCCAATGTGATAGAGTTGGACTCAGTTGTGGTTTCCCTACACATGGCTCTTCTTCCCCTTCTATTTGAACCTATGGTTAGTACTAGGTTTATGTCTAAAAGACTTAAATCTTTGAGCTGTCCATGTGCCAACTGGACGCTGATTTTCAGCAGAGTTGCAACACCTACTCTCCAGTTTATTGGACACACCCAGGACAACTAACAAGGAGACAATGATGGACAACCACCATACCAAGGTACAGAGAGAGTCTACAACTACAAGCAAGATAGTCTCATCCATCTGCCCCATGAGATCTAAGCCCTCTTGTGACTAGAGGTGGAGTGGGCATCACCTTCTCAGAATCCTCAGGATTGCGGAATGAACGATTGTCTAGGGTAGACTTATAGTTTTTCTACTATAGACTTATTGTGATTCTAGCAATAGAAGAACTGTTATCATTGATGTGTAGACAGTTACCACTGGAGATTCTGAGGGGAGGGAGAGGGAAAAATAGGTGTAATATTGGGGCATTTTCAGGACTTGGGAATTGTCCTGAATGACACTGCAATGACAGATATAGATATAGATAAGATAAGATATATATCTTGTCATAACTTACAAAATTGTGTGGGAGAGAGTGTAAACTACAGTGTATACTATGATCCATGCTTAGTGACAATGCTCCAAAATGTTTTTATTAATTGTAACAAATGTACCACTCTAATGAAGGATGTCGTTAATGTGGGAAAATGTGCGAAGGGTAGGAATATTTATGTAATATTTATGTAACTTAAGTATCTTTTAAAAAAATTTAAAAGTATATTATAAAAACAAAACAAAACTACTTTTAGGTCAAGGCTACGTCTTCAAGTCTCTGCCATCTAGTGGCAAGATTGAAGAAATACTGTTTTTTTTATAGTGCTTTGAAATACAAATATTGGTAGGTGTCCAAGAAAGGTTAAGAATCATTAGCAAATTATTGGCTAACCTTTATATTTACTCTTTAATTGAAATCATCAAACTATGTGTTTACATCGAACATTTAGGACTTTATCAGTCTTTTATTTGTTTAACTTGGGCTGCTTAAAACACAAAACCCGGGAATTCCAGACACACTAATTTATTACTAGTTTTTCACCACTTATAATTGAGGCAGACTGGATTTTATAAAGACATTTATTTCTGTTTGCAGAAGATAACTGAAGAATTTTCTAATTTTGTCAGTATTATTGCCTACATTCAATCTTTAGTACTGATATATTCACATATTAAATGTTGGTTATGTTCAGTTTTATTTTTATTTTTATTTAAAAAAAATTTTTTAAAGCTATAACTAGACTTCACCCTTTTTGTGTACCTGAGTCCTTAACACACCTTTCTTTTTTTTTTAAAGATTTATTTGTTTCTCTTCCCTTCATACCGCCCTCCCCCCCGCCCCCGCCGTGTCTGCTCTATGTCCATTCGCTGTGTGTTCTTCTGTGTCTGCTTGTATTCTTGTCAGCAGCACCTGGAATCCGTGTCTTTTTTTGTTGCGTCACCTTGCTGTGTCAGTTCTCCGTGTGTGTGGCACCATTCCTGAGCAGGTTGCACTTCATTCATGCTGGGCGGCTCTCCTTACGGGGCGCAATCCTTGCGCATGGGGCTCCCCTATGCGGGGAACACCCTGCGTGGCAGGACACTCCTTGCGTGCATCAGCACTGCGCATGGGCCAGTTCATCACACGAGTCAGGAGGCCCTGGGTTTGAACCTTGGACCTCCCATGTGGTAGGCAGATGTCCTATTCATTGGGCCAAATCCGCTTCTCATGGTCACTGTTTTAAATTAAGCTTCAATTCAACACATTTTCCTACATTTGTATAGTGATTGATATCTATAATATGGATTTATTTATATGATGGATAAAACTTTATCTGTCATGTTCAAAGTCAAGAATAGAATGTCTTGGACTTCAAGGTATCAAAGGACTTTATCATGAAAGTTAAAAGACAACTACTCAATGGGAGAAAATTTGGAACTCACATATTCAATAGGGGTATATTATCCAGAATATGTAAAGAGATCCTAAAACTCAATAATAGTAAAAAGACAAACAACCCAATTTAAAAATGGGCAAAAGCCTCGAATAGACATTTCTCCAAAGAGGATATATAAATGACTAAAAAACCACATGAAAAGATGCTCAACATCACTAGATATTAGGGAAATATAAATCAAACCACAATGGATACCATTTCATACCCACTAGGATGGCTACTATATTATTAATATAAATAAACAGAATATTACAAGTGTTGGAGAGAATGTGGAGAAAGAGGAACACTCATTCCTTGCTGGTGGGAATGTGAAATGGTGCAGCCTCTGTGGAAAACAGTTCGATTGTTTCTCAGAAAGCTAAGTATAGGATTACTATATGACCTGGCAATCCCTTTACTAGATATATATATACAGAAGGATTGAAAGCAGGGACTAGAACAGATATTTGCATACCAGTTATTCACAGCTGCCAAAAGATGGAAGCAACCCAAGTGTCCATCACCCAATGAATGGATAAACAAAATGTAGTATATATATATATACAATGGAATATTATCACTCATGAAAAGGAATGAAGTCCTGACACATGTGGCAACATAGATGAACCATGAAGACATTTTGTGCTGGCACAAAAGGACAAATATTGTATGATTTCACTGATACGAACTAATTAGAATAAACAAACTCATAGAGGGGATGGTGTGGGGATAGGGAATGGGGAGTTAATGCTGAATTTGTACAGAATTTCTTGTTAGGTTGATTGTTAAGTTTTGAAGTTGGATGGTGGTGATGGTAAAACATTATTGTGAGTGTAATTAGCAGCAGTGAAATATATATATATGCATGTAGTCAAAAGAGGAAAATTTAGGTCACATTTTGTTACTAGAATAAAAATTAAAAGATAAGCATAGAACTAGGAAAAATAATCCACAATGATTTGAAATAGAAATGAGGCCATTTGTTTACATTGTGGACTTATTTTAGCTCACTTCTGAGTAAATGCTAATTTGTTTTTAGGAAAGACATGTCAGACATGTAGGGGACACAGTAATTACTTGGGGAGGGATTTTAATAAATCAGGCTTCCAGATACTCAGCTGCAGCATTTACATTCTAATGAACCAAAATCTTATTATTGTGTATGAATTTAGAGAGGATAAGCTTAAAATTAATCTTCGCCACATCATCTGGTTTGTAACTTACACTGGTAGACTGAATTTTTCCATCACTTCGGAAAATAGCATAATTAGCATATGTGTATTTTTGTAAATTATAAAGTTGTTCATTCTTAACAGGGTTGCACAGGGTGAAGACGGGGATGGCTAGTGTAAACAGCATGACTAGTGTAAACAGTGCATCCTCTTTTTGTCTAAATGCTTCCGCAGTTTGTGTGGTGCTGTTTATGAAAGTGCTGCCTTGTTCTAGTATTACAAATATTTTTAATGTGTATAAAATCACAGATTGCTAAATTTTTAGGATTGAAAGAGAGCTTAAAGAAGACCACAGATCTGTCCTCAATACTTCTGGGCCCAGCAGCATTCCAGGAAGTTAGAGCCATC
Source organism: Dasypus novemcinctus (assembly GCF_030445035.2). Lineage (NCBI taxonomy): Eukaryota > Metazoa > Chordata > Mammalia > Cingulata > Dasypodidae > Dasypus > Dasypus novemcinctus. The sequence continues at coordinate 41,855,153 of NC_080683.1, read as the reverse complement.
TTGCTTTGTTGGCAAACATCAACTAATGGATCCATGAATTAGGGTGGGGGTTGCCATGGCAAACCCTTTGCCAGTGTCCATTCCAAGACAATGCTCCTCCTTCCATTATCTTCTTGGTTTGAGTACATATTTGCCTGCTCTTAGGGTGTGCTTAGCCATCGTTTTTCCAGTTGTGCTGAATTTCCATCCAATTATGATGAAAATGATGAATTAAACTCTTACATGCAAAGGAAGAGTTTAATTTTCTCTCTCTTTTTTTAAAAGATTTATTTATTTCTCTCCCCTCCCCGCAGTTTCTGTTCTCTGTGTCTATTTGGTGCATCCTCTCTGTCCGCTTCTGTTCTTGTCAGAGACACGGGAATCTGTGTTTCTTTTTGTTGTGTCATCTTGCTGCGTCAGCTCTCCCTGTGTGCAGCGCCATTCTTGGGCAGGCTGCACTTTCTTTCGCGCTGGGCGGCTCTCCTCGCGGGGCGCACTCCTTGTGGGGCAGGGCACTCCTTGCAGGGTAGGGCACTCCTTGCGCGCATCAGCGCTGCACATGGGCCAGCTCCACATGGGTCAAGAAGGCCCGGGGTTTGAACCGAGGACCTCCCATGTGGTAGACGGATGCCCTAACCACTGGGCCAAGTCCACTGCCTAATTTTCTCTTGAAAGATCAGCCCATTATCTACACAGCTGCCCCGTAGAGGCCCAGACCTCATACTTCAGTCATTTATGTGCCAGGGCCAGATCAGCCAGATAAACTATTAACTCTAGTGCAGAAATCTGAAAAGAAAAATAGTGAACAATGTAGGACTGTAGAGAAAATGAAATGTTAGGTGTTGTAATAGAAATCTATGACTTATCTATACAAGGCTGTTGTTTGACAATTTGTAAGGGGATAATATTCTCTTAGAAGTGAATTTGGAGAGAAAGAAGCAGATGTCCTTGAATTGGCTTTTTGAAGAAGTCCATTATAAATGAGATAAAGAAGAGGAAATTCAGGTAAAGACTTACAGGTGTCAAAGAGAAGTTATAAAGGAATCCAGGAGGCATGATTGTCTTTGAAGCCAAACCAGAGAACAAAGCAGGAAGGACTGTCAATACTTCACAGAGTCATGCAGAGGTCAGAAGGGAAAGAACAGAAAAGTTACTGGTTTTGAGCCAGAGAAGATTCCTGGCGGTCTTAGAGACTTTGCCTTGGATTCTTGTCCAAAGAACTGGACAACCTCAGTCGTTACTGCCTGACGTCAGAAGGGGGCAGCAAAGAGCTGCCAGGGTGACAGGAATATAAAACCATAGAGGGCCTGGTTGAATCAGTCAATTTAGGAGATGAAAATGCAGGGGAGAAGCTGGAAGGACAGCCAGAAACTTCCAGATGTGTACTATAGTACTAGTTAGGCTGAGGTTAAGGCCTGCGGAGGAAGCTGCCAGTATGATTCTGTAGCCCTAGAATGCCATTCTTTAAAGGACCATTCAAATATCTGCTTTAGATGGCTGGGGAATGAATGGGCCAGGTTCTAAGAAAGACAAAAACAACATTGAAGTACTTTATTCAGAGCCTCTTATCCACATTCAGCCCGTTACGTCACAATGCCAGCACTGATGTTAATAGTGGTGTATGAGCGTCTGCCTCTCCAGTGGTTGCTTGTGAATGACACTAGTCTTCCATTTGGCCACACTCACCATTGTCTCTCGGTTTCTGTGTGACTGTTGCTGCCTGATCTCAGCATAATTTTAGAAGCATGGCTGTCTGTGTGGTTTAAGTACTCCAAAAGCAATCTTTCCATTGCTTCTGGCGATGCTTTTGTCATACTTGTTCCAGTGTCAAGAGCAACAGCACCATCTGGACCAAAGTTAAGTCCAAGCTCGTGAGCTAAGGTAGGAACAGGTTAGCGTTATAGTTCTAGCACTGAAATTCAAAATCACAAATCGAATTTTCTTTTGGAATGTCAAGTATCTGTATACCTAAAGAGGGTATCAGTCATCATTTTAAAATAATTTGCCTCTAAGCTTCATTTGTGTTGAAATACTTTCTGTTCCCCACACTTATGCTATCTCAAGTCTCTGGGCCTTTGCATTGGATGTTTCCTTCTAAAGTATGTCCAGCCTTTCCCTCGCTTGATCTGACAAAACCCTGCTCCTCTTTCAAGGCTCAGCTTATGTGTGGCCACCATTGTAAGACCTTATAGGACCCTCTCAGCCGACTTTAGTGCCTCATATATACTCTTCTCAGAGTCTTGACAGTTCTCTCCAATGGCACAGCTGAGGACTGCATAGAAAGGAATCTGGCTTTGTATATGGATGCTTCAGAGAATCTCTCCACTGACTCCTTTTGCTGCTTATCCTCTAGAATTCATTTGCTCCAATTAGCTTGGTTGAGCTTTGGATTTTGTTACTGCTTGATTTTTACTTCTCTGCCTACCACTCCCCTTTGGACTTGATGAGGATCCTTTTAGACATTACTTTCAGTCTCATTTCGTTCCTGACCCCTAAAGCCTATTTCTCTCCTTCCACTCCCCACACCTTGCTTCAATTCCTGAAATAAGTGGCCAGAGCTTACTCCCCCTTCCCACCCCTCTGCCCCATGCCCCTCAATGATGACTTGGAAATCCCCTAGGGAAATAACATTCTTTTCATCTATGTGTCCTCAGTGCCTATAATCATGATGGAACATAGAAGTATTTGATGAATATGTGTTGAATGAATGAATAAAACAAATGAATATGACTAGGAGAGTTAATCCAGCAGAAGACCTGACTTAGGGACCACTAGTGAAATACAGGTCGAATGGGCATCTTTAATTCTAGTTATTGAATTTGGATTCTTTCCCTTATAGATTGTGATTCTCAACCTTTATTCTAGGGTCTTCAGGAGCATCTGAAAAAACTGTATTTACACCAACAAACTAGTATACAGTACACAAAATTTTGCATAGAATTTTAGGACTGTCACAGATCTCCTTGAAGCCTGTCCATGTATATCAGATTAATACACAATGGAGAAGCATTGGAGGTTTTTGGGTCTGGGATGACATGATGAAGGTGATGCTTTAGAGTGGTGTTCAGGATAGACTGAAGGGGTGGGAACACTTAAGAGCTAGATCTGGGTATGAGATGATGAGGGGCTGAAATAGAGTATGATACAATGACTGAAAGAAATGGGCACATATAAAAGATACTGGAAAGAAAAAATAGAGGACTTGATTATTAATCATATGAGGAGGAAACTGATTATTATTCTATGCTCTTGAAATAATACCTTTGAGATGCTGAAGTCTGATCTGTTGGTGGGACAATTGATACAAGAACCATTACCTATTTTTTTTTTAGTGATATTGGCACATATAAAATAAGTTAATATTTATAAATCTACCAACTCATTTGTTGGGAACAGTAAGTTTGTATGCCCACATATCCACTGACCTTATCATTGTTGGTTTAGGAATGTGGTGGGGCTGTAGAAATAGGAGGGAGGAGTATCTTAAAACTGAGAGTGGGCACTTTTCTCTTCCTCCTTCCTTTTCTCCCTCTCTTCCCTTTTTTCTTCTCTCTTAATATAAAGCAAAACATACTTCTTTGTAAACTTTGTTTCTCCAACCACGTTTCAAAAGCAGTATATGTTTTTCTTCTGCTTGATACTCCATTCAACATTTTCTTTCTGCAATACCTGTATAGTGCTGTTGAACTTCTGTTGAGCTCATACCTTAGCAAATCCCAGTCTAAATTGTTGATTTTGTTAGTGTGCACAGAGCATGAGTAACTCTGCCTAGAAATGTATTAAAAGCATGTAAGATTTAAAGGCCATCAGGCTTAGCATAAATTAAGGGTAGGTGTTAAGTGTGATATGTGGGGATAAAGCTGAATAAATTAAAGTGTGTGAGAGAAGATTAATACAAACTCAATCATTCGGAAATTCCTTTGACTACATCTCCATTAAAAGGTAGGCAGAAGTTGTCCATCTCACTATTGGGTTTCACACAACTTTTAGTCATTTTCTCCTCTAATTTCTTTTCTTTTCCCATTTTATTTTCCTTTGATCTTGTTACTGAGCAAACACTCCTTCCAAGGCTTATCTTTTCATTCCTCTCCTTAACCTGTTTCATTTCTCCATGAAAATCGATCCGTGTATTATCGCCTCTCTTTGCATTGTTAATTCATTTCTTTATTGTCTCTTTCTCATTTGTCTACAAATCAGCTAAAATGAGTTCATTATCCTTTCATGCAATCAGCCTCTCTTTCTCCCTCCTTTGTCTGGTCAAATAGCTCCAAAGCATGGCCTACTGGCCCTCTCTCCTGTGTATCGCCTCTCAGTCTATCTTTGTACTATTCAAGATAGGATAGATTATACTGTGATAACAAATAAATGCTGAATGCAGTGGAAGTAAATGCTGAACCCATACATACAGATGTATGGCTCTTCACATCGTCTGTTGCAGGCTCGGTGGGGACCTCTCCTACACTGCTTCCCTTCAAGTGACAAGGCAGGGAACCAGGCTACATCTGACTCAACACTACCATGTTAGAATGGAGTCCTTTGTTTTTAGCGACACAGTCAAGAGAGAGAATGTACATGAAGACGATACATTTGCTTTTAATTGCCTGGACCAGAAGTGACACATCACGAGCTCTCACATTCCATTAGTGAGAATTAGTTACATTACCCCACCTAGATTCCTGAGAACTTGTAAAAGTAGAGGAACACATGGATATTCCATGAGCACTAACAGTCTTTGGTAGATTGAATTAACTCCTCAAAAGACATATTCGTAATCTTAATCTGCATTCCTATGGGTATGAGCCCATCTATAAATAGGACCTTTTGAAATGTTATTTTTAGTTAAGGTGTGATGCAACTGAATCAGGGTGGGTCTTAATCCATATTACTGGAGTCTTTTATAAGCAAAAGAAATTCAGACACAGAGAAAGCCACAGAGAGGAGCCAGAAGCCGAAAGTTGGTGGGAACCAAAAGAGTACACACAAGAAATGACAGATCAGCTAGGGACGGGAGACTGGAAGGCAAGCCAGAAAACCCAAGGATTGAGGGAAGACTGTGTCAGAACGCTATAAACTTTGAGGAGAAAGCATGGCCTTGCTAATCTCTCGATTTTGGACTTCTAGCTTCCCAAACTACGAGACAATAAATCCCCATTGTTTAAGCCCACCCACTGTGTGTTGTTGTCCTAGGACATGGTCTCAGCCACCATCTCCGTTTCCTCAATGTCCTGTTCCGTTCCTGGCCTCTTTGAAGGAGTGAAAGAAGAGACTATGACCTGGACACTCCCCACGCAAGGCCTTCAGCAGCAGCGGGCCAGTGCTTTGGGAGGTGACCATGTGTGTACTAAACTGAATATGAGATCTGAAATTTTAAACTGGCCTAGGTTGGACTGACTTTTTTAATATTTAAAATGACCAGAAAGCCATGGGATCTGCCTAAGAAGTTATTAAAATCAGGGAAGATTTGACTAAGTATATTAGAAAGCATTGATTAGGGAAAAAAAGAAACCATATCATATTTGAATTTCATGGGGTTCAGGAATGGTTAATATAAAACCTGTGTTTAATTTAAAGAAATAATATCATTAGATATAAATAAAAGTATGTACATTGTTATGTTAAATTTAAGGTACATGAAGAAACTAGTAACTGATAAAGTTATTCTTTTGTCTATGAATAAGCTTAAAAAATGCCTTTTACCTCAATTTAAATAACAGAAAAGAGAACTTAATCACATATTAAATTCAAGTATAGAGCTTCTAAAAATAATTAAAGTTTGGTGAATACTTTTTTGTTGAGAGTGCTGTTAATCTGTCTTAATTACATTAGTGTGTTTGATCCCCTGGGAGTATTGCAGTGAGTGTGAATTAACTGTAATATATTATAAAATACATCACATCTAAACAAAGTAAATGCCCTTTAATGTGCTCTCAATGACCTCTTGAATGGAGTTTTCAAATCCTCATAAATTGTCATACACATTTTAAACTTTGAGGAACGTTAGCATGAATTATGATGCAAAAATAGAGTTTGCTTAATAATGCATGCCCATGGATAATTAAAAGCACTCTCCTTTATAGAAAAAAAATACTTTAGGTATGAAGAAAATGTCTCAGATAATGTTCGGAGGACTGAAACATGCCTTGATATGTCTTTTCAACCTTCTCTCTTAAGCTATTCCCCTGCATTTTGGAAACTGCTTTGTTTTCAAAGACCTCTGGAGAAAAATATTTCAATATCCCAGTTTAACTATCCATCCTGTCACAACTAAGCCTGTACGGTATTGCTTATAATGAATATTCTTCATTATATATTTCTTAAAGTTGAGCCTATTGTGTTCTTATAATTTTTCTTACTTTAAATTTATTTGTATGAATTCTTTATCTTCAAGTAATTTAAAAGCTCTTTTCCCTTTTGGGAAACACAGCCTTTATTTTGTTATGAAATAGAAAATTGTTGAGATAAAAAATCATGTTGGGATTTTAAAGATATTTGTCATATGATTTTAGAATTAGAAGGGCCCTTTGAGGACATCTGCAGTACCACCTAATTGAACAGCGTTAAAAGGACTGACTCCCCAACTTCACCTAGTTGGTGTAGAGCTGGGACTTACATGATTTTCAGACCAGTGTTTTGTGCCTTATATCATAAGTTCTCCTTTGTGTATATCCCTTTATGTACATAGAGTGGATAAAATGGTGATTTAGGGCCTAAGCAAGCAATATTTATAGCAGTAACTAAAAAGTACTATGAAAAATTGCTTAGAGGGTATAGACAAAACAAAATCCAAATTATTGCTTGTAATTATGCACTAATTTGATTAATTTGTTTTCCCACCTTAATCTCTAAGAAAACATTAATTATATTTTGAATTATATTTTGAAAACAGGCACATGGTGTCCTTTTAAAAAGGGATATTTAACTTGGCAAATTTTAATTTTTCTTGAAGTATTTTCTTGAATGTGTTAAAGTATTAGCAGTTCCACAGATGATTTTCAAGGCCTGAATTATATATATCTAAAAGGTCGTTTTATACTCTCTTGAATTTTTGATATTGTTCTAAAGAATATTTTTACTGCAACACTAGTTAATTGACTCATTTTAAAGTAGACAAGTGGTTCAAGAAGACATCTTACAAATTGGGAGTATTGATGAAACTGTCCACTGACGTCTTTCACTGATGGCTTATTCATCCCACAATTGGTCCAATTCTGGAATTTAGTAGATAACCAAAGGTATCACATTAAATGAATTATAGACCATTTTCCTCCTTACATTAGTTTTCTTTGTTTTAAATTATAACAGAATAATCTCACTGTATGAGAGTTAAATAAAACAGCAGTTACAGAGCAAAAACTAAAATTCCTCTTTAGTAATGCTGATGAACATTTGTGTATTGCTTATCATGTGCTAAGTTCTGTTTTCAGCAATATCTGCATGAGCACGGACACACTTACATACACACACTTTACAGATGAGGAAACTGAGGGATCTAGAGAGAATACACAGCTAGTAAGTAGAAGAACCAGGAGTCAATTTTAGGAGGTTTGGCACCAGTGTCCATGCCCTTAACCACTACTCCACAGAGCATTTGTAAGCCCTTGCCCTTTCTATATAACCCTCTTTGGAGGTAATTACTACCAACAAAGGGTGTGCATTCTTCTAGACCCAATATATAGAATATTTTTGGCTTTGTGTTTTTGGCCACTTAAAAATACAGCAGGTGGTGATGTTGTAGCATGTATCATATAAAACAGTACATGCTGAGCCTTCTCCTGGACTGCTTTCCCGATCCCACTTGCATTGTTAATGTCTACCAGTCCTTCAGATATCAACCAAGCAACACTTCATCAGGGAAGCCTCCCTGATTTCTCACCCCCTTTATTCTGAAGAGAAGACAGTGAGATCCAACGAGGTTAACTTATTTCTAAGAGGCTGCCTAAAACTAGAATTCAGGCACCTTGCTTCAGTCAAGAGTTCTTTTCAGGTGTATTATTTGTTTTTTTGGGATTCAAACTCCCCACTTATGGCTCAAGGGAGAAATTTGTAAGAATACTACAGTCTTATGATTTGACTAACATTGGAGAAGTACATTTTAGTTCTTGAATCAGTGAACTGATTCTTCTCTAAAAATAGCAGCAAAAATAATAAAGACCATTCTAGCTTTCAGCACAAGGTACAGAATAAATTTTTTAAATTACTTCTATGAAAGTGAAAGTGACAGAAATGAAAAATTAAATTGATCTTTTGGTTATAATTAATATAAAGGTATGAAGTCATTATTGCTATACTATTAGAAAGGCAGAGAGGATCAAATTCTTATAATAATTTAAATCTGTAAATATGTATTATTAGGTTGGTGCAAAAGGAATTGCAGTTTCAAGATCATGAATTTTAAATTATTATAACTAGGCTCAAACAAATCTTAATTAATCAAAATAGAAACCATTACAATCAACACATTTTTGCCAAAGAGAAATAACTTTGTTCATTTCTATAGTATAAAAATCTGTGCATCAGGATTTTGATGAAATCTTTTCTTTTTAAAGATTTATTTATTTATTTTATTTCTTTCCCCTTCTTCTCCCCCACCCCAGTTGTCTGTTCTGTGTCTATTTGCTGCGTGTTCTTCTTTGTCCGCTCCTGTTGTTGTCAGTGGCACAGGAATCTGTTTCTTTTTGTTGCGTCATCTTGTTGTGTCAGCTCTCCGTGTGTGTGGCGCCATTCTTGGGCAGGCTGCACTTTCTTTCATGCTGGGTGGCTCTCCTTATGGGGCGCATTCCTTGCGCGTGGGGCTCCCCTAGGCAGGGGCACCCCTGCATGACACGGCACTCCTTGCGCGCATCAGCATTGCGCATGGGCCAGCTTTCTGTGGCTTTCTATCTATCCAAATTTCATTCTCCTTATAAAGAGTAATAGGATTGAGACCTATCCTGAAGTAACCTCACCAAAAGGTCCTACTTAAAATGGGCTCATACCCACAGGAAGGGATTAAATTTAAGAATATGTTTTTCTTGGGTACATAACTCTAAACCACTATACCACCCAAAGATTTCCACATCCTAATACCTGGAACCAGGTATGTTTCACGGTAAAAAAAAAAATATGTATTTGCCAATGAGATTAAGGTTTTGAATATTAAAATAGAGATATTATCCTGGATTATTCAGATGTGTCCGTTCCTATCACTTGAACCCTTAAAAGCAGGAGAGGAAGACAGGGGAGTTCATCAGAGAAAAGCAGAAGAGAATACAGGAAAGATGAGATAGAAGGAGAAGTCAGGAAAGCAGACTTGGCCCAGTGGTTAGGGCATCCATCTACCACATGGGAGGTCCGCGGTTCAAACCCTGGGCCTCCTTAACCCGTGTGGAGCTGGGCCACGCACAGTGCTGATGCGTGCAAGGAGTGCTGTGCCATGTAGGGGTGTTCCCTGTGAAGGGGAGCCCCATGTGCAAGGAGTGCGCCCCTTAAGGAGAGCCGCCCAGTGCAAAAGAAAGTGCAGCCTGCCTAAGAATGGCGCCACACACACGGAGAGCTGACACAACAAGATGACGCAACAAAAAGAAACAGATTCCCGTGCCGCTGACAACAACAGAAGCAGATAAAGAAGACGCAGCAAATAGACGCAGAGAACAGACAACCAGGGTGGGGGGAAGGGGAGAGAAAGAAATAAATAAAATAAATCTTAAAAAAAAAAAAAAGGAGAGGTCAGAGTGCCCCTAAGTGCAAGAAAGACTTGAGCTACTGTTGCTAGCTTACAAGACGGAGAAAGGGGTCCATGAGCCAGGGCATGCAATTAGTCTCTAAATTGAGAATAACTCCTAGCCAACAACTAGAAAGGAAACGATGACCTTAGTCCTACAACCATACGCAACTGAACTCTGCCAACCAACAGAATTGCCTGCAAATGGAGTCTCCTCTCAGAGTCTCCAGATAAGATTCAGGCTGACCGACAACTTGATTTCAGCCATGTGACTTGTAAGTCTACCAGTTTTGACCTACATAACCATGAAATAATAAATTTGTTGTATTTTAAGTTGCTAATTTGTGGTCATTTGCTGCAATAGCAATAGAAAGCTATTAGGTTGGTGCAAAAGTGATTGCAGTTTTTGCATTGTTGAAATTTGCTGTTTGATATTGGAATATATTCTTAATAATCAGGATATATCTTAATCTTATTACTCTTTATAAGGAGAATGAAATTTGGATAGACAGAAAGCCACAGAGAGACCAACCAGAAGCTAGAAGTCAGTGGAACTGGAAAGAGAAGGGAGAGACAGGAAAGGCTGCCATATGCATTGGCAAGTGATACCAAAGCTTAGGACCAAGGATCACCAGCAGGCAGACCAAGAATGCCAGTCTTTGGGTAAGAGAAAGCATTGCTTTGATGATGACTTGATTTAGATTTCTCCTAATCTCAAACCATGAGCCAATAAATTCCCATTGTTTAACCTAACCCATTGCATGGTATTTGCTTTTGCAAAGAGGAGGGTCATTATCCTGCCCACATCAGTCTGTCTTTTGGCCCTCAAAGATATGTCTCCATCCCACATATGAAATATATTCATCCCATCCCAATTTCCCCAAAGATCTCATCACATTAAAGCATCAATTTAAGTTCAAAATCTGATCTAAATTTCATCAGCTCAGAAGTCTCAAATCTAATAATCAAAGTAATCAAAATCAGTTATGGGTGAGACTCTTAGTATAATTCCCTCCTGGAGCACAATTCTTCTTCATCTGTAGACCTGTGAAGTTAAAGAAACTAGTTTTCTGCTCCAAACATGTAGTGGTGGAATAAGCATAGGATAGTGGTTATAGATGTTCTGGTTCAAAAAGGGAGAAAATGGAAGGAAAAAAGGAGTCACTGGTACCAAACAAATTTATCCAGTTCGGCAAACTGCATTAGACTTCAAAGCCTGGGAAAAATCCTCTGTGATTCTTGGTTCTACTTTCTGGGCTCTCTGTTTCCCTTTTGGGTCATTCTTCTTTTTTCATGAAAGGTAGGACATGTTTGCAACTGAGCAGTTTTTCACATGCCAGTTTTTCTGCAGGTAGACTTTTGGAAGTCTGATAGCTATATTTTCCTTTCATATTCTTTCTTCATTTTTCAGTCCTAAATGGCTGTGTTTCTGCTGGTATAAAATTCTCAAGAACTTGGTGGGTCTCCCACATATGTCATGGGAACTCACTCCATTAGAAAGAGGCTTGTCCACAGATTGCTGCTAGATATACCATCTCAATTTATAGCTTCTGCTGAGATGCCGTAGGGAATTTGTGTCACACTTTTAATTTCCTCAAATAACCTTTTGTGTGACTAAATGTTCTGAACTTTTGATCTTTCTAAAGTATTTAGAAAAAGGTTTTGGGAAACGGACTTTGGCCCAGTGGTTAGGGCGTCCGTCTACCACATGGGAGGTCCGTGGTTCAAGCCCCGGGCCTCCTTGACCCGTGTGGAGCTGGCCCATGCACAGTGCTGATGCGCGCAAGGAGTGCCGTGCCACACAGGGGTGTCCCCCACGTAGGGGAGCCCCACGCACAAGGAGTGCACCCATAAGGAGAGCCGCCCAGCGTGAAGGAGGGAGCAGCCTGCTGAGGAATGGCGCCGCCCATACTTCCCGTGCCGCTGACAACAACAGAAGCGGACAAAGAAACAAGACGCAGCAAAAAGACACAGAAAACAGACAACGGGGGAGGGGAGGGGAGGGGAGGGGAGGGGAGGGGAATTAAATAAATAAAAGTAAATCTTAAAAAAAAAAAAAATAGAAAAAGGTTTTGCAGCCAAACCTGGACTTTTTCTCTAGAGCATGCTTTACTGATAGTGAATCTCTTAATTTTAGTGTCTTTTGCCATTTGGGTAGGCTAAGAATTTCTAAAATCATCAAGCCCTTGTTCCTCTTTTTCTTTTCTTTTTTTCTTTTAACAGTTCTCTCTGTTTATCACTTTCCTCTTGAATTTTATTATAAGTTGCAAAAGAAAACAGCCACACCTTCAACAAATTGCTTTGAAATCTCCTCAGTTGAATGACCAGATTTGTTGCTTACAAGTTCTGCTTTCTACATAAGTGCAGGACATAATTTTTCTATGCTTTCTGCCACTATGTAACAAGGATCTTCCTTCCACTTCTGAGCCCTCATCAGAAACATCCTCTAAATCCATATTTCTTCTAAGAGCCTGCTCAAGGCAATCTAGGCTTTTTCTATCATGCTCCCCTATTTTCTTCAAATCTCTACCCACTGCTTGATTCCAAAGCACTTCCGTTTGTTCAGGTATTTGTTACAAGATTACCCCATTCCTGTTAGCAAAATCTGTATCCATTTTCTATTCCTGATGTAACAAATCATCACAAATTCAGCAGCATAAACAATACAAATTAATTTTTTCGTAGTTATATAGGTTAAAAGTCTGATAAGCCCAGATGATCTTTTGCTCCAGATACCACAAGGCTGAAATCAAGGTGTTGCCAGCCTGGGATTTCATCTTATGACTCTGGGAGAGAATCCACTTCCAGGCTCATTTGGGTTGCTGGCAGAATTCAGTTCCATGTTATTATAAGACTGAGGTCCCCATTTCCTTGCTGGTTATTGGCCAAGGGTCATTTTCAGCTTCTACAGGCCGTATGTATATATATATATGAATATGTATGTTTGTTTTTGGATTTTTTGTTTGTAAACCCCTTTGTCTTCAAGCCAGTAATGGTACATAGAGTTTTAATTTCTTTTACCTCCCCTCTGCCTCATGACTCCTCTGCCTCTTTTGTCTTCTGTCACATCTCTCTGACTGATTCTGGTCAGATAAATTTCTGTTTTCCCTGTTTTGTTTTTTCAATTTTATGTAACTTTAATCATGTTTTCAAAGTCTCTTTTGTCATGTAACATAGCATATTCACAGGTCCTGGGGAGCTGTGTGTGGAAATCTTTGGTGGGGATGGTCATTATCCTGCCCAGTGCAGAATATAATCCTACAAATCTATTGAATCATGGGTAAGAACAAGACAAGGTATAGGGATGGACAAAAGAGAAGGGAGCCAAAGGAAACTGGAAAGCATTCAGTACTAATGGCCCTCTAGTTTCAGAGTAACTATACACAGTTGTGAGTAACAACTGCTCAGCAGCTTAACAAATCTGGGAAGGCCTTTTTGCTTTGAACATTGAACATCGGAAGGTAAACTAAGGCAAATACCTTTATTGTTAGTTATCATGCACAAGTATCATAAGACTTCCTAAGATCAGAATTTGACAGTGTGTGAGAGAGAGAGTGGCTTCATAGAACAACCACTGAATTATGCTATTTAATTTAATTAAATGTTTAAATTTAGTTCTGTGGCAAGAGTGCTAGCATGCTTGTCTCATATTTCAGATATTCTCATGAGTGTGAGAGCTAGTGTGGGTAATAAGGCTGTAACATCAAATTCCATGAAACTGCTTGGAGAACTCTTAAAGTGTTAGATAAAAATTATTATTACCTTAGCAATAGTAGAACCGTAATAACTACTATTATTTATCAGAGTATAAGTGTTTTAGTTTCCGAGGCTGCTTAAAGCAGATGCCATGAAACGGGTTGGCTTTTAACAATGGAAATTTATTAGCTTACAGTTTTGAGGCTGAGAAAAATGTCCAAATCAAGGCATAATCAAAACAATGCTTTCTTCTGAAAGATCAGTTGCTGGTGATACTTGGCTCCTTTGCCATATGACAAGACACATGGTGGCATCTTCTGGTCTCTCCCTTCTCTTCCAGGTTTCATTGCTTTCAGCTTTCTGTGTCCTTGGATTTTTTTCATCCCAATTGTAAAGGACTCCAGAAAGAGGATTAAGACCCATCCTGAATGAGGTGGGTCACACCTTAACTGACCTTAACCTTAACTGAAGCAGGACCATCAAATGGTCCTGCTTACAAAGGGCTCACAGCCACAAGAATGGGTTAACTTTAGCAACATGCTTTTCTAGGGGTACATACAGTTTCAAACCATCACAAACAGTATGGTAATTGTATATGTACTTTTCCAGAATTATATATTTGTACTACAAGCATCAACTCCTTCTCATCCAGCAACTCGATAAGAGTAGCAGATAGTGGCAAGGAAATCAAATTAAGATAGGCCATGATACTAAAATAGGAGACTTCTGAATCCTAGAAGAGTGTGCAGGCATCTATTTAAGGACTCTGCCATTTCCATCTCCTGTAATTTAAATTACATTGCCAGTGATGTTTAAACTGCCTTGTACTAGAAAATTAATCAAAGAATCTTATTCATTTCAGTTTGCTTTTCTGTGGTGTTGGCTCACAAGTACAAAAATGTGATGAAATGCCATCTTTAGCCTAGTGCTGATCAAGGTTACAAAATCTCTCTTAGGTGTATCTACTAACTTCAGTGTGTCAATACGTCTTCCCTTGCCCTGATAAATGGAGACCTTTCCAATTTTCTTCAACAGGGGGAAATAAAAGTAATTTAAAATTTGAAAGAAGCCAGCATCTAGTAGTTCAGACAACTTATTTAATCTGGAAACTAAATCTTAATGTAAAATTTAATTCCACTTACCAAGAATTTGAACTTCGGCCACAGAAAAAATTAAAGTTTTTTTTTTTTGGCTTTCTTTATGTTTGTTTTCATTGGTGAAATAAAGATTGTGGTCAGGTAGTTCTTCTGGGTATCTCTGTCATTTTTTTTCTCCATTGTAAGACTGTGTGTGAGGGAGTGAGTGAGTGTGTGTCTGTTAGCCATTTTTCTCATTTATATCTTTCTTCGAGTTGCAATACTTTGTACTTGCATGGCGGGTACTTACTTTCTGGAGTGTTATATATGCATCTACCCTAAAAGGTAGATTATATATGTCATATATGCATCTACCCATAAGACCCATTTAGTCTTATGTGGAAGTGACTTAACTTTAATTTTGCCATGACCACCTCGGACAGTATGGAATGGGGTACAGGAGTAGGGGAGTCTGCCTCTTGGCTTGCCTAAATTTGTGGCCATTTTATTTTAGTACTTATTATTATTTCTACAGGGTAGGAATGTTTATATTTCCTATCCTATCCACAAATAACCTGGGCCCCAAATCATTTCTACTCCAAGGTGAAGGAATTTCAGGCACAGGCTTCAGAGATTTAAGAATCATGACTGCTGTTTAATACTCCATTGGTGCCAAACGGTCTCATCTGGTGTAATTTGCTGCCTGCTTCTCAGACTGTCAGTGGCCTCTCCAGTAGGTGTTCTCCTAGGCACCTCATTTAATAGCAGAAGACAGAGACAAAGTGAGAGAACAAGAAGGTAATAATGGATTTTTAAAGTTATTTGTGAAGGGATATTAGTTATCTTTTCTTACACCTTCCCCTTCTCATCTTTCCTGCTCCCCTCCCTTATACTACTTCTGGAACCCCAAAACCTTCAGCAGTTCTACTGACTACATGAATGCTCTCTGTTAGTGGATTTGTGTGTGTGTGTGTATGTGTAAATGTATGAAGGTTTTGCATTTCCTATTAAGTTGTTTCCTAGTGAAGTGGAAACACTTTTGTGGGTGTAGGAATCTAAGAGCTGAGGAGGCCTTGAGGATGCAATACTTAAAAAATCGGCAGTCCTAGGATGCCCTTTGGACTTGCCTAGTCAGGGCAATTTCATCTAGAACTCAAGGAGTGGGGAGACCACAGTTATGATTGGGGTTACACATGTTAGTCAAAAAAAGTGTTTAGATGTAACTATCAAAATCTTCCTCATCAGATACTAGTGTTAGAGGACAGTTCCTATCAATAAAAGTATTATCCCTTGAAAAAGGACTCAGCACAAATGTAATCTGTGCCCCTCTGACCCACAGTTCCAGACACTATAATCCAATTTGCCAGGGCTTGGAAAAATTGGATTTGTGTCATCTTCCTGTTGTCCCTAAATCTAATTCCAAGCCTCTCACCATTTCTTTCCTTTCTTTTTTAAATGTCACACTCTTACTTCAGTCTGTATTTGAAAATTACCTCAGAGTCAATGACCTTCTCTGCCAGAAGTAGTCTATTAATTACAACTAACCGCTCAGTAAGGGGAGGCTGGTGGTTGGTTGGCCATAGTGAGGACAACTACCCGTCAGCTTGTCTTTGATATAGCATTGGCTATTTAGCAAACTGTGATCAATGTAGTACAAAATCATTCAGGAAATTTGCCAACTGAAGGTTTGTTTTCTCTTCATGAACTGTGAGCATACATCTGGAAGCAAGGGGCCTGCTACTTGTTTGCTTTTAGGCTACTGTGCAGTGAAAATAGTTTTAAATATAAAGGCAGTTCTGAATTTTTATTTTTCCCTGAAAGAAAAGCTGTTTACTTTTTACCCTGACCTACTTAGACTTTACCAGGGAGATGTTGCTGGGCAAACAGGACTTTCCTTGTCTGCTCTTGAGATGCCAGAAAAATGATGAGAAGAACACACCAGGTCCATTTATAAAATAAAACTGTTTTAAGCCACAACCAATAGCATTCCAATTAAGATTTTCCAGACTTCATGTAACATTTTCTGTTTCATTTGCAGAAAGATTTTTCTAACTGGTTAAAATTTTTCCAAACTCTTAAATTCTCGATGTCTTGTCATATGGTATCGTATTTAAGATATAAATAGACAGGGAGTTCATATGTATGTAAGAGTTACTACATTATTTGATTATCATGTTAAGAAAATCTTTTGAAATGTATAAAAATGGCTATAAATGTGTTGTTTTAGAACTGGGCAGGTCATTGATGGGATTTGCATGTCTTGAAATAATTTGAAACAGGATTTCCTCTAGTGAAATATTTGTTCTACCTACTTGCCTGTGCTAACAGATACTGAAAATAAGAAGAAAGTAACACCAGTCTAAGAAAGATGAACTGAATACATATTCGAAGAGATTTTTTGCTAATGAGTCAGCAATTAAGAAAGAGAAAAGTTGGTAGCTGTGTTCAGTTGAATTCCATATGTTTTACAAATTTTGGTGGAATCACCGTGGGTTCAAAGTCTTAAATTCTGGTGAATAAATTTGATTTGGTTCAGTGTTATTGGCTCACCCATGGGGTGGACAGGAAATGGTGAAACAGCTTTATACCAATCAATCAAACTCAGTATTGTATTAGGGCAATGATTCTCAAAGCATGGTCTGGGAATTCCTACAGGTCCCCAAGGCCCTTTTAGGGGAACTTTGAGATAAAAAATATTTTCATAATACATTAGATGCTGTTTTCCTTTTTCACTTTCCCTCTTCTCAGTGTGCAGTGAAGTTTTTCAGACACTACAAGACTTGTGATGATATCATTGTTCTGTTGGCTAGTGGACATGTATAATTGGGTTTGCTAGAATTTTCTAAAGTAGTAGGTTTAAAGATGAAATATGTCTACTTTTAGAAACTAATTCTGTTCTCAATACTTTTACTAGCTATCTTCAGTTACATCTGCTTAATTTTTGTAACATCATTATGCAATACATCTTTCTTTTGTAATCTTGTAGTTTGCCTTGCACTTATGTGGAAACATAAAAGGGAAGTGAGTATACTTCATTTTCTGGTTCTGCAATATATATTTTTAAATTTCAGCTTTCCAATATAGTGCATATTAATAATTAACTCATATAAGCAAAAGTTCTTTGGGGTATTCCACAATTTTTAAGAGCATAAAGAGGTCCGGAGAGCAAAAAGTTTGAAAACTGCTATATTAATATATCCAGGAGTATGTCTGTAGATGTCAGTCTTTTCTGGAGACCATGATAAATTAAAAGAGTGTTTTTTGAGCACAAAGTTAGTAAGACTGAATCATTCCCTATGTTTGTTAACCATCTATATTCCTTCATTGGGAAGAACTAATTTAAGGGATTATGTCGTTGATCTATTTAGCTATTGATGTCTTACTGATTTGGGGGAGCTATTTATAACCTCATGATATCAACCTTTATCTGAACATTTACTGCAGATATTTTCCCCTTATTGTGTGCCTTTTTACTTATTACTTGCAATATAGATATGCTTAATTTTTGTAAGATACCACTATGGATCTTTTTCTCAAGTAATATTTTACCAAGTAACAGCATCTTATTTAGCTACTTTTATCACTGGGATATTTCTAACTTCAAAAACTCAGGTAGGGAAGTGGACTTGGCCCGGTGGTTAGGGTGTCTGTCTAGCACACGGGAGGTCTGTGGTTCAAACCCCAGGCCTCCTTGACCTGTGTAGAGATGACCCATGCGCAGTGCTGATGGGTGCAAGGAGTGCTGTGCCATGCAGGGGTGTCCCTGCGTAGGGGAACCCCGTGCGCAAGGAGTGCGCCCCATAAGGAGAGCCCCCCAGCACGAAAGAAAGTGCAGCCTGCCCAGGAATGGCGCCGCACACACGGAGAGCTGACACAACAAGATGATGCAACAGAAAGAAACACAGATTCCGGTGCCGTTCACAACAATAGAAGCGGACAAAGAAGAACACGCAGCAAATAGACACAGAGAACAGACAACTGGGGCGGGGGGAAGTGGAGAGAAATAAATAAATAAATCTTTAAAAAAAAAAAACACCTCAGGTAATTCTAGAACTTGACCTCTCATGGCAATACTGGAGATATAGTGAGAAATCTTTGTAACCTTACCCTGTTTTCCCTAGTATTTCCTAAAAATTAGACACATTTCTCTTGGTAAAATATTACTTTAATAATAACTCAAAAATAGCACCTAAAATGTGTTGAGTGCTTTCAGGTGATGGGCATGTGCTAAGCACTTTAATACATTATTTCATTTAATCCTTGCAAGAGACCTATGTAGTAGTATTATAAACCCCA
Organism: Dasypus novemcinctus; assembly: GCF_030445035.2. Lineage (NCBI taxonomy): Eukaryota > Metazoa > Chordata > Mammalia > Cingulata > Dasypodidae > Dasypus > Dasypus novemcinctus. The sequence goes on along the minus strand of NC_080683.1, from coordinate 41,836,406 downwards.
CTTTGCAGGCATTTTTAAGGCTTGGTGAGATGAAGTAATTTACCCACATGGTTAGTAAATTGTGGCACTGGTATATAATAATAGCAATCATTAAGATTTTTGTAGCAAAATATGTTAACACATTGAATCTTCACCTCAACCCAGCAGCTGGTGAAAGAGGATAATAATAGAGAGTAAGTAGTGATTCCATCAGTTTCACTCCAACTCTGAGTATTCAGTAGTAAATCTAAGCATTGACCTATAAAGACATGATGTCCAATACTAGCCACTAGACACATGCCACTATTTAACTTTAAATTAGCTAATATTTAAAAATTCCAGTCACACTAACCACATCCAAGGGGTCAAGAGCTACTTGTGATTAGTGGTTACTATATTGGACAGTTCAGATTATAGAAAGTTTCCATCATTGTAGAAAGTTCTATTGAACAGTACTTCTCTGAAGTGTCTATACTAATGTTTTCCTGATGAAATCTTAGTGAGATAATGTGGGCTCCAGGAAGATACTTGGAAAACATTGTTTTACTGGCAACACATGAAATAAGTCATTTGGGATTGATGAACTGTACTGATGGTTCATCTCACTAGTTATTTTATCCTTATCATAAATTTCATGGAAGAAAAATTTCTGACATTTCTCCCAAATTCTGGGGATTCTCCTTATTTTGGATCTGTGACTCCCTTTGCATGGATTACCTAATTCCTAATAACTTTCTATTTGGGGAAAATTATTAGGAGACACGAGGAGCAATAGAGTATTAAAAACCTACTCTAAAAATTGGAATTCTTCCAATAAATAAATCTACAGTTTTATTTGATAAGAAGAATAATGCTGTTTAAACGAACCATTTCTCCCACATTGCATTTAAAATATAACTTTGTCTTTATAAAATGGTGTGCCTTGCTCTATTTTAATGCCATTTCATGGATAAAAGAATCAAGAATAACTGTTTTTACATGGAATATCTTTGTATTTCTATGTATATCTATGTTGGATTCTTCTCTCCTCATTTCTTGACTTTAAAATAATTACATAAAAGGAGAAAATACAGCTAACTGCCTAAACGCTGACATTCTGGGTACCTATTGGTTTCATTCCAATTTATGAAGGTGTTCTGAATGGTAATTTCAGAATTGATTGTATGCATTTCAGATAGAGACCTGTTTCTATGGCAACATGTTGGGTTTAAAGACTGAAAGACTATTCCAAACAACATTAACTAAAATTGTATGAGCATAGGATGTGTCCCTCTTTCCTGAGAAAACTCATTTTTTAAAACGTGAGGTCTGGGAAGCGGACTTGGTCCAGTGGATAGGGTGTCTGCCTACCACATGGGAGGTCCATGGTTCAAACCCCGGGCCTCCTTGACCCGTGTGGAGGTGGCCCATGCACAGTGCTGATGAGTGCAAGGAGTGCCCTGCCACGCAGGGGTGTCCCCCGCATAGGGGAGCCCCACGCGCAAGGAGTGCGCCCCGTAAGGAGAGCCGCCCAGCAGGAAAGAAAGTGCAGCCTGCCCAAGAATGGCGCTGCACACACGGAGAGTTGATGCAGCAAGATGACGCAGCAAAAAGAAACAGATTCCTGAGCTTCTGACAACAACAGAAGCAGACAAAACAAACAAACAAACAAAACGTGAGATCTTTTCCAAGCCTAATCCAATCCTGGTTGCCTATAATGATTAGCCAATCACCTACCTATAGATCAAAATACCCAGTCCTAGGTTGTGGCTGAAAAGGGTGGTCTAGGGATGTAAATGTCAATTGAATGTAAACCAGAGAATAATCTAGGGACTGAATAACAGTGAACCCAGAGGTGGATGAGGATTGTGGTTGATAGGACAAATGCAAGCGTGTCCATCTGTGAACTGGAAGGGATGCATGTCACTATTGTAGGGTGGTGGGAATGTGGAGAGACATGGGAAAAATACAATTAATGTAACCTATGGACTATAGTTAACAGCAATACTGTAATATTCTTGCATCAATGCTGAAAATGTACTGTGTTAATAATAGGAGGTATGGAAAAATATGACAAATGTATGTTAGGGACCATAGTTAGTGATAAAAGTTTGATGATATTATCCTATAATCTGTAACAAATATTCCACCACAGTGTGGTATGTTGGTGAAGGGGTGTTGTATGGAAATTCTCTACATGTGCATGATTGTTTTGTAAGTTCACAACTTCTGTAATAAAAATAAATTTTAAAAAACAACAGGGTGGGTTAGGGGTAAAATACACCAAATGTAAGCTATGAACTATAGCTATTAGTAACACTTTGACAATGGTCTTATATAATTTGTTCCAAATACTTCACAATAATGCAAGTTATTGGCGGTGGGGTGATGTATAAGAGCCCTGTATGATGTTATGCATGTTTGTTTTGTAGGTTCACAACTTTTACTATATGCTTACAGTTTATGAATGTTAGCATATGAGTGATACACTTCAATAAATTTTTTAAATGAAAAAAACAAAACAAAACAACCCAGTCCTAGAAATGATTAGATTTTCTAGCTACTACATGTACTCTGAGAGAAGAGGCTTCTTATTGGGGCAGTACTGGAGTTCCAGTACTAGTAAGGTAAGGTAGTTGTTACTAGTAGGTTACCTGTGGGAGCATATTGCCAGAGGGCACAAGCTGTGCACAAGAATCAGAGGTGAATCTAAGATCTGGGGCTGGAGTGAATGGTCGACACCAGAGCAAAAACAAAACAGAAGGATTAGACTCAATATGTAGACACCACTAGGGAGGAAAAGGGGTGGGATGGGGGTAATGGGGCAATTTGGGACTAGAGTGGTAAATGTAGAGTTTCAAGGGAGAATAGTACTGTACTGTCCTGAGTTATAATTGGAGATCTTTAAAGAAAGAACCTTGAGCAATATATCTTAGTGTGGAGCTTTACCACCTGGTCAGTGTTGAGACACAATTCTTCATGAGTCTCTTATGTTTCTGCGCATCTTAGAATCAGAGTCACTGACTGCCTTTATTCCAGACTATCTTAAAAGGATGTTTGTATATTGAACAGCCTTGGAAGTTATAGTGTCTCCCTCTGGGGCAATGTTGATTTTTTTTTCTCTCCGGTATAATAAATTGTGGCTCCCTTCAGGGCAAGGACTGGCAGGTTTACAGCTTACTATAAAAAATTCAGGTGTTCTAAGTTCTCCTGCAAGCTCTAGTCCCTTACATGTGCAGGTATCACCTGGCCTGATATCACTCAGGGAACTGACACAAATGCTGATACTCCAGCTACTGCTATGGCTATAAATAATAAACTGTCCTTTGTCTCTGACCCAGGAGTCTTATGTCTTCTGCTAGCACATGAATCTATGGTAGACTTACTTGTTAGCTTGAAAGTAGGATAAAATCTCAGGGCCTTCACAGTTCTCAGTCATCACTAGGGTTTTGAAATGGTCTTCACACACTCTAAGCATTGAAATACTTGTGATGGGTAGGTTCATGTGTTCACTTGGCCAAGTGATGGTGTCTAGTTGTTTGGTCAAGCAAGCACTGTGTGGACATTTTGTGAGCTTAAATCAACGGTATGTTGATTGCATCTATGCCTGATTACATCTACAATCATCTGAGGAGATTGCCTTCAACAATGAGAGATGTCTCATCCAATCAATTGAAGGCTTTAAAAGAAGTGATGATTTCAGCAGTCGGAGAAAGAATTTCCATCTCTTCAGCTAGCCAGCTTCTCTTAGGGAATTCATCAAAAACCTTATTGGAGTTCCCAGTTTTCAGCCTGCCCTACAGAATTTGGACTTGTGCATCGCCATAGTCACATGAGACAATTTTTATAAATAACTCAGAATATTTATAGATATCTCTTGTCCATTCTGTTTCCCTAGAGAACCCTAACTAATATAGTACTTTAAAAGATAATACTATAACCTTAGGCACTGACAAAAACTGGGCCCCCTCACAGCAGGGAACTGGTAGGCTAAGTAGAGCCCTTGACCTTTTCAGCTAGGTTTCTGGCATCTGTGACTGTCCTGTTTTCCAGTGTCTCTAGTAGAAAAGGTGGAGAGATATAATCTGTAATTACACATGGTGCTGGCTTATATTCGATTTTGGATCTTGTCTAATTTCATCTTTTTCTCGTGAGTTGTATATTTACAGAAAAGCTCCATATAACCATCTTTTCAATTTGTTTAGATGGCTAATTTTTATTAACAGTAGGCTCTATTATGTCACATGGATAATGACACCTACTTTGAATTTGGTTTGAGTTTTTCTACTATTCCTTAGATTTGTCTGCTCTTAATTGCCACTCAATACATGTAATGCAGCCTGTCTTGGTGTGATATTGTTTGACAGGCCCTTCCTAGGAGCTTTTTATGGTATAATTAATATTCAAGATATGTAGAAGATATTTATGTGACAACAGAAGATGATTAGAGTTTTAATTATAAAGTGAAAACTCTTTAAGTATACAACAGGAAAGAAACAGTATTAGATTTCAAAATTATTTCCTGTTTTGTCCCTTTGCAAAGGATGAAAATAGATCTGACTCATAGTTTGCTGCCAGCAGATATGATATATATAATTTTTTTTTTTGCATAAGATATGAGATGTTTTTGAGACTCTCAACCTGGTTTTGACTTATTTTGCCACTGGTGAAAATTCTAAAACACTTGATCCAGGCTTCTTTCAGACCATCTTTCTCCCCAACCCCCTGGCATTACATCTTCATGCAATGTCTAAGTTTCTGTGGGAAAAAAAGATGCTTGTAAAAGTTTCTACAAAATGGAAAATAAAAACCAACTTCCTCACTAAACAGCTAACTTGAGTGATATTTCTGTTCTTTTCTTTCAAGTTCATGTGCAAAAGTGTGATCTTTTAAAAAATATACAAGGCAGCGGACTTGGCCCAGTGGTTAGGACGTCTGTCTACCACATGGGAGGTCCGTGGTTCAAACCCCAGGCCTCCTTGACCCGTGTGGAGCTGGCCCATGCTCAGTGCTGATGCACACAAGGAGTGCTGTGCCATGCAGGGGTGTCACCGCATAGAGGAGTCCCACATGCAAGGAGTGCGCCCCGTAAGGAGAGCCGCCCAATGCAAAAGAAAGTGCAGCCTGCCCAGGAATGGTGCCGCACGCACGGAAAGCTGACACAACAAGATGATGCAACAAAAAGAAACACAGATTCCCATGCCGCTGACAACAACAGAAGCAGACAAAGAAGATGCAGCAAATAGACAAAGAGAACAGACAACTGGGGTGGGGGGGGAAGGGGAGAGAAATAAATAAATAAATCTTTAAAAAATATATACAAATTATCAGTTTTAATTTATAATTTCATTCATGTTAGAGAAATGTGGGAATTCTACTGGCATGGCAATTAACTTGTCCATTTGTGCCTGATCTTGCCTTGCTAATGTATAATGATTGGTGTAGAAAAGAAAAGAGCATCGGTAAATAGGAAACATGACCTATAATTTATAATTACACATGTGTGTTGGCGTGCTCTGAATTCATATTTAAAAATAGTGCCAAGCTTTTAATCATTTGAATTTTTGTAAGAGTACCATTTAATTATTCTAGAAGTTTTCTGTTTATAAGGCATCCTATGTATCACTACTTAGAATATCCATCTGTTCTTCATCTGTTCTGGAAATAAAGTGAAACCTGCACATTATTTTTGCCCTTTGGGAATGAAACAGAATATAACCTTCTCTTATGAAAGAAGACATCTTCATATTTGTTAGCCAAACAAAAACAAAAACATTATACCACTAAAATTTTCAGGATTCAGATATCATTGTAGGTTTCACAATGATGTGATAAAGCTTGATTTGCTTTTTTTTAAAATTTGAAAACAATACAAATTTATAATACAAGCCTTACATAATTAAATTTTGAGTTACAACCATTTTTTTTTTACTTTTTAAAAATTAATTTTTTGAAATATATAACCCACACACAGGCGTACATAAACAATAAATGTATAGTAATAGTTGTGAACTTACAAAACAAACATATATAACATCATACAGGACTCTCATAACTCACCCTATCACCAATACCTTACATTGTTGTTAAACCTTTTTGACTAATGATTAAAGAGCATTGTCAAAATATTACTACTAACCAAAGTATTTCCCCCAACCCTCCCTATTATTATTATCTTTATATCATTTATATATAAACATACATAAACAATTAAGTGTATAATTAAAGTGTGAACTTACAAAGCATACATACATAACATCATACGGGGGTCCCATACATCAACCGTCCACCAACACCTCGCATTGTCATGAGATATTTGTTACAAATTGTGAAAGAACACTGTCAAAATCTTACCACTAATCATAGTCCTTACCTTACATTTGGTGTGTTTTTCTCCCAACCCACCCTATTATTATTTTTTAAATATACTTTTTATGACAGAAGTTGTAAACTTATAAAACAATCATGCACATGTGAATTCCCCAACAACACCCCTCTATCAACACACCACACTCTGGTGGAACATTTGTTACAGATAAGATAATATCATCTGATTTTTACCATGTCCATAGTATACATTTGGCTCACATTTTCCATACTGCCCCATTATCAACACAGTACATCTTTGGAATAGATGAAAGAATATTATATTATTACTGCTAAACACAATCCATAGGTCATTCCAGTTTATTTTTCCCATGTGTTCCCAACACCCTGCAGTAGTGATATACATTTGCTCTAGCTCACAAAGGACACTCTTGTATCTGTACCATCAACCACAATTCTCATCCACCTCTTGGTTTACTGTGCTATTCAGTACCTAGATTATTCTCTAGTGTTCTGTTAATTGGTATTTACATACTTAGACTACCATTTTCAGCCACATCCCCATTTATAAACTAGCTATTACTCACTATTTGTCACCATCCATTCTATACATTTCCACACTTTTACAATAAAGCTAATTAAAACTTCTACATACATTAAACATCATTAGTCCATCTCAGTCCTTCTCTTATCTCTGTTAATAATCCACCACCTACCACCAGGTCTTGAAGATATTTTCCTACAATTTCTTCTAGAAGTTTTATGGTTCTTGCATTTATTTTTAGGTTTTTGATCCATTTAGAGTTAATTTTTGGATAAGATATGAGATAGAGGTCCTCTTTCCTTCTTTTGGCTATGGATATCCAGTTCTTTCAGCATCATTTTGCTGAATGGACTGCTCTGCCTGAGATGTGTGGGTTTGACGGGCTAGTCAAAAATCACTTGACCATACATGTTAGGGTCTGTTTCTGAGCCATCAATTTGGTTCCATTGATCTATGTGTCTGTCTTTATGCCAGTACCATGCTGTTTTTACCACTATAGATTTGTAGTATGATGTAAAGTCTGGAGATGAGGGTTTGCTTTTCCTTTTATGATATTTCTGGCTATTCAGGACCCCTCACCCTTCCAAATAAATTTGATAATTGTGTTTTCAATTTTTTAAAATGCTGGTGGAATTTTTATCAGGGTTGCATTGAATCTGTATAACAATCTAAGTAGAATTGACCTCTTAATGATATTTAGTCTTCCAATCCATGAGCGTGGAATGTTCCTCCAGTTATTTAGGACTTTTTAGATTTCTTTTAACATTGGGTTGCAGTTTTCTGAATACAAGTGCTTTACATCATTGGTTAAGTTTATTCCTAATTGAGTTCAATCTGTCATATTTTATTTTCACCACTCTTTTGACAGTTTTAGTTACTTTCTTTGATATAATCTTCATTTCTAGACTCTCTTCCAGGCCTTTCTCTCCTGTCTTCTCTTTTCAGGCTCTAGCAGAGCCTGAAAATCTGGTCTCTTGCTTAGAAATTCTCTCAGTTTCTGTTTATCTGTAAATATTCTAATCTTGCCCTCATTTTTGAAAGACAGTCTTGCTGGATATAAAATTCTTGGCTGGAAGTTTTTCTCTGGTAGTATCTTAAATATAGCAGACCACTGTCTTCTTGGCTCCATGGTTTCTGGTGAGAAATCAGCACTTAATCTCATCGGGTATCCCTTATATATTATGCATTGCTTTTCTCAGAATTCTCTCCTTGTTTTCAGCATTTTTCATTCTGATTAGTATGTGTCTTGGAGTTGGTCTATTCAGATTTTTTCGGATGGGGGTACATTGTGCTTCTTGGACAGGGATATCTATGTCCTTCAATAGGGTCGGGAAATTTTCTAACATTATTTCTTTAAATACTCCTTCTGCCCCTTTTCCCTTCTCTTCTCCTTTTGGGACACCCATGACATGTATGTTTGCGCATCTCTTGCTGTCATTTAGTTCCCTGAGACCTTATTCAATATTTTCCATTCTTTTCTTCATCTGTTCTTTTGTATGTTCACTTTCATAGGCCATTTCTTCAAGCTCACCAGTCCTTTTTTCTGCCTCCTCAAATCTGCTGTTATAAGATTCCAATGTTTTTTTAATTTTATTTATTGCACCTTTCATTCCCATAAGATCTGCTATTTTTCTATGCGTGCTTTCAAATTCTTCTTTGTGCTCATCCAGTGTCTTCTTAAAATCCTTAATCTCTTTAGCCATCTCATTGAATTTATTAAGGAGATTTGTTTAAACATCTATGATTAGGTGTCTCAATTCCTTTATGTCATCTGGAGGCTTGTCTTGTTCCTTTAACTGGGCCATAGCTTTCTGTTTCTTGGCGTGGATTGTATTTTTTGGTCGGTGTCTTGGCATCTGGCTTACTAGAGTATTTATTCTGGGTGCAGTTTTTCTCTTTAGTTTAGGGCTTCCTGCCCTTTCTCCCTTGCTGGTTGTGCAGTAGGAGGCAAGTATGTAATTGGTGCTATAAACTGTGGAGGTTCAAGCTGCCCTCATTGCCCCAGGGACTGATGAAGCTTCTCCCAACTTTCTCATTTCCCAAGGTAGGGAGAGAGTCACAATTGTGTGGAATAATCCAAGTCGTGCAAGCCTAGATTGTGGTTGTGATGAAGCTCTACACCCCTTTCTCCCCTGCCTGGGGTACGGATGGAGCTGCAGGTGTGGGCAGTGATCTATGCCATGCAGGTCCAAGATGACTGCTGTTGCCCTGGTAGACTTCAGATTATTCAGTTTGTGGCAGCCAAAGGTACCCATCATTACCTGGCTAGGCTGGTGCAAAGCTAGCCAGTCTCCTCCCTGCCAGAGGAGGGGCTAAAGCCTAGGCTAGGGCTGTAGACTGATCAGGGCAAAAGAAACCAGTTCCTACCATCATTGTGATATTTGGTCAGCCTGGCTTCCCCTTAGGCTGGGGGCAGAGTCAAAATGGCAGCCACTAGCCTCTTTCTTTTCTAACTTGGACAGATTTACACTCCAGCTCTTTCTTGGGTTATTCTTTAGTCATCCGAGTCTACCAATCAGTAGCTGAAATTGGCAGCCAACCATCTCCTCCTCCCCTGTTTCTGGGAAATGGAGCTTCCAATTCCAATCACAGAACAGCTCCTGGGGCAGCTTGTGCCACCAGAGTAGGACAATCACTGGCAATTTCCCAGGGAGATTGGCGCAGGTCCCTGCAGTTTCCTCCCTGTTGGAGGTGGCACTGGGGCTTAGGCTAGACCTGCAGTCTAACCTGGATGGAAAGAAGCTGGTCCCCACCAGCACAGTGATTTTCAGTCTGCCCTGCTTCCCCTCGTGCCAGGCATGGAGTTAAAATGGTGGCTCCTGGCCACTTTCTACTTGGGCAGGCTCAAACTTTAGCTATTCTCAGGATTATACTTTAGCCCGCTGAATTTACTCATCAGTAGCTGAAATTGGTGCCCAACCATCTCTTCCTCCTCCATTTTTGGGAAGTGGAGCTTTCAATTTCAGCTGCTCCCAAGACTGCTTGTGTCTCCAGTGGAGGATGGGCACCGACCTACGTGGTGTGGCGCTCTGCTTATGAATCTTCTCTGCAGATGGTTAGTCTTCTCCTTCCATTCCTTCAAGGATGTTGCAGGATGCCTTTCTGGTGTCCTGAAGTCCCCCAGAGCTAGCTCAGATAGCTCTGGGTGTTTACTAACTGCCCTGTAGCAGGAGCTGACTCTAGGAGCTCCTTACTGTGCTGCCATCTTGCTTCCTTTACCTGATTTGCTTTTATTTCAGGTTATTCTTTTCCATTTTTCCTCTGATAGCAACATTATTAGATTATGCTAAACCCATATAATATCGAATTTAAAGTAAAAGGAACCAACTCTTTTTCTCTTACCCTTGATTTTTTAATATTCTTCATCAGCTTGTTGATGAGTTTCCAGCTCTGTCTTTTCATGTCCACAAATCTGGGTTTAAAATGCCATGAAGTGTTAATTTAAAGTTCATAGGAAGTTATCCTTCCTGCCAGGGAATGCTGCACATCTCAGAGTAGCTAAATTACATCCATTATGCTGTATCATGGCTAGTAGGTAAAAGCTGCCAAGGATACCTGAGTCCATTTTTTGGTAGAGTATAACATTTTGGTGGTCTCTCCTTGTCATACCAACATAATGGTTATACAGGCTTTCATCAGAAAAAGCCCATTATAGCAAGCTCAGAAAAGTGCTATGTCCAAAATGTCCACAGGAAAAAGATATCTTAAAGATGTCAAGGAAAGGATATCATACAGACATTTTATCAATCTTTCAAGAGCATTTCTTTGGAGACTTTGGATAGAATTGAGACCTTTCCAATTTTAGGGCTGGTTGTTGATTTTGTAATTAGTAAATTTGGTAGTCTGGACACACATAAGAGCAATTTGATTTTTTTTTCAATTTGTGAACAACTCTATTACGGTATGAAGTAAAAGCACACATCAAAAGAAATATCAATTCCAGGACCTGCGCCCCTTCCGGGGTTCTCCCAGGAGCCCAAGGCGCGACTTCAAGTCATTTCCCGCTTTACAGCAAGGCTTTTCCTCTCCTGAGCTTCCGGGCTCCCCGCCTCCCGGGAACCCAGGGCGGGTCTGGCTCTGTGAACATCTCTCCCCGCCAAAGGAAGTGTGGGCGCCTTCCTACCTGAGTGTCGCCCGGCTTGTGCTGCACCATTGCACAGACGGCGCAGTTTCTGGGTATTTAAGGTCATCGTGGCGACTTATACCTTACTCTGGATTGTTTAAATTTTCCCATGAATTGTGCTTGTGAAGTTCATTCATTTAACCCACATTGACTGTGTCAGGGCTTGGTGCCAGACACGTGCCCAAGTATCCCAAAGACCCCATGGCTGCTGCATGACCGGGTTAGGGAACCCACGTTGTCAGAAGGATGCCCAGAGATTGCTGCAAGTGAGGAACGCATAGGGATTCTTGCCAGGAACTCCACGTTCTGGAAGCATGATTGGAAATTCAAAGATTCCACGCCAGCCCAGGGCTTCATTGCACGTTTGCATCCATCAGGCACAGGGCCCAGAATCTTGCAACAGCCTCCTAAGACAGAGTGCTTTAGCTGCAATAACTCTGAAAACACACTGGCAATTTTAGCGGCAGAATGGAAGTCATTCCATGAGAATAAAGTGCTTGTGGAGCTACTTTGATGATTTCTAAAACCCTAGGAATACTCTCCTAGGCTTCTGGGCTGAGTAGATTTGCATGGTAGAGGAGGATGGCTAGTTTGCTTATTGGTCTGCAACAGCAGAAAAACCTTTAAGAGGGCAGTTTGGAAGTTAAAGGGGTTGATTAAAGATCCTTTGCCTCCCTTAAAAGGATTTTTATGTCCACAATTGGTAAAGTAGGAGAAAATTTGTGTTTTATTTACATTCAATTTTTATTTTATCTATGTTTGATTAGATTAGCAGTCATGTGGTACACAGTTCCAAAAAGTGCAAATGGGTACACAGTTAAAAACATGCACCCCACCCTTGTCTCCTAGCCTTTCAAGTCCCCTCCCTGGAGGCAACCAGTGCCATCAGGTTCTTGTGTACCCTTCTAGGAAAAAAACCTACATATATGCAAGCAAACATATTTTTTTTACCTTTTGTTGTACAAAATGATAGCATTTATTTTACAAACTATGCACAATGTCTGTCTTGCACTTTGTTCTTTTCCTTTAGCAAAGTATCATGAAGCCATTCCATATAGTTAATAAAGGAGTTTTCATCTTCTTTTACAGCTGTATGGTGTTCTATTTAATAGAATATGTCAGAATTTATGTAAGAGCCCCCAATTGTGGTCATTTAATTGTCCCCAATCTGTCATTATCAATAATGATGTACTGATTAATTTTTTTCTTATATAAAGCTATGCACCTATGAAAACATTGGAAGAATAATGCTCTAGAAGATATTTCCAGGAAGATGGTGGAGTAGAGAACTCCCAGGACTCAGTTTTTCTATCTAAACAACTATTAAAAAGGCAGGAACTCTCTGCAACAACTATTTTGAAATTCCAGAGGCCAGAAGAATATCGTACAGCATCCAGGAAAAAGTGGAAGGAAGACACTGATAAATTATGGTAAAGAACATTAAATTGCTCCCTCTATGTGGTGACCACCTTCCACTCTCACAGCAGCCATTGTGGGGTCCAGCAAAGGACATAAAAATCCCTTCCCCAAGAACAGGAGTGTGCATGGCCATGCACAGATCATGACTTTGATGAGCAAATTTGGATCATTGGGTCCTGGCTCTGAGGTCAGCCATTGTTTCAACCCTCTCCCTGGACAAGGGCAGAGGTGGAGGAGACTTAAAGATGCAGGGCTTCCTTAGGGCTAAGGGGGAAAGTTAGCCAAAGGCTGCATTGCTGGGCAGACCAGGAAAGCTCAGCTTTGGGTATCTTTCCTGACCTCTTGAACCCTCTCTGTGGGTCCCTGGCCCTTTTTTTAATGAGAAAGACTGAATTAGGAAAGTCCTCCCTGGGGTGACCCTCCTCAAAGAATTTGCCCTCCAGGCAAAAGCAGTATGAGACAATGAAGTGAGTATAAAAAACATAGAGGCAGACAGTCTTGGATAAAGGCTGCTGTCTTCAGATACTCAGCATAGGGAGGTTTGTCCCCTGGGAAGCAGAGGGGACTCAAAAAACTATTAAACAAAAGCCCAGGACAAGACAGAGGTCCAGTAAGACAAGGAAAACCCTGCAGCCGGCATTTACCTTGGACAGGTCTTCCTGATAGGAGGGCTGAAGCTCAAGGAAAACCCTGTCTTATCACCAGCTGATTAAAAAACCAAGAAACACACACCCCAGGGAGTATATTCCATGGTTAACATTTTGAAATATTAAAATGTACAGTGTTTTGTGTGTAGCAAAAGAGTACAAAACAGACAAAGAAGCAGGAAATGGTGGCCCATCCAAAGGAAGAATATAAAAATACAGAAAACATCAATAAAGAAAATGAGAAGGTGGATATACCAAATAAAGCCTCTAAAAAATGATCTTAAAAATGCTTGGTGGCGGACTTGGCCCAGTGGTTAGGGCATCTGTCTACCACATGGGAGGTCTGCAGTTCAAACCCTGGGCCTCCTTGACCTGTGTGGAGCTGGCCCATGCACAGTGCTGATGTGCACAAGGAGTGCTGTGCCATGCAGAGGTGTCCCCCGGGCAGGGGAGCCCCATGCGCAAGGAGTGTGCCCCTTAAGGAGAGCCGCCCAGCATGAAACAAAGTGCAGCCTGCCCAGGAATGGCACCACCCACACGGAGAGCTGACACAACAAGATAATGCAACAAAAAGAAACACAGATTCCTGTGCCACTGCCAACAGAAGTGGATAAAGAAGATGCAGCAAAATAGACACAGAGAACAGACAACCGGGGGAGGGGGGAAGGGGAGAGAAATAAATAAATAAATAAATCTTTAAAAAAATGCTTAAGGAAAGTACAGAGAAACAACTTCAGGATATCAGAAAACAATGAATGAACAATATGAAAGACTAAGTAAGGAGAAATTTTAAAAAGGAACCAAACAGAACTACTTGATTTGAAGACCACAATAACTGAAATGAAAAATGCCCAGGAGGGGGGAGCAGATGTAGCTCAAGTGTCTGAGTGCCTGCTTCCCATGTACAAGGCCCAGGATTCTATCCCTGGTACCTCTTTAAAAAATGCCCAGGAAGATTTCAAGAGCAAATTGGAGGTGGCAGAAGAAAGAATCAGTGAACTTGAAGACAGCATACTTGAAATGAGTCAGACTGAGGAAGAGAAAGAAAAAAAGAAACATTAAAATTGAAAATACCTAAGACAGCTATGGGTATGCAGCACATCAATATATGCATTATTAGACACCCAGGAGAAGAAAGAGTAAAAGGAGCAGAAGGAATAGCCAAAGAAATAATGATGGAGAACTTCCCAAACTTAGCAAAAGACTTGAATGTGTATGTCCAAGAAGCTCAGAAAACATCAAGCAGGATAAATATGAAAAAAAAAAAAACCCACCAAACCATTATATATTGATTATAATATCAAATGCAAAGGCCAAGAAGAGAGTTCTGAAAGCTGTAAGAGAAAAGCAATATGTTACATAGGAAGGAGTTCTAATAAGTTCGAGTACCGATTTCTTACCAGAAACCATGGAAAAAAGCAGATAAGGCTCAAGCAACTAGGCTCCTGCCTACAACATGGGAGGTTGTTTGTTCAGATCCCAGTGCCTCCTAAAGAAGACAGCAAGCTGGAGCAACAGGCAAGCATAGCAAGCTGACACAGCAAGAGGCAAAACAAAAGCAGGGAGCAGAGGTTCCTGGTGCCTTTAAAAGAAGACAGCAAGTTGACAAATGGGCAGGCATGGTGAGCTGATGCGACAAGTTGATGTAACAACAGATATGGGGAGGGAAAAAATAATGAGAGATACAACAATGCAGGGAGTGGAGTGGCTCAAGTGACCTTCCATGTCAGAGGTTTGGCTCCTGTTGCCTCCTAAAGAAATAAGGAAGACAAACAGATGCAGCAAGTGAAAAACAACAAGGGGATGGGAATAAATAAATAAATAAATCTTTAAAAAAATGTGAAACCATGGAAGCAAAAAGGCAGTGTGTTGAAATACTGAAAGTGCTGAAGGAAAACAACTGCCAGTCAAGAATTTTATATCTTATGAGCCTCTCAAAAATAAGGGAAAGATTAAAACATTTTCAGATAAACAAAAGCTGAGGGGGTACATCATCACTAGCCCTGCCCTACAAGCAATGCTAAAGTGAGTTCTTCAGACTGAAGCAAAAGTATACTAGACAGTAGTTAAAAGCAGCATGAAGAAATAAAGACCTGCAGTAAAGGTATCTATTTGAATAATTGTAAATGGGGAGCATTACTATCAAACCCACTGAAATAAAAGGACTATAAGTGGATACTATGCACAACTGTATGCCAATTAATTAGATAACCTAAATGAAATGGTCAAATCCTTAGAAACACATACACTACCTACAATGACTCAAGAAGAAATAGAAGATCTCAACTGACAATTACTAATAAAGAGATTGAATCAGTAATCAAAAATCTCCTGTAGGAGTTTGATATGGTTATGAATTCCAAAAACAGATCTTGGATTGTGTTTGTAATTTGGTCTGTACCTGGCATGATTAAGTTATGATTAGGGCTTTTAATTGAGCCACATCATTAGGGCATTGAGTCCCCACCCCTTGATAAAAGGCATGGCAATGGACAGAGTTGGAGGGTTTTTGATGCTGGAGTTTTGATGCTGGAGTTTGATGCTGAAATCTTAAGCTGGAGCCCTGGAAAGTAAGCCCATAGAGGAAAGAGAAGCTGGCCCCAGGAAAAGAAGAATGCTGAGCCCAGGAAGAAGCAAGCCCTGGAAAGAAAGGAACCTTGAACCCAGAGAGAAGCAAGACCCTGGAAGGGAGGATCCCAGGAAGCCTGAACACTCACAGCTTCTGTCAGCCATCTTGCTCCAACATGTGAAAATAGACTTTGGTGAGGGAAGTAATTTATGCTTTATGGCCTGGTATCTGTCAGCTCTTACCCCAAATAAATGCCATATATAAAAACCAACCAATTTCTGGTATTTTGCATCAGCACCCCTTTTGGCCGACTAATACACTCTCCAACAAAGAAAAGCCCAGAAGAAGATGGCTTCCAGGGGACTTCTACAAAACATTCCAAGAAGACTTAATTCCAATTCTGCACAAAATTTTCCAAAAACAATTAAAGAGGAAAGAAGATGCCCTAACTCATTCTACAAGGCTAACATTACCCTCATACTAGAGCTGTATAAAGACACCACAAGAAGAGAAAACTACAGTCCAATATCTCTTATGAATATAGATGAAAAAATCTTCAACAAAATAATGATCCAACAACATATTACACACCATGATCAAGGGGGAATTGTTCTTGCTATGCAAGGTCCATTCAACATAAGAAAATCAATTAATTAAACACACCACATTACCAGAATGAAGGGGGAAAAAAATGAGAATCTCAATTGATGTAGAAAAGGCATTGGCAAAATACATACCTTTCTTGATAAAAACACTTAGAACACTAGTTATAAAAGAAAACTTCCTCAACATGATAAAGGGCATATACGAAGAGCCCACAGCTAACATCCTACTTAATGGTGAAAAACTGAAAACTTTCCCTTTATGATCAGGAACAAGACAAGGATGCCTACTGTAACAAATGTTATTCAACATTGTTATGGAAGTTCTTGCCAGAGCAATTAGGCAAGAAAAAGAAATAAAAAAGTATCCAAATTGGAAAGAAAGAAGTAAAACTTTCCTTATTTTCAGATTATACATGATCCTATACACAGAAAATTCTGAAAATCCCCAACAGAGCTCCAAGAGCTAATAATCAATTTCAGCAAATTGCTGAGGTAAAAATCAACACCCCCAAATCAGTAGTATTTCTATACAGAAGCAATGGACAATTGGAAGAGAAATCAAGAAAAAAATTCCATTGACAATAATAACTAACAATCAAATACCTAGGAATAAATCTAACCAAAAGTATAAAGGACCTGTACACAGGAAACTACAAAATATTGCTGAAAGAAGTTAAGGAATGGGAATAGATGTAGCTCAAGTGGTTGAGTGCCTGTTTCCCATGTATGTGGCCCTGGGTTTGATCTCTGCTGCCTCTTAAAAACAAAAACAAACAAATGAAAAAACCAACTCTCATTGAGAGAATATGTAGCTCAGTGGTTGGAGGCCTGCTTCCCATGTATGAGGTCCTGGGTTCAAACCCTGGTTCTTCAAAGGAAGGAAGATAGGAAGGAAGGAAATGGGGGAGGGAGGGAGGAAGAAAGGAAGGAAGGAATAAAGGAAGGAAGACCTAAGTAAATGGGATGATATTCTGTGTTCATGGATTGGAAGACTAAATGTCATTGTGGAAGTTTGAGATTATTTTATGAATCCCCAACAGAGAAAGATTATGTTTATAAGCTAATCTATTCCTATGGGTGTGATACCCCTTTATCACATTAAATTCAGTTGGGGGCCTTTGATTAGGTTACCTGTTAAGATTGATTTAGGGCTTTTGATTCAACTACAACAGTGAGCATGACTCAGGTTGAGTCCCCACCCCGTTGCTGGGTCTGATATAAATGAACACTCAGACAGACATCAGGAAGAGAGGTCTGTCAATTTTGATCCTGCCCTTTGACAGAAAGAAGAAGGCTTAAACAGCTGAGGTCCCAGGGAGAGACGAGCCATTTATCTGACTGATAGCTTACAGCTGAGTTTGGGAAGGGAGCAGAATAGCTGAGGTTGTATAGG
Source organism: Dasypus novemcinctus (assembly GCF_030445035.2). Classification (NCBI taxonomy): domain Eukaryota; kingdom Metazoa; phylum Chordata; class Mammalia; order Cingulata; family Dasypodidae; genus Dasypus; species Dasypus novemcinctus. The sequence goes on along the minus strand of NC_080683.1, from coordinate 41,818,821 downwards.
AGGCCTGGAAAGAAACAATCCCTATTCCGAGAGAGCACTACAGGATCACTTAAGCATGAAGCTTCAAGAGGCTGGGCCCACTGAGCTCCAGAGGAAAGGGTAAACCCAGAGGTGAAGGCAGAGGCCAGTGAGAGACCAGCAGCCATCTTGCTTCAATATGTGACAACATGCCAGGATCAACAGTAGCTGACTTTGGTGAGAAAGCATCTCTGATGGTGCCTCGAGCTGGACTTTTCCACAGCCAGGTAACTATAAATTTTTACCCCAAATAAATGCCCTTTATAAAAGCCAACACATTTCTGGTACTTTATATCAGCACCCCTTTGATGGACTAATATAATCATCAAGATGTCAATGCTACCCAAAGTAATTTAGAGATTCAATGCAATACCAGTCAGAATTCCAATAAGCCTCTCTGTATAAATGGAAAAGCCAATCATCAAATTTATATGGAAAGGTAAAGGGTCTGGAACAGCTAAAGGCATCTTGAAAAAGAAGAATGGAGTTGGATGACTCACATGTCCTGATTTTAGAATTTATTACAAAACCACAGTAATCAAAACAGCATGGTACCAGCATAGGAACTGACATATAGACCAAAGAAATAGAACTGAGAGCTTAGAAATCAACCTTCACATTTATGGGCAAATGATTTTTGCCAAGATGGCAAAGACCACTCAATTGGGAAAGAATAGTCTCTATAAAACATGGTGCTGGGAAAACTGAATCTCCTCTTGCAACAAAAGAAGAACCCTCTACGTCACATCATATACAAAGATCAACTCAAAATGGATCAGAGGGAAGTGGATATGGCTCAGCGGATATGGGCCCTGCCTACCACATGGGAGGTTCCTGGTTCAGTTGCTGGTGCCTCCTAAAGAAGACAATGAGTTGGTATGATGGGTAGGCATGGCAAGCTGATGCAACAAGATGACACAATAAGAGACACAAAAAGAAAGACATAATGAGAAACCCAACAAAGTAAGGAATGGAGGTGACTCAAGTGATTGGGTGCCTTCCTCCTACATCAGAGGTCCTGGGGTCAGTTCCTGATGCCTCCTAAAGAAACAAGGAAGATGAACAGACACAGAAATTGCAAACAGTGAGGGAGTGGGGAGAAATAAATAAAATCGTAAAAAAAAAAAGGATCAAAGACCTAAATATAAGAACTAGCAATATCAAACTCCTAGAAGAAAACATAGGGAAATATCTTCAGTACTTTGTGTTAGGCAGTGGTTTCTTAGACTTTACACCCAAGCATAAGCAACAAAAGAAAAAATAGATAAATGAGACCCTACATAAGCAAAGAAACTTTTGTTCCTCACAGGACTTTATTATGAAAGTAAAAAGACAACATACACAAAGGCAAAAAAATATTTGGAAACCACATATCTGGTAAAGGATTAATATCCAGTACATAAAAAGAAATCCTTCAACTGTGCAACAGACAGACAGCCCAATTATAAATGGGCAAGAGTTGAACGATTTATGTCTCCAAAGAAGATATGCGATTGGGGGGCAAGATGACATCTGAGTAAGTACACTGTCGTCATCTATCTTACAAAAGATCAGCTGTGTGGTGATGGAGACCTACTGGAGCAGGCTGTTTCAGGAACCTGCTGGGCAGGAGGTGTCTGGACATTGATCTGGCAAGACTGAAGCAGAATTGGTGTTTGCTCAAGGTAGAACTGTGGTTTTCTGACACTGAACTTGGAAGCCATGGGAAGGTAAATCTCTTCCCCCTAGGGCTAAGAGCTGCGGAGTTCACTGAGAACCTCCAGTTGTGGGGCAGAATTTTCAAATCCCATGTTTCCCAAATGTGTGAACCCCAAGCCTGTGTCCCCTGAACCCCCACAGCCCACATTTCACAGACCTACATACCCCAAGTCCACATTCTTCTGGGCCTCTGTTTCCTGAGCCCAACATTCCTGGAAACCCGGCAATGCCCTACCCCTCCCATTGCAGACTAACTCCGGAAGTGGGAGAGTTTAGGTGGAAGGTGCAGAAGGGCCAAGGAGTGCAGGTTCAATTTTCTGGTCCCCCCTTTTAGTGAGTTTGGAGGAGCATATCAGCTGACTTGGGGAGAGTCTAGGAAGAGAGGAGAGGCAAATTTGGTGAGAGAGCCCAATTTACCTAAATGCCCTGGGATAGGAAACTTGGTCTGGGAGAAGATGGAGTCAGAAAATTAACTAGCCTCCTTGTAGCACACCTAAGGGAGAGGGACAGTAGGATGTGCTTTACAGGATTTCAAAAGCATATTTAAGGTTCCTGGCAAGGAGTGGGTGCTCTCTCAAGAAATTAAAAGTCATTATTTTCTCAGGTGAGTTGGTTCACCAGGGACCCATTTGAATTTCCTACAGGAGCCCTCATGCAGCCTTCCTGCTGCCTTGGGAGAGAGGGAAGTGAGGAAGGGAGAAAGGGGGAAGGTCAGACCCCTAAGCAGTTTATTCAATTGCAAAGAGGATTCTTTGCCTTAGACCTTGTTTGGTGTTTCTGTTGGTTTGTGTTCCTGTTTTTTTCTTCCTTTTTATCCCCACCACTGCCCTTTTTTTTCTTTTTCTTTTTTCTCCCTTCTCTTTTTCTTGCTCTGCTTTTTTCCCCTTCTTTCTTTTTTTATATTAGTGCTGCAGGCAACATTTCTTATTTTCTGTGCTTCCTCATCCTCAATTTTCTCTTTTCTGTGTGTACTGATTTTGGCTACCAATGCTATCCCCTTTCCTTTACATCATTCTCTCCTCCATCATTTATTGTTTCTCTTACATTCCACCTCTCTCTGTTTAGCCCCAATATTCCTGACTTTTTATCTCTAATACCTCTAATCTTTTCTATAATTTATTCACTATTATTGTCCTCTCTTTTCTTTTCCACTCTCTCTCCTGACCACACTGACCTTTTAATTCATAGTATATTCCTCCCCATATTCAGTTTAATATCTCATTTTAGGTATTCCACTTTTTTACAGTTATAACTATACACAGCTTCCATGAGTTCTATATCCATTCACCTAGATCTCACATGGTTCTTCTGCTAACATTCACTATCAATACTACTATTATATTTTTCTTTTCTTACTCCTTTTGCTTTCTCTGGACCTAATATTTTCCTTCAAGGGAACTTAGCCAACAACAAAGAAATAGAATAAGAAGAAAAAAGTGACAAAGAGAAGACTTAACACACACACAAAAACAACAACTAATTAAACCCCAAGACTAGAATAAGAAAATAATCAACAGAATAAACCCAACAAGATAAAATGATGACCAGACAGCAACAAAAAACTACAAACCAAACCAATAATCAGGTAAACATGGCCCAATCCAATGAATAAACTAAAAATAAGGAAGAGAAGTAGAACATCGAACAAGTAATTAAAGCTCTCAAAACATGTATCATGGACCAATTCAATGAAGTGAAGGAAGAGATTAAGCATATTAAGAAAACACTTGGAGAGCATACAGAAGAAATTGTGATCTTGTACAAAAAGATCACGGAGATGATGGGGATCAATAGCACAATCCAAGAAATCAAAAATATACTCTCAGAAAATAACAGCAGATTTGAAGAGGCAGAGGAAAGAATTAGTGATGTGGAAAACAGTACATCTGAAATCAAACAGATAGTAGAATTAATTGATAAAAAAATAGGAAACATCTAGCAGGGATTTAGGGACCTGAATGACAATGCAAAGCACAGAAACATATGCATTATAGGCATCTCAAAAGGAGAAGAGAAGGGAAAGGGGACAGAAAGTGTGTTGGAGGAAATAATGGCTGAAAACTTCCCAAACCTGTTGAGGGAGATGCATGTATATGTCCAGGAGGCACAACGCACCCCAAACAGCATAAATTCCAACAGGCCTACTTCAAGACATATACTTGTCAAATTATCCAATGCACACGACAAAGAGAAAATACTAAAAGCAGCAAGAGAAAAGAGAACCATCACATACAAGGGAGGCTCCATAAAATTAAGTGCTGATCTCTCATGTGAAACCATGGAGGAAAAAATAGTTAAGATACTAAAATAAAAGAATTTCCAACCAAGAATACTCTATCCAACAAAGCTAGCATTCAAAGGTGATGGTGAGTTCAAAATATTCACAGATAAGCAGAAACTAAGAGAGTATGCCAACAAGAAACCTGCCCTTCAAGAAATATTAAAGGGAGTTCTGCAGGAAGAAAGAAACAAACAGGAAAGACAGAGTTGGAGGAGAGTGTAAGAACAACTAAAACTACAAAAGGAGAAAAAATCAAACAACATAAGACAAACACAAATCCAAAGAAAATATGGCTAATATAAATAATTCCTTGAAAGTAATAACACTAAATGTCAATGGATTAAACTCACCTGTTAAGAGACACAGATTGAAAGACTGGATAAGGAAATGTGATCCATCTATAAGTTGTCTACAAGAAACTCATCTTAGACCCAGGGATTCAAGGAGATTGAAAGTGAATGGAGGAAAACGGACTTTGGCCCAGTGGTTAGGGCATCCGTCTACCACATGGGAGGCCTGCGGTTCAAGCCCCGGGCCTCCTTGACCCGTGTGGAGCTGGCCCACACGCAGTGCTGATGTGCGCAAGGAGTGCCGTGCCACACAGTGGTGTCCCCCGTGTAGGGGAGCCCCACGCGCAAGGAGTGCACCCATGGGGAGAGCCGCCCAGCGCGAAGGAGGGAGCAGCCTGCCGAGGAATGGCGCCGCCCACACTTTCCGTGCCGCTGACGACAACAGAAGCGGACAAAGAAACAAGACGCAGCAAAAAGACACAGAAAAAACAGACAACCGGGGGAGGGGAGGGGAATTAAATAAATAAAAAAAAATAATAAATCTTAAAAAAAAAAAAAAAAGTGAATGGATGGAAAACAATCTTACAGGCAAACAATAACCAGAAAAGAGCAGGTGTAGCTATATTAATATCAGACAAAATAGACTTTAAATGCAAAACAATTGTGAGAGACAAAGATAGACACTACATATTAGTGAAAGGGATACTCTTACAAGAAGAAAGAACAATCATAAACATTCATGCCCCTAACAAGGGTGCCTCCAAATACGTGAAGCAAACACTGGAGAAACTAAGGGAAGGAATAGATGCCTCTACAATTATAGTGGGGGACTTTAACACACCACTACCATGGTTGGACAGAACATCTCAAAAGAGAATCAATAAAGAAACAAAGACTTTGAACAATATATTAGAGGATTTGGACCTAATAGACATACACAGAACATTACACCCAAATACAGCAGAATATACATTTTTCTCAAGTGCACATGGATCATTCTCCAAGATAGACTACATGCTAGGCCACAAAGAAAATCTCAATGAATTCAGAAAGATTGAAATCATACAAAATAATTTCTCTGACCACAGTGGAATGAAACTGGAAATCTGCAAGAGCCAGAGACCCAGATTTGGCACCAAGATATGGAAGTTAAACAACATACTCTTAGAAAAACAGTGGGTCAAGGAGGAAATCTCAACAGAAATCAATAACTACATTGAAACTAATGAAAATGATAACACAACATATAAAAACTTATGGGATGCAGCAAAAGCTGTACTGAGAGGGAAATTCATAGCCATAAATTCATACATCAAAAAAGAAGAAAGTGTTAAAATTGGAGAACTAACTGAAAAATTGGAGGAATTAGTAAAAAACAACAACAAACTAGCCCCAAAGAAAGAAGAAAAAAAGAAATAACAAAGATCAGAGCAGAACTAAATGAAATAGAAAATAGGAAAGCACTAAAAAAAAAAATAAAACAAAGAACTGGTTCTTTGAGAAGATCAATAAAATTGACAAGCCCTTAGCTAGAGTAATAAAGAAAAAAAGAGAGAAGATGCAAATACACAAAATAAGAAATGAGAAGGGTGATATCACTAGTGACCCCACTGAAATAAAGACTATCATAAGAGGATACCTTGAAAAACTGTATTCCAATAAGAAAGACAATTTAGAGGAAATGGACAAATTTCTAGAAACACATAAGCAGCCTACATTAACAAAAGAAGAAATAGATGACCTCAACAAACCAATCACAAGCAAAGAGATAGAGTCAATCATTAAAAACCTCCCAACTAAGAAGAGCCCTGGGCCAGATGCTTCACAGGTGAATTATACCAAACATTCCAGAAAGAAAAACACCAATTTTGCTTAAACTCTTCCAAAAAATTGAAATAGAAGGAACATTGCCTAATTCATTTTATGATGTCAATATTACCCTAATACCAAAGCCAAAGACAACACAAGAAAGGAAAATTACAGACCAATCTCTCTAATGAACCTAGATGCAAAAGTCCTCAACAAAATACCTGCTAATCACATTCAACAACACATTAAACAAATTATACACCACAACCCAGTGGGCTTCATTCCTGGTATGCAAGCATAAGAAAATCAATTAATGTAACACACCACATAAACAGCTTGAAAGAAAAAAATCATATGATCATATCTATAGGTGCAGGAAAAGCATTTGGCAAAATACAGCACCCTTTCTTGAAAAAAAACACTGCTAGGGATAGGAATAGAAGGAAATTTTCTGAACATAATAAAGGGTATATGTGAAAAACCCACAGCTAACATCATTTAGAATGGTGAAATCCTAAAATCTTTTCCTCTAATATCAGGAACAAGACAAGGATGACCACTCTCACTCCTTCTATTTAACATTGTGTTAGAAGAACTTGCTTGAGCACTGAGGCAAGACCCAGATATAAAGGAATCCAAATAGGAAAGGAAGAAGTCAGAATTTCACTATTTGTAGATGACATGATCCTATACATAGAAAGCCCTGAGAAGTCTACAACAAAGCTTGTAGAACTTATAAATGAGCTCAGTAAAGTTGCAGGGTATAAGATCAATGTGCAAAATTCAGTAGCATTTCTGTAGACCGATGATGAACAATCTGAGGAGGAAATCAAGAAAAAATACCATTTACAATAGTAAATTAAAAAATCAAATACCTAGGAATAAACTTAATCAAAGTTGTAAAAGACTTATACACAGAAAACTACACAAAACTGTTCAAGGAAATCACAGAAGACCTAAATAAAAGGAAGAATATTTCCTGTTCATGGATAGGAAGACTAAATATTATTAAGATGTCTATCCTACCAAAACTCATCTACAGATTCAATGCAATCCCAATAAAAATCAACACAGCATTTTTTAATGAATTAGAAAAACTAACTCTGAAATTTATTTGGAAAGGAAAGAGGCCCTGAATAGCCAAAGACATATTGAAAAAGAAAAATGAAACTGGAGGAATCACACTACCAGACTTCAAAACATACTGCAAAGCTACAGTAGTGAAAATGGCATGGTATTGGCACAAGGATAGACACACTCACCAATGGAACAAAGTTGAGAGTTCTGATATTGATCCTCATTTATACAGTCATCTGACATTCAACAAGGCCACCAAGCCCACTCAACTGGGAGAGAATGGCCTCTTCAACAAATGGTGTCTAGAGAATTGGATATCAATTTGCAGAAGAAGGAAAGAGTATTACCATCTCACACCTTATACAAAAATCAACTCAAAATGGATCAAAGACCTAAATGTAAGAGCCAAGACTGTAAAGACCTTGGAAAACAATGTAGGGAAGCATATACAGGACCTTGTAACAGGAAATGGCTTCATGAACTTCACACCCAAAGCACGAGCAGCAAAAGAACAAATAGATAAATAGGACTTCCTTAAAATTAAAGCCTTTTGTACCTCAAAGAAGTTTGTCATGAAAGTGAAAAGAGAGACTACACAATGGGAGAAAATATTTGGTAACCATATATCTGATAGGAGACTTATATCCTGCATATAAAAGAACTATATCTCAAAAATAAAAAGACAAACAACCCATTTTAAAAATGGGAAAAAGATTTGAACAGATGCTTCTCCAAAGAAGAAATACAAATGGCTAAAAAGCACATGAAAAAAATGCTCAAAATCACTAGCTATTTGGGAAATGCAAATCAAAACTACAATGAGATACCATCTTACTCCCATAAGACTGGCAGCTATCAAAAAAGCAGAAGACTACAAGTGCTGGAGAGGATGTGGAGGAATGGGAACACTCATCCACTGCTGGTGGGAATGCAGAAGGATCCAGCCATTCTGGAGGACTATTTGGTGGTTTCTCAAAAAGTTAGCTATAGATATGCCATATGACCTAGCAGAAATTCCACTGCTAGGTATATACCCAGAAGATCTGAAAATAAGGACACAAACCGATATATGTACACCAATGTTCATAGCAGCATTATACACTATTGCCAAATGATGGAATCAACCCAAATGCCCATCAATGGATGAATGGATAAATAAAATGTGGTATATACATACAATGGAATACTACTCAGCTAAAAGACGGAATACAATACAAACACATGTGATAACGTGGATAAATCTTGAGGACCTTATGTTGAGTGAAACAAGCTAGGCATTGAAGGACAAATATTACATGACCTCTCTGATATGAAACAAGCATACAGAGCTGTCTCAGAAAGCTAAAGGCTGGAAGATAGGCTTAAAGGAATCTTGGGGGATGTCGAAGTTTGCAAGCTGATGCCTTCAAGGGTGAAGTCTATGACAAGCTAGAGGTAAGTATTTGTACAGGGAAGGGATAAGATGGGGGCATAGGGATATCTTTGGGTGGGGCTTGCTTTGTGGGCTTGAGGGGGGCTGGGGTTGGGAGGATGGGTCAGATGACCCAAAGAGTTGGGGGGATGGATGGGGGGAACTGATGAATAAGGGAAAATGTCAGGTATATGGTTGGAACTATACTGTTGAGAAAACTCTTTAAAAAATATAATAAGGAAGGATCACATGTTTAAGGTGCTTAAGGGGGGGGGCATCTGGTACAGGGGCAAACTTCTAGGGAGTATGTGAGTGCTTACTTTGTCATCGTGTGTTATATCATTGGGTGGGGACCCATACAATGAGTGTGAATGTGTACCCACATCCTGGGAAGACCTGATGTTCCCAAAGAGAAGGAATTGTATCTCTCAGAGGATCGCTGGCTCCCAATTAGTTAGGGCAGGCTAGTATGTTAAGCCCTCAGCATTGTTGCAGTATCTGTAAATCTTGTTCCTCAAGCAGTGCAGATTGAGTGTCATGGTGTGCCCCCCGGGGGAGGGGGAGAGAGTTATAGCATGGATGGGAGCAGGGAACTGGGGGGCAATGGAAGTGCTCCACAAGATCATGCAATGATGGACATGCCAACTTACATCTAAAGTGTATAAAAGTCTATAAACTAAAATGTAAAGTATAATGTAAAACATAAGGAAACTAAAAATTTAGAAAGTTGTACAGTCTAAAGTATAAACATAATGTAAACCAAAACAGAACCAGTTTGATAGCTATGTTTCAAAATTTATACATCAGCTGCAGCAAATATAACACGAACATGTAAAGAGATCATTGCTGGGGAAAAGGGAAAAGGGTTTGATGTTGGATATCTGGGAGTCCCCTATATTGTGTATGTGAATTACTGTGATCTAAAACTTTTTTGAAGACAAAATTAAAAATTAGAAAAAAAGAAAAGAAAGGATGTAGACACTGAGGAAGAAGTGAAAGTGTCCTGCCACTGTACATACAAGGCAACACCTATTACCGTGATGAAAGGCAAAATGTTAGAAACAAAGCTTTATAATATTTTTCATTTTATTAATACACAAATTTATTTTTACTCTGTTATGATTTCTAAATTACTATGTATTCTATTTCTAAACTTTAAACCCATCACTGTATTTCAATTTCCTGTTAATTGAATTTGGCAATATTTTAGGATTCATTGTTGAAGAAGTCCTGGATCACAGTTTTGGTTCAGCTATGGCAGGAGAGGAACTCCGGTGTGGGGTGTTATTGATGGGGGGCACTTGGGTGGGTGGGAGTTATTCAGGGCAAGTATATAGGGAACATAAATATGTTAGGATATATCTTGGGTATTTTTATAGTAGTTAGAGTTACAAATGTCAACTGAGGGAGTGCTGAGTTCCCACCCAGAGGACCTCTGTCACATTCCCCAATGGAACAACAATAATCAAGTGCAATGGCAAAGATTAACAAGGAAGGATGGTCCAATAATGAGCCCTTGATACTGATGACTATGTTTAGGTGTCTGTGTGCCTGAAATATGAACTAGGTGTAGAGCTGTAGGATGCCTAAGAGTTACCTCCTGAGAGCCTCCATGTTGCTCAAATGTGGCCACTCTCTAAGACAAACTCAGTATGTAAATGCATTACCTTCCCCCCAGCGTGGGATGTGACTCCTGGGAATGAGCCTCCCTCGTGCTGAGGGATTACTACCAATCACTAACTGGAGAAGCAACTAAAAAGAGACCTTGAATAAAAGGGTCAACTCAGATCAGCAGAATATCTCAGCCTACATGTTGGATCAAGTGTTAAAAACTGCTCTTTGACCTTGAATAAAAGGGGGAAATGGCAAAGATAAATGAGTTGATATGGCTAAGAGTCTTCCAAAAGGAGTCAGGAGATCATCAGAGGGATGGTGCTTATGTACACCTCAGCAGGACCCCAGAAAGAGCCAAAATATATACAACCCTAGTCTCATTCTCCTGAAGTCTACAGAGATCCACAAGGTATGTAATCATGCCGGATGGATTTGGAGCTCTGTGCCAAGTCAGAGGGCCCTACTTTGGAATTTGTGCTCCTGAGTGTGATGGAGCTGGACTCAGATGTGACTTTTCTACACATGCCTCTTTCACTTTTACTGAACCTGTGGTTGGTGCTAGGGATGGTCCATGCTCAGGAGACTAGACTCTCTTGACTGCCCATGTGCCAGCTGGGCCCTGAGCCTCAGCAGAGTGGCAGCTCCTACTCTCTGGTTTGTTGGTCTTACTTAGGTCAGCTAACAGGGAGGTGGAGATGGTTAACCACCACACCAGGGAATCAAGAATGCCTACAACTGTAAGCAGAAGAATTGCATCCATCATCCATGTGGAATCTAAGCCCCCTCTTGATCTAGAGGTGGAGGGGACATTGCCAACTCAGGGTCCACAGAATGGAGGAATAAAATATGGACTAGAGTGGACTTACTGATATTCTACTATAAAACTATTGTGACGAGTAATAGAAGAAATTTTAGGATCATGGTAGAGAAAGTGGCCATAGCAGTTACTGAGGGCAGGGAGAGGGTGGAAGAGATGTAATGTGGGGACATTTTTGGGATTTTGAGTTGCCTTAATGATATTTCATGGTCAGATGCTGGACTTTATATATCCTGCCATAATCCACTGAAGGTACTCAGGGATAGTGCGAACTACAGGGTAAACTATTATCTGTGTAGTGCAGCAGTGCCCCAAAATGTGTTCACTGAGTGCGAGTGCAATGAGGGTGCCGCAATAATGAGGGAGGTTGTTGGAGTAGGAGGAGTGGGGTAGGGGGATGGGGGTATACAGAAACCTCTTATATTTTTTAGTTTAACATTTTTTTGTGATGTATATATCTTCAAAAAATACAATTTACAAAAATGATGTGGTGGGGAGTGGGGAGTGGGTTATATGGAAACCTACTATGTTTTTTGTTTTTTTATGTTTTTTAATGATATTGTGGTCTATTAATTTAAAAATTAAACAAAAAAGAACAAAAAAAAAACAAAAAAAAAAAAAGAAAGAAAGAAGATATGCAAGTGAGCAGAAAGCACATGAAAAAATGCTCAACATCATTAGCCATCAGGGAAATGCAAACCAAACCACAGTGAGATACCATTTCACACCCATAATGGCTGCTATTTTTAAAAAATGAAAAAAAGCAATTGTTGGAGAGTATGCAGAGAAATAGAATCTCATTCATTGCTGGTGGAAATGTAAAATGGTGCAGCCTCTGTGTAAGATAGTTTGGTGGTTCCTCAGAAAGCTAAGTATAGAACTTCCATATGTTCTGGCAATCCCACTACTAGGTATTTACCAAAAAGAATTGAAAGCAGGGGCTTGAACATATATTTGCACCTGCTGTTCATGGCAGCAGTATTGCCAAAAAATGGAAGCAACTCAAGTGTTCATCAACTGATGAATGAATAAATGAAATGTGATGTATATATACAATGGAATATTATTCAACCTTATAAAAGAATGAAGTCCTGATACATGCAACAACATGGATGAACCTTGCAGACATCATGTTGAGTGAAATAAGCCAGACACAAAAGGATGAATATTGCATGAACTCACTTATTTGAAACAATTAGAATAAACAAACTCATAGAGTCAAAGTCTAGAATATAGTTTACTGGTGTATGTGAGGATAGAGAATGGGAAGTTAAGGCTTAAAATGTATAAGGTTCCTGTTTGGAATGATGGAAATGTTTTGCAATGGATGGTAGTGATGGTAGCACAATTCTGAATGCAATTAACAGCATTGAAATATATATCAATATGATTAAAAGGAGAAATGCTAGATTGTACATATGGTATAAGAAATAAAATTTAAAAAAAAATTAATGGAACTATACTACACAAACTGTAAACCCTAAATTGAACCATGGATGTTAATTAATAGTACAATTATAAAAATGTGCTGGCATCGATTGTATGTAACAAATATTCCACACTGATATATGGTGTTGGTGGTGGGATTGTATATGGGAACCTGTATTTTATATGTGATTGTTCTGTAAACCCACAACTTCTCTAATAAAGAAAAGAAAAACAATAATACTCTAGAATTGGAGTTGTGGGAAAGAAAACAATCAAATCAAGGTCAGCACCAAAGCACCTACCTTATTGCCATTCTTCTGAGAGACTCACTAGAGGACCCTTGCATTAGCAGCCACAGGTTGTCAAGACTCATTCTCATTAACACTGATGGATAGAATTTTCTTTTTTTCATATATAGCTACCAGAAGGATGAACCTTTCCAAAGACCCAGTAAAAAGGAGTAGGTATTAGGAGTGGCATATAAGAAGTTAGGAGAACATAATAACATCAAATAAAAATCACCAGGCATAAATTTCTTTAGCAATATCCTTGAAAGGATGTTAGTCCAAAAATGAGTGCTGATTTAACTCAGATTTAAATGTGCCCTGAGAACAAACCTGCATAGTTAGAATTTAAATTATAAAGCAATATTTTCTTTCTCCTTTTAGACAGTACTTAGATAACATCTTCATGAGCCTATTTTTCTTTGTAAGCATATAGGATAAATCAAACTACAAAAAGTTAGTAACAAATTATGTTTACACTAGATATTTTTACTCACTCTCAGAAGAAATAAATAGGAACAAAATATTTCATACATTTGAACAGAAAATTCTTTTTACCTATGGCAATATTTGAATTCTTAGGAGGATGTTATAAAGGATTTTATGAATTTGACTTTGAGCAATTTATAACCAATTAATTAGATGCTAGTTATTTTATTTCTCTCCTATATATCATTGAATTAATATAAATTCTGATATTTTATTTATTTCCATTTTTTCTATATATTTTATTACTTGGTTTTGCTTTAATTCATTAAATTTCCTCAATGTAGGTTTTCTTAATATTTATTTTGGTTGCTTCAGAAGGTGAGAAGCAGAGAATGAAATGAACTGAACACAAGCATTGAAGTCAGACAAAAATAGATGTGAATCTCAGCTTTATCCCTACTACCAGTATGGTCTTGGGCAGGGAATTTATCAGAGCTCCAGTTTCTTTATATTATAAAATTAGGACAGTTGTCTTCTACAATTGTTAGGATGATTCAAAATATCACATATAAAGCAGGATGGGAATTCTTGCATGATGGCTAGTGGCAGGATGGCTCTTTAGCATGAATAGTTTACCTATAACAGTGAGGAACACCTGACCTAACCTGAAAGGTAGGCACAATTGCTCAAAGTCTAATCCAGCCTGCATTCTGCTTCTGGTTGCTTTTTGGGTAATCCACTACTATCCCGCTTTGCCTAAGACCGGTGGCTCCCAGGACACCTGACTTTCTGTCCTAAAACTGGAAAAGTCCTGGGAAAACTTGGGTAAGTTGGTTACCCTAGATAATTTTGTTGATATATAATTGAGGATGGTACATGAATTCTTTGCAAAGAATTTTTGCACGTCTGCTACATAATTCTAAGCTTTGAGGTTTTAGAAGACAAGGAGCTGCTCAAATTGAGTGTCATAAGATTTTGTTTCACTGCCCTCTAAATATTGCAGAAAAAAAATCCTTGTGCCTTGAGGAAAGGGTCTTAATCTAATTGCCTAACTTGAAAATGAAACCAAGTAGGAATAAAATATGATTGCAAACAAAGCCAAGCTTCTGAGTAAAGGAGTTCACTACTACAGTTAGCTTATAGTTAAGGCTTTGAAGAGTGATTTATCTTAGCTTGTAACCTCTAAATTTTGGTACAATTTTTCAGTTTCAACAAGTAATTGAAGTGTGAAAGTTTTATTTTAAATATGAACAATTTTACTACGACCACTGGAACACTGATGATCTTGGAAATTGGGAATTGAAGAAATAACTTCCCATATCCAGAGCCTTCCAAATGTTCTAATGGTCAAGTACAAAGTTACACAACCTCTTTGACTTGATGATCTTTAAAAAGTACTATGTCTTGAGAAGCAGATGTGGTTCAAGCAGTTGGGTGCCCACCTACTACATGGGAGGACCTGGTTTTGGTTCCAGTGCCTCCTAAAAGAAGATGAGCAAGACAGTGAACTGACACAATGGGCTGGCAAGGCAAGTTGATGCAGCAAGATGACACAATGAGATGATGCAATGAACAGACTTAATAAGGAAACACAATGAGAAACACAACACATGGGAGTGGAGGTGACTCAAGTCATTGGGCACCTGCTTCCCACATGGGATGTCCCAGGTTTGGTTCCTGGTGCTTCCTAAAGAAGAAGATGAGCACACAATGAATAGTGAGTTCAAACAATGAGGGGGGCATAAATAAATAAAATAAATCTTTAAAAAAAAGTACTATGTCTCATACTAATTACTTGTAGCAGTGATTTGCTTCCTTTGCTTTTTTATTCTCTAATTTATCTCTCTTATAATTTTTGTTCCTTCCTTCCTTCTGCTCACTTTGGGTTTAATTTGCTCTTCATTTTCTACTTTCTTCAGATGTGATGTTTGGTCAACTATTTGAGACCTTCTTTTTTAATGTAAGCATTTAGAGCTACAAATTTCCCTCTTAGTACTGCCTTTGCTGCATCCTATAATTTTGGCATGTTGTATTTCCATTTTTGTTCACCTCCAGATATTTTCTAATTTCCCTTGTGATTTCTTCTTTGACCATTGGTTAAGATTGTATTGTTTAATTACAAATTATTTGTGAATTTCCAGTTCTCCATCTGCTAATGATTTTTAACTTCATTCCATGTGGTTAGAGAAGATACATTGCATGACTTCAATATTTTTAAATTAATTGAGACTTGTTTTATGACCTAACATTTGGTCTATCATAGAGAATGATCCATGTGCACTGGAGAAGAATATGTGTTCTGCTATTGTTGGGGAATTGTCCTACATATGTCTGTAGGTCTACTTGATTTATATTATCATTCAGGTCTTCTATTTTCTTATTGATCTTCTGTTAAATATTCTATCCATTGTTGAAAGTGGTGTATTGAAGTCTACTATCTTTTTTTAAAAGATTTATTTATTAATTTATTTCTCCCCCCTCTCTCCATTTTCTGCTCCCTGTGTCCATTTGCTGTGCATGCTTCTGTGTCTGCTTGCATTCTCATTAGGCAGCTCTGGGAACTGATCCTGGGACCTTCTGGAGTGGAAGAGAAGTGATCATTCTTCCGTGCCACCTCAGCCTCCTGGTCTGCTGTGCCTCCCATTATTTCTCCTCTGTATCTCTTCCTGCTGCATCATCTTGTGCCAGCTCTCCATGTGGGCCAGGACTCCTGTGCAGGGCAGCACTCCCTGCACCGGGCAGCACTCCACACAGGTCAGCACTCTGTATGGGCCAGCTTGCCACACAGGCCAGCTTGCCTTCACCAGGAGGTCTTGGAGATTAAGCCCTGGACCTCCTACATGGTAGATGGGAGCCCAATTGCCTGAGTGACTTCTGATTCCCAAAGTCTACTGTTTTTAATGTAGAACGATTTTTCCTTTCAAATCTTGTTAATACTTGCTTCTTATATTTTGAAGCTTTGTTGTGAGGTGCATATACATTTATAATTTTTGTATATATTTTAAAATTGAACCCTTTATCAGTATATAGTGAAATTCTTTGTCCCTTTATAACAGTTTTTGACTTAAAGACAATTTTATCTGATATTAATACAGTCACTGCAACTCTCTTTTCTGTTAGTATTTGAATAGTATATATATATATATATATATATATATATTTCCATCCTTTCACTTCCAACCTACTTGTACCTTTGCATTTAGAATCTTTTGTAAACAGCATATAATTGGGTCATGCTTTTTTACCCATTGTGGTATCATTGCTTGAGCAAATCAACACATACCCTGGTACCTGGTATGCAGCTATTGCTCTGGCAAATGCTTTTTTCTCAATTGCTATTATTAAGGACCACTATAAACAGTTTGCATTCAGTTGGCAAGGCCAGCAATATACCTTCCCTGCCCTACCTCAGGGATATATCAACCTTCCAGCCCTATGTCATAATATTGTCCACAGGGGCTTTGATTAACTCACCCTCTCACAAGACATCATACTGGTCCATTATATTGATAATATTATGCTGATTGGACATAGTGAGCAAGAAGTAGCAATAACTCTAGACTTATTGGTAAGGCATTTGCATGAGAGAAGATGGGAGATTAATCCAACAAAAATACAGGGGCCTTCTTCTACCTCAGTGAAGTTTCTAGGTGTCCAGTGGTGTGAGACATGTTGATATATCCCTTCTAAAGTGATGGATAAGCTGTTGTATCTGGCTCTTCCCATGACCAAAAAAGAGGCACAGCACTTAACTGGACTCTTCAGCTTTTGGAGACAACACATTCCTCATTTGGGTGTGCTATTCTGGCCCATTTACTGAGTGACCAGAAATGCTGCCACGTTTAGTGGGGTCCAGAACAAGAGGAGGTTCTGCCCTAGGTCCAGGCTGCTGTGCAAGCTGAAGCCACTTTGGCAACATGATCCAGCAGATCCAGTGATGTTTAAAGTGTCAGTGGCAAATAGAGATGCTGTCTGAAGGCTTTGGCAGGCCCCTATATGAGAATCACAACACAGCCCTTAGGATTTCGGAGCAGAGCCGTGCCATCTTCTGCAGATAACTACCCTCCTTTTGAGAAATAGCTTTTGGCCTGCAACTAGGCCTTAGTAGAGACTGAATGTTTAACCATGGGCCATCAAGTTACCATAAGACTTGAGTTGCCTATCATGAGCTAGGTATTGTCTGACTCACTGAACCATAAAGCTGGGCATGCACAGCAGCACTCCATTATAAAGTATAAGTAATATATACGAGATAGGGCTCAAGTGGGTCCTCAAGGCACAAGTAAGTTACATGAGGAAGTGGCCCAAATGCCCTTGGTCACAACTCCTGACACATTATCTTCTCTTTGCCAGCCCACAGCTATGGCCTCTTGGGGCCTTTCTTACAACTGGTTGACTGAGGAAGAGAAAATGGGCCTGGTTTACAGATGGTTCTGCATGATATACAGGTACCACCTGAAAGTGGAGAGCTGCAGCACTGCAGCCCCTTTCTGGGATGTCCCTGAAAGACATTGGTGAGGGCAACTCCTCCCAGTGAGCAGAATTTTGAGAAGTGCACCTGGTTGTTCATTTTGCTTGGAAGGAAAAATAGCCAGAGGTGCATTTATACACTGATTCAAGGGCTATTGCCAATGGTTTGGCTGGATGGTCAGGGACTTGGAAGGAACATGGTTGGAAAATTGGTGACAAAGAGGTCTGGGTAAGAGGTGTGTGGATACACCTTTCTGAATGGGCAAAACATATGAATGTATTTGTGTCCCATGTGAATACTAAGCAAAGGGTGACTTCATCAGAGGAAGATTTTAATAATCAAGTGAATAGGATGCCTTGTTCTGTGGATACCAGTCAGCCTCTTTCCTCAGCCGCTCCTGTCTTTGCCCAGTGAGCTTATGAGCAAAGTGGCCATGGTGATCAGGATGGAGGTTATCCATGGGCTTAGTAAAATGGACTTCCCCTCACAAGGTTGATCTGGCTACAGCCACTGCAGAGTACCCAATCTGCCAGCAGCAGAGACCACACTCAATGCCCAATATGGCACCATTCCCCAAGAACCAGCCTGCTCCTGGTGAAAGGTTGACTACGTTGGACTACTTCCATCACGGAAGGAGCAGCAATTTGTTCTAACTGGAATAGTCACATATTCCAGATATGGGTTTGCCTTCTCTGCACACAATGCTTCTTCCAAAACTGCCATCTGTGGACTTACTGAATATCTTATCCAACACCTTTGTATTCCACAAAGCATTGCTTCTGTTCAAGAAACCCATTTCACAAAAAATCATGTTTGAGAATGGGCACATATTCATGGATTCCACTATTCTTGCCATGTTCCTCATCATCCTGAAACAGCTGGATTACTAGAATGGTGGAATGGCCTTTTGAAGACTCAATTACAGTGCCAACTAGGTGGCCATGTCTTGCAGGGCTGGAGCAGTGTTCTCCAGGAGGACATATATGCTCTAAATCAATACCCACTCTATGGTACTGTTTCTCCCATAGCTGGTATTCATGGGTCCAGGCATCAAGAGGTAGAAATGGGAGTGGCACCACTCACTATTACCCCTAGTGATCCACTAGAAAAAGTTTGGCCTCCTATCCCTGCAACCTTAAGTTCTGTTGGTCTACAGGTTTTAGTTTCAAAAGGAGGAGTGCTTCTACCATGGAAAACAACGATTCCACTGCACTGAAAGTTAAGACTGCCACCTGGCCACTTTGGGTTCCTGATGCCTCTGAATCAACAGCAAAGAAGAAATTACTGTACTGGCTGGGGAAATTAATCCTGACTATCAAGGGGAAATAGGACTGCATCTACATAATGACGATAAAGAAGACTTTGCCTGGAATATAGGAGATCCCCTAGGGTGTCTCCTAGTAATACTATGCTCTGGAATTTTCAATGGAAAATTGCAACGACCCTTTCCAAGCAGGATTAATAATGGCCCAGAATATTTAGGAAGGAAGGCTTGGGTCACCTCACCAAGCAAAGAACCATGGCCAGCTGACGTACTTGTTGAGGGTAAAGGAACATGGAATGGGTAGTGGAAGACGGTAGTGATAAATATGAACTGTGACTATATGACCAGTTACAAAAATGTGTACTGTATTGCTCATGAATATTTCTTCTTTGTTTTGTTATGAGTATATTTATATATGTAAACAAAATGAATATCTTTGCTTTTTTTCCCAATCCTACCCCCTGAACTTATGACACAAATTGTATTAAGTTTCATGTTGTATTAATTGTATTTAAGGATGTCAAGTTTAAGAGTGATTATTACCCAAGGACTTGGGTACCCTAATCTGGAGGGATTTATTGTGTTTCTAGATTTATGCAGACAGCTGAATATTGCTTGGCCAAAAAAAAAAAGTCTGTTATTGTTTTTATTTAGAGATTTAGTATGGTTTAGGGTAATGTGTATGGCTGCTGAGTTGACAAGCAGTAGACTATGGTGGCTGGCTCATGTGTCAACTTGACCAGGTATTAGTGCCCAATTGTTTGGTCAAGCAAATACTGGGCTAATTGTAATATAAGGGAATGTATAAGGGAATTCCATGGACTTTAATAATAAGTGAGTTGATTGTATACATGCCTGATTACATCTACAATCAACTGAGGAGATTGCTATCAGTAATGAGTGACATCACATTCACTCAGTTGAAGGCCAAAAAGGAGAAGTGATTTCAGCATTCAGAGAAAGAATTCCTGTCTCTACTTCAGATAGTCAGTGCTCCTGCGGGACTTATCAAGGACCTTCTTTGGAGTCCCTGGCTTGTAGCCTGCGCTGTGGAATTAGGACTGGTGCATCCCCATGGTTGCATGAGAGTTTTATAAGATCTTATACTATTTACAGCTATGACCTGTTGGTTTTGTTTCCCTAGAGAACACTGACTAATTCAAATAATAATTACCTTTGTAGAGCACTTTATACTTTACAAAGTCCTCCCACATTGATTAGCTTATTGAACACAGTGATCCGCTAATGGTAGTTCCTATTTGGCAGATAAGGAAACAGGCTCAGGGTTTTACAAGACAAATGAAAGAACTTGCATTGGTGGAACCAGAGCTCAAGTCCAAGTCTTTCAAATTCAGATATCCTGCTTTCTCTGCTATGCCCTTCTGCCTCTGAAACTGAACATAATGTCATTTCATATAGATAGGTTTTTCTGTGGGTAATCTGAATGGAGATCACCTAGTTGAAGGCAGCAGGAAAAGCTTATGGAAGAGTTGGGACTTGCTGGAGAAGGTTTTGGAAGCACTGCACGTTCAATATGATAGGCAGAGAGAAGATGAATGATATTTTGAAAATATAGTACATGAAGAAAAAAGTATTAAAATTGGTTTCAGTATTTCTCATTTGTGAAAACAGCAGCACCTGTGTTTGGCAGAATGCATTTCTTTTTAAAGGAAACGCAGAAATTGTACAAATTACAGCTAAATTTGCAGCCAATGTAACTGCACACAGAGTAATAGGAATGAACATGGCGGGCATTGTAGCAACCCTGAGGCTCTTTAAAATCTTTCAGTTTCTTAAAAAAGTCATTTTAAGGTTATTTATAATCCAATGAAGGATCACCTAATATTTTTTTTCTTCTTATTTTTAAATAATCACTCACAAAAAACACATCAAGGGTCTATCATTTACCCTCTAGATATAAAATGGAAGTTATTTCTTGCCTTTTGTGTTTATAACGTGTATTTATTGACAAGTTTATTATGGTACAAATCTGTAGCCAAATGACAGTTCCCAATATTGACTCTAAGAGATAGATTTCTACTGGTTACTCCTGTGTTTCTTGTAATAGCATTACATGTTCTTCTGGCTTTCAGCAGTGTCCTGTCATATAACAAAGCTTAAAAGCACATCTATAGTGATGAAAGCCTTGTGGGACTGCATTTTCTCCACATCTACTTCTGAAACCAACTCTTTGTAGCTTGTTATGCTTGGTGAGGCCAATAATTCTAGGTCATTTATTCTTTTATTGCTTCTTTACTATTTTGTTCTACTTGACTGAATAGGTTTTAGGAAATACACCATGGGCATGCTGATTTCCATTTGAGTTGTTTCAGCTACACTCTGCATTTTTCCCTGTCTCCCCTTTGAGCTCCACTTGAGCGTTCATTTCACCATTCAGAGTAAGTTCAATTTCAAATCTTTCCCCTGCACATAAAGATCTAAGAATCTTGGCTCTGTGCCTTTGTTTCTGCAGCCTGAAGCAATCCACTTAGTATGAACCCAGGATTTTCTTGTGCCTTTATTTTTTTAAACATTTAGATTTTTATTTACCCTTCAGCTTTACCCCAAGGAATGGAGAGTACTGCTAACTGCTTATGCTGGTTTAGGAGAATGAAGGCAAGTTTAGTAGCTTATTACTAGTTTTAATGGGAGAAAAAATGTGATTTAAGTGGTAGAAAGTAGGTCGTTATGTCCTAGAGAAGACTATTTGACTCTTTTGCCCTTAGTTTTGGCAATAGGACACCTGATGTTTTTAATGTCTTGATGGCATTCAGGGCTCCCCAAACTGAAAATCCTTGGAGAACAACAATAAATTCTCCTAGTACTGTGTCACTCTTGAAACCATTACTTCCAGGTTTTCCACTGTAGCAAATGGATTGCTGATTTGAATTTTTCAATGGCAAAATATTAATGCAAAAGGCAGCCTAGTAGTATAAGGAAGCTGTGGGCATTGTTAGACCCGTTATTTATTTATTTGCCAAATGTTGTTTAATGATGTTAAGTTTTCAACCTCTGGTTTCATGATGACACACAAATAATATATTTGAAAAAGCTAAGTCATGCTTTAAACATAATTAAATATGTTCTACACATTTTCATGCCTCTGAGGTTTTGCTCACATTATTCCAACTGCCTTGTAACCCTTTCTGCTTTCCTCTGCCTGTAAAATGTGATTTATTCTTCAAGTTGAAGCTAAAATACCACTCTCTGTGAAATGCTTTGAATCCTTCTGGACAGTATCACTCACTGTTGTCTTTCTGTACCTTTGTTAATGGTTCTATTTCTTTTTTTCTGGGACTTTTTAGGTCAGTGAAAATGTGCTTCACAGTTTTGGGGTGTGTATGTGTAGGTGTTGTGTCCATCTTCCATAAGAGCAGGGAAGGCATTATTTGGCTCTGAAACTTTCCTTAGTACTTAGCACTGTGCTTTAAACTGCCTAGGAATACACAAAATGTGTATTCCTGAATGCAGGAGGTAGTACATGAAGTATGGGAGTGATAATAAATAATCCAGGAATCTGAGAAAAATTTTGATATGGATAGGACCACAGGGAAATTTAGAAAATATATAAAAAATACAAAAAATTTGAACATATGACTATACAGTGAGTCAATAATAAAGAATTTATGTAAGACTTGGGACACCCAAATAGAAATGATCACATCCATGTGACATTTTGAATGCAGGACCTTTACTGCTACTTCTTAGAGCTTTTAGAAAAGCAGTAGTAAGGTAAATGCTTGTCACCGCTTACTGGGTCAGGACACCAGGTTGGTGATCAGAACAGCAGGCAAATATTAACAACTCTTGAGTAAATCCTTCAGCTTGGGAGTTTATGAAGAAAATAATAGTGAAGGATAAGATGCACAGTGAAATGAAGACTACATTTAAGCATATTATGTATGCGTGTGTGTGTACTCAGAAAATGACAAATTATAAGTAGAACATGGTCTATGGTGTCTGTAAACCCAACTTTGCTTTGACCTGCCATTTGGAGTGTCCCTTGGCAAGCTATTTAACATCTTTGAGCCATACTGGCCTTATCTGTAAAATGGCAATAAGTATGAGGTGGGTGGACTAGAGGATGTAGCTTTCAAAGCATGAAGCCTAGTTTTTGGCATAGTGGAGGATACTGCACTTCTAGAAAAAGACCCTGGAGCCCCGGTGATGAACTTGGCTGGGACAGAATGGGATAATGCCAGTCCTGACCCCCCTTCTCTGCTACCATCCTTGTGCTTCCTGTCCACTTTTCCATCTCTGCTGGGCCACCCTTAACTGGCCACTCCCTGGTATCACTGCAAATGTGCTGATGGCAGGACCCTTTCAGCTTGTAATGGCTCTAAGTTTGGACTTTACAAACAAAGTTTCTTTATTACTTGCCCATGTGTCAGTTGCTATTGCTATTCCTGGCATTAATCATGGGTTCCAAGATATTTGAAATGCAGGAATGGCAGAAGGCAGGACTCTCCATTGGTTACCCATTGGTCCCCCTGGAATGCCTAGGAATGCCTTTGCTGCTTTGTGGTCACTCAGTTGATGGTGAGTTTACAGTCCCACATGGTTTTGGGTGTTAAAAAAAAAAAAGATATTTCAAAACCAAGAGCTGGTGGCAGAATCTCTCCCCCCACCCTAGTTACTTAAATGTCTCTTTCTTTATAGCTGTTTTCTCTCTTGAGTTTACAGCAAAGTGGCCACAGAAGAACATACAGTGAATGGACACAGAGAGCAGACAACTGGGCATGGAGGGGAGAGAAATAAATAAAAATATAAATCTTTTTTTTTTTAAAGCTGTAATCTTGACTTCAAAGTAAAGTTCTTACACCTGGGGCTTTGCTATCTATTTTGTATGTGCTATGTGATTGCATTTAAATTTTGTGAGAGAAAATGCAAAATTGCTCTAAGTGACATGCATTTCAGGAATTTGTAAGACTGTTGTCTAGTATGACCACAACTTGTGCATAGAGAAGTGGCTAGATGTAAACATCTTAAAACGTTAATAGTGAGTTGTCTCAAGGTGGTGAAACTACAGGTGATTTTTTTTCTTTTTCTAGTTTTTATTTCTATATTCTATCTCTAATTGCTACATTTCCCTTTTTCTATAATGTTCACATATTCTAAAATGAAGAAGATAATACCATATCTATATTTAATAAAGGTACTCACTAGCAGGCAATGGATACAGTTGAACTGTGAATGTCTGCAGGTCTCTTCACCTATTTGCTTAAGCTTCTTCATCAGGAGAACAGGATGGTCACATCTATCTTGTCAGATTGTTAATGAGGTACAAGTGAGATTATGATCATAAACGTACGTGAATAAACATGGAGCGTTATGAAAGGAAAGGTATTATTGATGATGACGTGAGCTGATATTATTGATGATGATGTGAGCTGAAGGGCTTTTTAAGGGTGGTTTTCTAAGAAGAAAAATCATAAAAGAGTAGCAAACAGCCAAAGATGTAAGTAAGGAAGGGAGGAAGAGGCTTTCAATTGATTTACCTTGCTATCAATTGGTGGGTTTTTCAAATAGTTGTACAC
This sequence comes from Dasypus novemcinctus, assembly GCF_030445035.2. Taxonomy (NCBI): domain Eukaryota; kingdom Metazoa; phylum Chordata; class Mammalia; order Cingulata; family Dasypodidae; genus Dasypus; species Dasypus novemcinctus. Next base: position 41,794,393 of record NC_080683.1, on the reverse strand, counting down.
GATCTAAGATAGTTTTTAGAATCTGACAGAGTCCATTCTTTTTTTTTAAGGTGATGTAAACGAACCACCATTTACTGCAGCAGAGTTGGGCTGAGTGGGGGAGGAGAAAATAGAGGAGAGTGAATTATAATCACAACAACAAATCATACCAACAATTCACTGCGTGTCAGGCACTATTCTAAGCTCCAGTTTAATCTTTGTATTAGCCCTATAACACTGGTACTATTATTATCCATTTTTACAAATGAGGAAACTGGGCACAGAATGGTTAATTCTCTCTCCAGGATCTTCTGGTGAGAAAGTGGTGGAATGAGGTTGGAGACTAAGCAGTCTGGCTCAAGAGCCCATGCTTTTAAACTGAGACATGTCTCTGTTTAGTTATAAAGTTCAAATTGGTGGTGCCTCGGAAGGGCACAGTGGATGGGCTCAACCTCTTGAGGCAGAGTTCATTTTAATTTAGTGCCTTTAATTCAGTATCTTTCTTCTACAATAGACTTTCATGAACAATCAAGAGTGCATTGTGTTTGCACATTTATTTTGAGAACAACCCTAAAATGGAATCAATTATAAAACTTCAGTTTATGCATATGGAAAATGACCTAGAATGGAATATTTACGTAAAATCAAAGTTATCTACTTGAAGACTGGAAATCAAATTCCAGCCTTTGATTCCTTAGTTTCCATATTTCAGGGTTACAGTGCCACCTAGTGCAGAATGAGTGCCCAGAGTGAGAATGCTAGGAAATGCATGTAAATTTCATAGTATATAACATAAAACTGTATATTTAAGGGTTCTCTCATGAAGGAGAAAGATTTCAGAATCAAGGATCTCTCTATTTTATTGATAAAGGTTAATAAACAATTCAGGAGCCATTGACACCTAATTTTTTTTGGTTGGTAAATAGTAATAGTGCAGGTGGGAGGGCTTGAGTTTCTTTTTTTTGTCAAGCAAATTTTTTTTTGTCAAGCAAATTTCTTTAATAGACCTTCGGTAAGGAAATTAGCACAATTTATTTCTTTGTGAGCACGAAAGTTCTCATTTGGTCCTATGAATTTAGCTGATAATTATTTAAGAAATCTATTGAACAAATACTTACTATATACTTAGAGTCTGCAAGCCAATGCCAGTCGTAACACAGAAAAGCTAGCTAGCCGACTGAAGCTGAAAACGCGACCTAGATGAGCTTGCTGGTGCTCATACGGCCACCAGGTCATTCTGGAGCTCGCTGGGCCAGCAGCACCAGAATCACCTGGATCTTGCTGTAAAGGCAAATTCTTGGACTCACCTTGATCTCCTGGATCAGAAACTCCCAGGGTCGCCCCAGTTATCTGTTTTTACAAGTGATCCAGGCGATTCTGACGTAGCTAAAGTTTGAGAACCACTGTCAGAAAAGAAGACTTTACAGTATGTGGAGAAACATGTTAATAGGCCAGGACGGGAGACTTACTGGAAGGAAAAAAGAGGCTTAGGACAGGAGGCAGCTGCTGGAGACCTACAAGGCAGTGAATGTAGGCATGGCTCCTGAAGGCATGTGTACTGTGGGGGGAAGGGATTTCTCTCTTCCTTGGGGAAGTGGAAATGCTCAGAATTTAGAGGAAACACAAGTAATAGACTGAAAAGTTCAGGGGTTAGGAGATTTTGGTATTAATGTTCCATGGTGAATACATATTTCTTTGTGAGTGATTTCATAGAGAAAGGGCTCTATTTGTTTGCTATAGATGATTAGGCTACAATTACAAGTGTGCTGAACCAAAAGAAGCAGGTTAAAATTAGCACTTTATTGTGGTAAATTTCATTACAGTAAAACTCAACCCAATGCAAAACTGTGGTAGTCCTAGTTTTCACTACTCTGATTGTTAATCAGCTTCTCAGCCAGAGATTTCTATGATAAATTTCAGGCTCTAGATGTGGCTAATTTGCAGTATTCTCACACAACGGATATGTGCCACTGGATAGTTTGGGCTCTTATTTTTAAGTTAAAGGTAAATAGAATAAAGCTAAAACTAGGTACCATTAGAAAGAAACTGTTTTTTTAAAATGCTTTTTGTTTTAATCTACAAAACAATTAATTGTAGGAGATAAGTAATCTTTAAAGATAAATCATCTTTAATTAGTTATATCAGTTATTAGCGGCTTCACTTCACAAGAATAGTTTCAAAACTCTACAGTCATTTTAAAACTAAGAAACTTGTCCTATTATTCTGGGAGTTTTATGGGGAGTCCCAACTGTCATGCCTCCCACCAAGAAAGAAGAGGAAATATCTCTTAGTATTTCCAGTGCCCACTGTATTCTAACTAGTATTTTAAAAACCACTGGATGGGAACCCATTAGCTGGTCCAGAAATCAATTTATTGGGTTGGTTACCATCATTAAAATATAAAATAGTGCATCACACACACCTGGGTAAGTACTGTTCTGTGAAACTTTTATTTTTGTATGTATGCTCATTAAACAAACCAATTAATTCTCCAAGCAACACCATCTGTCTAAAGAAGCATCTAAAGAGCCTTTCTTGGCCCTAAATTCCTTGCACAGTTCCGTGGGGCTTTAACGTTCAGAAGAGAGTCCAAACTCTTTCAAAGCATTTCACGATTCCTTATCCAGCCCTTGCCCGTGTAGGCCTCATACTTGTTGCTACCCCAAAACTACTTCAGGCTAGACACCATGGCATATTCAGATCACTGGATCCTCTGACCCAGAGGGTCCCTATTTTCACACTGGCATCCAAGTGCCCCAGGACACGGCCAGGCAGAAACCAGCCCGAGTGTGTGGGAAGGCAGCCTCTGTCTCGGTGCTCAGGTTCTGGAGAGAGTGTGTGGGCAGCTGTGCTGTTAACAGGCTTTCTCCAGGTCTGCACTCCTTTAACTTGCTCTCAAGTTGTTTCTGGAAAAGAATATGTTGCATATTTCCAGACATATTCTGCAAAGTTCTGGTAAACTCAGAGTTTAAGAAGAAATAAGAATTGGGGTGCTTGACATTATACTTCATGAAGATTTCCAGCCATGAAGTAGAGAGCTAACATGGATTAATTAGTAGTGTGACTTTGGACAAGTTACTTCATTTTCTGTTCCTCAAATTTCTCATCTGTAAAATGGGAGTAATTATAATCTTATGTTATAGTGTTTTTAAAGAATTAATGTCATTAGACTTCAAGCATTTTCAACAGAGTGGGGCCATTTAGTGCAGTGTTAGCTATATTGACAATGACAAGGATAAATGATGACTATTCTCCTGAACAAGATGCTACCCTCTTTGCCTTAGCTATCTCCCTTGATTCTCAAAACAATAGCTAGGTAACTATTTTCAACCCATTTCACAGTTGAGCCAATTGAGTTACAGAGAGGTTAATGAATTTGCCCAAGGCCGTATAAATAGTAAGCTTCAGAAAAAATGGGAATTCAAATCCAAGTTGGTCAGCACCAAGGCTGCTATGAATTCCCTCACCTCTGCCTTCCACTAAGCACCTCTTTATTGGAATCTCAGCCCTCAAAAGCTTCTGCTGTAGTCCTATAACAGTTTTAAAAGCTTCCATTATATTCCTATAGCAACTTGCCTGGATCTTTCTGGTAAATTTCTCCACATCCTGATTTTTTTTTCTTCTCTGCAAACTTTCCCCTGCTAATCCCTCCTTCAGGGTAACCTTGTAAGCTCTGGGGACACACCCCTGGCTAGGCCTGGTCTTACAGGGTGGTTTTTCCCCACCCCTTTCCTCTGCTTGGGCTTAAAGTATCACCAGATGCCTTTGGCCCATTCCCTTTGCTTTTAGCCCTCACAGGGGCAGGAGGGACCAGCACTGGGCCCAGAACTCACCAGTCCAGGGGTGGCAGTGAAGAGGGCTGTGACTCCCCTCCACCCCCTTCTTCATAGAGACTGTTGACAACAAAAGAAAACTGACTGGGAAAATGAAGAGCTGCTGGTAAGGATGGGACCCTAGAGAGGGTGGAGGGGAGACTGAACTTGGGGCTATGTTTCTGCAGGAGTGATAGGCTGAGAGGAGGGAGAGGGAAAGACTGTGAGAGCAGAGACAGAAACAGATGAGAGTGAAACAGAAGACAGGAAGCATGAAAGACACAAAAGAGAGACAGAGGAAGAGGGAGAAAGACAGTGACAGAGATGGAGAAGCAGAAAGGCAAACATAAAAGTGTACAGAGAGAGGAACTAGGTAAGGAAACAGTGAGACAGATAACAGAAAATGAGATTGAAAAAACAAGGGGAGCTGGAATTGTGTGAATTCATTCTCGGTAAGGTTTCAAAGTCAAAATGGAAATGACTATATTGGGATTTGATCACCTACATTAATTAGGTTTGCTGGGTTTAAAAACATGAAAGTAGTTCCCATCAGGAGGAACTTCTGCTTGAGGCATTTTTCTCCTTTCTTCCTTAGGAAAATTCCAGTTTTCTTCTTTGTATGCAGTTTCCTGGGACCATGGGCATCCGCGACGGTCAAGCGTCGCCCAAGTAAGGGCCATAGTTTCTAGAAAAGCCCCAAGCAGGACTTTTCCTGAGGACTGAAGCATCCCTGGTCCTCCATCCCCTGACTCTTCAATCCATGTTTGAGTCATGGGTGCTCTCTTGTGGTTGGTTTTCCATAGTCAGTGCTGGTGTGGAAAGGAAACCCTGGCTATGGTCTCAGATGGCAAGAAGACCTATCTTTGTGCTCCAGTGCTGCTTCAGATGGTGGTTGGTGGGTGGATGGGTGGATGATGGATGGGTGGACAAAAGCCGAAAGTATGAGCCCAGGGAAGATGTAAAGAGAATATTCAGATATGGCAGGGTGGCTGAGCCAAAGCTTTTTGACTGGAAATTGCTTTCTTTTTGAGGTTTAGGGAGTCTTTATTATTGAGTCTCAGCGGGGTATGGGAATTTGGGTAGTTAGTTACAAGACACTTTCTGTGGTAGTGGAAAAAGTCTCCCTCTGGACACTTTTCTGCTTTTGTAAGGAGCACCCAATTTCATTCCAGGATTTCACATCAAATTGAGAATCGATTCCTTCTCATGGTTGTTTCCTCCTTCTCACTGCTTTACCCCAGTCTAGAATGCTAGCAATAGTCTAATTGGCACCCTTATTTCATTGCTTAGAATCAATTTATGAAATTAAATGCATCCTCCACGTTTTACTTAGGATTAGAGAATTGCAAGACTCCCCAACCCTTCCTCTATTTGGAATAGATTTCTAAGAACTCTTCTCTCCAGAAGCCCCTTGAATTGGCTCAAGGCTGGCTCTGAGTTCTTTAGGGAATTCTAAAGTCTGTGATGTTTAAGGAATACTTTCTAGCCCAAACCACCAGAGGTTTTCCAAACAGGCTCCTGACACTGGGCCATACAGGATATTTCACAGCTCTGGTTCCAAAAGGAACAAATTCCTAACTTCCCCAAAAGGAACATTTTCCCCAGCACAAATTATTAAAGCAGTTTTGCACCGTGCATCCCTTCCAGGATGAGTTGATGGTGAAATAAATTATAATTGTAGAGTTACAGAGTTAAAGCAAAATAAATCACTTATAAGCAAGCTGTTTGGTATATTATATTTTAAATAGTTTCTCAGCTCTTATTATAATTGGTACATCCCCCCAATTCCTGAAGAGGATGAGGTAGGATGACATACTATCTCTTTTGCAGGGTTCCCTGTCAATTTGAATTCTAATGGTGGAAATGAACTGTGTCCAAAGATAAGGATTGGCCAAGATGACTTACCAGGCAAGTAGAGCTGTATCAAATTGACAGTGCAAGCTTTGTAGAAACTTATTCTTTTATTGAGAAAGTTATGGAAAGGACTAAAGCCAATCTCACTTGGGACTTTTTATTTTGTGTTCCTTTTCTATAGGGTTTGACTTGATTTCCCAGTTTCAGATAGATAAAGCAGCATCTAGAAGAGCTATCCAGAGGGTAGTGGGATCAACGACATTACAAGTGGCTTATAAATTGGGAAATAATGTAGACTTCAGAATCCCAACCAGGTAATCTATCAAAAATAATTTAACTATTTATCCACTTCAAATGTGACTTTTAAAAACTGAACAGCTATCCAATGCTAGGGCATCTGCTTGTGCTCAATGTTTCCTTCTTGGGTCATTTAAAAATATAAAGATGAATTTATTTGGCTACTTATCTGCAGTGCCTGAATATGTGAAAGTACTTCACGTTTTCAGTATGTAATTTACTTTCCATTCCAGGAAAAAAATCACTGAGACTATTATATATTGATGCAGGACATATTCATATTACTTTGCTCTCTGTTTTTCTATAATTTGTCTGGTTTGACTGAAAGGACCCACTGTGAAAAGTGCCAGAGCCTAAGCATAAATTTAACTGGAAGCCACAGAGTGGTTAGAACTCTCGATGGTGCTGTTCAGGTATTTTGGTGCTGAAGTAGAACCACATATCCAGTGCTTGACTCCTGGCAGGGATGAAACAAAAACAAAACTAGAATAATGATATCAGAAACAATGGCAGTGATAATGAAAAAAGAATCCTCCATTTCAATTATTTCCTTCTCTGAAACTAAACCTTTTATTCTTTAAATTATCTACAACTGAAGAGCTTTAGTGTATGTGAACGCATTGAGTGATGACATTTTTATGAATGAACTTCAGATTTTCAGTGTTCAAATACCAATATATGATCATTATGATTTAAGGTGATCTTATGTTTTAGCCCACTGCAATTAAATATAGAACTAAGATTCCTTTGGTAGATGAACAAGGAAGTAAGGGCTTTGATAGGAATTAAGGTTTAAAGGTAAATGATGATTAAGTAGAACAGTAGAAGAATATTATAGGAACTCTATAATAAATTTTTGGTTAAATTAGAAGAATATGATATAATATAGTTTGAGCTTGCATATAGAGGTTCCATTTTTGGGGGGCCATACTATGTGTAACAAAACAATTGACAGTGCTCGCCATGTTTACCATATAAGCCTCTAAAAATAAATTTACTAATTAACAATAATCTCATCCACATCACAACCCTATGAAATAAGGATATTATTATCCTTCTATTATGGAGTAAGAAACTGAGACCAGAAAGTTTTAGTTATTTGTGTAGGGCCACCCAGCTGGGAGATGCTGGGAGGGTGGAAGCCCAGACTGAGTGTCTTTAGGAGACTGTGCTTCTAACCACTAGGCTGTACTGACCCCAGAAAACCTTTCACATTTGGAACAAATAAAGGTGTGATAATGGCTACATAGACATTGTTTTTGTTTTGTTCCTTTTTTTTTTTTGCTTTTGGCTTATATTTTCTGCAGAGTTGTGTTTCTATAAAAACTTGTAAAAACCTTTACTTTTTTAATAAAATAAAGATGACACTAGACCCCCCCAATTCTGACCTATTTTTTTCTCTGTGATTTGAGGTGTAATTTGAATGGTTATTAACTTCAAACTCAGAGATTGATCAATCTGATGCCACCTAGCTCCCAACCTCCTGCTCATCTTTGTTTTTCTCTACTGGGTATCGTTAAGTAATTTTCACAGGCTCTACCAATGCCCCATGTTATCCATCTCCTTTATTTCCTGCCTGCAAAAGACTAGAAACCCTTGTTTCCCTGGCAAGGTTTATTTATTTATTTATTTATTTTTTATTTCTTTCTTTCCCCTTCCCCCATGTTGTCTGCTCTCTGTGTCTATCCACTGTGTGTTCTTCTGCGTCTCCTTGCATTATCCAGTGGCACTGGGAAACTGCATCTCTTTTTTTGTTGCATCATCTTGCTGCATCAGCTCTCCATGTGTGCCGCACTACTCCTGGGCTGGCTGCGCTTTTTTCATGTGGTCACGCGGGACGGCTCTCCTTGCGGGGTGCACTCCTTGCACGTGGGGCTCCCCTACGTGGCACGGCTCTCCTTGCGCTTCACAGCACTGTACGTGGGCCAGCTTACCAAAGGGTCAGGAGGGCCTGGGGATTGAACCCTGAACCCTCCATATGGTAGATGGATGCTCTATCAGTTGAGTCACATCTGCTTCCCCCTGGCAAAGTTTATTGAGAGAAGAGGAAAAGGAGGAAGGGAGCAGAAGAAGGAAGTAGAAGAAAGAAATAAAAAGAGAAAGAGGAGACCCAGAGGGCTGAGATAGGTGTAGTCCGAAAGAGGTAGTCTATTCTTGCACAAGTTACTTAACCCTTCTTTGTCTCAATTTCCTCAGCTTAAAATTAAGGATAATAACAGTAATATGTCATAAATGTCAATAAATGAGAGTGCTTGAACAGTGCCTGGGACAAGGCGGTGTTATGTAAGTGTTGGTTGTTAGCGGTGGTGAGCACAAGAAGGGGAGAGTGTATATAGATGAAGAATCTTTTCTCCATAGTGGACAAAAGCCAGGTGGCAGGAGGGCAGGGGCTGGAAGATTGCTCTGGCCCTAGAGGGATTAGACTGTGTTGGTTTAAAGGGAATTTCTGAACCAGGGAATGTAGACTCAGAAGGAACAAAATGAAACATGAGCAGGATCTTCGTGGAAGGTACAGATTATCACCCATGGAGCTAATGTGATAGTCACAATTTTTCCATATTTATCTCACATTTTTTTGAAAGAGCACGAGACATATATTTTTGTGTTTTTTTGCTACCTTTTATTCTTTATTTTAGGGAGAATAATTTCATACTAAACTCCCACTTGCAAACATGGTGTTTTTTTTTGAGGGGAGGGTTTTGGGTTGTTTTTTTTTTTTCCCTTTAATGAACACAGTTCTTAGCCTTTCTTTGAGTTAAGGTTACAAACAAATGTTTCAAGGTCCAAAGACTTTTTATCTTTTATTCAAACCCTTATGGTTCTCCTTTGAAGGTACTCTGTGCAGTTTGTGATATAATGAAATAAAACATTTATAGACCCATCTCTTTTAGATTATGTATACTGTCAGGTTTACTTATCGATGTGCATAGCATATATGCAAGAACAGAATTTCAGGTATTCAAAGAAGACAGTGGGGTTTATTGGCCTATAAATTAGACATGCGAAGACTTTTGGTCTTACATATGTACATGTACGTGAATCTTATTCATTTGAATACTAAAAATGTTTACCTCCTTCCATATTGGCATACTATACTATTAGCCTCATTTGAAAGATTTATTTTATTTCTCTCCCTTCCCCCCCCCCCCCATTGTCTGCTCTCTGTGTCCATTTGGTGTGTGTTATTTTGTGTCTGCTTATATTCTTGTCAGCGGCACTGGGAATCTGTGTCTCTTTTTGTTGTGTCTTCTTGCTGCGTCAGCTCTCCATGTATACGGTGCCACTCCCAGGCAGGCTGCACTTTTTCGCGCTGGGCGGCTCTCCTTACTGGGTGCACTCCTTGTGCGTGGGGCTCCCCTATGCGGGAGACACCCATGTGTGGCACGGCACTCCTTGCGTGCATCAGCACTGCACGTGGGCCAGCTCACCACACGGGTCAGGAGGCCCTGGGTTTAAACCCTGGACTTCCCATGTGGTAGGCGGACACTATCTGTTGAGCGAAATCCGCTTCCCTGAAAGATTTTTTGAAGTGTCACTTCTTTGTTAATACTGTCTTTCCTGTGGTACCCATAGAGCTGTCTCTCATCCCCTCAATGTCCAAACTAACAGTGGTAGAGCATTCTGATTTGCCTGGTAGTGTGTGACCTGGGGCATGCCCCCTCTCTTTCTTGTCTCCAATTTTTTATCTGCCCAACTGGGGTGGGGGGCCCATACATGACTCTGGGCTCCTGCTTCCCTCTTGCATCCACAGCAGACATAGCAATCACCACTCTTTCCCACTGAGTGTGTCCTTCCTCAGAATCCTTCTTAACACAGCCCTCAGGCAGCCATCACCTCTCAGGGTTAGCTCACAAATGAAACCCATTTGTCATTCCTGAGCTTGGTGATGCAATTCAGTGTGCCTCCTATTTCCCAGCACCTGCCATGAGCAACTGTTCTGATCTGGATGGCAGGCAGGGATGGGCTCTGTCTCCTACTAGATGTTGGGTGCCCAGTGGGGCAGCCAGCTCCCAGAGTACAATGACTGCTTATGGAGCAGAAGCATGATGCATAACGAATGGGATATCATCTTAATTACATCTGTGGACATATATTTTCTTCGTATGCATGGAGAAAAAGGAAGATGACTTTCCTTGATTTAGCAATATGTCTATAAATGAGGTGTTCTAGCAACCCCAACCAAGGTTGAGGTAAATACCAAGTTAGAGGTAAGTGGGGATAGCACGTCCTACCTTACTTTCAACATGATCTCTGTTCATTGAACGGAAAGGATTCATAAAGCACAAATTGAGAGAAATTCCTCAGTTAACCTCATGATGTCTTTGCAAAAAAATCACCTAAGCAAGATTTGGTGACTTCTAGAATCAGTGCAGACATATGCAAGGTTTCTTTTTTCTAGGAACTGATGAAATCCTACAGCCCTACTAGGAACATCTATAAACAAATATGTAGGTAACACATATCAGTTTTTTAAAAGTCTAGAAAAAGAATACTTAAAGGAAGGAAAGAAGATAAAGTTTAAGGATTTTTCTTCCTTTTACCAAAGCCTCACACCTCAACAATAACTATTTGGACAGGAATGAAAAATAAATTCTTTAAGCATCTAGTTAAATCTACTTCATTAACTGAAAAGAATATTTAAAAATCCATTCTTAATTTAAATGGATTCTTGCCAAATTTCATCTTTGGGTAAAACTTTTAAACCTTATCTCCCAAAACAAATTAATTGAGGTTAGTTGAATGAGATGTATAAACTTCCACAAGGTTTTAAAAGATTTATTTATTTCTCTCCCCCCTCATTGTTTGTGCTTGCTGTGTCCATTTGTTGTGTACTCTCTGTGTCTGTTCATCTTCTTTGTAGGAGGTACCAGGAGCTGAACCCAGGACCTCTCATGTGGGAGAGAGGCACTCAATGGCCTAAGCCATCTCTGCTCCCTGCTTTGTTGTGTCTCTCATTGTGTTTTCCCTTTCCATCCTGTTGCATCAGCTCACCATGCTAGCCTGTCAGGTCAGCTTGCTGTCTTGCTTGTCTTCTTGCACTGGAACTGAACCCAGGACCTCCCGTGTGGTAGGCGGGCACCCAAATGCTTGAGCCACATCCACTTCCCCACAAGGTTTTATAATAATACATCAGGGATTATATTCTGTTATCATTAGTGAACCTTAGTTTCTTCGCTAGAGGTTATTCTGAAATAGGTATAATTCTGAAGACTCTGAAGTCAAAGGAAATATGACTTTTTAAGTCACTTGCAAAATTGATAAACATCAGCTATAATATATAAAACCAAATATCTGGAGAGATGTGATAGACATCTCCACTCTGGAAAAATAAGCTAGTAAATAGTTCTTGTTTGAATTATTTCTTCTTTAGCTTCACATGTAATGTTTTTAAGTGTACATGGTTAAAACCTCCTGTATACTGGACAGATATATAAGGTACTTACTAAATATAAATTTTGCAATAAGAATAATACACATCACCAATGATTCTTTGAAAATTTATAATGATAGAGGAATTCACTACCATAAATACAAGCCAAAATCATATAAGAAATGCATGGCCAAAAGAAGTACATGGATGGAATATAATATAACATGAGATGAAAGGTTCCATATTTCTGTTTTTATAGAATTAATAAAACAATGCAATTTGGTGATATAGTTGAGCCATTTTATTGAAAAGTTTCAAAAACTTTTGCAGAAAAAACATGAATAAATTTGTTTACTAAAAGAGATGATAAAATTCTAAAGTTAAAGAAAGTCAAAGTAAATAGAGAAGGGAAGCAGATATGGCTCAAGTGATAAGGCCTCTGCCTACCATATGGGAGGAACTGGGTTCCATCCCTGGGGCCTCCTGGTGAAAAAGAAGAAGAGAATTTTTGCCTGTGTGGTGAGCCAATGCCCGGGCAGCAAGCCAAGTGCCCATGTGGTAAGCCAGTGCCCGTGCTGCAAGTGAATCATGCAGCAAGATGATGACACAACAGAAAGAGAGATGGAGGGAAGAATTAAGGTGAAGCACAGCAGAGACTGGAAATGGAGGTGGCGCAATTGACAGGGAACCTCTCTCTACATAAGGGATCCTCAGGATCAAATCCTGGTGAATCCTAGAGGAGAAAAAATGAGAAGAGAAGACAAAAAGAGAAATAGATACAGAAGATTGACAGTGAATGGACATAGACAGCAAAAAACAGCAGGGTGGGAGGAGGGGAAGGGGAAAAATAAATACATAAATCGTCTTTAAAAAATGTAAATACGGAAAGTCTCAGCAAGTTGAGTAGTTTCAGTGTTCTGATTTAGCTATTCCTGAACCCAAAAAGATATTGTAATGGAAGGAGCAACAACTCATGTGCCAATACAACAAATTTATATGTTATTCATTTTTATTTCTAGAACAAGTTAAATCAGCACCCGTTTAGCTACTTTTTCTTCCATTTCTTTCTCTGCTCTTCACAAGAAGGGTGATATATAATAGAAGTTTGACATGAAGATTACTTGGGACTTTGGATCCTGGTCATAGCTATTCTCAGAAATCTCAAATTTTATCACTTAGCAAACAAAATTGGCACGTAGTTTTCCTCGCATTTCTTGCATGCTGAGGAATTTTTCTATGCTTAGAAGTCTGAAGGCAGAAAGACACAACTTTCAAGTCCTTGAAAGATGGTGCTTACATTTAATAGACCTGGATTTTTAAAGCTGGGGCAGCTGGGCACCAACAGAAGCTGGGCGGCTCCTGGTCACCGTCTCATATGGACTGGAGATGCCTCAGGTACATTCACGCAATGATACAGAATTAGATGGCGGGTTGGGGAACAACTGGGTTGGAGGAGAGAAGAAGTGGCCACCTTTCTCTTGTCACACGTGCAGTGACAGAAAGTAGCTGCTACTTTGACATCAGGCTTGGAAATCACTGGAAAGACAAATATCCTTAGTGTGAAGAAGCTTCTAAAGGTTGCACAATTAATGATCCTCAAAATGTTAATGTGGGTCTAGGATATAAACGAGGAGGGGAATACCCAAATAATGATAGAAATAAAATGTAATCCTAATACATTACACTGAAAATAAAAAAATTAAAAGCTGCTTTAATTAAAAGGTTTCATAAGCTATTAGAGCTGGTTTGGATTCCAAATGATCTTCTCTCTCACTTGTAGAAGAAATGTTGCCAAGAACTTTGCAAGAATGTGTTTTTTGGCTGACATGGAATTGCTGAACAGTAGCTCTTTGGGTAGCATAAATAGGAATATTGTTGGGATCGTACACATTGGGAACCCTCCTTAGCTATGAAGATTTTTACGTGTATTTTAAGATGGAGCCTTAATGTAGGTAAATGACTGAACCTCTATGGAGGTCTTTATGAACAGTTGTGAAAGGACAAATAGCCCATAGTTTTTATACTGTAGCTCTTCTGTAGGTCTAGAATCTAAAATAGCATAAAAAGGGAATGTGGTAAGTACATATGGGTGCAGAAAACAAGATTTATATTTACTGTTTTAAATTTTTGCTTAGGCAATTGTATCCCAGTGGATTGCCTGAAGAATACTCCTTTTTAACTACTTTTCGGATGACTGGAAGCACACTTGAAAAGAACTGGAGCATTTGGCAGATTCAGGATTCCTCAGGGAAGGAGCAGGTTGGAGTGAAGATTAATGGACAAACAAAATCCGTTGCATTTTCATACAAAGGACTGGATGGAAGTCTCCAAACGGCTGCATTTTCGAATTTGCCTTCTTTGTTTGATTCCCAGTGGCATAAGATCATGATTGGTGTGGAAAGGAATAGTGTTACTCTTTTTATTGACTGTAACAGGATTGAATCCTTACCTTTAAAGCCAAGAGGCCAAATCGATGTTGATGGCTTTGCCGTGCTGGGGAAACTTGTAGATAATCCTCAAGTTTCTGTTCCGGTGAGTATAAAAGAATATATTATCATAGATAAAAACACAAAACAAAATCCTGAGTGTCTAAAATTGAACACCTCAGATATTTTTGACAATCAGCTTAATGTCTTAAACAATGAACAGTTATTCATTTTTTCCCATTCATTTAAGCCCTTATTTTGAGTGTGGAATGTACCAGATGGAATGCGGAATCTGAGGAAGTTAAGATAGTACCTCCTGGGCTTGAGAAGCTTAAAGTCTACTTGAAAGATGCTACACGCCCATCTGGAGCACCTATAATACTGGCATGGTACATACGGTGTTTGCATAACTAGTGAGACCATTCAAAGACAGGTTGAGATGAATGGTGTAGGTTAGGAGTGCCATGATTCTGCAGAGGAATGAACCTCAAAATCGAAGGATTTGAGTTGGAAAAAGACAAGGAGAAAGTGCATTCTATCTGAGGGAAGCCGCATACAAGAGGAAAAAGAAGTACATAAGGGGCCACATTTAAAGATTTGGAGACTGGCTGATTTGGGTGATATGTGTGTGTGAAAATGTGAGTGTGTGAGTTGTGTGTGCGGGGCTGAGGGATCCTAGCTGAAGAGTGGTGAGAGATGAGGTTAGTAAGCTATATGGTATCTGACCAACAAGAATGAAAATGAATAAAGTGTTCTGGATAAAGTGAAGAATTTAGAACTCAATAAATAACCACTGATGCCAACATCGCTCTCTTTCCCTCTCTCTGGCATAGAGTCTTTGAATTCTAGTCACAAAACATACATCATGGAGTGTAGCAGGGGTGAGACAATGATTTTAAATTGTTTCTGTGCGCTTACTTCACCAAAGGAAAAAAGGTTATCAGGCATCTCAGAGATGGAATTGTTAGAATAACTTGTTTTCAAGGGAAGAATTGTGATTAGTGTGAAGGGTAGTGTGAAATTTCTGTATTCTGTGATGGACAGGAAGTAATTTGTAACTGCCACATTATTGCTTTGGTTTGTAGACACTTGAGAAAGTATTTCTTCAACTAATGAGTTATCACACCTCTCATGGCTGGGTTAGAAAGACGAGGGGACCACTGTAGTGCCATCTTGAAATTCTGTGCAGCAAGATCTTTGCAATAACACTGGAGAAGTTTTCAGACAACACTGAACTTCTTCTACATTATCTTTGTCATTTCTAGACCATGGGTGAGGGGAAGAAAACCTTAGGCTACTCCATCACTGAGATGAATACCAATCAAGTATTTGTTGATTGACTAGTGATTGGCCTTAAGAAACCATTTCAAGTCATAGTTATGAATTCTGGATACTAAGATGCTATTAAATTGTCAGAAAGGTAAACCAAAATCTCCATATTATTCCATTATACTATAGTTCAGACAATAATGTTACAGCTGATTGTAGACTTTTGTTTGTTTATTTTTGTTTTGTTTTGTTTTGCCAAGTCTAGACTTATATCACAGTGGAGAAAAAAATTGGAAGTATAGAACCAACTATTTTCTATTTTATTCTGCCATGCACAGGAAGGTAACAAAGAACCTAGCAGCTGATGTTATAATGTATTTCTGGTCCACCAAGGAGCTTTTCAAAATCAGTACACTGTAGTGAGTATTAAAAGTATTTGTAATAGGCATTTAAGAATTTCTTTCTTGAGCAAACTGAATTCTGACTCCCTGACAAGGAAACACAAAAGAGATTTGAACGTAAAGCTCCATTAAAGTTCCATACCTGATGATGATGATAGTAGTGGTGGTGACAACAACAATAACCAAAATAGGCTGAGGTGAAAGGCCAAGAAAATCCTCTTTACATCCAAGGACTGACAAGTGAGAATGTAGACCTCAAAGTTGTCACCAAAATTATTCCTCAAGTTGCACCTTGTATAACACAAAGTAGAAAACCCTCTGTAAGAAAAGCTCGTTTATGCTTTTTTTTAAAAAAGATTTATTTTATTTCTTTCTCCCTGCCCCTATTCTCCCTTATTGTCTGCTTTCTGTGTCTGTTTGCTGTGTGTTCTTCTGTATCTGCTTGTATTCTCATTAGGCGGCTCCTGAAACCGATCCTGGGAACTTCTGGAGTGGGAGAGAGGCAATTACTCTCTTGTGGTACCTCAGCTCCCCTGTTCTGCTACATCTTCTTATTTTCTCTCCTTTGTGTCTCTTGTTGCATCATCTTGCTGCGCCAGCTCTCCACATCCAACAGTACTCCTGAGCAGGGTGGCTTTCCCGTGTGGGGCAGCATTCCTACACAGGGCAGGACTCCTGCGTGGGGGCCACATTCTCACGTGGGCCAGCATGCTGCGTGGGCCCACTTGCTGTGTGGGCCAGCTGCCCTCACCAGGGGGCCCTGGGCATCAGGCCCTGGACCTCCTATATGGTAGACAGGAGCCCAATTGGCTGAGCCACATCCATTTCCCACATTTATGCTTTTTAAATATCTTAATACCTCTAATATAGCAATTTACAATTTTTAAAATGCTTTAATTCCCATTGACTTATTTGATTTTTGCAACAATTTTATAGGATAGCAAGCAATAGTTCTATTTCTTACCCAAAGGAGTGACCTCAAGAAGGTTGTTTGGCTTATAAGAAAGAGCTGTAGGTGTAAAATTTTTAATAGACCTTATTTTATACTATGCTAAATAGTTTTATTTTGAAAAAAAGAAAAATAAGTGTAACTGCATATCTTGCCTCATCCTTCTTATTTTGGAAGACATTTGTGATTTGCATAGATTTTTCAGGATTGACTTTGTAGGACAAACAAAATAAATTTAAAAAGAAGGAAGGTTGTACTGTATAGTACATGTCGTAAGCCATTAATCCTACTTGTTTATTCAGTTAGTAAGCATGCATTCACTGAGTGCCTATCTACTGGATATACAAAATTAAACAACAGGCCTCATCTTCAAGGTGTTTACAGTCAGTCTATTGTGGGGGTGCGGTGGGAGCAGGTGAGATAAGTAAACGATCACAATATAACAAGTTAAGGACCATGAGGGTGAAAAGTGCAGGGTGCCGTGGAAGCATATGGAGAAGACATTACAATCAGATCAGGGCAGGAGTGCTGATCAAGGATGTTTCCTACAGAGATGATGTCTGAGCAGAATCCTGAGGACGAATAATAGTTATCCAGGAAACAATGGGGTTTCCTAATAAATGAGAACCTCCACATTTATTAATTCTTCCTTTTCAATCTTTATCAATCTCCCTACACTGCTGTTCACTTTTCTAAACTAAACAGAGTCAAATGCTATCACAAGCCCACAGACAAAGCCCAAGGGACCACATGAGTTTTCTTTAGGCCTGTGACCTGGAACTTCTCACCAATTTGGTTGAAATCTGAAGTTGCTGGTAAATGCTGAAGAGCAACCATAACTACCTGTCCTTGAATGCAGGTAGAAATTGTTTCTGTTGCAACATTCTTCATATCTATTGAGAGAGCGATGGGCATCCATCACATGGGTATCATCCACAATATCCACATATTCTCAGAGATAGAAGGACTACTGATTGGCCACACTTCTCTCAATCTGGAGGCAGCAATTATTCAATATTACTGTGTAAGAAAATTTAAATTAAAATGAAATGTGCCAATAGCATGAAAACCATAAGGGATTGTGCATTTTTCAGTTTTCTTCATGACATTTGATTCATTCTAATCTTGACACTCTATATTAAATGAACACTTTCTTCAGGTTCAACCCTCTCTTTAGTAAGTAAATCAAAAGCAAAACATCACTTCCAAAGGTATAATCATATGTCAGAAGTAGCTCTAGGAACTATATAATCCAAAATACAATAGAAAACATTTGATGGACCATTAATGCTAAAAAACTTGTTTATATTGTTCTTGTTTGTGATTTTCCCTTGCTTATCCTATCTTTTGTCCCTTTCCCTTTCCCAAATTGGAAAAGGAAAAGAATTTCGTAAGGCTTGCAATATAGCTGCTCATATGGTCTACAACCAAACACCTACTCATCATTCATGGTTACTTAGTGGCCTCAGAGCATTTTATGTTTTTTCCCAGTGTACTGCTCTAATACATTGTTAGTTTGATTTTAAAGTAGTAAATTCCATATTTCCTATTTACCTCTCTGCCCATATTTTAGGATGGTGCCATTTATCCCACTACAAAGCTTGGTTTCTTGGCAGTATACCATAAAAGCATGTTATTTTATGACACATTCTTTATTGTTTGTTGTCAGCATGATTGCCTAGGAGAGTTATTTGGTACAGCTCTATTAGAAAACAAAGTTAGCTTCTCCTGCTTTTAAGGGACATATACCAGGCATTGGGGCTTGTTTGAGGGAACATAAAAGTTTATGTGGCTTTACAAATATATGATTCTAACCATTTTTCTTTTTACCTACCCATATTCCAATTAAACAGTATTGAACCTTACTAATCAGCAGATATGATACTTTTAAAAAATGTATTTCAAATGTGTTGTTCTATGTTTATTTTTGTTAAAATCAGAGAAAATGTGAGAACAAATATAAAGAGCTGGCAGAACAGTTGAGAGAGAAGCTAGCTGTCATTTTCTTTGCTCCATAGAAGTAAATCAAACAATCCTTCAAATGCAAAAATAATTAAACGCAAGTGTCATGAATGATAGCATGGGAAAAATCAATTATGAGATTGTGATTAATACTATTTCTGATATTTGAAAAGTATTATAGGATAATTATATATTTAGTGGTTTAAGGAATCATAACATCTACTATGCATATTACCTAAACTATCAAGTTGGCTTATTAAGTTGTTTTTGGCAAGTGTACTTTTTACAAATGCTCTCTCATTTGGAAGTATTGAATATTTAATACAGAAGGGATGGTAATATTTGTGACATATGTCCATAGAAAATACTTTTTATGACACTACTGTGATTTGATTGAGATATTTTTATATACTGTCAGAACAATTTTTTTTGAAGATGAAACCTAGCCTGCTGCATATTATCAACATTTGTTGGATTTTCCCACTAGGTGGCAATGAAACAAGAACACACAGAAATAAAACTGCCCACATAGCAGAAAGCGGCTAACTAGGATAAAAACTAAATAAGGTTATGCTTGCTTTTAATGGAAAACTGAGGGCACAAAAATTTCTTATTGGTCTCAGTTGTGCTCATTCTGTGGTGGTGAAAAAATCAGTGCTATTAGTTTTCTATTTCTATGAAATATAAATGGGTTAAGATGATAAAGCAATCTGTTGAATGGATTGGGTGGCTATGAAGCAAGAGACCAATTTGATGACACTTTTCCTTCTCTTTGTATTATCTCTGAATGCTTCGCTTCTTTGGTTATAACATGACATCAATAGAATCATCGTCTTTCAGAGCTAGAGGAAACTTTTGAGTATATTTAATCCAAACTTCTTGCTTCACATGAAAAAACTGAAATCTAGACAGGGAAAAGGGATTGCTCCAAGTCATAATCAAACCAGAAGACAAATCTATCAATTTACTCATCACTATCATCTCTCTTACCCATCTCTATATATTCATTCATTAATATTCGACAAATATTTATTAAGCATTTGTTCAGTTATAAGTATTATTTTAGGTAGTGGGGAAAACAGATATTAATGCTCTATTGGACCTTACATTCTGGGAAGAAGAGATAGACATAAATGAATAAATGAGTACATGTATAGTATGCCAAGTATCATAAATACTATGTAGAAAAACAAAGCAGGAAATTGGAGTGCCTGAAGAGAGGGCCTGATGGAGAAGAAGACATTTTGGCAGAAACCTGAGTTAAGGGGTTTAGCTCTCTTTCTTGGGGAAGGGGTTCTAGGAGGAGAGAACAGCAAGTGAAGGATGGAGGTTGGAGTTGTCAGCTCTGTTTGAGGACAGCATGGAGACCAGTTTGGCTGAAATGAGAATGAGGAAAGTAGGAAATGAGGCTGAGGAGATAATATGATGGGTTGGAGGTGGGAAATTGTTAGTACTTAGGCTTTCATACTGTGTGAGATGGAAATCTATTTGACAGTTTTGGATAGATAAGGAGCATGTTCTCATATTTTAAAAGTATCACTTTGACTACTATTTTGGCAATGGACTGTAGAGAGAGTTGAGTGGAAGCACTTAGGAGCAGGCAAGATCAGTAAGAGGCTTTTGCAAAAACTCAGACAGGGGTGATCTTGGTTTGGAACAATGTGGTAGTAGTGGAGATTGTGCAAAGTGGTTAGATTCTGATATATTTTTGAGGGTAGAGCAAATAGGATTTTGGAGTAGGAGAAAGAGAGGAATCAAGGATGGCATCAATATTTTTGGCATGAGTAATCAAAAATGTAGCATTGCCATTTACTGAGATGGGAAAGACTGTGGGAGGAGCAGGTATCAGCAAGAAGACCAGGAGTTGGTTTTGAACAGGTAAGTTTGAGATGCCTACTAGACAACCAAGTAAAGATGTTGAGTGAACAGTCAGATATATGCTTTTGGGGTTCAAGAAACAGGGCCAGGTTGGAAAGAGATATCTGAGTGTTTTCAGCATATGTCTAAAAAACATGAAACTGGATGAAATCACCAAAAGATAGCATAATAGGGAAATTCTAGGGCTGACCCCTGAAACAATCAACATTTAGAGGTTAGTGAGATGAGGAAGATTTAGTGAGATTAAGAAGGAGCAACCCCTGATGTAGGAGAGAACTAGGAGATGCTGGTGTCATGAAAGTCAAGGGAAAAACGTATTTCAAGGTTGACAGAGTGGTCAACTGACTCAAATTCTTTAGATAGGACACAAATGATGAGGACTAAGAGTTGACCACTGATTCAGAAACCAGTGAGGACAATCGCGAGGAAAGCAGACCTACCTATTGGAGTGTTGGGGGTGAAAGCATGACTGGAAAGATTTCAAGAGAGAAAGGGATGGAGAGGAATTGGAGGCAATATATATAGATAACTCTTACAAGTTTTGTATAAAGAGGAGCAGAAAATAAGATGGTAGCTGAAGGGGATGTGGTAAGAGAGGGGATTTTTTTTTTTAGTTTGCAGATGTCTCAGCACGTGTCACCCTAGTTCAGAGCATAACATTTTTTTTGATGCTCTACAGCAGTAACTTGATTCTGCCTCAAAGGAGCAGGCATTTGCTATCAAATTAATCTCTTTGAAAAGTTTCTTTAAATAATGCTACTTTTGCCTGTATCAAACCCTGTTGCAGAAAACTCTTTGATGAAAACTTATCTATGCACTAATATTCAAATTTCTTAGCTTAGAATTCAAGGTTTAAAAAGAAATTCTGGCCTCTACTCTTTGTCCTAGCTAATATGATCTCTTTTATTGATTGGTCTCTCCTTTTCCACTCTTGCATCTTGTGTTGTCATCCCTCTCTTCAGAACCCTAACCTTTACTCTCCCCATATGTGCTTACGAAAATCTGAAATGCTTTTTAGGACCTCACTCACATGTTACATACTATATGATCTCTTCTTGATGACCTTGGTCATAAATGTATCTCTCTAATCTAACTGGCTATAGTGTTTATAGTCAAAAGCATGTTTTGGGTTATATACTGCCAATATACTAAACATTTTTGGTTCTTCCTTAGTGTCTGGTTCTATTTACATGAATGTGTTTGTAAAGGTATGTTGAATGAATATGAATGCATTACAGCAGCTTAGGTCTGCAAACTCCAAGGCTACTCCTCTCCCTTTCCTTATGCTGCCTTAGTCTTTGATATGACCTGGATAAGTGTCACCTCCTCAGATTTAACCACATTCCTAGCACTATGTCTGGAAATACATGACCTAATCTGCATAGAGTTAGGGAAATTTCTGATTTTGAAGCACTTAGAGCCTCCTGTCCAATAACCAGGGCAGAAACCAGTAACCTGAATCAGGTTCTATATACTGGAAGATACAAGCATTCTGTCATAAATTAAAAAGAAGGATATCTGAGAAATCAAGTGTTTTTTGAATTCTCTGTCGTCACTGGGTAGAAAAAAACTTGGTGAAACATCTTGCACCTGCTAAATATTTGTCTTCAAAAAAGCTGGATTTGAGGCATTTTATACTTGTAAAATGCAATCACTTGGAAAAATCAAGCCTTATGCCATTCTCATTAATATTGAGCCATGTTCCATAGTTTGTCATTAAAATTCTCTCTCAGGAGGAAAAGATAGTTGTCTGTTATTAGTTTTTGTCTTGTTATTGTTTAGTTCTTATGGACAGCTTAAATACCTCATTAATCTTTCTCAACCACCTAGCAAGATAAGTAGAAATCACATGTCCCATTAAAAGATAGAGAGCTGGAGCCAAAATACCTTACGTATTTTGGATTTATACCTTAGGATCTTATAGAAAAGAATTGGAGAATTTCAAATCTGGGCAGAGGTAAGATTTCTTACACTCACACAGCTTGGTTTAATTTGAGACAATGGAAAAGCATTTTATGCTGAGAGGATGGATTTTGCTAGGTCATTTTCTATTCTATCCAATCAATTAAAAAAAAACCTCTTTATTTTTCTAGATGTATTTTCCTCAAGTCTTACAGATTGTGAACTCATTGTAGGTAATGAGATATCTTTGCTTTCTCCAGAAGTTTTCCTTAGTGTATGGCTTAATATTGAGACCTCAAAATTTTGACTAAAGGGTTAAATTAAAATATTTGTCATATTTATTTTGTCACTGGGAATTCAAAGGGAAGAATGATTTCTTGTTTGAAAATGACTTTTACTATGGCACTCTGCCAATCTTCCTTCAAAGTAATTAATTTGCAAATTGGTATTCATTACTGCATTCCAGAAAGGTTGTTGTCTAGATGATTATTAGCATGTAGGTGGTGTTTATATGGATGCACAAATGTGTTCAGAAACCCCCGATCTATGTGACACTGTGAATAACTCAGCCTGTAGGCACAGATAAATTGCTTTTCATTCCACCATTATCCCATGCCACAACTGCATCTTGCATACTTAAATAGGTATACCATTTTATCCAGAAAGAATTAAATTTGGGGTAAAACAGTTTAATTAATTACTTTGCATTTGCAATAAGTAACTTTAATGAGCCATCCAAACAAAGGATATAGGTTTCTTGCTTAGCCAAATAATTAAAGTTTCTCGGGACAACTAAAGTAGGAATCATTTTTTCAGAATATAATGCATGCCTAGTTTGAATTATCTATTCAGAAATTATTTAGTGAATAAAATTATGTGAGTGGTCTCTTCTTTTGAGGGTTGTGGTGGTAGGAGACAGGTTTTCTTACTATGACAAAATTTGTATCTGCATCTTGTAATTCTTTTTCCCATGGGATATTTTATTATGCACATGGATATGTAACTGCTGTCAGTTTTTAGAGGAACACCAGTAGTTTTGCTTCTTTTTATATATTTAAAAAAATATATGTTTATATATTTTTTTAAGATTTATTATTTATTTCTCTCCACTTCCCCCCTTCCCACCCCCCCGCCACCCCGCCCAGTTGTCTGCTCTATGTGTCCATTCACTGTGTTCTTCTGTGACCACTTCTATCCTTATCAGCAGCACCAGAAATCTGTGTTTCTTTTTGTTGTGTCATCTTGTTGTGTCAGCTCTCCGTCATCTTGTGCCAGCTCTCCGTGTGTGCAGTGCCATTCTTGGGCAGGATGCACTTTCTTTCATGAGGGGCGGTTCTCCTTATGGGTCACACTCCTTGTGTGTGGGGCTCCCCTATGTGGGGGACAGCCCTGCATGGCAGGGCACTCCTTGCGCGCATCAGCACTGTGCATGGGCCAGTTCCACACGAGTCAAGGAGGCCCGGGGTTTGAACCACGGACCTCCCATGTGGTAGGCGGATGCCCTATCCATTTGGCCAAGTCCGCTTCCCTGGATATATTTTTATAACCAGCATGCAAAGGGGAAAAATCTGAATTCTTATGAAAGTTTCTCAGTGTAGTTCTGAAGTTTTCTAGCAGATTTTGGAAACAAGCCTACACAATTTTACTTCCTAGAAGACCTATTCTTTTCTATTCATCTTTAATACAAATGTTCTATCACCAAGTGTAATGGTTACCTGCTTAGAAAATTATGATTCTTTCTGGAGACAGCCCGAATTCTTCTGCAGTGCTGAATGGGGTAGTAGAAAAAACACTTGGTTGAGAGTCTGTCACCTTTGAAACGTCAACTCTGCTGTTTACTAGCTATGTGGCCTGTGGCCAAGATTTAAGCTCTCAGACCCAGTTTACCCATCACTTGTTTGAGGTAGTACCAGGTATTTAGTAGTCATTAAAGAAAATTTAGTACCATTCTTCCTTTCATCTTCCATTTTAAATTTCTACTGCTAGTTTAGAACAAAACAAAAACAAAATCCCAACCAAACCAGACCTCTTGTAAAAATTACATGTTTGATTAAAGTGATTTTCTTAATTGTAAGAGATTGCGTAGTTTGGAAAATAGTTCTTTGTTGGGACACGGTTGTAAAATAATTCACAGCATGGGTTACAGGTATCAGCATAAAATTTAGATGATTTTCCATCTTAAAATATGTCTCATAAAATTTAGATAATTTTTCATCTTAAAATATGTCTTGACCTAACTGCTCACTTTCTTTTCACCTCCTTAATTCAGTTTTTCCTAAAGAAAATGTATGGTATGGTTGAAAGAAGCAAGGATAGTGCAGGAAGGGGGGAGTTCCAGGACACTCAGAATCATGTGGGAAGGGGCTCAGTGAAGGAATGTGAGAGCTTATTGCTCTTATTTTCACCCTTTTATAAAATGGAAATCTTCCTTTTGTCTGACTTTCCCTTCTTTTATGGGTAGAGGGGAGGGCTTCATCCTCCATTCTCTCCAAATTTGATCTTCCATCCAGGGATTTCAAATCTGGACCCAGAATCCACTTGCCTGGTAGATTGGAGTGGAACTCACTTTTGGATGGAAGAAAAGAAGTGATGTTTAGATTTGGGATCTGTATACTTAACCAGATATCTGCATAATGCCAGGGTGTTGACTGACCAAGAAATAATGGATCTGATCTGAAATACGTAGCAAGGAACCTCCTCAATAAAGAGGGTCAACATGGGGCAGGTTTCCTGTGGAACGGGTCATGTTTTTTGCCTGAAGCTCTATTAGATTTGGACCTGGCAGCTCTTCCCGGCTCTGTTTTCCTGTTCCCTTCTTCTATCTCCTTTCACACCTGCTGAAATGTAAGATGTTCTCAGGACACATTTTGATTTCAAGGGTCTAGAAATTTCACATCTCTTCATCCAATGAATAAGAGTATATAAAATTAAAATATTTTCTCTTATCTTTTTACCCTTTCCAAGTCCTAAATTTCCCCCTCATGCCCTCTAGCTCTGGCCCTTCCTTTTTCTGCATTGTAAACCATTCCATGGAGAATGTCTTCTCTAGCATGTGAATTTCTTTCAAGACTAGAGTCCCTGCCCCCACCCCCCACTTGTCCTGCTGGTTGTCATCTCTTTTGCTGTTACTATCTCCAATCCTCTCCCATCTAAGCCCTTAGAATATATACATCCTGTGGAATTCACAGACCTGGGTTCAAATCTAGACTCTGACACTAACTGGCTTGTGACTTGGATAGTTCTTTGTTCTCATAGGAGTCTCATTTGAATACAATTTATCTCTTGAAGTTGTGATGAGGACCAGAAATAGAAAAAGTCAGAGCAACTTGTCTGTTTCCTGGCTAGGGCTATGCTAAAGTAATTAAGAGCTCATGACATCTACATCCAATGATCAGAGAAACTTAGGAAGGGCTTCTAGATCATTTCCATAGGAAAATTTGTATTCAAGGAAAAGCAAAAGTCCTGGTCCACTGATTTCAACTAGTTCACACAGTAGGTCTCCACTAACTTAGCTATTGGACTATATTTATAAACTCCTCTTTCTTAGATGACCTCCTTTTCTCTTCCAAAAGAAACTGAACTGTCTGCTGCTTTTGTTTTGATTTGTTTTTCCCCCTCCAGTTTGAACTTCAATGGATGCTGATCCATTGCGACCCTCTGCGACCCAGGAGAGAAACTTGTCACGAGCTTCCAGTCAGAATAACAGTGAGTCCCTTACCACCAGCAAAGGCCCCTTCCTCCCATCCTCACCCCACCCCACCTCCCCAACCTCCCCACCTTCTGCTCTCCTTTAAAGAGTCTGGCTTGGCTGTAAGGAACAGACAGCTGTTAAGCAAGCACAGGTTCCTCCTGCACCCTGGATGGTAGAAGCCACCTTAGGGTGTCTGGTTCTACCTTGGGTGGCCTATGATCCTCCTTTCCCGCAAACATCTCCCCAATAACACCAGCTGTCTACTCGCAGACAGCGGCATTGGAAGTCCGGGAAGGCTCCGCGGACAGCAGAGGCACTGGGGTGGGTGGGGCGTAGGCAAAGCTGCCTGTTTAGTCTTGGCCTCCAGAGCCATGGCGGGGAAAGGGTTAAGGGAGACTGTTGTTATTCTATCCGTCCTCCCAGACCCGCAAGCTTTCCTCCAATCCCCAGGACCCTCTCTAGGCCCATTCAAAAGCAGGAGGGACCTTTGCCTCCCCTATTGGGGCACCTTTGCAACCACTGCTCCCGGGGGCGCTTTGTGCGGGGGACGAAGTGCCACTTAATGGGTGTCGCGGATCCTGAAGCCTAGTGGGGTGGCAGGCGAAAAAGCGGGGCGGGAGGATTAGCAGAGGGAGGCGGGCATGGCCTGGACGGCGCGGGACCACGGGGCCCTGGGACTACTACTGCTTCTGCGGGCGCTTTGCCTGTGCGTGGCACAAGTAAGTTGCGCGCGAGTTCGCGGGAGCCCATTCTTACTTTTTCCCATCTTTTCTTCTCCAGCCCAGCCAGACCGCCGACCAGGTAAGCTGAGGTCGAGAAGTGCTTGCATTTCTTTCAAAGGTACACAAGGAAAGGCGCGGGCGCAGCTGCGAATTAAGCTGTGGAGGAGCAGAGCATCCCCAAGGCTCGCGGGCAGCGCGCTTCTTGCACCCACGCGCACCTGCAGTGCCCGCAACTCTCGCGCCCGGGACCCTAAATGATCTCTCTGCCCGGGCAAGGGCGCCTCCCCCCACCCCACCCCCACCTGTCCCTAACACAGCAGACACAGGCGCTGAAGGTGGTTGGTGACCCAAGACTGTGTTTTAATATTTAAATGTGTTGCTTCTTACCTCCCCTTTCCCCTTTGGGCTCAGTCAAGAGCAGGCCTTGGTGGAGAAGGCGGGAATTCAGGCAAGCAGCACTAAAGCTCCCTCTCCCGCAACTCCAGCCGGGGTGGCGACACTAAATCGTGTGCCCTGATGGCGGGGGCTGCGGCCGGGAGATTGGAAAGAGCGACTTTGGCTCCCAGCACTTTTTCCTCAACTTCGGCTCTGGCGTCTCTTCCCTCCCGCGCCGGAGAGGGCTGGGCAGTGGCTGGGGAGCCCAGCCACGGTTTTAGATTTCACTTACAAAGACCCCATTGTAAACTGTCTGGTCTTTGGAATTTAGAAAAACAAAGTTTTCCACGATGAACTAAGTCTTTTTTCTTTCTTTTCTTTTTAATTCAGCAGAGGGAGAGTTGGAGGAAGGGAGGGAGGAAGGGAGGGAGGGAAGGAGGGAGAGAGAGAGAGAGACAGAGAGAGAGAGATCTTAAATTCCCTAGAGCAACAAGTTCTTACAATTTCAGAAGCCAACATTCTCTTCTAGCACTTTCAAAGTTTAGCTGTTTGCAGGTGGAAAAAGGGGTCACATCGTAGAGTCAATCTGAAATTTGGCTTGGTTTTGAAGCTGAGGTGCAAAGACCTCATGCAAGGGAGTGACACTGCAGGTAAATCTGAAATGAGGCCAGCCCTGGGTTTAGTGGCTCTTTGGTCCCACTTCTCCCAAATCTTTTCTACTACAATATTCCCACCAGATTCAACTGGGCAGATCTCAAAGATTAAACAAACAAACACGACACTGTTTTGATATGGTGTGGAGCATCTCCATTCTTGGTTGTTCTATTTTGGCCAGAACAGTTGACCTGCAATGACTGCTTTAATCGAGGTATTAAATGACCCCCATTTTAATTTTTTAATCTCTTTTAAAAGAGGCATTAGATCTTTCCTTCCTCATCTCCCCCTTTGATTTAATGAGCTCTAAAGTGTTGATGGCCCCAGAGTGTGGCCCCTACTCCAACCAGAAGTCGAAATTTGTGCTCGTTTAGAAGTGAGACAAGTTTAATATCTGAGTTTCAAAAACCGGGGCATATACAGCGAGAAAAGGGCCGAGGTCAGGGGCTCGGGAAACGTGCTCCACTAACCTGTGTGTGCTAATTTTGCCAGAGAGGTCCCCCAGGCGTGCAGGGCCCTCCGGGGCCCCCGGGGCCCCCTGGAGTTCCGGGCATCGATGGCATCGACGTAAGTTTCCATCTCTTGTCCTCCCATGGCCCACTGGGTGCACTGTGGGAGAGTGTGGGCTATGATGTGGACCATTGACCATGAGGTGCAGCGGTGCTCAGAGATGTATTCACCAAATGCAATGAATGTCTCATGATGATGAGGAGAATGTTGCTATGGGGGGAGGAGTGGGGTGAGGGGGGTGGGAGGGTATATGGGGACCTCATATTTTTTGAATGTAACATTAAAAAAATAAAGACAAAAAAAAGTTTCCATCTCCAGGTCCCTCTGCTCCCCCAGCCCCACCCTTTCTCTAGAGGCTCAGCAGAATCTTTAGAGAGGGCCTGACGCCCCCAGTAAAGACAGGATTGGACATGTGTGATGGGGGAGGAGGGATAAGCTATGCTGCCCAGGGATTTTCGGGTGTGGGGATAAGATGTGACCCTGTGGGTCATGAACCTTCGCCCTTCGCCCTCATCCAAGCGGTGAACTTGCGAGGGGTTCTTCCAGCGGTTCCCAAGCACCTCTCACGTCTGCGCTCTCCTTTTCTCCTCTTGCTCCAGGGTGACCGAGGGCCAAAGGGTGCACAGGGTCCCGCGGTAAGTTGATCGGCGCTGTTGCACTCCACTTCCCTCTTTTGGACCGGGATTGTAGACAGGTGCGTCTGCAGGCGCTCATTTTTGGACCGTGTTCTCTCTCTCCTTCACCCTCTCGCCGCTCAGGGTCCTGCGGGAGAACCCGGAAAGCCAGGAGCTCCAGGCAAACCCGGGACACCAGGCGCTGACGTGAGTATCCCTTGCTGCTGGGGCCCACCCAGCCCGTGTGTGCGCGAGAGAGTGTGCGCGTGTGTGCGGGGTGAGAGAGAGACATGCACGCACATATTGGGGAGGGGGCGGGGTGGTAGTGGGAGAAGCTCAACCGTGAACGTGAACTTGGCCTCCTAACGTGAACTTGGCCTCCTGGCGCAGGGCGAGCAGCTTCTGCAAAGCGCCTATGAAGGTGCAGAGGCGGTTCTTAACCCTTTTTGTTCCACGGACCCCTTTGCCAGCCAGGTGAAAACCACCCACCCTTTACTACATCCACACTGTACTATTATTATTTAATAAATATTAATATACACACCAGCACCAACATGTCCCCACAAGAGTAATGTGGTTTTTTTTTGTTTTTGTTTTTTGTTTTTAATTTCAATTCAAGCTCAAGGACCTGTGAAAAACCTCTCAGGGGGAGAATGCACTGCTGACATTTCTTCTTGTCAGAAAACAGACCGGTTCTGGGGTCCTGCCCCTAACAGTCAACTTCCTTCTCACCCTTTGAACTCACAGTCCCACCAAGGGGCAAGGGATGTGCTGGGAGGTCAAGGAGGGGCGACCTATCTGCCTCTGCCAGGGCTAGGGCGCACGCCGGTAGTCTCCCCTCTTGAGCTTTCATGGGAGCCCTAGATTAATTTAGAAAAAGAAGCTTCAGGCAGGTGAGGGGCAGGAAGAGGGGAAAAAAGATGCACTTGGGGTGCATGGGAATGGGGTAGCAGCAGGGAAATGATCAACACACAGAATAGAAAATTCAAACTCCAGTTTTCCATATTTCCATGGTGTTTTTCCTTGGCTGGCATCACTGACAGAAATGAGCTGGCCAGTGTTGCTTGAAGATTAGAAACTAGCAACCTCTCCCCGGTTTCTTCAACTGCCCCCCCTCTTCCCACAAATCTGAGGGATGCCCAGATGTTGTGTAATATGGTAAACACAACAGCAAACAGTGTTTCTTAAGAGCAAAATGACTTCAGGATGCTAATCTTCTCCTCTCTCCATGCATTTGACTGATACTTACTGAGGTCCCACTACAAGTGGGCCGTTGATTCTGGCGCTGGGATATAGAATATAAAATATGACATCTGTTCTCAGAGAACAGTGCTGCATCCCTTAGGTTCGCCTTCAGTTTATCACTGTGTGGTTTCCAAAAACAAATGAGTTCTATGTGAAAGAAAGCACCTGGAAACCTTTATTATTTCCAAGTATTTTTGTTTTGTCTGCAGCTTAAGATATCCTTCATTTTGAGAGAAAAAAAGAACAGCTGTACTTTAGTTGGTATTACAACATGATTTCTATATAAGGCTTACCATAATGAGAAATCGGTCTATGCTATTTCCTGCTTTAGAAGTCAGAATTTGTTTTACATTACAAAGTCGTTAGTTTAAACTTCCTATGTTTACAAATTGGAAGTACATGTGGCTTCTAATGACTAGTATTTGAATAATACAAACTGAAGACCAAACTATTATTTGGATTATTCCTGAAATTATATAATTTCTTGCCTATCAAGTTCTTTAAAACACTAAATTTCTTGAAACTGCCATACTATAATAAAAGGGTCTGATAAATACAAGGGCACTTAATAAACTAGAAATAGATAGCATTTACTTTTACCTTTCTTTCAAACTTGGAATTGTCTTTTGTTTTGGGTGAAAAGAAAAGTTCTGATTAAATTAGTTTTCTTTTTTTTTTTGGTGATTAAAGCATAAATGGTTCATCTGAAGTCTCATCTTGCTATTGAGTTGCAGTATAATTTCAGACAGAGAGCTAATAATGCTACAATTTAATGGTGCTTTTTAAAAAAATCTTGATCAACAAATTCGTCTTTACCCTTTACCATGAGGTCATAAAAACAATCTCTGGTTTTTCTATATAATTTCTCCACTTTAACAGAAATTTTGCAGAAGCAATGAAACTGCTTTGAGATCTTCAGAACAACAATGTAAATAACAACTACAAGTAGGCTTTTTCTTTGTCTGTGGTTGTAGTGCCATGATGCATAACAAACCCTGATTTCAAATATTAAGAAATGTAAAAGAATAAGGTTTCTTAGATCATAGAACTTTAACCCTGGAAAACCCTCTTGGAGAAGCTGTTGAAGGCACTTGGCCAGTCTCTTGGGATGGAGGAGGAAAGCAGAAGCAAAGGCCAAAAAACAGGAAGGAGAGAAAAAAGTAGGAAACCCAAATATGTGCCAGTATTTTAGGCATTTCCTAGAACTAAGTAAAAAAGTAACTCTACTAATTTGCATCTCTATACAACTTTCCCCCCAAACACTGTTACATATATTATTTCCTTTAACTTTACAATAACTAGGAAGTAATTTTGGGCTAATATTGTTTTCTACAGATGAGGGAACTGAACATTTATGAGGACAAGTGATTTTGCCAGGGACGCAGAGTCATCTAGTGACTAAGTTAGTGAATGAATCCAACTTCCTGGATTTTTAGACTCTATTTTAAGACAATTGTGCCTCATGCAGATACAAACGAGATTCTTTAGTAAATGAAGGATGGGAGAGAATAGGGAAGAAAGCTTTACCAACCAAGGAAAATGATATGGGTGATTCAGTGGATAATAAAAAATATTTATAATGAATATCTTATAGTTATTTGCACATATTGGTGTGTTGTATATTCTCCAAATTTTTAATTGAAGTCACATCAGACATAAGATTTGGGAGCTGAAATGCTTTCTTACTCAACTCTTTGGCTCATTTGACATTTCCTTATATTTTACATTACATTGAG
Organism: Dasypus novemcinctus; assembly: GCF_030445035.2. NCBI lineage: Eukaryota > Metazoa > Chordata > Mammalia > Cingulata > Dasypodidae > Dasypus > Dasypus novemcinctus. Next base: position 41,762,746 of record NC_080683.1, on the reverse strand, counting down.
AATGGGCAACTTTGACACTAATGAAGCCCAGTAACTAAATTAGAATTTGCTGTCTCTTCCTAGCCATAATTATTATTATTATTACTTTTTGTTGGTAAAGCTGAGTGTAGCATAGAAGCTTAAGCTCAAACCTCTTTTTCTTCCACTCTTTGGTTCATTGCAAAGCTGTACTTTTTGGTAATGTTAAAGAGTGGTTGATCAGATAATGTTTGGGAGAGTCTGAAAGGAGCATGGTTCAAAATTAATTATCTTATATTGGGTGGATTTTTGACAGAATAGGTAAAAGAGTTATGACAGCTATGCTTGTAGAATTATGCCTCGAGTCTCATGAGCTGAGCCACTGGAATGGTGGAAGGAAATCACCATTGAGGACTGCTGTTTTTTGCAGAGCAGCAGTGTGGAAGTTCAGAACACAACTGCTTCAGTATCATCCCATATATAACTTTATCTTCATAAACATTCATATGAAAGCAATTCTTTCTGCCAGTGGTAATATTTTCCTCTGTCATTTCTCTGAAATGAGACTTAGAGAGTTTTACTGCAATTTGAATTTTGAAAATTGTGTGTGCATGCTGTATGTGAGTCTCTCCATGTATATGTGCATGTGCATGTATATATGTATTTCAAGTCTCTATTTTCATGCTAAAACTTTAAGCTTATTCTTCTTTTTCCCTTATGGACATATACGATTACAGCTTTGTTATTATCTTGTACCCAAAGGACAAGTATATTGTTATCATCAGTGATATCAAAGCGATATTCTTATAGGTACTATTTTTTTGTGACAGATATCCTATGAATGTGTATACTTGTTATACCTAGCAGATGTGATATGATTAGTGTAATGAGTTATGAAATTATTCTGAAAAATAAGTATAAGTGGAAATAGTTGGGTATTGAAGAAATCTGGTAAGGTCAAGAAGTACAATGCCCATGGTAAATATATATTTATAGATTTTTTTGTTTGTTTGCAAAACACTTTCTTAATGAGGTTTTAAACTCTGTGATGGCAAGCATGTCTTATACTTCATTTGAACTCTTTCCAGCATCTAGAGCAGTGCTAAATATATAATTCTGATGATAATAATAGCTAACATTTATTCAGAGATTACCTTGTGCCAGGCATTGTTCTGAGCACTTAAAATGTGAAGTCCTATTTAATTCTCAAAGTGACAATATTGGGTAGATATTAATATTATACCAATTTTACAGATTAGGAGGTGGAAGCACTGTACAGTTAAGCAATTTGTCCATGGTTGCACAGCTAATTAGTGACAGTCAGAATTTGAACCAAAAAATAAAGATGATGTAGAGTCAAATGCAATATCCATCTACCTAAAAGGCTAACCTAGATTAACTTTATTCAGTGATTATGCATTAAGTGTTTGCTAGATGCCAAGTGCAAAGTGCTGGGACTGCAAAAGACACCTCTTTCCTCATGAAGTTTAAAAAAATTTTTTTTAACATAGTTATTTCATAACAGAACTCACAGTAACATCTGATACCAGAATCCATTTTCAAATTAATTCAAGGAACTTCCCAGTGATAAACATAATTTATCATGTCTTAAGGAAGATGCTCTAAATAAGAAGTGATGTGGAAGTAGTGTCCTGGTTATCAGTCATTTACTTGGTTCTGCATTATTATATTACAAGTGAAATTTTCCCATGTATAGTAGATACTTTCCTCTAATCGTGCCAGTTATCCCAATCTCAGATTGAAGAAGGTTTGTTGAGTCTGAACTTGGGAATTGACTAGGATTAGTCTTGGAGGGTATATGCATCAGTGGTGAGTTAGAGGTCCCATAAGACAACTATGTCATGAAGTTTATAAAATTAATGTGCTGTACAGAAAGTGGTTTCAGAGAGTGTCCTGGATGTATGGTTTGTTGAAATATAAGAGCAAACATTCCATTACCTTAAGTACTCCACAGCTAATCATGTGGGAGATTGAAAAATCAAAGACATCCTATCAAAAATTCTTGCTGCTGTGGTTGTTTAATATTTTTTCTCTTTGGTCAATTTCTAGTAATTAACATTTTCAACTCACTTTTTCCCTACCTTATTAATTTGCTCTATAGACTTGTTAGGGAAATTATTAAATATAGAGAAATGTAAAAATGATGGATAATGAAATTTCATGCAATTTCTAAATGGATTGCATGAAAGCATTCTCTTGATTTTTATGCAAATTTTTATGGATTACATATGGATTTTTGGTGATTCATTTTAAATAGGTCTTTCAGATTTTGAAGGGATCCTTCCCTCAGTTAAACTGTTTAAGTGTTTTAAAAAAATCTTGGTAATAGATTTTGAAAGACATGTATGTGTATGTGTGTGTGTGTGTGTATCTTTAACAAGGTATTATTTCAAGATTACACTGAAAATGCCAATATCTGAAGCTGTCAAAGAGTGAAGAAAAGTAAGATTACAATAAAATGCATCTCTACCAAATATGGAAATTCAGATATACATCTAGTGTATCATGCTTCAATATCTATATATTGAGGATGGCAATAAACTAAGTATTATTAGGGGAAATGATATGTTTAGATCTGATTTAATAACTGCTGTAGAAAGGTTAATGATAGTTATAAACATGGTTTATAATAATAGGCACACAAGAATATATACTTAATTATAACTTTTTATTTTTATCTAAGGAAGGAAATATAGAAATATGCATGCTCTTAAATGTTTCAATTGAAAAATTTAATGTTCTTCAATATACAATTATCATTGCCAAAAGATAGCTAGAGGGCTTTAAGTGCATCTTGACTGTAAGACAATATTGAGATTATTTGCCTTTAATTCCTATTGAAGAAGCATTTTATTAATTCTCAAGACATTATTTCCAAATAGTTAGAGAGACATGTAGTGTTTTTATTTTATAAATTAAATAAAGGAAAAGTACCAGAGTAAATGGCAGAGCCAAGACTTTTTGTCTCATCAGACTTAGTTAGTAGAATGCTATAATTGCTGTTGCATTTTTCAGAGCAAAGACAAAAGAAAAACAAAAAACTCTAAATTATTGGGCAATACAGTGAGTAAGAAGTTAGGAGTAATGATATATGATAGAATTTATCAACATAAAGTAACCAACAGGCAGATCTGTTAAAAGTTATCTTTGAGTAGGATATAGAAATGTATTTCTTTGTAAATATTTGCGTCATACATATATAGTCACTGTGTACATAATTAATTAATATATTATCTGCCTAATGGTTTGCTTAAGCATGCTACAGTAGTTCTATCACAATTTATCTTACTTTATTAGGGATTAACAGGACCTGATGGATCTCCTGGCTCCGTTGGACCAAGAGGACAAAAAGTAAGTTTTCTACCTGTAATTAATTGTTGGAGTATAAATTTAGTGATGTGTTTGCAAATTAACTAACAGATAATTGTAAAACAACTGAAACATGCTGGTCCAACTAAAGTCGGGTTTAAAAACACCAAGATGGGGTGTTCTAATGATTGCAATATGTATGCAGCTTACATATTTACATACTCATGCTTCCAAAAGCTAAGTACAATGAGATTATTTTTATTTTTAGGGAGAACCTGGGGTGCCAGGATCTCGTGGATTTCCTGTAAGTAAATGTAAACTGACAGAATTGAAAATCTCCTATCTTTAGGTAAAATTCTGCCATTCTAAAATTTTAAAATACAGTTTTCTGCATAATATACATGACAAAGGAATTCCTGAATTATCTGCTATTGTAAGCTTTTTACTATGTTTCTGTGGGTACACAATTTTTGAGAAACATCTGTATCTATTTGCAATAGTGTTTCCCAATAGGCGACTCCACCCTCCAAACTCCTCCCTTACACTCTGCCTATTGATAGACATTTCTTGTATGACAACAGTAAATATACTAAATATTCAATGTTTTGGCTTTGCCATCACATAATTTTCTTCATATAACTGGTTTTTCCTCTAATGAAATATCAACAGATCAGGTATTTTCACTTACATGATCTCCTGGTTAGCCTTTTCCTACCTTGCTCAATCTGGTAGATTTGTGTGTATTTATACAAATAAAAAGACTAAGATCTCAGGCTGTTTTACCTTACTATGTTGTTCTTGTCATTAATCTGCATTTCCCCCTTTTTTTCTGCTTGTTCTGTTTGCTTTGCCATATTTCAGCGTCTGTCAACTTTTCCATTATAAGTCTATTTTCAGAAGTGAATCACTTGCTGGCCTTTCTCCCATATGTCTCAATTCAAATCTCAATGTCTTATAGAGGTACCTTTTTTTATTTAGTGAAATTTTTCAGGCATATAGATGCCTGACAGGTGATATAACTTATTGATTACTTTGGTATATTTAAGCATAACATCCATATCTCAAATTGATCCATATATTAAAGTGTTTAAATAGGAGTAATTTTTCAAAGAATGCCTCAAAAGAAATCCACTTATGATTAAAAGATGACACTCATGTGAAATTCTTGCTTTTGGGGGCTGCCTAAATAATTAGAGATAATTATGAAATTATCAGAAGGTATGAACTGCCACTGGAGGTTTCATATATGGATATTGTAGAGAGGCAACTCTGGAATAAAAAGCTGACATGAATATGATATCAGAGCGCTGTGAATAAAAGCTGTCCTAGCCAATGCTGCAGAGAAAAGAGTAATGAGGTATACCAAGGAGAAAAGAGTGACCCTGGGAAGCAAAGAGAGAGAAAACAGGATTCTAAGCAGCTGAGATTCGGATTCAACAAGCATACAGCTAGGGTTTACTATATTTTGGGCCCTGTGCTAGGAACTGGGGCTATGAAGATGAATAAGATGTGGTTTTGATCCCTGATTATACATGGTTTGATGTTAGTAAAGAGATATAAAGTGTTAGGAGAGGGAGGCAGAATGATTAGCTTTAAAATCAAATTCAGCGTATTAAATTAGGATCTGACTATGGGTGATTTCAGGAGGGACCCTATTTTATTTTCAATAGCTACTGGATTTGGTATCTGGAAATATAGCCCTAATTGTCAAGAGGGGTATGTTTCTGACCCTTTTTTCTTCTCTACTTCTTGTTTGGATAATTTCTAAACCTCACTTATTATGAATTGTAAAACAGCTGTATTGCTTTTAATCTAAGTTTCTTACAAAATGCCATAAAGAAAAAAATCTAAACTATCAGTTCACGATGTGTCTCTTTTTGAATGTTAGTAAGTTCTCCTGAGGGCAAGCAGGGATGACTAATTTTCTTAAGCAAATTTTGGAAAAAATGTTATTGTTTAGCTTAGATAACAAAGGAATGTTTGAGAAACTAACAAGCTTCTGCTTTCTTCAGAAGCAAAGCTATGTTTGCTTTTCTTTGTCCAGTGCTTTCTTTAGAATAAGCATCATATGTTTATTTAGACTTTTAGTTTATGGTTGATTTTTTTTACCTGAATTATGTCTGGGCTATGTCTTTATAATAAGTATAAACCATAAGTCATAAAATAATTTTTCTTTCATTTTCAGGGGCGTGGTATTCCTGGACCCCCAGTAAGTATCATTTCATTGTTTATTTTTACAAAGTCTATAAAAATGACCTAATTCTAAAATCCTGCCTTATTTTTTAAATAACCCTTTCTCCAGTAGTGTTTAAAGTGTCCTATCTGCATGAGTAACATGATCTTACATGTCCTATCTACATGTCATTAGTGGCTGCTAATACCACCACCCCTATTCTGCTAAACAAAATATTTGATTAATTTAGGACATTTCTGCTCCATTTGAAATAATTGAAGTTTGGTCAAATATGTTATTGCTGCATTGGAAACCAAATATGGCATAGATACATAATTCTAACTCAGCTTAACATATTTGATATTATGTAGATAGATTTTAAAAATATCCATAAATAATCTTCTCCCTTTGATTTGATGACTTCAGGGTCCTCCTGGGACAGCAGGACTTCCTGGAGAACTTGGCCGTGTTGGACCAATTGTGAGTACCACAGTGCATTTTGACAGACACTTGCTCATTTAGTAAACAAATGTTACTTGGGAAGGCAGATTACCCTGAGCATCTTCCTGAAAATCCAAAAATGGCAGGTGAATTGAATACCAGTTCATAATATTGATGAGGAACAGGAATAATAATTCTAACTTGTTTTTGTGGAGTGATTTTAATTTTTTCCTCAAAGTTTTCAGCTAGTTTTTTTCTCAGCATCCACATTTAATGGTCAAGGCAGAGAATTCCACCTCTATTTTAAAGAGTCACAACCAGGATTGGGGTTCAGTATCTTTTTTATTAGACTCTTCACATGACATGAAAAGGAAATAGACTAAATGTACTGCCACTTATATATGTGGCATTATTAAATTATAATTAAACCAACAAAACCTAACTTTAGGCAACAAATAACTGGACTTCATAGAACAAATTGCTGGGAAACAGTGTTTTATGTTAATATTCAGTAAATAGTTCAAATATATTGTTTAAATAGTGACATTATAGGAAGGTAAGTAACTGTAAACTCTTTAAGGTAAGGGGCCAAGTATTATATACCTTTCTTGTTTCTGTGTGTGTGCTTATTGTTTGACTGATTTCCTTACTGAACAAATGAATGAATAAAAAATGATTATAAAATTAAAATAAATTGTAAGATGCTTCCTGTTTCCTATGGTAAAACATTAAAAAGGAAAATACATGCCAGGAGAAAACATTGGGTGTTAAGACTAACTGGAACCCATTTTCATCTTAACGGCTTATTTGAATTTAGCAATCTTTGATTTTCTGTTCCATTTGCAAGAGAGTGCAGTGAAAGTTAAAGTGATGGATGGTGGGTGGACAGCACCCATGAGTCAGGCACAGTAAAGATTAACCTTCCATTTCACGACTTCAGGCTGGGTGGACTCCTCAGTGTAGCAAATGTTTTTATTTTGCTATGATTGACTGAAAGATACTACCTGTATTGGCTACTCCAGTTGCTCTGTAAATCAAGTAGAGAAATACGGAATGCTTCCAGTTTGTTTTCAGATTAGACAAAATGGACGTCCTTCAGAGAAGAATTGGCTTTGTCTTTTTTTCTTGCTTTGTCTTCTTCTGCTTTGTTTTATTATCTCCATGAGACTTCAACGCCCTTATTATTCTGGCTTTGTGGAGCTAATTGGTTTATGGGCCTCCCATTGATTTTGGTGGCAGGTGTATGCATGGTTGAGCTCTGTAGGGATTTCTAGTAATACCATTCTCTCATGCCTTGCCAGTTTTGTGTGCTCTGTTTTGACATGTATAACCATGATGTCACAATTTTCAAATAACTTAGGGTGACCCTGGGAGAAGAGGACCACCTGGCCCCCCTGGCCCCCCAGGACCCAGTGTAAGTGATTTACAGCTTGAACTTCTCTTTCCTTCTGAGAGTCAGGACCAAAAATGGAAGTGCCTGTTAACGGAGTCATTGTTATAACCCTCCAAAATAGCTCTCAGATTTCTTCACCCACTCAGAGCATGGATCTTTTTAAGTCAGAAAAGTAGAAGTATCACTATAATTTAAAGGCAGTTTTTCAGGCAAGGCGTACACAATACATCTGAAATCCTTTGACCCTTATGAATTATTGAATGCCCAAAACTTGGACATATAAAAGGAGCATTTTCAAATGAACTAGTTTTTACAAAGGGTTTACACAGTAAGAAAATTTAAAAATAGAAGTTTAAGTAGGCTATAATCCCTAATTTTAATTTATGATTCAGAGTTACCTGTTTTCTATTCTTTTTCTGATTTCATCTCAGTTCAATTCTCTTAAAGAGATTCTCTACTGCAATATAGGATTCTCTAAAGGGATATTCCTGACTCAAGCTTTTAGAATATTTGGATTTACATGCTGCTATTAATTCACTATATTTTATTAAACAAATATGCTTATTACATTTTTTTCCAGTGAACTTTCTTTCATTATTAGATTTGGCATAATTATATAACTATATTCTTAACTTCAGCTTTTCATTTACTTTAGGGAACAATTGGCTTTCATGATGGTGATCCATTGGTAAGATGTTTTTCTTTTAAGAAATACAGTTGTAAGTCAAAGATCATGTAATCTTCAGGCAAATGAATTCACTTTAAAATAATCCCACTGGAATATACTGTGTTGTACTTGTATACACTCGGAGCATAACATTTTTTCATTATTGAAATAACTTTGTTTTTCCCTGATCTTTTTACTTTATGACTAAGGGCTGCTTTTCACTAGAGCAGCCCAATTTTAGGAGACAGAAGTCAAATAACTCCATCTGAGTCTTGTTTTATTTGAAAGCTAATATTTAGATGATGTTGGTAAACTTGGTCCATTTGTCAAGGGAATATAGTTATTTCAGCAGCGGGAAAGAGGAGAGTTGGATCAGCTCATTGGATCAAGCAGGCTATAATAGGTTGTTTGTAAACATATTGTTTTTTTTATAAATTAAATCTGAAACAAATACGGCAAATATTAACATTTCATAAATCTCAGTAGTGGACACATGAGAGAAATTTGTTATATTTTCTGTGCTTTTCTGTAAGTTTGAATTGTTTCCAAGTTTAAAAAAGAAATGAAAAAAGAAAGAAATATTCAGTTATTTGATGAATGTAATTGCATTGGGGTTCTGTAGCTGGAATCCCTATCACTTTGTCACAAAATGGGAGCTCTGGTTTATTCTTTCTGTCTCTCTCTTTGGCAGTGTCCTAATTCCTGTCCACCGGGTCGCTCAGGATATCCAGGCCTACCAGGCATGAGGGTAAGAGAAAAGTTTGAGTATTTTATTTTCAAGAATGTTGCCCACAGAAAAAAATGGAGCCTTTACTTTAGTTACTTGCTTTTCTGGTGCAGTGATGCCACTTTGATGGATTAGGTAAATCTGTGCTTGTGGCATTTATTCGGTCTTAAACATTCCATCTGGCGACCCTGACACGTACTCCTACTGAGACAAAGATGTTAATTATACAATTCCTCTGTAGTTCAGGAAAGATATACCAAGAAAATGCACTGGATTGAGAGAATCTGGAACATCAAACCCAAGTTCAGAAATTGGCCTCCTGTGGAGAAGGATGGGGAGTAGGGTGGGGATTTGCGTCTGTTTTAGTTTTTAAAAAATTGGAGAAACTGTGCAAAATAGGCAGGAAAAGAGACTTTCCAAAAGTGTTTTTATCTCACTCTACAGTTATAAGTACCGAAAAAATTTCCATAAAAACAAAAATAAATACCAAATGCTAGGAACAAATGACTTTCTTTCTCTATCTCTGAGTCTGAATAATTTTGAGGAATTCCAGACCAATGGAATTCTGGTATGATCTGAAAGACCCTGAGGGGCTGGTTTTCCCATTAAGATTTTCTCTAGGGTAGTTCTGGTGGGTTCCCAGAACTGCAGAAGACTCGGGCCTGTATTGGTATCTTATTTTCCAGAAACACTTTCACTTTTGGGACAAGAAAGGCTCTGAGAGGTGCAAATGCAGACAGATTTAATTTTGCAATCTTTGTCTCACAGTTGCCTCATGGTACTGACCAAAGCACATATATACTTAGAACTACCAACCTGATAAGAAAATTTAGGACTCTTCTCTTCATGCTACGTGGCCTTAGCTGACTGCCCTTTATTGCTTTCCTTGGTGCACTTAAAGTTGTGTACAGGAAGAGGCAAGAAGTTGAGCATCTTTTAGCAGCACATCTGAAAGTTATGCATCTTCTACCAGTCATTCTTCCATGAACTCTTGGAAGGAGGTGGTAATAGAAGAGATAGAAGAGTTTTCAGAGTAGTGTCCAGAAAGGAGGAGATGATCAGTTAAACTGGGTCAGAGCGATCACCTTTGGAAAGCAAATTTCTGGTGCTGGAGAAGATATGATGCTCTTAACACAACTGTGAGAGAAAGTTGGGGAATCAGGGACCAGCAAGCAAGTATCAACGAATCTTGTAGCTGAACTAGGTAATGGAGGTTGTGCTATTCTAGAACAGTGTTTTATGATGAACCAGAACTGATACTTACTACATATAGCAATCATGCTTAGTGCATGTGTGTAATGTGCACAGTGTTACTAAGGTTGTTTAAGGTAGGAATTTTCTTTTCTTATGTACTTTTTATGTACTTTTTCTTAGTACATTGACATTGTTTGAGGGGAGGGAGATCACTTTATGAGCCTTCTGACCATTTTTTGTGTACAATTTTAATTAATTAATTTTATTTGTTAGGGCCATAAAGGGGCTAAAGGAGAAATTGGTGAACCGGGACGACAAGGTCACAAGGTAAGAAAAATTAGTATTTCGTGGGTACACTGTGACTAGAAGATAGTGATTACTTTTATTATGATGAATTATAAAGAATACAAAAGCATGATATTTTACCCTTCCTTTTCAGATGATACTTAACAAGTCCCTAGTAGATGTATCAATATTCTAACAATTATATTCTCTGGCATTTTATTACAGAAAACAAAGCACTATGCATTTTCATTCTTTTCTGTGTCACTACCTATTTTTTCCTTTCAAATCAATCACATTCTTTTCTTTGCTCTTGATAGTCAAATGTTATTCAGCTAGTTGTTCTACTCCACCAAACAAAATTTTATGACAGGGTGTAAAATTATGTAAGTGTTACTGAGATTAGCAAACAGAGAAGTTGGTTATTGGTTTACAGCTTCTCATCTCAAGTTCTGAAATAGTTTATCTTTTTATTTCTGATCTCATTTCAATAAAACTTCGAAATTTACAATAAGCTGGAAGTTAGCAATAGGATATATACTTGTATCTGGATAGAAATGTGGACTCCATAGCACAATTTGCTCTGGGGCTGGGGTGTCCTGCAGAAAAACTAATGATGAAATCTAAGGTAACTTAGAGGTAATTATTTATGAGGTTTTCTTTTTGTCCACTGAAATCACCTTAAGTATCTAAGATTTTACTTCCTGCATAGTAGAATTTGCCCATTAGTTTTATAATATTTCACAAAATGAACTGCTTTCATTAATGAGATTCCTCTAGACTCTGTTGACATGTTCTTCTATGCCTTTATTGGGCACTGGGCAGCAGATCAGTAATTTTCTTTGGAAGTCAAGATCTAGAGAGGCAATTTATTAATGTCTTCAGGCATTAATATCCTTGAAGTCTTTTTAAAACCAGTCTGTTGAACAACCTCAAATAATCAGGATAAATAAGCCAATTTTTTGGTTCCTTAAATGTCACAGTTGGGATATTTAAGTTTTTATTACTTAGGTTCTGAATAGTTGAGGCATTTTATTCACCTGGAATTCAACTGCTGGGTTTCTGATGTCAGACTGTGGAATTGAGTCTGGAAATTTCTCTGTGTGCCAAATTCCTTCATTGAATCTTAAAATTTGCAATTAAAAAATTCAATAAACATTTATGTAAGTACCTGCTATAAACCAGGGTTCATTCTAAATGCTGGGGGCACATCAGTGAATCAAAATGTGTTCCATCATAGGAAACTGATTAAATTAGCTCTGGCATTTCCATAATATAACAGAATATCATATAACCACAAAAACAGGTATGTAAGAATATTAAATCACATCACAAGATGCTCGTGAAGTGAAACTTATAGTAAAGCAGCTGTAGTAGACGTCTGTTATTTTTCCCTTCCTCCTCCTTTCTGTGATCACTTTGCCTTTGGGGTACTTCTGCTTCCCCATCCCATGTGACTTGAGGATGTAGCTACCAATCAGTTGTCTCTCCAACTTTCTCTGTAAGACTAGTGTTTTTTATATTTATACAAGTTAGTTATCTAAACTCTCAAATTTGATTTGGTCTTCAGTGAAGAATCTAGAGAATTTGTTGGTATATCAGGTAATTTGCCAAAATTTTCATTGATGTTGTTTTAAATTCTTTTAATTTATTTCACATTTTCGTCACTCAAAACTTTAGGTAGTGTCTCTGTAAATTGATGTGGAAAGATAGAATGACAATAAGTCAATTCATTCATTACTAAAACACTATGTAAGACTCTCATAATCCTTTAAAAAATCAAGTATAAGTGATTTATGCATAACACAGTTCTTTGCATTATATACCTCTCTATTTCCTTCTTTTTTGCATGTGAAAATCTATACATATATTATAATCTCTGAGAGCAAGACAATGAATGAAGTGAAATTTTTAATAAATAATGTAAATGGATTTTTAATGTACTGTTAGGTACAAATATTAAAAATGGAAATTTTATCATGAGTAACTTAAAAAAATAAGATTTATATTACCAAAGAAGATGTAGGGCATTATATTTATTGCAAAAAAGTAAAGCTTGTTGGAGAGAAATTATTTTTTTTTCAGAGTCCAGGAAGTAGTATTTCAGTAAGGGACAGGAGTTGGACTTCTTTTTGGAATATTTTAACATTTTAAATTACATCAGAGTTTTGCAAAATTAATATCAAAAAGTCAAAACAAATGAAGAAGATTTCATTGGCAATGACAACCAAATAGTTGAAATATGTTAGAACAAACTTAACAAGAAACATCTAAGACTAATATGAAGAAATTAGCAAAACTTTATTGATGAAAATGAAAGAGAAAAGATTTGACTAAATAATGAGATACATTGAGTTCCAGGATATAAAGATTTAATATTCTGAAGATTTAAATTTCTTACTAATTAACAGATTTGATTAATATGATATATTAACTTAACATAGTCCTAATAGAAAGCAACTAGGATTTTTTAATGAAGATTTGCCCAATTCCAAAGTTCATCTGGAAGAGTAATATTTAGGAAATATGAAAAGTAAGAGTAACTATAAATAAAAATAAAGATAAGGGAATTCTCTTTACCTGATATTAAACTGCATTATAAAACTTCAATAATTAAAATGTTGTGATGTTGGCACTAAAATAGCCAGGGGCTACTTTATCTTTAGCCAGTGTGAACAGTGAACATATATCAGAATTATCATTTGACCCAGCAATCCTACTTTAGGTACCCAAAAGAATTGAAAGCAGGGGTTTAAACAGCTATCAGTACACTGATGTTCATAGTGGTATTATTCATAATTTCCAAAAGATAGAAGTGTCCATCAACCAATGAATGGATAAATAAAATGTGGTATATATACACAGTGGAATATTATTCAGCCACAAAAGGGATAACATTCTGATGTGTGCTATAATGTGAATGAGCCTTGAAGACATTATGCTGAGTGAAGTAAGCCAAACACAAAAGGACAAATATTGTATGATCTCATTTATATGAAAAAATTAGAATATGCAAATTCATAGTGTGGAGAAACTAGAATACAGGTTGCCAGGGACTGAATGGGGAGTTAATGTTTAATAGGTACAGAGTTTCTGTTTGGGGTGATGGAAAAATTTTGTAATGGATAGTGGTGGTGGCAGTACAACACTGTGAATGTAATTAACACCACTGAATTTATATTTGAAAGTGGTTAAAATGGGAAATTTTAAGTTGAATATATGTTACAGAATAAAAAATTTAAAAACCCATAGAATGGTACCATGCCAACAGCGAACCCTAGTGTAAAATATAGACTGCAGTTATTAGTAATTATAACAATATTTTTCATCAGCTGTAACAAAAGTACCACACTTACGTGAAGTGGTAATACAGGGACAACTGTGTGAGGTGTATGAGAATTTAGTACTTTCTGCATAATTTTTCTCTAAACTTACAAATTCTCTGATAAAAATTGCATATGTTACAAAAACTAAAATAAGAAAAGTGAAAATGAAGACCATAATTAAAAAATATGGTGATTTATGGGTTAGTTTAAATAGTATGACCACATTTTTCTACTAATCCACACGTAGAGAACTTGAATGCACACATATTCTCTTTCTCTGTCTCTCTCTTTGTATCTGTGTAGAGAAAAACTTTGAAAGCCTAGCCTCTAAAAGTGTTACTGGTATTTATAGTTGAATGGTAGGATTTGGATGGTTTAAATTTATTTGTATACTTCTCTGTAATGTTCTATAGTGACACTAGATTACCTGTGTAAAATAAATTTAAAAACGTATAGTAGAATAATTCAGGGGATGCCAAATGAAGTTAAAATGTACTGAGTTAGACCAAGCCTATAACTATGCTTATTTGCTAGGATAATATTTGGTGTGCTTTTCTCTCTCGTTTTTTAGGGTGAAGAAGGTGACCAGGGAGAATTGGGAGAAGTAGGAGCTCAAGGACCTCCGGTGAAGTATTTTTAAAAAATACTTAACTAGGATGTGCAAATATCCTTTTTCTTTTTTTTTCTCCCATGAATCTTGGAATGGTTTCTACTTAGCATTTAGGTTAAAATCATTACATTAACACAGTCTTCTCTGTTTTTCACCAAGATAGCATTGTGAGATTACCATTATTGGAAAATATGAGAGGGTCCCTTTTATACATCAAGTACTTTTGTGACAGAAAAATTCTACCTGGGGTCAAGTGATTGGCTCTCATCTACCATATGGGAGGTCCAGGATTTGATTCCTGGGGCCTCCTGGTGAAAAGCAAGCTGGCCTGTGTTGCAAACTGGCCTGAGTAGAGAGCTGGCCCATGCGGCATGCTGGCCCACATAGAGATCTGGTGCAGCAAGATGACACAACAAAAAGAGACAGAGAGAGAGACAATAAGAAACACAGCAGACTGGGGAGCTGAGGTGGTGCAAGAGATTGAGTACCTCTTTCTCACTCCGGATAGTCCCAGGATTGGTTCCTGGTGCTGCCTAAAGAGAAGACAAGCAGACACAGAGAACGCACAGCAAATAGAGAGAGCAGACAACGAGCCCAAAAACAATGGGGGTTGGGGTGGAGATAAATAAATAAATAAATCTTTTAAAAAGTCAGTATCTCTTCAAAAAAAGAAAAAGAAAAAATCTACGTGTAATTATATAGATTCATTTACTAGATTTCAGGGCCAGGTCATCTGAAAGCAAATACTGAGTACAAGAGGATGATATGCATCTTTCATGTTCTATCATACTACCACATGATATTATATATTGAGAAAATGTTGTGTACCCTGATTATGCAGTATACATATCATCCACTGGATTAATGGAGCTTATTCCAGCACGTAATCATTATAATTTGAATGCTTTTAATCATATCTTTTAAAAAAATGTTGGTCCCTTGTTCTTTGGCAGATTGCTGCAATAATGTGCACAGTAAGATAATTTGGGACATCAACATATTCCAATTTAAAATATATATTCAATCAGAATTCATGTTTCTGCACCATATGAAAGTGGAATTGTTATACCATTTTTTCTAATCAAATTGAATAATAATTTCCAAATATTCATTGAGCATTGCAGCTAGTCAAGTTATGGACCATATAGAAATTCTCAGAAATTAAAACGTTAGGGAAGACAAACACAGGGTCACCCTTCATCTACTCTGCTCTTCTCCACACAAATGTCCTTTTAAAATGAATTCAAGTTGCTGTGCAGGTTAGTGTTTACCTTAGAGCTTAAGGGAAATCAAGCTAAAGGAAATGAATCAGAGAGTCTAGAAGAAATAGACTGTTTTTAGGCCATATGAGGACTTTAAGCAGATCTGTGGAGGAGTCCTGGCCACTTTTTCCAAAAACTTGCCTTCTCTGAGATTTTAGATATGAGACAATAAGGGCTATCTTTCTCTGGTGGTAGAAAAGAATACACAGTGTAAGAGCTATACACTTTTTTGATCTTATGAAAATTTGGTAGGGGCTTAAACTTATTTTTTAAGCCATACCCCAAGATCCTCAGAACAGAATTTTTCAAGCATTAAAAAATATGTTTTCTTGGATTGAGCATCTATACTGGGTGCAGCATGCCTTAAACAGTCTCCTGGGGATATCATTAGTGCTTGCTAACTGTCTGGCTTTGGGGTGTGGGTATGTCAACGTGTTTCTGTAGAATTTACAGATTTTCACTTTTAAATATACATGAACCAATAAAGTAATGTATAGATTTATAAAAAAGGTTTTTCTTAGAACATTTCTACACAAACTGTATCTTCTGTCACCTTGAGGGACTATTTATGGTGTTTTCACTGCTTTTGATCCAAATAATTTTGGAAGTCTTAGGATCACCTTCAGAGTCAGTAAATGCGCTACACAAGAAAGAGTGGTTTTAATCCCTAGGGCTATATCCACTTTTTATCCGAAGTGGATATCCTAACCTGGATCACCCGGCACCTTTGAAAGTCCCATCATGCCTGACTGATCTCCACAGAATTAGTAGCTGACCTGAGTGAAGAGTTAGTTGCGGAATTGCCCCTTTTTCCAAAGTGAGAACGTGAAGGAAATGATTGGCCCATACCTGCTTTATCTTTAGCCCATGTAGACAGTTAAACTGTACAGAAGTGCCACCTTACTTTCTGATGGAATATATATTCACTGATGTTCCAGTCTCGCCCTTGACAGGATCCATTTTTGCAGCCATGTTCCTGTGGGGCCAGAGAGTCAAGAATAGTGATATTTTTAAATGTAACATTTTATGTGATCTATTAACTTAAAAAATTATTAAAAAATGAAATTAAATTAAAAATACAAAGGAACCGAGAAATCACACTGTACCCCATAATTTTTATGAATACCCACTGCTATGCCTGGAATGGGATGAGATGGGTTTCTGCTGCCCCAGGTTGGAATTTAGAATACCTTTTATCATAGAAATGGTGTAATGAATAACTAAAGTGGTGGATGCAGTCTCCAGCTTCAGGTATAGATCATAAGTTTTTGTGGGCTAGCCTAGGAACCTGGTTGGGAAAATTTATTCTATGGTCTAAAGTCACCAAGTTACAAATCATAAAGGAGGTGGAAATGACATTGTAAGTTCTGTCTGTGAGTTAAAAGATAAGCAAATACAAGATCATAATTCATCTTATGTGAATGATATTTACTGTTTTGTCATCAGTAATTGTGACAACTCCAGCTTTGTGTAAGTCATTAGAAGTTTTCAAAAGGGTTTTACCATCAAAAGAACTCCCCTTGAATTTTTCTTTCTAAACTAGGAAAGTTTGTCTATATAACGTCATTATTTCCTAGCATCACCTTTGGCTTTAAAAATATATCCTTCTTCTGGATTGGCTTTTCTGATAAGATAAAAGAATCTGTGCTTCAACTGAAATAATTCACTTCTCCTTTTTTACATTTCCAGGGAGCACAAGGTTTGAGAGGCTTCACCGGTGTAGTTGGGGCCAAAGGAGAAAAAGTAAGATGATAGTATAGTTGATGATAATATAATATCAAAGTATTAAATATTTAAATTTTTGGTCATTCAAAAATAACTTCTTATTCTCAGCAATAGCACTTTTTATTTGCTACTTTGTAGATGTGTGGCTAGATTTTCACATTTCTGTTGTAAGCATAGATGATAAAAATGTTACTGCTATGCATTGTACATTAAATTATATTGAGTAAATTAGAGTAAATAGGGTTGTTATATTTTATCTCTTCTGGTAGTTAACACTGATAATGATTTTTATTCAATTAGCATAGAAAGTTGCTTAGCCAGGCCACAGTGCCTGGAATGCTTTTGGCCAAGCAAGGCAAGGACAGAGTGAGCACAGAAGGGAAGAGGAGAAGAAGGTAGGACATTCCCAGGGACTCTAGGGTCATCACATTGGTGCCACAGCTGCCAGCTGATCTCCAAGCCCTGCACTCAAGAGGGATCGTGCACTCGTGGCTGGAGTACATCAATCCACTTGTGGTGCAGTCTCTGAAACCAGATTCTTAGCATATCTATAGTGAGGCACTCTGCAAGGTGCCCGGGAGTTTCAAATAGGAATCTTTGTCTTCAGCAAACTTATTTATTGGACGAGATGAATAAGTGGATAGCTAACTATCATGCAAGCAAGAGACATAAATCTGAGGGCAAGTGGTACGAAGGGTGCGGCTGAGGGAGTGGCTGACCTTGACAGGAGAACTGGGAGCGCTCACGGGGCTGGGGGGAAGATGAGAGCTGCTGCTGGTGGAGGATGGAGGGCGGGTAATGCTTGGCTGGGTCAATATCTTAAGCCAAAACAATTGAAATCTGAACGTTCATGATATGCTCAGAGATTTAAAAAAAAATTTTGTGTTTATTCCTCTGTGTGTGTGTGTGTGTATGTGTTTAGTAGGTATGTGTACCTTCTCTATTAGGTTTTTTTTTAACAAATCAATTTTATTGATACATATTAATAAAGCATACAGTTCACCCAAAGTGTATAATCAGTGGTATTTGATATAATCATATAGTTGTACATTCATCACTTCAAACATTATTAGAGCATTTTCATTATTTCAATAATAATAATAAACCAAAAACAGACAAACGAAAATTCTTCCCCTCAAACTCTCAATGCTTCCCCTGCCATACATAGTTGCTATTTTTGGCTATTCTTGCACATTTATTTATTTATTTATTTATTTATTTATTTATTTATTTATTTATTTATAAGTAGTTTTATTGAGATACATTCGTGTACCATATGATCTATCCAAAATGTATAATCAATGGTTTTTAGTATAATCACAATGTTGTATATTCATCACCAGAAATAATTTTAGAACAATTTCATTACTCAAAAAAAAAAAAAATCGACACCCCTTAGCAGTCATCTCTCAATTCCTCTATTCTTCCCCAGCCCTAAATAATCCCTAATCTAATTTAATCTTTATAAATTGATTATATTTACATTTTATGTAGAGTCATACAATATGTAGTACTTTGCATCTGGTTTCTTTCACTTAGCATAACGTTTTCTTTTGTCTGAAATTAACTTATTGTAGTATTAATACACATTAGTCCAGTTTCAAAGAAAAAAATTGGTTTTATAGATGTAATTTTATATGAATATTCATATTCACATGCAGTTTTACTATGGAATACATCTGTATCAGATATTAAGAAAACGTTTATCCTTCTTAGAAGGTACATTAGGAAAACAAATTTGTATGCCTTAGAAAATTAAAAAAAAATATTTACGCACCACTACCTCTGACCCTGGCCTCATTCTCTAGAATCTTTATGCTAATTTGTGTCAGTTCCATATAGAAGTGATGCAAAGAAGACTTTAATTAACAATTAAGTAAGAATAACTTGCACATTGTAGTGCTCAATAAATAAAATTCAGTCTTTTTAAAGAGATGCACAGTTTTGTGAATTGAAGCTCTGGCTTATTTGCTATTCTTTCCTTTATCTTCATTTATTCCCCACCAGTTTCTTACTTTATTTATCTCTTCTAAATATTTTCATTCTGCCTGGTTTTCTCCTTCAGCTACTTTAATTATTTCTTCTCTAAAAACACTTGTATTCTTAAAATCTTATTAGATTTATTCATATTTTAAGATTTGTGTTAGCTTAAGTAACATTCTGTGTGTGTCTATCCCTTTATTAAATGATAAATTGCATTTATTTTGAAGCTGCTGATACCTTGGTCTTCACTTTTTCTGGGTTTAAATCATTCCCTAAAATGTGTGACCCCTCACTTTGAAGCCAATTACTGTTCTTGATATTCACTTTACTTGAGGTATTTTTCTATATACTAGGTGTTTTTCAAAATTTCTCATTTCCCCAGATTTCTGTCAAATTGCTTTCAGAAAAAAAAAAAAAAAGCTTTCCTCATGAACTCAGACCCGTGGAGTGGTTACCTAGTAACAGCAATGTAGGTCTGAGCTGTGTTGAGCAGTAATAGAGCGAGTGAGTGCATCAAAGCCATTTCTACAATGCAAAGGCTGGGCTCTGCTCACATAGCGCTGGGTGAAAGATGAATTCAAGGTCTTTTTCAGGTCTTCCAAGTCTATTCCTCCCTGGTGAATGTAGAAGTATGCCTTCTGCTCTGTTCTAGTTCTTAGGGATCAAAGCATTTCAAGGCTCTGTGCTGCCTCTGCTTTTGTTGTGTTCTCTCTGATTCTACCTGTGTCTGAACATTTTATCAAAGGTTTTCCCCAATTTTTAATTCTTCCAGCAGATGCTGTCCACCTGGCTTTCTTGGCCTGATGTATGTCCAATACTCTTGAATGTTTTCCAATTATTTTATGCCCTCCTCAGTTCAACCCTGTTCATTAGGAGACCACCTGCTCACTTCATTTGCCCTTCTGCTTTCTCATTCACTTAGTAGTCGAGAAAAAGATTTAAAGAATGGGGTTGTATCCTGTAGTACAGCATATGGAGAGAGCATTAAAAATAGGCCGTATTTTTGTTTCAAAATCACATTTGATTTTTATAACAAGGTGATATGTATAATGTGTAGATAGAGATCATGGTAATTAGATTTATAAAGGTTTATGAAGTTCTTCAACTATCATTTGGTAGTGTGGATGTGTTGTTGAGAAAATAGGTTGCCTACTTTACACAAACTGAACCAAACTTCTATCCAGGATCGGAGAGGGGATGGTTGGGTCCTTGAAATAGTTCTTTTTCTGAAGAACATGATTGGACTTTTGATTCTAGATCTTGGAGGGAGATCCAGAGTATCAGAACTCCCTCCCACAGCTGTGGCAGCAGCAGAGGCCTTGGCAGCTGCTTTTTGGGTGGCTGCTGTGGCCTTCACCATTAATGAATTCCCAGAGCACTCTGAGAACCCCAGAAGGGGTGGCTGCCAAACGAGCTGCGCAGGCTCCTCCATTATGTTTGCCAAGTTCTCTGATTAGATGCCATCATTTTCATTCATGTAATTAACGGAGAATGTATGTAGTGTTAACTTAAAATATCAAAAGGGATTCAAAGATTGCATTTAAGGACTTTTGCTGTAATGAGTAGCTGTAAGTGTTTTCACATCGGAAATGTCTGATTAAATGTTCCTCATATATAAGAAACGCAAAGTCTTCTTTTCATCTGGCTATTAGAGTTCTTTAGAAGACTGACACGGCCTTTAGCATGCATGACTGATCAGCTGATTTATTTGTCTTGTTTTTTGCAGGGTGCTCGGGGCTTAGATGGTGAGCCTGGGCCTCGGGGTCTTCCTGGTGCACCGGTAAGTGGTTTTCTTCCTCAAAAACCTGATAGACTTTCCTTTAGCAATGATAGATTTTATTTAATCTCTATATATGCAAGTGGTTTATATGTGAATAATTAAAGTAGAAAACTGGGTGATAGTTTTTGTATTTATCTAAAATTTTTCTTAAGACATACATCTCTTTTTTGGGGTGCAGGGAGATGTTTTTGGACTTGATTTGTGTTTTTGGTTTTCACATAAGTCAAATCAAGTATATATATTTGCTGCAATTTCCTTTTTCTTTGGTTGCCAGGATGCTTAAGGTCATAGCAGTCACCTCATTGCTAGTTCCTGGGCAGTTATATTCTTTTCCTTCTTATGGTTTCTGATCTCATTATTTCATTTTTTACTGCCATATGTACATGTGTCATAATTGTAGGCAGCCTCAAGCCTTTTCTGGATGTAATGAAGAAAAAAGCTATACCATATAAAATGTAGAAACAGTACAAGTAAAAAAGTGAAATAGAATTTCCCAATGTCAAGGTCATTAAGGTCTATTTACTCAGAATCTGAGTAAATGATACATTATGAGATCAAGTGCTAGAGCATGTGGTTGAAGTAATCCATGTAAGTAAGAGGACCATAGAGCACATTGGTTTGGAAAGTCCTTCTGGCTGGGAAAGGCAGCAAAATTCACTGGGGAGAGGCACTGTTGGTGGTGATGGGGGCATCTGTGCTGTCGTGGGGCTGTCACTGCCTGGAGTGGGAAGTTTGTGTTGAGAAATGAGATTGATTAGATAAGGTAGAGCCACTTTGTGGCGAGTGTTTAATGCCAGTCTAAGCAGTTTGATCTGATCCAGTAGCAGGAGGAGCCATTTGAGGTTTTAGAATAGTTAACCAATTCAACAGAAGCTTTTTTTTTAGGATGACACATCCTCTCATTTATTACTACCTGTACTGTATAATAACATTAGCTGGGTAACTTTGACAGTAATCAGTATTATTGACTCGGGAATTAAATAAGATAGGTGAAAAGATTGGTAATTATTCCAAATCCACCATGATGGTCAATAAAGTTATCTGACAGGTAGACTTAGTTACTTAGGTCAAGGTTATCTGCAGTTGGACCATAGTTTTATATATATACATCCAAAAAGCACAGAAGCATATACCTTCTGTACTATGTATTAAATGAGAATGATTGAAATTGATAGGAATATTAGTTTTTAAGATGTAATTTTAAAGGCAGATTTCTTGCCCTAGGTGTCCATGTTAGAGCAAAGCCATTAGAATGAGAGAGTAGTAGTTAGGTAATGTGATGGTGCTTTATCATTTTAAAAAATCTTTCAGTACGGATTTTTTCTTACATTAATCAAATTTTACTTTCTTATAGGGCGATCAAGGGCAACGAGGACCTCCAGGAGAAGCAGGTCCCAAGGGTGATAGAGTGAGTTCAAATTAATCTTAATCACTTTACGCATCATTCATTTTCAGGGTCATCTGTGCATTATGCATATTTGTTTGTTATGTCCTAAGTATTGTGATAATTGAGTACTTTCTGTCTGTCCTTTCCTTTCTTCCCTTCAGGGGCCTCAAGGTTCTAGAGGAATTCCTGGCCTCCCTGGGCCCAAAGGAGACACGGTATGTTCTGAGCTGTAGTCATCAAGTACATTTTTCAGAGTGATTACTACCTTGTAATAAAACTTCAGAAAATAATGACAGAAAGAAGAATGTGACTGCTTCTAAGGGACCGTGTGTTTGTGTGCCTTTAGGGCTTGCCAGGTGTGGATGGTCGTGACGGGATACCTGGAATGCCTGGAACAAAGGTAACTGTGTGATTTGGCCCTAGAGTGAGTGGGGCCATCTGCCCCGACCAACTGAGCATAGCATTTCCATTACCATATTAACAGGGATTTTTTTTACATTACTTTAGATTTTTCCCTCTTTTAAATTTTTTAATCAAGTGTCAAATGCAAAATACTTATTAAAATAGTAATATTTACTTGCTTGCTTTCAGGAACTCAGTAAAATTGCCCTGTTGATGAAAGTAAATTGAGGGAAATTGTGTATTTTGGTTGAATTTATGCCCTATGTCCTATCCCCACCTACTACCCTGAACTGGGTCACATTATAAAGGGGCAAGTAAGGTCGACTGTTGGGATGATCCTTTTATCAAGAGGCTCTGTGCCCCTCCCTATATTACAAGAACATAGCAGTTCATTCAGTGATGTGGTAAAATCTTTTATTTCAGGGTGAACCTGGGAAACCTGGGCCTCCTGGTGATGCAGGATTGCAGGGTTTACCTGTAAGTATTTGGCTCTTTAAATGTTTATTGATTTATATACATGTTTTAAAGATATGAAATTTGGGGAGAGACATGATACATAATTTGATAAGTTCTGAGGCAAGATATGATGTTTTAATTTTCATTTTTTGTACATTTTTTCTGGATGGTTGAGTTTTAATTTTATGTTTTGGATCTCTCTTCTCTGTCTAGTTCCCCCAGTCATCTTTATTGTTTCTTTTTTCACTAACTCTGAGTTGGGGGCCAGGGTCATATACTATTTCCTACTTTAAACTAGTTCTGGAGTTCTGGTTAGCTGGGTTGAGCCACAAGAAGGTCGAGAGTCTGCTCTGGGAGCAGTGTGAGATATAAGATATTTTTGAATTAAGTGCTCTTCTGAATCATTCAAGGTGGTATATCTCTGCATTAATGTGGCTGGAAGTTTATATGAATTGTATGTTCTTGGCTCTTTGAAGGCAAGATACTTGGTAATATTGGGGACTGGACCCCCAATTTATTATGGTATATGACGCTTTAAGGATTCAGTGGGAGAATATTAGGACTCTCGGTGGTACCATACATTAGCTAGCATTCTCCTGCCATTCCCTTTTTCTACTGGTAAGCCCAGCACTTTCCATAGGCTCTAATATTGTTATTCTGTACATGAAAACATGCCACCTCCCTATAGTCTCTGACCTGCTAATAGGAGGTCCAGCTGACCTGAAAATGACACCAGATTTTAATTTCAAAATTCATCCTTTGAAAACAACCTTAGTTTAGTTAGACCTAGGACTTGCTTTATTTTTTAAGAGTTATTTTTTATTTCTCTCCATTCCCTCCTCCCATCCCCGTTGTCTGCTTTCTGTGTCCATTCTCTGTGTGTTCTTCTGTGTCCGCTTATATTCTTGTCAGTGGTACCAGGAATTGGTGTCTCCTTTTGTTGCGTCATCGTGCTGCGTCAGCTCTCTGTGTGTGTGGCGCCACTCCTGGGCAGGCTGCGCTTATGAAGCTGGGCGGCTCTCCTTATGGGACACACTCCTTGTGTGTGGGGCTCCCCTATGTGGGGGACACCCCTGCGTGGCAGGGCACTCCTTGCACACAGCACTCCTTGCACACAGCAGTGTAGGCCAGTTCACCACATGGGTCAGGAGGCCCTGGGTTTGAATCCTGGACCTCCCATATGGTAGGAGGATGCTCTATCAGTTGAGCCAAATCCGCTTCCTGAGTTTGAGCCTTAACAAGGCAAATGGAGCAGAGTAATGCCCTCTGCATGGTGGGGCGTTCATTAACTGAACTTTTGGAATTGGGGAACTCGGATGATTCTCCCTTGCACGGAAGCCTTTGACATTGTCGTCTTGTCATGGTTTTCTCAGCCTTGCAGTGGTATGCAGTGGGCTTGGTGTCTCATGGATTTTCAGACTAGGTGATTAAACCCAGACTATGCGTTCTTTTAGGGTGTACCTGGAATTCCTGGTGCAAAGGGCATTGCTGGTGAAAAGGTAAGCGACGAAAAATTTTAATTAATATTTTTCTTTTTTCTTTATTGTTTTATCAATATATTGTCTTAATAATATTTAACATTTACAACCTGCCTTTTATTTTGTATTTGACCCTAGGCAGAAACCAAAAAGTAAAAGCATTAAGGCTTCAAATGCTAACCTCTTTCCCAGTTGCAGAAAGAACACTTTGAGAAAGTGTTGCTGATTAGACTTCCTTTTGAAAATGTCATCTTTTGCCAGTGTAAAACAGAGAGAGCTTTATTGTTCCTTACCAGTTAAAATAAGGAAGATATTATTAAGCCATGGAACTTTTGTCGGTAAATATTATAAAGATGATTTAGCTTAACGTTAAAAGACATTTTGCATTTTGTTCACAAAATGAACCGCTAGTGCTTATATTCTGCCCAGAATTAGAGTATAAACAATTGAAAGCAACAGGTGAAGAAAAAAATTAAGGGGGCAAAATACAGCTTTGCCTTGGAATAAAATAGCTAAAATTGGAGTAACATTGGCATTGCTGTCTATTAGATTATTGGCAACAGTCTCCAATCATAGTGACCTTAATGGGTGTCTGCAGCCTCCTGAGAAGAGACGGTCCGTAATAAGCGGTCTGTGAGCAATTGAGCGTGGAAATGGCATCTCCAGACTTGTGTTCTTTCCAGCTTGCTAGAAGCATTTTCTTAACAGCACATTTCATTTCCTTATGCTGACTCAATTTTCCACAGTTGGAATAGTGTAGAAGTGAGCTAAAAATGACTCAAAGAAATGTATTGGAGGTGGTAAAGGAAAGATGCATAGAATTAATATTGTGAAGAAAGAATGCTTTAATTTTCTTGCATTGTTAAAGACCTTCATTTTTTGATAATCTGAACTTTTTAATATACTTCTGGGACTAACAAAGAGCATCCAGAATCTAAGTGACTTTGATGGATCCACCAGGAAAGAATCTATACCCTCCCAAATTCTCAGTATGAAACCAGGATATTAATGCTATTTAAATCTATGAACTATCCAATCTGTGAAAGGGGGTGGGGTTGATTATTATGCTTACTTATGGTCTGAAATACTTGGAGTGTTTCATTTTACCTTGTAGGGTACCACAGGTGCTCCTGGAAAGCCTGGCCAATTGGGATATTCAGGCAAACCGGTAAGATGACATTTTCCTTTTCTCTAAGTTATAAGCCTTTTCTCTAAGTCATAAGTGCTCACCAAACAAAGGTTTGGGGGCTATTAACGTTTTCTTTACCTGCCTTCCTCATAACAGGGTCAACAGGGGCCTCCAGGAGAGGTGGGACCCCGAGGACCCCGGGGACTTCCTGTGAGTACTTCTCCTCTGTGGCGCTTTCTCAAAGTGCCTTCTCAGGGCTTTGCTGGACGTTCTTCATTTGTTCGTACTCGAAGGCCTTCTGACGTTTGAGCATGTGCTAGTTCGAACTAGACATTGGAAGCAGATGCTATCTATAGATGCAGTAGATGTCTCCTTTTCACAAAATGGAAGTCAAAGTGAAATACTTAAAAAGAAAGAACCACCAAAACATGAGGACCCATGCTGAAGGAAATATTTTAGTGTGGTTTTTAAAAACAGCTTTATTCAGATATTATTCTGTGTTAGTTTCCTAGGCTGAAATGGTTTGGCTTAAACAATGAATTTATTTGCTCATGGTTTGAGGCTGGGAAAGGGTCTAAATCAAGGAGTCATCACGGCGATGCTATCTCTCTGAAGACCATCACCTGGGCTGGCTGCTGACTACGCTTGGCTTGTCTCATGGCAAGGCACATGGCAGTCTTCTAGTCTCTTCCTTCTCTTCCGAGTTCATTTCAGCTTCTTGCTTCTTGCAGCTTTCTCTCTCTCTGCTTGCATTTCATTTTCTCGTAAAGGACTCCAGTAACAGGATCAAGACCCATGCTGATTGAGGTGGGTCACTCCTTAACTGAAGTCGCCTCATCAGCAGGTCCTACTTATGGTGAGTCCACACCCACAGGAATGGACTGAATTTAAGAAACATGGTTTTCTGGGGTCATACAGTGTCAAACTCCCATGTACTCATATACCATACAATTCACCCTTTTAAAGTATACAATTCATTGGTTATCAATATATTCATAATTGTGCAACCATCACCACAGTCAATTTTAGAATATTTCATCACCCCCAAAAAGAAACTCTGTACCCATTTTCATTCCTTATTTCCTTCCAATCCTTCCCACCCTAAGCAACTACTTTCTACCACGATAGATTTTACTTTGTATATTTCATATAAGTAATAGCGTATAATATATAGTTTGTGTGTGTGAGACTGGCTTCTTTCACTTAGCATAATGTTTTCAAGGGTCATCAGCATTGTAGTAAGTATCAGTTTTTCATTCTTCATTGCCAGATAATATTCCATTGTATGGATATACATTTTATTTCATTTTACACCATTAAATTCAGTTTTGTAGATAAAGTTGCACATTCTCAACAATTCCTCACAAATTTGTTAAGTTTTTTCCCCCACAAATCTCAAAATCAAGAAGCCCGGTAGAAGGAATGAGGACGTCCCCCTAATGTCCTGCTGGTGGAGGAGGGCTAATTGGAACAGGCCTTTGAAATGAAGCGGTATCCTCCCTTTCCCCACCAGTTTTATGGTGCTTGCCCACACCACAGCAAGAACTACTGGGCTTTTCTGTTTCTCCAGTGAGTACATATGAGCTCCACTCTTCACCACAGGCGGTGCTTCAGGCCGTCATCACTCACACCAAGCTAGCGGCTCCTGTTCCAGAGGGCGAGTCGGCTCAGGCCTCTGATTTGGTCCTATCGCCAGGGGCTTCCCGTCCATTTTCCTCTTCCAGGGCTTTCACTGAGTGGAATGTGTTTGCTCTGCCCTCACAGTCCTGACTGGGGTGCGTGCCACACTGATCTACCCCAAGGTTTTTGAAGATTAGGTGCTCCTGTGAGAACAAAAGCCTGTCTCTTCTGTCTTATAGTTCCTGCGTCCTCCCGTCACCAATAGCTTCAACACATATGCCACGTTGCTGAAGGATCTACGCCGCTCCTCCCTTCTTCCCCCACAGCCTAGGCCCTGGAATGTTACCCCTGTCGATAATTTGCCAAGCATCTGTGATGGTTATGGTTTAGACAGATTTTTATCTTCCATGTGAAGAAATATTTAAACCTACACTAGAGAGAAATGCAAATTATATAATCTGTGAAATTGAACTGGTTTTTTAAAATAACTTTGTGATAAACTTAAAAAATTGTCACTGGAGTAGGATTGATATGACCTTCCAAAGTCAATATGAAAATGGGTTTGTGAAAGTAACAATCTATAGAAATCAGAATTGAACTCCCAGATTAATTAGCATCTATTTTTTTGGTCAGAAGAGATACTTAGTATGTACAGTATAGACTAAGTAAAGTATAGTGACTATAATTTACCACTTCTAAACTTAACAGGATACTAAGGATAATGATCATTTTCAGTTAGCATTGGTAATCATACAAATACAACAGCTAGTACAATCTAGAGCACAATGAAATACAATTCAACTTTTTTGGTAAAACAATTTTGGCAGTACAAGTATAATTAAATTGTCTGATATTTTCTCTGATCCTTGAGAAGTCTCATAGTTTCATTTTAAAAGGGAAACTATCAACATGAATTATTCATCTGTATGTATTTATTGGAAAGTTTTTTTTTTTTACAAAATAGCACCCAATAATTATTTATAAAGGGGGTGCCTCCTTAGTGACCCATGGTGTTGAAAATACCTAGGAAAATGAGGACTAAAGACTTTTTTTTTTCCTAAGCACAACTTAAGCTTTTAAAAAATTTAAAAAAAAATTTTTTTAA
Organism: Dasypus novemcinctus; assembly: GCF_030445035.2. Taxonomy (NCBI): domain Eukaryota; kingdom Metazoa; phylum Chordata; class Mammalia; order Cingulata; family Dasypodidae; genus Dasypus; species Dasypus novemcinctus. The sequence continues at coordinate 41,734,318 of NC_080683.1, read as the reverse complement.
CCCCTCCAGATGGCTCCTGTGTCTGTTTAGCTTGCTGCTTTTGCTTGTTTGTTTGCTCATGGCCTGCTTCTTTCTTCTCTTAAGAGGCACTAGAAGCTGAACCTGGGACCTCCCATGTGGAGGCAGGCACCCAACTGCTTGAGCCACATTCACTCCCTGCTCGGTTTCTGTTTTTTTCTTTTAACTGTCTGTCTGATTGTTGTTTGCTCACTGTCTTCCTTGTTGTTGTTATTTTTCTCATTGTCTGCTCATTGTTTTTTGATCCTTGTCTGCTCATTGCTTTTGCTAAATGTCTGTTCATTGTCTGTTCATTGTTTGCCTCTCTTCTTTAGGAGGCACTGGAGACCAAACCTGGGACCTCCCATGTGGGGTGCAGGTGCCCAACTGCCTGAGCCACATGCTCTCCCACAACTTAAGCTTTTAAAGAGACTTAGGAGATTTGAAAGGCAAAGAATCATTTAATTAATATTTGGTTAAAAAAATATAATTTGATTTCTTTAGTAATTACCTTAAATATGAATAATAACCAACACTTCTATAGTGTTTATACTATGAGCCAGCATTGCTTTAGTGCTTAACTTATTCAGTCACCACAAAAAGCTGTGAGGTAAGTGAGGTTTTTACCCCCATTTTATATGTGAGGACTCTGAGGCAGAGAAAGGTTAAGTTGCTTGTCTGGAGTTATCAGAGCCAGACTTCAGACCTGAGAGTGGGGCTCCAGCATCCATGTCCTCACCACCATCCTCCAATGTCCCTTCAGCTCAAGTTGTGGTTCTGGAGGCTGCCAAATCCTGACGGTACAAGACATATTCAGCAAATTTTAAATTTAGTATTTGTGGAACTTGCACGGTGAGCTCTTAAATGAAAGTTTAAGTAAATCCTGATCAATTATTTTACATAGTTGTTTTTAACCCTGGCTTCATTTCTCAATCACATTTGAAACTGGAAAAGACAAACAATTAAATGCAACAGTAGTCTGAACAGATTCCTGGGTCTTATCCCAGACCTGTGGAATCATACTTATGGGGGGTAGAATAAGGATAGGGAATGTTATAAATTTTCACAGGGTTTGTAAATACTAACTACTGGGCAGAATAGCCATTTCTTGAGCAGCCTTCCCTGTCCACATCTAAGAATATGGTTATCATCTTAGCTGTTGAAGCATAAGAGATTATCATTAATATAGCAGTTCTTCCAACACATTTGTAGTTAGCTGTGCCATGGTTAGTTACTCCCTGCAAAATGTGTTTAGTTCAATTATACTTGTAGAGATTATTTATATCTCGGTTACTCCTATTAATCTTTTTGGGTGAAATTCCAGCATGATCATTTTCAGTTAGTTAGCATTTGGTAATCATGCAAATACAACATATATAAAAGAATATGCATGTTTCTAGAATACATAAACTCAAAAGGGCGACCATTAGAAAATCTTGCATTTAGGATCTCAGTCATGATACAGTTCAGAAATTACTTGGGAATGTCAATAGAGTACAACCCTGAAGCAAATCTCTCTTGAAGTTTCAAGTGCCAGCTCAAATTGATGGGGTGGAATCCAATGGCTGCCAGAGTCTATCACAGTGGCTGGTTTTCATCCAAACTTAACATCCTTTCAACAGCCCATCCTCACAGGCACTGCCTCTGGATTCTAAGCTGCTTCCTTACTAGACAGTGCCCATGAGGTTTTAGGACCTATGCATAGCCCCAAACTCATACTAGACAGAATGTTTTAATAAAAATTGTTGAGAAGTCTTTAAGAGCATTTAGTTCTAAACACCTATAAGTCAGATGTCAAAATTATAAGTCAGAATTATAGCCCATAGCTAGAGATTTTTGTAATTTAGCAGAAATTGCTTACTTCCTTAGAGGAATTGAAAATTCAGAAGGTTTATGAATCTTGACATCTTGTTTGACTTAAAGATGAATGCATGGGTCAGAACAGAATAATGTTTTCAGAGTAAGTTATAAATATTAAACATTAATATGGAGTTGTCATATCATTTTAAAGAAGAACTAACTCAAAGGAACCCTTTCATTTTTAATATATACCTTCCACAGAATGTGATTATTTATCCAATAACCTCAGTGTTCAGCTTAGCTGAATATGATTTAGAAATAAAATAAGATTTTATCAGAATGCATAAAAACGTGTAAAATTTTCAGGGAAAGAAGTTGAAGACATTGTGTGTCTCAAAGGGTGTAGAGCCTCAAGTAAGAAATCAAAATTGTCCCCCAAATAAAATGAGTATTGCTTTTGGGATATATTCATTATAAATTGTAGTTTTCAAAGATTATTTAACCTTTTAAGAAAGTTTTAGAACATAAATGAATAGGACAAATCATTTTTTTAAATTTCAGAAACTTTATAAATTTCTACCATCTGTGTCTTAGTAAATTTGCCATAGTAATTTAAAGCAAACATCTCTTCTCTATGTCTCTTTTTTTACTCTTTTGGAGTTTAAGAGCATTTGCCAGATGTTGTTTTAAAATATGCTGTAGATCCCAAAGTTTACTCCATCTTCTGGGAACTGTGTAGAATTCAAAATTAATATACCTGACACCCCAAGACTATGTGATCTAAATGAAGGGGTAAAACATATGCATAAATAACCACAATACAAGTTAAATGTGATATAGATGCTGGAAATTACTGATTGCCATATTGTGTACATGTATGACTCCTACCCAACAGTCTGGAATAGATAACAAATGGATTTAGAACCTTTGCTGGAAGGTGAATGTAGAGGTTGCTGTAGTCATAATATAGAGACCATTATTTTATATAGTGGTCTCTGCCTTCACTCAAAGGATGGGTAGAATACTTTGATGGCTTATGTATTTAATTTATATATTTATTTAAACAGAAGCCTAAGTAGGGTGTTATTTTTCTTTAAATAGTAATTAAATGTTTGGAATTTTGGCAAAATATCCAGTTGACAATCATGTTTCGTTTTTAAAGGGCAGTCGAGGAGAAGTGGGCCCAGTAGGACCCCCAGGCCTACCAGGTAAACTGGTAAGTAATGTTTATTCTTAGCAGGTAATTTTCTTCCCACAAATTATTACCACAAAACCCAACAGATTTAAAAAGAAAATAAGCAAAGAGAGAAACAATTCGGAAAAGGTAAATTAATAAACTGTACTTGATTTCTACTGTTATGTGAATATATGAATATGTAAATGGGGAATTTAAAATTATGTCTAAGACACTCTCAAAGGATATTTTAATCGGTTTGCTTTGTAGCATACATTTTAAAACCGGGAGAGACACGGAGTGCTACGTCTGGCCTTTGGCTGTTCTTGGAATTAGAAAGAACTGTACGTGAATGCTGCCTTTTACCACTGGTGCCGTGCTTGTTTACACAGGAAGACAGCAGCACCACTGCAGGGGCTGGCCTGAAAGAGGCCACAGTTTTGAAGGAATGCGAGCCAGGGAACTGAGGACCTCAGGAGTGGGGTGGGCGTGGGGAGTGGGGCTCGCCTCTCTTCTCCTGACAGTGCTGGAGAGACACAGATGAGGGGAGCTGGGTTCAACCAGCCACATGGCATTTATTTTAGACAGAAGCCAATATAACCAAGGTTGTGTCTTGGCTTGTGTGCTTCAGTATTTCAGTGACAGTGACTCTGGGACTTTACGTTTGTTTTTTCAGGGATCTCTTGGTAGTCCTGGTCTCCCGGGCTTGCCTGGCCCTCCTGGACTTCCTGGAATGAAAGGTGACAGGGTAAGACATCGGGGACTCCAAAAGTTCCTTAATTGGAAGGGCAACTTCTACTATGTTGAGAAAAACCAAGTTTGCTTTTGGCCCATTGGAGTTTTCTAGAATTTAAAAAAGGTATTTTAAGTTACTGAGAGTTGAGATTAAGAAACAACCAAAAAAATCTATTAATATAATTATGTATCCCAAGAGGGAAAAAAAACCTGAGAAAAGTAAAAACTCCAGTTGTAACCATGCTTCCTACTTAGTTCTAAATTTACATTCCTATTGGTCAGATATTACATGTTTGTGATCAGAGAATACCCCGAGTTGCCAGAGATTCTTGGACAGTTGTAGAGCTTTTTCGTGCCTTATCTGCTTCTTGTTAGGAGGTGGGGCGTGTGGGAGCATTTCTTCTGTCACATTATTCATGGTCGTGCTTATCTATCAGCCCAATAAAGGGAATTCAGTCATTTGAAATTATATAGTTTTTTATCCTTTTAAAGCTCAAAAACTGAAAAGGTATTATATTTTATTCATTACAGGGTGTAGTTGGTGAATCTGGTCCAAAGGGTGAACAGGTAAGACCTATTATTTAACTAGAATGAAATAGAATATTTAATGTGCCTGCTTCACAAAGGGGGGGAGGGGATTGGCTGGTTTGTGGGTGTGGATAAAAAGATGGGACAAGTAGCTTTTCTCGCCCTGTTTCGTAGTGAGTGAAACCTAGTGTTTAGATTGGTCTGTAGCTTTATCTACTATTTTAATAAGCTAGAGCTGGTGATGGCTCAGCCTCTAGGACCAGGGCATTACCCTTTCTTTGGAAAGAGTAGCCTGGAGTCTCTGCTTCATCAGACTGGTTTACCCGTGGCTGATGTGCCTTCTGGAGCCATATCATAACTTTTTATGTCTGTTTATCAAGACCTTGGCAAAATAAACAGTGCTTACTGAATTAGACTCAGTCCTTTCTTTCCCTAGGTTCCTTTTTCTACTGTACAGGCCCTCTTCCAAGGATTGTATATATTAAAGTTGCTGGATATAGTCATTAATCATTAACTTCAGCTGAAACACAGCCTCACCTCTTGGTTTTTCTCTACGCTAATTTCTGATTTGGACTAGCTGCTGTCAGCTAGATTGGAAAGCCATTGAGAAAGTTTTGTATTTCTTCATGATTCTGGGATCACTGTGGGCACCTCTAAATGCTTATGGGTGTTGACTGGTTAAAACTGAAAGCCAGGGGACTAAGAATTTTAAAATGTGACATTTAATCTTAATTTTTAGGGTGTTTCTGGTGAAGAAGGTGAAGCAGGAGGAAGGGGAGAACTAGTAAGATGTTTTTTTTCTTGTTTATGATGGAGCCTTACTGATTTTGAACAGTATTAGAAACTGAGTTTTTTTTCCTTGTTTCTGACACTAAATGTTCACCTCACTGCCTTCTGTCTGGACTGAGATGTTTATTATGAAAGCTAACCAAAGACTCCCCAGGCTTGCAGCCAAAACCAAGTAAAGCAGAGGAGAACCTGTGCCCCGCCTCCCCTCCCCCCCCCATTAAAATTTACCTCTGGATCCAGCCTTAAATCTTTGGGGGAAAAACTGTTTCTTCATAGATGACACATTCCCTTGTGGCTTTTCACCTGGACAGTCAATATTGATTTCCATATGACTGCAGAAGTCCATAAATCGTTTTTATCATGGAAACAAAATCAAAGTTTTATTATCATTAGAAAGCTATGAAGCACAGATCTGACTGAGGGTCTACTCACTAGTCTAAAAGCTCCAAAGTAGTAACTTCTCCTGAAGATGCCTCTTCTAAATCTCCAGGAAGGCAATACGAACAAGAACAGGTTATCTTTACTGCTAGAAATGCAAGGTCTGCTGGCTCAGCGTTACAGTTTTGACACAATCTAACATTTCCTAATGTGGAAATTTATGCTTTGGTTCTTTGGGGTAGGGTAATAGATTTCTCATAGAATGAGTTTTAGAGAACTTTTAGTGTAGGGGAAAAAAATCAGGGAATGTTGTTTTATTTGAATTTTCAGGATTTAGAGATAATATAAATGTCATAGTTATATTAGGCAATGCTTCTCAACTATTATGTAAATTAGAAAGAGGATTATTTCAATTTTATTTTCTTTTGAAGTTGTTCATTTTATTAACTACGAGAATGTTTTAAATAATTTTGTTTTGTATTGGAGTTGAAGTGATGCACTCACACTTCAGCTGAATTCTTATCTAGAATTAGTGGTGGGAGATTTTCGAGATTCTTCACTTAAGGCACAAGAGCATGCATTTTTGTTTTGGTAAACTTTTTAAATGAATTTTAAAATATTGTTTGAGTTTCAGATATTAAGTAATCAACTTTTAAATGCCTATTATGTTTTATAGCAGAATGCTATTTTGCTATCTTATAACTTAAACATTTAATTTTAATTCTCCATACCTAGCATTTTACAGTGGGAAGGAGCCTTGAAGAGCTCTGATTCAATCCTGTTATTTGACAGATAAGTTAGCCAAAGACTGGGAGGTTACATAGGTCACCCAGGGTCATAGAGCTTAAGAGCGGAACTGGACTAGAATCTAAATTTTGAGTCCAAAGTTCTTTCTGCAACTACAGCGTTAACCTTTTCATGGTTTTCTATAGATTTCAGCAGCACAATGACTTTTACAATGTTTTTAGGAAACTATACCAAATATAAATACATTATTCTAATACAATTTTGTTTTATTGATTTAGGGAGATTTAGGATTACCTGGCTCAAAGGGATCTGTAAGTATAATGAACAGAACAGAAATGGCATAAAAAATAGAAATATCAATAAAGCTGTAGAAAACGCAGTGCTCTGCTTTATGAAATCATTCTATAAAATTCAATTCTTAAAGGACTTACCTTCGAGGAAATGGATTTCTAAATTTATTCTTTGGGGATTGGTTTAATCCATTAGAAGAAAATTTACAATTCTGTAAATGTTTAAAGCCTTTTGAACGAACCATGCTAAAGGAAAAAAATTTTTCGTATTATAAATGGCTCAATTAGTATTGCATGTGATACTCTAAATTTCCTCTCCATTTGGGTCATTTTTAAAGAATTGACTTGTGCTTTGTGGTGATGAGAGTATAATTGAATTTCCTTGGCATTTATACCATTGCAAAATATTTCAGTAATTTTCTTAATCTCTCATGTGTCCTAGCTGGGGAAGTAAGATAGAAGCACACTGCAAAAGGAAAATAGGATAGAGAATTATAAAAACTAGAAAGTGATCACCTTATGTAATTCATTTTACAAAAACTAAACTGATATCTTTAGAGATTAGATTTATTCAGAATTGGAGAACCAATTAGAAGCAAAGTTGGGATGATTTGTGAATTTGAAAGAAATGCACATCTAATAAAATAAGAAACTTCCAATAGTATAGGGAGAAAAGATGACATTCAGATCTCAATCTCAATTTCTACCACCACCAACTTCCCATAAATCACCAAGTCCTTCCTACTTCTTCAATCTTCTCCACTCCTCTCTGTCCCTGCCAATCTCTTATCCTCACACCAGCTAGGTAAAATCCACTATTGTTCATTACCCTTCTGCTTAAAACTCTCCAAGAATCAAGTTTTATAGAGTAAAATCAGACATGGAGCAAGGTTTGCAAAGCCTTTGATGAAGTGGTCTCTGCTTTGGGAATCTCATTTCCTACATTTCTGGAACACCATCCATTTTGCAGTTCTCCTGGCCTGGAATAAGCTTCCTCTCTACCTAGAGTGGTGATGTCCTCTGCTTAGCATTCAGATCCATCCTCAGCCCCACCTCCTCCAGAAAGACCCACACAGGCCAGGTTACCTGCCCCTTCTTGGGCTCTCTGCACACCACTGACAAGGAAATGGTTACATTGGGTTAATTTATCTGATTACACACAACTGCTAAACACCATCTAGAAATACTCAGTAATGTTCAATGGCAAGAGTTCAAGCTATAAAAGAAAAAATAAAGAACAATACAGTGGTCTAAAATAAGTTAATTTCATTTGAATTTAGATATAATCCTAGGGATTAACTCTTGATTCATTACCTCCCTCCCTCCTTCCATTTTCTTGACAATACCCAGATAATAGTGATGAAAATGAAGTGCACTATCCCACAATCAGGGTAATTGTTACTTTCAGAGAGACTCTCACTTTCCTCATTGATTACAGCTTAGACAAACTTGAGAAGTAGAGATGTCTGTATGTTGTTCTCTACTTCAGGACCCCACTCCTCAACTGAAGAATTCTTGCCCCAAACCTAGGCCCCATGTTGGCCTCTGACCCCTTCATCAAAAATTTCCTGTCCCTTGTTCTAGAAATACTTCAGACATTGCCGGCAAGATAATACATTCTAATTTGGTCTCTTCTATTTTCTGCTAGTTCTTTAGTGCATATTTGAATTCATTTTGGCTTCTCTTCTGGATTGTGTTAGAAATTGCTATTATCTTACAGGCCCCTGAGAATTCTACAGGCTTTCATAGAATATCCTTAGCTCTTTTCTGTTGACACTGTCTTTCAGGAAGTCTCTCAAGCTATAATATCTCAATAGAAGCAATTTTAGCAGGTTGACATATAAATATTTTTCATAAAGGAAGACTGGAAAAATAAGCATATGTGCTAAGCTTTTATTAGATATGTAGAGTGAAAGCATTGCTTTATCAACTGCTTTAGCTTAAAACATTTGAATGTTACAAAGAGCTCTTTCTAGATAAATGTCGCATATAAAAAATAAACAGGATAAGTTACGCTATGAGTATTCATATCATGAGCACTAGCATTCCCTTGTTGCCTCCTATCTTTTATCTTCTCATTCTTATTCTATAAACAATGGTGCATTATAACTACTTCTGCCACAAATACCACCAGAGGTAGTTTAACAGAAAGTGAACCAATTTAGTCTTTTTTAACAGTTTAGTTTAGGATTTTATTAAATGCTTTTAGTGGTCTGTTTTCAGGGGAAAAAAAAAAAGTCTATCCTTTATATAATTTTGTCCTAAGAAAGCAGTGGTTTGTTTTTGACTTCTTTCATTTTTGGATTTTTAATTTCTTCAGTACTTACATAAATTGTAAACTTACTTTTTGACATTAATTTTAAATGCAGTATTTTAAATGTGATATTTTAAATGTATTGATTTATTTTATAATTCCCAGATATATCTGGCATCTTCATGTTCTGCAGAGAATGTTATAAAGGCCAATACTTACTTTTTTGAAAATATAGTTATTTTATGCTTACCATTTTGGTGATATATGAAGTAATATATCTTCTGTGAACTCAGGGACCTTTTCATGGTCAGAAAAAGTTAACAAGCCTTATTAAAAACAAACTTGTTAGGAAGTGACTTAAGGTATAAAGAATGTGCTTTAAAAATATATATTATTTCCAATTAACATTTTGAGAGAAGAACTATATGAAAAAAAGAAAGACTTTTAAAATTTTATGTGAACTAGAAATCTAAGACTGGTAGGTTGTTGTGTGGCCTCATGTGTCTGCCTTGTGAAGATCTGAGGATTTGTCACCTATTAATGGACATCTTTTGAGAGTTAGATAGAATGTAGGAAACCCCATCTGAAATTTTGTTTAAATGCTTGTACTACTATTAAGAAGATGCATGACTTGTGTTTAGCCCTCGTTTTTAGTGGACCCTTTCATTCTAGGTGGGTAACCCTGGGGAGCCTGGTTTGAGAGGGCCTGAAGGAAGTCGGGGGCTCTCCGGAGAGGAGGGACCAAGAGGACCTCCTGGACCGCGAGGCATGCAGGGCCAACAGGGTGCCACCGGCCTGCCTGGCATCCAGGGACCGGCGGTGAGTGGTGGGCAGTCCCCAAGGTTTCCCTTTGGAGACTCCATCACACAGCACAGAGGAGGGGGCAGCGGGGCAGGCCTAGACGTCAGGCCTCAGCAGCGTGGGCCAGACCCCTTGTGTAAATCCAGGCCCCTGGTTCCTTGCAGAGTCTGTCAGGTGACAATTTAACAATGTGCTCTTTATATAAAGCTTCCCTGTATATACTGCCTTTTCTCTTTTCTGTCCCAGGGTAGAGCACCGACAGATCAGCACATTAAACAGGTTTGCATGAGAGTCATGCAAGGTAAATAAATCACAATGGTTTGACTTTCGTATACTTTAAAGGTGGGTGATTTTGAGTAACAGTAATGTCACTTCTGTTTTATCCAATGTGTTGCAATTCATAATAGCTTATAGCCTCAGAGGAAAAAATTAAATTTCTGGATTTGCCTGTGTATTTTATTTTGCTTTTTTCTTTTTTGTCAAAGGGCTTAATTTGCAAGAAAAAATACGCTTTTTTTTCCATGTCGGATAGCTAATTTTTTGAAACACAAATTCCCAAGTTTTTTGCTTCCTTCAGATCTTACCACTTAGTGTAGACCTAGCACTGACCAGCTCCTCTGTGCAGGCTACATGAGAAGTAAATCATAGATGCCCTGTCCAGAACAAGCGTAAGGACAGCATCTCCTCTCATGTGCCACACAGGTCATGTGCCACACAAGTAGAAGATAGTAACTATCTTTTTTCCGAAATGGTGGCATTTCACTTTTGTTAACCTTTATCTAAACTTATATGTAGTTATGATAATGGTTATTTATCATGGCTGTTTTGGGAACTGATCTATTCCTAAAACCACAGAGAAGTGAAGATGTGCAAAAATACCCTGTAAGCGAGGAGACTCTGTAACACTGGGGCCTTCTAATAAATAATCATCTTATTCTGTCATAAAGAAATATTCTTCTCTTGTATATTAACTAAACAGTCTGTTTTGTTCAGTAGACTGGTAGAGTTTTCCGGAAGCAAAGGGGAATCGTTGCCATCTTTACATTTGAAAATCAATATATATTTACTCATTGCTGACATTTTCTCTTGAAAGACTATTTCAGGTTTAAACATTACATATCTTGAAAATTATGATTTTATGCTCAGTTCAATAGGGCAAATCTGGAATACTCTCACTTAAACAATTCTAAAATGTTGCTTAGAATTTGTTTCCAAATCATATTCTCTTCCAAATCCTAAGGATTTAAAAATATTATAGTAGAAAATGTCCCCTGGAGTATTTTAATGGGGAAATTGTCTTGTCATTATTTTAGTGGATGATCCTTAATTTATTTAATGATTCTTGAAAAATTTCACACAGTTATTAATTTTTAAGACAGACTGTGACAACTCCCAAGAGACAGGTTATTCTTAACGTGTGTTATCTGTTCCAAGCATGAGAAAACTTTTGAGAGGAAAAATTTATAAGAAGACATGAATTCTCAGGATATTTCAGGTTACTAAAGACCTTCAAACTAGAAATGTGAGGTTAAGGTCTCCAGTGGTGTCTAATTCTAGCCCTGGATAATGCCTGGGCCTTTAAAGCTTCTGGACGTCCACTTCTACCTATGCTAAGAAACTCATCTTTCCTCCCACCCTGGGTTTTCTGGATAACCAGCCAAGAGCCAGGTGACACACTCATCCTTTCAGAACATCACTCACCCCAAGGCCCTGCAGTTTAAGTTTTTTTGAATATCCTCCCTGCTGTTTGTCTCAAAATAGCCATACCAAATATATCCAGGCAGTGCTGAATGAAACAGCATCAGTGGAGCTTCCTGGCAGGAATCCATGGAAAAATTATCCAACCTTATTCATTTCTCACCACCAGTGTTGAAGCTCTGGTGACACATGTAGAAAAAAGGCCCTTGAAATGCCTGTCTTCGTCTGCATCACTTTCGTGTGTCTGACTTTTCTGGGTTGTTCTGTTTATTATATTTTAGAGCATCTGGCTGAGATGGCTGCTAGTCTCAGGCGTCCTGACTCAGGGGCCTCTGGCCTCCCTGGCAGGCCAGGACCCCCTGGGCCCCCTGGGGCTCCAGGAGAGAATGGCTTCCCAGGCCAGATGGGACTTCGTGGCCTCCCAGGCATTAAAGGGCCCCCTGGTGCTCTTGGTCTGAGGGGACCTAAAGGTAAGCCATTTCACTCAGGTGGAGTCAAAGAACATGCCCTGCCTGTTTTCAGATGTAGAATCTATTTCAAAGCTCAAGGAATTCATCTCTTACCAAGCCCAGAATATTCTGTGAGATAAAGAGATGCATTATTCTCCTTTACAATGATGATGATGACGATTAGAAAATGTTTATATGATATTCCTTGACCCTGTTGTAGCACATGTTGACCAAATACTTGAATTAAGGAGACCTGACTTTTTCTTTTAGATCTATTTTTATTTATTGCCCCCTTGTCTGCTCTCTGTGTCCATTCGCTGTGTGTTCTTCTTCTGTGTCTGCTTGCATTCTCGGTGGCACCAGGAATCTGTGTCTCTTTTTGTTCCATCATCTTGCTGCGTCAGCTCTCTGTGTGTGCAGTGCCACCCTGGACAGGCTGTGCTTTTTCCCCAGAGCAGCACAATGCGGGGCACACTTCTTGCGTGCGGGGCTCCCCTACACAGGGAGACACCCCTGCATGGCCCGGCACTCTTTGCGCATGGGCCAGCTCAACACATGGGCCAAGAGGCCCTGGGTTTGTACCCTGAACCTCCCATATGGTAGGTGGATGCTCTATCAGTTGAGCCATGTCAGCTTCCCTGCCCTGACTTTTAGTACCATTCTTTCTCAATTATACCCTGCCTTAATCATATTTCAAAATAAACTTTATAGGATCTGGTAAAGCATCATCCAGGTATATTTTGAGATCCTAACACCATTGTAGAGATCTTCTAAGAGGGCAACTGTCCTTAGAATGTATGGGCATAAGAAAAACTATACCATAAGTTAATTTGAATATTTAGTTTTTTTTTTTTTTTAAAGATTTATTTTTATTTATTTAATTCCCCTCCCCACCCCCGGTTGTCTGTTTTCTGTGTCTTTTTGCTGCGTCTTGTTTCTTTGTCCGCTTCTGTTGTCTTCAGCGGCACGGGAAGTGTGGGCGGCGCCATTCCTCAGCAGGCTGCTCCCTCCTTCGCGCTGGGCGGCTCTCCTTATGGGTGCACTCCTTGCGTGTGGGGCTCCCCTACGCGGGGGACACCCCTGTGTAGCAGGGCACTCCTTGCGCGCATCAGCACTGCGCATGGGCCAGCTCCACCCGGGTCAAGGAGGCCCGGGGCTTGAACCGCCGGCCTCCCATGTGGTAGACGGACGCCCTAACCACTGGGCCAAAGTCCGTTTCTCAGAATATTTAGTTTTGATGGAATATTTTTTCAGCTTTGAAGTACATATGTGGCAGTTTATTGCTTAGCCTTTTACTTAAAGCAGAGTTAAGCCTTTGTAGCCAATATTTTGCACAAAATAGGGTTGTAAGTGTGTTAGGTTTTCAGTAGGTCTAGCAGAAGGACTGGCTGCTACAGATGGTCATTTGCTAGTTGAGTTTGCCAGGTAAGTAAGTAAGCTTGGTATATGTGTGCCCTGGATGATATAGATGAGAGAGAGAACTAAATAAAATGAGGAGTTTCTATACCCTGATGAGTGACAGCTCTCTGAGGGAACTTCTGAAAGATATGCATCAAAAACAAGAGAAAGGCTTTTCTTTTTTTCCTGTGGTGCTCTGGTTAAGGATAAATATTATGGTGTAAATGGTCAGAGGGCAAGCAAGCTGCCTTTTTGGCTCTATAATGAATTGCTGATTCAGTTGGCTAACTGCACTTGTCAGCTGGAACAATTTAGCTAATTACAATTGATTTTTGTGTGAGGGGCATGTGCAGAGCTGCATGTCAAAAAATGAGTCCTAATTGGGACCTCTTGTGAGCCTGGCACAATTTCAAAGCTCTCAAACACTGACAAAATCAAATATATAGAGAGCTGAGAGTAAGAGTTCATCATAAAGAGAGCTGGACACTTGTTCTGAAAGAGACATTCATCTTTGTCCTGTTTTTAGCCCTGGTTCAGTTGCTATCTCTTTGGCTAGACCCATTTCACTCTGTAAACCATTTCTAAGAAAACCCTACTGCCTGATGGATAGTTACCTGGGTTGGATCTGTTCAGTTCAGAACAGTAGTTCTGAAGGAGTGGGCTGTGGAGCATCATCATCAACAGGGAACTGTTGGAACACCCCAGACCTACTAATTAGAAACTTTGGGAGTAGGGCCAGCAGGCTGTGTTTTAACAAGCCCTCCAGGGACTCTGATGCAGGCAGATGCTCTGGTTTTGAGCAGTCACCCATTTTCCTAGTGAGAGGGAACAACTTTGAGGGTCTGTAGGAAACACAGTCCTATTTCCTTCGGCCAAAAGGAAGTCCTCCTATTTGGGGTAGAGCCTACCTTTTGAGTTAGTAACAAAATTCTCTTAAAGTCTTATTTCTTTCCTGTAAGAAATGAAAATGTCTCTGTTATTTGCTATTGTAGAAGAGTCTAAGGCTGAGCCTTGGGATCACCTGGGGAGCTTTTATAAATACCTATGTCTGGGTCCCCTTCCCAGTGGTTCTGATGGGTTGCAGGAGTTTAAAGTATCCCCCAGGTGATTTTAATGTTTAGCCAGGGTTGAGAGCCATTGGAAAGGAAAGGTAAGGTACTGAGGAGCTTTCTGGGACGCTGTTAGTAGCATTGCATTGTGGCTAGGTTGGGCTGGGCTGGGCTGGCCTTAATAAATGAATCTTAATTTGAAGGGAAGAAAAGTGTATTTCTGTATTTGGAACCTGAGAAACGACTCTAACACTAAGTTAATTTGTCAAGCACAGCAGAGTCAAGTAAGGGATTTCCCTCTAGTTTTTCTCCAATATTTATGACATAGTCTGTGCTCTAGGAATGATAAAATTTTTTTGTTTTTGTTTTTTTTTTCTCAAAGATGTTCTCTCCTTACTCTCTCTGTTCCTTTCTCTTTATTAGATTCCTTTAAAGCAGCATCTTCTCTCAGTTTTATTTCTTAGAGTCAGGAGTGGGGTTAGGGAAGTAGAGAATCAGATTTTCTTTATCCATCAAAGCTGTCACATGTTTGGAAATGTATAATTCTAAGGTAATTGGACTTGACCTTTCTTGTCCCACCACATACATAAACAGTAATACTTCAGAGAAAATTATAGTTTTCTAATAATTTATTCTATTTCTATTAGAATAAATTCTAATTTCCAATTGTTTGCAGTTCGATTTTTTTTCTGAGAATACTCAACAATTTGAAACAAACTTTCAGCCAGTTAAAGAAGGGATGCTTTTCAGTGTTTGCATGTTGTCATTTTTATTCTGTGCCTAGTATAGAAGGGATGGAATTAATCTTGCTGTGTCATATACTCTCTCTCAAAGTCCCTATCCAGAGAGATTGCTGTATGAATAACAAACAAATAGGTCTATTAATATTTTGAACATTTCAGACTGTGTCTTAACCATAGTTTTTCTTCTTAAAAATTACCCTGGAAAATACATTGGAACATCTTCAGCAGAAGGTAGTAGAAATGTCTAAATCGTATCAAAGCTTAAATCGTATTTTCAAATTAAAAAAAAAAAAGTACATTTTGCTTGTATACTCAAACAGAAACATCAGAGATATCTTTTAACTGGATTTATAGTGTTACATTAGTCTTTCATGTCATAAATACTGTTTTTAAGCATTCACGATTTGGATTGATTTTTAAGTCCCTTGAGTAGGGTTGCATATTTTTAAGCTATTTTGATGTGATTCAAACAGAAGTGTCAATATGAAAATGAATAATTGAGAAAATACAAACTTCATAACTGGAACGAATAGCTTTTTCATTATTAATCTGCTCACACAGAGATGGAGCATCAATGAGAGTTTGCAAATAAATGAAATAAATGGCATCTATGGAACAATGAGAATTTCTTTAGTTTTAGCCACTCTGTTCATAATGACCTGTTTTTCAAACTGCTTATTTTCCTCCATACTTATGTAAAGCTTATTTTACAAGCTCTTTATTTTTTTGATGCATTAGGCCAAGAAAAGTTGACCTTTAGTTACCTGAGACTGTTTTTGTGCATCTCAAAAGAAGACATGACCAGGGTTTGAAGAAGTCGATTAACCCTGGTGATGAGCGGCACCTGGCTGCACACATGGTCCACTGTGGACCCATGGTTTTCACAGGGTGGCTCTGTCTAGGAGCCCATCAAAATTTGTTTCTCTATAACGTAAGGCAGCTGATAACGTAAGGCAGCATCACAGCAACTAAGATGGTGATGTCTTATTTACTGCAAGTGACCTCGTGCTGGAAGGTGTAAATAAGTTTAGCTTTCACTACCAGTGTGAAAGTTACATTTTAATTTGTAATCTCCATTTCATATCTTCAGAAAATGCAGTGGATTTAGAGATTCACTTCTCATTGCAAGCCTCTGGAATTACAGTGATTTGGCATTTAAGTTGCTAAGATAACATGACTGCTTAAGCTGTTAGTTTATAAAATGATCATTGTCATGTCTCCCTAATATTAATAGAGCGAGGCCATATTGATGATGGGTGTAAAAGGAGTATAGGTTAAGTGAATACGAATTCAACCTGAGCTATATATATCCATGCATGCAATTCATATTAATTTAACTTGTTTTGAAAATGTAGTTGATTCATCATGAAAACGCTCACACAAGGACATTCACAGCTCAAATCAAAGTATGGAGACTATTTAAACATTCATTTCACAATTACAGATTTTTGACTACTTGACTAATAGGCAGATGGTTGTATACATATTCTTCCTGTTTTTGTTGTGTACATGGATTTGTTTTTAAAATTTTAACAGACATGACTCAATATTGAATGAGATTTGTCTGATACAGATGTTTGGAAAAAATGATTATGTATACAATTTGTTGCAAAATGGCATTGCATCTTTTAAAAGCACAGTAAATTAATAATATACTACTATGCTAATGGACAGCGGAGTAACACCTTCTACTAAAGTCAGTAGAAGTCGTTTATGACCAGTTAGCTAAGGCATTAGGGCACTATATTAATGAGGCCAGGTTTCTGGGTTTGGTCTCTGCAGGAGCCAGCTTAATAATATGGATTTGTTCTTTGGCTGCATATCTCCAAATTCAGTCAACTGTCTTGCACGTGTCTTGCAAATGCATATTGTTGGTGACAATCCAAAGAATCTTTTCTATAAATAATAAATCAGGAGTAAGATTTTGGAACTTGTGACAGCACATGTTAAACTTTTAAAATGCATTAATTTATTTTTGGTAATGCTGAATTTACATTGTCCAAAAAAGTTCTTAATATACAAAAAGGAATTTAATCAAGAGTTTCTCTCTGACCTCTGTTCCTATCTGCTCAGTTTCCTTTCCCCTTCCAGTAGGTAATCACTATTATTAGTTCTTTACATGTTCTTAGAGGGGATTATATACAAATCATATTGTCCTCTAAGCAAGTTATCTGGACCTTTCTTTTTTCACTTACCATTAAGTCGATTTAACCTTTTAATGGACATTTAGATTGTTTCCAATCTTTCGTTATTACAAGTCTGTAGTGAATGACATTGTACATATTTCACTTTGGTACAGAAGATGAACATACTCTATTTCTAGAATAAATTTCTAGAAATGGAATTGCTGGGTAAAATGGTACTTCCATTTGAAATTTTGGTAGATATTGCAAATTACTCTCCGAGGAGATTGTACAATTTACAATCCCATCAGCAGTGTTCAAGAGTGTATTTCTCTACACACTTGCCAACATATATTTAATTGAAGTTTGGAATTTTTGCCCATCATATAGATTAAAAATAGTAGCCTTGTTATTTTTAACTTGGGCTTATTTTATTATGAGATGGAAGAAAGGTAATTTTTCATATATTCAAGAATCAGTTTTGTTTCCTCTTAGTGAACTGTTTGCTCATATATTTTATTCATTTTTTTGTGTGTGTTGCCCTTTTCTTATTGATTTTAGGAATTCTTTCTGTTTTGAATCAGAAAGGCCAATTCAATTTGAGATCACAAAATAGCTCTTCCTTATTTTCTTCTGGTTCTTAAATTACATTTAAAAATTTTATGCATTTGGTGTTCATTCTGGAATATGGTGTGAGGTATGGATCCAACTTGATTTTTTTTTTTTTTTGCCAGATGGCTAACCACTTTTTAAAAAATCACTTATTGTATTGTTCATCCTTTTCTACTTTCAGGTGCCATCTTTACTGTAAAGCAAATTCTCATATGTTTTGGGCCTCTTTTTGGGCTTTCTCTTCTGTTTCACTAGTCTGTCTATTCATGTTGGCACTACAATGTTTTAATTATTTGAAGCTTTAAATGTCTGATAGGGTTAATACCCTTCCTGTTGCTTTTCTTTGTGGAGGTTTTATGGCTTTTCTGGCTTGTGTATTTCTCTATACAAACTTCAGAATCATCTTTCTGGTTTAAAAAAATATTATTGTATTTTTGTTGGGATCATTGTGAATTTATAAATCAGTTTAGGGGGTATCACAATTTTTTATGATGCTGGCTTTCTATCTAAGAACATTTTTCAAGTATTTGTATCTTTTAGAAATGTTTCATTTTTTTTCATGTTGGACTTGCTTATTTCTTGTCAAGCTTATAAATGATATCTTTTCTTCATTGTCATATTACTGGTTGTTGTTTCTATGCATGAAAAGTATTGATTTTCTTATATTAAGTTTGTACCCTGTAACTTTACTGGATTTTTTTATTGCTTGTTTTGAGTTTTGAATTGATTTTCTAGGGTTTTCAGATACAGTCATATTATCTGAAAATAAGGATGCTTTTAACTCCTCAGACCTAATGATAGTGATAAAGTGGGCATGTTAATTTTATTCTGGCTTTAGTGGAGCTACTTTTATGTTTCCCTTTAGGCATTAGGCTGGCTTTTGGGTTATAAGAGATATATTTTGTCATGGTAAAGAATTAGCCATTGATTCTTATTTTATTCAATGTTTTATCAGGTATGCATATTAAATTTTGTTAAATGTCTTTTCAACATTTATGGAGATGATCACTTGATTTTTTCTTTAAATCTGTTAATATGATGAATTTACTATCTGGCTTGTTTACTACAATCTAGTTTGTGGCAACTTCATGACCTTTTGGTTTCTGAATTTCAGCTTTGTTTAAAGTTTTAAAATAGGAAGCTTATTTTTATAAATATATAGAAAAATAACTTTTTTTGAAAAATGAAATGCAGGTGACTTGGGAGAAAAAGGGGAGCGTGGCCCTCCAGGAAGAGGTCCCAAAGGTTTGCCTGGAGCTACAGGACTCCCAGGTAAGTGGGTTGTATGTCAGGGTGAGGTGGAGAAATTGGCAGCAAATGGACAGTCTGAAGTGGATAACATTTTAAAAGAATTGCTATTTGATTACTTAAGCATATCAAGTGATACCAATAATGGTTGGTGTAGATGTTTCAAGACTAGCTTTTATGAAGAGTTAAATGATCTGTAAATCATGTCTGTATTATGAGAAAATGGTTATCGGGGCTTGAAATATTAACTTCTTAAAAAGATGCTTTAGAAAATAGTGTCAAGGTCTTTCTATACTGTATGTGTTATAAATATTCCGAATGAATGGGGTTCTGTCCAGTTCTAGCTCAGTTAATAGTCTTTTGTTGATTTTTTTTTTTTAAACTAACAGCCAGAGCAGAAGGAAATAATCCAAGTTTCAGCTATTTATGTTGCACAGGGGAGTAACTGAAACTTCATTTTTCAGCCTTCTGTTTCAAACATCCAGACCCACCAGCAACCCATATTCCACAAAAATAAACGTGAACATTCTTCCTCATAGCCACAAAGAGCCACATGCACGCCACAGACCACAGCTGTGTGGAATGAGGTGACAGAGTAGCCTCTGTGTGAAGAGATCTCTCACTGGGCATTCTGTTCTCTCTTTACACACTGGCTACGGTGTCACCAGAGTCGATGAGGGTGGGACATGTACAAGCCCCATCACAGGAGCGGCAGAACAGGGCAGAAAGCCAGTTCAGCTTAAGAGCAGGAATGATGTACAGCCTCCTGGCAAACTCTCTAGAGCTGTTGAGCATTGACTCAGGAAGGCTGCCAAAACCCTGGGTTCTGGGGCTGAGGAGAGGTGAGGTTGCACAGAAAAAGGGTGATACAGATTCCCACAATAAATTTGGAGAATGTAGTTAGGGAATTTTAGGAAAAGAAATCTTTGTTTTCTAATTCTGCCAGAGGCTGGCATATTTAATCACAACTATAATTGTAGCCAAAAAGGCCATTACTTCCTAATTAGTTATTTCATTATTCCTGGGATTGCTTTATTACATAAAACTATTTAAAAATATGAGTAACATTTGGAAATAGCTCAAAGACTGCCTTTCTAAAACTGAGATTCATGGTCTGGTCAAGATGTTTTCACAAATTGGTAAGAGTTTTTAGTGACTGGCAGAGGAAGAGAAAATCTGGTTGGAGCTAAATGATACCAAGAGAAGAAGATTTTAGTGTATGATAAAGTCTGGATTCATTGATGGATATTTAGAAGAAAGAAAAAAAGGAAATGGATTTTACCAAGAGTGTTTTTCTCCATTACCAGTAGTAGTGAGTGATATGTTTTAAGGCTTATAAAATATCACAATTAACTAAATTACCTATATATTTATAGATAACCTGACAATTTCCCTTCCTCCCATTATGTTAACAAATCACTTACTACTTAGGCCAGTGAATTACACTATTGGGAATATCTTCTCTTACTGAAAATATAGCCTCTAGTGACTCTTACAGAAAATCTGGTGGAAAACCACATTTTAAGCCTAGAAATGGGAAGATTGAGGAAAACCAGTTTTTTATATGTAGTGACCCAGACTGCCAGAAGGGGACGTATTATTTCCCACATGCAGGAAACCACATGGCGGAGTCTGACCGAGGGGGATAAACGGGCAGCACTTACTGCTTAGTCATGTCTTCAGAACGGGGCTTCATTGATTTTCTTTTTAACACGAGACATTCATGTGTAGGCAAAATGGCAAGGCAGGACACGGTAATTCTTGGCAGCTTCACTTGGCCCTCATGTCCTTTCCTTTTGCTTTCTGCCTTTCCCCAGTTGTCCCTCCCTTCCTGATACTACCTCTGAATACGTCTCCCTCCTTTGATTTCCTTACCCTGACCTGATGGTACTTTTCTCTCACTGATCATCTCTCATTTTCTTCCATCTTTCTCACTTTGACCTTCCTTCCCATGAAATCCCACTCTTTTTGCTTTTTCTCTGCCAGTTACTGTTTCATAACCTCCCTGGACTTTCTTATTCTCGGTCTTTGTTACATTATAATTGAGAGGATTTTTGACATTAATGAGTGAAAAATCTGGCTCCAGCTTATTTTTCAAAAATTTAGGCTAACTTTCGAAAGCATGCATTCTCTAGAGGAGAGATCTGCTGCTAGACATTTTTCTAAGTGCCTTAGCAAACAGGCCAGAAGAGTCGCTATTTTCCACACTACTTGTTTGAGTACAAACACACAAGCTGGAGGCTTTGATTCTTAAGTCAGTTCACAATCTCTCATCTACTCCGTGCATATGCTCAGTCAACGATTTCTCAAAACGATTTCCCTAGTTAGAGGGCATTTTAGGTCACTCATCTGCTAAAGCTAGTGTTCTCAAAGGGAGTTGTTTAGAGCAGAGGCTCTGTAATCAGACAGCCTGTGTTCAAATCTGGACTCCATCATTTACCAGCACTGCCTCGCATACATTAGAGAGTAGTCATGTTACATGGGCAGAGGCAAATCCAAGCTGGAACATTCTGAAGGAGGTGTTCTCCATGAAAACTTACTTCAGCCCCAAATCACAAATCTAAAGTACTCGGTTCACAGTAAGTTAAAGCACTATAGTCAAAGTGATAGTCATTGTGGACTGGTTAATTATTCACTGAGAGACTGGGTCATTTTAATTTCCCTGGAATGTGATTAAGAAAGTGATTTCTGGTTTCCCACCAATGTAATAGTAATAGAATTTTAGGATGTGGGGGAACCTTTAGTAGGACTCTGTGCAGGAACTTGTCTAGACCGTCTGGATAAATACACATCATACCTAAGGAAAGGCCCTGTAGAAGAGGATATTCTGCAGATTTCTTTGTTGTCCTCATTGCTGGATCTGGGGCTTGAATCTTCCTCAATGGAAGAAAAGATCATTTGATCATTCTTTGTGTTGACGTATCTGCCATATTTGAAAAATGAAGTTACCAATACCTTTATTATTTATCAATTATCCTAATTCCTTTATTCTTTCTGAATCGTTTTATTTTTCTCTCTTCTCACTACAAGCTGTATCGCTCTCAGTTTGTTTACAGTGTTATGTATTACATGCCCCTTGTGGTTGTAATGCCACATTGCCGAATATGGACTATAGATTATTGTTGTAACCACTGATTATCATTTTGGCTTTAGTGCTTTTTTTGTTAAAAAAAAGGTTTACATACATTATCTGGTTTGTTTTTCATAGCCAGAAGTAGGTAGAGTAAATATTTAAGAAGTATGGGTCCTGGGGCCAGTTTCCGAGTTTATACATTGTTCTTTTACTTCCTTTTAGTTATGCTTAGTGCTTCACTTTCCTTCTTTGCAAAATGGGGATAATAACCACAGCTACCTTAAAGGGTTATTGTGGAGGATATAAGTCAAAATGTGAAGCTGTTAGAAGAGTGTCTGGCATATGGCAAATTGCTCTGCAGATTTTGCTGTTGCTGTTACTACTGTTATTCTCCTTTTTATATTTGAGGAAATACAGACTCACAAAGCTCACGTACCCTGCAGTGGTCTCTCAGGTAGTGAGAAAGGCAGGATCAGAAATCATGCTTCCTCTGCCCAGGTTCATAAAGTGGACAAAATGATGGGCTGTCTGTCTGAAAATACGATAGCTTTGTACATGTGCTGCTGAAGCAAGCACAAAATATGATTACCTTGGCTTTGCCACCCCAGCTATGTATCTTGGGGCATGTCCTCTAATCACTTAGTGTCTTTCCCTTTTCCTGCTTCTCTCACAGAGCGGTGAGGATCACAGTAGAGAGCCCTGGGAGTATAGCCTGCCCCCTTCTCCAGTTTTTACAAGAGACTGTAGTATGGCTTGGTTGGATTGTCTCACTAAGAGTAACACTGCCTGCTGCCAGTGAACTTATTTATTGGAGACCAGCTTCTGGGCGATCTGAAGAATTTAAGGAAAAATATTTAATAATGGGTTCTGATCTCCTTTTTGTTCTTCAGACTCATTTAGCAAAAGGAGTCAGTTAAATGACGAGTCATATGAATGTGCACTCCAGGAATGTGACTTGTGAACTGAGATGCTTTTCCCTTCTCAGCCAGCTCCATGCTGGGCTACACTAGGCTAATGGACTATTAAGTTTTCTTGCACAGAGTTTGCAGATGGGTGAGCTTTGCTCGTCAATCTTGAGTGGGAAAAAAGGAAAGAGGCACTTAATTTAGGCTTAAATTCTATAGTAGACATTGTCTCATTTCCACTGGTACAGCTCTCTTATTTGGTTGTGTGTGTTTGGGTCCAATATGAATGGCTTTATTCCATTCCTTAAACATATATTACTTTGTCAAACACCACACAAGTAAGCTCAGTATAAGGCAAGAAATGTGAGAAAGTTCCTGGCGCTTTCAAAAAATTTACATAGTGACTGGATTAATTAAGCACCCTATTTTATGCAGAAAATTATTTGCAGGGCTTTCTTTTTTAAGTCTGCATACACAGTCCTTTTCATTCTGTAGCATGAATTAGGTAAGAGATGACCTCCTTCAGAATGTTCCAGCTTGGATTTACCTCTGCCAGTGTAACATGACTACTCTCTAGTGTTCGCACAGAGAATGACATAGACATTCATTTATAAAGATCATGAAATGTTTGGTAATAACATTTTCACTGGTTCTTGAAATTTCAGAACACCATGTAACATTAGGCAGCTAGTGTAGCTAACACAGCCATGAGGCATGCAAATAAAATGATTTAAGATCCAGCTCTATCTTCTCCAAAGTAGTTTATGGACATTTGTTAATGCAGCTGCCCCAACTAAATATTTATGCCTATTTTGTGAACAGCCGTAGTGAATCAGATTCATTCCTTGAATGACTTGGACTGTGAAATAGTGTTACTCAAAAATGAGGGTCCTGCAAGACAAGTTTAGAGTACCCTCGAGAGCAAATGCCCAGGGTCAGGGCTCACCAGAGACTGACAATCTGTTATGCTAGGGCTGGTTTGTTTTCTGGCCATTTCTACAAGGCAAAAGTTCAGAAAAATACCATTAATTGATTGTGTTAGTTAGTGCTCTGAAGGAATAAATGTTAACTCTGTGCTATTGTGCCTTTTCATCCTTCCTTGTCTATCCAAGCCCAATGTCTTAATTTGCAAAGGTTGCCAGTAAAATATACCATAATGGGTTTGCTTTTATAATGGGAGTCTTATTAGGGGTGTGGCAGTTTGAGATTGTTTTATGAATCCCCCAAAGAGAAAGATTATGTTTGTAAATAATCTATTCCTCAGGGTGTGAAACTCTTTGATTACCTTAAAATCAGTGGAGGGGCTTTGATTAGATTACTTAATAAAAATCACTTTCTTTTGCTTAAACTACATAGATGAGGTATGACACAGGGTGAATCTCTACCGCCTTGCTGGGTCTGATATAAACAGAGACACACAGACACACAGACAGGAAAAGGAAGCCCCAATGTTTGATGCTGCCATGTAAGAGAGATGACTAGAGGATAGCTAAAGCATGAAGTCCCAAGAGGCTAGGCCCATGGAGCAGCTCAGGTGGAGATGAGCCCTGCTATGTGCCTGAGAGCTTACAGCTGAACTCAGGAAGAAAGTGGAACAGCCGAGACTGATATAGGAGGCCTGGAAAGAAACAAGCCCTATGCCTGGTTGCACTCACCTGAGCTTAAACCTCAGAGAAATCGGTGGCCATTTGTTTCAACATATGGCAGCTGACTCTGGTGAGAAAGTACCTCTTATGGCACCTGGATTTGGACTTTTCATGGCCTTGGAATTGTAAGCTTTCACTCCAGTTAAATCCCCTTTATAAACACTAACCCATTTCTGGTACTTTGCAATTGGCAGCCTTTTGACAAATTAAAACAGGGGTAAAAGCTTACGGTTCCAAGGCTGTGGAAATGCCCAAATCAAGCCATCATCAGAGATGCCCTCTCACCAAAGGTTGGCTGCTAGCAGCTCCTGGAGTCCTGCCACATGGCAAGGCAACATGGTGAATCTTCTGGTCTTTCTCTACTTTCTCCTTGAGCTCAACTGTGGGCAATCAGGTATCTCTCCCTGGGCCTCATCCCCTTGAGCCTCTTGAGGCTCTGTCTTTCTGCAGCTGTAGGTGAACCTGGAGTCCTCTCTCTCAAATGCAGCTGTAGGTGAACCAGGAGTCCTTTATCTCAAATGGCAAGGTCAAAATGGCAAAGCTCCCTTTCTCTGTGTCTCTCTTCTTCCTCTTTGTGTGTTCTTAGTTTATATAAGACCCAGCAAGAGGGCAAAGACCTAACCTGGGTCATGCCTTACTGATGTAGTCCAATCAAAAGCCCCAAAGTGATCTCATCAAGGTCCCTTAACTGAATCTAATCAAAAGACCCCATCTGCACTGCATTTATAGGCGCACCAGGAACCAAACAAATAACAACAAAACAAAAAGAAACACAGCCTGTGTGTTAGCAAATTTGCAGAGTTAGCATATCAAATAGTTATGAGCATACAGATAGGTTAGGGTAGTGGTTAAAGATATTTGTTTCCAGTACCAACACTTTCTAGCTATATGACCATGGATAATTACTTACCTTCCTAAGTCTCAGTTTACACTGAGGAAAGTGGGATCAATAGTGAGCACAATACATAGCACATGGTAAAGAGAAAGCAATTTATAAGTGTTGGTGATGAAGATGATGCTAATGAAGAAGATGATATCACTGAAAACACCATAAGGTAAATTACTGCATTTGCCAAAGGGATACTTGGACTTGAAGGGATTTTCATAAAATAAATCAGGGATGGAAAGGTTGGCTTATCAACTCTTTCCTCAAAATCTGGGAAGGAATCTCGGATAAACTCAGTAAATTAAAAAACCTTCCCTGGAATGTGTTTAGATGAGGAAATATGAAAATTTAAAAAAGCTGTCATTCTGCTCTTGTAACATTGTTACATAAACAGAAACAGGATTTGGCTGACAGGCTGTAGTTGGCTGACTCCTGATCTACATTACTGGTTCTAGCCTTTGTGGACATATTCTTTATGAGCTCTCCTTCGGGCATAGTCTTCTCCTAATCCAGATTTGAATTTTTAAAATTTATATTATTTTTTTATTTGATTTTGTGAAGGCAGACATGATATGTCTCGGTGGGAACACTGATACTGACAAAGTGCATGACAATCACTTTTTATATGCATTTAGATCTAACCCATCCTCTCAACCTTATAAAATTGACCTAACCTTTTACTATCCCCCATGTCAGGGGATATGAATAGTTTCCGCTAAAGGCATAGTTCTGCGAAGACCTTATCCACAGATGCTGAGGATTAGGGAAAATCTTTTTCAGGGGCCTTATCTTTAGAGGAAAACACATAATTATCTGCTTCATCACAACTTAATATAGTTGAATGGAGGCTTGTGGGATAAATTAAGGGAAGTTTACTTATATTTCGGGCTTATCTCCAGCCTTGAGATGGTAGAGTCAAAGAGAACTACCCTCCCTTAAGATGTAATGATGCTTTGCCCTATAACATTGCTTCTTTGGTCTAATTGTAATCACAATGGAAGAACGAGATGTTACATGTAAAACATCTCTAACCTACATTCCTTTTAAAATTATGTGAGAGAGTGCCCAACAAAAGGCATATGTGATAAGATCACTAAAATAAAGAAAGCCAACAAAAAACCATGGAAGGGAAGGAATGTAAGTAAACTTAGGCTAATATGGAATTGAAAATATTGATTTGGCTTTCAGCTTTTTGGCTGAATGGCCAAGCTAAGATGGCTGAGAGGGAATGAGGATCTCTACAATACTATCTTGTATTTTTTTAAATTAAACTTTATTTCAACTTCAAAAAATAACAGACAAAGGCAGCTTAACAAACTATAGAATAATTATTTAAAAAAATTCAGTCCAGGCACATTTATTTTATTTAATCCTAAAAACAAACTCAATTGTTTCTCCAGTGATCGGAAAGATAAATAAATGAGCACAGATTGGTTATTAATGACATGACCAAAGTCTCCTTGTTAATGAAGAAAATGGGTGAAAAAATGCCTTATCATATTCATATCTCATAAAATTAAATTTCATATTCTTTTTTTAACCTTTACACTGAAATAGTACCTTTGCTACAAAAATTGCAATGTTACTGTTAATTATAGTCTATAAGTTACATTAGTTATATTAATATTTTTATGGCATATAAAGATTTTTCACCCTGATTTTCTGTTACCTTTCCAGTAATAATATGAAAGAACTGCCATGTGAGGAACAAAGTTTAAGCAGAAATTCCGCTTTATTCTGGGGTGCCATGCCTCAGAGAATGTGCCCCACTGGGTGGCCCATATAATCTTTTGGACATGACAGAAAGATGAAATGCCCTCATGGAGCTTAGGCAATGGTCAAATTCATCTTGGGTAGCCCCTGATGAGAATATTATGGAATTCTGTAGGATGCATGGCACAGTCTTCTAGAAGACATTAGCCAATATCATCCTAATAACTGTAATAACAATAATAGTCCCCATTTATCAGGTGCTTTCAGGCACCAAATTTAATTATAGGGAAGGCATTTTCCCATCTTGTAGATGAAGAAACTGACAGGTTAGTGATTTGCCTGATGTTACACTATTTGTAAATGGCAGAGCTAGAATTTACAGCCTGTCTTTCAGTGCTTTTAATCACTGAACTATACTTCTCCCTATCTGGATATAGACCACCTAGAAATAGGGGATACCACTATGGCATTGTTGTCCAATAGAAGTATAATCTGAGTCATTTATATGAGTCACATGTATAATTTTAAGTTTTCTAAGAGCCACATTTAAAGATCAGGTGATTTATTTTAATAAGTTTATTTTACCCAATTATCTCCAAAATATTACTTCACCATGGAATTAATACATATATGATTCATGAGATTCATGAGATTATTCATGAGATGCTTTTTTCATATTAAGTCTTCCAAATCCATGTGTGATTAACATATAGTTCATCTTCATTTGACTTGGCCATGCTTCAGTGCTCAAATTGACATGTGTGGTTAGCATTTGGGCAGTGCATCTCTACAGAGAGAAATGTGAGTTAGATGAGGCTGAGGTCCCTTTCTACTTTTAATTTCTGTAAAATTCAATCCAGCAAAGGAATTTCAACATCATCACCATTATCATCATCCCTCACTTCCAAAAGCATTTATTAAACCCCTGTCTGCACACTGCTGGGCTGTGGGGGTCCAGTGCCTTCTGCCAGTTTGCAGCCATGAGAATTCTATTCACGTGTGCAACCTTTTGTGTGTTTCAGGTGATCCAGGCCCTGCCAGCTATGGGAGAAATGGACGGGATGGTGAGCGAGGCCCCCCAGGGATGGCAGGAATTCCTGGTGTTCCTGGTCCCCCAGGCCCTCCTGGGCCTCCTGGTTTCTGCGAGCCAGCCTCCTGCACCATGCAAGCTGGTCAGCGAGCATTTAGCAAAGGGCCCGATCAGTGAAAGGCTTAGTGCTGCATGACTGTCTGCACATGCCTGGCAAAGGACTTGGAGGAGAAATACCACCCGAAGCTGGGGCTAAAGACAACAATGTATTTCAATATTATTACAGAAGTCCTACTTGACAATCAGATTTAGAATGATGGTGCTATTCAGTGAGTCCTCTTTCCTTTCCCTTGGGGGGAAGCTGGCAGAGACTTCCAAATAAAAACCTCCCTTTAAATAAATTTATAATCCTGTTCCCAGGATCTTGAACTTTAGTGTGCCATACATATGTGGTATATCTTGGGCCACCGTGCCAATAAACAAAAACAACTGGCTGACCTCAAGTTGCAGTAGTTATTTTTACTTTCTATCAATATGCTGTTCTCAGATCATGGTTTCAGCTTTATAGAGGTTTACCAGAGTCGTTATGAAGAAACCCCACTACATTCAATAAAATCGGTGCATATAACCCCACTGATGTGCTTTCCTAGGAGTGGCAAGAAAGTGCGGCATCACCTGGAATGAGTTCCTTGTATCACATGTTTTTTAAATACTTGGCCCAAATTTTTGGTGAAATGTACTGTATCCCTAGCCTATTAATAATTTAAGGTCTTCTGTGTGAAAGCAAAGAAGGAATTTTAATATCTTGGTATTCACAAATTTTATTGATAAAATTATTTATTTTAAAGGTTTGAGGTTGTACCAAAGAAGAAATAAATATGGTTTCTTTATCTCTTGCATGTTTTCTTATAAGTAATCATATTCAGTGAAAGAAGGCATTAAGCTTATTGAGATACAATGGCATTTTAAAAATTACTATTTACATGTGTATGTTTACAATAATGCTTTCTTCTACATAGAGAAATTCAAAAGCCCTGACTGTCGTCCTGTGTGTTACCTTATGACAGAAATTCCAACATGTAGGGGGAGCGTGCAGGAGAGTTCATGGGCCTTGCTGAAATTCTAATGAAACTATGGACCCACACCCCAGAAAAGAGCACAAATGCATATGTATATACATTTTTGCATTCTATTCCAGAGATTTCAGGGATCCTTTTAGATCTAGTCTTGCTTCGTTTCTAGGTTAAGAACCATTGCCTTCATTTCAATGGGCTGTTAGCTCCCTCCTAGTCAGAACTTGATGGCCGTCATAATGATTTGTACATCACCATTTTTCTTATAGATTTTATAAAGGCAGCTGCTCAGCAAAAGCACTATTTTCCTATCAATAAGATAGGTATTACCTGACAATTTAAACACTTAATTACTTTTTACATAATCACATTAGGTTGCTGTTTCATAACATCTATATAAACCATTGATCAGAGTTAATATATTCATTTTATGTCACAGTGCATATGAGTGACTTGTCCCAGGGCAATGAACAGTAGCTCAAAATAGTCAATATCTTCAGTTAGTTTATGGAACTCAGTTCTCTCAAGTCAAGGGGGATACCTGATAGGATTTTTGACATCAATTCTTTTTCCTCATGTGAAGTCTCAATACATTTAAAAATTCTAGCCCTATTTGTTTGGCTAAATCAATCATTACATATTCAATATTTGGATTTAAGACTGTTTCCAGCATCAAATTCTGTGCTTCTAGTATGGATGTGCTTAAGGAGAATGATTCCCATTTGACTACATAGCTAAGTGCCATTTATACAGACTAAGAAGGATGCTCTGTCCTCTTGTATGGAATAGATGTATTTTGAAAATAGAGGCAACTGTTATAACTACATAAAATGAGCTTTATAAAATGGCAAACTTTTTCAGGTGCTGTGATATATAACCAAAGAACTACAAAGAAATTGCATTATCTTTTCACCAAGATGGTTTTATTTTAACTGGAGCGACACAAATACAATAAAGAAAAATGAGATGACCAAATAAACATGTTTCTCAGTTCTGTAATACCATACTCATAATTCAAAAAGTCAAACAGTGCATTCGAACTGTTTTACAAATCTAATATATATCTTTAAAAGCTTTACAACAAATTCCACAGGCACATAAACAATATTGGAAACAACCACTTACATATAGATTATGCAAAACTAGCACATTCCAAATGGTTGGAACAATCCATTATAAATTTCAGTTAAGTGAAATAGTTTGCAGAAGCAGTAGCTACTCAACTGAAAAACTGCAAACAAAAAGTGCTCAGGAAATCCTTTCCATGAAAGAGAAGTTGATAAATATTGAGTTAGACCAAGTATATCCCTCTAGCATAATAGAAACCTCTAAAACCTCTTTGAGGTTTGAAAAATATGATGAGAGGAACATGTGAATAAAGTGGGTTAGAAACTGGCATGTTAATCTAGGCAAATGGTTTCAAATTTATTTCATCAGAGCTTGTATGTCATTACAGTATGATTTTCATCCCAAATATCTGATAGGTTAGGTAAGAACTGTGGAAATCAATTCTGAATGAGCACATTGATTCAATGGAATGGTTTGGGGTAATTGACTTTGTCTAGCACAAGAGTATGAATGAATGTTTGTTTTAGTTATGTGATTGCTTTGATTATTTATGGATTCTATATTTCAAGCTGACTAAACCAATATTGCTATTATTAAATATCATTAGTAAAATTTGATTTATTTGCAACCTGAAAAAAACTTAATGTAACCTGCTTTAGAAGATTACTTTTGATTGTATTATTTAATGTAATAGCCACAAATACAGTAAGTGTCTCTGAGGTATAATATATCTGAATTTAAAAATAAGCTAATGTAAGTGGAAAATCACTATAAATACATAAAACTTAGGAAAATCAAGAAAATGATTTTTAAACATTTGCTGGTTGCCCTGACAAAAGAGGTCAAAAAGCAATACTGAGGGAAAAAGTACCAGCAATCTAGTAACCTTGCTGTTTACAAATGAGTCTTGGATATATATGGTTTTAAATATCTTTTTATAAAGACTATTTCTTTTCAATAAATATAAGTCAAGTCCTTTTTTCATATCAATAAAATAAATACTTTTTAATTGTGTATTTAGTCTTTTTTAGTGGGCTTATGATCTAGGACATGGCAGTATTCAGAGCATATGGCTCAGTAAATATTAAATAAAAATGACAACTGTAATAATGTATGACAATAAATACAAATTTTCAAATGCTCTTTAAATGTTTATATGGAGGAAATGTGACATATTTTTTACACCTGATTTTATCAAGAAAAGGATACTGATTTTTTTCAGTCTTAATAAATGGCAGTTCATATTCACATTTTCTTTGACATGAGGCTTTCACATCTGGTTGACTCCAAGTTATCTACCCATAACTGGAGAGAGAACAAATGAGGGAAAGGCTATTGTTTCCAAGAAACTAACTTTTTTGTTGTTTGTTTATTTGAATTTGCCTTTTTGCCTGCAAATGGAAAATTTGTGAAGAACCTTGTAATATTCCTTAGAGAACAACTAGTTAATATGCTATATCTCAAGGGGGGGACTCAAAGATGAAAATAGTTTAGTAGGTAAATCATTTCTCGGTCTAAGTAAATATATAAATCCCCTGGCATGTTCTGGGATAATTAATTTCTGTTAAGAGAACATGCTGCCTATTTAACAACTTATTGCCTGTTGTCTTAACACTAATCATGGTTAAAGCTTATATTTATGAGAAAAGTTAATTGTTAACTTACTCAGGCCCCTTGACAGCAACAAGTCTCAAATGTCTTTAGACAGGGGATCACTTTGAGGGACTAAAGACATCAAGGATTGCCCACTCCCTGACTTATTTCTAAATATAATTCTCATCAGAAATCATTAGACAAGGTTTTGTGTGTGTGTGTGTGTGTGTGTTTATGAACTGCCAAAGAAGAAGTTGGGTTGTACAATTAATACAGCCAAGTAGTGATACATGTAACACACAAAACGATAATTGCCAGCATGGTATGGACCCTGCACTCGCCCTTTACAGTTCTGTGGCTGTAATGAACGTGAGTGGCTCTCACTCTTGGTCATGAGTGCGTCTGGAGCATCCTGTGGTCGAGGTCTAACAGTGTGGACCTTCAGTCCCAAGAGGTGCCAGAGAGTATGCAGGGCATTAATAACTGCACCTTACAATTCCCTGATTTAGGGGCAAATTCTTTATTGCTGAGATAGGTGACAAGCTTGTTATGCATAATAAACATATAGGAATCAAGGCCTCAAAACTTTATACCCATATGGGATTTAGAATTCAACTAGTGCCATTCCACCTAAGTGTGTTGAAATAAACCTTAAAAAGTTTGATGAAGCAAGATAGAGAACAAAGTGGAAGAAAATGTCCTAAATGTTCTTTTAAAAATAAATAGAAAATATGTCATAATACAATCTGAATTAAAATACGTTAATACACTGAACAGATATTTAGCCCTAAAATATATTTTAAATAATACAGCAAAATAGAAAGTTGTAAAATACATAACATCTTTGTACAAATAAGCCTGTTATGGTCAGGCAGCACACATTTTGGATAAACTTACATCTTATTTAACTATCCCTACGTTCAGTGAAACCTCTCAATCAATATTCACTTTTGACAAATTCATGAAGCAAGTAGCTTTGATTGTATTATTATATCACTATTGGAACTGAACCTGAAATTTTTCTTCCCTTTAGAGTTTCTCAAACTTAGCTTTACTCTTATACCCTTGCCTCATCTTGGAGATAAATTTTTGCTGTTCTGGATCTACTAGTCTGAAAGTTTTCTCTGTTCACCTGATGCTTCATTCAATTTCACCTAACTGTTACTCTGGCATGACTTTTTCAAGAACATGTTTGCATTATACCTCCAGTTCAACTACACAGGAAAAATAAAGATGTCCATTTGTCCTATTTCTGGAGAAACCTCGTAGTTCAATAAATTTAATGTAATCTAATGCTACCTTTACCAGTCAACTAGTAAATGGATAAAACCCCTTTTATATGGGCTGGTAACCCTGAAGGACCTTGGCATAAAAGTTGCAAGTTCAAATGGTATTTTTGCATCCTCTCCTCTTAGAAGCCTTTGTGAGTTCTGTGATAGTTCTGAGAATGTAAAAGGGAGTACATGTCTCAGCTCGGAAGTCATTAAAAAAGAACATCAAGCATCAGTAAGCACTAACAATAAATACTGTGTGTCTTGGGAAGTTGGACATAGACAGCCGTAAGAAATAATTTAAGAACAAAAGTGATGAACAAACCTGCAAAGGCATTCTGAGGATTCACTGAAACAGCGTCAGCATAGAATGTTACCTGGGAATTCTCAATCTCAGGCTATTAAGTATGTTGGAAAATAAAAATGGTATTTTGAAAAAGGGTCACTTATCATACTTTTGAAAATAGTGATATATTTCTAGAAAAATATAAGCACCATACAAATCTAATTGCAAAAATTTAAGAACCTGGAATATGGAGATTTAGACATTATCTAATTTTATAAATTGCCCACTCCTTATGATAAACTACATGCCACTTTTACTTGTCTGTCAAAAGAGAATATCTGTCCTGTCTAAAATGTCAGATAATTACTTAGGTAACTTCATGATAAAAATACAAGGGTAGTGAGCAAAAGAACTAAAGTTAGGAATAGTTAATTTTCAAGTTAACTTGAAAACATAAAATTAAGACAGCCAACTAATCAGAGGCTGTTGTCTCTGCTTCATAAAAATAATTAAAATGAGAGAAAACATATATTAAGAAAACATGAACAAACAGAATAAAATTAACAAAGTTTTTAAAAAGTGCAAAGGCAAAGGGTCTGATTTAGTTGTCCACTAAACTGTTTCTAGCCTGTGTTTTTGTGAGTCTGTTCAGTTTTGCTTTGAACACCATCTTGTGGACAAGGGAGGTATATCAGGTCCTCAACAGATTTAAGCAGAAAAGCTAAACTGTGTTTAATTCCTAAAATATAGTCATAAAAAAGTACTTTATAAGCCAAACATAAAATGAAAATTTTTACAGGCAACATATCTTAAGATAATTACTTAAGCTCTATAAAAAAGTGACTAAATTTTTAAAGTTTCAACAATGTCATAGAGAAATGGAGCATGTGGGGTTATTTTAAAGACATTAAACTAACTTGTTTGCAAAGTGAAATGTTTAAAAGTTTAAGACTGGCTATAGTTTTGTTATGGTTAGAAGTGATGTCACTGTTCTCAGTTGGAAAGAATAATGAAGAAACTTTAGAATATAAAGACAAAGAGAAGAATAATTCATAAGGCCATAACTGTTAATTTTCACATCTTGTTCTTTGCTTAGAAAGATTTCTATCTGAAAGTGTTAATTAATCTCGGTATGAAATATAAGACTGGAATCCAAGCATACTCATATAGGGCAGGGGGTTTTAATTGTTAATGGCTGATAAGGCCATTAATTTGATATTTAAACACTCATGTTGTTTAGAGTGCAAACAACAGATAATTCAGAAAATTTGATAATTCTTCCCAGCATTGCTGATATCTGTCTAGAAGTAAACATAAGTTTTGGAATGGAGTAAATTAATACAAGATATTCTGCAACCATCAAGTTATTTAGAGAAAAAATTCCCATCCTACTCTGGGGCCCAAATATTCAATTTCTTTTTATGAAAGGAATTAGACAACTGCCAAGACTCCACTTCATTTGGAGCTGTGTTAGCTGGACCTGGTCTTTCTTGCTGCCCTTTGTTGCATGTCACATATGGAGATGAGTAAGGGAAGAGTGTGTGAAGGTAAGCAGTACAGGAGGTGAGAGAGGTGTGTACCAAGTGGACACAGGCCCATTTTTCTAGTTATGCTGTGGCATTAGTCATGTGTTACAAAAAAATGAGCTTGCATCATTGTGACAATTCTACTGTGCAATATGCTTCATATAACACTATATTCTCCCCTCCTCTCCTTAATCACCAGAATAAATCCAAATTCTTGAAACAGGAACAAGCCAGTCAAACATTAAAGTATAAAAAGAAATATTTCTAAATATACAATTCATAAGAAAGGATGCATGATGTATTCTGTGGACCTAAAATGCACAGAATTCATAAAACAAGAAAATTAATTTAGTCATTTTATGTATACGGAAATATTCAAGGAAAACTAAAAAAATACTATATTGATCACAATCAGCAAAAAACTTCATGAAAATATTAAATAATAAATATTTTTGAATCAGCAAAGAAGCAAAAGGATAAACAACCCATTAGTTCATATGAAAAATTAATCTTTGAAAACATAAATTGTTTAAATTTAGGACAAATTCAAGTAAATTCATATGAGTGGCAGATATAAGCATTCAGAGTTATAATCCAACAAATTAAAAGCTCAAGATATACACATAGCACCAGATTTTAGATCTATGTACACTTTTTGGGGGGGATAAATTATCATTCTACTAAGAAATGCACACATGTATGTTCCAATTGTGTAAATTTAAAATACAGCACCATTGTAGGTATTGCACAAGAAAGAAAATGAAGAAAATAATTTTAAAGTCAAAACATTAAAAATAAATACAATAATCTTGGAAAATAAAATAAATAAACTTGGAATTTAAAAAATGCAGCATAAGTCAATATGAAATAACCAAAAGGGTGTGTGTATGCACAGCCATGTAGACAGTACCTGACCAGCAGTTCATTTACCTACAGTGAAAACCAGTTTAAGTCATGGGTATATTTGAACAGACTCTGCCTTCATTTAGGCATACTTCTCAGGCACAGCTCCATTCACAGCTTTTTCCAATTTCAGTGGGCTTGCCTTTCTATACCCATTTTTCAATTAAGAGACTAAACAAAGTAATCATCTTACCCTGCTTTAGCCACATTGGACACGGCACTGCTCCTCCTGATTTCTGTGACAGGAGGGGCTCTGGGTGGCATGCACTCAGCAGCCAGGCAACTCACCACCAAGATTTCAGCAACATCCTTATGCCCCGTATTCTAGAAAATTAGTTGTTTCAACTAACAGTTCCTCCAAATAATGTATAGTGAGGCAACAAAAACACTGTTCAGACATTTGTTTGGTGATTATTATATTTTCATTTCATTTCCGAGAATATGCTTATTGCAACACCGGTTGCTTCTCCCAGAGTGCCTCTTAGCTCTTTGGTCTGAGTGCTCATTGTATATAGGGTCGCATGGCTTTCTTTTGCGATTCTTGCTGTAGCTTCTGGAGACATGTTATTCTCCTTAAGACCTTTTGGGCTTTACCTTCTTGGTGGGCATCGGCTGACACTACACATACATCCAGGGCAAGGGGGTTTCTTTTCCAGTTTGTACAAACCCCATCCTTTAATATGATAGCTGGTTCTTGGCTTAAATTCAAATGGTGATGAAGTCAGAAGAATAGTGGGCACAGGGGCCCAAATACCTTGCTAGGTCATTTAAGCTTCAAAAGACCGAAGACAATGTGGTATCTTCCACACCAAACACCTCTTAGGGAAAACAGTACAGTGAGGGGACTGCTGTGTGTTAGACTTTTCTTGGGGAACATGTGTTTATATTATCAAATTTGTTCTTCCTTTTTCATGCAGTAGGTATTTATGCCAGTGAGGATTGCTATGACTTGAGCTCATTATACAAAATTAACAAAAATCATTTCCGTAGTTGGTGATGGTGGGTTTTGGGCTCCCTGATAACCCTGTGGTTTTTCCAAAACACAAGTTAAAAAGTGAAGCTCTTATTGCCTATTTCTCTGCATAAGAAGAATAGAACAGGATGGTCTAAGAATTCTTAAGCTATAAAAATTAGTCAAAAACATTCAATAGGAGCAGTGAACTATATCAAAAAAGTTGGCAAAATTTTTAGCAATGAGAGTAAATGTAAATACCAAGAAATCTGCAGGATAACTCTAAAACTTTAAAATCCAGAAACCAAATCCAAATCCATGTTGATGAGACTACAAAGTGTCACTGTCAGTATACTAAATCATAAGATATAGTTTCCTCTTGAAGAAGAACTAATGATTTCATATAAAACCCTGAATAAGAATTGCAGTGATGGTGAAACAAAACATATGGAATGAATTTGGGAAAAATCTAAAATATGCTGACATTGCAATCGCTACAGTAATAGGATTCAAATTGTTGCTTTTAGTGTCTGGTCTAGACCAAAAAACAAAAGGGCCCACCTATGATGAGGGTCTAAGAGTATTAAGACGGCTCCAATGGCATGGGACTATCACCAGGAATCAGTCTTTCTCAGGTGTGTTACTCATTTTCCACTTGCTCGCTGATGGGCATGAGACACAGGATGGAAGCAATCTTCTGGGTCACATCTTCCATTAGGGCCTGGGGGGCCCTGAGGACCTGGGGCACCTGGTGATCCTGGCAAACCCAAGGCTAATGGAATAAAAGACCCCATTAGAATCCAGATCACATGTGACCCTCTCATCCGCCTTTCAGTATGGATCATTCTCACTTAACTTGTACCGACACATAAGGGTCAAAGAGGAGAAGGGATGCTTTCCATTTTTAGAGGTGTTCTTGTATTGTGAAGATAATATCCCTCTTACCTGAAGTCCCAGGAAGACCCGGGCTCCCTGGCAGCCCAATTCCAGGCTCACCTCTTTCTCCTTTCTGTCCTCGAAAGCCTGCATGAGAGATATATAAAAAGAGAGGCACAAAAAGAGTGCTCTATGACAACACAGTACAGGCAAGAACCAATTTCTTAGCCTTTGATATTTATTTAATAACTTTGCTTAACATAAATAGTATAGTAGCTCTGTATTTTGCATTTATTACATGCTAAATGTATATCAATCTATGTGAAATTAGATAATGAGGACATTAAAAATATGCAAGTACTATAAAAAGGTCGAACCAGTCAAACTCTAGATAATGATATTTTTGGTACTAAAATGACATCCAAATAACTCAAATCAGTCAATCATATTCTCTTTCAAGTAACTATGCTAAACGATGTGACCTCTCTTCAATAGGAATTCACAGTGGATTTTAGGTACAGGAGTCATGCCTAATAGTAGGACAAGAAAATATGATAATTTTTTTCCTCAGTCTGGGAATTAAGGGAATGAAAGGACCCAAAATTCTCAATTTTAATAAATAGCAGCAAGAGATTGAATATAAATATATAAGTCCATCTAGTTCAAGAGTCAGGACAACCAGGTCTTTGATCAAATTACCTTCTATAACAAATTACATCCTTTCTAAGTAAAGTTAAACCAGCATCCCTATGTTTTCACATTGCAGTTCCTAACTCTAAGGGGCTAAGAGCATCAACAATGTTAGACAACAACAAGAGGAGACTGAGGGATTATCCAAACTCTTTTCATCAATTTAAAATAATTTCACCAAAATGAGTTGGGGCTAGGATATGTGTATATTTGAAGACAAAATTATTCTGCTTCTTAAATATTCTTGTTGTCACTTGAGCTAGAATGATTGGAGAAAATTATGCATCAGGCAACACTTATCCCTGGTTTTAAAGAGCATAAAATTTATCTGTTTTATATAGATTTACAGTACTGGTAAATAGTCTTCATTTCAACTTTTTCATAGTCTAATAGCAGCTTAAAGATTGTTCTTAGTTCCAAATGAACAGAGCAGCCATGCAGAATCATGTTGACACACAGCAAGACCATATGTAGGAGAGCATCCCAGTAGGAAAGAGCTATCCTTAAGTTAGTTGTGCCTTTTCATAAGTTGTGTTATTACATCAGAATATGATAGGAGGAGAAAATGTACTGCTCCCTATTAACAGCATGTACATCTAATTACTTCTTTTAATTGTCAAGAATTAGACATAAGTTTCAAGGTTATCATTCTCAGTTTTGCTTTAGCTATAAAATATATACAATATTCTCCAAATAAGATTAGCTATGTATCACCACATCTTTATTACTTTGCTTTGCATATATGACCAGACCATTAAAATAATGAAAATAATGGGGAAAAGGATAATCATTTGGGAAATATTTTGAAATGCATATTGGAAATACAACCAGCAGAAAATCTTCACATATTTATTTGAAATAAAATATTTCAAAGCAAATAAATTTCATATTTGATGTGAAATTATTTGATATTTCAAATATTTCATATTTGAAAATTATATTATAACAGATGTTCAATGCAATCCTAGATCCAAGAGAGAACAGTGGTTTGAATATGTAGCACAATTAAATACATGTCCTAAATTAATACATGTTCAAAATTAAAATAGTTTCAGGATTTCTTTTATGTAAGAAACTTTCATTTAACATACGTAAACAAGGAAAAATGTTTGTACTGAGAGTCATATGAAAGCAACTTTCTAAATCCATTATTTAAACATATCTAGAGTAAAATCACATGAATTAGATGATGTACATTTGATAGTCCAATGCAGCTGCCACTATAACAGAAAGATTGTAAAGTGGACTCTCAGGCTATCTCAGTAAGTACTTAAAATCATTGGCTAAAAGAATGAGGAAGAAATAAATAATTAAGATACATGAACTTTCAGTAAAGGAGAGGAATAGCAAGACTGTAACACAATTCTAAGTAAAGAATATATCTGCTAAAACCTACACATTTTATTGAAATTCAGTGCCTAGATTTTAATATAATGCAAAAAATATATTATTCCACATGTATTTCAGTATACACCCAGTATCACAAAATAAGACACAATGATTTGTATAATAGGGTGATATTTTTACCCTTCCTTTCAAATGTAAAATTTAATTGTACAAATTTCTCAGTTCATTAGGGTAATAATTACCTGTGATTAATAAATAAGGCCTTTGAATGGCACAACACATGAGAACTTTCAACTCTAAAATTTCCCAGTAAAGGCTCAAGCTCATTCATTATG
Organism: Dasypus novemcinctus; assembly: GCF_030445035.2. Lineage (NCBI taxonomy): Eukaryota > Metazoa > Chordata > Mammalia > Cingulata > Dasypodidae > Dasypus > Dasypus novemcinctus. Next base: position 41,694,332 of record NC_080683.1, on the reverse strand, counting down.
AAGGTTGCCATGAAGTCATTGGGTCTAATTTTATAAGTGCTTCATAACAAAACTTCAGATATGAATGCTAATAAATTCAATAACCAACTTTCCCATTTTTTTAGAACAAATCTTTTCACACCTTTAAGGTAGGTCCCATTTAAAACTTTGAAAAGCCTGGTCTATCTGCAAATAGACATGACTTACAAACATATTTTCATAGAATGTAAGCATACAGGATGGCAGTTTAATATCTCTCCTAGCCGATGTGTGAAAACAGAAATAAAGTAACAGCAGTGTCCTAATCTAAAGCATTTAGAGATACTAGGCATTGATGAAACTTGGTGCTTGGTATAATTTTCCAGGTGGTAGTTAAATTTATTTCCAGTAGGAAGATTTCAGTTTAACTCCAGAGATTTACTTCTAAAGTTTTAAGTCTGTGCAACTATATGCATAACAGACAAATGTGGCCAGATATGGTGCTATCGGCCTTTGGGGAGGGACAATTCTTCATGTGGGAGACTTGCTTTGGTCCCACAAGATGTTTGGCCTCCGTGGTTATGGCCCACTAATTGGCAGCAGTGCCCTTAAGTCATTTTGGCACACACTCAACTGCCCTCACATTTCCAAATGCCTCTCCTGATAGCAGATTTGAAAGGTCAAATCTATACCAGTCAGATAAACTACCCTATGGGCCACTGGCTTACAAATAACAGAAAGTTTTCCTTCACTATAAATCAATAATAGCTAAACTTGAAAAGTTCAAAAATAAGAACCACTTCCAATATTGTCCTTTTAAAATGGACAGAGGGCACAGGGAATGGATTTATCTGTTTGTCCCCACTCACCCCACAGCCATTCATTGTGTGGAGCTCTTTTTGAAATGGATGGGGCTTGCAAGTGTGGCACCTGTGCCTCAAGGTATTCATAAGGATGAGGAATCAGCTGGATTTGGGAAAAGTATAAATAAAGTTTGTGCTCATAAAACTCATGCGACGGTATAAAGTCTGTTTGGAAAATTCCCCTTTCCTACTGATGTGAGGTAACCCAGCTGGGTCAGGCTTCTCAGGGCGTTGAGCCTAATGTGGCTTATTCTTACTCACCCCATGAGCTGCAGACCTGGAGGCTGGGAACAAAGAACCCGGAGGAAAGTGCTCCTCTCAATGCACAGTGGGTGGGCAATTATTAGAACCCCATGGGACGGTTGAAATCTAACTCTCTCTCTACATGCTTTTCAATTTTAAAAAGACATCAACAATCACCCCTTTGGGAACTTAGGAAAAATGCAGACAAGGTTACACAACTCAGAATCATAACGATCTCTATTCTCACTTCAAGATCAGGGAGCTGAAAGCGGGTCCCCAGGCTTTCATTATCAGAATCTTGGTAGGAGCAATACCTCCCCTTTACAAATTGGATCATGTGCTTCTAATGGTCTGACATCAATTTTCTCATTATTCTCTACACTGCTTTTGCTCATCAGAATAAGCTCAGGAAACTTTATAAGAATGCTTTTCATTTTTATCCTTCTGAAAGATAATAAGGGACTCATTCCATAGTGCATATTTTAAACCAAACCACTTACTTTTAAAGTGAAATGGATTTCTTTTCTGAAAAACACCGAAAAAATGGTCTCTTAGAAATTTCAGGAGCGCTACCATCAAACTGAATAGTAAGTGGGCAGGGTACTATGTCATACTCAGTGCCCATGTTTTCTTTTCCTTTTTGTCCTGCATTTCTCATTTCACACTTTTTTTTTTTTTAACTCAGTCATGACATGACATGGATAGGCCTGATTTAACCAACAGCATCGCAAATTTGCACTGTTTTTCTTTCCTTTTTGAGAAAACTTTTAAATTAGCAGAGCAAATCTTTGAAGTTATAGATCTAACTTCATTTTCCAAGTATTTCATACCTATCGTTTCTGCCAGAGTAAAACCCCTCAATTCCTTGTGTACTCCTGGAGAGGTGCCAAAAATCAAAGAGCAGCCTCCTGTTCTCTTTTTCCTCAGTCAGATTTTCTCTGTGGTTTTAGACAGGATTGTTAGTAGAGTATGATGGTAAGTAAATACTCCTTAAAAACAAATTCCAGTTTTTATAAGTTTTTTTTTTTTCTGCTGCATTTTGGCAAGTTTAACATACTGAAAAAGAGGTATCAGGTAAAGGTTGAAGAGATGCCTACTAAGTTATAGTTATGATATGTCTTTTTTAGAAACACTATGGTGGGGACAAGAGTTTTGACAATTTTAGTAAACCCTGATTTTAAAAACACTGGAAATCATATGGTGTAGGGTAAATGAAGGTGGAACCCCCTTTTCGTGAACCCGAGGCCCTGAGAGGAGGATGGCCAGCCATCAGGCCCTCATAAACGGGGGGTTTGGATGTAAGCATCAAAGGAACCCCTGCGATAATAATCAAATCAGGAGGTCTGGTAACTGGTAACTGGAAACCCTTGTGTCCCACTGTTTGAAACCTCGTAAAAGCTGACCCTGTCTGTGAGGCAAACCGAGAAGGGTGCGGAGCCTCCCGACTGGCTGCTGGATCTGTAAGTAGGCTGAGCCCCTGGCCTGCCACCCCGGCCTCTGTGTATGTGTCAGTAATAGAGGCATTGGCCGTAGCTTGGCTCTCGTGGGGTTTCTCTGGAATATCAAAATAGCTGGTCGGGCTTGACTGCCAGCCTCACAATGTGCGGAGGCGTCAGGCCAGGGTCTCCACCTGCGTTACATATGGGGCAGTTTCTCACATTCAAGAATTGCATCCAAAAGCCCTTCAGGGATAAAAGTAGGCAGAACAATAGCTAAATCCCCAAAATCCTTCATTAAAGGGAGGATGAAGCGGAAGGGATTTCCAAAAGCTTTACTGATACTTTATGACTTAAAATACCCTCTGACTGTCAGCCTTCTGGATGCATTTTCCTTATGCCTATGAGAATATTTGTGGCCAGGTCTTTGTGTGGACAGATGACTGGCTGAACACTAGACCCGTGACTGCAGTTTCAGAAGTGTTCCTTGATAATCCCAGTTCTCCATTGTTCTTGTCTTCTCGCACTGCTGCTCTTAGAAGTATCTGTCCAAGGTTTTTCTCCCACGGATAGCACTCCTTTTCTTCACTCGGTTGAAGGCATCATACATCTTCAGATGGACTTTCAAGCTCTTCGCTCCTGTCTCATATACTCTGACTTCCGAACAGACCCAACTAGTGAAACATAATAATTAACCACCATGTACACAACAGTGCACACACACAGAAGGCTATACTTGATTCTACACTTTCATCTTTCCTCCAACTCTGTGAGACTTCTATATCATGTTAGAGAAATTTAGAACCCATGGCTTAGTTGAGATAAACTGGACTGATTTCACTGTTGCGTTACACAGTGCTAACCACAGCAGAAGACATGTTGATCATCCTTATAAGTTACAGTTCTAATAGACACTGCAACTGGGTACTGGACAGTCATTGCTCTTTAACCTCTGATGAGGAAGGGAATGCTAGCTACTTTGGGGTACTTCCTACAGAAAACAAGGCTCTGTGGTATAGAGAAGCAGTAAAAGGAAATGAATGAAAGAAAAGCAATTCTCTGCGTATGTAGAATTTTGGACTGTGTTCCTATGTAATTTTGATGTTGACCTCCTCTTTTCTTGTTTCTTACCAGCTTGATTTTTTTCAGGTCCTTAAGCTCCTCTAGGGTAACTCATGAAAAACGGGTCCCCTGGTCTTTTATTTCATGGTATGTACTCACTGGATTTAATGTTTCTTTATCAGAACTGTAAATTGTCTAAGTCAGGGACTATTTGGCCTTTTGCCGATTGCTGACCATATTTCTAGAAAATGATCAGTGATCTAGCTATATTTGAGATGATGTCTCATCATTCTAATCAGTGGGACAGAATTTTTGCCAATTTAAATAAAGTGTGGTTTTAAAAATTTTAGAAATCTTAAGAGGAATTCTTTAAAATTAAGTTACTATTCACAAGCTCTAAAGAAACAGAAGTATTCTAAAATTTCTCCAAAATCTATTTTGGAACAAAATCATTGTAGTAGACTCTTGTAAAACTCTTTCCCCAGTTTCTTTAAAATGCTGAAATATGATTCTTACTATCTAACTCACGGCAAACGAGAGACATAAATGATTCTAAGATTCTCAGATAATGATATATAAGCACATATTATGCTATTGTTATAATGGATAATGTTAATAAAGTGTTTTGATATTAGGCAATTTTTAGTCATTTTAAGTTTGAAGTAGTAAGAGTTAAAAGTCTGTTAGAATGTCAGATATTAACAAGATAGCCTATATGAATAATTTTGTACATACATAATTGTGTGTGTGTATACATATAAATATGCAAATATTGGTAAACAAATATTATACTTGAAGACTTACCTTGCGGTCCGGGGTCTCCTGGTGGTCCAGGTAACCCATCCTTTCCTGGTGGACCAGGCCTTCCATGAGCTTGAGCAGCCAACATTGCTGCCGGCAGCTTGAGCTGGGATAGGAATACAGCCATCCTCTCTTGATTTATGAAAGAAAAAAACAATACACCATGTAACGGAAATATTTTTTTATGCCAACATTCTTTATTTTTTTACATGAAATTTAATGAAAAGAAAGATTGCTTTTTTATTTGAAACATGTCTGATTTACCAACTAGTTTGACTGCTGATAGGCTTTTTTTCTTTTATTAGAGAAGTTGTGGGTTTATAGAACAATCATGCATAAAATACAGGATTCCCATATACCCACCACCATTACCTTGCATTGGTGTGGAACATTTGCTACCATAGACAAGAGCACATTTTTATAATTGCACTATTAACTCTATTCCATGTTTTAATTTAGGGGTCACTGTGTGGGATAGTTCTATGGATTAAAAAAAATTATTTTGTTGCCATATATATAATCTAACATTTTCCTTTTAAATCACATTCAGATATATATTTCAATGCTTTTAATCATGTTCATAATGTTGTGCAACCATCACAATCATCCATTACCAAAACATTTTCATCATTACAAATAGGAAACCTGCATATTTTAAGCTTTAATTTCCCATTCCCTATCCCTACCCCATCCCCTGGTAACCTATATTCGAGTCTGAATGAGAGGGTTTTGTGATTGGTCAAATAAGACTGAATTCACAAAATTGCTTGAATATAGATGCAGACAGGCTAGGTCAATCATATGGTTGGAGAATTTCAGTGCTTCAAAGATATAGTCCACCATGGTGGACAAAACACTAGCTTGGAATCCAATTTAACTTCTGCCAATAACTTGTGAAGAGAAATTTGTTTACGTACATTTTGGGTTCACATTTAAAAAACGGTTTTAAGGATAATTTTGGCTACTTTCAGCAAAGTTATGATGGTATGTGGTGACTTAAAATATGTCCACAAATTCTTTGACACTCTTTTCCAGAGGTGGGGCCTAATTCCCCTCTCCTTGACCGTGGGCTGGAATTCCTTCTCATTTCTAATACATAGAAAAAAGTGGAAATGGCAGTGTGCAACTTGAGAACTAAGTTGTTAAAGGCACTGTGACTTCCTGCTTGCTCTCTAACCTGGATCGTTCACTTAGGGGGAAGCCAGTGGTGATGTGGTAAGAACACTCGAGATGTTCCGTGGAGAGGCCCACATGGTGAGGAACCTAGGCCCCCTGCCAAGAGCCATGTGAGTGACCTGGGAAGTAGACTTCCAGCCCCAATCGAGCCTGCAGATGAAGACAGTCCTGGCCGCCATACTGACTGCAACCTTGTTCAAGGCCAGAACTACCCAACTAAGCCACCCTGTAAGTCCCTGGACCACAGAAAATGTGGGATAATAAATGTTTGTTCTTTTAAGCAACTAAAGTTTTGAGGTAATCTCTTATATGACAATATATAACTCACAGTATGAGACACGTAGGATTTTGGGGGGAAAAACGACATTCTTCATGGAGAGATTTATTTACTGAAAAGATGGCCTTTGGTTCTGTATTTTACCATGATTTCACTGTTAAATATAATACTAATATTGGCTCTATACTAGGCAGATATGATATACCTGGACAACAACTAATTTTTACTTTTAAAAGAAAATATCTAAGTGCACACTAACTATATTTTTTCTGGTTGGACGTCCAGTTCTATTATTTAATTATGATTTAGGAGGAATGATGTCTATCTTGGGCAAAGAGAAAAAATTCAGCTAGGGTGCAGATGACAATGCTCTCACTGAATGCTGACTGTAGACTGCTCCATTTTTGTGAAACTGAAGAAAACATTAGTAAGAACATACAAATAAAAGGAAACTGACAAATTATCCAGGACGTTTAAAAATATCAATAAAAATAAAGTCTTTGGCAAGCATTGAGTGATGTAATCTTTATGAAGTTAATAGTTCCTAAATAAGCAATGATGCTTTTTCAAGGAACATTTCATGTGTTTTGCCCTCTCATTTATTTACCAGTCTGCTTGGAGCCTGACACTGTTCACTTGGGTCTCAAAGAAAGTATGAGGAATGAAAGAAAGGATTTATTAAAGGTGTTTCTTCAAGGTCAACTCAGTCATTAGGCCATGAAAGCACTTTTATAGATGACATGTACTTTAATACTTTAATGTCAAAATTTATATAAATCTCTAAATAATCAACAATACTTCCAGATAGAAGTGTAGAAAGCTGGTGTAGTATTAAAAACTTATGAAATTTAAAGAATCTGGAAAACGAGAAAGTTAAATGAGATGTATATATGAAAATATAAGGATTTTCATGCTAAAATAAATCCCAAATGAGATATATTCTTGGTAGTCAATAAAATTAACCAATCATTATCTGTAAGCAGGGCCCAACAGTGGATATTTTATACTTTCTGCATTAAGTGCACTTGTTCAGGAATCCTGGAGAGAGCCTGAAAGAGATGATCATTTAGAGAAGGACAGTTAAATCTACGTTTTTGTAACTCCAATATAATATAAAGATTACCTACTTATAAACGTTATTTTCTGCCCAGGAATCTGTTATACAATCTAATTATGACATTCCTTCTCAGAATTACTTTTTTGAAGACTCACTCCAGCCTTACACTTGTCATAGAATGCTGGGTTATTAATCTCACATAGGCCATTCTTTACTTATTTAATGAAGATAATATTTATCTCCAAAGAATAGTAAAAATTTTACTTCTTTGTGGTATTTAATTTTGGTAAAGCAATGCTGTGTTTGTTTAAGGTCTACTATAAATACAACCTATCATTGTTCTTTATTTAAGTCTTGGTTGATTTATATCGCACTTAACAAATTGAATATATGAATAAATAGATTTAAAATAGAAAAACATGGGAGAGCATATCCTTGCCATAACAAAAGAAATTAGCCATACCATTCATTTTTCTTCCTTTTTTCCATAAAATTTCTTCAAAAATCAAATTCTTTTAGTAAATTCAAATGACTTCATTTGTAAAATGAATTACACAGAATTTTTCAAGGATACATCTAGTGTGTAAGAAGAAATAAATCTTTAATGTAAAAAAATCAGCTTGAGTTTGATGCAGATGGAGCTTCCAGAGAATTTTCTTACTGATGAAATTAGTGTTTATTTTGAAAGACCAAATGATAGCAATGTGCTAGATACTATAGCTGCCAGTTAAAACAAAACAAGACAAAGACCAAACCTTATAGACTTTGTGAAACAGTAACTTCAATCCTCTCCAGTCTTCTTGTCATTCAGTTTAATTCATTTAATTGAATTGGAAAGGCATATTTCGCCTAAATGGACATGTATGTTCACAATATCTACAGGATGAGACTCTTTAGCCACAGATCAATTGACAGTGATGACAGGGAGACAAATGAGGATGTGAAAATTACTGGACCGAAAGAGTGATACACATATTAAACAACCTTGCTTTGCTTTGGTAAAACTTTTACTATTCCATTATCCACATGGGACATGCTTAGTTGATATTAATGCATTTTGTTTCTAGAAACTTAATAGATAAAACAAATATGTAATATAGAGTTACATTTTTCAAATTATAATATTGAATGCAAATATATTTTAGTAAGTTGAAATTACAAATGGAGTGCTATATAAGCAAATACAAATTCAATGGTTCATTGTTTGAAACTGCATATTACTTATTTTGCATTAAAAAGACATTTCAGGACAATTGATTTGGGACATATCTCTTTGAATACTTTCAATGTCTCAACACAAATATTCAGAGTACAAAAGTTCTTTTTGAATTGAAAGTACTTTGTTTTGGATGATTTTTAGTATTTTCAGCAAAGCAGAAAATTCTTTGAAATAATTACTTCTAGCTGTAAATCATCTAGCTATAAGGTATGCTTAGAAATAATCATTTACCATAAGGGTAATTACTTCTGAACCCTTCCTGAATGTTCTACATTTAAAATAATATGTTTCTAAGCCTCTAAATGAATGGTAAAGCCCTATATTCTTAATTGCCTTTCCTCTGTTTTCAGGGACCTTTGGTCAATTAAACTGTTTTGGGCTGTGCTTGTAATGAGGTAGGAAATTAAAGAATTCAGATAGAAGCTTGTATAAACCAAGCACACATATTCCATCTGTCAAGACAAACCCACAGCAGTCATTTTAACAAATGAGACCAACAGCTTGGCTTCCTTAGAGAAGGGGCTCATTAATATAATGCAGACATTAATATTAATGTGATGATAGGTGTATCATATGGAGAAGGAAGAGATATTTGATGTCAGCTGGTCCGTGTCTGCCTTGATCCAAGATAGGTATTTGAGGATATACATTTCACAGATAGAATCTATTAATATCTTCAAAGAGAGAAGTTCATCTTTTTTTCCTAATGCCATTTGAATATTTAACTGAAGTTGTACCGTTTTCTTGGTACAATGTCAACTTATTTTCTTTTGTCATACTATTACGGAAACAGAATAGTTAATGAGTATTTCCCATGGGAAATAGGTCATATACTTGAAGATATTGTTACCTCTTAGCCTTCAGGTTAAATAATTTTTATTCATAGGCTCAGTAATCTTTTCTGTAAATCCCTTTTTTCTTTTGGGAGGTACCAGGGATTGAACCTAGGACCTTGTACATGGGAAGCAGGCACTCAACCACTGAACTATATATGCTCCCCAATAAGTGCCATTTTTTTTGTTTATTTATTTTTGTTTTTAGGAGGTACTAGGGATCAAACCTGGGACCACATACATGGGAAGCCAGTGGTAACCACTGAGCCACATCGGCTCCTCTGAGTGGGTTTTTTCATTTGTTTGCTTTTTGTTTGTCTTTGTTCTTAGGAGGCACTGGGAACTGAACCTATGACTTCCCATGTGGGAAGGAGGTACTCAACAACTTGAGTTATCTCCACTCATTTTTTTATTTCACTATTTCAAGGCTTTTCCTCATGTCTTTCAAATGTGGAAACCAAAATTAGATATTCTTCTCCTCTAAGGGGCAAAAATATCAGAAGAGTCATTTCCTGTTATATCTTACTAATTATTTTCTAGTTTCATTTTAACTGTTAACCCAGTAGCTTCACTTAGTGGATTCATATTCATTTGTGATTCATCATAACCCAAAGGTTGTTGCTGCTATATGTGTCTCTGGCCCAAACCTTTGCCACCTTTGCAAGCATATCACTTGAAATGTTACAGTGGGTAAAGATGGTAGATTGAATGCATTATGTCTACTTTAACTCTCCCTTGAGCCCCTGAAAAACAATAGTAAGAGTTCTTTAAAGGCACAAAAACATAAGAACCAAGAGACTATAAGGAGACAACAAAAAAATTTTGGGGAAGCGGACGTGGCTCAACTGATAGAGCATCTGCCTACCATATGGGGGTTCCAGGGTTTGCTCCCCCAGGGCCTCCTGAACCATTTGGTAAGCTGGCCCATGTGCAGTGCTGCCATGTGCAAGGAGTGCTGTGCCATGCAGGGGTGTCCCCTGCATAGGGTTGCCCCATGCGCAAGGAGTGTGCCTTGCAAGGAGAGCCATCCCGCATGAAAAAGCGCAGCCCACCCAGGAGTGTTGCTGCACACATGGAGAGCTGACACAGCAAGAAACAAAAAAGAGACACAGTTTCCCAGTGCCATCGGATAATGCAAGCAGATGCAGAAGAACACACAGCAAATGGACACAGAGAGCAGACAACGGGGGGAAGGGGAGAGAAATAAATAAAAAATGAATCTTAAAAAAAAAAAATTGGAAACCGAGGACAAGATGGCCCAGTGATTTATAGCTTAGCAGAGTCAAGGAAACCAAACCCTTACACGAGGCGCTGAGAACCAACTTGATTTAAGCACCAAAGTTCTTAAAAGACTTAGGAATTCACAGTATAAGTTCCCTCTGGAGGCGGGGATGAAGGGAGGGAACTAAAATACGGAGAACTGTTTGAAAGTCTGTTTAAGAACTCAGATCCTCAGATCCCTTTCTCAACTCTATGCAATTGGGCCATTGGTCCTACCCAATGGTAACAAAAGAGTGAAAGTATATCTGAAGAGGACAAATAGAAGTCTCTTTACCAGGGTCCCCAGACTCCATTGATAATGGAGCTTTCATACTGAAAACAAGGAGAATAAGTGATTCTCAAGCCCTCTTACCCTACTTAGCTCCCAAAATGCTGACAGCCTTGCAGGAAATGATAGTGTTGCTGGGGAGTCTGACCAGAGTAAGAGGAAAGACTTAAAGACACTGAAATTGAAGGTCCCTCAATTAAAATGCTCCGTCATCTTGCAGTAAAGCTCGTGTTGGGTAAGCCCCACCATTTACTGATACTTCAGTCAGGGTTTTAGATCTCATTCTTATGTATGAGCAGACAGCCAAGGAGAGTTTAAAATTCAGGAAACCCTATCAGTGGAATGACAGAGATCCAAGCAAAGAAATGGAAAGCAGGAAATTGGAATAAACAGGCACTATGCTGCAGAGAATAATTTTTTAAACATCTATCTCCAATTACATGTATCTATCCAATGATATATGTATATATATAAAACATTATGATTACATAATTAATAGTTATGGAGAGGCAAGAGAAGATGTATATTTGAAACAAGCGAAGAGAATTTATATATACACACATATACAATATATAAATTGACACACACATACACATAGATATTGAGAGAACATAGAGAAAGGTACATTCCTGAATTCTGGGAACCTGGAGACAGAAATATTGTTTAGGGAAACTTACCCTGACCTTTCTTTTCTCCCATAGTTGCAAGTACGACCTTCTTGGTTCCAAGTTTGGCTCAAGAACCAAGAAAGCCAGAGGTTTGTACACATTCCTGCATGGATTGGTGAATTCTTCCTGAATGGTCAGGTAAATCCCCAAGTATAATAGGGTGGCATCATAGCAAGAATCAATCTCCTCAGATCTGGCAAGACTCTCATGTATGGCGGCAGCATCACGGGCAGCTGTAAAACCCTCATAAAGCCAAAAGAAACTAAGCTAAGACAAGTAGTCTCTGTCCCTGCTCTGTGTGGCCAATTTGTTTCCCAAAGGATTTGGCCTTTTGACCCATCAAATCAGGAATTTAATCTGACCTTAGAGTGAGTGTAGATTTGTGCGTTGTTGTCCATTTGGAAACCCAGACTTGGGACTAGTGGAAAGATGCCTTCCTTCACCATGTTTAGGTTTGGGAAAAGGCGTCAGGGTGCTAAAGGAGGCCTGGGCACCTGGGGAATACCCCAAGGTGTGAGATCCATCGGGGGTCTGTATCAGTGGGGTCACACAGGAACCCCCAAAGGGTGGTGAAAAGCCCCAGGAGAAAGCACAAGTCTTGGTTCCTTATCTAGGGTTTCAAATGGAGGCTCCTAATCTGGACACCTGGGATAATAGAGTGGAGGAACAGGACATGCCAAGGACTCTCTCGAGCATAGGCCCTGACTTTCTGAGCAGAGAGAATCGTTCCTGAGGCTGTGGATGTGGTGGGGTAAGTGGAGTGGAGATGAGCATTTACTGTCACTGACTCAGCTCTCTTGAGCAATGACTAAGGAAAAGGGAGGCAGATGGGAGAGATTTAAAGTCTTAGCACTACTTAACTGTAACTGTTTTAAGATGTGAAAATTAATTCTTTGCTTTTATAGAAAAAGCTTTCTGAAAAATACAACTGTGACCTTGGAGCTCTATGATTTGTGGAATCTGAGTTTTTCTTTTTTGTAAATCATGTTCAAAAGTCAAGGAAAAAGTGAACTTTTCTAAGTGGAAAATTAAATGTACTGAATTGAAATGATCTTGAGACAAATTAAACTAAAGGGCTAAATAGCCAAATGCTGGGTTTCAGGTACAATTTTATTTGAGAGAAGACAGCTTTGTTGGACTAGTGCCAACAGAGATAAAAGAAAAAGGGTTATCACATTTGGTGCCTCAAAGGCTTCAAGTGTTGGGAACAATGTCCCCCCTCCTTTGGGGTCACTTTAGAATGTTGTTTGTGGCTTCTGAGGGATCACTGACTTCCAGAGAGATGCTGCCAGTCACCTGGACTGAGCCATGCTGGAAGAGGCTGAGAGATGGTGGGAGAGATGGGGGTGAAGACTGGGGAGTCCTAGAGAAGATGCCACACTCCTCAGCTTCCAGGCAGACGGGTCTCTAAGAGAGGAAAGAGGGCAGGAATACAGAGGAGAAGGGTGTACACTAAAAGGAGGAGCTGCTCAGAAAGTGCATGCCAGGCGGCCTCCCTCCTCAGGAGACTGACAGTCCTTCATGGGAGTAACCGCAGAAAGGCCTGGGAGGGTGGCATGGAGCCTTCCTGCTGCAGGTCACCAGGGACCATCCCTTCATCCAGTGTCCACTGGAATTGCAAAAGGAACACCCTCACCCCGCGCCCCACCCCCATACTGCAATTTGTATTATAATTTTCTGATAATGCTTGGTTATATTTTCTGACATCCCTAACCAGGTTTGGACTAGTTAACTACTGAAGTATTTAAATATATGTTTTTATCCAAAACCTTCTAAGAAACTGAAGTTCAGCATTAAAGCTGCCTGATACAAAAGACAGTAAATGACACTAGAGCCCATGGAAATGAAGTTGGAGAAGAATTTTAGACCACAATTCCAGAAAGTGTATTTACTGGCATTTCCCTTTCAATGACTATGGTATACCAAAGGTGTGGATGGGATTTGAGATCCCAGAGGATTCGCACCTCGGGCTGGCTTAATGGGCTTATGACCTGGGCAGTTGCACAGGTTTCATGCGTTGCTATTGCTGTCTTGAAATTCTTAATTTTTAAACTAGTGGCTCCACATTTGCATCTTGCACTGGGTCCTGCAAATTATGTACCAGGTCTTGCCTATGCCTCTGTATCCTTCAGGGTTCTTTTTGGACAGTTGATGCTTGAGTGATGCTTGCTGGAGTGATTGTTTAAATTTCAAGTTTGGAGCCCATTCCATGATGCTCATTCAAGGGTTAAAAAAATATATAAGGAGATTTCCATATTTAAGGGCAATATTATAATTACAAAGAGGAAACTGATAGCTCAAAAACAAAGTGGACAATGGTAGTAACAAACTGTCATGTCAGAGCAAGGTAAAGATACTTAGCAGAGATAAAGATAAATTGAAATCAATAGCATAAATTCATGACTTTTAAAAATTACATTTTTTTCCTGCCCTGTCACTGAAGCAGCAAAAAGACCTTGTGCTACTCTGCTCCATCACCAGTGGTCATCTGAAACAAGATAATGTGCATCCAAGCACTGAGTTTTAGTCTCTAATATACCAATCACTATATTTTAAATTATTTTAAAATCAGGGAACTTTGGATAGAAGAGGACTCTGTTTGCAGCAGAAAGATGCAAGATGGACTTGGGATACCTTGTCGTCTTATTCCTTGCAATATTCAACAATATAGATTAGGCTTCTCGATGTTTAGCAAAGGAAGCAGGAACCATGAGAGGCAATGTGTATTTATTTGCTAAAGACAAATAATTCCCACTTTGAGGGAATGATCTTGATCTTAGCAAGTCATTGACAAAATCTTATGATATCCTTAGAAATAGATAAATATGGGGTGAATATTAGGACAACTATATGGATTCAGGTTCACAAAACAATAGATTAATAGATTATTTACTATTCAGCTTGAGGAATTCAGTGGCATTTAGAAAGGCCTAATCCTTGGCTCTTTATTAATCTATGTTTCTATCAAAATTTCGAATGATGACATGCTTATAAAACTTGAGATGCCACACACAGTTACAAGGGTCAGCCAATATGCCATACGATAAGAGACATTCTAAATGATATTGGGGTTGGAACAGTGTACGAGCATGAATCACTTGAAATTTAATAAGAAGAAACACAAACTCATACACTATGACTTTAAAAATGAACACAAAATTCCAGAATGAGAAACACTTACTTTTAAAAAGTTTGTGTAAAGAATATCTGGAGTTATTAGTTCGCTGGAACTTAAAAGAAATCTACAGTGTTGGTTGTTTAAAGAAAAGTGCTTAAAGAAAAATGGTATGTTAGGCTGCATAATTGAAGTGTCTGGAGAGGGGTTGGCAAAAATTTTCTGCAAGGGGCCAGAGAGTAAATATCTTAGGCTTTGTGGGCTATATGGTCCCTGTCACAACTCAGTTCTGCTGCTGACCCTGAAAGCAATGGGAGAAAATATGTAGTGTATGTCTGTGTTCCAATGAAACTTTACTCATAACAATGAAATTTTAATTTTCAGATCACTTTCTCATGTCATGAAATATTCCTGTTTTGATTTTTGAAAACCGTTAAAAAAACTTGAGAACTATTGTCAGCTTGTGGACCATAACAAAAACAGGTGGCAGGCTGGATTTGGCCGTGGGCCATAGTTTGCTGACCCTGGTCGCGACCAAAACACACCGTACTCTGCCCAAGTCAAAAACCTCCCGCGTTGTGTAAAGCGCGCGCTGTCTCGGGGCGCCCGCGGGACGGGGCATGCGGGGCCGCCGCTGCTGGTGTGTTTGGTCCACGCCGCCCGCTTAGCATCTGCCGCAGGTGGAGACATCCCGCCCCTCGGAGACCCGCGCACCTTCCCCAAGCGCAGCCAGACCTGCGTGGGGCACTGCACCGGGATGCTTGAACCTGGAAAGAAATCTGATTCCTCTCGGGACGGAAACAAGCCCTTTACATTCACTCTAGGCAAGCAGGAGGTGATCCGAGGCTGAGAAGGGGTTGCCCAGATGAGCGTGGGTCAGAGAGCCAACCAGACCACGCTTACGGCGCCAGCGGGCACCCGGCCTCCCCCACCAAACGCCACTCTCGACGTGGCGCTTCTAAAACTGGGATGACAGGAACGGCCTCCTCCCTCCACTTCCTGTTCTTGGGTCTGCCACGGAGGGATCTGGCGCTTCCAGACATGCGCACATGAACCCATATGGCACTCTCCCTGATGCTCCTCTATACACTTTGTATAAACATCTACCCAGACTGAGTGTGTTGTCTCTCAGCTTTGCTTCTGGCATCTCCCATTGCCTCTTCCCCTTTCTCCTCCGATATGTGTTGACTTAAACTATATGCCATAAACCTCAAATTATTCATTTTTTGGTTTGGCTTTGGAAGAAAGATTCGGTTGCAGCCTTTTGGAGCTAGGTTTTCAGTTTAGTAAATATTCAGATATCAAGAGCACAAATAATGGGTTAACGTTTGGAATGGTGTTTGGGGGAGGGGGTGCAAGAATCTTTATTTTATTGAGGTGTTTTTTGAATGAAATTTTTATCTATTATGTATCGAACATTCTTCCTGCTGTGCTATGAAGTCATAGCAGATTCGAGGCCTGCTGAGGGCTGAATCATTCTCCAAGTTGAGAGATACCCTTGGGTTGAATTAAAAGCCCTACCCAAAACTGAAGTGGGAAAGGGGAGAGCCTTCCCCTCTATCTGCCCCACACTCTCCTCCCCAGCCTTTAAAACCCCCTGCCTTTTGAAAGCAGATAGTTTTCACTGTGGTGTTGGGCACTACAGGGATCTGTCCCTGGGCCAGCAGGGACCCAGAAGGCTTTCTTATGGACTGGTTTATTTTTTTTCCATACTGTGGTTTTTCTAATGGATTTTCAGGACTTTTGGACTCTTCTCATAGCTTTCAAAGCTCCACCACTTCCTACATTTTAAGAACTTTAATTGAAAGTTTTAATTGAAGGTGCTGTTCATAGACATTTAACAGCCAATGAAAGCCTAACCATCTGACAGATCCTTGAGTGTTCTCTTAAGAAAATGGTGCTGGTCATCACAGCTTCGGCATCTCCTGCTTTTTCATGCTTAGCTCCCCCTGCTAATCTCAGAGTTTCCTGGCTTTTTTCCCTCCCCTTTCACCTTTTTGCTGACCCGTGTAGTGATTTGGTGAGAGAAATTGTTGCTGCCCCACCCTCCCAACTCCCGTATCACATATAAATTTTGAGTTATTATTGCAATAAAAGTGCTTTATACTGGCTTTAACAAACAAACAGACAAAACACTTCTGGGTTAATGAAGACCACTTACAAAAGCATTTTCCAACGGCAACAGCAGTAGAGGAGCTGGAGACATTTACTCCACAGAGAGGACTAAGCACTGGTGCGATGGATATTGAGAAATACCCAAAGGGTTGTCACGTGTAGAGAGGAACATACTTAAACTGTATGTGATTCAGACCAGGAGTGATGAAAGGCAGTTATAGGGAGGCATATCTGACTTAGAGTGAAAAATCATTTTCTCAATGAGAGCTGTCCAATCATAGAAGGCTGCCTCTTAAGGTTGTTGATGCACCACCATCTTTCAAGAATGTTGCTTGATGGGATGTGGGGATATATAAAAATTCAGAATGTTTATAAAGCCACTCTAACCTTCAAAAATCCTTAGGACCTCTTGATTAATATACTTCTTTATTTCTTCAAATGAAACTGCATCAGCCTAAATAAGAAAAAAGGGTCTGTTAAAATAGAGCATAGCACAAATGAATAAAGAATACAAATGCTGGGCTAGTGTACATACATGAGATTCATTTATCAAGCAAAATGCTTCCAGGTATTTATTGGGAAATAAATACCTTCTGGGAAGAAGTTGAGGTGTTTTCTTGCTTTAAAGCTGTGGGCTGGAATTCTAACCATTGATAGGAAAAGTTTCCTATTAAATGGAGAGATACAGCTTCTTACAACTAGAAAAGACATTTCCAATTACTTTAGTTTCCTAAGTTAAAGAATTTTAACAGTGCTGTCATGATGTTACTTGTCACAAGATGTTAACTGGTCAAAGTTAACTACTAACCAATCCCTGGACACTAGCAAAGGCAATATCTAACTGATATAAGGTATCTCAAAGGAAGAGAACCTGAAAGAGAACTCCAAGTCTGCTAGATTATTCTTCAAAATGTTTCATTCAAGGCAAAACATATTAAATTTTATCCATTTCATGGTAAAATTTATTCTGTAATGCACACATTGCAAGCATATTTGTATTCAGCAATTTTCTTTTCTTAATAGAAAATATCCGTTGGTAAAGGGAAGTAGATAAATGAGGTCAGCTGAATTTTAACCTCTTGACATTTGACAAAGAATTTAGCATTTATAAGAGCAATGGTTTACCACAATGCCTTGATATTTTTAAAAGGGATCTATTATTTTGCAAGATCAAAGGATTTAGAAGTCTGATTATTTTTATTTGAGTTTGGTAGTTATTATCCAGGGTTATAAGAGTGGCATGAAAAACAAGATGGTAGCTTATGAAGTGACCATTTTTGTAAGACAGTCTAGTTATGGGAAGGTCCTGTTTAAATATTTTATTTTCACTGTGTATGGGACAAATGAACTTGAATTTGTGCTCCTGACATTGGGCAGGGAAACCCAGATTATGATACAGCATTGAAAGTTCAAGTTATTCAGGCTTTATTCAAGTAAAGCTTGGGAGAGTAAAAATTTATTAAAATAGAGAAGTATGAAAATTGTGGCAATGCCTAATTTGGCCTTATAGCTGGTATTGTCCAGTTATTTGAGGAAAGTGTGTCTCAAATCTCGATACTTTTCTTCAACTCAACTTCCCAGCCCTCTCCATGGATATTCACAGATTAAGTTTGCTGAATGGTCACCCCCTGGTGCCCCCTCCCCCCCACCCCAGAGAAAATTGCAAGGACATAGGCTGCCTTAACAAATACTCTTTCTTGTGCTAACTGGCTTCCACTTCAAAGCACAATTTAGGACAGATTTGATGTTCTAATATTTAAGAAAGTAGAATTTTAGTCTAAAATATACATATGTTCTCTGTGTAGTAGAAGGAGACATTATAGATAAGGCTTAAGAGCATAGTTTTGGAGTCAGCCAGGCCTGTGAGCTTAAACAAATCAACTCTTTAAGTCTCTTTTATAAAATGGGTTGGAAAGAAACACCTATCCTCCAATTTTATTTGTAAGGATCAAATGAGGTAATGAGGTAAGTGCTTGGCGGAGGGTCTGATACAAGACTTAAAGTAAATGATAGCTATTATTATCTGCACAGAGACCAATTTAGCTGCATGCTATTTCTTTACAAATCATTGCAATTATTTTCATTGTAAAAGTGATACATGATCGATGTGAGCCAGGAGCTCCTGGACTTTCAGCACCACTTACCGGAGTACCAGGGACTCCTGGAGAGCCCGGAGGACCTTGGTGGCCAGGGGATCCCATGGGGCCCTTGGTTCCTGGTGGCCCCACAGGACCTATGGCCCCCTTCATGCCTGCAAGGCCTGGTTTTCCCTGTTCACCTTGTGGGCCTCTGTCTCCAGGAATTCCTTGATCACCCTGTTAAGGTAAAATATAAAATAAAGAATGATCTCTTCTAGGGCCACATCAGCTGTGCTCAAGAGCAAAGGTTTGGATTCAGTCAGGCACGTACTAGCTGCAGGACCTTGCATAAGTGACTTAAACTCTCTGTGCCTTCATTTATTCACCTATAAAGTGGGGATATTAACAGCATGTACTTTGTAGGATATTGCTGAGTCATCAATGAGGTGATTCAGGTACAGTGCTTAGAAAGGTAACTTGATATCACTTAATAAAAGTTAGTGACAATGTTAGTTGGACTCAGTTGCCAGTCTAGAATGGTGGCACTTTTGACCGTCATCACCAGGCCTGTGTCTCCTTTACAATATAAAGAAAGATCACCAGGAGAATTTCATCCCTGAGGATGTTTACTCAGAAGAACTTTATGACATTCGATCGCCCCTAAACTCTGTGCCCTTTTCCTGCTTTCTCTTGCGTGTTTCCCTAGGCTCTTTGGGTGTGTCTTCTGAACTCGTGTTTACATGTGTGCATGTGTCTGCACATACATGCTTGTGTCCTAAATATACAAACCTCTGGAAGGTAAGAAAGGTAATGGAGGAACATGGTCACTGGGATCACTTAATAGCAAAATCAAACTTTAAGAGAATTCTCTGAATAAGAAGAGTCATACTAAGTTAGGAAGAGGACCATACTAGATGTGCCTGAATCTCTTCTTCAGAAGAGAGTTCTTTAGTGCTGTCTTTATCTTACCACTATATGTGTTTGCATATGACAACGTGTGTGTAAAGGGAGAGAGAGAGAAAGAGAGAGTGATATCATGGCCTTTGAAACAGTTATTTCAAATATTCAGTTCCATAACTCAGGGAGGTAATGCTCGTGTCAACTGTGATGGAATGGTGCATTGAAGTTGTCCTGTATTTCATTATATTGTTCTTTCATTTTTCACTGCTCTGTGAAAGTCCATACCTCTATTTTTCTATTAAAAAATAATGAAAACAAATGAACAATTACAGAGGTCTATGTGATCCTGTAATGAAGAAAAGGCACTTTTAGCTATATAGAAAGAAGAAAAATAGATGGACTTAATATCAATTTATTGTCTTAGTTATAAAAATGTATCTGCATGCAGGCATATCAACATTGCTAGCCTGCAGTTGGAGAAATATCTGAGATGATTTTAAAAAAAGAAAGAAGAAAAAATAAATACTAGTGATCACTACTCTGATCATGTGCAAAATACACACAATCTTTAACATATTAAATGCCTTTATGATTTAGATTAAGGATATTCATTAAATTGACGCTTATTATTATGAAAACTTGAAAGAACTCAAGTGTCCAGAAAAAAGAGACTGGGTAAGTGAAATAATATATATCCAAACAATAGAATAACATGTAGCCATTAAAAGGTAGCTGTAGATCTCTACAGACATGGAAAGATGGTCATTACATATCCCTAGTGAACAACTTAGGATGGTGCTATTTTTGGAAATGTATCTATTTATTTATATTATTACATATTATCATATATCTAGGTTATGAATAAGAGTGAGAGAGATAGAAATGTGCCCCAAAGATCAATAATGCTTATCTCTGTTACTGGGATTAGGGAGATCTTTCTTGATTTATATTATCTGTATTTTCATATTTCCTTGTGTAATAATAAATAAAAGTTAGTAAACTAGACACCACCAAACAAACACACATGTACAACACTCACAGAACCTAATAGAATTTCATGGAGTAACAATGCTTGAGTAAAACCTATTTTGGTGGATCCAATCCTACTGGCAAATGTTAAGATTCATTTAAGAAAATAATGGGAAGCTGAAATAATAACAGCAATCCCAACAATTTGAATAAAAGCATACAATACAATTAGCATTACTAGTAACATAACTCTATATTCAGTTCTCTTTTCTACTTCTCTGCTTTCTCAATCCATCTTCTTTATCCAATCTGGTATTCCTCTAGGTCAATGATTCCATATAGAGACACTTTTGCTCCCCAGGATGCATTTGGTAATGTCTGGCAACATTTTTGTTGTCATTTGGGAGGCTGTGCTACTGGAATCTAGTGGGTAGAGGCCAGGGAAGCTGCTAACACAAGCCTACCATGCTCAGAGCAGCCCTTCACACATAGAATTACCTCGCCCAAAAAAAGTCATAGTGCTGAGGTTGAAAAACCCTGCTCTAGGGGAAAAGAACATGGCTGATGGTTATATATGTGTGTGAAACAAGAGAATCATGAATGCTTTCCAATCTGGGACAGCCAACTAGACTCACCAACCATGTAGGTGAACTTGCCAAACGGCCCACTTCTGGGTCCTTTAATTGCAGCATTTTATGTCCAGCAGAGCTCTTGGGTCACACAGACAGTGGTCTTTTTATATTGGGAGGTTTGTAGGATTCTACATACATGATAGTGTAACCCAAATGATGGGACAGTTGTAACAGACACTTAAATAATGATCACAATAGTGATATACATACACGTTCTCCTTTGGGACCTCTATCTCCAGGCTTACCCATGATGCCCTGAAAAACAGAGGTCAAGACTAAAAACCACTTTCTAAGATTCTTCCTCGATCTAATTGATCTAAATGTTGAATACAGTTATGCATGAAATTTGTATTTTAAATGGTATTTTCCATACCTGAGCACCTGGTAATCCATCTTTTCCATTTATTCCCTGTAAAGGCAAAAATGATTAGTGTCTCCAAAGCTGCATTAACAGACATAAACACAACAAAAGGCAGTTTCTTAATTGTATGTCTACTGAGACCTTGGTGAGGCAGTGTAGTGAAACAGAAAACAAAGCTGTAGAGTCAAACAGCCCTGAGTTCAAATCTGGACTCTGTCACTTATGAGTTCCATTGACTTTGGGCAACTTCCTTAAACTCACTAGGATCAACCTCTCACTTTACTTCACTTTACTTCACAAGTAAAGGCTCTTGTGAAGAGAAGCTCAATAATTAGGAAAAAAGAAAAGAAAAACATAGGATGTAGAATTTTTCCAAATCAATATGTATTCTAGATCTAACCTTTAAACTCATCGCTATATTCCATTTTACTAGTAGGGGAACCTGACATTATATTGGGCTTCGCTTTTCAGGAAGTTTTGGATCACAGAGTGGTTCAACAATGGTGGCAGAGGAATACTGGTATGGGATGTTATTGACAGGCTATATATGGTTGACAGGGAGTTATACAGGGCATATGTCCAGAGTGCATGGTAATGTTCGGATATACTCATAGTGGAAACAATTAAAAACAACAGCTGGGGGGGTACTGGGTTCCTGGCTGGGGGTGCTCTGTTGTGGTCCCTAGGGGAGCAGCAGCAGTCCCCCAGGTGCAATGGTAAGAACCAGGAAGGAATGAGGGTCCAACAGTGGGCTCCTGATACTAATGACTATGCTTGTGAGCCTATACGCCTGAAATAAGAACAAGGCCTAGAACAGCACTGTGCCTAAGTGTTCCCTCCTGACAGCCTACATGTTACTCAAATGTGGCCAGTCTCAAAGCCAAACTCAGCATGTAGATGCAGTGCATTCCCCCCAGGGTGGGACATGACACCTGGGGATGAGCCTCCCTGGGACCGAGGGATCACTACCAAATACCAGCTGATGATGCAACTAGAAAATGACCTTGAATTAAAGGTTCAACGCAGATCAGCAGAATATCCCTGTCTACATATAATAACATGACTTTAAAATGCTGTTTGACCTAATGTAAGGGGGAAATGGAAAGGAGAAATGAGTTTATATGGCTGTGAGTCTCTAAAAAAGAGTCTGGAGGTTGTCAGAAGGATTGCCCTTATGCACACCTGAGCAGAGTCTCAGAGACAGATAAAGTAGATACAACCCCAGGTATTGGTTTTTTTGAGGGCTAAAGAGACCCACGGGTTCTATGGTCATGGCAGATGGGGTTCACTGCCATGTCAGTTGGCCCTTCTTTGGAGCCGGTGTTTCTGTGTGATGGAACTGGACTCAGATGGGATCTCTTTTCACAAGACTTTCATGCTACTTTACTGGAATTGTAGTTGGTGTTGGGGTTTAAGATATATCTAGGGGATCTGAATCTCTGGACTGACAATATGATAGCCACGCCCTGAACCTCAACAGACTTCAACTCCTACACTCTGATTTATTGGACTTACCCCACTCAGCTAACATGGAGTTGAAGAAGGTCAACCACCACACCATGGAGCCTAGAGTGCCTACAACTGAAAGCAGGAGTTTGCATCCAGTATCCATGTGGAATCTAAGCCCCCTCTTGACATAGATGTGCAATGGACACAACCAATCCAATGTCCACAGAGAAAATGTGGCATTGGTGTGGGAAGGGTGGTCATGGTGGCTGCTGGGTGCAGGGAATGGGAGGAAGAGATGAGATGTGGAGGCGTTTTCGGGACTTGGAGTTGACCTGGGTGGTGTTTCATGGACAATTACGGGACCTTGTAGATCCCCCCAGGGCCCACTGGATGGAACGTGGGAGAGTGTGGGTTATGATGTGGACCATTAACTATGAGGTGCAGCGATGCCCAGATATGTACTTACCAAATGCAATGGATGTGTCATGATGATGGGAGAGAGTGCTGCTGTGGGGGGAGTGGGGGGTGGGGGCGGTGGGTTTGAATGGGACTTCATATTTTTTGAATGTAATATTTTTAAAAAAAAGAAGAAAAAAAAAGAAAGTAAAGGTAATTATAATAGCCTCAAGTGTGAGGTTTAAATGAAATAATATATAAAATATATAGCCCACAGTAAAGAGACAACAAAGGTTATCTTACTTATTCTGCCAGTTACCCCATGGTGCTGGGTAGCTGCTACATGGCGTCCACTGTTACCTTCTAACAAATTTCTAGCACAGAAAATGGTCTAAGTTGATGCTGAGGAAATTTCCTTTCATGGCCAGAGCATGATGCTACTCTGAAATAAACTGTTAGCTAGTGAATGAATTGTTATTTGTCCAGATGAAAAACATGAAAGAAAAATAAGAAATCCATAATCATGGTTTGTTTTATAGAATTAAATAGTGACTTTTTATTAGAAAATGGAAAGTCTCATGAACCTTACAAGGCTGGTCTGGAGGTGGTAATAAAGCCCAGTCCTGCTTGGAAATTTATAAGACTTGGAGAACTTCCGACTGGGAAATGTGAGAAAGAAAAGCACCTAGGGCTAAATCAAATACCTAGAGTCTAACAGCAGATGTGTTTTTGAGATTTGATTTGAGGAGGGAGATCAAGGTGAGGAAAATGATTTCTTAGCCAGCAAGCAATTGCATGGACATGCTTCTCTGAAAAGCCTGGGAGACTTTTATTGTTCTGGAATGGATTCTGTGAGGGTAGAATTGCAGACAGTCCTGGTTTTCACTGCTATAAATTACACTGAAATCTGCCACAGCTGATAATCCAGCCAGAGTCTCTAACCTCTCTGAAACATCCTGGGAATGATCTAAGGGTTCTTTAACTAAGATTGTGTTATCTGAAGTGTATAGACCAGAGAATTTATTACATCCAAGAACACAAGCAACAAAGATAAAGCAGATTAAGGAGAGGATGTGAAAGAAGCAGCTGTGTTGCTTGAATAAAAGAAGACATATCCTGGGTAAAAAATGAAATTCATGTTTCTGGTAGCAATATAAGAAAAGGAATAATCATATGACTTTTTTTTTTTTTTTTGGTCTCTTGCAATTCATCGAAGACTAAGTGCATACTCTCTTTTGTATATTTCTATCTGTAGGGTAGTTCGGCTTTCAGACATTTTTACAGCTCATGTGTAATTGCTTCTCTCTCTCTTCAACCCACTTCTCTGGCAGAACTCCAATCCTGGGTAAAAGCAACTTTCTGTCTATCCAATGCCTACATCTGAGCAACTGACTGTGGCTGAAGAAAAATATGTATCCTTCCTCACTTGTTGCAATCTAATAATTGTATGACAGCAGATTACAAGCAGATCCTCAGCATTGCTGGGACAGCCTTCTATATTTCCCTTTTATTCCCTCCAAAGTGTGCTTTCTCACATTTTCTTGTTTCTTCAAACCTGTAGCATCACCTCCCTGCTCTTCATGTTCAGCTGATCTCCTGATTCTTCTTTCACTGAGAAAATAAACACAGGAGAGGACCACCTCTCCTCCCCTGCACCAGATCCACCAACCTACGGGCATCTCTACCCCAGCTTTTGCCTCCCTCCTTTCTGTTAAAAAGGATGAATTGATCATGTTAAGACCATTTTCCACTTTTGAATGGAATATTAACACCCCATCCCCACCACTGCCATCCTCACCACTCGCAGTTACTCCTGCTCTCTTGTATCATCAGATTTCCTCCTCTCAACTGAGTCATTCTTATAGGACACTAACGTGCTGTCATCTCTCCCACCAATGACCTCCATGTTTCTGAAACCAATGGGGAATTACCATCCCTCATGTTATTTTTGTGTTTCTCTTTAAACACTTTCCTCACCTGACTTCCAGGAAACCCTATCCCACTGGTTTTAGTCCTATCTCATTGGCTGTACTATCACAGTGCTCTTTGCGGCATCCTCCTTCTAACTGCTGAAGTGCTCGCTTCTCTTTTCATCCAGGTTCAGGTTTAAATATCCACATCAGACTCTCCTGCTTGAACCTGTCTCTGAATTCCAGACTCATACATCCACTGACATTTCTACTTGTCTGTCTACTAGGTGCATTAACCTTAACATGTCCCAAGCAGAGAAGTCTTGGTTTTCCCTTCCAAGCTCACCTACCTCCAGTCTCTCATCCCACTAAATAGCAAGACTCTCACCAAGCTGCTCAGGCCCCAGACCCCAGCTTTGATTTTTCTCTTTCCCTCATTCTCCACATGGAGGCCATCAGCAAGTCCTGGTGGCTCAACCTTCACTGTTCATCCTACATCCATTTCCTCCTCACTACCTCCCTGCTCTCACCTTCACTATTCTCACTGGAATTATTATTATTTATTGGGATTATGGTAATACTTCCTCACACCTTCTTGTTTCCACCCTGCTTCCTACACAATAGTCAGTGATTCTTAAAAACGTAATCAATTATTTTCTTCCCCTGCTACAAATGCTCCAATGGGTTTCCTCCATAATTCAAATGAAACCCAAACTCCACTCCATGGCTTAGAATTCCCTCGGAGCCTGGTAGCTTTCTGCCTCTCCCTCACTATCTTCCACTTCTTTTGCTTACTTTATTCTTGACTCCATGCCTTTTGCCTTTCCTTGAATACACCAGTCTCATCCCTCTACTAACCATTTCTATTCCCTGAAACAATGCTCCCGTAGACTTTCCCATAGCTTGCTCTTTCACTTCATGCTTATTTTCACTCAACTGGCAGTCCTTCTATGACCACCCTATTTGTTTGGTACTTAGCCCTTTACACTGTTTTTTTTTTTTTTTTCTGCCTGAAATTGTGTGTGCATATTTATTTACTTGTTTGTTTGTTGTCTGTGTAGAATGCAGACTCGATGGGATATTTGCACCCAGGCACATAGTAAGTGATCAAGAAGTACTTATAGAATGAAAAACTGCTTTTTGCATAATCCTCTGAGGACTCAATGGTAAACATTTACAAGATAGCTTACAGGGACTGTGGCTGTGATTTGGTAAGGGGATGCGAAGGGAAGCAAGGAATGAAACTAGTGTTTATCGGCAGTGCCCCACGGCCTGGCACTGTAAATGTTTTCGCAGGTCATGCCACGCTAGCCTCACAAAAACCCTTCAAGTCAGAATTCAAACCTACATCTTCCTGACTCCTTATGCAAGAAATGCTTTGGACTTATGCTTTCCACTTTTTCTTGTTGCCTTCTCTGGGCAGATGGTGACCAGGAAATGCACTGACCCTGGAGGTTTGCAAGAAGTACTGAGCCAGCTTCATGACTCTGTGCAGCTGGTTCACCATCAGTCCTCCCCTTTCCCCTAACAATCCTCTCTTCCCACATGCACCACAGCAAAGAAACAAGCAAAGGGAACGGTGACCTTCTGCAAAGATTAGACTTGACAGTGGGAAAATGTCTTATCTGTCTTTATAGCCTCTCCCTCAGAGGCCAGCACATCCTTGGCAAACAGCAGGGACTAGATGAGTTTATGTTTAACTGAATTAGGGGGCATGATTGTTACAATGTCACATTGATACAATATATCAGTAACCAAGAGCTCTTTTAGGACACAGTGGGATGAAGATCTATTCCACAACAGTGATTTATGAAAGCGTAAGAATGAGGCCCATAAAAAGAGGAGGAAATCCAAGAAAATAGCTTACTTTTAGTCTTTGGCTTAACATGCAGGTGTTATATCTGTGAGTTTTCAGTTGCATATATTTTAGGATGTGACAGGCCTTTTTATTTTTTAACTCTTCTGAACACATTAGATTTAATAATGAGTCTAATATCCTGGTATTTAAATTAAAACCTCATCTTCTCCACCATTGTTTAAGATACAAAGGTACCTCATAGGGAGCCAGGACACTCAGTGAGAGTCACCCTCTCCTCCCACCAAAAGTATTCCTATGTGAAGTCTCCTCTCATTTCCTTGGAAACTACTTATTCAAAACTTAGATATTCTAAGGAGAAAGACGAAGAGGCAATGTTCAGAGAATTTTTCAAGTTGCCAAATTTTAAATAGCTAAAAATTACTTACTGGCTTTCCGGAGGGTCCTTCTGGTCCAGGGAAACCTATATCTCCAATAGGTCCTCTGTCACCCTACAGACATTTCCATCAACAGAAGTGAATTGTCAAGAAACGCTTTGAAGCAGTGTAAGTAAGATTGTTTAAAAAAAAAAAAAAAAAAAAGCAAAAGCAACTGGCAACTCACTGGTTCGCCTGGAATTCCCGGAGGCCCTGGTGCTCCAGGCTTTCCCTGGTGAAGCGAATCAAAGCGACACTGTTAGGGGCCAAGTCACTTGATGATGCCATATGCCTCCCCTCTCCACCTATGAGTTTAGGGTGCTGCCAGGGCTGGAGTCTCGGGACTAAAATGGCTTTCCAAACGGGTCAGAGCCTGGGCGGATGTGGACTGAGTTCTGCGGTACAGAACCAGAGTGCAAATCTGTGGCTGTAAATATGTATGTGTAGTGTGGATAGGAAGGGAGGAGAGGATTTTGGAAAATATTAAGCCAACATATGCCCCTTCCTGGAAACCCCGACTTGTGCTTCTTTGCCCGGTAGCTCTTCTTTATTTTAGGGGGAGGGAGGGCACAGAGGGACAAAGAACCTTTTCTAGGCTTTGAGTTTCACAAGAGGGTTTTTAAAGGACATAGCAAGATAATCTGAAAACAAGCAGGTTTGAAAAGCTGTGTTTTGTTGAGAGGGAGCAGTGGATTGATTTTGGTGCAATATGCCATTGTCTGGAGAATTGACCATAGAGAGAGCCTGTGGAATCCCTGCGGGACAATAGAGGATAATGATCCAGGAGGAACTAAGAGGGAGAGGAGTGCCCAGGTGTCCAGGTCAGGCTTAGGGTGCTTCCTGTCTCTGAGGAGGAACTAGCTCCCATCCCTGTGAAGGTACATGGTTGGAAAAGATGGAGAAGGTGGGAGGTAGGAATAGGGCTGAGATCAGAGGAACCCCAGCAAGTTGAAGGGGAATATGAAAAGGGGGGGACTTTTCCCCACGTGCCATTTAGAAATCTGGGAGGAGACTCCCTCATAGGCATGGTTATGGCAGAGCATGTGTGTGGCAGCAGGAGTTCCTGAAGTTCCCGTGAGCCTGAGTTGGGGTGGGGTAGGTTAGAGATGAGAAGGCCATTGTCCAGAAGGGTCTTGGCATGGGACATTGGGGATGTGTGTTTGTGTGTGGAGTGCTTGGGTCTTGTGGTCTGAGATGAAGGGATCATCTTCAGGTGAAGGGACATTGAGAGCAGGCAGCAGCAGCCCCAAAGAACCAGCACCCAGGAGAGCCTGCAGGCCCAAGGCCCCATCCCACTGCCAGCACTTAGGGATGCTGTTTCCTGAATGCCAGAAAGGTAGAGAAAGAAGATCTAGAGAGATCTCTGGGCAGACCTGAATAGACTGGAGAGGGACAGACTGGCCAATTCTGGGAAAGGCATAATCGTGTCCCTTTGGTATTCGGCTACGTGACCATGATGTGTTCTGAGCGGGCAGGTACATCCCTGCATAACCACCTTTCATTTTTTTTTAGCACTTTTATTGAGATATATTAACATACCATACAATCCATGCCTCTCAGTATAATCATAGAGTTGTGCATTCATCACATTTTTAGAATGTTTTCATTACTCCAAAAAGAAAACCCCATACCACTTATTCCTCCCTAATGTTGATGCTTTTCAACTATTTCATTTTCGAGCCATAGTAAGTTCCAGTTTAAAAAAAAAAGGTACATTATTCATTACACAGTTAAACAATTGCAGCGTGCAGTATTCTTATCCTTTCCCTATTTCTGAATCATGAGTTAATCCTCTTAATTATGAGGTATTAAAACTGCTTTTTAAAGTAAACATATCAGATCTTAGCCATCCAGAAAAGTGGCAGCCTAGCCCCCTTAATCCGTTCATGCTGTATCCTTCATAAATATTGTTGGAATTCTTCATTTGGATTGACTTTTGAGCCTGGAGCACAATTTTTTTTTCTTTGAAGGTAGACTTCGTTTAGGGTGCTAGCAAAAAGTGATTTGTAGTCACCCATACAGTGGGGGAATTAAGCTTCATTGAACCATGTGGAAATTAAAACAGGGTGTGACTTTAAGGGGGCCAGGCTGTAGGTGGACTCTGAGGGCAATTCCAGAAATAGAATTCCAACTAGGTTGTTAGCAATGGCAGTGGGGATGGGGCGGGGGAAAATGGGATTAAATGTGTAGCCTATTTTCAAGAATAGTTACATATGAAATTTTCAAATGCTTGCTAAAGAAAACATTTTCATTTTACTTTTAGAGTCATAATAATATTTGACTTGATCTAGAATGGCTAAAAAAGGAGATAGCCTCTGTAAAGGATACAGATTACAGTTTTTTATTTTTTGTTATTAGATTTAGCAATTAAATGACATGAAGTAGAGTGGCTTCTGGCCCTGTGAGGGAAGGGAGCCGCCGTGGGTGGCGCTGGGTGGCGCTGGGTGGCGCTGGAGGGGTTCTTTTCTCTTTCTCCTGCTCTATGAGTCAAGCACAGGCGTCCATTGACTTTCCTGCGCTGTTATCCTGTGCTTACCCTGAAGGGGCACCTAGTAAGAGGATAAATGCCTCTTATTCATAAACCGTGACCACAAAATTTTAATTAGAGCACCATGAATGAAGATCACAATGATCCCTAGGGCTCAGGAAAATGATTTCAACCTTTCCTGGAGCACTTCCTATTCATTTGAAAAGACCTTGATGAGATTAAAAAATTTGACACCAGAGAGCAACAAAAATGATTGAGAGGATTGAAGGGCTAGTTTACGAGGAATCATTAGCAGCAATAAAGCTCTGCTAATAACACCCGGCTAAGGGGAAACTCAGGCAGATTACAGCTTTGTTCAGGGAACATGATGCACATGCCCACAGATGACAACTTTGCCTTTTGAGGATCAAGAAACCTTGAACTATGACAAGAATAGAGAAACAAAACAAGCTTTCCAAAACTGTGCTTATATATTACTGTATAGTTACAGGTAACTGGGCTTCCCCAGTCCCCAATAAAAGTGAGTTGGACAGAGGAAAAAAACCAAAGACAAAAATTAAGAAAAAGGTGAAAACAAAGAATGGAGTGTTCCTCAGATAGGACAGGGATGGTTGACTTTGTTTTCTAAAGTGGTGATTTCAGGACCCTAATGCCATAGGAGCTATGGTGTACTTAAGCTGTCTTGATCCCCAGCCATACGTTCACTGTGGAGCTAGAATTGTTTAACTGGAAAACTAATGTGAGATAACCTGTACTC
Organism: Dasypus novemcinctus; assembly: GCF_030445035.2. Classification (NCBI taxonomy): domain Eukaryota; kingdom Metazoa; phylum Chordata; class Mammalia; order Cingulata; family Dasypodidae; genus Dasypus; species Dasypus novemcinctus. The sequence goes on along the minus strand of NC_080683.1, from coordinate 41,663,788 downwards.
ACCGACATCCCAGCTATTCCCGGGGGTCCTGCTGGACCTCGGTCTCCCTGTTGGGATTAAAAAAAAATTGCTAGTCATAATGGTATCTATAAAATCTTTACCAATAAAATTGATGCTCAAATAATTTTAATTTGGAAAATCTTTTCTTTAGAGCTGATAAGTTTTATCAATATCAATTGGTCTGAAGCTAGAGGGTAGATAGGAAAATAACATAATGGGTAGCTCATTGAACCAGTTAAAGCTTTCCCTTTACTATAAAACCAAAGTCTTAATGAAAACAAGCATTCGTGTTATTTCTGTGACCTATTTTTGAGAGGAGTCCATATGTATTTAGAACTAAAATTAGTCAATATTTTAATTCTATATATCATAAAGTTCATTGCCATCATTTAAAAGATTAAGCACACCAAGTGCCTTTTAAAAAACTTTTCTTATACATTTGTCATGAAATATAATAATAGCAGGAAAAGGCCGAGGGTTCAGGATTTTGTAACTATCCTCATTTCGCCAATCAGAAGATTTGAACAGTATAGTGATTCAACTCTTTTTTCAAGAGGCAATGTGATATTTTAGATAAAACTGACAGTGCTAAAAATACTAATGATTATATATATGGGATTTTTTTTGTCTTTATTTTTTTAATGTTACATTAAAAAAATATGAGGTCCCCATATACCTCCACCCCACTCCTTCCATAACAACAACCTCCTCCATTATCATGGGACATTCATTGCTCTTGGTGAATACATCTCTGAGCACTGCTGCATCACATGGTTAATGGTCCACATTATAGCCCACACTCTCCCCCAGTCCACCCAGTGGGCCATGGGAGGACATACAATGTCCAGTAAGTGTCCCTGCCGTACCACCCAGGACAGCTCCAAGTTATATATGGGATTTTAAAACAGCAATTTTTATTGAGCAGAGACTAGATTAAAGAAATTCCATACTTTTAATTAGGGACATAAAAGAGTACTGATTAAGTGGAGAGATATGCTTTGTTCTTGGAGCTCAAGACACTGTTGTTAAAAATGGCATTGCGACCCAAACTAATTTATAAATGTAATATAATTCTTACAAAATTTCAACTTGATCAAATGATATTAGAGTTCATTCATGATAATAAATGAATGAGAAGATAAAAGAAGAACAATTTTAAAGAATAATAAAGAGATACTAGCAATATAAAATATGTAAACATATATTATAGTAAAACTATAATAACTGAAATAATGGAATATTAGCATAAGATTAATCAGTGCAGTATATCAGTGCAACATAAGAAGTCTCAGATCAACAGTTATAGTGGGAATGAAGTAAAGAAAGATATACAATTTAATAAATAGTGTGAATAGTTAGATTTTTTTGGGGAAAAGTTTGATTCCTCTCTTCATACTATATATAAAAAATAAAATGATATGAATTAGTAAGGGAAGAAATTGTAGTAGTGATGTGGAGAGGGTGGCCATGGTGGCTGCTGATGCTTGGGAGAGGGAAGAAGAGATATGGTGTGGGGGCATTTTCAGGATTTGGAGTTGTCCTGGGTGGTACTGCAGGGATGGATGCTGGGCGTTGTGTGTCCTGTCGTGGCCCACTGAGTGGACTGGGGGAGAGTGTGGACTACAATGTGGACCACTGTCCATGTGCTGCAGTGGTTCTCCAGAATATATTCGCCGGAAGCAGTGGATGTGCCACAATGATGGAAGAGTTTTTTGATGGGGGAGGGGTGGTGTGAGTGGGGTGGGAGGGGGTCGATGGGAACCTCATATTTTTGGAATGTAACATTTAAAAGAAAATAAAGAAAATAAAAATAAATGATATGAATTATGAAAGTATTAGAAGAAAATTTAAGTGACTGTTTATCTGGTCTTGGTTGAGAATGGTAGTAAGTCAAATTCATTCTGTACAAAAAAAACAAAACAAGAGATCATACAAAATAGTTTTGGATTTGACCATAAAAAAGTTAAAAATATTTGCATATACAATAATATGAGACATAAATTGAAAGGCAAAGAAAAACTAGGCAAAAATCCCCAACATGTGAGATAGAAATTGGGCCTTTAACATACAAAGCATTGTTACAGTCATAAAGATAAAGAACCAACAGAAAAATGGGCAAATAGTATAAACTTAATTTTCATCACTTTAACTGTTTCTTTTATATTACAGCTTTCTCCCTCCAAATGAATATACTGGAGCTTTTAATTCAATGGAAATATTTGCATAACTGATAGAGATTAATAGTAAGAGGGTTTTCCACCCGCAGGATGGTTCTTCCAACACTCAGGTCTCTCAGTTCTTAGAACCACTCTCCTCTATTGATCTTGCCTTTCATGCCAATAGTTATCCTGAATCCTTGTCAATAATAACTGCACCCCCTCCATAAACTCAATTTCATGTATCCCAAACTGACCACCATCTCCCATCCTTCTAGCTCATTCCCCTGAGTATCCTGAACCTCCAAAACTTTTGATGCTAACAGGACTTCTAATCCATTGATGCTTTATCCTTCACTCCCTTGATGTCCTATCTTCACTCCTTACCTAGCTTAAATCCCACGATAAAGCGCTATAATCACTCCAATATGTATACTGTTAATTTTCTTGCTCCATTTTCTTACTTCTAGTACTCACTTGTTAAAACCAGAACTTTGGTTACATCCAATTTCCATCTTAGTCTGTGCCTTTACTTGAGTGTCTGTACATGACTGGAGAAGCACACATAATCTCACTGATTTAGTTCATGACTGTGAACCTCAACAGGCCCCCTAGGGCTGCCCTGCCAACACCCTTCTATGTGCTATGAACTCTACCTCTCTCATGGAGGGCCTTCTCCCTACATCCCCAGCTTCTACCTACCTCACTCTCAGGTGACTGAGTGACTGACCTTGCTTCCTCCATTTCTGAGAAAATTTAGGCAACCAGGAAAGAACTTACACAGATTCACACCAATACGATTTCCCACATATCAGCATCTGTATCCCTATACCCTGCTTTCCCTCTTGTTAGCAAAGGCAAACCATCCATATCCTTCTCTGAAACCAAACTCTCCATTTAGGCACTAGGTCCCTGTCTCGCTTATGTATGTAAGGATGTTGTCCCAGCAATTCTCTACTTTTTTCCCCTAAATCTTTGTTTTCCCCCTTTTATACTGGAACATTCTTTTAGCATACAAACATGCTGGTGTTTTTATGATTATAAAAATAACCATCTTTTAAAGCCTTGATCCCACTTTCTCCACTAGCCACTGACCACTTTTTGCTTTCTGTTGCAGCAAAACTGCTAGTTTGTTTATATTCTATTTACTACTTCTTATCATTTTCCTGTCATTCTGTGTTAAAACTTGTGGTGGTTTGAAGCTGTATGAATCCCAGAAAAACATGTTCTTAAATCTAATTCATTCCTATGGGTCTGGACCCGTTGTAAGAAGGGCTTTTTGATGAAGTTATTTCAGTTAGACACCACTGTGTGCTTTGCCATAAGCAGGGGAGCCAAGGATTGCTGGCAGCCTGTGTTGGGAAGAAAGCATCACCTTCATGATGCCTTGGTTTGGACATTTCCCAGACTCTGTGAGTGAAAAAACTCACATTGCTTAAGCCAAACTATTTGGAGAGCCTGAGGGCTCAGCCTTGGTCTTCTTCTCTTTTTTAAGAATCTATGCTCATCCCCTAGGTGATCTTATCCAGACCCATGGCTTTAAGATGCCATCTATATGCTCAGGACAACCAAATTTATATCTCGCTTAGACTTTGTTTCTGAATTACATACTTTTATATCTTACTGCCTACTCAATACCTCTACTTTAACAACTAATAAACATCTCCAATTTTGGCCAAAATTTGCTCTGCCGGTAGCCTTCCTCATTTCAGCTGATGACCATCCCATCATTCTAGTTGCTTGCGTCAAAAACCTTTGACTCACCCCTGACTCCTTTTTTCTCTCATACCCACATAGAATTAATCAGATAATCCTTTTGGCTCTACCTTAAAATAGGTCCAGAAACCAACCATTTCTCACTAATTTCATTGTTTCCATTCTCAACTTAGTCAGCATCAACTCCCACCTGGATTATCAGAATACCCTTCTAACTGACTTATCTGCTTCTACCCTTACCCTCCAACTGCAAGTCCTTTCAGTCTTCTACTCAGAAACCACCAATGACAAAGTCCTTACAATGGCCAATAAGCCACTTTATTAATGGTTCTCAAACTATCTGTGGTGAATGAGCAGTTTGTTTATTTCCTGAACTGTCAGAGACCAAGATCAGTCTACTGGTGTCTACTGGTCACATATTTGGATATAATAGCAAAATCAAATTCTTAGGCAAGTTTTACATATTTACCCTCAATTTCTGTACTTAACTGTCAAAGAATTCTAACAAAGAGTTTGCCAAGTGGCACTGGTCCTCCAATGAGTAGCATTGCATTACATGACCAGGCCACTCCTTACCCCTACTCCTGCCTCTCTGATCTTATCTTTTACCACTCTCCCATTACTCACTCCCTTGGTGTCCATGGAATGTTCCAGTCTTAGTGCCCATATATTTGTTGCTTCCCCTTCCTGGATCATTCTTCCTTTAGATTTGAGGAACTTTGCCTAACTGCCTCCTCTATGTCCTTCAAGCCTTTGCTCATCTTTTCAGACTATGCTATTTGAAATCACCACACCCAGCACTCTTGATCCCTCTCATCCTGTTCTGCTTTTACTTTCTTTCCATAGCACTTACCAAAATATTGTTTACATACTTGTTATACTTGTTCTTTTCGTTTCTGTATCCTCTTGCTAGAATACAAGTTTCATGAGAACAAGGATCTTTGTTTTGTTCACTTATACGTCCCCAAACTTAAAACAGTGCCCGGCACCACAGGAGATGCTCAGGAAACATTTGCTGAATGCTCACTGAATAACCACAGCATTTCTAACTTCTGGGCTTACCTTTACACCTGGAAACCCTTCTAGTCCTGGCAACCCCATTGGACCGGGTTCTCCCTGTTAAATTTGAACATAGGAAATGCAAAAGCAGTGACTGAAAGATATTTAAGCATTTGTTTCAAAAGCAAAAATACTTTTTGCCTCCCCAAAAGACCCCCTAACATTGATTTGTAATTTATTAAGTAAATGGTATGATCTATTTTCAAGCATCTGTATTCTTGCATTTGGTAATTGAAAATAGTTGGAGGATAAAAGCTATTCTCCAGAGAGCTAAGAGTTTATTTTCCAAATAATTGTTTCTATTCTGATCAAGAATCTAATCAGAATGAATCCCTCTAGTCAGCAATAACTGCAATTTCATTAAGGACTAGAATGACAATATGGACTCTGAAAAAAGTATGCCAATTAGCAAAATATCTGAGGCTGATGGATTACCAAAGAAAAGACTAAACTCTTTGAGTAGATGGAGATAGAGTTCTGAAAGTAAAGCTTATTATCCTTAAATATTCTTTGCAGCTGTACAAGCATTGTGAAATCTTAAGAGGATGACCCAAGGAGCAGCAATGATTCTAAAAGTCATAGCTCAAGTTGATGGGTCATCAAGATAGGAGATATAGGCAAGTGTTTCCATTATAAAAAAATGCTTTTACATAATCTAGTGTATGATCCCAGACTAACTGGAGCCTATAAGTCCTTAAGGAATATATTTAGCAAAGTTATGATTTGAGGGGGACAACTTTGAGCAAATCAACATTTGGACTTTTAAATCAAGAGAGATAGAGTGAGTGGGTCTTTGATACTTTTTTTTGGTTAATGAATTAAATTAATTCCAAATGTTTTCTTAGGACACTGGGTGCTCTAAACATGATTGTATGCAAGAGGGATCCTTCAAACCTCATTATCTGTGAGTGTATTTTTACACACATAATTCCAATTTGTTTCCAAAACATTGCCAAGACTCTAACTTCCATTTTTATTTATGATGCTGTCCTTATTAAGGAATACTTAATGAACAGGCCTATGACTTGGCAATTTTTATACTTCTAGAATCTTTTTTAAAAATTTTAAACTTTTTATTATAATAAATATACAACTCAAATTTTCCCATTTAGGCACTTTCAAGTGTACATTTGAGCAGTATTAAGTACATTTACAATACTGTCCTACCATCACTGATATCCATTTTTCATCAACTCAAGCAGAAACTCTTTACCCCTTAAGCTATAGCTACCCCTCCCTTTATCCCCTGGCTCCTTATAATCTATTAACTACTTTGTCTCTATGAAGTTTGCTACTTCTAGCTATTTCATCTGAGTGAGATCATACAATATTTGTTGTTTTGTGTCTGGCTTATTTTGCTCAATATGATATCTTCAAAGTTCATCCATGTTATAGCATGCATCAGAACTTCATTGCTTTTTATGGCTGAATAATAATCCATTGATTGTACACCTTACATTTTTTATTCACTCATCTGTTGATGGACAGTTGGTTGCCTCTACCTTTTGGTAACTGTGAATAGTGTCGCTAGGAACATCAGTGTGCAAATATCAGTTTGAGTCCTGCTTTCAATTCTTCTGGGTATATATCAAGAAGTGGGATTGCCAGGTCATATGGTAATTCTGTTTTCAACTTTCTAAGGAACTACCAAACTGCTTTCTGCAGTGGCTGTATCATTCTACAGTGCTAGCAGCAATGTGTAAGGATTCAAGAATCTTTTTAAATGTCCCATAATAGGGAGACTGTCAATCAGCAAGAAAAACAATAGATGTTCAGATTACCTTTGTTTACATTCCCAGTAGTTCTTAGGACAGAGGAGGTGCTGAATCAATCAATATTTGTGCAAAAGTAGCTAATATTTAAATGTTTCATTGAAAGTCACTGATAAATTGAATAGGAATGAAATAGAGCATCTCAGAAGATAATAAATTCAATGAAGGTAATTTCTCTTTATAAAGACTTAGTGAACAGATTAGAAACAATAGTTCAGATCATTGTCATGGGATTTGAAAGATGCTGGAAGAGTACATTTCCTACCACCCATCTCAAAATGACTTGAATCTTCTACTCTGGGACGTAAAACTTTACCATTTCTGGCTTATTTCTATGGCAAGAATAATTATTTTTTCATATTGGGCAACAGGTGGAAAACGAAGAGAGTTGCATGGTGGTGCTGACACAGGGCCCCAAAGAGTGACTTCAAAGTTTTTCTAGGATAAGCTTGAAGGTTTACACATTTTATTATTTAATTTTATGATTCTTTATTTCTGTTTTTGTGCTTTGCCAACTTAACTCTTTATAGAGATTTGTATAATCTCTCTCTAAAGGCAGAAAACACCCAAAACACCGTGAAACTAATTACAGCTAAGAAATTAGAAGCCTAGTCTCTTCAAATCTATCTAGTTATGTTGCTTCCCATTTTCCAGTGGAAGTAAATTATAATTTATTTTCTTTCATTACAATATATATTTTTAGCTTTCTCACATTAATCTGCAATTACTAATGCCAGAATTTGAAAGAATGTTCTAGAAAAATGAGTGAGAAGTCTAGGTACAACTAAATAATTCAGAAGGGCTGTTTCGTGTATGCAAGTTGAAAGTATGAGAGGAAAAGACCAGGAGAAAATTTTTGCAGCTGAAAAGATCAAAGATTTACTAAAATTTAGAATTAAGCATATGGCTGTTGAAAGCATGAAAAAAATGTTACAGGTAAAGAAAGGGCAGTATGAGTAGAGAAAAAAAGAAAAGTTCTAAATCACAATATTTGGAGTTTGGAATATGGCACTAACTAGTTGACAGAATGCTTTCAGGGGAAAATAACTTGGCTTCAATGATATATATTTTCCAACAACAAAAGTAAGTATATACTTAATACATTTCCTTTTAAAATATATTTAAATGTGGCAAAATTACTTTTTATGATTTTGCTTTTCATTGGTTTAAAATTTATTCATTTAGTTTTAAAAAACTGTACTATAATGAAAGCATTTTATATTTTTTCACATCACAATGGAAAGTATTTGAGAATTTATGCCAGTTTCAGACATGCTTGAATTTCTAGCATATGCACAAAGGTTAAAAGGATACACAAATAAAATATGAAGGATGGAACATATGCTTGAAAAAGGCATGACAGGCAAAAATGCCAAGGAATAAAGGGAATCTAATTGACTTTGGCAGAACTTTTACAGTGAAGCTCCATGGCTGAGAAGGATGCTGAGAACAATTATCATCCTTTGGGTGGTTGGAGGACACTTTTTCCTTACGTGCTGAGTGTTAAATTTCTGATACATTATTTCTAATTAGTGCATTTATGACAGCATACCGCATCTACAGAAGAATTGCTCAAGGCGTTCAAAGTCAATAAACAGTCCCTTTCTTCCTCTTCTTCTTCTTTTTATTGGGAAGAAGGCAGACATATTAAGAAATTTCTTTTCAGTAAGTATTTCTCTTCTACAATCAATTTACAATTGAATCAGATATCAAAAGAGTGTAATCACAATGAAGTACTGCTTTTGTCAAGAGCTTTATATGTGCTTTCCTCCATCAAAAGATGATTTTCAAAACACACTGATGGAAAGAGGTGAACCTCAAGTGCAGTGCCAACATTAGGCTTTGGAAAGTGTGGACTGATGCATCTTAACAATGAAGAACACTAGGTATTTCTTTGGTGCTTAGCCTGTCACCTCGGATATGTGAATTGATGGAACACCTCAGAAGGTAGACCACATGCACCTGAAGCCCTTTCTTTCAGACTTTAACAAAGACCTATTTTCTAAATGACACAAAACATGGGAACATACATACCACTGGGCCGGGATCACCTTTGGCACCCTATAAGAAAAACATGAAGTCATTTTTAAAAAAAAACGACTGAAGCAGAATTACAGAGTACCAAGCCCTTTCATCCAATTTACTTTAACATGCATAAAATATTTACAAGTTTTGCTTTTGCTGCAGTTTTTGATTTGAAGAATTAGATAAAGAAAAATAGCTTGATGGGACTCCTATGAAAATGCCTGCTTGGATATTAATTTAACTCTTAGGTTTACAATGAAAAAGTGGCATCACTATGCAAAATGTTATTTATCATTATTCTGGCTGTGTACATTTTCTCAATTTTACTGCAATTGGTTTCATTTATTTCCACCTGCTGTGAATTTTTTTAGTTATACTTGTAAAATGTATTTTTTAGTGAACTTAGGAGGTTTCTTTCCTTTTTGTCAGTTGAGCTACAGTCTGCTTGGTGAGAAAAACTCTACTCACAGGAGAACCGGGTGGCCCTGGATAACTGGGAACAGTCACACCTCCCTTCAAGAATAGGAAAAGGAAAGAAATGAATTTATAGTAATCCATAACTGGAAAGGGATTTGAAATAATGACAAAAGTAAATACCTGGATTTTATATAAACTGCTCATTCCATTTCCTTCATTGAATGGTACACCCTTCAGAAAGAAATGAAATATAGAATTATTCTTTAAATAGTTAGCATCTCTACCTTTTATCTTTTAATCAAATGATATTTCTATTCTACTTGAAGTGAGTTTAACATTGTAAGTAAAATAATACAATATTTCCATTTTTAGCTTTTCAAAAGCAAACGTTGGGAGAAAAATGAAAAGGACGATGAGCTTCACCTGGAACATGCAGACCTCACTTTCAGTGAGGGTTTGATTAATGTTCAGGTTTTACAGACGAGACACTAATGCATTCAGAGGAAAATATTATTTGCTCATTAAAATTCAGTTTCTGAATTGCCAATTTATGCTGTTTACAGCTTGCTGACCTGCAGGCTATAACACTGTAGTGCTGATGAAGTTGTGAATAGGGAATAATTTGGCTACTGAAAAGAAATTTTTTTCCACAGTCCTTTCACACCATTAGAAAATTAAGGTAAGTGGGGGAAATGATGTTACTCATATTCCTGTGTGGATGTTTCTGTGAAAACATATTCTTTAGAAAAATGGGGGAAAAGAACTTCCTAATAGAATGGACATGTCAAATGTAAAGTCCTAGAGTAACCAACACTTAAAGTGAACTAAATCTAGAGTCTTTAAAAATCAAATGTTTTTAGCACTCAGGAAAAACATGCAAATGAAATTTTAGTTAGGAACTTTGTTCTATAGAATCAATAACCAAAGCTACATTTTCCTTTTTGTGATTTCCACCGTCTAGGCATGAAATTGAAGAAGCCATCATCTCATTGTTTTGGGATAATGGTAGCCAGTGGTATGCAGTGAGCATGATTTGCAAGAATATTCAAAACACCAGCAATGAAAGAAAAGTGCTTCATTCATTTATTCCTTTACTATTTCACTCATTCATCTGACAATTACTGTCTACTATATTTCAGTGGGTTTAAGTCCAAGAGAAATAAGGGATACTTTTGTCTGAGATTTTCACGGCAGGTTTCCCAGAGAAGACGTTTAATCTGTGCCTTAAAGGATGAATAGTTTTAGAGAATACAGGGGGGAATTGGATAGGGAGATATCTTAAGTTGAATATGAAAATACAGGTCCCTTTCACGAGCTCGTGCTTTTCTGTCTGTTGAGGAGGTGGTGCATTTCAGGATTCCAGCCCCAGATGCCCAGCTTCCTTGTCAAGGGCGAAGACAAACAAAGTTAAGGAACACGTTTAGGAAAGCATGGAGTGCACATTTCTTCGTTTGTGTGTGCAGAGTGTGCTTTGCCTTCAGACTAATAACATATTCTTTGTGTCTTCAGAAAGTCACAGTCAAATTCGGCCCTTTCTCAGGTGAGTTTGGCTCCTTAAACCATTCCTATGAGGTAAGGTTGGAAAACAATGTTTGGACTGAACCTAAATTCTGCTGCGATTTGAGCGTGGCCCCACACGGGGGCAGACTTGCTACGGAGAGAGGCACCTCTCCTCTCCACAACCTCCCAGATCAAGTACGCATCTGTTTCAATGAGGTGCATCAAAACATATTGGCGTGGGAGGTTATTCCAGAGGTCACTGCTATGCACGTTTTGTCAAAACCTATAAAATTGTGAGGGGCAAAGTGTAAACTATAGTCTGTGGTTAGTAGCAATGCTTCAGTGTGTGTTCATCAACTGTAACAAATGTACCACATTAATGAAAGATGTTAATGTGGGAAAGTGTGTATGGGGGCTGGGGTATATGGGAATATCCTATATTTCTGATATAACATTTATGTAATCTAAAGTTTCTTTAAAAATAAAAAAACAAAACAAAAACCGTGATGGCTCTTGTAGACACTGTTCACTAGGTGCTATGGAAGTAGAATTTCCTTGCATCTCAGAAGCCACTGTTGGCAGTGAATACAGCATAATACCAAATTTTCTACCAATTCACACTTCTGGAAGTGACTCTGTTTACAGGCCTTCTCTTTTCTGATAAATGAGTCTCAATGAAGTTAATGGCTTTCCCACGGTCCCCCAGGCATGCAGCGGAGAGTTGGGACACACATCTAGGTTTTCTGAGACCCTGGGTAGGGATGCCCACAGTATGCAAATCTGAGCATTGCCATGTTGGGGTTGAGCCAAAGACAGAAAAAAAGGACTTCTCAAAAGCTATGCTGGCTCTCATTTATGTTTATATAAAAACTCAGAATACTTTTAACTTTGAGAACATCTAAATGTAGTCTGACCTCTGAGTTATAAACATTTAAAGATTAACACATAAATTTTAATTTTTAAACCTGAAACAACTCACAGGTGGCCCGGGGGGTCCAGGCTTCCCAGGGGATCCCTCGCTGCCCTGCAAGGAATACAGACCAAAACAAACAGTTTAGACATTCCTGCTCCAGGCTCATTAACTAGATTGTGCTGGCTCAGAGAGCAATCCTCGGGAAATCAGTATGACCTGTCATTTTGTTTTGGTCTTGCAAAGTCTTACTTAGTTTAGCTTTTGCTTTCACCTGGGGGGGTGGGGGGAATACGACACTTCTAGACCACAGAAAAAGAAATGCCACTTTCTACAACCATCATCCAGAATCTAGCTGTGTGCACTCTAGGGATGAAACTTACTCTTAGATGCAGCCGGACAACCCACTTGATAGTGTCCTGGGCTTCAAGTGGCAGCTGGGGGAACCCTCCCCACTCTAGATGGGGGGATGAGGAACAGAATTCCTGCATGCAAGCTGCGGGCATTGGGACTCTGGCCCTCTGGGTTAGTCCTCGCTTTAGCCTCACCCCCACCACCTTTGCATTTTGGGAACCAGAGGAGCCATCCACATAATTTGAACCAAGTTGAAAATCACAACCTGTGTTGTGTCTTCAGGAAGGGAAACTTCTTCCATTTCCAAAGTTAACATCAGACTTTATAACCAAGTCAGACCTACGCTGCTGAACAGAAGTGACTGTGGTACAACACTGTTTATGGGAAATTCTTTTCACAACTTAAACATCCTTAGGTATTTCACTTACAGACAAGGCAAACTAAAAATGGAATTTGTGAAAAATGAATTCAAGTTGAAACTTGAGAAATGGATTTCACTTTTATTTTTACAAAACACAGAATGCTTATTTGCTCCATTAGAAGCAGAATTATTGTCGTCCCTTTGGGACCCTTAAGCAGTTATTCTTGTAACTGTGCTTTTTCTTTCAAATAATGGTCTCAAGTTTAATTAAAAAAGAATCCAGATAGACCAACATTCTCACTCAGAAGACTCAAGAATTTTGAGGGATTTCAGACCATTTCACAAATTTGGTGAAAGATTTCATTCCAACTACCCTCCCCCTTTTAGCAACAAAAGGAAACATCATAAAAATCTTTTGTTTGCATGTTTATCAATAAAAGTAAAGTTTTTCTTTCAATGTATCTGCCCAAGAATGTGTGATGAAGAACAAGTATATTATATTTTCTCCTAAACTGCTTTGATGGTAGCTGTCTCTCTAAGACAAAGTCATATTCTGGCAACTGCTGGTAGAGCCCTTTAGAGAATGATGTCATAGTTCTCATGAGCTAACAAGGAAAACTGTGTGCCTATTGAAAAGCCTTTTATCTGCTGGCACAATTAAAAGTCATATTTTATCCTCGTTTGTGCCCCGAAGCTCATCTCAGTGTGGAATTCCCATTAACTTCAAAGGCAAATAGATGACTGAATACTTTCCATAGAGAAAGAAAAAAAAGGCTGGTCGGGTGGGCAAGCTCCTCGGGATACTATCAGAAAACGGAGGCTATCTAGAATAAGCACATTGTTTCCTTTAAAATTTGTTAGGATTCCTTTGCTCTTTGACGCCACTATACCCCATTTTGGGCAGGAACCTTGCACTGGGGTGGAAGCCTCTTGAGTGGCTCATGTGGACACTTGATTCTCAGTTCCATAATTTGAATAGCTAGACTTATTTCACTCATTTGCTGGCTCTGCCTAGACTCACTCAGTCGGGCCGATTTAGACATTAATGAGGGTCAACGGAGCTACCTGTGATCCTGCTGTCTGAGACTCTCCTCTTGCTGGTCCCACCTCTGACCACAGAAACCCATTTGCCAATACTTGGACTCCCCGGGAAAAAGGTGCCCTGGTTCCTCAGTGAATTTCCCCTATGACTCTCTAGGGACAGAATTTCCAGATTGTTTTGCCAAGCCCTTCAGTTACTGGAAACCTGGTCCCGAAAGCTGGCATACTATCTGGAGCCTGGACTCCAGTGGCTGGAACTCCCTGATACAAACCAGCTTACTTCTACCTCTTCTGGAGGCTTCCCCCATCCTATCCTGGATTAGCTTGCCCAGGACCTGGAATCCAGTTTGTATCATTGCTATATAGTAATATTCCACTAATCCTTTCCCATCAGGATCTATTTTCAATTTTTGGACCTATGTCCTTCCAAGCATACTCTAGATATAGCCATGTCCTGACCCGATTCCTATTTTCAGGTTTTGCTGGATTTTATGGATCTCTCAGTAAATGGTCTGACCCTGTCCCTACCCCAAGCCCCACTCTGGATGGCAAGTGAGGCTTTTCCTCTGTACCTTGTCGCCCTTTGCTCCTGCTGGACCAGGGTGTCCAGTTCTTCCCAATAAGCCCTGTAAAACAGAAAACTAGGTTTTTTATACAGAAATAACAGCTAAATGGCCAAAGATTATTGGAAGTTGGTTGCAAAAACTTACACATTTTGAAGGTCATTTGATCCTAATTAAATCAGTCCTAAAAGCTTATATTTCTTCCGGCTGATACAACAGCTGTACCCTGCTGATAAGCCCTCGGAAGGGTAAAATTTGTATTTGTGGTTGCTTATTCACCTTGGCTAACAATGTGTAATGACCATAATTGGACCCTTTTGATACGTTTAAGAATTTAGCCTTGCTGTTTAAATGGCAATTTACATAACATCATGCCTTCCTAAGTGAGCTATAATTTTGGTAGCGATCAACATTTTAAATACTTCAAGACACGACAGGACAGAATTAACAATCTGCATATTGAGTTACGTGATGTGCATTATACCAATAGAGAGTAAAATTTAACTTAATTCTTTAGAAATAGAGTTAGCTATATTTTTCATGGTTCCTCTTACAACACTTTCTCTTAATTTTTAATTTTAGTGTACAATTTTAAACCAAGTTTATTCTATGTAACTGTGGTGAAAGCATAAGTGACAACATTTAAAATATGGCAAATCCATGAGGCAAAACACTAAGGCAGAGATTACATCCCTATTTGTATGGTAAAGACACTGCATAGGAACTCTAAGAAAGATGGATGGAGAAATTGAGATTTGAGTAGAGTTGCTAGATTGAGCAAATAAAAAATCAGTACTTGGGACTAACATAGTAAATACCAACATATTTGTTGTTTATCTAAAATTCAAATGTAACTGGGTAACATGTATTTTATTTGGCCGTGCTAGACATTAGTTAATAAGAATGAGAGGTTGGATTTGACAGGTGGGAAAGGAAAAGAGATCTGGTCTAAGAATACAGGATAACAAAAGACACGGAGGCCATGATAACATGTTTGAGGAGTGGGGACAAAAAAAAGTCCTGACTAAAGTAGGAATTTATTCATAAATAGGAATAAAAATAAACTGAGCCACATAATCCTTGCCACATTTTTTCCCCTCTAGAAAATGAATTCTCAGCTTAAGGTGCTTTATAATGTAAGGGTGTAACCACCTGAACACTTCCAAAGTATGATAACTAAGAGATAAAATGTGCTTTTATATCCAAGTTCTATTTCAAATAGATTAACTTAATTGAAGACTGTTTTCTGGTCTGGTAGAATTCTGATGATGAGTCTATGAGACCCTGGGCAGCTTTCAGTAATACTAAATGAAAATCTGAGATGGTGAATGAGGCAACCTTTCTAGGTCGTAGCCATATAATTTACAGAGAGTCAGGGAGAACAAAAAGGCAAAGAATGTGAATTCACCATGCATCATCCCAGCAGATATGAGCCATAGTGGAGCAGTTTTAGCAAAAACTTACTGGGGGTCCAGTCGGGCCTGGAGCACCTGAAATGCCTGGAATTCCTTGAAGACCCTAGAAAAAGATAGTACCTACCATAAAATCCATTATAGTGCATGGCTGGGAACAAGGCATTTTAGTAGATGTTTGACCATTGAAAACTGAACATCTATTTCAGCTAATCAAAAAACATGATATATGTCATATACCAATACCCATTTTCAAAGAATAAGAATGGTGAGCTGAAATGCAAAGACACAGAATCTGTAATAAATAAAATTTAATGTTTTTAGTAATTCATAGAACACTTCTGATCTTACAAAGCCACTCCATGTTATCCATATTACCAAGCATGGAAATGCAAATTTCTGATTGGCAGAATGCCATCAAAGAAACATATGATTACACTAAAGTTATGGTCTTCATTTAGCTAGTGGAAAAATGGAATATGTTTTAATATAATATTTAGTTTAGACTGCCAGTTCTTTATAAGAAGAAATATGGCTCATTGGTGAATTTAAATTTGGAACCCTTTAATAACTTAAGCATAAAAATGAATGGATTCTCCTTGGATTTGTAAAATAATGTTTTTTTATACTTGATAGGGTTTACGATGCTGGTATTTTATATATCAAGGAAGCATTGGCAAAATTAACTGGTGACATGTGTAATTAATTTTGTTCTTTTACCAAGTGTTCCAAGAACAAAAATATTAGACAAATCACAGAAAATCCATTATATGAAATATTTGTCAACTATTAGAATATTTTAGAGAATTATTGGAAAACATGGAAAATTAAAGTTACAAGACATTATATAGAGTAGGGTCCGAATTTAAAAAATTTTAAGTATGCTTTGTAAGATGGGAATACTGAATAGAGACCCATAGTGCCTTTACTGGGAGATGTTTTTGAAAATTTGGGATTTTTAAAGTCTTTTTTGTAATGGTAACAAAGCACACATACTAAATATTATGTAATATGCTTAGGCAGCACCCTCCAGTAAATAGACACATACTTCTGAAGTAAAAAAGATGACATTCTAATGGAGTAGGATACCAGCCTCCATGTGAGTTCAGGTCAGGTTTTGCTGCCAAATTAATTTGCTACAGATTTGGGAAAAAATTCCAGGGTATTCAAAGTCTGGGGGTTTTGGAATTGTGGATGAAGGATAGTGGGCTCTAATATTAGAGGCAGTCCTCTCCTTTTAGCACTTCAGTGTATTTATCAAATTTTCTATAATAAACTCAGATCACGTCCATAATCAGAAAAAATATTTTAAAGTATTTTTATTATTTTGCATAATCCAAATTTTAGAATGAATGACCTCACCTATTGAGGATTTAATTTTCTGTATTGAATAGAGCCATCTTTTTCTATGGCCAAATCATTCTTTGTTATCATGAAACTTTGTTTACCTTTTGCTGTTATGAAATATGCATTTTTGTGCACCTTACAAATCCAAGATTTAAGAGGTCTTGGTAAAATTACTGTATATTTAATTATGAGAGTGCCATAGGACTGTAGCTAGATCAAGACTCCTTACATCAATGGGATCAAGGACCAGTTCTGCCAAGCCTGTCCAATGCCAAATGGGATCATATGTTACTTCAGGTTTATTCATGTGATCTAATGCGAGAAAATGCTAAAAAGAGTCTCTTTCTGAACTTGGTGGAGTTCCCCATGTAATAACAGTTTTGTCCCTTATGTATACTGTATTAAAGAATGTGGATGTCTTGCTTCTTCAAGATTATATTATCCTCATAGGAAATGGTCTGTGTGTGTGCGCATTCACTTGTGGTAAAGGGACTGTATGCACCAGTATGTTGAACTGGCCTCTTTCACTTCCCTACCATTAACTTGTTTATGAGTTTATAAACATAAAGGGGAAAAATTTCCTTTGGGAGTGATTCATAAATGACTAGAAATTATAAATGCTATATTAACCAATTGCTTTACCTCAGAACACCCACATTTTCCATGAAATTCTTTCTATACATACATGTATATGATATGCATGCACATGTATACTTCTTTTTTCCTACTTTTAGTCTTAACATTAAATCAGTGTAGAGATGCTGAGTGAGTCTTTAGGTCATCTAATTTATAAGCTTGGGACTCATTAACCTTTGGTGACCACATTAAACTTTAAAATAAACCTCAGTGTTTATTATTAAACTTACTCAGGGTAAGTTTAAAAAAAGTCATTTTCAGCAATCTTTCCTGAACAAGCTGAAATTTTGTAGTAAGGTTAAAGTTATTATGGTTACATAAAGGGCACTGAGATAATTTTTGGAGACAAGCTGGTCATTGAAGAAGACAAATACAAAAGAGGATAGTCAATGTAGCATATAGTGGAAACTTAAAACACAAATTAAAATTTATAACTTAGATATCCAGGGATCATTGGAGTCAAGCTCTGTCCCAGCTTTTGTTATTTTGACTTTGCAAGTCCTGACTTAGTTATTACCAGTAATATTTATTTTCTCATTGCTATAATTTATGGCTGATAACATTTCTTCATGCCCTATTTACTAATCAGTATTCTTTATAACTGTAAGGAAACTCTGCATCCCCACTGAGGACATTCTATGAGATAGATGTGAGTCTGCAAGCTGCTACCTGGAGTTTTGCCATAACGTTTGCAAAAAATGTAAACCATGCACACTGAGGATAATATCACTTTTCCACAAACAATAAACAGAAAACTTTTCTAAGAAAAGTTCCCAAATAGGTTAAATTGAAGACATAATAATAAGTCTCAAAAAAGAAGGGGTCTCTCAGTTTCTTTTCTACTAAGAATAGAATATATATTTGGGATTTTCCAAGATTAGATATTATGTACATATGTCAGAACAGTTTGGTTTCTCTGACCAGTTGAAAATGCTTATGTTCTTGGTAAATGTTTTGTTCAATTGAACAATCAGCAAATTATAAATTCAGGTAGTATCTCAGCCCAAGTAGAAAACAAGATTATAATTCACTATTGCCTATCTCAAAGAGAGAGAAAAGTTGCACCTCTTCATTTCCCCAAAAGGGAGTCAATATATTACTTCAGGTTTATTCGTTATTATTCATATGATGTAAAGAAACAACTGAAAAGAATCTCCTTCTGAACTTGCTGGAATTCCTCATGAATAAGAGTCTTGTGCAAAATATTGTTTACACTGTGCTAAAGAATCTATAATTTGTACTTAAGAAAGAACACACTAAAATAGTGGGGGGATATTAACAATGGATTTTCAGTCACAAAGAGAGCAAACTACTCTGTAGAATCAATAAAAATTAACTTCTAATGAATTTAACTTAGAGGACTTATAAAACAAAATCCTCCTGAATTCCAATTATTTTCTGGCCTTTTTGCTGCTACCTTCTCAATTCCCTCTAAAACCTTCTCTTGAATCTAGGCAGTTAAAAGCTGTTGGACTATTAAAATCAGTTATTGTACTTGTACTTTAATGGTACATTCTGCAGAGTGTGAGAAGGCAAAAAGCTCAATAACTTAGTCATTTTGATAATAAACTGCCTTTAATGTTTTATTTATGGATGAAAATAAATGTTGCCTTGTTCATTAATTTTTAACTTGGGAAAAAAGACCAAACCTCAACATTTTCTAGAATAGACTCAATAGTAAATAAACACAATAACAAATGATAATTTGCAATGTGAAATATTTAACTCCAACTAAAAAATAGATTTTCACTATTATGACATTCTGTACTAACATCAAGGTTGATATTTGCCAGATGGGTTACTTACTTTCATTAAAAATTATTAGTATCAAAACTGTTTAAACTAACAACAATTCATCATCCTAATTGGTTTTTCTAAGAGTTAATGTGAATTATGCAGGAAAAGAATTATATTCTGAGCATCACCATGGCTTAGTGTCAGAAAATGATGCCATTATCTCAAAAACGCATTTGACTTTGATGCTTCGTCCAGGGTATGGGCAGCTGATCCAAACTAGCTCAATAACATCCTTTTGACAGTTTTTTCCCCCCTTTTCGAGAAGTTGGAACACTGAGCAAAGACATAGACAAACCACCAAGGTCACTGGCGTCAAATCAAGTTACAGCAGTGCCCCAGAGAAGTTATGCTGAGTTGTGTAGCTAGTCTTATTCCTAGACTGATTGGTCCACTATACCTTCAATTCTATTAGCTATCCTGGGATTCTTTTCAGTAACTTTTCCCTTTTTCCTCTCTATTACCTTTATCTTTAGGTAGCCCTGGAGTTGACATATGCTACATGAAAACCAAAAAACCTTAACTAATACATTAACTTTGTGTCTTAATTTATTTATCACAAAAATTGGACCACTGACTGGGAATAAACATCAACGAATCATTATAATTTAGATTGTGTTAACTTTTGAACAAACCTCTTTATTTTTATTTATTTTAGGATTAAACATGAGCTATAGAGAAATCAGTGTCCTTCTGCTGAGTCACTTAAAGAGAATTAGTAGTAGGATTAATTATTAGAGAAGAATCTTACCTCATTGCCTTTCTCCCCAGGTATCCCAGGGTAGCCCCGCTCTCCTTTGCTTCCCTAAAAAGACAAGAAGTTCGGCTGGGTCACTCAATCATTCTGGCATCTTTTAGAACAATGGAAAATCTCTTCCAGGACACTTGTGGCATGCAATTTGAACAGGGTCAGGGAACAGAAAAATGGCTGCAAATTTATACTACTTTATCAATTTAAAAAAAAAAATGAAGTAGTGTAGTTTAAAATGGGTTCCCTTTTTTCACACTGAATTGGGGGTCCTATGGAAGGGACTGAAGCAGTGACTTCCTTACCTTTGGTCCTTCTCTCCCTGGGATTCCTGGAGGACCCCGTGGCCCTGTATCACCCTAGAGGATAGAGCAGTAGCAGAACTGAGGGACTGTGGGATGTGTAAATTAGTTGGTCCATAAATATTTGGCCAGTTTTCTTACCTTCTGGGGTATAGAATCATACTTTCCAGGCTCACCCACTCCTCCTTCTTCTCCTTTGTTCCTTTTCAGCCCAGGGACACTGGCTTGGCAGTTACCACAGAAGTTCTAATGAATATGAAGATAAGGTTTTTGAGACATTTACAAAATCAATCTTCAAAAGTAAGGCTTGAGGTTTATTTAAGCCTTTAACAGAGATGCATGCTGTGGCAATTGTTAGGTCACTCTACTTTCCAGAAACTAAATTTACCCAATCTGAAAAGGCTAACTTTTTTTGTGAGATAAAAACTACTTATGAGGTTAAGCAAATGGTATTTGTTTATGATACTGGTGAGTTTCTATTTTAAAGTTGTCTTTGATGATATTTAAATTAGAAATTCCAAATAAAGAAGGAATAGATATATAATCCAAGGAAAGATTCAATTGCTTAATGGCATGTTTAAAATGGGACATGTAATAAAGTTTAGAATAACCAGTAAGAATACAGAGCTCATACAACCAATAACATAAATCATTAAAAAGAGAGAGAGAGAGAGAGAGAGAAGCCTGGAAAGAAAGGAGTTCTCCTTTTAAGAGGAAAATTAGTTGGTGAACCCTACACAGAGTTTTCTAACATTTTGTCAGTGGAGGCATTCATGTGAGAAATAATTATCTGAGTGACTTGGATTTGACTCTTATGTCAAATCCAAGTGCTGATAGGAAATCTAGTTGGAATTACCTTTTCATTGCCTTCTCTGTAACCTTTACCTGATCTGGGAAGGCTTGAATTTAAGCGTCAGAACTCACAAGATAAACATAAGTCTTATCACATAGCTAAGGAAAAAGTGTCTGTGAAAAAGCTTTGTAAGGGTTTATTTTTAAATAAATTGTTAGAATAAGAAGCTGACCATGAAAAGAATGAAATAATGTACTGAGTGAAGGAGATAATTTAATTTTAAATGTTGGCAGATGGTAGGACAATATAAGCCTCTATTTTTTCCATCTTTTTCACCAAAGAGAAGGGTTCAAACATGAAATGCAGAATAAGAATCTTCAAAGGAGAACCGAGTCTTGCCATTGACAGGAGTTTGGCAAGAAAGCCCATGGTTATTCAAGTTCAATACTTTAGATCCAATGAATATTGGCAAAGGTTTGATTTCCAAAAATGTTCTCCTTGGAACACAAATTTTGCATGACATTGAATGGGTTCTGAAGCAAATGGCCTAAAAAATACTGGGTCAAATAGTTCTTTCCATAGTGGCCTCAGAACTTGAATATATAAAATGAAGCTAGAGTATGTAATGCTTTCCAAACTAAGTTTTCTGTCTGAATCATTTTACAGAGCTAATGTGTTGGGCAGGGGAGTAAATATTGTAGAACCACCACTGATAATAACTGAAAAATTATGAAGATGGAGGGTTGCCTGAGGACTAAAGAGAACCAAAAGGTCTCTATATTTCAAACAGTATGAAAAAGATGAATTTTCACATCTGTAGACATAAATTTGGCATGCCAATATGCAGTACTTTAGAAAGGATTTTTCAATTGATTTTTAGGAAAAATGATAATCATGAGTCAACAGAATTTTTTTAGTCATTTCAATTCTGACATCATTTCCTTTATATTAGGGTCTACTGGAATAGTAGACCAAGGGAAACTGATTTCATCAAGGCTCTTGAAAAAGAGTCTAAAACATTCTTATGGACAGAATAAAGATGCATTGATTATTAGCTGTTGCACATACTCATTCAAAGACAGATTGATATACAGATCAACCAAGAGGAAGGTTTTTGAAGTAATACCACTGGGCCTATAATTGGGTAAGTTATTTTCAATACTTTCATCAAAGGTATTTTGGAAAACAGAAAGGAGGATAATGAAGTTTGCAAAATTTGCAAGACTGAGAGAGGAAGAATGAATATGTTGGGTAACAGGATCAAGATGTAAAATTCCATTATTCAGTTGATCTTACAGATCCAATTCCAACCTAAATTCCTGTGTTTAGATTTGGCTTTAGGCAACTCTACTCTTCTCATTTCCTCTATTAAATCCAGTTTGTGGAGACTATCAGCTAAGATATCTTGCTTGCCAGCTGGCTCTCATGGGACTCTGAACCTTAGAGAGATGATGGTGGGATAGAAACAAAGCATGTTTAGAAATCGTCAATTATTTTCACTTCTGAGACTCCTAAGCCAGGGTGCTGTCTCTGTCAGAGGCTATTCATAGTCTTTTCATCTGTTCTGAATGCCACCACATATTCTTTCAGGAAATTCATTTCTGCTTACATGTACAAGTTTCTGATCCTTACAGTAAAGAATCCTAACTATTCTGGAATGATTCAACTCCTATAGCCCTGCCATTTCTAACCTGCTGTACTTGTAAAGAACCTGAGAACCTGTGTTCCAAGATTAACGCTACACTTATTAGCTATGTGACTCTGAGCTAATTACTTAACTGCTCTGAATTTCAGGTCTCTCACTTACAGATGGGGGAATACTACTATAGCCTAAACTCATAGGATTATTGTGAACTTTAAATTATATAAGTAAAACAAGACTTATTGCCTGGCATATAATTGCAAATCAGTAAATATAAGATCTTCCTGAAACCCCCACTAATATTTTTCCTGACTTTTAAGAAAAAGTTGACTTTTGGAGGTATAAAAACATCTCCTACATATTTTTATATTTATATTCTTATTTCCATTTATATTTAACACATGTATCCTCAAAACTCTAATCACCTAACAAATATATGTACTAGAACTTTTAAGTCTTTTAAATACAATTCTATAAATATACTTACTACCATTGTGCAAATTATTTTCTAAGAATAGAAAATAAACCACATAAATACATATATACATAGCCGAAGTGTGTATGTGTGTGTGTATACACATACATTGACCATTTATACGTAGGTACACAAAGACACATAACATGGGAGTTTAAAGGAAAGGGACAAGTTTTCACCTGGGTTCACTCATGTTGACTTTAACATACCACACAGAAATATGCAAATATATAAGCTTAAAGATGTCCCATTATCAATCCCCACCCCAGTTTGTTTCACAGATAAAATACAGGGGCGTATTAGAAAAAATTAATTTTGGTAGTAAGATTAATTCCCTATGAGTCAGATAATAGGCAGATCGTTTTAATTTAACAGAATAACAGGTGTTAGGGCAATTGGCTTTGAATTTTGTGGCTCACTTTGTAAAATCCCACATCATCAAAACTCAGCCTTGCAAGCTAGCTGTTTATTGAGCAGCACTAGTTTTCATTCTGGGACTGGCTAGGATAGATATAGTGAGAAGGATTAATTTTCACAGTGGTAAGCCAGGTGGTTAAACATCCATTAAGAGAAAGTTGTTTTTCCAGGAGAGGGAATAATCTACTCAAGGGTATAAATGACACTATTTCTTCTGCCTAAATCATCATAGAACAACCCCCCCCTCCAAGAATAACCCCCTTCCCAATGAGATGTTGATAGAAGAGTTGGAGGAAGTGGAAAGATTACTATAAATGGCACAAGATGTATAAAGATATATTCCTTTTTTATCCTAAAGATGTTCTGCCATTTAAAAATGGAATGGTAGGGCAGGCTAAGCAATTCTGGCAAAGAGTTTCTTTCTGATTTTTCTGGAAATTAACACATAATTTCTTAAATAGCAATGAGTACCTTGAGCAAAACACCAATGTCTCCCAAGAGAGGAAGTGCAATCTGTGGTTAAGGAGGAAAAAAACATATATATTTATACATACATGTGTATATAATACAATACAAACATACAATACAATGCAGGTATTTTTCCTTAAAATGCCTAAAATGTCATGCAAATCAAGATTTGTCATAGAGTTTCTAGAATGCCATTGTCAGAATGCTTGGCTTTACATTCTGTACATCAAGAAGTGGATGTCACTGACAGAATTCATAACTGTTTTTGAGAAACATTCACTATTCCTGTACCTAGAACATGCAAATACACACAAAGCATTGTTTTGGTTCTGCATCCCTCTTTTATATTTTAATGACACTACAATCTTTATGCTGTGCCTAGGATATTAAAGGTTTTAAATAATACATAAACATAAATCATTTGTGAATAGAAAATCACAGCTCTGGCGAACAAATTATAAGGCTGTTGAGAAATGTGAAAAGTACTGGATGAGTTTGGCTTAGTTTTTCTCACCCAAATTCCAAAGTCTGTAGTTGGCTTAAGTGATAGTCAAGACAGACACTGAGGAAACTCGGGCAGGGTTTTAGGCTCGTGCCTTAAAATGCCCTTGCAGAAAGAAACTCTGTAAGCCCAAGTGACACTTTACACGATTCCTGATGATGCACACATGACTCACTCAGAAGTGGAGTTAAAGCAAGGCCGAATATATCTCTGAGCAGAGCTTATAAAGGCACACAAGGCCCGAACAGTGTGGGAGGCAGAAGGATTTGTGAGGCTTAGAATCGAGGGGCCAGATTTGGATTTTATTATACAAAACTCTTAATACAATGTCATGTACCATATGGCCTCTCAAATTATAACTGCTGATTCTGAGGCTATTTAAGGGGATTTCACTATCGCTCAAAGCAAGATTTAACCTAAAATAAAACTTCGGAACACACTTTTAGTGCCTAAACCCATTTTAAAAGAGCCCATTCAAGCCAGTTTTAGGAATGTAATCATTCCAGCGTTTTAAAGCCATAGAATCAAGGGAAATGTACCATATTACAGGTAACTTACCTGCAAACTTTCATTTAGAAAAATGAAATTCATTTAGTCACTAGCAATAGAAAGAATGGAAATTCTGGCTATATATTTTAACTCAATTTTCCATGGGACTGAGACATTATATGCTCAGGTTCAGCCTGGGGGAAACTTGTACGGCTGAATTATACCCTTAGGAAATAAGTATTCATCATACCTATAAAAATGCTGACCCAACTTGAATTTTTTTCCCTTTACAAAATAATGGGGATAAACAAAATCACCAAGAGTCACTGAGCATGCTAATTAGTTGGGACAGCAAAACCTGCTAGGTAAGCTGTTTGGCCTCTGGGTTATTAAAGAGACATAAGTCAGGCTCAGTCGTTCTCCATACCGGGTCACCTGGCGGGCCTGGCAGGCCTGGCTTTCCATCCCTCCCTGGAGCTCCCTGGAAAGAGAAGCATCAGGCTCAAATCTGTTCACATTGCACAGGTGCAGACAAACAGGAGGGGAAGATACAGATGGTCCTTACATTACTCCCTGGGGTTCCTGGAGTTCCTGGCAACCCCGGGAGACCTCGAGGACCCTGAAATAGGGGGCAAATAGTTACTTATGAGGACAGTCTTTAAGAAACTTCTCCCAAACAAGTAATCTGGATCTGCTAGGCCACATAGCTGAGTCGGATCACTTACCTGAGTACCTGGCTCTCCAGCTGGTCCTTGGGAGCCCTGAGTAAGATGAGATTCAATGATCAGAATTCCGCCTTCAGGCCCAGAGAGGATTATCCATAAACCATCCAATTGGGATAAAGGACTAGGTGTTGTAATTGACTCAGGGGAACAACAGGGTTTCTTATCACGTACACTGTGAAAACTCTGCAAATGCTACCAAGCCTTGCGGAATGGTTGCTGAAGCTTAAATGCCTGTCGCTTGGACCACCAACATGGCTTTGCTCAAATACCTGGATGACCTTTCATCACCATCACCCACCTCCGCACAGTCGCAAGCGCACACACAATGGATCCCATTTCTTTTTTTTTTCCAACATCTTAAAAATTTAGCACATACAATGCTAATTTATTTTATTTTATTTTCTCTCTATTTTTTTAAAATGTTACATTAAAAAAATATACCCCATATACCCACTACGCCCATCACCCCACTCCTCCCACATCAACAACCTATTTCATCATGGTGGAACATTCATTGCATTTGTTGAATACATTTTGGAGCACTGCTGCATCACATGGATAATGGTTTATATTGTAGTTTACACTCTCCCCCAGTCCACCCAGAGGCCCATGGCAGGATATACAATGTCTAGCATCTGTCCCTGCAGTACCACCCAGGACAACTCCAAGTCCTGAAAATGCCCCCACATCATATCTCTTCTTTGCTCTCCCTGACCTCAGCAACTACCGTGGCTACTTTCTCCACATCAATGCTACAATTTCTTCCATTGCTAATCACAATAGTTCCATAGTAGAACACCAGTAATTCACTCTAGTCCATACTCTATTCCTCCATCCTGTGGAGCCTGGGATGGTTATGCCCAGTCCACTTTTATATTGAGAGGGGGCTTAGATTCCACATGGATGATGGTGCATCCATTTCTGTTCAGATACTGACTGCTCCTGGGGTAACTGGGCTCTGGGGTTCCTTTCCTTTCTTTCTACTTTCAGCCATTTCACTGTTTGAAGAAATTGCCGGAACCAGTAAGTAGTGTCAAGAGTGGGAAGGCAAATATCAATCAATTAGTCCTTTCTACATCTAGGAAGTTGGAAATTGGGGTAATTCAAACGAGGCTGAGAGATTATCAGT
Source organism: Dasypus novemcinctus (assembly GCF_030445035.2). Taxonomy (NCBI): domain Eukaryota; kingdom Metazoa; phylum Chordata; class Mammalia; order Cingulata; family Dasypodidae; genus Dasypus; species Dasypus novemcinctus. The sequence goes on along the minus strand of NC_080683.1, from coordinate 41,637,035 downwards.
GAACCTAGTGACTGTAGCTCCTTTACTAACCGTGGACTACTGAATGAGGAGTTCACAGCCTAAGGGAAGAGCTAGTTCCTCTGCAGCTGACTTCACTAACTGCTTACTGGCTTTTCCTTTTATTATTTTTTTAAGTATTCACATTACTCTCATTGCCAATGAGACTTATTGTCCCCCTTCTATTTATACTGTGTCCTTAAGTGATTTTTGTTTTTTGCTTCAACTTTCACTGCTGCCCTAAAAATGCCCCAATCTTCTTTTTTCACTTTATTTAATCTTCCATTGCCAATAGAATTTTATATTCTGGCCCTGAAAAATTAAACACCAGTCACAAAAAATATACGCATTCACTATTTGAGTCTCATTTTAATTCTCATGATAACTTCATTATAAGGCCAGTTTCCCAAACTAACATCATTAGAATAATCATTATTTCTACTTTTCTTTTTCCAAACCTTTCTATGTTTTTTTTTCATGGCAAATAAAAACTTTTAATCTCTTATTATTACCTCACTATTGTTTAGTCAAAAAACATGTACACAGTGGTCATTATTATCAGACATTTTCCTAGGCTGTGTACTTGTGGCTTAGATGCACGCAAAAAATTGTTCATTCCTTGTCTTTATCCTCAAGAAACCTTTCTCTTTTCTCTTCTTTAAAATATTACTTCTAACTTTTTGGCATCATTTCATTCTGCAATATTCCATCCACTTTATAAATATTTGCTTTATTTTAATTAAAACCAAACCATAGAATAAGTAATAACCCAATATTAGGCATTTTTATAATCTTACAGATGGGCATTTGTACTTTTTAATACACAGAGAATGGAGGCAGAAAGGGTTAAACAACTGTTTCTAATCCAAAATTAGTGCGTGCGTGTGCAGCATCTGTTTAAGTCAATAAACAGTGAGTCCTCTGTGAAGTGACCTCAACGCTCATCAATTCTCTCCCTCCACCTCTTGTTTATTTCTCTTTCTCCCCCTGACCTTTTTATTCTTCCCACCCTAACAAATTTATCACTGGATTTTTCTCCACACTACCGGAATCGATGGCGTATCAAGCACTTGAATGAATTTCACTTACCGTTCTGCCAGGAATTCCTACGCCTGGTGGGCCTGCATCACCTGGAGGACCATGCACACCTGGCAGGCCCCTCTCACCCTGGGCGATGAGACGCTTTCGTTAGTGCAGAGCTCAAGGGACATCGATTTTTTTTTTTTGGTATGTTTTTGTTAATTATTAATTCTTTTTAAATTAGCCATGATATTTTTATACCTTTGGCCCACGTGGACCAGGTGCTCCAGGATTTCCATCTAATCCCTAAAATAAATAGATAAATAAGTAAAAATATTTTAAAAAACCTCTTATAACTCAAAAATACATTTTGTTGCTCTTCATCTTCAATAACCCTTTTTCTTTATAAGAATAAGTAAAAGAGGATACAAATTTCAACAGGCTATAGTATTTTGTATAGTTACTTTAAATATGAGATGTTTTTATCTTTGAAACAAGGCATCTAATATTGAAAACTATTTATCATCACTAATTAATTTTGAAAAATTCAAATGGGATGAAAAAGAAGGTCATCTAAAACAGACTCTCTAGCTATGTCCTGGGAAGAGCCTGGATCCCAGAGATATTTTCTACAAGTGATGGCCATGGCCATGTCTACACAGCCTCTGGAAAGGAAATTTCAGGCTCTTCTCTTTTTTAAAAAATTTTTTTAATTTTAATTTTTATTTATTTATTTTATTTCTTTCCCTTCCCCCACCCCAGTTGTTTGTTCTCTGTGTCTATTTGCTGCCTCTTCTTTGTCTGCTTCTGTTGTCAGTGGCACGGGAATCTGTGTTCCTTTTTGTTGTGTCACCTTGCTGTGTCAGCTCTCCGTGTGTGCGGCGCCATCCTGGGCAGGCTGCACTTTCTTTCGTGCTGGGCGGCTCTCCTTATGGGGCGCACTCCTTGCACGTGGGGCTCCCCTACGTGGGAGACACCCTTGCGTGGCAGGGCACTCCTTGCGCGCATCAGCACTGCGCATGGGCCAGCTCCACACGGGTCAAGGAGGCCCGGGGTTTGAACCAGGCACCTCCCATGTGGTAGACGGACGCCCTAACCACTGGGCCAAAGTCCGTTTCCCAGGCTCTTCTCTTTCAAGATCATGTCCTTGCAAGGTTTATGGCTTAAAACCAGCGTACCCTAAGGATTCAGGAGGCTTATGAATCGTCCAAAATTATATGAAAATGGTATGCGTGCAATTTCTTTGGAAGAGAGCCCATCAAATTTTCCAAGTTGGATCTTTCCTCTAAAGAATAAGATCAATATTTCTCTTTTGCAGACCTAAACTTATTTCCATATTTGTGATCTGCACCTGGGAGCCCACAAATAGTCCTTAGTGACCTTTGAAGGGAAATATTAGTAAAAGGGCTGGTACTTACTGGCTCCCCTGGCAGGATTTTCCCTGGAGGACCAGCCTCACCTTTGGGACCTGGAAGCCCAGGAGGACCTGTAATCCCACCCGAATCACCCTAAGGAAGATAAGGGAAGATTCTTATTTCAACAACTGGATTCATGGTGGGGGTGGGGGGTGGGGAGGCAGTAGTTCCATTGTTTTAAATTGTCATCATAGCCAGTCAAACGTCATTCTCTCTCATGCATTCAGTCACTCATCCAACAAATATCTACTCACTGCCTAATTCATATCTGCCACTGTTCTAGTTATTTTAAAAGCATTCAGAGTTTGTAGTGAGTTATGCTACAATTTTAGCAGTAACATGATACATATGCATGTGTACAAATATATGCACAAAAAGGGTATATATATTCATAATATTCTTTAGATGATCTTCATGTTTTAAGTTATTCCCCAGTAATTGTTCAATAATAGTATTTCCATGTAGCTATAGGAAAACAGTTCTCGAAAGATTAAGAAACTCCAGAGTGAGAAGCTGAGCCTGGATCAGACTTTCTAAGTGAACATATCTTCATCTCTGAGTTAGTTAATTTTGCCACATTAACTTTCTGTGTCAGAACCATGGCTGTCGCAATGCACAATTCCAGGGAGTGTCATTTTCATCATTGTTAATGTGAATGTTTAGTCCTGGCATAATCTCACAAATCTTGTCCTATTCTTTCATTCTCTCAGTGCCCTTATGACCCTCTGTATCTTCCTCTTATCTATCTACTTAATAAACAAAATGAGTACAATGAAAACTATACCTTTTCTCCTTTAATGCCTTGCTTTCCTGGGACACCATGTTCTCCTGGTAATCCCTACAAAATTCAGAATTAAAGGAAACGAATAATCAATTATACTTCTCCTATTAAAGTAACATCTCTGTGAGTCTTTGTTAGAAGAACAGAATTTTTAACATATGAACTATAAAGAGGTGAGATGATTTCACCCTGTTGGATAGGGAAAACGTGAAAATAAGTGGCTTGTTTCAGGTGAAGTTACTTGGAGGTAATGGAAAAGAAACTAAATAAAGAAAAATGGAACCAAATGCCCTATCCATACTATTACCAAGAAGGGGTGGAGGGATAGTGGTAGGTAGCATTATATAAGGATTTAGAAGGACAATCCAGTAACTAGGAAAAGTCATTTTTGCTATGCTTTGGCAACAGTATCCTTTTTTCTTTTTGATTCTATTCTCTTTTTAGCTCTAGCCATGATCTTTTAATCTTACCTCTTAAGCATATTGTTGTTCTAGCTTTGCCACCAGCATATCTTTCTTTTCATAAGATCTCTACAGTAGGACTACCTTTAGTGTTCATTAAGAGAGCTGGGGGCAATGAAATGCTTTACTCTATGAACTGAATGTTCAAAGTACCAAGCAGATGAAGTATGCTGGCTGGTAGGCCCCTTGAAGCTCAATCAGGAAGCACTGGGAATAGAGCAGGAGGTCAGGGGCATCTCCTAAGATGGGGACAATGGAGAAATTCTAGAAGTGGCCTGGTAAAATACATTCTCCAAGAAGTTATGACCAAGGGTTTTTCTTGTTTTACTCAAGTCTCAGTTCCCAGGTTGTCAGAAGGCTAGGGAGGTTGTCCATCCACTAAAGCTACGTTATAATGCATGCTACAGATCTTTCTCAGACTGCCTTATAGAAATATTTTCAGCCAAAAGACTTGTTTATTTGGAAGCTATTGCTAGAAAACAGTACAACCACAGCTTTGTAAGTATCTTTCTTGGATGGAGATTTAAATCTGAAACTGTTCATATTGAAAATGCTGGCTTTCTCTCTTGGTTTCCCTTATTTCTTTAGATGTTTTCTATCTTCCCTATCATGGACAATTATGCTCAAAACAATCATTTAGTTAACTGCATTCTTAAGACCAATTTATTAAGCTATGATATTCAAAGGAACCTCTCACACAGGTATATGAAAGAACCTCTCCCAATAGCCCCTGACATTAGATGTGATCATTTTTAGTTGTAAAGATGATCCATGTCTTTGGAAAATGTAGCATAACTCAATCATACAAATGGATGTGGACATTCTTAAAAAGATGTATTGACTCAATATCATTTCAAAATAACAGACATCTATATCTGCTATACATACAATATCTCCTGGTAGTCCTCTGGGACCCATAGAGCCGGATGGTCCTTGCTGACCCTAAAATAGAAGATGATATGTGCTTTAATTTTGTAAAAAAACAATAGAGATTGTACCTGAATATATATATGTAATATATATATAATATGGTGTGAGCTTTATCTGAAGGAAGATTTATTTTCCACCATCCTACCTTCTCTGTATTACAGTGAAATGTGCTTTAGGCTCACAAAGATAGTTTCAAGATGTTTTCGTTTAAATGGGTCTGTTCTTACCAGGAGGTGATGCCTGGATCACCTGCCTTTCCCATTGACAGGGAGTGAGTGCACAGTATTAATTTCTCCCATACCTTCCCAACCACTGCTCTTTCGTGGGGCATTCTTGAAGAATCCCACATGTGTAATTCAAGGACCAGGGATGCATAATTTTGGTTTAGAAACTGAATCTGGAATCCTGTTTATTTTAAGAATACAAGTCAGAGTCATCAATTTAGGACTCACTGTTCACTCTTTTTATTTTATTTTTTTCAATTCATTTTTTAAAAATATTACATTCAAAAAATTTGAGGTCCCCATTCACCCCCCACCGCCCCCACCCCACCACTCCCCCCACAGCAACACTCTCCCCCATCATCATGACACATCCATGGCATTTGGTCTTTGAGTACATCTCGGGGCATCGCTGCACCTCATGGTCAATGGTCCACATCATAGCCCACACTCTCCCATGTTCCATCCTCACTGTTTACTCTTAGAGCATTTAGGGATACTATTGTGAATATGCACAAACAAAAGAGTTTAAAAGTCCTATTGAAAATGATAAGGCATGGTTACTATGTGTGTAATAAATGCAGCCAATGGTGGGGAAATGCCATGGAAACATGATAACCACTCTGAGAACATTTGTGAAGAAAATGAGTGACACACCAAAGTACCTCGTTTGACATATTAATGGCTATACTGCCAAAATTATTTCCTAATTTAACGCAGTTCTTTCTTAAATACCTTTAATCCTGGGCTTCCTATTAAGCCAGGGGGACCAGGATCTCCAGGTTCACCCTAAACATGAGTGGGAAGGAAAATTAAATTGTTACTTTCGTTTTCACAATTTAATCAGGTTGGAGATGTGATTGCAGAATGTCAGGAAATTACCTTTATTCCCTGTGATCCTTTTATCCCAGGCTCTCCCTGTAAATAAAATAATCAAATGGGAAATGCTTAAATTTAAATGGAGATGGGCATCTCTGATACTTTAATTCATGTAAAGTTCCACTAATTAGCATAAGAGAGAGGGAATTTAGGGAAGATGTGGTGAAGTCAAGGGGAGTTTATTGTATAATATGACTTAAAATGTCCATTGATAATAAGTAAACAATGATGTCTTATTTTTCTTTCTACTTTTTGACAGGTGTTTTTTCCCCAAATGTCACTTTTGACATGATAATCATCATGTTCCAATAGCAATCACTGCTTTCTCTATTAGCTACCAACTAATCTCATAAACCAGGCAGTTATAACTTCAGAGGATTGGGGAAAAAAGAGTAGATTAAATTGTTATGTCTTGGCAATTCCATGCTTAGGTAAATGTACTTAATGGAAAAAAAACAGGAAAAAAAATCAAGGTTACACAAAAGAGGACAAAATTGGCTATACTGAGCTTGCTTTTCTTATTTTCCATGACTTAAAAAAAAAACTCCTTTGATAAAACATGTACTTTAATAAATCTAAGTTGTTTCATTAATAGACTTTTAAACAAACTTATTTTGTATTTTAATTTTAGATGCCTTAAGTGGGCTCTGTAACTTTTTTTAAGTGAAAAAATAATTACTGTCATTTAACTAAAAAAAAAAGTATCTGGTTTACCATGTGCTATACATTATTTAATTTCAGAGGAAGTCTTCATATCCAATCACTAGTAGTAATGTGTTGAAGAAAATATATACTACCCAACAAAATGTAAAGCATTGTCACATGACAAAACTTAAGGTTTAAAATTTCATATTAATCAAAATAAAAGAGTCAAAATTCACAGAGGACAAAGTAAAGTACTTAGAGAGTTTATTTTATTAATCCATTAGATTCAAAAGTAAGCATACAGGAAATCAAAGAGGAAGAAATCAATGAAGTAGAAAACTCACAACAGTGATAAAACATCTACTTACCGTATCTCCCTTTTCCCCTTTTGTAAAAGGTTCCCCCTACGAAAGTGGGTATAAAACAGAGTCAATTATAAACACTTTTAGAAATAAACTCTCTCAAGCTGAGTGTGGAGGAATTCTGCAGACCAAACTCAGACCTCGATTACTAACAAATTTCTAAAATGATCAAGAATTTCACACAGTCTGCTCATGTGGCTTAAACAGAAGCTATAAGAATTAATTAAAAAATTCTTTCATATTCCCACATGATCAATGAATCAATCATTCTAATACTATTTAGAGAATCCTGAGTTGCTGACAAATGGAAATGTTGTCCAAGGCCAAAATTTGTAACTGACCGTACTATAGGAAGTTTTGGCAGTTAGTAAACTGTACAAAATCACTACTTTTGAAATATTTTATAAATTTTCGATTTTATTTTCATGAAAGTGACTTGAATGGGTTAATTACTGGGTGAATAATGTACAAGTCTGTGGAATTGATAAGGTTTCTATTGGGTTTAGGGGGAAGTTCCTCGAGAGAGAGATAAGCTTTGAGGATCCTTCTTATTAACCAACACTCTCCCCATTGTCAGTGTGTTATTATTAACCACAACCCAGCCTTAACACACACACACACATCCACAGACACACATACAGAAATGAGCTTTCTCTTTGTCTCTCTTCTGGAAGTTACATGTACATGATGGTATTTAATCCTCACACAATGCTGTGAGAAAGATATTATTGCCCCATTTCTAGGATGAGGAAACAGACTCAAGGAGAATGAGTAACTCTGAGTTGTCAAAGCTCCATCTATTTCTTCTAAAACAACACTCTTCCTACTTTATGTTCCATTATCTTCACTGTAAACTCTGTGAGAATAGGAATATCTAACTAAATTTTGACTATTATAGAAACTCTGGTATCTCTCATATACCTGGTACATTGTTGGTGCCCAATAAAAGATTATTAAATTAGATAATTTAAAATCATGCAGATAGTAATAAGAATAATAGCTAACATTTACTGAACTCTTACAATATATCAAGCACTGTTATACTCACTTTTTATATATTAACCTATTTAATCCTTATAAGTCGGTGAGGTAGGTACTAATATCTCCATTTACAGATGAGGAAACTGAGGTACAGAGAAACTTCTGTATTTTCTCTAAGGTCACATAGTAAGTGGTAGGTCAGGAGTTAAAATTATGCCACCTGACTTCAGGTCTTAGACTTTGCTTGTTAAGTCTGTTGGATTTGATTTATAATTTGATTTATTATCTGAACCAAATGAATTGACAATAAGATGGAAATTATAACTTTAAAAAACTTTTCTTTTGCATATTAAAGTCAAGTGAAAGTTTGAGAACCGTTACCATAGATGTTACTTCTCCCCTAGTTCCTCTTGTGGACTCCTATTCTCTTGAACAAATTACCAAGAAGAGATAAGTGATCACTAAATGAGTCTCTGTATTTTTTTTTTTTTTAATTTTTACCTCATGTCCTATGTGTTAGGGACTATTGTGCTCACATGCTTCTTTCCCACAGTTCTAAGCCTCTTTGTTATTATATGGACTCCTGTAGCTCTGGATGAAATGTAAGCAGAAGTGACAGGTGTTACTTGCAGCCTGAGGCAGGAAAAAGCCCATTCATGATTCTCCAATTCTACTTCCCCTGCAGTGGTGACTGAGAAGGCTGGGTATACCAGATGGTGTAGCAACATGCTGGAAATCAGCCTGGCAATTGAGTGGAGTGCAGAGCAGAACACCCAACTCTTCCCCACCAAACCAGGCTGGACTTGTAGCAGGAGGAAGAAATAAACCTTTCTTGGGTTAAGCACAGAAATTTCAGGGTTAATTTGTTACTCAGCATAATTTAATCTACTCTGACTAATATACCCCATATCTATCCAACAGGATTAAATTTCTTATCATTGGTGGTTAATGTCTATGCTCTAGATCAGAGCTTTATTTTATATTCTTGCCTTTCAGACTTAATTATAAAAAGTCTATTTGATTTTTAAGATAGGACATAATGTTAATTAATTAGATTTATGAACAATGGCCCACACCGCTCACTGATTATTACTGCTTATATTATTGCATTAAAGCCACTGTCAAGCTCTAGAGCCTCATTGACTAAAGTGGCTGGTTATAACGGAAAAAACAGGAGCCTGGTTGACTGGAGACTTGCTATTTAGTCCTAGCTCCAAAGGTTTCTTTTTGGGAAAGTCACTTAACCTTTCAGGCCTCCTTTTCCTAATTTCTAAAATCAGAGGATTCAATGAAACGTTCCCAAGTATATTTTAGCTCTAATACGTTGCACACCTAGCCATATTTTAAATGTGCAGTATTGGGGGGACAAACAATTTTAAAGTTATTATTTAGTGTATGTAGTTCTGAATACAATTCTGGATGAAGACTACTGTTCCATTTGGACCTTCTAGTTATACAAAGCCAAGGTCAGTTACTATGATAAAGTAGACAAAGATGTATGAGGAAGGTGGGATAATTAAAGGATTAAGGGGAAACTGGCAAGGACTAGAGATAAGCAGAAAAGAAGCTTGTTTCCTCTCTGTTGGGCAGTCAGGGCTAAATGGAATCCCAAAGGGGAAAGTGGGTTGTCTCTCAAGGCTGTGGTAGAAAATAAGGCCAGAGAAATCCCTTAGGGAGGGAAAACCTCATCACCCCAGGAGCTGTGAAATCTCCAACCCTTGCTAGAAGTGTGACCTCTGAACCAACAGCACCAGCACATCTGGGAGGAGCTTGTAAGAAATGCAGAATCTCAGTCCCACCCTAGACCTACTGAATCAGAATCAGCATTTAACCCAATCCCCAGGTTTTTGTTTTTTTTTTTTGCCTTCATTTTCTTTCTTTATTTTTTTTAATGTTACATTAAAAAACTATGAGGTCTCCATATATGCCCCACCCCCCTCACCCCACTCCTCCCCACATAACAACAACCTCCTCCATCATCATGAGACATTCATTGACTGCACTTGGTGAATACATCTCTGAGCACCGCTGCACCTCATGGTCAATGGTCCACATCATAGCCCACACTCTCCCACATTCCACCCAGTGGGCCAGGGGAGGACATACAATGTCCGGTAACTGTTCCCGCAGCACCACCCAGGACAACTCCAACCCCCGAAAATGCCCCCACATCACATCTCTTCCTCCCACTCCCTACTCCCAGCAGCCACCATGGCCACTTTCTCCACACCCATGCCACATTTTCTTCGATTACTAAACACAATAGTTTAAGTGCACATTCATGTTCGAGAAGCACTGCTAGCCCACTGAAAGATTTTCTTTTCTACTTTAAAATTATCTGCTTTAACAGTAGAATTTTAGCAAATCTTTCTACATGCCATGTGGAAATTAAGAGAGGGTGGCTCTCAGTGTTCAAGCTTGGAGAAGAAAACAAAAAGAAAGAGATAAAATACAAGTAATACACACACACAGAGCTAGGAGGAGAGACAGTACAGACCTAGAGGAGCAGTGATGTGAGGTGCCCTGTACGTGTGCCGCATCAGGCATGAGTAGGTAAGTGGAAGGGGCAGAGCCACCAGGATGGCTTGGTAGGATATTTAAGATTTCCCAGACAATCTCAGAAATACTCAGTTAGGAATGCCATTAAAGACTGTTCCTTCCTGCAGTTCTATAAGGAGATTTAGACTGTGTTCTAAGGGAAAACATGATCCGTGGTGGTAGGAGAAATTGGGGTGCTAAGATGACAGCACTGATTCTAATGCTGCCTGAAAAGTTACTATTAGACACTTGGAAAACAGGCTGATTCATAAAGCCGAAGCATAGGGAAAATCTGACTTTGTAACATTAAGTACGTTTAAAGTTCCTGTTAGTCATGCAGGCATTTTAGTGACCTCTTCTCTCTTTACTCCCCGAAGTCCATTATCCCTTATTCACTCTGGCAAAAAAAGGAGTAAAAGTGATTTGGAAAAAAAATGTATTGCAAAGACGAAACATTTGTTAAGTCTGAATCTTGAGGCCTGCTGACACAGCCTTTTTTAAAAGTCATTTTTGTAACTAAGATTCATATAATCACTTTTGGTGGTCCCATTTATATATGATTTATTTTTCCCAACAAAAGAACTGAATTTTGAAGGAAACTGGTTACTGCAATATGGAAAAGTGGCTTGGGAAGCCACTTTGTTCGTACAGAAATCAAGAAAGGAAAATAATTTCAGAAAGTATATTGAGAGCTGTTGTTTGAGCAGATAAAAAAACATTTCCACAATTAATAATGGATTTCATATTAGTTCAACTTTCCTAAGGCTGCCTTACTCATTTGCTATGCCCTTGGTGGGGGTACTGCTTTCTCACAGGGGAAGGGTTGGATTTCACAGTGACACTCTGAGCAAATCACAGAAAGGAGAGGGTCTGACCCAGCAGTCCCTGAGGGAGTCGAAGGGGTCAAGAAATCCTTTCAGCTATCAGCCAAGTCTTGCTGTGGCCCTTAGGCTATTGCACCTTGTTACAGAGGCTGGCAGGATGGATCCTCCTGGTAGAACTGACAAAATGCAGCCCCCCTCTGACAAGGGAGCCTGGAAACAGGATAACCACCCTCAGTCCTTGCCAAATCCCCCTCCTCTCAGCCCTGCAGCCTAATGCATGCGAATTTTTGCTAAGCAAACAATCCCTAAGGTATTTCTCTGGCTTTATTTTCCCCTCCCCCATTCCCCCCATTCTCCCCATTGTCTGCTCTCTGTGTTCATTTGCTGTGTGTTCTTCTGTGTCTGCTTGTGTTCTCATTAGGCAGCTCTAGGAACCAATCCTGGGACCTTCTGGAGTGAGAGAGAAGCAATTACTCTCTTGGGCCACCTCAGCTCCCAGTTCTGCTTCATCTTCTTATTTTCTCTCCTCTGTGTCTCTTATTGTGTCATCTTGCTGTGCCAGCTCTCAGCGTTGGCTGGCATTCCTGCATGGGGTGGCTTTCCAGCGCTGGGCAGCATTCCATGCAGGGGGCACTCCTGCATGGGGCAGCATTCCAATGGGCTGGCACTCCACATGGGCCATCTTGCCACATGGTCCAGCTTGCCCTCACCAGGAGGCCCTGGTCATTGAACCCTGGACCTCCTATATGGTAGTTGGGAGCCCAATTGGTTGAGCCACATCCATTTCCTGATACACTGATTTTATTATTCACTTTAGCCACAATGTTTAGCTATAACAAGACAGCTTAGTAATTTAAATCTCTAGGCTCTAGGACCAGTCCTTCTAGGTACAATTCATGACTCTAATACTCGCTAGCTGTGCGAACTTGGGGAAGTTACTTAACCTCCATGCTTCTCAGTTTCCTCATCTGAAGAATAGAGATAATAGATCCTGTGGATTAATACATGTGAAGGACTCAGTGACTGGCATAGAGCCATGATCTGTTGTTGTTAACCTCGGCATGGGTAGCCAAGGCACATGGAATTGGGATGATTTGATATTTGGTATTTTAATTTGAGTTTTGACTGTTCTTCCTCCTGGCTTCAGAGCTAAAATACTTACAGGCTCCCCTTTTTGTCCTTTAGGGCCAATGGACCCTGGAAATCCTGGTTGTCCGTTTTCACCCTTTCAAGAAAAAGTAGAAGAGAGATTTGCATGCGGTCAGGTGAGTACCACTGTAACTGTCAGATACAGAATGACTGCATGGGCTCCCTCTAACTGCGGAATTTATCTATTAGCATCCAAGAGACAACAGGAAGTTCAGCACTGAGTTAGGCTATTTGCATAATAATGTGTTTGCCAGCTCTTCACAATGCCTTTAGGTCTTTTGGAAATTCATATTTCATTATGATATTTAAAAGTAATGTGAAACAAGTTAATTATATTTTTCAAGGAAAGAACATCTAGAAGATAAAAACTTGTAATTTTGTTCTCCTGTACCAGAAAAAAAAGTCATGTGAATTTTCGTGATCTCAAAGACATCAGATTGTGTAACTGACACAATAATTCCTAACATTTTATTTCAGACACTTCTTTCTTTCTTTTTCTAGGTGGGGGAGCTGGGGGACTGGGGCATCAATAGTCATAGGAAGGAAAATGAGTCTCAGCTGTTTTCAGCATTTATATTGCTGCTTAGATGATTGGCTTTGGACAAAGAAGGCATTCTTGTCAGTGTGGTGACAGCAGCAGCTTAGAAATGTCTAAGATGTTCTGGACAAAAATCTTAAAGAGGGATTTGTATAGAGTATTTTGAGAAAGTACAGTTTTAGAGATAATACTTAAAGAAAATATATATTTCCTTCCAGCACTGACTAAGATCTCTGAATAACTGGATAATTGTAAAATTAAGTGTAGCCATCAGAAGATATGTACCACTGTTGTTGTTTTTTTCTCCAACTTCAAGGGCATTTTTGCAAAATGATATCCAACATTGTATTTCTGGGCATATATCTTTCTTCCCCATCTTATCTATTTTTCAGTTTGAAAACAAATATAGGAAACATAAAGTAGAATATGCCAAACCTCCATGTACCAGACATCCAAAATGAAAGAAATAAAAAAACTACAAATAAAGAAGTTTCCTATAATTCCCTTTCTATTACTGTCCCATAGAGAGCCAATCTCATGAAATGGTATTTATCTTTCCAGTCCATAGTTGTGTACTTTAACTGCATATTTGGAATAATAATACTTAATAAATTATTTTGGCTATTTAAAACAAATTCCATGAATAGATTCATTCTGTGTATAACATTCTGTGACTTGATTTACATTCAATGTTGTTTTTAATATCCACTTGTATTGATCCACATGGGTCTAGTTCACTCATGGTAACTGCTGGGTAACATTCTAACATGTTAAAGTACTAAGGTTTGTCCATGCTTCCTTGATGGGCATTTGGGTTGTCTTTAGCTTTTCTCTATAAACAAAGCTGCAGTGAACATCTCTATACCTTCCCCCTTGTGTGGATGTGATTATCTGTTTATTTTGAAACCTCAAACAACAGTGTATTCCAAAGCACTACAAATAGAAATTTATTACAGCCCTAAAAGCTTTGACTTATTTCTATATTTCTATCTTAAATCTATATATTGTGATTAAGAATGGATGAAGAGGAAGCTTGCCATGTATACCGAATAGACAAGATCTTTTTTTTTAATTAATCAGTCTTCTAGATTTGTGGTATATGTTTTGAAAGTTTAATCTTTTTTTATTTAAGATTTATTTTTATTTATTTCTCTCCCCTTCCCCCTTTCCCCCATGGTCTGCTCTCTGTGTCCATTCACTGTGTGCTCTTCTGCGTCCACTTGCATTCTTATAAGTGGCACTGGGAATCTGTGTCTTTTTTTTGTTGCATCATCTTGCTGCGTTGGTTCTGTGTGTGCGGCACCACTCCTAGGCAGGCTGCACTTTTTTTCATGCAGGGTGGCTCTCCCTGTGGGGGCGTACTCCTTGCGTGTGGGCTCCCCTAGCGGGGGACAACCCTGTGTGACAGGGTACCCCTTGCGTGCATCAGCACTGCACATGGGCCAGCTCACTACACGGATCAGGAGGCCCTGGGTTTGAACCCTGGACCTCCCACATGGTAGGCAGATGCTCTATCAGTTGAGCCAAAATCTACTTCCCTATAAGTTTAATCTTGATTTTATCAATTTTTAAATATTTCCAGTGCTGGTTTCTGATAATATCAAGTTTTTAGCCAGTAATATTAAAGCACTGTTTGGGAGAGCCAAGGAACCAAATGGAAAAAAGTCAATTTTCAATTTTCAAATCCTTGCTGGAATGTATATTCTAGAACAGTGTTTCTCAAAGTTCAGTCATCTGAATACTGACTATATAATTTTTTCTATGTCCACATTCTACCAATATAGCAGTAGCTTATGTTTCCCTCTAATTGATTCACATTTTAAATTTAAATATTAATTTGTCCTTAGAAGTAATATCCAGAAAACTAGAGTTTAGTATACTGCACATATGTTTTTCTTAATACAGAATAAAATAAATATCTAAGCATTTTTCTTTCTAGTGTCTAAACATCTGCAATTGCAGCATCAACAGTACTAGATATACCACATAGTAAGTGGAACAATTTTTTTTTTCTATAGCTAACAAATTTTACCCAAAGAAGAAGAGCAAGAAATTGGTGGATACCTTTAAGGGCCAATTGTTATTGGTTTGAAAGAGGAAATAAACAATTGGCTTTGTATAAGTATCAGGGTGTACAGAGTGATCTTGATATTATCCATTGGGTAAATGCTAAAATCTCCAGTGTATAGCCATGAAGGAAATACATGCCTAGTGATTAGACTCATCTGCAAATCAGGGAAGGGTCTAGAAATGACTATGAACAGCACATCTACCCAATACCAACGGGGGAGTGTAGGAGAATGTACATAGAAAAAAAGTAATTATATTTTTAGCTGCTATATATTTGAGCCAATGTATTATAAATAGATCTTCATTGACATCTAGAGCATGACCAAAGAGAGGCTTTGTGAGCTTGGAGGAAACTTTATGGACCTCTTCCCTCATACAAAATTCTGTAAGCAAAAGCATTTCATACCTGATTTTAGATACACATGGGGTTGTTTTTTCATATTTAAAATGGATGCTGAGTGACATATCACTGTGGTTATAGTTGAAAGACAAGTGATGAATTTATTGAGCACCAGGAAAGGCTGTCCTTTAGTTTGACACTTTAGATGCTATTTGAAGTGCCTGGTCCTGATTAGACTCCAGCTTTCTTCCTGACTCTCCCCCTGCCAAAAGTCACCTGCTAATTTCTCAAAGTCTTCAGATATTCTACAACCTTTTTCTCACTGTGTCTACAAAGCAGCAGCTCTCCTCAACCAACTTGCAAATACATGACTCTTTTACCACATCCCAGAGCACTGTTTCAATCCCCAGAGACTGGCTATGTGGAAACAATGGTCTCTGTTGTGATAATAGCATGTAGTGTTCCCTGGTGGTTCTCTCTGTATCTTGGTCTTCTTGATACAGGAAGTGGTTGTTAAACGAGGAGCGTTTTGTATGTAGATTCTACTGCTGTGGTTGTTCTGGTGCTTTCCCAGTAGTGTTGGGTTCCAGGTGGCAGACTGGATTTATAATTCTATCTTGCCAGTCTGCACTCAGAATTGGCATATTATAGGGCAACGATAACTCACTGATGTGTTTAGATTGCACAGCTGGTTAAATCTTTTACAACATATACTGAGTCCCTTGTCTGTAAAAATTATGATGGGAGATGCAAAGATGAACAAGGCAAGGTGCTAAGATGGCAACAACTAACTATTAATACCAGAAAGGGTTAATTGAGACCTTGGGCGAGGAAAAAGTTTGGAGTGGATGAATAGAAAGGATCAAATCTTTAATAAGGGCTTAATATGTGTCAGGTACTATACATTTGGGAAATCCATCTCACTTCTTTTAATCCTCCCATCAATTTTTTTGTGTGTAGATATGATTATGCCCATTTTACAGTCGAGGAAACATGCTCCAAGGAATGAAGTGGCTTTCGTTCCCAAGGTGCCACAGCTGTTAATGGCACAATCAACTTTTGACCCCAGCCCATGTTCTTTCCACCACCCAGGGGATCTCAATCCTGGCTGCACATCAGAATTATCTGAAGCACTTTTAAATAAGAGAAATAAAGACCCCACTTCCTCACTTCAGATTAATCAGAGATATGGGCACTGACCCAAATCAGAATCTCTGTGGATGAGGACTAGCTCAGGTATTTTGTAAACGCCCTCCAGGTGATTCTAACATGTAGCCAGGGCTCAGAGCCACTAGATTTCACAGGTGAAAGCAAAGAACTACAAGAGCAACTTGAAGGAGTTTAAATTCTTATTGAGTTGACCCATGGAAAGCATTATAATTTTCAAAACTAATATATTGATTCAGAACAGATACTGAATGGGTGTGTGTAGGTAGAATTGCTTTCACTCTTTGAGTAAGTGCTTGGCTTATATATTTAGTTCATGGTACACATTATTTATTTAGCAGAGTCTTTCTTTGGTTAGTTACAGTTTAAAAAATCATTCTATATGTGTACACTTATATCAGGTACTGCATCAAGTTCCCTATAGACTCTTCTAGGTTATTTATTTGGGTGGAAAAAGGGAATGCTTATGCCACTAGCTTTTTCTAATTCCACTTAAGATTCTGAAGCGATTAGAAGAGATTTTGAGCAATAGAAAAAGGTCCTTAGAGTTTGAAATACACCTGTTTCACAGAATCACATTTCTTACCACTGAGGTCTTAAGATTCCTGAGTAACATATGTTTCCTAATGAACATAGCAAAACAGAAGCCAGCTGCTTTGTTTCAAGAAATGAATCATCATTTAAATAGTTTAAAAGTGTCACAACTCTCTTCTTTGCTCAGCTGTCTTATGTGACAAGTTTTGTGGCTTTCTTTTTCCTTTTTCTTCCCTTGGCCTGCATGTGTCCAGTAGTAATTGCTTAAAATGTAATGCGTTCGTTATGGTGGTGTATGGTTTCTTAAGCTATTCAGTTACAGGAAATAATGCGAGGTCAATTTTTTGGATGTCTTTTTAAGAATGTCAAGGGTTTTTTTTCTTGCAGAAAATTTCATTTTGAATGGTCTATTTAAATGATGTTCATAGTTTCTGTTATCTGTTAGCAGTATTTCCTGGGGACGGATGTATGATTTTTTGAATAGATTGGTTGCACTGATTTATAAGGCACGGAAATCATATTTTCTTGGATTCATGTCAAAAACCCTGTCCTCAATCAACAGAATTTTTACTGGGTGAATGAATGACGGTAGCACTCACAGGCCACATGCCCTCAGAGTATTTCCAAACCGCCTCCTTTCTCTCTGTAGATTTAATGTGCATTGTTTCTTCTGACAATGGCACTTTAAAACTGAATTCAAGGTCATCACAATTTCAGGATCAAAAAGGAATGGGACATCTTTTTGAGTGGGCAAATGGATCTGTCATCTTCATAGCTAACATAATTAAACCTGTTAATGAAGACAAAAAGGATGCAATGGAAATTATCAGAATTTTAATTTTAAAACTGTTTTGAAATAATTATGTGGGTAAATCACTACTCTGCATTATCAAACCCCACCAAAAAATGCTCCTATGATAGTTGTTTATGCTTGGATACATAAAAACACTTTCTTAGCCTGAGGCATTTTGCCAAAAGGGTCTTCAGATTTTTCTTGCCTCCTACCCAGATTCATAAAGCATCTAATTATAAACCAAAACTTGTGTCCTTATCTCATTTACCTTGTTACAGCTATTTTCCCTTGATTTGTTCCCTCCATTGTAGTCAGCCTACTCAGCAGAGTTCACTGAGGAGCTACCTCTGAAGCAGATTCCAACAGTCCTGCCTGAGGGCAGGGGGAGGCCGGTGTCCTCTATTGGCTGCATGAGCCGGCTGCCCTTGGCACATGAATGTGCAAATTGGTATCAAATGCTAGATGTTTTTATTTACTTTAAAAATTCTGATTACCTTTTCTCCTTTCTGGTCACCTCCATGCTCACCAAGTTTTCCCTGGGGAAAGTGAAACAAAAATACAAAGAAACCTTCACTTTTGTATTGCATTCACTTCTTCCTTTAAAAACATGAGTAGTCATGTAATAGTCCATAGCTTTTTATGGATACTGTTTTAATTGCTTTTGCAGATATTTTTGCCTCTCTCACTTTCTGTTAAATAACTCTGAAAAATCTCAACTTTGGAGAACTTTCTATCTTCGCCCCACCCCCACCCCCAAATGATCACTGTTGGAAAAATACCACATCTCTGTATAAACTGTCACTACTCCAAATTCATATTCTGGCAACCTCTATAGGTCCCGCAGTACCTGAGCAATTGCACTGTGCTACTCTGCTCTCCCCATTCTCAAATCTTTATTGTCTTTAGACTGCTACACTGGATTACACTTTTCCCTTAGTAGATGACCTTGCCTTTTATCCCACTGAAAAAGACAAGCACTTCTTCAAAATTCCTGCTACTTAATCTACAAACTTACCTGCATGCACACTTGGCAGTAGTCAATGAACTGTCCTTCCTCTTATCATTTCCCCCAGATGTGCTCTGAATCTCATGACCTCTGCCTTCTTAGGAAATTTTCTTTATTCATTTTACCTATTGCTATTAGGTAAAATTGGCCATTTTGGTAAAATTAGGTAAAGGGTAGGTAAAATTGGTCAGTATCTTTAATTTCCCTTTATCTTTCTCCACCTATTCTAGTTTCTTCAAACTAAAAAAAAAAAACAATACATAGTACCTTGGGCTTACATTTCCCTCAGACCATTCCCTCCCTTCCCATTCATGGGCAATGTTTTCAAATGTATTCATCAAACCCAATGAATGCGCCATATTGATGAAAGAACTTTGTAATGTGGGAGGAGTGGGGGGGGGTGGGTAGGGAGTGGGGGTATATGGGATTTTCTTATATTTTTTAAGGTAACATTTTGTATGATCTATGTATCTTTTTAAAAATCTATTAATAATAATAAAAAAGAACATGTTCAAATGATTGCCGAAAAAAAGAGTAGTTGATGGTTTCTGTGCCCACAATTCATCTTCCATTTATTCCTCAGCTTGTAGTAATTTGGCTTTGGCCCCAACTATGCCACTGACATGATTCTCTAATGTTATTAATAATTTATTTGTGGCTCAGTCTAATGGACTCTTCATTAACTGATCTCTTGGCTGTACTTGCTACCCTCTGACTTGTGTGATACCTCAATGTTCTGATCTCTTCCTATTTTTCTGGAAGCTCTTCCTCCTTCTCCTTTATCTAACTGTTAAAAGTTAGGACTCTATCCAAAGTTCTCTTCTCTTATGACTCAGTATTTTCTCCCAGGCACTTTTATTCGCCTCCCAGACTTAGATATCATCTACAGATATTTAGTACTTATCTCCCTTCTGAAATGTAGACCCTTATATATATATTTATGCTTGATGTATTCACATGTAAATTTTATAAGCAATTCATATTCAAAAAGTTCAAAATGGAACTAAAAATACAACAATTACACATATATATGAGAAAGAAAGATGTGATAATTATATCACACTCAACATTGATAAGTCCTGGAAGTGGGAGAATGATAATTAACTTTTCCTAATGTAGCTCTGCATTTAAAATGCAAAGTGATTCCATTTTACAAATGAAAAAAAATCAAAGAAAGAACAAAAACCTGAATTCATTCTGTCCCTTCCACAGAACTAACTCCTCCTTCTTCAGTCTGGTGTCATTCTTCCTCACCCTCATAGCTCAGCCAGCCAAACTGGTTGATTCTGTCTATTGAAATCCTCTCCTCTTTTCACTACTTCACCTCAGAACAGATGATCACTGCAAGAGCTTCCTAACTGCCCCTTCAATCCAACACATGCATTCTTTACATAAGGTCAGAGTGAAATCTTTAAAAGACATTCTGACCTTGTTCCTTCAAAACCTTAACATTGCCGTCAAGATCCTGCATGATATGGAATTTGGTTTCCACTCCAGCATCATCTTGGCTACTCCTCTCCCTCAGAAGTTCCTGCTACCATGGCCTTCTCTCACCTGCTCAAAGAGAGCGAGATCCTTCCCTTCTCAACATCTAGATCACTCTTTGTCCTCATCTTTTTGTCTGAGTAGTTCCTGTTCATCCCCCAGTTCTTGCTATTAGAAAATGCCATTGTTAAAGCCCCCTTCTCTCTGACGGGTTCCCATCTCCTTTCTTCTCATTGGACATCTGCATTTTTCCTTTTTAGTACTTATTATATAAATAACTAACACCTTTATTTTTTGTCTTTATTTTTAAATTATCCATCTTTTGCACTGGAATGCAAACCCCATAATGACCTGTAATTGAATCCACCTTGACTAGCATGTTACCTGACACCTGGGAATGGGAAGCATTCAATAAATATTTGTTGAATAAATAATACAATAATTTTAATCCATGCATTTTTCCCATTACCTTTTTTCCTGATTAAAAATACATGTGTTTGTTAAAAAAAGGTACCGAAAGGTTTAAACAGCAAAAGTGCACAGAAGCAGCCATTCAGATCATTATTGTCTATAGCTTGACAATTTTAATATTCCTTCCATGTTATTCATGTTACTCTAATTAAAAATAAGTAATTTATAGCTGCTGTCTTTTACTGGACTTGTGATGAGTATTCCCTCATTTTTAATTCTTAAGTGTGATGAGATGTCTAAAACTGAATATAAAAATTGTACTCTTAAAATTCCAAGTTATAAATTGTTAGAGACATGTTTGAAAACATGGCATGAAATTCAAGGCACATGCACACAAGTACATACAGAACCAACAGTTTACAAAGTGGTAAGTCTCTTAGATGCAACTTGTACAGAAACATATGAACTTTAGGTTTTTTCTTAAAGATACAAGACATTTGGGCATGGTGCCAACCAATTAACGCACATGACCCCTCAGCACCTCTCCCTGGCTGCGCTTATGCTAGGACACTTTGGCAGAAGCTGGAATGTGCTTTGATCTAAGAAATGACTTGCCCAGATGTGGTCTTTGGATTGCGAGGTCCCATGCCCTCAGATTTCAGAGTGGAAGAGCACCCAAAGAGCCTCTGGTGAGGGCATATTCTGGTGTAGCACCTTGGTTTGGTTGCCCAAGATAACCTAGAGGACATCAGAGATGCTGTGACTGGGGGAGTGGATAGTGCTTTTGAGCACCAAGACTTTTTTTTTGTAGGCAGATCCCCTTGATTTTCTAGTGAATTTCTAGTAATTCTAGTGAATTACCCAGAAGAATGACAGGACCATTTACTACTCTTCAGAACACCCAGCTAGGCAAGGAAATCCATCTGGGTAAGGACCCTCAGGACCTCTGGGGCTGTTCTCACCCTTGGGCTAACAATATTCAAGGCAGGGAAGCAGACTTGGCCAAATGGATAGGGCATCTGCATACACATGGGAGGTCCGCGGTTCAAACCTGGGGCCTCCTTGACCCATGTGGAGCTGGCCCGTGCGCAGTGCTGATGCGCGCAAGGAGTGCTGTGCCACGCAGGGGTGTCCCCCGCCTAGGGGAGCCTCATGCGCAAGGAGTGCTCCCCGTGAGGAAAGCCGCCCAGCGCGAAAGAAAGTGCAGCCTGCCCAAGAATGGCGCTGCACGCACTGAGAGGTGACACGACAAGATGACGCAACGAAAAGAGACACAGATTCCTGGTGCCGCTGATAAGGATAGAAGTGGTCATAGAAGAACACACAGTGAATGGACACAGAGAACAGACAACTGGGTGGTGGGGGGGAAATGGGAGAGAAATAAATAAAAAATAAATCTTTAAAAAAATTTCACGGTGGATTCAAAATTGAACTTCAGTAGCACTGTTCATTAACATGTGAGATTTTCCTCTCCACTTTCTTCAAGCTAATGACATCAGACAATTACCTGGATTTACAGAAATAAGAAGAGACAGAGTCCTTGTGTTTCTCATCCCCTCAGTTCTGCCTTAGATGTACTGCCATTTCATTAGGTCATTTTGTGCAATGGTGCCATGATATTTGAATGCATTCTTGTGAACTTGCTGAATACTTAAAATAGTTGCACAGTTTTGAATTCCTTTATTTAAGAATTTAGTTTACATGCCTGTGGTGAAGTGGTGAGGGTTCTGGCACAGAATGTGCTAACTGGCCTGCCCATTCTGAAGAATTCTGGGATGTCAGAACATAATTCCTTGTTTTCATGTGGGAAATGGTGAATGGAAATTTGGAACCTATAGCCAGACAAGTAGGAAAACCCAGGCTATTCTAATTATCATGGAGAATACATCCTCTGGTAGGAAAGGAGCATACCTGGACATGTATGGGTTGAATAAAAGGATATGGTCATTTTTGTAGGCCGCAAACAACCAAATATTGGCAATTTCTTCTGGGTCAGCCTAATAGAAGAGACTGAGGACAATGTCCTCCCTCCCAGGACATAGAGTCATTTAAATTACCTCAGCCCAGCCCTTGGGGGAACTTGCTCTAAGATCCTAGGCAGGAAGGGCCATAAAATAAACAAAACAAAATACAAAACAAAAAAACCCAGGTTGTCATATGCAGCCTGAGAGGGCCGGGCTCACTTGTATGTGAGACCTAAGGCTGGCTCGAAGTCCAGCCTTTCAGTTACTTGCAGGAAAACATTTTCAACAGTTCCAAGTGTGGTGGACGAAGGGGAGGAGGTGGACCCATGAGAGTTTCAAGGTCTCTCTGTATTAAAACCAAGAAGCAAATATCCATATGTCTGTGTGCCTAAGCCCATGGAGTTCCCCAAAGCAGGTGTGTCTCGGGACAGAGTGAGGGAGAGATAGAAGGGTAGGTCTTAAGTTTTATTTCTAAGTCATTAGGGCCCAGAGTGGCTGCCTCTATTGTCAGTCTTGAAGGAAGCTTTTGCTTTACGTGTTATCACTAGATTTAAGTTGCTGCTTGGAAAGACCTTGAATATTTGATTTTGGAGAAAGGTTTTCTGTCCCTTTCTAGTCCGTAAATATTAAAATGAAGTTATGATTTGATACTTGAAGGGAAAAATAGATTATTTTGCTGGTAAATTGGTTTTTTTTGGATCACCAATTTAGAGAAGTGAACACTAGAATTGGTTGCCGGGAGGCACGTTATCAATCTCCAGCAGCTGAGACTGATTCTCTACAAATTGCACTGAGTGTGGTGATGTCAGATAACACAGCTATGCATTTTCAATGTGGATCTTTAAAAACAATATCAAATGCAAAATCAGCCAGTATTTGGCCTCCACAGATAACACTTCTTCCCCATCTAGAGTGTTGAAGAGCTCTGGATCTGATGCTTTAGAAGTTGACAGAGCCTATCAATTTTTTATTAAAACCCCAATGCTAGAGACAATGAGGAGCAGTTTGCCGGATTGTGAGCAGATTTTCCTGAAGGGGAAGAATATGCTCAGCATTGTTGCTTCTTTGCAAACAATCTTGCAGAATGGGAGCAGCTGTTCTGCAAATTATTTTTGTGATGGAGAGGGAAATCTTCTAACTTTATTCTTCCCATCCCCAAGTGGGCATGCAAAAATACACAAAAATACACTTATATAATTTTCCTTCTCCCCTCCTCTAGTCCTCATTTCCTTATTTTGTTCTCCCTTTTTCACTTTTTGATTTGTGCTGTGAGGGAACAGGGCTTCTTATGCCTGAGCTTCTGTCTCCGGGTGACGTAGGAAAATTGTTGGGGAAAAGAGCAATTTCTGCATAGAGGACAAAGTGCAAATAAGGATTCCTGATATGAGGATGAACTAAGGGCTCTTTTAGTTTAGAATGGGGAGGGAAAGTTTAGGAGGGCCTCTGCTACGCACCCTCCCATGGTAGCTGCTTCCGCGGAATCCGGGCTGCGTGACTCCTGGAGCTGCCAGGCGCTGAGGAGCTGAGGTCCAGGGCTCAACTGCAGCCATCACATAAATCAATGCCAATTTAAAAGGGAAGATCATTTTAACCTTGGAATGTCACTTTTTGTATCTCAATACCTGGTACATTATTTAACCTTCAGTTCAGTTTCTCTTAGGTTTGCTCGCTTTCTGTGCTTATTTGCTACAGCCACATCACAAGGCATGCAACGAATTGCAAAATGAAACAACCTCAGTATCCGAAAACAGATGGGGATGGGCGGCTGGGGACAATGCCAAGTGAAAACATGCCTCTCTCTCACTGTGGCACATTTGACTCTTTCTTTTGAGAAGCTGAGGGTGAGGAGAGGTGGTTACAAGCCAGAAGCATTGGTCAGTGAAGGTATCAGAAGGTGGGCCCCCCTCTTCCATCCATCATGATGGTACCTCAGTGTGAACGGCTCTATGTTCTTCCAGAAGGAAACAGAGTATAGTCTTAGTCAAGTTACCTTCCAGTAATTCCATTAATGAATCTAAAGCATGGTTATGTGCATCATTTGGGGAAAAAAGCTATGACCTCTTCTCTTTATACAGCTTTGCTCCAGCTCTAAAGGAACATTCAGAGCACATTTGGACTAAATACCTATGAGCCCCAATTCTGTAATGGCAATAAAGATAACATAGCAGGAGTTAGTCTTAGGTGAGTTAAGAGCCAAGTGCAAATTGCTGGTTTGCAACTAGCAAGATTCTTCACTTAGCTGCTCTGGTCAGCCCCACACTGGGAAACTAACCTTAAAGTTTAAACATTTACATCTCAGTTTTAGACCTTAAAATATAAATGCTCTGTACGTCTTCATTTAAGGGAAGACTGGCTTGTCGGCAAGATAAACTATGTATAGAAGTACTGTTGGGAGATATGTAAAGATATGAGCTTTAAAAATTTTGCAAGGAATAGCAAATATTTAAGTAGCTGAGTAGTAGCTTGGTAAATTTTATATTATGGCATATAGTAATATAGTGTGCTCTAGAAGTTTTCAGCTGTCACTATGACATCAGAGTCAACTCATTGTCACTATTTGGAAGCATTTAAAATAAAAACCCTATTTTGTAATAAAATCCTATTTTAAATTCCATTAAGGAAAAACATTGCATTTTAATTGATTAAATTTAGATATGCTTTAGATTACCTTTTCCCCCCACTTGTGTCAACTCCTAATGTTTTGAAAAGGCTATTTAGATCTATGTAGAAAAGGTTTAAAAAAGAATAACAAAACATACCCCAAACATTCTTCCTAATATAATACTCCCTATAAAATCTATAAGGAAACGAGAAAATTTAATATAGGATTACTTGGGACATATAATAAACTTTCTGCACTTTTTATTAAAGACTAAAGGGGATTATTTCCAACTTTGTTTCTAGGTAGAGGCATAATCATTCACCAAAATGTGTTAATAATAAGCTATTATGGATATCAGTGGACAGGGTGGCTCACACAGAACAGGGTACCACACAAAGTGGTCAGACCCCAAATATTTGTTATTGAATGACGAATTAATCAATTATCTCATTTATGTCTCCAAGGATAACTTGGTTGCCAATACTCACTTGTCTCACTTTGTTGTGCTTCCTTGTAGAGACTGAAACAAAACCATCTTGCTTTTTTGCCACTTCCCTACAGCATTCTACCTATTCCAATTGTGATTATAAAATCTTGGGGAACATTAAAAATGTTTCCTTACCAAAAGGTGGGGAAATCTCATTCTGTCCTATGGTATTGGTATGTAAGCACTGCTTGAGATTTTGGTACAGCACTTACTGGTTTTGGTTAAAAAAATTATATGTATGTATATATATATATTAGCTCTTATGTTACCCAGAGGCAGGGTAGCAACTCATCTTTTTTTTGCCCTCAGAGAAACTATATACATAACATTATCAATGGTGGAACACGATTTTTGATAGCAGCCAACTTTGAACTAAAATTTTGTTAGTTCAAATTTGTGGGGGAATGCAGAAAGACAAAACCCTGGTTTTGTAAAAAGATACTAAGAAAAAATACTTTTTTCCAGAAACATAGTTTTCAGTGTGGAAAAATATTAAGTATATATGATCATGTAACAAAGTCTGAGCAGTTAGGAATTAATGTTTATTTTTTAAAAATACCATCATATAAAATCTCTCTGTACACAAGGTTTGAAAAAAAAAAGTCATACCTTATTATAATATCCACCAAGAGTCTGTTCTCCTCTTATTCCAGGAGGGCCCTGTATTAGAAATAAATAAAAAACAAATATGCAAACATTTTCCAAAACAACATGTATTTAAATAGAGTATCTGAGAATACTGAAATCTTACTGTTAAGAAAGAGATAGTCTGGTTAGTCAGGGATCCTGATTAATTGCGAATTATATAGATGTTAACTTATCATCAGGTTCCCAAAGGTATTTCTAGGTTAAATCTTGCATGAACGCAAAAAGAGGCTATAAAAAGGGAACATGTAACATTTTATCAGAAGGTCAACCTCAATAGAGTCTTTATTAAAAGGAATTATACCCATAAAACTCCTTCAGGGAAGAGGTTGTAGCTTTAGTTTATTTTTGTCACTTCTCATAGGGCTTTGATCTAGGTATTAGAAAATGTGTGCCCCCAGGTGTTAACTTAGAAAATTTGGGAATAAACATTTTTTTCCCTTTTGCTTCACTCTTTGTGAAAATGGCTGTAAGAAAAAGATTTCTGCTATAAAACCACAGACTTAAGAAGACATTTAAATGCTAGTATTTTTTGGTTGACATGGAAATATTCACTAAACACTTTGTTAAACTTTGGGTGGGTAGAAAGGAAGCAGTGACATTTGTAGCTAAAGCTTCCAGGAAGAGAGAGGAGTTTTCCAAGTTTTTCAAAGATTACATTTTTGAGAAAGAGCCATAAAGAAATTACAAAGCAAAGAATTATTTTAAATCAAGTAGTTCAAGCCAAGATACATTCAGCTATCTCAGAAAAGAGATTGCATAATTCATTCAGATCTTGAAAGCTAGGAAGAGAGAAGATATTAGAGAGGGAAAAGTTCTTTACATTTTACTGTAGACAACCAAAAGAATATTACTGAGCAAATCAAACATTATGCAAAGATTACTTTTAAAACAGAAATGAAATCTTTAGGATGTAAAAAAAAAAAATTAAGGTACAATCACTAGCTGCACTCACTGATATAGGCAACACTTTAGGTATATAAAAATTTTTATTATTAGTTAACATTTTTGACAGGTGTTTCTTAGGAGCATCTTGTCACTAAAGGTCTCTTATAAAATGAAATATTTTCAATGTGCCAGTAAATGTACAGGACACAAAGATGTAGTGATGGGTACTTGGAAGCGGTTTGGCATAACTCTTGAAAAAATAATAGACCTCATGAGTACTGGAGCTGACTTTGATTAGAAAGACAAACGAAGCTTGTATATTGCTAAAATAAAAACAGAACTAATGTCAGAAAGGAATCCTCATGGCATTATATATATATATATATATATATATATTACTTTATTTTTTTTTATTTATCCCCTTTGTCCAGATGGCTCACCCGACTGTCTGCTCTTTGTTTGCTTGTCTCCAGGAGGCACTGGGAATTGAACTAGGGACCTTCCATAGAGTAGGCAGGCGCTCAAGTGGTTGAGCTACATCTACTTCCTGCATTATATATATTTTTATATTCTTTTTCCATCAGCCAGCTTTGTGTAGGGTATTCTAGGTCAGCAGAGTAGGTGAGAGTTGACTTTGGGCCCAGGCTGCCAGTGCTGAATATTAGCCCTGTCACTTACTAGGTTTGTGACCCTGGGCCAAGTAACAATTCTTAACTCTCAATTTCACTGTCTTTGACTTGGAAATAGTAATGATGCATACTTTATGGTATCATTGTAGGGATTAAATGAGTTAATCCATATAAAATGCCTGGTATAATGCCTGCTTCACAACAAGCACTACATAAATATGTCTTTATTATTTGACTGATTCTTCTGCTTTATATGAGAGACTATAATTAATTGTTCTGCTATATTTGGGAAGCTTAATTAAGATTCTCACTTTTAACTTGGATGAATATGGATGAAATTAAATTTTGCCACTACATTACTCTTCTTTGATATAATTGGCCTTATCATCAACACATATTCATCAAATACCTTCTATGCATAGAAGCCCCTGCTACCTGTTGATGCTACCTGTTGGTGTCTATAATTTCTCCTTTTTTCATTATATATTTGCAAAAGGATGAGTATGTATGGAATCTCACTTCTCCTCTGGAGTTTTAAGAATGGGCTCTTAACTTGCATCTTCTAGCACCAGGGCTAGAAACCTGGTGCACCGTTCCTAACTCAACAGTTGCTTACCTCATTCTCTCATCTAGCTGACCTAGAATACTTTACTTATGTGTATACCCTAGAGAATACTGGTGATCACTCTACCATATTCTACAGAACATGCTGAGATTGAAAAAAAAATAAAAAAAAACTGTCCTTAGCACTTCCTATGAGCATGCATCGTGCTTGGTACAGGAGGAGAGAGAATAAGTACTTAGCCCTTCGATGTACCTCTACCGTATAGCGGAGAGAGCCCCTACTGTGTATTACTTGTGTTTCTCATCTATCATCATATATTCTGTCAACCCATTGGAAAGAATATTATGCCTGAATATTCAAAAAAACTCTCCTAACACATAACTGTGCTTAAAATGGGCTCTATGTTTGCAGTGGTTGGGAGAGTGGGTGGCCAAGGATTATAACAAGTGGGAGTTTTGGGCTCTAGAAGGCAGTAAAGAGAAGAAGCAAAAAAGCAAACTGTAATAGGGGCTGCATGACACGTGCAGCAGTGTAAATGAGATTTAACAGAGAACAGTAAAAACAATATAATGATGATAATTCTTAAAGAACTGGGGTGAAAATAGGGTCCTTTATGGACTGGTTATCTGCCCACAGAGTATAGCTGTATTCCCAAAATGTAGACAATATCCACAATCCACAATCCTGACCTTGCTGTTGAGAATACTGTTGGGAGTGGGGTGAGAAAGTGTGGGAAGCTCAATGGACTTGTCCCTCTAAAAACAACAGCTAGATCTCAGTTCACTGAACAGAGGGGGATGCCAATAGAAAAGTTTGAACAGATTATTCAGATACCCACAAGATTAAAAAACCCACAAGAGTAAAAAACCCACAAGAGTTACTTCTATATTTTCATATATTCTATTCTTGCCATAAATTGCCATATCCTCAAAGCAGTGCTCCAAATGGGCTCAATCTGAAGTTTTAGGCTCCACTATTTATTCTGATGGTAACATTTTCTTTCTCTCTTTTAGTTACAGGGATAGACTGGGTACTGCGTATTCCAAGTTTAATGCAACAGATTTATAGCTAGTGGTTTATCCAGATGACAATATTTTATACAAACTCTCCCAAAGGGCTTGGTCATGGACAGAAGGAATCCTGTAGGGACCAGAAAGGAGACATCAGCACAGAGTCCTCGGGCATGTCTACTCTACATTGGCTCAACAATATAATGAAGGTTGTTCTGAAACTGTCAGAAAGAAATAACTTCAATCTGTATGGGAGATAGTGACCATGGTTAAGTTCCATACATATGAATGCCAAGAGCAACTCTGTTTATTGTTAAACAAAAAACTAAAGACTTGGGCATTGTAGCATTGGTGGCTCTCCTGTAGCTCCATCCCCAAGAGTAACCTGGGCTATTTTTCTATTTTCTATTCTGGTACAAAGCATAGTTGGAGAAGGTCCAAGGAGTTACTTGTTTCCACGTTAGCAAAAGTTGTCAGTCTTGCAGACTGTCAACGTTGAGGGAAGCGAAGTTAAAGACCTGTGTACCTAATAGCTCTCCTGCTGGCTCCTTGTCTTAGTGGCTACCCCAGGACACATGAGAGACCACTTTCTCTGAGGTCTGCATTTGTAAACACCCATCACAAAGATGCTTAGATGACCAGGCTGAGAGGAAAAGAGCTGCAAAGGGCATGTCAGCCTTGGTTAATTCTCTCAGCAGCTCTACTAGGAAAACTGGCTGAAAATTTATGGAAAGGAAAAATGTCCCAATATCTTGCTCATAACAGTGATCCAAAACATATCTATATAGAAACAATGGCTATAAAATCTCAAACTTTTACAGAGCTCTGCATTACTCTACATGTATCAGGATGGGAGATATAGGACATTGTGAGGAATGCATACCTATAGACCAGTTTTAAGATGCTCATGACCTCTAATGAGAAACACCTGTTCAGAACACAACTGTATTGATGTGGAGTTTTCTGAGAGGTCTATAAACCTAGTGTAGACAGAGATCCTGAAGTTGTTTCCTCCTGGAAAGAACCATACTTGGTGTGGTGAGGTGAGTTAAAGCTACATTCAATGTGGGGAGTGTACAATCTCAGAGATACTTTGAGTAGCATTTAAGAATATTTTTGGCTAAAATCTTGTTGGAGATGGAAAACAGAGAAATACCATAATGTCTATCACCTGAGTTATTGTATACATAAAGTGAAAATGACAAGCTCTTTGCATTATTATTCCTTCAGCAGATTTCAGTTTTGGCTATTCAAAGTTTAAAGGATGGGGAGAGTTATATGTTAGAAACCATACTTCCTCGATTCTGGACTTGGCTGCATGCTCACGTTTTATCCAGTTCACCTGGTACCCCTTATTTCAGCTGTAAGAACTTTATTTTTGCCTTTTTTCTCACTGATCTTTGCAATGACCTCTATGTGCAAGGCAGGGCTTGGGCGTTTTCCCTCCGCTTTAGCACAGCCTAGACATTCCTGATGAAGATCTCCATGGCTCCTCAGTCAACTGCTCTGCTCACACTCTGATCGTTTCTCCTGAACTATCTATCACCCCTCTCTCTAAAAGCATCCTTCACTTCTCATAACTTTGCTGAATAAGCATCCCAGAACCACCTAGATGCTGCTTATCTCCATCTACCATAGCTCTTCGATGTCCTACTAGGGGCTCCTTTCAGGATTTGCAAATACATACTTTCATGTTACCCGCTGGCCCTGTGGGTTTCCAGTTAACTTCAAAAACAACCTATGTGACTATCAAAAACATCTGCAAAGAAAGCTATATGAATCAACTCTCTTCAAAATACACTGAAAATAGTTTTATTATAAGAATAGGTAGGAAATTAGTTATTGAAAAGTTAGTTGGACTAATTTTGAAGAAAGCTTTCAATGTTCTAATGGCTAGTAGAAAAGGCAGAGACTGGTAATTATTTTCCCTGTGGTATAAAAAAAAATCATTTAGAAGCCTAAATTTAGACATAGGAATGATTAAAATGAAACAAATTTCAATATACAGTAATGGTTGCAAATGCTGGTATCAGAATAGTTTTTACTCTCATACATGTTTCCATCTATAATGAATTATACTTAGTAAATCATATTTATCCTGATTATAGTGTCTGACTTCCCAGTTGTGTCCTTGAAGACACAGAGTTTCAATTTTTTCCTTATCTAATCAAAACACAGGATGTAGTATATAGTAGCCACCTATTCCCCAATGTTTGCTACAGTCAGTAGAATAATTACTTTTATATGAAAAAATTTCAGGGGAAAGCCAGAGTTAGAAAGTGTTATTATCAGAACAGAGGTCTTGCTGCTTCCAAAAACTCATGGCAGACAAGGTAAACAGATTTAGATTGATCAAAGATTCTGGCTAGTTAATTGAAAGCAAAGTTGTAGTGAGCTCAAATAATGTAGCAGATTTCTCAAGGATGGATTTTTTTAAAAACAGAATTGTAACTTATAAAGTTATACCCTAACTCTGAGAGAAGAATCAATGACTCTCTTTAGATAGAAAATACTTGGGAAATCAATTCCTTTGTCTTTAAGCACAGTTTACTTGTCTTAAATATTTGCTCTAAATGAAATTTCTTTTCAGAGTCTCTTGAGATTTAACCATGTAAATAAATAGCTAGAATGGATTATCTTTCTGGGAATGTTTCTACGACAAATTTTTAGTGATCAAGGAGATGCCAACTCTTCCTAACCCCCCACCCCCATAAAATTGCTAGAGATTCTCAAAGTACAAAAGATGATTTCTATAGCTAAGGGAAACCCCAATGAGCTTTTACATTATGTTTATATTTCAACACAGATACCATAAATTCTCATATTTGGGGTCACAGCTGCAGTTAAAATTGAGGATGGAGGGGTCACTCTGTAACAATGGGCCCAGCCTAGCAAACATGGGCAAGCAGTGCAAACACAGGAGGTAAATATTAAGGCTCCTGTGAAGGAGATTCTTTTCTTCAAAATATCTCACCCTATCTCTAGCTTATGCCTAATACTCTAAAAACGAGAGGCTTATTTATTTGTTCTTTTATTTTATTATTAGTTCAAATGGTGGTGGTAAAACCTAGTGCAAATGCAAATGTTTCTGGGAGAGGTAATACTAATGCTTCGTATTTGTATAGCTCAGGAAAATTTTAAAGTGTTTTCACTTATATTTTCTTGGATGGCAGGGTAGCATTATCACAAAATGTGTTCTTATTTGATTCTCATAACAATTAAGTGAGGTGGGAATTATTATATTCTCCATGTGACAGATGGAAAAACCTAGACATTTAACCCTAAATCACACAACTAACAAGTCCAAGAGTTTTTCCACACTAATACATTCATATGAATCCATTGTTAATATTTCCTGAAAGCAAGTTGGAACAGAAAAGGAGAAGAATAAAGGAATAGTAATTGGGGAGTAGGTATGGAAGAAGATACCACTGAGAGGAAAGGATTATAGGACGGGCAGCTGAACACACTGGCGTCTGCTTCTTTGACTATTCTACATTCCTGCTGAGGGCTCTGAGTTTGCAGTGTTGGACTCTGAGAAATGGAGTTACTTCTTTTGAGCTGTCCTAAGATTAAATTTGATTAAGAGGTGGGAAGTCAGATATGGTAAGCTCAGGGAAAACTAAGTTTCATTCTAATTGCAAGGACATGCTTCATTTCCTTGGCGAACACATAAACCAACAGTCATGAAATTGGAAGTGTTCTCATCCTTCAGTAGATGTTTTCAAGTGTTTTGTTCATTTTGAAAATTGAGTCAACATGTTTTTCCTGATGAATATGTCAATGCATATATTTAGACCCATATTCTTAGGCAGATGAAGTTTCTCTGTAGAGACTTGAACTCAAACAGAAAAAAAAAAAAGGAAGAGAGCAAAGGAGATAGAAGAATAAATTACATGTAGAGGATAATCAAAGAATTAGAAGAAGTATCCAGTCTTTGGCCTTTGAAATACTAGGCTCTGGATCAAAAAAACACAAAAATAATGAACCTCTAAATGACATTAGAGAAGGAGCAAACAGATTAATAACAACACATTAGTAATAAGTGACAATAGCGACCCTTTGGAAGTAAAATCAATGTGGCAGGTAAGCATATCATGGCATTTTAAATTCTTATAACAACCCAAAGGAGGTAGACAGTAACCTCATTTTACACACAAAAAAGGTTAAATATCTTACCCAAGGTCACACAATTAGTAGACAAGAGCTGGGTGACAACCCAGGTCTGGCTGACCCCACAGCCTTGACCTTTTAACTCTTTCCTTACACTGCCTCCCAGTGAGAGGGATGATAGACAAGAAAATAAAATACCAATAATCTTAAAGCTGGTTAAAAAAACAAGCAGAACATTCAATGGTAAGAGTTCATAAAGTCCCTTCATGAGGGATCTCTGGGACATGGTATAGTCAAACATTTTCAAAGATGTCAATGACAGAAAGAGGACAAGAGGTGTGATTTCCATAGAAGGAGGGTATGGATAAGAGGATAAGAGAGAGGAACTGCAGGGAAACGGAAATGTTAAAATCATGGAGGGCTCAGATTAGAGAGCAAGAAAGAGAAATATATTACAAGAGAAGTTAGTCAGAGAGGGACAAGGAAGGAAATCGGCAATCTTAATGAGCATCAAAATAACTTTTGAAGTTCAAATGGCATGAAAGGACGAATAGAGAGCCTTAGTATTTATGAGATGATAGAAGAAAAATATAAATAAAAACGGTTAAAGGAGGTGAGGAAACGACTAGCTAACCAAAAGAGTAATATTGCTTGGGCATGATTTTGATGAACTGAAACTCCTATGAGCATGAAATTGCAGTGGAGAACAGTTGTGGGAAAGTTGTCACACAGTAGAGAAAATGAAATATCCCTCTGATATGACTACAACAGTGCCTTTGTCTTCTTGTGGAAGAGAGAATTTGTGTACCAGTATTGTGGGAATCTGAAGGATTTAAATGATGCAACAATAGTTTGTATTGGTCAAGGACATCATTTGGAGACTTCCCCTATTAAAAAAGTAGCAGCTGTTTTGTTGGAAGCTGACAGCCATATGCTCATTCTTGGTGAATCTCTGGAAATTTTGAGCAGTACCATGATCCATGACCTTCTCTTGTCTTAGGCAGTTTTCTCCCCCACAGTGGCATGTACCTGCATCATACTTTGAAAGATCTATAGCTCCTAAGTGTCTCAGTCTAAGATATTGCCAACATCCATGGTTCAGAAGTTCAGAAGCAGCACCATTAACAGGTGAGGGATTGTAGCAAAGGCTGCTTCCGGATCTTGAATGAGAATTTTTCACATCTGCTACTCTGGGCATTTTTCAAACTTGTTCCTCCGTGTATTTCAGGAAAATGCTCACTTGAGCTGGGCTTGTCTGCTTCTGGTCTGCATACTGAGCTGTGTAATTGAGGGAACTCAAGCATAGGCAGTTTATGGTTGTATGAATAAGCAAAATATTCAATATGTGACCTGATTGTTTTCCAAAATTGCACAGTCCCTGGTTTCACTTGTCATTTTGGAACAGGAGTGGGAGGATGAGACTGTGACAGTGAATGCATTCAATGGGTGTGATTAACCCATTTCATAAAAGCACATTTTCTAAATTATGCTATGATGCTCATAGGTTTTTAACACTTTATTTTCCAAGGCTGAAAAAGTCATTTTTAAAGGTGCTTCTTATTCTCAGATACCATTAAACGAACCAATCAACTTAGTATAAAGCCCACTGCATTACTGATAGAGTGGGACATTTTTGAATGATTTTCATGGCATGTTAGATAAAAAAATGATGCTTTCCCTAATGCTGCCATTCTGCTTATCCATCCTTAAAATGTTTCATACTCATCTCTCTCCAGTATGTCCTGTGAAAAGAAAAATATTTGCCAGCTTTCTGCAATAGAAAAAACAGCGGGAATCTTCAGTGTTTTGCCAGCCACCCCACGGAAGAAACATCATTGACCCAGCACAAGGTGATAAAAGCCACAGGGGCACGAAAACTAGTGAAGATGGGGACATATGAAACAGATCATTTGTATCCAGTGGTGTTCCCAAAAGATCACCAAGAACAAAAAGCTATACCTCGGAAACAACTGTGCCTCAACCCCCTTGTCTGCCTCAGGAATATTTTATTATGCCACCCAAATCAGAAGGAAAGTAGGCTTATCCAGACCCCCCAGGAGGCTTACTACTATCATTGCTTTGATTTTCGTTTTGCTGTAATTAAGAAATAACATTCACTCACTTTAAAACTGTTGGTAGAATGACAGTGCTTCCTGTGCAGAGAAAATGCAATTTCCAAGGCAAACTACTGACTTCTTAAGAGAAAAAATTGGTAGCACTGGCTTACACATAGTCAAGTTATAGAAAAGTGAAGAGTATATGCAAAATTCATAGTTGGGTACATTTTGGAGAGCTCTGAAAAAAACTAAGATGAACAATATGCAGGTTTTAGTTTGGGGTGATTGTAGACTTCACTTTCAAAGAGTGTGACATCAGGGTTTCAATCTGACCTATGAGTTGGACTAATGATAAATTTATAAATGACAATTCTTGCTCAGCCAAACCCATGGTTACAAAGAGTTCACTAAGGGAAGGTCTAAACATGAACAAATGAATGAATGAATGAATAAAATTTATGATGTCATTTTTAAAACACCCAGCCCCAGTCTACAAAGGATTTTAGGCAGAAGAGTAGAGACTGATGTTCTAGGCCAGTGAAGAAATAATTAGTGATGTTAACTTTGCTAATACCATAAACCATTTCTTTGTTCCTTAAAATGAATTATGAAATATTTCAAACATGCTAAAAAGTATAGAAAGTAATGTGATAAACCTCCATGAGTCTACAATCCAATGTTGTCAAATCCTAACAATTTGCAGTATTCGCTTGGTATCTTTTCACTTTTTAAAGAAACCATTACAGATACAGCCAAAGTCCCTTTCAGGTCTTATTTTCTAACAAATTTCCTCCCATGTTTTAGCTCTCCCAGGTAATGCTGCAAATGTGTTGCTTCTCTAATCACGTACTCTCTTTAATTCTTCCCTATGACCAAAATAGTTTCCTACCAGGTTGTACTTATTGTGAAGGAACACTGCATAGATTTATCTAAGCCCCTTACTTTTCAGGGCCAAGACTTTTCTTTTTGTTAAAATGAAGATAACATTTTCTTTTCTTCCTTATAGGGTAGTATGGGGATAGGATTAAATATTATATGGAGATCCTTTTGGAAACTATCTTCAAACACAAATTATAAGATTATTTAGGGGGAAGCAGA
This sequence comes from Dasypus novemcinctus, assembly GCF_030445035.2. Lineage (NCBI taxonomy): Eukaryota > Metazoa > Chordata > Mammalia > Cingulata > Dasypodidae > Dasypus > Dasypus novemcinctus. The sequence goes on along the minus strand of NC_080683.1, from coordinate 41,600,430 downwards.
TGTGGCTCAAGCATCAAATACAAATTATAAGATTATTTAGGGGGAAGCAGATGTGACTCAAGCAGTTAGGTACCCCCTACCATGTGGGAGGTTCCGGGTTCAGTTCCTGGTGCCTCCTAAAGAAGATGAGCAAGATGGTGGGTTAACATGACAGGGTGCTACAAGGAGGAAACACAATGAAAGACAAAACAAGCAGGGAGCAGAGGTGGTTCAAGTCAATAGGCATCTCCCTCCCACATGGGAAATCTGGCTTCAGTTCCTGGTGTCTCCTAAAGAGATGAACAGACACAGAGAGCACACAGTGAACAGACACAGAGGGCAGACAGTGAGTGTAAACAATGGTGGGTGATTTGGGGGGGGGGGGGCTGGAGAGTGCAGAATAAATAAAAAAAAATAAATCTCAAAACAAAAGATCATTTAGGAAACAAGTCTACTTTTCTGGACATCTTCTCAAAGGCCAGTCAGATTGATTACAAACTTAATATTTACCCACTACAAAGAAGTGGTGCTTGATCCATGTGCTGCCCCAACTAGTTACAACTTTGGTGACCATATATCAAGAATTTCAGTATTCTGTCCCATGACATGTCAATCTAGATGTCCTAATAGTCAGTATAAAGAACTTGATGCAAAAAGAAAAAGTAGTTAGTGGCCATAAGAAAATAAAATCCTTTCCACTTGAGTGTAGCCACAGTTAGTAAAAAAACTTAGGAAGTCAAAAAGTGACTAATGTCCCACTGCTGCTGATATGTAAAGGAGGAGAAAAAGAGAAGTAATTAGGAAGTAAAACCAAGGCTGGTTTTTAAAATCTCCACCTGATACCCCCAGCTGCCTCACATGTATCTGTGATTTCTGTGGCCACATAAGGTGATGCTGGAATTTTAACAATGTTGGCAACAGCTGCTTTGTCTAGAACTATGACCCCAGTGGGGGACAAGTGGTAATAAAAATGATTAACTGGTAATGTCTACATTTTGTAGGTCTTATGTGTCTGTATTTTTAAATTTGAAGTAGTCACTTTGCTTTTATTAAGAAATGAAATTACATTCCCTTTAACTCAAAAAATGGTTAGTTTTGTATTCTCTGAAGATATCATAAGTACAGTACTTGGACCCTTAGTTATTTGACAGAGAATATAGTACTTTATTGAAAGGAAAACTGAGAAACATGACAAAGTCCTGATTGGTTCAAAACATCTCAAAGGGATGCCAAGAATAGGACTTGGAATCTTATTGAGACATGATGATCCTCAAAGTATATATAGGCAACATACAGAATGCTTTAACAAAAAATCAAATGCTTTGTTTTAATCAGACATTTTCTGTCATAAGCTTTATTCAGCAGTCCAAAAGGTATTTTGGGGGAGTAATTAGTTTTAGAGGTGGGCCTTGGTATATGCTAAAAACAATGACTGCACTTAGAGCATTCAGTTGGTAGTAAATAGAAGTCATAAATGTTGAGGGTAGTGATGGATAATGGAGCACCAGAACAGTAGGTAGGACGTTGGTTTCATGGTGTTTGGAGGACATGTATTTTCTTTGCTATAAGGGTTCATCTGACCCAACCTGTATGTAGCCTATCAGAAAAGAAGCATCAGCTCTAGCTATGGGGAATATAAAAAAGACTGACTGATTTGTGATGGACTTCCCCATTTTTAAATGAAAACTATGATATCCAGTGGATTTAGTCAAGAATAAAATTAAATGGGCTACAATCAAAGCTTTGTGTCCACAAACAAGACTTACTGTCTACTCAAAGATTAAAAATGATACGCTAAAGTGATATTACCTTCTGAATAATTTACTTGACTCAGTAGGAATAGTAATTTCATCACATTAAAAAAAATCTAACCACCTCAGATAAACACACATGAAGATTTACAAATGGGGGATGTGACCAGTTGATTACATTCCTTCCCATGTACACCCACTCACTACCACTACTATAAAACCTATGTAATCACACTGTTAGTGCCCAAACCTCTTCTGGCACCATTCTTCTAGCTTTTTTACATTGGTTGAACACATCGAGTTTCCCCCCTACCTCAGGCCCTTTGCATGTCCTCTCCTCACTCCTTGGAAAGTTCTTGCCCTGGCCCTCACATGGCTAGCCACTTCTCAGGTAATGTCATCTGATCAGAGATATCTCTCTGGACCTACTTAACTAGAATAACAACTCTACCTTCCAAATCACAATCACATTACCCATTTATACCCTTTACAGCACCTCTCACTAAACTGAAATTGTTTTGTCTATTTATTGAATTGCCTATTAACCACTGCTGCTCTTTACATCCAATAGAGTATAAGTTATGAAGGCACAAACCTTGTTTGTTGCCTTGCTACATTTTAACCACTATATACTCAATACTTGTAATTAACACATGGTGGATGGTCAATAAGCATTTGTAGAATAAATGAATGCAATTTCACATCACTAAATATATACTCTTTTAACTGTGTAGGCTGCTGTATAGCCATAACCTTTGGGACTGTGCAGTGACTCATGCTTTAAAGGTGAAAGAAATTATTCTACATTGAAATTAAACCTAATATAGAAATAACATGATTACACATGTTTTAAAACAGACTGTTCTTTCAGAAAAGAATAATAAATTCAGCTCTCCCCAATTAACACTGTATTGCTTTTATCAGAGTTTTATAATACATGGGCATTTTAGGGACCCATTAGCTAAGGGTTTTCATTTCAAGGGAGCATCAAGTTGATAAAGAAAATGAATGTTGATGAAATAATAATTGCACTTAAAGTATTACATAGGCAGAAAAGGTAACAAAATCTGAAATACATTTTGAAAATCATATAGATTTATAATTTAGCCTCAAACACTGAAATATCTCCATGCTTGGGGTCATTGGTTGTGAAATGTCATTCTTTGCCTAGGATTTTTCCAGTGCAAACAGTAGAGGGAGCTGCTGCCACACATTACAATTTCTCAGATTGCTGTCTTCAACATAAATTGTTGTGCACTGAAATGTGACACATTTGAGCCCACTGTTCAATTCTCATACAATAATGAAACAATGCACAAAAACAATACCAGAAAAAATGAAAGACAATCAAGAACCCTGCGTGTAACAGAAAGATATAATAACACATTTTCAAATTAATGTAGTTTTTAATAAACACTTTTTACAAGTGGTGATGAATGAGAGGGAAAGTTAATGTCACATGGGTGGGCTAATACATACTTCCTTTAATGGCTCATTAGTTAAATTCTCCTGCTTTCCCTCCTGCTCCGCCTCATTTCCAGCTGCTTTCCTCTCTTTTCTAAAGAAACTAAAAGCCAGAACGCTTTGAAATAAACTAAGGCATTCCAAGTCTTGAAAGTTTTCTAGCCTCATTATCATTACACAAGGCCATTATTTTCCATTGCTTATGCTACTGAGATAATTGAGAAAGAGAAAAATTTATTAGAATATGAGGAATAGTAGTTTAGACATAGAGAGCATCACAACTAGTAAAACATAAGACTCCTACAAACAAGGCATAGATTGTAAATTGGAGGGAAAAACCAACATTGAATACTTTGACCTGGCTGTTATTATTACCTAATTGTGAATACTTTTTGCATTTCTTCATGAGTAGATTTACATATTGAGAAATAAGCATGCCATAATTACATGTGATCTTTAGTTTCAGCAATTCATTGATAGACATTCAGATCTTCATTAACCAGCTTTGGGGATTTTGTAAGGAGAAAAATTCATGTTGGCTCAATTGCAGATTCCAGGCAATCTCTTCTATCAATACCACTATATATATCCTTCCAGCAACTGTGGGAATTGAGGCAGGTACTATCATTTCAGATTTACATAGAAGGAAACAGACATGGAGATGTCCAGGGAGTTGACTAAGAACGTCCTGGTGAAGAGAAGGATGAGGTTCCTCAGTCTTTCTATTCTACCCTGCTGTCCTGCCACACTGCTGCACCATGAATAACCATGGAAAAGTCAAATAATGTTCTGCTCATTCTAGTTAAAGTGTAATATAGAAGCTTGTATTTCACACCTGGAGTCCAGTAGAACGAATGTAGGCTTAGGGGTCACTTCCTGGGCTTCAATTCTGGCTCCAGCACATGTACTTGGGTGATTTGGGGCAAGTTACTTAACATTTCTGAGCTTCATTTATTCCATTATGATATAAGGATAATTTCTGCTTCTCAAGATGGTTGAGCAGATTATGTCAGGCACTGGAAATAGAGTACCTAATGCCGAGCTATTGCTGTAATGAACTTTCCCTATCCAATTCTCTCTATTCTGAAGCTGTTGGAACTTTATCTCTAAAAAACTGCTCTCAGTGTACTAGGATATTACAGGTATTTTCAATCCAAGACAACTCTACTTAATGGTTTTTCTGCAATGAAGAATTTATTCATTCAGGACAAAATGGCAAGAGTTATTTGGGGAATTTGAGGGCTTTTCTTTTGTATAGTAAGATCAGCCAAGCTTGTTAATAGGAAATTTAGGAAAAAAAATATGTTCAACAAAAAGGAATAAAACAAAAGTTTGTGTCTAGCTCTGTTAACCAGTTTAATTGCACTTCAATTATAAGCATTCTAGCTAAGAATTATTTTATTATATGCAGATTATAAGTGCCTAAATTTCAACTGTCTTTTCAAACTAGATAAGAATTGCTATTAATATGGGGAATTAAATTGGAGTAATATATATGACTTTAATGAAACTGATTCCAAAGAAAAATTAGTAACATTAGCTTAATAGATCTACTTTTAGTAAATATCTCATTATTAGAAAAACAATTTTCTTGAAAATATAATCTTTCAGGGAGAAAAGGGTTGTCCTTCAATCAAAAAAATTTACTTAAATAAATGGAAATTTATGAGAAATTATCCTGTATAAACAACCGGAAAAATGTCTTTTTAGTACTAATGTTTTTTTTCTTTTTAATTTATTCCCCCACTTTGCGCCTTGTTTTTTTGCAGTCTGTTCTCTGTGTCCATTCCCTGCGCGTCTTTTCTGTGTCTGCTTGTCTCCCTTTTGTTGTGTCATCTTGCTGCGCCAGCTCTCCACAGCGCATGGGCCAGCTCGGCTTCACAAGGAGGTCCTGGGACAAGAACCCAAGGCCTCCTATATGGTAGAACAGAGCCCAACTGATTGAGCCACAGTCACTTTCCTGTACTAATGATTTTTAAGAAGGTGAGAAAATAAAAATTTGGCTTCAGAACAAAGAATCACAAGTAGAAGAATTGGTTAAAACACTTTAATTATTTGAATTGCTTGAGGCTATCAGAGACCTTCCTTTCAGTTTTATTTTTTAAAATCTTCATTGATACTCTCTTAAATAACAACACTACCTTTGATTTAGGGAACACCTCTAAATTCCAGAGGAGAACATTTTCTTAAGGAAACTGAGCAAATTACGCTATAATCAAAAAGTCATGTTTCTTGATAAATCCTAATCCTTAGTTCTTTTGAGAGGATCAGAATGACCAGAATAAAATTTTCCTCACTAACTTTTCCAAAGACTATTTGCTCAATCAAATATGTTAAAATTATACAAATTATTCATTTATTTGAGGGTTATTGTATTTTATTTCCTTACTACTTGGAGAGATAAAAATTAAGACTTTTCTGTATTTCAAATGGTCATAAAAAAATTCTAACATATACTTTAGGAATTTCACATACTAGCCACCAGGGTGAGTTATTCATGTCTCCCAATCCTAATCAGAAGATTTCAGCCTTTACCAATCCTTGCCTTCCCTAGTTCTCTTCTTTTGCTTTCCTTCCTGCTGTGAAGTGGGGTTCATGTCACAGAGGGTACAATTTAGAGAAGACATATAAATGAAGATCAACATTTTGATCTAAAAATGTCCACAAATAAAGTGAGATGTCTCTTACATGGTACATAAATTATATTAAAATATAAAAAGTTCTATGAGAAAATACTAACAGAGATTAAAAAATATATATCCTGTTGGTACTTTAAAAACAATAAATACTATGATAACTGCGATGAATCTTGAGTACTGTCTTAATCCAACTCCACTGTGCCACCAGAGTCATCTATCAAAGAAGCCTGGGACTCTGAGCCCAGAACTCTTTACAAGTTGTCATAGCGTTACTCCACCTGCCCCAGCTTTGCGTGAGGTTTTTCAGGACTTCCCCCTATTTGACTCCGATGATGTTGGTCTCCTGCTTTTGTCTCAGAACTGACTGTCCCTATGTCCAAGATGTTCAGCGCTCTGCTTTGTTCAGGCTGTTTTCCTTTGTCAGCTGTAAACTTCCTCCTGCTCCTCTATTTGCTTTACCAGACAATCCTCCTGAATCTTTTTGCTTCAGTTGTAGGAAACCACCTGTAGGAAACCACACCTTTACTAAATTCTCTTCCTTTGAACACATTTCTACGAACTAAACTTGAATCTTCTGGACAGCAGGAACAATGTCTTATTCATTTTTACACCCCCGTTTGTAACAGAGTAAGGCACATGGTAGGGCTTAAATAAATGTGACACTGTTGAGTAATGTAAATTAGGAGCAGTTTGATTTTTTTTAAGAGCCCATTTTCTTAAGATGTTTGTTAAGATGACCTTAAGCGAACTGATTTTGAACTCTGTTCATTCAACCCATTTGGGAAACAACAATTCTTTTGTTATAGTACCTTATGTTCAGAAAAAATTAAATGTGACGGGGGCACAGAATACTGTAAGCCAAGTATTTTACCTTCTTTCTCAATGCTGCCCTTCACTAAAGTCTGTAAGTTCACAAATATGAAAAGTATAAGCAGATGCCCCATAGGATTTTTTGCAGCACACTAGCAAGCATGAATAAATTAAATCAGTTATATGAACAACTTTTAAATAATTAAAAAGCTGAAAACTGTATCCCAAGGTGAAGTTTTGATAATACTCACATTAGAGAAAAGGTTTTCTTTTTAGTCACTTGAAGAAGTTATCCCAGAACCAAAAAGACAAAAGAATTTCCAGAAACTACTGTTTTTAAAGGAATCATAAAATTAACGATGGTATAGTTGAATACATTTTTTTTTCAAAGATTAGCAAAACCTTTTCTTTTCTGCACAGCTTTTTCCTTGTCTTCTATAATATAGCAAATTGGGTATTTTATGATGTTAAAAAAGATAATAAATCACTTTTCTCTTAAATACTGTATATTCAGGATTTAATGAACACTGTGTGTCAGAACCGTAACTGGGTTTAAATTCTAAATCTAATACTTCAAGTAAATCAACCCTGTCTTTCCCTCCAAACACCCTGGTAATAAACTAAAACCTGTAGAATTGAATATTATAAATCCTTTCATATAGTTTCATATGTTTCTTAATCTTCTAAATTCTCCAGTAAACCCATTTGCTCTATAGTTGAGAACTCAGTCCAGAATTCAGTATAATCCCCTTCTCTCCTAGACATTGGGTAAGCTTTCCACAAAGGCCTTCATCATACAAATTCCTCCTCTGAGACAATTATCCTGTCTTAAAGCAGCATCATACATTTAAAATACTATACAAAGGTCTAATCTTGCCTGTTAGCATTCAACAGCTTTTCTCCTTTAAAGCACAAAACAATTATTGAAAATATTACATTGTGTTCTCTGTTTTGCCAAAAAACTTGGAATAAAATCAACAAACCTGACTCCTTTAAAGACTGGATTTCAGGCTATCAAATCCATGCCTCTTATTTTATCCCCAGTTACTGAAATGAAAGTAATGATGGGATGGCTCTCATGTGTATTTTTGGAACATGAAGACATCCTAATAGATGACCACGGTGCTGGACCTGGAGCCCTCTAGTAGTGGTAAACGGTGGTTCTGGTCTTTAAAAAGTCTCTTATCTGGTCTTCATTTTCTGATCTTCAAAATATATTACTTCGTTTACTCATTCATTAAATAATTGATAATCACATTCTTTAGGCCAGAAACTGTGCTAGGCAATGATGATAGAATAGAGGTTCAAAAAAAAATCACAGTACAGTGGTCAGAAAGATAAGGAAAATAACAGTAACAAAGTCAATGTGCACAATCTGTAGGTAGTATAAGGTAAAGGAATCACAGAGGATGATATTTCAAATACTGAGAGAACTGGCAAAGGCCTTGTAGGAGAATCAGTGTCTGAACTGAGTCTTAAAGATTGAAGGAAGATTACCCAGGTCATCGGGAGACCATGGGCAAACTATGGTGTGATTTAGATAGTAAGGGAGGATTAGACTACAGATTACAAAAGAAGAAAAGGCATAGACAGGGCTAGGTAAAGACAGGTTAAGTACAAACCATTGAAGGGCCTAGAATGGCATGTAGAGGATTTGGAATCCATTTTGTAAGCAAAGGTAAAATATTAAAGTGTTTTAAGCCAAAGAATCACATGGTGTGGTAGGTTGAGATATGTACCTGTGTTTGTTTCCCAGCTGCTAAAACAAATACAACACAATGGGTTTGCTTAAACATTGAAAGTTTAATGCCTTATGGTTTTGAGGCTAGAAGATGTCCATAACTGAGACATCAGCAAGGTGATGCTTTCTTCCCAAAGACTGTGGCATTCTGGAGCTGATTGCTGGTGATCCTTGGACCTTGGCTTTCTGTCACATGGTAATGCACATGGTGGCCTCTTCCGGCTCCTGTCTGCCTGACTTTCACTCTGTTTATAAAGGACTCCAGTAATCCAGATGAAAGCCCAACCTGATTCAGTGGGGCCACATCTTTACTGAAGTAACATATTGAAGAGATCTCATTTATAATGGGTCCACACCGGAATGTGGACCAAGGTCAAGAAATGCCCAAACTGGGGCACACAATACAATCTAGCACAGTACTCAACAAATGTGTTCTTCATCTTAATCCATATCCCTGTAGGTGTGAACCCATTGTAAATAGGACCTTTTTAACATGTTATTTTTAGTTAAGGAAATGGAACTGGAGGCCTTATAAAGAGAAGGTCAGAGAGAGAAGCCAGAAGCCAGAAGAACAGAGAGAAACAGAAGAACAGACAGAAAAGAGAGGACATTGCCATGTGATGGGAGTCAGAGGCGAGCCAAGGATACTCAAGGATGCTAGCAGCTGGCTGCAGAACCCAGAATGCTACAGATTTTGTGGATAAAGCATTGCTTTGCTGATACCTTGATTTTGGTCTTCTTTTAACCTCAAAACCATGAACCAAGAAATTCTTATTGTTTAAGACAAAACTATCCTGTGTTAAATCTTAGCAACTCAGGCAAACTAAGACAAATGGCCAGATTTATGATTTAGAAATATTACTCCCCTTTGAGAAGTTAGAGGCAATGAGACCAGCTCTGAGATGGTTATAAAAATATAGGTACAACTTGACAAGGGCCCAGACTTAGGCAGTGACAGAGGAGAAAGAGGAGAAGATAGATTCATAAGCCTTTGGAATGTAGAAGGGATGTGATTTACGGACTGTTTGGATGTGGAGGATGAAGGACGGAAAAAAGTCTAAGAATATTTTCAGAGTTCAGTTTTGGACACTGTTGAATAATGTAAATTAGGAACAGTCTGATTTTTTAAAAATTTGTAGTACCTAGGGACCAAAGTGGAGATATTGAAAGGCAGTGGGATGGACAAGCCTGAAACTCAGGAGGGATGTCTGGGTTGGAGAAAAAGATTAGGATTCATTAATCCATCCAAGAAAATCCATCCAAGAAAGGTGGGGCAGAGGGAAAGATGTTAATAAAGGAGACAAAATAGTTGGTTCAAAGATAGGAGGAAGAAAACAATGTCACTGAACCAAAATAATGGAGAGTTTCAAAAAAGAGAAAGCAGTCAATAGTGTGAAATCCCATATAGTAGGAAAGTAAGGTGAAGCCCAAAAAGTGTTCAGAACATCTGGCAATTCAGATTACTGGTGACTTTAGGGAGTGCAGTGTCAGTGGAGTAGCTTAGACACAAACCAGAGTCTAGTGGATTTAAGAGTTAATGGAGGGAAGCAGACTTGGCCCAGTGGTTAGGGTGTCCGTCTACCACATGGGATGTCCGCGGTTCAAACGCCGGGCTTCCTTGACACATGTGGAGCTGGCCCATGTGCAGTGCTGATGCGCGCAAGGAGTGTGCTGCCACACAGGGATGTCCCATGCGCAAGCAGTGCGCCCTGTAAAGAGAGCTGCCTAGGGCAAAAGAAAGTTCAGCCTGCCCAAGAATGGCACTGCACACACAGAGAGCTGACACAACAAGAAGAGAGCTGACACAACAAGATGACGCAACAGAAAGAAACACAGATTCCCATGCCGCTGACAACAACAGAAGCGGACAAAGAAGACGACCCAGCAAATAGACACAGAGAACAGACAACTGGGGTGGGGGGTGGGAAGGGGAGAGAAATAAAATAAATAATTAAATCTTAAAAAAAGAAAGAGTTAATGGAAACAAAAGAAATGGAATTCTTTTTCTAGAAGCTTGGAGGAAAGGAGAGAGATAAGATAATGGCCTAGAATATCTTTATAGGTCTATCAGCTACAACATTCTATGTAATTTTACAAACTAAATAGTTCTGAAGCAAGAAAAATGAATATGAATCCCCAGATGTCAAATTTACTACCAGCCTAGATGGTAAGAAACTGAGGAAATGAAGCTCATGTAGGTTCAGAAGCAGATTCAACTATTTGGATTCTTGGTTTGAGTGTGTTCAGGTAGGCAGTACACTTTTGTTCCTGTCCACGTAATAAAGAAGTGGGTGAGTATGGACAGACTGTGACAGACTCCCTTCTCTCGTGGATATTGGTAGTGTGTTGTGCCGAAGAGCATCGAGTGTATAAACTATTCAACCAAGTGCTAAAGGAGTGGAAAGAAGCAAATTATTATCTACATTGGAAACAACCTTCAAAAAGCACAGAAATAAAGAGGGACTCTCAGAAGGGACAGTCATTCTGTTGTTTACTCACGGGTGGTCCTGGGGGTCCTGGTTTCCCTGGTGGTCCTGTTTTTCCTCGCCTTCCCTTGAAACCAAATAAAAACAGACAATAAATACTTTGATTTCACTTTAAGACAGGATAATATTAAGCAGCAACATTGAATAGAGTAAAAATTAACAGGGAAGTGGACTTGGCCCAGTGGTTAGGGCGTCCGTCTACCACATGGGAGGTCCGCGGTTCAAACCCGGGCCTCCTTGACCCCTGTGCAGCTGGCCCATGCGCAGTGCTGATGTGCGCAAGGAGTGTCCTGCCACGCAGGGGTGTCCCCCGCATAGGGGAGCCCTACACGCAAGAAGTGCACCCCCTAAGGAGAGCCGCCCAGCACAAAAGAAAGTGCAGCCTGCCCAGGAATGGCGCCGCACACACGGAGAGCTGACACAACAAGATGATGCAACAAAAAGAAATACAGATTCCCATGCCGCTGACAACAGAGGCTGACAAACAAGAAGACGTAGCAAATAGACACAGAGAACAGACAACCAGGGGGGGGGGGGGGGGAAGGGGAGAGAAATACATAAATAAACAAATCTTAAAAAAAAAAAATTAACAAAAATGTTGAACAATTCCAGGTCCACATGACTTTTTTAACATCAATTAATTTTGAAAGCAACAGGCCAATTCTTTACAACCAAGATGAGAAATACAGTGCCTGAAATGAATAAATCTTAACTGTTACTAGCAGCCCTTTAAATGCTAACTATATCGACAACCTTGATACTCTGGTAAAGTAATATAAAATATCTGAAAGACAGCTAAAATTGGCATTTTATCCGTTGATTCCGTAATTTGGGATGCAATAATAAGTGCATTTATCATTAAAGTTGGTGTTTCTCAAAGAGTGGTCTGAATTCTAATTGTGTTATAACTAAGTACTAAAATTCTTAATGTCTGTCTAATATCATTTAAAGAACATTTAGCTACTATAAAATTATTTTCTTAAACATGGTTTTCTGTCTAACAGAAGGAAGTAAGCACAGGTATTAAAAGCATAAATTTTGAATAAGAAACATTTCTCAGTATAGGTGTATTTTATTTTATTGTGCTTTACTTTATCGTGCTTTGCAGATATGGTATTATTTTTCAAAATTGAAGGTTAGTGGCAACCTGTGTAGAGCAAGTTTCTCAGCACCATTTTTTGAACAGCATGTGTTCACTTCAGGTTTCTGTATCACATTTTGTTAACGCTCACATTATTTCATTATTATTCTATGTGTCACTGTAATCTATGATCGGTGATCTTGGATGTTACTATTTTAATTGTTTTGGGGCACTACAACCATGCCCATGTAAGATGGCGAACCTAACCAGTAAATGTGTGTGTTCTGATTTCTCTACCCACCAGCTGTTCCCTCTCTCCCTTTCTTTAGGCCTGCTTATTCCCTGAGACACAATAATATTGAAATTAGGCCAGTTAATAACCCTACAATGGCCTCCAAATGTTCAAGTCGATGGAAGAGTTGCATGTCTCTCACTTTAAATCAAAAGCTAAAATGATTAACCTTAGTGAGGAAGGCATGTCAAAAGCAGAGAGAGGCCAAAAGCTAGGCCTTTTGTGCCAAATAGTTAGTCAAGTTGTAAATGCACAGGAAAAGTTCTTGAAGGAAATTAAAGATGCTATTCCAGTGAACACAAGAATGATAAGAAAGCAAAACAGTCTTATTCATGATGTGGAGAAAGTTTTAGTGGTCTGGATAAAGGTTCAAACCAGCCACAACATTTCCTTAAGTCAAACCCTAATCCAAAGCAAGGTCCTAATTCTCTTCAAATCTAGGAAGGCTGAGAGAGTGAGGAAGCTGTAAAAGAAAAGTCTGAAACTAGCAGAGATTGGTACATGAGGTTTAAGGAAAGAAATCATCTCCATAGCATAAAAGTGCAAGGTGATGTAGAAACTGCAGCCAGTTATCTAGCTAAGATAATTGATGAAGGAGGCTACAAAAAACAACAGATTTTCAATGAAGATGAAACAGTGTTATATTGGAAGAAGATGCCATTCAGCACTTTCATAGCTAGAGAACAGAAGTCAATGCCTGTCTTCAAAGATTTTAAGGACAGGCTGACTCTCTTCTTAGGGACTAATGCAACTGGTGACTTTAAGTCAAAGCCAATGCTCATTTAGCATTCTGAAAATCCTAGGGCCTTTAAGAATTACACTATATCTACTTTGCCTGTGCTCTACAAAGGGGACAACAAAGTCAGGATGACAGCATATTTGTTTATAACGTGGCTTCCTGAATATTTTAAGCCCACTGTTGAGACCTACTGCTCAGAAAAAAAGATTCCTTTCAAAATATTACTGCTCATTGACAATGCACCTGGTTACCTAAGACTTCTGATGGAGATGTATGAGATTATGTTGTTTTCATGCCTGCTAACACAACTTCTATTCTGTAGCCCAGGATCAAGAAATCATTTTAACTTTCAAGTCTTATTATTAAAGAAATAAATTTCATAAGGCTATAGCTGCTGTAGATAGTGATTCCTCTGAAATGGATCTGTGCAAAGGCAACTGAAAACCTAGAAAGGATTCATCATTCTAGACGCCATTAAGAACATTCATGATTCATGGGGGAGGTCAAAATAACAACATTCATAGGAGTTTTAAGAAGTTGATTCCAACCCTCATGAATAACTTTGAGGGTCCAAGACTCCAATAGAGGAAGTAACTGGAGATGTGGCAGAAATAGCAAGAGAACTAGAGTTAAAAGTTGAGCCTGCAGATGTGGCTAAATTCTTGCAATCTCATGATAAAACTTTAATGGATGAGGAGTTGCTTCTTAAGGATGGGCAAAGAAAGTGGTTCTTTGAGATAGAGTTTACTCCTGGTGAAGATGTAAAAATTGTTGAAATATGACATCAAAGGGTTTAGACTGTTCCATAAACTTAGATAATAAAGCAATGACAGGATTTGAGAAGACTGACTCCAATTTTGAAAGAAGTCCTACTGTGGGTTAGATGCTATCAAATAGAATTACATGCTACAGAGAAAGCTACAATGAAAGGAAAAATCATTTGATGGGACAAACGTTATTGTTGTCTTATTTTAAGAAATTGCCAAAGCCACACCACCCTTCAACAACCCTGATCAGTCAGTAGCCATGAACATTGAGGCAAGACCCTCCACCAGGCAAAAGATTAGGACACACTGAAGGCTCAGATAATGGTTAGTATATTTTAGCAATAAAGTATTTTTAATTAAGATATGTACATTGCTTTTTTTTTAGACAAAATGCTATGGCACACTTAATAGATGACAGTATAGTGTAAATAAAACTTATATGCACTGGGAAACCAAAACATTCCTGTGACTTGCTTTATTGTCATAGTCACTTTATTACAGTGGTCTGAAACTAAACCTGCAATTTCTCAGAGGTATACCTGTACATATTTTCTAAATATGTCACTCTGTTTCATTGTTATTAAAGATTTATCATATTGGTAGTACATTAATATGTATTAAGACTTGTTGCTACTTAAAATGCAAAAGTATTGGGTTGATCTTTCAATGTTCTTTTGGGAGAATTGTAAGCATAAATTCTTTAAGGTCCATTTTGTTCACTAGTTTTTTTTCTCTGAAAATGTTAGGAAGAGTTTCTTGATCTTCCTGGTTTTCATCTAGGCTTGGTGTGGGGTAGGAAGTACAAATGGTAGCTGAACCAACAGAGTAAGGTTTGGGAAGTAAGCAAGCAAACACTCTGCTGTGATTGGGTGGGAAGTGCTTCCATTGTTGTAGGCAATTTAAGGTATATGATCAAGAACTTCATATAAAAATAGTTGCCTTTTCCATAAGTAACCCTTTAGTGGGGTTTTTGTATACCTTTCATTTCAGAGACATAAACTTCAGAGTACTTTTGCAGGGATTATACAATCAGAATGAACATGCATTTTAATATCCTGAAAACATATACAGAATTTTCTTGTAGTGCAGTGTACACTTTCTGAAAATCAATATTTTGGGTCTTTAGTAAATGAAAGGTAATTAGCCTGTGGGGACTAATCATTGATTAAAAAGTTCACTCTGAGAGAGAACACATTGTAATTTATTAATTCACAAGAGTAAAAAGAAATGAAATCAATGGCATATAAGTAGGTGATTGGTTCTTTCTTTAAGCATGCATTAGGTTGAGGTAAGTTAAAATCATGGGACCAGCTTTTGTTAGCATTTCCCTTTCTTTAAAGGAGACATGTATATTGATTTGGGCAGGAAGTAGAGGAAATGACACTGAAAAATGGTCAAATTTTATCATAGAGTTAATGTTTAAGGCAAACCAACTGTTGGATATTGTAACATAACACTGGCACGTCTTAAGATGTGGAGTAGGAAAGCATTCATGCTTCAGTACGGTATGGGCAAGCACCCAAACTCTTATCACTACTGATTTATACCGGCCTTGACGTTGTCAAAGTGAACTGATGTGTATGCTAGAAAGGTGCAGAGAGAATGCTGATTTTGTTTATGCATACTTGCTAAGAGTGTATACGATGGTAAAACATTTTTGAGGGTCATTAAAGTATTGGAATGTATTGTGTGCAAAGGACTTCAGTTGGCACATATTTTCAGTTTAAATGTGGTTTCTAGGTTGGAATTTCTAGTGAACAATCTAAAGCAGATTTGAACAATTTCTTTAGATGTGCTTTAGAAAGCAACCCAATCACCTTTTACTTGGCACCACTACCAAATGTATAGTAGGAACAGGTTTACCTTAAGTCCCAAGTCTCAGTGACCTGTGGCAGAGTCTCTGACAGGACAGAGCAGAAGGAAGATGGATGAGAAATAGGGATGGAAACTTCAGAGTATGGGGAAGCTACTAGGGGGCCACAGCTTCAGTGAAGCCTTTTAAGGTCATGACCACTCCCAGACAACATCTTTCTACTCCCCAAGGAGCCCAGACATCAACTCTCTTCCTTTCCACTGTTCTCATCTGCAGCTTCTGATTAGCCTTTCTTCCCTTCAAGGTTCCCAGATACATTGAATACAGTCTCACAATCTGCCCTTGCTCTGAAAGAAAAACCTCATGGAAAAGGCAGCAGCATACCTAAGAGATAACAGCAGGTTTTTGGCAGGATAAATTTTATTATTTAATCCAGTACAATTTGAAGAGTATTTCACTATTATTAATTATTCAAGAGCAACAGGCATAAACCAGACTTGTATGCTAGGAATAAAAGATTCACACATTTTTCAGAGGAAAGTGCAATCTGAATCTTTGTTCTATTCTGCAGAGCTCTGGGGACATTCAGGAGAGGGCCCGAGGCTGGGGCTGTAGATGATAGGGCCAGAGGGAATCCAGGGATGCAGAAGGGAGGGGTGGTTTTTGCCTGTTCATTTCCACTTCTGTCTCCTACTATTTGAGTTCTTTTATTATAGACCCACTATAAAGCAAGGCTAAAGGTGCTTGGATGTGGGCGGGGGCGAAAACCCTGACAGGTAACTGCTGAGCCTGGAGAGGCCGTTCTGGTTAAGGTGGCTGTTCCCAGGTGGCCTTTTGTTCATAAGCCACTCTGATAAATTAGAGTATGGCAGAATCTCCAAATGGACAGAAACCTACTGTTTCCGCATTATTACAACTGGGCTAATCCAACACTTTCCTGAAAACTGCCATATAAAGCACAAAACATAGATTTACCATTTCAGGTTGCCTTAGAAGACTGAAAGTGCTCAACATGCCAATTTTATGTTTGTCAACAGTATAAAGATTATTAGACATCAATGTAGATATCTCCTTAAATTGAGTAACACTACACAGTAGTGCTCAATCCAATCTGGAGGGCTGGTAAAAAACCAATTGCTGGACCCTACTCCCAGTTTCTGCTATAGTAGGATAGGATAGACTGAGACTTTGCATTTCTAACAAGTTCCCAATAATACTGATGCTGCTGGCCTGGGCACCACACTTTAAGAACCACTGCTCTATGCCTGAAGCTCTTAATTCATTATTTAACATCAGTCAGTCCTAAATGTCCCTTTACATCTTGTAAATTCTGTGGCTCAGAATAGAAGTATTCATTGGGTTTTGTGGTTATGTTCAACTTTGAGAAGAAAATGCCCACTATCAGGCTCAAGAACACCTGGGTGGGATCCCTGCTTTTTATCTTCTAGAACCTTTCTCTGTCAAGGTTTCACTGTTGTAATTGGTTCTTATATTTTGCAACAGGTTTGTTGAAAGAATAAAAAAAGATCATATGTAAAATGCCTTTTGTAGTGTCTGGCACATATTAGTTCCCAAATATTAGTTCCTTTCTGCCCTTCCCATCTATCATCTTCTGTCCAATTCTCCATTATCCCCTAAAAAAGTGTTTCAAAATGTATCGAGGAAACCTTAAAAAATATGTATTATGCATACTTTAAAAAGGTATAATTCATTTTTAACTATGCATATGATTTTTTTCATATAAAAATGACAGTCAAGATGCCCATTAAGAGTAGATATAATAGTAAAAAAATTAATTGCAGTCTATTCATGCAGTGGAATACTATAAAGCAATGAAAATGCAATACAACTAAATGCAACAATATGCATGGATCTCTCTGCATAAGTTGATCAATTTATACAAAGAATAAAAAGTGACAAGCCTAGTCTCTGCTCTTGGCAATTAAAACAGATTATACATCGGGGGTTGGGGAGTGACTGGATGGGAACGTGAGAGGGGTTTCTGTGGGTGACGACATTCAGTTTCTATGTGGCATTTACATGCATGTGTTCAGTTTGTGAAAAATCATCAAGCTGTACACATATGATACTTTTTTTCTGAATGGATGTTATACTTCAGTAAAAATTTTAAACATGAAACCAGGAGATTTCCACCATGGTTTGCTTTTGTTTGAATTAAACCCATCTGCATTTGCTGTGTAGAAGACAACACAGGGTCACTATTATCAAGAAGGAAAACCAAGAAGGCTATTTAAATAAATGACATCTTCAAATTTTTAACAGTAAAAATAACCTGCCGCCTCCTGCCTGACTTGCAGGAGGAGAGCACGTGTCCCTTAAATTAGCCACTTGATTTATAAACACTTGGCCCTCCAGGAGCATTAAGGGAAGAATGCAAATAAAGGACTACCGGTACTTAGTGGACAAATGTGTTTTGTTGATGAGGATGATGATGAGGAAGAAATGGTTATGGCAATAACTGGACATAAATAAAGCCTGGTATGCAGACCCGAAGCCCACATGAAGCAAGTGTCTAAGTCGTCGCTCCAGGTGTCTCTAATACAGCTGACTCCTTTTAAATATTTCTCTTTTGGCCTATGTGCATTTAGCATATGCTTAGGCATCGGCTCAGTCTGAACAACAAGGTATCAAGGAAGTGTCAAGGAAGAGAGGACAGGGCTTGACTGGCACACACAACTGTGAGTGAGGTGTTAATTACACAGGAAAACATTACAAACTATTTGGGAGGTTTAGTTTTCTCTTTTTACATTGTGAACGGAAATAAGATTTATGACTGATGTTGTAAAGAGTTACTGCATTTGGAAATCAATGATATGTGAAAAATGGAAATGGAATAATTATGTGAGGAATGTATAATGTCTGAAGAGCACTTTATTTCCTAACAGATATTTACGCAAAGACATCTATACGGCAGCGCTAGTCATAAAGTTCTCATCACTATCAGACAAGAGGCTGTAAGGACAGGGGAAGAGGATGTAATTCAGCGTGAACACATGATTTGAAATAGGTTAAGATCTGGGGACAGTTGAATCGGTACTATGATGTTTTTTCTTAATATTGCTTTCCTGATTTAGGTTATGATGTTAAAGTGTTTAAATAATCTTCCAACATTTCTCTATCTCCCTGCCCTTTTCCTTTCTCTTCCTAGGATGGACTCTACTTTGTTTTTCAAAACAAGTTAGAAATTGTGATGTTACTATTAAACCTTCTCCAGGTTTAAGTGAATAAATAACAATCTGAATAAATGGTAACACTTCATCAACACATTGGGCTGGGACGGACGGTCTGGTCTGGGGTCAGTAATATCTGTGCTTACTACTTAGGCATTCCTATTAAGTTATCATGTTGGTACTAGTCTGGTCATGAAAATAAGTATAGTTCAGGTTTGAGCTGTCCCTGTAGTACCAGGAAATGTCAGAACGGTCTATGACTAATGATTATTAAAATGTTACCGTATCAAGTGCTTGCCATGTTCTAGGCATCCAGTGCTAAGCATGTGATTTGCATTTTCTCACTTAATCCTTTCAAAATTACTGTGGGGTGGGTGATATTGTTCCCATTTTATGGAGGAAGAAAGGTTAATCATCTTGCTTCAAAATACTCACCTCTTAGTTGGTGGGGCAAAAATTTAAGCCCAAGTATATCTGATTCTCAAACCTATAATTCTCAGGGTTAAGGTTTCCTGATCATTTACAATTTAAGTGGCTTTGCTGTAATAATTTTTAAAAATAACTTTATTTCAAATGCAAAAAGTTAAATAACAGAAAAAGGCAGCTCAACAAGTTATGGAAGCATGACTCCTAAAAAGTTCTGTCCAGGCACTCTTACCTCATCTAATTCCAACTACTAACTCAATTGTTCCTCTTAATGTTCGGAAAGATACACAGATCATACATATTAGTTAAATGACATAATCAAGGTCTCTTTATTAATGAAAAAAGGAAGAGAAAAAAATGCTTAATCATATTTATCTCACAAAAACAAATCCCATTTTCTTTTTTTTGACCTTTAGTATTAATATAGTACCGACTTTGCTTTTGCTACAAAAACATTACGATGTTATCTATATTTTCTAAATTACATCAGTTATATTTTTCCCATGTATCACCACATTCTTAACACTTTGTAGTAGAAGAACATTCCTGTATTTATACTATTAATCACAATCCTCATCTATAGCCAAAATCATTGTTATGCATTCCCTATATTATCCTCCAGCTATCCTCCAATTAACATTAATATTCCTATACTACTTGTTGTAATTCTTGAGGTTCTCTTGTTTTCTCACAACCAAGCCAGATTTTTAACATGACCTATTCACTTATTACTTTGCCCTTTGATATTTGGATCTTTTCTGGTTCTTGCCCACTCAACTGATTTCTGCTTGCTCTTGCCTCGGAATCTACCCTGATTTCTCCAGGGTGCCATCCTGCTAATAGAAACCTTCCTTTCACATTTGTCTGGACTCCCGATTGCTTTGCCAAACCACCAAGTCTCTCAGTCCTGATTTCTGGCTCTGTTTTCTATGCCTGCCATTGCCAATCTCTGCCAAGGCACTTGCTTCATCATTCATCTCGGTACCAGGGGTGGAGCAGCAGTAGGGTGTGACTAAACAATTTCCTGAACATGCTGTAATATATTTTAATGGCTTTGTGCCACATTCAAAGGGTGGATACTGGAAGTCACCGTGGAAATGTTCTTTCCTACATATTTGGAAGTTCCTAGTAGTGATGCTCCTGGATTGGAGAAGGGAAATTTGCCTTATACAATATCTTCGTTGTCTGAGAATTTTGCCTGTGGGCTTTTACATCTCAAAAACCAAGCATTTTCATAATGCCTCATGAATCTAGAATATCATCATATTTTTAAGTTTAGAGTAGATAAGATTAATAGGTAGAAGGACAGTAAGTGTATATAAAATAATAATGTCTTATTTAATAGAAATGTTCATATAAAATACAAGGTGGTGAGGTTTACCCCTAACTTCACATAAATTCAAGCCCAAGTAGTGAAACAGAAACAGGCTTCAGCTACCAGCCAGCACGGGAACAAAGAAATCATTAATGATATTTATATCTTAGTTTCAATTTAAGGTAAAGTTACAGAGGATATAGTTTCAGCATATTTGATCTGCATACTTTCAAAAGATGAAATGTATCCTTGAGGGGTGGAATTTTATAGCTGCATTTTCAATGTGAAGGGTTGAAATTGACTAGCAGCAAAAATTCATAGAAAAACACTTTGCAGTTATTCAATAGCTGCCTGAAAAACTAGCAGAATTCCAGAGATTCCATAAGATGAAACTATGAAGGTCATCCAATTCTGAAACACAAAAAAATCAGGGTATGCTCTTCAATTAATCAAAGTGAATTTAATAGATTAAAACGCATTTGAATATTTAGATTCTCATTTCAGAATCAAATGCTATAAAAAAGATGACTATGTCTATTCAGCAAAAATTTATTTTCTGTCTTTTACAAACTATACTGGGGAAAAATATATTTAGATATATATTTTTGGATCTCGCCTTCAGTACAGGAGAGGAGGGGCAGCTATTCACAACAGCTATTTGGACAGACTTATTCACTTGATTGTAGGTGAGCTCAGGGGTCCCAGGGAAGGAAAGTGAGAATGAAGTTTCTTCCCAAACTGGTCATGTGCTACCCTTCGATAACTTGCTTCAGCTTCCCCCTTGGGGATTGGGAGAGGTTCACTGTTATGAGGGAAATAGGAGCAGGGAACATTGTGTGTACACTCACAGACATGAGACAGGGCGCTACACCCTGACAAGTTACCCTCAACAGGGACAGCCTTCCCAGGATGCTTCTGCACTAATATGTCGTAGATGTGTATCCCCTCCTTGGCCTCTTCTCCTCTGATACTTATTGACAACCTTTAGATCAAGTGTGTTCAAAAGGCATTTTCCAGTCTGCCCATTACATTTTTTTCATGATTGATTTAAATATAGGTGATAATTTATTGACATCCCTTCAAAAACTGAACATCTGGGGACATACCATTGTACAAACACCAGGTATATTTTTTATTTGAATACTACTATTCATTTCCTTAAACTTAACATCCAATATCAATGAAACTGTAACTGGATAAAAGTAATACAGAAATTGTCCTTATCAATATGCCTCCTCTCAGAATCTTCTTCTACTTCAGCTGCAACATTTTCTCAGAATAAGTAGGGCTTCCCAGGAAAGCTGGTGTTGCAGTTGGCCCTTGCCAGCCCTGACTGTGAGTGAAACTTGCCCGATTCTTAGATACTTTTTACATTCTCCTTTGGCTTTTCTGTTCCCATACGGAAAAGTATCGTACAGTTAGACCTTGCTCCCAGCATCCTTGTTACAGCTAGTACATGCATACACACAAACATACAAATATGCATATTTAAAAACTGTATAACCAATTTGGGTTTTTCAACTACATAAAATTTCCATTACAACTTTTAAAATCTTCTTTTGCTCACCTGCCACCTCTTCAATGTTTTTGTAAGACATTTTCCCACCCTGAGCTGTTATGGGTCCAGATTCATTCATTAATTCATCCAACAAATATTTATTAAGTCTCTACTATGAACCAGGCCCTTTTCCATGCTCTGGAAATACCACAAATGCTGCCCTCATGGATCTTATGCCCCAATGGAGGATGATAATAGTAACAGACAACACATGGTTTTTACTATCTGCCAGGCACCATTCAAAGAAATTTATATATAATTACTTATTTAATTCTTGAAATATTTTAAGGTATCCCCATTTTACAGATAACTGAGTCACACCTTGCCTGAGGTGATGTCTCTGGTAAGAAGCAGGGTTGGAACTTGAATCCAGGCAACTTAGCTGTACACTCAGATCCTTACTCTTATGCTATACTTTCTGCATTTCTGTTCAGTAGACAAAGAAAGATATGTAATATTGGATAGCAAGAAGAATTGCAAAACAATAAAGCAGGGTAAGGGGATACAGAGTTATGTAGGGAAGTGTGTTGTTTTAGATAGAAAATTCGGCAAAGGCCTCAGCAGACAAGTGTGCCTATTGGTGATGCAAACAAAGTCCGAGAAAGAGCATATAGTGGAGAGAACAGCAAGATCAAAGCCCAGAGTATGGCTTCTTCAAAGAACAGCAAGAAACAGTGTGGCTAGAGGAGAGCAAATAAGTGTGTATGTGTGTGTGGGGGGCAAGCCAGATCACATTGGGCCTTGTAGATTATGATAAGGATTCTCAGTGTTATTATTTGTGATGGGAATCCACTGGGATCCATTCAGAGTCTTTTGTTTTCAAAAGTTTGGATATATAGGTTGATCTAAGTACCTGCCAGGAAGATAAAACTACTGTAAACTCACTGTCTACTGCAGAGGCTTAATTGAACTTTTTTTAGGTTGTCTATGCCAACACTTCCTTTTACTTATGAGGATAATCAGAAGTTGATTTTCTGTATAGTATTTCCATTGACATATGCAAAATATTTTCACCTTCTGCTAACAGCTTGTGCTACTGAATATAACTATTATTCTCTGATACTTACCTAACCATTGTTTTTGACTGGAAAAAAGAACATCACAGGAAGTGTGATCAATGTCATTCTTCACTATGAACTATAGTTTTAAAATACAGAAAGCTGCATTGTGTAAGTAATCCTACAAGACTTATAAAAGGATATTAATATTTTAATGAACTGGGACTCAAGGGAAAAAATGTTCTTGAAACATGTCAGGATGAATTTTCAAGGGAAAGACCTAATTAGCAGTGTCTGAAGCATATGTCATCACATTTAGAAAACAAGAACTAGTCCCAATGGGCAGAATGGTAAGTTGAATTTTAAAGCTTTAACTACTCCAGTTAATATGTATGATTAATGAGCAATATGTCAGTTGGCTGACCTAACTCAAGTGAAAGACCTTGCAGGAAGAAAAAAGAATGTTTAAGCTCACACCCAGAAATATATAAATGTAGTTTATATTCTCATTTATATTATCGTCAACCAATAACTCAGAGTCCTTACTGGGAAATAATGCCATTGTTTGGTTATCTTGTAAGATACAAACTCACAGCTATAAGGATGCTCTAAAGTTAATGGATGACTAAAGGCCCAATGAATTTTACAAGTAAGAACTCTGAGAGGCTAATGACAGAAAAAGGCCCACTATATTGGATCATGGCTGAGAATCCAATGGCTGGGGGATAAAAAGTAAAAATTTAAATAGTTATGCCATTATCTTTTCCTTACATACAGTAGAGTTTTTAACTGATGATTATTTAGAGAAAGTTATATCTAAGAAATATGCTTTAAATCCATTTGATGGAGAGAACACATGTGAGGTTTATTAGATGTCAAGATATCCAATGCCAAATAGAAAAGTCCGATCACTTGCCTATGTGATTCTAAACATAAAATTGCATGGTAATACACAATGGTTCATTTGGATGTGTGAACTACTGAAGACAAGATCTTAAATTCAGTCATTCAGAACCATTAATAACAAAAAGTATAAGAATTAATCTTGGAAGCAATTGAAATTACAGGTTTGTTTTTACCACCCTAATGATAAATTAACTGCCAGTGAAGAACACAAATGAGGAGGAAAACAAAGTAAATCAATAATCTTGTGTCAGTGATAAGCATTTGCACGTTTTTTAAATACTATTCTATGCTATGTATTGGAGATTAAAGAGAAAAATATACGCAGCTCTTGCCTTTAAGGAGCTTATAGTATAGTGAAGGAATATTTCTTTTCTTCCCTCCATCTTAGTTTTCATGCACAAAAATATTAAGATTCCTTAAAAAGATCTAAGGAAAGAGAATAATATATTGCCATATTTTAAGTGTCTTAAGTTGCATTAAACTGGGACATAAGTGGCTTTGGACAATTAGAATAGCAATGTTTCTATTTGGTACTCTTTAAATATGTGATGCATTTATTGGTCATCATCATGTTTTATGTTTTAGAAAGGTATATATATACTTGAGGTGAATATGAATTCTAACTCTTATATCTTTATGACAAAAATTAATTCATCATTGGTATAATAATAAAAATAAGATGGAAAACAGTGTGTATTGTACTCAATGTATTGTATTGAGTAGTCAGAGACCTAGTCATTAGAACTTTTTTTTAATTGGCCAAGTCATCTCATCTCTCAGTCTAAGCTGTTTCTATCTTTTAAAAAGAAGAAATAAAATACACATGCCTAAAAACAGCACGTGTGTAAATGCCTGATAAGTATTTGCTTTAAGAGGAATATCTAAGTTTGAAAAGAGTTTTCTGTAATTTTTCTCCATTATTAAACAGTAAACGCATTGCAGGCAGGGATGATGCCTGTCATCTAGAGAGTTCTCCATAAATGTTTACCTATTCTCCTGTGCACAGATTCCAAACTTTCCTGGAGGAATCAAACTGCATGGTGGAGAGGGTGGTTGAACACATTCAGATGTAGAGTTAGTGAGTCAATTACATTCTTGACAAGTACCTAGAAAAAATATATCCCGCACTCGCAATTTCAAATTTAGTCAAATGGAAGCAGCCTTATTGGTTTCAAAATAAAGTTTTACATAGAATGTGTTGTTTGCCACTAGTGTATCACCAGGGCTAACCAATGGGTAGGATATGTCCATGAAAATGTTTTTTGAATATTAGTACCATGCATCCACCAGTTATTTTGCTCTCTTTTCCTATAAGCAATGGGAGGGGTTGGTGGGACCGCTGGCAGGGTTAGAAATGAAGTTTTCAAACTTAAAGAGTTTTACCTAAGGAGATAGCACTTATGGCTATAGCATCAATCTCTAAAGGAAATTAATATTCTAGACTTTATAAAGAACAAGCTAGACTCCTCATACAGAGTAAAAGGAAAATTCCTTACAATGACCTACAGGGCTCTGCTTGGCAGACACACTGGCTTCCTGCAGTTCCAAGAAACCTCCACCTCAGACCTCCATACTTAACGCTTTTGCTACTTGGAAGCAGTTTCCTCCAGATTACTACAAGACTTGCTCTTTCTTCTCTTTAGGTTTTTGTTCAAAGGTCAACTTTGCAATGAAGCTTTCTTTGACTTCCTCACAACTCCCAGTGCCCTTTTCCTACTTTCTTATTTTTGTTGTCTATATCACCGTATAACACACAAAAACATTATTATTTTTTTAAAGATTTATTTTATTTATTTATTTCTCTCCCTTTCCCCCCACCCCAGTTGTCTGTTCTCTGTGTCTATTTGCTGCATCTTCTTTGTCCGCTTCTGTTGTTGTCAGCAGCACGGGAATCTGTGTTTCTTTTTGTTGTGTCATCTTGTTGTGTCAGCTCTCCGTGTGTGCGGAGCCACTCCTGGGCAGGCTGCACTTTCTTTCACGCTGGGCGGCTCTCCTTACGAGGCGCACTCCTTGAGTGTGGGGCTCCCCTATGTGGGGACACCCCTGCGTGGCAGGGCACTCCTTGTGTATCAGCACTGCACGTGGGCCAGCTCCACACGGGTCAAGGAGGCCCAGGGTTTGAACCGCAGACCTCCCATGTGGTAGACGGACGCCCTAACCACTGGGCCAAGTCTGCCGCCTTATTTTATTGTCTCTCTGTAACAGGATATAATCTCTAAGAGGGCAGAGATTTTTGTCTATTGCAGAGATTGGCAATTTTTCATAAAATGTCAGTTAATAAATACTTTAGGCTTTGTAGGCTGTGCACTTTGACATAACTAACTCTGCTATTGAAGGGCAGTGATAGACAAGATGATATGTAAATGAATGGGCATGGCTGTGTTCCAATATAACTTTAGTTATAAAAACAGGCGTGGGCCCTAGTTTGCTGACCCCTGGTCTATTGTGCTTATTGCTCTAACCTCAGTTCCTACAAGAGTGCCTGGCAAGTAGTTGGTGCCCAATAAATTTTAGTCGTTTTTGGATTGAGCTACTAGAGAAAACAGAATTAGTACAAACTTACTGAAAAGGTACGAGACAAATGAGGATCCTTCATTAGGGTGATCTCTTTCATAACCATACTTTTAGAAAAGTATTGACAGCAAAGCTGTGGGAATAGATATTTCTAAAACACTTGAAATTTATTTAGGATTTGGTGATGTTTGGGAATTTATATTTTGCTAATGTTGCTATAAAGAATACAGAAGATAAAACCTTTGTAAGTAATTTGAAATTATTTTGATGAGAAAATTTAAAAATGAAGGTATATACAAATACCAACAGAATAAATGATCACTTTCTCAGAGCACAGAATTAACAGCTGGTAATGATTTGCAATATTTTCTTCAACTTTTTTTTTTTAATAAATGAAATGTTACAGATTAAATGGAATTCCTTGACCAGCTCTAGTCCTGTTTCCTTCCCCTCTCCCTAGACATAACTACTATCATGAGTTTGATGTTATCCTCATGAAAGTTTGATATATACATGTACACACAAACACATATATAAAATAACCTCATATATATATATATATGAATATTATGTAGTGTTTTGGGTATCTCGAAATTTGTAAAAACTATTTTAATTTAGAGAATTATTTTGTACTCAGTATTATATTTTTAAGATCTATCCTTGTTGGGGGTGTGTGTGTGTGCAGTTCATTACTTTTAACTATTATTAATAGTACATTCTGCTGGAGTTGTAGTTGGTGTCGGGGTTTAAGATATATTTAGGGGATCTGAATCTCTGGACTGACAATGTGATAGCCAGGCCCTGAGCCTCAACAGACTCCAGCACCTACAATCTGACTTATTGGACTCACCTCACTCAGCTAAGATGGAGTTGAAGAAGGACAACCACCACAACATGGAGCCTAGAGTACCTACAACTGAAAACGGGAGGATTGCATCCAGTATCCATGAGGAATCTGAGCCTCCTCTTGACATAGAGGTGCAATGGACAGAACCAATCCAATGTCCACAGAGAAAAGGTGGCATTGGAGTGGGAAAAGTGGACATGGTGGCTAATGGGTATGGGGAATGGCAGGAAGAGACGAGATGTGGAGGCGTCTTAGGGACTTGGAGCTGCCCTGGATGGTGCTTCAGGGGCAATCACCGGACATTATAAATCCTCACAGGGCCCACTCGATGGAATGGGGGAGAGTATGGGCCATGATGTGGACCATTGACCATGAGGTGCAGAGGTGCCCAGAGACGTACTTACCAAATGCAATGGATGTGTCATGATGATGGGAATGAGTGTTGCTGGTCGGGGAGTGGTGGGGTGGGGGTGGTGGGGTTGAAGGGGTCCTCATATATATATTTTTTAATGTAATATTTTTACAAAATCAATTTAAAAAAATAGTACATTCTATTGTAAGTAGATAGCATTTCCAAATGAAAACCTTTCCAAAGTAGAAACTACAGAAGGACAAAAACTGCAAGGCTATTATTAAATTATTGGCATAAGTCTTAATTATTTTTCAAGGTTGTCCATATCGGAATCTACTTTGCTCAAGTCTTTCATCAAAGAAAAGAAATAAACAATCTGAGGAACATAGGAATTCAGCATCGTTTTACTTTTCCTGTGCTAGAAAAAAGCTTATGCTGTAAAATGTCAATTCTATTATTAATTTATGGTAAGTGTTGCAGTAGCATAACTCACTTCCAATATTCAATTTATTCAGATACATTTTAAAACATAAGATTGGATATCATAAGAGACTTTCAGTTACCCAAAACATTAGTGGTCTCTCTAATAGCACAACAATGGCAAATATTTTTAAATGGAGTTTAAAAGCTAAACTCAGCAAGCTGAAATTAAATCTGGGTCTACTGATCCAAAGTATCAGTTTCCTAGAGCTTTGAAATGGAGTATACATTTTCAAGAAGCTAGATACATGATGACCTTAAAAAGAGCCTGACATATTTCATAACATCAAGGAATGGAAGGAGAAAGAATGAAGAATTCTTATGAAACATTTGCAGTCCATAAAACATTTCAAGAAATGTTGTGTCAACCTATGTTAAAAATAGTTTACTTCTGATGTGCTGCTGTGTCTATAAATTGAGAAAGTGAAGGACCTTTCAAATCTGTTCTAAAATAACATTAAGAGCAGATATACTTTGTTATTTTTGTATGTGTGTTGGGGGACCGATTATAGTAAAGACTTACCTAGCATGTTATTAAGTGGAAAAGTCCACCAAACCATACTTTCATGCTCCCATAAAATAGTGATATCTGATTTTAATGGCCCAGGAGATGGGGCCATCATTAGCATATACGGTGCATTTGGGCTAATGAAAAAAAAAGGCAGTCCTTTATCCCAGGGCTGACAACTTTACACTGGGCACCCAGGGGAGCACAGTTGTCTGATCACACTTCTTCAAAGCACAACCTAGGCAACTATGCAATGGAAGAAATCCATAAGGGCCGTTGGGATACTGAAAGAGCCACTAAATGTTTCCTAGTTCTAGCACTATAGGGTTGCACTGTAGTTAAATACTTAGAAATTAATATTTTAAGAATTATATAATAATTAGCAGGTACTGAGCACCTCCTTTGCAATAGACTCTGACCTGGTGATTTTACCTATTCATTTTTCTAATCATGTCAGGCCAGGTATGGTATCACTAGTATTATGTCTGTTGTATAACTGAAGAATGGAGACTCAGAGAGGTGAGGCAGCACATTCCTTGGACCACAGCAATTTAATGCTCTGGCTTATAAATGCCTCAAAAGAACTAATATTTAAATGTCAAGTATTGAACTTTTGCTTCAATTGGCTTTTAAAATTAATGCTCATTCTTTCAAAAATTCCTTTTTTCCCCCAATTTATTGCTTTATGTTTGTGTGTAAATGTTCCTTACATTTTGATGGTTTTATTGCTTCATCAGCCAGTACATCTCTGCAAAAATCAGGCTGTGGTTTAATACTTCACCATCAATTAGTAGAACTTAGTATAAGAATGACCATATTTCCTCATAAAACTAGTATCAACTCTTTCCACCTTCATTTCTTTGGAATCGCTTCCATGGTTGCCATTTGGTTACTTCTTCTGAAAATAAGTACCACCCAAATCCAGGGAAGTTTCTTTTGCCAATAGTTAATTGGAATTGAAAATAAGTAATATAAATTTGACTCCCCTAAGTTGATTCAAAATTAAAGTCATTTAAAAAATAACAAGTTAGAAAATTAGATTATTACATTTTCTCAGATACTTATATGTTTGGGTTTTACTTCACAAACTAACTTTAAAATGTCACCTGTTGTGATATGGTCTTACTATTCATGATTTGTATGCAGCTAGTAGCACTTGTGACTCTCCAGGCTAGTTCAACTCATCTTTTGCCTGTCCTACTGGATGAATCCAGTAATCATATGCTTAGATTTCATAGCAAAATTAAATTACTGTAAAAGTCTTAAAGAACACATATTGCTATTTCTGTAGTTATCACTGCCCAGAAACATTTTGGTCCAAGCACCACACTGAATAGCATTGTACTATACTGCACTTATGGGTAATTAACTCCTATCACTTTTGCAGTGACAGTCCTCTAGATTGCTCCACTTGCTTTTAAATCAACACTAGGTGGACTTTAGTTCATGCTTTACAAGGAGTAAGTGCAGGGTTAATTATGAGGAATACGTAGATAAGGTAGGGTCTACTTTCTCTGGCCTTTCTCCCTATTCCTCTTTCTCCATCACAAAGTTCTCCCAGGCATTTTGTAGGCACAGCATTCACGACAATCCTATTCCAGTGCCAAACTCTTCCCACCCCTAACCAGCAGTGTTAGGGGGGGTTTAGCTAATACCAGTGTCTCTAGGAAGTGATGATGCTGGCATTATTGTAATAGAATCAAAGTGTATTTGATTAAGGAAAATAATTCTAAGGCAAAGAATATTTTCCAACACTGTTCCAATTTGATTTTTCTAAGAGAAGTCTACAAGACTTTCAAAAATCTCAACATGCACAGTGACTACTAAAATCTGAAAAACTTTCATAGATCTGCTCATCTTCATAATTGCGTTAGTAATAGAAAATATGCTCAATTGTTGGGAAGAATTGTATGGCAAAAAAGAAAGCAAATACAATTTTTTAAAAAGAAACCCATTACAGGTAATTAGTTTTGCAATCGAGTAGCAAGTTATAAAGAAGGAATATGGAGGTGGGACATGAGGGAGATAATTAGGAATGTTTTAAGTCTTTAGAATAAAAGATTAAAAATGAACAACTCATCTCAGTAATCCTGTGGGAATTCACTTATTTCATTTTTTGCTTCAGTTTTTCTTATACTTGAAATTATCTAATAAAAGTATATTAAACACAATCAAGTCATGCAATTTTGATGAAATAAAAAGGAAAGAGAATAGTGCACCATTTTTTAAATAGGAAATTAGAAGCATAACTTCTTTTGAATTAGTAATTCTTATGCCATCCTCTTGTTACTTTGGAAAGGTTTTTATCTCCATGGCAACAACTGCATAGAAAAACACCATATTCATTTCCATCAGCTCCCAATGTGAAAGATTAAGCCCATAGCAAGTTAGTATTATAGTATACAAAAAATTATGAATATAACTGAAAGAATATATTTTTAAAAAGATACAGACAAGATAACTTCCATAGTAAACCAGCCCCTTGAAATCTACTAGCTTGGGAACTATATTTAATTAGCATGCTTTGGAGATTTTATATCATATGAGAAAAAATAAATGACAATTTATAGCATATGTAAAGAGATATAAAAAGTGAAAATTGCCAAAAGCTGTAAAGATAAGGACAATTTAATTTTGACAATATTTTACCCTGGCATCATTTACATTATACCAATAAAACAAAGTTTTCAAAGAAGTTAGAATTTTATTTTAGCAAAATGGATCTCTATAACAAAATAAATGAATTCAGACAAACAGCTGATAGTAGAAATGTTCTTCTAAGATACCACTGGTGATTTACAAAGCAAAAAGAGACATAGATATGGGATAAAACAAAAGAGTTACATTTTCACTAGCAAATGAAGAATCTAACAAAACTCTGAATAGCAGATATTTACTTTTCCCCAACTCCCCATCCCCCAACTTTTCTTAGCTTGGTTTCTTCTACTTCCATATTTCCCCCTGCTGTTTCTGCTTTTACCAGACTTAATTGGGCTTGATGTTCATGAAAGAAGAAAGCAGTAGCTGCAAATTTTACCAGCCTGAATACAATGAAGAATCTTGAGACCAACACCTCTTTAAACAGCAGAAGTTTTATAAATCATATCTACATTGAAAAATTTGATAATGAGAAAAATATGCATAGTACCTTCATTCCTACTTTGCCCTAAATTATGAGGTCTCCAAAGTGAGTGCCCTTATCACTGTCATCCCACCCTTCCCATATGTCGCTGAGGTGGAGGTGCTGATCTAAGGCCCATATTTACATTAGTGCCTTTGATTTCAAGCTCATCTGGTTCTTCTAGATTATTTATTATTGTTTCCTGTTGCTTGAACCTTCATTTTCTCCCTATACATTGACTTCCTAGCCTCAGTTTTGTAATAATGTAATGTGGGAAAAAGTCTTTTTCTTGGTCTTTCCAAATGTGGTCTAACCCCTTCCCTATTTATACCTTAGCTTTGAAATGAATACTCCATAATCACCTGACTTTCTCAATTCTTACTACACTCCAAAGACCCATGAAATATGTACACCTCTGCTAAGTACAGCCACTCTTAGAAACCAGCATACACACACACACACACACACACACACCATATTATGTGGTGAGGTTAATCTTTTTTCTTTTTTTTAAAAAAAGATTTATTTATTTATTTCTCTCCCCTTCCCCCCCATCCCGGTTGTCTGTTCTCTGTGTCTATTTGCTGTGTCTTCTTTGTCCGCTTCTGTTGTTGTCAGCGGCATGGGAATCTGTGTTTCTTTTTGTTGAGTCATCTTGTTGTGTCAGCTCTCCGTGTGTGTGGTGCCATTCCTGGGCAGGCTGCACTTTCTTTCGTGCTGGGCAGTTCTCCTTACGGGGGGGCACTCCTTGCATGTGGAGCTCCCCTACGCGGGGGACACCCCTGCATGGGGGCACTCCTTGTGCACATCAGCACTGCGCATGGGCCAGCTCCACATGGGTCAAGGAGACCCGGGGTTTGAACCGCGGACTTCCCATGTGGCAGATGGACGCCCTAACCACTGGGCCAAGTCCGCCGCTGAAGTTAATCTTATTAAGATTTTCATCACATCTTCACTTCCGCTCAAAAGCTGCCAAGGACTCTGCACTGCCAAGGTAAGGATTGCGTTTTAGTCCACTCTGGTACAGATGCTGTTGATGAGGACTAGGTGCACCATTCTTACCAGCTGCAGGGGTTGGCTGTTAAAGGCTTCTACCTGCAGCCTTCTCCAAAGGCTTGCCCTATCTACCGGAGCTTGCCTTACCTGGAGATACCTGAGGAGTTACAGCCCCCTCTCCACACACTCAATGTAGCTGTGTGTATCAAAGGCTAGGCCCTTGCCTCAAGATAGGCCACATTCTGTGGTGCCCCAGAATGCCATCTGGCTGATGCCAGATTTCTCCTGAAACCACATTTTTGTCTGTGCCCTTCCTCTTCCTTTGCTTTCTTACAGGTTTCTTTTATAAATCACTGGCACAAGAATCTCCTTAGGCTCTGCTTTTAGGGAAACCTGACCTAAGACAACCTCCAAGGTACCTTGTTTATAACAGGTATTTATAATGTTTCTTCAATAAATAAATAGGCTCTCAGATCTCTCTGAAAGAAGGTGTTTGTCCAAATGTGGTTGCTTCCTTCACTGTAGATCCTCTCCAGTTATTTTCTCTTTTTTCCCAGTCTCTAATTATTAGGCACTTGTCTATTCCTCTCACTGTAAAAATTTTGATTTGATTGCATTTGTAAGACTCTCAAATTCTTCTGGAGATAAACTATAAACATGATTGAATAAATGCACAAAGCTATTGAAATGTTTCTGCAAAGATCTGAAACACTGTAGAAAACACGTGGCCAATGGAGAGTGTGAAATAATGGACCTCAGGATGGCAGGAATAAAAGTATAGAAATTTTCTTCAGTGGTATCCTATTCTTTTCTTTATACTTTCTAGGTTTAACTCTCTTAAGATGGCATTATAATTATTGAATTTATACAAATGATATGCATTTATATTATTGAAATCATGTGCTTTAAAGGCATTAAATAGTGAAGTGCATGTGGCTCAAGCAATTGGGCTCCTGTCTACCATATAGGAGGTCCAGGGTTCGATACATGGGGCCTCCAGGTGAAGGCAAGCTGGCCTACATGGTGAACTAGCCTGCACAGACTACTGCCCTGCGCAGGAGTACTGCCCATGCAGGAGTGTTGCCCTACATGGAGAGCTGGCCCAGCAAGATGATACAACCAAAAAAGACAGAGAGGAGAGACAATAAGAGATGCAGCAGACTAGGGAGCTGAAGACACAAGAGAATGATTGCCTCTCTCCTACTCTGGAAGGTCCCGGGATTGGTTCCTGGAGCCACCTAATGAGAATACAAGCAGACACAGAGGAACACACAGCAAATGGACAAAGAGAGCAGACAATGGAGGGAGGAGGGAGAAATAAATAAATCTTTAAAAAAATAATAAATAAAGGCTTTAAATATACTTGAAAATATTCATTTAAATTTAGTCCTTCTTTTTCATGGTCCCATAGACACATTACTAACTCGACTTAAGCAATGCAATAACAATCCCTGCTAGTGTAGAGCATACATGCTTTAGTGATTTTAGAACTGCAAATGATAATACAATGTAATGATCACAGCCTATGTTGCATACGGTTGTGAATTTAAAAAGCACAACACCATGCTGAACTTATCAAATACCAAGTGGTGAAAGTGGATATGGCTCAAGTGATAAGGCCTCCGCCTACCATATGGGAGGACCTGGGTTCAATCCCTGGGGCCTTCTGGTGAAAAACAAGAGAAAGCGTGCCTGTGTGGTGAACCAGTGCCTGCATTGTGAGCCAAGTGCCTGCACAATGAGCCTAGTGCCCATGTGGTAAGCCAAGTGCTGATGTGAGTGCCCACATGGTAAGCCGAGCACCCATGTGGGTGCCCGTGGGATGGGCCAATGCCCGCGCAGTGAGCCGAGTGCCCATGTGAGTGCCTGTTGTGGTAAGCCAAGTGCCCACATAGCAAGCCAGTGCCTGTGTGGCAAGCCGAGTGCCTGTGCAGCAAGCCAAGTGCCTGCATGGTGAGCCAGTGCCCACGCAAGTGAGTCATGCAGCAAGATGATGTCGCAACAAAAGAGTGGCAAAGGGGGGAGTCAAGGTGAAGCACAGGAGAGACCAGGAACTGAGGTGGCTCAATTGACAGGGAAATTCTCTCCACATCAAAGGTCCTCAGGATAAAATCCCAGTTAATCCTAAAGGAGAAAGATGAGAAGAGAAGACAAAAAGAGAGAAATAGATACAGAAGATCACAAAGGGAATGGACACAGACAGCAAAAACAGCAGGGGAGAGGAAGGGGGGGGGGAAGGTGAGGGGGCGGGGAAGAAAAATAATTAAATTGAAAAATGTAAAGAAATACACCAAGTGGTTGTCAAAATCTAAGTAAAAACTTGCTGGTTTTTAAGGAAAATGAGGAAAAGTAGGATTTACGCTATTTCTGCAGAATTCAAGAATCATTCTGAATACTGTTAGGCCAAGAAATTTGGAAATAAGGATACTTTCTTGTTTGCTTACATCACATAAAGAGACTTTTCTAACTTCTCTTAGAATTGCAGCACCACATTTATTTTGCAATAGCTTTACTCTCTCTGATAACTGAAATATTAAAAAAACACTAAAATTCTTTGAAATTAAAATTTGCTTTGAGAATTTTCTGATACCACTTGAGGGAACTCAAAATATTATGGAGTTTGTTCAAAGTTGAGGTCATGCATTATTTATTTGAAACGTAACTTGGTGGCTTTGAAAGTCATTAGGCCACATAAATGTTTCAGTTTCCAAATACCTTGCATTTCAGAAAACTTGCATGTTTATATTTCCCAAATTGATTAATAACTTGTAATTAATTCTTGGCTTTGGCAACCACCCACACATATATTCCCTGTGTCCCCAATGGAAAAACAGCTTTCTACTTGACACCAAATGGCTCTTAAAGTGTTGAGGTTGATGTTCTGAATAAAGATATTGATGCAGGAACATTAAATAATTCCACCACCTTGGTAGAAAATGTAAGTGTTTCTGTGGCAAAGTAGGTAATATTTATATGGCTCTTTCATAAGATATCTGTCACCAGAGTGCATTCAAAGTGCCTCTGGATTAATCCCATGACATACCTGGGGGCTAAATTCTGATAAAACAGATTCATTTAGATTGGAATCTTGAGTAATTTTACTGAGGTCACAAATTAATTCAATCCCACAGCTGGAAAGGTAGTACCTCTGTCTTCTGCTCCAGTGCCCCACTGACCAGGCAATGCTGGTTCACAACTTTTGGTGAGGGATAAACAGAGAATAGGGACAGACTTGACACTATTTATACTTTGGGGAGGCCACAAAAGGATCAACTGTATCAATCTACATTTGTTTCTCATAAAGTGTGGCCTTATTGAAAAAAAAATAAAGTGACTTTTTAAGTCAGTGCTTTGGTTAAATTCTCAATATTCTGCAAATCTGGGTTTAGGTATGAGACCTCAAAATAGAGGATAGGTGTTTCTTATTATACTGAATATTTAAAGAGAACAAGTAGCTCCATAACTTTGGAGAATCACTGAATGAATGCTTCTGGGCCTCAGTTTCCTTATTTAGTGTCCTGGAATGACCTCTATAGTTCCCTCTCAGCTCTAAAACGTGACGAGTTGATGTTTCTGAAATGAGTCCACAACCCAGGCCCATCCTCCTGAGCTGCGCTTTTGGGCCTCAAGGCGTGCAGTCTCCAGTGTGCGTGCCCATGAGATGGCGTACTTCCTACAGGAGAGACCAGTTGTCGGACCTATTCACATACATAAGTAAGTCATAGAGAGTTAATGAAGTTCTTTTGTTGCAGTACAAAAGTATGACTTTGACCTTTCATTTAAATAAATGTAAGAACCACAGCTCCTTGTGGTTTAGCTATCTCTCCAAGTATTATTGGAACAGTTTTGGTTACAATCTCTTTTTCTTGTTGACTAGCCTTCTCAGGGCACTTCATCTCTGCTTCATGTGCACTGAAGAAACTCATTAGGTAGAGTGAAGTTGATCCTAACGGATGACAGCCATACTGTCACTAAGTAGCTTCGATAGCTAACTTTATCTAAGGGATGGCCTGTTCTTACATGGCCTGGGCTGCATCTTATACTATGTCTTCTAGCATTTTTTATCCTTTGATTTATCTTTCCCACTAGTAAAAAGTGTGAGACAAAATTAGAAGATTCTTGTCTTTGCTACACAATTACACCTTGTGGGCCAACGTTGGATATTAACTTTATGAGCTTCTTTCACTTCTCCTTGCCTTACTTCATTGCTTCCGCAACCATATTTGATTCAGTTTTGGGAGCCACCAACCAGAGTGAGCAGGATGACCCAGGCGGCAGGAACCAGGAGCAATTGAGAAATACACATTTTCTGGTAATAAAGACCAAAATCATTCCTTGAAGCTTTTTAAAAAGTTTTCTCAAATTCTGATTCTTTATCTTGAGGGGCAATTAACTTGAAAGAATTCCCAAATGCTATTAAGAAAACTCATAAATATTAAACCATACCTCATGAGGTGAAACAGTTGATGGCAAGGTCACATGCTTATTGAAGCCTATTTGAGGTCTCATGAGTTAGGATAATGCAAGACATACTTTTGTTCTGAGAAATGTATCATATGACAAAAGGAAGAAGACTGTTAGGCAATTTTAATGTTCTCTATTGATTTCCCACTCAATCATTGAAATGAGGAATAAAATGATGGTACATATGGATGTCTTTATATTCACTTACTCTATTGAACATACAATATACAGCACTCAAAGAACATAAAACAAGAATTGAATAAAGTCAAAATATAAATGTGTATGGTCTG
The DNA here is from genome assembly GCF_030445035.2 of Dasypus novemcinctus. Classification (NCBI taxonomy): domain Eukaryota; kingdom Metazoa; phylum Chordata; class Mammalia; order Cingulata; family Dasypodidae; genus Dasypus; species Dasypus novemcinctus. Next base: position 41,562,902 of record NC_080683.1, on the reverse strand, counting down.
TACATGACATAATGACACAGATGCTATGTGATGTTTAATTTCTTCATATTCCCAAATGTCGTATTTCATACAAAGAGAATATGAATGTAAAATAAAGCATTAGATGATTTATCCTATGGTATAATTTATACTATAGTATGGTTTTCTCCCAAAGTGACCAATTCAACTCAATAATAGTTTTTGCAATAATGTATCCTTGACCTTTTATTAAAGTTAATTTTAATAGTCCCATAGGTAAACTGGGGATAACTAGATAATCCTAAATGACCAAACGAATTTCTAGAAAGACAGCAGTAAAGGTAAAGGCAGTATTATCAAGAATTGAAACACCAGTGAAGATTGCCCAAAGTCTGCTATGGAGAGTTGCAAATAGAAATGCTGGGATTAATGAAGATTTGATTATTTTTATTCATTGAGTGTCATATTTGGTTTTGAAAATTCAAAAAAGATGTTGGAGAAAGTTGCACAGCTCTTGGGACCTGAAGTGGGTGCACAATTTTCCAGGTACTCATCTAGATACGTCAGACAGGATCAAAAATAGCATCTCTTTTAAACTCTCAAGGTAATCCTTGAGGAGAGATCTTGAGGAAATTTCATGGGAAGTAAATGGAAAAAAATGTCATTTATGAACTAGGAAGCCTATAACATGTACAATAAACAAGGACTACTAGTTGTACCTCTATGATGTTATTTATAACAAATGTATATTTACAAACTTATATGTGGATCTAAGCCAAAAAAGCCTCTTTCCTATAATTTGTGTTCTCTCTAGGACCAGTGTTAAAACTATGATTTAAAATAATTCATTGATTTTTTCCAGCTAATAATACAAATTCTAAGTACAAAGACACTAGTCATAGCTTTAATGAGGTAATAGCAAAAACAAAGAGTATCTACAGCTGCAAGCAAAACAGATTCTTCCATCTGTCCCATAAAATCTAAGTGCTCACTCAATATGAAGCAGAGCTGGCATGACCATCCCAAAATACTCAAGACTGAGACAGGAACAAACAAAAGGGGGGAATGCAGCCATGGACCAAAGTAGACTAACAGTTATTGTAGTAATGGAAGAAAGATAGTGGTTACCAGAGGTTCTGAGGGAAGGGGAGGGAATAACAGACAGAACACAGGGCATTTTTAGGGCATTGGAATTGTTCTGCATGATATTGTGATGATGGAGACAGGCCATTATACATTTTGTCAAAATCTATGTAACTGTATGGTGCAAAGTGTAAACTATAATGTAAACTACAGACCTTGGTTAATAGCAACACTTCAATATTTGTTCATCAATTGTAATAAATGTACCACATTAATGTAAGAGTTATTAATAAGGGAAAACGTGGGAGGGGGAGGAGAGAGAGGGGTATATGGGAAATCCCCTATACTTTCAATTTAGCTTTTCTGTACTCTAAAACTTCTTTAAAAATAAAGTTTATTATATGAAAAAAAAAATGAGGGAATGAAATTGTGGATACCCTCACTATACATTTTAAAGGTCAATGAAAAACAGTTTTACAGTCTCCCTCTCATCTTACTGTGCAATTAGCCAAATTACTTCCTGAAATGGAAAGTTCATCACTATTCATTCTTTTCTCTACAAGACTGCGGCCACAGAATTTAGGTTGTGTAAGGATATTTAACTGCAGACCATTGTTAGTGGTTTCTACTGGGCCCTGCTTCACTTCATTGCAACCATGAGTCATTCTACAAGTGTGAAGTTAACTCTGTGGAATAAGCTATGCTAAAATATGATGAAAGGATTTTTTACTCTATAGTAAGGCAGGTCTAATTTGCCTTACTGGCTTGCTATGTTGTGTAAAGTTTTCACTGAATATGGTTGGACTTTAGGGGCATAGTTTCACTTGGAAAATATACCAAGTTCAATAAAAATAAACCAGCTTAAGGAAAATTTTGCTTATTATGAGTCCCACAGTATGTGTTGACTTCATAGAAGCAATGATTTTAATGTCCTTTTCTGATAGGGATTGATATAACCTGTAGCAGTTTGATATGGTTATGAAATCCAAAAATGTATCTTGTATTATGTTTGTAACCTGATCTGTACCTAGGCATGATTAAGTTATGATTAGGGCTTTGATTGGGCCACATTGTTAGGGCATTGTGTCCCCACCACTTGGTGGGTGGAACTCACAGATAAAAGACATGGCAAAGGACAGAGTTGGAGGGTTTTTGATGCTGGAGTTTTGATGTTGCGGTTTGATGCTGAAGCCTTAAGCTGGAGCCCCAGGATGTAAGCACACAGAGAAAAGAGAAGCCAGCCGCAGAAAGAGAAGAATGCCGAGCCCAGGAAGAAGCAAGCCCTGGGAAGAGAGAAACCCTGATCCCAGAGAGAAGCAAGACTCCGGAAGGGAGGAACCCAGGAAGCCTGAACCCTCACAGACATTGGCAGACATCTTGATCCAACATGTGAAAATAGACTTTGGTGATGGAAGTAACTTATGTTTTATGGCCTGGAATCTGTAATTCCTACCCCAAATAAAAACCAACCAATTGGGAAGTGGACATGGCTCAACTGATAGTGTCCATCTACTATATGGAGAGTCCAGGATTCCATCCCCAGGGTCTCCTGGCCCAAGTGGTAAGCTGGTCCACACACAGTGCTGCCATGCATGAGTGCTGTGCCATGCAGGGGTGCCCCCATGTAGGGGTGCCCCATGCACAAGGTGTGTGCCCCACAAGGAGAGCCACCCCACGTGAAAAAAGCACAGCCTGCCCAGGAGTGGCACTGCACACATGGAGAGCTGACACAGAAAGATGATGCAACAAAAAAGAGATGCAGTTTCCCAGTGCTGCCTGATAATGCAAGTAGATGCAGAACACACACCCACAGTGAAAGCACACAGAGAGCAAACCTCCAGGGGGAAGGGGAGAGAAATAAATAAAATAAACCTTAAAAAAAAACAACAACCAATTTCTGGTATTTTGTATCAGCACCCCTTTGGCTAATACATAACCCAATAATTATTAGAATATCATTTCTTTTGCTTGCTTTGTTTCAGCTAAAGCACATAAACTAGTTCAGAAAAAAACAAGCCAAAGAACAACAACAACAACAAAACCACACAAGGTATTTTTCTGTGAAAGTCTTGGTGAATGTATCCAAGAACAGTACAATTTATTAATAAAACAAATATTTATTGAGTTCTTGGCTACTTCAGTGATGAGAATACATCAACAATCAATTAGGCAAAAGGAAATTGACTACTCCACATTTATATATTTTTTATATAGTTAATTTTTATTAACTGGGCCTCAAAAGGTTTCTGGAGCATTAAGACATAGGTATGGACATCCAGATAAAGTATGATTTCAGGTAAAAGTTAAATAAAATGGGTTCAATGGAGGAACAATAGTGAAAACCTTAAAGAATTTGATGATTTTTAAAAAAAAAAATGAGATATTGCCTTTAGTTGAGCCCTAATATTCAGTTGCATATTTGCTTTATATTAAACAAACAGCTTCAGATCACTAGGAATGGGATGAGAATGATGATAGCTATCTCTTACACAGCATTTATTCATACCAGGTTTTACATATAACTCATTTAGTCCTCACATCAACCCTGTAGAGGGTATTACCATAATTTCCATTTTCTAACTGAGGAAGTTGAGGTTCAGAGAGTTTGAATAACTAGTCCAAGATCGCACAGCTAATGAGTGGTAAAGTCGGGATTTGAATTCAGGCAGTCTGGCCTCAGAGACTGTGCTGCAACTTCCATACTGTAACTCAAGTTTTCTGCACCATAAGAATCAAGCACACATACTGCCCACCTTGTCCTCTTATACATCTGCAGACTTGACCATCAGACTCCCACTTTGTTGAGGAAGTATGGTCTAGTTCCTTTGCCATAAAGTCTGGGCTGGTGCAAAGGAACACATCCTGACAGGGCTGAGGGCAGAGCAGGCTCAGGTTCCCTGTGCTGGTTAGAAGGCAAGCAATCCTGACCCCAGACACAGACTTCAAAGCCACCTTGATGTAAATACTTCTAGGGAAAGTAAAATCTGCACAAAAATGATGCAAGAGAACAATGGAGAGGAAGGTTGCCTGGAGAATTTCCAAATTCCCCTCACAGTCCCCAAAAAGGACATGTACAGCTAGAGAAAATAAACTGAGAGAAAGACATGAGGAGAGATTATAGGGGAATTAAAACTTAAAATTGCTGTCCAGGACCAAATTTAGGAATCAACAAGATGGAGTAAAAGAATGGAATATCATCTTGGTCCAACCAAATAAACTTCTGTCTTTGGCAAAAACGAACTGATTTCTCCAATAAATGTCTTTCACAGATCTAGTTATTTCTTTTAAAAAGGCCATGGTAGTTTCATTCTGACTTTGAGATAATTTAGACTTGTACTTAATGTAAAAAAACATATATATGTATAAATGTATAAAATAAAGGAAAAATCCAAAGATGTGTTAAAATAACGATCTTCTTTATCTTTTAGGTAAATATATTAGGAACATTAGGAGATCCTATAAAGAAGCTACATCTGATGGAACTTTTCTAAATGCCAGTTTTTGTGTGTGTTTTTTTTTTTTTTGATGTGTTTTGTATAAACACCTATGAGCATGTTCAGTTGCCTGAAATAGTCCACTTTCCACTAAGATGCTGCTCTGGGCTTCCAACTCCACCCTGCTCTTATTTTCCCCCCAGATTCCCCACTGCTGCCTCTTCTTCCTCACAATTTACTCCCTTATGCTCTTATATATTTTCTTGCAATTTTTATTTCCAATGCCCTCTCATTACTCAACTAAAACTTCTCTCTCACCTGCACCAATTTCAGCCACCTCTTCTCATTTCCAACATCTCTCCCTGAACGTTAATCACGTTGAACCCTCTGTGCATCTTGAAATTATCTCCCATTGGCTTCTTAGCATCACAGTGTCCTGGTCTCCTTCCTGACAATTCTCTGTCCTTGTCATGGGCTGAACAGCCTCTTGGCTTCCAACAAGGTGGTCCCCAACCTGTTCTCCCCTACAGCTCTCTGATATGTTCTCACCGTGGCTTAGGCTACATACTCAACATTAGTAGAATTTTAAAAATTATTTGTTAATTCATAAAGGATGTGAGACACAAAATGCACCAGCCAAATATTTTACCTGTGGGAGTTCAAAAAGGTAAAATAAAAAAATTTTAATGCCTTGCCAGATTCCAAGAAGAAAAATAAAGTCCACAAATATTAGATATACATGGCTGCTTAACACTGTTGAGGTTAAGAGCAGCTTTTAAGTTGAAGAAGCACATTACCTCTACACTTTTTAAAATGAATTCTTTATAAATTAAGATTTAGCAGCTTTAAAAACAAAATAATAAGTCAACTAGTGAAAATTTCAGACAGGTTTAGTACTTGCAAAAATATTTTTTAATTGTGCTTATAGTAATAGAAAACTCTGCACAAAGGAATAAAGAGAAAAAGAAAAATGAATTCATTAATCAGAATTCTTATGCTTTAATAAAAATAACAGGAACAATATTAAAATGTTTCTATAATGTTTGGTATTTTTCAAAGTATCTTTACATGTGACAGCCACGCTTGAAACTTACCATGATTGTAAGAAATTAGTAGAGTAATAGCTATATAATCCATCTAATGGTTGAAGAAAACCAACAAGTTAATGATTTGTCTAAAATCTGCTTTCCCTGAAGGTGTCATAAAAGCTTAATGTATAAGGTGTGAGATAGGGGTTTTCTTTCTTTTTTGTTTTTAAGAGTTATTCATTTCTCCCTCCTCCCTCCATTGTCTGCTCTCTGTGTCCATTCACTGTGTGTTCTTCTGTGTCTGCTTGTATTTTCATTAGGCAGCTCTGGGAATTGGTCCTGGGACCTTCCAGAGAGGGACAGAGGCGATCATTCTCTTGCGCCATCTCAGCTCCCTAATCTGCTGCATCTTATACAGCTGATCTTATACATTAAGCTGCTGATCTTATATATTAAGTTTAAAACCTGTGACATATTTCATATTTACTTGCAATAACCTTAGTGATAATCAATTCCTTCCTGGTCAAATACTTGTAATCAAAATGTAAGAGTTTTTTTGACAATGGATCAATGAGAAGAATTTAAAATTCATAGATTTTACTGTTTTTTCCCTCTGCAAACTTCAGTGAAATGGAAAAAGTATTGGTCTTAGCTTTCAGTATACATGCAAGAATGTATGTATGTATGTATGCAGACATATTCACAGACATGTATATTTTTAAAAGCCTAGGTGCTACCTAACTCTTAAGCAGAGAAGAAATGATGGCATTCCGATTGACCTAAACATAAATGAGTAAGAATACTCATTTTAAAAATTCATTTTTCCCCTTTAAATAGCTTATAAAGTAGATAAAACACTGAGCTTAATTGGAAATAATCATCTATAAATGTGGACAATGTCAATAATACCTGCTCTAACTATTTTGCTCAATAAATATAGCATTTGTAAAAGGGCACTAGTTATAATGACAAACTATGCCTAACAGTGTCGATAAAATTCCATTACATTCTTTAGTTTCTGACACTATATTACTGTTGGTAGAAGATAAAGTAAAGGTAATATAAATTTATCTAGACTATACCAATTTATAAATGGAGTAAATTTGCATAAAACAGTCATTGAACTTTAAAATATGAATAATTTCCTTCATAATTACCGTGAATAATACATAAGTTTAATTTATTCTTTAACCTACCTTCTTCTGAAATGCAAGCATTGATAGGGTACAATTTAAAAGTGAAGCATTATTATTTTTAAAAAGCCTCATTTGAATTTTTTTTCATTTCAGCTAGTATCTGACAAAGTCTCTCATAATTATCTTACAAGCTAAATGAAGAAATATGGGTGGAGAGGAAATACAGTTCAGGCTCATTTGCAACTGATTTGATTATCATGCCACAAAAATACCAATGGTGGACGAGAAGACACCCTCTGCTGGTGTTACTAGGGTTTTCAGGCCATGTTCTGACCAGGATTTTTAAAAATGATTTTAATGAAGACTTAAAAGAAAGGTTTATTAAGTTTTAAGGTGACCAAAGACTGGGAGCTATCTCACTAGAAAACAGGATTTAAATTCTTAAAAAAAGTCCCCATAGGACGGTATTGGGGATCACAATCCAGAAGATGAAAGGATCAGTGGACTGGGAGAGAGTGTAAACTATAACCCATGCTGTGTAGAGTGCTCCAAAATGCAATGAATGTACCACACTAATGAAAGAAGTTGTCCATGTGGGAGGAGTGGAGGGTGTGGGGAGTGGGGTATATAAGAACCTCTTATATTTTTTAATGTAAAATTTTGTATGCTCTATACCTTTAAAAAAAGATAATAAAAAATGAAAATAATATCAAAATCCCACTCATCTGGATCCAAAAAAAAGAAATGATGAGGATTAATTCCTACTCTGAGTTTCAAGAAGACAAGTCTACAGCAATAGAATAGGAGAAGATTTGACTTGGCAGCAGTTTTCATTAAAACAAAGATGGGGGTCAGGGCAAGGGAGACATTTTAATTGACCACATGTCAGTACAAGCCAAAAGGGCAATACTATACAATGAAGCATTGCTTCAATCCTAGGCTACAATAGAAGTGCTTTATCTATAGTACAGTGCATACTTGCCACATTTTACCCTACTGCAAATAAGACCAGTTTCATTCTTGATAACCCCTAGAAATTTAATGAGTGTGTTTTGGAAAAGAGAACTAGTATCTTGGGGGAGTGGGGCAAGAATCTATATGATAAGAGAAAAAGTTAAGAGAATTGGGATTTTGTTAACTTGATGAAAGGTATAATAAATGCACCTGATGTATTTGAAGGAACAGATTTGTATGTTGTGCCAGAGGACAGAACTTGAAGTAATACATAGAAATGACTACTAAACATACTTCAGGTTAATAGACTGGGACAGTAAAAAATAACACAGAATCTAGGGTCAGAATCCACAAATTCATGCCCTGGCTCCCTTTTTATTAGCTCTGTGGCTTTAGGCAGGGTACCTAAACTCTCTGAGACATAGAATACTCATCCATAAATTAACAGAAGTTGATAGTACATGCTCCATTTGCACAAAGACTTTTCACTAATAATCATATGAGAAAGCACACATAAAAATGTTTCTAGATTATAAAATTATTTGAAAATAGAAATGTAACAACAAATCATGAGAAAGGACACCCTACTGCTGAAAGTATTCAAGCAAAGCTAACCAGTTGTTGCTGTAGGGGATCCTTGTACTGGGGGATAATCAGACTAAACAAGACCAGAGAACTGAAGATTATTGCTATACTCCCAATTGCAAGTACAAATTATTCACTTACTGCCTATTTTTGTCTCAATCTAAAGCAGAGGTTCTTAACCAGGGGGTCTGAGACTGAATTGGAAAAAGTCATTTTATTATATTTGTTTTCTCTGACCTCTAACTGAAATCTAGCATTTCCCTCACATATGAATATATGCAATAAATTACAGTTGTATTCATTTCATATCACATTACAGTGGTTGCATACCTCGAAAAATTGCTTATGTTCATCCATACTTCAAAATTAGAGTAGTTGTTAGACCTGATGTTAGTTGAGTGTAATAAAACTATCTGCCACTACATTCTGAGAAGGGGTCCATGGTTTTCACCTGACTGGCAAAGGGGTCCATGGAACAAAATGGTTAACAACCCCTGATCTAAAGGCAGTGATAAAAGGAGAGTTACAAAGAGTCAATAATTTCAATAATTTGGCTAAATAATATAGTTAATAACCAGTCTTTACAGAATTCATAAATGGACTAGAAATCCACAAAGATACTTGTCAACTTAACTCGGAAACCCAAAATATGACCAATTGCTTTGGATCAAATTACAGTTAATTCATTTTACTAAAACTATACCTCTACATTTGTGCTGTCAATCTTAAAAACACAGAGAATTTTATGAATTGTAAAACCGCTGTCAAAGTCTCAAATCTCAAATTTCAGGCTCTAGATAGTTGATACTGTCCTTATGTCCATTTGCTTGCTATAATTTGGTTTTATTTTTACTAGTGTTCAGAAATAAGTAACCCCTGGGTTGGTAAAGCCTGCCAGTTGTTCAAAGTTTACTTACCCTCTGACCCTCTTTTCCAGGTGGACCTTGGGGGCCTTGCATCTCTAGAGAACCCTATAAGGAAAAAGTGACACATCTTAATAGAATGTTTCAAGTACACCTGCCTCAGGAAGAATATTATCAAAATTAATCCCTACTTAATTGATTAAACATAACTTTTAAAGTGACTTTGAGCTCTTCTAAAGTAGTTAGACATGTAATATGTTAATAACAATGATTTGACCTTTTTGGCTTCTCTTAGTAGATGACTCCAGCAAAGAAAAAAAAAGACAGCTTCAAACCAGGACTGAGGCCACATATTCACTCCCAGTGAACTCCTATATGATTGGAACCACGTTTCACCAAACTGTCATAAAAATGGTAACTATATTTGCAAGCAGGGAAAAAAATCTCTTCATATATTAAAACTCCATAGATGAATCCAATGAAATGGTTGAGAGTAGCTTTGTAAGTATGATCTAAGAAAACACATGGCTATGAGGTTGTATTCAAACATGTTTATTCATAACATTGTAATTGTTAGCATCACAGACATTATTTAATACTTTCTTATAACATTGTCAAATGGTGGGGAAATTAATAATTTGTTTCATATTATAAAAATGGCACAGGAAATACCAGGTGTCATTAATCTGGAAATCAAATCTTTTAGTTTTTACTATTAGACAGGAATTCCTACTCAAAATCATGACAGTGCTATTTTTAAAAAATCATAAACAGTATTCCTGGTTATCTGTTACTTCTTGGCTAGCTTCTTCTCAATCTCCCTGTTGCTTGTTTCCCCATTCAATCTTTAAATGTGGGAGATTTTAAGCTAATTTTCTTCTCGGTTCACATCTTCTTTCCATGAATCATATACTTGTGGGCTTCAGATTCTCTAGGCTAGTGACTCACAGATTTACAACCCCAGTTTATCTTCTGAGCTGGAGATCCACTTTGACAACTGCCTGGTTTGATATGCCCACTCAGCCATCTCACAGTCATCTGAAATATAGGATGTCAAAAACTGAACACATGACCCTCCTTCCTATACTGGATTTCCTTCCAGCGCTCCTCAACTCAATAAATACCCATAACACCCTCCTTGTACTCATGCCAGAAATCTAGAACTCATCCTCCATATTTTCTCTCCCAAACTTCTATCCTTCAACCAAGTCTGGTTGGTTTTACATCCAAAATATACTTTGATCCATCTATTTGTCTCCTTTGCTGCTGCCCCCACCTAGTCCAAGCCATTATTGGCTCTTGCTGGGTGTATTAATCAGCCAAAGGGGTGCTGATGTAAAATACCAGAAATCTGTTGGGTTTTATAAAGGGGTAGAAGCTTACAGTTACCAGGCCATAAAGTGTAAATTACTTCCCTCACCAAAGTCTGTTGCCACGTGTTGGAGCAAGATGGCTGCCAACGTCTGCAAGGGTCCAGGCTTTTTTTTCCTCTTAAGGTTCTGTGGTCGCAGCTTCTTCCAATATTAGCTGTAGGCTGGGATAAGTCTCATCTCTCCCTCAGGGTTTGTTTTTCTCTGGGCTCAGCTGCTCTGTTCTTTCTACAAGGTCAGGCTCTCTCCTGGGGCCTCTGCTATGTCTGGACCTGTCTTTACTCCTCTGTGTTCCCCTCCTTTGTGTTTATTTCCCAGGGCTTGAGCATTAAAACTCCAGCCTCCCTTCTCTGCAGTGTGGTTTCTCTGTGTGTCCCCACCCACTGAGGGGGCAGAGACTCAGCATCCGACTGACTCTTCCACAATCAAAGCTGTAATCATTATTTAATCAAGTAAAAGTGAAACCTCTGAACCCAAGATAATCTAATATGACCAGACCAGTTCACAAACATAATCCACTATCTATTTTTGGAATTCATAAATAATGCCAAAGTGCTACTCTTGGTCATCTGTAAGACGTTCCTACTTGACCCTTGATTGTCCCCACTTGAATCTCCCTATGATAGCCAAAGTCACCTTCAGAAAACCCAGCCTGATCTTCCCTGGTTCTCCACATGAAGAGATGAGTGCCTTGTTCCATAGTCTTACAGTGCCTTGTATTTTTCCTTTTAAGTTATTATCACAACTACATTTACATGATTGTGTAATGATTTACTTCTCTCATCAGGCTCTAAGCTACAATGGTAGAACCCATGTCTTATTCATCATGGTATATTTAAAGCCTATTAATGGCTGATTGAAAAACATTCACATTGCGAAATCAATTCTCTCTAATAAAATTTTTTGATAAAGACAGTCATTATCAAGAGGTTTGCCTAATATTCATAACCTATCATATATTAAATGCTTTGAATGACTTGCAATAAGTAAGAAATCTAATAATATCTAATCAAACAAATCCGAATTCACCTTCATTCCAGAAGAAATACCCTTTTAAAAATAATTAGGATCTACTTTTTATAATATGAACCTGTACTTTAAAAATCATTGCTACTTTAAAATAAAGTGCCAGATGTGCTTATAATGGCCCATAATTATTATGTACATATTCACTTCCTTATTTTTCATAGAAACTAAATTTTCATAAACATAAAATGCACAATTTCATCATCTATTTTAAAAAAAAAATTCGTTTCGAATAAAGAAAAGTGATAGATATTTTAATTTTTCCTTCAGATAGCTTTCATTTGTTTAAAGCTATCAGAATTCAGTATAAGTTATTGTAACTAATTTTCAAAAAACTTTTGTGTACCACTGATTCTCAGTGTTTACCCGCATCTTTCTGATTGCCTCCCTACAATAGAATAATAACATTTGCATATATTGCTTTCATTTCTATCTTTTATCTACTTTTGGCACAATTTATGTTACAGGGGTTCATGGAGACTATGTTTTATTAATTTTGGCAGGAATAAATCCAGGGAAAGACAAAAGTGATCAGTTCAGTTTGTTGTTACAAAAAAACAACAACACATCTTCCAAATGATATATAACCAAGGAATGTTGACTAATTACACTAGCTTTCATTTCGCAAAGGATGGTAAATTCCTAACATGTATAAAAAGAACAAATGTTGAAATCTCATTTGCACCCAGTATTAATTACATTATAATTACAGGGAGTTGGGTCATTTTTTATAAAACTGACACAATCTTGACTCTAGATTAAACTCTTCCCATCACCCTTTGTATATCTGTTTATCATTTCATGAATAGTCAATCTAATATACAACACTTTTGATTGCCAGTCAAATATTGACAGCTCTTTCACTGTTTTCAAACACGAGTTACCTAAACATACACATACCAAACATTCATCAGGGAGTAAGATTATTTCTGAGACATGGATAATCAAAATTCCACTTTCTTTACTAGTTGGAGAAATTATAACCAAAGTCCACACAATGCAAAAATACTAATTTTGATTTGGAATATATTCAACAAATTTAAAAACTATGAGAACCATTTGCATGTGAAGTGTAATAGTAAGATTGCACTCATAAACATAAACTCACTTACATGCCTCCTGGATGTTCATAATTCTGAATGCCCCTCAGCTTTTCTTAGTTTAGGAACCAGGTAGGAGTTTGATGAAAAAATCAGGAAATTCTTTTTAATCTTCAATGGATTATTCAGTATTTGGATTACTCATGGCCAATTTCTAATCCTAGTTATATTCATCTGATACTCAGGGCATTTTGGAGCTGCCTTTGTTGGCATTTGCAAAAAAAAAAAATAGTTTTAATAGTACCGTGTGTAAAACATAGATCAACCAATTACAGGAATCTTGTGAGTAGTGAGTCAACTAAATTTTCTCCAAATTCTGTCACTTTTAAGACTCCTAACGAATTTTACCTTCAGTTTTTATTTCCAGAAAATGAGAACATGCCTCTTTTACACTTTTTTTTTTCAGATAAAATTATATATGTGAAGGCAGTTTACAAAGTTTAATATTCTAAAGGAGCATGGCTCCTTTCTTTGGACTCTTATAGTATGCTGATCTACCTTAGTCACTGCCACATTAAGCCTTAAACTTGAAAGAAATAGAAATTCCAAATTAAAGTCCTACTTTCAATCCTTTCCCTCTCCTTACCTATCTCTTCAGTTCACTGCTTGTAAGTAGGGCTTTGGGTATCAGCACTGGGTAAAATAAGAACTGAGATTTGGGAGTCTAGACCTACATCAGGAATTGGGGTATTAAGCAGCAGTGTCTTCTCCTCCTTCTCTCTCCTGCCTTAACTCACTAATATGGTGGATATATATATGTATATAAACATCCCTCTATTTACTTAATAATCAATTGCATTCAAGTTAATTTGGACACAAGCAATATGCACCAATTTGAGCTTGAAAATTTAGGACAAGCCCAACTAGCTGATCAATTCAAAATGCATTTCAAAATCGTACCCAAGCATTAACACCCAGCAACCTCTTCCTGGCATTCATGATCCCTCCCTCAACCCCTCCCCCTCCTCCTAGAGTGACTGTAGGTCCTAGAATCTCTTCCGCCCTCTTTTTGTACTCTGGCCTTATAAGTACCATTATGCATGCAATTTCACTTATCTCCTATACCTGACTCTGCATTTTAGAGGGCGGAAGGTCATTCAACTCCCTCGTCTTCTACCATGCTCACAGAAGGGACTCAATAAATATTTGGTAAATTGGATCTTAAAGAAGAAAACCTTGGGATTGAACAATACAGGGGTGATAGTGGGTGGGGAACAGTTTTCTGCTTTACATAAAATGAATTTTATTTTCAAAACTTGGAGTTGTACTTCAATGCCACACTGGAGAACTTTCAGTCTTGTGTAACCTTCCCAACCTGAAGTGATCATTCCATCTTCTGAGGTTTTAAAGCAAAATTGCCTTGCAGTTCATTTAAGAATTACTCATTTACCACCTGTGACACCATATCTTTTACAGAAGTTATTTAAATCTTTGATCACTACTTGCCTTTTTACTGATTTATACCATTTCTCTAATTAGAGAATAATGTTCTTAGGTATCTTTATATTTGACACATTGCATATTCTATATATTTTTTTTCTTCCTTGATTTAATTTTCCTGAGAATAATGCCTATCCATATGTTTTCTTTTCCCACCCACTTAATCTACTATGATAATAATTATAATTTGAGCTATTCCTAAGATTTTACAAACATATAGATTTTTGCTCTTTTGAATGCAAAACTTGAAAAGTATTTAGAATTTTCACAATATAAACATCTGCATATGTCTATACAGGGCATTCATTGTCTTTCTTAGTAGAATTCTGGACATTAAAGCTGTTGACAAAGAATGGAATTCATTAAGCTCTTACCTCTTGTGGCTAGGATAAAAAAGTGCTAAAGAATAGGCCTAGCCAGCTAAACCATTTTAAGACCCAGTGGATAGCTATTACAGTGTGTTAAATTTCACAGAGCTCTCTCTGGAGTAGCTGCTGATTAAGAAAAGCTAGAGCTTATCATCACAGAAGTCCATGCAAATATTGAACAGAAATTACTTAGAATTAACTAGTTTCAGAACAGGATTTTGAAGTGTATAACAAATGCAACAGATGTTTAGCAGTGTTAATAGGGTAGATTAATTGTATTTGAACATATTTTCATTTGTGAAAAGTAGCAATGTATATTCATAACTTCTCAATCAAGGATAGGAGATAAAGTAAAAAAAAAAGGATGTTTAATTTTAAAGTACTGCCAAGAATGTTGTAGCACATCTGATACTTAAAACCCACTTGAACAAAAATGTTATGCAAGTAAGTATATTTTTAAAAGTTATGATCATTGTTTTAGAATATGCTCCATTGACTTGAAACATAAGATCAAGCAGCCTCTGAATAAATTCTTAAAATACTACTAGTGCATTTTCTGTGTTCCCAATCAACTATATAAAATTAAAATGGAAAATAGAGTTTCGCTGTCTTTATAGAAAAAGCCATGCCTTTAATAGCTGAACAACAGAAATAAATTCTGTAAGGTGGGAACATCAGAATGAGGAAATTCTGCTTTACATAGTTCTGCTTTTCTGTATACATAGTTCTCTTAAAAACAAATTATCTTATGAGAGGAAATATGTTTATGAAAGCAAAGTAAAAAATATAATAGATAAATAATCCAGTCAAGGGAAGTGATTTTCATATTTGTCACTGGAAGTAGAAATTGAGGATGCTTACATTAATAAACTAAAGGGGTGACCAGTTTTATGTTATTTCACCAAATTACTGTGACACGTGAAAAAATTTCCCTAGGGAAAGTATTCAGAAAAGGAATTCTATGCTATATATTAAAAGCCTATCATTTTATCACAAGTTGTTAGGAAATAGGCATCTTTGAAATAAAGAACAATAGAATCTCTGATATATACTAAACAAAGGCCCTTACAGTTACTCTCTGTAAAACTGACAAGAGAAGACTAGGAAGAGCTGTCACTAGAAAGAAAATCTTAAGGAATATTAGTGTGGTCAGGAATGTTTCAATCATTACCAGTTGCAGTAAACAAGTCCCATAGGTGGATGGACACTTTTATCCTATCTATAACAATAAATAGAGATCATATGTAGTGCTTTCAAAGCTTAATTTCAGAAAGCCCTAACATCATTTCAGACATGGACATAATGAATTATGATTTTCCATGTGGTTTCAAGGGCACATTTTAATAATAATCTTTTCCCATATTTTCTGAACTCAGGAAGCACATTTATTTTTATTATAAAAATTCTGAAATAGCATATTGAGTCATCCAATAAAAAAAGAAATATTAAGAATTAAAAAACAGTTTATGCATCTGGAATGCTATTGGAACATTTGCACTTACTACAAACTTTCTGTAAAAATTACTTTTGTCCCTATTAGGGAACTTTCCATTTTGTAATTTGTACATATCCTCAGTTTCTTTCTGCTCTCCATGTAAGTTAACACGGTGCCTTGTACTTTTAAGAGGTGTTGAGTGGATTCTTATACTTCTCTTGGTACTTCTGCAGTAGTGAGAATATTAATTGCTATTACCAAAGAAAATCCAATTAGATAATTATATTCTTTATCCCCAAATCCAACTTGATACTGAAACAACCCAAGGTATTTAGGTATTTTTACTTCTTATATGGAAGTGCTGAAAAATAGACGCTGTACTTTATTTGGAGATGTTTGCCCTCCATTAAAGGAAGAAATGTAACCTGTATTCTTTAATTTACCCCACACAGATGAGGACTAAGTACTTTACTTTTTTGGAAAAAAAAAAAAAACCCAATATAAAGCCAAGAGATTTAAAGTATCTATACAAATCATTAATAAATACTACTGACCACATTATTTAAGAATACCTTCATCATTTTTAAATAATGCTGCATATTTGGTAGATATTCTTGATTGAATTTTATTTATCTATCACAAGCACTTTCATATTTTTATAATTTCACATTTGGTAATTATTCCTGACTATGAAAAATTTTGTGTAGATTTGTTTTACTTTGACTCTAACCTAGTAAATGAAACCATTTGATTTCAGTTTACTCAAGGTCTGTTGACAAGTCAAAAATTGGTAGGTCATGGTCTGTCAAATCCATTTGTATCATCTGTCTCAATGATTTATGCAAGGAAACATATGACTGATTCAGTTTTAATGATTAGACTGACCATGAAAACAGTCTGCATTTTTGGATTGGCCTTGCCATACATCAATGGGCACATGGAGACATGGTTTCACTGCAGACTGAAGGGAATATCCATATGTAGGCAGTTTTAAATGTCCTTCTTATGCCATAGAAGGATGGACAACATGGTGGAAATATAATTTCAAATTTAATATCATCAGTGAATTTTATATTTGTGCTATGTTAGTGATTGAATCATGTATCCCATAAAGATATGTTATTAGTTAAGTGTGGACTCATTTGTAAATAGGATCTTTAAAGATCCTATTTAGATGAGAACAAATTGAATCAGGGCAGGCCTTTATCCATATGACTGGAGTCAATATAGGCAAAAGAAATTCAGACACTGTCAGAGAAGGCAGAAGTCATAAGAAGTTAGAGACTGAATCAGATTGCCAGGTGACAGAGGCAGAGATGCAAGCCAAGAGACCCCAGGGATTTGTGTCAAATTAGCACCAGGATGGTACATATTCTAGGAGAAAGTGTGACCTCACAAGACCTTGATTTTGTACTTCTAGTCTCCAAAACTGTAAGACAATAAATTTCTGTTCTAAAACCAACCAGTATGGTCCTTAACAAGGACTATAGCAGTCCTTGTCAATTAAGACAGGTTATAATTTATAACATAAATTATAGACTACAAAAAACTTTAATAATTTTTATCCTCAGTACAGAGATTGTCACGCCCCACAGGAAAGACCTAGGTATTTGGTGCAGATAATTGTGAAAATAGTTAATACAATATCAGGCTAAGGAAGTTGCAATTCAGTGGGGTGGTGAATTCCATTGAGGGTTAAAGAAATTTTAAAAGCATATCGAAGTGGTTTTCTTTTGCACTTCTTTCTACTGACCTCCTTTTATTTCTGCCAGAGTTATCAACTTTCCTTAGGAGGATTAAGATTGATAGAGCTTAAATGTAAAGACAATGGAAGAGTCAATATTTGACTTTTGATAGCTGGAAAAGATTGTGAGTCCACAGACGATAGCAGTGTGGAAGCCAGGCTCTGTTAAACTTTAGAAAACTTTTCTAAATTCCAAGTGCATCATCAATACATATCAAGAGATTCCCTCAGAGATCATAAAGTTTGAACATGGATCATAAGGCACAGAGAAAAGAGAATCTAGGGTAGCTCTACCCAGTCAGAAAGAAAATGTAGAAGAAGCCCTTCTCTTTTGTTTCCTGAATGGAGAGTTTCATAAGAAGATGGTGAACACGTCTAGCTTTCTCTCTTCTTAGGAAACCAAGAGGGATAAGAATTCAAAGGCATTGAACTTCTCAGCACAAAGCTTATGCTACAAGAGAGGGTAGCAAAACCTTTATTATAATTTTGAGGGAAATTAATTTCAACCTAGAATTCTTTACCAAGAGAAACTATCAATCAAGTGTAAGAATAATATAAAAACATTTTTAGATGTGCAAAATCTCATAAAATTTACCTCCTGTGATGGTTAATTTTATGTCAATTTGGCTAGGCTATGGCATCTAGCAGTTTTGTCAAACACTGGCCTGGATGTTGCTGTGGAGGTATTTTGTAGATGGGATTACCATCTACAGTCAGTTGACTTTAAGAAAATGAGATTACCCTCCATCGTGTGGGTAACTCTAATCAATTGGAAACCTTAAATGTGAAGAACTGAGAGTTCTGTGAGGAAGAAGCAATTCTGCGTCAAGAGCACACTCCCCAAGAAAAGAGATGGCAATGAAAAGAAGCAGTGGAATCAAGGCACAGAAAAAGCAAAGAGAATCACAAAATGAGAATTTTGTAGTTGACCTAGAAAACTACTAGTCAAGGATGGAGCAGGAGGTCTGAATGGGACTCTCAAAAAACTAGTGACTCAATAAGAGAATTTGAAAAACATGGAAGATAATTACAGAGAAAATAGAAAGGTAATTGGAAACACGAGGAAAAACAACAACAATCTACTTAAGAAAGGAAAAGTCCATAGGTTGAGTCAGCAAATAATAATATTTACATAGTCATAAAAATGTAAACATTTTATATTTTCATTCTGTTAACCACTCATTTATGGCTGGATATACAGGTTGTTGCCATTTTTTTTACTATTTCTCAAATAATGCTGAGATGTATATCTTTGCAAATGCATTATTTCATAAATGAGTGAGATTATCTGTAGCTATATTTTCTGGTTCAAAACAGACTTGAAGTTTTGATAGCAGCATCAAATTGCCCTCCATAGGGACTGTATCCTCAGAAATTATGAGTGTATTCTTCCACAATTTTTCTTACATAGTGTGCTATCAAACTTTTTGAACTTTGCCAGTCTTGTAAGTGAAAAATAGTATATCAGACTAGGTCTAGTTCATATTTCTCTAATTATGAGTGAATCTGAGTGTCTTTTCATATGTTTAAGAGCCATCATATTCTTTTTTTGAACTCTCTTCACATCTTTGTCCACCTTTTTTGTTTTTTTTAACTGGGTTATTGGTCTTTTTTAAATTGATTTTTAAAAGTCTTTATATCTATTAGAAAATTTAGTCCTTTGTCTATGAGGAATTGTAATTATTTCCTCCAGTTTGCTATTTATTTGTCTTTGACTTTATGATTTTTTTTTTTTTTTTGCCATAAAGTAATTGCTTTGTCATGTGTCAAAGTTACTACTTTTCTTTAATCCTTTCTGGGCTTTCATACTTAAAAGGTTATTCTTTATTATTTTTCTGAATTCCTCTATATTGCTTTGGGCTTCTCTGGTTTAGTTTTTCACTTTTAAATTTTTTTATCCATCTGATATTTTTATTGGTATAGTAGTGATGTAGGGTTCCAACTTCGTTGTTTTCAGATGCTATACAGTAGTCTCCAAAGCATTTATTGAAAAATTATATTTTTTATGAGCTTTTCACAGTAGTTTGATTTTTTAACCACATAAGTGTGTTGACTTGAAAAATATTAAAATTTTATTTAAAAACATTAAGTAAATTAAGGCTAATAAACCTGAGACTCAATGTTCACTTATTGTGCCTACATTCAAGTTTAGCATTTGAAATAGCAAGGAATAATTTTCATATTTGGTAACTTGTCCTAAAGCATACAAGCAAATAAGTTCCCATTACTGTTAATAGAAGCTGTTCCCACATTGCACAATTTGCCACCAATTTGGTTAACACAGAATGGCTATTATTAGCATATAAAATACCTTTAATTATCACTTTGTCACTAGATTCAACTTGTACTTATTGGTGGCAGAAGCAAGGAGATGGCCTTTACAAATTGAATAAGCTTTGTTAATTTGTAGAATATTTGAAAAAAAAATTCCAGGGTGGCTGTTTAGATATTAAAATAATTCTTAATTCACAAAATCAGTGAGAATTATCTATGAATTAAGACTCAGCTATATAGTATATTTGGTCATTTACATCCTAACAGGAAAAATACTTGCATTGTCTATTTGCTAACATTTTGTGGATGTTAAGTGGGAAAATCTGTGCTAGAAGCTTTTATACTAACAAAAATGATTGATTCTGAAAATAATGTTAAAATATTGAGACCAAATTAAATATATCTGAGAGCTAACTCCATCTCTGTGGAAATTTTATTAGCAGTCAATGAACAAATCAGTCTATATACAAATACTTTAAACACACTCTTTTAAGAATAGAGTCGCACTGTCCAGCTATTTTACAAACAGAATTAAGTAAAGGCTGTGTCAATGTAATTTCAATTCACTGGGAAGTAACATTAATGAGATAAATAATGATATATCATGTAGATACACCTTCTACTCTCCAAACACCAGAATGCTGTTCTAGTGTCACTTTTCAGTCTGTTGGGTTGATAACATGATGTGCTTGCCAAAGTACCAGATTGTGAAGTTCTCAAAGCCAGGAACAATCTCCCTAATTTTCAAGCTACCAAACACTGGAAAGTTCACATTAAAATAAATTACAATTAGTGTTTCCTTAATATTTAAATGAAATGGAGCAATCAGAAAGTTATTTTCAAACTTCTGAAAAAGACTAATTAGTGTATCAAGTGAACAAATCAAGATAATTTGAGAGTCTTTGTAGTAATAAAGATCCATAACAAGAAAACAAAAAATATTGAAAAAGTGTGGGCAGAAGAAAAAAGACTTCTATATTTGCACAGAATCAAAAGGTAGAAACCCTAGTACAATCAATAAATCCTTTAATGACTGCCCACAAATTTACAATAATAAATTAGGAAGGGGATATATAATTGACATTTATTGAACATCTTCTGCTATGTCAGGAGTTGCACTAGTCACTTTACATATGCAATTTTATTTAATCCCCAAACTCCAAGAAATAAGAGAAAACAAACTCTCTAAAGGTAACACAGCCAATAAGTGGTTGTGCTGAGCTCCAAACTCAAGTACGTTTGACCCACAAACCTATTCTACTTCCAATGTAATCTACTTCTTCTTCCAAAGAAATCTTTGGAGCATAAGATTTATTTGAATATTCTTCCTATTAATCCATGAATGTGGTTTCAGGCCAGTCATATCAGATTTAATAAAACAGGATTATCCTCGATGACATTTTTATTGATACATGAAGGTATTAAACTTTCCCAATATATTATAGTAGGAAACTAAATAGTGGTTGTGAAATAGAAATGGCACTCCAAAGGACATAGAAAGAAAAATCAACAGCACAGACTGAAAAGAATTAACAAGAGCAGAACACCAAAAGCTGGTGGTCAGAAGCTCAATGAGGCAGCAGTAGAGTGAGTAGTGGTGTGGTAAACAAAAGAACAGTTGGTAGGATTTGTTAAAATGAAATGCAACGCACAAGACCTAGTTGCTAGATAGACTTCTCCATGAGTCTTTAGCGTTTCTACATGTGTTGTGAGGCAGTAATGGCTCTTTGTTCTGGGTTATCTTTTTACTCTCCAGGTGGCAGCCTAGCCAACAGGGAACCTAAAGGATTCAAATTTAATTCTGGTTCAGCCGCCTGGATTCTCTTGTTAGACTAACATGTTCCTTGATCAAAAGGATAATGAACACTTGGTTTAGTACATTGCTCAATGAGTTCCCTTATGGTAGCCCACATGAACCAAAGTGGGGGACAGAATGTGTCTCTGTAATTTTTGTAAATATGTCCTTGCCCTTTTTTCTGTACCTGGATTAATACCTCAAGTCAAGGGGAAAGGTCAATACAGTAAGTTAAGGAGAAAATTATCTGTCTTTCTAAGGGAGACCTTGACGATTCATGGATCATTTATAGAGATGGTTGAGTCTGAGAACCTCAACCATGAATGGGCATGGTTGAGGTCTATACTACAGACTGGCCTCATCTAGTTGCTTGAAATCCTGCTAACAGTAGTCTTAATTAAATTCTTTATGAGCCAAATTGAACAGTTTGGGTCCTAGTCTCTGATGGTAAAGTTAATCAGAATAGCCAATGGAGTGGAATACTCATGGGAAGATTTGCCAGAAGCAAAGATAGTATAGAAAGGAGGACTGGATATTGATGGGAGACAGCTCCTCATGGGTTCCTCAGATTTCTGCATGTCTTGTAAGGGAGGCACTAACTGCCCCTTTGTTCTGGATTGTCTTTTAAAGATATTCACATAGCAATGTAAAAGGCACATTTGCTTACTGTTCAGGATATGAAAGACAATGCTTTTTCCTTGGGCAAAGTGCAGGTTTGCTTGAAGTTCATTATAAAATATTTGGATTTCCTAAGCTCAGAGGTCCACAGCTGTGACACAAACCCATGGCATCTACCTGTGTTATTCCACATCATGTCCTGTGAATTAGGGGAAAAGGGAACTGATGCTAATGTGAAGCTCATACTGCCTGCCATCAACAGTAATAAAATTCTTTGTTACTTGTGTCTTCTGCCAGGAGCCATGAAACTGGTGACAGGCTAGTTAGCTTGCTAGCTTGCAAGTAGGTTAAATCTCAGACAATTCATTGTACTTGACATTGGCAAGTCAAACCTTCCTCTATTTTGAGCATCAATCTGACTTAACTAGACTATTCTATTTAATATCTATCTTTCTGAAATATTGTGACAAATGGAGAGAATTTAAAGAAAAAGTATTATTAAAGCATAGATAAGTCATGTAGTTAAATGAATTGGAATTGCTTAGTTTAGGAAAAATAAAGGGGAAAATCATTCAGATTTAAAGTTTAAAAGGACATTTAAAACCTTCTACTTTGACCCCTAAATGTTAGTTGCCCAAGGTAAAAATAAATAAATAAATAAAGTACAGTTGTACATGCCAGGATAGAATCTGGGTCCCCTGACTTTAAATCTAGTTTTCCTTTAACTATTTCTTAAAGGATGACTTTATTAATGGATTAGAATATATAAAACTTCTGTTCATGTCTGCAGCATACTGAAAAGAAGGTAGGATTATTCAATTAAGGAGAAGATTCCAGTTGCCCATTAAAACATGACTTTTGAATGGGGGTAGGAAGTGACATCAGGATTGTCATTGCTGGAA
The DNA here is from genome assembly GCF_030445035.2 of Dasypus novemcinctus. Classification (NCBI taxonomy): domain Eukaryota; kingdom Metazoa; phylum Chordata; class Mammalia; order Cingulata; family Dasypodidae; genus Dasypus; species Dasypus novemcinctus. The sequence continues at coordinate 41,539,789 of NC_080683.1, read as the reverse complement.
ATTTTCAATTTGGGAGAAGTAGATCACCTGCCCTAAATTAATTAGCTTAAGCAGCTGGAAAAAGGATATCTCTTCCTCCTTATTTTATATTTTCATATAGATAATTTCCCTGTAGAATTCAGAAATATTTTACTTTGATAAAATGTTAATCAGTGAAAATTATTTGTTTCTTCTGCCTATGAAGAGGAAATTTTTGTTCAGTACTTATTCTGTGCCAACTACTGTTTAATCTCTGGGAGTGCAGTAGTGAATAAGATAGACAAGGTTCTTTTCCTCATAGATTTATACTGGAGGTTAAAGAAAAAAGATAATTCAGTTTACATTTACAAATTTTCTTAAAATAACAGAATTCTATCCATAAAAACATGGTGAATATACAAAAATTCTCTCTGAACATTTCTCAGCAATTATTTCTTAAAGGCCCTGCCACTGAATATTAATACATAATTAAAACAACAAAGGCTAAGAGTTAATGAGTACTTAGTAGGAGCCAGTTACTGTTCTAAAACTTCTACATATACCTACTTATTTAATCATCGCAACAACCCTGTGCAATAGGAAATATTATTTCCATTTTAGAGATGATAAAATTAAGACACAGAAAGGTGAAGTTAACATGCTCAGGTCCTAACTCAGACAGTCTAGGTCCGGAATCTGCATACAGCACTGTATGAGTTTTTGATTTGTTAAAATCAGTGTAATAATTATTGGAATTAATATAATTGTAATGTCTTTTAGAGAGCAGTAATTATTAAGTTCCATTTTACAAGTCAATGTGAGGTTTCTACCATAAAGATTTGTTAAATGCTTAGAAGAGACAAATTAATTTCTATGCAGATTTATGACTTAAATAAACAAACACATTTTTCTGCGCGTACTTTTTCAAAAGGCTTACCAACTTTATACCTTCCTAATGGAATCTGAGATATATTTTCATTTATTTTCTTGGATTGTTCAGTATTTCAGCATGAAATAAAATGGCTTTCATAAAAGTTCCAAATTGCCAATGCATAGCACTTTTAGGAGAGAAAGTTTTACTACTGAGATTTAAAATGAATAATTTAGACTTTTGATGAAAACAATTTGAAATGTCTTTTGAAACATAAGTAAACTATAACCAGAAGGGCAGAGGGAACTATTTTCAAATCATTCATCTAATGAAAGATATATAAATCACCTCTATGTCAAATTAGCTGACTGTAGATTTTTCTAAAACATAAATCTTCTCTGAAGCTAAAACATAAATCTTTCTAGGGCCTTCAGCATCAACTCTCCTGTAATTCTGCACAGAGTATATTAAAATAGCTTTAAACTATAGAAACAGTTTCTACTTTAATTGATTTATTCACTTATGCAAGTCTTTGCCAACATATTTTTAAAAATTGATTAAAAATATATTTTAACTGCCTTCTTTCTACTGACCCTAAAAACCTCAATGTTGAGTTGTATTACCAGTTTCAGAAAGTTAAAAATGAATTAAATATGAATTATGCAACTTCCTTAGACTAATAGTATTGATTGAAATTCAGGAAACGTATGAAAAGAACCTATAAATGACCCAGATTTTGATATGTGAGAATTTAAAATCCAGTGGTGGATAAGGGACATGTTAAATTTCACCAAAAATAATTAAAAGTATATAGTCTAAAATGTAAACTATAATGTAAACCATAATGTAACTGAAAATTTAGAAAAGTATACAGTCTAAAATACAAACCATAATGTAAACCAAAATGGAACCATGTTTGGTAGCTATGGCTCAATATCTGTACATCAGCTGCAGCAAATATAACATGAACAAGTAAAAAGATCATTGCTGGGGAAAGGGGAAAAGGGTTTGATGTTGGATATATGGGAGTCCCCTATATTGTATATGTGACTTTACTGTGATCTAAAACTTCTTTGAAGACAAAATTAAAAAAAAAAAAAGGATATAGACACTGAATAAGGCATGAAAGAAATTGCCTTACCACTGTATATACAGGGCAACACCTATTAGAGTGATGAAAGACAAAACATCAAAAACAAAGTTTTATGATATTTTTCATTTTTTATTACTCCAATTTATTTTTATTTTAGTTTTTCTAAATTAGTATGTATTTTATTTCTAATCTTTAAACCTATCACTATTATTTCATTTTCCTTTTATTGATTTTGGCAATATCTTAGGCTTCATATTTGAAGTTTTGAACCACAGAGGGGTTCAACTATGGCAGGGGAGGAACAACTGGTGTGGGGTGTTATTGATGGGGGACACATGGTTGGGAGGGAGTTCTTCACAGTATGTATATAGGGTATATAAAAATGTTCAGATATTTGTTGGGTATATTCATAGTAGTTAGAGTTATAAATGACAAATAAGGGAGTGCTGAGTTCTTAGCCAGGGGAGCTCTGTCACATTCCCCAGTGGAACAGCAATAATTCCCCAAGTGCAAGGGCAAAGACCAGTGAAGAAGGATGGTCCAATGATGAGCCCTTGATACTGATGACTATGCTTATGAGCCTGTGTGCCTGAAATTTCAACTAGGCCTAGAGCTGCAGGGTACCTAAGAGCTACCTCTTGACAGCCTCCATGTTGCTCAAATGTGGCCACTCTCTAAGCCAAACTCAGCATGTAAATGCATTACCTCCCCCCGCCCCCCGCCCCCAGCATGGGACATGACTCCAGGAGATGAGCCTCCCTGGTGCCAAGGGATTACTACCAATCACAAACTGGTGATTCAACTATAATAAGACCTTGAATAAAAGGGGGAAATGGTAAGGACAAAAGAGTTTATATGGCTAAGAGAGTTCAAAATGAGTTGGGAGGTCATCAGAGGGGTCACACGCATGTCTCAGCAGGATCCCAGAGACAGCCAAGTAGATACAACCCCCAGAGACAACCAAAGTAGATAAAATCCCAGGTACTGGTGCTCCTGAGGGCTATGAAGACATACAGGTTCTATAGTCATGGCAGATGGCTCTGGAGTTCAGTGCCTCCTCAGCAGGTCCTACTTTGGAATTTGTGCTCCTGAGTGTGATGCAGTTGGACTCAGATATGACCTTTCTACACATGCCTCTTCTGTCACTTTTACTGAAACTGTGGTTGGCACTGGGGTTGGTGTATACTCAGGAGGTTTGAATCTCTGGACTGGCCATGTGCCAGCTGGGCTGTGAGTCTCAGCAGAGTTGCAACTCCTTCTCTCCAGTTCATTGGACTTACCCAGGTCAGCTAACAGGGAGGTGAAGATGGTCAACCACCACACCAGGGAACCAAGAATGCCTACAATGCAAACAGGAGAATCGCATCCATCAACCATGTGGGATCTAAGCCCCTTCTCGATTTGAGGTAAAGTGGACATCACCATCACAGGGTCCACAGGTTGAAAGAATAAAATATGGATTAGAGTGTACTTACTGGTATTCTACTGTTGTGGAATTTAAGAGAAGTTCAATTATTTGAGTATAGAGAGGCCAGGACTCAGGAATGATTTTGAGAAGGAAAAATGGTTTATTGACGGCCGGCCGGACTCGGGAGCTTTCTGTTTGAATCCCGAGCCCCGAACAAGATTTTCAAACGTCTTTTATACAGAGAGGAAAGGCCAAATGGTCCCTTTGTTTCAGTTCTCAATAGGCTTCAATTAGCATATATCTCTTTCACATCTTAGGTAAGCTTTTAGCAAGGACTCCAGACATTTTAGATAAGCCTTGGTTTTTGCATTTCCCCTAAATACTTAAAGTTTATAGCCCTTGCTTTGTTAAACATTTCCTGGGACTGGAGCCTGCTGGTCCCTAAGAGCAGGACTGCAGCCTCTTACCGTTTCACACCCACAAGTCAAACAACTTAGTTATCTCTGAAGAGACAAAGAGCCTTCCACCCATAGCCCACATCATTCGTTTAAAACACTACTAGAACTACTGTGACTCTAGCAATGGAAGACATTGTATCATTGATGTAGAAACAGTGGCCACAGTAGTTGCTAAGGGTAAGGAGAGGGAAGAAGAGATGTGATGTGGGGGCATTTTTGGAAATTGGAGTTGTCCTAAATGATATTGCAGGGACAGATTCTGGACACTCTATATCCTGCCATAACCCACTGAATGGACTGGGGGAGAGTGTAAACTACAATGTAAACTATAATCCATGTGGTGCAGCAGTGCTCCAAAATGTATTCGCCAAATACAATGAATGTGCCAATGATGAAAGAGGTTGTTGATGTGGGAGGAGTGGGGTTGGGGTGGACTATGGGGTATATAGGAACCTCATATTTTTTAATGCAACATTTAGAAAAAAAATGAATATGCAACTTTCTTAGACTAATAGTATTGATTCAAATTCAGGACACTTATGGGAAGAACCTATGAATGATCCAGATTTTGATATGTGAGAATTTAAAATAATCTTAAATTCAATTGCCTACTAATTTCTATGCTTGAAGAAAAAAATTATTCTAGTCAGAACAAAATGAAAAATTATCTTCTTTGGGCATTTAACAAGAACCTTTCTATTTCACTCACCCAAAAACAATGGTTATAGTTCCTTAAGAATTTAAGTAAGAAAACATCATTTAATAGTCAATTCTGTGGTTCAAATGTATTTAAAGAAATGCTTAAACTGCAGTATAAAATTCTAGCAAAATAATAATTGTTTTCTTTGAAATAATAGATGTTTTTGTATGGTATTAGTATAACTACAGTTGTACAAATACTTCTAGACTTTAATATATATCAGTTACAAATGATTGGTTTATACATGAAAAAAATAAGTTTAACCAACAGCTTGCTTTTTCTTATACAAAATAGGTTCCATGAAAGTAAGGACAATAAGTGTTATTATTTTTTTGTCTCCATAACCTAGCACAGTGTCTGGACATAGCAAGTGCTTAACTAAGTGGATGGGAAAAAGTGAGGAAGAAAGAGAAGGGACCATATCACTTACTGAAGTGATTGTTTTATATCTTGTACACACTGACTTAGAAAAAGAATTATTGCAAGGCTCCCCTTATGCAAATGCTATATAATCTCTTGTGCATTAAGGCCATCTGTTAATTGAGTATCATTTGATTTATAAATGACCAGCTGAGTGTTGCTCTCAGTTACGGTATTTAAGGAAGTTTTCTTAGACTGAAAGCTATGCTTTTTCTCTGTGCTAATTTTCACCTAAGCTGAATTAATCTAGACCCCAAGGTACAGGCATTTAAAGTATCATTTAGTAAGCATGTCTAAGGCACTTCTGCAGTTGACTGACTTAACCTTTGGCTTCTATGTAAACATTTGGTGGCATCTGGATGAGTATTTAATAACTCCCTACTGGGCCTGGGGCCAGGGATACATAGTCATTTTCCTGGGAACTAAAATTAGTGGATATATTACATGAAATAGCACTGCTCTACCTTCCTTCACCTGTCACTCTTCTTTCATGGCCTGCAAAGGCCTGAAGAGGGAATAAGTGAAAGGCAGAATCATTAGCCAAATAGCACATTTCATTGATTCTGAAGCCTGTTAGGTATTAGCCTTTTAGGCATAAATGACAATGATATTAGCAATATGACTGTTCCAGATATGGTAGCATTCAAAGAACTTTTGGAAAATGTGATATGGTGACATTTTTTAAACATGGCAATTTTAATATGCATTATGTGCAAAATATATTAAGGAAATTATTTTTTTGTTGTTAATATCCAATTGTTTAGAGAATTTCAGCAGGTAACATGGGACTATTTCACTTATTTGGCTTCATTTCTGTTCTGGAAAGCAAAAGTCCCAAATTCATAGTAGTTTATTTCATATTTTTATGGACTAGAATGCCTAATTTTACTTTATCCGAGTTAAAGTGCTGTGAAATGGGTAAATGAAAATCTAGCATATGGTAAAATCTAAAACTGTAGATCAAAGACTTTTATTTTAGTATTACATTTTTATATCATTATTTTTAGGCAAATGACAGGGTGAGTGTCTCTTGACTGACTCCAAAATTGAATAGGTAAGCAGAGCCAGTGTGCTAAATCAGAACCATAGACTTACTCTAATTGGCTAGCACTCTGCTTTTTAAAAATTTGAACATAGGACAATTTTCTAAAAGCTGATTTAAGAAGACAGAAATCTTCAGTAAATCAATGACCTTGAAACACACACACACAAAGCCCAAATCAGTAGCACAAAATTCTGTGCCAAGAAATCAGTCCAAATAGTTTCACCCAAATCATTACATAAAAGCTAATTCTTATCTTATACAAACTGTTCATGAGTGTATAGAAAGTTGGTAAACTGAATTAATGAGGCTAATACAATAGCAAATAAAAGAAAAAACTAACAAAAACAATATTCATTCAACATCAATGATTTCTTGAGGACATAGTCTGTGTCAATTATGGTTCTCTGTGTTCAGAATCCGTCAGTGGACAAAACACACAGAGATCTTTGCCCTCGGGGAATTAATATTAAAATATGGGAAATTGAGAATAAGCAAAAAACATAATAAATAGGCAGTTGAGATGATATGTTAGAAAATGTTAAGTACTATGAAGGAAGATAAAATGGGGCAAGTAATGGAGATTAGAAATTCCAGGTGTGTAGTATACGAGTGGAATTTTAAATAGGGTAGTTAGTGCAGTCAGCATTGAGAAGGTAACATCTAAGCACAGCCTAGAAGGAGGCAAGGAAATTAGCCATTCATGTATCTAGAGAAATAAATTTCAGAAGAAACAGCAAATGCAACAACCCTAAGGTAGAAGTGTCCCTGGCCTGCTTGAGGATTCCAACGTTGCTGCTATGGATTAAAGTTAGCAAGAAGGAGAATAAGAGATGAAGTCAGAAATGCATCGGTAGTTGAATCCTATAAGACCTTGTAGGCCATTGTATGGAATTGGCTTTTACTCTAAATCAAAAAGGAAGCCATTGGGGATTTTGAACAGATGAGTAACAAGGTGTATTCTGGCCTGTGTGTTTAGAAAAGACTCAAAAGGAGCAAGGAGTGCTCAAAAGAAGCGAGAAGTAGAAAGATGATTAAGGGGCTACTAAAATGATCCAGGGATATATGATGGTAATAAGGACCAAGTGGTAGTAGTAATATGAGAATTGGTCAGATGCTAAATATATGTTGAAGGAAAGACCAATAGAATGAGTAAAGAAATTTATAAAGCTAACTTACTTATGAATATGGATGCCAAATTTCTAAGTAAATTATAAATAATCCAGAATGGTACAAAAATACACCATGGGCTGCTTGTGGGTGGGATCTTACTTTTAGATTAAATTACTTCACTTAAGGGCCTTTGATTATATTGCATGACACAGGGTGGGTCATAATCATCTTCCTGGAGTCCTTTTTATGGAATTGGGAAAGCACTGAAAGAAATGCCAGAAGCAGAGAAAGAAGCTGAAAGCAAAGATACTTGGAGGAGAGGAGAGAGATGAGGTGATGCTGCTATTGTGCCCTGCCAGACACCTGATCACCACGGGTACAGCTCAGGGAGAAGGCGTCTCCTTATGAAGCCTTGATATGGACATTTTCACAGCCTCAGAACTGTAAGCTTACAGCTTACTAAATCTCCACTGTAAAAGCCAACTCATTTCTGGTGTATTGCTTTTGGCAATTAAAACAGGATGAGATCCCTTTTTATCTGACACTTAGTTTGAAGGAAAGGCCAAGTCTAGGTTGTGGGGTAGCTAAATGGAAAGCCTGCATCCTTGCTGGATTGAAGAATGAGGGGGCATTTAGTTTAGGGCAATGAAGTTACTGGATAGTGAAAGGGGAGCGGAAAATGTGCAAAATCCTGAAAAGAGAAAACCAGAGAGTGGCAGACCCAAATTCTGTGTATAAACTTTGCTGGAAATTCTGGCTGACCCCCGGACCATACCTGTGTAGTATAGACTCCAAGCACCCAACACAGGATAAAAGAACAGAATTGGGATTTCAGCTATCGCCAACTCTGGGGGGAGGCAGAGTTTTCAGTCTGAGTTCACCCAAGTTACAGCCTGCTTTCAAAATAATTTGTCTTCTCAGAGAAACATAAAAAAGTTCAGAGTTTCTAGGTTTGTAAGCTAGGAAAAAACACATGTGCATAAGAGAGAAGCACAAATAATTCATTGTATGTTGTTGGTTTTAAAAAAGAAAGCGTAAATATAAATATCTATCAATAAAAAAATCTCCCATATGATGAAAGACTACACATAAGTTTAAAAAAATGAAACTGATCCAAAAAATTAACATGGATATATTAAAAACAGTATGATAGGGAAAATTTTGCAAAAATTTATTTACAAGCTACAATTTATGTTAGTTAAAATACATAGCCTGTTATATATTGATTTAGGTGAATATCTCTGAGATAAATATGCAATAACACTAACATCATTAATACCACGACTCCTTTAGGGTGAAAAAAGAGAAAATAGGCATCTAATAATATTTTTGTTTCTTTAAAAAATCTAAAGCAAATATTATAAAATAAAATAGCAACATTTGTTTATTTTGGATAATGAATAGGTTTATTATATTATGCATTCTGCATTAAACAATCTCTAAGTAATTTTTTATTTGAATTTGATATTTAGAGGTATCCATGCTTATCCAAGCATGCTCTATTATTTTATACTGGGTAGCAATTATTGTACCTGCCCAGACTGTGGTAGGCATTGGTAGACACTTGATTTCTTACACTTTGCTTAAAGACAAGAGGGTTTGGGATTTTTAAAAATTTGATTATTGTACTAATTTAGAACAAGTCCTTAATATTTCCTTATTGTTTCCCAACCTAGATCTAAATAACACATGCAGGAAAAGTAAAAGGCTTAGGTTTTAGAGTTAGACAAATGGGTATTTGAATATTATAATACTTTGTCACTTACCATCTGCATAATCTTGGGCAAATAACTTAGATTTTTCTACTCCTCATTTTCTTCATCTGTTTTGTGGTAATAATTTTCTACCTTACATGGTTGTTTAAAGATTGGTTTAGGTAACACATAGTAAAGACTCAGTAAATGTTTGCCATTTATTATTATTCTTATGTAGGATCTAACAACATGGTTTTTTTTTTTTTTCTTCTTTTTTTCTTTTTTCTTTTTTTGAGGTACTGGAGGCTGGGAATGAATCTGGGAACTTGCTCATGGGAAGGCAGTACTCAAGCACTGAGCCACATCGGCTTCCCTGAATTGGATTTTGTTTGTTTTTGCTTGTTGGTTTTTGATGTTTCAGAAGGCAACAGACCAAACCCAGTACCTAACATGTGGGAGGGGCGGTCTCAACTGCTTAAGCCATACCCATTCCCGTATTGTTTTTAAAGTGATCAGTTTGACATATAAAAAAGAATAATGAAAGGAACAGTCAATTGATTAATTTAAATCAGGTAGAAGAATCTCATGTATATTTCTTTACAACACAAGTAAAATTATACTTATTGTAAGCTACTATAATATCTCTATGTTTACACAATAGTCAATTTAGTGCCAAACTAATTAGTGGACTTGGTATCATCCCAAAAGAGGCTGAAAAGAAATCAAAGTGGTTTGATTAAAATTTTATTTTCAACTAGCTGTGTTTGCTGAAAATACGTCTAGCAAGAGATACATGAAAGTGCGTTTATGGTGGCAAGCATAGCTCTCTCTCTCTCTCTTTTCCTTTTTTGTGAATCAACAATATTCTCACCTAAGCTGAAAGGAGTTTCATTTCTTCTCAACGTATCTCTAGAGGACATTTGATAAACAAAGTACTGAGGGAGGGTTCTTGAACACTGTTTTTATAAACTGCTTCCAGATGTCCCATTTATAGATTCAAGAACAAATTTTTTCTTGAGCCTATTCCTCAATCTTTTATTTTAGGAAACATCTGGGAAGATTGTAAAATAAAGGAGGTAACTGTGAAGACGCACAACTTTATTAATGTTGTATCAAGGGTATCATTCAATTTTTTTTCAAGCCAAATATACTAACGATATTTAAAAGCAAAATATGTAAGTGATACTTAATACCAAAATTGTTACTGTAATCGCCATGACATTTTTTATAGGCCCCATATTTTTTATCTTCTTTTTCTTTATTAGCTTTTCTTTCTTTTGGAGTTCTCTCAGTGTGATCATGAACATGAACCTATAGAAGAATTCAAATGCTATCAAAGTGATCCAGTTGTGGAATTTTAAATGGAGTCTCGTTTCTTCAAATAACAAAAGAGTTTACGGCACACTGAATTTACAAACTGGCATCACCATTCAGGTTGATTTTTCTCATTAAAAGTTTCCTTGTATTTTTCTATATATTGGAAGAAGGTACCAATCACTGCAGTAAGAACATTTGAAGGTGGTGGGAATGGAGAGGTGAAACAAAGGGAAAGAGATGTTGAATTTAACTAGTGAAACTGTTTGTGGTACTATGGACTGCGGGTCATACCATTTCTTCAACTTGATATTTTCTCATTCTTTTTAAACTCTGGTTCTCCTACTCCTTTACCCATTCCTTCCACTGAGACTCTATTATATAAAAGCAGTTATAAAAGAAAGTATAAATAAAAAACAAAGTAATATTTAATGAAAATGGATGGTTTTATGTATTGGATTTTTAAAAATGAACTGGTTCTATGTGATTTCTAAAATGTGAAATAATAGTCACAGCATGCTAATCCACAGGAATGTGAAAATAACTTCAAGAAACAAAGTTCTTCACAAAAATGGTCTGCATCAAGAAGGCACTGTCCCTGCATCAGTTAAATTCAAAGTTTTAGTGTGCTCAATTATGATTTCTCTCAATTTCCTATTAAACAAACCACCAATGAAAGTAAAATTTCTTATTAAACAAACCACCAAAAGATTTAAATATCATTAAACTTTATTCCTTATTTATTTGGGGCAGTTCAGCTCTGTATGCTTGTATAGTCTCTGGAATTCTATGTACATGTAGTTGCCAATGCTATGGTTCGGTTCAGTAAAGGATGGTTGATTGACTTGCTAGTGGAGCTAGAAATTCAACCTTTTATGAATTAATCAGGATCCAAATCATAGGTGTTAACAGAGAGTCTGGCATTTCTTAGAAACAGATGAAAGTAATCATGCTGGGTGTTTTTGATACAAATACTGATATAATGAGTAAGCCGAAAATGTTCACTTAAACCCTGAAAGAAGAAGTTGTGAGGTATTGATCATGCTTTCAGAACATTGGTTCTCAAACCTGCCTGCACATTGGTCTCAATTGGGATAAATTTAAAACAACTTTTGCCCTGATTCCACCCCAGAGATTCTGACTTTACTCACACAGGGTGCAACCTGGGAATCAGGATTTAAAAGCCCCTCAGGTGATTCTAATATGTAGTCAAGGTGGAAAACCACTGATCTATGGAACAGGACAGTGTGTCTGCAGTGCACCTGGAGAGAGGGTACTAAGCCCTTGTCACTGAGTCTGCTCTGAGTACTAGTAGTATTTGCATCCTCTAGGAGCTCATTAGAAATGCAGAATCTCAGGTTCCACCCAAGACTTATGCATTTTAACAAGACCCCTGAATGGTTCCTATGTATATTAAAGTTTGAGAAGCATGCCATTAAAGCACCAAAGCCCCCAGGAATAACTTAAATGCCTGGGTTAAGGCTGTAATTAAAGGTACTTGCTTGGCCCTGAGGGCCTCCAATTAAATAAACAGGCTTCTGTCTTAATTTAGTTTTACTAGAATACCTCCATAATGGAAAAAGGTATTTCCTTATTATCATGCATTAAGTTGGATTTCAGATGAAAGCCAGACTTCCCCAAAAGCCTAAAAGAATTTTCTGAGTAGGAAGAAAGCTCATCCCATTATAATTCCCATCAATGGTGGTTCTCAATTCCAGCTATATATTTGGAACTATCTGGAGAACTTTTAAAAAATATTGGCCCTATATCAGATCTGTCGAGTTAGAATTTCTCAGGGTAAAGCCCCAACATTGGTATGCTTTTAAAGTTCTCCAGGTGATTTTAGTACGCTGTTGGAGTTTATCCGTAATAGTTTTCAAAGCTAATATTATTAATGCCTATATATCGCTGCCTTATTTAATCTAAATACAGCAGGATTAGTCATTGTGGCTTCCTTGAAGACTGAAATCAATCATTTCAATTAATAATATATCTATGCATCATTAAAATCAATTAGATTTTAGTTCATGGTAAGTTGGTATTCATTACAGCTCATAGGTAAAATTAGTTAAAATTACCTACGTTAATAATAGAGGTAAGGGCAAGCATATAAAATAGCAATATTCAGATATATAAACATTTTACTTTGTGAAATAAAACGTTTCATTGCACAGTGTTTTTTTGTCTTGTCATATTTTTAGACAAGTGTAAAAATTAGTTTGCATTCCTTAAAGGTATACAAGATAAATGGCACAAAGAGACACTTATGGCATGCTACTTGACAGGAAGAAATCAGCTGTCTTTTTAAAAAATCTGCAGAATAGATATAGTCAAAGAAGTTTTCTGGTCAAATTGCATTTCAGGTAAAATGATGCATATAGATGGCATGTTGGTTTTCAGACATGACTTGAAAATGACTAGGAAATTAGATAGGTAAGTAGGGTAGTTGAGCATATATCTTAACTGAAGAAGAACAAGCATGCATCTTCAATAAAACAAGCATTCTTAATTCCAAATCACTGCTAAGGGATTTAAAAATAAACTCCACAAAGAATGAAAACTTGAATAATATGCAGCTAAAGCCTCCTCTCAAAACAGATAGATTTTTTTATTAGAGAATTGTAAGCTTACAGAAAAATCATGCATAAAATACATATAATACAGAGTTCCCATATACACCTCCATCATCAATACTTTGCACTGGCATGACATATCCATTAGAATTCATGAAAGAACATTTTATAATTGCTCTATTAGCCATTGTCATCATTTACAATAGGATTCACTGCTTGGGTTGCACAGTTCCATGTTTCTTTCTAAAAATTTATATTCCAGTAACATATATATAAATAAAATGTCCCCTTTTAACCACATTCAAATATGTAACTCAGCACCACTAATTATATTCCCAATGTTGTGCTAACACCAAAACTTTACTATCAGCCCAAATGGAAACTCTGTGCAGGTTAAGTGTTAACCCCATTCCCTATTCTCAACTGGGTCCCTAGTAAACTGTTTCCAGATTCTCACTCTGAGTTTGCTTATTCTAATTGTTTCTTAACAGTGAAATCATAAAATATTTGTACTTTTGTCTCTGGCTTTTTCATTCAACATGTCTTTAAGGTTCATCCAAGTTGCTGCATGTATCAAAACTTTGTACTGCTGAATAATATTCCACTGTATGCATATACCAAAATTTTTATTCATTCATTGGTTGATGGACACATGAGTTGTTTCAATCTTTTGGCAACAGTGAATAATTTCCCATGAACATTGTTATACAAATATCTGTTCAAGTCCCTGCTTTTGATTCTTTTGGGCATGTACCGAGAAGTAGGATTGCCAGGTCATATGTTAATTCTGTACTTACCTTTTCGAAAAACTGCTAAACTGTCTTTCACAGCAGTTATACCATTTTATATTCCTACCAGCATGAATGAGTATTCCCATTTCTCTATATCCTCTCAACACTTGTAACTTTCTGTTTTTTTTAATAGTAGCCATTATAGTGGGCATGAAATGGTGTCTCATTATAGTTTGATTTGCATTTCATTAATAGCTAATGATATTGAGCCTCTTTTTATATGGTTTTTGGCCATTTGTATATTCTCTTTGGAGAAAGGTCTTTTCAATTTTTTGCCCATTTTTAAAATGGGTAGTTTGTCTTTATATTGTTGAGTTGTAGGGTTTCTTTATATATTCTGGGTATTAAACCCCTATTGGGTATGTGGTTTCCAAACATTTACTCCCATTCCATAGGTTGTCTATTCACTTTCACGATAAAGTCCCTTGAGTCACAAACATTTTTAATTTTGATGCGGTCCCATTTATCTATTATTTCTTTTGTTGCTGTGCTTTGGGTGTAAAGTCTAAGAAACCATTGCCTAACACAAGATACTGTAGATGCTCCCTTACAGTTTCTTCTAGGAGTTTTATAGTCCTGGTTCTTACATGTAGGCCTTTCATCCAGTTTGAGTTAATATTTTATATGGTGTGAAATAAGGGTCCCCTTTATTCTTTTGCATATGGATATCCAGTTCTCCTGGTTCCATTTTTTGAAGACACTATTCTTTTCCAATTGAATGGATTTGGCAGCTTTGTCAAAAATCAATTGGCCATAAATGTGAGGCTCTGATTTGGTTCCGTTAGTCAATATATCTATCCTTGTGCCAGTAGCATGCTGTTTTGACCACTGTAGCTTTGTAATAACCTTTTTTTTTTTTTTTTAAGAAAGAATGGGGATTGAACCTGGAACCTTGTACATGGGAAGCAGGTGCTCAAACTGCTGAGCTACACCCACTCCCCTTTGTAATATCTTTTAAAGTCAGGAAGTGTGAGTCTTCCAACTTTGTTCTTCTTTAAGATGGTTTTGGCTATTCAGCATCCCTTATCCTTCCAAAAAATTTGAGGATTGGCTTTTCCATTTATGCAAAGAAAGCTGCTGAGATTTTGAGTGGGATTACATTGAATCTTCATCTTCCAGTCCACAAGCATGGAATGTCCTTTCATTTATTTAGATCTTTGATTTCCTTTAGGAAAGTTTTGCAGTTTTCCATGTATAAGTCCTTTCACCCTTGGTTAAATTTATTCCTAGATATTTTATTCTTTCAGTTGCTATTCTAAGTGGATTATTTTTCTTTATTTCCTCCTCAGATTGCTCATTACCAATGTACTGAAGCACTACTGATTTTGGGGTATTGATCTTGTATCCTGCCACTTTGCTGAATTAGTTTATTAGCTCTTGTAGTTTTGTTGTAGGTTTTTGGGGGACTTTCTATGTATAGAATTATGTCATCTGCAAATTGTGAAAGTTTTATTTCTCCCTTTCCAATTTGGGTGCCTTTATTTCTTTTTCTTTCCTAATTGCTCTGTTTAAAATTTTGTGGAGCTATGAGTCTTTTGTGGACCCTAGAAAATCCTGTTCTAAGAGCTAATCCATTCCTGTGTGTATAAACATATTGTAGGTTGGAACTTTTGATTAAATTATTTCAGTTAAGGGCCTTTGGCTAAGGGCCATGACTGAGGCTTTTTATTTCTCCACTAACGCAGGATGCCTGTAAGAGGATTAAGACCCACTCTCGGTCACATAATCTAACCAAAGGCCCTTAACGCCACGGAAAAAGCTTCAGGGACAGACAAGAATCCATAAGTTGAGAGAGAAGGCCCTGGCAAACAGAAGCTTAATTCAACAGAACACAGAAACCGAGAGAAAGTCACTTTTGTCAGAAACTGAAAACAACGAGGTTGGGAGGACAGGGAAGAGTTGAGGAAATGATGACAAATACCTGATTGCCCACAATTGGAGCTTGGGGAGAAAGCATCTTTTGATGATACCTTGACTTGGACACTTCCATGGCCTCAGAACTGCAAGCTCATAAGTTAATAAATTCACATTGTAAAAGCCAACTCATTTCTGGTATATCATTTTGGCAGCATTTAGCAAGTTAAAACAAACTTCCATTACAGTATTGAATAACAGTGGTAAGAGTGGGCATCCTTGTTTTGTTTCAGATCTTGGAGGGAAAGTTTTCAGTCTTTTACCATTGAGTATGATGTTAGCAGTGGGTCTTTGATATATTTTCATTATTATGTTGAGGAAGTTTCCTTTTATTCCTATTTTTCTAAGTGTTTTGATCAAGAAAGGGTGCTGTGTTTGTCAAGTACCTTTTGTATGTCAATGGAGGTGAATATGTAGGGTTTTTTCCCCTTTGCTCCATTAATAGAAATATTAAATTAGTTGATTTTCTTATGTTGAAACAGCCTTGCTTACTTGGGTGATCATGGTGTGTAATTCTTTTAATGTGCGATTGGATTTGATTTGCTAGTGTTTTGTTAAGGATTTTTGCATCTATATACATAAGATAAATTGGTCTATAATTTCCTTTTCTAATAGTATCTCTATCTGACTTTGGTATTAGGGTGATGTTGGCCTCATACAATGAGTTAGGGATTGTTTCCTCCTCTTCAATTTTTTGGAAGAGTTTGAGCAAAATTGATAATACCATTTCTTAATTCTTCTTAGAATGTTTGGCATAATTCATCACGAAGCCATCTGATCCAGGGCTTTTCTTTATTGGGAGATTTTGATGACTGATTCAATCTCTTTACTTGTAATTTGTCTGTTGAGATCTTCTATTTCTTTTAGAGTCTGTGTAGGTTGTGTGTTTTTAGGGATTTGTCCATTTCATCTAGGTTGTCTGCTTTATTGACATACGATTGTTAATAGCCTTTAATGATCCTTTTTATTTCTATAAGATTAGGAGTAATGTACCTCTTCACATTTCTGATTTTATTTATTTGTGTCTTCTTTCATTTTTTCTTTATCAGTCTAGCTAAAAGTTTGTCAATTTTATTGATTTTTTCACAGAACCAATATTTGGTTTTGTTAATGCTATTCTTATTTTCTCTTTCATTTATTTCTGCTCTAATCTTTGTTATTTCTTTCCATCTGCTAGCTTTGGGCTCAGTTTGCTGTTCTTCTTCTAGTTCTTCCAGGTGTACAGTTAGGTCTTTGATTTTAGCTCCTGCTACTTTTTGAATGTAAGCCTTTAGAGATATAAATTTCCCTCTCAGCACTGCCTTTACAGCAGCCCATAAGTTTTGATATGTTGTGTTCTCGTTTTCATTAATCTCATTATATTTACTAATTTCCCTTATGATTTCTTCTTTGACCTACTAATTGTTTAAGAATGTATTAATTTACTTCCATATATTTGTGGATTTTCCAGTTCTCTGCTGTTATTGATTTCTGGCTTCTTTCCATTGTGGTCAGAGAAGATGCTTTGTATGATTTCAATCTGTTAAAATTTATTGAGACTTGTTCTGTAATCCAACACGTGGTCAATCCTAGAGAAAAATCCACGTGCACTTGAGAAGAATGTGTATCCTGCTGTTTGGAAGTGCAATGTTCTGTATATGTCTCTTAAGTTGATTTCATTTATCATATTATTCAAGTTCTCTGTTTCCTTGCTGACCTGTCTAGAAGTTCAATCTGTTAATGAGAGTGGTGAATTAAAGCCTCCAATTATTACTGTAAATATATCTTCTCGATATCTTTATCTTATTTATATCTTTCATAAGAGTTGGGAAATTTTTGGCTATTATTTCTCCAACTATTCTTTCTGGCCCTTTTCCTTTCTCTTCTCCTTCTGGTACACCCATGGTGCTATGTTTGTGTGTTGCATTTTGTGCTGTCATTCAAATCCCTGAGACACTGCTCAATTTTTCTATTCTTTTCTCTATCTGTTCTTCTCAATGTATGATTTCAGCTGTCCTGTCTTCTAGTTTGCTGATTCTTTCTTTTGCCTATACAAATTGGCTGTTATATACCTCTAGTCTATTTTTGGTTCCATTATTGTGCCTTTCATATGCATAATTTCTATTATGCTTCTTTTAATACTTTCTAATTCTTTTTACTCACACATTGTCTTCTTACTATACTTTATTTCTATTCTTGTTTTCCTTCATTCCCTTATATTAATTTAGGAGCCTTGTTTGAACATCTTTGATTAGTTTTTCTAAAGTCTGTATCTCCTCTGAGATTTTAATTTGTTCCTTTGACTGAGCTATATCTTCCTCCCTATGGCTTGTAGTTTTTGACTGATGTCTAGGCATCTGATTATTTTTATATGCTAACTCTGAAGTTCAATATCTCCTTCATGCCTTGGGTTTTATCGTAGATTTGCTGTGTTAGGGCTCTTCTTTGACACTTGGTCCATCCAACTTATACTGGGACTTCAGAGTAGCCTGTACTTAACTATTCAGGTTTTCTCTGCTTTTCTGCACTTGATTCTTGCCCTAGATCTGTAGTACAACTTTTAGGATGGCTCATTTATGTGCAATTGTTTCATCTGCAGAAGAAAGCTTCCTTTCCCCTGTTCCATCTCCAGGAATCTTGAACTTTAGGCTGTTTTTGTGCCAGATTTTCTCTCCAGCTCTTATGATTTGTTTAATTTCTCTCCCTCACTCAGTGCCCCCTTTACATTACACATTTCAGTCTGGGAACCAGTTTTGATTTTACTGAAGTTCAGTTTCCCCCTCTTTTATTTGATTTTATTTTTCCTGTAAGGCTTTTCTATCTCCAGTTACTTCCCCATTCAGGAATCCCACCCTGGGGAGCTAGACTGGAATCAATCCAAAAAGGCCCAATTTTTGGTTAAGTGAACCAGCATTCAGTCTGGGCTGAGTGTGTGCACCTCTTTCCAACAGATCTGCTGTGGTCTCTTTTTTCCTCCCTGGGATCACCTTTGTAATTGGCACTCTTCAGCTATTTATGTTCTACTTTGGGTCTCCATGGATTTGGTCCCTGTGTATAATATTTGCGGGGTTCTTTTTTTTAAAATTAATTAATTTCTCTCCCCTTCCCCTCTCCCAACCCCAGGTGTCTATTCTCTGTGTCTATTTTTCTTCACGTTCTTTGTCTGCTTCTGTTGTTGTCAACGGCACGGGAATCTGTGTTTCTTTTTGTTGCCATCTTGCTGTGTCAGCTCTCCGTATGTGCGGAGCCATTCCTGGGCAGGCTGCACTTTCTTTTGTGCTGGGCGGCTCTCCTTATGGGAAGTACTCCTTGCACGTGGGGCTCCCCTACACGGGGGACACCCCTGCATGGCAGGGTACTCCTTGTGCGCATCAGCACTGCACATGGGCCAGCTCCACGCTGGTCAAGGAGGCCTGGGGTTTGAACCGCGAACCTCCCATGCGGTAGACGGATGCCCTAACCACTGGGCCAAGTCCACTTCCCTTTGTGGGGTTCTAACGCTCTGCTGTGAGTGGTTCTATGGTCTGCATCCATGGCAGAAGGGACCTGGCTTGCTGCCCGTGTGACCTCAAGCTGCGTGGGACCAAGTGAACGGGGAGAGGCTCGGCCTGGTGGTTCAGGTGGTCAATCTCCTACAGTTTCTTGTTTTTTATTTCTTTTCACTCTGAGTCAGCATTTGCGGAGTCATTCCCTAGTCTCTATCATCCTCCAGAGTTCCAAGCACGTGGGATTTGTCCTTTTATTAGTTGTTTCTGAGGGAAAACATTTCCAAGGGATGTCTTATGACACTATGTTGATGATTCACTCTCATATAAAAACATTTTATTTCCATCTTGAAAAGAAAATCTTAGTTTAAAACACAGACTTCCACTGTAAATTGAATTTGCTTATTTCTAAGTCATCCATTTGGTATCTTAGATTTTCTATAAAGAAATATTTGTTCTCTAAATAGAAGCTGCAAAGATTTTCTATATAAGACATTACAAATATTTTATTTAAAATAGGTTTTTCAAGTTGAAAGAGAAAGGTTATCCAAGGCATGCTAACTTTAGGATTCCTGTGCTGAAATGATGGGAAGAATTCTCTCCAGTTTCTGAAAGACTCCTTTAAACTTGAACCTTATGTGATGGGCAGACCTTTTAGTACAGATGATTTAAATTTTTAATTTGTATCATTAAGAAATATCAACATAAAATTTAAAAGACCTCAGGCTACAAATGATCTTTTATACACTTTTCTTTTTTTTCTGTTGGGCTTAAAGTCATTCTCAGATAAAAATCTTTAAGTTAAATGAGAATCTTTAATGACCTATAAAGAAAATCTGTAATAGTAAATTGTATCTAAATATGAAAGCATTATATATTTATGATTAAATGCTTAATAAATGATGAAACATTCAATTAAAAATCCTATTATGTGCACATTATAAACTTTTCTCATAAATGTTACTGAAATATTGCCATTTTATCATTTGAAAAATTTTAGAAGCCAATAACATGACAATCACAGTGGTCTTGGAAAGGATTTGGGGGGTATAATAATCAGTTTAAATAGGAAGCTGGTTTTACATATTGGTGGTTATAGTTTTTTTTTTCTTACAGCTTTTTGAGTATGTAGAGCTGTCTCAACTTCCATTTACTTTAAACATAGTGCTAAGAATGTATATTTAAGGGACAAAATAATGAACTATTTGTGGGAGAGAGAAATTTGCTCCAGACTTTTCTAGTAACTACCTATATGACCTAGGGTCAAATACTTCACTATTGTGGGTAGTTGCCATATTTAAAATGTGTAGGTTTATCTAGATATACTTTAACATCACTTTCAATTCTCAAAATACCCTGTGGTTTTAAATTCTGGTTTAGACCTGATGTTGTATGAATAATAAACAGGATAACATAGTTCAATTTTCAACCTTGATTTCCAGAATACTTACACTTGAGGCTGGTGGTCCTGGAGGTCCCATATCTCCCTAAAATAGATTGAAGAAAAATTACAATTACCAATAGTCCCTTTATTATCATGTTACTTATACTTTTTCTAGAATAGATGAAAGCAATATCTATATCTAAATCTCAAGGGAAATGACTATAGAATTTTATCTTGATAAAAGTCTCTGCACCATAAAATATTTATTGTGTGCCCTTTTATTCTCATGATATAAAAATCACCTTGTGCATCTCTATGCTTTTAGCAATAGCAGAACTTGTTTATAAAAACAAAATAATCTAATTTCCAATACTTTGTACTCTAGCCTGAAATTAGAGAGAATATCTTTCCTGGTTATTGTCCAATGGGGAAGCTGGGAAGTGTCCTAGCAACAGATGGTTTTTATGACAAAGTTAGTCTGAGGATCAGCAGAAATAATAAGTGGATCTCCCCACTTTGTGCTGCCCAGCAGCAAGAAGCAGGCATTGCCTCTTCTAAGCTCTGCTGAATTGGCATTGCACTTGCCATCAATCGTAAGAGGATTTGCCTATAGTTATGTATTTTCAAATACTAAAATTCCTTTGCCAACCTTGTAAATACAAATTGCCAAGTGGACTTACTGACTATTAAACTGTTCAAAATATTTGAAAAATCATTCACTAAGAGTTCATTATTTTCAGATTTCTATGGTACCTATATGCTTTATTGACACAGGAACTCTATTATCTCATATGAACTCTCGCTAAGACCATGCATCATTGCTATGGTTCTTGTTTAGAAGGACATTATGGAGACCATAGACTGTGTGTGGACAGGTGTGCTGGAATATTGTTTTTATTCTTAGACTCAGACTATGACTATGACTTTCTCTTTTCTCACATAGTTATGATTACCTCAAAAGTTAAGACTTGGCATTGTATAATCTTACTCTTTGGGACAATTGAATAAAAATAACCAATAGTTGTTTAAAAACCATTGGTGCAGCTTAAATCAGTCACTAGAGACTGGTTTGCAAGCCTGCTTTTAATGTAGAGGTAAATATTGAACCCAGACAAGGATGACAATGTACTGAGAGTGGAGAACAAAATACAGTACAAAACACATACAATTCTCATCAAATTGGGATCACCTAATGACTTTATTTAAAGCACCTTTTGTTTTCACTTTTTCTTAAGTCTCCTTTTTTCCCCTTTTTTTGGGAGGGGTGGTTCTGGGGATTGAACTCAGGACCTTGTACATGGAAAGGAGGCACTCAACCACTTAGCTACATCCATTCCCCAATGGTATTTTCATTTGTTTGCTTTTTTATTTTTGTTTTTAGAAGGTACTGGGATCGAACCCAGGACCTCATACATGGGAAGCAGGCACTCAGTCACTTGAGCTATATCTGCTTCCTTCTTAAGTCTCCTTTCAAAGTGACTGCCAATATGCTATTATGAAATAGTAAATGAGAAAAAGTAGAGGGAAAAGCAGCAGTTATTCTAAGGGTGAAGATTCAGTTAGCCTGCTTCCCCTGAAGGAGCCACCTGCTTTACCATCATGGTAGGAGCTCAGTGCTATTGACAAAGTTCCCTGATACAGGACAAGCTTACTAACTTGGTGACAGAATAACCAAGGCTGTTAAATGAGGGAGAGAAAGGGGAAATCTTATAAACCTGAGTTAGCATCAAATAGCAATTGTGCATGTAATATCTTCAAACTAATCAAATAAACCAAAAGACTTTTTTTTCCAAATGTGTTCAACATAACAGCCTTTGGTTAATTTTAAAATGCTTTTGTTAGTTAAATTTTATCAATGAGAAGTCACTGCAAAGGTTAAGTTGGGGTTTTCCAAAGAAAAAGTTGGCATTTTGCAGGGCAAATACACACCTTTTCTCCTTTTGGGCCAGGTGGACCACGAGGACCCAAGTCGCCTTTCAAACCCTGTACAAAGAATACAACTAACGTGATTTCTATGCACAGTTCATAGAAAGCTTCAAGTTCTAGCAAGTTATTATTAACAAAATAAACCATAATTTACTGAACTCCCAAATCCTATTCTTCGGTTTGTAGTTTGGAGAGGAATAGAGACAACTGGCACTAAAATGATAAGCAACATCTGTGCTGTGTTGGGGACAGATACATTAAATCAGCACGAGTCCTCAATACTGCATATTTGTGCAACTTTGCTTCCTGCTAAAATTACATTAATTCACCATCTGGGGAAAAATCATTTAGATCTATACGAGCTTTTAAGTATCCACTTTGGATTAAATTTGTGGATGTTGTAAATAACTCTGATTTAGCATTGATTTGGCCTTTATAAAGCTTGCAGAAAAAAAAACCTCAAGAGTTAAATAAAAAACACTATTACTTCTCTATCAGGAAATCAAATGGTGAGGGAAAAAAGGAATGAAAGATGCATTCTTTTTTCTCACATTCTTTTTCACTCACAAAGCTGGAGCTAAAATGTAATCACAATCCTGATTTGAAAGGATATTTTAGTCTAGACATGACTCTAGTTCCTATCTTATTTTCACCTGGATTTATAAAGATACTAAATAATACTATACAAAGAATAGACAGTATATCTGATAAATATTTTCATTAATTTCCTGGACTCATGGGTGTTTTAATGGTAAATTAGTAGACTTGACTCAGAAGCAACAGCCTGCAGGGATACCACAATGATTTCACTGGAAGAGATCAGTTCTATAGCCGAAGGATTTCACAGTGTAAACAGTAAGAAAGTTAGATAGACACATCTTGTCTATGTGGTAAACAGAAAAAAGGATCTTCCTAATGTAGCACATTGGATGAGAGAAGAGTAATAATGGGACAAATAAATATTCTAAAACCACACAATGCACAATAAATCTAGGCACCTGACTGTTCCTAGTTGAAGGATACAGATCTTACTGCCTTGACATTTTGTAGTGACTAAATAATGTCACACGCCATTATCTGTGGCCACTCAATTTAGGAGTCAATGATGAATTGAAAGCAACAAAAGAAAACTAGAGATTTAAAATAATCTCGTTGCAGAGAGTTGCCCTGTACTTTAAAAAAACAAGTTTTAATGATCTAATCAACTGAAGAAATTTGTATTTGCATAAATTCCTTCGCGAATAAGGTGCATAGCTATTTTTCTTCATTATTACCTTGGAATATTTATAGAAAAGGAGGAGTGAAAAATTAAATCATATTTGAGATTCAGGATTCTCTTATTTGAAATATCCTTTCCTCTCCATCCCAAGCAACACATATTCTATTTGTATATGCCTGCTGAGTAAAATTTGGCAACATTGTCTCAACACTTAGGAAAGGAGTTCCTGACATTTTTGTGAACAGATTTTATTAATAATTCACTCCTTCATTCATCCATTCATTCCTTGTGTGTAAGGCAATATTCTAGGTCTGAGATCTGCACTGTTAAATACACAGTTGCTTTTGAACCCTTGGAAAACGAATAATCTGAATTGAGATGTGATGTGTATAAAATACACATTGAGTTTCTGAGATTTAGTACAAAAAAAGACTGTAAACTATCTCATTATTAATTTATATATTGATTACATGTTGAAACATAATATTTGATATATTACATTAAATAAAATATATTATTAAAATTAATTCACCCGTTTCTTTTTACTTTTCTTAACACTGCTACTAGAGAAAGTAATATAATTTTATTGGTCCCGTATTTGTGGCTCACATCATATTTCTGTTTTCTGTGCTGCTTTAGAGATATAAAAAACAGCAAGAGGTCAACATCCCTATCCTCATGGAACTTATATATTAAAGGAAGATGACTGACAATAAACAGGTCAACAGGATGAATGTGATAAGGGTGAAGGGGGAAAGATTAACTATATCAGTTAGGGTGGTAAAAAACTGCCTCAGTGTGGAGGTGACGCTGGTATTTCAGAAGGATTCACCCATACGGTGAGGCTGGTAGAAGTGCATGGTGGAGGGAATAGCAAGCACAAAGGCACCATGGGAAAGAAGTGTCATGAGCAGGCAGGAAAGGAGTATGAGATTAATTCAAACGTTAGCCAGGGGCCATGCCATGTAGAGAATTGCAGGATAAAGTAAGGGAGCTGGATTTTATTCTAAATGCAATGGAAAGTTACATAGCTATTTTAAGCAGAAAGATGACATGATTTGACTCATATTTAGGAAAAAACTAATCATTTAGGCTACAATGTAGAACCTGGATTGTAGGCAACCAGCGTAAAAGCAGGAAAGGGGCTATTGCAGCTTTCCAGGCAGGAGAGCAGGATGGCTGGGATGGAGTGATGCCAGTGGAGATGGAGAGAAATGGTCAGAGTTGGCACATACTGGAAGGTAGACCTGCCAGGACTTGTAGCTACACCAGAAGTAGGGCAGGGAAAGGAGTTGTCAACACTGACTCATACTTGGCTTGAGCAACTGGTTGAGAGGTAATGCTGTTAACTGAGCTATTTTTTAAAAGAGGGTTGCTCTTCTTGCTGGTATAAAATTACCCAGAGAAAGGACAAACATCAAGAAAGGAATGGTGAAGAAAGACATGAAGTATCTATTTATTCAACAAAGTTTATTGAACGTCTGCAAACATGCAAGACTAGACCACATATTCTGTATAAATACATGAGTGTAAGAACATTATTTTTAAGAATGGAAGGGAATATTAAGCAAAGCATTCAGGAAAACAGTTACCGCTGGTGTGGGGGATAGGAGGGGCATACAGGTAGGTCCAAGGGGATGAATGATGCCCTAGTTCTTATACTGAGTTCTGGGTACACTGGTATTTCACTTACTATGATTCACAACCATCACGTGTGTTGTATATATTCTTTTGTAGGTCTAAAATAAGACATTTTAGAAATGCAAAGCTTGCCTGACAAATTAACCTTCACTGCAGTTCCAGGGAAGGGACTTATTGGCAGTTGAGTCACTTCATTATTCCTGGCCTGGCTTAATTAACTGTGGGCAGGAAGGACACTACCAACGTTGTACCTCTACAGTGTCTCAGGATCCATCCCCGTGTCTAGGACCGTTCTCAGTGCAGTAGAAATGGTTATGAGGAGATAATGCAACCAATTACAAGTGCATGTAAATAGTGAGTGCTATCACAGAAGTATATATGAGGTGTGAAGGGCGTACTTCCCAGGGATGTCTAATTCTGCTGGAGGTCCTTAAGGCATCAGAGACATGGAGTTCTGGTGAGTTGATAAAGGAATGGCATTTTATGCATAATCTTGTGTAAGTTATTAAAGCTTCCCTTTAGAGTAGGTATAAGTAATAGTTACCTTGAAGATTTGGGATGAGAAACTTACGTTATAAAAATACTTAGCACATTGTAGGCACTTAATAAATGTTGCCTTTTAGTTTAAAAGATAATTAATAGTTCTTTCTGTTCAGTTTTGTACTCAGTGTGATGGATGTGTAACAACTGTGCTTTAACTCACACAGGATAAAATGCAATTGAGAAGTAGTACTGCATTCATCAAACTTCTACTTTTATGGCCATTAAAGTGGACCTATGTAACTCATGTCCTCCTGTGACAAAGTGCAGTGTTGTTAAGGACACGGCATCATAATAGGCTCTAAGAAACAGATCAGTAATGTTTTGCTCCAGTACAATTTTTCTCCCTCTGTCATACTGGAGCTGCTATCAGTGGTTTTTGAGTGCTGGGAGGAAAAAGACACAGCACTCACCATAAAGCATAATGAACCAAATGGAACAGACTCTAAATTCAATGTTGAAAAAAAAATGGGTATCTATTATCAAGGTTCTCTATAAAAAATTATGTATATAAAGATTCTCAAAATCATGGTTGTTAACTTTGCATGTTATTAAACCATGACAGGAACTCTTATCTAAAGCAATATAAGGGCGGCAGACTTGGCCCAGTGGTTAGGGTGTCCGTCTACCACATGGGAGGTCCGCGATTCAAATCCTGGGCCTCCTTGACCCGTGTGGAGCTGGCCCATGCGCAGTGCTGATGCATGCAAGGAGTGCCCTGCCACACAGGGGTGTCCCCCGCATAGGGGAGCCCCACGCACAAGAAGTGTGCCCCCTAAGGAGAGCCGCCCAGCGTGAAAGAAAGTGCAGCCTGCCCAGGAATGGTGCTGCACACATGGAGAGCTGATACAAGATGATGCAACAAAAAGAAACACAGATTCCCGTGCTGCTGACAACAACAGAAGCAGACAAAGAAGACGCAGCAAACAGACAGAGAATAGACAACCGTGGTGGGGGGGGGCGGAAGGGGAGAGAAATAAATAAATAAATAAATAAATCTTAAAAAAAACTAAAGCAATATGAAAGTGGAAGGACAGTATTACAACTAGATTTGTAAAAGGTGGTAGATTATGAAACTAATTTTTATTGCAAGACCTACTTTTCACAGTATGTATTGTCTTTTAAAATCAGAATATCATACACAATAATGTAAGTTATGTGTTGCAAATTTTAA
Source organism: Dasypus novemcinctus (assembly GCF_030445035.2). Taxonomy (NCBI): domain Eukaryota; kingdom Metazoa; phylum Chordata; class Mammalia; order Cingulata; family Dasypodidae; genus Dasypus; species Dasypus novemcinctus. Next base: position 41,513,092 of record NC_080683.1, on the reverse strand, counting down.
CTTATCACTTAATTCTTTACCCCAGCTTCTACAGACTGCATCTTGTTCTGTAGCAATGGCAGCAACTGTCACCAGCTGATACTTTGGCTTTGTGACTTCAATATTTTTGCATTCAATAGTACAAATTGCATTGGTATAAGCAGATTAACATGGTATTTTAGAAACATTGGATGTTGTAATTCTGATAAAGATTGTTTGAAAGACAGCAGTAAAGATGCAGAGGAGGAAATTAAAATACATATATTAGATACAAATTTGTTTTATTTAATCAACTTTCTAATAATAGCTAATAAACATTAGATCTTACTGTCTACTAGTTATTGTTCTAAATGCTTTACAAATGTTAACCTCTTTAATCCTCACGAATATTCTTTGAGGTAAGTACTATTAATATTACCATTTTCTTGTGCAAATGAAGAAGCTGAGACACAGATTGTTTAAGTACTCTACCAAATAGTATACCAGCTAGTTAATGGCAGAGCTGGGATTTGAACCCAGGTAGTCTGGCTTCAGAGGTCGCATTAACAACCAACATTACAACATTTCCTCTCAAGTCCATTTTAAGATGCCATTTTTGAATATATTTCATATTAGGCCACAATCAAAATCATTTGATTATAAACTAAGAATGTGTGTAACTGAGGTCTTACATTTTAAAGGTTAGGTTCTAGCAATTCAAATTTGTGACTATTTCAATATATGTTTGGTACGCATTATTTAAAATACAAGGGAAATAGGAGCTTGTGTTTAGTAATACTATAGAAATTAACCCAAAATTTATACACACACACACGTACACACCACAGACAGACACCCACACAAATAAATGCATCTCTCCCATCAAGGATGCATTTGGAAATGGATCAGAGCATTTTTTTCCCCAAAGAATAGGAACTGCTACTGGCATTTAGTTGGTGAGCCCCAACGATACTAAACATTCTTGCAGGACAGACCTCTGACAAAGAATTGTCTTGCCCATAAATGTCAAGTGCTCTTCACTGAGGAAGACGGCCATATATTTCTATTTAAATAAGGCTTGCATCTTCCAAAGTGAGCTTGTCTGTTTTGTGAGAAAGCTAACACAGAAGAATTATTAAAGGGACATTTACATCAAGGTATATGTTATTTGCAAGAATGAAGACTATCCATAAAAAGAAGGCTGTTTAAATTTATTTAGAAGGAATATTAACTATTCTTCCAATTTTCTTTGACTTGGAAAGTAGCTGGAGTGAACTGGTCTGACGAGTTTGTTCACTATATGCTCTAACTGAACGTTATGGAGTTATAATCTCCATCACAGCTTGACTTACTTCAAATTGAAATAGCCATTATAATGTTCTTCATTATCAGATGTACACCTGCACTTATTGAAAAGTAACCTGTCCTAAATGTTTAATTATTTTCATTTGCGAAGTCAGTTTATTCTAGCATTGTGTGATAGACACTGCCAAGTGGGGAAAGCAGAGACTTTTCAGCCAAACCTGGGAGTTAAAGGTTGATTTTACCATTTTCTAAAATAAAGTTTCTTAATTTTCCCAAGTGTCTATTTCTTGCCTCTACAGAAAAATGAGGGTTCTGTCACTTCTGCTCTGGCTATCACATAAAGTTAGGGTAAGGATCGGATTTCAAATCACACATGAAAATAGTTTATGAACAATAACACACTATTAGCCCTCCACCACCACCACTGGTTTAACAGTGCTACATTAGCTTCTTTACTCCTAGTGACAGTAGATTTCGAGAGAGGATGTTCATTATGTTTTCCTATTTCTCCTTAGCCATGACCCCTGGATATGGTTGGCAAAATTAAGAAAAGGAAAATATAGTCATCTATATATTAATTAAGTAACCAAGTGAGAAAAGTTAACGTGCTTTGTCATGCTTTGTGATGTACTTAATGATCTATATTAAACAATTAAGGTGCTAAAGATAATGACACCCCTGTGACTGGGGAATGAGAAGGATTCTTTCAAGAAACTTTTGAAAGATGAAAGGTCACACTGCGCAATATGCTGTTGACTTTCTCTCGGCAGGTTGGGTCTTACTCAGTTTTGGGATTCATACAATAGCTGCAAAGCATTTGGGGACATAATAGGCACCCAAATAAATGTGTACATCAATTAAACAATTCTAAAAAGCCAAATCACCTGTCAGACAACATGAGAATATTTTCCTAAATTACTGGAAATATATTCCAAGTCCAACTTCTCATATCTCATTCCATTTTTATTCAACTTTGAAGGAAAACTATTTCCCTAGTTCTCTATTCAATTCCAACATTATTTTTAAGAACCGCTGAGAATCTTTGTTTTAGTTCGTTATCTCAAAGTGCTCATGTATCTGTGGCTTGGTTATTTTTGGAACACTAAAGTTCATCTCTTTTGACACTCAACATTTCTTATTTGTTAACATCCTTCGAATAATGAATGTTCAAATTTCTGGGCTATTTTTGAGTTTTCTCTCTTTCTCATAGCAAATCAAGTGACAAATCATATATATTTTGCCTCTGCAGTATCACCATTTATACCTTCCCTTTCACCTCTGTTATCTGTTAGTTTAGGCTCTGATTACTTATATTTTAGAGTATTGTTATAACTTCTCGATTTTTCAGGATAAATTAAACAAATAATAATGGAGACTTTACTCATTTCAAACATTTACTAAATACTAGGGATTCCAAGACATAGTCTTTGGTCTCATCAAGAGTACAATAGAAAAAACAGGAACTACGAAAGTCCAAAGTCTATCCATTTGATAGAACACATTACAAAGCTAATCTTTCCTTAAATGCAGCTGGAATCCTATCTCTCCTCTGTTCAGACGCTTCAGATCTCATCATGCTTTTCAGATTTGTAATCTTAATAATCTCTTTGTATAATCATAGAACGTTGTAGTGGTGGGAACCAAGTCCATCACCTTACAGGCTCTGAGAAGTGATTTGCTCACCAGTGACAGAACTGGTACACAAACTGGGCTCTGGCTTTCCACTTCACCAGGTACATCCAAAAGCAGGGTAGGGAGATGAATCAGATGCTCTATTTAAACACGTGAATTAACGGCCCTGACAATTCAGTGTCCTAATGCCCTCTAACAAGGTAGATGAATTCCCCTAGGTCAAGGCATTGGTGCTAGTTCCCATTCTCTGGTGTAGGGTAATCACTTCAAAGGGGAGAGGAATAAGGGTCATGTTAAATATGTGAATTGGGGCATTTTAGGAATTAAACGGGAAGTAAAGCTGTGGGGATCAGAGCCTCAGGCCAGTGCTAATATCAGTGTTAAGTACTAGTGTCAACTCCAGGGGTGTTTCTCTTTTGGAGGAAGCCCTCTCAAGTATCTTTCTAATTTTCTCCACAGGCCCCTCTTACGACCTACACCTTTAAGAAAGTTTTCATGACTCTTCTAGAGTATCTAGGAACCAAATATAGCTTCAGAAGTGTTTATTATTATTTTATCTATAAACCAAGTAGCAGCCCTTAGGAACTTTTCTAAAACAGTTTTACTTTTTTTTTTTTAAGACTTATTTATTTATTTAATCACCCCACCCCCCGCCCCCGGTTGTCTGTATTCTGTGTCTATTTGCTGCATCTTGTTTCTTTGTCCGCTTCTGTTGTCGTCAACGGCACAGGAAGTGTGGGCGGCGCCATTCCTGGGCAGGCTGCACTTTCTTTTGTGCTGGGCGGCTCTCCTTACGGGGCCCACTCCTTGCGCGTGGGGCTCCCCTACGCGGGGGACACCCCTGCGTGGCAGGGCACTCCTTGCACGCATCAGCACTGCGCATGGGCCAGCTCCACACGGGTCAAGGAGGCCCGGGGTTTGAACCGCGGACCTCCCATGTGGTAGACGGACGCCCTAACCACTGGGCCAAGTCCGTTTCCCCAGTTTTACATTTTAAAGAAACAATGAGGAAAAACAATTCTTATTATGGACCCGTGCCCCAGTACAGTTGGTATATCTATAGTCAATAGAGAATTTGATAACCTGAAATAAGATTGACCTACATATCAGTGGGAAACCCAGACTTGGGCTAACCTTCAAATTTCATCATAGCTGGAGTGCGGTCCTTCAGTGATAATTGTTCTAAAGGGAAGGGAAAGAGATGGCCAGGACTTGAGGATGCTCTGAGTGACAGTATCCCTGAGGTTGAAAAACTGGTACGTTGGAGGGCGAGCAATACAGGCACACAAGTTCCCCCTTTTCTTCTTCCCTTTTTTTTTTCTCACCATTGCAATCCTATCAAAGTGTTCCCTGCAGGGAAATTTAGTGGGGGATGAAAAGAGAACTCTGTGTAAGGACACAGATCACAGAAGAAAGTATGTAAGATGAAAGAAGACAGAGAAAGGAAGACCAGGGAAACCGTAAACCAGAAACAGCAAGGAAGAAAGGGCTGTTAAGGCTGAGTACATGTATGAAATATATAAAGGCAGGGAACTATCTGTAATGAAACTAAAAACACTGATCCTCTATTGAGCCATGTGAAAAACTGACCTGATTTTTGATTTTGTTCTTTCATTAATGGCCAGAACTTAACAGTATGAGATAGTCAACATCTTTCAGGACAAATGTAAACAGAATATTAGAAAAAAGAAAGTTATGCTTACTTCTTGTCCATTAATGCCAGCCAGACCTGAATCTCCTTTTTCTCCTTGTGCACCCTACAAGAAAACAATTTATAAAATGAAAAAAAAAAAAAGTGTTATATCTGAAAACCTTTACTAGGAAATATAGGAGAGTTATATCATTTGGGTACTTTCAACATTGTGATTATTTTGCTAATCCCTTGAAGGAAAAATTTACTGAAATACAATTCTGAGTCCTAAAATCAAAGAGAAGTTTAAAGGTTCAAAGGAAAGTTGCATAAAAATGATTAAAGAGTGAAACAGAACAGGATTATTTATTTTCTTCTGTAAGCAACAAAGAACTTTCTGGAGGGCAATCTGGCAATATATATGAAGGGTCTTAAATCTGTTCATTCCATTTGGTCCAGTGATTTTACTCCTAAGAATATATCCTAAGGAAATAATCAGAGATGAAAAGTTTTAGACACTAAATGTAGAGCACAATACTATTTATGTAAAAAAAGAGAAACATACTAAGTGTCTAAAAATAGGGGGCTGGTTAAGTAATTTAGAGTATATAAATGGAATATGACGCAGACATTAAAATCACATTTATGAATTTTATTTTATACTCTAGGAAAATACTCCTTATTAAAAAAGTAAGATGCAATTGATTAATTAACAAATACAATTTTTATTACTTTACAGCTACAAATGTTCAAATTGGCTACTGCTACCATTGTTGATGATACATACCCACAGTGGCATATATTTTTGTTTCATTATCATGTGAATCTATCATGGTGTGTAGGTACACATGTGTGTGTGAAGTGGCTATCTCTGCCTTATGCCACTATGGTGATATTTATTGCTTTTATATATTCTGCCCTCCTTTCAATTTTTTTTCCTACAAAAACATTATTTTTCCTTGCAAAAAAATTAAAGAAAAGCTAGCACCCAATTTCAAGTGATAATAAGTTAAATACTCTACAAATAGAAATACAAATGCACAGTTTCAATCACTAAGAATAAATATTATTAATATAATGAAAAGTATATTGAAAACAGAAAATGAAGTAAAAATAAGTTGATTACTGGAATGAAATTATATAATCATTCAGGACAAACAAATATTAAAGACACAGTCAGTGAAAAGAGTTCAAGTAGAATGAGGCTGAGTATTTAAAACTGAAAATGGAGGGAAAGGAGATATTCTGGGGCTGCACAGTTCAATATGGTATTTACCAGCCACATGTGGTTACTTAAATTTAAATTAATTGAAATTAAATAAAATTTAAAATTCAGTTTCTTAGTTGCCTTGGCCATATTTCGGGTGCTCAACAGCCACATGTGGCTAGTGTACAATAACAGTGCAGATTAGAAAATTTGCATCATACAGGAAGTTCTATTAGATAGTGCTAGAGAATACCTTCTATGAAAGAAAGTAAAACAAGAATCAAAAGATTCATAAATACACAGAAGACCTTAATAGGCACAGAGTCTCTTTTTGTGGTCATGAGAAAGTCTTGGTAATGGATGTGGTAATGGTTATAAAATATTGTGAACGTAATTAATACCACTGAAATATATGCTTAAAAATGGTTAAAATGGGAAATATATGCTTGACATATATTACTACAACAAAGAAAAAAAAGTAAATACAGAAGAAAAGATGAAGTAATGGGATTAGAAGCAACACAGTGTTCAGATGTTTCTATAAAAGGTATTCAGCACAAATTAATGGGGTGAATTGAAGTTTTTGACACGACGAATACAATTCCATGAATAGTCATCATTAACTTTCAGAATGAAACTCCAAACAAATCCAACTTTTTATTCATAAATAATGGTACCTATAGATGGAAAAAATAAGAAACTCTCTATATTAAAGAGATATGTCCCTAGAAAGTGTTAATAAAAGTTAAATAGTAATAATATAGAAGACAGAGTTGATACTATGATGGAATTTATGCTGCACAACAAGAGGAATATGAGATGTGGCAGAATGGTGAAGAAAAAACACTGCTTTAAATGAATTCCAGGCAAAATTCTGCTATGAATTTTTAAAAGTATAATTTTCAATATAAAAAGGAAGTAGGGTCACTATTATCAAATGAGTGCCATAAAAAGCAAGTTATTTACCTTATCATTTTTAACAAATACTTCCCTGTGTTTACTATGTGTAGGCACTGCCTTAACATCTTGGTATTCTATAGCAATCTATGATAAAGATATGATTAGTATCCTCATTTTATAAATGAGAAAACTGAAGAAAGAGAGGTTAATTAACTTGCCCAAGGTCACACAGCTTATAGGTGATGGAGGTATGATTCAACCCATGCAGTCTGGTTTTGAGTCTGCACTATAAAACTATTATCCTATTTGTTTTCTTAGACTCAGTGTATCTGGATTCCTGCAAAGAAGGAGGCAAAGTCTCTCAAAATGTCCCTAAGGGTAAGAAATATAAATTAAGCCTAGGCATTATTATTATGCATATGTAAATGACAGAGGAATGGCATTGAATGTATAGATTTCCCTTTCTCTCTCTCTCATATCTATCTCTCCTATCTTTGTATCTTTATCATCTACTGAGGGCTCTCAATCTTGGCTTTATTGACAATTCTTTGTTGTGGTGGGCTGAATTGTACATTGTAGGATGCTTAGCAGCATCCCTGGCTTCTATCCACAAGAGGACAGTGTCAAAACCCCTATCCCTACCCCCTGTTCCTTGGTCTTGTTAAACAAAAATCTCCTAGGGGGCAAAATCACTTCTGGATATATAAGAGATTCATGATTTGAAATAAAACAACAAACTGAAACAATATGCTATAAAAAAGGTGAAGTTTATTAGGAATCAATGTGTAATCTTGCATTTGAACTAATTCCAGAAGTATTAGAAAGAGTACTTAAAAATGAAAATATAAAAGGGACAGAAGAAAACATAGGCAAACATAATTCAGAGTTCATAGCATGTAATCTCTTTAAGAATGGATCCAAAACAAGAAACTTGCAAGAGAAAAAAAGATTGTATTTAGCATAAATTAATTTCAAATTTATAATGCAAGAAATACTATTGAGTAAACTAAAAGGCAAATGCAAAATGGGGAAAAGTATCCTATGGTAGCTAAATAGTAATCATTAATTTACAAAGAACTTTTATTAATTGGAAAAAAATAATATCCCATGTATTAGTTAGCCAAAGGGGTGCTAATGCAAAATACCAGAAACTGGTTGGCTTTTATAAAGGGTATTTATTTGGGTTAGAAGCTTACAGTTATCAGGCAACAAAGGCTAAGTTACTTCCCTCACCAAAGTATGTTGCCATGTGTTGGAATAAGATGGCTGTTGAAGTCTACCAAGAGTTCAGGCTTCCTGGGCTCCTCTCTTCCCAGGGTTTATTTCTCCCCGGGTTCAGCTACTCTGCTCTCTCCACAAGGCCAGCTATAGACTATCAAGCAACTGGCTCTTGTCTCTCTCCCTGGAGCTCATTCTCTCCAGGCTCAGCCGCTCTGCTCCTATGTGTGCTTACTACCTGGGCTCCTAAACTCTGATTAACTCTTCTGTCATGTTGTTTTCTCTGTGAGTCCTCGTCCACCAAGGGGGCGGGGGATGCAACATCTACTGACATGGCCCAATCAAAACCTTAATCATTGTTTAATGAAGTAAAAGTGAAATCTCTGAATCCAATATAATCTAATATGCCTGGAGGGACAGACCAGTTTATAAACATAATCCAAAATCTAATTTTGGAATTCATAAATAATATCAAACTGCTACATCCCAATTGATAATTGGGCAAAGAACACATTAGGCAATTCACCACAAGAAATACCAAAGACGTATTAGATAACAACTAATAAAAGTTTAACAGGTATTGATTCATCAGGTTAAATACTGGGATTGGGTGAGCTCTCAAGCGCTTTCATTTTAAATTCCATCATTCTTTGGGAAAAAAGTAAGGGGAGTATTTCCAGACAGGAAAAAATTATTCAAAAAAACTCAAACAAAAGAAGTTGACAATGGTTACCAGCTGTTCCTATTTTCTCCACCAGAAAGAAAATGAGTAAAACAAAGTATAGCAATTAAAGATTTAAGCTAGAATTTTAGAAAATTTATTTGACACCAGAGGTTGTTAGAAAATAGAATGCATTTAGATTGTTTCTCAGTGTCTGGCTAAATTCAAAAGCAGAAAAGATTGAAAAGCAAAATCAAGAGAACATCTCTAGTGATTTCTTTGAAAATACAACAAATTATACTAGTCTAAAATGCAATCCAAGCCAAAGCATATAAAAGGGAATTAAATAACATTTAAGAATTCTTCTAATATTTATTCTTTGCATTCATTAATGAAACTAATTTTACAACTACACAAAAATTTCATCTACTTCCAATAAAAAATGCAATGCCCTGGGGAGGGACAAGATGGAGGCTGAGTAAGGAGCTCCAAGATTCAGCTTGTCCTACAGGGCAGTTAGTAATCACATAGAGATATCTAAAGTACCTTTTGGGGGACTCCAAACACCAGAAGAGCATCCTGAAACATCCTTGAAAGAATGGAAGGAAGAGACTGCCCATCTGCAGTGAAGCTGCATGAGTAGAGCATTCTACACATGAAGGCCAGTGCTCATCCTCCACTGGGAGGGGAAGTTGGAGTTGGATGCTCCATTTCCCAAAATGGGGGAGGGAAAGATGATTGGCCACCAACTTCAGCTACTTATTAGTAAATTCAGCTGGCTAAAGTATAATTCTAAGAACAGCTAAAGTTTGAACCTGTCCAAGTTGGAAAGAGACAGGTAGCTGCCATTTTAAGTCAGCCCCTGGCATGAGGAGAAGTGGGGTGGATTGAAAACCAAGTGATGGTAGGGACCTGCTTTTTTCTACCCAGATCAGACTGAAGCCCTGGCCTAGGCTCTAACCCCTCCCCCAGCAGGGGGGAATCTGGTGGGACCTGCACCAACCTGTCTGAGTAACTACAGGAGCTTTTGGCTGGCACAGACTGAATAGTCAGATACCTGGGGCTCCATCCCTGCACCTCAATAAGATGGGACAGTTGCTGTATTTCACCTGCCTCTCAGGTCAACTGCAAGTGCTTTCAGCCTCCTGCATAAATTGATTAGTTGAGCACCTTTGATTCCATCTCCACCTCTACTCTCCTCCCCCATAGGATAGGAGGGGGCTGGTGTTTCATTGGCCTCTCTGGGAAACTGCAGGTGCTTTTGGACCACACAGACTGAATAGTAAGACATCTGTAGGATAGGAGGGGAACTGTGTTGCCTCAGCCTTTCTGGGAAACAACAGGCACTTTCAGTCTTCATGGACTAGACTGGTGGGTACATGTAGACCCACTCTCACCCCCCAATAGGATTGGAAGGGGCTGGTATTTCCTCGACCTTTCCAGGCAATGACAGGCATGTTAGGACTGCATGCACTGGACAGCTGGGTGCCTGTGGGCCAACCTCTACCCCCTAATAGGACTGGAGGGAACTGATGTTTTCTCAGCCTTTCCAGGCAGCAATAGGCATTTTGGCCTACACTGAATGAACTGTTGGGTGTCTGTGGTTCCATCCCTATCCCTTAAAGGCCAGAAGGGATAGTACTCCCTCAGCCTCTCAGGATGACTGCAGGAGCATTCGACTAACACCAATTCAATTCTTGGGCATTCCAGAGGATCCATCCCCTCCCCTGGCAGGGGAAGGAGGGTGGTGGTGGTGCTACATTAGTCTACCTGGACAACTGCAGTGATTTTGGACCCACATGACTTAGTATGATGCCACATCTCCAGCTCCACCCCACCTCCCCAAGCAGGGGAAGAAGGGGCATGAAGCTTCATCAGTCTCTCTGGGCAACAACAGTCCAGGCCTGCATGAGTTGGATTATTGCACATAGCTGTAGCTCTGTCCCTAGCCCTGGCAAAGAAGAAAGGTGGGAGAAGCTTCATCAGTCCCTGTGGCAATGTGGGTAACTTGAGCCACCACAGCTTACAGCTCCAACTACATCCTCAGATCCTACTGCACAATAAGCAAGGGAGAAAGGACAAGAAAGCTCTAAACTAAAGAGAGACATTGCACCCAGAATAAATACATCTAGTAAGCCAGGTGCCAAGACACCAACAAAAAATTACAATCCACACCAAGAAAGAGGAAGATAATGGTCCTGTCAAAGGAACATGATAAGGAGTTGAGACAACTGATCATAGATGTTCAAACAAATCTCCTCAATAAATTCAATGATATGGCTAAAGAGATTAAGGATATTAAGAAGACACTGGGTGAGCACAAAGAAGAATTTGAAAGCATACATAGAAAATAGCAGATCTTATGGGAATGAAAAGTGCAATAAAAGAAATTAAAAATATACTGAAGGCATATAACAGCAGATTTGAAGAGGTAGAAAAAAAAGATTGGTGAGCTTGAAGACATGGCATCCTAAAGGGAACATATAAAACAACAGATGAAGAAAAGAATAGAAAAAGTTGAACAGGATCTCAGGGAACTAAATAACAGCAAGAGACATGCAAACATACATGTCATCGTGTCCCAGAAGAAGAAGAGAAGGGGAAAGCAGCAGAGGAATATTTGAAGAAATAGTGGTAGAAACTTTCCTAGCCCTATTGTAGCACATAGATATCTGTGTCCAAGAAGCACAAAGTACTCCCATCCAAATAAATCCAAACAGACAAACTACAAGACACACACTAGTCAGAATACCAAATGCTAAAGACAAAGAGAATATTCTGAGAACAGTAGGAGAAAAGTAATGCATAACATATAAGGGATACCCAGTAAGATTAACTGCCAATTTCTTACAAGAAACCATGGAAGCAGGAAGGCAGTGGCATCATGTATTTAATACAGTGCAAGAGAAAAACTGCCAGTCAAGAATCCTATATCCTGAAAAATTGTCTGTCAAAAATGAGAATGAGTTTAGAATATTCACAGATAAAGAGAAACCGAGAGAGTTTGTGACCAAGAGACTGGCTTTGCAGGAAATACTAAAGGGAGTGCTATAATTTGAAAAGAAAAGACAGGAGAGAGAGGCTTGGAAGAGAATCTAGAAATGAAGATTGTATCAGTAAAAGTAAAAGTGTAAAAATAGGGGTGAAAATAAAATATGATAGATAGTACCCAAAGGCCAAAATGGGTGAAATAATAGCTGCCTTTACAGTAATAATATTAAAGGTTAATGGATTAAACTCCCCAATCAAAAGAAACAAATTGGCAGAATGGATAAGAAATTATGAGCCATTTAAATGCTGTCTACAAGAGACTCACCTTAGACCCAAGGATACCAATAGAATGAAAGTGAAAGGCTGGAAAAAGATATTTCATGCATGCAGTAACAACAACAACAAAAAAGCTGACATAGAATTGGATGAAATCAATTTTAAAAATAATAATAATTAGAGACAAAAAAGAAAGGACATTATATATTAATAAATGGGGCAATTCACCAGGAAAAAATAATCATAAATGTATATGCACCTAACCAGGATGTCCCAGGATACATATGGCAAACACTGGAAAAACTTAAGGGAGAAATGGATATCTCTAAAATAGTAGTTGGAGACTTCAATACACCACTCTCAGCATTGGATAGAACATCTGGTCAGAAGATCAATAAAGAACCAAACAGCTTGAATAATGTCATAAATGAACTAAACCTAATAGATATATACAGAACATTGCATCCCAAAACAGCAGGATATACATTCTTCTCAGGTGCTAATGGATCTTTCTTTGGGATAGGTCATATGTTGGGTCACAAAGCAGATCTCAATAAATTCAACAAGATTGAAATTATACAAATCGCTTTCTCTGATCATAATGGAATAAAGTTGGAAATAAACAAGAGGAGGAAAAATTCACAAATATATGGAGATTAAACAACACATTTTTAAGTAATCATTGGATCAAAGAAGAAATTGTGAGAGAAATCAATAAGTATCTCAAGACAAATGAAAACAAGAAAACAATATATCAGAACCTATGGGATACAGCAAAGGCAGTGCTGAGAAGGAAATTTTTAGCCCTAAATGCTTACATTAAAAAAAGAAGAGAGAATGGATGTGGCTCAGTGGTTGAGCACCTGCTTCCTACATGGGAGATCCTGGGATTAGTTCCTGGTGCTTTCTAAAAACAAACAAAAATAACAGCAAAAAATGAAAAAAGCCAATTCAGAGGAGCTGATGTGGTTCAGTGGTTGAATGCTGGCTTCCCATATATGAGGTGCCGGGTTCAATCCCTGGTCCCAGTACCTCAAAAAGAAGGAGGAGAAAGAGGAGAAAGAGGAGGAGAAGGAGAAGGAGGAGGAGAAGGGGAGGGAGTGGGAGGAGGAGGAGAAGGAGGAGGAGAAGGAGGAGGAGAAGAAGAAGAAGAAGAAGAAGAAGAAAAGAATCAGTAGTAGCAGCAGCAGCAGCTAAAATCAATGACCTAACTACACAGCTGGAAGAACTAGAAAAGAAACAGGAAACTATTCTCAAAGCAAATAGAATGAATGAAATAACAAAGATCAGAGCAAAAATAAATGAAATTGAGGACAAAAAAACAATGGAGAGAATGAACCAAACCAAAGTTGGTTCTTCAGGAAGATGAACAAAATCGACAAACCCTTAGCTAGACTGACCATGAAGAAAAGAGAGAACATGCAAATAAATAAATAAAATAAAAAATGAAAATGGGGACATTACTACAGACCTCACAGAAATAAAAGAGATTATAAGAGAATACGAGTAACAACAGTACACCAACATACTTGAAAATGTAGATGAAATGGAAAAATTCCCAGGAACATATGGACAACATAAACTGACCCTAGAAGTAGAAGACCTCAACAAACTAATCACAAGTAAAGAGAGTAAAACAATCATCGAGCAACATCCAAAATGAAAAGCTCAGGCCCACATGGTTTCAAAGGTAATTTATACCAAGCATTCAATGAAGATTTAACACCAATCTTAGTCAAGCTCTTCCAAAAAATTGAACAAGAAGGAACGTTACCAAATTCATTCTACGAAGCCAATATCATGCTAATGCCAAAGCCAGGTAAAGATATTATGAGAGAAAAAATTGAAGACTCATTTCCATGATGAAGACAGATGCAAAAATCCTCGGCAAAATACTCACTAATCAAATCCAACATGGCATTGAAAGAATTATTCATCATGATCAAGTGGGTATTATACCAGGTATGCAAGGGTGGTTCAATACAAGAAAATCAGTGTAGTACACCACATTAATAAATCAACAAAGAAAAATCACATGATCCTACAATGCTACAGAAAAGGCATCTGACAAATTACAGTGTGCTTTCTTCATAAAAATACTATAAAAGATAGGAATTGAAGGAAACTCTCTTGATATGATAAAGGCCATATATGGAAAACCCACAGTTAACATTGTACTCAATGGTGAAAGATTGAAAGTTTTCCTGTTGAGATCAGGGACAAGACAAGGATGCCTACTGTCACCACTGCTGTTTAATATAGTGCTAGATGTTCTAGCTAGCACAATCAGGTGAGTAAAAGAAATAAAAGGCATCCAAATTGGAAAGGAAGAAGTATAATGTTTGCTATTTGCAGATGATATGATCCTATACCTCGAAAGTCCCAAAAAGTCTGCAACAAAGTTGCTAGAGCTAATAAATTTCAATAGAGTACCAGGATACAAAATCAATACACAAAAATAATGGTGTTTCTATGACACTAGTAATGTGAAATCTGAGGAGGAAGTCAGGAAAAAAAAAATTCCATTTACAATAGTAACTAAAAGAATCAAATATTTATGAATAAACTTAATGAATGATGTAAAGGAATAGTATTCAGGAAAATAAAGTGCATTGATAAAAGAAATTTTAAAAGACTTAAATAATTGGAAGAACATTCCGTGCTCAATGGTTGGAATACTAAATATCAAGATGTCAATTCTACTCAAATCGCAATACAGATTCAATGCAATCCCAATAAAAATTCCACCAGCATTTTTTAAACAAATGGAAAACATAATTATCAAATTTGTTTGGAAGGTTATGAGGCCTGCATAGCTAGAAACCTCTTAAAGAGGAAAAGCAAAGTTGGAGGACTTTCACTTCTGGACTTTAAATCAAATTATTTAGCTACAGTGGTAAAAACAGCATGGTACTGGCATAAAGACAGACACATAGACCAAAGGAACCAAATTTGATGGTTCAGAAACAGACCCTCACATCTATGGTCAGGTGGTTCTGACAAGCCTGTCAATCCCACCCAGCTGGTAAGAATCTATTAAACAAATGGTGCTGGGAGAACTGGATATCCATAGCCAAAAGAAAGAAAGAGGACCCCTATCTCACACATTATTCAAAATGTATCAAAGACCTAAACATATAAGCTAGAACAATAAAACTCCTTAAAGAAAATATAGGAAAACCTCTTCAGGATCTTGTAGTAGGTGGTGGATTCTTAAACCTTACCCTGAAAGCACAAGCAATGAAAGAAAACATGGAAAAATGGAACCTCCTCAAACTTAAACACTTTTGTAATTCAAAGAACTTCATCAAGAAGGTGAAAAGGCAGCCCACTCAATGGGAGAAAAATATTTGGAAACCACATATCCAATAAGGGTTTGATTTCCATTCTATATAAAGAGATCATGCAACTCAACAATAAAAAAGCAAGCAATCCAATTTTAAAAATGGGCAAAAGACTTAGACATTTCTCCCAAAAGGAAATACAATGGCCAAAAAACACATGAAAAAATGTTCAATATCAGTAGCTATTAGGGAAATACAAACCAAAATGACAATGAGATAGCATGTCACACCATACTGAATGACTATTATAAAAAAACAAACAAACAATAAGTGCTAGAAAGGATGTGGAGAAATAGGAACATTCCTTCACTGTTGGTGGGATTGTAAAATAGCGCATCCTCTATGGAAGACAGTTTGGCAGTTTCTCAGGAAACTAAATACCGAACTGTCATGTGATCCAGCAATTCCTATACTAGGAACATATCCAGAAGAACTGAAAACTGTGGTATGAACAAACATCTGCACACCAATGTACATAGCAGTGTTATTCACAATTACCAAAAGATGTAAACAACCCAAGTGTCCATCAACCTATGAATGGATAAACAAAATGTGGTATAAATATTTGGTGAAATACTATGCTGCAGTAAGAAGAAATGAAATTGGGACACAAATGACAACATTGAGGAATCTTGAAGACAAGAGGCTAAGTGAAATAAGCCAGACACAAAATGACAAATATTGCATGGTCTCACTAATACGAACTAAACATGAAGACTAAACCCATGGGGTTAAAACTTAAAATATAGGTTATTAGGAGATAAGCAGAGGGCTGTAAGGAGTACTGATGTTTAATGTATGTAGAAGTTTTAATTAACTGAACTGTAAATGAGTGGAAATGGATAGTTACTGGTAACTAACACATTATAGTGAGTAGCAGCTGGTTTATAAATGGGACTGTGGCTAAAAGGGTAGGTCTAGGGATATAACTGTTATTGAAAGAAAGCTAGAGAATAATCTAGGAACTGAATAACACAGGGAACCCAGCAATGGATGAGATTTGTGCTTAACAGTACAAATGCATGAATGTCCTGTAAAATATAACAGATACATGTCACTATTGCAGGGTGGTGGGAATGTGAAGAAGCATGGGAAATATACAATTAATGTAACCTATGAAGTATGGTTAACAGCAATACTATAATTTTCTTGCGTCAATGCCAAAGATGTACTGTATTAATAATAGGGCAGAATGGAAAAAATATGCCAAATGTGTGCTTATGGATCATAGTTAGTGGTAATAATCTGATGATATTATCTCTAAATCTGCAACAATTGTTCCACAATGGTATGGTGTGTTGGTGAAGAGTTGCTGTATGTGTATGTTCCACACACACATGATTGTTTTGTATGTACACAACTCCTGTATTAAAAAATATATTTTAAAAAATGCAGGGGAGCAAATGTAGCTCAAGTGGTTGAGCATCTGCTTCCCATGTACGAGGTCCTAGGTTCAATCCCTGGTAGCACTTTAAAAAAAAAGTAATGTCTTGGCATTTGAATTATGACATTTAGGTAAGTAGTAAAATTTTTTCACAGAGGTAGTTATTAATACTATTAATATTTTAATGAATACTAGCAATAATTTAGCTTCTATTCTATTCACCTTACTATAATGGTTATGAATATTTCTTCTTCTAAGTATGTTTGTATATATAATAAAGTAAATATCTTTGTTTTCTTCCCTCTTATCCCCTTATCATATCGTATAAGTTGTATTAACTTTGTGTATAGTATTAAGCTACAGAATATCAAGTTTAAGAGTGAATCTTACCCAAAGACTTGCATCCTCTTCTGGGGAAAGAGTTAGTGCATTTCTAGTTGTATGCAGGGCAGTTGAATTGTTGGGCAAAAGTATGACTGTTGTTTTTATTTAGAGATTAAGTCTATGGTTTAAGGAGATGTATATGGTTGCCAATAAATGGATGGACTGTGATGGTTAAATTCATGTGTCAACTTGAATATGTTATGGTGTCTCGTTGTTTGGTCAAGCAAGTACTGGTCTGATTGTTACTGTGACAGTATTTTGTGGATTTAAATCATTAGTCAGTTGATTGCATCCATAGTTAATTACATCTATAATAATCAACAAAAGAAATTGCTTTCAGAAATGATAGAAGTCTCATCTAGTCAGTTGAAGGGTCATAAAGAGAGAATTGATTATGGGCACCCAGGCCCCCTTAAGTCCTCAGTATGTAGTTGCCTGTCTGACCTAGACCTAAGTTAAATGTTAACAACCTCCTCAGAAGGGAGAGAATGCATAGATAGTATGGTAAACTATAAGTTTCCAAAAGCAGTAAATGATTTTGGTAAAGTTCTTCCTACGAGCATAGTGAAAACATCACCATATCCCATGTGTATACTTTACATGAACCTAGCAGGAACTTTGTTCTCAAACCTTATGGAATGTCCTTGTTCTGAGACACCTTATATACCACCCCTGGAGCACTATCTTCATTCTCTGAACTTCAGCTTTCAGAGATTTTCTCCAGTCCATAAGTCCAAATAAAGCTTATGCTTGACTAAATGCCAGGTGTGTTCTTTGATCTTGTGACCAGACCACTTCATGCCCTTCAAGAATTGGGCTGTAACACTGATTATTTCAGCTGTCAGAAAGAAGAATTTCTATTTCTATTTCAGCCAGCCAACTTCTCAGGGGAAATTCATTGAAACTATTGGAGTTCCCAATTTGTGGCCTGTTCTACAGAATTTGGACTTGCCAATCCCCAGGGTCATGTGACCCAATTCCTATAATAAATCTCTTAGTATTTATATATGTATACACACCTTTTGTTGCTTCTGTTTCTCTAAAGAACCCTAATACACTTACTATATGCCAGACTCTGTGCTAAGCACTTTAAATAGTAAGAACTCATTTTAATTCTAGCAGTAACTTCGTAAAGTGGGTATTCAAATTCCCTTTGCTGATGAGGAAGCAACAGCTCAGAGATCATAAGTAAGATTCACATGGTCAAAGGACTACCCTATGAAACAAAATTATTGCTCAATTATTTTGGCCTCATAGGGCCTGTCATTCAATGGGTCTGTTGAATTTTACCTTGTGCCACATGTGCAGACCCATGTCAGCTTTCAGCTGAAGCTGTCACAGACAGTTCCTGTGGAGTTTAGCTGCCACAAACCTTTTTTTGTGTTTTACCTCAAGCTATTGATCTTTTCTGGCTCTCTCTTTGGTTTTCTGCCTCTGGAATTTTTCTGAAGCCTGTTCAGGAGCTTGTTTAGCCCAGGCAAGGCAACTTGGGAGGGTAGGGAGTTAATGTCTTTGGAAACAATCCTCTACCAAAGGGTGACAGGAGTTTGTGGATTCATGACTCAGCTTCCTGTCCTCCCGAGGGACAATTCCAAACTACATTCTACAGGGTTCCTCAGAAGGTCCCCAGAAGGACTCAGCTCCAGTTGCCCACAGTAAGCAGCTGAAAGATACACTCTTTCATGAGCTTTTCCTCATTTCCTGATTTATTCTTTCCAGTCACTCACTCCAGTTTCTTGAGATAACCTCCCAAATAAACTACCTGCTCACAAGTCATTATCTCAGAACTTGCTTTCAGGGGAACTCAAATGGAAACAATAACCATCAGCTCCTTGATGTCTTCATTTTTTCTACCTCTCCATGATCTATCACTTCAACTGCTTTCTTACCACTACTCCAAACACCCTTGCTCTATTGTCCTGAGGGAGCCAACACAGTGAATACAACTATTCATCTTTTCTGTTGTTCCTATGCCACAATTTAATCCTACAGAAAATTATACAACAGGGCAGGCCAATACTATTATAAAATCATGATTGCTAGCTTCATTTAAGACCTTAAAATACTCGATTCCCCTCAAATCCCAGGCACCATGGCTTCTATTCTTACTCTTAAGATGGCCTTGCCTTCTACAAATAAAATGGAAGCCATCATACAAGTCTTCAATTATTTCCTTGAAATCTACATACTCACTTTCTATTACACTATTAATTAAAGTCCATGGCTTAATGCAGGATTTACTATTTGTGTAGTATAATTCCATGAATTTTTAAAAAAGCTTATTCTGTTACTATATATGTAATCTAACATTTCCCCTTTCAATCATACTCAAATATACATATTTCAGTGCTGTTAATTGCATTCATATGTTGTGCTACCACCAGCATCATCTGTTAAAAAAATATTTCCACCATTCCAAATAGGGACCCTGTACATTTTAAACCTTAACTTCCATTCCTTATCCTCACCCTGGCCCCTGGTAACCTATATTCTAGATTCTGACTTAATGAGTTTGCTTATTCTAATTGTTTCAAATCAGTGATATCATACACTATCTCTATTTTATGTCTGGTTCAATTCACTCAACATGATGTCTTCAAGGTGCATTCATGTTGTTGCAAATACCAGGACTTTGTTCCTTTTTAGGGCTGAATAATATTCCACAGTATGTATACACATCATTTATCCAATTATCAGTTGATAGACACTTGGGTTGCTTCCATCTTTTGGCAATTGCAATAATGCTGCTTTGAACATCACTGTGAAAATATGTTTGTGTCCCTGTTTTTTATTCTTTTGGGTATATCCCTGGTAGAGGGATTGCTGGTTCATATGGTAATTCTATACTTACTTTCTGAGGAATTGCCAAACTGTTTTCCACAGAGGCTGCACTTTTTTACATTCCCAACAGTGAAAGAGAGTTCCTCTTGCTCCACATTCTCTCCAACACTTGTAATTTTATGTTTTTTAATACTAGCCATTCTAGTAGGTGTGAAATGGTATCTCATTGTGAATTTGATTTGCATTTCCCTAATAGCTAGGGATGTTGAGCATCTTTTCATGTGGTTTTTTTTTTTTTAGCCACTTATATATCTTCTTTGGAGAAATGTCTATTCAAGTCTTTTGTGTGTATATATATATATACACATATACATACATATATACATCATATGTATATATATGTACTGGATATTAATCCTTTATCAGATGTAAGGTTTCCAAATATTTTCTCCCATTGCATAGGATGTCTTTTTACTTTCATGATAAATTTCTTTGAGGAATAAGTTTTTTATTTTCATAAGGTCCCATTTATCTATTTTTGTTGTTGTTGCTTGTGCTTTGGGTATAGAAACCATTGCCTAACACAAGGTCCTGGAGATGCTTTCCTATATATTTTTCTAAGAATTTGATAGTTCTATTTCTTATGCTACACCTTTGATCCATTTTGCATTTGTATATGGCATGAGATAGGCATCCTTCTTTTTTTCAAATGGATATATAGTTGTCCTAACACCATTTGTTGAAGAGACTATGCTTTCCCAATTGAGTGGTGTTTGACACCTTTTAAAAAATAAGTTGGCCATAAATGTGAGGGTTGATTTCTGAGCTTTCTATTCTATTCCATTGGTATAAATGTCTGTCCTTGTGCCAGTACCATGCTGTTTTGATTACTGTAGTTTAGTAATAAGTTTTGAGATCCACAAGTGTGAATTCTTCAACTTCGTTCTTCTTTTTCAAGATAGCTTCAACTATTCAGTGTCTCTTACTCTTTGTTTTGTAGTTTTCTGAGTACAAGTCCTTTACACCCGTGGTTAGAGTTTGTCCTAAATATTTGATTCTTTTAGTTGCTATTGTGAATGGATTTTTTTCTTAATTTCTTCTTCCCATTGTTCATTGTTTGTGTACAGAAATACTACTGATTTGGGGGTTTTAATCTTGTACCCTGCACTTGATTGAATTCATTTACTAGCTCTAGGATCTTTGCTGTGGATTTTCAGGGATTTCTGTATATATATATCCTTTATCATGTTAAGGAAGTTTCCTTTTATTCCTATGTTCTAAGTGATTTTATCAAGACAGTGCTATATATTTTTTTCAAAGGTCCTTTCTGTGTCAGTGGAGATGATCATGTGGTTTTTTTATTTTGTTAATGTGATGAATTGCATTAACTGATTCCTTATATTGAAACAAACTTGCATATCAGGGATAAATCCACTTAAGCATGGTGTATAATTCCTTTACTCTGCTATTGGATTTTGTTCACTGGTATTTTGTTGAGGATTTTTGCATCTATATTCATAAGAGATATTGGCTGTTATTCTATTTCTTTTACCTCTTTATCTGGCTTTGATATGAAGGTGATGGTGGCCTCCTAGAATGAGATAGGGAATGTTCCCTCCTCTTCAATATTCTGGAAAACTTTGAGCAGAATTGGAGTTAACTCTTCTTGGAATATTTGGTAGAATTTACCTGTGAAACCATCACCATCTGTTTCTGGGATTTTCTTTGTTGTGAGGTTTTTGATTACTGATTCAAACTCTTTACTAGTAATTGGTTTGTTGAGATCTATTTCTTCTTCAGTTAATGTTGGTAGTTTGTGTGTGTCTAAGAATGTCTCCATTTTATCAAGGTTTTTGTTTGTTTGTTTGTGTTTTACTATAGTCATATTATTATGTGTACTCCTTTTCTATTTATTCTTATACTTTCTATTTTTCTATGTCAGATAGAGTTTGTTGATCTTTTCAGACAACAAACTTGGTTTTGTTAATTCTAATTTATTTATTTTTTTTATTTCATTTATCTCTAGTCTTTATTTCCTTCCTTTTGCTTGCTTTGGGTTTAGTTTGTTTTTCTTTTTCTAGTTTTTTTTTCAGTTTTGAGGGAAGATCTCTGATTTGAAGTCTTTCATTTTTTTAAAAATGTAAGCACTTAGAGCTATAAAATTCCCTCTCAGTACAGCCTTTGCTGCATCATATATGTTTTTAGAATGTTGCATTTTCATTTTCATTTGCCTCAGAATATTTCCTAATTTCACTTCTGACTTCTTTAATTAGATGGTTTAGGAGTATGTTGCTTAATTTCCACATATTTGTAAATTTTATCTTTCTCCCTCTGCTATTGATTTTTAGCTTCATTGCATAGTTCTGGAAAATATACATGCATGATTTTGATATTTTTTCTGTATTGAGACTTTTTTTGGTCACCTAACTGAACCCAGGACCTCCCATGTGGGAAGTAGGTGCTCATCCTTGTAAGCCACATCCACTTCCTGGGTTAAGCTTTTTTATCCTTTCTGTCAATCTCTGCCTTTTGACTGGAGAGTTTAATCCACTTACATTTAAAGTTATTACTGATAAGATGGGGCTTTCTCCTGCCATTTCATTATTTAGGCTTTGTAAATCCTATACCTTTTTTTGTCCCTCACTTCGATTAAAGCCTACTTTTATATTTCTTTCTTTTCTTGTGTTGTACCATATTGAATGCCTTCTCATTTCCATCTGGATATATTTTTCATCTATTTTTCTTGTGGTTACCATGGGGTTAATTTTAACTTCCTAAATATAAAACAATTGTATTTGATCTGAAACAAACAACATACACATACATTTTTCCTAAACCCCTCTGGCCCCCACCATTTTTTAGTACTTATTACCACTTATATTTTTGTATATTGTATGCACCAAAACCTAGACTTATCGTTACTTCTTACACATTTGCATTTTAGCACCAGTGGGAAGTAAGAAGTGGAGTTACATACCAAACAATACAATACAATACAATACAATACAATACAATACAATACAATACAATAATACTAGCACTTACAATTATCCAAATGGTTATCTTTACCTCAGATATTTATTTCTTCATGCTGCTTTGAACTACGGTCTAGTGTTCCTTCATTTTAGTCTGAAGAACACCCTTTAGCATTGTTTGTTGGGTAGGCCTATTGGTGATGAATTCCATCAGCTTTTGTTTACCTGAGAAAGTCTTAATCTTTAGGTCATTTTTTGACAGAGAGTTTTGCTGCAGGTAGAATTCTTGGCTGGCAGTTGTTTTCCCTCAGCACTTTAGATATTTCAACCCACTGCCTTCTTGTCTTCATTGTTTCTGATAAGAAATTGTCATCTAATTGGGACTTCCTTATATGTAACAATTTGCCTTTCTCTTGTAGCTTTCAGAACTCTTCCCTTGTCCTTTGAATTTGATACTGTGATCAATATATGATGGAGTATTTTTCTTCATGTTTATCCTCTTTCTTTTTCTCTAAGCTTCTTGGATGTACACATTTATATCTTTTGTTAGTTTGGGATATTCTCTGTCATTATTTCTTTGACTATTCCTTCTGGCTGTTTCTCTCTTTCTTATTCTTCTGGGACTTCCATAGTGCATATATTGGTGTGTCTGATGGTGCCTATAACTTTTGTTGGCTATTTCACTTTTAAGATTTCTTTTTTCTTCCTGCTCCTCAGCCAAATTCATTACAAGTGTCTTGTTGTTTGAGATTTGGGCCTGAAGGGTATTGGGAATAAAAGAAAGAGAGAGAAAGAAAAGGAAGAAAAGGAAGAAAAGGAAGGAAGGAAGGAAGGAAGGAAGGAAGGAAGGAAGGAAGGAAGGAAGGAAGGAAGGAAGGAAGGAAGGAAGGAAGGAAGGAAGGAAGGAAGGAAGGAAGGAAGGAAGGAAGGAAGGAAGGAAGGAAGGAAGGAAGGAAGGAAGGAAGGAAGGAAGGAAGGAAGGAAGGAAGGAAGGAAGGAAGGAAGGAAGGAAGGAAGGAAGGAAGGAAGGAAGGAAGGAAGGAAGGAAGGAAGGAAGGAAGGAAGGAAGGAAGGAAGGAAGGAAGGAAGGAAGGAAGGAAGGGCTGGGATCAGGGGGTCTGCACGTAGAGACTCATCAGACAACTTGATTCTTTACAAGGGGCTCTATATATACCCCAGTCTCCAGGAGAACAAGCAGCAACATGCAGTTAACTATCAGCATTACTCATAGTCTAAGGAATTCAAAAAATCTTATCTCAAGGTACAAAGTCTAAGTGTTCTATTTACTACAAAAGGTATGTGCTCATCTTTTCTTTCAGCCTTTAACAGCTTCATCCTGTTTGCTGGGAACTCTTAATTACTGCATTCCTTAGGTTGCAAGTGTAGCCATGGAGACAGCACGTCTCTCCTTGTGAGACCACTGTGCCTCAGTTTCCAACATCTTGTCTTCAATTTCACTGATTCTTCTGTCACCTCAATCTGTTCTTGCAACTCTTCTGGGCAATTTTTGTTTCAGTTATTGTGGTCTTCAACTCTAATAGTTCTGTAAAAATTTCTCTCTTTACTTATATTCTCATTTTGTTTAGTCATTGTTTTCCTGATATACTTTAGTTCTTTCTCATACCTTCTTTCATTTACTAGAGCATTTTAAAGAACATTTTTAAAGGCTTTATTTGGTATGTCCACATTCTTGTCTTCTTTGTTGGGAATTTTGTATTTTTATCCTCTTCCTTTGGGTGCACCATCATTTCCTGTTTCTTTGTCTTGTGTTCTTTTGTTGCACAAAGTATATTTAGATATTTTAAAATATTAACTGGGATTTACTCCCTGGGATGTCTGTTTTGTAACCAGCTGTTCATAAGACAGAGATTTTCCTGAGCATCAGCCCTCCTATCAGGATGGCACAAGGCACATGTGGTGTGCAGGGATTTTCCTGTCTTCCTGGGCGTCAGGCTTGTCTTGCACTTGTGCTTGTTAGTTTTGGAATCTGCCTGCTTACATGAGTTTTGGATGTTCCCACTTCCCTAGGAAACAGTTTTCCCATGGTCCAGAACTGTACTGTATGCCCTGCAGTCAGCCACTCCTTGTTCCAGGCAGCACAACTTTACTGCTCTCCCCACAGTGTTCTGTAAAAGAGTTCCATGAGATGCCTTCTACATGCAGAGCAAGTTCTGTGTTAGCAAATGCCACCACCAGGCATATTGGGTCAGACACATATGCTCCCAGCATGTTCACAAGGGCCACTCTGCTCACTCCCTCTGTAAGTATAAACAAGGATCTGCACTGGGAGTGTTGACCAGCTCTACACTAAACTGGTAAGGGCTGGGAAAGTGACCAGCCAGAACACCAGGAGATGTTACTGTTTTTAAGTAGCCTTTCTCTTGATTCAGCACATGCCCTATTACTATACTCCTTTAGCTGTTTTTTTTTTTGAGCTTTGAGATAGATGTTTCTGTCAGTTCTTTCTGGTTGCAAAAAGGTTCTGTGGAGGGCAGAGCTCTGAAACATCTCACTTCACCATAATGAACACTGCAGACTGTCCTTCTATTTTTAGTTTGTCAAATGGGTATGGGATTTTGTCAAATGTTTTCTCTGCCTCCCTTGAGGTGATCTTATGGCTTTTGTCCTAATCGATTAATATGGTATATTACATTAGTTAATTTTTGAATGTTATATCAATCTTGCATGGTATAAAATCCTTTTTATACAGCACTGGATGCAGTTTGCTAATACTTGGTTAAATGTGCATGTGTGTCTGGTTTATTTTTTTCTTTTTACTATGTTCACAAGAGATAATGCCTGTAGATTATTTTTTGTGATGTCTTTATCTGGCTTAAGTATCAGAATATTTGTTTCATAAAAACTTGGGAAGTTTCTTCTTTTTCAATTTTTTGAATGGTGATATTTAGTATTGCTCTTATATTTCCTTAAAAGTTTGATAGAATTGAGTCATCTGGGTCTGGGCTTTTCTTTGGGTCAAGAATTTTAACTATTTTTATAATGCATATAATTGAAATAGTTCTATACAATTTTTCTATTCTCCTTAGGTCAGTTTTGATAATTTTTGGCTTTCCAGAAAATTTTCCATTTCATTTTAATTGTAGAATTCAGAAACATAAATTTGCTTATAATAGGTTTTTTAAGTTCTTTAATTTCTGTAGACTCTGTAGTGAATTATCCTCCATCATTCCAGATACTGGTAATTTGCTTCTTCCTTTTTGCTTTTAATTTCTAAATCAGTCCAGCCAAATGTTTATCAATTTCACTGATCTTTTCAAAGACCAAATTTTGGTAATATTGATTTTCTGTATTGTTTTACATCTTTTTTTGTTTGTTTGTTTTACTTCATTGATTTCCACTCAGATCTTAATTATTACTTCCTTCTACTTTTTTAGGGATTAATATACTTTTCCTCCTTATCTTCTTGAGATAGAATGTTAGATTATGAACATTAGGTTTTTATTCTTTTCTAATATAACATTTAAACATGTAAATCTAAATCTCTTCTCAGTTTCATTCAGTCAAATATATTTTCAGATTTCCTTTTTGATTCCTTCTTTGACTTATGAGTCAGTTTGAGGGGCATATTATTTAGTTTCAAAACATTTGGGGATTTCTAAGAGTTCTTTCTAATATTGATTTCTAACTGCATTTTGATCAAAGAATATATTTAGTATTGTTTGAATCCCTAATATTTATTGAGACTCATTTAGTGGCAAAGAATACATCTATTTTGGTAAATGATACGTGTGCGCTTGAAAAACTATTATGTGGTTGTTATTGGGTGAAGTGCTTTATAACTATCTATTAGAACAAGTAGTTTGATACTGTTGTTGAAGTCTACTTACAACATTACTGAGAGAGGAGTAGTTAAATCTTCAACACTAATTGTTGAATTGTCTTTATCTCCTTTTATTTCTGTCAGTTTTTGCTTATGCATTTTGACTCTGTTGTCACATACATATATATGTATAATTTTTATATCTTTTTGATATGTGGTCCCTTTATGAAATATCACTCCTTGTCTAATATTTTTTTCATAGAGCCTACTTTGCCTATTATTATTGCCACTCTACTCTTCTGTCATAGTTACCATTTTCACAGTTTATCTTATTTCATTAACTTTGAATCTTTTATATCTTGAATCTAATGTGTCTCTTTTAAATAGGATATAGTTAAATCTTGCTTTTTTAAATCCAGTCTGAAAATCTCTGCCTTTTGATTATTGTATTTAGTTCATTCACATTTATTATAATTATTTTTATTGTGGATATAATGTGAATAAAATGAATTTTGATCCATAATCACACCCTATACAAAAATGAATCAATAATAGACATAAATGTAAGACACATAACTATATAATTTCCAGAACTAAACATAGGAGAAATCCTTTGTGACCTTGGCATAGGCAATGTTTCTCTTTTGTTATTTGATTTCTATATCCTTTATATCTTTTGGATTATTCTGTTCTTTACTGCCTTTGTTTGTTTTCAACAAATATTTTTAGCATATTTTAGTTTCTCTTATGAATAGTTGGCCTTTTTTTAGAGAGCGATTTTTAAGTGGTTGCTCTAATGAGTAATTTGTCACAATCTACTCTGGCTAATACTGACTTACTTTCAGTGAACTATAGCAACTTTGTTCCAGTTAGCTCCATTTCCTCTATCTTTTTGTGCTATTATTGTCACATATATTATATTCATATGTTGTAAATCTAACACTACAGTGTTATAATCATTGTTTTAAAAAATGATTTTAAAATAAATAGAAGAAAAAGGAATATAAATGTATGCATTAATATATCTGTAATGACTATGTATATTGACCCATATATTTACCATTTCCATTATTCTTTATTCCTTGTTGTGGATTCAAGTTACTATTTGGTGTAATTTATTTTCAGCCTGCAGGACTTTCTTTAGTAATTCTTGTAGGTAAGAGTTTGTTTATCAAAGAGTTTATTTTCTTTACGTTTTGTGAAAGCATTTTTTCCTTCATTTTTGAAAGATAGTTTCATTAGATATAGAATTCTTTCTGGGCAGTTTATTTTTTATTTTATCACTTTAAATGTGTCTTTCCACCACCTTCTACTCTCCACTGTTCTTGAGGAGATATCATCCATTAATCTTATATGGTTCCCAGTCCTTAATGAATTTTTTTCTTGGTAATTTCAAGATTTTCTATTTGTCTTTGCTTTCTATCAGTCTGCCTATGATATATCTGGATATGTTTCTCTTTGTGTTTATCCTATTGGAGTTTATTGAGCTTCCTGGGTCTATGCTTTCCATCAAATTTGTTAAGTTTACATCTCTAGTTTTTAAAAATATTTTTCTATTCTTTTTATCTCTTTCCTCCTTCTAGGAATCCCATTACATATATTATGTTATGCTTGGCATTGCCTCACAGCTATCTGTTTATTTGCTTACATATTTTTTTCTTTTTGTTTTTAATATTGGGTATTTTCAGTTACTCTTTATCCAAGTTAACTCATTTTTGTTTCTACTACCTCAAATCTGCTGTTGAGTCCAAGTAGTAAATTTTTCATTTGGGTTATTGTACACTCAACTCTAGAATTTCCAGTCATTCTTTTTATAAGGTCTATTTCTCTATTGAGATTCACTGTTTGAGTAATTGTCATATTTTCATTTAATTATTTGAAAAGAATTTTCTCTAGTCCTTTGTAAATATTCACAATAGTCTAGTGAAGTATTTGCTAAATTCAATATCTGGACCCCCTCAGTGTCAATTTCTGTTGGTTGTTTTTTTTAATTTGGATTATAGGCCACAATTTCCTGTTTCCTTGCATGTCTTGTAACTTTTGGATTCACTTGCTTGGACCTCAAAGTTGACTCTGTCTCACATATGGTGAGCAGTCACTAATGTCTCTGCTCATTTCTGGTCCTTATTTTTATTTTTATACTACATTCCTTGGGGCCTTTCCTGTGTCTGCATAACTTAGTCATCAGCTAATGGTTTGGACAGAATTATGCTCTAACACTTCAATCCCATAAGTCTTCTACCCTTCTCTGATCAATCTATATGTGAGTTGAAGGATGCATGCAATGTTGCAGCCCAGTCCCTAATTTCCTTTGTCTTTTGTCTTTTTTTCCGGTCTCCCCTGCATATGCACAGTTTCCCAATAAGCCAGGTATGTGTGGAGCACTTATTTCAGGTCTTCTCTGGCTCTTTTATTTCTAAGATCTCACCATTAAATTTTTTTGCTAATCCATATGGGACAACAATATCAGGTAGCAAATAGAGAAAACAAATTTTCTCTATTTTTTCCCAAATGAACTTGTCACTTTTAGCTCAGAGAACTGCTGGTTTTCATCCCCTTTCCCAATTAAATTCTGCTACTTTTGCCAGCAAAGCTGCTGTGTTTTGCAGCCAACCCCATGCAGCTAAAACTGCAGTTCTCATGAACTCAGCTGGGGAAAGGAAGGGAGATGGACAGTCCCAGGCAAGACAGCCATGGACTCCCACTCTTCTTACCTGAAGCTCCAGCATTTTTTCAAGAATAAAAGCTCCAGGAAGCAGATTTGGTTCAATGGATAGAGTGTCTGCCTACCACATGGGAGGTCCAGGGTTCAAACCCAAGATCTCCAGACCTGTGTGGTGAGCTGGCCCACACGCAGTGCTGATGCACACAAGGAGTACTGTGCCACACAGGGGTGAACCCCATGTAGGGGAGCCCCATGCGCAAGGAGTGTGCCCCGTAAGGAGAGCCACCCGGCGTGAAAGAAGTGCAGCCTGCCCAGGAATGGCCCTGCACACACGGTGGGCTGACTCAGCAAGATGACACAGCAAAAAGAGACACAGATTCCCGGTGCTGCTGACAAGAATACAAGCGGACACAGAAGAGCACACAGCAAATGGACACAGCGGACAACTGCAGGGGGCGGGGGTGGGTGGGGGGGTGGGGGGGTAGGGCGGACAGGGAAGGGGAGAGAAGTAAATTAAAAAAATCTTAAAAAAAAAGAATAAAAGCTCTAAAATCAGGTTTGATCAATTTTCAGTCCCCTGACATTTTTCCTTTCAACAAATTAGTACAGTTCAATTCTTGAACCTTGTGAAAAAGAATTGCTGGTTTTTTTATACTGACATAACCAAACATCTCTGTTCAAATCGAGGTATTTTATCTTTCCATCAGAGCTAACAGCCAATGTCCTTCTGAATATCTCCATGTGCATAAGCCCAATACACCTCAAATTCAACTTTTAAAAAAGTATATAATCAGGTGAACTAAGGGCTAACACATGGTAAGTCTTCAGATTCAAATCATATCTGTTTGACTTCAAAGGATTCTAAAACACCATAGTATACAGTGTCATTTATACAAAATCAATATGCTATGGATTTAGTGGACTCCCCTCAGGGATAAGTACATACATTTAAAACATAATATTTGTTGACTTTCATGTATTCTATCTCAGCTGAGAGAGAGGCAGGGCAAGCACTGTTTCCTATTTTTAGAGAAGACAAAATGACACTCCAGAGAGATTAAGAGATATGCCCTAAATTACATAATACACATGGATGATTCCGAGAGAAGTATCCATAGTTTGTGTTTCCTACTCACATGCAAATTGTTAATTGCTTCCATTATGAAGTAAGGTTTTTACACAATTACTTATTATGTATGACCTAACAGAATAATCAACAAAATGATTAAGGTATTGATTACAGTGAAAACAGTTAGGTTTTTTCATTTCATCTCTATTTCTGGACTTAGTTCTAAGAGATAAGGATTGTTTTCACTCTCTTGCTTACTTGTACTCTCTCTTTTATTTTTAACCATTACCCCCCCCACACACACACACCACCAATAAACCATTTGCATGAGCTAATATCTAGCCTGTGTTCAAATTTCCTCAGTTATCCCATAAAAGTATTTAGGGTAGCTAAATCACTGTATTTGCCACAAGCCAAATGCAGTTAGTCTGAATTGGGATGTGCTATAAAATATACATTGGATCTCAAACACTTAGTATGAACAAAGGAATGTAGGTAAAACAAATTACTAACAATTTTATTTTTGATTACATGTTGAAATGACATTTTGGTTGTATTGAGTTAAAATACATTATTAAAATTAATTTCACTGGTTTCTTTTGCCTTTTACTATTGTGGCTGCTAGAAAATTTAAAATCATATAATTGCTCTAGAAGATTGATCAAATTCAGATTTGAGGGGAGGCAGGGCAAGATGGCATCTGAGTTAGTGCACCTCATAATCTCTCCTGCGAAGAAGCAGCTGAGTAGGGTTGGAGTCCTGCTGGACCAGGCTGTTTCGGGTGTTTGCAGGGCAAGAGGTGTCTGGACATTGATTTGGTGGGATGGTGACAGAGGAGATTCTTGCAAGAGGTAGAATTTTGGATCTCTTGCACAGAGGTTGGAGGTTGTGGGTAGGACCCTTCCCCCTGGGGCTGGCAGCCCGACTTTGGTGATTCCTGAAGTCTTTGTTGTGCTAGGGTGTTCCCAAGCCCTGAGTGGGTTGTTTCAGGGGCTTGCAGGGTGGGAGGTGTCTGGATGTGGATTTGGTGAGACAGTGACAGAAGAGATTCTTGCGAGAGGTGGAATTTTGGGTTTCTGACACAGAGGTCAGAAGGTGTGGCCGGGACCCCTCCCTTAGGACTGGTGGCTGGGCCACAGTGATCCCTGAAGGCTTTGTTTTGCTGTGGTATTCTCAGGCCCCATGTTAACTGGATGTGTGGTTCCCAGGTCTGTGTCCCCTAAACCCTGGTGGCCCATGCTCCGGAGACTCACACACCTTGAGTTTGCAATATCACGGACTTCCCATCCCCGAATCCACTGTGCCCTGAGGTCTGGCTGAGGTCCTTGATTACCCTAGACCTCCGTGTTTTTTGTTGTTTTTTATTTTTTCTCTCTCCTTGAGCTTGGAGGAGTGTACCAGCTGACTTGGGGAAACTTGGGGAGAGTTTGAGAAGAAAGGAGAGGCGAATCTGCTGAGAAAGCCCAATTTACCTAAACGTCCTGGGATAGGAAACTTAGTCTGGGAGAAGGTGGAGTCAGAAAATCAATTAGACCTCCCCTAGCACACCAAAGGGGGAGGGACTGTAGGATGTGCTATCCAAGCTTCCAATAGCATATTTGGCATTTCTGGTGAGGTGCAGATGCTCTCACACTGGAAATAAAGAGTCATAGTCTTCTGTGTTGAGTTGGTTCAACAAGAACCTACTTGAATCTCCTACCGGACCTCTCATGCAGCTTTCCTGCTGCCCTGGGAGAGAGAGAAGTGAGGAAGGGAGAAAGGGGGAAAATCAGATCCCTAAGTGTATTATTTAACTGCAAAGAGGATTCCTAGCTTGAAACGTTGGTTCTTTTTTTTTTTTTTTTTTTGTCGTGGTTGCTAATATTGCATTGTCTCCAGGTCTTCTCTCCTGTTTTATGCCCCGATGTTCTTTTTCATTTATTTAGTTTTTTTTCTCTTTTTCTTTTTCTTGCTTGTTTCCCCCTTTTCTTTGCCCCCCCCTTTTCTCTTCTCTTTCTTTTTCTTTCCTCTCTTTTTATTCTTTTTAATTTTATTTTCTTTATATAATAGGTGCTGCAGGGACCGCTTCACATTTGCTGTGTTTCCTCATCCTCCATTTCCTCTTTTCTGTGTGTATTGGTTTTGGTCACTTACACTATCCCCTTTCCTCTACATCTTTCTATCCTCCATCATCTACTGTTTCTCTTACATTCCACCTCCCTTTCTTTGGCCCCCAAATTGTCTGACTTTTAATTTCTAATACCTTTGTTCTGTTTTCTGTCTTTTATCCACTTTTGATATTATTGTCTTTCTTTTCTCTTTCCCTCTCTCATGAAAACACTGGTCTTTTAATTCATACTATATTCCCCCCATATTCAGTTGACTGTCTCATTATAGGTACTCTACTTATTGCTATAACTCTACACAACTTACAGGAGTCTAATATCCATTCTCCTAGATCTCACATTGTTGCTCTGTTAACAGTTATTACCAATACTACTTTATACATTGTCTTTTTTTTTTTAATTTTTTTAAAAAATTTAATTCCCCCTCCTCCCCCGGTTGTCTGTTCTCTGTGTCTATTTGCTGTGTCTTGACTCTTTTGTCCGCGTCTGTTGTCGTCAGCATCATGGGAAGTGTGGGTGGCGCCATTCCTGGGCAGGCTGCACTTTCTTTCACGCTGGGCGGCTCTCTTTACAGGTGCACTCTTGCACATGGGGCTCCCCTACGTGGGGGACACCCCTGCGTGGCTCGGCACTCCTTGCGCGCATCAGCACTGCGCATGGGCCAGCTCCACACGGGTCAAGGAGACCCGGGGTTTGAATTGTGGGCCTCCCATGTGGTAGACGGACGCCCTAACCACTGGGCCAAGTCTGTTTTCCTATACATTGTCTTATCTTACTTATTTTGCTTTCCCTGGCCCTAATAGTTTCCTTCAAAGTGAACTTAGCCAGCAACAAGAAAATAGAGTAAGAAGAACAAAGTGACAAAGAGAAGACATAACACTTACGCATGAACAATAATTAATTAATTCCCAAGACTAGACAAAGAAGCTAAGGAACTAATTAAACCCATCAAGATAAAATGATGACCAGGCAGCAACAAAAAACTACAAACCAAACCAATAATGAGGAAAAAATGGCCAAATCCAATGAACAAACTAAAAACCAGGAAGAGGAGCAGAACATCAGACAAGTAATTAAAGATCTCAAAACATATATTAGAGACCAACTTAATGAAGTAAAGGAAGAGATTAACAATATGAAGAAAACACTTGGAGAGGAAATTGCAGACATACATAAAAAGATAACAGATATGATGGTGATGAACACCACAGTTCAAGAAATCATATATACACTCTCAGCAAATAGCAGCAGATTAGAAAAGGCAGAGGAGAGAATTAGTGATGTGGAAGACAGTACATCTGAAATCAAACAGATAGTAGAACTGATCGATAAAAAGATAAAACTTCTCAAATCTACTGAGAGAGATGGATGTACATGTGCAGGAAGCACAACGCACCCCAAACACCATGAATCCCAACAGATCTACCCCAAGACATATACTTGTAAAATTATCCAATGTTCAAGACAAAGAGAAAATTCTAAAAGCAGGAAGAGAAAAGAGAACCATCACATACAAGGGAGGCTCCATAAGATTAAGTGCTGATTTCTCATCTGAAACCATGGAGGCAAGAAGGCAGTGGTATGATATAGTCAAGGTACTAAAATAAAAAAATTTCCAACCAAGAATACTCTACCCAGCTAAGCTGGCATTCACAAATGATGGAGAGTTCAAAATATTCACAGATAAACAGAAATTAAAAGAGTATGCCAACAAGAACCCTGTCTTTCAAGAAATACTAAAGGGAGTTCTGCAGGAAGAAAGAAAAAACAGGAGAGGCAGAGTTGGAGGAGAGTGTAAGAGCAATGAAAAAGACAAAAAGAGAAGGAAAAAAACAAATAAAATATGACAAACACAAGTCCAAACAAAATATGGCTAACATAAATAATTCCTTGAAAGTAATAACACTGAATGTCAATCTCACCTGTCAAAAGATTCAGACTTGAAGATTGGATAAGGAAATATGACCCATCTATATACTGCCTGCAAGAAACACATCTTAGACCCAGGGATTCAAGG
This sequence comes from Dasypus novemcinctus, assembly GCF_030445035.2. Classification (NCBI taxonomy): domain Eukaryota; kingdom Metazoa; phylum Chordata; class Mammalia; order Cingulata; family Dasypodidae; genus Dasypus; species Dasypus novemcinctus. The sequence goes on along the minus strand of NC_080683.1, from coordinate 41,478,809 downwards.
AGGTTGAAAGTGAAGGGCTGGAAAAAAATCTTACAAGCAATCAATAAACAAAAAAAAGCAGGAGTAGCTATATTAATATCAGACAAAATAGACTTTAAATGCAAAACAATTGTGAGAGACAAAGATGGATACTACATATTAATGAAAGGGATAATCTTTCAAGAAAAATGAAAAATCATAACTATTTATGCTACTAACAAGGGTGCCTCCAAATATGAGAGGCAAACACTGGAAAAACTGAAAAAATAGATGCCTCTACAATTATAGTGGGGGACTTTAATACACCACTATTAACTTTGGACAGAACATCTCAAAAGAGAATCAATAAAGAAATAAAAACTTTGAACAGTATATTAGAGGAGCTGGACCTAACAGACATATACAGATCATTACACCCGAATACAGCACATGGATCATTCTCCAAGATAGACCATATGCTAGGCCACAAAGAAAGGCTCAATGAATTCAGAAAGATCAAAATCACACAAAATAATATCTCTGACCATAGTGGAGTGAAGCTGGAAATCTGCAAGGGACAGAGGTCCAGATTTCACACCAAGATATGGAAATTAAACAGCACACTCTTAGAAAAACAGTGAGTCAAAGAGGAAATCTCAAAAGTATTTAATAACTACCTTGAAACTGATGAAAATGATAACACAACATGCCAAAACTTATGGGACGCAGCAAAAGCAGTACTGAGAGGGAAATTTATAGTCATAAATTCATACATCAAAAAAGAAGAGCCAAAATTGAAGAACTAACTGCACATTTGGAGGAATTAGTAAAAAAACAACAAAGTAACCCCACAAGAAGAAGAAAGAAAGAAAGAACAAAGATAAGAGCAGAACTAAATGAAATAGAAAATAAGAAAGCCCTTGAAAAGATAAACAAAACCAAGAGCTGGTTCTTTGAGAAGATCAATAAAATTGAGAAACCCTTAGCTAGACTAACAAAGAAAAAAAGAGAGAAGATGCAAATATGCAAAATAAGAAATGAGAAAGGAGATATCACCACTGACCCCACAGAAATAAAGACTATCATAAGAGGATACTTTGAAAAACTATATTCCAACAAAAATGACAATTCAGAGGAAATGGACAAATTCCTAGAAACACATAAGCAGCCTACATTGATGAAAGAAGAAATTGATGATCTCAACAAAGCAATCACAAGTAAAGAGAGAGAATCAGTCATTAAAAACCTCCCAACTAAGAAGAGCCCAGGGCCAGACAGATTCACAGGTGAATTCTACAAAACATTCTGGAAAGAACTAACATCAATCCTGCGGAAACTCTTCCAAAAAACTGAAACAGAAGGAACATTACCTAACTCATTCTATGATGCCAACATTACCCTAGTACCAAAGCCAAACAAAAACACCAAAGGAAAATTACAGACCAATTTCTCTAATGAACTTAGATGCAAAAATCCTCAACAAAATACTTGCTAACCATTTTCAACAACACATTGAATGAATTATACACCATAATCAAGTGGGATTCATTCCGGGTATGCAAAGATGGGTCAACACAAGAAAATCAATCAATGTAATACACCATATAAACAGATTGAAGGGAAAAAATCACATGATTATATCTATAGATGCAGAAAAAGCATTTGAAAAAAAAAACAGCATCCTTTCTTGATAAAAACACTGCAAAAGATTGGAATACAAGGAAATTTTCTGAATATGATAAAGAGTATATATGAAAAACCCACAGCCAACATTGTTTATAATGGTGAAATCCTAAAATCTTTCCCTCTAAGATCAGGAACAAGACAAGGATGCCCACTATCACCTCTTCTATTTAACATTGTCTTAGAAGTACTTGCTCGAGCACTGAGGCAAGAGCCAGATATAAAAGGCATTCAAATTGGAAAGGAAGAAGTCAAAATTTCATTATTTGCAGGTGACATGATCCTATACATAGAAAGCCCTGAGAGGTCTACAATAAAGCTTCTAGAACTCATAAATGAGTTTAGTAAAGTCGCAGGTTATAAGATCATTGTGCAAAAATCAGTAGCATTTCTGTACACCAATAATGAGCAAGCTCAGGAGGAAATCAAGAAACAAATACCATTTACAATAGTCAATAAAAAAAATCAAATACCTAGGAATAAATTTAACTAAAGATGTAAAAAACTTATACACAGAGAACTACACAAAACTGTTAAAGGAAATCAAAGAAGACCTAAATAAATGGAAGAATATTCCCTGTTCATGGATAGGAAGACTAAATATTATTAAGATGTCTATCCTACCAAAACTGATCTACACATTCAATGCAATCCCAATAAAAATCAACCTAGCATTCTTTAATGAACTAGAAAAACTAGCTATGAAATTTATTTGGAAAGGAAAGAGGCCCTGAATAGCCAAAGACACATTGAAAAAGAAAAATGAAATTGGAGGAATCACACTACCTGAATTAAAAACATAATACAAAGCTACAGCAGTGAAATCAGCATGGCACAAGGAGAGACACACAGACCAATGGAACCGAACTGAGAGTTCTGATATAGATCCTCATATATAGTCATATAATATTTGATAAAGCCACCAAACCCTCTCAAGTGGGAGAGAATGGCCTATTCAACAAATGGTGACTGGAGAACTGGATATCCATATGTAAAAGAATGAAAGAGGATTACCAACTCACACCTTATACAAAAATCAACTTGAGGTGGATCAAAGACCTAAATATAAGAGCTAAGACCATAAAGACTTTGGAAAGCAGTGTAGGGAAGCATCTACAGGACCTTGGAATAGGAAATGGCTTCATGAACTTCACAACAAAAGCACAAGCAGCAAAAGAACAAATAGATAAATGGGACTTCCTCAAAATTAAAGCCTTCTGCACCTCAAAGGATTTTGTCAAGAAAGTGAAAAGAGATCCTACACAATGGGAGAAAATATTTAGTAACTGTATATCTGATAGGAGACTTAAAACCTGCATATATAAAGAACTCCTTTATCTTGAAAATAAAAAGACAAACAGCACATTTAAAAAATGGGAAAAAGGTTTAAACAGACACTTCTCCAAAGAAGAAATACAAATGGCTAAAAAGCACATGAAAAAATGCTCCAAATCTCTAGCTATTAGGGAAATGCAAATCAAAACTACAATTAGATATCATCTTACTCCCATAAGATTGGCAGCCATGAAAGAAACAGAAGACTACAAATACTGGAGAGGATGTGGAGGAATGGGAACACTCATTGATTGCTGGTGGGAATGCAGAAGGATCCAGGCATTCTGGAGGACAGGACACAAACCAATATATGCACACCAATGTTCATAGCAGCATTGTTCACTATTGCCAAAAGTTGGAATCAACCCAAATGCCCATCAACAGATGAATACATAAAAAAAATGTGGTATATACATACAATGGAATACTACTCAGCTTTAAGAATGAATACAAACACACGTGATAACATGGATGAATCCTGAGAACCTTATGTTGAGTAAAGCAACCCAGGCATTGAAGGCCAAATACTACATGACTTCAATGATATGAAATAAGTAAACCAAGCTGCCTTAGAGAGCTAGAGACTGGATGATAGGCTTAAAGGAAATTGGGAGGTAGAGGAAGGATGTAAGCTGACACCTACATGGGTGAAATCTATGATAAGCTGGAGGTAAGTATTTGTACAAGGAAGGGATAAAATGGGGGAATAGGGTTACCTTTGGGTGGGGTTTTGTGGGTTTGAGGGGGGCTAGGGATGGGAGGATGGGTAATATTGCCCAAGAAATTGGGAGAGGGTAGAGGAACATACGAACATAGGAGATTGTCAGGTATTTGGTTGAGAGTATAATGCTGAGAAAACTTTATCAAAAATATAATAAGGAAGGTTACCTGTTTAAGATGCTTAAAGGGGATAATCTGATGCAGGGCAGGCTCTTAGGGAGTGTGTGAGTGCTCATTTTTCCATAGTGGGTTATATCATTGGATAGAGACCCATATAATGAGAGTGAAGGTATACCCACATCCTGGGGAGGACTGATGTTCTCAAATAGAAAGAATTCTATCTCTCAAGAGAAAAGTTGGCTCCCAGGGCATTAGGGCAGTTGAGCATGTCAAGCCCTCAACACTGTTGCAAGTATCTCTGAACATGGCCCTTCAAGCAATGAAGATTGACTCTCACTGTGGGCCCTAATGGGAGGGGGAAAGAGGTATTGAATAGATGGAATTGATGTAACTGTGTGGGCAATAGAAGTGTTCCACAAGATTATGCCAGGATGGATATAAGACATGTTAAATTACACCAAAAATATCTAGGGGCTGAGAGGCTAAAATGTAAATCATAATGTAAAATATAAGATAACTAAAAATTTAGAAAATTGTATAGTCTAAAATATAAACCACAATGTAAACCCAAATGTTACCTTGTTTGAAAGCTATTGTCTCAATATCTGTACATCGGTTTCAGTAAATATAGTATGAATATGTAAAAAGAATATTGCTGTGGAAGGGAAAAGGGTTTTATGTTGGATATTTGGGCGTACTGTATATTGTATATATGAATTACTGTGATCTAAAACTTTTGTGAAGATAAGCCTAATAACTAGGGAAAAAAAAAAGAAAAAGAAAGGACATAGACACTGAGGAAAAGACGGAAGAAGTTGCTTTGCCAATTTGCATACAGGTCAACACTTATTGCAGTGATGGAAGGCAAAACATCAAATACAAAGCTTTTGCATTTTTAAATTTTTTGATACTCCAATTTATTTTTACCTTAATTTTTCTAAATTAATATGTATTCTATATCTAACCTTTAAACTCATCACTATATTCCATTTTACTATTAATGGAATCTGGCAATATATTGGGCTTCATTTTTTAATAAGTTTTGGATCACAGAAAGGTTCAACAATGGCAGGGGAGGAATACTCGTGTAGGATGTTATTGACAGGGGACACATGGTTGGCAGGGAGTTCTCCAGGGCATATATCCAGGGTACATAAAACTGTTTGGATATTTTCATAGTGGTTACAATTAAAAACAACAACTGAGGGAGTGCTGAGTTCCTCACCAGAGGAGCTCTATCACAGTCCCTAAAGGAACAGCAACAATCCCCCAAGTGCAATGGCAAAGACCAAAAAAGAAGGAAGGTCCAACAATGAGCCCTTGATATCAATGACTATGCTTGTAAGCCTGTGCACCTGAAATAAGAACAAGGCCTAGAGCTGCAGGGTGCCTAAGATTTACCTCCTGAGAGCCTCTGTGTTGCTCAAATGTGTCCAGTCTCGAAGTCAAACTCAGCATGTAAATGTGTTGCCTTCCCCCCAGCACGGGATATAACTCCCAGGGATGAGCCTCCCTGGTGCTGAGGGATTACTATCAAGTACCAGCTTGATGATGTAACTAGAAAATGACCTTGAATAAAAGGGTCAACTTGGACCAGCAGAATATCTCAGTCTATATATAATACCAGGAGTTAAAAATGCTTTTTGACCTGAATCAAAGGGAGAAATGGAAAGGACAAATGAGTTTATATGGCTATGAGTCTCCAAAAAGAGCCGGGAGGTTATCAGAGGGGTCACCTTTATGCACACCTGAGCAGAGTCCTAGAGACAGATAAAGTAGATACAACCCCAGGTGTTGGTTCTTCTGAGGGCTACAGAGACTCACAAGGTCTACGGTCATGGCAGATGGAGGTTAGTGCCATGTCAGTTGGCCCTACTTTGGAGTTTGTGTTCCTGTGTGATGGAGCTGGACTCAGATGTGATCTTTGTCCACAAGCCTCTCCTGTTACTTTTACCGGAACTGTAGTTGGTGCTGGGGTTTAATGTATACCTAGGGGACCTGAATCTCTGGACTGACCATGTGGTAGCCAGGCCCTGAGCCTCAACAGACTTGCAACTCCTACACTCTGGACTTACCCCACTCGGCTAACATGGAGGTGAAGAAGGTCAACCACCACATCAGGGACTCAAGAGTGCCTACAACTGAAAGCAGAATTGCATCCAGCATCCATGTGGAATCTAAGCCCCTTCTTGATATAGATGTGGAGTGGACACAACCATTCTAAGGTCCACAGGATGGAGGAATTGAGTATAGATTAGCGTGGACTTACTGATATTCTATTCATGAACTATTGTGATTAGTAATCGAAGAAAATGTGGCATTCGTGGGGAGAAAGTGGCATGGTGGCTGCTGGGGCATTTTCGGGGGTTGGAGTTGTCCTCGGTGGGGCTGCAGGGACAGTTACCAGTCATTGTATGTTCTCCCATGGCTCACTGGGTGGACTGTGGGAGAGTGTGGGCTATGGTGTGGACCATTGACCATCGGGAGCAGTGGTACTCAAAGATGTATTCACCAAATGCAATGAATGTCTCATGATGATGGAGGAGGTTGATGTTATGGGGGGACGTGTGGGGTGAAGGGGGTGGAGGGTATATGGGGACCTCATATTTTTTGAATATAACATTAAAAAACAAAGTCAAAATTCAGATTTGATTTTTAAGCAAGAATATTTCATGGGTAAGGTTGTGTCCTTCCTACTGCAACACATCAAGAGGCACATAATATTTTTCTAGCTCTCTTTTTGTGATATTGCAGTTGATCAGCCTTTGTAAATAAAGTTTTATTGGAACACAGTCATGTGCATTTCAGCAGAACTGAAAGCTGTGACAGAAGTCATATGGCTTACAAAGTTTTAGATATTTTCTGTTTGATCCTTTATAGGAAAAGTTTGCCAACACCTCCCTTAAATTACAGTTCTTTAGGAAAGTCAGAACACATGCTTTTTCTTCCTTTTTATGTATCTCTTTCTAGAATAATAAGTTGATACCTTAGCAAGCTCGAAAAGTACTCTAATGATTTTGTAAATGTGCTCATGAAAAATGGAATTTTACATTTTTATGTATTCTGATCCATGCACTTGTTATTCTTTCTGATGCTCAGATTACCCTCTGAGAGCCTCTTGATGTTGACTCCTGCATCCTTTTGACATAAGCACAGCAGTCTGTAAGAGTTCCTTTGCTTGCTAGTACAAAAGATGTACCAGAAATCATAGAAATTTCTACCTCAGATCTGGAATCAGTAATTTCTCCAAGAAAACTTTATACCTTGCAGAAGGTTTTAAAAGACCCAAAATCTGGGTGCTACAGGTATTCATTGCTATTGAGTTGGTCTTTGCATTAAATATTTTAGGAGACAGAGCTAAGAAATGCATTTATACACCAAAAGTTTTATCTGAAATCTTCAATTAATACTTAAGACCACAGAAATTTTATATAGCTTCTTTAATTTTTATATTCATTTCTCTTCATTTAATTGAAATTTTTGGTCTCTAATGACATTAATGTAATTATTTATTTGCTTTATCCTATAGAATACATCTAATAGTTAACTGATATTATTAATCACTAGATTATTGGATTCTACATGATATATTCTTTCAAATTTTTCTCTCCTGGATATATCCTACTAAAGATGACACAACTAAAATCTTCCTTTTTAAAGTCAGTTGAAATAAATCTTCTCTGTGTGATTAAGCCAGCAACTTGGGATATAGTCTGATTAATTTGTTTCATTGTTTTCAATTCTTAGTGATCTTTTCATTTGGATTTAATTTTGTTTTATAGTTATTTAAAACATTATAAGAAATCAAAGTCAAAATTATAAACTGGGGTATATTCAGGCAAATCTAGCTTTCATTCCCATTCCCTTTATTCTGTTAAATGTATGTATGTTTAGGTGTTGTGTGTGTGTTTGTGAGTATTCTGGAGATCAGCATCAATATTTAACAAAACAGATTTAGTACTGGGAAAATCTGATTCATGTTATTCTCTGGTTTACTGGGATGAAATTATATCTACTCAATATAGGAGATCTGAAACAAAACACATTTCTTTTTTGAATTATCAAGGTATAAAGCTTTTTAATGAACTTATGGTACATACAACAATTAAAGCCTTTATAACATCTTTTCAGTCACCATTAAGAATCATTAGGGAAGCAGACTTGGCCCAGTGGTTAGGGTGTCCGTGTACCACATGGGAGGTCTACGGTTCAAACCCTGGGCCTACTTGACCTGTGTGGAGCTGGCCCACGCACAATGCTGATGTGCGCAAGGAGTGCCTTGCCATGCAGGGGTGTCCCTGCGTAGGGGAGCCCCACGTACAAGGAGAGCTGCCCAGCGTGAAAGAAAGTGCAGCCTGCCCAGGAATGGCACCACACGCATGGAGAGCTGACACAACAAGATGATGCAACAAAAAGGAATACAGATTCCCATGCTGCTGACAACAACAGAAGCAAACAAAGAAAAACAAGCAGCAAATAGACACAGAGAACAGACAACTGGGGTGGGGGGGGAGGGGAGAGAAATAAATAAATCTTTAAAAAAAGTAAGAATCATTAAGTTTAGCAATATCATTTTAAGCAAAGTCCCTTTGTCTAAATGTTGTAAATTCAAGAGGAAAAAAATACATATATAGTATACTATTAAGTCACATATATAGATTAGTTAACCAAAGGAAGTTATGAAACAGAACTTTTCTTGTCCTAAGAAGTTATTTTCTAACCCAAAGAAACCTGTGATCCAAGATCTTAATATAGTTCATAGTAGATATTATCTTACTTTGGTGTTTTTATGATGATGATAATGAAATGACTAACTGCTTGTGTCTTTGGTAGTTAAATATTTTCTGAGAAGCTAAAGCTTAAAACCCTAATTGTGATCTAGTGGACAGAGTCTGGTGCTGGGAGTTAGGAGGCCCACCTGAGTCCAACCACACGTCTATCTCTATAACTATAGGAATCTTTTCCATTACCAATAATGGGATTTTTAACTGATGGAAAGGAAATAACAAACCCACCTAAATAATATTGTTATAATGCTGAGGTAAAAAGGAATTATATGTATTACATTCACCTAAATTCTTTTAAAATGATGACCTCATAAGGCCACAAGGATGAACTGAGATCATGGACTGAACCAAATTTATGTTCAGAGACCAGTGTCTCTGCTTTTTGAATAGATGATTTCAGAGAGACTTTGTCTTAAAAAACTTATTTCTTGTGTCACGGATTGATGGTAATTCTTTTAACAAAATGGATCAGAGCCAAGATTGCTGACCTAATTGCATTTGTGGCATGAACCTAATTAAGTTATCTCTCCAAGGGAGAGAAAGTATTTAATCTAACAAAATAACTTCTATAAAATCAGTTTATATAAATTCCCCTTAGCAACTACAAATGCAGATGTATTAATAATTACATATTATAAATTTAATTTGATTCATATTTTGTACATGAAGAACAAATCCTCTTTCATTAAATATTCTTACTAATGTATCTCAAAAATTTTTCAAGATCTAGTTGACAGTCCATTATTTTAAGCAATTTTAAAAACAAAACTTATAATTAAAGGATTATATGGTCCTTATAGTTCAAAATAGCAAGACAAGTCTTTGCTTTGACTTGATAATGTACCCTTGACATAATTCTCCTTAAACAAATACATGATTTTGCATAAACTCAAATCATCCCTTATCAAGTTTCCCTAGTGAGTTAATTTGACTCCTCAGTTAAGTTGACTACTCAATATGGCAGGAAAGCTACCCAACTGACATTTGTATGCACAGTCTGAATCCAAAGCATCCTTCTAGAAATTCAGGTCTTTGGGGAATCTTAACAAAGGTCAGCCCTGTTTGCTAATATTGCCCAAGAATTTCCAGACTTTTGAGAAACTGATTTTGTGGTATAGGAACAAAGGAAATATGAAAGGAATGTTGACACAAATTCTATGGATCCTATGGAAGTAAGCCAATGCATCCGTAGACATGGTCCCAATGTAATAGGTTTGCAAGCTTGTATGCCCCAGCCCACCAACCCCCTCTTTTAAAAAAAAAATAGTGGTTACTACATTAGGAATAATAGATAATAAGAGGTAAATTATTTTCAGATTAACCGAGTATCGAAAAAGAGAGAGAGAAAAAAAAAGAACATGTGTTTTAAGGAGGTAGGCAGTATAATAGCAATAAATTCTAGGTAATGGGATATGGCAAAAGAGTACATTTTTGTGTGGGAAGTCAAGCACAAGGTGATGTCTGTGGAAGTGGATAGTGCATGGGCCAGCACAGCAGGGTGTCAGATGTTCTAATGTAGGGCCCATTTCTCAAAATCTCTGAATTGGTCTGCCTCTCCTCAGATACAGTTCAATGGCAAAGAGAAGCACACAGAAGGTCATCTACAAATGTCTCCTGAATGAGAAATATCACTGGGAGGAATTTTGAGTAAAATGGTCGCAGTTTAAATGAGAGTCTCTTAGGCTGAAAATTGGAGCTAATGCCACATCTAGAATGGATTCTCAAAACTGCCAAATTCATCTGTGCAACGATTTCCAAATAATAGCAATTCTGCATTGATATTTCAGGCCCCTTCCCACACTTTCCATTTCATTTTATTTTGCTTACAAGGAAAGGTGATGAAAACTTTATACTCTTCTGAGAGAGACAATTCAGTCCATTGGAGTTGCTGCTGGGGAATTCAGACAGAAAGATCTAGAAGGAATTGCTCCACAATCATAGGCAAATTTCAACTAGGCCAGATAACTCAATGCCCTCATAGCTCTCTCTAACTTGTTCCTAGTGTGACCAGGAAACATGGGTTAGAGGATTTTCTTAGCTTGTTTGGGCTTGAAGTCTTTGAAAAGTCTAATTCCAGGCCTATGTGTGATCTTTCAGACTTGAACATCGGCAATTAAAATAACATCTTGTGTTATCAGCGCATAAAAAAAAGAGATTTCCATCATTATGTGGCTCCTGATATGAGAAGAACACAACACTTATGACATAGTCTTGCCAAAAACATACCTAAATGGGATCTAAATACCAACTTCAAGGAAACACAGGTGACAGAGGAACATATTAGAGTGGGGAGATAATCGGCAAACCCAAGCTGTGGGAGACTCTTCAGGATAAAGAACGCTGCTTCTTTAACAAATTATGTAATAAAAACAAAGAACAAAAGAACAAAGAGATGGAGGGGAAATTTACAAATTAAAAGACACTTGAAAGCATAGCAACAAGCTAGAATATGCAGACCTTATTTGGATCTGGACTAAAGAGAAATTATTTTTTAAAAAATACTTAAGACTTTTAGAATATTAAAGGAAATTTGAACATGAAATGACTATTTGATGTCATTAAAATTTAAAACTTAAAAAAACAAACAAACAGGGAGCTGGTGTAGCTCAGTGGTTGAGTGTGTACCTCTCAAATACGAGATCCTAGGTTCAATCTCCAGTACCTCCAAACAAACAAACAAAAATATAGGACTGTACAACACAGCTAATCTTAATGTAAACTATGAGCTATAGTCAATAGTACAATTATAATAATATTCTTTCATCAGTTGTAACAAAGTACCACAGAAATGCGAAGTGTTAATACAAAGGAATATTGTCTGTGTGTATCTGTGGTGGATGTATATGGGAATTCTGTATTTTCTGCATGATTTTTCTATTAACACACAACTTCTCTAATAAAAAAAAAAAGAAATTACTGCTATAGAATTTTATGTGGTTCTGCAAAAATGTCCTTATCATTTAGAGATACATACTGAACTATTTATATATAAAGCATTCACCATCTCGGATTGCCTCAAATAATACAGGGTGGGGCATATCTGAAACAAGATTGGCCATAAATTGATGCTAGCTGATGGAAGTTCATTATCCTATTCTGTATACCTTGTATTTGAAATAATCATAATACAATTTCTTTATTATCCCTGTGTATAGGTTTTTTATTTAAGATGTGCAGTGTTGAGGCTTAAAATGTATAAGGTAAAAAATAAAATTTAAAAATAAAAAAAATGTATAGGGTTCCAACTATTTGGAATGGTGGAAATATTTTGGTAATGGATGATAGTAATGGTAGCACAACATTATGAATGCAATTAACAGCACTGAAAAATGTATCTGAACATGATCAAAAGGGGAAGTGTTAGACTGCATATATGGTAACAGAATTTAAAAATTTTAAAAAAATCCATAAAATTACACCACATAAACAGTAAACTTAAAGTGAAAGCATGGACTTTAATTAGTAGTACAATTATAAAAACATGCTACCATCAATTGTAACAAATGGTCCACACAATGTAAGGTGTTGGTGCTGGGGTGGTATATGGGAATCCTATATTTCATGCATGACTGTTCCGTAAACCCACAACTTCTCTAATACAAGGGGGAATTAAGATGTGCAATGTATATTTTACATGCCCACAAATATAGAAATATCTCATTTACATACAGTCATTATTAAACTTTTTGATACTTTTATTAAAATTTGGTTAATAGATTAAAGCCCTAGAAATGAAGGCAAAAGTAATTTATTTACAACTGATGCCTGCTATTTATACGAGAACTTACATGCATGAAGCACTATCCTAAGAACTTTAACTCATTTAATCTCAACATAGCACATGGATTAGCCATTATTTTTCCCATTTAATACATGAATAAACTAAGGTAGAGACAGGTAAAGTAACTTGGTCAAGGTCAAGGCTATACGCAGTAAGTAGCAGAGCCAGGATTTGAAATCCAGCAGTTCTGCTCCAGAACCTGGGTTTTTGAACTTTGGCCTATATCTAATTCTGTATCTAATGATTAGACAAGTTCCCATTTTTTAGGCATGATACAAATCATAAGAAATGGGGAAGATATTACAGAACAGGGAAAGGTAAGATAAAGGCACAGATAAAAGGACCAATAGGTTGCTCGGTTTGGGTAAAGTACCTGAGTTTGGACAAGAGAAATTCTATAAAATGAAGTTGGAAAACAGGTAGGATCGGGCTGTAGAGACTAGGAAGGACAAACTGGCGGTGTCTGGACTTTGTCCTATAGCCATTGGTGAGGCACTGACTCTTTTTTGAGCAAAAGAATTACATGACCTGTGTTGTGCTTTTTGGAGATTAATATAGTGAAGGCTGTAGGGCAAAATATTGGGAGAGAAAGACTACAGGTAGGGGATTCAGTTGGGAGGCTGTGGCAACAACCTAAGCAAAGTTAAGGAGGGCAAGCACTTAGAATGATGGCATGGGAATGAAAACGAAGGGGCAGTTTTGAGAAATTAGCTGGAACAAAAGCAAGAGAGAAATAGGAGTAAACAAAAATTACAGGTTTCGAAGCTGGGCAAAGCCTTGGGAGGATGGTGCTGTAGTACCACAAATAGAAAATAGCAAACAGGAAGAGAAGCAGATGTGAGAGGAAAAAAGAAGGGTTTTGTTCTCGACATTCTTAATGAAAGGAATAAATAGAACATCCAAGAGGTATGTCTAGTAGGTAGTTGTGCAAGGAGGGCTGAAATCCAGGAAAGAACTCAGCTTTAGGATACAGATTTGCAAATCCTCTTCTGATCAAGTGATGGTTGAACTGATAAGGGATGTTGAGACAGTGGGGCAGAGAGGGGAGGTAGTTTATTTTGAATCTCAAGCAGCATTGAGTCTCTTAAGAAAAGGATGTTGTTTTCTGTTTCTATCCCCCTACCCACTCCCCCCCACACACAAAGCATCTAACACAGAATTCAGTAAACTCCATTGTCTGATTTATGAAGAGGTACAGGAAGTGCTAGAAGTCTTCTTCTAAGCAGTGTTTTTTTTTTTAATCCCCCCTTGCAGCCTTTTGCGTGCTGTCTGCTCTCTGTGTCCATCTGCTGTGCATTCTTCTGTGTCTGTATTTATTTTTATTTATTCCACCCCTACCTTGTGGCTTGTTTTGCTGTCTGCTCTCTGTGGCTGTTTGCTGCCCGTTCTTCTGCACTGTTGCTTGTCTCTCTCTCTCTTTTTTTTCCTATTGCGTCACCTTGCTGAGTCAGCTCTCTGTGGCGCTTGCTGACCGGCAGCTCCCCTCAGGGTGCTAGCCAGGGAGCCTGCCTTCACCAGGAAGCCTGCCTTCACAAGGCGAACCCAGGGCCTCCCATGTGGCACATGGGAGCCCAAGTGATTGAGCCACAGCTGCTTCCCTCTAAGCAGTATTTTGATCTCCCAAATGATCCCAATACAGTGTTTGTTTATGAGTAGTCAGGATTATTTGTTTTCTTACTTTTTCACCTGGGACCCACACAATAGGAAAGGGCCAAATCTCTAAAGTAAGCTAGTAGTGGAGGATTGAAGACCCTTTTCAGATAATTTAGACATAACATTCCACTTTAGACTAAGTCATCTTTATCTTTTGTCTTGTGTTAATCAAATAATAGTGGTGTCATGACACTTTTTGAATTTTAAGTCATGTCTAGCAAAAATGAGAAGTAGAAATGACATATAAGTTTTTAATCTGCCCCTGATATAAACCATTGATAAAAATGAAGTTAATTGAGAATGAGCCTACAGGAATGGGGGGGCTGAAAACTGTAATAATTCTGTACTTCGTACAGTTAAGTAATTTCTAGGTTAATACGAAAACTCTTTAAAAACTAAAATAAAGATCTGTTTCTTACAGCAAGACCCATGTAATTTTTGAGTCTTTTTCATAACCTATATGAGTCAGATTATTTAGCTGAAAGCTTCAAAGATACAATAATTATCTTTACTTACACAGTTTATTCCTTCCACATCAACTAGATGGTCATACTTAATTTCAAATTTTTCATGTTTTCCATTTACTGCAACCCTAGATTGAGAAAACCCACTACTTCACAAAATTTTAAAGGGCACTTTTATGGTATTAACAATTCTGTTCCAGTAGGGGTTCTCTATAGGAGAAGCAAGAATGGAAGTCAGAGGGCTGGAAGTAAGCACAGCTGGGACTCCTTACCAACAATCAAGAGCCCACCCCGCAAGGCAGTTAGGCACAGCTGGGAGGCATGTTATTAGACCCAACTCTTAGAAGCCAGTGAATGGAGGGGCTGTGATACAAATGGTTGCACTTATATCTCCAACTTTTAGAAAACTGCGTAAGCACTTATCCTCTGGATGATTCTGTGCCTTACAAACACTTTGCTTGTTTGTGAAACTAGTAACCAGGCAATCCTTTCAAGGACTTTAAGCCTCTAATGTGACTTCCTTTGCTACTGATGCTTCTCAATAGCAAAGGAAGATTGTTCCTTCAAGGTAGCCTTGTGTCTGGGCCACAGATAAGTGCACTTTTTACTGAGTCAAGCAGCTAATGTTTGTACTTCTAAAATGAGAGCAAAGGGGAAAAGAATTAGAGTGTATTATTTAATAATATAATTCTATTTTTGAGGTAGACTATGGAATGAAATACAGTGTCAGAGAGGTTTTGTTTTGTTTGTGTAGGTGTAACTAGTGGTGCTCTGTGGATAATAGCCGGTTGTAATCACTGAAGATCCTTAGGCCTTGAGTGGACACCTCTGGGTGATGCATTTTGATTTTGAGCCATCAAAATTTATTTTTTTACAATCCCCAGTCCTAGCAGTGGAGAGAATTTCTAAAGGACAGCTGCATTCCAATCTTTATTCCACACATTTGCCAGCAGATATTACAAAGTTAGAGGGCTCTGTGACTTTCCATATAAGTCCAAGGGTAGGACAGTTCAAGATTAGTTTCAACATAAGCAATTCCTTGAAGAGTCTGTTTAAAATGTTGTAGAATACATCCTGCAGTCAAAGTGTACACTTAGGCATCAGAGTTCATTCCAGATCAGACTTCGGCTGTTTTCTATAATATGTATAGGTTTATAGATTAAAATAGCTACTGCCCTCAAACTTTAACTGTTGTGTAAGGATCTCTGAAGAAGTTTATTAAAATGCAAATTCCCAAGGCATCTGCCCAGACTTTTGATTCAATAGATCTGGTGTGAGGCTGAGGAACAGATATTTTAAGCACCCAGGAGATTGTGATGTAGGTGGCCTGCAGACCACATTATAAAAAACACTGGATGTAATTTATACCCAATGCTTCTCACTAAAGTATATGTATTAATAATTAACAATAACATCAGCTTTAAACTGAAGCATGCACATGCTCACATGCCTAACATAACTGGAAGGGTTATTTTATACATAGTAATCTGTTAAGTCATTAAACACTTAACTAGAAGCTACTATTTTTAATTGACACTTTCTATGTATGTTATTTGAACCTAAACACAATGTAATTAGTTGTAATATTTGCTTTCTTCCTGACTTAGCAGACAGTCTGAGAGAAAAACTTTATTTTTCTATTTTTAGTTTTCTTCACTATGCAAGACAAACATATTTGAGCTCTAGATTATGAGAGCAAACTCTCTTAAGTAGAATATAACATGAAAAGAATACATACATTAAGAAGGCCCTGAACTGTGTTTTCCAAAGACTCTAATGGGCCCAGTGGAGTTATTATAATCTATTAAATTCAATTTATGTAGGTAGAAAGTCCTTAAACATGCATTTTATGATAATCTGCATTTTAAAATGTCCCTTGATATATATTATGCACTCTACTAGACCATAATTGCTATTAACTCAGTAAAATTAATAATATGCATTTTTAAAAAGTCTAGACTTTTAAGCACTCCTAGGAGCCTTTTTTGAGTAAAGTTTTTGAAGTAAGGGAAATTTTCACATTTTTGTGGATAAAGAAATAAAACTTTTGGGAACTTTCGAAAATGTTCAGTAATGGTGGAGAGAACTTAGATTCCAGGGTCCTGGATGCTCAGGTTTATACTCAGCTATTTTTCAGAACTCATGTTTTAATCTTCTCACTAAGACTCACATCTTAATCTTTCTATTATCAATATCCACTTTCAAGGAGTCCTAATCTCTGGATTAAGCTCTCATTCCAATAGACCTAAGTGCAAAGTCTCTGAGTCTTCCCTTATATTTTGTCTTCTTTCCTAATCGTGCTGAACTCACAAATGAACCATGTACCTCTGGATGACAAGAAGGGTGTTTCTACTCAGATGAATGAGTAAACAAAAAGTTTTAATGTCTCCATGTTTGGTTCTAGTGATTTTCCATCGATTCACTTAGGGCCTCCTCCTCTGAAAGTTGGAATCTGGGAACTTAAAGAAGTGGAATCATTAACATAAAGGTTTCAAAACCATTCCACACAACAAAATGCAGGTTAAATATTCTGAGATGAATTTATTCTCAAGTTTTATAATATCTAAGGAAATAATTTTCTACCATAAGACATGTTTTGAAGTATACTTTATGTTCTGTCCCCCCTACAAACTAGTAGGGACAAATTTTCTACTGACTCAAATTAATTCTTAGAAAAAAAAGAAAAAAAAATTCCCCAAATGCTATCAGCTTTTAAATACAACCCTTAAATTACATGTTTCATTATAATATTTGCACTAATTTCTTCTTTAAAATGAAGAAAATGATCAGCCTCCTGTGGAAAACAGGTTTAGCCTAGTCAGATAACTTCACAGCAATGTTCAACACTCAGTGGTAGTACAGCAATGCCTGAAAAATTCCCAAGGAAATAAGGAGTACCACAAGAACTATAAACCTTGTGAAACTGTTATTAAAGTATAAAGTAAAAGCGTATTTTGGGGGACATCCAAATACTATGTGTGTGGATGTATAAAAATATGTATTTTTTGCCACAACTGTTGGTGAAAAAACTATTATAAAACATCAGCCAACCAAGAGAATAAGAGAGGACCTGCAGGCAAAGGACTAATGGTGAGTACAGATTCCATTTAGCTGTAGGACCAAATGAAAAAGAAAAGAAAAAGGAGGGATTATGATTAAAGAGCAAAATGTAAACACTATACATACTGAAAAATATAGAAATTATTTATGTAGCAAAAATTAGAAGGTGAAAGGAGAGAAAAAGTGAGGATAATATGAGTACTATGTGTACAATAATCAGTTCTGACAAGGTGTTAATAAGTTTTTCTTTCAAGCCAATTAACTTCAGAGCTAAGCATATTAATAATACCAAGATAAATACTAAGAATTATAATTCATTGAAGTCAGATAGTAGGAGGAATGAAGAAATGGAAATATATTAATTCTGTCATTTTAAGAGAAAAACATATTTTAGGTATAGTTTGAATATAATCACTGAAACAAAAATTTTCCAAATTTTTGGAAAAAACACAAAACAAAGCAAAAATAGAAATCACATTATAAAATATATTTTTAAAGAAGAAAAGAACACCAGGCAACATAAATTATGAGAAAGAACAAAAAGCAAATATATCTGTCTTATGAATAAATGTAAATGGATTTAGTATGGCTGGAAAAAAAGAAAGGCTCATATAGTAGGTCCACTAAATAGAAAACTATACAGCCATTAAAAGGAATAAGACAAGAAATATTACTAGAGTCAACACAGGGATATTTCATAATGGTAAGATTAAAATAACAGGAAGACAGATCTGAAATTTGTATATGAATAGTGTTGCTTCAAATATATATTAAAAAAATTCTCAGATCTACACAGACAAATATACAAATTCACAACCACAGTATGAATTTGTAATATATTCTCACAGTAAATATAAGAACAAGCAGATAAATTATCAATAAGCATGTGTAAAATTTGAATAGTTAAATGAACCAGCTTGTCCTAATTGACAGAGAAACCTGCAAACAATTGAAAAATCATGTTTTACCAGGTACACACAATTTATCCAAAAAGACCTGTGCCATAATGCAAGCCTCAATAACTTTCTGAAGATTGAAATTATCTAGAGTATGTTCCACCTAAGACTGTAATTAAACTAGAAATCAGTAAAAACTAAAATAAAATAAAACTAAAACAAGAGTCTCCTACTTGCAAATAAAAAAAATGTACTTAATACACACTGGGTCAAAGAAGAAATCACAATGAAAATAAATGAAAATATTTTGACCTGAATAGAAAATATTACTTATCAAAAGCTGTGAGGATCAGTAGCACACTGCCTAGAGGGAAGTTTATACATTACAATGCATATATTAAAAGAGAACAAAGTGATAATCTATATTTTACATTTCTATCTGAAAAAGCAAGAAAAAGCAAAATCAAACCCAAAGAAAAAAGGGAAGAAATGAAAAAGAGAAGTCAATAAAATGTAAAAGCAAATCTACAACAGATAAAATTAAAAATACAAAAAAATGTTTTTTCAAATATTAACATAATTGATTAATCCCTGGCACTACTGATACAGGAAAAAGAGAGAAAACACAAATTATTAATATCAGGAAATAAAAGGGTGTCATCATAGAGCTCAGAGACTTTTAAAATATAAGAGGAAAATACACACTACTTTATATCAACAAATTTGACAACTTAGATGAATTGGGAAAATTCCTGGAAAAACATAAAATACCAAAACTAACACACAAAATGGAAAATCTGAAGAGTTTTATAACTATTAAAGTAGCTAAACCCATAATTTGAAATCTCTTCACAAAGAAACCTCCAGATCCTGTTTGCTTCTCTGGTAAATTCTAAAAAAGACCCTCATGGAAGAATCAATACAAATATTACACATAATCCTTCAGAAAACTGAAAAAAAGGTAACACTTTCCATCACATTTATGAGTCCAACATGACATCAGTGCCAAAATCTGACAAGGAAATTACAAGAAAGTAATCTCTCAAGTTTTTCATGAGCATGGATGTAAAAATTGTTAACAAGAGAATAGGAAATTTTATCTAGTGATATATGAAAGTGATAGTAGAGCATGAACAAATAAATTTTATTCAGGAATACAAGGCTGCCTTAACATTTGAAAAATTAATCAGTGTAATTTGCCACAATAACAGAAAACAAGGAAAATGATATTTTCATCTCTTCAGATGCAAAAAAAAAAAAAAAAGCATTTTTACAATTCAATACCTGACTGGGTATTTAAGGAAAAACTCAACAAACTATATTCTCAATTTCCTTAATCTGATAAAGGGTATCAACCAAAAAACCTACAGCATACTTAATGGTGAAATATTGAATTATTTCCTCCTGGGTTTAGAAAAAAAGACAAGGATATCCATTATGACCACTTCTTTTCATTTTTGTTCTGGAGGTCCGAGCTTGGGAAATATGCCAAGGAGTAAGGGCCATATAGGAAGAAGTAGAACTGTTTTATTAACGTATGACATGAGACTCTGCAAACTATTAGAAAACTTTTAGAATTAATTATTTAATTAATCAAGGTTTCTAGATAAATGGCCAGTATACAAAAAAAGTGTATTTAAATATACCAGCAATTGGAAATTAATATTTTAAAAAATATTAAAACCATCAAGTACCTAGCATTTTGATCTCCACACTGAAAATTACAGTAAGAGAAATAAAGACCAAAGTAAATGGATTAGATGACTTTTTTACTACAATGAAAATACCTCACAACTTTCTATAGATTCAAAGAAAACCCAATCAAAATCTCAGCAGGTTGTTTGTACAAGTGCAGAAATTGACAGTTAATTTTTAAATTAATATGGAAATCCAAGGTCCTATAATTCCAAAAACAATCTTAAAGAAGAAGAACAAAGGGAAGGACTTATACTAATAAATACTTACTATAAAATGCCAATAATTTAGGCAGTGTTTTATTGGTGTAAGTGAAGGCATATAGACCAATGGATCAGAATACATTCCCTCCTCTTTCTATACTGCTTTCTTATAAATTATAAAATATTTGATACCTATACAAGAATATATGTAATGTTCATGTAATTTATGAATTACAGTACTATTTAAACCTAATCTGAATATATTCTTCTTCCCTCACTTTTCTTATTTTCTTATTTTTTATTTTTTAAATTTTTGTGTTTTTCCCCTTTTTATTAATATTTGCATTTTAGCCTTTCACTTGATTCCAGAAACTTAGTATGTATCCTTACAAATTTTTTACTCAAACTCTTATAGTCATAAATGTATATACATGTGTATATATGTATATAAAGATATAAAATATGGATTTTGCCTTTTTTGTTTTAAAAGTTGGTTATATATATTTTTCTGCATTTTTATTTTCTCCTTCAACATTACCTTCCATAAATCAATTTAGATTACTAAGTCAGTTCAAATTTATTCTCTTTAATCGTTCTATAATATTCTGTGGTATAGATGTATCATAATTTATTCAAGTGTTTTCCTGTTAATGACTATTCACTTTGGTTCCAATTTCCTTTCTACCAATTACGCTGAAATAGACACCATTGCATGTGTGCAATATGCTTTATATATATCAGAGTCTCAGGAAGGGGATTGCTAGGTGAAGGGATTAGCATTTTTATTTTTTCAGTAGATACTTACAAATTGCTTTTCAAAAGAAGGTGTGGCTGTTCACAAACCACCAGTAATGTATAGGAAAACCTTTGTCCCTGAATCACTTCTAGCAGCAAGTGGTAGGTTGATGGGTGTAAAGTCCTATCTTATAATTTCTAAAAATGGCACATTTCTAACTATTAAAGAAACTGAGCCTGTTTTTATTTTTGTCAGAATTTTTAATTTGCTCTATTTTTGAACTGCCTATTCATACATGTTATCCTTTTAAAAATCGTCTTTTTCTCATCAAGTCTTAAAAACTCTCTGAGGAGTACAAATATTAACCTGTTACCTGTATTTGCATTATACTTTTCCCAGAACTATCATTTCCTAATTGATTTTTATAATGGTCCTGTATCTTTGAAACTTTTAATTCTTCAACGTCCCTTTTAGTTTCCTGGACTGCTCAAGCAAATACCATGGAAGGGTTCAGCTTAAACAATGGGAATTTATTTGATCACATTTTTGTCACTAAAAGAAAGTCCAGATCACAGCATCATCAAGGCACTGCCTTCTTCCTCACCACTGTGGCATTCTGGGGCTGGCTGCTGGTGCCCCTTGGTCCTTAGCTTGGCACATGGCAAGGCACAAAGCAGTGTCTCCTGGTCTCTCCCTTCTCTTCCAGGTTCCACTGATGATCAGCTTTTGGCTGCTTCCTCTGTGACTTTCTCTCTCTCTGAATTTCATTATGCTTGTAAAAGACTTCAGTAATGGCATTAAGACTACCCTGATTGTGGTGGGCCTCACCTTAACTGAAGTAACCTCTTCAAAAAGCCCTCCTTACAAAGAGTTCACACCCACAGGAATGGATTAGGTTTAAAAACAAGTTTTTCAGGAGTGCATACAGCTCCAAACCATCACAATGCCTAATTCATTTCTTTTTCACTTTACAGACTCTGGGTTTCAAATCTTAGTTAGATATATCCCTTGGTTTTAATTATACCTGTACAAATGAAAAATACTTGTTTTTTTTAAAAAATATAAATCCTTCATCCATCTGGAATTTATTTTTGTGTATGCTGTAAATTATTTTTCATATGGATAGGGCATTAGTGCCAATACATTTATAGAATAATCCATATTTGCCCATTGAATTGAAATACTAAATTTATTAATTCATGTTTTCATATTCCAGGATCAATTTCTAGAGTTTTGGTTTTGTTGCACTTGTCTTTATACTATGTAGATACAATACTTACTTGATTATCATGACTTTATAGAAATAGAAAGTTATGATGTCTTGGGTTGTTTTCATACATTTATTTGTTCATATACACTTTAAGTGATTTTCCAACCTCGGAAAATAAATTTTAAAATGTTTGAATTCCTATTAGAACTGTATTAAATTTATATATTTAGTTTGAAGTACTGTACTTTTAAATACTGTTTTCTTGTTTAAGAATATGCTATCTATATTCACCTAGATCTTGTTTCATATCCTTTGACTTTCTTCATATGTATCCTGCCCTTTTCTTACTAAAATTTTTCCCAAATTCTCATTTTTTAACATTTACATAATTGATCACTTTCAATTTACATTTCTAGGTATTATCTATTGCTTTTTCAATATATCTCTAGTATCAAACCATTTCCCAAGTTCTCTTACCAATTAATTTTTTTTCCTACCAAAGTTTCACAGGCTTTCTACTCATATAATGAAATCATTAGTAAAAGAGATAGGTTTGTACCCTTTTTCCCCAATGCTTATACAAGTTATTTAATATTCTTGTATAGCATTAGTGTTGGCAGTTTTATCATCTTGGTTTTAATTATAGCTGTTTAATTCCTAACGTAGTTTTGTCCTTCAGAATAATGTTTGATGTTGGACTTTAGCATTTAGTAAACAATATTCCATCAATTCCTATTATACTTGGAGTTTTTATTAGGAATGACTTTTGAATATCATTAGAGTATCAAGCTCTGTCAGTACAATAATATCATATTAATCCTTCAGTTTGTTGATATAATGGATTATGTTAATAGATTTCTGTAGCTTGAATTCCCCTTGCCCTCCTAGTATTACTCTACATGATTTTTCTTTTGCTCAGTGGCTAAATCCCACTTGCTAATATGCCATTTAAAAATATTTGTACCTATTTCATAAATAATATTTGATTATAGTTTTTATTTTTAGACTTGGAATTAAAATTATGCTGACTTCTTGGAGGCTGTCCATTTTTTTCTTTGGCCTAGAATAGTTAAATAACATTGGCTGGATAAAACCCTGTGAAAACTCAATTAGTTCTGGTGCCTTATTCAATGGTAAATCTTAAATCAACTCTCCAAAATCTTCCACAGTAATTAGGTTAGTCATATTTTCCAGTTCTTCTTGGTCAGTTTTTCACATTTAATTTTTAAAGGAATATCTACTTTTTTCCTGGTCACCAGATTTGTTTCTGTAGAAATACATGTCGTAGTATCTCAGAATTATTTTAATTCTTTTAGTTCATCCACTATTTGTAGTTATATCTTCTTTCCTGTTTCTAATTTGTCTTTTTGTTTTCTTCTTTCTTAATTGAATTTTATTTATTTATTTTAGTGGTCTTCTTAGCAACTAGCTTTTGGATTTGTTTATCCTTTCTACAATTTTTTAAAAATTTCTGTTTCATTAATTTTGGTGATTATATTCATATTAATTCCCTTCTATTTCATTGTGGTTTATTATGCTGCTGTTTTATAATCATATAAGATGAAAACTTATTTCGTTTATTTAAAAAATTTTCTCCTTTATAATAAACACATTTTGCACTCTGTATAGCTTTTGATATGTTCCATATGTTGTGGTATAAAGTAATTTCATTTTTATTTATTTTTATGGCTATCCCCTTTAGTTTACTCTTTGCTTCAATAAGTATTTTTTTCCCATTTTCTAGTTTCTTTATTATCATTTATATCCAGGAATGTGTCTTGCAAAATTACTGCTTTTTTTTTTGTCTTTATTTATTTTTTTAAAATTACATTAAAAAAATATTAGGTCCCCATACAGCCCCCACCCCCTTCACCCCACTCCTCCCCCATAGCAACAATCTCCTCCATCATCAAGAGACATTCATTGCATTTGGTGAATACATCTCTGAGCGCTGCTGCACCTCATGGTCAATGGTCCACATCATAGCCCACACTCTCCCACATTCCGTCCAGTGGACCATGGGAGGACGTACAGTGTCCAGTAACTGTCCCTGCAGCACCACCAAGGACAATTCCAAGTCCCGAAAGCACCCCACATCACATCTCTTCCTCCCACTCCCTACCCCCAGCAGCCACCATGGCCACTTTCTCTGCACCAATGCCACATTTCCTTCAACTACTAATCACAATAGTTCATGAATAGAATATCAGTAAGTACACTCTCATCCATATTCTATTCCTCCATCCTGTGGACCTTGGAATGGTTGTGTCCACTCCACATCTATATCGAGGGGGCTTAGATTCCACACGGATGCTGGATGCAATCCTCCTGCTTTCAGTTGTAGGCACTCTTGGCTCCATGGTGTGGTGGTTGACCTTCTTCAACTCCATGTTAGCTGAGTGGGGTAAGTCCAACAAACCAGAGTGTAGGAGGTGAAGTCTGTTGAGGCTCAGGGCCTGGCTATCATGTGGTCAGTCCAGAGATTCAGATTTCCTGGGTATATATTAAACCCCAGCACCAACTACAGTTCTGGTAAAAGTAACAGGAGAGGCTTGTGAAGAAAGATCACATCTGAGTCCAGCTCCATCACACAGAAACACAAACTCCAAAGAAGGGCCAACTGACATGGCAGTGAACTCCATCTGCCATGACCATAGAACCTGTGGTCTCTGTAGCCCTCAGAAATACCCGGAGTTGTATCTACTTTATCTGTCTCTGGGACTCTGCTGAGGTGTGCATAAGGGCAACCCCTCTGATAAGCTTCCGGCTCTTTTTTAGAGACACATAGCCATATAAACTCATTTATCCTTTCCATTTCCCCCTTGATTCAGGTCAAAAAGCATTTTTAACTCCTGGTATTATATGTAGACTGAGATATTCTGCTGGTCTGAGTTGACCCTTTTATTCAAGGTCATTTTCTAGTTACATCATCAGCTGGTACTTGGTAGTAATCCCTTGGTGCCAGGGAGGCTCATCCCTGGGAGTCATGTCCCATGCTGGGGGGAAGGCAACGCATTTACATGCTGAGTTTGGCTTCAAGACTGGCCACATTTGAGCAACATGGAGGCTCTCAGGAGGTAACTCTTATGCACCCTGCAGCTCTAGGCCTTGTTCTGATTTCAGGTGTACAGGCTCACAAGAATAGTCATTAGTGTCAAAATTATTGCTTTTTAAACTTTTCTTTTGTCCAGGCCATCATTAATTTTTCTAATGCAAAATGAATCTACAGTAGGAATGTAAAACATGCTCGTTTTCTATCTATCTACACATGTATACACACAAATCTAAATAACCATATGTATATTTATAGACAAATTGGTAAGCAGTTATAATTCAATTTCACCATATCACTTAGGAGTATGATAACTGCTATAAGAACCACTTCTAAAAATTTTATGAGAAAATGGAAATTTCTTCTTTCTAGTTCATTTCTCAACATTGGGGTCTCCTCAGGGTAAGGCAGGAGGTGAAATCACCCCCAGCTGAGAACTACTTCTCTAGCCTAAGAAGGAAGGGGGTGGTCTCTTCAGTACATACCAGTGACCATGGCCCATGGGCTCCAAGAGGCAACAGCAATCAACCTAACTGGAGATATAATGAAAGTTGCAAATGCCAGCTAGAATTATACATGAAATCTCTTATTACTCTTCCCAAGAACCCAAAGAGGGAATGACAGAAAGGCCTACTAATGACTCATATATGATCAGTCCTCAGAAGAAATGCACTTAGAATTCCTGAGGATTCTCATGACAATTTGACTGGGGTGGGTGGGTGGGAGTTGTTTAGAAGTCTCAAGAAAGAAATGAGGATCTAAATAGTAAATTATTGGAATTTAGACCAGTAAAACTTGGGGTTCTTTTGAAAATATGAGCATAGCTATTTATAATGAGAAAAGTCAAAGACCTAATACTTACTCTTTATGATTAAAAGCTAACCTTGTTTGACTCTGAAAAGAAGTGACTATATCTCTTGCTTTTTCTTCTTTTTCTTTCTTTAATCAAGGGAGGATGAAATGGTTCAGATTCTTAGAACCTTAAGAAGCAGAATAAACCTAAAGACTGAATCTGTTTACCTCCTAAAGAAATGTTTGATTTCTTTACATTTTAAGAAATGAATAAAGAAAATAACCTCAGAAATTCGTGGGAATGCCTAACAAAAATTTTAAGCCAAGTCTCACGTAAGCCAGACTAAGCCTTTCAAAAGGACATTGCCAAAATTGGAACTGGTGTTTATGTGTGATGAATCTGGACTCAGATGGGATCTTCCTTCATAAGACTTTCATGCTAATGTGCTGGAGGTGCAGTTAATGTTGGGGTTTAAGATATATTTAGGGGATTTGAATCTCTGGACTGACAATGTGATAGCCAGGTCCTGAGCCTCAACAGACTCCAGCACCTACAATATGATGTATTGGACTTACCACACTCAGCTAAGATGGAGTTGAAGAAGGACAACCACCACACCATGGAGCCTAGAGTGATTACAACTGAAAGTGGGAGGATTGCATCCAACATCCATGTGGAATCTGAGCCTCCTCTTGACATAGAGGTGCAATGGACACAACCAATCCGATGTCCACATAGAAGAGGTGGCATTGGATTGGGAAAAGTGGACATGGTGGCTGATGGGTATGGGGAAAGGCAGGAAGAGATGAGAGGTGGAGGCGTCTTTGGGACATGGAGCTGCCCTGGATGGTGCTTCAGAGGCAATCACCGGACATTGTAAATCCTCACAGGGCCCACTGGATGGAATGGAGGAGAGTATGGGCCATGATGTGGACCATTGACTATGAGGTGCAGAGGTGCCCAAAGATGTACTTACCAAATCCAATGGATGTGTCATGATGATGGGAACGAGTGTTGCTGGGGGGGGGGGGGGGAGAGGTGGGGTGGGGGGGGGGGGGTTGAATGGGACCTCACATATATATTTTTAATGTAATATTATTACAAAATCAATAAAAAAAAAAAAAAGGACATTGCCTTCCTGACTCTTTTGTCTGAGACTGCAATGGGAAAATTGTTCCAGAAGCATCAAGTTATTCTGCCTGAAACTGAGTTTCAGGCAGCTTTTTAAAAGTACCTTTCTCCTTTTTCTCCCCTGGTGGTCATTTCTTTTGTCACACAATGCCTGGATCCCAGCTCCTAACTATGTGCCATGCTGTGCATTTGAATGAACTGTTTTATTTGCCTCTTGTTCTGGAGAACACTTACTCATGCTTCAAGACTTACTTGTGACCCCTTCCCCAAACACACTTCCCTCTCTCAGGCAGACTTACATAATCCCTTCTCTCTCTTCCAACAGCATGCTGTACAAACCAGCATAAAACACTTCCTACATGATCTTTAAAGGAAGGTTTTGGCTCTTTCATATGTTACTCCAGTGCTGAACATAGTATGTGGTATAGAATAGGTTCTAAATGATCAAATTAATGGGTGATTCAGCAAGCAAATGTGTTCTAAAACCCAATATGTCTGTATCATGTTGGCATCAAACTGCTTTGAAATAAATTGAAGGCCTTTTGATTTACTGATTCTAGCTAACTACTCTTGAGACCAAGACAGACATTAAGATAGGAGTGAACAGATTAAGGTCAGATAATTAAGAACGCATGGAAATCAGCTACTAACATGAATCTCTGAGAATCTTGGAGAAGCAGATGCTTACACACAATATTTTTCCTTATTAAAAACAAAAACAAAAACAAAAAAATGAGTGAAGAATAAATCTGAGTTTGATCTCCTGCAAAATTCTAGAATTAATTATTAAAGTTTTAAGTTAAAAAAATTATTATCAAGAAGAAATACCATGTCAAACATTTTTAAAAGAGAATCATTCAATTGTTGTGAGATTGGTGTATTTAATTCAGTAAGACATTTAACTGTTTTCTAGGATGTATTGGATAAAGCTGAGTTAAATTGCAATAAGGTAAGTGAGCAAGTGATTGAATAAAGACGCTCACTGAATCTCCATTTATGTTTGGTTGTTACCTACAAAGAGTACTCCAGAAGTGTACGACAGAGCTGTGCCCCAGACCTTGTCTTATTCAATATTTTTATCAGTTACTGAAAGATCCAGAATTTATGTATATAAAATTCATGGCTATTAACAAAGCTGGAAAAAGGTAACTATTTTAAGAGATAGCATCAAAAGTTAAAAGTTGGTAAATAGGAGCAATAGGTTAACCCCCAAAATAAAAGCTAGCATAGATAGATTGCATTTTGACTCAACAAACAAACAATGGCCTGGCAGCAGTATAGACTCTCTACATTTTGAGATTCATTCTAGCTCTGAACATTTGTGATTCTAGAGATGATCTATCTGAGTACTCTCCTAGTACAGATGAAGACTTTGAAACAGCTAGGGTCAGAGAGAGGATGAGAACTCACATCTACTGAAACTAAGTTCCTTCATTCTACTACACTGCCTATCTTTTTCACTACTCAAAAAACACTTAAAAAAATCTGTATTCACTTCTGAATGGCCACACTTAACAGTACACTGATCAGGTATAACATTGTGAAATGAAGGCCCTCAGGACCACGAGGAAGCTATAAACCATGACCTATGAAGCACAACGGAAAAACTTGAGTACTAACCTGGAAATATTCAGGAAAGTGGGTCAACTGTCTTAACTCTCCAAAAGATTGTCAGTCATTTTTAAGAATAAATAATCTGAGAGTGCATTGTTCCAAAGGGTTAAAGCTAGGATAAATTGGTCCAAAAAAATGGGAAATAGATATTTGCTTAAAATAAAGAATGTAGAGTTGTCCTGTTACTAGCAGTAATGAGCAGCACCTGTCAAAATCTGAATAAAGAATGAGATTCCATGTACATGACCGCCTAAGTTCCTATAACCTAAGAACCCCTGATTTGATCTGTGCTTACTGGGCGTTACTCTATGTCCCAGCTCTAAGGTTTACAGCAAGACATTAACTGCATGAATCATCTGAACACACAGTAAACCTTAAGTGGGAGGAAGGGATCATTATCAGTGAGCTCTTGGAATATAGCCAGCTGGTGAAGCCATCTGCATTGCTACACTTCTCTCCAAGGCTGGACAAGTGCAGGTACTTAAAATAACATTTCACAAAATGTTTGCCCAAAACATGAACGCTTTCATATTTTATCTTTATTTTTGATCATATGGTATGATTATTAGCAGAAAGTGAAGAATAAAAAGAAAAATGAAGGGCAAAACACAAATTGTTAACTGCTTTCTGTCACTTGTGTCATTTATCCTCTACTACTATTATAACAGTTCACTAATGGTGAGTTACTTATATGGCTTAAAGAGGATTGTGATGATTAGCAAGGAAAAATTAGAAACAAGGACAATATTACTTTAAGATATTAGACTAAGAAGGAACAGATGATAAGTCCAGACAATTGCTTGTCAGGCAGCCAATCACTGCACAACATCCACTTGGAATAGCAGCTGCACCATCACCTCCATTTTCTGTGCAGTGGAAACCCATTATTTCAGTCTAATGGGTCACACTTGTTCAACAATTCCAATAGATGAAATTGCTTTTACATTGAATGGCTTCTAAATAAAAATAATGCACCTGGCATCTAATATTTGATGACATTGAAATAATTTTCTTCCAACCATCTGGAATGCACCTCTAACAGAGATTTGGTTAACAAAGTATATTTATTAACTGAGGTTTACTCAGAGCAGTTAGAAATATTGAATGTTTGATAATTAGGTTAAGCAGAAACAAAAGCTAGATAAATTTTTAAAACAATTCCAGTGTTTATTTTTAAAACCACATCTTTTTCATTCACTAAAAACCCTAAAAATCTCACCAAATGTATGGATTACTTTGATCTTATTCTTAATTTAAAACTCAGTTCCACTCAGAAATGCCTAGGGGTAGGGAGGGAGGCAAGGAACTATATAGTAGATCTTTCCCTTATTTATGAGTATACTCTAGAATCAACTGTTTCTGAGTCTATATGTTTATATTAAAAACACACTTCTTTTCTGGCAGCTGACTAAAATTGAGAAATGAAAGAATGCAACCTGAAGAGGGAAGCAGAGTTGGACAGAATGAGATCAAAACAGGTGGAAAAACCCTCTCACTTAGAGGTGGAATGGGCATCAACATCCCAGAATCTTCAGGAATGGGGAATGACCTATGGATTAAAGTAGACTTACTGGTATTTTACTATAGACTTACTGTGGTTTTAGAAATTGAAGGTCTTGTATCACTGATGTAGAGGCAGTGGCCACTGGAGGTTCTGAGGGGAGGAGAAGGGAAAAACAGGTGTAATATGGGGGCATTTTTGGGACTTGGAAATTGTCCTAAATGACACTGCAATGACAGATACAGGTCATTATATATCTTGTTATGCCTACAATATTATGTGGGAGAATGTAAACTAAAATGTCAACTATAATCCAAACTTAATGGCAATGCTCCAAAATGTGTTCATCAATTGTAATGAATGTACCATATTAATGAAGGATGTTGTCAATGTGGGAAAATGTGTGAGGAGTAGGGAGCGGGGTATATGGAAATCCCCTACATTTTTTATGTAGCATTTATGTAATCTAAAGTTTCTTTAAAATAAATAAATAAATAAATAAAAGTTTAGAAGTTAAAAAAAAAAACAGGTGGAAAAGAAAGCAATTGTGGTCATGAGATGAACAAGAAGGTGAGGGAATGGCAGCAAATGGGAGAGTAGAGGGCAAATGGGAGAGTAGAGGGAGTGGTCTATGGCATAGGCAGAACCATAGAAAGGGTAATAAAGGAAGGGTAATAAAGGGACAAAAATTTGAGTAGAAATCTGAGACGTCTTTGGAGCCTGAAGTGAATAAACTGGATAACTGAAATAGAGGTCAAAAAGAACAATAGCAAAATTGAGACAAATGGTAAATTTACCTTTTAGAATATTCTGCACTGATTAATGAGAAAGTATCAAAAGTCAAGTTGTCTTAGTCATTATAGAAATGAGGATCATGCCTTTTCTACTTATCTCTCATTATGTACCCCCAAATTTCCATATTTCTTTGTCCTTCCATTATAGAAAATGATGAATAAGTTTAGTTAACCAAACCAACTCAAGGTCACTACAATCAACAGCCTAAATTCTCTGTAATTGAAACTAAAAATTATGACACGAGTCAAGAGACGAACTTTAACACTACTAAATTCAAAAGACACTATAATATCTGGTATAAATGAACTGTAGTATTCTATTTTGCAGGATCAAGAGCTAAACAGTGATCATCAAAATGCAACATGCTTCACAAATTATGAAAATAAGTTAGTTGATTTACTTTTTGCAAATCTTCCTACACTATTAAGAAAATTAGCATGTTATGTATCATCTTTTTTGCAACACCATTTCAAAGGCATACATGACAAACTAATTTTGACACTTAACTAAATCTCACAAATTCAATTACAGGAGTGTCAGAAAAACAGGGGTGATACTAAAGTGAATGAATCAAATAAAAATTATTAAATACCTCAAGAGGTTGAAAAGAAATATTACTTAATCTTGTCTATACTACTCCCCTTCAGTAATGAATTATTTGTACTCTTTATGTGCTAGACATTGTGTTGGATGTTGGAAATAGGGATAAACAGACAGATATGGTCCATGCTCTCATGGCAGGAACAGATATTTAGAAAATTTACCTGTCCATTTACAATTATAAACTGTGGTAAGTGCTATAAAGGTATAGTGCATTGCTCAAAGCATAAGAAATCATAACAAAAGGAACTGATTTTGATTGGAAAGTCAAGGAAGTCTCTTCTGAGACAATGGCTTTTAAGGCAAGATAAATGATTAGAGGTTAGGAAAGTGTAGGACAAAATAGTCCAGGCAGTGGAAACACCAATGGACAGTTCTGAGACAGGAGAGAAAGGAAAGAAAAGCAGCAGTAAAGGGCAGTGAGGTGAAAGATGAATTCTGAGAGGCAAGTAGAGCCTAGATTGTCCAAAGATGTAGGATATATGAGGGGTTATTGGATTTTAACCTATTTAACCTATTGTGCTTTAGGCACAAGAGCCACATGATTTTTGTATTTTTAAAAGGTCTGTCTGGCTATAATTTGAAGAATGAACAGGAGAAGAGCAAGCAAGAATGCAAAGATTAATCAGGAGTTGACAGATGACTCAGAGGTGTTGGGAGAGATGGAGGATATGGGAACACCCACTATTGGTGAATATGTAAACTGATTTAAAAAAAAACAACTTTGGGGAAAGCAATTGTATATGTATTAAGAACCTTAAAATTATCCTTGCCTATCAATGCAATCATTATAAAATCCAGAAATATAGCTTAAGGGAAAAATCAGAGTACTGTTTAAAGTTGCTTGTAAAGTATGTTAATTATACATACTACCTAAAACAACACAAAAACAGAAACAAAAAATTGGGAAAGACTTAAATGTCTGTGGTAGATTGATCATGTACCCCAACAAAAGACATGTTCTTACTCCATGTCCCAGTGGGTGGGAACTCATTTGTAAATGGGACCTATTGAAGATGGTATCATCAGTTGAGGTGTGGTCAAATTAAATCAGGGTAAGTCGTATTCCTTACGACTGGGAGACTTATAAAGAGAGGAAATTCAGACCCAGATAGTTAGAAGAAACTGGAAACCAGAAGTCAGAGAAAGCCACAGGAAGAAGCCAGAAGTCAGGGAAACTAGAAAAGCAGACACAAGGAGAGAGAGACCACCATGTGATGAGGGGCAAATATATGAGCCAAGGAACCCCAAGGACTGTTGCACGTCAGCACCAGAAAACTACAGGCTGCAGGGAGAAGCACAGCCTTGTTGGAGCTTTGGTTTTGAATTTATAGCCCCTGAAACCATAACACAATAAATTCCAGTTCTAAGTCAAACAGTGTATGGTATTTGCCATTGCAGGTCTGGCAAGTGAAGACAATGTTCAACAACAAGGCACCAGTCAAATAAAATATGATGTATCCACCTAGTGAAATTTTATGCTATAACTAAAAATAATGCTTTAAAAGACTGTGTGACACTCATAAAATATTACAGTCCTTGGTTATTATTCTCTCTTGTATATGTATGTGTCTCTCTTTTAATTTTTGGATATTTCACTCTATAACTATTATTAAAAGATGCAGCAACAGAGGAGAGGGCCTAAATATATTTCATATAATATCAGAGTTACTCACTAGGCATTGTAAAAATCAAGAAAGTAAAGCACAACCAGTAATGACTAAAGTTAAGCCTCTGGTTTGTTGTGGGATTGCCATTACTCTTCCCAATTGCCTGCTACTATAGATAATTGAAAGTTGGCATGGTTACTCCCATACCAATTGTCATTGACCACAGAAAAATTGCCATGATTTTTTAAATCATAGTTATTATTCTGCTCCATCTGTTCTTTTCATTTTTCAAGCCAGCTGTGAAATCAATCAAGTCTTTCTTAAAAGTTATAGGGGTTTTACATTTTACCAGGGTAAATAAAACACTTGTAGAGCACATTGATACTCAGTAGAATTCAACAAGGTGAATTAACAGATAATTCACAGGGGTGAAAACAGCAGTTTCATAGTTGTTTTAGAGTGTTGATAGGAAAGTGCTCTAATAATAATAATAATATTTAACATTCTTGTGTTCCTTTTGAATTCTAGGCATAATTGTCAAGAAAGGTTTAATAATGAAATCCTAAAAATACATTTCAACTCTGATCTGCTTTTTCCAGTTGTTCTAGCCTCAGGTTTACTTTTGCCAACATTAATAATCACGTGTAAAAGTACTAAATCATTCTCAGATATACCAGATGGTTCAATTATTTGATACATTGAAATTTTTCTGTTCCCATCCTAATTAAGAATTAAACTTTTTCTGTACTGCTTTCTTGTTACATATAAAGTGTTTCTACCACTTCAAATATGAAAATATATTTTGATAGTTTCTGAGTCTCACTATACAAACATAATTTTAAGAATTATACTGCTGAGACTTCTGGAAAGATGGTGATGATTTGAATAGGTAGGCAGGACTCAACTCTCTCACAAAAACTACAGAGGAACAGCAAGAGGCTGTCCAGGGGAGCTGCTCTGGTGATCTACAGTACAGAAGAGTGCTATGCATCTTCCAGAAGAATGAGAGACAGAGACAAAGAAGCTGAAACAAAAATTGTGCATTAGTAACCTCAAAGGGAACAGCCTGAGTAAAACCCAGGACACACTGAAGCCAAATGAGAGGGGAACTGGTGCCTTCCTTCCTGGAAAGAGGGAGGGTGTGGTGGAGGGCAGAGAGTAGTTTCTTTTCAGTGATTTTGGTCACCAGAGGCCACTTTGAATCTCAGCTCTGACCAGACCAGAATCACAGGTAAGTGGAGGTTGATAGAGACACCTCCATGAAAGATTCGCTGATGACCACCATCTGCTGGCCAGCTGGGAAACTGCAAAGAGAAAAACACTTTCTGGAGTTGCTCGTTCCAGACCCCTTTGATCATATATGCATCCCATTAGTGAGTCCCTGGACCTATTTTGATAACTTAAACTGGGCAATTTTAAAGACTGAGAATGAGCTGACCTTAGAATCAAAGAATAGCTGAGAAACAGAACCAGGAGGCAAAAGAGGAAACTCACCAACATATTCAGATGCCTAGACATCAGCAAAAAATTACAAGTCATACTAAGAAACAGGAAAAGATAGTCCTGTCAAAGTAACAAACCAAGAATCCTAACAAGACACAGGATTTAAGACAACTGATCAATGTATGATCACACAAATCTCCTAAATCAATTCGAGGAGTTGAAAGAAAATATGACTAAAGAGATAAAGAATATTAAGAAGACACCAGGTGAGCATAAAAAACAATTTGAAAGCCTAAAAAGAAAAGTAACAGAGCTTATGGGAATGAAAGGCAAAATGGATGAGATTAAAAACAGATTAGAGGTATATAACAGCAGACTGACTTGATGGAAGACAGAATTAGTGAATTGTAGGACCAAGCATCTGAACTTGAGAAGACAGGAGAACAGAAAAAGAAAAGAATGGAAAAGAAGTGAATGACAATGTGAAATGCACAAACATACACATTATGGTTGTCCCAGAAGGAGAAAAGAACAGAAAAGGGGAAGAAAGAATATTTGAGGATCTGACTGAAAAATTTCTATGAAAGACATAAACATCAATATCCAAGAAGGAAAACATACCCAAAACAGAATAAATCTGAATAGACCTACTCTGAGACACCTACTATTCAGAATGACAAATACCTGAGATAAAAAGAGGGTTCTGAAAGCAACAAGAGAAAAGCAATGCATCACGTACAAGGGAATCTCAATAAGACTAAGTGCAGATCTCTCCTCAGAAAATATGGAGGTAAGAAGAAAGAAACATGATGTATTTAAAGTGCTGAAAGAGAAAAACTGCCAGCCAAGAATTCTTCATCTAGAAAATCTGGCCTTTGAAAATAAGGGTGAGAGGGAAGCAGGTGTGGCTAAACCAGTTGGGCACCCAGCTACTACATGGGAAGCACCAAGATTCAGATTCCGGTGCCTCCTAAAGAAGATGAGCAGATGCCCACACATGCTACAATGAACTAGAGATGCTCACACCCACAACAACGAACTAGATGCTGCACTCCACCACAATGAGTTAGAAACCTGCATCCGCCACAAGGAGCTAGATGCCGCACCCTGACACAGTAAGTTAGATGCCCTACCACACCACAATGAGCTAGATGCCACACCCACCTCAACAAGCAGACATCTAATTGAGCAGATGCCACAAACCAGCAGAGGCTGTAGCCCACAGGGAGCAGATGTGCCTCAGGTCATTGAGCACTTGCCTCCCATGTGGGAGATTCTGGGTTCTGTTCTGGAAAAGGTGAGCAAACAGTGAGCAGACAGACTAGAGAACCATCTGGGGGAAGGGGGGCAGATAAATTTTGAAAATTAAAAAAAATAAAAATTAAAAAATGAGGGTGAGTTTAAAGTCTTCATAGACAAACAAAAACTGAGAGAGTGTGTTACCAAAAAATGAGAATTATAAGAGAGACAAAAGGGAGTGCTGCAGCCTGAAATGAAAAACAAGGGTGAAGACTTGGAGGAGACTGTAGAAATGAAGATTATTAGTAAGGGTAACTTAAGGGGTAAAAAGACAGACAGTATTAAAATGTGACAACAGAAAGCTAAAGGATAAAATGAATGAAGTAGGTAATGCCTTTACAGTAATAACATTGAACAGTAATGGATTGAATTCCCCAAACAAAAGACACAGACTGACAGAATGGTTTAAAAAAATATGAGCCATATACTGTCTACAAAAGACTCACTTTAGGGAAACGGATGTGGCTCAAGCAACTGGACTCCCACTGACCATATAGGAGGTCCAGCATTTGATGCCCAGGGCCTCCTGGTGAAGGCAAGCTGGCCCACACGGAGTGCTGACCTGCATAGAGTGCTGGCCTGTGCAGAGTACTGCCCCACTCAGGAGTGCCGGTCCACATGGAGAGCTGGCACAGCAAGATGACATAACAAAAAGAGACACAGAGGAGAGACAATAAGAGATGCAGCAGATCAGGTAGCTGAGGTGGCATAAGAGAATGATCATCTCTCTCCCACTCTGGAAGGTCCCAGGATCAGTTCAAGAGCTGCCTAATGAGAATACAACCAGACACAGAAGAACACACGGTGAAAGGACACAGAAAGCAGACAATGGGGGGGTGGGATAATAAAATAAAAAAATCTTTTTAAAAAAGACTCATTTCAGGCAGAAGGACACAATTAGGTTAAAAGTGAAAGTCTGGAAAAAGATATCCAATACAAATAGTCACC
Organism: Dasypus novemcinctus; assembly: GCF_030445035.2. Lineage (NCBI taxonomy): Eukaryota > Metazoa > Chordata > Mammalia > Cingulata > Dasypodidae > Dasypus > Dasypus novemcinctus. The sequence goes on along the minus strand of NC_080683.1, from coordinate 41,441,722 downwards.
AAAAGAGATGTGGAGTAGTGATACTACTATCAGAAAAAAATAAAATTTAAATACAAAACTGTTCTAAGAGATAAAGAAGGTCATTATATTAATAAATGGGTCAATTCATGAAGAAGAAATAACTATAATAAATATTTATGCACCTAACCTGGGTGCCCCAAAATACATGAGGCACACACTGGCAAAACTGAAGGGAGAAATAGATGTCTCTACAATAATAGTTGGAGACTTCAATACATCACCTCAATACCCAATCAGTATTGGATAGAACATCTGGACAGAGGAGCAATAAGAAAACACAGGGCTTGAATAATAAGATAAATGAATTAAACTTAATATTTACAGAGCATTTTACCCCAAAACAGCAGGATATACATAATTCTCAAGTGCTCATGGATACTACTCCAGTATAGACACATGTTAGGCCACAGATCAAGTCTAAACAAATTTAGAAAGACTGGAATTATACAAAGCACTTTTTCTGACCACAATGGAAAGAAGGTGTAAAAAAACAATAGGCGGAAAACTGGAAAATTCACAAGTATATGGAAGTTAAACAACTTCAGCAATCAGTGAGTCAAAGAAGAAAATGCAAGAGAAATCTGTAAATTTCTCAAGAAAAATGAAAATGGGGGCACAACATGTCAAAACCTATTGGACATATCAAACGAACTAATGAGAAAGACATTTATAGTCCCCAATACTTACATTAAAAAAGAAGAAAGGAAAAAAAAAAGAAGAAAGAGCTAAAATCGAAGCCCTAACTACATATCTGGAGGAACTAGAAAAAGAACAGCAAACTAATCCCAAACTAAGGCAAAGGAAAGAAGTAATAAAGATCAGAGAAGAAAGAAATGAAATTTTAAAAAAAACACAACAGAGAGAATCAACAAAACAAAAAGTTGGTTCTTTGAGAAGATCAACAAAATCAACAAACTCTTAGCTAGACTGACAAAGGAAAAAAGAGAGAAGATGCAAATAAATAAAATGAGAACTGAGAGGAGACATTACCACTGACCTCACAGTAATAAGAGACATCTTAACAGTATACTATGAACAACTGTAGCCAAAAAACTAGATAATGTATATGAGATGGACAAATTCCTAGAAACACATGGACCACTTACACTGACCCTAGAAGAAACAGAAGACTTCAACAAACCAATCACAAGTAAAGAGATTGAAAAGGCACATGAGATTGAAAAAGCCATCAAAAAGCTCCCAAAGATGAAAAGCCCAGAACTATATGGCTTCACAGGTGAATTCTACCAATCTTTCAGTGATGATCTAATACCAATCTTGCTTAAGCTCTTTCAAAAAAATATTGAAATACCAAACTCATTCTATGACACCAACATCATCCTAATACCAAAACCAGAAAACGATATTACAAAAAAGGGAATTACAGACCAATTTCTCTTATCAATATAGATGCAAAAATCCTTGACAAAATACTTGCAAACCAAATCCAAAAGCATATTAAAATAATTATACATGATGATCAAATGGGTATTATCCCAAGCATGGAAGGGTAGTTCAACACAAGAAAACCAATTAGCATACTAAGCCACATTGATATATTGAGATGAAATCACATGATCCTCTCAATTGATGTAGAAAAAGCATTTGACAAAATGCAGCATCTTTTCTTGATAAAGCACTCCAAAAGAAAGTAATAGAAGGCAGCTTTCTCAACATGGAAAGGACATATAAGAAAAACACACAACTAGCATTGTATTCAATGGTGAAAGACTGAAAGCTTTCCTGCTGACATCAGGAACAAGACAAGGATGCCCAATGTCATTACTGTTATTCAACATTGTGATAGAAGCCTTAGCTTCTATCACAGTTAGGCAAGAAAGAGAAATAAAAAGTACCCAAATAGGAAAGGGAGAAGTAAAACTTTCTCCATTCATTGATGATATGATCCTATATCTAGAAAACCCAAACAAATCTACAACAAAGCTACTAGAACCAATAAAAAAGTTCAGCAAAGTGACAGGACACAAGATTAATATGCAAAAATCAGTAGTGTTTCTATACACTACTGATGAGTAATCTGAGGAGGAAGTCAGAAAAAAATTCAAATATTTAGGAACAAACTTAATGAAGGATATAATGGACCTATATTTACAAAACTATAAAACATTGCTGAAAGAAACCAAAGATCACCTGAAAAACTGGGGGGACATTCCATGTTCATGGATTGGAAGATTAAGTATCATTTAGATTTCAGTTCTACCCAATTTAGATTCAACATATCCCAATAAAGATCCCAGCAACCTTTTTCACAGAAATAGAAAAGCCAATTATCAAAATTATTTGGAAGGGTAAGGGGCCTCAAATAGCCAGAAATGTCTTTAAAAAGAACAAAATTTAAATCACGTTACTTAGCTATAGTAGTAAAAAAGAGCATAGTACAGGCATAAAGATAGATAGATTGACCAATGAAACCAAATCAAGGACTCAGAAATAGATCCTCACATCTATGGTAAGTGATTTTTGACAAGGCTGTCAGGTGCACCCAGCTGGGTCAAAACAGTCTCTTCAACACATGGTGCTGGGTATACTAACCAAGAGAAAGAAAGAGGACTGCTCTATCATACCTTATATAAAAATTAACTCAAAATGGATCAAGGACATAAATATAAAAGCTACAACATTAAATCTTCTGGAAGAAAATGTAGGGAAACATCCATGGTAGACAGTAGTTTCTTAAACTTTATACCCAAAAGCACAGACAATGAAAGAAAAAATAGATAAACCTCAAAATTAAACTTTTTTGTTCTTCAAAAGACTTTGTCAAGAAAGTAAAAAAACAGCCTACTCAATAGGAAAAATTTGGAAACCACATATCCAATAAGGATTTAACATCCATGTTATATAAACAGATCATACATCTCAATGATAAAAAGACATGCAACCCAATTGAAAATAAAGGCAAAAGACTTGAACGACATTTTTCCAAATAAGAAATAATTACAAATGGCCAAAAAGCACATGAAAAAATGTTTTATCACTAGTTATTAGGAAAATACAGATCAAACCTACAATGCGATATCATTTCACACCTTATAGAATGTTTGTTATTTTAAAAACACTAAACTACAAGTGCTAGAGAGGAAGTGTAGAAATAGGAATGTTCCTTCACTGTTGGTAGGAATGTAGAATGGTGCAAGTCATTCTGTGGAAAACAATTTGGCAAGACATTCTGTGGAAGACAGTTTGGCAGTATCTCAAGAAGCTGAATACGGAACTGCAGAATGATCCAGAAATCCCATTACTGGGAATATATTCAGAAGAACTTAAAGCAAGGTCATGAACTGATATTTGCACACCAATGTTCATAACAGCATTATTCACAATTACTAAAATATGGAACTAGGCCAAATGTCCCTCAACTGATGACTGGCTAAACAAAATGTAACTCTCTCTTGAACTATAACAAATATATAATACTAATACAGAAGGTTAATAATCATTTATATACAGAGGAGCAATATTTTCTTTTTAGCTGGCCCATGAAAATTTTAATTATGTCATCTGAAAATTTACCTGCTGCTGATTGCTGATAAGAGAAATGCAATTTTTGGGGTACTGAGCTTAATCATAAATAACAAAGACCGTTTTTGGGTAGAAAAGTAGACTTGTAGTTTGCATTACAGTAATATTTTAACAATTTTATTTATTTGAATATTGTGTTTTATGTACAATTCTAAAATAATGTGTGGTTAAATAAATTAATAATAAGAATCGGTGAAATGTTTTCCAGTGGATTTTGCCTGGTAAACATATTTACAGTAACTTTTAAAACCAGAGTAGAAAATAAATAAGTAAATAAATAAATAAAACCAGAGTAATAAATATTTAAACAATTTTCTGATTCAAATAAATATCTTATATCATATAGGATTTCTGGACCTAGATAATATTTTGGTAATAAACAAGACAGCACAAATCACAAATTGCTGGAAATTTACAAGAACCAGCTTTCCAACACAGTTTTAAGAAATGAATTAAAATAGGAACTATGTTAATTTGTTAGTTTTTTGGTTGTGTTTGTTGTCGTTAGTTTAACCCAGGGTGAAAGAAGGCCAGAAATCAAGGTGGTTAAAGTAGATAATGCTCATAAGACTAAGCAAGAGTAAGGCAGAACCCACTCAAATGTGAACACTCACAACTATGGAATATGTCAAATATTGGATGTTGTCCATACCTCCTTGAGTCACAGGGTTCATGAAAAACAGCTCATTTGATGGGACTTTTTTCTTTTCAGTAAACATGGTAGACTTTCAAGAGATCAGGTCTTTTTTGTTTTAAATTAATTTATTGAAGTATATCACTCATATATAAACATACATAAACAATAAGTGCATAGTAATAGTTGTGAACTTACAAAACAAACATATATAACATCATACAGGAACCTCATAACTCACCACACCACCAATAACTTGCATTGTTGTTAAACCTTTTCAACCAATGGTTAAAGAGCATTGTCAAAATATTTCTACTAACCAAAGTATTTTTCCCCAAACCAATCCTATTATTATCTTTGTATCATTTATATATGATACAAATGTATATTAATTAAGTGTATAGTAAAAGTTGTGAATTTACAAAGCAAACATGCATAACATACAGGGGTCCCATGCATCAACCTTCCACCAATACCTTGCATTGTCGTGAGACATTTGTTATGAATTATGAAAGAATATTGTCAAAATCTTACTACTAATCATAGTCCTTATATTACATTTGGTGTGTTTTTCCCCCAACCCACCCTATAATTATTTTTTAAATATATTTTTTTATGACAGAAATTGTAAACTTATAAAACAATCATGCCCATATGCAGAATTCCCAAACACCCCTCCATTAACACACCACACTGTGGTGGAACATTTGCTACAGATAAGATAACATCATCTGATTTTTACCATGTCCATAGTGTACATTTGGCTCATATTTTCCATATTACCTCATTATCAACACAGTACATCTTTCACATAGATGCAAGAATATTATATTATTACTACTAACCACAGTCCATAGGTCACTCCAGCTGTATTATTCCCATGCTTCTCCACATTCCCAACACCTGCAGTAGTGATGTACATCTGCTCTAGCTCACAAAGGACACTCTTGCATCTGTACCATCAACCACAATTCTCATCCACCTCTTGGTTTACTGTGCTATTCAGTTCCTAGATTATTCTCTAGCATTTGAGACCAGATCATTTTTAATTCCCCAAATGGAAAAGTTCCACACTAGCTGAAACATCTTTGATCCTCACAAAGGGTTGCTGCAACATGTGCCCATGTTAATTTAAATGTCATTCTTCAATGAACCAAAATCTATTACCTTTTAAGTAGAAAGTCAGGGAAAGTGTGGCATAAGTAGCGATTACTGCTTGATCTTTCTCTCTCATGACCAAATGCTACTGAATGATTAGGCTCAGCAAAGTCAAGCTTAACTCCAAGGACATTCATTTTTAAATTAAGTTGGTCAGGGCTGGAATGACATATAAAAATGATAATTTTGTTGTTGTTGTTTTATAAAGATTTATATTTTATTTATTTCTCTCCCTTTCCTCCCTCCCCTCCCCCCAGCAGTTGTCTGCTCTCTGTGTCCATTCGCTCTGTGTTCTTCTGTGTCCACTAATATTCTTGTCAGCAACACTGGGAATCTGTGTCTTTTTTTTTTTGCATCATCTTGCTGTGTCAGCTCTCCGTGTGTGTGGCACCATTCCTGGGCAGGCTGCACGGTTTTTTGAGATGGGTGGCTCTCCTTATGGGGTGCACTCCTTGGGCATGGGGATCCCCTATGCGGGGCCCACCCCTGCATGGCATGGCACTCCTTGTGTGCATCAGCACTGTGCATGGGCCAGCACATGACACAGGTCAGGACACCCTGGGTTTGAACCTTGGACTTCCCATGTGGTAGGCAGAAGCCCTATCCATTGGGCCAAATCTGCTTCCCAAAATGATAATTTTGAAAACAAACTAAATTGAATAATCTGAAGTAATGACTTAAAATAGTGAATATGAAAATGAAACATTTGCTCTATTTTCTTCTTCTTTTCTTAAATGTAATCAAGGAATATTCCTATTTTCACAAAGACATAAAGTAAAATCCTGGGCTCAGGGTTTAGGCATGCAGATCACATCAGTGACCCTCTGCTAAATGCCTTTTGTCTAATGGCTATGATGTTAAGAGCCTAATTCATTCATTTACATTTGAGCATTTAATAAGAAGTTGATGAAATCATTACTAGGAAGGCTGCTGTATGGGGATGCCTGGGGATAGCCTTAAGCGGATTCCCATTTTGTTCATACAACAACTACAAAAACAGCAGAAACCTAAAGATAATCCCAAGGAAACGGGATGCTTAGGCTCACTCCTACAGGAAGAGAGAAGTCAGTATGTAGCTTTCTGTGTGGGAGGACTGCCATATCCCTCCCACCTCCTGAGCTGTGCTGTTGGGGAACTGAAGGACCCTTGAATCATGGAGACTTAGCTTTGCCGACCAGTGATGGGACAGTGGGATGGGGTTGCTCCTCTGTATATAAATAATAAACAAGACCATGGTACTTGAAAATAGCTGTTATCTCGGAGAGTCCTGGCAGCATAAATAACTAATTTTTGAGAGAGATAGCCACCCTTAAAGTAACTTTCTATGAGAAGTGACTTAGCTGAGTTGTTTGCTCAAGTAATTTATGAAGAGTCTCTGCTCTGTTACAAATTGCTATAGATTCAGGAATATAACTTTCAAATGAGGTCCTCTACACTTGTTCAAGTTCCATAGGCTTTGCTGGGACTAAATAATAGCATGTTCAACTTCTTGAGGAACTACATGTTCAGTCCAGTGAGTTAATCTGACTGAAGGCTAGTTTTCTAGCGTAATGAGAAGCAGCAGATTTTTCTACTTTTTTGCCTCTTAGATTATAGAAATACCACCTGAAAATCATTGCATATTATTTTATTTTTTTTAACAGTGGATATAATTTTCTTTTTTGATCAGTAACCATGTGTCCTTGTAGCAATGACATCTCTGATAACTTCCTGAAAAATTTATTTTCAATGTGTGGGTTGTGTCACTCAGAACAGTCACATATTAAGCTTAATATATGCCATGGTGAAATAACTAAAGAAGAAAAGGTAGATCTCTTTATAATTGTGTATTGTTTTCCACAAAGAATTGAAATTCAAATTGGACTGATTGTCTTTGTTCAGAAAACAAATTATGTTATAAGCAATCCAGTATTCTCATGTTAGTGTCACATAGACGTGAAAGCTTCATGCATTGTTCCTGTTAAATTCTAATCTAGAAACAAATGTCATTTACCTTATGGAAAAATATATGTGATTGTTATAGGTTAGAACACATTGCACGTAATACTAAAAACATTCAAGCATTTTATACACCATAAACAATAATCAAAGTAGAACTTTTTTAACATAAAGGTTATTACATAATTATTATATCTGTCTATAAACCATTTGACTCTCAATTCAAATTCTCATTCAGTGTTTTGGGTTTTTGGGTTTTTTTATTTTTTTGTTTTTTGATGCTTTATTTTTTACTGATATCTTTCAAACTTTCTCCATAAATATTTTCATCTTATGGTGAAATTAACTATTTCAATGCAATGGCTAATAGATACGATGAACTAGAAGGGAAACCTTTGAAGCCAAATATGTATCAATTATTTTTCTACTTTTCATAGCCTATAAGAACTTATTTTTACTGAACAATACCAAGTAGGCATATAAAATATTCAAAACCACTAATACTTTAGTAAGTTGGTAACTTTAAGTTACAAAGAATATATCCATTTTCCTTGCTTATTCTAACTTATTCCCACAGGTAAAATCCCATTAGTAAATCTAGAATATGTGTGAATGCAGCATTTATTTGAAGGCAGATCCTTACAATGACTGTTATTCTAAAGCAAAAGTGTTTAGAGGATTCTTAAGAAAAGAGATCCACTTTAAAAAATAGTCATCACTTAATGGAATTCTCCTCAATTATATGGCTATCCCTTTTTTCCCTCTCACAGTTATGGGAGGAAAAGTAATCATCATGTAGTTCACAGCATGTGTAACTTGTCTTATAATTACAAGAGATGCTCATTCTCTCTATAAATACTTCTTGAGGAAGCAAATAACTGATCAACACCAAGAAAGCTAAGTACACACAATACGTCTAGTTTGACATTATTTATTTCCCTTGCTTTCCTCCTCTGGCTGTCTTTAGGAGAGATGGAACAAAGGAATCGTATTGCTTTGTTTTATTTAAAAGCAAAACTAGATTTTTGAAATGCAGGATTCAAATAGTTGTCTGAAGGGAAATTTTGGATGGCTGGGGCACTTCTATTCTCTGTACTTTTAGTCAGAAAGCTGTAAAATTTGAAAACCATGATTGCTGGAGTATTTTTCAATAACTGTCAAATGGCTATTATTTATTATAATAAAATTCTCATTTAAGTTGTAAAATTAACACCCAGAATTTAGTTTTGGGAGAAGGTGACTTGAGATGACAGCTACTTAGGTTAGTGGGCCTCAATCTGTCATTCCCCCTCCAGATCTACTCTCCACATTTCTCCACCCTGCCCTGGCCCTGGGGTGTTGACTTCTATGGGATACCTCCACCCTGCTAGCTCTCAATTTGATCTGATGTGTTGGAGTCACTGGCAGGAGACCTAAAGGTAGAGGAGTGTGAAGTGGGGGATTTATTGCCCTGGCTCTCTCTTTATATGCTTGACTTGGATTGACTGTTCTATTTGAAGCCCACTCCACACAGTTCTTTCTGCCTCTGCTTCTGGTAACGGCTTCCTCTCTTTGTCCTTTCAGTCATGTAGGGTTTAAGGAGTTCACTCTAAGCTGACCTGGGCCACTGCGCTATCCTTGTGGTTTTCCTACACCTTGACTATACCTTTTTAATCATCCCTTTATTAAGCTTATGTAAATTCTGCTAATTTGAGTGTGCCATCTGTTGGACCCTGAATGTTATAGTTCTTTATTGATTCCACCAGGCAAAGTGCCACTGACACATCACATGTACATGTAAACAAAGCATTTATTTAAAGTCTTGGCCATTCAGTGGATCACTTTATAATACAAAAATATAATATAATTCTTAATTGCATGTTTGACTCATTTTTAAAGCAGTGGAATATAATTAACTTGCAATATCTAAGGATAACTAACATTCAAACAAGGTTAGAATGACTCTGATTATAATTAATATATTATTAAGTCTACCTTAATTGAATCAAATACTTTTCATTATTCCTTTAAAATGATCGAATTGCTTATATGGAAAGCACAAAACATGTTAGATATTCCATTTCAAAATATTTTCCAAAACAGAATTTATTTTTACTAATACATATATAAAGAGAGAGATTTACCTTTTCACCAGTTTCTCCTTTCCTGCCTTCAAAACCTTGCTCTCCCTGCAGAAGAAGCATATAATACTTACAACACACATAATTATTTCAGTGATACTGGCAAAGTCTCTAACAAGAAAAATAAATGATTATAAATAAAAAAACATTTCAAATACGTAATCTCTAAACCAATATTAAGCTACACAAAAGTAGAGTCCTAAATACTAAAGGAACAACTTTCTAGAGTATAAGCTGTAGCTTTACTACTTCCTAGGCAATGAAATCTCTATAAGTCTGATTTTCACCATGTATAAAGTAACTATGATAATAGTACCTTCCTCATAGGTTTCTTTCGAGAACTGAAAGCATCAGCATAATGCCTAGCACTGACTGTTAGCCATTATGATGATGATGATGATGATGATTTCACTAGCTGTAGTAGAAACAGCCCTTTTCAAGCTGCCTTCTGTAAGAGTTTGAACATTCTCTTACTGATCCAGTAAGAGTTTCATGATGAATGAGTTCAGATGTGAATCCTGCCTGGCTCCAGTTCTGACACCAGCTCCATGCTTTTCAACACTACCCACCTCCTGACTCTCAGGCACAGAAAAAGGCTGGTGGTTGCAGAGATGCTTGCTCTCAATCCTCATATTTATACTAAAAGGCCTAAGTCCCTTTTTCCTCAACTAAATTTTCTCTGATTCATACAAGCTTATTTCCCACTTAATTTTGTGCAGATATTTATACTACTAAAGTTCCATTTCAAACATTCAGTGACTATTCACTGAGTGCCTTCTCTATGCCAGGCACTCATCACAACATAGCTCGCAAATGAGAGTCAGGGACAGGTGATGCTCCCCCCCTCCACCACGGACCTAAGAAGCAGTCAGTAAACATTTTCTGAGTACACAAAGACAAGGGATGAAGGGCTGCTTATCTCCAGCTTTTTCAGTCATGCTTCAACAAGGTGACAATTGGTGTAATTAAAATTCATATGCTAGAAAAAGAATGCCAGCTTTTCCCAATATGTGTATATATGTTCAACTATACATTATCAAATATGTATATTTGTTTAGATGTACACATATTTATACATACATGATTAAATATTAAACAAATATCTCTACTTCATCTGCCCCCAAAATAAAGGTATTATGAAAGAAAATAAGTTAGGATTTGGGTATTTTTGCTACTGACTGCATGATCTACATTTTTACCTAAAATATAGACTTTAACTTGATCTGTTAATTCAAGCTGACATCGAAGCTGCTAAATGCTCCCAGTACATCAACCACAATGTCAGCATGATGCAGCCACCATAAACAGCTGCTGGAAAGTCCAAAACTATTTCCAGGCAGATAAATCTGCACATCCCTTGGCTTGCAACTTGACTCGCAGACACAGCACATGCTGTATCAATGGGTTTTGTCTAGAACGGCTGCAAAGAAATTCAGAAGCATGCCATTTCATCACTGCCAGCTCAATCTTATTATCTTTGTCGAGCCAAGTAAAAGATTTTTCAAAAGCTAAAACTATAAATAAGTGCATATCTGTCTTAATGGTTATTTTCAGCTGCATAGAAAAACCTACATGCAATTGTAACTTCTGAAACTTGTAAATAAGACCTATGAAATATCTCCAGGGCATAGAAATGACACACTTGGTTTGGTGGGCATCTAATATTGCATAAATAAGACTCTCTCTATGGTGGGATTATCTGAGTGATATCATGACAGCTGTTCCCACCTGAAGTAGCTCCACAACCCTCCAGGAAATTGAAATAGACCCATTTCTGTATTTTCAGGAATGCTGGCCACATACAGTCTACTCCTTCCCAGAGGGTGAAATCAGTCCTTGGACTACCCTTACCCCAATAAAGGTGTAATAATGCAATTCACCTTGGTGAAGAGAAAGATACTAGGCACAGAAAGAAGTGGTCTAGTCAGTGCAAAAGGCTTCCCCACAAATTTGTTATTCTGTGAGATATTTCTTGAAGAGATGACCTGTCTGTAGCATCTTTGTGATATTTTAATATTTTATATATTGGGGCATGTGTGTATGGAATATGAATGTGTTCATGTGGCCATGGGGTGTTATCTCAGTGAGTGGAGACCCACAAAATAAAAAACAAAATATTAAATTCCCATCCTGGGAGTCCTGCTACATTCTCTAATAGAGTGGCAAGAATCTCTAGAGTACATAGGCAGTGCCTAGTGAAAGAGGACAGACCAATACACCAGGCCCTTGATATTAACACTTGTGTTTATGAACCTTGTTCTTGTGAAATTGAAACTTAGTCCAGGATATCTATTGCCTATGAGTTACCTCCTGAAAACCCCCTTGTTACTCAAATATTGCCTCTCTCCAAGCCAAGCTCAGCATATAAGCTCGCTGCCTTCTCCCTGGCTTGGGACATGACTCCTGGGGATGGGCCTTCCTGGCACCAAGGGATTTTTACCAAGTGTCAACTAGCAATACATTTGGAAAAAGACATTGACAAAGGGGGAAATATTAAATTCAAATGAGTTTTTATGGCTAAGAGATTTCAAAGTAAGTAGGGAGGTCATTCTAGACGTTATGTTTATACATGTCTGAAGAAGATCTCATTGAGTGCTACAGTAAACAGTGCTTCAAGTAGGGGCTGCTGAGGGCTCTAGAGATTATAGGCAGGGCAGACACCCAAGGAAATCAACAAGCCATTGGTGGGCTTTACCTTGGAATATATGATAACCTATCACCCCAATGCATCAGAGTTAGACTCATTTATAATTTTCTTAAACATGGTTCATCTGTCACTTTTATTTGAACCTATAATTAGCACTATACCCACTAATTGTATGTCCCAGAGACTTAAATCTTTGGTCTGTTTATATGTCAGTTGAACCTTGAATCTCATCAGAATTGTAGTGAACACTTACTCTCCAGTTCATCAGACTCACACAGGACAATGAACAAAATGATAATGATGGACAACACCCATCTCAAAAAACTGAGAGTATCTATTGCCGCAAGCAAAACAGTTCCATCCATCTGCCCCATGAGATCTAAGTCTCCTCTCAATTGAAAGTAGAGTGGCCATCACCATCCTAAAATTCTCAGGATTGAGGAATGAACAAACATAAAGGAGGAATGCAGCTATGGACCTTAATAGATTTACTATTATTCTAATAATGGAAGAACTTGTAATATTGATATAAAAATAATGGTCACCAGAGGTTCTGAGGGGATGGAGAGGGAAGAATAGGCATAACATGGGACATTTGGGGGACAATGGAATTGTTTTGTATGATATTGCAATGAAGGATGCAGGTCATTACACATTACACATTTTGTCAAAACCTACAAAATTGTACAGTGCAAAATGTAAACTGTAATGTTAATTATAGACCTTGATAGTAGCAATGCTTCAATATTTGTTCATCAGTTGTAACAAATGTACCACACTAATTAAAGATGTTATTAATAGGGGAAAATGTGAAGGGGGTGGGGTATATGGGAGTTCCTATATTTCTGATGTAACACTTCTGTGATCTAAAACTTTTTTAAGAATAAGGAAAAAAATATTTTATGTACCCATTATGTCAAATTCAATCTGAGATACACAGCAATGAAGATAAGCAAGAAATAAACTAATCTATCAAAGACAGTGAGTTTGGTCCATTCTACATTTTCGACTCTGGCAAATAACAGAGAAAACCTTTCCAGAGCAGGTATGTACTCCCACAGCCCCAGCAAGCAACTCTGTGGACATCTCTGGAGAAGCATGCCGCTAAAGCTCTTATAAGCATTCTACTAGTGTTGTCCCTTTGAAAGGGGATTGCTTCCAAGGGTTCCCTTTACAGAGAACAATTGGTTGGGTTTCTGAAAGAGCCTTTGAGAAAATTCAGTTTCATCACGTACATTTTCTGAATCCTGACCAGTAAGTACAAATTCAATATTCAAGATGTTAAAGTTCAAGATGTTTAGATTACATGAAATATTCAAAAACTCTTTACCTTTTGGCCAGGTAAGCCTGGATCACCATGTAAACCATTTTCACCCTGAAAGAAATGCACAGAAAAATTTTATTAGCCATAAAAACAAAGGAATACAGACATTTTTGTGGTCTTTAACAACCAATTCTAATGCTGCAAGAAAAGGTAGCCTAATACTGAACATGCACCCCACGGAGGGTCTTTCCATTTACCCCTTACCTCACAGTCCCAGGATAACCACCTCAATTTTATAAATAAGGCAAGGGAGGTTATGAGAGATTCAGTAATGTGCTCAAGGTCACTCCACTAGGGACACTAGCTGAGATTTGAGCTGAGGTCTCTCTGCCCCCACAGACAGTAATTCTCTATTAAGCTATTTGGTATCCCTTATTTCCTTTTCTCTCTTTCAAACCTTTGGGCATACTATTAAAGTCCAGCTTTCTATGGAACATAAACTGTTCTTAAAACAAACCTATCAGGTAGATATTATTATTATGTCCTCGTTACATAAGTTACACAGTTGGTGTGGTAGAACTGGGATTCAAACCTATACACTCCAATTCTGTCCCTACCCACTCCCCTACACTATCTCTGGGACAAGTTCTAATTCTGACTTTGTGACCTCTTATTTAAACATTATATATATACAAGCATGTTACTTTCCTACTTCCTACACCATATCTGCTGATGCCTTCAGATCATTGATGAAGACACACTCAATGCCATTTTATATGAAACAGTTACTTGGGAAAATATTTAATTCTTGCTATTCACCTTGTTCCTTTGTTGGGTAAAATAGTTTTCAGTAGAAGTCTATCAGTTTCCATTACTGGAATTAAAGGTCATTGCTTTGACCAGTCTGGTTTGTAAACAGCTAACCAGCTAGAATGAGATAGTCCTGGGAAGATGTTCATATTATCAGCCAAATCTAAAGAAGTTAGCTGCTAATAGGAATTTACTTAGGCTCCTGAGTTTCCAGATACAAACAGTTCAAAATAAACTAACAATTCTATTTACCTACTTTATTCTTATTAAGCACTTATATTTATAATTTATAAGATAATAGTTTTCCAAGTGTTACTTATTATATAATGCAGTTAGATACCATTTCTTAGAATTCTTTAGGAAAAAATCAAATTTAGGAAGGAAAAAATCACATCTTCAAATTCTAAAATAGCAAAAATATATTTAGTCTACTGAACCCAAGGAGATCTGTATTATTTCATTAGTAAATACATTTTTGGAAAGTTTTGGTGGTTCTTGCTAGAGGTGTACTTCTATATACATATTATTTTAAAGATAAGATGTTTCTTAGATTAGATTAAATTGTTGATTTGTTCCTCTATGTAACTACTGAAGGCAAGTTTGTTGTTAAGTGTAATTGTTGAAGCATTAACAAAATATAATATACTTTTCTGTGCAGTAAATATATTTCTATCATTTTAAATGAAGTGTTGTAGTTTTAAACATCAGACTTCATACAAATCTAATAGAAACTTCCAATTTGATTTGATAAAGTGGTAGTAAAAGCACATAAAGTATTGATGCCAGGGAACACTCTATGGAAACAGAGCTTCTGTTACTTATCACAGAAGTATTTCCACTTGTTCATAAGGAGTAGAATTATTTGCATCCATTTGTTCAATACAATGTTTTATATTGTATTACAAGTCATACATGATAACAAGATATGGCATGTAATTCAATAAAGTACTCTGATAGTATACACTGCCAAAAATACATTTTAGGGGAAAAAAGTAGTGATAGTATCTCTTTTTCTTTGCTCACTGCCCCTTCCCATGTACTGAGTGCTCTGATACTGGTTCCAAGTACTGCACGCCAAGTCCCTCCACTGGCATGTGTCAGGTTAGGGTATGCCCAGGCAGGCTGTTAATTAGGTACCAGAACTCTCTAATTCTATGATATTGAAAATGCCTCTCTTTTTTTAAGTGACACCAATTTTACGATTACTGCGATTAAAATAATATGTTTTCCTTCGGCCAGTGTTAATAGGTCTCTGCTCCTTCCTGACTAGGAATTTGTCTTATAAATGTAATTATAGACGCTAAGATAACCCAATGGGCACACTAAGTACTCTCACAGGAAAGGAGTTGGGCATGATCCACCAACATGTAGAAGATTGTGAGCTATTGCTAACACTGTTGAAGTTAAGCTCACAACTCTGGAACTCAGAAACCTTTTCATTTTCTTCTCATTGCTGTTCCTGAAGTTAACAGTGATGCCCTAGTTAGAAATTATGAACATTCTAAATTTGTCATTATTCTGTACCCTGAGGGATAAAATAGCATATTTTTTATCTCTATGCAAAAAAAAAAAAGAGTATTTATTAATTAATGCAAAAACTAAAGAAAGAAATAGTCCTATAGAGCAAAATTTTGTTTCAAACTATGGATAATGATGTTTCTGCTAGGACTTTAAAACCTTGTTTAAGTCAACAGAGTGAACCCTTTTTTACACTCAATTTGAAGCACAGATTCAAAGGTCTGGTGCTTTGGGTAGTTGGGGCAGACTTACTACTATCTATCAATTAACTGCCTAAAATTCCTGAAGGGCAGACATTAGTTGTTTTTTCTGAACTCCTGTTATTCTTTTTTTTTTTTTCCAATTTCAGTACAGGGTAAAAAATTATGAGGATAATAAGATGCTTCTCTCTTGACTTCCAATCAGTATTTCTTTCACTATTAAAAGAAAATTAGGAAAGTGGCTCTGGCTCAAACAGTTGGGCTCTCATCCACCATATGGGAGCTCCTGGGTTTGTGCCCCGGGGCCCCCTTGTGAAGGCAGGCTCGCCCGCATGCTGTGGAGGGCTGCCAGCCTGCAAGCTCTGTGTAATGCCGCCAGCCCTCAAGTGCCTCAGAGAGCCAACTCAGCAAGGTGACGCAAAAAAAAACAAAAAACACAGAAGAGTGTGTAGCAAATGATGGACACGGAGAGTAGACAGCAAGCAAGCTGCAAGGGTGGGGAATAAATAAAAATAAAATACAGATACAGAAGAATGCACAGCGAATGGACACGGAGCAGACAGCATACAAAAAGCTGCAAGGAAGGGAATAATAAAAAAAAAAAGAAAGAAAATTAAGGGTGGTTGTAGCTCAATCAGTTGGGCTCCCGTCTACCATATGGTTGTGAAGGCAAGCTGGTCCACGGCCATGGAGTACTGACGGCCCGTGCCGGCAGAGTGCTGATGGCCCGCGCCTGTGGAGAGCTGGAGCAGCAAGATGATGCAACAAAGGGAGAAAAGCAGACACAGAATAATGCGCAGCGAATGGACACAGAGAGCAGGCAGCAAGCAAGCTGCAAGGGGGGGGCGGGGGAATAAATAAAAAATAAATCTTAAAAAAAAAGAAATTAAGGCGGCCATGGCCTCAAGATGGTGGAGTGACACCATCTTCAGAGCTCTGTCCCACCACAGAAGCTTTGAACAACCAACAAGAACTGGAAGAAACAGCTTTTTTAGAGCTCCAGAAAATAGAGGGTTGCAGTTACAAGGGGAGTACAGAATCAAGATAAAGGCTTTTAAAAGCTCTAGATCTTGCAGTGCTTGGATGGCCCTTCGCACACCGCTCAGCAGGAATTAGCCCACCTTCCTAGTATGGCTCCCTGGTCAGGTTCCAGAGAGAGCAGAGCGGCCCTGGTGCACGTGCCAGGAGCCTGTGTGTCTGGTTCAGTCTGTACAGTGAAGTTTGAGGGACTCACTGTCCCAGAACTTGCACTGTGTTTACAAAGCAGCTCAGAGAACTCCTACAGAAAGCTGTGGGAGAGCAGTCAAGTCGTGCTGCCTTGGGCAAGGAAATGCTGGCTGTGGAACATCAAGTGCAGTGCCCAGGACCCCAGGAAACTGTTTCCTAGGGAAAAGGGACATTTGTAACCATGTAAATGGGAGAATTCCTAGGGCCAACTACAAGGACAAGACATACACACAGAAAGGATCAGGGAGGCCCTATGCTTGGCCTGGAGCTATTCTCATAGCCCTAAAGGAGAACACTTGCACAGGTCAATTTGCAAAACTGGGAAAATATTTTCTTTTTTTCCTCCTTTTTTTTTCTGTTGGTGTTGATGATGATGATGTTAGCTCCTGGCATTCAAGGAAAACTTGGCCATAACCCTAGTGGGATGCAAGTTTAAGGAATAGATGTCACACAGTTTAAATGTCAGTGATAACATATCACTGTATCAAAGTGTCCAGATTTCAACAAAAGGTTATAGACCATACTAAGAAACTGGAAGCAGTGGCCCAGGCATAGGAGAAGATTAAAGCACTAGAAACCATGGCTGAGGAGGACCAAGCCTGGGACATACCAGACAGACTTTTTAAAATGGTCCTAAATATGCTCAAACCAATAAAGGAAAACATGGGCAAAGAAGTCAAGGAAATCAGAAAATGACAGATGAAGCCAAAGAGAATATCAACAGAGAGATGAAAGTTATAAAAAGGAACAAAACAAAGCTGAAGACCACAGTAACAGAAATTAAAATTCCTGACAGTGACTCAACAGCAGATTGACGCTGACAGAAGAAATAACCCATGACCTTAAAGACAAGATAATTGAAAGCTTTCTGTCTGAGTAGCAGAAAGAAGAAAGAATGAAGAAAAATAAACAGAGCCTGAGGAAACTGGGACACCATCAAGCATACCAATATATACAGTGTGGAAGTCCCAGAAAGAAAAGAGTATATTCAAGGAAACAATGGCTCAACACCTCCCAATTTAACAAAAGATATGAATATATATCTCTAAGATCCTCAACAAACTCTAATCATTGTAAACCTAAATATTATAATCAGACTATTGAATGCCAAAAGTAAAGAGAGAATTCTGAGAGCCACAAGAAAGAAACAACATGCCACAAAAAAAGGAGCCACAATAAAATTAAATGCTGATTTCTTATCAGAAAACATGGAGGCAAGAAGGCAGTGGGATGACGTATTTAAAGTATGGAAAGCAAAAAATTGCTAACCAAGAACTCTATATCTGGCAAAATTGTCTTTCAATAATAAGGGAGAGATGAAGACATTCCCAAATAAAAGCTGAGGGAGTTTGTCATTATTAGACCAGCCCTACAAGAGATGCTGAAGAAAATTCTCAGGTTGAAAGGAAAAGCACGTTAGTTGACAGATGGAGGCCACATGAAGAAATAAAGCTCTCCAGGAAGGGTAATGGCACGGTAAATATAAATGCCAGACTACTGTACTTTTGGTTTATAACTCCACTTTTTACATCCCACAGAACCTAAAATGCAAATGCATAAAATGTAATGAGAAATCAATGACTTTGGACTCATAATGTAGAAACATATCATTAATGAAAAGAACTATACAAAGGAGGAGAGATGGAGTGATATAGGAACACAATCTGTGTATACTATTGAAGTTAAGTTGAAAACAAAGCAAACAAGATTGTAGATTTAGGATGTTCAATTTAAGTCCCATGGTAACTACAAAAAATACATATATCAGAGAATTTGCAAGCTCATAAGTACAAAAATTAAAATACAGGTTGTCGGGCAGGGATGAGGGGAAATGGGGATTTAATGCATGAAAAAATGGAAGGTAGTAAAGATACCACAATATTGTGAATGTGATTAATCCCATTGAATGGTATGCTCAGGAGTGGTTGAGATGGGCAAGTTTATATTGTATATCATAATATATCCCCATAATTTAAAAACAAAGAAAGAAAAACTAAAGAGACAGTGATAATTAACTACAAATCAGGATCCTCTATGGGATCTAGCAAGGGAGGAGAAAAGGCTCGAAGGGACATTATTGGAACATATAAGAAGACTGGAATGTAAACTGTAAGCTTCTTATCCATGTAAATTGCTTGAACTTGAGAACTGTAGTTGAGGTGGTTAGATTAGTGAATATCTACTTCCTAGGAAATATAGAGTAGTATTAAGTGTTCAAGGAACATGATATATATAACCTACACTCAAGTGTTCAGAAAATGGATAGATCAATAGAATAGATAGAATGATATGGCAATTGTAGCAAAAAGTTAAACTTGGTGGATCTGTGTACCTGGAAGGTAGGGGTATGTTGGAGTTCTCTGTATGGGATCAGCATTATTTTTGTAACTCTCCTATAAATTTGAATGTATTTCAAAGTAAAAAGCTAAAATAAAGTATAATCAATGATTCCCATAGCAACCAAAACTCTTAAATTTTGTTTCTGAGGCCTGTATTTTGTTAAAGGTTTGTTACAGATTTGTTTATTTGCTTAATCAAAGAGCCTACGTCCTTCCAGTTACAAATGCAAGCCACAGAAGGGCAGACGAATGCATGTGTAATATAAAACATGGTAAAATCCAACATTGCTTCTGATAGCATTGCTGATCACGTAATTAGTGTAATACATAGCATGTCTTCAACTGCATAGAGCAATAAAAAAATAATACCCTTTCCAGAACTCAGAATAACTTCCTTGAGAAGCTTTTGGTAAAAACTTGGATGAGGTTTAGGGCCAACTGTTAGCTTTCTGAAAAACTGATTGCAGGATTTGTTTTACCTTCTTTTCATGACTTCCAAATTCCCTGCAGCCAGCACAGCTAGGCATAAAAATAAGTTGTTCATTTTGTTTCTACACTAAAGAATTAAATTTGACATATTCTGTTTTAGGACATGTTTTCCAGGAACCTAACCTTTTGTATGAATTTAGAACACACTTGGAAACATCAATATTTCTCCACTAACTAATTTATATTCATTAGAAGAAAATTTCTATAAAAGGAATATTGAGTGAAATAGCTTGAAGAAGCATCTGAAGTGGAATGCTGGAATTCTAGCAAGAAAACTAATAAAAAGGAAGCAAAACAAAATAATTTTGATTTTGTGCATCATTAATGTGACTTCTACATTTCTGACTATAGTCCTGCATTGGACTATAATCTTCAGAAATTGAATTCTATGTGGTTCTCAAATTGCTGACATGCAGTTAAATATTTCTGAAATTATATATATGTATAGCCTACCTTTTTCAGATATCTCATACAGTCTGAACTCTTATATTTTAAGGAGGACAATTATTTTCCCTCTAGAGTCTGGGACTCTTTTCCAAGAAAATTAATATCATGATATATATATTTATATATATTGCATTGGGTTTAAAATGTCAAACCTTTAAAATGCTTTATATTTCTTGGATCCTTAATGCAGCTAAAAATTGGAATATATTAACACATTAATGTTCAGGATAAAGCAAATTTAAAACATTCTTAATCATAGAATAAATGAGAAATATCCTATTAATTCTTATTCTTAGGGATCATTTTAAAGAAGGGAAAAGTAGCCCACCAGAAGTAATGTATGGTTGATTGATGTCTTATTGATAGCAATATAAATATGGGCAGTCAGCAGCAGCTGAATTTAACACCTATTGTCTCAACATCTTCTGTTCCTGAGTGTATATGTACGGGTGTGTGTGTGCACACACACAAGTATATACAGGTACATGTACCTA
Organism: Dasypus novemcinctus; assembly: GCF_030445035.2. Lineage (NCBI taxonomy): Eukaryota > Metazoa > Chordata > Mammalia > Cingulata > Dasypodidae > Dasypus > Dasypus novemcinctus. The sequence goes on along the minus strand of NC_080683.1, from coordinate 41,420,873 downwards.
AAAAACTAGCAGGATGGATATTCTTAACAATGGGACAAATATAAATCCATATGTTTATCTCTACCACCTTCTCCAAAGAATCTGATGAGGTACTGACTCTATTGAAAGCTTTTTAAAATCAGGCATTTTCCGTGTTTAATTTGCATTGTAGAGAGCAAAGAAAAAAAAAAAAGAAAAAAAAAGAAATTCTGTAGGTAGTTACTGCATCAAAGCTTTCTGAACACAAATTCACCTTCCAACCATCAGTCTTATTTCTGCTACCTGCAATCACTCTGGAAAAATACCTTAAAGGCTTACACATGGCATCCTTTTTGTCACTATCAAACCTTCTATTCTGTAAACTAATATTTTTCAACGACGTTTGGAACCCTTAATGCTACAGTCACTGTAATTGGTCAGCCAATAGGTCTTTTAAAATGCGGCCCTCAATTCAGCACATCACTCCAGAGGTAGCAGGGCCATCATGTGCATGCACACATGCATGGGTGAGCACACACAAACACACACACATCTTGTTCTACACACTGTCTAGTGTTTCTGTTAATACAACTCACTTTTTACAAAGCTGAACTGTTTAGTATATTGAGCTGTAGTCAGCTAGAACCATTAAGTTCTCCCTTCAAAGTGAAGTATTTTACAATTTGTTTTCAAATTAATTTAATGCAAATTATACTAACAGTTACTCAAAGACAAGAAAAAATGGATATGGTTTGGGAAGATAGACATTTCCGTCAATAGATAGCAAAGTTAGGGCATGAGTCTTAGCTAATATTGTAGAACCCATTACAAAATCTGGGCTCCTGTGTAACTTCAGTGATTTTCTTAAAGTGGATTTGTCAAGAACAAGTGTGTTGGCTTTTTACTTCATTGTGGGATGAACTGTAAGACCGCCTTTAAGTAAACCTGAAGTTTCATAAAGAACTAGGGAAATAGAAGACATTTAATGGGAATCATCTACTGAAATATCTGCAGTATGGTAATTGACATGAGAATCAAGTATTCTAACAAGTGAAAGATGATTTATGATATAAAGAGAATGATTGTGTCATTGGGAACACCTGACTGAGGACAGTGAGATACCAGTAACTGCAAACTATTTCCTGTCGAAAGTGTTCCTTGCGATGAGTAATTTATAGTTCTATGCCGTATCAGTTACTTCAACTCGAGCTTAAATGCACCTTTGGTTACTTATCTTTAGCCCTGAGGTAAACAGTTGTGAAGATATGGAGAAAGACACATGCCTTGACAATGTTGTGATGTCAGGAGATTTTTAAACATAGCTTGGATAAAAAGGGAGCAAGATAACCTGAAGATTTATGCTTAAGGGAGGATATGCTTTCTCCAGGAGAAAATGGTAAGCAAATCTGGAGCTGAACACACTTCTTTTACTGTATTTCATTCCAGGAAGCGACACCTGTGAGCTTCACTAGGTAAATATTTGCTAGTTCCCTGAAGTAAGCTTCTGAAAAGTACAGAGCACTGGCACTGAAGCATCGCTGCCCTCAAGGCCCTTTTATACTCTCTGCTCAGCATGATTTCCTAAGAGTCATCCTCTATTTCTCTTCTTTATTTCTGGCCCGGGGCTAAGGCCTCTGGAGTTGTGAACAACTCAACAAGCATATATCCAGAACCAATTAGGTGTCATATGCTGTGCCAGGTTCTAGGATTACAGAGATGATTGAGACACCAAGTCCTCATCCTCCAGGAGTTCACATTTTAGCAGAGATAAGACAGACAATACTGGTGGTGTAAATCAAGTGCTATATGAGCAGAGTGAAAGGGCTGATAATTCTTCCTGGTGACCAGAGAGGTTTCATGAAAAAGAGACAATTTTTCTTGAGCTCTGAATTTAGTAAACTGTGAGAGCACATTGATGATGGTAGGGAAGAAATCAGTGACTGTGGTCACACTTTCTAACCTTCTACTCTTACCTAACAAGTTCATTCAGTACCATACACTACCATAACTGCCCCTGATTTCGTTGTCTAAAAGCACCTATTAGACAGATCTCCTTTAATAAAACTATTATACCTGAAATCATAATGCCTTTATAAATTACCAGTTACATCTTTAAATTCACTCTTCCATATGACAGCAATCTACACCAAGAATAAAACAATTAACCATTAAATTGTGCAGAAAAACAGAGAGCATGTGATCTTTTATTATAGCAATACTTTAATATTTACTAGCTAGATGCTGATAGTGCATTAAACGAAATAGGAACATCAGCAGACTAGGTTCTAGAATTCTGGCTGTTTAACAAATAAAAGTCAAGTGCCTGGGTGCCAGATACTCTGCATGTGTTGAGCTTCTCATCCATCTGTTGTTTTCTCTGCCAACTGTTCTAGTTGGGGTGTGAGGAGCAGAAGACATTAGAAGGGAATAAGAAACCATTAAGAAATTGTAGAGTGGGCAAGTTTCTTTTTCCTGTACTTCTATAGTCTCTGTCCTCATGTTTCTGTTATTTCAGTGCTCTATGGCATTGATATAATGCCCAGAGATAAGAAAACTAATGAGACTGCCATGCTAAAAAAGTAATTTTTCACTGATAATTCAAGTTTCCTTCTTGAAACTTAAATAAGTGAAGCCAAGAAGTTTGGCAAAGTATTTTCTTTGTGGTACCTTTCTCTATCACTTAATGGTTTCAATTTCTACAATAAATTGCCACATACAAATAGGTAATTTAAATTTTTTTAACTTGGGGAACTCTAAGATTAAGCTTAATTCTGAATGACAATGGAAAAGCTAGGTGAACACATCGTACAAATAATATAAAGAGGGAGCCAAATTACGATTATAATATAATAGTCTCTAGTTTTTCCGCTAAACACTTATGTTTCTGAGTCTCTGAGGCATTAATGCTACATCTGTACTAGGACTGCCTCAGAGCGCATCATAATTCACAACAGCTAGCAGCCTTGCCCGCACTTTCATAAACTGTAACACCATCGGCCTTTATTTCCTGAAGCTCAGCCCTCTCATAAAATGTCTTTTTAGGGAAATTTCATTTCCCAGGAGAAAAGAAATACAAAGACTGTTAGGATACAATGGATCTGTCTAGTTCAGTCTCATACCATTACAATGGCTGATAGCTTCAGAGTTTATGGTAAAAAGACCTAACGTACAAAGCACCTCGTCTTAATGAGAATAGTTAGCCTGGCTATTTTTAAGACAGGCAACTTGGCAACTCCTTCATCACATTATCAGATGTACTTCTTAAGTGCCTTAATGCATATGGCATTTTACCTCTAGAAGCTTGGTTTATTTTTTATAAAGTCATGCTACTAAATCAAACACTTTTGTTTTTAAAAATATATACACTATATATATATATACACACACACACACACACACCTATATATATGTATATATATATAAAGCATACGTGGTAGAGAACATAAAGAGAGAATTTTTTATGTTAGTGTTGAGATTAATGTAGAGAGTGGTAATTGTTAGGCTACCAGAAGTAGGCATGTAGCAAATAGAAGGATTGCCCGAGTCAGGTGTGGGAAGTTTGAAGACACATTTCAGATACAATTCTGAATTTAGAAAACAAACAAAACCATATTGCTTTCATAATACAAATTTTGAAAGGTAAAGCTAAACAAAATCCTCTCATTTGATGAAGAAACCTGCATGATGATTAACAGGTGGACAGGTCTACTGCCTGCTAGGAGGGAGTCAGTCTGTAAAGGTTGGGTAGAGTTTTAAAAGGGCCCATGGGTTTGAAAATGCTGAGGCTCTTGAGACACTCAGGGCTTACTGGCACAAAAGATAGGGACCACACTGTACAGATCACTAACTAGGCTCACAGGCAAACAAATTTAAGACATAACTGAGAATTTCCTGTGCAAATCTGGATACTTGAGAAACTATCCAGATGAGATAATATGGGAAAGGTACAAGGGCTTTGCAATCATATGGACAGAGGTTCAAATCTTGACTCCACTATCTGCTGGCTATGAAACATTGGGGAAGTTTTTTTTCTTCTAGATCTCAGTTCTTAATCTGTAAAATAGAAATGATAAAACTTACTTCATAGAGGTGTTCTGAGGATTGAAGAAATAGTGTAAAAAAAGGCTCCTCGTAGTGCTTAGCACATAATAATTATTGAGTAAATGCCTACTACTATTTTTATTACTATGATCATAATTATTATTGTAAAAATTTATACTTACATTTCTCTATTAAGGAGGGAATTTATTGGTTTGCTAACATTTAGTTTGTTTTAAGAGATCAAAGGTATCTAAATTATGACTAATTTTAACATTTTCTACCACATATATTTTGAATAAATAATAGAAATTTCCTCAAATGAGTTGTAATTTAGTCTCATGGTAATCCAGAGTTTAGAAAAATAGGATTATCATCAAACTGTTGTTTTTTTTTTTCATAGTATCTGTCTTTTACTGAATGCTCAGTATATCAGGTACTGAGCTGGCACTTTTAGAAAAAATCTCATTTAATCTTTAAGACAGAGCTAGAAATAGGTACTATATAATTTCATTTCACAGAGGAGAAAACTGACAGAGTCTAAAAAATATGCCCTAAATTATTCAATTTGCTTTGATTCAAACTCAGGCAGTATAACTCTGGATATTTAATACTTGAATAGTACAATAATGATGGCTAGAATTTATTGCATACCTATTCTATGAGAAGCAAAATTAATTTAATAAAAATATTTCTAGTAAAATGACTATTTTAGGACAAATTCTAAGTAAGTCGGTAGGGAGAAAACAGGTTTTGGCATAAATCAGGCTCAATTTTTACTCGATTTTCACTACCACATTATTAGGATTAAGATAATGGAAAAGTAATGATTCTTATTTTTTTAAACACCACTATTCAAAGATTACTTGTTAAATTGACATAAAAAGGTCAAGGAGAGAAGTGAGATGATTATTTCTTTGAAATATTTGGGTAGTGAAAGCAAGCATGGTTTGTGTGTTGTTTGGGGGTAAAGTGGGCAGGATTTGATTCCAGTGTTAAAATCCTCATCTCATTTTTCTACTGCACACAGTGAGAATGTGGGTGTGAATGTGTACGTGTGTGTGTGAAAAAGAAAGAGAGAGAAAGAGAGAGTGGGTGCAATCTTATGTATCACCATTCACTTATCGTGGAAAGTGAACCATCCCATTAACTCATTTTGATTGACAGTGGCTTCTATCCAACCAGGTGTGCCAAAAGTCACCAGTTACCTAATAACACTTGCATACATAGAGTATTTTTTTTCTTATATAAAAGAAAATTTACCAGCTCTCTTAGGCAAAAATCCCAACTATGCTTAAAGAAATATAAAGAAAACAGTTACTTTTCTGGAGCATTGACAGGAAGGCCACATATATCAGTTTGAGAATACATAGTGCAAGTCTGTACTGTGTGAAAAGTATTATAATTACTAAAGAACAGTATTAAGTGCAACAGTTTTTCATCCTCAAAGTCCCTATTACTCCATATTCCATAAATCATGAAATAGTGCTGTTTAGAGTAGTAATTATTTTCCCAGGGCCCCACGGAAAAAACAAAAGAAAACAAAACATATCACCTCAGTAAACTAATACTTTATTCAGGGCATTGACTTTTAAAAAAATTGCTGCTATCACCTCAACAAACTTTAAAGTGTATGTTTATTTTAGAATAATGGGATTTATATGCAAATCACTTAATTTATTATAGAATACTCTAAAGAGCAGCTACTATAAATATATATTATTCTAGACTCTTCAGAACATGCCCCATTTCATCAATATATACAGTTTTCTAGCTTAAATTTTAAACTTTAAGAAATTTTTAAAAACTTCACTTTGAGAATATTGTACCTGGGATATATGTCCTATAGCACTTTGCATATGTTCCTGCTTACTATGAGACATTTAAATAATTCAATTTTCTTTCATTTATTTTTTTAACAGAACTCTTAAGTGTTTCTAATTCTAAAGGAAAAAAAGATCGCAAATGCTGAGAAGCAGAATCAAAATTAAGTTCTGGGATGCTTTGTGACTACTTCTGGGAGATATAAATGAGTCACATTTAGTCAAATATGGGAGATAGATATATAAGGATGCATAAATTTATGAGCAAATAAATTTTCTTTGGAGATTTAGAGGAAGACCAACCAAGGTATTTCCATCATGAGACAATGGAAATATCTTACCCCAAACACAAATTCTCATCTTACAACTATGATGTAAAAATTTTGAAATTAAAAAAAATTATATGATGTTGATATTTTCTCATTGTAGTAAAATATTTTATAACTTATTAACTCTACCAATATATCAATAGATAACATAAGAGTAGTTTTCTTGTTATTTTAATTTTTCATATATTCATTAGAATTATTTTAAATACATGGTAACCTGTGGATTACAGAGGGGAGAAAAACAGTCTTGCAGTGACATTTTTTTCACGCTTGAATGTTACATCCCTTCAATAGCTAAATGAAGTGACAAGTTAGAAGCAGACCTGGCACCACTGTGACTATAACCTTGAGGAAAGGACATAGTCAAGGGCTTGGTGGATATTGGGAAGGTATTATCCTCCAAGTAGGGTCTCTGAAGAAACATAACCTGATACCAAGTTTAGTACCATTGGATGCTGCATGAATTCTCTAATCGTCTGTGAGATTCTTTAAGGAAAATTCAATTAGACCCAGAAGAAAACTGCTTGATGAAACACAGGAGAATATGTGCCAGGATAATTTTGCTACCTTTTTAGAACACCATAAATACAGCTTCTCTTTTATCACATTTGCTTCTTAAGTTACCTGGAGACAGTGTTTTCACGGTCACTGATTCTCATTAACTGGTTTTGTAAGTCTCACTCAGTAGCCACTTTGACCAAATGGGGCCCAAGGGCCAAGGCTTTCAGTTCCTGAAGTTACTTGATCCAACTGGTTTATCGGTAGTTGGAATCCTCCTTTATGATCATTAACATTTTACTTTAAATGTTGTATAGGATGAATCACTACACAAGATTCATCCTACAAAATTGGGCTTCTAGGAAAAGGAACACAATCTTTTATTCTGAGCAGTGTTTGTCTCTGCAACACTCTGTCCTGCTCCAGTTCCTTCATGTTGCCCAAAATGCCCTCTTTTTTCTAAGAATCTCTATTTTGTCCTAGAGAATTTCTTGGCTTGCATACTTAATTTTCTAGATTATTGCTCTGTTATTACCAGGATCCTTGTTGCAATTGATTTGATCAACTTTAGACTAGATTGACTCTGTTGATTCATCTAGGTCTTGTAATGAATCCTGTCTGTTGACAATTCCAGCTAAGGAGTCCAGAACCTGTTCTATTACCAGTCAGCAGCAGTTTAAACCTGGTTTCAACAAACAAAGATCCAAGAAAGGTCTCTTGGTGCATTGAACTAGTGACATTTTATACCAGTCATAGTGAATGTTGTTTTAAATTTTAAAGTATGGCAAGGGAATTTTATTCTGCTTTCCTATCATTTCTCCTATAAATTTATATAAATCTTACTTTACACTCTTTAGTAAAGAAGTCTGATAATCCATGTTATAGTTCAAGTACTCCAGTGGTTCTACATTTCATTTTTAAAAATCCCATTTAAAAAAATAATTTAAAAAATTTATTGATCTGGAATCTAAACAATCAGATTGTTATGATAAATTTTAGGAAAAGATTAGTGAAATGAGTGTATCAGGCAAATCTAGATTGGCTAATCTCTTTAGAATTTGGGTGACTGAATAGTAATCTCTAGGGAAAAAGGCACTTTAGAGAAATTGGACCTTTGACCAAGTGCTTGAGGGAGCTTTTACATCTTTTAATGCTATCCCCAAGCTTAAACCAGAGGAGAGATGGTAACCAAAATAAAAATTAACCTGCAGCAAGATATTATTATTCAATAAAGTTTGTTGGATTGCCTGAGTCCAATAGCTACAGTACTATAGGAGTAAAGAATTTGCATAGTGGACTGAAAAATTTTTGAAAGGAAAAAAGCAGCAGCAATGAAACAGTAGATATCAGAGACATATTTAAGAAGGTCTCAAAAAGTACCTGTCCAACAGTCCCTGAACCTCCTACCACTTCACTTTCATTTACTCCTGTGACAACTTTAGGTGAAGATATTATTGAAGATAACCATTGAGTCATAGCTTTCTAGACAATGAAGCACAATGGAATCACTTGGTAATTAGTGCAGGTAAAATAGCTAAGAAAGTAAACATTTTTTTAGTGAAGAAGAACATTTTCTTATAATCAACATGAGAAATTTTTAATAATGCAACAAGATATTAGCATTATAGACATGGTAAAAAATAGGAAAAGGTAATTGAAGTTATAACTTATAAAATAGTAATATAGGGGAGTAGTTGTGGCTCAACTGATAGAGCATCTGCCTACCTATCATTTCTCCTATAAATTAAAGTAATAAATTCACTGGAGGGTCCAGTGTTTTTTTTTGTTTTGTTTTTTTTAAGATTTATTTTATTATTTATTTCTCTCCCCTTTCCCCCAAACCCCGGTTGTCTGTTCTCTGTGTCTATTTGCTGCATCTTCTTTGTCAGCTTCTGTTGTTGTCAGCGGCACGGGAATCTGTGTTTCTTTTTGTTGCGTCATCTTGTTGTGACAGCTCTCCGTGTGTGTGGAACCATTCCTGGGCAGGCTGCACTTTCTTTCACACTGGGCGGCTCTCCTTACAGGGCGCACTCCTTGCATGTGGGGCTGCCCTACACGGGGACACCCCTGCATGGCAGGGCACTCCTGGTGCGCATCAGCACTGCGCATGGGCCAGCTCCACATGGGTCAAGGAGGGCAGGGGTTTGAACCATGGACCTCCCATGTGGTAGATGGACGCCCTAACCAGTGGGCCTAGTCCACCGCCGGAGGGCACAGTGTTTGATACCCAGGGCCTCCTGACCCTTGTGGTGAGCTAACCCATGCATAGTGCTTCTGCGCGCAAGGAGTGCCATGCCATGCAGGGGTATCTCCCGCGTAGGTTTGCCCCACGTGCAAGGAGTGTGCCCCACAAGTAGAGCCACCCCGCGTGAAAAAAATGCAGCCCACCCAGGAGTGGCACTGCACACATGGAGAGCTGACACAGCAAGATGATACATCCCAGTGCAGCATGACGAGAATGCAAGCAGACACAGAAGAACACACAGTGGATGGACACAGAGAGCAGACAACAGGGGAAAGGGGAGAAAAATAAATAAAATAAATCTTTAAAAATAATAAAATAAAATAAAAATAGTAATATATTTAAAATTTCTACAAAAAAACTTGAATAAGTTATTGAACTGCAACACTCTTATGACTGAATTTATTACTTTAAAATTATCTTTATGGCAGTAGAGAATAAAACATAAAAATCAACCACTTTATGGGCTAAATACTATATTTATAGCATTTTATTGATGATTGAAATATATTTCCTGTACTTTTAATTATACCATCTGGTGTGGTATTATATTATAAGGTATTTATATAGATTACTTAATTTATATCTATATTGTAATATGTATTAAGATATTGTATCATACATAAAATGTGAAATTAAGAAGACTTGACTGCTCTTAGAATAAGGCCAATGCTCTAGAGCTGGAATTGACAAGCTTTTTCTGCAAAGAGCCATAGCAAATATTTTAGATGTTCGCAGGCCATGTGGTCTCTGTCACAATTACTTAAACTTTAGGTTGCAGCACAAAAGTAGCCTTAGGCAATATGAAAACAAATAGGTGTGGCTCTGTTCCAATAAATCTTTATTTACAAAATCATACAGTAGGTCGGGGGTTCTTAAGAAGGGATCTGTAAGCTTGAATCGAAATTCAAAAACACATTATTCTCGTGGGGCCATGTAGGTGCAGGTGTCATACATTTATTAAATAAAACACAGTATAGTGTAGACTTAGTAAGGGGTCCATGGCTTTCACCTAACTGGCAAAGGGGTCTGTGAAACAAACAAAAAAGTTAAGAACCCTAGCAGTGGGTGGATTTGGCCCATGGGCCACAGTTTGCTGATGCCTGAAATTTCAAATTTGTTCTGTATATTTCCCGTTCTTACCAGATGCAACTTTATAAAACAGCCACAAAGTTTAATTAAGTAGCAAACCAACATACCTTTTCCCCAGGGACTCCTGGAGCACCATATTCACCTTTAATACCAGCTGCACCCTAGAATGTAGAAATATTCATTAGGAGATGTTTTTTAAGGTTCTTTAATTGCTAATGTTGTCAAGATAACCTACAATTTCACAGATGAGTTGCTTTTGTTTGCATCAAAGTTTGTGTCCCGGAGTTTCTTTCTCATATTGTCCCCAAACTCATTAAACAGTACTTTTGATTATTATAATCATTCAACAGTTAATAAATATCAAAGTGCTAATCAAAGGCAACACTAGACATTCTCCATGAAGAAATACATAATTCAGCTTTGTTGCTTTTTGGTATTTATCAAAAGTCAGGAATAATTATATGGTGTTTACCCCAAATACTACCAGAAATTAGTTTAAATTAGTTAAAAGCTATGTCCTGCCCAAAGTTTTCAATTCAAATAAGTAATGAAATTTCAGATTCTAAAGATACCCATATTTGTTGTTTCATTTAGTCGGACTTTTCTTTACATTCCAGGATAAACCCTGATGGTGGGTCAATCCAATTTTCTGCCTCATTGTTCTTCCCCTTAAACTGCTGAGCCTGGCTAGAAAAATCCACCCAATAAAGTCACCTGAGGCTGCCCTGATGTCTTTATCACAAATTTATATACGTTTATCCTTAAACTTTTTGAATGAATGAGTTTTTTTTTTCTATCACTAAAGCTTTGGTAGAAGTTAAGAAATGTATTATACATTTGTGAATAATACCACTATTATTCCAACATTATAAGCAATTTCAGGTTTAAGACATGTAAACGAATTTCACTTTTGCATTCCTGTAGATTAGATAAGATTGGGTAAAATTAATGCCAAAAAAAAATTCTCAGTGAATTAATTCAATATATTCATTATTGGATTGAAAGAATGAGGAAGCATTCTTCATTTCTCATATTAACCAAGGCAAAGAAGTCAAAAGCATAATACTAAATCCTATTACTGTGAAGTCATTATTAAGGGAAAATATTCCTTCCTTTTTAAAAAGCATTATGAACATATTTGTATTCAATTATTTTTTTATTGATGTGGTGTGGCTTTAAAATGGACATATGACTAATGTCAGATTGGAGAAAAATAAGGGGAAATTCACTAGTAGTCTAGTAGAAGTAGAAAGGAGTCAAATAAGTTAATTTATTCCTTTTTAAATTACTTTGATTTTCTATAAAAAATATCAGCAAGGAGATCATTTCATAAAGCCAAATCTTTTGGTGAAATTAACTAGAGACATAGAAGATAATAGTTCAAAAATAAACTGGAAAATTATTCCTAAAATAGAACCCAATCATACTCCCACTTAGGTTCAGAAACATTGAAATTGAGCTGCTATTTTACAGAACTCAGAGAAAATTTCAACTCTAAAGTGGGTGAGGGTATTAGCAAGGGTCTTAACTGAGAAAAGTAATGTGGTTGCTAAGTAATTAGGTTGCTAAGTACACTTGCTAAGTAAAGGGAATTAAAAGATTCAGAAAATTACAATAATTGAGCTTAAATGAGAGAAAAGTATTAATTATTATTTCAAAGAACGTCATGCAGAGTTTAGTCTTGGACAGAGGGCATGGTTAAATTGGTTTGATTAGGTGTCCTGATATGGAATACTGATTACAACTAGGTGTTCAAACACAAGAGGTAGTATTTTAAGACATCTTACTCCATGAGTGAAAATCATCAACTTTAGGAGAAAAAAACACTAAAAACAGTAAATTAGATTAATGAGATATCATAGTATGGATGAGAAAATAGGAAAATAAATATTAATCATGCCAGAGCTTATGGCTTTTTCCCCCAAAATACTTCATTGATTAATTGGCAATATTAACTAAGAGTAAAAGAGCAATAGTAAATAATAAAACACTCTTTCATGATTTAACTTCTCTAGCTCTTTCCTTATAAATTGACTCTCTGCCTATTTGGCAGAGTCCACTGAGTAGAATTTGTAGGTTCTAGAAACAGGTGAGTTGATGATTTAGACTTTTCTTGTGGTATAGAATTCATTCGTTCATTCAACATATTTTTAGCTCCTATTATATGAGGTTTCAGGTACGGAGCTCATAGAACTCACATTCCATTTGGGAAATAAATAGATAAATAATGGTAGTGTTCCTGTCAGATGGCAACAAAAAGTGCTGAAAACTCTAAGAAGGTAGAGTGGAATGGAGAGTTATGTCTTATATAGAGATGTCAGAATAGGCCTCTCTTTTAAGGTTTTTTGAGCAAAAACCTAAATGATGTAAGAGAGCCAAGTAATATCTTAGAAGAACATTCCAGGCAGATGTAACTTGTTTCAAAACATTGGAGCAGAAGTGATCAGGGGAAAGGGTAGGAGACAATATGAGAGGGGGGTTGTGAGAGCTCTATAGATTACATAAGGTCTTTGGCATTGGCATTTACCTTGAGGGAGATAAGAAGCCATTGGTAAGTTCTGGTTCAGGTGGACTTGCATGATTATTCAGAACAGTTGTCTAACTCATAGTGCATGGGCATACATAAAAATAGTATTTGCTCCTTACAAAGTTCCACATTAATGACTCTCCAAACTTATCTTTAGAAATAATGTAGTGAGTGATACATAATTTAGAAAGAGATTCCAAAGTTGTAGTCTCAAAACTTTTCTCATTTTATCTCATTGGACCCAAAGTAAAATACACCAAAATATTAGTAATATATATCTTATAGTTAATGAAAAAAAGTAAATTATAACTGTATCTTGATAGTTCCTAATTATTATCTAAATATAACAATGTAAGGAACCTTTCCAAAACTAGTACAATGGATCTAGAGAAAGTTTGGCCAAATAATATTAAGAAGAAAAGAGGGAGTTGAGTGAAATATTCAAATCATTGAGATTTTAATGTACTAAAAGCATATACTCAATTGAAAAATTCTAAGGGATTACCTAAAAAAGTGAAGATTTCTTTATTTTTGGTCAAACTACATATGAAATTAAATTCGACCTATATCTCCACCTGTCCTTCAACATGTGAACAATTACAATGTGGATAGGAGAGCAGAAGAAACATATGTTTGAGTATCTATAAATGTGCTAGTTTCTGTTACTAGTGCATTATGTACTTTATATTATGTATTTTATAATACTGTTCACTAAGTATTATTAATATATATATATATATTGGGTTTTTTTTTTTTTTAAAGAAGATGTATTTTTAAAGCCAGTAAGAGATTCTGACTCCAAGTGGTACTAGATCCAATATACCATCCTACTTCCCCTACATATTCTTTCTAGGGCTTACAGACTAAAAGGAAAACCTTTAGAAAACACCTCATTCCCTTAGTAGCACTGCACTTCTGACCATTCACAATCTTAAATATCCAATATGCTTTGGAGCAAAATTACTTTTGATCTTTGTCTCATAGGCATTATTTTGGGCATCTGCTGTAATACTGAAAATTATATGCTGGAATCAAACACAGAGGAAACCCCTCTTCATTTATTGCAACTTGAAGTTGCAGGATCATACAGTGCACTAAGAACAGGGACAGACCAGTTCTTAACTCTTTAAAATGAAACAATGAAACCCTGTTTTATTACAAATGCCAGAAAAACTGAGAGCCTTCATGGCCACAGTAATCTGAAGTAATTTTTACACCATAAGGGTTATGTTGATCTAATCATACTTTCAATATATTGAAAAAAGTAACAAAAGTATACAGATTAATTATTTGCTTTTCTTGGTAGACTATCAATCCATTTTATCCCAGAAGTTTTGCCCTGTCATTAAAAAACTCATCTTTATGAGTTTTGTGTAGTCTATTTAAAATAATAAATGTTAACACTTTAAATATATCACAAACGGGGATTTGTTTCATAAAATGTATTGTAACTTAAGATAAATTATATATATATTTATGGTTTCCAATAAATTTTGTAATATCTAGCATTTTTTACCCATTTCTTCCTACTGATTTTCATTCCAGTGGAGGGAGTGAAGGTTCCTTGAACAAAACATGACTAGATTATAAACTCAGGTGAGCAGGTCCTGTGCTTTCTTGATATTACTGTAGGTCCAGCATCTAGCACAGTTGTAAGAGCAGAAGCTCAAAAATAGTTGATGAATGAATGAACAAATTAAAAAATGAATATTTGACTGTTGAAGTAGGAGACATCTACTATGATTAAACAGCATGGAGATAAGAATGTGTCTTTAAAAGAATATACATGCTAACAAGAGTGACACAGCACTTAATCAAGTTTTTTTCTTTAAGAATTTAAAGTTGATTTAACAATTTTCTTAATAACTACTCAAATAAGACCGTACTGCAGACACAGAAATATTCTTTAAAGTATTTTATTCCCTCTAAAATCAGCACGTGAAATTTCTCTTCATGCCAGATTCTTAAAATCATAGAATTGATAAGTGAAAGAACTAGAAAGTCAAGTTAAGAGATACGAATGTGTATCACATCATGATCACCAATAATTTAACCATTTATACCTTCTCAAAGCACTTTTGTGCCAATTTCATAATGGAGACAGAACAGTACATGACATACCCTCCTTTACAATTAAGGAAAATGAAAGAGAGAGACTGGGTGAGATTGGCCACATTCACACTGCTATCCAGAGAGGAACTGAGATTAATCCAGAATTCTACTCTGTGAATTCTTTTAATTGTATTACTTCGGGTATACCATTTTTTCTATGCATTATTCTTGCACCAAAATGAGGACAAAAATATTAGGTTGACAGTCTTGATGATGTCATAAGGATAAAATGAGATGTTACAAGAGTTAGTGTCCTGATTGAAGAACACAGCCAACTAAATACTGAGTTGCTTTTAAAAGATAGAACAGCCTTCACAATGCAGAGTGGGTAAGAGAAGGACACTGGATTTGACAGGTCTGAGTTTAGATCCTAGCTTGGCCATTTACAAGCCATGTAATCTTGGGCATTAATTTAACCCTCCTAACCTTAATTTAGTCATCTGCAAAATGGCAATACTAATATCTAACACGAAGGGTTGTTGGAGGGATCAAATAAGATAACATATCTAAAGTACTCCAGCCAGTCAGTGTCTGGTACAAGGTAAACTCTGAATAAACACTATTGCTAAAATGCCCATCTCAAAAACATCTTCTCAAACACCTGCTGAACTACTTGAAATTCCCATGGTACTTCAATGGGTAGACATTTCCTTGGAGTCAAATGACTGTTATTCTCTTCCTGGCTTTTCAAAGGTTGCTGTGCAATTTTGAGGGGTCATTCATTGATCAGACGTCAGCCTCCTACTCTTCAAAATAAGGAGTCCAACAAGATTGCATTAAATAACAGAATCATGGACTTCCTTCCAAGTTAAGGCAGGAAAGA
The DNA here is from genome assembly GCF_030445035.2 of Dasypus novemcinctus. Classification (NCBI taxonomy): domain Eukaryota; kingdom Metazoa; phylum Chordata; class Mammalia; order Cingulata; family Dasypodidae; genus Dasypus; species Dasypus novemcinctus. Next base: position 41,405,431 of record NC_080683.1, on the reverse strand, counting down.
AATTTAAATGTGTTTCACCTTGGAAAGACAAGAGAAACATAACTCCTAACCTGAGCAAAAATTAATCTTCTTGGTTAATGAACAAAATACATAAGTCTAAAGAGTGGGCAACAGGACAGTCAGGTTTTGATAGGGGTGGGGAGGTAGTAAAGGCAAAGCTCTAAGCATAGGATATTGCCAACAACTACATCCTTAGAGGTTCAGCTCACTCACCCCTTTCCCCCAGACTATTCTCTCAAGACACTGACAACTTTCTTATAATACCTAACACATAAAGCCTTGTAAGAGGCTTTATGTAAGATCTCATTCTAGGAATAAAATCATTGAGAATGGGGAATGTATCCTGTTATTCTTTATAGCCCCTGTAAAACTCAGCAACATGACAAGGTGTTAATAATTTTAGCTCTTTAAAATAAACGTCAGGTAGACTAAGAAAAAATCTTCAGCAGACAAGAAAAGCAAGAGTTCATTGGGTATTTAGAGGGAAAAACACTTTTAAAAAAGGCTAGGAACCAACTAAAAAATAAAATTAATGCCAGCCTTTCAGTATGAATTCAAAAGCAGACGTCAATGCTTATGTATTCTTCCTTATTTTGGTGATCGGCATTTTAATCACAGTTCTTGAAAACATTTTACAGAAACTTGCAATTGTATGGAAATAGAACAATTACATGCACACATTTTTAAGTCACTTTTAAACAAATCCCCTTTCCTTCAGACAGTAATGGGTTGCGTCTTACCGATTCTCCTTTATCCCCTTTCGGACCAGGTGAGCCTGGAGCTCCCGGCAATCCTGCTTCTCCCTGAGCAAAAATGAATTTCTGTGTTATCAAAATTCGGTCATATCTCTCCAAAGCCAAATAGTTTACAGACATGAAGCTGGGAACAGTATGATAAAGCTTTTTCTCTTCTCTGAGCTGCTGCTAGAACGTCCTGCTTCCCTAGGAGCAGCCTGGCCAGGAGACCTCCCTTGGGCGAGGCTATGTGCTGCTACTCTAGGGCCCTCCGCACCTGTACTGACCTTTCGCAGGGAGATTACTATGCAGCGTTAGTCACTGGAGGAAATGGAAGGCTTTTCTTACCTTTCACCACAATCCCAGCCCCACTGCTCCAGCCAGATGAATATTTAGCAGGATGGGTCAAGTCAAAGGGTATTTATTAGGTCACAGTGCTAGGGGATGCTCTGCTCTGGAAACTGGAAAAGTTTTCCTTTCCTCTTTCCTTTTTCTCAGGTACGGGCATAGGGAAAAGCCACCAAGAGGTCACTCTGCCTCTTTTTAGTTCAGGTCTTTTGACTGCCATTAATGATCACTAAAGAAGTCCACACAGGGCCCAGCCTCCCTGACCAGGGGATCACACTGAGGCAGGTGGAACAAATCCTTAGATTAACAACAGAATCAGTCTGTATATCCCCCACAGAACTTGTGGTGAGGGAAGTGGCTGGTTGGAAATTTGGGAATACTAGACAAAATCCCCCCACAACAAAGAAATACTATGGAGAGTATCTTTGTGTGTATTTGTTCCTTCAACTGTGAATTCCCAGAACTGAACCCTATGCCTGGCACACATGAAATATTCAATTCTTGTTCTAAGGTGCAGTGTTTCCTCCTTTCATCTTTCAATGCATTCCAATTCACATCCTGGAAGAGGATCATATAGACTCAGAACTGTCCAGGTAAAAGGCCAGGAAATATCCCAGTTCCCTTCCTCTTACCCCACAATGACTGAGTGGCTTAGGCATTTAATTCAACGAGCACTGCAGGGAAGGACACATTCTGTGTATCAGGAGCTACCTTCAAGGAGCCTGCCTCATTGCCTGGAGTGGCTTTTCGGTGGTCACAGCTTAAAACTAGCGTACCTTGTTTGGAACACACTGGCACTGGGTTTTTAGTTCCTGCTTTGCCGGCAGATATGCAGACATTTGGCTGGCATGAGCGGGTACCGATGCTGAGGCAGTACTTCCAAAGTCATCCTGCTCGGGGCACTAAGATCCAAAAAAGAAGCCTTAGGAAATGGAGTCAATTCCAAACATTCTGGCAATCCAAACACTAGCTCCCATCAAATAAGCAAAAGCTAGGTTTGACTGCAAGAACTACCTTCTCACAAACCAAAAGCTCACACCAGTGTGTGAAAGTTATCACATCTTTGCTCTTTCACTGAGACTTCTGTTTTATTACACTGACACACAACATATCTATTCTAAAATGATGAATTTAGTCAGGAATTCTGCACTATATTAGGTGACTTTATTGCAAGTACAGTAATAACCAAAGTTTTATTAAAAAACCAAGGTTATTAATAAAATAGTTCATTTGTCTCACAATTCAATATGATTTTCCAGTCAGTTCTTCCCACAGCCAGATAACCAAAATCCTCTCAGGATCACAATTTTGCTCTAGATAAATGACTCATTATTTTAATATTGGAATCTAAATGATTTTAAAGATATGCCTCAGGTTTCACTATAAGACTGTCCATGCTCCCAAAAACAGCCTGAAGGATACATAAAGCCTACTAACAAGGACTCCTCCCCTTGTAAAAGTGCTGGTTTTGATTTGAACACGTTTGATCAATTAACTTTTAATCACATTTCTCATTTGTTTTCAACAAATGTGTTAATTTTCTCCTCTTCATATTTGTTCTTATTCTGTCTACATGTCTAGTCATGGAACTTGACAGCTTCAGATACTGAAAACTTAATAGAAACAAAAAAGCATGCACACAGTTTATCCTGATTAAATTTCACCTTTGGAATGCTTCCTATAATATCAACACTGAAAAACCAGTGTGATTTGAAATCCCAAGAAAAAACTTAGAGTTTTAAACAAGTACATTAAAATTCTCCATGTTCAAGACATTTTTGTTTTTCAAGTTCAAAACAAAAAAAAAGTTGGTATTAGAACTATACACGTGCACTTAGCTGATTTTTATATGATTATTTCCCAGACTATACTATTCTATTTTTAAAATATAGCATGTTTTTATTTTCTAGTAGTCATGAAATGGATTATGATGGTCCCCCAAATAATTATCAGCAAGAAAATATATAGTCTGTTTTAATTTTTTCCATAGTTGGGGATGAATTCCTACCTTATTTTCTATGCTTTAAAACTAGCTCAAAAATAATACCTTGTAAAACATGACATTTAAATTTTTTTAATATGTTGAGATTATGTCATTTCATTTAATTACCTAATCCCTCTACCAAAATCATTACTTACACTTCAACAATTTTCTCATAATTTGGGTTGAAATTATTTATTATTTAATGACACAGAACAGTGAATATTGGTCAAGAATATTTTATTTAAATATATCAGAATATTATGATGTTACTTTTCAATCAGGGAAAGTTATATTTTAATAGCTCTCGTGTCAAAAAGGCATAATTAATTTTTTAAAAACCTTTTGGAAAATTAGTGTACTCAAGATTTAAATATCTGGCTCCAAGAAGTCTAGTTATTTCGAGTCTGTAGATTGGCATTCTAAATTATCTTTTTAAGATATTTATAGAAAGATATTTGGCTGCCTTTCATTTTCCTTGGAATGAGAACCATAAACTGAGTTGTAGATAAGTAAGTAAATTAAATAAGCAAAACATATAATAATTGAAAGACTTGGCTACATTTTAAACCAGTAAAATCAGTTGGGTACATTCTTTTTTTCTCAATTAATTTTTATTTACAAACACTATACCCACCAAGTAAAAACTCCCCATGCTCCCCTACCATAGTCTCTAGGAACTTCTAATTTACTTTCTGTCTCTGTGAATTTGCTATTTTTAGTTATCTCATTTAAGTAAAACCACACAATATTTGTCCTTATGTGCCTTGCTTATTTAACTAGACCTTATGTTGTAAGGTTCATCCACATTGCAGCAAAACTCAGAACTTCATTCCTTTTTATGGTCAAATATTATTCTACTATGTGTATGTACCACATTTTGTTTATCCATTTATTTATTGATAGATACTTGGGTTGTTTCTAACTTTCGGCTATTGTAAATAATGCTGCTGTGAACTCTGGTTTTAAGTATCTGTTTGAGATCTGTTTTCACTCTCTCTGGGTATAAACCTAGGAGTAGAATGACTGGGCTATGTGGTAGTCCCATGTTTAACATTCTGAGGAACTGCCATATTGCTTTCCACAGTGCCACACCATTTTACAGTCCCACAGTTGAGCACATTCTTATTCCACCACTCAATAAACTACAGAAGTTAGAAATAGTTTTTGGATTATGAAATTATTGGTAAGACCTTCATATAATTTTCCACTGCAAAGTGTAGAACTTTGGAGAAATTTGATATACAAAGAAAAGCTACTTTTACTCTTTATTTTTCATATGCTCGTACTATAATTTTTAAGAATTAGTCCCTTTAGTTTTGGCTACCTTCTATGAATAAACTAAATAAGGAATAGAAAAGAAAAGTATAAAAGATAGTCCCTTCCCTTAATGAGTTTAAAATGTAGTTGAGGGAAGCGGATTTGGCCCAACGGATAGCGCATCTGCCTACCACACGGGAGGTCCAAGGTTCAAACCCCGGGCCTCCTGATCTGTGTGATGAGCTGGCCCACGTGCAGTTCTGATGCGCACAAGGAGTGCTGCACCATGCAGGGGTGTCCCCTGCGTAGGGGAGGCCCATGCACAAGGAGTGTGCCCCATAAGGAGAGCCGCCCAGAGCGAAAAAAGTGCAGCCTGCCCAGGAATGGCGCCGCACACATGGAGAACGGACGCAGCAAGATAACGCAACAGAAAGAGACACAGATTCCGGGTGCCACTGACAAGAATCCAAGCAGACACAGAAGAAGAACACACAGTGAATGGACACAGAAAGCAGACAACTGGCGGGGGGGGGGGGGGGGGAGGGGAGGAAGAGAAATAAATAAAAAAATCTTTTAAAAAATGTGGTTGAATATATTAAAATGAATACAATTATACCTACTACTGTAAGATGGAATTACAATGAGAGAGTTAGAAAATATTGAATTAAGTATTTTTATTGGAGTGTAGGATTGCTGTGAGAATGTAACAGTCATACATTAGGTTGTGGCTATAACAATGAGAGGCCAAGAAACTTGATCTCTATTTTTTGCCAATAGGGAGATGCTAAAGGCTTTGAGAAACAGATGGTCAGAGGGCAGAGAATGTGCCTTCTTCATATTTGTTAGCCCTATTCCTTAGTACAGTGCCCGAAAGATCAGTGTTTTGAATAATCGTGTTTGCTGGAAAAAAAGTGAATGGATATACAAAACAGCATTTCAGGGACTTGTTCTGGTTATGCTTGAAAGAAAGGGCTTGCTTGAGATAAGAAAAGCAGTTCTCAGGGTAATGCAACCGTCCAGGCAGACTTTGGCTATAAAATGGAAAAAAGAAGATGTGAAAGAAAACTCTATCACAAAGGAAAACAAAGCAGCATAGCTGACAGGCTAGAAGAGGGAAATGAGTGATAATGAGATCTGATCAGAGGTTTAAAAACCTCTGTGACTGAAAAATTATGCTATTGTCAGAAACATAGTTTAGTATTGTTTAGGGAGAAAGGTGTAAATTTTCTTTCAGTTATGTTGAGTTCAAGGGGAGGACACATCATCTCCCATGTTCAGGAGGAAACACTGGGAACAAAATTGTAAAAAGAAACTATGGGAGAGCCCTAAGAAGGCTCTTTTGCTTGGGATACATCACTCACCTGGCTTTAACAGAAGACGCTTAGTGCTGCTCTGTTTGGACTATATAGTCTATACAATAAACATTACTGGTGTTCTACATTCTTCACATGTGAAAAAAATAAACTTACCTTAGTATTTGATATTTCACAGCATGTTTCTTGAGCTGCAATGTTTGAGTTACAGTAGATTTTAAGCTCGTGAAGTTCAATCTATTAAAAAATGTATAAGAAGCATCATTAGTTTTTATTGAGAATCACACTTTAGCACTTCTGAACTATGGTAATTTAATTAGAAAGAAAAGGGAAACTCATACAGATAAATTACTGGTAGATACTTTTTAATGTTTTTGTTTAATTTTCTATTAATTATTTTATGGACCTTTTGAGAACTAGACATAGAGACATATATAGTTATAAAGGAAATCTAGTAATGAAAGCAATTGCAAACCTAGATTAATTGTTTCAAACTAATAAGAAATTAATATTTAATTGAAGAGAAGCCTTGTTATGCCCTACATTAAAGTATGCCCCTTAAATGAAGACTATTTCAAAGTCAAAATTTCTGGAATAAAAACCTGTCAAACCACATGAGAGAAAGAGATTACATCTGTAGGTTCAGAGCAACCAAATGAGACATTGAATCAGATGCATTTTTCCCAATGTGGAAACAAAAGTGTTTAATTTTATCTATGTTTTATGAAATATATATAAAACTTATAGATTTCATATTTTATTGGCATAGTCCTGAGCACTACATACACAATATTTCCCCCCCCCCCCCCCCCCCCCCGGGGACCACCAGCAAGATGGTGGCAGAGTAAGGAACACCTAGAGTCAGTTCATGTGAGAGGGCAGTTAGTAATCACCTAATGCTATCTAAAGCACCTGTTCGGGGGTTCCAGGAGACCAGAAGAGTATCCTGCAACATTCTTGAAGGAATGGAAGGAGGAGACTGCCCATCTGCAGAGAGGATTCATAAAAGCACTCCAAGCCATGAAGGCTGGTGCCCATCCCCCAGTGGTGGCACAAGCCACCTCAGGAGCTATTCCATGGCTAGAATTGGAAGCTCCACTTCCCCAAAATGGAAGAAGAGAAGGTTGTTAAATTCAGGTTGAAGTATAATCCTAAGAAAAGCCAAATTTTGAACCTGTCCAAGTCTGAAAGGCTGGTAGCTGGCATTTTAACTCTGCCATTGGCATGAGGGGAAGCTGGGAAGACTGAAAATCACAGTGCTGGTAGGGACTAACTTCTTTCCATCCAGATCGTATTATAACTCTAGCCTAAGCCCCAGACCTACCTCCAACAGGGGGTAAACTGGAGGGACCTGGACCAGCCTCTCCAGAAAAACATAGGCCATCCTGTGGAGGCTGGTGTTCATCATACATTGGTGGCATAAGCTGCCCCAGGAGCTATTCTGTGGCTGAAGTTGGAAGCTCCTTTTTCCCAAAAAGAGGGGAGGAAGAGAAGGTCGGCCACTGACTTCAGCTGCTGATTAGTAAATTTGACTGGCTCATGTATAACCCTAAGAACAGCTAAAGTCTGAAACTGTCTAGGAGGCCAGGAGCCACCATTATGACTCTGCCTCCTATATAAGGGGAAGTGCGGCTGACTGAAAATCATAGTGAAGGTAAGGACCAGCTTCTTACTACCCAGATCAGACCTGCAGCCCTAGCCTAGGCTGCAGCCCCACTTGTGGTAGAGAAGCAGCAGGTGGGCCCTGCACCAGCCTCTCTGGGTAACTACAGGTACATTTGCTTGGCAAGGACTGAATAGTCGTAAGTCTGCTAGGGTAACTTGCAGTCATTTTGGACCTGTACATCATAGTTTGCTGCCCACATCTAAAGCTCCATCCCTGCCCCAGGCAGGTAAGGAAGGGGCATGAAGCTTCATCAGTCTCTCTGGGCAACTAAAGTTCAGGCCTGTATGACTTAGATTATTATACATGGCTATGGCTCTGTCCTTAACCTTAGCAAAGAAGAAAGGTGGGAGAAGCTTCATAGGTCCCTGGGGCAATGCAAGTAGCTTGAGCCTCTACAGCTTACAGATCCAATTACATCCTCAGCATCCACAGCAAGCAAAGGAGAAAGGACAAGAAAGTCCTAAACTAAAGAAAGAAACTGCACACAGAATAAATACTCTAGTAAGCCAGATGCCAAGACACCAACCAAAAAAATTATAATCCAACCAAGAAACAGGAAGATATGGCCCAGCTAAAGGAACAAGATAAACCTCCAGATGGCATAAAGGAGTTGAGACAAATAATCATAGATGTCAAACAAATGTCTTTAATAAATTCAGTGATATGGCTAAAGAGAGTAAGGATATTAAGAAGACACTGGATGAGCACAAAGAAGAATTTGAAAGCATGAATAGAAAAATAGTGGATCTTATGGGAATGAAAGGTACAATAAATGAAATTAAAAATACACTGGAATCATATAATTGCACATTAGAGGAACCAGAAGAAAGAATTGGTGAGCTTGAAGAAATAGCCTCCAAAAGCAAACACACAAAAGAACAGAAGAAGAAAAGAATGGAAAAAAGTTAAACAAGGTCTTAGGGAACTAAATGTCATGGGTGTCCCAGAAGGGAAAGAGAAGGGAAAAGGGACAGAAGGAGTATTTGAAGAAATAATGGTAGAAAATTTCCCAACCCTATTGAACGACATAGATATCCATGTTCGAGAAGCACAGCATACTCCCATCCAAATAAATCTGAATGCACCAACTCTGAGATGCACACTAATCAGAATGTCAAATGCCGATGACAAAAAAAGAATTCTGAGAGCACAAGAGAAAAGCAATACATTAAATATACAAGGGATACCCAATAAGATAACTTGCCAATTTCTCATCAGAAACCATGGAGGCAAGAAGACAGTGGTGTGATATATTTAAGATACTATAAGAGATAAACCTCAAGCCAAGAATCTTATATCTGACAAAATTGTCTTTCAAAAATGAGGGTGAGTTTAGAATATTCACAGTTAAATTGAAACTGAGAAACTTTGTAACCAAGAGATGAACTTTATAGGACATACTAAAGCATGAGCTGCAGTTTGAAAAAAAAAAAAAAAGACAGGAGAGAGAGATTTGGAAAAGAGTCTAGAAATGAAGATTATACAAGTAAAAGTAACTAAAAGTCTCAAAAGAGTAGTGAAAATAATCTGCCTTAGATAATGCCCAAAGGTCAAAATGGGTGAAATAAGAACTGCCATTACAGTAATAACATTGAATGTGAATGGATTAAACGCCCCAGTCAAAAGACACAGGCTGGCAGAATGGATAAAAAAAATATGAGCCACCTATATGACATCTGCCAAGAGACTCATCTTGGACACAAGGATACCAATAGATTGAAAGTGAAAGGCTGGAAAAAGATATTCCATGCATGCAGTAACCAAAAATAAAAAAAAATCCTGAGTAGCTATACTTACATCAGGTGAAATAGACTTTAAAAGACACTAGTAATATGCAATCTGAGGAGGAAGTCAAAAAATTTTTCCATTTACAATAGCAACTAAAAGAATCAAATATTTAGCTATAAATTTAATGAACAATGTAAAGCACGTGTATTCAGAAAACTACAAAGCATTCTTAAAAGAAATAAAAAAAGACCTAAATAATTGGAAGAACATTCTATGCTCATGGATTGGAAAACTAAATATCATTAAGATGTCAATTCCACCCAAATTGATATACAGATTCAATACAATCCTGATAAAAATTCTACCAGCATTTTTTCAATAAATGGAAAAAGGGATTGTCAAATTTATTTGGAAGAGTAAGGGGTCCCGAATAGCCAGAAACCTCTTAAAAAGGAAAAACGAAGTTGGAGGACTCTCACTTCTGGAGTTTAAATCATGTTACCTAGGTACAGTGGTCAAAACAGCATGATATTGGTATAGAGACAGACACTAGACCAATGGAACCAAACTGACGCTTCAGAAACAGCCCCTCACATGTACAATCAAGTGATTTTTGACGAACCTGTCAAACCCAGTCAGCTTGGGCAGAACAGTCCATTCAACAAATGGTGCTGAGAGAACTGGATATCCATAGTGAAAAGAAAGAAAGAGGACCCCTATCTCACATCTTATACAAAAATTAACTCAAAATGATTAAAAAACCTAGATATAAAATCAAGAACCGTAAAGTTTCCAGAAGAAAATGTAGGAAAACATCTTCAAGACCTGGTGATAGGTGCTGGATACTTAAGGAGGTAAGAGAAGGGCTGAGATGGACTACTAATGCTTAAAGTATGTAGAAGGTTTAATTAACTTTATTGTAAAAGTGTGGAAATGTATAGAGTTGATGGTAACACATAATAGTGAATAACAGCTGATTTATAAATGTGGCTGTGGCTGGAAAGGGTAGTCTAGGGATGTAAATGTCAAATAAAAGAAAGCTTGAGAATAATCTAGGGACTGAATAAAGAATAAACCCAGAGGTGCATGATAATTGTAATTAAAGGTACAGATGCAAGAGTGTCCTTTGTGAGCAAGAGCAGATGTGCATTACTATTGCATGTGGTGGGCATGTGAGGAAGCATGGGAAAAATACAACTAGAGTGACCTATGAACTGTGGTTAACAGTAATAATGTAATATTCATGCATCTATGTCAAAGATGTACTGTGGTGATAATGGGGGAGTGTGAAAAAAGTGTGTCAAATATATGCTATGGACCTCATATAAGTCTGATGATATAATCTCATAATCTGTAACAAAAGTTCCACCACGGTGAGGTGAGCTGATAGAGGGGTGTAGTACAGGAATTCTGCACATGTGCATGATTGTTTTGTAAGTTTACAACTTCATTCATAAAAATAAATTTTTAAATAGTAATAGGGTGGTTTTGGGGGAAAATACATAAATGTAAGATATGAACTATAGTTAGTAGTAAGATTTTGGTGTTATTCTTTCATGATTTGTAAGAAATGTCTCACAGCAATACAAGGTGTCAATGATGGGTTGATGGATGGCACCCGTGTATGATGTTACGCATGCTTGCTTTGTAAATTCACAACTTTTACTATACACTTATTGTTTATGTATGTTCATGTATAAATGATATAAATAACAACAACAACAACAACAATGATAGGGTGGGTGGGGGGAAAAATACACCAAATGTAAAATACTTTGGTTAGTAGTAATAGTTGAGGATGCTCTTTAATTATTAGTTAAATATGTTTCCCAACAATGCAAGGTATTGGTGTTAGGGGGAAGTATGAGAGTCCTGTATGATGTTATGTGTGTTTGTTTTGTAAATTCACAACTTTTAATATACACTTATTGCTTATATATATGTATTAGTGATATGCTTCAATAAGTTAAAAAACAATACATTATGATTTTAAAAAGTAATTTGTTTCCATTATTTTCTCAGCCGATTCACTTTTTTTGGCACTTGAACATGAAATTAAAAGTGCTTCAAGGAAAGTACAGTCATGCCTATAAATACAAGATTAAACAACCACCCAAGAAAAAATAAATAATACAGCCTATTGAAAAAATATCAATACCATAGATGCTTAAATAAGCTGTTTGAATTCCCTACGCTCTGAAAGTTTTCTGTATTAAATAATGCTTTATATAAGTAGGTATTGATTGGAACTCTGAAATTAGTTTATGGTTGTGAATTTAATAAATTAATAATCAATAGTTTGATGGATTTGACATACAATATAGGTCAAGAACCACCTTTCCTTTCTCCACCCCTTTTCTGTTTCCCAATGTAACAGGTATAAATTATGCAGTACTTCAAGTACTTTGTATAGGAAGATCTGCTGTAATATTATTAATATAATAACTATCCTAGATAATAGAAACAGACATCTATGGTTAGTAATGAATCTCTACCCCAACACCAAAAAAGAGAAAAACCTGTAACTTCTACTCTATGCAAAGATAAACAAAATCAATTCAGCTCATAGAAAGCTTTCAAAATTTCAGAAATCTTGTGCATTCCTAAGCAGCCAAGATTTGCAGCCAATGTAAAACTGTGAGACTAGATGAAATTTTGTGACTTTTTTCTATAACTTTCTGAAAGGTTATTAATGGTTAGCTTTTATTTATAAAATTTAAATGTACTATCTTACATAGCCAAATGAAATACCAGGCAGTAACATATCAATTATATAGAATAAGAACAGGTGTTCCAATTCATGAAAATTCATTAATATTTTCTTACTAAAAGTTTTCATTTATCATCATCATTGCCTAAATAGCCAATAAATACAGAAATCATACTATGTACTGTCCACTGTGCTAGCCCTGCATGTGTATTATTTTACTAAACTAAAGAGGTATCAATTTTCAAAAGATTGGAAAACAAGTACCTATGCCATTGCAACTATATTTGGCATAGTTCAATCATGCTTTCCTTTTTCATTGGTTATTTTAGAATCTTTCATTGATACAGTGCTTTAGGAGAAGATTTTGGACTAAGTTTGTACTGACCCTTGCTACACTGAAGATTTGTTTAAAAACAGGCCTTTGTATCAATTTTGTCACCTATCTCTTTTTCACAAAAGTAGACAGATAGTATATGTAACATAAAATCCAATCATCAGGACATTGTGTTTCTTTTCAATAACATATATTCTTATTGAGAACATTTGCACACTACAACAGATCTTCTCAATCACAGTGCTTAATAGGGAGATAATGAAAAATTAGTCCCCCTAAAGTTTTAGTGAGACCAAAGATTTTTCAAAAATAAAAGATATACTTTGCTTGTTTCTTTAAATTTCAACAGTGGCTGTCTACTTAAAAAAAAAAAAAAAGCACACCATTTTGGTATTCCTTTATTTCTATCCTTAAGTGAAACAGGATTCCACAGTAAATTGGAAATCATTTTAATATAATTCTCAAATTATGTCCTTTAACAAGAACACATCTAGTCTTCAAACTCAAATTTTGGAAACAATTCTTCTTTGGGTGACAAGTTAATGAGACAGAGAAACACAGAACACTCAACCTTCAGACGGTGAGCTCCACGCCTATATCCCAGTCTTGCCATAGCTGGGTTCCTCTTGCCCCTGTCCTGCTTTCGAATGCATCTATAATCTTTGATTTTTCAGATCCACCTCGCTCTTACCAGTCCCATAAGGGGCCAGATTTCTGTTCTAAATCCTATCTTTGTGGCAGGCTCACTATGTTGCTGGAATTCCCTGAAACTAACTTCCTAACTGCCTCCACACCATCAACTGCTGGAAGTCACTTGTCCAATGTTCTACCTGCTAAGCCCTAGTCTACATTTTGCCTTCAGAGGGACCTTTCTGAAACCACTGCCCTATTCCATTTGGTCTGTCTAGCACTGTTGTAGTTGTTGTAATTAATAATGTTATTAGTAGTAGGAACCACTATTTAGTGATGTAGACTTTAATCCTTCCACTAGACAATGCGATCTTTGAGCAGGGTTTTATTCACCCTTATATGCCAGGGTGGAATGCAATGTCTGAGTCTAAATAAAGAGATGAACTTACAAAGAACCAACCACATATTAGGCACTATGGCACATACACTAAACAAATATCCCTAATAATTCTACCCACTCTATTTTATAACTGAGAATACTAGGTCTCAGGTAAATTAACTCTCTTGCCAAGATCACAAGTAAATAGGATGTTTTTTTTTTTTTAGGTATCAGGGTTGGGGGTTGAACCCAGGACCACTGAGCCACACCAGCTCCCCTGAGTTAGTTTTTTTCATTTGTTTGCTTTTTGTTTGTTTTTGTTTTTAGGAGGCACCAGGAACAGAACCCAGGACCTCACATGTGGGAAGCAGGTGCTCAACTGCTTAAGCCACACCCACTTCCCTGCATAGGATTTAAAACAACACCTATCTAACTCCCAAGCCAGCTCATGTTCCATGATGCCATAATTTCCTGTCTCCAGGGTTTGCTACTTCTGCCTGGTTTATTTTTGATTGTCACCAAGCCCTAGTTATGGCATTCTCACCAATTTGCTCACTGTCTCTAATAGGAAACAGTTCTAAAATAATACTTGGTTGAATATACATATATAATACTTTATAATTCCCTCCCCACAATTTCGTATTACTTAGAAAGTAATAAGCTGGAAAATATGTATTTACACAGAATTGTACTTATGAAATAAAATTTAATTGTTAAGTGATTTCTGTTAGCATCAGTAGCATTTGCAATCACTAAATTTAGACATATCTCACCTTTCAAAATTATAGCCTTTCTTTCTGTGGCAAGCAATAATAAATCTATATCATCTCAGTATCAAATATAATTTTTAAAGAAAATGTCAACTGTAAGGATTTTACTAGGCAATTTTTATCATCCAAATGACCTGATACATTTAGTGGCTATGTTTCAATCCAATAGAACCCTGATAAATCATTATAAGCTTACAAGAAATAGCCTGCAACGCAAAGCAATTGCTATTCTGAGGATGAATAAATAGCCTATTGTTCTTGAATGAAAACACTAGATAACCTGGAATCATTTAATGTAAAGTTAATCCTGTTTTCAGTCCTTTCTATTCAATTCATATGAGCTTAAAGTAAACTTACTTTTTGCATCATATTTTCAATTTTTACTAAATTTTAATTTTAATAATCCAACTTTTAAAGTCAACTAAATTCTTTTGAATCCATAAGATGATTAAAACTAGGAGAAAATACAGTTGGAAGATAATAACGTGAAATTAGATAATAACATACATGAAAATACAGTTGGAAACGCTTTCACATCTAATGGCAAATTAATTTAAACAGTGCTAGTAAGGAATGTATTATATAGTGATTAAAGGAAGATCTTTTTAATAATATATTTTGTTTCAACTTTAGATATGTTATTCATTCTCTTCCACCATCAACATCATAACTCACGTCGACAGGCTTGCCATCCACAGCTCGTGCAGCGATAACGGTCCTTCCATGAGAGTCAATAGCATCCTTTTCATCAGTTTGTCGTCTCTCAATTAAATTACAATCCATATAGAGTAAAATGATATGGGACTGTATACTGATGCCAAGTTTATGCCACTGACGATCAAACAAAGGGCGCAGCTCTCGGTTTTTAAAGATGTAGTTCAACACGTCTCCCTTAGCAGCACGGAACATAATTTCAACCACTTTCTTTCCACCATCAACTACAATAGAAACCTGCAAAAGTGAAAATTATCTTTAAATGTTTTTAAATCAATGTTCAAAATTATTAAAGCATGCAAATAAAAACCCATGGTGCATGGTAGTATAAATGAAGCACTTAGTAAAATGGTTTAGATGACACCTGTGCTCACTTAGTTTGTTAATATAAAAGGAACAGCAAGCAAACGCCCAGCTACAAAAATGGTTTAGATATGGGGTGTTCTGGTAAATGTAATATGCTCCTTTCTTCAGAGAATATCTAAGTGTATACACATAAATATATATACAATATATACTTCATAGGTATATTCATTATGAGTAGTTCAAGAATTCAAGGTTACAAATTTAAGAATAAGAAAATTATAATTTCACTTAAAATGGAAACTATGATGAACTACTTTAACCTTTGATAATTTGCATGGTGCAGAGAAATTCATTTCTTACAGGAGATACTTTTCAGTTCAAGTCATTTTCCTATCCTTAAATTGTGACTATATTATCAGATTAAAAGAATAATGAAAATGAAAAACATTTCAATTGATACATATACAAATAAACACAAGCAGATAGTGCCAAGGAGCACAAGCGTTAATTTTCCTTTACCTGGAATGCCCATAGGTACCTCCTTTAGGCACAGATGCCCTCTCTTCCACAGTCCTTCCTAGCTTTCTATTCTTCCCATTCCCCTGTTTTGGTGAGCTGGCCTTTCTATGCTCCCATAGCCTCCACCCCACTCTGAGCTGACTATTGTCCTTGCTAACTGTATTATAATTATGCTGCATTGTGTTGTTCTCCTAGATGCCAACCCCTCGGACTTTTGCTCCCTAAAATTATTTATGTTTTTTAAATCCCTTATCCTTGTCACTATGCGTACAGCCTATCACAAAGCATGTGTTCAATAAATGTTTATTGATGGAACTAATTTTTACATAGTACTTCTTAACTCACCAAAGATTGTCAAGTGAAAGAACAAACAGCTTTAAATTAGTATATATTATCAAAGATGACAGGAGGCAAAGAAGTTATTAGTGAGGTGGAGTAGTCAATGAAGCATTTGTGAAGGAAGAACAATTTGAAGGTCTCCAGACAAAACACTAATGCAGAAGTGAAAAAAAAAATCTAATCCTGTCTTTTACAACAGACCTCAGCCAGACCATCCTAACTATGAGAATACTTGCATTTCCCTGTTGATGATTTCCTTAAAAGAATATTCTGATACTGGATCTTCTCCTATATTTGTGCACACAGTTCAAAGATTCAAGTGGCCTAATCATATAAAAGAAAACTAATGAGCACAACTCTCTTACCTGTGGCATATGCTGCTGGTTTAAAATCTGCCACAGAAACCATCGTTCCTTTTTGGTACTTCTTCTTACACGAAATATGGCTGATACAGAATACTCCTCAGGAAGGCCTTTGGGAAACATCTTGCTAAGAAAAGAAAATGGAGAGTTTTTGTGGGAAAACTAAAGATGGCGAGGAGAGAAAATCTAGCTATAAAGTTCTGTGTAACACAATATCTCAGTCATTTTTTTCTCAGTTAGTTATAATTCATTATGCATTTTTACAGCAATTTACCTATTGGAAATGTGGAAGCAGCCTTGCCTAAACAACATGTCATTTTTATTCTTACATTCTCTCTCTCCTTGTTTTAAATCTTCTGGCAATGTGTTATTAAAGCTTAGGGTGTATGAAAGTGGGTAGGATCTAGTACTATGTTCAAATGTTCCCTTACTCAACAGGTGCGCCAACAAGGAAGAATCCCAGAATTCCCTGTGACCTGTCAAATGGTAAATATTTACAAGGGAAATAAATAGTACTCCTCAGTTTAGTGGCTGGAGCAAGGTGCAGAGAATTCCAAAGAACAACAATAACAAGCAAATACATATTTTCCAAAGAAGTTTTATCATATTAAACTCTGGCAAATCAATTCTTAATACTGATTTACTAGTAACAATTTAAGACTGGTATTAAATATAACAAAGGTGATTTTAGCTTTATTTTTCATTCGTACCAAAAAGAAAATAGTTTCTAGGTAGTGGAGAGCCAAAATACAGTCCAAACATCTTTCTGCCTCAGTCTAGTTTCAAATCACCTTTTTCACTGAACCCATGAAGAGACCCCCCCCCAAAAAAAATCACAGTAAACATATCTGAATTTAAACTTCCATTGGAAAATAAGGAGAAATACGTTGCTCCAAACTCACTTTAAAGTTTATCAGCACTGTATTCGAAAACCCGGCAAGATAGGAATCTTGCTTTTCTTTTTTAAAAAGTCATTAAGAATGGTAGGTAAAAATACTCTAAAGGACTAACATAGCCAGG
This sequence comes from Dasypus novemcinctus, assembly GCF_030445035.2. NCBI lineage: Eukaryota > Metazoa > Chordata > Mammalia > Cingulata > Dasypodidae > Dasypus > Dasypus novemcinctus. Next base: position 41,388,318 of record NC_080683.1, on the reverse strand, counting down.
AGTTGTCATATATAAATAAAATACCATATTTTGGAATGGTACTACTAACTAACTTCAAATATTTTACTCAGCACTACTGAAAATGACAGCAATCTACTAAAACTGACAACCAAACTGTCATGGAGCATTGTGAAATTTTGTTTTACCTCTTTATGTTAGAGACAAAGTCACATGTGGTAGGAAAATCAGGAAAAAAAAATACAAAAAGCTATTCTAGCCTAAAGTTCTTATTTATTTACTTAGTTAAATGGAATACACACATACACACACACACTTGCTCAAGCTTTATCTTCTTGCTGGAAGATATATTAAAATTAGAGGGATTTCACTATTATATTCCCTCTTAAATGAGCAAGTGATTAGCAAATCATTTGTTTTCATCAATTTTTATCAAAATACAAGAAAGCTTCTAAAATGGACTTTTCTCTGGAAAGTCACTAGTATTATAATAACATTTACTCATTTAAGAAATGTTCATAAAACAAGCCTCAAAACTTTTGAAGCCCGCCATTTCTCTTTGCCACCTCCCATTTGGGAGAGGCTATAGATTTGAAAGACGGGCACATGTACAGGTAAGTGGTGACATTGAAACATGAACTTCCAAATGGAAATTCTGAACTACTTAGTTGCTTCAAAACTACTTTTAAAGAAACTTCACTCCACACATCTGTCCCTCCCTGACATCCTATGCCCCAAAATAACTTGTGGTTCCAACTTGCTTCCAATTTCCGGCTTCCCTGTTAATTGCAATTAACTTTTTATACAAAAACCTTAACTTCCTTTAATCCTTCCTAAATTGTCAGTCCATACTCTCCTGATATCCTTCCAGCAAGCTCCTTCTCTGATTTTCCACTTAGCCTTGTGTGAGACCTACTATACTGTGAAAAAACTCACCAGCCTTCTTAACCACTTCCTAGCCAAACTCAGAGCATTTTAAAATATAGATAATTTGTCCTCACACTCCAGAGACTTACAGTTTGAAGAAAGACAGAATGCATCTTATCCAGGATTTCTTCTTCCAGATCACTCTTCCAACACCATCTCTAAATAACCTCTCTCCTAAAATGCACAGTAAAGGCTGACACACAACCCTATTGCTCCTCCTACCACCCCACATCTCTGTTTTTTATCAATCTTTGGATACTCTCTGGATTCCTGAATATGACTTTAGTGCCTGCACACTCATTCTCACATCATTCTTGGTTACTTTATATCCAAACTGATGACATTTCTCAGTCTCAGTGACATTTATCCCTAATCCATCCCATAATTCCTCAGAAATGCTTTACACAGTCCCAATTCTGAAATTATCTTTGGCCAGGTCACTCCCAGTGAAACATCTCCTCCACCATATTGTGAGCACTAGTTTCTCAGCCCCTTCCCACTAACCAAGTTCATCAGTCTATCAACTGCTTTGGCATTTCCAACCATACTCTTTGTCCCAGGTTCCATGAAAAGGTATTTCAATAACAATCTAACCAGAATCCTGAGTTGCTGATGCTCTGTTGCCCTCCCCTAACTCTGCCAAACTACCATCATCTCTACCTTCTATTTTATCTTTTGTTCCAATTCCCAACCCTGGAATGACCAATATTGCTGAAGGAGGAGGGAAGACATAATAGGGTTGATGGACTCAACTGAAATGTGTATGTATGCTAAATAACCTTGCTAAATGCTCACTGCCATATGTACTCATCTAAAAATATCTTCCTATTATTTTCCTTTTGATAAAAATGAATATTTCAAGTACACAGAAAATTATATAATATAATGAACAGCCATGCACAAACTACCACCTGGATTTAATAAATATTGATACGTTGCCATATTTACTTCAAATTTATTAGTTTTCAAGAAACAAAATGTTAAAAAAGTTCAAGCCCCTTTTGCAAACCCTTCTCATCTAGATCCCTTTACACCTCTCTCTCCCCTATGGGGAACCACTCTTCTAAAATGTGCTCATAAAACATTTAGGTTGCTTTAGTTGCAAGTAGCAAAAAAAAACCTCTGACTCAAATATTTGGAACAAAAAGGAAATTTATCATCTCATATAATAAGAAATCTTGAGACAGGATAGTATTAGGCATGGACATCAAGGTTACTGCCATTTCTCTTGGATTCTCTTACAAATTTGTGATTTTCTTGAAGTAGAGATAAAATTTATTTTCTTTCTAAATGAATAAATTGTATTGGCACCTTTAATGAGCAGTCCTTCCTTTCACTGATTTGTTAGCCTTTCTTTGATAAGGATAAAAAGGCTGAATCTTAATTTTTCAGTCTAATCTGATCATTTCTACCTTTTACTAGATGCATTTAATACATTTACATTTATTATGATTAGTGATGCCATTTTATTTTTTAATTTTAATTTTTGAATTTTTTTCTTACCAGTATTCCACTCTGCTTTATTTTTTTCTTCAATTAACCTTCCAATGAATATTAAATATTATTTATCACCCCTCCCTTTATATCCTCTGCAGGTTTAGAGGCTATATTTCTGTTCTATTACACCCTATTCCTAAATAGTAACATAGTGATTTCACTGTGAATTTTTGAAAAGGTTGAATGTTATTCAGTATCTCCATCTTCTACACAATACAAGGACTGTAACAATCACTGGTCAATATGACTATTACTTTTTATACAGTTACTGTTTTCTCGAATTTTAGGTGAGCATTTTTTAAGCAATCAAAAAAATTGAAGTCAATGTTTAATTACATTATCAATACATATATCATCAATTTGAGTGCTTAATTTTGTTTCTTTTGACCCCTTCCTTCTGCATTAATTTTTGCTCTTGTTAAAGTATATTCTGGGACACAGATTTGGCTCAAGTGATTGGGCTTCCATCTACCATATAGGAGGTCCAGGGTTTGATTTCCAGGGCCTCTTGGTGAAGGCAAGTTGGCCCACGCAGAAAGCTGGCCTATGCAGAGTGGTGGCCTGCACAGCAGTACTGGCTCACACAGGAGTTCTAGCCCATGCAGAAAGCTAGTGCAGCAAGATGACACAACAAAAAGAGACACAGAGGAGAGACAATAAGAGACGCAGCAGACCAGGGAACTGAGGTGGCACAAAGATTGAGCACCTCTCCTCCACTCCAAAAAGTCCCAGGTCAGTTCCCAGTGTTACCTAAAGAGAAGACAAGCAGACACAGAAGAATACACACAGCGAATGGACACAAAAAGCAGACAGTGAGTTTGAAAAACAATGGGGGGCTGGGAATAAATAAATAAATCTTTAAAAATAAATAAAGTACATTCTATAGCACTTCTTTCAACACGAGTCTGTGGGTGATAAATGCTGCTTGGCTTTGTATATATGAATACATATTTGTGTTTACTTTTGACAAAATTTAGCACATTGGAATTTTCAAATGATGGTAATTTCCTCTAAACACTCTGAAAATATTATGCCATTGTTTCCTAGAAACCTTCTTTCCACAGGCCTCCATCCACCAGCTCAGAACTGAAATGTTGACTCTCTTGACCTTAAACTCCGTTGTTACCCTGGGACATTCCTTCTCCATTCGCCATTATTGAATCCCTATCCCTGGGTCTTTTATCTTTTTTATGCGCTTTATTTCTTTTTTCTTTTTAACACACATCCTCTAGTTGCTTGCTAAGAAGTGGTTCGTAAGCAGTAAAAGTGTTTACAAATGTTTTTATTCACTCTTTGCCCTTACTTGACAGTTTGGCTGTTATAAAATTGTAGTGTAAGTATGATTTTTTACTCAGAATTATAAAAAAATTTTCTTTTTATGTCTTATTCAATCAAGGGTTAATCCAATGCCTTTAAGACTTCTCTTCCTGTGTATATGATCTTTACCTGCTCTCCACTTTAAAGCTTTTAAGATTTTATCCTTATCTTAAGTGCTCAGGAATTTCACAAAGTTGCTACCCCAGGGGTTATTCTTCTTTTCACTGTTTTGGGCACTAGAGGGTCTTTCAATGTGGACTGTGCATTAGAGAAAAAAAATTAGTTATTTTGATAATTTTCTCCATACCATCTTCACATATCTTGTCTTTCAGAAACCATTCATAGATAATTGGTTGACATCGTGTATTAACTTTCTAGTTTTCTTACTCTTTCTCTACTATTTTTTCAACCCTTTATCATTTTGTCCTACTTTCTGGGGTATTTCCCTGATTTATCCTATAATACTTCATTTGAACATCAATTTTGTTATATTTTTTATTTCCAAGACTCTTTCTTGTTTTCTTTTTCAAAATGTCCTATTTTTAATCTCTTGCACTATACCAATTAGTAGTGAGTTTTTAAGTTTACCCCTGCATCCTAGAATTTCTCCTTTTCATCTAGGTTTGTTTTTCTTGTTTAATAGTTTGGCCTCTCTCTTCCACATTGGAAGCTTTACTCAAATTTCTGGTGATTTTTGGCAGTCCACTCATATTCAAGAATGAAGCACTAAAATTTTTATGACAAATATTATGTATGCTGGCACAGTATGTTGTTGAGCAAGCTTCACTGTATAACAAGGTTAGGTGGTGGTTTTCATTGAGAGACCCTCAAATGTTAAAATGAGATCATTTCTCTGGGGTTATTCAGTTAATCCAAAGAAGAATCCTTCCATTTCCCACTTGATGAAGGGATGTAACTGGGTGCAGGCATTCTAGAAGCAGGTGGCTGTATGAGAGTCTCACAGTTTGTTATAGAATTTTACTGTCTCCTGCTTTTGACACCATGCCTCAGTCCTCAGTCCTTTCCTGGCTGTCTTATTTACAACCAGTCTGGAGGCTTCTGTGCTCAATTTCTCCAGATAATAAAATCTTCGTCTCCTGTCTGGCTGGATGAGGAAGGAAATTCCTCTTTCTAACCACCAAACTTTCAACCGATATTCTTATTTTTCAGCCTCATGCTCACTGCTACTCTTACCCCTACCTCCAGCTTCCGCAGAGCTTGGCTTTGTTCATCCAAGGCTGAGCCTCTCAGTGATCTGATAAGGTAAACTAGTCCTGTTCTCTCCAGTATTCCCCTCTCTTCAACACACGGGTTTTAATTTCTTCCTGTAGGTTGAAGCAGTTGCCAGTCCTCCAACTGCTTTCTGTCTTCTAAAAAATTATTATAATATTTTTTTTCTGTTGCTTCATCTCCAATTCTATCATCATTTTCTGCATTTTAGAAGGTTGGGAAAGGAAAAGAGATAAACACATCTAGTCAAGCCTTTATGTTTGAACCTCCTTTTAAATCTTGAAACTCTCTCCAATAACTCCTTTACCTTGGTTTATACGTATAAACAAATCTTCACTTGCTGTGAAACTGACAGAAAAACAGACAGACAAAACTTTCTCCGATCTTGCAACATCATTTTGCTACCCTACCATCTATCTTCCAAACTTCTTAAATAAACACACTCAATCTCTAAATCTCACTATCTACTCACTCCTTAACTATCTTGCCTTCTGAAAGCATTCCCTTCCACTCTACCAAACAAATTCAGACACCCATACTTCCCAATCAGATAATTCACTGGCTTTTTCTCAATTCCCTTGCACTTTTAACATTGCTGAAATCCTGTTTTTGTTGATATAAATCAAGAGTCCAAAGCACAATGAGTACAGGAGCTAGCCAGAAACCTGTAATATAAATTCCCAGGGGTCTTTGTCTATCCTATTCATGTTTTTCCCCCAGCAGCTAGAACAGTGCCTTGCACATGATGAGTACTAAATAAATACTATTAAATAAATAAATGAATCAGTGACTGAAGTCAGTTTAGATATAAGCCATTTAAAACTCACATACACATACTGAGGCCTCTCAGTCTAGATATGGTTTATCTAATTTGGATAAAAAAGTGCATATAAGAAAATTTCACTTCTCTTCTAACACAAACAGAGCAAATGGATTAATAATGGCAAATGGGATTCGTTATCACGTAGAGGACACTGTGGGACTGTGGGAAACAGAATCCAGCCCAATTACAGGGGCAGCTGCTATATAGCTTCAGTCGACTGTTATCATGTGGGAATGTGGGCCTGGTATTGCCATTATCATCCCATTTTTCAAGAGAAAATAAAGGTCCAGATTTTTATCTGAAAAATTTGTTGTTCTGATTGTTGGCAATTAGTTCATATTTTTCACAAACATTCTCCACACCAATATTGTGTAAACCAAACTAAACCACTGAATGCTGTTTGACAAGCTTAGATTTACACAATATTTGCCACTGTGTAGCACTGTGAGACTTACAAAGATGGAAAAATTAGGCTCCTTCCTGCATTGTTATTTTAAATCAGTCAGGAGAAGAAGAACATTCACAACTAATATAAGGAAATGATATAAATTGGAAGAGAGTGGAGAAATGCTGAGTATGGACAAAATTAGAACTCAAAGTTATGAAGAGATAACCTACATATGGTTAAGTATGGAAGTGCTTTTAAAATCCTACAACAACAGGATGGTGGGTATTAGAGAAACTTACACAGGTCTGAGAAAAAGACAGCAGGCAGATAAAAAGGGATAAAGTAGAAAAGCTTGAAAAAATTTCACCTCAGGTTTATGGGTACTACATGGATGCAAACTTCATTTACCCTTAGGCTTCTATACACTTGGTTCTTCCAGATATTCTATTGTTTCTCTTTTTTTGTCTTTATTTTTTTAATGTTACATTAAAAAATATGAGGTCCCCATATACCGCCCACCCACCTCACCCCACTCCTCCCCCCATAACAACAACCTCCTCCATCTTCACGAGACATTCATTGCATTTGGTGAATACATCTTTGAGCACTGCTGAACCTCCTGGTCAATGGTCCACATCATAGCCCACACTCTCGCACAGTCCACCCAGTGGACCATGGAAGGACATACAATGTCCTGTAACTGTCCCTGCAGCACCACCCAGGACAGCTCCAAGTCCCGAAAATGCCCCCACATCACATCTCTTCCTCCCAATCCCTGCCCCCAGCAGCCACCATGGCCACTTTCTCCATACCAATGCCACATTTTCTTTGATTACTAATCACAATAGTTCATGAATAGAATATCAGTAAGTCCACTCTAATCCATACTCTATTCTCCATCCTGTGGACCTTAGAATGGTTGTGTCCACTCCACATCTATATCAAGAGGGGGCTTCGATGTTGTTTCTCTTATGTATCACTTCCACCAAAAGACGATTGCTTACACAGATTCTTTCTTCAACCTGATTCTTCCTACATCTCTCCTCACATCAGTGTTGTCATTTCTCCATAAATGATACTTGCAAACTAAAATATAACCTCAGGCACACATATGGTTTATGCTGGAGAATGTCTCATGTGCACTTGAAAAGAATGTGTTCTCTGCTGTCATTGGGTGGAATTGTCTGTTAGAGCTGGTTGGTTTATAGAGTTGTTCAAGTTTTCTGTTTCCTTGTTTGTCTTCTATCTAAATATTTTATCCATTTTGAAAGTGGAGCATTGATTTATGTCTATTTCACCCTTCAAAACTGTCAATTTTTGTTTCATATATTTTGGGACTCTCTTGCTAGATGCATATATGTTTATAAAATTCACACCTTTGTATTAGTTGATGTTCTCCAGAGAAACAGAATCAACAGTTATAAGGAACTGACTCATGCTACCATGGGAGCTGTCAAGTCTAAGCTCTGTAAAGCAGGCTGCTAGCTGGAAACTTGTATAAAGGAGATGCTGAAGACCTCAGTCCAAATTCCAGAAGAAGCTGCCTGGTTGGAAATTCCAAAAACCAATGCTAAAGTTGAGTCTGAATTCCCCTTCTGACATTTGAAATCTTCAGTTCTCACTTAGAGACCTCCAACTCTTTGGATGAGGAGACTCCCCCACATTGCTGAAAGTAGTCTCCTTTGTTGATCATAGATGCAATGAATTGATTACAGATGTAAATCCCATCTATGAAATATCTCACAGTAAAAAACAGGCCAGTGCATGAACAAGTGAATACCATAAGCTAATTAATCAAGACAACACATGAAATTGGCCATCACAATCATCTTGATGGATTGACTCTTTTATCATTATAAAATGTCCTTCTTTGTCTCTTCTAACAGTTTTTGTCTTAAAGTCTACTTTGTCTGATAGTAATGTAGCTATTACAACTTTTGTTTGGTTATTGTTTGTATGATATATTTCTCTCTATCCTTTTATTTTTAATGAATACTTTAACTTTCACTTTGAATCTACTGTGTCTCTCCTTTAGACAATATATAGTGGGATCATACTTCTAAAATCTATTCTGCCAGCCTTTGCCTTTTGATTGGATAGTTTAATCTTTTTACATTTAACAGAACTACTGCTAAGTTGGGATTTTTATCTAACACTTTTTTTTCTATGTCTTATGTCTGGTTTTCAATTCCTCTATTAGTGCCTTTATTGTTAAATAGATATTTTCTACACTGCCATTTAAATTCCCATTTCTTTTGTTACATTTTTTAAGTTATTTTCTTAGTTGCAATTGTGAAGATTGCAATTAACACTTCATTTTATAACAATCTAGTTCAGGATTAATACCAACTAAATTTCAGTAATGTTTAAAAAATACATAGGTGTTACATTGTCTGATTCTTTCTCATTTCTTTGTGCTATTATTGGTATACAAATTATACCTTTATACGTTATATGCCCATCAACATAGATTACAATTACTACTTTATTTATTTATGTAGTAGTCTTTTAAACCAGAGAAGAGAATAAAATAACTACAAACAAAATATACTCATTATGTCTTTTTTTATTTATGTATATTGTTATCTGTCTTAATTTGCCAATTCTGCGATGACAAATCCCACAGACTGGTTGGCTTAAGCAACAGTAATGTATTGTCTTGCCATTTTGGAGACAAGAAGTTCAAAATCAAGGTTATTGAAAGCCTTTCCTCCTTTGAAGACTGTAACATTTTGGTAGTTGCTAGCTGGCAACCAATTTCTGACTTCATCATATGGTAATCTTTCTTTTTCTGCCTCCTTCTATGTCTTCTATTCCATGCATAAATTTTCTTTGCTTATAAGGACTCCAGTCATACCAGATTAAGGCCTAGCTGTTTCAGTTTGCCTCATCTTAATAGGAGGACCCCACTTACAAATGAGTTCACACCAACAGGACCAGGGCTTAGGATATAAACATGTTTTTTGGAGGGATGTGATTGAATCTATCATATTATCATTACTGATGCTCTTTATTCATTCATGTGGATTAGAGTTATTATCTAATGTCATTTCATTTAAGCCAAAGGACTCCCTTTAATATTTCTTGTTAAGGAAGATCTTGTAGTGATGAATTCTCAGTTTAGTTTATCTGGGAAAGCCTTAATTTTTTCATCATCTTTGAAGGGTAGATTTTCTGGATATAGAATTCTTGATTACCAGTCCTTCTCTTTCACAATTCTTCCTCTTACATTCCTCTGCCTTCTGACCACTGTGGTTTCTGATGAGAAACCAGCTTTTATTCTTATTGAGAATCTCTCATATATGATGAATCACTTCTCTCTTACTGCTTTCAAGATTCTTTCTCTGACTTTTGACAATACGACTATGATGTGTCCAGACGGGATCTCTTTCAGTTTATCTTACTTGCAGTTTGTTAAGATTCCTTAATGTATACTTTAATGTTTTTCATCAAATTTTGGAAGTTTTCATTCATTATTTCTTCAAATATTTTTCTGCCTCTTTCTCTCTTTCCTCTTCTTCCGTGACTACCATATGGTTGTGTCAGTATGTTTAATGTCACACAAGTGTCTGACACTCAGTCCATTTTTCTTTCTTTTTTCTTTCTGTTCTTCAGACTGAATTATCCTAATTGACCTATCTTCAGGCTCACTAATTCTTTCTTCTTCTATTCAGGTCTGCTGTTGTGCCCCTCTAGTGAAATTTTCATTTCTGTTTTTGTACTTTTTAATTTCAGACTTTCTCTTTGGTTCTTTTTAATATAATTTCTATATATTTGTTGATATTCTATGTTTGGTCAGACTTTTTTTATATACTTACTTTAGTTCTTTAGACATGGTTTCCTTTAATTATTTGAACATATTTAATATAGTTGATTTAAAGCCTTGTCAAGTAAGTTCAATACCTAGACTTCCTCAAGGACAGTTTATAATGACTGCTTTTATTTCTGTGTATGTAACATACTTTGTGGTGTTTTGTGTGTGTGTGTGTGTGTGTTTTGATACCTTCATAGTTTTTGATGAGAACTAGACATTTTAAATAATAAAATGATGCAAGTCTGGAAATCTGATACTCCCTCCTAGTGATTTACTTAGAGCTTCAAGGTCAGTCAGAGATAAAAGATTAGGTCTTTTTCAGGGTTTGCATATAGCCTTCTGCATGTGTATAGGCTTCTGGTTTCCCACAAATATATTGAAGCTTTTCAGTGTTCTTACGGACATCTCCTTCCCCAGCTTTTCCTTTTAAGATTTTTGGTCAGCTTCTTGTTTGCCCAAATTGTACTTTATGCCATAGGAAGCTGCAATGGTAAATAATTGCCACTGATTATTTTCAACAAATGCCTTCAGGGAAAGGCTGTTCTTGCTCAATGAACTCTGCATCAGAGCAGGGATTTCCAAGGAACTACCAGATAGGTCAAATAATGACAATTCTCTGGGAAAGGGGCTTTGGGGGAGCTCTAAACACATTCTTTCCTCTCCAACAGCAACAAGGCTTCTGGTTTTCACTGTGATAGCAGGGTTCTTGGTTTTCAAGTCTACTGAGGTATTTATGAGAGAGGGATGAGATTAGGGGCAAGTTAAAATGCCACAGAGCTTCTTATCAAGATTCAACATTTATCTTGAATAAAGGCATCTTAGATTGTTGCAAGGCTTTAGTTTAATTTCCAGAGTTCTGAAAATATTGACTTAGAATTTTTGTCTATATTCTCATTGCTTTCTTTAAGAAGCATAGTTTCTGAAGTCCGTATTCTGCCATTCCCATGATGTCACCAGTAATGCCTTCTTGGACCTTCTTACTCAGCCCAACCACAAGCTGAATGCAGCCAAGTAACTGACAGAATTAAGCTGGTGAAACCAAAGAACCATGTAGCTGAACTCTGTCCAAATTTCTGACTCACAGAATCGTAAGAAATAATAAATGTTGTTTGAAGGTACTGTTTTAGATTTGTTTGTTACAAAGCAAAAAAATGATGAAAACATCCTTCTCACTTTCAATTTTGGATTATAGCCATATAAGCACCAGTCACATCTCTTTATGAGACTGCAAGCTCTATGAAGACAGGGACAGAATTTAATATATCTTTCTATCCCCCACAATGCCTAAGTACAGTTTAACAGAAGGCACTCTATAACTGTTGAATGAAAGAATGATCCAGTAAATGAAAAAGGTAAAGATATACTTAATTTTGAGATTATTCTATGATGTTTTATTAATAAAAATCTAAATATGATTTTTTCAATAATTTAACATTTAATTTTAAAATTGAAAATATTTGTACACTTCATGGATGCTTTCTTCTATAACAAAAATAATAAACCAAAATATTATTATTAATAGTAATAATATTCATAGTATGTTTCCCTTTAAGAAATTAATATTCTAATTTTAGAATCTAAAATGTTTTGAATCCAAGAAGGAAAATTTTCTGAATTGTAAAAATAATATATCGTATATATATATATATATATATGAAGCCTTTGATATATATATTTTTGAAGACTATGCTTCTTGTTTCTATCATATAAGCACAAACATTTAGTGTGACACAGAATAATTTCTCTGTGTTTTGCCAAAGTTTCTATTATAAAAGAGGTCATATTGGATTACTGGTCTGCTACCAGAGATATGACAGCTTGCTGTGTCTAAGATATCCATGCTTAATTTTTGAATGAAGTGTAATTTCCTATAAGAAATTCTATCCATTGCTTATTTAGTGATACTCCCATTGAGAAAACTATTGTTGATCCTTACTTGCCAAACTCACTCATATACACTTTAATCTAGAAATTCTCAATGGATTATTTTCTGCCTTCCCTCCATTTTATACTCCTTGCACCTAGTTCTGTTCCATATAAATAAAGAAATCATCCAAATAAATTATTATTAACTTATATTTGAAGAGCTCTGAGTCAGTGAAATCTAAGTGTAATTAACCTTTTATTTCCCATAGTCTACTCCTCACATTAATGACAGTCTCCTAAATATTAATATGGACAGGTGAAGTTACAGGTAAATAAATTAGCAAAATGTCCAATCTAAAATCAGCATTTAAGAAAAAACAACTAAGCAAAAGTCATAGAGAACCACACTAAAATAGTTCCCAATTCTCCAAAGGTGCCAGGGTAAAGTTATCCCCTTGCAGAGTCCTCTTTACAATGGATCCTAAGACAGTGGGAGAGTTGTTCTAGGTATAACTTAGAGAATTTTTGAAGCCTCATAATTTACAAATCTTAGATTCCCTTACATTTACCGTTTACAGCAATGTTGCAAAAGTCTAAAATAGTAGTTTTCATCTGCTCAGTGATTCTCTGTGTACAGCAGCACTGTATTCAATAATAAAGTGGAAATGCTAACAGACCTCAGGGAAAGTGGCAGAATATCAAACGTGGGCTCCTTTCAATGACCAGTTATGACAGACGGCAGTGGCCAGGTCTGAGAACCAGAGTCAGTGAGATTTTGACCCCAATAAAAAATTTATTTTGTAACAAACATTACAATGGTTTTCTTTTGGTGCTAAAATTAAGATTTTTATTTTCTTCTTTATATTTTGTCTACTTTCTACATTTTTGCAATGAGCATGCATTGTGTTAATAGTAATTTAAAAAAACAATGATTCTACTTTGGGAAAAAATTATCTTAACCTCTATAATGCCCTTATAAGTTCTCCCAGAGAGCAGGGAGAATTAGCACACTTGAAAAAATAAAATAAAGCTATATGTCTCAATATGCTAATGTCAAAGTCAGTCCTTTAAAAATTGATAAGAGAACTATGAAACATTCTTTTTGCTATTATGAGAGGTAAAAAAATAAATCAAAACAAAAATCTATAACTTACAACCTATAGTCTTTGTAATGAGTAGATCACTGAAGCATTAAGAAAAGATGGGAGAAACTTCAAATGAAAACACATCCATGTGAATATTTTCTCAGCATACTTAAAATAGAATCTCTAATTACAATTTATATTCATGTAGTTGGATAAAAATCAACATTTCATTAACCATGAAGTGATTCATGGCCTAGAACTTCAAAAATGGATTATATTTGTCCAAATTCCATAGTAACTGCATTCTCTATGCCTTCTTTCCCACCTGATTAATGAAAAATTCTTTTCCTGGTCAATTTATTTAAAGTCATTAGGAAACACAAATAAAATGACAAAATCTAAACAGTTTCTACATTACAAGGAAAATCTTGGTCGGATATGAAGGAAGTATTTAATCACGCCATGTACATAGAATTGTATTAAGTAGGATTATATATCCACTATCTTTTGTACATGTGGTACGAATTCAGAAATGCCAAAATTCTCCCTAACTATGAAATGCACTTACTGACAAGCCAAAACCTAATATTCTACTATCAGAGCTTTCTTCCTCTTTGGAAAATTCTTGTGTTTATAAAAGCTCTCTGTTAACATTAAGAGTCTCAAAAAACCAGTCACACTACATTAATAAATTCTTTAATAATCATCTCTCACCTTGGAAAGCAAAGAGCAGGGCTCTACAGGAATTGTTATGAAGCAAGGAAGTTCTTACTAAGAAGGTGTGAGAAGGGAAGAATAAATACAGAGCAGCAAATGTCTCTGACATAGCCAGGCCAAGATGAGACGCCACTGTCTGGAGACTGGGCTGCAAAAGAGTCACTTTAAGGCATTGGGAGTTTGGGAAAGGAGTTTCAAAAAGAAGGGCATGCCAAAGGAAGAAGCAACCTAAATAAACCTTGCGTATTTCTCTCTCCTAAGCTCCAGACTCACATACCTAAGTCCCTAATGGATATCTCCACTAGGATATCTAAAGACATCTTTAATTAAATGACTGAAATTGAACTTTTTGTTTCCCTGCCAAACACATCCCTCTGTAAAGATTCTATATTTCAAAAAAAGACATCACCATTCATCCAGGTGCTCCCACCCAAAACCTTAGAAGTTATTTTTGACTCTTCCCTTTCCTTTATTATCCCCTACTCCAACCAATCCATCAGTGAGTCCAATTGTTTCTACCTCCAGACTATATCCTGACTGTCCACTTCTCTCCATCTCCACTGTCACCACCTTAGACCCAGCAGCCATCCTCTTTCTCTAGGATTCCTGCTACAGGTCCTGATTAGACTCCCTCTTTCCACTCCCTTACAGTCTCTACACAAGCAGCTAGAGCAAACATTTAAAATGTATATCAGATCAGGTTTACCAGTACGACCCTCACTTATTATCCTCCAAGGGCCTTCCATACTTCCTGGAATAGTAGTCACATCCCTGAAAGGGTGTACAAGGCTTCATGTGATCTGACCCCAGCCTTCCTCTGTCACATCATCTCCTATTCCAGTCTCTGCTTGGCGCTGCAGGCTCCAGCCACAATGACCTGAGTTCTGTTCGTTGAGAAATTAGGCCTCTTACTTCCTGTTGCCTCTGCCTGAGACAGTCTTTCCCAGAGGTCTTTACTTAGATGGCTTCTCCTCACCCTTCAGCTCAAATGCCATTTCCTTTCAAAGGTCTAAAGTTTTCCTCACTCAAGTCACTAATACATTACCATGCTTTATTTTCTCCATAGACTTGTCCTATCTAAGTTTTAAGAAATGTATTGTTATACACATTATTGATTTATATAATAATTCCTGTGTTCAACCAATAGGATGTGATTTCCATGAAAACAGGGGCCCTGCCAGACTTGTTGCTATAACTCAAGCATTGAGACTAGTATCTGGCATATAAGAAGCACTCATAAAAATTTGTTATATTAATAGAAAATCCACAACATAAAATACCATGACTTTAAAATGCTGTTTGACCTAAAGTAAGGGGAAAATGGAAAGGAGAAATGAGTTTATATGGCTACGAGTTTCTAAAAAAGAGTCTGGAGGCTGGCAGAAGGTTTGCCCTCATGCACAACCGAGCAGAGTCAGAGAGACAGATAAAGCAGATACAACCCCCAGATATTGGTTCCTTTGAGGGCTAAAGAGACCCATGGGAGTTATGGTCATGGCCGATGGGGTTAACTACCAGGGCAGATGGCCCCTCTTTGGAAATGGTGTTTATGTGTGATGAATCTGGACTCAGATGGGATCTCCCTTCATAAGACTTTCATGCTAATGTGCTGGAGGTGCAGTTAATGTTGGGGTTTAAGATATATTTAGGGGATTTGAATCTCTGGACTGACAATGTGATAGCCAGATCCTGAGCCTCAACAGACTCCAGCACCTACAATCTGATTTATTGGACTTACCACACTCAGCTAAGATGGAGGTGAAGAAGGACAACCACCACACCATGGAGCCTAGAGTGATTACAACTGAAAATGGGAGGATTGCATCCAGCATCCAGGTGGAATCTGAGCCTCCTCTTGACATAAAGGTGCAATGGACACAACCAATCCAGTGTCCACATAGAAGAGGTGGCATTGGATTGGGAAAAGTGGACATAATGGACAAAGGGTATGGGGAAAGGCAGGAAGAGATGAGAGGTGGAGGAGTCTTCGGGACATGGAGCTGCCCTGGATGGTGCTTCAGAGGTAATCACCGGACATTGTAAATCCTCACAGGGCCTACATGATGGAATAGAGGAGAGTATGGGCCATGATGTGAACCAATGTATATGAGGTGCAGAGGTGCCCAAAGATGTACTTACCAAATCCAATGGATGTGTCATGATGATGGGAACGAGTGTTGTTGGGGGGGGGGGAGAGGGGGGGTGGGGGGGTGGGGTTGAATGGGACCTCACATATATATTTTTAATGTAATATTATTACAAAGTCAATAAAAAATAAAAAAAATAAAAAAAAAAAATAGAAAATCCACAATACTGACTATGATCAGTCCCAATAGGTGCTAACACTTGTATTCAGTATATAATATGTTAGTTTGCATAATGGCTTGAAGTTAAGGCCTTATAAGACTATGCTATATCATAATCAGCAAGACAGCTACAGAAAGAAAATCAAAACCATATCATTCTAAAGCAGGGCAATCAGTGAGTTTAAAACAAAACACTTCCCCAAACAAACAGTCAGTATTCTTACTTACAAAATAATTTAAAAATTAAAAATATAGTAGCTGCTCTAAGAAGATTTCACCAAAAGTGTCCTTAAGCAGGACTTCTAGTCTTTGGAAATATTTCAGTCATAAGAAACCACACATAATAATTTACTGCAGTTTTATACTCCTACAGCTGAAAGGAACATTAAAGTAATTGAGAACCATCTGACTTCATGAATGAGAAATTAAAGCCTCTGCCAGGCAAAGGTCAATATGGGACTTGAACTCAGGACTCCTAATTCCAATGCCAGTTTTTTCCAGTATATCAAGTTGCTTGCATCCTCTGGGTCATGAGTAAAATTTTCTTCATGTTTATCAAGTTGACTTAGAAGTAATCTCGGGGGTATAATGATGGAGGAAAAAACTTCTCTATTTTTCTGAGGATTGAGGGGAGGGTGTTAGACATAAATGTAAAATATTAATTTTAAGAAATGAGTAAATAATTAAGATATTTACAACCATAGTATAATGTTAACAACAATAATAAATCATATTTGGTCTGTAAGCAAAGTATTCATTATGACATTTGCACATCCTAGGCAACTAGTAGCCCCAAGGGATAGAACATTACAGTTCCTTCCCCTAATGATATTTTGAGCACATATCAGGAAGTATCTCAAACCACACAGTAATATCTTTAAAATAGGGATTACCTTCTGTTGGGTTTCAGGAAAGATATGCATGTTAAAGAAGGTGATAACCAATTAGGATTGTTTTACCTCTATTCCTTAGAGACCATTTCTTAGAAAAATGAAAAGTTTTCAGCAAAAACTTCTTTTAAAATGAGTGAAATTTCCAGAAAGTTGTGAAAATTAAGAAAATAATATATATGCTAATAATGAAGTAATGCAAAGAAAGATATGATGTGTTCTGACAAAAAGTGCCACTGTATTTATCTTACTGGCTAGAGGTAACGTATTTGGATTTTAATACCTTAAAAAGAATACTGATAGAATGATAACCTAACTAAAAAGACAGCATCTCTTAAAAGGTGAAAATAATAATCAGAAATAACGGCTATTTCAAATGACTGTAGAAAGAAAGGGAACAATTAGCACCAACTGTCCATCGTGTTTTCCTGGCATAGGGATCAGCGTAGCTTCCATTCCCTTCATACCCTGAGGTGTAAAATCAGTACCTGACATAGCTACAAACAAAAGCCAACTTAATGAAGGTGGAGTATCTGGTCTCTCAGAGACAGGAAGGTGTCAACTGAACAAATAATAGGCATTCCTGGCTGTCCAGTTAATGAGAAGTCAATGAGAATTTCCCTAAGAGAATAGTTTGTTTTTTGTACTGCCTTCCTTATGGTGAGCATTGCCAGCATGGCAAAGCCAGGGAAAACCAGTAAACCTATAAAGTAATGCACTTTTTAAAAGTACATGCAAGTATTTAATGATATAGTTGTTTTGTGGAGATATGGAGGCAGGGAGTGGATCTCATTTATTCTCGATGACTCTTCAAGTAGTTCTAGTGGTTTGTTATCAAGAAAAATAAAGACTACAATGAAGCACATAAATTTATTTCGTAGCATATTGAGTAACTGATAATTTCATTGTACTGCAGCTCAATTTGATATATTCAGTATTCTTAAAAAAAACATAGTTTATAATTTTGCAGTAATATCTATGTCTCAATATATAAAAAAACTAAAGGACAAAACCAAACCTAGAATAAGGTGGGGATTGGGAATAAAAACCCAAGATTACCAGATTTTTGTTGTTTCTGTTGTTTTAATTACTAAATAATAAGGAATTAAGGAATATAAGGCAAGAGTAAAATGTAAAAAAGAATAGACAAAAATTAACAAATGTTCACAATTTCAGTGCTCATTAACTGAAAAGCAAGAGAACATAATTGTCCTAGAGAAATTTCATCTTGTAAATGATATTCCAAAAATTGAATATGATGTATATTCAGACAGTGAATGGTTTTTAAAAATTTAATTACTGATTACAATGGTTCCAGGGATAATTCTTCAACCAGCTCATAGCTCTCCTACTCTTAAAGGAAAGCCTCTTCTTTAAATATGCTATTTTGGTAGAGCTGAAGTGAGTTTTCCAGATCATATTTAACAAGACCAACCTGTATTTACTTTTTGCTTCTAAAATGAAATGGCTTAATGGAAAAAAAATCTATTTTTAAATATCAAGAACTGGCTTCCAAACTAAATCTTCCATTCTGAATACGCATGAGGCAGGGTTTATGAAGAACTTCCGTATTTACAAGTATCATTAGGGCCTCTGACTTGCTGAATATTTTCCAGGAAGAGAAATATGATACAAGATACATTTCCTGAGAGTGAAGTGAGAGATGCTTGGAGTTTATAGTAAGTCATTTCTTTCCCAGCTGACATCCACCATCACCTGTCATGTTGCAAGCAATTTGGCTAACAGGGCCTGGAGGGTGAGTCTGAAACGCCTTTTCAGGGCTGGGTGATGATGTTTGAGTTCCACAGCCACAGAGATTCTGAAATCTTAGCCTTTTGTGTTTTCTGAGGGCATTCAGACAGATAGGCTGTTAATGGGAGCACGAAGCTTGTATGACTTTAATAATCACAGGCCTGTTACGATGAGCACTTGTTCACTGTGGCAATGGGATGGCCACCCATTTCAAGTGATGTCATTTAAATGAAAAATAAACAGATAAAAGCTGAATTAGAGAAGCTGCTCTTCATAAATGGGGCCCCTTTGAAGGCTAACTTTTTCAGGGGTCCCCTAGCCAAGAAAGATCAGGAAATCCTGGATCAATCCACCCCTGACCCTCAAGAGGGCCTCTGAAATCTGAAGTGTCCCTCCTGGGTCTCGGGGCTCAGTTTCTGCTTCACGATCACTCAAGAGGTCTCAGAACTAACTGACAGCTGTGGTTTTCCCAATATCATACGCTCAGTGGTTGTTTGTTTGTTTTTTATAATGTAACACTAACACTATTGTTCTTACACCTTCACTCTCATATGAATAAAGCTCAAACCCTGGCAAATTAGGCCTTTCAGAGCATCATCCCAGCTAATCCTTTCAGCATCTTCCGCCTTGACATTCTCTCTCTCTCTACACAAAATTTCTTTCATGAAGAGATTCTCATCTTCAAATGATCTCAGCCTTTAAAATAAAGGGCCTATGACCTTGAATTGAAATTCAGAAAAACATTATTCTTTTGGGGGGGGGGCGTGCTGGTACAGGTGTGATATATTTATTGAGTAATATACACTATAGTGTGAACTCAGTAAGGGGCGCGCGTGGTGTTCACCGACTGACAAAGGGATCCAGGGAACAAAAAAGGCTAAGAACCACTGCTTCAAAACCACCCTGACCCTCCCTCTACCCTCTAGACTGTGGTCCCCTGGACTGTCTGGCAAATTCTTCCTTACCTTTCAAGTATCAACTTTTCACTTTCATTGTCAAGCTTTGGCTTTCATCTGTGTTCCCTGAGTTTTTCACACAGATATCTAAAAATTCCTACTACTTTCCATAATAGTTAATTGTTGACATATTTGTCTTCTGAGAGAGACTGGAAGTAACTCGATGGCTGCTACTGTATTTTTATCCTTAAATTCTGAGTACCTAACACATAATAAATATTCAATAATCATTTGGGAATTGAATGAAATACTTTGTTAGCATTCCTCCTTTCACTGCCATCAAGGTTGAACTTAGAAACAATAGTAGTAATCCATCATATGATATTTTTCTCTATAGAGCTCATCTAAAAGCAAAGGGATTTTTATATTCTTACAGGTAAATGAGCAGAAAGACAGGCAGCATGAGTTTAACTGAGGGGATTACTCAGTATCCTGATCTACATACTTGGAACCCCACTAAGGAAGGAGAACCAAAAGTTGATAGAACTGAGGCACTGTGCTTACTGTGCCCACAGCCTGGGAGTCCAGAAACAGAGAGGGGGTCATTGAACCCTCCTGCCACCACCTCCCAAAGCACATACACATGCCACTCAACCATAACCACCGGGCAACTCTGGCCTGTGAGGGCTTCAGACAAGTAGCCATGAGCATATGTTGGTGAGATCCCATGAAGCAGCGCTTTCATGGTCGGGACTCCAAGCAAAGGCAGAGGTGGGCCTTGGCAAGATTGAAACACAAGAACAGAAATATACTTGTTCTTAAACGTCTGTGCACCTTTCCCGGGGTTCCCAGAAATAACAAGAGTAGCCTTTAAGAGGGAGTTGTAGTTCTACAGCTGTGCACATAGAGAGTAAGAGGCATAATGATTTAGGCACTGATGTTGATGTGACATCATTTGACCCCACATACTAATGAGTCCTGGGAACATTCAGATTATGCAAGTCAGAATGAGATCAGCATTATATAAAACTTATGGGAAAAAAAAAAGATGTTATTGGACCAAAAAAAAGGAAGGGAGTTTGAGGACATTAGTGAGGGCTGCATGGAGAAGGTAGGGTGTGTATTAAGCTTTCAAGGATATGCAGGGCTTCAATTGGCAGAAACGGCAGAGTATGACAAATAGAGCAAAACAGCTATACAACGGCAGTTCAGTAGAACATTTAGGCCATTGGTATTGGAGATAGGTCACCAGCAACTTTGAAAGAGAAAGTTCCATTGTGTTCAAGAAGTCCCAGTCAGATTAGAATGGGTCAAGAAGACTGAGAGGAAGTAAAGATGGCCAGGAACAGTATTCCTTTGAAAAGTTTGTAAGTAAAGGGGACCCTCAAGGGAAAATCTTTCCAGAATAGGGAAAGATTAAGTAAATTTGTAGACTAAGAGGCCGGGATACTGTGGTGAGGGGCACTGAAGACACAAGAGCAAGGGGAATCACTGGTGGATTAAGGTTTTAGAGGAGGCTGGCTAAAAGAGGATTAAGAGCACAAGTGAAGGGGTTAATCTTTGAAAGCAGAAGCATCCTCAAAGGAAGAAAGCTCTAGAAACACAGAAATTCAGAGTTAGAGAGAGGAAGCTGAGAGCGTTCAAATAATAGTTAATACTTGACACAAAACATCTGGTTGATTCAATCTCATCTTCAACCAACCAGATGTTAATTCTGCATGGCACCACCACACGTGTCCATATTAATTAAATTTTTCACTCAACTTCAGATCATTTCCAAATTACACAGATATAACCATAGTGAAAGAAATTATTAAAGTCAATTATTTGAATATATTATTCTTTTGGTTAAAATTATAAAAATTCACCTGAACTGGAATAAATGTATTTCTGGAAATGTAAGTACTAATTAAAGTGAGGCAATGGACAAGGTGAACCATGCTTATGTGAGTCACATAAAATAACACAAACAGCTTTTCTGCTACCTTACATATTTCCTTAATCTTTTTTTTTACAGTTACCATTAATATCATAGCTATATCATACTATCCTATTTTTTTTTGCCTGAATAGTGAGGATTAGACTATGCAATGCTATTTTATGAAATATAGAGTCCTATCAATTTACAAAAACCTATACAGTTTTAAATGTGTATAAATGGACAGAGGTGATGGCAACACATTATAGTGAAAAGCAGCTGATTTATTAATAGGACTGTGGCTGTAAAGGGTAGTCTATGGATGTAAATGTCGATTGAAAGAAAACTAGAGAATAATCTAGGGACTGAATAAGACAGTGAAGTAATGAGAAGTAGATGAGAATTGTGTTTAATAGTACAAATGCAAGAATGTCCTTCTGTGAACTAAAACATATATGTCACTATTGCCAGGTTGTTGGAATGTGGAGGGTCTGGGAATGTTGAAAAGCATGGGAAAAATACAATTAACATAACCTATGGCCATACTTAACAGCAATACTGTAATATTCCTGCATCAATGCCAAGGATGTACTGTATCAATAATAGGGGAGTATGGAAAAAATATGCCAAATGTATGTTTTTTACCATATTTAGTGCTAAGAGTCTGATATTATCTCATAATCTGTAACAAATGTTCCACAATAGTGTGGTGTGTTGATAAAGTGTTGTTGTATGAGAATTCTATACATGTGCATGGTTGTTTTGTAGGATCACAACTTCTGTAATAAAAATATATTTTAAAAAACTATACAGTTTTTATGCAGTTGTTATAAAGTTATTCTTAAGCATTATATTATATATATATATCTCAAAACATCGTGCACTACTGTAGTCAATTCTCTAGCTAATTCATAAGCTTAAGGTCATGTTTTTTGTGGGTCTATAACCATTATAAAAGCAATATATTTGCAACCACCAAAGGTTAATAATTAATTAATCTTCACAGCATTTTTATGGGTCAAATAAGATTAAGGACAACTGAAGTATGTGCTTACATGCTTGCTTGCTTTTGTACACACTGAAAACCTGCAGTGTACATGCCACAGGTACATACATACAACCACCACCCAAACAAAAGCTCTCCTGTCCCTTACAAGATTTAATTCAAATAAAAATAAAAAAATAAAAAAATTTACTTTATTGAATAAAACAATGGGTAAATATATTTTTAAAATCCAATATATAATCCAACAGTAGATGTAGATTAATCAATGCCTATCAAATTTGCTCAAATAATTACCAAAATGAAACACCTCATTACCATTATTTTGTAATGGCATTTGCATAAGCAGCACATTTCACTGATACCTCAAAACTCTCACAGTAAATGACACAGAGGCATTTTACAATAAGATATCCTTGAGCATCAGAGAAAATCAGACTGTCTTGCCACTTTTGATATGGCTAAAGTAGGTTGTCAATGTTTCTCTAGTTAGCAATTAGCTCATATAACATTCAATAAAATTCCCTGAATCTTAACCTCCCAGAGCCCCATCACTTGGTTCATTACATTCCTTCACCAGGGATGTCTTCCCTCTCCCCAGAACCCTATCCACCTCGGACTCTGTGGTCCCTTCAGTCTTTACAGCCCAGTTCAAATCCCACAGTCTCCAAGTTTGTTTGTTTGTTTTCATCATCTCAGCTATGAGCATGAAAAGTGTGAACATGAAAAGTGTTAAGTGTGTATTTAGGGTTATAATTAAGTTTGTTTTCATTTCATGTCCCTAAGGAAAGATATCACACCCTTCTAGGGACAAGAACCACATCTTATACTATTGTCTGTGAACTCTTCCCTGTTAGATCTCAGCAGTACAAATGAAAAACTACTCTTTTTCCCTCAAAAATAAGAAGCTCTCATCTTTTCCTTACAAAGTTTACATATAGTGAGGCTAGAAACATTAATAATTGTCACTTATCATTTCATTTTACTTGTACTTATTTCTTGTAAATGTATCGTTATGCATATATTCTCTAAAGGCAATAAGGAAGGCACAATTATTTCTTACTGTTTATAATTTTGGATTCTTAAACAAATGAGTCAATTTATGGTTTCTCCTTTTACAACTCACCAGAAACACAAATTTTAATTTCACAAGATTTCTTCTACTAGCATATGTAGGTAGACATTAGACATAAAAGTCTTCTGTGTCTTTTACATAAAAGTACAAGCATTTCTCTCAGATAACAGAATAAATGTTAAAATCCAAGAAAAAAATTTAAAGTGATATGAATACTGATCAATTACTGATATACTCTATTTCCCCCCAAAACAATACTGAATTTTATGAAATCTGAAGGATGTTAAATTTGATGTCATAATACTAAAGGTTTCCAAAACTAGCAAATGGAAATACTAAACTGATAATATTACACATTATATTGCATTTTGCTTACCATTTCTTTACTAAGCAATTAGTTATTGGTACATGTTAGTTTAGCATCCTGAATATTCCAGGAGATAAAAATGTTCTTTTAGTTGTAAAGAAGTAATTATTTCCATGAATTCTTAAAATATGTATAATGATAATCTTAAAAATTTGTCCTATAATTTTGCTAAGTTGTATAACTTAAAGAAATCAGTAATTTTATTTTTTTCATTTTAAGAAGGTATAACTTAATGATTCATCTCACATACTTGGTATGTCAAACTATAATTAAGGAAATAAAGTGACAACATTAAGAATTATGTTTAACAGTCAGTCAATCTCATAAAAACAGCTGGACAATTTTTAACTAAGTCACATTTCCTTATTTAGGAAATTTCCCATCTACAAAATGATAGAATGCCCCAAATGAAAACCCAAGGGATGTATAAATAGTCATTCTCTATAGCTTAATGGAATTGTGAAGTAATCCTTTTACTATTCTCAGCAATTAGAAGCTTCAGTATCAGAGTTCTGAACATAGTTTTGGATCTCAGAATTTAACTGGGAGTTTTGAGAACTTGGAGAGGATCCAAGGAAGAGCAATAAAAATGAAACATGTGTTAGAGAACAGGCCCTTATGAGGGATGGAATGAAAATATTGAAATCAGTCTTTTGTGAGATGCTAAAGGACATTTAGCCTTCATAAGAGAAGGGGTGGTATTTGAGCTGCAAAACCTATGAATGGCAGTAGACAATCTGTCTGTTTCTTTGCAGGTCAAAGCTTTTGCTTTTGCTTTGTACCAAAGCTTTTGCTTTGTACCATTTATCTCTCTGGAGGATTCCAGGGAGACAAGACTAGGCCTGCATTCATTCATTAGTGTAAGCCCAGAGACTAGCAAAGTGCTTGGCTTGTACAAGGACTCAATAAACCCTTGTTGAATGAAAGAATACACTCTAGGTTAGGCTGCATCCATTTTAAAACACCCCACTGCTTCTTATTCACTTATGTAGTAAAATAAATAATTGTAAGCAACTTCCGCGGCTCTTAGCAGCACACCTGTACTCCCATCTTGAGTGTGTTCTTTCACTGTGCATTAAATTCTCTTGCTACTATATAGCTAGTCCTTGAATTTTTTCCCATGACTGTGCCAAGAACCATCCTACACTAAGTTGAAGCCTTTCTTCAAGACCTTCCAGGGCCTCATCAACATCAGACTTTGGTGACCACAAAGGGACAGGAAAGTCAAGATGGGCCTAGCAGAAGACCAAGACATGGGTAACTAACTCTCCATACTCACAGACTTCCCCCTTGGGTGCCTCTTAAAACATTGGAGCACTTTCCAGCTGGACAGCCTAAAACAGAAAAAATTAATCTTTTTCTGTAATACTGACTGGCCCCAATATAAATTGGAGAATGGAGAAACATAGCCCCAAAATGGAACACTTAATTACAATACCAAACTCCAATTAGACCTTTTCTGTAAGCAACAGGAAAAATGGTCCAAGGAGCCTTATGTTCAGGCTTCCATGGCACTATATCAAAATCCTGACTTTGGAGGGAGCTGCAGTTTATGTTATGCTCATACCCCTCTATAAAAGCCAAGCAGGGTGAAATTGTCATATAGAAATCTGAATATAGAAACTATAGGGGAAAAGAAAGTTTTCCTAGGCTCCTTGACCTACCTACCCCCCACCCGCACCCTGGTCTTTTCTTTGAGAGAGCTATGGGGGAAGCGCTAGGTGAGATAAGATAGGGAAATCTAAGTTTAGCTTAGAACTCTGTCTACTAGGCTTGAAAATTAAGAATGATAGGGACAGAGGAAATATTAAAGAATAAACCTTGGTTTGCATAGTTTGCTCTATTATTCCCCAATTTTAACCTTTTAACAGCCTTGGAATGAGACTAATTATTAATCCAACTACCAAATTGTAAGTTTAAAAAAAAGCCCTTGAAAGCTCTGGAAGGGTTTTTCTAAATTATAACTGAAACAAATTGAATAATTAAAATATATTCCAGAGACTAGTAGTCAGTATGCTTTTGAAATTATTCACAATTTTTTAAATATTATGAAAAAGAAGTTTTAGTCTCCTATGGAAGAAAAGAAAAAAATCATTTCTTACATAAATTATAATTGTTTTAATTTTATTCAATTGGGTGTAAATCTCTATAAATTTATTCAGGTGTTAATAGAAAATATTAGCATTATCTATATATTAAATCTTAATGATAATAAAAATTGTAAGTTTGTGTTTAATGAAATTAAATTAAAAGAATATAGATCTGTCCTGAAGTGAACGTCTAGTTTTTACAGAACAGACTGAGGAATGTGAGATGAGACTTAAATGGATATAGAAAGCAGTAAAAGGCTTGTGAAAGTAAATTTCGTCTGTTAAAGGTGAAATGTGTCTTAGAGTGAACTAACTAGTATACGTAGTTAGGAGTAGTTATGGAAAATTTGTAAAAGCATTTTTGTAAACTGAAGAATTTCAATATAAATGGCTGATTCCAGGAAGCCATAATTAAGTAGAAATCTGAATTGATATTGATAACAAAAGATAAGTTCCTAACAGAGAAATCTGTCAGAGGCCACCTCAATCTGCACATTAAGGTGGTGGTAGGCAGGAAGATAATCTTGATTCCACTGGAAATCTTAGATTTTCATAAAATAATTGGAAAAATACTTTTTCCCCATACTGCTGAAGTAAAATACTTGTGTATTAATATAATCTTAGTAAAAGTGTAAAAGTAAAATGAAGCAAAACTTCTAATACAAGTTGTAGTTAATGATCACTAGAAATAGCTTTATTTAAGGAAATAAGGGCCCAGATTATAAGCTTTTGCAGCAGTCAAATTTATTCCTGGACTCTGATCTCTAATTATTATTTCTAAATCCTGAGATGCTTTACTCTTTGTATAAAACCTGATAGCTCCCTAGAATTTTTAAAGTACCTTTATGACTCCTGGAACCCAGAGTTAGTTAGCCAGCTCTTAAAGTTCTGAAGAAGCAGCCCTATGACTACACAAAAAGAGTGTCCATAAAAGAGCTGCCACAGGGTGGTACCTGACTAAGGTACTAGGCATCCCCATTAAATAGTCTGACCTGGTTCATATTATACAAGATTGTAAGACCTGTTCATGGCTCCAACTGCATTTGGTGCCTTATAGCAGTGGGCATGTGCACAAAACCAACATACCCTTAAGGGACTGGCAAATAGATTTCATGCATTTAGAACAGGCCCCAAATACCACACATGGTGTTTCTCCATTTGAGTTATTGGCATGGTTAGTTAGTGCGGCCCCTAGAACAACAAAGGGCTCTGCTACATCACCTGTCCCCAAAGTGGATGGAAGCACATGGCCGCTGAAGACTCCTGTGGTTTTGCCTGCAGGTGATGACTCAGTCTCCTTAGCCTACAGTGGCCACTGCCTCCAGATGGGCTCTGCTTCATAGTGCCAGAGGGAGCTATGCAACAGGCCGGTGGAACGCTGGAGCAAGCTGTCCTGTTCTCACGAGGGCTGATGGTATACTACAGTATGTCAAATGCACAAAAACATATGACAGGAGTCATACTTGCCAGAGCAGTGTGAGTAGAACCTAAAGAAACACAATTGGCTTTATGGCCTGCTCCAATGGAGGGTTAATATGAGGTTATTATAAGCATTATTCTCGCCTACTCTAAGCAAATGTCTGTGGAAGAAAGTTCCACTGTTATTTTACTCACTGGAAAAAACCATCCCCTCCAGGCACCTGTTAAACATTTGTGCTTGTGCCCTTAGCCTTCCTTTCCAGATTCACATGGCTTCTTCTAACATCTTCCTTGACTGGGTGCCACTGTAGCAACTAACCGTCAATGGAACTGCTGGATGTGCCATCCTGACCCGCACCTCACTGATGAAGTCCCTATTGGTAACATCTTAAACACATCTACATGGGTAGAAGGCACAGCTACCACTCACGTGTTCTTTCGTACAGCCTTAATAGTTGAAAATAATTCAAGCCCTGGTGTACCCTATTTCTTTCGGGTACATCTCCCTTTCTCAATAGTAAACCTTGTTTGCTGTCATTGCCACTGGTGTTATAAAAACAGCAAGCCAAATTACCAATAAACTAGGACTGATTCCTCATCCATCTGGAGGCTGTAAGATCTGTTCACCTCTCCCTCACTTGGTTCCTTCCCCTCCTTGCACCATTAGTTCTGGTCATTCTACTTTTAATCTTTGTGGCCTGCTTATTCAACCTACTAATAATTACATTTGTATCTTCCAGTCTTCAACAGCTTCACATTAAGATGATGGTCATGCAAGGATTTTCTCTAGTCCCAATCGTGAACCTCCCAGCTGATTCTCCCTTGGGATATTTAGATTTAGTAGCCAGAGAATTCCACTTCCATAATAGGTAAGGACAACATCCCAATGACAGCATGAAGTAGTTACAGAAGACAGATCGTCCTCCTTCATCACCCCTTAAGAATAGGGGATGGAATTCTCTGAGGGGAGAATGAGGTAGGAGAAGAGAGGTAAGTCGGCAATGGAGGAGGACCAATGGAAAAATTATCATCACAGAATACCTAACCTGCAGTAGAAAATCACCCACCCAAAGCCTGGTGCATTCAACCAAGGTCTACCGCCAGAAGATACCAGATGACAAAAGTCCCGCCCATCACCTGATCACCACATGCTCCAACTACCCCTCCTTGGACAGTTCCCACTCCAGTCAGCAGGAATACAGAGCCAGTGAAAAGCAGTTTTCAATCCCTCTTTTGCATAAAGCAAGGAGGGCTTATAGAAGAACTGAGCCTTTATAAGGCAACTTTCTGAACTTAGGCGCGACTCCTACAACTCCCATGAGTACGCCCGTACTCCCTTCTTGAGTGTGTACTTTAGCTTTACATTAAATTCTCTTATTCTCAGAAGAGAAAGACAGAAAAACAGAGATAGACAGATAGATATTCTAAGATACAGTTTCCATTTTTTAATTGCTACAAGTTTTTATTAAAAAATAAAACAATAAATTAAAAAAAATAATATCCAAAGCTGCTGAAGATACTGGGAAATAAGCAGCATAAATGGATAAAATAAAATAGACATATAATCAATACTTTGTACTAAAATGAGTTAGCGATTCTACTTTTATCTACAAGTCAATACTTTGAAAACAATCATAAACACGGGGGAAAATCTTTCCTCTATGTTATAAAGTTATTTATAAAAGTAAAAATCTGAAGGTAACTTAAAGGTCCAATGGTATGAATCATTCAACTGTAGCAAAGACAAAGTACAAATCATGTCACAATATACATACAACTTTTCACACATTTAGGATTATTTCCAAGTCAAGGGGCCAGTTAAGGAAAGAGTGTGTTGCCCCATGCGCTGGTTAATTTTATGTGTTGCCTTGGCTAGGTTATGGTCAAACACTGGCCTAGTTGCTACTGTGGCAGTATTTCATAATGAACTAGCATCTAAAAGTAGTTAACCTTAAGTAAAGGAGATTGCCCTCAGCAGTGTGAGTAGGCCTCATCCAATCACCTGGAAGTTACAAGGGAGAACTGAGGGTTTCGAGAATCATAAGAAATTCTGTCTTGAAACAACATGTTCCACTCCTCCCTGGCCTCCCCACAATCTTGAATGAAAGACTTCAACATCACCCCTCCTGGAATTTCCAGTCTTTGACTGCCCTGTGGAATTTGGACTCATCAGTCCCCACAATCACATGAGCCAATCCCTTACATCCCTTAACATTAATTGTTAAAATGCTAATATTAAGAGATTTGCTATATATATACTGTATATAGTCATCTAATATTTATATAATAACAATTAAATAATACATAATAATTATATAATTATCTGGAGGGACCATGGCAATCTGAGATTCAACAAGAACAACCTTTGAAATCCCCACATTAAGTCAGGTTAAGGCAACAAGTGTGCTCAATAGATACCTGATCATCAAACTCGTTAGTGCTCTTCCTACATGATCTTACCTGGAATATGCCAGAGCAAATTCAGGCACAGAAAGCACTCCCAATTTCCCCAATAAAACAGTATCTGCCTTTTCCCATGCTGACTCTGCAAGGCGACTTATTTACAAACATATAAATAGCTGCAACTTTACTCTAGCCTCATTGAAAAATCAAAATGGCCTCATGCAAGAGAAGCGTCCTAGCATACTTGGCCCAAGGAATGAAATGTAAGTGGAGATGAGCCAAGCTACTTGACACTCGCCAGTCAGCTCAACCAGATGCCCTCCAGTTTCCTGTAGTGGAGGTACCAGGGTTCTGCTCTGTAGTGCCAGAGAATTCACTTATACTGATTACTCAGGGATTGCACAGTGGTTTAGAACCAAAAGCCAGAAAACAATTTGTCATGGCTTATATTTGTGATTACACACGTTCAAAGGGAATAGCATTGCCTAAATGTGGCTATAAGTTTTCCAATGCAGCTATTAAAATAAGCTAGGTCTTTTTATATTCAGGTCCAATGAATTTTGAAAAGTTTTCATTTCAATCCTTCTGCCACCTGGCCAGAATTACAAGGGTTTAAATTGGCAGGAATAAAGTGTGAAGAGATTGTGCACTTAATTTTTTTACTTGAAGCAACAGAAACTATTGCGTTCCTTAAATTCATTAACTAAGTTTATTTACCACTAGTTAAGAAACCTCTAAACATTAAAAAAAAAAAGAGAGAGAGAGAGTTCTGTTAAAGAGAAATATTGTGCTTCTTGGCTTCTTTTCAAGATATGAATACTCAATTGTG
Organism: Dasypus novemcinctus; assembly: GCF_030445035.2. NCBI lineage: Eukaryota > Metazoa > Chordata > Mammalia > Cingulata > Dasypodidae > Dasypus > Dasypus novemcinctus. The sequence continues at coordinate 41,357,748 of NC_080683.1, read as the reverse complement.
GAACTGCTCTGCCCTAGGGGTCTAATGCCCGACATGTGAAGCAATCAAAACAGCAGCCCTTCGGAGCCCAGGTCTGTTGAAGAGCCCAGTGTGACAATCACTCATTATAATCCCCTAATATCAAATTATTCTCTTCCTTACCACTCTTGTTCCTTACCAACTAAAGAGCAGTTTATTTTAAAGGAACCATGTCATTAAACTAAAATTACCTAATATACCACAAAATAGAAGGTCTAAAAGAATCTCAGACAAAAAGTAAGCTATAAAATCTTATAAATAAATTGTTGTGCACAAATGAACCTAGTTTATACAGAGCCGCTGGGAACACACAATGAGATGACCAAGGTAATTTCCCTTTGAGTACTCATAAAGTAAGATCCTCAACAATCCTGTCTCATAACTTAAGTATTAGGCTACCCATCAGGAAATAAAAACATTCGTATATGTTTTCACCCAAAAACATGTGTGTTGCTTATTAAACCAAACAAAATTTCAGTGTTCTTTTTTTTCATTCTGATATAACCATACACTGGAATGTACATCTTGAAATCAAAGAATAAACATCATGATCATTTATGCTTTCTGCTTTTCCAATGAATCGGTTTTTCTAATTTTCTATCCATCCATCCTCAAATTACCACCAACTATATGGAGAGTTATTATTGTCTTGTATAGCTGATCAATTTAAATGGCAAGTTTTTTTTTTTTTTAAATTTCAGGTTCATCAGTAGAAAAAGACAGGTAAAGACAACTTCAGTAAATCCATTTTGAAATAAAAATGAGTATCAAGACCAAAAATAAAAATTACAAAACAGTTTACATTCTCTCTGTACCCTACACAAAATATAACACATTATCACATAAAGGCTAAGTTATTTTCTGTTAATTTGTCATGAAAAACAGTAAATGTAGAAAATAAAATTATAGAAATAATAAAATAAATGAGTTGTTTCTTAAGCTTTAAAGCCTACATTTTAAAACCTAATATTAATTATATCTACTTTAAACATAAATGATATTTCTTCAAAAATGGATTTAATTACTTTTCTCTAAGGATTATACTTCTATGTGTAAAGTGTATTTTCACTATGGAACAAAGATCAGATTACAAAGATTATTATAAACAACAAATACACAAACAGCACATTTACCACAGCATTCAAGTTACATGACACTATCAAGAAAGTTTTCTTTTTAATTTTTAAACAAATTATTTGGCATCTCCTTGGTAAATTGTCTACATAGTATTAGTAAAATGTGAACAAAAATTATTATTTTACTTACATAGTATCTCTAATAAGAAGTGCACTTCCCAACTTGAAACAGGTTTTATCACCTTCACAAAATGCACGCCTCAGAGAAAAGCTCTCTCCTAGATCAAAACCTGTGAAATGTGACAAATGATTTAGTCCAGCAAGTTTTGTTAAATTAAGTAAACTCACAGAGATATTGATTTTCAAATGGGATTTTTTTGTTGTTCTTATCCACAGACTTATTTATTTCAAATAAAATCCTGCTGTTTGGAATCTGCAAAATTTCTAGATTTCATTTTTCTCCTTTGGGATACAGGAGAATGGAATTTACTCTGCACATAGACTATGTAACCCTCTCTCTAGAGGAAAATTTGCAAATACGTTTCAAAAGACTCAAATATTGATATTCTTGAGTAGTTCATTGTGGGAGCTCTGATACCTAAAGTTAAAAAATTAGTTAAATATATTACAGTACAGCCATTCAACTGAAAACTAAGCAGTCTTTAAAGATATCATGCTTTAGAAGAATATATAATGATGTGGGAAAATGCTTGGATTTAAAATACAGTATATGTATTATGATTACGTGTGTGTGTCTATGGGTTATAGCAGAGAAAGAAAGAGAGGGAGAAAAAGAGGAAGAAAAAGGAGAGGAAGAAAGAATGAAAAAGATGGATTGAAATGTTATAGCAAAATTGTAACTGTGACTTTATTTGCCTGGTAAGATATTCTTTCTCACAATTTTTAAAAAATTTCTACCATGGATAAAACTTTTACAATTTTAAATATTTTTTTTTCTCCAAGAGGTTGGAATGTTTCTGGTCTTAAACAATATAGAACTCTGCTCTCAGCGGTTTTTCTACATCATCTTTGATTTTTTAAAATATGGATGCCATCATCTTAAATTGTAATGTCAAAGAATCATATACAATGTATTGCACAGCTGGTGATAATTTTATATAAAGTGCTTCTTTGCAAAGAATTATAATGCTTACCAGAAATTTCAAGTCTGCCTCTGTTGCCTTGTGTAAGCAGATGATTTTCTGTTCTTAAGACAGGACAAAGTTTCTCTAATATTAAAAAAAAAAAAAAGAGAATTCGCACTACATTTTCCATCAAAAATTCAAAATTTTTTTCAAATAAATTTGAAGAACACAATACAATGAAAATAAACTTTTATTAAATTTCTGTAAAATAAGGATATTATCCACTTTATAGTGTGTTTGTGGTTACATGTAATAATGCGTTACACATGTCAGTGTATGTAAATTGCTTAGTATGTAATTTGATAATGTATGTAAAGTGTCTGAAACACAGTGAGTGCTTATGTTAGCTATTATTATTCTAACACTCTAATTTTTAATATATACTTGACATTAGGAAATTAGGTGTAACAGGATAATTAAATTTTCATATTCAAAGTAAAATCTTGTATTTTAAAAATACTATTACTATATTTTAACATAATATTATTTTATAAGGAAAGGACATAAACCTCATCTACACTGTTATCATAATTACTGACTTTTTTTTTCTTTTTTAAGATCCCAAAAAGTAAATGTCATCTATTTCGATGGCAAATGAAAACAAAAACAAACGATATAAAAACATTGAGCATGTATTAATTGAGAACATACTGAAGCATTTAGTGATAGTCAAAGAAATAAAAGATAAAGTCAGTTTCTGCACATGATGAATTTACATATTTAATACCATTACAACACACTAATACGGGTATGTGCATACATTAACTTTTTATTTTGGAGGATGTGTTTATACCTAATTCTAGGTTTAGATTCTAGGAATGCAACTGTCAATTCAGACAAAATTGTTGCCAATTTTCAGACTACGTCATGATAGCTATACAATTGGATACATCTTCTTAAACTAAATTGAAATAAATTTTTGGCATCAAGCAATCAAAACCTTACCTCTTGTTTAAAACTCATGTGTGGAGTTTAAGGACCTAAAAGTTTTAATATAGAGGGGAGATAAACTGCTTAAAACCAATTTGATTTCCAACTCTGTCAAAAGTGAAAATTGTCAATTCTCCAGCTCAACCTCTGAGCTCATGAGCCCTTCACTCAACAAAAATATCACAAACCTGAGCGATGTTGACAGGATATCCTCTTAATATTGTTAACCAGGATAACAAATCATATTCTAAAGAGTGCTACCAATTAATCTGTTTTAAAAGTAAAAAATAAAATAAAATAAACTGAAATCCACATTTTTAATATACAGAGTTTGTAAAAGTAAGTGTAATTATAGCACTGAAGACTTTTAGAGATTACTGAGTTCCTTGTAAATTTCTGCCTCAGAAATTGTAACATGACTGTGAGTCCTAAAGAACAATAAAATCATTGGATAGTTTGTAAACATCACAAATTGTTGATCTGAATTCATACTAATTTTTTATAAAAATCTGGCTTATCATCCAAGACCTCTGCACTGAAAACTACAAGGCTTTGCTGAGATAAATAAAAGACCTAAATAAATGAATTTATGGATAAACCAAGTACTTATTATACAGGAAGACACAATGTTATATGTGTGTGAAAACCAGCCGGTTCTCAAATTTATTTGAAACTACAAAGAAACCAGAACAATTTATGCAAAATTGAAGAACAAACTGGAGAACTTACACTATCAGTTATCAGGAATTCTTAAAATGTGCTATTCGTGCAAGTATTGATAAACAAATCAGTGGAACAGACCAGAGGGCCCCAAAACAGAATCATGCACATACAGTCCCATTATATCTCAAAAAAGGGCCACTACATTTCAGTGGAGAAAAGATGGTCTTTTCATATAAATGGTGCTGGGTCAGCTGCATAACCATAAAGAGAAACAATGTTTCTTGACCCTAATCTCACACCATGTTCAGAAATCAATTAGATGGATCAGAGACCCAAATGTGAAAGCTAAAACAATAAAAGTACATGGAAGAAAACATAGGAAATTGACTTCATGACTTGGAGTAGGCAGAGATTTATTGCAAGGGTCTAGAAAATAGGAATCATCCAAAAAAAGATGGGTAAATTGGATTTCAATATAAATTAAAACCATTCATCAAAAGACAACATTTAAAAAGTGAAAAAGTGGGAAACGGACTTTGGCCCAGTGGTTAGGGCGTCCGTCTACCACATGGGAGGCCCGCGGTTCAAGTCCCGGGCCTCCTTGACCCGTGTGGAGCTGGCCCATGCGCAGTGCTGATGCGCAAAGGAGTGCCGCGCCACGTAGGGTGTCCCCCGCGTAGGGGAGCCCCACGCGCAAGGAGTGCACCCATAAGGAGAGCCGCCCAGCGCGAAGGAGGGAGCAGCCTGCCCAGGAATGGCGCCGCCCACACTTCCCGTGCCGCTGACGACAACAGAAGCGGACAAAGAAACAAGAAACAAGACGCAGCGAAGGGACACAGAAAACAGACAACCAGGGGAGGGGAGGGGAGGGGAATTAAATAAATAAAAATAAATCTTTAAAAAAAAAAAAAAAAGTGAAAAAGCAAACCATAGACTAGGAGAAGGGGTTTTCAATAAAATTTTCAATAAAATTATTTCAACAAAAGATCATGTCCAGACTACACAAGGAACTCTCACAAATAAGTAAGAAAAAAATTGAAAATAAGTAAGAAAAAAATTGAAAAAGTGCAAAAGACTTAAAATAAGCATTACCTAAAAGAGGGTATTCAAATGGCCAATATGCATATGAAATTCTGCTTAGCATTATTAGTAATTGGGAAATGCAAAGTAAAACCACAAAGAGATACTATTAAATGGTTAACATTAAAAGACTGACAGCACCAAGTGTTGTTGAGAATGTGGAGCAACTAGAACTCTCCTATGCTGCTTACAGGAGTGGAAATTAGTGCAATCATTTTAGAAACCTGTTCAGCAACATTTATCAGATCTAAATATACACATACTTTATGGTCTGGAAATTCAATGAACCAAGAGAAATAAGTGCAAAAAAAATGAATACAAATAGCGACCAAAAGACAAAAAATATTTATAGTAGCATTACTCATAACAGTACCAAACTGGAAACAACCCAAGTACTCAACAACAGAACAGATGAATAAATTGATGTATGTTTATACAATGAAAATTGCATAGCAATGAAAAAGAATGAACTAGTGATACAACAGTGACCTGGATAACTCTCACAGATATAATATTAGGTGAAGAAAGCCAGTCTCAAAAGAATTATATATATATAATTTGTCATAAATACATACATACAATCAATATAATATGTATAATTACAAAAATATGAAGTTCAAGAAAATGCACAACTAATGTATGTGACAGAAATCAAGGTAGTGGTTATCTTAGTAGGGTGTCAACTGGGAGGGAATACAGGAAAGCCTTCTGGGGAGCTAAGAGTGTTCTATATTTTATCTGAAGGGTAATTAAATAGAAGTGTTCACACATATGTAAAAAATCATTGCACTGTACATTTAAGATATGTTCACCTTAGTGTATGTAATGCATACCTCAATAAAAGGGAAAAAACAGCATCTCTATGAGAAAATATTTTAAGCTTATAATGATTCTTGAAAAACTAAAACAAATTACTAAATTCTCATCTAAATTTTTATAATGAGTTTGACTACATATACCTGTAATAAATGATATCCATTTTATTTTATTTTATTTTTTAACGTTATATAAAGTCTCTTTTTTTTTTTTTTGGTTGATTACATAAATGACATCCATTTTAAATTCCTCATGAAGTATGTAGAGAAGTTCCAACAGATGATTGGCAAAACAAATCTAACGAGAATAGAAAAGGATTTTCCACTATGACACTTTAGCAATGAGGAGGAGGTGTGCCAAGATGGAAACAGTATTTACCTTATTTAAATTCTTCCAAGAACTTAATGAATATAGGATGGATCTGTGACTAATGTGTCAACTTGGCCAGATAATTTTGCCCAATGTTTGGTCAAGCAAGCACTGGGCTAACTATAATACAAGGACATTTATGGACTTTAGTCACCATTCACTTTACTGCAGTGGTAAATCAAAGATAGCTGATTATAATTACATCAATCAGGGAGATTGGCATCAGCAATGAGTGATGCTTAACCCAATCACTTGAATGCCTTGAATGGGGAAGTGATTCCAGCATGAGAGAGAATTTCCCAGCTTGTCTTTGAACAGCCAACATCTCCCAGAACTCATCAAGAACCTTCATTGGACTTTCATTGCAGCCCCTGGTTGCAGCCTGCCTGTGGAACCTGGACTTGTGCATGAGAGACTCTTATAAAATCACATACTATTGACAGATATCTCTTATTGATTCTGTTTCCCTAGAGAACCCTGACTAATACAGTATCAACGTAATAAAACAGCACTTTGAAATGCATGGTATTCAGATTTCCATCATTATTTATGAAACTATTTTCCTACTAAAAATCTTCAGTTGAGAAAATCAACGGCAGTTTCATATCTTTAGAATAGGCACTATGTTGTAGAAAACTGTCATAAAAATAATTAAAACTGAAAACTATGTGGTACAAGAATAAAGGCACAATAATCTGAAAGCATGAATCTTAGGGACCTATTGTATAAAGATGTCGTTTCACTATAGGCAGGGTTCCCAGCTCAGCAGTTTGGCACGCTGTCAATGGGCCCTACTTTGGAATTTATGCTCCCCAGCATGACAGAGTTGAACTCAGTTGTGGTTTCCCTATACATGGCTCTTCTGCCCCTTACATTTGAATCGATAGTTAGTACTAAAGTCGATAGGTTTATGTCCAAGAGACCTAAACCTTTGGGCTTTTCATGTGCCAGTGAGGCCCTGAATCTCAACAGAGTTGCAACACCCACTCTCCAGTTCACTGAACTCATTCAGGACAACAACAAGGAAATGATGATGGGCAACGACCATTCCAAGGAACAGAGAAAGTCTACAATTGAGCAAGATAGTTCCATCCTTCTGCCCCATGGGATCTATGCCCCCTCTCAATTAGAGGTGGAATGGGCATCACTATCCCAGAATCCTCAGGACTGGGGAATGAATGATGGACTAGAGACTTACTATTATTCTACTATAGACTTATAGTTATTCTAGCAATGGGAGAACATTTATCATTGAGGTGGAGGCAATGGCCACCGGAGTTTCTGAAGAGAGAGAGAGGGAAAAATAGGTGAAATATGGAGGCATTTTTGGGACTTGGGAATTGTCCTGAATGACATTACAATGACAGATACAGGCCAATACATAAATTACCATAAACTACAATGTAAACTATAAACCATGCTTAGTGGCAATGCTCCAAAATGTTTTCATCAGTTGTAAAGAATGTATCACACTAATGAAGAATGTTGTTAATGTGGGAAAATGTGAGAGGGGTAGGGAGTGAGGCATATGGGAATCCCTTTATTTTTTATGTAACATTTATGTAATCTAAGTATCTTTTAAAAAAATTAAGTGAATACTTCCAGCTTAAAAAAAACTAAAGTAATTAAGACATATGATATTGGCTAAAGATTACAGGCATATAATAGAAGGTCTGTAAATAGACCTACATATATATATATAATAAATTGATTTTCAATAAAATTCCAAGGTAATTTCAAAAAAGTGTCAAGGCTGTAGAATTGAGTATCGTAAATTGGATATGTTAATTTTTTCAAGCTTTGACACATACATTTTAATGTGCTGTACTGCACAATTTTTGAGTAACTGTGAAGGTATATTGAAGACCTACAGGCAAGACATAATATCAAGCCAGGTAGAGACCATCATCACTTCAAAGTCTTCCTGAAAAGACCTAGTGCTTCAGAAGCCATTATTAAACTTTCTCCATAAAAGATGCTTTGTTTGGGGATTCTTAATCAACAGGTTTTTTTGAAAAGCAAATGCAAAAGCCCTTTTTCAAATTCTTTCTAAGATGTTGTTAGTGATTGTTAAACCCACTTTCCTTCTGATTTGGCTAAAGGTCCTGGGTAGCTTAAAGAGCTGTGAAAGTTATTGCAAAGAGGCAAAGGAAACAGAAGGGATGGCAACAAGGTCATATTTGGGTATAACATATTTTTATCTAGATTGCCTACAAAGAAAATATACATTATTTGATCTTTTCCCCTTTCTCCCTCCAAAATTTAGAATTCAGAGGACCTAAGAACAAATCATGCAAGAGAAGTTATGTGACTCTCCCCTGACCCCACATCACACAGCTCCTCAGAGTTGAAATAAAACATTTCCTTAGACAGGTTTTTTCCCCTTTGTATTGAACAGTGCTTCTCAGAATTATGTTTTAAACAAAATAATAAGAGTACCTGTGGCAGTTGGAGATATTTATGAATCCTAAAAAGAGAAAGATAATGTTTGTAAACTAATCTATTCTTCTGGGTGTGATACACTTTGACTGCATTAAATTCAGCTGAGCTTTCTTTGATTGGATTACCTGTTAAGATTGAGTTAGGGTTTTTTTTATTTGACCACATTAGTAACCTGAGTCACACCACCTTGGTGGGTCTGAAATAAACATCACTCACATGGACAGAGAGATACGAGAAGACACAGCAGATGAGAGAACTTTGTCATTTTTGATCCTGCTGTGTGAACAGAAAGCAGAAGACTCAAATAGCTAAAGTCCCAGGGAGAGATGGACCATCTGCCTGGTAGCTTACAGCTGACCTTGGAAGGAGAGTGGACACTGATATAGGAAGCCCTGAGAAACAAGCACTATGACAGCCTATAGATGAGATCAGGAAGAAGTTGGGCCCATGAAGCCTCAGAGGAAAAGGAAGCCCAGAGGGAAAGGCTGAAACCCACAGAGATCACCTACCATCTTGCTTCAACACATGGCCTCTGACTTTAGGAGGAAGTACCTCTTGTACATTGAGTTGGACTTTCCATGATCTTGGGAATGTAAGCTTTTACTCCAAATAAATACCCTTTATAAAAGCCAATAGATTTCTGGTACTTTGCATCTGCATTCCTTTGGCAGACTGATATAGTACCTAAGAAACTCTTTTTATTCATTAGCAGAACTGCATTTTGCTCCCAACCTCAGCTCTAAACACATCCCTTTAAAAAGAAATCTCCCTTACACACACATACACACACACATCACATTTCCCCCTCATCTCCAAATCTTTGTGCTATGCTCCCTATTATATTGTTAACTATTCTTGTCTTAAGATTAAATTACATGGCCTTTGAAATATATTTCTTACCAATGTTCTGGTATTTTCTATATTCATTATAAAATTATTTAATTAGTATTCAGTTTACTATAGTTTCACCAAAAGCATGTTGAATTCTCACTTTTTCACATTTTTCTCACTATTCACTGAAGGTATGTTTAATTTCCTCTTTCTCCTTTCAAGTAGCTAAGAAGTCCACACTATTCTTTTAATTTTTCACTAGGCAAAGCAATTGATTGAATATCTGGAAGATTTGTGTATGTTGATGAGGCCCATACTGAAAAAGGACTACTCACTCTCCATGGCCACAGGTGCTTCCTGCTTAGGAAAAGCCAGGAGGTGAGATAATTCCTTGTTTACTACAAAGACAAATGGGGAAAATCAAATTTAAAGACATTATGAAATATAATTGTAAATGTATGACATTAAGTTCTTACAGTTCATTGAAGGTTCTTAATATTACTGAAGCTATGTATACACTACTGATTGCAGGGAAAGAAAACATAATTTTCTGGTGAAGATGTAATTAATATTTTAACTTTGCTAAAGTGAATATATTTTCACACTTTTATACTTAAATAACAATATATTATGAATAATACAGTATCATAATATCTGACTAACTCTAAATTAAGCCTTGCTGAGAGGTCTTTGTTAATGAAATGTATAAATTCAGAAGCTTGCCCATTCACATGATATCTGGGTATATTCCAGAATCCCATGCAATACTGGAATATACTTACATTAAAAAGCTATTCAGTGTTTATCTGAACTTCAGATTTAACCGGGCATCTTGTATTTTATCTAGCAGATCTACTAACATGCCCTCATTCTATGAGGCCAGTTATGATAGTAGCTTGGATTTAGAGTTGACAGTGAAGATGGAAAAAAGTAGAAGGAATTGATATACAAGATGTGATAATGATGTGATAATGGATTAAGTGCAGGGAGGAGGGAAAAGTTGACTTCCAGGTTCCTGGCTTGTTTAGCTGAAGGAATAGTTTACTGAAATGGACCTCACTAGAGGAACACAAAGAGATTTGGCACAGAGTAAATTAATTTGTGGTGGGAGAGATTAGAAATGTTAAGTTTGAGGTGCCATTAGGATAATTAAATGGCAATGTTACTGAGTGAGTGATTAAAAATACAAGTATACATTCACAAGTAAAATGTTATAAATAGGGGGAGCATAGGAGAGAGGGGGGCCGTTGGGTATATGGGCATCCCCTATATTTTCTATGTGACTTTTCTGTAACCTAAATCTCCTATGAAGATAAAGCAAACACAATAAGACACTGGGGGAACATATGGAAGAAACTGTCACCATACATAAAAGACAACAAATCTTATAGTGATAAAAACACAATGAATAAAAATTCTTTATTTTTGTATTTTATTTATTATATTATTATTATTATATTATTTTCTAGTTACTTTTACTTGGTTAATTTTTTTGACTTTGTTTTTGGGTAGGTTTTGGATCACAGAATCATCACAAGTGTGGCAGGAGAAAGTCACTGGAGTGGGGTGTTGGTGATGGGAGATGTGTGGGGAGGGGTGCACCTGGGGCACGCCTCCAAGAGATATGAATATGTTCAAGTGTTCATGGGGTGTTTTCACAGTGAGTGGAGGCCTACACAATAACCAAAAGAGTACTGAATTCCCAGCCTGGGGAGTCCTGCTACATTCTCTGATAGAGAGGCAAGAATTCCCAAGTACATGGGCAGTGCCTAGTGAAGGAGGACAGACCATTACACCAGGACCTTGATATTGATGATTGTACTGATGAACCTTTTCTTGTGAAACTGAAACTTAGCCTAGTATTATATACCACCTAACAGCTACTTCCTGAAGCCTCCTTGTTGCTCAAATGTGGCCTCTCTCTAAGCCAAACTCAGCATATAAATGTATTACCATCCTCCCTGGCATGGGACATGTCTCCCAGGAATGAGCCTCCCTGGCACTAAGGGATTATTACCAAGCACCAACTAGCAACTGGAAAAAGGCCCTAGACCAAAAAGGAGAAATTAAATACAAATGAGTTTTTTCATCGCTAAGAGATTTCAAAGTAAGTCAGGAGGTCATTTCAGAGATTATGCTTATGTGTATCTCAGCAGGATCTCATTGACTGACACAGTAAATGGAGCCTCAAACAGAAGAGTTCCTGAGGGCTCTAGAGACATCTAGACACTATAGGCAGGGCAGACAATCTCAGGAATTCGACACCCTGTAAGTGGGCCTTACTTTGGAATATATGCTCCCCAAAGTAATACTGTTAGACTCATTTATAATTTCCCTACACATGGCTCTTCTACCTTTTTATTTGGGCCTATAATTAGCACTATACTTGTTAATTATATGTCCCAGAAACTTACATCTTCGGACTGTTCATATGTCGGTTGAACCCTGAATCTCTGCAGAGTTGCAATACTTACTCTCCAGTTCACTGGACTCACCCAGGACAACTAACAAAAGGATGATGATAGACAATGCCCATTCCAAAAAACAGAGTATCTACAACTGCAAGCAAGACAGTTGCATCCATCTACCCTATAGTATCTAAGTTTCCTCTCTATAAGAAACAGAATGGGGGTCATCATTCCAAAATCCTCAAGACTGGCAATGAACAATGGGCAAAAGTAGACTTACTATTCTTTTAGTATACTATTATAGACTTATTCTTATTTCAGCAGTGGAAGAACTTGTATCACTGATATAAAGGCTGTGGCCACCAGGAGTTCTGAGGGGTGGGAGAGGGAAGAATAGGTATAAAATAGGGGCATTTTTGGGACATTGGAATTGTCCTGTAGGACATTGCAAAGATGGATACAGGTCATTACACATTTTGTCAAAACCTATAAAATTGTGCAGGGCAAAGTGTAAACTATGGTGTACACTATAGTCCATGGTTAGTAGCAATATTTCAATATATGTCTATCAGTTTTTACAAATGTACCATACTAATGAAAGATGTTGTTAATGTGGAAAAGTGTGGGAGGGGGAGGGGGCAGGGTATATGGGAATTCCCTATATTTTTTACGTAACATTTATGTAATCTAAAGCTTCTTTGAAAATAAAAAAAAAATTTTTTTTTAATATAGGTATAGAAATCATAAGAGAAGCTCAGGCTGTGTTGGGGTGTGTTTGATATCTAAATTATATTTAAACACCCAAGAATGAATAAGATCATATAGGGAGTGAGAGGAAAAAAGGGCCAAGGATTATTCTTGGGAAAATGCAACATTTCCCTTTTCTTGCCCATTGTCCTTCTTTTGTTTTTTGATTTCTTCATATCCTCAGTCATGCAAATAGCTTATTATGGAAATATTTTTATTACCTGTAAAACCACGATTAGAATCCAAGTTCTATTTATCACTCTTCTTTTCTAGCTTGCATTAAGAATACTATTGCCAGGCGGCGGACTTGGCCCAGTGGTTAGGGCATCTGTCTACGACATGGGAGGTCTGCGGTTCAAACCCCGGGCCTCCTTGACCTGTGTGGAGCTGGCACATGCGCAGTGCTGATGCGTGCAAGGAGTGACCTGCCACACAGGGTGTACCCCGCTTAGGGGAGCCCCATGCGCAAGGAGCGCACCCCGTAAGGAGAGCTTCCCAGTGCGAAAGAAAGTGCAGCCTGCCCAAGAATGGTGCCACACACAAGGAGAGCTGACACAACAAGATGACACAACAAAAAAAACACAGATTCCCATGCCGCTGACAACAACAGAAGCGGATAAAGAAGACGACACAGCAAATAGACACAGAGAACAGACAACCGGGGGGGAGAGGAGAGAAATAAATAAATAAATCTTTTAAAAAAAAAAAGAATACTATTGTCCTTACTCATTTAGTTTTCCCTTCATCAACGGTCAAAACATGAGGTTGTGTTTTGCTTTTCTTTAAAAAAAAAAGCTTAAATATAATTCTTATTAAAAAGAGAAGAAAGGGAACCAAAATGGCTGTGCATTGAGCGATAGCTTTCTACATACGAGGTCCAGGTTCAATCCCCAGCCCCAGTATCTCAAAAAACAACTAACTAACTAAATAAATAAAATAAAATAAAAAGAAGGAAAAGGAGACCTTTCATTTCACTGTTCCTAGTTGCCTTCAGGACTCCTGTATACTTTATCTTTTGACAATATGTCTAAAAAAGAAACTTAGAGTAAGAAAGAAAGAAATGATTAACAAAAATAATATGGCTGACCAAACAGGAAATATATAGGAACACGGGCATTTTAACAGAGAAGCCACAAAAGGTCACAGAACATTTCATGCTTATCTTTGGTCTAAAGCTATTCCTCAAAAGGTTAAGAGATATATTCTTTTTATAATCATGAAGCTTTCCACTTTCAGCATTTAGGAGTTACAACGTACATTTGTCAGTAGAAGAATTCTTATGTGGTACCATACTGACTAAGAGGAATTTTTAAAAACATAAAATTCTCTAATGACAGTATAATTTATACTCCGAGTTTGAGGGCAGTGTTTGTCAATGAGTGCACGCCAAATGTAAGAATAATGTTTTTTCTTTCTAAATAAATAGAAAACTAGTATAAAAGGATTTGTGTGTATAGTTTTGGGGCCAAGTTCATAATCAATTCAAATTAAATGCTTAGCCTGAAACTTTATAAGTAAAAGAAAAATTATTATTTAAATGACATTCCATCATCTCTCTTTGTCTTCTATTTTTGCTGCTTATTTTTCTTCCTTTCAGCTAGTTTTTAATACTTTTGATGATAATTTAGAACTTTTGCCTTAGAACAGATTAAGGAAAGTAAAGGAAATTTTAATGGTTTAATACATAGGCCTTTATGTTTAAAATGAGTTTTGAGATTATGTGTTGTATATTTTTTTAATACAAATTCTCTTCCCCTACTCTCTTTGACAACAATCTGAGCTGAAACCATCGAAATCAAATTGAGGTTCATGTGCAAATATGCCTTATCCCATAGTAAAATTGGTGAAAGATTATGAAATGTCTGAATTCTTAATACCTTCAAGATTTTAAAATTCAAGTTGTTATTGAATCTCTCCATATTACTCTTGAATTCTGTCCCAATTGGGACAATCTTTCAAGTAATCATTTAACATGTCATAGAATTAAAGGACAGCAACTAAAAGACTCAATTTATCCTTCATATATTAAGTTTTAATAGTAGACTTGACAAGTTCACCGACTCCAGAGTTGAAACCCTAGCCTCTCCTTCAGATTTGCTATATTTTATTTTTAGATGTAATCACTTCCCTCCGGTAAATGGCTAGTGACCACACACACAGGTCTGCACATGAGAAAATTAAAAAGGAAACCTTGTGCTGTGAATCAGAAACCCAACACACAAGAAGAGCCCCCTGTCAGGCTGTACCCAGAGTGTCATATTCTTCAATAATCCCTATGACAGTACTGTGCTGACATTTTCAATTAAAGCAAACGATACTTGACGTTAGCAATTTTCATGGCACGTTCAGTATGTGTCCCTTCATGAGCACTGTCTAAGAAATGGCATCATGAAAATCAACTCCTTTTTCCTCTGTTAATTCTCCTAAATGCTTCTTTTAAGTGAATCTTGTAGGAATTCAGATCAGGTTTGAATTTGTGTTCTTAGAAAAATATTTCAGAAAGATTAATTAGGTAAAGTATATTGGATCAGAATATATGAATTTTAGTAGTGTCTTACATAAAATATAACCTGATTGAAGAACTGAAGTACCATAGCCACAAAAGCAAACATTCCTGGAGAATCCCAAGAACTACCAAAAGCAAAAAATTAAAAAAGCTAAAAAAATTTAAAATAGAATAAAATAAAATAAAATAAAAAGAACTTGGTGGCATAAGACACAAGAAAACCAACTGAGAAGATGACAAAAAAGAAATGTCAGTTAATTACCCAAAAGATGAATATTTCTCAAAGTACTTTCTTCAGATATCCCATATTAGATTCACCTGAGGAACTTGTTAAAGATGTAAATTACTGAATCCCACCCCTGAAATGCAAAATGGGAATTTTTGAGAGCAGGACTCAGGCATCAAGGGTCCTGGGTGATTCTAGGTCACACTAAAATTAGAGAACCACTTCTGTAAATCCCTCAAATCATCTTTCTTATCAAGATCATTTATTATACACCAGCATGTGCATAAAAACTGTATCCTACTCAACCAAAGGTTTTCTTTTCTAATTAAAAAAAGCCCTTTCTTTTCTGACTAAATTGCAAAGTATGTTACCTACTATGTTTCATAAAGAAGAGGTGTGGAAATTCAGACAAGTAGTCAACATTATCACAATAAACTCCCCCACACTATTTATTCTTTGGCCATGAGTCACTGCTGATTTATTTCTCACTAAGGAAAGAAAGTGTTTTCCCCCACAAAAGCTATACCAGACACAGGATGTCATTTATGCAATGATGGGATAGTCAGACTTTTATGTGGATTATTTTAGGAAATGTACCTCCTATCAAATTAGTAAAAGTCATTAAGACTTATATAACATGGGAAGTAGATTTGGCTCAATGGATAGAGCATCCACCTACCACATGGAAGTCCAGGGTTCAAACCCAGGGCCTCCTGACCTGTGTGGTGGGCTGCCCCACTCACAGTGCTGATGTGTACAAGGAGTACCTGCCCTGCGTAGGGGAGCCCCATGCACAAGGAGTGCATCCAATAAGGAGAGTGGGCCTGTGCAAAGAAACCGCAACCTGCCCAGGTGTGGCACCGTATACATGGAGAGCTGCCACAACAAGATGATGCAACAAAAAGAGACACAGATTTCTGGTGCCACCAACAAGAATCCAAGAGGACACAGATGAATACAGCGAATGGAGACAATGGAGACACAGAGGGCAGACAATGGGGCAGGAGAAGAGAAATAAATAAAAAATAAATCCAAAAAAAAAAAAAGACTTACATAACATTCTGAGAGATTAAGATTTATTATATCTTTATTAGTTTTTTTATGTGAAACTCAAACTCAAAAGTCACTACTATAATAAATCTGTACCTTTATAGCTAAAATTACTAAAGAAATATTAAAAGAACAAGTTCAATAAGACTCACAGTCTTAGAATACATAAAGTTATAATGTGATCCTTTGCAGAGAAAAAGCATTAAAATTTCTCTGTTTAGCAAATGCCTTCATCAGTGTGCCCAGTTTGATCAATTACTAGTTGACTTTGTAATTGAAGTGCATCTAGGCAAGTAATTTACACATGCTCAATGTTCAAGAAAAGTCTTCCAAATTAACCAAGTAATAATTGTTATAAAAAATCAGAGGTGGAAGTAAATATTTCAAATCCCCATCAAGCCCTTGTAAATGTTTATGAGATGACTGATAAATTTAACAAATGCAAATAAATGTTATTTATTTTAAGTCATCCTCCAAAGATCTGTCAACCTTTAGTTCGCCTCATACGAGATACTATGAAAACTGACTTTTAACTAAACTAAATATCCTTTTATACCTTCTATTCTTGTAACTATTTCCTTTAACTTTTCTCTAATTAAGATTACATGTGTCCCTCATTAATACTAATTAGTGATGAGTTTCTGTACTCATAATGTAATTCTTGATGAGGAAAGGGAAAAATATACATCATATATAGTGTGTGTATTATATATGTTTATGATGTATATTTATATTTGTAAATATAAATTTATAGTTGTAAATATCAAAGAGAGAAAGGAAAGGCTATTTGGACTGATAAAATATGTATATAAAAATGAGGTCATCTTAGAAATCTCCCCGCACATCATATGAAAGTCAATAGGGGAAAACAATGAATTATTATTTATTCTGTATTTGTAGGTTTAGTCTATGGCTTCTCCAACCTGAATAGGATTTGTTTTAATGATTTTTAATGACTTAAAGACTATAAATACATTTGGGGACTGGACAAAGAGGTAGCCTGGATACCTGGCTTGTCCCTGACGGTCATGGAAGTGGAAGCAGGAAGCAGGAGCACTGCCACCCAAAGCCAAACTTTCCAAGAGCCAATGTGCCTCATTGCACCTCGAAACCATGTGAACAAGTGACCACAGACCTGCAAAGAAAAAATGTTCATATTGAGGTTTATTTTATGTACTTTCTTTCTTTATCTCCAGAAAAAACTCACTACCAAAGAGAAAGCAATTAATTTTACATTATATACATAACTTATATTATACATAATTCTATAATAAATGTATGGATATCAATATATACCTTAATCTGTACTTCAAAGAGTTCTGAAAATATTTTCAGATTAGTTTCTAGTAAATTATCAATGCCCATACAGTCACTTATAAACGATTTTTTTTCTTTTTTTTAAATGCTTTTTTAAAGCCATGACACTTAAAATGATTTATATTTTTAAAATATAATTTTATTATTCATAACACTTTTTTTCTAAATATTAGTTTTACATATTTTGGCTTAACTGATATCATTATGTTTTTAATTCACTTTTGTTCTTACTGGATTAAATAATCACTGCTACTGGAGTGATTACTTACTGCAAATGTGAAAGTAATCTTTCCTTATATTTAAAAAGAAAAATGGACATATTTAATGTCTTCCACTCTTGAGCTTATTATTGGCATCATATTTATCATTAATGTGTTACTTCCCCAAATGGTTGTCTTTCTGAATGGAGATTGCTACTCTACAGATATTACAATAAAAGATTTAGTAATTACAATTCTTAAAATGGAAAATTTAAACATCATTTAATTTTTTGTAACTAATATGGAAATGAATTGCAAGTAAAAATCTAATGTCTCTCTCAGTATAGTTGACAATTGCAGTATTATTAGAATAGCTATTCTAAGAGTTCTAAATATGCAAAAAATATATTATACCAATATTTGTCATCATTCAAAGTTAAATCAAGAGTCAAATATAAAAGGATTCATCATACCAGTGTCTAAATTTAGTCATTAGACACTCTTTAGGGAGAAAAAAAAAACAACTACCGTCTTCCTTGGTATTCTGTGTGTGCCAAATACCCCAAGATCAGCATTTTAAAATTAAGTCAAGATTTTAGATATTTCTGGAAGAATAGCTGGAAGCAGCAATTGCAATATTAAAACTATATGTGTGGTTCTAAATACCAAACAGCTGGGTTTATGCTTAACTTCTTTCAAACTCTTTTATCTAGATATAGTCCCAATCCTCATTTGACTTTGTAAATTTATCCTGCCATTATTTGAAGTTAGTTAGCAACTGTTAAAGCAATTTTTTCTATTTCAAATAAAATGAACCCACAAATACTGATCTAATTTTCAGAGAGATCCTTGATTATGTTTGTATTTTTAACAAAATTATTTTTCTCTTAGTTGATAAATTAGTAGTATAATACAGTGGTTAAAAGCTTGGCTTTGGGAATAGATGTGGCTCAGGCAGTTGAGTGCCCCCTCCCACATGGGAGGTCCCAGGTCAGTTCCCAGTACCTCCTGAAAAAACAAAAAACTACAAGCAAAACAAAAGATAAAACCATCTCAGGAAAGCCAATGTGGCTCAGTGGTTGATTGCTGGCTTCCCACGTACAAGGTCCTGGTTTCAATCCCTGAACCCCAGCATGTCAAAACAACAACAACAACAACAAAAGTGTTATTCCCACTTTGCAGATGAATAAATTATTTAATGCATTAAAAGAATATAGTACAATGCTTTGAACATGTCTTCAAAAAAAAGTTCCTGTCATTATAATGGTTTGGTCTACTATTAATTAATAATAATTAGTAAAAGTTAACCATTATATTTATCTCCTCAGCCTGAGGTTACTATTGATATTTGGACAATGGAGAAGTGCCAAAGCATTCTAGATATTTATGGTCTTGAAACCTTGACTCCTGTTACAGCAACAAAGTACCCGAGAGGTATAAAGCCATAAGCATATGAACTCAATCTTGAGGTCTCCCAACAATATCCTTGGGCAATTTATAGGATAAGAACGCTTAGCTTCAACATCATTAGTACCAAAAAACCTCATTTGTCTAAAGTAACTGAAGAATAAGACGTTATGGTAAGTTGATTAAACGTAGTTATTGACATAATTATTGAATAATTGCCATTCCATCATGTCACTATAATGTCTCTCCCCAAGGTTACCAAGAACTTCTGACTTGCCAAAGAATCCTTTACTTTCCTCATCTTATTAACTCTCAGAGACATTGCCAAAAGATGACCACTCTCTGTTTTGAAACCCTTGATGTCACTGGCCTCCCTGAGTGCACACTCTTCTGCATTACCTCTAAGTACCCTTCCCAGATAGTTTTCTGCCTGATCTCTTAATATGGGGATCTATGGACCCTCCTCTCCTCTCTCTTTATAATGTCTCCCTAGGCAATCTCTCCATTCTCTTGGCTTTAAACAAGTGTCTGTAAGCTGATAAACCTAAAATTTGTATTTCCAGCCTGGCCTTTTCTCTGAAGTTTAGACTGTATATCCAAATGCCTACTCAATAACTCCTCATAGATGTCACATGGACAGTCACAACTTACTATATCCAAATTGACCTCTTGATTCCCAAACACAACTTGTTCCCCTCATGCTCTCCCCAATCAAAATAATTAGGACCCATAAAAATGTTCAAACCAGAAACTTATACATCACATTAATTCTTCTGTCTCCCTCATCACCATCTCCCATATCCATACCATCAGCAAGTCATGTCAGTGTTATCCCCAAACACATCTCAAATATCTCCACTCCCCTCAGTTCCTCTGCCAAAACTCTGATTCAGGATACCCTGGTCTAAACCCCTACAACAGCTTCTCAACTGTTTTCCCCCATCCATTGTTGATCCCTGACTAAATTCATTTCTCTACAGAGCACTAGTGCTATTTATTTACTTATTTATTTATTTTAGGAGCTACCAGGGATTGAACCTGGGACCTCATACATGGGAAACAGGTGCTTAACCACTGAGCTACATCCACTTCCCTGCAGTGTTTTTCTTTAATGAATGCTGATCATATCTCTCCCCTGCTTCAAACACATTAATGGTTTCCCATTCTACTCCAAATCTAGAACTCTTTCTATGGCCCAGAAGCCCTGAATAATCTGACCCCTCCCCACCTCTCTTGCCTTATCTGATACCATTCTCTTTACTAAAGTTTTGTTTCTCAAATCCTCACACATTTTGCAAACTCAAGGCTTTTGTGCACGCTCAAGGCTTTTGTGCACGCTCCTTACTCATCTTGTGTCCTGTTCATCCTTCATCTTCCAAATTAAATGTCACTATCTGGAAGAGCTTCTGCCTGACAAGTAAGTGTCATCACTGCATTATTCTCTAGCTCAGACTTTAATTCATCTGTGTGCATACATTTATTGCCCCCACTCAACTCTAAGTTGCATGCTAGCAAGGACCATGTCTGTCTTGTCCATCACTCTCTCTGGGAAGACTAGCCCAGGACTTGGCAAAGTGGACCTCAAAAAAAATATGTTGAATAAAAAAAAATAAGAGTCTTACAATTTTCAAATTTTAAGGTATAATGAAATACACTTATCTTTGAATCTGTAGTGATCATAATTTAATCTTTTATAATTCTCAAGACATTTCAAGATTTTTTAATATTTCAAGGGTAATTACCACAAATAACACTTCCCCGTATATTTCTAAAATGTGTTTGAGATTTTGGTTTTTCACATCCTGATTAAATGGAGATGTAGTCCATTCAGCTAGGGACATATGAAAAATCTTTCATAAAGGTCTCAAAATAAATCCTCGTATACATTTAAAAGTCACCTATTCCAGATCTTTAAACTGTGCTATAGGCATTTTGCAGGGTTGGCCTCCACAAAATAGTCAAGGGCAAAACTTCCCTCAGGTTCATTGTACGTTTCTTCTCCAGGTCCTTCTCACCATCCCCAGACACCTGCTGTTCTCAGAATGCTTCTTGCTACCCTGAACTACCTCCAGGACTTTCCCTGGATTCCCTTTTTTGGCCTTGTGCTCAACCCCCTTCCTTATCAAAACCTGCCAGTTTCCTAGTCTGTCCCCACAGGTCCCAGCTAGATGGCTATCAAGATAGTTTTATAAATGAATCCAAGAATTGTTATCACAGTTTTAGATGTTGCTCTTCCTAGAAAAGATTCAAATTTTAACACAGATCTTCAATGCTTTCTCAATGGACTGACTAATATAGAAACTCAGGAAAATATATGTGGACACAAATCACTGTTTTCTATACTTGTACAAAGATGATTTTTACATTATAAGAAGAATATGGAGCATATTGGTCATATATGGTCTCATTTTCTGAAGCATAATTTCTTTTATATATAGTATTTTATTTTAATCCTCACAATAACTTGAGAGGCAGTCCTACTCGCCCCTGATATTAGCAGGGTACAGAACAAGAAGTTCACATACCATATGTCTAGATATTTGTAAGTTAAAAAGAAAACTAACAAAACTGATAAGAAATAAGTTTATCCTTCTATCTTGATGAATATAACTTCACAAAAACCTGAAAGGCCAGGTCAAGTTTATAATTCTACAGAGTAGGCTACATGATATGAACTGGCCTCTGACCTGAACCAAAGCTCATCCCTTTTCTCTTTCCATCCCTGGCTCTGTCGGAACCATAAGGAACCTCACCCACACATATGTGAACATCCCAATAAATCTAAACCCTGCCCATACCACCTGAAAATAGCTGGCCCTTGACCACCCCTTAGGCCTAGGGATATTTACACCCCAGACTTTGTCTACCACTGGGAAAAGAAGTCTCCCAAGTACTCAGAGCTGAGTCTAGAAGGAACAGCTCAGACTTTGGGTAGCATGTCATCTTGGCCCTGTAAATCCATAACCCTGAGAGCAAATGCACACCCAGAGCAGTGTTACATCAGAGCTTCTAAAATGTAGGGCCCAGAGCAGGGATCATCTTGCTCAAGACTAAGGATAACAGTTAATGGGTTCCCATTCTACAGATATGAAGCATTAACACTCAAACGGAAAATCCCATAACCTGGGTTCAAGTCCAGGTCTGCTGGGCTAAAAACTTTTACTCTTATACCATGATTCTCACTATTAGGGTGGGGGACAGAGCTGTCATATTTCCATACACCTCCTTTTAAATTTTTACCTATTCTCCATCAACATTCTAGCCACACCCCAAATAGTTTCTCCCAGCATAATTTTGAGTGTACCCAAGCCTGGCAGTCTTCAGTACACAAACCTAAAGGAGCCTATGAACCTTCTAAAATCATCCAGACAGCCTGCCTAGAACTGATTTCTCACTGACCTGACAGTGAAGAGATAATGGCTGTCAAAAGGCCTGGCCCTGACCTCTGCCTCTAAACTATTATTCTTACCATCATTTGCCAACTGGAATAGATTTGGGGTAGAAGAATAAAAAAAAAAAAAAAAAGTCACTGTCTCTTAAAATTCCTTGATCCAGCTCTTGAAATCCTAGATAGCAATTATCAAAACTAAGAATATTTGGATTAGGACATGGATTTTTAAAACTCCCTTATGAATATCTATTTGTATAAAGAAAACACAAAAAGAACAGAAAGGAACATTAGGAATACTGAAACTTTCATTCTATTAGTATCAATAGAGTGAAGTTCCTACTATGTTCCAGTCACTGGGATTATAGCAGAGTCAAATAGGGAAAATCCCTGGTGCCACACTGGTTAAAGAAACTGAAAATAAAGAAACACATATACTCTTGGTGAAAGATAGATATTAGGACGTATAGGAAACCAGAGGAAGTGGATGAAATGGCAGACTTGCTAGATAAGATGGTCAGAAGCTGGTCAGAAGTCTCTCAGCACAAGCTTTTGAATTATAAACCAAATCAAGTCTGCCTTTGCAACATGCATACTTTTACTTTTATGGTTTCTAAGACTTTATAATGCTTATTCTGCATCTCTGAAATTTGGTGTAAGGTACAGAGGTCATGGCATTAGATCCAATACCAAAATAGAAAATAACATGAAAAGGACAAGTGAAAGAAGAAAAAGAGGGAAGGAAATAAAAAAAAAAGAATACTGATTGGTTTTATGTAAGCTGTTAAATGAGCAACAGAACATTTCGACCTTCAAAAAAGTAGGTTTTTTGAATGCCTGAAATGACCCAAGTTTTTACAGCATTTATTATAAAGACAAATTCTGTGTTACTGGGTAGGGGTTCAATTTTTAAATCAAACCTTCTTGACCACCCTCCAGTATGCCTGCATATAACCCTACCGGGAAAATCTGGTCATACTGTACATTATAAAGTGACACATTGTATAAATAAGCAAAAACAACAGGTGTTACACATCTGTTCTTTTACCAATCTGTAGTATCTATCTTTAGTGAATCTATCATAGAGGCTATAAACTACTGGAGAAAAAAACAGCTGAAAAGTCATAGCTATAGATTTATAAACCCAAGTCTATAATTGGACAAATACTCCCCAAAACTGAAGAATATATCTAGCATGGTTTTACAGTTTTATCAGTGACTGGAGTAATAAACTTGAGGTTTTCAGAGGTCTTTTGCAACTTAGGCAAGGTTTCTACATTTGTTATGTTCTAACCAAAATATCTTGACCTTCATACTTTAATTACAGGCACCATCATTAACTTAGGAGCCCAAGTTAAAAGTCATCTTTAAATTGTTCTTCAACCTCCATATCAAATTTCTCTCAAAGTCTATAAAACATGCTTTTGGGAACTGTGTGGCTCAAGTGGTTGAGCATTGGTGTATCACACATGAGGTCCAAGGTTGAATGTCTGGCCCCAGTGCCTAAAACAAAACAATACAAAATATACTTTTAGCATACCTTTTGAATCCATACCAACCTTCACTGGGACTGCCTTAGCTCATGTCCTATCATTTCTTTTTTTTTTTTCTTTTTTAACAAATCAATTTCATTGTTACCTATTAATAAAGTATACGATTCATCCACAGTGTACAATCATGCTATCTGGCATAATCACATAGTTGTGGATTCATCACTTCAATCATTATTAGAGCTTTTTCATTATTAAAATTATAATAAACAACAAACAAAAATTTCATCACTTCTCAATCTCTGCTGTACATAGTTGCTATTTCTCACTATTCTTGCTTATTTATTTACTTATTTATTTTATAGTTGTTTTATTGAGATATATTCACATACTATACAATCTATCCAAATTGTATACTCAATGGCCTTCAGTATAATCAAAATGTTGTGCATTCATTTCATCTTTAATAGCCAGAGAAGACAAAACTGCCAGCCTCTTGACCCTTAGGAAAGGGGATTCTGTCCCTCATTTCTCTTGGAGCACCCGTCATGTTTATTTGTTTGTTTTTAACCCTTTTTTTTTAATTGTCTTGAGCTATCACTCTTCTTGTCATGCTCTCTACAGATCGATGTCCAGCAGTCTCCTGCTTTGTGGGTTCCCAAAACAGCTCACTGAGGCAGCATTTTGTCCCCACTTAGGCATTTTTTTGTAGGAGCAATGATATGGGTGCTCTTAGTCTGACGCCATCTTGCCCCACCTCCCTATCATTTCTAATGTGGAAATTTCAATAGACTATTAACTAGACTTCCTGACTCCAGTCTTACTCCCCCTAATTTCATATCCCTAATGCTCAAGAATTCTGTTTCTAAAATGAAGATTTAATTACTCTAAGTGCCCTGTTTAAAGTCTTGTGACTTTTTGCTGCCCACTCCTTAAGCGAGATAGTCAAAGCTCATTAAGTGGGTTCACAACACACTGTCCAGCCTCATGTTCACCTACCTCCTTCCAAATACACTCTGTTCCATCAATCTATTCACAATTTTGAAAACGTATCAGGCTTCTGCACATGCTGCTTGTGCTGGTGGAATGTCCTTTCAATCCTTCCTCCATCTGGTGAACACTTACTTGGCCTTTGACATATAGTGCTACATCCTCTCTGAAGTCTGCGAGAACCAGTCCAGGCAGAGTTCATTACTCTCTGCCTTGTGATCCCACAAAACTCAGAAAAGACTTCTTCAGCATCCTGTGTTACACTGTAATGACTTTTTGCATTCTATGTCCCCTCTATATTAGACATCTTGGAGGAAAAAAGATTTTATCTTATTTATCTGTGACTTGTTTAAACTTGGCATAGAGAAGTTACTCATTTGATGAATTTGTAGGATGAATCTAGTCTAAGCAGTACCTTTGGACTAAAATTAAACAAATTAAAGGTTGAAATACTAGTAATATATCCAGATATGACTTAACTTTTATAGAAGGATATGGATAAAGTGAAGAATTACAGAGAAATATAGGAAAATTTACCAAAATTTTCACTGAACAAAATTTCAGTGATTTAGTGAGGCAAAAATGTGATGCTATTGAATTTGTTCTCTGCCTTCACAGAAAACATATTCCCTGGCTCCTAATGTTTTTTCCCTCTAAAACTGACCAAATCTGTCACATTTCCTCAATATTCTATTTACTTCTCCTGTCATTTCGAAACCTGTCACTACTTCCTGGGGGGGGGTCTTTCTAAACTGTAAGTTCCCTTTGAATGTGCTTATTCAATTTTCTCCATTTTCAACAAGTTGCTTGTTTTACTGACTACCTTCTCTGAATACAGTTGTCGCCATCAGCGTTTTTATACTATTCCCAATTTCAACTGCCATTACTAGACTACCATTTTTTTTCAGATATCAATTCCCGAGGCTCCATTTTTGTTAAAATTTTACTGAAGTACATCATTCATACATGAATATACATAAATACAAACATATAGTAAAATTTGTGAATTTACAAAATAAGCATGCATATCATCATACAAGACTCCCATACATCTCCCCATCACCACCATCTAGCACTGTTATGAAAAATTTGTTACAGATTATGAAAACGCATCATCAAAATATTACTAACTATAGTTCATTTCTTACATTTGGTGTATTTTCCCCCAACCCACCCAATTATTAATATCCTATATTAGTATTATATATTTGTTATCACTCAGGAGAAATGTTCTTGTATTTATGTTAACCACAGTCCATCATCCACCAGTAGACTCCCTGTGTTATACAGACCCCTGCTTTGTACAATTCATTCAAAGTGTACACTCAGTGGCTCTCATTTTCATCAGAGTTGTGATATCAGCACCTCAGTCAATTTTAGAACGTTTTCATTACTCCAAAAAGAAAAATCCCATACCCCCCCCCTCCTACCCCCTATTGTTGCCCCTTAGTATTGGAAAAATATCTTTTTGCCATTGCTACAAAATATTACAATATTACTGTTAACTATCATCCAAAAATTACATTCGTTGTAATTTTCCCATGTATCACCATATTCTTAGCGCTTTGTAAAAGAAAACCATTCTTATATTTATACTATTAATCACAATCTTCATCCACCACTGAAATCCATTATACAGTCCATAGATTATTCTCTAGTTTCCTTTCAATTGACATTTACTTCCAAAGACTACCCTTTTCAGCCACAATCACATTTATAAATCAGTAGTGTTATATTTATTATACTGTGTTACTCTCAACCCTATTCATTTTCACACTTTTACAATTAACCTTATTAATAAAGCTACATACATTAAGCATCATCTCCCATTCTTAACCCACCTTCTATTTCCTAGTAACCTATACTCTAGAGTCTATCTACATAAATTTACTCATTGTATTTAGTTCATATTAATGAGACCATACAATATTTGTCCTTTTGTGTTTGGCTTATTTCATTTAACCTCAAAAATGTCTTCAAATTCATCCATGTTACCAAAAGTGTCCCAATTTCATTTCTTCTTACAGTTGAATAGTATTCTATCGTACGTATATACCACATTTTGTTTAGCCATTTATTGGTTGATGGACATTAGGCTGGTTCCATATGTTACCAATTGTGAGTAACACTCCCAAGGCTCCAATTCTCAAGGCTAAAACTATAACAATGGCCCAATGCCACCTAAAATTTTAAATAAAAAATGTATTTTTCCTAAATTATCAACTTTTCCTAGTTTTTTTCACTTAAAGGGCTCTACTAGCTTTCTGATTTCACAATCTTACACTCTCATGGTTAGCTTTGATTTCTCTTCACAATCTATGCCTGGATGCTATTGTTCCACTCTTGGACTCATGATCTTTCTATCAATTTCTAAACTCAAAAGGAGACTTCCTCACCAGATTATCTCTTTACTGACCTACAAAATAATAATCTACAGAGCCCCTGTCCTCCCCTCTTTGCTTCTCCTTTCCAAACTCTCTTGGGCAGGTGCTTTAAGATATTTGGCCCATCCTCCTTCCCTCTGCTATCTGCCTCTCCTCATCTCAGGTTTCACCACAGCTTGAATTCTTTGTGTTACCAGGCACATGACTGCTCACTCCCACCTCTAAGCCTTCACACATGCCATTGCTTCTGGCTAGAATGCCCTCCCTGCTTGTTCTCCTCTGCTAAACCTCGTTTATTCTCTGCCTGTTTAAGATACACATTCTCAATGTATCCTGCCTCAAATAACCCAACTCTGGTCCCATTCATTCTATTTTTTCCAGCATCCTTTCAAGGTTATATATTAGCATCTCTATAGCCCCGCTAGTTTGTAATTTTGTTTATTTTTCTTTCTTCACTTGAATTTGTAGCTGCGATGCCAAGTAACCATACAGCCAAGATTTCTATTTCCCTATCTTCCCCTGCCTCTAAAACCTTTTTCTCTGTGTTGCCAGTGGGCATTTCTGCCTGCTGGAGAAAATGAACTAAAATTGCAGCTGGAGAATATTAGACTGGAGGACCAGAGAGGAGATGGAAAATTTCCATTTCTGGAGAAAACCATGGGCTCCCATCTGTTTTGGATGGTTTCCTTGGATGACAATGATTCAGATACAAAGATAATGTCCCAATTGTGATAATAATCATGTTTGGTTTTCTTTCACCTTTTCTCTATGTCTCTGACCTGTTCATGTAAGATTCAGGCTCATTCCCCTGTACTGTTGCCACACCTCTCTCCTTTCCCAGGAAACTACTTAGATTACTTATCAATTTGAGAGATCACGCTGGACATAACCTCACAGAAGCAGCTGCCACTTACTTTCTCCATTTTCCATCTCATAGAGAAAGAAAGGATTTTCTTTCCTTGATGGTCACCTTCTTTTTTCCACCCTGAAGAGAGATTCCTATTCTTTGCAAGTCCTCCACAGGAATTGTTTACATACAATTAGACGCTTTGGACCATCTGTACACTTTAACCCTCTCAACCCCCCTTTTGCAGGGGCATATCAAGACTCTACTTAGGTATTACACACCCGCCAACAAAGAGATGCTGAAAGGCCACAAACAAATATGAGCAGTTTTCATCTCTTAAAGAATTACATTCGCACTTAATTTGGGCAGAAAAAGAGGTGCAGTTGTTTTCTCTCTTTATAAGGGTGGGGTGGTTGGAGTGATTTTATTTAATTCCCTCCGCTATCAGGAAAGCGAATTTTCTCTTGAGCTCAGATCATTGTTCCTTTTCAGACTTCTCCAAGCAGAAGATGGGATTATTTAATCCTTGGAATTGGGGGTGGGAGGAAGCGGTGCAATTTATTCTTTACCCGTCCAATTCCCAACCTCTAGTTGCGTTCATGATCATTCACTGTTGCGATTCCTAGATGGTTCTATTAAAACTCCACGCACTTCTAGAATTCTGAGTTGAGTACTCCCCTTTTCTATGCCCAGCGCACTGCCCCGAGGCTGGCAATGTGTTCTGGTAACCCTCTCTCCACCCTCTCACCAATCGGTGTCTCTGAGCTCCTTCTGGGGCTTGTGTAACCTGGCCTGTCCACCCGTTCATCTGCCCACCGGCTCGGCTGCTTCCTCTCTCCCTCAATAACCTATATGGACGCACGTTTCGCTAACACGCCCGGCGGCGTGCTTGGTTCCGGTCCAACAAACTTCTGGGGGACCCTGCAGCGCCCTAGCCGGGCTGCGCGGCGCCGCGTCCGCGCTCCCGGCCCGGCGCGCCGGCGTGCTGACTGCGGGGGCGGCGGGTTCTCAGCGCCGGCGGCCGCAGGGGCCGCGTTCTCCGCGCGCCGGGACCAGGACGTTCCCGTGGTGCGGCGGCGGCGAGGACGCGGGGGACGCGGAGGACAGCAGCGGCGCTCAGCCCGGCCGCGCCGCGCATTCTGCAGGGTAATTAAGGAACAGAGCGGGGCGCCTGCGATGAGCCGGGGCGGGCACGCCGGGTCCACGGTTCACCGCCTGTGCCGTCCCCGTGAAGTCGCATTTGGGGGAAATACCCGCTGGTCGGCATAGGTAACCCTGCGCGGGAGACCTAGGCACAGACCCTCGGGTCCACTAGCTTACACCCCTTAACTGTTTCCTCGCTTCCAGGGGGGTAACATCTCTAGCCATGGGCCAAAAAAACATCTAATGGCATGAATATATACTGTTGTTTATTTATGTCCATTTAACCACAGATTTTTTTTTCTGTATTTGCTCTGTTCTCACCCGCATCAGCAGTGTTCCTGTTTCTGCTTCAGACCACATACACCCAGAAAAACCATTACAACTAAAGTATAAAGCGTAAAGCCTGCAGTTAATGAACATATAGACACAATCTCCATTGTATATAGTATATTAAAGTGGCCATGTTGTGCCAAATATTTTTTGTACCATTATTAAGCTACCTATGGAAATGCGTAATTGCAGGTGTGCACTATTTATCCTCCAAGATATATTTACATGTGCAGCACAGTTTTTGCATTTTCTTGAAAAGCAGATGCACGCAAATGACCAGCAACATGAGCACATGACATGGACCGGGCATGTGTACGAGAGATCAAGTGAAACCGCCAGTCGCAAAGCCGAGCAGCTTACCTTGAATTTGTGTTTGAGTCCCTCAGAGGCGCAGTGGAGTCCGGACAGGGCTGCCGCACCGCCGAGGAATGGCCCGAGGGAGCTCCCTGCGAGTGGGGAAGGGGGACGCATCTCTGCCCTTATTAGTCTTTCTCAGTGTGACCCTCCCACTCGGCGAGGATGGAGGACTCCGCAAGACAGAACTCTGCCAACTCACGCACAGGTTTTCCTTAATTACTACAATGTCGCCTTAGAGCTGGGAATAATGTCTTGAAGGTTTACACTTTATTAGCAGTTTCACAGATAGAATGACTGTTTGATGCAGGTGCTTAGAGTTTTTCACGTCCGTTTCTGAAGAAGTGTCTTCCAAGTATTGTTTGTGGCATACATTCACAGGTAGATAATTGGCTTTTTAAGAGTTGAACTAAAAAAGGATGCCATTTATGTTTCCATTTTTCACTTTTATGTTTGGAGTTTATATAAGTTAATCAAGGGAGTCTGTATACCTTTTCGTCATACTCATGTGACAGGTTTGTGTTGTTTTAATTTGTTTGAGCCCACAAAAATATTTTGTGATTTTTAAATATCAAAACTTTCCGTAGACTGGTGCTACAAATGCTGACTTTTAAACTCTTAGGGTTCTCTTTGAGCTTGTGAAGGTGACATATTTCTGCAGATATCTATGTAAGTATATTTATATTTATGTGTGAGTATAGTAGGTATTTATAATAGGTAATATATACACTATATATTTATAGTACAGATTTATATGTAGTAGTTATGTAGGCATATATTGATATATACATATATGTACATAAATATATATGTATATATATTTAATATATATCTATGGCTATGGATATCTAAATATATAATATTTGAAAGAAAAATCATTGTAGAATATAGAAAAGTAAGCCAGGCATTAGAAAACGTATCAATTGGCCTAATATTTTAGTTCAATACTGTCAAAGTTGAGGAAGATAAATTTTCCCCAGAAATAGGTAAATTATATTATTGATTCCTAAGGCTGAAAATCATTAAACTCAGAAGTTATGTTATGGCACAGAAATAAGCTAACATATCAGGCATATAGACCAGGGAGTAAATAAAATCAGGCTCTTAAAAAATAAAAATATTTAGAAAAACTTAGAAGATAGTTTGTTTCCACTTCATTGGAGTGAGACTATTAGTATAGTGGGTCTTAAAACCTCTAGTTATAGGTCGTCTTCATCTATAATGATGCAAGCCATGTTTGTATGTCAGGATTTAAAACTTCCTGTTGTGTTTCATTTTCATATGCTTTTCATCACTAATTTTTGGTTGACTGTGGAAAAAGGCCAAAGGAGGCAGGATATCAAATGTGTCACACTGCTCAAATGGCCATTTGAAAAACATGATTCACAAACCTTCATCATTCTCTAATTAAAAACAAACAAAAAATTATTATCTTTAATTGAACTTCTTTCTAAACAATTGTACTTTATATACCTTTTAGCTGCTAGTAAATTGAAAATAATGGCATCCAGGCTTTATTTCTTTGATAGACTTTAAATTCACCCTATTTACCTTTACTTCATACTCGACTTTAAAACTACTTAACAGAAAGTCCATTTTTTTCCTCTATAATTTGTGTTTTTTTAATCTTTTTTTTTAACAAATCAATTTTATTGGTACATAGTAATAAAGCATAAATCTATCCAAAGTGTACCACCAATGGTATTGGTGTAAGCACATACTTGTGCACTTACCACTTCATTCTTAGAGCACTTTCATTCGTCTAATAATAATAAACAAAAACAAACAAAATTCATCACCTCTCAATCGCTCTATACTTCCCCTGCCGTATATAGCTGCTATTCTTTTTCCTTCGCTCCGGTATATTTTTATTTTTCAAAAACAGTCTTCTTATAATTTGTGTTTTAATAAAAGTAAATCAACTTCATTTTAGCAGTATTTTCTTAGTCATTTAATAAACTTATAATCTTTACAAGATAGCCAAACACTGTTATATTTTTGTTTTTACCTCAAGCTGATCCTTTTTCTTTTTATAACAATGACCCAAACAGGAATTAACCAGTCTTTAATCTAAAATTTAGATCAATGAAAAAATTCCTGTTTTTCTTTCAGGAAATAGTTAGAATCTCAACTTTCATGATCACAAACTATTGTATCCGTAGGTTTTAGTCCTTTATCCTTTATTCAATAAAATTTACTGAATTTTAAAAAGTGACTTCAAGTAGAAAATACCCCTAACCAAGCATCTTTTATTTATCTAAACCAAATAAAATTAGAAATGATCAGTCTTCCCCCTTGGTTTTGAAGCTCTGCTGGTGAACAAACATCTGAAAATAAAAGGGAAATCTGACAGGATTCTGAATTCTGGCAAACAGCTTGTGGCACTTCTAACACCCAATTTAGCTGTGTGCACATGTGTACTTAAAAAAATTAAAAAGATTTCAAAAACAAACTGCTTTCAACATTTATTCCCTCATGGAAGACACGTTTAACTATTTTTATGCCATGTGAGGGACAAATCTGATTTAATGCATTAAAAAAACTTTTCCAAATTTGTAATGCCCCACTTATGTAATTTAAGCAGTTTAAAATGAACAATGAAAGTTTTAAAAATATATAATTTTGGTATCATACATTTTAAGAATGCATTTCTTCTATGCCTCACTTCTCAGTCTCTTCTCTTTTATGAATGTTTCTTTTTTTTAATTTCTTTTTTCTATACTCCCAGCCATGTTGCTTTTCTTTTTCCCTTTTCTCCCCCTTCATAGTTTCCATTTTCCAAGAAGAAAGAATTTCAGCATTGCCCCCAGCTAACTTCTTAGTTACCAAAACATAAGAGTGTTCATTCTTTATTGAATTTACAGGGCACAGCTATACATGACTCCCATACATATCCTGTGGAAATACTTCAGTGCATCAATAGTGGATGAACAGACGTTACTGTTAACTGAAATTACCAAATCTGACTTGTCATTGCTAACTGCACATCTCATTATATTTATTCCTTTTAGGCCAGTACTAAGTATGGTATCTTTAAGGGTAAAATGAAAGTAGTCATGTTATCTCTAAATTCTTGAGTAACATCCAAACTAAGTTAGGGCATCTTTTATTTTAAATGCTCTTTTAACGTTCTGAAAATGATTCTTCTTGTAGAGAAAATAATATTCCACTGGTTGTTTTTTATTTTGCTTCCATTTCTGGAAGACTTTCTAGCTCATGACATTTGCTCAGCTTAGAAATGAGAGGAAGAGGTGATCATAAATAAGACTTTCGCTTAGTTTATTAAACTCTCTAGGAATCAGTGGCTCTGAAAGGAAAATATGATAAAGGACAAATGACTGACAGGGGATAATATTTATTAATGTATATCCAGTTCTCAAAAATCAATTTTAAAAAGGAGAGGAATACCCCAAAAGAAAATAGGGAATAAGGTGAAGGGCCAATTTAAAAAAGGAATAACAAATGGTCAATAAACACATGAAAAAATATTCAACTTAATTCATATTCAAGAAATGTACATTTATAGATCCAATCAGCTCTACCCTTTTGTCAAGATTAATATTAATGATTATTCACAATGTTGGCATAAGTAAGTAGCACTCTTAACACTGCTGTAAAGAATATAAAATAATTCAGTCTTTCTTAAGGGCAAATGAGCCATGTGTTTTTAAAACCTTTGAAAAAAATACACAAAGACTCTGCTTCTTAAATTCTTTTAAAACTTTAACAGTGGTTATATCTGGATTGGGAATATAGGAGAATTTGATTTCTTTTGTTTATCTGTAGTGTCTAACGTTTCTTCAGTGAATGTGTATTATCGTTGTAATAAAAATATAACAAACATGAAAAGGTATAGTGCTTCTTATATTTTCAGCAAATTAATAAAGCAGTAGTGTTAAGAGAGTAGTGAAATTCGCCTTTCAAACACATTTTTCAATCAACTCCAGCAAGAATCCTCCAGATAAGAATTAGTAAATAACATAAAACATACAAACTTATAGACAGAGATTTCTCTAGGAGGCAGATATTAAACTGTCCATTCACTCAACACATATATTTGAACAATTCTTAAGCCTAGCACTATTGAGTATAAAAAGATAGGTTGACATCCCAGAATCCTCAGGATTGGGGAATAAAATATGGACTAGAGAGGACTTACTGGTATTCTACTATAGACTTATTGGGATTCTAGCAATGGGAGATATGGCATGTGGAGACAGTGGCCACTGGAATTACTGAGGGCAGGGAGAGAGAAAAAGAGGTGTAATAATGGGGGCATTTTTGGGACTTGGAATTGTCCTGTATGACATTGCAAAGACAGATACAGGACATTATATATCCTGCCATAACTTACCAAAGAAGTGGGAGAGAGTGTAAACTACAATGTAAACTATAATCTACACTGTGTGGCAGTGCTCCAAAATGTGTTCATTAATTGCAGTGAATGTACCACACTAATGAAGGAAGTTTTTAATGTGGGGAAAGTGGGAGGTGTGGGGAGTGGGGCATATGGGAATCCCCTATATTTTTTAATGTAACATTTTATGTAATCTATGTATCTTTTAAAAATAAAAAATACATTAAAAAAAATAGGTTGAACATGGGTACCATATTTGGTTGAATGTGGAGTTTAGTATTTAGTGAGAAAGAGAATACATAAATACAATTATAATGAGACTATGAAATAGTAAATTAAAAGAGCAATGAACAAAATAGAAATAAAATGCTTAGCTCAAAGGAGGGAAACACTGTGATCACATGTGGAAGTGTCAGAGACAAAAAGAAATTCAAAGGACAAAATATATATTTCTTTGGTTTAAATATAAATATACTTACAAAGCATTACAGAATCATAGTACTGGAAGAAACATTGTAATAAAATAATTATTTCCGAAACTGTGGGTTTACTGATTTTTAAAATAAATATGAGTTGAAATAACAAATAGAGAACAAGCCCACTTCTCTGCTTATTCCAATTGAGGAACATGAGGTTCTTCATTTCCTACAGAATTAAATCCTTTCCCTGATATTCAAGATCTTAAACAGCATCACCCCAATCTATTCCTCTCAATTTCCTTAAATATCTATGATATTGCAAGCAGATTCAATTACTTGTAACTGCAGACTGAACATGCCCTATGCTTTCTCCACACTCTTACTCATGTTGCTTCCTCCAATTGCAATGCGAAGTGGCTGTTGAAATTCTGCCAATCATTCAACAAGGCTTATTTCAGGTATTACCTACAATATGATCCCTTTCCTGACCTCCTCCCACTGAACAAAGCCTCCCCTGCTCTGAACCCACAGAGCACAGTTTGTACTCTTTCATGACAATTTACATTCTTCCACCTTGTTTCAGAAGTATTTCAGTACTCAGCCCTCCCACTTGATTGTAAGCTCTTTGAGGACTGGAATAGTGTCTTGTCATTTTTAAGAAGGCTCCAAGGACCTAGTAGAATAAATTAGTTTTTCTTAATATAACCTCCAAAGATTTGTTGAATTGAGGCCTGTAGAAGTAAAGTAACTAAGGGCTTACAGTTTTCTAACGACAAAGCACGAACTGAATCTTAGAGTTTAAGATGGAAAAATCATAGGCTCTTTTTTAAAATGATATCTAAGGAATTTAAATTACTATATTGCCAAAATAATCCCAGGATAAATTGTTCTCCTATATAAGAGACTCCCAGATCACAGCTTCTGAGGAAAGCAACACATCATGACAAAAACGTTATTAGCTGAAAATGTCTTTGTCATATGCCTGTTCTTTCCTTATTTTAAACCTAAGATAATTTTTCTTTATTAAAAATTAGAACACACCTCCATTTGTTGTTGTTGTTTTAAAACATGAAAAAATGGCCTTTAATTCATACTAACTCCTGAATGTTTTTAAACAACCAATCTTATATGCAAATATTTTTAAAAAATAGAACAATTCAACATTGGTACATCATAAATGATTAGTTAGTGCATTATGTAAAGTTTATGTCTATAAAATTGTGATTCTTTTCATTTTAACTTTTTTTTGAAACATTTATTTTCAACTTAGAACCTCTTTAGCTTATTCCATGAATATCATAGAATTGTTAAAAAAAGTCTCCATGTGTTAGGCACTGTGTTAAGTGCGTTACATATTTTATCTTTTCAAAAATCCTCCAACAACCCTATTGTCATGTATATATATAACTGAAGAATCCAAAACTGTGAACAAATCCCTGACAGATCTAGGAGCTGCACTCGGGTCTATCTCATTCCAAAGTCCAGGCTCTTATTCACTATGTTCTAGCACCTTGTCGTCAACCACTTATTCAACATTCTGCAAGCACCTGTTTTGCAACCCATTGCTACATCACTAAATAGACTGACTAAGCCAGTGCTCAAGGCAAAGTAGAGGTCTCAAAGCCAGATGGCCACAAGCATAATTTCCCTTAGATGATATTATGAAAAAGAAAAATTTGAAATAAAACCGTGTCTCTCTTTAAGGCAGGAAACAGCTTTAATTAAAAGAAAACCATGAAATAAATCATGTAGACCTAAAATTATTTTATTTATACAGATACTGTGATGCAACATACTTTGGTCTGTGTGACTTAAAAAGAAAAAAAAATTACAACATAGCAAACTAGTCAAAGAGCTTTGCTTAGCTAACTATTCAACTAAGGCAAAGTCTGATAAATTTGACTAAACTCTGTTCTCTATCAAAGGTGACAGATTTCTGTTTTTCTGATATTCAAGGACATTCTTGCTGTCAAATTATTTTACCATGAAGCCCATTTCTACCCATCTAAAATGTAAACTTCTATGTTTATAAAACCCATTTTAAGTAATTATGAGAAGTCATAAAACACAGCTACTGAAAGAAATGACAGTTCATAAATCTGTACTTATTTTTAATCATTTCAGATGTAAACATAAACAACATAAAAAGCCATTCTTTATTTTTTAATAAAGCCTCATAATTTCATTTAGTGCTTAGAAGAACCAATTCAAATCTATGCCCACTACCTTTTATCCAAAGACTTGCTTACACTGGCTGCCATACAGATACCCTAACCCTAACCCTATTCTAACCACGGTCACTTGCTGTTCAGCTGGTTCCGCTGTGGTGTCATCAATCAATCTTGGCCTCTGCCCTGGGAATATTGACTAGAGCAGGAGCCAGGTGCCATCTGAAACAGAGGAAGGCTGGTTTTTATCTATCAAGGTCAGTCTAATGTTGGAGGTATTTATTAATATGAAAGTCTTATAGTAGGTGAGAAAAATGGTGTTCTCAGGCAGTGTTCAGCTTCTTCACTCCATGCTTTTTTAGCTATTGTTGCATAATAACCTATCCCAAGACTCAGTAACAAAAAAAGAATAACCACTTGTTATTGCTTATGAGTCTTATGATTGAGATTCATCTGATCTAGTCTGGGTGTGGCTGATCTCACCTGGATTCCCTCATGCATCTACCATCAGCTGGTAGGTCACAGGGAGTTTGGATGATAGTAAGATAGCTTCAGTTGAGACAAGTTACCTCTCCTTCACACAGTCTCTCATCCCCCAGTAGGCTAGTCTAGTCCAAAAGATCACAGTGTTTCAAGACAGAGTAGAAGCCCACAAGGCTCTTGACTTGACACGCAGTCACTTCCATTATGGTATTGGCCAAAGCAAGTCTCAAGACTATATCAAATTCAAGCCTCCATTCTTTGACGGGAAAGACTTCGAAGTCGCATGGATATAAGGGGGTGAAGAACTAGGGCCAATTGGTAATTCTCATGGTTATTAGGATGCTCTAAGGGCATCTTCATTGGCCCCCACCATATCCTCTTTGGGATGTGTTTCCTCTAGAAACATGTTTCCTCTAGAACTAAGCAGTTGCCAGTACAGTTCTATAGGTTATATATCCCAACTTTTTTCACCTGGGATCATAGAAACTGAAAAGGTTTTCCACTTATTCCCTCTCAGTTGTATTTACTATTGTAAATTTGCCATCTTCTCTCTGGGACCTAAGACACCACCAGTGTCTGCACTGCTGTATGATGTGTATCTTAAAGTTCTAAAATAATTACCTGGATGCTTATAAGAGTTCATATGTTTCCCTAATTCATCTGATACCAGGGTGTGATTTGTGCTCTAAGCAAAACTGATGCCCTGCTCTAACAGGATTGTTGTGTATTTAAGGTAATGTTATAGTTCTTAATACTGTTGTCCAATTTCTTCATGTTTTATATTGGCATCCATAAAAATGACTTAATTAGTATTACAGGTATCTTTTCATAAGGAAAGTTTTAAAAAATTACTCTTATGTCATTACATGCTGTGTAAAATTAATGGACTTGAAAAAATGAATGCATGTGTTTGTGCGTGTGTGTTTTCTTCAGATAATATTGAATCCATTCTTGGGCTTAAGGCATCTCATAAAGATAGATTGTGTACTATAAAAAAATTTTGGAAGCCATGAACAAGAGAGATCAAATGCTTTATCACATCAAGGAGAACACATGCCCAAGATAACGGTCCTCTAAAAGAAATATAAATTACAGCTGGCTTTGTTTAATACCCTGGTAATATACAAGGTTGGAGCATTTGGTTTTCTGTTTTATTTGGAGACATTAGAGAAAAGAGAATCTTTCTTTATCAAATAATCATGTAAGAGGTTCTAAAGACACAGAAATTTGTGTACAGTAGGTTACATACATAATATTATATATATGTATATATTTATTTATCAAATGACTATTGATTTCCCTGTTGGGTTTATTTCTTAGGAAACAGCCATTAACACAACAGATAAGATTCCATGTTCCTTATATAAATGATAATAGAAAAGTTAACTGAGATGGACATAGTTTCAAATCTTTTCATCGATATTTTTGTTTAACCAGTTACAGATATATATCAGGATTCTTTCAGGCAATATGAATGCATAGAAATTTTTTCATATGCTAATCTTATTCTAATTAAAGATTACATTTAATGTCTGTGAATAGTTATCTCCGAAGGGCTTAGAAAAGTTGAAAATCTCCTGAAAATGCTTCCTTGTTATGCATTCAGTAGTCATTTATTTAATATTTCTTGAGAGTCACCACGCACTGGACACTGTTGTAGTCATTGAGATAAAAAAGTGAACAAAATTAATGTTCTTCTCTCATAGACCTTATTCCCCAAGGGAAGAGAAAGATACTAAATACAGAAATAATGGAATCATATATAGTACATCAGACAATGACACATGCAAGAGAGAAAAGCAAAATGTGGAAGAAGTACCAGGGTAGGGGCTGAGGGTGAGGCAAGGTACGGGTTACTGTTTTTTAAAAAGCACTTTTAAGGCAGCATTTGTAGAAACCTGAGAGAAGTAAGGGAATGAACTATGGAGATATCCAGGGGAAGAAAGAATATTGCAGACAGAAGGGAACGTTAGTGCAAAAGTTAGGAATGTGTTTGATGTGTTCAAGGAATATCACAAATGTCAGATATGCTAAAATGAAACAAGTGGGAGGGTATGTAAGAGATGGCATGTGATAGTCTGTGTTGCCTCTAATTGCTACTTGGTGGTCTATAGTAGAAGATATGCTGGTAATAGAAAGACACGCTCATTTAAAGAATATTTGAGGGAAGCGGACTTGGCCCAATGGATAGGGTGTCCGCCTACCACATGGGAAGCCCAGGGTTTGAACCTCCTTGACCCATGTGGAGCCAGCCCATGCACAGTGCTGATGCACACAAGGAGTGCCCTGCCATGCTGGGGTGTTCCCCTTGTAGGGGAGCCCCATGAGCAAGGAGTGCACCCTGTAAGGAGAGCCGCCGAGCGCGAAAGAAAGTGCAGCCTGCCCAAGAATGGCGCCGCACACATGAAGAGATGACACAACAAGATGACGCAACAAAAAGAAACACAGATTTAAAAAAGAAACACAGATTCCAGGTGCTGCTGATAAGGATAGAAGCGGTCCAAGAAGAACACACAGCGAACGGACAAAGAGAGCAGACAACTGGGGGTAGGGTGGGGAGAGAAATAAATAAAAAAATAAATCTTAAAAAAATAAAATAAATAAAATAAAGAATATTTGACAATGTGGAAGAAAATGCTCTATTTTAGTCTATCTTACTAAATTCTTTCTAGGCTTTTTACTTCTTATCCTTGAGATAAAAATTTGTCAACTTTAGACCATGTGTGTAAGAGTTCTTAATTTCACTTTACTAAGGTTTAAAAAAATTATTTCTTGGTAAAGGTTGCAACATTCATTTACCAAAGTGTCATTCAAAGAAATACTTATGAAAAATAAGGCAAGAATGAGAACTGAAATTCAACAGAATCTAGAAGAGAAGAGAGAGGCAGGAAAGGCTGCCATTGGCATTGCCATGTGACAGAGGAAAGAAGGACCAAGGATTGCCAGGAGCCAACCCCAAAATGCCACAGTCTTTGGAGAGAATGCATCACCTTGATGATTCCTTTATTTGGACACTTTCCTGGCCTCACAACTTGTCATGACTAAAAGGTCAGATTTGCATATGATAAAGAAGCATGAAGCTGGTTAAGACATCACAGCATCTTTCCATATTCTGCATCCTAAAATCACACCAACCTGGCAACTAACCACTCGGCAATGGAAACACTGAGGCACTAGAAAATTGTCTATATATGGTATGTTGTCATGTTCATAAAAATCTGCATCTTGTGGCAAAAAGAATTTAATGAAGGGAAGAAGAACAGGAGGAACTGTTGATGTGGCCCCTTTGTATTTTTTATTATTTTTTTTTATTTTTAAAGAAGCTTTAAGTTACATAAAAAATATAAGGGATTCCCATATGCCCCACTCCCTCCCCTCCTACACTTTCCCACATTAACAGTATCCTTCATTAGTGTGGTACATTTGTTACAATTGATGAACACATATTGAAGCATTGCTATTAACCATGGACTATAGTTTACGTAATAGTTTATACTCTGTCCCGCACAATTTTGTAAGTTGTGACAAAATATAGAATTGCTTGTATCTGTCCCTGTGATGTCATGCAGGACAAATCCAATGCCCTGAAAATGGCCCCATGTTACACCTATTCTTCCCTCTCCCTCCCCACAGAACCTCTGGTGGCCACTGCCTTTATGTAAATAAGAGTTCTTCCATTGCTAGAATAATAGTTGGTCTATAATATAATAATAGTGTCTACTTTAGTCCATTGTTCATTCCCAATCTGAAGGATTTTGGGATGGTGCTGCTCACTCTGCTTCTAATTGAGAAGGGGCTTAGATCCCATGGGAAAAAATATGGAATACATCATGAATTTGTGTGTCATCCTTGCACAGGAGCCATGCTAATCTTTTCTGTATCATTGCAATTTTAGTGTATTTGCTGCTAAAGTGAGCCTGATGTGACCCCTTTATAATGTGGTTAGGCACTTATGTTTTGGAGCCAGATAGAACAAGTCCACTGGCTGTGTGCTCTCAGACATATTAAGTATTTTATCTGTGTCTCATTTGCCTCAACTGCAAAACAGAAGCATAATAATAATAACTGTGTCTTACAAGCCTAATATTAAATGAAATAATTCAGGGTAAGTGATTAGTACAGTGCCTGGCGTATAGTAAATATTCAATAAATATTAATTGTTGTTATGCTATTATTTTATTGTTACAGCACTGAGCATTTAACCTTTATTATAGCATGATTTTCCCTGGGTATTAAGGCTCTTAATCTAAGTGTCTAAGTTTCAGATATGGAAACATGATTTAGCTATTCACACCTCCTTATCACTGAACAACAGAAGTTTGAGGATGTTTTTAAAAGTTACTACAATAGAGCCCTCAGAAGCCCCGCTTTTTGAGGCACTGTTTACTATGGCAGTCAATGAGATTCTGCTAAGATTTGCATAAGTGTAATCTCTGGAATGACCTCCTAACTCACTTTGAAATCTCTTAGTCATAAAAACTAATTTGTGTTTACCATTTCCCTCTTTTGGTCAGGGTCTTTTTCCAGATGCATTGCTAGTTGGCACTTGATAATAATCCCTTAGTGCCAGGGAGGCTCATCCCTGGGAGTCATGCCCCATGTCAGGGGTGGGGGTGGGAGGAAGGTAGTACATTTATATGCTGGGTTTGGCTTAGAGAGAGGCCACATTTGAGCAACAAGGAGGCTTTCAGGAGGTAGCTGTTAGGTAGTATATAATACTAGGCTAAGTTTCAATTTCAAAAGAAAAGGCTCATAAGTAGAATCATCCATATTAAAAGCCTGGTGTAATAGTCTGTCTTCCTTCACTAGGCACTGCCCTTGCACTATGGGGATTCTTGCTGTCCTATTAGAGAATGTAGAACTTCCCAGGATGGGAATTCAATATTCTTTAGGTTATTGTGTGGATCTCCACCCACCAAGACAATGCCCATGAACACTTGAACATATTCATATGCCTTAGAGGCATGCCCCAAGTGAACCTCTTCCCATGCATCCCCCCATCACTGACAGCCTTCACCAGTGATGCTCCCCTGCCACTGTTGTGAATCAGAAACTATAAGCAGGGCAGACAGCTCAGAAACTCATCACCTGTCAGTGGGCTTCACTTGGGAATTTATGTTGCCCAGTGTAA
This sequence comes from Dasypus novemcinctus, assembly GCF_030445035.2. Classification (NCBI taxonomy): domain Eukaryota; kingdom Metazoa; phylum Chordata; class Mammalia; order Cingulata; family Dasypodidae; genus Dasypus; species Dasypus novemcinctus. Next base: position 41,315,033 of record NC_080683.1, on the reverse strand, counting down.
CAGAGTTACACTCATTTACACTCGTGGCTCTTCTGCCTCTTTTATTTGAACCATAATTAGCATTATACTTGATAAATACATGCCCAAGAGACTTAAATCTTTGATCTGTTCATGTGCCAATTTAGCCCTGAACTTCAGCAGAGTTCCAACACCTACTTTAAAGTTCACGGGACTCACCCAGGAAAATGAACAAGGAGATGATAATGGACAGTTCCCATCCCAAGAAGTAGAGAGTGTCTGCAACTGCAAGCAAGATAGTTCCATCCATCTGTCCCATGGGATCTAAGCCACTTCTTAATCAGAAACAGAGTGGACATCATCATTCCAGAATCCTCAAGATTGGGGAATGAACAATGGACTAAAGTAGAAATTATTATTCTAGCAATGGAAGAAACCTAAGCATTGATACAAAAGCAGAAGCTACAAAAGGCTCTAAGGATGGGAAGAGGGAAGAATAGGTGTAATGTAGGGACATTTTCAGATCATTGGAGTTGTGATGCATGACATTACAGTGACAGATACAGGTGACTGTATATTTTGTCATAACCTACAAAATTGTGCATGACAGAGTGTAACCTATAATGTAAACTGTAATCCATGATTAGTAGCAATGCTTCAATATGTGTTCATCCATTGTAACAAATGTACTACACTAATGATGGATGTTGTTCATATGGGGAAGTGTGGGAGGGGGAGAGGGATGGGGTATATATATATATATATAAAATCCTCTATATTTTTATGTAATTTTTATATAATCTAAAGTTTCTTTAAAAATAAAAAAAAATTAAAAAGACAAAAAAAAAATCATAATTTGACTCTGCACCAAAAAGATGCAGAAGAAATTAAACCCTTACTGGTGTATTATGGGAGAAAAAATGAGTAACTTCAATATTAGTCCTTTTGTGTCTAGCTTATTTCATTTAGCATGGTGTCTTTGAGATTCATACATGCTATCATTTGTGTCCCAATTTCATTTCTTCTTACTGCTGCATAGTATTCCATCATATGTATATACCACATTTTGTTTATCCATTCATTGGTTGGTAGACACTGTGTTGTTTCCATCTTTTGGCAATTGTGAATAATGTTGTTATGAACATTGGTGTGCAAATATCTGTTCATGTTACAGTTTTCAGGTCTTCTAGATATATTTCCAGTGGGGGAATTGCTGGATCATATGGCAGTTCTATATTTAGCTTCCTGAGGCACCACCAAATTATCTTCCATAGAGACTGCACCATTTTACAATCCCACCAATAGTGAAGGAGTATTCCTATTTCTCCACATCTTCTCCAGCACTTATTGTTTTCTGTTTTTTTCTTAATGGTCATTCTATGCAGTGTGAGATGATATGTCATTGCCATTTTAATTTGCATTTCTCTAATAGCTAGTGATATTGAACATTTTTTTCATGTGCTTTTTGGCCATTTGTATTTCCTATTTGGAGAAATGTCTATTTAAGACATTTTGCTAATTTTTTTTATTGGATTGCTTACTCTTTTATTGTTGAATTATATGATCTCTTTAAAGAGAAAGAAAATCAAACCCTATTTGATATGTGATTTCCAAATAGTTTCTCCCATTGAGTGGGTGCCTAAATAATTGGAAGAACATTCCATGCTCAATGATTGGAATACTAAATATTATTAAGATGTCAATTCTACCCAAATTGATATACAGATTCAATACAATCCTGATAAAAAGTCCACCAGCCTTTTTTAAAGAAATGGAAAACCCAGTTATCAAATATATTTGGAAGGGAAGAGTGCCCCGAACAGCCAGAAACATCTTAAGAAGGAAAAGTGAAGTTGGAGGACTCTCACTGTCAGACTTTTTAACCATTAACTTATCTATAGTGGTAAAAATAGCATGGTGCTGGCATAAAGATAGACTCATTGACCAATGGAACCAAACTGTTTATGATGGTTCATAAACAGACCCTCACATCTATGGTCAAGTGATTTTTGACAAGCCCATCAAACCCACCCAGCTCAGTAAGAACAGTCTTTTCAACAAATGATTCTTGGAGAACCAGATAACCATAGCCAAAAGAAAGAAGGAGAACAGCTTTCTCATACCTTATACAAAAATTAACTGAAAATGGATCAAAGACCTAAATATAAAGTCTACAACCATAAAATACCTAGAAGATGTAGAAAAACATCTTCAAGACCTGGTGGTAGGTTATGCATTCTTAAGCCTTACACTGAAAGCACAAGCAATGAAAGAAAAAAATGGATAAATGGGACCTGTTCAAACTTAAACACTTTTGTGGCTCTAAGTACTACGTCAAGAAGGTGAATGGTCCCATAATATGAACTAAAAATGAAGAATAAACTCATGGAGTTAAAACCTAGATATAGGTTATTAGGAGGTAAGAGGAGGGTTGTGAAAGAGTACTGATGCTTAATGTATGTAGAAGTTTTAATTCATTTGACTGTAAATGTGTGGAAATGGATAGACTTGATGGTAACACATTATAGTGAGTAGCAGCTGGCCTATAAATGGAATTGTACCTAAAAAGGATAGTATGAGGATGTAGAATAATCTAGGGACAGAATAACACAGTGAACCCAAAGGTAGATGAAAATTGTGAATAGTACAAATGCAAGTACATTCTTCTGTGAACTATAACAGATATATGTCACTATTGCAGGGTGGTAGGAATGTGGGGAAGCATGGGAAAAATACAATTAATGTAACCTAAGGATTATAGTTAGCAGTGATACTGTAATGTATATCTTGCATCAATGCCAAAGATGTACTGTATTAATAACAGAGGGGTATGGAAAAATATGTCATATGTACACTGTGGACCATAGTTAGTGGTAATAGCCTGATATTATCATCTCATAATCTGTAACAAATATTCCACAATGGTGTGGTGTGTTGGTGAAGGGTTGTTGTGTGGGAATTCTACATATGTGCATGATTGCTTTGTAAGGCCACAACTTCTGTAATAAAAATATATTTTAAAAAGAGAAAAAAAAGTAACTACGATAAAAGCTTTGGTAAGTCATTCAATATTTAGTGGAACATACAGAGAACATATATGTAGCTTCTTAGTCATTATGTGAACTTTTGGTAGTTATTTCCTGTGTCAGACACCAGCAGAGGGAAGCTTCTTCAAGTTCTCAAAGAGTGGTTCCCAGATCAGCAGCATCAGCAGTGCCTGGGAACTTGTTAGAAGATGACCCCTACCCCATACCTCTTGGGGTAGGGACCAGCAAACTGTGTTTGAGCAAGCCTTTTTGGTGATTCTGATGTACACTAAAGTTTGAGAACCACTACTTAAGTGTTCCTATCAACAAGGTATTGAAATGCTAGTAGTTGTTATATAAGGAATATATTAGAAGCTTCTGTTGTTATTCATGAAAATAAACTTTATTACATCGAGTAATAAATACAAAGATATAAAAAATAAGGCAAGAACATTTATTCCAAGTCTGGAAATCATGATATGTTTAGTTACTAGATAGCGAGAGGTTTTTTATGGATCTGCTAAGCAAAGGAAAAGCATATGCTCTCTCTCGTATGTGCATAATTATGTATATGTAATGTGTGAATTTTTGTTGTGTAAATCTATTCCCAGCATATGAAAAACCTAAACCTGTCTCTGATTATATACAATGTTTAAAAATGTTCCACTCATTGGCAGGCAGGTTGTGGATTGGTGGTAAGATATTGGATATTTTTTTACAGGGTAGGGAAAAATGGCAAGAAAGAGAAAGCAACAAGAAGAAGAAGGAAAAAAATAAAACCTCCAGAAGCAAAGAATACTTCTCTCTTTTACATATGTCATTCTATATCAGCAACTGTCTATCTCCCTATCTATCTTTCTTTATATATTGAGTCTTGATATTTGTAATTGCCTATGAAAAGACTTTTTTTCTGTCATTATACTTAAAATTTAGGCATCATAGCATTAGGGTTAAAGTTTGAGTCTGAATTCCATTTTTACCATTTTCAGCCAGTACTATTATAGGGAAGTAATTTAATATTCCTCTAAGTGTCTACACTGAACAACTGTAAGGATTACCTGATATAATGTACATGGAACATCCCATACGGTATCTAATATGCAGTTAACGTTCAATAGAGTATAGTAGCTATAATTTCTTTATCTCCTCCCTGTTCTCTCAGTTCCTATGTTTAGCCAGTAACCACGTCCTATTGATTTTTCACCAGAAAAATACAGACTATGAGTTCTGTATCTATCTTATTTTTAACACGATTAACAAAACCACTCATTTATTCACTCAAACAGTACCTATTGAGCACCTGCCCTGCACCAGGAGAACTAGGAGACAAAGATAGCAGTGGAAAAGACAGAGCTACCATTAAGCTTTTGGTATAAATTGCAATGCCTTGAATACTAAATTTAGATAAAGCAGTTCTACAGTATATAGCACAGCGCCAAACACAGAGAATGATCCAAAACAGCCATAGAGTTAGTCTTTCAGAATGAAGACTCTAGAGATAATCCTGCATAATCTTCATATGATATATATATATATCCCCCTCCCCCCTGCCCATATGGCTCCCTCAGTCTATTTGCTCATTAGTTTGCTTATTGTCTGCTCATTGTTTTTGCTTGTTATTTTTGCTCGTTGTCTGCTCATTGTTTCTTCTTTAGGAGGCACCAGGAACCGAACCCGGAAGGCGGGTACCCAACTGCTTGACCCACATCTGCTTCCTGCTCATTTTTGTTTTTGTTTGCTTGCTGTCTGCTCATTGTTTGCTTGTTAGCTTTTTTTTTTTTTTTTGCTCATTGTCTGCTCGTTTTTGCTTATAGTCTGCTCATTGTTTTTGCTCATTATTTTTGTTTGTTGTCTGCTTGTTGTTTTTGCTCAATGTCTGCTCATTGTCTGTCTTCTTTAGGGAACTGAAACTGGGACCTCTCATGTAGGAGGTGGGCACCCAACTGCCTGAGCCACATCTACTCCCAACTTAATACTTTTTAATAAAATTTTGTTGCTAAGAATTGCTCAATAATGTAAGGTGATGTTTTAACTAGTAAGAGCAAAGTAGTTTGTTTACCAAAATAATAGACTTCTTTATTTAGAACATGAGAAACAGTGATAGGAAGAGTGTATCTTGCTCTTCTTGCCCTTTGCTTCCCGTCTACCCTAGCCACCACCACCCCATCGCCATCATTGACCTCCCCGCAGCCTCCCTACTGACTTTTTCCTGAGAACGTTCTTTAGTGACCCTAACTCTGAACCGCGAAATTGAGCCCTTGGCCTATTTCCCCTTCTCCAGTGCTTCCCGCACCTCCTTGGGCACAGACTCTCCCCGACCTTCCGCGGCAGGGGGAGAAGCCGCTGTGATGGTCCCAGAGCCCCCTACTCCAGGACCTGACCCCTCCCTGGCAGAGACCCGAATGGTACAGACACATGCCCCCTGTCCGGGCTCTCACGCGGCTCAGAGACACAATGCTCCTCCAGCCAGTTTCTTGGGACCTTCTTTCCTCTATCCCCCAATCTGACCTGCCTTGTGGCAGCCTCGCCAGTCCCCTCTTCCCCCCCGCGTCAGCAGCCTAGACCCTGAGAAGGGCCTTCAGAAGAATATGACACAGCAGAGTGACTCGGCTAAGGAAAGTGCTGAGACGAAGGGTTTCTGCTGCTGCCCCAAGCGGAGGGCCTCGGAGATCATGCAGCAGAAGCAGAAAAAGAAAAGGGAAGGAGGAGGAACCCGAGTAGCTTTGTGGCTTCGTGTCAGCCCACTTGTCCTCCACCTGTGTGCCTGGAGCCAGTCCCACCACCTCACAGGCCCCTGCACCAATGGATTCCCTTTGCCCTGAGTCTGCAGCGGGTCTCTTTTGTGCTTCCTTCCACTCAGGTAGTATCTCTCCCCCTGGGCCACTCCTGGAGGTGAGGGGTTTACCCCTTCCCAGTGTTTTTTATTCCTGGGGGCTCACCTCAACGTATGAAAAGTAGCTTTGTAATTCAAAACAAAAAAAAAGTTTATCTTGTCCATTATTAGAAAGGTATTTAGGGTCAGAACTGGGATTGGAAGATACTGGAGTTAACATACATGAATTTTAAAATAACCATGAAAAATATGCCCAAGAAGTTAAATGAAAATATCAGAAATTTTATCATAAAGTGAATAATATGAAAAAATAATTAAGTGGAAAATCCAGAAGTAAAAATAAAGTCACTAACTGAAGTCAATAATGCAATAAATAGGTTTAACAATAAATTAGATTCAGCAGAAGAGAAGATTGGTGAAACGAGAAGAAAAGCCTGTAGAAAATATCCATATGGAAGAATGAAAACCAATGAATAGAATTAGCCAAAGCAGCATCTAAGGCAAAATAAAATAACTAGCACACATATAATTAAAGTCACAGAAGGAGAGGAGATAGGAAATGGGTCAAATGTATATTTGAAGATAATTGCCAATATTTTCCAAGACCAATGAAAGGCATAGAGCTACAGATACAAGAAATACTGTAACACCAAAGCAAGATAAAGACAATGAAAACCTCATTTATGCATATTATAGTAAAACTGAAGAAAATTAAAAACATTTGGAGGAAACAAGACACATAATTTTAATGGAGCAATATAAGACTTACAGCTAACATCTCAAAAAAATAATGTAAGAAAAAAATCTTTAAAATGTTGACAAGAAATAGCCAACCTAGAATTCTAGACACTATAATTACTTTTAAAAGTAAATAGAAAATAAAAACATACACAGGCAAACAAAAGTGAGAGAATTCATCACCAAGAGATCCAGAAAATATCAAAGGGAGTTTTTCATGCAGAAGAAAAATAATCTTAGATGGAAGCAAAAAGTTTCAGGAAAGAAGATCAATGGAAAAGGTAAATAAGTGGTTAAAGCTAAATATATATGACTGAGAAAATAAAAATATCATGTATTTTATAGTTTAAAATATATTTATAATTAAAACATATGACAAAAATAGCCCAAATGGGGAAGGGAGTAAAATAAAGTGTTCTAAGGTCATTGAATTGTTGGGGGCAGATAGTAAAAGGACTAACTTTTTTGAGACTCTAATAAGTCAGGTATCCATCTAAGATAGCCACTGAAATAAGAGCAAAAGTGTAGCAGTTTGATATAGTTATGAATTCCAAAAATAGATACTGAATTATGTTTGTAATCTGGTCTATTACTGGGTATGACTGAGTTATGATTAGGGCTTTGATTGGACCATGTCATTAAGGTGCTGGGTTCTCACCCCTTGGTAGGTAGGGACTCAAAGATAAAAGGCATGGCAAAGGACAGAGTTGGAGTTTTTGATGCAAGTGTTCTTAATGTTGGAGTTTGATGCTTAAGTGTTAAGCTGGAGTCCCAAGGAAAGAGAGCTGTTCGCCTGATAATCTACAGCTGACCTTGTGGAGAGAGGCAAAGCCTAGAGAGCCTCATAGTCTACAGCTATCCTCGTAGAGAAAACAGGAGCTGAGCCCAGAGGAACCCAGGAAGCCTGAACCCTCACAGACATCAGCAGCCATCTTGCTCCAACACATGAAAATAGGCTGTGGTGAAGGAAGTAACTTATGCTTTATGGTCTGGTTATCTGTAAGCTCCTACCCCAAATAAATACCCTTTATAAAAACCAACCAATTTCTGGTATTTTGCATCAGCACCCCTTTGGCTAATACAAAAGGAATACATAACTAATGGAATAACAAAGGAGAAAACAAAATTTAAAAATACTTTACTAATCTAAAGAAGGCAAGAAAGAAAAGAAAAGAGAGTTCAGAACTAATGGGTCAAACAGAAACCAATTACTAAGATGTTAGATTTAAATCTCAAACTTTTGGTAATTATATTAAAAATAAATGTACTAAATACTCCAATTAAAAGTAAGGATTGTCAGAACTGATAAAATGACAAAGCCACACTGTATGTTTCCTTCCAAAACACGTAACTTAAATATCAGAATACAGAAATTTTTAAAGTAGCAGATGGAAAACATGGGCAATACAGACTCTAACCAAAGGAAAGTTAGTTTGGCTATATTAATACCAAAGTAGAATTTGAAACAAGAAACATTACCAAAGATAAAGTGATATTTCATAATGACAAAATGGTCAGGCCACCAGGAAGACATAATACTGAATTTGTTTTCATATAATAACATAGTCACAAACTATGTAAAGCACAAATTAACAGAAATAGAGAGAGTAGCTAGACAAATGCACAATATTAATGAGAATTTTTAGCATATCTCTCAGTAACTGATAAAACAAGCAGACTATAAAATAGTAGAGACACAGAAAATCTGAAACACACAATTAATAACTTTGAAATACACAGAACATGGAGCCCACAAACTTCAGAATAAAAAATCTTTTGAAGTGTTCAGGAAATACTTCCCAACTTGGACCATATGCTAAATCATAAAACAAAACTGAATAAATTACAATAGATTAAACTAATAAATAGAGTTAGAAGGAAATGCATAGCTTTAAATGCATATACTAGATTAGAAGAAAGGAAGATTTGCAATGATCTAAGCTTTTACCTCAAAAAGATAGAAAAAGAGCAACAAACTAAAAGAAAGAAGGGTAAAAATAAGAAACAAAAGGGGAGAAATCAATGGAATAGAAAGCAAAACACAACTGAAAAAAAAAATCAACGAACACAGAAGTTAGTTCTTAAGGAAGATTAATGAAGTTGACAAACCCATAGCATGAATGATCAAGAAGACAAGAGAAAACACAAATTATTAATATAAAAAATGAAAATAAGGACATAACTACAGATCTTGAAAAGACCTGAAAGAAAATTAGAGGATATTAGAAACAATAAATTCGGAGGTTTAGATGAAATAGACAAATTCCTTGAAAAGTAAATTTTACCAGAACTGACACAAGAATAAATAGCAAATCTGAATACTCCTATAGCTAGTAAAAATACTACATACATAATTTAAAATCTTCCCTCTGAGAAAACTTTAGTCCCAGATGGTTCCACCAATGAATTATAACTAATATTTAAGAAGAAATAACATCAATCTTGCACAAACTTTTTTAGATACAAGGAACACTCTCAGCAGGTTTTGTGATACTAGTATAATGACTGTGCTCAAACTTGACAAGGACATTAGGAGAAGGAACAATCTCTCTCATAAGCATAGATACAAAAATCCAAAACAAAACCTCAACAAAATCCATCAATATATAAAAAATATAATAAATCATGACAAAGTTGGGTTTATTCCAGAAAGACAAGATTGGTTTAACATTTGAAAATCAATCAGTTGTCACAATTTCCATACTATTGGTTCAAAGGGGGAAAAAATTATTAACACAATAGATGCAGCAAATGCCTATAATAAAATTCAGCTTTTATAAATAATAAAAAAACCAAGAAAAAAAACTCTTAAAAGTTTAAGAATACACAAATACTAAAACAGAGAAATTATATCTTTTTAAAAAGCTGAAACAAATATTTCAATGGTTAAATATTGAAAGCTAAATCGTTGAGATTGGGAACTAGAGAAGAATGGCTGTTATCACCACATGATCCTAGCAACAAGACAAGCAAAAGAAAGGATAAAAGGATAATAGGATTGAATAGAATAAATAGAACTCTCATTTTTCATAGACAACATGATTAAATGGTAGAAAATTCAAAAAAATCTTAGACATATTACTAGAATTAAGTGAACTCAGGAAAGTCAGTGATCAAATATTAAAAATAATTATATACCAGTAATATATAATTAGAAAATGAAAATTTTAAAAATACATTTACAAAGCAACAAAAACATTAAGTAGTAAGTAATGATTTTAGCAAGACCTCCACACCAAAAATCTACAAAATATTATAGAGGTAAATTTAAAGTTCCTAAATAAATGGAGGATAATACTACACTCATAACTTCATAGTCTACCTATTGTAAATCTATCAGTTTTTCCCAAAGTAATCTATTTCATGACTATCATAATCAAAATCTCAGAAATTAGCTTTTAAGTATATGAACAGCAATAAGCTAATTCTCAAATTTATACATAAATGCAAAGAGCTTTTAATAGACAAAGCAATCTTGGAGAAGAAAATCAGAGGATTTATACTTCCAAATATCAAGATTTACTATAAATTACAATAATTAAGACTGTGAGATATTGGTGCATGAATAGACAAATAGATCAAAATAGAGAATATAGACATAGAACACATATACATAATTTATGCCTGAAGTTAAATGCAAGGCAGTGGGGAAAGGAGAGCCTTTCAATACAGGTTTTCAATAATTGATGAGAAGGTAACTCTGACCTGACCCATTTTTTAAAAAATTCACTTCCAACTGGATTATAGATCTTCATAAAACAACAACAACAACAACAAAAGATTTTGGAAGATAATATAGCCAAATAAACTCATCATCTGATGAAAAGCAAAGATTTTTAAATAGAATACATGCGAAAATACACTATCAAAATCATGAGCGACCTTTTATTTATACTTAAATTAACTTTCATATTTTTTATTTTATGTCTCCAGATTCTATCTCTGTGTGTGTGTGTGTATTTTTTAGGTGGTACCAGAGATTGAAGCTGGGACCTCAGCTAGTCAAAGCAGGTGCTCAACCACTGAATTCCACCAGCTCCAAGACAATATATTCTTTTATATATATTTTTTAAATTTATTGAAATATATCACTCATACATAAACATACATAAACAATAAATGTATGATAGTTGTGAACTTACAAAACAAACATATATAACATCTCACCCTACCACCAATAACTTGCATTGTTTTTAAACCTTTTTAACTAATGATTAAAGAGTATTGTCAAAATATTACTAACCAAAGTATTTTCCCCAACCCACCCTATTATTATTATCTTTATATCATTTATATATGAACATATATAAACAATGAAGTGTGTAGTAAAAGTTGTGAGCTTACAAAGCAAACATGAATAACAACATATAGGGGTCCCGTACATCAACCCTCCACCAACACCTTACATTGTCATGAGACGTTTGTTACAAACTATGAAAGAACACTGTCAAAACCTACTAATCTTAGTTCTTATCTTACATTTGGTGTGTTTTTCCCCCAACCCACCCTATTGTTATTTTTAAAATATATTTTTTATGACAGAAGTTGCAAACTTATAACACAATCATGCACATGTACAGACTTCCCAAACAACACCCCTCCATCAACACACCACAGTGTGATGTATCATTTGCTACAGATAAAATAATATCATCTGATTATTGCCATGTCCATAGTGTACATTTGGCTCACATTTTCCATACTGCCTCAGTGCCAACACGGTACCTCTTTTGCATAGATGCAAGAATATTATATTATTACTACTAACCACAGTCCATACGTCACTCCAGCTGTATTTTCTCATGCTTCTCCACATTCCCAACACCTTGCAGTAGTGACATATATCTGCTCTAGCTAACAAAGGACACTCTTGCATCTGTACCATCAACCACAGTTCTCATCCACCTCTTGGTTTACTGTGCCATCCAGTTCCTAGATTATTCTCAAGCATCAGTTGGTATTTACATAACTAGACTACCATTTTCAGTCACATCCCCATTTATAAACTAGCTGTTACTGCGTGTTATCATCCACTCTATACATTTCCACAATTTTAAAGTAAAGCTAATTAAAACTTCTACATACATTAAACATCAGTAGTCCACTCAGTTCTCTTCTTATCTCCTTTAAGAATCCACCACCTATCCCCAGGTCTTGGAAGATATTTTCCAATATTTCTTCTAGAAGTTTTACGGTTCTTGCTTTTATTTTTAGTTTTTTGATCCATTTTGAGTTAGTTTTTGGATAATGTGAGAGAGGGGTCCTTTTTCCTTCTTTCAGCTATGGATGTCCAATTCTTTCAGCACTATTTGTTGAACGGATTGTTCTGCCCAAACTGTGTGAATTTGACAGGGTAGTCAAAACTCACTTGACCATACCTGTGAAGGTCTGTTTCTGAACCATAAATTTGGTTCCATTGGTCTATTGTGTCTGTCTTTAGGCCATTACCATGTTGTTTTTACCACTATAGGTAGGTATTATGATTTAAAGTCTGGAGATGAGGGTTCACTTTTCCTTTTTATGATGTTTCTGGATACTCAGGACTCATTACCCTTCCAAACAAATTTAATGATCTTATTTTCATTTTTTCTTTAATGCTGGTGGAATTTTTATTGGGATTGCATTAAATCTGTATATCAATTTGAGTAGAATTGACATCTGAATGATATTTAGTTTTCCAATCCTTGAGCATGGAATGTTCTTCCAGTTATTTAGGGCTTTTTAAATTTGATTGACATTGAGTTGCAGTTTTCTGAATACAAGTGCTTTACATCATTGGTTAAATTTATTCCTGACTATTTGAGTGTTATCTGTCATATTTTATTTTCACCACTCTTTTGACACTTTTAGTTACTTTTATTGATATAATCTTCATTTCTAGACTCTCTTCCAGCCCCTCTCTCCTGTCTTTTCTTTTCAGGCTCTAGCACACCCTTTAGTATTTCCTGAAAATCTGGCCTCTTGCTTAGAAATTCTCTCAGTTTCTGTTTATCTGTGAATATTCTAATTTTGCCCTCATTTTTGAAAGACAATCTTGCTGGATATAAGATTCTTGGCTGGAAGTTTTTCTCTGGTAGTATCTTAAATATATCATAACACTGTCTTCTTGCCTCCATGGTTTCTGGTGAGAAATCAGCACTTAATCTTATTGGGTATCCCTTATATGTTATGCATTGCTTTTCTCTTCTGGTCTCAGAATTCTCTTTGTCCTTGGCCTTTGACATTCTGATGAGTATGTGTCTTGGAGTTGGTCTATTTGGATATTTTCGGATGGAAGTACTGTTGTGCTGCTTGGACAGGGATATCTATGTCCTTCAATAGGGTTGGGAAATTTTCTACCATGATTTCTTTAAATATTCCTTCTGCTCCTTTTCCCTTCTTTTCTCCTTCTGGGACACCCATGACATGTATGGTTGCACATCTCTGGCTGTCATTTAGTTCCCTGAGATGCTGTTCAATTTTTTCCATTCTTTTCTTCATCTGTTCTTTTGTATGTTCACTTTCAGAGGCCATTTCTTCAAATTCACCAATCCTTTCTTCTGCCTTCACAAATCTGCTATTATATGATTCCAGTGTTTTTTTTAAATTTCATTTGTTGTGCCTTTCATTCCCATAAGATCTGCTATTTTTCTATGTCTGCTTTCAAATTCTTCTTTGTGCTCATGCAATGTCTTCTTAATAGCCTTAATTCCTTTAACCATCTCATTGAATTTATAAAGATTTGTTTGAACATCTATAATTAGTTGTCTCAACTCCCTTATGTCATCTGGAGGTTCATCTTGTTCCATTAACTGGGCCATAGCTTTCTGTTTCTTGGTATGGATTATAATTTTTTGTTGATGTCATCGCATCTGGCTTACTAAAGTATTTTTTCTGGGTGCATTTTTTTCTCTTTAGTTTAGGGCTTCCTATTGTTTCTCCCTTGCTGGTTATGCAGTAGGAGCCAAGCATGTAGTTAGTGCTCTAAGTTGTGGAGGCTCAAGTGCCCTCATTGTACCAGGGATCAATGAAGCTTCTTCCAACTTTCTCCTTTGCCAGGGGTAGGGACAGAGTCACAGCTATGTGGAATAATCCATGTGCAGACCTAGACCATAGTTGCCCAGAGAGACTGATGAAGCTTCACATCCCTTTCTCCCCTACCTGGGGCAGGAATGGAGCTGCAGGTGTGGGCAGCAATCTATGCAGTGCAGGTCCTAAGATGACCGCAGTTGCCCTGGTAGTCTTATTTTCAGTCTATGGCAGCCAAAGTTACCTGCAGTTACCTGTATAGGCTCGTGCAGGGTTCCTCAGCCTCCTCCCTGCCATAGGTGGGGCTGAAGCCTAGGCGGGCTGCAGGCTGATCTGCGTGAAAAAAACTGGTTCCTGCCAACACTGAGAATTTCAGTCAGCCTGGCTTCCCCTCAGGTGGGGGGTGGCATCAGAATGGTGGCTACTGGCCTCTTTCTGATTTGGGCTTGTTCTCACCCCAGGGTTATCTCTTAGCCAGCCAAGTCTCCCAATCAGTAGCTGAAATCTGCAGCCAACCATCTCCTCCTCCCCGTTTCTGGGAAATGGAGCTTCCAATTCTTGTCACAGAGCAGCTCCTGGGGCAGCTTGTGCCGCCAGAGTAGGATGATCACATGCAGCTTGGCCAGTAATTTCCTGGAGAGGCTGGCACTGGTCCCCGCAGCTTCCTCACTCCTGGAGGTGGCACTGGGACCTAGGCTAGACCTGCAATATGATCTGGATGGGAAGAAGCCAATCCCCACCAGCACTGTGTTCTCAGTCTGCCCCGCTTCCCCTCGTGCCAGGCGTAGAGATAAGATGGCTGCTCCCGGCCTCTTTCTGACCTGGACAGGCTCAAACCTTAGCTGTTCTCAGGATCATACTGTAGCCCACTGAATTTCCTCATCATCTCTTCCTCCCCCGTTTCAGGGAAGTGCAGCTTTCAATTCCAGCTGTGGAAAAGCTCCAGAGGCAGCTTGTGCCTCCAGTGGAGGATGGGCACCAGCCTCCGTGGTGTGGAGCACTCTACTTACGAGTCTTCTCTGCAGATGGGCAGTCTCCTCCTTCCACTCCCCCAAGGACACTGCAGGATGCTTTTCTGGTCTCTTGGAGCCCCCAAATAGGTGCTTCAGCTAGCTCCAGAGAGCTCTGGGTGTTTGCTAACTGCTCTGTAGCAGGAGGTGACTCTAGGAGCTCCTTACTCCACTGCCATATTGCTGGTTCTCCATGACACTATATTTTTAACTATCACATTGAACAAAACAATTATTTCTAATCATCTTCAATGTTGATTATTCAATCTTTTGCTTTGTTCAATGACCTTTATTTTTCTGTAAAAATTTATGAAATATTTTAAGCATATAGCAAACTTTTAAAATATATTTATATTCTTGTTTATAAGCTCTCCCAGAATAGATCGTAATGCTCCATTTCCATAGAAACTTTGGGACAATATTTTGAAAGAAATCTAAAACTAATTCTCTTTTTATGCTCATTATTTACTTACCATAGATCACAGAATTTTAGAGTTCAAAAGACAAAAATATAGGGACTGCATTAAATGATATCAGTCGTCAACAAAACTGGAGTGAAGAAATGTTGGATTCTGTCTTCACAGTCACTAACACGGTTAATGTCATGATCAAGACAGAAGCTAGAGTTCTTTATACCCAGAATGGTGCACTTTTTTCCATTCATGCACTTTATCCATTAAATATATCTATATCCATATCCATGTCCGTATCCACATCCATGTCCATATCCATATCCATATCTACCCATCCGTCTATCCCTAACTCTGCTGCACAGAAAAAATAATCCCCCAAACCCTGCCATTCTGATTTAACCTTTTTTTAAAATGCATGTTTGTTATTAGATATAGTAACATACACCAAATATTAAAATGGCCTCCTTTTTTCTTATAGCCTGATAACAAGCATTTTGTTTTGGTCCTAATAACCAGTATTTATAATTTCCGCATAATGTTCCAGCAAATAGATGTTGTTAATAATTCTCCTAATTTGGAATATTTAGGTTGTTTCCTCTTTTCTACAAGTAAATACAATGATGAACATTTTTGTGAATCTGGAATTTTATATGTTTGAGGCTACTTCCTTATATTATATTCCCCAAAATCTCCTTTTATGACTCTCAATATATACTGCTAAATTTTTTAAATGTTACCAACACTAGCAATATAAAACATGCTATTTCAATAGTAAGAAATAGTACTTTAAAAAATTTATATAAATCATTATGTGGTTAACCTTTAATTATTGAAAATAAAATAAACATTTTCCACATTTCTTTTTTGTTGTTGTTGTTTCCTCTTTTTTAAATTTCCTGTTCATATCTGTCTTAGTTTTGCCAGTTCCGGTTCCATTGACTCCCAGCCGCTCCCTGTGACTTTCTCTCCTGTATCTGAATTTCTTCTGTTTATAAAACACTTCAGTGATCCTGATTAAGGCCTTTCTTATTCATTTGGGCCACACCTTAACTAAAATAACATCTGCAAGAGATACTATTTACAGTGGGTTCAAACCCACAGGAATGAGGATCAAGACCAAGAACATGCCTAATTGGGGCACATAATTCAATCTACCACAATATCCTTGTCCTATAGAAACATACATTTTAGTGTGGGTTTTTTTGTCCTATCATCTTCTATAAGTAGGATATTAATCCCACATCTTTAACTATTTTAAACTATTTTAACTATTTTAGCAAATAGTTTGAAGGTGTTCTTTGAGTGTTTCCTTTTCACTACGACGGTATCACTCTTAAGTTGTGTCATATTAGAGTTTATATGGTCCAAGTTCACACTTAAATGGTATTAACATCACACAGAGGACAAAGGCAAATGTCTATGGGTAAATTAATTGGTTTCTAAGTGGCCAATATTGTGAATTTACATTTAAAGTTAGTTCATTTTTACATGTAGAAGAATTACAAATTTACATATACCACAATTTGGATGTGCATATAAATGATGCTTTATTTTTCTGACATAAAAAAAATTAGAATATAACTGATCTGATCTTCCTAATCCCACTCACCTACCCAATAGAAAGTGGAGTTGAAATACTAAATTTAGCCCAATCTGGCTTTAAAAATTAGTCCAATATAATTATCAGAACAGACTACTTAACCTAATTCTAAAATAATACTGCAGCAATGTCTGTTTCCTGGATTTCTCTTCAAGATGGATGTGCACTGATCTGCAACCACTGAAGTTTGACTGTCCTTTGTCAATGATGACAGTAAAAACATTTTATTATTATCATTTTAAAAAGATTTATTTATTTATTTCTCCTTTCTCTGCCTCTCCCATTCTCTGCACAAATTCCTGGGTAACGGTGCTGGCTTCCCCCTACATCATATTCTCTTCCTCCCAGAGAAAGCATCTTCCCTCCTCTACCTCTTTTGCCTGGCACTGTGATACTGAACTGGAGAGAGAAAACCATCTTACCATTAAAGGAACAAATCAGAAATTGGGTCACCTTCGCCGCCGCTGTCCGCTGGCCTTCGTGCCGCCCGCCGGCCCACGCCTGGGTCGCTGGGTTGGGCGCCCAGAGACCCCGCGGACTGTCCGAGCCTGGGGGCCGCCCCTCGCAAGCCTTGCTTTTCGCCCTAAGGGCGCCTGAGCCGCCTGCGTTGTCTTCAGCGCCCCGGGCGCTGCGTACCGCACAGCCAAGAGCAGCACTCGCAGCCAGGCCCGAGTAGATCATCGAGTCCCTCATCCCCGTGGTCGTGGCTGGCCTCGTCGCCACCTATGAGCTGGTGGCGGCTGTCCTTTTCGCCAAGTCGCCGACGCGGATCACCCTCTTCAGGAGTTTCCTGTAACCGTGCGCGCGAGTGGCCTGGTGGCTGACTGGTCACTGGCATCGAGGGCGACGCTGGCATGCAGGGCACTGCCCAGCAACCCCCGTCTTCGAGGGCATGATCCTGATCCTCATCTTCGCCGAGGTGCTGGGCCTCCGCGGCCTCATTGTCGCCCTCGTCCTCTCCACAAAGTAGCCCAGCCTCTGCCCGCCAGGCACAGCATCTGCTGTAAAGACCCCAGGGCAGCTGACCCCCAAGTAGCTCGGCTTGTCCACGCGCAGTGTCTAAGCGCACGTGGTCTGTCGCTCCCAGCCTTGCCCGGGGCCACGGGGAGCGAGGGCGTCTGGCCCACTCATCCCCACCAGGCCCTGGCCTGGCAGGCCTCCGGCTGCCCCACCCGTGACCTTAGCGTGCTCTGTGCATACAGATGAATTAGAGCTGTCATTTTTCTCTTCACTGGATGTTTCTTTATGAAAGATTTGACCTATTCATGCATCTGTGGGGCAGCCTTTGTCTCCCATTCCTATAGTAACTTTAGATAGAGTGTTGCCTTGTGGGATTTCGTGTACTGAGACTCCCTTGGATGTAAGGTCCTGCCCTCCGGCTGTACGCACCAAGGGTCTGGAGGGCAGTACGTGGGGACCCAGGGCCGTGGGAGGGACTCTATCCAAAGAAGTCCTCTGATGTGACTGGGGTAAAAAAAAAAAAAAAAAATTTTATATATGTGTGTGTGTGTATGTTTATATATATAAAAATACTACATTATATTTATATCATATGCAATGTCAAAATAGGAAAAGGAATGTCATGTAAACACTAGGATAATAGAACTTTTATTTATGTTTTAAAATAATCAAAGTACTTAAAATCCTTGTTTCCTTCATGTCTACCTGAAGCAATGGAGACAATTCCTTGTAAACTTTCCTCAAAAGTCTATCTATCCTTCACTATGATGCTGTAAAAATCAAAAAGAAACCTATATTCTTAATACTAGTCATTTAAAACCCAAATCAAGTATCATTTATGGAAAAGATAATGAGCCAGTAGAAGTCATCTAGTAGCAAGTACACTAAAAGCACCCGTATTTGAGAGTAAGGTAGATATTTATTACTTTTTCCTATTCAACATCCTTCTGGTTTTCCTTTTGGGGACCAAACCTTCCACACTTTCAGTCTTGGCTGTAGCTGACTGGAGCTCTCAGATCTAGGAGTGAACATGTGGCCTACCTCTGCCTAATGAGCATGTGCTAGTTTCCTGATCATAATGATTAGTTCAAGGATATGTGCATGATCTAAGTCATGCAATGATATTAACTGTTGGGATTTTATTGGAACTTTTCAGAAGAGAAACCCTTGTTCATTATAATAGTTAAAAATAAGCCTAGAGTTTCTGGAGGCCATTTCAGGCAGGTGGCTTGCTTAAGAGTAAAGGCAGCATGAAGTAGAGCTGGGAATCAAGAGAGAAAGATGAGCCCCTAAGTTTAGCAATCCCTAAAGAAAGTAGGACCTAAACTTGACTTTTCCATTATGTTAGTCAATGAATTCTTTTCTTTTGTTTTAGCCAAGTTGGATTTAAATTTCTGTCACATACAAGTAAAAAGACTATTGAAAAATGTGGAACATAATTTTTCTGTTGCATAAACACCATTGCCAAGAGCGTATCTATCTTCCATATAATTTACTTACATTCTTTCCAGAGGACAAAGTTTGGATTTATAAGGACATATTTTGTAAGTCATTGATCAATGTAAGAAAAATAGAGTTTCTGTTTATTATCTCTTAAGACATATTATTTTAATTAGAAAACAGTGAGATTGTGCTTATACAATAACTTCAAAAAAAAACTTTAACAACTTGATAAGAAATTAAATGTTCACGTCTGCCAGTCATTTTATTTAAAGTGCCAAAAGTAACTATTTTTGTTACTTCAAACTTGAATGCAAGTCTACTGATAGAAATTCCACCATTAATAAGAATAATCAACTACAGTATTTTTAATGTGGTGGTAAAATAGAAAGTGCATTTAAAATACATTATGGCAGGATGATAGATGACTTGGTGGCTTTCAGCAGTACTTAAAAATTATAAATTTGTATTCTAGAGCATTTTTGTATATTCCTACAAGATTATGGGCCAATGCATTAATTGTTTTGATAACTGCAGCAGCTTTTACCCATTACATGAATCCTCTTTGTCTAGATTAAGGTTTCTATAAATTCTGCAAAAGAAAAGATTCCATTTTTAATAATTTTACCATAAAGACCAAATGGGGCAACCAGATCATATATGTAACTACCAACGGAATTTTAGGATTCTGGAGTATCTCAGAAAGAATTATATTTGTCTTAAAAATATATCGTCCTTTCAACCTGTAGGGGTGGGGAGGTATAGTCTAGCTGTATTATTACCAAAAATCTTTCATAGGCTAAGCACAATCACCACATGCAATTGTAGCATGCACATTATGTATCAAATCATGTATACTCTGTTTTAAAAATTAGATATGCTAGACTTGTTTTCAAAGTCTGCTTTGTGCATAACAATTCTGTTAGTCTCATTGGGAACAAAAATAGAAAGTTTTCATAGTGTCTTAATGCTATTTATATTTTTGAAAGATAACAAAAGAAGTCAAAGTTCTAATAAAGGAGAGACTGAGAATTCTATTTTCAAAATTTTAATATGAGAAAACTAGCATTATAAAAGTAAAACAAGTATGAAAATCTAACTTTTATTATTTCAAAGTGCATACACACATATTCTTCAATTTGTTTAATTTGTTTTTTTTTTAAACAGTTTTATTGAAATACATTCATGTATTAGTCAGCCAAAGGGGTGCTGATGCAAAATACCAGAAATCTGTTGGCTTTTATAAAGGGTATTTATTTGGGGTAGAAGCTTACATTCACAAGGACATAAAGCATAAGTTACTTCTATCACCAGAGTCTGTTGCCAAGTGTTGGAGCAAGATGGTTGCAGTGGTCTGCAAGGGTTCAGGCTTCCTCTTCCTCTTAAGGCTTCCTCTTCCTCTTAAGGCTTCTTCCAATATCAGCTGTAGGCTGAGATAAGTCTCATCTCTCTCCAGGGGCTCGTTTCTCTCCTGGCTCAGCTGCTCTGGTCTCTTCAAAAGGTCAGCTGTAGACAGTCAGTCTCTCTCTCTTCCCAGGGCCTCTGCTGTGTCTATGGAGCCATCTCTATCCTCTATATTCTTCTCCTGCATGTTTACTTCCTAGGGCTCCAGCTCAAAACTCCCACCTCCCTTCTCTGTGATGCGGTTTCTCTGTGAGTCCCCAACATCCTACTGACATGGCCCAATCAAAGCTTTAATCATAATTTAATCAAGTAAAAGTGAAAACTCTGAATCCAGTATAATCTAATATGCCCAGAGAAACAAATCAATTTACAAATATAATCCAATATCTATTTTTGGAATTCATAAGCAATATTAAACTACTACAATTCGCATAACATACAGTCTATCCAAAGTGTACAATCAGTGGCTTTTAATGTAATCGTAGTATTATGCATTCATCACCATTAAAAATTTTAGAACAATTTTATTACTCCAAAATGAAAAACTCTACACTCCTTAGCAGTCACCTCTCAATCTCTTTATTCTTCCCCAGCCCCACTTAACAATTAATATAATTCCATCTTTATAAATTTATTTATATTTACATTTTATATAAATGGAATCATATGTTGGTAGTATTTTGTGTCCAGTTTCTTTCATTTAGAATAATGTTTCGGCGGGGGGGGGGGTGGTCCTGGTATTGAGATCTTGTAACATTAACATACTTTTGTTCAGTTTCAAAGAAAAACAATCTTACACATGCAATATTACCCATATTCATATTTCACATGAGGTTTTACTATGCTATAGTCCCATGTTAAATTTCTTACCTTTCTTTCTTTCTTTTTTTTTTAAAGATTTATTTATTTCTCTCCTTCCCCCCGCCCCCATTGTCTGCTCTCTGTATCCATTTGCTGCGTTCTTCTGTGACTGCTTCTGTCCTTATCAGCGGCACCAGGAATCTGTGTCTCTTTTTGTTGCATCATCTTGTCGTGTCAGCTCTCCGTGTGTGTGGCCCCACTCCTAGGCAGGCTGCACTTTCTTTTGCGCTGATAAATATCTTCATATCAACCCATACAATGGGTTGTCTTAAACAACTGTGGCTCACAGCTTTGGGCCTAGAATAAATCCAAAGTCAAGGAATCAGCAAGATAATACTTTCTCTCCAAAGACCTTGGCATTCTGGGACTGGCTGCTGGTGGTCCTCGTTCCTTGGCTCTTCTGTCACATGACAATGCATATGGAGATATCTTCCTTCTCTTCTGGTTCCACTGACTTCTGGCTTCTTTCTATGACTTTCTCACTCATGTCTGAATTTCATTCTTTTTATAAAGGAATCTAGTAGTCTGGCTTAAAGTACAACTTCATTCAATTGGCCAGAACTTAACTAAAAGTAACAACGTCAAAAGCCCTGTTTATAGTGAATTTATATCCTCAAGAATGAATTAAGATTAGAACATTTTTCTCCTAGGGTACATAATTAAACCTATCATAATATTATATTGATTAAAGAAACAATTTAAAACAAAGCTCCTTAGAAGATTTTTAATGGGATTTCTTTTTCTGCAAATAGGGAAGTTTTATTTCTGTATAATAAGAGTATAGAAATAAATGAATTTTGGTAAAGTGTTTTGAGTATTATTGTAATGCCATAGATACTATATACTGCCAAAAACTCTATTAAAATTCAGAATCAGTAAAATTAATATTTTGCCAAAAATAACATTATCAATACTATATAAAGATATTTTCAAAGTTGGGGAAATCACACAGATGCTTAAATACTATGTATCCTGAAACTTGGAAGCAGTAAAAATGTCACAGAGAAAGAATTAGAAAAGTAGTACAATAATTTAGTAAGATTGTCAAAAGGCAACTCTATCAGCCTTTAAGAATGGGAAACAGTCAGGAAGTATTATTACTGACACATGAGAGTATCTGAACTTTCATTTAATGCTCAAGCCATGTGACTATGAGAAACCAAGGTTGTCTGTTCTCTGTGTCTGTTTGCTGTGTCATCTTTGTCCGCTTCTGTTGTTGTCAGCGGCACAGGAATCTGTCCTAGCACCATTTGTTGAAGAGACTGTTTTGTCCCATTAACAAGGACTTGGTAGGTTTGTCAAAAACCAGTTGGGGGTCGGGGGAAGCAGATGTGGCTCAGGAGACTGAGCCACACAGGAGAATGAGCTCCCACCTACCACATGGGAGGTTGCTGGTTCAGATCTCAGTGCCTCCTAAAGAAGACAGTGAACTGACGTGATGGGCAGGCATGGAGAGCTGACACAACAAGATGATGCAACAGGAGACAAGAAAAAACAAAACAAAACATGAGAGACACAACAAAGAAGGGAGCAGAGGTGGCTCAAGCATTTAGGCACCAACAGAGGAGTGGGGATAAATAAATAAATAAATAAAATAGGTATTTTAAAAAAAGCAATTGGGGAAGCAGACGTAGTTCAGTGGTTGAGTACCTGCTTCCCACATACAAGGTTCTTAGTTAAATCCCTGGTACCGCTTCCAAAAAAAAAAAAAAAATCCAGCAGGCCATTTCTGGGCTCTCAACTCTATTTCACTAATCAATGTGTCTATCTTTATGCCAATAACATGCTGTTTGACCGCTATAGCTTTGTACTGTGCTCCAAGGTCAGACAATGAAATTTTTCCCAATCGCTCTTCTTTTTTTAGAATGCCTATGGGTATTTGTGTGTACTTTCCCTCCCAAATAAATTTGGTAATTGCCTTTTCTATTTCTGTGAAGTAGGCTGTTGGAATTTTGACTGGTATTGCACTGAATGTGAAAATCAGTTTGGGTAGGATTGACATCCTCACAATATTTAGTCTTCCAACCCATGAACATGGATGTCTTTCCATTTGTTTAGGATTTATTTGATTTCCATTAGCATGATTTTTTAGTTTACTGAATATAGGTCCTGTACTTCTTTGGTTAAATTGATTCCTAGGTATTTGATTCTTTTTGTTGCTAGTGTTAATGGAATTTTTTTTCCTTGATTTCCTCTTCAGATTTTTCAATACCACAGTACAGAAACATTAAATGGGAGTTTTCCTTCTATTCCTATATTTTGAAGTGTTTTTATCAAGAAAGGAGCCTCGATATTGTGGAATGCTTTTTCTGCATTGGTGGAGATGATCATGTGGGTTTTTTTCCTTCAATTTGTTAATGATTTTCTTATGTTGAGCAACCCTTGCATACCAGGAATAAATCCCACTTGATCATGGTGTATAATTCTTTTGATATGCTGTTGGATTCTATTTGTAAGTGTTCCATTGAGAACTTTTGCATTTATGTTTTTTAGAGAGATTGGTCTGTAATTTTCTCTTCTTGTAGTATTTTTGTCTGGCTTTAGTATTAGGGTGATGGGTTCATAAAATATGTTGGGTAATTTTCCCTCCTCTTCAATTTTTGGAAGAGTTTAAACAGGGTTGGTGTGGATTCTTTTTAAAATGCTTGGTTGCATTCACTTGTGAAGCTATGTGTTCCAACTTTCCTTTTGGGGAGTTTTTTTTTTAATTTAAATTTAATTAAATTTAGTTAAATTTTAATTTTTCTATTCTTTTAGGAGGTACCAGGGATTGAACCCAGGACTTTGTATATGCAAAGCAGGTGCTCATCCACTGACCTACAACTACTCCACTTGGGAGATTTTTGATGACTGATTCAATCTCTAAATGTGATTGTTTTGTTAAGTTCTTGTATACCTTATAAAGTCAATGTAGGTTATTTGACTGAAAATTTTCCAATTTTCATGAAAGAAATGAATTTACATGTCCAAGAAGCACAGTGTACCCCAATCAGAATAAATCTAGATAGACTTACTCCAAGGCATATGCTACTCAGAATGTCAAATGTGAAAGATAAAGAGAAAATTCTAAGAGAAGCAAGGAGGAAGCACAACGTCACATACAAGGGACACTCAGTAAAACTCAGTGTATATTTCTCATCAGAAACCATGGAGGCAAGAAGACAGTGATATGATATAATTAGGAAAATGAAAGAGAAAAGTTACCAGCCAAGCATTCTTTATCCAGCAAAATTGTCCTCCAAATATGAAGGTGAGCTTAAAATATACACAAATAAATAGAAACTAAGAGAATTCATAAAAAAAGAATCTGCCTGGGAGAACCAGCAAGGTGGTGGCAGAGTAAGGAGCTCCTAGAGTCAGCCCCTGCTACCGGGCAGTTAGTAAACACCCAGAGCTATCTGGAGTTAGCAGAAGCACCTGTTTGGGGGCTTTGGGAGGCCAGAAGCGCATCCTGCAACACACTTGAAGGGATGGAAGAAGGAGACTGCCCATCTGCAGAGAAGATTCATAAGAAAAGTGCTCCATGCCCTGGATGCCAGTGCCCATCCTCCACTGGAGGCACAAGCCACTTCGGGAGCTGTCCCACAGCTGGAATTGAAAGTACCACTTTCCAAAAACAGGGGAGGAAGAGACAGTTGGGCATCAACTTCAACTATTGATAAGTAAATTCAGCAGGCTAAAGTATAATTCTAAGAACAGCTAAAGTTTGAGCCTGTCTGAGCCAGAAAGAAGCAGGTAGCCACCATCTTAACTCAGCTCCTGCCATGAGGGGAAGCGGGGTGGACTGAAAATCACAGTGCTGGTGGGAACCAGCTTCTTTCCATCCAGATCAGATTGCAGCTCTAGCATAAGCCCCAACCCCACCTTCAGCAGGAAGGAAGCTGCAGGGACATGCACCAGCCTCTCTGGGAAAATGCCAGCCAAGCCACAGAGGCCAGTGATGATTATCCTACTCCAGCAGCACAAGCCACCCCAGGAGCTATTCTGTGGCTGGAATTGGAAGCTCCATTCCCAAAAACAGGGGTGGAGGAGACAGTTGGCTACTGATTGGTGGACTCAACTGCTAAAGTGTAACCCTAGGAACAGATGGGGTATGAATCTGTCCAAGTTGGAAAGAGGTCAGTGGCCTCAATTGTGAATCTGCCCCCAGCATGAGGGGAAGCATGGTGGACAGAAAATCACAGTGACAGTAAGAACTGGTTTCTTTCACCCACATTGGTTTGCAGCCCTAGTCAAGGCTTCAACACCACCTCTGCTGGGGATGAGGCTGGCAGGCCTATTGGGTAACTGCAGGAACTTTTGGCTGGCACAGACTGAATAATTGGAAGTCTACCAGGGCAACTGTGAACATCTTGGACCAACACTGCATAGATGGCTGCCCACACTTTAGCTCCATCTCCAGCCAGGGCAGGTGAGAAAAGGGTGTGAAGCTTCATCAGTCTCTCTTGGCAACTACAGTCTAGTCCTGCATGACTTGGATTATCTCACACAGCTGTGATTCTGTTTCTACCTCTGGCAAAGGAGAAAATTGGGAGATGATGCTTCATTGGTCCCTGGGTCAATAAGGGACTCCACAGCTTATAGCAGCAATCACATCCTTGGCTCTTACTGCACAACCAGCAAGGGAGAAAGGGCATGAAGCCCTAAACTAAAGAGAAAATATGCACCCAGAATAAATACTCTACTAAGCCGGGTGCCAAGACACCAGCAAAAAATTACTATCCACACCAAGAAACAAGAAGATATGGCCCAGTTAAAGGAACAAGGTAAGCCTCCAGATGACATAAAGGAGTTGAGACAACTAATCATGGATGTTCAAAGAAATCTCCTTAATAAATTCAATGAGATAGCAAAAGAGATTAAGGATATTAAGAAGATGCTGTTAATTAAAAGTTTTTAAAAGTTAAAAAAAACTTCAACTCTGTATACCTGATTTTCATAATTAACAGTTTCTAAAAATTAAAAAAAAAAGAAAATGCTAGATAGCACAAAGAAGAATTTGAAAGCACACATAGCAAAATAGCAGATCTTATAGGAATGAAAGATGCAATAAATGAAATTTTAAAAACATTGGAATTATATAATAGCAGATTTGAGGAGGAAGGATTGGTGAACTTGAAGAAATGACCTCTGAAAGTGAACATACAAAAGAACAGATAAAGAAAAGAATTGAAAAAATTGAATAAGGTTTCAGGGAACTAAATGACAGCAAAAGATGTGCAAACATATGTGTCATGGGTGTCCCAGAAGGAGAAGAGAAGGGAAAAGAGGCAGATGGAATATTTGAAGAAATAATGGTAGAAAATTTCCCAACCCTATTGAATGACATAGATATCCATGTCCAAGAAGCACAATGTACTCCCATCTGAAAAAATTCTGAATAGACCAACTCTGAGACACACTAATCAGAATGTCAAATGCCAAAGACAAAAAGAGAATTCTGAGAAGAACAAGAGAAAAGCAATGCATAACATATAAGGGATACCCAATCAGATAAAATGCTGATTTCTCACCAGAAACCATGGAGGCAAGAAGACAGTGGTCTGATATATTTAAGATACTACAAGAGAAAAACTTTCAGTGAAGAATCTTATACCCAGCAAGACTGTCTTTCAAAAATGAAGGCAAGATTAGAATAGTCACAGATATACGGAAACTGAGAGAATTTATACAAGAAAATCTGAGAGACAAGATTTTCAGGAAATACTAAAGGGTGTGTTAGAGCCTGAAAAGAAAAGACAGGAGAGAAAGGCCTGGAAAAGCATCTAGAAATGAAGATTATGTCAATAAAAGTAACTGAAAGTGTCAAAAGAGTGGTGAAAATAAAATACAACAGATAAAACTCAAATAGTCGGGAATAAACCTAACCAATGATGTAAAGCACAGAAAACTGCAGCTCCATCTTAAAAGGAATCAAAAAAGACCTAAATAACTGGAAGAACATTCCGTGTTCATGGATTGGAAGACTAAATACCATTAAGATGTCAATTCTACTCAAATTGATAACAGAGTCAATGCAGCCCTGATAAAAATTCCACCAGCATTTCTTTTTTAAATTGAAAACACAATTATCAAATTTATTTGGAAGGGTAAGGGGTCCTGAATACCCAGAAACATCATAAAAAGGAAAAGTGAACTCTCATCTATAGATTTCCAATTATATTACCTATCTATAGTGATAAAAATAGCATGGTACTGGCATAAAGACAGATACATAGACCAATGGAACCAAACTGATGGTTCAGAAACAGACCCTCACATGTGTGGTCAAGTGATTTTTGACTAGCCTGTCAAGCCCACACATCTCAGGCAGAGCAGTCCATTGAACAAATGATGCTGGAAGAACTGGATGTACATAGCTGAAAGAAGGAAAGAGGACCCCTATCTCACACCTTATCCAAAAATTAACTCAAAATGGATCAAAAACCTAAAAACAAAAGCGAGAACCATAAAGCTTCTAGAAAAAATTGTAGGAAAGTATTTTCAAGACCTGGTGGTATGTTTTGGAATCTTAAAGGAGATAAGAGGAGGACTGAGATGGACTATGATGTTTAATGTAAGTAGAAGTTTTAATTAGCTTTACTGTAAAAGTGTGGAAATATATAGAGTGGATGGAAACACATAGTAACAGCTAATTTATAAAATGGGGATGTGGCTGAAAATGGTAGTCTATGTATGTAAATGCCAGTTGACAGATGCTAGAGATTAATCTAGGAACTGAATTACACAGTAAACCAAGAGGTAGATGAGAATTGTGGATGATGGTACAGATGAAAGAATGGCCTTTGTGAGCTAGAGCAAATGTGTATCACTACTGCAGGGTGTTGGGAATTCATGGAAAAATACAGCTGGAGTGAACTATGGACTGTGGTTAGCAGTAATAATATAATGTTCTTGCATCTATGCCAAAGATGTACTGTGTTGATAATGAGGTGGTATGGAAAATGTGAGCTAAGTGTACACTATGGACATGGTAACAATCAGATGATGTTATCTTATCTGTAAAAAATGCTCCACCACAGTATGATGTGTTGATAGAGGGGTGTTATTTGGGAATTGATTGTTTTATAAGTTTACAACTTCTGTCATAAAATATATATTTAAAAGATAATAATAGATTGGGTTGGGGGAAAAACATGCCAAATGTAAGATAAGGACTATAATTAGTAGTAACATTTTGACAATATTCTTTAATAATTTGTAACAAACGTCTCATGACAATGCAAGGTGTTGGTGGAGGATTGATGTATGGGACCCCTGTTTGATGTTATGCATGTTTGCTTTGCAAGTTCACAACTTTTACTATACACTTAATTGTTTATGTATGTTTATATATAAATGATATAAAGATGATAATAATAGGGTGGGTTGGGGTAAACCAGTTTGGTTAGTAGTAATATTTTCACAGTACTCTTTAATCATTAGTTAAAAAGGTTTAACAACAATGCAAGTTATTAGTGGTAGGGTGAGTTATGAGAGTCCTGTGTAATGTTATATATGCTTGTTTTGTAAGTTCACAAATATTACTATACACTTATTGCTTATGTATGTTTATGTATGAGTGATATATTTCAATAAATTAATTTTTTAAAAAAAAGAATCTCCTTTTGCAGGAAGTATTAAAGGGAAACAAAGAGATATCCTCTTTGGAGAAATAAATATTTCTACAGAAAGTAGGTTATAGGTTACCAATGTCAGATGGAATAGGGAATGAGGAGTTAATGTTTAATGGGTACTGAGTTTCTACTTGGAGTGAAGGAAACAGTTTGGTAATAGATGGTGGTGATGGCAGCACAACAGTGTGACTGTAATTCACACCAGTGAATTGTATACTTACAAGTGGTTAAAATGGGGAATTTTATATTGCATATATGTTACCACAATACAAATTATAAAAAATTAAATGCAGTTAATTATTGATTCATGAGTCTTGCAAATAATCACCATCTACTTTCCTAAAGCAATTCTATCAACACAGGGTGAATATTTATTTATATTTCAGTGCCTAATTCTTGCTTTAGCATAACTGAACCTTCATATATCTGTTATTAACAGATAAAAATAGAGAAAATCATTAAAAATATGAGTAAGAAAAGGAAGAAAAAGCAATCCAAGAAGAAATTCAAGGGAAGCAGATCTGTCCCAATGCATAGGGCATCAGCCTACCACATGGGAGGTCCAAGGTTCAAACCCAGGGCCTCCTGTGCAGTGCTGATGCGCACAAGGAGTGCTGTGCCACGCAGGGGTGCCCCCCCGTGGGGGTGCCCCCCACACAAGGAGTGTGCCCTGCAAGAGAGCCGCCCTGTGCATGGGGGAAAGAAAGCGCAGCCCGCCCAGAAATGGTGCCACACACATGGAGAACTGATGCAGCAAGATGACGCAAGAAAGCGAAACAGTTTCCTGTTGCCACTGAGGGTGCAAGCGGTCACAGAACACACAGCGAAAGGACACAAAGAACAGACAATGGGGAAGGGGAGAGAAATAAATAAAGCTTTTAAAAAAAAACAGAAACAAGTTGGATAAGGCAGACTGCTTACATATGAAAATAGATATAAACCCCGGAAGAGATGGGAAAGAATTCATTCTAGCAAGGACAGGTAGCAAGAAAATAGCGAGTTACAAACCACAAGTGTCATCAAAGTGATCTTTGGAAAGACCTTAGATCTGATAGGAATTTAGTAGCCTTGGTTTTGAGGGTCCTAGCCCCAAACTAAATAAACCGAAGTCTGGTATCATTCAGTAATATTCAGCTCAGTCAGGCACTTCCAGGAGTGGGAAGGATGAGAAAAGGGACACAGAGACAAGCGATTCTAATGGAACAGAAAATCATGAGATAAGGGCTTTCCAGTTCAGAGTAGAAAGACAGGAGTGCTAACTAGGTTGCTGCTTTGAATCTTGAATAAGGAAAAAAATATTTCTCCTCAGGGGAACAGAAGAGAAATGTTTTAAATTGGGTTAAAAGGACAGAATGAGCACCAGCTCAGAAACAAAGTACACAATCATTTCAGGGATGAGTGAATATATTGATATCAAATGAAGTGTCAGGAGTGGAAATAAGTCTGGAAAGTTATTAGGGGGCAGGCCTTTTAAGAAACGTCATGCTAGAGAATATAAGCTTTGAATGTTGGGTAAGCAATTGAACTGAAATTGTTTAATTTTAAAAATGTGTAATATGATCCAACCATTCATCTCAAAATATATTTTAAAATGACTATTTCAACAGTGAAAAGTCTGCTTGTAGTCATTTCAAAGGTCATTTAAATGGCTGTTATGCCCTTTGAAAATTGAAAGGCAATAATGCTGAGGGTTTAAGGACAAACCCTAGAGCCATATTGACTTGGTTCAAATCTCTTATCTGCTACTTACTAGCTATATGACTTGGACATGCTATTTTATCTCTGTGCCTCAATTTTTTCATCTTTAAAATACTTATGCATAGCACATAGCAATTATTCCATAAGGGTAGGCCATTGCAATGATTGTGAAAGACAGAAAGAATAATGAAGATCATGTGCAGTTAAAAAAATCCCATTTATGGTTTTTTATTTTTTACTATCTTGATTTTTTTTAAAATCCATTCTCCCATCAAGAAATGATAAACAAAAAAAATCAGAAACTTAAATATGTAATACCCAAATATAGACATATATAAATTATATATGCATAAATTTTTACCAAGGGCAAACAAATTTAAAAAAAGTTTATTTGCGTGTATTAGCGCAGTGGTTCTCAAAGTGTGGCCCTCAGAACAGCATCACCTGGGCTTTGTTAGACTTGGAAATTCTCTTGCTTCCACCCCAGACCCACTCAATCAGAAACTCTAGTTTAACAAGACAGTTTGACAAGCTCTCCAGATGATCCTGATACATGCTAGAGTTTGAAAACTACTACTCTAGAGTGAACGTTGCCCCAAGTTGTGAGGAATCCCTTGAGGGAGAGGAATTCCTTGCCCTTCACAGCAAAAGATTATGCAACTGAATGCATACGGGAGGGGCCACAATAAAAGGGCCTTCTGATTTGAGAATCATTTGAAAACTTGTCTTGGTTTTCTCCTCCAGTGAGGAGACACCACACCAGTCTGGTAGTTGTAGCCAAGATATTTAAGTACCACCTTCCTGGGAAACAAGATAATTTTCCAAATGTTAATATACTTTTGGTCATGTACATTCTTTTCAGGTTCTCAGCTAAATTCACTATAGTGTCAAAGAGAACTTGAGATGTGTGCTCAGTATAAGAAAAAAAATTAATGAAAAATAAATCTGTAATAGAATACAAACAAACATGACTACTAAATGACCACAATGAA
The DNA here is from genome assembly GCF_030445035.2 of Dasypus novemcinctus. Classification (NCBI taxonomy): domain Eukaryota; kingdom Metazoa; phylum Chordata; class Mammalia; order Cingulata; family Dasypodidae; genus Dasypus; species Dasypus novemcinctus. Next base: position 41,283,476 of record NC_080683.1, on the reverse strand, counting down.
ACAAAGAACTCAAAGTCAGCAAAAACGACTGAATTTTAAAATCTCTCTTGCTTCTTAAAACACAAGTGGCATTCACTGGCTAGAGAATATTGAAGCAAATAGTTTTGTAAGAGTAAAAAAAACTACACACTTATATAGCTAAGAATAGAACTAGCAGTTATAGAACCTAAGAAAATTACAAGGGCTGTAAATTTTTATCCTTTAGGGTATATTGCTGGGATTAGGAAGAAAATCTTCTTATAATTTATGTATTTAATAGTTCTGATATTCCTAAGGGTTTTCCTTTTCACTTTTTTTTTTTTTTTAAAAGATTTATTTTTTATTTATTTTAAGTCCCCTTCCCTCCCCCGGTTGTCTGTTTTCTGTGTCCTTTTGCTGCATCTTGTTTCTTTGTCCGCTTCTGTTGTTGTCAGCGGCACGGGAAGTGTGGGCGGTGCCATTCCTGGGCAGGCTGCTCCCTCCTTTGCGCTGGGCGGCTCTCCTTATGGGTGCACTCCTTGCGCGTGGGGCTCCCCTACACGGGGGACACCCCTCTGTGGCAGGGCACTCTTTGCGCGCATCAGCACTGCACATGGGCCAGCTCTACGCGGGCCTGGGCTTGAACCGAAGGCCTCCCATGTGGTAGACGGACGCCCTAACCACTGGGCCAAAGTCCGTTTCCCTCCTTTTCACTCTTATCCCTCCTTTGCCCAACCCTATAGAGGTAAAAGGAGGATACATTCTATACAGAAAAAGCACCCAGAGAGCATGATCTATGTTCTCAGTAATAAATAGTTCTTATTAATATATTATCATCATGTAGTTCTAATGAAAACAAATTAGCCCAAAACTGAAGTGTTTCAGAGTAGAAGAAAATTTTACTCTGTGAATGTGGTGTTTCATCAGCCAGATGAGACTTGGACTCTGCTGAGAGGTCCCATGTTTATACAACTCAATAGCCAAGTAATATCTGCCCGTGTGGGCAATTTGTCTAGAGAAAAAGCATAGCATCAGAATTATTACAAGAATACAGTGAAGAAAAGGGTTGTTTACTCTGAAGTCATTTATTAAGTACCCTTAGGCTCTATCTGTAAAGAAAAGAAAGTGCTTCAGAGAGAGAATGATCTATATAGATTAGGAAATAAATATTTAATTTTTTTTCAAGTTAGTTTAGCCTTTATTATTTACTTTGGTTATTTAAATTGATCAGATTCACAGGATAATTATCCAATTCCCTAGGCAGCTTTGAGTTATAAACGAAAACAAGCTGTTTACCCAGAGGAAAAAAAGAAAAGAAAAAAAAAAAGTTTTCCACTGTAGGACAGAGTTAGGGATTCAGAATGGGAGTTAGTCAGAACCAAATGTCCCGAAAGACCTTGATGCAAAAGTATTGTTAAAATGGCAGTAACACATAAGTGGAGATGGTGTCAAAACATCTAAAATAAGGAAAAAAATGAATTTCCTGGTGAAATTTCAAGACATAACACCTGAATGGAAAAGATTTTTTTCGCAGCCTTATTATAAACCTCTCAAATTTCCAAGTAGGCAACTTTTAAAATAAGTCTTATTGAGAAGGTAATAATTGGAAAAAGAAAGACAGGTGCAGAATTAGAGGAGACTAGTAATAATGTGAAATAGATCCATGACCTCCAGTCATTTGCATTTCCTGCCCTTGATTTTCTGGTCATGATTCCTTGACCACCTAAGGGAAACTGCAAAGATGAAGCTGGTAAGTGAAGGGACTGCTGCTCTCAGCACCTATTCTCTGGTTCTGTCTGTTGATTACACAGTATTATATGCAGATCTTTCTCTGGGCGGCTTGAACATGTCTAACCAATCAAATGTATGGACATTTCATTTCTGACACCCAAACTTTACTCAGTCATCCTGTTCGATTTTTATTCCTTACAGATTACAAGAGCCATGATACATTGAATATCAATAAATCCTCACAACTGCTATATAAGTTGGTTATTTAGTCACTCCTCAAATTACCCATGAGGGAACCAAGAATCAAATAAGTTAAGGGGTTTTCTCAGCATACACAACTAGTAAGTCCCACAGAACTGAAATTCAAACTCTGAATTCAGTTAACAGCTCATGTTTATTTAATATTTATTATGTGCCGCACATAGTTCTAAGCATTTTACATGCATTATCTCACTTAAACCTCACAACGACCCTTTAAATGAGTGTGTACCAAAGAATTTGGCCTTGCCCAAGTAGAAGATCTGGTCTTCCCCCCTAACTTCTGGGAGGTAATCTCTTACCCCTTGGAAGGTCAAGCCTGATAGGAATATCTTTGTTGGAGGCTTTGGGTCTTGCTAATAGCCTAACAATGTGATTTAGAGTGGGGACTTTCCAGGCCAGATAGTATGTAGGATAGGGGATGACCACACCAGAATGACCAACAATAGATGTAGGATGTGAAATTTGGAGCACAGATATAAAATTAGACTTGAAGAATGAAATTAACCACATGGGCAATCAATCAATCACACCTATATGAGGGAGCCTCAATGAAAACTCTAGATACTGAGGCCCAGGTGAGTCTTCCTGGTAGGCAATACTTGTGTGTATTGTCATTCATTAATGCTCAGAAAGTAACATGTGTCCTGAGATCACAGGAAGAGAACAGAATCTCCACATTTGGCACTTCTGCAGATACTGCCCAATGAGCTTCTTCCCTTGGCTGATTTCAATCCTTATCCTTTCCCTGTAATAAACTATAACTGAGCATAACAGTTTTCAGTGAGTTCTATGAATCCTTCTAGAGAATTCTCAAATTTGAGGGTGGTTTTGGGAACCCCTGGACTTGCAGTTTTTGTCAGAGTGAGGGTGGTCTCTTGTGGGAACTGTTTCCTCTCAACTGTATAGTTGGAACCAATCTCTCTTTCAGGGTGTTACTATTTTTGTCCCTAGTTTACAGATGAATAAACAAACTCCCATAGCTAATAAGTGGCAGAACCTGGCTTCAAACCCAGGCTGCACTCTCTTCTGTTGCCTCTCTGTGTGTACATGACAGGCACCATAATGTTTTTGACTCATGCCATTTCTTCCATAATAGCCCATGCAGGGTCCACTTCATGGGTCTGTGACCTGGGCAGCCACACAAGGCTCTCACTTTCAAAAGCGCTCCTTGCAGTTTTCATTGCTCTTCTGTCACTGTCTTGAAATTCTCAATAGTTTTAAAATAAGACCCACATTTTCATTATGCACTGAGCCCCACAAATTATGCACGTGTTCCTGTCCTCACTTTTCCCCAAGTATCCTACCTTGAGGAGGTCCTTAACGAAATCTCACCCTTCCTTTAAAGTCAAGCTGAAGCTCTAACTTCTCTGGGTGGCCTCACTGACAACTGCTGCCTAGAGCTTCCTGTCTGATAGAGCAGTCTTTAGCCCCCCAGTGGCTATTAAGCACTTGCAAAGTGATTAATTTGAGTAGAGACTTAGTACAAATAATTGAAGATAGTACCAAAAAAGAATGTAAAATATCTCATTACTAGTGTTATGTTGGCTATAGGTTTAAATTATGTTATATCTATATGATTAAATAAAAGATATTTTAAAAATTAATTTTACCAGATGCTTTTAACTCTTTTGATGTAGATACTAGAAAACTTAAAATACATATGTCCCATATTTCCATTGGACAAAGTTGCTCTAGAGGGCTGCTATTTATCAAAACAATTATGTGACAGTTAGCATATAACATCTTATATTGTTATTAATTTTTAAAATCTTTGGTGACTTCACAAGGTATTTCAAGCTTGGTTATGTTATGTTATATGTTTTTAGATATTTCTATAAATATCCTACTCTATTACTGGTGTTAAAAATACCCAGTTGCTTGTAACTATTAAGAAATCAGCAAATGAGAATATGTAACCTTTTTAAAACTAAGTATCCTTAAGGATATATGCTAACTGATTTGTTTGTATACCATGGGTCCTAAGGAATGACCAAAGCATATTATGACTATTGTTATTAGCAGTATCAAGAATAACAACAGTCACATGAAGCTAGGGTGTTGTGTCAATGGAATATGCATATAACAACTGCAGATGTAGCCACACAGAGCTATGTGAGGCCCCTTGTGCCCGAAACTTGCAGATATGGTTACAGTGCAATGATAAAGCAAAGGTGGCTAATAATACCCTGTGAATGACCACTTTCCATAAAAGGTAAATGAAATTGGGAAATAACATGGAGTCTGAAGATCAGAATTCAGAATGAAGATTGTGACTCATCCTTCAGTGGACATGGCCAGGAAGTGGAGAAATAGGAATCCTCGTACATTGTTGGAGGAATGTAAAATGGTGCAGCCATTGTGTAAAACAGTTTGGCAGTTGCTGAAAAAGTTAAACATAAAGCTACTATATGATCAATCCCACAACCAGGTATATCCCCAAAAAAATTGAAAGCAGAAACTTGAACATATATTTGTACACCAATATCATTATTGTACACAGCATCGTTATTCACAATAGACAAAAAGTAAAAGCTATCCTATGTCTATCAGCAGATAAATGGATAAACAAAGTATGATATATACATACAATAGAATATTACTCCACCTTAAAAAGGAATGGAGTACTGATACATGCTTCAACATGGATGAACTTTGAAGACATCATGTTGAGTGAAATAAGTCAAAAAGAAAGAGGAAAATATTACATGGAGAAGCAGATGTGGCTCACCCAGGTGGGCACCTGCCTACTACATGGAAGGTCCCAAGTTCAGGTCCTGGTGCTTCCCAAAGAAGACGAGAAGATGCCACCCCACCATAATGAGCTAGAAACCACCCCCACTGCAAAGAGCTAGATGCCGCCCCTACCGGGACAAGCAGATGCCACTAGCCAGAAGTCACTGCAGCTGCAGGGAGCAGATGTGGCTCATGCCACTGAGCACTCACCTCCCATGAGGGAGGTCCCAGATTCAGCTCCTGGTTCCTCCTGGAGAAGCCAAGCAAACAATGGGCAGACAGATGAGAGAACCATCTGGGGGATGGGGGGATAAATAGAAAAAAATAAAGTAAATAAATAAATCTTTAAAAATATATTGCATGATTTCACTTACACAAAATAGCTAGAATTCACAAATTCAGAGACAGAAAGTGGAATGCAGACTACGAGGGACAGGGGAAGAGGGAATGGAGAGTTTCTATTTGGAGTGATGAGAAAGTTCTGGTAATGAATTGTGGTGAGAGTAACAGAACATTGGAAATGTGACTAAACCCACTGAACTGTAGAACTGGAGGTGGTTTAAATAAGAAAGTTTATGTTATATATATGTTTCCACAATTTAAAAAAAGAGAGGAGAGAAATTAAAGAGACAATGATGACTAAACGCAATGCACAATCCTTGACCAGATCTAATAATGAAGGCGAAAAGGCCCAATTATTGGGACATATGAACAAATGGGAATATAGACTGCAATCTTTATATCAATATTAAATTTCCTAAACTTGGTTAACTGTACTTAAGGTAGTTGCATGAATGAATAGCCTTATTTATTGGGAATTTACATGGAACTCTTAAGTGTTAAAGGTGCACAACCTACTCTGAAATGTTTAGAAAACAGATAGCTAAGTGGATAGATTGATTGTTGGATCATTAGACTGATAGTCGGATAGATGGAATGATATGGCAAATGTGGCAAATGTTAAAAGTTGGAGGATCTGGGTATCTGGGTGAGGGGTATGTTGGAGTTCTCTGTATGGGTTTTGTATTATTTTTGCAATCATCCTGTAAGTTTGAAATTATTTAAAACTAAAAAGTTTTAAAAACAAATGAATCAAAGATTTCATCACTTTTTGAGAACACTTTTGTATTAGTCAGCCAAAGGAGCGCTGATGCAAAATACCAGAAGTCTGTTGGCTTTTATTTGGGGTAGAAGTGCACAGTTACCAGGCTATAAAGCGTAAGTTACTTCCCTCACCAAAGTCTATTGCCATGTGTTGGAGCAAGATGGCTGCCAATGTCTACCAGGGTTCAGGTTTCCTGTGTTTTTCTATTCCTGGGGCTCGTTTCTCTCCAGGTTCAGCTCCTCAGGGCTCTGGTCTCTGCAGCTTCAACCAATCAGGCAAATGGCTCATCTCTCTTCTAGGGCCTCTGCCTCACGACCAAGGTCCTCTATGTGCTTACTTCCCAGGCTCCAGGATCAAAAACTCCAATCTCCCTTCTCTGTGATATGGTTTCTCTGTGAGTCCAAGCCTCCTTGATGCACAGGGACTCAACATCCTACTGATGTGGCCTAATCAAAGCCCTAATCATAATTTAATCACGCCCAGAGGAATGGACCTGTTTACAAACATGATCCAATATCTATTTTTAGAATTCATAAACAGTTTGTAGCCAAACTGCTACAACTTTTGAGTGTCATCTCATTACAATATTCTCTTAAAATAATGCTAGAAACATATTGTAATATGCCAATGCCAGAAGTTTTTAACCTCTAAAAATTTCCACAGTAATTTAAAGACTTTGCTGGATGAGCGACTGAAACTGGGGCCAAATAATGGAGATTCTTTGCTAACGGAAGTAGAGGAAATGGCATGAGCCCAGGTAGTAATGGGGAATATCACATAGAACGCTAGGAGTCAGCAGAGGCATCCTGGGTTTGAACCTGGTTCTGCCACTTACCTGCTGTCAGAGTTCAGGGGAGTCATTTAACATCTCAGTGCCTCGGGTTACTCAGTTCCAAAATCAGGACAAAAATAGTCCCTCCTCAAAGGTTTGTTGTGAAGTTTGAGTTAATCTTGTAGTGTTTAGAGCTGTGCCTGGCACATAATAGTGCTAAATAAATATCAGGTGTTAGTATGGATTTTGAATCTGGTTCCATGGGGCTTTTTAGCTGTGTGCCCTGGGAAAATCCCTTTACTTATCTGATCCTTGGTTTCCACGTGGGTATATAAATAAATAAATAAATAACTCACAGAGTGGTTGTGAGGACTTAATGTATAAAATGTATCATGGCTCCTTGTAATCCATAAAAAATAAAAGTTGACTAGGATGGCTGAGCATGAGTTTGAGTATCAGAATTGAAATGCCCAAATATGATGCTAATCTACCTAAACATCAAATGATTACTGACTTCCTGACTATGGGAGTACATTCCAGATTGGTTTGGTAATAATTAAAAGTAAAATTGATCTTAATCCATCAGCTAAAAAAGCTGTATCTATCCTAGAAAACTACAACATCCAAAGTTACACTTCTGACAAAAGTTACACATTAACAATTCATTTCAGTGTTTGCATCATTTCCAGTTATGTGATAATACTGCAATCAAATGTAGAGGAAAGTTAACAAAAACCTATGAAATGTCAGCTGTAAAATTACTTTTAGTGGGACAAATTCAAGAGGTGGAAAAGAGATTGTTTGGCTGTAAGACCATCCTAATTATTAGCCTTCAAGAATATAGCTCATTGAGCATAACAACAGTCATATGGGTCAGCTTTTAAATTTTTGAATTATCATGAATCAGAAAATGGATAGTATTCAAAAATCGCTGTATAAAATACTTTCATCTATGCAACATAATCAACAATGGATTACACTTTAAAAATAAAACTTAATTGTCAAGAAAGTGAACAGGCAACCTACTCAATGGGAGGAAATATTTGAGAACCACTTATCCAATAAGGGTCTAATATCATATATAAAGAAATCCTACATCTCAAAAATAAAAAGACTAAAAAGCCATTTAAAAAATGGGCAAAACACGAAAAGACAAATACCATATAATTGCCCTGTTATGAACTAAATATATTATGTGAACTATTAATATGGGTTGAATTGTATATATAAGACCATTTTTCTTTTAATCTGAACAAATGTAAATTAATACTATACAATGTTAATATTAGACAAAAAAAATTACACTAAGTGAAGGAGACCAGACACAGAGTATTACATATTGTATGATTTCATTTATATAAAATATAAGTATAAATCTATTTATAAAGATGAAACAAGATTAGTGGTTATGTAGGTCTGAGGAGGGAATGCTAAGGGGAATAGAATCTTTCTTTTTGGAGTAATGAAACTGTTTTAAATTTTTCACGTGATGAATGTACAACATTATGATTATACTAAAAGTGATTGATTATTTACTCTGGATAGAATAACCAGAAACAGCAGCTGTGAACAGTAGGGGAAGCATAGAGAGATTGAGGGGTAAGGAATTTTCTTGTTTGTCTGTTTTTTGTTTATTATTATTATCGAAATAGTGAAAATGCACTAATAGTTTGAAGTGATTAATACTTAACTATGTGATTATACCAAATACTATTGATTGTACACTTTGGATGAATTGTATGCTTTAGTAATAAGTATCAATAAAATGGATTTGTTGAAAAAAAATGGGTAAGAGATTTGAGTAGACATTTTTCCAAAGAGGAAATACAAATGGCTCAAATGTCATGAAAAGATGCTCAGCATCACTAGCTATTAGGGAAATGTGAATCAAAACTATAATGAGATATCATCTTACACCTATTAGACTGGCTGCTATTTAAAAAAAAAATCAAACAGCAAACTACAAGTGTTGGAGAGGATGTGGAGGAATGGGAACCCTCATCCACTGCTGGTGGGAATGTAGAATGGTGCAGCCACTGTGGAAGACACTCTGGGGGTTCCATAGGAAGCTAACTATAGAATTTCCGTATGATCCAGCTATCTATTATAAGGTATATACCCAGAATAACTGAAAGCAGGGACACAAATAGATATATGCACACCAATATTTATAGTGGCATTATTTGCTATTGTAAAAATTTGGAAGCAACCCAAGTGTCCATCAACAGATGAATGAATAAACAAAATGTGGTATATAAATACAATGGAATATTACTCAGCTGTAAGAAGGAATGAAGTATTGACACACAACAACATGGATGAATCTCAAAGATCTTATGATAAATGATGTAAGCAAGTCACTAAAGGACAAATATTGCATGACCTCACTGACCTAAGCATATTGAGCAGTCTCTCAGAGAATAAGTCTGGAAGGTGGGTTACCAAGAGACAGAAAGAGGTGGTTTGGCAGTGAATGGGGTGATGGTGGTGCAGGGATGTGAGTGGAGTTGATGGTGCTGGAGTGTGAGGGTGAGCAGGGTTAGGGATTGTGGCAGCTTGATATTATTTACGAATTCCAAAAAGAGATATTGATTATGATTGTAAACTGGTTGGTTCCTCTGGGTTTGATACTCTTTGATTGTATTAAAGTCAAAGGTTACGTTTACTTGATTAAATTAAGATTAAGGCTTTGATTCAGCCACAACTGTAGAGCATTGAGTCCCCACCCCCTTGGTGGGCAGACAGTCACACAGAAAAAGGCAGGACAGAGGAAGAGGTACAGTTCATTAGACACATCAGAGGCCCCAGATAGAGAGATGAGCCTAATGGTCTCCAACTGACCTTGTGAAGAGACTGGAGCAGCTGAGCCCAGAACGAAATGAACGTTGGGAAGAGCGACGAGCCTTATGCCAGTGTGCAGCTGAGATTGGAATATGGGACCACGGAGCCTTAAAAGGGAGAAGGAAGGCACATCACCTGCCATCTTGCTTTAATATGTGGCAAGAAATTCTGGGTGAGGAAGTACATATTTTGGTGACTTGAGCTGGACTTTTCATGGCCTTGTAACTGTTAACTTCTACCCCAAATAAATACCCTTTATAAAAGCCAATATATTTCTGATACTTTGCATCAGGATCCCTTTGCTGACTAATACAAGGGGGATTGGGCTATCCGTGGAACTGAGGGGAGGCCTGGAGGAAGGAACAGGTGAAGTCTGGAGAGCAGAAAATCTGTGGTTCAAAATACAATTGTGGGAATGTTCTTTTGGCAAATATAGCAGGGAAGGATCACTGGTGCAGGGTGTCAATGGTGGGGGGATGTGTGGGAAAGGGTGCACATGGGGCAGGCTTCTATGGAATATGAATGTGTTCATCTTGTCATAGGGTGTTATCTCAGTGTGTGAAGATACATAAAAGAAACAACAAAATATTAAACTCCCAATCTAAGGAGTCCTGCTCTGTAGGGGCAAAAATCTCTTTAAGTACATAGGCAGTCCCTACTAAAAGAAAACGGACCAATATGTCAAGCCCTCAATATTAATGCATGTAACTATGAATCTTATTCTTGAAAAATTGAAACTTAGGGGTTACTATAGGTTCTGAGGGGAGGGGAAAGGAAGAATAGGTGGAACATAGGGTATTTTTAGGGTGTTGGAATTGTTCTGCATGATTTTGCAATAATGGATACAGGCCATTATACATTTTGTCAAAACCTATAAAATTGTATGGTGCAAAGTGTAAGCTATAATGTAAACTATTGACCACCGTTAGTAGCAATGCTTCAATATTTGTTCATCAATTGTAACAAATGCACCATACTCAGACAAGATGTTCTAAACAGGGGAAAATGTGGGATGGGAAGGGCGGAAGGTATATAAGAATCCCCTATTTTTTAATGTAGCTTTTCTATAACTAAACCTGCTTTGAACATTTAAAAAAAGAAGACACTGGGGGAACATACTGAAGAAATCATGAACATGCATATAAAGATAACAGATTTTATGGTAATGAAAGGCACAATGCAGATATGAGTTTCTTATGTAGAAAGAAGGAAAGGAAGGTCTTATTCTGAGGCCAATGCCATTCTACCAAATGGCAACTGGTTTCCCTAGCCATCAGGTTCAAACAGACGATCCGTGTCTGGATGTGGCAGTATCTGGGCAGGGTTTTGTTCCACAGTCCTTTGGGTTAAGGGTTCTAAGTTAGTCATTCGTCCATTTCCTGCAATACCTAAGACTGTGTTTCACAAATAGCCATCAGTAAATAAATGTTTATACTCTGCTTTCTTCAGTAATTTATTAAGAACTTGAAGGAAGAAATCATGCCTTATATTTCTTTATATTATTCCTAGTGTATATGATAAAATAAACGTAAAGGTAGACTACAAAAATTTAGTTGAAAAAATTTCATTGCTAATTTTGAGAAATCAGTCAATTACTTCATGGTCAAAACATAGATTGTTGATCATTCATTGACTAACAAAGTTGGGAATCAATATAGTTTATATCAATTATAAGAAATAAATTAAAAGCTAAGATTTGTGAGTTGACCACTTACTAGTGCTTAAATTTTGTCTTAAAGCAAATTTATTATCAAGGGATTGTATGCTTTTATCTGGGCACTGGCACTGACTAGCAATTTGGCCTTGGATATTTCACTTTCCATTCATAGTGCAACAGAGTTGGCTAGTATACCAAATGGGACAATTTATAAGATAGCACATTGTATAGTACAAAGTTGGCATTATGGCATAGCCATTGTAGAAAGACACCAGGAAACAGACTATTTCCAATTTTCCTTGATGTCCCAGTCCCAGTTGCACGTTCCTCATATGGAAAAAGGAGATCATTCACTCACATGTCCTTTGTTTCAAAAGGTAGATAAAAAATACATATAAATTGCTGAACTCAATTTAAGCATATGGAATATGCCTGCCTGTGACCTTTTTAAAGTCCTCCTTACTCTTCCTGTCCTCTTCTGTCAACAGAGCCTCAGTAGTGGTAGATAAGAGACAATGAAGCAATTCAGGAAGGGAACAAAAACTATTAATACTATGATGATAGAAGGAACAGCAACCACCAGGTCTAATTCTTACCTCTTCTGTTTCCTTGCCATAGGTCAACCTTGTCTTCCTACCTCTACTTTCTTACCTTGTTAGGTATAGTGGCTAGGCTTGACAGTTCAAAGACCCATGTGCTAATTCTGGTCAACAGATTGACTGGCTGGTTGACCCTGCATACTTCCCTTGACTATTACTCTAGGACTTAAGTTTCCTTATTTAACACTCATGTATCTCATAATTTTCCAGCTGGTAAATAAGAATTCGTTGAGAAGTGGGACAAGGCAAAAAGAAATAAAAGCATGCCCCCCCTCAGAAGTCTATGGAAGAGGAATGAGAGGGATCAGGTCTGAATCTCATTCAATGAATCCTTAATTCCTGCCACATTTAACCTGTTTAGAAATTAACTTAAGTACTAACAACAGTAGAGCACCATCTAGCTTAGGGTACTAAAACTGCAATTGAGTCTTCTGGTTCCCAAGAGAATATGAAGTAGAGTTTCTGGAGGGAGGGCAGACCTTATGTTTAGTGTTTTGAAATTTTTAATTATTAAAACTCTAAATTACAGTTGTTGCTTTCCTAGTCCCTCCGAAAAATAAGCATGCTTTGCAGCAGCTGCTGTTAATATACTAGAATTTCTCATGAAAAATAAATGATCCATAGGTGCATATGAGATATAAAATTGATCATAATATCAAAGATTAATGTTTATTTAAGACAGTGGTAGTGCTTTTCATTATAAACATCTGTTTGTCAGAGCTCATGAATCAGCTTCATAAATTTATAGTTACTGTAATCTTGGTATATAATGGACTCTAGTTTATTTTAGAAAATCCATTTTTTTAAAATAAAAGAACAAGAATTCATTTAATGAAACAGCTTTTAACTTCAAAAGAATATTTTAATCTTGTATGAAAATTACGTTGTATGTCTCTGAAAATATTTTAAAGCAAAAAATGCTCCTTACTCTTCTTTTTTTTCTTAGCTTGGGGGTTACATTATATATTTCAGCTGATCATGTATATTATCCTTTTTGGTCAAATTAAAGGCTCTTGCAATTGGGTGTATTGTCCATATGTTACTATATATAAATCTTTGAAAGGACATGATATTCATACTATATTTCTGCATAAGTACTTTGTTTTATTTTTTTAATTTTAGGAGATATTGGGGATTGAACCCAGGACCTCGTATATGAGAAGCAGGCACTCAGCCACTGAACTACATCTACTTCCCAATGAAAATTGGTTTTTTCATTCGTTTGTTTGGTTTTGTTTGTAGGGGGTATCAGACATTGAACCCGGAATCCTGTACATGGGAAGCAGGCGCTCAACCACTTGAGTTACATCCACTCCCTGCAAAGCACTCTAAATGTTCATAAATTTTTGAGGTGTAGGATTTCTTTATATATGCTGCATATTAGACCCCTATCAGATATATGTTTACCACATATTTTCTCCCATTGAGAAGGCTGCTTTTTCACTTTCTTGACAAATTCCTCTGAGGTGCAGAAGTTTCTAATTTTGAGGAGGTACACTTATTTATTTATTTTCTTTCATTGCTCATGCTTTGCAGGTAAAGTTCAAGAAATGATTTCCTAGTACAAGATCTTATAGATGCTCCCTACATTATCTTCCAAGATCTTTATGGTCTTGGCTCTTATACTTAGATCTTTGATCCATCTTGAGTTAATTTTTGTATAAGGGTGAGATGGTATTCCTCTCTCATTCTTTTGGATATGGATATCCAGTTCTCCAAGCACCATTTGTTGAAGAGGCCATTCACTCAAAAGTGAATGGGCTTGTTGGCCTTGTTAAATATGAGTTGATTGTGTATGTGAGGATCTATATCAGAACCTTTGATTCAGTTCCATTGGGCAGTATGTCTATCCTTGTACCAATATCATGTAGTTTTGACCACTGTAGCTTTGTAGTATGTTTTAAAGTCAGGTAGTGTAATACCTTTGATTTCATTTTTATTTTTCAATATGTCTTTGGCAATTTGAGACCTCTTGCCCTTCCATATAAATTTTATAGTTAGCTTTCCCAATTCAGTAAAAAATGTTGTGGTGAATTTTATTGGGATTGCTTTAAATTTGTAGATCAGTTTGGGTAGGATAGACATCTTAATGATGTATTCCCATCCATAAATAGGGAATAGTCTTCCATTCATTTAGGTCTTCTTTGATTTCTTTTGTCAGTGTTGTGTAGTTTTCTATGTATAAGTCATTTACATGTTTATTTATTCCTAGGTATTTGATTCTTTTAGTTACTATTGTAAATGGGATTTTTTTTTCTTGATTTCCTTCTCAGATTGCTCATTATTCATGCACAGAAATGCTACTGATTTTTGCACATTAATCTTATAACCTGCCACTTTACTGAACTCATTTATAAACTCTAGCAACTTTGATGTAGATTTCTCAGGGCTTTTGAGGTATAGAATCATATCACCTGCTAATAGTAAAATTTTTACCTCTTCCTTTCCAATTTGGATGCCTTTTATATTTTTTTCTTACCTAAGTGCTTGAGCAAGTACTTCTAACACAATGTTAAAAAAGAGCAGTGACAGTGGTCATCCTTGTCTTGTTCCCGATCTTAGAGGGAAAACTTTTAGGATTTCATAATTCAATATGATGTTAGCTGTGGGTTTTTCATATATACCCTTTATCATGTTGAGGAAGTTTCCTTCTATTCCTATCATTTGAAGTGTTTTTATCAGGAAAGGATGCTGGTTTGTTTTTTTGTTTTTTGTTAGTCAAATGCTTTTTCTGCATCTATGGACATGATCATGTAATTTTTTCCTTTCAATCTGTTTATGTAGTGTATTACATTGATTGATTTTCTAATGTTGAACCATCCTTGCATACCAGGGATGAAATCCACTTGGTCATGGCATATAATTCTTTTGATGTGTTGTTGAGTACAATTAGCAAGTACTTTGTTGAAGATTTTAGTAACTATGCTTATTAGAGAGATTGCTCTCTAGTTTTCCTTTCTCATGGCATCTTTGTTTGGCTTTGGTATTAGGGTGATGTTGGCATCATAGAATGAGTTAAGCAATGTTCCCTCCACTTCCATTTTTTGGAAGAGTTTAAGCAGGATTGGTGTTAGTTCTTTCTAGAATGTTTGGTAGAATTCACCTGTGAAGCCATCTGGTGCTGGGCTCTTCTTAGTTGGGAGGTTTGTGACGACTAATTCTATCTTCTTACCTGTAATTGGTCTATGGAGTTCATCAATTTCTTCTTTCATCAATGTAGGCTGCTTGTGTGTTTCTAGGAATCTGGTCATTTCCTCTAAATTATCCATCTGGTTGGCATACAAATTTTCAGAGTATCATCTTATGATACTCCTTATATCTGTGGGATCAGTGGTGATATCCCCTTCTTCATTTCTTATTTTATGTATTTGCAATGTCTCCCTTTTTTTCTTTGTTAGTCTAGCTAAGGGCTTGTCAATTTTATTAATCTTTTTGAAGAACCAGGGTTTTTTTTGTTTGTTTGTTTTTTAGTGCTTTCTTATTTTCAATTTCATTTTGCTGTGCTCTAATCTTTGCTGTTTTTTTCTTTCTGCTTCTTTTGGGTTTAGTTTATTGTTATTTTCTAATTCCTCCAAGTGTGCAGTTAGATCTTTGATTTTAGCACTTTCTTTTTTTTGATAAAGGCATTTATGGCTATGAATTTCCCTCTCAGTACAGTTTTTGCTGCATTCCATTGGTTTTGATATGTTGTGTTGTCATTTTCATTTTTCAAGGTAGTTACTGATTTCTTTGGAGATTTCCTCCTTGACCCATTGTTTGTCTAAGACTGTGTTGTTTAATTCCCATATCTTTGTGCCTAATCTGGTTCTCTGGTCTTTACTGGTTTCCAGCTTCAATCCATTGTGGTCAGAGAAATTACTTTGTATAATAAAAATCTTTCTGAATTCATTGAGAGTTGTTCTGTGACCTAGTATGTGGTCTATCCAGAATAATGATCCATGTACAACTTGAGAAGAATGTACATTCTGCTGTATTTTGGTGTAATGTTCTGTCTACTAGGTTCAGGTCCTCTATTGTGTTACTCAAAGTCTTTGCTTCTTTATTGATTCTCTGTTGGATGTTCTGTCTAAGGTGATAATGGTGTACTAAATACCCCCACTATAATTGTAGAGGCATCTATTTCTCCACTTAGTTTGCCAGTGTTTGCCTCAGGTATTTTAAGGCACCTTGGTTAGGTGCATAATTGTTTATGATTGTTCTTTCTTTTTGATAGATTACCCCTTTTATAAATATATAATGTCCTTGTCACTTACAATTGTTTTGCATTTTAAGTATATTTTGTCCAATATTAGTATAGCTACTCTTGCCCCTTTTTGTTTATTGTTTGCTTGTAAAATTGTTTCCCAACCATTTACTTTCAGCCTCCTTGCATGCCTGGGTCTAGGATGGGTTTCTCATAGGCAGCATACAGATGGGTCATATTTCCTTATCCATTCTGCCAATCTGTGTCTCTTCACTGGTCAGTTTAACCCATTAACATTCAATGTTATTACTGTCAATAATACTGTATTTTTTTAGATTTATGTATGCCATATATTGTTTTTATTTCCCTTTTTATTTTTTTAGTTTTTCTTACACTATTCTCTAACTGTCTCTCTCTCCTGTTTTTTCCTTTTGATCTGAAGAATTCCCTTTAGTATTTATTTCTTGAAGGGCAGGTTTCTTATTTGCATACTCTCTTAATTTCTGTTTATCTGTGAATACTTTGAACTGTCCCTTATTTTTGAATGCCAGCTTTACATTATTCTTTTCATCTTTTTAGTTATTCTTACCAATAATCTTTTTTCCTACACTCTTCTCCAACTCTCTTTCTCATGTTTTTTTCCTGTCAACCTGCTGAACTCACTTTAGTATTTCTTGTAGGGAAGGTTTCTTGTTGACAAACTCTCTTAATTTCTGTTTATCTTTGAATATTTTGAATTCACCCTCATTTTTTAATGCCAGATTTTCTGGATAGAGGATTCCTGTTTGGAAGTTTTCCTTTTAGCAACTTAACTATGCCTTCTTCTCTCCATGGTTTCAGATGAGAAATCAGCACTTGATCTTATCAAGCTTCCCTTGTATATGATGGATCTCTTTTTTCTTGCTGCTATCAGCATTCTCTTTTTGTCTTGAGCATTGGACATTGGAGTAGGCCTGTTAAGATTTATACTGTTTGGAGTACACTGTGCTTCTTGGACATGTATGTCCATCTCCCTCAATAGGGTTGGGAACTTTTCATCCATTATTTCCTCCAACACACCTTCTGTCCCCTTTTCCTTCTCTTCTCCCTCTGTGATGCCTATAATGCTTATGTTTGTGTGTTTCATGTTGTCATTCAAATCCCTAAGTCCCAGCTGGATTTTTTCTATCTTTTTATCTACTGTTCTACTGTTTGATTTCAGGTGTACTGTCTTCCACATTGTTGATTCTTTCCTCTGCCTGTTCAAATTTGCTGTTATATATTTTTGATTTCTTGGATTGTGCCATTCATCACCATCATATATGTTATCTTCTTATGTATGTTTATGATTTCTTCAGTATGTTCTCCCAGTATTTTCTTAATATCCTTAATCTCTTCCTTCACTTCATTAAGTTGATTCATAATGTTTGTTTGGACATCCCTGATTAGTTGTCCCATGTTCTGCATCTCCTCCTGGTTTTAGTTTGCTCATTGGACTTGGCCATGTCTTCTTGTTTCTTAGTATAGCCTGTAATTTTTTGTTGTTTTCTAGGCAGTGTTGCCTTGATGAGTTTATTCAGCTGATTAGCTTCTCTCTCTACTCTAAGGTTTTACTTTGTTGTTGTTTTTGTGTTTGTGGTAAGGTTTCACTTTGACATTTCATTTCTCTTATTCTGTTTCCTTCTGCTGTCTATTTCTCTTGGGGAAAAAATTAGAACCAGAGAAAAGGAAGGAGTTAGGAAGAGAAAAAGAACAATAGTAATAATTATAGCAAAAGGTAGGAGATGACCATACAAGACCTAGGAGGGTGAATAATTAACATGAGTAAGAAGTACAGAAGAATAAGATTTCAAAAGTGGAATAGAAACAATGAAACAGGACACAGAATAGAAAAATATATAGAATGAATCAAAAGGCCAGAATGATGAGAAGAGAGGAAAAGAAAAGAGAGAAAGAAAAATAAGTAGAAAGGAAAGAAAACAGGGAAAAGAGAGAGAAATAAAAATAAGAAAAATTGAAGACCAAACAAAAAGAGGTGGAATAAAAGAATAACAACTAAAAACAGAAGTTAGAAAGATAGAGAGAAAAGAAATAGTGTAAGGAGAGAAAATTGGTAAGCAAAACAAAACAAAAACAGGGAAACAAAAGAAGGGGAAACAGAACAAACAAGAAACAAGACAACAGCAACTCTTTTTAAAAAAGGAGAAAGAGAAAAAAGCAAAAAACAAAAATAAACATGGAAAAACAGCCTTCCATCTTAGATCCTTAAGGATCTTCTCAGGCTGCTGGTGTTTATCAATCAATCACCCTGCAGCCTGCCCTCTGCTGGTTTTGAACGAGGTTTTAGGGAATAAAATAAGGAAAATAAAATAAGGAACCTTTAAAAAAAAAAGAGAGAGATCCAATTAAAGCTAGTACAAAGTGAATGTTTATGTTCCCTGTCATAAAGTTTCAGCTGGATGCCTGCTAACCCTGTGGATCTCATCTCTAATAAGCTCGTAACCCAACCAGGGACCTTGTATATTATGCAAGACAGGAATTCTTCCAGTGAGCTAACCTGTCTCCTTAGGCTAGCTACCCTTTCAAGCTAAGCATGACAGCCTGCCTGAGGAGATGCCCTTCCCCTCTCCTGTCAAGTCGGGGTTCCTTCAGATATTCAAATTCACTGCAAAGAAACCACTCTCTACCCTCCCAGACCCCTCTTCCTCCCCAGGAATCTGCCCACACTCTCGGATCTCGATCTACTAGGTGGGAGCTAGCAGCTCCACGTATGCTATTTGCCCTGAAAGGGAGGTATATGTGCCCTTTCCAGCCAAAGGGGTGGACAACTCACAATTTTCTTTTGCCTTCTTTATCTTTCTAGTACCCTCCTAGATGACTCAGAACACCTTCCAATTCTATATATATCCAAAGTAGTTGGCAGGGAGGAAAATGTCTATTCTACAGTCAGTTAGACACAATTCTCTAGGAGTTTTATCCTCGCTTAGTATCTCGGGGGTGAGGGAGGGGAGAAGTTTTAAATTTTATTTTATTTTATTTTTCCTCTATCATTTTTAAACTAGTTATATTGGGTCCACCAAAACTTATTTTGTTCTGTTATAAATTTGTATGATAGATGGAGTTTTTGCTAATTATTAGGTAGGGTATAAACAATTTAAAATTGATATATGTACTAATGTAACCATTAAAGAATATAGACCAAATTACAATTTACTTTATCTGCCACAGTGCAAACTGAAGACAGGGTAGTGGACATTTTTCATTCTTTCTGATTTCTCAGCACATGGGCTCTTTTTCCATGTTTGGAAAATTCCCCTCCATATCAGGGAGAATCTGCCTCCAACTGTGAAAACTGAAAATGCAGGATACTCTTTTTCCCAGCTAAATGCACAATGTGAGTGGCAGTTGTGTTTTCACCAGACTACTTCTGTGCTATATTTTAGTCATTTTCCTTGCTGTAGAGTCATAAAGTTGTGTGAGCCACCCAGTATCTGCAGAGTTACTATGATTGAATGATAAAGACAGCCAATGAAGAGAGGTACCTATCATGGGAAAATAGAGAAGGGGTATAATATCTGCCCTCGTTGGAAATGAGAGCAGTGAAAATCCAGCTTGTGCTGATTGATGGAACTTCAGGAACCCTAGCATCAAATTATTTACTGGATCACCTGGGATGAAAAACCCACTGAAAACAAGACTTTGTGGAACCATGTGACCAAACCCTGGGAGCAGTATGAAACCTTTTAAGATTCAAGGTATTGTAGGGAGGGACAGTTATTTCTGACACTATACAGTTTTTACATAAAGAGAAAGGCACCGTCAAAGTGGATGGCCATGGTTAGTTCTACTCTCGACTTACAAAATAAATGTATGCATTTTCCTGACTCTGTTGCCTTAAAAATAGTGGATTCAAAATAACTAGTTTAAAAATGAGAAAGGAACTGATGGAAAGTAATATAGAGAAATGTGGGAATGTGATCAATCTTTTTGCCATTGTTAGATAAGCCTGAATTCTGGACCCATTCCACATTCCAGTAGATACAAGGGAATAAAAAACAAAGAGAAATTAAATTTTACTTGTTATTTCCTCAAAAAAATCTCTTGGTGGGATGGATACCTGGTAGAGAACTAATCTTGACAAGTCACTCCTGTCACAAAATATTCAACTTTAAATTTGTGTTGGTTTTCTACATACTGGAAAAGAGTAAAACAGACATCATTAAAATATAATTTATGCCAAGGCAAGTGGGGAAGTGAGAGAATATCTAACTCTCAGATGTGTTCAAATTTCCAGGTCCTGATAAGTGAATTATGTCAAGAATTAGGCAGGTTAATATACAAGATACGCTTCGGTCCTTTACAATGCAGGGAGGGACAGAGAAATTGGGAGGAAGGAGCAAATAAAGATTTGAGCATAAAATATCCACTATTTGAAAACTGGAAGAAGCTAACCTGACTGCAAAGATTAGCTACAACAAGAGGAAAAAGACAATGTATTGTGAGTAACTTCTTCCAAGTAGCTCAAGAAAGAATCACTAACAGCAGGCAGTTTAATTCGAAATACAAGGTTCAATAGAAAGGAATCCACATGGTTGTCCATTTCAGAAGTTAGTCGAAACCCCACCCCTTGATATTTTCTAGGGAAGGAGAATTTATAGGAATAAGCTAGGTCAATAAGGCTTCAACCTCTGGCTTGGGTTAAAGTTGTTTTCCCAGGAGGCTATTAGTTAAGATCACAAGAGAACTAAGATAACTGAGGAATGTTATGTAGATATGAAGGTGGGAGTCCAACCTGATAACCTAGATAATCACGGATTTAGGATTACCATAGGAGCCTGGCTGGTAACACAGGAGACTGGCAGCATAGGAGTCATGGCAATGCGATCAGATTCTTGCTATAGAAAATAAATCTTATTTGTGAAGCTCCTGATAACAAAATTTCCTCCTTTAAATGTAAAAATTGACTTCAAAGAACATGGGTTGCTATTGAAGCAATAAATATAAGCAAGATTCCATCAACTTATAGGAAATCAAGGATTATTGAAAAAACAAAACAAGGCAAGGGCTGGAAAACTATCTCAGTGGTAATCTTGGAGATATTGTCATCACATTTTAGAGATGACAGAGAATGAGTGTGGTGCAGAAGACCTGAGATGAGTAAATATAGTCTACAATTTCAAAAGAAAAAGAAAAAAGAAAACACAGATAAATCATTTTTAAAAGATTAAAAGCAAATTTAAAAAATAGGGATAGATCTTGCTCACCTCCCCCCCAGAAAATTCCGTTTGAACCATCTAATAGATTAATGAAATGCCTTTTGGAAAAGAATGTAGTAAATACCAAATGAATTAATAAGTTCACCTGTATAAGATATTCCAAGATACTGTCATTTGCTATTTTAAAATAGTTTTTCCAGGCTTGTTGGTAGATAAATAAAAATCACATGTGTATTAAAACTCGAACTGAGTACAGTATATGATTCAAATCTTTCTTGACAATCCTGTGTAAAGACAGTAAAACATTAGTTGAGTAATAGTATAGTTAATAACAGTATAGATTGCTTGGATAGATGTTACACATTTGGATATGAAGTTGAAACAATTTTTCTCAAATATTAAGGATAATAATTATCCAATTTTTATAGAAAAATAACTTAGGCCAATAACTTAGGAAAAATAACATGGAATTGGAACTGTTATATTGCCTTGACCTAAATTTCATGGCTCCCATGAATTCTCTTTATTACATATTTTATAAGAGACGATACTTTTTCCTACATCCTGAAACTTCTCTGAAGACAAGAGCACCTGGAGGATATTCTGCTTTTTCCTTTTATAGGCTCTGGTAAGAATGAACTTTGATGGCATTTTCTCTATTTCTGTGAGTGGTTTTTGTGACCCCATTGTTCCTCTTGCTGTGATATATGGACATTTATTTTGAGTAGTACACTTGGAATGCAGTATCTTTCGTTCCTGGCAGATTCTAAAGCATTTACCAGGTTAGTGACAGTTCATGTAGACAAGAAATAACAAATACTGCATGGAACTCCAAACATTTCCCCACTTTACTTTCTGATAAGAGCTCAGTTGTTTATTGGGAAATGTGAGATAGTACATTCAGGGGTGAGAGCCTAAATTATACTAGAGAAGGTATTGTATTCTGGTTGGGGATTTAGACAATTTTAGGGTTAGGTCCTAGTCTTGTGCTTACTGGTGGGTATCATGAAGTCATTAAGTTTCCCAAATCTCTGTGAGCTATGTTGATCTGTGTTTTCTTCAACCCTGGGCTCTCAGAGTGGACACAACTTCAAAAGTACAGCTCGCCTCTTAGGGTTCCCATTTAGGTTGCCCCTATCTGACTATCTTTCTATTTCAATTTTATTCTTCTCTCTCCATCTCCTAATAGGGGGCCTTCCCCCAGGATCTGTTTTTAGCCCCTTCTTTCCTGCTTCTCAATTGTTTCATTTGATGATCTTATCTACTCTCATGACCCCTGCCATCTCCTCTAAGGGAATGACTCCCAAATCCCTTTTCTATTCCTGACTTCTTTCATAGTTTCCAAATTTACAGTTTGAACTGCTGAGTAGCTTGATAGGACACCCAACTTAACATTTTCAAAACTTATTTTCTACTCCCAATTCCCAAAAAGAAAAAGAAAGAAGCCTTGCATTTGTAATTTTTTAAACTTTTGTAAATGGCATCACTGATACCATATTCCTAATTATTAAACAAGAAAGCTCAGGTTTTTCTTTTTTTTAACTCCCTTGTCATGGACCATGTTGCCTATTATAATATATTTTACTTTCAAAATGATATTTATTTGAGAACTTCTGGGGAAGATGGTGGTGTATGGAGCTCCAGGACATGGTATTTTCACCAAAACAACTATTAAACAGGGACAAAACCATTTGAAACAACTGTTGTGGAACTCTGTAGGACAGAAGAACGCTGTACAGAAGAATGGAAGGAAGCAGCTCATAAACTACAGTAAATTGCTTTCTCTGTGACTGGCATCCATCCTCCATCACATGGCAGGCTTCCATGGAGTCCAGTCCCTGGCTAGCTTGCTGATGACAGCAAGGGACATAAAAAACCTCTTTCTCAAGAATAGAGGTGGTCACAGCCAATCATTGACCACTACTTTTGAATAGTGAATTTGGATAGCTGGGGCCCAGCTCCACAGCATTATTTCAGCCAGCCTCAGATAAAGGTGGTAGCAACCATTGTTTCAACTCTCCCTGGAGAGGGGAGATTGGGGGTGGAGATTTAAAGATCCAGCACTTCCTGGGAGGAACAATTAGTTGAAGGCCTGCATTTGCTTAGCAGGTCAGGAAAGCTTAGTTTTGGAGGACCATTAGCTTTTGTCACCATTCCTGATCCTCTCCCCAGGGTACTAGGGAGGTGGACTGTGTCCCCTTCATGGGTCCCTGGCTCTGTTTTGGCTGGCAAATACTGACTTGGGAAAGTGTTCTCCAAGGTAAACTCATCTCAAAATTTAACTTCCAGGCAAAAGCAGCTAGGGACAATGAAAGGAGTGTGAAAAATCTATAGAGGCAGACAATCTGGGAAAGACGCCTGTGGGCTTCAAACACATGGGAGAGGGAGATCTGTCTCCTAAAAAAGGGGGAACAACCAAACTCTTATAAACAGAGGGATTTCCAAGCAACTAACAAGCAAACACCCAGGATAAGACAGAGGTACAGCAAGACAGGGAAAACCCCACATGCTGCATTTGCTTGGGGCAGACCTTTCTGATAGGAGGACTGAAGATCAAGAAAATATTTCTCTTATCACTAGCTGGTTACTGAAGGCAGCCGGTCGGCTGCACCTTGGGGGAGCCGCACGTTGAGGCGGCTCGTGGACCGGTTCCACGGAGGGAGAGGGTTCCATGGCGTGGGATACGGGTTGTCGGGGTGACTTCTCTGCCTCGCTCTGGGAACTGCCGCTGGGGCCGCAAACCAGCTGCAGCGAAGAGGACTGCACTACAAACTCACACGAACATCAGTCTTTATTGGGAGAACCAGAGCATGTGGGCTCATGCACAATCTGCAGACAGTTCAGGGAAGAGGAGGGGAAGGGGGAATATATAGGGATATGGTAATTTAGGGGAGGTGCATGCGCCTTGGCCTTGCCTCATGACTCAGCATTCCTGACTCATCATGACTCAGCACTTCTGACTCACCATGACTCAGCACTCCTGACTCATCATGACTCAGCACCTATGACTTAGCACTGTGATGGCACCCAGGCCCACAACATGGCCTATGCTCCCTACAGTTACAAAACCAATAAACAGACTCCCAGTAAATAATTTCCAAAGTTAATATTTTAAAATATTAAAACATGTAGTGTGCAACAAAAGAATACAAGACAAACAAAGAAACAGGAGATGATGGCACATCTAAAAGGAAGAGGATAAAAATACAGAAAACACTAATGAAGAAGATAAAAATGTGGAAATACCAAACAAAGACTTTAAAAGGTGATATTAAAAATACTCAAAGAGATGAAGGAAAGTACGGAAAAAACACTAAAGGATATTAGGAAAACAATGAATGAGCAATATGAGAGTCTAAGTAAAGATAAAGAAATTTTTAAAAGGAACCAAACAGAACTAATGGGTTTGTAGACTACAGTAACTGAAATGAAAATTTCCCAGAAGGGTTTCAATAGCATATTGGAATTGGCAGAAGAAAGAATCAGTGAACCTGAAGACAAGACACTTGAAATAAGTAAAGCTTAAGAGTAGAAAGAAAAAAGAAATAGTAAACACAAAAATAGTCTAAGACAGCTATGGCACACCATTCAGCACACCAATATTTTTCATCATCAGAGTCCCAGAATAGAAGAAAGATAGAAAGAGGCAGAAGGAATAGTCAAAGAAATAATGACAGAGAAATTCCCAAACTTAGCAAAAGATGTGAATATGCACATCCAACAAGCTCAGAGAACACTAAACAGGATAAGCATGAAGAAAAACACACCCCATCATATGTTGATTACACTAACAATTGCAAAGGACAAGGAAAGAATTCTGAAAGCTGCAAGAGAAAGCAATGTTTAACATAAAAGGGAGTTACAAATTGAGTGCTGACTTCCCATCATAAACCATGGAGGCAAGACTGCAGAGGGTTGAAATACTTAAAGTGATGAAAGAAAACTGCTAGCCAAGAATTTTATATCTGGCAAGCCTCTCTTCCTAAAATGAGAGAGATTAAGATATTCTCAGAAGGAGTTCATCAACACTAGACCTGCCCTATAAGCAATGTTAAAGGAGGTTCTTCAGAATGAAATAAAAGAACACTTGACAGTGTCTAGGTAGAAGTGAGAAGCCACTCAATATGGTACAACACAAAAAAGCAAATACTTATAAAAGTAAGTATTGAGGGAGGGATGAAAAAGGTATTAGACTCACAAAGGTAAATAGCAAAATGGCAGAAGAAAGTCCCATGTTATCAATAGTAACTTTAAATATAAATAGATTAGACATTCCAATCAAAAGGCAGCAGTTGACAGAATGGATAAAAAAGCATAACCCAAATATATGTTATCTGCAAGAGACTTAAAGTCAAGGATACAAGTAGGTTGACCAAGAAAGGATGGGAGGGGAATATATATATATGTATATGTGTATGTATCATCCAAGTAGTAACCAGAAGAGAGCTTGGGTGGCTATACCAATATCAGATAAAATAGACTTTAAGTCAAAAACAGTTCTGAGGGATAAAGATGGTCCTTACATACTGATAAAGGGGACAATTCAACAGCAATATGTAACAATTATAAAATTGAAAATTTTACATTATTAGTAGGAGACTTTAACGTTCCATTGTCAATAATGGAAAGAACATCTAGTCAGAGAATCATATAAGGAAGAACAGGACTTGAATGATACACTAAACCAAGTATACCTAAGGTACATATATAGAACACTGTGCCTAATGAAACAGAGTACACATATTTCTTGAGTGCCCATAGATCATTCTACAGGAAAGAATATAGCTTAGGTCATAAAAAAAATCTATATACATTAAACAATATTGAAATCACACAATATATATTTTCTCACCACAATGGCTTAAGCTGGAAGTCAATAAAAGAGTGAGAAATAGAAAGTTCACAAATGTGTGGAAATTTGAAAAAATACTCTTAACCAGTGCATTAAAGAGAAAATCAAAAGCTAAATTAGGAAATATCTTGAGGCACATGAAAATACAACATACCAAAACTTATGGGAAGCAGCAAAGGCAGTGTTGAGAGAGAAATTTATAGCTCTAAATGCTTATGTTTAAAAAGAAGGAAGGAAGGGAGGGAGGAAGAGATGGAGGGAAGAGGGGAGGGAGGAAGGAAAAATAAAAAAATAAAAAGAAGAAAGACTTTAAATCAGAGACCTAACCTGAAAACTGAAAGAATTCGAAAAAGAAGATCAAACTAAGTGTAAAACATTGAGCAGAAGGAAGGAAATAAAGATTAGAATGGAGATAAATGAGATAAAAAACAAAAAACCAATAGAGTGAATCAACAAAACCAAAAGTTGGACCTTTGAAAAGATCAATAAAATTGACAAATCTTTTGTTAGACTGACAAAGGAAAAAGAGAGAGCCTAAACATAACAAAAATCATAAATGAAAAGGAGACACTACCGACCCCACTAAAGTAAGAGAATACTATGAATAAACATACACCAATAAATCAGATAGCCTAGACGAAATGGACAATTTTCTTAGAAATATAAAAACTACTTACAACTGACTCAAAAAGAAATAGATGATCTCAACAAACCAATTACTAATAAAGAGATTGAATTGGTAAGCCATAACTTCCAACAAAGAAAAGTTCAGGACCAAATGGCTTCACAGAAGAATTCTACCAAACATTTCAGAAATCTTACCTCCAATTGGGCTCAAACTCTGATCAAAAAGGGAATATTCTCTAATTCTTTCTACAAGATCAACATCACCCTCATAACAAACCAGGATAAAAACACCACAAGAAAAAAAAACTGCAGACCATTATGTCTTATGAATATAGATGCCCAATACATTATACAATACATTATGTAACAATACATAATGTAACAATACATTAGTAAATTGCATCTAACAGGATATTAAAAGAGTTATGCACCAAGATGAAGTGGGTTTTATTCATGATATGCAAGGTTGGTTCAACATAAGAAAATCAGTTAAGGTAAAACACCACATTAACAGAATGAAGAGAAGAAAGCATATGATCATCTCAATAGATGCAGGAAAGGCATTTAACAAAACAGAACCATTTCCTAATAAAAAACATTTAGAACACTAGGAATAGAAGTAAACTTTCTCAGCATTATAAAAAGCATATATGAAAAGCCCACAGCTAACATCTTACTTAATGGTGAAAGACTGAAAGCTTTCCCTCTAAGATCAGTAACAAAAAAATTACACCAATTGTCACCACTGTTACTCAACAATGTACTAGAAGTTCTTGCCAGGGCAATTAGGCAATTAAAAGAAATAAAAGGCATGTAAATTAGAAAGGAAAAAGTAAAACTTTCCCTATTTGTAGATGGCATGATCCTGTATACAAAAGTTCCTGAAAAAAATGCACAATATTACATTTTATATTTAAGTATTTTAAGAAATGTGTCTAAAATTTAGTCTGCAAATCAGAAGGTTGTCAAAAGATTTGACTATTTTTGCATATAGGCAGATAGATTCTCTAATAATGAGTAAAAATTTTCACTGGAGTAATTCAAGAAAGAATTAAATAAGCGTCTGCAGAAAGAATGATGATTTGCTGTTAAGAAGAACTTGCTGGTGGCAGATTTGGCCCAGTGGTTAGGGCATCCATCTACCACATGGGAAGTCCATGGTCCGAACCCTGGGCTTCCTTGACCCATGTGCAGCTCGCCCATGCACAGTGCTGATGCGCACAAGGAGTCCCGTGCCACGCAGGGGTGTCCCTGCATAGGGGAGCCCCACGTGCAAGGAGTGCGCCCCGTAAGGAGAGCCGCCCAGCGCAAAAGAAAGTGCAGCCTGCCCAGGAATGGTGCAGCACACACAAGAGAGCTGGCACAGCAAGATGATGCAACAAAAAGAAACACAGATTCTCATGCCGCTGACAACAACAGAAGCAGACAAAGAAGACATGGCAAATAAACACAGAGAACAGACAACCACTGTGGGGGGGGGGAGAGAAATAAATAAATCTTTTTTTTTTTTAAAGAACTTGCTATTACTATGAAGTGTAATTTATAAAGATATAATATTAGAAAAAGGAAGCATATAGAATGTTGTATTAGTATACCAAAGGTAAAGGGGTGCTGATGCAAAGTACCAGAAATCTGTTGGCTTTTATAAAGGGTGTTTATTTGGGGTAGACCAACTTACAGTTACAAGGTCATAAAAAGTCCAACTCAAGGTTGCTTTCTCACCAAAGTCAGTTGTCACATGTTGACACAAGATGGCGCTGATCTCTACCTGGTCACTCCTTCCTGAGCTACCTCTCCCTCTTAAGGCTCCTTGGGCCCCACTTCTTTCCAATCTCAACTGCAGGCTGGTATAGGGCTTGTCTCTCAGGGCTTCCTATATCAGTCTTCACTCTCTTCCCAACCTCATCTGTAAACTATCAGGTGAATGGCTCATCTCTCTTGCCAGAGCTCCAGGATCAAAAGACAGAGCTGTCTTTTTTTCCAGGTGTCTTCTTTAGTGAAGTGTCCATTTATATCATCTCACTGAGGGGGCAGGGACTCAATCTGAGTCGTGCCTTATCAATGTGGTCGAATCAAAACTCTAATCATAACAGGCAATTTAATCAAAGACATCTCAGCAGAATCTGATGCAATCAAAGGGTATCACACTCAGAAGAATATATTAGTTTACAAACAATTTTTTTATTCATAAATAATTTCAAACTGTCAAAAGAGTTAATAGATGTTTAAAGGCTTATTACATCTTCAGTATGGCTTTTGCAAAATGGTCACAAGGACACACCACCTGTGCCATGTGTACACCTATAAAATAGGACGTGGGAGTGGAAAACTTAGAAGAAATGGTAGAGGGAACAGAGTCCACTAGCTCTCATTTCCCTAGCTTACATCAGGCATAAATGGTTTGCATGCACCACAACTTATATTTCAAAAGGTAATGCTCTGCCCACCAATGCAAGGGTTCTTAATCCTTTTGGTTCCACAAACCCCATTGTCAATCAGGTGAAAACCATGATACCTTACTAAGTACCCAATATACTCTGTATTATTTAATAAATATACCACACCCTCACCAACATGTCCCCACAAGAATAATTTTTTTTTTTTAATTTAAATTCAAGCTCATCGACCCCTTGTTAAGAAACCCTGCACTAACACAATTCAACTTTGGTAGTTTATAAAGATAGTACATTACGAATAGGTTAAATTTATCTGAGGAATATAGTTTCATTCAATATTAGGCAAATCTAGCAATGTTACACATGTAAAAATCATATTTAGGGAGAAAAATTAAGTATCTTCATAATAAATAAAAAATTTTCAAAGTGACAAAAAATAGTAACAAACTAGGTATGGAAGCAAACATCCCTAACCAATTAAGAACATCTACAAAAATTCTTCAGTAAACATCATTAACATGGTGAAACATCAGCCACCTTTTTTCCTGAGCTGTGTATTTTTTTATTTTAATTTTAATTTATTGAAGTATATCACTCACACATTAACATACATAAACAATAAGTGTATAGTAAAAGTTGTGAACTTATAAAACAAACATACATAGCATCATACAGCACTCTTATAACTCACCCTAACACCAATACCTGCATTGTTATTAAGCAATTTAAACTAATTAAAGAGCATTGTCAAAATATTACTACCAGCCAAAGTATTTTCATCCAACCCACCCTATTATTATTATTATCTTTATATCATTTATATATGAACATACATAAACAGTAAGTGTATAGTAAAAGTTGTGGACTTACAAAGCAAACATGCATAACATCATATAGGGGTCCCATACATCAACCCTCCACCAACACCTTACATTGTCATGAGATGTTTGTTACAAATTATGAAAGAATATTATCAAAATCTTACCACCAATTATAGTCCTTATCTTACACTTGGTATATTTTTCCCCAACTCACCCAATTATTATATTTTAAATATATTTTTTATGACAGAAGTTGTAAACTTAAAAAACAATCATGCATATGTGCAGAATTCCCAAACAGCATCCATCTATCAACACACCACACTGTGCTGGAACATTTGTTACAGATGAAATAATATGTGATTGTTACCACATCCATAGTGTACATTTGGCACTCATTCTCCATACTGTCCCATTATCAACACAATACACTTTTTATATAGATGCAAGCATATTACATTATTACTGCTAACCACAGTTCATAGGTCACTCCAGTTCTGTTTTTCCCATGCTTCTCTACATTCCCACCACCCTGCAGTAGGGACGTACATGTACTCTTGCTCACAAAGGACACTCTTACATCTGTACCATCAAGCACAATTCTCTCATCCACCTCTTGGTTGGTTACTGTGCTAATCAGTTCCTAGATTATACTCTAGCATTGTCAATTGGCATTTACATACCTAGACTACCATTTTCAACCACATCCCCATTTATAAACTAGCTGTTACTCACTATTTGTTACCATCCACTCTATATATTTCCACACTTTTACATTAAAGCTAATTAAAATTTCTACATACATTACACATCAGTAGTCCATCTTAGTCCTCCTCTTAAAAATTCATCACTTACCACCAGGGCTTGAAGATATTTTCCTACATTTTCTTCTCCCAGAAATTGTCAAGAATCTTCATTGGATTTTCATTGGAGCTCCTGGTTGCAGCCTGCCTGCATAACCTGGGCTTGTGCATCCCCATGGCTGCATGAGAGACTCTGATAAATTTCTTACTATCGACAGATATCCCGTGTTGATTCTATTTCCCTAGAGAACCCTGACTAATACAGCTTGGTGCCAGGAGTGGTTCTTGAGGAATAGAGTCTTAAATATGGGATGTCTGAGGTGGTTCTGGGAGTTTTGCAATTGTCTTTCTACTCTAATTGGACTCAAGGGTACTGATGACTCCTTTCCAATAACAAAGAGGCTGCTAACAGTTGGCAATCGAGTCCACAAAATAGCATCACTGGATTCCCCTACTTCCATGCTTGTAAGAAGCAGGGATCTGAGTGAGAGTGTTTTCAACACTTTAACAGAGTTTCGTAGAGTCAAACGGTATAATGATGTTGGATGGCTCCTCCTAGATACTCTGGATACTGTTACCAAAGAGATGAGTTAAAGGCTTTGATTTGAAACTTATACACTGTATGGATGATGTGAAAGTTTCTAATTGTGCTCTGAAAGAAAACCTTGTCTCCTTTAGCCATAGGCTCAAAATATCTGAGAACCAAACCCAGACTCTTATTGTTCCAGTAGCAGAGTTACAGAGGAAACAAAAATATCAACCCCACAGGGTTTCTGCAGTTAAAGTGAAGGCATTGATTAGAAAAGAGTGGAATCCAGAGAATTTGGATGGTGCCCTATGGGATGATGATAAAATTGATGGAGACATTGGAACCTTGAATTCTGCTGAGACTTTGTCAGATAAGCCTGCCATGGCCTGCCCTGTCCAGGCCACATCTTGTCAACCTTGTATCATCCAGCCTCCAGCCTGCCCCAGGGAGTCTGAAACAACTTCTAGCCCTGAGGTGGGTACCAGCCAAACTGAAACCTGCCCTGCTCAGCCTCCAGTTGCCCCAGGGAGTCTGGACCTCCCCCCAGCCCTGAGGCAAGTACCAGCCAAACTCCAGCTTGCACTGCCAAGCCTCCAGTCTGTCCTGAGGAAAATGCCTTCCAACCCCTGCCTGAAGAGATTAATCCAGTCTCAACAGAATAAAATGCAAGGGAATGCCCTGAGGTCAGTAGCTTAAATGGCATTTCTAATCCTTCTCTTTACCCACCCCCACCACCTCTCTAGTCTTCGGGACCTATTACTAGACCTAAATCACAACAAGCCCCCAAAGGTGAAATACAAAGTGTGACCCATGAGGAAGTAAGGTATACTTAGAAAGAACTGCATGAGTTTTCCAACTTATATAGACAGGAATCAGGGGAATATGTGTGGGAATGGATACCAAGGGTATGGGATAATGGTGGAAGGAATATAAAGTTGGATCAGGCTGAATTTATTGATATGGGCCCACTAAGCAGAAATTCTGGATTCAGTGCTGTAGCTTGAGGGGTTAGAAAGGACTCTAAAAGTTTGTTTTGATGGTTGATTGAAACATGGGCCAAAAGATGGCCTAGGATGTCTAAGGTTGAGATGCCAGATTTGCCCTGGCACACAGTAGAAGAGGGAATTCAAAGGCTTAAGGAGACTGGAATGCTAGAATGGATTTACCATTTGAGAGCTACCCACCTACCCCGGGAATGTCCAGAGGACACACCTTTCACCAGGTCTGTGATGGAATTAGAATCCTTAAACATTATGGGGATGATTGGATGCCCATCTGGTAAAAGCCAAGTATTGGCAGTTAATCGCCAAAGTCAAGGTGGGCATGACTACCTCAATGAATGGCAGATTCAAAAATGCACACAAAATAATCTGAGTCATGTAGAGTTAAGGTGTTGAGTAATACATCATGGGGTACCTAGCAGTGAAATAGACAGGCAGTCTACTAAATTTCTTTGGGATCTGTATAAACAGAAGAGTTCTAGGTTGAGTGAAAGAAACCCTAATTCAAATTGCAGATGCAGAGAATCATGGCCCCTTACTCAATTCCCAGACCTGAGACAGTTTACAGACCCAGAGCTCCTTGAATGAGGAGGCCAGATCTCCTTGGGGAAAGATCCTATTGAACTGCCAAAAATTTATACTCTTAATCTTCCTCCCACCTTTCCCCAAGGAGCTCTATGGCCTTTTACCAGAGTAACTGTGCACTGGGGGAAAGGAAAGGATCAGACATTTTGGAGATTAGACACTGGCTCAGAAGTGAGATTAATTCCAGGAGACGCAAAATGTCACTGTGGTCCACTAGTCAGAGTAGGAGCTTATGGAGGTCAGGTGATTAATGGAGTTTTAACTCAGGTCCATCTCACAATTGGTCCAGTGGGTCCCCGGACCCATTCTGTGGTTATTTCCCCAGTCCCAGAAGGCATAATTGGAGTAGACATACTCAGTAACTGGCAGAATTCCCACATTGGATCCCTGACTTGTTGAGTGAGGGCTATTACAGTTGGAGAAGCCAAGTGGAAGCCACTAGAACTTCTCCTACCTAGCAAAATAGTAAACCAAAAGCAATACCAGAGTCCTGGATAGATTGCAGAAATTAGTGCCACCATCAAGGATTTGAAGGATACAGGGGTGGTGATCCCCATCACACCCCACTTAACTCTCCTATTTGGCCTGTACAGAAAACAGATGGATCTTGGAGGATGACAGTAGATTATCATAAACTTAACCAGGTGGTGACTCCAATTGCAGCTGCTGTCCCAGATATGGTATCATTGCTTGAGCAAATCATCATGTTCCCTGGTACCTGGTATGCAGCTATTGATTTGGCAAATGTTTTTTTCTCAGTTGTTATTAGTAAGGACCACCAGAAACAGTTTGCTTTCAGCTGGCAAAGCCAGCAGTATACCTTCACTGTCCTGCCTCAGGGATATATCAACTCTCCAGCCCCTATGTCATAATATTGTCCACAGGAACTTGATCATCTTTCCCTCCCACAAGACATCACAATGGTCCATTATATTGATGATATCATGTTGATAGGACCTAGTGAGCAAGAAGTAGCAAGACTCTAGAATTATTAGTAAGGCATTTGTGTGAGAGAGGATAGGAGATAAATCCAACTAAAATACAAGGTCCTTCCACCTCAGTGAAATTTCTTGGTGTCCAGTGGTGTGGGGCATGTTGAGATAGTCCTTCTAAAGTGAAGGATAAGCTGTTGCATCTGGCTCCTCCTATGACCAAAAAAGAGGAACAATGCTTAGTTGGTCTCTTTGGATTTTGGAGACAACACATTCCTCATGTGGGTGTGCTACTCAGGCCCATTTACCTGGTGACCAGAAAAGCTGCTACTTTCAATTGGGAACTGGAACAAGCAGAGGTTCTGTGTCAGATCCAGGCTGCTGTGCAAGCTGCACTGCCACTTGGACCATATGACCCAGCAGATCCGATGGTGCTGGAAGTTTCCATGGCAAATAGAGATGCTAACTGGAGCCTTTCACAGGCCCTATAGGAGAATCACAACACAGACCTTTAGGATTTTGGAGCAAAGCCCTGCCATCCTCTGCAGATAACTACTCCTCTTTTGAGAAACAACTTTTGGCCTGCTACTGGGCCTTAGTAGAGACTGAATCCTTAACCATGGGCCATCAAGTTACCATGAGACCTGAACTGCCTATCATGAGCTGGGTATCATTTGACCCACCAAACCATAAAGTCAGGAGAGCACAGTAGCACTCATTAATAATGTAGAAGTAGTGTATATGAGATAGGGCTCAAGTGGGTCCTGAAGGCACGAGTAAGTTACATGAAGAAGCAGCCCAAATGCCCATGGCCACCACCCCTGCCATGTGACCATCTCTTTCCCAGCCCACAGCTTTGGCCTTTTGGCAAGTCCCTTATAATCAGTTGACTGAGGAAGAAAAAACTGGGGCCTGGTTTACACATGGTTCTGCATGATATGCAGGTACCACTCAAAAGTGGACAGTTGCAGCACAGCAGCCCTTTCTGGGACACCCCCAAAGGACAGAGGTGACAGCAATCCTCCCAGTGGCAGAACTTTGAGCAGGGCACCTGGTTGTCCATTTTGTTTGGAAGAAGAAATGGCCAGAGGTGCATTTATACCCTGATTCATGGACTGTTGCCAATGGTTTGGCTGGATGGTCAGGGACTTGGAAGGAACATGATTGGAAAACTGGTGAAAAGGAGGTCTGGGGAAGAAGTATGTGGATTGGTGTTTTTGAGTGGGCAAAAAAAAAAAAAATTAAAATTTTTGTGTCCCATTTGAATGCTCACCAAAGGGTAACTTCAGCAGAGGAAGAGTTTAATAATCAAGTGGATAAGATGATCTGCTCTGTGGCTAATACCCAACCTCTTTCCCCAGCCACTCCTGTCAATGCCCAGTGAACTCATGAACGA
The DNA here is from genome assembly GCF_030445035.2 of Dasypus novemcinctus. Classification (NCBI taxonomy): domain Eukaryota; kingdom Metazoa; phylum Chordata; class Mammalia; order Cingulata; family Dasypodidae; genus Dasypus; species Dasypus novemcinctus. The sequence goes on along the minus strand of NC_080683.1, from coordinate 41,248,499 downwards.
AGTGGCCATGGAGGTAGGGATGGAGGTTATGCAGCAACACAGACTTCCCCTTACCAAGGCTGACTTGGATACAGCCACTGCTGAGTGCCCAATCTGCAGAGACCCACATTTAGCCCCCAATATGGCATCATTCCTCAAGATGACCAGCCTGCTACCTGGGAGCAGGTTGACTATATTGGACCACTTCCACCATGGAAGGGGCAGCATTTTGTTTTAACTGGAGTGGACACATACTCTGGATATGGGTTTGCATTTCCTGCATGCAATGCTTCTTCCAAAACTACCATCCATGGACTTACCGAATGTCTTATCTACTGCCATGGCATTCCACACAGCATTGCTTCCAATCAAGGAACCCATTTCACAGCAAATAATATGCCAAAATGGGCACATGCCCATGGAATTCACTGGTCCTACCATGTTCCCCATCAGCCTGAAGCAGCTGGCTTGGCAGAATGGTGGAATGGCCTTTTGAAGACTCAATTACAGTGCCAACAATGTGGCAAAACCTTGCAGGGCTGGGGCAATGTTCTCCAGGAGACTGTGTATGCTTTAAATCAGTGTCCACTCTATGGTGCTGTTTCTCCCATAACCAGGATCCATGGGTCCAGGAATCAAGGGGTGGAAATGGGAGTGGCATCACTCAGTATTACCCCTAGTGACCCACTAGGAAAAATTTTCCTTCCTGTCTCTACAACCTCAAACTCTGCTCGTCTACAGGTTTTAGTCCCAAAAGGAGTGTTGCCACCAGGGAACACAACAATGATTCCACTGAACTGGAAGTTAAAACTGCCACCTGCCCACTTTGGGCTCCTCTTACCTCTGAATCAACAGTCAAAGAAGGGAATTACTGTACTGGCTGGGGTGATTGATCCTGACTATCAAGAGGAAATAATACTTCATCTACATAATGCTACATAATGAGGGTAAAGAAGAGTTTGCCTGGAATACAGGAGACCCTCTAGGGCATCTCCTAGTATTGCCATGTCCTATGATTAAAGTCAATGGAAAATTGCAACAACCCAATCCAAGCAGGACTAACAATGGCCCAGGATCTTCAGGAATGAAAGTTTGGGTCACGCCACCAGGCAAAGAACCACAGCCAACTGAAGCGCTTGCTGAGGGTAATGGAAACATGGAATGGGCAGTGGAAGAAGGTAGTGATAAATATGAACTTCAGCCACATGACCAGTTACAGAAATGAGGACTCTAGCGGTCATAAATCTTTCTTCCTTCATTATGATAGTATATGTACACAAAATGAATTTCTTTGTCTTCTTCCCCCAAATTTCCCCTTATTATATAAAAAGTTGTATCCATTTCATGTCATATTTGAGGAAGTCAAGTTTGAGAGTGAATATTACCCAAGAACTTGCATGCACCCTATTCTGTATGGAATTAATGTGTTTCCAGTTGTATGCAAGAGAGTTGAACATTGTTAGGTGGACATGCATATATATACTGTTTTTACTTAGAGACGAAATATAGTTTAAGGTAATGTGTATGGTTGCTGAGATAGCAATGGGTAGACTGTGATGGATAGCCTGTTGTGTCAACTCAGCCAGGTAATTGTGCCCAATTGTTTGGTCAAGCAAGCACTGGGCTAACTGTAATACAAGGGCATTTATGGACTTTAGTCACCATTGACTTTACTGCAGTGGTAAATCATAGATAGCTGGTTATAATTACATCAGTCAGGGAGATTGCCATCAGCAGTGAATGACACTTAACCCAATCAGTTGAATCTCTTAAAAGGGGAAGTGATTCAGCATTGAGAGAGAATTTCCCAGCTGATCTTCAGACAGCCAAGAACTTGTCTCCCAGAACTTGTCAAGAATCTTCATTGGACATTCATTGGAAGTCCTGGTTGCAGCCTGCCTGCGGAACCTGGACCTGTGCATCCCCACTGCTGTGTGAGAGACTCTGATAAATCTTACTATGGACAGATATCCCTTGCTGATTCTGTTTCCCAGAAAACCCTGGCTAATAAGTCCTCCAACCCATGAGCATGGAATGTTCTTCCAGTTATTTAGGCTTTTTAAAATTTCTTTTAACATTGAGTTGTAGTTTTCTGAATACAAGTGCTTTACATCACTGGTTAAGTTTATTTCTATTTGAGTTTTACCTGTCATATTTTATTTTCCCCACTCTTTTTGATACTTTTGGTTCCTTTAATTGATATAATCTTCATTTCTAAACTCTTTCAGGCCTTTCTCGCCTGTCTTTTCTTTTCACGTTCTAGCACACCCTTTAGCATTTCCTGAAAATCTGATCTCTTGGTTAGAATTTCTCTCACTTTCTTTTTATTTGTGAGTATTCTAATCTTGCCCTTATTTTTGAAAGACAATCTCACTGGATATATGATTCTTGGCTGGATGTTTTTCTCTTGTACTGTCGTAAATATATCATACCACTGTCTTCTTTCCTCCATGGTTTCTGGTGAGAAATCAGCACTTAATCTTATTGGGTATCCCTTATATGTTATACATTGCTTTTCTCTTGCCGTTCTCAGAATTCTCTTTTAGTCTTTGGCATTTGACATTATGATGAGTATGTGTCCTGCAGTTGATCTATTTGGATTTTTTCAGATGGGAGTATGTTGTGCTTCTTGGACAGGGACATATATGTCCTTCAACAGGGTTGGGAAATATTCTACCATTATTTCTTTAAATATTCCTTCTGCCCCTTTTCCCTTCTCTTCTCCTTCTGGGACACCCCTGACACATATGTTTGCACATCTTTTGCTGTCATTTAGTTCCCTGAAACCTTATTCAATTTTTTTCATTCTTTTTTTCATCTTTCTTCTGTATGGTCACTTTCAGAGGCCATTTCTTCAAGCTCACCAATCTTTTCTTCTGCTTCCTCAAATCTGCTATTATATGACACCAATTTTTTTAAAAAATTCATTGATTGCACCTTTCATTCCCATAAGATCTGGTATTTTTCTATGTCTCCTTTCAAATTCTTCTTTGTGCTCATTCAATGTCTTCTTAATAGCCTTAATCTCTTTAGCCATCTCATTGAATTTATTAAGGAGATTTGTTTGAACATCTATGATTAGTTGTATCAACTCCTTTATGTCCTCTGGAGGCTTATCTTGCTCCTTTAACTGGTCCATATCCTTCTGTTTCTTGGTGTGGATTTTAATTTTTTTGTTGGTGTCTTGGCATCTGGCTTACTAAAGTATTTATTCTGGGTGCATTTTTTCTCTTTACTTTAGGGCTTCCTGCCCTTTCTCCCTTGTTGCTTGTGCAGTAGGAGCCAAGGATGTAGTTGGTCCTAAAGCTGTGAAGGCTCAAGTTGTCCTTATTTCCCCAGGGACTGATGAAGTTTCTCCCAACTTTCTCCTTTGCCAGGGGTAGAGTCACAGGTGTGTGGAGTAATCCAAGTCATGCACGCCTAGACTGTAGTTGCCAAGAAACTGATGAGGCTTCACTCCCTTTCCTCCCCTGCCTGGGACAGGAATGGAGCTGCAGATGTGGGCAGCAATCTCTGCAGTGTAGGTCCAAGATGTCCACACTTGCCCTGATAGACTTCTGATTATTCAGTCTGTGCCAGCCAAAGGTACCTGCAGTTACCTGGATAGGCAGGTACAGGGCCTGCCAGCCTCCTCACTGCCAGAGGTGGGACTGAAGCTGAGGCTAGGGCTGCAGGCCAATCTGGGTGAAAGAAACTGGTTCCTATTGTTGCTGTGATTTTCAGTCCTGCCTTGCCTTCAGGCTGGGGGTGGAATCAAAATGGTGGCTACCATCCTCTTTCCCACTTGGACAGATTCATACTCTAACTATTCCTAGGGTTATATCTTAGCCAGCTGAGTTTACTAGTCAGTAGCCAAAATCAGTGGCCAACTGTCTCCTCCTCCCCTGTTTTTGAAATGGAGCTTCCAATTCCAGTCACAGAATAACTCTTGGGGCAGCTTGCGCTGGCAAAGTAGGCCTCTGTGACTGGGCTGGTAATTTCCCAGAGAGGCTGGCACAGGTCCCCCCAGCTTCCTCCCTCCCAGAGGTGGCACTGGGGCTTAGGCTAGACCTGCAATCTGATCTGGATGGAAAGAAGTCGGTCCCTACCAACACTGTGATTTTCAGTCCGCCCCATTTCCCCTCATGCCAGGCATAGAGTTAAGATGGTGGCTACCAGCCTCTTTCTGACTTGGACAAGCTCAAACTTTAGCTGTTCTCAGGATTATACTTCAGCCTGCTGAATTTACTCATCAGTAGCTGAAGTTCGTGCCCAACTATCTCTTCCTCCCCTGTTTTTGGGAAGTGGAGCTTTTGGGAAGTGGAGCTTTCAATTCCAGCTGTGAAACAGCCCCTGAGGTGACTTGTGTCTCCAGTGGAGGGGGGGTACTGGCCTCAATGGTGTGGAGCACTCTACTTATGAATCTTTTCTACAGATGGGATGTCTTCTCCTTCCATTTCTTCAAGGATGTGGCAGGATGTTCTTCTGGTCTCCTGGAGCCCCCAAACAGTTGCTTTGGCTAGTTCCAGATAGCGCTGGGTGTTTACTAACTGCCCTGTAGCATGAGCTGACTCTAGGAGTGCCTTACTCCACTGCCATCTTGCTGGTTGTCTTATAAACCATTTTTTTAAATTGAAGGTGATAGAAGATTGCTAATTTTCTCTACTTCTGTTCAACATTGTTGGTATGGTCTTAGCCTGGAATATAAGATAAATATATTAATATATGCAAGGTATATCAATGGTGTAAGGAAAAGAAATAAAGCATAAAACTCTTATTATTTATAGATATGATTGCCTGCATAAAGAATTCAAATGATTCTACAGACTATTTATGAGAAATCATGAGGCTTTAACAAGATTTCTGTATAAAAAATCAGTATCAGATGTATCTTATTTCTCAGAAAAAAAGAGCAAATAGAAAATGCTACTAAAATAGCTTTCAAATAGATACAAAAATAGCATAATTATTAAAGATAATAAAATATATTCAATTTCTTTATCTAAAGGCATTAAAGAAGACCTAAATAAATCTATATACCATGTTAGTAAGGAAAATTTATGGCCATCTAATTAATCTACAGATACAAAACAATTCCAGTCAAAATTTTGAGAGGGTTTTCCTCCTGATACTTTTGATATTACTGTATTATAATTAGTGTCTTTTTTTTTTTTTTTTTTTAGGTACTGGGGCAAAAGATTGAACTCCAGTCCTTGTATGTGGAAAGCACAAGTGCTCAATCACTGAGCCACATCAGCTCACTAATATCTTTTTATAATTTCACTAAGGTGTTTCTAATTGTTTATTGCTGGAATTTAGGAATATAACTAATATTTGATTGACATTGTATCCAGAACCTTGCTAAACTCCATATTAATTCAAATAATTTATCTGTATATTGCTTTATTTTCTAGACAATTATGAAATCTGTGAATAATGATAGTTTTACTTCATTATTGCAATTCTATCCCTTTTATTACTTGTTCTTGACTAGCCAGGATATCCAGTGCAATATTGATCAGAAGTCACGTTGAATATCCTGATGTTATCCTGATCTCCAATTGAAATGTTTCAATATTTACCATTCAGAATGATGCTTGTTGTAGACTTTCTTTAGCAATGTCTGTGATTCAGAGTCTTGACATTTATTTGTATTTTAAGTATTTAATAATATATAAATGTTAAGTTTTATCAAGCATTTTTCTGCATGTATTGAGATGATCATATGATTATTTTCCTTAAATTTTTCAATGTGGTGAATTATATTGACTGCTATTCTAAAACTAAATCAAGCATCCTGGAAAATAACCCAACTTAGTCATGATGAGTTATATTGTTTTATGTGTTATGAAATTTAGTTTGCTAACATTTTATTTTGGATTTTTCATCTACGTTCTTGTGTACTTGCATCATCCTTGTCAATTCCTGGTATCAAAAATAAATTTGTGCTACATTTTCTTCGATTGCTAATAACAATAGTTCATGAATAGAAGATCAGTAAGTCCACTCTAATCCATACTCTGTTTCTCCATCCTGTGGACCCTGGAATGGTTTTTGTGTCCACTCCACATCTATATCAAGAGGGGACTTAGATTCCACATGGATGATAGATGCAATTCTCCTTCTTTCAGTTGTAGGCATTGAACTGTAGCATTGATGTGGAGAAAGTAGCCATGGTAGCTGCTGAGGGTAGGGAGTGGGAAGAAGAAGTGTGATGTGGGGGCATTTTCAGGACATGGAGTTGTCCTGGGTAGTATTGCAGAGACAGTTACTGGACATTGTATGTCCTCCCATGGCCCACTGGGTGGACTGGGGGAGAGTGTAAACTATAATGTGGACCATTGACCATGTGGTGCAGCAGTGCTCAGAGATTATTCACCAAGAGCAATGAATGTCCCATGATGATGGAGGAGGTTGTTGTTATGGGAGGAGTGGGGTGAGGGGGTGGTGGGGTTTATGGGGACCTCATATTTTTTGAATGTAACATTAAAAAAATAAATAAAGACAATAAATAAATAATTTATGAAGCCTTATAAAATGATTTGGAGATTATTCTCTCTTTTTCTATTCTTGGAAAAAGTGGTGAATGATTGAAATCATTCTTTCTTTGGATATTTGGTAGGAATCTCTGGTGAGTTCATCTGGTGTTTCTGAGGGAAGTGTTTTAGTTTCCTGGCTGCTAAATCAAATACCAAACAATGCATTGGCTTAAACATTGGAATTTACTGGTTCACAATTTTAAGGCTAGGAGATGTCCAAAATCAAGATGTCATCAAGGCAGTGCTTTCCCCCCAAACACTGTGGCATTCCAGGGCTGGCTGCCAGGGATCCTTGGTACTTGGTTTTTTTTTTTTTTTTGTCACATGGCAATGCACATGGCAGTCTCTCCTGGCTTCTCCTTCTTTTCTGTTTCCATTGGCTTTCAGCTTCCTCACTCCCTGTGTCTTTTCCCCTCTGAAGCTTTCTCTATAATGCCTTCTGTAATAGGATTAAGACTCATTTGAATTCAGTTAGGCCACACCTTAACTGAAGTAACCTCATCAAAAGGTCTCATTTATAAGTATTCACACCCTAAGGAATGGAGTAACTTTAAAAGCATATTTTTTCTGGGGTACATGGCTCCAAGCACCACAGAAAGCTTTATTAATTCTGATTAAATTTCTATCATAGCTATGGGAATTTTTGTTTTCTTAAAATAATCATTGATGTTAATTTTGTCTCAGAATTGTTAATTTTTTCTGCATGTTCAAGTGCAATTGCATAGTTTTCATAATTACCTTTCATAACTTTTTGAATATCTGTATCATCTGAAGTTATGTTCCCTTTTTAATTTCAGATATTATTTGTACTTCTCTACTTTTTTGTGTGTGAACCAGTCTCATCACTATTATTTTTTTTTTTTTTCCAGAGAACTCACTTTTGGCCCTCTATTAGATTTTGGTTTTCTACTTTATTAATTTCTGCTCTTATTAATGCCATCTTTAGACTTTATTTTGATTTACTTTGCCACTTTTTTCTTAGCTTAGCTCTGCCTTTCTTCTGAGGGCAGAGATTTTTAGTTCTCACTAGAATCTGTTTTGTTCCTATTCTTCCTGAGTACTATTTCCCTTCTTTCTAAATTAGATGGGTTCATGTGCTTGAATCTGGCCAATGGCATTTGCATAGAAAAGATAAATGCTTTATCAAGTATGCCCCAAATGTCCATTGCATGGTCCTCGTCTCTCTCCCTCTCTTTTTTTTCAGGATCAGACTTGATGACTGCATATTGAGAATCACAAGGTAGAAGGAGCCTGGTCCCTAAATGACTGTCTGGAACAAAACTATTCATCATAACTCCATCCCAACTACACTAACTGTTAAACTACTAATGTTTTTAAGTTTTTTGTTACAACAGCTAACATTATTTGCCCTAACAGTCTTCTTTTCTAACATTTTTCATTTAAGCTATAAATTCCCTTCTGAATAGTGACTTACCTGCAGCACACAAGTTTGTATATTTTCATTATTGCTTAGTTCAAAATACTTTCTAATTTTCACTATGTTCTTTGACAAATGTGTTTTTTAATTTCTAAATGTACGGTTCTTAACTATATTTTTGTTATTAATATCTAGTTGAATTGCTTAGTATTAAGAGAACATGCTCTATATAATTTCAGTTGTTTGAATTTTGTTGATATCTGTCTTATGGCCCAGAATATGAATAATTTTGTGAATGTTCCCTATGGACTTAGAATGAATGTACATTCTGCAGTTGTTGGTTGTCATGATTTACATATATCTATTAGCAACTGTGTTTACTGTCTTCATTAAGCCTTCTGTATCCTTATTGATTTCTTTGTCAGCATTTTATAACAATTTCTGATAGAGGTCCTATGATTGTAAATATTGTTTATATCTCCTTGTGATTTAGTCATTTTTGGTTTAGAAATTTTTAAATCTTTATTAAGTATATATTAATATTTCATATCTGTTTTAGGAATTGAAGATTTATCATTATGAAGCTATTCTCTGTATCTAATGATTTTAGTTTTGAAGTCTACTTTTTATTTTAATATATTCTCACTAACTTCCTATGGTTTAAAATTTGTTGTACTCTTTCATTTCATTTTTTACTTTAAACCTATCTGTATCTTTATTTTTTCGATTAGTTTATTGTAAAGAGAATGTAATTCAATATTTCAAATACAATCTGACAATATTTGTCTTTTCCTGAAGCATTTAGTCTATTTACATATGATGTAATTAACAGTATATTTGTGCTTCAGTCTTCCATTTTATTTTCTGAGTTTTATTTGTACAGCATGTTTCATATTTCTTTTGATTTGATTATTTTTATAATTTCATTTTTTCCCTCTACTAGTTTGACAAATATATATTTTTTTCTTTATGAGATTATCCTAGAAATTGCAACACATATTACTTCCCAAAGTCTAATATTAATACATTCTTTTATCCTCTTCCCAGATAATACTAAGATCTTAGGACACTTACCTCCATTTATCTGATATTTTACACATACCACACACCTCCATATTACTGATAATGTTATGTGTTCTCACAGTCCTTCATATTACTTCTTTTCACATTTCATTTTTAAATTTTTTTGAGATCTATTTATTTCTCCCCACTACCTCATATTTTGCACTTTGTGTCTATTTGTTGTGTGCTCTCTGTGTCTCTTCATATTTTTAGGAGGCACTGAAAACTGAACCTGGGACCTCCCATGTAAGAGGGAGGTGTCTGATTGCTTGAGCCACAACCACTTCCCGCTTGTTTTGTCTCTCATTGTGTCTTCTCATTTTGTCTCTTCATTGCATCAGCTCTTTGTGTCAGCCCATCACGTCAGCTTGCTGTCTTGCTCGTCTTCTTTATGAGGCACTGAGAACCTAACCTGGGAACGCTCATGTGGTAGGCAGATGCCCAACAACTTTAGCCACATCTGCTTCCTGACATTTCATTTAAAATAACTATTTCATACTTGTGAAATATTATCAAACATAAATGAGTATATGTAGTGCTTAAGTATGTTTTAAAGACTGACTACTAATAAAATGAACACCCAAATAGGCATTATTAAGCCTAAGAAATAAAGCTTCAAAATATATCTAAGGGAAGCAGACTTGGCCCAGTGGTTGGGGCATTCGTCTACCACATGTGAGGTCTGCGGTTCAAAACCTGGGCCTCCTTGACCCATGTGGAGCTGGCCCACGCGCAGTGCTTATGTGCGCGAGGAGTGCCCTGCCACGCAGGGGTGTCCCCGTGTAGGGGAGCCCCACGTGCAAGGAGTGTGCCCCGTAAGGAGAGATGCCCAGCACGAAAAAAGTTCAGCCTGCCCAAGAGTGGCGCTGCACACGCGGAGAGCTGACACAACAAGATGAAGGAACAAAAAGAAACACAGATTCCCAGGCCACTGACAACAACAGAAGTGAACAAAGAAGAACATGCAGCAAATAGACACAGAGAACAAACAACTGGGGAAGGGAGAAATAAAACAAAATAAATCTTAAAAAAAAAAAAATATATATATATATATATATATATATATCCAAAGCTTCTTCCTCCATAGACAAACAACCCCGATTTTATGTTTATCATGCCTTTGCTTTATAGAGTTACCACAGATGTACCTGTAAACAACATATTATATAATTTTGTCCATTTTTAATATTATATTAATGAAATTCTCTTGTTTTCCTGTAACTTTCTTTTTTGTTCAACCTATATTTCTTTTTTATTTAAAGATTTATTTATTTATTTATTTCTCTCCCTTACCCTACCCCTAGTTGTCTGTTCTCTGTGTCCATTTTGCTGCATGTTCTTCTTTGTCCACTTCTGTTGTTGTCAGCGGCATGGGAATCTGTGTTTCTTTTTGTTGCATCATCTTTCTGTGTCAGCTCTCCGTGTGGGCGGCGCCATTCTTGGGCAGGCTGAACTTTCTTTCACGCTGAGCGGCTCTCCTTATGGAGCATACTCCTTGCACGTGGGGCTCCCCTATGCGGGGAGCAACCCTGTGTGTCACGGCACTCCTTGCGCGCATCAGCACTGCACGTGGGCCAGCTCCACATGGTTCAAGGAAGCCAGGGGTTTGAACTGAGGACCTCCCATGTGGTAGGTGGATGCCTTATCCATTGGGCCAAGTCTGCTTCCCAATCTATATTTCTGAGAACTTTTCACAGTGATTTTTGACAATAATTTACTTATTTTCATCACCATGTAGTATTTTTGTAATAACTTTATCAATATGAAAGGAGAAGCATATGACAGACACTTGCATGTTTCCATCATTTTTGTTATTATAAAAATTTTTTGCTAAGACATTGTTGCATATACCTTCTGGTAAACGTGTAGGAATTTCTTTCAGATATAAATGCTGAAGTTAAAATGTAAGTTTTCATGGTATACATCATATTCAACTTTACATGATAATATCACGTTATTTTCCAAGATGGCTGTATTGACAATGCCTCTGCAAAAGTTTTCATTGCTCTGCATCCTTGCCAATGTTTGGTAGTTTCAGATTTTAAAAAGTTTTCCACCTTGTAGGCATGAATAATTTCTCATTTCAATTTTAATTTGTATTTCCCTGGTTAGTAATGAGTTTGAGATATAATTTCATATGTTTTTAGCCATATATACTATATGGTTCCATTTACATTAAGGTAAAAAATAGGCAAAATCAATCTATTCTGATAGGGTCACAATAATAATTACTTTGTGATGAGGAGATAGATGGTTGTTGACTAGGAGAGAGCATAAGGAAACTTTCTGGGGTGTCACTTATGTTCTATATGTTGATCTAGATGGTGGTTATAGGTATATACTTAAGTAAAAATTCAGCAAGCTATAAACTTAAAATTTGTATGCTGTATTTTATTTTTTTCATTTTTAAATTTATTTTTTGTTCTCTATTTTTTATGTAGTAATAAAAAAAAGAAAGAAGTTCTTGGATAAAGGGAAATGTAAACTATGGATGTATAATTTCTAAAGGCTAATAATGAAGGGAAACGGACTTTGGCCCAGTGGTTAGGGCGTCCGTCTACCATATGGGAGGTCCGCGGTTCAAACCCCGGGCCTCCTTGACCCGTGTGGAGCTGGCCGTGCGCAGTGCTGATGCACGGAAGGAGTGCCGTGCCACGCAAGGGTGTCCCCCGCGTGGGGGAGCCCCACGCGCAAGGAGTGCGCCCGGGAGGAAAAGCCACCCAGCGTGAAAAGAAAGAGCAGCCTGCCCAGGAATGGCGCCGCCCACACTTCCTGTGCCGCTGACGACAACAGAAGCGGACAAAGAAACAAAGACGCAGCAAATAGACACCAAGAACAGACAACCAGGGGAGGGGGGGAAATTAAATAAATAAATTAAAAAAAAAAAAGAAATAAAGGCTAATAATGAAAACATGTAAAAGAATTTTTCACACATAATTGAAGTAGCAATCTTCTTTAAAATCATAATCTTAAAAATCATATATAAATAAAAATAAAGAATAAAGATAAAAACAGAAATTAAGTAGAAAATGGAAAATGGAATAATAATGGGATGAGTAAATCAAAATGTTGGTTCTTTAAAAATCACCAGAATAAATATCAAGAATATAAAATAAAAATGACTAAGGGGAAATATCCACTGAAAGGCAGGGTATTAAAAATAATAATAAAAAAATCTACCTCTGTTTAAAAAAACAAATTAAACAGATAATTTTCAAGGAAAATACAATTGACTACAGTGGGTATAAAAACCTTCAATAATCTTTTTCTATGGCAAATAGGAAATTGTTTAACACTATCTACTAAAGTTAAACATAACAACTTCTTTAGTTTGCTAGGCTGCTGAATGCTATATACCAAAAGTAGGTTGGCTTTTATAAGGGAATTTATTACCTTAAAGCTTAGAGTTCTGAGGCCATGAAAAGGTCCAGATCTAAGCATCATCAGGTGATACTTTCTCCCTGAAAACCAGCTGCCAGTAATCCTTGACTCCTTTGTCACACAGTAAGGCACATGGCTGCATCTGTTGGGCTTTCCCATCTGTTCTGGGTTCTGTTGCTTTGGCTTCTGGCTTCTGGCTTTTTCTCCCTTCATGTGAATTCATTCCATTCATAAAGAACTCCAGTAAGAGGATTTAGACCTACCCTAGGCCATGTCTTACTGAATTAATCTAATCAAAAGGCCCATAATTAAAGTAAACTAATCAAAAGGTCCTAACCACAATAGGTTTGGACCCACAGGAATTGATCAACTTTAAGAACATGATTTTCTGGAGTCCATCTAGCTTTAAACTGTCACAACTAAATTTTTCTAAAAGAACTACCCTACACAAAAGGTTACAGGTATTTTCATAAGGGAATTCTACCAAATATTTGAAATCAGATAACTGAATGGTATGTACATTACTTCAGAACTTAGTAAAAACAGGGAAAACTTCCAAATTCTTTTTATCAGGCAGTTAAAACATTAAAACTTAAACTTGACAAAGATACACACACACACAAAAACTCAGAATATTCTCTCTGAATGTTGATGAAGAAAATACTAAATAAAATAGTAGCAAACAAAACTCAATAGCATATTAAAAAGAAATTATGATCATGACCAAATGAGAATGCAAAGATGGTTCAAAATGAAGGAATCCATTAATATATGTCACATTAATAGATTAAAGGAGACAAAATCATCTGATTATCTCTGTAATTACCAAAAAGGCCTTTGACAAATTTAACATCTATTTCTGATACTTAAAATTTCTAATAAAATAGGAAATGGTGGAGCCCTCCTCAATATCATAAAATTTTCATGCCTCAACCTTAAAGCTCACATCTTACTTAACAGTGGAAAATAGAGGTATTATTCTAAGGTCAGGAATAGAGCAAGAATAACATTGTCAACTACAATTTAACATAAAACATTGTAGGCAATATCCAATACAACCAGAAAAGATAAAACAACTAGAACCATAAGAATTGGAAAAGAAGAGGTAACTCTCAGTTTGCAGATGACATGTAGCACACATGAAAAGAGAATAATAAAACAAAAACAAACAAACAAAAAGAAATACAAAACAAATAAAACAAATTTAAAAAATAAATGAATTCAGTAAATTAGCAGTATGTAAAATCAATAAATAGCCTTAAAATGTCCAAACAACCTGTTAGAATATCTAATGTAAGGGAAAACCCTATTCACAACCACAAAAAATTGATAAAAATACCTCAAAATAAACTCAGCATAAAAGGTGCAAACCCTATACAAACCAATTTTAAAACATTCCTAAAATAAGTAAGAGCAGACTTGAATGCATATAAACATATGTATATATACTAAGATTGACAGTTTTTTAGTCTGGAGTTAGACAAGTCAACTACAAAATTTATATGGAAAATTAAACCTGTAAGAATAGCTAGAAAAATCCTGCAAAAAAGAGATCAATATGTAAGACTACAATTGCTAAATATGAAGCATTCCCTAAAGCCAGTGTGATGCTGGAATAAGTAGAGAGACACATGCAACATAATGGTAAATCCAGATATAGGCCCAATTACATAAGACAATTTAGGGTATGAATATGTGGCATCTCAAAACATAAAGGTATTTTTAATAAATAGAATTGGAATAACTGATATCCTTTTGGAAAACATAAAATTGGATCTCTATCTCACACTCTATACCAGAATAAACTCCAAAAGATTTGAGATTTAAATGTGAAAAACAAAATCATACGAAGTAAACATGGGTGAATTCCTTTAAAACCAGTGTGTGGGGAAAGCTTTTCTGAAACAAAATCAAATGCACTTACAAAAAGGCACCTGATTAATCCAACTACTTAAAAACTTTTAAAAATATTTACCTGGCAAAAAATCACAATAAGAAAGATCTGAAAATAAATGATATACAGATAATTACAGTTATACAGCTAATTTCCTGAATATATAAAAAGCTTTTTAAAAATTAAGGGGAAGGAAGTGGTTGTGGCTTAAGCGAATGGGCTCCCATCTACCAGAGGGAGAGTCCTGGGTTTGATTCCCGGGGCCTCCTGGTGAAAAGCAAGCTGGCCCACACAGCATGGAAAGCTGGCACAACAAGATGACACAATAAAAAGAGACATAACAAACCAGGGAGCTAAGATATCTTGGGCAATTGAGTGCCTTTTTCCCACACTGGAAGGTCCCAGGGTCGGTTCCCAGTGCCTCCAAGGAGAAGACAAGCAAACACAGAAGAGTGTGCAATGAATGGATGCAGAGAGCAGAGAGTGAGTGCAAGTGGTGGGGGGGGGGAATAAATAATCTTTTTTTAAAAATTAAGGGCACAAAAGACCAAAAATCCATAGAAAATAGATAAAAGATTTGAGCGGACAGGTCACAAGCACAAAAATATTCAAATGACTTCATTTATCTATTTATTTTTAAAGATTTATTTATTTTATTTTATTTGTTTATTTCTCTCCCCTTCCCGCCTTGCCCCTCCACCCTGGTTGTCTGCTCTCTGTGTCTATTTGCTGTATGTTCTTCTTTGTCTGCTTCTGTTGTTGTCAGCGGCATGGGAATCTGTGTTTCTTTTTTTGTGTCATCTTGTTGTGTCAGCTCTCCGTTGTGCCGCGCCACTCCTGGGCAGGCTGAACTTTCTTTCATGCTGGGCAGCTCTCTTTATGGGGTGCACTCCTTGCACGTGGGGCTCGCCTATGTGGGGGACACCCCTGATGGTATGGCACTCCTCGTGCGCATCAGCACTGTGCATGGGCCAGCTCCACGTGGGTCAAGGAGGCCCAGGGTTTGAACCACAGACCTTGCATGTGGTAGACGGACGCCCTAACCACTGGGCCAAGTCCGCTTCCCTCAAATGACTTTAAACATGAAAAAACACTCAACTTCAGGCTTACTGTATTAGTCTGGACTTTCCAGAGAAATAGAACTGCCAGGATATAAATACGTATATGTAAATATTAAGAAATTTTAGGAATTGGCTTACACAACCCTAGGGATTGGCAATTCTGAATTCCATAGGTCAGGCTGCAAGTTGGAACTTGATGGTGAATTTGAATTCTCCAAGAGAAGCTATAAGTTGGAAACTTTGATGAAGGTTATGTTAAATTCCCCAGGAGAAGCTGACTGGCTGAAGGAGAAATAGAAATTCTTCTTTCTGATTGCTGAAGTCCTCAGTTTTCCCTTTGAGGCCTCCAACTGATCGGATGAGGAGAGTCTCTCCTTGCTGAAGAGAATCTCCTTTGTATAATGTAGATATCAGCCATGGATGTAATCAACTGACTAATGATTTAAATCCATTTATGTAATACCCCTTTTAATAACAATCAGGCCAATGTTTGCTTAACCAAACAGCTGGCCACCATAACCTAGCCAAGATGACATGTGAAATTAACCATAACACATACTAAGAGATATGCTAATGAGAACTATGTATGTTGAGATATAATTTCTTACCTATCAGATCTGCAAATATTCAGAAACTTGACTGTTCATTCTAGTGGTGAAGTGCTTATTTGTAGCTGATGGGACTATAAAATGGTACATTCATTGGGAGAGATGTGACTCAAGCAGTTGAGCTCCTGCTTCCCACATAGGAGGTCCCTAGTTTGGTTCCTGGTGCTTCCTTAAAAACAAAAAAACAAACAACAAGCAAACAAATGAAAAAACCAACTCAGGGGAGCTGACATGGCTCACTGGTTGAGCTCTGACTTCCCACATATGAGGTCCTGGGTTCACTCCCTTCCCTGGCCCCAGAACCTTATTTAAAAAAAAAAAAAAAAAAAGTAAAGAAAAAGGTACATTCCCTATGGTGGAGAATTTGGCAATATTTAAGAAAAAATGCAAATAACTACATTTTTGACTCCAAGGTCCAAGGGAATTTACCCTTAAGATTAACTCCCGTAATACATAACAACATATGTACAAGGTTATTCATCACAGCATTATTTGTAAAGGAATGAAGAACAATGCCATTAACTCACTGTGAAGAGGGAGCAGATTTTGGGGGAAAGATTATAAATTCAGATTTGGATATATAATCTTGAGATATTCTAAATTGTATACCTACAAGGCCATGGAAACTATTAGGGTGATTGGCTAAAACTACCCCAGCGCTTGGTGCACTGCATTGACCTTCAGAGCACAGTAAGTATGGTTGTTATTTCATTTCTGCCTTCCAAATCTCACACAAAAGGCCTTTGTAGCCAACACTAACCCAAAACTATAAAGGGAAAAGGATTCAATCTAAGTTTACACACTATACAAGGACACCACAGACGGTAAACTGAACTTCTAAGTGTTTTGATTATTTGTGCAAAAAGCCCATCACAGCCTATTTGACTCTAAAGCTAGAGTCTTTACAGTACATTATACTCATAGTTTTACCCAGAGCTAGTTGTGCACTGGTGGAAAAAAGACTTATAAATGGAAGTATTTTCTTTGTGGATAGTCCTACACACACATAGTATAATGACTATATTGTTTGTAGTGCCATGCCGCTCCTATAGATAAGACACTGAGTAAACCAGATGAGCTATGTGTTGGGAAATGTTATCTATGAGAATGCTGAGGAGTCAGCTGATGCTCCAAAAGGAGAGAAACCTGGTGCCATTTTTGTTCTTTGTTCCTGGAGTCCCCACTGAGAAGTGAGGTGAGGCAGATAGCAGCATGACCCCCAGGATCTCCAGAGGACAGCAACCTGTTTTATCTGTTAATCTTCTTTATTGTAGTGAGATTTATGAAGATTTTGGAGATGAATGTTTCTGCAGGGCAAATAAATGGATTCCCAAAATCCTACTAAAGGGTACTGTCAGGACCAGCTCTGTGGGCCTGTGACCTACGCAGTCATCCCAGCCCGTGAGCTCATTAGGGCCCCATGCTTGGTTTAATGCTCTGCTTTCACTGACCTGAAATGCTAAATAGTTGTATCTTTAAATTTTGCTTTGTAAGTGAAGTTTGATGTGAAACTGGGGCATAGGTGTGAGCAGAGGGGATACACAGAAGAAAAGAAAAGCCTTATATTTTAGTACATATAATGACTCTTTTTTTCCTGCTTTTTGAATAAGAGTACCTGCATTTTCATTTTTCCCTGGGTCATACAAATTATATATCAGGTCATACAAATTATCCTGAGTACAAAGGCAACATGAAACTTGCCCTGAGAAATAAATGAAATAAATATTTGAAGTACATGTTGAAGCCAATATCAATAGTTAGGAGTCAATAGTAAAAAGACCATACTGTCACAAAATAGTACATGCTTTTTCTCTAGCAAAAATGGGGTCATCCACAGGATTGAACTATACAATGATAATAAATCTATGATGTGTAATTAAGGAAACCAAGATATTTGGTGTACAGTATTAACCTTTAGACATTTTACCCCTTGTGCCATGCTCAAACATAGAATAACAGGAGTGGCCCAGAAGTGTGGGAGTAACAAACTGGATAGCATATCACAAGCAAGAGAAAGAGGATTCTTTTTTACAAACAGGCTCAGAAAGAAAAGAGTAAAGCAGAAGAGATCATGGGGAAAAGACTAGACATATTCATAAAGAGGTATAATTGTATGAAGAAATATATCCAATATAACCCAATCCACAAAAATGAGGCACAATACAGTTGTCTCTTTCATTATTCAAAAGGACCATTACATTTTTCAATGTGTCTATTATCAAGAAGTTTAGTGTCTCCCTCAGAGACTTTTCCCCACTCACCCCACACTCTAATCATCCAATAACTTCAGGGCATACTCATTCTGAAAGGGTTCAATTCTGCTTCTGTCCAGCAAATACAGTATACAAATTCATTACTTATTTCTGCCACACAGTTGTGCCATTAGAGACAGATTTGGTGTCACTCCAGAGTCTTGTTCATTGCTGCAGGGATGCTCTTTCTGGTTCAGGGCCATGTCGAAAGCCACAATGGTGCCCCACACTGGGAGCCAAACTGACCTCTTTTTACTTGACCTCCCATGCTCAGTCCTTGTTTCCCAAAGTCCAACTACTGTGGCAGGGTCATGCAGTACTTTAAGACTGGCAGTATAAATCTTTGTATAAACTTTGGGAGCCAGTATAGGTAATGTTATTTCAGCGACCCACTTTTCTATTGATGATTTTATTTCAACAAGTTTCTTGCTCTTCCTTGAATGCTGAGGCCTAATTGGAATCACCATGGTCCACACAGTTGAGTTTTCCTTACTTCCTATCTTAGGGAACAGGGTATGAGCATAGATTCACTTTCCTTCCATAAGGCCCTAGAGTCTTCTTCTCAATAACCAGCTTTTGCATACCAGGATCTTTAGGGAGATGTAGCCTTGTCCAAATCATAAAAGCTTCTACTGCACCTTTTCCCATACCCTGTGATATCACCAGCAATGAGGCTACTATCCCTGCTCTTATATACATGAAAAAGACAAATACTCTCCGAAATAGTGAGTCTTCACTATTTCAAATATCTGCTTCAGAGTGACTTCCTATTTTGCCTATGCTGAAAAGCAGCAGCCACTTTTCTTATATGCATGTGTGTATGTGTGTGATGTATCTGCCATATAAGTTAGCCTACTTTGCAAAAATGAAATGTTTAATGCATAGAGGTGATTAAAGATCAATTTGTATGTCTCTAGTTTAATCTTAGAGTGACTATTTCATTCATTCATTTGACAAGAATTTATGGGAAACTCCCTATACGCCAACACTGAGGATATAGATAGCAAATTTGATGTTCTGCATCAAATCTTGTGCATCGTTTTAATTTCTCCTGGTGTTTGGTTACTCACTGCTTCTGCCTTGTAACTTCTATTGCTAGGTGCTTGTTACTGCCTCCTTTCTGTACATCTATCTTCTTCTGCTCAACTAATTGGCTCTCTCTCTTCTGAATTTAGAATTGAGTTTTCATACAGTTGATATCCCTATTACCATTAATTGGCAAAGCTCTTGGGCCTGCCACCTTATTTCCTACTGTCTAGGTTACACACTGGCTGCCTTTGGGCCAGATCCCTTCCTCTTCCCCAGCCTCATCAGCTGGCCAAGGAACCAGAGTCATAGAAGGCAGACCATGACCACTAATGTGTTCTACAACTCCCTACACCAAAGGACTATAAGCAGGTTCACTTTCAAAGAACATGTGGGCCTGAGAGGCATCTTTGTTTAAGACAAAGATGAATTTCAATATTTATAATAATTTATGATGTCCAAAGTGTGTCAACATATCTTTATAAGGTGATGCCTAAATGCTTCCTGGCTTCTCTATCTTGCGGATTCCAAGTTTTTAACATGAAACCATGTTAGTATGTGAGTACTAGTTTATAATTTTTTATTACACATGTGCTTTTTCTTATTGTCTCATTATACACACACACACACACACACACACACACACACACCTGTATACAGGAATTATGTAAATTGTTTGGTATTTAAGCAAAACCACAAGTGAAACTGACAGTAAGAACTTCCATAGTAACTATAGAAGAGTATTTTTGCAATTATCTTATTAGTAAAGCCAAGTACTCATCGATTATCATTTGAATTTTCTAAGTCAAATTTTAAATTGTGTTTTTATTTTCACAAAAATCTTACAAAGTTAATATGAGCATATAGAAGATCATTCAGCTCATTTGAAGCACCTGATAATTGAGTCCTAGATTGGAGTTTTTATTTCCTGTTCCATTTGCTCTTAATGAGGTCAGATGACATGTCAAATTCAATGAATGAAAGTGTTGCATTGGTTGGAACAGACAACAATGTGATGGTAGGATTGAATGATCTCATGGCATGTAATACAGTTTTACCAAACTACAAGAGACTCTTTGGATAGTCATTGTGAACAAATGATTTTAAGAACCCTATATTTGTATATACTTTCTATTTCTAATTCCAGCAAGAGTTGGCTTAGATACTTATATAACGCAGACTTCAATAGTGCTAATACTCATATTATCTGGAAGTGAAGAAAATTCACACAATTACCAAGTGACTCCACTTTAAAACTGGCATACAAAGATTACTTGCAAGCAGAGATTTAGCTAAGCATAAAATTTGAGTATCCTTAATTAGCAAACAAATACTTGAAGTTATTAGAACTGCTTTGTACTGCAAACTCAAAACATTTTCTAGATTTGAGTTATTGAAGTCAAATCTAAAAACAGATTAATTATGAAACTAGACAAGAGCCTTCATCTTTCTACTATCAAATCAAAACTGGGTGATTTTGTTTCAGCAAAACACCATAATGTATTACATTAAAATAATGTTGTTGGGTGGCAGACTTCGCCCAGTGGTTAGGGCATCCGTCTACCACATGGGAGGTCTGCCGTTCAAACCCCGGGCCTCCTTGACCTGTGTGGAGCTGGCCCATGCGCAGCGCTAATGCGCGCGGGGAGTCCCGTGCCACGCAGGGGTATTCCCCGCGTGGGGGAGCCCCATGCACAAGGAGTGCACCCCGTAGGGAGAGCTGCCCAGCGCGAAAGAAAGTGCTGCCTGCCCAGGAATGGTACCACACACATGGGGAGCTGACACCACAAGATGACACAACAAGAAGAAACACAGATTCCCGTGCTGCTGACAACAACAGAAGCGGACAAAGAAGACCAGCAAATAGACACAGAGAACAGACAACTGGGGTGGGGGGTGGGGGAAGGGGGAAGAAACAAATAAATAAATAAATCTTTAAAAAAAAAAAGGCTAGAGATCTAATGACTCCTTTAAAAAAAAATGTTGTTAACATGAATTTTATCTTCTGTTATGTTTTGCTTGAAGTTTCCTTAAAGTTTACTTTTAAGAACTTGTTTTAAAGTTGTATACTGCCTATAAGCTCAAGGTATTTATACAGTTTTATGTTATCATTTATTTAAATTGCATTATAATAATTTAACCCAGAAATGGATATTTCCAAGATGCTCTTCCCTTTAAAAGGGATCCCTCTATCCATTACTCAAGTCCGAGAAAGACTGGCTATCTTGTAAAAGATGGGGCATTTTATTCATATTTAATTCCAAAGTAGAGAGCTACTTCTCAAGAGAAAAGCAATCAGAAGAGGGCGGGAATACTCCACAAAAACCACCCCAGACACCCAGACACTTAGCAGTAGTTCTGTGAGATGTGAGTAGAGGACATAAAAATGCAGTAAGGAGATAGGAGAGGTAAGGGAGGAGCACTATTAAGGTTTGGGCGTAAAGGAAAAGCCAGCCTTGTTGGGTGTCAGGAAAGTTTTCTGGGAAGGAGCCAGAGAAAGGGGGATTTGAGAATTTTTTTCTGACCTGCAAGGGTAGATTTAGGAGACTGAAATTTTTTCTCTTTGGGGAAGGGAGGGGTGTCTTCCTTAAGGGAAAGAAAATACAGAATTATGCATACACAGTTAGGCTGAAAAGTAAATTTTCATTTAGAAGGAGAAAAAGGCAAAATAACGGGCAAATACCACAAAGTCCAGAAAAATAATCTAGACTTGTTTTTGGCTCCATACTTTCAGACCCGTTTCTCCCTCACTATCTACACATTTCCGGTGCTGGGCACAGTGAGATATATTTATATAACAACAAAACTTCTGGTCTTGCCCTTTGGCATGGTGCTCATTGAGTTTGGAGCAGGGGGCTGTAAGAATATTCCTGGAATCCATCCCTAAAACAGGACACCTTGCAATAACTTAGCTATACATGAAAGGAACTGTGAGCTACCAAATATATCCCATTAAACTCAAAGTAAATGGATATGTACCTCTAAGCTGATTTCTTCAGAATGCTTGCAGACTCTCAAGTGCTTCTTGTATGAGGCGGAAGTGTGATGGAGGGACTGTCAAAATGGAAAGAGACACTAGTCTTAACAGAGTGAGGTGAAAATACACTACTTTCAAAATTTTTTACAAAAAAGTCCATGTGAGCATAGTGTGAGAGCATCTTTCAGGGATATGGAAGTTGCCTGTGCAAGTAGAGTCATTGAAGCTTATGCTTCATTCACATTGTGGTAAATCTGCCCCTGCAGACATGTGAGAGAAAATGAGAGTAGGGCCTAAAGAGGACTTACAAGAAATTGAATTACTTTAATTACCCTTTGGTAATTTCTCAAGAGACTGAGTAAAATTTTTACTTGCTTCCAATTATATTTTTATGCCTACCTGGTCTTTCTTTGAATGTGAATTCATGAGACTGGATTATGAGTAACCACAGAATCATACAGGTTACAAAGTTATCAGATAATAATAAACACACAACTGACGTGAGCATATGGTCAAAGTAAAGACAGAATGGTAGTTTAAAAAGTTGTGAAAACTTGAATTTGCATATAGTTATCAGAAAATAAATGTGACCTGAGAAAAAATGAGTTGTAATCATCAGATATGGGACAATTCTCTATCTTCTACAAGCTCCACATTTCCTACCAAATCAAGCACGTCTGGAACTGGTCAGTCATTAATTGATACAATTGCTTAGAAAAGAAAAAGTAGTGATGCTTTTTGAGTTTGTTTAAGAGTCATGAAGAGGGAATCTTGTGAGGGTTTTCTATCAAGTCTATTACCAAAGCTGCCTTCCACTTCAAAAGAAAAGGTTTATCTGAATGACAATGAGCTATCAATCAAGGAAGTGTGCATATGGATACATATCATGTATTGATGAAACAGATTTTGAAAATAAAAATTTTATATACTATTGATTCTAGGTATATTCTTGTTAAGGTCTCATATTTGTAGAAATTACATAGGTTTTTATTTGATATGCTCTTAAAATTGTCTTCAACTAAAGGTTATCTTTATTTGTACTATAATGAAACAGATACAAAATCGACATTACTGAAGTTATTTGGTCTATCAAGATTTGACTAATTGTACCACAGAGCAAAAAAGATAATACACAGTTGAAATGAATAAATTACTCATTTCAAAATTAAATGAAAATATTAAAAACCTACAGAAAGTTTTAACATTGTACCTTTTTTTTCAGGACTAAACTCAACCAGTGGTAGGTATTTTTTAAAACATCAATTTACTAATATTTTAAAAAAAGAAGCATCTTTCAAATAGGGAAGCTGTATTTTAATAGGAAGATGAAAGACTATGAGCAGTTTAGTTATTCTGTAGAGAATGAGACTTGTTTAAACCATAGATGTCATGACTGTCTACATGATGCACAATGGACTTTAATTAAAATAAGGATATTGGGCCTTTTAAAATTTGGAAATAGTTTCTTATTAACTACACAAAAATTAGAATAGAATGTTTTCACTACTGCTAAAACACATCATAGACTCTGAAAAATGCCCTTGGTTTTCACTAGGAGTCTCATCATCCTGAGTCTTATGCTCATTTGGACAAGTCTTTCCTTTTCTAGTAGGTAGCTTCTATTTATTCCTCCAGATCTATTCTTGACCTTTCTTTTCCTTTCTCCATGCTTCTCCATGCTGCTCTATGTCCCCAAGAGGCTGATCATTATGCTCTGCATCAAGTAGATGCCCTTGCCCTCGAGCTACCTGTTAAGGTCTACCAATCTGAGGCATTGGCAAGGATAAGAGGGTGGAAGGAGAGAGAGGTCAGGTTATTTATTCATGTGGCTTTCTCCCTTTGGAGTGGTGGGTTGACAATAGGTCCTTTTCTTTACCTACTGGGCAGCTCTTTCCTAGTCCTATAGGTCTTGCCAGATTTCAGTAATATCCCCTTCCACTTGTCCTTTTGTTGTAGAATTTGAGAGAGGTTCAATTATTTGCGTATAAAGAGGCCAGGACTCAGGAATGATTTTGAGAAGGAAAAATGGTTTATTGACAGCTGGCCAGACTCGGGAGCTTTCTGTTTGAATCCCGAGCCCCGAACAAGATTTTCAAATGTCTTTTATACAGAGAGGAAAGGTCAAATGGTCCCTTTGTTTCAGTTCTCAATAGGCTTGAATTAGCATATATATCTTCCACATCTTAGGTAAGTTTTTAGCATGGACTCCAGACATTCTAGATAAGCTTTTAACATATTTTGTTTGCATTTCCCCTAAATACTTAAAGTTTATAGACCTTGCATTGTTAAACTGTTTCCTGGGACTGGAGTCGTTGCCATTGTCACTAAGGGCAAGACTGCAGCCTCTTACGTTCTACACCCACAAGTCAAACAGCTTAGGTTATCTCTGAAGAGACAAAGAGCCTCCCACCCATAGCCCACATCACTTTCAGGCCCAGAGGTGATAGTGGTTTTCCACTGTGGCCAGTTCTAAGGTTAGTTTTCCTTTGTCTTTTGTAACTAGTCCAATTTTTTTACTCTTTAGTCACTGCGATTGGGTGTTCTCTGTTTTCTACCAGTATCTTGACTGATTGACTCATCTCTCTCTTACCTGATTACCTCATTTTCTCTGAGTTCAAGGTGTCAGCAATAAGATAATCTGATAACCAAACTTAAGATATGCTAATGGTGGCCCATGCATTTATTTATCTTAGAAACAAACTGAAGTCAAAGACATTGTTTTAGTCAGGGTTCTCTAGGGAAACAGAATCAAGAGGAGATATCTGTCAGTAGTATGTGATTTTATAAGAGTCTTTCACATGACCATGGGATGCACAAGTCCAGGTTCTGCAGGCAGGCAGCAAACCAGGGCTCTGATGAAAGTCCAGTGAAGGTCCTTGATGAGTTTCCAGGACACAATAGCTGTCCAAAGCTGGGAAATTATCCCTGAAGGCTGAAATCACTTCCCCTTTTAAGGCATTCAGCTGATTGGATAAAACATCACTCATTGCTGATGGCAATCTCCCTGAACAGTTGCTGTAGATGTAATCACCTATCTATGCAGTAAAGTAAAGGAAAACTAAAGTCCATAAATATCTTAGTATTATAATTAGTCCAGTGTTTCTTTGACCAAACAACTGGGCACAATTACCTGATCAAGTTGACACATTAGCCTAACCATCACACACCTCTTAAAAAAACTCCTTTTTCCCCCCCAAGGGAGTAAAGAGTTTATTAAGAAACAAGAAAAAACAAAACAAAACACAAAAACCAGTATGCAACCCCAGACATGGTTACAGACATGCTACACGGTGAGATGCCCTAACAAAACCAACTTTAACCTTATTCCCCTTATTTAGTTTGCTTCATCTTTCCATCCCTCCTTAGTCAAAGTTCCTCAGTTCAGTGCATCCCTTTGCTTCCTCATCATCCATTGAAATTGTTCTGGAAAAGTCATTAATGACCCCTATATTGGAACACTTAGAAGATACTTACAGGTCCTCTCACTTGACATTGACAACCACTCACTACTTTTAAAAATCATCTTCTCTCTTTACTGCTATGACATTTTCTAATTACTGACTTTTCTGACTCCTCTTTTCCTTTCTTTTCCCCCTTGAAGTTGGGTGTTCTCCAGGGTTCATCTGACTATCATTCACACTCTACCTGAATCCTCTAAGGGATTTCACCCATATTCATTGCTTCAACTTATAGAGATGACTCCAAAAGTCTTACTTCCATGGTAGGCCTCTCTGCTAAATTTCAGTAAGTTTCCTAGCTATAAATCCTTTGCACTGGTAATATCCATGTGCTTCAGGCATTTCAAATTCAAGATACCAAATCAAAACCATTACCTTGTTTCTTTAAGCCTAAAATGTCATTGTTTGTAAGATGCACCATCATTTTGTTAATTAAGAAAAAACAATGATGCCAATTAAAATGGTTTAAGATTCTGTCAATTATAAGATTCATCCCAATTTCAAATGTTTAAATGTAATAAAAGTCCATCTTAGGGGAACAGATATAGCTCAAAGGTTGAGTGCCTGCTTCCCACATACAATACCCTGGGTTCAATCCCCAGTACTTCCTGAAAGAAAAAAAAAGTCCATCTTAGAACCTATGAAATACAATATATTTCTCCCTATTCCTAACCACGCCACAACCGCGATTCCTCATATGTTCCCTATCTTAATTAGTGGTAATGCCATTCTCCATATCTTTCTATTCAGGATCCTGACTAGCATCCTCTTTGTTCTCGTTCCTTCACATTCCTTAATTAATGAGACTTAATATCTCCTAAATTTATCTTCTCCTTTTGTAAGGACAGCCTTGGTTTAGCTTTCATCATCTCCTGCCTTGAGCGTAGCAACAGCATCTTAGTTGAAATAAATCCTAGATTCAAGTCTTCCCTACCTCCAACACAGTTTCCAGATTATTCTAACCTAAAGGGAGCTTTCTAAAAGGCTCTCTTTTATCACTATATCTCTCTTGTGCTTAAGATACTTCACTGGCTTCTCCCTGACTACAGGATGAAGCACAAGGTTCTTAGCAGGCATATAAATCCATTTATGATTTAAAGAAATTGGTGAATTCCTCTCACTTTCATACTGATTGCTCAGGCAATACTGAACATGCTATCTTATTCTTCTATGCCTTTGCATGTGCTGTTCCCTTGACAGAATATTTGCTCATTTTTCCTAGTCTGCCTGATACACTCTTCTTCATTCTTTAAAACCTAGATTGAAGTAACCTCCTTCTGAAAGCTTTTCCTAGTCCGAATGAATTATCTTTCACATTTTTCCTATTTTTAACTAAATGTAATTTTACAAATGGTGTTCTGATACAAATGGTTGAAATTCCATAATCTATAACATTATGCAATTAAAAAAATAGAATTTATAGTATATATTTGGCAACAAGTAACAAGTAAGGATAAATGCCTTCAGAGTATCAAGTCAATTGTTTAAAACCTTAAAGATCAATTTTAAGTTCTTTCACATTGTGCTGCAACTTTATGATGTAGTAAATCATTAACATGTGGGAACTGAACACTAAAGGTTGCATTTTTATTTCAAATATAGGCTGAGAGACTCTGTCAGAAATGAGGCAAACAGAACCATACTATAATAAAGAATAGATGTTTGAGTCAGGAAGGAACCCCACTGTTAGAAAAAGAGCAACATATGCTACAAATGAAAAAAAAAATTCTTTGCTAAAATGATTGATTGTGCTATGTTATCATTTTAAAATATCATACATTTAAAAGTAGTTTTTATTATAATTTCTACTCATAAACTATGACATTACCTTATGTTTGGAGTTGTATGTACAAATTTATTTTCATAACTTAAAGTATATAAACAACAGGTTTAGGATTGACACAATGAAAAAAGCTTGGAAGTATGAAATGGTATTTTTTCACATGTCTAAACTATGACTATATCATTGCTTTTATAGCCAGAAGCAAAAATCTTAAGAAGAAAACTAATATGCACTACCAGTTCATGTGGATATGGTTGCTCTATGATGAGAAGTGTAGTACATAAGTGGAAACCATTAAGAGTTTATAATTTTAGAAATGTGGAATTGTGAATTTCACAATTCACATTATGATACTGCATGAATCTAATTTTAGGGTGATAAATTTGAAAGTTGCCTCTGTGCCCACAAAGAAAAAAATCCTGATATTAACATTTCAATGGAATTTTCTCCTTGGAATTTCTCCATTCATTGAAGTAGATGAACTAAAGGTTTTTGAATATATATTATTCTATGAAACTCAAAAAAGCTATTTTGATTTCGAATGAACAATGTGGACCATAAACATTTACTTTTTCATGAATTGGCTCTTGTACATAAACCTTTGGTTCCCCACTGGGTTATATACAAATGAGCAAATGTTCTAGAAGAAAAATAAGCCTCTCTGTCGTATGTGCCAATTGTTTTTTAAACATAGTTTAAATACTTTTATAAAGAAGAGGAAACTTCTTAGGTTCTGATGACCAATTTAGTTGGATAACATGGATGGATTGGGGGGAGGGGAGGAAATAATGTAGCAGTGAGAGGAAAAGGCCTGCTCAAACTTCCCTAGATCCACAGTAATGTTCAATCCACATCATTGTTAAACCCCTTTAACAGAAGATTAATTGTAAGTGGGACAAGGGGTACAAAAGAGACCTAAATTCTAAATTAATACATAATGGATCAGGAGAGACATGTGCAAAGTCACCAAAATCTGAGGCCAGCAAAGCCTAACTGCAACCTGACTGAACGTATTAAAATAGCTAAAGAAAGTGTTTGTCAATCAGAGAGAGGACTGTCAGTTAACAATAGAAGCAAAGAAAAATGATGGTCAGAAAGACAAATTTTCAGACTTTCCAACATGGTAATAAAGTGAAAAAATTAGATATATAATTATGCGCTATTTTTTAAAAAGTCCAAATTTTAACATCCAGTCACACAATAAGCACAGTTAGTTTGGATGCATAACTAAATATTGACATAAGTGCTGCTTTTCGTGATCCTTTTCTTTTTTCTTTCTATCAATTATTATGTAAGATTATTTTTATAAACTTTAGCTCCCCATTCCATCTGTCACTTCATCTTAATCTTACCTTTGGTTTTCAAGAAACAACTCATAAAAGAAATGGCAAACCATTCTCCTGTCTCCTGGCCCTCAACCTTGCCTTGAATTCCCGAGCTCATGGTGGGAGTAACCAACCATGAGTGCCAGGGAAGGCAGGCATGAGGAGTGTGATTGTCTTTGTTTCATGGACTCTTTCGTTGAGAATTTTGGTGTCTAATATCATAGCAGTTTCAGTGATTGTTCCTTCTTTGTCTGGTTTTAGTATCAAGGCGACCTTTCTCTACACCATCACTGCTTGATCTGGTTTCCCACTTGGGGATGCTCTCCCAACTTTCTACTACTCAGGTATTCCTAAAGTAGGCCAAGAGAATTCTTAGGAAAGTCTTCTTGCATTTCTCCCCAGCCCTCCACAGGAATAGACACATAGATAGGGTATTAGGCAGGTTCTTTAGGGAAACAGAATTAACAGGAGATTAGTATAAGATTTTATAAAATTCTCTCACATGATTGTGGGGATGCATAAATTCAGATTCTGCAGGCAGGCTGCAAATCAGGGCTCCGAAGATGATCCAATGAAGGTCCTTGATGACTTCCCAGGAGATACTGGCTGTCCAAAAATGAGCTGGAAAATTCTCCCTGAATGCTGAACTCACTTCTCCTTTTAAGGCATTCAACTGATTGATCACTCACTGCTAGCAGCAAACTCCCTGGCTGATTGTAGATGCAATCAGCCATCTACATAGTAAACTCACTGATGACTAAAGTCCAAAAATGTCCTTGTACTACAATTAGCCTAGTGCTTGCTTGACCAAACAACTGGGCACAATTACCTGGCTGAGTTGACACATTAGCCTAACAATCATAGTCCACCCCTTGTCAATTTTGCAGTATACATATCACCTTAAACCATACTTAGTCTCTAAATAAAAACAAAAGCAGACACACCTATATATATTTCCACCTAACAATATACAACTGGAAACACATTAATTCCCTATAGAATAGAGTATAAGACCTTGGGTAATCATTCTTAAACATGACATCTTTAAATATTATGACATGAAACTAATAGAACTTGTCATATGATAAAGGAAAATATTAGGGAAGAAAACAGATATTCACTTTATGTACATATACAATCATATTCACAACAAAACAAGGAAGAAAGATTCATGACTATTACAGTCCTCATTTCTGTAACTGGTCATGTGGTCCAAGTTCATATTTATCACTACCTTCTTTCACTACCCATTCCATGTTACTGTTTCAGCAAGCACCTCAGCTGGCTGTGGTTCCTGCCTAGTGGGGTGACCCAAACTTTCATTCTCGAAGAATTATTATTGTGTTCCCTGGTGGAAGCACTCCTCTTGGGACTAAGACCTATAGATGAACAGAGCTTACAGTTGCAGGGGCAGGAAGCAAAAATTGCCCTACTGGATCACCAGGGGTAATAGTGAGTGGTGCCACTCCCATTTCCACCCCTTGATTCCTGGACCCATGAATCCTGACTATGGGAGAAACAGCACCATAGAGTGGATGCTGATTTAGAGCATACACATCCTCTTGAAGAACATTACCCCAGTCCTGCAAGGTATGCCACCTAACTGGTACTGTAATTGGGTCTTCAAAAGGCCATTCCACAGTTCTATCAATCCAGCTGCTTCAGGATGATGGGGAGCATGGTAAGACCAGTGAACTTCATGGACATGTGCCCGTTTTGGCATATTATTTGCTGTGAAATGGGCTCCTTGATCAGAAGTAATGTTGTGTGGAATGCCATGACAGTGGATCAGACATTGGGTAAGTTCACATATGGTAGTTTTGGAAGAAGCATTGTCTGCAGGGATTGCAAACTCATATCCGGAATATGTGTCTAATCCAGCTAAAACAATCACTGCTTCTTCCATGATGGAAATGGTTCGTTTAATCCACCTGCCACCAAGTGGCAGTCTGATCATCTCGGAGAATGGTGCCATAGGGGGCTGAGTGTGGGTCTCTGCTGCTGGCAGATTGGGCATTCAGCAGTGGCTGGAGCCACTTGGTGAGGGGAAGTCCATGTTGCTGAGCCCATACATAACCTCCGTCCCTACCTCTGTGACCATTTTGTTCATGAGCACATTGGGCAATGACAGGAGTGGCTGGGAAAATTGGCTGAATGTTAGCTACAGAGTGGTTCATCTTATTCACTTGATTATTAAAGTCTTCCTTTGCTAAAGTCACCCTCTGGTGAGCATTCATGTGGAACACAAATATTTTCATGTTTTTTGCTCTTCAGAAAGGTCTATCCACATACCTGTTCCCCAGACCTCTTTGTCACCAATTTTCCAATCATGTTCCTCCCAAGTCCCTGATCATCCAGCCAAACCATTGGTAACAGGCCATGAATCAGTGTTCAAATGCACCTCTGGCCATTTCTTCTTCCAAGTAAAATGAACAACCAGATGCCCTGCTCGAAGTTCTGCCACTGGGAGAATTTGCCCTCACCACCATCCTTCAGGGACATTCCAGAAAGGGACTGCAGTGCTGCAGTTGTCCACTTTTGCATGGTACCTGCATATTGTGCAGAATCATCAGTAAATCAGGCCTGAGTTTTCTCTTTCTCTTTCAACTGATTGTAAGGGACTCCTGAAGAGGCCAAAGCTGTGGGCTGGGAAATTGAAGGTAACATGGCAGGGGTGGTGACTGTGGGCATTTGTGCTACTTCTTCATGTAACTTACTTGTGCCTTCAGGACCCACTTGAGCCCGATTTCGTAGATACCATTTCCACATTATTATGGAGTGCTGCTATAACACCCAACTTTATGTTATGGTTTGGTGGGTCAGACAATACCCAGCTCATGATAGGTAACTCAGGTCTCATGGTAACTTGATGGCCCATGGTTAAGCATACAGTCTCTACTAAGGCCCAGTAGCAGGCAAAAAGCCTGCTTATCCACAGAGGATGGCAGGGCTTTGCTCCAAAATGCTGTATTCACACAAAAGTACTTTTCAGCACAGATCTTTATGTCAGCACAGCACCAGGCATTTCCATGAGTGAGCCACCTTCAGCATTTGTGGCAAGAGAAAAGGCCTCTCCCAGAATTCTGGTCACCGTCCTCCAAGTTTACAGGTGATTCTCTTGCGTGCCTTCCCCCCACTTGCTTTAATGGATGGGGAATAGTTCAAAAGCTAAGGGACAGAGGAGTGAGGGAAGGGATAGTTGTTCTCTCACAAACTTTCCTTTCCCCCAAAGGCCTCTACATGTTTTAATGTAGCCAAGGGAATCCAGGTTTTGATGCAAGTATTCTGGAATACCTCCTCTTATTAAATCCCTTGAGAGTGATTACATATGGCCATTTCTTAAAAGAGAATTGAGCACACAGAAATCCTGGTACTTTCCTGTAAGTTGTTCAGAGTGGGGTAGGGCAAGGGCATTCTACCATAACTCCATGGACTCTTTTGGATTTCTGTAGCCTCCTGTATACATTAGAATATCCAGACAAAAAAATCTTGACACTCTGAAAAGTAAGTTTCTTGGGGTAAGGGGTTTGGATTGGTGTGGATTTATAAGAACTTATGTTTCTAAATTACTCATGTTTGAAAAATTAAAAAATGAGCATATATTATTTTTGTAATCATAAAAAATAATAATTATTATTATGGTCTGTACTCAGAGGCTTCTTAGATTTAAGAACATCCTTCATAAGAATGTGTTTAGTCCTTGCTGGAGTGGTCCATATAGTCAATGAAAAGAACATCCTGGATACGCAGAAGAATGGAGAAATGGGTTGATAACACACCCCTCTACCCCTGCCCAGATGCCTTACTTTCTTTTTCTTCTCCACAGTTTTCCTGATTCAAGTCGCTACTGTCCTTGTAACTAGCCATAATTGTCAGCAACACAGGGATATAAGGCTTTCCCAACCTGGAAACCTGGCAACTTCCCAATAATATTCCAATTCTTAGGTGGTCAGAGGCAGCAAATGGGTTAAGTCAGATTATTAAATAGGTTGAATTCAATGGGATTATATTAGTCAGGATTCTCTAGGGAAACAGAATTGACAAGAGATAGCTGTAAATAGCATGAGATTTTGTAAAATTGTCTCATGCAACTGTGGGGATGCACAAGTACAAATTTTGTAGGGCAGGCTGCAAGTCAGGGGCTCCAATGAAGGTCCCTCATGAGTTCCCCAGGAGACACTGGCTGCCTGAAGTAGAGATGGGAATTCTCTCAAGGCTGAAATCACTTCTCCTTTTTAGTCCTTCAACTTACTGGATGAGACATTGCTCATTGCTGATGTCAATTTCTTCAGCTGATTGTAGATGTCATAAACACAATCAACTCACTAATGATTAAAGTTCATGAAATACCCTTGTATTACAATTAGCCCAGTGCTTGCTTGACCAAACAGCTGAGCAACATTACCTGGTCAAGTTGACACATGAGCCTAACTACCACAGATGTTAAAAGGCTCAGTTGAGTCTCAGTAACAACTCTAATCTCACATACAGTTTAAAGTCACCGGGAATAGGGAAGAACCTGGTCTTTAATTCTATGGTCCTCTTCCAGCCACAGATTCCCCTTCATATGTCACAGGAATTTAGGAGAAATTTATTCCATAACTCTTAGACCACCTAGCCAAATCAAATGGATTAGAGGGAGAGAAGAGGAGTTGGTAAAAAGAGTTCTATAGTAAGAACTGATCTGTGGATCCACATCCTTAATTCCAAGGAGTGTTGTATGTATAGGAGGTGGGTGTTACCCCTAACCTCCAGCCTAGTAAGGGAAGCCTCAAGAGAGCTACTTGGAGAAATTGAAATATGACGCCTGCAACAGAGAGGTACAGAGAACTCAGAGCTCAGCAAACTATAGCAGACTATGGAGTATGTATGGGCTGACTCCCTCAGGGATATCCAAGAAATGCTGATTGTTCCAAAGGTAGAAGTAAGAGAATCTGGCTACATTGAGATTGGCTTGTGTTCCAAAAGGCAGTTGGTGCGTGTTATATATGATCATTTGTTATAATAGGAATTTGGGCCACATGGCAGATGATGGGTGAAATGTTCTCGGGTTTTCTCTGACCTCTCCAAGTGTGCTTCTAGGAGACTTCAAAGCAGCTATAAAGGTGATTTATCACAGTATGCCCTGGGGCAGGTGGAGGAATTCTAAGTGATTACCTGGAACAGAGATGCCTATACTCCCATTAAGGAAACTTTTGAGGCGACATCTCCAGAGGTTTGAACGTAGCACAGAAGAATCACATTTACACATTTGGTGGGTCCAGAGACCTTGAAGCCAATTTAGGACAATACCAGTTCCTGTTAAAACCATTTCCTCCCATATTCTCTTACTCCTCCTTCTGTCCTAGCAGAGAGAACTATCTCTAGTCCTTCCCAACGACAGTCTTCTGGGGTGTGAAGACAACTTAGAAAATTACAATACAGTTACTGAATTAAGGTTGTTTCTCAATAACTATGCATTACCTAAGACAGACTAGAAAAGTTATGGACCCCCCTGGAATTTTCATATTAGAAGATTATGACCACATAATAAATTTTAAAAGGATGCTGGGATTCATTCATGAAATCATGTTTTGATTGCATTACAAGTTATACTTGTTCAATTCAGTGGTTAAATACACACCCCCTCTCCAGTGGACTTAGGCAAGCTATCCTCGGAAGTCTTTCTTTCTGCGTCACTCTGGGCCTACAGTATATCGGTATCCTAAAAAATACAGCTCAGAATAAACACTCAGCCGGGGAGGAAACAACAGTGTCTCATGGAAAATGCTCTCCTAACCAGGAGACAATTCTCTCATTTTGTCTCTTTAATTTCCTTTCAAATTAATGCCTTCCCTCTTTTAGGCTGGAAGAGGGTATGGAGGAATGATGGTTGCAGGACGAGTTGTGTATTTTTCAGGATACATCTAGCACCTCTTTTTAGAATGTAAGGATATTAATGACCCACTGCTCTCCCTTTTGAGGTTATGGCATACACTGCTAGTTCCCCACCCATGAGATAAGGCAGTTACTCAGGCTAGGTACAAATGCCAGCAAATTGGAAAGCCATCCGGGCCGCTGGTAAACGTTCGTAATTATCCATTCCAGCAAACTCGTGAGAGTTTCTGGTAATTCCACTGCCCATTCTACCATGGACACTAGGGACAAACTTTCCTCTACAGGACGAAGAAGAAACCGCTAAAGTTGGCTTGAATCTCCAAAGCCACCTAGTTACCCCTTGAAGACTTCTCCACTTCATCAGCTCTTGGGCTGAATTGCAAAAAGGTTAGGTCTCTCGGTCTAAAACACCACCTTACCGAGCCCTCTAATCACAGCGGGGGCGGAGCGGGCTGCGTGGTGACGTCATGGCGTCCCGGACGCGCGCCGAGCCTGCCCACCCCACTCCCCGCCCAGGTAGCGCGGGCGGGGGGAACGCGCGAGGGCTGAGTTTCCTTGACAACCGCTTGCTCCGCCTCTTCCTCCCCTTTAACCTTTAGGGTGCGCGAGCACCTTGTCCCTAGCTCTCTCTCCTCTTTCCCCCTTCCTTTTCCCTACACCTCAGCGCAGGACTGCCCTGGCCTGAAGCGAATATGGCGGCGGCAGTAGCTGCTAGCGCGGCTTCGGCAGAGCTGGTGATCGGCTGGTGCATATTCGGCCTCCTCCTGCTGGTAGGGGAGGCGCTTGGAGTTTTTCCAGTGTTTGGACCGGTGGGAGGGAGGGAAGGAGGGGCTGGTCCAGCAACTGGCATCTCCCGGCTGCGGAGACCCTCTTTGCCCCGCCCAGCTCGTAGCTTGGACTTTGGGGGCTGCTCGCGCCGGGGTGGGAGCGGCGGGGGCGGGGGTGGTGGTGAAGGGGAGCTTGGGAGAGGGCTCTGATTTCCGGAAGCTTTTGCTTTCTGTTCCCTGATGACGTCTAATGTTACAGGTGTCCTTTCTCGAGATTCTTGGCTCTTGTCCCTGATTTGGGCAAGAAGGATGCTGGGGTTGGGGACGGAGGAGACCCTCGGGGTTGAGAATGGTGTGGTGGCCTCTAGTTCCCTGTAAAAGGAGAGAACAGTGTGGGGCACTGGCACCTGAACTGTGAGAGATAAGTAAGCTTTGGCGTTGTTGAACTGGAAAAGCGTCTCTTTTCGTGTTCCCTAGCGAAAAAAGATTTGTGAGTGAGTCTAGCGAGTCTTCAACCTTCTCTGCCCATTGTGCGATTCTAGATGACGTGAGTTGCTCATTCTGTCTTCCAAGTTTTACACTTACTTCCAACCTTTCCGATGGGTTTAGAAACCTGTGTAGGAGGGCAGAGCTGTATTCATCTTTACTGCCAGTATCAAGATAGATTACCAGATATCTGACGCTACCTCGGATGCCTAGTTTCCCAACCATCCTATTCCTGCTTTTTTAATAAGCATAACGTGTGGACCGTAATGGCCCAAAGTGGTCTGGTTATTTCTTCCCTACAACATGTTAAAACCATTGGGTTCAATTTGGGAGTTCAGTTTGCACACTCCCCTTTCTCACTCTCTCATCTGGTCCTGTTATCCTTCGTGTTCCAATGTATCTTACCCTCTTGCATTACTAAAAAACACTTTATTTTTTTTCGTTACAAAAAAGTACTTTTACTTCAATTCTGGAAGTCAAAACTTGTTACCTTGCTTTATCAGATTCCATTAGTGTGCTTGAAACCTATGTACTGTGTTCTGTTGGTAAATATTTGCAGAGTAGATAGTATGAAGAAAAAATAAAAAGATGCTTGTGTGAAATGTAAAAAAAGGCTTCTCTTGTTGCTTTCACTGGCACAGAAAATAATACTGTCTTTGCACTGATCATATTTTACCTCTCTCTGTGGGAGAAATGGTAACTCTAAAAGTTGGTGGCATTCCTCAGAACCATCCAGTACCGCTCCCGGAGAGTTTTCTGACTTTTCTAGTCCATGACATTGTTAGTTTAGAAGAAAACAAAAGAACAAGTAGCCAGTAACTAAGACCTAGTGGGAATATCCTGGCTGTTGTTTCTTAATGGACATTTAAGGTATCGCAGTTGTGCTATAAATTGTAGAAGGATGCAAACAAAACAAAATAGGCCATTTAAGAGGGCCTGTAGATATGTAGGAAAACAACATTTTTGATATGGTATTTTAAGGACATATTTAAGGTGTGATTTTATAAATGAAATAGAACTTTATAAAACAATATTGGAAGAAAATGGGAATTGAGGTAGGCTTTGGATAGATGAAGAAGGGAAGACATTTAAGTTGGTGGTAACATAGGAAAAATTAATTGAGAAGGGAATTAAGGCCTTTGGAACTTGGATGTTGGAGTGAACAAATTTACTGTTTAAATTTCTGTGGCATTGTTTAAATTTCTGCAAATCTTTTTAATGCCTGGCTTGTTAAGAGAGAGTTGATCTCAAATCTATTCTACATTCAGTTTTTTGAGATATGTTATTTTGGTTGATGTATATGAAGAGAATTCAGTTTCAGTGGTATGTTGTTGGAAATAGAGGAGTATTTTTAAGATAATTGTGGTTATTCTTTTATACCACACCAAAACTCAGTAAGTGGAAGTTTTTAAAATATTAATCACAATATGGACTCTCAAACCTTATTGATGAACTTTTTTTCTCATTTACATTAAAATCCATTGGTCCGTCTTGCTCTTTGACTGGCTTTTATAGCCATGTGTATTTTTATAACATGGTGCATTGGTCATTTATGAAATACTGGTTCACTAAATTATGCAGCTCTTCCAACTATGGATACATTAATTATTCAATGTTAAAAAACTCATTTGTTAACATCAGTACTGATCTTGTCAGAAAAGTCTATTTTAATCTATTAAGCTCATAAATATGGATACAAGTTTTCAAAAATTCTTGTTTCCACATGAAAGCTTGAATTTTATTGTTGACAAGAATATTGTCAATTGTTTTCCTTGAAGTGACATATTCCTTTTGTTCATTTGAGAAAATCTGCAAAATACTCATGTCTGAATAACCATAGTAACAATTTTCCTTTCAAGCTATATACAGCAGAAGTAGTTTATGCAAGTTTCATGGTTTTTCACCAGGAAGTACTGAAAAAGACTCAGGAGTCAAGGTTTAATAAAATTATTACTTACTTAATTAATTTTTTAAGGTATTAGGGCCAGGGATTGAACCTGGTACCTCATATGTGGGAAGCTGGCACTCAATCACTGAGTAACATTGGCTCCCGAGTTAGTTTTTTCATTTGTTTGTTTGTTGTTTGTTTTTGTTTTTAGGAGGCATAGTGGACCAAACCTGGACCTCCCCTGTGGGAAGCAGGCACTCAACTGCTTGAGCCACATCCACTCCCTAAAATTATTTTTTACTGCTTTGTTAAGCACAGTCTTAAGTAAAACTGTCCTTTTTTTTTTTTTTTTTTCACTCTCAGTGTTTGGTAACCAAGGCACTTACCCGTGAATGCAAATGTTAACACAGTGAAAAAGGCAAAGTTTTAATAGTACTATGAAAACAGTTTTTATATTGTGAATCCCCACAGAGATTCCAGGGAGTGCCAGGATTCAAGGAATTGTCACTTGGAGCAAACTGCTGTGAATCATCGACTAAAGAATCTGAACACTAGTGCTTATTACTTTTGTGATCTTGGGCAAACAGTATAGACTCCAGTTTCTTCTACCACATAAGGAAAGGTTAGATTTGGTCCCTCCAAGCCTGTAGTCCAATTATCTATGTTTGCTTAACTTTTCTACCTAGTCCCCGAGGTCCTCAGTAATTTGGATCACACTATCTTTTTTTTTCCCACAAAAGATAATATTTTATTATTATAGAAAAAGCATTCCCAAATACACTGTTGAACAAGTATGAAACTTTAAAAGTAAATATAAAGTAAAAAGAAAAACCTACAAGTATTTTTCCTTTAAGAAAAAAAGTAATGTTCTTTTGCTGAGACTCACACCCAGGGCACAGATATGGTTCCATTCCCATGAAGCCATCACGTTTGCTTTCTAAGTGCAGGTCCCTCTATTCCCATTTTTTTTTTTCCCCTTTTTTTTTTATTGACTTTGTAATAATATTACATTAAAAATATATATGTGAGGTCCCATTCAGCCCCACCCCCAACCCACCCTCTCCCCCCCCCAACAACACTCGTTCCCATCATCATGACACATCCATTGGATTTGGTAAGTACATCTTTGGGTACCTCTGCACCTCATAGTCAATGGTCCACATCATGGCCCATACTCTCCTCCATTCCATCCAGTGGGCCCTGTGAGGATTTACAATGTCCGGTGATTACCTCTGAAGCACCATCCAGGGCAGCTCCATGTCCCAAAGACGCCTCCACCTCTCATCTCTTCCTGCCTTTCCCCATACCCATCGTCCACCATGTCCACTTTTCCCAATCCAATGCCACCTCTTCTATGTGGACATTGGATTGGTTGTGTCCATTGCACCTCTATGTCAAGAGGAGGCTCAGATTCCACATGGATGCTGGATGCAATCCTCCCATTTTCAGTTGTAATCACTCTAGGCTCCATGGTGTGGTGGTTGTCCTTCTTCAACTCCATCTTAGCTGAGTGTGGTAAGTCCAATAGATCAGATTGTAGGTGCTGGAGTCTGTTGAGGCTCAGGACCTGGCTATCACATTGTCAGTCCAGAGTCTATTCCCATTTTAACCATTTCAAAATGATGGAGGCAATGGCATTGACTAAATTACTAGAATCTCTTGATTCGTAACTCTCTTTTTATACTTGATTAAAAAAGATTCCACATCAAACTTTATTACAGAGTTTGAGTTAAAGCCTTTACTTTGCATAATATTTGTTTTTATTTAAAGATCCTTTGGGACACTATTTGCAAGTACATCCATCCTTCCTGGGCTTATTCCACAATATCTTCATATCATGTTTCTCTTGGAATTATTTTAAAAATGACAATTGCATCTCGTATGGTAAATTCAGCTACTTTCTGTCTTCCTTACACTTTTTGCTGTTACATTCACTCAATACCCTTCTTCCACCTTGGAGGAACTGTAACATAATGAACTAGCCTGACAGTTTTTTTTTTAAGGTACCAGGGCTGAGGATTTAACCTGGGACCTCATGTGTGGTATGCCAACATTCAGTCACTTGAGCTATACCAGCTCCCACCCAACAGGTTTTAACACTGTCTCTTTATCCCCTTCCCAAGTGGGACAAAGATAAATACTCAGAAATCAACTATATGTGATTGATGCAGACAGAAACTCAGATTCTAACTCTCAAATCAGGTTCATCTTAGCTTCCTGAGATGCCTCTGAGTAAGATATTCTGGATAAATCCATTTTCTTATAAAAATGTTTCTGTATTTACAGCCTGTTTCACTTAGGGACTTAGAAAATTTTAATACCAAACCTGATCTTTATCTCTTTTTATTAGAGTATAACACCTTTTGATCAGTTGGCCAGTACTTGACTCTGAAGGGGATGATGCTAGTAGCCCTCCTCTTGTCCATGTCAGGACTGAGAAGTCCTGCCATTGCCAGATGTCTTAGCCAGAAAAAACAAGACCTAGCTCTTGAAAGGCTGAGAAAATCAATTCTTTACATAGAACAAAATAACAAGTACATACCATACTTTCTTGTTTGGCATTTTATGAAGCAAGGGCTAATTAATTTTAGAGTGTTAGCTTGGAGTGTTTATATCCACTGTTAACAATATATAAGTTGTATGTTGAGGGTAAATAACACACGCTTCTCAGAAAAACTCATGAGAGTCACAGAATACATAGATATTAGATAATTTCCTTTGTAATGGCATGGATGTGGTCTGAGAAGAATAAAGGAAGCACTATTAAACAATTACCAGGGCTGGTCATCTGCTAGTGGGTATGAATGTGGTGCTGGTAAGGTCAAGACTAAAGCTGACCTCAACTAAGAACCAACTAGTTTCACTTAAAGAAAAACTCCCCTGGCTACAAGTTATACCTTTAACCCTGGCCATTAGCTGTGCAAGTGGTGTAATAGGTTATCAGAACTGGTGTGGGATGGCTCAATTTAATCACTTATAACTTCATCCTTTTCTGAATAAGGAATAGAGCATTGACTTCTACTGTAATGCTGGTCACATGCACAAAGAGCAGATTAAGGAAACTGTTCTTTGAGCCTGGAAAGAGTATCTCTTAGCACCTATTTGATTTTACTTGTGGAGACTTATAACTAGAGCAGTCAAGTAAAATGAAATCCAAGTTGCCTTGGAGTATCTTCACACTTAGTGGATGAGTAAATGCCTTGGATTGGTGATTGGGAGGCTAACTTCTAAAACAGAATGGGAGAGAATCCTAAAACACTTCTGTCTCTGGACTCTAATTTGGTTCCTAGATGATGAAGGCACTCATCAGTCATGACACAGGGGTACTGACTATCTCTTAAGCTAGCTCTTCTGCTAATGCCATGGAGGAAACAGAGGAAAATGGTTTAGTACTTTGGGGCCTAGGGAGAGTGATCTGGTTGTCATTCACTATGCACTGTTAACATGGAGCTGACAGAGTAAACACAAATGCTAGCTCTAACCTTCCTTCCTTTGGGAACAACACTGATACTGTTTTCTTACCCAGTGTGTGAGTAGCTGATAGGCTATTTCAAAAATGGGAATGTATTTGTGATATGCAAAGAATATATAAAGAAAATATGTTATGGGGACTGCCTGTGCAGGTGACATTTCCCTACCCAACTTCATCCCAAAT
The DNA here is from genome assembly GCF_030445035.2 of Dasypus novemcinctus. Lineage (NCBI taxonomy): Eukaryota > Metazoa > Chordata > Mammalia > Cingulata > Dasypodidae > Dasypus > Dasypus novemcinctus. The sequence goes on along the minus strand of NC_080683.1, from coordinate 41,207,124 downwards.
GCTCCTTTCTCTGGGCCATCCTATTGAGAAACTAAGCACTTTTGAGAAGATTTCCCCCATATTTTCAAAGCCTTTAAGCTGTATCTCAGGTCTTTCAGCCACATACATAGCACTGTGCTGGCCCAGGGTATCAAAGTCTGTGTCTTCACACCTGATTCCAAACCAGAATAATCAAACTGGATTGATTTGGAGAGATTCTTCTATTTGAGTTTTAAGTTTAATCACAGATGAATAATAAATTTGCTTGGGCTCAAAAACCTTAAAGCTAAAAAAATTTCACAAATATTTTTATGCTATTACCCTTCCTGCCAAAGAATCTGTGGTTTGGGACTGCTCACTGCATTAATGAAAAGCAAAACTGAATTTAAGCTCTTAAGAAGAATTTCCTTTTGGACATTCTGAAGCAAGAATGGCATTCTCAACCTCTCAAGAGCATCCCTATCATTGACTGCTCTTAGGAGATAAAAGAATGTCTCTTTTTAAGTTTGGATTCTTTTTTTGCTTCTAAGCAGTTTGCCTAGTGTAAAACAAAACAAAACAAAAACCAAGAACTGAGTGTCAAGGATGAGAATTGTTTTGTTGAATATGAGGCAGCAGGAGTCTTTACTTCCTTTCTTGCTTTTGCAGTTATGCAGAGACCAGTGAATAGTATCAGACCCCAAATTTTTAAGTTTCTAGGGCTGCTGCAAAGCTGGTAGTTTAAATATCAAAAGCTTCTTTATCCCTTGCTAGATGCATGAACTTTATAAAAAGGGCCCATGTTAATTATGGGAGAACATGAAAGAATGGGGGAGAAACATGTTCCCATTCAGGGTGAGACAAACCATGGGGAGGATGGAGGAGGACTGAGTGTGGACATCCAAGAGAGAGAAAAAAGCACGCACCCTCATTTCGCCCTAATCTAGAAAGTCATTAGAAGCCATCTGAGAAGAGGAACATTTTAGCTGGTCAAGTTCATCCACTTGGGGTAGGAGATGCATTTATCTTCTGGTCCTCCAAGACACCCACTCTGATGGCTACCAGATTAGTGAGGGATTTGCTTTGAACACACTGGAAATCTACATGGTGACTCTTTCCTTCTTTTCCCATGACATCTGGATAAAGGGACACTCCCCATAATTATAGATTACTATAGACCGGCCACCAGGTCTTCTCTGAATCTCTTCTTTGCAGGTAGTATAACCTTCAATTCCAATGTGAATGTTTTTCAGGCTGCCCTTTTTTAAAATTCTTTTTGTGGCATCATGATTCTCAGTGTATTTGGAGAATCTGTAGAGTTTGGAGCTATAAAGGATTTGGGAATATTTCTCCTTCATGGGTGGGGGGTGATTTTCATCCCAGTCCACAGACTCATCTGTCAGAACAATAATGTGGCATTCTTGCTCCCCCTTCTTAGCATAGCCTACCATAATGGGTAGGATCTACTCCTCAAGGTAGTAATCATATTGTTTTGAGCACCATCGTTCGACAGTTCACTCAGTAAAGCACTCAGATCTTGATATCAAATAGTGTTGAAGTCAGAATTAATGCAGAGATAATCACATGCATCCTCTAAGGTCTGGGATGGAGATGCCGTTAAGACATTTGATGATGCCAGCTTTGTAGTAATCCAGCACTGTACGAAATACAGTTGTGCTGATTCCTTCAGCAGTCTCACACTCTCCTTTCTCACTGGCCCTTGTGAGGTTGTGCTCTTCTTTTTGGTCCAGACATCCTTCCCAACATAGTATCTTGATGAGCAGTGGAAATTTGTAGATTCACACCAAAATGTGTGCCGGCTACAAAAAGCATCACTTTACCTGATGCTTGGGAATGGGAGTTATTGCCAGAGCTCACTGCTGTTTCCAAATTGTTCTGGAGCAATAAAGGGTACATAGATTCATTTATTCCCATTTTGGTAGCTGGGATGTCTTCAGGAAGAGGCATTTGAACTGAAGATTTGTTAGCTAAGAGGCATAGTGAAGGCTCATCATTTTTGGAACCTAGGAGATAATGCAGGTTTTGAAGACCTCATGAAGCCATGCTGCTGCATTTTCTTGGGTTGCAGCTAAGGTATCATCCACTAGGCACCTGGCCCCCTTCTCAATAACCTGTCACTTCCACTGCCACAGTGAACATTCATCCTTGGACTATATTGTGGACGGTCTTCTTGATCTGAGATAAATTTTATAGCACTGCCATGCTCTCGTGCTTGGGGCAGCAATCCACTTGGGAGGAACACACACTCTTTTAAGTTGCATTTTACATTACAAGACAGATTCTCCATTTCTGTTAATCAAATTTATTCTTGTTACATGAAGTGTGGGTCTTACTTGAGAACTTGTTAGAGTACAAAATCTAAGACCCCAGACCTACTGAATCAGAATCTGTAGATTAAGAAGATCCTATGCTCATTAGTTAAATAACCACTAATATATTCTTATTCCTACCTCCACCCCAGTAGTTCTTAACCTTGACTGCTCATTAAACCTCTGAGGGAGTTTTAAAAATTCCCAGTGCTCAGACCAATTAAATCAGTCCCTTAGGAGTGGAGAGGTGGGGGCTACCCTAAACCTTTCCTTATAAATGTTAAAAATGTTACATATTAGTTTCTTTTAAATGCTCCGAGATATTACATCATATGATATTTAATAAAAATTGCTATTATTAAGCAGTTACTATGACCAGGGCCTGTGCTAACCTCTTTACATCTCATTTAATACTTACAAATTTATAATGAAAGTATTTTTAAAAATTATTATGTATATATACATTTTATTAGAGAAGCTGTGAACTTAAAAAACAATCACATAATTTGTAGAATTTTCATACAAACACCCCTCCACCAAAACCTTATGCTGCTGTGGAATGTTTGTTATAGATTGTGAAAGAACATCATCAGACTGTTAAAACTAACTGTGGTTTATATTGTACATTTAATATGTTTTTTCCATGCCTCTTCTTTTATTAATACAGTACCTTCTTTGTCATTGATTCAAGAATATTACAATATTGCTGTTAACTATTGTCTATGTTACATTTATTATATTTATCCTGTGGATCTTCATATTCTAACCACCTTGTACTAGTGATGTGCGTTTGTTCAAGTTTATAGAAAATATTCTTGTATTTATACTATTAACCACAATCCTTATCTACCCCTAGGTTCACTATGTTATTCAGTCCCTAGATTATTCTCTAGCTTTCTTCAAATTGAAATTTACATCCCTGGACTATCCCTTTCAGTCACAATCCCATTTATAAACCGCTGTGTTTTACTCACTGTGTTACCATCAACTCTATCCATTTCTACACTTTTACAGTCAAGCTAATTAAAAATGTTACGTACATTTGGCCCAGTCGTTAGGGCATCCGTCTACCACATGGGAGGTCCGCGGTTCAAACCCCGGGCTTCCTTGACCCGTGTGGAGCTGGCCCATGCGCAGTGCTGATGCGTGCAAGGAGTGCCCTGCCACACAGGGGTGTCCCCCGCGTAGGGGAGCCCCACGCGCAAGGAGTGCACCCCATAAGGAGAGCCGCCCAGCGTGAAAGAAAGTGCAGCCTGCCCAGGAACGGCGCTGCCCACACTTCCCGTGCCGCCGCTGACGACAACAGAAGCGGACAAAGAAACAAGACGCAGCAAAAAGACACAGAAAACAGACAACCGGGGGAGGGGAGGGGAATTAAATAAATAAAAATAAATCTTAAAAAAAAAAAAAGTTATGTACGTGAAGCATCAGCACCCTTTGTAGCCCTCGGCTGTCTCCTAGTAACCTATACTGTAGATTTTAACTCTGTGTTTATTCTTTGTATTTAGTTCATATTATTGAGACCATGCAGTATTTTGTGTTGCCTTATTTCACTCAGCAAAATATCTTCAAGTTGGGGAGCAAATGTAGCTCAGTGGTTGAGTGTCTGCTTCCCAGGTATGATGTCCTGAGTTCAATCCCCAGAACCTCCTAAAAACAAAAACAAAACAAAAACAAAACAAAACAAAGTGTCTTCACGGTTTCTCCATGTTATCATATGTGTCCTGATTTCATTTCTTCTTAGTAATCCATTGTATGTATATACCACATATTGTTTATCTATTTATTGGTTAATGGACACTTGGGTTGTTTACATCTTTTGGCAACTGTGAATAACACCGCTATGAACATAGTTGTGCAGATGTCTGTTTGTGTCACTGTTTTCAGTTCTTCTGGATATATTCCTAGTAGAGGGATGGCTGGATTATAGAACAGTTCTATATATAGTTTTCTGAGGAACCACCAGACTGATTTCCACAGAGTTTGTACCGTTTTACATTCCCACTGGCAGTGACGGAGTGTTCCTATTTCTCTACATCCTCTCCAGCACTTAACGCTTTCTGTTTTTTAATGGCCATTCTGTGAGGTGTGAGATGGTATCTTACTGTAGTTTTGATTTGCATTTCCATAATAGTAGTGATACTGAACATTTTTTCATGTGCTTTTTGGCCTTTTGTATTTCCTCTTTGGAGAAATGTCTAAATCTTTTGCAGGTTTTTAATTAAATTGCTTGCTCTTTTATCATTGAGTTGTGTGATCTCTTTACATAGCATGGAAGTCAAACCCTTATCTTTTAGGTGGTTTCCACATATTTTCTCCCATTGAGTGGGCTGCCTTTTTACCTTCTTGACAAAGTCCTTTGAATCACGAAAGCGTTTAAAATTGAGGAGATCTCATTTATCCATTTTTTCTTTCATTGCTTGTGCTTTCAGTGTAAGGTTTAAGAATCTGTCACTTAACTACTGGGTCTTAAAGATGTTTCCTTACATTTTCTTCTAGGAGTTTTATGGTTCTAGCTTTTATATTTAGGTCTTTGATTCATTTTGAGTTAATTTTTGTGTGAGGTGTGAGATAGGGTCCTCTTTTTTTTTTTTTTGGCTATGGATATCCAGTTCTCCCAGCACCATATGTTGTATAGACTGTTCAGCCCCAGCTGGATAGGTTTGATAGCCTTGTCAAAAATTCCTTGACCATAGATGTGAAGGTCTGTTTTTGAATGATCAGTTTGGTTCCATTGGTTGGTATGCCTGTCTTTATGTGAGTACCATGCTTTTTTAACCCCTAGAGCCAGGTAATATGATTTAAAGTTCAGAAATGATAGTCTTCCAATTTCATTATTCCTTTTTAAGATGTTTCTGGCTATTTGGGGCCCCTTACTCTTAAAAATAAATTGGGTAATTGTGTTTTCCATTTCTTTAAAAAAAAACTGGTGGAATTTTTATTGGGATTGCATTGATTCTATGTACCAATTCATGTAGAATTCACATCTTTTTTTTTAAGATTTATTCCGCCTGCTTCTTTGTGTGTGTGTGTGTGTGTGTGCTCGCTGTCTGCTTTCTGTGTCCATTTGCTGTGTGTTCTTCTGTGTCTGCTTGTCTTCCCTTTAGGCATCACCTGGAACCGATGCTAGAACTTTCCGGAATAGGAGGCATTCAATCTCTTGCACCACCTCAGCTCCCTGGTCTGCTGCATATCTTATTGTCTCTTCTCTGTGTCTCTTTGTTGTGTCATCTTGCTGTGCTAACTCTCTGCATGGGCCGGCACTCCTGCACAGGCCAGCACTCTGCATGGACCAGCACTCTGCTTGGGCCAGCTCACCACACAGGTCAACTTGCCTTCACTCCGACCCCCCATATGGTAGACGGGATCCCCATTGCTTAAATCACATCTGCTTCCCTACAATCGACATCTTATTGATACTTAGTCTTCCAATCCATAAACATGGAATGTTCTTCTACTTATTTAGGTTGTCTTTGATTTCTTTTTGCAATGAATTGTAGTTTTCTGAACATAAGTGCTTTACATCCTTGGTTAAGTTTATTCTTAAATATTTGATTCTTTTAGTTGCTTTTGTAAATGGCATTTTTTCCTGACTTCCTCCTCAGGTTGCTCATTACTAGTGTATAGAAACACTGCTTATTTTTGTATAATAATCTTGTATCCTGCCACTCTTCTGAACTCGTTTATTAGCTCTAGTAACTTTGTTGTAGAATTTTTGGGACTTTCTAGGTATAGGATCATATCCTCTACTACTAGCGAAAGTTTTGTATCTTCCTTTCCAATTTGGATGCCTTTTATTTCTTTTTCTTCCCTGATTGCTCTAGTTAGAACCCCTAGAACTATATTGAACAACAGTGATAACAGTGGGTATCCTTGTCTTGTTCCCTATCTCAATGGGAAAGCTTTCAGTTTTTCCCCAATGAGTATAATGTTAGCTGTGAGTTTTTCTTATATGGCCTTTATCATGTTGAGAAAGTTTCCTTCAATTCCTATCTTTTGTAATATTTTTATCAAGAAAGTGTGCTGTGTTTTGTCAAATGCCTTTTCTGCATCAATTTTGATAATTGTGTGATTTTTTCTTCTTTAAGTTATTAATGTGGTATATTATGCTGATTGATTTTCTTGTATTGAAGCACCCTTCCTTGCATGCCTGGTATCAAACCCACTTGATGAATAATTCTTTCAGTGTGGTGTTAGATTCGATTAGCAAGTATTTTGTTGAGGATTTTTGTGTTGTATTCATTAGGGAAATGGGTCTATAATTTTCTATTTTCGTAATATCTGTATTAGGCTTTAGTATTAGGTTGATATTGGCTACATAGAATGAATTTGGTAGTGTTCCTTCTTGTTCAATTTTTTGGAAGAATTTAAGTAAGATTGGTATAAAATCTACTTTGACTGCATGGTAGAATTCTCCTGTGAAGCCACCTGGTCCTGGGCTTTTCATTCTGGGGAGTTGTTTGATGACTCTTTCAATCTCTTTACTTGAGATTTTCATGTTGAGGTTTTCTGTGGACAGTGTAGGTTGTTTTTATGTTCCTTGGAATTTTTCCATTTCTGCTACATTGTCTAGGTTGTTGGTATACAGTTGTTCATAGTATCCTCTCATGATCCCTTTTATTTCTTTTGGGTCATTAGTAATGTCCCAATTTTTAGTTTTCATTTTATTTATTTGCATCTTCTCCCCTTTCTTCTTTGTCATTCTATCTAAGGGTTTGTCAATTATGTTATTATTCTTAAGAACCAGCTGTTGGATTTGTTCATTCTTGCTATATTGTTTCTTTGTTTTCATCTTCATTTGTTTCTGATCTCATCTTCATTTCATTCTATTCTATGTGCTTGCTTTGAGAATAGCTTCCTGTTATTTTTCTAGTTCCTCCAGCTGTTTAGTTCGGTCATTGATTTTAGCTCTTTTTTGAAGTAAGCATTTAGGGCTATAAATTTCCCTTTCAGCACTGCCTTCATTGCATCCTGCAGGTTCTATATGTTTCGTTCTCATTTTCATTCATTCCGAGATACTTATTAATTTTTCTTGTGATTTCTTCTTTGACCTACTGATTATTTAAGAGTGTATTGTTTGATCTCCATATATTTGTGTATTTTCCCTTTTTCTGTTATTCATTTCTAGTTTATTCCCATTACGAGCAAAGAAAGTGCTTTGTATAATTTTTATCTTTTTGAATGTATTGGGATCAGCTTTGTGACTCATGATATGGTCAATCCTGGAGAAAGGTCCATGAGCACTTGAGAAGAATGTATATCCTGGTGTTTTGGGGTGCAGTGTTTTGTGTATGTCTATTAGGTTTAGTTCATTTATCATTTTATTCAAGCTCTCTGTTTCTTTACTGATCCTCTGCCCAGATGATCTATCCAATGATAAGAGTGGTATACTGACGTCTTCAACTAGTATTGTAGAGACATCTGTTCCTTCATTTAGCTTTGCCAGTGGTCGCCTCATGTAATTTGGGGCATCCTGGTTAGATGCTTATACATTTATAATTGTTATTCCTTCCTGGTGAATTGCCCTTTTATTAATACATAGTGTAGTTCCTTGTCTCTAATAAGAGTTTTGCTTTTGAAATCTATTTCATCCAATATAAAAGTATAATTACTCCAGCTTTTTTTTCTTTTTTGTTATCACATACATGGAATATCCTTTTCCAGTTTTTCACTTTCAGTCTATTGGTATCCTTGGGTCTAAGGTGAGTGTCTTGTAGACAGCATATAGATGGCTCATATTTTCTTACCTTTTCTGCTAGTCTTTGCCTTTGATTTGGGAGTTTAATCCATTAACATTCATTGTTATTACTATAATGGCAGTTCTTCACCCATTTTGACCTTTGGGTTTTATACATCATATCTTGTTTTCACCACTCTTTTTACACTTGTAGTTACTTCTACTGATATAATCTTTATTTCTAGACTCTTTTCCAAACCTATGTCTCCTGTATTCTTTTCCAGTGTAGCACTCCCATTTGTATGTCTTGGCATCTGATTTACTAGATGTATTTATTCTGGGTGCAGTTTCTGTCTTTAGTCTAGGACTTTCTATTTGATTGGCTTGTACTGCAGCCCCTTTTTGAGACTTGGTTTATCTTACTTTGGAACTTTATAGTGGCTTGTATTTAGCCAATCTAAAATTTTTTAGCTGTCTTTCAAGCCCTTTCTTTCTTGTTAGTTGCATACTAGTTGCTGAGGATGTCATTGGTACTATAAGCTTTGGAGGTTGAAGCTGTCTGTTGCCCCAGGTACTAATGAGGCTTCTCCCACCTTTCTTCCCTGCCAGAGGTAGGAATGGAGCTGCAGCCTTGTGCAGCAATCCAAGCTGTGCAGGCCAAGCCCATCTGTAGTTGCCTGGAGAGACTGATGAATCTTTATGCCCCTTCCTCCCCGGCCTGCGGCAGGGATAGAGCTGCAGGTGTGGGCATCAAACTAAGCCATGCAGGTCAAAACTGACCTCAGTTGCCTAGGTAGAATCATGGAGGAATGGCCCCCCTCCTTCCCTGCTGGGGGTGGGATTAGAGTCTTGGGAGTGCACAACAGTCTAGTACCTATGGGCTGAAAGCACCTGCAGTTGTCCTGAGGGAACACTGGCCCTTCTACCCTTTCATCGGCAGAGATGGAACCACAGGAGTGTCCAGAAATCTAGTTCCTGCACGTTGAAAGTGCCTGAAGTTGCCTGGAGAGTTTGAGAAAACACCACACTGCCTTTTGTCCTATTGGTCGTGGGAATGGAGCCACAGGTGTCCCCAGCAGTCCAGTTTGTACAGGCCAAAAGTGCCTGCAGTTGCCCAGAGAAACGGGGAAACACTGCTCACTTCCTGTTCTACCAGGGTGCTTGGATGGAGACACAAGGGCCCAACAATCCATTCCATGGTGGCCAAAAGCACCTGCAGTTGTCAGGAGTGGTGCAGTTCCCCCTGTTGTCCTCCCTGTAAGTGTGGAGGCTAGGGCTGCAATCCAGCCTGGGTGGAAAGAACCCAGTCTATGCCATCACTGTGATTTTCTATCAGCCCTTCTTCCTCTCATGCGGGGGGCAAAGTTAAAATGGAGGCTACCGGCCTCTTTCTGACTTGGACATGCAGTAGCTTGGCTGGATTTCAAATGTGTTATGCTGGGTAAAAGAGACTTAAAAGACGACATACTCTGTGATTTCACATTGACAGTCTAGATAAGGCAAAACTATAGGGACAGTTAACAGTGATTTTTAGGGGCTGAATGTTGGGAGAGGGGTGGATTATAAATGGGCAAAGGGAATAGGCCCAAAGGGTGTTGAAACTGTTCTTATAGTTTGATTATGGTGCCAGTAGGAGAGTTTGGAAGTTGTGAAATTAGTTTACTTGGTTTTATTAGTGCGGTCCAGGTTCCTGAACTCAGGTTCTCAAGTTAGGCTGAATTTGGAAACCTCTGAGGCATTTAAAGTACTAATACCAAAGAGGGACTTCACCTTCTAATTACTAAATTGATTTGGGGGATGGCTAAGAATAGTTCAGAATTACCCAGGTGATTCTAATATATATCTGCAGTTGAGAATCACTGATCCTGTCTGTCTGCAAACTCCTGTAGTTGAGTAGAGCATATGGCTCAAAGTGTAATCCCTAGACCAGCAGCTGCTAGGAACTTGTTACAAATGTAGATATTTAGGCCTACTTCAGACCTCTCGGGAGGTGCCCAGCAGTTTGTTTTTAACAAGTTCTCCAGATGATTCTGATGCATGAGAATCACTGACTGAAGTTTACCTATCCTCTCTATTAGTCAATAGAAAGGTACTGAAATATTAAAGATTATCTGGTTGATTAGGGATAAACTCAGGATGTACTTTTTCATTGGAAAGCGGTTTGCTGTGCACAGGTTTCATTTTTGTTTGTCACTTTGTTTAATGCCTTTAAAATTGGAATTGTAGTATAATGTGTTAATTGCTTGGTGATTATTGACAGTTATTCTTTAGATGAATAGTACTCTTGAACTGTCATAAACGGCTGAAGCTAATTTTAGTCCTTGTAAATTTCCATGGTGCTCCAGTGAGGAGTCTAGGATAAAACAATTTCTTAGTTATATCTTTTTGGTTGTAGAGTGCTACAGGAAAAAAAGTTTTCAAAGCTAGTTATAACTATGATATTGTGTAAAACCATTAATGGTTACACTGTTTGGCTAGGATATATGTAACTGAGCACTGTTACTAATAAATTTTACCTGTTTTGGTGCTGAAGGGAGATTGTTTACTGCATTCATGAAATGGGCTTTGAAAATTGTAAATCTTGAATAAATTTCTAAGTGGACTTTCCTTACACATCTATTTTTTGTTTGTTTTTGTTTTTTTTGTTTTTTTCCTTACACATCTAAAAGAACCTTTGTTTGAATAAAATTAAAATTTTAAACTGCTTGCTGGAAACTTTCAAACACATATTGAAATAAGTTTTAGATAATACAAATGATAGTAACAAACATTTCTTTTGTTTTATTTCAGGCTATTTTGGCATTCTGCTGGATATATGTTCGTAAATACCAAAGTCAGCGGGAAAGTGAAGTTGTCTCCACTATAACAGCAATTTTTTCTCTGGCGATTGCACTTATCACATCAGCACTTCTACCAGTGGATATATTTTTGGTTTCTTACATGAAAAACCAAAATGGTACATTTAAGGTAATTAATTATTATTATATGACTTTTTTCCCCTTCAAATTTATGGCTTATAAGTGTTGAAGTTGTGCAGTCCAATATATATTGTTTTATGTTTGGCTCTGGAAAGAAATGAGACCGGAAATGTAGCTTAGAACCTGAGTATGTGACATGTCTCACATGGAGGATCAGAAGCAGACTACTGACATGAGAACTATTAGTTTGACAAGCCTCCAAATGTGAAGAATGTTTTTTCTTAGTTTGAAAATCTTAGATTAATTATAGTAAGTTAACTTTCCAGCCATGTACCTTTGACACTGTCACAAATTTTTTTTTGGACCTCTCAGGTTTCTCATTTTTAATATGAATGATATGGATTATAAGATTTCCGAGTTCTCTTTCAATTATGCAAATTGCTTTTAAATTTCATACTAACTTAAGCTTCAACAGGGCAGGAACTGTCTAGCATATAAGGTACTTAAATATTTGAATGAAATAGTATTGTCTTAGTTCCGGACAGCTAAAACAAATACCGTACAATGGGTTGGCTTATGCAGCAATTATTTATTGGCATGTTTTGAGGCTAGGAGAAGTCCAAAATTTTGAGGCATCAGCAAAGCAATGCTTTCTCCCTGAAGACTCTGGATTTCTGGGGCTGGCTGCTGGTGGTTGTTGGTCCTTGACTTTTCTGTCACATGACAGTGCACATGGTGACGTCTTCTCATTTTTCCTCTGTTCCTTTGACTTAGGCTTCTTCCTGTGGCTTTCTCTCCTTATCTCTGAATGTCATTTTGAATTTCATTCTGCTTATAACAGACTCCGGTAATCTGGGTTAAAGCCCAGTCTGAGTCAGCTGGGCCACACCTTCACTGAAGTAAATCTTTAAGAGGTCCTCTTGCTAGGGTCTGCACCCAGCAGAATGCAGACCAGGACGAAGAATATGTCCAAACTGGAGCATATAATTATCTCAATAATGCATGGTTCTGAAGTAATTTCCCTAACTGGGACAACTGGTTTAAATAATTTAGAAGAGTTTATACTTAGGTTTAGATATATTCTGATCATTGTGAAAATTAGTTATTTTTTGTAAGTCAGTCATTATATGGCAAGTATTAATTGAGCACTTTGTCAGACACTCTATTATTATGATAGTAGCCAACATGTATTGAATACTTATTATGTATTAGACCCTGTACTAAGTGTTTTACACATTAACTTCTTTTAACTGCCAAACAGCACTATGCGGTAGATAGTATTATCCATGTTCTTATGGGAGAGAAAACAAAGTTGAGAAAGGTGAAGTAATTCAGTTAAAGTCTCAAAGTTAGTAAGTGCCGTAGCTGGGATCTGAAGTTTGGCAGTCTGGCTCCAGAGCTCTTACTTCATGAAGCTTCTTAGGAAAAAAGCCTCTCAGGAAATATGAGATACTTTCAGTGATCTTACAGAATAGAATGTCTATCGGTGAATACACATTCTTTTTACATTTTAATTTAAATTATGTTTTTGTGTTTTGGGCCGAAACGTTATTTGAGAAGAGATGACTATTTTCAGTGGTATCATTGTTTTCCTCTCTTTTTTTTATTTCTTAAATCATTGTTTCCTCCCCGCTTAGGTATTACCCTAAAATTGTCCATTTTTAATCATTTTCAAGTATACAGTTCAATGGTGTTAACTATATTTACATTATTGTGTTATCACCATCATCATCTGTTACCAAAATGTATCCATTATCCCCCACAAAAAACTCTAAGATTTAAGCATTAACTCCCCATTCTCCACCCTGCTTCTGGTAACATGTATTCTGATTTCTAACTTTAAGAGTTTGCATATTCTAATTATTTCATGTAAGTGAGATCATATAATATTTGTCCTGTGTCTGGCCTTTTCTCTCAACATGATATCTTCAAGGATCCTCATGTTGTAGTATGTATCAAACCTTTATTCCTTTTTACAAAAGAAGAATATACCATTGTATATATATACCACATTTGTTTATACATTCTTACATGAATGGACACTTGGATTGCTTCCTCTTTTGGCAACTGTGAATAATGCTGTTTTGATCATGGGTATGTAAATATTTTTGAGACCCTGATTATAATTCTTTGGGTAAATATTTAGAGGTGGGATTACCAGGTCATATGGTAATTCTATCCTTAACTTTCTGAGGAATTCCAAACTGTGTTCCACAGTGGCTACACTATTTTACATTCCCCCATCTTCCTATTTCTCTACATCTTTGCCACTACTTGTTATTTTCCATTTTAAAAAAATAGTGGCTATATTAATAGGGTGAGAGGTAGTATCTCATTGTGGTTTTGGTTTGTATTTGCCTAATGGTTAATGATGTTGAGCATCTTTTCATGTGCTTGTTAGTCATTTGTATACCTTCTGTGGAGTCATTTCTATGCAAGTCCTTTGCCCAATTTTTTGTTTTGTTTTGTTTTTTTATCCCCCCCATTGTGGCTTTTTGCATGCTGTTTACTCTCTATGTCCGTTCGCTACTGTATGTTTCTTCTGTGTCTGTATTTATTTATTTCCCCTCCTCCCTTGCAAATTGCTTGCTGTCTGCTCTCAGTGTCCATTCCTTGAGGGATCTTAGCTGTCTTTTGTGTTCTTGCTTGTCTCCCTTCTTGAACCTGCCTTCACAAGGAGGCCCGCGAACCAATGACCTCGCGTATAGTTGAGGGGAACGCATCTGATTGAGCCACAGCGGCTTCTCATTTGCCCAGTTTTTAATTGCGATATTTGTCTTTCTGTTGTTGAGTTGTAGCAGTTCTTTATATATTCTGGATAATAAACCCTTATTAGATACATTGTTTCCAAATATTTTCTCCCATTCTGTTGGTTGTCTTCATTTTCTTGATCGTGTCCCTTGAGGTGCAAAAGTTTGAAATTTCAATTTATCTATTTTTCTCTTTTGTTGCTCATGCTGTGGTGTAAAGTTTAAGAAACCATTGTCTAATGCGAGATCCTAAAGATGTTTCCCTATGTTTTCTTCTAAAATTTAATGGTTTAGTTCTTATATTTAGGTCTTTGACTCATTTTAAGTTAATTTTTGTATATGGTGTGAAATAGGGGGTCTTCATTCTTTTGTTTATGGATATACAGTTTTTCCAGCTCCATTTGTCGAAGAGACAATTATTATTTCCCCATTGAGTAGGCTTGGCAATCTTGTCAAAATTCAGTTGGCCGTATATGTGAGGGTTCATTCTTGAAATCTCAATTCTGTTACATTGGTCTATATCTCTGTCCTGTGCCAGTACCACACCATTTTGATAACGTAGGTTTGTGATGTTTTTATTTTTCATTTATTATTTTTTTAACAAATCAGTTGCATTGATACATATTAATAGAGCATAAATCCATCCCAAGTATACAGTCAGTGGTATTTGGTATAATCACATATTTGTGCATTCATCACTTCAGTTATTCTTAGAGCAGTTTCATTATTTCAATAATAATAATAAACTAATCACCTCTCAATCTCTCTTTGCCCCTGCCATATATACCTGCTGTTTTTTTTCCTTCTCTCTAGTATATTTGTATTTATATTTTATAAAAAGTCTTACATATGCAATATAACCCATATTCATGTTTTACTTAAGGTTTTACTATCTTATACAGTCCGTGTTACACAGTTATTAGCCTTCCTTCTAGTAATGTACATGACCTTAGACTTCCCTTTTCACCCACTGTCATACAATAGCAACTGCTAGTTGGTTTTTGATAAGTTTTAAAATTGAAAGTGTGAGTCCTCCAACTTTGTTCTTCTTTTACAAGATGGTTTTGGCTGTTCACGGCTCCCATACCTTCCATATGAATTTGATGATTGGCTTTTCCATATCTATAAAGAAGAATATTGGAATTTTGAATAGGATTGTATTGAATCTGTAAATCTTTGTGGAAGGACTGACAGTTTAACAATATTTAGCGTTTCATTTCATGAACATGGAGTGTCTTTCAATTTATTTAGGTTGTCTTTAAATTCTCTCAGCAGTGTTTGTAGATCTCTATGTAGAAGTCCTTTACATTTTTGGTTAAATCTGGTCCTATATATTTGATTCTTTTAGTTGTTATTGTAAATGGAATTTTTTTCTTGATTTGTTCTTCTAATTGTTCATTGCTAGAGTACAGAAACAGTACTGATTTTTTGGATATTGATCTTGCTGAATTTATTAGCTCTGGGAGCTTTCTTGTGGATTTTTCAGGATTTTCTGTATATAGGATCATGTCATCTGCAAATACTGAAAGTTTTACTTTTTTCTTTCCAATTGGGATACCTTTTATTTCTTTTTCTTACCTAAGTGTTCTGGCTAGAAGTTCTAGGAGAATGTTGAATAACAGTAATGACAAAGGGTTTCCTTGTCTTGTTCCTGATCTTAGAGCGAAAGTTCAGCCTTTCACCATTGAGTATGATGTTAGCAGTGTGTTTTTCATAGAAGCCCACTATCATATTGAGGAAGAATCCTTCTATTCCTATTTTCCCAACTATTTTTATCAAGAAGTAGTTCTGAATTTTGTCAGAAGACTTTTCTGCTTTAGCTGAGATGATCATCAAGGTTTTTTCTTCATTTTATTTATGGGGTGTATTAGCTTAATTGATTTTCTTATGCTGAGTCACCCTTACATACCTGTGATAAATTCCATTTGGTCATGTTGTATAATTCTTTTAATAAGTTGTTGAATTTGGTTTGCTAGTATTTTGTTGAGAATTTTTGTGTCCATATTCTTGAGATATTTGTAATTTTATTTTCTTGTGGTATCTTTACCTTGCTTTGGCTTGAGGATGATGTTGGCGTCGTAGAATGAACTAGGGAGTATTCTCTCCTCTTCAGGTTTTTGAAAGAGTGTGAGCAGTACATCAATTTTATTGTGTACTGCAGGATTGTTGTTAATTCTTCTTGGAATGTTGGATACATTTCCCATGGAAAGCCATCTGGTCTCGAGTTTTTATTTGTTAGGAGGTTTTTGATGACTGATTCAATCTCTTTTTCTAGTTTTTGGTTTGTTGAGATCTTCAGTTCTTGAGTCAGTGTATGTAGTTTGTGCATTTCTAGAAATGTGTCTGTTTCATCTATGCTATCTAGTTTGTTGGCATATATTTTTTCGTAGTTCCACTCCAATAGCCCCCTTTTTTTTTCCCAACAGAAACTTAAAATGGAGCCTGTATTTTTGCTTTGCCTTTATTTTGAAGGATTTCATTGTAACCTTATATATTAGCATTTTTATACATTTACAAAGATTCTCAAAACTCAAAAATATGGTGTTTCACTCTTCCAAGTGTGAACTATTTTGGGGACTCATTCATGATTCTAAAGACAGTCATTAAGTTGAATGGATCTGGATTTTCCCTGTACTGCCCCCAAACACTTAGACTTTATAAGTTAGATCTCATGTCATTTTATTTGTTAGGGTTACTATGGAACTTATCATAAATTATGTATCTATTCTTCTTTCATAACTCAGTTCCAAATATGAGATTAATGAAAAATGTAGGTACCATATTGAACTGAGATTTTTAAAAAAAATCAATTTTACTATGTACTGTTGAGTGTTTTCTTGGTGCAAAGTCCATATTATACTCCTGGAAAGAGTGGGTCAATTATGCTATTATTTGTCTTTATATCTTGTCCCAGAAGCTGATTACATCCAATCTTTAAGGAGGATTTCAGGGTTTGTGACTGTTTCACTTTGCATTTTGTGAAATCTGTTTCAAGGCTCACTGGGCAAATGGTATGGCAGACCAGAGTGAAATATGATAAGAAAATAGGCTTGATAACTGGCAGCTGGGGATTTAGAAGGTGGCAGGATTTGCATTTGTAGACTATAATGGGGAAGGGGTCATTGGTGAAGGACCAGATGGAGTGGAAGTAAGGACGAAAATAGTTGTCAGAAGGGAAGTTTGTTCTACAAAGCATGTTTTTAATTTGGGATATTTTAGATAATTACAAATGAAATTTTATTGCATATAAAAATCCATATTTTTTTAGCATTTGACAATTGCTGCCAACAAATTTTTATATTTTCAATGAGTTTTTTAATTTGCAAATGTACTTATTTATTTTTAAATTTTGTTTTATTAGAGAAGTTGTAGGTTTACAGAAAAATCATGCATAAGATCCAGACATCCCATATAACACCCTATTATTAACACCTTACATTAGCGTTATTAGTCTGCCAAAGGGCAGCTAATGAAGAGTACTAGAAATCTGTTGGCTTTATAAAGGATATTTCGAGTAAAAGCTTTTAGTTACAAGGTTATAAAAAGTCCAACGCAAGGTTGCTTTTTCACTGAAATCATTTGCCAGGTGTTGAAGCAAGATGGTTGCGGATCTCTGGATGGTCTCTCCCCTGCCCTCTGGGCTTCCTCTTCTTCTTGAGGCTTCACTGTTCTGCTTCTTCCTAATTTCAGCTGCAGGCTGGTTTAGGGCTTCCTATATTAGTCTCAGCTGTTTTCTCAATCTCAGCTGTAAGCTATCAGGCAAAATGACTCATCTCTTACCTGGGGCTTCAGTTGTTTAAACCTTCTTTCTGTCACATGGCCAGGTCATAAATGTTGATGGACACTTAGGTTACTTCTGTCTTTTGGCAGTTGTGAATAATGCCACCGTGAACACTGGTGTGCAAATATCTATTTGAGTCCCAACTTTCAAATCATTTGGACATATACCTAGAAGTGGGATTTCTGGATCATATGATAATTCTATACCTAACTTTCCTATGAACTGCTGAACTGTCTTCCACAGTGATTGCACCATTTTACATTCCCACCAACAATTAGTGTTCTATTTCTCCACATATTTTCCAACTCTTATTTTCCTATTTTTGTTTTTTTTTAATAGTAGCCATTCTAGTGGGTGTGAGATAGTATCTCTTTGGCATTTTGATTCGCATTTCCTACTGGCTAATATGTCGAGCATAACTCCATGTGCATTTTGGCCATTTTTATATCCTTTTTGGAGAAATGTCTATTCAGGTCTTTCGCTCATTTTTTAATTGGGTTGTTTGTCCTTTTATTGTTGAGTTAAAGGATTTCTTTATATATTCCGGTTATTAAACTCTTATTGGATATGTAGTTTCAAATATTTTCTTCTATTGCATAGGTTGTCTTTTCACTTTCATGGTAATGTTGTTTGCAAAAAAGATTTAATTTTATCTAATTTTTCTTTTGCTTATAGTTTCGGTATAAAGTCTCATCACCATTCCCTAACATAAAGTTCTGAAGATGCTTCCCCACATTTTCTTCTAGGCATT
Organism: Dasypus novemcinctus; assembly: GCF_030445035.2. NCBI lineage: Eukaryota > Metazoa > Chordata > Mammalia > Cingulata > Dasypodidae > Dasypus > Dasypus novemcinctus. The sequence continues at coordinate 41,188,959 of NC_080683.1, read as the reverse complement.
TTATAGTCCTGATTCTTACATTTAGGCTTGTATTAGTCAGCCAAAGGGGTACTGATGCAAAACACCCAGAAATCTTTTGCCTTTTATTAAGGGTATTTATTTGGGGTAGAAGCGTACAGTTACCAGACCATAAAGCATAAGTTACTTCCCTCACCAAAGTCTTTTGCCATGTGTTGGAGAAAGATGGCATGCTGACATCTATAAGGGTTCAGGCTTCCTGGGTTCCTCTCTTTCCAGGGCTTGCCTCTCTCCAGGCTCAGCTGCTCTGATGTCTCTACAAGGCCAGCTGTAGGCTATTAGGCAAACAGCTTGTTTCTCTTCCTGGGGCTTTCTCTCTTTCCTCATGACTAAGCTCCTCTGTGTGCTTACTTCCCAGGGCTCCAGTTCAGTACTCCAGCATCAAAACTCCAACTCTGTCCCTTGCCATGTTTTTTATCTGTGAGTCCCCACCCCTTGGTGTGGCCCAATCAAAGCCCTAATCATAATTTAATCACCCCCAGGTACAGACCAGTTTGTAAACATAATCCAATATCTGTTTTTGGAATTCATAAACCATATCAAACTGCTACAAGGCCTTTGATCCATACTGAGTTAATTTTTTATGTCATGTGAAATGGGCCTCCCCCCTTTCATTCTTTTGCCTATGGATATCTAGTTCTCTTAGTACTATTTGTTGAAGATATTCTTCTTTTCCAGTTTAATGGATTTGACATCTTTGTCAAAAACCAATTGGTGGTAAGCAGATGTGGCTCAACCACTTGGGTGCCTGCCTACCACATGGGAGGTCCCGAGTTTGGGTCCTCGTGCCTCCTAAAGGAAGACAAGCAGATGCCCCCCTCAGCCACAACAGAGCTAGACTCTGCCCCTTGTGCAAGAAGCAGAGACTAAAAGCCTGCAGATGCCACAGACCATGGGGAGCAGATGTGGCTCAGTTGGTTGGGCACCCCTCTCTCATGTGAGAGGTCCTGGTTTTGGTTCCCAGTGCCTCCTGGAGAAGGTGAGCAAACAATGAGCAATCAGATGAGTGAGCCATATGGGGAAAGGGGGGAGAAATAAAAGAAAAATAAAGTAAATAATAAAATCAATTGGTCATACATTTGACAAAATATAGCATCCTTTCTTAATGAAAATACTACAAAAGGTAGGAATTGAAGGAAACTTTCTCATGTGATAAAGGCCATACATGAAAAACCCACAGCCAACATTGTACTCAATGGTGAAAGACTGAAAGCTTTCCCATTGAGATTGGGAACAAGACCAGGATACCCTCTGTCACTAAGTTGTTCAATACAGGGCAGTACAGTCTTTTCAGCAAATGGTACTGGGAGAACTGGATATCCATAGCCAAAAAGAAAGAAAGATGACGCCCAGCTCATGCCTTATCCCTATCTCATAACCTTATACAAAAATTAACTCAAAATGGATCAAAGACCTAAATATAAAAGCTAGAACCATAAAACTCCTAGAAGAAAATGTATGGAAACATCTTCAAGACCAGGTGGTAGGTGGTGAATTCTTAAACCTTACACCAAAAGCACAAGCAATGAAAAAAAAAATGGATAAATGGAATCTCCTAAGACTTAAAAACATTTGTGATTCAAAGGACTTCATCAAGAAGGTAAAAAGACAGCACACTCAGGGAAACGGACTTTGGCCCAGTGGTTAAGGCGTCCGTCTACCACATGGGAGGTCCGCAGTTCAAACCCCGGGCCTCCGTGTGGAGCTGGCCAAGCGCAGTGCTGATGCGCGCAGGGAGTGCCGTGCCACGCAAGGGTGTCCCCCGCGTGGGGGAGCGCCACGCGCAAGGAGTGCGCCCGTGAGGAAGGCCTCCCAGCGTGAAAGGAAAGAGCAGCCTGCCCAGGAATGGCACCGCCCACACTGCCCGTGCCGCTGACAACAACAGAAGCAGACAAAGAAACAAGACGCAGCAAATAGACACCAAGAACAGACAACCAGGGGAGGGGGGGAAATTAAATAAATAAATAAATCTTTAAAAAAAAAAAAAAGACAGCACACTCAGTGGGAGAAAATATTTGGAAACCACATATCTGATAATGGTTTGATTTCCTTGCTATATAGAGAGATTATACAACTCAACAATAAAAGAACAAGCCATCCATTAAAAAATCTGCAAAAGACATAGACTTTTCTTTAAAGACGAAATATAAATGGCCAAAAAGCACATGAAAAAAATGTTCGCTATCACTAGCTGTTAGGAAAAAGTAAATCAAAACTATGATGAGCTATCATCTCACACCTCATAGAGTGGCAATTATTTAAAAAACAAACAGAAAATGTTAAGTGCTGGAGAGGATGTGGAGAAATAGGAACACTCCTTCACTGTTGGTAGGGATATAAAATGGTGCAGCCTCTGTGGAAGACAGTTTGACAGTTTCTCATGAAGCTAAATATAGAACTGCTATATGATCCAGCAATCCCTCTACTGGAAATATATCCAGAAGAACTGAAAACAGTGATGTGAGCATACATTTGCATACTGATATTCATAGCGGTGATATTCACAGTTGCCAAATGATGGAAACAACCCAAGTGTCCATCAAATGATGAATGGATAAACAAAATTTGGTATAGCTTAGAATGGAATACTAAGATGCTGTAAGAAGAAATGAAATTGAGAGGCATATGATAACATGGATGAACCTTGAAGATATTTTGCTGAGTAAAATAAGCCAGACACAAAAGGACAAATATTGTATAGTCTCACTAATATGAACTAACAAAGAATAAGCACATGGAGTTAAAACCTAGAATATAGGTTACTAGGAGATAGGATGAGGACTGAGAAGTGGTACTGATGTTTAATGTATAGACTTTTTAATTAGCTTGACTGTAAAAGTGTAGAAATGGATAGAGTTGATGGTAATACATTATAGTGAGTAGAACTAACACTGGTTTATAAGTGGAATTGTGACTGAAAGGGGTAGTCTAGGGATGTAAATATCCTTTGAAATGAAGCTAGAGAATAATCTAGGGATTAAATAACATAGTGAACTTGGAGATGGATGAGGATTGTGGTTAGTAGTACAAAAATAAGAATGTTTCCTATGAACTAGAATAAAATGTATATCACTATTACAAGGTGGTTAGAATATGGTGATGCATGGGGAAAATACAGTTAATAGAACATATGGACAATAGTAAAGAGCGGTATTATAATCTTGCATCAGTGTTAATAAGAGGGGATATAGAAAAAATTTACCAAATGTATGCTACAGGCCATAGTTAATAATTATAGTATAATGTTCTCTCATAATCTGTAGCAAATATTCTGCAAGAATGTAAGGTGTTGGTGGAGGGATATTGTATGGAATTCAGCACATTATGTATGATTGTTTTGTAAGTTTACAACTTCTCTAATAAAAAATATATCTTAAAAATATATCTTAAAAATCAATTGGCCATAGATGTGAGAGTCTATTTCTGAACTCACAATTGATTCCATTAACCTATGTATCTACCTTTGGGCCACTACCATGCTATTTTGACCCCTTAACTTTGTAATACATTTATAGTCAGGATGTGTGAGTCCTTCAACTTCATTTTTTTTTTTTTCTCAAGATGGTTTTGGGTATTAGGGGCACTGTGCCCTTCCATATAAATTTGATGACTGGCTTTTCTATTTCTTCAAAGTAGGCTCTTTGAATTTTCATGGGGATTGTGTTGAATCTATAAATCTCTTTGGGTAGAATTGACAATGTTTTCTAAACAATGAGCTTAACAAAAAATGTCTTTCCATTTATTTGGATCTTCTTTGATTTCTTTTAGCAAATTTTGTAGTTTTCTCTATACAAGTACTTTACATCCTTGGTTAAAGTTATTCCTAGATATTTGATTCTTTTAGTTAGAATTTTATTTTTTTATTTTTAATTTAATTAATTATTTAATTACCCCCCCCCATCGTTTGTGCTCGCTGTTAGTCTTCTTTTTAGGAGTACTGGGAACTGAACCCTAGACCTTCCATGTGGGAGGGAGGCACCCGATCACTTGAGCCACCTCTGCTACCTGCTTGTTGTGTCTTTCATTGGGTTTCCTTGCTGTGTCTCTTCATGTGTTACGTCATCACACTATGTCATCTAGCTGTGCCAGCCTGTTGTGTCAACTTGCTGACTTGCCTGTTTTCTTTAGGAGGCACTGGGAACTGAACCCCAGACATCCTGTGTGATAGACGGGCACCCAACTGCTCGAGCCACATCCATTACCCGAGTTGGAATTTTAAATGGAATTTTTTTCTTCATTTCCTCCTCAAATTGTTCATTACTAGTATATAGATTACTGATAATTTGCATGTTTATTTCGTACTCCACCACTTTGCTTAATTCAGTTATTATCCCTAGGAGCTTTCTTGTGAGTTTTTTGGGATTTTCTGTATATAGGATCGTATTTGACTGCAACTAGTGAAAGTTTTACTTCTTCCTTTCCAGTTTGGATGCTTTTATTTCTTTTTCTTGCCTTATTGTTTTGGCTAGAGCTTCCAGGCTAATGTTAAATAACAGTGGTGATGGTGGGCATCCTTGTCTCTTTCCAGATCTTAGAGGCAAAGCTTTCAGTCTTTAACCTTTGAGTAAAATGTTAGCAGTGGGTTTTTCATAGATGCCCTGTGTCATGTTGAGGAAGTATCCTTCTGTTTATATCTTTCTAAGGGTTTTTATCAAGAAGGAAAGCTGGACTTTGTCAAATGCCTTTTCTGTGACAATTGAGATGATCATGTGGTATTTGAATTTAATTTAAAAATTTTTTAGTTTTTTATTAAAGAAGTTGTGGGTTTACAGAACCAACATGAATAAATACACAATTCTCGTATAACATTCAATTAATATCTTCCTGTTGTGGTACATTTGTTACAATTGATGAAAGCACATTTTTATAAATGTAAAGTAGTCTATGGTTTAACTTGGTTCACTATGCAGTTCCATGGATTTTTTTAAAATAAATTTTATTCTAATAATTTATATGCAACCTAACATTTCCTCTTTAAATCACATTTAGGTATATATATATGTGTGTGTGTGTATATCTTAGTGCTGTTTAATTAAAAAAATTTTTTTTAAAAGATACATAGATCACACAAAATGTTACATTAAAAAATATAGGGGATTCCCATATGCCTCACTCCCCACATCCCCCAGTTTTCCCACATCAACAACTTCTTTCATTAGTGTGGTACATTCATTGCAATTGATGAACACATTTTGGAGCAATGCTACATAGCATGGATTATAGTTTACATTGTAGTTTACACTCTCTCCCAGTCCGTTTGGGGCCTTATGGCAGGATATATAATGTCCTGAATCTGTCCCTGCAGTGTCATTCAGGACAACTCCGAGTTCTGAAAATGCCCCCATATAACATCTCTTTTTCCCTCTTCCTGCCTTCAGCAACTCCAGTGGCCACTGTCTCCACATCAATGATACAATTTCTTTCATTGCTAGAATCATAATAAGTCTATAGTACACCAGTAAGTCCACTCTAGTCCATATTTTATTCCCCAGTCCTGAGTACTCTGGGATGGTGATGCCCACTCCACCTCTTAATTGAGAGGGGGCTTTGATCCCACATGGCTGTCAGCTGGGACTCTCCTGCTTGCAGTTGTAGGCTCTTACGGTTCTTTGATGTGGTGGTTGTCCATCTTCACCTCCTTGTTAACTGTCCTGGGTGAGTCCAATTAACTGGAGAGTTGGTATTGCAACTCGGCTGAGGCTTAGGGCCCATCTGGCATATGGACAGCCCAGAGATTCAAGTCTCTTGGACGTATACCTGCCAACCCCAGTGTCAACCACAGTTTGAATAAAAGAGACAGAAGAAGAAGCATGTGTAGAGACGTCACATCTGAGTCCAACTCTGTCACACTTGGGAGCACAAATGCCAAAGTAGGGTCCACTGGCAAGGCACGAAACTCCGGAGCCATCTGCCATGACCATAGGACCTGGGTGATATCAGTATCTACTTGGCTGTAGATGAGATCCTGCTGAGATGTGCATTAAGTGCAACCCCTTTGATGACCTGACTCATTTTGAAGTGGCTTAGCCATATTTTATTCAAGGTCTTTTTCCAGTTGCATAGTGCTGTTTATTATGTTCATGGTATTGTGCTACCATCACATAATATTTCCATCTTTCAAATAGGAACTCTGCATTTTAAGTACTAACTTATTTCTAGCCCCACCCCATCCCCTTGTCAGTCTAGATTCTGACTCTGAGTTTGCTTATTCTAATTATTTTTCATGGGATCATACACTTTCTTTTATCTCCACTTTCATCTTTATTTCCTAACTTTTGCTGTCTTTGGGTTTATTTTGCTCTTTTTCCAGTTCTTTCACTTTTAAGGTAAGGTCTTTGATTTGAAATCTTCCTTCTTTTCAAATGTAAGTAAGCATTTAGAGCTGTAAATTTCCCTGTCAGCACTGTCTTTGCTGCCTCCCATAAGTTTTGGTATGTTGTATTTTCATCTTTATTTGCCTCAGGATATTTCCTAATTTTGCTTGTGAGTTCCTCTTTAACCCATTGCTTATTTAAAAGTATGTTGTTTATTTTCTACATATTTGTGCATTTTCCATTGTTTATTATTGATTACTAGCCTCAATCCATTGTAGTTGGAGAAGATGCAAGGTATGATTTCAATATTTTTTAATTTATTGGGACCTGTTTTGTGACCTAAGATATGTTCTGTCCTTTAAAATGTACACTTGAGAAGAATATGTATTCTGTTGTTGTTGGGTAAAGTGTCCTATATATGTCTGTTTGGTGTAGTTAGAGTATTGTACAAATCTTGTATTTCCTTATTGATCTCTCTAGATGTTCTATCCATTATTGAAAGTGGTATAGTAAGGTCTTCTGCTGTTAACATAGAACCATCTCTTCCTGCCTTCAAATTTGTCAGTATTTACTTATTATATTTCAGGGCTCTGTCGTTAGGGGCATATATATGTATAATTGTTGTGTTTCTTGTTGAATCGACCCTTTTCTCAGTATATAATGACCATCTTTGTCTCTTGTAATTGTTTTTGACTTAAAGTCTGTTTTATCTTATATTAATATAGCTACGCCAGCTGTCTTTTGGTTCCTACTTTCATGGTACTTATTTTTCTGTCCTTTTACTTTCATTCTACTTATGTCTTTGAATTTAAGATGAGTCTCTTTTTTGACAGCGTATAGTTGGGCCATGCTTTTTTATCCATTCTGCCAATCTCTGCCTTTTGACTGGAGAGTTTAATCCATTTCTGAAAATGCAGAACCTTGTTCTGCCTTTTTGCTATTTAGTTTTTGTTGGAAGTCTTATACCTTTTTTATTTCTCAATTCTTCTGTTAATGCCTACTTTTACATTTATTTAATTTTCGTATTGCACCATAATATGTTTCTTCTCATTTCTGTCTGCATATGTTTTTCATCTATTTTTCTTGACGTTATCATGAGGTTAAAATTTAATATCCTAACTACATAATAATAATGTTTGATTTATTATCAACTTCCCTTCTGTTAGCATACACATACACTGTTCATCCACAGCTTTTTTTGTACTTGTTACAAATTATGTTTTTTGTACAAAACCATAGATTTATTATTACTTTTTATGAATTTGCATTTTAGCACCTGTCAAAAGTAAGAAGTGGATTTATATTCCAGATGTATAATGCATTAGTACTGGCATTTATAATTACCCAATTTGTTACTTTCTTTATGCCATTTTGAACCCCTGTCTAGTGTCCTTTCCTTTCAGTCTGAGGAGCTCCCTTTAGAATTTCTTATAGGACATTTTTGTTTATCTGGGAATGTCTTAATCTTTACCTCATTTTTGAAAGACAGTCTCCACTGGATTAAGATTCTTGTTGGCAAGTATTTTCTTTCATCACTTTAAATATTTTAATCCTCTGTCTTCTTGCCTCCATGATATTTGATGATAAATTGGCACTTAATGTAACTGGGATTCCCCTGGTCGTAGCATATTCCTTTTTCTCTTGTAACTTTCAGAACTCTTTCCTTGTCCTTTGTATTTAACAGTTCAATCGGTATGTAACACAGGGTCATTTTCTTTTAGTTTATCCTCTCTGGTGTTTTCTGGGCTTCTTGGATATGCATATTCATCTCTTTTTGCTAGTTTGAGAAGTTTTCTGTCTTTCTTTGAATATTCTTTCTACCCCTTTCTCTCTTTTCCTTTTGGGACTCTCGTAATGTGTATATTTGTATGCTTGATGGTCTCTGAAATTATTTTTTCTTTTCATAATTCCTTTTCCTTTCTGCTCTTTAGTTTTACTCATTTCAGTTTTAGTCAGTCTCTGATTTCACTCATTATTTTTTTCTTCTGCCAGCTCTAATCAACTTTTGAAACTCTCAGAAATTTTTCATTTCATTTATTGTAGTCTTTAAGTCCAGTAGTTCTGTTTGGTTCTTTTTAAAATTTCTTTTTACTGAGATTCTCATATTGTGCATTCATTGTTTTCCTGATATCCTTTACTTCTTTCTCTGTATTTTCCTTAATCTTCTAGAGCATATTGGAGATCAGTTTTCTAAAAGTCTTTGTGTGGTATATCAGTGTGATACGACAGAATTTTTCTTCAATGTCAGCCCTCCTATCAGGAAGGTCAGTCCAAGGCAAATGCATAGTGCAGGGTCTTCCCCTCTTTTCTGGGCCTTGTCTTGTCCTGGATTTATGCATGCTAGTGACTTAGGAGTTTCCTTGTTTATGTGAGTTTGAATACCCTCTCTTCTTTCCAGAAGACAAACCTTCTCCCTCTAGCTGATGTTCTACTGTGGGACTTAAATCATGTAAACCTTTGTTCCAAGCCATCTGCCTCAATTGTTAATTACACTGCTTAAATCATTCTTTCCTAGCTGGAACCAGTCCAGGAGCCTACAAAGGGAGTGCCAGGCACCTTCAAACTTCCCTGGATGAGGGGGGGTAGGTGATGAGCCTAGAAGGTTACCAGGAGCTTCCTCCATGGCTCCTCAGAATTTCACTTTCTTGACCTGCCCAGCCAATGCAGCCCTTCAGTTGTCTCTCCAGCTCTGAGAAAGTGTACAGTCTTCATTGCTTTTGTCTGGGACTGGTTGGAACAATGGTTCCCCTCCGAGCCAGCAATCCAAAGTCACTAATCAAAAGCGATGATTAGTGATGAGTCTATGCCCACCCTGGATCTTGTGGAAGGGGATTTTTATGTTCTTTTCTGGCACCAGCAATCTATGCCAAAGGCTAGACTTCACTCCAGTCTGCTGCAAGAGTGGGAGTGAGTGCTGCTAAGTTCCATGTGGAGAAAGCATTTTACTGGATTTTACTGTAATTTACCAGCCTCTTCCTGCTCTTCCTTGGATGCTGACCAGTGTTCTCCTGGACTCCAGAGTTTTGAAATAATTGGTTCCTGGAGCAATCTTTTCTGCAGTATTCCCACAATCAGCCACAGCTGTATTTCTTGAATAATAGATTTTGACAAGTTTAGGGTGTCAGGGTATTCTTTTTATGTAATTATAAACTTTTAGGATATTTTCTTATCTAAGAACTCTTAAATTTAAATAGGCAAATATATAAATAAATGCTAAGGCTTATAGCAGGCTATAAGCCTTACCAGTATACTGGTATAATAGAAACATAGTTATTGTTTGAATAGGAGTTGTTGTTTTTTTTAATTTTTAATTTAGAATATTTGACTTGTTTATAGTTTTATGGGAAAATGTTCTTTTCACCTTGAAGTTTCTAAAGCAAGTATTTTCATGAAATTACTATCTTTTACATTATATAGTTCTGGGCTCATGCTTAAATTAGTAGTCTTTGGATACTAGTGTGTTTTGTTTTTTTAATCTGTTGGGACAGCATTATACTTGTTTGGGTAAGCCTTTTAGAATTCATCCACCTACAATAGCAAAATATTACTAATAAAATCTTAAGGGGCTACTTATTAAATGTCCCATAAGAGCACAATATGGATAGCTGTATTTAATGCACATATTTTGTATCTGATAGCTTTAAATGTGACACCAATAATTAGAAAGGTGAAATCCATTTAATGGTTTTTCCCCTCTACTTTTAAAAGCTTTTTTTCACTTTTAGTGGATTATTTATGCATCAAGTGTAGGGTTTCCTTCCCCTACCACCAACCCCACCATTTCTCATTTACTTTGATGTCTGTTTAGTTCTGTTCATTTCTAGCCATTCCTGAGCCTAGATAATGTACCAGGTTTCTTCTTGATACCCTGCTTTCAGTAACATTATTTGTTTCTTGTTTCTTGTAGTGAAATTCACAAGAGTTTTTATCTGAAGCTGGCCTGTGCTAACTCTCAAAAGTAGAAATGATTTTTTTTTTTTAAACATTTACTCAGTAAGCTCTAGAATGTATTTCCTCCAAAAGGTCATTGCTGGACTCTCTTTAACTGTCTAGTGGTAGACATATATAAGTATTTAAGAAATAGTTCTTCAGACTATTCCACAATTGTAAATTCAGCCATGTTGAGTAAAAGTTTGCCACTTTTACTGGCTTTAATCTATCTCATCCTTGTTACTTAAAATAAATCTTCAAGTTGGCATTGGCATCCAATTAGGATGTTGTATCCTAATTTTGTAATGTGCACTTCATATTTCTAATGCATATATGTTTTCTCTAACTTCATTTCCACCTCAACTATTTTGAAGCATCTAAACTGATTATGGACTTTTTATAAGTTACAACTATTGGCAACTCCAGGATGCCATTGAGAGCTAATATTTGGCTTAAATAACAGAAGGTTCCCAGGTCTTTCTGTGGGCAGGCCTGCCTTTTTTATGTTAGAGGCATGTTGTAAGGCTGAATTTTTTCTTTTGATGTTTTTCTTAATGTAATGCATTATGGAGAATTTTAGCTAGATAATTTCTTTGCTTCCAGTTCTTTGTGAAATAATTTTTCAGATAAAAAAGAACTTTAAAGAATAGCTGTAGGTGTTCTATTAAAGTGTTTTGTGTGGCTAGCCAGTAACTTTGGATAGTGATATATACAGAATGTTGGGTGCTGATGCAAGGTACCCAAAATCTGTTGGCGTTTATAAAGGGTATTTATTTGGGGTAGAAACTTACAGTTACAAGGCCCTAAAGAGTCTAGGTCAAGGTACCACAAGAGGTACTTCCTCATCAAAAGTCTGTTGTCACATGTTGAAGCAAGATGGTGATGTTTGTGAGGGTTCATCCTTCCTGTTTCCTCTTAAGTCTCCGTGGGCCTGGCTTCTTCCTATCTCAGCTGTAGCCTGGAGGGCTCATTTCTTTCTGGGCTCAATTCCTCTGGTCTCTTCACAAGGTCAGTTGTAAACTATCAGACTAATGGCTCATCTCTTTTCCCTGGGTGTAGGATCAAAACTGACAAGTCCTCTCCTCTTCCATGTCTATGGAACTCTCTCTAGTCCTCTATGTATCTTCTTCTGTGTGAGTGTCCATTTGTATAGCCCACCAAGAGGGCAGTGATTCAACCCTAGGTCACCCCCTGTATCCAAGATGAGGTTATCTGGTAGAAGTGAGTGATAGTACTTAATGATTGTCCCACATTCCTTTGGGTCCCAAATGACTCTGTTTCTTTGGTTTCTACTTTGGGAAACAATAGTTTATAAAACATATCAAGGGCATAGTGGTTCTCAGAATGTAGGAGAAGGAAGGTTTCATAAACTAAGCTCACTTGACAGCACATCAAATACCTTGGAGACAAGATAGTGTGTAAAAGCCAAATACACTAATAGTACTTGAGTGCTGTTGTATATTTTGTACATTTTTGTGGTTTTAAAATAGTAACAGTAATACTTTGTTATTGCTATGAGATTTGGATAAGTAAAACTTTTGGAATAAAAGATGCTAAATTCCAATTATTCTTGGCTTTAAATTACCTTCAGACTTTATGTTTTTAGTTTTTTTTTCTAAGGTTGAACTCAAGCAGTTTTAGTTGGTGGGGAGTTTGTATAATGTAATACAGTATAACAAGAAAAAAATAGATAGCTGTAATTATTCTTGGCCCAATGAAGCATTGTTCTTAATTTGATCATCTTCAAACTTTTTAAACTTCTACTTTGTGTAAACGATCACTGAAGAAATAGCTCTTAGCTGAAGCTTTGATTATATACATATTCCTTTAAATTCTTGGATTATTGGTGAAAAATGGCCAAACATTGCATAGAAATCCTCCTTCCCGCATCCTATGCTTTCTCCTTCCTAAGTTCTAAGGGCTATTTATACTTTCTTTCACATTTTTCTATATACATGTATTTCTTTCAAGTTATTTTTTTGGATTGCATTGTGTTATTACTCTTGGTTTGCATATTGTTCTTTCTCTCCCATTCAGAAGTACTTCATGTATACCCATCTATACTAGTTCATACAGAGCTTTTCATTGTTTTTTTTTTTGTTGTTGTTGTTGTCTACATTATTCCATGTTATGAATGTATAATAATGCATTTTCCCATTTTAAAATATTTTAAACAGTGCTGCACACAATATTGCTGAGTAAAGGGCTTGGGCAAAGACCAACAAACATTACTTGATGCAGACTTGAATTTATAGGGAGGGAGGGTCAGCAGGTGCACAGGTTCTTATACTCCTGACTTTCTGCAAAGGAGTGGGCAGCTAGAAGCATCATGGGACTTTGCTTCAACAGAGGAACTTCACCATCCTTTTGTTCTGTCTTATAGGGCAAGCAGAAAGTAGCCTTGCAGGTAGAAAAACATTTTCGCTTGGGTGCCACATAGTCTGAGCTTTGGCATGGGGTGCTGGGATATTTCAGTTACTGAATATGTAGAGATGTTGCGGCCCTTTAGTTCCATGAAAAATTAAGATTCAGTGCATTTCCTTTAACTGTGTGGAAGGGAAGGCCCCCTTTGGGCTAGTTTATTGTTAGACAACCTAGTAAGAGTTCCTAAAGTACTGTTATTGGACAGTACTACTTGTCTTTCAAAAGTATCTATGTACTGATATTTTTAGGATAGATTACATCAAAGAATGTCTAGGTTATAGATTATGTTTCTTATTATTACTGGGTAAGTGGTAGTTTTTCTTCCACATTTTGCCACTATTTTAAATTTTGTCAATTAGATAAGTAAAAAGTTATTTTAATAGATTTTCATATTTTATACTATAGCCTAATATTTGCTTGGGTAAACTCCTCAGTGTTAGACTTTTTCCAACAGTTTTCCTGGCTCTTGCATATCTGTTCTTTTTCAGATGCCTTTTAGAGTAAACATGTCAAAATACTCTACCCTCTACTACATTGGGGCTTTTTTTTTTTAAGATTTATTTTTGTATTCCTCCCTCCCCCGGTTGTTTTGCACTCACTGTCTACTCTCTGTATGTGTTGCTTGTGTGCTCTCTGTGTCTGCTTGTGTCCTTTTTAGGAGGTACTAGGAACTGAACCCAGGACCTCCCATGTGGGAGAGTGGTGCCCAGTTGCTTGAGCCACCCCCGCTCCGCTCCCTGCTTATTGTGTCTCTCATTGTGTTTCCTTGTTTCATTACCTCATTGTGTCATCTTATTGTGTCAGCTCATTGCGCTAGCCCAGCATGTCAGCTCCCTGTCTTGCTTATCTTCTTTAGGAGGCACCGGGACTCAAACTTGGTATGTCCTGTGTGGTAGGCAGGCACCTAGCTGCTTGAGCACATCTGCTTTCCTACATGAGAATTTTGATTGACAATATAGGTTTTATAGATTGGAGGGCATTGGTATTTATAGTCTTTTCCTATGGGAACATGTGATTTTTCCATTTATTTAGATCTTCTATATCCTTCAATTAAGTTAGTTTTCTTTATATAGTTGATATAGTTAACATAATTTTTAAATTTAGCCTATTCTTAAGTTTGTTTATGGCCTTTTTTTAATTAGAGAATTTGTAGGTTCACAGAAAATCATGCAGAAAATATAGAGTATTCCACCCCCCCATTATTAACAGTTTGCTTTACAGTAGTACATTTGTTACAATTGATGAAAGACCATTATCATAATTATCTTTTGGGAAAATACTATTCATTGTTCATTGTATGTCAAAGTTATGTATCTGTAGAGGCAAGTTTGGATTTTCCACATTTTTTGTTAAGTATTTGTCAGTAAGAAATTCATAGATGCTCATTGCTAGAAATGTTCATAGGCCAAAAAATGAAGAAAAGAAAAACTAAAATATTTTAAACCAACTGAATGTTTATTCTTTTTCTTAAGAACCACTATAGTGGGATATTGATAATGATGTAAGCTCTGTTTACTGAAACCACCTGCCTTCTAATTTGAGCCTTTTTAACTTTGTAACAATAACCAGTCACTTAGACTCTCCAAGTTTAATTATTTACAAGTGTAAAATTTAGGGTATTGAACAGTGTGCTTAGTTCTAATTAATTAGTATACAGTTTTTTTTTCTGTTTGAAAGATTAATTTGAATTGTTATTTTCTAAATTTAAAATTTTAAAGAAAATTTTTGTGTGAAGAATGCAAAGGAGCTGTCGACTTTTCTTTTAGTTCTTTTTTCTATATATAATACATACAGCAGATAGGTTCTTTCTAAAACACAAATCAGGTTTTTCCTCTCTGCATAAAATTCATCAGTAGTTTCCATTGCTCTTAGTACAAAGTCCAAAATACTTAGGCTGAGTCACCAACATATGATATGCCCTTCCTCTCCCTCCCTTACAACTACCTTTTCTTATCTTTTCAAAAGTTCTAGATAATCTATATTTAGCTTCTTGCAACTTTTCAAGCCCTTCATGCATGTGCCTTTTTTCTCATCCTTCCTTCCTACCATTTTCCCATCTCTTCCCTGATAACTTCCTCTGTTCCTTCAGGTCTCAGTTTAGAGTTTTTGGAAAACCATCCCTAATCTGTAGTCAGTTATGTACCTCCTGTTCATGTGTTTCCCTGGAACTGGGAGTTTGAGCCATGACTTTATCAACTGTCATCTTATTTCAAGCATTGACTTATTGAAAATTATCTACTTGTCTGGCTCTCACCTCTTAAAGGTATGGACCATACTATGTTTCTTTTGATGTTACATTTTAAAAGTGATATTTAGCCATTTTAAAACCTAAATAGAAATATTAAGCAAATTTTAAAATTAGCCTATTCTTTAATTTGTTTAAGAATGTTGCATTAATATTTCCATTGTTTTCCTTTTTTATTTTAGGATTGGGCTAATGCTAATGTCAGCACACAGATTGAGGACACTGTATTATACGGTTACTATAGTAAGTATTTTTCAATCTCTTTTCCTATTTGGGTTGCTAAACAAAACGTAGAATAAAACTAAGATAACTTTTAATTTTGACTCCAAAAAGGAGGTTACTGTTTTCTATGCCAGAAATAAATAATTCAGCAGTCATTTTTACAACTCTGAAACTTCTTTAACTTTGCTTCATTTAGTTTCATGGGTTCTACTTCTTTTGGTGGTTCATTCAAGTTACTTTAAATCTCAGGTTTCTTCCTTTATTACCATTACCAGTTTCTCAAACTTAATCTCTGGATTTAAAATTAAAATTAAAAATTAGAATTTTCAACTTTATTGGACTCTGAAGAGTCAGTTTAATCCAGGGGATGGTTTGTTGTTTGGTGGTTGATTGGTTCTTACCTTCTCTCCCACCTCTCTTCCTATCTTCTCCAACATTAGATTATATAAAAGCTTTGACCATCTAGATTTTCCCAAAATTTTCTCTTTGAGTAAAAAGGACACTAATGCCTTTCTGGAAGGGTGTAAGTGCTGAGTTGGGAAAGAGATGTCATTTTTTAGAAATTAAATAAGATATTAAAATTTCATTAGGACATTAAATTGAGAACTGAAAATATCTATGGAAGTTTGTATCATTGAAATAATTTTCAAGGTTTTCATTGGGTTTTAATTCAGCTGCTTTGGCTCTAACCTCTGTTGCCTTTTCTCCTGATCTAAAATATAGATGAAATTCTGTCATTTTTGCAGATTTAAACAAAAATGATACTTATGTAGAATTTAATATTTTTATAAATAGCACTCTGAAATAGCCATCTCCTTTAATGAAAATGTTTTAGGAATGTTAACACCTTCAAATTATCGATTGAACTTTCACCTCACTCGTGAGGCAGTTTTTAGACATGGGGTAGACAAGCATTTCCCAAAGCATTTTTTAAAATCAGTATGCACCCCATAAAATATGCTAAAAAAAAAGCAATTGCAGAAGGAGGAATCTGTGGTCAAATTCATTCAGGAAACAGTTGATTTCATTTGACAAATTAAATAGTTTTTTTAAAATGGTAAAGTATGCTGAACCTAAACATTTTCAGGATGGTGATTCTGTTGCTCCTCCTTTTGCTTTTTCCTTCTTTGCCATATACTCCCAGCTGAGATATTCTGGGAATGAGAAACATTTGAAGAAGAAGAAAAAGATTAAGACAGCCATGGTAGTAGGACAGAAATGGTAACTTTCATAATTAAAGAATAGTGTTCATAGTATAATGGAATATTAGAGGTCAGGGCTCACCTGGTACAAACTCCCACTTAGTCTATCTATCTTCTAAACACCATTGCTCTTGTGCTTTGCCAGGGGAATTTAAAGAATTACAGGACTTGGTGATTGATTGGATGTTGGGAAGAAAGCAGAGTGAGAAGGAAAAGTGATGGTGTTTTGAGCTTAGATAACAAGAGAACAGTATTAGAAATGAAGAAATTGTGAGGACCTGGGTGCTTAGAAAGTCAGTTTGGTTGAGTTACAGCTAATTTTAGGGCACCTTAAATTGGCTAAGTGCAAAGTTTCAGGTGTTTGCCCAAAGTTCACGAAGTTGAATGTGTCCTAGTTGGAGAGACAAAGTTGTTAAGTCTTGTTTCTTTAAGCAGCTCACAGCTAAGAAGAAAAACTGGCCAATTATCTAAAAATGAGCTTTATAAATATTACTTATTTGTTAGTTTTTTTTCCCTGAGTGAAATTGTATTCTATGACAAAAATGGCTAGTTACCTCTGTTGTATAATAAAGAGTTTGGCTGGTCTTTGTCCCAGATTCCTGGGAGTTACTCTGTAAATCTTTGGAGTTTATGTGATAGAAATATCTTTTCTTATTTGTGGTGGCTCTCTCAGTTTATGCTAAGTTTATGCTAAGGAGATAATTCAGACTAAGGAAATAATTCAGATTGGGGCCACTGTACAGGTGGTCTTAGAAAAACAGGCTAGCTACACCAGAAAGAACAACCATGTGATGAAAAGGTTGGGATTTTGAGCTACTTCATATCAGCTCAAGCTCCACAAGGGGCAAGGGGCTGGAGGTTGAGTTCAACCATATTATGCCTAATAATAAAACCCCAATAAAAATTCTGAACATCCAAGCTTGGGAGAACATCCATTGGTAATATACATCACTGCGCTGGGAGGGTGACACAACCTGAATCTGTAGGGAGAGGACATGGAAGTTTGCCAGGCCCTCCTCTGTGTATTTCCTTCGGCTCCTTCTTAGTTGAAATAATAAAACTGTAATCATACATGTAGTGTTTTCTTGAGTTATGTAAGTCAGTCTAGTAAATATGGAACCTGGGGATGTGGTGGGAAACCCTGAATTGGTAGCCAATGCTCAGAAGTGTAGATTGCCTTGAAATTCTGGAACTTATGATTGGTGTCTAGGGGCTGTCCTGTGGGGTTTTGCTCTTAACCTATGGAGTCTGACCAAACTCTGGGCGGGTAGAGCCAGAATTGTATTACAGTTGGTGTCACAGGTTATTGTAGCTTGCAATTTAGATAGTACAACTGCTTTTCTTTGAGATGACTATTTACTTCAGATGTCAGTAAGCTTTATGTGTATGTCCCTTTTGTTCACACAGAATTTTTAAAAGATGTGTACTTAAGGGTAGATTTAAGGGACTTTGCTGATAAAAGTGTTTCCCTATTTCTAAGAGTGCTTGCTGGTGAAAAATACAATGACTGCTGGTATAGTTTGATTCCACTGCCTTGATTTCTTACAAAGAGACAACAGTTTTATCCAATATTCTTTTTGTACCATTAGTGTAC
The DNA here is from genome assembly GCF_030445035.2 of Dasypus novemcinctus. NCBI lineage: Eukaryota > Metazoa > Chordata > Mammalia > Cingulata > Dasypodidae > Dasypus > Dasypus novemcinctus. Next base: position 41,171,010 of record NC_080683.1, on the reverse strand, counting down.
ATACCAACATAGAAGAAAGACAAATAATATCTTTGGTAATGTTATGGAAATAGTCTTCCTGTGTGGAGGCCCTGAAAACTTCTCTGTATTATGTATTCTAGAGGTCTGGAAACTACACTTTTGAGAATCTTCTGTTTCATTAATTGAATTTTGGGTATTTTTTTTTTTCCTTGGAAGTTTGCAGAAGTTAGCCTGACTGCTGCTTGTCTTTACTGAATGGTCCCAGCTCTTGATTAGTTATTCACAGCCCTCAGGTAACTGAAGCTAACAGCTTCCTAGAGCTTGTTGACGGATAAGAGGATAAAATTGATTATCTCTGCCCCTTGTCTTATACTCAGAGGAACCCTATACTCAGAAGCCAGCTCAGTTGAGGATGCTGTGCCCACCTGAGAAACTTGAACAGCTCGTTCGTTTTTTCCTTTTCAACATGTTAGTTTATATCTTCATCTAGCTCTTCAAGCATCTTAGTTATATATGTATTTTTTAAATGCCCTGTCTGGACTCTTAAGTTCTCAATTCTGTTGTAATCTCTCATGTTTGAGCCTAAGTATTCCTTTGTCTCTTATGTATGAAACTTTTATCTGCCTTCTGCTTTTATCTTTCAAATCTATTCTTATCTTAAATTCTTACCTTTATTGTAATATATGGTGTTTATTTCCATGTTTTCTCTAACCATACTATAAATTTTTAATTTCAATTCTTTGACCATATACTTTCGTTTCTTTTAAGTGAATTTTCCTTTTGTTTAATGTTTTTTCCTAAATTCTTGTTTTGTTTTTGTATGCATGCAGGGGTTGTAGAAATGTGGATAGTCTAAATCATAAGCAGGAATTATTGGAGACTATTAAAAATAATCTTCTGTAGTTGTTCTGTCAATTCCTGCCAGACACTCTTTTTCTTCAAAGTGTGACACTGCTTCCTTGGCTGTCATTTTGTGGCTAGATATAAGTTGAATTATACAATATGTATTCTTTGTGTCAGGCTCCTTTCGTCCTCAGCATTATGTTAGAGATTAATCTATTTTGTTGAACCAGTACTTCATTGGCTCTCATTGATATATAATATTCCATTCATTAACATACTATAGTTTACCTAACCATTTCTGCTACTAATTATCAGTTGGGGTTTTCATAGTTTTTGTCTGTTTTAAATACTGCTGCTATAAAAATTCTTGTATATTTTTGTGTATTTCAAATAGTGTGGCTATGTAGATTCTTGTATGTATATACATTAAAAATAAAAAAAGAATCATTCACTGCATTGTATTCCATTGTTTGGCTTCACTGTAACTTTGCCAGACAATCCCAGAGTAATAAGTATTTAATAAATTCTTATTTTTTGCTGTTAATCAATTTTGTTTTGAAAATAGGGTAGTGTGCATATGTTTAGATGAATTAAGTTACAGAAATAAGGAAGAATAAGATAAACTAAGAGTTTTTCAAATTCTATTTCTCTCTCAGGACCTTTTAGAGCACTTGAGAAAGATTTTAGGAAATATCTCCTCACTTGCTGTTGGTAAATTGCTGACCATTTGTACCAGGAGTCTTTACTGTGTATTTACAACCTCCTAGTGCCTAATTTAAGAAGAGTGCTGTGGAGTATTGAAGTGTAACTTCTCTGTGATTTCTCTTGGTACATGGTGATAAAATACTACTTATTTGTGTTGGTTTGAGTCTTTTCTCAACCCCCAAAAATCCTGTTCTTAAAGCAAACCCATTCTGTGCCTTTAAACCCTTTGTAGATGGGACCTTTTGATTAGATTGCAGGATCCAGAGTGGTTCTATATCCTTTTATTGGAGTCCTACATGAAAGGAGGAGAGGGGAGAGAAAGTGAGTTGCCATTTTGTCCAACCATGTGAGAAAGGACTCCTGTATTGCCTGTAGCCACAGAAAGACAGAGAAATCCCTCAGAGGCTGAGAAGAGAGGCTGAGGCTAGAATCAGCAAAGCTGAAGGAAGGAGACTGGAAGAGAGGGGAGAGAGGAGCTATATGCCTGATTGCCCACAGCTGAGCCTGGGAGAAAGTGAGCCTGGAGGGAAAGGCAGAGACCAGCCACCATTTTGCCTTGCCATGTGGCAGGAGTCCAGGAGTGCCAGCAACTGACCTTTGTTGGGACAGCAGCTCTGATGATAACTTGATTTGGACATAGTCACAGCCTCAGAACTGTAAAATTTTAACTTAATAAAATCACTGTTGTAAAATCAACCCATCTCTGGTGTTTTGTATTGGCAGCCTTTAGCAAACTAAAATGGCACTTCACAGTATTATGAGTGCAAGGCATGTGGTAAATGCTAAACAGGTGTTACTTGCTGTTGTTTATTCAACTCAGATATTAGAACAAAAGGAATAAGCATTCTCTGAGAAATTAGTGCAATGAAAGAATTGAGCTAGCATCTCACCAAATGTACATTTTTTGACACTTTATTGTTTCCAAAAAAATCTCTAATATATTTCAGTGCTTTTCTAGATGAGGTAAAAAGTCTCAGACTAATTTTGGCGATTTTTTAAAAAATTCATGTTTGTAAAGTGTTTTTAAAATAAAATATTGTCTCTCTGTCTGTCTCTGTCTCTGTCTCTCTCTCACACACACACACACATTCCCCATTACTTAAAAATGAATTTTTAATCACTGAAGGAAATTTTCTAAATGGTTTCTGGTTAGGTTTACTCAAGAGAATCTCTGGATAAAGACTTCTTGAGACCTATTAGTAGTTAAAGAATTTGTTTCCAAGTAGAACCAAGGAAAACAAGAATAGCAATAGGTACCCTAGAGGACTTACTGTTAGTGTGACTTTTATGTTTTGTCTCTAAGCAAATTGCTATATTGTCACATTAATGTCATAAATCTTCCTTAACACTCCAGGTTTTGAAGAGAGACACATGTGCTCTTGGTATTCCTTCTCACTTCCTGCTTATGCCTTTTGAATTTTCTTTGCTGGTTCTTTCTCTTTTTCCTTACCCTTTGTGATGCTTATGTGCTTCAGTATTCAATATTTAGACCTGTTCTCTATCTCAGTTAATCACTTGGTGATCTCATACTGTTTCTTGACTTTAAATACCATTTATTTGCAAAATGCCCCAGATTTAAATCTTTCTGTAAACTTGCCTTCAATTTCATATGCCTGTTTCCAACTGTCAGCTTGACAGTTTTTATTGGGAAGATAAAGACCTCACAAATTTAACATTTCCAAAACAATTGGCCTTTAACCTGTTATATCCCTTAACTTTTTTCTAACTAGATAGCAACTGGAAGGAGTTGTTCATGTAAAGAAACCATGAAATCATCCTTGACTTAGAAGTATTTATCCTTATTAACTGCAGGACATTGGGCAGTGATAGTGGTAGTTTATGGTATTTTTGGCTATCCTTGCAACACTTCCTCCTTCCCCTCCAGCTTGGTCATTGCAGAAGTTCTGCTGGGGCAGGACTGACCAAGAGTACCAGCAGCTGTGCTGCTATGGTCATAGGTAGCTTACCAGGTTGGGAGTGGTGGGTGGTACTCATATTCAGTGGTGGGATTGGTGGAAGTGACAATTTTGTAGTTGCATGAATGGAGAAAACCATTTCTACTACCATGGGATTGCAGTTATGTTTAGGACAAGCATATTCCTGGCTGAGGCTGCACACATGTGAGTTGGAGAATGGAGAGGGTACAAGCTAGTCACATAGTCCTGGCTGACTCTAGTGACTGTGTGTGTGTGTGTGTGTGTGTGTGTATGTGTATGTGCATAAGAGACCAGAAAGGGCCCAGGAGAAAGTAAAAGCCAGAGCAGACTTAGAAATGTCCTGAACTTTTAATGTACTCTCCTATCAATACACAGATCCATTGGCAAGGGTTGGAGACGTTATTGGTTCTAGGTGTTTGAACTAAATTTCTTTCTGATCATTAACTGACCATTAAGCTATACAGACAAAATTTCTTTCTGATCATTAACTGACCATTAAGCTATACAGACAAAGGAGTGGTTCATAGGAAGCCAAGCTTAAAAATAAAAACAAGAATTAAATAAATAAAAAAAACTGAGTAGAGACATCTGCAGCTGTACACGATGAGGGAATCAGATTTCACAGATAAAGCTTTGACAAGTTACTGAACAAAGTAATAAGCAAAAAAGTGGCAACATCAATCTTTAGGGATAATTATCAAAATCTAGAGTTGCTACAATATATTATCTACAATTTCCAGTTTTCAACAAAATTGGGAAGTGTGAAAAGAAATAGGGAAATGCAGTCCTTAGAAATAGTATTCTTAGTTGTTGGATTTAGCAGATAAAGACTTCAAAGCAGTCTATTGCAAATCAGTTAAAAGAAATAAAGGAAACAATTTAAAAGAATTAAAGGGAAAGTTTGACAAATAGAGATTTTTCAGTAAGGAGATAGGAATGATTTAAAAAAGAAAGAACCAAATCGAAATTCTGGAATTGAAAAGTCTGGGATTAAAACTCAAATGAAAACTTCACTAGAGGGGCTCAGTAGTCTCTTTGAGAGGGCAGATGAAAGAATTAGTGAATGTGGAAATAAATAGTCTAATCTGAAAATGAGAGGGAAGAAGTGATAGGAGAAAAATCAACAAAACCTTAAATATCTCTGAGTCATGTGGGAGGGGGAGAGGGTGGGTTGTATGGGAATCCCTTATACTTTAGATTTAACTTTTTTGTAATCTAAAACTTCTCTAAACATAAAGTTTATAATGATTAAAAATATATTGAAAAAATAAAAGCTCTGTGGGTGAATGTTAAGCATACCAACATGTGTAATGTGAATCACAGAAGAATAGGACAGAGAGAAAAGGGCAAAACAATTTTTTTGAAGAAATTATGGTAAAAAAGATAATTTACACATCTAAGAAGCACAGTGAAACTAAAGGAGGAGAAATACAAACCCCGACATATTATTGTCATACTGTCGAAAGAAAATCAAAGAGAAAATTTGAAAGCAGCAAAAGAAAAAAGGCTTATTGTGTACATGGGAGTTAACTTCTAATGTGAAATAATGAACACTGGAAGACACTAGAGTGACACATTTAAAGTGCTGAAGGGAAAAAAAAAAGGTCAACTAGGTATTCTATATCCAGTAAAACTATCCACAAAAAGCAAAGGTGAAATAGACATTCCAGGATAATGCCTGAGAGAATCCATTGCTGGAAGACCTACATGCCTTACAAGAAATAGTAAAGTAAGTACTTCAGTTTGAAAGGAAATGACACCAAATAATAATTTAGATCCACAGGAAGAAATGAAGAGCATCATAGATGATTGCAAATATAAATGATAAATGATTAATATAAAGACTCTTATTTTTCTCTTACCTTTTTTATAAGACATCTGGTTTTATAAAGTAATAATTATAACACTATAGTGTTGGGTTTATAACATGTAGATATATGTGACAACAGTAACACAATGGAGAAGAGAGTAAATGGAACTATGTTGGACCACAGTTTCTATAGTTTACTTGGATTGCATGAGTATTAATCTAAAGTAGAGTGATAAATTGAGGTGTGTGATGTAGTTCCTATAGTGCCACTAAAAAAGAAAATCATTTAAAAAATATATAGTAGGGAGATCAAATATGAAAGTGAGAGGCGCTCGATAGACCCACTACCAGTGAAACGGGTGAAAATTTTTAAAAATCTACAATTTAAAGTCCATGGAAATGGTCTATGGGCATACAGCAAATGAAGAAACACCTATTAAAAAAGCTATGAAAATTCAGTAAGAAAAGTGATGGTCTGCATAATGTGAACTAAGACCGCTATGCCCTCTCCCTTCTTGGCTCATTGAGGCAGAATGTTCATTCTAGACTGGTGCAGCCAAACACACAGGGCTCCCTCTCTTGCTAGCTTTCACGTTGGAGGTTCTCCTTCCTAGGAGGAGCAGGACTACAGCATTTGTCATCCTGGTCATGTCAGCAGGTTGCTAAGGGTAAGTTTCAGGTAAGTTTCTGGAGTTGAGACCTGGTAGGGGGGGAGTCCCCTTCTGCCTAGCTCTCAACTCATGGAATGGAGGCTCTAATTTGGTTATGGTTGCGCTAAGAACACTGAGACCCTGATCTACTTCCTCTGGCCTGTAAGGTTACCTGTAAGGCAAGCTGGAATGTTCTCTAACAACTGCCAAACTCCTTCCAAGTCCTCAACTCTTAAGTTTTGATGTCAGTCAAAGAGATGTGTGCTATTGTCCCCACCCCCAGCTTTAGAGTCCTGGCTCAGAGATATTTGGGAGGGAAGGGGAGTGGTAGTGCAGAGAAACTGACTGTAAAACACATAGCTCCTAATGTCCTATCAGAGGAACTGACTTCATTTAAAACAGAACATAGAGACTTCAGGATTAAGAATGCACTCAAAATAATAGAGACTGGTGAAAGATTCATAAATTCAAGAAAATATAGGCTAAACTGTAGGCTGGCTAGCTTGCAGGAGAGAATGAGAAAGACATAGCTGGGAAGAGCTCTCCTGAGTAAAAAATTGTCACACATTGACTTGAAGAACTATTTAAAGGGGCCTGAATTTAGTTGAATTTGATTTCTCTAGTCTGTAGAGCAGTTTATACACCAGGGCATTATTGAAAATATTTGGCAGTTCATGGAGTTTAACAACTGAGTGGGGTCAGGGAAAGAGAAGTGAGCCCCACCGAAACCACTGTCATCCCAGAGTGACTGTGGGCATACCCAAACCTGTACCCTCCTGAGGAGAAACATCAGACACTTAACAACTTGAGGGGAATGTGGAAATAGATTTCAGAAAAATATTCCAGCTTGTCATTAAATTAATAAGCAAATAAGATTAATAATTATATTATTTGAAATGTCTAGTTCCCTGCAAAAAAAAAAAATTGAGGCTGAAAGTAAGACCTATACTCTAGGAAAGGACACACTTTCATAATAAAAACACTCAGAGGGAGGGAACTTTCTCATCTTAATAGCATATAGCACAAAGTCACAGCTAATTTCAAACTTAATTGTAAATGACTGGATGTTATCCCCCTAAGATCAGGACCACAGCACGAGTGGCATCTGTTTTCGCCTCCTCTGTTCAACCTTGGACTGGAGGTTTTAGCCAGAGCATTTAGGAAGGAAGGAAACAAAAAAGGCATCCAGATTTGAAATGAAGTAGTAAAAGTCTCTCTATTCATAGATGACATGATCTTGTATATAGAAACTCTTAAGGAACCCAGTAAAAAAAATTTACTCTTAGAACTATTAAACAAGACAGCAAGATTGCAGGATACATCATCAATATACACTCAAAATAGCATCACAAAGAATAACAGATGTAAAATTTATACTCTGGAAACTACAGAACATTGTTGAAAGAAATACAGGATGATCTAAATATATGTACAGACATCCTATATTCATCAGTTGGAAGACTTAACATTGTTAATTTGGCAATTCTCCCCAATGTGATCTAAAAATTCAGTGTAGGTCCCTATCAGGATTTCAGCTGACTTCTTTGTACAAATTGATAAACTGATTCTAAAATGTATAGAGAATTGTAAGGGACCCATTATAGCCAAAATAATCTTGGAAAAGAACAAAGTAGGAGGACTTAATGTTTCTGATTTCAAATGTTACTCCCAGGCAATGGCAATCAAGACAATGTACTGGCTCAAGTGTAGACATACAGATGAATGACATCGAATGAGTCCAGAAATAAATCCATGTTTCTGTGGTCAACCAATTAACTCAAAATGCTCAAAGATCTAAATGTATTAGATAAAATTGTAAAACTCCTAGGAAAAAACACAAGGGGATAAATCTTCATGACCTTTTATTTTGCAAAATATTCCTAGAAGAAACACCAAAATCCTGAGGAACAAAAGAAAAAAATAGATCATCTGGAAATCTAAAACTTTCGTTCTTCAAAGGACTGCCATCAATAAAGTGAAAAGACAGTCCACAGAATAGAAAATATTTGCAAATCATGTGATTGATAAGGTATTAGAATCCAGAATATATAAAAAACTCTTAGAACTCAATAATTAAGAAGCAAATACCAAATTAACAAGTGGGCAAAGGATCTGAATACAGATATACCTCATTTTATTGAGCTTCGCTTTGTTGTGCTCACAGATACTGAGTTTTTTTTACAAATTGGAGGTTTTGGCAATCCTGTCTCAAGTAAGTCAGTTGGTGCCATTTTTCTAATAGCAAGTGCTCACTTCATGTCTCTATGTCACATTTTAATTAAGGTATGTACATTGTTGTTTTAGACACAGTGTTGTTGTGTACTTAATAGACTACAGTATGGTGTAGACATAACTTTTATATGCACTTGGAAACCAAAAAATTTATGTGACTTGCTTTATTGCAATATTCATTTCATTGTGGAACTGAACCCACAATACTTCTAAAGTATGCCTGTAGGCATTTCTCCGTAGAAAATATACAAATAGCCAATGAGCACATGAAAAGATGGTCAACCTCATTAGTCTTCAGGGAAACACAGATCAAAGCCACAATGAGATATCAGTTCACATCTACTAGGATGATTAGAGTAAAATTTGATGACAACATCTGTTGGTGAGGACTTGACAGAACTAAAAACTTGCATACATTTCTCTTATGAATATAAAAAGGTACGGTCACTTTAGGTAACAGCCTGGCAGTTCCTCATATGATTAAACATTGAGCTATCATATGATTCAGCAATTTTACTTCTAGTTATATACCCAAGAGAAATGAAAACATAAGTCCACATGGGGAATTGTGCAAGTTGTACAAATATTTATAGAGGAATTATTTGTAATTGCCAAAAGTTGGAAATAACTCAAATGTTCATAAACTGATGAACATAAATGATATATGGATATAGTTACATATTTGGCAATACAAAGGAATGAAGTAATGATACATCTATAACATGGTTGAACCTCAAAAACATTATGCTAAGTGATTAAAGCCAGTAACAAAAGTCCACATTTTACATGATTCCATTCATCTGACATGTCCAGAATAGGGAAATTGATAGATACAGAAAGAATGTTAATCATAGCTTTGGGCCTTAGGAAAATGGAGTTAGTGGGGTGATAGCTAAAGTGTACAGGGTGAAGATGTTTTGAAATTGACTGTGGAGATGGTTGTACATATTTGAGCATATATTGAAAACCATTGAATTGTTTAGTTGAATTGTATGGTATGTAGGGTATATTTCTTTAAAGCTGTTGAAAATATACGATAAAATTAACCAGCTATTAATATGATTAACTATTAAGGATGGAACACAGGAACAAAAAAGACAGGAGACATACAGTAAAGAAAATGCAAAGTGCCCAGAGTAAATACAGCCATACCAATAATTATATCAAAGGTAAATGGTCTAAACATTCCATTTGAAAGACAATTGTTTTTTTAGAGGAGATTAGGAAATCAAGATCCACCTATACTTTCTGTAAAAGATACACCTAGATTCAAAGACAGAAATATTTTGAAAATAAAAGATTAGAAAAAGAGATGCCAAGTAAATAATAGCTATATCAGCTATAGAAGCAATATTAATATCAGATAAAATAAACTTTAAGAGAAATTTCACTAGAGGCAAAGAGGGATATTTCATAATGGTAAAAGGACTAATGCATTTAATGGATAGAACAATTATAATTGTATATGTACCTAATAACAGAGCTTCAAACTGCATGAACCTGAAACAGAATTGAGAAGAGTAGAAGATAATCCAACAGTAATAATTGGAGATTTGTGTCCCCATTTCACTATATTGTTAGAATATTTAGACAGAAAATCAGCAAGGGTAAACAAGACGTAATATTTAACCAACTTTACCAAGTGATAAATACAAAACATTTACACAATGACTTCATAATACAACTTGTTTCAAGCACTCATGGAACACTCTTCAAGATAGACCATATGTTAGACCATAAACTAATTTTTGGCAAATTTAAAAGGACTGGAAATAAACATATAGATGTATTTTCCAACCACAGTAGAATTAAATTAGAAATCAACAACAGAAAGTAAACTGGGAAACCCACCAGTATTTGGAAATTCAACAGTACACTGCTAAGTACATGGGACAACATACAATCATGAAGGAAATTGGAAAATATGTTGAACTGAATGTATATTGAAGCAAAAAATAAAATTCATGGCACATAGCCACAGTAGTGCTTAGTGAATAATTTGTAGCTTTATGATCCGATATTAGAAAATCAAATACCTAAGCTTCTACCTTAAGAAACCAGAAAAAGAAGAGCAAAGTGAACCCTAAGCAAGCAGAAGAAAGGAAATTATAAATATTAGCAGAAATCAATGAAATAGAAAAATAATACAGGAAAATCAATGAAATGAAAAGTAGGTTCTCTGATAAAAATCAACAAAATTGACAAATCCTTAGCTAGACTGAAAAGAGAGAAAGACACAAATTATAAATTAGGGAATGAAAGCAGGGCTATCATTACTAATCTACCAGAAATTAAAAGAATTTTAAGAGAATATTATGAATAACTTTGTAAGTTAAATGAAGTAGACAAATTTTTAGAAAGACACTGTTTTAGTTTCCTAGCTGCCACAACAAATACCATGCAGTGAGCTTGCTAAAACCATGTGAATTATTGGCTCACATTTCTGATGTGAGGAGAAGTCCAAAATCAAGGTATCAACCGTGCAATGTTCTCTCTCAGAAAACTGTGGCATTTTGGCTGCTAGTGATCCTTGGTCTTTCACTTTTCTGTCATATAACAGATCCTTGGTCTTTCACTTTTCTGTCATATAGCAGTGCACATGGCAGCCCCTCCTGCCATCTCTTTTCTTTTCCACCTTCCTTTGACTTTCAGCTTCTGGCTGTTCCCTGTGTCTTTTTCTGTGACCTTCCTGATAAGGTCCTCAGTAATAGAATTAACATTCATTCTGATTCAGCTGGGTCATACCTTGACTTAAGTAACCTCATCAAAAGGACCTATTTACAAGAGTTTCTATCTAGAGGAATGGATTAAGAACACTGTTTTCTGGGGGTACATAGCTCCAAACCACTGCAGACACAAATTACCAAAACTGAATGAAGGAGAAATAGAAAAATCTGAATAGTCCTATAACCAAGAAAATTGGATTCTTTATTTAAAATATTCCCATAAAAACAATAAAAAGGAAAACTCCCATAATAAAAACCCCACATCCAGATTTTTTCATTGGTGAATTATATCATCAATTTAAAGAAGAAATTATACTAATGCTTTACAAAACCTTTTAGAAAGTAGAGGAAGAAGGAATATTCCCAACTGATTTTTGTGGCCATTACTACCTTGATTCCAAAACCAGACAAAGCAACATAAGAAAAGTAAATCGTGAACTAATATCACTCATGAATATAGCCACAGTAATCCTTAACAAAATTTTCGGAAACTAAATGAGAATCATATCAGAAAGATTATATTCTTTGACAAAATTTGATTCATTCCAGGAATGCAAGATAGGTTTACTATCCAAAAACCAATTGATGTGATACACTGTAATAGAAGAAGAGATAAAAACCATACAATTATCTTAGCAGATTCAGAAAAACATTTTACAAAATCTGGAATCCATTGCTGATTAAAAACTCAAACTTTATAGAAGAGCACTGTGAAAAACCTACAGATAATATACTTAATCATGAGAGAAGGAATACTTTTCTTGTAAGATGGGGAATAATGTAAGAATATCTGCTCTCACTACTGCTATTCAGTATTGAACTGAGGGTTTTAGCTAGTGTAGTAAGCATCCTCCACTCCTTCCTCCCAATTGAGGGCATGCAAATTGGAAAGGAAGAATTAAAACTATTATTTTTGTAGCTGTCATAAGATTCTATAGGTAACAAATACCATGAAATTTATGTAAAAACAATTATAGGTTGGTGCAAAAGGAATTGTGATTTTGGACCATGAATTTTAAATCATAACTAACCTCAAACACATCTTTATTAATCAAATTAGGGACCATTGCAATCAACATGTTTTGCCAACGAGAAATGCTTGTAGTGTAAAAATTCTGTGTTTTGAGATTCGATGAACTCTTGGAAAGCATTTTATGCATCCTGCTTGTTGTGGAAGCGTTTTCCCTGCAAAAAGTTGTCAAGATTCTTGAAGAAGTGATTGTCGGTTAGCAAGATTTCAGGTGAATATGGTGGATGAGACAAAACTTCGTATTCCAATTCATTCAACTTTTGAAGCATAGGTTGTGTGATGTGCGGTCAAGTGTTGTGGAGAATTGTGTCCTTTCTATTGACCAGTGCTGTCTGTAGGCATTGCAGTTTTTGGTGCATCTCATCGATTTGCTGAGCATACATATGCCTCAGATGTAATGGTTTCCCCAGAATTCAGAAAACTCTAGTGGTTCAGACTGGCAGCAACCACCAAACAGTGGTGCAAAAAACTTGCACCTTTTTTTGGTGCAAATTTGGCTTTGGGAAGTGCTTTGGAGCTTCTTCTCAGTCCAACCATGGAGCTGGTTGTCACCAGTTGTTATATAAAATCCACTTTTCGTCGCATGTCACAATCCAATTCAGAAATGGTTCATTGCTGTTGCATAGAATAAAAGAAGACGGCATTTCAGAATTTTCTGATTTTTGGCCAGCTCATGAGGCATCCACTTATCAAGCTTTTTCACCTTTCCAATTTGCTTCAAATGCTAAATGACCGAATGACCGAATGACCGTGAATGGTCTACATTGAGTTCTTCAGCAACTTCTCATGCAGTGTAAGAGGATTAGCTTTGATGATTTCTCTCAGTTGGTCATTGTCAACTTGCAATGGCCGGCCACTATGCTCATCTTCAAAGCTCTCGTCTCCTTTGCAAAACTTCTTGAACCACCATTGCACTGTATGTTCGTTATCAGTTCCTGGATTAAATGCGTTGATGTTGCTAGTAGTCTCCTCTATTTTACGACCCATTTTGAATTCATGTAAGAAAATCATTTGAATTTGCTTTTTGTTTAACATCATTTCCATAGTCTAAAATAATAAAATAAACAGCAGGTAATAAGTTATTAGCAAAAAAACATAAAGCAAGAAATGCACATTAAAATGATGTATAACATAACCACATTTATTTAAGAATGTATTCCAATATCAAATGGCAAATTTCAACAATGCAAAAACTGCAATTACTTTTGCACCAACCTATTAGAACTATTAAACAACTTCTGCATGGTCAGAGAGTACAAAGTCAATATAAAAACTAGAAATGAAAATTCAGATGAAAACAAGTCCATTTTCTTTTCTTTTTTTTTTTAAAGATTTATTTATTTATTTCTCTCCCCTTCCTCCCCCCCCACCCCGGTTGTCTGTTCTGTGTGTCTATTTGTTGCGTCTTCTTTGTCCGCTTCTGTTGTTGTCAGCGGCACGGGAATCTATGTTTCTTTTTGCTGCATCATCTTGTGTCATTTCTCCGTGTGGGTGGCACCATTCTTAGGCAGGCTGCACTTTCTTTTTGGCGCTGGGCGGCTTTCCTTACGGGGTGCACTCCTTGCGCATGGGGCTCCCATACACGGGGGCCACCCCTGTGTGGCACGGCACTCCTTGCACGCATCAGCACTGCGGCATGGGCCAGCTCCACATGGGTCAAGGAGGCCTGGGGTTTGAACCGCAGACCTCCCATGTGGTAGACAGATGCCCTAACCACAGGGCCAAGTCCGCCGCCCAAGTCCATTTTCAAAGCATCAAATTTAAAGAAATGTGACACTTATACACTGAAAACTACAAAAATTTCTGATAGAATTTAAGATCTAAATAGGTAGATATTCCATGTTCGTGGATTGGAAGACAGTATTATCATGATGGCATTTATGTCAGTATTGCTCAAAATGGGCCTATAAATTAAACAGTTCTTGTCAAAATCCCACAGGATTGAAATTGACAAACTAATTGTAAAATTTACACAGAAATGTATTTAGATTAGTCAAAAACAATTTTGAAAACAAATAACATTAGAGATTAAACTATCAGATTTAAAAACTCATTAAAAAATATAATAAAGATAGGTGGTATTCTACAAAAAGAATCATATAGGTGATTGGAATAGATGTCAGAGTCCAGAAATAAACCTTTACATTTATGATCAGTTGAGTTTCAACAAAGGCATCAATTAAATTTTTATTTATTTATTTATGTATGTATTTATTTATTTATTTTTAAAATGTGAGATGTGCTCGGCATTCTTTATTTGGTATCATACTTACACCACACCAAATGCCTTTTTTTAATTGAAAGGCAGCATTTCAGATACAGGGAATTTTAATTTGACTGACACAGTTAAGACCAAAAAGATAAAGTGGACATAGCTATGTTATTTTCAGCATCTACCTTTAAACTGGTTGATAAACACCAAGTGAAACACAGGTGAGTCTTGCTCTATGAGACAGTGAAGGGATTTCCCTAGTATTTAAATGTATTCATAAAACCAGTTATATAAATCTAAATATAAAACCAATCTCCTATAAGTTGTGAATTGGCATTCACCATATTTGTGAAAAGTTGAACACTACAAATTCAACCTAGCTTTGAGTCCAATTATATCTTTAGAAGGGAGAAACAGTGATAGCACTTACTGAATCAGAATTACTATCAAAATTCAGAAAACTTGATCATATTCATTTAACTATAAGCCAATCTTATTTAACTCAGGACTGTCCAACAAAAATATCCTATCAGCCATTCATGATCTGAATTCTGATCAATTTAAATATGGTACACGTAAAAAAGTCACAAGACTTTTTTTGTTTTGTAATAAATAATGCAGTGCCCAACTATTACTCATTAGTCGCTTTTTTGAGATAAGCTATCACATCTGTCCTTTCTCCCTTCTTAATTCCAGCAAAGATCATTTTTGTTCCAGGTTTGTACTTATTGGGATTTTCCAAATACTCCATTAATGTCTCTTCTTCCCAAGTGATGCCTTTATTCTTGTTGGCATCTGTGTAAGAGAATCCACGGGCCTGACTGTTTTCTGCCCAGAGATACCATGCAGATTTGGCCAAGTCTTGTGCTTGCCTCCCTTTTCTACAGTGTGACACCGG
The DNA here is from genome assembly GCF_030445035.2 of Dasypus novemcinctus. Lineage (NCBI taxonomy): Eukaryota > Metazoa > Chordata > Mammalia > Cingulata > Dasypodidae > Dasypus > Dasypus novemcinctus. Next base: position 41,156,006 of record NC_080683.1, on the reverse strand, counting down.
GCACACTTCCGAACAAAAATCTTCTTGTCCTTCTCAACATCACCCATTTTGAATTCGCTCTCTCATTGTGTGCTACTCAAAAATGTCTCACTGATTCAATTTAATTCAGTTCAATTCATTTTTTAAAATCTTGTTTGGAAAGTTGGATATCCATATGAAAAAAAAAGGAATGTTGGGTAGAACCTTACCTAACATGGTATTCAAGAATTAACTAAAAAATGCTTCATATATACCCAAAAGAAGTCAAAGTGGGGACTCAAACAGATATTTGTACATCAGTGTTCATAGCAGCCTTATTCAGAGTAGCCAAGAGGTGGAAACAACCCATTGTCCACCCGTGGATGAATGGCTAAACAAAATTATATTTGCAATGGAATATTATTTAATCATTAAAGGAATGAATTTCTGATACATGGCTACAACATGGATGAACCTTGAAGGCATCATATTGAGGGAAGTAAGCCAGATACAAAAAGACAAATATCATCTTATATGAAACAATTACACTATGTAAATTAATAGAGACAGAAAGAGTATAGGTTATAAAGGGCTGTGGAATAGGGCATCAATATCTAATGGGTACAGACTTTCTGTTTGGGATGATGGGAAAGTTATGGTATTGGGTGGTGGTGATGGTAGGACAACACTGTAAATGTAATAAATACTACTGAATTGTTTAGTCAGTGTGGTTAAAAATGGGAAATTTTATGTTGTATATATGTTACCACACACAAAAAAAGAATAATCCCTCATAGAACCATACAACACAGAGTGAACTCTAATGTTAAACTTCAGACTTAGTTAATAATATAATTCTAATCAAGTTTGTTCATTTAATAACAAATGCACTACACTAATATAAAATGTTAATAATGGGAAAAACTGTGTGTGGGGGGTGGTGGGGGTGTAGGGAACTTCGTACTTCTGCATAATTTTTCTGTAAACCTACAACTGTTTCTAAAACATAAAGTCTATTTAAAAAATCAATCATAGGGAAGCAGAGGCAGCTCAAAGTGCTTGAGCTCCTGTCTACCATATGGGAGGTCCAGGGCTTGATTCCTAGGGTCTCCTGGTGAAGACAAGCTGGCCTGCTTGGTGAGCTGGTCCGAGCAGAGAGCTAGCCCACATGGTGTGCTGGCTTGCGCAGTGAGCTGGGCAGAGTGGAGTGCTGGCCTGTAAGGCAAGCTGGCCTGAGCGCACAGCTGGTGCAGCAAGATGACGCAATGAAAAGAGACGCAGCAGACCAGGGAGCTGAGGTGGCACAAGAGATTGAGTACCTCTCTTTCACTCTGGAAGGTCCGAGAATCAGCTCCCAGTGCCGACCAAAGAGAAGACAAGCAGACACAGAAGAACACACAGTGATGGACAAAGAGAGTAGACAACGAGGGGAGGAAGAAAGAAATAATTAAATCTTAAAAAAAAAAAAAATTAATCATAGATCTAAACTCTGAAACTATAAAACTTTTACAAAGAAACAAAGAAAATAATTTTTGTTCTTAGTCTGGGCAGAGAGGTCTTAGATATGACACTAAAACCATAATTATTTTGGCTGCCTTTAATTTCTTTAATGTTAATTTAGCAGTGTTTTATACTTTTCATTGAAGAGGTCTTTTCTATCTTACATTAATTTCTAAGCATTTGATGCTTTTCAGTGCTACAGTGAATAGCTTTCTGTTTTAAAGGCTATTTTCAAATTTTTATAGTAGACTATGGAAATATATTAATATTATATACTGACCCTTGTATCTTGTAACTTTAAGTTCATTTATTCTAGTCCTTTGTTGAATCCCTTGCATTTTCTATATACATGATGAAATCTATGAATAAAAGCTATTTTTGTTCTTTCTAATTTATATGCCTTTTATTTTCAAAATACATACAAACTTATAGCATAGTTACAAAATTAATCCAAACCCCATACAGAGAACTCCAACATATTCCTATCCACCCCCAGATACCCAGATCCACTAGTTTTAACATTTTGCCATATTTTCCGTATCATTCTGTCTCTCCATCTGTTTAACTGTCTATCTCTTTATCAATCCATATTCTGACCATGAGAGTGTAGATTGTAAACATCATGTTCCTTGAACACTTATGACTGCCATATACATTTCCTAAGAGCAAGTATATTCACTTATGGAACCACCTTAAGTTCGATTTTATCAAGTTCAAGAAATTTAACATTGATGTAAATCTTACAGTGTATATTCCATTTTTCCCCCCATGTCCCAGTAATGTCCCTTTGAACCTTTTCCTTTGTTTGTTCTCATTCAGGACCACATATTATATTTGTTATGTCTTTAATTCTTTTTTTTTTTTCTTTTTTGATAGTGAGAACATATATATAGCCTAAATTTTCCTAACTCAACCATGCTTGAGAACATGCCAGTCAATGGAATTAATCACATTCATAATATTGTGACACCCTCATAACTTTCTGTTACTAAAACTTTCCCATCTCCCCAAACAGAAACTCTGTTATACTTTAATTCTCCATTTCCCTGATCCTGGTAGCCTGTATACGAATTTCTGCCTCTGTGAACTTGCTTTTCCTCTGCCATTTTCTTGGTAGTTAACATAGGACTTAAGTTTAATATCCAGAATCTCTTAACAATCCTGTTTGCTTTGGTGACAACCTTATTTCAATAATATACACAGACTATGTTCCTATACTCTTTATCCCCCCACGTTCATATGGTTCTTGTCATAATTACATGTTTCTACATGGAGTCCAAAGCACTGATTTCTTATTATGTTGCATGCATTTGCCTTTTAGCTCCTATAGGAAGTAAAAAGTGGAGTTACAAACCAAAAATATAATAGTACTGGCATTTATATTTACTCATATTCTTGCCCTTACCAGAGATGTTTATTTCTTCTTGCAGCTTCGATTTATTGTCCATTGTCCTTTTCTTTTCAACCTGTAGAAATCTCTTGAGTAGCTCCCCTAGGCTGGTCTAGTGGTGACAAACCCCTTCAACCTTTTGGGAATGTCTTTATCTCTCCCTCATTGTCTGAAAGACAGTTTTGCTAAATACAAAATTCTTGGTTAGCAAATTTTTGCCCTTTTGCCTGCATGGTTTCTGATAAGAAATTGGCACTAAATCTTATTGTGATTCTCTTGACCATGACACATTGCTTCTTTCTTACAGCTTTCAGAATTCTCCAGCTTTGATGTTTGACATTTTTATTATAATATGGTGCTGTGTGGAGTTGTTTTTTTTAAAAAGTTTATTATACTATTTAGAGTTTATTGAACATCTAGGATGTGTATATTTTTATCTTTCCTTAAATTTTGGAAGTCTTCAGCTGTTATTTTTTGAATATTCTTTTTGTGTCTTTTTTTCTTTCTTCTGGGATTCCCGCAAAATCTCAGATGGTGTCCCCCAGGGACCTCAGGCTCTGTACACTTTTCATCATTCATTCTTCTGCTAGCTCCATATCTGCTGGTAGATCCTTGCAGGGAATTTTAAATTTCTGTTACTGTGATCTTCAGCTCAGTTTGGTTCCTTTTCATAGTTTCCACTTCTTGATTAGTATTCTCTTTGTGTTCAACTATCATTTTCCTAATTTCTTTTAGTTCTTTGTCCATGATTTCCTTTAGCTCTTTGAGCCTATTGAGGTCCATTTTTTAAAGTCTTTGTTATGCCGCAGGTCTGGTCCTCATCAGCAGTGTTTCTAACGCTTTAATCTTCTCCTTTGCCTGGGCCACCACTTCCTGTTTTATGTTTTGTGAACTTTTGTTGAAACCTGGATGTTTTGATATTTTAATATGTTGTTACTGGAATTTAGAGTCTGAGACATTTGTTCCTTAAGCTTTTATCTAGTCAGTGTTATGAGAGAGTTTTTCTGGAATGCCAGGAGCTAACAAAAAACAAACAAACCAAGGAAAAACAAAACAGAATACCTTTCCCAGTCTTTGCAGCTTGACCTGTGCAAGTGCTCTCCTTTAGGACTTACCCATACAGTGAGTTTAGAGGATAGACCTAGGCCAAAGTATAGAGGCCTCTGTGATCCTTTCTGTGGATATATCTTGTATTGGGGTCCTTTCCTAGGTATTTCCCTGTTCACATGGGTCCATCCCTAGGATTTCCCCTTTTCACATGGATACAAATGTTCCCTCTTTCCTAGGAAACAGTTTCCTCATGGTTTAGGACACTGCACATATGTCCCACAGCCAGCAATCCCTAGACCCAGGCAGTGCTACTTGACTGCCCTCCCACAACATTCTGTAGGACAGCATTGTGCCTTTCACATGCTGGGCAAGTTCTGAGATATTGAGTCCTTCAGGCTACCGTTAGAGAGGTAGGGCTAGACATACATGCTCCCAGTATGTGTGTAATGGTTACTCTATTTCCTCTGGTACCAAGACTAGGGATTTGCACTGGGAGTGTGGACTACCTCCATGCCAGGCTGGTGAGGTGATAGAAGGCCAGCAAGGGTACCATGAAATCACTGTTAAGTAGCCTTTTTCTTGATTCCGTGTTTGCCATTACTGCAGTCCTTTAACTGTTTTATGAAGCTTTGAGAGATTTCTTCCAGGACTACCTGGTTGTTCAAAGCCTCTGAGGGGTCAGAGTCACTTTGCTATATTCTCTACATGTCTTTTATTTCTTTTTCTTGCATTTTTCACTAGCTAGGACCTCCAGTGAAATTTTGAATAGATGTGGTAAGAGCAGACAGTCTTGTCTTGTTTGATATCCTAGAGCAAAGCATTCAGTCTTTCACCATTTAAGTATGAGGTTAGTTTAAGTTTTTCTATTTTTCCATAAATTCTATATATCAAGTTTTAGTTCTATTGTATTCGTAGTTCATGGAGAATTTTTAATCTTAAATGGCTGTTGAATTTGATAATTACTTTTGCTGATATTGAGATTATCTGATGGTTCTTCTCCAATTTTGTTAATGTAGCATATTACATTGACTGATTTTGAAATAAATGTTAAGTTTGTGTTTCTTCTATAAACAACAATTGGAAACGCTGTATTATCATTTTTATATATTGCTGGATTCTGTTTGGTAATGTTTTCTAAGGATTTTGAGTCATTCATCAAAGATCTTAGTATGTATAAGAGAAGAAAGTTATTGTTCCTTTCAGGTTGTGGTATCAGGGTTATCATGACCTTCTAAAACATATTGAGAAATGTCCTTCTTTTGGTACATAGTCTTTACAACTAGAGTATGTATTATTCTTTCTGAAAACTTTGAATGTATTTATCATCCAGACTTTTGAATGAAGTCATCTAGGCCTGGAGTTGTCTTTTGGGAAGAATTTTAATTATATATTCAATTTCTTTAACAGACATAGAATTACTCAAATTTTTCATTTCTTTTTGTGTCAGTTTCAGAAATTTGTACAAATCTTTTTGAAGACTCACCTTTAAACCTTTATAGCTCTTTATTTTGCATGTTTTATATTTCATAAATTTATGCTGTTTTGCAATTTAATTTTATCTTTTCCTCCCTTCTCTAAGAAGATTAGAACATTATTTTAAACATTTTAAAAAATATATAGGCAGTTAAATAGCTTCCCTCTAACTACTGATTTAAGAGTATCTTGTAAATTGTGGTATGTTGTTTTTTTCATTACGGTTCACTTCATAGTGTTTTCTAATTTCCTAAATGGTTTTGTCTTTGACCCATGTGTTACTTAGAAGTTATTTTATTTTATTTAAACATTTTGAGATACTCCATCCATCTTAATGCTACTGATCTATAATTTAATATATATTATAAATCTTATACTGAATTGTTGTAGCTTTGACTAATAGTCTTTTTTTTTTTAACTTAAAAAAGTATTTTACGTTTACCTAGGTCCTTAATCTTCCTTGTACTCTTTATTCTTTCCTTCAGTTCATGCATTCATCTAGGATTGTTTTTTAAACATTTCTTATACTTCAGGGTCTGCTTGTTATGAATACTATCAGATTTTGATGGAAAATTCCATTTTCCCTTTCTTTTTATTTTTTTTAATAAATTTTTATACAATCTAACATTCCCCCTGAAGGGTTAATGTGAATGCCCATTCCTCCTCCTCTTCCTTCCTGTTAATTAGAACTGAGGGAAGGGATGGGCTAAACTTGCCAGCAGCCTGGTCCTTGAAGATCAGAGCAAAGATGTAAACAGGCATGTTTGAGAATTGCATGAACAAGCATATTTCTGTAGCTGTTCCAGGCACTGTCCCTTTCCCCCCCATTGCAATACCTTTTTAAACCCCTATCCCTCCGAGGGGTGGGGTATTATCTATAGGCCTGCTGCTACTGGGTCCTATAAGTATTAAAGGCAAATTTACTCCCATTGGCCTCCCATGCTTCTTTGGAATATCGAAATATTTGAAATATTGAAACATTTGGTCAACCTTTCTGGGCTTGACTTCCTGCATTACATCCCCTTTTAATCATATTCAAATATATATTTCATTACTGTTAATTACATTTACATTGTTTTGCTACCATCACCACAATCGATTATCAAAACATTTCCATCATTCCAGTAGGAACCCTGTACATATTAACCCTTAATTTACCATTCTCTATACCATTCTGTCCCATAGTAACCTAAATTCTAGATTTTGACTACATGAATTTGCTTATTCTAATTATTTAAAATCAGGGAGATCATGCAATATTTGTCCTTTTGTCTCTGACTTATTTCATGCAACATCTTTTCAAGGTTCATCAATGTTTTCACATGTATCAGGACTTCATTCCTTTTTACAGCTGAATAATATTCCATTGTATTTATATACTGCATTATATTTATCCTTTTATCAGTTGGTGGACCCTTGGGTTGTGTATTAGTCTGCCGAAGGGGTGCTGATGCAAAATACCAGAAGCCTGTTGGCTTTTATATAGGGTATTTATTTGGGATAGGAGTTTACGGATACCAGGCCATAAGCATAAGTTACTTCCCTCACCAAAGTCTATTTTCACATGTTGGAGCAAGGTGGCTGCCGATGTCTGCAAGGGTTCAGGCTTCCTGGGTTCCTTCCTTCCAGGGTCTTGCCTCTCTCTGGGTTCAGGGTTCCTTTCTTCCTGGGGTTTGCTTCTCTTTCCTCTGTGTGCTTACTTCCCAGGGTGCCAGCTTAAGACGTCAGCATCAAACTCCAACATTAAAACTCCAACATTAAGAATCCTCAACTCTGTCCTTTGCCATGCCATTTATCTGTGAGTCCCTATCCACCAAGGGACAGGGAATCAACACCCTAATGACGTGGCCCAATCAAAGCCCCAATCATAACTCAGTCACTCCCAGGTACAGATCAAGATTACAAACATAATTCAATGTCTATTTTTGGAATTCATAACCATATCAAACTGCTACAGGTCATTTCCATCTTTTGGCAATTGTGAATAATGTCACTGTGAACATCAGTGTGCAAATATCTGTTCAAGTCACTGTTTATAATTCTTTTGGGTATAATCCAGTAGTGGTCTTGCCAGATCATATTGTAATTCTATATGTAGCTTCCTGAGGAACTACCAAACTATCTTCCATATTAGCTGCACTATTTTACATTGCCACTGGCAGTGAATGAGTGTTCCTATTTCCCCACATCCTCTCTAATACTTATTTTCTTTATTATTATTATTTTTGTATAGTAGCCATTCTAGTGGGCATGAAAAGTATCTCACGGTTTTGATTTGCATTTCTCTGATCGCTAATGATGTTGAACATGTTTTCATATGTTTTCTCGCTATTTGCATATATTCTTTGAAGAGATGTCTGTTCAACCCTTTTACCCATTTTTAAATTGGGTTGTCTCATTGTTGTTAGGTTGAAGGATTTCTATATAGTCTGTATATTAATCCTTTATGGGATATGTGGTTTCCAAATATTTTCTCCCATTGACTAGAGGTTGTCGTTTTACTTTCATGATAAAGTCCTTCGAGGAATAAATGTTTTTAAATTTTGTGAGGTCCCATTTATCTATTGTGTTGCTTGTGCTTTTGGTCTAAAGTTTAAGAAATCATTGTACAGCTGTGTGATTATACTGAATACCATTGATTGTACACTTTGGATGAAATTATGCTTTATCATATTTATCAATAAAATTGATTTGTTAAAATAAAAAAAGAAACCATTGCCTATTGCAAGATCCTGAAGATGCTGCCCTATGTTTTCTTCTAGGAGTTTGATCGTTGCAGCTCTTTTATTAAGGTCTTTGATCCATTTTGAGTTGATTTTTGTATATGGTGTGAGGTAGGGGTCCTCCTTCATTTTTTTGCAAATGGAGATCCAGTTTTCCCAGCACTATTTGTTCAGGAGACTCTTCTCTCTCAATTGAGTAGTCTTTGGCCTTTTGTCAAAGATTGGCCATTGATTTAGGAGTTCTTAATTCTATTCCATTGGTCTGTATGTCTATCCTTGTGCCATTACCATGCTGTTTTGATTACTATGGCTTTGTAATAAGTTTTTAGATTCAGAAGTGTGAGTCCTGCAACTTCATTCTTCTTTTGGCTTTAGCTATTTGGAGTCCCTTGCCCTTCTGTCTAAATTTGATACATGGCTTTTCCATTTTTGCAAAGAAGGTTGTTGGAATTTTGATTGTGATTGCATTGAGTCTATAAATTGCTTTGAGTAGTATTGACATATTAACAATGTATAGTCTTATAATCCATGAACATGGAATATTCTTCTACTTTTTAAAGTCTTCTTTATTTTCTTTTAGCACTGTTTTGTAGTTTTCTATGTATGGTCCTTTACATCTTGGGCTAGATTTATTTCTGGATATTTGATTCTTTTAGTTGCTATTGTGAATGGATTTTTTTTTTTTTTTAACTTCTGATTTCATTGTTTGTATATAGAAACATTACTGATTTGGGGTGTTGAACTTTACTCTGCCACTTTGCTGAACTTGTTTATTGGCCTTAGGAGGTTTGTTGTAGATTTTTCAGAATTTTCTATATATAGGACCATATCTTCTGCAAATGGGGAAAGCTTTACTTCTTCCTTTACAATTTGGATGCCTTATATTTATTTTTCTTACCTAACTTCTTACAAGAATACAGTGGTGAATGATAGTGGTGACAGTGTATATCCTTGTCTTGTTCTTGATCTCAGAGGGCAAGAGGTCAGTTTCACCATTGAGTAGGATGTTGGCAGTGGTTTTGCATATATTCCCTTTATTATACTGAGGAAGTTTCTTTCTATTCCTAATATTTTAAGTCTTTTTATCAAGAAAAGATGCTGAATTTTGTCAGGTGCCTTTTCTGTATCAATTGAGATGATCTTGTGTTTTTCCCTTCATTCTGTTAATGTGGGCTATTACGTTAATTTATTGTTGTATGTTATACCAGTCTTGCATACCAGCAATAAATCCCACTTGGTCATGGTGTATGCTTTTCATTTGCTGTTGTGTTTGGTTTGCTAGTGTTTTCTTGAGGATTTTTGCATCTATATTCATAAGAGATATTGTTCTGTAGTTTTTTTTTTTTCTTGTGGTATTTTTCTTTGACTTGTATGAGGGTGCTGTTGGCCTTATAGAATGAGTTAGGGAGTGTTCCCTCCTTTTCAATTTTTTGGAAGAGTAGGAGCAGAATTAGGGTTATGTCTTGGAATGTTTGGTAGAGTTTCCCTCTGAAGCCATCTAGTCTTAGGATTTCTTGTTGGGAGGTTTTTGATTACTGATTCTATCTCTTTATTAGTAATTGTTTTTTTTTTAAAGATTTATTTTTAATTCCCCCCCTCCCCCAGTTGTCTGTTCTCTGTGTCTGTTTGCTGCGTCTTGTTTCTTTGTCCGCTTCTGTTGTTGTCAGCGGCACGGGAAGTGTGGGCAGCGCCATTCCTGGGCAGGCTGCACTTTCTTTCATGCTGGGCGGCTCTCCTTACGGGTACACTCCTTGCGCGTGGGGCTCCCCTACGCGGGGGACAATCCTGCATGGCACGGCACTCCTTGCGCGCATCAGCACTGCGCATGGGCCAGGTCCACATGGGTCAAGGAGGCCTGGGGTTTGAACCGTGGACCTCCCATGTGGTAGACGGACGCCCTAACCACTGGGCCAAGTCCGTTTCCCATTAATTGTTTTTTTGACATCTTGTGTTTCTGTGAGTCAATGTAGATAGTTTGTGTGTTTCTAAGAAGTCCGTTTCATCTAGGTTTTCTATTTTATTGGTGTACAGTTGTTCATAGTATCCTCGTATAGTCTTTTTTATTTCAGCAGAGTCAGTAGTAATGTCCCCCTTCTCATTTCTGAGTTGTCAATTTACAAAACAAATGTACATAACATCATACAGGGTTCTCATACCTCACCTCACCTTACCACCAATACCTTGCATTGTTGTGAAACATTTTTAACTAATGATTAAAGAGCATCCTCAAAATATTACCACTAACCAAAGTATCTTAACATTTGGTGTATTTTCCCCCAACACAGCCTATTATTATATTATTATTGTTACTGTATCATTTATACATGAACATACATAAACAATAAGTGTATAGTAAAAGTTGTGAACTTACAAAGCAAATATGCAGAACATCATACAGGGGCCCTATACATCAACCCATCACCAACATCCTGTATTGTTGTGAGTCACTTGTTACAAATTATGAAAGAATATTGTCAAAATCTTACTACTAACCATAGTCCTTACCTTACATTTGGTGTATTTCCCCCAACCTATTCTGTTGTTATTTTTTGAATATATTTTTATGACAAAAGTTGTAAACTTACAAAACAATCATGCACATGTGCAGAATTCCCATATAACACCCCTCTATCAACACACCACACCGAGGTAGAATATGTTCCGATTATGAGATAATATCATCAGACTATTACCACATGCATAGCATACATTTGGGACACTTTTTCCATTCTCCCCCATTATCAACACAGTATATCTTTGGCATAGATGCATGAATATTGCATTATTACTGTTAATCACAGTCCAAAGGTCAATCCAGTTGTATTTTCCCCATGCTTCTCCACATTCACACCACCCTGCAATAGTGATGTACATCTGCTCTAGCTCACAAAGGACACTCTTGCATCTGTACCATCAAGCAAAATTCTCATCCCCCTCTGGGTTTACTGCACATTTCAGTCCCTAGATTATTCTCTAGCAGTCTGCCAGTTGGCATTTACATCCCTAACCACCATTTTCAGCCACATCCCATTTATAAACCAGGTGTTACTCACTATAATGTGTTACCATCAACATTATACATATCCACACATTTACAATAAAGTTAATTAAAACTTCTACATACATTAAATATCAGTAGTCCATCTCAGTCCTCCTCTTATCTCCCTTAAGAATCTAACACCTACCACCAGGTCTTGAAGATATTTTCCTACATTGTTTTCTAAAATCTTTATGGTTCTTGCTTTTATATTTAGGTTTTTGATCTATTTTGAGTAAATTTTTATATAAGGTGTGAGATAGGGGTCCACTTTCTTTTGGCTATGGATATTCAGTTCTCTCAGCACCATTTGTGGAATGGATAATTCTACCCAAGCTGGGTGAGTTTGACAGGCTTGTCAAAAATGACTTGACCATAGATGTGATGGCCTGTTTCTGAACCATCAATTCAGTTCCATTGATTGTATGTCTGTCTTTATGCCAGTGCCATGCTGTTTTTACCACTATAGCTAGGTAATATGATTTAAAATCTGGGAGTGGGAGTCCTCCAACTTTGCTTTTCCTTTTTCAGATGTTTTTGGCTATTCAGGAGCCCTTACTCTTCCAAATAAATTTGATAATCATGTTTTCCATTTATTTAAAAAGTTCTGGTGGAATTTTTTATCAGGATCGCATTGATTCTGTATATCAATTTGAGTAAAATTGCCATCTTAATGATATTCAGTCTTCCAATCTGAGCATGGAAGGTTCTTGTAATTATCTAGGTCTTTTTTGATTTATTTAACAATGGGTTATAGTTTTCTGAATACAAGTGCTTTACATTGTTAAGTTTATTCCAAATTATTTGAGTTTTATCTGTCATATTTTATTTTCACCACTCTTTTGGGGCTTTTAGCTACTTTTACTGATATAATCTTCATTTCTAGACTTTTCTTCCAAGCCTCTCTCTCCTGTCTTTTCTTTTCAGACTGTAACATTGGTATTTCCTGCAAAGCTGGTCTCTTGGTTACAAACTCTCAGTTTCTGTTACTCTGTGAATATTCTAAACTTGTCCCCATTTTGGAAAACAATCTTGCTGGATCTAAGATTCTTGGCTGGATTTTTTCTCTTGCACTATCTTAAATATTCACACCACCATCTTTTTGTTCCATGGTTTCTGATGAGAAATCGGCACTTAGTCTTATTGTGTATCCCCTGTATGTTATGCATTGCTTTTCTCTTGCTGCTCTCAGAATTCTTTCTTTGTCTTTGGCATTCTTATTAATATGTGTCTTGGAATTGGTCTATTTTGTTTTATTTGGAAGGGAGTACGTTGTGCTTCTTGGACATGGATATCTATGTCTTTCATTAGGGTTGGGAAATTTTCTACCATTATTCCTTCAAATATTCCTTCTGCTCCTTTTCCCTCCTCTTTTCCTCCTGGGACACCCATGACACCCATGTTTGTACATCTCTTGCTTTTGTTTATTTCCCCAAGAACTTGTTCAATTTTTCCATTTTCTTCATCTGTTCTTTTGTATGTTAACTTTCAGAGGCCATTTCTTTAAGCTCACCAATCCTTTCTTCTGCCTCCTCAAATCACCATTATATGATTCCGGTGTTTTTAAAATTTCATTTATTGCACCTCATTCCCATAAAATCTGGTATTTTTCTATGTATGCTTTCAAATTCTTCTTTGTGCTCATCCAGTGTCTTCTTAATATCCTTAATCTCTTTAGCCATCTCATTGAATTTATTAAGGAGATTTGTTTGAACATCTATGATTTGTTGTCTCAACTCCTTTATGTCATCTGGAGACTTACCTTGTTCCTTGAACTGGGCCATATCTTCCTATTTCTTTTGGTGTGAGTTGTCATTTTTTGTTGGTGTCTTGGCATCTGCCTTACTAGATGTATTTATTCTGGGTACAGTTTCTCTCTTTAATTTAGGGCTTTCTCACCCTTTATCTCTTGCTGGTTGTGTAGTAGGCATCAAGGATATAGTTGGTGCTGCAACCTGTAGAGGCTCAAGCTGCCCTCATTGCCCCAGGGACTGATGAAACTTCTCCAGCTTTCTCCTTTGCCATGGGTAGGAACAGAGCCACAGCTGTGTGTAATAATCCAAGTTGTGCAAGCCTAGACACTAGTTGCCCAGAGAGACTAGTGAAGCTTCATGCCCCCTTCTCCCCTACCTGGGGCTGGGATGGAGCTGCAGATGTGGGCAGCAATCTGTGCCATGCGGGTACAAAATGACCACAGTTGTCCTGGTAGATTTCCGACTATTCAGTCTGAGCCAGCCAAATGTTCCTGCAGTTACCCAAAGACGCTGGTGCAGGATTCACCAGCTTCCTCCCTGATGGAAGGTGGTACTGGGGCGTAGACTAGATCTGCAATATGATCTGGATGGAAAGAAGCTGGTCCCCACCAGCACTGTGATTTTCAGTCTGCCCTGCTCACCCTTGTGGTAGGGGTGGAGTTCAGATGGAGGCTACTGGCCTCTTTCTGACTTGGACAGGTTCAAATAGTAGCTGTTCTTAGGGTTATACTTTAGCCCACCAAATTTACTAATCAGTAGCTGAAGTTGGTGCCCACCCATCTCTTCCTCACCCATTTTTGGGAAGTAGAGCTTCCATTTCCAACCACAGAGTAGCTCCTGAGGCGGCTCGTGCCGCCAGTGGAGGATGGGCACTGGCCTCCATGGCGTGGAGTGCTCTATTTACAAATCTCTCTGCAGATGGGTATTCTCCTTTTGTTCCTTCAAGGATGTTGCAGAGTGCTCTTCTGGTCTCCTGGAGCCCCCCCCCAACAGGTGCTTTAGATAGCTCTGGGTGATTACTAACTGCCCCATAGCTGGAGCTAACTCTAGGAACTCCTTATTCTGCTGCCATATTGCTGGTTGTCTCTTCTTCCTTTTATTTTTAAAGCATAATTTCATTGGGATTAGAATTCTAGGTAGCATGTTTTGGTTGCTTTTTTATTTGTTTGTTATCACTTATAAGATGTTATTACATTTTCTGATGTGAAGCAAGCAGTCAAGTCATTCTTATTGCCTAAATGTCAGTAAATAAAACACTAAATAATAGTTCTCAAAGATTTTGTTAGGAATGTTCACCAGTTTTACAAAGATTAGAATTGTGATCTAATTTTTCTTTTGTATTTATATTTTGATAAAATTTGATTTACAAGATATCATCTTAATATTATTTAGCTAACACTAAATATCCATAATAACTGTTAGGATATTTCCCACTTTAACGATTAAGGGATTCTTAATTATTTTTGTAAGTAGAATTAATAACTTTCACAGTCATTTTCAGTTATTATGGCATTTTCCTCTTGCACTAAAACAAATTTAACTTAAACTGCTGGAATTTCAATATATAAATCACGTAAGTAGATCTTCATATTAAATCTAGAATCCTTTAAGTGTTTGGAAGTGATTAGTCAGAGATTAATAGTATATCTGAATGAAGTGTTCATTCAAATTAATACTTTGTTATCTAATTAAATATGATGGTAACATAAAATCAGTAATCATTGATCATATACGGAATGCCAGCAATGTTTATGAAATAGGCATTAGTTAGCAAATATTAAGTTAACGTTTTAAAATTTTACAAATTCACAAGATAATTTTTTCCATAATACTGAAAAATTGAAGTTTTAGTATACATAATGCTTGGTTTTACAAAAGAGTTACAAATGTTTATCATCCTGTGATGCTTTAAATACTTACATTGGTATAGTTATTGTCCATGAACTTACGTGTGTGCAAATAAATGTGAAGTACCCAGAAGATTTTAAAAACAGGTTTCTTAGATAGGCTTATTTATTAAACCTCCAAATTTGTTTATGCTGTTTGTATTGTTTTATAAAGATATACTATATCTTTAATTTAAACTCTGTGTTGAATTAAAGGAAATATTTTAACTTACTACTGGGTGAAAGTATCTCAACTCTAACAGATTATTATTTTTAAGCAGGTAGTTAACAAAAATTCCTATTTGTTAACTTGGAATCTATGTTTACTGTTTTACTGTTCTTACCTTTTCTCTTATTTTGATTTGTATAGTTCAGTTTCATAAGTTTGCATGTCTTAAAATTAGAATGGGGAACAGCATTAATTATAGCTACTTCTCTGACTAACCAGAGTAACTGGCAAATGTATTAGCCTCACTTGATTTTAAGTTGGAATAACTACAAAAATTATTAAGTTGGAATAACTACAAAAATTAAAGTTCATTTGTAGAAATAAATGAGATGGTTCACAAATTCTTAGCACTCAGCTGTCATAATTATCATTGGCATAATTATTATTGTTGCTTCAAACTATCCCATAGTTAATGTGAATTATAATTTGCTATTCTAATTGTGCTATTGTTTTCTTGAGGCTTGGGGAGAAAAAAAGCTGATTCAGATATCACATATACAGAGAGAGTATATGAAATCAGATGGGTAGAGTGAATTTTCCAAGTAAAAATGTATGCATACACACACACATATTGCTGGGATTAAGTACATGTGCCCTTACAAGAACTCAGTTTATTATTTATTTTCCACAGCTTTATATTCAGTTATATTGTTCTGTGTGTTCCTCTGGATCCCATTTGTCTACTTCTATTATGAAGAAAAAGATGATGATGACACTAGTAAATGCACTGTAAGTATTATTTTAGGGGCCTCAATTCAAGAAAAAAAAATCTCTTTTAAAAGAAATATGTGATTGTTTTAATATCTTCTAGAGCAGCATTTTCTACTAGAAATATGAGAGTCATATGTGAAATTTAAAATTTTCTAAGAGCCACATATTAAGATAAGTTAAAAGAAACAGTTGAAGTTAATTTTGGTATACGTTATTTAACACAGTATAGTTCAAATATTATCTTTTCGAGTATGGTCAATGTAAAAATTGAGATATAAAATTTTTTTTCCATATTAAGTCTTGAAATTTAGTGTATATTTTACACTTACAGTACATTCCATCTGTGACTAGCTGCATTTCAGATGCTCTATAACCACATGTGACTGTTTTAGATGGCAAAATTCTAGAGCAAGTTTCAGCAAAGTTTTTTCTGTAAATGACCAGATAGTAAATGTCAGGCTTTTCATGCCTTATATTCTCTGTCTTAAATAATCAGCTCTGCCACTGTAGTGCAAAAATAGCCAGCGACAATATGTAAATGAATGAGCTACAACTATTGTGACTAGTAATAGAGGAAACTGTAGCATTGATCTGGATCAAGTAGTCACGGTTGCTGAGGACAGGGAGGGGAAGAAGAGATGAGATGTGGGGGCATTTTTGGGACTTGGAGTTGTCCTAAATGATATTGCAAAGTCAGATGCTGGACATTATATATGCTGCCATAACCCACAGAATATACTGGGGGAGAGTGTAAATAAACTACAATGTAAACTATAATCCATGGGGTGCAGTGGTGCTCCAGTATGTATTCACCAAGTGCAGTGAATGTGCCACAATGATGAAAGAGGTTGTTGACGTGGGAGGAATGGAGGGGTGAGGGGTGGGGTATGTGGAACCTCTTATATTTTTTAATGTAACATTTTTTGTGATCTATGTATCTTTACAAAAAACCACAATTTAATAAAAAAAAAAAGTGCATTGGGCTTAGTTTGCTAAACACTGTTCTATGGTATAAAGAAAGGAGCACTTGCAGATTATTCTTTCTAATCCATCAGTGTTTTATTTTTTAAATTTTAGTTTCTTTTTCAACAGTGGAACCTTTGCATTCTTGAATATAAATGCACATTTGATGTAGAAGCACTTGTTACACTGTAGAAATTATATTTTATATTTTAAAAGTGCTTACTAAATTGTATACTTTTTCCCCCTTGACATAGCAAATTAAAACGGCATTCAAGTACACTCTGGGATTTGCTGTGATCTGTGCACTTCTTCTTTTAGTGGGGTAAGTCTTGCTTTTTTCCCCTAAAAATGTTAAATAATGTTTTTTTTTAATTAATAAAAAAAGATTCATTAAGAAATAAATGAAAAAAAATCCAAAATATAGAAAAATAACCAGCCAACCAAACCGCTTTTAATTTAACCCCTGAACGATAGCCAAAATTAATACTTTGGTATATGTTGAATGCCCCCCTCATACATACACTTCCATGTTTTAGTTTGACACAGATGTTGTTGTAGAATTTGAGAGAGGTTCAATTATTTGCGTATGGAAAGGCCAGGACTCAAGAATGATTTTGAGAAGGAAAAGTGGTTTATTGACGGCTGGCCGGACTCGGGAGCTTCCTGTTGCAAACCCGAGCCCCGAACAAGACTTTCGAGTTTCTTTTATACAGAGAGGAAAGGTTAAATGGTCCTTTTGTTTCAGTTCTCAATAGGCTTGAATTAGCCTATATATCTTCCACATCTTAGGTAAGCTTTTAGCATGTACTTCATACATTCTAGATAAGCTTTTAGCACATTTGTTTGCATTTCTCCTGAATATTTAAAGTTTATAGACTTTGCATTGTTAAACTGTTTCCTGGGACTGGAGTCGTTGCCATGGTCACCAAGGGCAGGACTGCAGCCTCTTACCGTCTCACACCCACAAGTCACAGATAGCTTAGGTTATCTCTGAAGAGACAAAGAGCCTCCCACCCATAGCCCACATCAACGTGATTATATTTTACCTAATTATTTGTAATATACTTGTTAACATTGTGGGCATCTCCTCAGGATAATGAAGTGTAGAGCCATCAATCTTGTCTGTATTGCATTCCCTTCTTAGGATACAACAATTTATTTGGCTGATCTTCTGGTGATGACTATTTGGACATTTATGCTGTTTTGTTTTTCTGGTATTATAAACAACACTTTGATAAAAATCGTTGTCCATGTATCTTTCGTATTTGACCCACCAGACATTAAATCTTTGAATTAATCTTTGTGAGTTAGTTTTAAAATTCTTCTTTAAATGTCTATACTACTTTCAATAAAGTTTCCCACACTTCTTTATAGATTAAAAATTTCTCTTTTGGAGACATTTTTCCTTGTTAAAATAAGTCTTGATTTTGCTTTAATTTTTTTATGTTAGTAAATATACCAACTGCTAATAAGTTTTTAAAAGTTTCCATTTAAAATTTGTTCTCTGAAATTTCAATAAATAAATTTCATTAAGTAAAACTTTACTTATTGAATGGAATTTGTGATGGAAAGGAAATTGGTCAGTAACTTTTTGTAGTTTTAAGAGTTCTTAGAATGCAAATGTTTTATAGTACGGGCATGTTTTCAATTCCTTTTGTTTGCCTTGACCTGTTACGAAAAGGAATCCTTGTTGAAAGTACATATTTTGGCGGTTTTGCTATTTTAGCTACTGAGTACCTTTTTAAAAGTCTCTTTGGCTTTTTAAAGAAAGCCAAATGTACTTAATTTGCTTTGTTAATATGGAGGTGCCGTATATGTAAACCTAAGTTATCTAGAAGAGGAATAACAAACTTTTCTCAAACAGCAGATAGATATTTCATATGTGTGGGCCACATAGTGTACTTAATTCTCCCCTGTAATTCTAAAACAGGCAGTGTACATAAACAAAAGTCCATGACTGTGTTCCAGTAAAACTTTATTTACAAAACAGTCAGCCTTGGTTTGCCAGCCTGTGATCTAGAACATGATGATGATGTGGGCTCTGGGTGGGAGGCTCTTTGTCTCTTCAGAGATAACCTTAACCTAAGCTGTCTGTCTTGACTTGAGGGTGTGGAACGGTAAGAGACTGCAGTCCTGCCCTTGGTGACCATCGCAACAACTCCAGTCCCAGGAAACAGTTTAACAATGCAAGGTCTATAAACTTTAAATATTCAGGAAAAATGCAAACCAAATGTGCTAAAAGCTTATCTAGAATGTATGAAGTCCATGCTAAAAGCTTACCTAGGATGTGGAAGATATATATGCTAATTCAAGTCTATTGAGAACTGAAACAAAAGGACCATTTGGCCTTTCTTCTCTGTGTAAAAGGGACTCAAAAATCTTGTTCGGGGCTCGGGATTGAAACAGAAAGCTCCCGAGTCCGCTTGGCTGTCAATAAACCATTTTTCCTTCTCAAAATCATTCCTGAGCCCTGGCCTCTCTCTACGCAAATAATTGAACCTCTCTCAAATTCTGCAACAATGAGAACCATCAATAAAACCACAAATCTTCGTAGCAGTCAGAATGTCTTTCATACAGAATAGGGTTTCTGAAGTTTCTTCTAAAATATACTGGTTCTTTTAAGGGAAAATCACTTTCAGTCCTCATAAAAGAATTAGCCTTTTGTACTATTTTAATACGTTAGATGATGACCATTAATAAAAGTAGCATAGTAAAAGGGAAGCACATGGTTCCTTTCCAATATATTCGTAGCAGGAACTGACAGTTTGACCAACCATTTTGAACAGTGTAACATACATTATTTCCTCCATGTTTATTGTGAATCTGTTATGTTCCAGATGCCATACAAGGTGCTGGTAAAACATCAGTGAACTGAAAAGACAACCCTTCCTCCTAGTAGTACATACATTTTCAGGAGGAAGAAAGTAAATGAGCAAATAATAGGTTGTGTTAGAGTTGAGGTTGTGAAATTTTAGGGAAGGCATTGCTGAGAACATAACATTTGAGAAGAAACTTGAAGAAAGTGAGGATATATGTGGTGGATAGAACATTCCAGCCACAGTAAACAACAAGTGAAAAGTCCTAGGAAAGGAAAGTGACTGACAGGTTCAGTACAGTGAAGAGACTAGTGTGACTGGAGTGAAGTGTGAATGAAGGCATGAGTAGCAGGAGTTGTAGTTAGAGGTAACTAGAGATGCCCAATTATGTAAGGGATTTTAGGCCATTGTAAGGACTTCTGCATTTATTCTGAAGAAGATGGGAAGCTGTTTGGAGGGTTTTGTGTACTTAAGTGACATGATCTGACATTTTCAAAGGATTTCTGATTGTTTTAAGAAATGACTTTAGGGAGGCAAGGGCACAAACATAAGATCTGTTAATAAATTATTGCAATAACCTAGGCGAGACTTAGTTGCAATAGTGATTTGATTCTGCCTGGCTTTTGAAGACAGAGCCGATAGGATTTTTTGATGGGTTGGGTATGCAGAGTATGAGAGAAAGAGGAAGTGAGATTGGAAGAATAGAGTTATCATCAGTGGAGTAAGGCAAGTCTGAAGGAGAAGCAGGTTTGCTGGTAGACTGTCTGAAAATCAATTTTGGTTGTGTTAAGTTTTGTTGGAAGAAATGTTGATTAAGCCACTGGATGAGGTATTAGGAAATCATAATTTTAGTTTCTGCTCTTCTAATAGCAGTATCCAGCTCCAGTGAGAAAATGAGTTTCCTCAGTTATAGAATGTGAGCATTAAATCAAATGATAGTACTAAGTGTTGCTTACTCCTTACCTCTTTCCCAACAGTATGATCGTTTTGTCTCATAAGTCAGTTATCAAGCCGAGATCAATGTTTAGGCTGTTTAGTCAAACTGCTGTATTGGACTTTCAATTAGAGCATCTTGGCTTTGTCTGTTTTTAGCTGTGTGATTTTGAACAAGCCACAAAAATTCTTTGAACTTAACAACATAAGTATAAAATGAGAATAAATTACAAGTACTAGTTATATACGTAGTACTGTAAAAAAAAATATATTTTTATTAAAGTTGTGAACTTACAAAACAATCATGCACATGTATAGAATTCCCATACAACACCCCTCCGTCAACACACTACATTGTTGTGGAACATTTGTTACAAATTTTATGAGATAACATCATCAGACTATTACCACTAACTATGGTCTGTAGTGTAAATTTGGTATATTTTTTCCATACCCCCCCAATTATTAACACAGTACATCTTTGGCATTGATACAAGAATATTACAGTATTGCTGTTGACTATAGTCCATAGGTTAGATTAATTTTATTTTCTCTATGCTTCTTCACATTCTTACAGCCTTGCAATAGAGATGTACATTTGTTCTAGTTCAAGAAGTTCTTGTAGTTGTACAATTAATCACAATTCTCATCCACCTCTGAGTTCACTGTTATTCAGTCCCTAGATTATTCTCTAGCTTTCTTTCTGTTGATATTTACATTCATAGGTTACCCCTTTCAGCCACAATGCCATTTTTCAACCAGCTATATTTGTTCTACTAATACATCAGCTGTATCCACTTCCACACATTTCAATCAAGTTAACTAAAACTTCTATATACATTAAGCATCAGTAACCATTCTCAGCCCTCCTCTTTATCTTCTAATAACTTTTATACTATAGTTTTAACTCCATGCATTTATTCTTCGTATTTAGTTCATATTAGTGAATTCATGCAATATTTGCCCATTTGTGTCTGGCTTATTTCAGTTAGTATAATGCTTTAAGTGTGTCCCAATTTCATTTCTTCTTAACAGCAGCATAGTATTCCATTGTGTGTATATACCATATTTTGTTTATCCACTTGATGGACACCTAAGTTGTTTCCATCTTTTGGCAATTGTGAATAATGCTGCTATGTACACCAGTGGCCAAATGTCTGTTCGTGTCACTATTTTCCATTGTTCTAAATATATTCCTAGTAGTGGAATTGCTGGATCATATGGCAGTTCTATATTTAGCTTCCTGAGAAACTGCTAAACTCTCTTCCACAGAGGCTACACCATTTTACATTCCTTCCAACAGAGAAAAGAGTGTTCCTATTTCTCCACATCCTCTTCAGCACCTACTGGTGTTTTTTTTTTTTTTAAAATGATGCCCATTCTATGCAGTATGAGATGATATCTTGTCATTTTGATTTGCATTTCCCTAATAGCTAGTGATACTGAACATTTTTCTTATGCTTTTTGGCCATGTATATTTCCTCTTTGGAGAAATGTCAAAGTCTTTTGCCCCTTTTTAAATTGGATTGCTTGCTCTTTTATTGTTTTGTTGTATGATCTCTTCATATAGCACAGACATCAAAACCTTATTGGATATGTGGTTTCCAAATATTTTCTCCCATTGAGTGGGCTGGCTTTTCACATTCATGATGAAGTCCTTTGCTTTTTGTTTTTTTTTTTAAGATTTATTTATTTATTTATTTCTCTCCCCTTCTCTCCCCCCCACCCCCGTTGTCTGTTCTCTGTGTCTATTTGCTGCGTCGTCTTTGTCCGCTTCTGTTGTTGTTAGCGGCACAGGAATCTGTGTTTCTTTTTGTTGCGTCATCTTGTTGTGTCAGCTCTCCATGTGGGTGGCGCCGTTCTTAGGCAGGCTGCACTTTCTTTCGTGCTGAGTGGCTCTCCTTAAGGGGCGTATTCCTTGCGCGTGGGCCTCCCCTACGCGGGGGACACCCCTGCCTGGCACGGCACTCCTTGCGCGCATCAGCACTGCGCGTGGGCCAGCTCCACAAGGGACAAGGAGGTCCGGGGTTTGAACTGTGGACCTCCCATGTGGTAGATGGACGCCCTAACCACTGGGCCAAGTCCACTGAAAGTTTTTAATTTTGAGGAGGTCCCATTTATCCATGTTTTCTTTTGTTGCTTATACTTTTGGTAAGGTTTAAGAATTCATCACCTACTACCAGGTCTTGGATGTTTCCCTACATTTTCTTCTAGGAGTTTTATGGTTCTAGCATTTATATACTATTTAGGTCTTTGATCCATTTTGAGTTAATTTTTGTATAAGCTGTGAGCTAAGGGTCCTCTTTCTTTCTTTTGGCTGTGTATATTCAGCTCTCCCAGCACCATTCGTTGAATATACTCTTCTGCCCCAGCTGGGTGAGTTTGACAGGCTTATACAAAAATCACTTGACCATAGATTTGAGGGGCTGTTTTGAACCATCAGTTCTATTTGTCTATGTGTTTATATTTATACCAATACCATGTGTTTACTACTGTATCTAGGTAAAATGATTTGAAGTCTGTAAGTGAGAGTCCTTCAACTTTGCATTTCCTTTTTAAGATATTTCTGGCTCTTAGGGGCCCCTCAGCTTCCAAATTAATTTTTATAATTGTGTTTTTCATTTCTTTAGAAAATGCTTATGGAATTTTTATCAGTATTGCATTTAATCTCTATATCAATTTGGGTAGAATCAACATCTTAATGATATTTACCCTTCCAATCCATAAGCATGGTATGTTCTTCCCTTTTTTTAGGTCTTTTTAAAAAATTTCTTTTAGCAATGCATTGTAGTTTTCTGAATACAAGTACTTTATGTCTCTGGTTAAGTTTATTCCTAAATATTGGAATCTTTTAGTTGCTATTGTAAATGGAATTTTTTTTCTGACTTCCTTCTCAGATGGCTCATTACTTGTGTATAAAAACAACACTGATTTTTGTGTATTAATCTTGTATCCTGCCACTCTGCTGAAATAATTTTTTTAGCTCTAGCAACTTGTAGATTTTTTGGGACTTTCTAGGTATAGATTCATATCATCAGCTAATAGCAAAAGTTTTGCTTCTTCCTTTCTAATTTTGATGCCTTTTATTTCTTTTTCTTTCCTGAAAAAAAACCTCTAACAGTATATTAAAAAGAGTGGTGACAGTGGACATGTTTTTCTTGTTCCCTATCTCAATGGAAAAGGTTTCAGTCTTTCACCATTGAGTACAGTGTTAGCTGTGGGGTTTTCATATAAGGCCTTTATCATGAGATGAGAATGTTTTCTCCAATTCCTATCTTTTGTAGTATTTTTATAAAGAAAGGATGCTGTACTTTATCAAATGCCTTTTCTGTATCAATTTTGACAAGCATGATTTTTCTTCTTTGATTTATTAATGTGGTATATTACGGTGATTGATTTTTGTGTTGAACCCCTTTGTATGTCTGGTAGGAAACCCACCTGATCATGATGAGTACTTCTTTTAATGGGTGGTTAGATCCAGTTAGCAACTATTTTGTTGAGGATTTTTGCATCTGTATTCATTTAGGGAAATGTGTCTATAACTTTTTTTTTCCCCTGTAATTTCTTTATCTGGCTTTCATATTAGGGTGATATTGGCTTCATAGAATAAGTTTTGGTAGCATTCTTTCTCCTTCAGTTTTTTTGGAAGAGTTTGAGTAACATTGGAATTAAATCTCCTTTGAATGATTGGTAGAACTCACCAGTGGTCCTGGGCTTTTCATTTTGGGGTATTGTTGTATGACTGTTTCAATCTCTTTACTTGTGATTGGTTTGTTGAGGTCTTCTGTTTCTTCTAAGGTGAGTATATGTTCTTTGTGTGTTCTTGGGAATTTTTTTCATTTCATCTACATTGTTTGTTGGCATACAGTTGTTTGTAGTATCCTCTTATGATCTCCTTTCTGTGGGGTCAGTAGTAATGTCTCCATTTTCATTTTTTATTTTATTTGCATTTTTTTTTGTCAGTCTAGGTAAAAGTTTGTTGATTTTGTTAATATTCTCAAAGAACCAACTTTTGGTTTTATTAATTCTGTTGTTTTTTGTTTGTTTGGCCTGAATTTCGTTTATTTCTGCTCTGTTCTGTGTTATTTCATTCTTGTAGCTTTGGGAATAGTTTCCTATTCTTTTTCTAGTTCCTTCAGCTGTGCAGTTAGGCCTCTGATTTTAGCTCTTCTTTATTAATGTAACCATTGAGGGCTATAAATTTCCCTCACAGCATTGTTTTTGCTGCATCCCATGGGTTCTGATGTGTTTTGTTCTCATTTTCATTCATCTTAAGGTATATATTGATTTCTCTTGCAATATCTTTTTTGACCTTCTGATTAAGTGGGTTGTTTAATTGCCATGTATTTGTGAATTTTCCCTTTTTCACCTGTTGTTGATTTTGAACTTTATTCCATTGTGATCAAAGTGCTTTGCATAATTTTGATCTTTTAAATTTATTGAGATCCAAGGTCTATCCTGGATAAAGATCCGTGAGCATTTGAAAAGAATGTATATCCTGCTGTTTTGAGGTGCAGTGTTCCATTTATGTCTTTTATGTTTAGTCCATTTACCATATTATTCAAGCTCCAGTTTCTTTATTGATCCTCTGCCTAAATGTTTTGTCCAGTGCTGGGAGTGGTTTATTGATGTCTCCAACTATTATTGTAGAGGCATTTGTTCCTCCCTTTAGTTTTGTCGGTGTTTGCCTCATGTAATTTGAGGCATCCTGATTAGGTGCTTATACATTTATGATTGTTATTTCTTTCTGGTGAATTGCCAGTTTTATTAGTGTATAATGTCATTCCTTGCTTTTAGTAAATTTTTGCATTTAAAGTTTATATTTTCTGGTGTAAGTATAGCTCCTCCAGCTTTTCCTTTTTTGGTTACCACATACTTGGACTATCTTTTCCCAGCCTTTCACTTTCAATCTATTGGTATACTTGGGTCTAAGGTGAGTTTCTTGTAGACAGTATATAGATGGCTCATATTTTCTTATCCTTTCTGCCATCTGTGTCTTTTGCTTGGGGAATTTAATCCATTATCATTCAATGTTATTACTTTAAAGGTAGTTACACTTCACCCATTTTGACCTTCGGGTTTTATATGTCATATCTTGTTTTCACCACTCTTTTTATACCTGCATTTACTTTTACTGATATAATCTTCATTTCTAGACTCTTTTCCAAGGTCTCCTGTCTTTTTCTTTTCAGGCTGTCATATTCCCTTTAGTATTTCCTGCAAAGCCAGTGTCTTTGTTACAGATTCTTTCAGTTTCTGTTTATCTGTGAATATTCTAAACTCACCCTCATTTTTGAAAGACAATCATGCTGGATATAAAGTTGTTGGCTGGCAGTTTTTCTCTTGCAGTATCTTAAATATATCATCACTGCCTTCTTAGCTCCATGGTTTCTGATGAGAAATCAGCACTTAATCTCATTGGGTATCTCTTATATGTGATGCATCACTTTTCTCTTTCTGCCCTCAGAATTCTCTTTTTTCTTTGGCATTTGACATTGTGGTTAGAATATGTCTTGGAGTCTGTCTGTTCAGATTTATTTGGATAGGAGTACATTGTACTTTTTGGACATATAATTATCTACATCCTTCAATAGGGTTAGAAAGTTTTCTATTGTTATTTCTTCAGATATTCTTTCTGCCCTTTCCTCTACTTTTTTCCTTCTGGGACACCCATGACATGTATATTTGCACATCCCTTGCTATCATTTATTTCCCTGAGACCCTTTTCAATTTTTTCCATTCTTTGGATGTTTCCTTTGGAGGCTGCATCTTCAAGTTCATTCATCCTTTCTTCTGTCTCCACAAAACTGTTATATGCCTCCAGTATTTTTTAAAAATAATTTCCTCCCTCTTGGGATGGCTCCCTCCTCTGTTTGCTCATTGTTTTTTTTTTTTTTTTCTCATCTGCTTATTGTTTTTGCTCAGTTTTCTTGTTGGTTTTTTGTTTGTTTTTTGCTCAATGTCTGCTCATTGTCTTCTTGTTGCTTATTTTTCTTCTTTAGGAGGCACCAGAAATCAAACCCAGGACCTCCCACATGAGATGCAGGTGCACACCTGCCCTTGCCACATCTGCTCCCCTCCAGAGTATCTTTTTTTAAAGATTTATTTTTTTTATTTATTCTCCCCTGCCCTCATTGTTTGAGGTCATTGTCTGTTCTCTGTGTCCATTCACGGTGTGCTCTCTGTGTCTGCTCATCTTCTCTTTAGGAGGCACCAGGAACTAAACCTTGGACCTCCCATGTGGGAGAGAGGCGCTCAATCACTTGAGCCACCTCAGCTCCCTGGTTTTTTATGTCTGTCATTTTCTTTCCTCTTTGTGTCTCTTTGTTGCATCATCTTGTTGTGTCAGCTCACCATGCCTGCCCATCATGCCAACTCACCTTCTGCAGGTGACCAAGAGCTGAATCTGGGACCTCCCATGTGGTAGGGAAGCCCAGTCGCTTGAGCCACATTCACTTCTCCAGTGTATTTTTAAATTCCTTTATTGTTCCTTTCATTCCCAAAAGTTCTGCTATTCTTCTATATATGCTTTCAAATTCTTCTTTGAGCTCACCCTCTATCTTCTAAATATCCTTAGTCTCTTCATCTATCTCATTGATTTTTATTAAAGAGATGTTTAAAACCTGTTATTAGTTGTCTCAACTCTTTTATGTCTTCTGGAGACTTATTTTGCTCCTTTGGGCCATATCTTCCTGTTTCTTGGTATAGATTGTAATTTTTTGTTGGTTATCTTGGCAGCTGGCTTTCTAGATGTATTTATTCTAGGTAAAATTTTTCTCTTTAGTTTAGGGCTGTCTTGCCCTATTCCCTAGCTGGTTGTATAGTAGGAGCCAAGGATAGAGTTGGTAAGCTTTGGAGGTTGAAGCTTCCCATGTTGCTCCAGGAACTGATGAACCTTCTCTGCCTGAGGTAGGGGTGGAGCCATAGCCATGTGTAGTAATCCAAGCTGTGCAGGTCAAGACTGTCTGTAGTTGTTCCTTCCTCCCCTGCCTGGGCAGGGATGGAGCTCTAGATGTGGGCAGTGAACTAATCCATTTAAACTGACCACAGTTGGCCAGGTAGACTTCCAGAGCTCCAGCCCCTCTGGAATACCCAAAAATGTGGACCAAAAGTGTCTACAGTTGTCCTTACAGGCTGAGGAAGTACTGTCCCTTATGCCCTTTATGGGTTGAGGATGGAACAACAAGCACCTAGCAAGCTAGTCCATGTGGGCTGAAACCGCCTCCAGTTCCCCAGAGAGGCTGAAGAAACACCACATCTCCCCTCCTATCCTGTTGACTGGTGGGAATTTAGCACCAGATATCTTATTATGCAGTCTGTGTTGGCTGAAAGCACCAGTAGTTGTCTGGAGAGACCGGTCCAAGTCCTGCCAGCTTCCTCCCTGCCTGGGGTAGGGCTGGGGCCTAGGCTAGGGCTGCAATCTGATCTGGGCTTAAAGAAGCCAGTCCCTACTGTGACTGTGAGTTTCAATCAGCTTTGCTTGCCCTCAAGGTGGGGGTGGAGTTAAAATGGTGGCTACCGGCCTCTTTCTGACTTGGAGTGGTTCAAACTTTAGCTTTTCTTAGGATTATACTTTAGCCAGCCACATTTACCAATCAGTAGCTGAAGCTGCTACCTGACTGTCTTTCTGCCAAGTTTTTGGGAAATGGAGCTTCCAAATCCAGCTATAGAATAGCTCGTGAGGTGGCTTGTACCACCCATGGAGGATGGGCACTGGCCTCTGGGGCATGGAATACTCTAATCATGAATCTTCACTGCAGATGGGCAGTTTCCTTCATCTCTTCTTTAAAGGGTGTTGCAGGATCTCTTCTGTTCTCTGGGTACCTCAAACATGTGCTTCAGGTAGCTCTGGGTGATTACTAATGGCCTATAGGACGAGCTGACTCTTGGAGCCACTCTGCCGCCATGTTGGTTGCTTCTTTCCTTAAGTAGTACTTTGAACTATATAGCACTCACTGGGTTCAGACGTAAATGACTGAAAAAGGTAATGAAACAAGAATTTTGGAGTTCACATCTGTTAGTTCCTTTCTGTAAGTTTTATTTGAAAGATTGAGCCATGCCCTAGCCACCTGTTTCCTTTAGTAGTTTATTTATTGGACTGGGAATTATACATTGAAACTTTAAGCATAGGACTTGGCCTTAGATTTTGTGTTCTGAGAAGATGGACATAAAACATTTTTTTCTCTTGCTGTACTATAGTATTTGGATAGGTTGATATAGAAAAATGGAAGATGCCAAAGAAGGCAAAAGAAACCCCAAAAACATTAGCCTTGTATCCTTAGCTTTAGAATTTTATTACTATAAGAAATTTAAATAGTGTTCTCCTTTAACCTTATCTTTTAAAAATAGGGGTTCTTGGACAGGGGCCCATGGACCCCTTAGATTTCAGGGGATCTGTGAGCTTGAATTGAAAAAAGTCAACTTGTTACCATTATTTTCTCTTACCTCTGATGTTGAGTGTAATAAAACCATCTGCCGCTATATTCTGAGAAGTGGTCCGTGGTTTTCACCTGACTGGCAGTGAGGTCCAGGAAACAAAAAAAGGTTAAGAACCCCTATTTTCTGTTTTAAAAGATGGATCAAATGAGGCTTATGAAAATAACATTATTGGTGAAAATGCTAAATTTGTACTTTGTGGCTGAGATTTGTTAGAATTGTTCACTAAGCTTGTACCAAATGTGGAGGCCCAAACTGATGGAGGAATGTTGTGAATGAGGCTTTTGAGACTTTAGTTTGCTTGATTATATTCAGATCTATCCTTTTAAGCCATTCTATGGGGCAATTTCTCCAGAGGGCCATATTGCTTGCTTCTTTGAATTTGGGAATGGTACTCATTGACTAAATTAGAATTTGCTTCTATTTGGCTTTTAGGCTTTAGTAATTCTGCAAATTCTGTGGAAGACAGCAGTTTAGTTACGGAAGAAAGTATTACTACACAGTATAGGTGTGCTGACATATTACCTTAATTAATGTGTGCATAGTTATATAATATGACTCAGAGATATTAAAAAACTTCCAGTGTGACATAGCTAGTAAGAGTTTGAAATGGGTTTTTAGCTTCAAAGTTCATACTCTTTGCATTGCTGAACTGCCTCAGGAGCAGAGTTTGCAGTGGGGTAGGGTATCCAAA
Source organism: Dasypus novemcinctus (assembly GCF_030445035.2). Taxonomy (NCBI): domain Eukaryota; kingdom Metazoa; phylum Chordata; class Mammalia; order Cingulata; family Dasypodidae; genus Dasypus; species Dasypus novemcinctus. The sequence continues at coordinate 41,126,453 of NC_080683.1, read as the reverse complement.
GAGCTGGATAAAGCTGCTGCAGCCTTATTCATTCTCAGTAATTGTGGTTAACCTTATCTACTTTCTTTGAGTTCAGTTTAGTTCATATTATTTTACTAACTTTATTGATTAATTTTAACTATATTCAACTGAGCTTAAAGTTAAATGATTTTGAAGTTTGAATGTATTTTAGCATTCTGAATAGTATATGTGCGTTCTAGATCTATTCAACTTTTTAATTTTATTATTTCTGAATAGTTTTGACTTTTCAGTATATTAGCCAGTATCTTCATAGATGATTTTTAATCACTGCTATGCATATTGCTGCATTAAATTATTTTTAATGAAAGTAGATGATTATCATACTCATGAATTTACAACAAAATAAGGCTAAATTTTGCTAGTACTAGTATTTAACTTGTATATTTTTTCTACTTGGAAAGCTGTGCACTACTTAAGTAACTCATGTGAATATGTATTTATCTGTTCTCCAGATATTTATTAAACTCGTATAATGTGTCAGGCACTGTATTAAGCACTGGGGATACGTTGAAGAAAGAAGATAGGCACATTTCCTGGCACTTATTACAGGGGAGATGGCAAAAACAGGAAGGGGGTTGGAAATCAATATTGTATTAAGTGTTTTCAAGGAAACAGATGAATTGCTAAATAGAGAATGCCAGGTTAGTTAGTGAAGGTGCTGTTTATGCTGAGGATTAGAAAGCAGTCAGCTTTATAAAAAGCAGGGAGAAGAGCATTCCAGGAAAATGGAACAACATATGAGAAGGTTCTGTGGTATGAGAAAGCTTAGAATACACAAGGAACTGAAATAAGAAAAGCATACCTTGAGCTTTCTTGCTAATAGGAAGGAACACTGAAGAAATTGAAGAGTTAGGGCCTTAGAAACCATAGTAACGTTTTCTAAATATAGTGGGAATCCAGTGAAGTGGTTTAAGCAGGGAACTGACCTGCTATTATTTTGATCTTAGATTAAAATATTTTTCTCTTTGCTATAGAAAATGAATAGCAAAGGGATCAGGGGTAGAAATAGTGGGGCCTGTTTCAGGCAAGAGAAGCTGTTGATCTGAATAGGAGTGGGGATGGTGAAAATGGGTTATAATGGAAACACAAGTTGATAGCTCTGTCTTGTGTCTGAGAAGGAGATTGGCTGTGACTTGCTGATGAATTGCCTGGGGACAAGAGAGGGAGAAATTACTGCTCTTTTGTTGCTGACTTGAACTTCTGGGTGGATAGCACCTATTTTAGTCTGCTACACTACCATAATACAATGTACCAGAAATGGGTTGGCTTTTACAATGAGAATTTATTAACTTACAAGCTTACAGTTCTAAGACTGTAAAAATGTCCAAATTAAGGCATCATCAGGTGATGCTCTCTCCTCAGTGACCAGCTGCTGGCAATCCTGGTCTCCTCTGTCACATGGCAAGGCACATGGCTGTGTCTGCTGGTCTTTTCCTTCTCTCCTAAGTTTCATTGCTTTCAGCTTCTTGGTTTTGTGGCTTTCTCCTGTGGCTTTCTCTCTGTCTCTCTCTATATTCATCCCAATTATAAAGAACTCTAGTAAGAGGATTAATACCCACCCTGGGCCACACCTTACTGAAGTACCTAATCAGAGGCCCTTAACCAAAATAACCTAATCAAAAGAGCCCACCCACAATAGGTTCATACCAATAAGAAAAGACCAACTTTAAGAAAATGATTTTCTGGGGCACACACATTCTTGAACCACCACAGCACCATTTTCTGTCATTTAAAAAATGGCAAAAACTAGAATTTAGTGTGAACATTTTAAATTTGTGGTGTGTGCATCATCAAAGAAGTATCAAGAAAGCAACTACATATGCAGGATTGAAATTTAAAGGCTGGGCAAAAGGTATAGATATTGAATTTATTACCATAAGAATGGTATTTAAAGCAATAGGAATGAGTGGTAAGTATAATGAAGAGTCTGAATAAGGAGAAAGAGGAAGAGGCCCAGGATCAAGCTCTGAGGAAAGCCAAGATTTAGAGAGAGAGACTGAAGAGGAGGATATAAGAAAGGAAATTGAAGAGGAGAGCTAATGCCGTAGGGGAGGAAGTCAGAAGATTTTGTAGTTTGGGAAGCTAGGAGAGACCAAGTGTTGCAAGTATGAATAAGTTCTTAATTGAGTCAAATTTTTCTGAATAAAGGAGAATAGGATGAAAATCAAGAATTATCTTTTGGATTTGCAAACATGCTGTTCATTGGTGACAATGAGCATTTTCTGTGTAGTAATAGGGACCAAGGCTAGATGGAAATGGCTTCAGGGGTGAATGTAAAGGAGGGAAATGGGAATGACCAGGGGTCAGCAAATTATGGCTCATGGGCCAAATTCAGCCTGCTGCTGTTTTTCTAACACAGTCACACTCATTCTTTTCCATATCATCTGTAGTGGCTGCCTTCGTGCCACAATGACAGTTGAATAGATAAAACAGACTGTATGGCTTGCAGAGTCTAAAATATTTACTATATGGCCCTTTATAGAAAAGTTTTTCTATTGCCTGGACTAGACAACTCTTTTATCAAATTTAACCTTGAAGTAGAGCAGAGAAATAGGATTGCTTTACCTCATACCACTCCAGCCAAGGGAGAATTTTGTTTGTTTCCTTTTGAAGTTGGGAAAATTTTATTTGCTGTTAAGTATGAGCAAGGAATTAACAATGCTAGTGAAAGAGGTTGTATCAAGTGAGAGGGAACCTCTGTATAGTGATGGAAAGGCTTTTCTTCCATTGTTAGGTGAGGACAAAAATGAAAGTAAGTGCAGGTAGGTGCATAGCTTTGGTGGGTGTATTAGTCAGACAAAGGGGTGCTGATGCAAAATACCAGAAACTACTGGTTGGTTTTTATAAAGGGTATTTGTTTGGGGTAGGAGCTTAAAGATACCAGGTCATAAAACATAAGTTACTTCCCTCACCAAAGGGTTGGAGCAAGATGACTGCTGACATCTGTGAGGGTTCAGGCTTCCTGGGTTCTTCCCTTCCAGGGTCTTGCTTCTCTCTGGGTTCAGGGTTCCTCTTTTCCCAGGGCTTGCTTCTTTCCAGGTTTAGGGTTCCTCTCTTCCTGGGGCTCCAGCTTAAGGATTCAGCATCAAACTCCAACATCAAAAACCCTTAACTCTGTCCTTTGCCATGCCTTTTATCTGAGTCCCCACTGGCACAAAAGGTTCACATAATTACTAAATTAAGTAAACCTATGAATTCAGTATAATCTAATATGCCCAGAGAAAAAGATCAGTTTACAAACATAGTCCAGTATTTCTTTTTAGAATTCATCAATAATATCAAACTGCTACAGTGGGCAAATAAAAGATTTTGCCTCTGATTGGCCTTTATTTTCTCATTGATATCTTAGGTGAGGTTGTAAGCTGAAAGCACTTATATAGGGGAGGATGTGTGGACTCTGGTATTTCACAGGCCTAAACTTTGTGAATAAAAGTGTTTTGTTATCCAAGGAAGTATTGTTCTTGTCACCATAAGTGAAGTATTTTAATGAGGTAAATTTTAAATTAACTAAATTTCCTAAAATTTATTGAAGATAACGTACATTTTACTTCTTTTAAGTGATGTATTTTAACTGATAAAATGGTAGATAATTTTATGGTAAAGATAAGATCTAGGTATAACTAATTCATGCAGCTTATATTTTGGAGCACTTGTATGTTGGGTGCTTTCCTGAGTCTTGGAGATAAAGATGGAAGGCCATGATTGCTGTCTTCAAGATTCAAAAAGGAGAGGCATGAAAATAATTTGAATTACAATGTTTAAGAGCTCTAATAAGAGATACACACCAGATGTTGAGTATGGAGGAGCAGGCCCCTATTCTGCCTTTTAAAGTCAGGGAAAATCTAAGAGAGGAAGGAATATTTGAATTGAGAATTGAAGGAGTAGAAATTGGTCAGCAGACTAGATTAAAAAGAAGTTGAGGAGGTTGAGGATAGCATGGACTATATGAAGAATGACATATAAGAAGTATGTGAATTTAAAACCAAAAAAGAAAAAAGTTATGGTGACATTTCAAGTGTTTGTATGACCAACTAACAGAACATGGTGTTAATCAGGTAGGGAGACTCTGGGTCTTATATACAATATTTAAGAATATTTATGTTTTATCCTACTGGGCAATCACGATGACAACGAAGATGTGCATGTATTTGTGTGTATGAATGCTTGAAAGTAAGTACACGTATATGAATTTGTTTTAAGAGTTACTTGTAGCACTGTGAAGGATCTCTTTGAAAGGGGTATTTGGGTATTTGAGGTGGAGAAGTAGTATATAAATGGTAGGTAGGCAGACCATTTAGACAACCATTGTAATAGTTGAGGTAAAAGATTTGGATTTGAACTAGGTAGTTATAAAGACAGGAGAGCAGAAGAAATAGAAAAGAAAAGCTATCTCAAAAGATAAATATGACTTGCTTGTTGAGTAAGTGTAGATAGAAGTAAAAATCTTATTTTCAGTTCTGCTGAATTCATAATTTTAATTTGATATCTTCCTAAATTCATTAGCTTTTCTTTTGTTCTCTGCCTGAAGAGATCATCTATATTAAGCTAATTCAGTGAGTCAAATCAGGCATAAAAAATATTTTTAATAAACATTTTTTTCTCATTTTTACTCTTTTCAAGGTGTATAGGAAAAATTTCATCATACTGAACTCCAGTTCTTATTGTGACCTAGTATCATATTACTAAACTCCAGAACTAAGGCTGGCATCTGTACCTCAAACTGATATCTTGATACTGAATATTCTAAGTATGAATGCTATTTATAGATATTTGTAATCCATAGTTCTATTTTCATAGAACTGTAGATAATATTTTGTATAATATAGAAGTTTTTGTTCTCCTATGCTCATGGAGTTATTCCCAAGTGACAAGTTCAAAATACACTTCCGGGAAAATATACTGTCCAGTAGGTTTTTATTGCATAGTTTAAACATCTGTTCAAATGCTATTTAAATTAATATCATGTAAGTATAAAATGCAAGTTATTTTTTTATTTTTTGATTACTCCTCTCTGCTTTTGATTTTTACAGGTGAGCCAACACATAATTAACTTTTTGTATTTATTGCTCAGTGCCTGTGACTAATCATTTTTCTTTCTAAAAGTGGTGAGAAATAACTCTTTAGGATTAAGAAGAGTAAACTGAAGTTAATGCAAATCATTAGAAATTTAAATAAATGTAAATAACTTCCTGACACAATCTGTCCATAAGAATATCAGCAGTATCAAAGAATAAAGGTTCATTTTACAGTAATTACTTTGTTTTGCTTGAATATATTAACAAACATTAGGTAAGTATAGATATCTTAATATATTGTTGAACTCATTCAGTTCTTTCTTTTTACAAAATGAAATCTTACTCCTATACAATTTACAATTTTAAATTATTATTAAAATTAGGTGGGAATGACTGGTATTAGAGTTACTTCTTGCTCTCCTATTTGATTCTCAACATATACAATCTAAAGAATACCTAGCCCTTTACCGTAATCTTTTGTTTTTCTTTTATATTTATCTGGGCTAGATGGTCAGGTGACCTTCTAAATGTATTATGTCTATTGGGTACACTTTTGAAGGATATAGAAAAATACTAAGAGGAAAGCAAAAATCACCTCTAATCCTTCAAAGAGTATCTACTATTATTTTAGTATGTTTCCTCTCTACACATAAATGTATTGAGATAATTGTATATATTTATATTCGATTCACTGATTTAACACAGACATACTTAACCTTTTGTGTGTGTGTGCCATGGACCATTTAGACAATTGTAAGACTATAACTACTACCAAAATATTTTTAAATGCAAAAAAAAAATACATAGGATTTAAAAAGAAACCTATTATATTGACTGAAGTAATAAACTATTGAAACAAATTCATGATATAGTTAATACCCAAATGAGAAGCTTTTCAGAATTTTCTGTAGATGGTGCAGATTTGATTTATTAATTCTTTTGGGGGAAAAGTAGATCCTTGTTTTTAAAAATTCCAAAAAAAAACTAATAGATTCCTTTTATTCATCCTTTTATGTTTAGAACCGTTAAAAATATTTATTTTCTCCTTTGTAGTGCTTTTGTTCCACTGAATGTTCCCAATAACAAAAATTCTACAGAGTGGGAAAAAGTGAAATTCCTATTTGAAGAACTTGGAAGTAGTCGTAAGTATATTCTTTCGGGGGAAATGTCCGTAATAACCTGTATGTCATGATTCTTGGCGCTCTTTAGAGAAGTAACCTATTTTAAGAATTTTACACCACAAGTCTTCTAATTGGTGCTTAAAAGTGTACTTCTAGCCATGTTGTTATTACATAGTCTCTTGACTTCTTCATAAAGTTACTTACTGTGTTGGAAAGAAAATACAATCTTTTCTCAGTGTATTTTAGTAGTGAGGATCTTATCAATTCTATGTCATCTTTAATTCTCTTAGAATATGTAAAGAAATATACTAGATTGGTATTTTTAATTTTGAAAAATGAAAGAACGATATTGCTGTTTGAGATTGAGATTAAGTAAACTTTTATGTGGGATATACATAATAGAGGTTATGTGTGTATTAAATAGTATTTTACTATAAATTTACCTCACCAAACATTTTGGAATTGAATTCTTATTCAGGAGTTTTCCTTACCTTAATCATGAGAAGTACATTTTTTAGAGGTTCAGGGAGTTAGGTTAAGAAAATTGCTTAATCATTGAAAAAATAGTTTTGTCATTAAAAACTGACATTGAATAAGAATTGTACCATTTTACTCAAATTTCATTTGCATTTGAACTTGGTAGCTTTATTTTCAAAGAAACCTGGAATACTTATTTTGTAAACATTATGCCAAAAAATTTCATTGCTTTTGTTTATATTTACTCTTTCTAATAGGTACTGTACATTACTTGATCAGCACTTCTCTGTGTACCCAGATAAAACATTAAATATTGATATTAAATTAAGTCTTTGCGCCTTTGCTGTATATAAGTTTAATTTTATTGCTATAAATTTCAGTTCATTAGTATCTTGCTGATAACAGCAAGAATGAGGATAACAGACCTTGCATCTACTAATACTGAATTGTCATCTGATCTGATTGCTGAGGAATAACTTGCATCTGTTCTTGCAGTTAAATCCTTCAGCTCTTGTGTAACTATTTTTCTGCCCTAAATGTTATTTTATGTTATACTAATCTTTGAGTAGTAATGTAGTTAACTTAATATAAACTGTATCAGTGATTAGATAGGTAGCATCATTCTAAACTCTGCAATTTTCACTCTTTTTTTTTATTTCAAATCTTAAACACGGTATACTCATAAATATAGCAAAGTTATCATTTTAGATCAACTGTCTTTTTAGTTGTAAAATAGTCACTCAACTATTCTTAATTTCTAGCTTTATTTTCCCTCACTTCACCTCCCTGCATGTTCTAGGGATCAAGGATAACTAACTTTTTTATTAGGAGGCACTGGGGATTGACCCAGGATCTTGTACATGGGAAGCAGGTGCTCAACTACTGAGTTATACCTGCTCCCCTCTAACCTTTAAAAAAATTTTAATGATATAATTTACATATAAATTAAACTACATGTAATTAATTTACGCCTGACCCCATAGGGGGGGAAAAGTATCATAAGTGTATATTCTGAGACAGTGTATGCCAACAAATTAGACAAAGTAGATGAAATGGACAAATTCCTAAAAACATAGAAACAACCTACAGTGACTCCACAGGAAATATAGAAACCCACCAAACCAGTCACATTTAAAAAGATTGAATCAGTCATCAAAAATCTCCCAAAAAAGAGAAGTCCACGACCAGGAGGCTTCACAGGTAACTTCTACCACACATTTTGAGAAGAATTACCCAACACATTTTATGAAGCCAACATCACCATAATGTCAAAGCCAGATAGAGTTACTAAAAGAAGAGAAAATTGCAGAGCAATATCTCTAATGAACATAGATATAAAAGTTCTCAACAAAATACATGCAAATCGAATCCAACAGCTTATTGAAAGAATTATACACCACCATCATTTGGGTTTTATTCCTGATATGCAAGGGTGGTTCAACATAAGAAAATCAATTACATTAACACATTAACAATTCAAAGGAAAAAAAAAGTGATCATTTTTGATTGATACAGAAAAGGCATTCAACAAAATCAAGCATCCTTTCTTGATAAAAACAGTTTGAAAGACAGGAATAGAAGAAAAATTCCTCAATATGATAAGGGACATACGTTTCAAAAACCCACAGCCAACATTCTGCTCAATGGGGAAAGGTTGAAAGCTTTCTCTTTAAGATCAGGAACAAGACAGGATACCCACTGTCATCACTGTTAATCATGTTGTGCTAGAAGTCCTAGCTAGAGCAATTAGACAAGAAAGAAAAGTAAAAGCGTTCAAATAGGAAAAGGAAATAAAACTCTAACTATTCTCAGATGACAGGATACTATTTATTTATTTTTAAAATTTATTAGGTTTTTTTTTTTAGAATTATTAGCTAATTTTATTGAGCTAAACAAATACCCTAAATGCATGTAGGAAGCCAGCAAGTGACTACAAAGTTGTAGTGGATTTTCAGCTTTATTTATATAGAATTAAAGCAGTTGTACGTATCAGTCTATTTCTAGTAGATTTTCAGCAGATATTCAATTTATGCTTATAATTACATTGAGCTTACTTGGATGTCCTATTTTCCATACTTCTTTATTAGGCCTTCTATATCATTTTGCACTTAATTCTTTTTTTTTAATAATTTTCTTAATTTTTAAAGAAGCTTTAGATTACATAAATGTTACATAAAAAAATAAGAGATTCTCATATGCCTCACTCCCTCCCCCCACACTTTCCCACATTAACAGCATCCTTCATTAGTGTGGGACATTTGTTACAATTGATGAACCCATTTTGAAGCTTTGCTACTAACCATGGACTACAGTTTACATTATAGTTTACACTTTGTCCCACACAATTTTGTAAGTTATGACAAAATACAAAATGGCCTGTATCCATCACTGCGAAGTCATGCAGGACAAATCCAATGTCCTGAAAATGCCCCCATATTACACTATTCTTCCCTCTCCCATCCCTCAGAATCTCTGATTGCCACTGCCTTTATATTAATAATAAGACTTCTTCCATTGATTAAATATAATGAATCTATACTAGAAAAATATTAAGTTTGCTTTAGTCCATTGCTCATTCCCCAGTCTTGAGGATTTGGGGATGGTGATGCCCCACTCTGCTTCTAATTGAGAGGGGGCTTAGATCCAATGGGCAGATGGATGGACCTATCTTGCTTGCAGTTTCAGACACTCTTTTTCTTGGGATGTGTGTTGTCCATCATCATCTCATTGTCCTGAATGAGTCCAGTGAACTGGACAGTAGGTATTACATCTCTGCTGAAATTCAGGGCTCAACTGGCACATGGAAGGACAAAGATTTAAGTCTCTGGAATATATGTTTTATCAAGTATAGTGCTAACTCTGGGTTCAAATAAAAGAGGCAGAAGAGCAATGTGTAGAGAACCTATAAATGAGTCTTACTCTGTTACACTAGGGAGTATAAATTCCAAAGTAAGGCCCACTGACAGGCTACTGAATTTCTGAGCTATTGCCCTGCTTATAATTTGGATATCTCTGGAGCCTTCAGGAGCCCTGCTATTTGAGGCACTGTTTATTGTGGCAATCAGTGAGATCCTGCTAAGACATGCGTAAGTGTAACCTGTGGAATGACCTCTGGACTCACTTTGAAATCTCTTAGCCATGAAAACTTAATTGTGTTTACCATTTCCCACATTTGGTCAAGATCTTTTACCAGATGAATTGCTTGTTGGTGCTTGGTAATAATCCCTCAGTGCTAGGGAGTCTCATCAGGGAGTCTTATTGCCAGTAGGCCAGTAGTCACATCCCATGCTGGGGTGGGAGGGAGGTAGGGGTAGTGCATTTACATGCTGACTTTGACTGAGAGAGAGGTCACATTTGAGCATCAAGTTGGTTTTCAGGAGATAACTCTTAGGCAGTATGTTATACTAGGCCAAGTTTCATTTTCACAAGAAAAAGTTCATAAGTACAATCATCAGTGTCAAGGGTCTGGCATAATGATCTGTCTTCCTTCAGTAGACATTGCCCTTGCACTGGGGGGATTCTTGCTGTCCTATTAGAGAATGTGGCAGAACTCCCCAGGATGGGAATTCAATATTTGTTCTGTTATTGTGTGAATCTCCACACCCCCCCGCTCACTTACCAGACAATGTCCCATGAAAACTTGAACATATTGATATGTCTTAGAAGCGTGCTCCAGGTGAACCCCTTCCCATGTGTCCCCACATCACTGACACCCCACATCAGTGATCCTCCCCCACCACTTCTGTGATCCTTCTGTGAGACATGATACTATTTAGAAAATCCAAAATATCTACAAGGCTGTTAGAGCTAGTAAGTAAGTTCAGGAAAGTGGCAGAATACAAGATCAACATTAACAGGTTAGTAGTGTTTCTATACAATAGTAATGAGCAAGCTGAAGAGGAAATCAAGAAAAAAAACATTCTATTCCCATTAGCAACAAAAGGTTCAAATACCTACAAATTAATTTAACCCAGAATGTAATGGATCTATATTCAGAAAACTACAAAACACTGCTAAAAGAAATCAAAGAAGACCTAGACAAATGGAAGGACATTCCATCTTCATGGATTGGAATACTAAAATTCGTGAAGGGTCAATTCTACCCAAATTGATTTATATATGCAGTGCAATACCAATCAAAAACAGTTGCCAAAACAGCATGGTATTAGCATAAAGATAGACACGTGGATCAATGGAATCAAATTGAGAGACAGAAATAGTCCCTCATCTCTATGGTCAACTGAGATTTGATGAACCTACCAAGTCTACTTTTCTGTGACAGAACAGTCTCTTCAACAATTGGTGCTGGGAGAACTGGATATCCATATCTAAAATAATGAAAGAGGACCCCTCTCACCTTCCCAATACAAGAATCAACTCAAAATGGATCAAAGACCTAAACCTAAAAACCAGAACCATAAAACTCCTAGAAGAGAAGATAATGTAGTGAAACATCTACAAGACCTTGAATTATTTGGGGGGCTCTTAAACTTTACAATCAAAGCACAAACAACAAATGAAAACTTTGATAAATGGGACCTCCTCAAAATTAGACACTTCTGCATCTCAAAGGGCTTTGGGAAGATGATAAAAAGGCAGCCTACTCAGTGAGAGAAAATATATGGAAATCACACATCCAATAAGGATCTAATATCCATGATATAGAAAGAGATGCTACAATTCAACAATAAAAAGACAGAAAAAAAAAAAGACATGACCCAATTAACAAATGAGCAAAAGTCCTGAATAGAATTTTTTAAAATAAAAATGGTGAAAAAAAACATGAAAAAATTTTCAATATCATTAGTGATTAGGAAAAGGCAATAATAAGTAACAATAAGATATCATTTCATACTAATTTATAGTGGCCACTATTAAAAAAACTCCAGAAAATTACAAGGGTTGGAGAAGATGTAGAATGAAAGGAGTGCTTATTCACTGTTGGTGGGCCTGTAGAATGATACTACCACTGTGGACGTCTGTTTGGTGGTTCCTAAAGAAGTTAGATAATAGATCTACCATGTGATCTCGCAATACCACTGCTAGGTATATACGCAGAAGAACTGAGAGCACTGACATGAGCAGACATTTATTCACTAATGCTCATAGCAGCATTATTCACAGTTGCCAAAAGATGGAAACAACCCAGGTGTCCATCAACTGATGAATGGATAAACTATGGTATATATACACAATGGATTGTTATTCAACTATAAGAAGAAATGAAATCATGAAGCATGTGACAACATGGATGAATCTGGAGGATATTATATTGAGTGAAATGAGCCAGGCACAAACTGACAAATATTGTATGATTTCATTACTATGATTTAAATATAATGAGCAAAATCATGGAGTTAGGTAGAATAGAATATAAATCACCAGAGAATAGAATATGGTTAGGGAATGGAAAGCTAAGGAATTTGTACAGAATTAGTGAAAAGTTCTGTGTAAATGTTTGGAAGTGAGTAGAGATGGTAAAAGCACATCAGAATTTGTAATTAGTAATGCTCACATATGGGTATGATAGTAGTTTTTTTTTATGTTTTTTTCTTCTTCTTTTTTTTTTTTTTTTTTTTTAATTTGTTTTATTTCTCTCCCCTCCCCACCCCAGCCCCGGTTGTCTGTACTCTGTGTCCATTTGCTGCGTCTTCTTTGTTCGCTTCTGTTGTTGTCAGAGGCACGGGAATCCGTGTCCCCCCTTGTTGCATCATCCTGTTGTGTCAGCTCTCCGCGCGTGCAGCACCATTCCTGGGCAGGCCGCACCCTCCTTCGTGCTGGGCGGCTCTCCCCACGGGTGCACTCCTTGCGCATGGGGCTCCCCCAAGCGGGGGGCACCCCGTGTGGCACGGCACTCCCTGCGCGCATCAGCACCGCACATGGGCCAGCCCCACACGGGTCAAGGAGGCCCGGGGTTTGAACCGCAGACCTCCCATGTGGTAGACGGACGTCCCAACCACTGGGCCAAGTCCGCTTCCCTCTTCTTATTTTTGAATAATGAGGTAACTATTGATTGAAGTGATGAATGCACAACTCAGTATTATACCAAAGGCCATTGATTGTACACTTTAGAGAAATTGTGTGGTTTATAAACAAACAAAGATAATAATATAGTGGTTGGGATAAAATACAACAAATATAAGCTATGGACTGTAGTTACTATGAATACTTAAAACATAGAAGGAAGGAAATAATAACATAGTATAGTAGGAAATAAGGATTCAATAAAGGAATCAACAAAGTAAAGAAAAAAATTATTTTAAAATTAGGAATGAAGAAACTTGAAGTATCAAGGTTGAGTGGAGGCAGAGAAAGATTGAAGGTCAACAGTTTTCCTATATAATGTTCTTTCTTGAGGTCTGCCCTTGGGAAAGGCCAGGAAATCTTTTTATCACCTTTTGAGCATCTGGTATTTTGCTAATCTCTTTTTAATCTTAATAATTGGATGGTAGTTTTCCTCTTAGTTTTAAAAGGTAAAGGAAAATAAAATATTAGTTTGAAAGATCTTTTACAAATCAATTTGTGAAGAGCCCTTTAAACATTCTTTTCTCTAGTTGGAGTTAGCATTCCAAGGGTATGATAATACATATTAGATTTATTCCTTCAGAACGTATAAAGAATCCATTTTTATATTGATTTGCTAAATATAAGCATTGAGTACTATATATATATAAAAATACATTTTTAACAGAGTTTATTATTCTTTGCAGATGGTTTAGCGGCATTGTCATTTTCCATTAGTTCTCTCACCTTGATTGGAATGTTGGCAGCTATAACTTACACAGTAAGTGACTAGGATAACTGTGATAAATGGATTGAAATTAAAGAATTTATGAGGCAATATTATTTTATTTTTACTTTAGTCATGTATTCAATATAATTCTATTGTTCTCTAGTTTTTCTTGAGTTTTGTTTACTTAGGAGAACCCATTTTTAACTACTTGATTATAATCATTTATCTGTATTAATGAAATTAAATATTCAGAGATAAATTTTATAACTTGTATACCTTGAAGGTTATACTATGCAATAATGGATTTGTTGATTTAAAAACTTATTAAAAATCTGAACCATAGCTTGTTATATGTAAATCATTGAGTAAATTTATCCTACTTGGAGATATAGGGTTTTTAAAATAAATAAGTTATTTTATATAACTTGATACATCTAGTATATAAAATCTAATCTCAGTGGCTTTGATTTTATTTTTAGTCTACTTTTATGTATTTGGTAAGGTCTGATTTATAAATGCCTGACAAACTTGTTTACAGGCTGCTTTTTGAGTCTTTTGCTCAAATTATAGAGGAAAACCAGTAATATATGTTACTTTCTCCTGCAAGAGAGTTGTTCCAGAATCCTTAAAATTATTAGAAGCTTTTCAGATAAATGGAGTGTATGTGTAGAACATTCTTGGTTTTTGCAAAGATGGAAAGTACTGGTTATAAGGGAAACATTTTTGGGTATTGATTCAATCTATCTTCCTTTAGACATAAAAGAAATGTGCTATTAGTGTAATAGCATAATCTATTGATTATTAAATAATTATTCAAGTATCATAATATATAATAAAAGATGTATAAAATACAGATGCATTTGAATATTTTTCAGGTGCTTATTTGGGTACTCTTTTATTATTCATCATAATGTTTGTTTTTCATTTATTACCACGTAAGGAATTTAATTTTCCATCTTTTATCAGTCGTGATTATCCTACTATCTCATAAAATGTACATACAGCTTATTAATTATTTGTCTTTTAACAAGCAGTTAGAAGTTAAGAACAAATTGTGAGTTAGAACTGGATGCTAAATGCTATTCTGTGCCTGATATGTCGATCTTGGGTTTGTCTTTTAACCTTCCTGTTTCATTGTCTTCCCTATTAAATGGTAATAACAATACTTCGCAGGAAGTTTTGAGGATCAAATGATATTGTTTGTAAATGTACTTTGAAAAATTATGGGGAAATTATGATATAGCAGTCATTGAAAGATTAGTCAGGAGAAACAAATGGAAAAAGAGGAAACAATTGTGTAATGTCAGCTTCAAGAACTTTGAAGGTCTGAGATTTTACCCTACGTACAGCCAAGTCCAGTTTAATGGATGCTGGGCGAAGATGTAAGATTTTGGGTCAGAGAAAAGGAACTTTATTATAGCAATAACAGTAGTCAGAGTTATCTGTATTTTCTTTTTTGAAATTTTTCAAGTTTAATTTTTTAAATGAAGCTTTAGATTTACGTAACTGTTACATAAAAAATGTAGGGGATTTCCATGTACCCACCCCCTCCTCCTCCCACACTTTCCCTCGTTAACAACAACTTTCATTAGTGTGTTACATTTATTACAATTGATAAACACATATTGAAGCATTGCTGCAAACCATGGTCTGTAGTTTACATTATAGTTTACACTTTGTACCGCACAATTTTATAGGTTTTGACAAAATGTATGATAGCCTCTATCTATCATTGTAATGTCATGCAGGACAATTCCAATGTCCTAAAAATGGCCCATGTTATACCTGTTCTTCCCTCTCTCTTTCCTCAGAATCTCTCGTGACCACTGCCTTTATATCAGTAATACAAGTTCTTCCAATGCTGGAATAATAATAAATCTACTGTGATCCATAATTGCATTCCTTCCTTTTGTTTGTTCATTCCTCAATATTAAGGTTTTGGGGGTGGTGATGCCCCTTTTTCTGATTTAGAGAGTGCTTACGTCCCATGGGGCAGATGAATGGAACTGTCTTGCTTGGAGTTGTAGATATCAGTCTTTTCTTGTGTCAGTTCCCTGAGTCCCATTTCCTACAGGGCTACACAAAAAGCACTAGATGACACCTACACATTGGGTTGTATTATAGGAGAGCTTAGTGAAACTGAATCATTTATAATGGACAATAAGCATGCATGCTCTTTCTTTGTAGGAAGACACTCTCTGCCTCCTGAGGTTGATCCAAACATTCTTGAAAAGATAGTCCGCAATAAAAGACAGTTAGTGCCTAGCTTTCAAGACATGCAAAATTTAGAGACCCCATGGAGAATTATTTTTCAACAGTCAAGTGGTAGATGCTATGAAGAAAAGTAAGGCAACACAAGAGGATAGACGGTGGTGGATGATTCTACTGTAGGGTCAGGAGTAGCTTTTCTGACATTTGAACAGAGACATGAATGAATGAGTCAGCCATGAGAGAAGAGTAAGTACAAAGATCCTGAGGTGGGCATATGTGTGCTTGTGGCAGTTTGATATTACTTATGAATTCCAAATAAAGATATAAAGATTATGTTTATAAACTTGTCGGTTTCTTTGGGCATGATATCCTTTGGTTGTATTAGGTTCAGCTGAGATGCCTTTGATTAAATTATTTTAAGATAAGGGCTTTGAGTCAGCCATATCACGAGGACATGGAGGGTTGAGTCCCCACCCCCTTGGTGGGCTATATAAACAGACACTCAGTCAAGAAAATGGAAGCAGATAGCAAGAAATGAGAGCTCTGTAGACATGGCAGAGGCCCCAGGAAGAAAAATGAGCCATTCACCTGATAGTTTACAGCTGTCCTTTTGAAGAGACCAGAGCAGCTGAGCCGGGAAGGAAACCAGAAGAGGGATGAGTCCTATGCCAGCCTACAGCTGAGATCAGAAGAAGCTGGACCCACAGAGCCTTAAGAGGGAAGAGGAAGGCAGAACCCTCACAAATGTTGCCACCATCTTGCTTCAACACGTGGCAACAGACTTTAGGTGAGGGAAGTACCTCTTATGGTACCTTGAGTTGAACTCTTTAGGGCCTTGGGACAGTAAGCTCTTACCCCAAATAAATAACACTTTATAGAAGTCAATAGACTTTTGGTACCTTGTATCAGCACCCCTTTGGCTAACTAATCCAATGCTTTCTTCAGATAATAGCAAGAAAACAAAGCCAGTGTGACTGGAACTCAGTTAACAAGGTAGAGAGTGAAAGAAGTTGAGCTGAGAAGTAGACCGAGGCCTTGTTATACATATTGATTTATAAGCCATGGTTAGGATTTTGGATCTTATTGAGATTAGAAACTATTGGAAAGTTTTGAATGGAAGAGCAATGTGATCTAACATTTTAATAGTGTTATTCTAGTGGCTCTGAATTAAATAAAATGTGGGAGTGAAAAAACTTGTGAAATTATTAAAATTATTTGAAAAGGAAGTTCCCAATAAATCAATATTAATGTACAGATAAGTCATTTTAAGTAGAAAACATTTTATCTTTACATTATTCAAGTCAAAACTTTGAAAGTATCATTTAAATAATCAATTACACCAATTATAAAACCATCCTGACTTAAGATATTCTTTGAAGAGCTTTATTTCTCTAGAGTATAGAGGGCTGGGCTGAAGGAAAATGCTATATACAGAGAACCTTAGGGTGGAGGCTCAGGCCAGAAACCAAAAAGACATGGAATCAACTTAAGGCCCAGGACTAAGGGCTAGGGTCCACTGTAACTGCACACCAAGATCTAATTACCTAGATGATGTTTTATGTATTTTCTTTAAGTAGCATCAGCAATACAGTTGTGGTCCTTGGTGGTAGCCTTAAATATGGATTCCTCTTAAGTCAGTGGATCTCTTAACCTACTTTACCATCTGTTTTAGTTTCATAGCTACTAAAACAAATGCCAGAGATTGGGTTGGCTTAACAACAGGAATTTATTGTCTCCCTCTTTGCAAGGCTAGAAGGCTTGCTTCCTCCCAGAGTTGATATATTCTGGC
This sequence comes from Dasypus novemcinctus, assembly GCF_030445035.2. Lineage (NCBI taxonomy): Eukaryota > Metazoa > Chordata > Mammalia > Cingulata > Dasypodidae > Dasypus > Dasypus novemcinctus. The sequence goes on along the minus strand of NC_080683.1, from coordinate 41,109,086 downwards.
TGACTGGCAATCTTTGGGGTTCCTTGGCTTTTCCTTCATGTGGAAATGCTCGTGGTGGCATCTATCTTTATCTTCCTGTTTCCATGACTTCCAGCTTCTGGTTGCTCCTCATGGCTCCTCCTTCCAGGCCCTATTTCCTTTGCTTATAAGAACTTCAGCCATATTGAATTAGGGGCCACCCTCATTCAGTTTGGGCATAACTTAACTAATAACATCTTCAAAACCTTATTTATAAACGTGTTCATACTCACAGGACCAGGAGTGGGACCTGAACATTTTGTGGGGGAAATGATTCATCCTCAACACCATCTAAGTTTCTTCATCTCTAAAGCGGAAATAACATTTTAGTAATAGAGTTGTGAGGATTTAATGAAAGAATCCACCAAGTCTCAGAGTCTATTGGCCTCTCAGTAAAGTCACTGTTATTTCAAACAGTTGAATATTCAATTTCATATGGTTCAAGTTATAGTTCCCACGTCTTTTTATTCTCATAGTGAAGATGAGCCATATTCTGAGAGCAATCATATTATGACCTGATAATGAGAATATGGATTATTCAAAGATGAGTAAGTGAAAGAGGCTTTACAATTACTTGGTAGTTAGTTGGATGGGGGATGTGAATAGACAGATAAACATCATTTAAATAACACTACAAGATACACTCAAAGCTCAATGGGAGAATCTGTTTTGCTATCACATCATGGTATGGCCAGTTTTACTACCTAGTATTTATAGAAGGGATGGGATGATAGGCTAGAGTAGTCCCTGTTTAAAGAATGGCAGTGTATATAGGTGAGTTCTTCTTTTGAGTGAGTCTTTATGTAAAATCTATTATCGAACGCTAGCTTTTCCATCTGTAAAAATGAGGATAATTATACTTTAAGATTGTGATAGTTTAAGGAAGTACTATATGGAGAATGCCCGGTATGGCATATAAGCCCTTGATACGTTTTAATTGCTTTCTTCTGCTCTTAAATAGGGAAGATTGTTTTGGAGACTTCTTTTTTTTTTTTTTAAAGATTTATTGATTTACTTATTTCTATCCTTCTCCCCCCGCCCCCCACCCTGGTTGTCTGTTCTTTGTGTCTATTTGCTTCGTCTTTTTTCTTTTGTCTGCTTCTGTTGTTGTCAGTGGCACAGGCATCTGTGGTTCTTTTTTTGTTGCATCATCTTGTGTCAGCTCTCCCATTCTTAGGCAGGCTTCACGTTCTTTTGCGCTGGGTTGCTCTCCTTATGGGGTACACTCCTTGTGCGTGGGGCTCCCCTACGTGGGGGATACCCCTGCGTGGCACGGCAATCCTTGCGCGCATCAGCACTGCGCATGGGCCTGCTCTACACGGGTCAAGGAGGCCCGGGGTTTGAACCATGGACCTCCCATGTGGTAGACGGACGCCCTAACCACTGGGCCAAGTCCGTTTCCCTTTTGGAGACTTCTGATCAAAACTCGAATTCTCTTTTGATTCAAATATTTGTTTTTTTTTTTTTATCTTCTCCTTTCCTTGCTCCCCTGTATACGCACAACAGTTTTTATTTTAAAACAGTCAATATGATTTTTAGCAGCTTTATTGACATAATTCACATACCATACAGTTCACCATTTAAAGTATACAAATCAGTGGTTTTGAATATTTTCACCGATATGTGCAACCATCATCACAATTTTAGAACATTTCATCACATCAAGAAGAAACCCTATATCCTTTAGCTGTTACCCCAAACCACATTGCCCTAGCCCTAAGCCACTACTAATCTATACTAACCACTAACCACTAATCTTTCTGTCTCTACAAATTTCCATTTTATGGACTTTCATATGAATGAAATTGTATGATCTGTTGTCTTCTGTGATAGGCTTCCTTCACTTAGGATAAATGTTTTCAATGTTCATCCATGCTCTTGCATGTATCAGAACTTCATTCTTTTTTACGGCCTAATAATATTTCATTATATGCCCAGGTGTACCCCTCTCCATATATCCCCTCATCACCCACACCCTGCACCAGTGATCCTCCCCTGCCTCAGTTGTAACCCATCTACAATCCAAAACCTCCCCAAAAACAAAGCCAAAAAAAGAAATGAATAAAACTAATTAAAAAAATAATTTAAAAACAAAATACAGAAATAAAAAATAAAAAAATATGAATTTTTTCATTGTCTTTCATCACCATAAAATCTGTTATCTTTTATGTACAGTGACAGTTTTTTCCATATATTCCCCAGTATCTTCTTTCATTTCTACTTTATCTTCAAAAAGCTTTAGGTTACAGAAAGTCACATAGAAAATATAGGGGTTTCTCAGATACCCAACACTCTTCCACTCTCCCCTATTAATAACATCTTTCATGACTATGGTTCATTTGTTACAATTGATGTACAAATATTGAAGCATTGTTACTAACTCTGCTCAATGGTTTACATTATGGCTTACATTTTGCACCATACACTTTAATAGGTTTTTACAAATTTTAAAATACTCTGTATCTGTTAACACAAAATCATGCAGAACAAGTACAATGCCCTAAAAATGCCCAATGTTTAATCTATTCTTTTCCTGCCACTCCCTCCCCTTGGGACCTATCCATTAAGGATTAGTGATACTTAGTAACCACAGAGTTTCAGTTTTTGAGTAATATGATTCATAGTTACATGTATTAATATTGAAAGTTTGACCTATTGGTCTATTTTCTTTTATTAGGCACTGCCTATGTTCTTGAGAGATTCTTGCCCCTCTAATTGATAACATAGCAGGACTCCCCAGGATGGGAGGTTAATGTTTTCTTGTTTATTGTGAGCATCTCCACCCACTGAGATAACACACTATGACAAGATGAACATTTTCATATTCCACAGAAACATGCCCAGCTGTGCCCTATCCCACATACCCTTCCATTCTCAGCACCCTGCACAGTAACCCTCCCCTGCCATATTTGCCAGAAGAACATTCCCACTATTTAAGTTTTAAACACAGACCCATACATCCCCCCAGTTCACCTGTTCCTTCCCTCCAACCCTCCCCCCAGTTCCATGGGTAGTCCTACCCAACCCCCGCAGCCCTACTCCCCTCACATTCTAGCACCTTCGACCTTTTTCACATCCCTGAACCACCATCACCCCCATCCTGCCCAACCACCCCCTCCCTCCTTATCGTAGATCTTGCCTATATTGCTCACATGTATTTATGGAATATGTATATGTTCCAGTGGTCATGGGTGTAGACCACAATAACTGAAAGAATATTGAATTCCTAGCCTGGGAAATCTTGCTACATTTTTTTGATAGAGTGGCAAGAATCTCTATAGTACATGTGCAGTGCCTAGCAAAGGAAGACAGACCAATACACCAGGCCCTTGACATTGATGGTTGTACTTACGAACCTTGTTCTTGTGAAATTGAAATTTAGCCTAGTATTATATGTTGCCTAAGAGTTACCTCCTGAAAATTTCCTTGTTGCTCAAATGTGGCCTCTCTCTAAGCCAAACTCTGCATATAAACTCTGTTTTCACCCCTATCCCTAGTGTGGACTTGCCTCCTGAGAATGAGCCTCCCTGGACCCTAGGGATTATTACCAAGCTACCCCTAGCAATGCATCTGGAAAAAGACCTTGACCAAAAGAGGAGAATGATAAATACAAATGAGTTTTTATGGCCGAGAGATTTCAAAGTGAGTCTGGAGGTCATTCTATGGGTTATGCTTATGCACCTTTCAGCAGGATCTCATTGACTGCCACTGTAAACAGTGCCTCAAGCAGGGGTGCTCTGAGAGATCTAGTGACATCTAGACAGTATGGGAATATATGCTCCCCAATGTAACAGAGTTAGACTCATTTATAATTGCTCTATTCATGACTCTTCTGCCTCCTGTTTGAACCTATAATTAGCACTTTCCTTGTTAAATATATATACCAGAGACTTAAATCTTTGGTCTGTTCATTTGATGGTTGAGCCTTGAATCTCAGCAATGTTACAGCATCTACTCTCCAGTTTATCAGATTTGCCCAGGACAACTAATAAAATGATGATGATGGACAATGCCCATCCCCCAAAACAAAGTATCTACAACTGTAAGCAAGACAGTCCTTTCCATTTGCTCCATGGGATCTAAGCCCCCCTCTCAGTCAGAAATAGAGTGGGCATCACCATCCAAAAATTGTCAAGATTGAGGAATGAACAAACATAATGGGGAATGCAACTATGGACTAATGTAGATATTATGCTAGCAGTGGAAGATCTTGTAACACATGTAAAAAGCAGTGGTCACCAGAGCCTCTGAATAGAGGGAAAGGGAAAAATAGGCTTAACTTGGGCCATTATGGGGACATTGGAATTGTCCTGCATGGCATTGCAATGACAGAGACTATTATACATTTTGTGAAAACCAATAAAAATGCAGTATAAAGTATAAACAATAACCATGGTTAGTAACTGTGTTCTTCAGTTGTAACAAATGTACTACATTAATGAAAGATGTTGGTGGGGAAAAGTGTGGGAGGGCAAAAGGGTGAGGTATATGGGAATCCTCTATAATCTATGTATCATTTATGTATCTAAAGCTTCTTTTAAAAAATAAATAAAATATTATGTTGTACGAATATACTACATTTTGTTTATTTGTCCACTGATGGACATTTGGGTTGTTTCAGCTTTTTAACTATTATGGATAATGCTGCTTTATAAATATTCCTATATGAGTTTATGCAGAAACATATGCTTCCATTTCTTTTAGGTGTATACCTAGGCATAGAATTACTGAATTTAATGATAACTCTATGCTTAATAACTTGAAGTGTCAGACTGTTTTCCAAAGCAGCGGGATTATTGTACATTCTCATCAACAGCATATTAATGTTCCAATTTCTCTATATCCTAACATTTACTTGTTATTTGACATTTTGATTCTAGACATCCTAGTGGGTTTAAATAGATATCTCATGATTTTGATTTGCATTTTCATAATGGCTAATATCAGGCATCTTTTCGTGTATTTATTAGCCATTTATGTACCATCTTTGGAGAAATGTCTAAACAGACCCTTTGCCCATTTTATCATTGAGTTTCAAGAGTTCTTTTTATATAGTCTGGATACTAATCTCTTGTCAGTTATGTGATTTAAAAATATTTTCTCCCATTTTGTGGGTTGTCTTACTTTATTGATAGAGTTCTTCAAGGCAGAAAAGTTTTGAATTTTGAACATGTCCAAATTATTTGTTTTTTCTTCTGTTCCTTGTGATTTTTGTATCATACCTAGAAATCTTTGGCCAAATACGTGGTCATGAAATTGACCCCTGTCTTTTTCTCAGCGCTTTATATTTTTTGCTCTTACATTTAGGTTTTTGATCCATTTTTTGTTAATTTTTATATATAGTGTGAGATGAGGTTCCAACTTCATTCTTTTGCATGTTACTACCCAGTTTTCCCAGCTCCATTTAGTCTTTTGAAAAGATTATTCTTACCCCATTGATTACTCATGGCACCCATGTCAAAAATTAATTAACGGGGAGCAGATGTGGCTCCCACATGGAAGGTGGTTCACAGGTTCAGTTCCTGGTACCTCTTAAAGAAAAGAAAATGCAAACAGACATGAGCAGCCTACGAGCACAGATAATGAGCACACAGATGAGGGAGCCATATGAGGGATGGGGGAAAGGTGGCAGAATCAGTTACCATAGGGACATGGTTTATTTCTGGACTCTCAATTCTGTTTAGTTGATCTACATGTCTAAGCTTGTGCTGTTACCACACCGCTTTGATTACTGCTGCTTTGTAGTAAGTTTTGAAATTGTGGAGAGTCCACCTACATTATTATTCTTTTTCAGAATTGTTTTGGGTATTATGCAATTCCGTAATTTTGGAATTAGCTTGTGAATTTGTACAAAGAAGTCAGGTAGGATTCTGAAAGGGGTGGACTTGACTCTAGTTCATTTTGGGGAATATTGCCATCTTAACTCTGTTAAGTCTTGATTGATGAACACAGGATATTTTTCCATCTAGGTAGATATTTTACTTTTTTCAGCAGTGTTTTGTAGTTTTCAGAATATGCTTTTGCATTTCTTTTATTAAATTTATTCCTAAGTATTTTATTTGTTTTGATTCTGTGGTGAATGGAATTGTCTTAATTTCATTTCAGATTGCCTAGAAATATAATTCATTTTTGTGTATTGAGCTTGTATCCTGCAACCTTGCTGAATTTTTTTCTTAGCTCTAATAATTTTTTTAGTGTATTCCTTAGGATTTTTTTATATACAAGATCATGTTGACTGCAAATAGAGATAGTTCTACTTCTTCCTTTTAATCCTTTTAAATCTGGTTATTGTTTTTTTTTCTTCTTCCTTAATTGCCCTGTTTAGAACTTCCATTTACAGTGTTGAAGAGAAGTGGTGAGAGCAGACATCTTTGTTTGTTCCTAATCTTAGAAAGTATCCAGTCTTTCACTATTAAATATGATGTTAGCCTTAAATATGATGTTGATGCTCTTTATCAAGTTGAGGAAGGTTCCTTCTATTCCTCGTTGGTTAATTTTTTATTATGAAAAGGTGTTTGACTTTGTCAAATAATTTGTTTGTCTGTTGAGATGATGATGTGCTTTTGTTTTTTATCAATTAATATGATGTATGTCATTAATCAATTTTAAGGGATTAAAAGAGCCTTACATCTCTGAGATAAGTTCTACTTGGTCATATGTATATTTATTTTTATATGTTGCTGGAATTGGTGTGCTAGTATTTTACTGAGGATTTTTGCATCCATAATCATATCAGATATTGGTGTGTAGTTTTTTGGTGTGGGTTATATTTGTCTGGTTTTCTTATCAGGATAATACTAGCCTCATAGAATAAGTTGAGAATTGTTCTCTCCTGCTTTTTGGAAGTTTGTGAAGAATTGTGAGGCTTTTTTGCAGATAGTTTTTTTGTGTACTGATTCATTCACTTCACTTGTTATAGATTGTCTGTTTCTTGAGTCGGTTTTGTTAGTTTATATCTAACTAGGAATTTGTCAATTTCATCCACATTATCTAATTTGTTGGCATATAACTGCTCATAATGTTCTTTTACAATCCTTATTATTTCTGCAGTGTTGGTGTTAATGTCCCTCTTTAATTTCTGATTCTAGTAATTTGAGCCTTTTCTCATATTTTCTTGATCAACCTAGATAAAATTTTATCAATTTTTTTGTTCTTGGGGTACTTCTGGGAAGATGGTGGACTAGAAAAACATGAGACTCTCTTCTCCTCCAGAAAAATATCTAGAGGACAGGCTGAAACAGCCTAGAAAAAGATCTCTTAGGGCTTAGGATACCACGCGAAGGCTAGACACTGCCCAGAGGATAAAAGGACAAAGGAGGAAAATTGCTATAAAAGAACTGTGTTGAGTTGAAACCAGTGACTGCTGCTGTTGTCACATCCCCCACACTAAAGACACTTTAGAATTCTCAGGCCTCTGGCCCTGTATCTTCACACAAAGGGTGCTCCAGGATCTTCTGCCCCAGGAAAGGGGAGAGAAAGCCTAAGACTGACTCAGCTTCTGACCCACAGATTTGTTCTGCTGTGTCCCATGAGCCCTTCCAGGCCAAGTAGGACCACACACTGGTTTGCCCTGGGAGCTGGGGAAGGACTGGAGAAATCGGACCCTCGCAATCTCCCTCTTTTCTAGCTGGGACCAGTTGTTGAGGACACCCAGGGAAAGGGAAGAGAGAGGGACATAACCTAAGGCTGACTCAGCTTTTGACTCACAAACTTGGTTTGCTGTGTCCCAGGAGCCCTTCCAGGCTGGGTGGAGCTGCACCATTGTTTGCCTTGGAGCCAGCAAGGGTCTAAAGATATACACCCTCCCAATCTCCTCCTTTACTAAGAGAGACTGATTGTTGAAGACTTAGAGAGGAGTGGAAATATTTCTGACCTGGGAAAAGGGAGGGGGCTGCCAGAGAAGGCTGGACAGCTGTCTCACGGAAAGTTTGAATTACAAGGCTCATGGCCTCCATACAGGAATCTCTATCACATTGATCCATTCTGTGTCGCAACAAATATGTTCCAACCAGGCATTGAACTGAGAGCTGCCAAAGAGTGCCATCTGCTGGCAGACCAAAGAAGTACATGCAAGAATATTAAAAATAAGTAGGAGAGGTGTTTCCAGCCTCTATAGCCTCCCTCCCTGAGGCCCCAGGAAATGACTCTACAACCAATTACTGTTAGGACAATCCTAACAATCCAGGTCGAGCCAAGAGTCAAAGAGCAGTGGTCACACACAGCCTTCTGCCACTAAATCCCTACAGAAGAGAAAGAAATTGAACATCTGAGTAAACTACATCCTAATCAGATGCCTAGATATCAGCAAAAAATCATAAGCCATACTAAGAAGATAGAAGACGTGTCCCAAGGAAAGGAATATAGCAGAGCCCTAGAAAAGATGCATAATTTGAGAGAATTAATCAGCAAGATGTGCACAAATTTCCAAAATCAAATTAATGAGTTGAAAGACAATATGAGTAAAGAGATAAATGACATCAAGAAGACTTTGAGCACGCACAAAGAAGAATTTGAAATCCTAAACAGAAAAATAGAGCTCATGGGAATGAAAAACACAATAGGTGAGGTCAAAAACACACTTGAGGGTGGTGGTCTTGGCCCAGGGGTAGGGCGTCCGTCTACCACATGGGAGGTACGCAGTTCAAACCCTGTGCCTCTTTGACCTGTGTGGAGCTGGCCCGTGTGCAGTGCTGATACGCACAAGGAGTGCCCTGCCATGCAGGGATGTCCCCCGTGTAGGGGAGCCCCACATGCAAGGAGTGTGCCCCATAAGGAGAGCCACCCAGTACCAAAGAAAGTGCAGCATGCCCAGGAATGGCTCTGCATATACGGAGAGCTGACACAACAAGATGACACAACAAAAAGAAACACAGATTCCCGTGCCGCTGACAACAACAGAAGTGGACAAAGAAGACACAACAAAATAGACACAGAGAAGAGACAACCGGGGTGTGGGGGATGGGAGGAGGGAAAGGGGAGAGAAATAAATAAAATCTTTTTTAAAAAACCACATACTTGAGGCATACAACAGCAGACTTGAAATGATAGAAGAAAGAATACATGATACCAAAGACAGAACAACTAAAATTGAAGAGAGAAAAGAATGGAAAGAGTTGAGCAGGGGCTCAGAGAGTTGAATGACAACACAAAATGCAGCAACGTACATGTCATGGGAGTTCCAGAAGGAGAAGAGAAGGGAGAAGGGGCAGAAAGAGTATTTGAGGAAATCATACCTGAAAATTTCCCAACTCTCAATGAAAGAAAGGAACTTATATGTCCAAGAAGCACACTGTACCCCAATCAGAATAAATCCAAAGAGACCTACTCCAAGAAATATACTGCTCAGACTGTCAAATGTCAAAGATAATGAGAAAATTCTCAGAGCAGCAAGGGAGAAGCAAAATATCATGTACAAGGGATGTCCAGTAAGATTTAGCACGGATATCTCTTCAGAAACCATGGAGATGAGAAGACAGTGGTATGATACAATTAGGATACTGAAAGCGAAAAACTGCCAGCTGAGAATTCTTTATCCAGCAAAATTGTCCTTCAAATATGAAGGTGAGTAAATATTCACAAACAAACAGAAACTAAGAGAGTTTGCAAAAAGAATCTACCTTAGCAGGAAATACTAAAGGAAGCCTTAGAACCTGAAAGAAAAAGGCAGGAGAGACAGTCTTGGAGAAGAATATAGAAGAAAAAATAGCATAAAGGATAACCAAAAGAATAAAAAAAAAAATACAAAAATAAGATATGACATGTGGAAACCAAAGAATAAAATGGAGGAAGTAAACAGTGCATTTACAATAATATCATTGAATGTTGATGGATTAAATTCCCTAATAAAAAGATACAGGCTGACAGAATGGATAAAAAAACATGAGCCATCCGTATGCTGCTTATAAGAAACTCACCTTAGATCCAGGAATACAAATCAGCTGAAAGTGAAAGGTTGGGAAAAGATAGTCCAAACAAATAGTAACCAGAAAAGAGCAGGGGTGGGTATACTAATATCAGACAAAACAGACTTTAAGTGCAAAAAGTTAGAAGAGATACAGAAGGCCATTATATATTAATAAAAGGGACAATCCACCAAGAAGATACAACAGTCATAAATATCTATGTACCTCACTAGGATGCCCCAAAATACATGAGACAAACTCTGGCAAAACTGAAGAGAGAAATAGACATCTCTACAATAATCTTTGGTGATGTAAACACCCCACTCATGTCTTCGATAGAACAACTAAACAGAAGATCAACAAAGAAACAGAGAACTTGAACAATATGATATACGAATTAGACCTAACAGACATATACAGAACACTACATCCAAATGCAGTGGGTTATACATTCTTCTCAAGTGCCTATGGATCTTTCTCCAGGATTGACCACATGTTAGGACACAATGCATCTCTCAATAAATATAAAAAAAGATTGAAATTATACAAAGCACCTTCTCAGATCATAATGGAATGTGACTGGAAATCAATAATAGGAAAAAAGTAAATTCATAAATGTGTGGAGGCTGAACAACACACTCCTAAATAATCAGTGTGTCAAAGAAGAAATTGCTAGTGAAATCAGTAAATATTGAGACACATGAAAATGAGAACATAACTTATCAAAACTTAGGGGATATAGCAAAGGCAGTCTTGAGTGGGAAATTTATAGCGCTAAATGCCTATATTAAAAAAGAAGAAAGAGCTAAACTCAAAGATTTAACTGAACAACTAGAGAAACTAGAAAAAGAACAGCAAACCAATCCCAAAGCAAGCAGAAAGAAAGAAATAATAAAGACTAGAACAGAAATAAATGAAGTTGAGAACAACAACAACAACAACAACCAAAACCATAGAGAAAAATCAACAAAACCAAAAGCTGGTTCTTTGAGATCAATAAAATTGGCAAACCCCCAGCTAGACTAACAAAGAGAAAAAGAGAGAAGATGCAAATAAATACAATCAGAAATGAAAGGGGGGAAGTTACCACTGACCCCACAGAAATAAAAACAATCATAAGAGGATACTATGAGAAACTGTATGCCATCAAACTAGACAGCCTAGATGAAATGGACAAATGCCTAGAAATGCACAACCAACCTACACTGACACTGCAAGGAATACAAGAACTTAACACACCAATTTAAGGAGATTGAATCTGTCATCAAAAATCTTCTCACAAAGAAAAGTCCTGGACCAGACAGTGTCACAGGTAAATTCTACCAAGCATTTTGAAAAAAATTGCCAATCCTGTTTAAACTCTTCAAAAAAATCGAAGAGGAGGGAAAAATACCCAATGCATTTTATGAAAGCAGCATCACCCTAATACCAAAGCCAAATAAGATACTACAAATAAAAGAAAATTACAGACCAATCTCTCTAATGAACATAGATGCAAAAATTCTAAACAAAATACTTTCAAATAGAATCCAACAGCATATCAAAAGACTTACACATCATGACCAAGTGGGATTTTTTCCTGGTATGCAAGGCTGGTTCCACATAAGAAAATCAGTCAACATAATACATCGCATTAACAAACTGAAGGAAGAAAAAACGTGATCATATAAATTGATGCAGAAAAGGCATTTGACAAAATCCAGCTTTCTTTTTTGATAAAAACATTTCAAAAGGTAGGAAGAGAAGGAAAATTCCTCAATATGATAAAAGGCATATATGAAAAATCCACAGCTAACATCATACTCAATGGGGAAAGGTTGAAAGCTTTCCCTCCCAGATTGGAAACAAGACAAGGATGCCCACTGTCACCATAGTCATTCAGTATTGTGCTAGAAGTTCTAGCTATGGTAATTAGACAAGAAAAAATAAATTGAAGCCATCCAAATAGGGAAAGAGGAAGTAAAACTCTCACTGTTTACAGATGACATAACCCTGTACTTAGAATCCTGAAGTATCCATGACAAATCTACTTCAGCTAATAAATGAGTTCAGCCAAGTGGGAGGATACAGGATCAACATGCAAAAACCAGTAATGTTTTTGTACTCTAGTACTGAAAAATCTGAGGAGGAAATCTGGGGGGAAATAACATTTTCAATAGCAACAGGAAGACTCAGATACCTAGGTATTAATTTAATCAAAGAAGTATAGGACGTATATGCAGAAAACTACAAAACAATGCTAAAAGAAATTTTAAAAGACCTAAACAAATGGAAAGACATTCCATGTTCATGGAGTGGAAGAATAAATATCATGAAGATGTCAATCTTAACTAAACTGATTCATAGATTCAGTGCAATACCAGCCAAAATCCCAACAGCTTACTTTATAGAATTAGAAAAGGCAATTACCAAATTCATTTGGAAGGAAAGGTGTACATGAATAGCCAAAGGTATTCTAAAAAAGAAGATTGGCATGGGAGGAATTTCACTGCCTGACCTTGAAACATTACAAAGCTACAATGGTCAAGACAGCATGGTACTGGCATAAAGATAGACACATCAATCAGTGGAATAGAATTGAGAACCCAGAAATAAACCCTCACCTATACAGACAACTGGTTTTTGACAAACCTACCAAGTTACTGTTAATGGGACGAAACAGTTTCTTCACCAAATGGTGCTGGGAGAACTGCATATCTATAACCAAAAGAATGAAAGAGGACCCCTATGTCCCTCCCTATACAAGAATCAACGACCTAAATATAAAAGCCAGGATCATAAAACTACTAGAAAAAATGTAGGAAAACATCTTTAAGACCTTGTAGCAGGTGATGGTTTCTTGGACCTTCCACCCAAAGCATGTGCAACAAAAGAAAAAAATAGAATGATAAGACCTCCTCAAAATTAAGCACTTTTGCACCTCACAGGACTTGGTCAAAAGGGTGAAAAGGCAGCCAATTCAATGGGAGAAAATATTTGGAAATCACATATCTGATAAGGGCTTAATATCCAGGATATATAAAGAGAAGTTACAACTCAACAATAAAAAGACAACCAACCTAATTTTAAAAATGGGCAAAAGACTTGAATAGACATTTATCCAAAGAAGAAATACAAATGGTAGAAAACGCATGAAGAAATGCTCAACATCACTAATGATTAGTGAAATGCAAATCAAAACTACAGTGAGCTATCATTTCACGCCTATCAGAATGGCCACTAATAAAAAGACAGAGAACTACTAGTGTTGGAGAGGATGTGAAGAGATAGGAACACTTATTCACTGTTGGACGGGAATGCAGATTAGTACGGCCACTGTAGAGGACTGTTTGGCAGTACCTAAAAAAGTTGAATATAGAGTTGCCATGTGACCCTGCAATATCACTACTAGGTATATACCCAGAAGAACTGAGGGCAGTGACATGAACAGACATCTGTACACCGATGTTCATAGCAGCATTATTCATGATTGCCAAAAGTTGGAAACATCCCAGGTGTCCATCTACAGATGAATGGATAAACAAACTGTGATCAATTCACACGATGGGATTATGCAGCTGTAAGAAGAAATGAAGTCATAAAGCATGTGACAGCATGGATGAATCTGGAGGACTTATGTTGAGCAAAGCAAGCCAGACACAAAAGGACAAAATACACAAAAGGACAAATGATTGCATTACTATGAACCAAATATACAGTGTGACAAATTATATATTTAAAAATTTATAGGTATCCAATACATTTAGTAGAGAAATGTATGTTTTTATTCAACTGTGTTTTCTTTTTAGTTTTTGTTTATATTTTCAATTATTAAATATGCAAAATAAAGTTTAAAAAATGGCATAATAAAAATAAATTTGTTCTTTTCAAAGAACTAGCTTTGTGATTTCATTGATTTTCTCTATTGCTCTATTACTCTTATTTCATTAATTTCCACTCTATTATTATCTTCCTTTTGCTTGCTTTAGGTTTAGTTTGCTTAACTAAACGTGGTAGGTTGAATTATGCACTCCAGAAAAAAACATGTTCATAGTTTTAGTACCTGTTTGTGAGTGTGAAATCATGTAAATAGGACCTTTTGAAGATGTTATTTTTAGTTAAGGTGTTGCCCAGCTGAAAGAAGTTAGGCCTTAATATATAATGTGGGTCTTCTGAAGATAAAGCCACAAGGAGAAGAAGCTGGAAATCATTTGGAACTTGAGGAGAAAGAAGATATCACCATATAATGGGGAAAGCCATGGAACCCAAGGATCACCAGCAGCCAGCACCAGAGCACCAAAGTCTTGGGAAAGAGTGCATCACTTTGATGATACCTTGATTTTGGACTTCTCCTAGTCTCAAGACTGTGGGCTAATAAATTTCTTTTGTCTAAGCCAACCTGTTATGTGGTATTTGTCCTAGCAGCCTAGGAAATTAAGACACTAAATTAAACTATTTGAATTTTAATTGGGAATGCATTGAATGCATAAATTGCTTTGGATAGTATCTTGGTTTTCTCGCTGCTATGACAAATACCACACATTGGATTGACTTAAAAACAAGCACTTATTGACTCATATTTATTGATGTTTATTGGTGAAAGCATAGAGCATGATTCTTGTCCTGGGCATGTGCTCGTAGCCTCGTAGATGCAAATGTCTCATATTCTCCCCATGAAATAATCTTTTGTTCAGTCCCAGAAGCTCTGTTGTATAAGTCTTAAAGCCAATAATTCTTTGCCCTGTGCTACAGTGATAAGACTGTTTCTTAACACTGATTTTTAACATCCCTGCTACTGCTTTTGTAGAGGGGCAGGTTCTGGGAAGTTCAGCCAGATGAGGATCCTACTTCAGTCCTTCTGGCTCCCATCAGATAGATTGGTACAGATCTGTATTACACCCCAATAAGTGCAAAGGGCTTGCTCTGGTTCCTTGTAGCCAGGATCATGGCACTATACTGAACATGTGGACTGGCTCTGCTTTGACTTTGGAAAGGGGTGAGGAAAGGGCTATCAGTGGTACCAGAATGTTTTCCTACCTTTTAAAAATTGCCTTTTTCATAATTTGGTGCTTATCCAATTTTTGCAACTCTTTAACTATTTTCCAGATTTCTGAGAAAGATGGTTCTGCCAGTTTTTTGCCAGTTGGGTAAAGATTCTGTATGGGGGCAGAATCCTGGAGTATCTCACTCTGCCTTCTTGGTGATGTTACTCTTCCTTTACTTTAATCAAGCCCCCTCCCTTTTTTAAAAAAACATATTCATAATGACTACTTGAATATTTTTTTTCTGTTAAATCCAACATTTGGTAGCTCTTAGAAGCAGTTTTTGTTGCCTGTTTTTTTCCCTTCATCCACCACTGACACTGGTCTTTGGGTCATACTTTCTTGTTTCTTTGTATGTTTTGAAATACTTTGTTGGAAACTAGACTTTTTAGACAATATATTGTAGTAACTCAAGGTACTTCCCCACACAAACACACACTCCCTGGAAGCTAGCTATTGTTGCTTACTTGCTTGCTTGTTTGTTCATTGATAAGCTGGACTATTTTAGTGAATTATATCCCCTACCACTCCCTCCCCCAATGTTGTGTCTGCGGTTGCTCCTGGGAAGTACAGCTTTGGGTTTGCTCACAGTCACCGTGGGATGACCATGTATTGGTAGGGCTCTCCCAAGGATTTCCTGCCACACTCAACTGTTACTCCACTAATTGCAGACTGATCACATTATTGTTTACAGCAATGCCCTGAAGCAGATAATCATCTAAAAGCTAATTTAATCTTCCTCACCATTGATGGAATAGCTTCTGAGGTTAGTGGTTGAGATTTGTTCTCACCGTAGGAGGGTTCCTTCAAGCTAACTTTTCCCCCAGTTCTCTTCAGCAAACCAGCTGGATTGCAGTTTAGCCTGTATTTTGAATCTCCTCCCAGTTGCTTTCCTTCTCAACTCCCGCTCTTTCTGAGGGAGACCCTACTCTTTGCTTTCTTCTTGCTTTATTTTAAATGAAGTCAGTCCTTTGGGAAGAGAATAAGAGCTATCTGTTGTAAGGACTGTTTCTCCTCCCCAAATCCCTGAGCCTTCAAAAAGCTAGGTCTTAGAGCTGGGGGCAGGGACAATGGTAGACTTGTTTCTGAGTGACACACCTGCTCTAAGAATAGAGATCTTAAGGTCAGGAGCTTTATGGCCAGCGGTCCTCCTGGCTTGCCTTTCTGAGCCTGAATCCATCACAGCTTGAGCCAGGGCAAGAATTATTGGAGCTCCAGTCTTAGTTCTTGGTGCTCAAAGAAAAGCCTCTCTTCCACAAAAGAGTGGGGCTGTTGCACCTCTCTAAATCACTTGCCTGGTACTTAACCCTGCAACAGGCCTGACTGAAATGATTGAAAAACTCAAGTCCTTTTTCTCCTGAGAAGAGCCCTCTGGATGGGAGCTGAGGGGAGAGGTAGCTCTTTGTTCTTGGCTGTAGCAGTAGGAGTAGTCTCTACCTTGCTGAGCTGGGATGGGGAGGGATGGAGCAGTCTTGATTCAGATACCACAGACTTTCACCTTTCTTAACAAATTTGTGTAGATGTTCTTGAATAGATAGTTCTTCGTTTGCTGTTTGTCCTTAGGACCATTTCCAGAGGCTTTAAATATTTGTTTTTTTTTTTTTATTGTTTTCATCAGTTTCAGTCGGTAGAGGGTTGGCAGAGCTATCATGCTGGAATTCTATCTCAGAAGATAAAATTTTAAGTTTCAAACTCTTAAATAGCTTTGCAAATTTAAAATCCTATAAACTTCATGGTTTATTCTGAGAGCTGCCTATAAGCAGATACTTAGAATAAATGATAACCAAGGCTAGATGGCTTTGTGTTATTTTCATATATGATAGAGCTTACATCTGTAAGTTCATTAATGTATTTTGCTTTGAAATAGTTTGAAATAGCCTCCGGTATTAATATGTAGTCATTATAAAGTATGTTACTAGTTAAATGAGTAGCAGAATAATATAGTTTGTGTTTGATAGGTAGATTAATTTTTGAATGATTGCATGCATGTTTTAATTTTACTTTGAAAGATGAACTTAATTGGTTGTGGATTTAGCATCTTTTCACTTTGACCTTTGCACAGTTAATGTTTGTTTAAAAATCACAGTATTGGTTTTTCAGTTTGAGAACATTTTAATTTTAATTGTATAAAAAACAGCCTGCTAGCTTTTCTGTGACAGGCTACTTTACTTAACCAAAGAATTTACCAAGAAACTGCCCCTTTAAGTTGTATTCTTTTTATAAGGTAATTCCTTGAATCATGAATAACAGAAAGAATATAGACCAGGGAATCCTGAGCCACAATATATGATACAACTTGTTGCATCTCTATGTTCATTAATGTATTTTGCTTTGAAATGATTTGAGTTTCATTAGGTATTGATGAAACTTCCATCAATCAGCCAGGTGATCTTGAATGGCTGGTTACATCATTTGTTTATGCTTTGTTACCTTATTAGTAACAGAAATAATCACTCTCTGAAGGGTTTTTTGTTTCTGTTTTTTAAACATATAGAGTGACCCTAGCACACTATGGTCTCCTCTTATACAAATTTGAGGGTTGCAAATTTGAAATTATACAACATAAAATAGCAATAATTTGTCATTTTAAGAACAACTTGGTAAAATATGGGAGCTTAAGATGTTCTTGAAAAATTTTGCCAGAATTGCTTAACAAATAGCCCAAGCATGTTGTCACAGGACACGGTAGCCAGTAAACTGGAAAAAGCTACTACCTTGGTGAACAACCGGTGAAGTACAATGTTTATGTGCGTGGAAACTTCATGTGATTTGATGACTATTCTGCTATTTTAACATTCACTATAATTACAATATAAAATGTTTTATTTCACTGTAATTACAATATAAAATATTTTACTTAGTTTTACATCTCTCATGTATTTATTAAACAATGATTCCGTTTTTTAAAAACTCCTCTGAAAATCAGAAACTTTGAGCAGCAGTATGGTTTAATGCTTTGAAGAAAGCCAGACTACTACCATGAAATTCTAGTCTGTGAATTTACTTTGTTTCTCTGAATTTCACTAGGGTTTTGCTATACATTCCTTATATTAATATCACTGTGTAGTCAATTCATGGATAAAATTCATTGATTGGCTCTCAAGTGGATAGTAGTAAAGTTTGTTTTTATAAATCTGAATTTGGTTCTAAGCTTTGTTAGTTGAGAAGTTAAATTTATCACTTCATTTGAGGATGATCAGACATTGAGTAATTGCTTTTACACATCTCAATTTACATTTTTATTTTATAAGAGAGAAACATACCTTCTTCTTTACTGGAATACTTCTGTTTATTGATTATAAATTCAATAAAAAGGGAAGTTAAAAGGTTGAGGACTAATTATTATGGGCTTTTGTAATGAATTCAGGAATTATTTCCTTCTTCAATATAAAGTATTGAGTTGACTAACCTACAGATTAGAGGTTTTCTTCCTTTAGATGATTCACAACCACTTTCCAAATTCTGTTTATCTTCCATTAGATCATGTACTCTATACATTTTAAGATTATACTTTACTTAATTTTATTTCATTACAGATTATTATAAATGTTTTAATATAAATACATCCTTTTGTGGGGCTTATTGTCATACTATTAGAATATTAAAGTGACATGAGTCTTCCATGCATGTACTTAGATACTTTTTGTGCTCTAAAACAGGGGTCTGTAAACTGCAGGCTGCTGGACAAATCAGGCTCATTACCTGTTTTTGTAAATGGTAGTATTGGAACACCGCCATGCCCATTCATGTTCATATTGTCTAAGTTTGCTTTTGAGCAGAGTTGAGTATTGTGACAGAGACCACGTGGTCCACAAAGCCTACAATATTTACCGTTTGACCTTTTACAGAAAAAGTTTGCAGATCCCTAATCTCTAAAGTAAAGTACCTGATCTTCAAATTTAGTTATAGGGACTCATCCCATTTGTATCTTGTTAATTCTTATTAAGTTCCCTTATAAAAAGGACCACTTAAAGACCTTATTTTTAGATTGGAGGTATTAGAGAGGGAACACAGAGGGAGTTAGGGATATGGTGTCTGACAACCTATTTGCTAACTACAGTACAAATTATACTTCATACTTTCAAAAAAGGCCCTAGTTAAACTTTAGTAATAGCTAGTTGAAAATCAGCTGTTTGTAGATAGGTGGTTTTATTGTTAATGGCGCTTATTATCATATTTGCTTGCAGTTGGTTTACAAAGTTTTCTACTTTTGGAAAAGTTTCCAAATTGGGCTTTCCTTGTGGCATAGTATGAGAAAGAGTATAGTGCATATTAGTGGGGTGTAGAAGAGGTTTAATTTTAATTAATTAAGATACTGAAAGTAGTATAGGTTAATACTTGAAGTAATTTGACCCTGAGTACAGAGAATTAAATTATTAAAGCTAAAATCATGTCTGTTACAGTATCTGTAGCCTAATTATTAGTGATGAGGCTATAGAAAAGTTAGAAAAGTTTTTGTACTTTATCTTACTGCAATAAATTTCTTGGGCCTGCATTACTGAATAGTTTAGAAACACATTGATTGTTTAAAATTTTACTAATAGGACCACTGTACTTAGGAATAGCCAAATAAATATTGGAAATCCAGTTTTTGGAGAAGGTCAAATAAAATATTAGCATGCCTGTTATTTAAAACTTATAAGTGAATCTGCTACTTTTTAGATTTGAAACATGAAACCTCTAGTCCCAGATATTTATATATATGTTTTAATTTTTTGGTGCCACCAAGTGGGGAAATACTGAATAATGATATTTTCATGCAGAATATATCATGTGGATCACTGAAACATTTACAGAAGCAGGGACTATTGAACTTTCTATCTTTATACCCTTATCAGTATAAAATTGAATATATCCTTCAAGATGTGTTTATGAATTAAATATACATACTATTATGCTAATCTATGTATATTTGGATTAAAGAAAATTAAAAGTTGACAAATTCAGAATTTGGTGATTCCAAAGTAGAAATAAAACTTTTCTTCCTGTACCCATCAAATGTTGTCTTGCCCCCATGAACTAGAACAGTGTTCTCAAAAATCTTTGAAGACAGAAATCTCCTTTGAAAGTCAAATTTCTTAGGCTTCCATGTGTTACCATATTTCATTTAATCTATGACATTGATAGTAAGATGCACCTTTATTTTGTAACATGCATCGACTAAAAGGAGAAAACCGTGCCATTGTTTTCTTATTTTAATTTTTGTTTTATATTTAGTAAAAAGGTTTTTTAAGACTTATTTAGACACTTTTTAAAAATCGTCACTCTTTTGCATACATAGCAAGGAATATATAAGTGAAATAAATTGGAAAGCTCTTCCTGAAATTTCACATTTGGAATCTTGAGTCTTCTGAAGTACTTTTTGAATTGGTAATTGATGTCTATATTTAATACTAAACAATATTATGTCTTGTGCTATCAAGAGAATTAATGGTGTAGCTTTTCTTAAGAATGTTCCATTCTTGTCTCTGGGATTTTCTTCCAGGCTGCTAACACATCCATTTTGTAAATTTAAACTGTTGTTGGTATTCTTTGGCATGCCATATAAAAGGCAATCCTTTTTCATATACCTAAATATCAAAATGTAATATGGCTTCTACTTTCAGTATCTTCCCTTCTTAAGTTCATAAAGCACTTGATTGATAATTTGTAAGGAAATACAGAATTTTGCTCTTTGCTTCAATGAATATTTACTTACTGTTTATATTCCTTTGTTCTATGTCTCCTTACACATTAATTTTTAGTTTATGTCAAGTCATAGTACTATAACACATTTTAAGTGGGAATTAAATTCAGTAGTAATACCAAGAATGCCTTTAACTTAGCTGTACCCATCAAAAGTTGTCTGGCCCCATAAATTAGAACAGTGGTTCCCTATAATCATTATATAACCATTATGTAACCAGCTGTGACCAAACTTGTAAATGCACAGGTAATAACAATTCTGTCATCATTTATGCTTAGCCAAATAATTATGTATACAATTTCAAGATAAAACCATATTTAACTGCTGTTAAATATGAGGAAGTATATCTGCATCTTAAAATCAATGAAAACTTAAAAGGAAAATCTTAATTGACTATGTGTTAAATGAATTATTTTATTAGTCACAACATCATACCTGTCATTGAATAACAGATGTTACATATATGTACAAGCCACTAGTTGAGCCTTCATGCAGTGCTTGATGTTGACCTTTTGCAGTAATTAGGAAACTATCACCTAATATAGAAATGAGATATACAGAGAAATCGTGCTATTCTAAACTTAGTGCAAAATGGCATTAGAAATGCTTGTAGTTTGTATATATTCTTTCAAAATTTTTCGATTTTAAGATACATATGGGGTAGCGGTCTTGGCCCAAAGGATAGGGCATCCACCTACCACATGGGAGGTCTGCAGTTCAAACCCCAGGCCTCCTTGACCCTTGTGGAGCTGGCCCATGCGCAGTGCTGATGCGCGCAAGGAGTGCCGTTCCACGCAGGGGTATCCCCCGCGTAGGGGAGCCCCACCCGCAAGGAGTGCACCCCATAAGGAGAGCCTCCTAGTGCGAAAGAAAGTGCAGCCTGCCCAAGAATGGCACAGCACACACGGAGAGCTGACACAAGATAACGCAACAAAAAGAAACCCAGATTCCCGGTGCCGCTGATAAGGATGGGAGCAATCACAGAAGAACACACAGTGAATAGACACAGAGAGCAGACAACTTGGGTGGGTGGGTAGGGAAATAAAATAAATAAATAAATCTTAAAAAATAAAAATATAAAATTTAAAAAATAAATTTGAAAAAAAAGATACATATGGTAATTTATTCTTGGACGATGAAGCAAGTAAATTGGAGAAAATTTTGGCAGACTTAGAATCATTTTAAAAGATCACCTCTAGAGAAGTGGCTGTGGCTCAAACAATTAAGCTCCTGTCTATCATATGGGAGGCCCTGGGTTGGAGTCCTGGGGCCTCATTGTGAAGGCAGGCTCACCCACACGCTGAGGAGAGCTTCCAGGCCCACAGGCGCCGCAGAGCTCCGACTCAGCAAGGTGACGCCACAACAACAACAAAAGGGAGACAAGCAAAAAAACACAGAAGAGTGTGCAGTGAATGGACACAGAGCTGACAGCATACAAGCCGCTGGGAGGGATGGAAATAAAAATAAATAAATATAGACACAGAAGAACACACAGAGAATGGACATAGAGAGCAGACAGCACGCAAAAAGCCACAAAGGTGGGGGGGTGAATAAAAAAAATCACCTCTAAAGAGACTTGTTGATTTTTCTGATAATTCACTAGAGGGCAGTAGTAAGCAATAGAAATTTTTTGTTTCGGAAAAAGATACTTTCAGACTTTTTTTCCCCAAAATATTCTGAAGTTAAATTCAAAATACCTTTTTTAGAGACCTTAAGTGTTTTGTGTAATGTGTTATGGTAAGCTTATCATAACCTTTAAATTACCAGGTAATCACTGAAACTTAAACATGCCCTGCAGTCTAGAAACAAGCTAAAAGCTCAGTAACAAATATGTATATTTTCTTTTATAGTTCTTTTCAAACAATCAAAAATTCAAAAGAGGATATTTTATTCTGGCCCCATGTTGCCAAGCTGTTGCCAAGGACCTATTTTTCTTTTCTTTTTTTTGTTTTTTTTTACATTAAGCTATTCAGGAATTCAGTTCAACTCATCTACTGTAACTGTAAGGAAATTAGTTGATGTGAATTTTGAGCTCTCTGTTTTTAAAAAGACTTTTGGTCAAGAAATTTTTATTATTAGAGAACTAATTTTATTAATTTAAGAAATATTTGTCCTTCACTCAACGTAAGTTCTTCAAAATTCATCCATGTTACCCTGTGTGTTAATACTGCATGCCTTCTTACAGCTGTATGTATATCCTACTATTTGTTTATCCATTCATCTATTGGTAATTGTTTCCAGCTTTTGGCAATTATAGATAATATTTCTTTGAACATTGGTGTGCATGTATCTGTTCATGTCCCTGCTTTCACTTCTTCTGGGTATATACCCAGCAGTGAGATTACTGGATCATACGGCAATTCTGTAGTTAGCTTTCTGAGATATACTGTTATTCTGCTATAAATTTACTGTAATCCTAGCAGTGGAAGAAGTCTTAACATTGATGTGGAGGCAGTGGCCACTGAAGGCTCTGGGGGAGAGAGAAGGAAAAATAGGTGTAATTTGGGGGCATTTTCAGGACTTGGAAATTGTCCTGAATGACATTGCAAGGACATATACAAACCATTGTTTGTCTTATAATAACATGCAAAAATGTGTGGGGGAGAGTGTAAACTGCTATGTAAACTATAATCCACACTTAGTGGCAATGCTCCAAGATGTGTTCCTCAATTGTGGCAAATGTACCATACTAATGAAGGATGTTGATGTGGGAAAAGGTGAGAGGGCTAGGTAGCAGGGCACATGGGAATCCCCTATATTTTATATGTAATGTTTATGTAATCTACGTTTCTTTTTAAAAAATTAAGTATTTTTTTAAAAAGTTAAAATAAATGTTTGTTCTTGGCATAAAGGTTGGAGGATAAAGAATTGGGGCCCAGTCATTAAGTACCGAATAGTCTACTGCAGAGGTTACTAGTCTTACTCAAAAACATACAGCAAATGGACACAGAGAGCAGACAACTTGGGGGGGGGGGGGGGGGGGTGGGGAGGGGAGAGAAATTAATAAATCTAAAATTAAAAAAAGAACTTCTCAAGTCAAATTTGGTAGATCTGGTGTTAAATGTGTTGAACATATAGTACTATGTTTTGTGCTATAATTGAGTTATAAGCAAGGCATATTTATAATTCCATGAATGTTTCTCAGACATGGTATAATTGAGCTATGAGTGGAAAAGCACTGGAATTTGCTAGTCAAATAGGGTGAGAAGGTAGGGTTCTAGATTAAGACACTGCATGTGCAAAGGAATGAAAACTGGATGCAGACTGAGCAAGTGTAAAATTGGAGTCTTTAAGAGCAGTGCCAGTTCAATATGGCTGGAATTTAGATGTATAATGGTAAAAGGGCAGAAATAAGTTTAGATAAGTGGGTAGGGATCAGGACATATGGGGCTTTGTATGCCAGAATTAGATGATTGAAGTATATCCTTAAGACCAATGATTCTGCCTTTCATTGAAAAAAATTTTTTTCAAAAATTTCTTGCATGAAATTCTGACATAAAAAATAGGTGAACAAGTAGGATGTGCTGGTCAAAGTAGCCTCAGGGTCCCAAGTCCCTGCATGGCTAGGTGCCTTCTCATTTTCTATTGGCCCAAGAGGCATCATTCCAGAACCCACGTCTTAAAGCACTTTGAAAACTAAACTTATTAGTCCTGAAGAATGTAAAGCATACAGAATTAAATAGGGGAATGACATAATCCAACTTGGATTTTAGAGCAAGCTCATTTGGGAAGCAATATAGAGGATGAATTTATAGAAAGTAAGACTGGTAGGCGGCAGACTTGGCCCAGTATTTAGGGCGTCCGTCTACCATATGGGAGGTCTGCGGTTCAAACCCCGGGCCTCTTTGACCCGTGTGCAGCTGGCCCATGTGCAGTGCTGATGCATGCAAGGAGTGCCGTGCCATGCAGGGGTGTCCCACACGTAGGGGAGCCCCACGCACAAGGAGCGTGCCCTGTAAGGAGAGCCGCCCAGTGTGAAAGAAAGTGCAGCCTGCCCAAGAATGGTACCACATACACCGAGAGCTGACACAACAAGATGACGCAACAAAAAGAAACACAGATTCCTGTGCCACTGACAACAACACAAGCGGACAAAGAAGACGACGCAGCAAAGAGACACAGAGAACAGACAACCGGGGTGTGGGTGGGAAAGGGAGAGAAATAAATAAATAAAATCTTTAAAAAAAAAGAAAGTAAGACTGGTAGATGAGTTGGAAGAATATAGATGACCTTGTATCTGCCTGTAGATTCTAAATAAGAAACATGTTTTAACATTGAGTAGACCAACACATTCCAAGGGAAGTCATATTAAGTAAGGAAGTTAGTGCTTCTACAGCCATCTGACACAGAATAACAAAGCATTGGAGGAAGTAGGGTCTAGTTTAGAGGAGGTTGCTCGGACTAGGAAATATACTTGGGTATAAACTGGGTTTAGCAAAATATTATTGCCTTGGCATTTGGTTGAAATAAGCAAGATGATACTGGCTTCTGGTTAAAATATGTGAATGCAAAGAATTGCTAATCATTATGCTAATGCTATGTATTCATCAAAGTTTTAAAATTTTGTATTACTTTTTTTTCAATAATGTTTAAGGGTGTGGAAATATTAGAGCAACCAGTAGGTCAAAATGATGATAGGAACAGGAAAAACAAATAAGACACATAAGAAAATGTTAAGGAATATTTTAGCTCTCATGGGCTTCTTACATTACATTTTACAGTTTTAAGGATATAAAACTTAATGTTAAAAATACAAATTTAAGACAATTATATATTTTCCTTATTTTTTCAAGGACTTTACAAGTATAAATTTGACAAGAATTGAGCTAATTAGAAGAAAATCTGTCCAAATTTTATTTTCTCCTAATACAAAGAAACCTCCTCTCTACTCTCCAATTTTTTTTGATGAGGATAGGGAACTGTGAGAACACTAACAACTTTTAACAATACTTAAAACTCAGGATTTTCTCCTTTAAAAAGTACAAAGAGTGGCATTTTGGTAATAATTTCAGCTAGTAATTTATCTATATGGAGTTGACATCTAATAGAATTAGTAAATTTATGCGATTTCCTTTTAGTCAGGTTGTTTAAATTCTCCCTTATTAAAAAAAACTCATGCTTTTCTCTTTGAATTGTGGTATAATCAATTTTTAATCAATATCTAAAGTAATTAAAATGGCACTAAAGATACCTGAGATCATCTTTGGAGTTCACAGCCAGATAGCAGAGAGCATGAGAGAAAACATTGTCTAAGATATTTTGAGAGTGAGGGTTTAACCTAACATGTAGCATTTATTACTTTTGCTCACATTATTCCTAAACTCAACATCATGGTCCTACCAAATATAGGGGAGACTGAGTAATGTAGTTTAGCTATGTGGTTAGAAGCAAAATGAAAAAGATGTAAGTACATAATCTATCTGCTTCAGATCCTGTTGCTGCAACCAGGAGGTGATAGTTGGCAATTTTACTTCTGAAAGATTATTTATATTTAGATGTTTTAAAAAAAAAACTGTATATACGGATAATTGATATACTAATCAGATACCATGAGTATAGTAAAATACATATTTTTACTAAATGTTTACTTGAATAGTTTCTCCCCCTAGAAATTAATTTTGTAAATTGTTTTTATTAATTCACTTATCTTAACCCCTGATTAGTCTGAAGTTGTAAATTTTTTACTTTTAATAAATTATTATGTTTATTTTAAATATGCAACTTGCCCTTTGAGGAATATTAACTATTCCAGGAATAGTTGGTGTTATTAATATAACTGTTTAAATGTTTGTGTGAAATAAGCAGAATTATGAGACAATATAATCATGATTCACTCTCATATACTATGTTCTTCAGTGACCATACCCCATCACAAATGCTTACTCTTAAGTTATTATTATTACTTTGAAGTACATTTTTACCTGAAAATTGTGTATAATGTTTAAATTAGTCTTCTGACACATTTCAATTTTGTTTCAGGCCTATGGCATGTCAGCATTACCTTTAAATCTGATAAAAGGCACTAGAAGTGCTGCTTATGAACGTTTAGAAAATACTGAAGACATTGAAGAAGTAGAGCAACACATTCAAACGATCAAATCAAAAGTAAGTTGGTGTTTTGTTGTACTGGGAAGCTTAATATTACTTGTCTTTGAGATGTGACTTAGACATCAGAAAACCCATTTTTCTTGATATTGTTTGACTTTTTTGTAGTATATACTTGAAGACCAAATACATATTTTAAAAATGGGTCTTCTGAAAACATATAGAATGCTGGCAGTTGAGAAATTCTGTCAGTGTTCCAACAACTGGGAAAAAAACAAAAAAACAAAAACCATCTGTTTATATATGAATAAGACCTTGGTAGTTCCCAGGTATGCAGATTCTATATGCACATCAGATTTTACTCTCACTTGTTTAGGTTTTATGTACTAGTTGAATAAGTTAAAGATTACATGTAACCACTTGTCAATTAAATGCATTTCTAAAAATACAACAAAAGCTTTGCTTCCTCTCTCACCTTCAAGTAACAGATAAATCTTAAATAATTCAAAAAACTTAAAAGTAGAAAGTTTTCTAAATTATTTTTACTAGGCCAGCATAATTTCAATACAGAAACCAGACAATAATAATAGCATACATGAAAAAAAACAACCCCATAAATTGGTCTTTCTTATGAAAGCCATATTTAAAAATATTAGCAATTCAAAACCTGTATCTTAGTAAAAGAATATTTCATAATTATCAAATTAGGTTTATCCAAAGTGTGCAAGGAAAATATATTTAGAAATACATTAAAGTAGTTTAATATATTGAGATTAAATGAGTTATATAAGCATCTTAATAGATACCAGAGGGTGTTTGGTTAAACTCAATTTGTAGTTATTATTTAGAAAAAAAAAATGTTCTATCATGTTAGAAGAGAAGAAACTACTTAACAAAGGAAGCCTGTAATGAGCACCATAATTACTGGTGAAAGAATAGAAACATTCGCATTAAAGTCACATATAGGACAGTGATAGCAAGTGTCATTGTTATTCATCAGCATTTTCCTGTTGGTCCCAGTTGAACAAGAAAAAATTTTGGTATAAAAATTGGGGAGGAGAAAAAGGAAAACAACTTTTATTATTTGTAGATGGTAACATCTACCAAGAAAATCAGAATGAATTAACTAACTAGAATTAATAAGAGTTTCAAGGTACCTGGATTCAAACTTGTAAAAATCATAAAGAGTTGGATGATGTAATAGAAAAATTTCTGTCCATAATTGTTACAAACTATATTATAATAAATGTCAAGATCTTATTGGGGAAAATTATAAAATTTACTGAAATACATAATAGAAGACTGAAATAAATGGAGAACTCCATCAGCTCCTAGTTGAGAAAGTTCAATATTGTAAAGATGGCAGTTTTTCACAAGATCAGGTATAAATTTAGTACAACCTATAAAGGATAAAAAAGAAATTTGTATATACATCATACTATAGAAAAATGGATCCTAAATTCATCTCAAATATAGAATTTACAAAATGCTAGGAGAAAGTGAGAGTAAAATTTTATTATCTTGGTGTGAAGACTTTCTAAAACAAGACATAAAACCCAGGTGCTAATTAAGACATTGGTGGATTTTAAATTTTTATGTTGTAAAGTTTTTGTACCAACCATAGGTACCATAAAGAAAGTTAAAAGACCAACAATACAGGAGAAAATAATCTGAAGCATACATAACAGATAAAGAGCATCTCTAAGCCATTAAGAAAGAGGACAAGCAACACAATAAAAATAATGGCAGTTTTTAGAAAAAATTGTTAGGGTTAAAATATAAAATACTGGCTCCTTTTGATGCACTTACTTGAAGCATTTGCATCTGTCTTCCAGAATAGTCTTTTTATTCCTGTGTCCTTTCTGTAAGATTACCTTCTCTGAGATCCAGTTTGATACCCGAAGTACCAGACCTAAAGGAGTAAAAATAAGTAAATATAGTCCAGTTTGTACAAAGTGTTATCTGCATCTACTACTGGGAATTTGTTAAAAATGCAAATCCTAGGCTCCACCCAAGACCTACTAAACAGATATTCTGGGGGTAGGGTTTGGAAATCTGGGTTTAACAAACTTTTCAGGGGATTCTTAGGCATGCTTAAGTTTGAGAAGCAATGAGATAAGGTATGGAAAAGGACTGGTGCCAGAAGAGCACAGTGGTGTCATGATGTAAAGAGATGATCAAAACTATGTAAATCTTGGCGGCAGACTTGGCCCAGTGGTTAGGGCGCCCTTCTACTACATGGGAGGTCCACAGTTCAAACCCTGGACCTCCTTGACCCGTGTGGAGCTGGCCCATGCGCAGTGCTGACATGCGCAAGGAGTGCCGTGCCACGCAGGGGTGTCCCCCGCGTAGGGAAGCTCCACACGCAAGGAGTGTGCCCCTTAAGGAGAGCTGCCCAGTGCAAAACAAAGTGCAGCCTGCCCAGGAATGACACCGCACACACACAGAGCTGACACAAAAAGATGATGCAATGAAAAGAAACACAGATTCCCGTGCCGCTGACGACAACAGAAGCGGACAAAGAAGACGCAGCAAATAGACACAGAGAACAGATAACTGGGGTAGGGGGAGGAAAGAGAAATAAATAAGAAAATAAATAAATCTTTGGGGGGAAAAAACTATGTAAATCTTTTTACTAAAGGATATTTTGTATCATTGTATGTGTGATTTCAAACTGAGTCTGCTCTTAAGATAGGCTGGAGAGTAGTATGTTGTGAATCTGCTAAAAACATGCTCAAACTTTTAATAGGGATATTAATATTACAGTATTTCATACCTTTTCATTTTAAATATGTGATCCCATGTAAATATTTTTCTCATTCTTTCCAGTAAAAGCAAACAAATTTACATTCCACCTTTTTTTGTGTTTAGCAGTGAACTCTTATTATTATAGTTTATTATTGTACATCATTGATGATACTTAGGGACAGGGGAGATCAAGTGGGAAAGAAGAAAGATACTGCTTATGGTAAGTATAACATAAACATAGAGGGAAATTACCTGTCAGATTAGCCAAAGAAAACGTGGCTTACTTGTAAATGTATTGGAAAATGAGGGAGTGACTGTTAGTGGCAATTGTCATGAAAACCTCTTATGCCACCTATACTAGTGTCATTATGCTGGTATTTTAATCAGGTACACTATAAAACACAATTTGATCACAGGGAGAGAAAGGGTATGGCCAAATATATCAAGGTTAGGGATAGAAGAGTACAGTTTGGAAGAAAGGAAGTATAACCTAAAAGATGTATAATAGTTAGCACTTCTTATAAACAGACACCATTTTTTCTCCAGTGCTTTTTTTTAAATAAAGATTTATTTATTGCTCTCCTCCCCCCCCCCCGTTGTCTGCTCTCTGTGTCCATTAGCTCTGTGTTCTTCTGCACCTGCTTGCATTATCAGGTGGCACTGGCAAACTGCGTCCTTTTTTGTTGCATCACCTTGCTGCATCAGCTCTCCGTGGATGTGGCGCCACTCCTGGGTGGGCTGTGCTTTTTTTCCACGCATGGTGGCTCTCCTCACAGGGCACACTTTGCATGTGGGGCACCCCTACACAGGGATGCCCCTGCGTGGCAGAGCACTCCTTGTGCGCGACAATACTGTGCATGGGCCAGCTTACCACACGGGTCAGGAGGCCCTGGGTATCAAACTGTGGACCCTTCATATGGTAGGCAGATGCTCTATCAGTTGAGCCATGTTGCTTCCCCTCCAGTGCTTTTAACAACATTACTTTCTTGACTTAACTTTACCATATATTTGGAAAACAGTGTTTAAGAAGAAGTTCCATAGTAAATTTACACAGATCCATAAGTAGATACTTATCTCGGTTTAGAGATTTTGTCACATTGCAGTTGTCAGTTTTTTCCGATTTGTACATTTTCCTAAGGAGTGTCCAAAACTAAAGAAAAGTTTTGTTGCCTTATCTGCTAAATCTGATGGGTACTTTATTAAGACCTTAATGGTAAAACTATGGGTTTTTTTCCCTGCTATTTGCAGAGCAAAGATGGTCGACCTTTGCCAGCAAGGGATAAACGTGCCTTAAAACAATTTGAAGAAAGGTTACGAATGCTTAGGAAAAGAGAGAGGCACTTAGAATTCATTGAAAACAGCTGGTGGACAAAATTTTGTGGTGTTCTGCGACCCCTGAAGGTAAATGGAGTTTTAAAAAAATTAAGCTGTCATTCCTCATTCAAATTTATTTTGTACCTCTCAAAGTGATTGAGTTCTCTTCTTGAGGCAATACAGCATGGTGCTTAAGAGCATAGATTTTGGAGTGAAAATAATGTGGTTTTGAATCAGCTCTGCCATTTGGTAGTTCAGCGAAGCTCATAACCTATCTGATCTTCATTTACTCATGAGTAATAAAAAGATTATAACAGAGGTTTTGGGAATTTTAAATTTAAATATAGATAAATAATGTAGTATGCCTCCAGCATATTTTTGCAAGTTTATACTTTTCTGTAAATAGGAGATCTGGGACCCATATAATAACTTGGGAATTTTAACTGAGTCAGAATTAATAGTATTTGCCTCATTGTTAGAGGATTTGAAAGTAATAGTATTTGTCTCATTGTTAGAGGATACATTTTTTAAAGTATTTTTATTTGCGATGGAAAAATCATTATTTTCTCATTTTGGAAACCATCATTTATTTGCTTTTCTGCAATTCTTGGGATTGAAGTACCTAAATGTAAGTACCTAGATTGAATTAATGCCATCATAGTATGTCTCTGGGGTTAAAAAATAGCTAGAATTGCTGGCCGTGGATTTCCATATGTGCCCAGGCTGTATCTGGATTGCAGAGGGCATTTCAAACACCAGAGCTTTGTATACAGTAGTATGCATGGTATAGGTCATAAAATCCAATGAATAGACTGGTTTGCTAGGATATTAGGCACCATGAAACTAGAAAGTGGATTTTGGCTAAATTTTAAAAAAATACATTGCAGAGAACTCCATCAAAAATCAGTCAGATTGAATCCTGATACTGCTTTGTCTTCCTTTTATAGTTAGAAAGGAATGCACTAACTGCTCATCCTAAAAAGCTTCTTTTTTTTAAAGAGTTATTACAAAATAAACCATAATCAGTTAGTTCTATCTATTGCCTTTTTAAAATGTTCAGAATAGAATTTTTAAAGATGTCCCTACAGTCCCTTTTCCCATTTATTTCCCCAAAAAAGTGGTTTGTCTTTGTAGTACCAAAAGTGTGATGAAACCCTTCCCAACCCTTATTTTAATCCTAAATTATTGTTCGCTTCTTTTAAAAATTTATAATCTGCTCTCTAACATTATCTTCTGCCTGATAACATATCATGTACCATTTCACTGAACATATGTGTTAAGGGAGTTTTTAAATCAAACTTCATTGGTTGATTTTGCCAAATATAGATATATGGATTTAGAACATCCCTGTCTTATACTCTACCTTATGCTCCTTTGCAGTCAGTCCACTCCTGTCCCTTGGGCTTTGGCTCTAGGCAGCCATTGATGTCCTTTCTGTTATTTTATTTTAGTTTTATGTGTTCTAGAATTTCATATAAATGGAATCATAGAGCATATAATCTTTTGTTTGGTTTCTTTCTAAGTACAGTGTTCTTGATATTCATCTGTGTTGCATTGTCTTTTTTAGTTCATTCATTTTACTTCTGAGTAGTAGTCCAGTGTGTAGTGATATCACAATTTATTATCTACTCACCTTTGATTAGACATTTGAATTATTTGTGGGTTGAGACTGTTATGATAGAACATGTGTGCAGGTAAGTGCTGACTTTCATTCATTTTCTTGGGTAAATACCTAGGAGTTACTGCTGGGTCATATTTTAATGTGTTTTTAATTTTATAAGAAACTTTCAAGGTGCTTCCCAAAGTGATTGTATCATTTTGCATTTCCACAGCAATATATTTTCTTTTTTTTTTTTTCACAGCAATATATTTTCAATTGCTTCACATCCTTGTTGACACATTTGTAAATATGTGTAATCGTTATTCTGATGGGTGTGTAGTGGTAGCTCATAGTGGTTTTTTTTTTTAAAGATTTATTTATTTATTTCTCTCCCCTTACCCCACCCCACCCCACCCCAGTTGTCTGCTCTCTGTGTCTATTTGCTGCGTCGTCTTCTTTGTCTGCTTCTGTTGTTGTCAGCGGCACGGGAATCTGTGTTTCTTTTTGTTGCGTCATCTTGCTGTGTCAGCTCTCCTTTTGTTGCGTCATCTTGTTGCATCAGCAAAAATGGCGCCATTCTTAGGCAGGCTGCACTTTCTTTCACGCGCTGGGCGGCTCTCCTTATGGGGCGTACTCCTTGTGTGTGGGGCTCCCCTACGCGGGGACACCCCTGCGTGGCAGGGCACTCCTTGAGCGCATCAGCATTGTGCATGGGCCAGCTCCTTTCCGGACAAGGAGGCCCGGGGTTTGAACTAGGGACCTCCCATTGGTAGACGGATGCCCTAACCACTGGGCCAAATCCGCTTCCCGCTTATAGTGGTTTTAATATCTCTGGTGACTAATGATATTTAGTATCTTTTCATGTGCTTATTAGCCATTTGTTTATCTTCTATGAAATGTCTGTTTAATGCTTTGGCCATTTTTAAAATTGGGATTTTTGTATCATTAGTGAGTCATAAGAGTTCTTTATATACCCTGGATCAAGTACTTTGTCAGACATAAGTATTGTGAATGTTCTTTCCTAGTTTATGGATTGCCTTTGTGTTTTCTTAACACTGTCTTATGAAGAGATGTTTCTTAAATTTTGATAAATCCAATTTTTATATATGTTTTCTTTTTTTCAGTTCATATTTTTTATCCTCAGAAACCTTTGTCTACCCTAAGGTATAGCAGATGTTTTCTGTTTTCTCCTAGAAGTTTTATATTTGTAGCTTTTATGTTTAGGTCTATGGTAAAATTTTAAGTTGGGGGGATGGTATGACTTAATAGCCAGGTTTTATTTTATTTTTTCCGTATGGGTATCTGTTTTTTCCAGCACCATTTGTGTGTGTGTGTATGTGTGTTTTGTGTGTGAAGATTATCATTTTTTATTGAATATCCTTGGCACTCTGTCATATCATTTGATCATATACATGTGGATCTGTTTCTGGACTCACCCTTCTGTTCCATTGAACTATATGTCCTTACACTAATACTTTATACTGGAGATTTATAATCAGTCATGAAATCAGGTAGTATAAGTTTTTCAGTTATTTTGTTGTTTTGTTTATTTTTTTCCTTTTTCAGAATTATTTTGTTTATGCTAGGTCCTTTGCATTTCCATATAAACTTTAGAATCAATTCACAATTTTTATTGTAAATGTTTTGAATCTATAAGTAATTTGGTGAAGAACTGAGATCTTGACAACATTCTATCTTCCAATCCATGAATGTGATGTTCTTTCCATTTACTTAAATGTTCTTAAATTTTTTTCAGTGGTGTTTTGTAATGTTTACTTTAGAAATATTGCAAAAAAATTGATAAATCTGTCTATAAATATTTTTTTGCTTAATTCCGGTTTTCAATTATTTGTTGCTAGTATGTAGAAATATAATTGTTTTTATACTTTTACCCTGTATTCTGCAGCTCTGCTAAATTATTATTTCTAGTAGCCTTATTATAGATTCCTTAAGAATTTCTATATAAATAATCATGTCAGCTGCCAAAATACAATTTTACATCTT
Source organism: Dasypus novemcinctus (assembly GCF_030445035.2). Lineage (NCBI taxonomy): Eukaryota > Metazoa > Chordata > Mammalia > Cingulata > Dasypodidae > Dasypus > Dasypus novemcinctus. Next base: position 41,074,748 of record NC_080683.1, on the reverse strand, counting down.
CCTTTCAAATTGGAGATTTCCAATTGCTTTTATTTTTTCCTTTCCTCATTGCACTGGCTGGAACCTCCAGTATAATGTAAAATAGATATGGGAGAACTGAAATACTTGTCTTATTTTAAATCTTAGGGGAAAGGTATTCAGCCTTCTACCAATAGATGTGATATTAGCTGGATTTTATTTACATACCCTTTATTAAATAATAGGCATTCCCTTCTATACCTATGTAGTTTGGTGGAGATTTTTGCTTGCTTGCTTATCATGATGGATATTGAATTTTGTTAAATAATTTGACTCTGTAGAGATAATCATGGGTTTTTTTCTTCTTTTTTCTATTAGTGGTATATTTTCTTTGAGTTTTCAAATATTAAACCAACCTTGCATTCTTGGGATAAACCCTACTTGGTCAGATACTATCTGTTTATGTTTCTGGATTGGATTTGCTGATATTTCATTGAATATTTTTATTTCTATATTCATAAGAGATACTTGTGTATAAGTTCCTTTTTAATGTCTTATTTTGGTGTCAGGGTAATGCTGTTTTATTAAAGTGAGTTGGGAAGTGTTACCACCTTCTTTATTTTCCTTAAATATTGGTTATTATTCACTAATAGAGACATATGGGCCTGGAGTTTTCTTTACAAATTCAGTTTCTATAATAGATAGAAGGTTGTTCTATTTCTTTACTATGGTTATTCTCTTTTAATTCTGTGAGCATGTTTTTAATGGCTGTTTTAGAAGCCCTATTCTGTAATTTCTAGGTCTGTTTCTTTTGACTTATTTTTTTCCTAATTTTCAGTGACATTTTGGATTACATTTTCTTGCCTTCATATGTCTTGTAATATTTGGCTGGATCCTGAATGTTATGTTTTTGAGTGTCTGAATTTCTTTAAAAAATATTTAAAAGTATTCTTCTATAAAAATTATTGACTTTTACAGTTCATTTACTTGTGGATCAACTTGAGTCTTTCTTTGTTTTTAAGCTTTTTCAGGTTAAGGCTAATTTAGCCCTACTACTGAGGTCTGATCTGACCCTTGTGGAATCTGTACTGAAAGCCATCTCTAATTGGCTTGAACACATATGTTTCTCAGTGGTGTATATAAAATTGTCTACATTACAACTCCCCAGTAATTCTTTCCTTGAGCTTGTGGAGTTGCCGCTACAGCATGTTCCTTAGTATTAAGTGACAGAGTCAAGGGAACCCTGATTCAGAATTCTGCAGCTCTTTATCAGCAATCTTTGCTTCACAAACTAATAGCCAGGTGTTTTAGTTTCCTACACTGCTTAAGCAAATACCATGAAATGGGTTGGCTTAAAATGGGATTTATTACTTGATGGTTTTGAGGCTAAAAGAAAGTCCAAATTAAAACATCTTCAAAACAATGTTTTCTTCCCAAAGACCTGCATTCTGGGGCTGGCTGCCCGTGATCCTTGGCTCCTCTATTACATAGCAAGGCACATGGTGGAGTCTCCTAGTCACTCCCTTATCTTTCCAGTTCTGTTCATGGCCAGTCTCTTTCTTCCAGTGACTTTCTTTCTCTTTCTGAATTTCATTCTGCATATAAAGGGCTCCAGTAATAGGATTAAGAAACTTCCTGACTGAAGTGGGTCACACCTAAACCGAAGTAACTTCAACAAAAGTTCCTACTTACAATGGATTCGTGTCCACAGGAATGGGTTAGATTTAAAATACGTTTTTTGGGAGGTTATTTTCTATATGCAAATAGTATATCCCATAGCAATATACTAAAAGCCTTGAGTCATTTCAGAAACAATGTTTAGTACAACATCTCATCAAAATTGGCTATGGGTGTGGTATGTCCTGAGGCACAATTTCCCTCTGTCTGTGGACCTGTGAAATCCAGACAAGTTATCTGCTTCCAATATACAATGGAGGGACAGGCATAAACATTCCTGTAGGGAGAAATTGGAAGAGACCCTGCAGGGCATATTCCATTGGATTCGAAAGTCTGAGAGTCATCTATGGAAATTGATGTTTTGTCCTCCAGGCCTTATAGAGCTGACCCCTTGCAAGCACTTTTCCAGAAGCCTTGCACTTCCTGAGCATGGGGGTGAAAGTTCCACCTTCACCAAGCATCAGGATGGTGGCAGGCTCTCCATGAACAGTGGGGCACAGGCTCCACACTCTCAGGAGTGGTGGCCAGACACTCTGCAAGCCCCAAGGCACAGGCTGTACCTTTTCTGAGCATTGAGGTGACAACACTCATCCTGAACAATGGTGTGGAAGCCCTACCTTCTCTGAGCCCTGGGGCAGACTCACCTTCTTCACACACAGGATTAGGCCCACTCTCTTAGCCCAAAAAGTTGTTATTGGTTCAGACCTCAGCTTCCATGGTTCTGCCCTTGGAATGATTTTTAACTTTTTCTGTCCCTTTTAGTCCATGATGGTGGCAGTTCCATTCATACATATTAAGCAAACAACTTTTTGGCCTTGCCCGTAGTTCATAGGGTTACATATTAACTGAAGTAACCTCAACAAAAGGTCCTACTTATAGTGCGTTCACGCCCACAGGAATGGATTAAGTTTAGGAATATGTTTTTCTGGGGGTCCATATAACTTCAAATTACTGTACCATGTCAGCTTCCTTCAACTCCCTTCTTTCATTCAACTTATTGAGACAATTGTTTTCTCCTTGGGTTACTCCTTCCTGTGCTGTCATCTCAAAAGTACTTCTAGCCAGAAACTTGGAGCAGTGATATTGTTCATCTTGTTTACTTTCTTTTCTCAGGGATCTCATATCCTTGTACTGCTTTCGGCTGAAAAGGGATACAGATATTATGGGACAAAAAAAATGGAATTGTTTTACTTGCAGTTGAAAATACTCCTTGCTTTTGGATAGGGCTGATCCATCATCATCATTTTGTTAGTTGTCCAGGGCAAGCCTTAGGAACTGGAAAGTAGGAGTTGGCCATGTGTCTGCTGGGTTTCAGGGCTCAACTGGCATAGGAACAATCTGCAGGCTCTGAGAAATATACTTAACAGGTAAATTGAAAATTATAGGTTTAATAAAAGAAGTAGAAGAATTATGATTAGAGGATTTATAAATAACTATGTTATATTGGGGAAATAACTTTTCATATATTCCCAAATAGAGCCCAGCAAGGGGGTGTAGATTTCACGTGGCTGGGTGGCTTGCCTCTGGTGTCCAGACATCCCTAGGGCCCCAGGGCACTTTCATTTGGGTCTTTGTTTAATGTGGCAGTTTCTGAAGTCTGGCTGAGACCTGCATAAGTGTAACATCTGGAATGACCTTCCCACTCACTTTGAAATCTCTTAGCCATAAAAATTCTTTTATTTAATATTTCTCTCTGTTGATCAAGGTATTTCTCCAAATGCAGCACTGATTCATGCTTGGTAATAATCCTCTGGTGTCAGTGAGTCTTATTCCTGGAGTCATGTCCCACCCAGGGGGGAAAAGCAGTGAGTTTATTTGCAGAGTCTGGTTAAGAGAGAGGCCATACTTGAGTAACAAGAAAGTTTTCAGGAGTTTACTCTTAGGCATTAATTATAATTAGGCTTAGTTTTATTATTACAGGAATAAGGTTCGTAAGTACAAGCATTAAGATTGAGGACTTGGCTTATTAGCCTGTTCTCTTTTATTAGGCAAGGCTTATAAATTCCAGAGCCTTTGGACATCTTATTTGGGAAAGAAGCAGGACTTCCATGAAGGGAAGTTTAATATTTTGTTAGCTACCATGAGGGCCTCTATATCCAAGAAACATACCTACGACAACAAGGACACATTTATATCCCAAAGAAGTATGTAGCTATATAATGTTCAAGACGTTCAAAAGGCCCTTTCTGTCAAGACACCTGACTGTCCCACCTTTACCACCAGGGTTTTATTGACAGATAGAACATAATTTCCATAAGAACATTCCTTTACCCCCCTCATTGATAATTGATGCAAGAATGTTAAAATATTACAAATTATAGCCCATAGTTTTCTTTAGGTGCTTTATTCCCCACATACCACCCTATTCTTAACACCTTTTACTAGAGAACAAACTTATGTTATAGATCCTGAAAGAACATCCTTATATTTGTATTATTACCCACAATCCTCGGCCATCACAGGGTTCACTGTGTTATACAATCCCATGTTTTATGCTCTAGTTTTCCTTCTAGTAAGATATATAACCCAAAATGTACCCTTTAAATCACATTCACACACATACTTCAGCACTGTTAATTATGCTTACAATATTGCGCTACCATCACCACTGTCCATCTCTAAACCATTGCTATCAACCTAATTATAAATTCTGTATAGATAAAGCATCAGTTCTGCATTCTCTACCCCTATTTTGTCACTTGGTAACCTATCTTCTAGATGCTACCTTTATGAGTTTGTTTATTAAAATTAGTTCTTATTTAATGAAGTCATACAATATTTGTCCTTTTGTCTGGCTTATTTCACTCAAAGTTCCTTGAAGTTTTTCTATGTTGTCACGTGCATCAGTATGGCATTCCTTTTTCCAACTGAATATTCTATTATTTGTATATACCACTTGTATCAATTTGATATTATTGATGAATTCCAAAAAGAAATATTGGATTATGTTTGTAAACTAATCTTTTCTTCTGGGCATATTAGAATTTATTGGATTCATAGGTTTACTTGATTAAGTAATTATGTAAACCTCTTGTGCCAGTAGGGCATTGAGTTCCCACCCTTTCTGGGTGCGGACTCACAGATAAAAGGCATGGCAAATGACAGAGTTGAAGGTTTTTGATGTTGGAGTTTTGATGTTGAAATTTGATGCTAAAGCCTTAAGCTGGAACCCCAGGAAGTAGCTCACAGAGGAAAAGGAAGCAAGACCCTGGAAGGGAGGAACCCAAGAAGCCTGAACCCTCATAGATGCGAGCAGCCATCTTGCTCCAACACATGGAAATAGACTTTGGTGAGGGAAGTAACTTATGCTTTATGGCCTGGTATCTGTAAGCTCCTTCCCCAAATAAATACCCTTTATAAAAAACCAACTGAATTCTGGTATTTTGCATCAGCACCCCTTTGGCTGACTAATACACCACATTTTGTTTATCCGTTCATCTGTTGATAGACATTTGGATTGCTTCCATCTTTTGGCAATTGGTAATAATACCCCACTCAGAACATTGGTGTGAATCTATCTGTTCATGTCCCTACTTTCAGTTCTTCTGGTTATATGCCCAGCAGTGGGATTTTCAGATCATACTGCAATTCTATAGTTAGCTCCCTAAGAAACCACCAAACTGTCTCCACAGCATCTGTACCATTCTACATTTCTTATTTTTCCACTTCCTCTCCAACTCTTGCAGTTTTCTTTAATAGTGGCCAGTCTAGTAGGTGTGAAATGATACCTCATTGTGCTTTTGAATTGCATTGTCTTAATAGCTAGTGATGTTGAGTATTCTTTTCATGTGCTTTTTAGCCATTTGTATTTCATCTTTGGAAAAATTTCTATTCAGTTTTTTTTTGCCAGTTTTTAATTGGGTTGTCTTTTATTCTTGAATTGTAGGATCCTTTATGTATGCTGGTTATTAGACCCTTATCAGATATGTGGTTTCCAAATATTTTCTCTCTTTGTGTAGGCTGCCTTTTCACTGTCTTGACAAATTCCTTTAGTTGAAGCTCAAAAGTTTTTAATTTTGAGGTGGTCCTGTTTATCTGATTTTTCTTTTGTTGCTCATGCTTTGGGTATAGTTTATGAAACTGTTCCCTACCACAAGATCTTGAAGATGTTTCCCCAAATTTTCTTCTAGGAGTTTTATGACCCTGGCCCATATATTTAGGTCTTTGATCCATCTTAAGTTAATTTTTGTATAGGATGTGAGATAAAGGTCTTCTTTTCTTCTTTTGGATATGAAAATCCAGTTCTCCCAGCACCATTTGTTGAACAGACTGTTCTGACCTAGCTGGGTGAACATGGCAGCCTTGTCAAAAGTCACTTGACCCATAAATATGAGGGTCTATTTCTAATCTCTAAATTTGATTCCATTAGTCAATATGTCTATCTTTATGCCAGTATCATGCTGTTTTTACCAGTGTAGCTTTGTAATATGCTTTTGTCAGCAAGTGAAAGTCCTCAAACTTTGTTCATCTTTCTTGAGATGTTTTTGACTATTTGGAACTCCTTATCCTTCCAAATAAATTGGAAATTTATTGGCTGAATTTATTTATTAGCTCTTGGTGTGGATTTTTCAGGATTTTCTTTATATAGAACCATATGTTAGGCAAATGGGGAAAGCTTTACTTCTTTCTCTCCAGTTTGAATACCTTTTATTTCTCTTTCTTGCCTGATTGCTCTGGCAAGGACTTCCAGTGCAATACTGAATAAGAGTGATGACAGTGGATATTCTTGTCTTGTTCTCAAGGGATCTTAGAGGAAAAACTTTTGATCTTTCACCATGGATTATGATGTTAAATGTGAACTTTTCATATGTGCCTTTTATCAGTTGAGGAACTTTCCTTCTATTCCTGTCTTTCAAAGTGTTTTTCTCCAGAAAGGATGCTGGATTTTGTTGAATGCCATTTCTGTGTCAATAAAGATGATCATGTAATTTTTTTCTTTGGTTTGTTAATGTGGTGAATTACATAGATTTTCTTGTGTTGAACCACCCTTGCCCACTTGATCATGGTGTATAATTTGTTTAATGTTGTGTTAGTCTGCTGAAGGGGTTGAGAAGTACCAGAAATCTGTTGGCTTTATAATGAGAGTCATTTAGGGTGAAAGCTTATAGTCCATGGTAAGTTCAATTTAGGGTACCCTAGGAAGTACTTTCTCACCGAAGTCAGCTACCACATGCTGAAGCAAGATGGAGGACACTCTGCCTGATGTCACAGGCTTCCTATATCAGTCTCTGGCATAGGGCTTGTTCCTTCCCAGGCCTTTTTATATGCTATGTTCTCTTTAGCTGCAAACTACCAGGCTAATGGCTCATCTTTCCCCAGACCCTAGAAACAAATATGACAAAGCTCTCTCTCTCTTCTCATGTGTCTTCTTGAGTGAGTGTCCATTTATATCAACCCACCAACAGGGCAGGACTCAATTTGATTCAAATCAAAGCCCTAATCTTATTGGGTAATATAATTGAGACATGTCAGCTGAATCTGATGCATTCAAAGGGTATCGCACTCAGAGGAATAAATTAGTTTACAAACATAATCTTTCTCTTTTTGGATTCATAAATAATCTCAAACTGCCACAATATGTTGGATTCAATTTGCAAGTATTTATTTTAGGATTTTTGCACCTAAATTCATTAATGAGATTGGTCTGTAATTTTCTTGTAGCATCTTTACCTGGTTTTGGTGTTAGGGTAGTTTTGGCTTCGTAGAATGAGTTAGGTAATGTTCTCTCCTCTTTAGTTTTGTGGAAGAGTTTGAGCAGGACTGGTGTTAGTTATTTTTGGAATGATTGGTAGAATTCATCTGTAAAGCCACTTGGTCCTGGGCTTTCCTTTGTTGGGAAGTTTTTGATGATTGATTCAATCTCTTGTGATTGGTCTTTTGAGGTCCTCTGTTTCCTCTAGAGTCAGTGTAGATTGGTAGTGTGTTTCTAGGAATTTGTGTTTCCTTTAAGTTGTCTATTTTGTTGGCATACAACTGTTTATAGTATCTTCTCATGATCCTTTTAATTTTTGTGATGTCAGCTCTTTATTTTCTGATTTTTACTTATTTGCATTTATCTCTTTTTTTTCTTTGTGAGAGTAGCTAAGTCTTAATTGTGTTAATCTCCTTAAAGAGCCAACTTTTGGTTTTGTTAAGTCTATTGGATTTTTTTTCCTTCAATTCCATTTATTTCTTTGCTAATCTTTCTCAACTCTTTCCTTCTGCTTGCTTCAGTATTAGTTTGCTGCTCTTTTTCTTATTCTTTCAGGTGTACAGTTAGGTCTGGTTTGTAGGTATTTGTGGCTATAAATTTCCTTCTCTGCACTGCCTTTACTACGTCCCATAAATTTTGATATTTTGTGTCCTCATTTTCATTCTCCTCAAGATATTTACTTATTTCTTTTGCAATTTCTTCTGTGATCCATTGATTGTTGAAGTGTGTGTTGTTTAACTTCCATATATTTGTGAATTTTTCAGTTTTCTGATTTCCTCCTTCAATCCATTGTGATCAGAGGAAGGTTTTTTGTATAATTTCAGTCTTTCTAAATTCATTTAGACTTGAACTATAGTCTAACATATGGTCTCTCTTGGAGAATGATCCATGATCACTTCAGAAGAAGGTATATCCTGCTGTTTGTGGGTGAAATGCTGTATAAATGTCTGTTAGGTCTAGTTTGTTTACTGTATCAAGATCTCTGTTTCCTTATTGATCCTCACTCTAGATGTTCTATCTATGAATGAGAGTAGTGTATTGAAGTCCCCCACTGTTATTGTAGAGGCGTCTGTTTCTCTCCCCTCAGTTTTGCCAGTGTTTGCCTCATGTAATTTGGGACTCCCTGGTTAGATGCATGAATATTGATGATTGATATTTCTTCTTGGTAGATTTCCCCTTTTATTAAAATATAGTGTCCTTTTTTGTCTCTTCTAACAGTTTTGCATTTAAAGTCTGTTTTTTCCACTATTAATTTAGCTGCCCCAGTTCTTTTTTGGTTACTGTTTTCATGGAATATCATTTTCTAGTCTTTCACTTTAACCCTATTTGTGTCCTTGGTCTAAGGTGAGTCTTCTGTAGATAGGATATAGATGGATTGTATTTTTTTAATTCATTCTTCCAATTTGTGTCTCTTAATTGGGGAGTTTAATTCTTTAACATTCAATATTATTACTGTAGAGGAAGGCAGTACTTACTTCAATCATTTAATCCTTAGGCTTTTATATGTCATACCTTATTTTTGTTTTCTCTTTTATCCTTTTAGTTTGCCTTACTAATAATCTTCAATCCATATTCTCCTCCAAACCTCTCTCCCATGTTTTTTCCTTTCAGCCTGCAGAACTCTCTTTAATATTTCTTGTAGGGCAGAACTCTTGTTGACAATTTCTCTGTTTTCTATTTTTCTGTGAATATTCTAAATTCTTGCTCATTTTTTAAGGGCAGTTGTGCTGGATACAGAATTATTGGCTGGCACTTTTTCCTTTTCAGTACCTTAAATATGCCTCCATGGTTTCTCATGAGAAATCAGCACTTAATCTTACAGAGCATCCCTTGTATGTGTTGGATTGCTTTTCTCTTGCTGCTTTCAGGATTCTCTCTTTATCTTTAGCATTTGACAATATGACTAGTATGTGTCTTATAGTAGTTCTGTTAGATTTATTCTGTTCAGAATATGCTGCACTTTCTGGACATGCACATCCATGACCCTCGTAAGAGCTGGGAAATTTTCAGATTTTATTTCCTCAAACACTCTTTCTGCCCCTTTTCCCTTCTCTTCTTCCTCTGAGACACATAATGCATATGTTTGTGCACTTCGTGCTATCATTCAATTTCCCGAGACTCTGCTCAATTTTTTCCAATTTTTTCTGTATCTGTTCTATCTGTGCTAGTTCAAACATTTTATCTTCTAATTCACTGTTTCGTCTGCTTGCTTAAATCTGCTATTGTGTGAGTCTAGTGTATTTTTTAATCTCTTCTATTTTGCCTTCAGTACCAGAAATTTTATTTTTTTGTATATGTTTGCATTTTCTTCTGTATGCTCACCTGTCTTTTTTTTTTTTTTTTTTTTTTTTATAAAAGGAAGTACTGGGGATTGAACCCAGGACCTTGAACATAGGAAGCAGGCATTCAACCACTTGAGCTACTTTCACTCCCCTACATTGTCTTCTTTTTTTTTTTTTAATAAAGATTTATTTTTTACTTATTTTTTATTTATTTTTCTCCCCTTCACCCCCCCTCCCCCAGTTGTCTGCTCTCTGTGTCCATATGCTGTGTGTTCTGTGACTGCTTCTACTCTTATCAGCAGCACTGGGAATCTGTGTTTCTTTTTGTTGCGTCATCTTGCTGTGTCAGCTCTCCGTGTGTGCAGCGCCATTCTTGGGCAGGCTGCATTTTCTTTTGTGCTGGGCGGCTCTCCTTATGGGGCACACTCCTTGTGCACAGGGTTCCCCTACGTGGGGGACACCCCTGCGTGGCACGGCACTCCTTGCATGCATCAGTACTGCGCATGAGCCAGTTCCACACGGGTCAAGGAGGCCTGGGGTTTGAACTGCGGACCTCCCATGTGGTAGGCGGATGCCCTGTCATTGGGCTAACTCTGCTTCCCTACATTGTCTTCTTTTTTTTCTTTTTTTTTCTTTTTGTCTTTATTTTTTTAATGTTACATTAAAGAAATATGAGGTCCCCATTTACCCCCCACCCCCTCACTCCACTCCTCCCCCCATAACAACAACCTCCTCCATCATCATGAGACATTCATTGCACTTGGTGAATACATCTCTGAGCACCACTGCACCTCACGGTCAATGGTCCACATCATAGCCCACACTCTCCCACAATCCACCCAGTGGGCCATGGGAGGACATACAATGTCTGGTAACTGTCCCTGCTGCACCACCCAGGACAACTCCAACCCCCGAAAATGCCCCCACATCACATCTCTTCCTTCCACTCCCTACCCCCAGCAGCCACCATGGCCACTTTCTCCACACCAATGCCACATTTTCTTCGATTACTAATCACAATAGTTCATGAATAGAATATCAGTAAGTCCACTCTAATCCATACTCTATTCCTCCATCCTGTGTCCACTCCACATCTATATCAAGAGGGGGCTTAGATTCCACATGGATGCTGGATGCAATTCTCCCGCTTTCAGTTGTAGGCACTCTTGGCTCCCTGGTGTGGTGGTTGACCTTCTTCACCTCCATGTTAGCTGAGTGGGGTAAGTCCAATAAGCCAGAGGGTAGGAGTTGCAAGTCTGTTGAGGCTAAGGGCCTGGCTATCACATGGTCAGTCCAGAGATTCAGGTACCCTGGGTATACACTAAACCCCAGAACCAACTACAGATCCGGTAAAAGTAATAGGAGAGGCTTGTGGACAAAGATCACATCTGAGTCCAGCTTCATCACACAGAGACACAAACTCCAAAGTAGGGCCAACTGACATGGCACTGAACTCCATCTGCCATGACCATATAAGATGTGGGTCTCTGTAGCCCTCAGAAGAACCAATACCTGGGGTTGTATCTACTTTACCTCTGGGACTCTGCTCAGGTGTGCATAAGGGCAACCATTCCAGTAACTTCTTAATATCCTTTATCCCTTCCTTCATCTCCTTGAATTGATTTAGATTTGTTTGGACATCTTTGATTAGTCATTCCAAATTCTGTGTCTTCAACTTTTTAATTTGTTTCTTTGTTTGAGCCATAGCTTCCTGTTTCTTAGTATGGCTTGTAATTTTTTGCATCTAATTATTAATAAGTTTATCCTGATGGCTAGTTGGTCTTTCTTCCTTAGAGTTTTATTGTTGTTTGGCTTGGTATTAAGGCTCTTCTTTCACAGGTATTTTGGCTTATTCAAAATCTTAAGAACTACCATGTTTGACTGATACAAACTGGGCCAGAAACCCATGAAGGGGGCTCAGAACAGTCTAGAGAGCCACATCCTCTATGGTGGCCTCTCTCTCTCCCTTTCCTGCTCCTTCCTGGATGTTGTACTGTCATCCCTTGGCCTCTGGAGTCCAAGCACCACCATCTTGCTTCCCCCTGCTCTTGCCTACACCCAGTGAGGACTCCCTCATCAGCCACTCATTCTCCTTCCCCTGCGCTTGGCAAGACCTCTCTCATAGGCCGTCCATGCCGCTTCCCCTGCGCCCCTTCTGCTTCCTCTCTGCCTAACAAGCCTGCCTGTCTTCTTGCCATTTCTGGAGGATGAATGCACCCTGCTGTTCCCTGCCCCACTATCTTGGATCTCCCTGATTAATAATTCTTCAAAGTTTTGTTTTATCTAGAAATTTTGTGCTAGTGTTACCTTTTACTCTGTGCCATATATCTATTTTTGTTTCATTATAATATACTCCACATAAATTTGGCAAATGCCACACTTGAAGTTTATTTTCTACAGTTTTTTTCCACAAGAATAGATCCCCATGAAGATGTACCTTGTTGATCTTGCAACCACTTACTATCACATGGTCCTTGGAGTATGCACACCTTGCTTCAGAAGCATGAAACAAGGTTAACAACATGTGCATTGCATCCTGATATTCCTGGGTTTGAGTCCTTACTTTGCTCCTCATCAGCTATGTAATCTCTTGTTATTTCATTTTTCTTATACTTAATTTTCTTATCTTTACAATGCAATTCTATAGTTAACATGTTCTTTATGAGAAATAAATGAAGTAGTATATACTATACAGTTCCTTTTGATGTAAATAGCTCAGAAAATTGCAATTGTTATTCTTATAGTTTTAGTTATTAAATTTTTTCAGTTTCTTAAATACTGCCTTGGAGCTTAAAGGAGAGGATTATTTTTGCATTGAATATATTTATGAAAGTAGGCATCTAATAAGAACAAGTTAATGACTCCTTAAAACATAGCATTTATGTATACTACCTAACTGATTTCTAAGCATATAGTCCAGTGTTCATTATGTATTTACTTCTCCCTTGACAGAAAGGCATACTTTGAGCTGGTACAACTAATTGGCCTGGGTAAGCTATAGATCCATTAGTTTTTAAATACAACTTCTATTTTACTTTATATATACTTCTTGTGTTTCTGTAGCAAGTTATAAACGTATATTAATACTTACATTGCATACATTTTAAAAAAAGAAATGTTTATTTGAATCAGATATATAATAAACTAGTGAAATCAGATTTTTATTTGTCCCACCTTTCTTCCTTACACCAAACAAACCTAAACACACCTAAACTTCATAAAGTAAACAAGCAATGAAATATATTTATCACTTGGTGTTGGTCCTTAATTTTGAAGGTCTGTAGGACTATTTCAGCTTTTCTATACTAATCTATCTTTCTGAAATTGAGTATGAATTATGTTTAAATATGTAGCAGACTCTCTTCAAAGAGTAGTATTTAAAGCATGTACATTTTCTTTGATTTGGACCACATTATGTGAAAATGACTAAAGACAAAGACTGGCATTTTCTAACTTTAAAGGAGGTTTATTAAATATTTTATTGGAAGTGTAAGTACATTCAGAGTTTTTAGTTAGTCACTCTTCATTTGAGAGGAAAGTATTGAGTTTTAGTGTCAGTGTTTCTTAGTTTGAGCTAAAGGTAATTAACTGGTGTTTTTGTTGATAATTGGATATTTGAAGTTCTGTAACCTACAGTGTCTTTTGTGGATTGCCAGTAACTTTAAGAAATGATTGTTGAATTTCACATATGGAGAGTAGACCCACCTATAAGTGTTCTAGCCTGTCTTCTTTACATTAGCAGAAGAGTAAACTCAAGTACATATAAAAGCTTGGATTGGAAGGTGTTATTGGGAAATAATGTAGTTACTACAGAACAAAATAAATGTTTGTTAAATAACAGAGATAAGACAGTCCTATGAACTTTATTTTTCAAAGCAGTAGTTTTAAAGGGAATTTCATTCATAAAACCTACTGAATATTAATGCCAGGCATTGTGCTAGGAGCATTTATTATATTTAAATTAACCTTTTTCTGCAATTAAATAAGTATCAATTGAATTAACAAAGAGTTTCCACAAAGATCATGATATATAGCCTAGTACTCCTTTGTGCTTTTAAAACAAAGAGATTTTGCATAAGATTTACCCTTTCTACTGTAATGTAAAAACTCAGTTGTTAAATTCAGAAATTGATACAATAATGAGTCTACCTTCTCAATCAGACATATGAGAAATTTTAAGATAATATTTTGGGCCATTGGATATTAGCTGTGGTGTCACTGTGTGAAAAAGAAAAGATTATAGACTTATGAGGCATGTTTCTTCTAGTTTTATTTATTTTTTTTTTATCTTATTTTTTTTTTTATTGACTTTGTAATAATATTACATTAAAAATATATATGTGAGGTCCCATTCAACCCCATCCCCCCACCCCCCCTCTCCCCCCCCCAACAACACTCGTTCCCATCATCATGACACATCCATTGGATTTGGTAAGTACATCTTTGGGCACCTCTGCACCTCATAGACAATGGTCCACATCATGGCCCATACTCTCCTCCATTCCATCCAGTGGGCCCTGTGAGGATCCACGATGTCCGGTGATCACCCCCGAGGCGCCATCCAGGGCAGCTCCACGTCCCAAATACGCCCCCACCTCTCATCTCTTCCTGCCCTTCCCCATACCCATCGTCCACCATGTCCACTTTTCCCAATCCAATGCCACCTCTTCTATGTGGACATTGGATTGGTTGTGTCCATTGCACCTCTATGTCGAGAGGAGGCTCAGATTCCACATGGATGCTGGCTGCCATCCTCCCATTTTCAGTTGTAATCACTCTAGGCTCCATGGTGTGGTGATTGTCCTTCTTCAACTCCATCTTAGCTGAGTGTGGTAAGTCCAATAAATCAGATTGTAGGTGCTGGAGTCTGTTGAGGCTCAGGACCTGGCTATCACATTATCAGTCCAGAGATTCAAATCCCCTAACTATATCTTAAACCCCAACGTTAACTGCACCTCCAGCAGATTAGTATGAAAGTCTTATGAAGGGAGATCCCATCTGAGTCCAGATTCATCACACATAAACACCATTTCCAGAGAGGGGCCATCTGCCCTGGTAGTAAACCCCATCGGCCATGACCATAACTCTCATGGGTCTCTTTAGCCTTCATAGGAACCAATATCTGGGGGTTGTATCTGCTTTATCTGTCTCTCTGACTCTGCTCAGTTGTGCATGAGGGCAATCCTTCTGCCAGCCTCCAGACTCTTTTTTAGAAACTCGTAGCCATATAAATTCATTTCTCCTTTCCATTTCCCCCTTACTTTAGGTCAAACAGCATTTTAAAGTCATGTTGTTTCATGTAGACATGGATATTCTGCTGATCCGCATTGAACCTTCCATATAAGGTCCTTTTCCAGTTGCATCATCAGTTGGTATTTGATAGTGGTCCCTCGTTGCCAGGGAGGCTCATCCCCGGGTGTCATGTCCCACGCTGGAGGGAAGGCATTGCATTTACATGCTGAGTTTGGCTTCGAGACTGGCCACATTTGAGTAACATGAAGGCTGACAGGAGGAAATTCCCAGGCACAATGTTGCTCTAGGCCTTGTTCTTATTTTAGGTTTATCAGCTCACAAGCATAGTCATTAGCATCAGGGGCTCACTGTTGAACCCTTACTCCCTCCCGGTCCCCGCCGCTGTACCTGGGAGACTATCGCTGCTCCCCTAGGGACCACGACAGAGCACCACTGGCCAGGAACCCAGTACCCCCCCTGCTGGGTTTTTAATTGTTGCCACTATGAGTATATCCAATCATTACCATGCACCCTGGACATATGTTCTGTACAGCTCCCTGTCAGCCATATATCACCTGTCATTGGTATCCCATACCAGTATCCCTCCATTGCCATTGTTGAAACACTCTGTGATCCAGAACTCCCCGAAATTTGAAGCCCAATATAATGTCATGGTCCCTTACTAGGGAATGGCATATAGCGATGGGTTTAAAGGATAGATAAAGAACTTGGATAAAGTTAGATAAAGAACTTAGATAAAGAATGTTGACTTGAAAAAATTCCACATCCTATCCTTTCCCCCCCCCCCCCCCCAATTATTCAGCGTTTCTTCGTAGGAGTCCTAGACCACAGCAATGCATATATATAATATACAGCACTCCCATACATCCACCACAACACCTTTTTCCTTCCACAGCGATACTCTTACACCCTATTCACATCATATTTACTTAAGGTGATGTACAGAGTCTGAGATATTAGCTTTCTAACATGGTAATATCTGTGCTTACATTATGGTGCATACTTTAGGATACACAGTTCTTTACATTTTTAGTTCTCCTATGTTTTACGTTATGGTTTACATTATCAGTCTGTCGTCTCCTATATGTTATGGTGTAATATTACATGTTTTATATCCATCCTTGTGTACTCTCAAGAAACTCCTCCCTTGCCCCCCATTTACTTTGGTTCCACACATTTAACGTCCATTTTCCCTTCCACCTTGGTGCCCACAGTGACAGTCAACCTCCGTTTCCTGAGGAGCCACTTCCAGAGATAGATGGAATAGTGTTTAGGGCCTAACTTGCTCATCTGCCCCAATGCCCTGGGAGCCACCCTTTCTCTCGAGGGATAGAGTTCCCTCTATTTGGTGGCATTAGTCCTCCCCAGGATGTGGGTCCACCCCCACTCTCACTACTTGGGATTCTACCCCATGGTGTCACCCACTCTGGCAGAATGAGCATTTAGACATTCCCCAGGAGCCCGTCCTGCATCAGACCCTCCCCTCCGAGCATTCTAAACAGGTAACCCTCTTTATTATATTTTGATATTATTTTCTCGGCATTTTACTCTCCACCACCTCCTAACCCTCTCCTGTGTTCGTATGCTACCCCTCCCTCCCCCCACTTTTGGGCAACATTACCCAACCGTCCCTCCCCAGCCACCCTCAAACCCGTAAAGCCCCAACCAAAGGCAACCCCTTGCCCCCATTTTATCTCTTCTTTGTGTTCATACTTACCACCATCTCGTCTTAAGTTCCACCCCTGCAGACATCGGCTCATATCCTTCCTCCACCCTCCGATTTCCTGTAAGCCTGTCGTTCAGTCTCTTGCTATCTAGGGCAGCTTGTTTATTTCATATCATTGAGGTCATGTAGTATTTGTCCTTCAATGTTTGGGTTGCTTCACTAAACATAAGGTTCTCAAGATTCATCCATGTTATGACATGTGTTTGTAGTGTGTTTGTTCTTACAGCCGAGTAGTATTCCATTGTGTGTATATACCACATTTTATTGATCCACTCATCTGTTGAAGGGCATTTGGGTTGATTCCAACTTTTGGCAATAGTGAACAATGCTGCTATGAACATTGGTGTACATATATCGGTTTGTGTCCTTGTTTTCAGTTCTGCTGGGTATATACCCAGCAGTGGTATTGCTGGGTCATATGGCAAATCTATGGCTAGTTTTTTGAGAAACCGCCATACTGTCCTCCAGAATGGTTGGATCCTTCTGCATTCCCACCAGCAGTGGATGAGTGTTCCCCTTCCTTCACATCCTCTCCAGCACTTGTATTCTTCTGTTTTTTTCATAGCTGCCAATCTTATGGGTGTAAGATGGTATCTCATTGTAGTTTTGATTTGCATTTCCCTGATAGCTAGAGATTTGTAACATTTTTTCATGTGCTTTCTTGCCCTTTGTATTTCTTCTTCGGAGAAGTGTCTGTTTAAGTCTTTCTCCCATTTTTTAAATGGGTTGTTTATCTTTTTATTTTCAAGATATAGGAGTTCTTTATATATGCAAGTTATAAGTTTCTTATCAGATATATGATTGCCAAATATTTTCTCCCACTGTGTGGGCTCCCTTTTTACTTTCTTGACAAACTCCTTTGAGGTGCAGAAGGCTTTAATTTTGAGGAAGTCCCATTTATCTATTAGTTCTTTTGCTGCTCGTGCTTTTGGTGAGATATTCATAAATCCATTTCCTATTACAAGGTCCTGTAGATGTTTCCCTACACTGCTTTCTAAGGTTTTTATGGTCTTGGCTCTTATATTTAGGTCTTTGATCCATCTTGAGTTGATCTTTGTATAAGGTGTGAGATGGTAATCCTCTTTCATTTTTCTACATATGGCTATCCAGTTCTCCAGACACCATTTGTTGAATAGGCCACTGTCTCCCAATTGAGAGGGTTTGGTGGCTTTATCAAATATTATGTGGCTATATATGTGAGGTTCTATATCAGAGCTTTCAATTCGATTCCACTGGTCTATGTGTCTTTCCTTATGCCAATACCATGCTGTTTTCACCACCGTAGCTTTATAGTATGTTTTGAAGTCAGGTAGTGTGATTCCTCCAATTTCGTTTTTCTTTTTCAGTATGTCTTTGGCTATTCGGGGTCTCTTTCCTTTCCAAATAAATTTCATAGTTAGTTTTTCTAGTTCCTTAAAGAAGGCTGCGTTGATTTTTATTGGGATTGCATTGAATGTGTAGATCAATTTTGGTAGGATAGACATCTTAATAATGTTCAGTCTTCCTATCCATGAACAAGGAATAGTCTTCCATTTATTTAGGTCTTCTTTGATTTCCTTGAACAATCTTGTATAATTCTCGTTGTATAAGTTCTTTACCTCTTTAGTTAAATTTATTCCTAAGTATTTGATTTTTTTATTTACTATTGTGAATGGTATTTGTTTCTTGATTTCCTCCTGATCTTGCTCATTATTGGTGTACAGAAATGCTACTGATTTTTGCGCATTGATCTTATAACCTGCGACTTTACTAAACTCATTTATGTGTTCTAGAATCTTCGTTGTAGATCTCTCAGGGTTTTCTATGTATAGGATCATGTCATCTGCAAATAATGAAATTTTGACTTCTTCCTTTCCAATCTGAATGCCTTTTATTTCTGGTTCTTGCCTCAGTGCTCGTGCAAGTACTTCTAAGACAATGTTAAATAGGAGCGGAGACAGTGGGCATCCTTGTCTTGTTCCTGAGTTTAGAGGGAAGGAGTCTAGGATTTCTCCATTGTAAACAATGTTGGCTTTAGGTTTTTCATATATACTCTTTATCATGTTCAAAAAATTCCCTTGTATTCCAATCTTTTGGAGTGTTTTTATCAAGAAAGGGTGCTGTATTTTGTCAAATGCTTTTTCTGCATCAATAGATATAATCATGTGATTTTTTTCCTTTAATCTGTTTATATGGTGTATTACGTTGATTGATTTTCTTATGTTGAACCATCCTTGCATACCTGGGATGAATCCCACTTGGTCGTGGTGTATAATACGTTTAATGTATTTTTGAATACGATTAGCAAGTATTTTGTTAAGTATTTTTGCGTCTAGGTTCATCAGAGAAATTGGTCTGTAATTTTCCTTTCTTGTGATGTCTTTGTTTGGCTTTGGTACTAGGGTAATGTTGGCATCATAGAAGGAGTTGGGTAATGTTCTTTCCGCTTCGATGTTTTGGAATAGTTTCAGCAGGATTGGTGTCAGTTCTTTCCGGAATGTTTTGTAGAATTCACCTGTGAAGCCATCTGGCCCTGGGCTCTTCTTAGTTGGGAGATTTTTGATAACTGATTCTATCTCTCTGCTTGTGATTGGTTTGTTAAGATCATCAATTTCTTCTTTCGTCAATATGGGCTGCTTATGTGTTTCTAGGAATTTGTCCATTTCCTCTAGATTGTCATTTTTGTTGGAATATAGTTTTTCAAAATATCCTCTTATGATAGTCTTTATTTCTGTTGGGTCAGTGGTGATATCGCCTTTCTCATTTCTTATTTTGTGTATTTGCATCTTCTCTCTTTTTTTCTTTGTTAGTGTTGCTAAAGGTTTGTCAATTTTGTTAATCTTCTCAAAAAACCAGCTCTTGGTCTTGTTTATCTGTTCAAGTGCTTTCTTATTTTCTATTTCATTTAGTTCTGCTCTTATCTTTGTTATTTCCTTCCTTCTTCTTCCTGTTGGGTTACTTTGTTGTTGTTTTTCTAATTCCTTCAAATGTGCAGTTAGTTCTTCGATTTTTGCTCTTTCTTCTTTTTTGATATATGAATTTATGGCTATAAACTTCCCTCTCAGTACTGCTTTTGCTGCATCCCATAAATTTTGGTATGTTGTGTTATCATTATCATTTGTTTCAAGGTAGTCATTGATTTCTTTTGAGATTTCCTCTTTGACCCACTGTTTTTCTAAGAGTGTGCTGTTTAATTTCCAAATCTTGGTGTGAAATCTGGGCTTCTGTCCCTTGCAAATCTCCAGCTTGACTCCACTGTGGTCAGAGATAATGTTTTGTATAATTTCAATCTTTCTGAATTCGTTCAGCCTTTCTTTGTGGCCTAGCATATGATCTATCTTGGAGAATGATCCATGTGCGCTTGAGAAAAATGTATATCCTGCTGTGTTTGGGTGTAGCGATCTATATATGTCTATTAGATCGAGCTCCTCTAATATACTATTCAGATGTTTTGTTTCTTTGGTGATTCTCTTTTGAGATGTTCTGTCCAGAGTTGATAGTGGTGTATTAAAATCCCCCACTATAATTGTAGATGTATCTATTCTTTCACTTAGTTTTTCCAGCGTTTGCCTGACGTATTTAGAGGCACTCTTGTTAGGGGCATAGATATTTATGATTGTTCGATCTTCTTGACAGATTTTCCCTTTCACTAAAATGTAGTATCCTTCTTTGTCTCTCACAATTGTTTCACATTTAAAGTCTATTTTGTCTGATATTAATATAGCTACTCCTGCCTTTTTTTGGTTATTGTTAGCTTGTATGATTGTTTTCCAGCCATTCACTTTCAATCTCCATGCGTCTCTGGGTCTAAGATGTGTCTCTTGTAGACAGCATATGGATGGGTTATATTTCCTTATCCAATGTCCCAGTCTGAATCTTTTGATAGGTGAGTTTAATCCGTTGACATTCAGTGTTATTACTATCAAGGAATTATTTGTGTTAGCCATATTTTGATTGGATTTGTGTTTGTCATATTTTGTTTGTATATTTTTTTGGTCTTTTTTGTTGTTGTTGTTGGTCTTATACTCTCCTCCAACTTTGCCTTTCCTGTTTTTTCCTTTCTTCCTGCAGAACTCCCTTTAGAATTTCTTGAAGGGGAGGTTTCTTGTTGGTATACTCTTTCAGTTTCTGTTTGTCTGTGAATATTTTGAACTCTCCATCATGTTTGAATGCTAGTTTAGCTGGATAGAGTATTCTTGGTTGGAAGTTTTTTTCCTTTAGTACCTTGACTATATCATACCACTGTCTTCTTGCCTCCATGGTTTCAGAAGAGAAATCAGCACTTAATCTAATTGAGCTTCCCTTGTATGTGATGGTTTTCTTTTCTCTTGCTGCTTTTAGGATTTTCTCTTTGTCTTGAGCCTTGGATAATTTGATAAGTATATGTCTTGGGGTGGGCCTGTTGGGGTTTATGACTTGTGGAGTGCGCTGTGCTTCTTGGTTATGGACATCTGTCTCTTTCAGTAGATTTGGGAAGTTTTCAGCCATTATTTCCTGCAACACTCCTTCTGACCCCTTTCCCTTCTCTTCACCTTCTGGAATGCCTATAATACGTATGTTTGAGCGTTTTGCATTGTCATTCAGGTCCCTAAATCCTAATTGGATTTTTTCTATCTTCTTATTGACCCCTTCTACTATCTGTTTGATTTCTGAGGTACTGTCTTCCACATCACTAATTCTCTGCTCTGTCTCTTCTAGTCTGCTGATATTTGCTGCAAGTGTATTTTTGATTTCTTGAACTGTGGTGTTCATTCCCATCATATCTGTTATGTTTTTGCGTATGTCTGCAATTTCCCCTCCAAGTGATGTCTTCAAGTTGTTAACCTCTTTCATTACTGCATCAAATTTGTCGGTGATGAATGTTCTGAGTTCTTTCATTGCTTGTGCCAAGTTTTGCTCCCCTTCGTGATTATTGGTTTGTTGATTGGATTCAGTCATGTTTTCCTGATTATTGGTTTGGTTTGTAGATTTTTGTTGCTTTCTGGTCATCTCTTTATTTTGACGAATTTAATCAGTTCCTTAGCTTCTTTGTCTGCTTTTGGTGGTTAATTAGTTGTTATTTTTGCATAGGTGTTATATCTTCTCTTTGTCACTTTTTTCTTCTTACTCAAGTTACTTGTTGTTGGTTAAGTTCACTTTAGAAGAAAGTATTAGTGTCGGGAAAAGGCAATTGTGTCAGCAAGGGTAAAGTGTAAAGTGGTATTGGTAATGTATGTTAACAAAGCAAGAATATGAGATCTGGGAGGATGGAGGTTAGATTCATGTAGATTGTATAGAGTTATAGCTGTAGGTAGAGTATCTTTTATGAAGTAGATGACTGAATATAGGCGGAATATGGTATGAACTACAAAGCTATTGTTTTCATGAGAGAAGGAAAAAGAAAAGAAAGGTAATAGTTTCAAGAGTGGATAACAGACAGGAAACAGAACAAAGGTATTAGAAATTAAGAGTTAGACACTTTGTGGATCAAAGAATGGGAGGTGGGGGGTGGAATATAGGAGAGACAGTAGATGATAGTGGTTATCAAGATGCAGGGGAAGAGGGATAGTGTAGGTAGCCTAAATCAGTTCACACAGAAATGAGGCAGTGGAGGATGGGAAAACCCAGCAAATGTGAGGTGTTCCCTGTAGCACGTATTGTGTACTTGAATTAAAATAAAATAAGTGGAAAATGAGGGACAAGAGGGAAAGAGAGAACCGAAAAAAAAAAACACTAATTATAATAAAGAAAAAAAGAAAGACAAGAAGAAAGGAAGAAAGAAAAAGAGGATAGGCAAGCGGTGGGGAACAGATGGGGTGAGAGAGATACAGGTATACACGTGTCACAATTGCAACACTATCTAAAACAACAACCAAAAAAACCCCTAAATATCTGTAAAAAAAAAAAAAAGGACTTTGGGGGAGACGCTAGGAGAAAAGACTAGGGGATAATGCAATATTAGCAATCAGGGCGTCAAAAAGAGTAAAAAATAAGATAAAGTGAAAATAAAAACAAAACAATATGAACCATTAAAGATAAAACGCAAACGTTGAGGTCCAGGGCACTCAAGGACCCCAGGTAGACCCCAGAGCGTGATGGATTCAGGGGTGGAAAGTCTGAGACACTGAAGACTCAAGAGGTGTGAGTCTGGGGTGTGGACCGCCAGAGTTCAGGGGACCCAGACCTGGCAAGCTCAAATCTGGTCCACAGAAAGCTTAGGAGCTCCGCAGTGCAACACAGCCCTCAGGGATCCCCGTAGCTGGGTGTCAGCCCTGTGGGGGAAGCCAGATCCGCGAATTTTATATTGAATTTCTGATCCCTGAAATTCACCTAACTCCTCAGGGTATCAGCCTTTGGACAGCTCCCTCCCTGTGCTCCCTCGCAACAGCCACTTGAGGGCGCCTCTACACCACGGCCAGTTCAATGACCCAGATCCCAAGCCCCGCCGGGTGGGGTGGGCTTCAGCTGGAAACGCCGAAAACAGACTCTAAGATCCGAAATCCCAAACTTCGCAAAATATCCTCCAATCAGCTTCCAGACGTGTCCTCCTCCCTCACTGCACCCTACAACAGTCTCCCAATTGTGTCCCCTTATTGTCCAAAATCCAATTCCGTTGCCGATCGGCAGCCGGCCCTGTGGGGATGGGGCTCCAGGCGGAAGCACTGCCCCCCCTGTCCGGCGACCAAAAACGTCCCCCGCTTCACAAGAAAACACCGTCTGTCTCCCCAAATCAATCTGCAAAGGAGTCTTGTCCCAACAATCCCTCACCAGCCAGCCCAGTATCCGCGAATTTCTCAGCACTGCAAAGCCTCTAGTAAAAGGAAAAAAAACAAAAACCCTGGCCGCCGTGGCTCCGGAGCTTCAGGAGCACCCGCTACCGCGGCTCTGCCCACCCAAGGAGGGAACTTCCCGAGCCCAGCTGGGACCTCCGTTTATATATTATAGATGTATCCTCTCTGTTACCTTCCCACCAAATTGACGTCCAGACACCTTCCAACCAGCAAAAATCCCCGAAACAGCGCGGTCTCAAAGAGCCTTCAACGCTGCCCAGCCGCCCCCTGCAGAGACACTACCAGGCAAGCTCACGCAGCCACCATCTTGCCCCCAAATCTCTCTTCTAGTTTTATTTTAAGAGGATAAACCTTGTATAAATAACAGATCACTTTTCAGAATAGAGTGCTATAGAAATTCTAAAAGTGAAAGACTTTCAAAATTAAAGTCTGAAATGACACATTCCAAAAAATGAAGCCATTGGAAAATAACTCTTAAGTATAATCACAATTTGAATTTGGTTATAGTATAAACTTTGGGCAAATATTGTTTCATTTTATTTATTTATTAAGTTAAAATTTTGTATTTATTAGAGCAATTGTAGGTTTACAGAAAACTCAGGTGGAAATACAGAGTTCCCATATACCTCCCCGTACATATAATTTTCCCTAATATTAACATTTTACATTAGTGAAGTATTTTTGTTACAACTGATAAAACAGTATTATAAATATAGAATTATAGTTCATAGTTTACATTAGAGTTCACTCTTTGTTTCTGTAGGGTTTTTTAAATTATTTTGATAACATATATGCAACCTAAAATTTTCCTTTTTAACTAGTTCTAAGCATTTACTGGTGTTAATTATATTTACAGTGTTGTAATACCATCACCAATATCCATTACCAAAACTTTTCTATTGTCCCCAAAGAGTCATTGTACCAATTAGGCATTAACTCCCATTTCCTATCACCTACTCTGCACTTAGTAACCTGTATTCTAATTACTGACTCCATGAATATTCATACTTTAGTTCATATGAGTGAGATCATACAATATTTGGCATTTTGTTGCTGGATTATTTCACTCAACATGATGTCTTCCAGGTGCTGGATTATTTCACTTAACATGATGTCTTCAAGTTTCATCCATGT
This sequence comes from Dasypus novemcinctus, assembly GCF_030445035.2. NCBI lineage: Eukaryota > Metazoa > Chordata > Mammalia > Cingulata > Dasypodidae > Dasypus > Dasypus novemcinctus. Next base: position 41,050,277 of record NC_080683.1, on the reverse strand, counting down.
TATAGCATGTATCAGAAGTTCATTCCTTTTAATAACTGAATGATATTCCATAGTGTGTGTGTGTGTGTGTGTATACACACACCACCTTTTTTTCATCCATTCTTTCATTGAGGGACACTTGGCTTGCTTCTGCATTTTGGTATATTCAATAATGGTACTATGAACATCAGTGTGCAAATATGTGTTCAAGTCCCCCTGTTCAGTTCTTTAGGGTATATACCTAAGTAGTGGGATTGCAGGGTCATATAGTATTTCTATACTTAGCTTTCTGAGAAACTACCAAACTGTCTAACACAGCAGCTACAACATTTTAATTGCCACCAGCACTGAATGACTGTTCCTCTTTGTCCACATCCTCTGCAATACTTACTTTCCTTTCTATTAATAGCAGCCATTCTACTGGATTTGAAATAGTATTTCATTGTGGTTCGATTTGCATTTCCCTGATGGCTAACATGTTGAGCATTGTTTCGTGTGCTTTCTTGCCATTTGTATATCATCTATGGACAGATGTTTGTTAAAGTCTTTTGCCTATTTTTTAATTAGGTTGTTTGTCTTTTTGTTGTTAAGTTGAAGGATTCTTTATATATATACACTGGGTATTATTAATCCTTTATCAGATATGTGATTTCCAAATATTTTTTCCTATTGTGTAGCTTGTCTTTTTACTTTCATAATAAAGTCTTTCAAGCAATAAATTTTTTTTATTTTGGTGAGGTCCCAGTTATATATTTTTTCTTTTGTTGGTTATGCTTTGGGTATAAATTCCAAGAAACTATTGCCTAACACAAAGTCCTAAAGATACTTCACTATTTTTCTTCTAGGAGTTTGATAATTCTAGCTTTTATATTTAGGTCTTTGACCCATTTAGAGTTAATTTTTATACATATGGTATGAGGTAGGGTTCCTGCTTATTTTATTTGCAAATGGAGATCCAATTTTCCAGCACCATTTGTTGAAAGGACTATTCTTTCCCAATTGAATGGTCTTCCCCACCCTGTCAGAAATCAGTTGGCCTTAAATTTGAGATTGATTTCTGAGCTCTTAGTTCTATTCCGTCGGTCTATATGTCTGTCCTTGTGCCAGTACCATCCTGTTTTGATTACTGTAGCTTTATTTTAAGTTGTAAGATTAGGAAATGTGAGTCTCCCAGCTTCATTCTTTTTCAAGATAGGTTTAGTTATCCAGGGCCCTTTACCCTTCCATATAAATGTGATAATTGGCTTTTTCATTTCTGCAAAGAAGGTTGTTGGATTTTTTTATTGGAATTGCATTGAATTTATAAATTGCTTTGGGTAGTATTGACATCTTATAAATATTTAGTCTTCCATTCAATGAACATGGAATGTCCTTCCATTTATTTAGGTCTTCTTTATTTCTTTTAGCAATGCTTTATAGTTTTCTGTGTACAAGTCCTTTACACTTTTGGTTAGATTTATTCCTAGCTATTTGATTTTTTTAGTTGCTGTCGTGAGTGGATTTTTTTGTTTTCATTTCCTCCTTAGATTGCGCATTACTATTATATAGAAACACCACTGATTGGCGTTGATCTTGTATTCCACCACTATGTTGAATTCATTTATTAGTTCTAGGAGCTTTGTTGTGGATTTTTCAGGATTTTCTCTTTATATAGTTTCATGTCATCTGCAAATAGTAAAAGTTTTACTTCTTCCTTTCCAGTTTGAATGCCGTTTATTTCTTTTTCTTGCCTAATTGCTCTGGCAAGAACTTCCAGTACACTGTTGAATAACAGTGGTGACATAGAGCATCCTTGTCTTGTTCCTGATCTTTGAGCAAAAGCTTTGTCTCTCACCATTAAATAGGATATTAGCTGTGGGTTTTTCATATATGCCCATTATTATGTTGAGGAAATTTCCTTTTATTCCTAGTGTTCTAAATGTTTTTTTAATCAAGAAAAGGGTACTGTATATTGTCAAATGCCTTTTCTCCTTGATTGATATGATCATGTGGTTTTTCCCCTTCATTCTGTTAATGTGGTGTGTTACATTAATTGATTTTCCTATGTTGAACCAACCATAAATACCAGGTATAAGTCCCACTTGATCATGAGGTCTAATTATTTTAATAGCTGTTGGATTCAGTTTGCTAGTATTTTGTTCAGGATTTTTTGCACGCATATTCACAAGAGATTTTGGTCTGTAGTTTTGTTTTATAGTAGTATCTTTATCTGGCTTTGGTCTGAGGGTGATGTTGACCTTGTAGAATGAGTTAGGGGAATGTTCCCTCCTTTTTAATTTTTCAGATGAGTTTGAGCAGAATTGGAGTTGTCTTCTTTGAATGTTTGATAGAATTCCCCTGTGAAGTCATCTGGCCCTGGACTTTTCTTTGTTTTGGGAGGTTTTTCATTACTGATTCAATCACTTTACTATTAAGAATTAGTAATCTTCTATTTCTTCTTGAATCAGTGTAGGTATTGTGTGTTTCTAAAAATCTGTCCATTTCATGTAGGCTGTCTTAAAGCTGTGCTTATTTTACTTTTTGCCCTGCTATCTACACCGTTCATGGCTATGAAGTTAATTAATTTCTTGTAGTTTTTTTCAACAAATGCCCATGGGGAAAAGGGCTTTTTGTACGGTATGAGCTCTAAGTGAGATCAGATAGTTCTGCAAGTGGGATCTTCCAGGGAACTTCCAGACAGGTCAAATAGTGACAGTTTTCTGGGAATAAAAGCTCCAACCCCACTCTGATCCCTCTCGTAGCTGCTGAGCTTCTGGCTTTTACTGCAATTGCAGACTATTTTTCAAGGCTGCCACAGTGTAGATGAGTAGGATTGGTATTATAGCAAGTTAAAATGCCACAAAAACTCATGTGCTACTTATATTTATCTTTATTTCTTGAATATAAACTCCTATATTGCTGTAAGTCTTTGGTTAATTTCCAGAGTCTTGAAAAAGTTGATTTTGACACTTTATGCTGATTTTCTCACTGCTTTTATGGACAAGAGAGTTTTCAGAGGTTCTTACTCTGCCTTTTTTGCTGGCTTTTCATTTCAAAATTGACATTATAGCTTGAGTGTAGTATATGTGTTTAGGTCAACTCAAAATGATCATCATTAACATGAATCTAACTTTTGGTATATGTTCTCATATTTAATTATATAGTTTTTTTGGTCTTTATAAAACATTTTCTGTCTTTTTTTATTTTTTGCACTTATTTCTATTCTATGAGTAGCTGTGACAGGACATTCTTAGTCTGAGTTATACATCCCAACAGATTGGGAAGGTGTTTACAATTTCATTTTTGCCAAAAAGGACATCAAGGAAAGGGAATTTTAACTTCAAGTTCTATTTCCATGTCATATTCCTCTACTAATAATTGGCATGAAGCAGTTATACTGCCTTACTTGTGAGCTCACTGTTTCTCTTGTGGGCCTCAGTTCACCGTATCAAAAATAGGTGCCTGCCTCTGGTAGAAAAAGAATGTATAAGCCCATTTTTGCCTTGTACTAATGAACACTTGTTACTGTAGAGCAGTCATTTCAAACTTCTTTAACAATGAAACCCTTTTTTTTTTTTTAAAACCAATTTTATTTATACATCCCCCTCCCCCCTGCCGTTTTTGCTATCCATTTGCTGTGCGATCTTCTGTATCTGTTTCTCTTTTGTCTCCTCTTCTTGTCTTTCTCCTCTGGGATTCACTGGGACCTCTGATGTGGAGAGAGGTTCCCTGTCAATTTTGCTACCTCAGTTCCTGGTATGTGCTTTGCTTCATCTTGACTCCCCTTCATCTCTCTTTTTGTTGTGTCATCATCTTGCTGCATGACTCACCTGTGCGGGCACTAGCTCACTGCGTGGGCACTCAGCTTGCTGCGCCAGCACTCAGCTCACTATGTGGGCACTGGCTCACCCTGCGGGCACTTGTGTGGGCAATCAGCTCACCATGCAGGCACTCGCATGGGCACTTGGCCCCACGTACAGGCACTCAGCTCGCCGCGCAGGCACTTAGCTCACCATGCAGGCACTCTTTCTCTTCTTTTTCACCAGGAGGCCCCAGGGATTGAACCCACGTCCTCCCATATGATAGGTGGAGGCCCTGTCACCTGAGCCCATCTGTTTCCCTGAAACCTTTTTTAAATAAATGAAATCTTGTGTGGAATCCCAATATGTAAAATAGATACAAATAGAATTCCTCTATTTTTAAGTGATAACTATAGCTTTCTTGGTTCCCTCCTTGTTGTCAACCCTCTGCTTCCCAACAAGCCCCTATGGTACCTCTCAGAACTGAAGAATTCCCCAGAACATAGGTCTAAAATCTAACAGTCATAGATTGGGGATAGGTTGTTGTTTTACTTCTTTTTATCTCCTCAGAATTCTAAAGGAATATACTTTTAGTGGTCAAGTGAAGTGAAATGAAAAATCGACCTGTCATTAATGATATTATCCATTTATTTCTATCAATTACAATGAAAGGAGAAGCCAAACACATTTAACTGTGCTAAGTTGCTTAGTAGAACTCTCTTTTTTTTTGCCCTGACCTTGCAGACTTTCCAGCCCAGATGTCCCTGTAATTTGGGAAAGAAGATGTCAAGAGAAAAAGAGCCTACTTTATTGCTAGCATAGACTTCAGCATTTTTTAAAAACCTCTGAAACTTGATTCTTTAGAGACCCAGTTCCAATCATATCTTTTAAACCATCCCTAATATAAAATTAGTTCAGTAGAAGGAAATGTGTTGCACCAATTGCAGTGCCTAACACATTTTTCCACAGAAACATTGTTTTACATGACAGTTTCTTCAGTGCTGTTAGTACTCTATTTCACAAATATTATCAGTTATGTAGACTTGTCTTGGCTGTTTTATAATTTAACTACTATGTAGATCATTATTTCTTTGGTAAAATGTTCCAAGTTCCCTTTGTTTAATAGGGTATTATAAGCTGAATTTTTCTTGGTTTTATTTTTGGGTATGTGTGTTCAGTTAACTTTGAAGTTTATATTTGAATGTAACTATATACAAACCTCATGTTTGATCTAGCAAAGAATCGCATGCATTTATTTATTAATGAAGACTTTCCAAATGCTTTGTCTCTTTTGTGTACATGTTCTCAAATAGTCTTATAATGAAATTTTAAGTGATAATTGCCAGGGATTATATACTAAATTAAAGTGTATCATCAATCATTTTAGTTAATCATTGTCTTATACTAGCAATTTATATTGAGCAAAATGGTTTTGTGCTTTAGAACTGTATTTTAATGAATATATTTTTGCTTTCAGATCATTTGGGGAATATTTTTCATCTTAGTTGCATTGCTGTTTGTAATTTCTCTCTTCCTGTCAAAGTAAGTAGAGTAGACACATTTTCTAGAGCATGTATGCAAATCCTGTGATATTATTTATTTTCCCTGAATTCCATTAGTGTAGCCTCTTCATATTAAGTAGGTATTTTACTTGATGTTTTCTACAGCATTAACTAAAGAATGACTAAATAGGTCCAGTAATAGACTACATTTCTTTATGCTACATCAATTAAACAATATCTGTAAGATATATGTGAGGCTTAATTTTTGTTACCCATGGTTTTTCTTTGACTCCACTAAGTTTGCATGCTTAAGTTATGATGATATTCTTTCTAATTTAACTAAATTAAGTGCTTTGTAAATGTGTTAGTGTTATATATATGAACTCATTCTTTTTAATTTTTTATTTCAGTTTGGATAAAGCTCTCCATTCAGCTGGAATAGATTCTGGTTTTATAATTTTTGGAGCTAACCTGAGTAATCCACTAAATATGCTTTTGCCTGTATTACAGACAGTAAGTAAAAAGTCAGTTCTCTTATACTCCAGTAAACACTCTGACATTTTCTTTCACGTAAAACCATTTTGCTGACAAGTCTAGTAATAGTGTCAGAATATGCCTTTGCCCTTTGCTATTTCTTATTTGTATATAATTTCCCCACTGATATGTTGCTTTAAAGATTAATATATTGTGGGGAGCAGATGTAGCTCAGTGGTTGAGCACCTGCTTTCCATATATGAGGTCTTGGGTTCAATCCCCAGTACCTCCTTAAAAAAATTGGATATATTGCTGGACTTATATATATATACTTACATACACACACACACACACAATTTGTTTCAGGATTCATTTTAAAACTTAAAGTGAACTGTTCTAAACCATTTTTTTAAAAGATTTATTTATTTATTTCTCCTTCATCCCCTCATTGTTTGCACTTGCTGTCAGTTCGTTGTGTGCTTGTCATCATTTTAGGAGGCACTGAGAACCAACCCCGTGGCCTCTCCTGTGGGAGGGAGGCATCTGATCATTTGAGCCACCTCTGCTCCCTGCTTTGTTGTGTCTCTCATTGTGTTTTTGCTCCTTCTGTTTCTTGTTGCATCATCTTGTTCTGTCAGCTTGCCACACCAGCCCATTCGCATCAGCTCATTGTCCTGCTCATCTTCTTTAGGAAGCACTGGGAACCAAACCTGGGACCTCCCATGTGGTTGGTAGGTGCTCAATTGCTTAAGTCACATCCACTTCCCAGTTTTCATTTTTAGTGTAGTCTTTTATTCCACATATAAATGTAATCTTTTTAGTTTAATTTGTTAGAGAATTTTTCTTAGATAATGGTACTAAATAAGTTGGTAATAATTTTTTAGGATTTTTTTTTGTATTGTCACAGTAGTCTCATCTAAATCAGGTTTGATATTTTAAACATTTGCAAAATATGAATAATGACATTTTCAGTTAATTTTATATGATTTTTAGAGCCCTTACATTTTGTATATTGTTTAATTTGGTCTTTTTTTTTCCCAGGTTTTTCCTCTTGATTATATTCTTATAACAATTATTATTATGTACTTTATTTTTACTTCAATGGCGGGGATTCGAAACATTGGGATATGGTTCTTTTGGATTAGAGTGAGTATATATTCAATTTTTATTTTTATTTTTTCCTATCACAGTTCTACTCTAAATTTTTTCTCATTTCTTTGTGCCTAATGTCTGTCATTGCAAGTTTCTTAGATTTATAATACAGAAGCTATGTTTTGATAGCAAAAGTGATGGAAAAACTAGCTTTTTCATTTCATGTTAACATAAAAGTGCTTTTTATATAGAGCAGTGGTTCTCAACTGAAGTGACAGCCCCACCCAGGAGACATTTACAATGTCTGGAAACATGAAAAGTTGTTACAACTGAGAGTTGCTACAGGCATCTCAAGAGTAGAGGCCAGTGAGGCTATTAAGTATCTTACAGTGCACAGGACAGCCAGCCCTCTAAACAAAGACTTATCTGGCTCAAACTGTCTGTATTGCTGAGGTTGTGAAACCCTGGTCTAGATATAATAATTAGTTTCCTTCGTGTTTGGCTTCAGAGAAACACATTGAAGCACAAGTGGATACACTGAGACTCAACAGATGGCCCTTCCTACTAGGAATTAAAGTTTACTATATGATTGGAAAAAGAAATATTTTCTTCTTATACCTATTTGGAGATAAATTTAAAATGTTTAAATGAAGCTATATCAAGCAGTGACTGCTTTCAGTTGTGAGTAAAAGAAAACCCAGTTAAACAGTGGGCTGACTAAAACAAACAAAAAAACAAACATCTAGAGTTGCTTCAGTAGCTATGTCAGGTTCAGTGTCTCTGTGTTTTGTTTTTTTTTTTTTGCCTCTCCCTCATGGTTACATAATGGTTGTTGCAGTTCCATTTATCCTGTTAGGGAAAAAGATGGTTAGGAGAAAGGGGTGACCCCTATATCAATAAAGCATGGTCCTCCCAGATATCTCTAGCAGACTTCTGTTTTCCTTTCAATTTTTAACATGTAACATGGTCACCACTAGCTGTAAGGGAAGCTGGGAAATGTAGATATGTTTTTTAGCATATTTTCATCCCACCCAGAATTGGAATTCTTTTACTCTGCATTGTAGTACAATCTAGTAATAAAACAATGAGGTTCTTAGTAGCTAAAATAAAATTGTGCTCTGTCATTGAAATGGAGCGAGTCACCAACTTCCCTATATTTCAGTTGCCATATTTAGTTGCCCTGTAGTATAGATATTTGTGAAAATGTCTGTTGTCAAAGTTATTGTAACTTATCATGAACTAAATTTTATAGCATATTATAATATGAGGGTATCACAAGTATTTCATAGAAATGGATATTTATAAATATGTGACATGTCTGTTCTTCTATAGGAAAATTATATATAGGTGTAAATACATTACTAGTACTTACAGTTAAATCTCATTCTTCTAATCTTTAGATGGAACCAGAGAATATTCACAATTATTCTTAGCTTTGTGAACTTATAACAGATGTTATTACAAAATAAGATTAGAAGTTTTGTCTGGAAACAGACCATGTGAATACTTATGTTTTCTCCAGGTTCTGATATGTAATAGGTCATTTATAGGATCCTTTGGATATAGCTAGTTTGTCATTCTTTTAAATGAAATATAAAAGTAAAGCCATTCTTATAATTTTTTGGAATGATTAAGAATTTTTTAAAATTTACTTTGGGAAAAAAGAAAAACTCAAGAAAAAGAAAAAAAGAAATACAACTGATTATCCCTAACACAGGGAGTGGGACCTAATGCCTTAAAAATAAAATATATTGCTGATATCTTATCACTGTCCTTTTTCTTTCTAGTTATATAAAATCAGAAGAGGTAAAACCAGGCCCCAAGCACTCTTATTCCTCTGCATGATACTTCTGCTTATTGTCCTTCACACTAGCTACATGATTTATAGTCTTGCTCCCCAGTATGTTATGTATGGAAGCCAAAATTACTTAATAGAGGTAGGTGCAAATTTTAAACTTGATTATTTTGATATTTTAAAGATAGTGGTATTTCAGAGCAAATTTTATTATAAGAAGCCTGACATAGGAATATTATGTCATCAGAATAAAATATTGCTCAAAATGATTTTTCATTTATTTTTGAGCATTTTATATGTTTCCTAGGAAGTTCTTTTTAAAATAACACATAGAATCATAATAGTTCCATAAATGGTTCCCATGATCATAAGTTACTGAGCTTTATCTCAGCACTTTATTGAAACTCATAGTGCTTCCTCCAAAATGCTTTAAATATTTTAATAAATTTTAATAATACAGCTCCCCAAAAATGTTTTGATGCACATAGTATGTCTTCTCATTGTACTATGAATTTCACAGGAGAGTCTTAATAAATATCTTTATTCGTGGGTAAATGGATTTTTTAAAAACATTATTTCTATCTCTATACCTGTTCCACTGATTTCTTTATGTTCTTGATCTCTTAAAAGCTGGCTGTGGTTCCTAGTTGTAATTGAACAACCAATTTAGATTTTCTGACCATTTAAAATATTTTTACTATTTCTGATGCAACCTTTGTTTTGTTTGTTTCCTTCTCCTAAAATACCATACCTCTTGCAGTTTTAACAATTTACATCATATCATGTTTCAGGGCCTAGTTTAAGCCTTGCCTTAATGGAACCTTTCATTATTTCTCTGTCTGACTAGATTACTCTTTCTTTATACCTTAGTGCTTGATCCTATATTTCTTCCAATCTAACTTTACTTTAACATGTAAGTAGAAGCAAAAACATATAATATGCACATTAAATTCTTAATCAGTACTATCCATGGTATTGCTAAGTGTTTAAAAAAAAAAGTTTCCTGAAAAATATTAAGTAAGTAATAATGTAAATCAGTGGTTCTTTGTTCCACAGACCCCTTTGCCAGTCAGGTGAAAACCGTAGACCCCTTACCAAGTCCACACAATACTGTGAATTATTTAATAAATATATCACACCTGCACCAACATGTCCCTACAAGAATAATTTTTTAAATTTTAATTCAAGTGCAAGGACCCCTTATTCAGAACCCCTCAATGGAACAAAGATATGGTACAAATCACAATGAAGGTACACAAATAACCTGAGTTTGGGAAATACTACTAGAAGATTACCTAAATCATATTTCTCGCTTCTTATACCTTTTTTATTTTCTTCCTGCCTCTTTTCCCCTGGATTTAGTTTATTAGCTCATGCTTATTAAACATTCTTCTGTGAATGAATGAAGATCATGCTTTTGCATGGGCAGAAGATATTCTTTTCTTGTTCCACACTAGAAAAATAAGTAGTCTCTTTATTTTTGGATTCCATGTTTGGACTAGAAATAGGTCTTGTTCTAGAAAAAAAACTCTGTTGATCATCATAGGACTTAAAGGATTGTTGCAAAATTTCAGTGTACCATTATCTTCTAATTCAGATTTTACATAACCTTTTAGAATATTCAAAAAATGTAGTTTAAGTAAAAACAGTGTAAGTAAAAACAATACAAGTTTCATAATGTGACTTTTTAAATCAAAATATATTTATTAGTGTAATATATACATTTTAACTATATTTTTATTTTCCAGAGCAATACAACTTTTAATGACCATAGAGGTAATTCAACCATGTCTGTGCCAAAAAGATGTGATGCAGATGCCCCTGAAGGTAAACCAGCATCTATCAGTTATCTTAGAATTTATAACTCTTTAAGAATTGTCCTCATTTGATTGTGTTAATCATTTGATACATTTGTTTTAATATGTGTTAAACAAGAAACTAATTATTTCAAAAGTAGATTTGCTAGGTCTCTTGATTAGACTCAGAATTTTTCATTAGACTTTTCCCATTAGGGGAAAGACCAATACAGATTTGTTAGTTATAGAGAAACTAGAAGTACTTGTTATTTATCACATTTACTAGGATAATAAGAAATAACTCTTAGATGATTTTTTCCCCTTGAAATACCTCAAGAGAATATTGGTGTAATCCATAATTTTCAAGACCAAGACCAAAAGTACCTTTGACTTAGAACAACTTTTAATCCATCCAATTCTAGCAACTTTAGAATAAAAAGTGTTAAATAATAGCATCTAACTTTTAAGAACATACAATTTTTTCCAGGTACACTGTACAGGTACCAGATAGGCTAAGTACTTTATGTATTTTCTGACAAAAACTCTGTGATTTTATGTTCTTAACCTCTCTGGGTTTTTAGAGAATTATGTGACCTGTTCTCTGTTAGTTGTTAAGGTGATGTTCACCCTTTTAATACTACAGTATTCAATGCTGAGTGAGGATTCCAGATTGATTTTTTCAGAATTTGCAAAAGTTTCTTCTAACCCTGCATTCAAAATGTTTTTATTTCAGGGTAAAGTAAGGTGTCAAATGCATTGCATATCTTTATTAATCATTCATGGATACCATTATGAAAAAGATAAAATCTGAGTTTTCAACTGGGTCAGTTATATAATGTGATAAATATAACATGAAGTAAAGTGATAGCCCAGAGGAAGAAGTGATTAACTCTACCTGGAGAGGTTCATTATGGAGTGGTGGTCAAAAAGAAAGGCTTCAGAAAAGGGATACCAGAAATGCATTTCAAGATTAAAGAAGAATGTGTCAAGTATGTGCATCAAGGGAAGGCTGTTCTAGGTATAGGGGAGGAAATCCACAAACAAAATTATCCTTAAACTGCATGGGTGTATATTCAAGAGAATTTAAAACATAATTATTGTTTTGTTTTTTAAATTGTAGGTAATTTTAAATTGTTTTTTAAATTGTTTTTTAAATTAGGTATTGTAGGAGGCATGGAGGGAGGGAGGAAATGAGGTTGAAGACTTAGGTATTAGAATGCAAAAGATTTTAGAAAGTGACTTAAAGAGTCAGTGTAGGAATGCCTGCTTCCCTTGTATGGGGTCTGGGTTTGATCTCTGCTGTCTCCTAAAAACAAAACAAAACAAAAAACCAACTCTCATTGGAAAGCAGATGTAGCTTGTGGTTGAGCACCTACTTCCCATATATAAGGTCCTGGATTCGATCTGTACCTCCTTAAAAAAAAAAAAAAGTCAATGAAGGGTTTTAAGAAATAAAATGAAAGTTATGATCCAATTTATTTTTCAGTAACTTAATTATAGCAGTTTTAGAGAAAGGATTTGAGAAATTGAGACCAGAAGCATGGAGATCAGTTGAGGGGAGGTGGTGCTATTTATAGTAACTCAGGAGAGGTGGTAAAACCCTGAACCAAGGCAGTGGTCATAAGGATGTAGAATGGGGACAGAAATTTAAGGAGTAAATTGAGACAATTTTTTTATTGCTTGGAACTAGAGCAGTAGTAAGAAGAAGGAAAGATTCTAGAATGATCTGTCGGTTTCTGGATAGTTTGGTAATTTTGGTATTACCCTCTGAGATTTAAAAAAATATTAAGATTAGAGAGAAATAATTAGTTGACTTGAGATGTTTCAGGGACAGTCAGATGGAGAACTCGGGGGCATTTGGATGTATTTATAAGGAACTCAGAGAATAGAGACTGGAAAGATACTGGAGACTGGAACTCTGATGAAAATAATTTAAGAGCAAGGAGATGAAGAAGCTACTATGGAAAATACTGAAAATAAGTGAGAAAAATTTTAGTGATGGAGATAAAACTAATTGCATTGAATAAAAAGAAACAGTAAAGGCTGAGTTGTCATTAATCTTTATAGAAATTCAAAATAGAGTCTGAGCAAGATTGGATGGAAACTAGAAAAGGAGTGCAGGGTCAAGAAAGTTTTGTTATTTTTTTAGATTACAAGAGACTTCAGGGATGATGGGATGGAACTAGTAGAGAGGGAGGGGTTAAAGAAAAGTGTCAGAGAGGATGAATGATGGCCCAGTTATCATGCAGGTACAGAAGAGATGATATTAAGTATACCAAAGCCAGAATGGTTTAGATAGAATAAGGAATATACCTCTTTCTCTAAGTTGCAAAGAAAGAAGCAAGAAGTAGATTGACTAATTTCTTAAAGTGAGGATGGGCAGGAAGTTCACATTTCTATATGTTTGCATCAGTTTGCTCTGAAATATAAGTGCAGATCGTCTGCTGATAATGAGTAGGCCATAGGGTAGAAAATTGAAGAAAAGTAGCAGAAGTTTTTGCTATGTCATAGAGGAGAAAAGAAGAAGGGTTTTACTGAAAATAAGTTAAATGTTAGAAAAATATATCAGAACAGAAATGAAATCATAGATTTGTATTTCTGTTGAATAAATCTGCACAGTTGATATGACTGTTCTTCATCAGTGCCTAGGTTATCTGGGGAAGGTAGGCTGAAAGATTGCAGTAGAATTGGGGATTTGAGGATGGAAAGCAAAAGACAAGTGAAAGTTGAGATTAGAGAATAAAGTGATGAACTACAGATTCAGGATGCGTAAGAAAATAAAGGAAGAGACTAAAACTTAGAGAAAGGAGAAAAATCAAGATGGAGAAACAAATACAGTGAGTATAGCTTTATTTTACGCCAATAAATAATAGTACAATTTGTTAGTGTCAATACCACTTAATTTTCCAATTCTACTTCATTATTAGACTTTAGTCTCAGATCTTTATTTTAAATGTAACAAGTATAGTGATAGTTGAAGTGCTTTGGGTTGTCTTTAGGTGAATTAGAGTGAAAATTACTATTGGGTTGATTTGAAATCCATTTATTTTATTTTACTAAGGAAGAGATGATACTGAACTCTGAAATAGATTTTGCTCCTCAAATTATTATACTAGTATTGAAACCTTAGTAGAAAAACAGTGAAAAACAAAGGATTCAAAATTATGTTGCAACATTGAAGGGCCTTATCTTTCTGAACTGAGTAAATCTGTATATTATAGATCAATAAGCTTTAGTCTAATGATACTCAACTATAAATTTTTTATTAATCAGATTCAGTATTTTTCTTTTGCAGTCTAATTTACAGTAGTTAAAAATGATTCCCTTTGAAGTATGGTTATTTTTCTTAAACATTAGTGATGGAGATAAAACTATTTAAGTTGTCTTAACCTTTTGAAACATTACTTTGAGTTCAGTAACATCCCCTTTGGGTTTATGGATTTGATTTATTCTTTCCAATCTTTTTTTTGTTCCGTAGCACCTGTAAACTTTCAATTTATCTGTGGATGCCTGAATAGGGTGGTAGAAATACATTCGTTGAATTTGGGGTGGCAGGGTAGATTTTTAAAAGAATACTTTAAAGAAAATGATCAAAAGAAATAAGCAGATTAGGACATGAAATTAGACAATATAGAGGTGGAGATTTGTTGGCACTTATGGTATTTTTTAGTTCCAAACTGCTAAAACAAATATATATAAAAGGGTTGATTTAACTGCAAGAATTTAATGGCACAGAGGCTAGAAGTTTTGCTTCATCCTGTGATTGCTATCTTTTAGCTGGTCAGCAATCTTAGGGGTTTTTTGGGCTTTTCTGTCACATGGCAATGTACATGACTGTGTCTCTTCTGGGTTCTTTTTTTTTTTTTAATTTATTTTTATTGTCTTTTTTTTTAAAAAGATACATAGATCACCCAAAATGTTACATTCAAAAAATATAAGAGTTTCCATATCTCCCCCCCACCATCCTCCCACATCAACAACCTCTTTCATCAGTGTGGCACATTCACTGCATTTGATGAATACATTTTGGAGTACTACTACATCGCATGGATTATAGTTTACATTGTAATTTACACTCTTCTGGGTTCTTTTGACTTGCAACTGCTCCCAGCAGTTTCTTCTTTGTTTATAAAAGATTCTAGTCATACAGGTTAAAGCCCAACATGAATCATTTGGGCCACACTTTAACTGAAGTAACTTCTTGGAAGAGATCTTATTTACAATAGGTTGGACCAAGACCAAAAATATGTCCAAATTGGGTATACAATTCAATCCACTACAGACTGCTATGGCACAAACTAGTATACCTCAGCATGTAAAGAAAAAAAAAATCATCACCTTATTCTTTGTGACATTTTTGGTGGGAACATTTGACTAGAATAGATGATGCTCTAACATAAATAATCCATAAAACACTCGATGCTACTTTGCCTTGTGTCTGTTGTAAGTGACAAAACTTTGGAGAATGATTTTTAGATTTAGAAACAAAAATTATAATTTATAGTGTTAAAATTGAAATTATTTCTAAGAAAAGAAAAAGAAATCTCCTTGGAAAGATCTTAGAGCAATAATTTCTAAAAATACATAAATTGATCTCTTAATAATATTAATACATTTTAGAGACTTTTTAAAAGTAATATTTTGTTCATAAATGAATGAACTGACATTTATCAAAACCCTAGTTTTAATTTATAATGTTTAGGATTCAAAAGAGTGATTCAACTAAAAATGGTCTGTAGGCATTTTGGATTTAAAATAATCTGTTAAAGAACAGAATTTAACAGTAATCAATGACAGTATTAATTTATCATGATAAATATGTTCCCAGATTATATTTAGGTTCTTGACTATGTTGGAGAAATGAATTTCAAGAGCACATCAGTGAGTTAAGCCAGTAATTTATTCAGGTAAGGAAGGCAGAGAAATGGGAGAAAATAACAGATCAGGGGTCCCAGGTAGAGAGGAAGGGGGTCAAAAGTGGTCAAGCAGGCTGATTTATAGACTACAATTCCCTATTATAGGTTATAAATGCCCAGGTTTTACTTGTGTGGCCACATGGCAGAGGAAAAATGGCAAGAGTAATGTGCCAAGGGCAGGCAGCAGTCCACAGGCAAGAGAGTGCACAAGAAGAGAGCTTAGGCCCTGTGCATGCCTTTTTAAACTGTTAACTATCCCACCGCTTTGCTAATGGCAGGGGAGGAGTTCCAGCTGTTTACCATTTTGATTGCTTGTTTCTCCCATCAGTCTCCCAGGAGGGCCCAATTATAAAGTCATTGAGGAATATCCCGGGCTTCTGGCTTCCAGGGGAAGTTGTCTTCTGAGTGGCAGAATCTAGGGGAGGGTCTTCCAGCAGCCGTCTTGGGGTTGTTGAGGTCCCCGTGGACTTCTTGCCAGATTCCAGATCTGTCTGTTAATTCCCTGTTTTACTAACCTGCTTTAGGTAGGTAATGTATTGTTTAAATGTTCTAAATGAGTCAACTGAGCAAGTTAGAAGTCAAGTTGTAAATTTTACGTGGGATCATGACAAAGGACCTTTAACATTCACATTTTTATATTAATTGCAAACATAAAGCTAAATATAGATAATATATATATATATAAATAAAACAGTGTTAAAAGGAATGTATACATTTGGAAATTTTAAAAATATTTTGGGCAAAATAGATGAGATCAGTGTGCATTAACAGAAATACAGTAGACATTGTGAGTACTGTGTTAAGTATAGAGAAAAAGTGTCAGAGAAAACAAATACATAGTCTCTGTCTTCAAAAAGTATGCAGCCTAATAGAGGAGTTGTATATCAAAATAAATCACTGTAATACAACAAAAAATAAATGGCAAGTTATAATGAAATTATTAACAAAATGTTATAGGAAGGCAGAAGGGGATGATGATTTTTTTCTTTTTTTTGCCTAGGGGGCAAGTATAGCATTTCTGCTGGACCCAGAACATATGAGTTAAATCAAAATGAATGAACAAAAAAACATAGGATATTCAATGCAGAGAATGAACCTGCATTAACAAAGCATAACTGTATTTAGTCATGTTATAATAACAATAAATTGTGGCAGAAGCATTGCATATTGAGTAAAAGGATGAAACAAGTTAATTTGAAATTAGAGGTTTTTTATTCCATATGAGTTTTGACTTCATCCCTGAGATAACTTTTACATTAATGAAATATATGTATTATTAGTGAGGCTCCTGTCACTCGACAGGTAATGTTGGAAATTCTTGTTATATTAAGGATTGTGACAGGAGTAGAAAAGGATGGGACAAATCAAGTGTATTGTTTTCTGTTGCTTTGTAACAAATTACCACAAATTTACCATCCTAAAATAACACAGATTGATTATCTCAGTTCTGTAGGCCAGAAGGAAGGCTTGATTGGTTCCTCGTCTTAGGGTCTTACAAGGCAGAAATCGAGTTTCAGCAGAACTATACTTCCCAGAGGTTCTAAGAGCAAATCTGTTTCCAGGCTCATTTAGGTGGCAGATTTCAATTCCATGAAATTATAGGACTCAGGTGCCTGTTCACTTACTGGTTCTCAATTCATAGGGTCATTCTCAGCTTCTCAAGGCTGTCCACATTCCTTGACTCATGGCCCTCTACCTCCATCTTCAAAGCCAGCAAAGATAGGTAGAATCTCTTACACTTCAAATCTCTCTGATATCTCCCTCTGTTCGTAGTTCCTTCCTGCTCTTCTACTTTCCTATTCTGCTTTTAAGTGCTCATGTGATTACATTGGACTCCCCTGGGTAATACAGGATGCTCTGTTTTAAAGTCAACTGATTAGTAGTCTTAATCCCATCTGCAAAGTTCCTTCACAGCCATATCTTGATAACTATTCCACTGAATAACCAGAGGATGAGAGACTAACCATAGAGTTGATATATGCATCAGACTGAATAAGATTGTCCTGAAAGAAAGCATAGAGATGAGAAAAGAAGCAGATGAAGAGATCATATGGGAATTCCTTTTTATTAGTACTAAGAAATAGTCCCATTCTCATCCCAAGCACATACGCATACCCCTTGGTCAGCCTAGTGTCCCAGGGTAACAAAGAGAACACAAAAACCTATTTTGTTTATAGAGACTATTAATAAACCTTAGAGCACCAACACATTTTAAGCCCATTTTGAGATGTAAAAAGAATTCTTCAGTAAAGATTCAGTACAAAACCCTTTTTACTCCATTATAACATTTCTATAGTACTGTTGGGGATTAAATCAAGTCCCCTAGAAAAGGCATGTTCAGGTCCCAACCCCTGGTCCTCTGGATATGAACTCATTTGTAAATACGGCATTTTAAGATGTTATTGGTTATGGTGTACCCAAACTGAATGAGGATGGGTCTTAATCCAATATGGCTGAAGTTTTCATAAGCAAAGGCATTTGGACACGGAGGGTAAAGCCATGGAGGACTAGCCAGTAGCTAGAAGTCAATGGAACCCGGAAAAGAAAGGACAGAACACCATCAAATATATTGCCATATGAAGAAAAAGCTGAGAAACCCCAAAGATTGCTGACCAGCAAGGAGACACCCACCCTGGGAGGAAGCAAGCCTTATGATCTCTGGAACAATGAGCCAATAAATTCCTGTAGTTAAGCCAGCTCATTGTATGGCATTTGTTTTAGCACCCAGGAAACTAAAGTCCCTTCCCAATTCAGGTCCAAATTACTGCTTATATTCCTTGATAAGTAGATAGGGTTGAGGATGGAATAAGGCATCCAGTACATTGAGTATTTTTTTTAATTTTTTTTTAAAAGATTTATTTATTTAATTCCCCCCTCCCCCGGTTGTCTGTTCTCTGTGTCTATTTGCTGCGTCGTTTCTTTTGTCCGCTTCTTTTGTCGTCAGCGGCATGGAAAGTGTGGGCTGCACCATTCCTGGGCAGGCTGCACTTTCTTTCGCGCTGTGCGGCTCTCCTTACGGGTGCACTCCTTGCGCGTGGGGCTCCCCTACGCGGGGGACACCCGTGCGTGGCAGGGCACTCCTTGCGCGCATCAGCACTGCGCATGGGCCAGCTCCACACGGGTCAAGGAGGCCCGGGGTTTGAACCGCGGACCTCCCATGTGGTAGACGGACGCCCTAACCACTGGGCCAAGTCCGTTTCCCTACATTGAGTTTTTTTTAGAAGTCCTACATTGTGTCAGTATCTGACAACAATGAGGTTCCTTGAAATCATACATGTATACCCCAAGGTCCAGCATCAATACCTAAAATAAATATGAAAATTACATAAGGGTGATCTCAATAGATGCATCTCAGTTCTACTATCATGGTTCTAAGGCGATAGAGAATGAACACAATTCCCAGCCATAAATTAGGAATTGTAGCAAACAAGAGAACCCTGAAAGGAAAACCCGGAGAGAGAGAGAATGGCAATACAAGCCAAGCAAGGCTCACTGCAGATCTTTGTCCCCTAAAGCAGAGGTATACAGCTCATCCTAAGTCCAGTTGACTTCCCTAGAGGTGCAAATAGGAGAATGGAATCTGAGAGGCATACAAGGAAGGCTTCAACTGTATCTGAGTATTAAAACATATGCAAATTGGTAAACTTACTAAATCTGAGTATTGAAACAGATGTGCAAAATGCTAAACCTACTAAATCTTGGTTGTGATACAGAGTATTAGATTATTTTATATATACCTGAAAGATTTCTTGGTAATTGTCTTTTAAAGAAAATTGGGTAGACGTTTTGAAGCTAAATTAGGAGATGTTTTGAAGAAAGAATTAGATCTGGAGTGAAGGGTTAGTTGAGTAGAATTGGAGGAGTTTAGCTGTAACTAAGGAAATCAGAAAGTCACTGCTTATCTTTGTAAAGGCAATTATATCAACTATAGAGAACAGGAAACAGAAGGCTAGAAGTTACTAGCAAGAAAGATAAATGATGGGTGTTGAGAAACAGTTTTGCTTGTGTTAAGATTTTAAATAATTGTTATATTTTTTTTCTTCTTTAAGCTGCAGCATCTTTTTTCATAACAGGTATTCTTTTCAGCACTGAAAACAACACTTTCGTTCACATATGCTCTGCAACCTACTTACTAAGGTTCATTGTAAAGATCAAATACGATAGAAACAAAGCCTGAAACATCATAGTTCAAAACTTTTAGCTGGGGAAACAAAATTTAACAGTTAAAATCGCAAGTGCTATATGATCAGCCTAAACATAGGCTGCCATGAAAACATGGTGTTTATATAATTAAGCCAGGACTTATGTGACAGGATAAAGGAGGAGTCAAGAAAATTTAGAGTTTTGAAAAGTGATAGCAGTTTATCAGGAGAAACGGTAGTATCCAAAAAGGACAACACAGAGAAATGCAAGTGTGTTTAGCTCCTAAATTCTGAAATGGAATCGTGGGGAGAATACAAAAGCAGCTTCACTGTTAATGATGTTAAGAGGGTTGTTTTGAAGGAGCTGTATACACTATGGTAAAGAGTTTGTGCTTATTCCTGAAAGCTACTGGGGAACCATTGATGAAAATGAAATGGAGAGATATAATCAGATTTATGTTTAGAATCTCCATTCAGCATAGTGTGAGACTGGAGGTAAGAGACAAGACTGAAGATAAGGAAACTAGTTTGTTGGCTAGTGAAATACCAAGGTGAGAGGTAAAAGGGAGCTAAACTAAGGCAGTGACAGTAGGTTGGGAAGGAAGAGATAAAGAGTTGAGAGATTAAAGAGGTGGAAGTGATGGGACTTGAAGGCAGGATATATCAGAAACAGAGAGGAGAGTTTCTGATTGGCACAATTGTGTGGGGTTGTATGCTTGGGTTGGGGAGGGATACAAGCAGAAGCAATTTTCTCAGGTCAGTACTAGCTCTAAGTAAATATTTAAGGTTCAAGATTCTGATTAGAATGAGAATATGGAACAGGCAGTGAATGAATTCCAAAAGGAAGGAGAGTAATATAGTCATTTTCTAACCATATCAGTATATTTCAGTATATCCTTTTTAATACAATAATTATTCATCTTGAATTATCTTATTTTCAATCTAGGTTCTCTTCTTTTCTACCCCAATTCAGAAAATGATTGACTTGCATTCTAATCAAGGTTCTATTAAAGTTCAGATTTTTTAAGATAGTGTATGGTTTATTTAAGTGTTCACATTGGATCACCTTTTTAGCTACAGTTCTGGCTACATGTGGGGACTTAATGGTGTTTAAACCATTAAAACCAAATGTTTTTAAACCATTGTAGCTTATGCAGAATCTTAGTGAACTTTTGCTTCCTCAGTCTCATCCTTAATTGGGATATCCATACCCCATGAGTACATAGCAGTACAGCAAAATGAGCTATGTGATAAGCTGTTTAACGTTAAGGAAGAACGTGAACATTTAACTCCTTAAGAGAGAAGATTTCACTTTTGTGGTAGACCACTTTAGGCTATATTCTCAGGTTACTTGGAAATATGCAGTTTTATCTGCAGTAAAGAATACTTTACATATATCATTATTTCTGGAACTTTTGCACCAAAGTTATTAAAGTTATCTTCCAAGAGTAAAGAACTACATAATATTTTTAAATTTATCTTTATATGATTGTTTTTATTTATTTATTTATTTACTTACTTTTTTTTTTTAAAGATTTATTTATTTATTTAATTCCCCCCCCTCCCCTGGTTGTCTGTTCTTGGTGTCTATTTGCTGCGTCTTGTTTCTTTGTCCGCTTCTGTTGTCGTCAGCGGCAGGGGAAGTGTGGGCGGCGCCATTCCTGGGCAGGCTGCACTTTCTTTTCACGCTGGGCGGCTTTCCTCACGGGCGCACTCCTTGCGTGTGGGGCTCCCCCACGCAGGGGACACCCTTGCGTGGCACGGCACTCCTTGCGCGCATCAGCACTGCACGTGGGCCAGCTCCACACGGGTCAAGGAGGCCCGGGGTTTGAACCGCGGACCTCCCATATGGTAGACGGACGCCCTAACCACTGGGCCAAAGTCCGTTTCCCTACTTACTTATTTTAAGATGGTACTGGGGATTCAACCCAGGAACTCGAACATGGGAAGCAGGTACTCAACCACTGAGCTATATCTGCACCCTATCAAATAATCGTTTTTATTTTTTTATTTTTTTAAGATTTATTTTTTATTTATTTCTCTCCCCATTCACCACCACCCCCGCAGTTGTCTGCTCTCTGTGTACATTTGCTGTGCATTCTTCTGTGACTGCTTGTATCCTTATCAGTGGCACCAGGAATCTGTGTTTCTTTTTGTTATGTTTCTCTTGTTGTGTCAGCTCTCCATGTGTGCGGTGCCATTCTTAAGCAGGCTGCACTTTCTTTCGCACTGTGCGGCTCTCCTTACAGGGCGCACTCCTTGTGCGTGGGGCTCCCCTATGTGGGGGACACCCCTGCATGGCACGGCACTCCTTTCGCACATCAGCACTGCACATGGGCCAGCTCCACACGGGTGAAGGAGGCCCAGGGTTTGAACCGTGGACCTCCCATGTGGTAGGCGGACGCCCTATCCATTGGGCCAAGTCCGCTTCCCCAAATAACTGTTTTTAATCTTTTTCTCTAAGGAAACTTGTATTGCCATTTTGACATTAAAGTAACTGAACATGGAATGATCTATATAAATCAGACTTGATTTTCATGGGTTTATTTGGATTAAGTGTATCTGATAATATAATATATAAATAGGTAATCTTAAAAAGTAATCAGATAATCTATAGGAGTAAGTTTTAGCTTGAGAATATTTTTATTTTATTTTACTAGGACAATTGGTTAACATAACTTAAGGTAGCAGATGATGCTAAAATAGAAACTGATGTGTTAAACTAAACTACATGAATTATTGAAAAACTAAACAGACTTAAAATCAAAAGCCAATGACAGGCTTATAATTAGATATAGGGAGTGCAGAGGGAAAAGTGAGAATTATTTTGAATAACTAATAATAATGTTACAGAAAAACTAGTAAATTGTGTATTGATATTTTGCTTTAAAAAGTACTTGAATACTAAGTTCTGGAGTAAACCCCATCAACAAAAGATGATTCAAAATATATTCTTTATCTCTCTATTAATAAAACTTGTTTAAAAGGCAAAAAAAAAATGTGCTTTTGACAACAAATAGATTGCCTGTTTTCACAGAACCCCCAGTACTGAATGCCTCTAAAAACATTAATGTTAGTCTTTTCTTTTTCCCATGTTTTTATGGAAACCATGTGAATGAGAATAAAGGACATAAAGAGCCACATAAGTTTTAAACATAAACTAGAATGTTAAAGAAAAAAAAGCCCACAGAGAAGGTATCTAAATAATTTAGTCATCTAAAAATAATTTTGCAGATGCAGAAACTAAGGCCCCAAGAAATGAGTGCAAAGTTGCACACAGATAGTATGAGAAGACCTGGAAATTTTTTTTTTCTTTTTAACATTTATTTTATTTATTGCCCCCCCCCCCCCCCCCCGTTGTCTGCTCTCTGTGTCCATTTGCTGTGTGTGCTTCTGCACCGCTTGCCTTATCCAGCAGCACTGGGAAACTGCATCTCTTTTTTATTACATCATCTTGCTGTGTCTCTCTCCATGTGTGCAGCACCACTCCTGGGCGGGCTGCACTTTTTTCACGTGGGGTGGCTCTCTTTACGGGGCGCACTCCTTGCGCACGGCAGCACTGCACGTGGGCCAGCTTACCACACAGGTCAGGAGGCCCTGGGGATCAAACCCTGGACCCTCCATATGATAGATGGATGCTCTATCAGTTGAACCACGTCCGCTTCCTGAGACCTGGAACTTTAAAGCGAGTGTCTAGATTCCAAGTTTCTTTATTCTAAATTTAAAGGGCAGGTGATACGGTAGTTTTGTTTGAGAGAGAAAAGCAAAAAGTAAAACTACTATATCATCTGCCCTTTAAATATTAACATAAAATGTCATTACCATTTTTTAAATATTATGGACACAGTCATCAAAGCTGTGAAAGTGAAAAGTTGCAGGTGGTATAAAAGTAAACCAGAGGTCAAAGAGTTAAACCTGAATTATTGGAGGAGAATAAGGGTCTGGAAAGTGAAAGATGAACCAGAACACCATGGTATTATAGTATCCAAGAGTCTTGTGTCCTGGCAGTCCATAATGTTGATGATTTGAGGAGAACTTTAGCAACTAGTAAGTCTTAAAAAATAGTTTTATTAGGGTAGTATAGGCTGAGGTAGGAGAGAATAGAAGTGAAGAGGTTTAAAAATGAGGAAAATTTCTTCTTCCTGTGGTTGTGTTTTGGTATTTTCATCAAGCTTTCTAAAAAACTCACATATTGTATGCCACATGAACTAAAAGCGTGTAAGTGTGCTTGAAAGTCATATTTAAATCTAACCTGACTCCCCTTCCCCAGATGGCTCTCTCATCTGTTTGCTCATTGTTTTTTGTTGTTGTTGTTGTTTACATTCGTTATCTGCTCATTGTCTGTTTTTTCTTTAGGAGGCATGAGGAACTGAACCTGGGACCTCCCATGTGGGAGGCAGGTACTCAACTGCTTGAGGCACATCAGCTCACTGCTTGTTTTTTTGTTGTTGTTTTTGTTTGATGTGTGCTCATTGTTTGTTTGTCTTTAGGAGGTACCAGGAACTGAATATGGGACCTCTCATGTGGGAGTGGGTACTCAACTGCTTGTGCCATATCTGTTCCCCTAAAAATCTAATTTTTAATATGGAATCATACTAAAAAGCATTAGTGAACTTGCTATTTAGCTAATACCTCTTGTGTCTTTGCAAAATGAGTGTATTATTCTTAATTCCAAATGCTTATACGTATATCTATTTCTTTGTCATTCATCAAGGGAGAAAATAGAGTTCAGTTTTGAATATTTTTGTTGTGTTCATTAAACATCCATGTGGATATCTTAGGTTGGCAGTAGAGTTGGATGTGGAGTTCTGGGGAAGAGGATGGATTAGTCAGGGATGGCTGGGAAGTAAAGCTAGAAGACTACATGGTATCATCAAGAGAATGAGTATAAATGGAGAATGGAAGAGGTGTAAGAATCATGTCCTGGGACTGTCCAGTATTAATTGGTTGGCAAGAAGAAGAGAAGAAGAGGAACAAGCAAAAGAGAACTAAGAAGGAACAACTAGTGAGATAGGAGAAAAATTAGGTGAATGTACTTTTTTGTAAGCCGAGTGAAGGCTATCAACTATTTCAAGTGCCAGGGATTATCAATTTTTTTAAAAAATGGGAATTTTGAAGGGTCTGTGTCTGGCCTTATAGGTGAACAAGGGGGATATCCATGAGTCTCACCTAAGTCATATGGGGAAGGGATTTCTTTTCAGTAAGCACATAAAGGTAGGGAGGTTTCTTTATTAAACCCCATGATCCTAGAAAATAGTGATTGTTAAAGTTCAACATTGTCAGGATGAGTCAAGCAAGATGAGGACTTGGTGAGGCTCACTGCGTGATTCTGATGAGAGCAGTTTTGATGGGAGTGAGGGAGTGTGGAAGGCTAAGGGTGGGTTCAAGAGGAGATGAAGATCTAAATGGCTATTTCGAAATGATCTTCAGAGTGAAGACACCAAAAACAAAAACTTATGAATAAAATACCAAACTTCTTAAAAGTATCAAAGTGCTGACAAGATATTAAGGAAAAACTCTAAGTCAGTGGTTCTTAGTCAGTATGGACTTTGGACCAGCAGCATCTGCATCCCCTGGGAAATTGTTAGAAATGTAAATATCAAGTCCCACTCAAGTCCTACTAGATCGGAAATTCGATGTGAGACCCAGGAATCTTGTGTCATAACAAGCCCTCCAGATCATGTTGATGCTCTGTTGGTCTAAATGAAGGAAAAAAATCCCAGAGCAAAGAAGTAGATCACTAAAGCTACTTTGTTTTAAGGGCCTTTACCAAATTTGATTATTTACGCTTCAGTTTTCATAACTTCAGCTTTGAGGCAGAAGGGACAGGAAATAAAGTCAACAGCAGTGCTGTCCACTAGAAATAGAATGTAAGTCACATATGTTATTTTAAATTTTCTAGTAGCCACATTAAAGGAAATACAAAAAGAAATGGGTGACATTAATTTAGTTAAATAACATCTTATTTAATCCATTCTATCCAAAATATAATTTTAAAATGTAATTAAAGTACAGTTAATAAGTTTATATTTTATTTAAAGTACATCTTAATTCAGACACTAAATTTTCAATGGTTAAACTAAAATATAATTCTGCCAAAGCAATAAGGTATGTTTAATAGAAAAACTTTTTATACTGCTTTAGTTTTTAATTTAAATTTAAATTAGTTTAAATAAAATTTAAAATTCAGTTCCTCAGTCACACTGGCCACTTATCAAGTACTTTAGTAGCCTCGTTACTAGTGACTATCATATTGGACAGCACAGGTCTCTCATGGTGGCATCTCATAGGAGTTGCATCCTCTTATAAAGCTATGGTGCCTCAAGAAATGTGCCTTAAGAAGGAACTAGAGGTAAAGGTGAACTACTTCCAGATAACTGAAAAGTAAAGTTGGCCTTATTGACAAGAAGGGAGGAATCACATCCTGAAAAACTGTAACCACAAACTAGCTCTTTGCAGATTTGCAGTTCAAATAAACATTACCAGAGCAAATTGGTTTCACTGTAATCCCAGAATGGCATTTGCAGTGAGCACCTGGCAGAAGATAATCACTCAAGGGATGCACTTTACTCCTAGGCTTCAAGGAATTTCCACAAAGCAGCATAAATGAATACATCAGAGTGACATATTCAAGGAAACAAGACTTCATGTAAGAGAGCTAAAGGAAATAACAGCAAAAAGAGCCTTGGAAAAACCTGATATTGGAATTATCAGTAAGGATTACAGAATGCCTAGCTATGATGAAAGAAATTAGACCAGCTCAAAATTGGCAGGGAACAAGAAACTATATTAAAAAAATGAATGAATGAAACCCTAGCAGATTTATAAGAGTTCTAAATAAAATGCTTGGAAGTGAAGATACAGTAATTGAAATTAAACTCAGTTGAAGGAACTACATATTAAAACAGTGAGGTCTCAATACAGATTGTTTATTGGTTATAAGAGAGAAAAAATAGTAACTATTCATTGGAGAAAATAGCCAATACTTGCAACGATAATTAAAACTGACATTATCAATGAGGGGCAAATGTGTGTCGTGTGTTTCAGGACATGATACCCTAAGACGCAGAGTATCATTTATGTGGTGTTCCAGCCAGAATCTAATTCCAGGCATGAATCTAATCATAAATATTAGACAGACTAAAATTGAGGAACCCTCTATAAAAAACTGGCCCAAATGCTTCAAAAGTGCCAGTGTCATAAAAGGCAAAGAGGCTGAGGAGCTCTTTCTGATTAAAAAATACTAAAGAGACATAATCAAATGCAGTCCATGATCCTGAATTGTACCCTGTACTGGAAAATAAAAATGCTCTACAGAATATTACTAGAATAAATTAAAGAATTAGAATATGGACTGTAAATAGAAATATCATATCAGTGTTAAAATTTCCTGAATTTAATAATTGTACTGTGGTTATGGAAAAGGATATCTTTCTGCTAACAAAAAAATACTGAAATGTTAAGAGGTCAAGTACATGATATATGGTTTAGAAAACCTAGGTGTATATATACTGAGAAAACAATAAAAAGGGGTCTTGGGGGAGGACAAGAGTGAAAAATAGTATATACCACTTAGATGGCTACCATTTTAAAAACTGACAATACCATATAAGCATAGGCCAAGATATGGAACCACATGAAAATAACCATTTTAAAATACCATTCCAGGGGGCATTATAAATTATTTTTTTGTAAATTTCATAAATTTAAGTTTATATCCCTAGTGGTTCAACATAATGTTGCAATTTGCTACAAAAAGAAAAAAACATAACTTACTATGAACATAAAAGTTGGTGAATACTGCTATCTAATAATTCCCTAAGCAATTCAGATAGAAAAGTATAACTTCTTATGAGAGTGAGTTAATCTTTCGTGTTTATTTTTAATTTTGAGTCTGCTACAAAATAATTCGTTGCTTAGATTTTCCTGTCATTCCTTCTATAAATTTCTAGCATCAAATAAACCTTGATTTAATTATAAGCATACTTTATCATGTAAAATTAGTCTTTTTTTTAACTCGCTTTACAGAATATATTCCTTTTGGGGTTGTGTACAAAAGGACAATTTAATTCCACAAAGAACGTATTAAAAACTCTTCAGAAATTAAACCTCTTCTATGAAAGCACATATTACTTAAGTTACTGAAGAATTTTTTTCATATTTTTAATAACCCACCAATTTAAATGCAAAGATGTGTTTTACATTTGTTGACATAATCCAACTTAAATAATTTGAGGTTTTTTTAAAATAACTCTCACCTGTTTTGAATAATGGAACAATTTTTACATTTTCTTGTGAAGCTTTTGCATTGAAAGCTGAAAGGTGGATTTTCTCATCAATGCTGTTTTCTTAGGATATTGTCAGCAACCTAGTCTTTTTTTCTGGTTATTTTCCAAATGCACTCTGTCAACTCCAGAATATTGTCTATTCAGAGTACCACGTTTAATTTTAGCAATTAATAATACACTAAGGTCCAAACCATTCTTAAATGCTGATCAGTAAATTTTAATCCCAGAAAATGTAGGGAACTGATATTAACATAATGTTCTTATGTCAAACAGTCTAGGACCACAGGCATATTTCCATTTCTATGTTAAACAATACCAAAAACAAGCAAAAGTAGTTTATCATCTTGCTCCAGAAATTCCTGTAAAACGACTAAAATAGTTTACTTATCAAGATTGATTGCACAGGAAGACTTGCTTCAAGACTTTTTTGCTTCACCATACCCACCAATCCAAATCTGTTGTGTCAGCCCAATTCAGCCCAATTCTAACCAGTTCTCTCCACCTTGCAATATCTTGCTTAAAGTCATCCAGCCTACCCTAGCCTCTGAAACCTTATAAGTATCCTTTCTCTGTCTTTTCCTTCCTTATTTTCTCACTGTGGTTAGTTTAATAAATTTAGCTTTGCTAGCCCAATGAGGTTTCCTGGTGGTCTTTTAGAGCATTGACAGTTGGCAATATATAAGCCAAGTTATACTGAATAATTTAATGAGAAAATCAAGAATTCAGATTTTAAATTGTTCTTTTCTAACTGCCTGCATGCACATCTGCCAACCCCTCAAACTTCATATCCAAGATAGAACTTTTCCTTTCTACTTTCCCAAATCATGGTGTAGGTGATTCCTATTACTTTTTTACTCCCACCCTCAACCCAATTACTCAACTGGAATCTTGGCTTAAACAATGAGCAAATGTCTCAGAGGCAAAGGGGGTTAATTCAAGCTTAATAATGTCAAAGCTCCAAGTCCACTTCTCTTGTGATTCTTTCAGAAACCCCATTCCCTAGCAGACTTCCTCCTTATGTCTTATTGGCCAGCATTGCAGTATATCCTGTGACTAAGCCTATCATTGAGAAAGAGACAGAAAGCACAAGTTTGGCTTATTAGAATCATCAATATCTCTGAGGAAGGAAGGATCCCTTCCCTGGGAACAGGGAGGGATATAGCTCTGTGCATTTTGACAGAAAAGTTTATACCAATTGTTGGTAGGTAGAAGGATGCCTACAATATTATCTCACTTTTTACACTTTTGTTCATAAATCAAGTTTAAATGTCTGGTTGTATGTCAGGGAAATAAGGTTTGAAGTGAGGAGAAGACATACTTTAAAAAAAAAATAAATAGCTTTTATTCTGTCATTTGAAAATAAACCTTTTTAAGCAATGTTAAGATTGAAAACAATGAGATACAAAATAGAAGCATAAATTTTCCAAGTGTATATTGATTTCACAGAGGACATTTTTCCATTCAGATTGTTGAAAAGTGGGAGTAGTTAGGCTTCTTTAAAAATTTAGTTTTTATGTTCTTGCTACCAAAAATTTAGTTTTTATGTTCTTGCTACCATCTTTTCCTAACCTAAGATATATTCCTTTCTACTTGAACTTCTGAGGTTCCTGGAAATTTTATTTAGAAGTCTAAATATCTAAGCAATGCTGTTTAAACACATTATCACTAACCATGAATTCAGGTGATTCATTGTCCCTGCCCCCCACAGTCTACTTTGGTCTTTAAACAAGGAGGAAAAAAAACAAAAAAAGTTGCTGATGAGGCTTACTCCTGTTTAAAACTAATGTTATTAAAAGAGTTGCTACTGGTAGATATTTAATGATAGATATATACAGTTATAGATAAAACATTTGTTCTAAAGAAAGCCAATTTAAATAGGCTGAAAATGAAGCTGGCCAAGGGATTCATTAGTAACTAAACCTTAATTAAGGCTGAGGTAAAAAAGTGACACTGATGCTTCGTGATGACAGCATTTATTGATGTCTCCTGTGATGGTGTGTGCCCAGCATGTGGTCCACAAACAGTTCCACAAACATAATTCAAAATACCAGTGGTCCCCATCTGTTACTGTTGTGATTTAAAAGGCAGGTTTGAACATGGACTGTCAAGTTAACACCAACCTACTCTATATGAAATGAATTTAATTCATTTTATAACTCAGTAATATAGTAACTAGCAAGAAGACCCTTTTCAGGAAAATAGAAGTTATGCTGTCCCTCAGACTCAGGAAGATGGGGCAGTGGACTTTTTAAAAAAAGTGCCATTACTGTTTTATAAGCTGCACATATTGAGGGAAGGGCTGGGAAAGTTAAAGATAGATTTTATAAGATGAACATAAGTAACTGTTGAATTGTGATAATTTTGTTAGCCCTATTTTTAAAGCTATCCTGTTTATTTGAGAAATATACCATTAATGACTATGTTGTGATTCAAGTACATTTAGAAAATATTGACCTAACTTCTTTAGTCATATTGAAAACCACAGTCCTGTTAGTCTTAAAATTCTAAGATAAATTATAAATGTCTTAATTTCCAGTATCCCATCTTTAATTTTGCTTATCTCTTGTCCCTGTGCTTTTTTCACTTAACAAATGCTTGTTAGTGTCTCCTATGTGCCAGGCACTGTTTTAGGTACTGGAGATAAAACAATGAACAAGAGAGTCCAATATCCCTGTCCCAGTGGACCTTAACTTGGTAAAAAGAGACAAGTATGTCAGATACAAATTACAGGGGAAAAAATATAACACCAAAGATGGTTTGATGGTATTCGGAAGGAAATTTGATTTCAATTTCTAAATAGTGTACACATGGGAAGGTGACCTTTGAGTAAAAAGACTTTAAGGAAGTGAGGAGCAAATGCAGATATCTGGAGAGCATATAAAGATAACTCCAAATATAGTTAACGGCAAGTATAAAAGTGTTAGTATACTTGAAAACGCACAGGAACAGCAAACAGACAAATTTAAGGACCACAGGTTTTACTGATGAGAAGTGTCTAGAAGTTTCTGAGAAGAGTGATAGGATGTGCTTTATGTTCCAAAGGCATTGCTCTGACTACTGTGTTGCATATAAACCAGGAGTTGGCAAACTTTCTGTAAAGGGTCAGGGAATAATTGTTTTAGGCTTTGTCAGCCATAATGGTGTCCATCACAACTACTTGACAATGCCATTGCAGCATACCATAGATAATATGTAAATGAAATGCTGTTACAGTGTTCTAATGAAACTTTACTTACAAAAACAAGTGGTGGGTTAGATTTGGTCTGTGAACAAATTTGCTAACCCCTGATATAGACCATAATGAACCATGGGCAAAAGCAGGTTAACAGGTGGGTGACTATTGCAATGCAAGAGAGAACTTACGGTAATTTGAACTACGGTGGTGGAAGTGGTCAGATTCTGGATGTATTTTGAAGATAGAGCCAATAGGATTTGCTGGTGAATTTAGTATAGGGTATTGATGGGAAGGGGTAAAGGAATAAAACATGTCCATGTTTCTTAGTTTTACTTAGAAAATATTTTCTTAATGTGTCATATTCTACTTTTGATAATACCAAGAAAATTATCTTTAATTTAAAATCTGTTTGCAGCTAATAAATTTATGCAGGTTTTCCTTTCAGTCTGTTTGACTGTTTTGTTCTTGGTATTCCTTCATAAAGAGAGAACTGATAACTTTTCATCCCCACAGTTGGTCATTGCACATTTTCTCATTAGTTTTTCCTTACGGTTGAAAGCATGTGTATAAGTGTATTGTATATTGTATATTGTGTAGGGTTAGGAAGAAAGCAAGCATGTTGATCTGTTAGACATCTTTGGGTATCTCTAAATGAGACTTATCATCATGTGAAAATAATAAAGTTACATAGTCTTGCCTCATTTTAATAATGTGTTTATATTTAAAATGAATAGTTCTTGAGGAAGACCATACAAACTATTAGAAAAGGAGTTTGGACTATAGTTCCTGACTTTACTGTTTCTGATACTACCACCTTTCTCCAAAGCAATCATCTTCATTCACTCTTTCTCCACACCAAATCTGTTGCTAAGGGCAATTGCCATAATTACCCTAGCCTCTCACCTTCATTACATCTCATATAAATTACTGTATCTTAACTATTTCTTCATTGTAATCTACACTACACAGTGCTGTTAGCTTAATTGAACTAAAGCAGTGGTTCTCAAAGTTTGGCATGAATTAAAATCATTTGGAGGATTTGTTAAACATATATTGCAAAGTTTTTGATGCAGTGGACCTGGGTGAGGCCCAAGACTTTGGTAATGGTTCTGGTCTGGAAACCACTGTTTTAAAATATTCTGATAATGCCATTCTTCCAATAATAACATTAAGTGCTCACCCGTCATCATCTGATACATTCAGTCTAGCATTTAAAGCACTGCCACTATTTAGCCATTCCTACAAGTTTCTAACTTTTATTCATAGATTTTCTGAAGATACTAATCTTTTCCATCTTTATTTTTCAACTATTTGTTCTTGAAATGTTTCAAAAGGATTCCACTCATCCCATTGTCATCATTCTTAATCCCAACCTTTTTTTTTTTTTTTAATTTACCCCACAACCACCCCTGGCAGATGGTTCTCTCATCTATCTGCTCATTGTCTGCTTGCCTTCTCCAAGAGCACCAGGGACCAAACCCTGGACCTCCTGTGTGGTAGGCAAGCACCCAACAGTTGTGCCACATCTGCTTCCTGCAACCATTTTACAGGGTTTATTTCAAACCCAGCCTTCTTTTTTGAACCCCCAAACATGAGTATAGTCCCCTTTATTCCTTTGAATTCCCATAGTCCCCATTTATTCCTTTATTCCTTTGAACTTTATTTTATATAAAGTTACCTACTTCTGTCTTGATTTTTGATTCTTCATATATCTTACCTATATTATACTCATTAATAGGAGTGTAATATAAGAAAATATATCTTTGTCACCTTCAAGCAACATTGTAGAATTGAACCACATTTTTACATTTTTTTCCTGTTTTTTGTTTTGAAAAGTGTTATTCAAGTAACATAATTCAGATATTAATATGCATCATACCTTCGAGCCTCTGCTCACTTTTTCTGTTTATCTGATTTCCTTTTCTCACTTGTACCAATTGCTTTCTGCTGCTCAGCTATAATCCTACAATTTCTGTTCATTAGACTTGTGATAAAAACTATTTCTTCCTCTTTCTTGATTTCTTCCCCCCCAACCCCCAAGCCCTCAGTTTTGCTGGAGTACATACAAATACTTTTGTAAAATATTTTTTAAAATGTTTGTGTGCCTAAAATATCTGAAAATTCCTTACTTTGTCCTCACTATTGATGGATAATTTGGTTGTGCTTAGAATTCCACATAAGAAATCATTTTTTCTTAGAACTTTAGAAGCATTACATCATCTCCTAGCTTCCATTATAACTGCTAAAAAATTTTAATGCCAGACTGTCTCTTCTCTGATAGTTCCTATTTTCTTCATTTTCCCTTTCTAGAGCTCTTGTTTATTAGTTGCTAGATCTCTGTCTCATCTCATACTTTATATTTTCTATTCACAGTTTTTCTTTGGATTCCTGCTTATATACTCAGCTTAACTTCAAATTATCTTGTGAATTTTTAATTTCATATATCAAACTCATATCTTCCCTAAGTACTTTATTGTTGTGATTGTTCTTTTTTTAAGTACCCTAATCATATTTTATGAGTGTAATGTTGTCTTCCATATCTGAAGACAGTGAACTTTTTAAAACATGGTTTTCTTTAATTACTGTTTCTACTTAGAACAATTCTGTTTATCTTGTTATTTGCCCCTCATGCTAATAGTTTTATATATATGTGATGATCCGTTCATATTTATGTCCATTTGTAGTTAAGAATCCAGAACTAGGAAAGCTCATCACTGGAAACTGCATTTGGCTGGATTTTCTTGATCCTCAAATTTTATTTTAAGATAAATGGGATAGAAACCAGCTGTTTAGCTGGGAACCTTTTATATGTTGCTTTCCATCTTCCAGATGATTGTTAAAATCTCTTACCAGCTGATTGGTGCTCTTCTTATTCTCCTTGCTGTTAAGGGTTGCTTTATTCCTGTGCT
Source organism: Dasypus novemcinctus (assembly GCF_030445035.2). Lineage (NCBI taxonomy): Eukaryota > Metazoa > Chordata > Mammalia > Cingulata > Dasypodidae > Dasypus > Dasypus novemcinctus. The sequence goes on along the minus strand of NC_080683.1, from coordinate 41,016,430 downwards.
ATAACTTTAATGAATTCTTGGGAAGGGCAGGAAACAAATGGCTGGTTGTGCTGTCTGTCATCTTGAACCAGAAAGCTTTCTTTGTAACAGGTTAAAATAATTCTTCATGGTTAAGTTGCATATGTTTGTAATCTTTTATTTGACAAATAATAAATTTGAGTTGATAACCTCATTTGATTTGATTCTAGAAAACCTGTGAGGTGGGTGGGACAATATTGAAGTTAGAGTGATAAGAGAAAATTATCTAAGAATGCTACTATTCCTTGGTCTCTAGCATCTGTATTTGGCTGTATATAACCTAATCCCCTGGGCTGCCTGGGGGGAAGGGAGAGTGAGCAGAGCATAACCCGCGATGGAGGGGCAAGTGGCCCTGGTGCTCCACTGAGGCCGCTGAGCCTGGAGAGGCCAGGTGGGCAGAGCTTGGCCAGCCAGGACAGCTGTTATAGGGGAAAAAAATGTGAGGGTGCAGGTGTAGCTCAGTGTTGAGTGCCTGCTTCCCATTACAAGGTCCCAGGTTCAATCCCTGGTATCTCTTAAAAGGAAAAAAAAAAAGGTAAATTAGTTCATATCAGCCAAATGGCAATTTATTAATTTATTATAGGTAGTATAATTATTAAGGAAACCAGACACACAGGGTTAGTGAATTCTTACCAGATAGAAAGAATCTGCATGGAAAACCAAATTTATTGTCATACAATTTCGTTTGACAATAGGGAAGAGTGAAATCAGAAAAGGGCCTTATTTATCTTGTTGGTTAGTATCATCCACTTGAAATAACCTGATGTATTGTGCCCACTGTCAGGTGAGATCACCTGTGCAGACCAGAAAATTGAGTATTGATCAGGGCATCATTTTTCTTTGATATCTGATAGAGTTTTTTTTCTAGGTGACATTTTGATTGTGTTGATAAAAGCTCAACTAAAACAATATAGTAAGGTTAATTATGTATACGCTTTCTGAGTTCTCCAGGAGTTCACACCAAAGCCTGCCTAAGTAATTTTGTGAAACTTCAGTCACTCATTTATAGATTATTGCTTAAGGTTGCTGACTCCTAAAACATCAATCCTTTTTATCACATGTAGATTTCTCTCTAATTCTTCTCAGAAGTTCAATCTATCAGTACCTACCATAAGCAGATATCATGTGTACACTTACAAAGAAACCAAGACTTAGAAGTTAAATTACTCACTCAGAAACTAAATGTAGTTTTTTATCTCTAACATTTTCTACCCCTTAACTACTTTTGTTTTATGAAATAGATAAAACAAAGTGATAGAAAACATTTATTTATTTTGTGAGTATCCTTGGACAATTAAAACTAGCAGATAGTAAATCTCATTTAGAGTTCACTAATACAGTTTGTGATTGTTTCTATAGATTATATGTGATGCTTACCTTTGTACTACCTTTTGATAAGTTTTATGTGGCCATTAGTAAAATAAATGAAATTAGGAGAATTCTTTCTTAAAGGAGCACTATATATTCCAGCACCTTAGAAATACGTTAAACTTAATTAGCTATAATCAGAGTGAAATACAAATTGTACTACTTCTTAAATATGGTCATTATAAAATGCATTCTGCAGTACGAAAATCTCTGGTGCTAACTTTATTAGCTTGATGCAGTTTGTGTCTTTTTAAAATATAATAAAACAGGGATCAGAGGGGGCTCAAGAGATTGGGTACCTCCTTCCCACATGGGAGGTCCTGGGTTCAGTTTCTGGTGCCTTCTAAAAAGAAGATGAGCAGACACAGAGAGCAGATGATGACTACAAACAACAAGGAGGGGAAGAAATAAATAAATCCTTAAAATAAATAATAAAACAATTTTCTTTAGACTTTATATGATTTTTGATGTTCACCAATTCTTTCCATTTTACCTAGCTTCCCCAGTGAGATTTAAGAAAACATTGATTTAACTGCATGCCACCTGCTAAATTTTAGGATAAATATACTTTAGTTTTCATTAAATATTTTCTCTTTTCTGCCCATTTCTTAATTGGATATATGTTTTTGGTTTCTCACATCTTTTTATTTGTATGTATTGCATATGCTACAAATTCATTTGACAGTAAAACTTAGTGCTTAACTGGAATTTTTACTGCCTAAAACTTTTCAAATCTAACTTTCCTTGCCATCTGTACAGCCCATGTGAGATTGATGATTCACTTGAATAGTTTCATGACTTGGTGAACCTTCTTCCAGTCTCGATTTTCTATGTCAATCTACACTCCACAGTTGTTATTCCCTTTTTTGAAAGCATTTAAGTAATTTCCAATCATTTCACATTTAGTCCTCATTAGCCTGTATACAGTTAATATTTATATTTCCATTATAAATATTCTCTAGTAGCAAGACCTCAATCAGAAACCAAAATAAGAATAGCCACAGGCAAGCATGAGATAAGTGGCATCCTGAATAGTCTAATCTTCCACCAGGTTTTTTGTCTCCAGACAAAATACCTACTTTAAAATTCATTCTCCTTGCCACATGTTTTTTCAAATGCCTTCCCTCCACATACATATGTAACATAAGCCTTTGTCTTAGAAATAAAGTATAAATATAATGTAATTAATTATAAATTGATTTTCAGTGAGGCTTAACATGATGGTTGATGACCTACAATACTAAATTTTAAAAAATATATATATTTAAAGTAGAAAGTTCTGTTTATCATAGTTAATAACCAAAGTATGTTAGTGTCAGTCAACATACATTAAAAATCACATAGCTAGTGGTCTAAAGAAAAATATGTAATATAAAATTTAGATAAATTCATAAATGCTGCTGTTTTGTGATAACCAAAGATTTAGTTGTATTTTCTGTAAGTTTTCCTGCAGTTTGATGATATGTGAAAAAAGATTGAAGAAGAATGGCAGTAGCAGGATTCAAAAGTCTTTGATTTATTCACAGTACTCCAGATGCCTATCTTGGCTCTTTTAATTTTGATCTTTTTTGTATGGCCATTCTGTCATCAGAAGGAGAAAAGTTTTATCTGAGCCCCTAATTTTAGTTTTTCATTGTTAATATTTAATCTTGAGTTTAATTGGAACTTGCATATATCCTTTTGAGGGGCAGCAGTCAAAAGTCTCCTGAAAACGTCTGATTTTAAAACACAATCCATCAAAGAAACAGCTAACAATTTAAATTTATTTTGAAAGTCAAAATTCAAAATATTTATTGTAATTTCTTTAGTCAGATAACTGTAGGAAGATATTTATAGATCTCCTAGATATCTGTCATTCAGGTGAGCAGCTAGAAAACAGCAGATGGTGAGAAGAGAAGCCCTGTCCATTTATTCAGTGTGAAATCATTGCTTGAAGATGAAATATATGCATGGGACTTATGAACCAAATTCTTCTGGAGGAATATGCCGTTCTATATAAATATAAATATAATGGTATATACATTTATATATGTGTGTATGTATATATAAACTACTGTATAGAATCATGTACTGGTATGTATGGACTTGATCCAGTGGCAGTTTTCAGAACAAAGCAGAATGCTAACAATGATTTTACCTTCTTTAGCGTCTGAAAATGTAAAACGTATCTAACAATGAGATTGAAAAATACTTGAGATATGCTATTGGTAGTGGGCAACAAGAATCAGAGGGATAAGTCAATTAAAAATATCAGTGGGTGGATTACTAGACCTCGGGGAAATTATTTGATATCTTGCTTCTGCAAGTCTCTGCCTTTTAATCCTTGTTCTAGCCTGAAATTTCTAATTCAGTCAAGTTCTGAGTCTAAAAATATCTTTAAGCATGAAAACGAGTAATTAAAACTTTTAAGTATGGAACATTAGGAATGTTGAGAAACTTGTGACTTTTTCAAACAGATTTATACTTTATACAATGTAGCTCATGTAAAGATGAAGCCATTGAAAATACTGTTTCTGATTTTTAAATAATTGTGAACAGACCTTTCACAATTATCCCTATCTTCATTTTGAAATATTTAAATTGGTTATTTTTATTTAAACTTGTTAAGCAGTGTATCATAAATTACACACAGTTGAATTTCACCAAATCCATTGGTATATAGGCAGAAAATTGTAAACATGTACAGAGTAGTCATGATACTTATGTCTAAGCAATTATTTTCCTTACTACTATTAAACCTTAGGATTAGCTGTTTATCTTGTGACCACTTGAGCTACCTCTTCAGAACTGTTCTTTATCGTGGATTCAGTTAACTTGAAAAGGAAAAAGGAAGAAAATATTAACTGCTGCTCCAATGAGACTTTTTATGTATCTCTCAAGTCTAAGATATATCTAAGATGCCCTGAGAATTGGATTCTTAGGAGAGTACAACTTAATATAACCACATCTGATTATTTTGCTCATTTTTTTCTTGATGTTCATTTTGTTTTAGGACATGTCAAGCATTCTACATTAAAGTATTTTTTCTGTTTCAGAGAAATTGAACTGGTCATTTTTTTTACTCCAAAGATTTAGGATTATATTGTTGCCATTCGATTTTAAGAACATGTCCTATTATGAATAATGTAATACTATATTAAGGTGGTTAAGAGTGGGCTTTGGAGACAAACCTAGATTTCATTCCTGTCTCTAACACTAGCTATATGACCTTGTTTATGTGGTATTAATAGTCAATTTTAAGAAGAAACTGTCTCACCATAGTCCTTTATTTCCTTTTTTTTAGATCAGTGTACTGTTACTCGGACATATCTATTCCTTCACAAGTTCTGGTTCTTTAGTGCTGCATACTATTTCGGTAATTGGGCCTTTCTTGGGGTAAGTACAGGATTCCTAGGGATGATTTGACCTTCTTTTAATGAAAAACTTTTTAAACTCTTAAATTGTTTATACCTTAGTTCCTTTGTATCATAATAATGCCACTGGAATTTAGAATGATTTTAGAGTTAAAAAGTAACACACATCTTATTTAAATTTACAGGCCTTCCTGATTGGATTAATTGTATCCTGTTGTAAAGGGAAAAAGTCAGTCATTGAAGGAGTTGATGAAGATGATTCAGATATAAGTGATGATGAGCCCTCTGTCTATTCTGTTTGACAGTCTTTTGTCTTAAAGATTTTATAAAGCTGACTGGTTATTTGTTATGCATTTCGAAAGTGTTAAAACTAACATCAGGATGAACTAATTAGCTTTCATCAAAAATGGGAGCATGGCTATTAAAAAACTATATTTTCATGTTTTCTGAAGTAACATTGTTGTATCATAGATAAACATTTAAAATTACTGTAATACTACTATGTAAATACAGAAATACTGACTTTGTGGAGGAATGTTTGTGGAAAAATTTTTTTGCTAATGTATAATAGTGTTGAATTGATTAAAAGTCTTCCAAAATTAATATTCACTTTTTTGCTTTTTAAAGACATAATGAATTACTTGTATTTGTACTTTCAAGTCTTGAGAGTAATATGGAATTTTGAAGTGTATCTGATTGTCTAATGGATAATTTTCACAATATGACATAAATAAATGTTACTCCCATATGCAACTTGTTTTCAATTTTCTACGTGGAATTAATATGGCTACTCATAGATTTCATGAAGAGATTTCACACTACCATGACATTCCAAGATATTACATTGTTCAGATATTAATTCAATAGATATTTTACTCACCTGTACAGTATTTAGGTGTATATGTTGTCTTAGGTACCTTTTGTTTTATAGCTGTTTATGTTATGCTTCTGTTGAAATTCCAACATAAATAAGGTATATTAGTCAGCCAAAGGGGTGCTGATGCAAGATACCAGAAATTGGTTGGTTTTTATAAAGGGTATTTATTTGAGGTAGAAGCTTACATTACCAGGCATAAATCATAGGTTACTTCCCTCACCAAAGTCTGTTGCCACGTGTTGGAGGAAGATGACTGCCAACATCCTCAAGGGTTCAGGCTTCCTGGGTTCCTCTCTTCCCAGGGATTGCTCCTCTCAAGGCTCAATGTTCCTCTCCCTGGGGCTTGTTTCTCTTTCCTCACAACCAAGCTCCTCTGTGTGCTTACTTCCTGGGGCTCCAGTTCAAGACTCCCACTTCCCTTCTCTGTGGTACAGTTTCTCTATGAGTTCCCACACCCTACTGATATTGCTGAATCAAAGCCTTAATCATTATTTAATCAAGGAAAAGCAAAACCTCCAAATCCAATATACTCTAATATGCCCAGAGGGACAGACCAGTTTACAAACATAATCCAATATCTCTTTTTAGAATTCATCAATGCTATCAAACTGCTGCTTGGGATATTGTCAAGAATAATCTTGAGAATAATTAGTTTGCTGATTAGCCTAAGATATATGTTTGGGCTTTAGAGATCTTTTTTCATTGTAAAGATTTGAAATTGCAAAAGGTATGGTGAAAGTTATTTAATTTTAATTAGGGTATTTTGAACACATTCTTGATAGTGGGAAATCATCACAAATGATAACCTAGTTTACTAACATGAGGAAATTAGATCTCATACAAAAACACATGCTCTCTGAAGTAAACTACAGTGGAGTTTCTGAAAAAAATTTTACACATTAACAACATCTTCAACTTAATTCCCCTCTCAATTTTTGTTTCACATTGTGCTGTTCTGATTCTTTGCCTGTCTCTCTACACATACCTTCACAGCCTTCAGGTTTGGCTTCTGCCCTTTTACCCATACTTAAATGTTATTCACCAGGATACCATTACCTTCTGTTTATTTTTACATGTTCTTTCTGGGGCAACCTTTCACTACCATCTATATTACTTTTTTCTTAGCTCCAAACTTTTATTTAACTGCTGGTAACTAGAAATTACTACTTCAAATGCACCATATTGAAAACAACTCATTTTCCTAGGCAAAGCAAGTCTCTTCTTATATTCCTTTTTGACAGATGATACCAGCACATTCTTGATTGCACAAGCCAGAAATCAGGCAGACTTCCTGATCTCCAGTGTGTACCTGACTCATCCAAACAGTCAACGAGTCATGTTAATTTCTACTTCCTAAATATCCTTCCGTTGTTTTCTCTCTTCTCCTTTCTTACTGCCACTCATTACTTCTTGAACTTCTCACTAGTCTTTCTGCCAAGTCCCGACTCTTTCTGATCTTTCCTTGGTGAATAAAATACAAATCTGATCATTTCACTCCTTTGCTGTAAAAAGCTTTCAGTTATTTCAAAATGAAATCTGCACTTTTGTGATACGTAAGGCTTTTCTGGTGTGTCTCCTCCCTGCCTGTGCTAATCTTTCTCTGCCTTCCTCACACCTTTTATATATGCCAAACTAGCCAATTTCTCATCATTATCCACATGGCTATGACTTCTCACATCTTTACCCTGTGGTGATGCCCTTACACTCCTCTTGTCCCCTAAGAAAATCCTTATTCTTCAAGTCTCAACCTTAGTATTATCTCTTTGGTGCTGTTTTCCTTAACTCCCCTAGACAGTTACATGCTGGCTCTTCCCTACTCATGTGGTACCCTGTATGGTATATTACGATTTATTGCTTTCATGTCTACCTCCTCTGAACTGCAGGTCCTTGAACAACATCTGATTTTGCAATTTTGTCCCTGCTGCCTAACATTGCTCTTTGCACGTGGAAAACATTCTGCTGACAGGTGAATAATTGTTAGATGCTTTAAACCTGTATAAATGGGGAAACGGACTTTGGCCCAGTTAGGGCGTCCGTCTACCATGTGGGAGGTCTGCGGTTCAAACCCCGGGCCTCCTTGACCCGTGTGGAGCTGGCCCATGCGCAGTGCTGATGCGCGCAAGGAGTGCAGTGCCACACAGGGGTGTCCCCCGCAAGGAGTGTGCCTGTGAGGAAAGCCGCCCAGCGTGAAAAGAAAGCGCAGCCTGCCCAGGAATGGCACCGCCCACACTTCCCGTGCCGCTGACGACAACAGAAGCGGACAAAGAAACAAGACGCAGCAAATAGACACCAAGAACAGACAACCAGGGGAGGGAGGGAAATTAAATAAATAAATAAATCTTTAAAAAAAAAAAAAAACTGTATAAATGGTTTAAACATATATAAACTGCATTTTGATGTAGGAAGAATATATATTTTGTTATTTTACTACCTAGAAGTTTAGAAGTATTTTTTTTTAAGATTATTTATTTCTCTCCCACCCCCCCGCCCAGTTGTCTGCTTTCTGTGTCCATTTGCTATGTGTTCCTCTGTGTCCGTTTGTATTCTTGTCAGTGGCACCAGAATCTTTGCCTCTTTTTGTTGCGCCATCTTGCTACATCAGCATGCCATGTGTGCGGCACCATTCCTGGGCAGGCTGCACTCTTCATGCTGGGCAGCTTTTCTTATGGGACACGCTCCTTGCATGTGGGGCTGCCCTACGTGGGGGGAAGCCCCAACGTGGCATGGCACTCCTTGCGCACATCAGCACTGCATGTGGGCCAGCTTACCATATGGGTCAGGAAGCCCTGGGTTTGAACCTTGGACCTCCCATGTGATAGGCGGATGCCCTAGCCATTGGGCCAAATCCGCTTCCCTAGAAGTATTTTCTTGAATACTTCATATGCTTGTCATTTACTTCTACAAGTGTGTTTGTTGTATTTTGTTTTGTTTTTGTCAAACCACTTAGCTTATTTTGCTAACTGTATTTTTTAATATTTTTTCTTTTTTTTTTTTTCATGAAGCTTGCTTAAGCATTGCAACTTGTACTAATAAAGAACATACTTCCTTTGAAATATTCCTGAAAATGCCTAATGAGAGATCATCCAGAGTAATGGCTTCCCAATAGGTCAGTTGTCCTATGCAACTTCAAATATACATCAATTTATTCAGCCATGTTCCTGCCAAAATGACCTTGGAACTGAATTCTACTGCCAAATGCTACTTTACTAAAGGAAACGACAGCTGCATATTGTTTAAGAAAAGAAAAGCAGTTAGGAGCTCCAGAAAAACAATAAAATAAATGATATCAAAGTACACTACTGAGCTCTTGAAAAAATGCTACATTAATAGTACCTTTAGAATCAACCCATTGTCAAAATACAGTGGACATTGATTATAGCAGCAAATGTAAATATCAGCCTTGACAATGTGAAAATACAGTTGATAAAAACTGAAACACTGGGAAGCAGATGTGGCTCAAGCGACTGAGCTCATGCCTACTATATGGGAGGTCCTGGGTTTGGTACCTGATGTCCCCTAGAGAGGACAAGCAAGACAGTGACTTGACAGGACAGACTGGCATGGTGAGCTGATATAACAAGAGACACAAGGAGGAAAACATAATGAGAGACTCAATAAAGCAGGGAATGGAGGTGGCTCAAGTGTTAAGGTGCCTCCCTCCCTCATGGGAAGTCCTGGGCTTGGTTCCCAGTGCTTCCTAAAAGGAAGAAGAGGACATGATGAATAAATATAGCAAGTGAAAACAACAAGGAGTTGGGGATAATATAGCCTGTGCATAAATTCAAACTTATCTAATTCTGAGTTAAAGTGTACCTAGTTTCTGGAAAGCCAATTAAGTGATATAAACTCTATAGACTGAATATTCAGAAAGGATGTGGACTGAATATGTATTCAAAGTTACATCCAGACGGAATGTGGGCAATATGTTAATTCAAGCTTAGCTGGTATTCAAACAAACCCCTACACCAAAAAAAAAAAAACTAACAAAGAAAGTCTTTGACCCCTAAACCTCTCCTGGCCCCACCCCATGTGTCTCTTGTATAAAAATAATCTAAAGCCTCTACTCAGGGCTCAGCTTTTTGGACAGGAGTCTGCTGAGCCTGGCCGGTTGTAATAAATCTTCCTTCTCAGAGAATTCCTGTATCCTAGCCTTCAATATGCGGTCACTGAACCCTCTGCTTCAACTAAAAGGAGAAATAAATAGCTAAAATCTTAAAATAAAAGAAAAAGAAAAAAATGGGATCACTGAAGAAGAGTGTAGAAGGAGACCTAGGGGAAAAAAGTATATTAGTGTCCTGACTTGGTGGGGGAGGGTGGCAGCATGTGGGGAGAGGAAGGGAGTGTGGGAAGTTGAGATAATTTTCTGATAGAGCAAAGCAGAAGGGCATTTTAAAGTTACGAAGGTAACAAATCATCTCAAATAGTCATATAATAATATTAAGAGATGGGCGAGGAAAGGGGAAGCAAGTGAAATCTTTGTTTTTCATAGGAAGTTGATAATTAAAATGGATAAATTTAGAAATGGCCATGTTAAAATGTTTAACAAAGAGAAATAGATACCATTTAAAGGAGAAATGTTATCAGAAGATAAAATAGTTAATTGCAATTATGCATAAATATGTCCTTGAATTTCTTAACAATGAAGACAAGAAAAAAAGATTATAATAGATGAAGTTTTTGAACTGTAAGTTTATACCTAATGTATACCATAACTCAAATGCTAACAAAACTATAATGAAGTCTGACAGCCTTCTGTAATGGCGAGGTTAATTTAGTGATTCATTCATGAACCAGTATTTAAGTTAGAAACCAGGGTGAGGGGGAAAATGGTACCTATTCTCAAAAGGTACTTAGAAGTCAGGGGACAAATAAATTCAAAGATAGAAAATAATGTAATAAATGCTATAAAAGAGGAATTATAAGGTAGAGTGGAGCTAAAAATGATCTCTTCCTAAACTATGAAACACCTGAGACTCTTGAGATAAACAAATGCAAGTACTGACTCAACTATAGGCAGTTAATTGTCCAACCAGAAAGAAACTGCCTTCTGTTTAGTGAATCTGTAATGGCTGACATGGCCCTAGGGCAAGGAAGTAGCAGTGGGGAGAGACTCCTGAAGGGGCTGTGTGAATGTAGAGCAGGGCTGTGTAAGAGGTGATCTTAGGGAGTCAAACAGATCCTTTCTCAGCAAATGCCTCTCTGGATATATATTCCAACAGGTAGTAATCTATTAAACACCCACCTCAAAATTACATTGAAGCCTGAGAGAAAGGGAAAACCCAAATTGACTGACATTAACTTTCAACTACCCAGGTAGAATGAGGGGGGAAAATTAAATTTTTATTAGATAAATTTATTTCTTGCACTCCTGAGATTGTGAAATGATACCTGTGTCTTCAAAAACTATGTAGAACTTAGTTTCCATACCAGTGTTTTATTTCTTACTTGCTGGACTAGGGAAAACATAATCATATGTATTATAGTGAAACTGCCTTAAATTGTACCTGTTGTTTCAGAATGTTTAATTTTTCCAGGAGTTGGCAAAACTTTTCTATAAAGATAGTAAATATTTTAGACTTTGCAGGGCTGTAAAAGAACTCCACTGTGTACTCATTTTTTTTACAACCCTTTAAAAAATTAAAAACCATTTTTGCTTTGATTTGGTCTCCTGGTTGTAGCTTGTCAAACCTGAATAATTACAATTACCATTATTTTACACTAATCATTTGCAAATCAGGTCAAAGACTTACTTGAGCTATTTCACTTAGAAAGTAAATATTTTTTACTAAAATAAACTTTTTGTAAGGTAAATTATTACTATTAATATCTTTATTTTTCTATATAGGGATCTTATTTTCTTCAAACTGTATTTCAAATAACAACATGTACAAATAAAACACAATTATTTCAAGTGTAGAAACAAGAAGTCGAGCCTCTAATTGAAGCACAAGACATTGTGCTCCACATTCTTCATGTTGCTCTCTTTGATTCCTAGGCTTTGCTTTTCTGATTACTTTAATGTACAAAATGAAGGATTTATCTTCAATTCCTCATGGGAATATTTGAATTCAAAATAGAACATTTGTAAAGCTTTCTTCTTAAAGCATGAATAAAAAATTGTACATGTACCATCATTGCAGAGTACAAAAATAAAGTAAAACTGAATGAAACATTTGTTGCCACTTTTGAGTTGAAATTTGCAATTTAATACTTAGGCATTTACTTCCTCACACTCCACCTACCACATACATGCTACCATTAGCAAGACATGGGTCAAAATCCAACCTAGGTCACCTAGTAGCTGTATGAATTTAGGCAAGTTATTTTATTTCAGTAAGCCTGTTAACCTGTCCTGTTGTTTTCAAAAGGATCCACAATTTCCAGAACATAGTAGTCCCTAAGACAATATCAATAAGGACCATTCCACATACGAACAATTTAGGAAGGCACAGGGTTTTTAACCTAAAATTAAATCGAATGCTTCTGGGTAAGGTATGTATTCTCTAGTGGGTCACAATACCCACAAGAAAGCATCACACATTTGCAAATGCATGTTCCAAGAAGGTTTTGAACCTGGGCCCTAGGTTCTGACCACACAGTACATATGGGTAAACTTCCCAGATGGGTAGTTAACCAAAATTGAAAACTTTCCCCCCATTGATTTAATTATACTTCCTGTGAGCTGACTGTAACAGAACAAAGAGGAGTACAGCAACAAAAGACATATAAAGCACAGCCTCTGCCAAAAAAAAGCTTCTCCATTCATTGATTTTAGTTGGAAACTTAGAATTAAAATTACATAGTATATTTACTTATAACCAGGACAAATATTCAGCAATATTCAAAGGTGTGTAAATACAATGAATCACTTTTCTGTCTTACCTTTAACCCTTATGTCTTAATCCTTTTCCTCTTTCTCCTAAAGCTTTAAAAGATTTTCTGTCCATCTGCTCCATGGTATCTAAGCCCCCTCTCAATCAGAAGCAGAATGGGCATCACCATCCTAAAATCCTCAAGACTGAGGAATGAACAAACTTAAGGAGGGAATGCAAGTGTAACTAAAATAGACTTATTATTTTTCTAGTGATGGAAGAACTTGAACATAGATATAAAGGAAGTGAACACCAGAGAGAGGTTCTGAGGAGAGGGAGAGGGAAGAATAGGTGTAACATGGGGCATTTTGGGGACACAGGAATTGTCCTGAATGATATTGCAATGACAGATAAAGGCCATTATGCATTTTGCCAGAACCTATAAAACTGTGCAGTGCAAAGTGTAAACTATAACATATACTATAGACCATGGTTAGTAGCAATACTTCAATATGTGCTCATCATTTGTAACATGCACCACACTAATGAAAGATGTTAATGGGGAAAAGTGTAAGAGGAGAGGGAGTGGGGTATATGGAAATCCCCTATATTTTTGATGTAACATTTATGTATTAATGTAAATCTTCTTTAAAAATAAAAATAAAATTTAAAAATCTGAACCTCTAATTTTTCATCTATACTACTTCAGGTGTCAATTTTCTGCATTGAAAAAAAAACAGTTTCACACATATCAAAGTCAGATGACTCCCAGTAGCCTGTCTCAACATGAAAGCTGTCTTATCTCAGACTCTCCTGTAATTAGTAATTGAATATTCCTCCAGAGGCTTCCTTTCTTCCCTACCTTCCCTTCCCTTCCTTCTTAAATTGTTCTATATATGTATATACTAAAAAATCCACCTAAACAACTCAACACATTTTATCCTAGATTATTCCCCACCATACATTTCTAAATGATGCAATAAAAAAAAGAACAGGGAAGTGGTTGTGGCTCAAGTGATAGGCTTCTGCCTATCATATGGGAGAACCCGGGTTTGATCCCTGGAGTCTCCTGGTGAAAAAGAAGAGAAAACATGTCTGTGAAGCTAGTTAGTGCCCACGTGGTGAGCCAAGTGCCTGTGTGGTGAGCTGAGTGTACACTTGAGTGCCCGCTTGGCAAGCCAAGTACCTGTGCGGTGAGCCAAGTCCCATGCAAGTGCCCATGTGGCAAGCCGAGTGCCCATGTCATTAGCCTGTGTCTGCACAAGTAAGTCACGCAGCAAGATGATGCAACAAAAGAGAGATGAAGAGGAGAGTCAAGGTGAAACACTGCAGAGACCAGGAACTGAGGTGGTGCAATTGACAGGGACCCTCTCTCCACATCAGAGGTCCCAGGAATCCTAGAGGAGAAAAAACAAGAAGAGAAGATGAAAGAGAAATAGATAAAGAAGATCACACAGCAAATGGGCACAGACAGCAAAAAACAGCAAGGTGGGGAGAGGGGGGAATAAATAAGTAAATCTTTAAAATAAACAACAAAAAACATATTTACTTCCTACAATAAGATTCGCAGTAACTTCAGAGTTAATACCTTCTGTTCTGACAGTCCTTTTGGAAGAAGAAATATAAATGTTACGTATTTGTAGAATTAAGCAATTTTAGACTCATCAAAGAAAATGAAAATAGTTAGGATCTATGGATATTTCCAGAAGATACCACAAGAGAGAGAGAGTGGGTTCAGGGAAAATGCCCCAATTCCTCAGGATCCAGACCAGAAAACTTACACAACTGTTCTGGGTGCTTGACTAATTTTAACCAATTAGCAGAGTAACTCTACCTTGTCCTTCTCCTCTGATTGGGCTTTTCCCTAGCACTCCATATCAGTCTCCATCTTTCTCATTTCCCACCCATTCTCAGCACCTACTCCCACACCCTTTGCTCAGCAACCTGCCTGATACCCCTCTCTCCACTGGCTTTCCTGCAACAGACCCCATAAAAGTTCATTAACGTGGAAGCACGGATTTGGGAGTCCAGCCGACTCAGGTTGTATTCATTCAGCTCAACGGCTTATTAAACTCTGGGACAACTTGCTGTGAGAATTAGCTATTGTATATGTAAAGCACGAAATATGATGCCTGGCTTCTAGCAGGCATTTAATAAAAGATAGCTGCAATGATTATATGCTGGTGTTCTTGCAACAGATCTAATTCTACCCAAACGTCCCTCCATCTTAGTATTTGGAATAATGTCTGATTAACTGATTTCACCTACCTACATCCTCCTGGATAAAAATCATTATATACATGAATGTTTATACACGTTTAAGATATAGAGATAAAAAAGAAGGAAGGATCTGAAGTTCTTAAAAAGTGGCTTCAGTAGCCACATGCCCTCCAGGACCTTGGCTGGTTAAAGCCACTCTGTTCCATGAGAGGCTCATCCATCCACCTGTAGTTCAGCTCCAAATAGTGGTACATTAATTTCTAACCAATTACCCAATTTTTCAATTATTTCTTTATCATAATAACCCTGTTGGGAAATATTTAGGCATTTAGACCACAGCAATATTTTTTGCTGAAATGAAACTTTTGCAATTGTTTCATAGGTCATATGACTTTCGAAAGAATGGATACCTCACTGGGCAGTCTTTTGCCCAGCCTTCAATGATCAGAAACCATGAATGTAATCTAGGTGTGGCTATGTTAATATTTCTTTGTGTTAACGTTAGTGTTGTTATGGTGTAATTTGCCTGAGAGCAGCAATCATAAGTAATCATAGTTTTTCCCAAATGCAAAGCCCTCCTTCAATCAAAAACATGTGAATTTTTGCTGTGTGCCAGACTCTGGGCGATGCTAAGATTATGAAGACAAATAAGAACCAAAGACAGAATTCCTTCATACCTTCTTGGAAATCACATTTCACAAACGGGCTCACTCATGAGTTCTCAGGAAAGTACAGGTTCAATGACTTTAAATGACAGTACAAGACTAATCACATCAACAATTCTCATTGCCAAGGTTTGTTTCCACCTTCCACTGGTGGTTATAGACATTGTTTCCAGAATCCCTAATCATTGAAAATTGCAAATTATTTATGACATTTGCTCCAAAGAAGCCCTTTATTTGATCTGCAATGATGTTTCCCAGCAATCAGAAAGTTTCCTAGAACCTACCTTGTAAAGCACACAGATACAGTTCATTTTAAATTCATGGCTGTCACCAACATTAGTAATCAGTACACCCGATAATTTTTTTCTGACCAGAATACCAGCTGGGGCTGTTTATTCTACCTCACTGGTAATCAAGCATGAAAGAAGTCAGGACTTTTACAAGTAAATTAAAGATAGGATCCTTGTAAGCACAAAAGCTTTAGGTAAACACTCTGTCAAAAGTAAAGGATTAGGAAATATTAATGCCAGGCTTTGACTTATGATATTGAGATTTTAAAAATAAATATTTACAGGCAATAGATTCTTTCATACCAGGGAGATTTTATAAACAGTGCTTCAACTCGTGTGTGTCTCTCTCATTTCTCAATTCCTAAGGCATAATTTGAGTATACTGTATTTCATGCTTTATTATGAACAATGATAAAAATATTAATCAAATCCACATTTCAGA
Source organism: Dasypus novemcinctus (assembly GCF_030445035.2). NCBI lineage: Eukaryota > Metazoa > Chordata > Mammalia > Cingulata > Dasypodidae > Dasypus > Dasypus novemcinctus. Next base: position 41,000,385 of record NC_080683.1, on the reverse strand, counting down.
AACATACTTTACATTTAATTGTTCAATCTTATATTTCCATTTTTTTAAGACTTGAAATCAACGTTTTTGAAAGGAAAGCATCTCTAGTTAAAGAGGAAAAATGTCAGTGGGGAAAAATATGTCTTCATTTTCAGAAATTCACTATGGAAACAACTTTTAGGAAATTTATTTTAAGCTATTTAGGGAGATACATCTGGGATATAGATTAGCATAGAATTTGTGTTTTTGACTTAAAAAGTAATAGAATCTTGCCAACTTGAATAATTGTTTTTCATGTCAAACTACTTGTGCTGTTTCCTCACTTTTGGAAAAAAAAATTAAAGGTTAGAATAGTGAAATTTGCTGTTTCTATGACTTTAAATATCTATAACTTTTTATTGCTTTATATGGATATATATTGGTGTTTATATATGTATATTTGTTTGTTTTGGTGAATTTTCTGATATTAAAATGTGGGAGGCCACTTTCGGCGCCAGTATCAGTTGCAGCCATCTCTTGAAATATGCCTAACCTAGTTAAGTTTCTATTTCCCCACCCTCACTAAAGTAATTAAGTTTCTACCCTCACACCACTCCCTTGGGCTCCGATTGGGCACTCCCTAAAGCACGTGAAAGTCTTTCTTCGGAAGTTGCCAAACAACCATCTGCGCATGCGTGTGGTGCAAAAATAAAAAATCTAGTAACCCGATCATTTACTGACACATGCGCTGTCGTCAGTACGTACCACCTCCTTCATCCCTGGCTATAAATACCCCTGATTGACCCTCAATAAACGAGACTTGATCAGAATCCTGTCTTGTCTCCATTCTTTGTGTCTCTTGTCCCTTTTATTCTCGCTCCCTCCCTCAGGTCTTGGTTCGACTGACCCACGGGTCGGGTCAAGTGGTGCCTGAACAGGGACCTGAATACGAGGGATGAAGTGAGGAACACAGATTGAGGAGCCGGCCAGGACGCGAGAAAAGGAGGATGCCGTGAGGGAACCTGCCTCCTGGTTGAAGCCTCGGTAAGTGATCGGCGATCATGGGGCAAGAAATGAGCCAGCATGAGACATTTGTAGAGGGTCTCCAAGAGGTATTAAAGACACGAGGAGTAAAGGTGAAAGTAAAAGTTATTGAGGTTCTTTGAGTTTTTGAAGGAAGTATGTCCATGGTTTCCTCAAGAAGGAACTATTGATGAGAGAAGATGGAAAAGAGTAGGGGATGCTTTACAGGACTTTTACAAAACTTTCGGCCCTGAAAGAATCCCAGTAACCGCATTCTCTTATTGGAATCTCATTAATGATATTTTAAGTATTTGCCATAGGGACGCGGTGGTGGCGAATGTTATTAAGAAAGGTGAGGAAATTTTATAAGAAGGGCAGGGCTGGAGGCTCTAGCCACCAACCCTAAGAAATCAGCAGACTGCCCAAAGTCCAACCTGCCTGACGCATCCAGAGCATTCGGTCTGGAAGAGGATTTAATCTCACTAGATAGTGAAGAGGAGGAGAAACCTAAAACAAAAATCAAACAAGCTCTATCCAAAATAAACCAAGAGCCCCAAAAGGGAGTCAGAAGTAAGGAAAAATATAATAAAAGGTTATATCCTGACCTTGAAAATTTTAAAGAAAAAATTAAAGAAGGAAGTGATAATGAGACATCTGAATCAGAAGCCGGTGAATCCGAGGAGGAGACGGTAAAGTCTCGACCTCCGCCATACGTTCCCTATCCCGCAGCCCCACCTATAGTTATGCCGGTAGTTGACCCAAGGAAGGAGTTATTAGAAAAAATAGAGAAACTAAAAGAACAAATCCAATTAGAAGAACAACATCAGGAGCTTATATCTCAACTAGAAAGGTTAAAGACCGGAAAAACTGGTAAGGCCAATAAAACTCCCGAGCCCTCTGTTAGACCACTTAGACAAGGAGCGATTTTAAAAAATACTCCAGCTTCTAACACTCTAGTTGATCTAGGAGAGCCAGAAACCAAAGAGAATCAGAATCAAACTTGGAGGCACCACAGTGGTTTTGACTTTAAGGTTATCAAAGAAATGAAAACCGCTGTTGGGCAATATGGAGCTACTGCTCCTTATACCATGGCCATCCTCGAGGCTATAGCAGAAAATTGGCTCACTCCTACTGATTGGCATACTATTGCCCACACTACCCTGTCCAGAGGAGATTATTTGTTATGGAAATCAGAATATGTTGAGCTTTGCAAAGACACGGCTAGGCACAATGCGCAGGCAGGAAATGGGTGGAACTTTGACATGCTTATAGGTGAAGGAAATTATACCACTAATGAAAATCAAATGCAGTATGATGCACGACTTTTTGCTCAAATTCAAACTGCAGGCACTAGAGCCTGGAGAAAATTGCCTGCCAAAGGGGACCTTAGTTCCTCTCTTACTAGTGTAAAGCAGGGACCGGATGAACCTTTTGCCGATTTCGTACATCGGTTTATAACTGCCGCAGGGAGAATATTTGGAAATGCTGAGGCAGGCACTGAATTTGTAAAGCAATTAGCATATGAAAATGCAAATACCGCCTGCCAAGCCACAATTAGACCATATAGAAAAAAGACAGACCTATCTGGTTACATCAGGCTATGCGCTGATATAGGAGCTGCGTATCAGCAGGTTTCTGGCCATGGCAGCGGTATTACAAGGATTTACAGTGAAACAATATTTGGCTCAGCAAAGCAAAGGAAAATGTTTTACTTGTGGACAAGAGGGACACTTTGCCAGAAATTGTAAGGGCCAAAAAACTCCAAGAGGAGGAGGTATGAATCCTGGGTTATGCCCCAGGTGTCACTGAGGAAAGCACTGGGCTAACGAATGTAAATCAAAAACTGATGGCCAGGGTCAACCCTTACCTCCCGCCCAGGGAAAGGGAACCGGGGCCAGCCCAGGCCCCCAAACCCAAACAAGTTTATGGGGCAATCAACTTCCTTCCGGCCAACAGCAATCCATTTCAGACCTTTGTAGAGCCACCCCAGGGAGCGCAGGACTGGACCTCTGTGCCACCACCCACACAGTATTAACACCCCAGATGGGGGTACGAGCCTTACCAACAGGCGTGTATGGTCCCCTGCCACATAATACTTCTGGTCTACTAATTGGACGAAGTAGCTCCACAATTAATGGGCTTCAAATTTCTCCTGGCATTATCGACAATGATTATACCAGAGAAATAAAAATTATGGCATCCTCCCCACAAAATATTTCCACCATTCCCTCAGGAGAAAGGATCGCTCAACTATTACCACTCCCATTAATAGGCACAGATAATAGAGTGAAAGGTTTTAAGCATGGTTCAGGGGGATTTGGTTCCTCTGATGCATACTGGGCACAGGCTATTTCAGCCAATAAACCCATGATGACCCTGTGGCTCAACGGGAGAGAGTAGTGGATTAGTGGACACTGGAGCAGACGTTACTATCCTGAAAAGAGAAGATTGGCCACCCAATTGGCCTCTCTCTCCCACCTTAACTAATTTAAGGGGCATAGGTCAGAGTCAAAATCCCGAAAAAAGCTCAAAACTACTAACCTGGAGGGATAAAGAAGGGAATCAAGGAACGATACAACCCTATGTAATACCAGGGCTCCCCATTAGCCTTTGGGGAAGGGATTTGCTTTCTCAAATAGGGCTTCTCATGTGTAGTTCCAACGATATAGTCACAGCTCAAATGCTCTTGCAAGGGTTTAAACCGGGAAGAGGGTTAGGAAAATCCGAATCAGGCATTGTTCAACCCCTATCTTTAAAGGGACAAGATAGCAAAAGGGGCCTGGGAAATTTAGCCTAGGGGTCATTGATCTTCCTGTACCCCATGCAGACCAAATGACTGGCTTTCAGACAAACCTGTATGGGTCGATCAATGACCTTTATCCTCAGACAAGCTACAGGCCGCCCAGCAGTTAGTACAGGGACAGCTAGCGGCAGGACATATCACAGAGAGTGACTTTCCCTTGAATACTCCTATTTTTGTCATTAAAAAGAAATCTGGGAAATGGCATTTATTGCAGGACTTATGGGCAGTGAACAAAACCATGGTACATATGGGAGCTCTGCAACCTGGTCTTCCATCTCCTGTTGCTATTCCTTTTGGCTATTATAAAATCATTATAGATCTGAAGGATTGCTTCTTTACCATCCCATTACACCCAGATGATCAGAAACGTTTCACGTTTAGCCTTCCCTCTATCAATTTTAAGGAGCCTATGAAAAGATTCCAGTGGAGAGTTTTACCTCAGGGCATGGCCAATAGCCCCACCTTATGCCAAAAGTTTGTAGACATAGCCATATGAAATGTTAGGACTAAATGGAAAAATCTTTATATCATACATTATATGGATGACATTTTGATGGCTGGTAAAAATGGACAGGATGTCCTGAAGTGCTACCATGATATGGAGGTAACTTTGAAAGCACATGGATTTCAAATTGCCCTTGATGAGGTGCAGCTACAAGATCCGTATACTTATTTAGGATTCCAGATGACGGGCAATAAAATAACTACTCAAAAAGCAAACCTCAGGATGGATAAGCTAAAAACATTAAATGATTTTCAAAAGCTCTTAGGCGACATAAATTGGCTCCGTCCCTACATAAAACTAATCACAGGAGACTTAAAACCCCTATTTAATATATTACAAGGAGACTCTAACCCCAACTCTCCTAGGAGTATTACTCAGGAAGGATGCCAAGCCCTTAAGATGGTTGAACAAACTATACAATCACAATTTGTCACTACCATGGACTATAGACAACCCTTGTTTTTTGTCATATGTAAAACTTCTCTTACTCCCATGGCGGTATTCTGGCAAACAGCCCCCATCATGTGGGTGCATTTACACACGTCACCCACTAAGGTAATTTATCCTTACTACCAAGCTGTCGCAGATATTGTCTGCCGGGGGAGAGAACAAGGCAAACGTTATTTTGGTAAAGAACCCGATACCATTATTCAGCCATATACTAAGGAACAAATCAGCTGGCTGTTGCAGACAACTGACAGCTGGCCTATTGCTTGTGCATCTTATGCCGGACAAATAGACAACCATTACCCCAATGATAAGCTACTACAATTTTTGAGTATGCATGACTTCATTTTTCCCTTGACTACCTCTCTCCAACCCATCACTGGAGCCCCGTCAGTATTCACTGACAGGTCCTCCTCGGGAATGGCTGCTTACGTCTTTAATGACAAAACTGTCCGGTTTCAAACTCATTCAAAATCTGCACAGCTTACAGAACTACAAGCTGTCATAGCTGTGTTCTCTGCATTCCGAAGTGCCTCTTTTAACCTCTTCACGGATAGCGCTTATATAGATCAGTCAGTCCCTTTACTTGAAACGGCCGCTCAAATAAAAAACATCTCGGAGGCTGCTATTTTGTTCACTCAACTGCAATCTCTTATTCATAAAAGGAATCACCCCTTTTTTATTGGTCACCTCAGAGTTCATTCCAATCTTCCGGGTCCCCTCACCCAAGGAAACCATTTGGCTGATCAGGCCACTCGGCTACTGTGCTATGTTAACCAGGACATGCATGACAACCCGAATAACCTTAACAAAGCTGTTAAAGCCCACCAGTTATACCATATTAATGCACATACTTTAAGACTCATGTTCAAAATTACCCAAGAACAAGCTCGCCAAATTGTTAAAGGATGCCCTTCCTGTGTAACCCTTTTACCTACACCTCATTTAGGAGTAAACCCCCACGGTCTGATACCTAATGCCCTCTGGCAAATGGATGTAACCCATATTCCTGAGTTTGGAAATCTAAAATATGTGCACATCACAGTTGACACCTTTAGCAGCTTTATCTTCGCCACCCCACAAACAGGGGAAGCAGGAAAAAACGTTATCGCCCATGTGTTAACTGCCGTGTCAGTATTAGGAACCCCACAACAGATAAAGACAGGTAATGGCCCTGGATATACTGGCCATGTATTCGCCACATTTTGCCAGCATCTAGGCATAAAACACATCACAGGCATTCCATATAACCCCCAAGGGCAAGGTATAGTCGATAAGAGCACATTTGTCTCTAAAAAATACCATCAAAAAAATAAAAAAGGGGGAGTGGTATCCTGTCAGAGGATCCCCCAAAAATCTATTATCCCACTCTCTTTTCATTTTAAATTTTTTAAGCTTAGACCAAAAGGGACTCTCTGCAGCCGAGCGCTTCTGGCACTCTAACCCCGGCACTAACCATGTCACAGTTCTGTGGAAAGACCCAATGGATAATACCTGGCATGGACCCGATCCCGTCCTAATATGGGGCAGAGGATCAGTTTGCATCTATTCAAAAGAACTAGATGCAGCCAGGTGGCTGCCAGAATGATTGGTTAAACAAATGGATAATAACAATCTATCCAGGGTAGAGGACTCTCCCTGAGATGAGTACTGCTTTCTTGCAGGAGAGTAACCAACGCTAAAACCAATGCAGCTGTGCAGCCCCCCTGGAATCCTTCTATGCAGCTTTATCACCATCGTTGGAGCCCTTCTGTTATACACGGCACTCTGAGTGTCTGGACCACGCTGGACAGATCCCTTCTACTTACTTTCTTTGTAATGTATATTTGCCTTCTTCTCGCTATCGCCTGCTTTGTATAACCCACCCACATGGCGGGTGCTGAAAATCTGGGCGCTAAGCTGTCTTCTAGGTATCTCTCAGGGAGGTTTTGGGCCTCCTCCCAACCGTCAAATGCTAATAGAAGCCCTCTATGGTAAACCTTGTGATTGCGGAGGGGACCAGGTTGCTGTTCCACCCTCTGTGTATACACAAGAGGTGCACTGCGGCACTAAGGTAGCTTACTTAGAGGCTCTGGACAGTAGCACCGGAGGATACTCAAACCAACAATGGGTCTGCAGAACTACCCCAAAGGTGATTCCCTCCATAGGCGGTCGTCCAGGACATTGCCCCTGTACGTTTATATACCCATCTATGCACAGCACTTGTTACACTGAGGTCCAAACATGCTCCATAAACAGTAAAACCTATTACACTGCCATCCTAGATCGGCAGAAGCACGGCATTGCTGGAGGAGATTGGAGCCTCAATCCAGTTGTCGTGGGGGACAGTAAATTAACCCAGTCCTCCTGTCAGGGCCAGGTAGGACAACCAGTTTGCTGGAATCAAGTCCCTCCTGTAGATGTATCGGATGGAGGGGGCCCACAAGACCAAGTCCGGCAAATAATGATCCATGAGAGAATCGAGGAAATCATAAAGAGCTCATTTCCTCAAATTGAATATCATCCCTTAGCTTTACCTAAGACTGGGGACTTAAATATAGATGCTCAAACTTTCGATATCCTTGAAGCTACCTTTAAATTGCTCAATGAATCCCAACCTTATACTGCACAGGACTGCTGGCTATGCTTACGTATAGGGACCCCTGTACCTCTAGCCTTAACTACAGCTAAGAATTCCTATCATCCTAATAATCCCTGTACCATTATCCCGCCCATTAGAGTACAACCTATCTTTACTTATGCTGACACTTGCCTGCACTCTCCGTCTACCAATGACAGTGGTGAGATTCACTTAAGACATCTCACTTTCGCCCAGTGTAACTCAACATCCATTATGTCTGACGCCCTTTGTGCAGGCAATAGCTCAGTGTTCGTTTGTGGCGGTAATCTTGCTTATACCTTCTTGCCGTCTAACTGGACGGGGACATGCACTCTTGCTATCCTCCTCCCCAATGTTAATGTTATTAATGGAACTGAACCTGTACCTATTCCCAACATGGACTATATTGCCGGCCGCTCTAGAAGGGCTGTGCAGTTGATCCCACTTTTTGTTACATTAGGCATTTCCAGAGCCCTGGCCACTGGTACGGCAGGGTTGGGAATTTCTCTTACTCAATATACAAAATTATCTAAGCAATTAATTGATGATGTTCAAGCTTTGTCGAGCACTATACAAGATATTCAAGATCAAATAGGCTCTCTAGCTGAGGTAGTATTGCAGAATAGAAGAGGGTTAGATCTGCTTACAGCAGAACGTGGAGGAATATGCTTGGCTTTGCAGGAACAGTGCTGCTTTTATGCCAACAAGTCTGGCATTGTTCAAGATAAAGTTAAGAAGCTTCAAGAAGACCTGGAGAAAAGAAAGGAGCTGGCTGACAACCCCCTGTGGAGTGGGATGAATGGGCTATTGCCCTATCTACTCCCTTTCTTGGGACCTTTGCTTGGTTTGATAATGCTTGTGTCTCTAGGACCTATCCTATTTAACAAGGTTATGGCATTTTTAAAACAACAGCTGGAGGCCATAAGAATGCAGCCTCTCCAGGTCCATTACCACCGACTAGACATGGCTGATTGTGAAAATTATGACGAGCCTAGTCAAAGGCCATAGCATGATCGTCATAATAAAATCTAGGGGTGCTGGGCTGGCTAGCCAATGACGGGCAACTGGGCTGGTCAGTTAAGCAGACGAAAACCACCTAAGACAGAGACATGGCCTTCACTGCCGATGAATCTCGATGACGGGTAAGGTGAAAGCTGCTTTTCAGTCACACGCCCTGACCTAAGACAGGCCCTCTCCTAGTGTGGATACATTGTCAGTCGCTCGCCTCCTTGTAATAATATAAGGAAGGGAGACCTGTGGGAGGCCGCTTTTGGCGCCAGTATCAGTTACAGCCATCTCGTGAAATATGCCTAACCTAGTTAAGTTTCTATTTCCCCACCCTCGCTAAAGTAATTAAGTTTCTACCCTCACGCCACTCCCTTGGGCTCCCATTGGGCACTCCCTAAAGCGGGCGAAAGTCTTTCCGCGGACATTGCCAAACAACCATCTGCGCATGCGTGTGGTGCAAAAATAAAAAATCTAGTAACCCGATCATTTACTGACACATGCGCTGTCGTCAGTACGTACCACCTCCTTCATCCCTGGCTATAAATACCCCTGATTGACCCTCAATAAACAAGACTTGATCAGAATCCTGTCTTGTCTCCATTCTTTGTGTCTCTTGTCCCTTTCATTCCCGCTCCCTCCCTCAGGTCTTGGTTCGACTGACCCGCGGGTCGGGTCATTAAAAACCAAGTTACATTTTTACAAGGCAAAAGAGGCTGTCTTTGTGGTAAACTTTTGGTATTTTGACTTCCTCTAGCTTCGTGGTTCTCAAAGTATGGTCCTCAGACTGGCAGCAACATCCTCACAAGTGACGGGAGGAAGAAATTCTAATACAGATGATTTACACAGATGGTGCCCTGACAGTCTCCCACACTTCCCAGGTGTTATGGATTGAATCAAAAACATATTCAGGGAAGCGGATGTGGCTCAAGTGGTAAGGCCTCCACCTACTCTATGAGAGGACCCGAGTTGGATCCCTGGGGCTTCCTGGTGAAAAAGAAGAAAAAGCGTGACTGCTCAGTGAGCCACTGCCCACATGGCTGGCTGAGTGCCTGCATGGTGAGCCGAGTCCCATGTGAGTGCCCACACAGCAAGCTGAATGCCTGCGGAGCAAGCTGAGTGCCCATACAAGTGAGTCACACGACAATATAATGACACAACAAAAGAGAGATGAATGGGAGAGTCAAGGTGAAGCGCAGCAGAAACCAAGAACTGAGGTGGCACAATTGACAGGGAACTTCTTTCCACATCGGAGATCCCCAGGATAGAATCCTAGTGAATCTTAGAAGAGAAGACAAAAAGAGAATAGATACAGAAGATGCACAGTGAATGAACACAGACAGCAAAAACAGTTTGGTCGGGGGGGAGGGAAGGGGGAAAAAAAGAAACTTCTATGTAAAAAGAAATATTCAAATGCTAACTCACTCCTCATGTGGATGTGAATCCATTTGTAAATAGGTTTTAGAAGATACTATAAGTTGAGGTCAAACAAAATGAGGGTAGGCTTTAATCCAGTATGACTGCAGTCCTTACAAGCAGAAGAAATTTGTACATTGTAGGAGACAGACGGGAAGAAACAGTCATCCAAGTGATGAAGGTGAGGAGGTGATACTGAGTCGTGGATTGCCAGCAAGCTACCACCAGATTAATACAGACCTCAGGAAAGTATGATTCTGCTGACCCATTTGTTTTTGGACTTTTAGCCTCTAAAACAGTGAAATAATAAATTCCTTTTGTTTAAGCCAACTAGTCTGTGGTACTTGTTACAGCAACTCCAGCAAACTAGGACACCAGGTTTGCAGAGCAGTATTTCCCTTGTCTTCTTTGCCCTCTCTAATGCTTGGTGTTTTTGCCGTGTGTTTTGGCTATGTCTTATTTTCCAGATCTGTAAACCTGTTCTTAGCTGTGACCATCTCTTTTAGTTTGTCCATTGAGAACTTTTATTAGCTTATTATATATATATATAAAATAATGATTAAAGTTTTAATTAAATGATTATAAGATAAATATATTAAATGATTATAAATTTATGTTTTTCTCTGGAAAGTCTATTTTTTGGCTCTACTATCAACTCTTTGAGTTTTCTTACTAATTATTTTGTGTCTTGTCTTCTTCCTCAAAGTGAACCCTTTGTTCTATATGGTCAGTTTGGCCTGCCTTCCTTGGGTTACACAGTTCCCTTATGTGTATTCTGATTTTTCTTTCTCGGTCAAAGTCAATGTTTCTTCAACATTTGGTTTATTTTGGACTCTGCATCATGGTAAGGCAGGGACTTTGTGTGCTTGTGGGCAGTGGTGAATGATCTGGCCTATCACTGCACCTCTACTGAAGTTCTGAGAGATGAGGCGTCTTTGCCCAAGTGCAGTGAAAGGACCAATTAAGTCCATCACGAAGTTTCTGCCCTCAGCTCTCCCTTGACACAGGCTAGTGTTTCAGGCAAGCTGTCATAGAACCAAAGGTAGCAAGCAAGGAAATACAGCCCCAAATAGTATTCCGTGATCCTTATGGAACTACAAAATACCAAAGGACCCAAGTCCTGGAGGAAAGACAAGTCCTCTGAGCCACCTCTGGTATATCAAATGTCTTCAAGCATCACAGGGATATTCTACACCTGCTTTCTCCTCTAGGAATCATGACACCTCAGATGAACTGCCACCCTCTACTAGTTTTCCTGCCCTGTTTGTTGTAGTTCATCAGGGAGGAAGTGGAAGGGAGAGGGATAGAGGGAAAGCAAGCCACTAGAAGAGATGTATGTATTAAGCAATTTTACTGTTTCTAATAGTTCTTATAGTAGAATGTTTTATATTTCTATATATGTAAAGATAGCATCTACATATGCAAAGACATAATATTTTTGTTTCTTTCATGAACCTGTACTGAGTCATTCATATTATTATCTTTCCAAAACAACTAGTGGCTATTGATTCTATATATTTTAATTTGAATCCAGGCTTTAGACCCAAATTAATCAGCCCATTACACTAAGAAAAAGTGAAATTGCTTCAGTGTATATTTACGTAGACATCTGAACTAGGCATAAGAGTAAAGAAAATTTAAGATGTATTTTAGGAAACTTAAATCCTATTCAGAAGCCATGAAGAAAATCCTAAATACCTCACTCTTAGGTAAGAAATGAACACTCCCCACTAGGAGTCTCTCCCCACTAAGAAATGATTGGGATGGTTTGCTACAGAAGTAATAGTCCCTTCCTTTCTGTTTTAACTTTTTTTCTATATCTTAAAAAAATTTTTTTTTGATATGCATATGCTCTATGAAGTACTGCTGCATTACATAACCATTCATGTGAATGGTGCTCCCTGGGATTGTGCACTGCAGCAGCCCTGCCCATATGCAACTTTACACACATGCATGCATGTGATCATACAGACTTACAGATCACTACTTAGTAAATTCTGTTTTCTCTCTTTCTCTCCCTGGTATACACCCCTTTCAATTTCTTTTCTACCCCACCTCCCATAATCATGTAACAGCCCATCATGTTAAAAATCTGATAATTTTGTATGTATACTCATATTTTCCCATGCTTACATAATCATATGTATACAATGAATTTAAATAATTATCAGCAATATACAGGATCTTTTTTTGACTTTGTTTTGCAGAAAGTATTACACACCCATTTCTGTATTTTGCTTCATTTCCTTGTTTGTTGTACAAGTCCCAAAAAATCATCAAGCATATCTCTCATATATTTTTTAAAATTTATTTTTGTTTAAAGTTTATAATTATTTTAAATAAAACACATCTGTGAAATGCACTTATCTTAAAAACATAATGCAAAGAGTTTTGATAAATGTATATGCACTCTTGTAACCAACACTCCAAACAAGATTAGAACATTTCCATCATCCTGGAAAGTTCCCTGGGGTTGCCTTCCAGTTCTTTATTTGGCTATCACAAATAAGGCTGATTTTTCCCTGATTGATATAAATGTAATCAGCTATCTACACAGTAAAGTCACTGGTGACTGAAGTTCATAAATATCCTTATATTACAATTAGCACAGTGCTTGCTTGAACAAACAACTGGGCAGAACTACCTGGCTGAGTTGACACATTAGCCTAACCATCACACCTAGACTCTATTCTTTATTTAAGTATATGTTGATCTTTATGTCAATACTACAAAACCTTGATTACTTTATAACAGTCTTAAAGTAAGGTATTGTAAATTCTCCAACTTTGTAAGTTTTTGCAAGATATATAATGTCCAGTATCCATCATTGCAATGTCATTCAGGACAATTCCAATGTCCCAAACGTGCCCCCATATTACACCTGTTTTTCCCTCTCCCTTCCCTCAGGACATCTGGTGGCCACTGCCTCCACATCAATGATGAAAGTTCTTCCATTGCTATAATAGAATCACAATAAGTCTATAGTGGAATACCCATGTCTATTCTAGTCTTTTGTTATTTTGAATGCTTCAATCTTACTAAACTCACTTATAGTTTCAGGAGATTGTTTTGGTAGTTTTGTCTGCAAATAAAGACAATTTTAATTCTTCTCTCCCAATCTAGATGCCCTCACTTCCTTTTTATGCCTTATTGCACTGACCAGAACAATGCTGAATAAAAGTAGTGGGAACCACTATGCTTATCTTATTGCCAATCTTAGGGAAGAGCTTGCAGTCCTTCAGCATTCAATATGATGTTAACTGTAGGTTTTTCATAGCTGCTCTTTATTGAACTGAGGAGGTTTTCTTCTATTCCTTGTTTGCTGAACATTTTTATCATAAACGGATGTTGGATGCATGTTCTGCATCTCTATCAGTCAGGGTTCTCTAGGGAAATATTATAAGATTTATTATAGGAATTGGCTCACATGCCCATGGAAATTGGCAAGTCCAAATCCCATAAGGGTAGGCCACAAGTTGATTGAAGTTTTCAATAAATTCCCCAGGAGGAACTGGTTGGCTGAAGTAGGTAGAAATTCTTCTTTCTTACTGCTGAAATTATCATTTTTCTCTTTAGGGCCTTTAACTAATTGGATGTGACTTCTCTCATCACTGAAGGCAATCTCCTTTGTTAATCATAGATGCAAACAACTGACCAGTGATTTAAATCTGTGACATATTCTTACAATAACAATCAGGACAGTGATTGCTTGACCAAACAATTGAACACCATAAACCAGCCAAGCACATGAACCTAACCATCAAAGTACCTATAGAGGTGATCATAAGGCTTTTTTCCTATATTCTATAAATATGGCAAATTACATTGATTATTTCTAAATGCTAAGCCAAATTTGCCTTCCTGGGATAAATCCCACTTGATCAGTCTCTTAATATACTGCTGGATTTAATTTGCAAAATATTTTTAGAGATTTTTGCATCTGAGTTTGAGAGGAATACTTTTTTTTCTAATTTTCTTTTACTGTAATCTTTATCAGGTCTTTGTACCAGAATTATGTTAGCCATATAACATGAGTTGGGAAATGTCCCCTCTTCCTCTATTTTCTGTGCTTGTTCATGTAATATTGGTATTTTTTTCTTTGTTATATGTTTGGTAGGATATACCAGTCATTTTACTTTCCTAACTGCTAAAACAAATACCATGAAAGAGTTATCTTAACAACAGGAATTTATTGGCCCATGATGTTAGAGGCTAGAAATTTTGCCTCTCCGGAGTTTGATATCTTCTGGCGGGATGGCAAACTTTGGGTTCTTTGGGTTTTCTATCACATGGCAATGCACATAGCAATGCTTCCTTTTCCTCCAGTTTTCATTGAATTCTGGCTTCTAGTTGTCTCTTGTGGCTTCTTCTCTGTATCACTTTCACTATGCTAATAAATGATTCTGGCAAAGTAATTCAGATTAAAGCCCAACCTGATTCAGTAGGGCCACACCTAACTGAAGTAACATCTTAAAGAGATCTTATTTTATAATGTGTCCACACCCACCAGAATGTGGACCAATACCAAGAACACGTCTGTAGTAGTTTGATATTGTTTATGAAATCCAAAAACAGATATTGGATTATGTTTGTAAACTGGTCTGTTCCTCTGGACACATTAGATTTTATTGGATTCAGAGGTTCCACTTTTACTTGATTAAATAATGATTAAGGCTTTGACTGAGTCACCTCTGCAGGATGTTGTGTCCCTGTCCCCTTGGTGGGTGGGAACTCAGAGAGAACAACATGGCAGAGGAGTTAGTTGGAGTTTTGGATGCTGGAGCCCTGGGAATTAAACACACAGGAGAGGAACACAGAGAAAAAGAGACAGCTCTATAGACACAGCAGAGGCCTGGGTCTCTGTTGACAGTCTACAACTGACCTTGTGGAGAGAACAGAGCAACTGAGCCTGGAGAGAGACAAGCCCCAGAGGAAAGACAAGACTTATTCCACCCTACTGCTGATATTGGAGGAAGCTGGGACCATGAATCCTTAAGTGGAAAAGAAAGCCTAAACCCTTGCAAGCATTGGTAGGCATCTTGCTCCAACATGTGCAAACAGACTTTGCTGAGGGAAGTAACTTGTGCTTTATGGCCTGGTAACTGTAAGCTTCTACTGCCAAATAAATACCCTTTATACAATCCAACAGATTTCTGGTACTTTGCATCAGCATCTCTTTGGCTGTCTAATACAATGTCCAAACTGGGATGCACAGTTCAATCCACCACACAAGTGAAGTCATCTTGACCTAGAGTTTTCTTTGTGACAAGATTTTTTAGCTATAGCTTCAATTTTATTAAGAAATACAGGATTACTAGGGATACATATTTCTTCTCAAATGAACTTTGTTCATTTATGTTCTTCAAGGAATTTGTCAATTTCACTTAAGTTGCTGAACTTATTGGTATAAAGTTGTTTATAATATTCCTCTTTTGTTTTAATTGTTTTTTCTCTCTTGCTCATTTATTTTTCCTAATCAGTTTCTCTAGGAGTTTATCAATTTTACAAATTTTTTCAAAGAACCAACCTTTGGATTTGTACATTTTCTCTGGATTTTTTCCTATTTCATTGATTTTTCTTCTTTATTAGTATTTATTATCGAGTTTAATTTGCTCTTTTACTTCTAGCTTCTGAAGATGGCAATTTAGATCATTTTAACTTTTTTACTTTTTTAATATAAGTATTTAAGGCTATAATTTTCTATAGTTTTAAATTACAGTCCACAAATTTAATATATTGCATTTTTATCATTTGATTCAAAGTACATTTTAATTTCCCTATGCCTTCTTCTTTGTACCAATGGCTTATTTAGATTTGTATTGCTGAATTTCCAAATCTTTTAAAACTTTCCAGCTACCTTAATGTTATTTGGTTCCATTTTAATTTTCTTATGATCAGAGAATATATTTAGTATGATTTCAATCTTTAGAAATTTACTGAGATTTATTTTTATGGCCCAGCATATGGTCTATCTTCATGAACAGTGCTTACGTAAATGGAAAGTTGTATATTCAGCAGTTGATGTATATAATGCTTTATAAATGTTATTTGGTTCAGGCTGGTTGTTATTGTTCAAGTCTTCTATATCTATATTTATATTTTTGTCTTGTGCTTTCACTTTTTCAGAGAGCACTGTTAAGAAACAACTATGATTGTTGATTTATTTCTTGCTTCATTTTTCAGTTTTTTTTTTTTTTAACTTTGTTTTTGATCCATCTACAGCTATGATTATTATGTCTTCCTGGTGACTTGATCCATTTATCATTATGAAATGTATATATATTTGATAATATTCATTATCTTCAAGTTTACTTTGATGATAGTTTTCCAGAGCTTATTGGTTATGTGGTATATATTTTAAAACCATTTGTATTTTAACATTTAATATTTCTATTTTTGATAGTATATATTTGAAATTTTTCTCTTATCAGGTTTAAAAACCTTTACCATTTAGCTGAATGTTTAACCTGTTTACATTTAATGTTATTGATATAGGTGGGTTGAAACATACAATTTTGCTATTTTCTAATTTTTCATACTGCTTTTCTTTTTTAGATTAATCAAAACGTTTTAATTATTTTAATACTTCTATTCACTTTTAAGTTGTGCCTGTTTGTAATTTTCAGTTGTTTAGCTAGAGATTATAATTTGTATAATGTATTTTAGTTTACTTATAGTTAATATTGTATTATTCTACATAAAATTTTTAAAACCTTGTAAAAGTATGCTTGCCCAATGTTTTCTACTATTGTCCCTTTTTACATTTACATGCAATAAAAATTTCACAGTATATCTTTTTTGCTTTAATCAGTGATCTTTTGAAGGAATAAAAGCAACCTTTTATATATGTCCACATTTTACTATATCTAGTGTTCCTCATTCCTTTCTGTACTTGTAAATTACTTGTTTTGTTTCCCTTCACACCATAAATAACTTACTTTAGCATTTGTTTTTGTTCAGAAATCCTGACAATGAGTTCAGCTTTTAGTAGTTGAAAATGTCTCTATTTAATCTTTATTTTTGAAAGATATTTTTTTCTGGATATGAAGTGTGGGTTGATTTTTTTTCTTACGTAGTAGACTTTGGGCAATATGTATTAGTAAATCTGGGTTCTTTTGTCTTCCTCTGAAGAGTACTGATATTTCTTTTGGCAGACAGTTAAATTGTTGGCTAATTACCTTGAACTTGCAGTGGCTTGGTGCTTGCTTTGTTGGGGCAAGTCTGTGGAAAACACAAGCTAGTTAACTCTAGAGCCTTACATCCTGGTGTGGCTCCAACTCCAAATACTCCCTCCTGTGGAGGGCAGTAGCTGAAATCACTGCCTAGTTCTTTCAGTCTTTCAGCTGTTGTTTTTCATGGGGGCCTTTCTCAGTTTCCCTTTTAGAGATCAGCCAGTGATTTGAA
Source organism: Dasypus novemcinctus (assembly GCF_030445035.2). Lineage (NCBI taxonomy): Eukaryota > Metazoa > Chordata > Mammalia > Cingulata > Dasypodidae > Dasypus > Dasypus novemcinctus. The sequence goes on along the minus strand of NC_080683.1, from coordinate 40,983,225 downwards.
TGGAGTTTTTTTTTTTTTTTTTTCCCCCCCACAGATTTTGAGGCTGCCCCCAATGAGTGGCTCTCTCCTCTCAGGATTTCTCCTCTCAATTCCCAGCACTTTGGCAGCACTAAATTCTGTCCTTTGGTACATCAAGTCAATAAAAAGTGTTCTTTCTGCTTGAGTTCTAGTGGCTCTGCATCTTGTGAACAGAGGATTGCCCTCAGGGGAATATCTATCCAAAAATGATCTCACCCACTGCACTTTCCTTCTTGTAAAACTTGAATTCCTTTAAGTTTTGCCTTTTTTTTTTTTTGTCTCTTTCTATTGCATTCAAGTAGTTATTTTAAAACTTTTATATTTTGTTCAGAATTCATTACTGTTTTATAAAGGAGGGTATTGGAAGGCAATTAATTTACCATGGTGTTTCTACACATCATGTGACAGCTTTTGTCCTGGACTATCTTTTCAAGGTTGTTTTCACAGCAAACAGTCTTGAAAAATAGATAGGTGCTCTGCTGTGCCATTAGTAGTAAGTTCTTTGTCTCTGAACTTGGAGTCTTATTTCTCCTGCCAGTTACCTATGAAACTGTGGCAGGCTAGCTTTTTAGTTCACATGCAGAGTAGTATTTCAGACCCACACAGCTCTTGATAGTAATTTAGTACTATAAATGTTACTCCACTACTACCAGGACCTGAACAATTTTCATTTTTATACACTGCATGATTTTCCTATTATGTGAAAATATATTTTATTTGACCATTCTCATATTGTTGGATATTATCTAATTCTCTCTCTCTTCCTCTGCCACTACAAACAATGTTGCAATAAATATACCCTTATAGAAAAATCTGTACTGTTCTAGTAGTATTTTCCCCTACTGGGTAGATTTCCAAGAATATGTTTATTTTGTCCTTATTCTAACACTATTGTTTGTCTATTGACTATGTTTATGTTCTCTTTTGCCATACAAAGCATGTTTCTTTTAATTAAAAAATTGAAGTATACCACTCATACATAAACACACATAAGTAATAAGTCTATAGTAATAGTTGTGAACTTACAAAACAAACATTTATAACATCATGCAGGGATCTCATACCTCACCATACCACCAATACCTTGCATTTTTGTTAAACATTTTAAACTAATGATTAAAGTAAAATATTACTACCAACCAAAGGATTTTCCCCCAACCCACCCTATTATTGTCTTCATATCATTTATACATGAACATACATAAACAATAAGTGTGTAGTAAAAGTTGTGAACTTACAAAGCAAACATGAATAATATCATACAAGGGTCCTGTATTGGTCAGCCAAAGGGGTGCCAATGCAAAATACCAGAAATTGGTTGGTTTTTATATATTTATTTGGGGTAGGAGCTTATAGGTAACAGGCCATAAAGCATAAATTACTTCCCTCACCAAAGTCTATTTTCATGTGTTGGTGCAAGATGGCTGCCAACATCTGCAAGGGTTCAGGCTTCCTGGGTTCCTCTGGGCTCAGCCCCTCTGTTTTCTCCACAAGGTCAGCTGTAGACTATCAGGTGAATGGCTCTGTCTCTCTCCCTGGGGCTCTAGCTTCAGCATCAAACTCCAACCTCAAAACTCCAACATTAAAAGACCCCAACTCTGTCCTTTGCCATCCTTTTATCTTTGAGTTCCCACCCACCAAAGGGTGGGGACCCAATGCTCTAATTACATGGCCTAATCAAAGCCTTAGTCTTAACTTAATCATGCCCAGGTACAGACCAGATTACAAACATAATCCAATATCTTTTTTTGGAATTCATAACCATATCAAACTGCTACAGGTCCCATACAATCAACCCACCTCCAGCACCTTGCATTGTTGTGAGAGGAGACATTTGCTGCAAATTTTGAAAACATATTGTCAAATCTTACTACTAATTATAGTCCTTATCTTACATTTGGTGTATTTTCCCCCAACCCACCCTATTTTTATTTTAAAAATATATTTTATGGCAGTAGTTGTAAACTTACAAAGCAATCATGCACATATGCAGAATTCCCAAACAACACCCCTCCATCAACATGCCACGCTGTGGTGGAACATTTGCTACAGATTTTGAGATAATATCATCTGATTATTACCAGGACCATAGTGTACATTTGGTATACTTTTTCCATGCCCCCGCATTATCAATACAGTACATCTTCTGCATAGATGCAAGAATATTACATCATTACTGTTAACCACAACCCATAGGTCACTCCAGTTGTACTTTTCCCATGCTTCTCCACATTCCCACCACCCTGTAGTAATGATGTACATTTGCTCTAGCTCACAAAGGACACTCTTACATCTATACCATCAACCACAATTATCATCCACTTCCGGGTTTACTGTGCTATTCAGTCCCTAGATTATTCTCTAGCTTTCTGTCAATTGACATTTAGAGTTATAGACTATCATTTTCAGCCCCAAACCCATTTATAAACCATCTGTTACTCACTATAATGTTTTACATCAACTCTGTACATTTTTGCACTGTTCAAGATGATTAAAACTTCTACACACATTAAATATCAGTAGTCCATCTCAGTCCCCCTCTTACTTCCTTTAAGAATCCACAACCTACCACCAGATCTTGAAGATATTTTCCTACATTTTCTTCTAGAAGCTTTAAGGTTCTTGCTTTGATATTTGGGTTTTTGATCCATTTTGAGTTAATTTTTGTATAAGGTGTGAGATAGGGGTACTCTTTCCTTCTTCTGGCTATGGAAAGTCAGTTCTCTCAACATTTATTAAATGGATTGTTCTGCCTGAGCTGAGTGGGTTTGACAGCATTGTCAAAAATCACTTGACCATAGATATGAGGGTCTGTTTCTGAACCATCAGTTCAGTTCCATTGGTCTATGTGTCTGTCTTTATGCCAGTACCAGTCTGTTTTTACCACTCTAGCTAGGTAATATGATTTAAAATCTGGAAATGAGAATTCTCCAACTTCACTTTTCCTTTTTAAGATGTTTTTGGCTATTCAAGACACTTACCCTTCCAAATAAATTTGATATTTGTGTTTTCCACTTATTTAAAAAATGTGGTGGAATTTTTATTGAGATTGGATTGAATCTATATCTCAATTTGAGTAGAACTGACATCTTAATAATATTTAGTCTTCTGGTTCATGAGATTAGAATGTTCTTCCACTTATTTAGGTCTTTTTAAATTCATTTAATAATGATTTGTAGTTTTTTGAATGTATGTGCTTTACATTGTTGGTTAAAATCATTCCTGAATATTTGGGTTTTATCTGTCATATTTTATTTTCACCACTCTTTTAATACTTTGTTACTTTTACTGATATAACCTTCATTTCTGGACTCTCTTCCAGGCCCTCTCTCTTGTGTTTTCTTTTTAGGCTGTAGCACACAATTTAGTATTTCTTGCTAAGCTGGTCTCTTGGTTACATACTCTCTCAGTTTCTGTTTATCTGTGAATATTTTACATTTGCCCTCATTTTTGAAAAACAGTCTTGTCAGACATAAGATTCTTGGCTGGAACTTTTTCTCTTGCAGTATCTTAAATATATCATACCACTGTCTTCTTGCATCCATGGTTTCTGATGAGAAATCAGCACTTAATTTTATTGGATATCCCTTATATGTTATGTATTGCTTTTCTCTTGCTGCTCTCAGAATTCTCTCTTTACCTTTGGCTTTTAACATTCTTATTAGTATTTGTCTCAGAGTTGTTCTATTTGGATTTATTCAGATGGGAGTATGTTGTGCTTCTAGGATATGGATATCTATTTCCAGTAGGGTTGGGAAATTTTCTACCATTATTTCTTCAAATATTCCTTCTGCCCCTTTTCCCTCCTCTTCTCCTGTGATATCAATGGCATATATATTTCTCATCTCTTGCTGTCATTCAGTTCCCTGAGAACTTGTTCAATTTTTTCCATGATTTTCTTCATCTGGTCTCTTGTATGTTTGCTTTCAGAGGTCATTTCTTCAAGCTCACCAACCCTTTCTTCTCCCTCCTATTATATGATTCCAGTGTATTTTTATTTTTCATTTATTGTGCCTTCTATTTCCATGAGATCTGCTATTTCTCTATGTATGCTTTCAAGTTCTTCTTTGTGTTCATCCAATATCTTCTTAATATCCTTAATCTCTTTAGCCATCTCATTGAGTTTATTAAGGAGTTTTGTTTGAACATCTATGATTAGTTGTCTCAACTCCTTTATGTCATCTGGAGGCTTATCTTATTCCTTTAACTGGGCCATATCTTCCTGTTTCTTTGTATGGATTGTAATTTTTTATTGGTGTCTTGGCATCTGACTTACTAGAATATTTATTCTGGATGCAGTTTCACTCTTTAGGGATTTCTTGCCCTTTCTCCCTTGCTGGTTGTGTAGTAGGAACAAAGGTCTGATTTTAATTGAAGTAATTTTAGTTATATATATATATAGTAATATTATATACTTTGCATAGTATTTTCTCTGCATTTTATGATTTAGAATATGGCCTTTATTATAATTAAACATTTTTTTTCCTCTCTATTTCTATTTTACAAAGTTTTATTCAGGAATTTCCACTGAAATTCATTAAATACCTTTACAGTATTTATTGATAAGCTTTTATACTTTTCTCCTTAAATCTAATGCAATGGATCACATGGATAGATTTTCTCACCTAAACCATTCTTGCATTTCTAGAAGAAGCACTACCTAGATAAGTGCAGTTTTTCTTTTTCATACTTTACCAAATTCTACTTTCTAATAACTGAATTAGAATTTTTGCATCTACAGAACTAGGTTTTGATATTAAAATTTATTTGGCTGGCCTCAAAGAAGGCTAATACCCCCAATCCCTGGACTTACCATAATACAGGGTTCCACTTTCATGCGCACCACCATACACTGCCTAGGATCACATGAAGGGGAGTGAATGTTATAAATACATCTAAGGTTATGAACAAAGCTTCAACACTATTTTCCATGCTCTTCAGACCCTCTGCAGCTTAGTATCAGTGCTCTTGCAAAAGAAACAGGCTCTAGATACCCTGATTGCTCATAACTATGTTGCATTTATATTAAATCTGGTACAGTGATAAATAACCAGAATATTTTAAATCCCCAAGTTAACGTGTTTCATGATATCAGTCAGGCTCAAACATTTCAATGGACAGACCCATTTCCTGACCTTAGGTTCTTAGTTAAATAGATTATGGGGGCAAACTAGTATACTTTAGATTTAAGCTTTTAATTGTGATTATCAGTTTATATGTTTTTATTTCTTATACAAACTGTATTTCATGATTCTGTTCAAATTCCTTGTCATCCTCAAGACTGATGGCTGCTCTTAAGAAAGCTAATGAAAAGGAAAATGGGTTAGAAATGGGATTGTCTCTAGTGGACTGAGACTAAAAATAATATAAAAATAATAGATATCCTGATTCAGAGAATACCACACATCTTAACTACTCAACTGAGTAACTAATCCCACTATAAGTGTCCTAAAGGTAATTGAACAGTCACTCAATGAACCTCACTGCAATCAAGAAAGGGAAAAAAAAGGAAAAGGAAAAATAAATCAAAACAATTGACAGAGCCTACTTGACCACCTGACCAAAAAAGAAATCAATAGTGGTGACTGGAGAGTCTGTAGTTTTTTCAGATTGGCTCCTTTCAGTTAACAATATGTGTTTAAGATTCATCCATGTTTTTTCATGGCTTGATAGTTCATTTCTTTTTTTTTCAGTTTTTTTAATTGATGTATATCATTCATACATGAACACACATAAACAACTTAACCCTCCTCTTATCTCCTAATAACCTATACTCAAGGTTTTAATTCCATGTGTTTATTATTTGTATTTAGGTCATATTAATGAGACCATGCAATATTTATCCTTCTGTGTCTGGCTTACTTTGCTTAGTATAATGTCTTCAAGACTCATCCATGTTATCACATATGTCCCAATTTCATTTCTTCTTATTGCAGCATAGTGTTCCATCATACATATATACCACATTTTGTTTATCCACTCATTGGTGGATGGACACTTGGGTTGTTTCCATCTTTTGGCAATTGTGAACAATGCTTCTATGAACACTGATGTGCAGATGTCTGTTTGTGTCATAGTTTTTAGTTCTTCCGGATATATTCCTAGTAGAGGAATTGCTGGATCATATGGCAGTTCTATATTTAGCTTCCTGAGGAACCATCAAACTGCCTTCCACAGAGGCTGCACCATTTTACACTCCCGCCAACAGTGAAGGAGAGTTCCTGTTTCTCCATATCCTCTCCAGCACTTATTGTTATCTGTTTTTAAAATAATGGCCATTCTATGTGGTATTAGATGATATCTCATTGTTGTTTTCATTTTCATTTCCTTAATAGCTAGTGATATGGAACATTTTTTCATGTGCTTTTTGGCCATTTGTATTTCCTCTTTGGAGAAATGTCTATTTAAATCTTTTGACCATTTTTTAATTGGATTGCTTGCTCTTTTATTGTTGAGTTGTATGATCTCTTTATATAGAATGGAAATCAAACCCTTATTGGATAATTGATTTCCCAATATTTTCTCCCATTGACTGGACTGCCTTTTCACCTTCTTGATGAATTCCTTTGAATCACAGAAATGTTTAAGTTTGAGGAGGTCCCATTTATCCATATTTTCTTATGTTGCTCGTGCTTTTGGTATAAGGTTTAAGAATCCACTACCTAGCACCAGTCTTGAAGATGTTTCCCTACATTTTCTTCTAGGAGCTTTATTGTACTTCCTTTTATATTTAGGTCTTTGAACCATTTTCAGTTAGTTTTTGTATAACGTCTGAGGTAGGGGTCTTCTTTCTTTCTTTTGGCTATGGATATTCAGTTCTCCCAACATCATTTGTTGAATAAACTGTTCTGCCCCAATTGGGAGGGTTTCACAGGCTTGCCAAAAATCACTTGGCCATAGATGTGAGGGTCTGTTTCTGAACCATCAATTTGGTTCCATTCGTCTCTGTGTCTATCTTTATGCCAATACCATGTTGTTTTTACCACTGTAGCTAGGTAATATGATTTAAAGTCTGGGAGTGAGAGTCCTCCAACTTCACTTTTCCTTTTTAAGATGTTTCTGGATATTCGAGGCCTCTTACCCTTCCAGATAAAATTGATAATTACGTTTTCCATTTGCTTAAAAAATGCTGGCAGAATTTTTATTGGGATTGCATTGAATCTGGATATCAATTTGGGTAGAATTGACATCTTAATGATATTAATCTTCCAATCCATGAGGATGGAATGTTCTTCCAATTATTTATGTCTTTTTAAAATTTCTTTTAGCAATGCATTATAGTTTTCTGAATACAAGTGCTTTGCATCCTTGGTTAAGTTTATTCCTAAATATTTGATTCTTTTAGTTGTTGTTCGTAATGGAATATTTTTCCTGACTTCCTCCTCAGATTGTGCATTATTAGTGTATAGAAACACCACTGATTTTTGCATATTGATCTTGTATCCTGACACTCTACTGAAACCATTTATTAGCAACTTCGTTGTAGATTTTTCGGGATTTTCTAGATATACAATCATATCATCTGCGAAGTGAAAGTCTTAATTCTTCCTTTCCAATTTGGATGCCTTTTATTTCTTTTTCTTGCCTGATAGTTCTAGCTAGAACCTCTAGCTCTATATTGAACAACAGTGGTGACAGTGGGCATCCTTGTTTTGTTCCTGATCTCAGTGGGAAAGCTTTTAGTTTTTCACCATTGAGTACAATGTTAGCTGTGGGTTTTTCATATATGACCTTTATCATGTTGAGAAAATTTCCTTCAATTCCTATTTTTTGTATTATTTTTATCAAGAAAGGATGCTGTATTTTGTCAAATGCCTTTTCTGCATCAATTGATATGAGCTTGTCATTTTTCTTCTTTGATTTATTAATGTGGTGTAATATGCTGATTGATTTTCTTGTATTGAACCAGCCTTGCATGCCTGGTGTAAAACCCACTTGATCAGGGTGGATAATTCTTTTAATGTGTTCTTGTATTCAATTAGCAGGTATTTTATTGAGGATTTTTACATCTGTATTCATTAGAGAAATTGGTCTGTAATTTTCTTTTTTTTGTAATATCTTTATCTGATTTTGGTATTGGGGTGATATTGGCTTCATAGAATGTGTTTGGTAGTGTTCCTTGTTGAATTTTTTGGAAAAGCTTGAGTAAGATTGGTATTAAATCTTCTTTGAATACTTGGTAGAACTCATCTGTGAAACCATCTGGTCCTGGGTTTTTCATTTTGGGGAGCTCTTGTGATTGGTTTGTTGAGGTCTTCTATTTCTTCTAGTGTCAGTGTAAGCTGTTTGTACATTCCTAGGAAGTTTTCCATTTCATCTACATTGTCTAGTTTCTTAGCATTAAGTTGTTCATAGTATCCTCTTATGATCTGCCTTTTTTCTGTGGGGTCTGTAGTAAGGTTTCCCTTTTCATTTTTTATTTCATTTATTTGCATCTTCTCTCTTTTTTTCTTAGTCAGTCTAGCTAAGGCTTTGATTTTGTTAATCTTCTTGAAGAACCAACTTTTGGTTTTGTTAATTTTCTCCATGTTTTTTTTTTTTTGCTCTCAATTTCATTTATTTCTGCTTTGATCTTTGTTATTTCATTCCTTCTACTTGCTTTATGATTAGTTTGCTGTTCTTTTTCTTGTTCCTCCAGCTGTGTAGTTAGATCATTGATTTTAGCTCTTTCTTCTTTTTTAATGTAAGAATTGAGGGCTATAGATTTTTCTCTCAACACTGCCTTCGCAGCATCCCATAGGTTCTGATATGTTGTACTCTCATTGTCATTCATCTCGAGATATTTATTGATTTCTCTTGAAATTTCTTCTTTGACCCACTGATTATGTATGAGTGTGTTGTTTAATCTCCATACATATGTGAATTTTCCCTTTATTTGTCACTTGATTTCCAGCGTTACTCCATTATGATCAGAGAAAGTGCTTTGTATAATTTCAATTTTGTTGAATTTACTGAGATCTGCTTTGTGTCACAACATATGGTCTATCCTAGAGAAAGATCCATGAGCACTTGTAAAGAATGTATATCCTGCTGTTTTGGGGTGAAATGTTCTTTATATGTCTATTAGGTTTAGTCTATTTATCATATTATTCAAGCTCTCTGTTTCAGTTCATTTCTTTTTATTGCTGAATACTGTTTCTCATTTGGATGTATCGCAGTTTGTTTATGCATTCACCTATTAGCCGACATCTTGGTTTTAGCCAAAATCATCCAGGTTTTGGTGATTATGAATAAAATCACTATAAACATTAACAGAAAAAAAATTAATTTGGCCTCACAGAAGGAATGGTGAACTCTCCATAGTAATCTACGTCCTTGAATATTTTAATAACATTAAAATTACCTGATCTTTACATTTGAGTTAAACCTCAGCCATAACCTCTTTATGTATAGCACCTTCTATTTTTTGTCTTTTAAACACATACTTTGAAATTAACTTTTTTTTTTATTTTTAAAAAAGTTTTAGATTACATAAATGTTAAATAAAAAATATAGGGGATTCCCATATGCCCCACCCTCTCCCTCTCCCACACTTTCCCACATTCACACCTTTCATTAGTGTGATAAAGTTGTTACATTTGATAGATACATATCAGGGCATTGCTACTAACTATAGTCTATAGTTTACATTATATTATATACATCACAATTTTATAGGTTATGACAAAATGTATGATGGCCTGTATCTGTCTTTGGAATGTCATGCAGGACAATTCCAATGTCCCCAAAATGCCCCCATGTTATACCTATTCTTCCCTCTCCCTCCCCTCAGACCCTCTGGTGGGCACTGCCTTCATATCAATGATAAAAGTTCTTCCATTGCTAGAATAATAATAAATCTATAATAGGATAATAATGAGTCTACTTTAGTCCATTGTTCATTCCTTAATCTTGAGGATTTGGGGATGGTGATGCTCACTCTAAGAAGGGGGCTTAGATTCCATGGGACAGATGGATGGAACTATCACACTTGCAGTTGTAGACACTCTCTGTTCCTTGCAATGGGTGTTGTCCATCATCACTTTGTTAGTTGTCCTGGGTGAGTCCAATGAACTGGAGAGTAGGTGTCGCAACTCTGCTGAAATTCAGAACCCAACTGGCACATGAACAGACTGAAGATTTAAGTACCTGGGACATATATTTAACAAGTATAGTGCTAATTATAGGTTCAAATAAAAGAGCCATGTGTAGGGAAACTATAACGAGTCTAACTCTGCTATACTAAGAGCATAAATCCCAAAGTAAGGTCCACTTACAGGGTGCCAAATTCCTGAGCTTGTCTGCCCTGCCTATAGTGTCTGGATATCTCTAGAGCCATCAGGAGCCCTCCTGTTTGAGGCAGTTTCCTATGGCAGTCAATGGGATCCTGCTGAGATATGCATAAGCATAACTTCTGGAATGACCTCCTGACTCACACTGAAATCTCCTAGCCATAAAGACTTATTTGTATTTAATGTTTCCCCCTTTTGGTGAAGGTCTTCTTCCAAATGCATTGTTAGTTGGCACTTGGTAATAATCCCCTAGTGCCGGGGATGCTCAACCATAATGTAAACCATTGACCATGGTTAATAGCAATGCCTAAGTATTTGTACATCAACTGTAACAAATGTACTATCCACATGAAAATAGCTTTTATTATACATGCATTTGTACATTTTTTTTGATTACTGCTTACATGAGATATTATACATATTGATTTGGATTTCTTAATGAAATATTTTATGCAGAAAAATTTTTGTCTCTGTTATGAAGTATAATAATAAGAGTACTCATTAACCCATTACCCACATTAACCTATAGAACAATAGCTATACATTTGAAACTCCTTGTATGCTTCTCTCCAATCTATATACTTTTCTCCCTCTCTCACAAAAATAACCATTATCGTAATTATTTTCTTATTCCTTGATTTTAAAGAGTTTTAGCATGTCTGTCCCTCAACAAAAACATATTACTTAGCTTTGATTATTTTGAAATAAAAAATAATAATGTCATTGCTGTAATATTGAGTACTTTTACAGCAATGGCAAAAATGTACTATACTATATCAATGCTAAGGGTCAATAATGGGGGGGTCTAAGGGAATATGGGATTTTTCCTTTTTGAATAATGTAAATGTTTTGAAATGGACTGAGCTGATAACAGCCCAACTCTGATGCAACTAAGAGCCACTAAGTATACATTTTGGATGGATTGTACAAGGTAGGGGACTGCGTAACACAGCGAACTCTATGATGAATGATGGACTGTGGTTAACAGTACAAATATGAGAACATTCTCTCATGAGCTATAACAATTATATGATACTAATATATGGCATTAATAAAAAGATGGTTTGTAGGAAAAATACACCAAATATAAGCTATGGACTATAGACAGCAGTAAGATGGTGATGTTATTTCATCAGTTATAACAAATGTAGCACAACAATGCATGGTGTTGGTGGTGGGGTAATATATAGGAATCCTATATGGTATGCACAATTGTTTTGTTAACTTGCAACTTTCAAACTAAAAAAAGTAAACAGAAAATTGTGCAGTTATAATAAAGTTCTATCATCAATTGTAACACATGTTCCACCCCCATGAAAGGTGTCTTTATGGTGTCTTTTAATAGATATAAATCTTTAATTTATAATGAAAGATTTTTATAAATTTATAAAAATTTATAATGAAAGGTTGAACATCCCTGGCACCAGGGGATTATTACCAAGTGCAGAATTTATAAATTCTGTCACCACAATTCTTCTACTCCTTTTAGCTGAACCTATGTTAATTTTCTGCTTTATGGCTAGTGCATTTTGAGATCCAAAGAAAAAATATTTTGTTGCTTTGGTGGTAGTTTAGAACTTAAGAATTTTTCTAAAAGTTTTATAGTTTTGCTTTTTACATTTAAGCCCTTATTCATCTAGAATTGCTCTAGCATGAAATAATAATCCATTTTTTGTCCCATATGGATAAGCTTTTATCCAGTCAGTACCATTTGTTGGAAATCCATCCTGTCTCAGCTAATGTGCAAGCTGGGCTCTATAATATATCAAGGCCAGTTTATAGGTTTCGTACTCTGTTCAATGTAATTTATTTGTTTATACTTGAAATAATACTTCACTGACTTAATTCAAGTGTTTTCCTAAAATCAGGGACTGCAAGTTCTAGATTCACCTTGTTCCTCTTCATTGATATCTTTGCTCTGCCATATAAATTTAAGAATAGGCATGAGCCTCCCTGGTCCTGATGGATTATCAGCATGTGTTAATCAGCAATGTATTTGGAGAAAGAACTTGATCAATTGGGGAAATTACTAAATAAAATAGAGTTTGTATGGCTAAGAGATTTCAAAGTGAATCAGGAGGTCGTGTTGGAGATTACACTTGAGCAGATCTCAACCAGACTTCACACACTGCCACCGTAAATAAAGCCTCATACAAAATGCTCCTGAGGGTGCTAGGGATGTCTGGATACCATAAACAAGCCACATGGCCTCATGAAACCAACACCCCCTCAGTGGGCTTTATCCTGGAATATTTGTGAATCCATTTCCACAATATAACATAGATACACTCATTTATAAATTCTGTCATCACGATTCTTCTACTCCTTTTAGCTGAACCTATGATTCTCAATTTACGTGTTAAGTAAAGTTCTCAGAGACTAAAAGCCTCCAGATTGTTCATATGCCCTGAAACCTTGCCAATATGCCGTCAACTCTGCACTCTAGTTCTTCTGGTCTGCCCTGGACAACTAACAAAATGATGAGGATGGGCCAGACCCACTCCAAATAAAAGGAATATTCTGCAAACAAAACAATTCTATTCTTCTGTCCCATAATATTTCCATCCCTTCTCAGCTTAAAGAAGCCAGATCAGACATAGCCCCAAACTTCTCAATATTGAGGAATGAACAAAAATGGGGGGGGGGGGCGGTCAGGGAGAGGGGAGGAGTGCAACCACTGACAAGAGTGAGACTTTATAATATTGAGACAATTTTGGTCTTCCTATCCATGAACAGTCTGTTTATTTAGGCCTTCTTTAATCTTATTTCAATAAATTTCACTAATTTCTCCCTAAAGGTCTTGCATATCTCTGAGTTACTTTATTAATGGTGCTCTGGAGAGTGCAATTAGCATCTTAATTTATAATAATCTAGTTTGGATTAATATCAACTTTATTTCAATAGTAGAAAAACTTTGTTCCTGCACAGCTTCATTCCCTACCCTCTCTTATGTATGGTTATTTTCACACAAATTACATCTTTAGGAAGTGGGTGCTCCTCAACAATGACTTAAAATTAAGGCTTTATGTAGTTGTCTTTCAAATAAGGTGAGAGAGTAAATGAGTTACAAAAATACCTTTATACTGTCTTTTATATTTACTTATATAGTTATCTTTACCAGAGCTCTTCGATTCTTAATGTGGATTTTGTTCCTTTCATTTCAACTCTGGTAATTTTTAGGGAAGATCTGCTAATGACAAATCCTCTAAGTTTTTGTTTATGTGGAGATGTATTCATTTCTTCATTTTAAGAGACTAGTTTTGATGCATATATAATTCTTAGTTAAGTCTTTTTCTTTCAGCACTCTGAATAGGTCATTCCACTGCCTTCTGTTATCCTTAGCTTCTGATGAGAAATCATTTGTCAATTTTATTGAGGATTCCTTTTTGGTAATATGTTTCTTCTCTCTTGGTGCTTTTAGTATTATCTTTAGACAGTTTTCTTTGATCTGCCTAGGTGTGTATCTCTTTAAATTTATCCTCCTGGGAGTTTATTGAACTTCATGGATATGGAGATCAATGTTTTTCATCAAATTTGAGAAGTATTTGACCATTATTTCTTCAAATACTTTTTCTGCCCCCTTCTCTTCTCTGCTTCTGGCTCAGACTACTCTTAGGCATATATTGATACACATGATGCTGTTCCTCAGATCTCTGGGGCGCTATTAATTTTTCTTCATTTTTTTTCTTTCTTTTCCTGAGACTGGATCATCTCAATAGTCTTCTTCAAGTTTGCTGACTTCTTTCTTTTACCTCTCAAATCTGCTCTTGAGCCTTGCTAGTGAATTTTTATTTAATTATTATAATTATTTTCAATTCTAGATTTTCTATTTGGCATATATTTTTAAAAATAATTTCTCTCTGTTGATATTCTCTATACAGTAAGAAATCATTATAACACTTTCTTTAGTTCTTTAGCTATGGCTTCCTTATCTTTGAATATAACTGATTTTAAGTCTTTGTTTAGGAAGTCCAATTTCTGGATTTCCTCTGAGAGATTTCTATTGAATGCTTTTTAAACTGTGTGTGGGCCATACTTTCTTGATTCTTTGCATGTTTCTAAGATTTTAAATAAATAATTGGACATTTTAAATAATATGGCAACTCTAGAAATCCCATTCTTCTCTCTCCCAAGGGCTTGTTGTTGTAATTGCTGGTTTTGTTGTTGTTGTTTTTAGTGACTTCTATAAAGTCTGTATTCTTTATGGTGTGTGATCACTTAAGTTTCTACTCAGTTAACATAATGGTAGGCTAATGATTAGACAGAGATTAGTTTAGTTTTGTTTTGTTTTTGAGGTATTAGGGGCTGGGGATTGAATCTGGGACCTCGTATGTGGGAAGATGTTGCTTGACCACTGAACCACATTGGCTTCTGCATTTGTTTTGCTTGTTGCTTTTGTTTTATCAGGGGCACTGGGTATATAACCTGGGACCTCCCATGTGAGAGATGGAAGCTCAACCACTTGTGCCACATCTACTCCTGCTAGAGATTGTCTTAGATGCCTGGATTGAATAAGTCTCCCAATATTTGCTACAGGGCTGCATGTGTGTGTTGGACACAACTTCAACACTTAGTCTGGCAATTTGCAATCCTGCCTTAGCCTTTACTTCCTGCTTCCATAGATCTCAAGGTCAGCCAGATGTGAGACCTTAGAAGCCTTTTAAAGATCTTTTCTGAGCATGTGCACATTGCTAAGCATATGCATGATTTTCTGGATTCTTATGAATATGTTGGAGCCTTTCAAAGCCCCTATAGACATTTTATTCTCCAGCTTTTCCTTTCAAGCATTTCAGTTATCCTGGTTTTTTTTTTTTTCCCCCTCTAACTTTTATCCACCACCTTATTCAGCTGTGAAGTTCAACAATTGCTTCTGATTGTTTTTTGACAAATTCTGCCTGGTAAAAATCTGTCCTCACTGGGAGAGCTCCAAGTTAGGCCAAATAACCATGGTGTTGCAAGTGAGGTCTTCTAGGTAGCCATCAAACAGGAGAAATGTTGTCAATTCCCTGGGAATAGGGTTTTAAAGGAGCTAAAAACCCCATTCTACCCTCTCAACTGGATACCAGTCTGCTGGTCTTCACCATGATTGAGGGCTATTGGTTTTCAAGGCTACCATGGAGCTGGGAATTTGGGATGAGAATAGGGCAACTTAAAATCTCACAAAAATCACTATCCCTTATATCCATTCATTTTATAAAAAATTACCACTCCCCAGATTGTTATAAGAATGGTTAATTTCCAGAGTTCTGAAAAAGTTGGTAATAGACAGTTTCTGCCATTGTTCTCATTACTCTTTGGGGGAGAAAATTTCCACCATTTTTGCTGACATCATCCCCTCTTGCACATTTAAAAAAATATATTACTTATTCATAGGTATCATATAATTGTGCTGCTAATGTAAATGGTATCTTTTCACATTATATTTTCTTGCTCTCTATTTTTTGTAGAATTTCAAGGGTTTATGCATATGGCAATTCATATCATCTGCAAATAATGGCTGCTTTGTCCATTCCTTTTTTATTTATCTCTTATATATTTTTACTAATTATTTTAGAACCTTAAATTTAATGTTCAATAGAGGGGTGATTGTTGGCTTCCCAGTCTTGTTGTTTATGTTAAAGGATTATTTTTAATATTTTACCATTGAGAATGACAATTGCTATAGATTTTTGTTAGATATCTTTTATCAAGCTAAGAAAGATCCTTCTTGTCAATAGTAAGAGTTTTTTAAATGAATTATTGAATTATATCAAATGTTTCTTCTACATCTGTTAAGTGTTATCATATGATTTTTCTCCTTTTATCTGTTAACATGGTGTATATTAAGATTTTGAATGATTTAAAATCAAATAGATGGAAACAACCAAAGTGTCCATCCACCAATGAATGGATAAACAAAATGTGGTATATATGTATGATGGAATACTATGCTGCAATAAGAAGAAATGAAATTGGGACACATGTGATAACATGGATGAGTCTTGAAGACATTATACTAAGCAAAGTAAGCCAGACACAAAAGGATAAATATTGCATGGTCTCATTAATATGACCTAAATACAAATAATAAACACATGGAATTAAAACCTTGAGTATAGGTTATTAGGAGGTAAGATGAGGATTGAAAAGAACTACTAATGCTTAATATATGTAGAAGTTTTAATTAACTTGACTATAAAAGTGTGGAAAAGGATAGAGTTGATGGTAACACATTATAGAAAGTAGCAACTGGTTTATAACTGGGATTGTGGTTGAAAACAGTAGTCTGGGGAAGTAAATGTCATTAGAAAGCTAAAGAATAATCTAGGGACTGAATAACACAGTGAACCCAGAGGCAGTTGAGAATTGTGGTTAAGGGTACAAATGCAAGAGAGTCCTTCTGTGAGCTAGAGCAGATGTACATCACTATTGCAGTGTGATGAGAATATGGAGAAGCTTGGGAAAACTACAATTGGTGTGACCTATAGACTGTGGTTAACAGCAATACTATAATATTCTTGCATCAATCCCAAAGCCATACTGTGTTGATAATGGAAGTATATGGAAGAAATGTGACAAATGTATGCTATGGACCATGATTAGTGATAATGTCTGATGATATTATATCATAATCTGTTACAAATGTTCCACCATGGTGTGGTGTTAATGGGAAATCTACACATCTGTATGATTGTTTTGCAAGTTCACAACATCTCTAACAAAAAATATGTATATTTTAAATAGTGTGGGTTAGGGGAAAATACATCAAATGTAAGATAAGGACTGTAGTTGCTAGTAATATATTGATAATACACTTGCATAGTTTGTAACAAATGTTTCACAACAATGCAAAGTGTTGATGGGAGGGTGATATATGAGACTCCTGTGTGATGTTATGTATGTTTATTATGTAAGATCACAATCTCTTTTACTATACACTTATTGTTTATGCATGTTCGTGAATGAATGATATACTTCAATAAAAATATTTAAAAAATCAAATAGATTTCAAATCACACTCAAGTTCTTGTAATAAATCCACTTACTGAATTGTTTAATATTATATTTAAGGTTTTGCATCATTCAGTTTGACTTGTAAGCTTTCCTTTTTCCAGATGTTCTTGACCGATATGGTATTAGTATTCTAATAGACTTGTGAAATGGTTGGAAAGTGTGCTCTCATTTCCTACTCTCTGAAAGATTTTACAAGAAAAATCTTTATAAGATTGAAACATCTCACATTTGGATAGGTACTTGGTAAAATTAACCTGAAAAATCATTTTTATAGGAAGATTTAAATTACTGATTCAATTTTGCTAAGTTTTATTATTATTCAGGCTTTTTGTTTCTTCTTCAATCAATTTCAATGTTATGTTTCTCTAGGAAATTATATTTTTTCACTAAAAATGTTCACATTTTGACATGAAGTTTATAGTTTTCTGTTATTTTCTTTTAAATTTATGCTGTACCTCTTGCCATCTCTCCCTTTTCATTTCCAATATTGTGTATTTATACTCTTCTTGTTCAAATTTGTAAAGGTTTGCCAGTTTTATTAATGTTGTCAAAGAACTAGCTGTCAATTATGTTGATCCCCTCTAATGTGTCTTTCCAATTACCCCCATGTCATTAGTTTCTGCATTATATTCTTCTTATTTTTAGTTTCCTTAGACTTATCCTACTGGAGTTTTTTCTTTGTAACATACTCTGTTATTGAGGTCATTTGTTTTTTTTCTAATATATACTTTTGATTCCATAAATGGCTAAGAGTTCTATTGTTTTTTTTTCAGACATTTATTTTTGTTATGATTCAATTTTAAATTTAAAATCTTCAAATTATTATTTGACATATGAGTTTAGAAGTGTTGTGTTTTTCATTTCTAAACATGTGGCTTTTCAAAATTTTTCTTTTTATTATGGAATCTGACATCATTGATACATATTAATTAATTTGGTCACATAAACTTCCCTTTGATTGGCAATTTTTTGGTGTATCTTTTTGTTGTCCATTTACTTTCAAACTTTCCCTCTCCTTATAATCTGAATATGGTTGGATTTTTTAGTTTATTTTTCAGTGTAGTCTGACATATGTTTGTTTTAACTAAACTTTAACTATTTACTTAAAATTTAAGTATACAATTATTGATATATATTGATTATTCTACCGTATTTTCATGTGATCTTCATCCCATTTTTCTGACTTCCTTATTTCCTTTTTTCCTTTGATTTGTTTAGATTTTCTTTTTTCAATTGGGAAGTTTACTCTCTATTGCTATTTTATTGTTTGTTTTTTAATTTTTTAGCTATTATTTTTGTTCATACTGAGCTTTACTTACCGTGATCTATTTTTTCCTATAGCACTTACCTAACATATTATACTATTTACTTATTTATGATGCTTATTTTTTAATTTCATGTCTCCTCCCATCCTTATAGAATATAAGTTCTTTATGTGTGTGGAATCTATGCCTTTATTCTTCCCTGCTTTATCCCAAATTCCTAGAAGACTGCCCAACACAGACTCGGCGCTCAATGTATCCTTGATGAATAAATGAAAAAAATAAAATCCAAATCAAGACACATTATAGTAAAACTGCAAAATGTGAACTGAGTAATCAGAAGAATGGAATAGCATTAAACTCTGGTTGAATCTTTTGGCCATTTTGGAGCTGAAGATTATTATTATTAATAAGTTTGGGGGAGATTCTGTGCTATCACTTTATCCTCTTATTCCTTTTATCTCTTTTTTTGAATTTCGATAGAAGCTATTTTAGACCTTTCTAGAAGTTTTTACACCTATTTGTTCATATTTTTGTTTGTTTTTCTGGGTTTATTTCAGGAAAATTTCTTCAGATCTATTATTTAGTTTATTTTTTTCTTCACCAAAGTTTCATCTGTTGTTTAACCAATACATTGAGGTTTTTTTTGTTTTTCACTTTTTTTTTTCATTAGACAAGTTGTGGGGTTAATGGAACAATCATGCATAACATACAGGACTCCCATATACCACACTCTAATTAATACATTGCATTGGTATGGAACATTTGTTACAATTGATGAAAGCACATTTTTATAGTTATACTATTAACTATAGCCCATGGTTTAACTTAGGGATTCACAGTTCGTATAGTGTAATTCCATTGATTTTTTAAAAAAACGTTATTCTGTTACAATATATACAACCTAACATTTTGACTTTTAACCACATTCAGATATATATTTCAGTGCTGTTACTTACATTCACAATATTGTGCTATCATTACCTTCCATTTCCAAAACATTTCCATCATTCTAAATAGGAGCCCTGTACACTGTAAGCCTTAACTTCACATTGAGTTTTCAATTTCATTAAAAAAATTTTTTTTCAAACCTATATAATCATTTTACTAGTATCATTAGGTTTAAATTTTTTTTTGGAAAAAGAATGTAAATATTTGCTAGCCCTTAATACTTTCATTCTTTCTAAGCAGCAGGTATGGTTCAATCCAGCTTTGTGCACATTTAAAAGCACTGGGGTAAACAGTCATTAACCTGAATGTTCTCATTAAGCTTTTCTGATCTATAAGTTAGTTGAAATTTCGGACTCTGTTTTCAACTTAATTTTAAATTAAGACCAAAGCAAATATATTTGGGACCTAGAAGAATATATTTCCAAAATTGTATTATTCAGTTCCTCTTGATTTTATAGTTAGGCTACTAGATCTGTCCAATTCTGAAATGGGTTAAAAGAGTTGCTATATTTTACCTACAATTTAAATGCTATGTTCTAATTGCTTTTTAAAAAACAGCTTTATTGAGGTAAAATTGACACACAAGTTACCTATATTTAAAAATGTACATATCTTAGTTTGACAGAGCTGCCATGACAAATACCACATAAATGTTGGCTTAAACAACATGAATTTATTATCTCATAATTTTAAGGTCAGAAGTCTCAAATCTTGGTGTCAGCAAGGCCATACTTTCTTTCTAAGTCTGTAGCATTCTGGTGATGGCTTGTCACAACCCTTGGGGCTCCTTAACTTTTACCTCTGCGCCATCACATGGTAATGTCCTTGATCTCCTATGGCTTCCTCTGACCAACTTCATCTAGTATTATGGATTAGGACCTACCAAATTCAATTTGGCCACACCTTAACTAATAATATCTTTAAAAGGTCCTATTTTTATATGGGTTCATAGCCACAGAAACATGAATTAAGATTGGAACATATCTTTTGTCAGGTGCATGATTCAATCCCTACCAGTACAATTTGATGAGATTTGCCTGTATATCATTGTGAAAGCATCACCAAATTAAAGAAAATGGACAAATATATTATTTCCCAAAGTTTTCTCAAGCCCCTTAATAACTCCTTTCTGTATTCCCTTTCCCCAGGCAACCACATATCTGCTTTCTGTCACTATAGATCAATTTTGCATTTTCTAGAATTTTATATAACTGAAATCATATGGTATGTACTCTTTTTAAAATCTAACTTCTTTCACGCAGCACAATTATTTTGAAATTCACCCAAGTTGATGCAGAGTAGTATTACATTGTTTATATATGCCACAATTTGTTTATCCATTCATATATTGATAGATTTTTAGATTGTTTGCAGTTCAAGGCTAAAATAAAACTGCAGGGAATAGATATAACTCAATAGTTGAGTACCTACTTCCCGTGTATGAGGTCCTGGGTTCAATTCAGCCATGATATTCTAAGGTTATGTTTGCAACACAGCCATGTTCATTCATTTATGTATTGTCTGCGATTGCTTTCATACTACCATGGCAGAATTGAGTAGTCTCAATAGAGAAAGTATGAAATATCTTATTACCTTCCACTGCTATTTGGTGCATTCCAAATTACGACGATGCAGTTACAACTCATCTGCATTTTAAGTGCCATATTAAAATAAAAGAAGTCCTGCAGGCAAAAAAAAAAAAAAAAAAAGCCCACAAGGCCAATGGGAAATATGGATCTACACAAAAGAAAGGAGAGCACCAGAAATGGTAACTCTATGAAAAGTTAAAATATTTTCTTATATTTTAAGTCTTTTATAATAGACAACTGTCTCTTTAAATAAAATTTATAACAATTTTGCAATATGGAATTTACAACTTATTTAGAAGAAAAATGTATGATAAATTAGCATAAAGTATGTGAGAATAGAAATGGAAGTTTCCTTTCATAAAGTTCTTATACTATTGCAAAGTGATATAATATAGTGTGAAAATAGATGGTGAAATTTAATGGTTGAGGGACACCTGGGTTTTTTCCTACTTTTGGCAATTGTGAATAATGCTGCTGTGAATACTTGTGTGCAGATGTCTGTTTGTGTTACTGCTCTCAGTTCTTCTGGGTATATACTCAGTAGCCCTCAACAGATGAATGGATAAACAAACTGTGGTATATTCACACAATGGATTATTATGCAGCTGTAAGAAGAAATGAAGTCATAAAGCATATGACAACATGGATGAACCTGGAGGACATTAGTTAAGTGAAGTAAGCCAGACACAAAAGGACAAATACTGTAGGATTGCCTAACTATGAACCCAATATATTGTGTAACATTTTGTATGATTTAAAAAAATGTATATGTATCCAGTGCATCTAAGCGAGAAATGTAAAAATGAAAAAAAAGAAAGTTAATGGTGTAAACTCTAAAGCAACCAACAATACCACACTACAAACAGCTAATGAGACAATAAAATATATAAAATGAACTCATAAAATGTACTTAATTCAAAAGAAGGAAAGGAAAAGGGGAAAAAGGAAACAGATGGGAAAAGTAGAAAATGAAAAGCAAGATCATAGATTTAAACCTAATGATATAAATAGTTGCATTAAATGTAAATGGTATAAACCAAGGTTGGAAAATTAGCCAGTGAACCAAATCTAGCCTAACACCTGTTTTTATACAACTTATGAACTAATAATGATTTTTCCTTTTAAAAATAATTATAAAAATTAAAAGAATATTATTTTATGAAATCTATTTTTCCTTTAATTTTTTGTACATGTGGGAAATAGGTATGATAAATTTAATGGCTTTGCCTACAAAAAAACCTTTGATATCTGTGGTGGACTGAATTGTGTACCCCAGTTTGAGCATGTTCTTGGTCTGGGTCTACATTCTGGTAG
This sequence comes from Dasypus novemcinctus, assembly GCF_030445035.2. NCBI lineage: Eukaryota > Metazoa > Chordata > Mammalia > Cingulata > Dasypodidae > Dasypus > Dasypus novemcinctus. Next base: position 40,960,827 of record NC_080683.1, on the reverse strand, counting down.
ATGTGGACCCATTGTAAATAAGATCTCTTCAAGATGTTACCTCAGTTAAAGTGTGGCCCAACTGAATCAGGTTGGCTTTAGTTCAGATTACTTGAGTCCTTTAAATAAGGAGTGTGAAAGTAGGACAGAGAGAAGCCACCTGGAGCAATTCTGGTCAATGGAATCCAGAAGAGAAAGGAGAAGATAACCATAAGCATTGCCATGTTATGGAAAAGTCAAACACCAAGTATCACTGGCAGCCAGCCCAAGAACGTCAGTCTTTGAGGAGAAATCACCACATTGTATTGTGTTCATTTTCATGGTAAGGAAACTTAACATCCTTGTCAATTCTGTTTTTTTTTTTTTAATTGGTGTTTTTTTTTTCTCATTATTGATCATATTTTCCTATGCCTTTGCATGCCTACTAACTTTTGATTGGATGGATGCCAGACATTGGGTAATTCACTTGTTGGATGCTGTATATTTTTATATTCTTATAAATGTTCTTGATTTTGTTTTGGAATGTAGTCATTTTACTTGAAAATTGTTTGATTCTTTTAGGTCTTGATTTTAAGATTTATTAGGTGGTACTAGAGAAACACCTAATCTAGGGCTAATTATTCCCTAGGACTGAGGTAAGATCCTTCTGAGTACTCTACCAAATTTGCATGAATTTTGAAGTTTTCCATTCTGGCTGATGGAAACAGGCACTATTCTTGGCTATGTGTGCATTCTGTGTATTATTGAACCTAAACTTTCAGGTCTGTCTTTCACCTGACTCCAGCAGTTTTCTCAAACATATGTGTTGATTAGTATTCTGCTGATACTTTTGAGAGAGATCCTCTACAGTTTTCCTGTGTTCTCTCTGCTCAGCTCTGTCCTCTCTGGTACTCTACCCAACGAGCTCTTAACCACCATGGTCTTCCTGGACTCTCAGCTCTGTCTTCTCATCCTCTAGAGTTTGCTGGGCTCTGTCTAAGTTCACTCTCCCTGTGCTGCTGCCTGGAAATTCTCTCAAGTCATTGAGATGGGACAATTTTAGAGCTGTCCTCATCTGTTGTTTCACTTTCAGGAATCACTGCCTTCGCTGCCTGACGTCCAATATCTTAAAAGTATTGTTTTTTTTTAGTGTCTTAGTTTTCTAGAGCTTCTATAACAAGGTACTATAAAGTGGGTGGTTTAAAACAACAGAAATTTATTGTCTCACAGTTCTGGAAGCAGGATGTCTGCAATTAAGGTGATAGCTAGAAGTCTGAAATCAAAGTGTTGGCAGTTGAAGTCTGTAGGGAAAAATCTGTTCCATGGTTCTACTAGCTCTGATGGTTTGCCAGGAATCCATGCCATTCCCCCTCTGTGTCTCTGGGTCCAAATTTCTTCTTATAAAGATAGCAGTCTTACTACATTGAGAATCTATCCTACTCTAAAATCACCTCATTTTAATTCCATCTGTAATGACCCTATTCCAAATAAGGTTCTTTTCTGAGGTACTGGAGATTAGGACTTCAACATATCTTTGTGGGGGGACAAATTTCAATCCATAACATTTAGTTTTCTCAGTAGGAGGGTAACTCTGATCCCTGTTACTATAACTTGGCTAGAAGCAGAAGAGGTGACCTCCAAGAAGACACTGAGCCTGCCCTTAATAGCAAGTGAAAGCATATTCCAGACAGAGGAAACAGCTAATGAAAAGGTTTGGGATGCAAAGGAGCTTGGTGTGTTCTAATAAAAGACCAAGGGTGAGCAGTGAACAAAAGGGCAAATGGCCTTTGATGAAGGTGGAGAGGAATGTAGGGCCCTAATCATGCAAGGACTTTCTCTTTGCATTTTAAATATATAAGTTTGTAGGTATAGGCTGGCAACCTTTGTATCACTTTTATGAATTGTGCCTTTTACTTTCATATAATGTTCTTTAATTCCACTTGGTCTTTTGAACTTTAATTTTACCTAGTCCGAAATTAATACTGTGAGTCATATATTTTGTAGCACTTGTCTAGAATTGCTTTACCTACCTCTTGTTTGTGCTATACCTTTATCATTTTGTTTTTACTGTTTTTTTTTTGTAAACGGTGCATTTGTCTCATTTTGATTTTTAGATAAATCTGACAATCTCTTTGTTTCTAAAGGCAGAGTTTATTCTAGTATCTCTACTTTCTATTTTCTCTAAGGATTAATACATTCTATTCTATTTCATTTAAGTGTATGATTTACTTTATATTGCTTTTTCCTCTTCTCTAGTTTTTAAGTTTGGATCAATTTACTGTTCATTTTTTTCTTTGTTAATTTGGAAGATCACCTACAGTCCATTAATTGTAACTTTTCTCTGAACTCATAATTTGTCTCTATTTCTCTATCATTTGAAAATACATTGCCAACAATTGTACCTGTTAAGACGTTCTCTTTCCCCATAAAGTTGTTCTATTTTCTTCAGCTTCCAACTCCCATTAGATGAGACTTTGAGAATATTTTCACTCTGCTCTTCTCTTCCTTCTGTCCACCTCACTCTCACTACTACAAAATATATCTGGAAAAATTTTAATTTCCTCATATCCTTTGTGCCACCTCAATTCTTAGATTTTTACAAATTAGTAGAGCAAATCATTATTAGAAATTTCCCTTGACTTTTCTTTGTATAAACTATACCATGTTAAGGGTGCTCATTTTACATTTAAAGATAACCTCTTCAGAAACACTAGCATTGTCCATGCAGATTTATCCTTGTTGTCCACTGCTTTTTCTCTTCCTTAAACTATCCCATCTTGAGATCTCTGTTCTGCTCCAGTTTTTATGTCTGAGTAAAGTTCTTTCTAGAGTGTTTTTCAGTTGGAAATATAATATTCTCTCTGAACACTTACATATTCACAAATATCTTTTAGGCTGTCTGGTGAATAATTTTTGGACTGGATATAGAATTCTTTGATTACATTGCTTTTCTCCTGTTATTTGCCCATGGTCTTTTGTTTAAAAAAAAAAAGACCCAGCTTAATATTGAATTCTCATAACCAATACTGGGAGCAAGAAAATGTGGAGGATCAAAGTCTAGATTTATTCCGCTGCTACTCCCACTACTTGTGTTATATAAGAGTAGCCCAATGCTAACTGTATTAGTCAGGGTTCTCTAGAGAAATAGAAATGACTGGATATATGTATCTCTCTCTCTCTCTCTCTCGATAGATAGATAGATAGATATAGTAAATATTATGAAATATATTATAGGAATTGGGTTATGTGACTATGGGGATAGGCAAGTACAGATTCTGCAGGGCAGGCCACAAGCTGGGAATTCCAATGAAGGTTGTCAATGAATTCCCCAGGAGAAGCTGGCTGGCTTAAGTAGAGATGGAAATTCTCTTTTGAAATCATCACTTCTTTTAAAGCCTTCAACTGATTGGATGAGTCTTCTCTCATTGCTGAAGACAGTCTTCTTAGTTCATTGTAGATTTAATCAGCCATAGTTGCAATGTATTTTCTGATAATTTAAATCCATTAAACATCCTCACATAACAATCAGGCTAATGCCTGCCTCACCAGACAACTGGACACCATAACCTGGCCAAGTTGACAAATTCACTACCACACTAATGTAAGTCTTTTTTTCCTAAGTAATTTGCTAATTTGTCTAAAATTAGATTTTTTTTCCCTTTGTCCCAAGTGCTTGAAAATTATACCAGAATATGCCCAGGTGTGTCTCCTTCCCATCAATCCTTTCTGAACTCATTGAGTCATTATAATCTATGGGTTCAAGATTTCAATTTGGGTAACTATTCTCTAATTACACATTTAAACAATTTCTTCTCTTCCATGTCTTTGTTTTTTTCTCTAACTGGAAACTTCTATATTTTCGTGTTGTATCTCATGACCCTATCATCCAACTCTCTTATCTTTTCCATTACTCCATCTGTGGTAGGCATGATACTATTCTTCCCAAGAAGTCCCTGTCCTAGTCCCTGGAAACAGTAAATGTTGCTGTGCAGAAGTAACTAAATAAAAGATCTTGAGATGGGAGAGATTATTTTGGATTATCCAGGTGGCTAATTTAATCATAAGCATCCTTGTAATAGAGAAATGAGGGATCCAGAAAGAAGAAATTACACTGCTGGCTTTGAAGATGGAGGAAGGAGCCACAAGCAAGGAACTGAGGTAGCCTCAACAATCTGGAAAAGGCAAAGGACCACATTCTCCTCTAGAGACTCCAGAGGAACACAGTCCCACAGACCCATTTTAGACTTCTGAACTTCATAACTATAAGGTTATATATTTAAGTTCCCGAGTTTGTTGTAATTTGTTAGAACAACAATAGGAAACTAATGTGTTTTTTCCTCCCTAAACTGTAGTTTCAGATATTTCTTATACTGAACTCTCAGGCCTCTAATTCAAGAACAAAAAACAGTCTCTTCTTCAATTCTCTTACTAAAATACTTAATTGATAAATTGTTTTTTTTTTTAACTCCAGAAATTCCTTTCTGCGCACTCTTAAGCCTCCTTAAGCACACATGTTATTATTTTATTCATGTTATCATCTGCCTTCCCCAGGTGTAAGGTTTTACCACAGGTATTCTGGTATTCTGTCCTGACTAATCTCTTTCTCATTGATAAGCCTTATTTGTCATGGTGTTGTTTTGCTTTGCCATCACTGGGAATTCCATAGGTGATGGAGGGTACAGCTATTTTCAAGGGAGTACACTGTGTATGCCCTGGTCCAACTGTTCAGAAGCAGGTAGGTTGTGAGTTTCTCAGCCAAGGCACCTGAAGGAAGCCTTCCAGCCTTCTAGTCTCCTTGTATTTTCCCAGTCTCCAGGGCATGGAGGACCCAATCCACCATTTCAACTCCTTCTTGTTCTCCTTGGGCCAGGGAATCTCCATATACTGATTGAAGGCTGCTGTTGACTTTTCCACCTGGGATTCATAGGTAACTCTGGTATGATCAGAGTCCCCACTTGGGACCTTCTCATGCTGGTTTCCAGGGGCCAACAGCACCCAAGGGTTAGCCCCAGACTATTTCTTTTACCTGGGATGACCACTGAGTCCAAGGCTTCAGGTGGATTTGGTTGCCTGTTGACACCTGCAGCTATTTGACTCAGGAGGGGCATGATTATTGGAATTGATACTGGAAAAGGATGCTACATTCAGGTTATTACCATTCTGGAATCTTAGGTTCCTGGATTTTTAAATTATTTAAGTATTTTAAATATTTAATTATTCTTCCTATGTTCCATTTTTTCATAATATTTATAAAATTAAAAAAAAAGTTTTCATAAAATTCAATTTATACCAACATTAACTATGTTTTCCCAATGGTGTCATCTCCATTCAGAAATTTTCTTCAAACCTAGTATTCTGGAGTGTGTGCTTACATGGCTTTCAGAAAATGTTAATACATTTTAAGATATTTTGCAGAGCTGAGAATTTCATTTTATTGACTTTCTATACAAGTAATACCTTGGTTCATTCATTTTGACTGCTTATAAATCAGAGAAATGTAACTCCTTTAATCTGCTTGGTCCAGAGCAGAAAAATGTCTATTTGTTCATTTTCTATCCCTTTAAATATAACCCTCTTGTGTAATTGTAATTTTGCAGAATCCTTCTTACTTATAGCTGGTGTTTTGTTTTTTGGTTTTTTTTTAACTTGAAACATGGTAATGTCTATTGTAATCTTGGTTACCTTTTTATGTACGTTTGAAGCTTTTTCTTAATTCTGTTTTTATTAGTGATGCCAACATCCATTTGTTTTCTTTGGAAAATGCTGTCATTTATACTTAGGATTCCATGTTTTATTCTCCCTAATCTTTTAGAAATTTTAAAAATATTTGTATTTGTTCCTTTGGTGACTAGGATATGTTTATAACTTTCATCTTTTATTTTGCTGATGTAACATTTTGGCATGAGACCAGCTATACATGGTTACAGATGAAATGAATATGTGGCTATTATGTGCTAGGAATAATTGCAATAACTATATTTTATTCTTCACAGTAAGACTTAAGGCTATTGTATTACACAACTCTAGGGTAACATTTACTTTCTATCTCCCAGGCTTGTACACAGAATGATTCTGACATAACATTAAAACATACCATTGATCTGATTTTACAGATGAAGAAACTTATATTCAGAGAAGTTTGGGTGATTTTCTTATGATCACATAGATAAACAACCAAACCGGTTTCAGTCCCAGACTCTATACTCCAAGTTTCATATGGCCTCCGCTTCATCCTACAGCAGCTTCCCATAATAACTGGCTCTTGGCTGCCTACAACAGTGATTTTATTTGGTCTATTGCAGATTTCGTTTAGTTTTTATTCTATCCCAGCCTGCTCTTGTTTAATAGATGTCCTGTCCCTTTTTATCTCTTAGAGAATAGATTTTATCCCTTTTCTAAAATCTTCTTGCAGCAAATCTATTTCAGGCTATTTCAGGGTTATGTTTATCTCTGAGCTCCCACAGTTGTATTCTGTTTTAGTGTTACAAAAGTTTTTCAATGATCCCAGATTACTTTTTTTCTGTTTACTCATACCACCTTGAATTTAACCTGTGGGGCTTTGTGTTTCTGCTGAAAATGGTCTTTGTGCTAGGTATTTCATACCTAGTCTCCTTTTTTCTTTTTCCTTAGGCAGGAACTGAGATACGGTTATCTACAGTTTTTTCTTGTTTGCCTGTTTACTTTCTTTTGAGAAATCTAAATCTGCAGAACATGACAATTCATAAGCTTATGTTAATATTCCATTTTTTTTTAAGAGGATGATTCCCCTTTAAAGAAATAATATTTTTGTTATATAACGTATCCTCAAATTGCCCAACTCCAAATAAGGCAGGAATATTTTCCTGTGTCAAAATTAGATCTGTTCTTAATTACTATTTTTTAAATTCTACATTCTAGAAAATGGAAGGTTGGAAACTTGATTATTCTTAGATTTTCTCACATTTCCATGAACAAGAAACCACTCAGTTTCTGCAAAATATCCATATACCTTGTCTCTTCCAACTGGATATGGGTTTATTTTTTAAGCTGCCTGCTTATCTGATAATACCAGTGGAATATTCCAGTTGTTCATTAAACTACTTTGTTTTGAAGGGTATATCTTGGAGCAGGAAAGAAACTAAACTAATCAGTGTTGCATGTTGCTGTCAATTGACTTATGTGAAATGAAACTGATGACCTGGCCTTACAATATACATATAGCTCTTGCTATGACAATAAATTCTACATGTGAAGAATAACTTTCACCAAATATATAAAGAAATAAAAATATTTTTCTATTGTTCCAGACCCAGTTGTTTCTTAATGTACTTTTAAAACTTTTTATTTTGAAACACTTTCAAAATTACAGGGCAGTTACAAAAATAGTACAACCCTCCTACAGAGAACTCCAACATACTTGTAATTCCCAGATGCCCAAATCCACCAATTTTAACATTTTGCCACATTTCCATATCATTCTATCCATCTATCTGCCTATTCATCTATCCATTTCTGAACACTTGTGTGTAGGTGGTGTACATGATGCTCCTTGAATACTTAATACTGCCATGCACATTTCCTAAGACGAAGGATATTCACTTATGTAACCACCTCAAGTGTGGTTATCAAGCTCAAGAGATTTAACGTTCATATAAAGCTTGTGGTCTATATTCCAATTTTTTTCATATTTCATAATAATATCACTTTCAAGTTGTTTTTTTTTTTAAAGATTTATTTATTTATTTCTCTCCCCTTCCCCCCCCCCCCCCCCCACCCCGGTCGTCTGTTCTCTGTGTCTATTTGCTGCGTCTTCTTTGTCTGCTTCTGTAGTTGCCAGCGGCATGGGAATCTGTATTTCTTTTCGTTGCATCATCTTGTTGTGTCAGCTCTCTGTGTGTGCAGCACCATTCCTGGGCAGGCTGCACTTTCTTTCATGCTGGGCGGCTCTCCTTATGGGGCGTACTCCTTGCACGTGGGGCTCCCCTACACGGGGGACACCCCTGCGTGGCACGGTACTCCTTGCGTGCATAAACACTGCACATGGGCCAGCTCCAAACGGGTCAAGGAGGCCCGGGGTTTGAACCACGGACCTCCCATGTGGTAGACGGATGCCCTAACCACTGGGACAAGTCCACCATCTCAAGTTGGTTTTTAAGGTGGCTTTGGCCCTACCTTAATTCTTCCACTGAACTGTTCTGATTTAAAATGATTTAGACTAGTTCAAAATGACATCTGTGCTATTCCATTTTTTTTTGTTAGATTTATTTCATTAACTGATAAAGGGATTATATCTTAGGAGTGAGTAGTTTTCAACAAATCTATTCAGTGGTTATCAGTACATTTTTAATTATGTTTTTGCTTTCAAACAAAATTCCAATGATTAATTTAAATAAGTTTTTAACTGAGAACAAATTCTGTTATTAGAGTCCTACCTTCTCCCTTCCAGGGATGTAAATGAGCAGTGAAATACAGGATCACTAAATCTACTAAACTACATTACCTGTTAAATGCATGAAGCAGGTCACCTAAAAAAATGTCAACTAGTTGGGCAGGTGTGACAAGGATCTTGAGTAGATCTATTAAAAGATGTGATGAGAAGTAAAGGCAAAATTGCAAAAAAGGTATTAAGGGCTGAGAGATGAAAGGTGACAAAACCTCAGAATGGAAATGAAATGATTGGTAACATGCTCATGAATAACGATATCTATAAGAGGCTGCTCCTATCTTGTCCTCAACTGAGCTTGCCTGGTGAATCACTACATCAGGTCTAAGCAAATGGATCCCCATAGAAATCAATGTGCACAATATCAGAGATATCAGATATCAGTTTTTTAAAGCAGTCTTGGGACTTATGCAAATTTGATAGAGCAATTTACATGGGATGGGAAGGATATACAGAATTGAGGAATTCTTAAACATGGAAGAATTAATTGGGAAGAAAATTTGTTACAGGAAGATTGAGTTCATAATTTATAAGGAGCTAAAAACTACCTACCCCACAGCAATGATACCCCTAATACAAAATTCCAGTATGCTCTGCTACACTAAATTATGTCCTTTCTTTAACAGTGCGTATTGGTTCTTGTGCAGCACTCCTTGAGGATAAATAGAAAAAGATGAAATTAAAATCTGGGAATATAAACCAGAGATAAAACCAATAGCAGAGGGGAAGTAAAGGTTCTTGTAACAAAGGCTTGGAGAGATGAAGAAAATTGAAGGTACTAGAACCACGTAGAGATTTAGCAGTACTGCAAGGATATTATCATGGCAATAGCTTTGCTGCATATTTATGTAGTTTGGATGGGACTCTTGAGAAACATCTCTTCAATATTCCCCAATCTAAAAAGCTACCCTAATCATCTCACTGTCCATTCTCCAGATGTCTTACACACTTAACCACTGGGACAAGCCCTCCCTACTCCTCAAGATGTTAGTAAATGAATAAAAATCAGTGCAGGCATCAGAATTCTCAATGACCATTCCAGCCCATGACCACTTTTGCTTTTCTCTTAGATTTCCTTTCCTAGTTTCTAAGCTCATTATGATTTGGTCAGCCTATTTTCAAATTTGATAAAATCCTTATCATTCCTTTACACCTGCTTCAGCAGGAAAACTTCCATTTTTCTGGACATTATTCAGGTTACTCTGTATATCTGTATTTCAGACATAATATTGAGGTTCAGGAGAAGTGAGTGCCAACTGAGTCATCAAATCTGAAAAACATTAAAAATTTGTATGTTGGACCAGACGTAGAAATAATACTCCCAGAATGCACTTTACCTCAAATCTGGATATACCTTATTAGGTATATTAGATCCAAAATGAGAAAAAGGAGATGGGAGACACAAGTTATAGGGTTCCCTCTGTCTCCCAAATGGCCAGTACTGACTCATAAAACTTTCAGGAATGTGGGGTGATACTCTTGAGGGAAAGCATAGCTCTTATCCTGGGTATTGCAGCATCCTTCCCAAATCCCTATCATCAGTTCTGGTCTATGACAAGCTAGAAACAATATCATCAATGACTTTAAAAATATTGATTCATGCCGCTGAAGGCCTCTCACTTTCCTTAGATCACTCCTTAGCTGGGTACTTTCCAGGGCATTTCCTCCACCCACTTCTGGCCTACCATTGATGGCAGGGGACCACAAAATTTCCCTAGATCTGAAGATTTAACGGCCACTAAAGAATTAGCAAGCCCTACATAGTTTTGCTCCTGTTTACTCCTCTCACCTCATCCCTTATGCTTTCATGACATTAGCCTTCTTTCCTTTCCTCAGACATGTCAAAACATGTCATACCATTCCCACCTCAGGGCCTTTGTACCTGCTATCCATTATGCTCTGACTCCAACTCTTCATGTGACTGACTCCTTCTCATTTTGTCAGATTCAAAGAGGTCATCTCTTCAAAGAGCCCTTTCTTAATTATCCTATCGAAAGCAATATCCCCTCACCAGCAGTGTATCCTACTTTATTTTTTTATAAGACTTATCAGAATTACATTTACTTGATTATTGTCTGTCCATGCCAATTAAAATGTAAGCTTTATGAGAGCAGGGACCTAATTTATACTATTTATGGCTTCATACCCAGCCTGTGACATAGAGACTAGCATATACTAAGTGCTCAGTAAATATTTTTGAATTTAAAAATGAACAAATGTTAGTCACACCCTTCTGTCACACCTCATACAGGGCAAGGTCTACATCTCGGGAAACCCAAATGCCCCTGAAAATCTGGGATACAGTTAGGAAAGAGCATCCACCTCTGGTGAAGAGGAATTCTATGTTTTGGTTCCACATCTCCCCATTGCTGCCCATAAGCACAAAGACAAGTGGGTTGCTGGCATCCATCCCTTGAAAGACACCTGTATCAGTCTAGGTTCCTGCAGGAAACAGATGAGAATGGATTTAAAAGGTATGGACAGTCTGTAGAAAAAGGAACAAGGGAGTGTTAGATGACTATGGTCAAATGTTAGCTCCTTTACATTCTAATTGTGTAATTTCCTCATAGGTAAAATGAGATCAGGGATATTTGTTGTGCAGATTAAATAACTTAAGTAAGTTAATATGTGTAAAATGCTTAGAAGAGTCCCTGGAAAATAGTTAAGTCCTCAACAGATGTTAGCTCTTATTATAGGCTTCTTCTTGTCTTCAGTGTCCTGATGTGGAATAGTCCCTATTCTCTCAGAAATGGCATCAAGATATAAAATGAATTGCTTGGCCAGGTCAGTAGCTGCAGTGACAGGACTTTAAACTGATCATTGCAAAGTCCATGACAGGCCTCCTCTATCAATCGAAAAGGATTCTTGGGGGCCGGCAAACCGTAGTTTGGGGTTGCCTCTTTCTTATTAATGCACAGGTTTAATACTTGATATCTTCAGGTTGGACCAAAAAAGGGATTTATTCTCCAGAAAAAAATTTTTTTACAAACTTTCTGTGAAACACTGTACTCAGGACTACCTTTAGTTACCTGTAATTAATGGGTTGGAGTCCATTTTTCAAAGTTGAAGCTCATTTCTTATAACTCTCTCATGCTCTGAAGCTTTCACATGAGACATAACAGAATGGGCATTTGTCAAAGAACAACTCTCAGGAAGTCCAGTGCCTTCAGGAAGGAAAGTTCAAGCTCTTCCAAGGTCCTGATGACTACAGTCAGGTGAGTTAACTAACACCCTCAGGACACTCATATCCACAGTCTCTTTTTCCATCATCTGCTAGAAAGTAACAGTACCCTTTAAGATCCCTTGGAGCATTATTTTGTATTCCCCATGAGGAGATGAAAACTGTCTAAAACTGTCTTTTATTTGCCTCTTCTGCTTTATGTTTTTGCTAATGCCCATTCATCAAGTCTAGCACTAAATCTGCTAACTTTCTAGCAGCCTAGGGTACACTGTAGAATGTCATTGTAGATATCAGTGATGCTTACGTAGCCGGATTTTATACAATTTTTTAAATTTGTAAAATAAAATCCCATTACATATTAATGGGAAAAAAAATTAACAAATTCTGATTTGGGTCTTTGGATGTATATAAGTCTACACTGAATCACCCAGTTCCAAATATCTTTTTACTTAACACCTCATTGAAAGAATAGAGGATTAAGATCCAACAATGGGAGTTTGGCCAGCTGAGCCACTTTGAATCCTAAAAAAGTCCCAGCCAGTGTTGAAGCAGACTCAGGGAGATGGGAGGGGAGATGTGATCAGGCAAGCTGTCACATCCAACTGCCCTGGGAGAGAGAGGAACTAGGTCAGTGAGGGGGTAGGCGGACACATGTCTAACCAGTCTGGGAGAAAATGAAGCCAGGAGAGATAGTCAGCAAACTGTTAGAAGACCAACTTGCCTGAGGGAAAAGAGGGCAGAGAGAGCTGGATAAGCTTTCTGAAGCCTACCTAACTTGTAGAGTGATTATAGTTCAGTGGAGGAATGCCTCCCTTACCTATACTAGTTCCCTGGGTCAGTTCCCAGTTTTAGTGACATCAAAGGTAGTACATCTGAAATTGCACAGATAGTAAAACAGACAGATAAAAAATCAGCTGGGATTTGAATTGAATGACAACATGAAACACACGACCATACACATTATAGGTATCCCAGAGGAAGAAGAAAAAGGAAAGGAGGCAGAAGGAGTGTTGGAAAAAATAATGACTGAAAATTTCTGATCTCTTTTGAGGGATGTGGATGTACATGTTTGGGAAGCAGAGGACACTCCAAATCATATAAATCTTAACAGGCTTACCCTGAGACATATGCTTATAAAATTGTCAAATTCTCAAGACAAAGAGAAAATACTGAAAGCAGCAAGAGAAAAGACATCCATCATCTACAAGGGAAGCTCAATAAGAGTAAATACAGATTTCTCATCTGAAACCATGGAGGTGAGAAGACAGTGGTATGACATAGTTAAGATGCTGAAAGAAAAAGTTAAACTGCTAGCCAAGAATTCTGCATCCAGTGAAGCTGGCATTCAAAGATGAGGGAGTGTTTAAAATATTCACAGATAAACAAAAATTGAGAGTTTGTCAATAAGAAACCTGCCCTTCAAGAAATACTGAGAGGTTTGCAGGTTGCAAGGACAAAACAGGAGAGAGAGGGTTTGAAGAGAGTCTAGAAAGAAAGATGATCAGTAAGAATAACTAAAAAGATAAAAGAAGAAATAAAAACCAAATACGACATATATAAACCTAAAGAAAAAATGGCTAATGTAAGTACTGCCTTTACAGTAATAACACTGAATGATATTGGGTTAAACTCTCCAATCAAGAGACACAGACTGGCAGAATGAATAAGGTAATATGACCCATCTATATGCTGTCTACAAGACATTCACCTTTGACCCAGGGATACAAGGAGGCTGAAAGTGAATGGTTGGAAAATAATTTTATATGCAAACAATTATCAAAAAAGGGCAGGAGTAGCTGTGCTAATATCAGACAAAACAGACTTCAAATGCAAAACATTGTAAGAGACAAAGAAGGACACTACACATTAATAAAAGGGATAATCTATCAAGAAGAACAATCATAAACATTCATGCACTGAACCAGGGTGCCCCAAAACACAAGGCCAATCACAAGTGATGAGATTGATTCTATCATCAAAAACCTTCCAAATAAGAAGAGCCCCAGTCCATATGGCTTCATAGTGAATTTTACCGATCATTCCAGGAAGAATTAACATCAATCCTGCTTAAACTCTTCCAAAAAATAGAAGTGGAGGGAACATTGTCTAACTCATTCTATGGTGCCAACATCACCCTAATACCTTTCTAATGAACCTGGACGCTAAATCCTCAACAAAATACTTGCTAATCATATTCAACACACATCAAATGAATTATACACCATGACAAAGTGGGACTCATCCCTGGTATGCAAGGATGGTTCAATGTAAGAATATCAATATTCTTGATATTAATAGATGGACAGAAAAAAATCACATGATCATCTCTATTGATACAGAAAAAGCATTTGACAAAACACAGCAACAGCCTTTCTTGATAAAAGACTTCAGAAGAACAGAAGGAAACTTTCTCAACATGATGAAGGGTATATTCAATGGTGAAAAATCATATTCAATGGTGAAATGCTAAAGACTTTGCCTCTAGAATCTGTAACAAGACAAGGATGCCCACTGTCACTGTTCTTATTGAACTCTGTATTAGATGTACTTGCTTGAACACTTAGGCAAGAAAAAGAAATCAAAGGCATACAAATTGGAAAGGAAGAAGTAAAAATTTTACTATTTGCAGATGACATGCTTCTATACATAGACAGCTCTGAAAAACCTACAACAAGACTTCTAGAGCTGATAAACGAGTTAAGTGGCAGGATATAAGATAAACATGGAAAAATCATTAGCATTTCTCTACACCAATAATGAGCAATCTGAGGAGGAAATCAAGAAAAAAATTCCATTTATACTAGCACCTAAGGATGTAAAGGACTTGTACATGGAAAATTATATAACATTGTTAAAGAAAATGAAAGAAGACCTAAAAACTTAACTGAGAGTTCTGGTATAGATCCTCACATATACTGTCAACTGATTCAACAAGGCCACTAAGCCCACTCAACTGGGACAGAATGGTCTCTTCAAAAATGGTGCTGGGAGAAACAGATATTCATATCCAAAAGAATGAGAGAGGAACACCATCTCACACCTTATACAAAAATCAACTCAAGATGGATCAAAGATCTAAATATAAGAGCTAAAACCATAAAAACATTGGAAGAGAATGTTAGGAAGCATCTACAGGAACTTATAATAGGAAAATGTTTCATGAACTTCACACCCAAAGCACAAGCAGCAAAAGAAAAGATAGATAAACGGGATGTTCTCAAAATTAAAAACTTTTGCACCTCCAAGGAATTTGTCAAGAAAGTAGAAAGACAGCCTATATAATGGGAGAAATATTTTGTAACCATATATTAGTTATTATGGAAATGCAAATCAAAGCTATAATGAAATATCATCTTATACCTATTAGACTATCGGCTATTTAAAAAACAGAGAACTACAAGTGTTGGAGAGGATGTGATGGAAAGAGGACCTTCATTCACTGCTGGTGGGAATGCAGAATGGTGCAGCCATTGTGGAGGATGGTTTGACAGTTCCTCAGGAAGCTACCTGTTGAACTGCCATATGATTCAGTAATCTCATTGCTGGGTATATACCCAGAAGAATTGAAAGCAGGGATATGAGCAGATATATGCACACCAATGTTCATAGTGGCATTATTCACTATTGCCAAAAGTTGGGAGCAACCAAGAGTCCATCACAGAGGGATGGATAAGCAAATTGTGGTATATATACACAATGGAGTATTATGCACCTGTAAGAAGGAATGAAGTATCGACACGTGGGACAGTATGGGTGCATCTTGAAGACCTTATGCTGAGTGAAGTAAAAAACCAGTCACTAAAGGACAAATATTACATGACCTCACTGATATGAATTTAGCAAACTGAGCAGACTCACAGAGCTAGGGTCTGGAAGATAGGTTACCAGGCAACAGACAGGGAGTAGAGAGGTGAGCCAAATATTCAATATGGGAAAAACCTACGATAAGGTCGAGGGGGGTGATTTGGCAGTGGAAGGGGGTGATAGAGGTGCATGGATGTGAGTGGGGTTGACAGTGCTGGAATGTGAGGGTGCACAGGGTGGGGGTGTTGGGTTGGACTATCTGTGGGGGGAAGCCTGGAGGAAGGAACAGGTAAATTTGGGGACTTTTAAGCCTGTGGTTAAAACTACAATGATGGGAATGTTCTTTTAGCAGCTATGACAAGGGAGGGTTATTGGTGCAAGGCATTGGTGGTGGGGAGAAATGGGGGAAAGGGTGTACCTGGGGCATGCTTCTATGGAATATGAAAGTGTTCATCTTGTCATAGGGTATTGTCTCAGTGGGTGGAGATCCACACAATGAACAAGAAATATTTAAACTCCCACACTAGAGAGTCCTGCTAGATTCTCAAATAGGGGGGTAAAACCTCTGGAGAACATAGGCAGTGCTTAATAAAAGAAGATAGACAAATATGTCAAGCTCTCAATATTAATGCATTTAACTATGAAACTTATTCTTCAAAAATTGCAAGCTAGACATTATATTGGGATTGACTTTACAGGAAGTTTTGGATCACAGAGTGGTTCAACAATGGCAGCAGAGGAATACTGATATAGGATGTTATTGACAGGATATATATGGTTGACAGGGAGTTATACAGGGCATATGCCCAGGGTATATAGTAATGTCTAGATATACTCATAGTGGAAACAATTATAAACAATAGCTGGGGGGGGGGGTACTGGGCCCCTGGCTGGGGGGTCACTGTCGTGGACCCTGGGGGAGCAGTGGCAGTTCCCCAGGTGCAACAGCAAGAACCAGGAAGGAAGGAGGGCCCAACAGTGGGCTCCTGATACTTATGGCTATCCTTTTGAGCCTATACACCTCCAATAAGAATAAGGCCTAGAGTAGCACTGTGCCTGGGAGTTTCCTCCTGACAGCCTTCATGTTACTCAAATGTGGCCACTCTCACAGCCACACTCAGCATGTAAATGCAGTGCAGTCCCCCCAGCGTGGGACATGACACCCGGGGATGAGCCTCCCTGGCACCGAGGGATCACTACCACATATCAGCTGAAGATGCAACTAGAAAAGGACCTTGAATTAAAGGTTCAACACGGATCAGCAGAATATCCCTGTCTACATATAATAACATGACTTCAAAATGCTGTTGACCTAATATAAGGGGGAAATGGAAAGGAGAAATGAGAATATAAGGCTATGAGTCTCTAAAAAAGAGTCTGGAGATTGTCAGAAGGAATGCCCTTATGCACAAATGAGCAGAGTCTCAGAGACAGATAAAGTAGATACAACCCCATGTATTGGTTCTTTTGAGGAATAAAGAGACCCATGGGTTCTATGATCATGGCAGATGGGGTTCACTGCCATGGCAGATGGCCCTTCTCTGGAGCTGGTGTTTCTGTGTGATGGAACTGGACTCAGAGGGGATCTCTTTTCACAAGACTTTCATGCTACTTTAATGGAATTGTAGTTGGTGCTGGGGTTTTAGATATATTTAGGGGATTTGAATCTCTGGACTGATAATATGACACCCAGGCCCAGAGCCTCAACAGACTTCAGCTCCTACACTTTGATTTATTGGACTTACCCCACTCAGCTAACATGGAGTTGAAGAAGGTCAACCACCACACCATGGAGCCTAGAGTGTCTACAACTGAAAGCAGGAGGAGTGCGTCCAGTGTCCATGTGGAATCTAAGCCCCCACTTGACATAGATGTGCAATGGACACAACCAATCCAATGTCCACAGAGAAAATGTGGAATGGGTGTGGGAAGGGTAGCCATAGAGGCTGCTGGGTTTGGGGAATGGGAGGAAGAGATGAGATGTGGAGGCATTTTCGGGACAAGGAGATGTCCTGAATGGTGCTTCATGGACAATTACGGGACATTGTAGATCCCCCCAGGGCCCACTGGATGGAACATGGGAGAGTGTGGGCTATGATGTGGACCATTGACTAGGGGTGCAGTGATGCTCAGAGATGTACTTACCAGATGCAATGGATGTGTCACGATGATGGGATAGAGTGTTGCTGTGGGGGGAGTGGGGGGTGGGGGCGGTGGGGTTGAATGGGACCTCATATTTTTTTAATGTAATTTTTAAAAATAAATAATTAAAAAAAAATTGCAAGCTAGTAGTTACCATGGTGATGTACTGCAAAAAAATTAGTATTAAGAATTGTGAATTCATAAGCTTTCTAATCAATAGTCTCTGCCATTTTAGCCTAGAATTGTGAATGATTAACTTGTCCTTTGTCCTTTAGAATGTTATAATGCTGCTTGCTATGCAGACAAGCCCATCTACCCAAAAAACAAATGTTTAAGAAGAACTAAATACCAAGTGTGATATTTACATGTCCTGTTTGTACCGCCTGTAAAACTGAAAGGTTCAGTGTAATGTAAATAGAATAGAACATAGACCCCTTGAGACACTGTCTCTCCTACGGAAGACAGTCACCCCTGCCCGATGGATTCAGTTACTTTCGATGAGGTCATTCCTCACAAGTTGCAAGACTCATTGGAGTTCTGAGGTTCGGAACCCCTTAAAAGGGATGGTCCCCAACCTGCCAGTTGGAGCCTCACTCAGAAGGGGATGCTCTGCCTGCGACCATTTTTCCAATCGGGACTCTGATCAGCTGCAAAGGGGCTTCCCAGCCACGTTCGAGTTCACATGGTGAGTTTTCACCCGACTTGGTGAGTGTTTGTATATACTTTTATTCTTTTATTCCTATGTCTTTGATTAGTTTCTTTTGTGATTGCTCAATTGTTACAATCATTTGCTATAACAACAAAATCATCTGACTGAATAAAATTGCCTTTGTCTAGCATTTAGAGTTTTTGCCTCTTGCAAAACATTTGGCATAGTCAGCAGTATTCATTAATGTTAACCTTTATTTAGCAGAACACAGGGGTTCCAAAGAGAGGGGGAAGAAAGAATGCATGGAGCATAGGGATTTTTAGGGCATTGGAATTTTTTCTGCAGGATCATATAATGATGGATACAGGCTATGATGCACTTTGTTAGAACTTATAAAATTGTATGAGCACAGAATTTGAGCCATAATGTAACCAATGACCTTGCTTAGTGGCAATGTTTCAATATTTGTTCATCAATAGTAAGACGTTATTAATAGGGGGAAATGTGAGAAGGGGAGTGAGTAGAGTATATGGGAATCCCCTACATTTTCTATGTGATTTTGGTTACCTAAAGCTTCTTTGAAAATAAAGTGAGAAAATAAGACACTGGGGGAACATAAAGAAAACATTTTCACTCTATATAAAAGATAACAGATCTTAAGGGGATGAAAGACACAATGCCAAATTTTTTAAAAAAAATTTTATATATTTTTTAATTTAATTTTTAACTTTATATTTTTTACAATTTTTATTTATTTATTTGGCCTTGTTTTAGGGGGAGGTTTTGGATTGTAGAAGAGTTGCAACTGTGGCAGGGGAAGATCATTGGCACAGGGTGTTGATGGTGGAGGGAAGTGTGGAAAGCAGTGCCTCTATGGAATATGCATGTATTTAAGTGGTCAGGGGGTATTGTCTTAGTGGGTGGAGACCCACACAATAACTGAAAGAAAATTGAATTCCCATCCTGGGAGTCCTACTACATTCTCTAATACAGTGGCAAGAATCCCTAGAATACGTGGGCAGTGCCTAGCGAAGAAAGACTAATACACCAAGTCCTTGATATTGATGTTTTTGTTATAAAGCCTTGTTTTTGTGAAATTGAAACTTAGTTTAGTATTATATAATGCCCAAGAATTACCTCCTGAAAGCCTCCTTGTTGCTCTAATGTGACCCCTAAATCAAACTCAGAATATAAACTCACTACTTCCCTCCCCTGCACCACCACTGGCGTGGGACATGACTCCCAGGGATAAGGCTTGCTGGCACTGAGGGATTATTACCAAACACCAAATAGTGATGCCTTTAGAAAAGTACCTCTACCAAAAGAGTGAACTATTAAATGCAAATGATCTTATTTTTTAATTATCTTTAAAGTTAATAGATCATACAAAAATTTATATTAAAAAATATGAGATTCCCATATACTCCACTCCCCACCCCCCACATCAATTTTTATTGTATTTTTTTGAAGATACATAGATCACAAAAAAGTTACATTCAAAAAATATAAGAGGTTCCCATATACTCCCCACCCCCCCTCACCCCACTTCTCCCACATCAACAACCTTTTTCATTATTGTGGCACATTCATTGCATTTGGTGAATACATTTTGGAGCATTGCTACACCACATAGATAATAGCTTACACTGTAGTTTCCACTCTCCCTGAGTCCATTAATGGGTTATGGCAGGATATATAATGTCCAGCATCTGTCCCTGCAATATCATTTAGGACAATTCCAAGTCCCAAAAATGCCCCACATCACATCTCTTCTTCCTTCTCTCTGCCCTCAGCAACTACCATGGCCACTTTCTCCACATCGATGCTACAATTTCTTCCATTACTAGTCACAAATGATTTTTTTTCCCATTCACTTTGTTTTTTTTTATTTTTTTTAATTTTCTTAAATTTATTTTATTTTATTTTTTTTAAAAATATTACATTCAAAAATATGAGGTCCCATTCAACCCCACCGCCCCCACCCCCCACCCCCCCACAGCAACACTCTCTCCCGTCATCATGACACATCCATTGCATCTGGTAAGTACATCTCTGAGCATCACTGCACCCCATAGTCAATGGTCCACATCATAGCCCACACTCTCCCACGTTCCATCCAGTGGGCCCTGGGGGGATCTACAATGTCCCGTAGTTGTCCGTGAAGCACCACCCAGGACAACTCCACATCCTGAAAACGTCTCCCCATCTCATCTCTTCCTCCCATTCCCCGCACCCAGCAGCCACTATGGCCACCCTTCCCACACCAATGCCACATTTTCTCTGTGGACATTGGATTGGTTGTGTCCATTGCACATCTATGTCAAGTGGGGGCTTAGATTCCACATGGACACTGGATGCACTCCTCCTGCTTTCAGTTGTAGACACTCTAGGCTCCATGGTGTGGTGGTTGACCTTCTTCAACTCCATGTTAGCTGAGTGGGGTAAGTCCAATAAATCAAAGTGTAGGAGCTGAAGTCTGTTGAGGCTCTGGGCCTGGGTGTCATATTATCAGTCCAGAGATTCAAATCCCCTAAATATATCTAAAACCCCAGCACCAACTACATTTCCATTAAAGTAGCATGAAAGTCTTGTGAAAAGAGATCCCATCTGAGTCCAGTTCCATCATGCAGAAACACCAGCTCCAAAGAAGGGCCATCTGATATGGCAGTGAACCCCATCTGCCATGACCATAGAACCCGTGGGTCTCTTTATCCCTCAAAAGAACCAATACCTGGGGTTGTATCTACTTTATCTGTCTCTGAGACTCTGCTCAGTTGTGCATAAGGGCATTCCTTCTGACAACCTCCAGACTCCTTTTTAGAGACTCGTAGCCATATAAACTCATTTCTCCTTTCCATTTCCCCCTTACATTAGGTCAAACAGCATTTTGAAGTCATGTTATTATATGTAGACAGGGATATTCTGCTGATCCGTGTTGAACCTTTAATTCAAGGTCATTTTCTAGTTGCATCTTCAGCTGGTATTTGGTAGTGATTCCCTCGGTGCCAGGGAGGCTCATCCCCGGGTGTCATGTCCCACGCTGGGGGGAATGCACTGCATCTACATGCTGAGTTTGGCTTTGAGACTGGCCACATTTGAGTAACATGAAGGCTGTCAGGGGGAAACTCCCAGGCACAATGCTACTCTAGGCCTCGTTCTTATTGCAGGTGTATAAGCTCACAAGCATAGCCATTAGTATCAGGAGCCCACTGTTGGACCCTCATTCCTTCCTGGTTCTTACCGTTGCACCTGGGGGACTGCTGCTGCTCCCCTAGGGACCACGATAGAGCCCCTCTGGCCAGGAACCCAGTACCCCCCCAGCTGTTGTTTTGTGGAAACAAATGATTTTTTATGGCTACGTGATTTCAAAGTGAGTCAAGAGGTTATTCCAGAGGTCACGCCTATGCATGTCTTAGGAAGATCTGACTGCTGTAGTAAACAGTGCCTTAAGAAGGGGGGCTCCTGAAGTCTCTAGAGACATCTGGACATTTGGCACCTTGTCAGTGTGCCTTATCTTGGAATGTTTGATAACCTCTTCCCCCAATGTAACATAGCTAGACTCATTTATAATTTTTTATACTTGGTTATTATGCCCCTTTTATTCGAACCTGTAAGTAGCAATACACCTGTTAAATATGTGTCCCAGAAACTTAAATTTTCTAACTGTTCATATGCCAGTTGAGCCCTGAATCTCAGCAGAGTTGCAGCCAACACCTACTCTCCAATTCATCAGACTCACCCAGGACAACTAACAAGGATGATGCTGGACAGTGCTCATCTACAAAATCAGAGAGTATCCACAACTGCAAGCAAGACAGTTCCACCCATCTGCCCCATGGGATCTAAGCCCTTTCTCAACTGAAAGCAGAGTGAGCATCACCATCCCCAAATCATCAAGACTAAGGAATGAACAATCATAAGGGGGCAATGCAACTATGGACTAAAGTAGGCTTATGATTATTCTAGTAATGGAAGAACTTATAACATTGATGTAAAGGCAGTGGTCACCAGAGGTTCTGAGAGGAAGGAGAGGGAATAATTGTAACATGGGGTATTTTGGGAACATTGGAATTGTCCTGAATGACATTGCAATGATAGATACAAGCCATTGCATATTTTGTCAAAATCTATAAAATTGTTTGGGAGAGAGTGTAACGTACAATGTAAACTATAATCCATGCTTGGTGGCAATGCTCCAAAATGTGTTCTTCAATTGTAACAAATGTACCACACTAATGAAGGATGTTATTAATATGGGGAAATGTGGGAGGGGTAGGTTGAAGGGCATATGGCAGTCCCCTATATTTTTTATGTAACATTTATGTAATCTAAAGCTTTTTAAAAAATAATAAAAAAGATCCCACAATGGAATGTAAATTGGATATCAATTGTGAAAAACTATTGTTAATTTGTGTAAGGGGTCTGTTTTGCCTTTATAGTTAATATAAATATGTATATGTTTTCTTGAGTTCACCTCCAACATTAGTCTAGTTTACTCAAATATCTTAAATTTCTTAGTTTTCTGGTTTAGATGTTCTTAGGAAAAAATTTAGGAACTAAGTCTATTGTATTTTCACTACATATAAACAGGAACACTTCATAAACTGATTGCTATAGATTGGTG
This sequence comes from Dasypus novemcinctus, assembly GCF_030445035.2. NCBI lineage: Eukaryota > Metazoa > Chordata > Mammalia > Cingulata > Dasypodidae > Dasypus > Dasypus novemcinctus. The sequence goes on along the minus strand of NC_080683.1, from coordinate 40,938,047 downwards.
AGGACAATAACAGAAACCAAGAATCATATGTGGTCCTCAAGATGTGGGACCACATGTGGTAAGAGGCGGAGGAAAGGATCAAACAAGTCTTGAAGTCAGAGTAAAAGAAAAGTCAAGATAATTAATGATCTAGAAATGGAATTAATTACCAATATTTAAAATCCTTTGAATTAAAAAAGAAAAGGAATCAAATGTTGACCTAGTCAAGGTAGTAAACCTAATTTATAAGTGAATAGAATGGGAAATCTTAGGAAATCAAAAAATGAATAATACAAATAAAACTTTGGTGTGAATGTGCTCAGTATTTATTATATCTACAGAACTGACAATGTGCATGGTATTTTTTTAGATGACACATGAATACATTTCCTGCCCCAAATACAAAAGACCCTAGCTCAATAAAAACAAAAGTACATGTTACTCTACTTGTAATTTGTATGTAATACATATTTTAATATGTCAGCCTACAATTTTACTCAATTTTCTTTCTAAAATTTACTATTATGCAAACAGTAAGTGCATTTAATTCTATATAATTATAGTGCAGAAAATATTTTCAGAAAAATGCAAAATTCATTTTTATAATATAGGACACATGTATTACTTTGGATTTAAAATATAAAACCAGAATTAATAAAAAATCAGGTTCCAATTTTAAAAGTTATTCTGCTGTCTGGAAGTAATTAAAAGTTCCCCATTAAATGAAATGTTTGATACCCAAATTTTAATATTCTTCTTAAAGTTTTAAGAAGCAACACTTCTATAATAAGAAACAAAATGTTGTTCTGATAGATTCTGAACAAGTAGGATAGAGATTAAAGGCTGAATGTCACATTATTTCCAGGTTTTACTGTTTGCTGAACAACAGCTCTGATATTCACAACAGTTTTGAGAAAACTGTATTTTTCTTCATAACTCTTGTCACTGTAGGGATCCTGTACACTTTCCTGAGACACTTGAAATTCTTTTGACCAGGCATTTCTTTTCTACTATGCTATACAGAGAATGTGTATCAGAGAATCATATGTTAGCTGATAGCTTCAGTTGGGCTATGGATTGGTGGCTTAGGATACAATAGGATACATTCTACTGTTATCTATCTACTCTGCTGCAAATAAAATTGTGAATTTGGGTAGACTTTCTTAGATTTCATATACTTTGCCTATAAAGATAATTCATTAATTTTCCTCTTTCAGCCTAGGGTCTTATTGTTTCCAGCAGGGACAATTATTTTTATATGTACAATACGCTAGAAAAATGCAAACATGGGCCCATTTAATATTGCTTATTTAGTCTAATTGCTAAACTGGGGCACATCCAAAGTCGCGAGCCTCTAGTTAGTCAGAAATAGTCTAAGCCTAGGGTGTATAACAAGAGAAGGTGAAACTCAAGTTGATTTGCATCAGCTTGAGGATTTGGGGATTTAAGGACTTGAGGTAGTAGTTTGTGTCCTCTATGCATTATGCTCTTGTTAATACCAATAAATAAATAAATAAATAAATAAATAAAATTATACTGCCCCCTATTTCTGGTTGGGAGTCAGCTGAGGAGACTGAGCAAGTGGCTTTGGATTAGAAAACCGCTCCTCCCTAGCAGCATTTTTCAAAGTGTATTTACTTCTTGAGCTAACTGGTGTTCAGAGGAAGGAATGATTTTCCTGTCAACTTATTGACCAGGGGACCTCAGCAATTTGACCACTCTAGCCTCAATTTCTTAATCTGTGAAATGGGGATGATTACTTCACCCATGTCTTTGGATTGTCCTGAGGGTCAGGTGAGATAATTTAAAGTGCTAGCTTGATAAATGGCAGAATTTTCAGAATTCTTTATATTTTAATGTGCACAGTGAGCTTTCAATAGAATGATACATAATTTGTAGTATTGCTCAGTTGCATTTTTCACAATATTTTTTTATCATGTGTCTATGGAATTATAATATTATGGAATATTCTTTAGTAGATACTTTTCAAGGGATAGTGTTTTTAAGATCTTATGTATTTATAATCAAAAAATAATTTCACTTAAAGTAAAAACAATTAACTTTATTAAAAAGAAATAAGTACTAAAATTTTTTTGCAATAATGTCAACTTTTCTAAACCTATTCCCAGTTGTGTTAAATATTTAAAGTATAGCACTTAAATATCTTATTAATATTACTTTGCCAAGTCATCAGGCAACACTCCTTACATCTCTTAGTCCAAAACTCTATCACATCTATGATTTCATTCCTATCTTTTCCAGAATTGACTAAAGGCTTCCTCTTCAAAAAAGTCTACAAATTTTATTTCGTGTGTGTGCATGTGCTTAATAAAGATATCAATCTGTCATAAAATTTGTTAAATATACCCTATTTTGGTATTTTTCTGTTTTCTAATAAGCTGGGGGAAGGGAAGGAGGAATGGAAGTGCCCAGGCTGCTACCACTGAGCAGTTCTATCTGTGCCTTCCATTACTGTGTAGGCACCTCAAGCTTGCTATGCCCTGGCCTGACTTCACCATCTTCACCATGCTACCTTCTCAACCTAAATCTCCTCTTTAAGGCCAATAGGGACTCTGTCATTCTCAGAGTACTGGAGTCTCAAATAGTGCTCCCTCTTTTCCCCTACACTTCTTATTCTCCTTTTCACCTAAAATTAAACCAATTGCCAAATGCTGTTGAGTCTGTCATTGTATCTGCCTTGTCATTATATAGTCACCAGGCTAATTTAAGGCCCTTTTTACCTTAACCTGGAAATAACTTTCTACCAGATTTCCTTACCTCAAATGTCTTCCTATTCTTACCCATCCTGTTTAAAAGCCTGAAACACCTCTGACTTTGTGACATCCTGCTATAGCTCCCTAATCATGACAAAACAAAATCCTTACTTCATAGATTCAAAGTCAAGATAGTGTCCCTACACATGGCTCTTCTGCCCCTTTTCTTTGAACCTATACTTAGTACTATACTTGATAAATATACGTCCCAGAGACATATATTTGGTCCATCCATATGCCAGTTGAGCCCTGAATCTTAGAGTTGTAACACCTACTCTCCAGTTCATTGGACTCACCCAGTACAACCAGCAAGGAGAAAATGATGGACAGCGCCATCCCAAGGAATAGAGAATATCTGCAACTGCAAGCAAGAGAGTCCCATCCATGGGATCTAATCTCCCTCCCAATTAGAAGCAGAGTGGGCATCACTGTCCCCAAATCCTCAAAACTGGGGACTGAACAATCGACTAAAGTAGACCTATTATTATTCTATTATAGACTTAGAATTATTCTAGCAATGGAAGAACTTTTATCATTGATATAAAGACAGTGGCCACCAGAGGGTCTGAGGGAAGGGAGAGGGAAGAATAGGTATAACATGGGGGCATTTTTAGGACATTGGAATTGTCCCACATGACATTGCAACAATGGACAAAGGCCATTATATTTTTGGCATAACCTACAAAATTGTGCAGGACAGAGTGTAAACGGTAATGTAAACTTTAGTTCATGGTTAGTAGCACAGCTCCAATACATATTTATCAACTGTAACAAATGTATCACACTAATGAAGGATGTAATGTGGGAAAAAGTGGGAGGGGGAGGAAGTGCAACATATGGAAATCCCCTATATTTTTTACATAACATTTATGTAATCTCTTTTTTAAAAAAAATTAAAAATAAAGTCGAGGATTGATATATATACATAGTTTCAATGTACGTTCCCATTACTTCGTCATATTTTTCCCATGTCTCCACAGATTAAAAAAAATGCAACCCTCAGTATCCCACTAAAAGCCATTTCATCTGCAAAAACTACTTGAATTATCTTCTCTCCTTACTTCTCCGGCTAGAATTTTTTTAACTGCCACAAATACTTTATTTTGACCACATACACACTCATACACATATACATACACATACCTATAAAATCTTCACTACTATAAGGTTTAGCCCTTTTTCTAAATCACTTTTGGTCTTCTCCACAGGCATAATTCAGAATGTGAATACAAGGAAATTTTATATATATATAATTATATACATAATATAATTATAATTATATATATATATATATAATGTTGTTAGGGAAGAGGAACAAACGGACAGACAAGGGAGAAAGCAAACTAGAATGCTATATGACTTGATTAAAATAATTAACATAAAAATATTGGCATAATTTTTCCAGACTGTCAATTTAGATAGTCACAATGCAGGGAAAATGCACTGGGCTTGCTTCTTCCATTATATGGGTTTTCACAAATCTCTCTTTAATGACTCTTTATACTCTGGAGGCCACAAACCTGGCCCATGAATATGTTGAGTAAGAAAATGGAAAGTTTTATATACCAGTGTTTACAGCAATATTTCTTAGGCAAACATTCTGAAGCTTCAAATTGGGTTGACTCAACTCTTTACCAGGGGGGACTTTAAACTTAACAAACCTCATTTTATAGTTGAGGAATGGAGACTCAGGCAGCTAAGTAATCCTGGGTCACTGAGCTATTTAATTATCATTAGATTCAGCTCTAGTATACAGGTCTATTAATTCATATTTCAGTGATCTTTCTCAGTGGTTGAAGATGACAGAAGCCATCTGCTTCAGTTATATGGATTTCTTTAAAAGTAAGTCTCCTCTGCCCCTTGACTAGGCAAACCTGTTTTCCTTCCTTTTCTTTTAGATTGAAATTGATTTATACACCAAGCATTTGAGTTCGGGTAAGAAACTATAAACAAGGCAGAAGAACACAAGAATGAGTAATAGGCCCTGGTCAAAGCCTCAAAAAGAAATGAGGAATTAGACCAAAAGAGTTTATTTTAGCTACATAGGGAAAGTAAGATTCTTCAGTCTATATGATATCTGGGCAGATCTGCTTTAACTATGAATTTTGAATCACCTTCTCTGCTAGTACCACCTCTGATTTATGAACAAAATGTTACTAAAATAAATTTGCATATTTCAAACATGGCTTCATGAGATTTCTTTATATAAAAAGATATTATTGACCTCACTCTTCCAATAGCTTAAAGACTATCCTGAGTGCATATGAACCATAGCCAGCTTCTATGTTTATTAATTACTTTGGTTCCTTTTTGGTGTTCCCTTATTTCTTACTTATTGAACACCTACTATATTTCAGCTACTCCTTAAAAAAAACACACATCACCTTTTTCCTCAAAATTGTTACTGTAAAACTGTGTTCAAGCTGACCTTTGTCATCTGCTGACAAACAAAACAGTCATATCACTCCAAAGCTGGCATCTCTTCCTCTACTGTTACATAAATAAGCCCTCCATCTGCATCCCAATTTCTTTTCTTGGTACATTGTGTTTTTCTCTGTATCCCTTGCTTCTTTTTGTTCCAGTCTTTCTTAAGTTTCCTGAATGACTCCTCTAAGTGGGGAGTCAAACTACATGCAGAATAGGCACGACTGACTGCTGGGAACCAGCAGCTTTTAATTTAAAAGTTGACTAGGTTACCCTGTAGCAGAGAGGGCTACTTACAATAGGTTCACACCCACAAGAATCCATCAAGTTTAAAAACACATTTGTCTGAGTTATATAACTCCAAACCAGCATAATTGGTCACCACCCTTCCCAATTTTGCTCTAATTTCTACTTTAGGCTGGGCTAATATTCCCTTCCACAAGCACTCCTGAAAAGGAGCAATCTCTGCCCATGGGGACTGAAAGGGCATTGTCCTCAAGTTCGCCCTGGGTCTAGGAGCTGGAAAGAATATGTGGCAAAAGGTGTGTGGGAATAAGGGGGAAAGGAAGACACTCTTTGAAGAAAGGGGAATCATGAACAAAGTGGTAAATGAGTAGGAGGAGGGGATTTGAGAAGCAGGTATGGAAGACAAAACTGTCCGCATTAATTAAGCACAGGGCTCCTGCTATTACAAATAAACCCTCAAATGTAATTGCTATGAGGGAGGTGGTATACAGGAAAGGGCACACCTGGGCAGGCCTCTATGGAAGATATAACTGTACATTTTGTTATAATGCACTATATCAGTGGGTGGAACCCACATGATAAAAAAATATTAAACTCCCATTCTGGGGAGTCCTGCTATGTTCTCAATTATAAGGACAAGAATTCCTCAAGAACATAGGCTGTGCCTAATAAAAGAAAACACACCAATATGTCAAGGCCTCAATATTATTGCAGGTAAATATGAATCTCATTCTTCAAAAATTGAAACATAGTGGTTTCTTAGGTTCCTAGGGGAGGGAAAGGGAAGAATAGAATAGATGGAATGTAGGCCATTCTTAGGGCATTATTTTTGTTCTGCTTGATCTTGCAATAACAGATACAGGCCATTTTAAATTTTGTCAAAACCTATAAAAATGTATGGTCCAAAATGTAAATCATAATGTAAATCATTGACCATGGTTAGTAGCAATATTTCCATATTTCTATATCAATTGTAGCAAATGTATGATCAACATGTAAAATATTTTTAATAGGGGAGGGGGAAAAAGGGAGGGCATTGGGGTCTTTGGAATCCCCTATATTCTCTATGTGATTTTTCTGTAAACTAAAGCTTCTTTGAAGATAAAATGAAAAAAAAAATAAGACACTGGGGGAATACGCAGAAGAAAATGACACTGTACCTGTAAGACAACAGACATTGGAATTGTCCCACATTACATTGCAGTGACAGATACAGGCCATCATATATTTTGTCATAACCTACAAAATTGTGCAGGACAGAGTGTAAACTATAGTTCACATGTAGTAGCAGAGCCTCAATATATATTTATCAACTGTAACAAATGTACCACACTAATGAAAGATGTTGTTAATGTGGGAAAGTGTGGGAGGGGAAGAGAGTGGGGCATATGGGAATCCCCTTTATTTTTTATGTAACATTTATTTATTTATTTGTTTATTTTTAAAGATTTATTAATTTATTTATTTCTCTCCCCTCTCTGCCCCCCTCCACTCTGGTTATCTGTTCTCTGTGTCTATTTTGCTGCGTCTTCTTTGTCCACTTCTGTTGTCAGTGGCATGGGAAGCTGTGTTTCTTTTTGTTGCATCATCTTGTTGTGTCAGCTCTCCGTGTCTGCGGCACCATTCCTGGGCAGGCTGTACTTTCTTTGGCGCTGGGCGGCTCTCCTTATGGGGTGCACTCCTTGCACGTGGGGCTCCCCTACATGGGGAACACCTCTGCCTGGCAGGGCACTTCTTGCACACATTAGCACTGCGCATGGGCCAGCTGCACACTGGTCAAGGAGGCCCGGGGTTTGAACCACAGACCTCCCATGTAGTAGACCGATGCCCTAACCACTGGGCCAAGTCCGCTGCCAACATTTATATAATATAAAGCTTCTTTAAAAATAAAAATAAATTTAAAAGTTTAAAAGATAAAAATGAAAAAAAATTAATTGCTTTATCTAAGGGAAATTATTTCCTGCTTGCATGAAGTTCAAAACAAGTGTTTCTGATTGGCAAATGACTGATTTTCCAACCTATGATTCAGTGATCCAGATACCGTCTGTTTTGTGTCTCTACTATCTTCAATGCCTGAATCCAAGCTCCTCTACGTCAAGCCAGAGGAGAAGATAAGAACTTGGAGGAATAAGTTTGTATGCATTTTTGGGTTAGGCCTAGAAGTGGCATGTATCACTTTCTTTCATATTCATTGACTAGAACTCAGTCACATCGCACATCTACTGGAAAGGGAGGCTGGGAAATGTTTTCCAGCCAAGTGCCCAGGAAGAAGAAATAGGTTTGGTGAGTAACTAGCCATTCTAAGATCTCATATTTAATTTTGCACAAAGGAAACCCTTTATATAACTCACAAGTATGGGTATATATACTGGAATAATCATATTCCTAGGATTAGAGAACTTCTCAAAAGTTGAATAAAACCTGGAGAGTACTTGCTGCTGTTTATGTCTTATGATCATCTGAACTTGGCTCCTGCCAAGATATTTTGACTCCAACTTCTGGTCATCAAAATGTTGCAGAATCAAGGGCGTGAACGTATACTACTACCTGAAACTTGCCCGTTCTTTGCTAAAAGGATCAAACATTTTTAATTATGAGCAATACTGGCTATTTTGATATTTCCTCTTCAAGACCCATACTAGATCTCCATATGAATTTAACCTATTTCATGTCACCCTACCTCTAGCATGTCTACACACACATATACACATACAAATATAGCCAATGTATTGATGAAATGTACATACCTTGTGAAAATCATTTTAATGATAAAAAGCAAAAAAGTTATGAATTGTCTAGGAGAGCTATTTAATCATTGGATTTAAAGATGTGCCTTATTATGTACAAGGAACTGTGTTAAAGATATGTTTCTCTGTCATTCAGTAAGTTTGTTTTGGACAGGGCAGAACTCAGGAGTCTATTTCTTCCTAGACATTTGACTTGCAGGTAGGACACATTGTTTACTTTTTATTTTTATTTATTTATTTATTTAAAAAAGATTTATTTATTTATTTAACTCCCCCCCCCCCCCCCCCCCGTTGTCTGTTCTCTGTGTCTATTTGCTGAGTCTTATTTCTTTGTCGGCTTCTGTTGTTGTCAGTGGCATGGGAAGTGTGGGCGGTGCCATTCCTGGGCAGGCTGCACGCTCCCTCCCGGCAGGCGGCTCTCCCCACGGGGTACACTCCCTGCGCATGGGGCTCCCCTACGCAAGGGACCGCAGGGCACTCCCTGTGCACATCAGCACTGCGCATGAGCCAGCTCCACACGGGTCAAGGAGGCCCGGGGCCTGAACCGTGGACCTCCCATGTGGTAGATGGACGCCCCAACCACTGGGCCAAGTCCGTTTCCCCATTGTTTACTTTTTAATTATGTTGTCTTGGTTATGGCATCATGGGCCAAATCTACCTGATGATTCTCCCATCTCTATGCAAAAAAAAAAATTATTATAGAAAATGTATAATATATACCAAATTAGAGTGAATGATAAAACCCAAGTACGCAACACCAAGCTTCAACAATTACCAGCACCTTTCATTCTGTTTCATTTGTCCCCCTTCCCTAGACCAGTATCAGATTGCCCCACTTTTAGTGATATTAACAAGAATCAATGGATTTGATATTTGTGTGATCCATACATTATAAAGATTCCCATAAACCTTTCACCTAATGGCCTGAGCAGCATTTGATGATCCATGCCTAGATCTGTTATTTCTTTGAAATTGAAGAATGAAGATTTTCTAATTATTATTATTCTTTTTATCTTTATTGTGATGTAATTCTTCTGTAAAGAAGAACTTTCTCTAATCAAATATTTGATAACTTTATCATACAATATTCACAGGAAAACAGAATAAATATTTTATTCTAAGATAGGTTTAAAGAATTCTGGTTCTCTCTACTTTCCCTCTGTATTAGCCAGCCAAAGAGGCACCGATGCAAAATACCAGAAGTCTCTGAGTTCAAGGTTCCTCTCTTCCCATGGCTTACTTCTCTTTCCTCTGTGTGTTTACTTCCTGGGGCTCCAGCTTAAGACTTGAGCATCAAACTCCAACATCAAAATTCCAACTTCAAAAACCTCCAACTCTGTCCTTTGCCATGCCTTTTATTTGTGAGTCCCTACCCACCTAGGGGCGGGGATTCAACACTCTACTTATGTGGCCTAATCAAGGCACTAATCATAATTTAATTATGCCCAGGTACAGACCACTTTACAAACATAATCCGATATAGTTATGAATTCCAAAAATAGATATCAAACTGTTACACCCTCCATGCCCTGAGATTCTTGATTCAGGAAAACCAAAGGAAAACCTGGCAATCTTTGAGATGGTGATGATCCATCAGGCTTGGAAAACTTATTTTAAAGTGTCAAGCATTGCATAAAGGTAGTTGATTAAAAGTGATTATCAGATTTTCCATCAAAATGAGAGTGTTCCAGAGTGTGTTGTGAACAACTGGCAATCATAACCAGTTCTCCATTTTTATAATTTTGTACTTTTAGGAATATTATGTAAATAGAATTATATAGTATGTAACACTTTGGGATTATCTCTTTCCTTTTAATTGCTGAGAAGTAATAGTATGGATATACCACAGGTTTGTTCAACCAATCAGATGTTGAAGAATATCTGGGTTGTTCTCAGTTTTTGGGTTATTTTAAATAAAGCTCTTATATACAAGGTTTTATACAAACATGTCTTCATTTCTCTAGGATAAATACAAAAGAGTGAGACTGCTGGGTCATATGACCCTTGCATGCTAATTTTTAAAGAAACTAACTAACACTCTGAAACTGTTTTCTAGAGTGGCTACACCATTTTACATTTCCACTAACAATGTATGAGTGATAGTTTCTCTGCATACTTGCCAGCATTTGTTGCTGTAATGATTTTTAAATTTTATTTTAGCCATTCAGATAAGTTTACAGTGTTATCTCATATGGTTTTAATTTGCATTTCCCAAATAGCTAATTATGAACATGTTTTCATATGTTTATTGCCATTTGTTTATTTTTTTTAATGAGAAGTCTTTTCATGTATTTTGCCCATGTGCTGATTTCTTTTTTACTGTTGAGTTCTGAGAGTTCTTCATATATCCTAAGTATTAGTATGTTGTTGGATATGCAGTTTGCATATTTTAATTTTTTTGGCCTGTGGATGTTCAGTTGCTCCAACATCATTTGTTGTAAAAACTGTATTTCTTCAATTAAATTGCTTTGACTCCTTGGTCAAAAATCAGTTGGCATATTTCTGTGTGTCTATTTCTGGGTTTTCTATTCTGTTCCATTTCTCCATTAATACCATACAGTCTTGATTACTGTAGCTATATAGTAAGTCTTGAACAGATTAAACTGATTCTTCCCACTTTATTTTTCTTTACCAAAATTCTTTTAGCTACACCAGTTCTCTTAGTTTTCTATATAAATTTTAGAATAATCTTGTCTATATCTAAAAAAATATTGCTGGAATTTTTATAGGCATTGCATTTAACCTATATAAATTTGGGGAAAATTGACATCTTTACTCTGTGGCAGTATTCTAATTTAAGAGCACAGTATGTCTGTTTATTTAGATCATTTTTATTTATTTCATCATTGTTATGTAGTTTTCAGTATAAAGATCCTGTACATGTTTTCTTTTTACAGTTTAAACCTAAGTGTTTCATTTTATTGGGTTTTTGTAGATTGTATGTATTTTTAATTCCAGTATCCATGTATTCATTGCCAGCATATGGGAATACAATTGATTTTTGTATGTTTATCTTCTACTCTGCTATTTAAGGTTTTTTGGGTATATTTATGGATATTTTATAAGCAGACATTTAGATGACCCGCAGATATGGACAGTCTTATTTCATCATTTCCAATCTGTCTGTTATTTATTTCCTTTACTTGATTTACTATACTAGCTAAGACCTCCAGAACATATTGTTTACCTTTTTCCCAATCTCAGGGAAGACTTCAATCTTTTACCATTAAATGTGTTATCTGTGGGGTTTTTGTAGATTCTTTTTATCAAGTTGAGGACATTCTCCTCTATTCCTTGAGAATTTTTATAATAAAAAGGTGTTGAATTTTGTCAAATTTTTTAATGCATTGATATGACTTCTCTTTATGTAGCTTAATAGTATAGATTAGTTTGATTAATTTTTGAATATTGAAACAGTCTTATATCTTAGAATAAACCCCACTTGGTCATGGTGTTTATTTCTTTTTTATGTATTGCTAAATTCTATTTGTTAGTATTATGTTATGGATTTTTGCTTCTATATTAATGATGGATATTTTCTGGAAGAGACTGTGTTGAATTGTTGTTACTTTTCTGTTTGGTAGAACTTTCCAGTGAAACCAGCTGGGTCTGGAGATTTATTTTATAGGAGTACTTAAATTACAATTAAATTTCCTTAACAGGAAAAGGTATTCAAATGATCTATTTCATTTTGGGTGAGTTGTGATAGTTTTCAAGAAAATGATCCATGTTGTCTAAATTGTCAAGTTTATATGAATAGCATTGTTTGTAATTCTCCTTCATTTTCTTTTTGCTTTCCACAGGATCTGTAGTCATAGCTGTTTCATTCCTGATATTGGTAATTTGTATATTCTATTTTTTTCTTTGTTAGTCTTTGCTAGAGGTTTGTCAATTTTATGAATCTTTTTAAAAAATAGCTATTTAATTGCTTTTCTTTGTTTTTCTCTTTTCAATTTCATTTATTTCTGTTCTTATTTTTATTATTTCCTCCCTTGCTCTTGCTTTTTTCCCCTTCTTAAAAAACTTTTAGGTAGGAGATTATTGATTTAAGACTTAGTCTCAGAATGTATGCATTTAGTGCTATTAATTTCCCTCTCAGGATAGCTTTACCTGTGCCCCATCAAGGTTGATATTTTGCATTTTCATTTTCATACAGAAAATATATTTCTGAATTTCCTTGATACTTCCACTCTGATACATGTAAAGTATTAATTTTTAAATATTTGAAATTTTCCTTTATCAGTTATTGATTTGTAGTTTGATTCCATCATGATCATAGAACACACTATATAATTTCAATTCTTGTTTTATGGCCAAGGATATATTTTGGTATGTGTTCCACAAACACTGTGGTGGTTTGAAACTGTGTATACCCCAGAAAAACATGTTCTTAAATCTAATCCATTCCTGTGGGTGTAAACCCATTCTAAGCAGGAACTTTTGATGAGGATACTTCAGTTAAGGTGTGACCCACCTCATTCAGGATGGATCTTAATCCTGTTATGGAATCCTTTATAAGCAGAAGGAAAAGAGAGAAAGTCATAAAAACAAGAAGCTAAAATCAACAAACATGGAAGAGAAAAAAGAGCCCAGCATGTGCCTGGCCAGGTGGCAAAGAAGCCAAGGGGTGCTGATAAGCAAGATTTTGGAAAAAAAGTACCACCTTGGTTTTGGACATTTTCTCAACATCAAAACTGTAAGCTAATAAATTCCCACTGTTTAAGCCAACCCATTTAGTGGTATTTTCTGGAACAGTTTAGAAACTAAAACAGATTTTGGTACTAGGAAATTGGTGTCCTACTATTACAAATACAAAAAAATGTGGAAATGGTTTAGGAACTGGGTAATGGGAAGAGGCTGGAAGAATTATGAGGTGCATGATAGAAAACCCCTAGATTGCTTTGAAGAGACTATTCATAGAATTATGGAAGATAAAGATACTTCTAATGAGGCCTTAAATGGAAATGATGAATATGTCATTGGAAACTGGAGAAAAGGTGATCCTTGTTTTAAAATGGCAGAGAAGTTAGTGAAATTGGGTTCTGATGGCAGATGAAAGGCAGAATTTGAAAGTGAAGAACCTGGATATTTAGTTAAGGAGATTTCCAAAGTAAATGTGAAAAGTGCAATCTGGTTTCTCTTACAGCTTCTAGTAAGAAGCAAGAGTAAAGGGATAAACTGAGAACTAAACTCTTGTGCACAAACAAATCAGGAATTGATGGTTTGGAAGATTCTGAGTTTCTGGAAAGTGAGTCCCCGGAGAATAGAACTTCATGTGAAGGTTTAACTGAACATGGGCACAGTCAGACATTTCAGTGCAAGTCAGAAATTGAAATGCAGTTATCCAAGAAAATCCTACTGTCTGATAATTTTGATCCCTGTATACTACGTGCAATACCAACAAAATTTGCAACAGCTTTATGAATGGAACCACTGCTAGCCTGGACTAAAAGGGACAGTTTAAAGGAAAAAAATCACTTCAGGGCCAGGACCATGGAAGCTGAGGTCTGGGCCAAAGACTTCTTCTTGGGTCAAGAGGGTAGGCCCACACATATATGTGGAAAAAGTGAATTTGCTCCTGCACTTGGAGAGGGTGGGCCTTCTGCCCCAATGTTTAGGAAGAGTGCTGCCTCCCCTATCTTTAGAGATGGTGGAGAATATGCTCCAGAGATTGTGGAGAGTCTGGCCACCACCCCAGTTTTCTCAGAGTGTGGGGTCTATTCCTCAGGGATGGGGCACAGTCTGGTCATTACCCCAGTGTTCTAAGATGTTGAGGCCTTCACCCTATATTTGGGGGAAGCATGGATGCTGTGCAGGCACTTGGAAGGGGTGGGGTTGCCACTCCACCCGGCTTGGAGGAAAAAATATATTTCCATAGATGACTCTCAGACCTTGAAATCTAGTGGAGTATGCTCTGCAAGGCTTTTAGAATTGTTTGGGACCTACGACCCTTGTTTTTCTTCCAATTTCTCCCTATGGGAATGGGAGTGCTTATTTTATACCTGTACCTCCTTTCTGTACTGGAAGCAAATAACTTGTTCTTTAGGTTTCACAGGTCCACAGTCATAGGGGAACTGTGCCCTGGGACAGACCACACCTAAAACCAATTTTCATGAGACTTTGTGCTTAACATTATTTCTGAAATGATTTAAGGCTTTTGGGATATTGTGATGGAATGACTATATTTTGCATCTAGGAAGAACATGTCTTTTCGGGGTTCCAAAAGGTGGAGTATGGTGGTTTGAAGCTGTATGTACTCCAGAAAAAACTTATTCTTTAATCCATTCCTGTGGGTGTAAACCCACTGTAAGTAGGACCTTTTGATGAGACTACTTCATTAAGGTGTCTCCTACCTCATTCAGGATGGAGCTTAATCCAATTATTATGTAGTCCTTTATAAACAGAAGGAAAACAGAGAGTAATTCATGGAAGCGAGGAACTGAAATCAATGAAATCAATGAAATCTGGAAGAGAAGGGAGAGCCCAGCACACTCCACCATGTGCCTTGCCATGTGGCAAGGGAGCCAAGGATCACTGGTAGACAGATTTTGGGAAGAAAGCACCACCTTGATGATGCCTTGATTTGGACATTTTCTCAGCATCAAAACAGTAAGCTAGTAAATTCTCATTGTTTAAGTCTACCCATTTCATAGTATTTGCTGGAATAGCCTAGGAGACTAAAACAAGTACTTTTGGTTGATGGTGATGTTGAATTCTATATCCTGGCTGATTTTCTGTTTAGTTGTTTGATCATTTGTTGAAAGAAGATTGTTGAAGTCTCCAACTGTAATTGTGAATTTGTCTATTTCTTCACACAGTTCCATTATATATTTTTATAGCATAAAATAAATTATATTTGGTGCCTTGTCATCTTACGTAGCATAGTCATAAATTCCCCTTTGAGTGACTATCCCAGTAAGCCCTGCTCTGAGCACTTCTATATAGTTTGAATGATAACAGCTGTCCCCAGTTTCTCCAAATGTCCCTTGCCATTTCTGCCCTTCACACTGCATAATTTAATAATGGGGTAGGTACTTCCATATAGCTTGGATGAAAAGAGCTGCTCTCGGCTTCCCCAAAAGGCCCTTGCGGCTTCTGCTTTTGTACTGAATAGTTTAAACCTGCCAACCTCAGCATCCATGGGAAAGCCCTACTCCTCTGCTCTGAGTCACAATAAAGGCAAGAGCCTGGGAGCCAGGCTTTTTCCTCCCCTCCTCTTTCACTGACCTTCCTGAGAGCCTAGGTCAGGTAAGCCCCAGACCTCTCTGCTGCCCCCATTCTCTGCTATCCCCTTCCAGTCTCTTTGATCTAACGAAGCTGTCATTTTTTGCATTCTTGGTTGCCTGCTACCTATGTTTTCCTCATCATCTGAAGAACCTCCATGTAACATCCAAAACAATGTATTTTGCAGCTATGTTTGGTGCATACACATTTAGGATTGCTATGTCCCGTTGGGCAATTGACACTTTTATCATTATAAATGTCCTTATCTGTCTCTGGTAATTTTCCTTGCTTTGAAGTGTACTTTATTTGATGTTATTACAGACATTCTTGCTTTCCTTTGATTAATGCTAGCATGATGCATCTTTTCCCATCCTTTTGCTTTCAGCATGACTATATCATTATATTTGAGGTGGGTTTCTTTCAGAAAGAATACAGTGGGTTCATAATTTTAATCCATTCTGACAATCTGTTTTTTAATTGGTGTATTTAAAATATTTTCATGTAATAAAGTTATGCTTTATGACTAAAGTTTGCCATTTTTTTCTCTTTCTTTTTTCTATCTTCTTGTGGGTTTAAACATTTTTTTAGCATTCTAGTTTGATGTATCTATAGTGTTTTGAGTTTCTCTCTTCACATAGCTATTTTAGTGATTGCATGTACTTAATATAATCTTTTTTTTAAAAATTTATTTATTTATTTCTCTCCCCTCCCCCCCCAATCCCGTTATCTGTTCTCTGTGTCCATTTGCTACATCTTCTTTGTCTGCTTCTGTTGTTGTCAGCAGCACGGGAATCTGTGTTTCTTTTTGTTGCATCACCTTGTTGTGTCAGCTCTCCGTGTGTGCAGCACCATTCCTGGGTAGGCTGCACTTTCTTTCGTGCTGGGCAGCTTTCCTTATGGGGCGCACTCCTTGCACATGGGGCTCCCCTATGTGGGGGGACACCCCTGCATGGCAGGGCACTCCTTGCATGCATCAGCACTGCGCATGGGCCAGCTCCACACGGGTCAGGGAGGCCCGGGATTTGAACTGCAGACCTCCCATGTGGTAGACGGATGCCCTATCCACTGGGCCAAGTCCGCTGCCTTAATATAATCTTATGTTCTATACCAGTTATCATTTTTTTAGTGAACTATAGAAACCTTACATCTCTTTATGTTCCTTTACCCTCTACATTTCATAATTGTCTTAAGTATTTCCTCTCTATATATTTAGAACCTCAGTGTTATAAGTTTGCTTCAACTGCCAAATATAATTTAGAAATCTTAAGAAGTAAAACCTATTGTATTTACTTATATTTTGCCTATTTTGATTATGCATTCTTCTTTCTGATGTTCCAAGTTTCCTTCTTTTATTTTGTTCTTTCTGTTTAAAGAACTTTCTTTAGCTATTCTTTTAGGAAGGATCTGCTGAAGCTAATTTCTCCTAGTATTTCTTAATCTGAGAATGTGTTGATTTCCCCCTCATTCCTGAAAGATATTTTCATTGCCTATATGATTTTGGGTTGAACATTAATTTCTTCAAAAATATTGAAATACTTCTTTCAGGCCACCATTGTTTGTACTGAAAAATCCACGGTAATGCAAATTGTTTGTTGCTTGTAGTTGTCATTTTTCTTTGCCTAAGATGTTTGTCTTTTGTTTCCAGAAGTTTAATTATGATGTGTCTTATGATGATGGGGATTTCTTTGAGTTCTCCTGTTTAAGTTTTGTTTGGTTTCTTGTATCTGTAGATTTATTTCTCTTACCAAATTCAAGAAGTTTTCTACTATTATTTTTTTGAGTATTCTTTTAGTCCCAAACTTTCTCTTCTCCTTTTGGGACTCTGAAGATCCAAATGTTAGGTCTTTTATTATAGTTCCACAGATCTCTGATATTTATTTTTCTTCCCAGTCTTTTTTCTCTCCATTGTTCTTTTTGGGTAATTTCTACTGTTCCATCTTCCAGTTCAATGATTCTTTACTCCCTTCCCTCCATTCAGTTGTTTAGTCCATTCTCTTAGCATTTCGTTTCAGTTATTTTGAAGTTCTAAAATTTCCATTTGGTTCTTCTTTATATCTAATATTTCTTTTTTTCCCTATTCTATTCCCCTGCCCTGCTGTTCTTGCTGACTGTATCCACTTGTTGTATAATCTTCTGTATCTATTTCTCTTTTTGTCTTCTTGTCTCATTGTTCTCCTCTAGTACTTACTGGGATTCCATCCTGGGGACATCTGATGTGGAGAGAGGTTCCCTGTCAATTGTGCCACCTCAGTTCCTGGTCTCTGCTGTACTTCTCCTTGACTCTGCCTTTCATCTCTCCTTTGTTGTAATCATCATCTTACTGCATGACTCACTTGTGCAGGCACTGGCTCACCATGTGGGCACTAGCATGGAAACTCAGCTCACCATGTGGGCACTCAGCTCACCATGAAGGCACTGGCTTGCCACACAGGATGCTTTCTCTTCTTCTTTTTCACCAGGAGGCCCCAAGGATCAAACCTGGGTCCTCCCACATGGTAGGTGGTAGCTCTATCACTTGAGCCACATCTGTTTCACTCTAATATTTCTTCACATGAATTTTCTGTTTTTTTATGTTTCAACTTTGTTAATAATTATTCATTGAAGCATTTTTATCATGGCTTCTTTAAAAGTCTTTCTCATCAATATGGTCCCTATTGATTGCCTTTTTTTCATTCAGTTTGAGACCTTGCTCATCATTATTATGATGAGCAATTTTAAAAATTGAAACTTGAACATTTTCCTAATAAGTTTAGAGACCCTCAATCTGATTTTAGCTGGCTTTGTTTGAAACCAGTCTGGGAGTGGAAGAGGGGAACTGATTTGTTACTGCCAAGTGGAATTACAAATCTAGGTTCCCCACTTGACACCTATTATCACCTGAAGGATGGCTTCTGTGATGGTTAAGTTCATATGTCAACTTGACCAGTTTATAATGTTCAGTTGTTTGGTAAATAACTGATTTACCTGATTGTTACTTTGAGAATATTTTATAAACTTAAATCATCAGTAAGTTCATTGCCTCTATGGCTGATTACATTTGAAGGAGATTGAATATGACTTCTCTCATTACTGAAGGCAATCAGTTGAAGGCTTTAAAAGGAGAAGTGACAATTTCAGCAATCAATAGAGAATTTCCATGTCTATGTCAGTCAGTGAGCTTCTCCTGGGGAATTCATTGAAAATCTTCATTGGAGTTCCCAGCTTGTGGGCTGCCCTATGAATTTGGACTTGCCAATCCCCACAGTCACATGAGAAAATTCTTGTAAAAATCTCATACTATTTACAATATATATATAGCTCCTGTTGGTTATATTTCCCTAGAGAACCCTGACTAATAGTGCCTCTTTACTGTTGGGTAGGAGTGAAAGTTCTAGTTCTCTTTGTGGTTTCCTCTGATACCATATAGGAGGTGGTTGTATTATTGCTGGGCAAATGTAAAAGAGTCTGTACTCTCCAGCAGGGAGAAGATGAGCCCCTTATTAGAGTCAGGTGGGGTTGGAAGTCTCAGCTCCCAGATGGTCTCCACTAACACTGGATCAGTCCTTCTAGTCAGTGGAAACAAAAGCCGTGGTTCCCTAGTGACCTTCTCTGACAAAACCTCAGCAGGAACGTCTGGGTTCCTTGTTACAGCCTTGTGAGGATAGAAGTCGAGGTTCCCATTCAGACTTTGCTGGTATGGGTAAGGGTAGGGACATAGTTTATTTTTTTCAGTGTTGTTTTTCTGGAAGAGAGTTTCCTGTCTTCTTAGACTGCCACTTCCTGGTTCCTTGACTAGAGATAGGAGTTTTTTGGAGCTTTTAAAATTTTGTCTGTATCTGTGGTGTTACTGGATTTTTCAGCTCCAAGTCTAGGAGATAGGAGGGGAAAAGAAATTCCAGGGAACTCAAAATCACACCATTTTTCAAGTTCAGGTCCCTAGATGGTCCATCTTCTCTCCATCTTTCGTCTTCTTAGGTTTGATTTATAGATCAAGCCCAGGGGATTTAGTTGAATTAATGAAACTGGTAAACTTTGTCTACTCAATTTTCCCAGAAGCATAAATCCAGTATTTATGCAGTTAACATGATTATATTTGTGTTTTAAAAGAACTAGTCTTGTTTCTCCTATGATGAACTAACCATGGGTGAGGTTGGATGAAGCAGTGAAAGCAGGGAAACCAGTAAGGAGGCTACCACAGTCTTTGGGTCTAGAGATGCTGGTGGCTAGGACTAGGATGGTAGTGAAGGCTGTGAGGAGAAGTAATCATATTTAAATTTATATGTATTTAAGTATAGAGCCAACATAAAAAATGAAGTATATACACACACATATACACAGAGAGGGAGAAACTGGATGTCCAAGTACTCACACTTCCTGGGGCCTAATTATTCAACTTTTTAAGATAACATAAATACTCTAGAATATGTCTAATAAATTCCTTTGTGGGCTCATGTGAAATGATGGGTTTTTCTCTTCTTCCTTTCTTTATCTCCCCTCCAGAGAAAGTATTTGTTATGATAGAAAACAGGAATGAAAAGTTTGTTCACAAAATATCTCAACAGCTATGCATCGAGAATAAGGTCAGTGTTGGCAAGAGAAAGGTTAACTTGCCTTGCATTTGCTCTTTCCCTAAATGTGTAAAGGCCCAGGTACCCCCTTTGACTGAAAAGGACTGACAGGATCAAGGTTCTGCCAACTAGTTGTGTCCAGAACATGGTTAAGACTGTTGGAGAAATATAATGAAAACCAAAATCTTCTACCAACCCAGAAAACCTCTCCACAAAGGTAATATATAGAGAAAAACAATTTTATTATTGAATATGCATTAAACCAGAATATGATGCAAAGGCAATCTGCTAAAGCAATTGCAAATAAAGAAGAAAAAACCTCACCCTTTTATATAGCCATGCAGATACAAACATGTTCAAGGTAAACAATGACAAGTCATCAAGTAAGAGGACTTGGCACCATTTGTCACACAATTTTAAATTAACTTCTCCTATCTCAATAATAGCTAGATATTTAAAATTTGGAGCCAGATACCTAAGTTAAACTCCCATGGAGAGAGGAGATAAGGGTGCTAGTTTCCTTGATGTTTACATTTCATAGAGGTGGTTCCCAGGTCCTTGAAAGAGACATCCTTGAGTTGTAAAGCTAGTAAAGGCTTTAGTTTTTAAAAAGATTATATACATCCCAAAGGGGCAGTGAACAGATATACAATTACAAGTTTTCTAAAGAATGCTCTAAGTAAAAGTAGGGTGGCAGTCTTTCCCTTTTTTTGCATCAGGGACAATTTTTCTTTTCAATTTGTATTAATCTTTACGAGACTCAGCTCTGAACTCTTAAAGAAGTTCACTACATTGTGTGGGTAGGGAGAAGTACGCAGACATAAAAGATCTAAGTGAACATGGGAGTAAGCCCAATTGAGAGAAAAACCAGATACACCTAACTAATTAAGGCATGCTCTGGATAAGTTACTGGAAATGTAACAATATAAACAATTTGCAACATTTTCTGAACTCTAGGGACTGTCATTTTCTTTTAATAAGTGTGACTCTGCCCACTCTTCTGGTGTTGTGAACAATTTGAAGGACTACACATAACTTCATTTGAATTAGATTTCTGTAACTTGTCACCAAAGAGTTTTCTTTTCTTTTTTAAACCAGAGCAGTGTTTTGAGGTAAACTATATAAAACCCAGAGGGGTAATCCAAAGAGGAAAACAGAACATGAAGACCATAATCTCCTAATAAGAGGTTACAATTGAGTCATAAATTTGGCTCAATAATGTTTATAAGCATATTATAGAGGTTTCATTCCATTAGGAGATAATTTATCTGCTCCTCAAAAGAGAAAAAGGTTACTATAGAATTGAACCCTGAAAGAAATTTCTTACATGTGTTTTCATAGGAAACAGGGAAATTCGTTGAAAGTCAATTTGCGAAGAGGTCAATATATTCTTGAATATAGGTTTGATTATGTTTTTGACCATGAAAAATTCTTATGAATGACTTAAAAAAAATTTGTTTTTTGAGGTACTGGGGCCAGAGATTGAACCTGGGACCTTGTATGTAGGAATCCAGCACTCAACTGCTGAGTCACATCAGCTCCCCTGAGTAGGTTTATTTTGTTTGTTTGCTCATTTTTTTTTGTCTTTAGGAGGCATTGGGGCAGAAACGGGATCTTCCATGTGGGAAGCAGGTACTCAACTACTTGAGCCAAATCCTCTCCCCTGAATAAAATTTCAATCATAGGTATTCTGCACATCAAAGGATATATTATTTTAAATGCATTCTTATACCCTACAGTCTTTCCTCTTTGGCCTTCAGTCCTTCACTCTCTGAAACTGAGTGTTGACCAAGACTGTCCTCACTTCCCTTACCCTTGACTTCCCGACTAGAGGCCCCAAACCTCCCTATCCCAGGCTCTTAGACTTCCTGAGAAGATCCTAGCTAGGTAGATAGTTCCTTATCTCCCTTTTCCTCCCTCCAGGCCATTACAGACTTCAGGAGGCCTAATTACCACAAAGAAAAACATTCTTTGTAATTTTTTTTTTTTTTTTTAACAAAAACAACCCATATTGGCCCATACCAGTGGTTGGATCTCTTACTGTCTTCCAGTGCTTTTCTTCCAAACCACTCCTAGCCCTTAAAAAGTCAACAGCCTTTTGTTTTGACAGAGTTGAGTTCTACTCTTTCTCCCCTACTATAGTAGCTCCTGAATAAAGTCGTCCTTGCCTCTGTAACACTGTCCAGTGCAATTTTTCCTTTGGCAATTAATGGTGCTGAAATGGGTAGGATCTGAACTCCACTGAACCCAGACCTCTTATCCTGGACTCAGGGGCACCATGGACCTACTTGGATGTCTGGCGCCTGGAGTCTGACTCCGAATCTGGTGCTCCAGTCAGTTTGTCTGTTGATGCATGGTAAGGTCTTTGGCTTTGATTTTTTGAGACTTCTCTTTTTATTTGTTCAGATCCCACTGAATAGGGTTTCACTCCTCAACTCTTGGTTTGAGCTAGCTCTTTTGTTTTGAGCGAGAAGCTTCTTTGACAGCTCTCTTCTTGGCTCCTTTGTGTGGGGCTTTAATCCGACTCCTTCTGCTGAATGGGACTTTTCCTGGTTCCTCTCTCCCTGACCTCCTCCACTGACTGGGACTCTTCCTGGCTTTTTTATGAGGTCTCCATCTTCTCTGTTTATATTATTTGTTTGTTGAGGTCTTATTTTATTTTGATATTCCTCTTTTGTTGGAATCTTAAATTTTAATTGTTGTTTGGTACCCTCCTTCACTATGGGAAATTTCCAATCTTCTGGCGTTCAGCCTGTGAGGACCCCTGCCGATTACATGCTTTGCCTCTATGGGGAGAGCTCTGTCCACTTTGTTTCTCCATGGCATAATATCACTAAGGACTTTCCAGAACAGCAATTGCATCTTTAAGAAATCTGTGATCTTCCCAAACTGGCTCATCTAAGAATTCTCCTTTCTCTCACCTGCCTCTCCTTTTTATCACCTCCACCTTCCCTTTAGCTCCTTTGAATCCTTTCCCTTTCCACACCAGCCCCTTAACTCCCAATAGTCACTGGAATTCCTCCCACTGGGGGCTCTCCAGGGGCTCAGGGACCCCAAAAGCAACTACCCAAGGCTGAAAAAAGTTAATTGGAAACAGACTGGATTTTATCCACTTAGCCAGACCTTGGAGTCACCCAAACAACTGCTTGGTCTCTCCTTGGGCCCTCATCCAAAATTTAGCCCACAGTCTCCATAAAATTACACATCAAGGCAAAGAAAATCTTAAAAGTCACCTCCATAAATACTGGCGCAGATGCTTTAGCCCTCATTTTAAGCAAGTAACTTTAACTTGTACCACCTGTTAAGAGCAGAACCCTGATAAAAATATATAAAATGCGGCAAAGATAAAAGCCAGTTATCTTATATAAACTATTGAGTTTTGGCTTTCTGCTTATGGCTGAAATTTTCAGAATTGAAGCTATAAATTCTCTATTTGTGTCAGTCTATATATGTTATATACATATGATATTTTCCTACCTCCTGATGGTATTACCAAATTAACTGATGAAATCCCTTAAAAGAGCTCTATATAATTGACTTAGAGATAAATGAGCATTTATATAAATTACACTCCTAAAATTGCAGGAATTAAGGAAACTGAACTTGTTAGTATTTGTAATGTTAAAAAAGTACTTATGAAACTAACCCTAAACGTTTTAAAAATTCAAGTTTACATAAATTAGGTAAACCTTTGGGAAATGAGACTTTATTGTTGGTTTGATAAAAATACCTATGTCTTCTGAGTCATCAGTGCTAGGTACAACACAAGCATACATTTTCTTCTACTTAAGTATGTTCTTCCTAAACTTATACAGGTTTACAGATCAAATAAACTAGCATTTCATCTACTAGAAGTTTAAGATGATTTAAAAAAATAATTGTGTTTAACAAAATTGAGCCATTATGCTGACAAACTTTATTTCAATAGTATTTGTGTTCTGTAGGATGCCAACTTGAAGGTAGACTCCAAGATTGATTGAGAACATACAATCTTAGCCATATACTAAGTCATTTTCAAGGTATATGAGAGGTGTTTTTGCTAAGAAAAGATAATAGTTCTGTGCTAAAATGTTGCAGAATGAGAAAGAGAAAGGTATAGAATAAAATTTGAATGGATATGAAAAGTTAAAGAAAATTTATGGTAAGGAACTATATTTCTTGTGGTTAAAGCTAGGTAAATTTTAATCATTTATAAGATTTTAAAAAGACATTTACTATCAAATAATATATTGATGAAAAACTAGAATTTTTTTCTCTATTAAAATGATGAAATTTTCTTTATTTGTTTATTCTTAATAAGGGATTGTAAAAGGTTTCCTTTATCTTTTGAGTAATTTATCCTAGAAGACAGAGATTCTGTGGCTTATCAAATAATTTCTTATAATTTATATTGACTTTATCATGTTCTTAATTAAAAGAACTGTCGCCTCACTTTTAAAAGAACTAGGTTTTTACAAACATGATACCTCCTATAATTGCTTTTAAAAATTTTTTTTAAGATTTATTTTTTATTTATTTATCTCCCTTTCCCCCCACCGCCCAGTTGTCTGCTGTGTCCATTTGCTGTATGTTCTTATATTCTTGTATTCTTATCAGCAGCACCAGGAATCTGTGTCTCTTTTTGTTGTGTCATCTTGCTGTGTCAGCTCTCCGTGTGTGCGGCACCGCTCCTGGGCAGGCTGCATTTTTTTTTCAAATGGCGGCTCTCCTTAAGGGGCGTACTCCTTGTGAGTGGGGCTCCCCTATGCAGGGGACACCCCTGCGTGGCAGGGCACTCTTTGCGTGCATCAGCACTGCACGTGGGCCAGCTCATCACATGGGTCAGGAGGCCCTGGGTTTGAACCCTGGACCTCCCATGTGGTAGGCAGATGCTCTATCAGTCAAGCCAAATCTGCTTCCCGCTTTTAAAATCTTTTGTCACTTTGGTTAGAGAGTCAAGTATTGTTTCACAGTGATCTATGATCTTATTTAACCAACTTTTCAAACTTTGTGACAACTTTTGACAGTTTGCCTTCCCCAAATCAAATTCTGAATGATGTCTTTCTTCTAGCTTAAACTGTCTTTGAGGTTTCCCAGAGGAAACGACAAAGGATTTGTTCTTTCACCTTATAAAAAAAAAAAGAGCTGAAAAATTGATTTGATGTAAGTTTCCAGGAAGTGCTGTCAAATAAAAGAGATGCTTAACCCTCCATTGGTTAAATTTGTATGCCAAAATGTTAAATATTTCAAAAATTTCATTAAGTTCATAGAGATTTGTCACTGTCCTCACTGTATATGATATGTTCTGGTACTACTTGCCTGATAGTAGACAACAGTATATAATGTTGCCAATCATTATGTCAGTTATTCTTTTAAAAAATTGTTATGCTATGGAAACAACAAATTTCTTCATTAGTTCCATTGTTTTATAATGAAATCTTATCAGATCTTTCACTTTTATAAAATAGTAATGTTTAATGTTAATCTATTGTTATCCACAGATAGTTTTTGTTTGTTTACTCTGATCCTTCCCTAAAGGAGTTTACATTCAGTTATAGGCCAGAGGGCCTTCAACATAAAAGGGACTGTCTCAAAAACACACAGGAAGGACTATGCCAGGAACTGAGGCACAGGCTTCCAATGACATCACTTAAATAACACTATGGGACTGCAAGATTTCTGGAACTCTAGTGGAAAAGCTGATGTTTTCATGAGATTGCCACACAAGATGGAATAGAACAAGAATCAATTACATAGGATACAATGACCTGATAAAGAATGATTGTGGGTTTTGTTTGAAAAATTGCTGATACTTTAATATTTTCTGGATATTAGGAACCCCCTTTCTGTCATAACACTTTAATAGAACTATACTTTCATTAACAAAAAAAGAAACATTTGTCTTTTTATCCCTGCCCTATCCCTCTAAAATTCAGAATTATCTTGAGTATTCTTATTTTCATGGCAATATAATTATTTGCATAGGTTCAAAAAGAATCTATTCTCCTTGTTAACAGGAAATATTGGAAATAGTGGCCGTATGACCAAAGTTTTTAAGGAACTAAGACACTTTTAAGGAACTAAAGCTTAAAAAGGAACTAAGGCACTTTTAAGGAACTAAGGTTTAAAAAGGAACTGAGATACTTTTAAGGAACTAAAGTTTACAAAGTCCTCTTGGAAAACAACTGGCCTGATACCTAGCTTACTGAGTCCCTAGCCTTATAGGTGAGAAATAAGGTCACTTCTTGGCAGGCATGGGAAACATATGTTTTTTGGGGACCTTGAAAAGAGAGGAATTACCCAAATCTATAGGTACTACAGATGAAATCTGATGGTGATTTCTTGTTTTGGCTTCCCAACCTGGAGAAGCCGTTAAAAGTCCAATCTTCCAACAAAGCAAACCTTTTTCCTTTTTTTTTTTTTTTTTTTTTTAATTTTGGAAAGTCTTTATTGATGGGTAAGGTGTATTTTTAAATTTACTTTATTTTTATTTATTTATCTCCCCTCCCCCCAATGGTTTTCTCATCTGTCTGCTCATTGTTTGCTTGCCTTCTCCAGGAGGCACCGGGAACCGAACCCAGGACCTCTCACCTGAGAGGGTAGTGCCCAACAGCCTAAGTCACATCCGTTCCCCCAAAGCAAATTTTAATAGGCCCGTATG
Organism: Dasypus novemcinctus; assembly: GCF_030445035.2. NCBI lineage: Eukaryota > Metazoa > Chordata > Mammalia > Cingulata > Dasypodidae > Dasypus > Dasypus novemcinctus. Next base: position 40,911,466 of record NC_080683.1, on the reverse strand, counting down.
GTAAATTAGCTTTCTTGCTGCACCTATGTAAATCATCAGGCCAAATCTACTAAAACCAGCCTTATTTTAAAATCAAGAATAATTTTCTTTGGGATTATCTTTGATCAAGAGGAGGGTGACTGCAGAGTGAAATTTAATTCAATAGAAAACTATTACACACTTCTTTGAGTTATCACATTCTGCTCTTGCTCATTGCCTTTGAGCTAAGCATCCCTTTTGTAAACTTCAGGTAACTGCATGGCTTGCTACCTGTAAATTGCACTGGATCCTGTCATCTTACATTTATTATCATCCTTTTCCAATTTTTTGATTCTTGCAGTTTTCTTCAATATCTGGCTACAACTCTCCACAGGAATGTTTTCAGTTTTCCTCCCATCCTCCTGAATTGATGACTGAAAACTGACTACCTACTTCCTTACTGAGACTCTAGGTAGTCTTGCAGCTGGCCTTGTCCACAGGACCTAATGGATCACTGTGGGCCAAGGCCTTGATGACTTACTTGATAAACACGTCAAAGGACTCCTCACTGCAGCAGACCAGGTCTGGGCTGGATTTCTCCCTGGACAAGCTGCTCTGGATCTCTAAAGAACTCTGGTAAAATGTTCAAGGCACACCTGCCCTTATATGAGAAATGACTATGACCAAGAAAGCTCTAAAAGCATCTTCATCTTAGCGTCAAAAAACTCAAGGAGCAATGCTACATGGTGGAACGATTTTCATCTGCCAACCACTTAGTCTTTAATACATTTTTAAATTAATGTTTCTTTTTCCTTTTTGATATCCCTTTTAAGATGCCTGACCCTAAAGCAACTGACTTTGACCAACTCTCAACAGATGGTTCAACTGATTTTACAGAAACACCTCCAACAACTGTCTTCAAGTGACTATTTCTTATACCCTACTTCACTCCACTCAGATCCGAGTCTTCTGAGTTGTTCAGCAACAAATTGGCATTCATCTTGAACAAAAGGAGGGACTAAGCAAGACGGCCTTAACTCCCCTTTAGTGCAGGGGTTCTTAACCAGATATCAGGGGATCCATGAGCTTGAACTGAAAAAAATCAACTTACTCTCTTTATTTTCTCTGACTTCTCACTGAAATCTAGCATTTCCTTCCACTTAAGAATGGATGCAAAAAGTTACTGTAGTATTCATTTCACATCACATTACAGTTGCTACATATCTCAAAAAATCACCTACACTCGTCCATACTTCTAAATTATGGTAGTTGTTAGACCGGATGGTAGTTAAGTGTCATAAAATGATCTGCCACTACATTCTGAGAAGGGGTCCGTGGAACAAAAAGGTTAGAAACCCATTTTAGTGTGACTCCTTAGACAGGCTCTTCCCTACTCCAGGCTCCTCACCTCCCACACAGGCTTTTAACTACCCAGTTGCCCTAGAAGTTCCTAACGAGGTAGTTCCTTAGCAACCTACTTCTCATTCCAAGCCAATACAGACTCCAGGTGGTCCAATTACCACAAAGAAAAACATTCTGAGCCATGTGGTCCTAATTGCAACCTCAGTAAATCACTCACCCACCTCAGTGATCAACCCCCTTTACTATCTTTCGGTGTTTTTCCTCCAACCCACTTCCAGCACTTTCAATGGTGTTGAGTTCTGTTCTCTCACCATTATCATAGCATCCCCTGAATAAAGTATAAGGCTACCCAGTGCAGTTTTTTCTTTGACAGTATGTTCTGACACTCAAACCCTCTAAAACAGTGGGAAGCTATGGAGCCTTCCTTATAATGATTTTATAACACTAACACAAAAACTGGCCTTATAATGATGTTATAACAACTAACACAGAAACTTAATAGCAAACTCAAAAAGTTGGCATTCTTGAAATTGACTTGCAGTGAATTGATCTACAATTGTTACATGAAGGCCAAACCATGGGATATACTGGGTATGGATGGTTTTCAGCAAAAATCCAGCAGAGTTCACAAGACTCTTATGTCAATCTTCAATAACAGCTGAGACTTAACTCCAAATGTTAACACAGCAAGAGTAATTCTGAAGAAATAATGCTAACATCCACACAATAATAACATTTATAAGTCACTTCAGTATTTTTGGTTAATGTAGTGCATTGCTTTCCATTGTCTATTATGATCTGCTCATAGTTGTAGTTTGAGATCTTGACTGGATCACTGACTCCTTTGATAACCTGATGAAAGTTACAGAAACTCTGCAGAAAAAACATGGAAACAGAGCTGATATTCAGCTGGGACACATTACAACTGCTTTCTGGCTGGCAGCTGTTTGCACTGGTCAGGCATTTATTCTCATCTGATGATGCTTGAACCAAATCAATTGTTCAATATTTTATATATCAGCCCTGCATATTAGTACCTAATTTTGCATAAAGTGTCAGGAGGTCCTTGGGCTTTCCCAAATCTATTTCTAGACCACTCAGGTACCACAGACTCAAGTTAAAAGTCCCTGATTCAGAGTCCAGATATATATATATATAAACTGCTCATCTTTCAGATAATTTTCCATAAACATAAATTCTATGACCAAGCTTTCTATTATTTCTGTTATTCATCTCAGGCAAGGGTTATACACAATTAGAGATAGTTTCAGTACATATTCAATCAGTACTTAATACAATTTTGGCTTTTTTCCCAGGTTTAAGCATAATTCACGTACCTTGATTCTTAAGGCCTTTGTTAGATGTGAGCAGACATTCCACAGCTTCTGTTGGTATCAAACCTCACCAGCACCTCTTATGTATATTACTTTCCTCAAGCACTTTGCTTCTGGAAGAGTAGTCTGGACCACACATTGCAATCACCTGGGAGCTTGTTAGGAATGCAGCATTCAAGTCTATTCAACTAAAATCTGCATGTTAACAAAATCGCCAGGTTATTTGCATACTCTTAAAATTTGAGAAGCAGTATTCAAGGAAAGATTACTTTGATTTCTTCAGCAAGATTGTGGTTGCCCCAAGCCACAGAGGAAAGTTAGTGACATACTTTGTACAGGATGCCAAGTTTCCCAACTGCGAATTCAACTCTTTCCAAGTGATCCACCTGTAAAACTAATTGTGGTGCTCTGCTGATTTCACTTTGGAGGTGAAAATATGTTCTTTAGATTGTTTGTTTTTTTTAAAGAATATATGCAGTTGGCTATCTCTTAACAAAGATTTTCTTGAAATATCATGCCGGAATGTTGCAGTTTTCCATTCAACAAAAATAAAACTAACTGAAATAATGTTTAAAATGCCCATCCCTTTTTTAAGTTACAGAAGGCTAAACTCTAATACTGTTTATTGATAGGACTAGGGTTACCAAATAAAATGCAGGGAGCCCAGTTAAATTTGACTTTCAGATAAATAACAAATGCTTTTTCTTTGTAAGTATGGCACAAATAATGTACGAGATAGACAAACTATCATTGCTTATTTAAAAGTCAAATTTAACTGTGTTTCCTAGGCTTTTATTATTTTTTAAAGATTTATTTTTTATTTCTCTCCCCTTCCCCCTCCCCCCCCCCCCCAGTTGTCTGCTCTCTGTGTCCATTTGCTGTGTGTTCTTCTGTGTCCGCTTGTGTTCTTGTCAGTGGCACTGGGAACCTGTGTCTCTTTTTGCTGCATCATCTTGCTGCGTCAGCTCTCCGTGTGGGCAGCACCATTCCTGGGCAGGCTGCATGTTTTTCGTGTGGGGCAGCTCTCCTTATGGGGAGCACTCCTTACACGTGGGGCTCCCCTACGTAGGGGACACCCTTGTGTGGCAGGGCACTCCTTGTGCGCATCAACACTGCACATGGGCCGGCTCCACACGGGTCAGGAGGCCCTGGGTTTGAATTCAGGACCTCCCATGTGATAGGGGGACGCTCTACTAGTTGAGTCAAATCCACTTCCCTCCTAGGCTTTTATTTGCTAAACCTGCCAACTGTAGGAAGTGCAAAACTTAAACGTGGCACATTAATGGGAAATCAGAAGACATCATTTGAATATCAATGTTTGTATTTATATTTTTTAACAAAGAAAGGTAATCTTTGAGCCTCCTGAGATCACTTTCTCAGTGTAGGGGCAGCTAAATTTGTCCCTACCAAACTGGTGAATAATCCAAATAGCAGAGACTTTGAGTTTGCAATACCACTAGTCTAACTTTTAAGAATGTGTATCCTTGATGTAACACATCAGGCACCTGTCCAAATATGAAATCTATTGCTATGATGTTAGAAAACTAGGTATGGTACCAGGTTGTTAAGCTGTTGAAAGCTCTTACATTCAGTTGAGATTACTGAAGCTATGTCCACTGAGATCTTAATTTCTGGTTGTCTTGACTGCACAGCTGCAGAGAATAGATCACTCCAACATAGGACCTTCAACTAACCTATAGAAAACACACCTGTAGCTCTTTCAGCAGGAGTAATAGGAAAAGGCTTGTTAATTCTGCCTTACAGCTCAACCTAAATTAAATTTGACAAATATTCCAAAATAACATAATTTTTCAGGTAACAGTTTTTTCAGCAGCTTAAATGTTATGAGAAGTAATAAATTGGATGATAATTTAATCCTTGGGTAATTTATTCCTATGAATTTAGACTGGCTGGGGCTATGAAGTGCTCATAGGTAATTTGTAAAGTGAATTGTGCCAGAGCAGTGTTTCATATCAGCCTTTTTTTTTTTTTTTGGATAAAAAAATGCTGCAAGCAATTTTTAAAAAATAAAAATAAATGCTGTTAAAGAGTAATTCATTTCAGTGAACTGCGTATTTTTCTTTTACTAGCTTCAGGTTTTCATGTTGTTTTTTATTAAAGCAGTTATGGGTTTACAGAATAATCAAGCATAAAATACAGGATTCCTATATATCACCCCATTATTAAAACTTTGGGTTGCTGTGAAACATTTGTTACAACTGATGAAAGGACAATTTTACAATTGTATTATTAACTATAGTCCATGATTTAACTTATGGTTCACTGTTTGGGTTGTGCAGGTACATGGATTTAAAAATTATATATATTCTAGTGCCATATATATATATATATATATATATATATGCTAACATTTCCCTTTTAACCTCATTCAAATATATAATTCAGTGCTGATAATTGCATTCGCAATTTTTTTTTTGAGTTTAAATGCATTTTTATTTTTAGACAACCTACATGACATGTTTTTCTTAAAAACAATGCCTCTGCTCCAAATAAATCAGTATCAAAATAAAGGATGAGGTCAAGATGACATTAGCCCATCTAAGTTGTGGTGTGGATGAAAAGCAGCAGCCAGTTATGATGACGGGTGATAGATCCAAAGCAATTCCCAAATTTTTTAACATTTCTCCATTTCTAAACCATCCTTAAAGAAAATCATATATGGGGTCACACCATCCTCATGGTAGTCCAGGAGAGCAACCATACCATCTGGATTCATGTTTTCACCAATAAAGAACTGATAGTTGTTGAAATTAGGAAGGTTGTGCTTGATTTGTTCTGCAGCCCCTATCATAAAAGAATTTACTCTTTCTGATCTCTGTTCTTCAAGTTTGCCTTTGATTGATTTCATGTAATCTTTGATGTACTTCTTGAAAACTTCTTTCGTGAAGCTGGTTTCCTGCAAGTGATGGTTCATGACAATATCTACACCAGCGATGACTGTGCTTTCGGTACCTTCGCCCTCAGGGCCTTCAGCGGAGGCATTTCCACCAATGAGCGAATCATCAATGCTACCCTCTGTCCTACTGACCATCTTCCCTTCCACCTCCAGGCACAGCCTGTCCGTGATCTCCCGAATCTTGTAAATGTCGGAGAACACCTCATCACGGCAGCTGAGGTCCTGGTAGATGATCACGATGGCGGCTGGAGGGAGGCGGTAGCAGAGGCGTGGCAGGAGCCCGAGCGCTGAGCAAGCGTGGAGCGGCCCTGGGGGGAGGGCAAAGGGGAAGAGGGAGGAGGGGGGAGGGAGGAGGGGGGAGGGGGGAGGGGAGAGCGGGTGGAAAAGCGCATTCACAATATTATGCTGCCATCACCACCATCCATTTCCAAAATATTTCCGTCATCACAAATAGAAACTGTACATTTTAATCCTCAACTCTCTTTTCCATATCCTCCCTTCCAGAGGACCCCCTTCCATCCTCTGGTAACCTGTTTTATAGTTTTTGACTCTGAGTTTACTTATTCAAATTATTTCATATCAATGAGATGACACAAAATTTGTCCTTTTGTGTCTGACTTATCATGCTCAACATGATGTCTTCAAGGTTCATCCATGTTGTCACATGTTAGTTTCCTAGGTTGCTTAGGCAAATACCAAGAAACTTAAGCAATGGGAATTTATTGCCACTCTGATCTGAGACGGGGAAAAGTGTCCAAATCAAGGCATTATGAAGGAAATGCTTTCTTCCCAAAGACTGTTGGTGATACTTGACTCCTCAAGGCACATAACAATATCTGCTGGTCTTTTATTTCTCTTCTTGGTTTTCTTGAGTTCAATTTCTTGCTTCTGTGGCTTTCTTATTCTCTCTCTGTATTCATTCCATTTATAAAGGACTCCAGTTAAAAGATTAAGATCCATCTGCATGAGGTGGGTCACACCTTAACTGAAGTAGTATCATCAAAAGGTCCTACTTAGAGTGTGTCTACATCCACAGGAATGGGTTAGATTTAAGATGTTTTTCTGGGGTACATATAGCTTCAAACCATAACATCACATGTTATCAAAAATTTCATCCTTTTCATGACTAAGTAATATTCCATTATGTGTATGTATCACATTTTTTTTTTCTGTTCATTGGTAAATGGATACTTGGTTTGCTTCCACCTTTGGCAATTATGAGTAATGCTGCTATGAATGTCAGTGTTCAAATACCTATTTGAGTCCCTATTATCAGTTTTTTGGGCTTTATAGTTATAAGCGGGATTGCCAGCTATGATAGTTCTACGCTTAACTTTCTGCGTGGCTGTCAAACTGTCTCCCACAACAACGGCTGTGCCAAGGAGAGTGCCTATTTCTCCATATCCTCTCCAACACTTACAATTTTCCATTTTTAAAATAGTAGCCATTCTGGTGGGTGTGAAATGGTATCTCATTGTGGTTTTGATTTGTGTTTCCCTAATGGCTAGTAGTGTTGAGATCTTTTCATGTGCTTTATGGTCATTTGTATATCTTCTTTGAAGAAATATCTATTCAAGTCTTTTGCCCATTTTTTTAAAAACTGGGTTGTCTTTTGTTTTTAAGCTGTAGGATTTCTTTATTTAGTATGGATATTAAACCCATATTGGATATGGGTTTTGGTTTCCAAATATTTTCTTCCATTGTGTAGTTTGTCATTTTGCTTTCATGATAGTCCTTTGGTGCACAAAGGTAGGTATCTTTCATTGAAATCATCATGACAGAACAGACAAAATATACAAGACTATAGGGAATCTGAAATATGTAATCAATAAGCTTGAGCAAATGTAACATAATCTCTATAGTTTATAAAATACACATTCTTTTCTGTGTTTAAGAAATATAAAATTATTGTACTTTTAGGGCACAAAACCTCTTGATAAATTTTAAATGGAAAATACAAATGATATTTTGGGGGAGGTTATTACTGATACACTCTTTACTAGTTATTGGTTTGTTGAGCTCTTTTACTTTTTGTTGAGTCAGTGTAGCTAGTTTGTGGGTTTCTAGGGTTTTGTCCATTGCATGTAGGTTATCTAATTTATTGAATTATAGTTGATCAAAATATCTTCTTATGCCCTTTTTATTTCAATGAGGTTGGTAGTAATGTCCCCATTTTCATTTCGGATTTTAGCAATTTGTGTCCTCTCCCTTCTTTTCTTCATTAGTCTAGCTAAAGGTTTTTCAATTTTATTGACCTTTTCAAAGAACTAACATTAGGTTTTGTGTTGATTCAATTTTGTTTAAATTCTCTATTTCAATTATTTTCAATCTAATCTTTATTATCTTTTTCCTCCAGCTTGGGGTTTGGTTTATATTTCTTTACCTAGTTTTTCCATGTGTATCCTGGTGTATCCTGGAGAATGTTTCATGTACACATGACAAGAATGTATGTTCTACTGTTGATGAGCAAAGTATCCTATATATGTCTGTTAAGTCTAGTTGGTTTTGAATATCAGTCAAATATTGTATTTCCTTATTGATCTTTTTCCTAGAAGAATGCTATCCATTATTGAAAGTGGTCTATTAAAGTCTTCTACTATTAATGTAGAATGTTCATATCTCCCTTCAAATCTGTCAATATTTGCGTCATATATTTTGGGGCCCTGCATGTACTTTAAAAAACACTTAGAAATGGAAGCAAAAAATAGTTACGAGTCTCCGAAAAAGAGTCAGGAGGTCATCAGAGGGGTTGCTCTTACGCATGCCTCAGCAGGGTCCCAGAGACAGCCAAAGTAGATACAAGCCCAGGTATTGGTTCTTCTGAGGGCTACAGAGACCCAATTGTTCTCTGGTCATGGCCAATGGAGTTCAGTGACATGTCGGTCCTACATTGGAGTTTGTGTTCCTAAGTGTGATGGAGTTGGACTCAGATGTAATCTTTGTTCACAAGCCTCTCCCGTCACTTTTACCAGACTTGTGTTTGGTGCTGGGGTTTGATGTATACTGAGGGGACCTGTATCTCTGGACTGTCCATGTGATAGCCAGGCCCTGAGCCTCAACAGACTTGCAACTCCTACCCTCTGGTTTATTGGACTTACCCCAGACCTTCTAACAGGTGAAGAAGATCAACCATCACACCAGGGAGCCAAGAGTGCCTACAACTGCAAGCAGGAGAATTGCATCCATCATCCATGTGGAATCTAAGCCACCTCTCGATATAGAGGTGGAGTGGACATAACCATCCCAGGATCCAGAGGATGGAGGAATGAAATATGGATTAGAGTGGACTTACTGATGTTCTACTATGGAACTATTGTGACTAGTAATGGAAGAAATTATAGCATTGATGTGGAGAAAGTGCCCATAGTAGTTGCTGAGGGCAGGGGGAGGGAAGGAGAGATGTGATGTAGGGGAATTTTTGGGCCTTGGAGTTGTCCTAAATGACATTGTAGGACAGTAGCTGAACATTATATATCCTGCCATAACCCACTGCATGGACTGGGGGAGAGTGTAAACTATAATGTAAACTATTATTCATGCAGTGCAGCAGTGCTTTAAAATGTATTCACCAAATGCAATGAATGTACACAATGATGAAAGAGGTTGTTGATGTGGAAGGAGTGGGATGACGGGGGGGGGGGGGGGGGGGGGAGCACATAGGACCCTTTTATATTTTTTGAATGTAACATTAAAAATAAATAAAATTAATGGAGTCTCTTGCAGACAGCATATAGTTGGCTCATGTTTTTCTTAACTATACTGCCAGCCTCTGCCATTTGGGGAGTTTAATCCTTTACGTTTAAAGTCACTACTGATAATATAAGATTTTCTTCTGGCATTTTGCTATTTAGTTTTTGTAAGTCAAATGATTTTTGTCCTTCAGTTCTTCTGTTAATGCCTAATCTCATATTTATTTGATTTTTTGGGTATTGTACCATATAGAGCCCCTTCTCTTTTTAATGGCATACACATATACTGTTCCTATTCCCCTCTATGATTTATTGTTACTTTATGCATCTATGTCTTGGCACCTGTAGGACGTAAGAAGTAGAGTTATACACCAAAACATAAAATAGTATTGGCACTTATAATTATCCAAATGACTACTTTTACCTTAGGTCTTTATTTCTTTATGCCACTTGAACCACTGTCTAGTGTCCTTTCCTTTCAGTCTGAAGAACTCAATTAGCATTTCTTGTAGGGTAGGTCTAGTGGTGACAAACTCCTTCAGCTTTTGTATAAATGTGAATATCTTAATCTCTCCCCCATTTTTGAAAGTTTCACCAAATATAAAATTCTTGGTTGGCAGTTGTTTTCTTACAGCATTTTAAGTATTTCAACCCACTGCCTGCTATGGCTTCTGATGAGAAATTGGCACTTAAAATAATTTGGATTCTCTTGTATGTAACATGTTGCTTTTTCTCTTATGACTTTTGGAACTCTCTTCTTTTCCTTTGAATTTGAAAGTATGATCAATATGTATCAGGACATATTTTTCTTCAGTTTACTCCAGTTTGGCGTCCTCTGGGTTTCTTGGATATGCATATTCACATCTTTGCTAAGTTTGGGAACCTTTCTATCACTAATTCTTTGAATATCTTTTCTGTCCCTTTCTCTCTTTCTTCATCTACTGGGACTCCCATAATGTGTATATTTGTATGCTTGATGGTGAACCAGAAGTCTCTTAGGCTATTTTCACTTTTTATTATTCTTTTCTCTTTCTGCTCCTCAGCATATTGAAGAAAACTTTTCCAATGTCTTTGTCTGCTGTATCCACAGTGTGGTCTTTTTTGCTGGTGTTTTCTCGATTTTTTCCCTCTTTTTTTGGTTATACCATCATTCTATTTCTTTGTTTGTCTTGCAATCATTTGCTGAACACTGTACATTTTAATATTTTAAAATATCAACTCTGGGATTTATTCCCTGAGTTGTTTGTTTCTTCCATTTGTAACCAGCTGGCAATATGACAGATTTTAATGAGTGTCAGTCCTCCTATTGGGAAGATCCACCCAAGGCAAAGGCAAGTGGAGGGCCCTCCCTGTCTTTTCTGGGCCTGTGTCTTGTCCTGCACTTGTGGTTGCCAGTGGTTTAGGATTTTCCATGGTTACAGGAGTTCGAATACTCCTTCTAGTTCTCAAGAGCCAGACCTTCTCCCTCTCATGGCAGGCAAGCCTTTGCCACAGGTTGTCTACGCCAATTGTTTTTTACACGGCTTTTGTTTAAAGCTGCTTTTGCTTGTAGGGCAAATTCTGGGATGGGGGACATGCCAGAGAGGACTTTCCCAAGACAGTCTTTCTCAGCCAGAACAAAGCCAGAGACCAACAAAGGGAGTGCCGACCACCTCCACACTGCCCTGGAAAGGGATTAGGGAGGGCCCAGGAAGGATACTAGGAGCTTCTTCCACAACTTCCAAAGCTGCATTTTTTCACATGCCTGGAAAATGCTACCCTTTAACTGTCCTCTGCAACTCTGAGGAAACATACCATTGTTAAGTCTCCTCTACCACTTTTGTATGGGGCATGTTGGAACAATGGTTTCCCTCAGAGCCAGGTCTGCTAGCACAAGTTCCCTTCTGCAGCCCATGGATCAGGAGTTATTTCAACTTTCAAGTCTTATGATTTAAGAAATACATTTCACAAGGCCGTAGCTGCAATAAATAGTGATTTCTCTGATGAATCTGTGTACAGTAAAGTCAAAACATTCTGGAATGTATGCTTCATTTTATTGCCATTAAAAACACTCATAATTCATAGGCTAAGGTGAAAATATCAACAGGAGTTTGGAAGAAGTTGATTCCAGCCTTTGAGGACTCAAGACTTCAGTGGAGGAAATAACCACAGGTGTGGTAGAAATGGCAAGAGAACTAGGATTAGAAGTGGAACCTGAAGATGTGACTGAATTGCTGCAATCTTATGATAAAACTTTAATGGTTGGGAAATTGCTTATGGATGAACAATGAAAGTGGTTTTTTGAGATAAAACCGACTCCTGGTAAAGATACTATGAACATTGTTGAAATGACAAAAAAGGATTCAGAATATTACATAAACTTAGTTGACAGAACAATGACAGGATTTGAGAGGACTGACTTCAACTTTCAAAGAAGTTCTGCTGTGGGTAAAATACTATCAATCAGCATCTCATGCTACAGAGATATCTCCCATTAAAGGAAGAATCACTTATGTGGCAAACTTTATGGATGTCTTATTTTTAAGAAATTTCCACAGTAACCCTAACCTTCAGCAATCAGTTCCCTGATCAGTCAGCTGCCATCAACACTGAGGCATCACTGTCCACCAGTGATTAGGATTCATTGAAGGTTCAGATGATAGTTAGCATTTTTAGCAATGAAGTATTTTAAATTAAAGTATATACATAATTTTTCAGACATAATGCTATTATGTGTATGTAGTATAGTATAAATATAAGTTTTATATTCATGGAGAAGCCAAAAAGTTCATGTGACTTGCTTTATTGTGATGTTCTCCTTATTGCAGTTGCCTGGAATCACACCCATAATATCTCTGGGGTATGCCTGTGCACAACAGAGTGATACAGAGGTTTAATGGAGGTATAGTACTTAACACATAATTGGTGTTCAATTTATGTGTTGATCAAATTATATTAAATACAATTCTATGATACACCAGAGGAGTGAGAGTGATATTGATGGAGAAAGGACTAGCAATGGCTTTCTGCTGCAATTGGCCTTGAAGCGCTTCTACCACAAGAGACCCACTCTGGGCACAACTCAAGGTCCAGGAATGGATTCTTTTTTTTTTTTTATTGATTTTGTAATAATATTACATTAAAAATATATATGTGAGGTCCCATTCAACCCCACCCCCCCACCCCACCTCTCCCCCCCTCCCCCCCCCAGCAACACTCGTTCCCATCATCATGACACATCCATTGGATTTGGTAAGTACATCTTTGGGCACCTCTGCACCTCATAGTCAATGGTCCACATCATGGCCCATACTCTCCTCCATTCCATCCAGTGGGCCCTGTGAGGATTTACAATGTCCGGTGATTGCCTCTGAAGCACCATCCAGGGCAGCTCCATGTCCCAAAGACGCCTCCACCTCTCATCTCTTCCTGCCTTTCCCCATACCCATCAGCCACCATGTCCACTTTTCCCAATCCAATGCCACCTCTTCTATGTGGACATCGGATTGGTTGTGTCCATTGCACCTCTATGTCAAGAGGAGGCTCAGATTCCACATGGATGTTGGATGCAATCCTCCCACTTTCAGTTGTAATCACTCTAGGCTCCATGGTGTGGTGGTTGTCCTTCTTCAACTCCATCTTAGCTGAGTGTGGTAAGTCCAATACATCATATTGTAGGTGCTGGAGTCTGTTGAGGCTCAGGACCTGGCTATCACATTGTCAGGAATGGATTCTTTTGAGGAAAAGTATTTGCTGATGCTTGCAGGGTTGCAGTTAAAAAGTATGCCCAAACACAAGCCCTGGAAAACATTGTGAACATGTGAAGGGTTCTGTTCTTGCTGGCCCTCTTTCTTAAAGTTCATATACAGATGTGTCCCAATTTACTTAGTAGATATGTTCCTGCAAACTAATGAAGAATCTTATTTTTTAGGATTAAATACTATGGATAAGGTAGAGAGAATAAGTTTGGCAGTTCCTTGTATTAAAGTGAGAATTGATCTTCTGCTTAATTTGTGCCAGATGTAGATCTTCTGCTTAATTATGTAGATGGCTACATAATTGTTTCACTTTTAGCTAAGCACACCTGTAATATTATGTGCGTCAATGCATTAAACATAGCTTTTACCCCTTCTCTTTTTTTTTTTTTTTTTTTTCATGACACATCCATTGGATTTGGTAAGTACATCTTTGGGCACCTCTGCACCTCATAGACAATGGTCTACATCATGGCCCATACTCTCCTCCATTCCATCCAGTGGGCCCTGTGAGGATTTACAATGTCCGGTGATTACCTCTGAGGCACCATCCAGGGCAGCTCCATGTCCCAAAGATGCCTCCACCTCTCATCTCTTCCTGCCTTTCCCCATACCCATCGTCCACCATGTCCACTTTTCCCAATCCAATGCCACCTCTTCTATGTGGACATTGGATTGGTTGTGTCCATTGCACCTCTATGTCAAGAGGAGGCTCAGATTCCACATGGATGCTGGATGCAATCCTCCCATTTTCAGTTGTAATCACTCTAGGCTCCATGGTGTGGTGATTGTCCTTCTTCAACTCCATCTTAGCTGAGTGTGGTAAGTCCAATACATCATATTGTAGGTGCTGGAGTCTGTTGAGGCTCAGGACCTGGCTATCACATTGTCAGGAATGGATTCTTTTGAGGAAAAGTATTTGCTGATGCTTGCAGGGTTGCAGTTAAAAAGTATGCCCAAACACAAGCCCTGGAAAACATTGTGAACATGTGAAGGGTTCTGTTCTTGCTGGCCCTCTTTCTTAAAGTTCATATACAGATGTGTCCCAATTTACTTAGTAGATATGTTCCTGCAAACTAATGAAGAATCTTATTTTTTAGGATTAAATACTATGGATAAGGTAGAGAGAATAAGTTTGGCAGTTCCTTGTATTAAAGTGAGAATTGATCTTCTGCTTAATTTGTGCCAGATGTAGATCTTCTGCTTAATTATGTAGATGGCTACATAATTGTTTCACTTTTAGCTAAGCACACCTGTAATATTATGTGCGTCAATGCATTAAACATAGCTTTTACCCCTTCTCTTTTTTTTTTTTTTTTTTTTCATGACACATCCATTGGATTTGGTAAGTACATCTTTGGGCACCTCTGCACCTCATAGACAATGGTCTACATCATGGCCCATACTCTCCTCCATTCCATCCAGTGGGCCCTGTGAGGATTTACAATGTCCGGTGATTACCTCTGAGGCACCATCCAGGGCAGCTCCATGTCCCAAAGATGCCTCCACCTCTCATCTCTTCCTGCCTTTCCCCATACCCATCGTCCACCATGTCCACTTTTCCCAATCCAATGCCACCTCTTCTATGTGGACATTGGATTGGTTGTGTCCATTGCACCTCTATGTCAAGAGGAGGCTCAGATTCCACATGGATGCTGGATGCAATCCTCCCATTTTCAGTTGTAATCACTCTAGGCTCCATGGTGTGGTGATTGTCCTTCTTCAACTCCATCTTAGCTGAGTGTGGTAAGTCCAATAAATCAGATTGTAGGTGCTGGAGTCTGTTGAGGCTCAGGACCTGGCTATCACATTGTCAGTCCAGAGATTCAAATCCCCTAAATATATCTTAAACCCCAACATTAACTGCACCTCCAGCACATTAGCATGAAAGTCTTATGAAGTTACCCCTTCTCTTATACAACCATATAAACTAATTTATATTTTTGGATATGAGACATTTAATTCATACAAACAGATTGTTAAAATAGAGAGGACTTGAATTATTTTCTAGGATTTTTTTAAAATGAGCATTTACAAGTAGATATAGAATGTAATGATTGTAAAAAGGAAAAAGAGAAACAGAAAAGGAAGTCTTTGTTTTCCATTGTGTTTTTCTCCATTGCCTAGCTCCTAGGTGGTGACTGGCAGGCTATATAATTTGGAAACTGCCAGTTTCCCACTTATTCCTCTGATCTGAAAAACATCCAACTTCACACCCTCATGGAAAACCTCCATAAGTGTTTTCCAAAGGATATGAAATCATCTCTCTGTTACCTGATACAGGAGAAACAGGGTTACTGAAGGGTTAATTAGAGAATATTTATAAAGCATTTTGGAAATGAAAAATGTTCTATAAACACCAAGGTTATTAAGGTATTTGAGAGCACATATTAGAAAATGGAAATTTTTATTGCTGGTATAGGTTTTGCTTAGTCTTAAAAAATGCAGGTGTTGAGCATTCAAATTTCAATTTAATGCAACCAGTGTTTATTGAGCACATGTAATTTTCAAAGTTGTGGACAGAGATGAATAAAATTTGGTAACTTCCCTTAAGAGATTTATAGTTTAGTGGCTGGATAGACAGATACACAGGTCATTATCATAAAAGGTAGACTTCAAAGTTCCTCAAAGAGGTACAAACTGGGTACTGTAGGAGTTCAATGTGAGGGTACTTCCAGTTGGAGTTAGTTAGAGCCTGAGTAATGGAGGAGGGCTCACCTGATTTGGATTCTGATGGATGATAAAATTTAATAGAGCAGATACTGGGAAAAGGGCATTTAAAGGAGAGGAAACTGCAAACTGCGAGTTTAAAGGTGGGAAAGGCATTTTAGGGAAAATACAAGTAGCTAAATTTTGTTAATCCAGGGCAAAGAGATGGTAGGATGGGGTCAGATTATAGAAGACCTTTATTACCAGACTAAGGAGGGAGGAGAGAAGGGGTAGTGAGGAGGTGATACACAGGGCCTGACTGGACACAACAAGCAGACACTCAGCAGTGATTCATGGGGTCATGATGGATTACATTTCTTAGATACATTCAGTTACCTTAGATAAATTCCTATCTTAATTCAAGGCCATGGCTCAGGATTCTATTAAAATTCAAGTTTGAAAAAATATTTATTTGTCTTCTTCCTTGCATAAATCTCTCTTTTTTCCCTGTCTACCCCTCCTATACCCTATCTTCTTGATCTTCCTCTAGCTCATTTTAGCCCTATTTTCCTCCATCCCACAGGCCTTGAAGTTGAGCCACTTTCCTACCCACTCTAGTCCTGGCATCTCTAGTCAGATCACTTTTCTTTTCCTCTTGATACTAGGTTCAATTATTCCCCTCCAGATAATGTAGAGCTAGATATACTTGTGAAATTCTGCAATTCTCTAAGTTTTCAGTGCTTAGTGTGAATCACTGTAGACAAAAGTGAGAAATACTAGGGGAGCAAAAAAAAAAAAAAAAGCCCTGCAAGAATATGGAGCAGGAGAGAGATCAATGCCTTTTGTTTTGTGGGAGGGAAACTTCCTTCATGAAAACTGGCACTATTTGCAAAATCACAATGTCACCTCTAATCTCAGTGTATTGAGGGGGGGAGGGGCTTAACCCCTTCATTTCAAAGAATTTACCATGATTAAGCCTTTGGAAACTGCATTTCAAATGATTTAGTTCGTAGAAATGATGAAATGAAGAGAGGAAACTATTTGGAAAAAATCCACTTTTGAAAGAAGAAAAGGATTTTGAAACAAATGACTGCAGTTATATTTTTCTATAAATAGGGATAATAGTTTCAACTTCATAGAGTTATGAAGATGAATTATCATTATGAGATAATATTGCCAAAGAACTTAGAACGGTGCCTGGCACATGGTGAATATTATATAAGTGCTTGTTAAGTATATAAATAAAAGAATTCAGATGCAATCATTTGGAGCAGAAATAAATATTAGTTATAATGTACCAAAAGGTAGGTGACCAGAGAATTAATGGGAATGTAGGAGGTACATGGACACTTATTTGTATGATTACTTATGTTTGGTTATTATCAAATGACGCTGGTCAAAACTACTCAGAAAGGCCTGAAAAGTTTTCCTGGCAAAGCGTGACACCAGAAGGTTTTCTTGAGTTTGGAAAATGCTATTTTTCCTTTGTTAGAGTTTCTTGGTTCTAGTAGAATCTTTTAGATTATTTTTTAAAAGTCTTGGTGTTAAATTCCTTTCATCAGAATGTTCTTTAGCCTTACTATGTTGCCTATTGAATTTGCACAATACAATTTTAACATGTCACTACCTTCCAAACACACACACACACACATGCACACCCATACACATGCATACACAGGAATATGACCTAGCATGAGTACTGAATTGGTTTCTAGAGTTGAGATTTCTTGGTTGTGGGAATTCATTTACCCTCAGGGTAATTATTTTAAGGAAGTAGGGTTTTGGTATTCTGGTTCTTTATGAAGTAGGTTTAAACTTTCTAGGCTTTACAATTTACAAAGTACTTTTGAGACATTGTCTCATTTAATTCTTATAACAAACCTATGAAGCATCAATATTATTGGCTTTTTATCTGATGGAGCCTTGAGTCAGAGAGGAAACTGGGCCTCAGAGAAATTAAATTGCCTATTTCAACATGACCAGTAATTACAGAGTTAAGAGTTCCCAGGCCTAAAATTTCTTCCTAACTTATCTTCATTTCATCACTCAAATTTTTTGTTTTTTCTTTTTGGAGGTACTGGGGATTGAACCAGTTAGCACGTATATGTGAAGCAGGCATGCAACCATTGAGCTACACCTGCTCCCTTGAAGTTTGTATTTTAGAACTAGGATCAAGGCAGAAAATTCAGATGGTTAGCAGTTTTGTTTTGTTTTTTAACTCTTTTTAAATAATATGTTTTGCTTCTCTACACATTTGCTTAAATTAACAAATTTGAATATTACTTAGCTACATATTAATCCCTGTAGATCTTGTTTTAGGCAGATATATAAAGATATACCTCAAGATTCCTGTACTCTGGTTATTCAATCAAACCGTTCTAGGTACTGCTGTGTCACTACACATAAATAGAGGCACCAATCAGTTGAATTTAAAATAGAAGATTATCCTGGGTGGGCCCAATGTAATTAAGTCCTTTTAAAGCAGAAGAGGACGATATAATAGAAGAGGAAACCAGAGTAATTCCAAGCATGAGGACTCAACATGCCGTTGCTGGCTTGAAGATGGAGGAGGCCCTGTGGAAAGTATGAAAAGGAAATGAGTTCTGCCAACAACTGGTGAGTTTAGAAGAGGACCCAGAGCTGCAGATGAGAACTACAGCCCTGGCCTATACTTTAGTTTCAGTCTGGTGAAACCCTGAGTAGAGAAATCAGTCACGTTGTGCAAGGCTTTTGACTTAGAGAACTATGAGGTACTAAAAGAGTTGTTTTAAACTACTAAATTTGTGATAATTTGTTATGTCGCAAGAGAAAACTAATGCGGATCTCCACATTTAAAACTTATGCAATTCAAGGGAGAAATGTGTGGTCTTTTTCTTTATAACATTCTTGGCTCCAGTCCTGTTCTCAGGCACCAAGATGAGAGAGGGGCAACAATTGCCATCCATCATTGTCCAAAATCACATGGCTCCAGAGGATTCTAAATGGCTTTTTCACATCTTATCAGGAGACTTTTATCACTCCCTGAGCAACAATAACATGACTCTATCTTGTAAATAAAACAATTTGGAGCCAGCTCAGGAGGTTATGATTTTGAGTACTTCCAATAGTGATGACAGGCTCTGCCACACTGTTTACATGCTATTCCATCTGCTACATTATGAGCAGGGCCACACGTTTCTGACTTTAGTAACTCCATGGCCCTAGAACAGTTTTTACCATCGTGTGACACTACCAGACCCTCTGGATCTGGACCAAAGATCCCAGTCTCCTTTGTAAGGTTGGGAAAAAGTACAGCCAGCATCTACATCCCATCTACTGGGTACTTTGGGCAGAAATTCTATTCTTTGGTGAGATGGGGACACTTTCCAGACTGGCTCTCATGACTGCGAAAAGTGATTGGTAACCTATACTGTATCTTCAAATCAGTCTTGTTGACCTTGGCAACAACATTTTTCTGACACTACCAAGGTGTTCTACAAGTTCATGTTATCTTTGCATCCTTACCAGATCATTGCCTGTAGAATCATATATTCATCAGATACCCTGGAGTCCCACATGGAGGGACATTGAGTAACAGGTCCTAGCATAAAAATAGGACTGGAAATCGGATGGGTCAAATGTCTGAGGAATGTTTTATTGTGAATCATAAAAACTGTTAAGTAAGACTATAAGAAACATTTTTCAAGAATCACCATAATTTCATAACATGTATAGCAATGTGTTTTCTTAAGTTAATAAAATCAACTCACAAATCCTTGATATCATCATAAAAGTTTAGAACAGGGAAAACTATCAGAGACTAAGATTTTACTAATTCTAAAAGCTTCTTTTTTAAATTTATAATTTAATTTATAAATTACTCTCACATTGACAACTTCTTTCATTAGTGTTGTATATTCATTGCATTTGATGAGTACATTTTGGAGCATTGCTACACAGCATCGATTATAGTTTATGTTGTAGTTTACACTCTCTCCCAGTCCATTCAGTGGGTTAAAGTAAGATATATAGTGTCCTGCATCTATCCCTGCAATATCATTGAAGACAATTCCAAGTCCCGAAAATGTCCCCATATCACACCTCTTTTTCCCTCTCCCTGCCTTCAGCAACTCCCATGGCCACTGTCTCCACATCAATGACATAATTTCTTCCATTGCTAGAGTCACAATATTTTTATAGTAGAATATCTAGTAAGTCCACTCTAATCCATATTTTATTCCTCCATCCTGAAGATCCTGGGATGGCAATGTCTACTCTACCTCTGAATCGAGATCTCACAAGGCTGATGGATGGAATTCTCCTGCTTGCAACTGTGGACCCTCTTGGTTCCCTGGTGTGGTGGTTGACCATCCTCACCTCCCTGTTAACTTACCTGGGTAAGTCCAATGAACCGGAAAGTAGGTGTTGCAACTCTGCTGAGGCTCAGGGCCCAGCTGGCACACAGCCAGTACAAAGATTCAAGTCTCCTGAGCATACACCAACTCCAGCACCAACCACAGGTGGAGAAAAAGTGACAGAAAAGGCATGTGTAGAGAGGTCACATCTGAGTCCCACTCCATCATATTCAGGAGCACAAATTCCAAGGTAGGGCCCACTGGCAAGGCACTGAACTCCAGAACCATCTGTCATGACCATAGGGCCTGGGTGTCTCTGTAGCCCTCAGGAGTACTACTTCCTGGGGTTGTATCTATCTACTTTGTCTCTGAGATCCTGCTGAGGCATAAGTGTGACCCCTCTGATAATTTCCCAACTCATTTTGAAGTCTCTTAGCCATATAAACTTATTTGTCCTTACCATTTTCCCCTTTTATTCTAGGTCTTTTTCTAGTTGCATCACCAGCTGGTGCTTGGTAGTAATCCCTTGGCACCATAATGTAAACCATAATGTAACCAAAAATTTATAAAAGTGTGCAATATAAAATGTAAACAATAATGTAAACCATAATGGAACCATGGCTGGTAGCTATGTTTCAATATCTGTACATCAGTTGCAGCAAATGTAACATCCACATGTAAAAACATCATTGCTGGGGAAGGGGGAAAAGGGTTTGATGTTGAGTATATAGGAGTTCCTATATTCTATATGTGACTTTACTGTGACCTAAGACTTTTTTGAAGACATAATAAAAAATTTTAAAAAAGGATGTAGACACTGAGGAAGAAATGAGATTGCCTTGCCACTGTATATATAGGGCAATACCTAGTACAGTGATGAAAGGCAAAATGTCAAAAAGTTTTTTCTTATGATATTTGTCATTATTTTAACACCTGTTTATTTTTTACTTTAGTTTTTCTAAATTATTATATATTCTATTTCTGATCTTTAAGCTTATTGTTACCATTTCATTTTCCTATTAATTGAATTTGGCAATGTATTAGACTTCATTTTTGAAGAAGTTTTGGATCACAGAGGGGTTCAACTATGGCAGGGGAGAAGCACTGATGTGGGGTGCCATTGATGGGGGATGCATGGGTGGGAACGAGTTCTCCAGGGCATGTATATTGGGTATATAGATACGTTTGGATGTTCTTTGGGTATTGACATAGTGGGTAGAATTTCACATGACAACTGAGGGAGTGCTGAGTTCCCATTCTGGGAACTGTCACACTACCCAGTGGAACAGCAACAGTCCCCCAAATACAGGATAAAGACCAGTGAAGAAGAATGGCCCAATATGATACTGATGACTGTGCTTATGAGCCTGTGTGCTTGAAATTTCAACTAGGCCTAGAGCTGCAGGTTGCCTAAGATTTACCTCCTTAGAGCTTCCATGTTGTTCAAATGTGGCCACTCACTAAGCCAAACTCAGCATTACCTTCCCCCCAGCATGGGACATGACTCTAATAGCTTCTTATATCAGAAGTCAAAAAAAAAAAAAGCATTTGTCCATCAAATAAAATATTATTTTAGCAGACAATTTAAGTATTATTTTTTTCAACTTTGTATTTAGGAATCTCAATTGTCAGTATTTAACCACAGAAAGAAAAGGTAAAACCCAAGATTTGGGGGCCATAATACACACACACACACACGTATACACACACACACACACCTTGAAGTGTCATAGAACAAGGCCATGTATATCAAGTACATTATATAAAGACTAGCGCAATATGGGAAAGATGTATATGAGAATCTCCAGCTTTGAAAAGATTTATCTAGCAATATTCACCCTTACATTACTAAATTGTATTCAGAGATTCACAGCCTTTAAGAAACCCCTAAAGTACAGGGTTGTGACTAGAAATTCAAGTAGGATACCTGGAGCAGAATGGTCTAAAAAACTCATTTTAAAATCGTGTTCATTCCTCAAGGCTTGGTTATTTCATCTTTGAATTGTTTCTGACCTCCCACTTTCCCTTTCTGATGCCCTCTGAACAAAATTTATGTATTCTGCTATAATAAAACTTATCATGTGGTATTAGCTCAGAAATTGCTTTCCCCTCTCCTCACACGAATATGTTTGCATTTTTGTGCTGATGGACTGGGTTTTCATCTGTTTCTTCAACTCCAAGCAGTGTCTGGATGTTAGAGGCACTCAGTGAACATATTTGATTCCATTGAATCCCTTGGGTATATGTGGGGCATTGATTTGTCCCTGTATTCATATCAAGTGCTCACTTGCACCTCTAGTCACTTTTCTTGCCTTTATTTCTCTGACTTCTTGTTCTTTATGAGCTGAACTATTATCAGGGTCTCCAGCATAAGGCCTGGCCCCGAGTCAGTATGTAACTATTCTTTGGATGTACGAATGAGCAGCTACACATTTTGTAGTTGTATAGTGTTTAGATGATCAGACTCTGTGGTCAGACTTGAATTTAAACCCTGTCTTGGCCACTTATCTTCTTCAGGTCTCACCTATACTATGGAGATAATATCCACTTTATAGGGTTATTTGAAGACAAATGAGATCATGCATGTGATGTGTAGCTAGTCTTGGGGTTTTAGCATTGTCTTTTTGTTTTTATGACCTGTAATTAAGGGAACCATCTCCATTCACAATTATATTTCCAGAACCTAGCCTAATGCACCCTAATTAGGCAGGATCATGACAGGTCACTGGAATTTTATAGAGACTTTTCCTGTTCATTTTCCTGTTCATTCCTCCTGCCCTTAGCCCTTACAAACTTCTTTTTCATTTTTAAATATCAATATTATTGATACATATTCATAAAGCATACAATTCATCCAAAGTGTACAAATAATGATATTTGGTAAAATCACAGAGTTGTGCATTCACCACTTTGATCCATATTATTTTCTTTTTATTTGTTTATTTCTCCCCCCAACCCCCTCCCCACATTGTCTGTTCTCTGTGTCCATTGCTGTGTTTTCTTCTGTGTCTGCCTGTATTCTTGTCAGTGGCACAGGGAAACTGCATCTTCTTTTTGTTGCATCAGCTCTCCGTGTGTGTGGTGCCACTCCTGGGCAGGCTGCACTTTTTTTCACATGGGGCGGCTCTCCTTGCGGGGTGCACTCCTTGTGCGTGGGGCTCCCCTATGCGGGGGACACTCCTGTGTGGCACGGCACTTCTTGCGTGCATCAGCACTGCGCGTGGGCCAGCTCCACATGGGTTAGGAGGCCTTGAGTTTGAACCGCGGACCTCCCATGTGGTAGGCGGATGCTCTATCAGGTGAGCCAAATCCACTTCCCATATTAGAGCATTTTCATTGCTATAATAAAAATAATAATAATAAAACTCTACCTCTTAATAATCATATCTCATTCTCTCTATCATTTCCCTGCTATACATAGTGTTAGAGGTTTCTCCCTTACAAGGTTTATAATGATTAACTGATCACAAGGTTTACAATGGTTAACAGTGACTTGCATTCCCATGACATAGAACAGCCCCCCATCTAGAACCTATGTGTCCAGATACAGTTCATTCTCACAAGAATAACAATGGAGCCACATGACACCACCAACCTCTCCAGCATCCCTAGAATTCACTACCCCTAGCCCACCACCCCCTAGCCATCCTTATTGGCCCTCGGGTCTTACCCAAGCCCCAACCCCGTATAAATTCATGACTGCCTCTGCCAGAAGTCTCTCTTCAGATCCCCGCCATGCTGGCAAGGGGGCTGAAGTCTAATCCTCAGACACCCTCCACTGAGAAGCTTCCCAACAAACTTCCTGCCTGCAATCGTCAGTCTCCGTGCCCAGTGAGCACCGTTTTTCTCTAATACATAGCTGCCGTTCCATTTCCTTTTCTCTAATTTATTTATACTTATATTTTATATGGAGTCAAACAATATGTAGTACCTTTGGTCTAGTTTTTATCACTGAAGCTCCTGACAGGCTCAAAATGCTGAAACCGAGGGAGAGATGAGCCATATGGCTGATTATTTGCTTTTAAACTAGGGAAGAAAGCAGAGGAGCCAAGACTGAAAGAGAAGGCCTGGAAAGAGACAACCCTGGAGGGGAGGGCAGAGACCTCGGCAGAGATCAGCAGCCATCTTGCTTCACCACATGGCAGCTGACTTTGGTGAGAAAGCATCTCTGCTGATGCATTAATTTGGACATTTCATGACCTTGGAAAAATATTCCTATATATGCAATATTGCCTATACTCATGTCTCACATGAGGTTTCATTATACTACACAGTCTCATGCCATACTTTTTAGCTTTCTTTCTTGTAATATACATGATCTTAGACTTTCTCTTTCAACTACATCATACTCATATATCAGCACTGCTATTACAAAGATTATGATGAACTTTCACCATTTCTGTTCATTCCCAAAGATTTACAACTTTTTACCAATTCTGCACAGATTAAACCTCAGCTTTGCATTCTCTAACCTCCTTCTATTTTCTGGTGACCTATATTCTAGTTATTAACTCCAAGAGTTTACACAATATATTTAGTTAATAATAATGCAATGATACAGTATTCATCATGAGCCATATCAACTCATTTCTTTTACCCTTTCTCCTTTTCAGTCAAGGTCTTTTTCCAGTTGCATTGCTAGTGCTTGGTAGTAACCCTTCAGTGCTAGGGAGGCTCATCACCAGGAGTCATGTCTCACACTGGGGGGAAGGTAATGCCTTTATATGCTGAGTTTGGATTAGAGAGAGGCTACATTGGAGCAACAAGGAGGCTCTCTGAAGGTAACTCTTAGGTATGCTATAATACTAGGCTAAGTTTCAGCTTCAAGAGTAAAGGTTCATAAGCACAGTCATCAATATCAAGGGCCCATCAATGGACCATCTTCCTTCACTAGTCATTGTCCCTGTACTCAGGGGATTCTTGTTGTTCCATTAGAGAATGTGTCAGAGCTCCCCAGGCTGGGAACTCAATATTCTCTAGGTTATTGTGAGAATATTCACCCACCATGCCCCATGAACATTTGAACACATTTATATGCCTTATATGTATGCCCAGGTGAACCTCTTCCCATGTATCCCCCATCACTGACACCCCACACCAATGAGCCTCCCCTGTCATAGTTGTTACCCTTCTGTGATCCAAAACTTCTTCAAAAATGAAGCCAATGAAATAGTCAAATACAATTAATAAAAAATGAAATAATGATAGTTTTAAAAATAAAAAATAAAATACAAACATTTTTTTAAAAAAATTGGAATAAAAAAGTGAAAAAATATTAAAAAAAATTTTTTTTAATGTTGACATTATTTCTTTCATCACTGTAAGAACTGATGTCTTGTGTATATAGTGACATTGTTTTCCATTTATTCCCCAGTGTCTTACTTTTTTAATTTTGTCTTCAAAGAAGTTTAGGTTACAGAAAAGTCATGTACAGAATATAGGGGATTCCTATATACCCCTTTTCCCCTTTCTCCTATTAATAATATTTTTTATATGGATGGTACATTTGTTACAATTGATGTACAAATATTGAAACATAGGTACCAACCATGGTTAATGGTTTACATTATCATTTCCATTTTGGACCATGCGCTTTTATAAATTTAACATGACCTATATCCATCATTGCAAGATCATGTAAAACACTTCTATCACTCCCAAAATGCCCCATGTTCCATTTATTCTCTTCCTCCCTCCCTCTCCCCTTGGCACCCACAGCAACCGACAGGCCTCACTCCTTGAAGAACAAGATTTATAGTTACTTGCAACAACATTGAGGGTTTGACACACTGCTCTATCCTCCCCTATTAGACACTGCCTATGCTATAAAGAGACTCCTGTCCCTCTATTTGAGAACATAGCAGGACTCCCCAGGATGTAAGTCCAACACCTTACCATCTAATTTTTGTTGTTGTTGTTGTTTTACTTTAAAAAAAATTTATTGAAGTATATCACTCATACATAAACAATAAGTGTACAGTAATAGTTGTGAATTTACAAAACAAACATATATAACATCATACAGGACTCTCAAACCTCACCCTACCACTAATACCTTACATTGTTGTTAAACCTTTTTAACTAATGATAAAAGAGCATTGCCAAAATATTGCCACTAATGAAAGTATTTTCCCCCGACCCCCTCATTATTATCTTTATATCATTTATCTATGAACATACATAAACAATAAGTGTATAGTAAAAGTTGTGGACTTACAAAGCAAACATACATAACATCATACAGCAGTCCATACATCAACCCTCCATCAACACCTCACATTGTCGTGAGATGTTGTTACAAATTATGAAAGAATATTGTCAAAATCTTACTACTAATTATAGTCCTTATCTTATATTTGGTGTATTTTTACCCCAACCCACCCTATTGTTATTTTTTAAATATATTTTTTATGACAGAAGTTGTACTCATAAAGCAATCATGCATATGTGCAGAATTCCCAACATACCACACTGTGGTGGAACATTTGTAACAAATAATGTAATATCATCTGATTGTTACCGCATCCATAGTGTACATTTGGCACATTTTCCAGACTACCCCATTATAAACACAGTACATCTCTGACACAGATGCAAGAATATTATATTATTACTGTTAACCACAGTCCATAGGTCATTCCAGTTGTATCCTTTCCATGCTTCTCCACATTCCCACCACCCTGCAATAGTGATATATTTGCTCTAGCTAACAAAGGACGCTCTTGCATCTGTACCATCAACCACAATTCTCATCCCCCCTCTTGGTTTACTGTGCTATTCTATTCCTAGAATATTCTCTAGCATTCTATTAATTGGCATTTATATACCTAGACTACCATTTTCAGTCACATCCCCAATTATAAACTAGCTGTTACTATGTGTTACCATCTACTCTATACATTTCCATACTTTTACAGTAAAGCTAATTAAAATTTCTACATACATTAAACATCAGTAGTCCATCTCAGTTCTCCTCTTATCTCCTTTAAGAATCCACCACCTACCACCAGGTCTTAAAGATATTTTCCTACAATTTCCTCTAGAAGCTTTATGGTTATTGCTTTTATTTTTTAGGTTTTTGATCCATTTTGAGTTAATTTTTTAATAAGGTGTGAGATAGGGGTCCTCTTTCCTTCTTTTGGCTATGGATATCCAGTTCTTTCAGCACCATTTGTTGAATGGACTATTCTGCCCGAGCTGTGTGGGTTTGACAAGTTAGTCAAAAATCACTTGACCATACATGTGAGGGTCTGTTTCTGAACCATAAATTTGGTTCCATGTGTCTGTCTTTATGCCAGTACCATGCTGTTTTTACCACATAGCTAGGTATTATAATTTAAAGTCCAGAGAGGAGGGTTAGCGTTTCCTTTTTATGATGTGTATGGTTATTCAGGACACCTTACCCTTCCAAATAAATTTGAGAATTGTTTTAATTATTTTTTAAAAAGTGCTGGTGGACTTTTATTGAGATTGCATTGAATCTGTTATATCAATTTGAATAAAATTGACATCTTAATGTTTAGTCTTCCAGTCTGTGAGCATGGAATGTTCTTCCAGTTATTTAGGCCTCTTTTTATTTCTTTTAACTCTGATTTGCAGTTTTCTGAATACAAGTGCTTTACATCATTGGTTAAGTTTATTCCTGACTTTTTGAGTTTTATCTGCCATATATTATTTTCAACACTCTTGACACTTTTAGTTACTTTTATTGATTTATTCTTCATTTCTAGACTCTCCTCTAGGCCTCGCTCTCTTTTTTCCTTTTCTCTTCTCTTCTCTTCTCTTCTCTTCTCTTCTCTTCTCTTCTCTTCTCTTCTCTTCTCTTTTCTTTTCTTTTCTTTTCTTTTTTCTTTTCTTTTCAGGCTCTAGCATACCCTTTAGAATTTCTTGAAAATCTGGTCTCTTGGTTAAAAATTCTCTCAGTTCCTGTTTATCTCTGAATAATCTAAACTCGCCCTCATATTTGAAAGACAATCTTGCTGGATATAAGATTCTTGGCTGCAAGTTTTTCTCTTGTAGTATCTTAAATACATCACACCACTGTCTTCTTGCATTCATGGTTTCTGGTGAGAAATCAGCACTTAACTTATTGGGTATCCCTTATATGTTATGCATTGCTTTTCTCTTGCTGTTCTCAGAATTCTCTCTTTGTCTTTGGCACTTGACATTCTGATTAGTATGTGTCTCAGAGTTAGTCTATTGGGATTTTTTTGCATGGGAGTATGTTATGTTTCTTGGACATGGATATCTATGTCATTCAATAGGGTTGGGAAATTTTCTACCATTATTTCTTCAGATATTCCTTCTGCCCCTTTTCCCTTTTTTTCTCCTTCTGGGACACCCATGACACATATATTTGCATGTCTTTTGCTATCATTTAGTTCCCTGAGAACTTGTTCAATTTTTTCCATTCTTTTCTATGTTCATTTTCAGAGGCCATTTCTTCAGGCTTACCTATCTTTTCTTCTGTCTCTTCAAGTCTGCTATTATATGATTCCAAAGATTTTTAAAATTTCATTTCTGTGCCTTTCATTCCCATAAGATCTGCTATTTTTTTACATATGCTTTCAAATTCTTCTTTGTGCTCATCCAATGTCTTCTTAATATCCTTAATCTCTTTAACCAACTCACTGAATTTATTAAGGAGATTTATTTGAACATCTATGATAAGTTGTTTCAACTCCTTTATGTCATCTGGAGGCTTATATTGTTCCTTTAACTGGGTCATATCTTCCTGTTTCTTGGTGTGGATTGTGATTTTTTGTTGGTGTCTTGGCTCCTGGCTTACTAGAGTATTTATTCTGGGTGCAGTTTTCTCTTTAGTTTAGGGCTTCCTGCTATTTCTCTCTTGCTGGTTGTGCAGTAGGAACCAAGGATGTAGTTAGTGCTATAAGCTGTGGAGGCTCAAGCTGCCCTCATTACCCTAGGTACTGATAAAGCATCTCCCAACTTTCTCCTTTGCCAGGGGCAGGGATAGAGTCAAAGCTGTGTGGAATAATCTAAGTCAGGCAGGCCTAGACTGTAGTTGCCCAGAGAGACTGATGAAGTTTCATGTCCCTTTCTCCCCTGCCAGGGGTGGGGATGGAGCTGCAGGTATGGGTAGCAATCTAGGCAGTGGGGGTCCAAGATGATCATGGTTACCCCAATAGACTTCCAATTATTTAGTCTGTGGCAGCCAAATGTACCTGCAGTTACCTAGAGAGGCTGGTGCTGGGCCCACCAGCCTCCTTTCTGCCAGAGATAGGGCTGATGCCTAGGCTGGGACTGCAGGCTGATCTGGGTGAAAGAAACTGGTTCCCACCGTCACTGTGATTTTCGGTCAGCCCAGCTTCCCCACATGCTGGGGGTGGAGTCAAAATGGTGGCAACGGACCTCTTTCTGACCTGGACAAGTTCAAACTTTAGCTGTTCTAAGGATTATACTCTAGCCAGCCGAATCCACCAATCAGTAGCTGAAATCAGTGACCAACCATCTTCTCCTCCCCTGTTTTTGGGAAATGGGGCTTCCAATTCCAGGCACAGAATAGCTCCTGGGACAGCTTGTGCTGCCAAAGTAGGATGATCACTGGCCTCTGAGACTTGGCCAATAATTTCCTGGAGAGGCTGGTACAGGTCTCCGTAGCTTCTTCCCTGCTGGAGGTGGTACTGGGGCCTAAGCTAGAGCTGCAATCTGATCTGGATGGAAAGAAGCTGGTCCCCACCAGCACTGTGATTTTTCAGTCCACCCCCACTTCCCTTCTTGCCAGATGTGGAGTTAAGATGGCAGCTCCTGGTCTCTTTCTGACTTAGACAGGATCAAACTTTAGCTGTTCTCAGGATTATACTTTAGTCTGCTAAATTTACTCATCAGTAGCTGAAGTTGGTACGCAACTGTCTCTTCCTCCCCCATTTTTGGGAGGTGGAACTTTCAATTCCAGCCACAGAACAGCTCCTGAGGTGACTTGTGCCTCTAGTGGAGGATGGGCACTGGCCTCTGTGGCGTGGAGCACTCTACTTGCAAGTCTTCTCTGCAGATGGGCAGTCTCCTCCTTCCATTCCTTCAAGGATGTTGCAGGATGCTCTTCTGGTTTCCCAGAGGCCCCAAACAGGTGCTTCAGCTAGCTCCAGATAGCTCTGGGTGTTTACTAACTGCCCTGTAGCAGGAACTGACTCTAGGAGCTCCTTACTCCACTGCCATCTTGCTTGTTCTCTCATCTAATGTGTTCTTAATCTCATCCATTGTGTCTTTCTTTCCTATACGTGCTGTTATTTTTCTATTCAGATTTTCAAATTTTTCTTTGTGCTTTCCCAATGTCTCTCTGATACCATTTATCTCATATTATCTTTCAACTCATTGATTTGATTTAGGAGATGTGCATGAATCTCATTAGTTAGTTGTCTCAAATCCTGTGTCTCATTTGGGATTTTGATATATTTCTTTGCTTGGTACATATCTTTTTTTTTCTTAGTATGGCTTGTAATTTTTTTTTTATTTTTTATGTCCAGATATCTGATTATGATGGTGAGTTTACTCTGGTACTCAATTTCTTTCTCTTGCATAGGGATTTAATGGCAGGAGCCTGGGTATTACTGCTCTCCTTTGAATCTTGGTTTAGCATGTTCTAGCTCTTTAGGATTGTCCCTGTTCAGTTGTTCAAATTCAGGCCATGGGCCCAGTAATGTGTTGCAGAGCTGTTTTGAAGGGCCTTGGGAAGGGAAGCTGTAACGTTCCCCCAAAATCTCTTTTATTTATTTACTTTTATTTCCTTGCACACACTTTCTTAATCTTCCAGCAGATGACACTCTTGGGCAGACCTCTCAGCTCAAACCCTGGTCAGAATGCTTTTGCTGTAACCCCATCCAAAACAATATAACAGAAGATTCTGCCTCAGGGCTATTCTGAGCATCATAATTCAAACTTTCTCAGACATTGTCCTCCTCCCTTTGCCAGCAGCCTCCTCTCTTTTCCCAAGTAGGAAATAAATCCACTCTCCTCTGAATCCTCAACCAGTCCCAGTTAGTAGGGAGCGTGTTTGAGAGGGTTGGATCTCATTAGTCCCCTGTGGACTTCCAGGGCTAACAATGGTGTGGCCCCCTGGCCTGGAAGTGCTCATGGGACACAGCATACCAAATTTGTTGGCCAAAAGGTGAATTAGCCTTAGCCTGCATTTTTCTGTCTCCACGTTTCTCAGGAAATGGACCCCTGAGGCTCCAGAAGTGGGGGTCTCAAATCTGTCTGCTGCAAGGGTGGGGGGATTAGTGCTGGCAGGTGCAGTTTTTACTCACATATTTTTCCATTCAAGATTCTTTTTCTTTTTCCAGTCGAGATTCTTCTCTCTTATGAGTAATGTACAAGACATACAAATAAAGTCTTGGAGTGAGAAGTAAGGATTTTTGTTGCAGCCCATATAGCAAACACTCTGACTAGTTTAAGGAGAAAGGCTTAAATGGCTGAAAGAATCACTGGAAGTACTGGAGAAACAAAACTTAGGTCGAGGTTCCAGGAAACACCTAAAACCATACAGTGGAACTGGCCTGGAAAGGGGCTGCTGCCATGTGTAAGTAGCCACTGTTGTGAACCTTAAAACCGTAGAACAATTGCTGCCACTACCCCCAAACAGCACTGCTTCTCCCTGCACCCACACCAGCAAAATGGAGAAACTGTACTCATATAAGTAACTTTTGAAGCAAAGCCTCATGCAGGTGTGTTAACTGCAGAATCTGTCACAGGCCCACATCATTACAATAAATTTAAGGAGTAGCCTAGGAAGATTAATTTTAGTTGGGGGACAGCTAGAGGATAATATTGGGAATGTATAACAATGATTTTGGCAGTTGATGAGGATTGTGGTTAATTATTTAAATATAGGAGTGTTACTACAGGGTGTTAAGAATGTGGTGATACATGGGAAAAATAGAACTAATGTAATAATGTGATTTATGATCTATAGTTAACCACAACATTTAAATATTTCTGTAGGAAAAACGAAGTTGGTACTTGAATGCTAAAGGTCAAAAAAAAAAAAAAAAGGAGTATGGGGTGTTGTTTTGTGAGATATACAATTAAGTATGTTGTTCTATTCTTCGGTTTTTTCATTAATAAGGAGACCTTGACTATGACATTTAACTAATGTGTTCATCTGTGTATCTTTCTGAACACTAGAGGAAAAACTGAGTAGTTGTAATTAGATGAGATAAAAGTGCCTGGAAAGAACTTTTTAAAAGCAATGTTTCCATAACTTGTTGAGTTGCCTTTTTCTGTTATTTTAATTTTTTAGAATTTGGAATAAAGTTATTAAAAAATAAAATAAAATAAATTTAACTTTTGGAATCCCATGTTGGGAAGGAGTGATTCACACTGTGGAAAACCATTCAAATACCAACAGATTTTTCAAAAATTTTGAGCAGTTATCAATGACAATTGTCAACTTAAAAACTCAACTGCATTTGTATGGAATATTTTCCCTGAATCCTTTGCTCTTGGGACAGTATGAGGGTATTTTGCTTTAAGGAAATACTTAAGCAAACTTGAGTTTAAAATAATCATGGCATACTTTTTATCTTTCAGCAGGTACCTAAGATTAATAAACACATTCAATAAGTATAAATTAGCTACCTACTATTTGTTGTCAAGCATAACGTAGTGCTATTTAAGTCAGATTTGGTTGTAAACTGGCAAACAAAACAGTATCTACTGCCTAATATGGATACTAATATGAATCAAGGATCACATCAAAACATACAAGATTACAAGTGTGAAAGGCACAATGAAGGAGTAGTAGGTGACCCAGGGACTCCCATACCAGCTAGGAACTAGAAATGCCTTAATCAGGTAGTCCTGGGAAGACTCTGGGTGTGTAATCTGAAGGACGATAAGGTAGGTGAGGACAGTCCAGGCAGAGGGAATACCCTGAGCATATGCCGTGGTGAGGGCAGGCAGGGTGGGAGCTTGGAGTGTTTACAGAGGTGAAAGTCTGTGTGCTGGTGTGGAGGGAGGAGGGGAGGAAGCAGCCGATGTGCAGAAGTATTGGTTTACATGGCAGGAATTGTGTGGATTGGCACAAAACATGTTAGAATAGATACTAGCTCTTCCAAAGAAGAGGACTTAAAAAAATAAGATAGAAAGTAAAAAGATAAAAAGCCCATGCTGTTAAGGGGATTTGTAGATTACCTACTGGCACTTCAGATAGTTCCCCTGGATTTCATTTGAGTTTCAATTGCTTATTTTTCAGATATCCCATAAAGACAGAGGAGATGGATTGCTTAGCTATAAGTTAGATTAGATTTGGGAAGAGGAAATCAGATGTCATGTAGGGAGGACATTTCTGGGCTCAAATCCTAGAGGAAATGGACTTGGATCTATTAATTTATTCACATAAGAAACAAGTGTCACATTTGCTCCTACAGGTTTTTCTGTCAGGACATGAACTCTTGAAACTGTGTGAATATTTCATTCTCTGACTTTGGCCAGGTCTCTCTGACTGCCAGTTACCAGTGAGACAATATTCCACCAATCGAAGATCAACATCTGTTTTACCTGAGGAAAAAAAACTTTAAATTCCTTTCTCTGAGGGAAAGGGTATCAGCAGTCTGTGAAATTGCTTCTTTAAAATCAGAGAGGGAAGCAGATGTGGCTCAAACGATAGCGCCTCCACCTACCGCATGGGAGGACCGAGGTTAAATCCCTGGAACCTCCTGGTGAAAAAGAAGAGAAAGCATGTCTGCGCGGTGACCCAGTGTCCACCCAGTGAGCCAAGTGCCTGCATGGGTGCCTGTGTGGTGAGCTGAGTGCCCACACGAGTGCCTGTGCAATGAGCTGAGTGCCTGTGCAAGTGAGGCACACAGCAAGATGATGACACAACAGAAGAGAGGTGAAGGGGAGAGTCACGGAGAAGCACAGCAGAGACCAGGAACTGAGGTGGCGCAGTTGACATTGAACCTCAATCCACATCAGAGGGCCCAGGATCGAATCCCAGTGAATCCTAGAGAGAAAGACAAGAAGAGAAGACAAAAAGAAAAACAGATAAAGAAGATCACACAGCGAATGGACACAGACAGCAAAAACAGCAGAGTGGGGAGGGGGAGGGGGAGAGGGATGGGAAGGAAAAAAAATCAGAGAAAGGTTTTACTTTTTGGACCAGCTCATTGGTCCTCAGAAGTTACTGAATTCTTGAAAGTAATATTGGCTAATGTAAAATTTTACTTTTCTATGTGATTGAAGGTGGCTTATGAAAATTCTCAAATGGAAAACTTAACATTTTCATATAATTACAAAATAATATATACATATTGCATAAAAGTTAGAAAATACAGAGTACAAGGAAGATAATCACTTATAAATAAGAATGACTTATATACTGGAGATTTTATATCTATACATATATATACACACACACACACACAAAAATCTCCAGAATACATACATGTTATTCTAAGTATTTAAATCATATATTGCCTCATTTAATTTTTGTGACAACTCAATGAGGCAAATTCTCTTGTCATTTTACAGCTGAGAGTGGCTAAATGATTAGACCAAATTCTTATAGGGAAGCAGATTTGGCTCAACTGATAGAGCATCCACGTACCACATGGGAGGTCCAGGGTTCAAACCCAGGGCCTCCTGACCCATGTGGTGAGCTGGCCCATGCACAGTGCTGATGCGTGCAAGGAGTACCATGCCATGTGGGGATGTCCCCCATGTAGGGGAGCCCCACACACAAGGAGTGCACCCCACAAGGAGAGCCACCCCATGCAGAAAAATGCAGCCCACCTAAGAGGGGCACTGCACACATGGAGAGTTGATGCAGCAAGATGATGCAACAAAAAGAGACACAGATTCCCGGTGCTGCTGACAAGAATGTGAGCGGATACAGAAGAACACACAATGAATGGACACAGAGAGGAGACAATGGAGGCGGGGGGAAGGGGGAGAAATGAAAAATAAATCCTTAAAAAAAATTCGTATAGAAAGTTTTGGAATCTGAATTTGAACTCAGGGAGTGTGATTCTCAATTCTGTTCTTTTAACCACTACATTGTGTGTGTGTGGGTTTGTTGTGAGTGTGTGCATCTGTGTGCAGACATTTAAGGACATGCTGTATATACTCTGTGTTAAGCTACATTTTTCATTGATTATAAATATTTCCTGGTATCATTAAATGTTTTTTCTATGACATACTTTTTGGGTAATGCACAGTCATTCATTGTAAAGCATAATTTGTTTCTCTATTAATAAAATCTTATGTTTGTATGTTAAAGAAATTATTTTATGAATAATACTCATAAGCATAACAATTTCTGTAGAAGACATTTTTAGAAGAAAATTGCTTGGTTAGATAGTATGCATTTTTAAGGCTTTCAATATACATTGGACAAGTTTTTCTCCACAATTGTTGCAATTTTCCCTTTTTTCAGTGGATTACTCCTGATTTTTTTATTTGCCATTTTGTCTAAGAGTTCTTCATATAGTAAAGATATTTACATATTGCCTGTTTTATATTTCTCTTTGAGTCATCTTTTTAGATTATTTACAATGGATCTTGATTTACAGCAGGCTTTAGTTATTTTGGAGTGGAATCTACCAATTTTTTTTTCATTTAAGATTACTTCCTTCAGTTAAGTGATGCTTAGGAAGCCCTGTCTCACTTTGTGCTTTGTATATGTTACAGATATTTTTACCACTCTGTTTTAGAGTTTATTCATTTGTTCATTCATTTATTATTGTTAACACTTTAAATAATCTGGGATTTATTTTGGATAAGGAAATAAACTAAGGAGCTAGTTTGATATCTGGACAGTTATGTAATTATTCCTGCATCATTGATTAGGCAATCCTTTCTTTTGCTGCTTATTGAAAATTCTCCTTTAGCACATGGTAAATTTTGCTCTACATTAGAGTCTTCTTCTAACTTAGGTGATTATTGACAAATTCTGTCTTTCTCATTTTATTTACTAAATTCTTACTCTGTTTTAATTAGTGAAAAAAATCCCCTCATTACTATTTATTTATATAATATTTATTTATTTTGCCTCTTCCAACCTGTTTGTTCTTTCAGATGAATGAACTTTGGAATCACTTTTCCAAGTTTCAAAAAATCACTTGGGATTTCGATAGGATTTTCATTACAGCAATACATTAACTTGGGATCATCGAAACATTTATAATATTATCTTCCTATTTAGTCTGTATTTTTGGGTGTATGAGAAGTATTTTGTAATTTTTACAATATAGAATCTGCACATATTTTCAAATGTTTATTACTAGGTATACTCAATTTTC
This sequence comes from Dasypus novemcinctus, assembly GCF_030445035.2. NCBI lineage: Eukaryota > Metazoa > Chordata > Mammalia > Cingulata > Dasypodidae > Dasypus > Dasypus novemcinctus. The sequence continues at coordinate 40,875,233 of NC_080683.1, read as the reverse complement.
TTGTGTTAATAAACTTTTATCCCATTACATTTTCTAACAGGAATTGCTGATATTTTAAAAACCTTTCATTTTTGGATTAGCCATCTTTATGCATTCTCTTAATACTTTAAAGTTACTCTTCAGTTGATTCATTTGAATTTTCTAAATGGGCAGTCTTTCACACTATCATACTTGTGATTTAATCATTTTATAGCATCAGCCAGAGATTCTAGCTAGTGCCAAGTAATAGCAGAATCTGTGTGCATCCTAGTGATGCACTGCTCCTCACTTTAAAGTAATTCCTCTAATGTTCTTAGTTAAATATGAGGTTGGCTGCTGGGTTGAGATATGCTTTCTAAATCACATTAAGGGAGTTTTCTACTATTCCTATTTTACTACTGATTTTGTTGCTTAAAATCAGGAATATTTATTGAAAATTAGCAAATCTGTCAACTCAGTATTTCAATCTGACCTTTTCTATATGTTATATTACAGAGGAGAATATACTTAAAAGTCTCTAATATTAAATCATCTTTGTTTTCATGAAATAAACCCTACTAATGGTGTGGTATCATTCTTTTAATATAGTGTTAAATTTTCTCTAATAGCATTTTATTTATGATTTTTATAACTATATTTATGGTGAAATGGATTGCGATTTTATTTTTGTTTTATCCTTAATAAGTGTTGTTATTACATTTACACCAGCTTGCTATAATAAACTCAGAAGACTGCATCTTATTATTATTATTTTTTAACATTCTGGAACAGTATATATAGCATGAAAGTCACCTTAAAGTTTAATAAAACTTATCAGTAAATTCTTTGTATCTAGTGTTTTTTAGGTTGCCAATAATGCCTTAATTTTTTCCTTTGATTATTGATTTCTTACCTAACTTTTTAAAAATTAACTTAGAATGTGGATTTAGCTCAGTGGTTGAGCTTCTGCTTCACATGTACGAGGTCCCAGGTTCAATCCCCAGTACTACTAAGGAAAAAAAAAGAAGAAACGGTAAAAGGCAGGCCCAGTCAGAATATGGTGGACTGTCCTAAGAACACAGCTTGAGGAGGACAGAACTTGTATTCAGGTAAACTTTATCTCTTGTTCTCAGTACCATCCTCCTGTTCTCAATGGCCCCTGGTATCTGCCACCCTCTGCTGTACTCTTGCTGGGGAGGAAAAAGCCTCAATCTTCTGCTGGGTAGGAGAGAAGCAGTTGTTTGGTTGTGAGGAGGAAACCACTGGTCTACTTCTTAAATAGGCTTAGGATCATTTTTTTTGCATTTGTTAGTCCCATCTTCATACCCCCTGAGCACCTGCTTTTAGAGGTCCCTAGTACTGCCAATGCCTGGTGGGCCTTTGGGAGGATTCAGTACTAGCTGGCTTTACCCACTCTTGGCTTAAGATTCAGCTTTTTGGATCTGTTCAGTTTGTTACCACTCATCCATCTGCTTTCCACTTTCCCAAGTGCTGTTACTACTGCAGATATCTTTGTTCTTAGGGATTTATCCTTTTAGTGGGATTTTGTGAGACGATGAAACTAGATGCATTATTCCTTATTTTTGGTGGTTTACTCTTTTTAAACTGTTTATATTGTAAATTGCAATTGTACAGAAAAGTTTCAAGAACATGCACATAGATTCACCAATTGTTAACATTTTTATATTTGCTTTCTCTCTAATCTTGCTACATATGTATATGTACATTATTATTATTTTTTGGTGAACGATTTAAGAATAAATTGTAGGCATCATGACCCTTCACTCCTAGAAGCTTCAACAGCAATGTCCCTTATAGAAATTCAGGATCTTATACTGCATCTAGTTGTCATCGCTGTTTCGTCTTCTTTAATGTCTGTCTATTCCTTTCATTTGGAAAGCTTCCTTAGCCTTTCTCTATAAGGACATTTGCAGCTTTGAATAGTACTGGCCAGCTGTTTGTAGTGTTACTCAGTTGGGTTTATCTGATTAAAGTGACTAATTCAGGGTTAGCATTTCAGCCAAGAATGCTACGTATATGATGCTGTGTCCTTCTGAGTGTATCACATCAGGAGGCACATGCTGTCAGTTTGTCCCATTTTGGTGTGGTTAAATTTTACCACTTAGTTAAGGCAATATTAGCAAGATTTCTCTATTCCAAAGGCAATTTTATTTCCCTTTGTAATTAATAAGCAATATCTGAGGAGAGACATTAAGGTTGTATTAATGTCCTATTTCCCAAAGGACTTTCCCTAAATGGCATTAGCATCCACTGGCGATTCTTACCTGAAACTATTATTAATATGGTGATTGCAAAATGGTGATTTTCTGTGTCTGTCATTTCTTCTACCTTTAATAGTTGGCAATCTTCTATTACCTCTCTTGTTTACTCACTTCTTATTTATTTAGTCAGTATGGCCTCCAAGATACTTTGACTCAATATGTAATATTTTTTACTAATTATTTGTTTGGATGACCAAAATGTCCTAGATATACCCTGTGGCAACCCTTTCAGACTGACTCCTTACTTTCTGGTACAACAATGTGTTCCAGGTTCAACTTATATTTTCCCTACCCCATGCTTGGAATTAGCTATTTCTCCAAGGAACCAAAGTTCCTTGTAATGGTAAGCTAGTTGTGAAATTGCTGAGATTCTTTGTTGCTAGGCTATTTTGGCAGACAGAGCCAGGAAATATATATATGTTTAATAAGTAATAACTTCCTACCAATACTTCAAATTCTAACCCAGCACCATAGAGTTTTTTCCTCTCATTCCTCCATTTCAGTTTGATTTAGATTTTCTTTTGATTGCTTTGATTTGCCAATTAAATAAAAAGTGAAATCAAGATCAGATGAGCTCAAGGAGGTAAAAGAAACTGTTGGAGTTTTGGGGTAAAAGAAGATGTGAAATATAATTTAAGAGTGAAGGAGTGAATTGATTATAAGAATATAATAGAATTATGGAATATGCCTGAAGGTTCACTTAAGGTTTGGAGTAATAAACACAAAGTTGGTCTAGTCAACATATTTGTGTAGTTTTTACAAGTCAAGGTCTACAGCTCCAGAACAATCATGGAGTAAACAGAGAATTGGTTTCCTCAAGTTTGGAATTTTTAGACAAGTTTGATGAAGAAGAGCATCAAGGATGTTGAAAGTGTATGAAAGGGAGTGATCATGGAATATAAGCAACACATGGGAGGAGGTGAACTTGGAGACAGACAGTGAAAAAGTGACAGAGTAAATGGATTGGATGGTGAGAGGACAGTGGAAGCTGGCTGAAAAGGTAAATGGTGGTGATCAGAGAGGCAGACCCTTCAGACAAACCAAGGAGCTACTGCTGATATATTTTTAAAAATATTTTATTTATTTGTTTGTTTATTTATTTCTCCTCTCTCCCTCCATTGCTCTCTGTGTCCATTCACCATGTGTTCTTCTGTGTCTGCTTGTATTCTCATTAGGCAGCTCTGGGAACCAATCCTGGGACCTTCCAAAGTGAGAGAGAGGAGATCACTCTCTTGCATCACCTCAGTTCCCTGATCTGCTGCATCTCTTATTGTTTCTCCTTTGTGTCTCTTTTTGTTGCATCATCTTGTTGTGCCAGCTCTCTGCCTGGGCCAGCGCTACTGTTCGGGGCATCACTCCATGCAGGTCAGCACTCTGTGTGGGCCAGCTTGCCACACAGGCCAGTTTGCCTTCACCAGGAGGCTCTGCTGATTGAACCCTGGACCTCATATATGGTAGACAGGAGCCTGTTGTGGGAAACTGGCTTACCTGTTTCTTACTGTAAATGTTATACCTGTTCTATTGTAGATGTGGTAGTTGTTAGATGTTGCAGTTGTTCCCTACTATAGATGATGTTGCAATTCTAATAGCAACCAGCTGCTTGGTAGTTTCCTATAAATAGGAGGTGGAAACTAGGGTAGAGGCTCTCAGTTCCAGAAGCTGTGAGTCCCCTGGTTCCATCTTTATCTCCTCTCTTTCTCTCTGTCCTTTATTTCTTTAAGTTCTACATTGCCTTCCTTTCATGCAAACCCATTGTGAGCTGATTGCAGCAACTGGTGCCCAACATGGGGCATGAAGGGAAGAAGGCTCACAGCAACTGGAGGCCCAAATAGGGGCACAAAGGGAAGAAGGATCGCTTTGTAGCAAAACTAAAGTGGTTGTAACAGGGCAGAGTCCCGAGTGGTTTGGAAAGCCTTTGAAGTCCTCGAGGGTTTGCTTGTATTTCCCCAGGAGATGGAGAATGTCCTGTGTGGGTACTAGTTCATTGGATAAAGTCATACCATGAACGCCAAGAGACGAGGAAATTTCCTATAGAATCTAGAACCTCCGGGCATGCAGATGGAGTGATGGATGCTGGAAAATGTCTGGCTGGGTCTCATTCCAAAGACTAGAATGGACTTATATCAAATTATCTAAACTACAGAACATGTTCAAGCATAGCATCATAAAGCAAGTATGCCTTGGAGACAGAAAAAGATTAAGAAAGAAATTGAGAGGAGGAAAACTGGAAAAGAAATGCTGAATTATAAAAGGAAGCAATGAAGAAATTCTAGATTAACAGATTTGGAACTGCTTTTGTGTTTGTTCAATGTCAGTGTGTGTGTTGTAATTGTTTCAGTGTGGGTGAAAGAAAAAAAGAAAGGAAGACAAAAAGAAAAAGAGAAAGGAAGGCAAAAAGAAAGAGAAAGGAAGAAAAAAGAGAAAGGAAAGAAAAAAGAGAAAGGAAGGAATAAAGAGAAAGAGAAAGGAAGGAAAAAAGAGAAAGAAAGGAAGGAAAAAAGAGAAAGAAAGGAAGGAAAAAAGAAAGAGAAAGAAAAGCAAAAAAAGAAAGAGAAAGAGAAAGGAAGGAAAAAAGAAAGAGAAAGAGAAAGGAAGAAAAAAGAGAAAGAGAGAAAGGAAGGCAAAAAGAAAGAGAAAGAAAAAAGAGAGAGGGAGGAAAAAAGAGAAAGAGAAAGGAAGGAAAAGAGAAAGAGAAAGGAAGGAAAAGAGAAAGAGAAAGGAAGAAAAGAGAAAGAGAAAGGGAAAGGAAGAAAAAAGAAAGAGAAAGGGGAAAGGAAGAAAAAAGAGAAAGAGAAAGGGGAAAGGAAGAAAAAAGAGAAAGAGAAAGGGAAAGGAAGAAAAAAAGAGAAAGAAAAAGGGAAAGGAAGGAAAAAAGAAAAAGAGCAGGGTGGGTGCTAAGAACAGGGTGGGTGCCCAGAAAGAAAGAGAAAAAGAGAGAAAGAGAAAGGATAAAATGAAAGATGTAAAAGTTAAGCAAACATTGAAAATGTAAAATGTTTGTGGGAATGCTAACTGAACTTTAAGGTGTATTTTGTTTTAAAATAAAATGGTTTTATAAAATCAGAAAATGGAGATATGTGGGACAGAATTAGTATGTATATAGTAAGTTGTAAATGTGTTGTGATAATATTCAGTAAGACAATGTGTTTTGTAAAAGTAAAACAAGCCTGAATGAATACAAAAAGTGCAACAATTGTGTGAAAAGGTCAGCAGTGGAATTTTGCTCTTCTTTAAGGCTTTCTGCCCTGGCCTGATGGCAATGAATCTGGCTGCATAGGAGAAACCTGTGGCAGTGACCCTACTAAGAAACATCAGAGCAATGGTATTTTAAGGGCCTGGAATAGGCAAACAATTGGGACAAGCTTGTACAATCTACAGCAGTTATGGACTATGTATAAAATGCTTGAATACTAAACAGAACTTTCATGAAACATTTTGCATACTTAAGTGATTTGATGAACTGTGATATATAAATGTACTTGAATGTATTGAGAAAAAATTTAATGAGTATTGTTCAAACCTAAAAGTGAAAAAATCCTGCAGGAAGCTTTGTTAATCAGTGAAATGTTATTTGCATAGACTTTGCAAAAACAAAAAGGGGGAAATGTTGTGGGAAACTGGCTTACCTGTTCCTTACTGTAAATGTTACACCTGTTCTATTGTAGCTGTTGCAGTTGTTAGATGTTGCAGTGGTTCATTATTATTGTAGATGATGTTGCAGTTCTAATAGCAAACAGCAGCTTGGTGGTTTCCAATAAATAGGAGGTGGAAACTAAGGTAGAGGCTCTCAGTTCCAGAAGCTGTGAGTCCCCTGGTCCCATCTTTATTTCCTCTCTTTCTCTCTGCCCTTTATTTCTTTAAGTTCTGCATTGCCTTCCCTTTGTGCAAACCCATTGTGAGCTGATTGCAGCAGGAGCCCAATTGCTTAAGCCACAACCACTTCCCCTACTGCTGATATTGACAATGTCAAAGTTTGCCTGAGTGGGTGGATGGTTGAGGTGGACTGTAGGAAAAGATTGTTGGAAGAAAGAACATACAGGAATTGAGAGGCCAGGGTATAGAGTGGCCCATCCATCTGGGTACTGAAGTAACAAATTATCACCACAGTGGTGGTAGAAAGGAAAATCATGAAGAAGGAGCTAACACCTGAAGGCAGGCTGACTAGAGGGTTAGTAGAAGACTCCAACAGATGGCACATGCTTCAAAGAAGCCAAGATATAAGAGAAATGAGAAAGAAAATTTGTAGGTGGCACAGGGAACAAAGAGAACCCCTATCCTACCTCCAGATCTTGAAGTATGTGCAGTGTTGGAGGAAAAAATTCACTACTGAAGCAGGCTACAGGTAAAGTTCTCAGGGTAGTGCCAAATTTGAGTTTCAACAAATGAAACAAATGTTCAGTTATTTTGAGAATGAGGGAGTTTTGCTGATGCTAAGCTTTGAGTTACTGAAGTCCCAGTAGCCCAGCTTAGAAGGTTTGAGAGTAGTGGGAGATAAGGTCTCATTAGGGGGTCTACTGAACTGTGTATATGAGAACAGAGATGATGAATTCTTGGATTGAGGAAACTTCTAATGCTTTTTTAGGGGAAGAACTACACCAAGTTTACTTTTGCACCTTAGAGACTTTAAACATCGAAAACCATGTTATTTAACTTGGAATAAATATAGGTGAGAAAAATAAAACTGAATTCTGATAACATGAGATAAACTCTGACAGTGCATATTTGTGGGCAAAACACATACAAGAATCATGTCTTATATATTCTTGATTACTGAACGTTAAGCCAGTACAATTGAAATAACTTTACATGGTCTTTACAAACTGGATATTCTCTAATATGAAATGTAAGCCTTTATTATGAGCTATTATTTTAAAATGCTGTCTACTGAATTATTTCATTCAAAATAATTTGCTAAAGTAAAACTGATATGTAGTGAAATCAGATGAGGGCAACTTATAAGAATAACAGAGTAAACAAAATCACATCTAGAAACAATAGTGTCAACATTTTATTTATGGATTTAAGGAGGTATCAGAAATAATATTTAGAAACAATTTGCATTTATTTCCATAGCTTTTTTTTTTTTTTTAAGAAAACACACTCCTGTCTGTCTTATGCTTTCTTTTTGTTACCAGAGTCTGACTTTTTGACTTTTATAGCATACTGTCCTTTTAGCCTTCTTTGTAGTGTTGAGGTTTTGAGGGTTGGGACTTAGGAAAGGAAGAGGAAAATCTCATTAATAGTAATGACACAGTTTGATTGCCCCCCTAAATTTAGGAGTCCAGCACTTTGCTGATAATCTTTTACACTATAATTAGATTTACAAAAATCTTATTGTCACCTGTGAATGTCAAATATGCCTCCACACTGTTTTACATTTTGTCTTCAGAGACAGTGCATCCAGGAAACAACCAGTTTAAAGATGTGCAAATTCACACTCCTGAACTGCTGAGAAATCCTTTAGCCCTAACTGAGTAACTGTCAGAGTGAGCTATATTTGCTCTCCTCGACTGACATGTAACAGGGAGTTCAAGAAGTCACTTGTTTTTCATTCGGTTCTTACAAACGTGACTAAAAATAGAAGTCCAAGGCGGGGTTTTCACTCCTCAGCGAGGAGCACCTGCCACGTGGAGCGTGGCTAATCAGCCTGGCGGTGCCAGCTGGCCTTTCCTGGACTGCTGAGGGCATCCAGACAGCCAGTGAGGGGTCCAGGATCCCCTGAGCAGGAGAGCCTGCGGGGGAGTGCTTTCCTTTGGCTAAGAGGATTCGCTGTCCAAAGTGGGGGTGCTGGGTCGTTGCATTAGGGCAGGGTGCTCTTCTGCACAATTTTAATTTAGTTACAGTCTCCAAGGTATTTCTTCGTGGCACTGACATTTCCTGAGAGTAATTTGAGAGCGTGGAGGCATAATCAAGGAAATGAAGTATTCTACTTCTCTACTAACTTTAGAACCGTAGAGGCGATAAATGCCAACACTGAAATCTTGCAGGAAGGCTGAGTGTTCCCAGAAGAGAAGTAGTTGTCACTTGATAAGGATGAGAGAGACTGAGGAGGAGGTTATCTAACTGCAGACAGATCGCGAAATTGAGCTCAAGGTTAGGCACTCTGTTGGCCTCCCATCTACCTTCAACGTTTAGTTCAGATTTGTTTTGTGATGTGCAATGGGGCAAGAGTTTAGTCTAGGAATAAGGTAAATGTGTATGCAAACAGCTGGATCTTACAAGTTATAACTCTTAGTATGGTGACAGTTCACATCAGACAAGAAGACTCCAGCTTAAGTAATGGTGGGGAAAAGGAGCTGGTGAAGCAAAGGAGAAGAGAGCAAATGGAAAGTGGGGCCTCTGAAATAAATGTGTTTTTTTTTTCTCCTTTTTCTGAGCAGTTATATAGAATTCATGCTGTTGGATTACATGCTAAAGTAGCACCTAATAAAATGGTTCCCTCTGCTCCACCTCTCCCACCCCACTCATTCCCTTCCTCCCTTCCTTTTCTCTCTCTCTTTTTCTTTCCACCAGAGAGCATAGATTAGATTACCACATGGTGAAGTGTGGGGTCAATCTTTGGTACAGTATTACATTGGGGTCAAGCTAGTTTCATTCAGTAGATAAAGGATGTGTGTTCAGGCTTCATTTTCCATTTCTTCTACCTCATCCTCTTCCAAATGCAGAATGGCCTTTTATTTTCTTTACTTTCCACTGCTCTACAAACTTGTTCACTTTACTCATCAACAGTGACACTATTGTCTAAATCAATCTCTCTAGAACAGTCTTTTTCAAACTGCAGGTCCTGGCCTGTTAGTTGGTCTTGAAATCAATTTAGCAGGTTCCAACCAGTGGTATTAAAAAAGAAAAGGAATAGACAATATTAGAATATAGTGTACACAGGAAAGTTGAGTTTTGTTTGTATGAAATTGGATTTAGTTAAATGTGTGAGTATATACTAGATTACTGTGTAAGATACTGTCCTTAATGTGGGACACAGATAAGAAAGATTGTAGAATGCTGCAGAAGAGTGGTGGGATTCACTTTTGGCCACTGTGGGGTCTGCAGGGAGAGTGACCACAGTGTCCCACAAGCCTGCTGCCTGGAAGAGCCACTGCAGTGTCTTGTCCAGATGCTGTACCTCTGCTTCCTGACCTTCTGGGAGTTGCATTAGCTTCTGTCTGTTTTCCATACTTTCTCCTTTAAGGCAGTTTTTATGAGTGCCTAGTATCATTCCAATAAATTCTTTTGCTGCTTAAGCGAACCACAGTTGGGTTCTGTTACTTGCAAAAGTCCTTGATGGATGCTCTATTATAGAAGAGTTAAGTGTTAATCCACCTGATACTATTAGTGATACAAATCCAAAATTAATGTGGTTTCCTTCCTTTCCCCCTTTTTTCCTCCTCAGGAAATAATAATAATAATAATGAAAAAAGTCAAGTTGAGTTCACTAATTAGGGTCAAACAGATCCTCAGAGTCTCAGTATTCTGATTATTGTTAATGACATTGAGAATTTTAATGAAATGTAATATGCCATATCACCCTTAATTAACATTCTCTGAGGGCCTACTGTTATACTTGGCAATTACAGTTGGAAAGGATTGTAAAGGATAAAGTTACCAGATGAAATGGTTTCAAGAATGATAGTGTGCCTCTGTGCTGACATTTCAATAACTATATTAAACAATTATTATTGACTTAGGTTATAAACAGAGTACTGGTTAGAAGTATTACATATATTACTTTAGTTATAATGACACAAGATGAGAAACAATCTAAATATTCATCGATAGGGGATTTTAACATTTAATTGTATATCTATTGATTTTCATGCAGTAAAAAAAGAAAGTCCTCTTTTATGGACATGAAACAATCTCTGTGATGAATTAAGGGAAAGAAGAAAAATGCAGAATGATGTTTTTACTAAGGCTTATTTTGTTAAAAACAAAAGAGAAAATTACATATTTGATGCGTGTGCATCAAAATATCTGAAAAGATCCACGGGAAACTGAAACTTTAGCATGGGAAAGTGGCTTGGGGACGCAGAGGCTATTTTTCCAATTACCTTTGGAATCTTTTGAAATTTGTGTTAAAAAAATTGTTAAATTTAAAATGAAGTAGTCTGTTTTATCTAATGATCTTTAACTCTAGTTACTGTTTTTTTCTTCATTTATTTTCTCATTTCATTTTCTCTTTGCCTGAGCCTCAACACGATGGGAATTACAGACCCTAAAACTGTCTGTTTTGGGAGAGTGTGGCGCTGAGAAGGAGTAATTAGCCTTGATGAATCCTGGGTTACTAGGAATCCGACAGCTCTTAACTTTCCGGGGTGAAATCTGGCCCTCATCACTTGGACCGAGTGTGTTTTGACATACTGTGAGTGAGCAAGAACATCTGTTTTATTATTTTGCCTGAAGTATGACCACTTGTGTTTCTACAAATGGTGGGTATTTAAAATATGACACAAAGTGTGCACAGATGATAACTCTTCAGTGATGGGGACGCAATTGCTGTCATAACTTATTGGTGCTTCTGAAATTGACCCTTTTGTGGTATCCATGATATCATCTGGTAAGAGAAATTCTTGCTAGTGTGCACTTCTCATCACAGGCACTGCTAAGAATATACTTGATGAATAAATTTTTAAAAAAATTTATGACACAAATGAAACAGTCTGGTATTATATTCTAATTTTTAAAAAGGCACCATAATCTACAGTAACAATAACACTTGGATCGTGATCTTCTGATGAACCCAAGAGAAAAGAAAATAATTAAGTGGCTTTAATAGGGTACATATTTTTGTATTACTTTAATAATTAAAATGCCTATGATTACTATAAGTTCTAGTTTTCTATTTCTCCGAACCTTTCCAGTACCCAGAGTAAAATAAATCCAAGATGGCTCTCTATTTCCTGAATAAGCAAATACACTTATTCAAATATTAGCATATGATGTATAGAGATAAATATCACTATTTCATAGTATATTTCAAGAATGTCATCTTACGTTTTTAAAATATACTGTCAAAATGGGTGCATTAATAATATTGTATATGCTGCTTGGTTTTATTATTGGAGGATATTGGAAGATAAGGCCAGTTTAAACTTTCAGGTTCAACCCAATGTTATCTAATTCATTGTAGGCATTTTAAAGTGTCATGTTTTCCACTGACATAACTTGTGTGCCATCTGTCTGGTGAGGGGATATTTGAACTCATGCCAGTTGGCAGCAATGATTATTGCTGAGGCTAAAATTTGCCACTCTCCTTCTCTACCTTTACCACTTGTGCAGTCATCCATAAATAAATACACGTGAGCTACAGTGGACAGGGTTAAACAGTTCTACCACCACCCGAGTTTCCCTCCCTCCCTTACTCCCACCCTTTTCTTTCTCTTTCCCTCTCTCTTTCTCTATCTCTCACTCTCTCCCTCTCCCTGTATCTCTGAATCTCTTGTAGATAGTGGTCATGGTAGATTCTGGAGTAAAAACAAATATCCTTTCCAATGTTACCTATGAATTTTAGAATAGAAAATGTTATATTACTACAGAGTGAGATTCCAGAAGAAGGCATCAGGAGGCATAAAGCAGTAGTGTCAGGAGTAATGAAAATTCCAGGTTGAGGTACTGGTGATTCTGGACAAAATAAGAGAGGAAGGAAGAGAGAGGCAATTCGTGCAGTAACAGATGTCTTAAGACTGAAATAGATCTTGGGTTTGGCAAGAATTTATAAAAGCTTCAGCGATAACCTATGCTACCAAAGTTGACATTTTTCTTTCTTGCCCAGCAGTTGGTTGACTTCAGTTAACTTCAGCAGTATTAGCAAGATGGTCCAAAAATTTGGCGGGGAATCTTATTTAACGCAGAATACAGATATTAACTGGTAAACAGAAACACCCTTAGATTCTGTCTGGTTGCAAAATTATTTTAGATAATGCAAACAAATGAAAAATTCAAATTATGTATTGCCAACATTATTACACTTTCTTCCTGGCAATAATGCATGCTTAATCATGTTTTGTGGGTTCCGAATTCTTTCAATGGTTATTGTTTCTGGGCCTTTGGCTTCCTCATAAACTGTGCTAAATAAGACAGCAATACTAAACCAGAAAAATGGTTAGTCCTTTTCTACTGAGACATTTACATTTGTTTCTCCATTTGTGCTTTCAAACATAAAAAACTCCCATGTGGATACCATTGATTATTTCATGTAGAAAAGTGGTAAGACTATGCCCTTGATATTGATTAGGTGCAATGATATCTTGGACTAGACTCAGAGAAAACACTCTACCAGTTCCTCCATTACATACACGAAACAGGGAGTTTTCTTCAGTTTTGTTTTTGATAGTGACATACTCTGACTTATTTTTTTATGTCTATGTAGAGACACACTTCAATATCTAGAGAGTGGAGCCTAAGAATTAGAAGTATGAGCTTTGGAATAGAGTAAATATTTAGTTCCGATCTCAGCTTGCCTACTTATTGGCTCTGTGACTTTGGGCAAGTTACTTAATTTCTTCCTGAGTGTCAGTTTTTCATCTGTAAAATGGAGGAAATAATTATACCTACATCAAAGATAGTATGAAATGAGTTATGTGTAATTGATTTTTTCCTCTTGTGGTCAGTACATTTCCTTTGCTAATGTTTCACTCAACAGCTTAGTGCTTTTTTTACTGTAATTATTTTTAATAGAATGCTAATAAATCATTTTATTTGTTGTAAACACTTATCTCAAATTCTTGGTCTTGCATTTTGTTTATGATATTTTAAATGTGCAGTTTTAGAAGTTGAAAGTTGACAAACTTCTCTATGATCCTCAGAATATTTCCTCCATTGCATTTTATGTTAATAAAGTCCTTCCTTATTCAGAAACAAGACCATCCCAGATATATACATATTTTTTCTTGATTTTTATGCTTTAGTTTTGCATTTATTTATTTCTTCAATTTATTTGTAATATATTTTGAATATGATGTAAAGGGTCATCTTAAATAAATCGTTCTTCCAAATAGTTAATTTACCCAATGCCATTAATTGCATAATTCTCCCACTTTTTCATGTTCTTTAAAATCGTTTACTCAGTTCTTATTTTGCTTAGATTGGCTTCTAAGCAATTTTTCCAGTTACATTGATCTCTGTTAATTCTTCTGTCAGTTCTTCACTGTTGAGAGTTTTCTATGTTTATAGCAGGCTTTACCATCTGGTCAGGCCAGTTCTCCTTCATTAGACTTTATCAAAATCTGGCTTTTTTTTCCTCCTGTTTTTCCAGACATGCTTTACAATGCATGATATTTTGAATATTTTTATTATTATGTTTTGGAAAAGTAGTACATGTACATGGTAAAAAGACAAACAATAAAGTAAATAGTAAATATTTTTACCCAACCTTGCCTCTAGGTTTCCCTCCTCAAAGGCACTTTTAACTTAGCCATTAAAAGTACTGGCTCTGGAGTCAGAATGGCTGGGTTAAAATCACAGAAGTGTAACCTTGGGCAACTTACTTAATCTCTTTGTGCCTCAGTTTCCTCATCTGAATAATGGGGATAATAATAGTTCCTACTTCATTTAATTGATTGGAGGCTTAAGTAATATAAGGAAACCACCTAGAACAACTCCTGCCCCTTTGTAAGGGCTCAGTAAAATAGCTATTGCTCCGACAAGTTTCTTATGAATCCTTCTAGAGGTATTCTATCTAGATTAAAGGACATGTGCATTATACAAACATGGGAAGCAAACAGGACATTCTTCTATATATCTTTTTGAAATTAATAATACAGTGAAGAGATCATGAATGTATTATCTATATCTTTATATATGATATTGGTATCTATAGAACTTTCTTACTCTTTTTTGTTTGATTTTAAAAAAATTTTATCTAGTAACATTAAAACAACCTAAAACTTCCCCTTTTAACCACATTTGAATATATAATTCAGTGCTGTTAATTATGTTCACAATGTTGTGCTACCATCACCACATTTTCCATCAACCCAAATAGAAATTCTATCAGATTTAACCATTAACTATCCATTCCCTAATCTCACGCAGGCCCATGGTAACCTATATTCTAGTTTCCGATACTATGAATTTACTCACTCTAATTAATTCATATCAGTGAGATCATACAATAGTTGTCCTTTTGTATCTGGCCTCTTTTACTCAAAATGTTGTCTTCAAAGTTCGTCTATGTTGTCACACATTCCAGAACTTCGTTCCTTTTTATGGATGAATAATATTAAATTATTTGTGTATAATACTTTTTGTTTATCCATTCATCAGCTGATGGACATTTGGATTGCTTCTATCTTTTGGCAATTGTGAATAATACTATGAAAAGTAGTGTACAGATATCTGTTCCAACTTATTCACTGCTGGTGGGAATGTAGAATGGTGCAGTCATTGTGGAGGACTATTTGGCAGTTCCTCGGGAAGCTAACTATAGAACTGCCACATGATCCAGCAATTCCATCACTGGGTGTATACTCAGAAGAAATGAAAGCAGGGACAAGAACAGATAGCTGCATGCCAATGTTCACAGCGGCATTATTCTCTATTGCCAAAAGTTGGAAGCAACCCCAGTGTCTATCAACAAATGAATGGAAGAGCAAATTGTGGTATATACATACAAAGGAATATTACTCAGCTGTAAGAAGGAATGCAGCATTAACACACAGGATGATATGGATGAATCTTGAAGACCTTATGTTGAGTGAAGTAAACCAGGCACTGAAGGACAAATATTATATTACCTCACTTTTATGAATTAAGCAAATTGAGCAGACTCAGGGATCTCGAGTCTGGAAGACAGGTTTAAAGGAGACAGAAAGGGAATAGAGAGTGGTGAGCTGATACACATATGGGCAAAATCTATGATAGCGTGGAAGAGTGTAGTTGTGCAGTAGATAAGCCTGACAGTGGTGCAACGATGTGATTGGGTTCGGCAGTGCTGGTCTGTGATGGGGAGTAGGGTGGGGTGTAGGGTTGGACTATCCATAAACTGGGCGGAGGGTCAGGAGAAGGAGCATTTACTCTGGGGATTTGCACGTCTGTGGTTAAAAGTGCAATGCTGGAAATGTTCTTTTGGCAATTATGGCAGGAGAGGGTTACTGGTATAGGGTGTTGGGTATGGGGGTTATGTAAGACAGTGCATACCTGGGGCAGCCTTCTATGGGATATGGCAGTGTTCATCTTGTCATAGTGTGTTGTATCAGTAGGTGGAGACCCACACAATAAACACGAAAATATTAAACTCATATCCTGGGGAGTCCTGCTATGCTCTCAATTAGAGGGCCAAGAATCCCTTGAGAACACAGACAGTGCCTAATAAAAGAAAACAGACCGATGTGTCAAACCCTCAATATTATTGCAAGTAACTATGAACATTATTCTTTAAAAATTGAAAAGTAATGGTTACCATAGATTCTGAGGGGAGGGTAAGGGAAGAATTGAATAGATGGAACATAGGGCATTTTTAGAGCATTAGAATTATTTAGCATGATCTTGTAATAACAGATACAGGCCACTTCAAGTTACATCAAAACCTATAAAAGTGTATGATCCAAAATGTAAACCATAATGTAAACCATCAACCATAGTTAGTAGCAATGCTTCCATATTTGTACATCAGTTGTAACAAATGTACCATCCACATGTAAAATGTTATTAATAGGAGAAAGGGGAAAAGTGGAAAGATGTTGGGTAAGATTTCTTTATGTACTCTGGATATTAAATCCTTATCTGATTGCGGTTTCTGAAAATTTTCTTCCATTGTGTAAGTTGTCATTTTACTTTTATAATAAAGTCCTTTGATGTACAAAAGTTTTTAATTTTGATGAGGTCCCATTTATCTATTTTTCTTTTGTTGCTTCTGCTTTGGATGTAAAGTCTAAGAAACCATTGCCTAACACATGGTCCAGAAGATGCTTCCTTATATTTTCTTCTGGTAGTTTTATAGATATTGCTATTATAATTAGGTCATTGATCCATTTTGAGTTGATATTTGATATGGTGTGAGGTAGGGTTCCACCTTCATTCTTTTGCAAATGGCGATCCAGTTTTCCCAGTACTATTCTTTCCAAGTTAGTGGACCTGATACCCTTTTCAAATATCAGTTAGCCATAAACATTAGGATTGATTTCTGAACTCTCAATTCAGTTCTATTAGTCTGTCTTTCCTTGTCCAGTTCCATGCACTTTTGATTATTGTGGCTTTGTAATCTTTTTTTAAGATGACGTTAGCTATTTGGAGCCCTTATCCCTCCATATCACTTTGATGATTGCCATTCCCAGTTCTGAAAAGAAGCTGTTGGAATTTCAATTGGGATTGCATTGAATGTATAAATTGCTTTGGGTAGAATTGAATCTTAACAAAATTTAGTCTTCCCATCCATGAACATGGAATGTCTTTCCATTTATTTAAGTTTTCCTTGATTTCTTTTAGCAACATTTTGTAGATTTCTGTGTACAAGTCCTTTATATCCTGGATTACATTTATTATAGATATTTAATTCTTTTAGTTGTTTTTGTGAATGAAAGTTTTTCTTGATTTCTTCTTCAAATTGTACATTTTTAATGTATAGAAATACTACTGAGTTTTGCATGTTGATTTTGTACCCCATCACTTTGCTGAATTCATTTGTTAGCTCTTAGAACTTTGTTCTGGACTTTTCACAACTTTCTGTAGATAGGATCGTGTCATCTGCAAATAGAGAACATTTCACCTCTTTTCCAATTTGGATGCCTTTTTTTCTTTCTCTTGCTCAATTGCTCTAGCTAGAATTTCCAGTACAATGCTGAATAGCAGTGGTGACAGTGAGCATCCATATCTTGTTCCTGATCTTAGAGGGAAAATGTTAAGTCTTTACCATTGAGAGTATAATGTTAGCTGAAGGTTTTTCAAAAATCTGTTAATATTTTTTCATATATCATGGGGTCTACTGTTAGATGCATATATATTTATAATTGTTAGGCCTTCCTGTTGAATTGTCCCTTTTATCACTATATAATGATTTTCTTTGCTCTGTGTAACAGTTTAACAGTTTTTGTCATAAAGTTATTTTATCTGATATTAGCACAGCTATCACACCTCTCTTTTGGTTTGTAATTTTGTTTTTTCCATCCTTTCACATTCTATCACCTTCAACATACCTATGCTTTTGAATTTAAGGTGAGTTTCCTCTGAACATCATATGGTTCAGTTGTGTTTTTCTACCCATTCCTCTATTCTCTGTATTTTGACTGCAGAGTTTAATTCATTTACATTTAAAGTCATTACTAATAAATAATGCAGGAAATTTTCCTGCCATTATATTATTTTGTCTTTGTAAATCTCATTTCTTTTTTGACCCCCAATTCTTCCATCTATGCTTACTTCCATATTTGTGTTTTTGTATTGTATCATCTTGAGCCCCTTCTTTCTTTTGAATATCTTTCATGTATTTTGCTTGTGGTTACCATGGGTCTAAAATTTAACATCCTAAATCTATAACAATATTTGATTTGAGACCAACTCATCTTCAGTAGTACACATATACACTGTTCCTTGCCCCTCCCCCCATTTTTTTTTGGTACTTGTTACAAATTTTATCTTTTTATACTGTATGTACAAATCATACAATGGTCTCTTGAGGTCTGTTTTTTTTTTTACCATTACTTTTTATGCATCTGCACCTGTAAAAAAATAAAGTACAATAGTATTAGCATTTGTGATTACCCATAAGATGACCTTTACTGGAGTTTTCTAGTCTTTTATGCTGATTTGATCCACTGTCCTTGACCCACTGTCCTTTAATTAGTGCACTTTCCTTTCAGACTGAAGAACTCCCTTTAGCATTACTTGTAGGGCAGGTCTAGTTATAAAGGCCAGCTTTTATCTGGGACTGTTTTAATCTTTCCCTTGTTTTTTGAAAGAGAGTCTTGCTGGATATAAAATTATTGGTTGACAGTTGCTTTCTCTTAGTATTTCAACCTACTGGTTACTGATGAGTAATCAACACTTAATCTAATTGGGCTCTCTTGTATATAACACATTGCTTTTCTCTTGCAGCTTTCAGTTCTCTCTTCTTGTTCTTGGCATTGAACAATATGTGTCTGGGAATGGTTCTCTTTGAGTATATCCTGTTTGGGGTTTGTTGGGTTTCTGAATGTGTGCATTCTTGTCTTTCATTAAATTTGTAAAGTTTTCTGAAATTATTTCTTTTAGCATCCTTTTTGCCCCCTTTTTCTCTTTCTGGGACCCTTTCTGGGACATCTGTTGGTACAATGATGGTGTCCTGCTGGTTTCTTAGGGTCTTTTAATTATTTTTTATTGTTTTTTTCTATCTACTCCTCAGCCTGAGTAATTTCAACTGTCTTGATTTTGAGATCACTGATTCTTTTTCTTCACCCACCTTGAATCTTCTGTTGAAACCATCTAGAAAGGTAATCACTGTCACTTCTATTACGGTAGTGAGTTTAGAAGGTACTTTTCTACAGAATTGATTATGGCTGGTAGAGTGCCAAAGCCATGGGCCATGAAATAGAACTCTGGTATTAGTTATTAGAATTAATTTCTTAGTTTGCCATTATATATCAGAGACTTTCAGTAAAAGTGAAAAATCTCTTTTTAAATTTATATTTGTTATTTTATATTTTTTATATTTATATGTTTATATTAC
This sequence comes from Dasypus novemcinctus, assembly GCF_030445035.2. NCBI lineage: Eukaryota > Metazoa > Chordata > Mammalia > Cingulata > Dasypodidae > Dasypus > Dasypus novemcinctus. Next base: position 40,856,360 of record NC_080683.1, on the reverse strand, counting down.
TAAATTGTCATTGTAGATGAAAAAGAGATATTTCTCACTTTGTTTATTAGAGAGTCTTTTCCAATGTATCAGTTCTAACAATGCTCTTTTTTTTTCTCTTTATTTTTTTTAAAGTGTTAAATTAAAAAAATATAAGAGGGAAGCGGACTTGGCCCAGTGGTAAGGGCATCCGTCTACCACATGGGAGGTCCATGGTTCAAACCCTGGGTCTTCTTAACCCGTATGGAGCTGGCCCAGCACAGTGCTGATGTGTGCAAGGAGTGCCGTGCCACGCAGGGGTGTCCCTGCGTAGGGGAGCCCCATGCGCAAGGAGTGCACCCTGTAAGGAGAGCCACCCAGCATGAAAGAAAGTGCAGCCTGCCCAGGAATGGCGCCACACATACGGAGAGCTGACGCAACAAGATGATGCAACAACAACAACAACAAAAAAGAAACAAGATTCCCGTGCCACTAACAACAACAGAAGCAGACAAAGAACACGCAGCGAATAGACACAGAGAACAGACAACTGGGGGAGAGGGAAAGAGAGAGAAATTTTAAAAAGAATATGAGGTCCACATATACCTCCACCCCCCTCACCCCACTCCTCCCACATCAACAACCTCTTTCATCATGGGACATTCACTGCATTTAGTGAATACATTTTGGAGCACTGCTGCACCACATGGATAATGGTTTATATTGTAGTTTACACTCTCCCCCAGTCCACACAGTGGGCCATGGTAAGACATGCAATGTCCAGCATCTGTCCCTGCAGTACCAACCAGGACAACTCCAAGTTCTGATGCCCCTACATCATATCTCTTCTTCCTTCTCTCTACTCTCAGCAGCTACCATGTCCACTTTCTTTACATCACTGCTACAATTATGAACCTGTGTGCCTGAAATATGAACTAGGCCTAGGGCTGCTGGGTGCCTAAGAGTTACCTCCTGAGAGCCTCCATGTTGCTCAAATGTGGCCACTCTCTATGCCAAACTCAGCATGTAAATGCATTACCTTCTCCCCAGCACGGGACGTGACTCCCAGGAATGAGCCTCGCTGACATTGAGGGATTACTACCAAACAGCAACTGATGATGTAACTAGAAAAAGACCTTGAATAAAAGGGTCAACTCAGACCAGCAGAATATCCCAGCTTACATGTAATATCAGGTGTTAAAAACTGCTTTTTGACCTTGAATAAAAGGGGAAAATGGAAAGGACAAATGAGTTTATATGGCTGTGAGTCTCCAAAAAAGAGTTGGGAGGTCATCAGAGGGGTCACACTTATGCATGCCTCGGCAGGGCCCTAGAGACAGCCAAAGTAGATAAAACCCCAGGTACTGGTTCTCCTGAGGGCTCCAGAGACCCAAAGGTTCTATGGTCATGCAGATGGCTCTGGAATTCAGTGCGATGTCTGTTGGCCCTACTTTGGAGTTTGTGTTCCTGTGTGTGATAGAGTTGGACTCAGATATGACCTTTCTACACATGCCTCTTCTGTCACTTTTAACAGACCTGTGGTTGGCATTGGGGTTGGTATATACTCAGGAGGCCTGAATCTCTGGACTACCCATGTGACAACCAGGCTCTGAGCCTTAGCAGACTTGCATCTCCTACTTTCTGGTTTATTGGCCAGCTAACAGGGAGGTGAAGAAGGTCAACCACCACACCAGGGAGCCAAAAGAGCCTACAACTGCAAGCAGGAGAATTGCATCCATCATCCATGTGGAATCTAAGACCCCTCTTGATATAGAGGTGGAGTGGACATAACCATCCCGAGGTCCACAGGATGGAGGAATAGAGTGTGGATTAGAGTGGACTTACTGATACTCTATTATGGGACTATTGTGATTGTGTTGTCTGCTTGCCTTACTGAAAAGGATGTTGTAAAAGAAAATATAGGGCACTTGAATGGTTTCTCTGCAGTATTGAATAAGTATATCAAGGTATAATATATATGACTTTGTATTTTCCCATAGCCCTTCTAGTTCTTTCCCCTTCTAGTCACAGCTGCATTTCATTTCTTAATAGTTACACAGCAAGCCTTGAGAAATAACTGTTTGTGAGCTCATGACTGATAAAACTTGTATGCTTATACTTCTCTAGAAACTCTAAGAATATTCTGATCTGTGAACTGCTTAACCACCTTTGTACCAGTAGATCCCTCATATAATTACTGTAAAGATATATTTCAGTCTGATCACAAACATTATAAATGCTCATTTTATGTAGTTACTGTGAAGTGTAACTCCTACCCTGCTGAGAAACCCTGTGAATGTTGGTTCCTTGATTTCTGTCCTAGGTACTGCTTTTTTTTTTTAAGGAAGTACCAGGGATTGATCCTGGGACCCTGTACTTGAGAAGCAGGTGCTCAACCACTTGAGCTACAACCACTCCCCTAGTACTACACTTTTTAATCATGATACCTTCCTCACGTGTCTTCCCCATCTGCACATAGACATGTAGTATAAAAGATCACTTTTGCTCTGTGGCAAGTGTTGCTTGAGCCTATGTACCCCATGTTCTCCGCCCACGATCACCAATAAGGATTTAGGCTATGACCAGGTTCAGTCTCTCTGTGAGAGAGGACTCTCTTCCAGACCATCGAGGGCAAGGCCCCACACAAGGTCCCTATTAAGCACTCTTTTGCTTGCCCAGCTAGACTTTTCCAAATCTTCCTTTGGTCTGTCATATTCCCCTGTTAGGTGTGAAGCTGTCATTTTACATGGCTCCTTGTTATACTTGAAACAAAGAAGATGGATTTATGTTTTTTTATACATGAATAAAGGGCTCATTACTCTATCCAAGTAGACATAATAACATAAGCATAATGCCTTTTAAAAAATTTCTTGAAAACTCTGCTCTTGGAATTGCTTCACCGGGCTTTGAGCATGATTGTCCTTATTACTGTATGGTTGGGAATTGAATCATGTCCCCCCAAAAGATAAGTTCAGGTTCCAAATCCTGGTCCTATGGATGGGAACCCATTTATAAACAGGAGATTCGAAGATGTTATTAGTTAAGGTGTGCCCACACTGAATCTCGATGGCCCTAATCCAATAAGCTTGAAGTCCTTATAAGTTAAGGAAAATGGATGCAGAAAAAGAAGCCACAAGGAGTAGCCAGTAGCTAGAAGTCAATGGAACCTGGAAGAGAAAGGAGGACACTGTCACGTACATTGCCATGTGACAGAAAGTCAAGGACCAAGGATCACCAGCTGGCAGCCCAAGAATGCTACAGCCTTTGAGGAGAAAGTATTGCCTTACTGAATCTTGATTTTGGTCTTCTCTTAGCCTCAAAATCATGAGCCAATAAAATCCTATTGTTTAAAAGAACCCATTTTTTGGTATTTGGTGTAGCAGCCAGGAAACTAAAACATGCACCCAATTTCCTTTTCTTTTACTATGAAATTTTCCTAAAACCATTCAACTTAATGAAAGCTAAACTCATTTAAAAATAATCTTAGAAAATTTGAAAATCAGAAAAAGCTCAAAGAAAATAATAAGCACTATATTGTTCAGTTATTTACCTTGGCATCTTAGCAGCTACACAGTGTTCTTTATAGTTGTCTCTTATAACCTAATTAACTATTCTCTTTCTTTTGAGTATTTAAATTATTTCCAGGATTTTACTTTTATAATCAATATGAGAGAGAACATGATTTACATATAATTTTTTTGCCTACTTGATAAATTATTTTCTTTGGACAAATTACTAAAAGGGAAAATTTTCATCAGAGAATAGGCATATTTTAAGGCCTTTGATACCTATATATATATTGTCCTGTAAGATTTGTGTAAATTGATACCAGCAGTTAATGAGAGTGCCCTTTCCTAGAGTCCCTGTTGACTCTGAATATGGACTTTTTAAAATTCTATGACAATTTGAAGGGTGAAAAAATATTCCCATTGGTGTTATAATTTGCATTTTAATGTGGTTAAAGCTATTTTCATTTGTTGCATTTCTTCTTTTAGGAAATGACTATGTACTTAAATCATATTTTATTTTGTGGTGTTTGATTTTTTATTATTTATAAGAGCTCATTATTTACTAAGGATATTAATTCTTCATCTGTCATGTAATATAGTGAATGCTCAACAATCCAAATTTGCCCCTAGTTTTTATTAATATATTTGTTATTACATACTCATATATGCATATTACATGACAATATATAAAATATGCTTTACATATATATGAACACATCAATTTTATTTTAAATGTAAGGTAAGAAATTTAGATTTTAGATTTAGATTTAGATTTTAGATAACAATGTAATTCAAAAGGATAGTAATTAACTGAGGGGTATTATTTTAAAATTTATTTTTCAAATAGTATCTTTATAGACCTCTTTGTTAATTTGTTATTTTTTAGTGTAAGTTTTAGGAGTAGTGTCCTACTAAACTTGTATTGAGGATTAAGGATTTATTTTAGGCTGAGATGAATGATTTTATTTTTATGCTTATTTTTTAATTTTTAAAAAGGTAATACATGCACATAGGATGAAATTCAAGTTTTACAGTCTAGAATCCATTGAGAATTAAATCTGTTTTCTACGCCCATTCCTAGTTTCTCAGTATCCCTCCAGAGAGTTAACACTTACTTGTAAATCCTTCCAGAGATACTCTGTGCATAGACAAGCATTTATAAACAACTAATCCTTTTTGTAGGATTAATGATGTTTTGCCTCAGTATTTCATTGTTTTCAATTATCATCAGAGTTCTAATATAGTGTTGCTTCAGATGCTTTCCTTAATTAAGAACTCAATTAAATAAGAGTTAACGTATTTTGAAGAATGCTTCTTTAGTTACTTTCAGGATGAAATTTCTCCTACCTTATGCTTAAGTACTTTATGTAGAATTTTGAAACTGAAAGATGCTTTGAAAAGGATTCTTCATATTGTGCATGTTCAATGTTCTTAAAACAAATCATTATGTTAGAAGCTTATAACTTGGTTATCTATTTCACAAAATATGCCTTATTGATCAATTTAAAGTCATTTTCCTGTCTTTATTTTTGATTCATGCCTCAAGGTTATAAGGGTCAGTTTATTAAATGTGTCTACTAGTACTTAATGTGGATTTCATACTTACACTGTGCCAGGCAGTGTTCCAAGTACTTTCTGTATATCATCATTTAGTCCTCACAAAATTCTGTGAAGTAAGTTATATTATTACCCCCAAGTTATAGAGGAGGGCATTTAGGCACAGCAGGGTGGGGTGGGGTGGAAGGATAAGTTGCCCAAGGACAGACAGCTGGAAAAGACAGGATTAGAGATACAGAAATGCAAATGAATTAGAAAATTGTATTTTTATGTAAAATCTCCAGTTTTTTTCATGTTGGCAACTGATTCAAGGAAATTTTAAATATTTGTTATCAAAATGCAGGCAAAAGATAACATATCTGCTGGCTGAATGCAGCCCATGGCTACCATTTTGTGACTTCACACTTACGGGATCCCTTGCTCATTGATATCTTTCAGGTATCTCTGTTTTTTCCCAATACCACTTCCTTTTCTGGATCTTTCTACAGGATGTTTTCATTTTTTGGTCTCTACATTATTAAATTGAGCTTGTTCACTTGTTTCTCCTCCCATTCTTGCATGTAATTGAAAAAGACAAATTTGCACATCTGACACAGAAAAGTAGAGAAATAGAAGCTTTATTCAATTGTAGTACACCGAAACAGAAAGTCTTTTGATGAAGAATTCAGGGAAATGAAAACATTCTTCTGAGGAGAATCAGGCAGTCTTCCAAAGACGCTGTTACTTTCCTCTTATCCTCATTAGAGCTCCTATGGGCCTAAATACTAGGATCCTCTACTTCATTACTAGTTGGCATTATATGTACTGTAGCTTTAGTTATTGCTTATCTCCATCCTGTTGTCTACAGCCTTCTTTATAGTTTGAAAACTCCTTGTTGAAATTCTTTCCCCATGTTCTTTCTTGTGTGACATTGGTCACAATTTTGTCCTTTTCTTTTTTTCTTGGCATATCTATTGCAAGTGGTACTGGCTTTCACACTTCAACTGTACTTTAATTGGGATATTTCATTTGAATCCTTAAGCTTGTCAGTTTTATGCTTTCTTGCTCACAACATCCAGCAGAGAAATCAGTCCCATCAGCTCTCTCTTCTCAGAGTTGACATAGTTGAAGGCAAGGGATTCTTTTATTCCAGAAATAGAGAGAAACTTCATGAACTGAAGGGCCTGTATGTGACCTGCAAAAGTGAAAATGGGACTGACTAAACTGGGACATCTCTGCCTCCTCCTGCTGCACTAAAATAGAAAATATTCAGCTGACCCCATTTGTAGTCTGTGTTTGAGTGCTCCTGTAATAAGGGATACATAATGATAGGAATAACAGCTAAAAGATCTCTAGGATTTTATATATATATTTATTTATGGAATCCCTTTAAAGAGATAATTGATGTCATATTATATTAAAATTTCCTAAAACACCATAATTTAGAATTTTTTTTTCTAGTTATAAAAAAACCTTTTTGTCTCAATTTTTGCAAAAGAGCCCTTTTGACTGCTACACAATGCTGAGCAAGCAGTTATATAATAAAAATGGTACATTTTCTTTATTTTCTAATTTTCCATTTATATTTGTTTAATATTTGGGGGATAAAAAAACTTTTATGGTCAAAATAAAGGTGTTGAGAGTGGGGCAGAAAGGAACTTATTGAATTATTTATTGTTGTCTGCAATAGCCTCTGCAAAGAGCAAATGATGAACTACCCACAAGAACCATCCCAAACAAGAATAATGATAATAATCCTAGTAATCTTAAAATGAGTAGTTGCTGTTTTCTTAATATTATGTAAAATGCAAATAAATGTGCCTTTAGAAAACGTAACTCTGTTTTTTGGTCCCAAACAATATGATATGATTAAAGCCAAAGCACTTGCCTGCAAATGCCATTTCAAAATGAGGGCCCTTAGTCCTCCCTTCTAATTAGATTACTGCTCTTTGTCACTCCTGTTTAGTGGACAAGGAAAAGTTACATTGGGTAGCTTCAGTTTTCTGAGGAAATTAGAAGATGGCTCACTGGTTAAGATTCATGAGCTAAAAAAAAAAGAGGAAAAGAAAGGAAAAGATGTCTGAAGAAGCAGTGAAAAACTGCATATAAATAAAATGAATTTGAATAATGTGATTTGTAGGTTTTCTCAGCTCTTGCTATGATATGTCACTCTTTTACTTTCTTACCAACAGTAACAATAATAATTTTTGCTACTCCCCTGAAAATTCATCCATTTAGATTGCAAACTACTATTAGGTCATGAGCTATTGCTATGATTATTTGTGTGATTTTTTTGTGTACATGGTACTATTAACCTACAATACAAGCAGAAGTATACAGCATTGAGCCACCTGGATGAATATTAATGTTCTGATGAAAGAGTATTTCAAATATAGGGTTGAGATAATGGGGTTCCTTAATTACACTGGAAAGAAGTCAAGAGCTGGGCATGACAAAGAATCTAATGTTCTAGGTAGGTTATTGCTGTTAGCGGCGATTCTGTACTGGGACCTAGATGATAATAAACTATTACCTGTCTGTCTAAGGAAGGTAATTGTTAAATCTAATGACTGCTTTAGGGAAGAATAGGATGGCAATTCTTAGGGGAAGTGATGCTTCTATTCTGATGCAGGTCTGGGACTAGGAATTTAGTGGGTGTGACAGCTCCTTTGCTGTAGAACACTGCTTATTAGCCCTGGAGTCAGGAGGTACTTGAGCGACCAGGTAACATTTGAGTTCTATTTTTTTTCAATCAGTGAGAAAGAAAATGCAACGGCTCTGTCTGGGAAGAGGACAATGTGATATAGTCAACCATGGGGGAAAAGCAATAGTAAAACAGTCAAGCCTGAAATACGAGGTATATTATATATAACGGTAAAATCTATCCCATACAAAACCCCAAAATATCCAGAGTTAGACACCAGCTTTTCTGCCTCTTGGTTATTCTCCTCATTCCAGGTGAAGTGTCCTCCCTCTGTAACTCAGGGGACCGGAATCCCTCACTGAGGATCTCACCTTTAGACCTGCATTTTGTGGGACGCTTCTAGACCTAGTATGCTTGTCTTCCTTATTGAGATCATCTGGTTTTCTTCTCACATCATGAAGTCACATTGGGGAAATAATTTTGTAAGAATTTCTCTCTAAGGTCTTAACTAAGTAACAAATGCATTACTAACCACTGTACCAGATGTTCCACATTTCTTGGCAGTTGGAGACATCTTTTATATCTGCAGTTGGGGAGTTAAAGTTGAAATGGAAAACGGGAAGTTTTGTTGAAAATCTGTTTATAGGGTCGTTAGACCCTCACCATTATCACCTCACATGTGTGCAACTATTCCAGCTAAAGACAAAAGGCTTATGTAGAAGCAGTTGACTCAGAGATCTAAACTGTGGGGGCAGAAAACACAGCTGATGGCAGGGATGAGGCACTGTAGTAAATAGTTGAATAAGTGAAAATATAAGAGTAAAATGATGAGACTACCCCAGCCACCAAAATTCTTCCTTTCTCAGCTCTCAGAATGTTGTCAACCAGGCTTTTTATATCCATCTCCATCCAGGCATGAGATTGTAGGGTTCTTCTCATTAGAACCTGTTCAGCCCAATAGAAAATATCTACAGTTTTTTTTAAACCATTAGAGATCCTCCGATGAAGAAGCTGGTTGTCAATGTCACAAGAGGCAATTCTAAGGGACCCCAAATAACTCTTCAGTGCCTCATTCTTTAAATTAAAGAAAAAAAAAAGTCTATCTCATGAAAGGCAGAGACCAAGAGAAAAGAACAAACAGAACAAGACAAAACAAAAAGAACCTGTGAAATAAACTCCAGAGACAAAGCAGGGACCAATGGAGGCTTCCACAAATTCTGTAATATCCACATAAAAATCTAAGCAGATATTGCAATAAAATAAAAAGTAACTGCAAAAAAAGAGAAATAAGAAATAAGAAAGAGGTCTCTGATATTAAAAATATGATAGTAGAAATAAAGCAAAATTAAAGATGGGCATAGACGTTTGAAAACTTTTTTCCAGAAAAAGAAACAAAAGACATAGAGATGGAAAATAGAAGAGAATAATTTTTTTTAAAATCAGAGGATCAATCCAGCTGGTCTAACATTTGATGAATAAGGGTTTCCAACAGGAAAATCAATAAATGAAAGAGAAGAGACAATGTAGAAATAACACTTGGAAATTTTCCAGACCCGAAGTAGTTTCCTTTTTGAAGGAACCAGCTAGTACCCACTCAAATTGTCAGTCAATTCTGAGGACAGAACAAAAATATTTTCATACATGCAGAATCTGAAAAAATTATCTTCTAAGTACTTAGGAAGTTACTGGAGGGAGTGTTCTACCAAAATTAGAGAGCAGACAATTCAAGAGGAAGTCATGGAATCCAAAGAAGAAAGGATCCTAACAAAGCAAAGAAGCAAGGGGAATTCTAAGCTTGAAGATGAAGAGAAGTCCCAGGATCTCAACTGGAAAGCAAGGCTGGACCTTGGGTCGAGATTAGAGAAGGAGAACAAGGCTACCAGGGTCTCTGCAAAAGACCTAATGAGCTCATGGATTACTTGATGTGTTTACACTGAGATGAATTTGAAAGGTCATTAGGAGATTTTCTTGGGTAAATTGTTATGGATACACAGTAAACAAATAACAGCAACAACAAAAGTAAATGTTGCAAATAGTCATAGTATACTCCATAAATTAACAATGTAGATCGAATACAATTTTGTTGAAAATTAATTTTGAATATCAAAAATTATGAAATAGCCATATTGTGAGAATAAGATGAGCTAAATGCATATATGTGTTTGGTGGTATAAGAGAATTAAAAGATATACTTTCATAGTAGGATGTCAATTGATAATGTCTAATGAACACTTGCGATATAATAAAATAATCCTGCTATTTAGCATTAGGAAGTAAAAGAAAAGTAAAATAAAAAGTTAATAGAGTTTAAAATGATTACCTTTTGGTAGTGGTTGTAAGTATTAAGGAAGGATGATGGGGCAGGACACGGCAGGTTTGTATGTGTGTATATTTTACAATAGTATTCAACTTTAAAAATGTATACATATATTATTTTGAAGAGAGAAATAAGGAAGGAAGAAGAGAGATAGAAGGAAAAAGTAAAAGAAAGAGGGAAAAAGAAGGAAAGAAGAAAGAAATAAAAGACAGGAAGAAATTGGCAGGGTAGTAATAGACAAATAATAGTGTGCCATGTATTTGAAACTTGTAGGATACACCAGTTATTTGTGTGTGTGTTGGGAGAGGATGTGTAGAGAGGAAGGCATGGTATGTCCTCTATTTTTTCCTATTAGGAACTACTCATTCCCAAATCCTTGTGTTTATGCCAGGGAGTTCATCATGCAGCCATATCTTCTTTGAAACAGAGGAAGCACACAACCCTAGGCTAACCGCTGTATCCCATGATCTGGACAGACAGATTATTGGCTCAAAGATATTGTTGATGTGGATAGATATGGAAACCAAAGGAGAATGTCTTATCCTTTTCTCTTCTAGCTATACCTCTGGTGTGGTTGGGTGATATCTTTGCTATCTTATGATAGAGTCTTCCTGGAATAAAGTAAACACAGAGGAAAACAGAGGGTAAAAATGTAGAAAGTTTCAGATATGTGTCGATGTACCTGGATTAAGCTATGCCTGAATCAGGTCCAAGTAATTCTGAGTGATCTGAGCCCATATAGCTCTTTTGTGTGTTAGCTAGTTAAGTTAGTTTCCGTTACTTGTCACCAAAAGACTCCTGAGTAACACAGAGGTATCTCCAGTTTTTGGCCCCTTTTCTCTTTGTCCCTGACTTGTTTGCCCCAGTAGTTTCAGGCAGTCATACAATTCCTGTATGAAAATCCACTTTCAAAACACAGCAGCCTAAACTTTATTTTGAGTGTAAATTGATAGATTATCTCACCCAGGAGCTTTTGAATATTTATATGGCATGAAATAGGAGGTAAATATTGGGGTGTTCTTTTGTATTTGATTTTATCTCTCTTAAGATAGTTTAATTGTCTGGCAGTCTAAATGATCTTTAGACAACATCATCTTTTAAATTGTAACTTTTAAAAATTGTTTATAAAATAAACAAGAGTATGTTTAATTCTTGCAAAAAAATTTAGATCAATTTAGCAAAGACTGAAGTTGGGGACAACCTGCAAGATGGTGGTGGAGTAAGGAGCTCCTAGAGTCAGCTCCTGCTGCAGGGCAGTTAGTAAACACCCAGAGCTCTCTGGAGCTAGCTGAAGCACCTGTTTGGGGACTCCACTCACTATTGCAGGGGGGTGGGAATGTAGAGAAGCATGGGAAAGATACAACTGGAGTGACCTATGAAGTGTGGGTAACAGTAATAATGTAACATTCTTTCATCTATGCCAAAGATGTACTGTTTTGAAAATGCGGGAGTATGGAAAATGTGTGCCAAGTGTACACTATGGACCTGATAATAATCTGTTGATATTATCTCATAATCTGTAACAAATGTTCCACTATGGTGTGGTGTGTTGACAGGGGGGTGTTTGGGAATCCTGCACATGTGCATGATTGTTTTGTAAGTTTACATCTTCTGTTATAAAAAAATTTGTTTAAAAAATAATATTAGGGTGGGTTGTGGGAAAATACACCAAATGTAATATAAGGACTATAATTAGTAGTAAGATTTTGACTATATTTTTTCATAGTTTGTAACAAATGTCTCACAACAATGTAAGGTTTTGGTGGTGGGTTGATGTATGTCACCTCTGTATGACATCACGTATGTTTGCTTTGTAAGTTTATAACTTTTACTGTATACTTATTGTTTATGTATGTTCATGTATAAATTATATAATAATCATAGGGTGGGTTGGGGAAAAAATACTTGGGTTAGTGGTAATATTTTGAGGATGCTCTTTAATCATTAGTTAAAAATATTTAACAACAATGTAGGGTATGGGTGGTAGGGTGAGGTATAAGAGCCCTGTATGATGTTATGTATGTTTGTTTTGCAAGTTCACAATGATTGCTATACACTTATTGTTTATGTATGTTCATGTATGAGTGATATACTTCAATAAATTAAAAAACAAAACCAAAAAAACAAAGTTGGCTTTCAAGTGGTGATGTCATGCTTATGTTTAAAAGACCACTTAATTCAGGCAGTTACTATTATTTTTTCTAGAGTAAAATCATACATCTAAAAACCTGTAAATAGCCAGATTACTTACTGATTTTTTAAAAATTCAAATATAAGGAGTGGATATAGCTCAAGCAGTTGAGCACCTGCCTCCCACATGGGAAGTCCTGGGTTCAGCTCCTAATGCCTCCTAAAGAAAACAAACAACAAGCAGACAATGAGCAAAAACAATGAGGAAACAGAGGGAAGCCAAGTCAAGGGGTGTATGTGACACAATGGTTGAGCACTGGCCTTCCACATACAAGATCCTGGGTTCAATCCCTTGTCCTGGTATATAAAAAAAAAATCAAATACATATTTTCCAAATATTTCTCTTTTCAGTCATTCTCTCACCCTTCCTATCACTGCTAAAAATTTTAAGCCAGATAAAGATTCATATTATTTTTCTCCTCATTCTCTTGTTTAGCATGAGGATCTTGATGGCAATGATGACAGGGGCTGTGAAATACATTCCTTGGCTGCTATCATGTTTGTTCAACAGATCAGTTTCTTGAATGAACATTTCTGGCTAAAAGTAAGCAGAAAGGGCACTTAATGGCATATTAACAGAAGCATTTTATGGTCTCTTAAAATAATCTGTAACAAATATTCCACCATGGTGGAACACATTAATCAAAAGGAAGTCACTGAATTGAGCTACTTTTTTTTTTTCATTTAAAGGATCTCAGAAATCAACTTTAATGTAATTCCCACTTGGAAAACGTAAAGATCAGCAAAGCTGAAAACTTTCTCTAGATCAATGTATTCAAACTTATTTTACCCATACTGAGTATAGTTGAAAAATATCTGTTACAAATATGGTGAAATTTTTTGGTGCCTTGGCATAAATGTACATGTTTACTGCTGATTGTCTTTATTTAAATTTTATAATCTCTTAAATTTAATGATTTAGGTCTGAAACATTTTCTTTTGTGAATGAGAAGTTTATCAGTTCACAAGTATAACATTTTTGTTGAGTATTATTATAACACAATCTCCTTCCTGTAATATGTAAAGGTCAAGTTCATACAGACAAAGGTCAGACTGGAACTGAGTCATCATGTACTTTATGCAGAGGTAAAATGTCAGAAACTTTATGCAGAGAATAGTGGAACTTATCCCCATGATATAGCAGTGACCCCATTACTCTTGAATGGAACTACAAATTCGTAATGAGGACACCTCTGTGTCTAATGAATGCTAATTCCCAGCATACAATATTTGTGACATATTCAATTTATGTTCTCCATATTTAAATTTTCCCAGAGTTTAAATTTAGTGATAGCTTCTCCAATCTCCTCACTCTCTGGGTGCAGTCTTGTGTCAGAATTGATCTTCAGGAGTATGAAGGAAAAAAGAAAAAGGGAAGTTCTCTTTTCATATTTAACCTACAATCGTAGAGAAATGACTTCTCTTTTCATTGCCTCAGTTTCACATCTTGCTCTCTCCACATCACATCTCTCCACATCACAGAGACTTCTAACAATAATCAAGTTAGCAAAAATAGAATCTTATGTATTATTTAATTACAAAGTTGTTATTAAGGAATAAGTTTCCCAGAGTCATTGAAAACAGAATCAAAGAATCTTAATTCTTAAGGGACCTCCTACAGGCAAACTTCTTGGACAATTTTCTCCAAAACCGTAGGACCTCAAACAGATTATCCTGCATCCTAGGCTAAGGATCCCTGAAGATGGAGATTTTATTAATTTCTACAGAAGCCTCTTTTTGAATTTTATAATCTCTACAGATAAAGCTTCCTTATCTCTAGTGCAAATCTCTTTTCAATAACTATTTAAACCCATTTTCCACTTAAGTAGCTTCTACAGCTATGGGAAAAACTGGTAAGTATCCTCTTTATTAAAAATCTTTTACATTTATAAGTAGTCATCATCTGATTACCTCCCTTTCTGCAGATTAAATAACTCCAATTTCTTTATCCTTTCTTAGGAGGTTTTATTTTATTTTCTACCCCTCCTTTTGGTCTGCTTCTCCAGAGTGCTTTTCATATTCTCCAAATTCCTCTTAAAATATGGAGACCAACATTAAGCTTATTCAAAATACAGGAGAATCATTGCCTGTTCTCATTTGGTCAACTTCCCCCAAGTATACAATTTTTAAAGAACTCATTGTTAACTTGTAATAAACTCACGGTCTGTTATCAGTTACAAAATTTTAAAATGTGGTTCTAATGTATAGTCAGTGATTTCCTTGTTTAAGGTTGAGTTTGGTTTAGGATTCAAAGGGTTTGTGGATGCCTGGTAAATTCTTTTTTTCCTGGCCTGAGATGCATGATGTACTGTACCCCCATTGGGAAACTGACAAATCTCTTCATTCTTCATTGATGAAGATGGCCCCATTAAGAACATGAAATGTTTACATATTCAAGGAAGAGAAAAGCTATTTGTCAGCCCAGATGACATTACTATATAAAGATAGTTCCTAATAAGTAGAAGTCAGTGGTTAAGTTTCACAAAAATGGTCAGCCTTAACTCTTCTCAGTTAAGATTTATTGTACAATAATTGTATAATTTGTATACAATTATATACAATTTATACAGTAATGAATTTATGATAGTAACACATATTTATGCTTATTTTGAGTGATCATGTGCTCGGCAATATTCCCGACCCCCAACACCTTGTAACATTGAAGCATGTCACAAATAGAATGTGTGTGTATAAATATAGTTACATGTATTTTAAAAAATTTTGCTTCTATATTTTTGCTTTGTTTTTAATTTTTCTTAATAAGAAAAGTCAAGTAGACATACAGAACATTGTGAAGCACATGTGTCTAAATGTGAGACATCTTACTCCTTTCCAAACTCATACTTTTTATGACATGATCTTGAATTTCAAAAAGAGTTTTAATGAAGTGGGAATGATGGTTTAGCAGATGGCAGATGGAGACTTGTTCTAGGTTTTTTGAAATAGTATAAACTATCCTGTTAAGTATCTATAGGAGAAGAGAGACAGAAGGGGAGATGAGTGGTATTTCTTGATTAGTGCATGGGAAGCAGGTGGGAAAAATGATGGAGGTGATATAGGTAGGCGGATTGAACAGAGTGACATGGACACCCAGACTGATTAACAAGCAGGTTGGAGTACTACTGAAAACCCTTGAGGAGAAAGATAAATTTTGCAGCAGCAAAAGCAGAAAAACTGTTGTTAGCTAAAAGAAGACAGAATACAGAAAGTAGGAGAGAAGTCTTGGCAGATGGTGAGCCCTCAACCCAAGAGAAATCATGCCAACATAACCCTCCCATTGTTCATTTTCTCACCCAAGAGTAGCCTCTGAACCAAATGCAATGACAAGCAAGCTTAACTGAAGAGTCTCTGCTTTTGAAAAGCACACTCGATAAGCACCCCAACCTATGTATTCTACAACACATTGCACTGTGTTTACACTGGTAAACAAAGCAATGATGGTCCAAGTTCTCAGCAATCTTCTAGTTTATTTGGGGAAGGATGAAAAAAAAAGTAAGCAAACAAGAAAATACATTACGAATTGGGAAAGATGATATAAAGGGGAAAGAGCAATGTAAAATAAGAGGGACTATCTGGAAACGTAGGTGATGAGAAAACAACTTCAGATAAAATCATGGTAATGAAAGCTTCTCTAAGGAGGTAAAATTTTTTATTAGACATGAAACTAGAGTTAGGAGTACGGGTAAGAGTGTCCAGATAGAAGGAACAGCCTTTTTGAGGACCTTAAGGAAGGAAAGAGCTCAGTGTGTTTGAAAATTTATAGAAGACAAGTATGGCCAGAACACAGGGCTTAAAAAAAGAATGATGAAAGATGAGACTGGGCTAGATCCTGAAGATCCTTTAGGACATATTAAAAATGTTTTATTTCACTCTAAGTAAAATGGGAAGCCATTGGAGGGATTTAAGTGCGATGTGGTGTTTCAGATTTGCGTTTTTAGTTTTGGCTACTCTATTAAAAATGGATAGGGGGAAGTGAATGTGGCTTAAGGGACTCAACTTCTGCCTACCACATGGGAGGTCCTGGTTCGGTTCCCGGTGCCTCTGGATAAGATGAACAAGACAGTGAGGTGGTGACACAAGACACAAAGAGGAAACACAATGAGAGAGACAACAAAGCAGGAAGTGAGGTGGCTCAATCGCGTGTCCCTCTCCCACATGGGGTTTAGTTCCCAGTGCTTCCTAAAGAGAAGACAAGCAGACACAGAGAGTACACATCAAATGGATGCAGAGAGCAGACAGGGAGCACAAAATAATGAGGTGGGTGGGTGGGTAAATAAATAAATCTTTTTAAAAAATGGATGGGGCAAAGTAAGCAGGATTATAAATTAACTGCTCTTGTAATAATTTAGGCAAGAGGTGATGATGGATTTCATTATGACAGTAGCAGTTGAGATGAAGAAAATTTAATGTGGTCAAGATAATGTTTTGTAGTTGGACTGGCAGGACTTGGAAGTGGATTAGATATGACTGATTAGAACGGAGGGATTGAAAAAAGTTCTCTGGTTTGAGAAATTAGTAAGTGTTTGACAGTGCCATCTTTGGAGATGTGGAAGTCACATGGGAAAAAATGGTGACGTTTCAGTACAGGTACATTTTTTTTTTTTAGATATATGAAATTTGAGATACCTATAAGACACCCAGCTGGAGATGTCAAATAGCTGTTTAATATGTGAAGAGATGTCTGAATTACAATATGTATTTGGAAGTTATCAGCAGATAGATGGTAAATGGAACATTTATAGGGACATATTCATACAGAATACACCTATTCTGTGGAAATGAAATATCCAGGATGAGGATGTAAAAACAAATACATTTTATTATAAAGTCAAAATTGTCATTTTTGATGTCTCGGGTCATATGGGCTTTAGATTTTATTCAGAATGAGTATTAGTACTTTGCTTAATTTTACTTAAAGAAAGTTTTGTGGAGTTCACAGGATCCATTTGAAGACAGTGCCTAATAAGTATTGAGGAATTATGGTCTGACAGCAAAAGGCGAGTGAACTCAATTAGGATTCTCCAGTGCGAAACTTGAGCCCTCATCAGTTTCTCATTTGCTTCTTTCCTTCTGCCGTTGGGCCCAGAGGATTTTTTTTTTCTTTACCCTATTCACAAATGTCTAAGGACATCTTCTCTGTTATTAAGTAACCAATTAGGATCACTGTATTATTCTTCTTCCCTCTTGGCTATTGTAATAATAATCACAATTAGCATTGTGGAGTCATCCTTTATTCCTTCAAATTGTTTTTAAAAACACTACCTAATTATTCCTCAGTACACTCTTGTGTAAAAGGAAATGGTTTTACTGACGCAAGAATGGAAGAAGAGGCAAATCAATACCATTATGACAGCTGTTGTTTATTCAAACCTTATCTGAACTTATTTGCTGGGTGAAATGTCTCAGCCAGTGAGTACCTAGCATTTTATTTTTAAAGAACAGATGTAGTGAATTACAGTCTATGTAATTTTATCACTATATCTGTATATGTGTCTATATGCTCACGCAGGCACCCCATACTTACACATATACACACATATAATACAAGTAAAGGTTGCCTCTTTATCAGATTTGGAATGCCTTAACCATTTTACATAAAATATGCTAAAATACATTTCTACCTTCTTAATCAGAACAGACTGAATATAATTTAGCCTTCTCTAGATGATTTAGCATTACCACATAAAAGCAATTATTGTACTGCCCAAGAATAAACGTTCTAGGAGCTATGGGGGTAAGATCCTCATCTCTCCACAAGAGGGCCACGGATGGCTACACTGTTCCCTTTATCCTTTTTCATTTCTCATTGCTGTCCCTGTTCCTGTCTACAGCTCTTTCTCTAACTTGTCTTTCATTTGCTTTTTTCTTATTAGTCTCATCAGACTAAGTCAATGTCTAAGGAACATTATTAAGGCAAAAATCCATGAAAATTAAGGACTTGTTAATTTATTTTGGTTACTTTTTATTATTTACTTGTTTTTTTTATTAAGCTCCTTGGCTCTGTGTAGTGAAATGAGTTTTAATAGAATAATATCAATCCATCATATTACTCACTTATATACATACAGAATGATTCTAGACTGCTATATCTAGATTCTCATTTGGACTAACCTCATGGTACCCAAACCCCTAGGTTATATAGAAAACTGTCTGGCATAGTTAATGCCATTCAGGCATGAAAGCAGATAATTTAAAATTTTGCAGAAAGTGGAGTGGCTCAAGCAATTGAGCTCCCACCTACCACATGGGAGGTCCCGGGTTTGGTTCCCAGTGCCTCCTGGAGAGATGAGCAAGACAGCAAGCTGGCATGACAGGCAGGTACGGCAAGCTGATGTAGCAAGGAGACTCAAAGAGGAAAGATAATACGAGACACAACGCAGCAGTGAGCTGAGGTGGCTCAAGTGATTGAGTGCCTCCCTCCCACATGGGGGTCTCAGGTTCGGTTCTTGGTACCTCCTAAAAAGAAGATGAGCAGACACAGAGAGCATACAGCGAATGGACTCAGAGAGCAGATAGTGAGCACAAATAATTGGGAGGGGAATTAATAAATAAAAGAGATCTTAAAAATTTTGCTCACTCTCTCTGGGTGATCTTGAGTCCAAAATCCATGGCTCCTTTATTTCATTAAATTGCCTCCATAAACCATTTAACAAATTAAAGAATAATTGATTTCAATTCTCAAGTTTTAATACCGAAGTATTTAGAGTTCAGTTGAAGAGAGAATTAGTAAATATAGGAAGTTGAATGTTTGTTATTATCAAATCTAAGAAAAGTAAATTTACTTTATAGTCCTATTTAAAATCCCTTCCATGTCTTAATTATGAAAGAGTGCTTATAAAATCTCTAGAAGCTAAAAGTTGCAAATATTCTTGCATACATCATCTCTAATGTTATCTGGATATTGGCCAAATGCAATGAATGCATTAACCATTAAATATTTGAAAACATAAATAGTTGAATCTGAAAATTATGAATTAATCTCTTTTTTTATCTTAAGTCAAAATATTTTGGTGCAGGTTGACTATTATGAGTTGATTTTTTGTGGGGGTTGTTTAAAAATAAGTATTAAGCTTGTTCCCAGAAAAAATAAACTAATAATATAATGGAGAAAATATATAAACATAGTCAGTACAATATTTTGTTATTTCTGATATCTGCATTCCAAAATATTCCATCCATTTTTGATGATGTAGTGCAAAATGTGTGACTAGAACTACACAAAGAAGGGTCATAGAGTTGAATAGCACATTTTCTGTTGTTCTGAAAGAACCAATAAAATGTTTACAAGATTCCAAAAGACTTTATTGTTCTTTTACCAATGCTCTGGTTTCTGGGTCATAAGCATTCAGTAATGTAGCTATAAAAATGAATCAATATGCAAATATTGGCCTTATACCCTGAATATAAATCACTCAAAAGGTTCAGCATTTTAATAAACTGTAAATTCAAAGAACTTTTCAGGGTACATTTCTGTCTTATGACACTGACAACCATAAGTTCAGACTAGAAGCTATATTTTCCCTTTTGTTTTGAAAATTGTCACTGTTGGTGATTTGTGGAGAATATTTAAGCCAGATGAAGTTTTGTGTATTAGTGATGAACATTATGATTTGAAAATGTTCAGTATAGCTTAGTTGCTTTATTTTGTATCCTGAAGATCATGTTGGATAAATCTGCTGTCAGGTTCAAAGGCATATAGTTAATCCCATGAGTGCTGATATGAATACTCTTATTTCTTGCCTGGATACTTTGTCTACAATTAGTGTTAACTACTCTGTAAGGCGGACTGTGTACATTATAGTAGAGATAGCCAGGATTTACCCAGGAAGACATAGATGAATTACCTTGACTGTGAGGCATACTCCTATGGGATTGCATTCCTAGATTTGGGAAACATTAGTCCAGGATTAGGAGAACTGAAGCAATCAAAGGCCTTCTTGCATTAACAGTTGGCACTGTCGAATCTGGCTTTTTCATGGTGAAGAAAAAGAGGCTTAATTTTAATTTTTACACATTGTGAGGGGATAAGCAGGGTTGGATAACTTCTAGATGCCTGGTTGTGTCTGTTAGGAGAAAAAGGTATGCATTTTGAGTTTGGGGTTTGGGTTTCAGGCCAAGGGAGTGATAGCCAAATGGGGACACTCCCCGTGCCCTCCCCCATGTCATTCAATTACCACTTAAAGCATTGGCCCTATTTTGGAATAGTAATAATAATTGGAGCTATTGCTTACTGAGCACTAATCCAGAAAACTGTGCCTTAACCTAGTTGGTTAAATGAGGTTAATTGAAGTGGACTTCTTTCAGCTTAAGATGGCTTATTTTTTACTTGTTTGTCTTGTTTTTGCATGTAGCTACGAAGCATAGGCTTGGACAAACATGGCATCAGGAAAATCATTTATGTTCATATACTATTTTACACTTGTAAAATTCTCTTGATCCTTGTACTGTTCATTCATTTATTACTCTTTTAAAATATATTTCTCATATACAAAACATAGGTAACAAATTATGAGTTACGAAGCTTAACAATAATGCAAATCACAGAGAATACACTTCCCCGCTACCAATTTAAGATCTAGAACATTACTTTGGTTCTATCTACCCATGTGATTCCCCTAACCAACCTCTTCCTTATTGCCAGAGGTAATCACTTTCCTGAATTTTGTATTTATTATTTTCCCTTTTTAATATTATAGTCTTAATAGAAATATGTATCTATATATACATGGGTGTATATACACATATTAAACTATATTTTTAAATATGTGTTCTGTAACTATATATGTATATATATATAGATGTATCTAAGACTAAATTAGATAGCTTCTACTTGTTCTTGTGTTTATAAAAGTATCATAACATGTACTCTTTTGGAACTTACTTCACTTTATATTATATTTCTAAGGTCTTTCATTCCTAATGTTGCTTAGTTTCACTTTTTGTTCATTTTCCTTGATGATTTTTGTGAAGAGTTTATCAATATTTTTTATTTTGTCCAATTAACAACTTGATTTTGTTGGTGCTTTCTTTGAATCTTTGTTTTCTACTTCATTGGCTTTGTTCTTATTTCATTATCTTATTTCCTTTACTTCATTTGGATTTATTCCGCAATTTTTCTCTAACATCTTAGTTTGGATATGTAAGCTCATTATGTTCAGTAATTTTTCTTTTCTAATTTAAATATTTAAAGCCATAAATTCCCTCAAAATAGCACCTAAACTACTTTCTCAAACTTTGATATGTAGCATTTTCATTAACATTTAGTTGAAGTATCTTTAAAATTTCCATTACAATTTTTCTTTAACCCATGAAGTATTTAGAAATGTCTTTTTTTTTTACTTTGAAAAATGATTTTTTTTCCTGTTGTCATTTTATTATTGATTTCTAACTTACTTAACACTGTGGTCAGATAATGTGGTCTGTGTGAAACAAACTCTGAATTGTGTTAGGATTTGCTTTGTGGCCAACTCTGGTCAATTTTTCATAAATGTTCCAAGCTGTTTGAAAAAAATATGGATTCTCTAATTGCAATATTCAGTTATATCCAGTATGTGTTTATATCCATTACATCAAACTTGTCTTACATTTTATGTGTGGTTGATTACTAAATGAGGGTATTATTTTAAAATCTCTTGTTAGGATAGAGGCTTATTAATTTCTTCCTGAAGATTTGTCAGTGTATTTTTTTTTTAAGATTTATTATTCTTTTAAATTTATTTCTCTCCCTCCCTTCCCGCCCCACCTCCGTTGTCTGCTCTCTGTGTCCATTTGCTGTGTGTTCTTGCATTCTTGTAGGTGGCACCGGGAATCTGTGTCTCCTTTAGTTGCATCATCTGACTGCATCAGCTCTCTGTGTGTGCGGTGCCACTCCTGGGCAGGCTGCGCTTTTATTGTGTGGGGTGGCTCTCCTTGCAGGGTATACTCCTTGCACGTGGGGCTTCCCTATGGGGGGGACACCCCTGTGTGGCATGGCACTCCTTGTATGTGGCAGCACTGCACGTGGGACAGCTCACCACATGGGTCAGGAGGCCCTGGGTACCGAACCCTGGATCTCTCATATGGTAGGTGGATGCTCTATCAGTTGAGCCACATCTGCTTCCCTGTCAGTGTATTTTGATATCATTTTATTAAACAGACAAAAGTTTAATATTGTTATAGCTTCCTGGTGAATGGTAATGTTCATTGTTTTATAATGACCCTATCTATCCTAGTCACATGTTTTTTGTCTTAAAGTACATTTTGTTTGTCAATATAATTTTTTAAAACTACCAACTACATCAGCTTTCTTTCAGTGAGTATAGGTCTCATAAACCTTTATACATGTTTTCATGTTCAGTATTTTGGTGTCCTTTTGTTTCAGATGAGGCTCTTTAAAGAGCGTAAAGCTAGATTTTTGCTTTTATTTATTCTGGCAATGTCTACCTTTTACTGGTGAAATAGTTTATTTAAAAATGTGATTTCTAATAATATCAGTAATATGTATTAGATATGTTTCTACCATATTTTTTTCTCTATGACTCACTTTTTCTATGATATTTTTCTCCATTCTTGCCCTTTTGTGGTTTACATTTTTTGTCATTATTTTTACTATTTCACTTTTTTATTTATTCTAATTTGAATTTATACACTATATTTTCTTTCAATAGTTATCTTTGAAATGTTGTTATGAATATTTATTATAAACTAGTCTAAAAGTAAATAATGTTTTAACTACTCTCCCGGAATAATAAAAGATACTGAAAAGGTTTTTCACATCTATACCCTCTCTTGAATTCCATGCAGATATTGCCTGTGTATTGTACTTCTGAGTTCATTTTCCTTCCTTCCAGAAGTATGTCCTTCAGAATTTCCTTTAGTGGGTTCTTTTTTGTGGAAAATAATTTCATTTTTGTTAATCTGAAAATATCTTGATCTTTATTCTAGTTCTAAAAAAATAATTTTGATTCCAAAATTTGTTTTCTCAACATATTGAAGATTATTTCACTGTCTTCAAGTTTCCATTGATGCTGCTGAGAAATCTGCTGATAGTGTAATTATTGTTTCTTTGTATACAGTCTCTCTGTTATCTTGGTTGCCTTTAAGATATTCTATTTGTCTTCTTTCCTGTTCTGCAAAAACATTACAATGGCTGTATGTTAGTAATTCCTTTTCATATTAGCCTAATTCTGGTCTGAAAAATCCCTATTATTGCTGGAAGTATCTCTCCCCTATGTATTTTTATTCTTTATTTCAACAATTCCAATTAGATGTATATTTGGTCTTATAGTTCAAATTCCCATATTTCTTAACTTCATTTTCACATTTTGATCTCTGTCTCTGTCTTATATGCTATATAATTTCCTTAGAGATATGCTCTAGTTCACTAATTATTTCCTTACCTTTATCTAATCTTCTATTTATTTATTTCAATCTTTTAAAACGTTGACAGTTATATATTACTAGGAGTTCCATTTGGTTCTTATTCAAAATGCCTAATAATTCCTGCAAGTGTCATGAAGATTGCATAAATGTATTTATATATATTCTATTTTCTGTATTTATTCAACAAGTATTTATTAAGCAACTACATGTCATGCATTGTCCTATGTCCTGGGACAAAACACTAAATAAAATAAAATTCTCCCTAAAGGTAGATCTCATAATTCAAAAAATTAAAAAATAAAAAGTTATATTTTATATTAGAAAGTAATGAAAAAAGAAAGCAGAAGACAGAAGTGGGTGGTGCTGGGAAGGGTACTGAAATTTTAAATAGACTTCATTTTAAATGAAGATAAGGCACACTGAGAAGGTGACATTTAAGGAAAGACTTGGAAGAGATGGCATGAGTAATCACAGAATGTTTGAAAGATAGAGGAAACTGCAAACAGTGCTAATGTGCTTGGCATTTTGAGGAACAAGAAGGTCACTGTGGTGGAATGAAGTATATGAAAAGGAGAATAGTAAGAGATTTGTGGTCAGAGAGGTAATGAGAGGGGAAGTCAATTATTATAGTTACTTATAGGTCATTGAAAAAACTTTGAATTTACTTTAAATCAGATGTGAGTCATTAGAAGTTTTCCAGCAGATATATAACATGATCTCACTTAGGGTTTAATAGCATCATTCTGGCTGCTGTGCTAAGAGCAGGGCATGGGTGGAGGGAGCAGAGAGATTTAATACAATGAGGCTATTGCAGTAATCCAGGTAAGAATAGACGATGGCTTGAACCAGGGTATTAGAAGCTGAGGTTTTGAAAAATGGGCAGATTTTGGATATTTTTTGAAGGTAAAGCAACCAAGATTTGTTGATGAGCTATGAAAAAAAAAAAAAAGAGAACAGTCAAAGAGAACTCCAAGATATTTTGCCTGAGTAATTAGAAGAGTAGAATTAGCATTAACTAAGGTAAGGAAGACTATTGGTGCCACAGTGTTTGGAGGTAAATTTCAGGAGTTTTTTGGGGGGGACAGGTTATGTTCGAGATGGTTATTGTCTTTGTTTGCCACAGGGTTGCCAATACAAAGTATCAGAAATAAGTTGGCTTTTATAATGGGAATTTTATTAGGGGAAAATCTTACAGTTCTGAGACTGTGAAATGTCCAAATCAAGGCACCATCAGAGATGATTTCTCATCAAAGTCAGCTACTAGTAATCCTGTTATCCTGTCACAAGGTGAAGCAAGATGGTGGACAATCTCTGCTGAGGTCCCTGCCTTTCCCTCCAGGATCACCGTCTCTTCAGCTTTTAGCTGTTCTGTGGGTCCAGCCTTTTGGGGGCTTCATGCTTCAACTTCAACTGCTAATGAGCCTCTAACTCTTTCTCTCACACAGGTGGGCGAAAATGTCAGAGTTCCCTTTTCTGTCTGTGTCTCTCTCTGTGTCTGCATTTATTTAAGAGGTGGAGACCCAACCTGAGTCATGCCTCACTGATGTAGTCCAATCAAAAGCAATCTAATCAAGTGATCTTCAGTGACTCTAATACAATCAAAGGGTACCACACCCACAGGAATAGATTGGTTTAAGAATATAATCTTTTGGGATTCAAAAAAATAACTTCAAAGTGTCACAGTTATTAACTATCCACCTGGAGATATAGAATTGTTAGTTGGAAATGAGGTTCCAGAGTTCAGAGGGGAATCTGGGCTACAGATAGGAATTTGGAAGTCATTGATACATAGATGGTATTTAAAGGCTAAAAGATTGGACCAGATCACAAGGCCTTGAGTGTTGAGAGAAAGCAGAAAAGGCATGAGGCCCAGGAGCTTTCCCATGTTGGGGTTGGAGACCTAAGGACAGACCAGGAAAAGAGATTTAAAATGAGCAGTTAGTAAAGCAGGAGAACTGCTAGGAGAATGCACTGTTCAAGACACCAAGTGAGCAATGTATTTCATGAAGAAAGAAATGATTGACTGTGCTGCTGATAGATCTAGTAAGAGTGGGACAGGGTATGGACATTCTGATTTAGCAATGTATAGGTTATCAATGTCCTTGACAAGAGCTACTTTGGGGGCATTTGGGGAGCAAAATCCTGATTAGAGTAGGTTTAAGAGACCAAAATCAGGAAGGGAAATAGAGGCTGTAGGCTGTATATAGAAAACCATTTTTTAAAAATAAAGGATCTTTATATAGAGGGAAGCAGAGGATGTGGGCAATTGGAAGGGTAAGCAGCATCAGAAGAATTTTTTCCTCAAGATAGGAAATTATAACACAATTTTTGTAGGCTGTTTAGAATGGTCACAAAGAGATAGAAAAGGTGTTGATGACAGGAAGAAAGTTAGGATAATAGGTGTTGACGTTGGTAGGTGACTAGATGTGTGTGGGAGTGGGGAGGCTGGCTCATGGACATTTGCTTAGTCTTCGTTTAATTTTTTCAATGAAATAGCACTAAAGTCATTGTTTGTGTCTAAGAAAAGCAATATCTTTATTTCATGGGGTTATTCAACTGTTGTTTCTCTTTTCTATTAACTTTTATTCATGGTGATGGTGAATTTTGATTGTGAGTTTATTCTTGGCCTTAATTTTGGTGTCATCTCTAAATCAGGCAGGCTTTCATCCAGGGAGGATTTGATTTACCTTTGCTTCTGAGGAGCACTGGGAACGCCACTTTACTCCTTCCTGGAGACTGAAGTTCAATGCTGGGGATGGGGAGGACATTGCTGTGCCAGGTGCACCTCACTGATGGACTTAGGTTCCGGGTTCTGACTGTGGCAGAGGGAAACGCCTCTCCTCTTGTCTACCTACCAATCACTACCTACTCTGGCTCTAGCCCCAGGCAATTTTGTTTTGTTTTCATTTTTGGAAACACCACCCCCATATTAATATTCTCTCTCTTCTCTCACTCTTTCTCTTCTTTCTCTCTGTCCCCTCACATATAGTCGGTAATACAGTAAAGTACCTTAAACAAAAAAAGATTTATTTGTTTATTTTTTCCCCCTTCACCTCTTCCCACCCTGCTGTTTTTGCTTTCTGTGTTGTCTTCTCTTCTCATTTTCTCTCCTTTAGGATTCATCAGGATTCGATCCTGGAGACCTCTGATATGAAGAGAGGTTCCCTGTCAATTGTGCCACCTCAGTTCCTGGTGAAGCTGGGCTTCACCTTGACTCTCCCCTTGTCTCTCTTTTGATGCATCATCATCATGCTGCGTGGGCGCTGGCTCACCACCCGGGCACTCATGCAGGCACTGGCTTGCCACGCGGACACGCTTTCTCTTCTTTTTTTCACCAGGAGATCCCAGGTATTGAACCCAGGTCCTCCCTTATGATAGGTGGAAGTTCTACTTGAGCCACATCTGCTTCCCAGTAAAGTGCTTTTAAAAAAAAGTATTTTGGCATAGAAGGGTCTCTTAGAACACTGAACTGACCATACTGCCAAATGCAGAAGTCTTCCCACTTGATCTTCAAAAAAAAACACCTCTGAAGCAAGGAGAGAATGTATATGTTTTTGTTCCTATTTTATTCACTAGGAAACAGAGATTCAGAAAATTAAAAAGACCTGTGCAGTCCCATGCTATAGGAAAGTGTTGGCTTAAATATCAAGCCCAGACCTTGTGATTCCATGTTCCACATTATTTGCAACACTGCTAACACTATCTATGTATCTTGTGACTGGCAGCCTTTTTCCAGACAGCATCTTTGAAAGTATATTTAATCTGGTCAGAGAAAATCCTGTGGGGCTTTGGTGGAGGAAGAAGAATTGAAATTCTGGGTGAGGGACCTTCTCTTCTTGGTGGGAATCCTTAAAGATTCTGACCAGGCAGAAGAAACTGAGAAATGGAAAAAAATCACTAGATTTTGTAGGGAGACCCACATTTTTCCTTCTTTGATGAGAGAGGAATGATTTTCCTTCTTTCGAAGAAGACACACATCTACTTCCTCTTGCTAGTTGTTTTTTTTTTTTTTTTGAAGCAAGAGCTTTGTTCATTCTTGTTTACCCACAAGTAACTTCCCATATCTTACTCTAAGATTTCTCCTTGCTTGCTTCTGTTAAATACCTCAAAGTAACAAAAATGTAATCTCAGTGTATGGCAGAACATTATGATTAAAAATAAATGTACAGTGGTTTTACCACATAGGTGTAGAATTTAGATAATTTGGTTCATTGTGCTCCAAGTGTGGACCTATCAGAAAAGAAGGGGGCAGTGTTGTTATTTATTATATTTGAAACGTGTCATTTATTATTGGCTAATTGTTGTAAACTTAGGCACATCATTTTCATTTATAGAATGAAAATAATGATGGTGCCTACTTCATTGGGTTGTTGTGACACATTTAGTACAAGGTATGGGAAGTAGTAATACACAACAGGCAGGTGATAAAATTCTTTTCTTCTTAAAATTTTAGCAAGGTTTTATTTTCACAAAGGTCCTTTCCAGAGGTCAGGGACCATATATATAGAATTTCTTGGTAAAATTCCCAATACTGCACAATGTGGCTAAAAGCTTCTGATAAATGCTGTTCGATCTTGTGACTCTGAATGAACAGGTGAGAGGGATTCAGAATTTAGGAGCTTTCTGGTGCCACCGATG
Organism: Dasypus novemcinctus; assembly: GCF_030445035.2. Lineage (NCBI taxonomy): Eukaryota > Metazoa > Chordata > Mammalia > Cingulata > Dasypodidae > Dasypus > Dasypus novemcinctus. The sequence goes on along the minus strand of NC_080683.1, from coordinate 40,828,207 downwards.
AATGAGTCAGTAGAAAGTAAAGCAGTAATACATTCAAAGAATTCCATGGCATAATTTAGTAGCCTTTCAATGATCTGCTAACTGTTCTTTGATAATGGTAGTGTCTTGCCTTAAGCAAATTTACTACTGACATCAAGCAGGCATATTAAATTTCTGTGGTTATCAATATCCTAGTGCTTAGCATCAAAAGGACAGCTTTGTGTTTGGTAGGAGTGAGGTGCTGATGAAAGACCCGACAGTTTAAAAGAAGGGGTTCTCATTTTTAAGAAGACCTTCAATTGAACATGGGTTAGTGCCAGCAGCTACTCACAGGCATTTTTATTCCTGTGTTTTAAAGGTTTCTTTGCAAATACATACACAATTTCGTGCTCCTCAAAAAAAAAAAAAAAAAAAAAAGAATAAAAACCCAAATCATTGTAATAGAATGGAAGGGAAAGTCACAACCTCAATGGAAAATATTCAACTTCAGCTCTGCAGGGATAGAACACATCGATGCTATAACTGTGAGCATTTTGTAATCCTTATATAAACATAAAATCAGCATATTGTTTTATTTTTAAGTCCAGGCATCAAATACCTTTTGGATATTTTGGTCACTCTGTTTACTAAGAAACGGTGAAGTCTTACAATTAGCAAATCTACAATTTACATAGGAAAGTCTTATATTTTCTTGTGACTTCTTTAGCTATCAACCCGGATAAACTGAGATAATAGTTGTATTTACTTAGTTTTAAGGCTTTCTGTTACTCCCTGCAGGCCAAATTTTCCAAAATCATGTGCTTAATACAAAGTTTAATTTTTAACCTCAAAATGAATTTAAAATCTTTTGAGAATTTCTTAGTAGGTCCTTGAGGTTATTGTGAAGAATTACTTCTTATGACTAAAAAACAAAACAAATGAATCTTTTAAATTGCACATGCATTTAAAAATGTTAAGATTCATATTTGTGTAGCAAATTCCTATTAAAAGCAAGAAATTAATTTGGCACCAAGTATTGAATAGAAATCTTAATGTATGTGGGTTTTTAATGTTTTGGTGCCAAATCAAATCATGTATGTGTATATACAAGTCATAGAAATTCCAAATGTATTTCATATTTTTTAAAAATTCTAGTGAATAGAATGTGTATATGTGTTTGTATGTATATATATAGTTATTGTAGAATTTTTTTTTACTTTTTATTATCTTTTTTAAAAAATACATAGATCACACAAAATATTACATTAAAAAATATAAGAGTTTCCCATATACTCCACTTCCCACACCCCCCCCACTCCTCCCACATCAACAACTTCTTTTATTAGTGTGGTACATTCATTGCATTGATGAATATATTTTGGAGCCCTGCCACACAGTATGGATTAGAGTTTACATTGTAGTTTACACTCTCTCCCAGTCCATTCAGCAGATTATGGAAGGATATACAATGTCTTGCATCTGTCCCTGCAATATCATTCAGGACAATTCCAAGTCCCAAAAATGCCCTCATATCACACCTTTTTTTCCCTCTCCCTGCCTTCAGCAACTCCTGCAGCCACTGTCTTCACATCAGTGATGTAATACCTTCCATTGCTAGAGTCACAATAATTCTATAGTAGAATACCAGTAAGTCCACTCTAATCCATATTTTATTCCTCTATCCTGAGGACACTGGGATGGTGATGCCCACTGTATCTCCAAATTGAGAGGGGGCTTAGATCCTACATGGCTGATGGATGGGATTCTCCTGCTTGCAGTTGTAGACTCTCTTGGTTCCTTGGGATGGTGGTTGACCATCTTCACCTCCCTGTTAGCTAACCTGGGTAAGTCCAATGAACTGGAGAGTAGGTGTTGTAACTCTGTTGAAGCTCAGGACCTAGCTGGCACATGGACAGTGAGCAATTAAAGCTTCCTGAGCATACACCAACCCCAGGGCCAACCACAGGTTCAGTAAAAGTGACAGAAGAGGCATGTGTAGAGAAGACACATCTGAGTCCCACTCCATCACACTCGGGAGTATAAATTCCAAAGTAGGGCCCCCTGGCAAGGCACTGAACTCCAGAGCCATCTGCCATGACCATAGGACCTGGGTGTCTCCAGAGCCCTCAGGAGTACCACTACCTTGGGTTGTATCTACTTTGGCTGTCTCAGAGATCCTGCTGACATGTGTGTAAGCGCAACCCCTCTGCTGACCTTCCAACTCATTTTAAACTCTCTTAGCCATATATACTCATTTGTCTTTACCATGTCCCCCTTTTATTTAAGGTCTTTTTCTAGTTGCATCACCAGCTGGTGCTTTGTAGTAATCCCTCGGCACCAGGGAGGCTCATCCCCGGGAGTCATGTCCCATGCTGGGGGGAAGGTGATGTATTTATATGCTGAGTTTGGCTTAGATAGTGGTCACATTTCAGCAACATGGAGGTTCTCAGGAGGTAACACTTAAGCACCCTGTAGCTCTAGGCCAAATTGAAATTTAAGCACATAGGCTCATAAGCATAGTCCTCAGTATCAACGGCCCATTATTGGACCGTCCTTCTTCACTGGTCTTTGCCCTTGCACTGGGGGATTGTTGCTATTCCACTGGGGAATGAAAGAGTATTTTAAAAATTAATTAAAACAACATAACTCCAGGACTTAGAGACATACATTGTTTTAAAACATGTATTTCCTTCCAGTCTTTTTTAAAAAAGATTTCTTTTGGTTTTTTTAAAAAATGAGACCATTCTTTTTATGCTCTATTATACCTGCCCTTTTTCACTTAAAATTATATCATTGGCATGTTCCCATATCATTAAATATCCTTCCAAAATCTGATTTTAATAACTTTATGGTTGTGATCTTTTGAATTCACTGCAAGTGGTTTACCTAATTTGCAGTTGTTAGATATTTAAATGGTCTCCATCTTCTTACTAGATTAATTTTTAATCAATCTTATATACATATATAATAATTTCTTTAGAATAAATGTTTAGAAATGACATGGTCAATCATCATTTAAAAGAGCAAAAGCATTTCTAAATCTTTTGATAAATGTTTCAAATTATCTTCCAAAAGAATATTCCATTACCAATAGAGTATTTCCATTTAAAAAATATCTTATATAATTTGATTCATGAAAGGTTTCTTCTCTTTTTAAAAATAAAAAAGTACTTATTTGAATGCTAATGAAATAAAACCTTTTTGGTATGTTAGTAGTAAAAATCCTTTATTATTAGTTTATAAAAACACATTTTATACTAAGGATTTGACATTTTGTTTTGAATTTATATTGTTTTGTCTGGCATGATGCTGGCATGTCATAAGCATTCAACAAATGATTCTTGAGTGTTGACATTTTTCTTCTAATTTTTTAAAAATAACATAGGAAAAGGGTATATGAATATATATACATACATATATATATACTTGGTTTGTTCCAGTTGATAAAGAGAGGAGATATTGTGGTTTTTTGTGGGTTTTTTTGGTTGTTTATTTTTGTTTTCTGTTTTTGGATAAGTTGTTTTGGACTGTGTGCAGGACATCTAGTTGGAGTTGTCCACTACAGTAATCTTTAGAGAGGGATGTGGATACTCATTAAAGGATAAAAGGAAAACATTGGAATCTGTATGTTTTTATTTTTTAATTAAAAATAAACTATTATCTGTGTAGTGCAGCAGTGCCCCAAAATGTGTTCACTGAGTGTGAGGAGTGTGCCGCAATGATGAGGGAGGTTGTTGGTGTGGGAGGAGTGGGGGTGGGGGTGTGGGGGTATACAGGAACCTCTTTTATTTTTTAGTGTCAGTTTTTTTGTGTGATGTATATATCTTCAAAAAAATACAATTTACAAAAATGATGTGGTGGGGCGTGGGGAGTAGGTTATATGGGAACCTCTTATGTTTCTCGTTTTTATATGTTTTTTAATGTAACATTCCTTGTGACCTATTAACTTTAATTTAAAAAATAAAAATAATAAATCTAATAACAAATTAAAAAAAAATAAGCCATTAGTTTTAAGCTCTAATAATTGTCACATATGGATATTGTGTACCAGGATGGTTGAGCTATATTCAGAGAGGTTACCTGCAATAAAAGTTAGTTATGCACTGTGGGTAGCTTCCTCACTTGTCTAATCAGTGCACTGCCCACTGTAACACAATTGATAAAATGGGTTTCAAGAATTTATTCTCAAGTTTGAACTATATATACTTTAGGAAATGGGTAAGAGGCTTAAAATATTATATTTTGACAGAAATCATAGTTGAAAATGATACTGATACTATTAGCATTCATGTACCACAAGAGAGTGTTAAAGCTGCCACTTCCCCTTGGAGAAACTTATAGTCAGCCACACTGCATAGCAAAAACAATGATGATCTACTCAGATCTAATACTGTCTGCCAAAAATATCCATGTTTAGGTTTTGTATGAACAATGAGTGAGAAAATAAACTGCCTTTGTGTCATGAAGGAATATGTTGAAAATGGACATTTGGAACTCTTTTGATCATTTCAACAATAAGTGTCCCATTTATAAAGATACATATACACATTTAAGATACTTGGAACATACTTTTCTAAATGGTGTAACTTTTTTTTATGCTTTATTGGCCTTTTGAACCACTTGTTGAATATATAAATGTGCAACACTGTAATGAATTTTCAAGGACAGCTGATTGACATCAGGGAAGATGGGTATTTGTTAACTGAATATTTGCTTTAAATGACTGTCATCACCAAATGAAAGATACCTCACACAGATATAAAATAAACTGAACTTAGAATCAAATCTAGAATCCAATTGCTGTATAAAAAAGTAGTAAATGAAGATTTTAAAAATAAGGCAGCATATTCAATCACATCACACTTAAGAATATATTTCAGCAATATTACTAATTAAAATTATATTGAAGGGGAGCAGATGTGGCTCAGGCCATTGGGCACTCACCTCTATTGTATGAGGTGCTGGGTTTGGTTCCCAGTGCCTCCTGGAGGAGGCAAGCAAACAATGAGCAGACTGAGGAGACAACCATCTGGGGAAGGGGGGATAAATAAAGAAAAATAAATGTAAACAAACAATCTTTTTTAAAAATTGTATTGAAAATGTTCTTTATTTCATCTCTATTGGATTAACTGTTTAAACCTGTGTGTAAATGTTATAATATATGCAATAATTTAATTAGGATAAAATTATAAATAGATAAATTTTCATATATTCAGGCTGCGGGATCAACATTTTCTACTGACAGGAGGGCATTATATAAAAGGAAATTGGAAAAGTTAGAATGAGTTATTACTCATTTGAAGTTTATTGGGTCATTAAAGTCAGACAGGGACTACACATTGAATAAGAAAAAGACTGATCAGAAAGCTACTCTGTCCCATTATCAGAATAGAATTATAGAGTAGAAATCCATGGGAAACACAATTCCTAGAATCTATACTAGAAACCAGTATGAAAATGCAAAGGGCTCCATGTCCATCAGGCCTTAGTTTTAATTCTGCCTCCAGCATTGATTAGCTATAAAATCTGCGCATCTTATTTCTTAGGAACTCAAGCTCCATATACATAAAATGTGCATTATACCAAGTTTTTAGGATTACTGTGAACATTATCTGAGATTGTGTGTGTGGACCTTGCCTTCTGCCTGACACACAACTCAACAAATATCAGTTTCCATTATGACATTCATCAGGGCACATTTTCAGTAGCCCCTTTACTCAATGTGATATTATTGTTTGAGAAACTGAATTTCCTAATAATGATCAGATGAGGGTAAATTTCATTTGAGAATAAAAGTCACTCCCATTTCTTTTGTTATATTTTTATTACGATAGTGATGTGAGCTGGTATTTACTCTAATTTTGTGTTTTGGGATGGATGTATTCTATTCAGCTGATAAGGTTATAAAAGATTCATTTTACCTGTGGTGTGCTCCCAAAATCACTTATGTTTAATTTTATCCCTGATCCCAGTCCAACTTGCATCTTAAATCCTCTTATTAGACATCACATCCTCCTTTATTTCCCCTTCCAGTTTATTAAATCATTTTGCTTTATAAAAATATCCCCGTGCTCTCTCATCTTGCCCTCCCATCTTTCCATCCATCTCCACTGTGCTCAAGACACTACTTTTATACCATCTGTTCTTTGGGCAGAAACCTACTGCCAAACAGTGCTGCCCACCTACCAGGAAATTTTAAAAACATCTTTTGTAGGCAATCCAGTTTACCGGCAGGTGCTTAGAAATGCATACTTTATCAACCCCGAGGGTCCAAATGCTATTCAGAAAGCCCAGCCTTCAACCAAGTTTTGCAATTAATTATTGCTGTCAGTCACCTATCAGCCCAAGTGGTGTGCTTGTCTTTGGCTTTTTCATCTAAAAACCTAAGAGACTGGATGAAGACAAGCAAAACAATTAGGGCAAGGATAGTGGCAGGCTGATCTGTCTCCCCCAAGAGATCACTGGCTGTTCTCTTTGCACTCAGGTTTTTCCCATCGCCTGGTAGCATCCTCATTTCGTGGCTCCTGTGGCTGCCATCCTAGCCTGCCTCCCCCGTAGACCTGAGGTCTTCGCTGACTCCCAGCCCTCAAACCGTGATGTGGGTCAGAGGCAAACAGGAACCTGCAGCAGCAGGAATTCTCTTTTTAGGGTGGGAGAGGGTTTTAAATTCCATTTAAAAAATATTCCAAATGGAATAGTTTTACCTGTTTATTTATTTGTTAACAACTACTCGTATTATACATTATATTAATTTATATCTCCTTCCTCTAAGATCTTAGTCCAAATTCCCTAGGAGGGACTCACGAAAAAACTAGAGAGGCACTTGCATTATTATGACTGAAGTACATGGTTCCTAAGCCTGGATGCACATTAAAATCACTTTGGAAATTTTTTTGAAATTACATGTCATGGGACCCTTCCCTAAAGTTACTGAACAGGAATCTCTGGGATAGGCCCTGTGAATCCCCATCTAACATTTCACCCCTTACTGAAAATCAACATGTATTTCTGAGAAGTGTCTCAGAACCATATTTTTCTCCTATCTCAGAGCAGGTCTATTCTCCCTTATTCACCTCTACTCTTTAGAGCTTTCTGATAACTGGACTCTAAACCTCTCTTCTTTCTCATTGCACATCAATATGTTATGTAGGGAAGTGGCCTTGGCCCAATGGATAGGGTGTCCACTTAACACATGGGAGGTCCGTGGTTCAAACCCCAGGCCTCCTTGATCTGCGTGGAGCTGGCCCATGCGCAGTGCTGATGTGCTCAAGGAGTGCCCTGCCATGCAGGGGTGTCCCCTGCATAGGGGAGCCCCATGTGCAAGGAGTGCACCCCAGAAGGAGAGCCGCCCAATGTGAAAGAAAGTGCAGCCTGCCCAAGAATGGCACTGCACACACGGAGAGCTGACACAGCAAGATGATGCACCAAGAAGAGACACAGATTCCTGGTGCCGCATATAAGGATAGAAGCAGTCACAGAAGAACACACAGTGAATGGACACAGAGAGCAGACAACGGGGGGTTGGGGGGGCGGGGGAGTGAAGGAGAGAGAAATAGATAAAAAATAAATCCTAAAAAAAAATATGTAGAACAACGATACTAAAGTCAAAGTGTATGCAGTTAAAGGAGGGTTCATAAAGAAGGAAACAGTGTTTATTATAAATAAGAGAAATTTAACTGATTGGAAGAAGTGAGAAAGAGAAATATGGTGGAGTGGACATACTAGAATATCTAGGAGTAGTTAGGGCAGAAGTTTAGAGTTGATATAAGGACTATTGTGTTAAAATAAAAGCAAGATTTTCAGTTAACCAAGATAGAGGCGTAAGATGCTCCAAGGTATTGTTCCTCCAGAATCTTTGAACAATTACTGAAACTGAGAGCCATCTTCCTCATAATTCTGGAAAACAGTTACAGGGATAGGGATATAGTAACTGGATGAGTGTCAAATCCAGTAAATATCCCTTTAAAAACAGTGGGAGATATAAAATGGCCTGTATCTGCTGTGGGAATGAACATGCCACACTAACGAAGGATGTTGTTTATATGGAAAGGTGTGGAAGGTATGGGGAGTGGTGCATATGGGAACCCTTATATTTTCTGTGTAACATTAATGTAATCTAAGTATCTTTTAAAAGTAAAAATATATATATATATGTTATTAAAAAAAAATAAAGCCAAAAACAAAACAAAAAAACAGTGCGGAGAAGCTCATGGTGCTCTTGCTGGCTCCTCTCCCTGTTGGGGGTCAGTGGCCTTGTTCCAGAGGGAGCAGAGTAACCCATTTGTGCACACTGGGGTACCTGTATGTTGGGGTTAATCTATCAGATAGCATCTTGAAAGATTTGACCTGGAAACTCATCCCTGGTTTACTTCCAGAACATGCCCTATAGGCAGAAGGAGCATGCAGACAGGTAAAATAATTTAGGAAACAATCAAGTGAAAGCAGGCTGAAACAAAGAATTACCAGCTTTAAGACTTACAATGGAGCACCCTGGAAATGGGGAGCATCTATTTCAGAGGGAGTAGCAGGGATATTCCAACTTCTGTAAAGTGGGGGAATTCCTAAGGCCAGAAGCAAATACATACCCTTGACAAGAAGCAGGCTCAGAACAGACACTTAACTTTTGCCTTGGTCTAATCTTGATAGGGAGACTAAACTCTGAAGGAGAGCACCAGTCAACACAGACAATGTGCAAAGATGGTGGAAGGTGTTTTTTTGCATTGGTTGGTTTGTTTTTGTTAGCTCCTGGCACTCAGAGAAATCTCTGTCATATTACTAGCTAGATACAAATATAAGCAACAGACGCCTCAGTGACTAAATTAACAAATTGAGGCAACACATTAAAATATTGAAATATACGTGTGTAACAACAGAGTGTAAGACAAACAAAGAATCAGCAAATGATGGCCAAATCAGGAAATGTGATAAAAATTCAGAAACTATCAATGCAGAATGCCAGATTTTTGACAAACTGGACAAAGGCTTGGAAAAAAAATTTTTTTGGTATGCTCAAGGAAATAAAGGAAACCATGAAGAAAGAACTAAAGGATATCAGGAAAATGATGCATGAATGATACGAGAATTTCAATAAAGAGAAACTTAAAATGAGACCATACACAAATACTGGAGTTGAAGAACACAAAAAATGAAATGAAAAATTCCCTAAAGGATTTCAACAGGAGGTTGGACCTGGCTGAAGAATGAATTAGAGAACTCAAAGACAAGAGAATTAAAATTATTCATGCTAAGAGGCAGAGAAGAATAAGAATGCAAAAAAGTAAGCACAGCTTAAAAAATCTACTGGGATACCATCAAGCATACCAATATATACATTATGGGAATTCCTGAAGGAAAAGAGAGAAAGGTTCAGAAGACGTATTCAAAGAAATAATGGCAGAAAACTCCTCAAATTCAAGACATGAACATACATATTATCCTAAAGAGGATAAACTCCAAGAAAGCCATGCCCAGACATATAGTGGTCAAACTGTGGTATGCCAGGGACAAGGTGAGAGTTCTGGAAGCTGCAATAGAAAAGCACAATGAGATTAATGCCAATTTCTCATCAGAAGCCATGGAAGCAAGAAGGCAGTGGGATGAAATATTTAAAGTGCTGAAAGAAAACAATTCCTAACCAAGAATTTTATATCTAGAGAGGCCATCTTTCAAAAATGAGCGAGAAATAAAGACAATCCAGGATAAAATTTGAGGGAGTCAATCACACTAGACCTGGCCTATAAGCAATGCTAAAAGGACTTTTTAAAAATAAAAGGAAAGGAAAATAGAAAGTAGATCAAAGTGACCAAAGAAATAAAAATATCTGCTAAAGGTAACCATGTAGGTAATGTAATGCCAGTGTTGTTGTATTGCATTTTTTGGTATGTATCTATATTTTTTACTTCTTACAGTTCTAAAATAGAAAAGCATAAAAGATAATGATAAATCTATAGTTTGGGATATACAATGAATAAAGATATAATTTGTAACAAGTATAACAATAAGGGGGGGAATTGTAGGGCTATAGGAACATACTTTCGTTAGCTATTGAAGTTAAGTTGGCATCAAATCGAACATGATTGTAATAGATTTAGGATGTTAAATTTAAGCACCATGGTACCCACAAAAAATCTGAAAAATGTATACAGAAGGAAATGAAAAGGAACTCAAAATGGTACACTACCCAGAAATCAAATAAATGTGAAGGTAGGCATTAATGGAAGAATTGAGGGTGAGAAAAGAAGTAAGATTTATAAAGACCAAATAGTAAAATGACAGAAAAATGCCCTACATTCTACTTTAAATGTAAATTGATAAAACTCTATAGTCAACAGACAGAAATTGGCAGAAGGAATATAAAAGCATGACCAAACTATTTGCTGTTTACAAGAGATTTAACTTAAATTCAAAGACACAAGTAGGTTGAAATTGAAACGCTGGAAAAATATATACCATGCAAATAGTAACCAAAAGAGAATTGGGGTAGCTATACTAATATCAGATAAAATAGACTTGGAGTGAAAAAACTGTTATGAGGGACAAATAAGGTCACTATATACTTAAGGGGTCAATTCAACAAGAAGACATAGCAATTATAAATATATATGCATCTAACAGTGGAGCCCCAAATATGAAGCAAATATTGGCAGTTTGAAAGGAGAAATAGATGGCTCTACATTAATTATAGAAGACTTCAATGTACCACTTTCAATAATGAATATAACATCTAGGCAGAAAATCAATAAGGAAATAGAAGACTTGAACGATACTATAAACCAACTAGACTTAACAGCCATATATAGTAACATTTTATCCAGTAACAGCAGAAAGCACATTCTTCTCAAGTGCAGGTGGATAGTTCTCCAGGACATAAGTTAGGTTACAAAACAAGTCTCAAGGAATTTTAAAATATTGAAATTACACAATATACCTTTCCAACCACAAGGGAATGAAGCTAGAAATCAATAACAAAGGGATAAATGAAAATTTCAAAATTATGTAAAATTAAACAATGCACTCTGAAAAAACTAAGAGGTCAAAGAATAAGTCATAAGTTAGGAAACATTTTGAGGTAAATGAAAATTAAAACACAACATACCAAAACTTATGGGGTGTAACAAAGGAAGTGCTGAGAGGAATATTTATAGCTCCAAATGCTTACATTATGAAAGAAGAAAGATCTCAAGGATGTGGAGAAGAAATAGGAACACTCATACATTGTTGGGAGCCACTGTGGAAAACAGTTTGGCAGGTCCTCAGAAGTATAAGTACAGAGTTACCATATGACCTGACAATCCCACTTCTAGTTATATTCCCAAAAGAACTGAAAGCAGGGACTCAACAGATGTTTGCACACCAGTGTACTATTATTCATAATAATGTTACCAGTGACATTATTCATAATTGCCAAAATATGGAAGTAATCCAAGTGTCAATTCACAGTTGAATGGATAAACAATGGGATATTATTCAGACATAAAAAGGAATGCAGTTCTGATACATGTGGCAACATAGATGGACTTTGAAGACATAGTTGAGTGAATGAAGCCAGATGCAAAAGGACAAACATTGTATGATCTCAGGATATGAAATAATTAGAACTAAGCAAATTCACAGAGTCAGAAAATTAGAACACTGGTTGCTAGAGACCAACGTGGGCATAAGGAATGAAGAGTTAATTCTTCACTGACACAGAATTTCTGTTTGGGCTGATGGAAAAGTTTTGGTAATGGATGGTAGTGATGGAAGCACAACATTGTGAATGTAATTAACACCACTGAATTATGTATCTGACTGTCTTTAAAAGGGAAACTTTGGGTTTTATATTATTACTAGAATAAAATAAAATTTAAAAACCCATAGGGCTGTACAGCAGAAACAGTAAATCACATGCAAACTATGGACTACAGTTAATAGTATAATTATAATGATATTGTTTCATTAATTATAACAAGGTACCACACTAGTAAAAGTGTTGATAATACAAGCCATATATTTGTGCGAGGGGGGTGGAGTAGTTACATGGAACTTGGTATTTTCTGCATGATTTTTCTGTAAACCTACAACTTCTCTGTTAAAAAATGCATTAATTAAAAAAATAAAACACAATGCCTTTTTATTTTGCAGTAGAGGTCAGAGAGAGGAATATTCTGCAGGCTAAAACTTTCCTGGTATTGGCCAGGGCGGGGCTGAAAGCATGAAGCAAGGTAAAGGAGTAAGATTTCCTTTTCAAGCCAGGGCCCATGCAAATGATGCAAGTAGTCATAACTTAATGGCATATTCTATTTAGGAAAGAGAAAATTTCGGATAAGTACTTCAAAAAAAAAAACAACTACAAGTGACAATGAAATCAAAAGAATTTGAACAAACTGTTCAGTAAAACTGGAATAATAAGCCTTTGGAGATGAGGACAGGAACAATTTGACTAAAACAAATATAAGACTTAAGAGCCATTCTGTTCCTCTGCCATCTGACAAGTTTCTGTTTCTTCCATGATTTCACTTCCTTCTGCAGACAGGCAACCGTCTGCCTTCCGAGGGGAGGTTGGCCATAGAGCTACCTCAAATTATAAGTGCAAAGAATTGGGAGTCATCCACCTTACTGTGCTCAAAAAATCAGTTCTCTTATGTCTCTTACTCAATTCTCCCTTCAGCAGATCCTGGCAAGTGTCTATAGGTAGTCTTCTGGCTAAACAGAGAAATAAATTCATTTTAAGAATGTTCTAAGAAGACCACTGCTGTAAGCTAATATGAATTCATCAGTGTACATATCACCACACCATTTAAGGACTGCAAGTTGGGTTTATACAAATGGTCCTTCGTCTTGTGGAAAGCAAGATCTAAACTACTTCCTTCAGTTTGAGGGGGCAAACTGCCTGGATGTTGGTTCAGGAAATGTTTGAGCTCTGACACTGGAGACTTCAACAAGTCAGTGCATTCTATTTATTAGAAAAGACAAGTATAAACAGAATCTGATTTGCTTCTTTTCCCTCAGTTTAAATATATCTGTCTAATGTGATATCACTCAGGCAGAAGGTATGGCTATGTAGCTTCCAGGACCACAAGCAGTTCATAAACAACAGTGTTAAAAGAAGAACTTGAATGTAGCATTTCACTCACTTCAGTCAGAGCATGGCATGTTTGTCAAATTTACCATACAAGATGGTAATGTGCATTGTTTCATGAGGGTTTTACTAGGCAGCACATAATTGTTTGCCTAAATGTCCATCATGTACAGTTTTGAATGACTTCACGTGGGAGATATCTTCCTTGGGCTAGTTTATACATTATGATTGGAACACATTTCTGAATTTAGAGAACTGTGGGCTCATTGGAAAGTATGGCTCACTTTTGTCCAAACCAATTCAAATAAATTCATGACATATTTTTGTTACCTATAGTATGGGGACACTGTAAATAAACATACTATGAAAGAAATGATCCCAATCTTTTAAAAGTCTATATTCTCACTGGGAATCTAAGACCAAAACACTTGACTCAAAGAAAAAATAAACACAGCATTCACTCTCAGTTGTCCAAATATATTGTACCTAATTTATATTGGAAAAAATGAAGTAAAATGCTTTAGAGTGTGGCTAGAACAGCAACTGATTTGAATAATTAGTAAAATGTGGCCGAGTCAAGGAGGAGAGAGTCCAACATGAGCTAACAGTGTGAGCAAAAGAATGGAGATGGGAATAAACACAGCCAATTCAGCAAGATTTAAAGATATTGGCTTGTATGGAAGGGAAATTTCCACTTGGGAAATGTGTAAGTTAGGATTAAGTACTGTTAAAAGTGACAGAAAAATCTTAATTAACAGAAGCTAAACATAGAATTTTATTTCTTACTCTATAAAAATCCATAGGTATGTGGTCTGGGGATAGTAGAAACACTTTGATGTCTGAAATCCAGCATCTTTCTTTCTTGTTCCTCTGCCATATCCAATGTCATCTTACTGTGCAGAATGGCTTCCCCAGTTATGTTGACATCACTCTAGCTAGAAGGAAGGAGGCAAGAGTAGAAGGGCACATTTCCTTTCTTTAAGGATACTTCCTATAAGTTGCACACACAAGTTGTTGGCTGGCTACACCAAGGTACAAGGGAAGCTGAGAAATACAGTCTGTATTTCTGGCAGCCATGTGCTTAAAAAATAAATAAATAAAAGGCTTTATTACTGCACAAGAAGATAAGAATGGATATAGGGAACAACGAACCATCAGTGCCACAGAGAGTGATAAGGAATGAGGTTGTGTACTGTGAATGGGTCTAAATCAGGGGTCAGCAAACATTTTCTGTAAAGGGATAGATATTTTAGGCTCTGTGGGCCATTTGGTCCCTGCTGCAACTACTCAACTCTGTCATTATAGTGCAAAAGCAGAAATAGACAATAAATAAGCAAATGAATATAGCTTTGTTCCAATAAAACATTATTTACAAAAATAGATGGAAAACTAGAGCTGGGCCACAAGCTATAGTTTTCTGATCTCTGATCTAGATTATGAATTTAACTTGATCAATGACAGTTTTTGAAAATTTCATGAGATGGGAGAACTAAGAAGAGTTAGAAGGGACACTGAGCTATTATATGGGAAATCTCGGGGTCCAGTCTCTATCTTGTCACACTTAAATTTGCAAAATCGAGAGTCATTTGATACCACAAGATAACAGTTTTCTCAATTACCTAATGAAAGAGTTGAACCAAAACTCTCTAAAGTTATTAAAAAAGACTGTGGAGACACTGGAATTAAGAAAGCTAATTAAAAATTTTTGCAGATGTATAGTGGTGAAATGGAAATGGAAAGAAAATTTCAAATAATTTTTTTTGAAAGAAAAACTATTTTATTAAAAAAGAAGGGGGAGGGGAAGTCTGGAGGGAAATATTAGTCCATTCAAGCCTTCAGTGTCCTGGTGGTGATTTAGTCCTTCTCAATGATGTGACCAATGACTCCCATCCCTGACACGGCATCCTGGTGCACAGAATTCAGTTCAAATGCATTTTAAGGAAAGTTCAACAAAAAAAGAAAATAGTGATGAATTAGATAAAGGGGTTAAGGAACAAGAAGAGGCACAAATTGTCTGGTAGGTTTTAAGCAGGGGGGTTGAGGAGGGAATGGTGTTCCCACATCAAGAATAGAAATATGAGGCCAGATTCCATCTCCAGGAAGAATCTCATTTCTTTGGAAGGGATTCTGTTGAGGAGAAAGCATTCTCTCCCATCTAGATGCTTCCATGTCAGTGTAAAGGGATGAAACAGCAAATATTTTAAGTTTTGTGGGTCATACAATCTCTGTCACAACTACTGAAATCTGTCACTGTAATGTGAGAGCAGCCACAGATAATATGTAAACAAAAGGTGTGGCTGTGTTCCAATAAATCTTCTTATTGACATTGAAATTTGAATTTCACATAATGTTCATGTGTCACAAAACATTCTTCTTCTGATTTTTCCAATCATTAAAAAATGTCAGAACTACTCTTAGCTTGAGGGCTGGCCAACAATCAGGACTATAATTTGCCTACTCCTGTTCTATGTGGAAGCAGTTCTCTAGTAATAAGATTCTCAACTTCTGCCAATATTGTCACTCTGTTTAGAGAGAAAAACGGCATGTTAGATCTAGCCCATCCTCTTATTTATGCTAGCTGCATACTTCATTCTGCCAATTTGGGGATAATGGACTGGAAGCCTTCCTGGGCAGGGTAAGTCTGTTGATTTCTGTGATCTAGTATTGGAAGACTCACTTGCTCACAGATATAAACAATGTCCTGAAACCCAGATTTATCTGATTGATATTTTTTTTACCCCTGACATATTTGTCTTATTTGGCTCAGAATTTGGACAGGAAGAGGAAATCTATTTATCAGTCCTCCTCAAAGACCTTTGGATTTGATTTCTGTTCCCAGACACTGCAAGTTTTTATTTCAGAGACTTGGCCACAGACATTAGAGACCAGGGAAAATGCCTGTAACACATTAGTTAATGGGTGAATGAACGAATGTATAAAACTAAAGATTTGGAAGGTCTAACTTGATACAAGGAATAGGACTCTGAAATGGAGGTTGGAGGACAGAGGTAGGTTGACTCTGCCAAAGCTGGGGTTACACACATGCAGTTTTGAAACTGCCTATCAGCTGATGAGCACAGTTACCAATAGGTTTTACTCAAGCTATTAGTATTGGTAAGAAATATTGAGACAAGTGAAAACTTAATTTAAACCATTGGACCCTTTCTATTACAGAAATATTGAATTTACTTCAGAGGCAATAAACATAAGTAATATGTATTTTTTAACTCTTGAGGATCTGTTTGAAAAAATATAGTTAATTTTCTTTTAATAAAAGGTGTGCTATTGCACATTCCAGAAGCAGAGAGGGAGAGAGAAAATCCATGGGAAAAGATTTACTTGGATTCTTAATGAATGTAAATCAAGCAAGCAAATTGATAGCAATTATTGGAACTGCCATCCAGATTTAAAATGAGTACTAAAGGACTTTGCATTTTAGCTTTGTAAGCAATCTAATCTTACCTTTTCAGTCACTTCTTAAGATTTCCCTTTCTTCTAGCCTAGTTGGTCCAGAAAAGACATTGTACCTGTATCTTGCCATGGGTTTCTGTGCATAATATTTCCCTGAATTTGCACATACTCCACCTTGACTGTCCAAATCCCACCCATTCTTCAATCTGCAGCCTGATTTCTACCTCCTCTAGGATGTCTTCCCTAACTACCCTAACCCTCATTCCTTTTCACTTTCTCCATACCCTTACCGGCCTTAAATTGAATGTTATTAACATTCAAGACCTACTCCCATCAGCATAGTTAGACTTTGACTGAACTCTACAAGTATTTTCTGGGTCTTCAAACTTGTTTTGTTGCACAGTATTTATAAAACTATTTTAGATGTATTGAATAACTAATGCACCAAAAGCAATTACTCTTGGTGACATTGGACCTAATTAGGATATATCACAGATTTTCTTCCATCTCCAGGGTTTTAAGGTAATTTCATCCTTTTCTCTCCTACTTAAGAAAGCCTAGGTGAATGTAGGTAAAACCGTAGTTTATTATATGGGGTATACTCCAGTTATCTATTGATGAGTAACAAAGCATTCCAAAATTTAGTGGCTAAAAACAATGGTTTGTTGGGGGTGGGTCCACTCAGTGTCAGCTGGGGTGGTTCGATGGTCTTCGGGGTCTACTGCCCAGATGACTCACTCACACGGCTGGCAGGTTGGTGCTGGCTGATGGCTGAGCGCTAAGCCAGGGCTGTGGACTGGGGTCTCAGTTGCTTTCCATGTGTACCTCTCCATGGGCTGATTGGGCTTCCTCAGAGATAGTAACTCGTTCCTAAGAACAAATTTCCCATGAGAACGAGGCAAAAGTGCATGGCCTTTATCTGATTTTGCCTCAGGAAGGCATGGTGTCTGTGACCTATGTGAGGCAGTCACAGAAGCTTATCCAGGCTCAAGGGGAGGGGACTAACTGCTACATTCCAATAGGGAGTGATGAGATTCTGGAAGAGTATATAAGGTGGTAGATATTATGGCAGGCATCTTTAGGAAAGACAATCTACCACAGTGGGGTTTATTTTAAATGAAACTAATAACTGATTATAACATACAAGCATTTTATTTTTATTTTTTTATTTTTTAAAGATTTATTTTCATTTATTTCTCTCCCCTTCCCTCCATTGTCTGCTCTCTGTGTTGACTTGCTGTGTGTTCTTCTGTGTCCCCTTGCACTCTTGGTGGCACCGGGAAAATATGTCCTCTTGCTGCATCATCTTCTCCTTGCAGTGTGCACTCCTTGTGCATTGGGCACCCTCACACAGGTGCACTCCTGCGAGGCACGGCACTCCTTGCTCATGGCAGCTCCGTGCATGAGCCAGCTCACCACAAGGGTCAGGAGGCCCTGGGTGTCAAGCCCTGGACCCTCCTGTTTGGTAGGCAGATGCTCTATCAGCTGAGCCACATCCACTTCCCTAACACACAAGCATTTTAACCACACTTCGGTTTATAACCCAGAATTCTAGATTTACTTTTAAAATGGTCTTTAATTATTTTCTTATTGTTTGATGTGTATATACTTTATACCCCAAATGAGATTAAAGAGAAAGGACTGTTCTTATAGTTTTTAACTATCCACAATGGTTGGCAGAGCAGCAGAAAATAAGTGTTTCAGGAAATACTTGTAAGGTTAGCAAAGAAAGGTTTGTGCCATAAATTCTGTCTAAATAAAGGAGTAAGACTGGTGTTTTAAGCAAGACCTGAATTAAACACCCAATCAGTATTATCCTTCAAGGCAGCCATGGTGGGAGACGCCAAACATTTTTCCAAGTTGGTCTTGCTTGTAACACTTAAAAATTTAAAAATTTCTCATTAGTACTTGTTTCTTAGGCTCTAGTAGATGCCTGGAGATGTCTGAGGATGCAGGGTTTAGGATGCAGCATAAGGGTAGAATAACCAGTCACAACTTCGCCTACAGCCTGGCCTGGAAATACCATTTTCGGTATGTTTGGATGTGCATACAGGTAAATAGGTAGATGAAAAATAGATGATAGATAGATGACAGATACATAGATATGAGTAGCTACCTAGTCGTAGCAGAGAGTGCATGGTAGATGCTCTCTTCTCACCACATCCAGTCCTGCCCTCCTCAACCAAACCACCATCATCGCTCACCATTCCCTTCCTCACTGGTCCTTGTGTTGCCTGTCTTGCACTCTTAAGTGAGTTTATAACATAGAAACAATAATGGTATTTTAAAACTGTAAATCATATTATATGTTTTGTCATTTAAAACCTCAAATGGTTTTAAGCCTTCAGATCTCTACTCTGTTGTTCATCTTCCTGTACTCTTAGGGAAGATCTGGATCCCTTACCATGACCTGGATCTTACCGGGAGTGATCTGCTTCTGCTCACCCTCTGGCCTCTCCGCTTGCCCTGGGGGGGCCCTAGCTCCGTAGCTGGGCTGTCCTTCACATGGGTTTGTGTTGTTCCTCAGGACTCTTTCTCTTGCTGTGCCCTTGTCTGGAATGCTCATCTCCCCCAGGATTTTGCATCCCTCACACCCTTATTTCCTTCAGATCTTTGCTCAGTTGTTACCTTCACTGAGAGACATTTTCTGACACTCCTATTTACAATAGACTTTCACTACTTCATAGCTCTTTACCCCCTGCCTAGCTTTAACTTTCTTCAAAGCAATATCACTGACACCATATTATAAACGTTTTATGTTTATTTTCTGTTGCCCCAAGCAGAGTGCAAGCTCTCTAAGGTCAAGGACTTGCCTGTCTTGTTCATGACTGTATCCCCAATGCCCAGAACAGTGCTTGAATGAAGGAAGGAATAAAATAAAAACATTCCCTTATGTTTCTGTGGTACTTAAATAATTTTAAATGTTTGAAAGAATACCCTCAAAATAATTTAGGGATATATCCTCAAAATACTCCTGGGGGGTTATCAGGGATATAAAGTGTACTTTAAATAGAATCACTGGTGATATTTATGTCTAGCGCGTGTTAATACATGGTTTTAATCATTACCACCATTCCTCCTTATTGTCTGCTTACAATTTGATAGGCACTTAGGTAAGATCTTTATATGTATTATCTTATAAACTCCCTTACTATAAATGTGTAAAGTACATAAACTATTTGTATTTTAGAGATGAGAAAATTAGGCTGAAAGCATTACTTAGCTAGTGGCACTGATGTGAACCCAAATGGCTACCCTCTACATTAGTCACAAATAGATGCTAAGAAGAATGATCATGGCTATGACCTTGAATGACTAGAGGAGTTTAAAAATGTACTGATCATTATGCTTCAAACTCAGACCTATGTGCCAGATTAACATTTTGAATTAAGAACTACAGAATTCCCTGACCCCAATTTTTTCTTTTGCTTTTTCCACGCTCAGAGCTCAGAAGGAAGAAGTTATTTGAAGCCCTGAATGGATTCCTCTATTTCAAAGCAGCAACAGTAAATTGAAAAATGAACCTTACTATTGTGATTTTCAATTCCAAAACCAAACCAAACCAACCAATAAAAGAACCCCAAATCCTTGATTTGGAATACCAGGATCCACATTTATGAAATAAAGTTCATAATCAAATTAAACCATAAGCAATAAACTAGTAAAAGAATAGACAAGGAGCCTATTACTCCTCCATGGAGAAAAGGTAAGAGTTGAATTTTTGAGTTTAGGGGCAGAAAAGACTTGACCCACACACTCTCTCCCTCTCTTTCCTCCTGTTATGGGGTTTGTCTCCTAAACTATGGGAAATGTAAAGCATTGCAGAATTCGCAAAGCATTTATGATGGAGCAACAGTGCAGGCCAATCACTAATACATTTGTAATTATTAAAGCAAATCTCAATCTTAACATCTTCAAGAAAATGAAACACGCAACTCTGCTTCGGGACATAAATAACCACCCCAAATCAGGTAATCAACTGGATATATAGTTTCTCTTACAGCATACATCAGTCCTTTCCTGAAAAGTGCCCATTAATGAAAAACTACTATTGGATTGAAAAAAATAAAATGAACTGAATTTTAAAGTACTGCTTTTTCAGTATGAATTATTTCGGAGCTTAATGTACTGAGTTCCATGTTCAGGATTCTTCAGGTGTCAAGTCTTGGTAGAATCTTTCCAAAGTATTTTCTACTTTGTTTTGTTTTGTTCTGCCATTCATTGAGTGGTAAAAATTCATGTTTGACCTCAGTGATAGTCCTGTCAAACTATATTATAGGGAAATTGTCAGTTGAATAGAAAGTAGTACATGTAAGAACAAGAATGTAGATAGTTTTGGGCATAAGTCACTTGTGCTAGTGATCTCTTCTGTAGGCACCTATGCATGTATGTACGTGTGCAGTTCCCATAGCAACAAGAATCTACAATTTGCAAAAAGTTCCTTACCACTATCTTTGGAAATTCTCCCTCCAAAATCATGTGAGAGGAAATGTAAAAAAATATGGATTACCTCCAACTCCCATTAGAGAATTATAGTCCAGTGATATTAAAATGATGATCATCTGAAATGCCAGTTTCTCATTATTTTTCACAAATCTTGGCTCTCCCAATCAAAATTTTAAAATTAGGTTTTATTTGACTTCCTTTGGTTAGATGAAAGAGAGCTTCTAATGTGTAAAACTACATAAGGAGGAGTGAAAAACTTTGAAAAAGCAAGAATAAATTAGTTGTACACCTATAATGGTCTTTGCCTTGTATAAATTTTTTAAATAAATGCAGATCCTTCATCACTGAAAATATTTATTCTGTACTATTTGTGCCAGATTCATATTGTTTAACAGTCTTACCCTGTGAACTAAATATTTCCAGGGACATAACTGTTATGACTGACTTATTAAGATACCCTCACAGGAAAAATAAAAAAGAATTATTGCTCTTCATTGATGACACTTTGTTTAATGGGGCAATATTTTTCCTTGCAGACAATATTGCTTTCTGACTAAGGGTTAATGAGTATATATACAGGCAGAGCTGTATTGTGATATTAATTATTTTTAGGGTGTGAAGGGTAGGAAATTTCTTCTCAATGTCAAATGTAATTGACAGAGGGAATAAAGCTGCTACATTGGAAAGGCTTACTGTTTTCTGTTTTTGTTTTCACTGAACTAATATGAACAGTACAATATAAATCAATATGTAGAATTGGTATAAAAACATGAAGAGGATTAATAAGCCTTTTCATTACTTAGGATTAATAGACTCTTTTCCTTCAGCTCTCATAAGAAACACTAATATTCATCTTTATATGTATATAACTTATTGGGTTTATTAGTAATCATTGATTATAGAAAAGTTAGCAGATACAAATATGAAAACAAAAATGGCCCATTATCTCATTGCTCAGAGATAACTACCATACGATTTTCTGGCATAAATCTGTGTGTGTGTATGTAAACAGCTGAGCCACTTACTGTCTAATCTTAGGCAAGTGACTCAATCTATCTGTGTCTTGGTTTTCCTATCTGTAAAATGGTGATAATAATAGCATTTTTATAGGATTTTTATGAAGATAAAAATAAATTTATATACATATATGTTTGACATAAAGGGCATGATTCTTATTATATATACATAAGTCTATTCAAATTGAGGCTTATATTGTCCATATAATTTAAAAGCTGTAACAATATCTGAAAAACATTATTTCAGTTCATTAAATAGTCATATAGGATATGATTTTATTTTATTATTATTATTTTTAAAGATTTATTTATTTATTTATTTATTTCTCTCTCTTTCCCCCTCCCCACCCTGGTTGTCTGTTCTCTGTGTCTATTTGCTGCGTCTTCTTAGGCCACTTGTGTTGTTGTCAGTGGCACAGGAATCTGTGTTTCTTTTTGTTGCATTGTCTTGTGTCAGCTCTCCGTGTGTGTGGTGCCATTCTTGGGCAGGCTGTACTTTCTTTCGCGTTGGGCGGCTCTCCTTAAGGGGTACACTCCTTGCGTGTGGGGCTCCCCTACACAGGGACACCCCTGTGTGGCACGGCACTTCTTGCGCCCATCAGCACTGTGCATGGGTCAGCTCCACATGGGTCAAGGAGGCCTGGGGTTTGAACCGCGGACCTCCCATGTGGTAGACAGATGCCCTAACCACTGGGCCAAGTCCGCCACCCGGATATGATTTTAAATGACTTGATAGTATTTTGTCATAAGATGTATCACAATTTATTTAACAAATTCCTTATTATTAGATGTATCATTTTTGGCATTAAAATAATGCCATAATCAACTCTTTTTATCTCCACCTTTACCACAGATCTTTAAAATGAACATATAGAGCAGACATTCTTAGATCAAATGGCATTCATGGTATAAATATTTTAAAAATATAATAGTGCCAAATTGCTCACCAGTTTATATCTCACATGGGCAATCTGCTTTTTCCTGAATCCAAAAACAAAACAAAAAAATCCTCTCCTCTCCCTTATCCCTCAAAATACCAAAACCTAAATCAAAACCAAAGACTTAAATTTGATATGGTTATAAATAATATCTTGTTGTTTTAACTTCTATTTATTACTAGTGAAGTTGAATTTTATGTATTTATTGATCATTTCTAATTCTTTTATTTGTTTATTTTTGTTCTGGGCAGCATCTTTGAATGTCCTTGGATATAAATTTAGGGATACTGATAAAGGAAATATTTTTATATCTTTGATCAAGGACATATGGCCAATGCCACAGCAACCTGCTCTTCTGTTAAAACACAGGTAATATTAGATTCAAGAATTTTCAGCATAACTAAAAGCTGAAAATGATTAATGAATTGGTTGATGTCTGTCTGAAGTGAACAGATTCAAAAACAAAATGTAAGTGCAGGCTTTGGGCAATCTGCTTCCACATGAGGGCTTTTAATGATGCTAAACTTCATTTCTGGAGGAAAATTTCCTATTTAGAATAGATACTAACGTGAAGATTTCTGTAATAGTCAGTAATTCCATTTTGATGATTGACCTTGGCCTTTAGAAATGTTCCTCTATTCCAGATAAAATATAATGTAAAGGAAAATGTCACAGATGACATGGTTAGCTACACAGAAATTCCGAGATTCTGCAGACAAACTATAAAAACACAGAAATCAGATCAGCAAATTTGCTTGTTACCAAAATCAATACACAAAACTCAACAGCATTTCTAAACACCATCAAAACCAATTAGAATATGCAGTATACAAGCTCAGTCAATATAGCAAAAAATCTATATAGTTTCTGGAATAAATATAACAAAAATTAATCAGGTCTTTTCTGAAGAAAATCTTAAACCTTTATTGAAGTTAGATCTAAATAAATGGAGAGAAATACCATGTTAAGGGTTGAAAAATTCACCATTGTAATTATTTCTTTTTTGCCCCCATATAATCCATAAATTCAACACTATTGCAATCAAAATCCCCAAAGTACTTTTCATTGAACTTGAGAAGTTGATCCTAAAATTCAGATGGAAGAATGAAGGGCAAAATGGTCAAGACAATTTTGAAGGGGAAGAAGGAGAAAAAGGAGATGGGGAAATGTTTATCTACCCTACCAGATTCAAGGCTTGTTATTAAACTATAAATAAAACTGTGGATATTAGTACTGAATTAGACAAATGGCCCAAATTGAATTGAATTTTAAAAATCCAGAAATTGACATATGTTTATGAAAGCTAGTTAAAGGATGAGTGTGCATTATAAAATAGTGGAGAAAGATTTACTATTTACTGTAAGGTTCAGGGACAAAATTGCTATCTGGAAAAAATAAAATAACATTTCCAAATTGTACTTTATTCACACAAAAATTCCAGGTGTATTAAAACTTAAATATTAAGAAAAGCAAAATTCTAAATTTTTGAAGAAAAAAATAGGAGATGACTTTTATGACATTAAGGATAATGAAGGGTTTCTCAAATAAGACCCAAAATGCACAACCTATAAATGAAAATATTGATCAATTTCTCTAAGGCAATATTGAATGTGAAGATAACCAACATATTTGGAAAAGATAATTGCAAAGCATAGATCTCAAAAGAGATTAGTGTCCAGAATAAAGAACATCTATCCCTCCAACAAAAGCATCTATCTATTATCATCTACCTACCTATCACCTATCGTCTATATACGTATCCACCTATCTGTCTGTGAGTCACAGAGAAACGCTGAATGGCCAGCACAAATGTGAAAAGATGTTCAACTTCACTGTTTATACCAATAAGGATCCATTAAGGAGACATTAACCACATCATTTATATGAACAGGGAAAATTTAATATGCAGAATTAGATAGTAAAAAGTGGTTAACTACTAAAAGAAGTAAAACAGCATATTTAATACATTCATAATGAAACATAACTTGCAGATTGGTACTAGTAAATTGGTATGATCTAGTTGAAATAGTCAAATGAGAATTGTTTCAAGTGGTTTTGCTATTATTTACATAAATACCTATAATCAGAATTCAAGTTGTGAGACTCATTGGTGTGCATTTTTAGTTTGTTTTCCATGATATTTTGGAAGCTATTTAAGAAAACAAAACATGAGGTAGGCAAAAGTGAGGTCTAGAGATAAAAGCAAAATATTTTGAGGCAAATATTGTCTTTGTGATGAAAAAAGATAAGGGAAGGCATAAATTCAGAGAAACCAAACTTTTTAAAAAATGATTGGTTTAAATTTGAGGCATGGGCACCAAAAGCCATGCCCATATCATGAATCTGGAGGATAAGAAATTTGTTTTAATTCTTACATTTTTATGGGGATGCAGCAGTATTTCAGTTACAGAATCAAATTCATGATAGTTTTTGTTTAATCATTGTTAGTTGTATGTATTTTAAAAATACCTCGTATTGTGGTTAACAACAACAAAAAATTCTGGCTTGGGAAGTGATAAAATTCAGGCCACAGAGAGCAGTGCTCTATGAAATTGCCAAGGAGACAGTCACAGACCCATTTTCAAGTGGTTGCAGTTCCTATGTTTCTGTTACATCTGTATTGAAGGTCACGCTCCTTCTGTACAACATAATGTACTTTAACATTAAAAATGAGTAGCCTTCTTTTAATTTTAACTTACCTAACATTTTATTGCAATATCTGCGAGGGAAGTCATTTTAAAGGTGATTTCAAAAATATGACCAAACCAGAAATAGAGATCATTATCCAAAGGCTAGTGCAAGTTTAAAGAGGTCAAAAGCTCTTTAGAAGCATTAATTAAAATTTGTAGCTCTCTAGAGTATAAATAAATATTATTTTTTCTTATGGAACGGTAATCTTGACCAAGAAAAGGGTTGTGTTGGCATCAACCTTAGCACAAAGTCAAACAGTGAGTCATTTTTTAGGATGCACAAGAAACTCAGGATTCTCCTTCATATTCCCTTGCTAAGCTACTGCACCTCTAAGTTTCTAACTGCTAATTGAGGAAACAAAACAAAAAAAATCAAACAACAAAAAAGACAAATGAAATCTAGAACTAACTCTGACAATCTTCAGAATGAAGCATTTACTTATTCGAAAGGGTGTTCATCTAGTTTAACTATTATGGTCCTGTATCCCTAGTTTTATTTTTCCTGAGTATAGTTTGATGATGATGGTTATTGCTAAGTACCTTTTAGACAGTCTCAGTTTATGGCATAACACATAAAACATGTTTAGCTTTGGGGAAAAAAACTTGCTCTAGAAATATGAAGTTCATTTCAGATGATGAAGCAGATAATACATCTACCAAAATAAATTGCTCATTAAAAGCATATGTATGGTTATGTTCACACTAAAGTGAAACTATTCTTAATAAGGAAGCTTTAAAATTTACATAAACACTTGAAAAATATTGTCTTTAGAGCATTTTAAATGCAAATCATTATTATTCAGGATGAAAGGGTACTTTTTTTCAGGCTCTCTGATCTATGATCAGTATTCATTCAACAGTATTGATATTTGGTCAGATATATAATTAATCCACTGCAAAATTATAGAGTTGGCAATAAAGAACAAGGTAAATATTAACTACAGTTTGGGTTGGCGATGGAAGATTTCATAATGCTCCACTAAGTGACGATCACCTGCTAAAGTTCATGAACCAGATGAGGTAATTATTAATAAATCAAATATTAAATCAGTAGATATTGTTCAGGGCCTTCATTCAGGAGTTTATTTTCTTGAAAATGCATTAAACCAACCAATTTAAAAACTAAACATGGAATCCAATGAGTGGAGAGAGAAATCTGTTTCCTGGGAGGTA
Source organism: Dasypus novemcinctus (assembly GCF_030445035.2). Lineage (NCBI taxonomy): Eukaryota > Metazoa > Chordata > Mammalia > Cingulata > Dasypodidae > Dasypus > Dasypus novemcinctus. The sequence goes on along the minus strand of NC_080683.1, from coordinate 40,801,515 downwards.
GAGGGGGCATCGAAACTGATGTTAGCAGGGGAACTCCTAAAGCCACTAGCAAGCACAAACCCAGGACAAGACGCAGGCCCAGAAAAGACAGGGAGGATCCTGCACTAAGCAATCACCTTGGGCTGACCTTCGTGATAGGAGGGCTAACCTCTGACAGAAATCACTAATACAAAGCCACTTTACAAAGACTGTGAAAAGTGATTTTTGCTTAGGTTTGCTTTTTTTTCAGCTTTTGATACTCAAGAAATTCTGTCACATCACTAGCTGGATACAAACACAAGAAACAGACATCTTGGGGAATAAACCCTAGAGTTAACATTTGTACAGTGTGCAAGAAAAGATTACAAAACAAAGAAAGAGAAAATGATTACCCATCAAAGGAAGAGGGTAAAAATCTAGAAAAAAACAATGAAGAACAAGTGGTAGGCATCCCAGACAAAGACTTTTAAAGAATGATTTTCAATATGCTCAAGGAGTTGAATGAAAATATGATGAAAGAACTAAAGAATATCAGGAAAACAATGAATGAACAATATTAGAACCTCAATAAAGAGATTAAAAAAATATAAAAGGAACCAAACAGAATTACTAGAGTTGAAGATCATAAATGAAATGAGAAAGTACCAAGAGGGTTTCAACAGCAGATTGGAGGTAGCAGAAGAAAGAATCATGAACTTGAGAGCAACAAAACAGAAATGAGCCAGGTTGGAAAACGGAAAGAAAAATCAATTATAAAAAACAAAATAGACTGAGAGACCTTTGGGACCATCATCAATTATACCAGTGTACACATTGGGAGTGCCAAAAGGAGAAGAAAGAGAGAAAGTGGCAGAAGAGTTATTCAAAGAAATAACAGAAAACTTCCCAAACTTAGAAAATGTTTGATTATGCACAATGAAGAAGACCAGAGAACACCAAACAGGATAAATTTGAAGAAAAACATGCTCTGTCGCATACCAATTATAATGTTGAAAACAAAGGACAAGGAGAGAATTTTAAAAGTTACAAGAGAAAAGCAACATTTATGTGCAAGAGAACCCCAATTAGATCATTGATTTCTCATCAGAAACAATGGAGAGAAGGCAGTGGTTGAAATATTAAAGTACTGAGTGAAAACAACTTATCAACCAAGAATTTTATATTTAGCAAGATTATTTCAAAAATTAGGGAGATATTAAGATATTCCCAAATAAAGAAAAGCTGAGGGAGTTCATTAGCACTAAATTTGTCCTAATTTAGCTAAAGGGAATTCTTCAGTCTGAAAGGAAAGAAAAATAGACTGGTTCAAAGCAGCATAAAAAAGTAAGGATCTCCAGTAAAGGGTAATAATAAATGCTAATAGTAATGAATTGTGTTTTTTTGTTATGTAACTCTACTTCTCACTTCCTACAGTTGCTAAAATGCAAATGCATAAACGTATCCTAAATCTATGGTTTTGGACACACAGATATAATTTATAACATATACACAAAAAGGTGGAGAGACAGAGGAGTATAGAAATAGAGTATATATGTTATTGAAGTCAAATTGGTATCAAATAAAATGATTGTTAAGCATTTAAGGTGTTAAATATCAACCCCTTGGCAACCACAAGGAAAATATATGAACAATATATCCAGGTAGAAAGGAGATGGTACTCAATATAGTACAATACAAAACAAACAAACAAATATGAAAGTAGGTATTAACAGAAGAAGTGAGGGAGAAAGAAGTTTTTAGGTGCACAAAAACTAAGTAGCAAAATGGCAAAAGAAATTATTACATTATCAATAATGACTGTAGGGGGCGGACTTGGCCTAGTGGTTAGGGCGTCCGTCTACCACATGGGAGGTCCGTGGTTCAAACTCCGGGCCTCCTTGACCCATGTGGAGCTGGCCCATGCGCAGTGCTAATGTGCGCAAGGAGTGCCGTGCCACGCAGGGGTGTCCCCTGCATAGGGGAGCTCCATTCGCAAGGAGTGCGCCCCGTAAGGAGAGCTGCCCAGTGCGAAAGAAAGTGCAGCCTGCCCAGGAATGTGTGTGTGCCACACACACAGAGAGCTGACACAAAAAGATGACGCAACAAAAAGAAACACAGATTCCTGTGCCGCTGACAACAGAAGCAGACAAAGAAGACGACACAGAGCAAATAGACACAAAGAACAGACAACCGAGGTGGGGGGATAAGGGGAGAGAAATAAATAAATAAATCTTTAAAAAATCACTTTAAATATAAATGGAAAGTGTGGGAGAGGTAAGGAGTGGGGCATATGGGAATCCCCTACCTTTTTTATGTAACATTTGTGTAATCTAATTTTCTTTAAATAGATAGTTAGATAGATGTTTACACTTTATCAAATATAACCATGACCTAGGCAATCTTTTGAACCTTTTTGCCCTCTGAATATTATATTGCTAAGATGCAGCCATGCTTTGAACATTGTCATTATTTATTTTTATTCTTGTGAAATATTACATTCTGTAATATACCATAGTTGATTTCATCACCCTACTATTAAAGGACCTTGGTTCCTTCCTCAAAAAAAAATATATATATACATATATACACACACACACAAATATACATGGATTAATCTCTCCAATCAAAAGGCAAATTGGCAGAATGGATAAAGAAGCATGACACAACTATATGCTACTTATAAGAGCCACACAAAACTATATATACTATGCAAGTAGTAACCAAAAGAGAGCTGGGTAGCTGTATAAATATCAGATAAAATAGACTTTAAGTCAAAAACTGTTATGAAGGGCAAAGGTGATCATTGTTTATCAATAAAAGGATCAACCCAAAAAGAAGACATAGCTATACATATAGTTGCACCTAACAGCAAAGCCCCAAAATTTATGAGGATGTACGTATAGATCTGAAGGGAGAAATTGGCTGTTCTATATCAATAGTAGTATTATTCACAATTGGAAAAATGGAAAATTCACAAACATGTGGAATTTAAGCAACATACTTTTAAACAACCAATGGAGTAAAGAGGAAATCACAAGGGAAATTAGAAAATATCTTGAGACAAATAAAAATAAAAACACAACATAATACAACTTGAGAGAAGCAGCAAAGGCAGTGCTGAGAGAAAAATTTATAGTTCTAAATGCTTACATTAAAAAAGAAGAAAGATTTCAAATCAGAGACCTAATCTCTAAACTGCAAGAACTAGGAAAAAACTAAATCCAAATTGAGCAGAAGGAAGGAAATAATAATGATTAGAGTAGAGTTAGACAATAAAAAACAATAGAGAGAATCAATAAAATTAACAAACTTTTAGCTAGACAGAAGAAGACAAAAGAAAGGAAACAAACAACTGAAAACAGAAATGAAACAGGAAATAATACTACCAGCTCCACAAAAATACAAAGGACTATGGGAGTATACTATGATCAACTGAATACAAGAAATTAGATGACCTAGATGAAATGGACAAAGTCCTGGAAACACACAAACTACCTATACTGACTCAAGAAAAAATAAAAGATCTTGACAAACAAATAACTAGAAAAGAGATTGTATCATCAATCTAAAACCTCCCAACAAGGGAAAGCTCAGAAGCAGATGGCTTCACAGGGCAAACATTCCAAGGGGAATTAACACCAATCCTGATCACACTCTTTGCAAATATTGAAGAGGAGGGAACATTCTCTAATCCATTCTATGAAACCAATATCACCTTCATATCAAAGCCAGTTGGTAAACTGGTAAAGATGCCACAAGAAAATAAAACTACAGACCAATCTCTTATGAATATGCTAGCAAACAGACTCAAACAAAATATTCAAAGAATTATGTACAGTGATCTTGTGGGATTTATCCCAGTTTGCAAAGAGTGATTCAACATAAGAAAATCACTAATGTAATACACCATATTAACAGAATGAAGGAAAAAACCACATGATCATTGCAATTGATGCAAGAAAGGCACTTCAAAAACCCAGAAACAGTTCTTAAAGTAATGCTTAGAAAACTAGGAATAAAAGGAAAATTCCTCAACAAGAAAAACCCACAGCTAACACCATACTCTCAATGTTGAAAGACTGAAAGCTTTCCCTCTTAGATCAGGAATAAGACAAGGAGGCCCACTGTGATGACTGTTGAGCAGCATTTTACTGGAAGTTCTATTCAGAGCTATTAGGCAAGAAAAAGAAATAAAAGGCATCCAAATTGGAAAGAAGAAAGTGAAACTTTTCCTATTTGCAGATGACATGATCCTATACAGAAAATTCTGAAAACTCTACAACAAAACTCCAAAAGATAATATATAAATTCAGCAAAGTGTCAGGGTACAAGATCAATGTGCAAAAGTAAGTAGAGTTTCCATACACTAGTAATTTACAACTGGAAGAAGAAATCAAGAAAAAATTTCATTCACAATAGCAACTAAAAGAATCAAATATCTATGAATATATTTAACCTAGGATGTAAAGAACTTGTGCACTGAAATCTACAAAAAGAAATCAAGGAAAACCTAAATAAATGGAAGGATATTTTGTATTCATGGATTGGAAGACTAAATTTTGTTAAGATGTCAATTTTATCCAGAGTAATTTACAGATTCAAGGTAATCTCAATAAAATATCTGATAACTTTCTTTGCAGTAATAGAAAAGGCAATCATCAAATTTATATTGAAAGGTCAGAGTCTCAAATAGACAAAGCCATCTTGAAAATGAGAAATGAAGTAGGAGGACTCATATTTCCAGATCTTAAAATTTATTACAAAACTACAGTAATCAAAACAGCATGGTACTGGCACAAGAACAGATGTATAGGCCAATTGAATTAAATTGAGAAGCCAGGAATTAATGCTTACACATGGCCAAATGATTTTTGACAAGGGGGCACAGACCATTCAATTGGGAAAGATAATCCTTCAACAAATGGTGCTGGTAAAACTAGATCTTCATATGCAAAAGAATTAAGGTGCACCTCTACATTACACCATATACAAAAATCAACTCAAATGGATCAAAGACCTAGATGTAAGAGCAGGAACTATAAAACTCCTAGAAGAAAATGTAGGGCAGCATCTTCAGGACGTTGTGTGAGGCAATGGTTTCTTAGACTTTACATCCAGAGTTCAAGCAACAAAAAAAAAAAATAGATGAATGCAACCTCATCAAAAGAAAAACTTTTGTACCTCAAAGAACTTTATCATGAAAGTAAAACAACAACCTACACAATGGGAGAAAATATTTGGAAACCACATATCTGATAATGGTTTAATACCTGCAGCATATAAAGAAATCCTTCAGCTCAACAACAAGAGAAACAACCTGATTAAAAAATGGGCAAAAGACTTGAATAGACATTTTTCTGATGATGATACACAAATAGCCAAAAAGCACATGAAAAGATGCTCAGCATCATTAATCATTAGGGCAATGCAAATCAAAATCAAAACAGGGAAGTGGGCATGGTTCAACTGATAGAACATCCATCTACCATATGGAGGGTTCAGGGTTCAATCCCCAGGGCCTCCTGACCCATGTGGTAAGCTGGCTCACATGCAGTGCTGCGGCGTGCAAGGAGTGCTGTGCCATGCAGGGGAGAGCACCCTGCAAAGGAAGCCATCATGTGAGAAAAAAGTGCAGCCCATGCAGGAGTGGCACTGCACACACAGAGAGCTGACGCAGCAAGATAACGCAAAAAAAAAAAAAAAACCAGACACAGTTTCCCGGTACCCCTAGATAACCCAAATGGATGCAGAAGAACACACAGTGAATGGACACAGAGAGCAGACAACGGGGGGTGGGGGGCAGGATGGGAGAGAAATAAATAAAAAATAAATCTTAAAAAAAAACAAAAGATACCATATCATACCCACTAGAATGACTCCTATTAACAAAAAGGAAAATTATGAGTGTTGAAGAAGATTGGCAAAATAGAAACACTCATTGATTGCTCATTTGTTGCTGCTGATGGGACTGTAAAATGATACATTTGCTGTGAAAGACAGTTTGATGGTTCCTCAGAAAGTTAAGTATTGAATTGCCATATAACTCAGCAATTCCACTACTCAGAATATACCCAAAAGAATTGAAAGCAGGGACTCAAATAAATATTTTCACACCTATATTCATAGTGGCATTATTCACAATTGCCAAAAGATGGAAGCGACCCAATTGTCCATCAACCAATGAACAGACAAATGAAATGTGTTATGCACACAATGGAATATTATTCAGCCATGAAAAGGATTGTAGTCCTGATATGTGTGACAATATGGATGGACCTGGGAGACATCATGTTGAGTGAAATAAGCGAGACACAAAAGGACATATATTGTATGATCTCACTGATATGAAATTATTGGATTAAACAAACTCAGATTCTAACTCCAGAATATAAGTTTGAGAGGACAGTGTGGGGGTAGAGAGTAAGGAGTTAAGTTTTAAAATGTGAAGAGTTTCTATTTAGGACGACAGAAAAGTTTTGGTAATTGATAGTGGTGATGGTCGCACAACATTGTGAACAACTACCAGAATCTGAATATATTTAAAGGAGGGAATTTTATGTCATATAAATGTTACTAGAATAAAAATTAAAAAAAAATATATCCATGGAACTGCACAATACAGAGAGTGAACCCTATATTAAACAGTGGGCTATATTTAACAGTACAATTATGAAGAAATGTTTTCATCAATTGAAATAAATGTACCACACCAATGTAAGGTATTAATAATAGGTTGGTATATGGAAAGCCTGTACTTTATGCATGATTTTTCTGTAAAATAAAACATTAATTCAATGGTTTGACCATGATGTTGACAATGCCTCTTCTTCCATGGTGCCAAAATTGGAATCTCATAAGCGCATCTGTCAGCTAGTTTAGAAACACTGAATGTGGGGAGTTTCCTTTTAGGCTCTGTACTGTGCACTTTCCTCTTGCTCAAGCACTTTTCCTGTTTCCTCAGCACGGTTACTTCTAAACCTATACTGGGAATAGTCTAAACCTAGACTGGGAAAGTCCCATAGTCAGTATCACAACCACAATCTTAGGTTGCTTATCTGAAACCTGGACTCAAGTGACAATAAACAATTCATGATTTTGCCACAGAATGGGGAATTTCTCACTTTTGATCTGAAGCCTCCACTTTATCTTCCTTCTTTTTGGGTGACTTTTCTGAATTTCTCTCAACCTAGACCTTTAGTAACTGGCAGAAAATGTTATTCAGTGATGAGAGGAGGCATTTCTCCTTAGCCAAACTGTAGTCTCTTTTTCCTAAAGTACTTTCCGAAGTGTTATTGGCAAATTAGGCTTTAGGATTACTCATTACCCATTACCCAAGGACAATTTAAGCCTGAACTTCTAAGAGGCCTTTAGGTTTACAAATCCATCAGCAGAATATAGGATTGGACAGAGAAGTGTCAACCTCAGCATTTCACTAATTTGTCGGTACACATGAACCTGTTCAAACTGTAGTCTATGAATGGCTGTCACAAATATGAGCATCTCTATGAACATTATGAGCTAGAATTTACAAGTATATTTTCAAAATTTATAAAACCCAGAAACATGATTCATATTTATTTTCATAACGGTGGCTGTTGCTCTGCTTCATATATCTTCTAATTCCAGCACCTACCATGAAGGGATGGTCCTGATTTGGGATATGCTGGTTTTGTGGCAAAGGGGAAAAGACAAGGCTGCTGGAGGAAAGTCATGTTGCCTTTTAAAGTTGCCAGGAGCTTCAATGTCACTTAAGAGCTTGTTAGAATACAGCCTCTCAGGCCCCACTCCTGACCTACTGAATAAGAGTCTCAATTTTTAACAGCATCTTCAGGTAATTCCTAGGCCTCCCACTATCTTGGTGAATTAGCCAGTGTTCTTTAGAGAAACAGGACTGAAAGGAAAGATTTGTAAATATTATAAGATCTTTATAAGAATTATCTCTGTGACCATGAGTATAGACAAATCCAAATGCTGTAGGACAGCCTGCAGGCTGGGAACTCTGATGAAAGTTTTCAATGAATTCTCCAGCAGAAGCTATACATAAATAAACAAATATACTCATAGAAAACAAGGAAGAAATGTTTCTAGCTATTACAGTCCTTGTTCTGAAACTGGTCACATGATTGTAGCTCATATTTATAACTACCTTTCCCCACTATTATTCCATATTCTCTTTAACCTCAGCAAGCATCTCAGGTGGCTATGTTTCTTTGGCTGGTGGGGTGACCCAAACCTTCATTCCTAACATTTCTGGGGTACTGGTAGTACCTGGATTGGGGTCTTCATTACCTTAAATAACACAGCATAGCAGTACTAAGAGACACCCAGGGGATCTCTTACACTCCAGGAAAACCCTTCTTTACCTCTGTTGTGTAGTTAAAGTCCCATTTCCCCTAATAGTCATAATCAATTACCCCAGCACAGTACAGTAATTCCCTTCTGTACCTGTTGATTCAGAGGAATGAGGATCTCAAAGTGGCCAGGTGGCAACTTAACTTCCAGTTCAATGGAATGATTGCTGTGTAACTACTCCTCCTTTTGGAGCTAAGACCTGTAGCCTAGCAGAGACTAGGATTGCAAAGAGAGGAGGCAAAATATTTTCTGGTGGATCACGAAGGGGAACAGTGAGTGATGCCACTCCCATTTCCACCCCTTGATTCCTGGACTGGTGAATCTTTGCTGTGAGAGAAATAGCACTATAGAGTGGATGCTGATTTAGAGCATATACAGCACCCCTGGAGAACATTGCTCCAGCCCTGCAAGGTATTGCCCATAGTTGGCACCATAATTGAGTCTTCAAAAGACCATTTCACTATTCCATCAATCTAGCTGTTTCAGGAAGACGTGGCCCATGGTGAGACCAGTGAATTCCATGAGCATGTGCCCATTCCCACACTTCATTTGCTATGGAGTTCCTTGATCAGATGCAACATTGTGTGAAATAGCACACCAATGAATAAGGCATTCTGTAAGTTCATGGATGGTAGTTCTGACAGAAGCATTGCACACAGGGAAGACAAACCTATATCCAGAGTATGTATTAATTCCAGTTAGAACAAAATGCTGCCCCTCCATGATGGAAGTGGTCCAATGTAATCAAATTGCCAATAGGTAGCAGGCTGATTCTGCCAGGAAATAGTGCCATATTGGGACCTGAATGTGGGACTCTGCTGCTGGCAGATTGTGCACTAATCAGTGGTGGTAGCCAGGTCAGCCTTGGGGAGAAGAAGTCCATGTTGCTGAGAGCATGCATAACCTCCATCCCTACCACCATGGATGCTTAGTTCTTGAGCCCTTGGACAATGATAGGAATAGCTGGGGAAAGAGGCTGACTGGTTTCCACAGAATGCATCATTTTATCCACTTGATTATTAACATCTTCTGCTGCTGAAATCACCCTCTGGAGAGCGGATTCAGGTGGGACATAAATATTTTCATGTTTTTTGCCCAGTCAGAAAGGTCTATCCACATACCTCTTCCCCAGACCTCTTTGTTACTAATTTTCCAATCATGTTCCTTCCAAGTCCCTAACTATCTAGCCAAACCATTGGCCACAACCCATGAATCAGTATACAAACGAACCTCTAGCCATTTCTTCTTCTAAGCAAAATGAACAACCAGGTGCACTACTCAAAGTCCCACTCACTGGGAGGATTTCCCCTCACCACTGGCCTTCAGGAATGCCATAGAAAAGGACTACAGTGCTTCAGTTTTCCACTTTAAAGTGGTATCTGTAAATCATGGAGAACCATCAGTAAACCAAGCCTGAGTTTGCTCCTTCTCAGTCAACTGATTATAAAGAACTTTGCAAAAGATCATAGCTAAATGCTGGGAAGGAAAAGGTAATGTGGCTGACATGGGACCATGGGCATTTGGGCCACTTCCTCACATAACTTACTTGTGCTTTAAGCACATGCTCAAGACTTATTTAGAGAATACTATTTCCGTTTTATGTTGGAGTGCTGATGTGCTTGGTCAAGTCTATAGTTTGGTGTGTCAGGCAACATCCAGTTCACAATAGGGAACTCAGGTCTGATGGGTACTTGGTGGGCCATGGTTAAGCATTCAATCTCTACTAAGGCCCACCAGCATGGCAAAAACTTTGAAAAAAAGAAAGTAGTTATCTGCAGTTATGGCAGGGCTTTTCTCCCAAGTCCTACAGGTCTGCATTGTGATTCTCCTATATAGGTCTGCCAAAGGCTCCGGATGGCATTTCTATTAATACTTGCCACTGACACATCCAGCACCATTAGATCTGCTGGAACGTATGGTCCAAGTGGCAGTGCAACTTTCATGGCAGCCTTGACCTGTCACAAAGCCTCTTCTTATTCTGGTCCCCATTAAAAACTAGCAGCTTTTCTGGTCATTTCAGTAAATGGGCCAGAATAGCAACCCAAGTGAGGACTATGTTGTCTCCAAAATCCAAAGAGGCCAACTAGGAATAGTACCTCTTTTTTGGTTGTAGGAGGGACCAGATGAAACAGCACATCATTCACATTAGAAGAGATATCTCCACATGCCCCACACCACCAGGCACCTCAAAATTTCACCCAAGGTAGAAGTCCCCTGAATTTGTTGGATGTATCTCCCACCCTCTGACATACAGGTGCCTTACCAATTAGTTTAGAGTAGTCGATTACATCTTGCTCACTAGATCCAACCAAAAGGATATCATCAATATAATGGACCAGTGTGATATCTTGTAGAAGGGAGATGGTCAAGGTCCCTGATGACTAAATTATGACAAAGGGTTGAAGAGTTCATATATGCTTGAGGAAGGACAGGGAAGGTGCATTGATGTCCTTGCCAGCTGAAAACAAACTGCTTCTTGTCATCTTTACTCACAGCAATTGAGGGGGAAATGTATTGTCAGATCAATAGCTGCATACCAGGAGCCAGGGGCTTTGTTAATCTGCTCAAGCAAGGATACCATATCTGGAACAGCAGCTGCAATTTGACTTACCACCTGATTGGGTTTATGATAATCCACTGTCATCCCCCAAGATCCATCTGTTTTCTGCACAAGCCAAACAGGAGAGTAGAATGGGGATATGGTGAGAATCACCACCTTTACCTTTGCATCCTTCTAGTCCTTAATGGTGGCACTAATCTCTGCATTCCCACCAGGAATCTGGTATTGTTTTTTATTTGCTATTTTGACAGGTAGGGGAATTTTAGTGACTCTCACTTGTCCTTTCCTACCATAGTAGCTCTCACTCCACATGTCCATGTGGGGATCCTACCAGTTGCTAAGTGTATCTATTCTAATTAGCATACCAGAACTGGGAAAATAATCACAGAATGGGTCTGGAGACATATTGGACCTAGTGTGAGATGGGCCTGAGCTAAAACTCCATTGATCACCTGACCTCCATAAGGCCCTATTCTCACTGGTGGATCCAGTGTCATTTTGGGTCTCCTGGAGTTAATATCACTTCTGAACCAGGGTAGGATAATCCCCAAAACATCTGATAACTTCCTAGCATACCTCCTTCTTGGTTATACTTTGCACCACACCTTTTGGGGTCTGTCAGGATTTCCGTCTAGTTATATGTCTGAAAGAAACAAGGTTGGTAAAGATGGGTTGTGACTTTTCTTGCAAGTCAACTACCTCAGGGCATTGCATTGTGGTTTCATCAGGTCAAATTGAATTAATCTCTTCAGACAGAGGAGTGAAGGCTGTTTGCTCAGAGGAAGTGGATACAAGGTTACCAGGCACAGCAGGGTTAATATCTTCAGGTGGGGCATTAGATTTCTCTGGGCAGACTGGAGGTTAGAAGGCTGGTTCATCAGGGAAGACAGGAGGTTGGGTAGTTGCTTCCCTCAGGAAGATCATTATAGGTTTATATTGCGAAGAGTAGAATCTAGGGTTTCAAAATCCCACTGCGATCATTATTAACCCATTTGTCCCCTTTCAACTTTCAGGATCCCATTTCTTTCCAGTAAATGCCCTCACTTTAACATCAGGCAACCTGCAAGGCTGGGAATTTCGTTTACATTGTAATTCAGTCACTTGCACAATGAGACTCTGGGTCTAGTATTCAGAAATGTCAAGTCTGCAGATACACAAACCAAGATTTTATTTAAAGGTATATATAGAATCTTTCACATCCTTCATGCAATACTTAAGTTGTGAATCTGAAGCCTTGAGTTGATCCTTTTTTTTTTTAATTGAATTCAGTGTATTTAGGAACAGCCAAACAACAAAACTCTTTTTAACTCCACAAACCTCTTTTTTTAGCAAATCAATTTTACTGATACATATTAATAAAATAAACAATTTTCCAACATGTACAATGAATGGTATTTGTTTTAATCACATGGTTGTGCAGTCATCACTATTAAATTCATCATTATTAAAGTGTTTTCATTATTTCAATAATAATAATAATAAGACACAAACAAGAAAATTCTTCACCTCTCAATCTCTCTCTGTTTTCCCTGCTGTACATAGCTGCTATTCCTGGCTATTCTTGAACAATTATTTAATTATTTATTTATTTAGCAGTTTTATTGAGATATATTCACATAGTATATGATCTATCTGAAGTGTTTAATCAATGGTTTTTAGTATAATCACAATGTTGTGCATTTATAAACCCAAAAAATATTAGAATTATTTCATTACTCCAAAAAGAAAAACTCCACACCCCTTAGCATACCTTCCCTAACCCAAACATAACCACTAATCAAATTTCACCTTTATAAATCGATTTATATTTATATTTTATATAAATGGAATCATACAGTATGTTACACAATATATTTAGTTCATAGTAACACAATCATACAGTATTTGTCCTTTTGTGTCTGACTTCCTTCATTCAACATAATGTTCTCCAAGTTCATCCATGTTGTTATATTTTTCACAACTTCATTTCTTATTAGAGCTGTGTAATATTTCATCATGGAAATATACCACAATTTGTTTATCCATTCATTGGTTGAAGGACACATGGGATGTTTTGAACTTTTGGCAATCATAAATAGTGTTGCTATGAACATAGGTGTGCAGATATCTATTCACATCACTGCTCTCAGTTCTTCTGGGTATGTACCCAGGAGTGGTATTGCAGGGTCATGTGGCAAATCTATATTCAACTTTAGGAATATAGTCCTCCACAGGGGCTGTACCATTCTGCATCCCCAACAGTGAATAAGTGTTCCTATGTCTCTGCATCTTCTCCAACACTTGTAACTCTCTGTCTTTTTAATAGTGGCCATTCTGATAGGTGGGAAATGATATCTCATTGTAGTTTTGAATTGTATTTCCCTAATCATTAGTGATGTTGAACATTTTTTCATGTGTTGTTTTTTTTTTGTCATTTGTATTTCTTCTTTGGACAAATGTCTATTCAAGTCTATTGCCCATTTTTTAAAAAGGTCGTTTGTCTTTTTATTATTGAGTTGTAACATCATGGATATTAAACCCTTATCAGACACATGATTTCCAAATATTTTCTCCCATTGAGTAAGCTGCCTTTTCATCCTTTTGACAAAGTCTTGGGAGGTGGAAATATGTTTAATTTTGAGGAGATCCCATTTATCTATTTTTTCTTTTGTTGTGTGTGCTTTGGGTGTAAGGTCCAAAAAACCACCACCAACCACAAGGTCTTAAAGATGTTTCCCTACATTTTTTTTCTAGTAGTTTTATGGTCCTGGCTTTTATATTTAGGTCTTTGATCCATTTTAAGTTGATTCTTGCATAGAGAGTGAGATAGGAGTCCTCTTTCATTCTTTTAGTAATAGATATCCAGTTCTCCCAGCGACATTTGGTAAAGAGACTATTTTGTTCTGTTAATATGGACTTGGTAGGTTTGTCAAAAACCAGTTGACTGTAGAGATGAAGATTTATTTCTGGGCTCTTAATTCCATTCCATTGATCAATGTGTCTATCTTTATGCCAGTACCATGCTGTTCCTCCCTGCCAGCTGTTACAAGGGAAAAGGGAGGGGGAGCCAGGAGGATTTTCTGTGAATTCAGTGAATTCAGCTAGTAGAGTCTGCTTTGAATTTTGTCTCCAGACAGACCAAAACAAAGGAAAACAGAGAGATACACCTCTGTGGAAAGGTGCACCATTGAGCATCCTGTACTGGCAGGCTTGGAAATTACATGGACAAAAACTGCTATTGGGTTTCTGAGGCCTTAACTACTTGTAGAAAGTCTGCATCTCATTAGTGAGTCCCTGGCACAACTTTGATAACTTCAGCTGGGCAATTTTAAAGACTGTAGCAGTTTGGTATGGTTATGAATTCCAAAAATAGACATTGGATTATGTTTGTAATCTGAGCTGTACCTGGGAATGATTGATTTATGATTAGGGCATTGAGTCCCCACCCACCAAGGCATGGCAAAGAACAGAGTTGGGGACTTCTGATGTTGGCGTTCTGATGTTGGAGTTTGATGCTGAAGACTTATGCTGTAGCCCTGGGAAGTTAGCACACAGAGGAAAGAGAAACAAGCCTCAAGAAGAAAGGAACCATGAACCCAGAGAAAAGCAAGCCCCAGGAACATAGGAACCCAGGAAGCCTGAACCCTCACAGACATTGGTAGCCACCTTGCTCCAAATAGACTTTGGTGAGGGAAGTAACTTATGCTTTATGGCCTGGTGTCTGTAGGCTCCTACCCCAATAAATACACTTTATAAAAACCAACCAATTTCTGGTATTTTGCATCAGCACCCTTTGACTGAGTAATACAAAGACTTAGGATAAGCTGAACCAAATATCAAAGAAGAGCTGTGAAAAAATAATAATAGGCAAGAGAGAGAAATTGGTCGTCAGAGTAAATTCACCAACATGTTCAGATGCCTAGACATCAGCAAAAGATTACAAGCCATACTGGGAAACAGGAAGAGATGGCCCATCAAAGAAATAAACCAAATATCCTGAAGAGATAAAGGACTTAAGATAATCAATGATAATCATACAAATCTCCCAAATTAATTTAAAGAATTGAAAGAGAAATATGACTCAACAGATAAAAGATATTAAGAAGACACTCAGTGAGTGTAAAGAACAAATTATAAGTATGTAAAGAAATGTGACAGAACTTTTGGAAATGAAAGACATGACAGGTGACATTAAAAATACATTTGAGTCACTAGGGGAGCAGCGACAGTCTCCCAGGTGCAGCAGCAAGGACCGGGAAGGAATGAGGGTCCAACAGTGAGCCCCTGACGCTAATGACTATGCTTGTGAGCTGATATGCCTGAAATAAAAACAAGGCCTAGGGAAGCATTGTGCCTGGGAATTTCCTCCTGACAGCCTTCACGTTACTCAAATGTGGCCAGTCTCGAAGCCAAACTCAGCATGTAAATGCAATGCCTTCCCCCCAGCGTGGGACATGACACCCGGGGATGAGCCTCCCTGGCACCGAGGGATCACTATCAACTACCAACTGATGATGCAACTGGAAAATGACCTTGAATAGAAGGTTCAATGCGGATCAGCAGAATATCCCTGTCTACATAAAATAACATGACTTTAAAATGCTGTTTGACCTAATGTAAGGGGGAAATGGAAAGGAGAAATGAGTTTATGTGGCTACGAGTCTCTAAAAAAGAGTCTGGAGGCTGTCAGAAGGATTGCCCTTATGCACAACTGAGCAGAGTCTAAGAGACAGATAAAGTAGATACAACCCCCAGGTATTGGTTCCTTTGAGGGCTAAAGGGACCCACGGGTTCTACGGTCATGGCAGATAGGGTTCACTGCCATGTCAGATGGCCCTTCTATGGAGCTGGTGTTTCTGCATGATGAAACTGGACCCAGAGGGGATCTCTTTTCATAAGACTATCATGCTACTTTACTGGAATTGTAGTTGGTATTGGGGTTTAAGATATATTTAGGGGATTGAATATTTTTACTGACAATATGATAGCCAGGCCCTGAGCCTCAACAGACTCCAGCACCTACAATCTGATTTATTGGACTCACCTCACTCAGCTAAGATGGAGTTGAAGAAGGGCAACCACCACACCATGGAGCCTAGAGTGCCTACAACTGAAAGTGGGAGGATTGCATCCAGTATCCATGTGGAATCTGAGCCTCCTCTTGACATAGAGGTGCAATGGACACAACCAATCCAATGTCCACAGAGAAAAGGTGGCTTTGGAGTGGGAAAAGTGGACATGGTGGCTAATGGGTATGGGGACTGACAGGAAGAGATGAGATGTGGAGGCATCTTTGGGACTTGGAGCTGCCCTGGATGGTGCTTCAGGGGCAATCACTGGACATTGTAAACCCTCACAGGGCCCACTGGATGTAATGGGGGAGAGTATGGGCCATGATGTGGACCATTGACCATGAGGTGCAGAGGTGCCCAGAGATGTACTTACCAAATGCAATGGATGTGTCATGATGATGGGAATGAGTGTTGTTGGGGGGGGAGTGGTGGGTGGGGGTGGTGGGGTTGAATGGGTCCTCATATATATATTTTTTAATGTAATATTTTTACAGAATTAATAATAAAAAAATAAATTATTAAAAAAAATACATTTGAGGAACATAAGAGCAGATTTTAATTACTCCATGACAGAATTAGTGATTTTGAATACAGAAAACCTGAACTGGAAAATACAGGGGAACAGAAAGAGACGAGAATGGAAAAAAATGGAACAGGGTCTCTGAGAATTGAATGAAAACATGAAATGCAAAAAATAGGCATTATAGGTGTCCCAAGAGAAGAAAAAATGGAAAAGGGGCAGAAAAAATATCTGAGGAAATAGTGACTGAAAACTTCCTTACCCTTATGAAAGACATACATATCAATATCTAAGAAGGACAATGCACACCAAATAGAACAAACCCCAATAGACCTACCCCAAGACACCTACTATTCAGAATGACAAATATCAGAGATAAAGAGAAGATTCTGAAAGCAACAAGAGAAAAGCAAAGCATCACATAGAAAGGAACTTTGGTAAGATTAAGTGCTGATCTCTCATAAGAAACCATGGAGCAGAGAAGAAGGTTGCATGATCTATTTAAGGTACTGAAAATGAAAAACTGCCAGCCAAGAATTCTGTATCTGGCAAGGCTATCCTTCAAATATGAAGGAGAATTTGAAGTCTTCACAGACAAACAAAAACTGATAGAATATGTAACCATAAGACCAAGCTTACAAGAGATACTGAAGAGTGCAGCAGCCTGAAAGGAGAAAAACAAGGGAGAGGGACTTGGAAAAGAGTGTAGAAATGAAGATTATTAGAAAGGGTAAATTAAAGGGTAAAAAGGCAATAGCACAATATGACTACATCAAAATGAAGTAAGTAATGACTGTACAGTAATAACATTGAATGTTAATGGCTTGAACTCTCCAATCAAAAGACATAGACTGATAGAATGGCCAAAAAGAAATGTGAGCTAGCTATATGTTGTATACAAGAGACTCACCTCAGACATAAGGAAGTAACCAAGTTAAAAGTGAAAGTTTGGAAAAAGACATTCCATGCAAATAGTAACCAAAGAGGAGCTGGAGTAGTGATACTAATATCAGACAAAACAGATTTTAAATGTAAAACTGTTACAAGGGATGAGGATCATTATATATTAATAAAAGGGACAAATCAACAAGAAGAAATAACTATACTAAAATGCATTTAACATCCATGCCCCAAGTTACATGAAGCACACATTGGTAAAACTGAAGGGAGAAATAGATGCCTCTACAATAATAGTTGGTGACACCACTCTCTGTCTTGGATAGAACATCTGGACAGAGGATAAAGAAACAGAGAGCTTGAATAATATGATAAATGAACTAGGCCTAACAGACATCTATAGAGAGTTGCACCCCAAAACAGCAGGATATGCATTTTTTCAAGTGCCCATGTATCTTTCTTCAAGATAGACCATATGTTGGTTCAGAAGACAAGTCTCAATAAATTTAATACAAAACACTCTCTCTGGTCATAATGGAATGAAGCTAGAAATCAATAATAGATGGAAAAAGGGAAAGTTCATAAATATATGGAGATTAAACAACACACTCTTAAATAACCAGTGGGTCAAGGAAGAAATTGCAAGAGAATTCAGCAAATAACCTGAGATGAATGAAAATAAGAACACAACATATCAAAACCTATGGGACACCACAAAGGCAGTGCTGAGAGGAAAATTTATAGCCCTCAATACTTACATTAAAAAAGATGAAAGAGCTAAAATTGAAGACCTAACTGCACACCTGGGGGAACTAGCAAAAGAACAGCAAACTAATCCAAAACCAAACTAAAGGAAATAAATAGTAAAGATCAGATCAGAAATAAATGAAATCAACAACAAAAACACAATACCTAGAGAATCAGCAAAACCAAAAGTTGGTTCTTCGAGAAGATCAACAAAACTGACAAAATTTTAGGTAGATTGACAAAGAAAAAAAAGAGAAGATACAAATAAATAAAATCAGAAATGAGAAGAAAGACATTACCACTCATCTTGCAGAAATAAAAGAAATCATAAAAGGATACTATGAACAACTGTATGCCAAAAAACTAGTAAATGCAGATGAGATGGACAAATTCCTAGAAACACACAAACCACCCATACTGATCCTAGAAGAAGTAGACCTCAACAAACCAATCATAAGTGAAGAGATTAAAACAGTCATCAACTGTTTCAACTCCCAAAGGTGAAAAGCCTGGGACCAGATGGCTTCCCAGGTGAGTTCTACCAATCATTCAAAGACAAACTAATACTGATCTTGCTTAAGCTCTTCTAAAAAACTGAACAGGAAAGAATGATACCAAGCTCATTTTATGAAGCCAATATCACCCTAATACCAAACCCAAATAAAGATATTATGAAAAAAGAAAATTACAGGCCAATATCTCTAAAGAATATAGATGCAAATATCCTCAAAAAGTACTTTGAAACAGAATTCAAAAGCACATTAAATAAATTATACATGGGTACCTAAGTGGCCCGAGAAGCAGCTGCACTGATGGCCTGCAGCTGCATCACACCCAGGTCTCCAGCATGATGGAGCTGAGACACACATAGATGGGAGAGCCTGGCACAGCACCCAAGGACAAGAATAGAGATGCCTGACTAGGGAATGATTAGAGTACCTGTAGACACCAGAGGACTTCTGATTTTCTGTGGCATTGCCCTAATGGTGGAAGAAATGGAAAAACATGTGACATCATCAGAACAGAATTGTGGGCAGAGCTTCCAGTGGACCAAGAAGTCAGAAGCAAAGGAAGATGGAGAGAGACCATTGGACAGTGAGGGTCATGCAGAACCCACTCCCCACCAACCTCTGCAGATGATACCCCAGAGGTCTTCTACAGGCCCATTGCAATTTTTCTCAAGATGGAAGAACTAGTGGGTGAGAGGCATCCTAATGATAGCCATGATTGTGTTTTTCTTCATCATCATTTCCCTGGGACTAATGGCTTTAATGTTGATCATGCTGTATGTCCAGATTAAGTGTTTCCATGAGATAATCACTATTAGCTATAATGTGTACCACTCCTATGACCTGCCCTGGTTTCAGACCTTCAGCTGGTACTTCCTCTTGTGTGTAAATTGCCATGAGATGGTGATGAATTACTTCTTCACTCTGGTCCAGAGAGAGGAACCCTTGCACATCATCAATAAATACCACCAATTCATCTCCTTCACTCTCTGCCTTACAGGATTCTTCATGTTTGTGCTCAGAGTGGTCAAGAAGCATTATTAGAGGTGGGGCAAGATGGTGTCTGAGTGAGTGCACCTCATAATCTCTCCTGCAAAGAAGCAGCTGAGTAGAGTTAGAGTCCTACTGGACTAGGCTGTTTTGAGGGCTTGCAGGCAAGAGGTGTCTGGATGTCGATTTGGTGAGACAGTGACAGAAGATATTCTTGCAAGAGGTGGAATTTTGGGCTTCTGACACAGAGGCCAGAAGTTGGGGTGGGACCCCTCCACCTAGGGCTGGTGGCCCAGCTGCGGTGATTCCTGAAAACTTTGTTGTGCTGCAGTGTTCCCAAACCCCATGTTTACTGGATACGTGGTTCCCAGGTCTGTATCCCCTAAACCCTGGTAGCCCACATTCCAGAGACTCACACACCTTGAGTCTGCAATATCACGGACTTCCCATTCCCAAATCCACTGTGCCCTGAGGTCCATCTGAGGTCCTTGATTACCCTAGCCCTCTGCATTTTTTTTTTTTCTCCTTGAGCTTGGAGAAGTATACCACTGAACTGGGGGGAGTCTGGGAAGAAAGGAGAGGCAAATTTGCTGAGGAAGTCCAATTTACCTAAATGTTCTGGGATAGGAAACTTGGTCTGGGAGAAGGTGGAGTCAGAAAATCAATTAGACCTCCCCTAGCACACCTAAGGGGAGGGACAGTAGGATATGCTATCCAAGCTTCCAATAGCATATTTGGGGTTTCTGGTGAGGTGTAGGTGCTCTCATGTGTTGAGTTGGTTCAACAAGGACCCACTTGAATCTCCTACAGGAGATTGAAAACTCCTCATGCAGTTTTCCTGCTGCCCTGGGAGAGAGAGGTGAGGAAAAGAGAAAGGGGGAATGTCAGATCCCTAAGCATTTTATTTAATTGCAAAGAGGATTCCTAGCTTGAAACTTTGGTTCTTTTTTTTTTTTTTTTTTTTTTTGTCATGGTTGCTACTGTTGCATTGTCTCTGGTTTTTTCTCCCATTTTATCACCCAAGGACCTTTTTCATTTATTTAGTTTTTTTCTCTTTTTCTTTTTCTTGATTGTCCCCCCCCTTTTATTTGCCCCCCCCTTTTTCCCTTTTTTATTTTATTTTCTTTATATAATAGGTGCTGCAGGGTGCATTCACATTTCCTGTGTTTCCTCATCCTCCACTTCCTCTTTTCTGTGTGTATTGATTTTGGCCACCTACTATTCCCTTTCCTCTACATTTTTCTATCCTCCATCATCTACTTTTTCTCTTACATTCCACCTCCCTTCCTTTGGCCCCCCAAATTGTCTGACTTTTTCTTTCTAATACCTTTGTTCTGATTTCTGTCTTTTATCCACTCTTGATATTATTGTCTTTCTTTTCTCTTTCCCTCACTCATGAAAACACTGCCCTTTTAATTCATACTATATTCCTCCCCATATTCAGTTGACTGTCTCATTATAGGAACTCTACTTACTGTTATAACTCTACACAACTTATATGAGTCTAATATCCATTCTCCTAGATCTCATGTTGTTGCTCTGTTAACATTTATTACCAATACTACTTTATACATTGTCTTTTCTTACTCATTTTTTGCTTTCCCTGGCCCTAATATTTTCCTTCAAATTGAACTTAGCCACCAACAAGAAAATGGAGTAAGAAGAACAAAGTGACAAAAAGAAGACATAACACTTACACATGAACAACAACTAATTAATCCCCAAGACTAGACAAAGAAGCTAAGGAACTGATTAAACCCATCAAGATAAAATGATGACCAGACAGCAACAAAAACTACGAACCAAACCAATGATCAGGAAAACATGGCTGAATCCAATGAACAAACTAAAAACCAGGAAGAGGAGCAGAACATCGGACAAGTAATTAAAGCTCTCAAAACATATAGTAGAGACCAACTTAATGAAGTAAAGGAAGAAATTAACAATATGAAGAAAGCACTTGGAGAGAATACAGAAGAAATTGCAGTCATACACAAAAAGATAACAGATATCATGGTGATGAACACCACAGTTCAAAAAATCAAAAATACACTCTCAGCAAATAGCAGCAGATTAAAAGAGGCAGAGGAGAGAATTAGTGACATGGAAGACAGAACATTTGAAATCAAACAAATAGTAGAACTGATCGATAAAAAGATAGAAAAAATCCAGTTGGAACTTAGGGACCTGAATGACAATGCAAAACACACAAACATATGTATTATAGGCATCCCAGAAGGAGAAGAGAAGGGAAAGGAGTCAGAAGGGGTGTTGGAGGAAATAATGGCTGTAAACATCCCAAATCTACTGAGGGAGATGGATGTACATGTCCAGGAAGCACAATGTACCCCAAACACCATAAATCCCAGCAGGCCTACCTCAAGACATATACTTGTCAAATTATCCAATGCTCAAGACAAAGAGAAAATTCTAAAAGCAGCAAGAGAAAGGAGAACCATCACATACAAGGGAGGCTCCATAAAGTTAAGTGCCGATTTTCTCATCTGAAACCATGGAACTACCATGGAAGTTCTCCAGGGCATATATCCAGGGTACATAAAACTGTTTGGATATTTTCATAGTGGTTACAATTAAAAACAACAACTGAGGGAGTGCTGAATTCCTAGCCAGGGGAGTTCTATCACAGTCCCTAAAGGAATGACAACAATCCCCCAAGTGCAACGGCAAAGACCAAAAAAGAAAGAAGGTCCAACAATGAGCCCTTGATACTAATGACTATGCTTGTGAGCCTGTGCACCTGAAATAAGAACAAGGCCTAGAGCTGCAGGGTGCCTAAGAGTTACCTCCTGAGAGCCTCTGTGTTGCTCAAATGTGGCCAGTCTCAAAGCCAAACTCAGCATGTAAATGCGTTGCCTTCCCCCCAGCATGGGATATGACTGCCGGGAATGAGCCTCCCTGGCGCTGAGGGATTACTACCAAGTACCAGCTGATGATGTAACTAGAAAATGACTTGAATAAAAGAGTCAATTCAGACCAGCAGAATATCTCGGTCTACATAAAATATCAGGAATTAAAAATGCTTTTTCACCTGAATCAAAGGGAGAAATGGAAAGGACAAATGAGTTTATATGGCTATGTGTCTCCAAAAAAAGCCAGGAGCTTATCAGAGGTGTTGCCCTTATGCACACCTGAGCAGAGTCCCAGAGAGGGATAAAGTAGATACAACCTCAGGTATTGGTTCTTCTGAGGGCTACAGAGACCCACAGGTTCTATGGTCATGGCAGATGGAGTTCAGTGCCATGTCAGTTGGCCCTACTTTGGAGTTTGTGTTTCTGCGTAATGGAGCTGGGCTCAGATGTGGTCTTTGTTCACAAGCCTCTCCTGTTACTTTTACCAGATCTGTAATTGGTGCTGGGCTTTAGTGTATACCCAGGAGACCTAAATCTCTGGACTGACCATGTGATAGCCAGACCCTGAGCTTCAACAGACTTGAACGCCTACACTCTGGTTTATTGGACTTACTCCACTCAGCTAACATGGAGGTGAAGAAGGTCAACCACCACACCAGGGAGCCAAGAGTGCCTACAACTGAAAACAGGAGAATTTCATCCAGCATCCATGTGGAATCTAAGCCCTCTCTTGATATAGATGTGGAGTGGACACAACCATTCTAAGGTCCACAGGATGAAGGAATAGAATATGGATTAGAGTGGACTTAATGATATTCTGTTCATGAACTATTGTGATTGGTAATCAAAGAAAATGTGGCATTGGTGTGGATAAAGTGGCCATGGTGGCTGCTGGGGGTAGGGAGTGGGAGGAAGAGATGTGATGGGGGGGTGCATTTTCGGGACTTGGAGTTGGCCTGGGTGGTACTGCGGAGACAGTTACCAGACATTGTATGTCCTCCCATGGCCCACTGGTTGGACTACGGGAGAGTGTGGGCTATGGTGTGGACCATTGACCATGAAGTGCAGCGGTGCTCAGAGATGTATTCACCAAGTGCAATTAATGTCTCATGGTGATGGAGGAGGTTGTTGTTATGGGGGGAGGAGTGGGATGAGGGGGTTGGAGGATATATGGGGACCTCATATTTTTTAATGTAACATTAAAAATTAAAGTGAAGGCCTAAAAAAATATACACTTGGCTGGGTCCATGTAATGTTGATGATTTTCATAACCCAGTCATACCTTGTTATTTACGACTTGTTTGAAGGAATGATCTGGTTCATTGTCCCCATCTCCTGTGTGATCTGTAACAACATCATGGACTATATGTTTGGTTTTTTCTTTAGCTCAACCCTGCTCATCAAGCTCTCTCCAAAGAAGACCTGGAAAGGTTTCATCAGGGGCTTTTTCCCCACTGTAGTGCTTGGCCTTCTACTGTCCTACATGATGTTTGGGTATAGATGCTTCATCTGTCCCATGGAGTATAGAAATGATACCAACAGCTTCACTGTGGACTGTGAGCCCTCAGACCTGTTTTGCCTGCAGGAGTACAGCATTCCAGGGGTGGTCCAGTCAGCCACTGGCTGGAAAACAGTCCAGATGTACCCATTCCAGATTCACAGCTTTCCTTTCTCCATCTTCACTTCACTCATTGGCCCTTTTGGAGGGTTCTTTGCAAGCAGATTCAAATGAGCCTTTAAAGTCAAAGACTTTGCCAACACCTTTCCTGGCCATGGAGGTATCATGGATTACTTTGACAGCCAGTACCTGATGGCCATTTTCATCAATGTCTACATCGCCACCTTTATGAGGACCCCCAAATCGAGCAAGTTGATTCATCAGCTCCTCACCTTGAGTCCAGAGCAGCAGCTCCACCTCTTCAACATGCTCAAGCCTCACCTGATGGAAAGGGATGCTCACAGCCACCACGGAGGATGAGTAGGGGTTGGGGGAGCAAGAGCAGGATTGAGCAAGGGGCAGGTTCCCTAGGTGAGCCCGGCTGCAGTGACTTAGATGATGACAAGGCTGCCACTCACTTTTTCTTTTTTCTTTTTGTAGTATTTTTTCATTGAGAGTTTTTAAAAAATCTGTACATACAGTCTGTTTGTTTATGGTTTGGGTTATGTGAGTAAACTACAGCTTTGAGTTGGAAAGATGTCACAGTTGATAAAACCATTTGGGCTTTTTAAACAAACAAGAAAATTTAACGACCCAGAAGACAGTGTTGCCTAGTGTGGGAGTTTCTGCTTGCTGGTTCTAGTCCCCCTCAAGTGAACTGTTTCTGGGTTCAACAAGGGCAGGGAGCCTGCCAGCAGGAAGGACGGGGAAGTGCACAGCTTGGCTGTCTTTGCTGCTCTGGAGAGTTGTCACCTGCCTACTTCTCTAGTAACACTTGCCTTGTTTTTTGGGAAGGTTGCCTTCTACTAGGCTGGAGGGATGAGGGCATATTAGTCATAGAAGCATTTTACCTGCACCCAAATTCTGCAAAGTAAGCCCTGCTTTATAACAACTTAGTTTCACCTTATATTATCACAGGCTGAAAGTTTCCCATTTTTAATTTTGCAAAAGCATGAAAAATTATCATTTTCTGAAAAAAAAAACCACTGTACTATTTCAAATGTATGCAATAGGCTGTACTGTAAGTGAGCTCTTTCCTACATTTTTAAGGTTCAAGTGTCCTCTGTAGGGCAGTCCAGCTGCCTATGGTGTCAAGGATGGCTGTTGAAGTGTGAGCAGCACACTTGCTGCTGCTGGCTTGTTCCTGGGAGCATTCCCAGGAGGCAGGGAGCAGAGAGAATTAGCTTCTGGTCTGTGCACTCTTTTTCCAACCCACCATTAGTTGCCATATTGCATATTTAAGGTATGTGTCTATGTATTTGTGTTTAAAAACCCCGTATTTCTTGTAGTGATTTCAATTGTACAATGATTACTTCCTTTTCACCACAAAGTCCTGCTTTAAATCTATGGAAAACCAAACTCAATCAGAAGTTTGACTGTTCTGAAGATTAAATGTATACTTTTATATTCTGTGAAAAAAATTAAGAATTATACAGCATAATCAAGTGGGTTTTATCCCAGGTTTGCAAGGGTATTTCAACACAAGAAAACCAATTAGTGTAATAAACCACATTGATACACTGAAAAAGAAAAATCACATGATCCTCTCTATTGATGTAGAAAAGGCATTTGACAAAGTACCGCATCCTTTCTTAGTGAAAACACAGCAAAAGATAGGAATAGAAGGAAACTTTCTCAATATGGTAAAGTGCATATATGAGAAACCTACATCTAGCATTGTACTCAACAGTGAAAGACTGAATGCTTTCCTGCCGAGATCAGGAGAAAAGCGAGGATGCCCACTGTCACCATTATTATTCAGTATTGTGCTAGAATTTCTAGCTAGAGAAATAAAAGGCACTTAAATAGGAAAGGAAGAAGTAAAACTTGCATTATTTGCTGATGACATGATCCTATGTCTCGAAAATCCTGAAAAATCTACAACAAAACTCCTAGAATTATTAGACAATCTCAGCAAAGTTGCAGGATACAAAATTAATATGCCAAAGGAAATGGCATTGCTAATCTTTATTATTTCTTTCCTTTTTTTGCTTTGGGAGAAGTTTGCTGTTCTTTTACAAGTTTCTCTAGTTGTTCAGTTAAATCTTTGAGTTTTAACTATTTCTTCTTTTTTAATATAGGCATTTAGGGTTATAAATTTCTCTCTCAAGACTGCCTTTGCTGTATTCCATAAGTTTTGATAAGTTGTTTTCTTGTTTTCATTTGTTTCAATATATTTACTAATTTCAACTAAAATTTCTTCTTTGACCCACTGATTATTTAGAAGTGTGTTGTTTAGCCTCCACAGATTTGTAGAATTTCCCCTTTCTTGTCTATTATTTATTTTTTAAAAGATTTGTTTTATTTATTTCATGCAGAGCAGCTCTCCTTGCAGGATTCAGTCCTTGCTCATGGGGCTCCCCTATATGGGGGACACCCCTGCATGGCACGGCACTCCTTGTGCACAGCAGCACTGCGTATGGGCCAGCTCACCACACAGGTCAGGAGGCCGTGGGTTTGAACCCTGGACCCTCCATATGGTAGGCAGATGCTCTATCAGTTGAGCCACATCTGCTTCCCTCTTGTCTATTATAGATGTCCAATTTCATTTCATTATGATCTGAGAAGGTGCTTTGAATAATTTCAATCTTTTTATACTTATTGAGACCTTCCTTATGACCCAATATATGATCTATCCTGGAGAAAGAGCCATGAGCACTTGAAAAGAATGTATAACTCATTGGTATTAGTCAGGGTTCTCTAGGGAAATAGAATCAACAAGAGATATCTGTCAAAAGTATGAGAGTCTATAAGAGTCTCTCATGCAGCCATGGGGATGCACAAGTCCAGGTTCTGCAGGCAGGCTGCAACCAGGGGCTGCAATGAAAGTCCAATGAAGGTTCTTGATGAGTTCTGGGAGATGTTGGCTGTCCAAAGATGAGCTGGGAAATTCTCTCTCAATGCTGGACTCATTTCCCCTTTTAAGGCATTCAACTGATTGGGTTAAGCATCACTCATTGCTGATGGCAATCTCCCTGATTTATGTAATTATAACCAACTATCTATGATTTGCTGTATCCTGTAAGTTTTGATAAGTTGTTTTCTTGTTTTCATTTGTCTCAATATATTTACTAATTTCAACTAAAATTTCTTCTTTGACCCACTGATTATTTAGGAGTGTGTTGTTTAGCCTCTACAGATTTGTAAAATTTCCCCTTTCTTGTCTATTATTTATTTTTAAAATATTTGTTTTATTTATTTCATCCCTTGTATGTGATGGTTTGCTTCTCCCTTACTGCTTTCAGAATTTTCTCTTTATCTTTGCCATTTGACAATCTGTGCAGCATGTGTCTTGGAATAGGTCAATTCAGACT
The DNA here is from genome assembly GCF_030445035.2 of Dasypus novemcinctus. NCBI lineage: Eukaryota > Metazoa > Chordata > Mammalia > Cingulata > Dasypodidae > Dasypus > Dasypus novemcinctus. The sequence continues at coordinate 40,774,090 of NC_080683.1, read as the reverse complement.
TATTCCGATTGGGGTACAGTGCCCTTCTTGGACATGTAAGTTCATTTCTTTCATGAGAGTTGGGAAATTTGCAGCTGTTATTTCCTCAAACATTCTTTTCATTCCCTGTTCTCTTCTCTTCTTTTCTTTCTAGAACTCCCATGACATGTATGCTGTTGCATTTCACATTGTCATTCAACTCCCTGATCCCCTGCTCAATTTTTTCCGACCTTTTCTCTCTTTAATTTCAGCTGTTCTGTCTTTGGTATCACTTATTCTTCCTTCTATCATTTCGAGTCTCATGTTGTGCACCTCTAATGTGTTTTTAATCTCACTTATTGTGTCTTTCATTCCCATGAGCTCTGTTATTTACTTTTCAGGATTTCAAACTCTTCCTTATGCTAACTCAATGTCTTCTTTTTCTTTCCTCAAAGATCTATTTTTATTTATTTATTTCTCCACCCTTCCCCCTGTTGTCTGCTCTTTGTGTCCCCCCACTGTGTATTCCCCTGTGTCTGCTTATATTCTCACCAGGCAGCTCTGGGAACCAATCCTGGGACCTGCCAGAGTGGAAGAGAGTTGATCATTCTCTTGCACTACCTCAGCCCCCTGATCTGCTGTATCCTTTATTATTCCCTCCTTTGTATCTCTTTTTGTTCCATCATCTTGCCACACCAGCTCTCCACATGGGCCAGCACTCCTGTGCTAGGCTGCACTCCTGCATAGGGCAGCACTCCTGCGCAAGCAGTACTCTGTGCAGGCCAGCACTCTGCATGGGCCAAATTGCCTTCACCAGGAGGTCCTGGGCCTGAAACCCTAAACATCCTATGTTGTTTATCTCTTTAAGCATATTGTCTTTCAACTCATTAATTTGATTTTGGAAATTTGTGAGCACCTTGTTAATTAATTATCTCAAATCCTGCATCTCCACTGGGGCTTTGATATATTCCTTTTACTGGGCCATGTCCTCCATTTTCTTAGCGTGGCTAGCAATTTTTTCCTGATGTCTAGGCATCTGATTAGGATGGTAGTTTACTCAGATGCTCAATTTCCTTCTCTTTTGTAGGGATTTAGTGGTAGTAGTCTGTGTGTTAACTGCTGCTCTTTGATTCTTGTTTTAAACTGGATCATTAGAATTGTCCCTGTTAGTACTCAAAACTGGGCTCTGGACCCAGTAATGGGGTTGCACACCTACTTCCTAGGATCTGGAGAGGGACGCTACAAAGGTCAGAAAAATTCTCTTATTTACTTTTAATTTTCTCACCTGTACTTCCTTGGTCTGCCAGAAAATGGCACTCTTTGGCAACCCCCTCAGTTCAATTCCTAGTTAGAATGTGTTTGCTGCAACACAGACTCAATCAATGTGATAGAGGTTCTTGTCTGGAGGCTAAGAGCCTCGTAATTCAAACTTTTTTGCAGACAGTTCTCCAGCCTTCTTTGGCTGCCCCCTCTCTTTTACCAGGCAGGAAATAATTCCACTCCCCTCTGCATCCTCAGCAGTCAGTTCTGGTTAGTAGAGAGGAATATTGGGAGAGTAGAATCTCTTTAGTTCCTTGCTGGCTCCCAAGGCAGAAAATGGCATGGCCTCACTTGGCCTTGAAGGGTTCATGGGACACAGCAGACCAAATGTGTGGGTCAGCCTTTCATTTGTGTTCCTCTCTCTCCCCTTTCCAGAGGGGGGGTGGAGGAGAGTGGATCCCTGGAGCTCCCTTTGTCTGTAGTCTGCTCAGAGGCCTGAGAATTCTAAAAAGTCTTTAGTGTGAGGGAGAGGGCTGGCAGTAACAGCTGCTGGTTTCAATTTACAGTTCAGCCGTTGTGATTCTCCTTTTTCCTCTCTCTTTTGTGGGGTGTCCAGTCTTTGCCTTGTGTCCTAAACCCTAGAAGATCTTTTTCCAGGATAAGACTTTCTTCACTGTTGAAAGCAATCTTCAGTTGATTGTAGATCTAATCAGCCACAGATGTAATCAATTTACTGATTATTTAAATCCACAGAATATTCTCACAGTAACAGTTAGGCCATTGCTTGCTTGACCAAACAACTGGACACCAAAACCTGTGCAAGCTAACACATGAACTTAACCATTTCACTTTATATCACTGCTTTGTACCCAAGCTACTTAGGTTTGGCAACTAGAATTGAGTCTGACCCTCTAGGTATTTGCCCAGCATAGAGAAGATTGGGGCAATTTATCTTTTTTTGATCAGTATATAATACTTCCATAATCTACAATCCATTCAGTTAATAGCAATTGTATCATCCTGTTGGCTTATAGTGTGCTTGTGCCAACATCCTAGGGCTTTTTCATATAAGCTGCTGTCACACTATTGCTTTTCAATTCTCTATCCAAGCAGTTGATTATTTGAACTTGATATTAGGACTTCACATTCATTCTTATAAATTAATCTTGTAGTTTTGACTCATTCTTTTGGGACTGAATATTTTAAAACTCCAGAATCCATTCAGTTATAAATTAAATATCCCATCCAATTTTGATTTACCTATGGATATAATAATCAAGTACACATTTGGTGAAGGCCATATCCTGGTTTGGGGAGCCTGAAGCTTAATAGATAATTCTAGGGATCCTCTTTAAGAAAAAGAGCACCAAAATATCTTTTACAAATTTCATAAAAGCAACACTAGGCTTTCTCAGAAAGCTTTGAAAGTGAGCTGGGGAAGTAAAGGACCCTGAAATTTAATCATCATTAACGTTACAGTAATTCTGTTGCTGAACTTGGGATATGATATATAAGAAATTGAGGAGTTGAAGTGTCACAAAAGAAGGTCCAATAAAAATTAAAAAAAAATAAAAACTAGCTTCATAAATGACAGTATAGGAAGAAGAATATGAGAAGAGATGAGTAAAAAGTGTTACCCACAAAGCTAAAATCAGAAGCCTGGGTGAAATAAGGAGTTACAGAAGGCTTAACATCCAGTCCTTACTAAATCTTCCAGATTATGAATGAAAATTATAAACCAAACAGGGCTACTAGAAAGTTGAGTTTTTTGTTTTTTTTTAAAGATTTATTTATTTTTCCCCCTCCTACCTCACTGTCTGCTTTCTGTGTCCATTTGCTGTGTGTTCTTCTGTGTCTGCTTGTATTCTCATTCGGCATCTCTGGGAACAGATCCTGGGCCCTCCCAGAGTGGGCAAGAGGTGATCATTCTCTTGCACCACCTCAGCTCCTTGATCTGCTGTGTCTCTTATTGTATCTCCTATGTGTCTCTTTTTGTTGTGTCATCTTGCCTTGCCAGCTCTGTACATGGGCCAGCACTCCTGTGTGGGGCAGCACTCCTGTGTGGGGCAACACTCCTGCATGGGGCAGCACTCCACGCAGGCCAGCACTCCGCATGGGCCAGTTCACCACATGGGCCAGCTTGCCTTCACCAGGAGGCCTTGGGCATTGAACCCTGGACCTCCTATATGGTAGACAGGAGCCCACTTGCTTGAGCCACATCTGCTTCCCTAAAGTTAAGTGTTAAGGAGTTCATTAAGAAAATCAAGGTTCTGCTTGAAATTTTCTCTTTTCTTTCATTCTTTTATAGTCCTGTTATTTTGGTCAGCAAATTCTTTTCAAACTATTAACTGGACTTTATGCAAAGCAATCCATCCCATGCTAAAAGCCCATCTTTCTAATGACATATTTTTTTAAATCAAAAACACACATTTGTGCTTTCTTTCAGTACAATCATAATATAACTTTTTCTTTTACTATCACGATCATAAACTTGAAGAAGACTTAAAAAACATTTATATACCTAGCTTTTGTTAGCTACTCAGGACTCTGAAGTCTTGAGAACTATGTTTCATATTCATTCTTAGATTTTTATGACTCCTCATTATTGGATTGAACCCAAACTGTCACAGAGCATTTGACAAAACTCATGAAGCCCACCTTTTGAGCCATTTCTGCTGATTCATATAGGAGATACAATTTTATAACCAGCAAGTATTCTTTGATGATACATAAATCTGAGGTGATGAAGTTGATGAATCAAGATGTGGGTTGCACTAGTCTTGTCAAATGTTCTGAGACACTTGGGAGTGTCTGGGATTATCATTTTTTCTAAGATGTCAGACTACCAAATATGTAAAACCATGTAATTAATGGGAGAGATCCTGACTGCTGGAACTAATGTGACACAACATTTAATCCCTGTCCCTCATGTATGGGGAAGTTGAGGCATCAGTGTGTGAAAGTTTACCAGCGTGGATGGAAAGGCATATAAGCATAGACTTCAAAAGTACACATGCAAAAATAAATAAATTAACTAAATAATTTTTTAACAAGTTCACATGTAGGGGAGTGGATGTAACTCAAGTGGTTGAGCATCTGCTCCCCATGTTCCAGCTTTAATCCCTGATACCTCCTAAAAACAAACAAACCAACAAATAAAAAAACAATTCATTGTGGAGTAGATGTAGCTCAGTGGTTGAGTGCCTGCTTCCTATTTACGAGTTCTTGAGTTCATTCCTCAATACCTCCTGAAAAAAAAATGTACACACACAAAACCTGAAAGACACATAATGCTATAAAATACACAAATAGATTAATGTGTTTTTTTAAAAAAATTATTTATTTCTCTCCCATTTCCCCCCACCCCGGTTGTCTGTTCTCTGCGTCTATTTGCTGCGTCTTCTTTGTCCGCTTCTGTTGTCGTCAGCGGCATGGGAATCTGTGTTTCTTTTTGTTACGTCATCTTGTGTCAGCTCTCCGTGTGTGCGGCACCATTCCTGAGCAGGCTGCACTTTCTTTTGCGCTGGGTGACTCTCCTTATGGGGCGCACTCCTTGCGCGTGGGGTTCCCCTATGTGGGGGACACCCCTGCATGGCATGGCACTCCTTGCGTGCAGCAGCACTGCGCATGGGCCAGCTCCACATGGGTCAAGGAGGCCTGGGATTTGAACCATGGACCTCCCATGTGGTAGATGGACACCCTAACCACTGGGCCAAGTCTGCCGCCCAACATTTAGATTCTGGTTCTTTAGACTACGTAACGTATGGGAAAAGCCACAATAGGAGAATTTTAGCTCATGTTTTGTTCCCTACCCTGAATTTTATTAAACACCCCTAACCATCTTGATTGAATAAAAAGTTGTATGTGTACTCCAATAAATTTTGCCTAATATTTGAGAAACTGGGCCCCTTTGTTACAAGTTTCCACAACCCACCTTTCAAAATATACATGTACCACTCTCCAGCAGACAGCCACACTTGGTGGGCAATGGAGCTTCCTCCTGGACCATCAGAGCAAGTGCTCTCACCGCCAACACTTATTTTCTGCCAGGCAGCTTGTTTATTGAAATCTGGAGTTTGCTGTTGTCTGACGAATCTTCCCAATATTGTGAAACAGATCGCCAAACAGAGGGATTGCTGATCATCAAGGGAATGGTGTGAGAAAGTGGAAAGGAAATGTGCTGTGATTCACTGCCATTGGCTGCTCCTTTTCCTGATATTCAGTAGAGATGGCAAGCTTCATAACTATCCCGCAACAGAGTGTTATCAACCACCATCACTTAGCTTTTTCTTATAAGAGGAAATAAGAATCTCTGGTTAGTGCCTAAATATTTTTTCCTATAAATTCTTCAGAAGCTGCATATTTACCCTCTGCAAACTGAACCTCACACTTATTTTGTGATGGTCTCTTTTCTGCTGAATCACATTAGTTTATTCTCTGACTTTTAAAAAAGTACTATCATTCCCCTCCACAACCTCAAAATTATTTTCTTCATGAATTTCTCCCCTCAATTGCAGAACTTTCTTGTTTTTGCAGTGCACATGACCATTGACAAGGCAACTATTATTTCTAATTATTGTGATGGATTATATTAATATTAATACCATTTACCAGTGCCAGGCCCTGTACAAAGTACCTAAGATATATTACCTTGTTTAAATCTTTACATTAATCATGAGAATAGGTACTATTATCCCAATTTACAGCTGAGGCAACTGAGGTACAGAGGGGCTGAGTGAAGTGATGAATTGAAACAACATTAAAAGGGGAACTCTACAGACAATAGCAACAAGAGCAAACCTTTTCATGGACTGCTTGTTATGCTGACTGGTCCATGTCATTTGTTCTCCTCATTGTAATATCTAATTTTTGACATGACCACACTGGTATATGTCATGAGAGGAACATTCCTTTTTTTAGCTTTAAGGGCCACATTGCTTTGTGAAGAGACTCCTGGTGACCATCCATAGCCCAGATTTCAGAACTCTAAAGCAAGGATCTCTTTACAACAATGAATTCTATATCAAATCGACTCCTGTTTAATAGCTGAAAAATCACTTTCTTTGGGATTACAGGGGACAGTTTCCATTCAAAAAGAAGTTTCAGAGAGCTCTTGTTGCTTTAAAAGGGATGGAAAATATAGTTGGGTTTAAATGCTCACATAGTACTGCACTCAGTTTCAAAGACCCCCTTGCACCCTTTTGGCTGTTGCATGACTTAATCTCTAAAGCTGCCTGCAGTGTAGGGATAGTCTCTGTTACATAGTGGTTAAGTGTGCAGGCTCTCAAGTTACCTTGTACCCTCCCTTCATCACATGTGAAGCTTGAGTGGATTTCTTACCATATCTCATAAAATTGTTGCATAGATTTATTAAAATAATATATATATAAAGCATTTAGTAAAGTGCCTGACTTATCAGAAGCACTCAAAAATATTAGACTCTATCACCATCATTAGTATTAAGCATATACTTACACTCCTTGATGCAGGACACAGTGATTTAGAGAGTGGGTTCCAGAGCCGGTTCCACATTTGCTGGCTTGTGTGACTTGAAGAAAGCTCCTTAACCTGCTTGACTTTCAGCTTCCTTATCTGTATAGTGGAGACAATAAGAGTACGTACTTTATAGGGTAGTGGGAAATTATTTGAATTAGATAATATACGTAAAGCACTTGCTTAAAAACTCAATGACTATAGCTATTGTTATTCTTATCTTAAAGCTTTCCTTCCCGTATCCGTCTATGATATTTTTCTCCCATTAACGTGTAATGAGTATACCATTTATTTCAGCAAATAGCACATGTTGAGCTGCATGATTTATCTTGTTATATGTATATCTTCCCTTCTCCCCCCATCTAGGTTGTAAGTCCCTGGATGGAACTGTTTGTTAACAGTGCCTTTCACATAAACTGTCCTACACATATCTTCATCTAATAAATACTTGTATGTGATTGGTTGTGGGGTGCATATACTACATGTATAAGAACACTCAGGGACATCATCGTGTTTTATTGAATGAGTAGTAAAATCTTCGTTTATTAAACACACGTTTTAAGCACCCACTGTGTGCCAGGCACTTTTTTAGGCCCTGGAGTTATCACAGCAAACAAAGAGGATTCATTTCAAAGAATGAGGCTTTGCCTATTTCCCTTCTGTGGCACTTTGGGGTTGAGAACATGCTGGTGAAATGAAAAGTGAAAGTGGGATGATGGGGCTGAAAAATTGTTGGTGTTGAGATGGTGAGACAGAACACATGAGAGGTCAAGATGTCAATTATGTTACAGGGAAGCCTGAGGCGTTGTTCTTTCAAGTCATGAACTGCTGCATCATGTTCCCTTTAGTGTCTGAGATTTTTGATTGCCTTTCTCATTACGGCAATTCTGCCCCCCGTCCTGCCTGTCTCCTTTTCCATCAATCATCCCTACGGCACTTTTGGACTTCTCATAGTGATTCAGATGATGGCCTAAATTGTGTCTCTCCTTTGTGTTTATCTGATATTTTCATGTCATAAAAGAGAGAGAGAGAGAGAAATGGTCTAGCCATTCTTAGGATCCAAAATTATTGATCAGAGGTAATCTATAAAAGAAAGGTGAGGCTGGGGTAATTAAATCCACTGCATATGCTGTTTTAGTTCATATAATCACTATCTGTATAGTTTCTGAAGTCAAATCTATGCTTAAAGTACCAAATAAAATGCACAGTACTACATATGAATGGATCATTTGAATTCTCTTGGTATTGTTTGGTAGAGAATAGGGGTGGAGAGGATAGATTACAAGATAATGAGATGTTCTTGAAAGCAGACATGTAAGCTTCTGGACAGCCAGGGACTGAGGGGGGCTTTTCCCCAGGATCAGTGAAAAATCTGCAGAGAGATGTTCCATTTTATTCATAAGAATTTTGGGCTGACATGCTGCACAACTATAGTTCTATCATCTTCCAATTTTATCATATAATTTCTCTCATCTAGCATTATCTGTTTCCTGTTATTTTCCATTCATTTCTTTGTATCCTGAGGCATGGATTATGATATTCAAATATTTAATATTTGCTAGAAAAATTAGTAGTACTGAATAACATCCTTATTGATCCCTCTGATGTTTAATGGCATAAAGATACTGTTTCAGCTTCTACTTCCAGTTCTGATCTAGCCAGTCCCTCTATTTCCATCTCTCCCACTGCAAAAGGGATGAACCTTAGCAGTCTTCTCTTTCTTTCCCCAACCATCTCTACTCCTTCTGAATAACATACCCAAAAGGAAAAATCCAATGCCTATTTCTTTCCATAGTGCCTCAAGTACAAATGGGGCATAGTCCCTCCTAAGTACAAATGGGACATTTCCAAACATACATTATATACTCATAAAGCTGAGACTGGGCTTAATCTATAAACTTAAAATATTTCAGTGGAACTCACTGAAAACCCACAGGAAGTCAAACAGTTTACTTTAACATTAAAAAGAAGACAGATTATGAGGTTGAGTGGCTGTATATTAAACATACATTATAGCCAAGTCTAATATGTTGCCAGTCATCAGATATTTTCAGCTTGGCCAAGTCAACAAGCACATTGGAAGTCTTATAAAAAATACAGAATAAATTTAGGATGTTGGGTTTGAGGTGGCAGTGACGGGAATCCTGGAATTCTTCCCTTTTCTGTAGCTGACTTTCAGGAGTCATGACTGAGGATATTCCATCATGTCTATAAAAATCTAATTGATTCTTTAAGATTTTGGAAGATCAAATTACCCAGTGTAATGATTTATTTTTAGGCCTTGGCTGATTGCATTAGTTGTTAATGATAATCCAATAACTGATTTCTTAAAATTTGATTCATGACAGAGATTTGTATGTTTATGTTATTTTAGGGCAGCAATTTAGAACTTCATTTTTAGTATTAGAGTACAGAATATTTTAAAACAAAATGTTAAATGGAAAATTATCAAACTCATAAACAAGGGGCTACTCTCCTGCTTCCCATGACATTCCCTGGGACACATATGAAGAACCCCAGAGCTCTGTCAACAAAAGTTTCAAATTCACTATCCCAGGATTTAAATTCCTAACAGCCTACATAGACCAGTGGTCATGAGGACAAGATCTGAAGGCAGATGGATTTATTGGTCTTGTGAACTTGGGCAAGTCATTCAACATTCTATGCTTCATGTGGTAGTTTGAAGCTGTATGAACCCCAGAAAAATATGTTCTTAAGTTTCACTAATTCAATGGTTTATACCCATTGTAAATAGGATGTTTTGATGAGGTTACCTCAGGTAAGGTAAAAGGATTAAGGATATGGGGATTTTCCAGCTTCTTTCTGTTATGTACTTTCAGTTTAATGATATTGTGTTCTGACAACTTATTTTGTATGACATCTATTCTTTTTATTTTTTAAGGTGTGCTTTAGGGCCTAGAATGTAGTCTACCTCAGTGAATGTTCCATGTCAGCTTTAGAAAAATGTGTCTTCTGCTGTTGTTGAATGAAATATTCTATAAATTAGATCCACCTGATGGATGGTGCTGCATAGTTTAACTATATTCTTATGGATTTTCTATCTCCTGGTTTCACTGATTTCTGATAGAAGGATGTTGAAGTCTCTACCATGTTTTAAACTGTTTTCAATTCATTGCATTTGTTCTTTTTTTTCCTTTTTCTGTATTCCTGGTTTTAATTGAGAATTTTATATGATTTCATTTTATCTCAATTTATCAATTATACTTATTTAAACATTTTATAGTGACTGCTTAGTTTCTAATGTTCATTTTTAATTAATCTACATCAATCTTCAAATAACACCATACTGCTTCACAGTTTATATAGATATCTCAGAGTATTCTCAATTCCTTATTCCTGTCTCTTATTAAATTTCTGTCATCATTTCACTTAACCATATACTATATTTTCCCAAAGCATTGTTTTTAATGTTAATGTGCATAAGCAATTACCACAATTACTAGATCAATTAAGAATAAGAAAAATATTTTTTAACCTTCATTTATTCCTTTCCTTAAGCTCCTGCTTTCTTTATGTGGATGTTTCTGACCTGTATCACTTTCCTTATTCCTGAAGAATTCTTTTAACATTTCTTACAGGGCAGGTCTACTGACAGTGATTTTTTCCTCAGAATTTATTTGCCTATGTCTTTACATAGCCTTTACATTTGAAGGCTAAATTTGTACAAAACAGAATTGTAGGTTAGTGGGTTTTTTCTTTGAAAACTCCCAATATTTCACTACATTCTTCTTGCTTGCATGGTTTCAAATGAGATGTCTACTGCAAATCTTATCTTTGTTTTTCTATAGTTAGTGTATTATTTTTCCACCTCTTCATATCAGATTGAAAAGTTTCTATGGAAAAAATTTCAATCTCACTGATTCTACCTCTGCTGTGTTAAGTCAACTGATGAGCCTAAAAGCCTTCATTTCTGTTACAATATTTTTTTTATTTTTTGAATTTTCTTTTGATTCTTTCTTAGTGTTATACTAACTCTGCTAACATTACCCATTTTTTTTGCTTGTTATTTAAATTTGTTCTAATATAGCCCATATATATTAATCAGAGTGATTTTAAATTCCCTATCAATTTCAAAATCTGTGTTATATCTGAGTTGGGTTCTAATGTTTTTCTCTTTAGACTTTATTTTTCCACATTATTTTATGGTGCCATATAATTTTTGTAGAAAGATAGACATGATGTATGGGGTCGCAGAAACTGAGGTATATAGGCCTTTGATGTGAGGTTTTATGTTAATCTGGCTTGGAAATAGGCTGTGTTTAATGTTTTCTATAGCTATAGGTGCCAGTAATTCTGTTTCCTCTGGTGTCTTTTTTTTGTTTGTTTCTGCTGTTGTCTTTGGGTTTCCCTAAGTGCTCCTTCTTAGGGAACCCACTGTTACACCAGAGCTCTGTTGATGTGATGGTAAGGTATGGGGCAGAGAAGTGTTCTACACACTTATGATTAAATCTCAGTCTTTCTGTGGTCCTGTGTTCCTGGGCGTGACTGGGACCTTCCAAGTGAGATATAAGGCTAGGGAGGGCTGAAGTCAGAGAAATGCCTTTCCCTTAGGTCAAATAAGGATCTTTTAATATCTTTTCCCTTGTAAAGCAGCACATTGTTATGGAAGAAGCTCAGGACTTATATTTAAATGGCTACTTTTCTCCTCCTAACAGAAACAAGAGGTGATTTTCTTAGATCTTCACCATAAGAGTTCCTGGAGGAAAAATTCATGAATATTTGGAGGGCCCCCTTAAGACTGGACCCCCACAGGTGTTCTCACTTTCAAACTAGCCCTTAGTCAGCCTGCAGCAACTTGCCAAAATTACCATTTAAGTGTTCCTACCAGTTTATGACTTCAATAGTTTATGATTCATGTTAGCTAGTCTCAGCAGTGATTCCCTGTATTTGGCATTCTCTTCAAATTTCAGAGTGGTGGTTTGCCTTCTTACTTCAATTCTCTGATATGTCTATGAAAAGTCATCGGTTTTCAGTTTGTTCAGCTTTTTCTTATAAGGATGTCAGTGTTAGGGCTATACCTAGAACAGGGGTTCTGAACTAGGGGTCCATGAGCTTGAGTTGAAATTCAAAAAACCATTATTCTTGTGGGGACATGTTGGTGTGTGTATGATATATTTATTAAATAATACACAGAATAGCTTGGACTTAGTAAGAGGTGTGTGGTTTTCACCTGACTGGCAAAGGGGTCCATGGAACAAAAAAGGTTAAGAATCCCTGACCTAGAAGTTTGAATATATTTTTTATAAATTAAAAAAAATAAGCCTTTTTCTTTTCTTCAATATTGTTACTAATATAAATTATTCATAGTCTTAATCATGAAGATTTGTGGAGAGAGCAGATCAGCTGAGCCCTGAGAGAATCAAGCCCAGGGAGAGAGATGAGACTTATCCCAGCCTACAGCTGATATTGTAAGAAGTTGGGTCCATGGAGATTTAAGAGGAAGAGAAACCCTGAACTCTTGCAAGTATGGGCAGCCATATTGTTCCAATATGAGGCCACAGGCTTTGGTAAGGAAAGTAACTTACACTTTATGGCCTGGTCACTGTAAACTTCTACCCCAAATAAATACACTTTCTAAAAACTAACTGATTTCTAGTATTTTGCATCAGCACCCCTTTAGTTGACTAATACAAACCATTTCTGTTACAATTTGATTCCACTAAGAAGAGTTATACATTAACATCTGGGATGCTGTCAGTTCCTATGAGTTATATCATCAGATTTTTAAATTTTTTCCTGTTGATTACCAAGTGATATCCTTGAAGCTTACTCTTTTGTCTGAAGAGATTAGTATAAGCTAATTTGAAAAGCAAATAAAATGCTTCCATAAACATTAATGGTTAATTGACACTATAGTTCTGTGGATCACATTGATAAGAAATTCAAGTATCATCATTCCAAGCAATTTTTAAAAATTCTCTATGTGTTAGTTATCTATTGCTGCATTTGAAAACACCAAAATTTAGTAGCTTAAAATGGCAATGATCATTTCTTATCTCTCATGGTTTCTGCAGGTCAGGAATTTGGGAAGGGCTTAGCCAGGCAATTCTTTTTAGTGTCTCTCATGCAGCTGTAGTCTCAAAGCTTGCCTGGGGATGGAGGATCTTTTGTAAGGTGACTTACTAACATGGTGGCATGTTGGTCAGAAACCTCAGCTCCTTGCACCTGAGGTTCTCCATGGGGTATCTTGAGCATCCTCATGGCATAATGGCTAGCTTCCCCCACAGTAAGTGAATCAAATACCCAAAGCCCAAGTTGGAAACTGCAATGTCTTTTATAACCTACCCTTGAAACTTATGGTAACTTCCACTGCATTCTATTAATCAAAGGTGTCAGCCTTGATTCAAATGGGAGAGCTCTTGCAAGGAAATAAATAGCAGGAGGCATGGATCATTAGGGTTCAACTTGGAGGCTGACTACCACTCATATATCCTTTTCTTACTTTTAGAGAGGTATATAATATCTTTCAATACAAAAAAAAAGTTTATTTTCCATGAATCGCATTTCCCTTCACAACAATTCCTTAGAAGTAATCCGATCTCTATTGTTCAACATTTTTTTTAAATTTTTAATTATTTTATCTTTCTATAGTACCAATAGCCTAATGGTTTAAATTATATGGTTTTTCTCTCTTTAATATTTTTCCTAAAATTTAAGTGGAAAAAGGTCTCTCTGTAATAGTGATGAAAATCTAGTCAGAGTCATCTACTCAAACTCAGTCTGTGTCTTCAAGAATACAGTCTTTGGCTGTATTTCCCAAGGGATTATATTCTGTGCAAAAAGTTCCAAGGTCACAAACAGTTGTGATATTTTGTCTTTACAAAGTTAAACATGCTTTTTTGTTTTCTGGCTGTCTATTTTCACAGCCTTAGCCTTTAATATACTATGGTCACTACTGTCTCCAAGAGGAGTATAGAATATGCAGTTTCCCAAACTTTTTGGAATATGGAACATTTTGCCTTCGGGACATTTTCCACTGGTATTTCATGAAACATACTTTAGGAAGTGCTAAATATTTTATTTCATCCACATCTTCTCTGTTTAGTATTACCAGCAGTGTTGAGGTCTAAACCAACCCCAGCATCCACCAAGGCCCCCTGCAATTCAAGGATTCCTCTTTCCTACAGCCAGGATGTTATTTTTTAAATGCAAATCTGATTCTATCACCTAGATACTTATTATCTTCAAATAGCCTTTCAGTTTTTCTTACAAACCAGTCTCCTTAATTAGACGTTGCATGGTCCTCTCATGTCTCACTAGCCTTATACCTTGCACCCCTTTCTCACTCTCTCTGCACTCGGGCACAGTAGCCATCTCTCAATATCTACTACTTGTCATGCTACTGTCACCACAAGGATTTTCCATTTGGTCTACCATCTGGCCAGAAGCTTCTTCTGAAGCTTCCTTCTTTATCTGGCTAATTCTAACTCATCCTTCAGATCAAGTGTTAGTTGAAGTTGTCCCTCACCAGTCTGACTGTGTCAAACCCTGCAATTATAATTATGAAATCCTCTTTGAAGCACTTATAATATTTGAGTTTGGTATGAATTTGTATGATTATTTAATTACACTAAGTTCTAAGATACACCTATTAGATGCTCCATGAATACATTCAATTCTCATTATTCATGATAGTTATGTTCTATAAAGTTGCCATGAACACTGTATTTGCAAACACTGAGCCATTGCTCATAGGGAAAAAAGGTTAGGTTCCTCTGAGCCTTTGGTCACTACATTTTCATCAACCAGTCAATATATAACCTAAACTTACAGTTATTTCTGTTTAAAGACACCTTATTTAATATATAATGTTGATTCATTAACAATGAATTCATGTTAGCACTATAATCCTGCCTGAATTAAGCTTATTTAATACACATACTTTGTCTACAAGGCACATCACAGACTTTTTGCACTAGGGAACAGTAGACAGAACTTCAGGACTATGCTTAAGAGTCTTTTTAAACAGCAAAATTACCAACAAAAAAACATAAAGAAATGAGACATGTAGCATTAAATGTACTATGAAAAGGATACCTGTTTGTAGTGTGAGAGCTGAAACAAGAAGACAGAGCATGGCCTTATTGGACTTTCCTGGGAACGTGAATGTTGGGCCACTCAATTTTTGCCACTATATTTATATCTGTGAATGACTGTGAAAGCACAATGAGTATTGGTTTTGGGTTGCAAGTAAGTTTTAGCAAATAGGAAAATTAGCAAATGTGGAATCTGAGAATGAGGAAGATCTGCTGAACTTCATAAATAAATAAATTATTAACTGCCCTTAGGGAGTCCACTGTGCTCTCTGTCAACACCCGGGCTCAGGTCTTCATCACTTCATCTTTTCATTGCTGCTGTCATCTCCTAACAGATTTCTTTCATTCCAGTTTATCTACTTTCTAGTTCTTCATAAACACCATAGCCAGACCCCTTTTCTGAAACCACTATATTCTACATGTTATTCTACTCCAATGCTTTAAACAGCCTCCCACTATTCAGAGCAGGAATTGCAAACCCAAATGATGAGACTAAAAGAGGGAAACATTTGTAGCTGGTGAGGCACACAGGCCCCCTGTGACTGATTTAGATTATATATGCATAGTGTGTCTCAGTTCCTTAGTTTTGTACTCAAGACGCTTTTAGATCTGGATTTAACTTGAATTTCCAGTTCTAATTTTTTCAACTTGTGTGTCAACCCAATTTACTAAAAATTGGCCACTCTGATCTCCTGAACAGCTAATTACTTTCACCTTAACTCTTGGGAATCTAAGTCTCTGATACCCACATTCTTTTTACCTATAAGCCTTTTCTTCTAAACCTATACTCTCAGATATAGTTTCCTATATCCCAAATCACCATGCCAGCTAATAGTGATCTCTGTCCCCTAGTTGCTGTACAAAGATATTTTGTACAAAGATATTTGTTGGACAAAGATATTGAGGGATAATGTGGTTTTATATATTTACAATTTACAACAAAAATTATTACTATTATTTGCATATCTTATTACCCAAAATATGCCTGTCATTTAGTAAATGCATAATAAATATTTGTTGATTGCTTTCTTTAACAATCAGTAGCTACTGTCACCAGATGAAAAGGTAGAGAAAGCTCTTGGAGATATATGTTAGACTGAAACCGATCTTGAGATGAATAACTTGTCTTTTATACTTGGGGTTCTCTTACTCGGTGGAGCTGTCAAAGCCATCTTCTTTAATTTCCCCATTATAAATACAAATACATATTCCTTCCATTAACCGCATTAGGAAGTTGAAGAGTTACATAAAATTTTTAAAAGTTTTAAAATAAAACAGCAAAGAGTGCTGCCATCCCATCCATGGAAAACAATGGAGAAATTACTTATATTATTTTTGATGGTCCTAGGAAAAAGAATGTTAGAAATGATTCTGAGGTAGAAGATTGTAAATGATGATTGTCTGGGATATGTGGGAAATACTGGACAGATTAACAAACCTATTTCCAAAGAATGTGCCAAAAGGACCCTGGAAATAATCCAGTGGTAAAACATTGTGAGCTGTGCTGGCAGTTCCATCAGTGATTGAATGGAATCTGAGAGGACTGGTGTGGAAGAAAATGCAGCAATAGCAGAGAGTAATATCAAGTCAGTATTTGGAGTTACTGTTGGATCCTGGGATCATTGAACTATAAAACCTGTCCTGAGGAAATGAATAAAATATTTGCCCACTTTCACTTTATATGCTCTTTCTGAGCTTGGTTTTGAACAACTACAATCTCAACTTAGAGCAGAGTCACCTCATGGATAGAGGTACTTAGAATTTATCGATCGCTGTGCCTGTGGCATTGAGCCAGTCATTCTGAATGTCTAGGCCTTTATTTCACGCACTGAAGTAAGCACATAGCAACTGTTCATCAAAGTGTCTTCCTTTGCCAGGCTTCTCTGATAAATACACACATAATGGTTGGGCTTAACAGGAACTTATTGGCTCACAGTTTGGAAGGTTAGAAGTCCAAAATCAAGGTGTCAGCAAGGCAATTCTTTGTCCCCAAAATCTGTAGCCTTCTGGCACTGGCTTGTCACAATTCTTGGGGTTCTTGACCTGCACCTCTACCTCCTGTCATATGCCATTCTCTCCTGGGTCTGCTCTCCTGGTTTCTGCTCACTTCTAGCTTCTTCCCGCAGCCTTCTCTGAATCAGTTGGGCTATACCATAATTAAAAATAACACCTTCAAAAGGTCCTATTTGTAAATGGGTTCACATCCATAGGAATGCAGATTAAAATTAAGGGCATGTCTTTTGAGGGGCTACATAATTCGATCTATCACAAAAAGTTCTTAAAATCCTGTGAGATTTTGAAGTGGAAATTTTATATATCGCTTTTGTGAATGGAGACAGCAAGACCAGCATTTATATTTATACGGGACCTATCAAATCTAACATCGTGCTTCTATAGCTCACAGAAGTTGTAGCTGTTATATACTATTTACAAGAACAAGTATGATTAATAAATAGCTCATTTCTATGCTCTACTTTCATTTTTGGTTTTTGCCTGAAAACAATCTTGAAATTTGTTGTTGTTGGAAAGAAAAAGTTTTGTTTTATAAATACCGTACTTGTTTAAACCTCTTTCCATTAGTAGGTATCCATTAAAAAATAAAAATAAAACATGTTTTATTGTTTGCAATATATGCATACTATTTTATTGATTTTTGCATCTGAAGTCAGTTTGCTTATTTTCTTACACTGATGCTGAGTAAATTATGATGAATTTCTACCACCTTTTCTTCTTGCTAAAATCTAGTTATTATTCCACTCTGGTGGCATATCAACCAGATTGGTCTAAGCTCAGTACATTCTACCCCTCTTCTATTTGGCCTCCCTGTACTACAGAAATTGGCCAACTACAAATTACATTTTGAGACTGCCTTATAACTGGGGTTCTGCATATCTTTAGGATCTTCCAAGCAGATACATCTACAGAAAACCTGGAGGAAGAAGTGAGCAATGAGAAGGGTGGTACCACAAGAGAAGAGGCAATAGAGGCAAGCAACAAGGACAATGTGCTGGGGCATGACAAAGAAGGGGATTTGAATAGGAGAACAGGTTGGGGAAGGAATGGATAGACATATTCTTCTGGTCCTGATAAGTGATTTTAAAGCATCTGGTACTTATTTTGAGTGAGATTGGAAACCACTGGAAGAATCTGAACAGACAGATATCATCAACTTTGCATTTTAAAGGGATTGCTTTGTCTCTCTGTTAGGTTGAAAAGAGATTGTAAAATGGCAAGGGTAAAAGCAGGGAAGCCAGTCATCGCAATAATCCAAAATAGAGGTGACTGGAACTCCAACTGGACGTGAACAATGGTGATGGCAGATATAGTGAGATCCTGGATATATTTTGAAAGCAATTCCAAGGCATTTCCTAGGTTGGATGTGGTAGAGTGGAGTTGCCATAAATCAAGTGTTTCAAGGAAGAGAGTGTGCTCACCCATGTCAAATGCTGCCCATAAACTGAAGAGGGTGAGGAATAGAATTGTATATTGGATTATGCAATTTGGAAGTCATAGGTGAACTAGATAAGAGCAGTTTGGTAAAGTTTGGTATAAAAGTGATCCTGGAGTGTGTGTAAAAAGCCTGGGAAGAGAGTAATTGGAGATCATGATTATACTCAACAATTTCAACAAGTTTTGTTCTAGGGGAACAGAAAAATCAATTGGTCCCCTGGCAGGGGATAGAGTAAGGAAAGACATATATATACATATAACTTAGGAGAAATACAGTCCATTTGTATGCTAATGAGTCTAGTAGAGAAAAAGACCCATGTCTCCATATAAGAGACAGGAGAGAGTTACTAGAATGGTGTCGTTGGTAGGAAAGGAGGGATGGGATCCAGTGCTCAAGTGGTGGTCTGGCTTTAGATAGGTGCTGGGATAGTTCACTTCTAGTAACAGGCAAAGCCAAAGTGTGTGAGTGTAGATGCAGGCAGGGAAATAAATATGGTAGTAGAACTGTGGAAGTTCTCTAATGTCATCAATTTCATGAGAAAATTAAGAACACTGGAAGTTCTCTAATGTCATCAATTTCATGAGAAAATTAAGACCCAAGTCCAAAAGCTGAAAATGAGTGTGGGGTGTTTAATGGATCAGTGAATAATCAGGCAGGTAGTGATGTTAGCAATTTTACTGAGAGGATATAGGTAAGAACTAGGAAGGGCAACAGGACCCCAGTCAAGAAAACTGTGGCTCAAGGTAGGCACTGATTACAGCAGTGGGTGGAATCTGGGAAACAGAAAATCAAGCCATGAGGAATAACAAGGGAGAGGACTCAGCTCAGCATGTAGGGTGTAGAGAACCCATCCCCATTAGAGCCAGGTACCAGCAGAAACACCAGCTCCAGACATTAGTTCTGATTCTAGGAGGTCTGAGCCCACCTGTGGAAGCCCTTTGTTGCTTAGAGCTTGATACTGTTAGGATGGACAGAAAATTATAGAATCCAGCTTGTTTTTAGATCTGTCTACATAATGCCAAATCATGGAATACTAATAATTACATTAATGTTTTGTCCACACAAGCATATTAGTTTGACCAAATAAGTGCATATTGGTTTTTTTCCAACATGGTCTCCTGATATCTCAAAATGAGGTAGTAATTATTAAATGAAGCAGAGAACAAAATGTTGTGATAGTGTGTTTCTTTTAAACAATTCAAAATGCTTATATACATTATAACATGTTATTCTATGAGATAAATGCCATATTATTATATGAGAACACTATGTGATAGAAAAGCAAAATATCCAAGATCGTTAAGTAGTGAATGGCAGACTCAGAACTCAATTCTGATTTTGATTCAATGAGCACTTAGTTGCTGTGTGGCAGTCAAATGGCAGAGTATTTTGCCTTCGCTCTAAAAAAAGAAAAATCCTATAAAATTTTGATCACTAAAAAATTACTTTTTTCTTTATACTAACCAATATGAAATAATGCTCATGCCCTATGTTTATCAATATATTCCCATTATTTTCACTAATCAGTGATTTCAACATAAATCTGCAAGTATTTTGTGATGAGCTAGAACCACTTATCCTGCAGAATTCTACTACCCATGTTCCAATATTTCATTTTAAAATATCGTCTTCTAGAAGAGTCTTTTATAAAACAAAGACTATTTTCAATTTGTTTGTCAAAGAAGTAAAGTGTTGGTGTTGTTGGTGGTAAGACAATTAATACCAGGGAATTCATGTCCTAGCATTTCTCCAATGAAAAATGTTTTGTTTTGTTTTTTTACATTTAAAAAAATTTATTGAAGTATATCACTCATACATAAAAACATAATAATAACTGTATAATAATAATAAGTGTATAATAATAGTTGTGAACTTACAAAACATATATAACATCATACAGGACTCTCATAACTCATCCTATCACCAATGCCTTGCATTGCTGTTAAACCTGTTTAACAATGATTAAAAAGCATTGTCAAAATATTACTACTAACCAAAGTATTTTCCCCCAATGCATCCTATTATTATCTTTATATCATTTATATATGAACATACATAAACAATAACTGTATAGTAGAAGTTGTGAACTTAAAAATCAAACATGCATAACGTCATACATGGGTCCCATATATCAACCCTCCACCAACACCTTGCATTGTTGTGAGAAGTCTGTTACAAATTATGAAAGAATATTGTCAAAATCTTACCACTAATTATAGTCCTTATCTTATGTTGGTGTGTTTTTCCCCCAACTCACCCTATTATTTTTTAAATACATTTTTTATGACAGAAGTTGTAAACTTAAAAAACAATCATGCACATGTGCGGAATTCCCTAACAATGCCCCTCTATCAAAACAACACATTGTGGTGGAACATTTGTTACAGATAAGATAATGTCATCTGATTGTTACCACGTCCATAGTGTACATTTGGCTAACATTTTCCACACTGCCTCATTATCAACACGGTACATCTTTCGCATAAATGCAAGGCTATTATATTATTACTGCTAACCACAGTCCATAGGTAACCCAGCTGTATTTTCCCCATGCTTCTCCACATTCCCACCACCCTGCAATAGTGATGTACATTTGCTCTAGCTCACAAAGGACACTCTTGCATCTGTACCATCAGCCACAATTCTCATCCACCTCTTGCTTTACTGTTCTTTTCAGTTCCTAGATTATTCTCTAGCATTCTGTCAATTGGCATTTACATCCCTAAACTACTAGTTTCAGCCACATCGCCATGTATAAAATAGCTGTTACTCAATAGTAGTTACCATCTACTCTATACATTTCCACACTTTTACAGTAAAGCTAATTACAACTTCTACATACATTAAACACCAGTAGTCCACTCAGTCCTTCTCTTATCTCCTTTAAGAATCCACCACCTACCACCAGATCTTGAAGATATTTTCCAATAGTTTCTTCTAGAAGTTTCATGGTTCTTGCTTTTATTTTTAAGTTTTTTATCCATTTTGAGTTAATTTTTGGATAAGGTGTGAGATAGGGGTCCTCTTTCCTTCTTTCAGCTACGGATGTCCAATTTTTTCAGCACCATTTATTGAATGGACTTTTCTGCCCCAGCTGTGTGGGTTTGACAAGTTAGTAAAAATCACTTGACCATACATGTGAGGGTCTGTTTCTGAACCATTAGTTTGGTTCCATTGGTCTATATATCTGTTTTTATGTCAGTATAATGCTCTTTTTATCACTATAGCTAGGTACTATGCTTTAAAGTCTGGAAATGAGGGTTTGTCTTTCCTTTTTACAATGTTTCTGGCACTTCAGGGACTCTTACTCTTCCAAATAATTTTGGTAATAGTGTTTTTAATTTTTTAAAAAAGCTTGTGGAATTTTTATCGGGATTGCATTGAATCTGTATATCAATTTGAGAAGAATTGACATCTTAATGATATTTAGTCTTCCAATCCATGAGCATGGAATGTTCTTCCATTTATTTAGGCCTTTTTAAAATTTCTTTCAACATTGAGTTGCCATTTTCTGAATAAAAGTGCTTTACATCATTGATTAAGTTTATTCCTGACTATTTGAGTTTTATCCATCATGTTTTATTTTTACCACTCTTTTGACACATTTAGTTACTTTTATTGATATAATCTTCATTTCTAGACTCTCTTCCAGGCCTCTCCCTCCTGTGTTTTCTTTTCAGGATCTAGCACACCCTTTAATATTTCCTGAAAACCTGGTTTTTGCTTAGAAATTCTCTCAGTTTCTGTTTATCTGTGAATGTTCTAATCTCACCCTCATTTTTGAAAGACAGTCTTGCTGGATATAAGATTCTTGGCTGGAAGTTTTTCTCTTGTAGTATCTTAAATATATCAGACCACCATCTTCTTGTCTCCATGGTTTCTGGTTGGAAATTAGCTCCTAAACTTATTGGGTATCCCTTATATGTTATGCATTGCTTTTCTTGTGCTGTTCTCAGAATTCTCTCCTTATCTTTGGCATTTGACATTTTGATTAGCATGTGTCTCGAGTTTGTCTATTTGGATTTTTTCGGATAGGGTACATTGTGTTTCTTGGACATGGATATCTATGTCATTCAATAGGGTTGGGAAATTTTCTACCATTATTTTTTCAATTATTCTTTCTGCCCCTTTTCCCTTCTCTTCTTCTGGGACACCCATGACTCATATGTTTGAATGCCTTTTGCTGTCATTTAGTTCCTTTAGACCTTGTTCAATGTTTCCCCTTCTTTTCTTCATCTGTTCTTTTGTATGTTTACTTTCAGAGACCATTTCTTTAAGCTCACCAATCCTTTCTTCTGCCTCCTCAAATCTGCTATTATATGAGTCCAATGTTTTTAAAATTTCATTTATTGTACCTTTCATTTCCATAAGATCTGCTATTTTTCTATGTATCCTTTCAAATTCTTCTTTTTGTTCATCCAGTGTCTTCTTAATATCCTTAATCTCTTTAGCCATCTCATTGAATTGATTTGTTTAAACATCTATGATTAGTTGTCTCAACTCCTTTATGTCATCTGGAGGCTTATCTTGTTCCTTTATCTGGGTCACATCTTCCTGTTTCTTGGTGTGGATTGTAATTTTTTTGTTGGTGTCTTGGCATCTGGCTTACTAGAGTATTTATTCTTGGTGCAATTTTTGTCTTTAGTTTAAGACTTCCTGCCATTTCTCCCTTGCTGGTTGTGCAGTAGGAACCAAGGATGTAGTTGGTGCTATAAACTGTGAAGGCTCAAGCTCCCCTCATTGATGAAACTTTTCCCAACTTTCTCCTTTGCCAGGGGTAGGAACAGAGTCACAGCTGTGTGGAGAAATCCAAGTCATGCAGGCCTAGACTGTGGTTGCTCAGAAAGACTGATGAAGCTTCACACCGTTTTCTCCCTTGCTTGGGGTGGGGATGGAGCTGCCAGTGTAGGCAGTAATCTATGCAGTGTAGGTCCAAGACGACCGCAGTTGCCCAGATAGATTTCTGATTATTCAGTCTGCACCAGCCAAAGGAGTTACTTGGATAGGGTGGTACAGGTCCTGCCAGCCTCCTTCCTGCCAGAGGTGGGGTGAAGCATAGACTAAGGCTGCGGGCAATTTGGGTGAAAGAATCCGGTTCCTATCGTCACTGTGATTTTCGGTCAGCCTGGCTTCCCCTCATGCTGAGGGTGGAGGGTGGGGGTGGAGGCAAATGGCAGCCACTGGCCTCTTTCAGACTTGGATGGATTCACACCCTAGCTGTTCTTAGGGTCATACCTTAGCAAGCAGAGTCTACTAATCAGTAGCCGAAATTGGTGGCTAGCCATTTCCTCCTCCCCTGTTTTTGGGAAATGGAGGTTCCAATTCCAGCCACAGAATAGCTCCTGGGGCAGCTTGGCTGCCAGAGTGGGATAATCACTGGCCTCCGCGACTTGGCTGATAATTTCCCGGAGAGGCTGGCGCAGGTCCCCACAGCTTCCTCCCTGTCGGAGGTGGGGCTGTGGCCTAGGCTAGAGCTGCAATCTGGCCTGGATGGAAATAAGCTGGTCCCCAACAGCACTGGGATTTTCAGTCCACCCCACTTGCCTTCGTGCCAGGCGTGGAATTAAGATGGTGGCTACCCACCTCTTTCTGACCTGGACAGGCTCAAACTTAAGCAGTTCTTAGGGTTTATACTTTAGCCCACTGAATTTACTAATCAGTAGCTGAAGTTGGTGCCCAACTGTCTCTTCTTCCCCAGTTTTTGGGAAGTGGAGCTCTCAGTTCCAGTCGCAAAACAGCTCGCAAGGCACCTTCTCTGCCTCCTCTGGAGAATGGGCACTGTCCTCCGTGGTGTGAATGGTGCTACTTATGAATCTTCTCTGCAGAAGGGCAGTCTCCTCCTTTCATTCTTTCAAGGATGTGGCAGGATGCTCTTCTTGTCTCATGGGGTCCCCAAACAGGTGCTTCAGCTAACTCCAGAGAGCTCTGGGTGTTTGCTAACTGCCCTGTGGCAGGAGCCAACTCTAGGAGCTCCTTATTCCACTGCCATCTTGCTGGCTGTCTTCCAGTGAATACTGTTTTTTTCTGCAGACCAGTGAAGCATAACAGAAAAATAGGAGGTGGTGAAAAAAACGGTGCCACTTTTGCCCATGCATTCATCTTGTAGGCAGGTGTTTATAGCCATTTTAAATGATATTCGGATAATATGGTAGGTACACTTTGTCATCACTATGCCGGAGCAAGAAATCAGACTCAGGAAAGAGATCTGAGCTTAAAGAAATCTGTTGATAAGTTGACAAAGTTGAACCCTATAAAGGGCTAACAGGCTTGACTGTTTAAGTGCTTGCTTGGGAGAGCATTATGAAGACAAAATTTCAAACAATGCCACTGGCAGTGTAGGACTAAAGCTTCAGTTATTTACTGTACTAGTATTTTAAGATCAATATTCCTTTGATTTCTACAGCTTACAAACCAAGATGGGACTTTATGCTCAGTAGTTCACCCTACCATCTGGAGAAAGTTATTTTTTAAGAATGTAATTCCTTTTGTACATTCCATTATGATATCTGAAACCTGGCATGGCTGATAATGAAACATATATATTAAAAGTCTCTCTTTAGGGAACATGGGACCATAAATGTGTACACTTGTTATATTCTAAGTGTATTGATCAAGATCTCTGATTTCCCTTTGCCTAACCTTGTTGCTTTTCTGAAACCTGAATGGCTTCTTAATAGAACAGTACAAGTACCAAAAGGCATAGTTACTTTAATAAAAAGCTCACACATTAGAGAGAATCCCAAAGGAATTTTCAGAGATCCTTATTTTAAACTGTTTTTTAGTTCAAAAACCTAAACAAACTGAACTGAATGACCAATCTATTCTAACGCTAAAGAAGATAATTCCCTTTGCTTAAAAAAAAAAAAAAAAACAAGTAGTTTCTCCTGGGCCTCCCACACTGTCAGTGTGCCTGCCTCATTCCTTTAAAATTTTATACTGTTTGGGAAGCAGATGTGGCTTAAATGATTGGGCTCCCGCCTACCACATGGGAGGTCCATAGTTGGGTTCTCAGTGCCTCTTAAAGAAGAAAGTGAGCTGGAGCAACAGGCAGGCATGGCAAGCTGACAAACGAAGATGACACAACAAGAGACACATGAAGAAAAACATAATGAGAGACACAACAAAGCAGGGAGAAGAGGTTCTGGTGCCTCCTAAAGACGAAGAGCAGGACAGTGAGCTGGTGCAATGGGCAGGCATGGTGAGCTGATGCAACAAGGAGATGCAACAAGAGACACAAGATGAAAAACATAATGAATGAGAGACATAACAAAGCAGGGAATGGAGGTGGCTTAAGTGATTAGGTGCCTGCTTCTCACATTGGAGGTCCCAAGTTCAGTTTCCAGTGCCTCTTGCAGAAACAAAAGAAGACGAACTGACACAGCAAGTGCAAACAAGGACGGGGGTATAGAGAAATAAATAAATAAAATAAAATAAAAATTTTATACTGTTTTAACTTCATTCACACTTTCAATGAATATTTTCACTGGGTTCAAACATCAAAAAAATAGAGGGATACATTGAGAAGTTTTGTTCCTACCCATCCTTGCCCTCTTTCCTTCCATTTTCTAATATTTTATTCTTTTTCTTGTGTATCCTTTCAGTGTTTTAATGCAAACACCATCAAATATTAATATAGATGTTTAATTCCTCATCTACTTTCTTACTCTGCCCTGAATCTTGAGTTTTTCAATGAATTTATTCTGGAGGTATTTCCACATCAGTCTGTAGAGGGTTTCATCATTTTTTTGTAGCTGTATAGCATTTCACTACATGGGTAGAGCATAATGTCTTTATTATTATTATTATTATTATTAAACAAACCAATTTAATAATCTTTTGTGATGGTTAGGCTCATGTGTCAACTTGGCCAGGTAATAGTGCCCTGTTGTTTGGTCAATAAAGTATGGGTCTAATTGTACTATGAGGACATTTCATGGACTGAATTCAGTAAGTTGATTGAACATATGGCTGATTATATCCACTATCAACTGAGGAGATTTCCTTGGCTGATTATATCCACAATCAACTGAGGAGATTTCCTTCAGTTATGACAGACTCTCATCTAATCAATTGAAGACCTTAATAGGAGAAATGATTTCAGCAGTCAGAGAAAGAATTCCCATCATCTACTTCAGACAGACAGCTTCTCCTGGGGAGATCATCAAGAACCTTCATCAGAGTTCCTGGCTAGTAGCCTTCCTTATGAAATCTGGACATCTGCATCCGCATGGTCACATGTGGAAATTTTATAAAATTGTATAATATTTACAGATATCTCTTGCCAGTTCTATTTCCCTAGAGAACCCTGACTAACATAGCTTGGTACCGGGAGTGGTTCTTGAGAAATAGAACCTTGAAAATGGATTTCTCAATTTGTTCTGGGGTTTTTAAAATTGATTCTTTACTCTGATTAGATTCAAAGACACTAATAACTATGTTTTCAATAATCAAGAGGCCATTGATAATCCATGGAGTGAGTTGGCAATAGAGATATGCAAAATATTCCCACTGGATATGGCTTCACACATATATGTAAGAGACAAAGCTCTGTGTGAGAGTATTTTTGACACTTTGATAGAGATTTTTGGAGTTAAAAGGTACAAGGATGTTGACTGGTTGCTCCTAAATACACTGGCTAGACTTAAATAAAGAGATGAGCTGAAGGCTTCAAAATTTGCAACTTAAGCATTGCATGAATGATGTGAAAGTTTCTATGTATGCCCTGAAAGAAAATCTTGTTTCATGCAACCACAGACTTGAGGTGTCTGAAAACCAGACCCAGAGTCTCACTGTGTGAGTAGCAGAGTTACAAGGGAAACTAAAATCTCAACCTTGCAGAATGTCTGCTGTTAAAGTAAGGGCATTGATTAGAAAGGAATGGGATGCTCAAAATTGGGATGGGGACATATGGGATGATAATGATGATAGTGGAGACAATGACCCTAAATTCTGATAGTTTTTGCCAGATAAACCTAAAATGGTCTACCCTGAGGAAGAATCTTCCTGACCTCCAGTCTGCCCCGAGGGAACAGCCACCTGACCTCCATTCTGTCCCAAAGAGTCTGCCATCCAAACTCCACCAGAAGAAATTAATCTTGTCTCAACAGATGAAACTGCAGTGGAATACCTCGAGGAAATTGGCTTGCAAGATACTTCTAATCCTTCTCCTTATCACCCCCACCACTTCTCTCTTTACTTATAACTAGACTAAAGTTACAAAAAGCCCCTAAAGGTGAAGTGCAAAGTGTGATGCATGAGGAAGTGTACTATACTCCAAAAGAACTGCATGAGTTCCCCAATTTATATAGACTGATATCAGGGAATATGTGTGCGAGTGGATATTAAGAGGGTGGGATAATGGTGGTAGGAATATAAAGTTGTATCAAGCTCTCTTTCTTGATATGGGCCCACAAAACAAAGATTCTGGATTTAATGTTATAGCTCAAGGGGTTAGAAAGGGCTCTAATAGTTTGTTAGGGTGGCTGGCTGAAACATGGATCAAAAGATGGCCAACATATTCTAAGGTTGAAACGCCAGAACTGCCTGGTATACTTTAGATGAAGTGAAAAAAATCTTGGAGAGATTGGAATATCAGAATAGATGTATCGTCTAAGACTGCCCACTTACCCCAAGAATGTGCAGAGGACACACCATTCACCAGCACCATGGTGAATAAATTCATGAGAATAGCTCCATCTTCCCTAAAGAACTATGCGGTTGCCCTTCTCTAAAGGTCAGGAACTGTTGTCCCTCAACTGGGATCCTTAGGTACTATGGGTTGGCAGAAGCCAAGTGGCAGCACTTAATCATGGAAGACAAGATGGGCATGGCTACCACAGTGAAAAACAGACTCAAAGCAGCAATCAAAATAATATGAGTCACAGATACCTATGGGGTTGGCTAACAGATCATGGAATACCTAGAAGTTAGATGAGCAGACTACTAAATTCCTACTTGATCTGTATAAGCAGAAGCATTCTATATCAAGTGAACAAAAGTTTACCTTGATTACAGAAACAGGCCAGGGGCCCTTACGCAGTTCCCAGACATGAGACAGTTTACAGACCCAGACCCAGAGCCCCTTGAATGAAGGGAAGGCTGGGTCCCTCTGGGGAAGGACCCTGTTACACTGCCAAAAATTTATACTGTTAAAACTCTTCCCAGCCTTCCCCAATGAGACTTATGGCCTTTTACCAGGGTTAACATGCATTGGGGAAAAGGAAAAATTATTAGACACTAGCTCAGATGTGACATTAATTCCAGGAGAACAAATCGTCACTGTGGTTCACCAGTCAGAGTAGGGGCTTATAGAGGTCAGGTCATTGATGGCGTTTTAGCTGAGGTCTGTCTCCAGTGTGGGTCCAGTGGGTCCCCAGACCTATTCTGTGGTTATTTCTAGTTCTGGAACACATAATTGGAAGACACAAACTCAACTGGCAGATTCCCCACATTGGCTCCTTGACTTGTGGAGTGAGGGTTATTATGGTAGGAAAGACCAAGTGGAAGCCACTAGAACAGCCCCATCCTAGCAAAACAGTAAATCAAGTGCAATAACAGATTCCTGGAGGGACTGCAGAAGTCAGTGCCACAATCAAGGACTTGAGAAGGATGCAGGGGCAGTGATTCCCACCACATACCCATTCAACTCTCCTATTTGTTCTGTGTAGAAAACAGGTAGATCTTGGAAGATGACATGGATTATTATAAACTCAACCAAGTGGTGACTCCAATTGCAGCTGCTATTTCAGATAGGGTATCAATGCTTGAGCAATCAACATATGCCCTGGTTCCAGGCATGCAACTATTGATCTGGCAAATGCTTTTTCTCAGTTGGCATTAGTAAGGACCACCAGAGTTTGCTTTCAGCTGGCAAGGCCATAGTATCACTGTCCTGCCTCAAGGGTATATCAACTCTCCAACCCTGTCACAATGTTGTCGACAGGTTTCTTTACTGTTTCTACCTTCATAGGACATCACACTGGTCCATTACATTAATGATATTATGTTGATTGGACCTAACGAGCAAGAAGTAACAACTATTGTAGACTTATTGGTAAGGCATTTGCGTGGCAGAGGATGGATGATAAATCCAATAAAAATACAGGGACCTTCAACCTTGGTGAAATTTCTAGGTGTCCAGTGGTGTGGGGCATATCAAGATATCCCTTCTGATGTGAATGATAAGCTGTTGCATCTGGACCCTCCTATGACCAAAAACAGAAGCACAATGCCTAACTGGCCTCTTTGCATTTTGATGACAGCATATTCCTCATTTGACTGTACTACTCTAGTCAATTTACTGAAATGACCAGAAAAGCTTCAAATTTTGAATGGGGACCAGAACAAGAGGAGGCTCTGTGACAGGTCAAGGCCACCGTGAAAGTTGCACTACCACTTGGGCCATATGATCCAGCAGATCCAATGGTGTTGGAAGTGTCAGGGGCAAGTAGAGATGCCATCTGGAGCCTTTGGCAGTCCCCTATTGGAGAATCACAATGCAGACCCTTAGGATTTTGGAGCAAAGCCCTGCAATCCCCTGCAGATAACTACTCTCCTTTTGAGAGACAGCTTTTGCCATGCTATTTGGACTTAGTAGAGACTGAACACTTAACCATGGGCCACTAAGTTACCATGAGACCCAGATTGCCTATGATGAGCTGTGTGTTTTCTGACCTTCCAAACCATAAAGTTTGGCTTGCATGGCAGCAATCCATCATAAAGTGGAAGAGGATTCTACTAAATAGGCATGGAGTGGGTCCTGAAGGCACAAATAATTTATATGAAAAAGAGGCACAGATGCCCATGGTCCACATTCCTGCCACATTACCTTCTCTTTCTCAGCCCATAGCTATCACCTCTTGGGGAGTTCCTAACAACCAATTGACTGAGGAGGAGAAAACTCAGGCCTGGTTTACAGATGGTTCTCCATGATTTATAGGTACCACATGAAAGTAAATGACTACTGCCCTATAGCCCCTTTCTGTGACATCCCTGAAGGACAGTGGTAAGGGGAAATCCTTGCAGGTGCTGGTACTTTGAGCAGAGCACTTGGTTTTTCATTTTGCTTGGTAGAGAAATGGCCAGAGGTGTGTTTGTACACTGATTCATGGGCTGTCACCACATTTGGCAGGACGGTCAGGAACTTGATTGGAAAATTGGTGACAAAGAGGCCTGGGGCAAAGTATGTGAATAGACCTTTCTGACTGGGCAAAAAACATAAAGATATTTGTGTCCCATCTGAATGCTCACCAAAGGGCGACTTCAGCAGAGGAAGACTTTAATAATCGAATGTATACGATGACGCATTCTGTGGATACCAGTTAGCCTCTTTCCTCAGCCTTTTCTGTCATTACCCGAAGGACTCATGAACAAAGTGGTCATGGAGGTAGGGATAGAGTTATGCATGGACTCAGAAAAGTGAGCTTCCCCTCCCCAAGTCTGACCTAGCTATTGCCACTGCTGTCTGCCCAATCTGCCAGCAGCAGGGACATTCAGGCCCTGATATGGCACCATTCCCTGAGGTGATCAACCTGCTACCTGGTGGCAGGTTACTCACAGTATTGCACTTCTATCATGGAATAAGCAGTGATTTGTTCTCTCTGGAATAGACACGTATTCCAGATATGGATTTGCCTTCTCTGAACTTAATACTTCTTCCAAAACTACCATCCATAGACTCACCAAATGTCTTATCCATGGCCATTTTCTTGCACACAGCACAGCATTGCTTTTGACAAAGGAACCCACTTCACTACAAATGAAGTGTAGGAATGGGCTTATGGAATTCACTGGCCTCCCCATATTCTCCATCATCCTGAAGTAACTGGATTGATAGAATAGTGGAATGGCCTTTGAAGACTCAATTATGGAGTTAACCAGGTGGCAATACTTTGCAGGGCTGGGACAATGTTCTCCAAGAGGCTAAATATGCTTAAATCAGCATCCTCTCTATGGTGCAATTTCTCCCACACCAAGATTCACAAGACCAGGAATCAAGGACTGGAAATTAGAGTAGCACCATTCACTATTACCCCTAGAGATCCACTTGGAAAATTTTTGCCTCCTGTCCCTGCAAACCTAATCTCTGCTGGTCTCCATGTCTTAGGTACAAAGGAAGAGTACTGAAAATTTGAGCATTTTTTGACAGGTGTGAAAAAATATCTAAATAAAAACAGTAAAAGACATATAAGTAGGGTTTAAGGTGATGCATATGGCTGCCAAGTTGACAAGGGATGACAGTGATGGTTAGGCTCATGTGTCCACTTGGTCAAGTAATGGTGCCCAGTTCTTTGATCAAGCCAGCACTGGACTGACTGACCGTCCTGTAAGAATATTTCATGGACTTAAGTCAGTGAGTTGATTGAACTTAGGCTGAGGAGATTGCCTTCAGCAATGAGAGATATCTGATCCAATTGATTGAAGGCCTTAAAAGGGGAATTGATTTCAGCAGAAACAGAATTCCTATCTCTGCTTCAGACAGCCGACTTTTCAATTCTTCAAGAACCTTCATTGGAGTTCCTGCCTTGCAGGCTCCCCTACAGAATTTGGACCAATGCGTTCCCATGTTTGCATGAGATAATTTTATAAAGTCGCTTAATAGTTATA
Organism: Dasypus novemcinctus; assembly: GCF_030445035.2. NCBI lineage: Eukaryota > Metazoa > Chordata > Mammalia > Cingulata > Dasypodidae > Dasypus > Dasypus novemcinctus. Next base: position 40,742,266 of record NC_080683.1, on the reverse strand, counting down.
GATATCCCCCATCAGGTCTGTTTCCCTAGAAAACCTTGACTAATACATCTATTTTTTTTTTTTAATTTTTTAATTTTTTATTGACTTTGTAATAATATTACATTAAAAATATATATGTGAGGTCCCATTCAATTCCACCCCCCCACCCCCCCTCTGTCCCCCCCCCAACAACACTCGTTCCCATCATCATGACACATCCATTGGATTTGGTAAGTACATCTTTGGGCACCTCTGCACCTCATATACATTGGTTCACATCATGGCCCATACTCTCCTCTATTCCATCATGTAGGCCCTGTGAGGATTTACAATGTCCGGTGATTACCTCTGAAGCACCATCCAGGGCAGCTCCATGTCCCGAAGATGCCTCCACCTCTCATCTCTTCCTGCCTTTCCCCATACCCTTTGTCCATTATGTCCACTTTTCCCAATCCAATGCCACCTCTTCTATGTGGACACTGGATTGGTTGTGTCCATTGCACCTTTATGTCAAGAGGAGGCTCAGATTCCACCTGGATGCTGGATGCAATCCTCCCATTTTCAGTTGTAATCACTCTAGGCTCCATGGTGTGGTGGTTGTCCTTCTTCACCTCCATCTTAGCTGAGTGTGGTAAGTCCAATAAATCAGATTGTAGGTGCTGGAGTCTGTTGAGGCTCAGGATCTAGCTATCACATTGTCAGTCCAGAGATTCAAATCCCCTAAATATATCTTAAACCCCAACATTAACTGCACCTCCAGCACATTAGCATGAAAGTCTTATGAAGGGAGATCCCATCTGAGTCCAGATTCATCACACATAAACACCATTTCCAAAGAGGGGCCATCTGCCCTGGTAGTTAACCCCATCTGCCATGACCATAACTCCCATGGGTCTCTTTAGCCCTCAAAGGAACCAATATCTGGGGGTTGTATCTGCTTTATCTGTCTCTCTGACTCTGCTCAGTTGTGCATGAGGGCAAACCTTCTGCCAGCCTCCAGACTCTTTTTTAGAAACTCGTAGCCATATAAACTCATTTCTCCTTTCCATTTCCCCCTTACTTTAGGTCAAACAGCATTTTAAAGTCATGGTATTTTATGTAGACATGGATATTCTGCTGATCCGCATTGAACCTTCCGTATAAGGTCATTTTCCAGTTGCATCATCAGTTGGTAGTTGATAGTGGTCCCTCGTTGCCAGGGAGGCTCATCCCCGGGTGTCATGTCCCACGCTGGGGGGAAGGCATTGCATTTACATGCTGAGTTTGGCTTCGAGACTGGCCACATTTGAGTAACATGAAGGCTGACAGAAGGAAATTCCCAGGCACAAAGTTGCTCTAGGCCTTGTTATTATTTTGGGTTTATCAGCTCACAAGCATAGTCATTAGTATCAGGGGCTCACTGTTGAACCCTCACTCCCTCCCGGTCCCCACCACTGTATCTGGGAGACTGTCGCTGCTCCCCTAGGGACCACGACAGAGCACCACTGGCCAGGAACCCAGTACCCCCCCTACTGTGGTTTTTAATTGTTGCCACTATGAGTATATCCAAACATTACCATGCACCCTGGACATATGCTCTGTACAGCTCCCTGTCAGTCATATATCACCTGTCATTGGTATCCCATACCAGTATCCCTCCATTGCCATTGTTGAAACACTCTGTGATCCAGAACTCCCCGAAATTTGAAGCCCAATATAATGTCATGGTCCCTTACTAGGGAATGGCATATAGCGATGAGTTTAAAGGATAGATAAAGAACTTGGATAAAGTTAGATAAAGAACTTAGATAAAGAATGTTGACTTGAAAAAATTCCACATCCTATTTTTTTCTTTTTTTTTTTTTTCTTTTCCCCCCCCCCCCCTAATTATTCAGCTTTTCTTCACAGGAGTCCTAGACCACAGCAATGTATATATATAATATACAGCACTCCCACACATCCACCAGAAAACCTTTTCCCTTCCATAGTGATACTCTTACGCCCTATTCATATCATATTTACTTAAAGTGATGTACAGAGTCTGAGACATTAGCTTTCTAACAAGGTGATATCTGTGTTTACATTATGGTGCATACTTTAGGATACACAGTTCTTTACATTTTTAGTTATCCTATGTTTTACATTATGGTTTACATTATCAGTCTGTCATCTCCTATATGTTATGGTGTAATATTACATGTTTTATATCCATCCTTGTGTACTCTCAAGAAACTCCTCTCTTACCCCCCATTTACTTTGGTTCCACACATTTAACGTCCATTTTCCCTTCCATCTTGGTGCCCTCAGTGATAGCCAACCTCCGTTTCCTGAGGAGCCACTTCCAGAGATAGATGGAATAGTGTTCAGGGCCTAACTTGCTCAACTGCCCCAATGCCCTGGGAGCCACCCTTTCTCTCGAGGGATACAGTTCCCTCTATTGGATGGCATTAGTCCTCCCCAGGATGTGGGTCCACCCCCACTCTCACTACTTGGGTTTCTACCCCATGGTGTCACCCACTCTGGCAGAATGAGCATTTAGACATTCCCCAGGAGCCCGTCCTGCATCAGACCCTCCCCTCCGAGCATTCTAAACAGGTAACCCTCTTTATTATATTTTGATATGATTTTCTCAGCATTTTACTCTCCACCAACACCTGACCCTCTCCTGGTTCGTATGCTACCCCTCCCTCCCCCCACTTTTGGGCAACGTTACCCACCCGTCCCTCCCCAGCCACCCTCAAACCCGCAAAGCCCCAAGCAAAGGCAACCCCTTGCCCCCCTTTTATCTCTTCTTTGTGTTCATACTTACCACCATCTCGTCTTAAATTCCACCCCTGCAGACATCGGCTCATATCCTTCCTCCACCCTCCGATTTCCTGCAAGCCTATCGTTCAGTCTCTTGCTATCTAGGGCAGCTTGTTTATTTCATATCATTGAGGTCATGTAGTATTTGTCCTTCAATGTCTGGGTTGCTTCACTCAACATAAGGTTCTCAAGATTCATCCATGTTATCACATGTGTTTGTAGTGTGTTTGTTCTTACAGCCGAGTAGTATTCCATTGTGTGTATATACCACATTTTATTGATCCACTCGTCTGTTGATGGGCATTTGGGTTGATTCCAACTTTTGGCAATAGTGAACAATGCTGCTATGAACATTGGTGTACATATATTGGTTTGTGTTCTTGTTTTCAGTTCTGCTGGGTATATTCCCAGCAGTGGTATTGCTGGGTCATATGGCAAATCTATGGCTAGTTTTTTGAGAAACCGCCATACTGTTCTCCAGAATGGTTGGATCCTTCTGCATTCCCACCAGCAGTGGATGAGTGTTCCCCTTCCTTCACATCCTCTCCAGCACTTGTATTCTTCTGTTTTTTTCATAGCTGCCAATCTTATGGGTGTAAGATGGTATCTCATTGTGGTTTTGATTTGCATTTCCCTGATAGCTAGAGATTTGGAACATTTTTTCATGTGCTTTCTTGCCATTTGTATTTCTTCTTTGGAGAAGTGTCTGTTTAAGTCTTTTTCCCATTTTTTAAATGGATTGTTTATCTTTTTATTTTCAAGATGTAGGAGTTCTTTATATATGCAAGTTATAAGTTTCTTATCAGATATATGATTGCCAAATATTTTCTCCCACTGTGTGGGCTCCCTTTTTACTTTCTTGACAAACTCCTTTGAGGTGCAGAAGGCTTTAATTTTGAGGAAGTCCCATTTATCTATTAGTTCTTTTGCTGCTCGTGCTTTTGGTGAGATATTCATAAATCCATTACCTATTACAAGGTCCTGTAGATGTTTCCCTACACTGCTTTCTAAGGTTTTTATGGTCTTGGCTCTTATATTTAGGTCTTTGATCCATCTTGAGTTGATCTTTGTATAAGGTGTGAGATGGTAATCCTCTTTCATTCTTCTACATATGGCTATCCAGTTCTCCAGACACCATTTGTTGAATAGGCCACTCTCTCCCAGTTGAGAGGGTTTGGTGGCTTTATCGAATATTATGTGGTTGTATATGTGAGGTTCTATATCAGAGCTTTCAATTCGATTCCATTGGTCTATATGTCTCTCCTTATGCCAATACCATGCTGTTTTCACCACCGTAGCTTTATAGTATGTTTTGAAGTCAGGTAGTGTGATTCCTCCAATTTCGTTTTTCTTTTTCAGTATGTCTTTGGCTATTCGGGGTCTCTTTCCTTTCCAAATAAATTTCATAGTTAGTTTTTCTAGTTCCTTAAAGAAGGCTGCATTGATTTTTATTGGGATTGCATTGAATGTGTAGATCAATTTTGGTAGGATAGACATCTTAATAATGTTCAGTCTTCCTATCCATGAACAAGGAATAGTCTTCCATTTATTTAGGTCTTCTTTGATTTCCTTGAACAATCTTGTATAGTTCTCAGTGTATAAGTTCTTTACCTCTTTAGTTAAATTTATTCCTAAGTATTTGATTTTTTTATTTACTATTGTGAATGGTATTTGTTTCTTGATTTCCTCCTGATCTTGCTCATTATTGGTGTACAGAAATGCTACTGATTTTTGCGCATTGATCTTATAACCTGCGACTTTACTAAACTCATTTATGAGTTCTAGAATCTTCGTTGTAGATCTCTCAGGGTTTTCTATGTATAGGATCATGTCATCTGCAAATAATGAAATTTTGACTTCTTCCTTTCCAATTTGAATGCCTTTTATTTCTGGTTCTTGCCTCAGTGCTCGAGCAAGTACTTCTAAGACAATGTTAAATAGGAGCGGCGACAGTGGGCATCCTTGTCTTGTTCCTGAGTTTAGAGGGAAGGAGTCTAGGATTTCTCCATTGTAAACAATATTGGCTTTAGGTTTTTCATATATACTCTTTATCATGTTCAAAAAATTTCCTTGTATTCCAATCATTTGGAGTGTTTTTATCAAGAAAGGGTGCTGTATTTTGTCAAATGCTTTTTCTGCATCAATAGATATAATCATGTGATTTTTTTCCTTCAATCTGTTTATATGGTGTATTACGTTGATTGATTTTCTTATGTTGAACCATCCTTGCATACCTGGGATGAATCCCACTTGGTCGTGGTGTATAATTCGTTTAATGTGTTGTTGAATACGATTAGCAAGTATTTTGTTAAGTATTTTTGCGTCTAGGTTCATTAGAGAAATTGGTCTGTAATTTTCCTTTCTTGTGATGTCTTTGTTTGGCTTTGGTACTAGGGTAATGTTGGCATCATAGAAGGAGTTGGGTAATGTTCTTTCTGTTTCGATGGTTTGGAATAGTTTCAGCAGTATTGGTGTCAGTTCTTTCCGGAATGTTTTATAGAATTCACCTGTGAAGCCATCTGTCCCTGGGCTCTTCTTAGTTGGGAGATTTTTAATAACTGATTCTATCTCTCTGCTTGTGATTGGTTTGTTAAGATCATCAATTTCTTCTTTTGTCAATATGGGCTGTTTATGTGTTTCTAGGAATTTGTCCATTTCCTCTAGATTGTCATTTTTGTTGGAATATAGTTTTTCAAAATATCCTCTTATGATAGTCTTTATTTCTGTGGGGTCAGTGGTGATATCGCCTTTCTCATTTCTTATTTTGTGTATTTGCATCTTCTCTCTTTTTTTCTTTGTTAGTGTTGCTAAAGGTTTGTCAATTTTGTTAATCTTCTCAAAAAACCAGCTCTTGGTCTTGTTTATCTGTTCAAGTGCTTTCTTATTTTCTATTTCATTTAGTTCTGCTCTTATCTTTGTTATTTCCTTCCTTCTTCTTCCTGTTGGGTTACTTTGTTGTTGTTTTTCTAATTCCTTCAAATGTGCAGTTGGTTCTTCGATTTTTGCTCTTTCTTCTTTTTTGATATATGAATTTATGGCTATAAACTTCCCTCTCAGTACTGCTTTTGCTGCATCCCATAAATTTTGGTATGTTGTGTTATCATTATCATTTGTTTCAAGGTAGTCATTGATTTCTTTTGAGATTTCCTCTTTGACCCACTGTTTTTCTAAGAGTGTGCTGTTTAATTTCCAAATCTTGGTGTGAAATCTGGGCTTCTGTCCCTTGCAAATCTCCAGCTTGACTCCACTGTGGTCAGAGATAATGTTTTGTATGATTTCAATCTTTCTGAATTCGTTCAGCCTTTCTTTGTGGCCTAGCATATGATCTATCTTGGAGAATGATCCATGTGCGCTTGAGAAAAATGTATATCCTGCTGTGTTTGGGTGTAGCGATCTATATATGTCTATTAGATCGAGCTCCTCTAATATACTATTCAGATGTTTTGTTTCTTTGGTGATTCTCTTTTGAGATGTTCTGTCCAGAGTTGATAGTGGTGTATTAAAATCCCCCACTATAATTGTAGATGTATCTATTCTTTCACTTAGTTTTTCCAGCGTTTGCCTGACGTATTTAGAGGCACCCTTGTTAGGGGCATAGATATTTATGATTGTTCGATCTTCTTGACAGATTTTCCCTTTGACTAAAATGTAGTATCCTTCTTTGTCTCTCACAATTGTTTCACATTTAAAGTCTATTTTGTCTGATATTAATATAGCTACTCCTGCCTTTTTTTGGTTATTGTTAGCTTGTATGATTGTTTTCCAGCCATTCACTTTCAATCTCCATGCGTCTCTGGGTCTAAGATGTGTCTCTTGTAGACAGCATATGGATGGGTCATATTTCCTTATCCAGTGTCCCAGTCTGAATCTTTTGATAGGTGAGTTTAATCCATTGACATTCAGTGTTATTACTATCAAGGAATTATTTGTGTTAGCCATATTTTGATTGGATTTGTGTTTGTCATATTTTGTTTGTATATATTTTTTTGTCTTTTTTGTTGTTGTTGTTGTTCTTATACTCTCCTCCAACTTTGCCTTTCCTGTTTTTTCCTTTCTTCCTGCAGAACTCCCTTTAGAATTTCTTGAAGGGGAGGTTTCTTGTTGGTATACTCTTTCAGTTTCTGTTTGTCTGCGAATATTTTGAACTCTCCATCATGTTTGAATGCTAGTTTAGCTGGATAGAGTATTCTTGGTTGGAAATTTTTTTCCTTTAGTACCTTGACTATATCATACCACTGTCTTCTTGCCTCCATGGTTTCAGAAGAGAAATCAGCACTTAATCTAATTGAGCTTCCCTTGTATGTGATGGTTTTCTTTTCTCTTGCTGCTTTTAGGATTTTCTCTTTGTCTTGAGCATTGGATAATTTGACAAGTATATGTCTTGGGGTGGGCCTGTTGGGGTTTATGACTTGTGGAGTGCGCTGTGCTTCTTGGATATGTACATCTGTCTCTTTCAGTAGATTTGGGAAGTTTTCAGCCATTATTTCCTGCAACACTCTTTCTGACCCCTTTCCCTTCTCTTCACCTTCTGGAATGCCTATAATACGTATGTTTGAGCGTTTTGCATTGTCATTCAGGTCCCTAAATCCTAATTGGATTTTTTCTATCTTCTTATTGACCCCTTCTACTATCTGTTTGATTTCTGATGTACTGTCTTCCACATCACTAATTCTCTGCTCTGTCTCTTCTAGTCTGCTGATATTTGCTGCAAGTGTATTTTTAATTTCTTGAACTGTGGTGTTCATTCCCATCATATCTGTTATGTTTTTGCGTATGTCTGCAATTTCCCCTCCAAGTGATGTCTTCATGTTGTTAACCTCTTTCATTACTGCATCAAATTTGTCGGTGATAAATGTTCTGAGATCTTTCATTGCTTGTGCCAAGTTTTGCTCCCCTTCGTGATTATTGGTTTGTTGATTGGATTCAGCCATGTTTTCCTGATTATTGGTTTGGTTCGTAGATTTTTGTTGCTTTCTGGTCATCTCTTTATTTTGACGAATTTAATCAGTTCCTTAGCTTCTTTGTCTGCTCTTGGAGGTTAATTAGTTGTTATTTTTGCACAGGTGTTATATCTTCTCTTTGTCACTTTTTTCTTCTTATTCTAGTTACTTGTTGTTGGTTAAGTTCACTTTAGAGGAAAGTATTAGTGTTGGGGAAAGGCAATTGTGTAAGCAAGGAAAAAGTGTAAAGTTGTATTGGTGATGTATGTTAATAAAGCAGGAATATGAGATCTGGAAGGATGGAGGTTAGATTCATGTAGATTGTATAGAGTTATAGCTGTAGGTAGAGTACCTTTTATGAAGTTGATGACTGAATTTGGGAGGAATATGGTATGAACTACACAGCTATTGTTTTCATGAGAGAGGGAAAAAGAAAAGAAAGGTAATAGTTTCAAGAGTGGATAATAGACAGAAAACAGAACAAAGGTATTAGAAATTAAGAGTTAGACACTTTGTGGATCAAAGAACGGGAGGTGGGGGGTGGAATATAGGAGAGACAGTAGATGATAGTGGATATCAAGATGCTGGGGAAGGGGGATAGTGTAGGTAGCCTAAATCAGTTCACACAGAAATGAGGCAGTGGAGGATGGGAAAACCCAGCAAATGTGAGGTGTTCCCTGTAGCACCTATTGTATACTTGAGTTAAAGTAAAAATAAGTGGAAGATGAGGGACAAGAGGGAAAGAGAAAACCGAAAAAAAAAAAAAAAAACTAATTATAATAAAGAAAAACGAAAGGCAAGAAGAACGGAAGAAAGAAAAAGAGGATGGGCAAACGGTGGGGAACGGATAGGGAGAAGAGAGATACAGGTACACACGTGTCACAATTGCAACACTATCTAAAACAACAACTTCCCCCCGCTTTGCCCTAAAATCCCCCCGTCTGTCTGCCCAAATGGGTCTGCAAGCACCTCCCTTCCCACAAACCCCCAATAGGCCGCCCAGGGCCCACGAACTCCCCAGTACTGCAGATGCTCAAAAAAAAAAAAAAAAAAATTAAGTAAAATTAAAAAAAAAACAAAAAAACAAAAACGGAGGCTTGGACCGGCTCTGCCCGGCTCCTCACGCCGCCTTGGCCTGGCCTGGCTCCGCCCAGCTCCGCTCGCTACATCGGCCCAGCCGGCTCCGGCGTCCACCTCCCGCCACCGCGGCCTGGACCGGCCCTGCCCGGCTCCGTACCCGCCGCGGCCTGACCCGGGCCCGCCCGGCTCCAAACGCTACCGCGGCCCGCAGCCGGGGCCTGCACCGGCCCCGCCCGGCTCCAAGCGCTACCGCGGCCCGCAGCCGGGGCCTCCACCGGCCCCGCCCGGCTCCAAGCGCTACCGCGGCCCGCCGCCGGGGCCTGCACCGGCCCCGCCCGGCTCCAAGCGCTACCGCGGCCCGCAGCCGGGGCCTCCACCGGCCCCGCCCGGCTCCAAGCGCTACCGCGGCCCGCCGCCGGGGCCTGCACCGGCCCCGCCCGGCTCCAAGCGCTACCGCGGCCCGCCGCCGGGGCCTGCACCGGCCCCGCCCGGCTCCAAGCGCTACCGCGGCCCGCTGCCGGGGCCTGCACCGGCCCCGCCCGGCTCCAAGCGCTACCGCGGCCCGCAGCCGGGGCCTGCAGCGGCCCCGCCCGGCTCCAAACGCTACCGCGGCCCGGCTCGGCCTGGCTCAGCCTCACCGAGCGGGGCTAGATGCCTCGTCTCCGCCTACCCAAGAAGGGAATCCTCTACAGGTAGCTGGGATCTCCGTGTATATTTCACAGACGAATCCTCTCTGTTACTTTCCCTCCAAATCGATGTCCAGACACCTCCGGACCAGCAAAAATCCCGAAACAATCCGGTCCCAAAGAGTCTCCAACGCCGCCCAGCCGATTCCCTGCAGAAGACTCTAACAGGGATGTTCACTCAGCCGCCATCTTGCCCCCTCCCCTAATACATCTATTAATGAACATTTGGGTTGTTTCCATTTTTCAATCTTATAAACAAAGTTACAATGTATAAATGCTTGTTATATCACTTTGTATTGTGCAAATATATCTATGATAAATTCCAAGAAACCTAGTCCCTTTCTAACTTGCTGCTTCCAGTCAGTCTGTGGAGGAATCAGTAATCAGAAAACCATCAAATAATGAGGCAACTGAGTTTAAAAAGTAATATATTACCTGTGAGCCAATTATTTAAGCTGATGAAGGTGATTTAAACTCATATATATAAGTATTCTCACACCCCAACTGTCAGTTAAATTGTGAAGGAAATATAAAAAGCCATTGAAAAACATCAGAGTAGGCACTGGAAAACAGGAAAGTATACCATGAACAAGCCATCTCTCTTCAAGATGTGGTACAGAGAGGGCCAGATTGAAGAAAACTAACAGCCACAATGAAACACATTTGAAGGAAAATCCAGCTTGAGTATAAGAAAATTTTATCTCTAGCAGTAATCACAAAACCTCTCCTAGGTTAGAGGCAGTGGCTGAGGAGAAGAGGAGATCAGGGAGCGAAAGCAAGGAAGTAGGGGTCTTGCCAGTAAACACAAGTCCAATTAAGTCATTCCCTTCTTTAAAACTCTTCTCTGGCTTCCCACTGCTCTTGGAATAATATAAAGATCTTTAACATGGCAGACAAGATGCTGTCTACCTCTCTAGTCTCTTGAGTCATTCTCCCCTTTACTTATTCCCATTATCCAATATACATGTTCCTTCCATACAAGAGGCTCCTTATCTTTCAGTTCTCATCTTAAGTGTCACTTCCCTAGACAAACCTTTTCTGTCCCCCCAGGTAACTGGGTCAGATATGATTTTAAATACTTTTAATGTCTGCTGGAACTTTCCTGTATTGTGTTCATCATAACCAGATTAGGTAGTTATTTGCTTAATTTCTATCTTCCTCTCAAGACTGTAAACTTCAGGAGGTCAGGGAAACGGGTTTATTTTACTGGTATAACCCCAGTATCTTGTGATGTGGCATGTATCTGTGTACTTCAACAAGGTTCAACTTAATAAAGATTTATACAATTGCTACTCATTGAAACAATTAGCAAGGACATTCATAATTTACTTGGCTTCACCTGGAACGGAACCTCTTTGAGAAAGATTGCAGCACTGCTAGATAAGTTAGAGATACACAACAAATATTACCACTAAGAGAAAAAAGTTTTTCTTCGCAGCTGTTCCTTGCTGTCATCGAAGTGCCCTTTTTTTACTGCTCAAGAAAAACCACAAAAAATGTAAAGTTTTCCCTTTCCTTCCTTTTGTTTGAGTAACAACATGGACATATCTCCAATAGTGGAAAAGTATGCCTCTCTAAGGATTTGTAAATACAACAAAATCACTGCATAATGTGAAATGATTCAACAGTTCAAAGCCAGAACACAACTCAGAGAAAATGGCCCCTTTGGAGCTGATTTAAAAGGAAAAAAAAAAAAAAGATAGTTTTAAAAAACCCCAATGTGTCTACTAAACAAGATTCAAGGTGACATTGTATTTATATAATTTTAAAAATCTGAAACTAGGAAAGATTTATTTCAGAAGATTCATGATTACTGAATCTGAAAAAGCAATAGAATCACTGAACAGCAGGTTAGATAACACTAAAAATAGAATCAGTGGATACGGAGCTCAAGAAATTGTCTGAAAACTCAGAGGAAGAAAATAAAGGAGTTATTACAGGGAACTGAGCATTAAAAACAGGGAGGACGGGTCCAGAAATCCAATATAGGTATAATGAGAAATCCATCAAACTATTTCCCAAACTTGCCTGAGTATAATAGGGGCCCAGAATCTTGTTTAAAATTGTGATTTCTGGTGTCCCTTGCTTAGAGATGATGGTTCACTAAGTCTGAGACTGGACCTAAGTATCTATATTTTTCAAAATAAGTACTTTAAGTGATGTTAGTTATATAGCAACTTTGGGAAATTACCACAAAGGAAAAAAAAACCCAAGAAGACAAAGAAATCTTAAAAATATATATAAAATAAAAGATAATTTCCAAGAATGTTAAAAAGGCTTGGTCTTCTTATTAAAAGGGCCCATAAAATACCAATCAAAATTAAAAGAGATATAGTTTAGCAAATTGAATTTCAGGAAGAAAGGGGAAATCTTTCAAGCACCCAGTCAGAAAAACTTAAAAAGGACAAAATAGAAGAGGTCCCAAATCAAATATCGGCAAGGCTTGCTTTCTTCCAGAAGACTGTAGTATTGTCATACTTCTCTGCAAAACTAAGTGTTAGAAAATGAAGAAATGTCAACTGAGTTACAGCAGAAAATAATGATATTCCCTGGCAAGTTCTTGTTTAATGCAGGAGAAACAGAGAGGAGGTTCTAGACAAGCAACAGCTCAAAAAAAGGATTTTATCTACTTACTGTACTGAATTATTGCCTAAAGAAGTATGCTAATTAAAAATTTTAAATGGAGAAAATGTGACAAAATGCTGTTAACCTAAACTTAATGTCAAAAATATTTATTGAAATAGAAGATACATGATATATAAAAAGAAAAGGTTAATAATTAAAATGTAGATTTTTAAAAACATATTTCAATGAACTTGAAGAGGGGAAGAAAGGGAACTGAAAGTGTATTAATCTTTCACTTTACATGTGAATATCCATAAACATTGTTTATTTTTGACATTGATAGAAAAATATATGTTAAAATATAATTAAAATTTGAAGGTGACTATCAGGCAGCTGAATACCTGGCACCTGGGATAAAAACTATATTTTCCAGGCTTTGCTGCAGCTAGCTGTAGCCATGTTGCCAGAATCTGAGGGGAAAATTTCCTTGAAAGGGAAGTGTCTTAATTTGCCAGAACTACTATCACAAATACCACAAACTGATTTGGGCCTAACAAAAGGAATTTATTGGCTTATGGCTTTGAGGCTAGAAGAGGTCCTGAATCAAATATCAGCAAGGCTTGCTTTCTTCCAGAAGACTGTAGTATTCTCTGCTGGTTACTGGCAATCCTTGGGAGTTCCTTGTTTTTTTCTCTGCTTCCCACGATGACTCTTTCTTTCTGCTGCTCTTTCTGTTTCCACTGACTTCCAGCTTCTGCCTTCTCCCATGGCTTTCTCTTTATTAAGACCTCCAGTTCCAGATGAAGGCTGACCTTCATTCAGGTGGGCTACACCTTAACTCAAAATATCATGTTCAAAAGGTCCTATTTACAATGAGTTCACACCCACAGGGGCATGGATTAAGATTAAGAACATAAAACAAAAACAACAGCAACAAAAAGATTAAGAACGTGTGTTTGTTAGGGTAGTTAATTCAACCTTCCACAGTGAGAAGACATACAGAGGCAGAAGCCTCAAATCTGGCACAAATTCTCCTCAAATCATTGTCTGACTCCAGCACTGCACTAGCATGGAACTAGTGTCCAAGGCAGCCAGAGGAAAACAGCAGCTAGAAAGCTAAAAAAGAGGCGCAGAGATTTTAGCAGTTGCCTAAATGCTGGGAAGATGGAGCGTGAAGTTAAGTTACCACCAATTTAGAGGTATTTGGAAAACACCTCAGGCTTTCCAAAGAACACAAGGGGCCATTGTTTGGGAATAAGAACCATGTCTCAGGAGTAAAGGCAAAACAGAAATGGACCTGCCTTAACAAAGCCTGGAACCACGAGTCTGTAATAGCAAGGTGATCCTCCACTAATTTAATTGTCTGCTGGAACAAAAATACTCTTTAAAGGAAGATTGCTCTTGAATTGGGGGCCAAATAGGCAACTAGATCAATATGATGCAATCATTGAAAAACAAATTCAAGTAAACATTTTGCATTAGGTAGTACTAGCTTCAGCTGCATTTAAGAATAAAAAAACCTTAAAATTACATGGATTTAAACAACTCTACAATTTTAGTAGATAGCAAAGAAATTTCTAGTTATATGAAGAGGGGAAAATGTGACTCATAATAAAAATATATATAGTTAACAGAAACAGAACAAAAGCTGGTCTAGATGATGAAGTTAGCAGACAAGGACTTTATTATTTTTTTCAAAGATTTATTTATTTTATTTATTTCTCTCCCCTTCCCACCCCCCGCCCCAGCTGTTTGTTCTCTTCGTCTATTTGCTGTGTGTTCTTCTTTGTCAACTTCTGTTGTCAGTGGCATGGGAATCTGTGTCTATTTTTGTTGCGTCATCTTGTTGTGTCAGCTCTCCGTGCGTGCAGTGCCATTCTTGGGCAGGCTGCACTTTCTTTCGCGCTGGGCAACTCTCCTTACGGGGTGCACTCCTTGCGCGTGGGGCTCCCCTACGCAGGGACACCCCTGCGTGGCATGCACTCCTTGTGCGCATCAGCACTGTGCATGGGCCAGCTCCACACGGGTCAAGGAGGCCCGGAGTTTGAACTGTGGACCTCCCATATGGTAGACGGGCCAAGTCGGCTTCCCGACAAGGACTTTAAAATAGCTATGATTAACAAGTTAATAAATGTATAGGAAAAATGGAAGTAATACAAAGAAACTGGGGAATTTCAGGAGCGATATATAAAGTCTAAAGAGGACCAGATGCAAATGGGAATCCTAGAACTTTTAAAAAAAATACAATATCTGAAAAAAATTAGTATGCTATTAGTGAATAGAAGGAATGACTGGTTAATTGTTTGAGAAAAAATAACATTAGACTTCTACCGGACACCTTAGAGCAGATTTAAATGTAAAAACATGTCTATTTAAAATATTTATAGTAATATCATTAAATATTAGACAGAAATGTAGGTGATATTTATATTAAGTTGAGGTGAAGAAGGTCATTCTAAACATGGCACTGAATGTAGAAACTATTTTAACAGGAGGGAAAGATTTGATGAATTTTTAAATTTTTATATTAAAAATGATACCCACAACATTGCGGATGTGGCTCAAGTGATAGAACTTCTGCCTACCATATAGGAGGACCCAGGTTCAATCCCTGGGGCCTCCTGGTGAAAAAGAAGAGAAAGCATGCCTGTGTGGCAAGCCAGTGCCCATGCAAGTACCTGCGTGGTGAGCCGGTGCCAGCATAATGCCTGCATGAGTACCCACATGGTGAGCCAGTGCCCTGTGCAAGTGAGTCACACAGCAAGATGATGATGCATCAAAAAGAGAGACAAGGGGAGAGTCAAGGTGAAGCAGAGCAGAAACCAGGAACTGAGGTGGTGCAATTAACAGGGAAACTCTCTCCCCATCAGAGGTCTCCAGGATTGAATCCCGGTGAATCCTAGAGGAGAGAAAATGAGAAGAAAAGACAACAGAGACAGGAAAAAACAGTAGGGTGGGAGGAGAGGAAGGGGGGAAATAAATAAATCTTTAAAAAAATTAAAACATTTACAATATGAATTATAAAAAATGAAAAATGTTTGTAGCATATATATATTGCTGTTTGTAATATAAAAATCAATTAATGTAAAAGTCAAAGTTCTAATAGCAAAATTGGCAAAGGAAACTTGAAAATAAAGAAATACAAATGGTCAGAAATGCAGAAAATGTTCAGTTTCAGCAACAGTAAACAATGTAACTGAAAATAAATGAGATGCCATTGTTTGCCTATTAGAATAAAGTTTACAAAGTGTAAAAAATAAGTTGACAGCGACCTGGGGAACTTTAATGCAGTTAAAAACAAGGTAGTACAGCCTTTCTGAAAGGCATTTTGTGAGGATGTATATCAATATCATTGCAAGGGCAAAAGGCATTCCCTTTGACGTAAAAGTTGAATTCTAGAAATTTATCCAAAGGAAACAAGTACATAAAAACAGATATTCAAGGATATATGTATACTTAAAATTGAAGAAAAAAGAAATGATCTAAATGTTCTAAAATAAAGGTAGATATATATTTCTTGAATTGAATCTATAATACATTAAATGAAGAAAAGCAGGTTTCAAAACAAAATGCATAGTATAATCATACTTTTGTAAAAATACACGTATACACATGCATTTATATATGCTTCCACAGAAAAAGTCTCAAATAACATGCATTACAATGTTAAATAGTTATACATGACTGGCGTTATTGCAAGTGATGTCTGCCTTGTTAATCTGGGTTTCCTAATCAAAACAGTACAGGTTAAAGAAAGAATCGGTGGTATTTTTATAACCCTCCTGTGTTTTGTCTACATTCCCTGTTGTGATAAATCTTTAGAAAAATGAAGTGTTACCACCTGTTAAGCTGTACTCTGGGTTAAATAGGTCTCTGTGGGCTGGCCTTTCCACCTTGTATAATGCTGAGAGTAGGAGAAAGGTATTTGGGGTTCAACCAATATTCTCTGGAATAAAACATATTAAAGGATGGAGACTTCTTGTTCTGTTCTAGTCACTCTGCCCCTTTGTTAATCATTTGGTCTTTTGGGCCATCATAAGTCTTTGAATAAACAAGAGACCATCTGAGTTTATACTCTTGAGAGGCAAGTTTAATTCAGACTATCTGCACATTTGAGGGAAAGATTCCATCAACTCCCTCCATGCTCTTTTTACCTTCAAGTTGGCCAAAGCTCTTCCAGTCGTTCCACAGCCATGGTTTGACTCAAATGTGTGTACATAAAGTTCTCTTGGCACAGTTTATCCAATGAGAATCCAATGGAACTCAGTCAACTGTAAGCCCTTGAAAGCTCTTTTTAGAATCACATCTCTGGTTTCCTGGGAGATGTAGACATCTGCACTCATGTGACAACAATACACAACTTTATTACCAGAAGGGTAAGCTACTTGAGTTCTGTACAGGAAGGAAGAAAATCAGAACCTGCACAGTATTTAGATTAAGTTTCCAGAAGAAAATTGTGGGGAATAAACTGAGAAAATATTATCTTGTGTAGAAATATTAAGATTGAATGTCCATGGAGGCCGTGTAATCAAATCCCAATGCACGAGTAAAGTTCTTTCTCTCCAGTTTGCAAATAGACCCCTAGTGGAAAACTACAGCTATTGGTATGGGAAAAAATATCTTGTTAATACAGGCAGTCCTTGCTTTCTATGGCAGTGTGAAAACACAGCAATGTCTTGCAAACTGAAACCATATACAGCAAACTTAATAATGAATGGGAAATAGTATGATTGTTCCATGACTTTTAGAAATTTTAAATGCATACTGTTGGTTTTAAGTGCATAGGGAAATAAAAAACAGTAAACCAAATATTTATTTAGTACACTGTAATTTAAAATATTAGTAACATTGTTAGAGTGTTTTATTTCTTTGTATAAATTTTATCAAGAGTAGTCAATAGTGCTTGCCTTCCTCTCAAAGTATAACTTGTGATGTGGAGTGGCAAACTTTCTTATTTCTTTCTAAGTATGGGTCAACTTCCAATATTTTATCCTTTGAGATTTCAAAATTGTGAAGTATCTCTGAGAGTTCCTTTAATGTGAAGTTTTTTTGCCAATGTCACTTCCTCTGGGACACTATCTTTTTCATCACAACCACTTTCCTTACATATGTCGATAGATAGGTTTACTTTAGTGTGTTCTTCTGGCTGTGTATAAGAGTCCCTCCAGTGGTGGCAGTGTCAACATTCCCATGATCAGCTCTTTCTTCTATAACTCCATTTACATTCAATTCAGATTTCACTCCCAATGCTATCATTTTCGGTTTCTTTACTGCACTTTCACCTTTGTAGGCCAATTCCCTCTTTTGAGTATCCATTTATTGTGTGTGAAATGTCACATGGGGTTAAAACTGGGAGACAAGGAAGCAACATAAGCTCATGCCTGTTTACTGCTTGTGTATGAAGTGACAAGGAGATACATAGTGACCAATCATCACAAACAAATTTTGAGAGAAGAGACATGATTGGTCACTGAGCATGATGTGCACCTGTTACTTAGTGATTTGTGGACTGAAGAGCTAGCAAAGTTTGTACTTTATATAATTATTCACAGCTATTCAGTATTATGTTTACTGAAATTTGAACTGCATTTTGGGGGAGACGTGTTATTTATTTAATTGAACTGTGCTTACTGAAATTCATGCAGTGAGGACTGTCTACAAGGAATCCAGTTCATACCCTCGAAACTTAGATGTTAGGGCACAAAGCTCTGAGAGAAAAACCAGGGCTGTTTTTCAACTTCTAGTGGCACAACTTTTCTGAACTATTTTATCTGTATTTGAACCAGTCCATTTTGATGATAGCACAATTGAAAAGACTCAGTTGCATTAAATGAATTGATATACATATGGACTGCAGCTGATGAGGAGGACTGAAACTAACACTGAGTGGGTTTATTGGCAGTTTTGAGGAAATAGGAAAGAGTTGGTTGTCTGTTGGTAATCAGAGGGAAAGAAGGAAAATACTTGGAAAAATTGTTCAGTGGTTCTAAACATGACAAGAAAAGTAGAGATACTCTGATTTCAACCAGTTTTTTAACAAGAGTTTTCCTACAGGGGTCGTCAATAAGTGGGCTGATCATATTAACATTTTCTTTCATAGCTTATGTTTTCCTTATGGCACAGTGAATTCTTTTCCCAAGGTCAGAAAATCATGCCAAAATATAATATATTTGTTAAAAATTAAGTGGAAAACAATATCTAGATGACTAGAGTAACACTCGAAAGAAGTTTATTTATAAAAATGGCAAGATTGTGTAGTGACCATGGGGACTTATTAAGTGTGTTATGCTTGTTTAAATCAATTAGCAAATACATTTATTATTTCAGAGTATGAAAGGATTTGTTAAAATAGCTTTTAGGAAAATAACAAGAATGCTCAAGAATACTTTAAATAGAATTAAGAGATCAGATCCATGTTTTAATACATTTTGTGAATCAATTTTAGAAATAATGAAAGGGAAAAACTCCATGCTGCATAGAATTGTTATCTGCGGTTTCATGAAAGGTAAGTAAACATGTGAACCTAATATTAGAAGAAAATTATAGAAAAATCTATACATATAGAAGCAATAAGTAAAGTGATTATATTATGAGAAAAGAAGAATAAATTTTATTTCATCTTCAATTTTTTCTTTCATTCTCAGTGGTATTAGTAATATATAGAAGGTGGCTCTGCACCTGACGTTTGCTTGAATAACTTTTAGCATATCTTGTGAATTGGACTTATTTCCCAAACTGTGTTTACCAGGCTTGAAGAAGAGCAGTTGGGGATATTGCAATCTGGCTGATGAACCAGAGCCTGATGATAAATATGAGTAGGTCCAGTTGTAGGTGGGAAGTTGCTGGTGGGGAGCCTCAGTAGTTGCTATTAGATAGGATCATAATTAGCATTTTTATTATGGAACCTGAATAAGAAGTAAACATCAAATTAATGAAGCAGCTAAAAAATGAACTAGAAACATTAGTTTACAGCAGTGGGAATGTAATAAAATACAGGTAATAGAAAATGAAGATGTATAGTGAGGAAAAGAAAAGGAATGAAAAGGAAAGGAAGGGCAGGGCAGGGAAGAGAATGGGAAGGAAACAGGAATACAATTTAGTAAAATGATGAATCATTTCCACAAGGATTTTAATCTAAAACTGAAGTATAAAGTGCTCTGAAATTGTATAACAACAACTAAGTTGCCTACATAGAATGTAAACTTGGGTATTTTAAGTTGTGATTGGAGTTCTGCCATCCCAATAACTTGTTCTGCTTGCCTAAGCCTCTATCTCATCTATAGTAAGTCAATGCTGTAAAGGAATCCCTGGATTGGAGGCTTTGGGCCAGAATATTATATTTATTCTCTCTCTCTCCCCCTCTCCCTTTCTTCCTCCACTTCCTTCTCCTCCTTCTCTCTCTCTCTGTCTAACACACACATGCACAAATAAGTGTCAACAAAGTGAGCATGTTAAAAAATTCTATCAATTATGAAGTAGTACTGGACTCCCTTTTTCTAGCCACAAATGTAGTAAATAACCATAGTTTCATTCTAATGCAGAGATGTCTAGAGACACATAGCTGAAAAAGGTTTGATGAGCTCACATTCAGCCAGCTGTGCCTCACTCAGCTAGCTCCCTTCGTTTACATTTTTGTTAACTACCTACTTAAGACTTTAAAGACCTATCTCATTAAATTTTTTTCTTTTTTTATTAGAGAGATTATAGGTTTACAGAAAAATCATGCAGAAAATGCAGAGTTCCTATATACCAGCCCCATTATTAATACCTGCATTAGTATGGTGTATTTGTTACAAATGATGAAAGAATATTATTATAATTGCATTATTAACTACAGTCCAGGGTTTGCATTGGGATTCACTGTCTGATGGTGTTTTAAAAAAATTGTTTTGTTCTAGTAACATATATGCAACCTAAAATTTCCCCCTTTAAACCACATTCAAATATATAATCCAGTGCTATTAATTACATTCACAATGTCATGCTACCATCACCACCATCTATTACCAAAGGTTTTCATCAGCCCAATTAGAAACTCTGTGCAATTTAAGCATTAACTCAAGAGACAATGTAATCTTAATTAGGACTGAAAGAAATGAGGTTCAGTGATTCAAAAGGTTCACTGGCAATTCTGAGTAGGACTCTGCACTGCTAGGTGAAACTCGGAGTTGATTCTGTTTTCAACCTTCTAGTTGTGCTCTAATCTCATACACCACTGGATGCATATTTATATGGCATTGCCTAAGCTCTGCAGAGTAAACAATTGGATAGGGGTCTGTTTAGTGGGCAGATTTATGTTAAAATATGATTGACAGAAAGGTCTTTGGCATTCTTGCACCTGGAAGAAAGAGGTCAACTGATTGAAGACCTTAATACATACCCTAAATCTTTTTGCCATGTAAAGTAATTATCAGGAGTATGATATCGTATACTATTCACAGTCCTGCCCACACTCAAAGGGAGGTATGTAAACCAAGGGGCAGAATCTTTGGGGTTAGAATTCTGCCTATCACAGGGAAGGAGAAACTCCCATGAAATTATTATTGCTTCATGTGTAATGGAAAAAAAATCCTGATGGCTACGTCTGTAGACTGACAATGTTGAACCTTATCTGGGCCTTGTGATCCTGGAAAACAGCTCTGGTTAAGAAATCCCCCCACCATTTTGTGTAATGGGAAACACTTACTGCAAAGAACCACCTTCCCCTTACGACTTAGATAACTAATGGATGCTTCCCTTGTTTAGCTATGACAAGGCCAGACACAGAACTTCCAAATTCCCATTTTTGCCTCAAAATGATTACCTGAACTGTTGTGTTCCCATTGATCACTTGGAACAAAACTCTTGTCATTCAAACTTTGGTTAAGATTTTCTTTTTCCCCCAGGCTCCTGAATTTTGGGGCACTCTCACACTGAGCCAGCAAAAATCCTTCCCTAGAGTAGGCTGACATTCTTTGATCACCGTGCAATCACAGCTCACCATCCCCCCCCCCCAAACACACACTCCCTCATTCCATTCATTCTTCTTCCCGATACCAGGTTCCCTCCAGCCACTTCAGTGCCTAATTTATAGACATTTGCTAATCTTACAAGTTAAAGCATTCTCCCTATGCAATAGTCCCTTAACCCCTCAAGCAACAATCCTTTCAAATAAAGTCTCTCCTTACTTTAGTCCAGGTTTGTTTTCGATTTGACACATCTGTGTACTATAATGCACTGACTCGTGAAATAATTTTTAAAACCTTTGCTGCAAAGACAGAACAATTAGCCCTCCATCTTTGCTGCTGGGCATGGAGACAGTGACCCAAGTGAGTGGTGTAGAAATCTCCATACAGCCATAGTTTTCTTTCTATGGAACAGTTAATTAAATTACTCCTCTCAGACTCCAGTGGATTTACTCTGGATAGTTTAAATTAACACTGAACTAAAATTAAATCGTTAAATTTTTGGCAAAGATAACTTCAAGGAAAGGTCAAAATAGTTTTATAGTAATATTCCTATAAATGTTGCAGCATGGTAAAACTACTTTTATTTAGAGTCCAGATCAGGATGAAAGATATCCTTAATCCTATAATTTGGTTGTGCCCTGGGAATCATAGGAAGTTAAGCAAAACTCACTAAATCCATGGGCTTCTATAGAAATTATTAGTCGCACTACTTATTCATTTGGGACTTTTTATAGTCCTGATAAACAAAGATCTGAAATTATAACTGGGTTTTAATACTTTCTTCATTATAAACTAAGCATTTTACCTTTCCCCCACACTAACAGTCCTTTGCTTGGTTGTTACTACATTATTTAATCATCAACCCTCCTATGAGTCACAAGCAGAAGATATCTTAGTTAAAGTTTAAAGGGAACTAACTTATTTTGTTTTAATGTTAGGTGGGCTCAAGTTTTTCATTATTTTATTAATTCAAGTTTGAATTAATAAAACTCTGGGTTATTGAGAAAATTTAAACTTTGCTTTTCAAAGGGTAAACATTCTGATCAGATTTTAAATGTTCCATGTCTATCCAAGAGAGTCCATTTGCCAGAGTTAGAGATTTAAAAAGCAAAACAGGATTGGAGCTTAGAATTTATGGATGAAAGCAAATTTTAAAATCCCTACTGGCTTGAATTATTAGTATACAAACACTAGATTTTAGGTTTGAACAATGTCAGTATTTGATCTGTTTTGGTTTCCCACCTATTAAAACAAATACCATGCAATAAGTTGGCCTAAACCACAGGAATTTTTTGGATCACAGTTTGAGGCCAGGAGCAGTTCAAAATCAAGGTGTCATGAAGTGTTTTCTCCCAGAAAACTGTGGCATTCTGGGCTGGCTGCCAGTGATCCTTGCTCCTTGGCTTCTCTGTCACATGGCAATGCACATGGCAGCTTGTCTTGACTTCTCTCTTCTCTTCTGGGTTCTGTTGACTGTCAGCTTCTGCCTCCTCCCTGTGACTTTCTCTCCCTCTTTGATCTTCCCTATAAGGCCTTCATTAATATGATTTAAGACCAAGCCTGATTACTCTGGGCCACACCTTAACTGAAGGCGCCTCATCAAAAGGTCCTATTTACAAGTGTTCACATCCACAGGAATGGATTAAGTTTAAGAATGTATTTTTCTGGGGTACAGAGCTCCAAGCCACCACAATATCTATATTCTAGTTTAGAAGTAGAAAAGAAAAATAAAAATAAATTACCTAATGTATGTGTGGTTTCTCTAGCCAAAAGCAATCTACTTGGAAATCTACTCAGTTTAACATGTGTCTTACCACATTTTAACATAATCCTAATGGTAATTTGATAAAGGTTGTTTTATAGGGAATCCACATTTAATGGCGATTAAATATGTGTGTCAGTTCAGGCTATTACAATCTTCATCCATTTTTTCTTTTCTAGCTCAGAACCAATGTTTGAAGACAATAAAAACACTCAATCTGTAAGGTGATATGATGACTTAATTGTAAGAGGTTCCCCCTTACAAGGTTTGCAATGATTAACAGGTCATAAGACCGTGCTGTGACTCAATTCCCACCCCACCCCCCACATAAATTGATGAAAGGCGACCTCCAACCATAACCAATTGAGCAGGTCATAGCCTATGGACTAGGAGGTCACCCATCCCCTCCCAAGAATGAACGAAGTGGAGCACATAAGGGCCTTCACCCCTTCTGGGCCCAGGCATCCCCAACCCCTCCCACATTCCAAAACACTCTACCTCCTAGTCCGCTGCCCAGTCGCCATTTGGCCTCAGGCTGTACTCGGTTTCCACCTATTAATGTGCTGTATAAGGTCACATCCACCACTGTCCAGGGGTGGGCTGAAGGCTATTCTTCAGAACCCCTCTGTTGGGGGAGCTTCCCAATAAACTTTCTGCCACTAATCATCAATCTCCGTGTCCCAGTGAGCATAGCTTTTCTCCAACATTAATACTGAATTATTTGGGTACATACATATTTGAACAGTTCTATACTCTCTAAATTTCATTAGCCCTGCATATCAGATGACAATTTTGTGGATTAAAAAAAAAAGGAAATACACAAGCATAGTGATATTTTTGATACACTAGGACTAGAAAAATAAAGCCAAATTTGTTTCTAAAATGCAATATTTCAGATAACGTTTCAGAAAGAACAGTGAAAGGAATCGACCTGTTTAAACATTTCCAAATATTAGAAATATCAGTATTTTCTTTTAATATTAAACCTGTGGATCTGTTACCATGATCCAGCATGGTGCTATGCTGATGTCTATAGCATCATTGCTTGGTGTCAGGTACAGCCAGGTCCATCAGCATTTCACGTTGTCTGCTCTTAGCTGGACCCACATACATTCAGCAATCCTTTCTTCACCTTTAAATGTCCATTGCACTCATTTCCCATTTTTACTTGGTAATTTTCTATTTTCCTCCAAACTCAATCACATTCCTATCTTCTTCACTCTTTGCAAATTATGCTCTGATTTGAATTTCTATTTTTCTTAAAGAAACTCATTTACATTTTATATTTAAGGTCTCAGCTTTGCAATTTACAGAGATAATACACCTGAGTCTTAGTAAATAAAAATGAATGAGCATCACTAACACATTTTGTTACCAGTTTTCTCCCTCTTCTGGGAGAAATCCTTGGTGTTAGTTTGAACAAGTCATTAAACACAGGGAAGGAAAAAGTCACAGTCTCCATATTTGGCTCTATACAACTTATTTTGTGATGAAAAATGATGTTGCAGCAAATTAGCTGTTTGGAAGTCTGATGATTACAGGACAAAGACCTGCCTGAAAGAGAAGAAAAGGATCAGATGAATGGATGCTGGATTTCCCAAATTTAAAGTGGCAAGATGATCGATCAGTTGAGTGTTACCAAAAAAGAACAATGACCATATAAATCAGGGATTCTTAACCAGGGGTCCACGGACCCCCAAGAAGTCTGCGGAAAAATTTTGGGGGGTGGGAAGCATATGCGACTCAAGTGATAGGCCTCTGCCTACCAAATCAGAGGACTGGGGTTCGATCCCTGGGGTTTCCTGGTGAAAAAAAGAAGAGAAAGTGTGTTTGCATGGCAAGCCAGTACATGCATGGAGAGCCAAGTGCCTGCGTGGTGAGCCAAGTATCTGCATGGTGAGCCAAGTGCCTGCATGGGTGCCTGTTCAGTGAGCTGAGTGCCCGTGCAGTGAGCGGAGTGCCCATGCTAGTGCCCGCATGGTGAGCCGAGTGCCCGTGTGGCGAGCCAGTTCCTTTGCGATGAGCCAGGGCCCATGTGACAAGCTGAGTGCCTGCACAGCAAAGCAGAGTGCCCTCACAGTGATGCAGTGCCTGTGCAAGTGAGTCATGCAGCAAGATGATGACACAACAAAAGAGAGACGAAGGGGAGAGTCAAGGTGAAGCACAGCAGAGACCAGGAACTGAGGTGGCACAATCGACAGGGAATCTCTCTCCACATCAGAGGTCCCCAGGATTGAATCCCAGTGAATCCTCGAGGAGACAGATGAGAAGATGAAAAGAGAAATAGATGCAGAAGATCACACAATGAACAGACACAGACAGTAAAAACAGCAGGGCAGGGAAGGAGAAAAAAAATTTCAGGGGGTCCGTGAACTTGAATATTAAAAAAATCAACTTACTGTCTTTATTTTCTCTGACCTCCGATGTTGAGTGTCATCAAATGATCTGCTGCTACATTCTGAGAAGGGGTCCATGGTTTTCACCTGACTGACAGTGGGATGTGTAGAACAAAAAAAGGTTAAGAACTTCTGCTGAAAAGGAAATATAGTTTCTTTTAATGTCATAGTCACATGTAATATGGTCTCCTGAAGAGTTACATAGGACAACATTGATTATTTATTTATTTATTTATTCAAGAAGTATTTATTGAGCACCTTTTCTGTGCCATGCACTATTCTAGGCACTAGGTATACAATGATTAAACAAGGCACACAAAGCACTTGCCTATATGAGGCTCACATTCTCTAAAGGACAGCAATATATTTGGACTTCAGGATATGGCTGTTTTTCAGGCTCACAAATGGTGCTTATAAAAATGATTACCATCTCTCTGTGCATGTAGCAGTACGTATGGTCTAAGAGAAAGTGGTGTTTACTCGGCAAATTTTACTGCAGAAGCAAGATCGTGTGGGTTTCTATTGCATATATATCTATTTTCGCAGAAGCATTGAGGCCTGGTCATACGGGGTGGGCTCACCAGCCTTTTTTCTTCTGTCCAAAGAGGAATTATAAAATTTATTTTCCAAATTCAGAAGCCTTGGAAGGTGAAAGGAGACACAATATTAGTAATTATGCCGGGACAACAAGTATGAAGAGGGACTGCTCTTGGCAAAACAGAATACAGTGATCCTATCTCGCTGCTCTAAGTCTGCCCTGTGCCCATTACCTCTGACCACCACATTAGCCCTTCTCTCCAGGTCACTTATCCCTGTCAGCTAATTCTGTAATCCGGTGCCACTTGGCAAGACCCCTGAGTTTCAAAAAAGCTAGCTGAGACAAAAGAGGCTCAGGTTTTAACTTTTCCCGTTCATAGAACTAGACAAAACTGTCAGTACGGAATTCTTGATATTTTGACAGCCTCGTCCCCAGTTCCACGAAGGAGATGTTCTCTCTAAAGTAAAGGCCAATCTTTCTTGCCTTATGAGCTTCAAAGGATGAAGGACATGTTTGAGTTCTTGGATCTTGGGGTCCTGGAAGTTAAGGGTGAATTGTGTGAGCTCCCTATCGCACCCCTGCTGGACAATCAAGCACATCTGCAAAATCCCCTAGGTGGCCACTCCACCACGAGATTATGATTTATAATCATAATCATAATCTTTCTATTTCTAATTTTTATGATGTAATATGTAATGCTTTATAAACGTGACACTTTTACAAGTTCTTATAATAAAACATGTAATCATTTTCCTTGACAAATGTTGGTGCAGATTAACGGCTTCTGAATGTGTTATTATTTATTATTATTTAACCTTAATTGATTTCCAATAGTATGGCTATTCATAAGACACATTTCATGTGCTTTAAGAAACACCTGTGATGTGATTTTAAACTCACGTGCACCTATGTAGAAGTTTGGGGGCTGGGACAGGGTGGGGGAGATACAGGGAGAATTTTGCTTTATTTGGAGCTAAACATATTAATTTTAATTCATCTATGAATTAACCTACATTCCCTTTGACTGTGCTTGATTGGGCCTCTTTCTGGGCACTTTTCCCCAGGAAATCTATATTCCTCGTCACTGGGCTTTAGACATTTCCTAGAATATCCTGGAAGACCTTTTCTGTCTTGTTCCCTATTGAAGCCCCAAAACCTTGTCCAGCTCATGACACACTTGTTACCTGATGCATAAACAAACAAAATTTTTAGTAATTATATGGGCTGATAAAGTGTGGGACGTTATCAACATTGAAACACAGGAGTTGCCAAAATATGATCTATAATCTGGGAAATTATCTGAACACACTGTTTTCGTAGAGGTATGTACAATTTCATTTAACAAGTCGCTTTCTTCTATACATTGAGATTTAATTGAGGTATGTCTAGCAAACATCTCTAAAGCATCAACCTTAATCTGTTATTTTGGTTTGTTTTAAAATGAAGGATTTTCTTCAGGAGTACCTCATTAAATTGCAAATAAATCTGTGGCTGTCAATAATTCCCATGACTGAGATTAGATCCCCAGGGAGTATGAGCCAGGAAAGGGAAGGTGTCCACTGCACTGTTTGCCTGGGGTTTGCCAGACAATGGTCCCAAAAGCAACATTTTTATATAGGTTCCACAATACTTGAAAATTTGTAGCTTTGTGGGGAAAAGACTCTCAAATTAATCAATATAAAACATATTCAAGATTACAGAACTTGCTAAATAGCAACCACAGTCATTTGTTTTTCTTTTATGAATCTACAGCTGTGTAGGGGATAACAACCATGGATCAAAGGGAGGAAAGGATTTAGTTCTTCTTTCAAATTAAGAGAATCATCATCAGTTTTTAGAAAAACTATACATGGCAGTATCTGTACTATATTGGAGTTTTGTGCTTTTAATTTGTCTCTTTAATTTTCTTGGTGACTTTATTTAGATAGTGAAGATGAGGTTTTGATACTGGGATGAGGAGTTGTTTATGCCCTTGGAAAATATGTTTACTTTTCAGGCATTCAAATTTCTCATGGTAACATTGATAATTTGGAGAAAGTTAGGAGTTCTCAAGTTAGGTTCTCCGTTACATGAGTGAAGAACAGAAGGTAGAGTCTGGGACCATCAGATTTTCCTGTCTGCTTATGGAAACAGTTGCCACTTGAATCTATAATTCAATTGCTTTGCTTAATTAGGAAAGTGCTGTTGGAGATGTGTCTCCTCTAAGCCCATGGTGAATACATTGTCTAAAACTAAACTACTTTAATATATACTATTGATTAATGGACATATTAAAATGAAAATGAAATATTGAATCAAGAAATTACAAAGGCATTATAAAGCACCTAGTGGAGGATGGTTTATAAAGAGTTTAGAAAATTTCTGATGACATGGACAATGTACCAAGGGTAAAGGAAAGTCACAAAATTAAAATTATGAATCACCCTTTTCACATAAATTAATTGAGCTAATTAACATTATGATATCTTTTGCATTTTATACATTGACAGGAATGATGTACAACTATTTTCACCTAAGGCATTACCACTGTTGCCATTTCGACATTTTTCCTTGTATTCTGCTTGCCTCTACAACATTTCCCAAGCCCACACATTCGATTTTCATCCAAATGTAATGGAGCCAAAAATACGTCACCTGACTTAGAAGAATGTCAGCCCTGAGTTCATCTCATCTTCCTCTCTAGTGGTGAATTTCTTATGTCCTGTGAAAAGAAGATAAGCTTACATCTGAAATTATTGGGTGGTGATATGACAAACCACCTAATAAAGTAAAGCATAATTCTGGTCTATTTATTAAGATGAAAGATAAAGCAACATGAAAAGCAATTATGTGAAATGTAAAATAAAGTCCCTGTTCCATTTTAGTTTATGGACCATTCCTTAAATAAAATCTTACTATTCTTCTGGCTCTAAGAGAAGGGTTTTAGCTTTTATTTTATTTTTGAAACATATGCATGCCTCAGTTACTCTTCAATCTGTTTTCTCCTTGAATTACCATATCATGGAAAAGGGGATGCCAAGGATATGCTAAGGCCATGCCCACTCAATGTGGTATTCTAAAATACATATAAAAATAACTCTTAAGAAACTGCAGAAGAAAGGAATTCTGGATCTTGGAGCAAAAACAGAGTCTTCTGTCACTTTTCTACCACTTGTCTCTTCCGGGCTTGTGTAAAATATAGAATGAATTTGGAATTTTTGTACAATATAATAGTAGAGCTTCAGAAATAAATGGATGAACTGAACCAGAGAGATTTGATTTCAATGATCTCTTTTTCCATACCGTGTTCTTCTTTGGGATTGAATTTATTTTTTATCCCCAGCACTTAGCAAGGTGTTTTGGGTACATAAAAAGTAGGAATTCAAAAAATGTTCAGATGAAAGAATACATAAATATGTAGAGATTTTAATTAATAAGAATGACTGAGACTAGGAAAAGTGTAGGTGACAAGCAAAGGAGCCAGCCAAAGTTGCAACTCTTTACTAACATACCTCTTAAACGTGAGTCTGTGAGTGTCCTTAACAGGAAAGTTTTGGCCCCCAGGTTTTCTGTCTTCTGCTTTTTATCTTTATGGAAAAACAAAGCACCTTTGCTTCAGTCTTGTTTTTGCCAGTTGTCTGCTGCCTGGAGGCTCAGACTCCTGTTCCAAAAGAAAGTGTATTCATCTGCTTTTGTTTTTTTCCCCCAGAAGGACCGTTCTTCCTAAGGTATATCACAATTACCTTGACTCTGACCTGCATGCAATAGGTTCTTGCGATGATGACTTAGGAGAGATTATGAACGTAATATTACTAAACAAATCTAATTTTGCTCAAGTGTTTTCAGTGATCTATTTCCAGCTAAAGTCCTGCAGGTAATGCTGTTTTTCCCCATATACTTTTTATCGGCGTACTAGCAGAGAATCACAACTTTGGTTTTTCTGCTTCCGTGGAGAATTTCATGATGAGAGCATCATCTTGAATACCTTACATTTAACAGCTATTTCCTCGAGAAAGCTGTGTCATAAGTGGGTTTTTTTGTTCACATTTCATGATTTTTTTTCTTTACAACTTTATTGAGGTATAATTGGGATACAATCACTGTATACCTATTTAAAGTATACATTTGGTGAAGTTTTGACTTACGCATATATAGTGAGACCATCACCATAATCAAGATAATGAACATGTCCATCACTCCCAAATTGTTTTTTGGTTTCCAGGTCTATTCTCTTTCAGGGACTGGGACCATTTCAGAAAGAAGTGAGGTAAAGGAGTGCACACAATTTTTGTTATTCTGCCTGCCTTTTTCCATTCCTGGAGTGTTACTATAACTTAGAAAAGGACTGTCCTTTATACAGTTTAGTATAATTTTATTATTTCTTCTATGCAACACTGCTGAGAATCATTCTGGGTTTTTCTTAATGCAAAGACAGCTAGTTGTTCCCCAAAACCCACTATTACTTTAGTAATAGATACCCTGAGTTTTAGCTGGATACATGACCTCCCATCTCACAGACACATTTTCCAGCCCCCTCGCAGCTAGATGTGACCAAGATCTGTCCAATGTGTCATGAGCAGATGTGATCAGTACAACTACCAGTTGCTCCCTTAGTTCCTTTAAGGGAAGCAGTGTTTATGTATTTCCCTTCTCCCCTTCTGATTGGTTGGAATGCAGTTGGAATGATTGGAGCTGGAGCACCCATTTTAGTCCACAAGGTAGAACCTGCATGTGGAACACGGCAAAGTTAAAAAACAGAAGGTACGATATCAACCCTGGACTTCTTATACTTAGGCTGTTATATGGGAGAGAAAGAACTTTATATATTGTTTAAGACATTGTTACTTGGGGTTTTTGGTTACTACATCCAAACCTAAATTCTAATTAATAGACTCCTATTCTGAAAAATAGGGACAATTTGGACATAAGTGAACAAAACCATGATTTGAGCCCTTATATTATAATGATTATTTGCTTCTTTAAAAATAACCTCAAGGATAGAGAGCAGGCATTTGAAAGTGTTTCCAACGAATGTTATAGAATCTCAGACATTTATTTAGGAAAATGTTTTAGCAAGGTTGGCAACCTGCAATACTTCCATACTTGCTTCTGTTCAATCTTAAATGTAGTTCCATACAAGTCTGCTCTTATTTATTGCATCCAGAATATTAATATTATTCTATTTTCTAGAATAGAAAATATTGCAATTTTACCTTCATTGTAGTGGCAGTTAGAAACTTTCCTGGATTGATAACAAGACTTGATTTGATGTCATCAAGTAAGTAGTTCTGGCACGATGCTTTTTCAGGGCTCTGCCAGGAAGGATTGAGTGTTAAATATGTCATTATTTTATGTCTTTTTTATATGCAGAAAGCCTAATTTAACATTATCACAGTGCCACAGCTGCATTGATTTTCCTAGTTACCTTCACACCCCTCAACATTTGGAGCTCCTTTATTATAATGGCAGATATTATGTAATGAAGGTAGTCCAAAAAGGCAATAACACAGAAGTTTACTGCTACTGAATTGAAATATCAGGCTCAGCAGATGAACATGTTGCCTAGCAACTGATACTGCAAGCTCGAGCGACTGCTCATGCCCACTGAGATTGACACGGGAGCCATCACTGGCTGCCTGCGCCTTCCTATTTAGCAATTCTGACAGGGAAACAAAAACTCCCAAAAGGGGGGAGGGATGAAATATTAACATGTAAAGAGAGAATACATACACCTATATATATAATATAGTTAAAAACTTTGCTTAGAGAAATGCTGTATCAATTTCAAAAGAGAGAGGGGAAGTAGAAAAAAATAGGACTTGAAAAAGAGCAAGATGGAAAATGGACCTACTGCGGTCTTTGGCTTTCCATTTCATATTGAGATGCAGTTTATTTTGGCTGAAAAGCATGTTTAGTACATGCATGACTAGACATGTCCAGAAAAATTTTTCTTAGCTTTTAACAACCATGACATGACTTTTGAATATCTAAGCATGTGGAGCTTCACGTTTCCATATATTATTTTATATGCAATCAGACTTATTATGTGTTGTATTCAAATTGTCGAACATTACTAACAGGCTGTTTTAGCAGTACAGGTTTTCATCCACTGGGAATGAGATTTTATTATTTTTACAGTCTAAATAATTAACTCTTACGGAGCATTCCTTTGCTGCACTGTTTCACAGATTGCATTTATTTTCTGGGATTTGTGAAATATGTAAACATGAAGCACCATTCAAAATGTACCACTTTAAAATAAATTTGGGTGTCTATTGTTCATGGCTATCCTTTAGTGAAATATTCAAGGAAGGAATTTCAACCTCTTTTGCTTCAGTAAGAATGAAAGAATTCATTTTAAGACCCTTCATACTTTGGAGGCAAAAAATTAAATTATATCTCTTCTCCCATTTGAAATAAAATTAACTTGATGTTTTGTTATAAATTACATCTAGAAATTAATCAATTTGTTTTCATGGATTTAAAGGTCATGGCCCAGCTAGCATATTTTAAAAATACATATCCCTTCTGACCTAGTAATTCCACTAGTAGGAATTTATATTAGAAAAGGCTCCTGCTGCATGGAAATATGTAGTTTCAAGGACACTCATTGCAATAATGATTTTAAGAGCACAAGCCTGGTAGCAACCTAAATGCCCATTAATAGGGTATGGGTGACAAGAATTACATACAGCCATAAAATGGAATACCAGGTACCCATCAAAAATAAACAGATGTGTGTTTTGCAGGAAATATATCCAAGATATATTGTTAAGTAGGCAAAATTTGAAAAAGACAATGTGTAGAAATATCCTAATTTTTTCCAAAAAATCCAGAATACATGTTTATATATGGATACTTTTGGGAAACAGGGTTAGGATATATTGGGAAGTGGGGCAGGGAAGAGGGTTTTGCTGCTTACCATATACCCTTTAGCCCTTTTAAAAAATCACAATGTATTACATTTAAAATTTAAAACACTAAAGCATGTTCCTTCAGACCAGTGCTATGCAATATATTATTTCATTTCTGCTTTGTGCAGACGTACATGAACTGAAAACAAGTTTTTCGCATCACTTTAGAATTATCTTGTCTTCAACAATCCAGTTAGGAAAAAGATTACAGATGGAGTCCCCAGGTCTTCTCTGGGTCTTACGTGTGTTTCTAGGGTCTTAAGTAAATTAACTCTTGAACTCTTTGAATTACAGGCAAATATCTATTGGAAAATCCTGAGAAGAGTTAGGGGATTAAAAGGAACAAAGGTAATACTGATCCCTTTCTTTCTTTTCTTCTTTGAAGCTCCAAAGCCCCAATAATATAATTATCTTCTATGAAGTCCACTTCATCCTCCAGTAAAATAATGAAGCAAATATTAATGAAGTTGAGTTATTATATGTCTTGTATAATCTGAAATGCAAAGAGTATTCATGCATTGATCTATAGAATAAATATTCTGTTTTGTGGGAAAATGATTGCTTGCCTTGCAATGCTTTCCATCAGACTTTTCCAATGGAAACAGCACTTACGTGTTTATTAGAGAAAGTGATGACTTGGTTGCTAGGAAGTTGAGAGTTTAAGAGACTAGATTAAATTTATGATGGTTTCATAACCCTGTTTCAAAAAGACAAATCAAATACAATCAGTTTGGATTTTTAATAATGATAAGAGGGGCAGGCTTCTGTTTACCAAAGGTTTTCTGAGAAGAAGGTTAAAATATAGAGGCCCCTGAAGTAACTGTGGTAGCGAATTCATAGAAGAGCTAAAGAGAAACTTGTCAGTTACTTAAAAACCTGCGCATTGCCAATGCCAACCAAATACATTGCCTTTGAAAAATGGATTCAATTCCACCTTCTTGCTTCCTATACAAATGACCTGGGTTTTTGTCCTGTTTTTTTTTTTTGCCCCAGCCATTAAGATCTGATAGCTCCAGACATCCCTACCCGAAAGCAAATGCTCTTGCAACACAACCTGCACTAAGTAACCCTGAGCATCTCACTCCAGAAAGCTTATGAAGCATATAACTTAAAGAATCCTTAATCACTCTGGGTCTTGTCCTTTTCTCTTTCCCTCACCATGTGGCTGAGCAGTGCTGCTCATTATAATAATATCATAAAGGAGGAAGAATATGCAATGTTTGCAAGTCTTTGTTTCATTCCTGTATTTACTATTAAGGCACTGAACTTTAAAAGAGCCATGATCTAAGGCACTTTGGCCAAGACTTGACGAAATCACTTAAGCTTGGTTCAACTGTCTCCTCTGTTGTCTTGGTCTTGACCACACTCTTCCCAAGGACACAGGTTTTGAAGCCAGAAAGATTTGGGTTTAAGCTTTGACTTTCAATTTATGGGGATAATAACAAAAATGTCATTGGACTCTTCTGAGAATTAAATAACACTTGTTAAAGTGCACCAGCACAGTGGTTAGTAGACATTAGGCAACTGTACTTTCTCCTTCCTTGAGAAAATACTTTTGTTTTTCCAAAAGGAAGAAAAGCAAGCTAAGCAAAGCTATTTTACATTATCTTGACTATTTTTAAAATATTGATGTTGTTTATTTTACAATGTTTGTAACTGGCAGTGAGTTTGGCTCCCCATGACCAGTTCTCTAAATGGCCAAATTTGACTCCCACTGCTGGGCATTTTTTGCGTTCTCCAGTTCAGCAAGCCTCCTGACTCCCACGTCCTTGAGCACATCTCTTCCTCTATGCCTTTGTTCATGCTATTTTTCCCTCCCACAGTAACCATCTCCTTTTCTTTCAACCCCTCAGATCCTTATTCATTCTAAAGGTCCAGGCCAGGTTTCACTTTTTCCATGAAACCTTCTTGGTAGACTAGCAATGAAATTCATCTCTACTTCTTTTACTCCTATAGAAGAAAAGAGCAGGGCTTTGCCTCCTCATTCTGCTCCACTTCTTGCAGTGCTGCTAGAGTTCTCTTGGCATAACCTCCTTGTTTCCCCTACACAGAAACCAATGTACCCAGAAACGAACCAGGCTCCCATTTCATAATTCCTTTGTCTTTGCCTCATGTATTTATTTTGCTTAGAATGTCCTTTATTTCTGTTTCTACCTGGAAAAAAAATCATTCTTCAAGGTTTCAGTGACAACTTCTATGTGACTGTTTCTTTCCCTTGCCATGGCAGACCTGCCCTCGTAGTCTCGTGGTTCCATCATATTT
This sequence comes from Dasypus novemcinctus, assembly GCF_030445035.2. Taxonomy (NCBI): domain Eukaryota; kingdom Metazoa; phylum Chordata; class Mammalia; order Cingulata; family Dasypodidae; genus Dasypus; species Dasypus novemcinctus. Next base: position 40,707,433 of record NC_080683.1, on the reverse strand, counting down.
TGTTCATATCTCTGCTATAGCACTTGCATCACTATAACATGGCACTTTACCCGACTGCACATGTATGATGTGAGCCCCTCATAGGCAGGGTCTGTGTGTCATTCTTTTTTTTTTTCTTTTTATCTCTGGGGCTTGCTCCTCAGGATAGAATAGATGCATTTGGCTTTCAGGGTTCTTTGATTAATTGTGATGTGTACTCGACCCATCTCTGAAAGATTCTTGACAGCAGGATCCAAATCCAAGACCATCACACTATCTAGCATGAGATGGCACATAGTAGGCATTCAATAAACACTTGCAGGTGTATTATCAATTACTACCATCTAGTGCTAGCTGCACATCTAGAGTAATTACTGTTTACTTGTTTTTCTCCAGTAGAGGTGCATGGAATCCAGAGAGAACTTCACATCTTTGATAACATTATCCCCTAGGCCTTGGCCCACAGGAGCTAGCAGCACTTAGGGACCTGGCTTTCTTGTTTACAGGAAACCACATTTTTACTTTAACTTATTAATTTAAAGAAAAGAAGCACTAGACTGTGGCAACATGCATTTATTAAACAAGAGGATAAAACTATAAAGGGCAAAATCTGCTTAGAAATTGCTATTTATTATGTATGTTTAAGGATTACACATAATGGACTATAATTTTCCTAAAGTGGTAAAAGTTATTATCTACTTGAAAATCTATGGCACGAGAATAAAAAGAATGCCTTAATTTCTGTTGCCAATTTTAGAAATAGCTTGGGGCAGTTTTTATACAGCACAGGTGCCAGCCTCACATACTATCTCATATTCCTTTGCAATATCCAGGTTGTCCCATGTACATTTACATCTGTAGCTGAGCGTGAGGGTTTCGACCTTGCTCAGGCCCAAGAGTCGGGGGGGCTTGCTCCTGCCAGGCAGCCGGCGGGGGGTGCTCCGAAAGGAAGCACCGGTTCTCCAGGCGTGGGGGACGCGCGGTTGGGAAAAAACCACGGAGACCGCTTGAGCGCAAGAACAGGTCTGCTTTATTACAGAAGTACACTTAGTTATATAGGATTGGGTAGAGGGAGGGGCGTGATGAAGGGAGGGCTGGCTAAGGGGCAGCTGTGGACAGGCTGAAGCTGATGGATAGACCTGAGGTAAGCAGTTACTGGGGCAGAGGGCGGATTGTAAGTTGGCAATATGGGCGGGACTGGCGGGAAGGACGGCGGGGGCTGAAAGGGGAGGAGGGGTGGAGAAAGGCGGTAACAATTGCTCCTTTTGTTTTAAAAAGAAATAGAAGCAACAAGTTTTGGTGCGCACAGTGGGTGTGAATGACTCGGTGTGCGCAGCAACAAAAGACAAGGATTATGAAGAGGAGGAGGAGGAAAAAGAGGTCATAGGGACGGGCATTAGGATAAGACGAGGGGTGGGGGGAGACCACGAGGACCGGCGGTCGTGAGCGGACAACATAGCATCTGGCCAGGATGCATGTGCCCGCCATTAGGGTCGGCGCACGCCGGCGCCTGGCGTGCGCCGAGCCTTGCCAGCGAAACGGGCCTGTGATGCCCCTGTACCCCTCGCCTGAGGGGGAGGAGTAGTTGGGGAGAAGTAAGGAGAGGAAGACAAGAAGCTATAGGCGTGCGGTCTGGAGTAGGTGGAGAAACCTGTGGCAGCGGGGTTGTGTCCCCCCCACTCATAAGACGGAAGGTTCGTGCGTCCAGTGAGGTTGGCGACATCAGTAGTGAAAGAGGGGGCGGAGGCGGTTACGTTCGAGGCAAGGAGCCTTTTTTGTTGCCAGAGGGAGAGGGTCCAATTGAAGGGCTGGTGACTCGGGTTGGCAGCGGCTGGGAGAGCGAGGGAAGCCAGGACGAAGAGAACGGCTGCGAGGCTGTGTAGAGGCATCATCTGACGGTGCGGCATCTGTGGAGAAAACTCCTCGCTCTCCACACTTGGCGAGCGGGCAGCATGAGGGGGGTAAGGAGAGCGGGGTAAGGGTCTGAAACGTTTTAAGAAGGGGCGTTCCTTGATGATGGCTGGTGCTGGTGGTGAACGGGGCGACCTCTGGGCCGTATCCACTGTCAATGTTATCTCCTCACCGAAGGCATAGGGTGCTGATCGTTCGGTGGAACTAATGGGTCAGTGGCGGGCCGAATGCAACGCCCAGGAACCCAGAGCGGCTGCGGCTCAGAATCTGGAAAGGCGCAAGCAAAGCCCCTCCCCTGTGCTAGGAGGGGAGCTGGATCTTGCCAACGATTTGTGGCAGGGTCTTTCCAATGGACAAGGGGAACTTGCGAGGGCTGCCACATGGGTCCCCAGTGCTTATGGGTAGGGGAGAGTCCACGGTCATCGAAGGTTAGGAGATTGTGATGAATGAGGCAGGCAGTCACGACGTTGGCGGGGGCCTTGTGGGGAGAGGAGGCCCTTTCTTTTTGAATGAGTAGCTTGAGCTGTTGGTGAGTGCGCTCGACGATTCCTTGCCCCTGTGGATTGTATGGAATGCCAAAATGATGCGTGATGTGATACATCTGCACGAAGCTGGCGAAGGCGGCACTGCGATATGCTGGTCCGTTGTCCGTTTTGAGATCCCATGGAATTCCCATGAACAAAATAGCTTGGCGAAGCGCTTGGACGCAGTGTTTAGCACTTTCCCCCGCAAGAGGGACTGCATAGCACAGATGCGAGAAGGTGTCAATTGCTACATGAAGATATTTGAGGCGGCCAAATGCACTGACATGAGTGACAATCTAATTGCCACCTTGAGTTCGGGCGGAGGCCGCGGGGGTTAACACCTTGAGGCTGCAAAGGTCCAAGTGGCAGCAAGGGCACGCAAGTTCGGCACGCACGCACAAGGTGCTTGCAAGTCTCAATGGGTATGTCTGGAAAGAGCTTTTGGATGGACCGCGCAGAGAAATGAAATTGGGAATGTAAGAGCTTAGCTTGATTGACAAAGTCCCCAAGCCGCCGCCTGTCGGCAGGGCTTTCATGGAGGAGGACTGGGTTTACCTGGCGGCTTGACACAGAAGCATCAGTGAGGTCATTCCTTAGAGCCAGTGGTCCTGGTAGGCCAGAATGGCTTCTGATATGAGCAATGAACCAGGGCTGCTGCCTCGCCTCAAGCAGTCACTGTACGAAGGCGAGTGCCCGATCGATGTTTGAGTCACCTGGTAGGAAAGTAGCAAGCGGGAGGCTGCGACACACCTGAAGAGTGTATAGGCTGTCAGTAAAGATGTTGAGAGGCTGGTCTGGGTGGAGATTGAGGACTGCAGCGACAGCTAGAAGCTCGCCCACTTGAACAGAAAAGTCATTTGCGAACAGCAGTTGCCGTGGCTCAGGATTCTCAGGAGTGTATATGATGGCAGCAAACGCCGTTTTTGAGGCATCTGTGAAGGCGTGATGGCTGAAGGGATCGGGTTCCGTGCGGGCAATGGCCGGAACGGGTTGGAAAACGCCAATTGAGACATTCCCTGCAGCAATCGGTGATGAGGATAGTGGTTGTCAAAGGAGCCGCGAAAGAGCTCTACCAGGCTCTGCATTTGGGCATTGTTCATGATGAGGGAGGTAACTTCCTTGGCATCTAAAGGCCAGACAATGGTGTGTGGCGGAATACCATACGTCTGTATGGAGAGAAGTACTAAATCAGTGGCCAGCGCGATCCAGGCCCTTATGAAAGGGCAGATTTTTGGGAGCTTGCTTTTTGACGTATGAAGAAAGAGGAGGGGGCCATCTTGCCATAAGAGACCCGTGGGAGTGACCGGCGTTGGCAGAACTAAAGCCAAAATTGGGAGGTCAGGGGAGAACCGCTCTAGGCGGCATTGCTGCAGAGCGGCGCTGACCTGTTGGACGGCTTCTCAGGCAGCGGGGGTGATGGTGATGCTGCGAGTGACTGCAGTTGGTGGGCTATCCTTGGTCTGCAAGAGCTCGAAGAGGGGCTGCATTTGCGCTGTTGTGATGGGAAGCGCCGAGCGAAGCCAATTGATTTGCCCGCAAAGTTGCTGGAGCTCGGTTAGCGTCATCTTATCAGAAAGGTGGATTTTTGGGCTTGCGGGTTGGATGAACCGATGAAAATGAAAGCCTAGGAATTGAAAAGGAGGCTGGAGGTTTATTTTGTCAGACTGCACAGTAAGCCCGAGGCTGGAGAGGTTTGTTATTATCGCCGAGAGCAGATCATTGAGGAGCGCACTGGAGCTCGCTGCTTAAAGGAGGTCATCCATGTAGTGGAGGATGTATGTGTGCTCCGGATTGAACTTGGAGCGCAGCGGCTCAACAGCATGGTTGACATACAGTTGGCACATAGTCGGGCTGTTGCGCATGCCTTGAGGCAATACTCGCCGCTGATATCGTTGAGCTGCGCCTTGGTTGTTGATGCGTGGAACTGTGAACGCGAATCGTGGACAGTCCCGGGGGTGAAGAGGAATAGAGAAAAAGCAGTTCTTGATGTCAATGGTTGCTGCATGAAAATGCTGGGGGACTGCAGTGGGGTGCGGGCATACTGGCTGAGGTGACCCCACTGGCTTGATATGCTTGTTGATTTCGCGGAGATCGTGGAAAAGGCGGTATTTGCCGGTGCTCTTTTTACTGATGACAAAAACTGGTGAATTGTAGGGACTAGTGGATGACTCTATATGCCCCGCCTGTAGCTGCTCTTGGACGAGGGCGGAGAGAGCTTGTAATTTGTGAGCTGGTAAGGGCCACTGCTCGACCCAGATGGGCTCCTCTGTGTCCCATTCCAGAGGGATAGGGTCAGGTTTTGAGATGGGAGCAGTGGCCCCTAGTGGGGGGGGCAGCGCAGCTGAGAAGTCCTCTGTGGTAATTCGGGCTTTTAACTGGCTGAGAACATCTCTCCCCCACAAGATGGTTTGGACAGATGAAAGGACGAGTGGGCAAATTTGGCCTTCGTGGCCTTCTCGGTCGCTCCAATGCAGAGGCTGGGACGTTTTCCAGGAGGTAGCGGCTCCTGTGGCGCCGATGACTTGAGGGCCGGTCTCTAGGGGCCAGTGATTGAACGCAGCGACTTTGAAGGAGACTTCAGCGCCAGAATACAGGAGCCCATCGAGCCATTGCCCATCGATTTTAAGCTCTAATGAGGGTCTCTGGCGGCGCGTGATGGGCATCGTCCACATTATGGCTTGGGAATTCTCCTGGGGGCCTCTTGAGGGTGGGGCTGAGGCCTGCCCCGCTGGGAGTTTAAAGGCTGCTGGGAACTCTGAACGGCACGGCAGTCGCGGGCCCAGTGATATCCTTTCCCACAACGTGGACATGGTGTAGGAGGGCCCCTTGGTCGTCGCAACGGCGGGTCTGAGCGGGGCGCTGGGCCTGGCTGGGAGCACTCGTGGACGAAGTGGCCGGGCTGGCCGCATCGAAAGCAGACAGGAGTGGGGGCGGATGAAACAGCCATGGCAGAGGCAAAGGCAGCGGTGAGTGTTTTGACTTGTGGGTCGACATCACGGCAAGCAAGGACCCATTCGTGCAGAGCTTTGTCGCGTATGGGAAGGATTACGGCCCGGAACGGCGCAAGGCACCCGTCAATGACTAACTCTTTGGCTAACGCAAACTGGGCATTCTCATCAGAAATTTTTCGCTGACAAGCCTCGAGGACGCGGGCGACAAACGCTGGGAAGGTCTCGCTAGAGTCTTGAAGCAGCTGCACGAGCTTAGTGGGCTGCTTGGTGGAAACTAGAGAGAATGACCGCTGGACGAGGACTTTTACCCGGTGCCAAAACCCTGGGTCAATTTGGAGATAAGAACGAGGGTCTGCATAGTTGTTGGTCCCCGTGTATGCATCGGAGGGATCGAGGACGCCAGCTTGGGCATTCTCCACAATTTGCCGGTCAACAGCCGCTTGGTAATGGGCGCGCCATTCAATAAATTGACCCGGCATCAGGATGGCACGGGCTAGTGCAATCCAGTCATATGGGAGAACAAGTTGGGTCCCCAACTCCTCAAGTAGTTGCTGCACATAAGGGCTGCCAATTCCGTCTTCCTTTACAGCTTTGCGGAGGGTCCTGACCTCTTCTGCTGTAAAGGGTAGCCAAGTTTGGGGTCGCTGCGGCATGGGCTGCGGATTTAGTGGATACAGCTGGGGGGTTTGAGAAGACGTGGCACCGGGGACTGATGGAGCAGCCAAGGCAGGTGAAGGACTATTGCCGTACGGCGGCGGCAAGGGATAAGCGGAACACGGGTGAGAAAATGGCGGCTTAGCGGCTTCCGGGCGACAACAAAATGGCGGCGGGACCCTTCCGGGCGCCGGCGAAGATGGCGGAGCAGCGACATCCGGCAGCGGACAAGATGGCGCGAGGGGCGCTTCCAGTTTAGTGGAAGATGGCAACCATGCAGTTTCCGGGCCCGAACCGGATGCTGACTGGGCAGGAAGAGGCGGGTAGAGGCGGGAGGAGGACACCGGCGAAGAAGAAGCCGGATGCGCGCCATCTTGGGCAGAAGTGGGGGAAGAAGGCGGAAGTCCGCCATCTTGGGGAGCGGCAGGAGTGGTTTCTGTCTGCTGCGGGGAGCTCGGGCAGGGAGGTTCGCACTCGAGAGCAGCAGCAAGTTGGTTAGACAAAGAGTCAGTGTCGGCGGACTCATCGGGATCACAGTCTAGAGGCTGTTTGGGAGAAGCTTCATAAACGGCTTCGGTCGGAGCGCCAAGGAGACAAGCGCGAATGGCCACGAGAACGGGTAAGAGGCCTGCTGGGAAGGTGCGTTTCTCGTGCTCCATGGCGGAGGTGACTCGATCTATGAGTCGCGAGTATGTGTCCGGGCTCCAGAGTTGGCAGGTGGAGAGCCACGGATTAAAAGGGAGCAAGAGATCCCAGTACTTTTGGAGCTGCCGCAAGGAGACGCGGACTCCATTGGCATTGAGCAGGGCAGCGAGGGCCCTGACTTGCGGCACCTGACGCAATGACAAAGAGGCGCCCATGACGGGATAGGGACGGGACGATGGCGAGGGGTCCCTTGGGGCTCGTCCGGGCGAGGGGTCCCTACCTGGAGAGGAGGACGATCACAGCAGCAGCAGCAGCAGAGAGGGGCCGGGGGAGGAGCCGCCACGTTGGGCGCCAGTTGTAGCTGAGCGTGAGGGTTTCAACCTTGCTCAGGCCCAAGAGTCGGGGGGGCTTGCTCCTGACAGGCAGCTGGCGGGGGGTGCTCCGAAAGGAAGCACCGGTTCTCCAGGCGTGGGGGACGCGCGGTTGGGAAAAAACCACGGAGACTGCTTGAGTGCAAGAACAGGTCTGCTTTATTACGGAAGTACACTTAGTTATATAGGGTTGGGTAGAGGGAAGGGTGTGATGAAGGGAGGGCTGGCTAAGGGGCGGCTGTGGATAGGCTGAAGCTGATGGACAGACCTGAGGTAAGCAGTTACTGGGGAAGAGGGCGGATTGTAAGTTGGCAATATGGGCGGGACTGGCGGGAAGGACGGCGGGGGCTGAAAGGGGAGGAGGGGTGGAGAAAGGCGGTAACATACATCTATCAATATAAAATGAATGAATAATGTAGTTTAAATTTTCCAGTACAATACTGATACTGGAGCCTGCCTTAAAGTACTCTGAGGTTTCTCAAGCATGGAAAGGTCTACAGTAAACCACGTGCCTTGTAGAAGGTTTGTTCCCACTCTGTCTGCACCTTCTTAATATATAGCATATATGGCCTTTCTGAGGTTTCCCCATACAGATCTAACACTTTTCTTTATAAACATAAACAAGGTAAGCTTTTGTTATTCTATCTTGGTTATCATTGCTACGTAACAAACTCCTCCAAAACTTCAACAACAGCCATTTTTAATTGTACTCAGAGAGTCTGTGGGTCAAGACATTGGACAGGTCACAGTAGGGATGGCTTGTCTTTGCTCCCTGAAGCCTGGGATCTCAGCTGAGAGGACTCAAAGGTTGGAGATGACTCACTGGCTGGGCGCTAGATTCATTAGGAAGCTCCTTCACTCACATGTCTGGGCTGGGGTGACTCAAAGACTAAAACTGACAACTAGAATGTCAATAACAGACCTTTCCATGTGACTTGGCTTCCTCCCAACATGGTGGCTTGAGAGTGGTTAGACTCTGGGCTCTAAATGCAAGACTTCAAGCATACAGGCAGAAGCTTTACATCACTTCTTATGAGCCAGCCTCACAGTGTCACCTTGCTTTATTTTATTTTATCATACATTTTTTTAAAGATTTATTTTATTTATTTATTTCTCTCCCCTCCCCCCCCACCCCAGCTGTCTGTTCTGTGTCTATTTGCTGCATCTTCTTTGTCCACTTCTGTTGTTGTCAGTGGCACGAGAATCTGTGTCTCTTTTGTTGCATCGTCTTGTTGTGTCAACTCTCCGTGTGGGCGGCACCATTCCTGGGCAGGCTGCACTTTCTTTCGCATTGGGTGGCTCTCCTTACGGGGCGCACTCCTTGCGCATGGGGTTCCCCTACGCGGGGGACACCATGCAGGGCACTCCTTGTGCGCATCAGCACTGCGCATGGGCCAGCTCCACACAGGTCAAGGAGGCCCGGAGTTTGAACTGCAGACCTCCCATGTGGTAGACGGACACCCTAACCACTGGGCCAAGTCTGCTTCCCATTGCTGTACTTTATTATTCCATGTAGACACAGCCTGCATAGATTCTAGGTGTTGGGACATAGATCATAACGATCAATCCAAGGAGTGTCAAGTAATTCTAAGGCCACATTTCATTACATTCTCACCTATAGAAACACATTAATACATCATATTGGCCGATGGAAGTCTCTGAACATAAAGTAATCTCATCCATAATCAGACCATGTATCTCGCCCACAGGGCAGATAGCCTAAGTGGAGCCACTGGTGCCCTTCTCTGAAATGAGTGATGAGCAGATTTCCTGGGAGGAAGGGGGGTTTGGGAGGGGTAGGGTGGTTTCTTTGCAGTGAGTTTAGCCAGCTGGGCCACCCTTGAATATCAGAAAGGATCCCGAGTCGACAGGGAAAGGGGAGGGCATCTCTTCAGGCAGGTTGTCATGCCCAGCCATCTAGGAAAAGAGAGGAATTACATTAGAGAGGAGGCAGAGGCCGTGACTGATCAGGACTATGGCAGACTTCAGGGAATCTAATCTGCCTGAGGGAAAAGGGGCAGATAGCCTTCCAAAAGGATAATCGCTGTAAGAAGAGAGATAACCTCAGTGGAAAAATTCCTTCCTCGCATGTGTACGATGTTCCTTGTTTGATTCCTGGCTCTTCTTAGAACACTGAGCCATCAGATTATCAAGCATCCAGCTGAAAATTTATGAAAGGGGACTTAGACATTCTCTTTGTTATTAGCTTTTTCGGATCTCCAGCTTTTTTTAAAGATTCCTTTTAAAATTTTCCTTATTTTACTCACTAAAACCCAGTTCAAAACCTGCAGAGGTCAGGCTGCAGAACGATTGATAGATAGCAGCCTGGGAAGATCTTTAGGGGTCAAGAAAGAACACTGTTTTTCTGTCTTTATTTTCGGTTTTTGGACTTTTTTTCCCCTCTCTTCTTCTTTTTTAAAATGAGTTGCTTCTGTCTTCTTTATTGTTTGTTGTGCTTCCCCTTCCTTTATTTCTGTTTAGTTTTTTTTTCTTTTTTCTTTCATTTACCATTTTCTCTAACTATGCTATTTCTTTTCTCTCCATCATCTATGTATCTTCTGTTTTCTGTTGTTGTTCTTTCATTCCACCTCTTTTTGTTTGGTCATCAACTTTTCTTGCTTTTGTTTTTCTCTCTCTTTTTTGTCTGTTATCTTTCTTTTTTACTTTTTTCTTTCTTTCTTTTCTTTTGTCTTTTCCCTTCTTATCACTCTGGCCTTGTAATTCATTCTACATATATTTCTCTATTCTGTCTCTTGTTTCATTGTTTCTATTCCAGTTATAAACTTAATTCTCTGCACTTCTTACTCATGTTAATTTTTCAATTTTTTCTAGGTCTTAGAGAGTTCCTCTCCTACTTTCTACTGTAATTATCACTATTATTCTTTTTCTTTTCCAATCTCTTTCCTTTTCTAGGGCCCTAATTTTTTTTTAGGGATCATAGACCACAACAAGGAAATAGAATATGAGGAATGAAGTGTCAAAGTGAAAACTTACCACACATACAAAAACAACAGCAACAAAATAAAACCATAGAATAGAGAGAGAAGCTAATCAACTGAATAAACCCATCAGGATAACCTGATGCTTAGACATCAACAAAAAATTACAAGTCATACTAAGAAACAGGAAGACATGGCCCAGTCCAATGAAAAAACTGAAAACCAGGAGAAGATGCAGAATATGGAACAACTAATCAGAGATGTCCAAACAAGTATCATGAATCGTCTTAATGAAGTGAAGGAAGAGATTAAGGATATTTAGAGACACTGGGAGAACATGCTGAAGAAATTGTAAATATACATAAAAAGATAGCAGATATGATGGTGATGAATAGCACAATCCAAGAGATCAAAATACACTGGAAGCACATAACAGCAGGTTTGAACAAGCAGAGGAAATAATCAGTGATGTGGAAGACAGCACATCTGAAATCAAATAGACAATAAAACAAATAGATAAAAAGATAGAAAAAATCAAGCAGGGACTTAGGAATTTGAATGACAACACAAAACACACAAACATACTTATTATAGCCATCCCAGGGGATGAAGAGAAGGGAAAGGGGACAGAAGGATTAGTGGAGGAAATAATGACTGAAAACTTTCCATCCTTAATGAGGGAGATGGATATACATATCCAGGAAGTGCAGCATACCCCAAACAATATAAATCCTAATAGACCTACTCCAAGACATATACTTGTCAAATTGTCCAATGCTCAAGACAAATAGAGAATATTAAAAGCAGCAAGAAAAAAAGAGATCCATACATACAAGAGAAGTTCAATTAGATTAACTGCTGATTTCTCATCTGAAACCATGGAGGCAAGAAAGCAGTGGCATGACACAGTTAAGGTGCTAAAAGAAAAAAAAAACAAAAACTTCCAGGTAAGAACTCTTTCTTGCAAAGCTGGCATTCAAAAATGAGTGAGAGTTCAAAATATTCATAGATAAACAGAAATTAAGAGAGTATGCCAATAAGAAACTTGCCCTTCAAGAAATCCTAAAGGGATTCTGTAGATTAAAAGGAAAAAACAGGTGAGAGAGAGTTGTAGGTGAGTGTAAGAACAACTAAAAAGATAAAAAGAAATAAAAATAACATATAGCATACAAAAACCTAAAGAAAATATGACTAATGTAAGTAATTCCTTGACAGTAATAGCATTGACTGTTAGTGGATTAAACTGACCAGTGAAGAGACACAGATTGGCAGAATGTATAAGGAAATATGACCCAGGCTGAAAGTGAATGGTTGGAAAACAATTTTAAAAGCCAACAATAAACAAAAGTGTGTGGGAATAGCTATATTGATATTGGACAAAATAGACCTTACATACAAAACTACAGTAAGAGACAAAGAAGTACACTATATATTAATAAAATGGGTAATTTACCAAGAAGAAAGAACAATTATAAACATTACGCACCTAATCAGGGCACCTCAAAATACATGAGGCAAACACTGAATAAAACTGTGGAGATATAGATGCCTCTACAATTATAGTGGGGGACTTTAATACACCATTATCACAATTAATCAGAACATTATGACAGAGAATCAAAAAAGATACAAAGACTTTGAATAGCATATTAGAGGACCTGGACCTAATAGACATATACAAAACATTACACCCAAACACAGTGGGATACACATTCTTCTCGAGTGTATGCGGAGCATCCTCCAGAATATACCACATGCTAGGCCAGAGAACAAAACTCAATGAATTGAGAAAGATTGAAATTATACAAAGTAATGTCTCTGACAACAATGGAATGAAGCTGGAAATCAGTAAGGGACAGAGAACCAGATTAGGCACAAAGATATGGAAGTTAAACAACACACTTAAACAAACAGGGGGTCAAGGAGGAACTCTCAAAGGAAACCAGTAGCTACCTTGAAATGAATGAAAATGACAGCACAACGTATCAAAACCTATGGGATGCAGCAAAAGCTGAACTGAGAGGGAATTCATAGCCATAAAGGCCTATATTTAAAAAAAAGAAGAAAGAACTAAAATCAAAGATCTAATAACACATCTAGAAGAATTAGAAAAAGAACAACAAAATCCCAAAGGAAGTAGAAGGAAAGAAATAACAAAGATTAGAGCAGACTAAATGACATTGAAAATAAGAAAGCACTAAAAAAAGTAAAAACAAAAGCTGGTTCTTCAAGAAGACTAATAAAATTGACAAACCCTTAGCTAGACTAACAAAGAATAAAAGAGAAAAGATGCAAATACATAAAATAAGAACTGAGGAAGGGGATATAACCACTGACCACAAAGAAATAGAGTGTCATAAGAGGATACTTTGAAAAAATTATATGCCAACAAGATGGATAATTTAGAGGAAATAGACAAATTCCTAGAAACACACAAGCAGCCTACCTTGTCAAAAGAAGAAATGGATAAACTCAACAGACCAAGCACTAGTAAAGAGATAGAATTAGTCATCCAAATCCTCCCAACTAAGAAGAACCCAGGACCAAATGTTTTCACAGGAGAATTCTACCAAACATTTCAGAAAGAACTAACACCAATCCTATTTAAACTATTCTGAAAAATATAGGTGAAGGGAACATGGTCTAACTCATTTTATGATACCAACATCACCCTAATACCAAAACCAAACAAAGATGCCACAAGAAAGGAAAACTATAGACCAATCCCTCAAATGACCCTAGATGCTAAAATCCTCAACAAAATACTTGCTAATCATATTCAACAGCACATCAAATGAATTATACACCATGACCAAGTGGGTTTCATCCTTAGTATGCAAGGATAGTTCAACATAAAAAAATTAATCAATAACGTCACATAAACATATCAAAAGAATAAAAACACATAATCATCTCTATAGACACAGAAAAGACATTAGACAAAATACAGTACCCTTTCTTGATGAAAACACTACAAAAGATAGGAATAGAAGAAAACTTCCTCAACCTGATAAAGGGTATATATGAAAAACCCACAGCTAACATCATATTCAACAGTGAAATCCTAAAAGCTTCTCTTTAAGATCAGGAACAAGACAAGGAGGCCCACTGTTACAGTTATTACTTAACATTGTGTTAGAAGTACTTGTTCGAGCACTTAGGCAATAAAAAGATATAAAAGGCACCCAGATTGGAAAGGAAGAAGTAAAAATTTCACTATTTGCAGATGACATGATCCTATACACAGAAAATCCTGAGAAAAGCTTCTAGAGCTTATAAATGAGTTCAGTAAAGTCACTGGTTATAACTTCGATATGCAAAAATCAGTAGCATTTCTGTATACCAATAATGAGCAATCTGAGGATGAAATCAAGAAAAAAATCCCACTTAAAACAGCAACTAAAAGAATCAAATACCTAGGAATAAATTTAACTAAAGATGTAAATGACTTATATGCAAAAAACTACATAACACTGTTAAAGGAAATCAAAGACAGCTTAAATGGAAGAATATTCCCTGTTCATGGATAGGAAGACTAAACATTATTAAGATATCCATCCTACCCAAACTGATCCACAGATTTAATGCAATCCCAATAGAAATCACCACAGCATTTTTTTACTGAATTGGAAAAACAAACTATTTGTAAGGGCAAGAAGCCCTGAATAGCCAAAGACATATTGAAAAAGAAAAGTAAAATTGGGAGAATCACACTACCTGACTTTAAAACATACTACAGTGGTCAAAATTTCATGATATTGGCACAAGGAAAGACTTACTGACCAATGGAATTGAATAGAGACTTCTGATATAAATCCTCACATATACTGTCATCTGATATTCGACAAGACCACCAAGCCATTCAGTGGCCTCTTCGACAAATGGCACTTGAAGAACTGGATATCCATGTCAAAAAGAATGGAGAGAGAAACACCAGCTCATACCTTATACAAAAATTAACTCAAGATGGATCAAAGATCTAAATATAAGAGCTGAAACCATAAAGATCTTGGAAGAAATGTACGGAAGCATTTACAGGATCTTGTGTAGGAAATAGTTTCATGGACTTTACACCTAAAGCAAGAACAATGAAAGAAAAAATAGATAAATGGGACCTTCTCAAAATTAAAACCTTTTGCACCACAAAGGAGTTTGTCAAGAAGGTGAAAAGGCAGCCTAGTTAATGGGAGAAAATACTTGGTAACCATAAGAGCCTAATATCCAGCATATATAAAGAAATCTTACACCTCAAAAATAAAAAGACAAACAACCCACATAAAAAATGACCAAGTGATTTGAATAGATACTTCTTCAAAGAAAAAATACAAATAACTAAAAAGCACTTGAAGATCTAGATGCTCAACATCACTAGCTATTAGGGAAATGCAAATCAAAACTACAATGAGAGGGAAGCGGATTTGGCTCAACTGAAAGAGCGTTCACCTACCATATGGGAGATCAAGTGTTCAAACCCAGGGCTTCCTGATCCATGTAGTGAGCTGGCCCATGTGCAGTGCTGATGCGCACAAGGAGTGCCATGCTACACAGGGGTGTCCCCCACATAGGGATGTCCCACATGCAAGGAGTGTGCCCCATAAGGAGAGCGCCCCATGTGAAAAAAGCACAGCCTGCCTAAGAATGGCACTGCACACATGAAGTGACGCAGCAAGATGATGCAACAAAAAGAGACACAGGTTCTTGGTGCCACTGACAAGAATGCAAGCAGACAATGAAGAACACACAGCAACTGGACACAGAGAGCAGACAATGGGGGCGGGGAGGGGAAAGGAGAGAGAAATAAATAAAAAATAAATATTTAACAAAAAAAACTACAATGAGATATCATCATAAAGCCATTAGACTGATGGCTATTAAAAAACACAGGACTATAAGTATTGGAGAAGTTGGGGAGGAATGGGAACCCTCATCCACTACTGGTGGGACTGTAGAATGGTGCAGCCATTGTGGAGCACAGAATAGTGGTTCCTCAGAAAACTAACTATAGAACTGCCATATGATCCAGCAATTTCACTGCTGAATATATAGCCAGAAGAACTGAAAGCAAGGACAAGAACAGATATATGCACACTAATGTTCATAGCAGCATTATTTACTATTGTGAAAAGTTGGAATCAACCCTAATGCCAATCAACAGATGAATGTATAAATAAATTGTGGTATAGACACAAGATGGACTATTACTTGAGTGTAAGAAGGAATATAGTACTAACACACAGGATAACATGGATGAATCTTGAGGACCTTACATTGAGTGAAGCAAGCCAGGCACTGAAGGACAAATATTACATGACCTCACTGATATGAATTAAGCAAATTGAGCAGACTCACAGAGCTAGAGTCTGGAAGATAGGTTTACAGGAGACAAACATGGAGAAGAAGGTTGTGAGCCAATGTTCATACAGACAAAATCTATGATAAGGTAGAAGTATGTAGTTGTGTAGTGGAAGAGCATGACAGTGGTGCAGTGATACTATTGGGTTAGATGGTGCTGGTTTTTTAGGGGGTTGGGTGGGGAGGGTGGATTGGACTGTCCATGGAACTGTGAGAAGGGTTGGGGGAGAGAACAGGTGAACACTGGGGATTGGTGGGTATGTGGCTGAAACTACAGTGTTGGAAATGCTCTTTTGGCAATATAGCAAGTGAGGGTTACTGGTTTAGGGTGTTGGATGTAGGGCCATTCAGGAGAGGGCACACCTGGGACAAGTTTCTAGGGAGTGTGTGAGTGTTTGTCTTACTATAGTGTGTTATATTAGTGAGTGGAGATGCATATAATGAGTGGGAAGTTAGTGGACTCCCATCCTGGAGAGTTCTCAAATAAAGGGGCAAGTGTCCCTCAAGAGCATGGACAGGGAAGCGGGCTTGGCTGAGTGGTTAGGGCATCTGTCTACCACATGGGAGGTCCATGGTTCAACCCCAGGTCTCCTTGACCCATGTGGAGCTGGCCCATGCACAATGCTGATGCACACAAGGAGTGCCCTGCCATGCAGGGGTGTCCCCGCATAGGGGAGCTCTGTGCACATGGAGTATGCCCCGTAAGGAGAGGCACCCAGTGCAAAAGAAAGTTTAGCCTGCCCAAGAATGGTGCTGCACACACGGAGAGTTGACACAACCAGATGACGCAACAAAAAGAGAACATAGATTCCTGTGCCACTGACAACAACAGAAGTGGACAAAGAAGAACATGCAGCAAATAGACACAGAGAACAGACAACTGGGGTGGAGAGGGGGTGGAGGTGAAATAAAATAAAATAAATAAATCTTAAAAAATAAAAGAGCATGGACAGTGCCTAATAGGGGAGGATAGACCAGTGTGCCAAGCCCTCAGTGTTGTTCCCAGTAACAATGAATCTTGTCTTTCAAGGACAGAAGCCTAGTGGTTGCCATGGGTCCCAAGGGGAGGGGGAGGGTGGAATGGAATAAATGGAATGTAGGGCATTTTGGGGGCAATGGAAGTGTTCTACATGATCTTGCTATGATGGATACAGGCCACGTTGAATTTCATCAAAATTTGTTGAAGTGTATAAACCTAAATGTAAACCATAATGTAAACCACTGATCATGGCTAATTGCTATGTTTCAGTAGTTGTACATCAGTTGTAAAAAACATACCATCCACTTATACAATGTTATTAATAGGGGAAGGGGGAGAAATGGGAGGATATTGGGTATATGGGAGTCCCCTGTACTCAGTATATGACTTTTCTGCAACTAAAACTTCTCTGAAGACAAAATGAAAAAAGTAAGACACTGGGGGGAAAAAATGGAAGAAAATGTCACTGTACATGCAGGACAACAGATCTTACCAAGATAAAAGGCAAAATGTCAAAAAAAAAACTATCATTATTTTTTATTATCCCAAAATTTCTTCTTCACTTTTATCTTTTTAAGTTTTTTTGCATTTTATTTTTTATTTTTGAAACTATCACTATTATTTCATTCTCTTATTAATTGTATTTGGCGATTTTATGGGCTTCATTTTTGAAGAGGTTCCGGATCAAAGAAGGGTTACAACTGTGGCAGGGGAGAATCATTAGTGCAGGGTGTCAGTGATGGGAGATGAGAGGAAGCTAACCTGGTAATACATATAAGGCATATAAATGTGTTCAAATGTTCATGGGGCATGTCACAGTGTGTAGAGATTCACACAATAACATAAAGAATATTGAATTCCTATCCTGGGGAGCTCTGCCATATTCTCTAATGCAACACAAAGAATCCCCTGAATACAGGGGTAATGGCTAGTGAAGGAGGAAGGTCCATTGGACAGGCCCTTGATATTCATGACCATGCTTATGAACCTTTACTCTTGAAATTGAAACATAGTCTAGTATCGTAGAGTACCTAAGAATTACCTTCTGAGAGTCTCCTTGTTGCTCAAATGTGGCCTCTCTCTAAGCTGAACTCGGCATATAAATACATTCCCTTCCCTCTAGCATGGGACATGACTCCTGGGGATGAGCCTTCCTGGCACTGAGAGATTACTACCAAGTACCAACTAGCAATGCAACTGGAAAAAGACTTTGGCCAAAAGGGGGAAAATATAAAGACAAATGAATTTATATGGCTAAGAGACTTCAAAGTGAGTCAGGAGGTCATACCAGAGGTTACACTTATGCACATCTCAGCAGAATCTCATTGACTGCCAAAGTAGATACTAACTCCAAATAGCAGGACTCCTGAGGCTCTGGAGATATCCAGACATTATAGTCAGGACAGACAGCTCAGGAGTTAGGTGCCTCGCCAGTGTACCTTACTTTGGAATTTATGTTCCCCAGTGTGATAGAGTTGGACTCAGTTGTGGTTTCCCTACACATGGCTTTTCCATCCTTCTATTTGAAACTATAATTAGTACTAGAGTTGTTGGTGTATGTCCAAGAGACTTAAATCTTTGGGTTGTCCATGTACCAACTGGGCCCTGAATCTCAACAGAGTTGCAACACCTACTCTCCAGTTCATTGGTCTCACCCAGGGCAACCAAAAAGGAGGTGATGATGGACAACCACCATACCAAGTAACCAAGAGAGTCTACAACTGCAAGCAAGAGAGTCCCATCCACCTGTCCTATAGGATTGAAGCCCCCTTCAAATAGAAGTGGGGTGGACATCATCATCCCAGAATTCTCTGGATTGGCAAATGAAATATGGACTAAAGTAGACTTACAGGTATTCTTCTATAGACTTACTTTGATTCTAGCAATGAAAGAAATGATATTATTGATGTGGAGGTAGTGACATTGCAATGACAGATACAGGCCATTATATATCTTGCCATAACCTATAGAACTGGGTGGCAGAGAGTGTAAATTACAATGTAAACTGTAATCCATGCTTAGCAGCAATTATCCAAAATGTGTTCATCAATTGCAATCAATGCAGCACACTAATGAGGGATGTTCTCAATGTGGGAAAGTATGGGAGATGTGGGGAGCAGTACATATGGGAATCCCCCATATTTTTAATGTAACATTTATGTAATCTAAATATCTTTTTAAAAATTAAAATTAAAAAAAGAAAATATAGGGGATTCCCATATGCCCCAACTCTGCACACCCTCTCCCCTATTAATAATATCTTATATGAGTATGGTGCAGTTGTTACAATTGGTGTACAAATATTGAAGCACTACTACTAACCAGGGTTGATGATTTACATTATGGTTTATATTTTGCACTGTACACTTACAGGTTTTGACAAAATATAGAGTGGCCTGTATCCATCATTGCAAGATCACGCAGATCAGTTCCAAAACACTACAAATGCCCTATGTTCCATCTATTCTATTTTTCCTTCCCTCTTCCCTTTGAAACTATGTTAACCACTAAGTTTCATTTTTTGAAGAATAAGGTTCATAGTTACATGCAATAATATTGAGGGCTTGACATAATGGTCTGTTTTATTAGGCACTGCCTATGTTCTCAAGCAGTTATTGCCTCTCTGATGGAGAACATAGTAGGACCCTCCAGGTTGGGAGTTTAATATTCTGTTTATTGTGTGGGTCTCCACCCACTGACATAACACACTATGACAAGATGAACATTTTCATATTCCATAGAAGCATGCCCCAGGTGTACCCTATCCTGCATATCTCCCCACCACAAATGCCCCGCACCAGTAACCCTCCTCTGCCATATTTGCCGAAAGAACATTTCCATCTTTATAGATTTAACCACAGACATACAAAGGTTCCAGAACTGAATTCATCACCCCACATTTGGGTTGGTTAGTGTGTAATCAACCAACTTAAAAATTACTTCCTTCGACCTGGACAATACATTTCTATTAATTAGCCCAAGATTGCATTTGCTATTTCAGTCAGTCTTATCCTACAACTGGCTCAGCATTGTTCATATTAGAAGCATTGCCTAGTGATTTATTGTGTGGCTTCAGAGGCCAGGTGACTTGGTTTCAAATCCTGGATCCATCACTTCTAGAGGTTTGACTTTAGACTAAAAACTCTATGCCTCAGTTTTCTCATCTGTAAAATGAGGATGTTAATGGTATTGCTGTGAGTGCAAAATAGTGACACTGCATATAAAGCATTCGACACTCTACCTGGCACAGAATCTATAGTTGTTCAGTAATAGTTATTTTACTCAACTAAATTCACACAAACGGATATTAAATCAGATCCCTCCTTGTACTCTCCTCTTGACACTTGTACTAGTCAGTGTTTTTACCATTAACTGCCTATCTTCAAATTATTCCTGTATATTCCACTGGGTTAGATGGAAATCAAACGTACTGATAAATTTTTTTTTTTTTCTTATTCTACCTTAGGTATTTCAGAATAGATCTGGCACATAGCAGTCACTTGAAAAAGAACTGAACCAGCACTGCAATCGAAGTACTATGGAAACACAAAGGAGACCGTTATTAGTTTGGCCTTTGGGAATCTAGGAAGACTTCTCAGAGGTGGCAATATTTGAGCTGAGCCTAAGAATTAAGGTGTTACAGGTGGTGTTGGTGTGTGTAAAAACAGTAATTCCAGATCCAGAGGGAATCCCCTATGCTAGGGCTCTGAAAGAGTAAGTGTTTAGTGTTTGTATTTATTTAGGAAAGTTAGCTTGGGTGATTGAAGCACAGGGAGTGAGTGAGTGTGCTTCTGTCTGTGGAAGGAGGGAGCTGGGTGGGGGGGGTGGATAATAAGTCACTAGAAATATAGCAAACGGGGTAGGAGAAAAGGCTGGAAAAGTAGAACTCAATTCTTAAGGGCTTTGAAAGCTTTTTTAAAAAGGTGACTTTCACTCCATAGGCAGAGTGGAAACAGGGAAGATTTTCTAAAGTATGGTAGTGACATAATTAGATTTTTGTTTTGGAAAGATAACTGCAGACAAGAACAGATAGGGGACTTAACTAGAGCAGTGGCAGAGGGGAAGGAGATAATGGGATTGACTGATTCGAAAGAATTTTGGAAGTGACTAACTGAGGCATCTAGCTTGATTAGACTGATGGTTGAAGATGATGATATCACTGAATAGGGTAGGGTAGTGGGTGTTGGGAAAGACAAGGTTTTCAATTTTATTCCCAGTGATTCTGAGATAGTCATGCATAGTAGGCAGATAGAAATGTAATCAGGAGCTCAGAGTGGGGCAGGAGTACATCTTTTAAAGGAGTTCATAGTAACCAGCACAGATGGGAGGAGCCTGAAAACGTAGCATTCTGCGGTGTGTGCTGTTTCCCTGGCTTGCTCATGGCAGCAGAATCTTAACTACAGTCATCAAGATGTCTTCTCCTAAAACCACACCTAAGGGGATATTTCCTCAGGATTTTAGGAAGAAAATAGAAGCAGAAATAGAAAATAACTGAATTGGGAGTCGGACTTGGCCCAGTGGTTAGGGCGTTCGTCTACCACATGGGAGGTCCGCGGTTCAAGCCCCGGGCCTCCTTGACCCGTGTGGAGCTGACCCATGTGCAGTGCTGATGTGCGCAAGGAGTGCCCTGCCACGCAGGGGTGTCCCCCGCGTAGGGGAGCCCCACGCACAAGGAGTGTGCCCCGTAAGGAGAGCCGCCCAGCGCGAAACCAGGAATGGCGCCACCCACACGGAGAGCTGACACAATAAGATGACGCAGCCAAAAGAAACACAGATTCCCATGCTGCTGACAACAGAAGCAGACAAAGAAGAAAGACGCAGCAAATAGACACAGAGAACAGACAACCAGGGCGGGGGTGGGGGAAAAGGGGAGAGAAATAAATAATTAATCTTAAAAAAAAAAAACTGAATCTACACCAAGTAATAAGAACTAAATGCAGTTCATTTCAACGTAATCTCATGAGCAGTCTCTAAATAATAAGCTTGAACTGTGATGTACAAGCATATCCAAGTCTAGGTTTTTCTCATGAAAAAAACAGGTGAAAACCTTCAGCAGATGTGGTGAAGGTAGTGATTTGTCTTCCTGCAGGCTCTCTTGGTCCTGTTCTCATATGTTCCGTGTTGTTTTTTGTGCCACGCTGTAAGTACTACCCATAAATTCCTCTGTAATTTCTCAAAGCTCACTTTCAGAACAGGGCCGTTATTATAATATTGATAGATTTTTTTTTTTCAAATACTTTCTGCTAAATATCTGCTCCTAGTTATTATTAGTCCCAGAATTGCTTCTTTTTCTACGTCACTGGTTTGCTCCTATCTCTTTCTGCCACTTAACTACCGTTTGTTTTGTCCTTGTGTGTGATGGCTCTGTATTCAGTTCCAAGGGCAGTGTGTTGAGAGACAGAGTTGCTAAGAAATATTGGGTGGGGAAGAGAGAAGTGTCTCCCCCCTCTACACAGGCAGATTAACTTCCCAATTAACCTACCACTTTCTAAATTGGAAAAGGTTACCTCCCTGGTCTGATATTTGCACACTATAATGCTTCCTGCATTACTGTATTAAAATTCTTCTCTATCTCTTGTACTTTAGGGATTTTTTTTTTTTAATCATCTCGTTGGCCATCCTTGAGTAGTTGCAGTTAAAGCCATGAATGCATATGAGATATCCTTGTTGAGGAGAATGTAGAGTGAGCAGAGGATCTTGATTATGGAATCCTGGTAAAAACCAAGACTTAAGAAAGAAGAACTGGCAGGTGAGAGTAAGTAGTAATGTACAGCATTCCATTCTGGTACTTGGAGGTCATCAATTGGCCTCTGCCCTTTTTTTCTAAAATGTTCATTTGTCATTGATTTAATAATCCATTCTAGAATTTTGCTGGAGATAATGTTCAGTTCACCAATCTACAGTTTCTGGAATTTCTGAGAATTCTGGAATACTGTCTGCCCATAGCACTCCTGGCACATCTCCAGGCGGAGATATTTCTCAGTGATTACATTGAAAGGCTCTGAGTTCTCAGAATTTCTAAGCATCATGCATCTGTTACCTGAGACTGGTGTCCATTTAAAGGACTGGGTGCTCTATCACTATTCTCTCACCTCTCTTCTTCTGAAATCTAAATTCTGAATTTTCTTAAAACTGTAGAAGCTATTCTAACTCTGTATAAATGATATGTTAGGAAAAAGTGAGAAGTTTTAAAACTCTATTGAAAACAAATAAAATGGGACATGAAACACAAAAGTTATTTGGTCTACTCATATTAAATTTAACACTACAGAGTTGACTAATTTTACAGAGAATAAAATCTTTCCTCGTTTCCATTTTATTTAATGTTCTTTTACAATATTATTCTTTTAAACTATCAATTACCATTATCCTTCTTCACCCTTAACATCTCACCTGGATTTTACTCTGCCATAAATCCTTCTCAGGCCTTCTTAGGACTGGGCCCAGCTACATATTTATCTACTGGACTAAAAACCCATCAAGACAATAGCTTAAATCCAGACATTTATATTTTCACAAGTGAAAGAAGCCCAGTGGCAGAAGGGGACTCCCATGGTGGCTCTACAGTCATCAGAGCCTCAGGTGCCTTATCTCTTACTGTTTCTTTCTTCTTTTTTGGGGGGGTAAAATATATTTTCGCCTGCTTTATGTCTTGGCACTGTTGATATATGCATAGATTACCTGTCCACCACTTTCCTGCCTTAAAAGACACCAAATCACTGAACATGTTTGCTGAATGATTATTTTCATACTTGAAAAATGATATGCTTCACATCAATACAATTATTTTCATTTAAAAAAAGTATCTAAGATGCAGCTTACATATATGACAATTCTGCATTATCCCTAAAAGTAGATTATACAACAGTTTTAGGAAACACATTGGTTACTTTCAAACAGCAAAATGACAATGATCTACAGCTACAGTTTTAAGGCATATCAGCATATTTTAAAATTAAGAAATAGACAAAAATTCTAATGCTCTTCACAGCTTAATTTTCAATTTATTTAAAAAATTCCCTCCATACCTATATGCAATCTAAACTTTGTAGGTCAAAATATCCACTAAAGAGTCATCACATACGTGTCCTGTCAATGGAACCAGGACTTTTGGAAGCTGAAACTTGACAATCTCAGATGGTTGCAAAAGGCAAAACAAAGGGATCTAAATGCACAGTTTTGGTAGGACCACACAGAGACAGTATGATGTGAGTTGGTAAACAGCTGAAAAACCTGACTCAGCAGTTTGTATGTGAACGATTTGTTCCTTTATTCTTTTTTTTTTTTAAGAATTTATTTTTATTTATTTCTCTCCTCTCCCCCCCCACCCCCACCCAGCTGTCTGTTCTCTGTGTCCATTTGCTGCATGTTCTTCTTTGTCCGCTTCTATAGTCAGTTGCAGGGGAATCTGTGTCTCTTTTTGTTGCATCACCTTGCATCAGTTCTCCGTGTGTAGGGTGCCATTCCTGGGCAGGCTGTACTTTCTTTCGTGCTGGGTGGCTCTCCTTACAGGGCACACTCCTTGCATGTGGGGCTCCCCTACATGGGGGACACCCCTGGGTGGCACGGCACTCCTTGTGCACATCAGCACTGTGCGTGGGCCAGCTCCACACGGGTCAAGGGGGCCCGGGGTTTGAACCACGGATCTCTCATGTGGTAGGCAGATTCCCTATCCATTGGGCCAAGTCTGCCTCCTTTATTCTTAACATTTAGTTTCATGGCCTATAATGGCTGCTTCAGTGTCAGCTTTCAAGTTTATGTCCCAACTAAAAGGAAAGGGGAAAGAATGACACTCTCTTACTTTCAGGAGACTTTCTAGAAGTCTCTATGCAATATAGTACTTATACTCCCATCTCATGCCAAAGTTTAGTCACATGGTCACATATTGCTGTAAGAGAGGCTAAAAAAAATGTAGTTCTTTAACTGGATGACATTGTAATCAATTAAAAAGCTAGGCTTTATTTGAGAAAGAAAAGGAGAATAGATATATATCTTTGCCACATTATCTTTCTTGAATTCATTTTATTCTTAACATTTATTTAAGACTTATTTTAATCAGGCTTGAAGTTTTGGTTATTTTTTACATACAGACAAGTTATCTCTTGAACTTGATCATAACTCTTCTATTGAAAATCTTAAACTGCCTTTTATTTTTTTTTTTTGAGCTATCAGGGAAGGAGGCACTTAATTGCTTGAGCCATGTCTGCTCCCAAGTCTTATACTTCTTTACACAAGATGTCCAGGGTCAAAACTGCTTCTTAGCTCAGTACAGAATGTTTGTGGATATGTGAATCCCAACTATTTGCATCACTGTTCATCAATCTTTTATTGGAGTCAGAAACACTGATTCTTATTTAAGGTATCCAAGGACAAAACGGAATATTTAATCTCTTTGAGTGGCAAAATATTCCTATTTGGACTTGGCAAACACTGGAGGACAAGCCATTAAAGAAAAGTAACATTTTTCATCTCCCACAGATTTTATTCTATTCCATAAAATCTGAACCATTACTAATGTGAAAATATGCTGGACGTTGTTTCCCCTCTTCTGATAAAATATGGTGTTGCCACAGCATCCTATTTTCCCTTTCTGCTTTGGCTATTGTACCTCTGAAGCTATTATGGCTCTCTGTCTTCTATCTTGTCATTACATGCCAGAGATCATAGTTCCTAAGAACTTTTCTCTCCAGAGTCTACTCTCTGGGAGATGGCATTTAGTCTACAGATTCAATCACCACCCTTGAGTAGATGGCTTACATCTGTATTTCTCCAGTGTAAACTGATCTGTAAACTGAGTACTGATCTCCCTACCTGGCATCTTCTTTTGAATATCCCAAAGACACTCCAACTCTAACAAGGTCAGTTGAACTCATCATCTCCAGCCCTTCATTCCTATCCCTTCACCCTGAAACCATCTTTAGATGTTGTCCATTCAGTGATTACCACCCCCATCCATGTGGGTGCCAAAGCTAGACATCAAGTAGTCACCTTTGACACGTCCCTTTTCTTCCCTCCACATATCTAATCCATCCTAACGTCTGTTCATCTTACCACCTGAGTATAACTTAAATTTATCATTTCTCTCCATCTTTGTGGCCACCATCTTATTTCAGGTGATGGACACCTTTCACCTACTCCCAGCTTCCTCACTTGACTTTCTCATTTACCTCTTCCCCCTCAGCCCATTCTCAATAATACAACCCGAATGATGTTTTCAAAGGGCAGATCAGATCACTCACTCCCCTACTAAAATATTTCAAAGCTTTCTTATTTTCCCTTTGAATGAAGACAAAGCCCATAATATGACCTACAATGTGCCATTTGGTCTGGCTATTGCTGAGACTCACATCCTTCTCTTGACACTTCATCCTCGGTCTGCCTCTCCCATCACAAGACCTTTGTACATGGTCTTCTTTGCGTGTCTTCGAGCTCTGCTCAGTCATCATTGTTTATGGACGTATTCCTCAAGTGCAAACCTCTCTCTTAGGTGCTTTCGCGGCACTGTGTCATAGTACTTCTCTCCTTCATAGCACTTACTTATCTCAGGAATCCCTGATGAGCAGCGATCCTCACCACTAACCCATATAACTCATAAGGTCTGGGACCACACATGTTGCCACATATCCTGTGTTGCCAGTCTCAGAACAGCTCCTGGCACATAGGAGGCATTCAATACCTATTCAGTGAATGACTGAATGAATGAACATTCTAATAACTATGATAAATCCTTTCATCCTTTTTGATGATGTGGATGAGGTTAAAGCAAATCTCCTAAATCTAGTGAAGCAGTGTTGGTTTGTACGTGTGTGGGCTGGGCTTTGTATGTACCAGCAGGCAACAGCACGGCTATTATGGCTTCTAATTGTCCATAGACAGATGACAAGTAAGCAGAGTTGATGCTAAGACAAATTGTGAAGCTTTTTTGTGCCCTGTGTCCTTTCACAGCCTCTGTTTCAGGCCCTTTTAGCCTCCTCTTGTAAAACTCCTTCCCTTCTATTAAAACAGAAAAGCACCAGATAGTTAAACTTATTTTCATTGTCAGTTTTCACTTTCTATACCATTTTTTTCCTTTAGGTATTGATCCTGTGTCTTTTCACCTGCAGTCCTTCTCATTTTTATTATCTGTCTCCTATTAAAACAGGTATGATTCTGATATTGGCCATTTTCACACTGCCTTTCTTTTTTTCTGATCTCTGTTCTAGAAGGGAACTGGGAGACGGCTGGGCTAAGTCTGCTGGAAACTCATTTTCTGGGCATCTGGAGGTCTTTCTCAAACTACGAATTGTTCTCTCCCTCGGATCATGTCCTTCTTTCTCTCATTCTTTCCCTCTCAACCCCAAAATTCATGTTTTCTACCAATTTTCACACTACTTTTATATTTATATTTTAAAAATTTATATTTTATTTAATTTATAGTTCCTTATATTTCTTTCTAGAAATTTGCATTTTATTCTTATGAACATGATGCATGCCCAGAATTGAAGTCAAACGGTTCTACAAGTCAAACGATTTCTACAAAGAGAAAAGGCAGACTCTTGCCGTGACGCCTCCACAGTTTCCTGCTCCCCATTCAAACATATATTCAGTACATATTTATTAAGCATCTTCTATATGCCACGTGCTGCTGAGGTGCTTGGGATACATCAGGGAATAAAGTCAACACAAATCTCTGTCCGTGTGGAATTTATATACCAGCAGAGTGAGGCGGCATAGACAAAAAACAACAAGCATAATAAACAAGTGGATTATATAATGTGAGAATGTGATAGAAACTGTGTGTGGGGGGGGGGGGCAGGGGGACAGAGCAAGGTGGGGGGAATCTTGAGTACAGGAAGGAGGTTCAGAGAGAGTACTCACATGAGCCTCACTGAGAAAGTCCTGAGTTAAGGAGAGTTAGCGATGAAGATTTCTGGGCATGCGTGGTCCAGACCGAGGCTCTAAGCAGGGACGAATGCCTGGTATGATGCACAGGAAACCTAATTAGCCAGTGGGGCTGGAGCGGTGACAACAAAAGGGAGAAGAAGAGATGAGCCCAGATAAGTGAGGCAGGAGGAAATCATGTAGAGCACTGTCAGTTAGAATAACAACTTTCAACTCTTGTAGCAGTTTCTTTTGCAATTTACCACCGTTTGTGAAGTAAAATTATTATATTCCTTGACTATTTTTAGTTTTAAATTTTAGTTATTACTTTATTTCTCATTTAAGATGATAAGGGTTTAACTCTTTCACCTTTCCACATCCACATAGTGATATTGTAATTTCATTTAGATTTTAATAGAAATGATTCCATTACTAGAACCATGTAAATGCTATCCACAGTTGAGCTGTGTAGTATATTTTCTCTCTGTCATTTGATTTTTATGGAAGTTTTGCTATCCCAGTAGTTTTCAAGGGGGTGGTACCTTGAATCTTGAGAATCCCCAAGGCCTTTTCAGGGGGTCTACAAAGTCAAAACTGCTTTTGCAATAACACTAAGTCATCATTTGCCTTTTTCACTGTGTACATCTTTGCACTAATGGTATAAAAACAACAGTGGCATAATTTCTGGTGCTTTTAGTGTGTACCAAAGCAATGACATCAAACTGTACTGTAAGTCACCGTGGTGTTCTTTAGTTCCAGACACTCTCGATAGCAAAACAAAATCAAAAGATGAAACAGTAAAATACCCAGTTTCACATGGGAACACCATTAATGAAGCAGTAAAAATTAGTAACTGTTAAATCTCAATCTTTAAGTACATGTCCTTTTAGTATTCTTGTGGGGAGCCACCGCTGTGAGACCTATTTACAACCTGCCACAACATGGCGGATCTCACAACATGGCGGAGTTCACAAATCTGCCCTGTCATTTCCTTGTTCTTCTTCCTCTTTGTTTCTTTGTTCTCCCCTTCCCGCCGCAATTCTTTTTGTTTCTTTGTTCTCCCCTTCCCGCCGCAACTCTGGTGACCACAGCAATACGCATGCGCAAGGCCGAGATTCCGCAGACCCCACGCGACTGTCCGCCAATCCCCTCCTTGGACATCTGCCACCCACAAAACCAGCCTATCACCTATGTACACGTTCCCTTCCCTCCCTATAAATTCCCGTGTTTTAACCCCAATAAACGAGACTTGATCAGAATCCTGTCTTGTCTCCATTCTTCTCTCGACTCCTGCCCCACCCTGCTTCTTTCCACAGGTCCCTGAATTTGCCCCCACCGGCTGGAGCATATTCCGTGTCAAGAAATGAGGAGTATGCATAAAGCACTTCTGAGGCCTGCAGCAGTATGTACTATGCTTATCCCAAGAAATAAATACTTTGTGATTGAGTTGCAAGATGACTTAGCTACTTTTTTTATGGAGTAACATATTTACTTAAAAGAATAAATGATAAACAAATGTTCCCTTTGGGTATTTGGGAGACATTTTCTTGAAACTGAACCAAGTGAGCCTGCCACTTCAAGGAAACCAATAGGAAGTATTTGTTGCCAATGATAAAATTCATGCTTTCAAATGAAAATTAGAATTTTGGATAACTTGTACGGGTCTCTACCATCATGAGTTTGACAGCTTCCCCAATATTTAAGGACTTTTCTGACAATTAATGAATGTGCTATTTTTTTATATTATATAAGTGAAATGTTTTAATACTTGGAAGATCTGAATAACTCAAACCAATATTTTCCAAATGATCAAGTCATGATATTACAAAATTATGTGGGGTATGAGATCCATACATAGTACAGGATAGACCTGTACTATGTAACAGAGTATGAAAGTCTTTTTCATGTGGTATTCATGTAACAGAGTATGAAAATCTTATAAATATGACTTCAGAGTCCCACATTTCAACCAACTTTTAAGAACGTTTGATTGCTGAGTTTTAGTGTAGAATCAAAGAGCAATGTCCAAAATTATCTTAAAAGCTATTAAAAGACTTCTTCCTTTCCCAATTACATATCTGTGTGAGGCCTGATTTTCATTATATACTTCAACCAAACGAACATATCACAAAGCATTGAATACAGAAGCAGATAAGAGAACCCATCTGTCTTCTATTAAGCCAGACAGTCAAGAGATTTGCAAAAATGTAAAATAATGCTGTTCTCACTGAATATTTTTTCTGTTTTAGAAAACAGGTTATTTTGGTTCCTTAAAATATGGTTTTTATTTTAACAGGTAATAGGAACATTATTATAATTTTAAAATAAATTGATATATATTTTTAAATTATCCTTTTCAAGTTCTAATATCTACATTTAAAATATTTTAATAAACAAAATCTTTTTGGGGTGTTCAATAATTTTTAAGAGTATAAAGGTTCCCTTAGCCCAAGAACAGTTTGAGAACCACTGTGGTACAGGATGCCTTGGGGGTGGATGACCTCTCTGCACACACTTGCAACACTTCCCTCCTTCTACCCTCTGAGAAATAAGTATACAGCATATTGGCTCTCTCGGAGCTGTAAAAGGAAGAGGTACTTAAAGCTTCTTAGAGATTGTTGGACTTTTTGATTATTAAAAAACCTGGGGAAGCGGCTGTGGCTCAATCAGTTGGACTCCCATCTACAATATGAGAGGCCCTGGATTCGCGTCCCGGGGCCTCCTTGTGAAGGCAGGCTCACCCACACGCTGCTGAGAGCCGACTGAGCAAGGTGACACAACAAAAGAGGGAGACAAGCAAAAACGCAGAAGAACGCGCAGCAAATGGACACAGAAAGCAGACAGCAAGCAAAAAAAGGTGCAAGGGGGTAGGGGGTGGATAAAAAAAAACAAAAACCTGAAAATGATTTGCGAATTGGGCAGAATCATGACCTGAGTCCCCGCCACTCCCTGAGTTCTATTTGGTTGTGCTTCATATGGAACACAAGCATGTACTACTTCCACAGCTAAAGAGAAGCAGAAATGTGAATCAATTTGCCATAAACTGTTTCTACCTTTAATTATCCTTTAATTGTTTTCCTAAATATCTCTTTCATTAGAACATAATTTAGAATCAATTTTCTTATCAGTATGCTTTCTT
Source organism: Dasypus novemcinctus (assembly GCF_030445035.2). NCBI lineage: Eukaryota > Metazoa > Chordata > Mammalia > Cingulata > Dasypodidae > Dasypus > Dasypus novemcinctus. The sequence continues at coordinate 40,677,129 of NC_080683.1, read as the reverse complement.
ATTTTATTTTTTCAAATACTTGCATGATGAAGGTGGGAGGTGGGATACATGCTATGGAAAGTTTTTGTTCTAGCATAATTTGTACTGGTATCATTTTGAGTTTAATGAAAATATTTTCTTTCAGAAATTGGAAAAATAAAGTTGGGACTACACTTGTCATAAAATTGTGGTGAAATAATCTCTCAAGCCCTAACTTCAAGCATTTGATGAAAAGCAAGTTGCCAAATGAAAACTACATTTTGTGATGGGTACATCTTCCTAAAGGTTCTGCTAGAGAATGCAGGGGCAAACATAAATCAAAAGAGGCTTAATTATCCCTTTTGAAAATAAGGGAAGTGGCCCCATCCCCTTTTCTTTCAATTTTTTCTTTAGAATACTTGTAATTATAAGTTCCTTCTCTGTCTCTTTGAAATATATGTAAATCTTTTTAAAGGTCTCTTTTTTTTAAAAAGCTTCTTGCAAATTTCACAATTTACAATTGATTTACAATTGGACCTGGGAGCCATTTCTTTGAAATGTAATAATTTAGGAAGGATAGAGTTGATTTCCCAGTTCTAAGAGAGCAGATGAGCCAGATACTTGACTCCAAGTCACAAACCTACCTCCACTGTAAAGACATAAACAATTAATAATGGTTTATCTTAAGAACATGTATGTAATGGGATGTATCCACTTAGCTACATAAAATGGTTGAGATTTCTTTCTGTCTTACCATCTCTTTAATGGATTGCTTCTCATATATATCACATTCTCGTTTTATGCTGATTCAATATTAAAATTGGTTTCTTTCTCTTCTGCCTTTGTGAAGAGGTTTTTCTGGATTTGCAGGAGATTTTGTTTTTAATTATAATTCCCCAAGAAGAACTAAATTGTTTTGTGGGAATGCTTATCTATTCTTACTAACTCCATGTCCTTGACAGTGACATTATAGGCAGAGTACCTGAATATAAGCTGTGCTCTATTTTAATAATTTAAAGAATTCAAGTACCTCTCTTTTATGTAAAGTTAAAACATAATTTAGGGTAAAAAAAAAAAAGCAAAATTATTATCTGAAAATCTTTCAAAGTGTTCAAAAAGGTCTAGTCTGCAGGAAAAGAAGTGTTCTAGTATTGAGTTTTTTTGTTTTTTTTTTTTTGTTTTTTACATGGAAGAAGAGACATTGAAGCTATTTCAATACTTTTTATTATTAGACTGTGTCATGGTTAAGTTCATGTGTCAACTTGGCCAGGTTTTGGCATCCTGGAGTTTGGTCAAGCAAGCACTGGCCTGACTGCTACCTTGGGGATATTTCACGAATCTAAATCATCAATAAATTGATTGCATCAGTGGCTGATTGCATTTACAATCAATTAAGAAGATTGCTTCCAACAATGAGGGAAATCTCATCCAATCAGTTGAAGGCCTTAAAGGGAGAACTGATGATTTCTTTTTTTTTTTTAAAGATTTATTTATTTATTTAATTCTCCCCCCCCCCCTCCCCCGGTTGTCTGTTCTCTGTGTCTATTTGCTGCGTCTTGTTTCTTTTTCCGCTTCTGTTGTCATCAGCGGCACAGGAAGTGTGGGCGGCGCCATTCCTGGGCAGGCTGCACTTTCTTTCGCGCTGGGCGGCTCTCCTTACGGGGCCCAATCCTTGCGCATGGGGCTCCCCTATGCGCGGGACACCCCTGCGTGGCAGGGCACTCCTTGCGCGCATCAGCACTGCACATGGGCCAGCTCCACATGGGTCAAGGAGGCCCGGGGTTTGAACCGCGGGCCTCCCATGTGGTAGACGGATGCCCTAACCACTGGGCCAAGTCCGTTTCACAGAACTGATGATTTCAGCAGTCAGAAGGAAGAGTGTCCATTTCTACATCAAACAGCCAGCTTCTGGGGAATTCATCAAACACTTCCATAGGAATTCTCAGCCTGGGGATGCCTTAAGGAATTTGGTCTTGCCCATTCCCACAGTCACATGGGCCAATTCCTATAATAAGTCCTAATAATATTTACATTATATATATTTCTGTAGGTTTTGTTTCCCTTAGAGAATTCTAATATGGATTGTTACATAACATTCTTAAAGGCCAGCACCTTCAAACATTTCTTACAGCACTGTGGGAATAACTGAGTAACTGAGGGAATTCTGTGCATTACTGTGTAGTTCAAGGTCCAACAAGCCTATCTATAGGTGTATTTTCAACTGAACATTAACAAGTATTGTTTTAGTCCCATGTTCTTTTGGGAATAAGAGATCCTTTGGCTTCTTTTAGAAATAACAGAGCAAACTCTGAAGTCAGCAAAACAGGAATGATTGCTTGTGTAGTTTGCAAATGTTCCATTGTGAGAGGAACCTGGGGTTAGTCAGGCACTAGAGAAGCTATTCTAGAATGTTCCCAATGTTGGTATAATAGTCAAGGTGGGGTCAGTCAAGGTCTGAGAATTGCACCTATGTCCTGCTGAGTCTCACAACTTTTCAGAAGAGGAGAAAGCAAGGGTAAGCAAGCCTCAACTCACCAGGAGTTGACTTTAGGCTGAAAAAAAAATCACTTACACTGAACACTACCAATTTGCTTTAGGAAAATTGATATGAGAAGCCAGGTTCAACTTGGAATCATGCTGAGAAACAGCTTTTTACAGATAGGGCAGAGTAAATGAACATGCCTGATGTTTTAGTTTGCCAAAGGGCTGCCAGTGCAAAGTACCAGAAATGTGTTGGCTTTCATAAAGGGTAGTTATTTGTAGTAGAAGCTCCCAGTTCCAAGGCCATGAAAAGTCCAGCTCAAGGCAGCTTAAGAGGTTCTTTCTCATCAAAATTAGCTACAGTTGATCCTGGCGTTGTTGCCTCATGGTGAAGCAAGACGGCTGTCAATCTCTGTGGTGTTCTATGCTTCCCCCCACCAGAATCTACTGTCTCTTGGAGCTCAACTTTGAGCAATCAGGCATAGGACTTGTTTATTTCTGGGCCTCCTATATCAGTCTCAGCTGTTCTGCTCTTTTCTCAAGTTCAGCTGTAAGCTATCGTGCATATAGCAGGGCTAGTCTACTCTTGAGCTGTTCTGTGAGCCCAGCCTCTTGGGGTCTTTGTGCTTAAGCAGTCCTCTCTTACACAATGCAGAACCAAATATGCTGGCTCCCTTTTTCCTCTCTCCTTTTATATCAGATCCAGCAAGAGGGGGGAGATGCAACACGAATCAGTGGTATAATCCAGTCAAAGGGTACTACACCTAGAGGAATAGACTAGTTTACAAACTTTTAATCTTTCTCTTTTTGGGATTCATAAAATAATCTCAAACTGCCATGCCTGACAAGGGCTTTGTTTTGTTTTGTTTTTAGCATCCTGTTATCAACCAATATTAGAGATATGCGGCTTTCTTTTCAAATTCTTTCTCATTGACATCCCAAGCTGGCCTTTCAGTTTTTCTGATTGCATCAGGAAATGACTCTTAGCTGATAATCTTCTTCTTAATTCCTTAATTCTTTATTTTTATTTTTAGCAGCATACACTAGGTATATGAAATCTGTCATAGCCATATACCGTGCCTATGAGTTATTTTTGTCTCTTTTGTTAGGAAAACATCATCCATATCTTCTACCTACCAAGTGACCTGTAGCACACTCTTCAAAGTAAATACATTTCCTCTTATTACTGCCTTAGTTCTTAATTGCTTTAGTTACCCTATTCAGAAAGGAAAACATTTTTTAAAATTATTATTCTCAGTAAAAGGAGTAAATGTTGCTGCTGCTTACCAGTGAGTATACTGGGCCAGATGAATCTTAGCATAAATTTCAATATCTTCTTAGTCTTCATAGAGAAAGTATTTTTATATGGTACTTCCTATAAGATAAATTAACCAGGTAGTGTTACTAAAGCAGCAATGGACTGTGTGCTGTTTCCTGTAATGGGATGATGTGCAATGATGACTACAAACTGATAACTTTTTTCTCTCTCCTTTCAGAAGAATTTGGAAGCATTCATTGTTTCACTTTCATTTTTTAAAAAATGACTAAAAGAAAAAAAAAAGAGAATGTTGTAAATTTTCAAAAGTCCTGCCAAATAGGAAATGAGGCATGCCTCATGAACTTTCCCCTAAGGACAAATACTTGGGACACTTTTGTGACACTTACAAACCAGGGGCTGATGAACAGATGGCATTCCAATGGAGAAGATTTATGGTCCAGAAACTACTGCTGTGGAATACAGAATCAGATAGCTTCTTTATTGACATACGTTTCCCTAATATTATCTATATATACTTTGTTAATATGACTAATCTTATAGTTTATAAATTTTCTAGGTCAAAATCCTTCATAAGAATCATACTCTTTAAGTTAGAGAAGACCTCGGGAGATGATCAAATTCAACAGTCTTTTAGATAATATTTATTGTTAGCCCTATTTTGCTGTCCTACTTCCTATATAACCAGAAAATAATTATGACCATGAATAAATGGCCCATCCTGTTTTCCTTATCCTTATTGTTTCTCTTTCCCTCTGCCACATATTTTCTCCTCCCACAGATTCTTTTCATCTCTTACACACAAGAAATCAGAGCAACTGTTCCTTTGGGCCACTGGGAATAGAGTGCTTGTTTTTATAACAAGTCAAAAATTCAGGCTGAGTGAACTCCTAATCCTAATCTTGATCAGCACTTTGGCAAAATACAAAAATGCACTTCAAGCACATTGAAAAACACAGATATTTTCTCAAGATAGTCACAATATTTCTATGATACCATAAATATGTTTCCTCAAGGAATTTATGCTATCTACTAGAGAACCAATTTTCCCTAGACACATAGGTGAAAAATCTTTAATAGAAAGAAATTAAGAAATCTTATTCATTATTGATAGAAACAACTGGCTGCCAGCAGGAAAACCACTGGAAACCAGCCTTTACACAAGGCAACTTACAGCGGAATAACCTTGTCATACCTCTGCATCTCCGTTACCTGCTGCTTTTCTTACCTTTTCAGTGGCCTGTCATGCCTTACCATTCACTACATTTACAATGCCTTCTGCCCTTTCTTTTTATACAATGTTTGCACCAAAGACTAGATGCTTTGTAATCACCATGAGTCTTAACTTGCTTTTGGCTAGTAGAGATGCACATATTTGTATTCTTGTCCCCGAATCATTTTCTGCATGTCTTTTATATTTCTCTCAATTTAGCTGTCAAGTCTTTCTCATTCTCTCTACCTTCCTCCCTCCCTCTGACTCTGTTTATCTCTCCTTCTTCTCATCCACTAGACCCTAAAAATAATGATCATGTTTTTAAAAACATGTTGCTGAAAGAGAAAAAAACAATCACCAGGCAGAATGGTATGCTGATTTTCATTCTTTATATTTTTTTGGAAATTTCTTTTCTACCTGTAACTTTTAAAAAAATTAACAGCAGAAAAATTTCTTATATGTATAAATTTGAAATACATAGCCTTATGTAAGCATAACTTGATGTTTAGGAGAATGGGAGCCATTTTTCAATAACATTTTATCCACCATATGTGGCTGTGGGCAAGAAGTGGAATGTATTGTTCAATATCCTTTACTTTCAACATAGCAAATATTTCTGGGCCAGTTTTTGCTTAATCAGAGAACATGTAAACATACTTTTTTTTTTTTTTTTTTGCAGGAATATGATCGAAAGCTAGGTAGGTGCCTGCATATGCTGATTAACTTTTCTTGGCTGCCTAGTTAAAGAAAGCAATGTTAAATCAGGATGATTTCTTCCAATGATGAAGTAATTTTCAGAGATTTTCTCTTTGAGTCTCAAGTGATAAATTCTGAAAAATCTGCCATGCTAGAACTATAACTTTGGATGTTAATTATACTAATTAAAATAGGGTCTGGAAGGTCTCTGCACAGCTGTGGTGAAGTGAAGCATTTGAAATTGTGGACATGGGCTAGCATCCTGCTATATAAACACATGGTTGTCATAATGTCGATGTCAACAGAAAGATGTGCAACCTCAGCTCAGAACTGCCCCAGAAAACATGTCGGGTAAACCCTCAAGTAGAGAGTCTGCGCTTCGTTTTCTTAGTAATCTGTATTTTATGTGGTTATTAATAATTTCTTGACTAATACACAATAGCACTTATCCCATACAATTACCTTTTTGTTTTCAATATACAGAACACTCTCTAGGATAAGATGCATTTTTGAAGCCTTGAAAAAAATAAAAAAATAAAAACCCACAACCCTAGTTATAGTTCAAGTATTTTTAATACCCTAATTAAATTTTTTCATCAGATAAATGATCTGCTGCTCAATCAAAGAAATGGTGCTGATGACAAATGCCTGGTCCCTGTTCAGGAGGCCACAGAACGGATTTCTATGAAGTGCTCTCTAATCCACTGCCAAACTTGGCAGGGAAAGAGGTTTGTTTTGGCCTCTCATTCCCTGCTTTTCTGTGGCAAGAGAAAAGTGCTTGGCCCATGCTTGAGGCTGGTGCTTCATCCACAAGCACCACTCTATCTGAGTCAAATAACCCAGTATGGTTTCATATGCTGCCTCACATTTTCCTTTTTTAGTGCAGCCTAGTAAATGAGCTTCCCAGCAAATGATACAGAGGTCAGTAAAATTGGGAGAATGTGACCACGATGGAGAGCCTCAATTGAAAGCAAGGTAAGTGAGGAAGAGAGGGTCCTGTTCTCACCATCTTATCAATGACCCAGGGTAATGATTTCTCCAAAGCCTCCCATCAGATGGGCTAGTTCATATTCCTGGTCGATGGGTCTAAGGACTTCTGGAAATGAAAGGAAAGAGATCGTTGCCTCAGTGCTGGCCACCACCCAATACCCTAAAACAAAGAGCAAAGAGATGTCCCAGGCAGAGTGGCATCATGAAGAGGCTGATTGCTCAGTGATCTGTGGACCATCCCTGTTCTTAGGAAAGTTTGGCAGCCAAATCTGTCTGCCACAGTGATGAGAGGGTTAGATTCTGAGGGAAGAGTAGGCACTGCTATGAATTTGCTCCATTATTTATTCTGCTTTTCTGATCTTGGGTACCTGGGATAGAATGGCCCTTCCAGTTGCTTCTACTTCTCAGTTTCCCTCTGCTCCCATGAAGGGAGGAGCCACGTGAAAGCCCTGGGCCATCCCCACTGCAGGTTGAGTCTTGAGAGCCACCAGGCACGTCCTTAGCTGTTCTTTCTTATTAAAGGCATCAGATGGCTAGAGTCTGTGCAGAAATATATCTAAGGGTGTGTAACTCGGAGGTCAACCATGTATCAAAAGTGTATCAAAGACTCAGAGGAGTGGCGTCATCAAGACGGAAGCGGCGTAAGACACATGGTGGCCGCTTCCCCTTAGAACCAGCAATAAAAAGGGCAGAATCAGCGATCTCGAAACTCTGGAAGATGATCGAAATTACAGAGCAACTCAAAGAACGTTGAGTGGGAGCAAACTTTACGGGTCCGGGCCCCTCCCGCACGCTCGGATCCCCGCGGCAGTTTCCACGCTCCACAGAGGCTTGGAGGCCCCAGAGCAAGCTAAGGGGGTCCCTCGGGTCTGACTGACATTCAGCGGCGGGAGGGTGTTGCGGGTGCATTTCCAGCGCGAGTCCTGAGGCTTGACCCACGCACAATGTGACCGCCAGCCCCTGCGTTCCTGCGCAATCCCGGAGGCTCACCCGCTCAGCTGGGTTTGCTGCCTGCAGGCATTCCCAGTCCAGGTCCCTGGAGCCTGATTACAGGTGCCCTCAAAGTTAAAAACTGGGTGTCTTTGTATATCGACCCAACGACTGGCTCGGTGGAAGACAGGCGAGGAGCTGTATCCCCTAACCCTGAGGTTACCACCGGGGTGTTAAAGGCAGAGAAAGAGAAGCTGAACTGAGGAACTGCATCCGCAGTGCTGAAAGCTAGAGAGAAAGGCAGGCAACAGGACAGGAAGCAAAGCAGAACAGATAGCAACTGCTGGGAGGAGAAACTAATAGAAACGAAACAGCACAGCTCTAGGCCCCAGGAGGAGAAGCTGGGGAGAGGAACTCCTGTCTTGGAGGGGACCCGGTCACACATACTAATTCTTACTGTACAAGACACAGGCTCAGAGAGACCTGAGGTTTTTTCACCTACTACCAATCATAGACTGTTCTGTAGATTCAGTATAAACTAGGCTAAGCATCTAAGGCAGTCTCAGCACACAGTCAGTCTACACTGAAACCTCAGGTAAGAGGGAGAATGATTTCCAGAGTTACCACATCAAAATAATCAAATGCCAAACTTCAACGGAAGATCACAAGAACATACAAAGAAACATGAAGAGGCCCACTCAAAGGAACAAAATAAAAACAGAGGAAGCACAGACATTGGAATAAATAATCAAATGTTCAGTCATTTGATTCGAACTAAGTAAGTTCGAGCTAAAGGAAATCAAGAAGATGATTCATGAACAAAGGGGGGATTAGAAATTTAAAAAGAAATTTGTACAAAACTTCATCTGTAAATATACCTAGCAAGTTTGGCATTGGTATTCTCAGATTTAATATTAGACCTGCCAGTGTCTAATGTTGAAGAAAGCTATTGCATAATGGTAAAATCATTCTTCTTCCCCACCCCCCCCCCTTTTTTTTTTTTGGACAACTTGCTACTCTGCCTAAAATTAGAACTATTAATTGAGAGGTTTTTTTTTTATCAGAAACACATGGCAGACAACCAGCAAGGTGGTGGTGGAGTAAGGAGCTCCTAGAGTCAGCTCCTTCTACAGGGCAGTTAGTAAACACCCAGAGCTCTCTGGAGCTAGCTGAAGCACCTGTCTGGGGGGTCCAGGAGACCAGAAGAACATCCTGCAACGTCTTTGATGGAGTGGGAGATGCCCGTCTGCAGAGAAGACTCATAAGTAGAGTGCTCCAAGCCACGGAGGCCAGTGCCCATCCTCCACTGGAGGCACAAGCCACCTCGGGAGCTGTTCCTCGGCTGGAATGGAAAGCTCCACTTCCCCAAAACGAGGGAGGAAGAGACGGTTGGGCACCAATTTCAGCTATTGATGAGGAAATTCAGTGGACTACAGTATAATCCTGAAAACAGCTAAAGCTTGAGCCTGTTCAAGCCAGAAAGAGGCCAGGAGCCGCCATCTTAACTCCGCGCCTGGCACAAGGGGAAGTGGGGCGTACTGGAAATCCAGTGCTGGTGGGGACCGGCTTCTTCCCATCCAGATCATATTATAGGTCTATCCTATGGTCCCAGTGCCACCTCCAGCAGGGAGGAAGCTGCGGGGACCTGTGCCAGCCCCTCCGGAAATTACCAGGCAAGCTGTGGAGGCCACTAATTATTTAACTCTGACGGTAGAAGTCGCCCCAGGAGCTGTTCTGTGACGGGAATTGGAAGCTCCATTTCTCAGAAACGGGAGGAGACGGTTGGCTGCTGATTCTGGCTACTGATTGGTAGACTTGGCTGGCTAGGAGATAACCCTGGGAAAATGGGGTGAGAACCAGCCCAAGTCAGAAAGGGGCCAGTAGCCATGATTCTGACTCTACCCCCAGCCTAAGGGGAAGCCAGGCTGACTGAAACTCTCAGTGTTGGCAGGCACCAGTTTCTTTCACTCAGATGAGCCTGCAGCCTGACTAGGCTTCAGCCCCGCCTCTGGTGAGTAGGAGGCTGAGGAACCCTGCACCAGCCTATATAGGTAACTGCAGGTAACTTTGGCTGCCATAGACTGAAAATCAGAAATCTACCAGGGCAACTGTGGTCATCTTGGACCCGCACTGCATAGACTGCTGCTCACACCTGCAGCCCCATCCCTGCCCCGGGCAGGGGAGAAAGGAATGTGAAGCTTCATCAGTCTCTCTGGGCATCTAGAGTCTAGGCCTGCAGGTGGATTATCCCACATAGCTGTGACTCTGTTCCTACCCCTGGCAAAGGAGAAAGTTGGAAGAAGCATCAATGGTCCCTGGTGCAATGAGGGCAGCTTGAGCCTCCACAGCTTATAGCACCACCTACATGCTTGGCTCCTACTGAACAACCACAAGGGAGAAATGATAGGAAGCTCTAAACTAAAGAGAAAAACTGCACCCAAAATAAGTACTCTAGGAAGCCAGATGCAAAGACACCAACAAACAATTACAATCCACACCAAGAAACAGGAAGCTATGGTCCAGTTAAAGGAAAAAGATAAGCCTCCAGATGACATAAAGGAGTTGAGACAACTAATTATAGATGTTCAAACAAATCTCTTTAATAAATTTAATGAGATGACTAAAGAGATTAAGGATATTAAGAAGACACTGGATGAGCACAAAGAAGAATTTGAAAGCATACATAGAAAAATAGCAGATCTTATGGGAATGAAAGACACAACAAATGAAATTAGAAAAACATTGGAATCATGCAATTGCAGATTTGAGGAAGCAGAAGAAAGGATTGGTGAGCTTGAAGAAATGGCTTCTGAAAGTGAACATACAAAAGAACAGATGAAGAAAAGAATGAAAAAATTGAACAAGGTCTCAGGGAACTAAATGACAGCCAGAGATGTGCAAACATGCATGTCATGGGTGTCCCAGAAGGAGAAGAGAAGGGAAAAGGGGCAGAAGGTGTATTTAAAGAAATAATATTAGAAAATTTCCCAACCCAACTGAAGGATATAGATATTGTTGTCCAAGAAGCACAACGTACTCCCATCCGAAAAAATCCAAATAGACCAACTCCAAGACATATACTCATCAGAATGTCAAAGGCCAAAGACAAAGAGAGAATTCAGAGAACAGCAAGAGGAAAGCAATGCATAACATACAAGGGATATCCAATAAGATCAAGTGCTGATTTCTCACCAGAAACCATGGAGGCAAGAAGACAGTGGTCTGATATATTTAAGATACTACAAGAGAAAAACTTCCAGCCAAGAATCTTATATCCAGCAAGACTCTCTTTCAAAAATGAGGGCGAAATTAGAATATTCACAGATAAACAGAAACAGAGAGTTTCTAAGCAAGAGACCAGATTTTCAGGAAATACTAAAGGGTGTGCTAGAGCCTGAGAAGAAAAGACAGGAGAGAGGGGCCTGGAAGAGAGTCTAGAAATGAAGATTATATCAATAAAAGTAACTAAAAGTGTCAAAAGAGTGGGGAAAATAAAATATGACAGATAAAACTCAAATAGTCAGGAATAAACTTAACCAATGATGTAAAGCACTTGTATTCAGAAAACTGCAACTCAGTGTTAAAACAAATTTAAAAAGCCCTAAATAACTGGAAGAACATTCCGTGCTCATGGATTGGAAGACTAAATATCATTAAAATGTCAATTCTACTCAAACTAATATACAGATTTAGTGCAACCCCAGTAAGAATAACACAAGCATTGAAGAAAAAATTGAAAACATGATCATTAAATTTATTTGGAAGGGTAAGGAGTCCTGAATAGCCAGAAACATCATAAAAAGGAAAAGTGAACCCTCATCTCCAGACTTTAAATCGTAATGCCTACCTATAGTGGTAAAAACAACATAGTACTAGCCTAAAGACAGACACAATAGACTAGTGGAATCAAATTTATGGTTCAGAAACAGACCCTCACAGGTATGGTCAAGTGATTTTTGACTAGCCTGTCAAACTCACACAACTCAGGCAAAACAATCCATTCAACAAATGGTGCTGAAAAAATTGGACATCCACAGCTGAAAGAAGGAAAGAGGACCCCTCTCTCACACCTTTTCCAAAAATTAACTCAAAATGGATCAAAAAACTGAAAATAAAAGCAAGAACCTTAAAACTTCTAGAAGAAATTATTGGAAAATATCTTCAAGACCTGGTGGTAGGTGGTGGATTCTTAAAGGAGATAAGAGGAGAACTGAGTGGACTGCTGACGTTTAATGTATGTAGAAGTTTTAATTAGCTTACTGTAAAATTGTGGAAATGTATGGAGTAGATGGTAATACACAGTGAGTAACAGCTAGTTACTGTTGTAACTAGTGGGGATGTGACTGAAAATGGTAGTCTAGTTATGTAAATACCAATTGATAAAATGCTTGAGAATAATCTGGGACCTGGATAGCACAGTAAACCAAGAGGTCAGTGAGAATTGTGGCTGATGGCACAGATGCAAGAGCAGCCTTTGTTAGCTAGAACAAATGTATATCACTACTGCAGGGTGGTGGGAATGTGAAGAAGCTTGGGAAAAATACAGCTGGAGTGACCTATGGACTGTGGTTAGTAGTAATAATATACTATTCTTGTGTCTATGCAAAAGATGTACTGTGTTGATACTGAGGCAGTATGGAAAATGTGAGCCAAGTGTACACTATGGACATGGTAACAATCAGATATTATTTTAACTGTAGCAAATGATGCGCTGTATTGTGGTGTGTTGAAGGAGGGATGTTGTTTGGGAATTCTGCACATGTGCATGATTGTTTTGTAAGTTTACAATTCTGTCATAAAAAAATATATTTAAAAAATAATAATAGGGTGGGTTGGGGGGAAAACACACCAAATGTAAGATAAGGACTATGATTAGTAGTAAGATTTTGACAGCGTTCTTTCATAGTTTGTAACAAATATCTCATGACAATGCAAGGTGTTGGTGGAGGGTTGATGTGTGGGACCCTTGTATGATATTTTGCATGTTTGCTTTGTAAGTTCACCCTTTTACTGTACACTTAATTGTGTTTTTTTTTAAAGATTTATTTTTATTTTTTTAATTTATTTCTCTCCCCTCACCCCCCCCCCCACCCCCCAAGTTGTCTGTTGTCTGTGTCCATTTACTGTATGTTCTTCTTTTGGTCTGCTTCTGTTGTCAGTGGCACTGGGAATCTGTGTTTCTTTTTGTTGCATCATCTTGTGTCAGCTCTCTGTGTGTGTGGTGCCATTCCTGGGCAGGCTGCACTTTCTTTCACACTGGGCGACTCTCCTTACGGGGCACACTCCTTGCACGAGGGGCTCCCCTACACGGGGGCACCCCCGCATGGCAGGACACTCCTTGCGTGCATCAGCACTGCACGTGGGCCAGCTCCACACGGGTCAAGGAGGCCCGGGGTTTGAACTGTGGACCTCCCATGTGGTAGACGGACGCCCTAACCACTGGGCCAAGTCTGCTTCCCACACTTAATTGTTTATGTATGTTCATATATAAATGATATAAAGATAATAACAACTGGATTGGTTAGGGGAAAACTTATTTAGTAGTAATATTTTGACAATGCTCTTTAATCATTAATTTAAAATTTTAAAAACAATGCAAGATATTGGTGGTGGGTGAGATGTTATATATGTTTATTTGATGTTATATATGTTTGGTTTGTAAGTTCCCAACTAATTATTTATGTATGAGTGATATATTTCAATAAATTTTTTAAAAAAGGAAAAACAAACAAAAACAATGGCAGATTCCGTGAGGAAAAAAAATAACAAGTCTGGGATTCTGGGGCCGATATTCAACTTGAAATACTTTTGAGCTCTGGATATCCAGTTCATCCTCCTGACTTTCAGCTCTTTTTCACTTGATGGAAATTAATATGAGGGTAAAATAAATCTGAGACTATCTGCAGTTTTTATTCACCTTTCTCTGAATAACTCAAGTTAAGGAATATAAACTCTATATGATTCACTGGCTAATGATGTTATACATAACCTATGTCTTAACTCTACCTTGAGAGTCAGGGTTTAAGAAATAGTCCCCTCACAAGTCCAATAATTCACAATGGGACAAAACTGAGCATCCTAGGTCTTCTTAATATCAATCACTTGGTACCACTTCTTCATGAACCAGGTATGTTACCATCGGCAATGGTTTGAAACTGTATATATCCCAAGAAAATCACGCTTTTAAAGCTAATCTATTCCTGTGGGTGTAAACATATTTTAAGTAGGGTCTTTTGGTTGGGTTACTTTATGTAAGCATGGCCCAGAGTGGGTTTTAATCCTCTTACTGGTGTCATTTTATAAATGGGATGAACATAAAAAAGAGAGAGGGAGAGATCCAAGGGAAGGAAGAAGCTGAAAGCAAGGAAATGCAGAAGAGAAGGGAAAGACCAGCAGATGCCTTCAAGTGCCTTGCCATGTGACAGAAGTGACCAGGATTCCTGGCAGCCAGTCTTTGGGAAGAAAGCATTGCCTGATGATGCCTTGCTTTGGACATTTTCTCATCCTCAAAACTGTAAACTTGTAAGCTAATAAATTCGTATCATTAAAGCCAACACATTTCATGGGTATCTGCTTTGAGCAGCTTGGCAAATTAAAACACTGTCGTCTCTCCCTCTACTCTCCAATTTACAGAACAGAAAGAGATAAAGTCTCCTGTAATACACATCTCCCCCTTTATTACATGAATTTTTGATCATGACATAATACAGCATTGATAGATATCTGGTCCTCCATTGTAATCATTACCTGCAAGCATCATTTAATATTTACCATTGTCATTGTCAAGAAATATCTAATTGACTAATTAATAGTAATTAATAATTTGGATTGTATTTTGCAACCACTTTATCCTAAAATGGTCAGTGGAAAATTAAGTCACTTAAAGTTAGATGTTCTATGGATACTCTTTTTAATAAGAACGCTTTTTATGAACAGAACATGCTTTAATAAACTGATGATAATATTCTCTAAGCAAGTCATTTCAACATTACCATTTCAACTTTGGCTTCTCAGTCTCTCACATGCTCTTGGGTTGAGCCAAACTCAGATTTGTCTGAGGAAGTTCTTGGAGTCTTCTTCATCAGCACTCTCCTGCGTGGAGGGGGAGTGGCTTTCTGGATATCTGCTTGATTCTGCAGACTCTAGAGCTTACAGATCTGCCCCTATTCCATCCCAAATGCCTGCCAGAGAATTTAACTCTGAACTTTCTGCTGCCTATAAATTATTCAGCTTTCAGCAGAATGATTGGGACTTAGATGCTGAGTGTTATAGCTATCAAATTTTGTGTGTGTGCTGCCTTGGCATCTATCTCATGTTGGCGTAGCCACTTGCCCTAACACTGGCCTTTGGTCTAGTTAAAAAAAAAGCTTTCCATCCCCAATGCATAAACTCCCCCAGAGCCTAAACGTGTATCAGCAACCACAACCCAAAACACCTACACACTTCACCCCAAACCCACAGTTGATCCCAAATGATGAGCTAATCATCTCCATCCCCCACGAACCCCCACTGCATGTGCTTTAAACTGAACAATCTTTGACTTCCCCAGCAAATCTACTAAATTCCACTCCTGGACCACAATAAAGGCACGAGCCCATGGGTCCTACCTGCTCTGCCTGTGTGCTCCAACTTGCTCATGGAACCTCCTGAGCTGGTGGGGCTTCCTGTTGACCTTTCATGGCATCCCTCTCTCTCTCTGGGATCTGTGAGTAATAAATTATCTTTTCTCATGCATTATGGCCCTGGTTTTCCATTGTGTTGCATCTGGCCTTTACCCAGACCCAAATTTAAGTCCATCTTAACTAATTTGGAGCACTGAGGCTAAACTATGAGGCTTAATTCTGGCTCTGCCATTATCTTGTGTGTCATTAGAGAAATTATGTTCCTCAGTTTATTTATTTAAAATGACAATAAAGATAGAATTTGCTTCATAGGTCTATTTGGAGGATTAAATAACTGTTTATACACAAAGTATTCATAAGCACCCAAAAAGAGTTTAGAATTATCACCAAAAGCTTGATTGTTAGAAATCATATCTGTGGGTGAATTCCTGAAGTAGAATGGATGATCTAGTTGCTTTGTTTTGGGGTTTTTTTTTGTTTTTGTTTTTTGGTAGGAAAAAAGGCAGGTAATGGGAGAGATTTGTGTTTAAAGCAAATAATTTTGGCCCTGTGAAAACCAACTTTTGGTGACTGCATGTAGGTCAACCTTCAAGAACAGACCTAAGATTTATCTCTATAAAACTCATGGAATTTATAAGGTTGCTTTTCATATAGAATTTATCAGGTAATTAAGTATGAAGTTCACAGGAGGCATTTCTTGGTTTTTCTGCTTCCACAGAGGAAATGTTTGATTTTACCTTCAGGGCACTGTGAACTACACAACTAATTATAGTTTCTATGTTTGCACTGGTTGCTAGGATGCTCAGAGCCATCATGTGATACAGTTTCAGAAAGCAAGTTGAAAACCTGGCATACACTTTAGCTGCTAAATTAGCCTCTTTATCACCTTGTTTATTTTTCCTCCTATTTTTAAATGACATATATATTATTGCCTTTTCCAAGTGTTCCCCTAGCATACCATTTTAGTTTTCCACAGAAGTCCATCAAGTTATTAAAATTCTGTTTCTTGGTCTGATGTGTTCCCAAAGATGGTAAATCCCTTGAGAATAGGGACTGGGTTTTTTTCACTTTTGAATCACCAGATCCTAACACAGCACCTGGACTGCAACTGGTTCTAAATAAATACTTGTTGAATGCATGAATTAATGTATATATCTTTACAACCTACCTTGTCTACTTAAGAATAAAAAAACATATTTACTAAATAAAATTATATTTTGGTTTATACATAATATCCTTTATGAATTTTAGAAGTGGAATTCCAGATTTGAGAGATACAGAAAAAGAGAGGAAGCTAGGTAATGCTAGGCATTCATCTGAAAAGTTGATAGAAACTTTGAGCTGGGAAAAACAAAAGAATAGAAATTGAATTGCTGGTCCTCAAATTAACCTTTGTCATTCTTTTGGTGATAATCACTTATTAAAGGAGAGCTGACCCCTCTTCCTGGAGGTTTTTTTATTTTTATTTAAATTTTTTATGAGGAGGGAAGTATAGAACTCCTCAATTGGATTTTAGGACTCTCATTTACATCGGTAGTTACAATGAATTATCTTGATATAAGGGTAAAAATTGAGAAATGTTTCTGGCTGGATGCTTTGAGGTGAGGGCACTTCAGTGGCTTAAGCTCATGGAAGGGTCTGTTTTCACTTGCCACTCTACTAGTTTATCTGGGGGTCAGGTCTATGGACACTGATTTGTGTTAGTAACATTTAGTGACTGATATATGAACCAAAGAGCCAAATTTTATATTTTAGAAGGATAAATATTTTTGAACCAGCATCTAAATATTGGCAAATTGTATGTCATAATGGTACTAGCAGGAGCCCAAATCAGGAGATGTATAGTAAACTCAGAATTAAAGAAAATAAGATGTTCTTTCATAGCTTGTAGTATTTACCACTTTTCACTTTGGAATGATTTCTGTTTACAAAACCCTGACTATTTGTTTAATATGAGAAAATCTTTTCCCTTAGTTATTTCTGGCTGAACACTGGCAAATTTTGAGAAAAACAAAACAAAACACACAAAAAAACCCCACTTCTCATTCCATGGGCTTTGCTTCTTCACCTGTAATAATGCTGAACTTTACCTGGGTCCTGTGTTCCTGAAAAACAGCATCCATCAAGAAATACCCCACCCTTTTATGTTCTGGGAAATTGCTTACTGCAAAGAAGCACCCTTCTCCATATGACTTAGATAAGACTCATGGATGAACCTGTTGTTTATCTGTAAGAGCAGACCCAGAGCCTCCAAATTCCAATACAGTCTCATAATTGACAGGCTAAACTGTTTGCCCCTTTGGCCAATCTAGACCAAACTTCAATCTGGCTTCCCTCTTTCCCCTCAGTCCCCTGAATTTCAGCCCACGCTTGAGTTAATACAGAACAACCTTCCTTAAGTTCCCCTTTTAAGAATGGCCTGACTCTGAAGAAAGATATTTCCTGCTCAGCTACCTGATAATGACACCTGCTCACCCCACTCACCTAAACCTGGCTCTCTTCATAGCCCTTTTTCCTCTGTCCTATAAAAGAAACCCTTTTGTGTCTGACCTCTGCTATGCTTAGAGACCTTACAGTCCTTCTTTCTATTGCAAGAGTCTTTTCAAATATAGTCTTTCCTTACCTAAGTCTGATTTTTTTTTACTTGACACCTGAAAATGATCATTTCATTAATTGCTGAGGTTTCTACTATCTCTAACATTCTATGGTTCTTAGCTCTTATATCTCTTTTCTGCTGTATTACCCTAGTTACAAATTTTATTACAGAAGTGTTCCAGAAGGCAAGATGATTTTGCTGCTGTGGAAAACTTTGTGTAGCAACGTACTAGAGACATATGTGTTTCATATTCTTCTATGAAGTACTACAAAATTGTAGCGTTTAATTGAAGCTTTGCTAAGCTGACGATGATTCAAAGTTTATAAACTAAACTTTCTGAAACAAAGTTTTGTTGACTGTGATGTCTTTCATTGTATCTTTATGCTTATACTTTAAATAGTGTCTGAAACCAATATGAAAATTTAGGTTAGCTTTTCTCTTCCATCTCCTTTAATGTGTGTTCAGGTAATAACGAAATTAGCAAAATATTAACTACATTTAAAGTGAATCTGAAAAGTAAAGCAGGTGCACATAGACCCACACAATGGACTACAGAACCAAATATATTTAAAATCACCTATTACTTTGGATCAGCCATAGTTTTTGCTACAATCAGGTACGGAAATCACCACCCCCATGACAGCTGATGCATGTGTCCCATTTTATGGCTCTTCTCCCTCACCTGAGAATTTCTTCTTGGAACTTGTCATTATTTGATTTGGAGGCTTTAATAATCTAGAAGGAGCATGTGGAAACACATGGTATCATGGTAGTGATCAGAGTAGGAATCTTAAAACCCAGGCTTTCACTTATTTGTGATGATCTTGGTTAGGTCACATAACCTCCATTCCTTTAGGATTATTCATTACTACCTCATGCAATAGTCTTAAGGACAAAAAAGAGATAATGCGGGATAATAAAATACTAAAGATTTATTCATATTTAAATATTATTTACTTATTTTACATGTATATCTTATATCCTCAATAGATTGTGAGCTACCTAAAACAGAGGGCCTTCAGTCCCGACTGTCTAGCATAGCAATAAACACATATTAGCTGTGCAGCAAACACTTTTGTGTGTGTCACTTGATATGGAAGATTGCAAACAATACTAAAATAAATTCCATGAATACATTTATTCTGTTGACATTACTGTGCTAGATCTCTTAAGAAATACAAAAATCAATCAAACACGAATCCTGCTCTCCAGGCACTTACAGTCCATCAGAGGATATCAGAAATGTGTATAAATAACAAGCTGAAATATTTTTAAAAGATCCTAAGAGACGTACAGTTTTCATAATTGGGGATTTATGAGCCACTTTGTGAAGATGAAAAATAAGCTGAACTTTGAAGCTTAAGTAAAATTTGGATGTGGGGGAGGGGAAGGACTTTCAGCCCGAGGGCAGAAGACTCCAACAGATCAGGAGCACAATGGGCTGGGAAGGAGACAGTCTGCTGGAGAAGAGTCAAACTCAGGTTGGCTGAGAGGGAGAGGGAGGGGGAGAAGCATGTGGGTGTGTTTATGTGCAGTGGAAATTTTAAAGGAGTGAACCAGCAGAAGACTTCCTAAAAAATCACCATTCCTTGGTACTTACCCTTCTTTATTCTTTTCTTGTAGATTAAAAAACAGATGAAAAAATACCACCACTATAATTTGGCATCATTCTTATACTAACCAAAAACTTGTCCCTGACATTTTGAAGTATAAAATTTTTGGTTAACCTAATATTGAGTTGCTAGAACTAAAAGAAAAATGGAAGTGAAACAATGTGAGATTTTATTTTAGTATAGTGAATACTACACAGTTTTAGAAGAAATATTAGTTTAATGTATAGAATTATATGCTTTAAAAACATACTGAATTATATGTTTTTTGAACATATGCTTAGGGTGGGTTTTTTTCCACCAAGGTTTTACAATTTGGAATGGGTGACTTCATATATGAGCTGTATTCACAACTATAATTTACTGAGATGGTGCTGGGCTTTATGATTTTACACATACAGACACACACACAGTGAGAGTGAGCATAAGAGAGATTTTCCAAATATTATTCCTATCACCAGAAAGTCATCTTATAGATTTAATATTTTAAAATTACATAAACAATCATTTATTTTGATGAAAAATCAAACCTTATTTTGTTAAACTTTTTTTTGCATAATGATGGCACTTTAATTTTTTTAATTCCATTTTAAAAAAATACTTTTAACATCTTTTCACTGAGAACTTGTTAAGTATCTGGCAGGAGTTAAGCCTGAGTTGTGTGGCTTTTAAGGCTGTAGTTTGTGGCACACTTGAGTGCTGAAGCACCTTTGCCTCTGTCTCATTACCCAAGGTCAAGGTCGTGGGGAGCAGGAGCTCACTCAATTTCTGGCAGACTACAGAAGACCCTGCAGCTCAGGTTTAACCACAAACTCATGCAAACAAACACTGGAACTTTGAAGACTCCAATCTCCCCCTCACCCTCCCTTCGCATCATTCAGACTTAAAAATAGAATCTCAAATCACCAAAAGGATAACAGAATTGCTGCATTTCTTCCCACCGTCTTCCCTTTAATGAGGATCTGAAGGACGGAGAGACATCACCAGTGTGGCTTTAACACAAGAAAGAATACAAGGGACCGTTTGTGCAGTCTGCTTACCCCTGTTTTCCCACTTTTCAAACCAGAGATAAACTCCCCCTTTCTGAATGCTAGAGAATATATATAAGGTTTTCAAAGATCCTGAATAAGTTCAATTTTTGTATGCTGTGAAGAACTGCAGTACAAGTATTTTCTTTTGTGAAACATGCATCAAACTTCATTAGTTAAAATAAACATTTTCCCTGTATATTTTTTTGTATGGTAACTTACTGTTTTCTACTAGTTGCCTTTTTTTTGGTCAAAAGATAGAAAAACATAGTATTTATGTAAGAGAATGATGGCAGCAGACTTCTGACAAGTCCCATTTACATGGTACATTGTTCCAAAGAGTGTCTGAGTAGAAAATACAGAAGCACTATACAAACCTACTATTACATTTGAGAAATCATTAGCCTCAAAGGAATAATATTAGTATGCTATTAAAACTGTGAATACATTTCAGTATCTGCATTAAAATAAACTTTATAAATATGTGAATTCCTGTTCAACAAATCCAAAATAAATTGCACTAAAACACTGTTATGTAGACAAAAGTTTATTTACACCATACAACATTTTAAATATTTTATACACAGCTGCAGCAGAGAAAGCTACTCAGAGCTTTCTAGAGAAAACTGCAATAATAAAGATGTGAAATATATTATTCATATAAAAGTGAGATTATTACTTTATTGCATTTAAAGCAATGAAGAATGTAGCTCAACAAACATTCATTTAATGACAAAAACTTTGCTTTTATATTATAAAGTAAAAAGTGTAGTAATGGCCAAACAGACTGTTATAAACTTTAAAAACTGCATAAATATATACATTGTGCTTCATGGTGAAGTTTTTGAAAACTAAACCATATGAAGCGGTTACAACATGAATCGTTGCTTGAGGTTTATCTATAAAGATTACCTTACAAATCCATTCCACGGGTACTTACAACACAGGATGGTCAGAACTGTACACCTGGTCCTCTCTCACTAGCCTGACCAGTGAGAAGTTACCATACGAAAACACCACTGACGTTTGGCACATGAAGGTCCTGACATGGGATAGTCACACCGTCCAGATAGAGCTGTCAGGCTTCCCCAGTCATAAGTGTCAGTGCAATAAATTGTTTTGTCTCCCCCTCAATCCTTTTTGATTTTGTTAAACTTCTGTTTGAAAGTCACCCTCTTGCACATCCAGGGGCAAATTCAGACACTTCTCCCACTCTGCTGGCCTTAGTTCCAGAGCATCCTTTGCCTCTGTATCTAAGACATTGATTGTGGTATAATGTTGGTATTCACTGGGGTTTTTGAAAGTGTCCCATGGATTCTTGTTTGGTGTTGGGTTTTCCTATTGGGGAGAAAAAGAAGAGAGCCATTTATTTGATGACTAAGATCTCTGGTTGGAGTTTTCAGGAGGAGAATATGTTTGTAAGTGTTATCCAGTCTATGTGATTACAGAGATGATTTGAAATTGTAGCCAGCTGCAGGAAATAGCCTGGATTTTAGTTTTCTTTCATTGAACCAACTGATGAACACCTTCTCCAAGTTATCCTAAATGTTCCCAGGAATCAAAGAAAGTGAATAATATTATAAAACATAAAGTAGATCATATTTTGTTGGGTGGACATCATGTTAAATGTCAGTATGGCTGTACATTCATGTGGGAGGGACAGTATAAGTCACTGCTAAAATTAAATGTAGAAAATTTAAATATTGTGGCATAATTTTGGTAGGAGAAATAGAATTTGAGAATATTTAATGGTTCAGTTACTTAATAAGTAAATAATTATCCAAACTGGCAGGATTTTTGCAAAACAGAATTTTAGGTCACTATTTTGCTCAATTTTTCTTAATAAATTACACTTTTTGGAGTCTATAATACTTCTCTATTCCCTTGATTGGTGATGTATTTTTTATGCTATACATTCCCCATAATTTTCTATATATTTTAGTGGCACACCAATTTAGCAAAAATTCTTCCCTCAAAGCCCATGTTTGTTTGTTATTGTTGTTGTTTTGGCATACATACCCAGCAATACAAGAGGGTCTTTGAAACTATCCACAAACTGTCATTCCTTACTATGGTTCACTGCACATGCCTTACTATTATTTAAGTTTCAAGATTTGCCTAATCACGACCCCACTTAGACCAGACATCTTGTAAATATGGGTAGACTCCATTTGAGGTTTCTATAACCTGATATTTTGCCAAGATTTAGCAGGGGCTTTGCTTTATTTTAAATAAATGTTTACAGATTTTTGTAAAGTGAAAAAATGTGAATGGGATAGATTAAACTGAGTATCATCAAAGAATGAGAATGAAATAATAACTGAAAGCTTCTTGGAAAAAAGAAGTATACACCAAAACAACCAGTGGGTGACAGATGGGTTCAAAATTATGAAAAGGGTTGATTAAAACTGAATTTATTTATTTTTGTAAAGGGAAAGACTGAGTAGAAACTGCCATTTTCCCACTGGTCTGGGTTCTAAGTTCAATAAGTTAATCGTTATTCATGAATAAGAAAATTGAACTCCATTTCTCTTAATAATGTTTCTACTTTTAATTTTATTCCAAGAAAATCTAGCAATCTTTAAAGGGGGGTTTCTCTTGAAAAACACTACATTTTAATTTCTATTAGCTCTTGATTTTCATCCTTTCAGATTATTAAAATGGTTAAAAAACCTAATATTTCTTTTTTTATCATCATTTCTCATGCTAGAATGTTAGGTTTAGTAAGACTACTATATTTGTTGAATGTTCGCTTCCCCACTAAACCTGGCATTTAACTGTTTATAATCAGCAGGCGAAACATACAACAGGTTCTTGAATTGTTTTCTGGGTCCTACTCAGTATATTAAATATGATCTCAAGATAAGTTTGTTAAAAAAAACAGCTATGGGTAAGCAAAGAAGAAAAATCTATAGAAATACCTATTATAGTTAGACATTAAATTACTAAAATCCTCAATATAGTATATGTTCTCACCATTTATTAGCCTTAATCATGAAGGGGCACTCAAAAGAAAAAAAATAAGAAGTTAACTTTTAGGATATGAGCAGATTAATTCTGCTTTAGTCTAATAAATTCTCATGAATCATTTTGTATTATCATGAACTAACTCTTTCTCTCCATTCTTTTTTCATTCTCTCTTTACTTGCCTCCCTTATAGCAATATTTATTTATGTGTTCCTTTGTGCTGGATGCTGTATTCAGCCTCAGTGAGACAAAGTGATAAATCAAATATGGAAATCAGAGTTGTCCACTAAAAAGCATAGATTAAAGCCTGATTTGAATCCCAGTTCCTTCACTTCATAAGAATGTGACTTTGAACAATTTAATTAATTTCTCTGAACCTCAACTTTAATATCTGCAAAACAGGGATATGCTTTGTATTATGGGCCAAAAGAGTTGGCAAATGATGCAGATCGATATTTTCCTTGTGGGGTTGCAAAAATTAAAAAATGTGGAGTAGCCTAGCATAGTGCCTGGAATTTAATAATTGCTCACCATGTAGTAATCATACTATGTAAGGTGCTTCTAGTTAATAGAACATATAAGATTTATTTATTTATCTCATCTATATAACTATTTATGATCAAGGAAAAGTGCTAAGGGAGTTACAGGATGGAGGGATGACTCTTTTGTGGGAAGCACATAAACCTTTCTAAGAAAAGTGATATTGGACTAGCATAGGATGGGCTTGATCTAGTAGCTGCACAGAGAAGGAGGTAAAAATCCAGATAGTATGGGGCTGGAAAACTTTGGGAAGAATAGCCAATTTATGTTAGTTGGAGTGAAAAATCATAACAGAAAAAACAGATGGAAGGTGAACTGGAATCTGATCATAAGAGGCTCTGAATGCCAGGCTACTACTTAATTTGGAATTTATTTTGTAGGCAAGAGGGAATTGTTGAATGTTTTGGGTCACTACAGTGACCTGGATCATCAATCATCAAATGAACGTTTCACTGGTGTGACCTCTGCTGAATCATGTCCATACAGTGATCTTATCCATCTTAGACAAGGGCTGTGTCTAAAGGAAATTTCTGGGAATCCTTAATTTGACAGAAAAGTTCAATTAGTTCAACCCTAAAAGGATTCAAAAGTCATGTAAAGGATAGTTCATTTACTTGAAAAAGGGGCTCCTGAATTTCTAAGATCAAGCTCCATGGATACATGAACTCAAATGGCTACTTTTAAATTGTCAGAATTATCTTAGATCTTAATTCAAAGAATATTATTCAATTAGTAAATGAAATGACTGCATTTCTGAGAGAGTCTAATAGCAGTAATAAATTAATTCAGATAAGGTTGGCTTCATTGTTGATCTTCTATGGCATCCCATTCCCAGATGAACTGTGGTTCTCGCCATTGTTCAGAAATGTGTGGGCACCCGTGTGGGCAGAGGACCCAGCTTCTTTAGTGAAGAACTACTGCATCCAGCAATTGGAGTGGGAGCGGGAACTGTAGGTGGTCAGTGGAGGGTGCCCACAAGCCACTGATCTTCCTGTCAGGTTGGGTGTGACATGAAAGGAGCCTGCAGACTCTCCTGTAGAAAAGTGTAACATTTTCCAATGATCCAAATGAATGGTAAACGGTGGAAGGGCCCAAAGGTTCACTGCACTTAAAAGTGAGAGCTATAGAGGCTGGAAAAGACTTCAACGGAGGCCTGAATCTTATGATTAAAAAATAAGTATAAATTTCTGAATTTGTACAATTGTTTTTTGTTTGTTTATTTTTTGAACTCTTGTACAGAATAGAGGAAATATAGCTAAAGTGAAGCATGTGTGATAAAGTCCTAATAAATTATAAATTCAAGATAAGCCAACACATTATGAGGTCTCCAAAAATGCAAATATGATGATCTTAAACTTGCATCAGCAGCAATAGAATATTCAGATGAAGTGTTAGCTAAATATGAAAATTCAGAGCCACCCCAAATATGGCAAGGCTGCCTAAGCATTTCCCATAGCTGTCTTCTGATAGACAAAACCCCCTTTCATTGCCCTCTTTTTCTTCCTCTTTCTTTCCCTTTCGTTGTTCTCCCCTCCCTCCCTTCTTTCCTTACTTTCTTCTTCCACCTACTAATATTTGGAGACAAAGCAAAAGAGAATGGATTTATTAAAAAATAGCAAGCTGTTCAGGGGAAAGAAGTCTGATCTGGGAATGGTTTGTGAGGTATACTCAAAGTAATAGAGCTCTTTCTCTGGATATTGTTAAATGATGCCTTTCTTCTACAGTGTAACTTAAAAATGCTGTCCTGCCTAGAAACAGGGTAATGGGCTAAATAGTCTCTTGGTTTTCCTTCAGTTCCTGAAATTCTATTATACTACATAATTACTATCATTTGTAGGGCTAGGCAGGTGTTGTGATTTAGTAGCCAGTAAAAAAAGGGAAAACACTTTGAGGTGTTTTTTTTTAATCATTCTCCATTCAATTTTGCAATTTTTCATTAGCAAAATGCCACTACAAATTATGTGACTGAATTAAGGATAATGAACTCACTCACATGGTCATTAATAATCAAAATTGAATAAAGGACTCCTGTTTTGTTTTGTTTTTTCTGTTCTCAGATATTTAGGATAAGTCAAGCAGCAATGACAACTCTATCCTCCCCAGTGGTAAATATTTACAAATCTTTTCTAGAAAAGGCATGCTGCTGCAGAGATGTAGTATAATTAGTAGACTATTTAGGTTGCCAGGAAACTGTGATACAGATATTTGTACCATTAATGATTTAATACCCAGACCATACAACAAGGGGAAATTACAATCATATTATTACAGACAGCCAGATGAATCTGTTGCATAAGCCTTTCTGATTTGTATACAAAACCTCCCTCTATCTTCAAACAAATGAAGTTTCTTCAATTTATTTCAACGTTAGCTTTTGATATTCTAAAATGAGTAGCTGGTGCGTTCAGGTCTAATCTCAATAGTGTAATTCTCATTTGCTTGTGAGGTGGAAATTAATGACAATATTTGGAGGAGTAGCTGGGAAAGAATTCCTTGCTCACATTTGAAGGGTCTTTATATGCCCAGCATTGTTTCTGTGATAGAAATAATGCATGATCCTGCTTCAAGGAAGAAAATAGACTGGTCTATACATGGACTATTTACAGACCAATTAAGAGTTAAACTGTATAGAATTTCTTATAACCTTCATTTAACCAATACTGGTTGAACCATATCCAGCATTATATTAGTACTGAGAGGAATAAAAGAAAAACACAAAGATATAACAATTCTTGCTATTCGTAAGCTAATGTCACTGATCAGGAAGCTAGGCTAAGATTTGTAAGACACATAGGGAAGAATCACTAGAGTTAGAATGTGATCAAATATCACGTACTGGAGAGCAGTGTGTGTGTGTATGCGCGCGCGTGTGTGTGTGTGTCAGTGCTCTAGATGTTGAGTGGAGGGGCAGGAGAAAAAGGTTGCAGAGTGTATGAGGCAAAGAAAGAGCACCAGATTTGGAATGAAGATTTGGAGTTGGATGACTGCAGAGTCCACTTCTTAGTGCTGAGCTTCAGCTTCCTAACCTGTGAAGTTCCCTATCTGCTTCTGAAAGTATTGTGAGGACCAAAAGATGCATATTAATTAGTTTTGTGTACTCAAATTAGGAGGATGAAATTGAAGTTTAGATATGTATACCTAAACTCTTAACACAAAATATGTGATTCTCCTGGAGACACAAACATACTCCTCTGGTTTTAGGTAGCAACTTAATATACATAAAATAACTACGTTTTATGGCTTTACATGCCAGGCATTCAAGTAAACACAAGAAAATTGGTCAACTATTTGAACATTTGAATGGACTGAATTTTAACTTTGATGCTAAAATGGCCAGATGAAGGTAACACATTTTTAATATACAATTACTTCTAATTAAAGTTTATAAATGCAGACATCTGGAGTATGAAGAAAAATGTTTTAAGAGTCTATCATTCCTAATTTGTGTTCCTTACCAGCCATTCCCAAATGCATTTTGTAGGGTTTATTATTTTTTCTATGTGTGAGAGTCTTGAGTTACCAAGATGATTAGGAGCTCCTGGAGGGCAGGGATAACACCCAGTAACACATACCAGCGAGCGTGGCACCAGGCACTAATGAAGCAAAGCATACTTACCATACTGCTTGTATTTGGTATATCCCGAAATCTGTCCAAAGTTTGAAATTTCTGATTTAGTTCCTGAAACAGTTCCATATGCCTTTTTCTTGTATGCATGACCTTCTGCAAAAGAGAACGGGATGGTTTTCACTCCTAATTTGATTTATGCACTAAAAAAAGAGATTTAATACTTTTACTTTACTAATAAAGGAAATCAAGTATGGCAGGAACCAGAAGGTCCCAGAAGATGCCATAAATGCAAATGAGGTGCACTACTCCTTGTCTCATATTCAGCACTTCTTGGAAATGAAGAATTGGTTTTTTTCTTTGACTTACAAGATTACCAAAAAAATAGTTTTCTCTTGTGGTTGCATTAAAATGTAGCAGTCATCCTTGGGTAAGATTTTCATCATTCAAAAGTTAAAGCTGCTTTACAAAATTGTTGCAATAAAAAAAATGTTTAAAATTTGGACTTGTAAACCACCCAAGTTCCTTAATGTTCATCATGGGAAATATTACTTTTTTATGTTTTATTTCTATAAACACTAAAATCCTAGCTGGTTGTACTAAAGTGGGAGCAAAATCCCGGACACTGCCATTAAGACTGACTCAAAGCACCCAAGTGTCTTAAATATATGTGGGATCTAAAACCTTGCACTTTCCATGTGAATAATGATTGACTTTCAAAGAAGGAAAATCTGACCCATAGGTTTCATATATTTGTTTACTAGATGGTACAGATTCTTAACAATTAGGGTTCAGGGCATAGATTGTGAAGTAGATGAGCTTCTAAAATCACAGATACAAATATATTAATGCCGTTCATCCCTGGTTAAACTCTTCACTCCCAACTCCATCATAATGCAAAAGTCATAAATAAAAATCACCTTGGATAAGTATCACAGACTGAATCTTTTTCTATTATAGAACATTTAAAAGAGTGCTAACAAAGAATTAGATCAGTACTCTGGATATACAAGTGTTATTTTAAAGGAGAAAACATCTTTAGATTTAGATTTTTAAAAATTAAAAATCAGTATTTCAGTTATTACCCAAGACTGTGGTTTCATGCTTGTGTAAGATTTTATAGCATTTTTAAGCATATGCTTCATAAGACACTGCTCATGTGGACTGTAACGGTTAATTATATCCATGTCTAAATTGTGATTTGAATGCTTAGTCCATTCTTTTAATTACCAAATAGTTCTAAATGTAGGGTTTGTTTTGAAAAAGAAATATATCTTTGGGGGATCTATTATATCTACTTTTCTTCTAAAAAGACACTTGTGGTGAATACATAACTCTTTGAGAAAAAATATAAAGGTCAAAAAAGAAATGCACATTTAATCTTTAGCATATTAACAAAGGCTTACTCTCTTCTATGCTAACTTTAATTTCCTATATTCAATGAGTTTATATCTAGGCAGTAATTTGTTTAGCTAATTTCTTCTATTTTCATTAATTTACTTTTATATGAGATAAAACTGCCATTTTAAGTCTTGCATAATCAGATTACTCCCATCTTTGCTCTCCTAGCTCTAGGAATTGCCTGTGGAAGAATCAGGTGTTTGAGGACTAGAATGTGGCCACATTACTCATGATAGGGGCAAGAAACATAGCATGCAATTATAGAGTGATTAACTCCCCATCAGTTTTGGGGCGAGTACAGGAAACAGATCTGCAGGATTTACAGAGAAACACCAGGCAAACATAATTTGACTAGGGATGGTTGGTGGAGATTTATGAGAGGGAGGATTTGCATAAGTAACTCAATGGAGGGATTCTGAGGACCATGCAGCTGGCAAGCATAATGCAGTGCAGTCTATCCTTGAAGAAACAAATACTCCCATATAGGACCAAGTCCTAAGAAGATACCAATTAAAATATAGCCTTGTGTCACAAGGGGTAATTTTCTTTATATTTATAATAGAACAGTGACTCTGGCTCTAATCCACAAAATGTGTTTTTCATAGTTCTGTGCCTTTCATAGTATGCATTTTTCTTAGTTACAAATGGAGTTACTTTCTTCTGGGGTACACTAGGAATGATACTGTAACACTGATAATTCTTTAGGAATATTTCATTCTGTCATTTAATACATATTGTTGAGCCCCACATATTGTGCTTGATACTGGGGTAACAAAGTTGCACATTTTCTGCTAACTCCCTGCCCTCTTATAGTTTAAGGACAAATTGAGGACAGAGGAAGTAATCGAATAATAACTCAAATAAATGCAAAATTATAACTGTGATGAGGAAAACCAATAGTGCTCCTATGAGAACAAGTAAAAGGAGTATTTGTTAAGATAAGTCCAAGTGAGCTGGAGCCCCAACTTTTTACATAGTCATATTTGAGTTGAAAATTCTCAAATCAGTTATTCTCCTGATCTTATTTATTTTCTTTCTTCCTTTTTCTAGAATCCAGACAATTTCTAGTTCAATTTTCAACCCTATACCTGAACCTATTCTCCATAATGAGATCTTTCCTTTTCGAAAACAAGAAACTTACTCTCTTCGAAGGTAGCTGATACCATTGGCACAGCTCACTTGTTTTGAGGTAGGCATCTGATGCTTTTGTCTATGCAACCTCAATTTACCCTTCATCATATGAGAAGACCCCAGGTTTGCTTTGGGGAGGTATAGTTTCCTAAGTTATTGGAACTGGCAAACAAGTTCCCTACCATCCCCTTCCCAAGAGGTGACTTATTCTATTTCCTTCCAACAAAAATCTCTTTTGTTTGACAGTCAAAGTCACTCTGTGTCTCTTGCAACCAAATACCTCTATTAGATAAAGGACATTTAAAGAAGCAAGCCAAATGTCACTTATGTCCTATGGAAAAGAAGATATACCTACTGGTTGGAATTTTTTAATCATATTCTTAGCGAATGGGTAGCCCTGATTCTGAACTGAGTTGATTGTATTTTGAGGAGTTGGATTGCTAGGATATACTAAGAAATATACAAGTTAATATAAAGTTATGGTGCACACTGATCTTATACAACAAAAACACGTTCTGCAAGATTCTACATAGGTTCATGAAAGCTATTTTGAAAAATAAAGTTCAAGGATTCTGAAATGAATGTGGAAGTGGATGAAAAAATTGGATGCTGAAATTTGGGGCCTTTCCTACTTAAAAACATTAATTGCAGATACATCGTCATGCCAGATAGTCATTCTAATTTGAAATTGCCACATTGACACAGCCAAAAATCACCATAGTAATGATAGCCTGGTGGTTCTGGCAGAAGTGTCACATTAGAGCTGCCAACCGACAGCCTGCAAATCTGTCATGGGTTCAGTTTGATTTTCCATGTAGGATTCCTTCTTCCTAGACTCGAATAATACTTCTTCCAGCCTTTACAGCGGGGAAGGTTCCATCAACCAGAAAGTCAACATCACAGCAAGCACTGAGGAGTTTCTAACCCAGCAATGTTCTGGGATCAAAGCTTAGCCAAAGTTGTGTTGGTAATTATTAATTTGCAGCGTTTCTTCCTTTGATAGTCTTAACTACCTAATTAGAAGTTTTCATGCTTATAAACTTTATTGGTTCACTTCAATGGCTATTTATGTATCTTTATTGACACTTGGGTTTATGCTTTTCACTTTTTTGTGACTTGAAGAACCTGACTCCTGTGAAGAACTCAATTAAGAACTCAGATTTCTAAAATCTTATCAAGATGATAAAACTCTTAACTCCTGGGAATTCTCTGTTTTAAAAATCTAAGTTATATTCTGATAGGTGATCTCCATAAAATTGAGGTGCCTGTCAAATATTAGTCATTTTTACAATAAAGATAAATGCTTGGTAATGTTCCCTCCTATTTAGATTAATATCATTCAAAATTTTTGAAGCTGTGTATGAAACCTCAACCTGAGAGGATCATCAGTCTGCACAGAAATATACTCTTTTGTATGGCTTATTTCAAAATATGACCCTTGTCTTTCATTTTATACTGTAGTAACTCAAGGGAGACAGTCTTTGCAATACTTAATTTGTAGATAGAGAAAAAGTGACAAGTTGTGAAGCGCTTTCATGATATTTCAGATGTTTTTGATAAAAACGAGGATGCAAAGAAACGTGTACACCTTGAGCATCTATTGTATCCCAGGTACTCTCCTAGACACTTTATGTAAAGGGAGCACATCTGGATCTGGACCAACTTGGGTTTCAAGCTCAATTCTATTACCTGCAAGTTACATGGTTTGAGGCAAGGAAGTCAATCTCCTACTAGTCCCAGTTTCAGCAATCAGATTTGCCTTGCATGATGGTTTTGAAGATTTAAAAAGGGATGCAGAGCAGATAAGAGCCACTTAAGAAATGGTTTTCTTAATCCTCATGGGAAATGTGGGAGGTAAGAAGCATTATCTCCACTGTACTGACTGGGAAATTGAAGCTCAAGGAAGTTAAGTAAGTTTCCCAAACTTATAGATTTGGTAAGAGACCTAGATTTTTTTTCTGAATCAAAAGTCAATTTTCTTTGCCTGCATTGATCTTAGGTGTATCCCATCAATCAAGCTATTATACTGGCTCCCCAGATTCAGGGAACATCCTCTTTTAGACTATTCAAGTTTGTGATTATGCCTTGTTCAGATGGAAGAGGAGACGGAATAAATCAGGGGGAGTAAGTGCCTTCAGGAGTGAACTTGGATAGCTTTGGCTAGTGACCTGTAACCATCCCATAATACTGAAATTATCTTTTTCAGGTCTGGTCTTCATACCTTGTCTCTGAATACCTCAGTGGCAGGGACTTAATTGTCTTTGTATCCCCAACATCTAGTGTAATGTTTGCCAATTGGCAGGTGCTCAATAAATGTTTACTGAATGAATGAATGAATGAATAA
Organism: Dasypus novemcinctus; assembly: GCF_030445035.2. Classification (NCBI taxonomy): domain Eukaryota; kingdom Metazoa; phylum Chordata; class Mammalia; order Cingulata; family Dasypodidae; genus Dasypus; species Dasypus novemcinctus. The sequence continues at coordinate 40,644,781 of NC_080683.1, read as the reverse complement.
ATGAATGAAATGGCATAGGTATATAGACCAAGGAAAATGCCTACAACGTGAAAGGACATCAAAAATATTGTTTTCCCTCCTACACAAGAGGTCTCCCCACTAGAAGGAAATTTCAATTTAATGTCCCAAAACTGGTGTGCTTTATAATTCTTCCATCTCCTTTAGTGCCTGCTTTCCTTCTATGATTTTATGGAACTCTCTTCTTTTTTAATACAACTGTTTTATAAAGGGTCAATGGGTGGGCATAGAATAACTGTTTCCCTAACTCTGGGAAGGTTTTCACTTCTAAATTCTGCAGTATGTGTGAACCACAGAGTTGGGTTTTCTTTAAGTCTGAATTCTAGATAAACGAGGCTTTACCATATGCAGACTTTTAGAAATGGAGAAATTATTAGAGAAAATTGGGGAATCTCCTGACCATAAACTTTAGCGTATGTGTCCTGAAAATTGTGTTGATGAGGAATTAGAAACCACTCTGCCTGAATTACCTTTTCCAGCCTCAGAATTTTTTGCACCTATACTGCCATTGTTCATATTCAGTGGGATAAAACCGTGGTCATTTTTTCCCTCTTTACTGCTTTCCATATGTGTCCTCTCTCCAGAGTGGCCTGTTCAGTGCTAGCCTGAAGTATGTATCAAAGTTTGTATTAAGAAAGCAATGCACAATATGGGAATTAATCTTAATTCCTAAAGACCTATTGTAGGAGGGGAATAATTTCAGTACCCAGTCTTGGTCAGAGTCCCACTGTCTCCATAAGACAGACATGTAGCTCCCAAGAAGGTTGTCTGACATTACAGTGTCTATTTAACTTTCAAATACATTTCTATTTGAATAAATAAGTACCCACTGCTTACGAGAAACTAGAAAAGGGGTCTGAGAAAATGGAATGAGATACATATTTTTATTTTGTCATGTCATTCAAGAGTATACTTGGTTGCAAATACGTAATTTTTTCAGCTGTTTAACTTCAGTAATACAGAAAAGATGGATATAGCCTAAGATTGGGTTGCTCGAATTTTCCTCCCAAAGTGCCCTGAATGCCTAAAGAGTGCTGCAGTCTGTGAACAAAGCAGGAAGGGGCCTATTGTGAATGAGTCTAAGGGTTTATATTTAGAAATTAATACAATTTTTTATCTTTTATGTCCTAATTTAGCTGTGTTTGTAGTAATATAAAATTTATATAAAATAACATTTTATATGACTTTACTATGCTCCTCCAAATATTCCAATAAAAACTCAAGTTCCCAGACAACTGGACCAAGATTATGCTGAGTCTGTATTTTCTTGTGTACCTTCTTTCCTCCATAACCCCACTACACACATACACATCTGAGAAGCATGGGTTTAATAGATACTTGGGGCTCATCAATAACTTCAAAGAAACATTCTAAAATGTGAAGAGACTACATGGTTCTTAGGCGTTGGGGATTGAATCATGTCCACATGGTCCTGTGGGTGTGAACCCATTTATAAATGGGACCTTGAAGGTGTTATTGAAGTGTGCCCAAACCAAACGAAGGTGTTCCTTAATCCAATATTGCTGAAATCCTGTAAGAAAAGGAAATTGGATACAGAGAGAGAGAGAGAAGCCACGGGAGATGCAAGCAGCTGGAAGTCAGTGGAACCCAGACGAGAAAGAGGATCATACCATGGCATTGCCATGTGACAGAGAAGCCAAAGAACATCAATTATTGCCAGTCAGACAGAAGATACCAATCCCTGGAGGAGGTAAGCTTTCTAAACTCTGAAACTGTGAGCCAGTAAATTCGCTATGTTGAGCCAATCTGTTGTATATTTGTTTTAGCAGCTAGGAAACTATAGCACCATGAAGAAATGAGACAAGGTTTATCCCCATGTTTTTTGAAGAGTGGGTAAAAATAAATACCACTCTTTCCATATATTTTTTTAATATGGAATAGATAATATATTTTAGTTTCAGAATGAATGTCTGTGATTACTTTCCTAGGAATTCCTTGAGTTTTCTCATCAACCAAAACAGACAATTTAACCTATCTCCTCATATTTCAGTTGTAATCTCATCTCATAATAGGCAATTTAAACTCCCAAGTATGAAAATGGAACTCATCCTTATCAATGCCTCCTTGATCTCCCTGGTTCTGTTAATGGTACTAGCAGAAACTCAGGCTCAGCACTGCAGTCATCTTTTTCTGCTCCCTTACCCTTTCACCCTATGTTCAGTTAAGAAACAAATCCCATAGATGACTCTGCAATGTCCCTTTCTTCCCTTTCTTTCCCTACAGAAGTGGGTCCTCTTTACTACTTTCCTAGACTAGTGCCTACTAATTAGTCTTTCAACTTCCTCTTTCATCCTCCTACAATCAATCCTTTCTATTACTGTCAAATTCCTCTTTCTAAATCCCAGGAAAAATCATTCCTTACTAAAAACAAACAAAATAAAACACAACAGAAAATCTTTAGCAACTTTTAGTAAATTAGGTAAAAACTCCTCCCTGTGGGTTTCTAAATTACCTACAACGTCTCTCCTTTCTTTCACAGACCTCATGTTTCAGTGAAGTTTGACTTCCTTCCTGTTTCTTAAATATACCACACATTAGCAAATCTCCATGCCTTTTCCTCTTTCTGGAATTTCCACCTACGATGTCCACTTCCTTTACCAGCATATCTTTGAAGAATCACCTCCACAGTTGTCCATTTTTCTATGCTAGTCTCTGTCCCAACTCAGATAGAGTGTTCTTTAATTTTGTCAAAGTAAACCAGATAGAAAAATAATTCAATATTTTATCATTCATTCAACAAAAATACATTGAACACTTATTGTACACTAGGATCTCTTATTGGAACTGAGAATACAAATTCAGTAAGGGATCTGATCATGGAATATAGGAATATCACTATGGTATACTTTCTAGAAAGCAAAAAGTATTGTTTCTTCATTTCATGACTAGTCAGCCATTTGCTCTATATGTTTCAGGAATGCAATATTGTCTTGGAGATTGGCTACATGGAAAGGTATGTTCCAGAAATATAATATTAACTATATGCAAGGTTTCTAAAGACATATCAGTTGGCAGAATATTATTGTGTACAGACTCTATGAAGTATGGTGAGGCTAATGCCTGAAGGGAAGATGCTTCCAGGAATCCAAGAAACAATGTTTGCCAGTGGTAAGTTGTCTAAATTGAAGGCGATTGAGGTATGTGTATGCCGGGAAGCTTGATGTAAGCTAAAGTAATTCAGATTCTTCCTCAAGGACCATCCGCAAAGTGCAACTTGATCGTATTGAAATTCACTAGTGTTTAAATCTGGCAATATTTTTTTTTTGGACACAACCCATGAGATATCTGCCATGTAAATGTAGTTGCCCATGAGATGAAGGGGAGTAGCACTAAGCTGTTCCTGAAGAAGAAATAGTACCTCGAAGTAGCCCCCACATCAAATTTTAACACCTAAAACAATCATGAAATAAATATAGTAATTAAAGAGAAAAATGCTCAAGGTTTTTAATGTGTAACTCCTTTCCATTACCAGAAAACATTTTGATAATACTCTGGTTATATGTGTGCAACAGTAAGTGTGAGAAGAAGTACCAGCTGAAGGAAACTCGCTACTAGTTACCATAGAGAATATATAAAAAAAGAACAGTTTTCTAATGCTCCAAATGACACAGTATGATTAGAAATCTTTTCAGTGCTTGTGATTACGTAACTGTGGATGGCTGCACTGAGGCTTAATTTTAGATCTAGGTTTTTACTATATTTTGTCACTGATGCCTAGGGAGTAATTCCTGCTTCCTTTCCTTTGTGTTAATATAACAACTTACTGATTTCAAGACAACAAAAATATACAGCATTTTCCCCCATTTTGGGCTACCTGAAGAATTAATAGAAGAAAAAACTAAATAATCACTGAAAAGTTACTAAAGGATCTAAAGATTGCTGAACATTTTCTATTAGAATTTTTAAGCTAAAAGTTACGATATAATGAAATTTTTATCTCATATCAGGTTGCTACAATTAAGGCTGCATCTTTATTAAAACTTGCTACATAATCATCTAGGCCAGGTTCTTTATCATTAATTTGTATCTTGGCGTCTGAAATATAACTGAGTACAACCAATTCTCTTTAGACCCTGTTCAGGGTAAAACCACAGCTTGTTCACTATTGTAGTACATAAAATCCAAAAAGCCTCAATTCTGAGAGATGATATACACTGCCAAGATATAATATCCATCTATATAATGAAATGATTAAATTATGAGTTTTCACATTCTGGGAGGCTCCTGTTATTTTAGAAATATCAACTAAGAGTACTGAGTTCCATGCAGGCATCACAAGGGTACAAAAATGCTAGAGAAATTTATAATGTATTATATTCAATTATGTCAGCAGGCTATGAATCAAAGCCAATTATGAAGATGCATAAGTACATTTTATGTGACGCTCAAACATCATTAATTCTGTGCTTAGCATAAGCTGCTCAAATGGCATGATTTCAGTAATTTCCAGCATCAACATTACAGCATCAATATAATTTCAACATAAATTGGAAAAATGAATATCTTTATCTTGTTCATATCTTTGAAAAGACATTTACTAAACACAGGAGCACAGTGAAGCAACACTTGCTATTGGAATAAGGAATCAGAATGTACCACAGAGAATGTAAATAATAGGATTCGGGAAACAAGGCAACTAAGTCCCCAAGAAATCCTAGCCAACCAGACAAAGAAGCATCACAAGACCACAAGTTCTCCTTAGCTGCCACCTAATAGTAGGTGTCACTGAAGTAAAAATAAGATAATTGTTTTAAATGTGAAAAATCAGGGAATCAACATTTCCACCTCCCCACAAACTGAATGGACCAAGTTCAACTCCTATCATAAACTGCCCACTTGTTTTACTGTTTATAAAATAGATTCCTACTTGTCCTGAAAAATCTCATACAGTTTAGTATACAGTTAAAGCAACTGGAACTTTAAAATTTTTGTCTACAACTAGTTATGCAGCATGAATTTTAACTGAAAAAATGTTTGACTTCTCATTTAATTTTTAAAAGTAGTATCCCTACATAGCTGCAGAAAGCAATATGTTTACATGATTATATATTGGTGTTGAATTCCAGTAATTAAGATTATAAAATAATTCACAGTGACTTACCTCAAAGTCAAGGTCTGAATATCGTGATTTTCTTCTCTATGAGATGTATTTAAAAAGGAAAAAGAAAAATGAATAAATTTGTTTAGTCATTCAAACATTTTCAATAGATAATCCTGCCTCTCTCTGTGTTACACATATTTCCCTCACATAAGAGCATGTGGAAATTTTTATGATTTCAAAATATTCTACTCTCATTACTGGACTTTCTTAAGTTGAAGAATATAAAAATACAAAATATTTCTCATCTTGACCTCTTAACTCTAATTTCTAAGTGAGAAGAGATTTTTTTTCTATGAAAATTCACACAATACTTTCAATCTTGAAAGAGACTTTAAGGCTATCAAAGCAAAACTACAAAAACAGAGGCTTGAAGGTTGCATAGAAAAAATAAGGAAGCCACCTCAAGACCTTCCCACCAACCAACTCTTTGCATTCTTTTCTACCAAATTTTGTTTGTCCCTCTAAGTCCCAAAATTTTATGTGTCTCACCCATAAATGTATGGTCTTTGGTAGTCCTCTATGAAGGGAAAGCCCTTCTAATTGCTTGTTCTTAGGAACTAAAATATTTATCCTAACTCAGTAAAACAAACAACAAATATTCCACATCCCAGCAAAATGCAATGTACCTGTAAATGTCTTGTGTTGTTTCCTCTATGGCTACACTCTGTACACAGTTTCTGAATCTATTTACAGATAACCATGCATTAATAAAATAAAATAATTAGCAGAAGGGCTAATAAAATCAGGAAACATGATTAAAATGAAATGAATGTAATTTCCTGTCAATGATATTAGTGTTGGGAAGGTATTCTTAGAATCTGTTCCACCAGGTCATTGGGTTCTTACACAGTTTAAATATGAAGGGAGAGGTCCAGTAAATGTGGGAAGAGTACTTCAGAATTTTAGAGAATAAAGTCAGTTTCCAATGTAGATTTTTTCCCCCCTCAATTTGACTTTTGTGGTTTGTGTATGGGGGAGGAGTGTAGTGGAAAGAACTTAAAAAATATTAAAAACAAGTCATATATGAGCAGTTGGAAAAGAACATGTAAATCTTTGGGCAAATTTCTTCTGCCTGACTTTTCTTCTTCTGCCATTCTAATACCTATAATCTTAACTGCAATAACCTAAAAGGGAATCACAACCAAGACAGACCGCAGACTCCATTGTAATTGCTGAAAGTTAGGGGAGAAGGAAAGGCAATAATGTAGTTTACTGAAAAATATGACTAAGTTTCAGCAGCTAGAGTCAAAGTTGTCATTATAAAAGCAGAACCTCCCTGTAATTAATCAAATCGCCATAGCATGTTTCAGTAGATACAAGGTAATATATGAAAAGGTTTTCTTTTTTAAAAAAAAGTAACTGAAGGAAAAATTGTGAAATTATTTTGGTGGAGGTGTTTAAGATTGAGAGCCCAGCCTCCAAGAACAGTCAAGGAGAGGGCTGAGGATACTTCTCTATTAAATAGAAACCTTAATCTTGTTTTTTGCTCCTTGTCTCCAACATCACCCAAGGGTAGCCCTAGAGACATCCCAGAAGAAGAAAGGTGTGTGGGAAGACATTTAACCCAGCCCCCTTTCCCAAGTCCCTGCCACTATTGTTATCTATCTGTGCTATATAAAAATTAGGCTTCAACGTACTGCACCACACTTTGCTGCCATATGTTAGACAAAATGTCACTGTTTCCATTCTGTTCTTGGATGCTTCCCCTTTCTGGCACAGTGACTCAGCAGGACATTTTTGTAAGTATATGTTAAGCAAAATTCTTTCCTAATGCAGAAAAATTCAAGCATGGAAACATTTAGTTTTAAGCAATTATTATAGAACATTAGTCATGAGCTTTGCATCCCATTTGAAAATGAAATAGCGAAATCTTTTGAGAAATGTTCTGCTAAATAGAAGAGTAAGAGATCCTTCTGCTGGGGTGCTGAAGGGTTCTCTGTTGCCAAAGGTCATAACAGCCACGAGTTGCCCTGTTGTTTCTGAATTCAAAGCTGTGTTGCCTAAGAAGTGGAAATGTTGATGTATTTGTGTGGCTAAAGGTATCTATCTCAGGAGTAGTAAAATATGGGAACCCAGAAAAACCAGGGACAGATTCTGCTTCTGAGAGACTCTCACCTATATCATTGTGAAATAGGGAAAAGAAAATGGATACACTCCTACAAATAGATCTTTCTCTCTCTTCTATTCAATTTCATTAAAATTAAATTCTAAAACAGGGGTTCTTGCCCTTTTTTGTTCCATGGACCCCTTTGCCAGATAAGAAACCCTTACTAAGTCCACACTATACTGTGTATTATTTAATAAATATATCACATCTGCACTAACACATCCCCACAAGAATAATATTTTTTTGAATTTCAGTTCAAGCTCATGGACCCCTTGTTAAGAACCCCTGTTCTAAAATAAGGGTGTAGCAGAAATGGCAGCCTTGAAGGATAAGAGTAAGGAATAAACACATGAAGAAAACAGATTTTAATTAAAAGAGCCTAAAGATGGGGGCTAAAAAATCAAGCAGGGAAGATTTAAAAAGAGAAAAGTGAAAAAAAAAATTGAGGCAAAAATGAGAGTCCAAGGAAGTAAAAATCTGTTTAACACTGTTAATGTCCCCATTATACTGACCAAGTGTTCTAACCCTTTATAGATTTCAAAGTGCTTTCACATTTGAACATGGTGGCTGCTCTGTGCTATGGTCAAGGGAATATTATTTATCATCCCTATTTTATGAATGAGGAAAATTGAGGACTAGTGGAGTTAAAGTAACTTGGCCACTTCGCCTACTTAATAAGCAAATGAACTGGCATCCAAATCTAGGTCTTTTGACCCCAAACCCAGTGTTTTTTTCACTACAAGATGGAGGGATATTTTGCTGATTGTTACTAGAACTCAGCAAGAATAACATTAAATGACCCAGCCAAAGACTGATGCAGTGGGACTAATATGCTTTTTAAATATAAAGCAAGGCTTTTAAATATAAAGCTTTTACTTATCAATTGAATTTTAAAGGAGAAAAAAGTATCAATATGATAATAATACTAATTTGAGAGAAAATCTGATGTCAATAAAGAATAATCTGTTTGGAGTAAAACAATTTTTAAAACATTGTAATATAGGACAGGTTATAGACAATCTTCACCTCCATGATGTGATACTCCCATTGCAAATCCTAGTATATCTTAAAGAAGTATCTGATGCTGGGAAATGGGTAGTGTAAGGGAAGAAACAGAATTTTCAATTCTGTTCAGTTACTTTATTCCTTCCTTTGTGATGCCACACTCCCCTGGCTTTCTTCTTACTTTGCTGCAGCAACTTCTCCAGACTCCTATGTTGAGTTCCTGAGTTCTTTTATTTTTCATATTCTCTACTGGATGACATAATTCACTACCATGGTTTTAAAGACCACTTCTTAAATCCCATACACACTTTTCTTCTACAAGTCATTTCCATCACAGAAAACGTTAGATTATCTAGTTGGTGAAGTCAGAGACTCAGGAGTTATCCTTGGTACTGCCCTATCCCTTATTTTACACATCAAATCCACCAGTAAATATGCCTGTCCTACCACTGAAACACATCTCAATCCATTCACTCTTCTCCATCTCCACTTTCACTTCTATAGTCAGACACTCTCATCTCTTTACTGGTTTACTTCCTTAGCCTCCCAACCTCTAGCTTTCTGCCACACTCCCTCTCCCACTACCACTGGCCCTAAATATTTTCTTTTTCAAAATTCCCTAACCCCTATGGATGGAAAGAAGGAAACAAGGGAGCAAGGAAGGAAAGAAAGATAGAGAAATGATCATGACAATCTTTTGTTTAAAAGTCTTTATTTGCATTCATAGTTCTATAAATTCCACCAAATCTGGTCTATTTTTCCTAATCCAACTCTATTTTAGGACTTCTCCCCCTTGCAACACAGGTATTCTGATTCTATGAGAATGTGCCAAGCTCCTTCATAGATTAGGATCTCTGTATTTCCAGTTTCCTTTGCCTGAAAGATCATCTTACCCTCAGCTCTTTACGAGCCATGTTCCTTCTCAACTTTTACTTCCTAAGCTCTATATCACTTCAGAAGGATCCAAGAACACCTTATCTAAAGAAGTTTCTCTTTTATTTTCCACAGTTACTGTCTACTACAGGATAGTATATTAGATTATGTGCTCATCTCTCTTTCCCATAGAGTTTATTCTCCATGGAGTGAAGAACCATGACTGTCTTGCTCACTTTCACATTACCAGCATCTAGCAGAGGACCTGGCACAACAGTAGACATCAAAAAAATATAGATGAGTGAATAATGAGCTGCAATAGCACAGCCAACCAAATCCCAAAAGATGTGATTTTTGTTTTTGTTTTGCTTTGTTGTTGTTTCATGAGAATGCTCTGGGAGAATTTGTATAAACAGGTAGATGAGGTGCACAAAGAGAACCATTAAGAGGGACCAACTGGCAGCCAAGGGGTTAAAGACATTTTACAGGAATGCATGTTTATCACTAATAGAAGGAAAAAATTCTTTAGCATGATTTAAGAGTAAGAAAATACATGATGGTAAGAAGCTATTCAGAATAACAGAGTGTATGCATAGAGGTGTCTCTCCATATTTAAGTCTTGTAGAATGATGAATAATTTCTCAAAGGGAATACTTCATTGTTTGTGTCACTGCAAATTAAGCTAGACAAGACACTAGAAGTTTCAAAATAAGGAATAAATTCCACTAACTAATGAACGGCAATGTGATGCCATTAAAAATTTCTGTTGCTGTGTGAGCAAAAAACCCACTCAGAAAGAGAAAGCTTTGATACCAAATACATGCAAAATATCTATGGAAATGAAATCTGAAAATAATTAATTTTTTAAAATGACTTTTGTTTGAGCTACTTTTGTTTGTATGCTGGCATAAAAGACAAAATTCCCCAATCAAGGAACAAAAACAAAGGAGTAAGGAAGGGCACATCTTCATTTCAGGAGAGTTACACAAGAAAGAAATTGAAAAACAAAACAAAACTTTGTTTGCACACAATGGTCAGTTCCATAACAGCTTTTGGGAGTGAGGAAGTTTCCTAGTTCCCAACTGAGGTCATAACATTTTGTCTAATATCCTGACTAATGATTTAGTACAGCATTCAACAGAAATTGAAGGCATCACAATAATGAATTAATAATAATATAACCTTATGTGTGAAGTTATCCTTAAAAATTTTCAAAGGGTTTTCACATACATTATCTAATTTGATCCTAATGACAACTGTAAAGGAGGCAGCTATGATGTGACATTGCAGCTAAAACATTTTACCTTTAAAAACCATTACTCTCAGAGCTCTAAATTTCATGTCCAGAGGAAATCAGGCACACAAAATTTAGCCTAGAATGGTGGCCCTTTCCACTGAGTTACACACTGAGAGAGATTAATTTGAGTATGTCATCATATACAGGTCAGTTTATGCTTAGTCAGAAAAGCTGGAGCAACAAATCTTTCTGTTTTTCATAAAACAATTTTGTAATCTTATATCTAACTCCTTCAGTGATTAAGGCATTTTTTATTAATATGAAAAACATAAGTCAAAATTTGTCTGGGGAATTACAAACCACTTACTGTGTTTACATTTCAGCAAATTGTTTTTACAATAATTCTAGCAATAGAGAAGTAGAGTAACCCTTTAGGTAGCATGAGTTACCCAGGAACTAGCAGGAGAGGAAGCTACTGTTCTCACGCTGGAGGGAGAAAGGGAGATGGTCGGGGGACCTCGACTCCAAGTGGGGGTTAAGGGGATTGGAACCTGGCAGAGCAGGAAGCAGGACAGGAGCTGTAGCTAAAGAGACACAGGATGCAGCCCAAAGCAGAATGGGTGAGAAAGAAATATCTTGGCTTCTTATTTCTACCCTCCAATCTCCTACCATACAGAAGCCTGGATAATTTAGCTTGCAGGAATCAACACTGAGTGGTACAGGATAAAAGGACAAAGCCTGGATCATGTACCAACCTCAAGAGCTTGAGAACGATACCAATTTTCCCCCTTTTGCTCCATGGCCTCTAGTGTTTTATTTTGTTTCTCCAAAACTTGTCATGCACGCAACACATTTTGCTCATTAATTGAAACTTGAATGACTTAGGTGCTAGTGACAACTTCATTGTTTTTAGCCTTAAGCAAAGTAGTTAGAAGACATTTAAGATCTAGAGTCATTGTTGTGAACATTCTACCACATTAATATTGTAATTATCCCATAATTATGGAAACTCTCCATCTGAAAACTTTAGAATTGCTTATTAAGTCACTCTGGAAATGGCAACAGTTTTGAAGATAATATATTATAGGAAAAAAAGAAAGTTTGGGTAGGCTTTTATGCCAAGAATCTTCATACACTTATTCAACTTTTTACACCCAAACTGGTGGTTAACAGAAAAGATTTCCCTGGAGGCTGCAGCCTTTTCTGTATTACTGTTTTCAGGGCTGGGAAGCCTCCCTATTTCTTTGTTGCCTCCTGCCTATTTGAATAAACACTTCTACCCACTCACCGCTCAATTCTCTTTGGCTTCCCTTTCCTCCCCTTCCCTGTTAAGTCAAGCTTACCTGAGGAAATAACCTATCTAATACTCAGATAAAACACTTTAAGTCCTTTTGCATAAAAGCACCGTTTGACTCCCCACTCTTCTTTCCTCTGTATAAAAGGGACCCAAAAATTCTATTTGGGACTCGGTTTTTATTAGAACAGGAGTCTGCTGTGTCCGTGTCTGGGCAGTCGAAATAAACCATCTTCCTTCTCAGAGTTCTCATGTCCTGGCCTTCAATACCACGTACACCTACCTGGCTTCTCTGCACTACATCCCTTCAACCCTTGATTTTCCTGGCTTGTACCATATTCTGTGTGAAAATGGGTAGCTCTTATCCTCTTCTTTCTTTCCTCCATTACTTTCCACCTTGACAAGTTGTGAAAGCCCATTCCTTTATAGGCAACTTCCTGAATTAATATGCATCTTTACATTTTATCCTTGAAAGGAAAATTAGGTACCTGACCTACCTCTGTTGCCCCAGCTCCCCAGGTTGGATGCTCCTGTGGCTCTAACTTCTTTCTCCACTCAGAGGGGGAATAGACTCACATTGTCCCATGACTTAGGCCTCATGTCAAACGTGCCTTCACTCACTTTAATCAATCTCCACATTATCCACTAAGACTCAAGATACCTCCTGGCCATTGTTGATGGCTACTCTCCATGTAGATACTCAAGTCATCTCACTGCTTCCTTATTATTGTCAGAATATCATTTTCCCCACTGGTTAACTCTGCGGATACATTCTGGCAGAGTTGATAACTCCAGCTGACAATGCAGCTATCTGCTCAAAGAGAATGCTATATCATGGACTTTTTCTTCTTGATCCACAGTTCTCACTTAGAAATTTGTTGGTAGTATGCCTTAGAGGACAAGGACTTTATCCATTTTATTTCTTTATTTACCATGAGGCAAAATGTCTGTCAGGGGTTAAAAGGAACTTTAAAGTTACCTTCATGCTCATTATTTTTCTTCCAGAATTGGCAAAAAATTGATCAGGACAGAAAAGATTCTATTCTTAGATTTGCTATGCACTTGCTCTGTAACCTTGTACAAATGACTTTACTTTGAGGATTATAACAAGTTATCCATTGCACAGGGGTGTTGTGAAGATTAATTAATTCATACTTTTAAGGTGATTCGAGGATCTGCTAATGAAAGATGTTATATAAATGCTAATTTTTATTATTCATTCCCATATCTATATATTCTCTTTCAGCTGTCTCCTAAAATGATCACCCCAAGCAATTATTAACTATTAAACTCTTATAAAGAATGAAAATGAAGAACTGGAATTTCATTCTGAATCCTGAATTTCCTTCCTTTTCAAGATGTAAGGCTTGTGATCTCTAAGTCATTTAAATGCAGATCTTTTGGTTGAATTGCAGTTAAATATGATGCTTATACTTAATCAGGATATGGAAATTTAGAAAAAAATACAAACTGAACAAAGCAGCACTTGGAAATGCAGTCTATTGTTCAAACACAGACAACCTGTACTATGTCAAGTCAAGCAAGGCTCTCAGGCTTTTAACTGTAAGGCATTTCTATAAGAACCAAAATATTTTAATGCAGTTCTTTTCAAGCCTCTTTAGCATATCTTAAAAAGTCTTTCAACATAGAAAACTCATATGGCCATTATAATTACTTATGATGTTATGTTATTATATGTACACATTGAAAATCCTTTTAAGGGAAACGGACTTTGGCCCAGTGGTTAGGGCGTCCGTCTACCATATGGGAGGTCCGCGGTTCAAACCCTGGGCCTCCTTGACCCGTGTGGAGCTGGCCATGCGCAGTGCTGATGCACGCAAGGAGTGCCCTGCCACGCAGGGTGTCCCCCGCGTAGGGGAGCCCCACGCGCAAGGAGTGCACCCATACGGAGAGGCGCCCAGCGCAAAAGAAAGTGCAGCCTGCCCAGGAATGGCACCGCCCACACTTCCCGTGCCGCTGACGACAACAGAAGCGGACAAAGAAACAAGACGCAGCAAATAGACACTGAGAACAGACAACCAGGGGAGGGGGGGGAAATTAAATAAATAAAATAAATCTTTAAAAAAAAAACAGAAAAAAAAATAATACCACAAGAAAAGAAAAAAAAAAAGAAAATCCTTTTAAAAATCTCTGTGATTTTGTATAAACAGTATGTAGTTTGTGCTTATATGGTCATTATTGTAGTAGATCTGCTAGTCTCCTGGATATGCAAGTTACACTTGGGGAAAAGCAGCTATTCTGCTAAGTTAAAATGAATAAATGCTTTTGTCCAGATGGATGCTCTGTCTACTCCGGAGTGAATTTGGCATCACTGCCCCTACGGCTTTGGTTCTGAGGGATTGTTTTAATTGCTAATTGTCCTCAGAAACCCTTTTTTATTTGAGGCTGACCCAAAATTTAGGAATCTCTTCTAGATCCTATCTATGTTCCCATTGCATCCAGAATTTCCTTGATCCAGTTGGGAAAATCTCAAAATGACACCATTCGCCAAGTTACTTTAGCCTCTCAGGGTCACTCTCTGTTTTGACCTAGTAGCAAGCACGATTTTGTGAGGTGGGGGGTGTACAGATGTCTCAGAGCACTTTTAAACAGTGGACCAAACAATTGCCAGCATGCTTTTGATGGAAAGAATAGGCAATCAACCACTGTGTCTTCTCCTAAATAGTGTTTTCTACAATAATCTATTATATCAAAACTGGCAATGCATATAAAATAGTGCATGTATTATATTCCATACTGAATATATACAATATTTTAGAGGTGGCTTTAGAGTAAAATCTCATGGTAAAGGATATAAAATCTACATCCAAATCAGTAACAGCATATATATCAAAAGAAAGTAAGACATGATATTCTCTAGATCTTACTTGATCAGTTCTAATACAACATGAATGGTAGCTGTTGGCTAAACTCTACTTTACTTCCAGTGTACAAAAGAAAGCTGAGGGCAATTTATTTTTTACTTCTGCTGGTCTTATGAAGCAGCATAGCATGGTGGTTGGACCCCAGAGTCCTGACACAGCCTGCTCAATTTACATCCCTCCTAACAATTCATAGTTGAAACCCCCAAATGTTAGTGGCTTTCATTCTGTAAGAGCTAAGAGCAAGGCATTTATTCTGAAAGATAGTCATCAAGTGTAATAGTAATAAGAGTTTATAATCAGTGTAACAGTGAAACTCTGAGAAAGATTCACATTTTGCTATTTTAATGGCAGCCCTCACAGAAAATTCAGATCTCATCTAAGATTTATAATGCCATCCAATAACTAGTTTGCATACCAAAAGGACCTCTGGTACGAGAAACACAAAAAAATCTTCTGTTTGTAATGTGTGTTTTAATTAATTCCCATTTTGACAGAATTATGAGTGATACTTTCTTTTTTTTTTTTAAATGTAGAGGTCTCCATTTTTAGCATCCTCTTAGATAAGGGGTTGCTGATATATCACTGGAAAAACCATATGCCCAGAATCTTAATGTCAACATGTCGAAAATTCCAATATGGTCTATAACTACAAAAGCTCATGTGAATCTTTTCTCCCAACACCCAGTGTCATGTGAGTCAATCTATATTTATTTCAAATACCAAGGAACTGGTTCTTCTTCTGTTGCTCACCTCTAAGGAACTCATTGATATTGTTGATCCAGTTTCACTTCTTGATAGCCCTGCATTATCATCCAGCTCAGAAGCCATGAAATTCTTCACAGCTGTGCGAGGCTCAAAGGGCAAATTCTGCATATGTTCCTGGGGTGCAAGATGTTGATCTAAGTTCATATTGAACTGGTCCATTACAGGGGGATTCATGTTGAATTCAGGATTCACTTTGTAGTGCAATAGCCTTTCGTGTGGCAAGGTTTCCATGCCAATATTCATTTTGCTTTCCTCTTTCATTGATGGCTGGGTATTTACAGAACTTCTGGGCATCACAATATAGTCACTTTCCATCATTCTCTCTTGAGGATGGACTATGTCCATGTCAGCCCCTCTCAAGTTATCATCTGTACATAAATACACAGTTCTCCGCAATTCACTGTTCTCTTTTTTTAAACATTGATTGCTCAGCTCATTCATACCCATGGGCATGTGCAGACCTGTGGGTTGCTGGATGATGACCTTGGAAATGACATTTCCAGGCAGTGTGGAATAGCTTAGCCCTTCCGGGTTTGTCCCCTTTTCTTCTTCGTCATCATTTAGAGAAATCCTAGAGAGTGTTCCTGTTATCGTTGCTGCTCGGCAAGGGCCAATATCCTTATGCAGAACTGTGAATTGGAATATAAAAGACCATAAAAGGAAATTAATGTATTCTTATTATTTTTCATTATTGTATCTATTGACTTTCTTCTTTGACAAAAAAAAAAAACAAAAACGTTTAAAAAGTTACATATTTGTTCGTACATGGTCCCAAAACTAGACCCAGGTGACTCAATCACTCTTTATGGATCCGATATATATTCATAGATATCAGGTAGCCCACAGCTAAAACATACCTGAAAGTTGCTGAATGGCCTTTCAACTACCTCAGTGCCCTGCTCTTAAACAATCTACATAACTTTTCAGGGGAAAAGTAGATTACCAGGGAAGATCTCTCCAACAATCTATTCCAAAGGGCTTTTGTAATACTATCGATGTATTCATTCAACTGTAACATTCTCTTACAGGCTTTCCCCCTAAAGTATTCTACTAGTCTTATTCATTAAAATTTTTTTTGGTATACATATAATGGAGTATCATTCAGCTGGTAGAAGGAATGAAGTTCTGGTACATAAGACAACATGGAAGAATCCTGAAGGCATCATGTTGAGGGCAATGAGCCAGACACAAAATGACAAATACTGTGTGATCTCATTGATATGAAATAATTTGAATGAGCAAACTCATAGAGTCAGAATCTAGAATATAGATTACTAGAGGAAAGGATGGTGTAGGGAAAAAGGGTTACAGATTAAATTATATAGAGCTTCTATTTGGGGTGATGGGAAAGTTTTGGTAATGAGATGGTGATTGTAGCACAACATTGTGAACACAATTAATAGCACTGAATTATATATTCAAATGTGGTTAAAAGGGGGAAAATTTTAGGTTGTATATATGTTACCAGAATAAAAATTTTTTAAAAATCCATGGAACTGTACAACACAGTGAATCCTAAAGTAAACAATGGATTAGAGTTAGTAGTACAATTATAAAAATGTGCTTTCATCAATTGTAACAAATATACTATATTAATGCAAGGTGTTAATAACAGGATATATATGGGTAGCCTATATTTTATGCATGATTTTTCTGTAAACCCACAACTACTTTAATAAAAATAAATTCATCTTAAAGGAGGTAATCAATGAGAACTTCATTCTACTCCATCAGAAATCTCTAAAAACATATGCATTTTGAAAATTAATGAACATTTATCTATTGAAGTCCATATGGTTAAGGTAGATAAAAGGTTCAAGAGTATTTAACATTTCAGTTCCAGTCAAAAAAAAAAGAGTTTTTAACAAGACAAATCCATATGCTCAAATATTCCTGAGGAGGTATTACAATTGCCAGCTGAGTTTAAGCAAAAAAAAAGGTATGAACCTCTGAAACTTCCCTTCCAGTTTAAGCCTGAAAAATAGTGATTTAGAAAAAGAAATTAAAAGTGCATAATAACTTGTGGTACAAGAGGGAATAAAATGAAAACACAAAGTAAACCAAACAAAAACAAACTGATTAACAAAAGACTTCAGAATTCTTTATTAAAATATATATTGGGGTTTTTTTTTTTTTTGTGTGTGTGTGTGTGTGTGTTTTTTTATCCTCTACATAAAAAGAAAGCTGTGTTTTATGGCCAGGAGAAACAGAATGACTCAAATCATGGTTAGCTGTGAAAAACTGTCAGTTTTGAAGTATACAAAAATAAAATTCTGAAGAAATAGTCTTGGTAACTCTGGTCTATGAAAGAACACAGAATAGCACTGTGGGTGTTTAGCTCAGCATGTGCTCCAAATCCTACCCTATTACAAGCAGGCAACTGCTATTTAAATTTTAATTAGGCATGGATAAATATTTGGTTTATTGTCTCCTCATAAAAAGTTGCAGATATATTGAATTTCACCCATTATTATCCAATTTTCAAAGAGAATCATAACTTTTATGCTTTAAACAGAGGTTGAAAAATAGATTATGAATATCTTTCCCCATTACAACCTATTAGAAAGAGCCTTTAAAAATTTCTCAAAACAACATCATTCATCTAGTATATTTTATCTTCATAAATACTGAATCTAGTTATTGTGTTAGGTCTCTTTGTTTTGTGACTTTTTGTATTTATCTATTATATGAAAGAGTGGAATAATTCCGTTTTAAAAAGTTCTTTCCAAACCTCTTAAAATAATAGATCCATAATAAATTGTGGTTGCCAGGAGAAATTACACATGAAAAATATTAAAAAGCATATATTTGAAATTATTTGGTTTAATGAAATTCTAAATAAAATTCTTAGAAAACATCAGAGAAACCCTAACAGCTCCTATGAAAAATCTTAGGGGTTTTAGTTGACCATAAATTCAATGACAGCTAGGCCATAACAGCAGCTATGAAATCAGATGCAAATGTAGATAACATTAATATGAATAAAGAGCCAACTGTGATGAATACTGGACTTGTACTAACCAGATGAATGTTGGGTAAGTGTGTATGCCTTTGGGAACTATAATTTAAAATTATTGATAAAACAGAGTGTCTGGGGCAACAGGTCTGAGAGGATGAAATGAGGAAGGAATGATGAAACATCGTTTGTTTAGTCTGGGGAAAAAAGACTTGATTGGGCAATATAAGAATAATTGCTTCCAAATATTTGGAGCATTGTCATCTTTAAGATGACATAAAGATCCACTCGTTCCAGAAGGCAGCAATAAAACCATTTTATCAAAAAGGTAAAATAAGTAAATTCTGCCCCAATATAATGGAGCATTTTCCCACAACTGGGACTATACAAAAAATGTTACACATAGTCTCTTTTAAAACTCCTGAGCCATTTTCTCTGGTGAGGGTTTAGCCACAGGCAAGTGGACAACTGTGAGGACACTGTCGATGGGATTTAAAGCAGGAAATGTGGCACAGTCTCCCCTAGACCCCTCTAACAATAAAGTAACAACAACTCATACACACACAATGCAGGCACATATAAATATAAATAATACTTCTATTTCATCCTAATAACAGCCCATATTTCATAGATGATGAAACTGAGGCACAGAGCAGCTAAATTGCCCGGCCTTACACCAGACAGCAATAATTGATGGAATGAGAGTCTCCATCTCCAAATTGTTGTTTTCCTGCTCTGCCACAGTTGTTCCCACCTTAATCACTGTGAGTTTAATTCTCTCTGTTCATCCCTCTCTCTCTTGTTCTTTCTCTGCACATGCACACAAACACACACACACAAAACACAAATATTTCTGCTATGTTTCCCACTGAAAGATTCTATTTACCCATCTATATGAATATGTGATGTGTAAACCACAGAATTTTTTCAAAAATAAAAATTCATAGAAATAATATAACATCCCTAACAATTATGTTTTCAGAATCCAAATATTCTTACCTGATCGGCAAGCAATGTCTACATCCTTTTCAAAATCTGTCTGTAATGATAAGGCATAGAACCATCATTAAATTAACACCCCGAGTGACTTTTACTAATCAAATTATCTTGAATTTACAGGTATCTGACTTGACAGAAAGTCAATGAATCTTTATCCTCATTTGTGTGCAAGGATGAAAATGCTCTGCTATATTGCATAGGATCCCCATACTCCACACCCCAGGGGCCAATATAGATCCTGGACTCCCAAGAAATCCAGATGAAATACTTACCTGGTGTCAGATTTCTACGAGCCTTTTAATGAACTGAAGCCAAACTCATTCAAATTGGGACTTTGGTACTAAAGTCATTAGTTTATTCCTTTGCAAAATCACAACTTAGTTAACAATCAAAGGGAAAATAAAAGCTCACCATGATTTGAGCATGCCCATTAGGAAAAGAACTTGAAGAATCAGCATTGATTGGATCCTGACAGTTTCTCAATCGGCATCTAAATGCATCCTGAACCTATGAAAGAAAAGACATACACTTTTTTTTGTCTTGATAATGATCAGATACTGTCTATATTAGCAATCAACTATGAGAAAGGAATTATCACTGCTCTGATGATCCAATATTCATTTTGTTTACTTCATAATACAAATACCAGTATTATGTGGACTTTGTGCTATGACAAGGAAATTTATCACTTGCCATAATCTATAGAGGGAAGTGCTGGGAACTCCTTTACTATCAAAGCGGCTGTATCTGGCTCAACACTAATAATTCTCGCCTGAAGGCAGATTTATTTCTACTGTTACAAACAATATGTGTGTCTTTCATGGGGGATTTACTATTTGTTATGGTATAATCTTCAGAACAGCTTTAAGTATTGTGAAAAATGAGATTACTCTATGTTCTTTTAACTGGAATTGATTCGGGATTTTCTTTTTATGACTTACGTAAGGGCTCTTTGGGGAGAATATCTCGTCTGCCTGCAGTGTTTTGTGTTCTGATATATAAACAAAACAAAATTAAGCAAAAGGAAAATAAAAAAGCTCTGTTTCTGGTTGATTGGGGAAAATAAGGTCACTTTGCAAAGCCAAACTTTCTTAATATCCATTCACAATTGGAGTCTGAGTAAAGAACAAGCATATCACAAGGAACTGTTAAATAACATAAAATCCTTTATTAAAAAGCAAATCAACAGCCATGAATAGTTGATTAGCAAATATACAAGGCAATTAATAGATATTCTGATAATATGATACCTCAGAATTAACATGTTCATTCCACTTTCTGGGGCTCATTAGGCTCCTAAGAAGCTGTTGGTAGATATCTTTACAAGGAACTACTTTTTTCAAGTCAGTGATAAGATCATTTTACTAATACCTTGTTTTTCCTACTTCACATTATTGATATTCCCTTTCTCATTTATTGTAATCTGTTTTATTGAATTAAAAAAGCATAGAAATGTTACATTTCCCCTATTAAAATGAAGCAACATTATAGAGACTGCCAAAATAATTACCTTTCTTTTTGAAAAACCCTGATATAAAAATCCCCATCACCATTTTGAGGTGAGATGTGTATCATTGATATGTTGGCCAGAAAAAAAAAAGGGGGGGCCTGTTAAGTTGTTTATTGTTTCCTCCTAATTTTCTTCCCTTTTTCAGAGTCATTAGTGCCTCTTTCCCAAATTGCAGGATTTAGAAGTAATATAGAATTTAGTCATCACCACAGAGTCCTGTCCAACCAATCCACTAATGAGATCTTTGTCCACTTGCATTTTCATTTATCCACCTGAGGGTTTAATCCAGGTGATATGACAATTACAGCTGTGAAATAAGGCAGTGAAAGAATGCACTTAATGTTTTCTGAACTCTCTTGTATTCTATGATTCTAATATTTCTAAACCCAGGATTTCCTTGAAAAAAAAGAATGATTTCTTATATCCTCTTTCATACATTTCAATAAAAGTTACACCATCAGTGAAATTTAGCCTTATCATCTTTTCCTGAAGAACTGGATAAATATTTAGGACTAAAATAATCCAGATTCTCCCTGTGAAGAAGACACTATCAGAAAAAATTTACACTCTAGATGTGAATGCTTTCAGGCTCCTCCATCTTAGGTTACAAAGGCATAGCTATAGGTTATAAGATAGCACATTAAGAATTAAAAATGCTAATGAATATAGTGTTTGCAAGATCATTACTTTTTCTATCATGCAGAAATATGAACTGGGGACACCACTAAGAAAAATTAAAAGAATCAATGTCAGAAAAGTAGGTACAGGTTAATTTTCTATTTGTGCCCTGGGGCAACTGACAAAGAAGCACAATTATAAAGGAAGATAAACAATGTGATAGAACTAGTGCCTTCCAGAAGCTTGTCACATGAAGGGTTTTTTTTTCCAAATCTTTTTCTAAATACTAGCATATATAATGTATGAAAGGTGGCACTTGGTCATACCAAATATTAATTTAACAGGTCTTCACTAACCACACTCTTATTTTCAGACGTTCAAAGTATGGTTGTCATGATATTTTGGGCTGACAATGAAATATGGAGAAGCAACTTTTGCAAATTCTTCTTCCAAATCCACTCTCTGATTGCTTGAAGGAAGTGTAAAAGAAACCTAACTTTCTTCAGAACATATACACAAAATCAATAGCTTAAATTACTAAACTTCCAAATATGACAATGATCTAAGGGCATTTCTAGACGGGAGAATGATGTCATCTTCATGAATCAGTCAAAGCTGCTCAGAAGAAACATAAAAGAGAAAAGAATAGAAATTCTCCAGGAAATTCAAGGTCATTTTTTATGGGTAAATAAATGTCATAATCTAAATGTTAGATTCCCTGACACTTTAGTGGCTCTAATTTGGAAAGATTGGCAATAGAAATTCCATGTGATTATAAATGCTTCCATATGATTTTAAAAATCCTAAAAATGCATAGGGGCTATCTAGATGAATTAACCTTAAATATTTGTTCAACACTGCCAGAAAAAAATGATTAGACTAGATTTCACACTGCCTATTACTTCTTTTTTTTTTTTTTTTTTTTTGTTTGTTTGTTTAATTTTTTTATTTTTTATTGACTTTGTAATAATATTACATTAAAAATATATATGTGAGGTCCCATTCAACCCCACCCCCCCACCCCCCCTCTCCCCCCCCCCCAACAACACTCGTTCCCATCATCATGACACATCCATTGGATTTGGTAAGTACATCTTTGGGCACCTCTGCACCTCATATACATTGGTTCACATCATGGCCCATACTCTCCTCTATTCCATCATGTAGGCCCTGTGAGGATTTACAATGTCCGGTGATTACCTCTGAAGCACTTCTGACAGAAGAGAGTGCCTCAGGTAAGACAATACCTAGAAAATGAATCTGCAGCTATTTGGAAAGATTTTGATGTTTAAATGAATTTTCTATTAGGTAAACAAATAGACTTTTGTCTTTGGTGAATCAATGTGAATAATACTGATGAAGAACAACTGGTATTTTTTAAAAAGTAAGCCTATAAGGACCTTAATCCTGGACAAGGAGAAAGCATAAAGAAACCAAAATGAAGCAAAACAGAATCTAGATCTGGTTCATCCCATCCAAAAATTAAAACATCCTGCCCCACTAGTCATTTTTACAACACAGGACAACAGTCTTGGCATCTTCCTTGCCTTGTAATTAAGACTTAAGAAAAACAATTATTTAAGAAATTCAAATGTTTGCTATTGAAGTTCTTTAAGCTGACTTACTATTTGTAGAGAATAAGTCAATTATTTTAGGTAGCACTTAATTTACTTTTAGAAATTAAAATCATTGTAACTCTGAGTTCTTGCAAAATTACCCATTTTTAAACTTTAAGGAAACCTGATGTTATGTTGTGAAATGAGAAAAGAATAGCAAGAAAAACATCTTCAAAAATAAGGTAAGGTGAGAACAAAAACTATCAAGGTTGTTCTGAAAGTATCCAACTAAGATGCAACCTAAGTTGTCCTGACTGGTTCCTGCTGGGCACTGCTCTAAAAACTCATGAAAAAAAGCTATAAGCCTTTCTTATTGTGGATGGATTCTTGGATGAGACAAGAGTTCAAAGAGGTTTGCAGGGGTGTGTCTTGCTCCTGTCACTCCCCCACAGAGAGAGCCATTCGGTTAGTCACAGCAGCAGCAAGCAGAGAGCTTCAGAGCTTCTCCATTGGTCCTCTTTCCGAAGGCAGCTGGCAGAGTTTCACTGTGAAAGTTGGTGCCAAATTTAGAGATTGCTCAGGAAGAGCACCGAGGAATGTTTGGCAGCGTTGCAATTTAGAAACACCTCACAAGAAAGAGCTGCACAGTTTGAAATGCACCCTGTGTTTAGCTATGGAGCAACTCAAACCCCAAATCTTCACCTTTTAAGAGACAGATTTGCCTCCAGTTATTCTTCTTGACTTCCTATTCCACATAATCAGTTGAAGCCAGGAAAGGAAATAAGTTGCATACTTATAATTGTTTGAGATTGTTATCTTTGGTGGGAGTAGAGAATTTCTCGTGTGTTCTGCTTTTTCTGAATCTTAGTCCTACTATTCTTTCATATTTGAACAAATATCTTAGCTCTTTTTAATTATATTAAATTTGATATAATTTGCTCTTTAAAAAGAATGAGTAAGACTCTTCTCAATCTCACATGTATTATGCTTTTCAACATAAGCAACATTAATGATATCGTATTACTAAAATGTTACCTGACTTCTCTGGTGTCAAAGAAAATAAAACATTTAAACGTTTGTCATTTGCTATGCAATGAAGGAAAAATACGGGCCCACATTTTGTTCCTTATGACTTTTTTTGGAATCCTCCAAAACTTGAAATTATTACTTACTCTCTAAAATTGTTGTAGATTTTTTATCTTCAAATAACTTTTTTGAATCAGAGTTTTAGGGTTATATAAGCTTCTCTAGACCACTTTTCACATACATGATCTGAATATAATGTAGCAGCATTTATTTGGCATGCAAATAAGAAAGGAAGGAAAGGAAATTATTTGCCAGACATCATGGCCTGTGGCTTCACATATGAAATTTCATTTCAGCCTCAGGCCATCCTCTTTGAGGCAGGCATTATCCCAGTGTCGTAGATGAGGACCCTGGAGCTTAGAGAGCTTAAGATTTGCTCAAAATAAGTGGTAGAGATGGCAGTGGGCCACTAGTCTTGAAAGCTAGCCTCCTTTGCATCACACCACTCTCCTTCTGCCCTCACTGCCTTGATGAACAAAGAATAAGAAATTTAAATGAAGGATCGAGCTAAAACAATTAATCACAAACTGGTCAAAAATGAAGTTGTTATACCATAATCATCCATCTTTTATGATTAACAAAAATATAAGAGGTGATGACATAGACATTAGTTTTAAATTGTTATTCCAGACATATTTAACTTCCTGAGACCAGTTTAACAATATTGAAAGAGGGAACTCTGTGGATCTGAATGAGATGGAGATAGGACTTGTGCATCCATAGGTTCCCCTTCCGATTATGGGGCAGAAGCAACCATGCCACTACCCAGAGTGAGGAACAGCTGGGAGGGAGGTATGAGGCTCCTGTAGAAGAATTTTGGGTAATAGCAGGTCACAGTTGGCTGTTGGATATACTGGGCAGATATGCCAGAGTTGACCAGTCTCCATCATAAACTCTACCCCTCTGAATTTGTTCATTTCTATCATCTTACTCAATCAATACAATGATCTTGTTAACCTCTTAAACCTCTACATGGACTTGGAGAACCACATGTGTAGATTAAGACTGACTGATAGAAATATTCATGACATAATTGCAATTAAGCTCTAATCAGAAAAACCCAATCTGGAAGGAGAGGCAAGGGTTATGTTCCTTGCCTAAGAAACACTTTGGCTATTGGATGAAGTCAGGCTGGTGATTTCTGGAAAAAGTACCTAAGAATATGAATAAATTGTTCTTTTGCCTTGCTTAGGGTATGCCCCATGTCTCTGTTTAAAGGTAGTCTTTGTATTCCCCCCTCTCTCTTTATCAATAATATCTAGCTTTGCCGCTACCTTTAGCCATTCTCCCACTTTGGGATACACATTCTATTAAAATCAAAATGAACAAACAAAAAAATCATTAAATGTACTTTTTTTTTCTGAACCTCCAACTCAACCCGACAAAGATAGTAAAAACCTACCATCATCCTCTTTAAATCTTGTACATACACACCTTCTGAGTACCTTAAAAGTATTAGGATCGATACCTTGGCCCTCCCCAACCAGGGCCACTTGTTCACTCTCTAGAATCTACCTAAATTTCTTCATGATACAACCCACAGAGACTTCTTATCATACCCACTGATAACACTGACCAGAAAACTCTGAAATGCCACTTAATCAGTGCTATGCCCTTGAAGGTTGTCATTTGAAAATTGTTATCTTCTCGGTGTTGCAGTCATGGCCACTGTAAAAAAATCACTCATGTCTCCATGATCACATCGCTTTACACCTGCATGGGCTCTATGTGAACCCAGAGAGGAATCAAACCGTCTACCATTCACCAGAGGCACGGTTCCATGGAAACCATCTGTCCTACTGCAACTTTCGCATCTTCCTGTGCCTGAAACCCTCATTTCTGTTATCCTCCAACCCCATTTTTATCTTAGGGCCCTGTTAAGTTCTGAAGTCTCCTAACACCCATTGCTTCGTTTTCTAAGACCAATTGAAACCTCTGCCCAACTTCTCATTAAGGGAGGGCACAAATATGTTCTTGCATACTAACGGGCCATATCTGATTTCCTTGGGAATAGCGAGCTTGAGATTCACACAATTCTTCATCTGAACTATATTAGACACAGTATGGGCCTTTTCAAATTGCTGTCTAGTTATTTCATTACTACTGGCTTGATTTATTTTTTAAAATGGCTTATTTGGGGAAAATGTGGTTTTAGATTAGACAGATAAGCAAGGATGCTTGTCTGAGGTGCATATTCACTGCTGTATGTTTGGAAATAATTCTATTTATCTGCATTCTTTATGGAAAAATGAGACTTAATGGGAAACTGACCAAAAAATAGGTAAAGGGGAGTGGAAGAAAGAAGAAAGGAAGGAAAGGGAAAATAGGAAAAGAAAGCAAGCAAGGAAAATTGTTCATGAATATTTTAAGCACTTTGCTACAAAATTGCTTTTGCCAGGTTTGGAGGAAGATTTTGGGGACCTCATCTGGTGCAGCCCAGACCTCCTGCCAGTGCTTGGGAAAGATACAAAGGGAGTCTGGCCCTGTTACCTCTGACTCTTACAGAACAGCCACAGGATCCTCACACACTGATAACAACAAAATTATGCATTGTAGCACTTTCTTTTTTTCCTTCCATTTAGTGAAAGGGTTATACTGTGGCTTACTTGGTATCACAATCCTGTTATTTTCCCCCTCTAACATGGAACTGTAAGATTGTTTTAGAACCAGGCACAGCCAGAAACAGATGAGAAGAATGTGCAGGCACCAAGAAAGGGTATCCTAGCAACAGTAACTATTTCAAAGGTTTCATAACTCTGGGGTAGTTTAGAATTTCCATAGCAATGTGGAATAGTAAATAGTATATGTTGCTATCTGCTTAATCCAAATGAATTCTAATCAACAAATCATGGAAAAATGAAGGAAGAATCTGTATGTGTTTTCCTAGACTCTATTTTATTAGGTATTATACATATTAGAGTCTAAGAGCTGGGTTTTGTGGCTGAAAATAATATGATAAATCAGATGGTTTAATTCTTTTTTCATTCTTATTTCCTTTTTTCTTTTCACATCTTTTAGAGCCATTTCTTACAGCACTTCAAAAGAGAAAGACGCTCCAGAAGAAGAAATTGTATTTTCATATTTTATGAATTTTTTATATTTTATGAAATTAAAACATTATGAAATTTAATTATTAAGAAGCCATCTCTGGCGATCACAACATATTGTTATCTAAATAATTACTTTGGTTCATTTTTTTTAAGTGGAAGATAGTTGGCATTATCAGACTGATCATTTCTCCCTTCACCCCTGATTCGATATGATTTTAGTTTTAAAATTGGACCTGATGACACTTATAAAACAAGCTATGTCCCATTCACATTACATGTAAAATGCCATGGTATATCTTTTATTTTCTCCTTCTTAACCTGTAAGGCTATATTATATTACCCCCTTGTGTATTTCCACCTTCTTCATAGTAAGTTTGCAAAACTAAATATGTGTAAAGACTTTTGATTTCACACTGGGAAAAATCGTTAAAGACTAAACTCTACTAAATTCGGTGAGTCCATGCCAAAAATACATTAGAAATAGCAATATGTATAGATGTATCAACCTATCTCTATATAAAAAATATTTCTTAAATTGCTTATACATATTTAAGAAAGAAAAATCTATGTGAATTATCTTGAGATACCATGAAGGAAATGTTTTAAAGTGAAATATCAGCAGAGATAAACCTATATTCCCAGATCTACTATCAGATTATCAAGTAGATTAAGAGATATGAGTCATTACCCAATAGTTGACAAGTAGCTATGTATTCCATTTTTCTTTTGCATATTTTTATAGAACTTTGTTCACAGGAGACATAGAGGATATGGAAAGATGTTTCAGAATTATTCTCTCAAACTATGTTAATGTTAGGGCAATGAGATAACAAATAATTAGAGGTAGACTCATTAGTAGTTTCAGGTTATATACATTTAGAAGGTCAAAAGAATTTCTGAGAGAACGACAGGCCTCCTTATGATGTGGTCTTGGGATCTGAAAAACTCTTTTAAACAAAGTTCTTTAGGTTTTTCAATAATAACTTCCTTTAAGGAATTCTG
This sequence comes from Dasypus novemcinctus, assembly GCF_030445035.2. Taxonomy (NCBI): domain Eukaryota; kingdom Metazoa; phylum Chordata; class Mammalia; order Cingulata; family Dasypodidae; genus Dasypus; species Dasypus novemcinctus. The sequence continues at coordinate 40,616,698 of NC_080683.1, read as the reverse complement.
AAAGAGATTTGCTCTATACCTGAAATCTGCTCTGTGTATTTATAGAAATGTTATAGGATATTTTTAAGCATCGATGCAAATGTCATTTCAGTGTTGGGACTACAGGGAGTTCTGACACTCTGCTATTAATTTATGAGCTATAAAATTATTCAATTTGAACTAATCATTTATAATGCAATAATAACAGAGCCAATATCCACATATTTATTCCCCATTAAGAGAGAAAACATATTTATAACACCTACTTTAGCAGAAGCAATTACATGGTTTGATTATTTATCCTTATATCATGACTGACAGTTAATAGACTAATTAGCAAGTATGGACAAGTTCTGATGGAAATATATATATTTTTTACCAAATATTTTTCATGTAAGCAGAAAAAAATTTGATAATAAGCCATTATAATAATATCTGCCACTTAAAAACCTGCATATTTTACCATAGCTAAAGGTAATCTGGAAAGCTTATTTCTGAAGAAAAGGAGAGACTTATTTAGAGAAGGGCACTTTCCCTCTTTTTCTACTCTTTAACATATGGGGTATTAGTGTCTTTTAAAACTGAGCGTAGGTATATCACATATTTTGCTTAAAACCCATTCCTAATTGTTAACCAATAAGGCATTGTATGTCTACTTACTAAGAACAATTTTGTTTCTGAAATACATTTAAGATAATTTTAATATAGAAGAGCCTCAAGATACATATGGTTGGAGAAGAATATAATCCTAAATTACTATTCAATTTTCTTTTGACTTTTATTCATCTTGATGTATTAGTTTCTTAGCTGCTAAAACAAATACCATACAATAGGTTGATTTAACAACAGGGATTTATGGGCTACAGTTTCAGAGGCTAGAAAGTTTGCCTCCTCCAGAACTGGTCTCTTCTGTCTGGCCAGCTGTCTTTGGCTTTCCTTGACTTTCTGTCATATACACATGGCAATGTCTTCTCCTTTCTCCTCCAGGTTCCTTTGACTTCTGGCTTCTGGCTGCTCCCTGTGACCTCTCTTTCCATATCCAATTTCTTTTGCTTATAAGGACTGCAGCATATTGGATAAAGATCCAGCCTCATCATTTTGGGCACCTCTTAAATAGTAACATCTTCAAAGGTCCTATTTATAAATGAGTCCACACCCACAGGGCCAGGGGTTAGATCTGAACATGATTTTGGTGGGGGACATGATTCAATCCCTAACTTGGTATATAAAGAATTTAGTACTTGGAAGGTTTTTATTCCTGACATTCTAGGTAGAAATCTGTGATGAGGGACTAGTAAGACTTTGCACCTGTAAGCCAAATCAGAGATTTAAAATGATGACATACCCCCAAATCCCTTTGCAATGTGAATTCACTCTTCATCTATTTTCATTGCTTTTCATCATATAATGTTTTAGGACACATTGCTGACATCTGTATTTAATTGAAGTTGTCAGAAATACTGTTCTCTCCACCTAGCAAGCCAGCTACAGGCCTTTGGTTACTTGACACATCACTTTAAAACTATGTGGCGTGTACTCATATGTATATGTATCTTTTTGCAATGTGCACATCAGATAATAAAGTTCTCATACAAGCTAGAAAATATGAAATAACAGAGTATAATGTTCTCTCAAAACCACCAGCAAGGCGCAATGTCTTGAGTTCTAATCACTACTCATCCACAGAGTAAATGCTAAAATAAACCTTGTAAGTACTGTGGCAGTGCTATAACCACTCAGAGTAATTTTCCCACAGGTTGGAAAGTAATAATTTATTTCTAAACAATTCAAGTCTGAAATCTATCACTATTCTGGATAGGGCTGGCACAGTTTAGTATGAAAGATGACTTTTTCCTTCCCTCACTGTTGACAATAAACCTCAAATACAATCTGAGAAATGCATGCAATTTATTTAGATTATATGTAGATTATAGGTCTACAGTTCTTTGGGACAAATACTGTCTACTTGCCCGTATATACATTTATTCTTATGTTCTGAACATAAATATCTGTATTAACATCATTAAACTTTTGTATACTTTGCCATAATTTCGTTTAGAAACAAAAGAACTGTTCATTAGTCTTCAACATGTTCTATCTAAAATGAAACTAATTAAGTATAAAGAATGAGGATATGCTGTGTGTAGAAGCACAAGTTAGGAAATGGGTTTAAGAACTATCATTATATTATTCTTTAAATTATACCATTAAAAAATGTACCACCCTATTCTCTTAGTCACCAGTTTTTCTAATAGAATACACCAATCACTCCATTATAATCTCTCTTGAATCCACGCTCCCTGATTCTCGGCACATGGAGCTGTGTTCTCCCTTGTGTAGTCTCATCTGTTTTAATCTGTAATGCTCAGAGTCCCAAGGTTCCTTTTGAACTATGCCTTAAAGCTTCCCTTTAGCTTGGATTCCTTCAGCACTGACTCCTTTACAGAAGGTCAATTTTAATCTGAAGATCATAATATTAAAATATATACATATAAACATACATCACACTTGTTAGCAAGAAAGAGACCTTCCCACACAAGAATACTTCTTACCTCCCTCCGAAGAATGCAGTGGACCATGACAATAACAAAGCCTTGCAATGAATCAAACACAGCGAACAGTATTTGAAACAAGATGGAGCGTTTATCTGTCATAGCCAGAACTGCAGACATCCATGTCAGAGCCAGAAGCGGCAGCACCACACAGGAGCTCCAAAGAGATGCCCTGTTGAAATCAGAGAAAGGAACATTACGTAGCTGCATGTCACACCCAGGCAATAACTGAACCCCCATTCAACAAAGCAATTTTATGTGTGGCACCAAGGCCATTTCATTAACTTGGACACCACAAAGCATATAACATTTGAGAGTTTTACTTATTTTTTAATAGATTAGCCCACAATAGTTAGAAAGGCAGTTGACAATTATAAATATTTTAAAATATGTTCTTAGTCTAGTATTAGCAATTACAACTTTTTTCAATCATAGCATTTTCTTACATGCACTGTAAAAGAATTGTAACAAGAAGATGTAAATGATTGGGACTAACATGGCGTTACTGGCGGTGGTGGCTGACAAAGCTGTTGTTGAAACTACTCCACACTTGGCACATTTGAGCGTCAAACCGCTATGAGGCTCACTCATCTGACTGCAAACAAACAGAACACCCACAAAAAGAACAAAATGTTGAATTGTCACCAAAAAAAAAGTGCTGCTGCAAGTTAGCTTTTAAATACGATTTCATGCAGAAAATAAGTATACTTATCAAAGATGAATGCTTTAGGCTGTTTTAAAGATGCATTTATACTACATATTTTGCAACATTTACTTTTTAACAATATGGGCCTTTGTTGCATGGGAAACATATTTCTGTCATTTAGACCATAGATGGCCCTTGTGTCTACAGATCAAAGTTGCTTATTACATTGAGTTAAACATAAGCATGGGCTTGTATAGACATACGGTGAAAACCCTTTATTCAGACCTCTAATAATCAAACATATCAAGACTCCTAGCTTCAGGAATTTTCATTGCAATTTCAGAAGGTACACAGTATCAGTTAAAACCTTCTGAAACGTAAACATATTTTTCAGAAGTTTAATATAAGAAGATAGATATTTTAAGAGTTTTCATTTATGGAAGATGTAGCTTCTACTTCAACAGACTAATATTTTGAAAATATCTTATAACATCAATGTATTAAATATATTTTAGGATGATCTGAATATAAGGGGTGATGAAATTTGATGAATTATTAGTTGATAATAAAAAGGGTGATTGTTCTCTATTTTAATACAACACATTTAACATAATAAATATCTTTTTTGAATCTTTTGAGATAAATGCCAATCTCACAGCATTTATATGCTCTATTGTGTTATGAGGATTTTGCAGATAAAGTCAGATTCACCTAATTCAGATTCAGTTTACTGCATCACGGAAGTAAAGTCACACTATTTAGAAAATTTTATATATTCTACTTCAGAAAATAATCCCCTGAAAATGACTGGTTCATTAGAACATGATACTCTTAGGAAAATAAAAAAGAAATTGCATGAATCAAAATTCAAAACACCTTAAAGTAATATTTTGTGGTGTGTTTCTCTTTTCCATCCCTAAATAGCGATTATGTCTAGAAGATAAGTTTTTCCTGTAGGTTTCCTATAATATAATATAGAAGTTGCATAACTATGTGTATAAAAAAATAGCAGAAGAGAGAGAGAATTGTAAGACGTTCATAATTGAGGATTTAGGTTTCTTTTAAATAACATTCTCATTTGTGAAAGGTGCTTGGATGAGGTAATAAGTCTAAGAGCTATTAAATAAGTAGATTGATCAGTACAGGTCGTGAGAAAAAATTAAAGCTTTCAGACTTGGGTGTCGGTGTTGGGAATATCATACTAAATCATTTACTTTACTGCTCTAACCGAGGGCATATTACCAGTCACATATGTCCAAAATAATATGTTTCAAAATAATATGTAACCAATAGTCTACCTCCTTTAGTTCATGAATGTCTCAATGGCCATGCCAAATGTGTTAGAAACAACTCTCAAAGAGGTACCTCCACACTGGCTGCATAACTGGCCTCAACTCAAATACTGTAATTCAATGGGACCCAGACATCTAAGCTTCATTAATTATACTTATGAAAAAGCAGAGTTGAGCATCACTGACTTAACTAATATATGTATACATATTTATATATATTAATATTTCGATCTTGTTAAGTCCCATTGGGTTAATATTCAAGAGGCATGTCTTATTTATTGTTTCCTTTTTCACAAAATATAGGCTAGTTGGCATCTGTGCTTTGGACACAACTATCTTTGATTATTTTAGGATAATTTGGCTCTAGGCTCTGAAACAAGATTGAAATGCTCAGGATTAATTTTAAAACGAACAAACAAACACACACTCACAAAACGAAAACAATTTTAAGTGCACAATGTAAGCAAGGAGTTTGACCCTGAAAAACTTTAATTTAATCTAAATATGGGTTTTTCTGAAAATAAATTGTAAACCAGTATTCAAAATACTCACAGCTCTTTATCTGAAATTATTCTGAGACTAACTAAAAGGCCTGTATATAGTGCCCTTAGCCAAAGCTGACTGTTGAAAACCATGCTTAATGCAAACTGATTATACACCCTTGGATTTCTCATGATTAGATATCAATTGAGCAGAGGAAAGATAGGTTACCTAGACAGATATAATACTTTTTCCTACTTTGCATGACCACTATTAAAATTAATATAATATAAAGAACATATATTCTAAGATTTCATGCTAAATTGAGTTACTGCAATGAAAAATAAAATATTTTTTGTTATAGAGGAATTTTTGCATTTATAAAATAAGAAGTGCTAACAGTTAAAAAATAATTGAATTGCCTATAACTTTAAATACACTGAATACCCACCAGGGCCAGGGTAGGAACACGGATCATTTTACAACAGCCTCTCCAGATAGTTCTGTCTATTCCTGCAGTTACTATGAGCCTTAAAGTCTCCAGTCTGTAGTTCCCTTTCCAATTTTCTTTTCTTTAGGAAAAAAAAAATATATCTTTTTTGTCTGGTAGACTTGTTATTATACTGTGCAAACTTCCCTGGACAGAAAATGTAACCTTCCTTGGAAAACTCTCCTGAGAGTTTTATAAAGGATCCTGTTAAATTAGTTTCCTTAATTTCAGGTAGATAAGAAAACAGTAGACAAGAAAGGTCCATTGTAGAAAATGAGAGTAAATTAAATTTTCCATTTAAGATGTTCAAAAAAGACACATGCTATTTTATCTTGTTTTCTGACTTTTCCAATGACCATTTTATATGTGTTGATATTTGCAATAAATCTCCTTGTGGTATATATATGTTTTACGTGTCAAAAGAATTTAATCTAGTTTGAGTGTTATGAAATTTGTTAAGCTACTGTATTATCTATTAAATATTAATTAAGTCAATCCTTTATAAATATTTATTGAACACAAACTATATGCCTGGCAGTTTCTAATAATTGACTACAAAAGTAAAAATGAGAACAAAGGGACAGAGAAAATGGGAGAAGAAACTTCTTGGCACCTTACCGAACTCTAAATAATAAACAGTTTCAAAAGAAACTCTTTCTATATATATTTGAAAAACCAGAAATGGTCAATTTCTACAATACCAGAGATGATTTAAGTCAATCAATTAGACTCCTGCTCAATGTTTCTTTAGTTAATTCTTATTATTTGTAATTCATTGAAGTCTTCCTTATAACTGTCCTCACTTCTCTGTGCACTAATATTAGCCTTAACTACCCTTATTTTCTAAAAAATTCCCTTCATTCACACCCTGGAATAGAAAGCAAAGCTCAGTCTATTAAGCTAAATATAGCATTTACATAATAGAAATCTGGGGGGAAAAAGCAAAAATCTAGAGCCAGTAATTTGTTAATAGTGTCTTCTACTTTGACAGTAACCAACATTCTGCTTTTATAATAAATATTAACAACATTTCTGTTTCTTCAGCAATGGCCTTTGGATCAGAAAAACACTGTTTGACTCAGTTATGCCAGTGAAGCATACGTAACTTCTAAGAATACTTTTAGAACTGTGAGATTGATGCGCTTTCTACTGTGATAATGAGCCATCTTACTTTTAGAATTAAAGGTTTAAGAATTGTCTTTGTTAATGCATAGCTTAAAACGGATAATTTCCAAATTAATAATATGACAATATTGTTATTTCTCCTAAACTTATATTTTTTGCAAAGACCTGTGTGGATCAAGCCAGACATTACATATAAAATAATTAAACAAGAAAAATACTGACTGTGCATTTAATAAATCCTCAGCATAGTACTCCTTCTGATCTCTTTTTATCTGCACTCAATGTCATGAATGGTGGACTCATGGACCCTTGATTGATATAGAGGCAGGTACCCCTGAAAACAACCTATCTGGTGTGTCCTCCTCATTTCATTGATCATAAGAATAGTCATTGGTTGAGTGAGTGCTTGCTACTTGCTAGAACTTCTAATGAATGGCTTTATAAACAAGGTGCTTCATAAACTATATGAGGTAAGAGTTGTTACCCCCATTTAAAAAGTAAGGAAACAGAGTCAGAAAAAAATTAAGTATCATGCCCCAAAACACACAGCTAGTAAATTGATATTGAGTGTGGCTTTGTTTGATTTCAAAGCTTTATCCTAACTATTAAAACCCCAAGAACTTAAAAGAATAAAACTTATACAAGTTTACACCTGTATGACCAGAGCTGTGATTTTATACCCTGTGCACTGTATGATCAGTTATTCTTACATGATTAATCTGAAAAGAAATAACTGAAAAAGTTATTACTGCAACTCAGACCATTTCAGCAGTCTAATGAGTAATGGCATGAAAGTGTCATTCCAAATATATAGAAAGCTCAGTTTCTGTACTAAATTGAAGCAAGTCTATTTGAGGATTTTATGGTAACGCATCTGAAGTGAAAAATATCTATCCTAAATGGCAAGTGATACCTCCTGCCCCAGGAAAGACTCTTCAATGTGTTTTTTTTTTAAATCAAACAATTGCAGTACTAATGTTTGAGATGAATGGTACCAAATTCTTGTATTTAGGGTCACAGACTTAGTCCTTTACTAGGGGGAAAAATTCCCAGACTATTTCATTCTATAAATCATTATATAAATTATAAAAACACAAAGGTCTTTTAAAATTTTCACCAGTAGGTGATCATATATTACAGTTATCAAATAGTAACATAAATTATTAAAGAAAAGAGAAGAATAATTGCAAGGTGAGTTTTGAACTAAGGTACGATTTAACAGAAAGAAGAAAGCTATGAACTTTTTATAGGAAAAGATACCAAATGACCATTAATATTTCATTCAAGTTTTTACAAATTGGTATATGAGGTGACAATATAACCTTTAAAAGTTGTCATCAATCTGCATATGAAATGTCTTCATTAAGTCATTAGACTTGATGATATTACAGTAACAAAATTAAGGGAGATGTTTTTCTAAAATTTTTTCTATATTTTGTAATGTGGTTAAAATATGCAAGCAAAAATTTGAATGACTCTTGCTAGCAAGGTATAGTCAAAACGTCATAAAGAATGAAAATATACAAGAATAGTGCTTGATAAGTGATTAAAGTGAAGAACTTTGCTGATATATACAATAATCAATAAATCATTGAAAATACAGTCATTTCACCCTATTTAGGTTTGCTTGTCCCCTTTCTGTTCTGTCACATGCCTGCATTGTATTCAATCTACCTTCCTGTCCTGTGTGACCAAAACTAGGAAAGCTTTGAAAACCCTTACCTGAGGGCTACTATTTTAAGTTTAGCCTTAATATTTAATCTTCTTGCTTTATAAGTAGGCCATATGCACAAATCAACCTAGATTTTCTTAATGGTCTCTTTTATTATTTTTAGATTTTGGTCACTTTACTTAAGAATAGTACATTGAATATTTTTGAACGGCCGAATCTACAGACACATCGGTATATCAAGAACAAAATTCAAGACACAGTCAAAATGTAATCAATGATGAACTGGAATTGGAGTATGGGATTTACTGGTAAAGAACCTTCAAAATCCACCAATTGCAGCTTACCCGGCTCTGTGTTTGAGCTTTTTATCTAGGATCCCATCTCTGGAAACAAGTTTATTAAATACCAAAATGCCAATCACCATGTTGACCTGTCAAACAGAAACAAAGGTTGACCTTTCAATGAAATTGGAGGGAATCAGGTCCCTGTTTTTCTTGAAAAAAAAAAATCTTTTACCAATGTATAACCACCAAAAAATCATAAGCTCACAATAGTAGTGACATGAAGCATTCCTCAAATATTTTATAAGTACATAAAGGAATATGGATCAACTGAATAGTGGTGTGTTATTCTAAAAGTTTAAGTATAGTTAATTTCTAGGCTTTGCAGTTAACACAGGGGAAATTAGCATTTAATTGCCTAACTTTTAAATTGTACCATGCTATGCCAAACTGGCATTCTTCTCTCTTTCTGAGTCACTTTTGAATAAAATCATTTGGCTAAATGATTTTTACTCTATGACTGAGCGCCAAAAGATTCTTAGAGTGTGAGGCTAGGGTGAGCCCTGGAAGCCAAAGGTACTAAAGATGTGACATTGCCCCAGCAGGGAGGATGGGATGCCTAAATTCCTCATGCTGTGGGGCTAGTATCACCTGTGGGGGTGGGTGGGTGAGGGTGCATTTTTATACACTATTTTTTTCCAGGCAAAAGAGAAAGCCTTTAAGAAATGGACACTCAAGGTACTGTACTGAACACATGATTTTTTCTAAGATTCACTTGCTCTCACTTAAAAGGTCTTTTGCATAGTACTGGTGAAATGAAATTGCACATTTTTCTTTCTCAAATGAAATTGCAGAAAGCTGTAAAGATAGCTGTGATCTATTTGTAGCAGCTTGTAATAATGAGGTCCCATGGTTTTCTAACCTACTAATGATAAAGTAATTCCATCCAATGCTGAAACCAAAATAACCATTGAAAAATACATCCTTCTTTTTGTCGTCCTCATCCCTTACCCTTCGTGATCCCTGGGAAACAGAATCTTGGTGAGCCCCAGGGCAAATATGAAACCTTTACATTGAAACTATTAGTTCATATACATCTGTTTTAAATTAAGCAGGATAACTAGTTAAGAGGAAAGAAAAAAAAAAAAACTACTGCCTTCAATACACCCTGGCCAGATGAAATATATAGGTGAAATCTCTGTAACTGTTGTATAAGGACAATCCCAATGGATAGGGCATCCGCCTACCACATGGGAGGTCCGCGGTTCAAACCCCGGGCCTCCTTGACCTGTGTGGAGCTGGCCCATGCACAGTGCTGATGTGCACAAGGAGTGCTGAGCCACACAAGGGTGTCCCTCGCATAGGGAAGCCCCACGCACAAGGTGTGCACCCCATAAGGAGAGCCGCCCAGCATGAAAGAAAATGCAGCCTACCCAAGAATGGCACCACACACGTGGAGAGCTGACACAAGATGATGCAACAAAAAGAAACACAGATTCCTGGTGCCACTGATAAGGATAGAAGCAGTCACAGAAGAACACACAGCAAATGGACACAGAGAGCAGACTACTGGGGGTGGGGGGGTGGGGGGAAGATGAGAGAAATAAATAATAAATAAATAAATCTTTTTTAAAAAAGTGTCATTCTTCATAGTTTGCTTCCTGACATGATACCATTTAATAAAGAGAAAGACTTACTCTTTTTCAGACTTCTAATTATTTGAACTAAGAAAAAAAAAATGTATTCCATGGATTCTATTAATCTACTACTTAAACATGAGGGAATTCATCTCCACTTCAAAGACCTTACTTTCATATTTCAATTATACATGTATTCTTTGTTCTTTTTTTCATTTCAGAGTTAGATGCATATTAGCTTAGTACTTGAAGGAAATAATTCAATTGATTAAATAAAAATTCAATGCAGAAGACAAATTGTGTCTAATACCTCCGATTTCTGTATGCTCTTTTCTAACACTACTGCCTAGATTTTATTTTTCTTATGTACCATGGATAATTCCTGCTTCATGCTACAGTTTAGAGGAGGAAGAACAAACACAAAAGGAAGAAAAAGTTACATGGAGTTATTATGAAAGATGTTTCCAACTTATTGAAGGAATCAGTCAAGGCACCAAAAAGTAATTTTCTAATTAGAAATCTAATTGAATAGTGATATGGATCTTTGTATTTAATTCAGATCATTTCTTTCCTCCTCTATTTCCAAAGATTCATGGGATAAGAAAGATTGGTTATCAATAAATTCAGAGAGGCAAAGACAAGTAGGTAGGAAATGTTATATGGTAACATAATTTTAAAGGTTAAGGAATATCTCTGTGATTACATGAAGAAAAAATTTAAACCCCTACGCCTAACCTTCTCAAGCAGGTATGATTTTAACCCTCAGGGGACATTGGGCAATGCCTAGAGACATTTTTGATTGCCACAACCTGGGGGTTTACTGGGCGGTAAGCAGTGGCCAGGAAAGCTACTAAACATCCCACCATGCGCAGGACAGCCCCCTGCAACAAGGAAATATTCAGTCCAAAATGTCAGTAGCACCAAGGGGTAGAAAACTCTGACGTATGGTTAGAAAATTTTTAGCTGGAGCCTTCAAGTTATCTTCCTATTAAGAACTATGTAAATTGTTCAGAGGAGTGTAAATGTGAAATGATATTAAATGACATTCTACACATTAAAGAGAAAGAATTTATTCAAGTGAACTCAAACTTTTTCATAAATTACTGTACGAAGAATTACTCTGAAGTTTAATATTCTTCAGTATTCACAAGATTATTTCACAGTATTAAATGACTTAACAGGAATTGATATTCAAATTAAATAGTCCACTGAACTTTGAAATTTCTGCACAGCAAAAACAATACAACCAAAACTGTCACCTGGCTTGAATTGGAACAAATCATTTTTTCTTTGCTAAAATAACAAAGTAATCGATTTTTGTGTTTACCAGGACAACAGCGGCTGCAGGTCCAACAAAAGCGTAGAGTAGTCCACCTTCAAGAGAGAGCCAGCAGCTGCAAAAAACATTCAATAAAAACTAACAAAAATTAGTGATAAGTGTTAAACCATGGAAGTGTGACACAAACAACTTAGACTCTGCATTGAGTGCTGGAATTTTTGCACATTTTAAAGGTGTATAATTTTAAAATATTCTTAGAAGCTATGGAAAAGGCATTTTATGTGTGAACAACGGTATAGTTCTCGCTGAAAAACTATGAGGCCTTACTTAAGGCAGTTAAAACATTTTAGACAAATTACTTTTTCCATGGGATTTCTATATTTCCTTTCAGTACAAAGGTGACTATTACGTTTTATAAAAATGCTGCTTTAGATACATTATGGAGTTTTTCTAATATACATTTAAGCAAGAACAGTGTGTTGTTGGAGTCTTACGTATGCCCTTTACCTGTTCATCCTTGAGGCTATTGAGATACTGGAAGAAACTGGATTAAAACTTACTGCAGGGAATGGATAATCTACGTTTTGCATGCTTATTTACTTCTTATTTTCTTTTCTTTTTCCCCAGACCACTAAGAAAATTCACTGAGGATAAGCTTTTGCATAAAAGTAAGTGTGGCTGTGTTTATTTCAATCATTAAATTAACCAGGAAAGGTGAGATTGAATTGAGAGAGACACAGTAATCCATTTAAGTAAAAACATTCCTTCCCTCACAGCAGAGGGGGTGAAGGGAACAGGGGGCTTGTCACTGGAGGCCTTGAAAGGAAGCATGCCTTGCAGGCACAATCCAGGAAAGGCATCATGAGGGGAGTGAGGGAGCTATGTCATCATTGCTGGGGCAAGTAGGCATCCCCTTAATATTTGACCCTTTCAGTATCTGACCCTTTCAGTATTTCTTCTCATGCTGCCCTTAAAATCACCAGCAGTAAACAATAATTGTTCTATATCTGTGCTAACTTACTGACCTATTGTCAGTTTGTGGTGGTGGTCGCATCACTCTATGCATTTATCAAAACTCACAAAAGTGTATACGAAATAGAGACTACTACCCTATGTAGATTATACCTTAATTACAGTTTTAAACCTAGTAATTATGTCTACATGTATACATAATACATATATCTACATATACAAACACAAATGTGTGTGTATCCAAAGTCTGCATTAGTTATTGTTCTTGCAATAGTAGTGGACAGATAAAATCCACTTTTCCACTTTAGGAAATCCAATTTAACACTGATTTTCTTTGAAAAGACCCTTATTCTGATAAAGGCTTTAGTTTGGTGTTTCTGAAATGACACTAAATTTCTACTGAATTTTTCTTTAAACTAATCTTCAAACTGACAGTTATTGCTCCATTTGTTCTATTTTGCTTTATAGATAAGCTACTTGAAAGTAGGAACCATATCATTTATAATCCTTCCTATTTACACATTCTCAAGAAAATACTTTTCAAATACAAGATTTACACCAAGAATAGTTAAGATTTTACAAAAAGTAATAAAAAATAACAGTTCCATAGTAAGCACTACAATACAATATTTGGTATCAGATAATTTTAGATTATATAGATTGCATGAGGAAAATAAATATTCTGATGGCATGAATTCTTTAAGTCCTTTGAGAGTGTCTTTTGGATGGGCAGGTGATATCTCTTGGCATACTTCCAAATTGGATGAACCCACCAGATGGCCTAATTAGCAGTGATTCCTACTTCAATCCTGATGACAATTAAGTAGAACTACACATAGCACTTTAAACATTATGCCTAATAAAATGAGCATCTCTTTCCCAATTTCTCAATTATTTTTCAGTTTTAAAGAGATGAAGCAAAATATGAAAATGCATTGTTTTAAATTGGAAATATTAAATATAAACTTTTCTTGTAAATTCTTTCATAGAATTTATCAGTATTACAGTTATGATTAAGATTGACTGATGCCATACTCCATTTTCTCCATTTTAATTTCTTCCACAACCCAGGCATTTTCTAAGGTGGAATCTATTGATTATCCTGATGTATAATTTTTAGTATGTATTACTGTAACAGCAACAATACTTTAACTAACATGACAAAACTTGGCTGATGCCAATATGCAGTATCATCCATTAAATTAAAAGCTCAGCTCAGAATTGCATTATAAAAGCTCAATATGTCAAGGTTTATACAGTTCTAAAAAAAGTATTTGACGATGAACATGCAAAGTAAACAGTAAACACTGAAATATTTAAAAAGTCAAAGACACTGATCTCATTTAAAAATGCAAAATTGAAACAAGGATTCTGAACAGTGCTATAGCATTTAGTTTATAATCGTTGTGCATTTAAGCTGGCTTACATTATTCCCAACTAATGCAATTTCTACCATTGTTAATGACTCACTGACAAAATGCAACCCTTCAGCAGTGCCAACTAAGGCTGATGAAACCGAGTTGATGATTTGCTTAATTAAAAACATGATTTATCGCTGTGGATGGACTTACTAGTGATCAGTGCCATATCCTTTCGTCCTGGTGAAGCCTACTGATGTGGCCACTACCAATGCTGGTAAACCTGTAAAAAAAGCATTGCTACGTTTCATACTCAGCTATAACCACTGTGCATACTGGCCCAAGAAAAGGTAGGGCTTTTCATATGTCTAAATCAGAACAACTACCCTTGGAAGAATCATTCCAGAAAATATCTTTCCATTAAAAGGTTGCTTTCAAGTACAAAATTATGAGAGCGACAGCTGGGTTAACTCAGTGCATTTCTCTGATGTTGCTAGGATACCATCACATTTGACATAGGTTTAAAGGGAACTAATAAGAGAGATTTAGTATATCTTTTAAGATATTTTTTCTTAGGAGATTTATACTGTTCTAAAGGAAATATAGAATTATAGTCAGAAAGTGAAAAAAAAAAGGATGCTCTGGTGTGATGGATGATCACAGAAGATGAACATTTGGTCTGTCATATATTGATCCACATCAGGTTGTACTTATGAAATAAATGTGAAATATTTTTTTATGAAAAAAAATAAATCTTATCAGTTCTTTCTTCATAATTTACTTAAAATAACAAGAATGTAGGAACAGGGTCAAGGGGACCTACGGGAATGGTTTTTGGGCTTCCTGGTCATCTTTCTTTAACAATCCTGGATGAAGGTCAGAACTATCTCCGTTTCTCTTCACGGACACTTAGATATGCATTACTCCATGCATTGCCCAGTCCCTCTCTGAATTCAATTACCTGCTTATCTGCACCAATTCTCACATACCATCTTTTAGTTTATTTTATGTGAATCACACTTGGCTCATTCAAGTTCAGTGGAACTCTGTGTGTTTTGACGAATAAAGCTCAGGCTAATCTACACTGTTAATTTTCTTTCCTGTATCTTCCTTTCATGTTTACCTTTTTAGGCTGAAAAATCCATCATCTAATCACTTTCTTGCTTCCCAACACACACATCTACCTTCTATCTTTCTACTATTTCCCCTCCTTCCTGCTATTCTCTTTCCACTGTGAACTTTATCTAGTGTCATCACATTCCTTTATGAGGCTCAATGACAAGAACTATGGAAAGCATCTCAGGAGGGGCACGCCATATTTTTGAACAAATACTAAGGTGTGTATATATATATATATACACCTTAGTCTTCATTTTCTTTTTCTTCATGTAGGCATGTCATTTGTTGACTCTGGGTTTTAGTGGTATTCTAGACCAAGTTCATTAGAAAAAAATTCTCTTGGGTCATAACTGAATACTTCATAGTCTTCATTCCCTACAATTTTTTTTTTTTTAAATCTTTCTAAATTCATTATGTTGCACTTTCCCATAATGAAAATTATACCATTTTTCTGCCCACTCATAGACTTTCTAACAGTCTGGTGCCATGAATTTGACTTTTGCTACACCAAATAGTTTAATATTCACTGTAAACCTGAAGACTAGCTGTGATCCCTCCTCAAGATATTTGATAACAATGTTAAATTAAGAGAGATGCTAGTCCTGCAAATTGCTACTCTTTATACTTCATCAAGAAAAGTGTTCATTTACCTGAATCCTATTTTTCTTGGATTTATAGTACTAACTCATGACCAAAAAAAATCTGATTATTAGCTCAACTTCAAAAATCACTGCCATGGAAAGTTGTATGAAAGTCTAAGTAGAATGCATTTTCCAATGTCATCTTAACTGTTTTCCCTTTTGTCTTGGCAAAGAGTCCTAATATATCAGTCAGACATGATAGACTCTTCCTAAAATCTAGACGATAATTTTGTGTTCATGATTCTATTTTTCCAGAATGAATTATTCTGTTATTACAATAAGTACATTTATTTGCAATTTCCTACATTCCCTCAAGAATGCTACTTTATGGTCTTTTAATACACCAGGGTTTAATCTATATTTTGACCTAAAATTCCCCCATTTTTCAGTGGAGGCAGTTTAAAACTCAAAGTCAAACATGACAAAATCCTGTGTGTTTTTCTAACCTAGGTTCTTAAATTTATTAGACTATCATTACAATTGGCCCTATGAAATGTATAGATCTTCAAGATGTCCACAGCATGAGACAATTTGAGAAAAATTTTACATAATAAAGACAGGCAAAGAATTAATTCTCAGTCTCTCAAAAATTCTATTTTTTCACTTTAAGAAACCCTCTGAAACAGTGAAGTTTCATTCATTCCCTAAATGGCTTTCTCCTTTCATATAAATAGCATTAGTCTTTAATTTTTTTGAGGACTCTTTGAATGAGAGCCTCAAAGTTTTCTTGGGGGGAGGGGAGCGCATGCCTACTTGACCATCTCGCTTTGGACCCTGAACATTTTACATTTTCAGAAGTTATTGACAGAGAGCAATTTTGCTTTTCTGCTTGTAGAAATCTCAAGTCTCATCTCATATCATGTAGCTCTGACTAGCCACATGGCCATTAAATACTTATAAAGTTCCAAATGACCAATAAGTGTTAGAAAATGACTATGTCCATATATTTCAAATTCCATACATCAAGTTGGTCACAAAGAAAAGTAGCATGGCAATACTCACTGTCTACTACTTCACAATGTAAGTGTTAAAGGTAAAAGTATATGAATATGCTTACCCCATCCTAGGCACAAAAAGCGTTTCCTTATAAGCCGAGTTCTAATTTTTCCAGTTACAGCCATATATGACTGCCACGCCTCAGTCAAAACCCAACAGAATGAAGCCAGGAAGAAAAAGTGCAAAAATGCAGTGGTGGTTGTACAGATGCTCTGTGGAAATAGCAAAGACTTACAATGAATATGGGGGAACAAATCATTTCTTCTTCAGAAGACTGTTAATCTCCAACAATGCTTTTCGTTCAAATATCTACTACACCTCTGTGACAGAAATCAGAAACCATGCAGTCTTTATGTTGTATAGAGCAGCAATGATAGAAAAAATATGCCCTGATTCCACTGATGCATTCGATTTTTAATAAGGAGAACATAAATTTATATTCAAGAGAGATTAAAATTACTGCTGTAATTTTAATTGTTTTTTCCTTGAATTATAATTACAGGAATGGTCCTTTCTTTGGTTTAATTTAAGTTACAGACATCTCACATAATTATTTTGGCTACAATCTTTACATCCTTTCTTTTTAACTGAGAATTCTTCTTTGTTGTTTTCTCTAATGTTGATATTAATATTACATTTACAAGCACAACAGTCTTTCTAAAGGAAAAATGTCCACCATTACTTTATTTTTATACAAGTGTGATATTTGAGGTATAAGAGCAAAGTATAAAATGAGGTTTGGCTAATAGCCTAGCACAAAAAAATAACGTATGTATTTTAAAGCTTAATATATTGATTCTGTTTTATTACATTGCAATGTGTGTCCTAATCAAATCATGTTGAAAAGTGAAATCAAGTCACTGGCAGCACACAGCTATGATTTCACAGATGTTTCTTTTTTAAGGAAATTTAATCAGTCTGAACATATCCACCATTAGTTACTTGTGGCTTGTCTACTAGAGGTCTACAGCTTCATTTTGGTAAAAGCTACTACTTATTTCACTTTTGGTATAATATCTTTGTTTAAATCTTGTTAGAATACAGGTCTTTGTAATCCAGAACAACAACCATAACTAACTGGATAGCAACAAAACAAAGAGAGTGGGACTAAAAACAAAACAAAACAAAAATCATAGAAAAAGGAAATCACAAACCGAAAAATAAAAATACAACCTCATCCTCCCACCTCCATCTTATTCTATAGCTAAAGCAGAATCTCTTTTAAAATTTTTTATATGCTGGACAAAATTATTCATATTTGTTCATTAGTGTTGACATTCATGAGATGTTAACTTAGCTTTTCACTTCTTTTAATTCTATAAAAAGAACTTTATTACGTTTGCTTCACTCAGTTGTTGCGATGATGAGAGAAGGTATGGAAACTGCTTAGCACTGTGCTAGGCCCATAGTAGGTTCTCAAACAATACTGGCTATTACCATCATTACTACAAATAGTACCATAAAAGCTGTTACCCTTTTTCAGCACTTGATTCCGTATCTCATGTAGTACACAAATCTACTTCATACTTAAATTTATGCTCATAAAAGTGGCAACTTTGAGTATGATGAAGTAATGGTTTCTTGAATACTTTTTTCTACCTTTTTTCCTGTCTCAGGCATACCTTAGTAACCATTAACCAACTGTGATTCCTTTCATCACTTGAAACATTGAGACTTCTTTTTCCAAGTGAATGTTAAAATACTTGTGTGCTAACTTGTCTCATTCTTGATATGCAGTACCTGATCTCAATTTGAATTTCAAAGACAACTCTTCCATTAAATACCTTGAGACTAGTTAACACTTTCTAATTCACATTTCATTTCTTTCCATGATTTTATTTCATCTCAATTGTGTTATGTGCTAGCACAGCTATTCCTTCCCCATTTTTAAATCATCAACATCAGGCTATATCAAACAATGTGAAAATGGCTTGAAACTTTAGACTCTATGAGCTTGGTGCACAAAATTTTATGGGAAATAAGAATATGATGTTCAATATTTGCTTTTAATTTGCTCTCTCTATATTATGCCTGTTACTTTGGGATTTCCTGATACTTTAAATCTAATATAAATTAAGGTACATGTAATTTTGGGCTACTAACATTACTTTAATAATTCATGTTTTCTTGAACAAAAATATGGCCACAACTTTTGTGGGTAAATGTATTGTAATTACAGAAATGAGGCATATGCCTATAGGCAATAGCATTCTCCTATTGTCTGGTGAATATTAAAATATGCCTGGAAAATGCTCCATGTTTGGAGATAAGGTGTCTGAACCACAGAAAAGAGAAAGAAAGAGAGAAAAAGAGAAAGAGGGAGAGGCAGAGAGAGAGGAAGAGGGAGAGGGAGCGTGTATATGTGTGTGTGGATTAAAGACATCAAAAATCACAACACTAATATTGTATGAAGAGTGTAGCAAAATCTATGAGGCCAGGAAATAGAGAAAGGGCACTACATTTTACTTATCATCATGTGAGGAATCAGCATAAAATTGGGATACTCCACATGAAACACACACACTAATTTTCTACTGATGTTTTATTTGCTAAGTTGTAATAATGCAAATAGACTTTTTTACAATACAATTTTTGCAAATAGCAATATTCAGATGAACTTCATTATTTACCTCAAGTGCATTATTACTATCCACAAAGGTGGCTATTCCAATGTTCTGGTCTCAGGATTCTTTGATCTCTGATTAGATATAACCTAAATTTCACATCAGTAACCCCCACCACTCAACCATTCCTTGGATTCCCTGAGTATGGGGAATTTTTCCACTTACAAAGTGCCAGTTCTCATTTTCCTTATCTATATACAGTTTAATATTTTTGAATTATGTCCCCTACGAAAGGCACTTTCAAATACCAATTCCTGGTTCTGTGGGTGTGAACCCATTTATAAAGAGGGTCTTCAAGATGTTAGTAGATAAGGTATGCCCAAACTGAATGAGGGTGGGCCCTAATCCAATATGATTCAAGTCTTTATAAGCAAAGGAAATTGGACAAGGAAGGAGAAGCCACTGGCAGAAGCAAGAAGCTACAAGTCAATGGAACACGGAAGAGAAAGGAGAAGATATGACTACCCTGTGCACTGCCATGTGATAGAAAAGCCAAGGATCCCCAAAGATTGCTGTCCAGTAAGAAGGTACCAGACCCAGAAGAAAGCATGCCTTGTAGCCTCTGAAATTATGAGCCAATAAATTCCTGTTATTAAACCAACCCATTTTATGTTATTTGTTGTAGTAACTAGAAAACTAAGAGTTTATTGGTACTAGAAAGTGGGGTACTATTATGATAAATAGCTCAAAAATGTGGAAATAGTTTTGGAATTGAGGAATGAATGGGTAAAGGCTGGAAGAAGTGTGAGGTTCTTGATAGATTGCTTTAAAGAGACTGTTGGTAGAAATATGGGTCAATATTTCTGACGAGGGCTTAGAAGGAAAAGAATAAGTTACTGGAAACTGGAGAAAGGCGATCTTTGGCAGAAGAACTTGGCAAAAATATATTCTGATGTTGAATGGAAGGCAGAACTCGAAAATGATGAACTTGAATATTTAGCTGAGCAGACTTCCATGCTAAGTGTGGGTACAGCTTGGTTTTTCCTTGCAGCTTATAGTAAAATGAGAGAGGAAAGAGATAAACTGAGGATTGATCTGTTGAGCACAAAGTAACTTAGAATTAACGGTTTGGAAAATTCTCAGTCTATTCAGATATTGTGCTCTGCAACTAGGATCAGAAATGGCTCTATCAGGGACCTTCCTGAGTTTTCAGGAAGTAAGTCCTCAGAGGATAGGGCTCATGAGGGTTTAAGTGAACAACTCTTTTGCTAAAGAAGATATGGCTGAACATGGATCCAATCAGCAATTTCACTGGATGTCAAGATTTGAAATGCAAGTATTCAGGAAGGATCTTCTGAATCCTAGAAATGCATGCAAAGCTGATGAGGTTTCTGCAAAATTTGTCTGAGTAGAACCACTGCCAGCATGTATTGAAAGGGACAGACTTCAAGGGCCGAACAATGGAAGGAAATGTCTGGATCAAATATATCTCCTCAGGCCAATAGAGTGGGTCCACTCATGTTTATGGAAAAGAAGGGCCCAGCCCTGTGTTTGGAGGAGTCAGGCTATCTTCCCCAGTACTTGGAGAAGGTGGGGCCTACACCCCAGTATCCAGGGGGGGAATGGCCCTTGGCCCTTGTGCAAAGGCAGGAAGGGGTGGGACTGCCATTCCAACATGCCTGAAGGACAAAACATCAACCCACAGGTGGCTCTCAGAACTTGAGATCTAATGGTGTTTGCCCTGCTAGGTTTCAACAAGTTGGGGCCTGTGACCCTGGGTTTCCTTCAATTTATCTCTTCTGGAATGGAAAGTTATCCTATACTTGTTGTGGCAGTTTGGGACTATTTATGAATCCCAAAAAGAGAAAGATCATGTTTTTAAACGAATCTATTTTGGGTGTGATACCCTTTGATTATATTGGATTCCATTCAGGGACCCTTGATTAAATTGCCTGTTAAGATTAGTGCTTTGATTTGACTATGTCAGTAAGGCATGACTCAGGTTGAGTCCCCACCACCTTGGTGGACTTATATAAATGAACACTCACTCAAGAAGACACACAGAAGAGAGAGAACTCTGTCAAAAGACACAAGCCCTAACCAGGAGAAAGAGAGGACTGGAAACCTGGAGAAAAAGGAGAGACCAGGCAAAGATCAGTGCCATCTTTCTTCCACATGTGGCAACTGACTCTGGTGAGAAAGCAACCTTGAGTTGGATTCTTTAAGGCCTTGTAACTGTAAGCTTTCACTCCAAATAAATAACCTTTATGAAAGCCAACAGATTTTTGGTACTTTGTATCAGAACCCCTTTGGCAGACTAATACACCTGTCACACCATTGTATATTGGGAGCAGATTACTTGTTTTCTAGATTTTATAGGGCTATTGGAGATTAATTTTGTCCCAAATGTACCACACCCATAAGTGATTCTGATAAGGTTTTATACTTAGCATTGTTATGGAAATGATTTAAGGCTTTTGATATGTTGTGATGGAAGGAATGTATTTTGCACTTGAAAACATTTTTGGGGATCTAGAGTGCAGACTATTGGGGATTGGCTCATACCCACAAAAGGCATGTTCAAGTCCCAACCCATAGTCCTGAGGGTGTGAACCTATTTGTAAACAGAGTCTTTGAAGATTTTATTCATTAAAGAGTGTCTAAACTGAATAAGGGTGGGCCTTGATCCAATATAGCTGAAGGAAGATATGGACAGAAAAGCAATGGAGAAGCAAGAAGTTGGAAGTCAATGGAACTCCAAAGAGAAATGAGAAGACACTGTCATGTGAATTGCCATGTGATAGTAAAGCCAAGGTGCCCAAAAAAATTCCATCCAGCTACAAGATACTAGTCCCTAGGGGGAAGCAAGTGTGTTAGTCTCTGAAACAATGAGCCAATAAATTCCTTTTGTTAAGTCAACCCATTTTATGTTGTTATAGCAGCTAGGAAACTAAAAACACACCTGTTCAATTATCACTACCAATTTTACAGCTTCTCCTTATTCAGACTCATTGTGAGTATCCTTGACTCTCATGATAGTAGGGACCTCACAGTTCACTATTCCAAATATTAGACTAACTAGCACCCACATGTTCTTCATCCAATTTTTTTGTTATACCTGCCTTACCAAACCCCACCCAATCTGGTCTTGCTTCAGAGCTGATGAGTGTTGTTGACAAACATTTCAGAATTTGAAAAAGGATTTCATTTGGTAAACTGAGACCCATTTATACCTGTCATCCTGAAGTATACCCTCACCCCAAATCCCTTGAAACAAAAAGATATTTCTTAAAATGGTTGCTTTTAATAAAAAAATAAGAAGTATAAACTTGGTGGACTAGAAATTATGAGAAATCCCTGAAAAACAGAAATCAGATAAGAGTAGACGTTGCTGATAAAGGTAGGATTTAGTTTTACTGGAACTAGATATTGGGAGTAGGTATGAAGACATGAAAAGCATTAAAGAGTTATGTTTTAAGGGTAGACTCAGAAGTTCTAATGTCTGCCTAAAAGTAATTCCAGAAGGAGGAAATAAGAGAAAATTGGGAGAAAAGTCAGCATTTAAAAATTTATTGTGGTAGATTCTTTCCTAACTGCAGGATAAATTAAAGAGATAAACACACATACAGGCACAGACACACACACACACGGCTAGACACATTGTGATGAAATTTATGAACATCAAGAACAAAGAAAAAATACTTAAAAGCTGTCAGAATGAAAAGACAGATGACTTCCAAAGAAATGAGTCAGACAGACATCAGACTCCTTGCAAGCAACCCAGGATACAAGAAGACAGTGGAATAATATCCTTGCTATTTTAAGACAAAATAACTTTGAAGGCAGAATTCTACACCCAGTAAAACTATTATTCAAGTAAGAGTCAGAAATAAAGATATTTTTAGAATTTAAAGGAACTTTGAAGTTTACTACTTCAAGATCCTCTCTCAAAGAATTATGACAATATAAACCAATAAGAAGAAAAAGAAATACAAGAAGAGGGAATGAGATAAGAGAAGCAGTATATAGCAAAGAAAGTAATAAGATATAAAGTCTAAATAAATTCTTATTTTAAATTAAAAAAAAATCACCTGGATATAAAATTCTAAATAATACTGATGAAAGTTAAAAGGTGGAAGGGGTAAGAGTTACAAAAGAGCAGAGGGAAATAAAAGTATGCTAAGCATCTTTTGTTTAAAAGTATACTTAGAATATCACAAATACTCATTTATTCTAGATGACAGAAAAATATGAACATTTATATTAAGAATGTTATGGTAACCACAATAAAGTAGAAACAAATAAAATACTTGTAAACTAGTAAAGGAAAAATAGAACCAAGAGATATCTATCGTCCAATAAAAGATAGCCAAAGGAAAAGCAAAAACTAAAATAACCTGATAAATACAAAAAACAATTAAGAGGGAAGAACTAATTCCAAATATATCAGAAATAACAATAAATAAGAATGCTTTAAATTCACTGATTAATAGTTAAGAATTCTAAAATGGATTAAAAGGATCAGTGCCCATTAATACTAGAAGACATACCTCAAAAACCCAATGGCACAGGAAGATTGAGAAGGGAAGATGATAAAAGATACATTATTAAGCAAATGCCAAAATGCAAAAATTAGGTAACAGAATGTTAATATTGGGAAGAGCATTATGAGATGAGCAAGGGTTTTTTTCATACTGATATAAGGAGGACGCCATGAAGAAGATTCAGAAGTAATACCTCTATGAAACTAATAATACTTTTCCAGTATATATGAGGGCAAAAATTGAGATATTGTCAAACTAAGATTATAAGGAAAGCCATAGAAAAACTGCAAAAATAATAATAATAATAATATGGAAGATTTGACTAATGCAATAAAAATAAACTGAGCTAATTTCTCTTTCTTTAGAATATTATCCCTAAGAAACAGCATACACAGTTCTTTAAAATAAAAATGGAACATTTACAGAAACTAGGCTTAGGTCACACAGGACCTTTTCATAGACCACAGTGTAATAAAATTAGAAATCAAAATTAAAATTCTCTAACACTGGAAATGAAAAAAAAAACCCTTTTAAATATTCATGAAGCAAAGGAGAATTAAAATCCTCAATTACAAACCATTTAGAACTGATTACCAATGAAGGTAGTATATAGGACAATATTTGGGACATTTATAACCTTACACAGATAGAAAATAAGAGAAAATGAAAACTGGGCTACCTAAAGAAATCAGAAGGAAGGATTTAATAAAGGTAAAAATAGAAATTAAGAAAACTGAAAATAAGAGTAATATTAATCCATGAAAGCTAAGCTGACTCTAAAGGTATGATGAAACAGCTAAACATTTGATAACTGCATTTTTTTTTTAAAGTTGTGGGGAGAAAGTAAATTAAATAACATTAGAAATGAAAAAGCCTATTAAAAGCATGGAAGAATAGCATGTATTATATGTACATAAAAGTGAAAACCTACAGAAAATAGGCATTCTTCGAGAAAACATAAATTATCAAAATTGTCCCAAGAAACCAAACTAATAATTGTATACAAAATTGAATGGTAATAAAAGAAGTAACCCTTCAAAAAAGACAAACATGTTCAGAAAAATTTACAGGCAAATTCTTACAAACTTAAGGAACATAATTGCCATTTCATAATTTTTTCCAGGACAATGAAAAAGATTAAAAGCATCCAACTCATTTTGAAAGGCCAGCATAACACTGATACTAAAATGAGTGCAAGGGAAGCAGATTTGGTTCAACTGATAGAGTGCCCATCTACCACATAGGCAGTCCAGGGTTCAAATCCAGGGCCTCCCCGTCCATGTGGTGAACTGGCTCATGTGCAGTGCTGATGCACGCAAGAAGTGCCATGCCACGCAGGGGTGTACCCTGTGTATGGGAGCCCATGTGCAAGGAGTGCACCCCTCAAGGAGAGCTGCCCCATGTGAAAAAGCACAGCCTTCCCAGGAGTGGCGCCGCACACACGGAGAGCTGATGCAACAGAAAGACACAGATTCCCAGTGCAGCATGACAAGAATGCAAGGCAGACATAGAACAGAAGAACGCAAAGTGAATGGACACAGAAAGCAGACATGGGGGGGGTGGGGGGACAAGGGGAGAGAAATAAATCTTTAAAAATAAATAAATAAAATGAGTGCAAAAAAACCCCTATAAGCCACTCTCACTTCTCAACATAAATGTAAAAGTAGTAAATAAAAGACGAAAACCAGAAATACAGCAAAAGGATAATAAATCACTATCAAATAAGAATGTGTCCATTAATACAAGATGACTCAACATTAAAAAGGACCTATATATTTTTTATTATATTAGCAGATTAAATAAAGTGAAACCATGTGACCATATCAATAAATGTAAAAGCATTTGATAAAACTCAATTCCCAACTATCATTTTTTTAGATTTTCCAAATTCATTTTATTAGTACAGTATCATTCAAATGATAATAATATTACAATTTATTTACCTATTCTATTTATAGGCATTTATATTTATATATTTTATATATATATATATATTTTAATCTCTCTCGCTCTGGGAAACCAATTAATTTTTTCCTACCCAGAGGATGGGAGTACAGTGCTTTACTTGGTGAATTATTGTGTTTTCTCAGATTTCTTGTGGGTTAAAGATTTTTTTTACAGTTTTTTAAATTAGAGAAGTTGTAGGTTTACAGAAAAATAATGCATAAAATGTAGAGTTCCCATATACTATGCTATAATTAACACATTATATCAATGCATTACATTTGTTAAAATTCATGGAAGAACATTTTTGTAACTGTATTATTAACTATAGTTCAAGGTTTACATTAGGGTTCACTGTGTTGGACTGTCCTTTGCTCATTTTTCTTTTTTTAGTTTTATTTTAGTAACATATATACAACCTAAAATTTCTCCTTTTAACCACATTCAAATATATAATTTAGTGCTGTTTATTACATTCACAATGTTGTGCTATCATCACTATCATTCATTCCCAAAACTTTTCCATTGCCCCAAATAGAAACTCCATACAATTTAAGCATTAAATCCCCACTCCCTACTCCCACCCTGGCCCTTGGTAACCTATAATCTAGTTTCTGACTCCATTAATTTGCTT
The DNA here is from genome assembly GCF_030445035.2 of Dasypus novemcinctus. NCBI lineage: Eukaryota > Metazoa > Chordata > Mammalia > Cingulata > Dasypodidae > Dasypus > Dasypus novemcinctus. Next base: position 40,590,493 of record NC_080683.1, on the reverse strand, counting down.
ATTCTAATTATTTCATATAGTGAGATCATACAGTATTTGTATGATCCTTTTGCAGTGGGCTTATTTCACTCAGCATGATGGCTTCAAGGTTCATCCACATTGTCACAGGTATCAGAACTCTGCCCTTTTCCATTGTAGGTATATATAGCACATTTTGTTTATCTTTTAATCGGTTGATGGGCAGTTAGATTAGTTACATCTTTTGGTAACTGTGAATAATAACGTTATGAAAACTGGTGTGCAAATATCTGTTTGAGTCCCTGCTTTCAGTTCTTTGGGGTACATACCTAGAAGTGGGATTGCTGGGTTATATGGTAATTCTCTACTTAACTTTCTGAGGAACTGCCAAACTGTTTTACACCACAGTTGCACCATTTTGCATACCCACCAACAATGGACGAGGGTTCCTATTTCTCTATCCTTGTCAACACTTATTTCCATTTTCTAAAATAATGGCAATTATATATACATATTTTAAATCTTTCCAAATTATGAATAGAAAAAAATTCTCTTGCTTATTAAAGGTTCTCTCTCCAAAACCTATAATGAAAATCATATTTATTAGCGAAATATTAGAAACATTCTCATCATTCATGAATAGAGAAGTATGACCACTGTCACCTCTACTATTCTAAACGGTACTGTCAGCAAAACAATACAAGAAATAGAAACAGATAGGAAGAGACATTCCATTATTGCAGAGAATCTGTCTCCTTATTAGAAAATCCAAGAGAATTAAGTTTTAAACTATTAGAAATGAAATAAGAATAAACATGATTGCTGGATATAAGATCAGTATGCAAAAATTATATTTACTGTACATTGACTTATACACAAAACGAATTTCCCTATTCTCCAACAATATCAGTTGGAAAATATAATATAGAATTTCTAATTAAACCTGGAAGATACGGCTTTCTTCTCTGTCCCAAACCATGCTAAATGATAAAGTTACTAATCCACAAGGAAAAAGATAATAGGCAGTAGATAACAGTGAACTCAAGATGTTGACAAATTTGGAAGCCTTTGAGAGAATGCTCAATTGACTTAGAGATGAAGCCTATGTTCCTTTGAAGGGTGGTGGGTAGTTATGGAAAAACTGATTATAATGGAGCCAATTCACTCCACAGACCTTCTGAAGAGTTGAATACTTAGAAACAGGATCAGGACAAAATATTGAATGGGGCTGAAAATTGGGGATGGTTGAAAAATCTACATACAGAATGGTTGGAATTCTGTTGCCTCCCCCGCTGAACACAGCCAAGCAGTGTCACAGGGAGGTTTAGTCTCTGGAGAAATCGAAAGCGTTGGAGTTTCGATTCATGTACTAGGCACACTAGTGCATAGGTATGCAGGGCGGGGGAAAGTTTAAGTATCAAAACATGAGGTCCTCCATTCCTTTCTCCCCTTTATTCCAGGAATGCCAGCAGGCCAGAGATCAAAATTATCTCCCAGAGGGAAAAAATCCTCAGACACCACCTCATCCTTTATTAACCTACTGTAAAACCAAAGTTTTGATAAGCCCACTCACCCAAAACCACACCAAGCTTCAAGACACTTTTTAGAGTCTTGCTCTTATATATCAATAGACAACCAAGAAAGAGAAAACATACAAGAGGAAACAGAAAACATACAAGAGGAAGAAAGAGACAATGGAGGTAAAAACCAAAAAACCTAAAAAACTTCAAAGAGAGTAAATATGAGCTCTTTAGGAACTGAGAGGAAAAATTGTTTAACACTAAAGTACTAGGGGAAACATCCTATAAAAGAAAAGATTATACTCATAATAAAAACAAAAAAAAAACTATAAAGTACCTTGAAATAAATTTAATAAAAATGTTCAGGAACTTCATGTAGAAGTTTCAATTAAAACATAATTGAAAGACATAAAAGAAGACCTGAGTAAATGGAAAATATACCATGTACATGAGTCAGTAGACAGGATACCATATATAAATATCAATTGTTCCCATATTAAATAAAATAGTCAATGCAATTCCAACCAAACCCTAATCATATTTTTTTCAGTTTGATAAGCCTATTCTAAAATTCATTTTAAAAAATTCAAAGAATAGTTCTGAAAATCCGAAAAGAAGAAGAAAGCAGGATAGAGTGTTCTCTAATGATAACAGCAGAGTAGTAATATGTTATCATTAGAGGCTAAGTAACTTGGCCAATTTTACATGGTTAAGAAATGGGAAGCAAAAGTCGAAACATGCTCTGACTCCAGAGTTTGACTACTTCCTTAACTACCTCACAACGTCATTTGATATTTTTTACTCCTTGTGTATTCTAATCCCCACAATCATTTTCAACCTTCTCAAACTCCAATTTTCCTCCTTTCTCCCTAATATCAGATGGCCTTGCTTTCTATATCCTGAGGGGGTACAAACCATCCATGTTATCAATATCTTTGTAAGCCTTCTTTCGTTCTCACTTGAAATTTCCCCTTCATCCATTCCTCCTCCTTCCCCAAGCAGACTCCTCCTCTAACAGGAAATGGTGTAATAGGTACGTGTCATTTTCTTCACTACCTGCTCATCTCTTTTCTTGCCATCTAGCATCTCCCTTGCATTGCCCTCCCAAAGGAATCACCTATGGCCCCTTAATTTCCAAAGTTAATGAATAAGAATTTCTGCTTGCCATATAAAAATTGGGCCTCAACATTATCACTTTTACTATAAGGTCCTTAAAGGCTTTTCTAGCTCTAACATTCTATAATACAGTGAATTCTCCTTAATTAAAGATTTCATCAGGTTATTAATTTCTTCTGGAATGAAATTTGGCAATTTATATTCTCCCAGGAAATTATCCATTTCAATTATATTTCCCAAGGTATTACTATATGATTGTATATACTATTCTAAATTTTAAGAAATATTATTTTCTACTTCTGAAGTGGTCTGCCTGTTTTGTTTCTTATTAGATTTATCAGAAATGCTGTTTTCCTATTTTTTCAAACTTTAATAATTCATTACTTCTACCTTGAAAAAATATTGCATTACTATAGTGAGAAGTTTCTTAGAATGTTAATATAACCATTTACTGCTTTCATTTGACAGGTTATCAAGAATTCTAAAAGCAAAATAAAGAATATTATGTTTACATTATTCCTAACATTCAAATGAATCAAAGAAAGTGTATTTGCATGTAAAAAATGAGCAAACTTGATACCTAATCTGTAAGCATTTCAAAAACTAAAAGAGAAAATGTTTTCTATGAGACATCTGATGTAAGAAACTTCCATGGAATATATTAATACAATGTGGAAAAGCTTGCATTTGGTAGGAAAACAAAAAAGCAGAATATTGAGATAAAGCTCTTCAATGGAATGTGTAGAAATTCTCAAATTATACCAGTATCAATACTTGCAGTTTTATGTAGAAATCAAGTTATTTGCAGCTATCTCAGCATTTCAATACTCACAAACTAAAACAATTCCTCCACATGAAGCAATTTTTATTTGAATTATTTAGATAATTTCCTCCGTTCACACACTTTGTTTTTATAATAAATTAGCATTACATATATTTTGCTACTCACATGAAATAAAAACACATATATAGCATATATGATAAAATACCGGTGACACTAGTAACTCTTTACAGACCAAGCCTTGGAAAGCAATTCTAGTTCATCATCACAATGATTTCAAAGCCAGTCCTTTAATGGCTTCACTGTATTAATTGCACATTTACATTATTCAGAAGGAGGAGGTTCTTAAGGATAAAAAATGAGTTATTATAAGTATTAAATGGATAATGAATTAAAAAGTGCTTTGCGCAAAGGTCAAGCATAACATCATATGCTGTAAGCATTCAATAAAAAATAGCTTTTTAAAATATTGCAATTAAAAGCTTAGTCAAATATATGAAGTGATTTTTTTATCTGGCCAAATAAATGTATTTGGAAATATTTACCAAGCATTACTCTGTCTTAAACATCAATTTCAAAGCAATGCTACAGGGCAAAGATTTTATAAAGGAGAAAATGAAACTGCTTTGTGTTGTCTTGTGTTATAAAGGACCCCAGTTTAGCTACTATTTATTTTTACATGGTTATATTTTCATATTTAAGTCACTTCAAATTATTTTTGAAATACAGTGTATAGATGATAATTAGATATTATAATTTAAAAAACATGATAAATCTTTACTTTTCAAATTGCGACCAACTAAAACAGAAAAATGCACCATTTCCAAATATATTTTTGTTTATTTAGAGGCAATCAACAATGTGAAAATGTACTTTGATGTTATCTGGACAGAGTATCTGAATCTCATTGAGATAAATCATTAAAATCATAAGCAGACATCATGACCACAAGCTTCACAATTTCATAAAATTAAATTAAAACCTCTATGGTATTAAGGATTCAATCAGAAGCTTTTTGTTAACGTAACTTTATTCAATCTCTCTTATTCCATAGCTGTTGTTAAATGCTACACTGATGGCAATTCCATTTTTAGGCAGTTGACAAATACACCCAAATATGTAGCCTATACATTCTTCCCATTAACTATAGTGGAAAATATCAGGAGAAGATATATTATGGGCTTTAGTTTTTTTCTAGAAACTTTTGGTCCACCATTAAACACAAGTTACAGGAAGCAGATTTGGCCCAATGGATAGGGCATCCACCTACCACATGGGAGGTCCAAGGTTCAAACCTAGGACCTCCTGACCCATGTCGAACTGGCCCATGTGCAGTGCTGATGTGCGCAAGGAGTGCTGTGCCACACAGGGGTTTCCCCCACGTAGGGGAGCCCCGCGCGCAAGGAATGTGCCCTGTAAGGAGAGCCTCCCCGTGTGAAAAAAGTGCAGCCTGCCCAGGAATGGCGCCATACACATGGAGAGCTCACACAGCAAGATGATGCAACAAAGAGAGACACAGTTTCTGTGTGCTGCTCAGAAGAACAGGGGGAAGGAGAGAGAAATTAAAAAAAAAAAAAAAAATCTTTAAAAAAAAAAACAAAACAAAACCAAAAACACAAGTTATAATACTTGCTTAAAAGCTATGACCCAACCTATGACAGGGAAACATATTCTCTCTTCAACTCATCTTTCTGAAAATGCTCGGGCTGGTTATTTTCTGCATAATTAAAATCTCTTAACACAAGGCAGACTCTAATAAACAGAAGAATGTGCCAATATAAAGATTTTTATGATAAGAAATAATTAGAGTGAAGAAACAATAAAATCAGTTGTAAATATAAGTACTCAAACGATTGCAACTTGAATTTGCTAGATTTTTATAATGTCATTAAAATAATGCAGCACTATTAAAAAAAATAATAAATGCTAGATAGATGTCAGTGGAGATAAAAATCTGCTCCACAGATGTTAAAACTATGTATCTTGCAAAAAACATGTTCATAATTTGAAGACCTGGGAAAGTTTATCACACATAGGAAAATCTGAGTTTTTTGAAATGTGTCCTTTGGAAATCCAAACATTTGTACGTTAAAAACAGCAGATGCTTCATTTAGATACTGTTATCTCCAGGTATGGGAAAATAATAAATTTATTCACAATGAAATATAATTAAGTCACTTGCTAAATAAGACCAAGAGTTCAAGTTAACTCTTTACTAAGGATTTAGAAACTTCAACATGTCTTATAAGTTCTAACGTACCTACAGGAACTCATCTACACTGTGTTTTATATCTGTAGAGGAAATTATTTGTCAGTAGGTTTATACCTTCTGGGGTGTGTTCAGATATCCCTTCCCAGCTTGCAAGCACCATATTAGATGACTCAAAACAGATGTAAAATGGTAATGTAAACATAAAGTTGCCTTTAACTTGTGACAAACAAAGCAAACAAAACCCTGTAGCTTGGTTGTGGGTATTTCTAGGCTTTGAAAATCTTTCTTTGAATATTTTAGAAGGCAGAGGAAGATAACATTTTCTACCAGGATGATATTAATTTATACTCTTTATCAAGTTTAATGAAGGGTCCTATTGGAGTCACAAGATTGTTTAAATGCGGAATGAAAACAAGTTTTGAATCAGAAGCAGCATGGTATAAAAAGGTCCTAGGTTTTAGATATGGGCCAGTGTTTCTCCAACCTTGGCTGCACACTGATATCACCTGGGGAGCTCCGAAAACTACGGCTCCATTAGTGCTATCCCCCCAAGGTTCTGCTATAATTGGTCTGGATTGCAGACTGGGCATTGGAATTGTTATGACTCCCCAGGTAATTTTAATGTGCATTCAGGGCTCAGAATCAGCAACTTAGAAATGGACTGACTCTTGGAAGCTAAATCTACCAAATGTGTGTTCTTGGACAAATTAACCAACTTCTCACAGCTCCGTCTTTTAACTGTATGATTATTCAGAATTACTGTAAGAAATACATATAAATGTAAAGTGACTTGTTCTTTGTATTAACCATAATAACTATTCATGCATACTCTCAGTCATGATAGTAACTTACCCTAAAGCTCTACAAAGAATTGGGGAAAAAAGAGGAGACTTTCAGGAAGATAGAGGGCTAGAGAGGCAGAGGGATCACTTATCTTCTAGAAAAACTAGCTAGAAGACAGGCAGAGTGTGTCCGGGGGACTGCTCTAGGGCTTAGAACACCAGGGGATGGGATATGCCACCCAGAAGAGAGAGGAGCAAAGGAAAGGAGTTTCAGCTGGCTGGAAAAATCTAGTACCTAAAGCTGCAGCAGCAGCTAGTGGTGCTGATCCCCCCCACCCTTGGAGCAAACAGCAATCTACAGATTGCAGAGGATGTGGACTGCAGCAACTGCAGACTGAGGGTGTTGCAGGGGTCCTCTTACCCAGGAGACTGGAGAGGGAAAGACAAAGCCCATAACAAATTTAGAGTTTGGCCAGCAAACTTGTTCTGCTGCACTGGAGGGGTTGCATACTTCCAGGCAGGGTGGGGCTATGACATTGTTTGCCTTGAGAGCTTACAGGGAACTAAAGATAATTTGCCTGCTCAAAGAACCTCCCTACTGCCCTGGGCAAGTTGCTAGGGTGGAAGAGGATGCGAGGTTGCAGCCTGCCCTCCAGTGAGTTACACTGAATGCCTTTCCCACCAGCATCTGGGGTCTGAGCTGAGAGGTCTGCCAAAGAGTATCATAAGCTGGCAAAAGTACATGGAAAAAAAGGGGAAATAATAGTAAACAAATAAAAGAGGTAATTACATGCCTTTACTGCTTCCCTCTCCAAGACCCTTGGAAACTGGCCTGCACCCCATTCCTGGGTTCTTACCCCTGGATTAGGCAGTTAAACAAGGGCAATCTAAATATCTAAAACAAGTTGAATCAAGATTCAAAGAACAATGGTAGCACACAGACACTTAACAGTAAATCCTTAGGCAAGAGAGAGAAACTGAACATCAAAGTAAACTCAGCACTAGAATCAGATGCCTAGACACCAACAAAAAATTAAAGTCATATGAAGAAAAAGGAAGAGATAACTCAGGAAAAGGAAGAAATTAAAGCTCCAGATGAGATGCAGGACTTGAAACAACTAATCAATGAGGTACATACAAATCTCCTAAATCAAATCATGGAGTTGAAGGACAGCATGGCTAAATAAATAAAAGACATTAAGAAGACACTTAAGAATTGTGGAGGATGGCATCAGATTAGACAAACAAGGCTAAGCTCTCTCCCAAAAATAACAGAGAAAGAGACAAAAGCTGCCTGAGTGATCTGCTTTGGGGGTTAGGAGACCAGGACATCAGCGCCCAGGAGGGTGAGGGGCAGAGAGATGAAGAACCCAAAACAACAAACTGTGAGTTACTAAACTTCCCAGCCATCAGGAAGGGCTCCTTTCCCCCACCCCCAAGATATTAAGTTGAGGTAAAACCCCTGGCTCATTGTAGCTGACTGAGAGGGGAGCAGACATCTTCCTCCCTGTGAGCTGTTACAAGGGAAAACAGATGGGAAGTTGGGAGGCTTTTCTTCAATAAATTTGGTCAGCAGAGCCCACTTTGTATTTCAGCTCAGGCCAGACCAAAACAAAGAGAAACCAAGAGAGACACCTCTGAGGAAAGGTGTGTCAGTGAGTGCCATCTGTTGGATGGTCTATAAATTGCATGGACAAAACTGCAATTGGGTCTCTCTGTTCCCTAACTTCTGGGAGAAAATCTAAGCCCCATTCGTTAGTCCCTGGAATGATTCTGATAACTTAAACTGGGAAATTTTAAAGACTTAGGATAAGTTGAACCAAATATCAAAAAAGAGCTGTGAAAAAAATAATAGCAATAGGCAAGAGAGAGAAAATTCACCAACATATTCAGATGCCTAGATATCAGCAAAAAATTACAAGCCATACTAGGAAACAAGAGAGAGATGGTCCAGCTAAAGGAACAAACCAAATACCCTGAAGAGATATAGGATTTAAGACAATTAATCAAAGATAATCACACAACTCTACTAAATCAATTTAAAGAAATAAAGGAAAACATGACTAAAGAGATAAAGGATATTAAGAAGACACGGAGGGTGGTATAAAGAACAATTTAAAAGCTTTCAAAGAAAAGTAATAGACCTTATGGGAATGAAAGACACAATGGAGAGATTAAAAATGCATTTGAGGCACATAAGAGCAGATTTGAATTGTTCAAAGACAGAATTAGTGATTTTGAAAACTGGACATCTGAATGGAAAATAAAGGAGAACAGAAAAAGAGAATGGAAAAAATGGAACAGGTAGTTAGGGAAGTGGATGACAATGCAAAACACAAAAACATTGGCATTATTGGCGTCTCAGAACAAGAAGAGAATGGAAAAGGGGCAGAAAGAATATTTGAGGAAATAATGACTGAAAACTTCCCTACCCTTAAAAAAGACACGAATATAGATATTCAAGAAGGAACAATACACCCCAAACAGAATAAATCTGAATAGACCTACCCTGAGACACCTACTATTCAGAGTGACAAAATCAGAGATAAACGATTCTGAAACAGCAAGAGAAAAACATACATCACATAAAAGGGAAACTCGATATTATTAAGTGCGAACCACTTAACCATGGAGAAGAGAAGAAAGTGGTATGATGTATTTAAGGTACTGAAAGAGAAAATGCCAGCCAAGAATTCTGTATTGGGCAAAACTCTCCTTCAAAAATGAAGGAAGGGAGGGTCTGTCTCAAGAGCATGGGTGGCTCCCGATGGGGGACAGCAAACTAGTGTGTCAAGCCCTCAGCATTGTTGCAGATATCTATGAATCTTGTCCTTCAAGTAGTGAAGCTTGAGTGTCACTGTGGGCCCCAAGAGGAGGGGGAGAGAGGAATACAATAGATGGAAGAGGGGGTGACTGGGGGGCATTGGAAGTGTTCCGCATGATTGTGCAATGATGGATACAGGCAATGTTAAATTTCAGCAAAAATTTATAAAAGTATATAGTCTAAAATGTAAACCATAATGCAAACAAAAATTTATGAAAGTGTGTAATCTAAAATGTAAACCATAATGTAAACCATAATGGAACCATGGTTAGTAGCTATGTTTCAATATTTGTACATCAGCTGTAGCAAATGTAATATCCACATGTAAAAAGATCAGTGCTGGGAAAGGGGGAAAAGGGGTAGGATGTTGGGTATATGGGAGTCCCCTATATTCTATGTGTGACTTTCCTATGACCTAAAAATTTTGAAGACATAATTAACAACAACAACAAAAAAGTAAGACACTGAGAAAAAATGGAGGAGATTGCCTTGCCACTGTACATACAGGACACCTATGACAGTGATAAAAGGCAAAATGTCAAAAAAATTTTATGATATTTTTCATTGTTTTAATACCTCTATTTTTTATTTATTTTAGTTTTTCTAAATTATTATTATTTTATTTCTAATCTTTAAACCTATCATTATTATTTCATTTTCCTATTAATTGAATTTGGCAATATATTAGGCTTTATTTTCATTTTGACCACTTTCAGATTACAAAATGGTTCAATGATGGCAGGGGAGGAGCATTGGTGTGGGGTGTCATTGATGGGAGATGCGTGGGTGGAGGGAGTTTGCCAGGGCATGCATATAGAATATATAGATATGTTCATTGGTTCACTGGGTATTGACATAGTGGGTAGAGTTTCACAAGATAACTGAGGGACTGCTGAGTTCCCATCCTAGGGAACTCTGTTGCATTCCCCAATGGAATAGCAACAATCCCTCAGTGCAAGGGCAAAGATCAGTGAAGGATGGTCCAATGATGATGGACCCTTGATACTGATAACTATGCCTATGAGCCTGTGTGCTTGAAATTTCAACTTGGCCAAGAGCTGTAGGGTGCCTAAGAGTTACCTCCTGAGAGCCCCCATGTTGCTCAAATGTGATCACTATCTAAGCCAAACTTGGCATATAAATGCACTACCTTCCCCCCAGCATGGGACATGACTCCTGGGGATGAGCCTCCCTGACATCAAGGGATTACTACCAAGTACCAGCTGGTGATGCAACTAGAAAAAGACCTTGAATAAAAGAAAAATGGTAAAGACAAATGAGTTTATATGGCAAAATGAGTTGGGAGGTCATCAGAGAGGTTGCCCTTATGCACGACTTGGCAGGATCTCAGAGACAGTCAAAGTAGATACAACTCCAGGTAGTGGTGTTCCTGAGGGCTATGGAGACACCCAGGTCCTATGGTCATGGCAGATGGCTCTGGAGTTCAGTGCCTTGGCAGTGAGTCCTATTTTGGAATTTATGCTCCTGAGTATAATGGAGTTGGACTCAGATATGACTTCTCTACACGTGCCTCTTTTGTCACTTTTACTGAACCTGTGGTTGGCGCTGGGATTGGTGTATGCCCAGGAGACTTGAATCTCTGAACTGTCCATATGCCAGCTGGGTCCTGAGCCTCAGCAGAGTTACAATACCTACTCTCTGGTTCACTGGACTTACCCAGGTCAGTTAACAGGCTGGTGAGGATGGTCAACCACCACACCAGGGAACTGAGAGAGCCTACAACTGCAAGCAGGAGAATCCCATCCATCAGCCATGTGGGATCTAAGCCCCCCTCTCAATTTAGAGGTGGAGTGGGCATAACCATCCCAGGATGCTCAGGATAGAGGAATAAAATATGGATTAGAGTGGACTTACTGGTATTCTAGTATAGACTTATTGTGACTCAACAATGGAAGAAGTTATATCATTGATGTAGAGACAGTGGCCACAGGAGTTGCTGAAGGCAGGGAGAGGGAGAAAGAGGTGTGATACCGGGGGGGCGGGGGGGGGGGGGGTGGTTTATTTTCAGGACTTGGAGTCATCCTGAATGATACTGCAGGGACAGATCCAGGACATTATATATTATATATCCTGCCACAACCCAGTGAATGGGATGGATATGTAAACTATAATCCATGCTATGTAGCAGTGCTCCAAAATGTATTCATCAAATGCAATGAATGTACCACACTAATGAAAGAAATTGTTCATGTAGGAGGAGTGCGGGGTGTGGGGAGTGGGGTATATGGGAACCTCTTATATTTTTTAATGTAACATTTTGTGTGATCTATGTATCTTTTAAAAAGTTAATAAATAAAATGGTGAAAAGAGAAAAAGAAATGAAGGGGAGTTCAGAGTCTTCACAGACAAACAAAAATCTGATAGAATATGTTACCAAAAGACCAGAATTACTAAAGGCAGTGCTGCAGCCTGAATGGAAAAAACAAGGGTGAGAGACATGGAGAAGAGTTTAGAAGTAAAGATTATTAGAAGGGGTAAATTAAAGGGTAAAAAGCTAGACAATAGTATGATATGACAATAGAAAGCAAAAGGTTAAAATGGATGAAGTAAATAATGCCTTTACAGTAATAACATTGAATGTGAATGGAGTGAACTCCCAATCAAAAGACATAGATCAGTAGAGGTGATAAAAAAAAATGAGTCGTCTATATGCTGTTTACAAGAGACTCATCTCAGACATAAGGGCACAACCAGATTAAAGGTGAAAGGTTGGAAAAAGATAATCCATACAAATAATACCCAAAAAAGAGCTGGAGTAGTGATGCTAATATGGGACAAAATAGATTTCAAATGTAAAACTGTTATAAGGGATGAAGAAGGCCATTATATATTAATAAAAGTGGCAATTCACCTAATTCATCAAGAAGAAATACTAAGTATTTATTCACCTAACCTCAGGGTCCCAAGACACATGAGGCACACACTGGCAAAGCTGAAGGGAGAAATAGATGACTCTAAAATAATAGTTAGAAACTTCAATATACCACTTTCAGTATTGGATAGAACATCTGGACAGAAGATAAATAAAGAAACAGAGAGCTTGACTAATACAATAAATGAACTAGACTTAACAGACATCTATGGAAGACTGCATCCCAAAACAGCAGGATATACATCTTTTTATTTATTTTTTTAAAGATTTATTTTTATTTCTCTCCCCTCACCCCCCCCCCCCGCCCCAGTTGTCTGTTCTCTGTGTCTATTTGCTGCATGTTCTTCTTTGTCCGCTTCTGTTGTTGTCAGCAGCACAGGAATCTGTGTCTCTTTTTGTTGTGTCATCTTGCTGTGTCAACTCTCCGTGTGTGTGGTGCCATTCTTGTGCAGGCGGAACTTCTTTTGCGCGGGGACGCTCTCCTTATAGGGTGCACTCCTTGCATGTGGGGTTCCCCTACACCTGTGTGGCATGGCACTCCTTGCGTGCATCAGCACTGCAAGTGAGCCAGCTCCACACAGGTCAAGGAGACCCAGGTTTGAACCATGGACCTCCCATGTGGTAGATGGATGCCCTATCCACTGGGTCAAGTCCACTTCCCTCTACATTCTTTTTAAGTGCTCATGGATCCTTATCCGAAATAGATCATTTGTTGGGTCACAAGACAATTCTCAATAAATTTAAAAAGATTGAAATTATACAAAATATTTTCTCTAATCATAATGGAATGAAGGTAGAAATCAATAATGAATAGGAAAAAAAGATTCACAAATATATGGAGATTAAACAACATACTCTTAAATAACAAATGGGTCAAAAAGGAAATTGTAAGAGAATTCAGTACATTGAGATGGATGAAAAGGAGAACACAACATATCAAAACCAATGGGACATCACAAAGGCAGTACTGAGAGGGAAATTTATAGCCATCAATGCTCATATTAAAAAAGAAGAAAGAGTTAAAATGAAGACCCAACTACACACCTGGAGCAACTAGAAAAAGAACAGCAAACTAATCCCAAACCAAGCCAAAGGAAAGAAATAGTAAAGATCAGAGCAAAAACAAAAGAAATCACAAACAAAAAAATAACAGAATCAACAAAACCAAGAATTGGTTCTTTGAGAAGATCAACAAAATAAAAAAAAAAAAAACCTTAAGTAGACTGACAAAGAAAAAAAAAAGAGAGAAGACACAAATAAGTAAAATAAAAAATGAGAGGGGGGACGTCACCGCCAAACCCATCGAAATGAAAGATTATAAGAAGATACTATGAACAACTGTATGCCAAAAAAACCTAGAAAATGTAGATGAGATGGACAAATTCCTAGAAACACATAGACTACTTACATTGACCCTAGAAGAAATAGAAGACCTCAACAAATCAATCACAAGTGAAGAGACTAAATCAGTCACCAAAACCCCCCAAAAAATGAAAAGCCCAGAACCAGGTGGCTTCACAGGTGAATTCTACCAGTCATTCAAAGACAATCTAATACCGATCTTGCTCAAGCTCTTCCAAAACATTGACCAGGAAAAATGCTACCAAACTCATTCTATGAAGCCAACATCACCCTAATACCAAAACCAGATAAAGATACCACAAAAAAGAAAATTACAGACCAATATCTCTAATGAATATAGATATAAAAATCCTCAACAAAATATTTGCAAACAGAATCCAAAAGCATATTGAAAGAATTATATACCATGATCAAGTGGGTTTTATCCCAGGTATGAAAGGGTGGTTCAAGGCAAGAATATCAATTAGAGTAATAAATCACATTGAAAATTGAAGAAAATCTCATGATCCTCTCTATTGATGCAGAAAAGGCATTTAACAAAATACAGACCCTTTATTGATAAAAACACTCCAACAGATAGGAATAGAAGGAAGCTTTCTCAATATGGGAAATTGCATATATGAAAAACTATTATTATTCAATATTGTGCTAGAAGTTCTATCTAGAGCAATTAGGCTAGACAAAGAAATAAAAGGCACTCAACAGAAAAGGAAGAAGTGAAACTTTCACTATTCACTGATATTAAATGAAAAGCATAAATGAAAATCCTATAGCCAACATCATACTCAATGGAGAGAGGTTGAAAACTTTTCCACTGAGATCAGGAACAAGACAAAGATGCCCATTGTCACCATTACTATTCAACACTGTGCTAGAACTTCTAGCTAGGGCAGTTTGGCTAGACAAAGAAATAAAAGGCACCCAAATAAAAAAGGAAGAAGTAAAACTTGCACTATTCACTGATGACATGATCCTGTATTTAGAAAATCCTGAAAAATCCACAAACAAAGCTACTAGAATTAATAGACAAGTTCAGCAAAGTGGCAGGAAACAAGATTAATACACAAAAATCAAGTGTTTCTATACAATACTGATGTGCAATCTGAAGAGTAAAATCAGGAAAAAATCTCCATTTATAATAGCAACTAAAACAATCAAATATTTAGGGAGAAACTTAACCAAGGATATAAAGGATCCGTATTCAGAAAACTAAAAAACAATGCTAAAAGCAACCAAAGGAGACTTAAATAAATGGAAAGACATTCCGTGTTCATGTACTGGGAGACTAAATATCATTAAGATGTCAATTCTACCCAAACTGACTTACAGATTCAATGCAATTCCAATAAAAATCCCAAGAGCATTTTTTTGTGTGTGTGCAGAAATTGAAAAGCCAATAATCAAATTTACTTAGAAGTCCTAAGGAAGTTAGATATAGATCTAACATGTGACCCAGCAACCCCCTATAAGATATATCCCCAGAAGATCTGAGAGCAGTGATACGAACAGACATCTACACACTGATGTTCACAGAAGCATTATCCACGATTGCCAAAAGTTGGAAACAGCCCAGGTGTCCATCAATCGATGAATGGATAAACAAACTATGGTGTATATATATGATGGAATATTATTCAGTTGAAAAAAGAAATGAAGTCATGAAGCCTATGAATATATGGATGAACCTGGAGGACAACATGTTGAGTGAAGCAAGTTGGGCACAAAAGGATAGAGATTGTATGATTTTGGTATTATGAACTGAACATATTGAGCAAACTCATGGAGTTAATAGTGAGAATATAAGTACTAGAGAATAGAATGTGGCTTCAGAGAATGGAAAGCTAAGGTTTAACCTGTGTAGATTTGGTAAAAAAGTTGTTTGCAAATGTTTTGAAATGAATAGAAATGGTGAAAACATATAATAAGATTTGTAATTAGTAGCACTAACTTATGGATATGATAGTGGTTTATTTTCTGTTGTTTGTCTTTTTTTGGAGTAATGAAAATGCTCTACTATTGATTGAAGTGATGAATGCACAACTCTTTGATTATACCAAATGCCACTGATTGCACACATTAGATAAATTGCATGTTTATGAAAAAAAAAATAGTGTGTGTGTTAGAAGAAAAATACACCAAATGTAAGATATAGGCTATAGTTAATAGTAATACTTTGATGATGCTCTCTCATAATTTGTTACAAACGTTTCACAACAAATTAAGGTATTTGTGATAGAGTGATATATGGGAGCCCTGTATGATGTTATGCATATTTAATTTGTAAGTTCACAACTTTTACTATTTAGTTGTTCTTTATGTTTATTCATAAATGAATGCTATTCTTCAATAATTTTTTTAAATGTAGAAAGGAGCTTTCTGCTATGCATTCATGTTTTCATTTAGAACACCACTGAATTGACAGACTTCTGCGTAGAGACTGCTATGAAAACAGAATCAAATGGCTAATATTTGGAAGAATTTTCTAACAACAAAAGGTGTTTAAAAAACAAAAAAGAACAAATGCAGAGTAACACTGTCTCTGGCCATGTTCATGAAGAAGGCAGGCTATCATTTGCTCCTGCCCTGTAGCCTGGTCCAGACATCGGAGAGAATAAGCCTGCTGTTGCTGAACAACCACCATAGTTAGATTTTCCTAAATGCTGTCACTGGATTATGGAGTTAAGAGAGGAAACCTTTGTAAAGATCTCAAAGAAAATCTCCAAAATATCATTTTGAAACCTCAGATTGGTTATAATATTTGTGTCAACTTTTTAAATCCCTACCTGCAAATTTCTGAGTCACCTTACCTCAGATGTTTCAAACCCAACATATTGAAAATAAACACTTCAGCTCTCCCTTTAAGCCAGTTCCACTTTCTGTGTTTGCAATCAATGAAAGAACACAGTCATTCCCAACCAGGAATCTGGATGTCTTCCTGTAATACTCCCATATCCAAACACTTACCAATTCCTATTTGATTTTATCTACTAATCTCATCTGGCAGAACCATTGCTCACCCTCTCCTGGATCATAGTGGACAGGTGACATTCCTGTGGGGAGACTACCCCTCACCTGGTTCCACCTCCATTGGCAGGAGTGAAGGGGATGCTCCAGAGGTAGGCATGCTCCTGGTGAGACCCCCTGCTCTGTCTCCTCATACTCAAAGATAACTGGAGACATTGGTACTAATTCTTTAATTCTGTGTAAATCAGTTACCAGGAAATTCCACAGTCATCCATTATTACCTAGATTCTAGTATATGGCCCTTTGTTAGACAGAATCTCGGTGTGATCATCTTGACTAAGCCTTGAAAAGCCTGGGAATCAAACTGACCATAACCTATACCCCCTACTTCAAGAAGAATGAATTCCTCTCTCCATCCTCTGCTGATCCGCTCTTTGGCACAATGTAAATATCAAGAAATATTTATGAAGTTAATGTGGTCTTTTCACTTTGCTGGTGTGATAGCAGGCAAAGACTTGTCCTCTTTGCCTCAGTTTCTTAATCTGTAAAATGGGGATAATAATACAACCTACCTCATAGGGTTATTGTAAGAATTAAACAAGTAATAAAAAGTAAGGTCTTGGGAAATGGGGGAGGCTCGACCAGTTGGGCAGCTGCCCACTGCATGGGAGGTCCAGGATTCAGGTTCTAGTGCCTCCTAAAGAAGACAAGCAGATGCTGTACCTGCCACAATGAGCTAGACACTGCACCCATCACAAAGAACAGGCACCTAAATGAGCAGACCCTGCAGCCCAGTATCACCGGACACTTGCCTCCCATGTGGGAGGTCCTGGGTTCAGTTCCTGGTGCCTCCTGGAGAAGGTGAGCAAACAACCACCAGACAGATTAGAGAACCATCTAGGGGAGGGCAAGGATAAAAATAAACAAATAAATAAAGAAGTAAATGAATCTTAAACACATACACATAAAGGAAGCTGTCTTTTTGATCCTCCATGTGAGGGAAAGGAGAGAGGACTCCAGTTTCATTTACTGCTGCAGAAAGGCCTAGAAGCCCCAAGAGGCTAAGAGAGGCCCCAGAGACTGTAATCATCAGAGGACAGAGGCACAGAGGGAGGCCACAGATGGAATGGATAGATGGAGCAGTTCAAGGCTGAGGAAATGTGCCTGATCACTACGTGGTAAGAGGCCAAGATTACCAGTTGCTAACTTTGGTGAGAAAACATCTTATATTAATATAAGGTAATATTCATTAGTTCTTGGATTAGGACATGGACATTTATGAGCAATTCTTATCAAGCCTGCCACTCCAGGGGACCCAACATCTATAGCATCAACTCCTGGGAAAAGGCCATCTTTCTCCATCCTGTAAGTGATGAGGCAGCAGCTCTCTGACACACTGTGTGGTACTCAATTTGAAAGGCACTTTTGAAACCAGGCAGGCACTCAGACCTGAGTTCAAATCCTGATCCACTTGTTAGCTCCGTACCTGTACACATGTTAAATGTACAATTTCTAATCCTCAGTTCCCTTAGCTATAAAATGAAGACAGTAACATACTCTGCACACTTATGGAGAGATTGAAGATAAAGTATATAGCACTGTGGCCAGCAAATAGTAACTGGTGCTTAATACATGAAGATTTGGAAGATTTCTAGGGAGCTTCATGTAAGTGGAAGTGGTACTGTTCCCCAGCCTTGTGTGCAGGTTGGGTGGTGTCTTGAAGGGTACTTATCGGGTTATTAAAAAATAAACAATATTGCAAACTATGGACTATAGTAAATAGTACAATGATAATATTCTTTCATCTATTTTGAGAAAAGTACCACACTAATATAAAATGTTAATAATGAGGGCAGGATATGGCAATTCTGTATTTGCTGCCTGACTTTTCTGTAAATCTGTATTTCAAAAAAAATAATAAATAAAAAGTTCTCCATATAAAAAATAAATGAATAAATCTTAAAAAAGATAAAGAAAGGTCTTAGGATATGCCTGGCATACATTAAGTGATATGAGTTGCAATTATCAGTATTTTAAAGTTATTTAAAGTGGATAATGGGTACAGGTCTTTTTTATAATAGGAAATATTAGAGTATTATTAAATATCAAGTGAAGAGTCAAATAGAGACAGAAACTAATGAATCAGGAGTAAGAGAGAACAATTGCTGACATCAAATTCTGAAGAAGTCTGATAGAAAGGAAATAGAAAGAACATGAGGAGGACTGGCCTTAAAAAAGAGGAAAGTTTTCTCTTCAATTGAAACAAGGAGGAAGGAAGACTGGGTGAGACACAGATAAGTTAGTGTACAAGTGGTGGTAAGTTGAAAGCGTTCCTGTCTGTGATAGCTACCAAATTCTTTGTGGAATAAAAGTGTGTCAGATGCTAAAGCTAAAGAGTCGGAAAGAGAACAGAGGTTCAGTAGATACGAACAAGTTGGAAATTGTCTTTGTTGAGAACTGGAAAGCCAGATAACACTGAATCACAAGGCTGCACTGAGGGCTCTTTTGAACTGACTGATTATACAATTCTCAGCTAATTATCACTGGAAAACCAAAAGACCTCTAGTATAGACCCAGTCTAACTCGGAAACCATGGATTCCAGTCCTCTGAAAAGTAGGAAAGCATTGGCTTTGTTGTTTTACTCTTTAAGATCTTCTCTTGGTTCCTCTTTTAATGGACCATCCCAATGCTTGTTTCCATTACCTTCCCCCTTTGACTTCTGGTGCATTTACTTACGCCTGCTTTGTGGAAACAATTCAAGCAATCGGCAGGAATGCATCAAGGTTTCAGTCCATTCATTAGCAAATGTCTAAATCACACTTTAGCAAATCTTTTATTCTGAACAAGATGGAAGGCGTGTCTCAAGATGCTCCTTATCTTTTTAAATAAATGATTACTTTTGAAAGTTTGGAACCCTACCAGGCTAGGTTCTCTGTTTGCTAATATGAGGGAAAGACAGCTATGGTAAGGATACTGAAGTCCAGACTGGACAAAAATAACAAATGGAAAAATGAACTATTTCTAGTGCACTATTTTAGAAATAATGACTATGAATACCTTTTGGAAGATATCCATATATCAGGAAATAAAAACTCAGAACAAACGAACTCTTGGTGATCTTTTTCTTTATCAAGTCTTAATGGGTCTTAATTAGGAATTCAGGGTCACAATATTTATTGAGTATTCAATGCATGGAAAACCTTATATTTGGCAAATTTTAAAGGTTTTAGCAAAAAAAAAAGATAATTGTAAAAACATATCTGCAACCAATTAAGACACACACATGCTTTCAGAATGCATTAGTGGAATGACTAAGGTCAAGAAGATAAGGATACTTAAAATTCTGAATTTATATTGAGAGCTTTTTTGCATGAAATGGTCAGATACCTAAAATTATTATACTTAATTTCTTTCTCTTATCAATACAGAATACAGCTGAGTTTTATTAATACAACTCACATCTAAATCTGTAGCTTAAAAGGGGCTAACAGAAAGTTTGACTGAAAAGAGGGAGGAAGTAAACCATCATTTTACTTATTTTTAGAACATGAAAAAATTAGTAGTGTATTTCACAAAAATCCCTTAGTTTGTTTGGAAGTGATGACAACTGAATCACAATGTTTCTGGATTGAGCCAAAGCTTTATTGTTAAGCTCCTCTGGCTTCAATAAGACATGTCATGCATTATATTGTTTCCTCCTATCATATTTTAAATCTTTACTTTAAGCCAAAATAGGAAAAAGTGTCAACAAGGAGAAAGAAGCAAAATCCAAAAGACCATTAAGTCAAAAATAGATCTTACCAAATATTTTAAGTATAGTCTTTTATTCTTATATCGACTGTAAATTATATAGTTTAAAGTAATGTGGATGAGATGAGAAACTCCCTCCATTTTTACACACAAACATAAAAGTAGAGTAGGGAGAGAAAGAAAAATCTGAGCCCAAAGTTGAGAAGGAGAGGGTGGAGAGGGGTGGAGAACGAGGTGAAATGTGTTCCCGGTCTTCTCCTGAGAGCTATAATTTTATTCCCTTCATTTTAAGTGGGTGAAAACTGTTCCTCTCACCCACCTCCAACCTTGCCTACCAGTCTTTTTCATACATTTTTCCCTTCTGAGGAGAGGCGTGACTGTAGTCAGAGCTGGTACTGGAACAGGAAAGAGCAGAAAGAGAAACTATTTGCAAGCATCTGCCCTCCTAATTTGACCCTAATACCTTAATGCCAGAATTCCACAAGACAGAAAGCCTTACTGAAGAATCTATTTGATGTAAAAATGGACCAAACTCTGTATAAATAATTAAATCAATTCAAATCAAGCTAATATTATGTGAACAATATCTGTCTTTGTCTAAGTACCTATTTATCTCCCTTATTCAATTCAACTTGAATATACCAAGTTTATATTTCTAAGAGAAATCAGATTATTATTCCTATTCAGTTCTCAGTTACATTCTCTCACAGTATGAAATAGCCTCTTATAGTAAATGTGGCTCTTTGAGAAGAAGACACATTCTTTCAGGTTTCTAGGTTGCCATTTAATGTGTAACTATAGCCAATATGACAGCACCTCAGAATAATATAACATTTTCCTTGCCTTCTGTGATTTAAAAAACACTTTCTCTTGTAGCACCATATTATCCATTGGAAATGGTTATGCTCATTTTTGCTTATTTTATGTTCATTTCACAGATTATAGCTGGATCTATGAATAGATAAATGTGTTTTCACCTTTTGATGTCCAGTGGAATATCTGGTACATTGTTTGTACCCAGTAAATATCTGTTGTATGAAAATTTAAGAAAACAGCTTTATTATCAACAATTTCAGAGGAGGCTTTGGTCTGAATATTCATGATCTTTCCTACTGGTCAATAAGTGAGAAAGAGCTCTAAAATTATTGCTGTTGTGGAGATGGCTAGCTTCCCCCAATATTTGTTCTCTCCTTTTTTCCTCATAACAGAATCTTAAAAAAAACAACAACAACACCTGGTCACATGGTCCCCAGGATAAAAACTGAACTGCCCCTCTTCTCTTTCAGTTAAGTTCATATGATTAGATTCTTGCCAATGGGAGGCAAGCAGGAATAGTATGAGCAACTTTGGAGGTACCTTTCTCTTTCCTCTTCCTCCTTGCCTTCAGATGCAATGTGAACATGATTGGAGGTGGACCTTGAGGTGGAAATGGAATGCTTCCTATGGCAAAACTAACAGTTAGAAAGAAATGGATCCCTAATGATCACAGAGCTGCCAAAATGTGAGAATGAAATAAACTTTTATCAATTTTTATGTCACTCTTGAGTTGTTACATAACTCAGAGCCAAAATTTAACCCTAAATATTATATTTCATATCAATACAGAGAAAATAGAAACATACCATAAAGTTCTTAATTGATAAAATATTATATAGTATAAAAGCAATCTGTGAACCAAAACCTGGTATAAGTTACACTAATTTGTCAAACTCTGAACTCAATCCAAATATTTAGACTTCATTTAATAAAGTATTCAATGAATCATATTTTCTTCACATCTACTAAATTCCCTTCTCTTATAAATAGTGATATCTATAAAGTATGGCAGGGTTTACATCATATTTTAATACTCGTTCATTTGATTGTTATGCTCAACAAGAAAGGTAGGTATGATTCCTTTTATTTTTACTTTACTGATGAATGAAACATTTTCATTGATTAAATGATTTTCTCAAGATGAGGAACAAGGGCAGAGTCAGGATCCAACTTTATGCCTTTTGATTTATTTCAGGTCTCTTTGGCTTTCCTTTACACTAGTTGAATTGGTAATGACTTAGCTCTTCTAAAATTATTAAATTGGAATAGATACAGACTTTCAAAACTTCTAGCTAAACTAAATTTTCACTTTGTTCCTTATTGTTGCTGTTCAACATTGCAACCCCAGAATTGAGCCATGAGCCTGTCTTGTGTTAAGAAATAAAAACATAGTTGCTGAATGAATGAGTGAGTGAACCAGTGAATTACTGGATGAAGGGGCACTTTCCGTCTTTGCATTTCAATATTTATAGTTATCGATGTGCCTGGCTTTTCTCCCTTAAAGTAACCTTCCTGGGGAGCAGGTGTAGCTCAGCGGTTGAGCCCTGCTTCCCATGTGCAAGGTTCTGGGTTCAATCCAGCTACCTCCTAAAAATAATTTTTTAAAAAAAAAAAAAAGCTCTATGAGTTACATCATTAAAAAAAATAATAAAGTAAACTTCCTGATAAAGTTCTATTTCCAATTCATTTCTCTATATGTTACCATGCCTAACACACAGGTTTCTACACTAATGTTTGTGAATTTAAAGAATGCATGAAAATGCAATAGTATTCTTTTTTTTTTTTTCCTTCTCTCCATTAATGAGAAGAGGCAACATGTTAGTCTATGTATGATTGAGATTGGAGACTGGATTAAAGGCAAAGCATGATAAATGTAAGTGGTCTTGATTTTAAAGAGAAATTATGTATTGAATGGGAATACATCAGGACATCAGTTGAACTTTGTAGTTAATAATATGATGGTGTCAGATAATTCATTGATACACTCTAAAGTTTTGGGTTATAAAAGATTCATGGCAATTTACTACTTCATACTCTTGTCTCAATACCAAAATATATTCCAAATCAATGTTAGCACAATATTAGAAAGCCTGAAAAATAAGAGAGAGCTCTTTGGTCAAGGAAATACCCCACTGCAAATTATTGACATAAGTCTGAGGCCAACAAGTTAGCTAGAGTCACGCAAATGTGGCCAAGGCTGTAGGTATGATTCCCACATGGTTTTGTTTCCCTTCCCCCAGGCTTTAAATGCTGACTCACTAATCTTAATTGTCCCCAGGGTAAGTGGGAAGGAGCCTATGTGTAGAAAGGTAAATTTCTAACTTTAGCTCTAGAAAAGAGATTTAAAATTAGTTAGGAACATCACTTTTATATCTGAAAGGAAGCAATTTGCAAATGTGAAAGATGATCTTACAATTCTAAGAAGGAACTCACATTCAATCAATCAGGAATCATTGTTAACCAGCAATGTAAATTTTGTGAGAATAATAATAATCACGGTGGGTAATAATGGTTTCATGGCACTATCACAATTTGAATGCCTTATGATAAACAATCAGAGAAGGCTTGCATGATGTCTTTTTGTTTTAGGATTAAGAATATTAAGAATAAGTATAATTTAAGAAAATTGTATTTTCAATGTCAATCAAAATCCCTGGGTGCTTTTTGTTTGTTTGTTTTTAATTTGTTTTGTTTTGAATGACTGCTATTGTCAGGCATTGTGCTAGGGATTTTGCCTGCATTATTTTCAGTTTTTACAATAGCCTTTCCAGGAGGTAATGCTGTTTGTTATTATTACCACTACACAGATAAGGTTCAGATAGATTAAGAATTATGATCAAGGCTTGGTAAAATGTAACAAGCCATGCTGGGATTCAAACTCAGGCCTATCTAACTGTTCAGTCCATACTAACTATATGACCCTCTACCCTCTCTTGTATAGTTGAAAATTATTGATTCATATATGGTCTACAGAAGATTTGGAGAACAGAACGTGCTAGAGTCAGAACCCTTCATTCTCAAACAATTGTAGAAAATAGACTAGATCATGGCTTCAAAACTGAGAATGCTTATAGAAAACTCTCACCTTTCTTTTGAGGCAGATAAAGTGAGACAAATGAAGAAATGTTGTGCTTATGAAGACATGACAAGTCAGAGAGGGTGTCAAAGCTAGATTCATTGCTAAGTTCTGCACAGTTAACTGCTGCATTCAATATGGTAAAAACAAAGCAGTAAAAGAAACAATTGGTCATATAATTTTGAACATATAACTTTGACAAAACCTAACTGTCATGGAAGCAAAACTAAAACTATTACATGTGTTTAATATAGCTAAGATTCCAAATCAATATAGCTAAAATATAAAGAAGACAGAAAGTTATAGTGTCTAAGATATTTAGTTTCATTTTAATTAAGATTTAGTATCTCTAATGTTTCTACACTCCACTCCCACCTCTAGTAGGAAAAGACTCTAAGAGATATATTATCCAGGAAAAGAGAGACTATGTAAATTCATTTGTAAAATATATCTTTAAATATATATGTTTATTTTATGTGGATGCCATATTTTTGTTCTTATTTGAAGGCTGTAGAAAATAAATGGGGTTTTCCATGATGATTTAATTATTCATTCAAAATAATTGAGAAGAAAGTCTACAACTTCAACAACGAAAGGATAAAAAAATTGTCTTGCTTTGCTATTCTGTTATATAAACCAAGGGTGGTAAGAATTTGGTTCAACTTGGAAATTAGAATTAAGTGTATAACCTTGATTTTTAAAAACTTTAAAAAAAGTTTCTGCTTGGCGGCGGACTTGGCCCAATGGTTAGGGCATCCGTCTACCACATGGGAGGTCCGCGGTTCAGACCCCGGGCCTCCTTGACCTGTGTGTAGCTGGCCCACGCGTAGTGCTGATGCATGCAAGGAGTGCCTTGCCACAAAGGGGTGTCCCCCGCGTAGGGGAGCCCCACGCGCAAGGAGTACACCCTGGAAGGAGAGCTGCCCAGCGCGAAAGAAAGTGCAGCCTGC
Organism: Dasypus novemcinctus; assembly: GCF_030445035.2. Lineage (NCBI taxonomy): Eukaryota > Metazoa > Chordata > Mammalia > Cingulata > Dasypodidae > Dasypus > Dasypus novemcinctus. Next base: position 40,565,488 of record NC_080683.1, on the reverse strand, counting down.
CCAGGAATGGTGTCGCACACATGGAGAGCTGACACAAGATGATGCAGCAAAAAGAAACTGTGCTGCTGACAACAACAGAAGCGGACAAAGAAGCCGCAGCAAAACAGACACGGAGAACAACAACAGGGATGGGGGAGAGGGGAGAGAAATAAATAAATAAATAAATATTTTTTAAAAAAAGTTTCTGCTTAGAATAAGATTTTGGAGGAAGAAAAGCATAGAAAGCTGTTTTAATTTCCTAACTGCTAACACAGATACCGTACAATGGGTTGGCTTATCAACAGGAATGTATTGGCTCATGGTCTCAGAGACTAGAAGGCTAGATTTCTTCAGGGGTTGCTACCTTCTGGCTGGCCAGCAATTTTGGGGGTTCCTTGGCTTTTCAGTCACATGGCAATGCACCTGGAGGTGTCTTGTTCCACTGACTTCCAGCTTCTGGCTGCTCCCATGTCTTCTCTCTCTGTGCCCTTCCTTTTGAGGTCTCCAGAACTAGGGCTGAAAGCATCCTAATTTAGTTGGGCCACACCTTATCTGAAGCAACCTCATCAAAAGCTCTACTTACAATGGGTTCACACCCACAGTAATGGATTAAGACTAAGAACATGTTTTTTTCTGGAGTACATAATTCAAAGCTACCATAAAAGGAAAGTGAAAGCAGATGAAAGTCTAAGGTGAACCCACAATAGTGTAAGATCCCTGACTACTTGGAGAGGCTCTGAGGCTTAAAAAGTAGTCTAGGTCAAAGAAAATATCTTCCAGAAAAGGATTATCATTTACAGGAGGTAATTATTAGTAAACAAAAATGGTGTATTAATTTATGATGTAGCCAAATTCCAAATTTTTGATAAATAAAAGCTACTCTTCCCAGGCCTTCTATTAAACAAAGAATCCTTTAGAGGTAGGTACTTTTCTGTTTGTCTTTTTGCTTTTTTAAAGATTTATTTTTATTTATTTCTCTCCCCTTTCCCCCCATTGTCTGCTGTCTTGTGTCCATTGGCTGTGTGCTCTTCTGCATTCGCTTGCACTGTCAGACGGCACTGGGAAACCACATCTCTTTTTTGTTATGTCATCTTGTTACATCAGCTCTCTGTGTGTGCGGTGCCACTCCTGGGCAGGCTATGTTTTTTTTTTTCACACAGGGCAGCTCTCCTTGCAGGGTACACTCTTTGTGTGTGGGGTACCCCTTCACGGGGGTACCCCTGTATGGCATTGCACTCTTTGTACATGGCAGCATTGTGCATGGGCCAGCTTACCACACAGGTCAGGAGGCCCTGAGTATTAAACTCTGGATCCTCTATATGGTAGGTGGACACTCTACCAGGTGAGTCATGTTCACTTCCTGAGACAGGTAAGTTTTAAGTACAATTTTTAAATAATGCAGGGAAAATATGTCTGCCATTATGTAAGAGGGAAGAGCCACAGTAAAAATGAGCAGAAAAGAAAGAAAAGCTTGAGATGAGATAGAATACAAAGGATTCAAATGATATAAGAGGAACTAAATAAAGGTCGAAATTTTGTGAGAGGGAAGCATGTTGAATGTGAGGGACCACTGGCCATGCATGGTGTATTAGTCAGCCAAAATTGTGCTGATGCAAAATACCAGAAATCTGCTGGCTGTTATAAAGGGTATTTCTTTGGGGTAGGAACTTACAGTTACTAGGCCATAAAGCATAAGTTACTTCCCTCACCAAAGCCTATTTCCATGTGTTGGAGCAAGATGGCTACCAATGTCTGCAAGGGTTCAGGCTTCCTGGGTTACTCTGGGCTCAGCTCCTCTGTTTTCTCCACAAGGTCAGCTGTAGACTATGAGCCTCTCTAGACTTTGCGTCTCTCTACAAGGTCAGCTATAGACTATCAGATGAACAGCACTGTCTCTCTCCCTGGGTTTCTGCCATTTCTAAGGAGCTGTCTCCATTCTTCTGTGTTCTTCTCCTGGCTCAGGGCCTCTCTTCCCAGGGCTTGCTTCTCTTTCCTCTGTGTGCTTACTTCCTGGGGCTCCAGCTTAAGACTTCAGCATCAAACTCCAACACTGAAACTCCAGCATCAAAACTCCAACATCAACAACCCTCCAACTCTGTCTTTTGCCATGCTTTTTGTCTGTGAGTCCCCACCCACCAAGGGGTGGGTCTAAACATCTTAATGACATGGCCCAATCAAAGCCTGGATCATAACTTAATCATGCCCAGGTACAGGCCAGATTACAAACACAATCCAATATCTATTTTTGGAATTCACAACTATATCAAACTGCTACACATGGCACAGTCAGCGGAAGGGGAAGGGGCTTAGTATTACTGAGTGCCTAAATGTTTGGTCATGAGTGATTGTCATACTAGGTCCACAAAGGAGTAAGGACACATAAAGTTCCAGGGGCCATAAAGCAAAAGTAAATATACTTGGAAAGTGGTGGAGAATCTGAGGGGCCTTGTAGGAAAAGTAAATATACTTGGAAAGTGGTAGAAAAGCAATTCAAACCATGAGCTCTCTCTGCTAAGTAAAGATCTTTCTATTTTCTTTATATAAGGGGGGAAAAAACTAGTGACAGAAATGATTCATGTAAAATATGCAATTTGACAGACATCTATTTTTTTAAATGTATATTTTTCTTATTAAAATAGGCATGCATCATAAACAAAAGTGAATTTTCTATTTTGAGTCCAACTGTATGTATTTTTATTATTAACTTGCTTGGTTACTTCTCCCATTTTTAGGAGTTCTAATATAACAAATGATGCTCTTCTTTCTCAGTGCATCTTGTATGACTTGCAAACCATTGCAGCAGTTTGATATTATTGATGAATTCCAAAAAGAAATATTGGATTATGTTTGTACACTGGTCTTTTCCTCCTGGGCATTTTAGAGTGTATTAAACTCAGAGGTTTTACTTTTACTTCGTTAAAACAATGATGAAGGCTTTGATTGGGCCACATCAGTGGGATGTTGCATCCCTGCCCCCTAGGTGGGCAGGGACTCACAGAGAAACTGTACTTCAGAGAAGGGGGGTTGGACTTTTGAGCTGGAACCCCAGGAAGTAAGCACACAGCAGAGCCAAAGAGCTGAGCCTGGAAAGAATCAAGCCCCAGAGAGAGACAGAACCAGTTACTTGATAGTCTACAGCTGGCCTTTTGGAGAGAGGCAAAGCCTAGAGAGCCTCATAGTCTACAGCTGACCTTGTGGAGAAAACAGCAGCTGAGCCTGGAGAGAAATACAGGCTCATGAAGAGAGGAACCCAGGAAGCCTGAACCCTGGCTAACATCGACAGTCATCTTGCTCCGGCACATGGAAATAGATTTTGGTGAGGGAAGTAAGTTATGCTTTATGGCCTGGTAACTGTAAGCTCCTACCCCAAATAAACATCCTTTATAAAAACCAACTGATTTCTGATATTTTGCATCAGCACTCCTTTGGCTGACTAACACAACCACCATTTGAAATTGTTCCATTTTCCTTTCATTTAAAGTCTATGATATGTAACTTTTTTTTTTTCCAGCTTCAGCAACCTGATTGCTTAGGGTGAAAAGTTCAGAACTATTATCACTTTTGCTTCCCTTATACCTTAATGATAGGAAACGAGGGTACTTTTAGGAAGCTGTACATCAAAAAGCATCCTCTAAGCATGTTTCCTTAAGTTCTTCTATTTGGTCTGTAGTATGGAATGAACAGAAAGTATGAAATAATTTACATAGCAAACTTCCTTTAGCATTTATTGGGTTGGTATATAGTGATTCTATTAGCTTTATACCTTGACAATCTCCCTCCACTGCAAACAACCATGACCTCCACTATCATCACAACTCAAAGCACCAAGGGTTCTGACCATATGCTTCAGTTTCTTCTTGATGAAAGTCAGAGAGATGGGAGTTAGAACAAATGTTGTTTCAATGTGGCAAGACTATTAATATAACCAAACCCTGATTTTAGCTTCTTGACACACACTTTTGCTTCCTTCTTGTCCATCTTTTTAAGATGGGCAAGAAATTTTCAGAGAAGAACAATGTCTATACACAGATCAGTGTTAAACCTCTTGGGGAATCAAAGATCCATGGGATACCTTGAAGGTGAAGATGACAAGTTCAGAGGATCGATTCAGATTTTTCTGCAGTGGGCCCTATAAAGCATCGTCACTCAGTCTCTTATCTCCCTCATAGGAATGGTATGAAGAAAACATGGCATAATTCAAGCATCTAGATATTGAAGTACAAGCTTAGTAAATAAGGAAAATAATTTTTTTAAGGAAAATTATTTATTTACCAGGAAAATGACTGTCCATTTCCTAAAAACTCAGCAAGAACATGACTATTCACTTCACATGTAGTAATTTTCAAATAATATGTTTCTATCACCTCCTGCACTGGAACATTACTTGAGCGGAAAGACCCTCTGTCTCATAATTATCTGGCATGTGTAGGGCTCAGATTTCCAAGGAAGACATCAGTTCATATTAACATTTGAAAAATGTTGCCATGTCCCAAAATGGGAATGTGGGAGATAGGGAGAAGTGGGATAAGCAAACAAAACTAAAATAAGTGAGTAAATAATGATGAGATAGAAACACTGCTGAGTCTTTTGTTTGCATTGCAATGTGGCTAGGAAATAACTATTCATACTCATTATTCATCATGATTAACTTTCATGGGTCTATTTAATTCCTTGAAATTTATAATGCAATTCTGTCAATTGTACTTAGTATAGCCATTAAAATAATAAGTCTCTCTTACTTTGGATTTTCATCAATTTAGTTAATATAGATTTTATGACAAAACATTCCAGGTTTGGTGGCAGTCACCAACAAAGCACATTGTTTAAAATTCACTGTTTACAAAATTCATTGTTTAGCCTGGATGAAAATAGAAGCAGTATGAGTAACAAGTAAACAAACTAGCTGGAAGGTATTGCAAACTATTTTATATTTACACACAGGATGTGACTAGTCCATAAAGTGGGATATATGTACTCTCTGATTTTTCCCCAAGATGTCAACAAGATTTCTAGTTATAGACATTGTCTAGTGTGTTCCCTCCCCCCACTTGTGACGAAGTGCACCATGTCAACATTTGGAATAGAGCAAACAATTAGAGACCATAAATATAAACAATCAACTCTTCATGGCATTGGGGTTGATTATATGGTTTGCAGTTTATTGACTTTCCTTCACTGACTCCATTGAGATTGGTCCAGCTACTGCCAAAAGGGCAAGTAGAATGTTGCAGATCTTTAATAGCTCAGGTGTGATTGTTTGAATGTGGGAATTTCTGTTAACAGGATGGAGAAGCTTTGTCATAACACCTGCAGTCCTTCTAGTCACCTCTTAGTCTTTTTCCCTTTCCTCCCACTATTGATTGTAAGGTGTTAAATATTACTGTTTCCAGGTAGCCTGCCCTTTTTATCAGTCTTTGAATCAATTTGCCCATTCTCCCCTTGATACTCTATGCAAGTCTGCTCCTGTTGTGAGAAGGCTCAAGATTTTCCAGCTGCTCTTTCTGCATTGTCTGGGAGATGAAGTTCAATTTGGAGATGGTGGGGGAAGCAGGATGCCCAATTATTTAGAACTGAAGGCCAGATTCCTCAATCCAGCTCTACAGCCACAATCTTGATCTAAGGATTAAATCTGTTTTTCATTTGGAGGCAATATGATGACTACCTTAGAAATGCTGGCTTAAAATCACAAGAAAAGCAACTATTGATCACATCAGAAGCTCTATTATTTTGTTTCTGTTGTTGCCTTGTTATATACAGATTAGATCAGGATTTCAGAGATCCCTGTGTCTACTGACTTGGATAATTGAAAATTGGCTGTAGTTTTTAGTAACATTAGACAGTAAAGTTGATTACTTTCTTATTCCCTCTATGACCAAATCTTGGCAGTGTCTGCTAGGTCCAGTCAGTGAGCAGGATTGCTGCAGGGAGAGAGCATTACAAGCAAACACACAAGGCAGGAGTGGGAGAACATCACCAAATAGACCCTTTGTTTCTCTCGGTAACAGCTCTCGGTGATGAGCTGGACAGGTGATATAAAATATGTTGTTTCGTCACTCAAATCAAGGATTATTTTTTAAAACATAAACTTATTTGCTAGAAGAAAGAATCAAGGAACAGATGTCAGCTATATAGCAGGTACTTTTGCATTCCAGGAAAAAACCAACCAACCAACCAAACCTAGGAATTGAATTGTTATATAATGCAGGCAGTATTTCCCCTCAAGCATTATCAAGAGACCAATTGTGAACATTTCCAGCCCCACTGCATGGGTTTTATCTTCATTATATAAGTACCATATGTGTAAATCTTATTTTAAGAGTTAGCAGTGCACTGCCCTAGTAGAATGACACGTGAAAAAGATCCAATGTGGGAAGTGTCAGAGATGATTGTAGAGAACCCAAAGGCTGCAGCTTGCCATCAAAGACTATATTAGGTAAGACACAGCATTTAGTTGAATCACTATCACTTTCCTGCCCCTCTGCCTGGTGTGATGAAATATTCCACTTCTATTTTTCTCCATCTGTCCTATTTACCTTGTAATTCCACATGCAAATTTAGGTACAGCTAAATATATAATGCCTTTTGAAATATGACTTATGAAATATGCACGTGTTAGGAAAAGATTTAGATTGTCAGAAAACATTTTATACTTCTGAATCTATCTTTGTAATGGGACATATTCTCTTTAGTTCAGATCAATGTGGCCAAAATTATACTGAACATATCACTGCAATCCAATGCTTTTAAAAAACTTTTTAAACAAGCTATATCAATCAGAGTACAGTCAGGGAAACAGATACCTCTCTAGGTGTTTTATTTGAGGGAATTTAAAACAGGGAATTGGTCAAAGAGGTGATAGAAGAGAGAAGACAAATGGGACAGTGATATAACTCAGAGATTGACAATAGTAGGAAAATGCTACCTCTATTATCCTGGCAAGATCCCTTCAAATCTTTAGACTTGGGTCCCCTGCTCATGCTTTAGATGGCCCCACGGTGGTCTCCCCAACAGAAAGAAACTTCTGGGTCAGGATGATATACCCACCCATATTCCATAGCCCATGCTCCAGGTGTATAAGTCCTTAGTCTTTAGACAGAAGTCTCTAGACTTCACCCACTTGAGTAGGGGCTTTCCCCTCAGGGGCTTTCTCCTGCGTCTATCTTCCCTTCAGCAGCATAGATCTCTAGGACTAACAGGTGGCCAAAGAGGGGCAGCTGTTTGGGGTAGTGGGTACAACCTAGACCAGCTGGAGTAAGGAAAACATCTTGGTTTCTCCATTCAGAAGATTCTCAGTTCCTGGACCACAAGGATAGGAAGGACTGATAGGTGGGTAAGAAGCCAAGCACTGGGTGTGAGAAATATTGAGCCCCCACTCTACTCATAAAGAGGGAGAGAAAATGGGTGATTATTCTATGGTTTTCCCAAACAAGTGATTAAAAATTTTTTTTTTTTTTGTCATTGTGGAGGTGTATTTGTCTAGGTAGGAAAATGGAAACTATTTTAGTGGTTTGATAATTTGATTTACAAGTTTTAAATATTGGATATAAACGTGTGGGCCCTTTTGTACTCTTGCCCTGGGCCCTATAAATGTTGGGGCAGCTGCGGCCAGCTAATGGAGCTAGACCCATGGAGGGGAGCTGCCAGGAGAAATATGGGACCACGACAGAAGGGGCAGCTCAACAGGAGTCAGAATCAGAGGAGATATAGCCACTCTAAGCATAGAAAAAGGTTGAGAGAAATATCCTAATGTGACACCTGCTTCTCCTTCTAGTTTTCCTCAGTGCTTTCCACTGGTGAAATATGCACAGAAGCCAGAGTCCTAGGAAGTCTGAGAAATTCAATTCCTTATGACCCGGAGCATAGTAAAAGGGTTGGGAGTGGAAGTGAGGATAGACAAAAGATGCCATGTGAAACAAAGAAATTAATGAATTCTTTTGTAGGCTCCTCAATTTGGTTCAGAGTTCAGAGATTCTCTGAGTGCAAAGAATACATACTATGAGTGCTGGTTTGCCTTTTGTGGACCCCATACCTGTGCCTGTAAACACAGCATTGATGGGATCTTTTGATTAGATTCTGTTAAGGAGCATTGATTAAATCACTTGATTAAATGGCTTTAGGACCTTCGATTGGACTATGTCAGTGAGGTATGACTCAGGTTGGGTCCCCACCCTCTTGCTAGGGTCTTCTATAAACTGAACACAGGAAGCAGAAATATACAGAGAAAGATAATTACCATTTTGGTCCTGTCATGGGAGAAAGAAGGCAGAGACAGGCCGCCATCTTGCCTTGCCACATGATGGGACTCCAGGATCTACCAGCAGCCAACCTTTGCTGAAACAGCATTTCTGATGATGCCTTGGTCTGGACATTTTCATAACCTCAGAACTGCAATTTTTTTATCCTAATAAATTCCCTTTATAAAAGCTAACCTAGTTCTGGTAATTCTACATTGACAACCTTAGTAGACCAAGACACTATGCCTTTCTTTGTCTTAACCATCACTTGTTTTCTGAATATAGGAAGGAGAATTGGGGTGATCTGGAGAAAAATTTGCAACATCTTACTGAACCTCTTGTTAACAGTTATTTATTCCACCATCTCTGTAAATGTTTGTCACGAGGTTAGGGACAGCTACAGACCTAACTCACTGAAAAAAAACACAATAAATGCAAGGCTGGGCAGCTTCTCTAAAGTGGGCTTCAGGTTAAGGACTACAGAAAATATTGTTGTGAGTAATCCTATTCTGAATATTAAAAATAAATTCAGTTACTGGGAAGTGGATGTGGCTCAACCAGTTGGGCCTACCACATGGGAGGTCCTGCGTTCTGGTCCCAGTACCTCCTAAAGAAGATGAGCAGATGCCCCACCTGCGGCAATGAGCTAGACATGGCAACTGGCTGCAAGCCACTGCAACAAGCTAGACACTGCACCCACAGCAAAGAGCAGGATGCCGCAACCCACTACAACAAGCTAGGAGCTGCACCTGCCCAAACAAATTAGATGCCAGAAGCTAGCAGATGCCACAGCCTGCAGAGAGCAGATGTGGTTCAGGCTGCTGGGCACTTGCCTCCCATGAGAGAGGTTCTGAGTTCAGATTCCAGTGCTTCCTGGAGAAGATGAGCAGACACAGCAAGCAAAGAAAAAGCAGACAGACAAGCGAACCATGGGGGAGGGAGGGACGTTAAATAAAATAAAATAGAAAAATAAATAAATAAATTAATTAATTAATGCAGTTACCTAGTGCTGACATTATTATAAAAGTTGGAATTGATCATCAACATTATCACGTAACTCAGAAGCAGCTGGATGTTGTGGAAAAACCCTGGATTTCTACATTCGAATCTTAGTTCTCTCACTTGTTAATGATTATTGTATTTCAGGAATTACTAAACCTACTTGAGCCTCAGTTCTCTCTTTCAAATAAGGAAAATAACTTTAACTTTATTTAGTTGTGAGCTATCATTAATACATGTAAATACCCTAGCACATCTCTGTCATTTGGTAGATGCTCAGTTAAAGCTTAATAGTAAAGGTGATGGTGTTAATCACAGTAATAATAAAATGAGCATTGGTGGAATCTTAAGCCTTATATGAAGGAAGGCACATACCTAAAGGGCTAAAATAGTCCACAGTTCTTTTTTCCAGCAAAGCAAATTAAGACAATCTCAGAAAAATTAATCTAAGGAACATTAAGAAGAGGATGAGGTTTCCTTTAGAAACCCATTTCAAGTTTTAAATATTTTATTCCTCATTACTAATCTTAATGCTTGACTCAGACTTTTTCTCTCTGTACAATCTGATATGACTGAAAGTGAAAGGTGAACATGAATGGAATATGTATGATTATCAGATATCATTATAGTTTTGGACAAGAATTATAATAAGAAAAGAATACCAGACATTCAGAAAACCTATTTTAAGTAAAGATCAGCCGTATTATGTAGTTCTTTGAGATGTTGTCAAGTGTTAACTTAAACTTTAATGTATCTTTAAAAAATAGTAATAATAGTTATTATCATTATTTCCTTAGGAAGTGTAATAACAGTACCTGGGGTACTGTTCTATATGGTAGACACAATGGTTAGAAAATTCATTAAGCAGGGCTTATTTAAACTTTACTAAGAAATTTACTTGTTTAAAATACTCTGCTAGAGTGTTTACTAGAGTATTTCATGTTTGTTAGAGAAAAATAATGAGGTAGACATGTATATGGATATTTGCAAATCACCCATTCTGAATTAAGAAGGCATATGCATATACTGATAAGTACAATTACAGACTTAGAATCTGACTCAGGATCATAAGCAGTTAGCTTTCATTACAGCAGAGCCAGAACTTGAATGGAAATCACAAGTGACCTATATTTGGGTTGCTGTATGGTTTCTCTCTCTTCCTCTCTCAGCCTTCCTCACCTCCAGCCCTCAAAGGTTAATGTTTTGGCAACTCCACCTCAGCCCTGGTTACTAATTATTCTAGAACTACCACTGCAGCAAGTTCTGCTTGGTGTGATTGTTGCTTTCCTGTTTCTGTCACTCCCTTCTGTAATTAACCTTGCTATTCTTAGCTACAAAGCACATATCTTGTGCCAGGAGTCTTCAGGATTGTATTTTATATTTCAATGGCCAGTTACTGTCTGATTTTCTCCTGGGAAAGGGTCTATAATTACTCAGTTATATTAATGATGAGGATGACTCAATCCTTCTTCATGGCTCCCCTTTCATTCTGATAATATTCAGTGCAATTAATCCTCCAAGTTTAGCAAGTTGAATTGAATTTGTGGTCTGACCTACTGCAACTCTGGTCCTGAGGTGTGTGTGCATCAGTACCCAGTCAAAATTAAAGCTTCCACTAAGAATATCCAGTGTTTCTGTGGATTTTTAACAGGTTTCTTTCCTCACAATTTGGAAGCCACGTGCATGCCTGAGAAGATGAGTTGACTCTCACCTTGCCCCACACCTACGTACATCACTGTGGCTTGCCAATTGTGCATGGTACTCGGCAAATAAGATGTGGCGGGACATGGTGCGATTTGTCAGTGGTGGACATGACTGAAAAAGCACAGCTGAAAGCCAGAGACACTCTGCTTTCTGGTCTCAGGCTGTTTAGGCACCTATTTGTAGCGGATGTGAAAGTGCCTGGCCAAGGGCATTTATGGGGACAAGAAAGCGCTGGTTTGCCCCAGATCAAATGCATTGGGCCTGACTTGTCATTTCCAGGCACACCTAACTAAAGCTCTCCTTGGTGCCACAGGCATGCAAGTGTCAATGAGGCATCAATAGGACTGTACAGTTGAGTGGACAGGTCTGGCTATAAGAAAAGTCTATGTCAGAACTAAAAGGAATTCACCTAAATCTCTGTAAGCCTGAAATAAAATCTATTCTTACTGAATTGTGAAAGGGCAGGGGAAATGAAAAAAATCCTCCCTTTTTTATTGGGTGGGGAGCAAGGGTCAGAGTTTTATTTAAGTGCTGAAATGGGTTTCTTGGTTGTTTTGGTAAGCTGGGCTTTTACTGAGGTACACATCTTCTCCAGTGGTCAATGTTTGAGTTAGGGCCTCCAGTATTCCAAAATTATCTCTTTATTCATTGCTGTGCTGCCTATCACCTTCGCACTTGATTTAAGATTCACACTGTTCATACTACTGCCTTGATAGAAAACGGAACTCTGTCAGAAAGACACTTCTGAAATGTCCCGACTCTCTCCTCTCCAATTATTTTATTATTTCATTAGCTTTCTTTTTTTCTTGAAAGTAAAGGAACTACATATAAGACAAAGACATTTTATGTTGGGAGGTAGGGGGTGTGCATGCAAATGCAATGTCATGGAAAAGGAAGTTTTGAGTTCAAAGGGGGACTGTATTCCTTTGAATGAGAGTTGGCTCTGCTTGTACCAATAGTGCCACCTTGACGTATAGAGGGAACGAATTAACTAGAGATTCTCCTTTCCCTATAATTCCACATTTAGAATTGCCACTGATAGCAACAGACATTTTGCCATAGACCTGAAGGTAGGCTCTTCTATTAAAAATAAATAAATAAACAACTGCACTGGGACAGCTAAAATCAATCACTTGCCCAGAAAGTATACCGGTGTTTAAACTGATAACTCCCTTGGGGACACATATGTGCAAGAATTACCATTGGATTGTTGAACCTTAAACTAGTCTATTAAGTATAACAATGTAAAAAGATCTGAGTGAGATTTTGTTTTCAGTTCCTAGAGAATGTAAGTAGTGAATTCTAAGGAAAGAAAACTGCTTCAATTGCAGTATCATAGGCACTGTCAGAGACCAAGTTTTATTGCTTGTTTTAGCCACCCAGATAAGAGAACACACTGAGAATTCAAATCTCCATATTTTTTTTAAAAGTAGGTTTCTAGCAATTCCTATATATTTTAAAATAATTTTCTCTGAACTAGAGAAAACAAGAATCACTAGTATTGAAATGCCTGGATCTATCATATCTTGACTAGATTTTAAATTCATAGAAAAGATTCGAATCAAAATTCAGGAAATAACACAAGTCATTTTCATCCACAAGACCAGTTTGATTTGACACCATTAGAAGAGAAATTGAGGCAAACTACTATTTAAAGAAATGTCTATAGTTAACATTGACTCTGTCGTTTATTAGCTCTGTGACCTTGACCTTCATGATCCTAGTTTCCTCAATTGTAAAATATGGGGACAATTATACTCTCACTCTGTCGTTGTGAAGTTCCAATATATCAACATTTTTTAGGGCACTGGGCTTAATGCTGGCTACATAATAGGATCAGTTTTTACTTTCTTACTACAATAATTTCTTCCATGAGAATTAGAATTCACATAGTAAATTTTCTTCTTTTGTTTCCCCACCCCAGAGGAAACCTCAATTCATTTGGGGACTGAAGGAGTTCTGCCACTTCCTTTTCACTTACAGTCATTCCCTGCTCTTGAGATTAAGTATTAAAAAGCAGACACAGAATGCCCTCAGAAGTTGAAAAACAAGCAACATAATTTTGGAAGAGAGGTAAAATGTGCACGCATACAAACAATATGCACACCAAACACAAATACTCAAAAACTTTTCTTTTCAAACTATTTCCTTCATTTCCTTTAAAGCCACATTATAATTTTCATACAGTGCAAAATACTGTATGATGTGAGTGTAGGAGCTGCAAGCTTTGAAATTGCTGCTTATATGGAGTGGTTCAATAGACTCTACAGAACTGCATGCATTAGAAGAGCGTAATAATTATTAGATTGAAGAAAATCAGCAGTGCAACTAGTCACATTAAGCCTAATCTTATCAGAGAAGGTAACATAGTTGATCATTGACATAAAACATATTTAATAGTACAGGTATTAGACAGTAATTTAATCCCTAACAGAATGTGAAGCTTTCAAAAGAACGTGATATATTTCCTTTCTTTTAAGAATTAGAATCTTGATTATCTTTCCTTATATATGCTGATCTCAAACTGAGAGATGAATTTTAAACATGGTGAATTTTTAAATATTGTATTTATCCAAGTTTCCAGTTTTGAAAAGACTCCAACACATTTCCTCTGCAGTCTAATATTTGTGATGGCAAAAGCTGCATTCTCTACTTGGATCCAGAGTCATTTTTTGGCAGGCCGTCCTCTGGACCTGGGTATGTGCTTCTCATTCTTGCCTCAGCCTGCCAGTCTAGTCTCGTTACACCTAGATGTCTGGCACACATCACCTTTGGTGATAGCACAGTTAGAAAGGGCCAGATTAATAGCACCTCTTCTGTAAATTGGGGCTGCCACATTGCTGCCAGGAATGAGTAACTGAAAGTAGGAAATAAGAGGCTCCAGAGTAAATGGAGAAGGAAAGAGGAGGGACAAACAGGAAGAGGAACATATTAAAACATGGGATTAAGACAGAAGGAGAGAGGGGTAAATTAGATGATGGAGAAAAGGATTAAGTAAATGTTAAAGAGAGGTGAGAAAACACAAGATTTAGAAATGAAGGATTTATTTCTGAAAAGTGTCTGGAACCAGGGAAGAAAAAGAGAGAGATGAAGATAGTATGAGGACTGGCATGAAAAGGTAGCTGATGGCAGACTTGGCCTAGACAAATAGTTTCTTGTTTCTTCAGCAGCCTGTTTCAGAGAAGCAGGAGTGGAACAGAAATTGGCAAAGGTAACTGGATGCCCAAGGTTTAGATGTGAGATACTAAGTGTGGACAGGAGGAACAGAGGGAAGCAGAGTCCCATCTCCTTTGACTCCTTTCACCAGGGAAGCATTTTAATGAAGGTAAAACTCTTGTTCTTACCTAGACCTGAAAGACCTATACTGGTCTTCTCAGAGGTAATGGCTGAAAAGAGATGTCAGACTCAAGCAGGTCTGTGTTGGAAGGATGTGAACTTGGATAGGGGTGTAGAGTGGAGAGATTATACAGAATCTTAACATTCAGTTAGAGGGCTGGAACTTGCTGCTGCAAGTAGCGCTTGAGTAACAAACTGTCACAAGGAAAATATTATCTTCAGAAGATTACTGCAAGAATCAGGTGGAAGATGATTTGGGAGTAGATGCAAATAAGAGACTTTTGCAGCAAGCCAGCCTTGCATGGATGGAGGTGAGGAGAACTAGACTACAAATACACTTATCAAGAGGCTGGTCATAGACCAGTTAATGTTCACTTTCCTACCTAGTCAGTCTATAGGAACAAAGTCATTTCTGTTCTGTTCAGCAGACCCTCACTTTAGAATTCTTGATAATAGGAGCTGGTACCACTACCTCGAACCCTATGGATTATTTAAACATTTATGTCTTTCGGGCAATAAAACCTAAAGTAAGACATAAATTCTAAAGTTTTCTTTGAGCATCTTACTACTCCCCAAAGGTATATATGGGCTTTTTTTTTATTGTCAACTTTAAACATGTTTTCATTTTCTATGAATAACTGTATTCTTAATGCTTTTTCTCTGCAGTTTCTTGTCAATTTCATTTGTTAAATCAAACTCTATTTTATTTCTTTAGTGTTTTCTTTTACTTCTCAATCCTCCCTGCTGATTTTCTGTACCTACTCTAAAGCCCATTATAATGATTCATTTTTCTTTCCCTCTATGTTTTTAATGGAGAAATTTTAAATAGGAGCTCAAAAAAAATTAGTTACATGCTAATGACTTAGACATTTCAGGAAGCACCTTTAGCAGTTTGTCAGGTTAAGTGGCGATGTTAAAATGTATCTAAATAAACACAGTTATTTTTGAGGGCAAGATATATAATGTCGAGAGAGAAAGTCCTGCTCCAATTTGCATTTCTATTCCTTTTAGAAAGATTCAGAGAAAAGGCCAGGTGTTGAAAAGCAATAACCTGGGCTCCTTGCCCCATCTGATATGATGTCTATAAATCTTTGCTGTGGGCCTGGCCAAGCTTCAAGTCTTAATTCTGACCGTTGGGCCCTTTCATGTGGCCAGGGTGGGAATCACGATGCTGGTAGGGAAACAGATCAAGTCAACTGATAGGATTCTATTCTGACCTTTACCAAGAATACAACAGGGATCAATTATTTTCATTGCCCAGTGGAGTCCAGAGAAAAGCTAGACTACAAACGTAGTGGGGAAAAATATGATGAATGTGCAAAGTATGGGCATAAAGACAGTTTGCCAGAGAGAAGAGATGAAAGGTGGGCAAGTGGGCAGGAGGATAAGGGCAACAGAGACAAACTCAGGAATCTGTTTCAGGCCAGTGCTGCCAAGAAAGGTGAATGGTGACAGTTGAGCAATCCTACTCTCCTTTTATTCTATGGGAATCCTGTATTTTATGCACTATTGTTTTGTATACTCATAATTTATTTCTCTAAAAAAGAAAAATATATAAGTAAGTAAATAAATAAATAAGAATAATGGAGATTGAGGCTCCCTCTTCACCTATATAGAACAGAAGCAAAAATCATTTTGGGTAAAAGAAAGAGGCACTGTTCCAGCACCCCTTAAGTGGAATAACCAGGAGTCCACAAATGGTTGTGTGGTATTTTTTTTTTTTTTCTCTTTTTAGGGAAGGGATTACAGATTATAGTAACTGTCTCATGCTGCTGCATTTTAATGGGGGGTGATAAGTACAGAGCTCAGGCTTTCACTTGCCACCACCTTGCCTAAACATGCTTTGTTTGACCTAGTAATGTCACAGTTGAAAAAGCTAATACCTTTATCTGCTTGTGCTGAAAACTTCTTTCAGATTATTGGTGAATCTATTTGATTGTACATCAAATAACGTAGAGAACACATTGGTTTATTGAAAAGAATGTTTATGAATCCAAAGTCAACTTAATGTCCCTATAACTCCTATTTGTAATTATAGCTACAGGATTATTGCTCTTTCACCAGGTGCCAGGGAATGTGGTAAGCTTTCATCACAACAAAAGAAGAAAACTGAGGTGTGAAGAGGGCAGGCAACTTGTCCAAATTCACAAAGTCACAATTTGAATATAAGTCATACCACAAGGTACCAAAACAGTGTCCAACTTCTCCAGAAAGAGAGAAGGTGTAAAGAAGCCCTACCTCCCACCTGACCAAGGTCAGAGAATCTCCCCCACAATATGGCAACTTATACACAGTCAGTGGGCAGGCAGGGAGCTTTGTCTGTCACCCCTAAGAAAGAAGGTGGAGTGTGAAATTGTCTGGGGGCCCCCAGGCTTGGCTGCTTTCTGGGTTCTCCTCTGTATATCAGTTTTACTTGATTTTCCATTACAATCTAATCTCTTTGCTGAAACATTTTCTAATTGTGTCACTACCCTGTGGCAAAACAAAAGCAAAAACAGCTATTTTTAAAGATATATTTCAGCTTCCCTGGCAATTTCCTAGAGAATAAATTTCCAATTATTTTTCCAGGCTTATCTCCCTTGGCTCCACTTCTGACATCTCGTGCTTGGACTACTGAACTGCTTAAAATCACTTTCTTGGCTTCCTGCCTTTGCACCATTGCTTCTCATTGACTTACCTGTATCTTTGCCCCCACCCATTCTTTCCATACTAGGGCAAATGTCCTTGATGCATCATCACCCTTTACTTGTACTCTCACAGAATTTTTCCTAAACTCCTATCATCTGTGTATCTTACAGTGCTTTGAATCATAAGATTTATGGTCATGACTTCCCTTCAAAATTGTAAGCTACTAAAGGGAAAGAATTGTGCTATGCTCACTTTTGTATCTCTTACACAGTATTCAACTAACCTAGTGACTGATTATTAATGTAATGATCTTATTTGCTATATTCCCACCTCACGGAGACTAATTTAGTTCTATGCAACTATGACCACCCAATAAATGATCAATTCTAAACTCAAAAGTCCCATTAGTAATCCTTTTACATATTTCTAACCCCTGTCTTCTATTTAAAATACAAGACAATCTTTATCATAACTCTGACTTAAGCCTTTGAAGATACTTTTTGAAATCAAGAGGTTTTTGAAAATCAAATTTCTAAGAAGCATATTACTTCAATAGAGCAGCCTAAGTACATTTAAATTCACATTTACAAAAGTATTGTCTCCCCAGTGCTGTCATTAAGTTTCTCTTTTTTCTTTTTTGAAATTTATTTTTATTAACTTGTAGCTATGCAAGGGTTAGGGCATTTTTAGTGCTTCTTTATGCTGGTGTCTATTATTCTTTCTGTTTCACAAAGTCTATCTCATTTTTAGTTTTGGGGGCTAAATATCAAGAGTCTTATGCCTTCTGAAAGCTGTGGGTGGGTTTCCAAGTAGGGAGTTTTTTAAATCAGGTGTTCAAATTCTGATACTCATGCTCTTTGTCAAATGATTCTCATTGGGAGACACTTCTCTTGAGAACATTGTGTGGATGGTAGAAGCAAGACACTTTGTGGGGACTGAGAGCATGAACAGCTTTCCATCCTAAGATCTAGGTACATAATAATAATATAAGAGAACTCTTTGGAGAGAACACAAGGGGAGCCACACTTTACTCTTTGTGAGCCTTGCATGCTAGACTATGGATAATGGGAAATGTCCTTACTGATGTTTTGCTCTTTCTCCTTCCCATTATCGTGCCTGAATTAGGATGCCACTAATTTCTTAAAGAAGTTAGCTTAGCTTGGCCATCAAGGAATTCATGTTTTCTTTCAGTGACAAGACATGCCGTGCTAAATTTAATAAAACTTTATTTCACTCCTTACCATAGCTATCCATTATGTAGTTTCAATTGGCACCCAACACAGAGAAAGGCTTTTGTATTTGCCTAAAAGAGTGGTTTCTCCCCAAATGAGCTCTTTTTCAGTAGGTTCAGCTATCTAATCCTTCTTGGACCTTGGCAGAATGGGATCTGCTGTAATCCAGAAGTTTTGCCAGTGCTGTGAGAGAACTTAGAGCAGTGCGGGCTGGGATGTGGCAAGTGCAGTTGGGCTGAAGGTATTCCAGAATGGTAGAGACCCTCCCTGCCTACCTGAGCCAGGCCTATGAGGTTTGCAAAGAGAGGAGGAGTAGCTCTATGCTGGGTGCATTTCTTCTAAGCTAGTTTTCTACAAGCACCAAAACATTCATACATGGGTGAAAAACTGTTTAAGGATCTCTCTCAACACCAAAGGTTTCCTCTAGTTTCCCTCTAACTCAATTGAATTTTCCTGGAAAGTCAGTGAAAGTGCTAACGTTCTATGAATCAGTATTTGTGTCTGAAGACAGGCTCAAATTCTTTAATAAATATGGGCAAGAGCCTTGTAGTACAGCTCTGTGGTATCCACTGTGTGGGTGGAGCATGCTTTTTTCTACTTCAGAATACTTTTGACCAGCAGAAAAGACCTGAATCAGACAACACGCTCCAGTGGAGATGTATGCTCTAAATTACCAAACAAAGTTGTTCCTTGCTCTGTGGCTTAATTAAATGCTGTGAGGCTGACTGTATTGCTCAGTTCTCCAGGTAGCATTGTCCTTTTGACTAAGCTTTCATACTAATTAATTGGCCTGCTGCTGTATTTCAGGAGGGGATTCATAAAGATTGGTTACTAGGACATTTTAGTCTGATAGAAAGGAGATCCCACTGAGATTCAGTTTTCCTGTCACAGATAGTTTTTTTGCCATTTTTCCCCCATGATACTTCTCATACTTTTGTGTATGTGTGTAGTTACAGAAGCATACAATTTTCTTCTGCCACGGAAGCCTGCCTGGGGTATTTGCCATTTAGAGTCATTGAATAGCTTTGTCTTTGAGAACTAGATTAGATATTCATATTATGTGCCAGGCATTGTGTTGGGTTCTTGAGATTAGAGAAATTGATAAAAATCTGTTCTTTACCCCCAAGAAATAAAAGCAAATCCCTGGATGGCACTTACTACACACCAGGCACTCTTATCAGTGCTTTACATATATTAACTCATTTAATCTTCATATCACCATGGGTTGAATACTATTATTAAGATTTCCATTTTACAGATGAGGTAAGTAGGTACAGAGAGTTTAAAACACCTGCCCAAGGTCACACAGCAAAGCAGTGATGCAGGCAAAACTGCCTCTCAGGAAGCCATAGATTAGAAACAAATATCTATACTGCAGTGAGGTAGTGAGATAGGTTCTCCAACAGTGGTTGGGGTTACAAAACTGTTATGAGTTCAATTCTACCTGGCGAGATCAGGGAAAGATTTAGGACTGGTTAACCTCAAATGCCGAGAGTTTTATAGTTGCCTCAGCCAGTGTATAGCAGAATAGAGGGCAAACTTGAAAACCAGGCACATAATATTTTTAAAGTCTCACTGCCTTGCCCTCCCTCACTGCTCTGGCTGTCATCTCCCTCCTGGAATGCATCTCCTACCATCACTGGGAAGCCTGACCATGGACATGAGCACAACTAGGGGAAGTCACTGATTATAGCAGCTAAACATGGTAGGAGGCTATCTCTGATATATATATTTTCCCCCTTGGAGATTTTTGTTGAAGAGAAGCTACAAAGAGGGAGTACTGGCTGCCTAGTGTACAAGAATGAAACATAAATGTAGTTTCAGTTGAGTATTAGTGAACAGGTTCTTCCCTGATTCTTCCATTTGTTCCCTCCTTCATTTCTAGGTTGAGAAAAAAGTTAGTGTCTCTCCTTAGATGGGCTGGATTCCATAGACATTGGGAATATACAAGCAGGCCAGTTGGGGTCTATATTTTAATTAAATTAGATAAGGAAGCAGATATTGACCTGGAAATTGGTGATGTCAGAGTGAAGTATATATCTTCAAAATTTGAAAAGTAGACACTCTAGGTGGTCCCACAAAATAAAATAATAAACAAACCCATAATATGTATATGTATAGGCACACACATAATTAATATCTGATGGATCAGAATCAGCTAGAGTCAATTTTTAAAATGTAGGTGTGAAGGCATCGTGATTTAAGAAATAGCTAGGTACATATATATATTTCAAAGTGCCATGAGGCATCATGTCATTCAAAGTTTCAAGGGGCATGTGAAGTGAATTAATAGAATTCTGAAGATCACAACATTAAAATTATTTTAAATTTTCTTTTCCAACTATACACTAAATTCCTGGTATTAATGATATTAAAATATAATGGGCACTTTCTTTGTGCCAGGGACTGCTAAGTGTTTTTATATATCCTTTCTTTTTTACATTTAATCCTTACTGAAACCCTCTAAAACAGGTCTATTATTACTCCCAGTTTATAGATGAGGAATCTGAGGCCAAATTAGATTCAGTAAGAAGGCAAGGACAGAGGAATTTGAACCCTGAATCCAACCTCTTTACCAGGACACTCTTTTGGTACCTAGAGCAGACAATGAATACATGCTTACTGATCTTTCAGTAAATCTAGTTGTCATTTCCTCGGTCCAAGAGATACACAGGTACAGGAGGGTTAATAAAGAATTTATTGCACTGGTGCTTATGATTACCTATCCATGCTATTCATCAAAAAAACAGATCAGGAAAGGAGAAGAGAGTTGGTAATATAATGAACAATGAAGAGAGTAATTTATGAGATAATAGGAGAATTCTAATATTTCTATTGTCATACTGAATTAATTCATCACTAATATACTACTGCTATGCATCACAAGGAATTTATCAGAGTTCACTAAATTATAACCTCTGATGAATAACCCTTTTTTTTTTTTTAATGCCTGGATGAAAGGAGGAAGATGTTATAGCAAATTGTTGCCTTCTCATAAAAGCAATTGATCAAAATGTAGGAATACTTTTGTTGAATGAATAAATTAAATCTTTTTTTCCAGGATGCCACACTGTATGGAAAATGCTAAAGACCAGACATTTTAAAAATATTTCTATGGAAAATGCATATTGGAAATCTGTGACTGTGGTTATGAATTCTATATCTAAAAACACTATTCTTTGAGGAAACATACTATTTTCCCTCAAAAACACATTCACAAAGCATCAGTAAGGAAAAGGAAACCTTGTGTGCCAATCAGTACAAATGTCTCCAAGGCACACAACATGGTTCCTAATATGTGATGCAATAATGAAATAGCAGTAACAATAATAGCTAACATCTAACAAATTCTCACCAGATGTTACTTTTTAAGCACTTCACCTGTATTGTCTCATTTAATCTTTACAACAGTGCTGTGAAGTAGGTACTGTTAATATCTCCATTTCACAGATTCTAAAACTGAAGCACAAAAGTGACCAATTTCCCTGAAGTTTCAGAGCAAGTGGCGGAACCAGGGAACCATGTTTCAGAGCGTGTGCTCTAAAATACCATTTGTTCTGTTTCCTAATAAAGATGATGATAACAATGGTGACAGTAATAGTAATTAATAATATTGGTAGACCAACTCTATAGAAATCATTTACAACAAATCACAACTTTGAAATGAGGTTAATGGTGCTCCCTGAAAGTTGACATCATGGCAATTTATGAAGTGACTGCCAAACCCTTAGGTGTCTTTTGGGAAAGCTTACTCTACATACCCTCGGCTCCTCCTTGAGCCAGCCAACTCCATGACTGCTCTATGTAATCCAGTATCTTGAATTTACCAGTGGATCAAAGGTGCTGATGCTGGATACATATGTAACAAAGGACTCTGCTCCCCAGAGCTGTGGTGACTGGTGTAGATCAATGTTACACAAGTCAATGCTTAAGTGTGGATGGGTGGAGTAGGATTTTAAGGCTGAAATAAAGATTTTGTGGACTTAAATCACCCTGTGAACAGGCAGGCCCAAAAAGCCAAACGTCCTCAGGGAGACAATCTGTGTGAGATGAAGCAGTGAAGGGGGCTAATTTACCACTGCATGTGTTCTGGCTATTTATTCTTTCTCAGAAAAGCCCCCCAGATCCTCCCTAATGGTTTATATGAAAGTGGAAATCCCTCTCGGGCCCCAGAAGAAGAAGGGTTAAAATTAGAAGCCTTACCACAATATTGTATATGTTTATTATTATATTTTAAGTCCTTGATAGGAGCTTCTTCAAACATTTCTCTTACAGGGGACTTCCTTCCTCCCACCTGTCCTGAGGAATTTTGCTTTCCTTTTTTAAATTTCAGAGTGATGCAGATTTGGAATGACATACTTGAGAAGCTGTTTACTTATTTCTTTTTCAAAACTCATTTGAATGTCCCCTGACCTCAGCCTGGATTTGTAAGGTTGCTTATTTTAAATTTTTTCTTCCTTATTTGCCCTTTCATTAACATCTAGATACTTAGTATCACTTGTGAATATTAAAAAAATGGTTCCAATTTTCCTCTTCCCAGTGGTGTCCACTCAGACTGCCTAAGCATAAATGAAGACATTTTACAGAAATAGGTAAATACTCAGAGTAATCCATCATTATTCAATTTTTGTACAGTTCTGTCTGCCTTTTTTGCTTTGTGGGGACCAATATCTTTGCCAAATTTAAATGAAGTGAAAATTTTATTATTTTTAATATCTGCATTTAATACCATGCAAACAACTACAATAAGATGCTGAGTTACCATGGAGGTACTGCAATTTTAATTAAAAGGAAAAATGGGTAGAATTGGTAGGTCTTACTTGGATCTGATGACATTGAAAGAAACTTTACTGCACGTGTGTTGACTATGACATTTCTCTTATTTTTTATGAATTCTCCTATCTTCCATAAAGGACTGGCCCTTGAAACTCAGGGACAGTCATTCCATTAACCTTAAAATAATCAGAGGACACCATAAATAAGTAATTTCATCTAATCCCACTTACTGAGAAAATGCTAAATTTTATAGAATTATACCTAGCCTTATTTTTATTATTTGACATATTATTCCCAATTTTAAGTAACACAGGAAAGAATCACTTCATGTCTGTCTTAGGAAAAGGTTTTCTGAATACGTAACAGTGATGCCATGGTCATATATAACAATCTCAATTACTCCCCCATATTAAGAAAAAAAGTTAAAAATATGCCCTGCATGGAGTTCATATTTGAGATTGCTAGACCAATGAAGAATATTTATTAGTACAGTAATATTTTCCGTCTCTCTCTCTTGTCTTCCCTTTCATCTTTCCTTCCTTCCCTCCTTTCTTTTTTTACTTTTTAAAAAAGAAGAGCAGTTTTTCTAAAGAATTTCAGTTGAAGTAAAGATATAAGGGGAGACTATAAAGTAAAGCTCTGAAGCACTTTTGAGATTTTACACAAAGAATTCAAGCTATTCAGTGTAGTCAGACTGTGAGATTCTAGGGAGGTAATAGCCATCAGGTTTCAGTGCTCTTGGCATGCCACTCCTATATCGCAAAACTGGGAAGCATAAGAGAGGCATAGGGTGTTCAGACTCAAAGAATCTATAATATCCCCAGGGGTCCACAATCCTTTTCAAAATCAGTGAGGAGTGGGTAATAGTTAATAATAGAGTCCACCAAAGGAAGAATGCAAAATGGGAATGTTTCTAGGACTTGATTTCATTTCTTGGCCAAAGTTTCCATTGATGTTTTACAGCTGATCTGCCCAGACTCTCCTTCAGTGAGAGTAGATAAGAAGAGAGCACAAAGGGCAATTAAGCACCTTACTGTAGCCTGACTCATTTCTTTCAGTTCACAGCCTCATCTTTCTTACTGTATTCAACATTCTATATTGGCAAGATAAAAAAGAGAGAAAGAAAAACAAAAACAGACTGCAACCACCACAATGAAAGACAGCCTCTTTCTCAGTGTAAGTTATATCCCACACTACTGAGTTCTGCTTCTACAATGAGCTCTAAAGTGCTTTGCTTCTTCGTGTGAACACTGCTGGTCAGGTAAAAATATTTAGCTCTTTGTGACCTTAGGATTGAAGGGTAAAACTCACAAAATTGGTTTGACTTAGAAACCAAAGAGTTTACCTATAGGTGAAAGGTTTGAATACCTGTGCAGCAAGCGCTGATTTTTGTTTTTTCCCTTCTCCGACATTTTAAAGTGCAACATGGAACTGTGAACACTTCTGTGTTTGGATAATCTTTCCATCTATATGACCTTGTTTTGCTCAAAATGCCTATCTCAGTTCCTTAGGTTCAAACAGAGATTTGTTGACTCAAGATGTTGCTATTCACATTTTTACCCCACCCCCTGAATATATTCACCACCACAACAGCCCCACTCCAATTCCTATATATACAACTTAGCTTTCAGAGTTGCCTTTAATTTCCAGTACAGTGTATCATCTATATTCTAGGTGGCTGGTGACTGGTGACTGGTGAGAATTTGCTCCCAGTGATACATTGCTTTCCACAATCATAGTCCATATGGTGGAAATACAGAGATGAAACTCAATAAACCACAGGTCTCCTTCACAATGGTAGAACCACTTTGCACCTGAGATACCCACATCCCATCCACAACTACTCAAGGTTGTCTTGTTTTCCCTTGTATTAGTGGTTCAGTAGAGATACACGAAGAAACTCAAAAGCTGCCACATTATTTTTTTTTAGCATGTAACATTCTCAAAATGGACCTATAAAGAAAATGATTGAAAACAAGAGAAGAGAATGCTTTTAATTCTTGTCGTTCCTTACCCTAATTCACTGCTTTACCGTCTACATACTAGCTCCAATTGCTGTCATGATGTTTAAAAAAATTCTTGAATATTACAAACAGCCAACACAAAGACCTTCCAGGTTTATAACACAATCCACAGGCAACCAAATTTTTCCTTTTTCTAGATTGCACACATTTACATTTTTTGCTATGTTGTATGTCATCAGAACATTTGCTATTCTGAAGTGGCCTCATACACCTTTTCAGAGAACTCAAAGTGATAAATTTAATTTACCTTTCTTTCCATATGAAAACAATAAACTTTGATTAGCAGAACCTAACTAAACCCAAACCTTCACAGAAATAGATTTTTATGTATGAGCATTTTGTTTAAACAGGATAATAAGGCAAATAGTTATCAGGAATATTAAAGAGGAGGAATTTTCAGACTCACTCAATAATTAAAAAAATAATTGTCAGCCCAGCTCATACTGTGGAATAGCTGAAAGTGCTGTTCTCTTTACCGCACAACCACCAATCTCTTTATGGTTGCTCTAGTTGGTAACTGGCTCTCACCCGTCTGTTCTAACAGACTTGTACTTCATTTCCCCATCTTCAGTCTCTCCTCATTTTAAAGCATCCCTTACACTGCAGCCAGCTTTGTTTCTCTAAAGCACAGTTCTCATCCAACATCCTTACCATGGCATTTAAGGCCTATCCCAGTCTAGTTCCACGTTTCCCCTTCTTTCCCTATATACTATGTTGTAATTGTACCAAAATGCTAGTTATTGTCTACCCCAAGTCCTTCTCCATATGCTTTTCTCACTTGGGCAAATCCTTATTTATACATCAATTGCTTTCCCAATTTCATGATCTCTATGGAGCTTTGCCTAATGTTTCCTCTTGAGTCTCACATTCATCATGCAAAATTATTTCCTTCCTTCTTGCTTGATCTGGGCAATTACCATGCTGTGTCCTAATTATCTGCTGCCCTGCCTGTCTTTTCCAGGGTAGGGACTAACATCCATTTGTCTCTGCAGCCCAAGCACCTCACGGTGGAGGGGAGATGAAAGAAAGAGGGGCTACAACAATAAATCTCAGAACTTATTCCAAATTTAGATTAGAATTCCAAAAGCTAAGCGGTGCAAATTCCTACATCTTATCTACTGGCCAGGATTGTGTGTGTGTGAGCATGTGTGTACATGTACTTTTGCTGTTTTGTTTTTCATGGGCTTTTACTTCTTGGCTATTTATTAATTTTGTTCTTAATGTATTTCAGAATTTTTTGTGAGCTGATTTTTAGCTTCAGATAAGTAAATACGTTTGGTGTACACACAACCATGCACACAAATACATTATCCAACAATAAGAAATGGTATGTTTAAGAACTGTAATTTTAACAATAGCAAGGAAAGAGTCAGGTGCTTTTAATATTCTGTAGGAATACTGCAGGAAACATAACTGAAGCAGAAAGTCTTTCTGGTTAATCAGAAACGCTGGAGAGATCTGCTAATGACACAATTTGTAGCTGTCCCTAGTTGATTCAACTTCCTTGTTACCTTTATGGTAACTGATTGTTTGAAGGAGAAAGTTGTCAATTGCTCTGAAACCAAACACCAGAAAACTGTCATGCTACCAATTTACTGGACTGCCTGAAAAAAAAAATGACTGTATCGTACAATTTTTTATTTAAAATATTGTTAGGTACATATACTATAAGAATAGTATAAGAAAACAAAAATAAATATTTAGAAATTAATTTAAGTTTACACTGTCACTGACTTAATCTGTGTATTATATCAAATGAACCTGGGAAAAAGCCATTCTTAACCCAATAATGGGACAGTGAGATCAATTTGAGATCCCAGTCCCTTTCCTCTCTATGATTTGTAGTATGACTATGGAATATGAATTCAAAGTGTTACTAAAAGGGACCTGTGTATTTGATTGACTCAAATTAACTAATGGATTAGGGGGTTTTTTCAGTATGCTTTAATTTTTCTCTCAGTAATATGAATATAATCATCTCTATTTCCCATAAAAGAACATTGTGATTACTTTGAAATTCTTAAAGATTCCTTCCAAATAATATTTATAGTTATTTTCTTTTATCAACATCAAGATTGAATATAATGACGGACTTATTGTGAAAATATTTATAATTTCATTTTTTTCATGTCCACAATCTACTCTTAAAACTAAGTCCTATAAATTCACATGAGAGAAACTTTTTTTAAAAAAAAAAAGAGTGGATTTTTAAAAAGAGCAAGAAAGTATTCTAAATCCGAAAGTTTATCTCTCTGACTGCCTTTCTTCTTATTGCTGTGTTACCAACAATATGCTCATTTACAATTATTCATTTAACTGATGAATGCACTTGACATTATGTATGTAAAGTTCTAATCATGGAGAGCCTAGTGATCTAAAGTCCATCTTTGACAAGAATTCACCGCTGGAAGTCTAATATCAAAATGTCAGCCATAGTGGTGGAACCATGCTCCTTAAGTGTAATAAATCCATCACAGACTCCAAAAACTACCATAACCATGCATGTAACTCTGATAAGCCAACATGTAAAGATGAGAAACACAGTGTTTTATACATTTGTGTTATAGAAGACCGACCCTTAATTAACAAAATAGCTCTCAAATGTTTAATTTTAATCTTTACTAGTGTGTTAATACTACAAATGATTTTCTAATATGGGGTTAAAAGATGATTCTATACGACTGTGAAGTGCAATTTAGCTTCTACAGTACTTAATTTATTTTAGATTTTAAAAAGAAAGTTATTATAAAGGCAATCCTATTTGAAAAACCAAGAGTAACAAGAATATGATATGCAAACTAAATGAAAACATGTATTAATATAAATTTTACTTTTTAAACCATTTCTTGGCACTCTTTTCAAATCATACGTTACTACAAAATGACCGTTTCTCTGGGCACACCAGTTTTGATATCCCATGATTTTGATTTGAAATGTAAAAGATCTGGGAAGCAGACTTGGCCCAGTGGTTAGGGTGTCCGTCTACCACATGGGAGGTCCGCTGTTCAAACCCCCAGCCTCCTTGACCTGTGTGGAGCTGGCCCATGCGCAGTGCTGATGCGCACAAGGAGTGCCCTGCCAAGCAGGGGTGTCCCCGCGTAGGGGAGCCTCACGCACAAGGAGTGCGTCCTCTAAGGAGAGCCGCCCAGTGCGAAAGAAAGTACAGCCTGCCTAAGAATGACGCCACCCACAGGGAGAGCTGACGCAACAAAAAGAAACAAAAAGAAATAGAGATTCCTGTGCCGCTGACAACAACAGAATTGGACAAAGAAGATTTGCAGTAAATAGACATAAAGAACAGACAACCAGGGTGGGGGAAGGGTAAATAAATAAATAAATCTTTAAAAAAAAAAGAAATGTAAAAGATAAAAGATCTAGTGCTAGTACTGACTCTTTTAGAAATACTGAGGCTTAATTTAATGCTAATTAAAGATATACAAAATCATTTGATAGATACATATTTTATGCAATTCAAACTCTGATTAAGGAGAAACACTTGAAGTAAAACTAATGTAAAATGCACAATTAGAATTGTAAACAACTTTGTCAAAAAGTACATATCATCTTAGTTTCAAATGACAGAAGTAACTATCAATTTAAGATGAATTTTTTTTACATTTAAAACATGTTTAAATCATCAGGGATTTTTAATGTTTTTTAAAACTCTTCAAATTGACTGTCAAGAACACCTATATTTACTGAAGACAATTTTTAATACATCATTTTTTTTCCTTCTGAATAAATAAATACCTCTTGTATTCTGTTGCAGCTAAGAATATTGTTTATAGAATCAGACATACTTAAGTTCAATATTCGGTTCTGCCTTGTACCAGCTGTGTGACGTTGGATAAGATATTTAACATTTATAAGCTTCAGCTTTCTCATTTCCAAAGTGGGGAAAAATAAAAGAATCTATATTATTAATGAGGAGTAAATGTGAGAAGTTATATAAATTGGTTAGTATACTGTCTCACAGAAGGTAAATACTCAATAAATGTTGGGTATGATATACTTATGATGATCACCATAAGTAATAGGAATAGCAGGAGTAGTAGTCCAAATTGCCCAAGAGAATCAGAAAAAGTCTGTGGATATCTATTCACCTATAAAAGGAAAAAAATGAGGCCCAGATAGCTCCAGGGACATCCTCAGGTCCTACAGCTCTTTCAGTCCCTGTAAAGATACCCACCCTGCCCCCAGTCCCTCCCAACCCATTTTAGGAGTGGATAACACAGGAGAAGTAGTGCTAATGTCAAGGTGAAAAGAGGCTTTTCTCTAATGAACAGAGAGAAATCATGCATGACGGGAAGAGCAAAATTAAATCACTCCATTGATTCCTCAGAAAATCGATATGACGTTTCTATCCAAAAGCGGCTTCCATGCTGAGAGCAAGAGGTCTCAAGGCTAGGAATAAAGGGCACAAGCCCCCAGGACAGGATGTGTCAATATTTGTGTGCACAGGCTCACAATGCCCTCCAGTAGTCTGAAAATGTTAGTGGGGTCATCCTGTCAAAACCGTGATGCTTAGAGAGAAGTCTAATAGCAGAAGCAATACATTCAACTGAATTTAATGTCATAACTGCTTAATGTAAAACACTGGAAATGATTTTAACTCACCCCAAAAGCAGTAGGCTTTTTGAGAGGACTCAGTTTAATAATAAGGTAAAAAAATAAGATACAATTATTTCTTAGCTTTCAAATAATTACACAGTTAATTTGGAATTTAATTGTAAAATTGCACCATATTGGAAAAAATGTATGATGAATCTCCAGTTACATTTCTGAATTTACATTATTTTTATTATTTTTAATATGATTTATGAAGTATAAAAATAATACAAACACATATAATGTATTTCTTAAAAGATTCTAAATGATCTTTTAAGGTCAGTAAAAAAAAAGAACCTTAAAATCTTCATCATTTACAAATTGGTATAAAAATTATTTGGAATTGAGTAGTATGCTTTGTGTTTACAAATAATATAGTCCAGATTCATGTGTATCTTAATATAAATCAGAAATACACAACTGTAGTGAAACAGATTTACTTATAGATGAATCAACCATTATTCTTACCCTCATGCCATAATTTCCAGAGCTGCACTTAAGATTTTACAGTTGTCAAAGTGACTGATGGCAACAGTGCCAATGGATTTACCATCCAATGGTCAGACAGTAAACATCAAACACTTTTGTCAGGATGACATGAATCCAAATTAGTTAGAAATTGCTTAATTTAAATCTCATTGAAAATTAAATGAAACTACAATAAATTTTCAATTCAGTTTTAAAAAACACTCTTTATTGTGTTATAGCAATATTTTTATGCCTTAAGTGGCTTCTGTGTAAACGAAGGATTTTATTTGATATATCCCAATATATGTTTTTGATATATATATAAAATATGGCTTCTAAAAATGATCTAATATGAAAAAATTATTAGATATATTACTAAAATGCAACACTGAAATTGATTAATAGATTAATGCCCTGACAATTACAAACGACTTTTATGTTCTATCTGTCATAATAAATCTTTTGTAGACTGGGATTTACCTTTTGTGCCAAGATCTCGAGAGATAGTAATATTCATTGGCCTTCAAGGGGAAATACTCTATCTACATCTAACTAAAGCCTATAGAGAGTTTGGGCTGTTCTTTTCACTGTTATGAAGTGTTCCAAACACTGAAAATCTAAAAGAAGTACCCTGATAATAATAATAAAAACCATAAAAATATATCCAAGTATTTTTTTAAACATTGCTCTGACAAGAGATAATTAACACCCTACATAGTCCTTTGAAGATAAGTACACAAATTTCTAATTATTCTGTAAATATTTCATGTCAGTAGCTCTGAGCCATATCTTTCTTTTCCTTTTTAAAAATTTTCACACAGTAAAAAAATGAAAAAGAAAACTTGCTGGCATAAAACACTGTCCTTTCAAAAAAATAAAAAATAAAAAAATATATCCGCAAACTCCCCTTTACCTTAATATACTTTCTGAAAGGATCCAAGTAATTTGAAGCACTTCTGTAAGTTTTTTATGTTATTAAACATGCAAATAATCAGCCATGGAATGAAATAGGAACTGAGGTAAACAAACTACAATTTCCCCGGAGGAGTCATTTCTCTTTGGTAGATGAGCAAGGAAGTACCAAAAGGATACCTCAGTCTACCGAGATTTGGGTCAAGTTAATTGAAAATGTGTTTCAGGACACACAACGAGATAGTATTTGGGGGAAAACAGAATGATAGAAAGAAAATGACCAGGAGAAATTTTTATTTTAGGAATTAACCAATGTCTCAGGTTTTTTAGGTTACTAGAATTAACAAGTACTCATCACTATATTACATTTTACTATTAATGGAACCTGGCAATATATTGGGCTTCACTTTTGAAGCAGTTTTGGATCACAGAGAGGTTCAACAATGGAGGGGAGGAATACTGGTGTGGGATGTTATTGACAGGGGACACATGGTTGGTAGGGAGTTCTACAGGGCATATATCCAGGGTACATAAAAATGTTTGGATATTTTCATAGTGGTTACAATTAAAAACAACAACTGAGGGAGTGCTGAATTCTTACCCAGGGGAGCTCCATCACAGTCCCTAAAGGAACAGCAACAATCCCCCAAGTGCAACAGCAAAGACCAAAAAAGAATGAGGGTAAAACAATGCGCCCTTGATACTAATGACTTTGCTTGTGAGCCTGTGCACTTGAAATAAGAACAAGGACTAGAGCTGCAGGGTGTCTAAGAGTTACCTCCTGAGAGCCTCCATGTTGCTCAAATGTGGCCAGTTTCAAAGCCAAACTCAGCATGTAAATGTGTTGCCTTCCCCTAGCATGGGACATGACTCCCAGGGATGAGCCTCCCTGGAGCCGAGGGATTACTACCAAGCCAACTGATGATGTAACTAGAAAATGACCGTGAATAAAAGGGTCAACTCGGACCAGCAGAATATCTCAATCTACATATAATACCAGGAGTTGAAAATGCTTTTTGATCTGAAGAAAAGGGATAAATGGAAAGGACAAATGAGTTTATATGGCTATGAGTCTCCAAAAAGGGCCGGGAGTTTATCAGAAGGAATGCCCTTATGCACACCTCAGCAGAGTCTCAGAGACAGATAAAGTAGATACAACCCCAGGTATTGGTTCTGCTGAGGGCTACAGAGACCCACAGGTTGTTCTATGGTCATGGCAGATGGAGTTCAGTGCCTTCTCAGTTGGCCCTACTTTGGAATGTGTGTTTCTGTGCGATGGAGCTGGACTCAGATGTGATCTTTGTCCACAAGTTTCTCCTTTTACTTTTATTGGAACTGTAGTTGGTGCTGGGATTTGGTGTATACCCAGGGGACCTGAATCTCTGGACTGACCATGTGATAGTCAGGCCCTGAGCCTCAACAGACTTGCAACTCCACACTCTGGTTTATTGGACATACCCCACTCATCTAACATGGAGGTGAAGAAGGTCAACCACCACACCAGGGAGCCAAGACTGCCTGCAACTGAAAGCAGGATAATTGCATCCGGCATCCATCTGGAATCTAAGCCCCTTCTTGATATAGATGTGGAGTGGACACAACCATTCTAAGGTCCACAGGATGAAGGAATAGATTATGGATTAGAGTGGACTTAATGATATTCTATTCATGAACTATTGTGATTAGTAATCGAAGAAAATGTGGCATTGGTGTGGAGAAAGTAGAAATGGTGGCTGCTGGGGGTAGGGAGTGGGAGGAAGAGATGAGATGTGGAGGCATTTTTAGGACTTGGAGTTGTCCTGTGTGGTGCTGCAGGGACAGTTACCGGACATTGTATGTCCTCCCGTGGCCCACTGGGTGGAATGTGGGAGAGTGTGGGCTATGATGTGGACCATTGACCATGAGGTACAGTGGTGCTCAGAGATGTATTCACCAAATGTAATGAATGTCTCATGATGATGGAGGAGATTGTTGTTACAGTGGGAGGAGTGGGGTGAGGGGAGTGGGGGGCATATGGGGACCTCATATTTTTTTAATGTAATATTAAAAAAATAAATAAAGATGGGATGTTTTACAAACTTGGACCAAAACTTTTTATTTTCTTGGAACATGTAATTTGATAATTTTCAATCTAAATCAGATTAAAGATGCTTTCATAATTAAATTAAATCATTAAATTTTATATTTACTTAAAAAAATCACTACATAACTTTGGGGGGAGGATATGTAAAGATATTTACATTTTATCCTATGACAGCTGACCAATTATTCCATCTAAGTCAAACCATACTGTCACCTTATAAAGTCTCTTCTAGATAGCAGTGGATAAGCTTTGTGGCTTACCTGGTTGCACATCAACCACTTGTGATGCTTCTTACAAGTGTAATTCCCTGACCTCAACCTCAGAGGTTCTAAAACACTCAATTTCATTACTGAGTCAAGGATGTCTAGCTTTAACAAGATCTATGGGTGATCCTAATAACCAAGCAGAGTTGAGAACCACACTGTATGGCAATGCTCCAGTTTATTTGCTCCTCGTTAAAGGCTATCATGAGTGCTTCAATAAGAAACAGAAAAAGGGGGAAAGGTAGAGAGAAAAAGAAGGCTAATTATATTTTGGACAATAAAATTACTAGGAGAGAAACCAATAGGACCATGTTTCTTAAACAGCAATT
The DNA here is from genome assembly GCF_030445035.2 of Dasypus novemcinctus. NCBI lineage: Eukaryota > Metazoa > Chordata > Mammalia > Cingulata > Dasypodidae > Dasypus > Dasypus novemcinctus. Next base: position 40,531,913 of record NC_080683.1, on the reverse strand, counting down.
CAGGTTTCCCAGAAATTTAATGCCTCAGTGAAATAAAACAATGAAGAAGACCCTGAGACTACTGTAGGACAGCTAGTTTAGAAACAAATAGTTTCCTGGCAACTATGTAAAGATATTTCTTTTTACTGTTGAAAAGAGCTTTTCTTACAATTTGTTGTTTTCTTATAGGGTAGTTTGGTGGGTGTGCAGAGGGAGTGTTTGATGAGGGCCATTCAAAGGCACATTTGTGAGAAGAAGCTCTCCAGTGAGAATGTAAGTAAGACTGTCCAAGCAGGATAATGAGATAGGACCTGCAGCACCAAAATGGCTTTGGTAGCAAAATACTCAAGTTATAGCATGAACAAATGAGAGAAAGAGAGAGAGACAGAGAGAAGATATGCATCTTAAGTGAGAAAAATGTTTGCAGTACAAAGAAGAATAAAAATCAGGCAGGGGGTGGGGCTGTGGATAAATGTTAAAGTAAAGAAGATACAGCACTGAAACCTGAAGAGAAGTGAGAAACAGATTTTTACGACTAGCAATTCAAGTTAAGACTGATCATGCTGATAGTTTTTCATGTAGGAAAGCAAAACCCTGCTGGGCCCAAATAGCTGTGCTGGTTTCTAGGTATAATTCTCCTTAGTCTATAGATCACATATACCCTAATTGTATTTAACTTTTGCATTTCAAGTAAAATAAATCTCCCTAGAGAGATTCTTCCTCACTTTGTAAAGTGGCTTTTCCTAAGTAAGGAGAACTTTTAATTGGATGTAGTTTTCTTATCATGTTTATCTTTGACCTGGTAACTAACAGGGTTGAGCTGTGAATAAGGATAGCAATATATAACCCCATTTATGGGTGAGAGCATTTCTGAGCACAGGAACGCTGTCCCTGCAGCCTTTGACAAATTTGACTTGTGTATCATCTCTTCAAAGAGCCAGCTCTGAATTTTAAGGATTTATATAAAATAAAGGAATATTTTATTTATCAGATATCTAAATGAGGTTCACTTGAGCATCAAATAGCCCAAGAAAGGAGAGTTCTTGTTCCAGCTCTGCTAATCATTTTCTTTAATCAGTTCTCTCAGTCTCAGTTTCTTCATCTATAAAGTGAGGGGTTTGAATGAAATTAATCATTAAGACTTTTCAAACACAATATTGTATGAATTCCTATGACACACCATATTTATCTCGCTGACCATTAAATATGCCTGAAATTTCACTTTCTCCATGAAGTGAAATTAACTAAAGAAAAGCAGACAACTGGTCGACCCACATTTCAAGATGGACTTAAAAAAAAAAAAAAAATTCCACGCTGCACCTTAAAACTTGAGCTTCAATTTTTAAACATAAAATTAAAATATGCTGGACTTAAACATGAGGCATGAGGCAAATAGGACACATGTGCTCCTGCTAGATCATTGTGGATTCCTGAGGGTTGTGCTCAACACTAGGTTCTTAGGAAACATGAAAGCTGCTTGACAGAAACAATACTAATACAGAGTGTTAATAACAAGAGGGTTTGAGGAAAAAGCACACCAAATGGAAGATATGGGTTATAGTTAGTAGTAATATTTTCGTGATGCTGTTTCATAGTTTGTAACAAATGTTTCCCAACAATGCAAGGTTTTGGTGGTAGGATGGGAACCCTGTGTGGTGATATTGTTGTGTAAGTTCACAAAATTTATTATACACTTATTGTTTATGTATGTTCACGTATGAATGACATACTTCAATAAAATTTTGTTTAAAACAATAAGACCAAAGGGAGCAAGGATAAGGAAAAAATGAAAATTACTCCTCAAAAGCATATGCCTTTCATATACTTTCATGCCTATTTATCTTTTCTCCTAAAGGACTTCCAGTTTCTCAAGTGCTAAAAATTTAAATATGTCTAGAGAAAATGCGATGAAGAGTTAAGAATAAGCAGGCAAATAAAATTATCCTTGTTTCTTTAAGATAGGTACTTTATGCATCACAATGAAACTCTAAATACTGTTTTCTGTAGCACAAACCAGACTTCAGTAAAAGGTCCATGAATCTTGGACCCCATCCAAGGTGTGATAACTTAAAGACAAAAGAGGGCTGACTATTTCTAGCCTTAAGTGAAACATCAAGTTACTGTTTTTCCTATAAACATATTTGTGTTTTCATAGGAGACATATAATGCAGTAAACTCAAGATAGGCGAACACTGATTGTAAATGCTTATAACCTGTTAAAAAACCAGACCTTTTAATTTGATCTAAATTGCTTTCATAAAACATTCTCTAATTTTGTATGTATTCTAGTACTAAAAAACACATATGGAATTCACAACTAACCTTTAGTTATTCCAATTCTGGTCATATTTATGTACACTATACAGTTATATTTAACTGATAAGTGTAAAAATATTTTGGCCTTCACTAGAAATTTTCAATTTAGTTAGTTGAAGTAAATGCTATATAACATAACCCAAAAATTTACAGCAAAGGCTCAAATGTTAAGTATAACTGTACATAATGGCTTAGAAGATAATTCCAACTCAAGAAACAGATTCACATATATAAACATGTTTATTCATTTAGGGCTTTCTCAATTTACAGTTTTTGAATAAAAGTATAAAAAGGGCTTCTTGAAAAATACTTGAACGATTTTACCAGAGTGCTACAATTTTCAACTAAATGAAATCAAATATAGAAATCAGTCTGTTTTATAACAATTCTGATTATATTCAGCACACCCTGGACACAACTTGTTTGACTTGGGGTCAAACCTATTATTTTCAGTTTCAACAACTGTTGACTCTTCATTCTAGATGAACTTTGAAGCCAAAGGAATATCCGAAAGACGTTTTTTCATTCTGCATATAAAACCTATACATCTATTGTAGGCTAAGTTTAAGGCATTTCTGAAATTCTATCAGTTTTAACAGCTTGAGACCTTTTTCTTACAAAAACATGCATTTCTCTGTAGCATTCTGAAAAGTTTTCTAGCAACACTCATTAAGAAAGGCCACAGTTGTAGATTAGCTTTGCTGCTACCATTCCCTTGTAAAGTATTTTTTGGTGACAATTTTCTATTAGTACAACTGCATGTAATTATTCAAATACACAAAAGCCTGTTGTAAAAGAAGGTGGAGATAATGGTAAAAACACCCAAATGCAAAATAACTGCTATGACTTTAGACACAATTTTGTTCTTCACTGTATTTACTGACAATTACCATTAGGAAGGATCTTTGTGTAGGAAACCGAGGGCAGATTTGGTCCGTTTGCAGGGAGATAGTGTTCCTAAATACATTTTAGACCGGTTCAGATATATAGTAAACAAAATAATTCTAATCTTTAGCATATTGGCGTCGCATTGTTAAATTGTTGGGAAAAAATACAATAGAAATTGCTAATGCCCATACTTTTATACAAGGATATAGGGAAATTTGAGCATATTGATAAAAATAGATGCTGGTAAAAAAATATATATATACTTGTATAGGATAGAATTTATGGAAATTACAATAGAAATACTGGAAAAGAAAGAAAATCTTTTTTAAAAATTTTCTAGCCAAGTATCCTAGAATGTTGGTGCTATAAGGAAATTAAAGGTTTGTATTTATCCCCTCCCAGCAGTCCATCCTTCTCATACTCTACCTCAACCACCCACCCTCCACCAACATATACATTCATATTAGAAAATTAGTGTTGAGATAGGCTGAGTGAGTTGCTCAAGATCATCTCCTGGTTGGTGATAGTGTTAACATTTGAGACCAGAACTCTTTTGTTATGCTGAGTTAACTCTGAAACAGTATCTAGAAGGAAGTTTGGATTCTAGGACAGAGAGTATCAGTTTATTTCTGCTCTCAATGAGAGTGCCACTCTCCTGTCCCTTGCACTGCTCAAAGAAAGACAAATGCACTTATAGCATAGGGCCTATTAACTACATGTATCTGAATTTACTATTGGAAGATAGGACACTAAAGCCTAATGAAACACGTGAAAGTACATAGTTTCACCACATAACAAATGGACACAAAATATTTTCCCCAAAAGCTTTATCCAGCTTGGCCTACTGTAAAGTAAAAGGAGATAATACATTAAAAAATTGTCTGATGTTTAATATGTCACTCTCTCACATCCTCTCTCACATCTCATAAAATGAGGATTATGAATACAAAAAATCCATAACTGAGTATAAATCACATTACACACACAAGTTTTTGTGTACAATTAAAGAACAGACTTTAGGAAGTAGATGTGGCTCAAGCTATTGAGCTCCTGTCTACCACATGGGGGGTCCCGGGTTCAGTTCCCGGGGCCTTCTGGAGAAAACAAGCAAGACACCAAGTTGGCATGATGGGCTGGCATGATGGTCTGGCAAGACAGGCTGGTGTGGTGACCTGACACTACAAGATGACGCAATAAGGAGAAACAAAGAAGAAACACAGTGAGAGATACAACAAAACAGGGAGCAGAAGTGGTTCAAGCATTTGAGCACCTCTCTCCCACATGAGAGCTCACAGGTTCAGTTCCCAGTACCCTAAAAAAAGAGAAGATGAGCAGACACAGAGAGCACAGAGCAAATGGACACAGACAGCAGACAATGAATGCAAAACAATGAGAGAGGGGGACTAAATAAATAAAAATAAAAAATCTTTTTTTTAAAAAAGAACAGGCTTTTTACAAGGCATCTGTATGCAAGAGATGGTTTTTGAGAATGTGAATTTGAGTTAAACAAGATCTTTTTTAACCCCAGTTAACTCTTTTCTGCTGTTGCTAATTGTAATTTCATAGTTGGGAAAATATGGCTATTTACAACCCAAAAGGAAAACTTTTCTAGTTTAAAGAACTCCATCTTTTGTTATTAATCTATGATAGAGCAAAGCTTTCCATGTATCCATGCAAACAATATTTGCTGGATTACACTCCAAGATGTTATTGCTAATAGAGAAGAGGGGGAAAAACTATTAATATCTTCTTGTTTAACCTTTCCAAGGTTAAAACTGGCCATATGTTCTTGAACACAAGCACAGGAGGGAACATTAAAGTAATGCCGTAGGAGGGCTTATAAAATTGGCTGCAACAAGGTTAGTCATTGAAGACTTATAAGCTATCTATTACTTAAAATTATTCTCCTTGTAGGCCCAGCTTTTTGTTGAATCTCATCTGCTTGGAGCTGAGAACTTGCATTAATTTACACTGTACTGACTCATTTTGTTATTAAGTAAATTTGAAATGATATGATATTTTTGGCTTTGCCAGATTCCTTTTTCTTAATATCTCATGTTTTTCTCTGGAAAGTTCAAAGAATTTAATATTAATTTTCATAACATTGCTTTATTATGTTCTAGCCTTTACTTGACATACATTAAAACTGAGGTATGCAGAAGATTACATGGAATAGGCTGACACAGGTAAAAAGAGTACTGCCAGCTGTACTTCAGCCTTCTCTTTCTTAAGCAGGTTCCCATTTTCTGCTTCAAACTCTGATAGGAGTGGTTCTAAACTGGGAAAGCTATCAGAATCACTGTGTAGCAATTTCAATCTATTCATATTATTCCCAAGGGCATAGGAGAATTTGGATAGGATGGGAGCATATGGATTGAAAACTCAGTGGTTCTAAATGCCCCATCTCCTTTACTGAAGTTGCGAACCACTATCATTTAGTATAGTTTCCTAATTTATGCACTCTAGTTCTCAGTTATATTTCCTTTTATAAATCATCTCCTTTAAAATGCTTGTTCCATTATAGCAAAAGAATAATTCCTACTTTGGGACACTGGCCTATGCACTCTTTAATCTTTAGAAAAATGGCTGTAAGCACTAAAATTTTTTGACAAAGTTAATTCATTTCTTTAAAATCTTTGTAGTTTCCCACTTTGCTGACTGTATTAACTTTACATAATGCTTTCTAATCAGGACAATTCACAACTGATCTTCACTTCTACATACATGTGAATTCAATATGCAGACATTTTTCATGTAGACAAGTAATTCCCTTTTATCAGTTTTCTATGAAAAGGAAACCAACAAAATACAACACAATACATTCCTTCCAAGGGCCAAGGGAAAGAAAAAATCATGACGGGATGGGATTTTAAGAGTATAAAAATCAACTCCTTCTTACCAACATTCTTTTCAACTCTGTAACTTTCTAGTTTTCCTTTAATCCTCAAGAATTCCTTTTGGGTTTTCTTAGAATTCTCCCTACCAGTAGAAATAATTGTTTGTTTTTATCTTTTTCTGTGAATATAATTCCTTTGCTGAAAATGGAGCTTTAGTATTCTCTTCTATAAATTGCTAGCTGCAGAGATTTCATTCAAATTTCCCTTTCCCAACAAATGGGCTCTGGAAGCTTAACAAGGATCCTCTTTATAACTGGACATGAGTCTAGGGAAGCAGCAAATATACTCTAGCAGTTTCCGCTACAGAATAACAACCATACTTCTACAAATAGATCTGTCAACAAGCATTACAGGTACAGTGATGAGCTATCCTGCATGATACCCTGAAGAATCAAGTTTTCCTTTGATGTACACAGCTAAGCTCTATTATCACCAAAAGAAATTTCAAATGAGTGAGTATCAAGGGGAGATGTACTCAGAAAAAGTGCACTTCTCTCACAAAATTCATACCTTTCTACTTTGAGACACTCATGCTGACCAATCAATTAAATCTTTAACTGATCAGTATTAAATGTTACCCCATCTGTGTAACTCATTTTTCTATTTGTTTTCAATTACATTTATCACCACTTCCTACCAGTAGAAATAAATAAACAGCATTTTGTTACTTCAGAAGGCAAATGTTTTTGTTGCTATTTTTTTCTTTTTTTCTTACAACAAATAGCTAATGCGGTCAAATGAGAGAGGGCTCCACTGGGTGAAAGATGGAATACAAAGTGTTCCAGGAAAAAAACAGCCCGTATTAAATATGGGAAATCATTCAATAAAGTAAATCTGGGAAATAATTGCAAAATGAATGGTTTCAGGATTTAAAGACAAATAATAAAATACATCACTTTTTCTTAATAATATAGAAAGTAAAAGAAAAAAGACAACTAATTTAGAAATAGTTATGTAAAACAACATTTCCCTATCACTGAAAAACTTTCCCAGGGAAAATCATAAGCTCTCTAATAGTAAAATACAATTCATACACTACAAGATACTTTCTAGTATTTGGAAAAAATAGGTATTCTCATGTTGTTACTTTTAAGTAAGTAAGGCTAGGTTCTATTAATGACTCATGGGTAACGATCTTATTTTACCTTTTGAAAAACAACATTCATTATGTTTCCATTAATAGGCAAAAGAACAGCTGTTTTCAGATATTTGGATGCTGAGCAGTTTAAAAGTCAGATACAGAATCTAGCATGTGCGTTTTTAAATCCTAGTCAGTGAAATTTAAAACCTAAATGATTTCTAGACTGAACATTCACTAATGGGTTTGAAAATGAGTTCTCATTCATTGGAAATGAAGTCAAAGGGTTTGGTTTAAGTTCTGGTCTTTCTACTCTTTTTTTTTTCCTCCTTAATTTGAGAAATTTTTTTGCTCCCATGCAAGGAGTGTGCCACCTGCCTCCAACTACCTGCAGGGGAACACTGTTGCCCACTGAACTGTCTATAAATACTCTTTGAGGCCTCATCATAAAGGGCATGCCTTCCTACAAGCCTAAAGAGAAAAGTGGCCCATAAGTTTCTAATCTCAGAAATGCTTTTGCCTGCAGTTGGTAGATAAGAAGTTCTAGAAATACAAAGAAAATAAATTCAGTTCCTAATTGCATCATATGTTTTGAAGAAAATACTTTTAGGTGGTAATCAAGAGGTCTCCACTGAAAAATCCAAAAAGAGCAAGGGATTGAAAGGACAAGACCAAATAAACTATTGCTTAGAGCAGGATATTTCACCTCGAGAAGGATTTAGCTCCTCCTACAGACTCCTGATTTTCCCTTGACTGTTTCTCCAGTTTAGAACATGAGCATCATGTCCCAAAGGAATACTGCAATATGTGATGTCCCCTTCTTTCTTTGCATCATCATCCACTAGCCATAAAACTTAATGATTATATTTCATGAAGTCAAACCATATCAAGTACCACTGTCAATAACTTAATAATAGTAATAACAACAACAATATACATCAGTTCTTTCCCAAATTTACCTTTGGTTTCAATGCAATCCCAACAACATTCTAAGAGACTTTTTGTAGAAAGTGACAAGTAGATTTTAAAATTTATTTGTATACCAGAAGGACCTAGAGTAGATAAAATAATCTTAAAAAAAAAAGAAGAAGAAGAATGAAGTTAAAAATACTCACACTCTTTGATTTCCAGATTTACTATAAAGCAACAGTAATAAAGATTGTGGTGTTGGTTTATAAGGATAGACATTTACATCAACAAAACAGAATCCCAAAAAAGTCCCACACATATATACCCAATTTATTTTTGACAAAGGTACAGAGGCAATTCAATGGGAAAAGGAAAGTCTTTTCAACACAAGGTGTCAGGACAACTGGATAGCCATATGGAATAAAATGAACCCTTCTCCCACCTCATATCACACACAAAAATTAATTTGAGATGGATCATAGAACTACATAGAAGATAAAACTACAAGTCTTATGGAAGAAAAAATAAAAGAATATCTTTGTGAACTGGAGGAGTAGGCAAAGATCTCTTACAGAGGATTCAAAAAACACAAACTATAAAAGAAAAATAGGATAAATTGGACTTCAAAATTTGCCATCGAAAAGGCAAACCACAGTGTGAGAGAAAATATTCATAAAGGGCTTGTACCCAGAATATAAAACCCTCTTACAAAGCATTACTAAAAAGACAAACAACCCAATTAAAAAGGGGGGAAAGATGTAAACAGACATTTCACAACATTAAGATATAAAATGACCAATGAGCACATGAAGAGGTACTAAACCTCATTAGGGAAAAGTATATTGAAATCTTAATTAGAACCTACTTTAAATCTACTAGAATGACTGACAACACTATGCTGGCAAGAATGTGGAACAACTAAAACTATCACAGATTGCTGGTAAGAGTATAAAATGATACAACCATTTGGGAAAAACTTTAGCATTTTTCTAAAGTTATAAATGCATCTACTTTTCCATTAATCCAGCATACCTACTCCTAGCTATTTACCCAAGAGAAATGAAAACCTGTGTCCCCACAAAAGATTTGTACAAGAAGTATAAGCAACTTATTCATAAGCACAAAATAATGGAAGAAAACCCAAATGTCTATCAATTGGAGAATGGATAAACAAATTGTGGCATAGTTATACAATTATGCAATAATACCTCGCAATGTAAAAAGCATAAAGTATTTATACATGCAATAATATGGTTGCATCACAAAAACAGTATGTTGCCTATAAAAGGCCAGAACAACAAAGTGTTCACTTCTATGATTCTATTTATAAGAAATTCAGAACCAGAGAAAACTAATGTATAGAGACAGAAATCAGAACAATGGTTTCCAATGGGATGGGGATTGACTGGAAGAGAATAAGAGGGGATTGTCAAGGGTGATGGCAAAGTTCCATATCTTAATTGGGGTTTGGGTTACCCAGATATAATTGGGCAAAACTCACTGAATTATTCATTTAAGAGCTGAACATTTAATGATAAGTAAATTTTACTTCAATTTTTAAAAGACCTATTAAAAAACCCATTATGGTGTGAGAGACACTGTTCTAGCTGAAATATCTTACTTGATATTCTTAACAACTACCTACCCACCCCCTTTCTCTACTAAATAACAGTGACAACTACTACTGAGGCTTAGACAATTTGTTCATTTAAAAATATTTAATGCTATGTGTCAGGCACTGCACCAGGCACTGGGTATACAGTGTAAATCAAACAGATAATACTCCTTCCCATCTGAGCTTAAAGATACAAATTAAAGTAATGGCTATGATGGAAACAAAAACAAACCCTCGGGTTTCTTCAGAAAGAATGATGGAGAAAGTATTACAGTATTCTTTTTTTGTTTGTGGGAATGGGGTTTAGTGAAGGCCTCTCTGAGGAAATGATATTTGAATGGCAGTGCATGTATTAGTGAACTAGGCTAGGCTAAGAATGGAAAAAGACTCTAGTAGTGGTGGACAGAGGAAAGCATGAGAAAAACCTAAGCCCATGAAGAAAAAAGCTATATGCCAGGCAAAGTATAAAATTGATGGGACCCTTTCAAAAGTGTCCCTGTTAATTATCCCAAGAGGACAACAGGGGCAAATGAAGAGGACATTTGGTCACCTGGTGATGGCATGTTGGCTACTCCTACAGTATCTCTGATGGAAGGCCAGCATGACAGGAATATAATTAAAGAAAGGAAAAGTCATGCAGATGAGGTGGTAAGGTGGTAGAAGTAGGGGCCAGGTCCTCTTGGGGCTTGTGGGCCATGTTATAGAGTTTGCATGTCATTCCAGGTATAATGGAAGCATCACTTATTCCAACCCAAGCTTTTTAAGCAGACAGCAATTGTCATTATCTGATTAACAATTTTAAAAGATCATTAGGCTGGTGTGTGGGAATGGTTAAGTATCTGGACAAAGGGCACACATTTGCCATTAAGCAGCAGAACTTAAAACCCCTCATTTAAAATTAGTGCAGCTTTCAACACACCTGGAATGATCAGTAACCTTACCATGGATCCTCTACCCCAATCAAGTCTTCAAATAACTACGGCTCAGATGCATCTAGACTGCAGCTTCGTGAGAAACTCTGAACCAGAACTGCCCAACTAGATTGCTCCCAAATTCCTGGCTTACAGAAACTGTGAGTATAGTAAATATTGAACGTTGTGGGTTTTTTTTAAAGATTTATTTTTATTTATTTCTCTCCCCTTCTCCCCGGCCCCCCAGTTGTCTGTTCTCTGTGTCCATTTGCTGCGTGTTCTTCTTTGTCCGCTTCTGTTGTTGTCAGCGGCACAGGAATCTCTGTTTCTTTTTCGTTGCATCATCTTGCTGTGTCAGCTCTCCATGTGTGCAGCGCCATTCCTGGGCAGGCTGCACTTTCTTTTGTGCTGGGCGGCTCTCCTTACGGTGTGCACTCCTTGCGTGTGGGGCTCCCGCACGGCACTCCTTGTGCGCATCAGCACTGCGCATGGGCCAGCTCCACACAGGTCAAGTAGGCCTGGGGTTTGAACTGCGGACCTCCCATGTGGTGGACAGACGCCCTATCCATTTGGCCAAGTCCGCTTTCCTGAACATTGTTTTAACCTACTAAGATTTGAGGTAATGTTTTATGCAGCAAAGAATAACTAATAAAGATTATTCTTTTCAGCTCTATAAAGACAGCTCTTCTTTAAGTATCCAGGTTCACTTTTTAACTTTATTTTGGAGGTTAGGAAAATATAAAACAAAAATTTTAAACCAAAAAATAGATGCTCTTATTTCTAATAAAAAGAAAACAGCAAAAATAAGTACAGGAGAAAGAAAACCAGAAAACTAGGACTAATTTATATTTTGTAAAAGCAATATACATCATTCCTACTCATTAGGAAAAATCACTTAAAAAATACAAAAATAGAATGTAATTAGCAATAGGAATGTAAAATAGGTAACAAATAAGATTCATTTAAAAAATCCTTTGTAGTTCTAATTGTGTGTATAAAATGATGTATTATCTATCCACTCACAAAGACACATGGAGATATATATAAAACTCTGGATATTGTAGTTGAACATAGAACTTTTGTATAGGCCCTCATCCTGAATTAAGCTTCTGTTTCTATTCTGTTGTTAATCATTTCTTCTTTAAATTACAATTGAAACCTTAATCTTTGATTCAGTTCACTAGTGGTCTAGGATAAGGATAAGTATTTGATTTTAACTCCCTTTGAATGTGAATTTCACACATCTTAAATTTCACAGTTAAGACCTAGACTCAACTCAATCACATGCCTACTTCTTTCTTCAAGGCTTAAGATTTAAAATTAACTGACTAGTCTTTGCAAAAGAAGTGAAAAACAGTCTTTAGTCTGCAAACATGTCTTTTTCACCCTGATAATAGGCATTTGTGTTTGGTCATTAGTTTGAAGATTTGCCATAGCAATTCTTATAATCCTATATACATAATAATAATCCAACTTTTAGAATAGAGTAAGGACAGAGGCAGAGAAGAAAAAAGAGGACTTTGTTTTGGCTGAATTTAGTTGGGCATTAGCTGGGCTCTGCAGTCCCTATTTTCAGCTTCAGAAGTTATTTCTTTGCCCAAAACAGTGAGATGAGAGCTTTTCTACAACAGGGGCTTTACTATTTATTGCGATACTTTAAGAAGTTTTCTTCCACAAAGAGATCCTATTTGTTGTCTCATGCATTGGACATTTGTTAGCTTCTTTTAGCTTCTTCAATTCATAAAAGGCTTTGCTTAGTCATGAGTGATTTGATTAATGTTTTTATCTTTTTTAAATACTGGCAACTGATAGTCACCATAAAGGAAGAAGTTCTAAAGAAAGAATTCAAAGTGCTTTGTACCCCATTTTAACTCTGCAGAAGACTTTTCAAAAACTTTCAAAGTTCCTCTATTCCAGTTCTGCAAGGCTACACAGGCCAAATCTTGGCTACACACTTCAAGACTGGGGGTCCTTTTTACAAAAAGTATTATAGCCAAAGAGCATTTACAGGGTGATCCTTTTGTTTGTGTGTACATTTGATTTGATTGATTCTAGAAAATCCAGAATGCCCCAGTGTAGTAGGTTGCATAAAGTCCCCCCCAAATTCATGTCCATCCAGAACCCTGGAATAAGACCTTACTTGGAAATAGGGTTCTTGCAGATCTAATCAGTTAATCATAGTGGAGTAGAAATGGTTCCTATCCAATAACTGGTGTCCTTATAAGAAAACAAAACAGAGACACAGAAGGACATACAGAGAGGAGAATGCCGTGTAAGGAGAGTTAAAGAGATCTGAGTGAGAGTTACAGAGATTTGGAGGGATGCGTCTATAAGCCAAGGAACACCAGAGATTGGCAGCAACACCAGAAGCTCCAGAGTCATGAAACAAGTTCTCTCTCGGAGCCTCAGAAGGCAACAACTGTTGATACCTTGATTTCAGATTTCTAGTCTCCAGAACCGTGAGAGAATAAATTTCTACTGTTTTAAGCTATCTAGCTTGTGGCGCTTTGTTGCAGCAGTCCTAGAAAACTAATACTCAGGTTTGGCAAACTACAGCTCCAGGCCACACCCATTCCTTTATTTCTAGGGTTGCTTTCAAGCTACAAAAGTAGAGTTCAGTAGTTGCAACAAAGACCATATGGCCCTCAAAGCCTAAAATGTTTACCACATGGCCCTTTAACCAAAACGCTTGCCAATCTCTGAATTAGATTATGTAGTATTTCTGAAAAGAGTTCTCTTCTATATTGTCCACCCCATCCCAATCTCCCACAAAGACAAATTTTGCCTTTGTCAAATGATCTTTAGTGATCAATTTAGATTCTAGCTTATTCATCTTACACTTCACCCCACAGAAGTATAGCCTTAAAGCTAGAAAAGTGGCCATTGAAAACCCATTTATAATCTCATCTCAAGGACCTTTCGTTTTTGTGAGAATATCTGTAAATTAAAATAATTCACCTTATGTGTGTTTATTTAGAGCTTCTGTACTTCACAGTGTATTAAGGATTCTCATAAACATTATCATCCATAATTACCTACAATGTGGCTCCTTTGTTGACATGAGCCAAACATCTGACCAGTTCATATTATTTATCGACTTCCAGGGGAGGAAAACAGATCTTCAGCCTTTCTGTAAAATACTTAGAGAACCACTCAACCTCTCAAATTCTCTTTTAGATATTCCTGTACCTAGATAAAATATGACTTAACCATATCTTATCAAAGGAAGGTCTCAAAAGTATTCTTAAAATCTACAGTGTTGTCCTCAACCCCCTTCTCTCATCATAAAACAATAATAAAAATCTGAAATTCTCATTTAGATATTTCTGCCACTAGATAAAATCTGTCTTAAGTCAACCATATCTCATCAAAAGAGGATCTCAAATGTATTCTTAAAATCTAAAGTGTTTTTCTCAACCCCCTTTTCTCATTATAAAACAATAATAAAAAAATTGACCTGAGTTGCATTATTCCAGGTGATTTCCAATGGGAAGTGACTGAACTCCTATTTTATATCCCTCATTTCATGGCTAGAGCTACAACCTCATTCATTTACTAATTCATTTACTATTTATTGATTTCCATATGATGTATAAAATTAATACTGGTATGAGTAGAAACAAGACAAAAAACATCATCCTTGAAAATTACACTACCTTGGGCAAGGTTGATCAGCAAATGAGCTGTTATAAAATGATGGGAAAAACAAAATTATGTTATTGGTGCTAACATAAGGGTATATACCACGTGCTATGGAAGCAGAAAGGAATATTGAAGATGCTTCACTAAGAGGATTTACAAAAAACTACATTGTAATTTATAATCCACACTTAGTGGCGATGCTACAAAATATGTTCATCCACTATAAAAAAATGTACCACACTAGTGAATGATGTTGTTAAGGTGGGAAAATGTGTGTGGGGGGGTAGGAAGCAGGGCATAAGGGAATCCCCTATATTTTTTATGTAACATTTATGTAATCTAAGTATCATTTTTTTAAATTAAAAATTATATTACAAAAAAAGATGATTTACAAAAGCCAATTCTGAAAGTATGGATAGGAGTTTATCAGGCAAATGAGGAGCAAAGACAAAAGCACAGAGGAAAGTGTTACTCTGTGGACATAGAAAGCACAGAGACAAGCCCCAGCAGGGTGCAGAAAGGAGAGGCTGAAACCCAGCACTTATTGCCAAGCCAGAAGACCCACAATATCAGCCTGAAGGAAGGGAAGTATTTTTATAATTAATCCACCCACAAAGAGTGTCTTGTGTCCTAGAGGGAGCTCTGAATGTGAGTGATGTTCAGGACATGAAACAAATCTCATGCATCCTGCAGACCCATTGTAAAGTTTTAAGCAGGTAAAAGACATAATCAAGTTTTTTAAAAGATCTTTTTCAAAGTAATGTGAAAGATGTAGAAGATAGGCTAATGCACACAAAAGGCTAAAAGAAGCAGACAAACGTTAGAGAAAGATGTCATAATAGTTCAGCTGAGAAATAATAAAGGCCATATTGAAAGCAGGAGTGATGGGGATGGAGCATGTGCATTAAGTCAAGTCTAGGAAGTCTTCTAAGAAGGATTCTCTTTCCATTGCCTTAAGGACACTTTTGTACAGTTACCTAGGAATAAATGAACACAAGGTAATCAGGGTTGAGAGGGTGGATAATTCAAAACAATGATCAGCATATGAGACTGAGACTGTGTTCCACTTCTCCTCTGGGAGCTACGCCCAGCTTAGAGGGTGGACCCAAGAACACTCGCTGACCACCCAAACTAGCCTTCTTAGCCCTCAAGATTATTTGGCTCCTCATTTCTTAGCCATTTTAGTAACTCCTTATTCTAGTAATTCTACTCTCCTTTATCTCAAACTCACCCTTCATATTAATCTTTTATCTTATTTTTAAAATTGACTCAATAATGTGGGCTCTGGATCCCACCACAACAAACTGGAGATGTAGTCAGGGACTACAAGGTTACAGTGGGCCAAGGGCGTCTCTCCACCACCACCATCTCTCACCTTGCTAAACCCATACCAACAGAAAAAGATAATCCTTCATTGCCTGGAGCCGGGGGAAATAAAAAAACTAAACAACCATTTGGTTCCCTGGTTTAATAAAGGTTTTCAGGTATACAGAAGAACCCTGGCAGAGTTAGGAAGGTATCTCAAAATGGACTTAAATGAATCACACATAAGCTTATTACATTTAAATCCTTTTATAGACATCACAGCCAGTCAATAAATTAGATTTTAATAAATCTCAATAGGAGACTTAGCTTTAGCCTTTGAATCACACACAGATTTGAGGTATAATAAACACATTTTTAAATAAAAAATAAATAAACACATTTGAGACATCATTGGCCTGGATATTACTTTTATGAGAGGAAATTTAAACAAGCATATTTCTTTTGAAGGTTATAAACATTATTTTTGTGAGTTATCAAGTGAGAAGATTTACATTTTTTAGGTTTCAGGGTCTCTTTAACTAAAATCCAGGAACCGGATCACCTTTAAAGAACACCAGAGCTTAAATGAGGCCTCAGGAAATTAGTCTTTATCACCATAATGCCTTAGACCTTGTCTGGAAGGAGGGACCCTAATCCTTATAAAACTAACTCCTGCTGTTATTCCCACATGTATAAACCTAAATGATGGATTACAATAGATTTACTCATTGAAAAACATTTATTAAATGCTTACTATACTATACACAGGTAATATGCTGGGCAATGAGATTACAAATGAATTTAATATAGCCCTGCACTAAGAAATGTACAGTCTGTTTGGGAATAGGTGATATAAGACAGTATATATGCACTGGCAGTCATGGAACCCCAGAGCAAGTGTGCTTAAGGGTGGAAGATGCAGGAAGAAGATGAAGAAAGACATTACGGATGGTTCTTAGAGTTCTAGCTTGAGTAACTGGGTCAGAAGTTGCAGGTGATGCATTCAGTGTATACATAATATGTTGGCATGGAGGTGGGGCAGGAATACAAGTGGTAAATTTGTGAGCAGGAATCTGGACAGGTGGGACTTGGAGGTCAGCAAAAAAGGTGGAATCAGATGTACATCTGGGAGTCATCATTATCATCATCACCATAATCTCAGTTACTATTTATGGAGTGCTTAAAGAGTGCTGGGCTCTGGGCTAAATGCTTTATATGTACTATCTGACATAACTTTGACAACAGCATTGTAAGGGGGATATTATTCTGCTTAATCCTATTCATACAACTAGGAAGCAGCAGACTTAGGATGCTTAGGTCTATGTGGCTCAAAACCTCTGCTCTTCACCATCACCTCCTCAGGGATTGATATCTGTTAGGGAACAGCATAGGTCATAGAATCTCAAGGTAGAGGGCAGATCGTTTCAGAGAGTATAATGAGGTCAGAAGGGAAAACATATATCCAATATTTCTTCTTAGAAGTTGAAAATACATATAGTTTCAGAGGTCAGGCACGCAAATCAATGTGTGAAGTAACTGGGTGTATGGCAAAAGAAAGGTATGAGGGAACTAGGCAAATTAGAGAGTGCTTGGCTCAAGTCAAAGTATTCAAATTTAAGGCTTTCTTTTCTTTGTAAACACAATTCTGCCAAAACAAAAAGCAGCCTCCATTAAGTTGACCACAACCTTCTAAATATGGCCCACCTTCATTAAGTATCTCTAAACTAATTGCGGAACAAAAACATGACAGCATCCTTACAAAGGTAAGTAAACACAAGGTGAAGTAAGACAATTTTGTAGGTATGTGAGTTTTAAAAAGTGCTCCAAGACAAAAAATAGTGATGAGTACTAATATTTAATGACAAGCTATGGAAGAAGAGTTCTACAAAGAGACCAAAAATAATGGATGGAGAGGAATAAATACATTCCAAGGAGTAAGTGCCTCAAAAGTGAAAAACCTAGAGACTAACAAGGATTAAGAAGTGAGCAAACCATAAGAAAAAGACTGAAAATAAAATGGAAAAGAACGTATTCCCTTTGGATTTGGTAATATAGAAGTCATTGGAGGTGTGAAGGGAGTCGTAGAGGGAAGGGCTATCAAGCAGAAGCTAGACTGCCTCAGGAAGCAGAACCTACAGAAAGCAGGGGAGTGAGGCATTCACATAACAAATCTTTGTTATGACACCTGATATTTGAGAATGACAGTCTAATCCTCTCTACCCTCCAGACAGCTGGGGTGGGGGTGGGGGTGGGATTCTGGAGAGGCCTTGTCCATTTACCTTTGCATGCATACAAATAAACACAGTTTCTATGAATGCCAGGCTATAAAGAAGGCTGACAGGCCTAAGCTAAGAGACATTGTACTTCTTTCTGTAACTTAGTTTTCAGTGGTTCTCAACCAGGAGTCTACTAACTGTGCGGAATACAGCATATAGGATTGAAACAGTAACTGGGTCAGGTGTCAGGGATGTTAACCATCCTGGAACATATCAGACAGTCCCACACATCACAGTGTCTAACCTCATATGCAACGAGTGTCCAATGTTGAAAAACACTGGCCCATCATCAGGGAGCAGCAAACCTTTTTTTTTACTCTTCTCAAAAACACTTCCAGCAAATTGAGCTATCATTATGGTGATTATAAGAAAACCACTTTGAAGAATAGTTTTGCTCCTTTTGCAAGACTAGATTAAACAACATAGTCCATTAGGTAACTCAGTGCGCTATACATAAAGATCCATGAGATAAATTCCTCACAAATAGTGCTAAGGAAATATTCGCACATCTTGAGGAATTTGGAAGCATATCTATCACTGAGGACTTTTGCTGGAACTTCTATGTTTTTTAGGACTAAATTTAATGTCTGTGTCCTCAGATTTGTTTCCATTACTTTTCAGAATATTTAATTTTATGTGCTTGTTAGGATGTCTGTAATTTACCTTACAATATGCAGGTATTCTCATGTGCCAGATAGTTCTAACTTTTAATTCTTGGAGAGGTCTAGGAATGCACAGATTGGGTTGGTCAACTGGCATTAATTAGAGATGGTGACTATAAGTTCTGATTTAGGTGTACCTATCCATAAAAAACACTACTCATTAACAATGAATTTCAAAGATGTATCTTAATTGGTGAAGTAATGTCTAGTTAATTATTATGATGGATGTACTAATGTGTTCTTTTTGGTGAAAGTAAGGTCATTGAGGATATGTGGCTTGGCTAATATATTAAACATTTCTTACTCTTGAAAGAACTGTATATAAGATTCCACTGAGGCTTATATCTTGTACTTCTTATATTTAGGGCCCATGATTTTATCCCTAACCATTTGTGTCCAGCCATTGGTGTAGGAGGATTTCTAATAGAACGATACTGACTAAAGAGCTAAGAATCCTCCTGTGACCACAAAAGTGTATGTTGCATTCAGAATGTGGTCAAAATATCTAAAGGGACAAAGAGCTAAGATTCCATTGAGCTTACACAACACGTTTTCCCCCTGATTTGCTAATGGGTGTCTATCTAATAAACATCTAATAAATAAGTGACAGAATTTGGACTTAGGCTTGCCTTCATTATAACCTGATGGTAAAGCTGTAGGTGAGAAGCTAACTTTCAACATTTACAACTTTTTGACTGGCCGCCATTATCTAACCTTTACAACCAAGAGTTTTGTCACATTTAACTCCAGTTAATTAAAAAGATGCTTTGCATTCCTTAATAAAATAAAGCGCCCCAAAGCCTTTTGGGGAGAAACAGATATATATATATTTATATGATAATAAAATACTATTCTCTAATTTTATCTGTTTCCAATTATAATCATTGCTTTCTGTAAACCAGTAGTACCAGAAATGGCCTACACATCACAACAAAAGACATGCACATACTTTAAGGTACAAAGAAAACTCTTCACAAATAAGCAATATTTAAGAAATACTTGAATACCCTGGTTAAAATTTTCAGTGCACAAAGAGATCAATGGGAATAGTACTTTATAAAAAAGTTCAAAATATAATAAAGTGGGTTATAATTAAATTTTACAACTGCATTTTAAGAAGAGATATATGAAATTGCATTTGATTTCTTTCTTTGCTGCCAGCAATTGAATCTACAGTTTAAAGGTTTGAATATATCATATTCTAAACAATGGGTTATTTCAGATTATTTCTATCCAAACTCAAAAAGAAGCAGAGACACTCAGTAGTGAGACAACCAGGTCAATTATATTTCCACTAGCAATTCAGAGAAAAATCCCAGTCTGATACTTCAAAACTATTCTGGATATCAGCATCAAATACCAGTTTTCACAGAAGCTATCCATGGCAAATCTCAGAGGCTGTACTAAAAAACTCATCCATCAATAAACTCTCTCTGATGTTTCCATTTTTTCAAGTACGGAATACTAAAGTATAAATCAAAACTTATCAGGAATCTGATTAATTACAAAATGCCCACAGCAGCAAAAGGGTCCTACATACAAACTAAATCAAATATAGTAGTCACTGATCTATATTTTACATTTTTAAAATATGCTTTCTTGGAACAGTCTTCATAAGTTTACACAAAGATCATGCATTCCTTATTTTTTCCCTTCCATTTTTTTTTCTGAGAAATCATTAATCCCAAGTACAGTAAAAGAGATGTAACCTTTCACACAACAAAATCTCACATATAAAATGAAATAGGGTCAATTTAATTCAATTCAGCACATATATCATAATAGAAAAATGATTTCCCCCTTTGGAAACTTGATATTGCTGAGAATGACTAAGAATAAAAACCCAGTGTTTTGTAGGCTTAGACACTCTTAGTGAATTGTTCTTGCCTTGCAAGATCACCTTCTCAGAGCTGGTAGAACAAAACTAACATAGCATGAGAGAAAACCAACAATTTTTCATTTTCCTCATCATCTCTGTTACACACCATCCATCCCTCCATCCATCCACCAGCATCAATAACTGAAGGGAACAGATCCATTATGGTTCTAAAACCATGAGGAATCTGTTCTGCAATTAGCTATCGAGGGAGAAACCAAATTAAACCAAACTTTTTTTTTTCTTTTTAAATAAGCACATACCAGCCATTCCTCATAATTAGAAATGAAAAGTAAAACTAAACTTGTCTTATCTTGCCTTTGGTAATCATAATATTCACAGATATCAAAAAGACATTTTCATGAAAAATCAGGACACTGAAACTTGAGGAAAGCAAAAATGGGTAAGCCAAATGTAATTTCTTAAGACTATTTTAGTTCTTGAATATAGTTACCATTTAGATCTGTGCTGTCCAATATGGTAGTTACTAGCTGCATTTAGCTACTGAACACTTGAAATGTGACTAGTCCAAATGGAGATGTAAGTATAAAAATCATTCCAGATTCCAGAGGCTTAATTTTTTTAAAAAAAGTGATTATATGTTGAAATAGTAGTAGTTGGATAAATTAAACTAAATAAAAT
This sequence comes from Dasypus novemcinctus, assembly GCF_030445035.2. Taxonomy (NCBI): domain Eukaryota; kingdom Metazoa; phylum Chordata; class Mammalia; order Cingulata; family Dasypodidae; genus Dasypus; species Dasypus novemcinctus. The sequence goes on along the minus strand of NC_080683.1, from coordinate 40,510,917 downwards.
ATATTAATTAAATATAATTTTTAACATAGGACTTTTTACTGTTTTTCATTTGGCTACTAGAAAGCTTAAAATTACATATGTAGCTTACACTTATGGCTTGCATTATATTTCTATTGGACAGTGCAGATTTAGACAATAATCGCTATAATAGATAGTATAACCTTATGGAGAATCCTACTATTCTACCATTTGAGTCAGAACTTGTAAAAATTTGTGCCATATAGCATGAGACAGTTTTCAAAAGAGAATTTCCAACTGAAGATCATGCAGTTTCCATAATCTAATGACGGGCATAACTCAAGGGTGTTAGGTGGGTAAAAATGACAGAAAGGAAGATTTTGGTGGGACAAACTTCAACTTTAGGCTCAAACTGACTCTAGATTTGATTTCTTCTGGTACCCAGACCCGATAAATAATTCCTGCTTTAAAGGGAAGCTCTCCTTTTCTGGGTGGAGATTTAAGGATAAACAGTTAAAGAATTATGAATAGACATGAATTAGAAAATGAACATTTCTAAGGGTCTAAAGCTCAGTCCAAGTGAACAACCAAAAGTGGAGGGATGACATGAGTAATTTAATAACTTCTCAGGACCTGGAGTCTAGTTTTCTCTCCTTCATCTCCCCCTTCCCACTCACTTGCGCCTTGTTCCCAGCTCCTGCCCATGCTCACAGCATGTTGTCTCCACTGCTTATTCTGCAATTTTCTTTTTCTTCTTTCCCAAATCAAACTGGTATCTCCCTCACCTTTGTTCCTTTTCCTATATCCCTGTTTTTCCTTTTCTGATGTGCTTCTTTTTAAAATTAGTATAAAATGTTCATAACATGGCCTGGAGCATATTTTAATAGACTTTATATTCTCTCACCTTCTTTCCTTAAGAAGAAAAGAGGAAAGAAATGAGAATAACAAAACAAATCAGCCCAAGCATTCAAATCATTAAATTATTTTTACTTTACTGGTCTGTTTTAGTTTTGGCCTTAAGGATTAGTGGCCTGTCCCCATGTTTCCTCACGATGGCCTCGGACAATGTGGTTCAAGAAGAAACCTTCATGGGAATCACTTAAACAGCTTGCCAGGCCCAACCCAGAACCAGAATCAGATACGTTAGGTGAAAATCACCAATGTCAGGAATGCAGCTTTGCAAAATAAATAGAATGTCCAAAATTATTGAGGTTAATATCTAATATATTAAAAGTACCCACTGAAAACTGCATGTGATTTTTTAAAAAGGGAAAGTTGTTTAAAAGAAGAAACATTAATTATTGGATTTAGTATTTAGAAAAACAAGTTGATAAAAGAATAGGCCTGAAACTATACAACTGATTGACAAATAAATTTTCAAAGGAGTATAACAATCCCTTCATGACTGAGGTAAATTCAAGATTGCTATTATGGGTTTCTTGGAATGTATTTCAGAATAGTTTGGTAAAAAAGACTTGACAGTCATTTCTGGAAAAAGACATGAGCATTCAACCAAACCTAATTCATAAAAATAGGATGTATACTTTTATTCCACTATAAGTACTATGGCATTAAATTACTGCCACATTGGCCAAATATGAAATACTTTGTGGTTAACTACAATTTTTTGGAAGGCATGAAATCTAGAATAGCTTTCACCTAGTAGTCTTTTCCATTAGCATGATATTTTTGGGGTGGATTTTGAAAAGTGATGTTATAAGCAATTGAGAGCTGTCTTTTAAGATCAGCATGTTAATAAATTTTACCCAAACATAGGCAATCCTATTGCAACAGGATAATGAGTTCGAATTTCTTTGTGCTTTTGATTTCCCAAGGTTCAAAAGCAACTCACAGAGCTTTCATATAACGTTCCACAAACACGTATTTTTAAAAATTAAAAACAACCTCTTAACCTCCAAGAAACTAAGTCAAGAGAATGTATTCCTGGACTAAAATCGGTAAGACTTTTATCCAGAAATCAATAAAAAAATTTTGTTCTTAAAAATAATTTTATCAGAAGGTCTCCATTTTATCTAGAGTTAATGTTTAAATTCTCAATAACAAACTTTACTTCAAAGCATAAACACACAAAGAGAATTAGAATAATTACCAGTCATACCTTATTATGAGTCTGAGTCTGTCCGACCAGTATAAGGATGTTGGATGAGATGATAGACAGGCAGAAGTTAATTAGAATTATGGACCGCTCAGAACGTATATACCTAACCAGAGAGAGAAAGAATGTACAACTTTAGAATTAGATGGAAAGATGCAGAATTCTGTTTTGTGCAAATTGGTGGAATTTATCCAAAAAAAGAAACAAACACTAAAACAGAGTCTTTACAGAAGACAAAATATGAAAAACAGTTTTTCTAGAGACCGATTGTATAGTCATATGACATATGCCAGAGTTTTTCTTATATATTTATGTACTCAACATGGTATTTCTTTAGAGTCCAAGTTGCACATTTGTTTTCAGTATAATTTTTTACTAGAAATATGAATTTCTGGGAAATATATTAGTATAGTATACCTTTATATAGATACCTGTGTATAATATAGTAATAATTATGATATAAATCAACCAGTAGAGACTTTGAAAACCAAAAACCAAAACAAAATCCACACTAATTCTGAAACATTACCCTCAACTATTAGAAGGAAGCCATACTTTCATGGAACCATGAATATTTTTTTCATCCCTCATTCCATACACTCAAGCATTTTTATGTAGTCAGGCTGTTATTTTTTATAGTTTTCTTTTCTTGAATAATTGTTCCAAAAAATAAAATAAATCTTTATCTCTAAAAACTAACACAATTCATAAATGGCATTTTTACTATTAGCCTGGAAAATTACATGGTGCCTGCCATATTTTACCCTCATGCAGAAGTGCTTATATATAGTTCTGTTATATAATTTTTTAGTGCACCAAGATTGTGAGCCATTGAGTAAATTACTCAGGATCAGATGTTCTACTACCTGAAAGGGTAACAGCTATTTTGCTGTGGCAAATCATTGAGTGACAATAACAAAAAGACATGCTTGTCCTTGCTGTGTGTTTAAGCCTACTCAATTTGTTTTAGAACATGGAATCACTTTCCACAGTAGGCATGGGCTCTCCTGTGCAGTGTGAGATACCACAAAAAGCCAGAGATCTGGAGGCACTCCTTGGTAAGTAAATTCTATCACAGTATTCTGTCTTTCTTTGAGGAATATTTAGGCAGAAACCCCACATTCCATTGAGTCATTCAGGAGAGAAAGGAAAACAAAAAACAACAGCAACAATAAAATACGAAAGGCAGTTTTTGTAATACAAAAGAAATTTCTTTTTTTCTTCATAAAACAAACCCAAACAACCTAGACTGATTCTCAGCAAAAAATGGCCTCAGGAGTTGTTTAACCTTGCCCCTGCAGTATCAATAACTAAAAATACAATAAACCACTCACTGGGACACACTAGGATCCTGAAGACATCAACGAATATTAAATTGTTCCCTTTTTGGGGGTGGAGGGGATACAACATAAAAAGTTTAAGGTCTGTGCCACATAAGGAGATTGACTCCTTATGTGATTTTAATGGCTTTCACGACATCACAAGCACAGAAATGACATTATTAAAAGGGTTTCAGTCATATTACTGTTTCATAAATGAAGAAAATCATAGTAATAGAAGACCCAGAACTAACCATCCTGAGATGACTTTAGCTGTTTCCATTTCATCAATATTGAGTTATATTGTTCCCTAAAACATTACTATAAGATGTCTCAATTTTTAAAACTTTTTAGACCACATTTGATGTTTAAAACAAAATTTATAAATGCATAATTTCAAATACACTGATTAAAAGGGCATGCTCAATCGCTTTTTTGTAATAATAAACTTTATTTTTAGAGAAGTTTTAGATTACAGAAGAGTTGTGTCAAAAGTATAGGAAATTCCCATATAACCCACTTCCCTCCCTTCCTGCATTTTCACCTTTTAATAACAATTAAAATCAATCGCTTTTTGATGTAACAAGATAACTCTACAAAGCAACACTGGAGATGAAGAGAATAGCACAAAATAATTCTGACACTTATCATTTTACAAATCATTAGAAAATCAAAAGTTTTGTACTTTTTAATTGGAAAAAAGAGAAGGTTCCTAAAATACTTATTATTATAAAGTAATGCTACAGGTATATTTGGCATTTATAAAATGCACTGGATTCATCAAGATTCATTTAATAACTCATGCCACTTGATGTGTCCATCAAACTATTAATACTACTTCAATTATTTTATTTTATCAGACACACACATTTGGACAACATGTAAAACAGGCAATAAATCTATGATGACTAATTCTTAGGAACTCATATTTCTGTTGTTTCTTGGTACCCTCATCTATACTTCTCAATTTGATGTCAAATTTTGATAGCTCTTTTAAGGCATCTTGGTAATTCCTAGAAAACTATTATAATAGGTGATTTTCCTGGATTTCCTGGATTAAAAAACTTTATTATGGACTAAATAATTCTGTATTTCTTTGTCAATTTTATCTGTCATTTATACTGGCAGTGTTGTTCTTGATTTAGCTACATGTATTCGGGGATGAGGAGGAAGAGGACTTCATGATGCCTGATCCCTAAGTGCTGAGAAATGGAATTTTGTTATAAATACTTCAGTGAGTATAAATTATGATGATATTGTGATTATCTAAATCCTGACCCATGCACATTGCTTCATTTTTCAAGAAGTGCCATTCGGGTAATTGTAAGAGAGAGAGTTGTCTTTTTCTACACTTAATCCATTTCATTCTTGCATTACCAAGATAACACCTGTTTCCATATGTCCGGAACCCAGGATTCTGTTGCCTATAATGCCCTGTATAGGCTAACTAAATACGTCTTTCATTTCCTGGGATTGGCCATGTTTTATCAGATTGCCCCACTTTATCAGGGTTTCACCACCAGATAAGACCTCTGTAGAAAAGCAGAATTTCTGTTAAGTACCTATGCCAATGGATCAAGAATTTGTACATATTTTGTTTGAAGTATGAAACATATTAATAGCTTTGACAACTTAAATATCCCTGATCAATGAATTCTTGTCCTCAAGATAGGAAAATTGTAATGGAGAACAATGCTTAAAAAAAAAAAAAGATGCTTAATCAAATGGCCTTTCCTTATTAAATTCTAATTACTTTTTCAATTGAATTGTTTTTATCTTAATTTTTGACTTACTAGGACTGGGAGATCTCTGCAGGAATAACATCTACTTTTACAAATTTAATATGCAAACATTCAGGAAATAGTGGGTAATTATATATCTACTAAGATAGTAACTATGTTTCTAGACCATTTATAATAACAAAAATATTAAATATTAAATAAAAATTTTAAAATCCATTAGGAAATTAAGACCACATGGTATATGTACTTGTTCTCATCATGTGGAATTATAATAAACCTTGCAGTTATAATTCTTATTAATAAAATGTACCTAAGAAATACTAAATTTTTGTTTAAAATCAAGTGGATGAAATTTTAAATCCTGTAGAACAAATTTTTTAAATCATTTTCCCTTGTCTAAGTATTTTTCTGACTTCCTCTAATCAATATGTCAAAATCTGATTTATTGGAAGCCCTCAACCCAAAGGCCTTTTCTAGAGCATTATGGTATTATGATGGTGCTTTAATCTTACAGAAGGTTTTGCTCGTTGCCTTTGACATACTGAAAGCATGTGTTTGAAACTTAAGAATTAGAGAACCATATTTCTGTAACAGAGAAATTAATTTGACTTTACCAATTAAATTATCAGCCTCAATAGCAATCAGAATAAATAGGAACTACACACAGACCTGAAGTTAGGGTAAGAATATGAGGGTTGGAGGTAAGCAACATGTTGAAGTCTGGCATCATATGAATAGAAAATAAAAGTGCATGTGTGTTTTATTTATTTTCTCACCACAGGACATACAGGCAGGAAAATTAGGTAAAAACATCTCATTTATTATAGCTCAATCACAATTATAACTCTGTTGTGAAAATATTGCTTTCAGTAAATTAAGAAGACAGGAAACATATAAGGGTTATCACACTCTCTAATTTTAACTCCAAACACCTGAACATTCCAAGTGTATCAACTGGCTACATACCTCCATAATGCTGCATAGACAACTGCTAGTGTGACCAAGGCCAAGCAAGAAAGTCCACTGCCTACTATGAGGGTGACTGAAGGTGCACCAGAGGATTCCATGATCTGTAAATTAAACAGAAAAAAGAAAAAAAAAAAGAGAGAAAAAATTTATATATTAAAATGATTACTTCTAAACTCATCAAAACTAACCTATCCCTCAAAAATAGCCAATACAGTTGTGGTAGTTACCAGATATTTACTCGTGGAAACATTTTGTTTCCATATACTCAAGCTCTAAAATGGCTCATTATAGTTCTCCCCTCTCTTTCACTCTGAAATAGTAAAGGCCTTAGAGTTTTAATTGCTTGATTAGTTATATTGCTTACTTAATGCTTTCTAAAATAAAAATCGAAATTATAACTTAGTGAACATTTATGTTAAATTGTTCTCCAGCTGAAATTTGAAGCAGCATTCAATTTTCTTTAAGTATATCCATTTTAGTCACTTCACAGTATTATATTTTTGTAAAATTTATCTTAATCCTCCCATTTACAACTCATTATGTTACTCAAATCTGGTATACACACATGGAAAAATTTCCAAACTTTCTGACTCTTGACAACTTTGTCCAAAGTCAAGTATTCTCTCATTTAATCTTGGCCTCTAAGGATATAGAAGAAAATCTAATTTTAAATGCAAGACTTTAGAAAGTATTTTATTATTTTTTCTATGACCAAATATGTAGAAATAGTTTTCACAATTCAGTATCATTCTCCAAATACATGACCTTGAAAAATAAGCTTATATTTTACAAACATATATCAAGATCATAAGCATTCACTGATCTGATGTTTTAAACACTAATATGCCATTAACTAAGAGTGTGTTCTTTTGCATATTTTAAATATTTTAAGCTTGAAGGAAAACACTTTGAGATCAAGTGTGTCTAAATCCTTAGTATGCACATCAAATTATATTAGATTATTCTTTTATCATCAAAATAAGTGAGAAGAGTGAGGCACATTTAGGCCAAATTTAGGCAGAAAGTCACATTTATCCTCCTAATTGTTTTTCAGTACTTCAATTTTTGAAGTAATTTCTCAAAATACACTTAATGTGGGCATTATTTTTCTTTTAGATAGTTCTATACAGCTGCCTCTTCAGAAACTATTTTTACAAGCCTATAATAATTTTACAGTTTCTGACAGTCCATGCTTTCATGAAAACTTGATTTATATATATATATCCAAGGACATCCCAGAAAACCCGTACTGAAAATATCCAATGCAGATATGCAATGTGTTTGGCTAAAGTGTCTGGGGTCCACATTCTATGGCCAACAGAATCCTCACAAATTCTCCCAGAACAGCATTCCAGCTGTAAAATAAAGGTTAATTTGGCAATTATTTTTATTTGAAAGTTGGCAGCATATTACTAATATGACTAGAGAACATCCTCGAAACTATATTGCAGAAATTTCAAGTTAGAAGACATAAAATTGAGTAGAATTTAGTTATACCAAACCAACTACAATTCGTTTCACTAAGCTACTGTAGCTAACTAAGGAGAGACGAACCCAATTTTGCCACCCTGCAACATTTTCCATTTCCCCATTTAAAATGCAGTTCCCTAGAGAAACACTCGCCACAAAGTCCCTGCCTTTGCATTAAAGCCGTGTTTTCCCTTTGTTACTTACTATTTCTCTAGGTTGCTGAGCCAAAATGGCGAAGGTAGAGAGACGATCACATAAGCATTTCGTATGGGATGCATCGGTAAGCACAGTTTTACATCCCTGGGTGGACCACGTTCCCAAAGACTCGTTCCTGCAAAGGGGGTGGGGGGAATCGGGATAAATACGCCTGTCGGCCAAATTCGTAAAGAAGAAAATGCAGTTTAATTGAGAGAATCGTCTACTGTAATTCCCGTACAGGAAAAAAAAAATCTACTTGTTGTTGAACAGGATGTAATTTAGATGCATCTCCAGTAAGGCAAAGCTAGAGTGGGAAAAAGCAAGCAGGCAGCGGTGCGGCGTGCAGAGAGCTGTCCAGCGCCGGAGGTGCTGAAACCGGGACAAGCTCTGTCCAGCCCTCTGCGAGGAACGGCGGCGGCGGCGGTGGCGGCGGCAGCACCGCCAGAGCGTTGGCAGCCACTTCCTATGCTCATCGGATCATTTCAAACACTCAGGGTGTAAAGAGGCTTTTCATATTTTCATACCAGCTCTGATTCCCGTCCCGTATTTTGGACCGTGAATGCTGGTTTTTAAAATGCGGATTTCCCTGAAAATCTGCCTAAAAGGTTACATAGCTTGGTCGGGGGGATAGGATCTTCTCCGCTGCTGGTTAGGGATTTTTCCTCCCTTTAGAATTAGCTGCTGTGAAAATTTCACCGTGGAAACGGGAAGCAGCAGCAGCGGCATCAGCTGGTTCCGACTCTCACTGCCTTTGCCTGGTATCTGGGAGGGTGGGGGGTGGGTGGGTTTCAGACACAAGCTTCCTGCTCCACACTTCACTCAGCCCAACTCGCCTCTGAAGCCCCTGACATTTCCTCCCTTTACTCCCCTCTTTGCTTGCCCCAGGGCATCAGCATTAAGTTAATCCCAAATCAGCTAGAACATTTGGAGGAATAACCTAACCCACAAAGTCCAGTGGGAAAGGGGAAAGAGGCCCTGGTTTAATTTTCTATTTGGCTTAACCTTTCAAAATGATAAAATATACAGTTTATATCCCACACCAGAAGGACAATAAAAATTTTATCAACCTATGTTTTCTGAATGGGGGTCCAGGGTGGGGGAGAACACTTTTATCCCAGCTGAACAGGAAGAGGAAGAAAAGGGGGAAAAAAAGCCATACAGTTCAGCCAATCAACTTAATTATCATTACATGTGTTATCAACTGAATGCACCAATTGCCATCCCCCCTCCTCCCAGACAGGGAAACTTCCAGCTAGCAAACCTTTGTTTATGTGTCTTTAAATTCCAAACCAAGTTATTATCTGTGTTTAAAAACTGAACCTAAAACTTGAAGAAGAGAAAAACACACAGTTTGATGTCAATTTTTATTTCCCCTCCTCCATCTCTGAATACCTAAAGCTATTGGGTTAAATACATATGCAGTCTGTTTCTGAGAGATTTCCATGAGAGGGGCTTCTCTATAACAGTTGGACTTCCAAATTGAGCTACAGAATATAATTCATCCTATTGTCTTTTGATATTTAGAAGCAATATATTTTAACATTCATCATTCAATATATTTAATATTCATGATACAAAATACTCTCAATTAAAGCTTGTTTTAAGAAGGAATACTGAATTTGGGGAGAGCTACGAAAAGTTACATCCAAGTTCAAAACTTGATAGGTCTCTTTTCTTTTCCATGTCACACATTTCTGCAACACCAATAAAATTCCAATTCAATATAACCATAGCAGGACATCAATTTACTTCATTAGTTGTCTGTGTCTTATCTCCTTGTGGCAAACAGTTAAAGTCAAATGAAAAACATTTATCTCAGCTGGTTAAAGTTTAAAAAAATATATACACATAAGAGAAACTGACATGTTTTAAAACATAACATCTGCATTATTTATACTGGATGGCGACTTTAAGGTAGTTTTGTGCTTTCAAAATGTAGTCCAGTACTTACACTTTTAACATAATGCTGTTATGACCAATAAACCAATTCAATGTCTTAATAAGGAAAAAAACCTTCCTGTAAATAAGAATCATTTGAGACAAATTTTCATATTTATATCCATGTAGTGAGAATTTATTTATTTGAGACAATGGAGCATTGCTAAACTTTGGCTAAGTGCCAGCTATAAAGTCCATGTTCAATAAAATAATGTTGATAAACTCTGAAGATCATGTGAATTTTATATGACATCCTTAGAAAAGTAGGTGACTTTACCTTATTTTGGACAGTGATTACATTGCTGACCTGACCTAGTCCCAAGGAAAACAGTGAAGTCACTCTAGTCTTTAATAATGCCTCTTTGGCCCATGTTTTAGTCCTTCATTTCCCTTTTCCATGTGTAACTTTTTCTTGGGTCTCTATCATAGCTCTCTTTACTTTTCATTGACTTTATATGATGAAGTTGGTCTATGAGTTAGAGTGTACAGCTTGATGTGCTCTTACAAGTTTAAAGATGTATAAGCACAAAAGCATGCATTGATAGAAGAACATGAGATTCTATAGCAGGTGAGTAGAAGAGATGATTTTGGAAGGTAAGGGAGATAAACACCAACTTCTGCATTTGACCATCCACAAGAGTTGTGTAATAAGAACTGAGATGCCACTGTGATGCAAAGTTTACCTTGTTTTATGAACTCTCTTGATAGCTTAAAATCATATAAGACTCTCGTAAGTAGTTTTTTAAAAATCACAAGCACAACACATATCTCATTTTTACAACTCTTCCAAATTTTTCATAGCTTATTCCTACTGTAAAAAGTTCTTTAAAATCATAGTACATGTGCCTGATTGATTTCCGGGAAAGTGTGTAAAGCATACTGCTCTGTGGTAGAGTTAATGTGAAGCAAAACAGGTCTCTACCTGCACAGAATAAAGTTTTTAAACATGGATCATTCCAGCATTCACACTATTCTTCCAAATGTCATGGTTTTGCACACTCTAATAATGGTTTATCTGTGAATTATTCTTAGTCATTAGGTCTAGATTGTCATCAATAGGCAAACAAATACAGTGAAATAGGAATGAAAATTGCTGATATACTAAGAATAAATGATGATATCAGAAGCAAAACACAGAAAGATGATACAGACATAAACATTAAGCTGTAAATCACATATTTACTTTTCTTCATGTCTTTTCTGGGCTTTAAGTCATTTTTTCAAATACTTTTCAAAAATAACTAGGCCTGCAGAAATTCCATACAACCAGCACATTCTTTGTTGGCTACACCTACATTCACCCATGTTTGCTGTTAGCTGTCATCTCTACCTCTTTTCTTTCTCCCTATTATTAGACTGGCTAAAAGAAGGAAAGCAATTGCCTGTCCCAAGTATTCAAAAGTACATACCACCAAACACAGAATTCTTTAAAAATATAAGCCACAAAATCTGTTATTTTCCAGCTTAATATTTATTTGAGGACTTCCCTCAATTTTCTAAAGTCTACACAATTGCTTTTTGTATCTGAGTATGGTGTTCACTTCTTTTTATTTCATGGCACCTTTAAATAATATAGCATGTGACTATATTTCTCTAGTATTTAAAATTAAAGGGAAAATTATCTGTTAGTTCCAATGAAATACTGTTCAGTAAAAAAATGAAAGCAAAAATTTATGGTGACACATTTCAAAACTGTTTTAAGAAATCAAACATTTATCTTCTGATATACCAATACTACTAAATATTCTACTTGAATCAGTGTTTTATAAAACTATCTATTCTACTTCATAATAAATTGGTGTATAAATTATTTATTAAGAATAAGAGGGAGGCAGATGTGGCTCAACTGATAGAGCATCTGCCTACCATATAGGAGATCCAGGGTTCAAACCCAGGGCCTCCTGGCTTGTGTGGTGAGTTGGGCCACGTGCAGTGCTGTCGCGTGCAAGGAGTGCCATGCCTCACAGGGGAGTCCCCCACATAGGGGAGCCCACGTGCAAGGAGTGCGCCCCACAAGGAGAGTCACCCCATTTGAAAAAGTCACAGCCCACCCAGGAGTGGCACCGCACACATTCACAGAGAGCTGATGGAGCAAAATGACACAACAAAAAGAGACACAGATTTCCGGTTAGCCAAACACAGTGAATGGATACAAGAGAGCAGACAATAGTGGGGGGAGGAGGGGGGGAGGCAAGAAATAAATAAAATAAATCTTTAAAAATAAAAAGAATAAGGCATACACTTTAGGAAGTCTATTAACATTAAAGATACTAAATGTTCATTTATTTAAAATCAAAGTAGCTACAAGAGCAAATTTTTAAAGCATTTTACACATAAATTCTGAGCACACTGTCTTTATAGTTTATGCACACTGTTCTGAGAGTATTTGCTTCCTAATCATAACCATTGCTCATTTCTAAGAAATAGGTGAATCGATGTTATTGTTTAAATCACGTCACACCCAAATGAATGATGTATATTTGACTCTTGTAGATTATTCTCAAAATACAAAAAAAAAAAAAAATTGAAATGCAGATGAGAAAAATGTCCCCAATTGTGAGTAGAAACAATCTTTGGCGGTAATTTCTAGTTTCAGGATATTGCAAAAACTGAGAACACTGTTAATCGCTAGCAACTGTTACTGTGTCAAAACACAGTGAATCATAAAATTAGAGAGTTTTACTAGAAGTAACCTTTGTTACTAGCCCACTGGTTTTCAATTCTTTTTGTACATTAGAATTATCTTAAGAGCTTTAAAAATTAAACCCTAGGGTGGGGACTGGGCATTATTACCTTTTTTTTTTTTAACACTCTCCAGGTGATTCTAGTGTGCAGCCAGGGTTGAGAACTACTGATCTATTCCAACCACTTGGTTTAATAGAAGAGGAAAGTGAAGTGCAGTGAATTTTAAAAATCCATTCTAAGCCGCAGGGTCAGAAGCAAAGATATAACTCCCAGGGACTCATTCCCAGACTAGAGATATTTTGTTGCTAAAATTTTATTGTAATCTGTTTTGAAACAAAATGCAATGTATGTGTCCTATGAAGTTTAAAGAAGATTTGTGTGTGAGACTTATTTAAACTCACAAACAATGGAAACCAGTGTCATAGTTTTATTAAAGAACCAATGGATAAAATTAGCTAAAAATAGTCTGATCATGTTCTTTCATAATCTGTAACAAATGTTCCACAACAATGAAAGGTGTTTGGTGGAAGGGTGATGTGCGGGAATTCTGCACATTATGAATGATTGTAAGCTCACAACTTCTCTAATTTTAAAAAATGAAAAAAATTAAAGATGTTTTGCCATACATTTTGGTTTACATGCTGTTTTTTAAAGTGGTATACCCTATGATATACTAAAGAAATAAACTGATTTTAACCCAACTTTTTATGATAAAAAGCACCTCCCATTTCTTTGGTGAGGTCATTTACTACTTGAGATGATACAAGTCTTTAAATTTCAAATTTTGTAAACCTGATAATGGATTAAAGTTATAAGTTCTTTATTCCATTTAAAAACTATATGCTCTGTATTTTAATTCAAAGGAAGATCATGATTCAAAGTTATATTTATATAATCCACATCTGTATATATTATTTATATTACTATGGATATGTTATCATAAAAGGAGTAACACCAACACAAAGCATGTATCTTTCACTTATTGGGACAAGATTTACAAAAGGGTACTTTCCTACCACCATAGAAAACACTTTTTATCCACTATGTTGCTGGGATGGATTTAACAGTGGCCCCTCCATATCATAACAACAGAGTTCCAATTTGTTATCCGGAAATGAACTAGTTTCATGAGCAGTCTAAAAATGTCTCCATTTTCCTCTGAGCCTATTAATACTTTCTATCTTATACTAGAATGTTAGTTGATCAATGTGCTCTGTTTTCCTCGTTTATAAAGTTAACATTAGGATATTAGGGTTCTTTAGGAGAACTGTATCTTGCTTGAATTTGAATCCTCAATATTCCTCTTTAAATTTTTTTTTTTTATTTAGGAGGCACTTAATGATAAATGCCTTTCCAGTTAGTTGAATAATTATTTACAGTTTAAGTGATAGCTTTTAATACTGAGTTTGATCCAGACAGTTTCTTCTAGCTCTAATTCATTTGCTGTCCTTCAGCATATAGCAGTAATGCAACCTGAAGATTATCAATGGATTTCTGGCTCACTGACCCAATACTCTACTAGCTTTTGGTATTCAACTGTCATTTGATGATAAACTCTGAAAAGACTCAGTATCCTATGTGGATTAAGTTCAGTCCAGAAGTTAGGCCTTAGTCTTCACCAATCAGTTGATAAGTATTAAGGAAGTGAGAATAAAAAATATGTAAAAAATGCCAAGTGAGGATAAAAAATATGTAAAAAATAAATAAATAAATAAATAAATAAATAAATAAAAACATAAATTCTTTTTTAGAGAAGCTGACAATCTGGTTGGGAAGAACAAACAATACAAGATCCAGGAGTATTTTCTACCTTGTCAAGTCTACAAATTATTCCAGAAAACACTGTCATTTCTACCCTCCTTTTCAAGCTACCATCACCTCTTGCTTAGATTATTGCAGTAGTCTCCTCATGGGGTACCTTGCTTCTGTTTTGCCACTTATTCTGAAATTCACTTTCCACACAATAGTCAGAGGGGTCCTTTTAGCATACATATCAGATCATGTCACTCTTTAAAATTTCTCCAATAGCTATTTCTATTCCACTCAGAATAAGAGACAAAGCCTTTACAGTGGTCTACAAAACTCTACACTACCTAATCCCTCACTACCTCTCTACCTTCACCTCCCATCACACTTGTCTTTAGACCACCGTTTCCAACCACACTGGCCTCCTTGTTTGCATGCCTTGGCAATTTTGTGCTGGCTCTCCTTCAACCCAGCATGCATGCATCCCAGATACCCATACTGCTTGCTCCCTCACATCATGCTGTCTGCAATAACTATCTAATATAAGATGGTAGCTTCCCATCTGTAGTTGGCTAAAAATGGCTATAAATTTTATACAACTGTTCTCATCAAGTGGTGGAATCTATTTCCCCTTCTTCTGAATCTAGGTAAGACTTGTGACTTTATTCGATCAGAAGAATGTAATGGAAGTGACACTATATGACTTCTGGTCTTAGGCCTCAAAGAGGTCTTGCAGCTTCCACTCTTATCATGCTATGACATGAAGTAGTACAGGCTAGCCTCATTGAGGATGAGCTATTTGCACCAACCACCAGACCTGAGAGAGGTATCTTAGTCCATGTAGACCCAGCTGAACTGCTAGATGACTGTTGCCTCATGAATGACCCCAGATGAGATTAGCAGAAGAACCAACCAGCTGAGCCCAACTCAAAGAGCTGGCACACAGAACTGTGGGCAAATGAATGGTTGTGGTTTTAAGCCACTACAATTTGAGGTGGTATGCTATAAAGTAATTGATATACTATCTATGTACTTTCCACTTGCCCTTTGCTCTTATCCTGATCTGTTGTTGCCCACATAGCACTTACACATTGATAAATAAATATTTTTAAAATTTTATTGCCTGTCTTTCCTCATTAGAATGTAAGTTTGATGAGGACCACGAGAGAGTTATGCTTACTTTGGTATTCTCATACTCTAAAACAGTCCTTGGCACACAGTAAGTGTTCAATGAATATTTGTTGAATAGATGCCCAGTATGGAATTTGACCTGAAATAAGTGGGCTCTCCTGCATCATTAATTGATTTATTTATTCAACAAACAGCTTTTCAGCATCAAATATGAGACAGGCATCATGTTAGGCTATTTTTTTGGCCATAGCAGAGTTCTCCTTTGCATTTGGAAGCTTGAGAGCATCAATGGAAATTATTTTACAGGTGTAGTGTCACTGCTTCTTTGTCATAAAATGCACATTAAACAAAGGATCTGTCACTTTTGGGGTCACTGTATATCATTTACAAGAATAGAAACACAGTTTTATTGCCAATAACATTTTTTATTTCTCTTTCTTTCTCCTTTCTTATTTTTATTTGGGGGGGGTGGTTGTTTTTTAAATTGGGGATAATGAGAGTAGAAAAAATATAGGAAAGAATAACATTAAGGAAGCTTATTCACAGGGCTATAAATATGTATGACTATCTTCATCATGATTTATTAATAATTAAAGGTTAAAATATGCTAGCTGCCATCATTAATTAGTCAATAGGCAAATAATAATAATGACACTAATGAAAATAACAGCTAACATTTATGGGGTGTCTACTCAATGTAGATGCTTTGGTAGATACTTTAAACACATTTTTTAAAACAACCTTAAACTAAATTTCAAGGTAGATGCTATTACTATTTTCTCAGATAAAAAATCTGAACCAAAATGAACTCCTGCCTCCATCTAGGATCCTGAACACCCTAGAGATGATAGAACCTGGAGCTGGAAGTTGTCCTGGTATCTGTGTAATCACCATGCAAGCCCTGCAATGTTTATCTTTGACATTATTATTTTGTTTAAAAAATCAGTGGAGCCAAGAGTTTGGGATTTTTCAAAGGTGATCAAGCTGGTAAAGGGCTGAGTCAGGAATTGAGCCCATGTAATTGACTCAAAAGCAGATTCCCCTACCTCTGTTCTCTTAGTGAGGGGAACCCAACTAAGCAACATGCAGGAGAGCACTCAGAAAGGGTGATAGAGCATGGGAACTAAAATCTCACAGCAAATAAGTGGGGAGAATTTAAAGTAAAAGTGATTGGTCAACAAGTCAAATATGCAAGAGAACAAAAGGATGTGGCTAGCAGGTCAAATATGCTAGAGAACAAAAGGCCGTGGCTTGAGTATGCCCATTCAATTTGGCAGGGAAGAGGCCACTGAGGACCTTTGTGAGAATAATTTTAGTAGAGGGTTCAGAAGAGAATTTGATTGCCAGAAGTTAAAAAATCAAAGAAATCAAAGAGTTTAGCAACAAAAGGAAAATCAAATGCCTGTGAGTTGAGAGCAGAGATAAACTATTGTCAAGTATGATTTTATTTTGAGGTGGGGCTTAATCCCCTAACATTTTTCAATGTAGACCTAAAACAATTCACAGAGAGAACTTATGACAGGATATAGTAATCATTAGACAAAACCATGATTTGATTAATTGAGTAATGACAAGGGTGTTTAATAATATTAGGACGAAGGAGAGAAAAAGAAAACTTCTATTAGTACTAAAATTGCAAGGGGAAAGCATTATTTCTCTCAAGAATAAGTAAGAAAATCGAAGCTTCATTTATATGTCACCTTAAGCCTTTTTTCCCCAGAAATTTTCCAAAAATTCATGTAGATCACTTAAAAATAAATAAATAAATAAATAAATAAATAAATAAATAAATAAATAAATAAATAAGCAGAGTCTGGTGTGGGCAGAGAAAGGACAGTTTGGGGATATGGAAATAGAATTTTGAATGGAACTGAAGAGGACATCTCCTATATACTTCAGCTAATTGCTGAATTACTGGCAGGTATGTCTAATAAAATGGCAAAATAAATTGCAGTTTTGTACATAACTAGGTTAAGAAAGTTTTCCAAAGTCATAAAAGGTAGGGGTAGGTCATAAACTATTTCTCTTCTTTTCAAAGGACTTTAAAATACCTTAAAATTGGAGTATTTGTTAGTCAAACCTAACAAAGTAATTCATTCAGTTTGGAAAGTTTCTCCCTTAAAAAACTGTTTATCTGAGCTAGAAACCAATTTTTAGTCCAATAGAATTCACAACAGCTAAGATGCACAACTCTGGAAGAGTAGAATTATTGACATAATATGCGACAAATTTATACATCTGTTACTTTCTACACTAGTTCTCAAATATTCTGGACAAAAAATCAGTCCTGGGATATGATTGGAACACTGAAAAATTTACAAAATAGTACTGTGCATCCAAGATCTCATTTTTTTAATTAAATTTTTTAAATTTTTTAAATTTAAAATCAACTTGCTAATTTCCTGAGACTAATGGCTTTTGTTTTACATTCCTTTTGAAGAGAACTAATTCCCAAGATATGAAATACACCTAGAAAAAAGATTGCAAAGAGACTTGGCAAGATAATTAACAGTAATTGTTTCTGAGTGTTGTGTTATGGGTATTATTTTCCTGTTTCTTAAAAATTTTTCTACCTTTCAGTTTTCCAATGTAACTATGTTACCTTTATTATCAGAAAAATTTTTCTATTGAGATCCAAAATTAATATTTTATGAAATAATATGAAGCTAACATAATTCTATGAGACTAATTCTTTAATAGTCTGTATTTATAGGAGATGATTATTTCTTTTTAAGTACTTTCATAACTTGATCTAAAATTATCTGCTTACCAGATATCAATGAGATATCTTTATGGAAAATATGTATATACTTAGGAATAAAATAGAGTTTCATTTTCAAATGGATTCTCTTAGTCTTTCATTCTTGGATATCAAGAGCTATTTTGTAACATATAAATATTTTCTCTTAAACTATAATAACATTATGGTGCATTGAATTGAATTAATGATATGTGGGCTCATAGATTGATATTGATTTTATTACCTTCCACTATTCAGCAAGGAGTTATAATCTTATGTAATCTTTTGCTAAATGTTATATAAATAATATATCCAGATTTATGCCAATAAGGCAGACTTTACAAATTGATAATTAACCACTCACTTTTCTTTTAAGCTTTAACCATTACTTTGCAGAAAACCCAGCAAAAGGACAACTTACAGCAATTATAGGCCTGCAAGTCAAGGTCAACTGTTTCTTCTAAGGTTTTAAACCATACAGCTTGGGAGGAGCATACGAAAGAGTTGTGGAATATTCCATAGTTCCAAACAACTTTACGTCAAATCACTATAACATTAAACATTTTCTACCAAAAATGTTTCCTATAATATTTTACTTAGATTGTAAAAGGGGTATCTATGATGCACAGCAGTCTTCTATAGTTGGCGCAAATATTTCAACCACAGAATCACTGCATAAGCCTGTTTAACATCTATTTGTATTTCACAACCAGTTTCTCCCTTTCCATTTGCGGTTATAATTATGGTGTGGCTTGGTTGGAAACTGATATAATCATACTTTTGGCTCTAGGTTAGAGGTTAGCTGTTTTCTAAGTTAATACTTTTGAGTATAAGCCAGCAATGTTACCCCAAACTGGAAGAATAGTTCTCAACTATTTAATGGACAGAAATATCAACTAGGGGTGAAGCTTAATTTGCTCAATATTCTGATGCAGTAGTTCTAGGATGGGGCCAGGAATATGTCATTTTGGTACCAGAGTTATTAGTTTCAAGAATTAGAATTTATAAATCCTGAATTAATCATACTTCAAAAAATATGATTAGTCATTGCCTGCATAGAAAATGCAAAAATTAGGGAGCATTGGACACTTACATAGCTTAAATAACTGTTTAGATGACATGATATTCTTAGAACTCTGAAAAAGGCAGTGTTGAGTACAGCAAGGATGGTTCTGTGATCAGTTCCTCAGTGTATTATTTGCAATCTGGGAAACTGGATACCAACAGAGAGGAAATAGGGATGACTGGAGTGGTTGAACAAAGTATTATTATATACAAATATATAGAAAGGAAATAGAGTGATATCTTCCTATAGGAAAAAAGTGAATCAATGAAAACATAAACCAAGAAAACAATCTTTCACCTGAAACCAAGTGGTTCATAGTCATATGTTCATTCAACTGACATATCAGTTTGATACCAGCCCCAATATCACTCATTTGCAACAACCGAATTATTTAAAAACTAATCAATTTCCCAGCACTGCAGTTTTTAAAGCAAGAGCCATGCTGGAAATATTGTGTGCCTACTTGATGGCAGAGATATAAGTACACCCACCAAATCACACTTCATTATAATGGCTTCAGCGAAAGTAGGGAAAATTTTTTTCCATTTTTTTCTTCTAATTAAAATTACACTTTGGGCTCTCTTGTGATCAATTTCAAAAGAGCTTGCCAATTTTCTTCCCTTTCAAATCAACTGTAAAATCTGTGTGAAAACAAGTATCTTGTCCTCCATATATAGTTTTATTTTCTTTTATTTTAAGTCATAGATAAGGCAACGGTAAACTTGGCTTCCTGTTTCAGCTGTACCACCAGAATGCTGTCATTTGGTGTAAATCACCAACCTAACCTCAGACTCAGTTAAAATTAAACATGCTCTACCTATCTTATAGGAATACAATGTTAATAAAAATAAAGATAATGAAAATCCTTACCAATTATTTATTGAATGCTTATTGTGGGTCCCACATTTCGTGGGAATGGAAATACTCGTACTAAAAGTTGGGTTTTACATAGATGCAATATATTATCATGATGATCATATGTATCATTTTATTGACAAACACTTGTCAGAGGGGTCAAGTGACATCAACAAGATTATCAAAGGTCATCTCTCTTGCAGTGGCACCATAACATTTCCAGGTTTGAGAGGGGGAATTCCAGATTCCAGGTTTGGAAAACCTCAAATTAAAAGAGCTAAAGTAATTGACATCCCTGATGAAGAAGAAAAGAAATAATGTAAGTTGATTTTTTATCATAAATTTTCTTGTGCCCTATAAAGATTTTAAGAAATAGAAACAAAGCTCCAGATCTCTTTGGCATTGCACAGTCACACAGCGAACTGCTAAAGCCTGTACTTCTTTAAGCCATGGATAGCCAGCAAAATATCAAGAGAAAAATTAAATACTCCCAGGAGAAGAATCCATGTCATAACCTGTCATGAAATGCAAAGAATGTAAACTTTCTATTTCTTAAATATTTTCATTACCAAAAAACTATCAATGAACACCTTCCATTCAAAATACTCTCTTTGGAACCTAGGAGTATTTTAAAGTAAATGCCTTGAAAGTATGTTCAAGAACAGGGTACAAAATTAAATAAATGTATTGATTTCTATAAACTTCTGGCTCTTTAGCGAGAGATTGAAGATATTCTCTTTTCTGGGAAACTGTTATTTGCCCCTTACAGAACAAAAAGATATGAAGTAAGTGAGTGTAGAGAGCTGGCACCTTGTTTAACGTCCCAAAATACCCTGTACTGCCTATCTGGCCAGCCAGCGAATTGCCATGCTATGTGCTTTTGCCTACACAGCAACTAATGATGGAAGCAGTGATTAATTCCTCGATAGTAACACATGAAGAAAAAGTAATAAAGAGACAGGAGTGTCTTTAGATGAATTATGCAGCATGGCAGTATAAGTTCAGTCAAGTTGATTTTTAAAATTCTGATATAAAATTCTTAAGAGCAGTGTTTTCAGTGAATTTATGGGTAGGTGAAATTAAAGTTTTTTAGGTCTGATTTAGCTACCCCTAAACACTGACTCTCATAATTTAGAGAATATATTTTTAAATTTATATAAAATATTTTAGTGCCTTTTTGTATTAGGCACAGTACTAGGCATGGTCCTAGGCACTGAGTTTTCAAAGAGTAAAAATTTCTTTTTGGAGTAATGGAATTTTCTAAAATTTTTATGGTGATGAATAGGCAACATTGTGATGATATTAAAAGCCATTGATTATATACTTTGGTAGCTCATATGGTACATGAATATATCTCAATAAAACAAGAAAGAGAGGAGAGAGAGAGAGGAGAGAGAGGGGGGAGAAAGAGAGAGAGAAAGAGAGGGGGGAGGGAGGGAGAGAAGGAGGGAGGGAGGGAGGGAGGGAGAGAGAGAAAACGAAAGAATGAATTGTATAAGAATAGCAAGAAATAGCAGTTATGTATAGCAGGGGAAGCATAGACAGATTGAGAGGTAAAAATTTTCTTGTTTGTTTTTCGTTCATTATTATTATTGAAATAATGAAAATGTTCTAATAGTGACTGAAGTGATAAATGCACAACAGATGATTACACCAAATACCATTGATTGTACACTCTGGATGAACTGTATGCTCTATTAATATGTATCAGTAAAAATGATTTGTTAAAAAAACAAAAGTAAAAGCAGTCCTTGTCCTCAAGTATAATGTGGAGACAAATATACAGTGTACCACCACACTCCTGATTTTTTAAAAAACAACAAAATTTATAATCCAATTAGTAATTGTAGGGGTGTGGCTGGTGCTGGGATTACAAAGGGAAAGAAGTGCTTAAGTGCGTTTCTCAAAAAGCTTGGCATTTAAAGAAATTTGCATTGGCCTGTATTTAACTAAATGTGCATTGTATTTTCCTATCCTATAGTTGCTCCTTTGCTACCATGGCTTCTTAATACGATAATAAGGCAAGCTGTGAAAATTCCTGGCTGAAGGGCACCTCAGAAACCTCAATGGCATAATTAACATTTTAATGAGCAGTCAAGGCCTTTCCTATTTTGGATCTCAACCGTGTGTCTCCTGAGTGGATCTCAATCTGCTGAGCTCAGAGAATGAGGTGCTTCTCTTAGTGAGATTTTAAACAAAAGTAGATCACCATCGCTTAGGCCAGTGTTTCAGCTTGCTGCTGTGCTACTGATCCTTCCTTTTTTAACAAAGTTCACTTACAATCAGATGTGTCTTGTCTAAGTTCAACAAGTAGTTTTCAGCTCTGGTTTCTTTGTAGCAGATCCTAAAACTGTACTCATAACAGTCAGTTCACAATCTAGACGTGGTTAATTTAAAGCAGCTGACCAACTAATAATTGCAATTTACCTCATTTACAAGGTGAGGTGGGCTAACTGCCATTCAGACACCATTATTTGTAGAAGAAGCATGGGGTAATGCTTGTATTTTAATTATTTGAAATCAAACTTTGCCTAATGTACTACTTTATTGGAGAGAAGTTTGAAGGTCATTAAAAAGCTGCTTGTTTTGAGCTTTCAGAAAATAAAGTACCTGAAAAAATACTCTAATGGATAGAAAAACATTTTTATTCCCAGGCAAAATCTTTCAAAAACATTAAAAACCAATCTCATTATTTTCATTACTTGGCAAAAACAAAAACAAAAAAAAAAAACGTCTTGAGAAAAATTCCTGTGGAAGAGTTTCAAGTATCTTGAAAATGAGGCTTATAATGGAAAGACCTTCTCTGTCATAATTAGTATAGCATCACTGATAGTCTGGGCCTTTTCCCATCTTTATATCTCATTTCTCACTGCTACAGTTATCTAGCTATAATGTAGCTTGCCCATATAATACAATATATGTTATCTTATTATTAGGTAAAAGCTGCAGAATTTCAGGGAATTTTGACACTTATTTCTTGATGACAAGAAAGCATAGCTCAAATTATCTCTAAAGAGAGATGTTAGCATTAATAATCCATATGCATATAGAAGTAGTCAACCGCTACTTTAAATTTTGCTTACTGATTCAGTCATAAAACCAAGGACACCACGCACATTTACTTATGAGTTACATAATTCTTTAGCAAAGTTGCAAATTCCAGTTGTGTTCCTAGTGTCCTTCAATTCTCTTGTTTCTGTCTTAACCACTGTCAAAAAGAAAAAAAGCTTAGAAATGTTTGCCATTATTAGTTGATTGATTATATGAAGTATACTTGTCACATGGTATCTGTCACTGATGTAAATTTCATTTGGAGAAGAGGACTCCAAGTTCCCAGAGAGAATCAGACATCCACATAGTGTTCCACAATATAAACATCTTATTTTTTTATAGTCAACTATCTAGGATAAATTCGAAAACCATGGGAGGTCAGAAATTTTCCTTATCAAGGACACATTTGGTATGACTGGAATGAAGATTATTTCTTCTCAGAGTGGCACATAAAATTTACTTTGCTAATAATACAATTTCCAACTTCACAATTTCAAGACTTAGGCCATTAAAAGTATTTTCATTGTCCTAGAATTTAATTGTGGTCATTCCTGTGGATAGACTCAGGTTAAATAAGTGTAATAACTACAGTCTGGGGCAGTAGTTTTGTACTACTAAGTGGCTTTCATACTTTTTAATTCATGAGTGAAATACTGTTAGAAATCCATAGTGATGATATTTTATGAATGAACTTAACTTTGTGAAAATAAGATTAAGTACTCAGTAGATATACAGAAAATCCATTGTATTCTTATTTGGCTTAAACTTTGTCTAGTGACCTCAATTTTCCTTCACTTCTTGAACTTTCCTCACCTACTTATACAACTTTTGCTACCAGACTTGCAGAACAAAGCAGCCTATCAAAGCATAGATTGTCTATGGAAAGTCCAGAACAAAAGAACAGAAGAGGAGGAAGAATTTGCTTCTTTAGTCCCCTGCCGAAATTCTACTGGTTCATTATTTCTTTTAGGTCCTCGGTACACATGCACTTACAGTAGTTTATTTATTCATATCCTTTTGAATTAGGGTATTTTTTCATTCATATCTTACAAGACAACACAGATACACTATTGTTCAGTGTCATACAGCTATTCGCCCTCTTGTCCATTTTCCCAGAGAGCCAAATTACAGACAGAAGTGACTTTTCTATATATGTCTATACAAGGACATAAACTGCAGAGGGCCACAGTTTATATGGATTCCTGATAATAATGGGATAATTATAGATTTAAAAATATTACTAATGATTGCTAAGACCAGGCTCTGGTTTCATATAGGAGTAACATCTTTTGGTACCTGAATTGGTGCTGACATTATGGGGTTCCACATATTCAACTGCCAAGTACTAATGGATCACTTTGGGTGAAAGGTTTCATATAAATATAAAAATGACTTCTTCAGTTTGCTATGTAGTATTTGAAGGGCGTTGATTTTTTTCTCTTTTTTTTTCACATGGAGGGAAGGTTTTATATGTGCACTGCAAAAAGAACTCACTAAAGACCATCTCTTGGCGGTAAGAAGGTATTGCATTCCTCTGTAAGAGTGGTTTCTCTGAGCTAAACGCTCCATCATCGACATCATACCCTTTTCACTTTTTAGAAAAGTAACTACCTATCTAGCTCCAAAGATGTAAGGAAAAAAAAAAAAAAGACTATAGCCACATTCTTCTTAATTCCACTGGGTTCAAATCTTACTGTCAGATACACCTCAACAAGGATTCAAGGACGGAATGCTTTCTGCCGGACAGTTGAGGGGACTGTGTAGAGAAGCGAATCACGGTTTTGATCATCACCCCAGCACAAAGGCAAGAATGTGCTAACACCAAATCATCCATCTCCCACTGCATCTTTCAGCCAAATTGAAGGCCCTGCCAGAGCTGAGATATGCTGCAGCCTAGAGGACCCTGGGTGACACAATGCTTCCTTCCCCTTGTAGCCAGGCCACCTTGACTAAGGCACTGCATTGCTGCTGTATCACATAGTCTTCCTTATCAGACATGCTACTGAACTATAGATAATTTATGTCTGCACTGCTCAGAAAAAAGGGAATGGAAAAGCAGATACTCAAGGCTGGGTTTTGCCAGTTTTATTTTGTTTGCTGCCTATTATTTCATTTTTTTTCCTCCTCCAGACAAGTTTTAATTGCAATCATTGTATATATGTGTCTTAAAACTGTCAGTATCTCAGAACTTGCCTTCAGCACAAGAACTGATAAGCCCCCTTAGCTTCTTGATGACTGCTGTCAGGACTCGGCCTGGCCTTCAGAGGCCTGGCCTTCACAAGGTCCTCACAAGGACCACACTGCTGCCATGTCTCCAGAGGCATCTCTAGTAAGGCCGCCTCCTGGATAGGCCTTTGCATCATTCACTCAGGACTCAGGGAAGTTGAGTATCCCCTCTTCTCAGAGCCATTTGGTTGTACTAGATCTAAAGAGACTGAAATGAGGTGCTGTGATTTACATATCCCCATGGGTTCAGGAATAAAAATCACACCCCTTAAGTGCCTTTTTCCTTTTTCTTCAATACCCCACAGTTTCAGGACAAGGCAGGCTGCAGGTGGAGGTGAGGGCAGGAGTGGGATTTGGGCCAGCAACTCTGCATGCTCTTCATCTTCAAACCTAAAGGCATGCAGGCCTTTACCCAGATTGACAGCTGATTTCATTATCCCACTGAAGACCATAATTTAAACAACAAAGCCACTAGGGTCCCCTGAAATCTGATCACTTTCATTCCAAGGCCAATGGACAGGCTCCCTCTCCTTATCCTGTCGGAGCAGATTCTTTCTTCTTCGGGAATCCACAAGCTCCTTCTAGGACTCCCTAGGCTGTTTTTCTGTTTCTGCAGAACTCACTTCCTCAGGAGGTTCATTTTATGTATTCTTGGAATGGTCCTGCTCAGGGGCTCTATAGGCAGTGTTTTCTCTCTCTTCAAGCCTGTCCCCATGGATTCCACAGTCGTAGACTTTTATGCAGTCCAAGCCTTACTCATAGGTATTACTTACATTTGTGTTCTTTGCTTAGACTGGTGGTATCAGGAGCACCCACCAATAATCCCAACAAGGCCCAGGATGTCACTTTCTTTAACAAGGTATTAAAAGCCCTTCAAATTACTTAGTTTCTCTATGGGAACCTTGATCCAAAATCAGTCTTAAGCAAATTTTCTCACTAATTCTGGGTATTCAAATGCAAATGACTCCGGGCACTATAGTCTTTGGAGATAGAAAGCAGTTTGTTTAGACCCATTAGGGTTTCTCAATCAGCTAAATCCTCTAGCCTTGAGCTTTCTATCCAATCACTTAATAAATTAAGTGCCTACTATTGTCAAGCCTTTATTAGGTACTTGAGATAAAAAAGATATTGGGTGGTTGAATCCATCATAGTATTTAAAATAAGGTCCGTATTTAGTAGCAGCCTAAAAAATAATGCTGGGCAGAATACACATTTATTTGGATTATAATCTCCTATTTAAATAGAAGTTTATGAAATTAATCTGTATTTCAGAAAGTGGTCAAGGAGATAAATCAGTTCAGGAGATTTGAATTCATTTTAACAACCTGGATCAACTGTTAAAAAAAGATTAAAGGGGTTAGCAGTGTTCTGCTTGAGGATTATCAGGATCTAAGAAATTTTTTGTTTTTCATTGTGTGAAAGGGCCACCCACGTGTCACCCCTCTAACAAGAAATTTTGTTATAACTGTGGGAGGAGACCTTTAAAAGAGCCAAAGAATGTTATTATCAGAGAATGGGCAAAGCCACCACTAATAACCTCTGGAATGTTTTGGTTTTCTTTCCTTAAAATCTTTAAAATGTCTGTGATGAGAAATGTGGATATAGGCTAAATCAGGCCTCTTATAAGTCTTATAACCCTTTATTCTAGCAAAAAGGCTTGAGTTTATTTTCCTGAAAAGAAAATGTCTCATTTTTTAAAACAATGGCCATTTCATAAGATGGGAAGATGGAATGATACATATTCATATCTATATCTATAGATATGTATCTATATCTCTATCTATGCACAAGGATGTAGGTATATGTTTCTATTCATTTTGTGGACCTTTTCTTTTGATTTACATTAGTAAAACTGGCTAGTAAGATAGGGAATCAATAGATGGATCTGAAACCTGGCAAGAAGTCCACATGGACATTTATAACCCCAAGATGGCTGCTGGAAGACCTCTCATCCCAAGATTCTGCCATTTAGAACAATATTTCCTCTGGAAACCAGGAGAAGCCCCAGATATTCCCCAAGGACTTTATTATTGGGTCCTTGTGGGGGATTGATGGGTGGGGTAATCAATCAAAACAGTAAATAGCTGGGACTCCTCCTATGCCATTAGCAAAGGGGTGGAATAATTAACAGTTCAAAAATCAGGCATGAGGCCTGAAATTGCTCTTGCCTTTGGACCCCAATTCTGGCCACCTTCTCTCCTTGCTAGGATCATTACACAAGTAAACTTGGGGATTTATAATCTATAATGAGAAACTGTAGTCTGTAAATCAGTCCTCTTCATCACTTTTCAGCCCCATCCTCTTCACCTGAGACCCATGATCTGTTATTTTCTCCCATTTCTCTTTCCTCCCTACCTGAGTAAATTACTGGCCTAACTCAGCTGATGTGCTCTTGAAATTCATTTCTGCAGCATAGTCAAGAACCTAGACAAAATTCACTAACATTTGGTGAGCCAGCCAGGAGCTTATTAGTGAGTGAAACTATGGCCTACTGTGTTCAATGCCTTCCTTTGGTTCTCCATTTTAAACTGGTTTGCCTACGAGCCCCCACAGGATATAATTCCAGGAGGGAAGAAGCTGGGGCACAGGAATTCTCTGCTTCTGTGCTGCACACCCAGCCTTGTTAGATCTGACCCCAGCTGGGATGGCTGGGGCATAGTACAGTGACTCGAATCATGGCCCTGCCAGGACAGAGGCTCCCCAGTAGAACATTAGGCACTGCAAACCTTTTTCAAGCCCTTTTTGGAGCCACCGGCTTTGCCCTTGGGCCTGCCTGCCATTGCCTTCTCCAGCCCTCTCCCTTCAGCAGCAGCATGGCAGTGGCAGAGTGCTGGGGGCTTGCTCCTTCCGGGGGGTCATCACCTTTGCAAGTGGTCTTCCTATCTGACCACACCCAGCTAGCTGGGGGATGAAATGGGAAGGAGGTAGGCAGAGCCAAAACGGATGCCTTGGGAGTTCCCTTCCCCAGAGGTCACAGGCCAGGATACCCTTGCATAATTAACTTTCACCCATGTTTTGTCTTCCCACTTCTTGCTGATGAATTTCTCATTAAAGGTTTGTGTTAAAATGCTTTAGAATGCCTTAAAAACCATAAAACCAAAAATGTCTTTGCTAGCTAGGAAGTGATTACCTCAGGGCCCCAAGGCTTGTTAGCTAAAATGATTAATCTCTAATCACTTAATGGCCTTTTGATGGCTGGTCTAACTGGGGAACTCCTAGACAGTAAAGTCATAAAACTAAAATGGCTTTAAAAACCTCTGAAAAATAGGAATAAGCAGTTTTTTTGCACCTTCTCCAAGGAGGAGCCATATTCAGCTTGGCAGCCTCAGGTTAAAATCTATTGGACCCTGAGACTTATTTGGCCTGTCTCTCAAGTCCAGAACAGCCCCAGAAATGTCCAGCAGTAAGGTCTCTCTGATTCCTGGGGTGGCAGGCATTAGAGAGCAGCCAAACATTTCTTGAGATTTCTCTTTGGGTAACAGTACTTTCAGTCTCAGACCCTGGAATGTCAGGGATGCCAAAAACCAGAGCAGTAAACTCTGAATGGCCTCCATTCCTTGGGCCCTTCCATTCAGAGGACAGCCAAATATTCCCTGAGACTTATCACAGGCACCAGGATTTGGGGTAACTGCTCAGAACATCTCCCATAAGCTTGATTGGGTTCATTCGTCTGAGTTCAGGAATTTAATCAGACATCCCCCCAAACCTAGGTCACTCAGAGGGATGCCTATAAGCCAGGTTGTGAAATTTAAAATTGTTAGAATGCTGAGAACAGAGCATCAGCTCCAAATTATGTGGAGTGGTCAACGTTTTAGTCAGATGAGGACTCTGGGATGCCAGATCAGTCAACTAAAAAGTGCTTCATTCTTCCTAGAAGAATGTAGGCTTGAGCATACCAGTAAACTCCCCATAGGAGTATCTTCTCAAGAATCAGGAAAATCTGCCTACTACTGGTCCACATGGCCACAGCACAGCCAAAAGCAGCAGCGGTATGAAACCCTGAATTCCAGTTAAACCAGTGTAGGAAAAGAGTAAAGATAGATCTGAGACCCAGAAACCTCATGTCGTGTCTCCTTAAGGAAATAAGGAAATATACCTCAAACTTCCATCAGTTTAAACTCATTTGTGCCTATAAAAGGTGTGAATATAAATCAAGATCCAGACTGGTTACTAAACCTCTCTTGGAAAGTAAGAAACTGCATGTGCCATCAATTAAAATCAGAGTTCCTAGAAATGCTGAGTATAAAATTTTGTCTTCTGTTTTAATCTGTGCTTAACTTTGTGTTCAACTTTGATATCTGTGTTTAACTTTGTTAATTTGCTTGAACCTAGAAAATCAGATTTAGGGTTCACCTGTTACAAATTGAATAACAGTTAAAGGTAACCTAAAAATGAATCTTTAAATGTCAATGTCAATACTGTCTTGTGAGTGGATTTAATGTATAAATCACAAGTAGAATTTATTCAATTGCTAGAAAATGAGAGAAATGTCGCAAAGTTGCTCAAGAGGTAGACTTCAGCATTGTCAAACTCTCTTGTGCATTCAAACCAGGTCTTGAATATACTGCAGGTTATCTCTCCATATAAGTTATTGGCTAGGTTAGTCACTAATCCCTAAAAAATAAAGGTATCTATTACTTCTCTGGTTGTGCTCCTAAAGTCAATGGAGACTACATTGCAATTTAAAACTCCTACAGCAGCCAACAATGGCTCAATAAAACCAAATGTACAATGTATATCGCCTCCAGACTGGCACTGTTTCTTAGTGTTAAAGGGTGTTATACACCAGGCTGGTGGAATACAGGAGCCTACCTTCCTACCTACTCTCTAGAGTTAATGGTACTGCAGTTTGCTGGCTGTGTGAGGAACATACGAAGTGGAGCATTGATCACCAGAGTACTATGAGTAGAACTTAAACACAACTGGCATTATGGCCTGCTCCCATGGAGAGATACATGTAAGGTATTGCAAACCTGGAACTTAAATCTATTGTAGCTCAAAGAGAAACTTATGCATTGCGTAGTGCATTAATTAGTATTAAGTACTATACCTATATCCTATTATAGATATATGTCTAACGGTTATGGTGATATCTTCTTTCTATTTTAAACAATATGCAGAGAAATATTAAGCATGTTAAAAGTCCTGGTAAACTTTATTTTCTAAATAGTTAATAAACATGTCTATAAAATTAAGAAATAGCCACCTTGCCTAAGAACAGTGAGAGCAACAGCTCTTTTAATTAAAAAAAAAAATGACCAAATTAATTTGGGACCAATCTCTCAGTCTTCACCCCACACAGGGTGGAAGACATACTTAGTCCAAGTCTCCCATCTACCCTTATTTCAAAACATGTCACACTCATATCCTGGGGAGAACTGGCAGATCCACATGTCATCCTACCAGGGCTAAGCATTTTCCACCAGAAGGAAAATGGCAAACGAAGTGGTTGGGACCCACATCAGCTTAGGCCCTTTGAAATGGTCCATGGGCAATCTTTCCTCATTCAGAACCTACAAACCAGGTTCTAATCAAAACTTGGCAAGAAAATGAGCCTCACTCTCAATTAGAGCCAAAGTGGGAAAAACTTTGTAGTTCTGATCACTCCCATAGCTATTAAAGTTAAACAGTTTTTCAGCTGGGTGTACTAATCCTGAGTGAAGCCAGCTGCCCAAGAAATGCCAGTTCACCAGAAGCACCTGATGGGATGTACGAATGCCAGTCATTGAATGGCCAGAAATACCTCTTCAAGAGGAAAATCTAAGTAGTGTCTATGTCAAAGTCTGCTGTTCCCTCTAACTCTAGCCCAAATGTATATTGTTAGGGGGAGGGCAAACCAGATATCCCTTTAAGAGATCTTGATCTTGTCTGTTTTCATTTTCTATAACCTAACTAGAAAGGGCAATGCCTCTTCTCATTCCTCTCCTTTACCATAGGAACAAGGATTGGCAATTTATACAAAGCCCCATTATCTATTGCAATCTCTCTCTCCAGAATTAACCAACAGCATGAAATAACTCAAGGAAGAATATTTGCCCACCAACTTTGGAAAAATGCAGTGTTTGCAGGCACATGACCTTTTCTACTTTTGTGGTCCAGTATCCTCTTAGTGGAACCATATATTCTTAAAATTCTAATCAAGTTTATTTCTTCCAAAATCAACTAACATCTTGTTAGCCGTATAAAGACTTCATCCAGCTTCACCCAAGATGCCAGATCCATCTTTCTCCAACTGAGATAGACTAGCAGGAGAGTTTTACATCTTGTCAGGTAGGGCCTACTGCACCTAACCAGCAGGAAGTAGCTACAAAAGAAGGATAATCTTCCTTTAGCACCCCTTTAAGAATAAAGATGTAAACCCTCTGTGAGGGGAGTAAAGCCAGCTAGTAAGATGGGAAATCAATAGATAGATCTGGAGTCTGGCAAAAAGTCCAGAGAGAACTCAATAGTCCCAAGATGGCTGCTGAAAAACCTTCCCCAAGATTCTGCCATTCTGCCATTATCACTGGGCCCTCATGGGGGATTAATGGGTAGAATAATCAATCAAAACAGCAAACAGCTGGAACTCCTCCCCTGTCATTAACAAAGGGGTGGAGCAATTAATGGTTCAAAAAGCAGGCACAAGGTCTGAACTTGTGCTCTCTTTCCCCTTTGAGCCCCCCAGCTGCTTTCTCCCCAACATGGATCAAAACACAAGTAAAACCTGTGCATTTATAATCTACAATGGGAAATTGTAGTCTGTAAATCAGCCCACTTTATCACTTTTCAGTCCTTTCCTCTCTACCTGGAACCCATGAACTGTTATTTTCTCCCATTTCTCTTACTTCCCTACCTTAATAAATTACTAACCTAACTCACCTGATGTGCTCTTGAAATTAATTTCTGCAGCATAGTCAAAAACCTAAACAAAATCCAGTACCATTATGACAAAGAAGATAAAAATAGAAATGGCAAAGGGCCATGATTAATATTTTCTCTATTTTTTTAAACTTTTTATTTTGAAATAGACTTGTAAAAGTTTCAAAACAGTGCACAGAATTCCTGTATACTCATCACTCCACTTACACTAAAATTAAGATCTGGCATAAGCATAGTAAAATTAATCTAAGTCACGAAATTAACCTTGGCACTTATTAGTAACTAATTTACAAACTTCATCCAAAATCTACTAGTTGTGCCTGTAATGTCCTTGTTGTGATACAACTTCCAATCTAGGAACCTGCACTGCATTTATTTACCAAAGCTTCCTTAGTCTCCTCCAATCTGGGACAGTTTCTCAGTTTTTGTCTTTCATGACCTTGACAATATTTGACTACTATCTTTTTTGTAGACTGTCCCTCAATTTAGGTCTGTCTGATGTTTTCTCAAGAGTAGGTTGAGGTTATGCACTTTTTGTCAGGAATAACACAGACTTGATGGCTTGCTTTTCTTGTTGCATCATACCAGGAAGTACAGGAATTCCATATGTCTTATTACTGGTGGTGTTAATAATAACTACTGGCTAAAGCTGCACCTGCCAGGGGTTTCTATGCTTTTTTCCTTTGCAATGAACAAGTATTTTGTGAGGAGACATATTTTCTTTTGAGGATATGAGCTCTGCTGAGACTAGCTCAGCAACAGGTTTGCATGAAGGGAAGGCGACGCAGAACTGAAGAAATAAAAGGACAGAAAGAAAGACACAAGAGAGGAATCAAAGATGGGACCAGGGAACTTCACAGCTTTTGAAACTGAGAGCTTTAATTTTAGTTTCTCCATGTATTTATTTAAAAGATAACAAGCAGCTGTGGGCTACAAGAAGCAACTTGCAACATCTACAATAAGGTAATTTACACTAACAAGAGGCAACTCAGAACATCTTGTACCATAACAAAAAACAACTAATAGGTAAGCCAGTTTCCCACAACAAGAGGTCTTTTCAGGCATGGGTGATTCTGGGGGGACCTCTTATAAATATGATAGGAAGGTTCTTATTTTCTCTGGGAAACTTGGCATGCTTCAGGGCCATCTGCCCCCCACGCCCCTTCGTGGAAAGTGCTCATCTTAATTTTAAAGCTAAGCAGATTTTAGGAGTCAAGTTTATACAGTTACTGTCACCAGCTTGGCTGCTGTTTTAGACACTTTTTCTGGTTGATATTTACCAGAATTTGCTGCTAGTAATATAGTATAGCTCTTGAATACAAAGCTTGCTCCAATAATATAAAGGCAGGGTTTTTTTTGCCTAGCAGAAATAATGGATCTGAATTACATCATGAATGGAGGCTGCTTTAGCTCAGTACCTAGTCAAAGTAGTACTGAGTGAAAACCCGTACAGGGTACCATACATAGTCATTTATCACTAACCCGATGCCCTGATGGGATACCACTGCAAACTGACAACTGGAAGACAAAGGGAATGAAAGACTTTCAAATTCATCCGTACATTCATGTCTCTCTGTGCATTTACTAAGGCTATTCCCCTCCCTGGCCTTCACCCTCCTTTTTGCGTTGTCCTTCCCCAGCGCAGGTCAAATATCATCTCCTCTGTGAAACTTTAATATCTCATACCCCAAGGCTGTCCAAGGCCCTTGGAGCTCTGTCAAAATTCTTTATACTTTGCATATTGCAAATAGTATATCATACAATTGTTAATTGTGGTAGTTCCTTCCCTACTCAATTTTCAGCAACATAATGTCAAAGTATATTATTCTACTTGCAGTCTTAATATATATCTTTAAACATATTGGGTTGTAATTTGTGATCTCTGGGTAAAAACTACAAAATTCAAAAATATTAGAACATTAAATGCTGCATAACTTTCTATTGATCCATTTATCATAAGGAGAGTCTTAAATAAAGACAATCAAAGCTAAAAGCAATAGTAAACAAAAAGAGATATGAAAAAGTAAGGAGCCAAGAGTATATCAAGTGAAATGCATGTTATAATATCCTGAAATTTCTTAGAAGATGGGCTCCCAATTAAGACTTATGATAAATGTGAAAAAATAGTTCTAAAAATGCCATGAAACCCACTTAACCATGCTGTGTAGCCACAAAATGTTCTGTGTGAAGATTTCTTTACTCAAAAGTCAATATATGAGAAATATTAAATTTCTGAAGACAAAACACAGCAATAATCATGAACTAGGCAAAAGCATTTAGAGATTGCAAGGCAAGGTTGAAGCAGTATATATACTTGTCTCTTGTTTGCATCAGCGTTTGTGATTTTAGAACAAAGCACTCTGGGAGCCCATAAGGTAAATGCAATGAGAGAATTCAGTACAAATTTTTATCATTTCTAGAACTGATTTATAGGGAAGAAATTTATATCCATTTGGAAGCTTTTTCAAGAGGTAGAGTGAGGAGAATGAGATATGAACATATAGCTGAATTTTTTCATGTGCACGGACTTTAATTTTGTGACAAGTATTCATATTCATCAGAAAGCAGAGTGAATTCTTGTGACACAAATGCCTTCTCTATAGCTCGCACCTACTCTTGTATCTCATTAGATTAGTGGGTTACACTGAAACATTTGATCATATTACAGAAACACTTTTGCCAAGCTATGCATCAGCTTTGTTACACAAGATAATATCATTTTTTTCTTCTCACTCCTTTATAAATTTAAGACTAAAATAAGATCTGCTACCTCCTACCATCTATCTACTGTTGTAAAGAGAGGCATCTCAGGCCCACAAATCAACGAGAAAATTCTAAAAAAAGCAAGATGAAAAGCTGGTTCTGACTTGCTGATAAAGGTTACATAAAAAGATCCTTAATCAAACACTATCCATTCTTCTTTTCTAACACATTAAATTTTCTTGCCAAACGAGTAGTTTCATTGTCTGCACTGGGATTTGAAGTAGGAATAACTGGTCAATTAAATATTTCAAATATTCTGCCTATCAAATCAAGGAAGGAGCAGGATAATCAAGGAGTGTTATTTTATGAATGTTCATTAGTCTGGAAGAATAAAAGAAAAGGATATATTTCAGTTTCTACTCGGATTTTTTTTCCCTTTTTTTTTAAAAAAAAGGAAAATAAAATAATCACTCCTAACCTTAAGTCAATTTAGAAAATGCTGTAAATTAGCTTTGTTAAGTCATTTTTTGAGAAATTCTATGCTCTACATAGAATAGGAAGCCAAATAGTGTCATCTGAATTACTCTAAAATAAAATGTCTTAAATTTCTTCTATTTCAGGCTGAATGGACTTGTGTGTCCATTTAATTTTTTAAAATATATCTGCATGTGATTTATATTTTCATCAATTCAGCAATGCTATTTAGAAGGCAGTATTAGAAAAGTAATCATAAAACACATTTCATAGGCAAATAAGCAACAAGGAGAATAGTTCTGATGCTTTAAAAATGCTTTATTGTTCTTAGATTACAGGAACCTTATTTGATTTCCTGCAAATTTTTAGGTTCACTACATTAGTCCTGGAAATGAATGGCACTCCTATATCTGAATTTATAGAGACCAGAAAATATTAAACTTCTTTTATATCTGAGAATAAAATCAAGTCCATTAAATAGACTAATAAAGAATATTATTGAACTTGACTCTTGTTAAATTTTTTTGGATTATGCAATTTCTAAATATTTACCCTATAACTGAAAAAAATACTAGAATATATATAAAATACATACAACCAAGTTGAAATCCATACAGAACTGCTATAGAAGATGAAATAGTAGATAGAAATATAATTTGGTGGTTAATGGTATTGTTTTTGTAGTTATTGACCCATTTTTTCAACAAATACTACCCCATGCCCAGTTCTCTCTTCTGAGGATATGGCAGTGAAAAAAGCAAAATCCATATCAAAAAGCAGATCAAATGATGCAATATACAATTAGATGCACTCAAAAGGTATTAAAGATTTACAGCCAAATAATATTCTCTCTCAGATAAAATCTGAAGGAAGGTGTCCCCGGGCTGGTATGAGGTTCCTCTGTGTCAGGGACCCATGTGCTCCTCTTTTATTGCTTTACATGCTTGGCCTCCAGTTCAATAGTTACCTCAACCCCAAGACCCAAAATGGTTCCACCTCTGGGCATCACATATGCATTTCAACTAGCAAGAAAAAGTTAATGGAAGGAGAACTCCCCCCTTTCTTAAGGTTACTTACTAAAAGTCACATATACCATGTGATATTGTAGTGCTATATGTACTCCCAGAAAAACATGGTCTTAAACTTAATCCATTCCCGTGGATGTGAACCCAATGTAAGTAGGAACTTTTGATGAGGTTACTTCAGTTAAGGAGTGACCCACAATCAGGAAGCATCTTAATACTATTACTAGAGTCCTTTATAGTGGCATGAAATTGACAGAGACAGAGAAAGCCAGAGGGAGCAGCCAGAAGCTGAACATCAATGGAACCACGAAGAGAAAGGTGAGACGATGCAATGCTGCCACATGTCTAGCTATGTGACAAAATAAGGACCAAAGATCACCAGCAGCCAGTCCCAGAATGCCAGTCTTCAGGGAGAAAACATCACCTTGATGATGCCTTAATTTGTCCTTTTTCCTAACCTTAATACCATGAGTGAATACATTCCCATTGTTTAGCTTGACCCATTACATGGTATTTGCTTGACCAACCAAG
This sequence comes from Dasypus novemcinctus, assembly GCF_030445035.2. Lineage (NCBI taxonomy): Eukaryota > Metazoa > Chordata > Mammalia > Cingulata > Dasypodidae > Dasypus > Dasypus novemcinctus. Next base: position 40,474,116 of record NC_080683.1, on the reverse strand, counting down.
GAAACTAAAACATTCTACTTCTGTTTTTATCTCATTGAGTAAAACATGGTCATACAGCCAAGTTTAGGTGAAAGGAAGGCTAGGAAATGTTTTCCTCCCTTTAAACCATGATCTTACGATTCCAGCTAAAAAAGTAAGGCGGTCTCTTACTATAGAGCAAAGAGAGGATATTAGTGGATAATTAGCTATCTCGGCCTGAGATATAGGGGTCAGCATAATTGGGGAGGTTTATTTTATTTTATTTTATTTTATTTTATTTTATTTTATTTATTTATTTATTAAGATTTATTTTTGTTTCTCTCCTCTCCCCCAACCCCTGTCGTTGTCCGCTCTGTGTCCATTTGCTATGTGTTCTTCTGTGTTCACTTGCATTCTCAGTGGCACTGGGAATCTGTGTCTCTGTTGCATCATCTTGCTGTGTCAGCTCTCTGTCTGTGTGTGGCGTCATCCCTGGGTGGGCTGCACTTTTTTCACATAGGGCAGCTCTCCTTGCGGGGTGCGCTCCTTGCATATGGGGTTCCCCTACATGAGAGACACACACATGTGGCATGGCACTCCTTGTGTGCATCAGCACTGTGAGTGGGCCAGCTCACAGGTCAGGAGGCCCTGGGTTTGAACCCTAGACCTCCTATATGGTAGGCAGATGCTCTATCAGTTGAGCCACATCTGCTTCCCAGAGGTTTATTTTAATGAAGAACCTCAAGCAAGAAGAATCTCTAAATGTGCTTTGAAACTCTCCTAATACCTTCTTGGAGGGTGGGAAAGATGTTGCAGATGACTTGAGTTAGATAAAACTTTCATGTATTGAGAGGATATTAGCTGACTATTTGAATCAATATTTAGATGGTATGAATGAGTGCTAAGAAATATCTTGTTCTACTTACACACTTCTGTCTTAATGAGACTTATTTCTGGCTGGGTTTGCTATATGGTAAAATGTACACAATATTTTTTAGCATTTATGAGGTGATGTTGCAACTGAATAAAATATTACATATTACATGAAAAGACTTTTTAACCTAATATAAAATGAATACTGTTTTACTGAACTAGGTTTTGCTGAAATTACATTTGGAACATGTTAATAAGCACACCATGGTTTTTAGAAATTGAAAATTCTATTAAAGTACACATAACCTATGATCTAGTTTAGGTTCATCCATTAGTATTGAGGCTGGAAGGGATACTAGAGATAATTTAAAACAATTCTCTAATTTTAAAGTCTTGGAAACTGGGGACTCAGGGAGGTTGGAGGATTTGTTCAAGGAAAAACAAAATGGTGACAAATAGAAGATAAGTGTTCTGATTTCTAGATAAGTTGCCTTATAAAAAACAAAAATTGGGCATCTCTCCCCTCAAGAAAATGAAACTAAGTGGATGAATTTATGAACCCAGCTCTTCTTACCATCAAATTTAGAAAATGTAAATCAGGAGAAGGGGACATATAAGACATTCAGATACCATAATGGTATGTATCTGCCTCAATTTTTAATAAATTGTTCATTATGGTGAATAGCTACTTTGAATTTTTTTGTAATTAAGAATTTAGTCATTGTCATTACTGTTACAGGAAAAAGAAAAATGATTTAAGTGTCAACTGAAAATATAATGTCCAATGAAAACACATTTGCCTCATGGAATAGGGAACATTATTATTATGTTTTTAAAGATTTATTTATTTAATTAATTCTACCCACCCCCGACCCCCCCCCCCCCCCGCCGTTGTCTGTTCTCTGTGTCTATTTGCTGCGTCTTGTTTCTTTGTCCGCTTCTGTTGTCGTCAGCGGCACGGGAAGTGTGGGCAGCGCCATTCCTGGGCAGGCTGCACTTTCTTTCGCGCTGGGCGGCTCTCTTTACAGGGCGCAGTCCTTGCGCATGGGGCTCCCCTACACGGGGGACACCCCTGCGTGGCAGGGCACTCCTTGCGTGCATCAGCACTGCGTGTGGGCCAGCTGCACCCGGGGTTTGAACCGCGGACCTCCCATGTGGTAGACAGACGCCCTAACCACTGGGCCAAGTCCGTTTCCCCAGGGAAAATTATTTTGAGGCTCTGGTGTTTTATATTTCACATAGAACATTAAGGTTTGAAAGTCATGCCAAATATAAGAAAAGCTTTGAAGTTTAAATTAAATTAATGTGTCCAGAATAAAGGTTAGTGCTTACTCTTACTGCACCACCAGTGAGCCAGTCGGTCGGTCAATATCACTTACTGAAAACTGTTTAAGCTTTGGAAATGTTAAAAAATAAATGGTATCTCTGATTCTCATATCAGAACTACTAATCACCTTCAGAATTACATAAAAAAGTGCACACATGCAAAAGTTGACATGGAATAAAACAAATATAAACAAAACTAGTGACAGCCCTCTTGGCTTCTGTACATTATAACAGAAGGATCTTTGCAGATACACAGAGTCAAAACTTTGATAGCAAATTGAAGGAAGGTAACCATGAGATTGAAATTGCTGCATTCTTTTAGAAGAGATTTCCAGGTCTTCAGAACAGCATCTAATGATGCTCAGTTTTCGTGGGTTATGTATGACAATGCTGATAAGTTTGCTAACTTAGTAAAAAGAAAAAGCCATAATGAAAAGTCAGAGTAATAAAATGCTGCAGAAAATAATGTATGAGGTAGACAGACTGTGGCTAGAGAAACTATCCAGTGGCAATTACTGAAAGAACTTAAGGGTCACATTTCCAAGATTGGTTTTTATCTCATAGGTGATGCAAAAACAGTGAAAGATATTAAGGGATAGTGACATGACTTCTACCAACTCCAGTAATTCCTAGCATGTCTACAATCATACTATAGTTAAGAAAGGGGAAAATGGAGAGCGAAAATTAGAAGGAATAAAGGAAGCACAAGAGAAAGGGCTCTGTTATTTTTTGTCCCTAAAATCAAGATCTCTACACATTCCTAACAATGGAAGATGGCTTATAACAAGGTGTAATTGCTCAAAAACTACTCAATAATAATTCAACAGTAATGATAAATTATGGCAATGATGATCTGATGATCTGATAATGCCCTTATACTTTCCAAGATTAAGGTATAATATAAAATGTTTTTCACAACCTCTTTGAAAACGCTGTGCTAATTTTATAAATGCTTTTTTTTTTTTTAAATCAAATCTCAGTAGTTTTAACTGAGCTCCTCTCGGGCACCAGTACCCTATCTTTTAATAGCTGTGATCAATATGTTATGTTATCATGATTACTATCTGTCACGGTGTTAATCTTCCCGTAGTATTTGCTGTTATGATTATGCATTAGCAGCTGGGAAGGCTAATTTATTACTTGGTTATTATCATTGAAGGTCATGTAACTCCAATGTCCTATTAAAGCATTTGATCACATCTTGCATGCTCTGCCAGAGAAAGACTCTCTTCTGGCAACTCTACAGGCTGCTGTGGAATTTATCACTTTTCCAACCAGCAATGTTGAAGTGAATAGCTACTTACTTATAGTGGCTGTCAATAGTATTTGATTTCTCAAATGCTATCTGTTCTCATATCCATATTTTCTTAATTCAGTAGTTGTAATAAATGGTGTTCATGAAAATTCAGTTTCCTACATACTCAGTCCTCAAATATCAGCTGTAGACTAATTTAAGTTCTAAACATTACCTTTAAATTTAAGTTCTAAATATTACCTTTAAATCTCAAACACAAAGAAGTATTATTTTAGGTACATAGAAAAAAACTTTCAGTTCTACCTATGAAAAAGCCTATTATTCTGTCTATGTAGCTATATATGTAGTTATCTATCATCTCTCTGTATATGAGTAAATAAATGGAGAGGACAGTTTGGATTGAGTTGTTGTAGAATATAAGATAAATAGGATAAAGCAACTGGTTAAGGGTTTATGCCTAGATCTGAGAGAAAAGAGAGTCAACATCTACTAAGTATATAGAAAAGTATATACTTTTGGTATTGATGGATACTGTAGATAACTTTTCAATTAGATATTAGGTCAATCTCAGAATTATTCTTAACATTGAAAGGCAAACTGGAAACCTAAAGCATCAATTTAATGAAACAACATGTCGTCATTAGAATCGTTATAACTAAAACATAGCCTCACTTGATTAAACATTTGTGCATTAACAGAGAAAATATATCCGCAAGACAAGCCCAAGTTCACCTTCTGTGTTGTAGAAGACTCTTGGAAAACAGAAAATCACAGTGGAAGATCAAGTTGGCAGGCAGTAACTGCATCCTACTGACATACTCAGAACAGAGTTCAAAATACAAACAGCTCAAAACAGAGCTCAGTTTTTCCTGGATAAGACTTTGAAGTGATGATGACTATGCCTTACTTCTGGAGACCTTATTTGTGTAATTGCAGTCATAAGGGTAGACAGTAGAAGATAAATTGTGTTTGATGAATGACAGACTGGATTAGAGAGTGGTGGGAATATCTTGTAAAAGGATAAAATAGTCTATTCAGGAAAAGAATTATATTCCAGATAGAAACTTTGGTATATGAGAATTTCGGAAAAAGAGATACAGGTTAGGACATACTTAATGTCAATGACACCTCTGTTTAAAATTCTGGAATGGATAGGAAAATGATGATGCTGATAATGATGAAGTTAAGAACCTAGGAATATAAGATAAAAGTGTCCACTTCTGATATTTTAAATCAATAAAGGAGAAAATTTATAGAAGATAATAAAACCCCAAGAAAAGAACTCTAGGAAATGCCCATTTTAGGAGTTAGAGAATTGAAGGACCAAAGAAATTAAGAAAGGTGGAGAAGTCAGAGAGAAAAATAAGAATGAGGCAAGATAAGAAAAGAAAAGGAGGTTGGAGAAATCAGTACAGAATTTCAAGAAATGGGTAGTCAATAGTACAAAATGTCACAGAGAGAAGTCCAGGAAGAAACAGCTAAGACCAAGTCCTGGGAACTGGAAACTTTAAGATGCCAGAGGAATAAGTCAGACCCAGACTGGTAAAGTGGATTAATAGGCAGTGAGTGCAGACAATCGTGTGAAAATTTTTTTCAGTAAAGCACTTCAAGAAATAAGATTGCATTTTAGGAGAAATACGGGACATATTTTAAGAGCAGGGATAAAAATCAGGTTTGTGTTTTTGTTTCTTCAGAAGGAAAGAAACTGGAATGGTGTGCCTGAAGAAATAGAGGAAGTAGATGATTTATGGGGCAAAGTCCCACAAGGGAAGACAAAGAATGGAACAACAGTAGTTGATTTCTGTGTTAAGGCTATGAAGTCATAGGCTCAGTGAAGAATTTCTGTCAATGTATGTTACTTACTAAATAAAATTGTTTGCATTCTTTATAAAATCAATAATGGTGGAAAATGTGCTCTAAGACCTTCTGAACTGCACAAGCAATGGTTACTAGCTTTGGTTTAGTAAAACTTCTTTGCCATTTCACCTTTTATTTCTGTTTTTGAAATTCCAACTTTAGGGATCCAGGAATTGGCTCCTTCTAGTTTTCCAAAAGCCACATGCTTGTTGATTCTTGGTTAGTTTTTGTCTATAGTACAGCTTATTAAAGCCGTGTGTTTCTCCAAGGCAATGCAGTGGAGTAGCCTTGCAGAAGCCTTGACGATCTCACAACTGCTTCCATCAGATCATAATGGACACTTGCTTTTCTACAGCAAATCAGATTCCTGATATTTTATTTTTTGTCAGAACCTTCAGTTGAATAAAAATTGCATGCACACAACACCATGTAGGTGGCTCAGACTGACACTCACCATTTGTCTGAAGTGTCACCAGGGTTTATGTTCTCCGGCCTCTGCCCCTTTCTGATCCACTCATTTCTCCTTTTAGTAATCTCATCTGTCAATGTGGGTTTAATTTCATTTGTATACTGATGACAACAGATTGATGATATAAAATTAGCCTTAATGTTCTCTCTGCCACATCTGTGCTATATGCTTGCCAAACTAACGTCAAGGATAGGGTATCCAGAGATTTTCTTTAAGTTACCACTACCAAATAGTTGTACTTTGAAATGCAGGCACCACTCAGTTGTTTAATTTTTTCTCCCTTAGTTTATTTAAATTTCATCATATTGTAAACCCACATCTTGAATAAGAGACTACCAGGTCCAACAAAGTCTCCTCTATTTTTCTAATTAAAAATTCCTTTGTGATTTAAAAAATAAAAGTGTATGTAAACCAGAAAGTAAATAACATCAAGTTCTAACAATCTAAATTGAGAAAGAATGCTTTATTTCTACTTCAGAAAACAAATGCCAGAACTATGGGTCTGATCATTTTAAGAAACATTCTCTTTTTAAAAAATCATTTTACGAAACTTGAGAGAACTCTTTCTCCAGAATACTATTGCAGTATCCAAGGTAGTGTTAGCAGATATGTGCTGAGTAATGAAAAAGAAAAGTGAGGGAAATAAGGTTTTCAGAGCAAGTCGATCTACTTTAGAGATATTTACTGCCACATACATAGTTGCTTGGTAGTGCATCAACCGTTGGCACATTTCTGCTTCACTTCTACCAGTGCCCTCTTGTCCACTTTGGCGGGACCGAGTAATGAATCTGTATTTAGTTGCATACTCACTCAGTTGTCTCTAAGTCTTCATCATTTGCTCCAATGGGCCCAGTCCTTGAGCTAGATTCATATTAAATGATCTGATTTCTTTTAGATTTTGATAGATGGTGTGATTAGGATGTAGAAAATGATATTATAACAATTAATCAGTTAATTGCTCCTAAATAAATGTACTTGGATCATACCATATTTAGGACCATCAACTCACTGATTCACTTTTTCATTCATTCACTGGAATCCAAACATATCCAAAACAAAACCCAAATTCTTTTCAGATACTTACAATGTCCTACATCATCTGGCCCCTATTGATTATTCTACAATTGTCTTACCAATTTCCCCTGTGGTTCTTGATTTGCTTTCTTTCTGTTAAACATGCCAAATTTATTCCTGTCTTAGAGCCTTTGCAATTGCTGCTACCATTGCCAGAATGACTACCGCTTCAGAATCCTCAGATGCCTACTCCATCACTTGGTTTAGGTATCAGCTCAAGTATCACTTCTTCCCAGAGGCCCTTCTCATCACCTTTCCTCTAATGCCATCCCACTCTATCCCTTCACTTTGCTTTATCTCCATACTGTGTGTCCTAATTGATAAATAGATAAAGAGTGTGGACATATATTTTATTCCCATTTGTCCACACTAGAATATAAACTCGTGATAGTAGGGCCTATGTCAGTCTCAATTACCTCTTTATCATCAGCGCTCTGGAGAGGGCTTGGCTTACTTTAGGTGCTCATCTTGAGTGCCTAGTTTATTCCAGGCACTACTCTAGATCCTGGATTACAGTTATGAGAATGAACATGACCAACAAAGTCCTGTTCTCATGGTGCTTATATTCTAGTAGAGAAGATGAATAATAAATTATTTTAATATGCCAGAAGATAATGAATTAAATAACTGAATACTTATAATACATAGCACTATTAAGAGGTTCAGAAATACAGAAGTAGTAGTAAATATCATTGCTATCCTGAATTACTTAAAATTGTTAATATAATCACAAAGGAATCAAATGGTAAGAAAAGGAAGATAAATTAATGATTAGGAAGGAGTAAGGGTGTTAGGGAATCAGAGGTGGTAAATGTTGAATTAAGTAAGGGAAGATATGGTGGGTGGGTGGAAGGGTAGAGGGAGAAAAAGCTCCATGAACATCACATAAATATTTTTCAGAGTAATTTATAAAACTTTAACTGTTTCAGATTGTCTAATTTTCTCCCCGTTTTAAATTGCTTTGCCACTTACCACTGATTGACATTATACCCACTTCAATAAAATGCTTTACACATGATATTATTTGTAAACTAAAGGTTTAATTTATACATGACCCCATAATTTTTCTGTGCCTCAGCTGTAGAACACGAATTACATGACAGAAAGGATCTGGAGCCCCACATTTAGACTATGTAAAGTTGTAAAAATCAGTAGAGGTGAGGTGGGGCAAAATGGCAGCTAGTAAGAAGCTCCAAGAGTTAGCTCCTGCTATAGGGCAGTTAGTAAATACCCAGAGCTATCTAAAGCACCTGACTGGGGGGGCCCAGGAGACCAGAAAAGCATCCTGCAACATTTTTGAAAGAAAAGAAGGAGGAAACTACCCAACTGCAGTGAAGTTGTGTGATTAGAGCACCCAACGCCATGGAGGCCAGTCCCCACCCTTCCCTGGCGGAGAAATCCACCTCTGGTGCTATTCCCTGGTTGGAGTTGGAGGCTCCATTTCACAAAAACGGGGGAGGAAGAGACAGTTGGCCACAGAGTTCACTTACTGATTAGTAAATTCAGCAGGCTAATGTATACTCATATGAACAACTAAAGTTTGAACCTGTCTAAGTCAGAAAAAGGCCGGTAGCCATCATTTTAACTCCACCCCTGGCATGAGAGGAAGTAGGACTGATTGAAAATCACGGTGAAGGTAGGAATCGGCTTCTTTCTGCCCAGACTGTATTGCAGCCCTAGCTGAGGCTCCAGCCTCACCACCAGGAAGAAGCTGGGGGGCCTGCACCAGCCTCTACAGGTGACTGAAGATGCATTCAGCTTGCATATACTGAATAATCAGATACATGCACCCCAATAGGATAAGAGAGGAGCTGTGTTTCCTTGGTCTCTCTGGGCAACTGCAGGAGCTTTCAACCTGTACAGACTGGATATACAAGACACTTGCACCTGCATCCTGGTCCCCTAATAGGATAGGAGGGGAGCTGTGTTTCCCTAGCCTCTCGGGGCAACTGTAAGCACTTTCAGTCCATAGGAAATGATTTATTAAAGAACTTTGCTCCATCTCCATCTTGGCCCTCTTATAGGATAGGAGGGGGATGGTATTTTTCCTCAGCCTCTCAGGACAAGTGCAGGCACTTTTGGCTTGCACAAATTCAACTATTGAATGCTTATGGCTCTACACCCACTCCTGATGGGACAAGAGGGGGTGATGTATCCTCAGCCTTTCTGCATAACTGCAGGTGCTTTTGGCCCACAAAGATTGCCTAATTGGATGCCTATAGCTCCATCCCCATCCCCAAGTAGGATAGGAGGGGAGCTGTGTTTCTTTAGCCTTTCCAGGCAAAGACAGGTACTTTTGGCTGGCACAGACTGGACTGTTGAGTACCTGGGAATCCACCACTATCTCCCAATAGGTTAGGAGGGGGCTAGTGTTTTTTAGCTTTTCAGGCAGGCACTTTCAGTCTACATGGACTGAATTGTTGGGCGCCTGTGGGTCCATCCTCCACCCTCAACCCCCAATAAGATGGGGAGGGGGGCTGTGTTTTCTCAGCCTCTCCAGGCAACAGCAGGCACTTTTGACCTACATGGACTGAACTGTTGGGCACTTGTGGTTCCACCCCCAACTCCTAAAGGGCAGAAGGCACATTATTCTCTCAGCCTCTAAGGACAACTGCAGGCATATTCACCCACACAGATTAGACTGATGGACACTCTAGAGGGACCAACCACACCTCTGGCAGGGGAGAAGGGGGCCAGTACTATGTTAGTCTACCTGGGCATGGTCACTTTGGACCCACATGGCATAGATTGCTGCCCACACTTGCAGGTTCATCTCCACCTCAGGCAGGGGAAGAAGGGATATGAAGCTTCATCAATCTTTCTAAGCAACTACAGATGATCTTGGCCTGCACAATTTGGATTATTACACATGGCTGCAGCTCTATCCTACCTCTGGCAGAAGAGAATGGTGGGAGAAGCTTCACTGATTCCTGGGGCAAAGTAGGCAGCTTTAGCTTGTACAGCTTACAGTACTAACTACATCCTTGGCACCTACTACCCAACCAACAAGGGAGAAAGAACAAGGAAACTTTAAACTAAAGAGAGAAACTGTGCCCAGAATAAATACATTTAGTAAGCCATACCAAGAAAGAGGAAGATCCATACTAAGAAAGAGGAAGATATGGGGAAGTGGATGTGGCTTGAGTGATAAGACCTCCACTTACCATATGGGAGGACCTGGGTTCAATCCCTGGGGCCTCCTGGTGAAAAAGAAGAAGAGAAAGTGTGCCAGCATGATGAGTCAGTGCCTGCATAGTGAGCTGAGTGGTTGTGTGGTGAGCCAAGTGCCCACTTGGTGAGCCAAGTGCCTGTGTGGTGAACTGAGTGCCCATGTGAGTGTCCCATGGCAAGCTGAGTGCCCATGTGGTGAGCCGAGTGCCTATGTGAGTGTCTGTGTGGCAAGCTGGGTGCTCATGTGGTGAGCTGAGTGCCTGCGTCAATGCCTGTGTGGTGAACCAGTGCCTGCGTGGTGACTCAAGTATACATGCAGCAAGCTGAGTGCCCATGTGGTGAGCCAGTGCCCACATGAGTGAGTCAAGCAGCAAGATGATGATGCAACGAAAGAGAGACAAAGGGGGGAATCAAGGGGAAGTGCATCAGAGACCAGGAATTGAGGTGTTGCAACTGTCAGGGAACATCTCTCCACAATGGAGGTTCCCAGGATAGAATACTGGTGAATCCTAGAGGAGAAAAACAAGAAGAGAAGACAAAAAAAAAAAAAAGAAAGAGAGAGATAGATACAGAAGATCACAGCAAATGGACATAGACAGCAAAAACAGCAGGGCAGGGGAAGGGGAGGGAAAAAAAAAACAGGAAGAAATGGCCTGGTCAAAGGAACAGGAGAAGCCTCCAGATGACAAAAGGAGTTGAGAAAACTAATCATAGATATTCAAACAAATTTCCTTAGTAAATTCAATGAGATGGCTAAAGAGATCAAGGATATTAAGAAGGCACTGGGTGAGGGAGTGGATGTGACTCAGTTGGGTGCCTGCCTCCCACATGGGGGTCCCAAGTTTGGTTCTTGGTGCCTCCTGTAGAAGACAAGCAGAGACAGCAAGAAGACACAACAAGTGGAGATTTTTTTAAAGAAGACACTGGGTGAGCACAAAGAAGAATTTGAAAGAATACACAGAAAAATAGCAGAACTTATGGGAATGAAAGGTACAATAAATGAAATTACAAATATACTGGAAGCATATAACGACAGATTTGAAGAAGAAGAAAGGACAGTGAGCTTGAAGACATGGCCTCTGAAAGTGAACATACTAAAGAATAGATGAAGAAAGGAAAAAAAAATTGAACAGGGTCTCAGGGAACTAAATGACAGCAAGAGTCATGCAAACACACATGTCATGTGTGTCCCAGAAGGAGAAGAGAAGGAATACGGGGCAGAAGAGTTATTTGAAGATATAATGGTAGAAAATTTCCCAACCCTATTGAAGAACATAGATATACATGTCCAAGAAGAACAAAATACTTCCATCTGAATAAATCTGAATAGACCAACTCCAAGACAGATATTAAACAGAATGTCAAATGCCAAAGAAAAAGAGAGAATTCTGAGAGTAGCAAGAAAAAGTGATGCATAACATATAAGGAATAGACAATAAGATTAAATGCTGATTTCTTGTGAGAAACCATGGAGGCAAGAGGGCAATGGTATGGCATATTTAAGATACTGCAAGAGAAAAACTTCCAGCCAAGAATCTTATATCGAGCATGATTGTCTTTCAAAAATGAGGGTAAATTTAAAATATTCACAGATAAAAAAGAGACCAGCTTTGCGGGAAATACTAAATGGAGTACTACACCTTGAAAAGAAAAGACAAGAGAAAGAGGCTTGGAAGAGAGACTAGAAATGAAGATTATATCAGTAAAATTAACTAAAAGTGTAAAAAGAGTGTTGAAAATAAAATATGGCAGATAAAACCCAAAGATCAAAATGGGTGAATAAGAACTGCCTTTACAATAATAACATTGAATGTTATTGGATCAAAAGAATCAGACTGGCAGAATGGATAAGAAAATATGAGCCATCTTTATGCTGTCTACTAGAGACTCACCTTATATACAAGGATAACAATAGATTTCAAGTGAAAGGCTGGAAAAAGATATTCCATGCATGTAGTAACTAAAAAAAAAAAAAAAAAAAAGCCAGAGTAGCTATACTTATATCAGATGAAATAGACTTTAAAAGCAGAACTGTTATTAGAGATAAGAAAAGACATTATATATTAATAAAAAGGACAAGTCACCAGAGAGAAATAACAATCATAAATGTATATGCACCTAACAGCATGCTCCAAGATACATGAGGCAAACACAGGCAAAACTGAGGGAAAAAATAGGTATCTCTACAATAATAGTTGGTTACTTCAATATACCACTCTCAGTGTTGGAGAGAACATCTGGGCGGAGGATCAATAAAGAAAGAGAACATTGCACACCCAAACAGCAGGATATTCATTCTTTTCAAGTGCTCATGGATCTTTCTCCAGGATAGACCATATATTGGGTCACAAAACAGATTTCAATATATTCAACAAGATAAAAATTATACAAAGCACTTTCTCTGATCATAATGGAATAAAGTTAGAACTCAATAAGAGGTGGAAAAAGGAAAACTCAGAAATATATGGAGATTAAACAATATACTTTTAAATAATCAAACAACACATTCTTGAATAATCAGTGGGTCAAAGAAGAAATTGTGAGAGAAATCAATGAATATCTTGAGATGAATGAAAATGAGAACACACGATATCATAACCTATGGGATGAAGCAAAGGCGGTGCTGAGAGGAAAATTCATAGCCCTCAGTGCTTACATTAAAAAAGAAGAAAGATCCACAATCAATGACTTAAATACATAGATGGAGGTACTAGAAAAGGCATAGTAAACTATTCCCAAAGCAAGTAGAAGGAATGAAATAAAAATAAAAGAGCAGAAATAAATGGAATTAAGAACAAAAAGAAATGGAGAATTAATAAAATCAAAAGTTGGTTCTTTGAGAAGTTGAACAAAATTGGCAAACCCTTAGCTAGATGGACAAAGAAAATAAGAGAGAATATATAAATAAATGAAATCAGAAATGAGAGGGGGCACATTACTACTGACCCCACAGAAATAAGAGATCATAAGAGGATATATGAAAACTGAATGTGAAAAAACTAGACAATTGAGATAAAATTGAAAAATTCTTAGGAACCTATGAATAACCTACAATGACCCTAGAAGAAATAGAAGACCTCAACAAACCAATCACAAGAGATTGAAGCAGTAATCAAACAACTCCCCAAAATGAAAAGTCCAGGACCAGATGGTCTCACAGGAGAGTTCTACCAAGCATTCAAAGATGATTTAATACCAATCTTAATGAAGCCCTTCCAAAAAATTGAACAAGAAGGAATACTACCAAACTCAATCTATGAAGCTAAAATCATCTAAATACCAAAGCCAGGTAAGATATTATGAAAAAAGAAAATTAACGACCCATTTCCCTAATGAATAAAGATGCAAAAATCCTCAGGTTTTTAATCAAATCCAACAACACATTACAAAAATTCATCATTCCCAGAGACAGCCAAAGTTTATACAACCCCAGGTAGTGGTGCTCCTGAGAGTTACAGAGACACGCATGTTCTATGGTCATGGCAGATGACTCTGGAGTTCAGTGCCTTGCCAGTGGGCCCTACTTTGGAATTTGTGCTCCTGAGTGTGATGGAGTTGGACTCAGATGTGACCTCTCTACACATGCCTCTTCTGTCACTTTTACTGAACCTGTGGTTGGTGCTGGAGTTGGTGTATGCATGGGAGACTTATATCTCTGGACTGTCCATGTGCCAGCTGGGCCCTTAGCCTCAGCAGAGTTGCGACACCTGCTCTGCAGTTCGTTGGACTTACCCAAGTCAACTAACAGGGAGGTGAGGATGGTCAACCACCACACCAGGGAACCGAGAGATTCTACAACTCCAAGCAGGAGAATCACATCCATCTGTCATGTGGGATCTAAGCCCCCTCTCGATTTAAAGGTGCAGTGGATATTACCACCCCAGGGTCCACAGGAAGGAGGAGTAAAATATTTATTTGGGTGAACTGACTGGTATTCTACTATAGAACTATTGTGACTCTAGCAATGGAAGAAATTGGATCATTAATGTGGAGACAGTGGCCACGGGAGTTGCTGAGGGCAGGGAGAGGGAAGAAGAGGTGTGATGTGGGGGCGTTTTCAGGACTTGAAGTTGTCCTGAATGATATTGCAGGGACAGATGCAGGACATTATATATCCTGCTATAACCCACTGAATGGACTGGTGGGGAGTGTAAACTACAATATAAACTATATCCTTGTGGTGTAGCAGGGTCCAAAATATATTCATCAAATGCAATGAATGTGCCACACTGATGAAGGAAGTTGTTGAATGGAGTGGTGTGGGTGGGGAGTGGGGTAGATGGAAACCTCATGTTTTTTAATGTAACATCTTGTGTGATCTATGTATCTTGAAAAAAAAGACAATAAAAAATAAAAAAAAACAACAACAAAGAACTCATCATGATCAAGTGGTTTTAGACCAGGCATGCAAGGGTGGTTCAACACAAGAAAATCAATCATGTAATATACCACATTAATAAATCAAAGAAGAAAAATCACATGCTCTTACCTATTGATGCAGAAAAGACTTTTGACAAAATACAGCATTCTTTCTTGATGAAAATACTACAAAAGATAGGAACTGAAGGAAACTTTCTCAGCAGGATAAAGGCCATGTATGAAAAGCCCAAAGCCAACATTACACCCAGTGGTGGAAGACTGAAACCTTTCCCATTGAATTCAGGAACAAGATAAGAATGTTCACTTTCACCACTGTTGTTCAATATAGTACTAGAGGTTCTAGCTAGAGCAATCATGCAAGTAAAAGAAATAAAAGGCATCTAAATCAGAAAGGAAAAACTTTCACTGTTCACATGTGATATGATCCTATACCTAGAAAGCCTTGAAAAATCTACAACAAAGGTGCTAGAGGTGATAAGTGATTTCAGTAGAGTTTCAGTAAACAAGATCAACATGCAAAAATCAGTGGTGTTTCTATGCACTAGTAATTCGCAATATGAGGAGGAAATCGGGGGAAAAATCCATTTACAATAGTGACTAAAAGAATCAGATATTTAGGAAAAAACTTAACCAATGATGTAAAGCACTTGTATGCAGAAAACTACAATGCATTGTTAAAAGAAATAAAAAAGACCTAAATAATTGGAAGAACATTCCATGCTCATGGATTGGAAGACTAAATATCATTAAGATGTCATTTCTACCCAAATTGATACACAAATTGATGCAAACCTGATAAAAATTCCACCAGCCTTTTTTTTAACAAATGGAGAACAGAATTACCAAAATTATTTGGAAGGTTATGAGGCCCCAAATAGCCAGAAACATCTTAAAACAAAAAGGCAAAGTTAGAGGACTCCCGCTTCCAGACTTTAAATCATATTACCTAACTACAGTGGTAAAAACAGCATGGTACTGGCTGACAAATGATAGACAAAAGATAGACACATAGACGAATGTAACCAAAGTGATGATTCAGAAACAGACCCTCACATCTTACAGTCAAGTGATCTTTGACAAGCCTGTCAAACCCACCCAGCTGGGGCAGAACAGTCTATTCAAGAAATGGTGCTGGGAGAACTGGATATCCATAGCCAAAAGAAAGAAAGAGGACCCCTTTCAAACACAATACACAAAAATTAACTCAAAATGAATCAAAGACTGAAAGATAAAAAACTAGAACCATAAAGCTCCTAGAAGAAAATGTAGGAAAAATCTTCAAGACCTGGTGGTAGCTGGTAGATTCTTAAACCTTATACTAAAAGCATGAGCAACAAAAGAAAATATGGATAAATGGGACCTCCTCAAAATTAAACACTTACGTGATTCAAAGTACTTTGTCAAGAAGGTGAAATGGCAGCCCTCTCAATGGGAGAAAATATTTGGAAACCATATATCTGATATATTTCCATTCTATATAAAGAGATCATACAATTCAACAATAAAAGAGCAAGTAATCTAGTTCTTTTAAAAAAGAGCAAGCAATCCAATTAAAAATGGGCAAAAGACTTAAATAGATGTTTTTCTAAAGAGATAATACAAATAGCCAAAAGGCACATGAAAAGTGCTCAACATCACTAGCTATTAGGAAATTGCAAATCAAAATGACAATGAGATATTGTCTTACACTGCACAGAACAGCCATGATTAGTAAAAGAGAAAACAAAATGTGCCGGAGAGGGTGTGGAAAAATAGGAGCACTACTTCACTGTTAGTGAGAAATGGTGCAGTCTCCTGGAATACAATTTGGCAGTTCCTCAGGAAGCTAAATATTGAACTGCCATACATTTCCACAATTCCTCTATTAGGAATGTATTCAGAAGAACTGAAATCTGTGACACAAACAGATAGTTTCACAGATTTTCATAGTGGCATTATTAATTGCCAGAAGATGGAAACAACCGAAGTGTCCACTAACCAATGAATGAATAAACAAAATATTATATATACATACAATGGAATACTATACTGCAGTGGAAGGAAGTGAAATTAAAACACATATGATAATATGGATGAATTTTGAAGGCATGCTAAGTGAACACAAAAGGATAAATATTGGTCTCACTACTCAAATATACACAAATATGGTCTTACTACTATGAACTAAACATGAAGAATAAATGCATGTAGTTAAAATCTAAAGAATAGGTTATTAGGAGATAAGAGGAACATTCTGACGCTTAATGTATGTAGAAGTTTTAATTAATTTGATATAAAAGTGTGGAAATGGATAGAGTTATGGTAACATGGTAGAGTGAATAGCAGCTGGTATATAAACGGATTGTGGCTGAACACAATAGCCTAGAGATGTAAATGTCAATTCAAAGAAAGCTAGAGAATTATTCAGGGGCTGAATAACACATTGAGCCCAGAGGTGGATGATGATTGTGGTTAATAGTACAAATGCAAGAATGTCCTTCTGTGAATTAGAATGGATCTATGTCATTATTGCAGGGTGGGAGAATGTGGAGAAGCATGGGAAAAATACAATTAATGTAACCTAGGACTATAGTTAACAGTAATACCGTAATATTCTTGCATCAATGCCAAAAATGTACTGGGTTAGTAATACGGGGGCATGAAAAAATATGCCAGAATATCCTATGGACCATAGTTAGTGGCAATAGTATGATGATACTATCTCACAATTTTAACACTACAATGGTGTGGTATGTTGGTGAAGGGGTGCTGTATGGGTATTCTACACATATGCATGATCATTTTGTAAGTTCATAACTTCTGTAATAAATATATATTTTTTAAAAATCAGTGGAGGTAACAAATGAATATCCTTGTTTATAGGAAATGTACATGGAAGTATTACGTTCAAGGACTATAATGTGTACAACCTGCTCTTAAATGTTCAGATAGGTAGATAAACAGACACATAGACCTATAGATAGTATCATATGGCAAAGGTGTAAACATGTGGGATCTAAAGGGATGAGGATATGTTGGAGTTCTCTGGATGAGGTTTGTATTATTTTTGCAACTAATTATTTCAAAATAAAAAGTTAAAAAAAAAATCATTGGACATTAAATTGAATGTGGCATGTTTGAGTTGTTTCCATGCACTAGCATGTCCAAGAATATATGTACTTGTGCACATTTTCATATTCTGAAGTCCTGACATGAGTTAAAGTTTTATCATAGTTTTTCACTTAAGTGTGTAGGTGGGTATGGTGGTTTGAAGCTGGATGGACCCCAGAAGATGATGTTCTTAAAGTTAATCCATTCCTGCGGGTATGGACCTATTGTAGGTAGGACTTTTTGATTAGGTTACTTCAGTTAAAAAAGTTTTTATTAGGTAGCTTCGATTAAGTCCAGGGTGGGTCTTAATCCTCTTGCTGGAGAAATTTATAAATGGGAAAAATTACAGAGAGAGACAGAGAGAGAAGGCCACAGAAGCTGAGAAAGAGAAAGCCATGGAACCAAGAACCTGAAAGCAATGAAACCCAAAACCCAGGAGGGAAGAGAGAGACCAGCAAATACCATCATTGCCTTGCCATGCAACAATGGGGTCCAGGATTGCAGCAGCCAGTCTTTGGGGAGATGTGTTGCCTGATGATGCCTTGATTTGGACATTTTCACAGCCTCAGAACTATAAGCTTGTAAGCAAAGAAATCCCCATTGTAAAAGCCAGCCCATTTCTGGTATATTGCATTTTGGCAGCCTAGCAAATGAAAAATGGGTGACTGGAAAAATCCAGTATTGGTCTTCAGACCAATGATCATAAAATACTTTGCTCTCAAAATTTAGGCCAAAACATAAATCCACTTGGACAATATAACATAAGTGTATGTACATGGAACATGATAAGTAATCATTGCAAGTAAAATACATAAATTTTAAAATAAAAATGCTAATTTTTTTTAGAAAACCAGGAATGCACTAGGTGAATACTAACACCATTAAATAAGAAAACAGAGTATTTAGTAGACTAGTAAAATTTCAATTTAGACTAAAATATACTAGTAGAATTTTTATCTTTTATCTTCTAGCTTGTACTTAGGAGACAGTAGTATATATAACGTTAATATTAACAATATAGGGAAATGGACTTGGCCCAGTGGTTAGGGCGTCCGTCTACCACATGGGAGGTCCCCGGTTCAAACCCCGGGCCTCCTTGACCCGTGTGGAGCTGGCCCATGCGCAGTGCTGATGCGCGCAGGGAGTGCCGTGCCATGCAGGGGTGTCCCCCGCGTAGGGGAGCCCCACGCACAAGGAGTGCGCCCCGTAAGGAGAGCCGCCCAGCGTGAAAGAAAGTGCAGCCTGCCCAGGAATGGCACCGCCCACACTTCCCATGCCGCTGATGACAATGACAACAGAAGCGGACTAAGAAACAAGACGAAGCAAACAGACACAGAGAACAGACCTCCGGGGGAGGAGAAGGGAGGGGTGATTAAATAAATAAATAAATTAAACAAAAAAAGAAAGACTCTGGAACCTTTGATTCCAGTTAGTTCTTTAAAAAAAAAAAATTAACAATATAATTAGACAAACATCTACATATTGTTGGCAGAGTGCTAAGTGCAATTATTTCCAGTTCTCATAACAACCCATCGAGCTAGGAGTATCTCTATGTTCCATATGAAAAAATTGGGTTCTGAGATTAAAGTAACTTGTTTGCAACAATGCATACAAACTCAGCTCTGCCTGACCTTAAAGCCTGTGCCCCTTCCACTAGACCATACTGCCTCTCAGTAGATGACAAATCATCCTTTGTCAAAGAATTATCTCTTTAAATAAAAATAAAACAAGATGTGTGTAGTGGATGTGACTCAAGTGATAGAGCTTCTGCCTACCATATGGGAGGACCTGGGTTCAATTCCTGGGGCCTCCTGGTGAAAAAGAAGAAGAGAAAGCGTGCCTGTGTGGCGAGCCAGCACCTGCCAGCGCCTGTGGAAGTGCCTGCATGGTGAGCCAGCACCTATGTGAATGCCCGCATGGTGAGTGCAAGTGCCTATGTGGTGAGTGCAAGTGCCCATGTGGTGGTGCAAGTGCCCGTTGGTGATTCAGTGCCCTGAGCAAGTGAGTCACACAGCAATATAATGACACTACAAAAGAGAGACAAGGGGACAGTCAAGGGGAAGTGCAGCAGAGACCAGGAACTGAGGTGCTGCAATTGACAGGGAACCTCTCTCCACATCAGGAGCTCCAGGATCAAATCCTGGTGAATCCTAGAGGGGAGAAACTGAGAAGAGAAAACAACAAAGACAGCAAAAACAGCGGGGAGTGGGGGGGAGGGGAAGGGAAGGGGGGGGAATCTTTAAGAACAAAACAAAACAAAATACAAAAACAAGATGATAACAGAGCCCTTATTTGCTCTGCTCTCTTGTCCTGTAAAGTTGACCAGTTTGCCATTGTATGAAGACTGACAGGATGAATTTACAGGGAACTCCAGTTAGCACTTTAATTCACATGGAATTGGCAAGGGAGAAAATTTCTATAATGCAAAAGTTTATGAGTTTAGGCTATTTTCTTTCCACCATCTTGGAGCCTGTGGAACAGGACATCTAAAACAGTAAATGTGGCTGGAAGGCTGTGGTGCAAAGCCACTTCTGGTGGCTATAAGAGGGCGGGGGCTCCGGAACCACAGGGAGCACACAGCTTTTAAAATTGAAGGTGTTTATACCCGAGATGAAATGGAATTCTGTTTTGGCAAAAGATGTGTTTATGTGTACAAAGCAAACAAACAAACAAACAAATACAACTCCTGGAGGCAAACCTAATAAAACCAGAGTAATCTGGGGAAAGTTAACTCATGCCCATGGAAATAGTGGCATGGTTTGTGCTAAATTCCAAAGCAACCTTCCTGCTAAGGTCACTGGACAACAAATCTGTGTGATGCTGTACCTCTCAAGGATTTAAACTTATTGAAGAGTAAATAAATAAAATTGTGGATTTTTCTCTTGTAAAAAAACAATTTATGAGTTTACACACCTGTGCATTACATTATAACCATCATAAGATTAATGGAAACTTTGTTAAGAAATAATTTGAGAATCTCTGGGCAGTATACAACTTTTATCAATAGAATATTAATTTTTCCTTTAAAATAAATAGCTGTTTCTCAAACTCCAAAAGATAAATAAGGCCTTGTTATATATGACATTTATGGCTTGGTGAAGCATAAAAAAAAAGGAGTTGATTTAAATTGTTTAGAAAGGGCATGGACCAGATAGGGATTGTGGTTACCACCAGGACTCTGCTTAGTTTGGTCTTGAGTAGCCTTGTCTATATAAAATCTCTTTGTATATTGGGTTTTCCAAACAGAAAACCAATATTTGAACACCTGACTTCCCTCAAGGGGAGGGAAAAGAAGATATGGAGGAAGAGTGAAAGAATAATGGGTGAAATCGGTCTTTCTATTACTGATCTATCAGCCAGTCTCTGAAACTTTGAAGAGCAGTCTCTGCAATTTTTGCAGCTTTGAAGTAGTTTTATTAATGTAACTCTGAATTCCTAGAAAGGGTTCAAATCTGAGGTTTCCAATAAGGGCCAAGTGAGAAGTAATAACGTCATCTTAATTTGTGCTATGCCTCATAGTTCACATAGCACTTTTGCCTTGCTTCCTAGAACAATCCTATGACATACTCTGAGTAGGTTATTATTTTACTTTATAAGTGTGAAAATTGAGATTCAAAGGTATAAGTAGTATTTCAAAGGTCACACAGCTAATTAGTGGCAGAGTTCAGGTGTTCTAACTACAAACTGTTCTTTCTACTACTCTGCAATGTACTTTCCTTGTTTTCTTTTTCTTTTTTTTTGTCTGCAATATAGCTTTATGAAATGCAGTGTCATAGTGTCAGGAAAGGTGAAATACATCTTAGTCCTCAACATCTTGGTGTCTCCATCTCTGTCTGTCTCTCTGCCTCTCTCTCTTTCTCCTGATTTTGCATGAAATTGACATGATAACAGATGCCTAAGAAAAGTACAAACACAAAGGCACATCCACTAATAGATATGTATTTCCTCTCATAAAATTATGTTCTGATCAAGATAATGAATATGAAGAAGGCTCAAAGGATCACAGAAAATAGTTTTTGTTTCAGTGGCAAGTACCAGCAATCTAATCATCACTTTGTCTCATATCACTCATGTTTAATGCCTGAGAAGAAGAGGGGAGATGAGCAGAAGACGGAATGCTGAGTTTGTGGAAGACAGCTAGATCTGGGAGGGTGAAATTGGTTGTGGGATGGGATGGGATGAATATGAAAGCTAGAAGCAGGAAGTCTTGATGACTATCTGGCAGAGGGTATTCCACACAAGAAGTTCAGAGAGTAAATTCAAGTCTTGACTTAAAAGCAGAAAAGTTATCTATTTTAAGATACCTTAAATTGATGGTTTAGAAATCATGTTATCAGAAAGTAAGAGAAAGAATAACCATCAACTTCAGTTCCTCCATGTAAGTTCTAGGAAAATAGTAACTTAGCCAAGTCTATGCTTCCCCCAAAACTAACTTTCTTAAGAAAATGCTGTATTCATCAGTGAAAAATTATGATTAATAGATGTAGGTAAAAACTCTAAGTGGGGCAAGGACGTTTTTGTCTTGTTTATTATTGTATCCATTCCATGTCCTTTAGTGTAGAATATAATAGGCCTCAAAAATTTCTGTTTAATGAATAAAAGACTACAAAGTAAAAAATAGATAAGTCTTATAATTCTCACAGTATAAGTAAGATCTCTTAAAAAAAGAGCAGCACTATAGACACCCAGAAATTTGATTACCCAACTCGGTCTACTTTCAAATGAGAAAAATAAATAATTAATAAACTCAAAGTTTTAGACCTATTTTACCATTCTGTACTGTAGATTAGAGAAAACTCCTAGGCCAAAACTCATCAGACTAAATATTAGACCACCAGAACCTTGCCTGCCAAGTTGTCCTTCTCTTACTTGCCACCAACCTAGTTTTTAATTCCCTACTCTAGACTTAAAGAAACATTCACTCCTAATTGTCCCAGAAGTATGTGCAGCCTGCTTCTAACCTGCACCTCTTATACTTTCAAATCATAACACTCATCATATTGCATTGTCATTATTTCTTTACTTGTTTAATTGTCTTCTTCCTCAGCCCCCTACTTAAGCTTTTTGTCCCAGGTAGGACTGTGTCTTGCTTATTCACAGCTCTATCTCCAGCACATAGTAAGTTGATTGGCACATAGTAGGCCCTCAACAAATATTTATTGAGTGAATTAAAATGTATTTCAAAGATGCTTCTCTTGCTGGACTTTGGGATTCCCAAAACTTCCTTCATCAGCTATGCATTGTATCATAAGGAAAAATGAGCACAAAGTAATTACTTAGGGTAACCTATTGTGATGCTTAAGTTCAGGTGTCAACTTACCAAGATTATGGTATCTGGTGTTTTGTTTAGCAAGCACTGGTCTGATTGTTACTGTGAATATATTTCATGGACTTAAATAATAAGTAGATTGCAGCTATGGCTGATTATATCTCCAGTCAACTGAGGAGACTATCTTCAACAATAAGAAAAGTCTCATCCAATCAATTAAAATGTCTTAAAAGGAGAAATGGTCCAAGGTGACACATGAACTTAACCATCACTGTCCACCCCTTGAACAGTGTGTGACATCCACACACCTCACTTTAAACTATATTTAAATCCTTAAATAAAAAGAATAACAGTCTTATTTTTGCCTAATAATACTTAACTGTCCTTCATACAATGGAAAAATGCACTAACTCTCCTTAGAAGAGAGTGTAAGTCCTTGGGTAACAGTCATTCAATCTTAATATCCTGTAACTTAAGTACTATGATAAAATTGCTACAACTTATGTTGTATGATAAGATGATAAGATAGGGAAGAAAGCAAAGATATTTGCCTATGTATATATACAAATACATACTCATATCGAGAGAAGGAAAAATATTCATAACCATTATAGACATCATTTCTGTAACTGGTAATGTGGTCATAGCTCATATTTGTAACTACCTTCTTCCACTACATATTCAAGATTCCCTTAATCTTGAGCAAGCACCTCAGTTGGCTGTGGTTCTTTGCCTACTAGATCTTCGTTCCTGAAGTTTGTGGGCCATTAGTAGTCCTTCCTGGATTAGGTTGTTACATTTTTTCCCTTGACTTTAATCACAGGGCATAGTAGTACTAAGAAAAGCCTGAGGGGATCTCCTGTATTCCAGGCATACTTATCTTTACCTCCATTGTATAGTACAGTCCTATTTTCCCTTGAAAACCAGACCAATCACATCAGCTAGTACAGTGATTTCTTTTTTACCTGTTGATTCAGAGGCATGAGAAGCCCAAAGTGGCCAGGTGGCAGTCTTTACTTCCAGTTCAGTAGAATAATTGTTGTGTCTCTTGGTGGGAACACACCTGCTCTTGCAACAAAGAGATGTACACCAGAAGAGCTTATAGTTCCAGGGGCAGGAAGCAAAAATTTTCTAATGGATCACTAGGGATAATAGTGAGTGGTACTATTCTCCTGTCTACCGTTTGATTCCTGTGTCCATGAATCCTGGTTCTGGGAGAAACAGTACCATTGAGTGGATACTGACTCAGAAGAGTACATTAAGCCTCCTGGAGAAAATTGCCCCCATACTGCAAAGTATTTCCCCCCAGTTGGTGCCATAATTGAGTCTTCAAAAGACCATTCCACTGTTCTATTAATTCAGCTGCTTCAGAATTATGGAGAACATGGTAAAATCAGTGAATTCCATAAGCAAGTACCCATTCCTGCACTTCATTTCCATGAATTGGGTTCTTTGAGCAAAAGCAATGCTGTGTGGAATACCGTGATCGGGCAAAAAGTATTCTGTAAGTCCATGGATTGTAATTTTGGCAGAAGTATTACATGCAGGAAAGGCAAAACCATATCCAGACTATGTGCATATTTCAGTTAGAAGAAAATGTTCTCCCTTCCATGATGGAAGTGGTCCAATATAATCAACTTGCCACCAAGCAGCAGGCTGATTACCTTGGGGAATGGTGCCATATTGGATGCTGAGTGTTGGTCTCTCCTACTGGCAGATTGGACACTCAGTAGTGACTGAGGCCAGGTTGGCCTCGGTGAGTGGAAGTCTATGTTGTTGAACCCATGCATAACCTCCATCCCTGGCAACAAGGTTACTTTGTTCATGAGCCCATTGGGCAATAACAGGAGTGGCTGGGGAAAGAAACTGACTGGCATCCACAGACCAGGTCATCCTATCTACTTGATTTTTTTTTTAAGATTTATTTTATTTATTTATTCTCCCCTCTCCCCTTGTTATTTGTGTTCACCGTCTACTCTCTGTGTCCATTTGCTGTGTGTTCTGTCTGTCTGCTTGTTTTCTCTTTAGGAGGGACCAGGAACTGAACCTGGGACCTCCCATGTGGGAGAGAGATGCTCAATCACTTGAGCCACCTTAGCTCCCTGGTTCGTTGTGTCTCCCATTGTCTTTCTTCTTTGTGTATCTTTGTTGTGTCATCTTATTGCTTCAGCTCACCATGCTTGCCCATTGCGCCAGCTCACTGTCTTGCTCATCTTCTCCAGGAGGCACTGGAAAGCGAACCTGGGACTCCCATGTGGTAGGTTGGAGCTCAGTTGCTTGAGCCACATCTGCTTCTCCAACTTGATTATTAAAATCTTTCTTTCCTGATGTCTGGTGAGCATTCACATGAGACACAGATATCTTTATGCTTTTTGCTCACATACCTCCGCAACAGATCTCTTTGTCACCAATTTTCTAATCATGTTCCTTCCAAGTACCTGATCACCCAGCCAAACCCTTGGTCACAGTCTATGAATCAGTTTATTTACATAATATGTATATATAGATATAGATAAATAGATACAGTTATCTTCTGTCAGTTCTATTTCCCTAGAGAACTAATACATATATTAAAGTTTATTTATTATGCAAACATAGGTATAAATAATACTATTACTATTATTATGAGTCATATGAAAGTAACATTTGAATAACATATCAGCATTAATAATTTTATAAAAATGCTAAGCAAAGAATCAATGACTATATTGAAATATTTGCCAAAAATATATATATTAGTTTGTGATTTTCATTATTTTCCTGGATTTTAGATAAAGGCCACAACTTTCAAAACATTCTTTTAGAAATAAATCCCTTCATACCTGAAAAAAGCTCTAATTATTATTACATTTGGAATTGTTATAACTGACCACAAGTAGAAGTAGCAAGGTGGAGTGGAAAAAACATTGAACCAGGAGTCAGAAGCTATGGGTACCAGTCTTAGAGTCACCATTACTAACTGTATGATCTCAAAGAAAATTTATAATATTTGGAGACAAGTATTTAACTTTTAGAAGGTAATAATATTTGTTGAGAGGAAAAGATGGGATTAAGTACATGAAAGCATTTGGTAAACTCAACAGAACTATACAAATATAAGTCATTATTATGGTTACAGTCTGCAAAAGACTTTTCTATCTTAAAATAAGGTTACCCTATATTAGCAAATAAAATTAAAAATGCTGTATAGATCTTACAAAGTAAAGAGACTAGAATTTTATTGATGAGCAAGCTAAGGTCAACTGCTGACTCACTTTAGCAGAAATTGGCCTAAAAGATAATAGATGTGACTATTTATTATTCTGAAAGGTTCCCTAAGGAGAATCATATTGAACTAGATGGTATTTTTACCAGACAGGGTTCTTTCCCACAGAAATGAATGTGAATATTATTATGTGCATGACTTTGGTTATAGTTAACATAAATAGTTCCATAATATTCCTAACAAAGCAATAATGAAAGAAGTTTACTTCCTTTCTTGTGCTGAGTCAATAGTAAATCTTGAAATCTTTCATTGCTGATGCAAAATCTTTAATATGGAACAGTGGTAAGAATTCTTAGTATGGAAAGTGCTATGTAAATATAAACATCAAAATACAATTCAACTGATAATAATTCCTAGGTGAATAGTTCCCAAATGAAGTGACCACAGAAGTACTGGATCAAATACTGATATACCATTCAAGTCTCTGTTCTGTTTCCACTATAGAGAAGATGTTGTTATTAATAAATCTAAGTCTGACATTTTTATGTTATCCCCAGATTGTGGAACTGTATTTTTTTTGTCTTTGTTTTATTTTAATGTTATATTTTAAAAAATGAGGTCCCCATATACCTCCCACCCCTTCACCCCACTCCTCCCATATCAACAATCATGGGACATTCATTGCATTTGGTGAATACATTTTTGAGCACTGCTGTACCACATCGATAATGGTTTACATTATAGCTTACACTTCCCCTTAGTCCACCCAGTGGGCCATGGCAGGACATACGATGTCCAGCAGCTATCCCTGCAGTACCACCCAGGACAACTCCAAGTCCTGAAAATGCCCCCACATCATATCTCTTCTTCCTTCTCCCTACCTTCAGCAGCTAACAAGGCCACTTTCTCCACATCAATGCTACATTTTCTTTCATTACTAATCACAGTAGTTCCAGAATAGAAGTAAGTCCACTCTAATCTGTACTCTATTCCTCCATCCTGTGGACCCTGGGATGGTTATGTCCATTCCACCTCTATATCGAGAGGGGGCTTAGATTCCATATGGATGATGGATGCAATTCTCCTGCTTGCAGTTGTAGGCACTCTTGGCTCCCTGGTGTGATGGTTGATCTTCTTCACCTGTTAGAAGGTCTGGGGTAAATCCAATAAACCAGAGGGTAGGAGTTGAAAGTCTGTTGAGGCTCAGGGCCTGGCTATCACATGGACGGTCCAGAGATACAGGTCCCCTCAGTATACATCAAACCCCAGCACCAAACACAGGTCTGGTAAAAGTGACAGGAGAGGCTTGTGAACAAAGATTACATCTGAGTCCAACTCCATCACACTCAGGAACACAAACTCCAATGTAGGACCAGCTGACATGGCACTGAACTCCATTGGCCATGACCAGAGAACATGTGGGTCTCTGTAGCCCTCAGAAGAACCAATACCTGGGCTTGTATCTACTTTGGCTGTCTCTGGGACCCTGCTGAGGCATGAGTAAGAGCGACCCCTTTGATGACCTCCCGACTCTTTTTTGGGGACTCGTAACAATTTTTTGCTTCCATTTCTAAGTGTTTTTAAAGTACATGCAGGGTTCCAGAAGAAATGATGTTAAATTCAATGGCTATCATCTCAGAAAGGGACTACAAAGAGAAAGAACATACAGATACTTCCTGTACAATTAACTTTTAAAGTTTACTTTAAAATTTACTCTTGTAAAATACAAGAGAGCATTTGTGACACTATTTTATCTTACTGTGGCTACTTAACTTTACTATGCAGGAAGAAGCACTTATAATCAAATCTCATGGTTATTTGTGAAGTCCAAGACAGATACATGGAGACAAATGGTTTCTCTAGATACACATATGCCAAACAAATTACCCTGTTATAATTCAAATATTTAAAATTATTAATACCATTCACATAGATATTTTTAATGAGTTTTGTGTTTTTTCTTTTCTTTACTATTAAGATCTTGGACAAGTGATGGTTCATAAAAATGAATCTGTTGTAGAAAGTCATGAAATACAAACCAGAATCTATAATAAGGTGGATCAGAGAGATTGTTTGTGACAATGGTAATGGTGGTACAGTGATGTGAGTGGGATTGTAGATGCTGGAGTGTGAGAGTGAGAAGAGTTAGAGGTGGGTGGTTTGGGCTATCCACAGAGCTAGGGGGAAGGCTGGAGGGAGAAACAGGTGAACTTTGGGGAGGTTGAGGACTGTAGTTGAGAATACAATTTTGGGAGTGTTATTTTGGCAACTGTGGCAGGGGAGGTTTCACTGGTACAGGGTGTCAGTGGTTGGGAGATAAATGGGGAAAAGTGCACCTGGGGCATGCCTCTATGGAATATAAATGTGTTCATTTCAGCATAGGGAGTTATCTCATTGGGTGGAGAACCACACAATAACCAACAAAATATTAAATTCTCATCCTGGGAAGTCCAACTGCATTCTCTAATAGAGAGGCAAGAATCTTTAGAGTACATAGGCACTTCCTAATAAAAGAACACACACCAATATGCCAAGCCCTTGATATTAATGGTGGTACTTATGAAGCTTATTCTTATAAAATTGAAACTTAGCCTAATAATATCTATACCTAATAATATGCCTCAGATTACCTTCTGAAAACCTTGTTATTCAAATGTGGCCTCTCTCTATGCCATACTCAGCAAATAAACTCACTATCTTCCTCTTCCCCGCTCCCTCCCTCCCCCAGCATGTGACATGACTCCTGGGGATGAGACTCCCTGGCACAGAGGGATTAATACCAAGCACCAACCAGCAATGCATTTGGAAAAAGACCTTGCCCAAAAGGAGGAAATGTTAAATACAAGAGAGTTTTTATGGCTAAGAGATTTCAAAGTGAGTCAACAGGAGGTCATTTGAGAGGTTACACATACACATGTCTCAGGAGGATCTCACTAACTGCACCCTCAAACAGCGGTGATCCCGAGGTCTCTAGAGGCACCTGGACACTATAGGCAAGGCATAAAACTCCATGAAATCAGCATCCCATCAGTGGGCCTTACCTTGAAATATATGATAATCTATTTCCCCAATGTAAAAGAGTGAGACTCATTTATTTATAAGTTCTCTACACATGATTCTTCTATACCTTTTATTTGAACCTATAATTAATACTATCCCCATTAAATATATGTCCTAGAAACTTAAATCTTCATTCTGTTCATATTCTGGTTGAGCCCTGAATCTCAGCAGAGTTGTAGCCAACACTTACTCTCCAGTTCATTGGACTCACCCAGGACAACTAACAAAATGATAGTGATGGACAACCTTCAACCCCAAAAGCAAAGAGTATCTACAAATGCAAGCAACACAGTTCCTTTCATCTGCCCCATAAGATCTAAGCCCCTCTCAATCTGAAGCATAGTGAGCATCACCATCCCCAAACCCTCAAAACTGAGGAATAAAAAACATACAGGGGGAATGCAATCACAGGTCAAAGTAGATTTATTATTATTGTAGTAACAGAAGAACTTACAACCTTGTTATAAAGATAGTGGTGACCGGAGGTTCTGAGGGGAGGGAGAGTAATGAAGAGTTGGAACACAGGGCATTGGATTTGCTCTGCATGATATTACAATGATGGACACAGGCCACTATTCATTTTGTCAAAAACTATAAAATTGTATGGTGCAAAGTGTAAACCATAATGTAAACTAAAGACCATGGTTAGTAGCAATGCTTCAATATCTGTTCATCAATTGAAACACATGACCATGCTAATGTAAGATATTATTAATAGGGAAAATGTGAGAGGGAGAGGGGTGGGATATAATGGAATCCCTTATATCTCTGATGTAAGTTTTCTGTAATATACAATTTCTTTAAAAATAAAGTTAAAAAAGAAAAAGAAACTCAGGAGAGTAGCATAGGGAAAATAGTCTTAGAATATTTCTTAGACTTTAATTTCCAGGAAAAATAAAAGACATTTATAGAGTAAGGCAGTATTAATCACATAATAGCTATAAGAGGATAGAATTTGAGAGAAAAAGACCTGTTATCACAGAAAATATCTTGACATGAGTTCTGCAAAGAACTACGATCTATAGTTTACCACCAGTTTAAAGGAACTTGGCAGCCTGCAGGTCCTTTTCCATATTTGCTGATCTCAGGACTCTCTGGACAAGCAGAACTTGGAGACCAGCCAGTGCTTGGCTCACACAGCATCTCTAGTTGTTTTTTCCCTTCACATCCACCATACTTCCAATCTCATTTCAAGAGCCAGTTCTGTCAAAACCTGGGAAAGCTTCATAGAAAGATGGGCTCTTAAAAGTACCTATATGTAGAATATCTACCTAAAAATGTCCTTCTTTGATTTGTGTTGAACTTAAAGTAACTGATTGCTACTCTGCTTTTAAATTTTTTAAATTGGCTAAGCTCCAGGAAACAAAACTCAGGAAGTAACACACTCAAAAAACATGAATAGTGCTATATGAAATTATCATCGATGGTACATTACTGCCTGAATTTGAATATTTCCTGAGCCACATAATTTCACTTTAAACATGAAAACATCCTTCAGTAGAGACTTAATATAATACAAGTTATTGTCCATTAGGACTGTAAGATATCATCATTATACAGATGTGCAATTGCAATTTTAGCACATCACTAGGCAGCCTTGTACAAATGAGTGGATTTTATTACCCTAAGCCTGATATCTGGTTACAATCTTATTTCTGGCCCTAAGGCTTCAGATTCAACATTATGGGTAAATATCTTAAATTTTTATTTCACAATTCTTACTTAAATTAATTACTTAGCAGAATTTCAAAAGCAAAAATGATTTTGTTCTGTCTTTTTTAACTCTCCATGTATTAATACATGCACAGACTGCATAACACAAAGCAATATACTATTAAAAAGTAAATATTGTTTTTGAATTCCTTATTATTTCAGAAGAGAATGGGATAAAATCAGAGAGAAAAAAAACACATTTCAAATGTTTAACTTACCATCCTAATTTATTATTGTCTCACAGGTGAACCTAGATATTGAAGAATCAATT
Organism: Dasypus novemcinctus; assembly: GCF_030445035.2. NCBI lineage: Eukaryota > Metazoa > Chordata > Mammalia > Cingulata > Dasypodidae > Dasypus > Dasypus novemcinctus. The sequence goes on along the minus strand of NC_080683.1, from coordinate 40,443,145 downwards.
GGGCTACATATTTTCTTTAAAAAAATCTTGCTATGAGGCTATGTGTGATTAGAGGCCTAAGCAATTTGTAACAGAACAAACTAGTTGAAAGGAAAATGTATGCACACATACATCCTCAGACATGTATCAAGAACTGGCTTTTCATATTTTACAGACTGAAATTCAGTTTGGTTCTAGTATAGTCCTGAAAGGCAGATTCAAGGAAACAGTGTTGGTCAAGGCCATCTCTTATTAAGAAGCCCATTTTTATGCAATAACTTGGAGATTCTAGCTTATTTTGTTTAATTCTTCATATATTCAAACCATTCATTTAAAAATAGCTCTTATTATGTGCCAGGTATTATTTAAGGTAGTAGGGATATAATGATCAATGCTGCCTTCTAATATTGCTTCTATGAAAAAGATGAATAAAATGTGGTAAGACCTATTAGTCATAATATAAGAGTCATGGGGTCTGATTGTCTAGTAAGGACAAAGATAAAGATAACATATAAAGTTCTACTTCATTAGTAAAGGATTGTGAGCCAGTTACCAGTTTCATTTGTTTGTTTGTTTGCTATTCCATTTGTAGTCATATTTGATCAGTTACTTGAACGTCCAATGGAGGATACCCAGCTTCTTTTATGCTTCCAAGCAGACTTTGCCCAATTTCCATGTTCAAGATCAAACCTATAACAGTGCAAACTGATTCCCTACCCTCTACCCCAAACCTCATATATTTATAAGTCTAGAGTTCTAATTTATTTCCTTTTACTCAGTTCTATCACATTGGTCCTTTTGCTTATCCTGACATGATGGGTTTTCTACTAAAAAAGGGACTTTTTACTACACAGATATTTTATTGGAAATATCAATTCAAAATGCATTAGATACAGATTTTTTTTGTATAAGGTTGTCATTTAACATTTGGTAATTCACAATAAGCTAATTGCTTCTCAGAACATACAGAAGTCATCATGTATTCTTTGCAACTTAAAATTCAATGATAAGTAGTTTCTGCCTTTGAAAGATAAGACACCTACATATATTTTATTTCCTTCAATTACATGAATTGAGACCTAAATAGAATCTCCTGAAATAAAAATCTACCTATGTCCCTTGTAAAAGAAATGGTAAGAATGAAAGAGGGCCTTTAAGAATTCAGAAAGCATTTCACTATTCAGAGGGCATATAGTCTGAACGGCAGTAGATAAAACGAAAGCAAAGATTCTAAGAGAAAGAACTCTAGTACTTGATACCAATATGCCATGCTCTGTTCTGTGCTGAAAAGGTTCCTGGATCTGCCTAATCTGGTACTTCAGTAATGTAGTAGCTTTCCTTTCTTGAAAGATATTGGAGGATTTTTACACTCTCCTAACAGTGAGAGGCTAAGAGGAGCTAGTCAAAATTTAAAAATAAATACATCATGAATAATAAGAGTGCAAATCTACAGGAAGGGTTTTCATGCTATAGCTCCTCTGTTCCAGCTAGATCATGTGCATTTTACGAATAATAGAATTAGATGAGGCACATTATATATACAACTATAGGTTTTGAATTTGCCTTAGATTTCTCTCCTGAAATGGTTAATACAAGTAAAGATATACTTATTACCCAGGTTCTTTCATACACAAATCATTTTCCTATAAGGAAGAATTTAATGGCTAATCCCAGTATAGAAAATTAGAAAAGAATTTATGCAATATTAAAAATGAAAAAATGAATTAAGGATATGAACTCTTTGATAAGTCTAATTCTATGTGTATATAATGCATGGATGGTTTCTTGTGTTTAATTTACAAAAATCACTGTCATACAGAGAATATCCTTTTCCTTCCATTGCATTTGAAAAAAAAGTTCAAAACTTCAAAGTAAGACATTTAAAAAACAAATTCTCAAACAGTCTGGAAGTTTTAGGGCATATTACATACTACCTCAACATATATGCCCCATGAAAACTGTGAATTTACGACAAGGATATTCCTCAGCACATTTTCATTTACAGTATTTATGTTTCCATTAGGAGTTCTTCTTCTGGGTTTATATCAAAATATCTCTTATCCTTTAATAGATACATGTGCTTTTGTTTTTTTAAAAGAAACCAGTAAGATAAAATATCTTTAAAAGTCAAATTTCTCCAATAAAGCAATAATGTCATACCAGTTAACAATTTTAAAAATAAATTTAATGCTGCCTTTGGATTTTTTTGTGCTTTAGAATTGTAAATTATGTGTGTGACAGAAAATTACAAAATTCCACATACAACTTAGTACATGCACAATTAGTTAATATATTCTGCCTATTTTTAAAAAAATTATTTTTAACAAACTTTTTTTTGGTTGTGATAGTAGCACTGGTTTGTGTGGTTTGATTTTTATTGTATTTGGAGGCAAGGAAAATTACATTTTTACATTTTTTTCCAAGTCATATTTGTGAAGACAAACCATCATATTCATGTGTTTCTTATGAAACTTAGGACACATGTATACCAAGTGACAGAAATGGTATTAGAAACTGGCAAATAGGAATTTACTTCTTTGTAAAGAATGCACCTACTGATTAAAGACACTGATTTCAATCCATGACTTGCTAGAGCCATGAGGAGGTATGGGTACCTTGAAATTAATGAATCCATTTTTTTATGGGACAAACATAAAATGTCATAGCAACCAGACTCAATTGTTATTTGACTTAAGAAGATTTAAAATTTTTTACTATCTCTTTTGCCTACATACATTAACATGTTCTAGAGTTATTATACTTGAGTTTTACAAACCTATTTTATTCCAGCTGGAATAAACCAACTGTGTTAATAAATTTTAAATTAATAATAACTATTGCTATAATATAAGGAAGATTAAGGATACTATTTATTTATATTGTCTACATCCATGAAGTAGTAGATATAATTTTAAGGAGTGCTTCTTTCATAAAGGTGAGGTTTTTTTTTTCATACCTATTCAATTTATTTTCATTCATGTCTTTTCAAGTAGTGTTTTAGAAAGTCTGCTATAAATCTATATATTTTAAATGATTTAAAATTTAAGGATATGAATTAATATTTAAGAATAAAATATGGACCAGGCTTTATTCTTTAATGTTTAATTCTTTCATGCAATGTTTCATGTAATGTTTAATTCTTTCATGTAAGTTCTTAACTGCAGATACAGAAGAAAAATAGAATCAGTAATCTGGCCTTGTCCTCTGAAGATTAGTTGAAGGATTTTTAATGTTTTAGAAGTATTCTGGCAAGGAGCTTTGTACGAGAATCTTGAGTCTACAGCATTCAGCAATTTAAAGTTACTGGAGCACTTCACAAATTGGAATCTCAATTTGAAAGAATGAATGTGTCCTAAAAATCTGAAGCACTTCAATAATTTTAAATTATTTTCTACTTTGTAAGTTGAGAGTCCCTAATACTTATAAAGAGAGACACTTACATCAAAAAGGAAAGTACCACAATAATTTCAAATCTCCATGTATAGTGCAGGGCAATTTTAAGGCGCTGGACTACTTATAGCTTTTCCTATTTCATTAGAAGGTTTTCAATTTGACAGTAAGTCAAGAAACATCTATAATGTAACAACTCAGAGCATATTGAGTGATTTCAAATTTAACAAAAACTATGGCAAAATAAAGTGCATATAGTTAGAAAAATATATAACACATAAAATAATGTGTATCTACTAAAACATAAAAGTTAAACTGAGCAACCAGCAAGATGGTGGCAGAGAGAGGAGCTCCTAGAGTTAGTTCCTGCTATCAGGCAGTTAGTAATCATCCTGAGCTATCTAAAGCACCTGTTTGGGAGTTCTGGGAGACCAGAAGAGCATACTGGAATATCCTTGAAAGAATGGAAAGATGAGACTGCTATCTGCAGTGAAGATTTATAAGTAGAGCACCCCACTCCATGGAGGCTGATACCCACCCTCCATTGGCAGCACAAGGTGCCCTGGGAGCTATTCCATGGCTGGAACTGGAAGCTCCATTTCCCAAAAAATGGGGGAGTAAGAGTGGTTGGGCACAAACTTCAGCTACTGATCAGTAAATTTGGTGGGCTAACGTATAATCTTAAGAACAGTTAAAATTTGAACCTGCCCAATTCAGAAAGCACCTGGTAGCCACCATTTTAACTCCACATCTGGCATGAGGGGAAGCAGGGAGGACTGAAAAGCACAGTGAAAGTAGGGACTGGATTCTTTCCATCCAGATCAGATTGCAACTCTAGCCTAAGTCCAGACCCATTTCTGGCCAGGAAGGACGCTGGAGACCTAAAGCAGCCTCTCTGGGAAAATACAGGTCATGCTGCAGAGGCTGGTGATAACCTACTCTGGCGGCACAAGCCACCTCAGAAGCTATTCTGTGGCTGGAGTTGGAAGCTCCATGTCCCAAAAACAGGGAAGAAAGAGATGATTGGTCACTGACTTCAGCGACTGGTTAGTAAATTCAGCTGGCTAAAGTAAAACCCTAAAAACAGTTAAAATTTGAACCTGTCCAATTCAGAAAGAGGCTAGTAGCTGTCATTTTGACTTTGACCCTGGCATGAGGGGGAGCCAGGCTGATTGAAAATCACAGTGATGGTAGGGACCAGCTTCTTTCCCCCCATTTCTTACTGCAGCCTGAATCTAGACTCCAGTCCCACTTCTGGCAGGGAAGAAGCTGGTGAGACCTGCACCAGTCTCTCTGGTTAACTGCAGGTACATTCAATTGGCACAGATTAAAAAGTCAGAAATCTACTGGGGCAAATGTGGTCATTTTGGATCTGTATGGCATAGACTGATGCCCATACTTGACAGCTCCATCCCCATCTCAGGAAGGCGAGGAAGGGATGTGAAGCTTCATCAGTCTCTCTGAGCAACTACAGTCTAGGCTTCACAACTTGGATTATTATACATGGCTGTGGCCCTGTCCTTACCATGGGCAAAGGAAAAAGGTAGGAGAAGCTTCACTGGTTTCTGGGGTAAGGCAGACACCTGGTGCCTCCACAACTTATAGTACCGACAACATCCTTGACTCCTACTACATAATCAGCAAGGGAGAAAGGGCAAGAAAGCCCTAAACTAAATAGGGAAACTGCACACAGAATAAATATATCTAGTAAGCCAGATGCCAAGACACCAACAAAAAATTATAATCCATACGAACAAAAATGTAGATATGGCCCAGTTAAAGGAAAAAGATAAGCTTCCAGATGACGTAAAGGAGTTGAGACAACTAATAATAGATATTCATACAACTCTTCTTAATAGGGAAACGGACTGGGCCCAGTGGTTAGGGTGTCCGTCTACCACCTGGGAGGTCCGCGGTTCAAACCCCGGGCCTCCTTGGCCCGTGTGGAGCTGGCCCATGCACAGTGTTGATGTGCACAAGGAGTGCCGTGCCACGCAGGGGTGTCCCCTGCGTAGGGGAGCCCCACGCGCAAGGAGTGCATCCCGTAAGGAGAGCCGCCCAGCACGAAAGAAAGTGCAGCCTGCCCAGGAATGACACTGCCCATACTTCCCATGCCGCTGACAACAACAGAAGCGGACAAAGAAACAAGACGCAGCAAGTAGACACAGAGAACAGACAACCGGGGGAGGGGGGGATTAAATAAATAAATAAATCTTTAAAAAAAAAACTTCTTAATAAATTCAGTGAGATGGCTAAAGAGATTAAGGGTATTAAGAAGATACCTTAATACCCTTGAACACAAAGAAGAATTTGAAAGCATACATAGAAAAATAGCAGATCTTATGGGAATGAAAGGTGCAATAAATGAAATTAAAAATACACTGGGGGGAAGTGACTGTGGCTCAATCAGTTGGGCTCCTGTCTACCATATGGAAGGCCCTGGGTTTGTGTTCTGGGGCCTCCTTGTGAAGGCAGGCTCACCTGCACACTACGGAAAGTCACCGGCCCAGGTGCCATGTAGTGCTGCTGTCCCGCAAGCGCCGTGGAGTGCTGCAGCCCACAAGTACTGCAGAGAGTCAATTCAGCAAGATGATGCAACAGAAAGGGAGACAAGCAAAAACGTGGAAGAACACGCAACAAATGGACACAGAGAGCAGACAGCAAGCAAGCCACAAAGGGGGGGGGGAGTAAATAAATAAAAATAAATACAGACACAGAAGAACGTACAGTGAATGGACACAGAAAGCAGACAGCAAGCAAAAAAGCAGTGGGGGTGGGGGGTAGGAATAAAAAAAATACACTGGAATCCTGTAACATCAGATTTGAGGAGGGAGAAGAAAGGATTGGTAAGTGTGAAGAAATGGTCCTTGTAAGTGAACATAGGAAAGAACAGGTGACGGAAAGAATGGAAAAAATTGAACAAGGTCTCAGGGAACTAAGTGACAGCAAGAGATTGCAAACATGTCATGGATGTCCCAGAAGGAGAAGAGAAGGGAAGAGGGGCAGAAGGAATATTTGAAGAAATAATGGTAGAAAATTTCTCAATACCATTGAAGGACATAGATATCTGCATCCATGAAGCACAACATACTCCCATCCATATAAATCCTAATAGACAAACTCTGAGAAACATACTAATTAGAATGTCAAATGCCAAAGTCAAAGAAAGAATTCTGGAGCAGCAAGAGAAAAGCAATGCATAATATATAAAGGATATCCAATAAGATTAAGTGCCAATTTCTCATCAGAAACCATGGAGGCAAGAAGACAGTGGTATGATATATTTAAGATACTGCAATAGAAAGAGTTCCAGCCAAAAAGCTTATATCCAGCAAGATTGTCTTTCAAAAATGAGAGTTAGTTTAAAATATTCACTGATAAACAGAAATAGAGAGTTTGTAACCAAGAGACTTACTTTGCAGGAAATACTAACGGGTGTCCTACAGTCTGAAAAGAAAAGACAGGAAATAGAGGCTGAGAAGAGAGTCTAGAAATGAAGATTATATCAATAAAAGTAACTAAAAATCTCAAGAATGTTGAAAATAAGATATGACAGATAAAACCCAAAGGCCAATGGGTGAAAAAAGACCTGCCTTTATCATAATAACACTGAATGTTAATGGATTAAACTTCTCAATCAAAAGACAAGGCCTGACAGTATGGATAAGAAAATATGAGCCCCCTATATGCTGCCTGAAACAGACTCACCCTACATCCAAAGATACCCATAGATTGAAAGTGAAAGGCTAGAAAAAGATATTCCATGCATTCAGTAACCAAAAAAACCCCACAAAAACAAAAACAAAAAACAAATGGGTGTAGCTATATTTATATCAGATGAAAAGACTTTAAAAGGCAAGTAATGTGCAATCTGAGGAGGAAGGCAGGGAAAAAAGTCCATTTACAATAGTGACTAGAAAACTCAAATATTTAGGAACAGACTTAACCAATGATACAAAGCACTTGTATTCAGAAAACTACAATGTGCTGTTAAAATAAATAAAAAAAGACCTAAATAATTGGAAGAACATTCCATGCTCATGGATTGGAAGACTAAATATCATTAAGCTGTCAATTCTCCCCAAATTGCTTTACAGATTCAATGCAATCCCAATAAAAATTCCACCAGCATTTTAAAAATAAATGGAACACATAATTATCAAATTTATTTGGAAGGGCAAGGGGTCCTGAATAGCCATAAACATTTTATAAAGGAGAAATGAAGCTGAGGGCTCTCACTTCTGGACTTTATTATCATATTACCTAGCTATAGTCATAAAAACAGCATGTCACTGGCATAAAGACACATAGATCAATGGAACAAAACAGATGGTCTAGAGACAGACCCTACCATGTATGGTCAAGTGATTTTTGACAATCTTGTCAAACTCACCCAGCTTGGGCAGAATAGTCCATTCAATAAATGATGTTAGGAGAACTGGATGGATATCCATAGCCAAAAATACAAAGAGGACTCCTATCTCACACTTTATGGAAAAATTAACTCTATATGGATATTTTTAAAAAACCTAAATATAAAAGAAAGAACTATAAAGCTTCTAGAAGAAAATGTAAGAAAACATCTTCAAGACCTGGTGGTAGGTGGTGGATTCTTAAAGGAGATAAGAGGAGGACTGAGATGGACTACTGAAGCTTAATGTATATAGAATTTTCAATTAGCTTTACTGTAAAAGGGTGAAAATGTATAGAGTGGATTGTAATACATTATAGTAAGTAACAGCTGGTTTATAAATTGGAATGTGGCTTGAAAGGGTAGTCTAGGGATGTAAATGTCAATTGAAAGAGAGCTAGAGAATAATCTAGGGAGTAAATAATACTGTAAACCCAGAGGTGGATGAGAATTGTTGCTGATGGTTAAGATGCCAAGTGTCTTTTGTGAGCTAAAGTAGATGTACATCACTATTGCAGGGTGAATGTGGAGAAGCAGGGGAAAAGTATGACTGAAGAAACCTATGGACTGTGCTTAACATTAGTACTATAATATTCATGCTTCTATGCCAAAATATACTGCATTGATAATGGGGAGTATGGAAAAAGTGTCCAAATGTACTCTATGGACTATAGTTAGTGGTAATATTCTGATATTATCTCATATTCTGTAACAAATGTTCCACCATAGTGTGTTGTGTTGAGAGAGGACTGTTGTATGGGAATTTTGCACATGAAGAGATTGCTTTGTAAGTTCACAACCTCTGTAATAAAAATACATTAAGTTTTTTTCATTATACTGCATAGCTGGTTACTGTTTCACTGATTTTTCCACACTACATTATACCAATTTCCCTTAGTCCAGCCTCAGTAGCAATTTTCTTCATTGTGTTTCCAGCCTTCATTAGTTGACTTACTAACTTTGCATCCTCTGCCTGATCCCAAATCCATTGTTTTAAGTTTTTGTTGCAGCAGCATTCCTTTTCCAACTTCTGTTTCAGTTTTGTAATGCTGTATAACAAACGACCCTTTTCTTATTTAAGTAACTTTAAACAATAATTTATTTTTTCTCCTGATTCCATAGGTTTGGCATTCTGAATGGTTCTACTGGTCATACTGAGGCAGGGTAGACTAGGGAGAGGGGGGCTCAAGGAGGAAGGGAAGATGGGGAGGAGGTAGAAAAACACAGGTAACCAACTGAGCAAAGAGAGTAGGGCATTCTGCATGATGAAAATTAGTTGCTCAGAACAAAACAAAAGGAGCAAAACACCTTGACCGGCCTATCTGAGAAACAATCTGGGTACAAGGGAAACTATAGGAATGTGCTAAGCAGACCCTACCTCCTAAGTCCTGTTTGCCCTCCCTCAGGGGTGCCTCTTCCCTTAGAGGTACCCACAGTATCTGTGCTGTGCTTAATAAATGCTTTAAAATATATATAAATATATATACACACACACATATATATTAAAAAAATAATAGGGAAAACTATACCAAATATAAGATATGGTCTATAGTTAATAGTAAGATTTTCACAATATTCTTTCATAATTTGTAACAATTGTATCACAACAATGCAAGGTGTTGGTGGTGTGTTGATGCATGGGACACCCATATGATGTTATTCATGTTTGTTGTGTACGTTCACAACTTTTACTATACACTTATTGGTTAGTTATGTTAGTGTATAAATGATATAAAAAGTAATAATGGGGTGGGTTGGGGGAAAATACACCAAATGTAAGATTAAAAAAAGGAAATTAAATTGTCCTATAAATTGTTTAGTTGGTATAAAATGGTGGGATGGGAGTAGGAGGGTAACATCCATATGACAGTAATATATTTCTAAAGTAATAACTCAAAGTAACTTGACTTTTATAATGAAGGACTTAAAAAGTAACAAGAGCTACACCTAAAGATTAATATTTCATTTACTGGTAGGTTGGAGCTGTTTCATACTAGCTCAGGGGAGTCGACTGTACACATCTTTATAGTTCTGCATTGTTCTATAACATTTCGGTACTTTGAAATCAGCTATGGTGAGAGTATTTATACCATGGAAACTGACAATGCACAAAGCAGGTCTCCCCTCTTCCATCCTCCTCAGTTAAACATTTATCAGCATACAACTGGTTATTTAAATTTTGTTTCTACGCTAGTCTCTTTCATTTGTAAGCAATCATGACTCACTCAGGTTACCTCAAATAATGGGAGGGAAAAGAGAATATTGGTGGTACTGGGAAAAATAAGGGAAAAAAAGAAAAGACTCTTAGCTACAAGACCATAGAGTCCGGATTTTGAGGCTTAGTGGGAAGAGCAGGAATCAAATCCAGTAGGGTACCAGTGAAATGTGAAAACAAAGATCAGAGGTTCAGAATCCAAGGCAGCTCTAGGTTCCTCAGCAGGGGGATCTTAGGATTCCGTAGCTAGATTTCTGCTTACGTATGCACCTTTCTGCTTATTTTTATACTATTAACTGGCTTCTTCATACTCTACTCTGAAACTGTTCTCCATTTTAAAGTTTATGCTTACTTATGGATTTTGAATCACTCACATCTTCATTTTATATATGTTTCTTTAAATACATTTTCTATCTCACGTGTGCCTCTTCTCACTTTCAGCCCTTGCTACCAAATAGTTGATTTATTCCATATTTCTAAGTCAAAACTATTGAGCTTGGTAAATCTGGTGAACTCATCTCTATTGGTCCTGGTTTTTGGTGCTAACCACTCAGTCCATGGGTGGGCTGTTATTAACTAATAGACTCATCCCTGATCAAATCAGCTAAGGTCCAGGGGACAGTGGGTCACATGGTACAGAACACATACCTAGGATGTCTCCTCAAGTGAAGAAATGCTTAGGAGGTATTTCTCCTAAGAAAGAAACTGTGATTATGGCAGACACTAAGATTGTCTAGGAGAGTTGTCAATTTCTGTGATGCACATTTGCCATGCACGTTTTCTTATTGGGATCATTGAATTTTATGCAATTTAACAATTTATTGAATACCTACTGTAGATATTCCTGGAAATAGAATGCTAAGTAAGATGATCCCTAAACACAAGAATCTATCAAACTAGTTGACTATAAAAAATTCTAGTTGATCAAATGACTATAGTAAAAAATGGAATAAAATAAGCACAATAGAAGTGGTACAAACATAGTGTTATGAATATTCAAAGGGAGAATATATTTCTGGTGGCCATGTGATTAAGGAGAGTATAAAAGTGAAGAGTTTTAAATGGCCTTCACAGATGGATACCTATTGATAAAACAAACATAAAAAGGACAATCTAGGCAGAGGGAAGAACTTGAAAGCTGTTGGGAACCAACTCGGGTGCAAATGAAAGGCATGCTCACTGTCCACTATAATAGTTTTGGGTTCTCTTGTAACACAACTTCCTGTGATTACAGCTATTATCTGACCCTCTTCAAGCCAACCTGTGTGAAGTGGGGCTTAAGAAACAGGCATAAAAATGATGAGACTCTGCTACTGCTTTTGTAGTGAGTAAAAACTGTTTTTCATCTTTGACTTAGGAGTCTCATGTATTCTACCAGCATCTATAAACTGTAGCAGGCTAACTTGTTAGACTTCGGGTAGGGGAAAATCTGAGACTCATTTCTTGACAGAAGGGAGCCACAACAGGTCCTTTTGTACATATAGGCTGGGATGGGATATGGGGGACTTATAGGGAATACTGGGAAATATATCTACCATGATCCACTTAGGCTTTGATTGTCAGGATAAGGCATTTGTACCGAATTAAGTGGTCAGTGCTGAGCCACCGGGAGGTTGTTTGAGTGGAGAAGTGGTATCAGAGACATACTGGAGAAAGAATAGTCTGACAATAATGTGTGTATAGGACTGATTTGAGTGGGGAGAGGAGGAATTAGGGAGTCTAGAGAGTCTACTGATGGAATTACGAATTATAGGTAATTTAGGCCTCAAGTTGGGTAGTGGCTGAAGGAATGAAGAGACAGGGCTAAACGTGAGACTCAGGGCAGAAATGAGATTTACAGGATTAAGCTATTAGCCAAATTTAAGAAGGGAAGAAATAAAACAAAGACAGGGTCAAGAAAAATTAAAAAAAAAGACTTTAAAAAGCCACACTTTTGACTCAATAAATATGCTTTTGGGAATGAAAACGAAGGAAACAATCTTGATAGGGAGACAGTTTTTTCCACAAAGATGGTTATCACAACATTATTTTTATAGTAAAAATTTTTTTAAAGTAAAAATTCAAGATTTAAGAAGTCAATAATACAACTATCCAGTAGCTATGCAACTATAAAAAATATTATCCACCATAAAATTCTGTCAATGAAAATACTTTAAAAATATATGACTATGTTTATTTGATAATGATATGAAATTAAAGCAAAACCAAATTTTTAGAAATGGCATGATCTCAGTTGTATAAAAATATTTAAAGGTAAATTCAAAGAAAATTTTGCCAAAGGGTTTGCCACTAAGTAATGGAATTATGGTTATGTTCAACTTTGACATCTTAAGGACTTAAAAATATTTTTATAATGCATATGTAGTACTTTATAATAATTTAAGAATTATTTAAACAAAATGATGAGTATATGAATTCAACCTATGTGACTGGCAGAATGTAGTACTATTAAAAAACACACACAAAGCATAAGAACATTATGAGGAAGAGTAAATGTGAAGTCTATATATTCTCAATAAAACATCAATAAAAGTAAATGAGCCATTTCATTTAAAATAATGAGAGTTTTATTACTTACAAGTAAGTGATAGAAGAAGATCCTTTTCTCTAGCTATCTCAACCTTGATTTTATCAGCTAAATTATTTTGTCCAACTTGGCTTGCTCAAAATTCTGATTCTTCCTTTTCTGCATTGAATTTCTTTTGTTTCTGCCCAGTCATAAAACCCTGTGGAGTGCTCTTACTGTTGTTTCATTTTCTCAGCATCCTCTGGATGTCTCTTAGCTGCCCTGAATCTTCTTACATAATGTTCCATTCTCTAACCCTTTTTCCTCCACTTACCATTATAAATCCATCATTTTTCCCACTCCCTCCAGGCCTTGTTCTTTGCTCGATGAGGACAGAGAGTAGTAATGGCTTACAATCAGATAAAAAAATCAATGCCACAAGATTAATTAACTATTGTAATGTCCCTTCCATTTACCCAGTGCTTTAATTGCATAAAAATGGATGTGTCCATCTTTGTCTTCACTGCTATCATCTTAATCTAAGTTACTATTATTTTTTAACTAGGCTACTGCAAGTAATTTTCTTGCTCCTGTCTTATTTAGTAAGTGATCCATAATAATATAAATTTGTAAGTAAATAAAAGAAAAAATAAACCAGACCTTTTATTCTCCTGTTTAAAAAACATATCCAGTGGTTTTCCAGTCCCTTAGAAAAGAATCCAAATTACTCTCCTGGCCTGAAGAGCCTTACATGATCAAGACCATATTTGGATCTTCTCTTTATCACTCCTTATCACTCAGGGCATTCTAGGCATACTAGTCTTTTTTCACATTCCCCAAACAAGCCATGCTGCATCTATCTAGTTCTTTTTGCTCTGGCTGCTCTCTAAGTTTGGTGGGCTTGGCCCTGATCTTTATTTGCTAGGCCCTTTCTTGTCCTGTTTGCTACAGCTCCAATGTCTGCTCCTCAAGGAGGCCTCCCCTGACTGCCAAAAGTAGATCTTCTCATTGATCCCACCTTAATCAGAAAGTATCTCTTCTGCTTGTTTAGTTGTTGTTGTTTCTCTTTAGAAAAACAACATTAGAAGAGATATTTCCTGAGAGCAGGGAACTTGTTTGTATTGGTCACTGCTAACACCCACAGAAGTAGGGCATGATTAGGCTTGGCTGTTCTATACCATAAAGGACTCAAAATATCAATGGCTGTGGAAAAAGTTTTAATGTGACTAATAGAAAATTAAAAACTATATATGTGGCTTCCATTTTATTTGTACTGAATGTACTGATCAAAGAAATATTCATCTCCTAAGGTATTGCCTTATGTGAACTCCTCACCTTGATTGCCTTTCCATTTAAGCAAAACTGAACAATTTCCAACTGACATGCTCTAATTTCATATCTGAATTCCCTATTCCTACTTACTTTTCAAGATTATGTTCCAATGCCATCTCTTCCATGAAGCCTTGCCATGATTCATTCCCAGTTGGCTGCCACATCTTCCCGTTCTCTGACTACCATACAACTTTATCTGAGCATTTTTTATGGCAAATATCACCCTTTGCTTTATGTTACAGTGAGTTGTTTAGATGTTTTAACACCTTAATTAGACTTCATACTTTTTTTTTCTGGGCAGAGATTATGCTTCTAAATCTTTCCTTAACCCCTTAGCTGTGATAAGAGCTTAACAAAATAAATACTGGAGGATGAGAGAAAAAAATAGTGCTGTTGTGAGAAAGAAAAGAGACCAATAGGTATATTCTGGGGGGGGGGGGGGGGGGGAACCTAAAAAACAGAAATTAGAGTAAGTAGTAGAGAAAGAGCCAGGGCTCTGAGGGCTTTTGAAAGTGATGAAATAGTAACTGTGTGGGGTAAAGAAAAGAATACTTTTCATGAAAGCTAAAAGTATGTAGAGGAGAATGCCCATCATTCAAACAACCTAGATAGAGGGGCTTTTTACCAAAATACTATGCATTTTCAACAAACACTTGAATGGAAATGGTCCATGGGAAAAAAGCCTTAGACTTCGAACTCATTGTAGAAATTTGGAAAATTACTTCTGAGCATTTCATAGCAATTCAGTCTAAAATAACTAGTAAAATGTTCACAACACTTCAGTGTTCTTGAGTTCCTTGAGAGCAAGGGCAATGAAAATTCATCTAAAGCTTCTCTTTAAGGTCAACTTTCCCTCATCAGAAGTGCTCTGAACAAAGAGCGCTTCCTGGAGCCTGGATAGTCTTGAGCTGACGTCTTGGTGGAATTACTAGGTACCAAGTATCCACTAGAGAACTTTCTCAGCCAATTCTAAGTTTTTTTTCAGTCACCTGGCCATGGATCTCAAGGCTACTTAGATAGAACAGAGGCTGTGCATAATAATCTAATTCAAGGTCAAGCTAAACTATCAAGCAGTTACTAGGAGAAGTTCATGAGCTGCTGATTAGAAAAGGTTGAACACTTAATTGAAATGAATAGCTATAGAATATTTTCCTTCTCTGTTTTTGCTCAGAAAATCTTGTTTATATTTAAGGTCAAAACTATTACCATCAGCAGAGATTCATACTTGCAGAGTTTTTGTTTTGTTTTTCCAAGATACTCAATACCTATAGTATTCGATTAATGTATTCCATATTTTTAAACTAAAGTGTTTTGAGATGGTTTATAAATAAGCAAATAAGATTGTAAGACAATCTAAATTTTTAAAAAAAGAAATAGGCAAAGAAAATAAAGATGGGTGAGTAAACCGTAGTACAAAGTTACACTGAGCACGGTGTACATGCCATGAAGTCCTGTGCACTTACTAGATGTGGGCCATATATTTGAAAATAAGCTACATTTCTAGTAGCAAGTTGTAAAATGGTATAATGAGGATTTTATTTTTTCATCCATCTCTGTGGTCTCTTTTAAGGTATATTTGTCCCTGGACTAAATGACTAGTGAAGAGCTGTCTTTCGGTTTGCATTAACTTTCATATGATTTCTTTAATATAGCAGATTCCCATTATGTTACTGGAAAAAGTAAAGTGAAAGTCAATCCCTTTAAAATAGGTCAAATTTTCTTAGAAAATATTTTAAAAAAAATTAATTTTGGGGGAAGCTGATGTGGCTCAACCAGCTGGGCACCTGCTTACCACATGGGAGGTCTGGGGCTTGGGTCCCATTGCCTCCTAAAAGAAGACGAGCAGATGTCATCCCCACAGCACATGAGCTGGACGCTGTCCCATATCAAATGAGCTGGATGCTGTCCCAGCTGCATCAAGCTGGACGCTGCCCCTGCTGCAATGATTAGAGGCCACAAGCCAGTGGATGCCACAGCCCACCGGGAGCAGATGTGACTCAGGCTGTTGGGCACTCACCTCTCATGTGGGAGGTCCCGGGTTCAGTTCCCAGTGCCTCCTGGAGAAGGTGAGCACACAATGAGCAATAAGCAAACAATGAGCAGACAGATGAGAGAACCATCTGGGGGAGGGGGGATAAAGAAAAAAAAAGTAAATAAATAAATCTTTAAAAAACAAAAAAAAATTAATTTTGATTGTTATTTTAAAGTAAAGGATTCAACTTAGGATACTTTTATACTGTATTTAATAAAGTTTATGGTTCAACTATGCATTAATTCTTGCAACTGTAGATTGAATCAAATGCTGATTTTTTTCCAACAAAAATTTACAAAATGGTGAACTGTCAATGGTTTTGTATGATATGACTAATCCTATGACATTAATTAAAGAAACGTCATGAAATCTTACCTTGCAAATTTCAAATTTTCAATTTGGAATTAATTTGCATTAAAACTGAATTTTAAGTTGGATAGTACTATGAGCTGTAATCAGAGAGAAACTGACTAATAAAAACTTTGACTGACCTATTGGGATGAATACTACTGTGAATTGAGTGGGGTGTTTACTGAGGACTAGCTTAAGGGAATATTAAGTTTACTAGAGAAAACTTTCCCTTTTAAAAAACCTTTGGATCTCTATCAACATCATGACATGGGTACTCAGATACTGATTATTTGGAAAATCATCATATCTCTATAGTAACTAGTCAATTAACTTATTTGTTCTTTCTCCATAAATTTGCTTTCCCATGTCAGAATTTTACTTTTAATTCACTTTAAATTATTGAGATAACTACATCCATATTAGCCTAAAACTACTTTATAGCTGATGAAGTTGAACCTGGCATATTCACTGTTCTCACCTACTTGGTGGCAAAGTATAATCTACTGATTAAACAACAACTTTCCTTGATAGTCACTGACTCTCAAAATTTATTGGATTTTAAACTAAGCAGCAGACTAGAATTTCAGGTCACAAAGTTAAGAATAGATGATGTGTAAACTGGCAATCAAGAATTCTATGAGACTTAGTCCCTCTTAGTTCTATGAGGCTTAGTCCCTCTGCCTGTCTGTAATACATGCTGACCAGCCATTCTGTGCTGGAATCTCCATGCCTTGCTGGAAAGCAGAAGAATTCTGGGACAGACTCTTTTTCTGGACTTTTCTCAGAAATGTGACATATGTCCCTTCTGTTCTTAGATTCTTAAACATATCAGGGAAGTATGTTATTCCTGCATTGAGGAAGACAGTATTTAGCATTGGTGTGAGTCCAACTCTATCACACTCAGAAACAGAAATTCTGGTTCGTTGTACTTACCCAGGTCAACTAACGGGAGGCGAAGATGGTCAACCCCACACCAGGGAACCGAGAGTGCCTAAAACTGCAAGCAGGAGAATTGCATCCATCATCCATATGGGATCTAAGCCCTCATGGAGTGGACATCATCATCCCAGGGTCCACAGGATGGAGGAATAAACTATAGATCAGAGTGGAATTACTGATATTCTACTACAGAACTATTGTGACTAATAATGGAAGAAATTGTAGCATTGATGTGGAGAAAGTGGCCACGGTAGTTGCTGAAGGCAGGGAAAGAGAAGAAGAGGTGTGATGTGAGGGCATTTTTGGGACTTGGAGTTGTCCTAAATGTTATTGCAGGGACAGATGCTGGACATTATATATCCTGCCATAACCCACTGAATGGACTTGGGGAGAGTGTAAACTACAATGCAAACTATTGTTCATGTGGTGCAGCAGTGTTCCAAAATGTATTCACCAAAATGCAATGAATGTGCCACAATGATGAAAGACGTTGTTGATGTGGGAGGAGTGTGGTGGGAGGGGGAATATGGGAACCTCTTGTATTTTTTAATATGACATTTTCTGTGACCTATGTATCTTCAAAAAAATACAATAAAAAAATTGATGTGGGTGGGGGGTGTGGAGAGTGGGGTATACGGGAACCTCATGTTTTTAATGTAACATTTTGTGTGATCTACTAACTTTAAAAAAAGGATAATTAAAAAATAAAATAAAATTAAAAAAAAAAGGAAAAGAAAGTTTATTTGTTGTACACTTGAGTTTTTGTCTGGAAATCTCTACCTTCTAAAAATATTTACCTGATTATGCCACTTCTTGTGCTAAAGAATGTTTGACTTCCTAATAAATACAGAATAAAGTTCATACTCCTCCTATTGATCTTCAAAATCCACCTGGCTTGGCTCCAAGCTACATTTTTAGGCCACTCCTAGACTATAAACTGCAAGCTGCAAACACAATGCTCTATTTGCCAATTTGTGAATATGTACTAGGGCATACCTCTACTCAAACTGCCCTCTATAGGTGTTAAATGGGACTGGCAATGAAATGCCCAAGAACTTGGGAAGAGAGAAGTAAGGCTGCATGCTTTCTTAAGAGTTAAACTCTAAATAAACATGCAGAACAGAGAAGGTATGCAAAATTTTCTTAAAGGGACAGAATGTCATCAGACCAAGACAAATAATGCAATTGTTGAAATGAACATCATCAAAAATTTCTTAAATCTAAAGATTTATCCCTAGAGTATTGACAGAGAAGGGATACTGACTCAGATTCACAGTACTACTCAAGGCAGGGAGGGCCAATCACTATCAGCATATGACAGGGTTGCCCCTATAATGCAGATAGATGGGTGGACCTACCAGGACTAATGATTCTATGTGCTCCCAGCAATCTTTTAATTATGATGTAGCATCTCATACAGATTTGACAACATGGAGTGAATGATAAATGAATAAAGTAGCATGCTAATTTTTATATATTGGTTTCTTATGAATTTATTTAAATTGAAAGAAACTTCTAAAAACTGATGGCCCCTAGAGGCACTATATTCAAATTTGAACATCTTCAGAGCTCAGATTTTGTGTACTTGGGGATCTTTCTGAGAGGCCAAGTCATCTCCCCTAGATGATTCCTGCTGCATTGTATACTTTCTCCAAGCTATGGACCCTCTCACTTCCATCATATTCGCACATAGACAAGTCCCTCCCAGAAGTCTTCCCATGGCTACCCTCATCTGCAGTCATATTTTGCAGAAATGTTGAAAGGTTTAAAGGGATTAAATAGAGGGGCTGCTTCCCCTCTGTTAAAAGAGAAAACTAACAGCCATCTTACTGAACTGTGGTGAATATTAGTAATAATATACTGTAAAATTCCAAGCACACAGTAAGGTTAGCAGCACAGCAAATGGTCACTATCATAAGTATTTTTTGGTAGCTTGGATTTTAACCAGGGTTTCTTAATTTGCAGTTCCTATATCTCTATAGGGCTTAGAAAATGTGCTTCAGGAAAAACATATACTCCTAGAAATCAGATACAAAATTTTTTGTGCATATGTACTTTATGTGGGGACACATTCCATGGTTTTCATCAGATTTTCAAAAGGATGTGTGTCCCAAAATTGAAGTACCATTGTCAGTCATTGAGGTTGATATTAAAGGATTTTATGCAGGATTGGATTTAGTTTTAAAAGGGTCCCTCTAGTGGCAGTGTGGAAGAAGACAGTCTGGAAGAGATTTGGAAAGAGGCTTTAGGATCCTTTGCAAAGGTGGGCAGAGATGACAGTCTGAGGGAGGAGGGACAGTGGGCATGAAAAGGAGAGATGACCACTCTCCACTTGGTATTAGAGTGATTCATTCATTGTCCAAGGATATGTTGAATGCCTACTATATGTCTGGCTGTGCTGGGTGCTGTGGATGGGGAATCCTGACCTTTCACGGAGCTTTGAAACTAAAAGAGAAAAGAAATGGAAAATTATCTGATTATAATTGTGATGAAACCAAAGCGTCCCCCTAAAGTGGAAGTTTTCAGAGTTCAGGGACTATGGCATTCAGCATTAGGCAAAAAGGAAGGGCTCAGCGAATGCCTAGTGGAATAAATTGTGCCTCATTTTGTGATGCTGTGAGCTATTATCTGTCCTGACAGTAGACAACTATACAGGCTGCAGGGCTGGCATTAATGCTTATAAAACCCCTTTTCCTTTATTTATCTTTTAACAACAAGGTCATGTTCTGAGAGACCAATCCTATGTTAACCTAAAGTTTGCAAGTTGCAAAATAATGTATCAATTTCTTCAGGTTGTTCAGGAATCATTTTAAGGTCTGGCATACATGACTACATCTTTTTGCTTCTAGTTCTACATATATATTTTTTATTCCCCCCCTCCTTTGTTGCTTGCTTGCTCTCTACTCTCTGGGTCGATTCACTGTGTGTTCTTCTGTGTCTGCTTGTCTCCCTTTGTTGCGTCATCTTGCTGCATCAGCTCTCCAATGGCATGGGCTGACAGTTCTCTGCTGCCGTGGGCCAGCTTGCCTTCACAAGGAGGCCCTGGGATGTGAACCCAGGGCCTTCCATATGGTAGATGGGAGCCCAACTGATTGAGCCACAGGTGCTTCCCTGATTCTTCATATTTTTATTCATCTAGTCATTTTCTTTGTGAGTTTTATTACAGGAGAAGGAAAATAACGTGTGTCTGATTTGTCCTCTTTCTCCTTTGGTCTTCCCCTCTCTCTTCATTCAGCAAATACCATTTAGTTACAGTCATAACCCAGCACTGTGCTTGGTTCAGGGGAAAAAAAGATAAAGAGTACCCAGGACCTACCCACAAGCAGTCCTTGCCTTAGGTGGTGAGGACAAAGATATACATGGACAAGTAATTATGAAAAAAAGAAGTGTGAGAACAGAGGAAGAGTAAGGTGATTGTTTCCAGGGAAGAAGGGAAAAAATATTGGTGATACAAACCTGAATTAGAAACTACCTTCCCTTAAAGTCTCACAACAAGATGGATGATTTCTTCTTTAAGAGAGGTAGGGACTACTAAAAGAGGAGCAGGTTCATACCTGAAAGGTATCTCACTAGGCAATTAAAAATTAGACCTGGAATTTAGGAGAAAGTCATGGTTGAATGTAGAAATGGTTCAAATAATGCAATATTTAAAGGAGCTTACTCTGAACACAGTATGAAAAGTTTTAAAAAGGCAATTAGCATTTCAAATGATCAGTGGATTTTCCCTGTAGAATTAAAGCAAGATAATTCTGTATGAAGTATTAGTTGTTAATTATTTTTTAATTTAGTACTGCAGAAACTATAGCCAGCCTCTTCCCTGAAAGTGTTACACTGTATCTACAATTCAACTAGCTAATTTATCTATCCTCAAGCAATCCTGATGAGCACCTACCTGCCCATTATTTCACCTGGGCTTTGTCTCATTTGGAAGTAGTTTGTTTTATATCTACGATTCCCTAGCTGAACTGATTAGCAATGGTTAGGCCAACTTGAAAATGTACCTTGTTTCTGCCTCTTTGAGGTTTTTTCATATGATTTGCACTCATTTTCTGAGTAGTAGCTTAAACTTTTCAAAATTGTGTGCATTTTTACTTTGTTGAACATTAATCATTTATTCCATGGTAATATTGGCAGGGAGGAGGATGGTACCTGGTTGAAGTAAAGGTGGAGAAAAATTACTTTGCTTAAGTAAAGAATCAGGTCTTTGATGTACTTTGGATGCATTAGCTAACTTTTCCATTGCTGTTGCTACTGCAGTGAGCCGCTGAAGTAGTGCTGAGGAAATTGATGACCTGAAGCCTGTCTTGGTCTGATGTGATGGGGAATGGTTAGGGCTTCTCTGCTCGCTTCTCTTTCTTTGAGATGATTAAGAGAATTGATAACAGGTAGAACTAAATGTCAGCCAAAATCAATAAATGAGAGGTGAAGTGAATTGACTTCAGACAAATAAGTAGACCAAGGGAACAGATTTCTCAATCAGAGAGACTAAGCTGTCCCCTGGTGCTGCAAAAGATAATTTAAAACTTTCAGTTGGAAGTAGATAACACTGACTCCAGAGTCTAGGTGGGAACTGTTGACGAGGTCAAGCAGGGTCATATGACAGCTTCTTGACGGAGAGTCTCAGCTGGACTCTCAAGAGTTTGAAAAAATATAATTAGGGCACTGTATTCCCATGCAAAAATATCCCTATTAAAATAATGTCCTGATCTACTTAGACATTTTCCCATAGTTTTAAAACCATTTACTTCTGCCTTGATTTAAATTCATTTTCACCTCATTTGATGAAATTATTATCCAGTTTTTATGTTGATTTTTCTAGCAACTTTAATAGTTTATTGTGTCCTTGATTATATTATTAACTTGCCGGATAGTCTAGTTTTCAGAGCGAGAGAGGGGTGTGTTTGAATGACTGTGCTTATGTGATTAGAGCCATCAGTTGCCTTCAGCCTAGAATGTTGTTAGTGGACAAGCCCAAAGTATCTTTCCTGATGATACATCAGGTCTCCACGCTTCAGAATCTCTTGATTTAAATGTGTGCCTAATGGTAAATAAAGGGACAAAATGGTATTGAAATCATTGATGGAGCTTAGCTCTACACAGTTATTTTTATTATCAAATTTCTCTTGTATAGATGAGCTTTATAAAAAATGAATAAGTATAGTTCTTTAAATGTTGATTAAAAGTATTAATTTTCTGGGAAGTGGATGTGGCTCAACTGATAGAGCTTTTGCCTACCATATAGGAGGTCCAGGATTCAATACCCAGGGCCTCCTGGCCTGTGTGGCAAGTTGGACCACGTGGAGGGCTGCCGCATGCAAGGAGTGTTGCCACACACAGGGGTGCCCCCCATGCAAGGAGTGCCCCCCCATGCAAGGAATGTAGTCCTGCACAGGAGGGCAGACCATGTAGGAGTGGTGCCACCCACACAGAGAGCTGACGCAGCAAGATGATGCAACAAAAATGAGACACAGAGAAGAGACAATATGAGGCACAGTCAACTAGGGAGTTGAGATGGAGCAAGAGAATGATTGCCTCTCTCACTCTGGAAGGTCCCAGGGTGGGTTCCTGGAGATGCTAATGAGAACACAACAGACTCAGAAGAACACACAGTGAATGGACACAGAGAGCAGACAACAGAGAGGGGGGAAGGGAGAGAAATAAGAAAAAATAAATAAAAGTATTAATTTTCTAAACATAAAAGAATATTAATAAATGTCATTGTATAGATGACCACAGCAGCTTCCTAAATAGTCTCATCTCTATTTTCAGTGCCACTTGATATAGGTTTCATCCATGCTATCACCTGCTCAAAACCCCCCAAACCAGCAGGACCACCATGATCTTGACCACCAATAATTTCCACCACTAGTATAATTCTTGAGCTGGATTTAGTGACTCATTTCTCCCAAACAATGTGGCAGATCTAATGGGAAGTCACTTCTAAGATTAGTTACAAAAAGACTGTGGTATTCATTTTGGAGGCTCTTTCTTGTTCTTCTGCTTTTTCAGTTCTTCAGCTGCCATGTTGTGAGTTGCCCTACGAAGAGGCCATGTGTTGAGGAACTGACAGAACTCTTCAACTAAATTCCAGCACGGAATTGAGGCCTTCAGTCCAACAGCTTGAGAGGAATTGAATTCTGCCCCAAAATTTATAGGTGAATTTGGAAACTATCCTCCTCAAGTTGAGCCTTCAGATGAGACCAGAGCCCACCTTGACTTCCTGATTGCAAACTGCACATGGGTTCTTGACTCACAAAATCTGTGAGATAACAAACATCTATTGATTTAAGCCAGCAAGTTTTGAAGTCATTTGTTATCCAGCAATGGATAATGAATATACCTGGAAACTTGTTAGAAGTGCAAATTCTGAAGATCTACCCAGTCCTACTGATCAGAAACTTTAGGGGTGGTTCCAAACAATTTGTAGTTAAACAAGTCCTCCAGGTGATTCTGATATATGCTCGAGTTTGAGAACTACTGCTTTACAGGATAAAGTTTAAACCATTTAGCTAAGTATACAAGGTCTTTTCTATGGCTTTCTCTTTTTTTTTTTTACCTTTGTTCCTTCATCTTGTGCAATTCATCCCTAAGCATTTTACATTCCAACCAATTTCAACAGTAATGGCTGCAACTAAAGAAGCTTTAGCATTTACCAACTGTATTACTGGCTGCCAAAACTATGTTAAGTAAATGATTTATATATTATTTCATTTATTAATAATTATTATAATGAAATTAATGATCGGTACCACTATTATAACCACTCTCTATGCCGTGTTTCACAAGATTTCTGTAACTGTATTCTATGAGTTTGATATTATTATTAATATCTTTTCCATTTTACAACTGAGGAAAACAAATTTCAGAGAGATAAAGTAACCTGCCCGAGATCACTTGGTCAGTAACTGGCGGAGCCTAGATCTGACCTCAGTCCAACTGCAGAGTTGACATTAAGTTGATAGATCATACTACCTCCTAGGATGCATAGTTTACCTTTCCTTGAGCTTCTTATGCTCTCTCAAGTCTCAAGACCTCTTGTTCAGAGTGAGTTCAGAGGCAACTGACTTTATGAAACTTTCCTTGACTCTCTGGCAGAGATATATACTCATTCATTTATTCAACAGATAGTTACTGAATGCTTATTATATGCCTGGCAACATTCCAGATGCCATAAATATAGCAGTGGAAGAAATAAAGAAACTACAGACATTGCTTTGGAGCTTACATTCTAGTGAGGGTGGGGATAACCTAAAAATAAATGATTGATAAAAAATAATTATTCTAGACAATAACGAAATGGTGTAAAATAAAGCAAGGAAGGGTTTCAGAGAATCTGGTCATGGTGGTGGGAGGGAGTGCCAGTATGAAATATAGTGGTCAGGAAGGTGCTCATGAAAGAAAGATTTATGCAAAGTCCTCAGAGGGAAGCTAGTTTGTGGCTTGGGTAGTGTAATACCACAAGTGGAGATAAGCAAGTACAAAGGTACTGAGGTGGGAGAGTGCCTGCCATGTTGGAGGAACATCAAGAGGATATTTGCGTCTGGGATACAGTGAGTTAAAGGGCAAGTGGCAGGAATTGAGATCAGAGATGCAAGGGAGGAGCAGGGAGATATGAAGGGCTATGTAATATATTGAAAGTAATCTGGGTTTATCTCTGCATGGGAAGGAATGACATGGAAGGGTCTGATGTATATTTCAACACATCACTCCGGTGGATTAGTTGAGAATAGACTCTAGGGGCAAGGGTGAAAATCAGAAGTCCAATTAGTACACTTACAAGCCATTTCAATAACCTAGGGTCTAGATCATTGATCATGATTGCTTGTGCCATGATGATAGCAGTGGAAGTGGTGAGAAGTGGTTAAACTCTGGATACATTTTAAAGGCACAGCTGGCAGTATTTATTAAAAGATTTGATATGGCACAGTATGAAAGAGAGAAGTCAACTTTTTTTTGCATGAGCCACTGGAAAAGATGAAGTTGTCTTGCTGAGATAGGGCAGAATGTGTGAGCTGTAGGTTTTATGGAATTGTTTGGGAATTTGGGTTTGGGTTTGGGTCTGTGATGTTAAGTTTTTGAAATATATTAGATGTGCAAGTGAAAATGCACAAGTAGAAATCAGATATATGGAAAAATTCAGAAGAGTAGTTGAGGCCAAACAGTTTAAAACCATGAGACTGAATGGGATGATCAAGGAAATGAGTATAAGTAGATGAGTATATAGATTAATACCTTGGGATTCCTTGAACAAATATGTGTGCTCAGTTATATCCCTTTCTAACCCCTTTGTTTCCTTAAACTTTTATAGGTATCTATTACATGACTGGCAACCAGCTAGACCTGGTTTGTTTGCTTCTCTGTCTCCCCAACTAGAGTGAGAGCCCATTGTGTCTGCGATTGCTTATGTTCACCTTTGAATTCCAGGTGACTGGCATTCAAGGGTTTTTAATCCATGTTTTTGAACAATCTATTAACTGCATTCAACTCTGCTAATACTTGAGGTAAGAAGAATAAAACACAGAAATCAGAAAATCAATAATAGCCCATATATAATTTGATGACCACGGTTAAAATGCCAATGGAGTGTAAGAAAAAGTCCTCCGTTTTACTTTGGAACTCCTAAATTCTACTTAATCATGAAAGACTCTTTGGGATATGGTACTTAAAAGTCTGGTAGGAAGGCAAGCCAGTATATGGAAAGAATTTCAAGAATAAAATTAAGAAATGCATTTGAGGGAGTTGGGAAATAGGCCTAGTTATTTATAAGTGTCCACATTTCAGATTCCATGTAGGAATCCAAAGGATGTCTTGAAACTTCAGATATTAGACTAAAGTCATACTTTCTCATTGTTCTGTACCTGATAAAATCTGAGAAGAATTACATAAGACATGGCAGAGAGGAGGAAGTTTGGAACCTGGGAGAAATAAGAGAAGATGAATTATGCTATAAGAAAACTATGGAATTAGGAGCTCAATTCTGCCTTATTCAGATGTTCAAAAAGATTGAAAAATTGTAATAATCAAATGATATTATAGTCTGCATTACTATATTCTTTTCTTCAGAGTTGAGAGAAGACCAGTTCACTCTAGAAAGTGCTCTTATGCTCACTTTGAAGTAGATGAGAAAAAGCTGAGTGGAAACAAATGAAGAAAATAATATCTTCAAGCTGTTTTCAGAGAAATCTGTCACAATACATTAGCTATGGTGAAAGACTTAGGGTAGAGGAATATTGCCCCCACCCATACACAATATCCTGTAATGAGAAGTTTCAATTAGGAAACTTTATCAATATTGTAAATTAAAAATAAGTTTTTTTTCCCTTTTCCCTTTTTTTTATGAGGTTATATTTAATCTGAGTGAAGCATAACTCTTGGCCAGGATGTGTTTTGATGGGAGCAATATTCATCTATTCATATTAATTCTGAGATTGCTCAGGTCTTATTTTGAATTGCTTTCTTTTACTGAACTTTAGCTGAGGATGAGAAAATAATTAATGTAATATGTGTTTTGCAATCTAAGGATAATTATCTTAGGTCATATGGAATTAGAGTTATAAGAGATGGGGGAAGAAAGAGTCAATTATCCAAACTTATTCAATACAATTCAATAAACATTAATCAAGTTAATTTAGTACTCAGGGAAATTCAGCAAATGTTGTTAGGGGAAGAGGAGGAAACAAGTAAAAAACAAGCCCTGATATCAAATTATTTACAATCTAGTAGGTTTCACAGTAAAGAAAAGCATCATAAAATGCCATTAGGGTTCAGATATCTTTTGCTTATATAATAACATTAAGCCAGAGATCTAGCATTAGAGAGATCTAATTAATATATTAATATTTGTTGAAAAAATGAGTGATCAAGGAGAGGGTATCAAACAGTATGACCCTACTGCATTTCTAAAAGAGGCTTAAATAAGAAGCATTTTAAAATAAATTTCACTTAAAATGAACTGTAGAGTAGGTAGTTCCATGGCTGGATAATTCAATAGCTCAACTATTTTAGGTGTCCAGTTACTCTGTAATACACATGTACTTTTTCTCATGATCACAACATGGCTATCACTGTTCCAACCATCAAATCTTCTTACAGAAATATCCAAAATAACGATGGGGCAAAGAGAATCTTCTCAGAAGTATTCCTTTTTTATTAAAGAGGTAATCAGTAGTTTGTCCCCCATTCTCCACCACCCTCCCTGACTCCATATACATATGTTACACTAGAGTCTTTTGCCAGAATTAGATGTTCAAGTCCAGAAATGAAACCTGGGAAAGAATGTATGTGGCATTTGTGCTTCTGCACGTATGTGTGATATGAGCTCTAAATGAAAGCAGAAGGAAGAGAAATGGCTGTTGGGTAGGAAGAAAAAAGCAGATGTACCCAGGAATGTCATCATCAAATAATTTCTTTGAGCAATGTACAGTTTTCATAGGTCCTACTCCTGGACATGCCCTCCCAAATGCTACAATGTAGCTACAGTTTCTTGACACATGGTGCTTGCAATATTTGTCGCCTCTGTGCTTCAGTGGTCTACTCTTAAGGTATTTAGTAAACATTTTATAGTACTTAGGTATTCTGAATACATTACAAATATTAACTCATGTAGTTCTCATATAAAACCTATAAGGCAGGTATTATCATCATGTCTGCTTAAAGATAAGAAAACGGAGGCCCAGAGAGGTTAAATAATTTGTTCACAGGTACCCAGCCAGTAAAGCAAAAAACAGGTAATTTGGATCCTGGATCCAGAGTCGTACCTTTATCACTTTGTTGTGCTATGTCCTCAATGACTGATAGAAACTTGGTGTTTTTTCTGACTTGCAAACTCAGCGCTCCCAGAAGGTGGGCTGTGTAATAGACATTGTTAGTATTCAAATTGCTTCTCTCACATGATTTCGCGTTTGAAGCTTCCAAATGAAGAAAAATACATTCCATTTCACTGAATAACATATATCTTTTTCAAGAAGCAGATGAAATTTATGTATTTTGTAGAAACAAGGTAGCCTATGGAAAAGTTTTCAAAATGACAGAGATTATTTGTACCCTGTGGTCTGCTTTAGAAATAACTCCAATACTTGATGGCAACAGTTAGATTGACTGAATGGGATTGATGGTGGTAGCTGGCTGTTCTGAATTCTCTATCCTGAGATGATGTCAACATCTAATAAGTCTTTAAAGATACCATTGACTGAATTTTGTAAAAATCTAGAGTATATAATATGCTTTTGATTAAGAGAAAAGTGTATTCACTGCTGTTGGCGATGATGTAATGTCATATTTTGTATTTTCTTGGAATCTCTTTTCTTTGATTTTCTTGGAAGTAAACAAAACATTGTGAATAGGGAACAAGCACACACAACCTGCTTGGTGGCCTATACCACCAAACATCATAAAATCATAAACATCATAAAAATGTTGATATCTATCTTGTCTCAAAATTTAATGGAGTTAATGGAGGTGATATTTTGGGAGATGTGGTTAGGAAGGGCAAACATTACCAAATTATGAGATACTCAGTTTGTTCCTACTTCTCCTCTTATTAGATAGATTGGACATCTCCACATGAAGTAATTTGTCATACTAGATTATTAGCAGTATGAGAATTAGCTATCAAATCCAACTTAATAAATCAGGTCTTAGATTTTAGAATACTTGTAAAGGCTATTAAGATTTTCAGTGCTACTTAAATAACCAGATGTGGGCAAATGCCTTTTTAAAGTTCTCTGTTCAATTTATCATGTTTAAAGTACCAAAGCTACTGCAATTTTAAAACTTGTAAGCTGATCATTCTTTAGTTAAAAGAAAATGCTCTCTCAGCAAGCAAGGCCTTGGTAAATATAGTACCTGTTGTTTGAATGAATCAGTGGATTGATGGGTAAATTTATTGTGGCAGACTCAGGTAAACTGTGCAATTCAGCTCAAAATACCTTTAATATGCATCCATTTTGAACTAGGCACTATGCTAGGCCCTGGGGAAATCAAGTTGAAAGGGCAAGGCTCCAATCTTTAGACCTTTACTCTGGTGGGAGAATGCCACTAATACAGAAGCTCATTACCAGATGCTATGAGCTAAGTTTTAAAGGTAGACAAAGGCTGCTTTGGGAAAAGAGAGAGTAGGGCCAGGAGTCATGACCTAAATTTGTCAGACAAAGTGAAAGGATCTGGAGAGGACTATTCTAGTCAGATGGAACAGAATGAAGAAAGGTGTGAAATCCTGCAGCATGTTGGGGAAACTAAAAATGGCAGTAGTTTCTGGAATGAGAAGACAGACTTGCTGAAGAGGAAGAGAAAATAATGGGAGATGAGACTGCAAGTCATTGAGGGCCTCATAAATCATGCTGAGGAGCCTGGGCTTTATCTACAAAGATGAGGGAGAAAGTATTCTGGTAGAAAATGGAAGACAGAGCCAAGAAGACAATGAGGGAGTCAAATCATGTCTCCTACTACAATTATTGATGATAAAGGTAGGTCTTTCATCACAACATGAAAACCAAGAGCCATCCTTATACCCACACATTGTTCTATTACAGAATTAATAAGCAAAGCAATGTGGACAAAGAAAGGGAATATAAAAAAATGAAGTAACAAGGGACCAGTTTTGATGCGTGGTTCCAGGAGCCAGGCTCATTATGGCATATTACTGCTCATTTTGTTTTATTAAAATTATGCTAGGCCCACTTTTGAAACTACATCTTCAATGTAATTTAAGTACTCTTATCATCAAATTCTAATAATGAACTTTTTTAAAGGTGGAAGGGGCTTTTTGGAGATAAGTCAAATAAGATTTATCTGATGGATTCCATCTGAAATTTTCCACATTTAAAAATTTTACGTGACATTAAATGTAGCTAAATCTTCCTTAATACAAGCCTATCATGTTACACCTTGTTGAAAAAGAGCTTTCCATTTCTATGAAAGACTGCATTTTGGTGCTTAAAGAGTGTTACCCTCTGTCATACTTTCTGGTTTTCTCCACTTACTTTTCAGTCTATTCTTTTACAATGCTTCTGCTGCTTTCTCCCCTGCTCTTCAAAATCCCTTTCCTATTTATTCCATCTGTTTATGTGTCTCTAAGTCTTTAGGTGTATCTTGAAAAAAGGCCACAAGGCAACTCCATGGATCTCAAAGGCATGAAGAAGGGGGGAAAGCTTCGTGAGTCTTTAAGGGAACTTTATTATAGTCCTCCCTCTTGTCATCTGCCATGGGTAAATTCTACCTGTCCCCCTGCCCCTGCCAATAATATTCTCTCTCCATCCTCCCTCTTGCTTTTATTTAACTTTCTACCTTTTTAAAAGAGTTTAGAATTGAAAATCACAGTCTTAATTCAGGGTTCCAATAAGGTTTCTCAAATGTCCTACATTTTAGAGATTTTCCGCTTAATTCCTAGGCAGACACTGCATGAGGAATATACTTCAACAACAACCTACTATGGGTTGGGACTCTAAGCTCAGCACCTGACAAGTTTTATAATCTTTTCCTTAACACTATGACTCAAGTATTTCTTAGGAAATAAGTGAAATAATAAACAAAGTACCTTAAAACAGTACTGGGTCCCTCATTTTAGCCAGAGAGATATAAATGACCCCTTTTATAACTTATTCAGGTATTTCCCTTACTGTTATGATTGGTATAAAAGAAACATGCAAACACAATTTCTCTGCTTGCTCCACCAGCTTTATGGACATTCAACCAAATACTTTTGTAAAATAAGATCAGTTTCATTGTGCCACCAAAACATTTCTTAAATTCATGTTTCTGTTAAGGGTCAACTTTGATATTTATAAAACGAAAACACATACCAGTTCTGCTTATGAATTCAGGTACTTAATCCACTTGTGGATTTAAAATTTGTGTAGGCAACACAACTGCCCCTAAGAATGACTTGGTATGCAAAGAATTAGCTATTTGTCTCCTTACTGGGGCAACATCTGTAATTAACCACCTGCTCACCTAATTACAGACACGCAGATTAGATATTCTGGAAAGCAATTGGCTTTCCACATTTCAGATTAAAGACACAGATTTACATAATAGGAGAACATTTATTCCATTAATGGCTTCTAATAAATTCACACTCAATTTGCATTAAGGAAAGTCACATTTGGGACCAGAATTTAAACAGTAACTTTTCAAGATTCTCTTTGCTTGCTGTGGAAGCAACAAGAAGCATTGGCCCCACAAGATAAATCCATTTTGAGGGAATATTTAGGGAATAATGTATGTATTCTTGACAAATAAGAACTTTGCTTAGAGCTTGAATGAAATGAGATTATTCTTTCCTTACTCCAAACACTGGCTTTAAAAAACAAAAATAGAATGCACTAGTGTGATTTTGTTGGGTTCTTTGGAATAATATAACTCATCAAACTGTTCATGGTATGAGAAAGACATAGACAGGAGTCCCTAGGCAGGATTGCTAAGACAAAGATAAATTTCATTCACCAAACATTTAATGAGCACCTACTCTGTGCCAGGCATTGCTTTAGATGTGTCAGTGAATAAAAAAGACATAAATCCCTCCCCTAATGGAGCTTGCCTTGAGGTAGTAAAGTAATAATCAGAATAAATAAGTAAAATATATAGTATTTGGACAGTAATTGCTAAGAGAAATAAATAAAGCAGAAAAGAGATATGAAAATTCAGAGTGGGGGACTGGGGTTAAATTTCAGTGGGGATGGCCAGAGTATGCCTCTCTGAGAAGATGATACTTGAGTAGAGATAACCCAAAATGAGAAAGCAATCCACACAGGTATCTGGAGAGAAAACTTTCCAGTCAGTACAAAGACACTATTTGAGACAGTGCTTGGTACATGGAAAGATAATCAAAGAAGCCAGAGTGATGTGGAGAGCAAAGCCATAAGAAAGCAAATAAGAGAGGTAACTAGAAAGGAGGCAGTTTATGGAAAACCTTGAAAATCACAGCACAGACATGATGTTTACTTTGGGTGAACAGTCTTAGGGGACTTAGTAGCATAGTGTCTTAGTTTTCCAAAACCGTTATCATAAGTACCACAGACTGGTTTGACTTCATGGGAATTTATAGGCTCGTGTTTTTGAGGCTAGGAGAAGTCCAAAATTGAGGAATCAGCAAAGCAATGCCTTCTCCCACAATCTGTAACATTCTGGTTCTGGCTGCTGGCAGGGGAGCTCCTTGGCTTGGAGCCCTGCCCTTTGGTTAACTTGGTGACATACTCTCTCTTTCAGTTTCCACTGACAACCAGTTTCTGGCTCCTCCCTGTGGCTTTCTCTGACCATGTCTGAAATTTTTTTCCTGCTTATAAAGGACTCCAGTAACCCAGATTAAGGCCCATTCTCCCTCAACTGGGTCACAACATCACTAAAATAGCATCTTTAAGAGGTCCCACTAAAATGGGTTTACACCCATAGGAATGTGTATTAAGATTAAGAACATGTCTAAACTTGGGTACATAATTCAACCTACCCCACATAGGCAAATAAATGATAGGCTGTGAATTTTTAGGAATTTAGAAATTGAGGTATCTTAGTTATGACCACTGTAAGTAGTCCATTTTAAAACGAGAAAATCAAAACCCATAGCAGCTGGGATTTGCCCAGGTGTAGCTGGTAAGGAGCCGAGTTGGGACTCGAAGCAAATTCCTTAATTCAATCAGTTATATTGACTCAAAGTTTCATGAACAAGATTTAGGAAGAAGTGTGTCTTAGCTTCAAGGAGACCAGAGATTGATTCTGATGAGTTTAGAATACCTGACCCTAAGCGGAACAACCACATTAACAAAGTGTTGGGGAGAAATGGAATTCCCTAACATTGTGTTTTGATCTTGATTTTCGCCAGTATTTCATTTATTGAAAGTCTTTATTCAGAGCATGTTCCATGAGCAAGAGTTCAAGTGGTTAAATTGATGTGTACTTACATTTTCTTTTTGGAGATTAATTTAGGATTGTCTGTAAAATTGGTTTAGGGAACATATAATACTCTTCTGAGATTTGCCTATATGAAGTGCATCTGTATTTTGCTTTTGTGGTGTATGAGTTTAAGCACAGGCCGGGCTTCAGGGCAAAAATGTTCTATGGCCATTTAGTTTAGGCAGGTAAGGCTTGAAACTAATTAAGTTGAGAGCATGAGTTCCTCCCCATATGGGCTTGCACCTTGGCCTCATCTGAGCTGCGGAATGCATCCCAAACTCTGGCCAACTGTCTTGGGAATGCATGCTGTTAGTCATAAAAAGGGCAGAGCCCCACAAATCAGTTGCTGCTGGTGGAAAAAAATTGTTCAGAGCACATGCTGTACTAACAGTGGGTCAGCAGCAACCACTTAATACTCATGGGAAACCCATCGATTAGTCTCACATTGGGGTGCATCTGGTTATTTCCCTGGCTCATGGCAACAAAGGCAGATGAAGAGCAATTTTGTTTTTTGGTGTGAGTGTCTCTTTATGTTTGCGGGGGCCTCTGCTGAGAGTTTCTCTCTTTGTGTGGGAGTATGCACATGCTCTAATCTAGGATGTGATCGAAAAAGACTTCTTTTTTTGTTGTTTGTTTTTCCTCTGTGCTGTTCTTGAAAGGCTGAGTCCAGCACAATTCTCATGAATTGCCCTATTCACTCTATTAGGCATTAGAGCTTTTGAATTTGGAGCATAAACTTAAACGCTATAATATTGACAATCAGTATGTTGTTATTAAGTTTAGAGTCTACACATTTGCCAAGACACTATGCTTCGTTTCATGCTGAAAGGACAAATTTTGAGAGACCAGTTCTAAAATGGCATAATCGATGAATCATCTAGGCTACAGAATAGGAGGCAGTATGTTGTAGAGGCAAGGCAAGAATACTCACTCTAGCTCTAGTTTCTGTTATGCTGCTAACCAGTTAGGTTACCTTGAAGATTGAGTTTCATTTCGGTAATAACTGCTTTAGGCAAGGTGTTTCCTTCAAAATCTAAAAAGTTTCTAATTTGTTTACTTCATATTGAGTATCAAAATGAAAATACGTATTTGAAGTCAGGATAGGTGAGTTGTGGTTAAAACAATGGGCGTTGACCCCTGACAGAACTGTATTCTAAGCTTGTCTGCCCACTTATTGTGTTGTTGGGTGAGCTTGTGTAATTTACGTATCTTTAAACCCATCTTCTCGTTTGTAAAGCAAGGATGAAAATAGATAAACTATTTTTGGGAGGACTAATTTAGGTAACATATACTTAGGTGAATGACACATAATGTGTAGTCTAAAATGTTAACTATCATTATTTAAATATCTACCCATTTATATGATTCTATTACTGTCCATTCTATTAGTATTGTAAAAATAACTGCAAAATGTTCTTCACATAAAAAGTAAATCTTCCAAAAAGAAATATGTCATACTTTGAGAGACAATAAAGATACACCCATAATGAAATAGCTCCTTCACTGATGCAGAATGCCTGAAATTCTTGCATCAGCAGGTACCTTTTGCACTAACAGGACACTGAAGAAACGATCCTAATATCAGAGAGTCACACAAGCATTGTTTGCTCCATTGCCTGTAGGAAGCAAGGTCTTGGGGGACTGTGATCAGGCCAGGTAAGTGTTGAACAGAGGAGAGGTGAGTAGGTGAGTACAGAGAAGCAGTACGGAACCCAGGTTGGAAGGGAAAGACCTGGCAAAGCACCATCTTGGGGAAGTTGTACACTGTCAGCTATAGCCAGGTATATGATGTGGGGAGGGATGAGGAGTAGAGACACATAAAGATGGGTGAACAACTCCAAAAATACCAAGGTCACTGAAGGCCAAGTAACATGTGATAATGCACCTGCTTCCTTAGCAATAGCCACGCATAGATGGGAGTAGCAGTTATCTCGGGTTGAGTCATTTTTCTCAGTAATGGTCAGTTTTGAAAAACAGAAATTCTTGGACTTAGAATAAACTCAGAAACCAGGATCTGCTCATTCTGAATAGAATCATGCACTTGTTAATTTTAAAGTCAAATAATATTTTCCTCTAGGGTTTTTTGATGGGCATAAAGCAATTTTTCTCACATTATCATTTTTCCTCTTATAACCTTTGCATTTCCTTGAATTATAATGTGAATTTCATCATACAGCTCTCTCTTTCAGTCTTAATGGCAGCTTTACAATAGAACATTCTTATTGCTTATTATAATTCATTAACTTAGCATTTTATAAACATAATATTGTAAATATTAATTTGGAATTCAGGGAAGGAAAAAATAGCAATCTCCCATAAAAAATAATTCATGGCATCTGATAACTCATTTTAACCACTGAAGAACCTGACACTGAATCAGCCTCCTTCCCCAAGAAGAGAACTTATAAAAGAATCAAATAACTGATCCGTGGATGTGTGGAGGGTGGAGGTTATTAAAGCTTGTTTTAAATCTCACTCTCATCTTGGCCTATTTGCACAGCATCAGTAAGCTTGGATTCTGGCAGCCACAAAATAAGTGTATCAGTAACTTATGATAAAATGATGGTACTGTATCAGGACCATGAGTAGGTATGCTGAGAGTCCCAAATCAACTATGAAAATTGGTATCTGAATATATATCTGGCACACCTAAGACCTTAAGATAGTTAACCACAAACTGCTATAGCGAGTGCCTCCCTATCCCTATTCTGGGTCAATATTTTTGAATAAAGTCGATGTGACAGAGTGTTAGTTGTTCTCCAAAAATGTGTTTCTTTTTCTTCTTCTCCTGAGAACACAGTACATGATATGTTTCAGTTGGGTATGACCATGTGATGCAGTTTAAGCCAATGGTAGGTTCATAGAACTCAATTAATACCATTTCCAAGTCTGGGCCATTAAAATCTGTCTACACTTGCTCTTTTATGTTACTCATCCCTTTCTACTGGCTGGAATGAACCTTACCCTAAAGCAAACTGGGAAAATAAGGTGGAAGAGTTTTCATCATTCTAAGTCACTGAATGAAAGCTTGGAAGAAGGCTCCTCTGCCAACCTCTTCACCTATTTGTTCTGCTAATGTGAGGAAAATAAATTTATTTATTGTGTTTGAGCCATTATACATTAACTGGCTTTTTTTTCCCTACAGCAGTTGACATATCTGAAGTAGTACAGTGAATATTGCAGGTTGAAAAATACCGTGTTCCTCTATGAAAGACCCTCAATGGCCAACTTGTTACAGGGAAGATCCTGAACACAAGGACAGGGCCTCATGTTGATCCAAGAAGCATTGGAACATGAAAAAAGAAATTAGCCACTGCTTAACAAAATCTATCCAAACTTGTTCCCTGGAAATGTATTTTCCAGGGAACAAGCTACAGAAAATGTATTTTCATAAGTTCACTTGATCATTTTGTGAATTGAGGGGATTTTTAACAGAGGAGGAAATCACTGAAAATATATACAAATAGAATCTGCTGGGGAAAGTGTAACATAGTTATTTAAGAGAAAAACAAGTATGCAGAGACAAGGGGAAAGAATATTAGACATGTATGTACTTTTGTATTAGGATTCCATACCACACACTCTCAGAATTGCAGGGATTGTAAAGGACAACATTGGTCATCTAGTTTAATTTCATATTTGAGGTTCAAAATAAGTATACAATAAAGAAGCTATTACATCAGTAGGGTGAGGGAGGGATTTTTCTAATGACAAAATATATCTTTTAAAAAGAAACAAAGGAAAAAGAATAAAGTTCTAACAGTGAAGATTAAAATCTGTTCTGTACTCATTTAAATCATTGGCTTTATAGAAGATATTATTTATTCATTGGAGATAATGTGTTTATACAACCAGCACATGCCATGAAAAGCTAAGCATTATTCAAAATAGAAAGAGATATTCTTTTTTAGATGGACACCATCATTGTTATAGTCTTTTACTGAAGTTCTGAGTTCTATATATTGTTATGGCTAATAAAGGAAATTAAGAAGTTACAGAGAAGACGACCTAAAATGATGAAAGGATAAACAGGTAAACACTGAAGAAACACACACACACACATACACACATGTATATTCATACTCTCTAATGGCATATTTCTGAAACATTTTTTTTTCATTAAAGAGTATGCTAGAAAAGAGAGATCATGACTTATTTCTTAATATCTGATTTCTACCCCCTTCCTCAGTGGAGTCTAAATCAAACCTGTATTTTCTTGCATTTCATTTCAATTGCACAGGGAATCTGTTGTAGAGGGAACATTTTCTGTTTTACTTTCTGTTTATTGCCACAGACTTAACCTGTTATGACTTTTCCAAATTTAACACTTGGCATTTTGTTCTTCTCCTAATTGTCCCTGTAGTCTCTTTGGCTGGATATTATGGACCTTATATCCTCAGGCATATTTCTGATAATCATTAGTCAAAAAACATGAGTTGCTGAATTTTCCAAGTCAGAGTGAAACCTAGTCCTTTGGTATCATTTAGACAGAAGAAACTGCAAATTCCTAGTAATTAATATGCTCTAACTTGAGCTAAGAGGAGAATCTTTTTTAAGTAATGATATAAAAAGTATAAATACGGTGTTGACTATATTTACAAAATTTATATGTAGGAATTAACTTTTCTTTTCCCTTGCCTAATATGGTATACATTTCATTTTTTTTAAATTAAGATAATATCTTTTTAAAAGATAAGTACATTTATCTGGGCATTTAATCAGTTTTTAGAGGACATTTTATGGGCCCTATTAAAATCAATGTCACCAGTTGAAAATATGAAAATACTCCATTAAAAGAGGACTAATGAAATGTGTACAAATCCTTACTAAATAAAAGGTAGTTGTGATTTTTGCTGAATAGTACCTGTATCTCCTAAGCAACTTCCAGAACAAAACAGAAGAAATCTGTAATGGACAACAAATGTTGTGATTTAGCGTGATCAGTTCCCTTACTTATTTGAAACACAAAGCTGCTGCTTCTTTTTTTTTAACATTAATATGGGGAGGTGGTCCTTCATGTTTCCTGGGATTATCCAGGGTTCTTCTAAAATGAAATTCTGATTGTACTGTAATTTACACCCCTCAGAAAATACTGTGAAAATAGGTACTCTTTACAGAAAACTAAAAAGAACATCATCAGTCTGGGCTTTTTGTACACCAAAGGTGAACTGTACACTTAGAAAAAATGCAAATGAAACTAGTACCTTTGTAGTCAACCTTCTCTGACTTAATGTATTCAGTAGAGAAGTTACTCTTCAAATTGTTTTCGTAATCTAGCGGTCTAGCTTGTATTTCCTTATTGTCGATATGCTTGTGTAGGATCTTAAAACTGTTTTCCTATCATTTTAGGTGTATATGTGTCTATGCCTCTCAATCAGAAAACCTTCCTAAGTTCATGAAAGCAGAAACTGTTTTTTCCGTTTCCTCATACCCTCCTGTACTCCTGCTCTTTTGAGTTGCATATTTATTACTGTTGGACAAAGAAACTGGTAAAAAAAAAAAAAGTGTGTTCAGTGCAGCACACAAGGAGCCATGGGGGTTACAAAGAAGTAAAAGTCATAGACCTTCATCTGAAAAATTGTCTCTGGTGGCGGACTTGGCCTAGTGGTTAGGGCGTCTGTCTACCATATGGGAGGTTCCCGGTTCAAACCCCAGGCCTCCTTGACCCATGTGGAGCTTTGCCATGCGCAATGCTGATGCATGCAAGGAGTGCCCTGCCACGCAGGGGTGTCCCCCATGTAGGGGAGCCCCCCAAGCGCAAGGAGTGCACCCCGTAAGGAGAGCTGCCCAGAGCGAAAGAAAGAGCAGCCTGCCCAGGAATGGCACCAAACACACGGAGAGCTGACACAAGATGATGCAACAAAAAGAAACACAGATTCCCATGCCACTGACAACAACAGAAGCGGACAAAGAAGACGCAGCAAATAGACACAGAGAACAGACAACTGGGGTGGGGGGGGAAGGGGAGAGAAATAAATAAATCTTAAAAAAAAATTGTCTCATATGAAAAGTTAGCTGATGCAACAATGTAGTATGTGATGGACAGTATAAAAAATAGATGCTATGGTCAACTTTCTCCCACTCCCACTCCAGAAGGTCCCAGGATAGTTTCCCAATGCCTCCTAATGAGAATACAACAGACACCGAAGAACACACAGCGAATGGACACAGAGAGCAGACAATAGGGGGAACAGGGGAACGGCAGGTAGAAATGAAGAAAAAAGGCTAAAAAAAATAGATGCTATATCAGATACAGGACATTATGGTGACTAGAAAAAGCTTTCAGGAGTAAACGGACTTGATCTGATCCCATACACTCTCAATATAAGAAGTGAATTGGTAAAGAAAAGTAGAGAAAGAACAAATGGTGACATCAAAGGGCAAGGACTGGTGAGAATGGTTTGTAGGAGAGGGCTTTTTTTTTTTTTAAGCATATGTGTCAGTAACAATTTTCAGAGTCCCTGTTAAATCCTCTTGGTTGAACTCTGAAGACATACATGGAAACATGCTCCTTCAGATAATACATCATGGATTGGCAAAACTGAACTTAAAAAACTACTTTCTTCAGTGGTACTTGATGCTAAACATAATGAGAATTTTCACTATCATCTTTCTACCCCATTTTATTTGAACATACTTTCCTACTTTCCAATATTAGTTTTCAGGATTATACCATTTGACTTCCATGATTTCTAATTAAAGGTGTTATACTTAATGGATATTGAGCTAAAAACTCTTTTTCTAATTTATAACTTTTTAATACATCTTGATCTTGAAATAATTAATGGCTATCTCCCAACACTTGAAATCCATGGCCTCTTTTCAAAACATCTTTCTATTTTCCTGGTTCTTAAGTCTTGTCTGGAGATTTCATTTTCATAGGAAAATACAATTAAAATTTTGGGGAAAATTAGCCAAAAAAAACCCACCCCAAAATAAAACAAAACAAAACCCATGTCCTGCATCATTCAACAGTGAATATAGAATAAAACCAACATGGCAAAGAGACAGCTATAGTAGTTAACTGATTGGAAGAACAATTAAAGCATGTATTTCAAGAAGAAATAGGAAAGAGTGAAACTCAGAAAGGAGTGAGGAGCAAAGAATTTGTTAATCATGTGCAGATTTAAAAATAATGGCTAACTACACTCTGAGAAAACAGAAGAAAGGAATATATAACTTTTAAAACTAGAAAAGGGGGAAAAATCAAAATGTCTCAAATAACTCAAAAATTTTTTAAAAATTTAAAAAAGAGAGAAAGGAGAAAAGAAGCATGGGAGGATAAAGCTCTTCCAAATCTACTTTACTCCTTCCATATTCAGAATACCACCTTCATTTCAAATTCAGAATATCACCTTTTCCTCCCTTGGAAGGATACTTGTGTTCCTGAGAGATACTGCGCATATGGGACAAATATGTTTTGGGATTAAAAATTTGTTCTGAATTGGACATGTGAAGGTGATCAAAACAGTGGGATAGTTCAATCGCCCTCTAGGGACTTATGAATGGAGTTTAAATGAGAAGTCAGAGATGAGTTATGGGAATCATCAGCACAGAGAATGAAAGTAGAAGTTGTGAGATTTCATAAGCATCCTGATATGGTGTATACAAGGAAAAAAAAACTTGCATGGTCAAATCTTGAGGCATGCTTATAATGAGGGAATAAAGATAAATGAAAAAGTTAGAAATAAGCTAAGAAAAAAGCCAGAGAACCATCAAATTTCTGATTGTGAGATAAAAAGACAAAGTTTTAAAATGAATAGGGGGATCAGTACCAAATATATCAGAGAATCATAAAGGAATAAAACGTCATAGGATTTGCTGAAAAAGTCAATGTGGTTGGGTAATTTGTCCCTGAAATTCAACTGTTTCAATAATTTATCTTTCCTAATGACTAGAGATGAAGCTATTGTTGAATATTTTCATTTTGACTAAAAATTACTACAAATAGCAAAGAATAGGCAAGTAAAGAGATTTCAGTTACTTGTTAGGTGGTAAATAGGTAAGAAACAAAATATAAACACATTTTGGGTCTCACAACCTCAAAAATAATATGCATTTCATTAGAATGAAATAGAAATAAAACCAAAAACACCCCACAGGGTTTGCTATTAGAAAATTTGAATTACAGAGACCTGTGCTCTATCCCAGCTATGAAATTGGGAAAGTTCCTTAATTTATCTGAACCTTGCAGGTAAAAAAGAACCTAACTTACAGAACTTTTGTGTGTTTTAAATGAGATGAAAGTTGAAGATTACATGGGTAAACTGAAAAATGCAAATATATGCTAATTTATATGATCAAGGGGAGGACTTGTAAATGATAATACACAGAAGGAGGTAAGAGGCATGTTTACTAGAACTTTGTGTGATACAAAAAATAACCAGGGCTCTCCC
Source organism: Dasypus novemcinctus (assembly GCF_030445035.2). Lineage (NCBI taxonomy): Eukaryota > Metazoa > Chordata > Mammalia > Cingulata > Dasypodidae > Dasypus > Dasypus novemcinctus. The sequence continues at coordinate 40,401,709 of NC_080683.1, read as the reverse complement.
ATCATCTCTGTGACCAACCAGACATTTCTAAAACTTTCTACAGAAATTGGTCTCAAATAATTAAAGCAGATTTATTGGGAAGGGAAATCTGGTAATGAGACAGAGTTTGGGAAATAAATTCAAAGGGAGTATTGATAGTGTGTTTCTGTACCAAAAAGAATCCTTCGATTACATTTCTTTTTCAGATTTTGTACAATGTGAAGATTCTGAGAATAGTAAAAAGACATCAACAGCTGTAGTCCAATAAAATGTTTCCACCTTTTATCTGACCCCAACAGGCATCTGATGTTAATTCACATGGGACCAAAACTAGGAGACTGAGGAGTGGGTGTAACCTGGGAAGCAATCAATTAACAGCAAGTACATAGCTCTTTTAAGAATAAAACTTTATTTTATGCTCTTCAATTTGTAATACTTTTTCAGCTCATCAATAATGATTTCTCAGGCATTTTCTGTTCAATATGCTCTTCTTCCACTGATCTTTTCTTTTTCTTTTTCAAGCACACTCTTTTTTTTTTTAACTCTTTTCACCTACATTTACCAGTAATCCTTTCATTTGTGCTAATTTCCTTCTTCACTATTTCTTTCTTTCTTTTTTCTTTTTTTATCTCGCCATCCCCTTGTCACCTGCACGTGCTCTGTCTGCTCTCTATCCACTCTATCCACTGCATGCTCTTCTGTGTCTACTTGTCTTCTCATCTTCTCTTTAGGAGGCACCGGGAACCAATCCTCAGAACTCTGACGTGGGAGAGTCACTCAGTCGCTTAAGCCACCTCAGCTCCCTGGTCTGTGGCGTCTCTCACAGTCTTTCCTCTGCATCTTCCTTTGTTGTGTTATCTTGCTGCACCAGCTCAGCTCTCCTCAGGGCAGGTTGCCAGCTCTCCTTGTTGCACCAGCTTGCCTTCACCAGGAGGCTCCGGGAATGGAACTGGGGAGCTCCCATATGGTAGATGAGAGCCTAATCACTTGAGCCACATCTACTTCCCTTCCTGTTTCTTAATCCCCCTTCTTTCTTTCATGCTGTTCTTGGACTTCCTTATTCTACATCATTCTCTTTCACTTTTTTGTTTTCATCTGCATCACCTACAATTTTGAAAAGTGCCATTAGGATATACAGGAGCTTATTTAATTCCATATACATACACTAAATTCCTACCCACCACTGGTAGGCAGGGTTTAAATTTTTGTTCTTTCATATATTTATTGTGTGGTTTTGGCCAAGTTACTCACTTTCTCTATGCTTCAGTCTACTCATCTGTAAAATGAAGATAATTCCTACCTCTTAAATTAGGATATAAATTAGTATATATATAATATATATAATAAATGAATATATATTAATTTATAATTAATAATAGATAACATCTATAATTCCCTTTGTTTTTGTTATCTATTATTAAATGCTCCAGGCACTTTGTTGGGGAGAATTTGAAATCTAGTAGTGTCCCTGAAAGGTTAATCATTTACCATAAGAATAGGCTAAATGAAATGCAGACCACATGGAGATGGAATTCATAACTCATAGCAGGAAGACTTAGATGGACCTAACTGACTGCTAATTTAGCAACCAGGAGTGGGAAGATATCTCAGGTTGATCTTTAGATGTTTATAAAGGCCAAGTATTCTGATGCTAAAAGAAACATATAGTTATAATTAATGTGAAATTGGGGTATGAAGGCCCCAAATTGGAATAACTAAGTTCGCTGAAGGTGGTACAAAAATAAACAATTTAAACAGTACCAAACTTATGCTGTGAAAAAAACAGTCTGGGGAGAACATAACACCATTCCATTTACATTTTTATTGTGTGGCTGGTTGAGAAACTACTAAGAATAGATTGCTTGGCTTCAAGCCTAGATCAATGATTCCTGGAGGGTTTTGGTGTTGTTGTTTTTTTTTCACTTTTCCTTTAGTGGAGGTTTGGGTTGGGGGTGAGTCTATATCTACTATATGATTCACCACGTGGCAGAAAAAAGATTTTAGATAAAAGTTCTATGATTACAGTTACTATACATTAAAGGCAGGAAAGGACACTTAAAATTACCAGTATTATTCCTGCAGAATAAATACTTGTCTTCAAATCATGGACCACAGCTCTCTTCACTTAAACTGAGGCTTTAAATTTTAATAAATGACTCTGAGCTGTGGATTTTGTCATTTTGGCTTCGGGGCATCAAGTCTTTAAGTAAAATTGATATGGCGTAGATACAGAAATCCATTTTACTTTCAAATAATGGGAAGGCTCTTGGATACTTTTTCTTATGAACAGACAAGTGACAGTGAGCCAAAGATGTGTCTTAAATACTGATAAGAAGCACAGAGAGCTCACAGTCATCCTGTACTTTTTATAGACAGAGTATACCTTACCTACAATTTCTCACTGGAAATGGAATAACCAGGATTTTTAAAAATTGAGATTTTATCCATATATGAACACATTCTGGTGACTCTTAGCATTCAATTTCTTTTTTCTGTAGGGAGACAACTCCAGTACCCCTTCTGGAATCAGCGTGTGGTGATGATGGTGGTTGTTTATGTAGGAGACCTTCAAATGCATCTGTGTCCAAATGCCATGCCAGAAGGACCACCTATAATCTTGGCTATAGCTCTGCTCTGTGGATCCTGCCTCATACAAAGCCTCAGGCCATTGGAGGACTCACATCAGCAAAGCTTTAAAATTCACAGTGAGAAAATCTGATTCTCACCTTGGTACTAAGGTGTTCTAAATATCAAGAATTTTTGAAAAACATTACACCTAAATAAAAGCTTGATCTTCTTTTCTGGATTAAAGCTAGATTTTCTACAGTAACATAAAAGAGAAGAAGGAAGGTTAAGTTTTTTGAATACTAACATGACCCAACTGATTTTAGTACACTGAATTTAATGTACTTTGAGTGGTTAGTACTATTATCTTCATTTTTATAGCAGAGAATAGTAACACACAGAAAGGTCAAATGACATGTTTGAAAGTCATTGGATTAGAGGCTGTTTGTCCGACTTCAAATCCTATTTTCCTCACTCTGCAACATTATGGGCTAGTGGCTCTTTTAATCCATTTATTCATGTTCCACAGAATATTCTTCCACCTTATTGTAAATTCTATGTTGGCAAAGGCTGAACCTTAAACTTTTTCTGTGCTCTCCATTGAGGGTACATTAAGAAGTCATGAATTAAGATTTGTTTGGGGCAGCGGACTTGGCCCAGTGGTTAGGGCGTCCGTCTACCACATGGGAGGTCTGCGGTTCAAACCCCGGGCCTCCTTGACCCAAGTGGAGCTGGCCCACGCGCAGTGCTGATGCGTGCAAGGAGTGCCGTGCCACGCAGGGGTGTCCCCACGTAGGGGAGCCACACGCACAAGGAGTGTACCTGAGAGGAGAGCTGCCCAGCGTGAAAGAAAGTGCAACCTGCTCAGGAATGGTGCCGCACACACGGAGAGCTGATGCAACAAGATGATGCAACAAAAAGAAACACAGATTCTCATGCTGCTGACAACCACAGAAGTGGGCAAAGGAGATGCAGCAAAAATAGACACAGAGAACAGACAACCAGGGTGAGGGGGGGAGGGGAGAGAAATAAATAAATAAATCTTAAAAAAAAAACATGGATTGCTTAAAAAAAAAAAAGATTTGTTTCGTTATTGAAAGTATGGGGTAATGGTTTGGATGCCACATATTCACTCTCTAAACACCCTGCTTAAAAGTCACTTCTGTTGCTTCATCACTCAAGCTGAAAACAATATCTTATTCTTTTTGAACTTCCCTTCTGGCCCTTGTCATTTTCTACCTAGCACTATAATGATTTCTATGGGGAAAACAGAACTTTTCTCTCCTTCCTGAATGTAAAGAAGAGGAAAAGAATATGCTGTAAAACCTTTTTGATCTGTCAAATCAAGGCCTCAAGTAAACTCTAGTTTAATGCCAGCAGTGAACTTTAAAATGACCTAGTCTCTTCTCTTGAAATTTAAATATTTTTAAAATGACATTCATCTTACTAGGCTGGACATTTAAAAAGTCACAATGCCAAATTAAAATCTCAGGTCTAACTATTTCCATTCTCAGTCTACATTCCATGTTTTCTCCAGTTCTACCCTCCCCGCCCCCATGTATTTCTTCCCTCCATTTTATAATTTTTCAGATACTGATTTCCCCCATTACAAGATACTTGATGAAGAGTCAATTTTTTATTCTAGTTTAGTGTTTTCCATATAGTAAGACTCAAAAATGCGACATTAGCAAAATTAAATATTTGTAGTTTCAAACCAAGAGAAATAACCAGTCCATATGGTTATATAACCTGTACCATCATCTTATGGCAAATAGTCTGATTTAGCCAAATGTTCCCGAGTGGCATAAACTGTTGTTTAACCTGACTTATTTCATGGTATTTGCTTAAGGGATCTAGGAACCTAAAACAGTGACTCATCTAATGTCTGTATTTCCCTGCTTTCCTTGCTGCTAGTTGTGACCAACTGACTTAAGTTCTGGCCAATGGGAGATGAGTGGAAATGATGTGGGAAAACCTCTAGTTGTTGTCATTCAAGAGAGTAACATGCCCTCCTCTTCCCTTTTCTATCTTTTCAGTAGCTACTGAAAAGGTGATGGTGGGTCTCAGAGCACTCACTTGGGAACCATGTGATGGCAGTCACATGTTGCAGGTGACAGAACAAAACATCAAAGAAAGCCTAATACCATGGTGATTGTGAAGCTTCCATTCTAGCCTTTGATTTTTATGAGAAAAAAATTTTAGCCCTATCTTTTACGAGAAAGGAAAATAAATGTTGCTCTTATTAAATTACTACTTTGGTGTAGGCTCTGTTACAGGCTGCTGATAAATATAAGGAAACAAAGTAATATCCCTCCTACCAACTCACCCCCCCTCAAAAAAAAATTATACATCGAAGAGAAGGGATTCCTTACCAAAGAAACTGGTTCTCAACAAGCAAAACACTGACTTAAATAAAGCAGTCTATTCTTAGCATGGCAGTCAAAGTGATGTTTCAGAATATTTGATTACATCCTTTTTCTGCTCTAAAGAATGGCTTTCCATTCTACTCTAAGAAAAACACCCTTACAATGGTAATAAGGCCCAACAAGATCTGGCTCCTTGGTACCAATCTGAATTCATCTCTGGCTGTTCTTCTCCATGCCCACTCGGCTCTGACTACATTTGCCACCTTCTGTGGACAGGCAGGATATGCTTCTCCTCAGAGCCTGTGCAGTTTCTGCCTAGAAGGCTCTTTCCTGAAACATGCCCCAAACATTTCCTACAAATCTTTGCTCAAATGGGAGTTTCTCTTTGAGGTCTACCCTAACCATCTTATTTAATAGTAGAAATTTCTCTCTACCTTCAGCACTTCTTATTGCCCTTTTCCTGCTCTGCTTTTTTTTTTTCCCCCTTACAGCATCATCATTTTCTAGCATACTAAATATAATTCACTTATTTATTATAAGTGCTTATTTTCTGTTCCCCTAATAGACGTCATCATCATCATCATCATCATCATTGTGAATATGTATTTTATAATTACTTATGACTAAATTAAGGTTTTCACTATAAACTACTTCATTTAATGCTTGCTATTACTTCATAGAGAAGAAGATTTCTGGATAGCTTAATGGAAGACGAAAGAGTCACTGAAGGTATGTGATTTGTTTGCTGTTACTCAGCTGTCAAGTGACAGAGCTAAGGGGTGAAATGCATCCTTTCCTATCCCAGGTAACCTCTGTTCTCCATCTGAAAGAGAATGATAATGTATAGAGCAAATAAGAGTGTGGACAACTGATGCTTATGATTCTTCTTGAATTTGTAATTCACACTTGTCTAGACATAAGGTGAAAATATGGCTGGGGAAGACTTGTGAACTCTCTAGGCAAGCACATCTTCACTTGGTGGCTAAAGAAAGGGTTACTTTGACTGACTGCATGTATTTAAGACACAGGGAAAATTTCCCACACAGGAGGCTCAGCCTGTGTTTGTGAATGTGAAACCAGAGAAGCATACATAAATGACAAATGACTTGAGTTTTACAAGAGCAGTTATTTCCTTTAGGCTACGGAAAAAAATAAATATTATGGAAGAAAGTCTCCATTTAAGAGTAGAGAAAAGAATATGGTTATTTCTCTTTTAGTATTTTTAAAGTAAGAGAATCTATCAAGACTTGACTATGATTATAAAGGGCATAATTATTATCTGTGGAACAAAAAGCATGAGGGAAATTTTTATTACAGATTTAGACATTATGTGATATTAAGGCTTCAAACCTCAAAAACAATTTTGTGTAGTTTATGGGTCAGACTGACCTGTACAGGATCAACTTTAATAAGAGTCAGAGATCAGAAATAGACTTAAAAAGAGAAAAAGAATACAGCTCAGGAACTGTCATGATAGAAATAAACATGTAATTTTGAACCAAAAAGAAATTTGCATAAAGTGCTATTCACTTCTTTCTTCATACAACAGATGGTGAAAAATCTAGTTTGGGAATTACAATTTAGGAATACCATCTTCGATGACAAATGCTCAGATACAAAGGCAAGAAATGCAAAGTTTGACTTATTTCAAATTCAAGTCAGTTGATCTATGTGCAAATACCAACTAATAGTAGGATGTCAAGCAGGAAATGATCCTGTATTGCTTTACCTTTCCCTTCCAGTATTGAATCAACTAAGATTTCCTGATTTCCTGAAATATGCTAAGGCAAAACCTGGCCAAAATGTGAACTAGAGTAATAATAAATAAAATATGTATTGAGGGTTCATAGTGAATTATTTTAATGCCCCTTTAGAACCTCATTTTTAGGAATGAAATGGGAAAAGGAAGCTCACATTTTAATCTCCCTTTCAATTTTTAAAGGTATGAGATAAAGTGTTTAGGGCATATCATGAATGATGTTTGACCAGTCCATGTGATAACTATACCTGGCCTGAGAGGTTGCTAGAAAATTTATTAATTGCCATGATAATGCCTAATTCCCAATTCAGTGGGAGACACATTTGTAAATTTTCTCTCTTAGCATTGAAACACAATATACTATTAAGTTAATGATAAATAGGTATTTTAATTCAGAAAAACATTTTAAAATCTCCCTACTGCAATGCATATCAATCTGGATACTAAAAGAACAAATTATATACTCTACACTCAAATATGGAGAACATGAAACTTCTTTATGTATATATTTTAGAATTGTGCTTATTTTCTTTGCATTGTCTCAATCCTAATCAATAGTAGTTTTCAGTAAGAAAGTCAAATTCATTTTATTCTTATAAATAAATAAATGTACTTCAGCCCTATAATTGTTTCAGTCTCTTCAAAATTAAAATTTAGTGACCTTTGGGTAATTATTCAGTCATATTTAAACATTCCTTTGATCTCTCTCTCAAAACTTCCTTTCCTTCTATTCTTACCTGATCAAAATCTTTCAGGTTGGAATTCAGGGTATGCACACAAGGGGAGCTAGGTCACATTCTTCATTTGTTGAAAACCTGAAGGTCATAAGTCTGGTTCTGGCTAATTCTCAGTTGGTTTCAGCTGCTGGCTTCTTCACTTCATCTGGCCCATGAGTACATTCAGCTTCTGGCTCTGTGCCCTATTTGATGATTTGGGGGCATAAATCTGAGCACTGTCTACAGCTTCCTGATACTATGTGTTCTCCTGAAGCATGTCCATGACCTGTCCCCACCCTTGATGGGCAGTCTACCCCCTTGCCTGTATGGAGTTCCTTTGCATCACTGGGCAGCACCTTGGTGTCCCAGCTTGCACCTTCACTATCTCAGGCCCAAAGAATATTCAGAATCTGCATCATGTTCATTTTGACTTTTCAGGAAACTGGGGAAAAGGCGATTTTTAACCTTTATCAATTTATTTTTCCAATCTCTAATTTCCCTAAGGTCATTTAATGAACTTTCAAGGTGTTGTGGGAACAGATTTGGAAGTGTTTGCAACCGGTAAATTCTAGCAATGCTAATCCCCCAAGTTCCTGAAAATCTGAAATGTGCCAGGCAGACATGTCCAACACATATTCTCATGAATGGAAACAGGGAAGTTTAACTTATCTTAATTTGCTCCTCATCTACTGTTTTCAAAAGTTTCTCTTCTCTCTCTATCCTCCAACCCAATCCCACTTCTCTATACTCTCATTTTTTCCCAGGGGCAAACCTCAGTAAATCAGTTCTGCCTCATATTTAACCAGTGAAGAGAACAGTCAGACTGGAAAAAAGGTTCTTTAATTTATAGCTGAAGAATTTAACCCTTATTATTTTCAACCTGGACATCACTTTACAGCAATCCAGCACACATGCCCTAGAGTTTGAAGGGCCAAACTCTAAGGGCAGAGGAGAAAGGGAATTTCCCAATGATATGTACCTCTTCATGTTTGTAAGGCCTTAGAACTCAGCCAGTCTTATTTCATATTTAGATATAGTGGCTGAGACAAACAGCATAGGGAAATACAAATGAAAAGAGGTGGACTTGATTTTGGCTCAAAATAGTAGTCACAACACAAGTTTCTTCATCCCTTCATTGCACCTCCAAATCACTGAAATGACATGTACTGGGAAGCAGACTTGGCCCAGTGGATACGGTGTCTGTCTATCACATGGGAGGTCCATGGTTCAAACCCTGGGCCTTCCTGGCCTGTGTGGAGTGGGCCCACGCACAGTGCTGATGTGCTCAAGGAGTGCTCTGCCATGCCAGTGTGCTCCCCCAATAGGAGTGCCCCACGCACAAGGAGTGCGCCCCCTAAGGAGAGCTGCCCAGCGTGAAAGAAAGTGCAGCCTGCCCAGGAATGGCACCACACACACGGAGAGCTGACACAACAAGATGATGCAACAACAAGAAAGACAGATTCCCATGCCGCTGACAACAGAAGCGGACAAAAAGAACACACCGCAAATGGACACAGAGAACAGACAACTGGGGCGGGGTGGGGGAGGGTAGGGAAGGGAAGAGAAAAAAAAATAACGGATCCTAAGTGCCAAGTAGAAATTTTGAGGACATATACAACTGCAAATAGGATGATGGAAAAACCAGAACAGCACAAACCGCCTTCTAAGAGAGAAGTATTTTTGATTTTAAAGTGCAGAGAAATTCTAGAGTCATTAAAAAAAATTAAAAGATTGTTGCCCATCTTCCTCTTTCGACATATATAAAGTAATCCAGTTAAGGCCTGAGAAGTCTCTAAAGAAAGTGCATGATTTGTTTGGGAAGGACTCTTTGTATGAGTTTGGTTGCTGAAGAGAGAATTGAAGCGGGGGCTATGGGAAACTTATACTTCCACAAATTACATAGAAGAAAGACACAGACAAAGAAATGTAGTATGTTCAAGAGAGACATTAGCTTGGTAATTGTGTGCTTTGTCTGCTTGTTCTTGCCTATGTACCCCTGAAGAAGGCTGCCTGTTAACACTTCTGTCTGGTTACACAAATAATACAGTCAGCCTTCTTCCCGGAGGCTCTAACTGGAGGAGAAACAGACCTGCATCATACAAAGGAATCCCTACTGTCAGCTGTCAACATACTAAAAAACACATCCTTCACCCATCAGTATGTACTAACAACAGAGGATAGCAAGGCATTTGGAGAAAGATATTGGCAAAAAAGAAACACACCAAGAAATAGATAGAGTGACAGAAGCTAGAGGAAATAGAAGTAATTAATTTAAGGGAAACAAAAAACTTCAAATTCTTCTACTAATTGTTTTCTTCAGGAAAATTTGATGGCATAACTGCAGAAATGAAAAAAAGGAATAAGCTGCTATGTAGAAGGAATGAGTCAAAAAGTGATAAAACATTCTTGAAATTTGAAATTATAATTGTCTTAAATGTAAAAAATAACACATGATCTTCCCAATAAGAGAATGGAGATAACTGAACACTGAATTAGTGATCTGGAGGATAAATACCTAAAAATAATTTATTGCTTAATATGAAGTCCTTTAAACTTCACACCATCCCTAGATTGTAGTTATTATTATTCTCACTTTCTAGATGAAGAAACACAGACACAAGAGATTAAGTAACTAGTCCAAGGTCATAGAACAAGTAAGTGGTCGATAAAGAATTCTGACTTGTCAATGTAATATAAAAAGGATCAAAATTTGGAATTAGGAAAGGGAAAATTAGACAAATGGAAAGATCCAGAGTACTTCAAATATCGTACAGGAATATTAGGGAGTATGAGAAAATGAGGGTAACAGTCAAAGAAATAATAGAAGAAATATTCATTGGGTTGAAAAAAGATCAAAATCTTTAGCTACTTGGGAGTTATTATTAGAAAATTGAAAAAAAAAGACCCACCTGGATATATATTTCCAAAATTCAAAGATAATGAGAAATTCTAAAAGATTGTGGAGAGTTAAAAATACCTCCAAAGTTTATAGGGAACACAATTTAACCCTAGAAGTTTATATTCAGGAAGTATTGGATGAAAATGCAAAAGAAAGAGCCCTTAGATGGAAACTAGCACTTCCAAGTCCTCTCTGTCCAAAATCCTCCAGAGGTCCCTATTTTACTCCAAGAAAAACCTAAAGTCTTACAAACTCCCACAAGGCTCTCAACACTTTAGATCTTATTGTTCTCATATACTAAATTTCTTTTTTATCACTCCACTCTGCTCATACTGGCCACTGACCTACTCTAAGAAAATGCCAGAGACTTCCATTTTAGACCTTTGCAGTCCCTCTTCCTGGAACTGTCTCCCCAGCTATGCACATCACTCACTTCTGTGAGATATAGACTCAGGTCACTTTCTCGGTGATTCCTTCCTTAGCCACTTTATTTATTTTTAAAAGATTTATTATTTATTTATTTATCTCACCACCCCCTCCCCCTGAGTTGTCTGTTCTCTGTGTCCATTCCCTTTGTGTTCTTCTGTGACCGCTTCTATCCTTATCAGCAGCCCTGGGAATCTGTGTTTCTTTTTGTTGCGTCATCTTGTTGTGTCAGCTCTCCGTGTGTGTGGCACCATTCTTGGGCAGGCTGCACTTTCTTTCGTGCTGGGCGGCTCTCCTTACGGGGCGTGCTCCTTGCGCGTGGGTCTCCCCTATGCGGGGGACACCCCTGCATGGCATGGTGCACACATCAGCACTGCGCATGGGCCAGCTCCACACAGGTCAAGGAGGCCAGGGGTTTGAACCGCGGACCTCCCATGTGGTAGGTGGATGCCCTATCCATTGGGCCAAGCCGGCTTCCCTCACCAATTTATTTAAATTGCCCTCCTTCATTATTAATATCCCTCCTGCCTACTTTGTCTTTCTCCATAGCATTGATTATATATCAGATCAAGCATATTTTATAATTTATTGATCCTGTTAATTGTTTGCCTCTATCCATTGGAATGTGTTATGTAAGGGTAGTTTTTAAAATCTATTTACTTCACTGTTATATCCCCAGCAGCTAGAATGGTGCCAGGCACATACTAGATGCTCACTATATATTTGCTGAATAAAGTTACACAATCTGTGACACTATGATTGATTTGATAATTTCAGAGCAGAAAGTAAAGGTTTCCAAACTGGGTAAATAAGATTTGTCTTAAGTTGCACTGATATGAAATGAAACTTTTTTAACACTGTTATTTGGTTATATATATGTGTGTGTATGTGTTTACTTATGTCCATACATACATACATATGTATATATAACCTTGATTCTCTACTGAATGTACAAAAATTCAAAATAGTTAATTTATAATTTCCCAGCACAGTGATGTTGGTCCATAGTATGCAAATTTATTCATTTATATGTAGCACATAATAGCTTTCCTAATCAGAAATCTAGAATAATGAAGATCAGCATGGCTAACTATTAGCTGAACACTTCATCAGAAGTCAGTATGGCAGAATCAAGTTGGTTTCAAATGTATTTTTTGTTAAAACAAGACCAGAGGAGAGGCTTTTTATTGGCCTTAAATATAAAAACCCATATAATAAGCCCTGCAAGTCTTAAAATATTGCTTTGCCACCATATAGGCTTGGTCTGATCAAATAGCCTGAATATATTTTCTTATAGCAAAATGACAAACTAATGCATTTTCCTGGGAAAATACTTCCAAGACTTCATCTCCCCTTTATTTTGACTTTATCTGCAGACTTCTACAAAGCTCATAGTGTACTACAAAGCTACTTCTTTGTGAAGTAGGAAATACAAACCTGAAGACTGCAAACCAAATTTAAGCAGATGTACAAAGATATAATAACTGAATAAACGTAGATAATTAAATTTATATTGAAACCACTTTTCCTTATTATAGTCAAAAGTACAGATTTCTCTTTCCTTTCTATGCTCAAGTAAAGAAATTATTAAATACACGCAGTCACATTTCTACCAAATCACACAAGAACGCCATCAACCTGCTCATCGATAAAGTCATCTTTATTACTTATGTATTAAAGTCTAGCAAAACTCTGATTTTCCATGTAATTATTATTGTTCCTTCTTGAAAACAAGAGAGCATTAGATACAAATTCTGTTGTATTATGCTCATCTCCAGTCTTGCATCTCCCATCAAAAGGAAGGTTGTTAACCTACTTTGTTTTATCTGGCTCCTCATGTCAATCCTTACCATTACCATTGACCATAAAAAGATAAAGAAAAGATGCAGGTAGAGTGACTGCCTTGCCCCAAGTCCATCACAGTCTGAATCCAGGTCTTCTAACTATAGCACATGATGTTCCTACTCACCATGTATCCCTAGCCCTTAGCAGGGATACGTAGTGGTTCTCAAACTTCAGTGCACATCAGAATCACCTGGTGGGTTGGTTAAAGCACAGATTGCCGGGTCCCATTCCCAGAGTTTGGGAATCAGAAATGTAAATTCTTGGACCCCATCAGGCTGGGATGGGGTCCAAGAATTTACATTTCTAACAAGTTCTCAAATGATGCTGATGTTGCTAGTCCAGGGGTCACACTTTGAGAAGCACTGCAATATACAACCATATATATACCAGCCTTTAGCAAAATAATGCTGAACTTCCATTTCTGCCTCCAAACCCTCATTCTACTTGCAGCTTTCTCTAGCTCACTTAATAGCAATTCTACTCTTTCAGGAATCACACCAAAGTCGTTGAAGCCATTCTTAAACCCCCATTTCCCTTACACTCTATATCCAATCCTTCTAGCTACATCCAGAATCTGATTCCTTTTCACTATTTGGTGTAGCCACCACGATGGTGACACTGTTATCTCTTACACTGAATCCTGTCTGGTCTCCTTGCTTCTGTCCCTCCCTACCTACAGCCTGTTGTCAATACAGCAGCTGCTGCAAGATTCTTTCAAAATGTCAGTGTGTATATCTCCTCTGCTCAAAATTCTGAAGTTACTCCCCATTTATTCAGCATCAAATTCCAGGTCCTGATACTGGCATAGGAGACCCTTTAGGATCTAGGCTTCTGAGCGCTCTTGAGGTCTTCTCCTTAGAGTCTTCCACTGCTCCCTGCACCCTGGCCATACCTGTCTCCTTGCTCTTCCTGGAGCAAGCCAATGATGCCCTCATAGCGCTTTGCATCACAGCTGTTCCCTCTGCCTGGAATGCTCCCCTCCAGGTGTTGACTCATTTCTTACAAGTCTTTGCTCAAATTGCCTTTCTCAGTGAGGACTTTGAGGACCACCCCCCACCGCACCCCCCGCCCCACATCACCTTGCTCTCCTTTTAATTTTTTCTTAGTGTATATTACTTTCTCTGATGTAAATTGCTTATTATTATGTTTCTTGCTTATTGTCACTCTCTCCCTTCTAGAATATAGGCGTCAAAAGGATAAGATTCTTTGTTTATTTTGCTCATGGATATATTCCAAACTTCTACTATGTGCCTATAGTACACACAAATAAGTGTGTACTATTTGCTGATGAATGAATGGATAATTCTTCCTATTCAGCTAATATTTTCCTAGACTGATAAATTCCATGCTAATGATTTGCTCTTAGAGTCAGACATAATGCTGTCTCTGAAATAACTTTATAGCTAAGTTAGAAACAAAAAATATAATTATCAATAATTTCTGAATTCTCTGGAAATCAGACAGTTCTATGACAGTAACTAACTGATAGAGTATTATTTATATAGTGGCATGTGGACTCAAAATGCTATTAACAACAAGCATTGGCTTAGAGAAGTCTATAATGTAAAGCTCCAGTATAAGCGCATCACAACAGCAGCTCTAATTCTTTTTGCGTGGAATAGCATATGAACAAAATTACAGCTTAACTCATATTTTTAGGGCATATTTATCATACACTCTTCATTTCAAAGAAAAATGATATTTAGAATATTACTACCAAAAGCAAATATAAATCTGATTATTAACCATTAAATAATCACATTCAAGATTTTATACAGTAATGTGTTCCCTTGTAAAATAAGTATATGTATTTACTAAAACCTGAAAGCATATTTCTTTAATAAAGCAGTGGCTTATTTATGGCTTTCTGGTACCAATCTGATTCTGAGATTGTCTGGAGCAGATACTGTGATCTGACACTCTCATCTAAAGCAATCTTTTGTCTACTACTGTAGAGGATGGAGATCTAAAATGTGACATATCCTAAAGGCCCTTTGCAGTTAGGGTTCCAAATGTGACTTAGGTTTCACCAACCAGGTGCACCCAGTTGAGGCCTGTATCTGCAACTGATATAAATGAGGAGAGAGGGAGGGCACCAGGTATCCAATTTATGGGTGCAGATTGTATCTGGGTTTTTACTCTGCTAGTCTGTGACTTTTTCTCTGTGTACGTAGCCCCTTAACTGTAGCAGGAGCAGCACTGATGAGGTGGTGGCCAAGTTCTATGTTGAGGTTTTGGGAGTCCTTTTATAAGTTAAGCCCAGTTGACTCAATAAGCCATTCTGTATCCTATTAATTTATTATTGAACATGAATTGTTTCTTGGCAATTTGACTCTGACCAGTACAGAATCCCAAGACTTGCACTCAGTCACCAATGCATGAGCTAAAAGAAACAGCTTCTAGTCTCCAAGGAGGAGGGCTTTAGAATTATACCTTATCTGGAAGGATTTCAACACTTATTTCGTTCAACCACTTCATTTTATAGGTGATAAAACTGGGAACCAATGACTGCCAAGTTTACTGATAAGAGAGCCATATCTAGGTTCTAGGTGCCCTTGACTAGCTATACAGGTTAATTTTGTTGCTATATCATCATACATCCAGACCTAAAAATGTTAATTGCCCAGTTATCTTTGTGACTTTAGAAAATGCATAAATTGGTAGAAAAGTAAGAAAAACTAGGGAGGAAAATTTGTATGTTGTAATCAGACAATACTTTTCTCATTTTTATGTTTTGAGATAGTCATTTTAGAAATGACTTTACATTTCTAGAAATAAATTTATAATACGGACGTTAGCAATTCATAAAACAGGCAATAGTGAAGAAAAAGTATGTTCTTTGGAGACTACTGCATAATAATCTCCCAAACTTAATTTTAATATAATTCAATAAAACACATAACATGCAGACACAAGAAGACAAGACAATATTAAGAGGGCACTGAAAACTTTGCTTGGATTTCTGGTCTGCTGCCTTAACACTCATAATAATGAAACATTTCCAAACAGGCTGTCCTTGAATCATCACTCTTCTTTCTGAACTTGTTGAGATAATACAATTTTTAAACTAATGTTTACTCTTGCAGTATTAACTATTGCCTCTAAGCATGTGCACCAGTAACTGTGGTGTAATTACAGGTACATTCATGCATACATACATATCCATATTTTTTGCTTACCTTTTTTTCTAAATTTTATTCAGGGAATATGTATTACATTTGCAATAAAAAACATATTCAGTAGTTGGAGGTAGAGAATTATCTCCAGAGCTTTCACTTCTGAAGTCAGCAAGGCTCAGCAGGAAAGCAGGGGCATGTGAGGAAGCAGGCTGTATAGAGGCCCCCCAGCAAAGGACCACGACTGCACTGCCGAGTCCCACTTGGAAGGCACTAACGAGGCCCGCATATCGGTGAGGCCCATCTGTAGGCCCAGCATGCCCACTGCCATAACGTGCTTTCAAAAAGCTCTACCCCAGGCAATGAGGACCTGCCCAAGAATTGTCAGTTTGTTAATGGAAGTTTTCAACCGAATATCATATACCTTCATCTCACCCCAGCAGTGTTAACCTTAAAGAAGGCACAGCTATTGATTAATACTATTCTTTTCAGAAAGTACACCATCTTAATACCATCTGGGGCAAGAAATTGCATTCGGGTTTACTGCAGTCAGGAGAAATAAGCATTCACAATCCCTTATTTTTCTTGATTCATCCTATGGCTTAGATGGACATTATCAAAGACAATCTTATTTCTCACAACTTTGCTTTATGTTTATGTATTAAAAAATAATTTTTATGTCCAGCCTTCTCATAGTCCTATGCAAGTTGAGAGAAGCCTGAAGATGGTTTCTCTAATTGAATTTTAGTTTGTGTCCTTATTGCATAAAAAGATTGGTTAGGGGTGAAAGCAGGTGTGTAAGGGTGGAATTTGAAAATCTTCTTTTATCTAGATGTAAGCAAGGATTCTGTAATTTTCAAGAGTTTTGGAATCCGACAAAGGAGGGGGGAAACTTGGTCCTGCCTTGCACTTTACATTTTCACACCTCGTTTCCTATCTGTAAAATGATGATAATAGCACTTACTTTAGGCCTGTTTTAAGGATTAAATGTGCAGCACTTAGAACAGTGCTTGAGACAGGGTGAGTACTCAGGGAAAAGTAGATTAAAGAAAAAACCTGTTATGTCAAGCTGCTATTGGGATAATCCATTTTTCCTCTCAGAATGTCATTGTAATGGGCCTTTCTCTGGGTCTAGAAACTCCACAGGGCTCATACCCTAGCAATACCTTGGGAACACGGGAGATCAGATAATGCAATCTCTCTTTTTACGTGCACATGGAAGAGAACTACTAACTCTTTATAAGCTCTGCACCCAGGCTGACTCAGGTACTGTGATTAATGGCTGTCTAAACAGACCTAAAGTAATAATCACTCAATTATTTGAAACTGAAAACATTATTAGGAAAAGTCATAAAGATAAAAACTAAGCCCACTATTGCTCACAAATAGGCTTTGAATAAATCCCTTCCCCGAAGCAAAATAATTGACTGATTGTCTCTACTATGTAAGTTTTATCCTTCCTGCATTTTCAGGCCAGAAAATGTAACAAATAATATAAATTTCTGAACTTAGGTAATATGGTGTTATACTTGGTAGTTTTGTACAAATATTTATAATCTACTGAGATGAAAATTTGCTCTTCCCACTTAATTTACCAAGAATTATAAATGGACTGCTATTATGCATTCTATTGTGGTTATTAATTGTAATTGTATTTTATATTTTAGAGCTCGAATTTAGGTTAATTTGTAAAGTCACATGAGGATTCAAACAAGCAGGAATTCTATAGAGAGTAACTGCAGGGAGATGTGTATGTATAAATACACACAGATATGGTTATGGAGATATATGTACATACGAGAAGAATATTTTCTTGTATTTATGTTATGGAAGCATGAAGTATGCTTGCATTGCATACTCAAGTTGTCCCCAAAATATGCTCTCATCTCTTTATTATCAGTCTCCTAAAGAGTTTTGGCCAAAGACTACTTTCCCCAGCCTTTATTGCAATCGGGTGGATCATGTAATTTTGACTAAGTTTTGGTCAATGGGATGCAAGTGGACGCAATGTGAACAGCTACCAAATCACAATTTATACAGAAAATTGCATACTCTTCACTTCCTTTCTTTCCCCTTCTCTGCTGGCTGGGAAAGGTTGACAAATGGAGCATCTGCCTTGGATCTAGAGCCAGAACTTCCATGGTACAGGATGGCAAAGTTGCACTGCCAGCTGGGGGAACCTCGGTGACTTTGTGGACCAGAGCCATTGCCTCTCTCAAAACTGCCCATTTCCCCAGGGACTGTTGACGAGGGAAGAGGAAACATCTTCCTTGCTGAGCCCCTGCATTTTTAGATCGGTTTATTACAGACACTTAATCTATTTCCTAAATATTACAGAGTCCATTGCAATCAGGAGATTTGTGTCCTCAAATGATTTGATAGGTTTTGCCCATGAAAGGATTTCAAACCAATGGAACTATAAATGATCATTTCATGTCAATAGAAAATGACCCATACTCCAACACATACCCAATGTGCCACCAACTGGAAATGATTCTTTCACAATTTCTTTCAAAGTTATTATACAATGGTTTTTGATCCAGATGGCTTACATGTGCTCAACTGTTTTTGTTTATTCTGCTTTTCACAAGTCTGAGGTGAAATGACATTTTCATTAAAAATAGTTAACAGTATCAATTCCAATGATCTTGGCTTCACGTCACAGAAAACTCAACTCAAACTGACTAACAATTAAAGGAACATGCTGGCTTACTTAACTGAAGAATTCAGAGATAGTGCTAATTTTAAGTGTGGCTTGAGACAGAAACTCCACAGGGTTCCAAGGATGTGATTTCCTTCTATATGTCCATGTGCGTTCCCTACTTGGTAGTTGCAGACTAATGCTGCTTACCCCAAGATCCCAAGATGGCTGCAGGCAGCAACAAAGCTATATGCTGTCTTATTCATGGCCACTACAAAGGGAGATCTGCTGTCCCAGAAAAAGTCATAAGGTATGATTTGATAAGACTGATTCAGGTCATATGCCTACCCAAACAAATTGTATGGCCCAGGCAATGGGTTTAAGCAAGTCGGTATAGCTCATCTTTTGGGTTAGGGATGGGGTCAATATCGCACAAATCACATGACTTTATATGGAAGGATGAGTGGTTTTGCTAAGGACAGTTGTGCTATTCTTTCCAGAAGGAATGGGAATATATGCTGGGCAGCAATATATTTCAATCACAGTTTATATGGAAAGCCCCTAAGTAATTTTAATGTGTGTAAATGGGATATGAGTCTAATAATGTTTCTGAGCATATAAACTGTTGATAAATGCTAGAATATTTTAACACAGTATTTAATTAAAAGCTAAATTATTAAAAAGCAACCAAATCCATTTGACATTCTGAATAAAAATGAAAAACAAACATTTATTTTCAAAGAAAATTTTCTAAATGTATTCTCTAATTTTGTGAGGTTGAATGTTTCCACAAATGAAAAGGTTAATCATGCATATCCCACTGAAAAGCAAAAGAACTAGATTTCAAAATGTTTACCATATGTAAAATGAAGATAACCAATATCAACATTAAGAAGGGTGTTCATCTTGCTTTCTTTATAAGCCTTGGATACTATCAACAGCCTGAAATATATATACTAAATGCTTATATGTCACCATTTTTGATGGACATTGTATCATTAAATAAAACAGGTGTTCCTCTCCCCCATGATTGTTGCTTTTTAAAATAAATTCTTATCTTCTAGCACTCTAATCAGGAAAAGGAGAAAGATAAGGATGAAACAAGTTTCAGGAGGAATGTGAAGGCCTTGATTGTATACTTATTACTCAAAAAAAATTCTACAATGCTCAATGGGACTTCACCAAATAAGAGACTTTTAAACTTCTTTATAGTAGGTTCTATTCGTCAGTTATTTCTTAACCAACTAATGATGGCTTTTTTTTCTCTTTTTTTGACAAAATTAGAGTGACTAGGTAATCATAAATTGCTCACTACTGTTAGGGATATTATGTCCAAAATATTACGGCCTATTCCATCTTTAACTCAACACATGGAATATTATAAATTCCATTATATTAAGCATGGGAGCTATTTCAGCATTAAAACACAGCCTTAAAAATCCAGCAGTAGTTCATCTGATAAAATATAATGCAATTATAATGTCACTATGCAATATCCATTATATAATGTGTTTAATAGCTATAAATAATAATGACAATGCCACCTCAAAATAACCAAAGTCTCTTATAACACCATTTACTACCTCATGGAATTGGCCTTAGAAACAAGACTAGGTAGGCTAATCTCATCAAATAGTAGTCAGTCTTATCCACCTTTCAACCCTCTTTCTGTACTACCAAAATGTAGTTCTGAATAGTCACTATTCTGCCATGCCCAGTATATGGATTTGGAGCAGGGACTCTGCCATCACATGATGAGGGGATGAATTTCAATTCTTTATTAACTAGTTTTGTAAAATTGGGCAAGTCATCTAACCCCTACAAGCCTCATTTTTTTCATCTGTAAAATAAGATTAATAATACCTACCTCATAGTTTGAGAACTAAGTAAGATAATGAATCTTATGGCATGCTTTCTGGCACACAGTAAGTACTCAATATTATTATTAGTAGTAGTATTTTTTATGGAGCCTTGTGGGGAGTAGTAGAACCACATACTCAGGTACAAAGGAACAAAGAAAATGCAGTATTTGAAGGGGTAGGGCTGGTAGACACTTGATTTTATGCTGCTCACTTCGCCTAGATAACTGGTTTTGGAAGCACAACCCAAGAGCAGGCAGCAATAAAAAACTCGCGCATCCCTTCACAAGGTTCAAAAAGTACTGTGTTGCTGTCCTTGTGGAAAACTCTTAGCATATTTGCTAAATGTAGTTTTTAACTGTATTATAATGTATATCTGATATATTTAAATAACATGTGTTTGAAAGTGATCCTTAAACATACATCAGTGCACTAAAAAATAAATTTGTTAATTTAGGAAACCCAGATTTTAAAAAATCCCAAGGCCATATATCTAAGAAGAAATGCACTTAAGGTTTTTGCTATTAAAAACAAGCCTAATTAATAAGAAAGCATACTTACACACACCATGTAATTTTCTTACAGAAGCTTAACAAAGATTAGTCATAGAGTCTATTGTTTTGCTATTTAGAAAGAACATCACAGATTTATTTAGATATCCTTGGGGAAGAAAATTATTGAACAGATTTATGCATAATAGTGGTATAGACATCCCAGATGAAGTTAGGCAAATTTTCAGACTCTAGAATTTGGCAAGATTTATGTTGAAGGGAGCTAGCATGACTGGCCCAAAATTTCTTCCATCTTGGTTTTGGAAGGTCTAGAGTTCTACTGTGATGCTCCCCTAGTGGAAGACTCTAAGCATATTTAAATCCTGAGGAGATTTGCCTTCAGCTACTTAGACATTCAGTTTGTCTTTTACATGATCATTAGCACACTGGTCATTTCTAAACTACCAGGTAGTGCAGGTGGGAACAAATAATTCATGATGATTTTTTTGCCTGAAACAAGGTCCTTAAATTCCCTTGAGGAAAGTGCCTTTTCTAATTTGACCATATAGAACACCACTAAAGACTCTAGATAACTGCAGAATCCACTGAGTTCTCATGGCCAAAGCATGGCTCTAAACAGGGATGGTAATTGAAATGAGCCTGAGTGGGGAAAAAAACACTTTCACTTACTCAGATACTCTTCAAAGGGAGGAGAGGAAATGATACTTAATCACGTTTTCTCACATTTTAAGTACTAGTTGGAATAGGAATAGGAAAAATAAGTCTGTATAAAAGTGGTAGGTGGCAGAGGTAAAACTTCAATGTGAGGCTCTGCTCACCACCATTCAGGGCAAGGCTCGGAAGGTAACCAAGTATCATTGGGATACACGTTATTAGGAAACTGGCACAAGACAGTGCCCAAATCTGGGCTGTGCCAGTTACTAGTGGTATGGCCTTGGCATGTACTCAATCTGTCTTATCCTTATTTTTCCATCCATAAAAGGGTGATAAATAGTAGTATCGCTATCATAGGATTTAGCATTGACTGGGTTTTCTTTGATAAAAAGTCCAAATTCACAGAGGAAGAATACTAGACCCAGAAAGTAAGGGACTGGGAGTGGGTGAAAGACATGAAGATATGAAAGAGGGAGGGTGGGAGAAGCTTTCTCAAGACTAGGAAGGAGGTAGAGGCCCTGTAGGCATGGGCAGTGCTCCCTCACATCAATACTGAAAGAGGGCAAGAAGTTAGGTCAATGGCTGTGTGGTACATAAGTAGGCCTGGACCCAGAACTGGGAAGGATTTCCATGCCAAGGAGGCAAAGGAAGCAGCAGGGACCCTTGATGAAATCATTCCAGTGGAAGACTCCAAAAGCTTCCATTTCACTTTAGAGGCTGGGATGAGCAGGTGGGTGAGGTGGGAGAAAGAAAAGTGCAGTGCAATAACAGAGGATTGAATTTCCAGAGACCCCAGCAGAATAGGGCCCTGGAATAAGTTTACATTTTATTTTGAGAAAATGAATGATGAGACATTTCTTGCAATCCAGAGTTTGTGGAGCAGAAGTTATATCCACTATATATATACAGAAACATTCCTATATCTCTACCTACCATTACTGACTATCTTCCTATCTCAATGATTTGAAGATCTATTTTTAAGCCATTTGATAAAAACTGATGCTTAAGTAAGCTCAAATTTCAAAGGTTACCAAAAACATGAGAAAGTCATATATTAATTGTGATATTGCAGGCTCTCAATAATATAATATTTTAAAAGAAAGAGATCATTTGGTTGAAAATGACAGATATGAGAAAATAAAACAGAATAGACATATTTACTTAAACTTCTTTGAAGCAGGCAAATTAGTATGAATATGAATTTTTCCTAGAAATTTCCAAGCAAATGAGTTACCAGAAAATTGGAAGATAAAATAGTGAAATATTGAATTATCAAGCAAATAGTGAAATATTAAATTATCAAGCAATGTTATTTGTGGCTTCCTTACTTAAAAAGTTGTTGGTTAGGAGTTTCTACCCTTTCCCTTATTATATTATAGAAAAGTAAAGCATATTCTTTCACTAATATTTCATTATTTTTATATATTTTATCAAAAGAGTGAAAACAATCTAATAAAGACAAAAAATGTCCCATACTATAATTTAAAAACAAGCAGAACTTATGTCCTGTCCTACACCTTGAGCACATTAAACAGGAAGTCAGGGAATCTAAGATATGAGCAAAAATTCCAGCTTCATGATACATTATTATTCAGTTTCTCACATTCTCAAGTATAATTTAAATATTAATAACAGCACCCATGAAGTCTTCTGAAAGAGAGGGCCTAATTGTTAATTAGTTTGCCTATAAGTTCTCCCACTGTCACTACCTGATAATTCTTATATGTGAGTGCTTCTGCCTTTTATTTGCTACTTGATAATTACACATATATTTTGCATAAACTCACATGGATGCATAGATGACCAACCGAGCTTTCTTGCACACAGATGTGAAAGGAGTCATACAATTATCTTCTTCATTGCTTTTTTTTTTTAAAAGATTTATTTATTTACTTATTTAATTCCCCCCTTGTGGCTTGTTCCTTTCTTTGCTGTCTCTTCTCTGTGTCCATTTGCTGCGTATTTTTCCTGTATCTGCGTGTCTCCCTTTGTTGTGTCATCTTGTTGCGCCAGCTCTCTGTGGCACATGGGCCGTTAGCTCTCTGCAGTGCATGGGCCGTCAGCTCTCCGTGGTTCATGGGCCAGCTTGCCTTCACAAGGAGGCCCCAGGACATGCCAGGGCCTCCCATATGAGAGACGGGAGCCCAACTGATTGAGCCACAGCCGCTTCCCCTTCTTCATTACTTTTGCAATTCACTACAGGATGGTATTAAGGATGACAGGCACAGAAAAGACTACTTAAACCTTTAAGACATTTTAAGAGATAACATTAATAGAAAGATTTTTTTAATTGGCTAAAAGCCATGGCTTTGTCATAATTACTAAATAACTAAAGGCTTATTGCCAAATGAGACATATTTTTTGTGTGTAACCAATATATTAAGTAAATATGCTTATGGAGATTGAAGGTGAGAGCCTTGTACTAGACTGACAATTGGCACATACTAGTTATGACAGGTATAACTAAATCTATAAAAACAACTTGTTAATATAGTCTTTTAAGCAGAAATATATAAAATAGTTTTCCCAATACTTACTTTGCCCAATAGAAATGAGTTTTTCTTTATAAATTGGTCTGATCCAAATTCTATTTCAGCAAAAACTGTAACAATTGCTGTGTTATGGCTCACTTATTTTAACTGACTATAGGAGGATTTCAATATACTAGAAATATTTGAGCACTTCCTAAAGATGAGTATAGCTGGAATTTCTTGTGTACATGCCCCAACAAGGGCTATCATCAACAGTTGTTTTTTCATTTGTTTTTTTTTTAAGATTTATTTATTCCCCCCTTTTCCCCCATCCCACTGTCTGTTTTCTGTGTCCATTTGCTGTGTGTTCTTCTATCTGCTTGTATTTTCATTAGGCAGCTCCAGGAACCAATCCTGGGACCTTCCAGAGTGGGAGAGAGGCAATCATTCTCTTGCATCCCCTCAGCTCCCTGAGCTGCTGTGGCTCTCCTCTGTGTTTCTTTTTGTTGCATCATCTTGCCACGCCAGCTCTTAGCATGGGCCAGCACTCCTGCGTGGGGCAGTACTCCATGCGGGCCAGCACTCTGTGCAGGCCAGCACTCTGTGTGGGCCAAATTGCCACACAGGCCAGCTTGCCTCCACCAAGAGGTCCTGGGCATCGAACACTGGACCTCCTATATAGTAAACGGGAGCTCAATTGCTTGAGCCACATCCACTTCCCTTTTATTTTGAGTTCAATATCTAAAAACTTTGAAAGTTTTATATTAAAAATACCATGAAAATGAGTTCATTCAGACATTTTTCTAGTTAGAACTGTTGTCATGAGAATGAATATACAATATAACAAATGCCTTCATTTATTTGTTTATTTAGACAATATAGCAGGAAAGGAGGAAGAAATGAATGAAATAAATTACCATCTGGACTTATGGTTTCCTGTCCTTTATGAAGAAATTTGAATAAATCTAAACATTTTAAGAATGAGCTCCAGGATAATACGAAAAACTGCATAGCGATAATTTATTCATAAGCCCACACATGAAATACATCAAAAAAGGTTGTGAATCCTTTTGAAAGAGGTCAGTTATATCTGAACTCTCATTATAAGTCCAATCTGTTCTATAAATCAGATGTGGCACCAGGTAGACTCTTTTCTACCAAGTAATCAGTATGAAATTACTGAAGCTCTCTTTTCCATTTGGGCTCCACTAGTCTTACCTTGGCAGTCCTGCTGCTCACTGATGCGTACCTTGACATCAGCTTATATTCATGGTGACATGAGTGCTTCTGCTCCTGGTTAGCCCAGGGAACGTGACCTCAATCACAATGTCAGTGACCTCGAATCCCTAATGTCATGTGTTTAAAAGGCTGCTTCTTAATAGCTGAACTATATAGAACAAATTGATCTTTCTTGAATAAACTTCTAGTTGTACATGAAAAACATGAAAAATGCACAAAAATAGAAATATCTGAAATATCTTTGAAGACTTATTCTAGGTGCTCTCCATATTAATTTTTGTTCTATTTCAATATATTCAAGTAAGGTGATTCTCTGCTGTTTGGGAATCACTTTTCTAAATTCATAACAGCAAATTAAAATGATTTCAATATGAAGGCCTTAAACCCACTGCCAATGTAAATTTTTTATTGAATATTTTTGAAATAGAGATTCTTAATATACTATCTTAGGGGGCAAAACAGTATGCATGCTGGCATGTCTGAGTTCAAATCCCAATCTACTCTCACTAACTTGGTTACCGAACAAGTTTTTGCCTCTTGGGCTTCATTTCCCATTATGTAAAATGGGGATGATTCGCTCATGTAAAGTTTCATGAGATGAAATATATTTATACATGAAGAATTCTGGGAACAATACCCTGCAAAAGTAAGTATCATGCAAATTTTTCTTATATAGTATGGGTCAACAAATAAATACTTTAGGAATTTAAAAAATATTTAAAAATTATGTTTAGTCTACTTTTTAAAGAAAATTCAATGTCAAATAACACCCCCCCAAACAAACAAACAAACAAACAAAAAAAAACAGCTAAGCAACTTGCAGGATTTGTCTGTTCAGTGCCAATTCAACTCAGACTCCAGTATTTTCTATGTTTGCCCACTGTTCTGTAGTAATTGTACATTATACTTAAGGTAATATTTTCACTGATGATCCTTAGGGTCCTCTCATTACCAAAATAATCTTCTGAGTAAAAACAAAGAGATAAAATTGTTTTTTAAAAAATTTAGGCAAAATTTCATATTTCTGTCTTATAGACCTTTGAAGTTCATCAGTCCATGCATGCGATAGACATAACCACAATATTCATTTAAGCAGAGATTTTCACTATGCAAGTATTTTGGATTACTTGGGGGAGTTGCTACATATCACAGAAACTACTGTAAGGTGACCAGATCCAAGTTGCCTTGGAAATGAGGTAGGAAAGGAAATCTCATTTAGAAATTCAGGGAATGTTTTACCTCCTGTTTCCATGATCAAAATAGCAGCAAATCAATGTTCTCTAAGTGTCTGGGATGCCCATACAGGTCACAAACTGCAGCCGGGGACTACCAGGTCTGTCCTTCCACTCTTCCTCCTTCCCTTCCTGCCCCTTTCCCTCCCCCCTTTCTTTTCTTCCAGCAGTAATATTTCTGGAATTATTATATATACTTTAAGGTACATTTTGGAAAAGTTCTAGCAATTGGAATAGTATTTTAGACAAGAAGCCAGTATGTAATTTCAGACAGGTCTGTTTATATTCCTATTGACCTGTACAGCCAAAAAGCATTTAATACAAGAGAAAGTCAACTCTCATTTAAGTAAAAACTGTCCAGTTTCTAATTACAAAATTGGAGAATTTAGTTTTTGCCTTTATCCCTCCATCTACCTCTTCTTCTCTCCTGAAACAAAAGCAACTTGTTATAGGGAGCTGAGTCAGAGAGAAAAACGATTAGTCGAGAGAAGTATGCATTTCTCATCTTTTATGCTGGGTGCTGAGATTCATAGCTATGAACTCCATTTTCTCTATAGCTATTGCTCTAAGCATAGAGATCCTGAAAGATACTGCGCTAAATTGGATGCACCTCTCAATTGTACAAAAAAATAAACAGAAGGATAAAATTTGTTGGAGGTTATTTATTTCTCAGAGTATAAATAAATTTTGGGATTCATTTTCAAGACACTGTTTTCCCAATGAACATTTTATGGATCAAAACAAATATTTTTTGGTTTTTATTTTTAAGCAATTCTGTATTCATTTATAACACTCCAGGTGAATAATAAATAATATGTGTGTTTCACAGAATGTAAAGAAAAAAACAATCAAAACTAGTAAGGAAGATTAATAAAGTTAATATATGCAATATATTAAAAATTATAGATATATAAAGAATGATTTACAGGGAATTCCACACTATAACTCAGAGAAACACATTCACATATATTCCTCTGCAAGTATGTACTGTCATAAAAGTTAAACTAATATCTGAGAGAGGCCAGTAGGTGTTGTTTTTCATAGAAAGTACTATTTTTTAATGTATTCAAGTATAAATCACTGATGTGTCCAAGTCTAAAGAAAGGTTTATAAAATAGACTTAAAAATATTTTCTATAACTGTAGTTACTCCACATTTTCCTAACTTGTTCTTTACATATTTTTATGCCAAACCACAAATAATCATATAAATAAATGAAGAACTGTAAAATATTGCATATTCCATACACAAATCCCTATGCTGTGATTTCATTAAGCCTAATTTACTTAGTACAGCTTCCAGGTACTAGGCAAGAAATGGTTAAGCAGACTTAGAACTTGAACAGTTTTCCGCAGGGTATGGAATAACACTTAACTGGTGATCAAGAACACATTTCTGCCCTGTGGGAGTGAAGGATATCTATCTTCAGTTCAGATTCCAATTTAGTAAACACAAATGTAGTTAGAGTACATACTGTAGAGAATTAATCACTAAACACTTAGTAGTTAAAAAGACTGCACAGCGGAGAGAGGGAGGTCACCATTTTGTAGATCATATTGGAAGGAGGTAAAGTCTCCCTAGGATACCATGGATAAGGTTTTACTTAAAAGGAACCTTGGGCTTTCTGGTAATAATATGTGTCCTTAAAACACGTAATTTCCATAGATAATTAAATATATAGTAGACACCAAATGTTTTAGTAGAAAACTTAGTAGAACTTGAAAGCCCAGAAATTTAGGCTTAATTAGAAAAGAAGCTGTTATTCTCCTAGACAATTTTACTATATGGTGTTACCAGTTCCTTAGGGTAAATTTTAAAAAGGGTTTAAATGCATTTCTCAGCCTCATCACTATTGCCATTTTCAACTGGACAATTCTTTTCTGTTGGGGGACTATACTGTGCATTGCAGGCTTTTTAGCAGTACCCCTGGCCTTATGCACTACATGCCAGCAGCAACCCCTCCAGTTGTGACAATGAAAAATGTTTCCAGACATTGCCAGATGTCCACTGGGTGGACAAAATCTACTGGAAGGCGCTTCATATATTAATATCAAACTTGGAGAATTCATAGTTTATAGTGTGTTATTTATTTTTGAAATAGATTTATTAGTTTTCTCTCTTCATAGGGTCCAATTTAATAATGCTTATACTAGATGGTCTGTTTCAGCTATGAATTTGGTGTCCAAAGGAGTAAAACTTGGTAAGTTGTACCTCTGCATGTGTGAAGTATCACAGAAGAAAAGAGAGGAAAGTTGAGGCAGTTTATTTAGTCAGATGTTATTCCCAGTGTAATTCAAGAAAATAACCTATTTTCACCTACATAATCTAAATTACAACTGTGTAAATTAAGCCACAGAAAATCTGGTTTTATTAATGCTGGCACAATTATGTTTATACCATTTTCTTTTTGTATGGATTACTACAACTCTTCCATTTAAAATAACTCATAGATGTTTAAATTAAAGATTTTTATCTGTTTCTTAGTTCTCTGGAGGGAAGACTATGCAGCTATGGCGAGTATATTCGCATATTTAAAATTATGGGAAATACTTGCAAAGTGCTTAGGATATCTAGATTTTTCCAGCATCGGCAGCAATCTACAGTATGTGTGTGTGTAAATCATAATCATTTTGTAATGCAATAGCTCCTTACCATGGCCAAGAAAGGTAGAATCTATTCAGACAAATTATCTCAAGCACATGGATAGGATAGGTGTCTGGGAATATTGCAATTGGCTATGCAGGAAATGCTGTTTATTTAACAATTCTAAACAAGTTATAGTCCTCAAAGATCACCAAAAATGCAATGTGCCCTTACCAAAAGATTAATTAATTCATCTATGATCTAGTGGTTATTTAAAAAAATACTTTCTTTTAGTGAAATATTTGTCTTGAAGCTGTTTATTTAGTAATATTGTCATTCATTTGAAATGTTTAAATCCAGAGGTATATTTGTATTATTTATATTAAGCTGGTCATCAGGTATAACTTAATCTGAATCACAGATATTCTAATCTTGTAAAGAAGTAAGTGGCATCGGCATGACCTATTTTTAAAAATTATAGAATATTTCCAAAGATAAAATTAAACAGATTGTAATATTTATCTCTCATTACCAATTCACCCAATTCATAGCTTTTAAAGTGAAATTGCTTTCTTAGCATCCTCTTTTACTCGAATGATAGAGGACATCAGGGTCAATTGCTAGTATTTATATAAGGCAGGAATTCAAATAGCCTAACTTAGAGAGAATGTGAGTTCACTTTCTTTCAAAGACTCAGTGCAAATTCCATTTGAATTCTTGAGAGACCTTGCAATTCACTTCACATTTCACTTGAAATGAAGTGTGTGGTATGCTCAAAATACTGTAGAACACAAGTTCTTGGAGCCTTAACTGTTCTCTAAGATTAAGTGAGGCACTTATAGAGGTTAAAAAGGTATTGTCATCTTCCATGGCGAAGTTGAGACTTAATATTTTTGGACAGGATGTGCCAGTGGCGTTTAAAATTAGCAGCTCAATCTATGAGAGCAGGGTCATATGAGCAGAAAGGACTAGAAGCTAAGATTTTGAAAAGATAAAAAGTTAAGCACAAACTATAAGCAAAATTATGGTGACGTTACCATAAAATCAGTTCAGGCAAATATCAGATTTTAAGTTAAAAAACTACAAGCTTAGTATTTAAAATAAGATAATGGAAAAAAAAATAAGATAATGGGGGAGCTAATTTTAGAGAGACTTTTTTTATTAATAAATGTTTTAGTCATCAAATAGTATAATTATTAATGCTTTTCTTGCTTTTAGGGAAAATCTGAATGTGCATAATAGATGCATATAATAGATAACACATTTAATAGTAATGAACAAGGAAAGGAAAGAAATCCTCTCCTCTCTTTCTAGAACAGAATAAAATTGTCTTCAATTAAAGTAGGTTCACATAGCTTTGGGACTTGGGTTTGTTTTATATACTGCTGCCTGGCCTTCCCATATTAAAATGGTAAATTAAATTTTAAACTTTTGACTATAACAGTTTGTATTGAAAAATTAGGAAAGCTAAAATATTCATTTATCACCAAAAGGGATTTTCAGACTTTGTCATACTAGAAACATTGTGGCTGGGGTATTTTAAAAGTTCCAGGAAGAAATGGAAAACATCACTAAAAAATGCAATATGAATTACAGAAATCTGAGGTTAAACAGTGAATGTGTGCTGATTTATTTTTATTTTTATTTTTTATTTAATTTTTATTGAAGTATAGGTTATAAGGAGATAAGAGGAGAATTGAGAAGAACTATGGATGCTTAATATATGTAGAAGTTTTAATTAACCTGAGTGTAAAAGTGTGGAGATGGATAGAGTTGCTGAATACATTATAGTGAGTAACAACTGGCTTATAAAAGGGATAGTGACTGAAAAAGGTAGTCTGGGGTGTAAATGTCAATAGCAAGAAAGCTAAAGAATAATCTAGGGACTGAATAGCACAGCCAGCCCAGAGGCGGTTGAGAATTGTGGTTAAGGATACAAATGCAAGAGAGTCCTTCTGTGAGCTAGAGCAGATGAACATCACTATTGCGGAGTGATGGAAATATGAAGAAACATGGGAAAACTACAATTGGTGTGACTTATACACTGTGGTTAACAGCAATACTATAATATCCTTGCATTAATGCCAAGCTATATTGTATTGATAATGGAAGTGTATAGAAAAAGTGTGCCAAATGTATGCTATGGACCATGATTAGTGGTAATAGTCTGATGATATTATCTCATAATCTGTAACAAATGTTCCACCAGGGAGTGGAGTTATATGTGTTGATTTTTAATTGTCTTTTATAGGTATTTTAGGCATCTGATCTTCCATTAGAAAACTTATTTACATATGCTCTGTGTCAATTCAACATTAACAAAGAAATAGTCAAAGATTTTGTGATAGTGCTAGGACATATAGGGATAAATATAATTCTAAATGAACAGTACAAACAAGTCAAGTAAATGTATGTATGTGTGTGTATGAATGGTATACTATCCCATGATATTAAAGCAATAAATTTCAATAGGCCTCTCGCTTTGCTTAGTTCAGGAAACCACTTTGCAACTACTTTGTGACTTAAATACATATCTTTCATGTGCCTAGAACTCATGAACTAAAAGATAAAGAACCAAAGATAAAACCCTTAAAAAACAAAGTATTGAACTTTCCTCAAGAGAGACAAAGCTAGTAAAACATCTAGGCAAATTGGAAAATCTAATTGTTAAATCCAATTTTCTCAGCCTGGATATTAATATTGTTCACCAATCAGACTTCCCTGCCTAATCAGCCTAATATTCATTTTTTTCATTAACTAAATATATTGGTTATACTTATGAACAAATTTTCTGTTCCTCCCTCAATATGCCCCTTCAATTATGCCTTCCAGCTTCCTCTCTATTTGTGCTGATATAGAGTACTCTAACCTCCCAAAATCTAGTTCAGAACTCTTCTTTGCTGAGAGTCCACTGTGAACAAATTTCCCTAGTCTGTCTGCAATTTTAAAACAATTAGAATAACTGCAAAAACAATTCAGTAAATCTTCAGTTCTTCTACTTATTCATGCCAGATTCTTAAATGTTAGAACAGCCTGTGGGCATATGTGAAAAGCAGACTGTAGAAAATAAAAGGGCCATTCAAAGTCTCTGGGTTTATTAGTTCTGACTGGGACTAATTAGAACAAAGGAATATACCCCCAAGAAGGAGTTATGGAGTATTTCTGCACTTAACAGAGTCCTAAAATCTACATGCCATATTAGGGCCTTCTAAAAGAGTCATAGATTTTGCTGCCTTCATGTATATTGTGATTCCCATCATTTTAAGCCCTCTTAGAAATGTGCTGATACTTGAATTTTGAAATGCTCTAAAAAGTTCTTCTGCCTCAGAGAGGGTAAGTCTAGTATCTTTCTGCAAATGGGAAAGCATAAAAATAAAGATTTTATCCTGTATTATCTGACTATAGATTTAGATTTTCATTTCATCTGAGCCATTTAATTAAAAAACTTTAACTTATGTTCTATATGGATAGCTAACGTGAAGATTTTAATGACATATGAGAATGAAAATAAGTTCCATAGAATAATGAAAGCAAATATCTGATAACCACAGTTATAAACACACCAAGGCACATACCCTTCAGCAACAGCTGAATCGATTCAATCTTTTGTTTCCTGAGTACCAATTTAATTGGGATATTCGTATAAATTTACATTTTGGTCAGGGTACTATTTGTGGGAAGTTAGAGTTTGGCATTATAAGCATCACTGCCAACAACTTTGTTAGGAAACACAGTAGCAACCAGTAAATGAATAGTTCTGGAAGAACTTTTACCTGTAATCATTTCAAAAATTATTAGATTCTTGGTTAAAGCATAAGAAAGTCATTAATTTTGATATCTCATCAAAAGACATCTACTGAATTTCTTCCAAAAATAGAATGAGTCACCAAAAAAGAGGTTGTATAATTCCTCATTAGAACATTATATGGGCCTCCCTGAGAGCAACCCTTGTCTCTTCTCCCTTCCTCTGTCCCATGTCCAGTCAGTCACCAAGTTCTGTTGGTTTTCTGTCATGGACACCTCTCAAATCTGACCATATCTCTCCATCTTCACCACCACTGCCTAAACCACTTAATACTAGGGACTTCTGGTACCATTCTGAGCAGTCTCCTTACCTCCAGTCTAATTCCTCTGGTCCAGTCTCCATCCCTACCTGTTTTTGCTTTTAAAAAATACATTTCCCTGCTTTAAATAATTGTAGTGGCTTTCCATAATCTTTAGGAAAAATTGCAAACTCCCTAGCAATGGAAACATAGTTCTATTTCCGGTCCCATCTACCTTTACCTCTTAGGTCTACTCACGACGTCCAGCCATTGAACTAAGGCTCCAAGGCATTTGCAACAAGTTCTGTACTCTAACAAGATCCTCGGTAACAACACACATGATGACTTTTCTGCCTTGAAAGTTTCCCCTCCCCTTGATCCCCTGTCTATTCAATGGGATAACACTTCAGGAATCAATTCAGACATCATGTCTTTTGAGGGATCTTCCCTGGTTCCCATAATCTGATAGGTTCTAACCTATGTGCACTCTTGCTTATCAACTATATTCATCTCTTTACTTTCCTGTTTTCACCACTCACTATAAATTCTTAAGGGAATGATCGTTGTCTATTAATTTATATGTTCTCATTTCTCAGAGGAACTAAGGACTAAAGTAAACTTATTATTACTCTAGCAATGGAAGGTCTTATAATATTAATATAAAGGCAGTGGTCATGAGAGGTTCTGAAGGGAGGGTGAGGGAAGAATAGGTATAACATGGGGCATTTTTGGGACATTGGAATTGTTCTGAATGACATTGCAATGACAGATTCAGGCCATTATATATTTTGTCAAAACCTATGAAAAATATGTGGTGCAAAGTGTGAACTATAATGTAACTATTGACCATGACTAGTTTCAATATGTGTTCATCAATTGTAAAAAATGTACCATGCTAATAAAAGATGTTGTTAATGGGGGAAAGTGTGGGAGCAGGAGGGGGTGGGGTATAGGGGAATCTCCTATATTTTCAATGTATCATCTATGTAACCTAAAGCTTCTTTAAAAATAGTATAAAATAAATAAAAAAGGCAAGTCATTGGCTTTGAAGTAGAGTAGATAGAACAGGACAGATAACTCAAGTCTGGAGGATGGCTACAAAATTTAAATAGGCTAAAAGAAGTTTATTTATTTTAGAGGTAAAATGAACTTGAGGAGCTTTTCTGGCAAAGGGGGAAATCTAGTGGGTAGAGCAAGGCTGCAGAAACAGGAGAGGGAGGGCATTCCTGCTAGCAGAAGGCCCTGAGAGAAACTGGAGGAAGGGAATCCAGGGCCCAGGAGAAGAGGCTCCTCCCAGGGACTGCTTAAAAGGAAATAGGCTACAGACAGCAACTTAAACAAATGGGTTCTTCCATGATTATTTTCTACTTTCCTAATTAAAAGTTAATTTATTTTTGTATTTTCTAATTTTATCCAAAATACCCCAAATTTTTAACATAATGATTTTTTATTTGAAACAAATCTAATCATCAGAATCTTTTTTGATTTTTACCATGTGCAAAGGTAGGTGCAGGTGTGGGGCGGAGGCCAGAGGTGGATAGTAAATGTTATTTTTATACATCCTTTTGCCTCTAGAATTAAACCATTATGTTAATTTAATTCAATTTCAGGGAAATTTCTTCTCCCTAATAGCAAGAATACAGGAAACATGTTTATAGTACTGTTTATCTAATATCCCCTACAGTGTTGATTGTGACCAGGGCAAACATTAGGTACCAAATTATCATTTCTGGACAATCAGGTTCTATCTCTTTTGCCAAACAGTTGAGCTGCTAATTAACCTCCTGTAGCTGGCTATCTCAGTTGCAATCCATTGCTAATGAAGATCATGATCTTATTCCTCAAGCAGGCTTTACTGATTTTGTGAACACATCGCTAATGTTTCCCCTGTAGATTAAAAGTTCTATATCTTGCTTACTATTTGTGTTCCCCACCCCTCCATGCCCACAATTAACAGAGTGCTTGACATATCATAGCTGTTCAATAAATAGTTCTTGATTAAATGAATGCAGGAATGCATTAAATAAATTAATAACTGGATAA
Source organism: Dasypus novemcinctus (assembly GCF_030445035.2). Taxonomy (NCBI): domain Eukaryota; kingdom Metazoa; phylum Chordata; class Mammalia; order Cingulata; family Dasypodidae; genus Dasypus; species Dasypus novemcinctus. Next base: position 40,366,761 of record NC_080683.1, on the reverse strand, counting down.
ATGAGGGAGTGAGTGAATGGGCGAATAAATGGAAGTTATACTCCATCCATCAGGACTGCTATTTATTTGATCAGATGGAGAAAATTTGTCAAAGTACTGAAAGGAAAAACAAAAGTGCACTTCCATCCAGAGGGTATTCTGTCCAGTGTTCTCATCCATAACCTTGAAATAGACATCACAATTTAGCCAAATTTCACTTTGGTCTGGCTTCCTAACAGGCTCAGCCACAGCTTACAGTCCAAAGGTACTGAGGAAATTCACTATTTCAAGACTATGCACGTGGAGGAGAGGTATTGAGTAACTCACAGAATCAACAGGGGGTTAGAAATATGTGTAAAATTAAGGTTAGAGAGTCACTATGGCTATTTGGTTTTGTACAATGGCAACAGAAGTTCAGGAAATGAATCAATTAAACTGATTCTCAAATTTAGTGTGTGTTAGACCTATTTGGGAAGTTTAACATTCTACAAAAGCACATAGTATTGACATGGCCCCCAGAGGTTGTGATTCAATAGTTCTGAGTTGGAGACCAGAATCTGCTTTAAAACTTCTCCTATATCAACAATTTTAGACTGGGTACAATTTTGACGCATCCACCCCTCCCCCCCCCCCCCCCAGGGCACATTTGGCAATGTCTGGAGACATTTTTGGTTGTCACAACTGGGAGGTGGCGCTACTGACATCTATGGATAGAGGCCAGGGATGCTGCTCAACCTCCTACAATGCTGAAGTTGAGAGACACAGGGCAGCTCTGCTACCTCAACATGGGCCATGGTCTTGGTACTGATGTATGGAAGTGAAGTGCATCCTAGAATGTTTTAGAGTAAATGAGTGAGAATGCAAAATATAAAAGAGATAAGCTTTGCTTAACTGGAAATGTCTTTACCAGGGTACTTCATTCCTCAGTGATGCAGGATAAATGAGGCATCAATGAATCACTAATTTACCTAACTTTAGCAATAGAGGCTCAGAAGAATTAGTGATATTCTCAGGTGTCCTGCACGGGAGATCTGGCTCAGAAAAAAATGACATAAATGTTCATTCACTTCTAAATATTCCTTTTAATATACATTTATGGAGCACCTAATTTCCATGTATCAGAAAAAAATCTGGAATATTACACTTTCCTTATGACATCAATGATTAAACCTATATTCAAAGTAGGTCTCAATAAATATATATTCATATTCACATTTTTTGGCAATTTTTACTATAGTTTGAACTGGTTTTCTGTCTGCTTATATCTTGCAGTACTCCTCATTCAAAAATACTATTGTCTACTATAAATAATAGTAGAAATCTGTAAATGACTTTAACGAGCATGTTAAATATCAAAAAGCAATAAGATACTTGCCCTTCAGAGTTACAAAGGAATTCCACTAATTGACCCTTTGTCTCCTTAAAATTAAATTATCACTTCCTAGCATTTCAAACAACTGTAAGCCTCCTTTACTAAATTTGTAATATCAACACATAAGAATTGCTTCTTTTACCAACAGTGGTTGATTTACCATTTAGCAGAACAAATTAAGAACTTATCAGTAATTATGAAAATAATTTCCTTCTTTTATTGAAATACTTTGCAGGCACTGCAGCTTAGCACATTATTATTCTGGGTGGCGTAGGTGTTGTTGAAAGGCAGTGTGAAAATAAGAGCCTGAATTATGAATTCCTCCCATGAACATTGAATCACTTTGTATTTTCTGCAGTAAAAAGAACTTATTTCTCTCTTGAAAAAAAAGGAAGAATAAGAACATCTTAATTTTCAGGAACATATAAGATCGCTATTCAATTTATACTGAACCAGATGACCTCTCAACCCTGAAATACTATTTTATTCTTTATTTATATCTACCCATAAAACTTAACATTTTTTTGTGGAACATATGCAATGAGACCAACAAGAAAATAAAATACATAAATTTACTATAATACTGAATGAGTCATTCAGATTCAATTAAGCAAGTATTTATGAAATACCTACTCTGTTCCAGGAACCATGCTAGGTGTCAGAGAAAACAAAATGGGGTTATAAAGTAAGGAATCCAGGGATGAAGGGAGGCCTCCCTGAGAAATACAGTAAAATTCAAGATAATCCATAATTTCTGAACAGTAAAACATATATTTTTGTGTTTAAGTTTAAAAGGGGATCTTATTTTTCAGCAACTCATGATCTGTGCTCAGGTCAGACTGAAAAGATCACTCATTGAGCTGAGGCATCAATATTTTTTATTATAAAAACTATTCAAAGGATAGTTGATCATCTGTGACATAGATTGGTGCATGGTTTGAGGTCTTTCTGAACAAAGACATCGTATTTCATTTAGCTTCAAAACAGCCTGTTGGCTATAAGCTATTTTCCAGTTCGTTCTACCTAAACCTTTTGCATAAAGTTTCTTCTGACTTTCCAACATCCATTCTATATGTAACAGTAGTTTGGAAACCAGGTATTCTTTTATTTTCTTCATGGTCCTAGCTTAGGAGAGATGGAGGTGACCAATTTGGAAAAGTATTGATGAACTCTCTACCTCCTAAGTCTCAGTGAACTCTCCCTGAAACTTGAAGTCAATAAAAATTACAAAATAAATGAGAGTCCCTCTTTAGGTCAGGGGAATGGAGATGGTCCTTCTTTTGACTTCCAATTGTAGCCTAGGCGCATGTTACAAAATGTAAAAGATCCATGTATGTGTATGATTCCAGAAAAGAAGCTCACCTGTTGTCAATGTTGGTAAGTAGTACATTGTTGGAAATACTTGTCTATGTGATACAATATTACAACTGTGTTTTTAATAAAATAGCTCAGGCTCTGTACAAAGTGTTTCTTGCAGACCAGAGAACATTTTTTTGTATGTTGCTGAGTTAATAAGAGTTCAGAATCTTCTTAGTTGAATGTATATTTCAAATACACAAACATCCACATACAGCAATTCCTGGGTAGCTGCCATTATGATGCTTGAAAATGGTTAAAAATACAATTGGTTGGAAGACTTTCTTCAATGCCACTCCTATTTCCCCTTTTCCCTCTCCAAATAGACCAACCAAACAAAACAAAAACCTTGGCACCAGGTTTCAAGTGCCTGGCTGGATTCTTAAATAGAGTTTCATAAAATCTGGTAAACAAAACTGCACTTTTATAAAACATAACCAGAATCTACTAGTGATACAAAACAGTGCCATCCACTTTGCACAGTATCTTGGCATAGTACTGGCTTAGGAATATTCTGGGCAACAAATATAGCTTTTAAAAAAATATTGTGGTTATAGTTTTCCCTTGATTCACAACGTCCTTATGTCCATTATATGTTTGTTTATTTAAACAAATGAAAAGGATTAAATAGCAGTTTTTTAAAAAATTAAGTTAATTACTACTACAGCATTGTTGTCCTGTTGCATTTCCTTAATGACTCCTGAAAGTTGGATCTGTTACCTATGTATTTACTACCAAAGTTTAAAATATTTTTTTACATTTATCTTGCACTTACTAATGTTATTCAATTCTATATTTGAAATAACTTAGGTAATATTAGTAAGGGATTCAAGATATATTTACAAATATACACTGGATTGTTTGGTTAACAGTGTCTAAGAGGTGATGTTAGCTACCTTTAATTACTGAGTATCTTTAACACCAAAGCTGTAAAATAGTTATTTACTATGGCACAAGTGGACACTTTTGAGGCTTAAAATAAGAAAATGAAATAATAAATTAAATATTAAGAAAAATGTCCAGTCTATTGTTTATAGGATATATAAGAGGGAGAAATTTTAGCCTGAGTCATTCAAAAGACTGAAAAAACACAGTTCTAAAATTACCAGATATGATTTGTTATCAATTTGAAGCCTAGACATTTTTGGAAGTAAAAGCACAGCCATTAGCAAATTAAGAGAGGTTCACGAGGGGCCTGTCATTGTCAGCCAGCAGTAGGCTGCTCTTAATAAAACAATATCCATCAATATTTTAACATAATTTTAAAAATCCTTTAAAAAGGGTCTCTTAGAATTATCCCTAAGCGTCTATTAACAATATAAATTCTTGAGGAATACAGGATGAATTCCCAGTTCTGTTATTTTTGATTTTTAAAATATTACTTTAAGTAAACATTTTGAATTTACTTTCAATTACTTTCTGGGAATGAGAGGGAAAAAGAGGGTAGATGGGACAAGGTGCAGAGCACACATTTCACACGGCATAGACACTGAGGAGAGCTTTCTCAGGCACCTACAAGTCTCCTGGCTCTATTTCTTGGCCTTACTTTATCCAGGTTTGTTTGTTTGTTTGTTTGTTTTTCCTTTCCACTCTCATAATCTGTGTAAGATGTCTAACACATTTAAAAAATGACTTTCCCAGATAGATGAAGCCCACTGTTCAGTCAAGGGGATATGAATGGCTATCCTTCCCTTTTGGAATTTCCCACTAACTGAACCAGACAACCACCTATTCCCACAAACCTTTACTGAGCACCTGCCATGTGTAGTCACTGGACCAAGCATTGTTAGAATGCTTTTTCTGTTGTTCTTCATGACCACCCTGTGCGATAGGCAATATAAGGCCCATTTTAATTTTTAAGAAATCCAAAGCTTAAAGTAATTTGATATGTTGCAGTTACTTTTATTATCACATTTTTTCCACTTTACTGGCTAGAAAGTGGAAGCTAATTTTCAGCCATATCCTCAAATAGATAGGTAGGATTTACTGGCAAGTTGGGAGCCTTATCTCACACAATATTTTCATTGAACTATATAGAGAAATATTGGACATATTTTTTCAAAAATTGTTAAGTTTCCATATCGTTTTTCATATGGAAAATGGTTAACTAAAAAAGCAGAAATCTAGAAATCATTGATAATATTTTAGATTTAGAAATATATATTAAGAAGATAAGAGGCTTTCTACTTTAGAATTTTAATAGTATGCTTAAGAATGAAAATTAGAGAGTGGATTTTGTCTCTTTAGTTTTTTTTTTTTTAATAGACATGGCTTCTTGATTTTATAAACCCTTTCTTTTATATAAAAAATATCTTTTGGCAAGAATTACTAGAATTCTTAATTGTTTTCATTTTAAAACATTTAGCATTCATGTCAAATGTTTTATCTACCACTTATCAGGCATTACACAATTTAATAGCATGATTGGGATGATAACACCTGTGAGGCCAGAGGGACAGACGTTTAGACCACAGACAGAGTAAGGATGAAGATGGAGGGCCAAACACTTGAGGAAAACTAAGTGGAATGGACAGAGAACTAGCCAGCTAGTTACATGGCTTAGGAAAGCAAAGATCAAAAACACGAGGAACCAGAGATGGATCCTGAGCTGATACTTCACACATTTTTGGAAAAAAATGAATGTTGCAATCTTGGAATAAGGCAAGCATAGGCATACAATTGAATAAGTCAACTTTAATGGCATTCTCCGTTCTCTTTACCTTGATCCCAACCCTAATCAAATTTTGACCTTTTTTTCACACTATATAATTTAGATTTCTATTATATTTATATTTTTATCATATTCCCATTCCCCATCCCCCCTCCTAAGCTCCATAAGCATGTATTCTTGTCTCTTCACCAATATTTGAGCCTGGCACCAACAACAGCAGAGCAAATAATAGGTTCTCAAAAAATAATTGTCAAATAAATGAATAATTTACTAGCTAATTGCAAAACTCTTTGTTAAGCATAGCAGAATTTACAAAGATGAATGTGAGACATTTCCAGTCCTGAAGGTTCTTAAGTCTACAGGGGAATATCAAATTGTTATACTAGAAGACAGAAAATAGAAGGGTGATGAAAGATATGTTCAAAAGTTGCTTTAGGGCAGCACCTCCCAATAGGTATGCTGTGGCACCAATGGCATGCTATTAAAGGCTTACAAGTCTGAGGAAATATTTCCATATCTAGGGATGACAATTTATTTTTTTTTCAGATAACTTTCCCATTTAAATACTGATAGAAATAAGGAACCTATGTGAAAAAAAAAAGTTTTACAACAATCTAGCCCCCATGTTCATTTGCAGCCTGGGTTCACATAACCTGGGTGGCTTAGGAAACTTCTAGACTGACCCTAGTTAGGGACCCTCATTTAATTAATAGTCTTGTGTGCATATCTGTCTTGCCAGGAAGTATATTTATTCTAGACCTCGAAGAATTCTCATAAATATTTTTTTGATGACAATTATGAGAGAGAATTCAAAGAAATAAAAGAAAGCAGAAATAGACCCACAATTATTTCCAATACTGAAATTATCAGGCACAGATTATAAAACAATTATGCTTACTAGATTGAAAAAATAAAACATAATCTCAAATATGTCTACATAAAGTAGGAAATTCTAAAAAACAAACTTAGTAGATTAAAAAACTAACAAATGGCAAACCTAGAAATGAAAATAATATAATAATAACTGAAATCTAAGATAAATTTAATAGCAGGTTTAGACACAATGAAAAAAGAATCCATAAACTTAAGGACAGGTTAAAAAAAATAACCAAAATGTGTCACTGGGAAAGAAAAGAGCAGAAAATGTGGAAGACAGGTTATGACACAAGAAGGCTAGGGAACCACTTTCATTAGAGTTCCAAATGAAGATGAGAGAGATTATGGGTAAGAATCAATGACGGAAATACTATTTTGGATAAGAATTGTTCTTTTTCCTGTAAATGACCAGATAGTAAATGTTTTAGGCTTTGTGGGACATTACAGTCTCTGTTGCAACAACTCAACTCTGCAGTTACATCACAAAAGCAGCCACAGACAATACATAAACAAAAAGGTGCACAGCATTCTAGCATTCTGATACAACTTGACTTCTGCAAAACTTGCAGCAGGCTGGACTTGTTCCACAGCCTGTAACTTGCCAACCCCTACTTTAGGGGATCAAGAGAAACATTCAAAATAAAATTAAATAAAAATAGTGGTGCCATTTTGCTCCAAATGTTAGCCCTCAGCAGACATGTGGAAGGAATAATGTAATGTTTCTTGAACTTTACATGCTCACTTTAATGGACATAATAGGTTGTTAATAGTATTAGAGATTCTTATGTAAACCTTATCAGTTCAAAAGAAATAGTTTATATGCCAACTAATCCAGGAATACAGCTTCAGGAAACTAGGAACTTAAGATGCAATTCCAGGGAAGCGGATTTGGCTCAACTGATAGAGCGTCCGCCTACCACATGGGACATCCAGGGTTCAAACCCAGGGCCTCCTGACCCATGTGGTGAGCTGGCCCACAAGCAATGCTGATGCGCTCAAGGAGTGCCATGTCACACAGGGGTGTCCCCCGCTTAGGGGAGTCCCACGCACAAGGAATGTGCCCCACAGGGAGAGCCACCCTGTGCAGTGAAAGCACAGCCTGCCCAGGAGTGGTGCCACACACATGGAGAGCTGACTCAGCAAGATAACACAACAAAAAAAGAGACACAGATTCCTGGTGCAGCTGACAAGAATGCAAGTAGACACAGAACACACAGCAAATGGACATAGCAGACAATGGGGGGGAGGGGAGAAGGGGAGAGAAATAAATAAATAAATATATTTCTTTAAAAAAGATACAATTCCATAAAATATTCCAAGTAAAATTTAAAGCATTTTAAGGGATAAAAAAGAAAATTTTCCCTAAAGAAAGGTAAAACAAGGTCATTCTGAATTATAAAGTTTTATTAGAAAACAATTGTGGATAAAACAAAACTTTAAAAAGTAAGGCAGAAAAGCAAACATTAAAGAAAGCTTCATTTAGCTCTTACCAAAGAATCCTTAATCATATTGCTATTTTCTTAGGAAATTAAGATTTTTTTCTCTTGAATTTTGTAGAATTTTTTTTATAAACCATGTTTCTTTTGCAAACAGAAGCAAAAATTCAATCAACAATAAATCTGAAAAACAATAACTGGTCGAAATTTGGGCATTATTATTTTTGTCTATGATTAAGACTTGATGTTTTGGAGATTGGGTAAATTTTACTTTAACTTACAAGGACTAGTGTTTTGGTAATTTAAAGATCTAATGTTCTCATTTCTGTCAGCATGAATATAATCAAGAGACAAGAAGCATAAAATAGTATTATATAATTTGAGAATTGACCATTGGACCTGAATGGATAGGGGAAATTCCTTGGAATCCTGCCATCTTACATGAAAACTACAAATATTTAACCTTGTGCTTCTGCAGTTGAATTTATGCTGGACATACTGAACATCCCCACTGAGGCAGGATTACACAAGTGTTAGCCAGAAATAGTTATTTCTTACCACTCAAATTACAGAAAAGCAAACATGACCTAAGGCACCAGCCAATAAAAATGAACATGAGATTATATGTTGAACATATTAGAAGTTGCACATACTGTTAATTTGGATGCTTGGACATCATATTCTTGTCATATTATCATGTAATTTCTTTCCAAGGAATTGAATATTGTGATATAGTCACTTACATTTGAATATATTTTAAACACATCAATCTGTGCAATAAAAGTAACATTATTTGAAGTTAAATAATTGTTTACTATTTAACAATCACTAAGAAATTCCAGGAATAGTGATCTATTAGAAACATAACTAATAGTATCCTGAATATTTTGAATATAGACTTATTTATATTTTTCATTGCTGCCCAAGAAAAGGCTGCATTTGGTAACTGCAGGTATATAAAGAATGCTTCCATATTTGCTGAAGAAAACAATGACTCTCATATAACTTCTCTACATAGTTAATTGTTCTTTGTCCATTTACTTTCTTAACTATTATATAAACTAAGTCAACAACAATATCTCTTCCTTGATTTTTTTTCCTTTACTATAATTTTAAGAAAATAAAGTTCTGTCTGTATCAGTTAGCTCCCAGTCTAGCATAAGGTGAATAGAGCCTTATAAAAGACCTTTATAATTTGGTTATTACTTGGAGAAGAAAGGCTGGCTATCCAATAATGGTAAAGCTTTGTATAATTGCTTTGAACTTCTAAGACCTAACAGACCTTTCCTAGAGTGTATGTTGCTAAAAGTACAATATTGAGTCTCCTTAATGGTATTGATTATGTCAGTCCCTGAAGAGCAAAGTAGTAGCGCAAACTCCCAGAGTAATGGAATGAGACTGGGGTGTTAGTTTTATATTTGCTAGGACTCATACTGTGAGGGAAATGAAATGGTGGCTACCAATATGAACAAAAAAGAAGAAGTTGTTCAGAGTATGGAGAAATAAGGACAACAGGAGCACAGCAGAGGGATCACTGCAACTCATTATCTGACTCTGAGATAAACAAGCCTGTGTCAATGTCTGTTAAGATATGACTTTTGCTACTCTCAACTCCAATAAATCAACTTGATATGTAGAAAAATCCCAATTCTTAGGAGCTGTTCTTTTCAATGGCAGGATAGACAAATAAATAACAAGTGGCTTGAAAAACTGTTTAGCATGCAGTGAAAACCCTGAAACATCTTCTGAAAACAAACATGATCCTTCGCAGACATGAAGACATCATCTAATGTTATCGAGACATAGAGAAAGACCACCTGTTTATTTAAGTGAAAGATTATAGGTCTTTCAGGAATGTAGTCACTTGTGATCTACTCAAAATCCAAATTTAGAGTAACACAAAGAAGGTGAAAATTATCAATTACTCAAATGAAAACTGTAAGAAGACACTTTTAAAAAGGAAACAGTCCTCCTACCTAAAATGGGCTTGATTTTGAAGTGAGGAAATTATTTTCAATTTATTTCATGAGTCAGCTGTGATGAAGCATTTTCTTGATCCTCTTAATTAGTTAGCCAAAGCAAGATCAAAATATGTTATTAAAAACGCCTGGAACTGTTGTGTCTAATGAGAATAGAATAGAATGCCTTTGTTTTGGATCATCAGGGCTAATAGATTACCTTTAGAAATTAAATTAGTTGTTTATAAAAGAACACAATATCCTAAATGGTTGAAACATTCTCCCTTAAACTTCCAGTATCAGGTCTAATAATTAATAGATATATGTAAGTCAACTGATAAAATGAAACAGAAATGGAATGATTCCTAAATAGAAAGGGCACCTGAGGAACATATAAAACATTCTTGCAAAAAACTAACCAATAAATATTTGTTGAATGCTTCTATGTGCAGCTGTTGTACTAGGCACTGAGAGTACAGTGGTAGAAAAGAAAGTGGTAAATAAATATGACACTTGTGTTCTAGTGGGAGAAATAGACAATAAACAAAAAGAACCATAAATAAGAAAGTAGACATGCATACCATGAAGAATATTAAATAAGGTGGCATAAAGAGAATGACACTTTGGATGGCACCTTGGGTGGCATGGTCAGGGAAATTCTCAAGAAGGGATGTGCAAGGAAATACACAGAAGCACAGTTAATGAAATAAATTAATTGGAAACCATGTCAATGGTCATCAATATAGGAATACCAGATAAATTATGACATAATTTATACATTGCAGAAGGCACAAGAAAGAGGCTATAGATAGTATAGTATACAAAGAGGATATAGATAGTATAGATTACAAAGTGTTACAAACAGTATGATAACATTTATACAAAAATAATATTGGTTTCTAGGGATACATACATAAATCAATGCAGAGATGGATGGATGAAAATATACACCATAAAATGTTATTAGAGATGACCCTGGAGAGGCAGGTAGGTGAAAAGACCGGAAGTGGTAATGATCAATGGGGTCCCTGGCCTTAGCAGCAATGTTTTAAAGCATGCAAAAAACCAAGAAAGTAATGCTTTAAAGTAGCGATATCTCTTAACTATTCTCTATTTCTGAAGGACTTATATTCAAAATTAAAATTATTGCATTAGTTTGAACATGTTCAAAACAGAAGAGATATGAGGAGCATTAATAAAGTTGTCGTAATCTTCATTGTTTAAAAACACACCCCAAAACAATTTTAATGACAAAACAATTTAGAAAAAAAGTGTGATGGGACAGAAGTTCTCTCATGGTGCAAAGATTTTTTTTAATCACTTTTCAGATACATCAAGGAATATGAACGACACCGATATCTTGAGGTAATCTACTTTGAAAGGCTGCTAAGTATACCTCCTTCTCTCTCTAAATAGTTTTCTTCAAGGACAGCTTAGAAGTTGAATTTTGTAAAGTAAGATGTGCTTTTTGTGACTTATAAGAGACACATTATCTGCAGATGTTAGGAAAAGTAGAGTGTGATTGATTCTTAAGGTTAATTCTGATTTCATATAATAACATTTCAAATAAAACTCAACACCTTATACTGTCCCAGAAAGGAAAACAAGAGGAGACATGTAATAGGGGAATGGTATCTCTTCTTGCAGTGTCCTTTTAACAGTCCTAAAGAGTTCTGGGAGGAAAACGGACTTTGGCCCAGTGGTTAGGGCGTCCGTCTACCCGCGGTTCAAGCCCCGGGCCTCCTTGACCCGTGTGGAGCTGGCCCATGCGCAGCGCTGATGCGCGCAAGGAGTGCCGGTGCCACGAAGGGGTGTCCCCGGCGTAGGGGAGCCCCATGCGCAAGGAGTGCACCCGTAAGGAGAGCCGCCCAGCACAAAGGAGGGAGCAGCCTGCCGAGGAATGGCGCCGCCCACACTTCCCGTGCCGCTGACGACAACAGAAGCGGACAAAGAAACAAGACAACCAGGGGAGAGGAGGGGAATTAAATAAATAAAAAATAAATCTTTAAAAAAAAAAGAGTTCTGGGAATTAGTAATTCTGTCCTCTGCTTGGATCAGCATAGAAGCAAATAGTACCCACTAAAAGATAATAAACATATACATTTGGTTATTATTTGTGAATATATGTAAATATAATAGCTATAATCTAGTATTCAAGAAAGCATATTTCTCTTGAGCAGAAAACATTCAATTAGATTTTTATAGCATTTTAGTTTCTCTTGGTTATATAACATACTAAGCAATGTCTTAGAATATATACCAGAGTCTTCTCTGGATATTGTTAGAGAGAGGGAAGTTCACAAAAATTTTATGAACATAAGTTTCTTTATGTGATTCCATGGGAATTTCAAAGATAGAAAATAATAATGACATCAGAGATGGTGTGTAAATTATATTATCAACAGGCAAAATTGGAATTCTCCTTATGATACAAGGATTCCTAGAAGAGAATTCCTAGAATATCAGGACCTTTAGCAGAACATATGCTTAATAGCATTGAATGTCACCCACATAAAGATATTTGTAGCTTAAATTATATTACTATCCTAGGACTGAGCAAATTGCCTGTGGATTTACTCCTTTTTTAGAAATTCTAAGAATGTTCCTTGTTTAGATTCTCCAATTGTTTAAAAGCACACCCCAAGACAATTTTAGTGACAAAACAATCTAGAAAAAAGGTGCAGTGGGACAGAAGTTCTCTCATCATGGGACGTTCTTTGATCATTTTTAAGATACATCAAGGAACATGAATGACACTGATCTCTTGAGATAATCTAGTTTGAAAGGCTGCTAAATACGCCTCCTCCTCTCTCCGGATAGTTTTCATCAAGAACAGTGAAGCCCTTGGTGAGACACAATTAACATCATAAAAACTCAGATGTGGACCATATTTAGCGTGAAGAACGGTGGGAGAATTCTTAAAAATATATCAAACTCAATAACATGGTGCCTTATCTGACAGTATGCACATAGTTGTGTTAGTTTATAAGACTGATATTTCTCTCCCTTTCATCCAAAAAAAAAAAAAAATTGCAGCACCTAACTATATCACTGAAATAAACCTTATATGATTATTTAGCATATAGAAGTTTAATTAAGACCTTACCAAGGATACTCTGCTCTTTAAGATACTAAAGTCTCACAGAAGTATCAATGAAATGAAATTGCTTTGACCAAATATATTGCAATTACTTGCATAAATAAAGGGATATATGCAAGAGTTCCTCATCCTTATTAAATGCAATTATCTTTTCGTCTTCATTAATTCATATACACAAATGCAAACAATTAAATGTCACTCAAAGTCTTTATAACAAAATAAGTTGGAAAAGCCATATTAATATTACATTACACTCATAATAGATTCAAGGTCATGCAAATAATGTATTGGTCAAATTACCACAGAAATTGATATTTTAATCTGCAATGCAAAGCTGAATTACTAGGGCAAGATGTTGAAATACCATTTGAGCTCCTATAATTTTAAAATATCAGAGCTTTTGAAAAATTTTCATGGAATCTGCATTGCAATGTGCCTTACACATTCAGTAATACAGTCCTATCTTGGGATGTAACCTGATGGCACCACACAAACACATTCATCATGCTGTCCAGCAGATTCAAAAAAAGAGAATGTTTCTCTCAAAGTGTAATTCACATCCCACTGATCTATCATATAACTGTTGACTAGGCAGCTGAAATAACTTAATGTGCTTTGAATATTTAGTCCAAAGAAATGTAAGAAAACATCTGTCACTTACGTTCTTGAGTCATCCCACAACACACAATAGGGATTCAAAGTACCCTAAAAATAAGCAGAGAAAGAATGAATACATCTTGAATGCATACACAAACAATTCAGTGATTATGTGAAAAGCAAACAGAATGGGGGATTTCTTATTTTGCAGTAAGATAATTTAAAGATTCTTTCTTGATTTTTTTCTGCATAAGAAATTTACATTTCCTCTCTCACAGATTCAGGGCTCCATTTTATGAAATCCCAGTCATGAAAACAAGATATTTATTCCAAATGTCAAAAATCAAAAGTAAAGCTCTCATATGCTATGAGATAGGTATTTTGGGTGATTTCTATTTCACTGTTCTTTTTTCTAAACTATTAATGGCTGGATTGCTTTAAGAAGACCAAAGTATTCACAATATTTAAATCACAGTGAAACATCCTGTATTTTGCATATGTATAGCCACTATCACTACCCCCTTCTCTGTCTCTAGTTGGTAAGTTTACTAGAGGTAAGAGATGGTTTCATTAACTGTCAATTTCCAGAGAGCATGTTGACTTGTGATATCTTCTTAATCAACAAATCATATCTTATAAAACTGTAAGAAAAAGTGCTAAATTTTCATTTGGTTCAAGTAGTTATATATTTATTACTGTTAGAGCTCTCCTCTCACTAGATTTACAATAATTAACAAGCTGTGACTCAGTTCCCCCTGACATGCATTGAAGAAAGACAAGCCTCCCTCCCCCCATAAGCCTATGTGTCTGAAAGCATGGCACTTTCCCAAAGGTTAAACAAATAAACCGCATGGCAACAAGAGTAAAGGGAGATAGAGACCTTCACTCCCTGCAGATCAAAATAACACCTGCTCCTCCAGCATTCCAAGAAAACATAACTCCCTAGCCCACTACCCTCTAGCCATTCAAGGGAAAATTTTCACCTCTAGGGCTTTCTATTGGCCCCTGCACTTCCCTCAGACCCTCAACCACCCTCCTACGCTATCATTTCTCTGCCTAGGAATGTACTGTACAAATTCAAATCCCCCCTTTCCAGAAGTGTGCTGAAGTCTCTCTTCAGACCCCCACCATGCCGGCAGGGAGGCTGAAGTCTTTCCAATAAACTTTCCCAGTGAGTGCCCTCCTTTTCTCCAACAATCACCCATCATGACATTCAGAAAAACACGTTTTCCACACTGGGCTATTGAAGGAAGTACTTTTTGTTTTGAGAAATATTAATTTTTAGAAAGTTGTTTTCTTTCTGTCTGTTTACATTGCATGGGCCTTATTTTGCCCTTTGAAACTAACCAAATAATTCTTCCTTTAAGGGATTTCTTTAGAAATCTACAGAGTCTATCATATACCTGAACAGTCTTTTCTTCTCCATTAAATACACTTTGTGGTCTATCTTCAATGTCACTCATTTCCTGAAGCACACACTTTAAAACTGTGTTTGGTGAAATCATACACTTGTGTCTGATAAGTGGAGAGCAATGTGGTACTATTGCATCTCTAATTTAGGTTCCATATTCCTAATCTTGCAAGCTATGGTTGAATCAGATATTTTGGTAGTTTATTGCAGAACTTGACATGTATTACTCATACATTCCAATCTCTGGGGAGTTTATGAATCCTGATTTTGGCATTCCACACATTTACTATTGTATATAAGCTTTGCGTCATTTGAGGATTAAGAAACGAACATGTATCACTGTCTTCATCCAACCAAGTCATTGATGAAAAATGATGGATATAACAAGTCAAACAGAGGAGAGAATTCTGAAACAGGTCACTGGCTCCCTCAACAGACTGACATTCTCTCTTAGTGACAGTTAGCCTTGACCTGCTTCTCATGCCTCTATCTTGTCTATAAGTTGTTAATCACTGGGGTATATCTGGAAAAGCAACATCTTTGAGAGTCTAGGAGGGTTTGTTTTTGTTAGGCATGTGTTTCAGATGTTGTTTGCTTAAGTTCATTCTAGAATTTGGCTAGAAATAAAAATTAATCTCACTTACTCTAAAATTTGTGAAATCTACCCCACCCTTATTTATTATTTTTATTTTAATTAGGACAGTTGATAAATTACAATACTGTAGCAACCTTACCATTTTTCAAAATTCTTCAAAGACCACATATCTAAAATATCTTACATTGTAGCATATCCTCACACTCCTAAACTATGCTGGTTAGAGCATAAAAACACCCCCTTCCCTGAAAAGGGTTATAATCTTACAGAGGTAGATGAGGAACACATATATGAAATGTTTGTAAAAAAATCAGGAAGTGCTCATATAAATGTCACTGGTCATACTTTAATATAAGGGACAAACGAGGAACAGAGCATCATGGCCTATGCTGGTCAGAATAAGTTTCAGGGAAGAAGCGGGTCCATATCTAGTTCTTACAGGAAGCATAGATCAGGGTGTTCAGGGCATGGGGTGGAGAATAGTGTTTCAAACTGGTTTCTTACTCAACCCTATGAAGCTCCATCTGGTTTAACTGGCTTTTCATTCAGCTTGTGACTTTCTGAGAATGTCTCAGCACTCCTACAATGTTGTATCTTAAAATTATGCTATCCTTATCTAGGGGTTTGTTCTAAGAAGCCCAGAGCACTTTATAAACAGAAATTTATCCTTGAAATACCACAATTAAAGATTTGGGAGAATGCATTTCATGGATATAGAAGCCAAGTGTAGATAAGAAAGCTGAGATAACAGCCTCTAAATGAGTTCACTCCTTTTAGGAATTTATGAATTAGATTAAAATAATCTCTATATAAACCAAAGGCAAGCCACTGATGCCAGAATTAATAATTCATCATTACTGTTTAACAGGTTATAATAAAATAAAATAATATTAGAAAATAAATAGAGTATGAACTTTGATGTCTAGGTACTTTTCTTTTCTTTTTTGTTTCCACTTTCAATGAATAAATATAAAAATGCTTCCTTTACTTTAATCCCAAGTCTATGTCAACACTTAGTTTTACCCTCTACCTTCCCCATACCTCCTTCATTTCTTAGACCTTACCACATGCTTCTCTCTCTTTCTTTCTGACTTTGAGAAAATTTGAACAGCATTCATGTGAGAATAATTGAGTTCCAAACTCAACACCCAATCTTGTGTTTCACCATATATTTCAAGAAGTCCAAAGAGACAGCCAGCCATTTGTGAGCATTTATTTTAGTATAGTCACAAATTTATATACAAGAGCTGTCACACATTTCAGGTTTAGATAAATAAGCACAACAAGCTATTTAAAATAATCTTAGTATCTGGATGAACTAGTCACTTAAGGAGTAAGTATGTGAGATGGGAAACATAAAGTAAAAAACCAAAAGATGAATTAACTCTAAAGTTTGTTGTTTTTTTTTTAACTGGCTGAAACATTCTGCTGAGAAACCACTTGTAAAATATTTTTTTATAATTTTCAGATTCTTTTTCCAAAGGGACCCTGCTACAAGATATGTTATGAGGAACTTACAGGAAATCAATAGCAGGAAATGCTGAGACCAACAGAAAGAGGTAACAAAAAAGGCAGACAGAAAATGAGCTAGCTGTGAATTAACCTTTAGAAGCAGACCTAAGAAATGCATTGAATTAAGAATATACAGATTGTCAGGTAAATGAGACAGATAGGCTAAAAAAAGATTAATTTACCAAGCTATCAATATAATTGGACATAAAGATATTAAAACTGAATGTATTTGAAAAATTTTAGAAAGTGTATGCCATCTTTGACAAAAAAATTTTGGCAACAACAACAAAAAAAATCTGTCTCTCTTGACTCTATTCAAAATAGCAGTTGAACATGCTCTTTCCTAAAAATTTAACATTAGTACTCACACATTTTTAGGCATTTAAAAAATGTACCATGATCCAAATTTCCTAATTACCATAGATGTTCTACAATCACTTTCAAGTGATTTAATAGTCTTTTCAAGTATATTTAATACTTTGCTATTTTTCAACCAAACCAATATATCTATTTAGTAGTAGACTACATCACTAGCTTTGTCAATAAATTCTTATCTTTGGTTCCCTATTCTCCCCTGGTCTGTATAATTCTTATGTTATAAATAAGGAAGCAGACATATTATGACATTCATTCTAGCCCCAGATATCAATGATTCTGGAATTACAGTCATAAGTGAATCCTTTTTCTTCTTTTGAAACTCTCTTCCGCATCTTTTTTTCCTGCGGAATATTTCAAAAAATAAACTTGAATACTGCATAGTACTCTTGCAAAGCTTAGAAATCAGAAAAAAAGAGCCAGGAAGATGATCAAAACAAATTTATCTATTTTTTCATTCATTCACTCATGCTAAAATCATTTAGTGAATGCCTATTACATCCACTCTTCAAGGCACTGGGGATATATTATTGAATTTGTGGAACTAAGACTATGTTGAAGGGGACAGGGAGATAGACAAAAACACACAAGGGCATAAATACATAATATGTCAGGTGGTAACATATGTTGTGGTGAAAAGTAAATCACTGTGAGTGGGAAACACTTAGGAAGTGGCCTGGATTGCAATTTTTTATACTAGGAAGTCCTCACCAATGCAATGATATATGAGCAGTGATATGAAGGACGTTAGTTATAGTCAAGATAACATTAAATTCACAATGAAAATGAATGATTACCAAGTTTCTCTAGTTTTTTTGGTTGCCTTTAGGTTAATGAATAAACTCAACTTACATGCTGTCTTAATTACACTCTTGATATCTCAATCATTTGTTTCAAAGTACGGTCTGGGTGTACTGTAGAATTCTCTGGATGCTTATTAAAAATGTAGATACCTGGATTCCATAAATCTTGAGATTAGGGCTAGACACAGGAATCTGCATTTCAGTAACTCTTCCCTTCTACTCACCATAATTTTTATGCACAAGAAAGTGAGAATCACTGCTTAAGATGCACACAACAGAAATAACATGTTTCCTTTATTCTGTTTTTCCTCAGATTTTCTTGTGCATAGTGCTAATCTAGAAACATCTCAATAATCTTGTACCTTTCCTAGCTCTCTTAAAATAAGAATAACCTCTTGTCTGTAGAGGCAAAACAAGCACATAAAAAAGGAACTAAGGGTGGCAGACTTGGCCCAGTGGTTAGGGCGTCCGTCTACCACATGGCAGGTCCACGGTTCAAACACCGGGCCTCCTTGACCCATATGGAGCTGGCCCATGCGCAGTGCTGATGCACGCAAGGAATGCTGTGCCATGCAGAGGTGTCCCCCCATAGGGTAGCTGCACGTGCAAGGAGTGCGCCCCGTAAGGAGAGCCGCCCAGCATGAAAGAAAGTGCAGCCTGCCCAGGAATGGCGCCGCACACATGGAGAGCTGACACAACAAGATGACGCAAGAAAAAGAAATACAGATTCCCGTGCCACTGAGAACAACAGAAGCAGACAAAGAAGACGCAGCAAATAGACACAGAGAACAGACAACTGGGGTGGTGGGGGAAGGGGAGAGAAATAAATAAATCTTTAAAAAAAAAAAACTAAGGTCAGAAAAAGGGCAGTAATTTCGCCATAACTATTTAAACATTTCCAGTGCTCTGAGTCAGATGTTTCTGGATGATTCTCTGTTTCATCTTCAAGTGAACTGGACATTGAGTCCTTGAGTGTGAATGGGAGAAAGACTACTCTGCTGACATTAAATGTCCCTCTTTCATTTCTTAATTCTTAGATGTCAAGGAATTACATAAAAATAACCTAGATTTTGCTGAGTTTATCCCTCTTTCTTTCCCCACCAAAGTTTAAACATTATTATACGTAATTACACAAAGAGATTTAAAGGATTCCTTAAGAACAAATCCAACATGAATGGCCTGACCGGCTAAAGACTAATTCTTAGCCTGCATACAATTCTAGTACTACATAAGAAAGTGCACATTAAAATATCTTTGGAATGAATGCACTTAGTAAATAGATGTTATAAATTAATTCCATAGTCAGATTTATGATGGGTTACTAAAACCTGGTCAGCGGAGGGAATCCTTTCAGGTTATATCTTCTAAGACATAAATAGCTAAATAGTTCCTGAAAGTGGGAATGATATAGTTGAAACTCAACAGAAGGAAATAGTCTGTTTCCAATCCTCTTCCCATAGTTATGGTAAATACTGTTCCTTACTTTAATATTTCAGAAGAAACTTAAAAAGATCTAAATTCTATCTGGTTCTTTTTTTTTTTTTTTTTTTTTTGAAGGGGGAGATGGTATGTATGTACCTGATAGAACCTCGTTGAGAAACTGAGAATAAACTGCAGTCTTATTAAATAAGAGTATGGAGAGATGGAATTTTTGAATGGGCTAAAAATGGTTCTATATAAAGCATTGCATCAAGAACAAGTCAAATCTAGGAGATAGAAAATGAAGAGTTGGCTTTAGCTAAAGCAGAATGATATAAAGTTTCACTGAAGCAAGAACTGCTGAGTATTGTTTTATCAAGAGGGATTGCACTCATGTTACATGGCTCTTTTTAGGGAATTGGCTATGATTTAACTGGAACACAAGAGGACATATATTTAATTCATCTCCTGCTATAGGGCTACTTGGTAGGCCACGTTAAGCAGATGACACTGTTTTGATGGATGTGATTTAAGCTTGATTCTCTAATTTCTGAGATATATCATTAACTAGATTGTACACTATTTTCTGATGAACACTTTCTGTTTGACAAACGGGAAGCAGTATAACACAGAACCACCATCAGGAGGTTTTTATATGTGTATCTTTCAAAGAAAGTCCTTGCTGCCACATATTGCCTTAGAGTGCCTTATTCATACATGATCGCATCATTTCCAACAAGGGGCATGGGTGCACCTCTCAACTACAAATGGGTTAAAAATGGAAGTATTACCTACAAGTTGAAGTGACAATTTAATATACAAATGTTTAAGTAACTGGAATCCATAGAGATAAAGTACATGCCTTAAAGCTTTTCTCTTCACATTCAGTAAGACAGGATAATGTTTCATAAAAATAATGTGGGGGTTGTAGCAAGGAATGGGCAGGGAGAGGTGTTTTCCACTGCTTCAGTCGATAAGCTGCCAGAAAAAAATTTCACTAAGCTGTTTCAACAGCATCAATATATGCAAACATCAGAGTCACGTTTGACATCCATCACCTGGTTTCATGTGGTCCTTCTTGTGGCTGCCTAAATGGTGATCTACTGTGGAACTCCTCCAATTTTCCCTGTATCCCAACTACCTCTTTATAATGGCCATTCTCACTCTTTGGTAATTCTTTTAATTGTGTTCAGAAAGTGCTGGTATATAAATTTCCATAACAATATGTACCCTCTAGTTGCTAATTGATATTCACTGAACAATGTTGCAAGTATTAGAGTGTATCTGATTCAAAATGGCACTATATTTTCATCATTTAAGGCTGGATTTAACAATGCTTCAAAGCAAGGTATATTAGTTTTCTATTGCTATTGTAACAAATTACCACAAATTTTGCAGCTTAAAACACACAAATTTATCTCACAGTTTCTGTAGAATAGAAGTCCAGTGGGCTTGACTGGGTCTCTGCTTAGAGTTTGAAAAGGCTATACTCAGTATTGGCAAGGCTGTACTCCTTTCTGGAAGCTCTAGGGATGAATCTGCTTCCAGGATCTTTCAGATTGTTGTCAGAATTGTTTCTTGAAACTGTGGGACTGATGTTCCCATTTCCTTATGGTCTGGCAACTCAGGGTTTTTCTTAGCTTTTAGAAGCCACCCACATTTTGACTTGTAGTCTCTCTTATTCCTCCTTCTTCAAAGCCAGCAATGACAGGTCAAGTACTCCTCATACTGCATCTTTCTAACAATAACCAGAAAACATTCTCCTCTTTGCTCAGGTGATTACTTACAGGATAAACTCCCTATCTCAGGATACCTCCCCATCTCAAGTTTCTTTCTCTTAATCATATCTGCAAAGTCCATTTTGCCAGGTAATGTAACATATTCATATGTTCCAGGGATGAAGATGTGGGAGAGTGCATTATTCTGTCTACAATACAGGAGTTGGCAAATTATTGCCCATAGGCTACCACCCGTATTTGTAAATAAAATTTTATTGGAGCACAGTCATCCACATTTGTTTCCATTGTGTCTATGGTGCTGTCAAACTACAACAGAAGGGTTGAGTAGATGCAACAGAGAGCATTACGGCTTGCAAAACTCAAATATTTACAACCTGCCTCTTTACACAAAAAGTTTGCTAACCCCTGCTTTAACAGACAGCACAATTATTCTAAAATATTTTTGAAGGGCATCGATTATGTATTATGAACAAAAATCATCTGAATTTGAAGTGCAAGTGGGAAGGATGGTTAGTCAAGCTTAGGAATTCAGGATATAACAAAAATGTAGCCAGGGAACAATTTCTATCTCAGTTTCAGCATTGGCAGAGCCATTAATCTGCTTGTCTAGTGAGCATTTCAATGCTTTCCCATAAACATTACCAAGAGCTTTAAGCAGGCAAACTGTCTAAAATCTCCTCCAAATTGACAAAAGTTAGGGTAGAAAAGTACTTAAGAAGTAAAAGGATACAAACACCCCTTTGTAGAAATTATGGATGCATAGATTGGACTTCTTTAAGCTTTGCCAACTAATTTTTAATTCCTTAGGTTGCTATTAGCCTTTGATATTCATGAAAATGACCACTGATGAATGCTGGAATCTCTTTTTATTGTTTCTCATGCTAATCTAATTGTAGTAAGCATATTCATTAGTCTTCCACTGTGTTTTCCACTATATTTACAATGGCCATGGCTTATAATTAATTTTAGTTTAAATCCATGAAACAAACTCCTTAATTTGTTAGCTTGATCCTGTTAGTATGCGTGACAAACAAGGCAAAGTAAACAAAACCCACAAGCCCAAATTCCCCTGAGATTCTTCAGGTATATGGTCAATTTGAGAAGTACAAATAAACCTGGCCGGTTTTCCTCAACCCTGAAAGACAGCATTACTAATGCCCTACCTAGACCACTACAGTTACTGCCCAGAGAAAGAAATAAAAGAAAGCCAGACAAGACTGCAGGCCAGCATGTCCCAATTTGTCTTTCCACTCGAAACAGAACTACACAAAGACTTTTTGTTTGGAAAAAGAATATCATTCCAGGCTGGCAAAATTGATAGAGCATGAAGTAACTGAAATGCACTTATTTCCCTCTTCTTCTAATACAACTTTGAAGATAAGGATGTTATTTGGGTCAAATCTGTAAGGTCCAAGGCACTGTAATACTGTAGTATGCGGTCACCCCTCGGGCTGAAGTGTGGTTTGCTGGCCTGGCGGGGGAGCAGCCGCGGCAGGCCAAGCCGCTGCCCCCATAATAGGGTGGCTGGTCGGACTCACCGCCACCCCTGAAGGGAGCTCGGCATGGGCGCAGAGTGCCCTCGGGTCTCCCCTTCTCGGCAGCCATGCTTCCGCGGCCGCCCCTCCTCCCGGATGGCGCCACACGATGCCTGTAGGGCGGCACCCTTCTTCTTCTTTCTCCCTGCGCAGGCGCAGGGCGGAAAATTCCAGTCTGCCCTTTTCCCCTCCCCCGACAGCAGCAACAGCCAGGCGTGGGCGGGAAACTCCAGTCTGCCCTCCACCCCAGCAACAGCAGCCACCAATCCCTAAACCCTGCCCCTTCCCCCAGCAACAGCGACGGCCAATCCCTAACCACCACTCCTCCCCCGTCCGGTACCGCCCACTGACCTTTCGCTGGCAACCAATCAGAACAGGGCGTGGCTTCGACCAATCAGCCTTCCCCAGCCCCTATAAAACTGTTGCCTCTCCCTCAGTAAAGTGGACTTGCGTGTTTACCTTGTCTCCGCGGTAGTTTTTCTGCCGTGCGCCCTCCAGTCCTGAGAGCCCCCGACAAGGGCCTGGCCTCCCTTGTCCCCAGTTCGTCGCCTGCTTCTCCGGGCGACCCCTTCGTCGCCGGCTTTGCCGGGCGACCCCGTCAGCCGAACCGCGCAACCCCTTGTGAGACCGATCCCTCGTCTGCTGCCGGACCGACCCCTCGTCCCAAGTGGGACTGACCCCTCGTCCCAAGCGGGACCGACCCCTCGTCCAGAGCTGGACCGACCCCTCGTCCGCAGCCAGACCCCACCTCTACCGACCGAGCAAGCCGCCGCAGTAGTACATGCATGTGTGTGCACACATGTGCATGTTGTATGCGTGGACACATACAGATCCATTCTAGTGTACTTACTTGTCAAGAATTACTCTCAATTGAATCATTAGTTTTCTGTATGTATCACTGAGTACAGAAACGTTGATAAGTATAAATGATTCACAGAAGAAACTAAGTAATATAAAAATGAAACTCTATTGCTTTACCAAAGTGCTAAGGACCAAAAGCCATGCCTTTATAGGCTATAACAATGAAGCCATAAGCCCCCCAAAACTGAACAAATAACAGTAATTTACTCATAAGTGACTTATGAGCTCGTTAAAACTACAACTGGCTTTGCTAAATGCAATTTGGAGTTTCAAGCTTCCACATTCTATTATGTGTTCCTATTAATTCCCAAGGGCCTAATTATATTTAACAAATTGTAACTGCTATTCATTAAAAAGCTTTAAAAAAACACACACATTTTGGCTAGAAAATGTTAACAGGTTTCCCCCTTCACTCACTGTAACTGTTAATTCCCAGTTCTCATTTTATCTACATGGTATATGAAACAGACATAATTTGCAAGGTATTATTCTTTTTGAGTTTCAGGAAAGTGCAGAAGACACTTTTGATATAAGAAAATAGGCAAACACAGAATTCATATTAGTTATATGTCACATCTAAAATAGTTCAATGTTTAAGGCAATAGTAATGGTTAAAAAATTTCAGGTTGTGCTAATCAATTTCAATCTTCATATTTAAGAATATCTTTTCTTCACATTTTCGGATTGCTATATTTATTGCTCTATTAGTATTGTTATACTTCAGTGGAGGCTTTTTTGGTTATCTCCTTGGTGGAAAATAACCTAATACCAGTATATAGAACATATCTTTATAAAAGTAGTATAGTATACAATACTAAGATACTCAATAAATCAGCCACCTATTCCTTCAGTGCATAATAAAGTTTTTAAAAAATATATCATTTATGTGATAAAATAAATACAAATATAACAAGCATTAGAAATTCAAAACAGCCAGGCATGAAGGACTGTAAACATTGTATAGATAACAAATATGATTGGTAATTAAATTAAAAGGAAGCTCTATGGGCTAGAGCAGTACAGAGAGGCCCCACTGTGAGCTGGGAACTGGGGTGGCCTCTGAGGACAGGAACAGGTGGATGCTACAAGTGAGGGGAGAAATGGAATGAATGAAAGCACTTTCCAGTTATTTCTTCTCCAGCCTAAATTTTTCTTCTTTTCCTCCCCTCATCCCTTTACGATAACAGATTTGTCTATATTCTCAGTTCTGGGCTTTCAAAGTAGAGATAGTATTCTTTTGAGGGACTGGTCAATTCACTCACACAAAATATTAAAAGGAATGGAATTAATTCAAATGACTTAGGATAGTTATTTCACTATTCCCATATGCTTTCATTGCCACCACGGTTATCTGATGCTTCATAACATTTGTTAGTTTTTTTATATTGATGTCTATATGTAGAAAAAATATGTTTGTGCACAGTTTAACTCTTTGGTAAATTAGCTGACACTTTTGTAAAGAAAAGTTTGACTCAAAGATACATATGTTTATTTCAAGTATTTTTATTGAATTAACACTATATTTATTAACACTATTTTTGAGACTACCCTTTTTCAACTTATCAAAATTTTTTCTTTTAATTAATATGTCATTTAAAGTTTAAATAATGATTTTATTTCTACTTAAGAAGCTTTTATGAATGTTCACTTATAGAAGAGTCTTCCCTATAAGGAACATAGCACACATTATGACACTGTATTGCTTTTCCAGTAATTCTATAATTTTGATGCTGAGAATTAATGTTTCTTACTGTTGTCCCCAATGCTTGTAACTGGATAACATCACCAAGAAGAGCATTTTTTAAAAAATCAAATAAATAAATAAACATTTTTAAAACAAAGTTTTGAGCAAACAAATAAATAAATTTCTTATTCAGAAAGAATATAAAAGTACTCCCCATTTTCAGAGTAGTGAAGAGTTTAAGTCTATGCTAAGGTTTGAGGAGGTGGATACTATTGATGTTAGCTAGAGCCAGTGTGGTCACATCTCAGCAAAAGTAGGAAAACACCTAGGTAGTTTAAGTATTATTGGTGAAGTTTGAAAGTTATTGCTGAGAGATTTGCAGTTTTCATTAAATAATCTGGAAAGCCTGAGGCATCTTAGTAAAAACTGGTTCAGAGGGAAGATCAATGACATTTTTTAAAAAACCATGGTTGATTTCTTTGGGAAACCAGTAACTATACAAGAGCAGAAAACACACTGGCTTTGTAGCCTAAGGATATGAGTATAAATTCTGTTATGCCTTTTAATAACTATATGAACTTAGGAAGATACCTTAATCACTTTATCCTTAAATTTTCTTGTATATAAAGGTCAACATCTGGAAATTTTGCAAGGAATGAACAAATATGTACCTGTGAAGCACAAGACTGGTTTATTTCAATACAAGTTTTAATAAGAATCACCTTCCTTGCCCTTGCCCAACAATGATCTAAGTATTTAAAAAGAACATATAAATGATAAGGATATTTTAAATTTTTATATAGGAATGAGCAAGATCCAAAGAATTTCTATTGCAACTGAATGGATTTAAGAAAGAATTCTTGTCATTGTGGATTGAAGGTTTAGATTTAGGTCACCTGTACACCCACGTATATATCAGGAGCTTTTTTAGTACTTTTACATGCCGGCCACTTGCCCACCCTCCTGTTAATCAATTCCCCTTCTTATGTTTATAATTTCTATTGCCACATGTATCTTAAATTATGTTTTACTTGCCAGTCTTCCCCACCACCTAGTGATGCTGATTCATTCATCTTGTTCTTCCCCAGTGGCTAGCACAGATATGTCTCTCTATGTGTATATGTATGTGTATGTGTATGTGTATGTGTATGTGTATGTGTATGTCTATGTCTATGTCTATGTCTATGTCTATGTCTATGTCCATCCACATCCACATCCACATCCATATCCATATATATGTATAAATATATCTACAACCCTGAATACATTGAAGGTAGTTTTATAATGAAAAAAAGCATAGAATTATATGACATTCTGTTTCTATATAATATAGACTCATAACAAATTAATTAATCTGTAATTACAAAAATTCTAAACAAAAATGTGTCCTGGTCTTATAGGTCAAAGAATGATTGTTAATGTTCCTTAAAAAATATATTCTAAAAGCAGCTCAATGCCAGGTGGATGATACTTACATTAGCCAAATGTGCAAGTTCTATCTCCAGGAACGAATCAGTTGTTTTGGGTTCAGGCCTTATTGTGACCACGATGATTTTGGAATTAATGACAGTATAATTTCTGAAACAGATTAAGTATATTTTAAAAAGAGAAAGGACTGATATAAAATATGAATTATTACTGTCCAATATATGTTGGAATGACATGTTAAATAAATGCATCTTACAGAAAAATACAGACAGTTTAGACAAGTATATTTAAAAGGTAATACCAATATCACAGTATTTTCCATGGAGGTACTTTACATTTATTGTTACAAACAAACCCAGTCAGGAACTAGAAAACTTGGGGAAAAAAGCTATTGCTAAATGTTACCATTTTAGATGCAGGAAAGATAAAAAAGCAACAGCACTGACAAGCTTTCAATTACATAAATCTGATTCTTCTACAAGAGAGATGGATTGTAATTTCAAACCTTCAGGCAATGTTTAAATGAATATAATTCATTTATCTCAAGGTGGACCTAAGGGTTTGGTTCTCTAGGAAAACAAATATTCTTACAAAGTACTATCATGGCACTTTTTAGACTAGTTCTAAAATATATTAAGATGAATGATTGCTTTGGGGTATAGCAGGAAATCAAATAGCATTTAAAAATAAATAAATGCTATCACTAATTATTGATTTTCATTCATTACATCAATATTTACAGGCCACTGCTTTCTCTAAATATATTCAGTGTGAGGAACACATTGACCTTTTGAAATATCTTACCAAGTAGAGTTGACTCACAAAGAAGTTTTAATCGTATTTATAAGCTACAAAAATTATCCATAAATGTAATTTAACATATAAAACTTCATCAACTCTGTACTGCACATGTAAGTGGGTGTATAAAGCACTCCAGATGCTATTATTTAGGGATATAAAGATATACTTGTACTATTTGAAGAATATATTCATCTCCCTTTTTTGATTCAAAATAAATCAACTGTTCTTCCTTAGGGCATGTACTATTGTGGGGAATTCATATCAGGTATGAAATATAGGGTCATTTAACTTTTCTTCTTTTTTGTCTATTAAAGTATCATTTACAGATAATAAAATTCACCAATTTTAAGTGTGTGGGTTTAATGCTTTTTATAATTGTGTACAACTATTCACCACCACAATCAAGGCAGAGAATCAATTCCTTACCCTAAATAGTTTTCCCTTGAGTCACTTTGTACTCAATGCGTTCCCCGCATCTGTGTTTCCAGGTAACCATGGATATGCTGTCAAAAAATTTGCCTTTTCTGGAATTTCATGTAAATGGAATCATAAACTACACAGACTTTTTTGTTTGAATTCTGTGGTAGATTGAACTATGTACCCCAGAAAGGAGGGATAAATTTTTTATCTTGATCCATCCCTGTAGGTGTGAACCCATTGTAAATAGGAACTTTTGAAGATGATATTTTTAGTTAAGGTGTGGCCAACTGAATCAGTACACATCTTAATTCTCTTACTTGAGGCCTTTTAGAGAAGGTCACAGGGAAGAAACCACAGTGAGGAGCAGGAAGCTGGAAGTCAATGAAACCAGGAAGAGACAAGGGAAGATATCACCATGTGAGGGGAAAGCTACGGAATCCTAGGATTGCCTGCCAGCCAAAACTGTGGCTAACCTCTGGGGGAAGCCCGTGCTTTGACTTCTGTTGTGTGGTATTTGTCATATGGCTAGGAAACAGAAACAACTTCATTTACTTAGTGTAATGGTTCATTTTATTTATTTTTATTGTAATATTCCATGGTACTGACATACCACAATTTGTTGATCTATTCACTATTTAATGAATATAATTCCCTATAAAGAATAATTTTATGTAGACATATATTTTCATACATCCTGGGTAAATATTGAGGAGTGGAATTGCTGGGTCATGTAGAAAAGGCATGTTTAATACTGTAATTTACTGTCATACTATTTTCTAATGTGGCTGCACCATTGAATTCATTTAATTTTTATTTCATAGACAGTGTTGAATCTCACATTCTTTGTGATAATGTTTTCTATAATGGAATGGTCTTCAGAGGAAGATTTCAATAGTAAAGAATGCTGAGGTATGAAAACTCATTGCTGTAATTGTGGGAATTTACTGCATTCAATAAACTGCAATGGTAAACTATAGTAAACTAGATTCAGGAACTATAAACATTTTGAGTGGGATTAAAATTTTTAAAAACATTTTTATGTTTTTGCTTTAATACTGTCAAATAATAATTATTAAACACTAAGGAAACTGTGTGGTATTCAGTCTAATAGTAAATAGTAAAAAACAAAGCAAAAATGTGTTTGTGTTTTCCTTAGGGAGAAGGTAATTGCACACAGGAGCAGGTTAACTATCCTTTGTTTTACTTAATAGTAAATGAGTTAATTGAAGGTAAGCTGCTTTGAGAAGGATATAAAACTAAATCCTAAATACCAAGCTCTTTTTGCCAACTTATTCTTCCTTGTTTCTCTATTGAGTAAAAGAGATCAGGGGATCAAAGGAAGATAGGAATGAACACATCTGGGAGGTGAGAATGGGTACCTGATTCTACAGGTAGAGCTGACAGGGATCCCAAGAATGACAAGATATATGTGCCTTGGAATTGGAGAGAATACCTTCCTATCTCCACCAAAAAATTATGGAGGTTTATCCCAGAAAATAATAGCTCCTGAACACACAAATGCAAGCGACTTTTTCAGATTGACCTGAAAATATTTGATTTCTGGTTTGGTTACTTGAAACAAAAATATTTACATATCACCCAAATTCCATCTGCTCCTTTCTTCTCGTATTGTTTAATCCCATTTCCATGCTACAAATAAAACTCAATGGGGAACTGGATTTGGCTCAATGGATAGAGCATCTGCCTACCACATGGGAGGTCCAGGGTTCAAACCCTGTGATGAACTGGCCCACGTGCACTGCTGATGTGCACAAGGAGTGCCATGCCACACAGGGGTGTCCCCCGTGTAGGGGAGCCCCACATGCAAGGAGTACACCCCGTAAGGAGAGCTGCCAAGCATGAAAGAATTGCAGCCTGCCCAGGAGCGGTGCCGTGCACAAGGAGAGCTGACACAGCAAGATGATGCAACAAAAAGAAACACAGATTCCTGGTGCTGTGGACAAGAATACAAGCAGATGCAGAAGAACACACAACGAAGGGGCAGAGAGCAGACAACTGGGGGGAGGGCAATGGGCAGGGAAGGGGAGGGAAATAAAAAAATAAATCTTTAAAAAAAAGTAAGTCAATGACTGATAATTTTGATTAACAATTATTAGGTAACTTTGATAGCATACAAAAGTGTAAAGTTTATTGGAAAATACTGATGTGGATATTCTATACACAGTTTTGTTTTACTTTGTCAAAGATTTATTAAGTTCTTTTTGTGTGTTTGGCTTTGTGGAGATTTTGGTCCAGATCATCTGGCAAGCAAAATAGCTAAGATATGCAGCCCTCTGCAGGGTAGGTTATATGGTCTCAGATTCATCAACTACTCACCCGGTCCAGTGGAAAAACGTTCTTAGGGGACGTAGTCTACCATATGGCATTTGTTGTGTGTGCATGTATGTGTGTGTGTTTAGGGTGTACATGTTTGGAATACAATTAGGAAGGGATATGTTTAAATGCATTTACATAAATGATCTGCTTATCTCATTAGAGTGTGAGTACTCTCCCCTTTCTGTCACAACACAGTATCATGTGTTTTTCTCTACCACAGCATCCAGCAGGACTGTATTTCCTTCTACAATATTGTAAGCTCAATGAGGGCAAGATTTGTATCTATCATTTATTACCTCTCCATTCACATAAAACTTGCCACATTTTAGTTCTCAATACATGTTTGAATGGCTTGCTAAGTAATTACATACTAAAAAATATATTGAAACTTTGTTATTTTAAAATTTAATGTCAACATTATGATATTAAGATGCTTAATAAAGGAAATGAAAGCAAACTTGCGCTATGCAACAGCTTTCATTTAAAAAGTGTACAGTGTACAAAATTATCTTTAATTTATTCCATCAATTTATTCTAATTTGTATAAGTGAAAAGCTGGCTTCTAATGTGCCATGCATCTACTAATGCTTCCTGGCTTGGTATACGTTTGTATTCACGGCTAGGAAAGCAGAACTTATAGCCAAATGCATTTCATGACTAAAGTAATTAAGTTCTTTCTTGTCCTTGAAATTTGTGCTAACATTTAATATATGTGAGTTGTTCATTCAAAGGAGATGCTGCTTTTCTTCACAATTTTTGCAGTGGTAAGTTGCATAGGATACATGAACTCTCTCACAAAGAGTAAAAAAATGATTACAAAATGCAATCCACTGTTATAGACCATACATCAGTGGAGGGGACTATGGCACTAATAGTACAAATAAAGTATAGTCAGATAAGGTACAGAAAAATGACTTAATGATTTACTGAAAATTATTCAAATTACAGTAATTTCTTTTCATCTTTAGAATTATAGTTTTTATAACTTAAAAATTGAGAGTTTTTGAAAAGTTCCCCAACTTAAATAAAACCAGAATAAAATAATTTCATATAGTCTGGAAAGTAGGGGACTTCATCAAAATTAAGTATTTGCTCTTAAAACTAAAATCAGCTGATGGCTGCCAAGGTGCAGTATTGGTCTGACTCAGAGCTTTGAAAATTAATTTGACTTTTAGGTCACGTTTGCTAAGATTAGAACCTAATACAACAAAAACACTAAGTGATCAGAAATTTAAATTCACTTTCAAAAGCTGTGGCCAATTTAGGCTCAGATTCTTATAAATAATATGCTGATTATTATATACCTACATAATAATATACTATTTTAATAATATTACTTATGCAAATTTGTTATTTCCAAGGATAATGGATAATTTTAATTTCTAATGTCATCATTATAGGACACTATGAAAAGTTATAGAATGTCACAAAACAACAACATCTCTTTGCAAGCAAGATCTAAAGTTTAGGTCTTGAAGCTAAAGAACATGGCATTTAGAGAGAGCTGACTACTTCAGGCCAATTGCCTTCAGAGAGCAATGGTTTAATAGTAATTCTGTCTTCGTTTTTCTATTATTTCCAATATTATTTAGTTCAATTGCTTATCCCATTTGATTTTAATTCCTATAATATTAGGAACTCAAATGAGTTCATTTCCCAAATATGAAGAAATTTCAGCATCATTTATCTTTATTAGGTTGGTACGTTTGACAGCAAATTCATGTGATTTTGCATTATTGAAATTTGTTCCATTTTTAGAAAACAATTTTTGAACTACAATTGGCTTATGAGAAGGTTGGAGTTTTTCATTCATCTGTATATTTCCTGGCATTTTAATACTAAAGGGGAATTGGAATATGATCTTAGTTAGATTCTTTATAACATTTTGAATATTAATAGCTACATTAAATTGCCTTTTTTACAGGGCTACATTTTCATATGTATTATCAAGAAAATTACACATTGCTCACATATTCAGATATAAGACAGCTTTCCCCATAAAACTAGAACCTGCATTTATTAAAGAAATCAGAGAATGGATTGCTTACAACAGATTTTTGAGCCCTTGGCTTGAGTGTATGCTAGGGGACACTATTTTTTAGAGAACTAATTTCTTTAAGATAAATTCTTAGAAACGAAATTGTTGTGTCAATGACAATGCATTCTTAAGCCTCTTAATATTGTCAAATTAGTCTCAGTAAAGGTTATTCTTGTTAAAATTCTCACCAGCAGTTTATGAACTTGCCAGGCTGTGGGTATGCATGAATTACTTAATGTGAATATGGCCTGTCTTTAGGTAGCCTCACTTCCCCAAAGGACCCACTGGTCTGGGCAGGATCTCCACGATGGGAAGCACTTCCCTTGGACAGCCTTCATCTCTCAGGTCCCAAAATCATGAGGGTGTAAAGGAAGAGTGACAGCTTTAGGCCTTGGCCTCAACAGCCTGAGCTGGGGCCACTGGGCAGACCCTAGGACTCTCTGAATATACCCAGGCTTGGCCACCTGGTCACCTCCTTTCAATATTTTCTGTAGAAGATATGTGTGTATTCATTTACTAACTGTGGTAGTTTGAAGCTGTATGTATCCAGGAAAAACATGTTCTTAAACCCAATCCATTCCTATGGGTGTGACTGTATGGTAAGTAGGAAGATATGATGACGTTACAGCAGTTAAAGTGTGGCCCACCCACCTCAGACACCATGGGTCTTCATCTTGTTACTGGAGTCCTTCATAAGCAGAATGAAATCTATACATAGAGAGAGAAAGCCATAGAGGGAATAGCCAGAAGCTAAAACCAGTGGAACCCGGAGGGATAGGTAGAGCTCAGAAGAGGCTGCCCGGTTCCTTGCCATGTGACAAGTAATGGGCCCAGCCCTAGAAGGCCAATTTTCAGGGGAGAAAGCATTGCCTTGATGATGCCCTGATTTTGACTTTCTCTTAGCCTCAAAACATAAGCAAATAAATTATCACTGCATAAGCCAAACTATTGCATGGTATTTGCTTGAGCAGTTCAGGAAACTAAAACACTAACGAAGAAGGGCATGGTTTGCGTTGCTTAAAAGAATCAGGATCAGCTGCCATAGAGATAGGGAAATATAGAGGAAGATTCCTGCTTTAGGCAGACAGAAGACTTGAGTTACATTAGAACCCCATCACCTACTAACCCTATAACCTTAGGCCAGTTACTTAAATAATACAAATTTCAGTTTTCTCATTTCTAAAATGAGAATTCTGCATGAAACATACCTTTAAAGTGCCTTAGAGCACTGATATACTGTTTATAATTCTATATATACTGATATAATTTTTAATCTTAAGAGATTATTCTGAAGAAGAATAAAAGTGGGAGGCTGAGAATAGCACAGAGAATAGCCTTGAAAAGAGTTAATATCTTTTAATTAAAGGGCCAATTTGATCTTAATTGGAAGAAAGAAGACAGTGAAACAGTAAAATAAAAATGGTGGCTTGAAGTATAGTTGAATGCATTTTAGGGCAATAGAAGAAAAAGAATCTAAAAAGAGAATCAACATGCAGTTATTTTTGTTTTTTGTATGAAGGGAAATTTCTAATTTATATCTTTTCAAAACATTACATCAAATTCTCCTTCATAGTCCCCGTGAGGAAAATTTGCAAAATATTGTTTTAAAATGATGATATCAAAACATCACATTTCTGGAAACCTAACAGCAAACTTAAGATTTTTCTCTATATGGAAACTTGGCTTCAGAATCTCATCAGATAATTAGGAAGATGATTGCTGAGGAAAATATTTCACTAAAATTTGGTACATAATAACTAGCCATAAAGAACAAATCTATAATTTTTGTTTCTGTGTTGGATAAGGAGATATTTCTTTTTCTATTGGGTTCAGTTCACATAGTAAAACACATACTACAAAATGAATGAAATAAATGAATTTTATTAATCTGCTCCTGAATTTTTTTTATAGTATCAAAACCCTTTTTTTTTTTTTCAGCTTTTATGTACCTTATTCTTAAAAATGGTTTATAAAGGATATTCTTTCAGGATAGAAAACTTTTTTCCAAATACAGTATATAGTACTTTCTCGAAGAAATTTTTTAAAATGAGAAAATCAAGCCCAAGAGTGTTTGGTGGGTACATTGTTTATGCTCTATGAAAAAAGAAAAAGAAAAATGAGAAAAAAAAAAAAAATGAGAAGCAAAAGCTAGTATTTCACCTTTCTAAAAGTACAAACAAATATTTCATCCTCAGTATTTTATTGTCATCATTTCTGGTTAATGAGTCTAAAGGCGAATATAGTTTTCCTAGGAAGAGCTATTTTCAACTGTAATCATTTACCCAATTACTTTATACATAGGAAGAAAAGGTATACATGTTATAATTTTCATATATAAATTACAAGGGCCTCAGTCTGAAGAATATGTCAGAAACCACAATTTCACTACAATAAAGATAGGCACTGTTTGAAGTTGGAAAGAACCTTTGTGTTCATGCCCTACATTTTACATATAAAGGAAGTCAATGACTTGCCCAAGGGTTGATCTGAGTCCATTTGTGTCACAGAAGAGATTTGAATTTACTTCTCCCAATTATTCCCTGCTGTGTCCAGTAAATCATGGCGCTACTTTCTACCTACAAGGGGCAGTGGCCACTGCTTCTGCCAAGATTTTAAAAAAAAAGGACTGAACCACTACAAGGCTAATATTCCTAGATACAATGCCAGTTTCCTTGACTGCATCACTTCATGCACCTTGGAAATCCTGACTTCCTTTGTAAAGGTGAATGAGTTCTGTGGTTTAATATAAAACCAATTAATCATAATGCAACATTGTTGGAAAACTAGGAGGGTAACTAATTCACAATCTAAAGCATTTTATGTCGAATATTTCATTTGCATTTACTATATTCCTCAGCAGTTAACAGGGTGAACATAAATGTGCTTCTATTTTAAAGCTGAACTGGAGGCAGAAAATTCCTGAGTGACCTCGGTAAGTGGATAAAACTCTCATCACTTTAAAATTGAAATTAAAACCTGTCATCTGATTTTAAGCTAACATCTAGTCTAGAATTCTAAAAAGATAAGTTTTACACAAACAAGACCCCTTTAGAAATAAGCGTTTAAATTTGAGTATCTGGGAACTTTTACATTTAGCACACCTCTCCTCACATGAACATCATAAGCTAAGGCAATGCAACTATACATTGACTTTATCTGTGAGTTACTGTATATATCATCGTATTTTAATAGAAAGCTTTGGAAAAGTTCAAGTGAAGTCATTAGATTTAAAAAAAAATTATATTAATAAACAGACATAAACCAGTCTAAATTCAGGAAGACTAAATTCCATTGAGAGGAGAAGGAAATTAAGGAAAAGGCTACACTCTCCCTTGGTTCTCTCTGGTTAAAGGAGAACCTGTTTTGCGTCATGGATTTTCAATGACTC
The DNA here is from genome assembly GCF_030445035.2 of Dasypus novemcinctus. Taxonomy (NCBI): domain Eukaryota; kingdom Metazoa; phylum Chordata; class Mammalia; order Cingulata; family Dasypodidae; genus Dasypus; species Dasypus novemcinctus. The sequence continues at coordinate 40,331,070 of NC_080683.1, read as the reverse complement.
ATCAACTATATAAAGTGATTCACAAAGAAGGATTTTCTCCAAAGAATTGTGACTACTCCCTGTAATTGCACAAAATGTTGCTGCTTCCTTGGGAGACATTTTCCTGCTGGACTGAATTCTAATTGTTTTTATTTATTAGACTATTTGTTATGCCCTGGTATAACTCTGCACATCATTCAGTCTCTCCTCTCTAATATCTTGAAGCTTTAAAGATTCATGAGGGCATAAGACTCTGCAAACATGGCTGTATTTAAGGAGGATGCAACTTTGTCTCAGGACTCCAAGATGAGGTGTGAAGGAAACAGGTAGTTGTCAATGACACTGTTGTTCAAATAGATGTGAATGATGTTCTCTGTGAGACTTGGTAAAATAGCAGACAGTAAATAAAATAAATTAATGTTGATAGAATTACTATTTGTAATTGTTTCTGTTATGGTCTGGTAGGAAAGAAATCAATGGATTTCTTCCAAAAAGAGTCCCCTAATTGAACAATAGCATTTTCTTCTTAATGTAGTTGTCATTGAAAATTTATTTAGAAGCAAATTGAGATCTTGTGTAAATGAAGAACAAAAGCATGTATTCCCAGTCATTGTGACAGTGCTTTAATTTTGTGTAATGTTGATAAAGAGTAACATTAAGTATAAATAGAGAAGACAAATTAATTTTACAATGACCCATTCTATTATAGAGACTCAGAGTTTTTCTTTTTTCTTTTTTCAATCTTAAGGCAAGTCATGATTAGTTACAAAAGAATCGCAGGGCTATAATCAGACACCAAAATTGTCTTATCTAGTTGTTTTGAAATGCATAATATGCTAACGACCTGTTCATTAAATTGGTGTTTTCTATTTCATTTCAGATAAATCCCTTTGTCTTAGGAAAGCTTATTTGACTGTTTTCATAGAATGAGTTAAAATCACATTTTTAGAATAATTTTTAAAAGATTACAACAATTTATTACTTTGTAGCTTACCTCAACGTGGGCAAAATAAGATCTAAGTTTTTGTATAGCACTGCTCCAAGTACAAACACAGATGATTCATCTAATTCTAGAAAGAAGAAAATGTTTTAAAAATTAGCAAAAAAAAAAATACTATGTCTTAAAAAACTTTAATCTGTTAATTATAAGGGATTCCAGTACTTGCTGATGCAAAACTGAAGCCAGGTAGAAGAAATGCCTTCCTAATCACGCAAGGGCAACGTTAGCCCACACACCCCATATACCCTGCACATTAATGGCTCTGGAAGATGAGTTCTCAGTGGTCTGCATCATGAAGTAGCTTTCTTCCACCAGGATGAGACCAGAAGCTGCTTTAGTTGCAGCTAAAGAGTTCAAATTTCCAGTGATATGGGGGAGGGAGTCAATTATCTTCTGGAGCATGGCCAAAATCTCTAAGGTGAGAATTAGCTCACAGTGTTCCTTTGAAAAAGCCAAATAATTTTAAAGATGATTGAAGATGTTCTTAATGATTTTTTTCTTAAATTTACTTGTGCACACCAAAATTGCATCCACAAATCAAAGTAAATTTTAATGAGGCAGAGATAAAAATGATTTGCATGGAAGATGTATCACTTTGATACCTAAAGTTAAAATATAAGTGCTTTGCACTGGAATAAGATTGTCAACACTGGAACTTGACCACGTCAAGCTTAGGTCTATAATTTGTATTTATATTCTGATTTTTTATTTTATTTTTTACCATTTTAATAGGCCCTTTCTGGTAGTAAATCTAGAAGTTTAAAGATCAGTTCTCTATATTTCTAAAATTAGCTTGGAATCATGATTTCAAACCATGACTAAATTATTTGATGTATGGCATTTATAGCTAGTTTCTTATTAAATAACCTTATCATAAAATATTTTGTACAAAGCTCAACTTATTTTATATATTTACCTTTTGATGACACTGGAGTGAAGATACTTTTTGGAATCACTACTCTATCTTCTGAGTTTCTTGCCCAGTCAACCATTCCTTTCCGTCCTTTCATTGGGAAGTTGATGTCTGTTAGAACAGAGGCTGCAGGTAGCTTCTGAATGCTAGCCACTAATAAAAGGAAAAAGAAAAACACAGTCATATAAAATCTTGCTTTCTTTTTCAGTGTAATAACAATAAGACAAATTAAACTTTAAGGTATACATAAAATAATATTTCAATTCAAAATTATGGTTGGCACAGTCACAAGGTCGACCTCTTTCTTTTTATTAAAGATCAGTTTTAGATTTCCATTCCAATTGCTAGCAGATCATAATGTATTTTGTTCATTACCACACCTGACTAATAGATTGAAATTTGCATTTAAATCTGAACTTTTTCTTCTGAACACATTTTCTGCATTTACATTTGAATGTTGTCTTTGGAACAATTTTTAACCAATTAGATGGAGCACCATGAAGACATGGAGAATAAAGACATACTGCTCTAGGAGACAAAACTGTCAGAATCCATATAAGGAAGCACAAATAATGCCATAACCACTGAGTCAATATTATGTGGTAATATTCATCAAATAGGTTAATAATAAAAAACAATTCTTAAAACTTGCCCTTACAACCAAATGTAAGAAATGTATATGTGTCAGTGGAGAACCATGTCTTTACTAAAAATAAAGATTTTAACATGCATTGAGAAAACTCGTGGATGATATATGTTTTGGTGACGTCTGAATATATATTTTAATGTATATTAGTTATATATTATATGTAATAATATATAATAAAACTATATGATACTACTTCAGCATTTATAGATAATATATATTTTCAATTAAGAAAGATAATTTGTAAAACTTTTACGTACTTACGCTACATTAATGTTTACAAATGCCTGATGGAGGATTTAAATAAAAAGGTGATGGGGAAAACTATAAAAGCCATCACAATAGGAAAGTTAAAGTAGGAAACAATTAGCCTTCTCATAAGTGGATTTTATTTTTGAAGGTACTTGTAATTTAAATCAAGAGAGGATGAAAATTAAGAATTTAACAATATTATATGTTTAAATATATTACTGTACCACTAGCTTAATTCCAAATTAAATTGGTTATGTATTACGGTGTCACATTAATGAAATCTGAAATCGTATTTTGTTGAAGCTCTTCCAGGCTATTATACACAGCCATTATCAGCACAGGAAGGAATTTCATTTGGCTTCTAATTTGACATACTAAGCTTAAAAGAGGATTTTGTAACGGAAAATTGAAGGAAAAAGCGTTCTGGGTACCAAAGAAGAATGTTAAATGCTGCTTTGGGATAACAGCTCTAATTATTTTAGTTCCTTTAACTTTTGAAAAAATATGCTCCTTGCTGTCCATAATTAGCTCACTCATGTGTCCCCAAAGAGCCTAAATCCCCACTCACTTAGTGGACAGATCAGCACATGGGTGGCACATCCTTTCTTAACAGCCCCAATGTAAAAAACTAAGTTCATCCACTTTGAAATTCCTTAACTCTAACCTTGGTTGCCTTGTGAGCTAGAAATTTATTTCAGCTCACTGATGTGAAAACTGAGGAAAAGAAAGGGAAGTTTTCTGGATTGTCACATAAATATATTCTATTATAAAGTAAAATAAACATGGGATAAATTGTCAGGTCCTGATGTCTACTAATTTCTCTCTTTCTACACACATTGGATACAAAGCAAGCAAACAAACAAAAAGCGATTAACAAATGGAGGAAGCATATTTCTATACTAACTATTCATCACTTTCTCCTGAGCTAGTCTAATATGCTACATTAAATCTATAAAAATGTTATCGTTATATATGCATTAACTCACTTAATGAAATGCCATCTATACTTCAATTAGTTGTTCACTGGCCTTTAAATTATGACTGCATAGATTAGATTGTACCTGTAAACATAGTCTTGATTAAAAAAAAATATAAATCAATTAGAATCACTTGAATTTGTTCAACATAGTCCTTTAAATTACATACTACTAAGAATATTACATGTGTTTTATTTGCACAAAAACACACATTCATTCATTCATTATTCTAGGAATGCAATCCTTAAAGTGAGATTAAATTTTCAGTAATTCCATTATAAAAAGGGATATGACATCATAGACCGATGGGATTCAAATACTTGCCTTCAAGTTACCAATATACATGTTTTTAAATATCTGAAGTATTTAAAATTATAAATCTTTACCCCAAACCTGCATAGGCAGAAGCCTAGAACCACACCATGGTTCTTCATGACCAAGTGATTAATGAGAAAATGTATTTCCATATAATAAACGTAACTTAAAGATGATTTTTATTTCTTCTTTCCTTTAGTTCCTATACTAGACTCTTAGACCAATCCCCAATCTCTTCCCTTCTTTGCTGAGTTTAATTGTTCAAAATCCTTAGGTAAAAGTTAGATACAGTTAGAGTTAAGGCTTATATAGTAAGTGAATACCAAATAGGTAAGTTTCCAAAATTAATGCTTTTAACTATATTTAGACTATATATATGTCATGTCCAGTGCTGACAAAGGAACATAAATGCAAAATGTAAGTGTACAATCTACATATGTAGTTTCTGCATAACTGATGCATTAAAACCAATTACTGTGGGAATTTAGATGATGAGGCATCTTTCCTCAAAAACTGAGAAAATATCTCTTTTTTTTAAAGAAGAGTACAAAAGCACTTAGAAAAAAACTCAAAGGACACCGTGTCCCTGAACAAATAGGCACATCTGGAATGCTCCAAGAATTATTCTAAATTCACTGTATCGTGTTTTCACTATAACACTAGATTTGATTTCTTATGCAATAAAAACAGGTGATTCATCATTGATAAACCTTGGAACAAAAGCAGCTTCACTTCCATTTTGCAATTTTAATACTTTCATTTTGAATTTGGATTCACAATGAAAAAATTCATTTGAAAACATCATGACTGTTATTGGTCAATCTCTTACAGGATTCAGATTCGGTATTGATATTTGCTCAACAGAGAGCAGAAGGGAAATTTTACAAATGGGGCTAAAAGCTCATGAAACACTTTACATGGGAACCCCTAAGCCTCTCCCCTTTGGCTCATCAAAGCAAGCGGGTACTACTAATCTTGTTCCTGAGGGAAATCATGAGGTTTTTGCCCTTATTGAACTCCTGGATGGTGGGGACTCTGTCTTATTCATCCTTGTATGAAAAGCTACACATAGAAGTTAAAGTTTGTTAATTTGATACTTCAGCTGAATAATGGGCAGGAATGGAAGGTAAAGACTAGAGAACAAGCAAGCAAGAGGACATAGGTGAATACTGTGGGGATGAGTGAAATAAATGGACCGATAGAGGCCAATAGAGGAAAATGGCAGGATACAAGAGTGGCTTATGTGTGACTCTGGATTTGGAGACTGGATTCATATCCCTGAATTTTTAAGGTAACCATATATCATAGTTTTCATGAGCCAAGTCCCCATTTATCCCAGCTGTTTTGCATAATTATCAATAGCATCCTCTTTCATTCTCAAAATTCTCTCTTTAGAAGATAAATTATTCATTCAGCTTAAAAACGGTGGCCCCAGGCAAGTTGCCTCTCCTCTTTGTGCCTCAGTTTCCTCTTCTGTAACATGAGAATAATAATATTATCTATCTCCTTGGGGCTGTTAGCAGATTAACTATTTCGTTTTCAGTATGTGGGTAATCTCATTCCTAAGGTCACTAACTTTAACACAATATGGAACATACACTGAGGTGGCTCAAATGGACCTGAATATGGGAAAACCTGTTCTAATAACAATAGCCAACACTTACCCAGCACTGCCCATGTACAAGCACCTCACATTCTGTAGCACTCAATTAAAATGATTAGAGAAAATACAAGGGCAACAGTGCCTCATACCATAAACAAAGGTGTTGGGAGATATAAAAGAAATTTAAAGGCTGCTTCAAAACTTCACTTTTTATTGTTTCCTTATATTGATGTTCTTGATATATTTAAAGTTCGCATCATTTTTCATATGGATTCAGAAGGAACAAGTTACAATCTGAGTCTAGATTCATTAATATTAGAAAATTGCCCAGTCATCAAAAAGGAATTGTTAGTGGAGGGCATCACTTAACATCACTAGATGGTCAACTGCACAGTTTGAAATCTAGTAAGAAAAATCTAGAGGGGGATATGATACACTGTCCCAGTGGATCAAAAGCAACTATTAGTTTTATTTGTGTACCCAAAGAAAGCACATGGGGTTGTGCCAGTCATACATGCAGTGTAACCCTTTGGAATTTGATAGTTTAAAAACCCATGATTTTTGTATTTATATGTCATTATCGAATGCCTCATAAAATACTAGAAGCATTTGGGAGGGAAAGAAGGAATAGTGGATATTTACTGAGCAGATGCCTTGACCTTAACACTCTTCACTCATTCCTTAATTCAATCAATAAGAATTGATCAAATGCCTCCCTCCTCTATGCCAGGCCATGTTCTTAGCACAGAACTTGGCCAGGTGCTTTACCTAGGATATCTTATATGATATTCAAAAAAAACTCCACGAGACATTGTTATTATCAATATCCTCATTGTAATCAGTACCTTCAGGAAAAATCAGGAAGCAGAGACTTTGTTTAAGTCACTTCCCCAAAGTCATGCAGGTCATAAGGTATAACACTGTGATTCAAACCCCAGCTGGCCTGGGATTTGTCCAGGAGCCTGGATTCATATCCTTGATATTTTAGGGGAACCACACATCTTAGTTTTCATGGGCTAGTCCCCTTTCACCCCTGCTGTTTTGTAGAGTTGTAATAATACCCTCTTTCACTCTCAAAATTCTCTCTTTAGAACATAAATTATACATTCAGCTAATAGGTTGCATGACTCTGGGCTAGTTGCCTAAACCTCATTGTGCCTCAGTTTCTTCTTCTATAACATAATAATAATAATATTATCTATCTTATTGGACTGTTCTTTTCAGTGTGAAAATAAAAAAATCATATACACTATTTGTGGAATACCAACTTCAAATTCTGTTCTTTAGTTTTTTAATCCCTCAGTCATGACTCTGGGCAGCAGGTCATATTCTAATTTCTGTTCATTGTCTTTCTGGCAGATTTATAGTGCTTTCTATGGAGGACTTCCTCGACTTCCTCTCAGGTGAATCTCCTACCTCCCCACCATGTACTAAAGCCCTACACATGGCTCTTGCTCAAGCTGAACTGCCCTGTACAGGGGTTGGCGAACTACAACTCACAGTCCAAATCTATCCCACAGGGTATTTTTGTTTTTTGTTTGTTTGGTTTGTAAATTAAGAATGGTTTTCACATTTTTAAATGATTGAAAAAATTAAAAAAAATATTATTTCTTGACATGTGAAAGTTATGTGAAAGTCAAATTTTAGTGTCCATAAATAAAAATTTTTTTGGAGTACAGCCACACTTTTTGTTTCCTTACTGGCTATGGCTACTTTTGTGTTACAATGGAAGAGTCAAATAGTTGCAGCAGAGACTGTATGGCCACTGGTAAGGTGGGATTTATGCAAATCCTAAAGTATTTACTACCTGTCCTTTTACAGAAAAAGTTTGCTGATGCCTGTTCTAACCATACTTTAGATAAGGTATTTTTGAATATGATAATTTTTCTTTAAAGAAAAATATATTATAAAAGCATCTCATTTTCTGCATTTATTCTTTTATCTATTGCATGTTCTTTGTATTGCCTTATTTTTTCTATGCTTCACAGTACAGAGCAGGGAAATTTAAGCTGATTACACCAATTTCCTTTTGATTTTCCAAAAGGGCATGTTTTATGGCTTTTCAGAAACAGGCACTTATGAATGTTAATCTTCTCTACACAGGTAGGTCATGATTTTTGCTTCTAACATGAATAAAATATAAAATGTGATACAGGAAGTAGCAAAAGTAAAAAGTCAATATTGAAAATGCTTTTGGAAATAACTTGTCCCTACCTCCCATTATCTGACCAATGGAATTAAGGAAAGAAGTCCTGCAGTAAGGAACATCAAGTGATAATCAACCAACTATTTTTAAAAATGAGAGTTTTTAATGCAGAATTTTTGACTGTAGATATATGAAGTTATTATATGCTATACCATTTCTGAGGTTTAAGGATGCTTAAATCTTATTAGAATAACAAGTTAGGGACATATGAAGAATTAGTTACCCAAAAGACAGAAATCAACAAGGGAAGGCAACAAGATAAAGGGCTTCTCAAAGTAGTGAATGAGCCCCTTCTAGAACAGGAGCAATGGCAAGTTCTATGACTTGACAAGAGAAAAGAGATCATTCATCCAGTAAATTTTTATTGACCCTTTAGATTATTCTAAGCACAATGCTAGTATCTGAGAATTTAACAATTGAACAATAGAAACAAAGTCTTTAACCTTAAAAAGCTCATAGTCTAGTGGGGAAAAAACTATTGGTAGGTAAATAAACAATTCAGACAATTCTAGATATGCGATGGTTGCCATAAAGGAAATGATGAGATGGAGCCCTGGCTGGGCCAAGAGAGGCCTCTCTGAGGAGGTATCATCTGGCCTTATATCTGAGGAGAAGTATGAAGTGTGGGAGGAGGAAACAGCCTAGGAGATCCATATTATGTTCCTAAAGAATCTGAATAGCTAAGAGAATGGAAAAGGCATCCAGGTAGAAGGATGGGCATGGGCAAAGGCCCCAGACCAGGAAGCTTAAGGTAACTTGAGGAAATAGCTAGAAACCTTTTTTTTCAAAGGCAAAAAAATTAGGTAGAGAAGAAGCAGAATAAAAGGCTAAGAATACTATTATAGACTAAATCATCTGAAAATCAATCACACTTAAATTGGGTGTCTTCTAATTAGAAGTAATAGTTGATAATGTAGATATAGATATGTTCTCCTAAACACAGAAGTCAATGGACAGATTCATTCATTAAACACACATTAATTAACCCCCAATACATGCCAGTCACAGTTCTAGGCACTGCGAATACACCAGTGAACAAAACAAAGTCCCTGTCCTCTTGGAGCTGACATGCTATTTGAGGATCTCTAATAAACAAAACCAGATAGAATATCAGTAACAATAAATGAGGTGATAAATAATGAAGGATGGGGTTTGGAAGCTACATTAAAGAGGAAAGCTATCAGTAAGGTGGGACTTAGGCAGACATCAGAATGAAGTGAGGTGGTGAGCTAGGCAGATATAGAGATGGCAGCAAAAAGACGAGAAGTGAAGATTAGGAAAGGTCCACTTTTAGAGGATGAAGAGAAATAAACAGGGAAAGAGAAAATAAATGATCAGAGAAAGAGTGAAGACAATCCAGGAATGGAGAGATGTATTTTAATAATGAGAGAATAATCACAAGAACCAATAGAGATTATGGAGAATGAAGAAAGGACACTGTACTTAAAAAAGATGAAGACCATACACTAAAATTAGTTTGAAGCTATGCTATAAACAGAAGTCAGCAAAATTTTTCTATAAAGGATAAAAAAGTAAATATTTTCAGCTTTGCAGGCCACTTGAGCCCATTCGTTACCATGTACCTCCACCATCATGGTGTGACAGCAGCTATAGACAATATGTAATGAATAATCAAGGTAAGGAAATGTAACATTTAATCATATAAAAAATTGCATTACATGGCCAATATTAAGTGCTTCTATAGCAACATTTGAGCAAATGTTTACTGGGAAGAATCCTTGATTTCCCCCACCAATGCATTTTCTTACCTAGTCTCCTTCATTTTACTGGAAGGGGTCACCACCTGTGCAGATCTTCAAACAAAAATCTGGGAGTTATTCTTAACTAGTGGCTTTCCCTCAATCTGTCAAACCATCTTCTCAGTACTATTCCTAAAATGTGCCCTAAGTCACCGTTCTTCCCTTCATCTCCATCCCACAATGTCCTGGAAGCCATCAGCATCTCTTACCTGGAGTAATTCAAGAGGTACTTGACTGGCCTTCTTGATTTCTACACGTCCCCTTAATTCCTTCTTCTCTCAGAAACCAGAGTGACCTTCTAAGCATGTAAATCAGATGATGTTGTTCCCTGACTTGAAACAATTCTGTCTTGTTTAGTAACTTTTAGTAACTCTGATCATACTATGCAGGTCTTTTCATTCTTACCACAGGATTTTTACCCTCTGTCTAGAACATTATTTACTTATTATCCTCAGGGCCCTGCTTCATTAATTCCTTAGCCTGGGCTTCCCTATACATCCCAGCTAAAGAGATCCAATTTCTCAGTTCTGTTATTTCTTCCTGTTTACAGTTAGTATTGTCCAGTTTATGTATACTTGCTTATTATCTGCCTCCCACTCTAGACTTCGGTTCCAAAACGGCAGGCATTTTCCCCTTATATTTTTGCATGCTATATGCATCTTAGCATATAGTCAGTGTGACATAAAACTGCACATCTTTTTAGGATGTGACCTACCAAAGGCCCAATAGGAGGCAGAAGGTTGTGTTTTAGGTGATAACTTTATACCCTGGACTCAAACAGGCCTAGATTTCCATTTACTTTATGAGGTTTGGCAAATCATTTAATTGCTCTTTTGTTTATCCATCTACAAAAATAGAAGATTAAGCCTAATGCAGTTTAGCTCTCTCCCTATACTCAGTAGGGCCTAATAACTTGCCAATTTGCTTCTATTCTTCATCTCAACCCTTCTCTGCCTCGTGTAATATACTGTGAAAGATCCAAAGTTAAAGAGAAAGTGTTTTTACATGGAAAGAGATTACAATCTAATCAAAGAACTATTTTACACAAATATCATCAGAATGAGCAAAACTGGTAAAGGAGTTTTTCTTCTGATCTCCAGACCTGTCTGCCTGACCTTTCAATTGAGTGTCTTCAACCTCAACCACAGCATATTCAAAGAATAACTGTTTATTTCCACTTATCCTTCATCAAACTGTGCATGACCTATGCAATTTTTACCATGTCTTTAAAGAGTACCTCCATCTACCCTCTTTCAAGACAGCACCTACAGGTTATCTGTGACAAGTCCACATGCTCACCCACTGAATCTTATTCATCACTCTGCTTGCCATTTCTGCTCCTGAACTATATCATAAAGTTGTTTTTAATTTCCGTCATCACTGCTTCACATTTGTCCATCAAATCTTGTGTCAATTAAAAAAACTCTGTATGTTCTCTGCTTCCATTTTTGTTCCTTTTCCATCCACTCTCCAAAATGCAGTCAGAATAATTTTAAATCATAACTTGAATGATGTTATTCTCCAATGGTTTCCTGTCACATTTGTTTATGATACAAAATCCTTTCCATGTCCTGGCACTTGACTTCTTCAATGTTAGTTCATGACTTTTTCCTTTAACAACTATCTTCTAATTCATATTTGCCTTCTTTTATTCCATACCAACTAGTTTCCAGCTAATTCTTACTTAACTTTCAGAGTCTTGGCTTCAAGATATTGGGTAGTAGTTGCAACCAGTTTTGTAGCTAGTGCCACAAAGTTCACTGTAATTAAGTTAGAATTCTTGGTTGGTATCTCATATCATTTATCACAATTTTAATTGTATCTATGTATCTATTTATCTATCTATATGTATTTTAGATTAAGTTCTTTTTCTTCATATCAGCACAATGTTAATTATTTGAATTATTTATTCATTTATCTATATCAATTTTTGCATTTAATAGTTTAATATCTGTCTTCCCCACCAGAGCATGAGCTCTATCAGGGCAGAGATTGGGCCTATTCAGTTCATCACTTTGCTCTCAGAGCTTAGTTGGTACATGGCGGGTATTTAATATATACTGGTTAAATATAATGAATGAAAAAAAATGAAAAGCAGAAGATAGGGGAAGGAAATTGAGCATGGTTCAGTCCATGATCTATGGGGAAAGATTATGAAAATAAGATCAGGGAGGTGATTTTGGGTTGTTCCTACAATTTAAGCCATTTCTTGTCACCAAAAAGAAACAGTGAGCTTTATGCATTTTTCAAAATAGGGAGAATCAGGTCAGGTACATGTGCCATTGTAATTTTCTGAAGAAAGAGGAGGGGGAAAAAGCAGTAACAGAAGTACCATTTACTTAATATGTCAGCACCAAGCACGAGTGCTTGACCTCATTTGATCCCATAGCACTCTCTGAACCAAGCACAGCTAACTGTATTTCATAGATTATTTTTTTTAAATCATTATGCTACATATTTTAGATCCTAATTATATGATAGAAGAGATCCATGAGTTTCAAGCTAGAATTAAAAACAAACCAAAAAATGACTATTGAAAAAATTATTACATCTACTCTATATTTGTAAACATCATTTCTTTCCCATCTCAGTGAACAATCTCATTAAGGTAACTGAAGATCAGAAAATAGTTTTTGGTTTTTAATTACCAAACCAAAAATACCCCCCCCCACAAAAAAAATGGTTTACCCACCCCTCACAAACATATAAAAACACACCCTCAAAGATTAAATTGAATGCTCTGTTACACTAAAAATAAATTATACTAACTTAAAAAGGGCATTTCACCCGATTACAATTTTGCTTCAGCTATATAATCTATATTATAGTACACAATAATACATGTTTACTTTTCTATTAAGAAATTGTTATTTTCAAAATATCCCATAATACTACGATGGTGTATTCTAAAAAATAAAAAAGATTTTCAGAATGAACTTTAAAGGCGTTAGAAGTTATTATAATTAGTAGAATGTTATTCTTCTTTAAGGACAAGGACAAGGAAAGAATTTGGCAGAGTTAAGAAAAGCTAGAAAAGAAATAATAAGGCAGTGAGTTTGGAGAAAGTAAAAGGAAACTACATAGAAAAAAAACTGAGAGTGGAGTTAAGGCTCTCAAATAATGGAGACAGATTCTTCAAAAGGAGGAAGGTTCCTATTTCAAAGAGGAATAATGTAGCCCAAATGGATATTGAAGATGACTATTAAAGGTTTTCTTTCATAATGGCAAAGAAAATGCTTTGGTATCTTAGTCTCAATTATTTCCCTATGTACCCCTACTGCAATTTAGAACTCTATTAACTTCAATGAATCAGGTTTTGTTTGAATTCAGACTATATATTTGGAAAAATAACCTATTTATCCACTGTAAATCATTCCCTTATGAACCATTCAGTCCCAACAACTATAATATTCTATTTTATAGTATACTCAGCTATTCCTTGAATATAATACTGCCCAGCATATAAAATATACACTTAAAAGCTTATTATTTTTAGATTTTTAATTCCATTTACTTTTAATTTAAAAGCATCTTCCTTTTTAACATAACTTTAAAATGTATCTTAATTTTCCCCTAAATACAAAGTATGAGTTTTAATGGTATTAAAACAACTGTATTCCAGGTTCAAACACTGATAGATATTCTAGAAAAGACACACACAAACACATATACACATGCTTACATATGCTCTATCACTCAAGAGATACATTTTTCACAGACAAAAACAAAGACCAAATTAAAGGAAACACTTTAAACTCACTATGTAAATAACTGTTTTGTAACTGTGGTTAATAACCACATTTGATGGATTACATGTTAATAAGCAGAAATTATAAAATTAAAGTAAAAAAGATTCATCTCAATGAATCATTCAAGGTAGCTAGGATATGATTAATGGTAAGTAAATACACAGAAGAGGGAAGTAGCTTCTAAAGGAAGCAAAATGTCAAATATCATAACCAAATTTTTTTGGTGAGCCTTCAGGGTTATTATACCACAAACGGCACTGGTGTACTATATTCTTTTTAAAATATAGAGACAGACATACATGGTTTTCTATCTCTAGTTATATTATCTTCCAAGAACTCTGGAATACTCTGCTTTGTGACATAAATATTAAGGATAAAATTGACACACAAATACCCATAGGGTATCAAATTTAAATAGTAATTTTAAAAACTCCTTAGAGGAGACGACTGTGGTCCAAGAGACTGAGTTACTTGACCAAAGTCACACACCCAATCAGGAACAGATATAACCCTGTGTATTTCCACTACCAATTATTGAGGATCTGTTATGTGCCAGATGCTAAATATTATCTCCAATCTTTAACAAAACTTTAGAGGGGAGATTTTATTATCTCTAGAGATGAGCAAATTGAGGAAATAAGAGATGAAATAACTTGCAGAATGGAAGTTAATTATGAAATAGTTAAAGTCTGCAACCAGATATACCATACAAAATGGTACCCTGCTTACACTGACATAGACTACCAGTCTTTAATTTGAGTCTGCTTTTCTATTTGTCAAAATTTATATTTATTTTGAAGGGCAAATTTAATTTAATTTTTTTCAATGGCAAAATTAATTTCATTTCTACTTGAAATTTAGTGAAGGATGCATTGGAGAAGAGGATTAATTTTGCATAGAATTCTTGGTATAATAAAATAAAATAAGAGTTTTTTAAAAAAGCAAAACCATAAAAATAGAAAAATGAAATAAAGTTGATAAATTTTTAAAAAAAGACGCAGTTCCTCTTTTCTTACACTGGTTATTGTTATAAAGGCAGACTACTATTGCCATAGAGATAAGCAATTATTACCATAGAGACAGTTGAAATGGAAAATTTTTTTTCTTATTCACATATTTTCACTATAAAATCTTTCCAAATCAGCTCATAGCAAATTGGAAAGGACATTCAGTATACATACCAATTTTAGTCATTCCAAAGACTTATCTCTTATACCACAGAGATCAGAGATAATATTCTACAAAATTCAAAATTAATTTTCATTTGACTTTAGATTTTATTTTTGCATTTACAGATATGCCTGAGTCTATTGGGGAAAAAAAAAAGATGTAGTCAAGACCTATTTTCAAGTTCCAAGGTCTATAGGGATCTAAGAAGCCTGTAAATTTCCCATATGGTCCTCAGGCTCAATCCCCTCTGTGAAAGCCTTTCTCTAGTTAGAACCCTCTGCCAGTTCTCTTGAACTGTAGAAAGCACTTATGCTCACTTGCTCTTCAAATCTTCCCTTAAGCATAGAAGTAATCAACACCTTCTGTGAAGAAATTCAGGTTCTTTATAGAGAATAATTAAAGAAAACTTGAACCCAAAATGTCTGTGGCTAAGCCTATGTGTCAACATGTGAAAAACCTAAGAATTTTGGCCTCTATTCTTACCAGTAATTCCAATATTTGAAAACTATGGTTTTTGATTTGAGGACAGCTTTCACAGTCCACATCCAATACACCAAGATGTACCAGCAAAATGTGAATCTTTACCATCTCTTCTATATTCATCTCATCCTTTAGGCCTTAAATTACTTTCTCATGGGCATGCACAGCTATGGTGGACATCAACTTTTACTCTGCTTTTCTTAATTATATTACCAATGCTGAATTATTGTGCATTCTATACATGGTACAATTTTCTTTGAGTTTTGTGTGGCCTCTGTAAGGTTTTCTACCCCATGAGCACTTTCCCCAGTAAATACAAAATAATGCAAAAGAAATGATGTGGCTCGGAGACAAAGATTTGTTCTTCTCTCTTGGCATTCTACATTAGATGATAATGAAGGGAAAGGGCCTGGATAAATAACAAGTTCACAAAAGTTCATGTCTAAGATTTCCTGAAAGGTATATATATCCTTTAAAATGTGTAATTAGCCAGAAAAAAACAATTTTAAATTTCCTATTATGTAGGCATACATGAAGAATATTACAACAAAAGCAAAAATGGTCAGGAGTTATTTTACCTTGATATAGAGATACAGAATATAAGAGAAAGATCTCCCTAGAGTCACACAAAAAAACTACACTGAAGTTCTTTATAAAACAGAAGTAGGTTAAAGCGTGGTTGGCTGAGCAAGATAATGAAACAAATCTTTAACTTTCAATTACTAAAGCCCAAAGGGGGGGAAATGCATCCACTCTGAATGAGAATCACTGACATAGGAAAAATTGCGAGAGTGACCTTAAAACTCAGGCGTCAAGGTTGTTAGGAGTAAATGGTATTGTGAATTCATGATAGCATTAATTTGGAGAATGTGATATAATATGCTGGTCAGATACAAGGGATACTTTACCAAAACCTTTTCTTGGAAAACTTGAAGAATAAAAGGAAGAAAAAAAAAACAAAACATTTTTCCATACATTGTACTTAAAAGCCACTACTGGCAAGAGTTTCTTAGCATGATAGCTAGTGTCTGATACTAGAGAATTTTCATTAAAATATATAATCAAATAAAGTACCCATAAGGTACTGCAAGAAAGAAGGCTCTCCAAAGTAAAAATATGTAGATTCTATTCTTTCTTACTGATAAGTTAAACCAGGATTTAAAAAGTAAAAGCTGTTAAAACAAGATCTGGAGCCTATTTAAAAGATTCACAGCAGAGGAGTTGTTAGGATTAGACTAGAATTGTGGATAATATAGGAAAAGTTTAGGGCATTGGGTTATTCAAAATGAAGAAGAATGTTTCTAGTTTGGAAGAATTTTTCAAGGACAGGATATATTATTTAATGATTCCATGAATGCTTGTGTACTTGAATATCTAATTCCTATAAAACAGATTTGATAAACCTGGAAATATTTATATAACTTTTTTTCTCACCCCAGTTAACTTCTAAAAGAAAACAGGCTTGCTGATAATTTGAAACACCATAATAAGATTAGTGTTTTTTAACAAGAATTAAGGTCAAGGGATATAACTAAGGTAGTAGTACTTTTATAAGTAACACCCTTTTAAAGCTATAAAATAAAGATGCCTTGCAAAGACCTTTTCAATATAGATAATACAGTTTGTTTTTAAAAAATTCAAAGCAGTTTAAGAAAGTAGAATGGAGCTGTCTGGTTTATGGTTAGACTTGGATGACTCTTAAGATTTCACCCATTTTTGAGGCTCCGTGACTTTACAAATAGAAGAGAAACAAAAAACTGGTAGGGAAAATAGGACCTATTTCATTTAATTGGCAGCTCAAGCTGAGTTAAATCTTTACAAAGTAGTTTTGATGAAAAATTTTATTCTAGCCTCAGCACAAGGTTTTGGATGGTAGAATGGTGACAGGATTCTGACAGTGTCTAAGGATAAACTGTTCCACCTCACTGAGACAGTTAAAAATGAAATTGGCTTAACTGTAAGAGCAAGGATTTGTGTTGGACTCAGGACAAAGAACAAATAAAAAAACATGAAAACAAGCTTGCTTTTAACTTTAGAAACATTTAAGTCATTGCCAAAGCAAGTCTTTGGTATTTGTTTCTGGTATGGCTTTCACACACTGTCCTATGTATGAAGCTGAGTTCTTAGAGATGCAGTAGAGACGTTTCCTTGAATCCTCTCTTACACTATTTCTCCTAGTGAACCCTGTTAGATCAACCATCAAAGAACATCCAGCATCTGCCCTCTTCTTAACATTTCCACTGCCACCTAGTCTCTCACCTGGCTCATTGATACAAACTCCTCTCTGGTCTTTCTGTATCCACTCGTGCTCCCTACAGTATTATTCCTACTCAGTAGTCAGAATTATACTTTCAGAACATAAATCAGATATTTCACTTTTCTGTTCAAGTCCTCCAGTGTCTTTGCCTCCCATTCAGACCTATAGAAGAAGGCCCTCCACCATCTGAATTCTCACTCCTTCTCTGACTTTCTATCCTTCCTCTGTCCCTCCAGTACCACTGGCTTCCTCTGGTTCCCCCAATATATCAAGCACATGGATGCATGACAGCCTTTGTACTTTCTATTTCTTCTCCTTGCGGGGTCCTGACATATCACTCTGTCTCATGTTTTCAAGGCATCCAAGTATATATTCAAATATCACTTCTCAGATGAGAGGCTTTCCCTGACTATTCTATCTAAATTAGCACTTCTCTCTTCAATCTCCAACTCCTTATTTCTCTTTATAGCTCTTATAATTGCTGGATATGTTAGATTGCATTTGTTTGATGTGTGTCTCTGCACTATAGAATGTAAGTTTCACAAGAGTGAAAGATTTGTCGTTTTTTTTTTTTTTTTTTTACTGCTAAACCCTCAGAACATAGTGCATAGTTGTGAAAGAATGTCTGAGATCTCATAAAGACAATTTAATTCACGAATCATTCTCAATATATTATACTGACATTAGGGGCCATTTAAAACTAGGGTTCTAAAATGAATGGAAGAGAGACAATCCACATTCCCTCAAAAGTATGCTTCACTTGCCACTAGCAGAATCTGATATGGCCTTTCACAGCAATCTACCCAGTGTCTCCACCTCCAACATTTTGGAATATGTGGGCCACAGAAAATACAATGAGATAATTCCTATTAAATGAGAAATAATTGAAGAACTCATGGTGCAGCATACCATTCCAGGTCATAATTTAAAACTATGCTTAAACTACTTATTGTCTCAAGGGAGTCAGCATGTTAGCACCACAGAGGAACAGGTATTTTTAGTTTTCTCTTTTTGACCTACAGAAAAACATGCCACTTTCTTCACGTGTCTAGCAAGAGTGGTAGAAAGGCAATAGGTGGAGGTAGAACTTGATACTTTCAAATGCAAGTCTAGCTGACTGAACAGACGTCAGGTGCTACAAATAAACCAAAAAGATGTTAAATCATGTATTTCTCAGTCTTGGTGTAAACTGATTACAAGTGTCTTATTTTTAAAAGAAAGAAAGTTAAACAAGTGATGGAGATGTGTGAACCACAAAACTAAGCAGTAAAAAAAAGGAAAATAAGCCTGGAAAGAGAAGCAACTTTATTTTATAATTACATCATCATATTGAAGGTTGGTTTCTCTATTGAAGAACAAGATATTTACTCAAAGAAATGATTAAATTTTACCAGTGGATGTAAGAAGTCACATAGATTTGATGTTGACGAGAAGGCATTGTGCAGCCAGTGGAGATGTCAAAATTGTATTATACCTTTTCTTCAGATTAAATTTGGATTCAATTTTAGAAAATATCAGGTATGAATGTTTATTTGGAAAAGCCCATTATTTCATATTTCTAAACCAAGAATCAACAGTGATATTTAGCTAGGCAAAGAAAAATATCTTAACCCTAATGTTTTCAAGGCACCAGCCTTATTCGATTACTAGAGAAGAAATGAACCTATATATTTCAGAATCTTATGTTTGTTAAGGCTTATACATACCAGCAATTTTTGAAATTTCTTATAGCTAATAATTATATCGTTTTGTACATGGGGATATTATTAGCTCACAAACATTCATTTTTTGTCTGATATTGTTAACTTTGAATAATTCCTATGGAACAGTTGTCAGATAGCAGTAAGTTGGTAAAGCAACATTAATCCAAGCAAATTAAAATCTTAGAAATAAATGTATAAAAATGTTAACAGTGAGATTATTGAAACTGCCTAAAGAGCTCTGAAATTTAGGTCTCATTCACTTGGGTTTGCACTTTTCCTAGAGAACTTTCATGTTATACCAGCAGCTGTCACACAAGATTTTACTCAATTTTAACACTCTTTCATTAGCATTAATATTGACCCCAGTATTCATTTTTAAATTTTCCCTCCCTCCTTTTAATTACATGACACTGATCTTGTACTGCCTTGTTCTGGCTAGGCCTGATCATTCTTACTCTGTCACCTGCCCTGATACTTTTTTTAATGTAGGCATTGAAATATGTCTCTTCTCTCTAATTACTGTCTTGATAATCTAAAGCACTTTTATGGCTTCAAATATTACTTGTATGCATTGATTCTCAATTGTGCATCCATAAATATGACTTCTCTACTAAAGTCCAAGAACTCATTTTCTTTCTCACTTGGAGGTTACATATGCATCTACATATCAATTTATGGAAGATGCTCTCATGTTAATCAAATACATATAACCTCAGCTCCTTTCTAACACCCAATTAGTTTGGGAATTCTATCAATTCTACCCTCAAACGAAGTCTCAAATTCATACCTACATTTTGGTTTCTACTGTTATTACTACTAATTCAAGCCTTCATAACCTTTTGTAGAGATTACTGTAAAAAGTTTTCTAACTAGTGTCCATATTTAGAGTCTTCTCAATTCTCAATAAATTCTATAGTCTGCTACAACATGGCCTACCATAATACAACTCTAATCAATCCAAGTTTCAGTAATTCTATATTGTCTTAGAATTCAGAACCATACCCACCATGTTTCAACATGCCTCTCCAATTTTATGTCACTTCTGTACATTTGTGTTTCAATTAAGATAGACTACTTATCATCACCCAAATACAATGCCTACTTTGACATCTCTATACCATCTTTGCTAAAAGAATATCCTGGAATATAGCTCATTTCTTTCCACTCACTGCCCTTTGTTTTTAATTGTCAAAAATTCAGCCATCCTTCAAAGTCTACATTAAATACCTCATTTCTTAATAAGTTTTTCTATACTCACACAGAAAAACATCTCTTGTAATGAATCTCCATAACATTTGGTTTATATGACACATGCCAAATTTAACATGATTATTTTATTTGTGTTATTCTTTTATTTTCACAACTAGTCTGCAAACTCCTTGCAGACCAGGAGATTATGCATTTATTTTTATATCCTGAATCACTTAGAAAAGTCTACATTTAGTGGAAGATAATTCTTTTTTTTAATCGAACATAGTCAGTGGACTTGCAATATGCAACACATCACTGATGTTCTTTGAATTTGATTTGATGAATGCAATTCAAGTTCTAAGTCAAACACTAAAATAATTTCTAAAGAATAAGTCATTCTCATTAATAAATAAAGCAAATATAACATGCCACATGAAATTATTGTGGAAGATGGATGACTTAAAAACAACAACAACAACAACAAAACATTCTATTGCAACTTTAAACAAATCTTTAGAACAATGGAGATTCACACATGTGCTCTGTCATTCCACTCATGTAGGATCTCATTCATTCTATTCTGGTTTTGGAACTGCAAACAGCTGGGCCACAAGAAATGTACATTTTTCCATTTTCATTGCTTCATGTCCTTTGTTTTATGTTACTGGCTCCAAAAGATTCAAATATGTATCAGTAATGGGTCTAATTTTTATCCTTTTAATCTTAGTATATAATAATACAATGGACAGTTTCAAGAAGTTGAGACTGGTTAAACAAGGCACAGAAGACTTGTAAGGGAATGGAGAAAATATTTTTGGTGGAAATAGAAAGTTTGAATAATTCTTTAAGGAATATTTTTGTTGAAGAAAAAGAACTTTAATTCAAATAATAGTATCATGTGGTTCTCCCTGACCTAATTGACAGTACTTTAAAAAATATATATTAATACATTGAACTATGCACATTATTTACTAAAATATAAAACACTGTACTTGGACAGCTAGCAAATTTAGAACACTTAGAATACAATTTTAAAATGAAATGACTCATATTTTGAAACTTGAAATCTCTCTGTAGATATCAATTTTCATATTCATTCATTCATGCATTCATTCACTTAGTAATTACATAAAATATTTAGCAATATTTAGTCCTTACTAACTTTTTTAATTTTTAAATTTTTTTTATTTCTCTCCCCTTCCCCTCCTCCCCACCATTGTCTGTTCTCTGTATCTATTTGCTGCGTCTTCTTTTTAGTCCACTTCTGTTGTTGTCAGCGGCACGGGAATCTGTGTTTCTTTTTGTTGCATCATCTTGTTGTGTCAGCTCTCTGTGTGTGCAGCACCATTCCTGGGTAGGCTGCACTTTCTTTCGCACTGGGCGGCTCTCCTTACAGGGTGCATTCCTTGCGCGTGGGGCTCTCCTATGCAGGGGAACCCTTGCATGGCAGGGCACTCCTTGCGCGCATCAGCACTGCACATGGGCCAGCTCCACACTGGTCAAGGAGGTCCGGGGTTTGAACCACGGACCTCCCATGTGGTAGACGGACTCCCTAACCACTGGGCCAAGTCCACCGCCCTTACTAAGTTTTGATTAATATACTTATGATAAATATCATATGCCTATTTTAATGTAATAGTCATATTTGAATATGAAAAACATGACTGAATATCAATAATTTTATAAATGCATTGGCATGTTTAACATCTTTGTTAGTAGAAATAGTTTATCCAAGTCTTGGTTATGCTAGCTTTATCTCAATCAAGAATTGGAAATCAGAAATGTTGAAACTATATTTAAAGTTAAAATAAAATAAATAGGACATCAGCAAGGTTCTGAGACTCTGTATTTAAATTGTATGGGCTTTATATTTATTTTTTGACTGTTAACTCTCTTTCTCCTGGAACTTATTATCCACATTCCAGAAAAGTGAGGTGGCTATACAAATAGACTCTATGAAAAAAAGTCATTTATAATCTCTCTAAAAGAAATGAATATGTTTGCATTTCTTTAAGCAATCTCAATACAACACCCTCTGAAGAAAATGGCCATAAAGAAAAGCAATCTTTCTTAGTTTCCCATCTCTATTCATCATTCACATGTTGCATGCACATGTGTGTGTGTGTGTGTATTCACTAGAATGATCTCAAAAACAGGTAATTACTACCGTAAAATGTTCTCAATGCACATCCTTGTTCGAAACTATTGGAAATATCAGACAATACAGTATATTCATGTTCTATATATCCTAACAACCAATTGGACAACATGAAGAATATGAATAGTAAGTTATTATTAATATTATTCAGTTTTACACTAATGGGTATACTTTGTAAAATTCCTAAATATTACAGAGAGCAACCTTCCATTCCAGTCATTAAAGTACTATATATCAGATTCTGGACTTGTATTAGGAGAAATCAACAATAAATAAAATCTCTTTTGAGTTGCCAGTAAACTGTTTTGGGATTTTATTCATGGAACATGACCCCTTTATATAGATAAATTGTGGTATATTCACAATCAGAAGGCTGAACAATCACATTGTCCTTGCACAAGGTTGAAGACAAAATGATAATATAGGAAAATACTACTGTATTTGCACCATTAAATTGTTTTGAGTTATTGTGCTTAACAGACTTCTTAAAGTTTAGTGATAATAAAGGAATTAGGCAAATCTGGATAATCTTAATGCGAAAAATAGTACACACATTTTCCAAATACATAATCTTGGTAAATCAAAAGAAAGGTAAAGAGGAATAAATGTTTGCAAGTTTTAAAAGACATTTATAGAATTAATACAGCAAATGATACTAAGTATAGAGAATTTGATATGTTCTTTTCATCCTGAAGCAGCCTAGTTTAAGTCCAAGTTTAACTTTATTAGACCATAGATTGATTTTGCATTTTATAGTATTTTCCAAACTCATTCTGAACAAATGCCATGTATTGATCTGATAATATTTTTAAATAGCAATGCCGTTTAGAATTAGATGTTAACATTTACAAGAAGAACAAGAAAACAATAGTTCTTTGTTTTTTCTATCCCATTTTACTTGTAAATTTGTCAACTGTTCAATATGGGACAGTAAGGACTCTTCTTAACTCCCTTCTCACCCACCAGAGAAGGCACAAGAACCTTAGGAGGTGCTTCCAGTTTAACTGACCAGCATCCCCAGAATCTCTCTAGGTTCTCTCTCCCATGTTCCTTAAAACCTGTAGCTCACTGTGTTAATCCTTTCCTTCAGATTTTGTTTTCCTCTCATTGTGCAGTGCTTTTGGAATGGACAATTGATTGGATTTTCTCTAATTTCTGAATCCATCCTCCAGCAAAGATACTTTCTTTGGTCCCTTTTCTTCCTCATCATCCTGTAGGAAGGAGCAACTCACTCCATTCTGCTTAAGCCAGAATAAACTCCTGAAGAGCCAGTCAGGGAAGAGGTCTGGGTCCTCACACTGGCTCAGAAGGGGAATTAAGACATCGATCTATTCATGTCGCATGAAGAGGGTATGTGGGCAGGAAATCTCTGTTACACAGACTTTCCTCAATTGAAGACTATTACTGGTCATTAGCAATAACCCATTACAACCTGAGGTCACCCTAGTGGAACATATTCTAGGATCAAATGACTCCTTGTAGTACTGAAGGACATTCAGAAGAAATCAAGTGTAAAATAAGCCACCAAAAGCCTTAATCATAAAAAAAGAGTTATGCTCTGTAACACCCTCATCCCCCTACAAGTTAATATTTCCACCAAGGTAAGTCTCTTCCTGATCCAGAAACTAAAGCTTAAACATCCTGTGAATAGAAGAGGTAAAATAAATTTATTTAAATGCATTAGTCGCTATAGTTCAGTGGCCTTTATGTGAAGACTACTAAAACAAGACAAATGAAAGAAAATCTTTTTGAGCCTCAGTAACATTATGAGAGGAAGCTTTAAAGAAATGAGAAAACTATAAACCTATCTCAATTCATTATGAATAATATTTAAAAAGACCATTCTTTTGCTCTGGTCATTTCTTCAACTACAAAGAGAAATGTGTAATTTGATTAATATAATTGTTATTACCTCAATGTAATTGTGACAGTGTGTAAAAGGGTGCTTCCTGTGTAATTTCTCCTTATTGTAACTGAGTGTTAAAGGCAAATAATGAAGAAGTAAGTTTTCACTTTATGTGAACTTGTCTTATGGAATCTATTACAGAGGGATCTGAGAGATCCACCGTGTCCTTGAAGCTACTCAGGAGAACTTCAGTGGTAGTATGGGCTCCACCATCATGACTCTTAAAGCACTGTAAACTGTTCTGTTACACACACAGATTCAGCACTTGCTTGGGACACCTCACAAAAATGTAATGGCATCTTTATAAACAATGTGTGGAAGACTGTCAGGACTTATTTTTTTCAAGCAAAGTAGTATACACATATTCAAATGAGGTTGAATAGCAATAAGCATTTGATAAACAGAAAAGAAGCATATATTCTCCCTTACATATGCATATGCTGATACACAGGAATAGGCCTACATCTATTTACAAAAATGTATGCAGATGCATAATATATGTGTATATGGATATGCATATATGAATATGTGTGTGTGTCTGTGTGTGTTTGTAATGTATAAGTGGTTGGGCTTATCTAAAAATCAGATGCTAAATATAATGTTTACTTATATCCTTGAAAATATGAACAATAGATATTACATATATAAATGTACAAGATAAATACTTGCAATTTTTTAATTTCAGAAAAATTTTGGGAAAAAAAAATCCTATTTCTTACCTACATTTCCAGTCATTAAGTATGAATTCTGAAAGTCCATCATTCCCATTCCAACAATGTGTATAAAATCTTCAATCACCTGCATTAACTCTACTGAACCTGGATAAATCTACAAAAGTAAGCAAAGTTTAGATGGAATAAAAAGTATCTCAAAACTATATAATAAGGTAACAAATGACCTCCTGTGTGTCTTAAGAAACTTCTGCCAACAGCAGTGCTTTTTGAATTACTAGTTGAGAAAGGTATCATACAGCAAGAACTCTGGGGTGGAATGACTTAGTGATTAATCTTCAGTAATTCTGAGGGATTATCTACCCAAAAATATGACTTTACTTTTGATGGGCTCCTTCCATCACTTACATGTAACATAAAACAAACAATGAAATCAGGCTCTTTACATTCACTGTCACCATGATAATACTTATAAAAAATTAATCAATTGCATAATATATTGAGAGAAATATCTATTGTTTAATTATTATAATAACCACCATGTGAAGAAGAAGCAGAAATGCAAGGAGGTTAAATAGTACACCTAGACCATACAGTTTTACTGATGGCTGGAGCAGGATCCAAATATAGGGCTTATTCAAATATAGTGCTGTCTGCCTCAATGGCCCAAGTGTTTTTACCATCAACATGCCACCTCATGCAGTGCAAATCAATGAAATGTTTTCTTGACCTGTGTCTGGCAATAAATAGCTCACAGTGTGTGTGTAACATTAAGGTCATTTACAAGGCCACATGAATTTTAGCATGTTTAAGCCATAAAGCTTATAGTCAGCTTGCATTATATGGCCACATTGGAGCAGAAAGTCTTTTGAAATTAGGTTAATTTCTTTTACCCACTCAGCACCACTGCAGCTTCAAGCCATAAAAAAAAATAAGTGGATTAGAGAGTTCTAGCTGCTTTGTATATTCAAAGGCTAGTGCAAAAGGGGGAAAAGAAACTGATCTGCAAGAAAGTACCCAGTAAGATCTAGCAGGAAAGTACACAGGAAGATCTGGAAAAAGACTGGAATAGGAGGAAGAAGGGTTGAGCTTGGCAGGTAGCAGGCACAGTGTGGGTATTTTACAGCGGCTTGTGCTAATTAAAAATCAGACTGAGTATTCAAAGATATTCACATATAACAATGGGTATTACCTTAGAAATGTGTGGCATAGATACTTGCAATTTTAATTTCAGAAAAAGCTTTTTGGGAAAAAGTCCTATTTCTTTTCTACATTTCATTCATTAAGTATCAATTTTGAAAGTCCGACATTGCTTTTCCAGCAATGTGTATAACATTTCCTTTGGCTCCAAACTTTCTGCTACTACTGTTTTGTTTCTATTTTTCCTTCTTCTATTTTGTGTGTGTGTGTGTATGTGTGTGTAGGTGTATGCGTACATGAATCTGTGTAGGCAAATGTTCTAGAGCAGGGGTTGGCAAACTTTATGTAAAGGACCAAATAATAAATTATTTTCAGCTTTGCAGGTCCTGTGGTCTGTTGGAATTACTCAACTCTGCAATCATGGGCAATATGTAAATGAATTACTGTGGCTATATTTCAAAATTTTATTTACAAGACAGGTGGAGGGCTCCATGTGGTTCACTGGCTGCAGATTGCTGACCCTTGCTCTAGGGACACATGAATTCTCAGTATTACTTGAAATAGAGAACATAAGATCATGACTGAAATAGCTAATGACTTATCAACTCTAACCACTGTGGTATTATATAAAATAGTGCTATATAGACTGTAACTCTTTTTTTTCATTTTAATATAGTATGAATTTAGTAGGATGCTTTATCTGAGCATAGTTTGACCCTTTATAACTGGAGCTGATGGATAGCTTCAAAATTTGGAAATGAACTTTTATTGGTTCAAAAGTGTAAATTTTCTTTGCACAAACTTTCTGACGTCAGTATTCAGCACTTTACTCAGCTAGCATTCTAAATGCACACAGAGCTATGTTTTATTTTGTTCAAGCTACTCCTCTAAAATAAGATAAGGAGACCCGTAAGAGATTATCTTTGGCAGATTTTAAGTATCCCTCATTTCTGGGAAATTCATATGAACTATGGATTCAGGGGTTCCTATTGACTTCACGAAATTATGCCACCATTCATTATTTGTTCAAATTGGACTTCACAGTAAATAATGCCTTCTGATGAAGTGCAGTCCTATTTTAATAAGGTATTATACATTTGTTCTAAATATATCCATAATTAATAGTATCCAGCATCCTAGAAAGATGTGCTTACTTAGCCTCTGCAGCTGGATACTAAGGAAAGACGCCATTTTTTTTTTTTTTTTTTTTACAGTGAGTGAATAAGGCTCTCCTCTAGAAGAATGCCAAGGACAAATATCTAATTCAAACAAATTGAGAAAGATACATTCAGATCTCAAACTAAGGGGTTATTTTGTTCTTGCAATCATAAGAAGCACAGAATTTGTACCTGATAATAAGGTGGCCATATAATGAACTATTTCTAGGTCCTCAATCATAATAGGAATAAAGGGCATGGCTTACTCCTGAAGGTCCAGAACAGGTTTGTGAAGGGAAAAAGAACTAAACCAAAATAAATATTCACTGTTTTTTTTTTCAGGATTGCATTGTTCTCTTGGAATTTTTTACAAGTCAAGCAGAAAATTCAAAGAACCTGGTACATTTAGTTAAATTGAATTTAGATGGGATTTTTAAAAAAACTTGTTTATTCTCCCTTCCTTAACACCTCTGATCTACTTTCTATGCAATTAAGAAAAAATATTACTATCCATATGTCAATCATTATAGCATAAATGGCTGTGCAAGGCATTTAAAAGAATAACTAAATTAATAAGACCACTTGCATGGCAGAAAGAAAAAAATCAGAGCAGATTTTTTTTATGACAATTCTTGGCATTGAATAAAAATGTACACTAGTAGATAAAATACAGGTTATACATAGTATTGTAGCAAATCCAAATGATTTTGCTATTCAATACCCCTTAGTTTGATTTGAAATATTTTGTTTAAGAATTGCTGTTCCCCATAGTCTGTCAAAAGGAATGAAAGTGATCAATAAAGCATACAGTTTTTGTGAATTAATTCCTTTAGGTAATTAAGAAATCACTGCTCATTTTTTTCACATTTATAAATGTCATTCATTTCATATACTGATTTGGTAAAAAGGATTATTGTTTTCTTGAAAATCATTAAACAATATAATCTAGAATGACTCTTTGAAATCTTCTTTATGTTCTTGGAATAGTAGGAAATTAATTTCTACATATATTTTTTAAGTGTACTGAGCCATCTTCAATTTATGTTCTGAAATAATCCAAATCTTACCTGTTGTGCGTCTTCCCATTTTTCCTTGTTTTCTTCATCTAGAAGGTTGCTAACTATTTGAAAGAAGTTCTGTAAATTAAATTAGATAAAAGATTTAATATTACATGAGAGAATGTACTTTTCAACAACATGCATTTGGGTAAATTAGGTGGGAAGGCTATAAACAGTTTGCAATATTGCTTTATGAATCTAATATATTAGTTTGGAAGATCTCTGAGGACTCATTTTCAGCACCATAATTCCAGGAGTTCTACATAACACCACACCTCAGAAGAAATCAGAATAGATAACTATATTTTCATTTGCAATTATTTGTCCCATTGCAGTCTCTATATTCTATTGTCATACCATCATATAATTATTCCTTACAAATATATTGTATTCCTTCTGTAATGAAACTCACACATTTGTCTTCTTACAAATTACCCTGCTAATTACTAACAATGGCTGCCACTTATACTGTTGTTTTGTAAGAGCATTACAGTGAAGACAAGGCCATGGACCTTGGGGAAAGCTGAGGCAGGGACAGGCTCCCTCATTTGGAATCCTGACTCTGCACTTCCTGGCTATTTTACTCTCTCTTAGCTTCAGTTTCCTCATCTACAAAATGGTGCTAATAGAACTACCTGTTGCAAGACGAAATGAAATTTTCTAAGTACCTGACATATAGCATATGGTAAATGCCCAATAAAATTTCAGGCATTTTAGATCTCAGGGTTTTTAAAGGATTCTCATACTCTCCCCTGTCCTTTGCCAGTAAGCACAATGAAGGAATGAATAGGCACGCAAATAATTTCCTACCAAATCTCCAAATCCTTGCCATCACCTTCCTCCCTAACTAACTGCTGGGAACCTAAAGTTTTTTGCTTGGTGTAGCAGTACCACAATGAATTTTTGGCTCTCCCTTCTTTGCAGACAGCACATTTTGGTGTTTGTTCTTCATTTACCATGTACATGTTGACAGAGAGTGGAACTGAACTCAGCCCGGTAAGTGATTGTTTGACACATGAGGTATTTTCACTGTTCTCTTTCACCGCACTGTGATATCAAAACACATGAGCCAGGAAAGGAAAGCCAGTTGGCTTGCTGAAGATGAATGTTGAATTTAGGGTCGTAAGAGACCCAAGAAGTGCAGCATAAAGCCATGGCCTGACATCTGTTTAAGTTGTGCAGGCACTGCTTGCTAGACTGTGGCCTCAGAGCCCATCTCTTCTAAGTGGTCTATACAGAATTTAGCAGGAGCATAGCATTGTACAGAAAAATTAGATTAGGACAAGATTCTCTTGAGGGCAAAAATAATGATGATTTTCAGTCTCATCAGTCTTCCTGCCTATCTAGCTTTTTCAAAACAGGCCTTTGTTCTATTTCAAATAAATTCACCTGGGTGTTTTTGAAGACAAACAAAGTGCTTCATTTCCTCTACTCTTGTGTCTTGAAGCTGTTAGTGTCTATATTTAATTGCCCTATTTGTGCTATTTATTTTTAATAGTTCCTGGCAATCATACGGTTGACAACATGTTTCAAGTCATAACTTCTATAAAAGTTACAGAATATTTTATGCAACTTTTGAAAAAAATTGCAAGTCTGTTTTAGGCCCCTTTTCAATTGGTATAACCTTTTTGTATGACCAACCATTTTCCCCACTTAAAATTTCCTGATTGGAATGATAACATTTTAAAGGCTCAGTTCATTGAGCTGTTACTCTACCTATGGGCAGAAAGAATTAACCTTCAGAGTTCTCCAATTGCCTATGGCTGGTTAACTCAGCCAGAGACATGGTGTTAATGAGGCAAAAGTTGCGGATTTCATCCTTGAACATGCTGGTTAGCTGTGCTGAGGCCACGTCTGTGTTCTGCACCCTAAGCCCTGCCAGCTTTCATACAAAATACATGCTGCTGCTAACAAGAGACATCAAGAAAAAGGGAAGCAATGTGTGCAAATATTTCTCCATTTCTGGGAAAGCATCTCACAATGCCTGTTTTATTGGCAGTGGGTCAGTGACCCAATGCTATATATGAAGACCAGAGCACACACACAATTCCTTAATAAAAATGATAAATTCAGAGATAAGTTTTTAAAAATCACCAAAGGGCAAACATAAAAGCCACACATTACTACAATATCCACTTAAAGAACCAAACATAGTACATACAAATACTTAGTACCATTCTCCAAGGCCAATAAATTTGGCTTTATAAAATCAATAGCAAAGCAGGCACACAATAAAGATTATGCCACAGAACATGTTCTCCTTTCATCTTACTGTCAGTAGGATTCAGGAACCATCAGCAGTAATGCTATAATGAGGGCCACAAAAGGGTATAGTGAGCTAAGCTCGAATATCTCTGGGGGATGGTACATGAGAAGAGGACGTCTTTCTTGTTCACCAGTGTATCCTCAGCACATACAATGCCTGGTTCATATCAGGTATTTAATAAAGTTCTAAGTTAAAGGCTATAATAAAGTTATAATGTCAATACTTCAGGTTTTCAAAGAATGCCCTAGCACCATTCCTCTGAGCTGACACTGCTCTCACAAGCACTGAAAAAACTTGATTATATATATGCTAACACATCCATACACACACCTCAATTCACTTTGACATTTGTTTGTAGATCTGACAGACAGATAGAATAGAACAGAACCAAACAGAAGATGATTTTGAAGAGGGGACTCAGAACACTTGTCTGAATTTTTGAAGAAAGTATAAAGGAGCTTCCACAGCAGCAGAACTTGCTTAGAGTTCTTTAAGAATGCTGTTAATGGTGGTAATAGCTTTCTTCTTCTGATTTATGGATCAGGTCATTAATGTCAACTTCTGAAATGCACCATTTTTTCCCATCAGCCCTGGTGCCAATGGTCTTGCCTAATTTGAAAAATAAAGTGTCCTTGGCAAGTCTCAGGCTAGAGCTTGAACTAGGCAGACCTGGTTTAAAGTTATCTCCACTATTTGTTAACTGTAAGGTCCTGGGCAAAGGTTGCCCACTTACGCCTTATTTCTCTAACCTCTGAGATAGGAGTGATAATAGCTGCCTTGCAGAGTTGATGTAAAGCTTGGAGGTAATCTTTAGCATAGTACCTGACACATAGTAAGTGCTCAATATATGGTGGCTTTATGGTTTTATTCCCTTTGTGTTGCCTATTTTATGACTGGCAGCATGATTTGTATTTACTGCCACATTCTAGCAAATATGCACCTATAATGTTGATATAGCTGTTCACAACCAGTGACACACTCTTCTATCCCCTTTTACTGTCTTTTCCCCTTTAGGCAATATGGAGAGCACAGAAATGATTCATTTCTACCATTAGACCTTTAGTTCATACAGCAGAAAACTCTCCTTCCTAGGAATATGCTCTTCTGGGAGGGGTTTTCAGTGTAGTTATTATCAGAAACCTACTATGAGAGGTGCTATATTAAATCTTCGATATAAAGGTCAAAGAGGCATGACTCATTGCTTTTTCTTTGCAGGAAGAATTATGAAAATCAGTGCAGTAAAAGTATGTCACAAAGAGAGGGATAAATACCTCTGCTACACATTAAATGCAGATCCTAGATTTTGCCATACAAGACAAATGTATACTCTAATTTATAGAAGGCAGTAAAGAATTCTTTGTTCTACTTTGGATTGGATGACAGATTCCATATGGATTACAGCCAACTTTTTATAAATATACTGAAGCATGTCTTAGAGTTTAACTTTTGCTGAATTCCTCATGGAAATAGGACTGCAGATTTGGCTAAAGATTTGGGATAGTAGAGCCACAGGAAATGTGTCCCTCTACTAATCCAGCAGCAAAATGTCTGGACATTCAGAGACAAAAAGAAGCCCTAAGGAATAAGATTAAACAATACAGAGCTGAAAGTTTGAAATAATCATGGTGATTCTGACTGGAAATATAGGGTAGACCATAGCAAAGGCATAATAGCTAAAGAAGGAGGTAGGAAGACAAGCCACATGGACAAGGATTCATAGCATAGGATAGATAATGGATTCCCAATCTAAACATCAGTTTATGACTACAAGGCCATGCATGATCTAGCTTCTTCTTATCTATCTTTATTCTTATGCTATTCTGCCTCGTACTCTCTATATTCCAGAATTACTGGCCTTCCTAAATATCCCAAATTCTTTCCTGCCCAGCCCCAGAGGCGCACACACACACACACACACATACACACTGTTGGCTTTCCACTGGACGGCTGTGCTATCCAAGCTTTAATCAGATAACCTTTTTTTATCCTGTGTGTCTAAGTTTATATGCCATTTCCTTAACAGGCTTTTGCCAGACCACCACTACCTCTCCCTTAGCTATACAAGGTCTTCCTAATTTTTTTCTTCTTGTTGCATTATGTAACTCTTTTAAAGAATATCATAATTTAAATTATAATTTACTTGTATGATATTTGTGCATGACTTGCTCCTCTGTCAGCCTATAATCTAGCAGGAATTATTTCCATTTTATTCAGTTGTACCCCCAGGGCACAGCATAAGGCAGAATAAAATGTGAAGATTCCAATATTTAAAATTGATTGACTGAGTGCCTATAGTATATAAGGCAATGGGATAATCATTAAATAAAGTAAAAAAAAAAGTAACAATAATAATAAATGGTCCACTCCTACTTTAAAGGAAACTCTAAGTCAGGATTCTCAAAACTGTAAACACAGAGATCTTCAAAGGAAACCTGTCTCCAGACTGTGTGACATAAGAATGGTGAGGAATTCCTCTAGCTTATTTTACAAACTTCACAGCCATGGCCACACATGTCACAAGCCAACCATCTAACTTGCTAACTTCTCTCCACATTAGCAGCCTCTCCTGCTGTACCCAATGCCACCATATTATTGCTACATACAGAAAAGGAGATACAATATTTTCACAAGTAAGAAAACTGATTATCTTAATCAAACAGGGGATCAAGATCTTCCAATTTTAAATGGCATTCTGAAGTCTCAGGACAATCCTTGAGCACAGGTACATACATTTGAGAAGGTGCAGGGCCTATTAGTGGAGAAGAAGTGGTTGTAAATGCTCATTGCTGGCCCTCAGGTGACACAGCAGCAATCATGGTAGGGGTCTCTTCCTCTATAAGCTTAGCACATTCTTTGCCACACAGCCAACTCTATCTCTGCACCACTACCATTACCCCACCCTTGCTAGAATGTATATGGTGGTAGGAATTCTGCTTCATTCAGCAAAAGAATGGCATCAGGATAGACATAAAATTATAACTCATATAAAATGGAAGGGGCTTTGGCATGGATGAAGATTGGAGAAAGAAATGCCATGGAAGCTTTCTCAATAGACTCTGGTAGATATTCTAAAGGCCTGAACCAGAGCAGAGGAAGGGGAAATGGAAAGGTAGGACAGATATGGAGAATACCTGAGAAGCATAAATGCACTGACACTGTTCTAAGTTTTGGGGATACAACAGTGAAGAAGACACCAAAGAGGGTTCTTGCCCTCACGGAGTTTCCATTCTAGTGCATGAAGTTAGGCAATAAGTAAGTAAAATAAATGAAAGAAAAAGATGATTTCAGATCATGATATAAAAATAAAATAATTATAGAGATACAAAGTGACTGGGTCAGGAGGTATGTTTATATGTGTATGTGTGTAAGACTATAGAGTCGGTGATCAGTTGGAAAGATCTTTCTAAGAAGGTGACATTTGAACTGAGACCAAAAGAATAAAAAGGAGGCAGTTTTGGGAAGACCTGAGGAAGATATTTCCAGAAAAAAAATGAGAAAGTACAAAGTCCTTGTGTAGAGGACCATCTTGACAAAATGTGAAGAATAGAAAGAAGGCCAGTGTAGCTTCAGGGCTCTTGACTAGAGGGCTGAATAGGAAGGAGGAGGAGAATATTAATACAGGGTTAATAAGAGAGGCAGGGACCAGACCATTTGGAACCTTGATCCCACAATGGTTAAATGACATGAGTTTCATTAAAAATAAAAAGTAACTTTGACTGCTGAGTGAAGAAGAGAGTCTAGAGAAGTAAGAGTGAAAACAGGTAGATCAAAAAGTAGTCTGCCTTAATTATTTAGGTGACAGATGATGGTACCTTTGTTTTGGAAAATAAAATGACATAGTGACAGATTGGGCAGGTGGGAAAGTGGAGAATCAAGAATCAGACTTTGCTTTCTGGCTTAGGTGCTTTAGGGTCATGATGCAGTTAGCCATGCTGCAGGCCTCACAGGATTGAAAAGGGAAATACTGACTTAGTGTTGTTGTTTTTTTTCCCAGGTGAATATGAGGAATCTACTAGCTAGGGAAAGAGTCCCCTTTGGTGGGTTTAAGGAGCCTGAAGGTCAAAAGTTACAAATTTGTGAATCAACAGTCCTGGTTGAAAACTGGGGGAAAGGATTACTAGGAATAAAAGTGGATGGAAAGAAGTCAATGATAAAGTACAATGGAACACGGAGAGCCTAAGGGAAAAAAAAAGAAGTAAGAGAGATGAGGAGGAAGGAAGAGAACCAGGAATGACAAGCACCTAAAATGAATTCAGAAAGAAGATACTCCACCACAGAGAAAATAATCCAGAGAAGATAGACCAGGCATCTAACGACGTAAAAATCCAAAGAGAGCTCAAGATATAGTGCAGGAGGTCTCCTGTATTTTTTTAGTCTCTATGCACATGGTCAATGACATTTACATGTATCATATACAAAACCATGGGCACACCCTGATTACAGATGAAGGCTTAGATAACAGGGGTCCAATTCCCTATGTGCTGGCTGTGATTCGATTCTTAGTCTCCTGTTGAAGAAAATATGTAGGAATGAAATTGAGTAGGAACAGCATCATTATCAAATAGTCTTATGTTCTAATGTATTTTTTTTTAAAAACAAATAATCTCTAAATAGCACTTTAAATATTTTTTTATAACAGTTGAATAGGCAACATTACTTGATCAAGACAAAAATTATGATGCTATGGGTTAGACCACTTATCAAGAATATCTATAAAGGCAATGGATCAATTGCCCTAATAGAAACAATTAGGGCATCATCAAAGATTCCAAAAGGCAGGAGATTAAAATCCAAGAAGGCCCCTAACAGGTATCAGAGAACAAAACATACTGATGATATGACTCAGAGACAAGAAACTTAGCTATTAGAAAACTGAGGGTCAAAGGGCAGGAGTTGATCTGTAGGATGGGGGTACCCAGGTGGGCAGTGGGACCTGCAGCAAACTAGACAACCTGACATGGAAAGCTACCATCAGAAGGTGTCTCCCAAGACTGTCCAAGCTGGACCCATGCAAGCTGTAGGACCTGGAGGAATATGAGGACAGATTACTGAATGGAATGTCTCCTATTATTCCACAGTTTTAGCAAAAACCCGGAGTCTTTAAAAGCTTCTTTTTCTTTTAGCCACAAATCTCATAGAAACTCTGACTCAATTTGAAAATGACATAGAAATTGTTCCAGGAATCACTATTTTTCACACTAATCTCATTGCTCTGCCATTGTGTAAGACAGTTTGAGCTGTGGAGTTTCTGAATAACTTGGACGGACAACTTTTTATATAAATCTTTCAGACTCTTCAAGCTAAATTTTGGATCAAGGACTTCATAAAGAGGCAGAAGAGTGAGGTGCAGTAATGACAACTGGCAAAAGAAACATCATCCAATTTTCCATGCTATGGGCATGAGATTTGCAGCCATTGCTTTGAAATGAAAAATAAAATGGTAGTGACACTAATATGATAAAATATACTGGATGATTATTCCCCCAGAGCCAGGTTGGTAGAGCCACCAAAATTATACAAAAGTACTAACCCCGAAGGACAAACTCATCCTCCAGCTCAGACAGGGGGGTGCTTCTTAAGCAAGGAATGGAGATAATGATCCCCAACTTTGGGCAGGCCTAGCTGAGATACCTAAGGGCCACTGTTAGAGGTTTGCAGTAATTAACAAGCTGTAGCTCAGTTCCTTCTGATATGCACTGTGGAAAGGCAACCCCCCTCCCCCACGTGTCTGAGGGCATGGCACTTCCCCAAAGGTTGAACAAAGAAACCACATAGAGATGGGAGTAAAGGAAGATGGAGACCTTCACTATCTGCATATCAAAGAGAGATGGAAACCTTCACTACCTGCATATCAAAGAGAGAGAAAAAAACATTTACTCCCTACAGATTAAAGGAACGGGCTCTTCCAGCATTCCAAGAAAACCTAGCTCCCTAACCCACTACCCTC
The DNA here is from genome assembly GCF_030445035.2 of Dasypus novemcinctus. NCBI lineage: Eukaryota > Metazoa > Chordata > Mammalia > Cingulata > Dasypodidae > Dasypus > Dasypus novemcinctus. The sequence goes on along the minus strand of NC_080683.1, from coordinate 40,294,566 downwards.
TAGCCACACAAGGGAAAATTTTCACCTCTAGAGCTTCCTATTGGCCCCTGCACCTCACTCAGACCCTCAACCCCCTCCCACTGACTACTATCATTTCCCAGCCTAGAAAAATTCTGTATAAATTCAAATTCCCCCCTTCCGGGAGTGGGTTGAAGTCTCTCTTCAGCCCCCTGTGCTGGTGTGGGGGTGTGGGGGTGCTGAAGTCTGTTTTTCAGACCCCTTCCATTGGGAAAGCTTCCCAATATACTTTCTGCCTGCAATCAGTCTCCGTGTCCCAGTGAGCACCATTTTTCTCCAACAGCCACCATGTGAGAGAGGCACACAAACATTACAGATTTACCTGCTAGGACACTGGCAGCAACTACAATAGGTCCTGTCCTGGGGGAAGGTATCTGGTACACTCCTCTTCCTTAAAGGGCAAATCTCACAGCCCTTCATGATGCCTCAATTTATTTTAACAGAAAAATTTTGATAATAAGTAGAGACACAACAGAAAACTACTTGTACGTTTTGCTAATGTAAATCTCATTATTTTCTTGACTCTGAAGGAAATAAAGAGGGATTCTAATAGATGAACATATCTATTAGAAGTTTGGTTGTATTTTTTTTTTTACTTAAGCAAAATAATATATACGACATGACATTTACTAGTTGAGCATTGTACACATTTTTAAAAATTTCTTTGACCCCATTCCCCCTTTTAGTTGACTGTTGTACACACGTTATACTCTCCTGCGGAGATTTTAGTTCCTTGCAGCCTGTAGCCATTGTCTAACTTTTGTTCATGCTAGGATTTAATCATGTTGATTTGTGAAACAGGTGTGGTTGCTTAACATACCACCCATTTAAGGAAGTTATTTGATGTTGAATTTCTTATTTTCACCTCTGTAAGGGCAAGGTTTAAATAATACCAAGAAAGGAATAGTTATGTGAGGCTCCTTCTCTCACAGAGAAACCATAGGGAATCCTCTCAGGCTATTTAGCATTGAAAACATCCAGCATTTATGACTTAAGGAAGTGATTGTCAGCTGGGAGTTATGGTCCACGTTTTAGTTGCTTAGGCTGTTTAAAGCAGACACCATGAAATGGGTTGGATTAAACAATGGGAATTTATTAGCTTGCAGTTTGAAGCCAAGAAAATGTTCAAATCAAGGCATCATCAAGGCAATGCTTTCTTCTCAATCACTGGTTGCTGGGGATCCTTGGCTCCTGTGCCACATGGTAAGGTAGATGGTAGCATCTACTCTTCTCTCCCTTCTCTTCCAGGTATCATTGTTTTCAGCAACTTCTTCCCTGGTTTCTCTCCTTTTGTCTGAATTTCATTGTCTTGTAAAGGATCCCAGTAATAGGATTAAGACACATTCTGAATGAGGTGGATCACACCTTAACTGAAGTAGCCTCATCAAAAAGTCCTACATACAATGGGTCCACAGGCACAGGAATGGATTAAATTTAAGAATATAATTTTCTGGGGTATGTACAGCTCCAAACCAAAACAGTTGTACAAGACTTGGTTCCCACTGAGCCAGGAAACCCCAATATTGAGTTAAGCAATTTTCCTCAATCACTTGCTGTTTAACTTTACAGTAACTCTGCAGTGTCAGCTGTAAGGACTAACCCTTCTTTTCTGTTTTCCATTTTTGCAGACATTTCCTGCCCTACTCCATACTAAAAAAAGAGTGAGAGAGAGAGAGTCAGTGTCTTATTCCTTAGGTAGTGCCACGAGAAATATCTGACCCTGCTTTCTCAGCAGGAGAGACACCAAAATATACATTTGCACTGGCAATAGCTACTTTTGGTTCAGAAGCTCTTTAGGTTTTGCTCCATCAGAATCTTAACTTCCCAGAGAGTGAGAGTCTCTACATTTATTGAGCTCTTACTATGTACCAGATACTCATGTACCGGATACTGCATGTGTTTTAATGGATAATTTAATCCTCACATCAACCCTATACATAGGTACTATTATCCCCTTTTTATGTTTGAGAAAACTGAGACACAGTTAGACGGAGTAATTTATCTAGGTTCACATACCTAGCAAGTGGAAAAGTTACAATCTGAAGCTAGGATTCTGCTTACAGAATAAGAACTCTTAATCATCATACTTCATTGCTTTCCATATCTCCACTACTTATATTTGAGAAAATTATTAATTTTTCTGCAGAGGATCCTCCTTAAACAGAGGATCTCAAGGCATCAGGTTGTGTCCTGAATACTAGAGGTATACTACAATTCCAAACCTAAAGAGCCATTGCCAGATCTTAAGTGTCAATAAAATTAGATGAAGATGTAGTTTATAATTGTATGATAGTCTTATATTATTGTATTATATTATTGTGGTTAACACCTGCTCCCACATTCATCAACCTATGTTTTTGTAAGCAAAAAGTAAAAGTATCTGGCACTGAAATCACAGAAGAAATAATATGCAAGGATCCTCACCGGCTGACTGACACTGTTGATGATAAAGTTCCACAGAGCAACATAGACACTTGCTCATCAATTGTTTTCAGACAGAAGATGCTTGACTTACCTGAAATCACTACTTTGATATCCATTTAATTCCTTGATCCCTTTACTTTGAAACATTTATTGAATACAGGCTACAATTAAGAATGAAATTGTAAACTGAGGTTTGAAATTTCCTGCTAAATCCCAGCTAGTGGTAATAAATTTCCCAGCCCGAGGAAATGTGTCAGCTAAACAAGTATTTTTCAAATGTTGAGTGGTAAACTGTTCAAGGGTCAACTTTTCTTAATGAAGTAGAAAAGAATAGAAAAATCAGACTTCTTTACATATAGTAAGGATAAATATTTTGTGAAACTCAGTTTTCCATTATAAATTGTTATAAATTGTGTTTCTTACAATTGGCACAGTCAAAAAAGGTTTGCAAAACAGTGAGTTAGACTAACAGAAGTTTTGACAGGGAACAGGACATCTGAGTAGAAACTGGTCCTTGCATTCAGCTGAGTGGTGTGGAAATGTTTCAGTACACAGCACACTAAAATCCCTGTGGATGCATCCCTTTCGAATTCTTTCCACATTTTCTTTCTTTACCCCCAAGAACAAACTGTTTCAGTGGCCTGCCTTTCATGTCAATGAGAGGTTTCCCCTTCTTTTCTGACCCACTGTCAGTAAAACATGCTTTCTTCTTTTCTCACTCCTGGACTACTGCCGTAGCCTCTCTGTGGGCTTCCCTCCTCCAATATCCCTTCACTCACCAAACTTTGTCTCTAGCTCTCTCAGATCATCTTTCCAAAAACACCACTTGCATTCAGTAACTTTTTCATAGAATTAAGCCTAAACTTTTCTCTTTTACCTAGACCCTCCTGTCTTCATGATCTGTGCTTACTTCCCAACTTGCCTTTGATTCCTGTTTGGCTATTTATTGTTTCTATGCTACTCTTTCTTCTCAAATTCTATCTCAAGTCCTAACTCTTCATGAATCATTTTCTTACTGCTGCAGTTCAACCCTCTATATTTCTAGAATTCCTACAAGTAAGACATATTGTAATTATAATCTCTCTACCTTATTATTACAATCTAGTCTCATGCATGTCAATTTTTTCTCAATGGTACTAAAGCAACTTGAGAGCAAGGCCAATTTTTAACTTGTATGTTGAGTAATGATATTAACAAAATTCAGGTAAATAACAATTATTAAGTATCTATGTGCCAGGTAAATAACAATTATAAAATATATATGTACTATGTTATTAACATATATTATTTCTAAGTTGTTTTTTCAGAACAACCCTGAATTATAATCTCTTTTTTTATTTTTCTTTAAAGATGAAGAAATAAATTGGGAAAAGACTAATGTGCTCAAAGTAACCAAGATAGTTACTGGACAAGCTGTAATTTGAACTTAACCTAGATCTGATTCACCCTATTCAAGTGGCATGGCTCCTTGTGCACGAGCTACAAACTCTTTTCTCTATTGGTAGAATGAGAGCCCTACGAATTTTTCTAGCATTAAAAAAGGCAAATGGACAAGTGTTCTCTCTCTCTTTTTCCCCCTCCCCCTCTCTGATTTGAATGTTCACAGAGTAGTTTTCTTTTTTTGAGAAACATTTTGAGTTCCACATCATCACTATATTACATATATTTGTTCATTAATTACTCCAACAAATATTTAAGTTTCTCCTGTGCTTCAAGTGCCAGGCCAAGCCCTAGAGACAAAGGCATAATTTTCTTTGAGGAGTTTCTAATTTACTGCTGCAGGAAGACCTAGGAGCATGATCATAATGTTGTGTGTGAGAAGCGTTATAGTAGGAATATTTACAAGGTTTCTAAAGGTCATAGAAGTAGAAAAATACTAATTATGTCTGGGATTTGGTGAGAAGATTTTTGAGAAGAAATTATTTTTGAGCTGGATCTTGAAGGAACATGTGAAAGATTGGAAAAGGAAAGGATATTTCTTATAGAGAATATTATGAGCATAGTCTTAGAGATATAACAAAGCCCCAAAGTCTGGAAAGGAATTTCTGTTCTACCAGTTTCAACAACAACAAAAACATCAAACTATTACTAGTTTGCCTCATCATTCTAAGACACAAAACCACACTTCAATTTTTTTCTTCAGAAATCAGGATGGGATCTAAAATCAACAGCATCTTAGCATTGTGTTATAGTTACATGCAGTAGTTTTTCTCTCTTAGAGGGTCATAAAATGAGAGTGTGTATTTGTATTATAGTTGATAGTATCTAAGAAGCGATAAAACACAATTTCACAATCATACACAGAGATGGGTCCTTTCAGGTTAGAAGAATACAACTTTATGAACTACATTTTATGACCTAGCAGCTGAATATGGCAAAACCAGCATACACATACAGCTAGCTCTGCAGGGATACAGTTGGCACATGCTGCATTAAATTCTCCTCTTAGAAATATAGTGATGGCTAGCTTATATTAGTGATAATCTTGCAATTTATTTCCTTTGTTTCCTCTGTTTCTTTTGACTTTACTTTTTCTATTTCAAATTTTTGGCATTAAAATAAACCACAGGTATCATCTGTATGCTTTGATGGGAGGCATAATCTTAATATGTAACATCTGCCATAGAGTTAAATGCCTGCAAGTAGACTGTAATAAACTGCCATGCTTTGTAGTTAACCCATGTTACTTACTGAAGTAATTTTGCACATTTTAACGGACTTTGGGATTAATTTAGCAAAGTGATACTTAGGGGCTCAGCCATGCATTCTTCAATGAAATCACAGCAATTGCGTTTTTTGTTTATTTGTAAGAATTCACACTAAAAGAGTTAATAGATAAGGAAAGCTATACACTACCTGATTTTAAAAAATGGGCGGGTTATATTTTCTGCTTCTTATTTCTTAGTTGTCAATGAAAGTAAATTATTTTTCTTAAATAATAAAAGAGGACATCTATTCCAAGAACTTAAAATTCAGGACATGTAATTATAATTGTAACAGTAATGATAATGCTGTCCTTCATTAAGGTGAATAACCTGGGGAATTTTAATTTCATAATTTTACGGACTCCTTAAGCTGAAAATAGTACTCTTATTTATGAAGTTGTCAGTCCACACTTGTTAAAATTAAATAAAAAGAAAGTAAAAACAAAAAGTAACAAAGACTTACTACATTTGAGAAAAAAACAAACAGATGTCCTGTGAGGTGATTTGGGAGAAGGCAGCAATAATGGTTTATAGGCTGTTTCATTACAAGAGTAAAGTTCTACAGTTTGTTCATTTTAAAAAATGAAAGAATAAAATGTAGGATATATGAGGAATGACTTGGTGAGATTTAGAAGCCTTGCTAAAAAAAAATTTCTGAGGATAGATTTTATCCAAAGACAAAAACAAAAACAAAACAAGACAAAAACTTGCCTTCTGGAAATAAAAAGGGTAATTACACAGAAGATATTTGAGTAAACAGAAGGACTTCATATATGGGGATGGACCATGCCAGTCCACATGCTCTTAATTTATAGTATTATCAAAACCACCTAAATGCCTTCAAAATTTCCCAAGGTCTTCACAGTTTAACATAACTTATTTCTAATAGAAAAGTATACATATTTCTAGTTATCAATAATCTATCTATATGTATGTATATATGTACATGTATGTATATATATGCACATATAAAATGACCATTTAAAATGGAAGTTGTGGCTATTCTATCTCTCCATCATTAATGTAACAAATCAATCTTTTATTGAATCTAGCAGTACTAGGTATCCCCCCCTTTGCAACTTGTTTGCTGTCTGCTCTCTATGTCCATTTGCTGTGCAATCTTCTGTGTCTGTATTTATTTTTTATTTTATTTTCCCTCCCCCCCACCTTGCAGCTTGCTTGCTGTCTGCTCTCTGTGTTAATTCACTGCACACTCTTCTGTGTTTTCACTTGTCTCCCTTTGTGTTGCATCACCTTGCTAAGTCTACTCTCCATGGTGCTTGCGGGCTGGCGGCACTCTGTGGCATGTGGACAAGCCTGTCTTCACAAGGAGGCCCTGAGACATGAACCCAGTGCCTCCCATACGTTAGACAGGAGCCCCACTGATTGAGCCACAGATGCTTCCCAGTACTATGCATTTTAAATAAAATGTCTTTCACATTATTTTTAAAAGAATGTATTCTTTAAACATTTTTATTTAATTTTTCTTCAATTTTTGTGCATTTCACAATAAAAAAAGGATGAAGAAAGCTCAGTGGTACCTACATAATTATTAATTTTCTTGTTAATTAATCTATTCAACAAACATTTGTTAAAAATTCTTCATAGTAAAGACTCTGTAGTAAATTTTGCTGAGGGGTGGGAAAATAGACCTGGGCCAGGGTTCAAAGATGGATCAGGAAAAGTTCTTCCTTTTCAAGACTTACTAACATGTGCTATAATGCAAGATATAAACAAATGTAAAAGTGAAAGTGCTATGAGAGTTCAGAGGCTGAAAAGACCAAAAGATTATTTTGGAAGACTGGGACAAATCAAGCCAGGCTGAACATACAGAGGGAGCAAAGATCCAGAGCTTAGAACATATGGGGCATTCAGAAATCAGCAAACTGTTTGGTCTGTGGAGAGGAAGAGAAATGGATGCATGCAGGAAGTAATGTACAAATTGTGGTGAGCACTAGAAGTCATTCTAAGGACTTTGTGTTGTCATTCAGGAGGACTGTCTTGGGACAACTAATAGGAACTCAGAGTATAAGGTAGTTGAAGGTATAGGTAAAGATGTAAGGGAAGATTAAAGGAAAGAGTTCATGGAAATCATGCAGGCTGAGATAATTAAAGACTGAATTGTGATAATGGCAGAGGGAATAAAGAAGTAAGAGTAGATGGAAGAGGGGAGCAGATGTGATGAAGCTCAGTGGCTGCTTCCTATGTGTTAGGTCCTGGGTTCAATCCCTGGTACCTCCTAAAAAAAATTAGAAAAGACAGAAAAATGAAAGAGACATTGCACAGGCAGATCCAAAAGGAAAAATTTGAGATGACATTAATTACAGTTCTAGCCTGGGAACTAATAATTCTACAAACAGAAGTAGAAAATGTAAGAAAATTTGATATTCAAGATGATTTTTGTTTATTCCATATTAAACCAGGAGTGCTAATCAATCAGAAATGTCTAAAGCCTTTGAAAATAGAGGATTGAAGTTTACTTAAGGTATAGGGAATTTTGAGTAAGGTAATAAAAACAGAGTGTAATCAAATCAAGAAGACAATAAATTCCTGCAAATCATTTGTATTAAATTGTTTGTGGAAAGAATTATAGGAGTACAAATTTCTCTGGGATTTCAACGGAGAAAAAGATAATTTTCAGATGGAGTTGGGGGCCTCAATAGTCTGGCATTCAAAGACTTGCTAGGGTTGGGCAAGGATTTTAGCAGGCAGAGATGGAAGAAGAAGGAATTCCAGGAGAAGAGGGCATCCCAGATACCCAAAAAGGCACCAGTAAGGACAACGGAATAAGAAAATGTGGTTACTACTTGGGAGGGAATGGCAAATTCACCAATGTGCTTGGAACTCTCCATATGTAGAGGACTGGGACTGGGTAAGACAATAGGCTGGAAATGGAGTGAACCTATACCTGACTATGCCAAAAATACAACGAAATAGTCATCCAAATTGTTCTTTAAGTCAAACTAGTTAATGTCCATGATTAAGTACTCAAACTAATTGTTCATAAGGCAATGTACTCTAATGAGTAGCTCAATCAAAATATGTTCCCATTGTAACTTGGAATCTTAATTTCTTGAACTTCAGCACCGAAAAATCTCAAAGCACTATGCCCTTGAGAGCTGGAGATCCTAGAGATTATTTAGAGCAACATTCTGCCTGATATTTGAACTGTAAACACAGTATTAGAAGTTATTTTGAAAATACAACTTGTATCAAGGGCTTCAACTGCTATTTTTGATAGAAATGCTAATGATAAAAGTATTCCATAACTGCAAGAAAAACTTATTTTGCTTATTGCATTAACTTTTTTTAAAAAGATTTATTTATTTATTTCTCTCCCCTTCCCCACCCTACCACCCCAGTTATCTGTTCTCTTTGTCTATTTGCTGTGTGTTCTTTGTCCACTTCTGTTGTTGTCAGCAGCACGGGAATCTGTGTCTCTTTTTGTTGCGTCATCTTGCTGGGTCAGCTCTCCATGTGTGTGGCACCATTCCTGGGCAGGGTGCACTTTCTTTCACACTGGGAGGCTCTCCTTATGGGGCACACTCCTTGTGCATGGGGCTCCCCTATGTGGGGGACACCCCTGGGTGGCACGGCACTTCTTGCGCGCATCAGCACTGCACATGGGCCAGCTCCACACGGGTCAAGGAGGCCAGGGGTTTGAACCAGGGACTTCCCATGTGGTAGATGGACTTTCTAACCACTGAGCCAAGTCCACTTCCCTGCATTAACTTTCTAAAATGTGAAAACTTTTTTATTCTTTATGAGGGCAAAAAGCATCTCTGAAATGCTCACATGAGGATAATCTTTTTTCTTCCCCTAAATTTAAACAATTAAAAAGATATTCTCGGACACTAGTGATATAATGTAAAATTCAGGATCAAGAATTCTCAAAGCCATTACTTTCAGCAGTGTATGTATATAATTGCAGTAAAAATGTATCTCTGCACACAAATTAGGGCAATGCTATTATTTATGAATGATTCCATGCTTCCAAAAAGGCTTCTTTTCCTATTTCTCTCAATAAATGATTAAACAAAACAAAACCAAAAACCAAAATCAAACAACAATAACAACAACAAAACCCATATTCTCAAAAAAAAAAAAAAGAAAATGCAAATAAAACTCCCAAATGTGGGTAAACTGAAAGAAAACAATACCTGATCTGGGAGTTTTGCCAAACCTTTATTTTAATGAACTTTATTCAGAGATACAGGAAGAACATTATGCTAGAAATGCAGAAATCAAGTCAGCATTCTTGGCAGGAGTGAATTTTAGCCTACAGCACAAGAAGTAATCTGAAATGCAAATTAGAGTTCCATTAAATATATGCTGTTTGCCATTCAACAAGCTTTGTTTCAATGGCAAAGGCAATACTGAAATTGGGTGAGTACTTAAATTTTATTGTGGAAATAAATGATGTTCCTCTAGAAGTCTTTCTTGACAAGAAAAGTACTCTGTGAGGAGTTATTGGATTTCCCATTTTTCTATCCAGAACAATTCTCCATTTGCCCTATATTTTCAAGAAATGGTTCTGATGTAGGCTATGGGGGGGGAGGGGGGCTATTCATCTCTTCATAAATACTCTGAGCTGTATGTGTCCTGAGCTGTGCATGTGGGACAGTGAGAGCTGCAGCCCTGCCCTTGGCAACCATGACAACAACTCCAGTTCCAGAAAAACAGTATAGCAATGCAAACTCTATAAACTTTAAATATTCAGGGGAAATGCAAATGAATTGTGTTAAAAGCTTACATGGAATGTATGAAGTCCATGCTAAAAGCTTACACAGGACTTGGAAGATACATGTTAGTTCCAGCTTACTGAGCACTGAAACAAAGAACCATTTGGCCCTTCCTCTGTACAAAAAGAACTCGAAAATCTTGTTTGGGGCTTGGATTTTGAATGAGAAGTTCCGAGCCCAGCCAGTCATAAATAAATCTTTTTTTCCTTCCCAAAATTATTCCAGAGTCCTGGTCTTTCTATATGCAAATAACTGAACCTCTCTTGACTTCTACAACATTTGGGGGGGCTCTCCCGGGATTTGCAAGTGAAGGTCAGATAAGGTAGCATTTTGCTACCCCTTCTGGATCCCTGAGGAAGGTGGGAGGACTCAGGTGAACCCTAATCTGGGTGCTCCTGGATTATATTTAATCCAGAAAAGATGTGGGCTCCACCAGAATCTTCCTGATGAAAATCAAGGGCAATGGAAGGTCTGAAAGAAAAAAAATTCTGGGAATGAAAAAGACTCCAAACACAGAAGAAGGTAAAATTCCCCGGGAAGCATAGTCAGGAAAACCCTAGCTTTAATTGCTGGGAAGGGGAGCCTGATCACCTCCAGAGAGAGAGCACCAGTACCTCCAGAAATTTGGGGGGAAGCTGTTCTCTCTAGGTCTGAAAAAAGCAAAAGAGAAAAAAGGGGAAAAGTCTGGTATTTGGGGTTTGACTAACTGCATGTTAGCATGTGGTACTGGTCTTGTCTCCATTGAGGTAGTGAAGGCTTGATTATAACAGGAAGGGATGCTTATAGGTTTGAGTCCTAATGTTCTGGAAATTGGTCTGGATTTTGAAAAACTTGGCTATAGGAGAATGAATTGGCTTCCTAGGGAAGTTTGGTCTGGGTGTAAAGTTAAACAGTGAGAAAAGTTTAGCTGGGAGTTTTTTATCTTGATGCTGATTGCAGATAAATTTGCTTTGTAAACAGCCAGGGTAAACAGAAAATCCAGTTAAATTTTAGTATTGAAAGTTCTGCAGTGTCTGGAAAATATAGAGATTGTGAGTCAGATTGATAAATCTTGTGCTTCTGTCTGTGCTCAAATGCTGGTGTTGAATTGCGTAATTACGTAAAGTGGTAACTTTTGGATAAGCTGGAACCCTCCCTTGCCATTGGCAAAGGAGTGAATTGATTATAAGGCAAAACTACAGAATCTAAATATTTGTGCATGTTCTGCTGTCTCATCTCTGGGTCTCCCCCTTTACCGGAGCTTGGGGGCTGCCCATATCTGCACAGTGCAACCAGGTTTATTGAAACTAGCCCCAGCCAGGATGGCTGGTGGAGCCAGTGACTTGAATCAGCCCTGCCAGGACCGGGGGTTCCGGAAAAAGCGCTGAAATTGAGAAGTTCTTTCAAGTCATTTTAATAGCCTGGAACTTGCTACCACCACCTTATCTCCCCTCCTCCCTTTGGGAGGACACATAATAAAAGCAGAGAGCTGGGAAGGGGGAGTGGCTTGCCCCTTTCCAGTGAATCCACACCTTCTTTTCATAAGCCACATGCCTATCAAATCACTGATCAACCTGAAAGGAGGGAGGTAAAGGACTCCTCTCTCTCTGTAAGTCTATGTAGAAATGCTTTGAAATGTTTAAAGCTGTAAACTGGTAAAATACCTTGGTCTAAAGGAAAGAGGCTATTGCTTGAAAACAATAAACCTTTGATCACTTGATAGCCCTTGTAATAATTTGTCTGGGAACAGTGAGCAGTAAGAGTCATGAGATACTGCAGAAAAAAACAGGAAAACAATGCAGGGTTATTACTAACAATGTTCTTGTAACTTAATTAATAAAGGTATTCAATTCATCTTAAGGTAAAAACATACTAAAAACTGTAGCTAAGAATTAGAATCATTGTATAAGTACCCTTATGCATATATATATATATAGCTGGGCTATTGCAATGGAGTAAATGTAGCCTGGATTTCAACTATTGTGATGGTAATTTTAGACTGCATTTACTGCGATTCTTGGAAATCTGCGCCCTCCCCCCTTAACAAGTCAACTTAATAATTAAACTTTAAAAACTTATAGTTAAATTAGAAAAAACATCTATGCATATCACTTTTGTGCCATTCTAAATATTTTTTTGGTCTTCTCATTTCCTTTTTACCCTTTTAAAGGAAAAACTGTCTTTCTTCAACTTTTAAAATAATATAAATTAATTCTGATTAGCCATCTCTGCCAGAAATCAGAAATAACTCTTGCCAGGTTTTCCAAAATAAACAATAGTCTTCCTAGAGTACCAGGCCTTACTAAGCAACCTCCCATTGTTCAGGCCATCTCAGAGAAAAGAAAATTAGTGTAAGCTACCCGGTTTCTTTCCAGTCTAAACAGAAGCCCAAATGCTTGCCAGATTCTCTCCAAAGAGTAATTTTGTCAGGTTTTGTTACTACCTCCACCCCATTCCCAACCCCATTGCCTGCATTAGTACCTGGTACAAAATAAATGCTCAATAAATAAATTGATGTGTTTAAAACCTCATGGAGGGAAGCGGACTTGGCGTCCGCATACCACATGGGAGGTTCACGGTTCAAATCCTGGGCCTCCTAGACCCGTGTGGAGCTGGCCCATGTGCAGTGCTGATGCGTGCAAGGAGTGCCGTGCCACACAGGCGTGTCCCCCGCATAGGGGAGCCCCACGCGCAAGGAGTGCGCCGCATAAGGAGAGCTGCTCAGCGCGAAAGGAAGTGCAGCCTGCCCAAGAATGGTGCCGCACACACGGAGAGCTGACACAAGATGATGCAACAAAAAGAAACACAGATTCCCGGTGCTGCTGATAAGGACAGAAGCAGTCACAGAAGAACACAGAACAAACAGTGAATGGACACAGAGAGGAGACAGCTGGGGAGAGAAGGGGGAAGGGGAGAGAAATAAATAAAAAATTAAAAAAACAAACAAACAAAAAAACCTCATGGGGAAATTATTATAAAGCATTGCCTCTAATTGTTGTCTTAACTCATTCATGTGTATATGTGTGTATATATATACCATCTATACTAATGTAATGTTGCCTGTCATATTAAAGGGTTTATAGCTGGGTACACCAGTGGTCAGACTGAAGATATAAAATATTATAGTCCTTGATCATATATATACATATACAAACATATATATTTTTTCTCCATGTTTGTAACTCTTTAATTATAAACAGAGAAGTAAAAAGGGAGGTTTTAAATAACAAATTGATATTTCTGTATCGAACTACTCATGTCTATTTGCTCAATTTATTAAAATTAAATATGCAGTTATATAAGTAAGTATATATGTTTCTAAAACCCAAATTAAACTAACAGTATAAAAGGTCAGGTAAAATCTAAATAGACAGATCTGTTAAAAGGCTATAAAATCCTCATTAAATTATAATATAAACAAGTTAAATAATTACTTTATATTCTAGAACCTAAAAGTTGATATGCTTTTGAAATTATTCAGTTTTAAAATTATCAAAAATAGAAGGTTTTATGCCCCTGTAGAAAGGAAAACAAGATTCTTTATTTAATCAATAACAATTTCAACTTGTTTGGCTTAAGTATTATCTTTTAGGTTTATAAAATACCAGATTGGTAAGTTAACATTGTTTGTGTTGAATCTTTAGAATAAAGGAAATTGTAAACTCGTGTTTCATGAAATTAAATTAAATGTAAACTGCTCTCTCTCTCTCTTAGATACATAAAGTAAATTCCATTGGTTACTAATTGTAATCTAAAGTAAATTAGCTAGTCTGTGATTGTGGTCAATTATAAAGAGTTTGTAAAAGCGTCTTCTAAACTGAAGCATTTAAACGGTTCTAGTTCTAGAAGCCATTGTTAACTAAAAACCTGGATTGGTATTGATGTCAAAGAATAACTTTGTCATAATAAAACCTGTCTGATTTTCACTGCAAGGTGCATATTTAAGTAAATGGTAATGAAAAATTACCTTAATTCTATTGGGAATCTTCTGTTTTCATTTTAACAATGAAAAATAGTTTTTTTTTCCTTCTACTAAGATAAAATGCCTACTAGTATCTTCATGATAAAAGTGTAAAAAATAAATAAAGTCATTGGATATATATAATATGTTGCATTAAAAATGTTTAAAAATATATAAAACAAGGGATAAATTTTAACATTGTCCAACTCTCTTGTGCATTCAAACCAGGCCTTGAATACATTACAGGTTGCCTCTCCATGTGAGTTATTGGCTAGGCTGGCCACTGACCCCTCAAATTGAAATGTTTGCTATACCATGACTCTGGTTGTGCTCCTGAAGTTGAAGGAAACTACACTGCAGTTTCAAGCCCCTGCAGCAGCCAATGATGGCTCGGTACAGCCAAGCGTACAATGGATATCGCCTCCAGACTGGCACTCTTCCATAGTGCGAGGGAGCACTGTGCACCAGGCTAGTAAAATACTGGAAACTCTCTCTAGGATCAACGATGCTGCGACTTGCTCACTGTGCGAAGAACAAGCTAAGTGGAGCCATGATTACCAGGATAAGTAAAACTTAAACACAATTGGCATTATGGCCTGCTCCTATGGAGAGATAACATGTAAAGTATTACAAACCTGAAACTTAAAACTATTAATTGCAACTCAGAATCCTTATGCATTAAGTAATACATTAATTAATATTAAGTGCTGTACTTTTATTCTGTTCTAAATATATGCCTAATAATTTTAATATTATCTTTTTTATTCTGGATCAGGTACAAAAATACATTAGACATGTTAAATTCTTGGTAACTTCATTTTCTCAATAGTTAATAAACATGTCTATAAAATAAGGTGGCAGTCTTAGCTGAAAACAATGGGGCCACCAGTGGCTAGCAGGTAGCTGGTTAATTGGTGCCAGGCTCAGCTACTCTACTACTCTACTCTACTGTACTGTGTAGCAAGACGAGGCTTGCTTGCTAGTGATGGGTCACCTATTGAACAGTAAAATTACCAGAAATTATTTAATTAAAACCAAAATATAAAAAAACTTTATTCTGTAGTTCTGATCCCTCCCACAGCTAAAAACTAAGGGAATTTCCAAATTGGTGCACTAATCCTGAATGAAACCAACTGCCCAAAAAGTGCCAATTCACCAGAAGCACCTGACATAGCACGAGTGCTAAGTACCTAATATTGTTATCTATTACAATTTCTCTCTAAAAATAAATAACTTTAAAAAAATATATATATATATACTGTTCTCTACTAACTTTTAAAAGGGGTGCCATCTCTATAGGCACCTAACCTTATCTATCTCTGTAATCCAATGTCCTCTTTTTTTAAAAAACAAAACAAGTATTCCAAAATTTTAATTAAGTTTGTTTCTTTCAGAATGAACATCTTCTTAACCATATTAAAACTTTGTCCAGCTTCGTACAGAATGCCAGATCCATCTTCCTCCAGCTGAAATAAAATAACAAAGTTTTTACACCTTATTAGGTAAGGACTACAACCCATGGCCAGCAGGAAGTAGTTAGAGAAAAGAGATCGTCTCCCTTCAGCACCCCTTTAAGATTGAAGGTGTAGATGCTCTAAGAGTAAAATAAGATTAATAGATGAATCTGGAACTTAGCAAAAAATCCATGTAAGCACCAGTAACTCCCAGGATGACTGCTGGGGGGCCCCACCCCCAGGATTCTACTGTCCAAGAAGAAAACTTCTTCTGAAAACGTGATAAACCCCAGATGTTTCCCAGGAACTTTGTATTTGGGCCCTCACTGGGAAATTGATAAGTGGGAGAATTAATCCAAACAATGAACAGACACCCACCTCGCAACTCCAACAATAATTACGCCAAAATTTAGCATGATAAGCTGGCATAAAGGGGGGAAATGATGAAGGCTATGGGTGGGGGTCTGTTCATCTCTTTGTAAATAACCTGAGCTGTATGTGTCCTGAGTTGTGCATGTGGGACAGCGAGAGCTGCAGCCCTGCCCTTGGTAACCATGACAACAACTCCAGTCCCGGAAAAACAGTATAGCAATGCAAACTCTATAAACTTTAAATATTCAGGGGAAATGCAAATGAATTGTGTTAAAAGCTTACATGGAATGTATGAAGTCCATGCTAAAAGCTTACCTAGGACTTGGAAGATACATGTTAGTTTCAGCTTACTGAGCACTGAAAAGAAGAACCATTTGGCCCTTCCTCTGTACAAAAAGAACTCGAAAATCTTGTTTGGGGCTTGGATTTTGAATGAGAAGTTCCGAGCCCAGCCAGTCATAAATAAATCTTTTTTTTCTTCCCAAAATTATTCCAGAGTCCTGGCCTTTCTATATGCAAATAATTGAACTTCTCTTGACTTCTACAACAGTTCCATAAAATTAAATATGGTTTTGCCCCTTCTAATAGCAGATCACCCAAAACAAACCTTAAACTACGTCTTATTTGCATGTTATGTTTAATGTGCTTTCATTAGGCTTAAAGTACTTTAATAACCTCCTTTGGCAAGATGGTGAAGTAAATGTGAGAATAAAACATCCATGATACCACCTGGAAGTTGTATAGTGCCTTTTATCTGTGGGCTCGAAGCACTTCACACACATTCTCATTCTTAATATAACTTGAGGTGTATTATTTGTGTTTTATGGTTGAGGACACTGAAGTGCAGAATGACGAATGGAAATGAGGTCAATTTCAGAGATCAGACTCAGCACAGCCCAATGTCTCCCCTGCAGAAGTAAGCACTCTCTCCCTCCAGTCCAGGCTGCCTCCAAGATGGCTGCACTGGTTGTTGGGGCCAAAAGTTTATTTCAAATTCACTGGTCTTTTCCTTCATGTGATTGTCTCCCTTACCTGGACTCCATCAGATGCTGGGATGTAACTTGCCCTTTTAAACGTGTCTGTCACATTTCTGAGGATTTCCACAGACATCAGAAGATCGCCTGCATAGAAATTTTTCCTCTGAGTTAAATCCAACAGTGTCTTGGTCACCTGGGACATCCCATCACCTGCCAGCATTCGCTGCCCCTTAGCAAGGTGTTCTTTAATCTGTGATGAACAAAAGAACAGAATAAATATCAGAATCTTCATTACTATTTCTCTACTTATCTTGATCAAGGAAATGTATTTAAAATTGTTCAGTCAACTTTAAAATAGGCTTGTAATACCTGGGAAGATTTCAAAACTCTAAATTATATGAATCCCACACTCAGATGGATAAACACCCCAGATGTAAAAATTAATAAGTGTATGCACTTTGGGAGGCTTGATGGACTTGCCATTTCAAATTCTCCGAAGCCACAGTTCAACACATTGGGTGAAACGTGTATTAATATAAGTTTAAATTGAAGTAAAAGAAAAAGTATTTTTGCATGTGGTAAACATGGGAGATTTTTCAGAAAGATGTGATCAGAGATGAGAGAAATATCCATTTTTTAATAGGCTAAGCTTAATAACTTTCGCCTTCTCTCTTAAAATAAACACATCTTTATATGGCATTCTGTGCTTCACGAGGACAATTTTAACCTAAGATCTTCAAATTTTAGAGGACTGCTGTGACATGATTAAAAGGTAGAATATTTTAGCTTTGTTTTAAAAATAAATAAACAATAGCAACAACAAAACGTTCAACTAGGTCTTTAGCAACTGAACAGATCATTAAGATGCAAGGCTTAAATTCATTTGATAGCCAGAGAAATCTGCTCTCATTTCTCATATGTGCTTATCTTACAGTTCAACAAATGAAAAACAAATAACATGCCAACAAATCCTTTCATGAATGGTAATTAATCTGAAGCAACCAAAAAGATTAGAAATTTTAAAAAAGCATTTTAAAAAGGTTTATTTTAGCACTTGAAATATTTTACTTTTCTGTAGCCTCTGTCTAAAATTCTGTCTCAAAGTCTTTAAAACTCTTCAGAGACACTATTTCTACTGTGCTATGCTAAAAATGTAACATATTTAGACAGTTTATTAGGCCTTGCTTTCTCCTTTTGATTTCTTGTTTGACTCTTCTCGGTGGCAGCCATCAGCCAGTGACTAAGCCCAACCTATTAGCAAGGCATCATTGATCTAGCCCCTTCCTATCTCTTTAGTCTCAATGTCCATTCAGCCATAGCACTGGCTAATAAGAAAGAAAACTGGCCTACCTGAGTAGAGGTCAGCTGGTTTGCCACAATGGTGGGTACCACAGACTCCAGCCCTGCTCCTAAACTATAGATAACTATTTGCAATTTTCTATCAGTTCATGTGCTCCAGGACTTTGTATTTTATACTAGAGATCCCTCCCTCCTAACTTCCATTACTTCATGTTTAAAATCTCCCAGATTTTGTCCTAGTTTTTCTAAATATCTAAACACAGTTAATCAATTTTATTTCTGTGTCCTTATACATAAATGGCTCTTATCACACTGAATTATATTTATTATTACAGTCTGTCTTTTGCTCCAATATTCTTTCCAATCCTTGAAAACAAGTTATTTGCTTTATTCACAGTCTTATTACATAGCACAGTAAATGTTTGTTAGAGTGAATTCAGTTGAACTGTGTCCAAACTATACCTTTATGGTATAATAGAATGAAATAGACTTTGGAGTCAGGAGTACCTGGGTTTGAACTTCAACTTTGCAACTTCTTAGCTATGTAACTTAGTCCCCAGAGATTGAGTTGAAAGCTAATCCTAGAATTGGAAAAACATATTCATGTGGTAAAAAACAAAAAAAAACCACACGCCTAAAAAATAGCACAAACTACTGCATAGGTAAAAATTTCTTGCCTTACCATGGTCTGTGTGTCCTACATGACTTAGTTCTTAGGGACTTCTAACACCCACCTCCACTATCACTCTGGTCTTTTTGCTCTTCCTCAAAAACATTAAGTACACGACTACTTCAGGGCCTTTGTATTTGCTTTTTCTTTTGCCTGGAGTAGTTTTCTGATAGCTTCTCATGCTTCAGGTTTCTGCTTAAATGTCACCTCTTTCAGAGAGGTCTTACCTGCTCCGTATCTAAAATGGTATCCTGGTCATTCTCAATCATCTTTATCTAATTCATCCTTCTTAACTTTAGTTGACATTGTGCATCAGTCTCTCGGCTTATTTGTTTTTCTGCCTCCTCCATTAGAGTATAAGCCTTGGGGAATTTGTCAATTTATATTCCCAGCATTTTAGTAATTACTCAATATATCGAATACTTGAATAAAATAAATGAATTAATAAGTCAACACCCTGCTATACCCACATTAGGGCCTAGGATTAAATTAGGCACACCTGAAAGCTGTTTTAACTCACTAATCAACATAGAAGACAGCAAACACTGTTAGCAAATGGCATTAGATAAATAAGCTATCTGCTTTAAAGAGACAGTATACTTTCTAAGTTGAAAGTGTCTGGTTCAGTAAATAGAGTATAAAGAAAGTTTTGAAGAGAAATGAACCTGTGGTGGCTAATTTCAGGTGTCAAGGTGGCTAGGTTATGGTGTTTAGTTGTTTGGTAAAGATAGCACTGGACCGATTGTTACTGTGAGAGTATTTTATGGATTTAAATCATTAGCCAGTTGATTGAATCTATGACTGGTTACATCTACAATGAATGAAGGAGATTGCCTTCAGCAATGAGAGAATTTTCCTTGAATCTATGACTGGTTACATCTACAATGAATGAAGGAGATTGCCTTCAGCAATGAGAGAATTTTCCTCATCGAATCAGTCCAAGGCATTTTAGGGAGAATTGATGATTTCAGCAATCAGAAATAAGGATTTCTATCTCTATCAAGACAGACAGCTTCTCCTGGGGAATTCAATGTTGCCTTCCTCAAATTTCCAATTTGTAGCCAGCCCTACGGAATTCAGACTTGTCAATCCCCACAGTTGCATGAGGCAATTTCTCTAATAAGCCTCTTGATATTTACATACATCTATCCTGTCAGTTCTATTTCTCCAGAGAACTGTACTAATATAGAAGCTATGGGGTTTAACATAAACAGTTTCATAAACTCAGTCTTCAGTTTTGTGCTGGAGATACAAACTGCAGCTATGACACTCAAAACTACAAAGGGATTTCATTGTTTTCATTAGAACAGTAGTTTTTTTTTGTTTGTTTGGCAAGGTAAACAACGTCTGAGTGCCTTAAGTCATGCTTTTCTATTATTTTGGCAACGCATATCTGTGCCTGTGAGAGATCTAACTCATACAGATCCATTTTCTCATTCCCGTCAAATGAAAGCATCAGAACATTGACTTGAATCTTGAGGAAAAAAACATGGAGACATGTTTTCTGTTTGTAATAAAATGGTTACAGAAGGCACTAGATGGCTCAACTAATCAAAGATAGGAAAGCCAGCCTTCCACCTCTGGGTCATTATCAAATGCAGCCAGAGTCAGAAGTAAATTAACATCATTGCTATCTGACAGCTGCTTAGCAGGAATATATGGGATGAGTTGTTCTCAATTCAGCTCTTAGCAGACAGGTGTCCAGATCACACCAGCCCTCACAATTGGCGCTAATCAGCATCCTTCCTGGCATCATCAGTGGAAAGCACCCAGAATAAACACATCACAATCTTTTCACACATTGTTGTATACTACTAGTAGCATTCAGAAAGGGAGGAGTGGATAAGACAGCTGTCCATCTATAACATATTTAACTGAAAGACAATTTCCAGTTTTGCGATCCTCTGTCCACAATCCAGGCATACTGTGAAACATTCTGTCCTTACCTCATGTCACCCTTTTGCTGCATTTATCCTGATTGACAAATCTCTGTGTTATCTGTGGGACTGTTTTTCACTTTTCTGTATTAGGAAGAAGTTAAGTCTAACTTGGGTTTGTTCACCTTACGTTTTCTTCATTTCAAACTGTCATTTACTTGCCTTTTACCTCTTTTCCTTTGTTTTAACTTAAAGAAAAAAAAGTCCCCTTTTACATTAGGATAGCCCCCTCCTAAGAGTGGAAACGAAGGATTATCAAAATTTATGGGATACAGCGAAGGCAGTGATGAGAAGGAAAATTATAGCCCTGAATGCCTATATTAAAAAAGAAGAAAGAGTTAGAATCAAAGACCTATCTGAACACCTGGCAGAACCAGCAAAAGAACAGCAAACTAATCCCGAAGCAAGCAGAAAGAAAGAAATAAAAAAGATTAGAGCAGAAGTAAATGAAATTGAGAACAAAAAAACAATAGAGGAAATCAACAAAGCCAAAAGTTTTTTCTTTGAGAAGATCAGTAAAATTGACAAACCCTTAGGTAGACTAACAATGAGAAAAAATACAGAAGTTGCAAAGAAACAAAACCAGGAATCAAAGGGGGAACACTATGACCAATCCCAGAAATAAAAAAATCGTAAGAAGATATTTTGAGAAACTATATGCAAATTAAACAATCTATATGAAATTGACAAATTCCTAGAAATGCAAAAATAACCTATAATGACTCTACAAGAAATACAAAAACTCAACAAACGAATCACAAATAGAGATTGAATCAGTCATTAAAATCTTCCAACAAAGAAAAATCCAAGACTGGATTGCTTCACAGGTGAATTGTGAGTATAATTAATACTAATCCTGTTTAAACTCTTCCAAAAATTGAAGAAAGGGGAAAATTACCCAGCACATTTTATGAAGCCAATATCACCCTAATACCAAAGTCAGATAAAGATACTACCAGAAAATTACAGACCAATCTCTCTAACGAATATAAATGCAAAAATTCTCACCAAAATACTTACAAATCAAATCCAACAGCATTTTAAAAGAATTATATACTATGATCAAGTGGATTTTATTCCTGGTATGCAAGGGCAGTCCAGAACAAGAAAATCAATTAATGTTATACACCGCATTAACAAACTGAATGGAAAAAACACATGATCATCTCAAGTGACAGAGAAAAGACATTTGACAAAATCCAGCATCCTTTCTTGATAAAAACACTTTGAAAGATAGGAATAAAAGGAAAATTCTGCCTATGATTTTGAATCCAATACCTTCTTCCACATTTTCCTTTCTCAAAAATTTGTCCTGACGGCATAATGCTCTCCATAATCCCATGCCCCTATTTGTTCTCTGATCTGTGTTTCTCTCCAATTTCAGTGAAAGAAAAGTATGTAATCTGATTTTTATCCCACGACTCTTTACTCAATGGTATTTTTTTTTTTCAGGAGGTACTAGGGATTGAACCCGGGGTCTTGTACATGGGAAGCAGGCATTCAACCACCAAGTTACATTCGCTCCCCAATCCCACAATGTTTTAAAAGGTGCAAATTAAACTTGCCATTACCTACAAAACATTTTCCCTGTACATCTTGCTAGTATGTCAGGTTTAAAGAACATCTGGAGTCATAAAACTTGGGTTTAAATTGTGGACCTATGTACTTCTCTTCTAGGATCATTTGATTCATCTGTACGATGATAATAGTTTGGTGGTTATGATGGGCCGATATAAGGGTAGAAGCTAAAGCACTGGGTAGAAACCTGGGGGCCATTTAGTAAATGTTCCCCCCTTTTTTTCTTCACCATTCTCAATTTCCAGTTTCTCTAAATACTAGCTCTGTAATGCTTCTCATATCCATCCTTTTTACCTATGGACATGAGATGGATCCTGGTCCAGGTCATCAAACCATTTCATCTTACACATTAAAACAGTCTCCAAAATTGTCTCACTGAGTCTTTCCACATGTCAAACAATCTTATTGAAAAGGACATGTCTGAACATGTCCCTTCTTTGTTCAAAAAAACATAAAAATCCCTTCAATTTTGAATAAAATCCGATATAGTCTCTGTAGTCTGATTTATAAGGCCCTAAAATGTGGTCCCAAATTACAATTAAAATATTTTATCTCATAACCTCTCTTTACCCAGTCCCACTAGTTTCTCTAACTATGGTTATTCGGTTAGTGTTAATTTGATCTTACACTTCCATCTTCATTGCTATTTAGCATTTAATACATCATAGTTAAAACGCCTCAAAATAGGCCTTACTATTATTATTGCTTTTTAAACTAGTTATATTTTTAACCAGTTTCTTGATTCACTATTGCTTCTTAGCTATTGCTTCTTTTATTCTACTCCTTCTTTCAAGGTGTATTTTAATTTTTTCTCAAATATTTTAGTAATTATTTTAGTAAGGTTCTGTGAATAGTCACTCTCAGTCTTTTATTTCTTTTAAAAAATTACACTCACTTTTAGCAATCTGTAAGCTAAGTATGTTTTTGTTTTCCTATAAGTACTTTGAAAATGTTATTTTATTGCCTCTTTTATTGCTGGTACCAAGTTTGCTGTGTGTCAAACAGTTATTTATTTTGGTAGGTTATCAGCCCTTTCTACTCAAGATTTTTCTTTTTGTCTGGTAAAATGCAGATTAAGTTCACATGGATCTGCTTGTGTTTATTCACCTTGGGACCTGTGGAAATTTTTCAATCTGAACATCTCATCTGTCTTCAACTTTGGAAAATTTTCATGTAGTAACTCATAGAACATTGTTCTCTTTCAATCACCTTACAGTCTCTTTCTAGAATTTTTATTAAATATATGCTACTATTTCACATTCTATTCCTCATTTTCTAAATTCTTTTATATTTTTATTTCTTTATCTATTTTAGTTTCTGAATGATCTTTTTTCATGACAATGTTCAAATCACTAACTCTTCAACTGTGTCTAATTGGCTAATTATTCTATTCATTAATATCAGTGACTATATTTTTCACTTAAAGAAGTTCTATTTAATCCCATTTATATTCCTCCATTCTTTAATTATGCTCTCTTCATTCTTGTATCTCAAATTAGTTTAAACAAATTCTTTCTAGTTTCATATTTTCTATTATTTTCACAACTTGCATAGCTAGTTCTCCTGATTGCTGCATTTACTGATTCTCCTCCAATGTGTTTTGCGTCATGATACTTGAAATTATTGTAAATTAGTATTCAGAAGGATTTATTTAACTTTTGGGAGTCCCAGGTCCCTGGTTTATGAAAACATTACTACAGATTAGTTTTGAATATGTTGGGGGGTGAAGGGTAAGAAATTTCAAAGGTCCTGGTCCATTTTATGCTAATTTTTAATGTTTCATTCCTTCTGCCTATATTTCAGTCTAGGAGTTTCAGTTTCTAAAAGGCAATTTCTTTCCTCCCCTTCTGGGAAGCTTTGAATTGGATCACCAATTTCTTAAATACATCTTAGACCTGAGGATATGAAGGGTTTTTCCAGTCCATGAGGGCAGTGCTGCAAGATGGTACTTGGATTGTTGCAGTGGCTCTAGATATAACATCACCACCTGTGTGGGAGGAAGCCTTATCAGCATGATCAAGTGGGCTTTTAGAATCTTAGTTTGTAGTACACAGATGATCTGAAACTCTCACAGGCTGCTGAACCATAAGCTTTCCTGGCTTTCTCTCCTTCCCCCCTTCATTTCTGGTATTCAAGGATTTATCTTTCTTTTGGGCTCAGTTATTATTCAGTATTTGAAAATATATATTTGCTCCAGTATTCATGGATTTCTCTATTTTTCTTTTGGGCTCAGCGCTTACTCAGTATTTGAAAATACATACTTGCTGCACTTTATCTAGAACTGTAATGATTTATTAGGTGTCAGCTAGGTCCACCTCACTGATCCGCTACTGCTGTAGATACCCAAATACCAGCTAGACTGAAATACTTGCCATTTCTCAAAGAAATGCCATGGATCCTGGTCTTCGGTCACTCACTTATGCTCTTCTATAGCTTTGGATGTGCTCCCAAAGGAAGTCCTTTTGTTAAATTATTATCCTTCCTTTTTCCTTCATGAATTGTTTTCAGATAACTGTAATCATGATATGAGGTCTACCTTCAAACCCCAGAGAAGTAATAGTGCTTTATCTTATATTATTACAGTGTTTGTGTTCTTATCTTACCCATTTTACTAGACCATAAACTCCTAAAGGGCCTGTACTTTCTTATTCATCTTTGTTTCTCCTGCAATCTAGAGCATATTGTCAGACACACAATAGGTACTTGTCCAAAGTGCTTGATAAATTGAATTGAAACTATCGAACATTTCTTTTTCCTTAAGAAAATATAATCTTCAAAGCTTAACAAGGTAAAAACATAGCAGTCCATGATTATCTAAAATAAACAAGTAATAGCTGCAGAATTTTCACACTTCTGGAGAAAACTGCCTTTTAAAAGCCACCAATTAATAGAAACAGGCAAAGAATTTCAAAAATTTTAGATATCTGCAGCTACAGTTATATAATCATTACCTGTAAAAATAATAACAATAAAAATATAGCATGTATCTATTATATGGAAAGCATGGGAATAAGTACTTTACATGAGTTACCTCATTTGGTTTTAAAACAACCCTTTGAAGTGCCATAATTATTCATATCTTACAGGTAAGAGAGCAGAGGCTTAATGAAAGTACTTGCATTTTTCTGGATCACATAGTTCATCAGTAGAGATGTACCAACACTTAAGCCCAGGCAGTTTCATGTGTCCTTAACCATTCCACTCTTAACACAGGGTTTTAAAGTGTTTTTGTTAGAAACTGTCAAAATGCTTAAATATTTAAGAACCGTTTCAACCATGTTTGCTTTAAGAACACAAATTTTTTCACATGAAGAAAGAGTACAAGAGCAAGAGATCTGAAGCTACTTGTCAGACTCTTGAAGTACTGTCTTTTATTCAACTAGCATTCATTATTTTGGAGTTTAATGATTAAAAGTTTGCAAAACCATTTGCCAATATCTAGAAAAGATTTTATAGGTAGTTTCATTCAAATGGAGAGGAAATTCCGCTAGCATATACTAAAGATACTATATTCATTGGACTGTATTTTGAAAATCCTTTTAATTTAGTCACTGGAAGTCATTCAGAATAGTTTCATAATTTTAATATTCCCTTTTGAAATTATTATTATCAGAGATTATGCCTACCCACATTGCAACACTCTGTAAACATAGTAGCTCCAAGGATGAGTCTTCAAATTTCTATCATTCACATTTAATACTGGTTGACAAGATCAACAGTTGAAAGGGGGTAAAACTGGGATCTAAAAATAACTTGCTTTTTTATAGTTCTGGACTAAGTCTTTTTGCTTTTCACATAGAGAGAAGTGGTGAGGGTCATGGTTTAAAGAGTAGGTGTATTTCTTAAATAATCTTATTCTTTTCACTTTATGCCTCCTACCACCAGCCACAATTGTCTCCATTGTGTGAATCCTAAAAAAAGGTTTATCATAGTTGCTCTGTGCAAATGACACACTTTAACCATCATATATTTATATATCATTTTCAGCATCAACTCCTACAGTCCATCTGTAAGGTATATTAAAGGTTCTCACAGTTTTAAGTGGCTTCAATTAAAAGATAATTATACAAGATGCTCATTTTCATAAAGCAATGATCTAAATATACATCTTGTGCTTCAGTTAATAATCGTCATTTTTTTATGCCAAAGTCACTCCTGAATGATAGCATTAAATTATTCACAGATCTTCCTAGAGTCTTTAGGAAAGACAGAGATAGACCTTCATGGAAAAGAAGTCACTTTTTTTTTTCAGGGAATGAATAGTTCTTAATTTTTCCTATATTTGATACAAAGAGCTTGCATTCATCTTAGAGTTTTTCTAGGGCAAGAGGTGCAAATTTGAAAAGATTACTTTTGCTTAGGGACAACCTAGAAGGTTAGATTTAGATGAGAATTTCCCAGAGAAGTTACACGTGTGGCACAAAACCCAGGATTGTGGCTTGAATAGCATTTGACCATAGGGACATTGTATACCCTAATTTCCTCTCCCAGGAATACCTGCAGTGAAAAAGCTGATGTCATAAATTTGAGGATTGCATGATTTTGCTATGAGAATAAATTGTCCTACCTTAATGAAGAAAACATGCAGGTATACACTTTTCATATTTCCCTTTAAAGCCTGTGCATCTCCAAAATAAGAATGAGGGCACTGTATTTGCCTACCCTGTAGAACTCAAGTATAAGCTTTCATTTCAGAGAGTTTGTTAGAATTTACCAAAAATACAATTCTTGTGCAAAGTGTATAGGTAAATGAGATTTCTTTTCCTAAAACCAAACTTCTAGAAGCTGTTATTAATATTCTGTGCCAGAGGATAGAACTAGAGCCTTATGCATGTTCCATGAGAACAAAACAGTGTGATGGTCACAGACTAGGTCCCAAACTTTCAGGAACTTCCCCAATAAGGCAAAGACCTAAGTCAAAAGCTTTCCAAATTTTATTTCCATTTGTTTTTTGGAGTCTAGGGATATTGCACCAGTCACAATATGCTAAGTGATGATGCAATAACAAGTAATTTCAAAATCTTAGTGCCTAAAAATAACAAAGATTTATTTCACATTCACTCTACATATATTACTCAGGTAAGCAGGGAGGATATATTCATCATAGTCATTCAGGGGCTTGGGTGTTTGGAAGATGAAAGATTTTGCATTGGCAATTACATCCTCAGGCCTGGAGTGACACAGCTCACCTCCATATGCACACAACTGGCCTAAATTCAAAGGGGTAGGGCAGTATAATTCTACCATGTAGCCAAGAGAGTAAACCAGATATCAAATATCACATAATAAGGTATATCTTATGATGTTTATAGAGATAATTGTCATTTTATTTCTTTGTCCCTCTCTTACTCCATTGCATTCCCCTACCAAACTTCAACCCTAGGTAGAATCTACCTCAGTGCTTCTCAAACTGTAATGTGCATACAGGAATACCTCAGTTTATTGCACTGTGCAGATATTGCATGTTTTATGAATTGAAGGTTTGTGGCAACCCTGCATTGAGCAAGTTTATTGTTGCCATTTTTTCCAAATGTGCTCACTTCCTGTTCCTGTATCACGTATCGGAATTTGCACAATATTTCAAGATTTTTCATTATTATTTTATCTGTTATGGTAGTCTGTGATCTGTGATTTTGATGTTACTATTGTAATTGGGGTTTCATGAACTGTTTCCATTACAAGATAGTGAACTTAATTGGTCAATGCTCCACCAACTGACTGTTCCCCATTTCTCTTCCTCTCCTCAGGCCACCCTATTTCCTGAGACACAGCAACATTGAAATTAGGCCAATTAATAACCCTACAATCACCGCTAAGTACTCCAGTGAAAGGAAAGGTTGCATATATCTCACTTTAAATCAAAAGCTAGAAATGATTAAGCTTAGTGTGGAAGTCATGTCAAAAGCTGAGATAAGCTGAAAGCCAGTTCTCTTGTGCCAAACAGTTATCCAAGTTGTGAAGGCAAAGGAAAGTCTTTGGAAGGAAACAATGTGCTAGTTCAGTGAACACATGAATGACGATAAAGCAAAACAGCCCCACTGATAATATGGGGAAAGTTTTAGTGTTCTGGATAGAAGAACAAATAGCCACAACATTCCCTGCAAGCCAAAGCTTCACCCAGAGCAAGGCCCTAACTCTCTTCAACTCTATGAAGACTGAGAGAATTGAGAAAACTACAGAAGAAAAGCTTGAAACTAGCAGAGGTTAGTTAATGAGGTTTAAGGAAAGTAGTTGTCTCTAACATAAAAGGGTAAGGCAAAGCAGGAAGTGCTGATATAGAAGCTGTAGCAAGTTATCAATGTCTAGCTAAGATAACTGATGAAGGTGGCTACAACAGCTTTTCAATGTAGATAAAATGGCCTTATGTTGGAAGATGATGCCATCTAGCCTTTCATAGCTAGAGTTGAAGTCAATATCAGGCTTCAAATTTTTAAAGGACAGGCTGACTCTCTCATTAGAGGCTAATGCAGTTGGTGACTTTAAGTTGAAGTCAATGCTCATTTACCATTCTGAACATCCTAGAGCCCTAAAGTATTATGCTAAATCTACTCTGTCTGTGCTCTATAAATGGAACAACAAAGCCTGTATGACAGCACATCTGTTTACAACATGGTTTACTGAATATTTTAAGCCCACTATTGAGACCTACTGCTCAGAAAAAAAGATTCCTTTCAAAACATTACTGCTCATTTACAATGCACCTGATCACCCAAGAGCTCTGATGGAGATGTACAACAAAATTAATGTTGTATGGCTCACTGAAGGCTCAGGTTTTTTTTGAAATAAAGTGTTTTTGAAATAAGTTATATATTGATTTTTAGACATAATGCTACTATACACTTCGACTACAGTATAAACATAACTTTTATATGCACTAGGCTTAGAGTAATATGTTTATTGCTATATTCCATTTATTGCAATGGTCAGGATGCAAACCTCCAATGTCTCTGAGGTATGCCTGTATAAATCACAAAGGGAACTTTTTTTTTTTTTTAAAAGAAAACAGACTTTATTGCTCAGAAATTAATAATGTAAGTTTTAAACTGAGATAAGGTTATCAACATCAAACTAATTTTCTCCATCTGCTTCTATTCATCTGTCTTCTTGGCCAATTCATTTTTCCTTCCCAAGATTGTTGCATGCCACACTTGAGGCTAAGAAGAATTTCTGAATACCACGGCTATGGACCTGAACATTGATCTGCAGCTACCTATATGTTGTAACTTTAGGTACCTCTTATAGCTGTTTTTTTTTAGCCATCTTTTTTTGGAAAAACATTTAGTATTATCATCTTCATAGTTCTTTAAAACTCAGGCTTTGTGGCATCGCGTCACGGTGTCCCCGGGCCGCCCGCCCTCACGGCTGACAGGCCCACGCGCACCTTCCTCGCTCGGCGGCCCGGAGCAAAAGCAAAGGGAACTTTTAAAATGCAGATTCTGATTAAGTATGTATGGGTCTGGGTCTGAGATCCTACATTTCTAACAAGTTTCCAGGTGCTGCTGCTGCTTGTCCTCAGAAAACATTTTGAATATCAAGATTCTACAAAATGCCTTCTCTGCACTGCCTCTAAGTAGTTCAACTTTGTTGGTGAAAAATAACAACTAAACTGACTAGGTTGTATTCTAAATTTTTTACTTCAGACTGTACTCAATACAGCCTGGTAATCTTATTTTATTTCTCTAAAAGGGTTTAATTCTTTCTCCTGGAAATTATAATATCATACATTTTCATCTCTTCTTATGTCCCACATCTCCCCTTAAATGTTTGTTCTTAGCTAATGATCTTGCCTTACAATTAATGGAGAAAAGAGAATCCTGTTATGCTCACTTCACTGCACTCATCTTCCCCAACGTCTTTCCTCCAGTTATAATGGAGCAAGTGTCACTTATAACAAATCCAATGCTTTAACTGTGGCTTTAGGTCTCAGCTCCTTGTGCCTTCTTGGATTTTCCTTGATTTTCTTATCTCTCTCCTAAATCCTTATTATTTCCCTTTTTATTGAATCTCCTCTTTTAATGTACAAAAATGTTCAATATATCCCATTTAAAATAAAGCAGAACTATACAAAAAACCTTCCTGGACCTCATATTTCCTTCCAAGTACTACTCCATTCTTCTGCTCATTCATGATAAAAATCTAGCAAATTGTCATATGCTATTCCCGCTACATGAAATGTGCTTTCATTCCCTGCCAAACTTACTCTTTCCAATTTTGCATGTTCTAATCTAACTCATTTTTCGGTCAGTGTTAAATACATCTCATAGCGACCTCACTGGCTCTCTTATCTAAAATAGTGCCCAACCATTATTCCCTATGTAGCACCTTACAAGTATCCTTCAAAACACCACGGTTTATAATTATTTTATCCTTTCATATCTACTTTATTATCTCTGGATTGTGCATGTCACATTCATGCTGCATCCCCAGGCTTTACACTGTACTTGGCACACAGTTGGAGCTAAGTGAATATTTATAGAATTAATTAATAGACAGATGAATGGATGGATAG
This sequence comes from Dasypus novemcinctus, assembly GCF_030445035.2. Classification (NCBI taxonomy): domain Eukaryota; kingdom Metazoa; phylum Chordata; class Mammalia; order Cingulata; family Dasypodidae; genus Dasypus; species Dasypus novemcinctus. The sequence continues at coordinate 40,263,941 of NC_080683.1, read as the reverse complement.
ATGGTTAAATAATAAGGTCTAGATTCCCTTATATTTTTTCCTTGATATTAGCCTAAATACTGTTTTCTGTACAAGTATGTTCTATTAAATCATTTTATGAAAAAGTTTCAATTTATTGAAATTCAATATCTAAAATTCACCCTTCCATTTCTTCCCCAAGTCATATTAAATCCATACTCTGAGAGAAGCTCAAAAATCTACCGAGTTTTTAATGATATAATATGTTGTGAGGTTACAAAAAGAAGAGGAAAAATGAGTATATATTTTAGAATTTCTTCAAATTCCCTAGGAAACACTATCATAAATGCCTAAATACTTTTTATCTTTTTGTACTACAATGGAAATTTACTTGTTTGGTAGGGTATACTAGTTTATGTAAGGCCAATGTTTTTGCCACCACAATTAGAAAAGTCCATTTCAATTACAAAAGGCATCAGAGAGCTATGGAAACAATGAGTCTAAAAGAATTAAATTTCCAGAAAGGGGGAAACCTTTCTAAGATAATCCAATAATTTCCACCTATTATTTTTTTTTCTCCTTTAAGGATTTGCTAAATATGGGCAATAAGTGAGGCATGGGCAAGACTCAGTCACAGGGCCTCTGAGGAATAAAGAGAATTTGAAGTTGCTTTTGAAGAAAGCTGGAGCACTGTGCTAGAAACCTTTGAAGGACATAGCTGAATATCCCAATTTCTCAAGGTTGAGGTTATAGAAACCCATAAGGCTCTCTATGCGAAGCCAAAAAAGCCTTGCTGAAGAAGGGGAGTTCTAAGCAAAGATAGTCTTACTAAAACTACAAACCAGACAACGAGATCAATTCCTGACTGCATTAAGATATTCACCCCTCACTGATTTTGCCTAACCAAGAACAGGGAGTTTCTTTCTGGTAAATGAACCAGAAACAGGGAGTTTCTTTCTGGTAAATGAATTTTAACACGATATCCAGCATTCAATAAAAAATTACTAGATATGTAAAGAGATCAGAATATATGATTGACAATTAAGAGAGTAGGAAAAAAGGCAGATTTATGAAATATCTAGACATTAGTTGGAACTTGAAAATAACTACAGTTAAAATATTAAAGAAAGTGGAAGAAAAAGTATAGATTAAATGATGGAGAATTCCAAAAGAGTTGGACTCTTTAGAAAAAGAATAAAATGTATATTCTAGAGTAAGAATATGCCAAATATAGCCCCACCACCTGTAATTGTAGATAAAATTTTATTGGAACCCAACCATACCTGTTTATTTATTGCTCATGGCTGCTTTCATATTTTATATCAGAATTAAATAATTACAACAGAGATTATATAACCCATAAAGTCTAAAACACTTATTATCTGGTATCTAATAGAAAATGCGTGAAATTAATACAATTGAAAAACTTTCATAGGAATAGTGGGAAACTCATCAGAAATTTATGAAATATGCTGTGAATATGACTTGTTTAGAACATGTGAACTGTTTAAATACCTACTTCTAAATACATATTTTTTATCAGCTCCTTCAAGGAAGAGAAAGCTCAGTAAATGTAGGCTATTAATATTTAGTGAATACCTAGTGGAGCCAAATTTTATTCAGGACCATGTGTTAAGAACTTCAGAATTATGGAGGTGAACTCAGATTCCCAAACTTTAACATGCAGTTCTGAATAAATGTAAGAGATTTGGAAATTTTAAAGGAAGCAATGTTCTTCAACTTTTCCTTGGCATTATTGAATTTTACAATGATTATCTGACTTGCGTGGGTGAGGGCTCTGTTTATTTTGGGGTTTGGTGACAGGAATGAAAAAACCTGCCTGGTGCTATGTCTTTAATACTTAGAACAAAGGTGTCCACATTGTTCAAGAGTATTTAGAAATATATGTATGTGGATGCTGAATCAATGCTGTAATTAGTAATAATAACAAATCATATTTATTGAATGCTTTTTATGGAATGGTAACGATCCCATTTATTTGGTCTTGGGTGTCTTTCCCACTTCCAATTGGTATTTTTCAAAAATCTCATGTGATTACAATGTTCAGCCAGGATTTGTAACTACTGATCAAGCTCCTCCCTGCTTTCCCTATCACTTGCCATGTTCCAGCCATATTGTACTACATAAAGCTCTCAGAAGAAATCACTCCTGTCTCTAAGGCTCACTCACCTCTACTTAACTGCTGCATATTTGAAAATTAAAACCATCTGCTAGTTCTTCTGTCTGTCCTGCCCAGACATAGTTCATTTAATTGTTCACTGAAGAAACAATGAAGGATCTATAATTGTTTCACTCAAAAAACCAAAGCTATGATAGTTATTGTTGTCTTTCTTTCCCCTTGATAAGCTACAGTAGAAAAGGTTATTAAGCAATGTGTCAAGCATTTATGCAATGAGGTGGTGGCCACAAAAGTGTGATGTATGAGAAATTTTGTTGCAATGGAGCAAAATTCTTCTGAAAATTAGGGAAAAATAAAGCATCTCTCTCTCTCTCTTTCTCTCTCTCTCTTCTCTCTATCATCTAATAACCCATAAAAGTATAGTAAAATAGGAAAAGCTAAATCCTTAAATGAGGATTCAAGTTCTTTGACACATTTCTTCACACAAAGTCTACATTTTGATGACTAGTGACATCATTGTTCTAATTCTGTTTTTGTTTGTTTAATGAAAGTTTGAAGAATAGAAAGAGAAGTGTTAAGGAGCAAAAACTTGAAGGGTTTATTTATACCCAACTGTTCATATATTAATATAGAGAAAATTCCATTAGAGCAGTATTTCCTTTCTTGCCTTCCCACCACTCCTCCTCAGCAAAGGAGGAAAGACTCATCTGCTTGATGAATTTAGGGGAAAGCACTGATATGCTTGGTTCAACATCTTTTGCTTTAGATCTGTCTACTTTCAGAGAGCATGCATTATGTGTGCAAATGTGTTTGTGTGTGGGCAAGAGAAAGACAAAGACAGAGAGAGACAGAGCTAGAGATAGCAATGGAGAGAGAGAGACAGAGAGAGAGACAGAGGTTGGCTGTGATTGACCAAATGTACCAGTGACAAGGTGGCCCACTGCCACAATATTCAGCTATTTCCTCCAAATAGCTATTTCAGTAATAAGAGATGACATTTTTAATTTGCCTTACTCCTGTGCCTATCTCTCAACAGGTTGTGCAATTATTTATATCTTGCATGGTGTAAAAATGAGAAAATACTTAAAAGCCCAAGATAATGAAAATTGAAATAGTTACATATGGAAAAAATGAAATTTCCAAGAATCCCAAAACGATTAGTATTTTGATCCTCAATCTCTTTCCTTGTGTGTAGGTGTTTGTGTCTGTTTGCTTATTTTTAAAGAATATTTGGATCACAGTGTTTGATTTTGTATCTTATATGTTTTCCAAACACAATTCTCTAGTGCTTATTGAAACAGATCAAAATGACTAAATGATTTCATAAATTGATGTCAATTACATCAATTTCTAGCTACATTGGGGCAGGAACACTGCACATGAGAGATAATATACATAATTTTCATGTGTTTAAAATTCATGAACACTAAGTCTGCAGTATCACCTCGGAGCTCTCTGGCTCCCTCTGACACAAGCACTTCCAATAAACCCCTACTGGTAAGAAAAAAATGGAGTAATTCATTACATAAACATTTATGGAATATCTAGTATATGATTAGAAAGGAAGATTTAAAAAGTTTAAGTTTCTTGCCTTCAAAGAATTCAAGTTAAATGGTTAAAATGACAGATTAATAATTTTACATATTAAACTGATTACCCCATTCTCTCTAACTCAACTGGTTTATGATTATGAGAGTTCATAGGATGTGCTCAACTAAAGTTTATGGATGACAAAGTTCCATTTCAAAGGTATTCTGTTGTTACCTATTTATGGAACAGGTATTGTTCTGGTCTGTTGTTCTGGGAGAGCTTTGTCACCCTGGGCTACAGAGAGGGTGGAGCAAATTCCTCAAGGATTGGGGAGAGTGAGGTCAACACCCCAATGCTCTGAGAGGGGTGTACTTATTTCCCATAGGTCAGGGAAACTGTGGCCATCACCCCAATTTTCTTGGAGGATGAGGTCCCAGTTCAGTCACCACACCCCATGCTTGATAAGAGTGGAACCAAGAAAAAGGCCGTTGGGCAAGCCTGTGGAAAGGGTGGGCTGTCATGAGGTTGCAAGGGTGAGAAGAAGTCATCATCTTAAGAATGACTCTCAGATTTTGAAATCTAAGGAAGTATGCCCTGCAGGTTTTCAGAACTGTAGGGGACAGATGACTCATGTTTCCTTCCCAAATTCTTTTTGTGGTAATGCCAATGTTTATCCTTTGTCTGCGCCTCTATTTTTGGAAGCAGATAAATGGTTTCATTGGTTTCACAGGTCTACAGCCAGAGGGGACTTTGCCCCAAGATAAACTATATTCCTATAGATGATATGATTTTATCCTTAGTATTGCTAACTGAAATGATTTAGGATTTCTTTGAATATTTTAATTTCTTTTTTGGAATTCAGAGGGTAGAGTGGGGCAGTTTGATATCATTTATGAATTCCAGAGATACTGCTTATGCTTGTAAGCTGGTCTGTTCCTCTGGGCATGATACTCTTGAATGATTTAAATTCAAAAGCTTTATGTTCACTTGATTAAATCAAGATTAGGGCTTTGATTCAACCACCTCATTAGGGCATGCAGAGTTGAGTGCCCACCCCCTCAGTGAGCTAAACAGATACTCAATCAAGAACACAGAAGTAGACCCACAGAGAGTATACATAGGCGAAGGAAGCTCCATAGACATGGAAGAGGATCCTGCTGCCCTGGGAAGAGAGATGAGCCATTTGTTAATAGTTTACAGCTGACCTTGTGAAGAGACAGAACAGCTGAGCCTGGAAAGAAACAAGCCATCCAGCCTAGGTTTGAGATTGGAAGGAGCTGGGACCATGGAGCCTTAAGAGGAAAGAGGAAGGCTGAATCCTTACAGATATTGGCAGCCATCTTGCTTCAACACTTGGCAACAGACATTTGGTAAAAAAGTACCTCTTAAGGTACCTTGAGTAGGATTTTTCAGGGCCTTGTAACTGTAAGCTTCTACCCCAAATTAATACCCCTTATAAAGGCCAACAGATTTCTGGTACTTTGCATCAACATCCCTTTGGCTAACTAATATATGTGTGTACATATATTGTAACCTATATGCTAAAAAGGTGGAAAACACAGTTTAAAACCTATTTTAAATAATTGCAGTAAATGCCATTTAATATTTGATCAACTTGATGGTGTAAACTCTATAAAAGGAGAAAATACAAAGTTTCCAAAGTGATTTAAAAAACTGTGGGAACCAGGACTGTTCAATATTACAGTACCATCTAGTCTTGTTTTTTCAAATAAAGCATGGCATAGAGAAACTACAGAAGGAATGAGAGGATGAAGAGAAGATGATCTCATTTCCATCTCCCATTGACTTTGTAGAGTAGAGATGATGAGGTTGAAGCCTTAGGTAAGTATCACATCATGTAAGTGATAAATTGGTTTTACATTTCCCTGAACATATAAAGGTGAAGATCATGATAGTTAGGTAAGCACTAGATGTGTACATGTATTTTTGGACTTGTATCTAAACATAATTTATGTGCCAGAACACACATAATAGCTGTCCATCATCTATCTCTTTCTTTCTCTATCTCTAGCTCTCTCTTCTCTATAATCTGTCTATATATCTAACTAGTAAATGTATATATTTCTCTCAAGCTATATCATTCATATGTATCTCTCAAGTTAATAAAATGCTGAGTTCTAAAATTTCATTCTTGCAATTATTTTTTGTAACTCAGAATGCATTTTCTGTACACAAAGATATTAATACTTCATAGTAATATAGCACTATTCCAATTTGCAAACATTTTTATATATGATACTCATCTTCTCTCCCTCCATACCCCATGAAATGCTAAGATGGTGATACCAATTTTACTCTGCAGAAGGGAAGCTGAGACTCAAGTGAGGACACATAGCTTTTCCCAAGGACACAACCATAAAATTGTGCTCCCAGCACCAGAGTCTAAGACCATTTCAAATCAAAGCTCAGAAGGTAGTACGGCCTTGAGAACAGAGATTAGACTTTTGAACATTTATACCTATGGCATAATTTTTACTCTTTGTCTCACTTAAGTAAATTGCTCCAGGGAAAATCTTCAGTTTATTTCTATGCAAACTGAGTCAGAAACTTTCAAGTCCTTATGAGAATTGGAGTTAATTTTATAAAAGTGCCTCATAGTTTTTAGGAGCTGAATAAATAGAGGCTGCTGTTTATTTTACGTATCAATGTGGGCATATATATATTGGCTGTCAAATTACTGATGAATAATTTCTAGCTGATTCACAATTCAAGATTTCATTTCTTCTACTTCATGGTGTGCTTCCTCTATTATCAGATGGCCCACACTCAAAGAAAACAAATTCACTCATTTAAATATAAATGTACAAAATACTGAATTTGGAAAGTAAATATTTTCTGCAAAAAAAGCAATATTGTTCATTCTTAACGAATGTGTAAGGGTTGGCTTAGATTATGATTTTCTTTATCCATGCAACTGTTCCCATCCATGACTGTTACTAAAATAACTGATTATGGATATAATTCAGATTAAATTAAACAAAGTTTAGTGTCTAAAAGTAGGGAAAATAAAATTCATTAAAAATTAAATTCATAAGAGAATTTTTGCTTACACTTTATTCTGACATATAATGGTATGAGTTATTAATAAAATAAGCTTTATATTTCATGATCTGACATTTCATAACTAACCTATGTATTAGATATAAATGACAATAATAAGGTTCTATATAGCTGAGAAATCAATTCAATTTTTTATTTGGTTTGTAAACATGTATGAAAGTGTTTGGTTTTCAGATTTAAATAATAATTCACTTTGTTTCAGATAATCAAATAAATATAAATTCTATTAATTGTTTAAGCAGTGTTATTGAACAAATTACTTCTCCATCCACAAACAAGAATGTTCCACATATATTTTTTTATTGTGTGTATTTGTGAGTGACAGAACATTTAAAGAAAACATAAGCACAACAAAACTTAAAGGCTCTAAACTAAACATCTTTCCTGCCAGAGTTCAACTTTTCAGTTGGTTTGTGCTTACGTTCCATTCTATATCCCACAGTGTTTATTCGTGTATGCATTTCCTTCTGATTGTCATGATGAAATGACAACAGTCTCCAAGCAGAATTTAATTGTGCTTAAATGATTCATACATCATACTTTGTGAATAATTCAATGATGTGTGGGAAAAGAGGGAATATATTGAGAAAATTTGGTCCATGTGATCTTTTGAAAGTAAGTTTCTCTGGTGCAATAGCATCATGTTTTCATATCTTAATCTCAAACTGCTGTGAGAAATTTGATACGTAAATGATGCAATGTTATTATTCCCCAGCTACTGAAAAGTTAGTGAAGTTGATTTTAAAATATAAGGTATATGGAAATTAGCATTATTTACTATTGAACAGACTTGTATCAATCATGATATAAGCTTTAACTCTTATAAATTAAATCTGAGTAGCCAACTTTATTCAAGTTGTTCCCACACTAGACAAGCAATACTTTCACTTAAATAGCAGGCTTTATAAAACCCCAAATCCTAGGAACAAAACAATTTAGCATTGACTTCTAAAAATTAGCTTCCCTTTTTCCTTCAGGCATTTTTCACAGATTTTTACCTATTTGATTGTACAGCAGAAGGTTAAATTCTCACATGGCTATCATTAGCAAAACATAAACAGAGCAAGTACTAAAGCTGGCTTTGCACCTACTGAATGCTGCAAGTGTCTGTACTCATTTGATATGCATCTTGCAAAACTCGGCTGTTCCCAGAAGGCCACTCCATGAAGACTGAGAGAGCAGCGTCTGCTAGTGGTGCCTGTGTGTCACAAAAACAGAGAGAAGTTTTATAACAGGAATGCTAGAAGGCATCATATAATTGGGATTCAGGGTAAAAATGGGATTTGCTTTTTTTTTTTAAACATGCATATGAATTTATTTTGATTGTTATTATAATGCTTGTTAGTCACACTGAAAAGCTATTTCATCAGCAATTTTCTAGGTCTCAACATTAGATCCACGTTTGAAATTCCTTACTAAAATTGTTTCCTTAATTGCTAGCTGGACAGATTTACTTATGGGTATAGGACAAAAACATGACTTCATCAGTGGGTGTAGCATGCTAGTCTTGGAGGATAATCATCATTTGGTTTGGATGGATCATCCTACTGTACCTGTGGCATTCAGAGGGCACTGATTGAATGCTAAATCGCCTGCTGGAGTCCTTTTCCACACCATTGACATGAGATAATCCTCTGGGCATATTTCATAAGGCGCTGCAATTTAAAACAGAGGGACTTGAATGCCAGCAGTGTTTATTTTTTTAAAATATTTGCAATAAACAATCCTCAAATGGGCCTCTAAACACAGAGTTCTTCCATTTTCTTTAAAATGCACGGTTTAGGGAAAAGCCCAAAACATCTTCATAAACAAAAATCACCAGTTTTCATTTTATTATATACAAAATCTTTGGAGACATGTACCTTCTTTTCAAAGTGCTTACTATGTAGGCTTTTTAAAAAGTGATTCAGATTTGCCTATATATTTAAAATTCAAAGTATATAAATAAAAAATCTTTCCAATATTCATAATGTTTTGAGGTGCTATACAATAAAGTGATTTTCAATCGATAGAAAGCCATATTAGAATTATTAACTGTAAATGTTGAATAAACAAACATGAGGGGCAAAAATATGTAGCTTTATTTCTTCCCCCAATAACAGTCATGCCAGTTACATGGCATTATATAAAAGTAAACTGATTTGATCTTTCTGTGTTAGTACATTCAAAAGCAAGAGATCTAAAGGGGATTTCAAGAATAACAAATGTATATCAGAAATAATTTAATGAAAAGCCAAAGAATTTGAGAAAGAATGATGTCTATATTGTGTTAAATCTGACGCTCTATTCCCAGATCAAAGAAGGTATCTCCTCTAGACACACCTACTGTTGCACTTGTCACACAGCACTGTCATTTATATGTTCATAAATTTGTCTTCGTGGCCTGCCTGGGATCTTGTTTAGGTCTTCTCATCTTGGTATCACTTGCACCTAATAGTGTGTCTGGCACTCAGAAGTTGCTCAAATTGAAAGAATAGACTAGTGAATACATAAATATATGATTATATAATTACCTAAATAATTAAATACCTAAAAACTAAGTAAATACCTAAATAAATAAATGTATGACTTCCTGGGAGATATTTCTTCTTTCTGGTGAAACTATACCATTTACCTATGATAGCCATAATTCTAAAGATATTAATTTTACCTCAGAATTTATAAAGTCATTAGAATATGTTATAGTTAGTAGTAGGTGAAGGATGTGATTTGGGGCATTACAATCTTGATATAATGAATTATTTATAATTACCAAAGATAAGATGAATGGTCTAAAAATGTGGGCATTTTAGAGCCAAAAGTGGCAATGAAGATAATCTGTTCATCTACTTCCTCTTTAGCGTTCAGGGCATCAAGGCCCCATAACAAGAGGCTTGTCTAAGATGATGGAGGCATGGGAATGGTTGGCAGTATCAGCAAGACAGAAACCTAGAACCCTTGACTCCTCGTAGCCTTAGTTTTGGCTTCCTGTATATCTTCTTTGCTACCTTGAATTGTGCAAGATAGTCTCTTTCTCATTCTGAGTTAAAGTACATATTTTATTTTGTTCAAGTATATAATTCATATATGAACATATATAAACAATAAGTGTATAGTAAAAGTTGTGAACTTACAAAATAAATGAGTGTAACATCATACAGGGGTCCCATATATCACTCCACCACCAACACCTTGTATTGTTGTGAAACATTTGTTACAAACTATGCAAGAGCATCATCAAAATAGTACGATTAACTATAGTTCATATCTTACATTTGATATATTTTCTCCCCAACACACCCTATTATTTTTTAATATATATTTTTATTACAGAGGTTGTGAACTTACAAAACAATTTTGCATATGTGGAATTCTCATATAACACCCCTTCACAAACACACCACATCAAGTTAATGTTTAACTTTTTCTAACTTACAAAAACTTTTTATTGGTGCTTGGTTTAGCAGTTGATTCTACCTTCACCAGCCCCATTTTCATAAAATATCTTCTACTCACATCACCAGTGATCACTCATAAGGGCCAAACTTAAGGTGCTTATTTCAGTCGTTACTCATTGGATAGTTTGACTTCTCCCTCCTTCTTTAAAAGACTTTCCTTAGGGTCTTGGAAAGCCATTCTCTCTCACACCATCTCCAAGCACTCAGACTATTCTTTTACGGTCTCATTCCCTGCATCCTCCTTTGCAGGCTCATCCTAGCCTTCCTTCTGCCTTATCTTTACTGCCAACCATTTTAAACATGTTCATAATAATAATAATCATATTAAGATTCACTGAGCCCTTATTGAGAGTCTTGCATTCATGTACTCATTTAATCTCCCTGACAATCTTATGAGGTAGAGACTACTACAGCCTGTTTACCAGATGGGAAAGCAGAGACACAGGAGGTGAATTAACTTTCCAAAGGTCAAACTGTTAGTAAATGATGGAGCCGTAATAAGAATGCAGGTAGTTTGACTTCTGATCCCACACTCTCCATTGTAATGCCACAGTCATGTTTTTAACACATGCTCTCTGCCAATATACTGCCCTCTATCTATTGTGTTTCTCTGGTTCAGCTGTCTTTCTGGAGATTTAGATTGGTGTATCCAACTGTTGAGTGGCATTTTTACTTGGATATTCCAAAGAATTCTCACAAGTTAACCTGACCACACCTCAACTCCCATTGTTTTCCCCCATAAAGTTGCTTGCTCCTTCCTATGTATTTCCTATCCCTACATGGTACCTTAACTAAAACCATCAGATCAGTTTTTTACTCATTCCTCTCCTCTTAACTCTCAAAGATTCTACCTTCACTGCCTTAGTGCTGGCATTCATTCTAACCCTTCTGAATTACGAGAACAACTTCATTGGTCATTCAGGCTTTTACCCACCACATACTAGGCAGATTTGGCCTCATGGAGCTCTCAGGCAAAATGAGGAGGCAGAGATCAAATAATTATGATACTTGATTGCAACTATTGTAAGTATTTCCAAGGGAAAGTACAGGGTGCTATTTTAATCTAAAATCTGAAGAATCAAAGAAATTCTTCTAGAGGAAATGATATTTAATTGCCAACGGCTGTGTGAGGTATAGGAAGCATGACAGAGAGAGGCACAAAGGTCTTGAAGAGGGGAGGAGCTTGTTAAATTGAGGCCTAGTATGGCTGAAGGGAGAGAGCAAGGAAGAGAGTAGAGTAATGGGCTAGAGAGACAGGCCCAGGTCAGAGCCAGCAGGGCTTTTGCAGGCAGCCACTGAAGGGCTCTAAACAAAGACGTGTTGTGATTCCATTTTTAATTTGAAGAAGATCAGCTGATGTTCCCTGAGCAGAAGGAATGGGGGAGTAAAAGATTGAGCAAGACATCTGAGGAAGCTAAAGCCGTGCTTCAGGTCTGAAACGAAGGTGGCTTCAGGAGGGTGGTTGGATTAAATGCAAAGGAAAGGCAAATTTAGGAGGTAGATTGAATGATGTGGGGAATGAGGAGACAGAGAGGTCAAGGATGATGCCTGCTTTTAGACTTGAAGAACTTGGTATAAAGTGGTACCATTCTCTAAGATCTTCTCCCTTTAACCCAATTGTCATGCCACATCTATAGAATAATCTCTAAAATGACATTTACTCCCAGAATTAGCTACTTAAAACCCCTTTATAGTTTTCCAGTATTTACAGGATAAAGATAACTGTGCTCAGTGTGATGAAAAAGTCCCTCCCAGCAAGTTCCAAGTAGCATTCTAGGCTCAGCTAATATTTATTTTCCTCTGCAACAGCCACACAGAATTAAATGGCATCCTCCAAAGATTCAAAGCCAATTCACACATCCTTGTCTGTGCACAAGCTATGTCCTCTACTTAATATGCTCTTTCCCCTTCTTATTTCTTGGTAAAATACCTATTTATTTTGAAACACAGCTTTAACAAAGAATACCCGAGTCACTGAATATTCAAATATTATAGTTCTTTTCACACTGGACTGATAATATTCGCTTGTGTGCGAATCTCCACAAATTCTAAACTTTGCCCCTTAGGAGAGTAATTAAGCTTTATTTTATTATTTTAATTTCCTGTAACAAATTGCCACAGTATCTAGCTTTTAGTAGCTGTCCAAAACATGTTTGTTAAGAAATCCCTTTTACTGAAGAAATAATGTAATAGACTGGTACTATACCATAAACTTTCTACAATTTTGGAAATGTTCTACATTGCACTGTCTAATATGATAGCCACTAGCCAAATGTACCTATTGATCACTTGAAATGTGTCTAGGGTAACTAAGTGAATTTTAAATTTTATTTCATTTTAACTCATGTAAATTTAAATTTAGTTACAGTGTTGGACAGCACTGTAATAGATAATTGTGTTTCTGTAAATGTCATGCAAAATTATTAGTACTCTTATTCTTTTTGTTCCATTTATATACCCCACGTTTGTTCATTATCTTCCTATTCTTTCATTTATAATCTTTTCAGTTTTCAGTGTTTCCAAACTAGTAAAATTAGAAATACATTTCATAAAACCTGTTGCTATAGCTTCTAGTTTTTCTGATTCAGTCTTGATATAAATCAATGAAGAAACAATTTACAGTGGACTTCCCATCCTTGTGGTGGTTTCGGAAAGCTTTTCACAGTTAGTGTTATTCAGGCAAAAGGCTTGCCCTGCGTCCCTCACCCACACTGTTTGACTCTGATAAGACTATTTTGCAACATCAAACCACTAGATGGCACTGGTGGGCCAAAAGGGTGAAATGTTTTCCGGGCAGCAGCTGAAACTCAGGAGGTTCAAAATCAGAGCAGGCATTTATATAAAATGTAAATATAAATCAATTTATAAAGATAAAATTAGATTAGTGGTTATGTAGGGCTGAGGAAGGAATGCTAAGGGGTGTGGAGTCTTTCTTTTTGGAGTAATGAAATTGTTCAAAAGTTTTTCAGGTGATGAAGTTACAATATTGTGATTATACTAAAAGCCACTGATTATACATTTTGGATAGATCATATGGTATGTGTCTATATCTCAGTAAAGCTGCTTAAGAAGTAAATAATTGTTCAGGAATAGCCAGAAATAGTAGCCATGTACAGCAGGGAAACAGAGATTTAGAGGTGAGGAATTTTCTTGTTTGTTTTTTGTTTATTATTGTTACTATTGAAATAGTAAAATGCTTTAATCATATTAGTGATAAAAGCACAACTATATGATTATACAAATACCATTGACTGTATATTTTTGGTAAATTGTATGCTTTATTAATCTGTATCAATGAAATTGATTTTTTTTTAAAGGTAAAAAAAATCAAAGTGGGCAGAAATAGTAACTGTCTGCATGGAAATATGGGTCAATGCTTGATTTTTGGTAAAAGTATATACTACATGGGAAAATAAATGTCTTCATATACATAAGATAGTTAACAAGTAAACCATCCTCAGTCACAAAGCCCCTCAATCTGGTCTTTTGCTTCAGCTCCCACCTCCTCATCATCACTGTCTTCTTCCCAGCCACACTGGCCCCCTTGCTGCTCCCACCCTAAAGTTTGTGCACCTCTTCTTTCTGTCCAGGATATCCCACCCCCCATTCCTCCAAACATCTATCCGCATGGTTCCTGCCTTCACCACTTTCAAGCTTTACTCAGATGTCGCCTTTGCTGAGACTCCTTGACCTCAGCTCTCACCTATTCCTGCTTTATTATTCTCCAAAGGACTTGTCGCCTTGCAACTTCTACATGTTTTTCTAACTTATCTTTTGCATTACCCTGTTAGACTATGAGCACCAACCATGACGATGGGGATTTTTCTGCTTTATTTCACGCCTATATCCCTAGAAGTCATAGCAGTACCCAGCACAAGGTAAGTGCTCAATAATTTGCTGAATGAATGAATTAAAATAGAGTTCATGTGGGAAATCTCATTCTGAGGTGACTGAAAGTACCCTATCAGTCTGCCTTCTTATTTGTCACCTTGAACAGACAGAGGGTTCTTGTTCCAACACAAACTAGTTTCAGTAGTGAAGTCAGGTCACCTATAACTCTTTGAAAACCTCAAGGAAGGCCATTTTAGTATACTCACAGCTTCTAAAAGAATTTGAGTTTGGTAAATGAGGGTATGTGATGTCTTAAGCAATGGGAGTTAACAAGGTTAGAATTTTATAAATATGGATCACTTACAAGTCTAACTAGTATTCATGGTAGGTAGATACACACACATACACCTTTATCCAAACATTTAGAAGATGTATTTTTCAATTACCCAATTCTTAATATCACAAAGAATGAAGATACCAGATATATCAATTGGGGGTTGATTCTGCAAAGTGCTGAGAACATTATGTGTGTGTGTGTGTGTGTGTGTGTGTATATGTATGTTTGGGAGGTAAATGGGCTGGCAATAGGTAGTAATGCCCACTTAGGAGCACCAGAAAATTTTTTGTCAAATATTTGTCAAAATTAGCCAAAATGGTTTTCCAAAGGCCCAGGTGTTGGCTATGAAGGGTTGTGTCTAACGTGGTAAGAGACAATGGGAGTTTGTTCATAATCCTCTGTTTACTCTATATGCATCCCAGATCTGGATAAGGAAGAAGATGATTAAACACCCGGTGTCCTTTTTCCAGACACAGCACTCACTTACTGACTTCTATTTACCTAGTGACTTATCCATCTAGTTTAAACTATAGCAAGACAAAAAAGGGGTAAAAGGTAACTTTTAAAAAATCTACAGTGTTAAACAAATGTTAATTCTGCTCTATTATGACACTCAGGAAGCCTGAAACTTGGATTCGTTATGCTTCTTGGAGACAGAGATTCAGTACATGAATGGTAAGAAAAAAAATAAGGATGATGGCAGGGGAATCAAAGATTCAAAGATGCAAACTGGTCTAGGATCTTCAGCTTTTTAGAAGTAATGTCAAATCTCAGAGCTACTTTCAATATTTCATCAAAGGTCCTTTTTAAAGATTATATCTTAAATATATTTCAGAAAATAGTTCTACTTATGTTTATACCAAAAAGAATACAGTCCAGACATTAAAACAAAAATTTGTTGTCCACTATCTTAGATTTATGAAATTCCCCCACCAAAGTGAGAATCTTTCTGGGCTGTCATCATTAGCATTATGGAATTCATTCATTCAAGAATTACCTACTGAGCACCCATAACGACCCAGTCAGCCTGTTAAATAAGGTACATAAGAAGGATGAAGAAGAATAGTTGTGGTCTCTTGATTCTTAAGTTGCTTAGGAAGATAATGAATGGAGAAACTTTAGGGGAGAGCATGTCAGTGGAGAATTTCTAGAAGCCGTGTCCAACCTGAGGTTTAAAGAAAAGGTAGGAGTTACCTAATGGGGAAGTGGAAAATATGCCATGGTGAACTACATATAGGAAGACCCAAAGGCAAAGAAAATCCGGTAAATCCACGAAAATGGGGAAGTCTCAGAAAGGCTAGAGCAGAGATTCTTAACCAGGGGTCCACAGATCACTTGGGGATCTGTGGAAAGGTTTCAAGGGGTCCATTGAGCTTGAATTGAAAAAAAATCAACTTACTATCTTTATTTTTTCTGACCTCCCACTGAAATCTAGTATTTCCTTCACTTATGAATGCATGCAATAAATTTACAGTAGTATTCATTTCACCTAACTGGCAAAGGGAATGAGGAACAAAAAAGATTAAGAACCCCTGGGCTAGAGAGTCAAGTTTGGGATAAGTAGAGGTAAATGATTGTAGGGGAAAGAGGTTAACAGGAAATTATAAGGGAGGTTATGAGTTTGAATTTATTTTTAGGCAAGGGGAATTTAGTATATTTTAAATGCTATACCTAGAGTTTAGCGAATTGATTGAAGGTGAGAATGAAGGAAGGGATACCTGTGACAATCTTTATGACACACTTGGGGTAAAGGAGGAATCAAAGGTAAGTGCAAAGGGAAGTGATGGATTCACAGTTTAGTTCAGAGGTAGAATCTACTCCAGGGCTGATGGGATGTAGGAGCTGAAGATGAGGGAGAAATAGAAGATGAAGCTCGGGTTTCCAGCTATCATGTCTATTATGCGATACCCTGATCTATAACACAAGAGAAAGTGGTGGTCTGGGAGAGAAGATGCTGAAAAAAGCTTTGTGTTTGAGGTAACTGAGCACATCAACATTGTCTTATGCATCTGAAATTGAGGAGAGAAACATCAACTAGAGACAGAGATTTGTATTAATTTTTTTCTGCTTAATGCTACTTATATGTATTTTGTAAAATGGAAAATACATAATTAGCTGAGTCCACTCTCTGTGCTCAAAATAAGGATATATTATGTGCATAATATGAAGGGTTCTTGTTTTTTAATGCCATACAAAAGGGAATAGCAAATCCCATCTGCTGAAAGATTTCACAAACTATCACTAGTGCAAAGATATAAAAACTCATTTGTAAGATACAACTTTACTTGAAGTCACAAGTATGTAGTTAGCTTGCTGACTTAAAACAAGGTAGCAATTACCTAGTGATTAGCTGTTAATCTGTCTATTCAAACTGATTTTCTGTCTCTTAAAAATAGCAAAAATTATACAGGGCTTAAATCAATTTGATGTGGAAAATTAGTTTTCACCCCATATGTTAGAATTTCAGCATTAAAGAGAAATTGATTCTAAACTGTAGAACCAGCATGGAGAAAAAAGAAAAGCATGCCCTACACGTGAGCCCATATTTCAAACATCTCTTGCTGGCAATTCATTAATTCTTATGTTTGGGGAATTCCATGTAATGTGGTGGGTGCAGAGGTAAATGAGATAGTCTCTGTGCTTGAACATTTTACAGATCCAATTTCAGAGGTGGAACCTACTCATACAAAGGAGCCATGGTGCAGTCAAGGTCTGAGGGAAAAAGAAGGATGTTCATAACAGCATTCAAGTATAGGAAATAGTACTTATAAATCTCACTTTGAAGGAGCATACAGTTATATCAGCAATGTTTATATTGATATATCACTGAGTCAGGCACTTTTCTGAGTGCATTATGTATTATAATTCTTCTAACTCTCACAATAACCATATGAAGTGGATGCAACTATTATCCCCATTTTAAACATGAGGAAAACCAAGGTGGAGGGAAGTAGCTGGCCTGAGAGCCCTCAGCTAGAGGTGGTGAACTTAATCAAACAGATGTCTAAATCCATTCTCAGAGAATGTTACACCATTGCTAAGCATAGGAGAACTTCTTGTTATTTTAAATGAGTTATTTATATATTATGTAAAACATAGGTCTGGAAGTCAGCAAACCATAAACTTCAAACTTACTAGCAAACCATTTGTATTGCAGATTGCCTGTTTGAGTGCCTGATCAGGAGAATGTTTTATATATACAAACCCAAGTGAATTCTGTATTATTTTTAAATCTATATTTCAACTTAGCATACAAGGTCACTCTAGTTCCAAACTGATGAAAAGTTCATAAGTAATAATCTAAGTAACTATTTACTAATTTTTAGCTAGACTAAGTTTTACATTAGGGTACACGCAAAATTGTTGCTGGAGTTGTTTTTACTTACCTTTTTATATTATCTTAGGAACTGCTAAGGGTAGCAGTGCTTTTCAGCCTTTTCCACATGTAGAAAATATAACATTTGTAGGCACACTGGGGTAAACATAAGGCTGCTCAATGGTGGAGGCTCCTGGTCACAGCCTCCTGCCTTGCCAGCTGTCCTGAGGCCTAGTAAATCAAGATTTGGGAACACCTGGGGCCATTCCCATATTGACAAGGGACTGTGGGATTTCCATGGAAACTCTGGCCTAAAAGAATAAGCTGGGCTGAGAGGTGGGGAAACTGAGTATCTTGCTATAGAAACTTACATATTTTTCTTAATTCCAATATCTTAGTATTTATTTTAAAATAAAGAAGGCTCACACCATAAACTGTACCTACAAGATAAAAATAGTAGATGTGATAAAAATGTCCATCTAATCAATTCCAATTAAGTAAACTTAAGTAGAGCATTTTAAAGGTATAAGGGAAGTTCATAAAATCTAAGGCTTTAATGTGATAGCCATTGCAAGCTGTTTATCCACATGTTTATTTACAGATGTTTTCATTGGTCCAGTCATAGGCTTTATGATATAGAATAAAATCTTTCAAAGTAGCATGTATTTTGTGGCCTACTATGGTCAAGATGTGGTCATAGGTTCAATCCAGAGTAGAAGCTTTGGGAAGCTGTAAATTGATACCCATCTTCAACGAGCTGGACTTCCAGCCCGGAGAAACAAGCTACAATATAATAAGAGAAACCTAAAGTAAGTTTTATAGGGACACAAACAAGAAAGAGCACCCATGAGATTGTGGGAGTAAAAGAATGATTAAGAGAGGAGATAGCATTTAATGAATGGACTTTTAAAGATGCTCCCGTTTAAGCAAGTGAGGATGGAGGGAGTTGAAAACATTAAGGGAGTCCAGGAGAACAACACAAGCAACATCATAAAGAGAGAACAGGCCCCTGCCCTCATATCTAGGAACCAGAGACTGGATCAGTACTTTATATAAAAATATAAATGAACAGAGGTGATAACTTTGAAATGCTAGTAGAGCTGATACACGGGGATCCTAGAATCCTGGGGATACTAGAGTCCCAAGAAATCTATTTAATTTGACAAGTACTAAGTAGCCATGGAAAATTTTTGAGCATTTGAGTTATATATAATGAGGGCCATGAATGAGGGTGAGTAATCAGATAAACTTGTGTAGAAGAGATTACAGAAGGGGTTGTTGCAATAATATTGGTAATGGGCAAGGAGGGCTTAACCTGTCCTTTAATAATCCAAATTAGCTACAATATTTTTTTATCATTTAATCCTTGAAACAATCCTCTGAGGTACATACCATTATCCCAATTTTATAAAGAGGTTAAGTAACTTAGTGATAAGTCAAAATTCAAACCCAACTTTAAATCCCTGGCTCTTTATGCTGCACTACCCCTGTCCCTTTAGTAGGCAGTGACAGGGAGAAGAGAAGGTAGGGCCACCCAGGAAAGAAACTTGGTAGATGTGGAATTCATCACTTGGAAAGAGAGTAGTAAGCATGAGGAACTACTCAGGATGGCACACAGAGTATAAGTTAACATCAGGCTTTTGGAAAGGTATATCAAGAATTTCTAATATATCTTCTGATATAAAGACCTGGATTTCTGGGTGCCCCTCACAGAGGCGGTAGTTGAAAAGTGAGATTACAGCAATCAAAGAGAAGAGTGCCAAGGGCCATGTCACTGACATATGTAAATGAATAAGGGGAGATGGAAATAAGTGAGGATGAGAGACCTCAATGACTAACATTCAGGTCGAGTGTCTTAGTAAAACACTGAAGCCAAAAAGGAATTTTACTAATTGGACTCATTTTAATTTTATTAATTTAAAAATTACTAAGTGGTTACTAAAATTTATGCTTATTTTTACTATAAAAATAACCTTGGATGAAAGAAAGAAAAAAAATTGTCAAAAATTGCTGCTTAAGTTTTCAGTTTTAATTTGAGGATTATCAGTGTGTTGCAAAACATTTCTAAATTGCACAACGTAGAAAAATACAAGATTAGAACGAATTGCTTTTTCAGTTTCTGTCATGGCATAAGCTGTGAGTGTTTTCCTAAAGTCTTATCTGATGAACAATTTTATCAGACAAATCATAATAATAATTATCCCTATAACAACAGGTTTTAACATTGGACATGTAGTAATTTCTGGTATACACACTGATTCTTTTAGATCTCTGTGATTCTTCCTTAATTCTGCTTCTCAAATTTAGCTACAGGCTCTAGAACTGTAGATCAGGATAGCAATAAAATCCATGATTTTTCAGAGAATTGGATGTTATCTTAGTTATTTATTAATAGGTGGTCTTTCTTACCTATGAGGTATCTTCGAGTTCTTTTTTATTTCCATATATATATATGTGTGTGTGTGTGTGTATATATATATATATATTTAGACTGTATCCAAGGTGACTTGGCCAGAACAAATAGAACATTTAAGATGAAAGTTCATTACTTAGTGCCACTCACTGTCAACAATGAACTCGGTGGTTTGTTTCAGGTCAACAACTGGTACAAACACTTGAGTTTGACATTATTTGTTTACAACCAGAAAAAGTCAGTGAAAACGTTTGCTTTAACCTTTCTAACAACTGAATAGATAATATAATTACTTAAAGTGTCAGAAGGTATGCACATAACATTTGATAGCATAAAATAATAGAGATTCTACTAGAATAGGAGCTTTATAAAATTACTATTTATGATTAATTAACCCTGTGGTTTGAAACGAAAAAAGTAAAGCAGGTGCCAAATAGTATATGAAAATTCCAAAGTAGAATATTATAATTGTCTTCCCTGTAGAAAAAAATTTTAAATTCCACATGACATATTCAGGTTTCTCATAAACGATTGTTTATTTTGCCTTAAAATGGAGTGGTTTACACAATTTAGAAAATGAGCTAGAATTATTAAATTTATTTGTGTTTAACAAAGACAGTATCTGTACCAATAGTAATTTATTCACCACTGCCTTAACTGGGACCTGAGGAGAAAATTAGGCAATGTACAATAAAACCTCATCCTACCCTTTTCTCTCCCCTCCTCCCACTACTAAATATGATATACTTGTAGATGTATATAGTATCTAATTGCCTTGGGGGAGAAGAGAAAGTGAAAATGTACTCCTGTTCAGGAAGAAAGCTGCTAGGATGGCAGGACTACAGATGATCTGTGTTCTGACACTGGGTAGCTTTATACTAAACTTCTCCAAATGATACCCCTATTTTTTCTCCTGCCCTACATGGGACAGGAAAAAATAGGAACTCAACAATTGAATTGATGCCCAAGAAAAGCAGCTACCCCTGAATCTGTTATAAGCCACCTCACTCCCTGAACTCTAGTTGTTTCTTACACTGAAAACTGAGAAATGGATTATGAATAAACCATCCTTCTTTGTCTGCAACAACTAGTTAATAGCCCTATTTGTCTTTAAGTGACTGCTGTAAAGATATCTTATTTTGGTTGAAATGTCAGTTGGCAAGGAAGACTTGAAATAGGGGACTGTATTTTCCATATCCACTGATTTCAGAAACAACCTTTCATCATTTTTTGAATCTTAGCATGAATAAAATAAAATTTTGTCATCTTATTGAAGATAAATCTCAACTTTCATGAATGGAGCTGAAGCAGAGGGTTCTTTTCCACTGCTTTGTTAGCCGATAACCTTGTTTTACTGTAGGCCAGTCGAATCCATAGTGTGAACCCCAGACCAGCTTCACCAGCATCACCTAGGAGCTTGTTAGAAATGTCAATTCTCAGGCCCACTGATTCCTGAATCAGAATCTCTTGGTGTCTGGCTCAAGACTCTGTGTTTTAACAAGCTCTCTGGGTAATTACTATGTATTCTAAAGTCTGAAAAGTACAACTTTGGACAATGAGGAGAGGCACTCAAAAAAGGAACAGTTCAAAGTAAGCCTGCACGGTGATTCCTTCTTCCTATAGAAGTCAAGTTAAAAGGAAATTACACAGAAACCAAATGAAAGTCTCTCAAGAAGACGCGATCCTGTTGGAAAGCAAACTTTACAGACATAACGAACAGTCACTTCTAAAACGACATTTCTCTTAAAAGAGGGCGCTCATAGTGGTTTCATTATATTATAAGGCAACAAATGTTAATATAAAATGCATTATGAGACAAATTTTGGATTACGAACTCTACTATTCTTCTCTTTTGTTATGAATATTTGGAGTTGAATATCACAATAAATGCCATATCCCTGGTCTAAATTGCTATTATTGTGTATGTGTATGATATAAATACGTTATTTCAGAAATTTTTCTGATACATTCAACCTGCAGACTTGACTCACTATTTATAAAGTAACTGCTGCTCTGAGAAAAAAAAAACGTATGAATTAGGTTTAACATCTACCAGTGAATGGTAGATTCCAACTTATCAGTTAATGTCTAGAGAGTAACATTTCCTAGGATTGGAGTAATAGGAATAGCCAGGTCTTCCCTGGGGAACAGAGGCCTGAGGATACTCCATGAGACTGTGATCACTAATATCCTTTTTTGGTGAACTTGACCAGTTTAAGAATTGGACAGCTTAATTATCTCCTCAGATACTACTCTGTTTCCCAGGTAGCAGTATTATTTTAAAACAATACCATTTTTTTGCCCCTTCAATTCTCTTTTCTTATGAAGACCAAAGCAATATCTTATTTTTGGTGAATGATGCTCTTTTACATTCCTATTTTTTGCGAATAAGTAAATACCCTAATCTTAATAGGAAAATGTTTTTCTTTCCTATTTTCCATTTTTAGTAGACATCATAGAAGCTTTTGATTAAATCCAGTTGATTGATCATTATTTTCATTAACTATCCACACAAAGATGTATGTATATTACATTTCTCCTTCCTGATAATGTAGGGGTTTTTGGCAAACTTCATTAATTTGTTTTACATCTGAATTAACTGAAGCATAAAAATAAATATAGCTGTTTACAGTAACCTGACAAAAAATTAAGAATGAACAATACTAAAAATAATCCAAGAAAAAATATACTGTTTAAAAAGAAACATTTGTTGAGGCTTTGTTATTGGTAAAAAGTAAAAAGGCTTAGTGATTGTTATAGTTGTTTGCAAGTTTTCTCAATTTATATTGTCATCGTGTAAGTTTGGAGCAATATAATGTCTGAAATAAACACAAAATCATAAAATAATACATATTGACCATGGAGAGTCAGTTGAGCAGAGTTTGAACTCCATTATACAAATGAAATCCACTATGGAAAACTGATTTATGTAATAATCCTACTTTCTTGATAAAATAATCTGGGGATGAAATGACTGCACATAAAAGAGCTAAGGGACAAATATAAAAGAAATTCCTCTTTTATTTTGATAGAGAAAACATATCTACAGAGGCCTATTTTAAAGTAATACTCATGGAAAATTCTTGATCAATAATGCAATTTGTGCTTATATAAAGGGACAAGATTAGGATATATTCAAAAGCTGCTGCTAAATAGTTATATTTAATTTTCTGCTGTGTATAAGCACTAATTTGAATATTATTTAACTGGCCAGTTCATTATAATTAAGAAAATGTTATTTATTTCTGTGAAAATGATTTGGGGTATTTTTCCAGTCATATTATTGAAAAGAGTGAAATGAAAATGTTAAGGTCAATATTTTAAAAAATGTATAATGTAATACAAATAGTACAATAATTTTTAGTTTTATATAATTTTTCAAAGCATCTATTATTTCAGACTGCCTAAAATCATGAAAGCCAATAAACAAACCTACCAATTAAGGTGTAATATCTTTCTTGTAAATAGATTTGTAAAATGTTTTCCAAACAGCAGGTGGCAATCTTTGTAAATTTGATTGCAGCAGCAAAATCTTACCTCTGTATATACAGATGAAAAAAACAGTTTTAAAAGACCATTAAGAATCTTGGTATACGCAGATTGGTTTAGATAACTTCAAATACTAAAAGAGTCTTATTTATCCATGCCTACTGTTCTTAGGAAATTTCTCCTTGGGCAAAATAAATGTTTGTGTTCAATACTTCTTAATTCTCATGCAGCACAGGAGGAATTTCAGGGTGCTAATCTGCATATGGATCTTCTTCAACAAAGTCCTGTTGGCTGATTACATCATTCTGAATTCATGTGGCTTTACACAATAACAAAACTAATTTTAGATCTTTTTTTAAGTTCTAAAACACCCCACCAACATATTGTCACTCATAAAGTCCATTTTCTATTGCTATTCTTAGTGTTAAAGCGTGGTAAGTCTTTAGAATTCTAACTATGAAAAATCAGAAAGTTGTGTGTCCTAGATGGCTCTGTGAGTTTCTTGATTTTTCCCTAAGTTACAATAATCATATTGGATAGAGAAAGAAATTAATAGATTTCTTAACTGAAAAGGACCCTTAGAAATCCCCCATGCCCTACTCATTGCAGACATGAATCAGGTTGCCAGCAAGATTACCTAGCTTGCCCACCAAGTGTTCCTAGCAGAGATAAGATTCTACTTGGGTCTTAAAATTTTCCAAATTCAGTGCTCTCCTCTATACCGCATTGCAAAATTTTACAATTTCATTTTGCCACTCTTGCTAGTGGGTTTATAACAATTTTGCATATGATGTTTAAAAACCCTGATCTTTACTTATTTATTGAGTCCTAAATGTGCCAATAATATTTTAGGGTGTGTATACCGGATTAAGAAGGAATTTGTATTTTATTTGTATTTTAAATGTTCTTTTAAAATATGATATTTTCTACTCTCAATGTCTGCTATTTCATTCCTTTTTGTTTGCATGTAAATTCCTCTAATGTAGGATCTCTTCCATTCTTTATTAAACATGCTTTCATTTTAAAAGTTGTTCTTCATAGAACTTTCCTTTTTACAGTGGAAAATGGGGCAGGGTCAAGTAAACAGAGATGTCCAAGACATACATCAAGGTGAGATTAATTAGGAGTAGAACTTAAAAGCTTCTGAATTGCAATATCATCTCCTTAAAGTCTCATAGCCCTGAAACTTAGGTCTCTATATTTCTACTATGTATGCTCTACAGCAACTTCAGTAAGCAAATATTTCATAAAAATGGTGAAAAAAATAGGACTTCCATTAATTTTAAACCATGTTCAGGCTTGCTACTGTTCAGTATAGCTACCTTTATATTATCATATCTTTCAATGTCATTTTCAGCAAATAATTAACAAACCTATAGCAGAAATATTCTATGACACATAAACAAAGGGGGACCCTTACATTAATAAAACAAGTAAATTGTCACTTATCAATAATAGTAATCCTTCAATTGAGTCAGTACTGCCCATAACCAATGACAATATTTTTTAAGCCTTATTTTTCAGGTCACAAAATGTTTCCAAAGAGATTATTTCAGTTCATTCTCACCAGGGCATCGCTGCTCACTACATTTTCTCACTTCTTCACCTGTCCCATCGCATTGCTGCCCAGTTGTCGCTACACCCTGGCAAGTCCTTATTCGCCTTTCCCAGCCACCATCACAGGATTTGGAACATCCACTCCAGTGACCCCACTGATTCCACTGACCATTGGCTGAAAGAAATATGTCAGAGTCAATGGCAGCAGTCTAACATACTTTGTTTTAGGAATGTTTAAATCTGAGGACAATGCTGTCCCTTCATTTTTATTATGCTACCACCAAGAATAAACTTAATGCAAATATTTGACTTACTGGGCAAACACAGAACATTGTGATTAACAAAAGTCTATATAGTCTTGTCAGACTTTTCAAGTGGATGTTGAACCTTCCTTGTAAAGAGCACAAGTTGAATGCTAAACTTCACCAACTTTATCATTATTTAATCTGAGTATCCTGAATTTTTTATTTATTAACATGATTTACAGTAGAGTGAACCCTGGATAATTGGCTTCATTAACTAGAAATACATAGTTATTATTTGATTATCCCACAACCCTCTGCAATGCTTCTGTCATGTTTTTTTAAATGGCAGCCCCCTTCAGGTACAACAATCAGGCCTTACCTGTACACTCAGGGTTATAGCACTCTCTGCTTTCTGCCCATGGTCCTCTGCATTCAGAGCCCCCGTGAGCAGCTGCAGTGCACTGCCTGCTTCTCTGCTGGGTCCCATTGGAGCACGTCACTGAGCACTGGCTCCACGAACTCCACTCCTGCCACTGTCCATCAACTATCAAAGCAGAAAGAGAGAATGTGTAAAGATATCTTCCAGTAGGAAAGGCTATACAGAAAGTAATATACTTGGTAACATGAAGTTTGACCCTGAGACCAAATCAATTCACTCTGAACGAATACATTGGAAGCCCACTACAAGAAAGGGCTACAAATATCATATCTTACTGTCTCTCTTTCCTTTTATGCTGTATCTGTTTAGATTCACTTATTCCTTCAAAAATAGTTATTCATCACTCAGAAATGCCAGGCCTTGTGCATAGAGAAATGAACAAAACAAAAATGGTGGTTAATACTTTATAGAGATCATACTCTAGGGAAGGAACCTCCCTAGATAGTAGTTAAACAATCAATACTGTATTACAAAATGTTTAATTACAACCACTGCTACAATAGAGAATTTAGGGCAGTATGAGCTAAGAGCATAGAGGGCTTAGGGAGTCTTCTCTGGAAAAGTGAAGTTTCAGGTAAGCATTGAAAGAAATGAGAAAATATCTAGGACACTTATATCCTAGACAGCTGTTATAGAAACAGAAATAAAAGAATATGGATTCCACTCCCATAAATCTTATAATTGAGTAGAATTATGTATGTAAATAAGTAAATAAGAGTTTAAAAGCCAGTCATACCTCAACATGGTACATAGTGTGTTTAGTCTGTCAGACAGATCACATCTACTTGGGAAGTTATCATGTTAGATTAGTATGGTAACATTTGGATAAATCAGACAAAAGAGATAGTATTGACTAAGGCATAATCCTGTAGGCCAAAATAAACTGGGCAAAGGAACCAAACGAAAATATTTAACAGAATGGAAAGTACAAATAGTGTATAAATGTATTAATGCACCAGCAGTTTGCATTTATTTTTTCCAATATCACTGCATGGTTCTTGGCCAATTTCATTTCAGGTGAAAGAAAATTCACCATAAATCCATAGTTTTGACATAAAATAATGTTGCTGTGAAAACCCATTCAAACAAATGAGAAAGCTGGGCAGGATATGAATAAGTGCTTTCAACCTAATTTCAGGACTTGCATGTAGCCATTAAAAATGAGGTTGCTGACAATGCAAGGTGTTGGTGGAGGGTTGATGTATGGGACCCTTGTATGTTATGCACGTTTGCTTTGTAAGTTTGTAACTTTTACTATACACTTAGTTGTTTATGTATGTTCATATATAAATGATATAAAGATAATTAAATAGGATTGGTTGGAGGAAAATACTTTATTAGTAGTAATATCTTGACAATGCTCTTTAATCATTAGTTAAAAAGGTTTAACAACAAAGCAAGTTATTGATGGTAGGGTGAGTTATGAGAGTCCTGTATGCTGTTATATACATTTGCTTTGTAAGTTCACAACTATTATTATACACTTATTGTTTATGTATGTTTATGTATGAGTGATATACTTCAATAAATTAAAAACAATTAAAAAAGATAAAAATGAGGTTGTTTTATAGGTATTAGCTGTACTTAATAAACTCTTTGTAAGATTAAAAAATCACAAAATGTCCATTTAATCATCCCATTCATTAAATTGTAGCCTCTCATTTTATTAAAAGCATCTGATTCAATCTTATTAGCTATGTAATCTACTGGCTAAACAAAAATGAAAATTCTAGTGAATCAAAAGACATTATAAGTTATCCATTTCCCCTCTTTTTGGCTTTAAATTAAGCATGCTTTTCATTTAAGAATTTTGATTTTCAAATATAATACTTATTGCCCTTTCCTTATGAACTAAGTCATCTGAGAAAGGATAAGAATGAGATTCACACTCTGTATCTTACAATCTACAGGAGAAAAGAATGTAAATATTCATAAATTATTTAGACAATTCAAAAAGCAACACATAAACAAAGATAAATGAGGCCCACCTAATTCAAGAACTGAATTACTTGAAGAAAGTAGCATGTGATGTCCTTAAGGATTCTGTTTTGAGGTTAATTTTGAGAATGAGTTTTTATGAATGCAATAGCTATACACTCAGTGGCAAAGAAGGGAGGATATGTCTTCCCATCTAACAGGATATGGAATCAGGTATGAACAAGTCAGATGTTGAATTCAGAGAGAAAATTAATTTGACAGGGGGTAGAATTTTCTGTGAGGACAAGAAAAGATCTTGCTGGAAAGAGATTTGGAAGAATGAGAATATCTATTGTGAAGTGTTCTGCTCATCAGACTTGTCATGCAAGACTTATGCATCAGGATTAGAAAATTTTAAAAAAATATTTTAAATACCTACATAAATAGTATTAGTTTTGCAGTCCTTTGCCCTTGTTCACACTCCACGTTTTGGCTAAATATCAAGAATGAATTAATATTAGTCATTTTAAGAGGTCATTCAAGGTTCACTGTTACCCTGAACATCAACAGAACATGTATTTTAGATATGAAGAGTTTTGTTTACAAAGTCAGTTACAGAAAAGAAATAACAATAAAATCAAAGATGTATCAAATGGCTGTGTTTTGCTATTTTACTTTATACTAAGAAATGGAAGTTCCTTTTATTGAACATTAACTGCGCCATTATCAAAGAATTGACCTGACAAAGCAACAGAATGGATATAATAAACAAAAGAGGAAAACCCAGTATTTCCTCAGTGTGTCAAATCCGTTTTACTGAGAAAATGGAAAATTGAGAAGTCAGAAAGGAGAGGGTATATATGAATTTAATTTAAAGGATTAGATATCTAATGGAGAGGGATATAGAATTTCAATTCAAAGGATTAGATGACAGACAAATGAAAACATATACATTCAAGAATTTCTTTATATGTCAAATGTGAGACATTGCTGTACTTTTAGGTTTTTTTTCAGATTAATATTCTTGAAAAATATTAATAAAAAATAAATTCATTAATTGCTGTCTTTTCTTTGGGACATGAGTCCCAACACTTCAGGAAATTCAAGTCATTTTACTGTGTGGGCAAGAATGAAGGAAAGAATGGTTTTTGGGAGATGGAAGTTAAGAGTGTTTTTTCGGACATGTTAGTCATGACAGCCTATTGGATATTCAAGTGCATTATGTGTATTATATTTCAGGGATAAATGTTGATAATTTTCAAAATAAAAATGACATATTATATTCCTAGTGTTTTTTTTTATAACCACCCAAATAGGGATTACAAGAAGTAAAGGAATGCTTTTTTCTTTATATATGATGCTCAAATGAGAAACCAGTATTGATATAGTAGCTTCTCCTTTAGCCCTACATTCAGGTTTCAGTTTTCCCCTTACCTTGGGGAAAGTGATGATAAAGACCTACTAAACTCAGCTCTCAAGGAACATTCAGTATAGTCTGGGTGGCTGTGTAAATAAGCAAGAGTTTCAGCTAGAGGTGTTATGAAGACACTGTGATAAAAGGTGATGTGATAGAGAAGGTCTTGATGAGGTCTCTGAAGGGATATCAGAGCTGGGTCCTGAACCACTAAAAGGAACCAGTCATGTGAAGCCTTCCCTACAAGTCCAGTCTTGAGATCAAGCAAGCATTGTTATATTCAGGATCAGAGAAAAGGTTGTAGCTCACAAAGATCATGGAAAGGGAGAATTTATTTCAGGAAATGGGTACAGATAGCATGCAGAAGCCAGATTCTGTAGGTCCCATAGGTGGTGTGATTAAGTAAAATGGGAAGCCACAAGAGGAGTTTAAAATAGGAAATTTAATTATTTACATTTTAAAAGTTAATTTTGCTACTGTATGGAGAAAGGTTTGTAGAAGAGCAAGAATAGGTACAGGGACTCCACTGTAATGCAGACAGAGGTGACAGTGGGGAGAAGCTGGGGGCAGAAGAATTCTGGACCATGGCTTTGAAGTTATCTGATTTAGTGACTGTAGAGTTGGAGAGTTCAGATTTGCATGGACTTGGAACTACACAGGGAACTGGCAAGATGCCTTTAGAGTCTAAGACTGAAAGAAAATGTAAAAGAGCTCAACCTCCCTCTCTTTGGGCAAATGCTAAAGAGCATAAACCTCTGCTTTCTGCTTATTTTATTTTAAAGTAAAAGGCAATTTTAAAATACAATATAATTTTTAAAAATTAAAATAAATACTAGAAGCTAATGAAGCTCAGAAGGGTAAAAAAAAGTTGGTAAAGAAGTTAAGAAAAAGTTTAAATGGAAAAAGTATTAAATATAATAGTAAAGAAAGAAAGCCAAGGCTAATAAACACACAATTAATTTAAAATATTATAACCTAAGAACTGAAGATCACCAGGATAATGCTAAAAACCTAAAATAACACAAAACTAACAATAATAGCCACACAATAGACTAGAAGGCTAAGAATGTAAAATCCAAATCAATTAAAGAACAGGTTAATGAGGCAGCATATGAGTTTCAAATTATATCACCCTCATGCAGAGACCATCAGACACCTTTGAACCAAGGTCAGAGCAAATGCTTAGTATCTTCCCACTAACTGTCCTCAGAAAAGACTCCCTGCAGAGGGACCACTGCAGGTCAGCTTATGCTCCTACAGAGGCTGAATGATCAGAATTTTAGGTCCACAAAACCTGAAGCCTCCTGCTCTAGGTAACAGAGATGTTTGGGTCTGGCTGTATTTCTGAGGGCCTCTTCTTGGGTGATTTTTTCCCCTGGTTTTTAAGGATCCTATGAGAATGTAAATATGCCCTGTGCTGGAGGCTACAAACTAGCAGCATCCTCTCTGATAGTGCTGACTTGACAGGAATATATGTCTTAAGTGCAGGACTGACCCACATGACATTGTTCAGCCCCAAACATTGACACAAGCCAAAAATACTTCTCTCCAGTACAAACCTGGGAGAAGAAATCTTGAGTCTATCATTAAGACTATAGATAAGAAATAGAGCTTAAATGCTATCAAAATATCTTTAGATTATTTGACCTATTTACTCCAAAATCCCTTACTTTCAAAGTAATATCCATATAGAAGGAATGAGAAATATCCTGAAATTTACTTAAGGTTTTATACTTTTCAAGGTACTTCCACTTAATTTTAATCACATATCAAGTCTATGATATGATAGCATAATTAATATTGACTTCATTTTATAAATGAGAAAACGAGGAATAGGCAAGGTAAATAACTTGCCTACATGCATATATCTAATCAAGGATTATGGCTGCCCTTTAATCCATGTCTCCTGAGTTATGGGCCTCTTATTTCCCGCTGAATCACATAACTAAATTAATTTATACTTATTTCAGTATGGAATTTCAAAGTTACTTATATCCCAATAATAGATCTTTCATTTGTTTTAGTTTTTAATTTGTCAATTATTATTATTTTTTCTATGTGTACTCCATTGTATAAGTATTTATCAGACTGATAATTTCCAAAACTGAAATCAAAAGGAAGAACAAGACTTAATATTAATCACTGGCTCCTTCAGTTTCCAACTACTGATGGAGGGGAAAAAGTAATTACTATAATGTTAATTACTAGAAAGTAAATTACTATAAAGCTTGAGACTTTGAATTAAGAACTTAAGTTTTTATTTCTCCCAAAGTATTTAAATTTTTTGGTTACATATCTATATAAATTTGCTGGAAAGCCCATTTGGAAAATGCAAATATTCCATTATATCTGAGACTATTCTCCAGTTAAGTATGAAGAAAAATCAAAACTATTAAAAACAGAAGCATCTAAAATGATCAAATCATCTTAAAGGAGGAATGACCTTTAAGGTTACATCCAGGACTGGCCTGACACTTAAAGCTAGGCCTCAGTGTTGTTTGCAGCTTGACTGGCACTCACAATTAGGCCATCTGTTTCCCTGTTGGAATTAAATTATCTCTGAGAATATCAAACAAGGTCACTCTGAGACAAAGATAAAGTGAGATGAAGCAAGGCCATTTCATAGACAAGAACAACCCACAAAATACCAAACATTCCCCTTTTTGAGCTAACTAGTGGCTGCTACTTCCTTACCAATTACTGCTTAGCTTTGCTCTAGTCTTCCCTCCTCCTAGATAAGATTTATTAAGACAATCGTAGAATTTCTCCCCATGTCTGACAGATTCCAATGTAGGGCAAAGCTCCACTTCTATAAATCCTCCCCCAAATCATATAACATAAGCCTAAATCCCTTACTAAGACTTTTCTAACACCTTATGACTGAGATGACTTACAGTTCCTTATGTTGGATTTCCCTCATTGACATGTAAAAAACTCAACTTGTTCAACTACAGGTTTGATCTGCATGGACATTAGCTGGAGGGCATTGACATCAAAATATTAGTACTTGTAAACTATTTTGCTATTTACCAAATTTTTTTCTCTTACAGCATCTCGAACTTGCCTCTTACTATATTGTGATGAGGGTTTTACTATGTCCCCATTTTACAGATGGAGAAACTAAGGATCAGAAAAATGACACAGATAAAGAAAGGTTAAATCTAAATTTAAATGTGTTCTCTCATAAGAGTCAAAGATCTTTTCACTATACCACATTACTGTATTAATTAATAGTCATAAATGTCTTATAAAGAAAATTTAGATGAGTATTGGAAATTTGGATATGTGTATGACAGGGAATTACAATCAATAGTTACTTTAGGGATACTACCAAGTACAAGCTGCATGGAGAAAGAAATGAGAAATGGAAATGAAGTTCCTTGTACTCAATTATCTTAATGACTACTTTGCTCAATTACTGACAGCAGTAAAATTTCAGAGAAAATAGAAAACATAGGCTAGACTGCTAGAAGCTTTGAGTTTGGCGAGATGAAACAGACCACAAAGACAAATGAATACACACATGTACACAATCTTACATAATCTCACATTTAATTATTAGTATAGATAAGAGAATAAAAGGACAAGGGATCAGTTTATGAAGCAGTGAATGAATCGTAGTTAATTCCTTTTGCTGCTCTATGGCATCTGCCTGCTCACTTTCCCCTACCAACAGCAGGCTCTGCTCTTTGACATGGAACACAAATTAGTAAATTAATAACTTAAACTAAGAACTAGCATCTATCTACCTGTTGCAATTTGAGATTATTTTTAAATCCCCAAAAGAGAGATTATGTTTGTATACTGGTCTGTTTTTCTGGGTATGATACCCTTTGATTGTATTAAATTCAAAGGTTTTAAGTTTACGTGATTAAATCAATTCAGGGCATTTGATTCCACCATGTCGGTAGGGTGTAACAGGTCTAAGTCCTCACTCCCTTGGTGGGCTGATATAAATGGCCACTTGCAGGAAAAAAAACACTGGAAGAGAGAGAGCTCCACAGTCACGGGAGAGGAGAGAACCTTGTTCCTGCAGGCCTGGGAAGAGAGATGAGTCATTCGCCTTAAAGATCATGGCTGAGGAAGCCCAGAAAGAAAGAAGTCCTATGCCAGGTTGTAGGTGAGAGACAGGAAGGTAAACCCTTACAGAGATCTTCCACCATCTTGCTTCAACACGTGGCAGCTGACTTTAGTGATAAAGTAGCCTTGAGTTGAACTCTTTAGGACCTTGTAACTGTAAGCTTTTGCCCCAAATAAATACCCTTCATAAAAGCCAACAGATTTCTGGTACTTTGTACCAGCATCTTTGGCTGGTTAATACATTGCCCTTTCTTTTCTTTCTTCTCTCCTTATCTGGATACTCATGGTATGGCCTATTTTCAACTCAAACAAAGTGGGAGAAAATTAAACATCAACTATAGAAAGTATGTGATAAAAATAGGATATCATCTCTTTATAGATAGATAATAAAATCTTCATAAAGAAAATACATTTGATTATTTTATGTGAAAGATACATGCCATTCTTATATAACACCCATTTCAATATGGTAATCAGGCATGTTTCTTAAAAGCTGGGTGCTGGAATCCTGTTTGGGCATAAGCCCATACTGAAATCTCACTGCCCATTACCACAATCAACATGGTCAAGTCTTGCAAAGGTGGTGAGTAGTTAGAGACTCAATTTGTGGATCTGAATGTTCCTTCTGGCCCTATCCTCCTCTGGTCTGCCCTTCACTTTCTTCATTTCTGATGCACTTTCTGTCTCAGCAAGGCTAGAAGAAATGTACACTGAAGCCACTGAATACTCAAACTACTACCTTTCATCAAAAAGTTAGAGTATGTATATGTGTTTTCTAAAACTGCACTCAACTTTTCACATGCATATGCCTCTGAATAGGTTAAAAATTTCTTGAGATCAGGGGAAATGTTTCCAAATGTTTGCATCAAGTAAATCTTACATATTTTAAAATCATACTGCCAAACTTTTTGGTAGAGTAAAAAAACATTTTTTATTTTAGTCATAGCTATTAGAGTTCCCTTTCAGATACTAAGTAAATTAAGGTATGATACGGTAAGAATTTTAAATCTTTTACAATGCAACTGAATTCAAGAATGGAAATATCAGAAGTCAGAAATAACAACACATGATGCATTTATTAAGAATTTAAGGATGGCGCAATACTCAATTATGAGAGAATATGAATAGGTTTAGAGTCATAAATAATATAAACTTAACTTCCAAAAATTAAGGACCTACACAAAACAAAGTCATGTGATCTTAGTGGTCTTAGGGTTATTCTAGTGATAGTGTAAGGATATTAAAAAAACATGGGGAGCAGATGTAGATCAGTGTTGAGTGCCTGCTTCCAATGTATGAGGTCCTGAATTCAATCCCCAGAACCTCCTAAAAAACAAACAAACAAAAAAACAATTAGCTTGAAAGCGCGTACAGTTTACTCCTATGAAGTTTCATGGATAGAAGACTTGAGAAACCTGGTACATAACATTTGAACCAATCAATGTCATTATTGTCTTTCTACATACAGGGACTAAGTAAGGTAGAATAACAAAAATTAACATGTTCATTAAAAGAAATTCAATAATTAGCTATTCTATTTTGCTCTTCCATGAGTTTAAAACTCATTTTATGGACCGATATGAGGAACTTATATCTGATTTTCTGTAAATGTCAAAATGCACTCTTAAAAAGATTCTTAAATTTATATAAGCATACCCAAACCTTTGGAAAAAGAGCATAAATACATATGTGTGGGCCTGTGTTTGTATGCTTATAGAAAGAAATAAGACTGAATATAATTTATCTCAAAACTGTACTTTCTAAGAGTGATTTACAAATAAGTTACCATGGTTTTGACTTTCTAATATTCATAATAACATGAATATTAAATTTTATTAATTATACTAATAATTCATAGACTCCATAAATTATAGGTGGTAATAGATTATAATACTATCATTTATAGTATGATAGATGATTTTTTATACACAATAAAACTACTATGTCCCCCTAAGTATAGGAACCTATAAATCCTTTGTTAGGAGTCCTTTGAACTAAAAGGGAACCAATATGCTTGTTAGATGATTTTTGCAGATCTGCTGGATGTTTTATTTATATTCTTCAGATGTTTTAGATACTTAAAATTTCCATAACTAAGAAGCATTGCCTCCAAATAGAGGATGTTAACTTAGGGGATTTTGTGTGCAAATCAGACTGATTGTGAATTGGATAAAATGTTAGTAGTTTTGTAGCTAAGTTTCTTTCATGCAGAATCTGTGACTAAATAAGCCAATGAGAAAATCTTCCAAGGAGAAGATAAGCAATGATTTACTTTGGTTTTGACATCATTGTTAGCCTTTGCCACCTGCCATTTGTGTGTGCCTAGCTCCTCTAAAATGTGCTTTACTATCCTGGGAACTTCTGTCATTTACCTGTGTGTATTTCCATCTGTAAATTGTCAGTCCATGATTCACATTGTAGGTAGTTGTTTTGTGTTTAAACATTTGAATAGCATACACAGCAGCATTATGAAAACCTCTCTGGAATTATGATTGAAGTTAATTATCAAGAGATAATTATCAAGAGATAAAAGAGAAGTGAAACATTTTAAATTCTATTTAAATTTTAAAATTGAAATGTGAAGGAAAGAAAAATTTAAATAGCAAAAATACACTCTAAGAACAAAACAGACCACAGTCTTCATAATCACATGAAGATTACATATGATCTAACCATTTTATGAAAATAGAAGGTGAACTAGAAAATCTGATTTCTTAGAAAATATCTGGTCATTTTTACACATTTTTATAAAAGTAAAGACACATTCCTATTCCTTTTTTGAATAAGTGTGAGAGAAGAACATGAGAAGGACTGCCTTTAAACAAGTTGTTCTGAATTACAATATGAAGGCAATATTTAATCTTAATTTTTTGAGACTCCTTGTAATTTGCCCATCAGGGAAATTCAAGCATAGCTAAAATCTTAGTGGAAGGTAAGCATTGATTGCTACTCAGCCAAGAAATATCACACCATTGTATATGATAGTATCAAGGGAAAAAAACCCAAACAACAGCTATAGGCAAGAAATAATGACCAGAAGACCCAATTTCCAATGTGACTGAATAAAGGTTGTACTCTTAATATTTCCTATGTTTTTATACTCAGGGCCATAAATTGAAGTACACGAATGAAAAGTTCACGAAATGTGGAACTAGCTCACCTGGGCAGAGAGCAATATTACAAGGCTTATGATGGGTTTCAGGTCCTTCACATGGCCTTCCTCCATACTGAGGAGGTGTACATGACCTTGTTCTCGTTCTTTGGCCTCGACCACATGTAAATGAACATAAGCTCCATGGAGACCACTCCTCCCAAACTCCATGTACTGTAATAAAGCAAAGAAGCTTCAGCAACAAAAGCAGAGAGGTAAAGGCAATTTTTTTTTCTTTTTAATCAAGAAAAACTCATCAAATAGACAAGTATGATATTTTCAAAACTCAGCTAACATTCTTATTTGATATAAAATCTGAAAATTATTTTAAAAATTTATTAAAATAATGGAGAAATGCATGTGCTTTTTCTGCATTGAAACACAATTATTCCTGTCATAGACTTTAAAGTTTCCCTTTTTTGAACGGAACCATAGCACGACTACCCCTGCGGTAAAATAGTCATGGCTTGTTTTTAAGTCAAAGTAATATCATCAAAGTTAGTACAGAAAACTAAATTTCTTAGAGCAGAGATGATTTTCTGGAATTATTTCAAAAGGTAAGGGCCAACTTAATTCTTCCAAAACATAAAATTTTGAGATTAATGGTTACCATAATGTCAGAAAATTTAAAAATTCTGAAAATTAATGGTACATATTTTTAAAAGATTTTAAACCTCACATTGTGGAAAATAAATGTATTTTTATTATTAAAAAATTTGGGTGGGTTAAAGTACTCTTTCTCTGAATAAAAGGGAAATTCAAACTATCTACTGGCAAAAGACCCTACTCTTGGAAAATATGAAGAGGTCTTTCTAGTGGGCATAAACTAGAAGATGAATTTCTTAGTTGACGGAACTGGAAATTTTCTTAAGATAAACTAAATTTGTGCCACTACACGAAATTCAAATGTCATCAGAAGTACTAACATTATTGGTATTCCTCCATAATAACCAGTGTGAATAAATATTGACATGTTTTGCAAAAGTTGATCAGGGTTCAAAGTTTAGATTCCTTCTCTGCATTATCAACTCACCACCCTCATCCTGATTCTTATTATTAGGGGCAGCAAGTAATAGCACCTTGTGGATAATACAATGAAAAAGAAGTCTGGCAAAATTGCTCTTTGGTTCAAAAGCTCCTGCCTTGATGTTGAAACTCTGATCTTATTACCATGCTTTAGATGAGCAAGAATTCAGATATTTGGTATGATACCCACCGGGGTGGCTAGAGGGACTGGACTTTAAGATGATGAAAAAAGATCAATTTGTCCTTAACATTGGCAGAGACAAGAAGAAGTGTATTTGAAGTGGTAGCAAAGTTATGCAAATAAATACAGTATACCTGGAAAGTTTTTCAGGATTTTGATGACCAACTTGTTACTTTAAAAACACATATAGGATGCCTCAATTGTGAGATACTCCAATCACCTATGTTACTGGATTCTCATAAATGGTTGTGAAAATATACTTAAATATTGAAAAAAGTTAGACAAATTTGATTAATATTTGATGAAATTTTATTTAAAATTCTGTAAAACTTGATGAAAAATCTTTTAAAAATAAAATATAGAAAAAGAACACGAGTGCAAGAGAAATAAGGTTGTTCTCATTTTTCCCATGAAAGTCAATTTGTGTTGATGGTATAAGAATAAACAGCAAATATTTATTAGTAAATATGCATTTAAGTCTAAGGAAAAATTATATAAGAGCAATTCCTCTATATATTTTTAAATACCTCATACTAATATATTTGTCACGCAAATTTTACAGTTATCTATCTACATATTAATTTCCAGTTACCAGACTTCTCCATTTAAAAAATCAACTTTTCCTCTCCTATTTTCCATATGAAGTGCTCATGATACCATATAATATTCATATTAATTTTCTCTTATATCTGACCACACTGCCCTATATGTATTGCACAATACCAAGTGGGCGAAAGTTGCTAAATTGGCAAAGTTTTCTCTATTAATGTAAAAAATGTTGATTAATCTTGCTGGCTTAGTTATAGGAAACTCAAGTCCTATGAAAATTAATAAGTTACCTAGTACTTTTTCTATTCTTTATTGCTCCATGGTAAAATTTTTTGACTCATTCGTATCATTTTTAAAAGATAGACCACAAAAACTTGTTCTCATTTGGAATTTTAAATCAAATAATATAAAATATTTCCTCTGTTTAAAAAGGGATACACCTTTATTAACAATTTGTTATTTTAGATATCATTGAAATTCATAGGAAATATTAAGACAAATCCTATAATGTTTATGAATGTTATTCCTAAGATTTATGTTAAAGATTAAATATTTTTATTTTAATGGAAAGTTGTTATATAAATTCTCTTATTTTTCAGTGAAATATGGATATCTATAGGTGAGCTAGTCAATTAAAATCTAATAAAAGTAAAAATTAAAATTAAATGAATCTATTTTATAGTTTTGCGCTTTAACTTAAGAGCTAGCTTTTTGTCGTATCTCAACTGTGCATTCTAGATATGAAGTAAGGAATGCACAACACACAAAATACATTACTACCAGATTCTGAAATAAACATATTGAGAATTCTCATGTAATTTGATTTAGCTGTAAAAAAATAACTCCTTTAAGCAAAAGGGCTTTTTTCCTTAAGAAATAAATGGATGTAGAAAATCTGACATTTACGAAAAAAAAGAAAAAAGAATATCCAAACGCTTCCTTAACCCAAGTAAATTTCATCTAGAGGATTAACATACACAGAGCAGACCTGTGATTCTCAACATGGGACAATTTTGACCCTATCAGGAGACATTTAGCAATGTCTGGAGGTATTTCGGTTCTTACAACTCTGGGCATAGGTTTACAACTGGCGTGTTTATTAGGGTAGAGGCCAGAGATTCTGCTAAACATCCAACAATGACCATGATAGCCCCCCACAACAGAAACTTATCCAGGCCAAAATGTTAAAAGTGCCATGGTTCAGAAACCATGGAGTCTCCCAAGAAACCAGGACAGTTAATATACAATTTAATATAACTCTCTACTTTCCTCAGTTACTTTCTGTGTATCTGCATCATTTTATTTTCTGAGTAATGAGAGCTACTGAAGCAAGTATAATGTCAAATCATCAATTCTGAAAAAGACTGGGTATTCTAGGATCTATATTAGAAGTAATTTATTATTATGCAACTTAGTTAAGAAAATCCTTTTGACATTTGGAAAGTATGGGTGAAAGGTAACTAATTTATAAAATGACTGATTAGCCTTTTATAGTGCAAATAAATATAAGCTTTAACTCTATCATCTCACATATTTTGTGGAAAGTGACTTAAATATTCAGTTCTTCCTTTCCTTGAATAATTTTCATTAATTAAATGCCAAATACATTTAAGTACCCACAATGTGACAAGTTGGTTACTAATTCTGAGCTATTTTTCTTCTTGTGAATTTAAAGTATTATTTTAGAAAGATGTTTACATTGCTTAAAATACTATTTAATTTTTAAAATTCACTGTTTTCAGTATATAATAGATCAAAAAAGAAGTATATATTTACCAGCCTGGCAAACACCTAAACAAAATATTGAATGCAAAATATTCCATAACAAATACAATAACCATATGAAAGAAATTCCAATTTCCTATACTGGGATGCTTATTTTACATCTTAAAATAATGAAATTACTAAAGTGTAGAATATTCTTCATGTTTAGAAAATAAAAAATAAGTCCACAAAAGTATTTTCATTCTTCTTAGTTAATGACATGCACCACAACAAAGATGAAAAGAGTATTTTTATTATCATCAGTATTATATAACCAAATTCAGAAAGAAAGAAAAACTAAATATGTATTATGGTGAAGAGGAGGAACTAGTAATTGTTATGTACTTTTTCCATAAGTATAAGAATAGGAGGTTTAAGAAATTGAGGAAAACCTTTATAATCATGGCATATTATTCAGTTTTCTGGAGAAGTACGCTGTTTCCATCACATGTGCTCTCTGTGTGCCATGAATGATTTAATTAGTGGCCTCTGGCAGAACAGTGGAGGCCATATCAGGTCTATGAATGTGCATAACAGAGGCAGGAAGGTAAGCTACAGAGAAAGAATCGTGAAGAACACTTCAGCACCACCTAAACTCCCATTTGGCATTTGGGGTTCTATTGGCATTAGATTTTATCCTTGTATGTTGAAATATTCTTGACTATTCAAATAGATGCTGACAATAGATAGGTTTATGTATCTAGTATAGCTGAAATCTCTACTGACACTTTTCTCATTGCCAAAGACAGGGCTCTTGACCTTGCAATTCCTGCTGTAAGTAAGGAATAGTTTTAAGCATTCAACCTGGCAACCCACTCTACCCACACCCAAATTAAAATCCACAAGCCATTTATCCTTGTAAATCTTCAACTCCTTACTTTTCATTTGTCTTCTCTGGCCTAATCTACCTAGAATGTTTGCTCTATAACCCCTGTTTTATCATCTGTTTATCACCCCTGTTTTCACTGTTGCCAACATTGCCTTTCTCTTTTCCATCAACTCCTTAGACATTTCCCCCCACTCTGGATCTTTTCATTTTCTATTTCACTTATTTTTGTGTGTTTGAGTCTCACTGACCCTCAATGATTTTTCTTGTTTTCAGTATTGCTCTTTGCCTGCTAATTCTACCTTCCTTTCCTCATAGCCTTCGGTTTTCTGCCCCATTTAGCCTTTAATTCAACCTTCATCTACTGCTTTGTTCCCGCCCAAATCTGTTATGAGACCTATTATCTCATTATACCATTCCTCTTCCACTTTCTTCCCACTACTTCCTTTACCTTTCATTTCCTCAGACTATCTTTTAATGGATCTCCCTTACCTATTCTGCTGTGAAATTGGGATTACCCCAGCCCTTTCCAACACCACCCACTCTCTACTCTGGCATTTAAAAACTGTGGAATCAGCCATCTGTGGAAAGGAAATTCAAAAGGAAACCTTTAAGCACAATTTAGCAGCAGACAGGCTGCTGCAGTGCCAGCCCCTCTCTTTATGCCCAGTCCTTTCTGGAGATTTCCAGAGAGGCTGTGAATCTACACCCAGTGTCAAATGCAGTGGTTGAAAAGGTCACAGTCAACCACCTACCAAGTGGTTGGACAAAAATATAAACCTAGAGATCTACAACATCATGTGCTATGGACTTATTGAAAGGAAGTCTGTATTTCTTTTCTTTTCTTTTTTAAATTTTTTTTTTTTAATTTCTCTTCCCTTGCTCCTCCTCCCCCCAGTTGTCTGCTCTCTGCGTGCATTCACTGTGTGTACTTCTGTGATCGCTTCTATCCTTATCAGCAGCACCGGGAATCTGTGTTTCTTTTTGTTGCATCATCATGTTGCGTCAGCTCTCCGTGTGTACGGCACCATTCCTGGGCAGGCTGCACTTTCTTTCATGCTGGGGAGGCTCTCCTTACAGGGAGCACTCCTTGCGTGTGGGGCTCCCCTATGCGGGGGACACCCCTGCGTGGCAGGGCACTCCTTGCGCGCATCAGCACTGTGCATGGGCCAGCTCCACACGGGTCAAAGATGCCCAGGGTTTGAACCGTGGACCTCCCATGTGGTAGGCGGATGCCCTATCCATTGGGAGGAGGCTGCTTCCCTGTATTTCTTTTCACACTTATTTTTACATGAAAGTGTGTGGTCTGAGAGGGAGAAAAGCCTGAAATATGTATGTGTGTATCAACTGAAACAAAATTTTGATTTAACAGGGAAAGTCTTACCCTAAGTGGCAAGCTATGTTCCAATTAACATTAAAAATATTTTTCCTTTTTCATTAATGACTTAAAATTTATAAAGCAATGGATGGATCTTAAGAATATAGCCACCTGAATGAAATAAAATAACAAAAAGTCCTTTGTCCAAGGACTCTTTTTTCTTGACAGGGTCCAATGTGGTAGGAAAATAGCAAGACTGCCTTAAAGACTATCAAACAATTCTTAAACACTGGATGCATATCTTATTTCCAGCATGGCAGAATATTACACATTATTCCCAAATCATTTGTTTAGACAAATTCCTCATCTAAAATAGAGGAAAGGTATTTTAAATATAAATACTGTTAGAAACCAGATGCAGAAATTTGAAGCTAATACTTGCTGGGGAGAGGGGATCACTTATGTAATTTCTTGACTGCTCCCAAAGCAAAAATAAAAACATACATAATGAAATTTCACAGTTGAATAACATGCATCCACTCTAATTAAAATATCTAGACCCAGATCATATGAAAACAACAAATTGTTCCAAATGCGTAGCATGACATAATTCAATAACATCCATAGTTGAAGTTGCTGCTAACACTACCTGGACAGAGGGCAGTGTTATTGCAAACCCTTGATTCTCTTAATGGGCCGCTGCAGTGTGTCCCGTAAGGTGATACACAAGTTCTGGTTCGCACCTGCGACCCTTGACCACAAGTAACTGAGCATGTGCTCCACTGGGACCACTCTTCCACACCAGATTCACCTGTGTACAAAACAACAAATAAACATGAAATACTGCCTTGAATATTCATTTAGCAAACATTATCCCAAACTGACATTGTGACATGCAAGAATAATTTAAATGTAAAAAAATACAACAATATATCAAAAGGTACAAGAAAACATTTCAGAGAAAAAGAAATTTTATGTTGGGATGCATATAATGCCAAGGCAAGGACTGAGTTTGCTATAACATTATTAGCAAAACTGCTCTTCACAAATTTCACTATGCTATAGGCACTTTGAAGGAACTAGTCAGCATTTTCAATAAGGATGGTTTTTTAAGTGATCTGCTACAAGCCAGTCTGAGGTTTTTGTGTGTGATGGGAAAAGAAGCAAAATGGATTCCTTAATTTACTGTCTTTGTTGAGCGAAAACAGAGTGCTGAGTGTTGATGTATTCTTCATCAGTCTTTTACTGCAGAGGCCCCTTTCTAATGCTGGATGAGGTAGAACCCTGGGAGTTAGGCACAACTCATTTTTATTGTTTTGAACATTGACATTCACTTATAATTTATTGCTAGTGTGACTCCTACTTTATTTTGTGACAATTCATTAAAAACTTTCAGTTCAAATTTTTCCCACAACATCCAGTAAAGAAATCATTTTTACTTGAAAGAAAGGAGAATTCCTCTAAACTTCCTATTAACTTAATATGGAACTAAGGTTTACTGAGAAGTAGGGTCTGAAAAAGTCAATGAATGTCTGCATTTATTAATTTCCTCAAATTAATATCACATTGAAACTATGCCTAATTTCTATTGCTATCTAGAGTCAGGTCCCAAGGAGACATGAAGTCAAGAATTTCTAAGACCATCAGAGTAGGCTTTTAATTTTATCCTGGCATTGTGCTCAGCAAAAAAATTTAAAACTATTCCAAAACTTGTCAGTTTCTTTGCTCTAAATATAAAATGGGGTCATTGACATGCTAGCAGTAACTATTCAAGTTAACCACTTGATTATCGAAAACCTTTACAGGTGAGGTGTTTCTGAAAACTGTATTACTGATTATGTAGATCAAGGAGATATTTAGTTATATTTTATAGTTTCTATTTAGAATTCATCTTTGGAATAGAATTCAAAGGACAGAATAAAAAGTGTACTTGATGAGGTAGTTGATTTACCTTTGGCACAAGCTTCTCATCTCTTTGAGGGTCCATAACAACCAGTTCTCAGATCAGCACTTGTTCACAGACTTACTCTTACACTTTGGTCTGCACAATGCACCTGGAGGTGCAGATGATAATGCATCCGTAAGTAGTACATATCAAAAGGGCACAGAGAGTGGTGACTTGGATGATATGTTACTTTAAATAGGAATATATTTCTGCATTGTGTTTGCCCTGGAGGTACTGTACAGATCATCTTTACTCTTTTCAGTATTTTTTTGCCTTCAGAAAGCTATGTATAATTTTAATATCATAAAAATGTTCTTGATTGACTAAATATTTAAAGCTGTGCCTCATAATTTGTTCTTTTACATGTAAAGAATATAAAGATTGAAAATATTATTCTATAAACCCCAAAATATGACAATAATTTTAAAATATCCACACATATATGTATACCTGCACATATGCCTGTGGCAATGAAAAATCTAAGTTTAAGGTTAGGGACAATGTTATGCATTTCCCTTCCTTTTTCTATTCCAACTTGTGTTAGTGATGGGATTAAGTAGAATGGAAATATTATGGTTGCCTGTTATTATTAATACTCAAAAGCCAGAAAACCGAAAATAATATGAGTATATAAGTGAAATAATAAAGGTTATGAATAAAATTAGTTATGTTTTGCCACAAAAGCAGTTCTTATCTTACCCTTTATTGTTATAATGGCAGAAAAATTGTTTTGATTAAGCTGGGCAACTAACCAGGATAACCTACCTTTAATGCAGCTATATATTTCTGTCAGCTATTTAAAAATTTGAGTTGCTTCTGAACGTATTATACTGCAATGATATTGGATAGGCTCAGCAGTGGTACCTGGATCATGGGATATTGATAATGAATGCTCAAAATCGAACTTTTTCACTCTCCCTCAAACTGATGATTCATTTCATTGATCAAA
Source organism: Dasypus novemcinctus (assembly GCF_030445035.2). Lineage (NCBI taxonomy): Eukaryota > Metazoa > Chordata > Mammalia > Cingulata > Dasypodidae > Dasypus > Dasypus novemcinctus. The sequence continues at coordinate 40,219,048 of NC_080683.1, read as the reverse complement.
AACAAAATAAACAGATAAAACACATATTGGCTTTCAAATTTGGAATCAAATTTTGACACTACAACACTGGCCCACCTACCAAAATATTTTCTTACAGCTCAAATGCTATAGTTGCAACTTATATTATCACTAATCACTTAATATTTCTTTGTTGCAGCTTCCTTATTCTAAATGTGTGAAGTCTACTCTAGTCCAGCACATTGAGTCATTGTGAGAAAGAACTCATATACTTTCCAAGCAAAGCATTTCTTAAAAAACTTAATGACATTAAGAAAGTAAAAAGCATACTCTTTTTAATATATGTATCTTGGGAGATAGCACAAACTAACTAGTACCTTAACTTGTAAATGAGAAGGCATATTAAAGGTCATGTAGAAATCTTCAGTACTAGAAGACACTATTATGGCTCTTTTTCCTAGCACACAAAAAAAGGAAAGGGAACAGGAAAAGCATGGCAATTAAAATCAGAAGATCTGGTTTTGATGGAAAGCTACTTTCTCTGTGTCCTTGAGAAAGTCTCTTTATTTCTAGGAACCTCTTCAATAAAATGAGCAACATATCTCTCAAATTCTATTTGTGAAGATTAGTTGAGATAACTTTTGAGTGCATTTTAAAATAGAAGTAATGTATTAATATAAGATTGCACCAGTATGTTAAAATCATGAAATTAGAAAACCCCTTAATTTTCACTTTCTATTTAGATAACATGTCACCTATTCCGAGGCTATCTTCCTCACTGTAATAAAACACCATTTTTCTAAATATGTTTATAAAATTATTTGATAAGTTAAGATGTCTTAAGCCATCTTATTGGATATTTAATGTAGATGTCACTACTATTAAGTGTCTAATTCTGTGCCTAATACTTCATTTCATTTCTCTTTATCATAAATATAAATTTTGTCCTCAACTATTAGAGTATCATCCATCTATGTTCAGACTTGCTTATCTCAGTTATTAAACTGACCATGCCATAGCAAGTTATTTTCATGAACTGATGTTAATTTACCTGATGTCATTCATTTTGTTAAAATAAATTCTACTCACATTCTCATTTTATAGGAAACTTTATTTTTAAATTTATAGTATAATGATCATATTGATTGAAGAGGCCAGGTTACTCATTTTGAGTAATTAATTCATTAAGTTTTAAAGTCTGATGGCTTTGGTTTGTTTTTCTTCAGAATAATACAAAATATATTATATTACTTTTACTATTTAATTTTACATCTATTGCATTATTTTTGTTCTCAAATTAATGTTAACAATATTTATAATTATTTATATAGAACATTGATTTCTTGGTTTGAAAGACAAGTATAAAAAAATAAGTTTATAAATAAAACATAGTATTTGTAAAATTTCATTGTGTGACACTTACCTGTATTGATTTGGACTACCTTAACAACTAATGAAAGTATAATCCATAATATATTTTAAAAATTCTTCAGTTTAGGTTTATAATTGCCTAGTTAAAAATTATTACAACTTTTTTTGCTTTTAAAAACTATTCAAAACAATGCAGTTTTCCAGTCTTAAATCAATATTGTATTTTAATTTAAATATAAATATGAAATACTTGTGTTTATATTAACTATACTTTCTTTGATTTAAAATGAAATAATAAATATTTATTACTTATCAATTCAAGTATCCAATCAGGTTTTTTATTCTATATATTGTTATTGCAAACACCATGGGAAATGGTTTTAAAGTTCTCCATGGATCTATTTAAGAAGTGTTTCATGTATTTTACCAAATAACATGTTACTTTATATTACATACAAAACAATGCCTAGAAAAGAATAAGTAAATGAAAAAACAGATAATAGCAATTTCTCACTAAGAAAGCACAATGTTTCTTGTGATCCGAATTTGCAAAAAAAAAGGGTTTTGGCTGAAAATTGTGACTTTCCTTGGTATATGTAGGCAAATTGAAAACTGAATTTATATCAAAACTCCTGGCCAGATTGCCTATTTATGCATAAACTAAATGTACATGCATTATTTGAAATCTAAAATTATGGTTCTCCTTTTCACTCCCCACCTGACTTCAATTCTTAGGAACATCAGGTGTGTCACCTATTTTGCTCAAAGGAGTGGCACCTCCTCTAATCTTGCAGAAATGTCTCAGTGAGATAGAATCTTAGAGAGGTTGAGTTTTCAGTCCATGTCCTATGCTTTTGTTAAGAACCAAACATTCCCTAATCCCTGGCCAATGGTGGAGACTTTTTGCTATCTGAAAGAAGAAAAATACATTTAGAAATTTGGAAATTTGCCTGTACTTGGTAATGTACTTTTGGACTTGTTCAAGCAAGAAACACAAATATAAATGGCTTTTTATTAAATAAGAAGGTGCACCAAAAACCATTTAGGCGAACAAGTTTTCTTCATTGCTGGATTTTATGCAACATGTATCTCTTAAAAACTATAAATGTGCCCTTATTATTGAATTTATTATAAACATCCTTCCTGTTCTGAGAATTCTAACTTTGACTTACTTGCCACTAACATATTAAAATCTACTACTCACCCATTACCAATATTCATTGAGTATTTGCATCTTTAGGTTGTAGATTCAGATCTAGTATTCTGAATAAATATTATACTGAGAACATATGAACTGAAAGAAATATTCATTTTTCAAGAGAATTTCATCAAAATCAGTCTGAAATTTAAAGTCAGTCCAGAGAGGTTGGCATGTACTTGAAACTTCTGTCGTAATGATAAAATAAATCATCTAGATTGGAATGTATAAAACTTTATACAGACAGATGAATTATTAGTTTTCAATTTCCCAAAATAAAGATGGTAGCTGAAATGTTCACAGCACGGTTTGAATACTTTTCTTCCAAGGATGTACCACATGCAATGTAACCAGATGGAATTTTAGCACAATTATAATGATAAGTCAAAATTTTAATGTATTTATTTGTTCAGACTATATGATCTAAAAATAAATGTTTAGGTATAAATTACATACATTCAGAATATACATATTTTTTGGGGAATGGTATATTTAAAATAATCTAATGAATTTAGAATTTAAAAATTTTATAAACCAGAAAGTCATTTTTGTTGATATTTAGTTATTTGGAGTATATTATATTTTACAATTAAAGACTGTCTATTTTTTACTATTCAGTTTATTTTAAAAACACTGTTTTCAATTTAAGAATATTAAACTCTTAAAAATCTTTCCAGCTAATTCTACTCATTTTAACAATCAATATTTATATATAAAGTATGAAATTTGAAGAAATATTCAGTATATTCAATTTTGTTAAATTAAATTATCTAAAGTCCTATTTAAAATTCTAATTCTGAAAAGTCCTAAATCAATCATTGAAGAAATAACTTTGTTGACTTTCTTTGAAAGTTTCATGATACAATTTAGTTTATTAACATAAATAAATGAACATGAATATGTAAATCTTAAATGTCCAATACTGAATACAAAATAATTTTTACCACACATTTTTTGTGCACTTTTCAATTCACAGCTACTTTATTTATGGACTTTAACTGGTGACAAAAAAATGGCTCAAAAAAGATCAGCTCAAAAAAATTGACAAATGTGCAGCAAAAGATTATGAAAACATGCAGTGGTTTCATTAAATTAACGACAATAAATAGAAAAATGTAACTAACGTATTACCAGTTTGTGCCATAAATTTAGCAGCATCAGCTTGTTCCTGAGGGACCCTTTTTTCATGAACAGATCGAGGTCGCTGACTTTTAATTGTATGATCTCCCATCATTCCAAATTCTAAAGACAGAATAAAGGTATATGAAAGCTTGTGTGTAGACATTTCTCACAAATTACATTATTGTCTCATGCAATATGTTCCTACACATATCTAGAGGTTACTGACTAAATTCACAATTCCTGAATTTGTTAAACTGAGATCAGCTCAACTTTGGAATATCTTTAAACTCTGGTCAGAAAATCTATAATAAACATGAACAAGGTTTCAAGAAACAATAACAGTCAATGAAATGACACATTAGATTTCATGTTAGCTCAATTGACAGAACTATTCTACTCCTTTCTGATAATGTTTCAAAGTAATACATAAGAAAAAATACAACCACGGTGTTAACTATTGTTTTTCAGGGATGGCATCCTGAGTAGCTAACAGCTGCTTCTTTACTGACCGCTAAGCACCCCCACAAGCTTTTCAGCAGTTTTCTTGAGGAATAAAGAATCCGGTATCCTAAGTCTCCTACGGTAAGCAATCACTTAACGGACTATTTTTCTAAAGATGACGTTGCCCATGGTATCCTCAAAGGCTAATGGAAAGTTGTAGCCATAGTACTCTCAGCCTCTCGTGCCTTGCCCCAAAATAATTCCTCACCCCTTTCCTAGCCACAAGTAAGAGTTTTTCCTCTTTTAAAAATTATATGTTTCATTTAAAAATATAATGACTCCTTTATTTTTATTTCGTCCTTTGATAATATAGCTCTTAGAAAAAGCAAAAAATCTGGGTTTAGTTCAGAGGGAAATCGGGAGGGAAATGATAAATTGGACAAAAGAATCGTTTCCATGTAACATGTTTCTAAAAATTCATTTACCTGGAATTCTGCAAGAGTGTCCTACTTACTGCACTGTTACCGTAAGATAATTTTAATAAAACCAAAGCTTAATACATGGAATAGTTGTTGGTTCAGCCTTCCAGGAGTGGTGGGAGCGGAAGGGAACTCCTGAGGGGCAAGAAACTGTGGTGCATTCTGTTACATCAAGAAAATTACTGGGCCCTTATGACAGAGATGACTGGATTCATGTTCTAATGAAAGTGCAAATATATCGGCAGAACTAATTGTGTCAATGATTTGGGAATGGATAATTTCACCAGAGTATTTTTAGCTTTTTATCATAAATTTTTAAGTAATCGCTGCTAACTATTACAACTTATTGTATACAATTACGCAGTACATTTTATAAGTACTAATTCTACCAACTCCTTATGTAGGGAGAAAAGACTAGCACACTTTCAGTCCATGCAGGCAAATTCCCACAGAAAAAGTAAAGTATGGCACCTAACAGACTGATTGGCAGAAATTCTTCCTAGATATTCCACCCAAGTGAATAGTCTCTGAGAAATTCGAGAAATCTAAATATGTGCTTGTTGTCAGCTTAGCTAAAAACCAAGACAGGAATTGGAAATTTTCAAAAAAATGTCAGTTCATTTTATCTTGTAAAATCCACCACAGTTTTCCATTATGGTCAATACTCTTCGATTCCATTCATGTATACAGTATATGCTATCTAAACGATGTTTACACCAGGCTAAGAGGAAGTATCTAATCACATGTCATTTAATGATTTGGAAATTGACTACTTAGAAAGAAAGCTTATATCTAGACTCTTAGGTACTATCCAGGATTTTAAATTATTGCCTATATTGAATTTTTTCTGGATTTGAAATGGCAAAATAAATATAGGAGTGATGCTTATTAATAGTATGCCTCATCTTCTGTCCTCCTGAACGTATAAAGCAAATTGTATATATGAGTGTTCAGTGTACATGTGTCTATAAATTAGGGCATGTAAGTCAGAGTATATGTTTTACATAAATAAGCAGTGAGTTCTGGTGCTCACTCAAAAGTAGTTTTGATGCTGGGAGGTCAAAGGGTGGCCCCCCTCAATTATTCTGTGCCTAAAACTTCTCAACTACCTATTAGTATATAACTTTATAACCTGTTTTAGTAGACTATTTTTAAATTCAATGGCATCATAATAACCTGTAATCTGTTTTTTAAGGAAAAATAGTTTATTTGTCCAGGGAACTATGATCATGGAATTTAGGGGTATAAGTGTGTCTGTGGACACTCTGAGATCATTTTTCAAGTGTTTTAATTTTAATAATTCCTGAAGTTTAAACTCAGGGAAAGTATTTATTTTTAAAAAGATACCAGAATTTGAGCATCAAATAGTATTATCTGGATTATAATTTAGAGAATATGTCTAAAACATAAAAAATTTCAATATTCACTATTTCAGTCACTTCTGCTTACCATAATGGATATAATACAAGGGTTAATGTTGATACTTTATCATGGATCACAGTATTTAAGATAAGAAATACTTCAATAATTTGATAAACTTGATTACAGACTTCTTATATAATCGAAAGTTTTAAGTGAAATTGTTGATTATTGACTTGACTATAATTTATTTGAAAAATATTTTGAAAAAGTAGACGTTCATTTTGAGGACCTGGTATTAGCAAATTGCCTAGATGACAGTCGACACATTGATATTTTATATTTCTTTTCCTCTGGTGTCAAAACAACACTATGGTAGGATTTTTTGATTATTCCATATCTGAAGAAAAGCATTGCAATTCAAATTTGTAAATGAAATATGTAAACTATCATCTAAGCAAGTGAGTTTCTTTTGCCAATGTTTATATGCCAGGAGTTTCAAAATAAAATTCTTTTTAGTGAGTATGAGGTCAACTGGATTATCCAAACTTAGAGCAAAAAGACACTGTTAATTTTTCTCTTGTTCTTTTATATGACGAATGTGAGTTCAGTTAAAAATTTAAGCTTATTATCCCCTCTGAGTAGTGTAAATTATTCATGGGTGGTTGATTCATATTCAAACAATTCTGAGTTTGGCAAAGATAATATACTACATTAGTTACACAAGAAAAATAACAGAGCCAAATAAAAAGATGATCTGCTTTGGTGAAAGCAATGAAAACCAACTTATGAAATCAAATGAAATAATGTACAGCATAATATTGTACATGTACATATGGTCCATGACTTATGAAAATGCAGAATTATTTCCTACATCTTTATGTTGGTGGTAAAAATGAAGTATATAAAACCCAACTGACTGAAGATAACTTCCATATTTAGGTGAATTTTTCCCAAGCACTCTTTCACTTTGCTTCTTTCTAAAGAGCAATAGTCTCTGGAAGTCAGATACAATCTTTTCTTTCCCCAGCCAGGATAATCTAAGTAGATCATTAAGAAACAAATAGGCTTGAAACCTGACTTTTGATAGTCAATTGACAGGAAGTTTTTGTGTGCAAATCTAGTATTACAATAATATGGAATTCAAGTAATTAAAAAGTTAAAGCACTACACACACCCATCAGTTATTTTACCATGTGTTTACTTGTCAATGTAGAGACAAGCAAAACATCAGATGAGTAGATAAGTTATTACTGCCATTGATTTTCCTATGTAATTATTAACTTCCTTCACAATGTTAGCGAATTTTCCTTTTCATTTCCACAGAAACCATTATAGACCAGGCCATTAATATAACTTTTCAACGTACTCTTACAGTTAAGTTCTTCTGTGGGCCTACATCTGTGGTCAAACTACCTACATCATAGAAATGGGCACTGCTGCACTCTTTTCTCCAACGGAAACACCAGCTCTTCTAGCAATGCCTGCAGATAAATCCCCTTTTCAAGCCCAATTCCAATGGCACTACCTCCACGAATTATTTTCTCATTCACCTATCAGAGGTGGCTTCTGCCCTCCATACCTTCTATTTTACTTTTTCTCAATAAAGGACTTTCATTTTAATTATTAGATTGTGTCTTATTCCTGCTAGATTATTATGAGTCCTAAAAGCACCCCCTGCTTTGCACATAGCTGGAATTCAAAATTCATTTACCAAAAAAATTAATTTTATGTTAAGAATCGTTTCTTGATAATGCAAGTTTCCAGATGTCTAGCATCATTGCTTTAACTTGCTTGGTTACACTTTGATGGGGGAACATAAAATTCCCAGAGAAGTACTTGAATATTATTTATGTATGGTTATGATGATCAACATTTCTGTTGTCAGCAAGGTTTACTAAACATAATTGCATTCAAATTATTAAAGTAAGTGAAATAATGTTATAAAGTAAATATTATCACACTGCCCTAAAACAAAGTTTTATTTTTAATAAACATTTATTAAGTATTTAATGTGTTAGTTACAGAAGTTAGAAAGATGAATTAAAAATGATCTCTGATATTCCAAAGTTAACAGCCCACATAAAACCATTAATGAAACATGGCCTGATTCTTTGAAATGTGTACAATGGCTTATTTTGGTAAAAATGTAATTAAGCTACACTTGAGACACATTTTTTACATTAAGTTCCTAAATAACAGACTATCCTTAACTGCAATAACTTTCTAATATGTCTCCAAGAGAGAATACATATTTAAACATGCAACTGTACATTTGAAGTGACATCTGGCTTGTCATACCTGAAAACAAGGAATATTAAATATATAACTTATTAGCAGAAAAAAGATTCATCATCTGTCTGGGTTAATATGGAATAGAAAAGTTAATTCTGTTAGGAAAAATGCAGATATTTTAGAAAATAAGGTTATTAGAGTTAATGCATTCAAGGTTCATACTTAGGCAAGAATGTGTCATTGTGTTTGTTAATTTATTTCTGCAAGTATAAAAAACAGAGTTGGTGCAATAATATAGTTGAGAGATATTTAGATAAATGAAGGGCAATCCAGAACATCAATCATTATGATACCTTTTAGATTTCTGAGATTTTGTTTAGACTTCTATATTTTTTGCAATGTGTTCTCTCACTCAAAAAGCATTTGTTGAATGCCCATTTGGCAGGTACTTCATAAAAGAATAAACTTATAGGGGAAATGACTGGAATCTATATAATCCAAGGCATGTCGAAAACTAGCACAGACTTTTAGAGACCTAGAATTCTAAAAGTATTTAACCGAAATTTAAAGGACATTGATTAAAATCCTTTTCACTATGAATTGCACTAATTTCATTTTCCCAAAGAATCAAACAAGTAGGGAGTAAATGGCTGGAAGATAGTTCCCAAAAAATTCAAGAAGTATAGTTATGTAATAAATTGAGAAATATTCAATAAGATAAATATTAAGACAATAAAAAGTAATATTAAAATATTAAACAAAATAAAGAAATAAGAGGAATATGAGAAATCCATTATTAAAATTCAAGAGGTCAACTGACATTCTTTCCCTCAAATTATATTTTGGTTCTGTTGTCATGGTAGGTAGATATTTGGATATAGGGACCAAGATTTTATTACTTAAAATGAAAACAAAACAGAATCTTGCCTTTCAAAATACTGCCACAGGCATGATTTTACTAGATAGTTGATCATAACTCTGTTAGTAATTTTATGCCACTTCTACAAATAGACAAACATGGAATAGTTAAAGGGCAGTATCATGGCTAATACGTATTTTGAATAGTTAAAAATGTTCAGGAACTTTCAATCAAGCCATTAAATTTTGAGATTAGAAAATATTTTATAGAAGTGATTATCAAATATGTTTTGTATATATACGTTTAGATAATTTTGCTATATTTTTAATTCATCTTTATTCTACTTAAGAAATCTGAAATAAGTATACATAATGATGATTTTTTAAAAACACCTCAAACATGTTTTGAAAATTATATTATTAATCATCTTCTCTAGAACGATTCCAGGAAATTTGGGGTATAATCCCTTAAATCACAATTTTTACATGCATTTTGTCTGCCTTTTAGGAAATCTTTATAAACTGGATGCACTGTTCCACCTAAGAAATCATCAGTACAGATAATCATATTGGAATTATTTCTTATAGTATCATGCAATTGTATTTTATGATCTCATCTCTTTTTGGAACAACCACTGAATTCAGATAAACTATCAGTAATGGTTTACTTGAAAATATTTTTATTTGTTCGTGGTGAGGGAAATAAATGTAGAAGCAGCACATAATAAATGTGATCCTATTTCCAAAAGCAAATGCACAAATATCTTTTCTTGTTGAATTGTATAAGAATACAACACATTACTACATCAATGGCACAATAAGATCTATTTATTTAAGATTTATTTAAGAACTAGCGCTAAACTCTAAAGGCTTAAAATTTGAATATCCTTATTGTTAAGGTCACCTTATAAAATCTTCAGGAATCATTAATACTAGAAAGTAAACTGAATTGTGCCTAGATGAAGTATTTTTATAGTTTCCTTACTAGAAAAGGGCTTGGTTACTTTCCTGTCAACTGTGACATTCAGAGGATACTCTGTGTGCCGAGGAGACTTTAGAAGGGCTTCCTAACAGAGGACACTGTTATGGGAGTGACAACAGACTTGTCTTTCAGGCTTCCTTGGAAGCACAAAAAGAGTATCACCAGTGATGGGAAGCCAAGTTTTTCTGAGAGAAAATGATAGGCATCAATAGTGACACACCAACTAAAAAAATGTGTGATCAGAAGATATGGAGATTTTAAACAGCATGTTCTTCAGGGTTGGATGCACAAATTGCTGATTAGTACTTGAATATAAAGTGGGAAGAGAAGATGACAAGAGATGGGGGTCCTGGAAGAGGAGGCCATATCACAGAAAGCCTCTTATGGCTCCCTAAGAACCTTGGAATTTATTTGTGAAAACTTTGAGGTTTTTTAAGCTTGATGAAGAATCATGGTTAATTTTAGATGCATTGCTCTAATTGAAGAATAGAGAATAGACTAGAAGAAAACACAATTGGAGGTAGAATAAACTTTTGTGAGGCTATTGCAATAATCCACAGAAGGCTATTTGTGACTGGGTGAGATTTCACAGACAATTTAGTGATTGCTCCTAAGTGTGTAACTAGGTAGACATAAGGGATTTCTGCTAGATAAAAATCATAACCACATGAAAAATTGCTGGCTGGTCCCAACTAAAGGCAGGTTGAGGCTGTCTTTGGATCATTAAATTGTTTGCAACAAGAGCAAATTTTAGTACCATAAAGGTTTAGAGATAAAGGGTTTTATAAGGGCATATATGCTTGAAGAAATTATACTTCTTGGTCTTATATTTTTAAACTAATGTAGCTTTGTATATAATATAGCAATATGTATAAAAATATGTAATTTTTAATAATATGATTATTCTATGATTTTTATTAAGGTTTATAATTATGATACTTTAAAACTTGTTAAAGCTCATTCTACTTTATTGTAACAATTTATTACAGATTAATTTAACTTAAATTAATGCAGTATCATTGTATACACATTTACTAAGAGAAATAATTTAATAATATACATCATAGATACAATTAATAAATTCTACACTACTTGGAGATTTAAAAAAATAGGAAATCATTGTGTGACCAAAAATATTTTGATATTTAAACTGTGGGTTATCCATGAAATGTCCACTTTTTTCCTAAAACACTGGTATCTGGCTAATTCTCACATATCTTTATCGCTCTTGAATTATATTCAATTGAATGACATGATCTCAAGGTTTAATCTTTGTGCCTGTAGGTATGAGAGAAGACTTTCTTCGGTTCATACAGAAATATAGAAACAACTTTTTAAAAAGAGAATCTAGAAATATTAAAGTAATAATTCTGACCATGTTTTTCCATTTATCTACTGCTACATTCCCACAGTTTGTTTTAACTGGAAGAAGTATCACTATATATTTATTTACTGAAATTTAAAAAACTGACTTTCTTAAGGAAAATGATTTAAGTAAAACATACATATAGTATTTATAGTTCTAAAAATTAGTATAACACCATTTCAACTATTCCCTTTACATTTTGGCTTATTTCTCAGAGGCAAATTGATATATACATAAGTATTTTCAGTCTTTTTCTATGATATAAATTAACTTTATAATCATTAAACATATATTCAAACTTTGTTTCCATAAATTATTACAAGTTCCGAAACTCAAGTGATATCCTATAGAGAACTAAAAAATGATTAGCCTCTCCAAACACTGTTTCGTATACCTAAAGACATTAAAGACCATTTTAAATAATATGTATGCTAAGGCTCAATGTGGAAGGTGGTAAAAGTAAATGGCAGCCAGGAGATGCAGCTCAAATTTCAAAACACCATGTCTTAAATTCTTTGCACCTCTTTTCTCTCCTTGCAAGCAGGTTTGCTGAGAACCTAATCTCTAAGGTTTTTATAAGCTCTAAAGTTACATTAGTCTCTCAGTTCAGAAATTGATCCATGAATATGTGGGCTACCTCTCCAGAGACCAAGAAGCCTTGAGAACCTGACCAATATCAATTATTGGCTTTGTGCACAGATATGTATATACATATACACTCACAAATCTGAGTAAAATAAAGAGTTTTATTATTTGCTTCTACACATTTTCTCAAGTCAATAAAAATACTGAATTTTCAACATGGTCTAAGCACCAAGAGTCAAGCCATACATTGCATGTGAGACTGCAGATTGCCTAATAATTATTTAAGTGTGTTTAATCTATGATGTACAGCACATTGGAGAGGTAATTTTTTAAAAGACAGTATGCTTTAAACAAAGGCGTCTTGGAATAATTGAATTTAATTGATTCAATGAACATTAAATGAGCATATATAATGTGCTGGGCAAGAATCTAGGTACTGGAGATAAAGCATTTAACAGATCAGATAAAACTAGTTTTTGTGAGAGAAAACATTACAGTTATTCTTAGTCTGAAATGCTTACAAGATCTTAAATGAATATTAAATGTATTAGGCAGCCCTCTGGTCAGTTTAATAATAAAGATATGCACATTTGTCAGATTAGTAACTTTTAATTTCATTCTTTCATTTAACAAGTATATATCTGATTATAGACCACTTCAGATAAAGCTAGTATAAATACATATCCATATTATTTGACAGAAATAGTTTATGAGGACCATTTAAATGAAAAACATCAACTTAAAAGCCATGTTACCATGGCCTAAGTAATATTGTGATCTTATTGTTCTCTCTCACATTGTCTTCAGAATTTTCTTTCCTTTTAATTTTAATTGATTTTGTATACACCCATATACTCTTTATATCTTAAAAGAGAAAATTTGTTTCTCTCATTCCATGTTGTTATTGTCTTATTATACTTTTTAAACATTTTTGTTTTTGAAAATTATCCAAGAAGATATATATATGTTTTCATTACACCATTCCTCCAGACTCTCCTATCGCTAGGTATTTATGCTGCCTACAGTGGTTTGCTACCAGAAGCAGTACTATCGGGAGCATTATTTCACCTTGTGTTCATGCCCAAGTGTTCTCTAGGAGAGAATCTTAGAAGTGGTTTCCCTCTGAGAAAGCAATGCACAATTTAAATTTTAATAGATATTACTACATTTCCTGCCCAGATGGCTGTCCTGATATGCTTCATCACAAGTAGAGTAGGAAGGGAAAATTTATGATCTTCTTGGTCTTTTTAATTCTTATCAACATACAATATTTCTCTTGGTCCTGATTTGTATTTTCCATGTTGACTTTAATTTTGTCTGATACTAAAGTTATAAATCCCTGTTTTGTTGATACAATTGTCTGCTACATATTTTTCTCTATTTTATTTTCAGGCCCTTGGTGTCAAATCAATTGTAAGCATGTATCAAATATACAACACATATAGCTGGGGTCAAAAAAAGCTGATCTGATCCTCTTCCTTTTCATAGGGAATTAAATCCATTGGAATTTATTACCTGTATTAAAATATCAAAATTATTTCTTCCATTTTATACTAGGGTTTCCTCTTTAGCATGAATTCTTGTTATTTCTTTATTTCCTACCTTTCCTAATATTTTTGGTTTGAGAGGAATAGTCATCAAGTTTTTTTCTCTAGATATCCTATTTTATTTTTCAAGTGTCATACACTAGTCTTATCATACATACTGAAGAGTGTTTTTAATCAATAAACATATCAAGATAATCAGCATTAATACTCTTCCCCAAACCATGGCATGAATTTGAATATGCTATCCTTCACTTTCTGACCTCTTTCCAGATTGTTATATCTGTATATTTTTGTATCTTCAATAATAAAAGCAACGCTTAGTTGTATTAGTTTGTTTATATTCTTTCTTCAATTCATTTTTCATCTTAGTACATCTTTGAAGAGCAGAGAGATTTAAATTTCAAATATTTTGTTCTCTAATATGTTAGTTTGGGTAGGCCCACAAATTTAGGGTAAGGAAGTTTGTTTCTCACAGAAATTTGAATATAGTTTTACACTGTATCCTAGTATCCAGTGTTGCCTATGAGAAATCTTCTTATAAAATAACCTGCTTTTTTTTCCGGAATTTTTATAAGATATTTCTTTTCATCCTTGGAGTTCAAAAATTTTACTGGTTTATATATAGATACTGGTCTTTTTAATTCAGCTTACTTGCTACTATATATTCCCTTTCAATACAAGGACTCATACTTTAGCCCACCACAAAGAATGTGTTTTTCACCTGAAAAAATTTCTTTTTTTGTTGATTTCCTTCCATGTCTGTTGTGGAGGTACTTAGTTACCCGAAGCTGTACTATGATTCCTTCCCAGTCCTCTATACTCTCATTTGGAATCTTCTCTGGGAAAATTCTGCCCTGTTTTCTGATTATGTAAAGGTGAGTGCAAATCATACTACTTGCCATTTCATTTTCTGAGCAATTCTTTTCCTGACTTAGAGATATACCTTTCGAAATGTTTCCTCACTTCCCACTCAGTCAATAATCCCAGACAATCTGACTTCAAAGTTCCTTTCTTGAATGAAACTGCACTCTTGTAAGTCATTTGCCTCTCAGACTATCTGTCATATTCATCTTGTTTCCTCCAGCATTTGACAACTTCACACCTTCCCTCATCCCACATTCCTTCTTCAAATGCTCCTACTTCTTGGTTCTCAAAGCTGACAGGATATAGATTCTCTTCTTCCTCCTGACTGCTTTTCTGCCTTCTTCATTGCATCAGTGATCTTCAGACACTGAATGTGCATTTGGCTCCGGGTTCTGCATCAACCTCCTCTCCCTCAGAAATTCCACCCACTTCTATGGATTCAAGTATGGCTCTCAGGTAAACAACTGCCAGTCTTTATCTTACTCCTATAGGCCAATCCACCATTGACAGTACAGTGCCATCTAGGTATTTTGCAAGCAAACAGCATTTTTCCAGTTAACTTTAATCTCTCTTCAAATCTCTTTATTCTGCACACTGTCATACTTTTGCTAGAATATCTTAGCAGGGATACATCTGGCTTAAACAAAGCTATTTTGAAATGGATGTACTTGTCTTTTGATGACTTACAGTTAGATGTATCAACATTGTAACATAGCTCTACCAAACCTCAATTTAAATTTTGGTTTCTTTTTTTGAAGTATGGAATTCAGAACTTTTAGAATTTAGGTGAGGTTTTCACTTTTAAAAAAGCAATATTAATAAAGCAAATTAGGTGCCAAGATGGGTGCTCAGAATGGTAAAATGATGAGAAGACAAGTGATTACTGTCTCAGCATTTATAGTTTAGGGTATGTGAACTACAGGGTAAATGCTTTTTTTTTAACTTTTTAAAAGTAGTTTTATTGAAATATATTCATTCACAGTGTTGTGCATTCATCATCATAAAAATTTTTAGAACAATTCCATTACCCCAAAAAGAAAATCTCCACACACCTCTCAATCCTATGCTTCCCCAGCTACAGGGTAAACTATTATCCATGTGGTACAGCAGTGCTCCAAAATATGTTCACTGAGTGTGATGAGTATGCTACAATGATGGGGGATTTGTTGTGGGAAGAGTGGGGTGGGGAGGTGGGGGGTATATGGGAACCTCATGTGTTTTAATGTTATATTTTTTGAGATGTATGTATCTTCAAAAAAATACAATTTACAAAAATGATGGGGGTGTGGGGGTGGGGAGTGGGTTATATGGGAACCTCTTGTATTTTTCTTTGTGATCTATTAATTGTAATTTCTTAAAAAGTGTTAAAAAATTATAGTTTAGTGTCAGCCTTACTTAGGAAATAAACTTTTGAGTGCCTTTAAATAAAAGACACTTTAGAGAATAAAATCTAGTAATAAAGCTAGGACGAATTCAAGTAATCAAATTTCAATATAGAATTATATATACTATAAGTGCCACACAAATAGATTCTTAATAGAGTCAAGAACTAAGGCTATTAGGCTTTGTGATAATAAATTCCATGTGTCGATGTGGCTAGGTTATGTTTTTCTATTGTTTGTTTGTGCAAACACTAGCTTGACTGTTACTGTGAGAATATTCCATAGACGGATCGATGTCTATAATCAGTTGATGCCATCCATGACTTATTGCATCTACAATCAACAAAGGAGTTTGTCCTCAGCAATGTGCTGAGTCTTCTTATCCACTGGAAGTGTTAACATTGGGGATATTAAAATCCATAATTGAGGATTTCAGAAGAAGAAAGAATTCCTGCCTCTAATTCAGCCAGCCAGGTTCTCCCGGTAATTCAACTTCTTCTTTATGGGAATTTGAGTTTGCATCCTGCCCCATGGAGTTTGAACTTGCCAAAATGCAGGACCATCTTTAGTGGAGTTTCCAGCTTGTGGCCAGCCCTTATGGAATTCAGACTTGGCAGCTACCACAGCTGCATGAGATATTTTCTATAATGAATCTATTTATCTACCTAACGACCTATCATCTCTTGTTGATTCTGTTTTTCTGAAGAAACTGTCAAATACAGTTTGAAAAAAGGAAAATCTCACCTGCACCAAATTTTGTGGTAGCTGTCTTAGAATATGTGGAAATGTCAGGGGCAAAAGAATTAGAAGTTAATTAACTATGGTCTTTATTAAGAAAGGACCAAGGAAAAAAGGGTCAAATCCCTATTTTAGCTCAATATACAGAACTTTCTAACAATTTTTGATCAACTGAAGTACTCAAGCAGTTGATAAGTGACTATAATGAACACTGCAGAGTCAATTCCTACATGAAATTATCTCCGATTCCAAGGAATTGACCATGATTCTTCTCTTCTCCCTTCTCCTCCATTTCCTATCATTTTTCAACTGCAGTCATAGCTCCATCCAAATCATGTTCCAAATCTGTCAACATCCCACCATCTCCACCACTAACACCCTAGTCCACACCATTAGCCTTTACAACTTGGACTATTGCAATAGTTTCGTAACTGGTTTCTCCTTCTCCCCCATTTCTCTTGCTTTCACTCCAGTCTCCATACAGCAGACAGACAGATACTTCAAAAGGTAAAACAGATCTCCTTCTTAAAGTCTTCTATGGCTTCTCAACTCTTAGAATAAAATTAGATTCCTTATCCTGGCTCTTATAAAGAGCCCTGCATAATCTGACCTTGGCCTACATCTTCAACAGTATCTCATCTCCTCGTATAACTCACTATGCTCCAGCAACTCTGGTATTCTTTTAGTTCTTCAAACATACATCATTTATTTATTCTTTGCACTAAGTGATTCCTCTACCTGGGATACTCTTCTGATCTTCACATAGCTGATTCCTTCCTGTTATTCTTATGTAAGCTAAAATTTTGCCTCCTTTTAGAGGCCTTCCCTAACCATTAAATATAAAGTACCTATATGGTCATTCCCTAAGATCCCAGTTTAATTCTCTGCACGAATTTATCACTACATCACTACATATGTAGTGTTTGTTATTTGTTTAATATCTGTATCCACCAACCTACTAAAATGTGAGCTCCATAAGAGTAGGAGTCTTCTCATCTTGTTCATCACTGTATCCAGTGCCTTGCAAGTGACTGAAAACTATGTTGAAAGGAAGGGAGGGAGAGGGGAAAGAGAGAGAATAAGTGGAGAGGTTATTGAAAAATATCAGCATCTTAATATGAAAAATGTGCAGCACTTTACTGCATTTTGGTTTACTTCCTCAGACCTATCTTCCAATTCACAAACTTTTCTTTGGACAGTGTCTGAATTAGCATTTAACACATCTGCTGAATTTTTTATTTCAGTGACAACATGTTTTGTAGTAGTTGTATTTCTTCCATATCTGCCCATTTTCTTTCAGGTTATTCTATTTTTTAAAATATCACATATCTCTTTTATAGCTTAATTCATGATTTTCTATTTCTTCCCCCAAGTTCTTGATGTACTCTTGTGTTATGTCTTATAATTCTTATGCAAGGTCTTTTTACATCCAATAGTTTATTTTAATTATTTTATTATTTTTAAGTTTAATTTTATCAATTTAAATATTTATTTAATCTCTGATGAGCTCTTCCTCAATTTTTTTTCCACTGTGAAACTCCTATAAGGCATTAATGTAAAAGTGTCTTTCCATTGTGGTACACTTCTTACCTTGAGGTTGCTGCACCACAGAAGTATAAATTCATACCTGACACATTTATGGTATATGCTAGTGTTTGGATTTTTCCTGGGTGCCTTTTTTTTCTCCCACCTAAGTTACATTACAAGGCTCCCCCTCATTGTTTTACTGAATCATTGGATAAAATTTTCCTAGTCTCCCTCCTTATAGAAGAGACAGTTGAGACTAATGTAGTTGGATTAATTTTAGTTCCCCAGACCTACAGAGGCTGAGTACATGCTCCTGTTCACACAGCAGCACAACTCCCAATTCTTAGCCATATACAACTTATAACTCTCTGAACAGTTAAAAGTTCTCAGCCTCCCCTTAATATTTTTTCTCTTTCAATTTTATTTGCTACCGTGCTTTTTCGTTATAAATTTCTCTTTCTTTTGTGCTTGACTTATTTTGCTGTCATTACTCTTTATCCAGCATTTCTATGAGTTTCTAGTAGGTCTGGGTTCCGAACACATCAGCTCATTCTGCCATGTTGATAGAATTATTTCCAATGAGTTAGACACTATTAAGTATTTTCTTTCCAATGAGCTATTACTAGTCCCATTTTAGAAATAGAGGCAATGAGGTTTCAAGAGGGTATTTTGTTGTTCATCATTACATAGCTAATAGATATTGGGTCTGTGATTCAAAATATCACATCTAATTCATGCCCCAAGCACAATCTCAAGTATAAGGCAAAATAGTTAATAGGCCCACTAGGATCCCTTTCAAAAAAATTAAGTTGATATCCTTGCTCTTTGCATGGTTTACTTTAATTGTAGCATGCAGTATCATGGTGTTAATCATCGTGCATAGACCAAAATATGATTAATATAGAATCATGCTAATGTATGCTCAGGGTTTTTATAATCTCAGCTGTATGTCTCATCCAACTGTTTTGTAGGTTTTACTTAATACTCCATGGGAAGCAAAATATGCTAACTTAAGAGCCTCACAATGTGAATTGTTATTAAGATACCCTAAAAAAAGTGCAATCTTACAGTGTCATTAACATGAGTTTGGATATCATGGAAATATTTTAATGATAAATAACATACTGCTCTTTCCTTAATGTTTCAACCCTTGGCAACCAGATGCCTTACTAATTTTTCCCTTACGAAAGTTTCATTTACTGAGCATAAACAGAAAATGGATTTATATTTTCAATGAGGCCTTTAAAAGCATGAGTACTAGGCCACAATAGATTCACTGTGGAAGAGGCACATAAAAAAAAAAAAATCAGAGAAATTTATGTACTTCATCCCATAAATTACTGAGACTGAAAAAGCACTAATTTTGGTTTCCTGTACAGACCTTAAAAATTTTCTGGCTCCAGTTTTTAAAAAAGAACAAAATTCTCATAACAGTACTCAATTCTTCTTAGTAAATGGCTGAGAAAGAGCTGAACTCCTTTACAAGGCAAGCAATCTGTTAATTACTCAAAAAGGTCACAACTGAATCATACAAAAACTGAATTTTTCTGTGTTATAGTGCTCTGTTTTTCTCAAACCTTATATTTTCAGAGAACCAGTATTTCCCACTATCCAAAACACTAGATTGACCTCAAAAAACAAGTCCAGAAAAATATCCTTCTAGATATTAAAAATGAAACATGATGTTTCAATGCCAAATGATGTTTGACATTTAAGAATGATTTTTGTGTAGCAAAAAAGGGTCATTGTCCAAAAAGCCAATATTCAAACTTTCCCAGAAACAAATTCACAAATGAAAAGACATCACCAGCTAAAACAGTAATTACTATTCATAAACTTTTTTGCAAACACCACTGAAATTAGTGAAGTTAAATGGCCAGATTAAGCAGAAATGCTTCATCAATTCTCATTTCACTTTTCCATCACTGCTGAATCAGGTTTGATCGCTCTGCAAATGTACATTTTCTCTTTAACTGCTAAACCTCCCTTTCTGGCAGCCTCCTCTAAAGAAAGAAAGCATCTTATGAATGTACTCAGAGCGTTTCACAGAATTTAGTGACTTAGGCATTTAAATATAATTTTTAAATTTTTTTAAAAAGATACTTAGATTACATAAATGATACATAAAAAATACAGGGGATTCCCATATGCCCTGCCTCCAACCCATTCCACATTTTCTCACATTGACAACAGCCTTCATTAGTGTGGTGCATTTGTTAAAATTGATGAACACACTTTGGAGCATTGTCACTAATTGTGGATTATAGTTTACATTGTATTTTGCACTTTCTCCTGTGCAATTTTGCAAGTTATGACAAGATATATAGTGGCTTGTATCTGTCATTGCAATGTCAATCAGGACAATTCCCAAGTCCCGAAAATGTCCCCATATTACCCCTGTTTTTCTGGACTAGAGTAGACTTACTGCTATTCTAGTATAGACTTATTGTGATTCTAGCAATGAAAGAACTTTTATCATTGATGTGGAGGCAGTGGCCACTGGAGGTTCTGATTTAGGCATTTAAAGTAGGTTAGTTACTCCTTGTATTGGCCTCAGCCCTCTAATTCTCATGCTGATTCTACAAAAGCGGTTTCCAAGCTCCAAGCAGCAGATTGTTTGGAAAAGGGTTTTCAAAAGTATTTAAGTTCCACCCTGAGATTAACTAGTAAGATATCAAAAGCACAGGGCTGAGTTACCATGAAATGATCATATGAACATAAACTGAGAACTCACAGAAATGTGTCATTTTCTTCTTTCTGCTCTTAAGTGGGGACACCAATATTTTTTAAGTCCCTACTGTACCACTATCCTTTGCTAGAATGATGGCATTTGTTACCTTATTTATACTTGGGGGAAATAAGAGTTCTTAAATGCCTCATCCCTAATGTAGAGGCAAAAAAGTGAAACATAAAATATAGTGTCTAGTTTTATGATAAATTAGGGAATTGGAATGCAAAATCAGGTTTGTCTGTATTCAAGGCCCATATTCTTTGTTCTTCCATACTAAAAGCCAACACATAAAGGCAGGGTATTCTTCCCCCATGTAAAAGTAATCCATGTTCATTTTAGAAAATATAGGATGCTAGAAAAAAAAATTAAATGTATTCCCACTCCACTACCAAAAAACTTTTACTAACCATTTGGTATATTATATTCCAAGTTTTGTATTTTCTGTGGGTGGGGGAAAAAGATCTATGCAATAGAATGCTATGAGGTACTTTTGAGAACTTGTACCAGGAGTCTACCTAGTAGTGCAAAAATTTCACCACTAAAAACAAGTACTGAATTAAAGTGTCAAATTTCTCCCAGAAACAAAAGAGGCAACTTTTACCCTTGAGAGTCATCCCAAGCTACGGTTATTGACAGACTGTCTTTTCCAAAAGAATAAATAGAAGAGGACACAGGAGAGTCACCTTTAAAGTTAGGGAAGACTGAAACATTTCCTGACTGGATGTCTGATTAATCACCTGGCTTGTTTGCCAGCTCAGGTTTTGTCAGATGGAGAGGGAAGGGTGCAGACAGCAGATGCTTGGATAATGTGATCATGTGAAGTACAAATACAGGAGTGAGTTAGTTTCTGCAGGGAGGAAAAGATGAGGATACTGGTAACTTTGAGAGAAAGGGATTTAGAAGTATTAAAAATGATATACTCTCTCAGCAATCAGGAAGTCACAACAGGGAATTACTTTCACAAGTTTATGACTGTTCTTTGAATTTAAGGTGAGAGTAAAACAT
Organism: Dasypus novemcinctus; assembly: GCF_030445035.2. Lineage (NCBI taxonomy): Eukaryota > Metazoa > Chordata > Mammalia > Cingulata > Dasypodidae > Dasypus > Dasypus novemcinctus. The sequence continues at coordinate 40,197,300 of NC_080683.1, read as the reverse complement.
CATCATGGAAATGTTCACCAAGGAGTTAGAAATATGGACTAAGTATGTCTAGAGGATGACATATGCTTACCTGAGTTTTACTGTGATGGAGGAAATAAGGTTTCTTATTTCCTATAAAGGAAATAAGAATCACAAGCAGCTGATGCATGTTCTTCACAAAAGCCATGATCAGGTCCCAACCCCTGGTCCTATGGGTGTTAAATCATTGGTAAATAGGCCTTTTCAAGATGTGTTAGTTAAGGTGTGCCTAAATTGAATGAGGGTGGGCCTTAATGAAGTCCTTATAAGCAAAGCGAACTGGACATGGAAGGAGAAAAGCCACAGGGACCAGTCACGAGTTGGAAGTCAAAGTACTGCCATATGTACTGCCATTAGATGAAAAGCCAAAGAATCCCAAAGATTGCAGGCCAGCCAGAAGATAGCAACCCTCAGGGGAACCCATCTTCTACCCTTGGAAAACTTAAGCCAATAAATTTCTATTGTTAAACCAACTCATTGTATGGTATTGATTTTTATCAGCTAGACACATAAAATAGTGCACATTTGGGGTTGGTAGGGGAAAGAGAAAATTTGAAATAAGACACAACAGGAACTGCAAAAGTAGACAGAGAGGGCCAGCCAAGACACATTCAACAAATGAAGGAATGATTTTGGGAGTTCAGATGGTTACTAGACTTGGAAATTAGTTAATCATTGGTGATCCTCAAGTAGCAAAAGGATAAATGAAGAAATTGTTACAAACAGAAAGACCTTATAATTGATCACAGAGAAAGCCAATAGATGTTTCTTTGTAAAGATGACTGGAAAACTCTAGAAAATTCAAGTAAGAGCTAAAAATAAATGTAAACATTAAAAGATCAATAGATAATTACATGTTTTAGTTATTTATTATTGAAGAGATTACATTTGTACAAATAATATCTCATTGAAATGAATAATTTTCAGAAAAAATGACAAATAGTAATTCAAGAAGTAGAGAACTAATTAACCAATAAACAAAGAAGAAAAATGTTATTAATGAACTAATGTGAGGACCAGATTCTATGACTTAAACATTCATAGTGTAGATTTTTGCTGATATATACATGTTATAGATCTTGAATAAGATGAAAATTACACAATTTTTCATGAAATTAAAATAACATGGGTAACAAATCTGGCAAAGATGGTTAGAAATGAAAATCAAAAAGCAACATTATTTATATGGAAACCCTAAATATAATACAAGGGTGAAATTAAGGGTGCTTGAGAAAAAAAATCTCTCATAATGAAGTAGTACCCATTTGAGGAATTCAGATTTGTTCTTAATATTGAGAAACCAATGGGGAAAATATCATTTCAGTAGATCTAGAAAAGTCTGAAATGTATTAACCATTTGTAATTAAAATTATTTTCAAATCAGGAAATGTCAATAAGATTAGGAATGACAACAAAACAACAAAAGTCTCAAACCATTATTATACTTAGTGATGAAACTTTAGAGGCATTCTCATAAGAAAAAGTAGGAAACCAGGATGTCCATGATAACAATGATTATTCAACACTGTTTTAGAAGTAGATATGTGTATTTAAGGGGAGAGTAGGTGGCAAGAAAATAGAAACAGTGTCAAATTCTTTAACTCTGTAATTTTGACTGTGAAAAGGAAGGAGGAAATTAGGAAAATAGCTAGAGGAAAGAGTGTGAATATTTGGGAAACTTTTCAACCCAATTTACCAAACTCATTTATAGCTTGAAGACAATCAAGGAACTGCTGGGAAGCAAGGAGACAGGGATGATCATCACTTCTGCTCAGTGCTATGGAATGACAAGTCTGAAGATGGAGGTCATGGGCCAGCCTGCAGCAGGTAGGCTCTGAAGTAGGACACGGGTAATTGTCTGCCTGACCAGCCAAGCCGAAAAGGAAGACTGCTGGAGTTGCTGTCACTGCTATTGTAATTATAATAGATTACAGCATAATTTGCTGTGAAATAAATCTATTCCCAAGTAATTTTATACTTTAATCCACAAAAAGCAAGTGATGGGGAGGAATAAAGAGATGCGTCATATAATAGGGAATATAATTAACTTATTATTAATTGTTCTTAATGCCAGAGGCTCAGGAAAAGGCTTTGTGGAGTTCATGACAGCTGGAGAAAGGATGAAATAATGTGCTTTACATCATTAACAAAACAAACCTGAGAATTAATTAGAAGATGCTCCTATGTGAACACTAAATATTTGTTTTTCATCTTTAGGAACAGAGTGTTAATAAACTGCAACATGGCTTTGGACCTGCTACATGGGACTATTAATAAAGCTATAAATACTTACCCAATGATGCTGTAGGTTGGCTAGATAATGTAAGATACAGGAGACAGCACCAAAGACCTAAATATACAGTTTCTTCTTTATGATTTCCTCCAATATGAGCCAAAGTTGGCTGTCTACACACAAAGATCATGACTATCTTGATAAATGAAGTGAAATTCAATTCTCTTGCAACATCTTCAGTTTTACAAACCTGCCTCATTTTAAATTAGGAATCCTAAATTATGGAAAGAATGACTTTGGGGACTTAGTTTCAGTAACTGAAACAGGATCATTGAGAAGAGATGTGAAAAGCAGAAAGTCAAAAGTGGTTGGTGCTGGGATCGGTGTATGCTCTGGAGACTTGAATCTCTGGATTGTCTATGTGCCAGCTGGGCCCCGAGACTCAGTAGAGTTGCAACACCTACTGTCCGATTCATTGGACTTACCAGGTCAGCTAACAGGGGGCTGAGGATGGTCAACAACCATACGAGGGAACTGATTAAGTCTACAATACAAGCAGGAGAAATCCATCCATCAGCCACGTGGGATCTAAGCCCCCTCTTGATTTAGAGGTGGAGTGGACTTCACAATCCCCGGGTCCTCAGGATAGAGGAATAAAATATGTATTAGGGTGGACTTACTGGTATTCTACTATAGAAATATCGTGACTCTAGCAATGGAATAAATTATATCATTGATGAGGAGACAATGGTCATGGGATTTGCTGAAAGCAGGGAGAGGGAAAAGGAGGTGTGCTATGGGGACATTTTTAGGACTTGGAGTTGTCCTGAATGATATTGAAGGGACAGGTCCAGGACATTATGTATCCTTCCATAACCCACCAAATAAACTGGAATAGAGTATAAAGCCACACCATAAACTATAATTCATGCTGTGTAGCAGTGGTCCAAAAGGTACTCATCAAATGCAATGAATGTACCACAGTAAAGAAAGAAGTTGTTGATTTGGGAGGAGTGGGGCTGTGGGGAGAGGGTTATATGGGAACCTCTTTTCTTTTTTAATGTAACATTTTGTTTGTTCTATGTATCTTTTTAAAAAAATGTTTCTGGATTTCCAGGGTGGAAGCATATCCATGGAAACCCTAAATGTCTAGGAATAAGCAAAAATTAATTTAGGATTCAGCCAAAATAGAGTATTATGCAAACATTAAAATATGAAGCATATTTGTGTGTTTTGACTTGGAAGGCTCTCCAAGATATATTAGTAAGTGAAAAAAGAAAGCATCAGATAAGTGTACATGATTCCATTTATTCAAAACCTTCACCAAACATGTGGACATGTGATTTAGAAATATTTCAGGTCAATTACAGCAAATGTTAACATTGCCTACCTCTTTTTAGTGAAGACAGGCAGGTACGTAGTTAATACATTCTTGAACTTCTTGGGGCTTTTACAATGAACATGTATCCATTATTAGCTTAGGTAATAAAAATAAATGCCTGGCATGTAATATTTTTAAAAAGTCTATGGGGAAACGGACTTTGGCCCAGTGGTTAGGGCGTCCGTCTACCATATGGGAGGTCCGCGGTTCAAACCCCGGGCCTCCTTGACCCGTGTGGAGCTGGCCATGCGCAGTGCTGATGCGCGCAAGGAGTGCCGTGCCACGCAAGGGTGTCCCCCGCGTGGGGGAGCCCCACGCGCAAGGAGTGCGCCCATGAGGAAAGCCGCCCAGCGTGAAAAGAAAGAGCAACCTGCCCAGGAATGGTGCCGCCCACACTTCCCGTGCCGCTGATGACAACAGAAGCGGACAAAGAAACAAGACCCAGCAAACACCAAGACAGACAACCAGGGGAGGGGGGGAAATTAAATAAATAAATAAATCTTAAAAAAAAAAAAAAATACAAAGTCTATGGATTACAAACAAAAAAGTTTAGTCAATGCCAGGAAGATTAAGAAGGGTCCTCATCCTTGTAAATCTACATAAATGTATTAGAGGATTATGTGCTTTAAAAGCAACTTTAAACTTTAAGTTGCTTTGAACTTGGAACATACAGGGAAATGATTAAAAGATGTGCTTTAACTGAAGAGAGAAGTTCTTACAATAGGAGACTTGCATTCCCACTGTTCATCTCATAATACTTCCTTGGCTTTGTGTACAGTGTAGACATTTATTTGAATCACAGCTAATTCGATTTTGCAATCAAAATATGATAAAATGCTGGTCAGTTGAGTCCCATGTGATGTCCACAGGCATTGCCATTTGCATTATTCTGTTTCTAACATAGTATTTGTCCCTAGAGTGATATATTCACACAACTTTTTTTGAAATGTCACATAAAAAATTAATACTCTCATGTTTGGATGGTATCTTTCTTTAGTTTTAATAATTAGAAAGTATCACATGTGGTCTAAGGAGAGCAGTAGGCACAGAGAGCCTGGCTTGTGGCTAAGTTGTGTGTGATGCTGAAAATACAAAACTAGAAACCTGATGTTTTCACAGAAGAATGATACTCCAATAATGCCAGCCAATAAGTCCTGCCACTTAACCTTTGCCCTATTTCTTACTTCCTTTCATTTTCAAAATTTTAGAATGTTGTATGCCAATATTTCCAAAACTTTAGTTTGCATAAGAAATTCTTGGTCATTTTTTTTTTTTAAAGGATACCAGGATTCAGACTTGTTGAGTCAGAATCTATGGGAGATGGCCCCAGGAATACACATTTTAACAGGAGCCAGGTGTTTATACAGCAGACCTCTATCTATTTCTTACCTCCCATTGCACAGTTACCCCTCCTCAAAAGCATGTGTCAACCAGCATAAACAGTTCACAGAAGTATTTGGTTTGGCTTGCACCACATCTTAAAGATCATGAAATTTCATTGATATCTACATTTCTGACCTTCCTTTAAATATCTGAAGATCTGGCAATGGAAGACAGCCTTCTTGTATGGAAATAAAATAGCTTTAGACTAGTCATACACTCTCCATTTCATCATTGCTCCTTCCCCCCCCCCCCCACACTAATCCTTAAACACTTTTCTTAACACTTTCACTAATTAATTTTAAGCTTTGGGATTTCTTTTGCCTACATTTAATCGAGTTATCTCATCTCATAACATAAATCTAATAATGACTTTCAGACTGAAATTCTGCAAAGTACTCCTTAAATATATCATTATGTGCTACATATGCTAAGTAAATTACTTAGTTTGATTCATTACAATGTTATTGAAAGTTCAGTAAAATTTCTTTAGGTTGAATAAGCAGGATATTTAACTACTACTTTTAGGGTTCTGTACTTGATGTTATCAGTTGATAGTATTACTATTATTTCAAGTTCAAAATAGCAGTAGTTTGATTGCAGCCATCCTAATTAAGTAGAATTTCTTTTAAAAATTCATAATGGGTTATTAGGTTATTAGCTTTTATATGTTTAAATCTGATCCCTGGAACTATAAATATATACTAAGGCAAATAAATAATGTCTTAGATTATAATGCTTTCAAATATTATCATTAAATCTGTAATCTTGTTCTATTCATTAAGAAATATGTTGTCAGTACTTTCATGGTGATTTTTCATTAAAAGAGAGATCATTTCGACCATTTCTTGATTGGAAGTAATAAGACATTTAGATAAACAATAGTGTGTAATCTTTTTTTTTTAAATCCTGAAACTTTAATTTTGGGCTGTCATATCTGTTATGTGCTGTCATCATTTATCATTGTACATTTCTTACAAAGTTGCTCCTTGCCTCCCCTAATAATTTAACTTCTTTTCAAAAAAGATTTACTTTATGATTAGATCACTGTGTCTGTTGCTAATGGGCTCAAGTCAGAAGTGTAAATTACGGCCTGGCTATTTATTAAAAATCTCAGTCCTATAGTAAATAAATTTAAATATCCATACTTTGTCAGAAGATGTGAAGTGGTATTTGCTTTCATATTGCATCTTCAGAGACCCTTCCCATAAATCAGAGATTTGATAATGGGATGCTCCTTCCTATTAATTTAAAAATTATGTAAAAAGCATATGATATAAGGTTTGAGAATTGACAGTGGTAGTTGCAAGATCATTAGGTAGAATTTTTTTCAGTTTATCATTCAGTAGAATAAGACTGACTGGTGTGATTATATCTAGTGAGTAGTTTTTCTCCCCACTTTTACAGCATGTAATATTCTCCCTCAAGGTCTTATTTGAACAAGATTTCAGGCTCTAACATGGCTTCTTTCAAGATGATCATACAACTAAGCATATAATCACAAATTTGGCATTGAAATCCAATCAAACAGGATTTTAGGCAGTTTTAAAATTTTTCATTATTAATTTTTTGTATTTTCTTCTTTCTAACACATTAAACCTTAGAAAAGTACTCTACTGAGATGTAATACCTAGTATTATTATTGCTATATTTATTATTCATATTTAACTCTTTAGTCCATGTCATCTACAGTTTGGTATAGAGTTACTATAATAACTATATAAGAATGACAGAAGTATATTATCTAAGGGATAATTTTATTTTTCACAATTTATTTTTAGAAAGTTTCCTAAAATTAAGTCATGGGTAGCTGTCACTTAATTTTTTCAAACACTTTTTATCTTAGATTAGTTTTAGACTTACAGAAAGATTAGGAAGATAATACAGACCATTCTCACATGCTCACACCCAGGTTCCTCTATTGTAAATACCTCACAGAATGGCACATTTGACACCATAATGAACCAATATTGATACAATATTATTAACTAAAGTCCAAATTTTATTCAGATTTCCTTCAGTTTTTCCAATGTCTTATTTCTGTTTCAGGATCCCAACCAGGGTTTATATTCCATTTAGACATGATGGCTCCTTAGGCTCCTCTAGGCCATCACAGTTTATCAGACTTTCCTTGATTTAAAAAAAATATATATATATATATTTTTATTTTTTAAAAAGATACTTAGATTACACAAAATGTTACACACAAAAATATAAGGGATTCCCATATACTCCATTCCCCATACCTCCCACCCTTCCCCACATTAACAACTTCTTTCCTTAGTGTGGTACATTCACTGTAATTGTTGAACACATGTGGAGTATTGCCACACAACATGGATTATAGTTTAGTTTAGTATAGTTTAGTATAGATTGTAGTTTACACACTCTCCCATTCAATTCTATACGTTATTGCAGAATATATAATGCCCCATCAGTCACTGCAATGCCATTCAGGACAATTCCAAGTCCCAAAATGCCCCTATATTATACTTCCTTTTCCCTCTTTCTGCCTTCAGCACCTCCAGTGGCCACTGTCTCCACATCAATGATATAATTTCTTCCATTGCTAGAATCCCAATAATTCTACAGTAGAATACCAGTAAGTTCACTCTAGTCCATGGTTTATTTCCCAATCCTGAGGATTCCAGGATGGTGATGCCCACTCCACCTCTAATTGAGGGGGGGGGCCTCAATCCCATATGGCTTATGGATGGGACTTTCTAGCTTGCAGTTGTAGATTCTCTTGGTTCCTTGGTATTTGAACCTATATTTTGCTTGAGTTGGTAGGTGTATATCCAAGAGACTAGACTCTATGGGTTGTCTATATGTCAGCTTCTCCCTGAGACTCAGTGAAGTTGCAACACCTATTTTCCTTGATTTTTATGACCTTGACAGTTTGGAGGAGTCCTGCTCAGCTATTTGTAGAAAGTTCCTCATTTGTCATTGTCTAATATTTTTCTTATGATTAGACCTGGGTTATGAGATTGGTGAGAAAGACCACAGTGATAAAGGGCCATTTTCATAACACTGAAGCAAGGGTATAAACTATCAACATGATTCATCACTGTTGATGTTTAACCTTGATCATCTGGCTGAAAAAAGGTTTGATTCATTTCTCCAATGTATTCTTTTTTTCCTCTTTCCATACTGTGTTCTCAGGAAGAAAGTCGCAAGCCCAACCCACACTTTCAGGTTGGGTTTTATGTTCCACCTCCATGAAGACAGATCAATCAATTTATAAAGTTGTGCCTGAAATAACTTTTCTCTTAAAGCAAACTCTGTAGCTTTGCTATAATGCATTTCTCAGCATTTCTCATATTAGACAGACTAAATATGAAATACTGTTGTTTCACAATAAAATCTTCAATTCCTCTTCTTCCTTCAATCCTTTTTCCACTTTAAAATACTTAGTAAGAGATCCGATGTTCAACTGCTATTTCCATTCTTATCCCTCTTCCTAATTCTTCCTTTGCCCACAAAGTTTATGCTTGCCAGGCAAGAAACGTGTTGGTGTCAGTGAAACTTAACATACGTACTTGATTTTACTGTTGCTTAATTAAGGCAGGAAGGTTACAGTTTGGAAAAGATATAGTCAATTAAAAAGAGAAGAAATGGTGTTTGAGTAAAGAAAAATTCTCAGCATTTTCTGCTTCCTGTGGTAACATTGAAATTGTGACTTTTGAAAGTTCTTCAGTTAATTATTTTTCTCTGTTTTTGTACAATAGGAGAGCAATCTCAAGCAGAGCAAGGAGCAGAGAAATATTTGCACTACTTTATGACAATGTCTCTGACCACGGTCCCGAAGTCATTTGGATATTTCACTTGGTCTTCCAGGGAAATGGTGTAGATCAGGACATATAGGGCATTTAGAAAGGAGTTTTTTTATATTTTGTGAAAACTCTGTGATTATTAGCCATCAAGTTAAGAAGTTCTAAGACAAATACAGCTATCAAAGATTACTTGTACTACTGTTCTCCTATTCATTTTTAAATGTATATGTTCCTCTTAAGGAAAGCTACAAGTTCCATTAATCTTTTAAATCCACAAGAAGGACATATTAACCTTGTTTTTGGCTCTTGTTCTTACATCAGAAATTTAAGTTCTCCCTGTGATATTGCCCATACAAAGAAATCCCACAACAATTTGTTTTTCCTCCTGCCCTCTGCTCCATTAGTTTTTTTTTAAGTGGTTTTGTTGAGATATAATCACAGACCATACAATCTATGCAAAGTGTACAATCAGTGGCTCTCAGTATAATCAGAGTTGTGCATTCACCACCACAATATTTTTAAAAACATTTTCATTATTCCAGAAAGGAAAACCCCTACACTTTAGCAGTCACCTGTCAATCTCTCGATCTTTCCCCAGCCTTATATAATCAATAATATAATTCTGTTTCTAAAGATTTATTTACATTAAAATATTAATTTACATTAATATAATTTATTTACATTAATATATTATACAAATGGAATTACACCATATGTGGAACTTTGTGTCTGATTTCTTTCACTTAGCAAAGTGTGTTTTTTTAATTATTGTATTTTTTTAATTAGAGAAGATGTAGGTTTATATAAAAGCCATATTAGAAATATAACATTCTCATATACCAATGCATGATTGTTTAGTAAACACACAAATGATGTCAACCTAACTTTTCTTAATTAAAAACAAAGACACTTAGCCTTGTGTGGTACCTTTGTTATAAATGATGAAAGACTACTAAAATATTACTTTTATCTACAGTCCACAGATTACATTAGGTATATTTTCTCCCATACGCTACGCTATTGTTAAAACCTTGTAATAGTGATATACATTTTTTAGATTTTCTGAGAAAACATTCCAATATTTATAATATTATCCACAGTCATTATCCACAACAGGGTTCACTGTGTGTTGTATAGCCCCATGTTTTATCTTCTGCTTTACTTCTAATGACATGCAGGATCCTAAACATCGCCTTTCAAACACATGCACATGTATTAGTCTCCAGTTAATTACTCACAATAACGTCCTCCCATCACCTCTATCTATTTCCAAACATTTACAGCCAAAAGAATTAGATATTTTGCACAAATTAAGCATCAGCTCCCCATTCCCTACTTCATTCTATCTCCTGGTAACCAATATTCTAGATTCTAACTCCATTAATTTGCTTTTTTAATTAGGTCATATTAGTGAGATCATATAATATTTGTCCTTTTGTGTTTGGCTCAACATAAGGTCCTCAAGGTTCACCCATGTTGTTGCATACATCAGGACTTCATTCCTTCTTACAGCTGAGTAATATTCCATCATTTGTATATACCACATTTTGTTCATCCATTTATTGGTTGATGGATACTTGGGTTACTTCATCTTTTAGCAATTGTGAATATTGCTGGTAGGAACATAGGTGTGCAAATGTTTGTTTGATTTCCTGTTTTCAGTTCTTCTGGGTATATACCTAGCAGTAGGATTTCTGGATCATATGGCAATTCTGTACTTAGCTTCCTGAGTAAGAGCCAAACTGTCTTCCATATAGGCTGCTCCATTTTACATTTTCACCAGCATTGCTCCATAAAGTGTTTTTTTTTTTAGGTACAGGGATCCGGGATTGAATCCAGGACCTCATATGTGGAAAGCCAGCGTTCAACCATAGAGTCACCTTGGTTTCACTGAGTTGGGTTTTTTTGTTTGTTTTGCTTGTTGTTTGTCTTTTTTTTTCAGGAGGCACTGGGAAACTATCCCGGGAACCCCCCTCCATGTAGCAGGTGGGTGCTCAACTGAGCCACATCTGTTCCCTCCATACATTTTTAATAATAATCATATATTTTTGTACAACATATTAATTTGATTTTTTAGGTCATGTCTGCAAGTGCAGATCAGTTATGTGAATAAAATGAAATGCAAAAATATGTACAATGTTTACCATTCAGGAGAAAAATGATGTCACCTAAATTCATAGGCCCCAACCCTAGGCCTTCTGATTCTATGGATTTGTTAAAGGTCTTGGTATATGTTTTGTTTTAACAAGTTCTTTAGGTGACTCTGTTCATCAGGAAACACTGGGAACTACTAATCTTAATAATAGGCACACTAATACAGATATCCCTTACTAAAATCAAGTTTTGAGATAGCCTAAACTGATATTTACATATTAGAGTTTTAAGATATAAACAATTTTCATATCTGAAGGGTTCAGTTTATAACACTTAACCAAGAACACCCAACAAATACTCTTCCTCTTCCACAGACACATGGGCAGATATATGAAATAATAAACAAGCGAGATCTGTTCAATTTAACTCTCTTGGTGAAACACCAAGATCCAGAAAGATGTCCTTTTAAACATTACACTTTGCAAAAAAAATCATGTATGTTAAATATACATTTATCAGGATTTGAAAAAATAAATAAAAGGGAAATTCAAGTAAAAATTACATTATATTTCAAGTCAGTAAGAGTTGTTTCAAAGATTTGAAAAGGAGGCATAATCTGCATTAACATTGAATTCAGAAAAAAAAATCAGTCTCAGCAGACTGAGCAGATTGTGAAGCCAAGGGAATAATTCTTGTATGACTGAAAAAGGGATTCCCGAGAAGAGTCACTTCTCGAACAGAATTATTATGCTAATGAGTATGGTCTAGTTCAGAAGACTATGCCTTCTAGAATTGTTGTTTACTCTCTTTAAAAATATATATGTTTTTTCCATTAACTTCCTCCGTCTATGTGATCTTGATTTTGACAATAGCAGATTTTTCCCAGACATGATGCGTTTCAATAACCTAAAACCTATATTTGGTTAGGGATTACCACATGATAATTGGATCCAGTGTGATTATACACACTGAACACTGAAAAAATATGTTAATCCACAGAGCTAGTAGATTAATAGTTATGTGAAGTAATAAATTAAGCTTGTATTTTAACTCTTACAATTTGAAGTGAAATGTTTATGCCAAAATTACTGGGGCACACCACGTTCCTTATAGCCATTTGAATTCTGAGATCAGAATGAGTTAGTGGGGAAGCAGACTTGGCCCAGTGGATAGGGCATCCACCTACCCAAACCCCGGGCCTCCTTGACCTGTGTGCAGCTGGCCCATGCACACTGCTGATGCATGCAAGGAGTGCCCTGCCACGCAGGGGTGTTCCCCACGTAGGGGTGTCCCCCGTGTAGGGGCATCCCCCGTATAGGGGAGGCCCAAGTGCACGGAGTGTGCCCTGCAAGGAGAGCCACCCAGTGCAAAAGAAAGTGCAGCCTGCCCAAGAATGGTGCCGCACACAAGGAGAGCCCATGCGACAAAAAGAAGCACAGATTCCTGGTGCCGCTGGTAAGGATAGAAGTGGTCACAGAAGAACACACAGAGAATGGACACAGAGAGCAGACAACAGGGGGAGAAGGCGGGGGGGGGGGGGGGAGAGAAGAGAAGTAATTAAAAAATAAATCTTTGAAAAAAAAAGATTGAGTTAGTGTTTTGACTGTGCTATATAAATAATTACTTCATCTGCATTTCACGGTCCATTAATGTCATTTTTTTTTCATTCCAACCAATCCATCTGTGTATACAACATGAGTTCACAAGGTAATTATTTACTTTCTAACACGCCCTTTTGGGAAAGGGAGGCAGATGAAGGAAAGACATGTTGTCTTTTGAAGACTCATGGCACAGTTTTTGCCACGTGGGAGGCATCTGTAATTTTTTCTTCAATTCTCTACCCAGGAAGGTATAGCCTAGCAGCAAAATAATGACATAAACATTGTAACTCAGTACAGGAGTCCTTCTCCAAGGTAGACCTTCTGAAAGTATGACATTTATGCCAGAAAAACCTTACATAGTTCATACACGTCCCACATTTTATGTCCCAAGGCATCATTCAGAACTCTAAAACACATTATCCAGGAAACAATGTATTTCTACATGGGGAAGTTTTGGTGTTATCAAATTTAATAGACACCACCTGCTAAGCAATGGAGCTATCTGTTGTATATGATCTATTCCCATTTAAGAACTTGTACAATTTTAAAACTGACTTCTGGTGTCACTTAGTCGGATATGGACTAAAGTTCTGAGGAAGGAAGATATATAAGTAGTTGAAAAGAGTTAGAATTAGAATCTTCTGTTTAAATTCCAACTTTATTTCCCAGGCCTTTGATATTTATGAAGACTACACATAGGTATAAAAATTAAGTACATGAAATTTAATATTTTAACCTAGATTGGAAATAAACCGAGCATTTATTAACCTCATACTTTTACCTGAGATAAAGCCTGCGTGATTCATACTAGCATATTCTACTACAGTATTTCTTTCGTTTTTCTTTCCTTTCTTCCTTCTTTCCTGTTCTTTCCTTTTCCTTTATTTTATTTTTTATTTTAAAAACATTCATAGCAATAGAATAGGAAACACACCACTGAAAAATATAACTGGTTGTCCAAAAGATGGTTTTTCTTTATCAATAGATAATCATCCTCATTTTAAATGCTAATGAAAAACACTGGCTTTCATATATGCATTTCTTTTTAATGTGTATTTTTAAAGATATATCTGGTTTTAATATACAGAGACCTTTTCTATTAAAAATTAACACTCCTAGTGAAATAAAATTTCATTAAAACCATTATTCTCCAGTTAAGCAATGAAAGCAGTTCAACAGAACACCTGCTTTATTTTGCTGATACAATGAAAGTAACAACTTTTTTTCTGGGTAATTAATTGGTGATTATTTCTCATTTATATATTTCTAAGCAATAGCAGATTCTTTCTTTTTCTCTAGTAAACTGCCAGTCAGAGAAACAGAGGTTTTATTTTATTTTGTTTTCTACACGCTAATCATCATGCTTTCTACCTTCCATTAAATGACAATTGCAAAAAATACCATGAGCAAAAAATTTTTCTATGCTTTCAAGGGTTCTAGAAGCTCAAAGAACTCAGAGGCAAACGTTGGAGGAGTAGCTAAGAAACAAAACTTTCCTCTAGTCTAAGAAGAAGCTGAGAGGAACTATACAGGCTGAAAACTCTACATGTGAGGCTATTTTATAAAGTACAAAAATTATGGACTTTCTTCCTCACTAAATACCATGTAAATTGTGTCTTTCAACTGACAGTTTTTAATTTCTTCTGTTTTAATGGATTTTTTCAGATATATGTTTCACCAATCAATTTGTACAGTTTCTCTGTGTAATTGCCAAAATGTACTAATTTAAACAACAACAAAAATATCTTTATGGAAACTCCTGATTAGCCATGACATATTCTTTGCTCAACTGGTATTTTTGGTATTTGATCAAAACCCAATAAATACTTATCGTGTACAAGTCATATGTAAGGTATTTTGACAGATATGAGAAATATATGATGCAAGGATCCCTGCCCTTAGGGAATTTATAATCCAGTAAAGGAGGCTAAAGGAAACAGTAAACAAAGACAAATTATAATCTGTGGCCTAAAGGAAACAAATTGGGTGATGAGTTGAGTAATTATAAGGGTGTCCTGTTTCATTGGGAAAAGGAATGCACAGGAAGATCTTTTAAGGAGAGTTCTGAAAGATGAAAAGAAGTGAACACTGTAAAGAGCAGGGAGAATGGAGGAAAGCATTAGAAAAAGAAGAACAAAGGCCTTGGCCAGGAAAACATTCAATTTTTTTTTGCAAATCAGAGGTTCATGTGGCTAGGGCTTAGGCATTCAGTAAGAGTGAGCTTGGTGACACCACATTATTGACAGCGAAAAGTTCCTGCAGAATTTCAAAAGGAACAAGAACATATTCCAGTTTATATTTTGGTGATTAAGTGGAAAAGCGATTACAGTGAGACAAAATGTTTTCAAAATCTTTGTAACTAAACTGATCAATACAGTAGCCACTGATGACATGTGGCTATTAAAATTTAAATTAATTAAAATTAAATAAATCACAAAATTCTGTTTCTCAATAGCCATGCATGGCTGCTTGACTCTAACTGGACAGCACAGGTAGAGACCATTTCCATAGTGCAGGGACAGTGTCCCGGGCAGTATTGATCTGGAATATCACCCATATCTTCTTGGCCACCTCTCTTCAGATCCTCCACCTTTCTGCAGATTCTGCCTGCAGTAAGATCATCCGTGGCTTCCTCTTCCTCATTCGTAGCCTTCCTCACTCTTCTGCCTCTTTCCCTAGCAGCTCCTGCTTTTCTTCCTCCTCTCCAGACACAGTTTTCCAACAGCCTGTTGTACAACTTCATAGAGCTCTTACAACAGCAACTTAAACTCAAGACAACCAAAAGTGTTTTTGTTTTAGCCATGACCAGTAACTGCTCCCTGAACCCTCTACTTCTATTATTGGCACTACCAATCTGTTAGGCAGTCACCTGGGCTCCTTCCTTCTCATTCAGGCAGGTATTCAATCAGTTACTTAATCATACAGAATCTATCTTTATGCTTCTTACATCATTTTCATTTCCAATATTGCCTAATTAATTTTTGTCTAGGTTATTTTTACAATTTATCTAATAAAATTCATCCCAAATCAGCAATGATTGGTAAATTAGTCTTCTTAAACTAGTCAAGCACCACAAAGATACATATTGCTTTGTCAGTACTGCTCTATAAAAAATGTTAGATTTCCAATTTTATTGTTTCTTACTATTTTTTCATAGCTTGTCGACAGTTTCAGGAACCTGTCTCATCCTTTTCCACCCTCAAACTTTGCTTATACTATTCTTTTCTAATCTGCTCAAATTCTAATTTCCATTTACACCTTTGGAAAATCTCTTTAAAGACACTTCATAAATGTTAGTTGCTTTACGAGGTCATTCCTTAGATTCAAAACTAGATTTTCTCTTTTACTAATTCCCAGGGTGTTTTTTTAAGTAATTTTTTTGGGAATTTACAATTTTCCACTCTGAATTACCATGTTTATTAATGTTGTAAACCCAGCAATCTCTGAGAGCAAGAATAGTGTATACACACGTGAATATACTTGAATTCATGGTGGCCTCTAACATATTTATTTAATTGATTTAATCACAACACACAATGGCCTCCCACAATTAATTATAGATTTTATTGAAGCTTTGAAGAAAAACTCTGCCTTGATTTATCTAAATATCAAAATAAGTCTAATGTCCTTGGAAACATTGCTCATGACAACGTTCCTTTAAGAAAATTTGGGAATAATAACTGGTGTCTTTGGTCGCTTTGGAGTCACTAAGATGGAATGCTCTTACCTCTGATAAAAAGCATAAAATGTTCTGTTTTGCCAGGGCAAAAGTATTTCCTAAGGATAAATTGTCAAATTATTTAGCCAAAGATGAATGCCTGAGAATGTAATAGTTGTGGTTTGCTCTCAGCTACTTAGCACAGTTCTCTTGATGAGCTGTATACACAATGAAGAGCAGATAGCTGACAGCTTGATGAGCTGACTTATAGTTTCCTTGTATCTTTATTGAAAGAAGGAAATACCTTCATCTCTTAAATCATAAAATGTACAGAAAATATCAATGAAGTTTTTTATTATTTGCATATACACTGGGGAAATCACTTGAAGTATGTGAAATTCATAATTATTTGATGGTCATGTTATACTTTTGCAACAGCACATATTACTATTGATATCTCCATATAACTGTGTATCTAACATACACATGGAGACCTAAAGGTATATGGAATTTGAACTTCATAATTTGGGTTAATCATGCAAATGCTATTGACAAGTCCCATGCTCCATGGTTACTTAGGTGGCAGGAAGATTTACTTGACATCAGATTGGAGCAACAAATAGGATATGGTCTAAAATATGGAAATTATATAAATGGTTCTATTAGGTGCCCTTGCACAGTATATAGTCTCAGGTTCATTTGCCATAATTAAAATCCAGGAACCTAATATGAAAGAGTTATGGTTCTAAGATACTATTCTTTTTTTTTTTTTTTTTTAGCTGTAACCAGATCATGGAAAGTAAGCTGTTGAGTTGAAGTCTCAGTTCTAGTATTTGTAATAAGCAGAACAATGCTAATTTATTTAATCATTGTTACAGGCCATTGATAATACCACTCAAATGTGTTGGTAAACAACTATATCTACTTACAAATCACACACTTTTCTCCATTATCCTACCTTCCCTAGTCCAGCTTACCTTTCCTCTTCTACCTGTACTAACTTTGTTTTTCGGTTCTTTCTAACAAAATAAATAAATAAACCAGTGTGCTCAAAATAAATATATTCATGAACTTGACTTTTATGCTTCCTATTATCTGTCATCTGAGTCCCTTAACCTGTATGCATGTTAACTGTGAAAAAAATTAATTCAGTAAGCAAATGAGGATGAAATATAGAGTTTAAAATGACCCTTGAATATGATGAGAACCATAAACATGATTGTCTCAGGATCTCCCCACTGTTCCTTCAGCTTATAATGCTGTTACTCCAGATGTCTGCAGAGTTCCCCAGGATCAAAGTCATTTCCTCAAAGTGATATTCACTGACCTTCCTGTGTAACAGTTGAGGCCTCCAGTTCTCTCTGTACCCTCACCATGCTTTATTTTTCTTCAGAGAACTTATCATTGTTCCTCATTATATTCTATATCTATTTAGTTTAACATTTGTGTTCTCTCTTTTTTTATTATAAGGTAAGAAGAGGAGGGAAGGAACTTTGTCTTCTATTGCATATTCAGCATCAAAGAAATGTGTCTGGCAAATGCTAATGATGACGATGAACTAAATAAATGAATTTGACCAAAATATTAAATTTATCCTATTGGACAATTCTATTCTGAATGACCAAATGCATAAAAACCCATCATCTACCACTTCCATAATCATATAGAAAAATTGTCCATGAATGAATTGAAGTGTTAATTATGGAATTAATCATTTCATACAATCACCATATTTTTACTATTATAACATGAAAATATGTAATAAATCCACATCAATAAGCCATTTTGTCTTTGCTCTCCCATCGGTATTTGAGAAATGTGGTTGTCAATGCTTTGCAGGACTTTCCTCTTACCCATTCCTGATGCCTCCGTTCTCACCCGATTGGCCCATTAGTACCATTATAATCTTTTCTCCAACTGTCAATGTCAAATTCTTTCTCCACCCACAAATTCCCACCTAAGTCTCTAGCTGTGATGAAGATTTTCTTACTTTTAAGTAATGAGGATTTTGTTTCAGAAATCCAAAGGTGTTGTTTTGACAGACAATAAACTCATTGCTTGGGAAGGCTTACCAATAGAAAAAGAGTAAAAACCCATTATATGTGTGAGCAGGGATTTCAATTTTCAGGATTATTTATGATGACTAACTGAGATTTTACATATTATGCTATCTGCCCAGATACTGGGGAAAATAAGATTTATTTTTTATTTTTTTATTTTTATTTTTTTAAAGATTTATTTATTTATTTCTCTCCCCTTTCCCCCCAACCCCGGTTGTCTGTCCTCTGTGTCTATTTGCTGCGTCTTCTTTGTCTGTTTTTGTTGTTGTCAGTGGCACGGGAATCTGTGTTTCTTTTCGTTGTGTAATCTTGTTGTGTCAGCTCTCCGTGTGTGCAGCGCCATTCCTGGGCAGGCTGCACTTTCTTTCGTGCTGGGCAGCTCTCCTTACGGGGCGCACTCCTTGTGCGTGGGGTTCCCCTACGCAGGGGACACCCCTGCGTGGCGCAGCACTCCTTGCATGCATCAGCACTGCGCATGGGCCAGCTCCACACGGGTCAAGGAGGCCCGGGGTTTGAACCACGGACCTTTCATGTAGTAGACGGACGCCCTAACCACTGGGCCAAATCCACCACCAATGTTTACCTTTTAGTGGCAGTGCAGGGCAATCACTTATCTTTTCGGTTTTGCAAGAAATATTTTTCTTTTAAACATTTCTCTTTTGATATATTTTACGTATTTCTAGGAACATAACCCCCATAAAAGAATAGCATAAGCTAATGTTGGTAAAAATTGCCACTTTTATTCATTTTAATTAAAACAGATATTGAATAAGCCATTTAGTAAAATTAACACTATGAATATAGTTAAGCAATACTAGGTGTTTAACATCTTGACATTTTTGCCATGGCACAGAAAATTATTTGCAATATAGGGGCAGATATAACAAATCTAAGTTTTAAAATAAGCTTTTAAAACCTGTTGTGTTGGATGATGCTCAGAAAAGAATATTAAAAAAGATATTTTGACACTCTGGATTAAAATGGGCAAGAACTATAAACAGACAGTTCAAAATGGAGAAATACAAATGACCAATAAACAGAAGAATAAAATATTCACCAAAACTAACCCCTAAAATGCAAGTTAAACCCTAAGATATCATTTTTCACCAATAATATTGCAATGATGAGAATGAGTGATAAGGCCCATTGTTTTGTTGTTGAAATTGTGAAAGAATGTCTATTTACACAATGTGCAGGTGGCAGGAAGAAAAATTGATTTCTGTAAGGTAGTTAGAAGCATGTGCCAAAAGTTTTAACAATTACGTAACTTTGACCCAACAGTGTCACTTTTAGATATTTACTCTTAGGAAATAAGCAAGTGAGAGTATGATGCTGTAATAAAATATTTGTATATACTTATACATGTATATATGAATATTTTTATGACAAAAGTGTGTATAGTTGAAAATAGTGAGAATATTCAAACATTCAAAAATAGAAGCGTGCTTAAATAAAACATAGTGAGGATGCTGTTTTATGAATATTCATTGAAAAGATGTTTACAAAAGTGTTAATTGAGAAAAGCAGGTCACAGAAGAGTACATTTTTAGTACACAGAATATGATAACAAAATTATACGGTCTGTGTACCTTTATGTCAGTACCACACTTTTTTACCACTGTACTAGGTAATATGCTTTATTTTATTTTATTTTTAAATTTTTATTTCTGTCCTTCCCCCCCCCGCCCCAGTTGTCTGTTCTCTGTGTCCATTTGCTGCATGTTCTTTTTTGTCTGCCTCTGTTGTCAGCAGCACGGGAATCTGTGTCTCTTTAGTTGCATCATCTCGCTGTGTCAGTTCTCCATGTGTGCGGTGCCATTCCTGGGCCGGCTAAACTTTCTTTTGTGTTGGGCGGCTCTCCTTATGGGGCGCACTCGTTGTGCGTGAGGCTCCCCTACGCGGGGGACACCCCTGCGTGGCAGGGCACTCCTTGCGCGCATCAGCACTGCGCATGGGCCAGCGCCACACGGGTCAAGGAGGCCTGGGGTTTGAACGAAGGACCTCCCATGTGGTAGACGGATGCCCTAACCACTGGGCCAAGTCTGCTTCCTGGTAACATGCTTTAAAGTCTCAAATTTTGTTCTTCTTTTTAAAGATATTTTTGACTATTCGGGGACCCTTACCCTTCCAGATAAATTTGATCATTGGCTTTTCCAATTCTACGAAGAAAGATAATTCTACGAAGAAAGATATTGGAGTTTTTATCAGGATTGCATTAAATATGCAGATTAGTTTGGTAGAACTGACATCTTAATGTTATCTAAATATCAGTCCTCTAACCCAAGAACATAGAATATCCTGCCATTTATTTGGATATTCATTGGGTTCTTTTAGCAATGTTTTACAGTTTTCTAAAGGAAAGTCCTTGGCAAGCGGGTTGTCCCCTGCGTAGGGGAGCCCCACGCGCAAGGAGTGCACACTGTAAGGAGACCGCCCAGCATGAAAGAAAGTGCAACTTGCCCAAGAATGGGGCCGCACACACAGAGAGCTGACACAAGATGACACAACAAAAAGAAACACAGATTCCTGGTGCTGCTGATAAGGATAGAAGCGGTCACAGAAGAACATGCAGCAAATGGACACAGAGAGCAGACAACTCGGGGAGGCGGGGAGAGAAATAAATAAAAGTCCTTTATGTCCTTGTTTAAATTTATTCCTAAATATTTGATTCCTTTAGTCACTACTGTAAATGGAATTTTTTTTCTGACTTCCTCTTCAGATTGCTCATTAGTAGTATATAGAAATGTTACTGCTTTTTGCATATTGACCTTGTATTCTGCCATTTTGTTGAAATCGTCTGTAACTTCTCTAATAGTTTTGTTGTGGGTTTTTCGAGTTATCTAAGTATAGCATCATATTGTCAGCGAAAATTAAAGTTTTACTTCTTCCTTCCCTATTTGGTCGCTTTTATCTCTTTTTCTTGAATAATTGCTCTAGCTAGAACTTCTAGCACAATATCAAATAACAGGGGGGAAAGTGGGCATCCTTGTATTGTTCCTGATCTCAGTGGGAAAGCTTGCCGTCTTTCACCATTAAGTACAATGTTAGCTGTAGGCTTTCCATATATGCACTTTATCATATTGAGAAAGTTTCCTTCCATTACTATCCTTTGGAATGTTTTTATCAAAAAAGGATGTTGTATTTTGTCAAATTCCTCTTTTTCATGAATTGAAATGATCATGTGATTTTTATTATTCAATTTATTAATGTAGTATATTGCACTGATTGATTTTCTTATGTTGAACCCTTGTATACCTGGTATAAAACTCACTTAATCATATTATCTTTCTTTGGCTTTAGTACTAGGATGATGTTTGCGTCATAGAATGAGTTTGGTAGTATTCATTTCTGTCCAATTTTTTGGAAGAGTTTGAGCAAGAGTGATATTATGCCTCCTTTAAATGACTGGTAGAATTCACCTGTGAAACCATCTGGTCCTGGACTTTTCATTTTGGGAAGGTTTTTGATGATTGTTTCATTTTCTTTACTTTGTGGTTGGTTTGTTAAGTTCTATTTCTTATAAAGTCAGTGTGGTTTGTTTATATGTTTCCAGACATTTGTCCATTTAATCAATGTTGTTTAGTTTGTTGGCATACAGTTGTTCATAATATCCTCTTATGAACTCTTTTATTTCTGCAGGGTCAGTGGTAATGTCACCCACAAGTTATATTTAATGTATGTGCTGAGAAAACAAGCCTGAAGGATTATGCCAAATAATAACAGTGGTTATTTCTGGATGGTGGGATTATAGGTGATTTTAATTTTAATTATTTTTGTTATTCAGAGTTTTCTTAATTGCTAGGTTAATTGTATTAAACATTTAAGAAAAATTCTGGAAAATTGCCTACAAAATAAACAAGATGATATTTGGTTGTAGAAAGAAGGTTTATTAAACTATTACTCATTGTTCAACAATAATTGTGATTAGCTCTAACTATGATTTGGGGAATCCATTAATAAATTAAAAAGTGTATATGTGAGACAGTCTATATGATTAATGTTTCAGTTCTAGTTACTGGACAGAAAAAGTTACAGCATTAAAAGCTGAGCTTGTTGGAAGAGAACCACATGGAGGGATTTAATCACAGCAGTTCGGCCACTAAATTATTAGTATTGCCTTATAGGTTTATGGAAAATAATAGCAAGGGATAAGTAAATAATGTCAAATAACATCAATTCTACCTTGTTACACCAGCAGATCTAAATACCAGACTTCAATTACAGAGGAGATCCAAGTGATGTCAGTTCCTAGGTTTGAAATTTGCACTGACACACCTACTATTGTCAAAGCAAAAAATTAAAGTATAGAGTAAGAATAGATAGCATTTCAAATTATATTTAAGCTATATATTTTGGAAATATTGTTGTGATTCATTTACTAAATTCATCAAACATTCCAGTTGCTTAAAAATTGACCCTCTCTCTGGAAGTGGCTGTAGCTCAATGGATTGGGCTCCCGTCTACCATATGGGAGGTCCTGGGTTTACATCCTAAGGCCTCCTTGTGAAGGCAAGCTGGCTCACACCCATGCACAGCTGACCGCCCGTGCCAGCAGAGAGCTGATGGCCCACGTCCGTGGAGAGCTGGCACAGCAAGATGACACAACAAAGGGAGACAAGCAGACACAGAAAAACGCACAGCAAAAGGACAGATAGAGTAGACAGCAAGCAAGCTGCAAGGGGGTGGGGGGCGTGGAATAAATAAATAATAAATCTTAAAAAAAAAAAAAAAGGGAAAGGGCCATTTAAAAAAAAAAATTGACGCTATCTCAAAATCCATTCCCAAAGTCTGTTAAGTACAAATTTCTATTTTCTACGACTCCTCACTTTTCCTTGAATTCCACATCCAAAAAGATCTAGTCCTGTCTCTTTGGTTTTTGATTTTTGGTTTTACTTTTATTTCTCTCTCAAAATACTTTTCTTTTACATTTTCATTTCCATCAGGTGAGTTCTACTCTAGGCATCTGAACAGTCTTTCCTCCTTCTAATCTCTTTGTCAGGCTCTCACTATATACTTCTCACATGTCAATTTGATCCCAGCATTTCCTTACTCCAAAATGTACAGTGGATTCCTATGACCTATATTGCGAAGTATACATTCTTAATTCTGTCATTCCACATGTTTGCAGTCTGGCTCAGACTGCCTGACTTCATCACACCTGTACTTATAGTCTTCCTCAGAATACCTTCCAATTCCCCTCTCTATTTTCTCCACTGCTGTTTGTCTTGGGATGTTGTAGATACTGTTTTCGGTCCACTCAGATTCTCCCAGTTTTTCAAGAACCCAAGAAAATTCCCTGACCACTGCAGGACTCTGACAAATTATTATGTGCAAAATTGACCAAGCAATTACTCATGGTTTGCTTATAACAGTTCCCCCACTACTTTTCTTTTATGTTATTTGAATCTTTTATGACTAATTCATTTTTCTTGCGTGTTGCAGTTTGATATGGTTTATGAATTCCAAAAGTAAATACTGGATTATGTTTGTAGATTGGTCTGTCCCACTGGGCATATTAGAGTATGAGGATTCAGAGGTTTTGCTTTTATTTGATTGAATAATGATTGGAGCTTTGGTTGGGCAATGTCAGTGGGGCATGGAGTTCCCACCCCTTCGGTGGGCAGGGACTCACAGAGGAACCTCACCACAGAGAAGGGAGTTGGAGCCTTGAGCTGGAGACCCAGGAAGTAAGCACACAGAGGAGCTTGATCATGAGGAAAGAAAGAAGGACCCTGGAAGAGAAATAAGCCATTCACCTAATAGTCCACAGCTGGCCTTATGGAAAAAACAAAGCAGCTGAGCCTGGAGAGAGGCAAGCCCCAGGAAGAAGAGAGGAACCCAGGAAGCCTGAACCCTTACAGACATTGGCATGTCATTTTGCCCCAACACATGGCAATACACTTTGGTGAGGAAGGTAACTTATGTTTATGGCCTGGTAACTGTAAGCTTCTACCCCAAATAAATACCCTTTATAAAAACCAACCAATTTCTGGTATTTTGCATCAGCACCCCTTTGGCTGACTAATACATTGTTCTTATGCCTTTTCTATCTGACAAACTCTCTGAGATCAGGTACTGGGTGTTGTATCAGTGGTCTTCAATTGGGGTATGAGTATTCCTTGATAAGTGAAGCCTTTCTATGAAACAATTTCGGATCCTCATATTCCATGTATACTCTTGTCTGAAAATATCTGAGAATCCAGTCTTTTCAAAAAAGTCAAACCTTTACCAAAAAAAAAAAAAAAAAGGCAAACCTCTCACCTAGCCAGAATCTTATAATTTGTGCACTGCACACAACTCCCTTCCATAGTGGATGCCATCTTTCCCTCTTAACTATCTCTCTAAATGGTTATTCATTTTCAATGAAATGTGTTTTCATTGTATTTAGGATGAATGTCCCTATCCTGGTCTCAGACTACCAATGGTATACCAGTGGTATAGTTCCTGCAGTTCTCTCCAACCTCATTACAGATCTCTGTTCTGTACTCTGGGTAATTTCATGCCTCAGGGCTTATCTGTAAATTCCTCTGCCAGGACTGCTAGGCCCTAATTCATTCTTCACCTGACTAATTCTTTCTCACCCTTCAGGTTTCAGCTTCAAACTCTTACTCTCTCAGAAAGACATGTGCTGACTCTCAATCTAATTTAGGTTCAATTTATTAGTCTCTCTTGAAACCAGTACATTTCCTTTGTAGCACTATGATTTCTGTTTGCATATTTACTGGTGAAATTGTGTAGTGTTTGTCTCCCTCAGAACCTGAACTCTATGAGGGCAGGAAATACATCCATTTTTCCCACTATCCCATCCCTGTGCCTAGTAGAGAGCCTGGCATGGGTAAGTGCTCAGAAAATATCTGCCTAATAGTGAAAGAGTATTTTAAAGTCTATGTCATTTCCAGAAATTTAAATCTATCTGAGAATTAGAATGAGACGATAGAAACCAAAAAAGTGATCTCATTTTATAGCTGGAGTGACCTGGGTCCCAAATTTAGTAAAGGACAAAGCTGGGACTAGAACAAAACACTTTTGAGTTTTAGTCAAATTCTTGATTCATTCCTCCATTCTTATTTGCAATACATATCCACTGAATGAACAGAAATCTGGCCAGAATGCTTAACTTCCTAACTCTGTTGAATTCTCATTAATTCTAATTTTAATTAAATAAATTAAGGGCTATCATTTTAAGGCTGTCTCACCTCAGTATTTCCATCTGTACAATATAATGGTTTTTCACAAAGGCAGATTAGAAAATTAAATGAGAAGAAACATTTTACAATATCTGATTTTAACACTTCAAGAGGAAGAAGCTTGATTTTTCTTTAAATAATTTTCCTAAAAGACAGATAAAGCTTATAACACGGTCAATTAAGAATAAGGATAATGGAATACTTAAGAAAATTCATTCCTTTTTAAGTGTCAAATACTATTCTATGTGAGCAGTTTCATAGAGCAACTCAGAAACACAAAATTGCCCTGATAAATATATTTTTAAGCTCTATAGGCAGCTCCTCATATCTGATTTACAAACCGAATAATAGAAGTGGGAGCTAATGAGACTGTGTGCTTACCTTGTTGGTCTTTCAGGGAAATAGGAGGTTTCTTTCATACCAAAGTAGCAACTATTTCAAAAAGCTTTTCTAGGTATTGTATATACCTGTTCACAGTAAAGCAGGGAAGAGGAGGAAATCTACATCACTACATAGAATTTCCTGAAATTATTTATATCAGTCACCATAGTGGAGACCTTGTATCTCACAGGGAAAGGGAGGATTCTAAGAGCCACTGAAAAAGAAAGAAGACAATCCCATTCACAGAGTAAACTTCAATTTAGAGAGCTAACTATATAGGATATTAACTGAAAGACTAAGGTGATACAATATGAAGAAAGCCTAGAATTCTTTTCACTCTTTTAAATATAAATTTTAAAAATCACATTAAAGCATTATTATTCCATAGTACATTTAATATAATAAAATGAAAATCTATAACTCTTCAGATAGAAAAGCAATAGTGTATTTCCATGGGAAAAAACTCCAGCAGGAAATGAGAACTTTAGTATCCTGTGGCTGAAATGTTATACATGAAAGTATAATAACTGTTATTTGTATGCAAAGTACATACATTAGCAATATTGAATCACTACTCAAAAGATTTTTTGTAATACCTGGAGACTATACAATTGAAACATATTTTTCCTTGTGGTAATAGAGCAATTACTGGTAATATCCATAATTTTCTGTGGAAATAAGACCTATATGATGTCCCAGGTTTAGAAAAGGCATTAGAGAAATATTTATGAAATGAATGAGAATGTAACATTTCTATATCAAAATCAAATAATCTTTAAGAGATGATTAAAGGTTACTAATAGATCTAGTTTATCAACAGCTAGGATGACAAATTAGTGTACAAAAGGATCCAAAGATTTCACACTAGCAATTAAGAATGGATTATTATAATTACAAACTTACATACATAAACTCTAGATGTAACTTGTCTAACAAAATTAAAAACCATAACACCTAAATATACCTCAAATATTTTGTTGACTTCTGTATGGAACAGATGAATATGATAACTGTTTTACTACTTTCACCTGATGTACAAGCATAAAAAGAAACAATGCTATGTTTTATTCACTTATCAAAAAAAAATCATTAAAACCTAGCTATTAAAAGAGAGAGTGACCTTCAAATCACTATTCAAAGTGTTACACAATTAACTCCCATCTCCCAGAGAATCCATGATCTATGATCTCTGAGACCAATTCCTCATAAACAGTCATTCACGACTGTCTTTGTCTTGCATATATTGTCTTATATTAACAATTTGTGCCATAACTTATCCCCAAACACCTATGCATACTAAATGGAAAACTACATGAACAGGACAGTATTTGGGCATCCATGTATTGCCTGGTACAGTGCCTTGCACATCAATGCTCACTCAGCAAGTATACTGAATTGAACCCATTCACCCTTTCAACATATTCTGAGCACCTACTATGTGCTAGCATTGAGCTAAGCACTGAAAAAAGCAAACACAGTCCTTGCCCTCACAGAACTAAGCATTTGAAAGTAAGCAACAAAGCAATTCAGAGGTACTCTGAAACAGAAAAGAGGGAGCAATGGGATGCCGGGGGTGCTGTACCAAAGCAGGCAGTCAGGGAAGACATTACAGCAAAGCATGCAAGCTCTAATGAAAGAAAAGGACCAAGAGAGGTAAAGGTGAATGCTTAATAAGAATGATATCATGCTGTATTAGGGAAAGTAAAGGAACTAAAAAAGTAGCAACATATGAGTTTGAGAAGAATAGGATCTCAGATTAGTCTAGAGGGATGCGTCTGGATTAAATCTTATAAAGAGCCTTGCAGCACATGCTAATAAATCTGTCTAAAGATATTGAAGGTTGAAAAGCAGGAAAGGGGCATAATACATAGGTTGCTTTTCAGAGAACTCTGGATGATACAAGTAGGCAAGATTTGTGTTCAAAACTGTGAATTTGATGCTAAATATGTAAAAATATCCAATATATATTTTAGTACTCCTCTTAAGTAACTATATAAGAAATACTAGCTAAAAATAATGGGTCTGAGGTGGGGTTAAGACACTTGCCCCAGATCCCTTCACCAGGCACTAGACCACCGTCCCATTAGCCCTCCCAGTGATATAGCAACTCCCTGACAAAGGGAGAAAAATTGTTTCTGCTCATAGTTTCCAACCCATTAAAGACAAAAATGAAAAGGGGAGTAGGTATTGCTTAAAATTTCAACTTGGCCTAGAGCTGCAGGGTGCCTAAGAGCTACCTCCTGAGAGCCTCCATGTTGTTCAAATGTGGCCACTCTCTAAGCCAAACTCAGCATATAAATGCATTACCTTCCCCCAAGCATGAGGCATGACTCTTGGGGATGAGCCTGCCTGGTGCTGAGGGATTACAACCAAGCACTGGCTGGGTATGCAACTAGAAAAAGATCTTGAATAAAGGGGGAAATGGTAAACATAAATGAGTTTATATGGCTAAGACACTTTAAAATGAGTTGGGATGTTATCAGAGGTGTTGTGCTTACACACGTCTCAGCAGGAACTCAGAGACAGCCAAAGTAGATACAACCCCAGGTAATGGTGCTCTTGAGGGCCACAGAGACACCCAGGTCCTACAGTCATGGCAGATAGTTCTGGAGTTCAGGGCCTTGCCAATGGGCCCTAATTTGGAATTTGTGCTCCTGAGTGTGATTGAGTTGGACTCAGATGTCACTTCTCTACACATGCCTCTTCTGTCACTTTTACTGAACTCTGTGGCTGGTGCTGGGGTTGGTGTGTTCCCAGGAGACTTGAATCTCTGGGCTCTCCAGGTGCCACTTGGGCCCTGAGCCTCAGCAAAGTTGCAACAATTCGTTGGACTTACCCAGGTCAGCTAACAAGGAGGTGAGGATAGTCAACCACCACACCAAAGAACTGAGAGAGTCTACAGTTGCAAGCAGGAGAATTCCATCTACCAGTCACGTGGGATCTAAGCCCCTTCTCAGTTTAGAGGTGGAGTGGGCATTGCCATCCCAGGATCCTCAGGATGGAGGAATAAAATATGTATTAGGGTGGACTTACTGGTATTCTACTATAGAATTATTGTGACTCTAGCAATGGAAGAAATTGTATCATTGATGAGGAAACAGTGGCCATGGGATTTGCTGAAGGCAGGGAGAGGGAAAAAGAGGTGTGATATGGGGGCATTTTTGGGGACTTGTAGTTGTCCTGATGATATTACAGGAACAGAGGCAGGACATTATATATCCTGCCATAACCCACTGAATGGAGTGGGAGAGAGTGTGAACTATAGCATAAACTATAATCCATGCTGTGTAGCAGTGATCCAAAATGAATGTACCACACTAATGAAAGAAATTGTTGATGTGGGAAGAGTGGGGCTGTGGGTACTGGGGTATAAGGGAAACTCTTTTATTTTTTAATGTAATATTTTTTGTGATCTAAGTATCTTTTATAAGTAAGATAAAAAATGAAAAGAAAAAATTTAAAAGATAATCTTTTAAACTCAATTCAATGAAAGTTTTGGCTGTGTAAGAATTTTTACATGTAAGGGAAGAAATCAATTAACTTGTGTAAAGTGATACAGCATGTAATGGTACAGGGAACAGGACAATGTCCATGTGAAACAGATAACATAGGCCATATTTGATGCTTGAACTAGTTGCCTTAAATGCAAGAATTATTATCAGATAGTTGCAGCCTGTACTTCTGATTCAACATCATGTTGAGCTATCAGCCCATTCTCAATAATACTCTTCCTTCATCCCTAGGCAGTGGCTGTGCTTGTCTCAAGTCAAATGTCAGGATCTTTGGAACACCAAACCTTATGATAATATAGCTATCTCCTGATTTAGGATTCTTTCCACTTTCAACAGTATTGAAGTAACTTTTACATACCTACTTACTTTACCAAGGTGTTATGACACACAGAGAATTCCATTTTATTGAAATTGGTTTACATCTATCAATTTAAAAGACTGTTGTGTACAGATTGAATACAATTAAGTTGGGTCAAAGTGCCAACAAGAAGAATTGGAAAGTCTTAATATTTGTTTTGGATCATTCTTTCAGACTTTTACTGAATATATAGATCAACTGATGCCTCCAAATAACTTGGGCAGAACATGAGCTAAAATGGACATCAAGATCTGGTCTCGGTTTTAATGCATAGAAATGATGCATGTTGAAATGTTGATTAATTTTCTCATTCATTCTGCTAATATTTTTCATTGACTATTTATATAAAGTATTTCCTAAAACCAAAGGAATACAAAAATCTTTAAAATTTGGATTCTACTGATGTGGTCATTGAGAAAGAGGCACAGCCCTCCCATCCCTCATTCTCTCTCAACTTCCCCCTCCCTTTTAATCTCAAATTTATTTTAAGCAAGTCAAAGGCAAGAAAAAAACTCACAAATTTAATTTAGATGAACTTAAAAGTCCTTACAGATTTACTTTGTAAAAAATATAATGAATCTTAATTTAACCCTGTTTTTAAAACTATACATAAAACGTTTAGTTTTCTATAAGTACAACTCCTAGAAGGTAAGTCTAGTAATTTTAATAATCTTTATTATAAAAATGTTATTTGTATCATGACCATTAAATGAAGATGCTATATATGTTCTCACATCTAATTTAATTCTTATACAAATCAGCTTATTATTATATCCCCATCTTACTAACTAGGATTTTAGTGGAGCCAGGTTTTACACCAAACACTATAGCTCTATGGCAATTACAGTTAAAGTGGATCCGAAGAAAATGGGTGTATTTTACTGGTTGATTGTCTTAAATTACCGCAATTTAGAGGACACTCGCCTCTGCTATCATTTCACTTTTACATCAATTACATGTGCAGGGATTTTTCATATGATAAATTCTTTCAAATAACAATCTGAGCTGTCTTTTATTGTGTCAACACATAGGGTTGATTACTGTTTTAAAGATAAAGATAGTAGAAAAAATGTTTGGATAGATTTTTAAGTAATAAAGAAATATATGTGAAAATGAGCATTATATTTCAAATAGGTTTGATTTCAGTTAAATGAATTATTTGTGTAACTGACATTAAGTCATCAATATTTAACTTATAAATAAGCTATGTGATCATAAGGAGATCCAAGGACAGTTAATCCATTCATTAATCCCCACCAACCCCCAGATGGCTCTGCATCTGTTTGCTTGTTTTTGCTCATTGTTTGTGCTAATTGTCTGCTCATTGTTTTGCTCATTGTCTCCTCCTTGTCTTTTTTTGCTTTAGGAGGTACTGGTAACTGAACCTGGGAGCTGCCATGTGGCAGGCAGGTGCTCAACTGCTTGAGCCACATCTGCTCCTCCATTCATTTATTTTTCTCAGTCACTGTCCTCTCTTAGTCTCTCTCTCTCTCTGTCTGTTTCTTTCTCTCTCTTCCAAATTCTCTCATGGAATAAAGTAGTCTAATTTTTAAAAATAACTTTATTTCAAATTTAAAAAATGATTCTAATTCTGTCTCCTTGGTGGGCATACTTCTTCCTGATGATAAGTGCAGGAATGAAAATATGATTCAGGTTGACACAATGAAGGTACTCCCTGGAACTTTCACTGAGGCCACTTGAAATTTCTACAATTATGCTTTTTCTGCTAGGAGTGCTAGTCAGAAGTGGTGATGACTTTTTTTTTGCTACCAGTTGGAGAAAGATCTGAGAATGAAGCCAACAGAAAGGAATGTAGAGAAGAGAGCCAGAGAGAAACATTATTTCTGGCATTATCATCTGAGCACCTGGATCCAGTCATTTATACCCTTGGAAATTTCAGTTAATTGAATCAATGAATTACTTTTTCTTGCTTAAGCCATTTTAAGTTGGTTATGTGCCTCATACAGATGAAAGTGAAGGAATCATGATAAGAGTTGATACAGTCACAGTGTATATACACTTTGCATTCTGCATGAATCTGGACTGCATACATCTCAGATGATACATTAATGAATTATTTATTCCCCCATGTTTGCATTTTTATGTAACTTACAAATTTTCATTAATATAAATAGACTGAAATGGACAACTAAAACACGAAGCATTTTCTATAGTTCGGATTATGTCCAAAAATACAATTTTTAAGATAATTGCTGCATGAGAATTTTTTTTTAATCAGTGGAAGTCTTTGCAAACACTTCACCCTCACCAAAACCATTTAATTTTTCTAAAGGCTATAATAAACACATGTACATGACTTTAAGTTGTTTGATATTTTATATTTCTCTTATAATAATGAAATAAGCACTTAATGAAATCCTCTGAATTTATATCAAGATGGAAATATTGGAACATTTTCCAATTAATAAAAGGACCAAAGAAAAATATACTATTATTTCTAAAAATCACCCTAAAAGATATTCTTGAATATATTAAAATCCATAAAAGAAAGTAATTTGGGGTTTTAATATAAAGAAAAAGTTATCATATAATTACAAGAATTATTGACATTGTGAATAGTTGGCATGAACCTCCGTAAAAAAATAAACCCTAAAATTCCACTTAATATCAGAGATCTTAGTTATTACATTATTTCTTAAAGAATTTAGTCATATATATAGGCTTGATATTGAGTAAGTACTTGGAAAATGAACCAAATTGGTTGCTCCTCAATTTTTAAAGAAACAAACAAAATTGGAATGATAGGTCAGATTAACTGATCATCAATTATTCAACAGAAATTAACTTTTCTGATGATTATTCTAGTTAACAGCTAAGAAAAACTATTAACTAGTGTGTTTGATATAAATTATTTTTAATTGTATTTTCCACCTTTTATCTCTCACTATATAAATCAATGTAAAGTATTTGTTAAACAATGAATTGCAAGAAGAAAGTATGTATTTTAATCTTCAGTACATAAAAGAAGGAATTTCAGGTATTTCTAGCCAAGATTCCTTAATTTGAGAATATGCTGGGGACAAAGTTCACTTAGGAATATCCATTTGGGAGACTCCTGCCTTTCATGAAAACATAGACAATGAAAAATGGCAGTATAAAAGAAGATAGGCTATTTATTGGAATAAAGTAGCTTTATTTTGGTATGAAAGTACTTTTTAGCATTGCATATTATGAGGCTTGATAAATGATTATCTTGAAACTAAAGAAAAATAATGATAAATCCTAAATCCTTTCTTTTCAATACCCTTGCTATTCTTCATCGTATTTTTCTAAATGGTGGCAACTATCTATAATTGTTCTCAAATGCTGCCACCTAAAGGTTAAAATTGGTTATAGGTTAATAATACTAGTAACAAAAAAGTACAGCACCTGAGGATTTCCAAAAAATCTAATCATCTCATTATGCCCCCAAATTAATTCAAATATTAATTCATTTCTTTTAATGTTCTATGAAGAGATAAATGGAGAGAAATTATTAAATTATTAATGAATATATTATCTATCAACAACCTTAGCAAAGAAAATCAAGAGTGACTTAAATGTGCATCAAAAATAATAACAGTTTTAAAAAGTTGTGTGTAAGACAGTTTCCAAAGTGAAATGTTTGAAATATTTTTTGCTCATCTAGACATTTAAGATTAAGATATAGTCACATGAACTCCATTTTTTCTCAACACATTATAAGCTGAGTACAAAATAATATTTCTAAATTTGAGAAAAGATCAATTAAAGTCCATTTAAACTAGTGCAAACTAGTGGAAACCTGCAATAAAAATCAGACTTGTCCATTTTCAAAAATATCGAACACTCTTCAGAGTCTGTAAATATTTTGCTGAAGGTAAATGCCCAGGACTAATTAAATGTTTCGGGTATATCCAGAGAAAGCAATAATGAAATATAACTCAACCTACTCAAATTTTTGTAATGGTGTTTTGGTAACCAACAAGAAAATGCACAAAAAGAATTTTGTTATTGCCCATAAAGGCTAACAATATCTGGAAAATAAAGTATTTTGGTCACCAAAAAGATTTTAAGAATAGACTTGAGCTAATTCTCTGGAACCAAAGCTTTCTATTAATAATTTAAATCCATGACACTTAGCAAGGCAATACATAGTATCGTCTTTCATAGATTAATAAAATATTGCTTTGATTTCTGCATCCTTCTTATATAAGGTTAATTAAAATGAGTCTGTTTATCAAAGCCTGAACAAAGACTGATAGAGTTGAGGTTCAGAACTCACAAAGAAGGCTCTACTTACCCCCACATACACAGTTCATGTAGGGATTCCTTTACAAAGCTAAGCTTCACCTTTGCTTGACATTATTTTAGCTGTAATTCATCATATGTTTTACAATAATCTCTTTACAGGAAGCTCCTCGAGGGCAGAGCGTGTGTCTGTCTGGTTCATTCAGTCTTTAGCTTAAAACTTGATATACTCAATACATATTTATTGAATGAACAAATGAATTATTTCTATTTAAAAGTTAAGATTATATCATTGTTTGTTAAATTATGTATGAATACAAATACATTTCAAGTATAATAAACTATTATTTTAACCTAAGATGATAACAATCTTCATTCTAGTTTATGCTTTAAAAACATTACAGAGATAACACTAAAAAATTCATTTTCAACAAACAGGGTAGACAATAAAGCATTTGTTATTTTTGGGGCAAATATGGTACATATTTTATAAAACTGCTTCTTCTATTCTTCCAGCAGTCACTTATTTGAAATCTGGTCATTAGTTTTTCTTTTTTAATATGATTAAAACACTAACAACATAGTTAACATTTAAAATACTCTAACACTTTAGAGCCAACAAGCCCTGGATTCAAATTTCAAGTCTGAATATTTTAATAAGACACTTGGTTTCCTGATGTTTAAAATTGGAATAAAATAACAAAAAAATTAAAAATTGCAATAAAAATTTATACAGGATTATGTGCCAGCACAATGACTGAAACAAAATGAAAGCTTAATAAATGATAGATATACCTCAGGATGGAGAAGAGTGTCTGACTAACTGAAATTGAGCTATTTCTGATAGTTCTAACTGGACATTCATTGCTAAAAATGTGATCTTAAGACCATGTCCTTAACTAGAGGAACCAGTTATTTCTGTGCAATGGCTCAAGTTCACATGCCAGATTAACCCTATCAAATATATCAGCTGAGATTTCAGCAAGTATTGAAAAGAGAGATAAGACTCAATCTTATCTTTTATCTTTTTGTTTTGTGAAAAGGGAGGGAGAGAGGGAGAAAAGAAGGGACAGAGAAAGGAGGGAGGGAGGAAGGACTCCATTTCCCCACAATGACACTAGAGGCAGGTTGTGATATAAAGTTTCCAAAGGAAGGAAGGGGAAGGGCCTGCTACCTGCATCCAGAATATTTATTCCAACAAATAGGTTTTCACATGCAACATTAGGCATTATAAGGTCCAGCTTACTTTTAGTTTATATTTTTGCTCTATAGAGTATAATGTTTGGTCATCATCATATTTTGTTCATTACTTTAAATTCAGATTTCTGAAAAGAAAACACCAAAAAAAAAAAATGTACTGTGAATCATGATCAAAAAGTTACAGGGACATAGTCACAGATGGACTGCTTAATTGAACTATTTGGTTCCAAATTCCATGGAAGTAGCTAATAGTTCATTTAAAACACAGAGCAATTAATGCAAATAGTTAAATAATAAGGGATTTATTTGAATTTTATGTATGCATTTCTGACAGGATCTGGCTTAAATAAATTTGGGATATTAAAATATTAATATTGGATCTTCTCAATCATCCTAAAATCATGTTATTTTTTTTCTAGCTAAGCTATGTAAATAGCATTTAAAAGCCCGTCTAAATGCATTTTAAATAATCTTATTGACCATAATTGTAAAAAATCTTAATATATTGATTCTTATCTAGTTAATTTAGAAAACAATGAAAATTTTATTTATTATTATAAATAATACAATGAGAGGTCAGTATGTCATCCAGGCAAATTGCTCTTTGAGGTAGGAATTTTTAAGTGTTTTTAAGAATCTAAAGTTCATAATTCACCATCCATAATCCATAATTCATAGTTATGAAGAATTTATAGGTATAACAGTTAAGCTTAGAAACTTGAGGTGTTACCTAGAAATGGAATAATAAATCTCAAGAGCATAACATGATATTTCCCAGAAGATCATGTTTTGAGAAAACAATTATAGTACTAATAGTTATGTGAAATCATATATTCTTATGCTTGCCAAAAGCACATTTATAAATGGTAGCATTTATTATGGAGAATATTATTCAATCATATTAGAAATCACTAACACTATTACCAATATGCCAGCATTTCTGAAAGTCAAATTTCAGAGTCAGTGCACACTACAATGTGTGGAATATTAGCATCCAGAGATTTCATCATTATAATTGTACTGTTTAAGCAATATAATTTTAGAGTTTCATTTATTATTTAGGATTTTCTGAGTTATATTAACTTAGAGACAAGAGAGAAAACATGCTTTTTATTTTTCAAAAATATCCTTCCAAACATACTGAGTTACCTTTAGAGAAATATAAGCATTTTGAATATTTTATATGAATTCCTATTATAATGAAGTTATAATTTTACTTTCTCCTTTTCCCTCCTGTCTCTAAGTGAATATTTTATTAATATTGCTCCTTTGGTGAAGAAACTTAGTTTCTGTAATGATAACCTATACTCCTCACTGTTGGAATTCCTAGCCAAAACTTTAATGGTTAAATCATGTATTATTACTTAAATTATTAAAGTAACAATTGAAGATGTTGGTTCATCACAAAATTTCCCTTAAGGGCAAGCGAGTCTTTCCTCTGCATTTATCCATTTTCCTTATTTAATCCTTGTTGCTAATGCACAGACTCCTGTTTTATCACTAGCACTTATATTAATCATATCTGTTATACAAAATATTGTCCCAGTTATTTCCTCTCACAGGATTAATTGCATTACATCCAGGGGAGTTTCATTAGCTTACAGAAAGTAAATACATGAAATATAACCCTAATCCAAATTATAATCTCATACAAGGTATCCAAACCTAAAACTGGAATATATTTACCTGCTGTAGAAATGATTTTCATCCATTTACTTTCCTAACACTGGTTCGGAATAACACAGAGGTAATACATTTATCATATTACATATTATTACCACCCATTTAAAGCCATCTTGAAGGATTTGTTGTTCAAAGGTAAACAAAACTTGGGCTTTCTTAAAAGGAATCTTTAATAATGCAACACAGAAATAAACTAGGGGCACAAGGGAAACTCTCTTATGTGAACCTAAGTTTGGAAGTAGTTTTCTCCTTGACAAAAGCTGTTCTGCCTAAGTTTAGTTCCTTAGGCTGAGACAGGACAGGTAAGAAGCTACATATGGGAGCAAGTTCACCACACACAGTTAACTAAAACATCAGTGAGAATTTGTAGATTCTCTATGAATATCTTTGCCCAAAAGGAGAGGTAAAGACCTGGTTGGGAGAGGCTCAGGTCTGTGGTTGAAGGAATGGAAAAACACAATAAAACTGGGTCAAGTGTCAAGCCAGAAAGGCAAGCAATAAAAGTATAGAGAGAAGTGTGTTCTGTAGTTGAAGAGTTGGAGTGGGATATGGAGTGGATAAGACTATGTTCAAATGTGACTGCTATACATGCCTTTTTTGTCACTTTTACTGAACCTGTGATGGCGCTGAGGTTTGTGTATGCTCTGGTGACTTGAATCTATGGACTGTCCATGTGCCAGCAGGGCCCTGAGCCTCAGCAGAATTGCAACACCTACTCTTCACTTTGTTGGACTTACACAGGTCAGCTGATGAGGAGGTGAGAAAGGTCAACCACCACACCAGGGAACCAAGAGTGTCTACAACTGCCAGCAAGAGAATCATATCCATCAGCCATGTGGGATCTAAGCCCCTGCTCGACTTAGAGGTAGAGTGGACATCACCATCCCAGGGTCCACAGGATGGAGAAATACAATATGGATTGGAATGGACTTGTTGGTATTCTACTGTAAAACTTTTGTGGCTCTAGCAATTGAAGAAATTGTATCATTGATATGCAGAGGGTGGCCACAGGAGTCACTGAGGGCAGAAAGAAGGAGCAAGAGGTGTGATATGGGGCATTTTTCGGATTCGGAGTTGTCCTGAATGACATTGCAGGGACACATGCAGGACATTGTATATCCTGCCATTACTCACTGAATGGACTGGGGGAAAGTGTGAACTACAACGTAAACTATGGTCCATGTGGTCCATGCGGTGTGGCAGTGCTCCACATCACCAAATGCAATGACTGTGCCTCACTGATGAAAGGGAATGTTGATGTGGGAGGAGCAGGAGTGGGGTGTGGAGGGGGTATATGGGAACCTCTTATGTTTTTTTAATGTAACCTTTTATGTGATCTATTTATCTCTTAAAAAAAAGACAATTAAAAAAAAAGACCTGGTTCAATTTCTAAATCTGTAAAATGCTGAAATGGACAGGGAATTCTTTTTCTCTGGAGCCAATCCTTTGCCAGGATAATGGGAGTT
The DNA here is from genome assembly GCF_030445035.2 of Dasypus novemcinctus. Lineage (NCBI taxonomy): Eukaryota > Metazoa > Chordata > Mammalia > Cingulata > Dasypodidae > Dasypus > Dasypus novemcinctus. The sequence goes on along the minus strand of NC_080683.1, from coordinate 40,159,085 downwards.
CCTTACACCCTGATCACCCCTTTGTATTGCCCAGCACAGTTTCAAAAGCAGAGCTTCTGAACCTGCAAAGATGCAATGTAAATAAAGAGAAGCTATTTCCAGAAAACTAGCAGTCCTAAATAGGCCTGAGTCAAAAAAATTCCATTTACACACATAAGGTTAAGAGTTTATTCTAACATTACTTTGGGTTGCCTTTTTCAAGTTTCAAGTTAGGAAAGCCTCTTCAGTTACTAAGAAGCAAAAATATTTGAAAGAGGTAGATCTGAAATTGACAAACACAAAGAATATTCCCAAAATGGTCAGATAAATATTGCTGCACCCCTTATAGAGCTATGTTTATCAAAGAGTGTCCTTTACAATTACATTTTTAAATAAAATTAACACATATATTAATATTTAAGATTTTAGTTGCTTTTCCCAACTCATATGTCTTTTCTCTGTGTAACGACCTTTTAGATTTCATATTTTCACCAATAGTGAAAACATTTTTCTTTTGCTTAGAAATATTAGAATCAGTACAGAATGAAAAATACCTTTAAATGCTTTGCCAAAAAATGAATAAATCACTCATTCATTTCAAACCTATGGTTATTAAACATTAAGCTTAAAATCTTTTGAAAACGATGCAGGGTATGAAATCTCCACTCAATTGTAACATGTTAATTGCTTTTTTCCCCAAATGCATTTATCTTTATATTTACTCTGGGCATTTTCTGTCAATTATGATTGTACACAAAGACATGTCATAATTTGTTATGCTTTGGCTTGCCGTGATTGCATAGGATATTAAAGATTTATCCATGGGTAACATAAATTATATATACTAATGAATAACAGTTCCATCAGAAAAAGAAATCTGGACTTTAGAAAGCATACAATGCAAACTACACACTATTTCTGGGGTGAATTTAAGTACCAAACTTGGTCAAAATGATCAAATCTGCACTGACAAAATTGCTGTGGCTGAGCAGTACACATAGCTTATCATTTAATACTCCAGTCACACAGGTGACATGATACCATTCCTGGCATTTTAGTCCACTGAGTATAAAGAAGTAACTCATTATTCTACACTCAAAGCCAACAGTTTCTACTTGAGACACAATTCCAACAAAATTAATGTGAGCTGAGTAGAGAATTAATTCAATTTCAAGCTAAATTAGTTATCTAGTATTTGACAGCATGCATTGTTACAACGTGCAGTGTTGAAGGCAGTTTTTTAAAGAAAAAAACAGGGTGAGGACTTAAAAGACAAATAGAATATGCCAATGTAGCATTTTTGCAGATGGTTCCTATTAAAGATGTCAATGATGATACTGCCATAAAACCTATTATGCGGATATTTTTCATCAAAAATTTTAATGAAGACAAAATGCTTTTTTTAACCACTGAAAGAAAGCAATTATAGGTGGCCTTTATGACTTTTGACAATAACTAAAATGTTTATCTATAATCTTTAAAGACATAAGTTATTGGATATACCTAATACATTTTCTATTATTTATATGAAGTATTTTGTGCCTTTTTATCAGAGATCCAATGTCTTATTTATTTTATTTTTTATATTAATTTAATAGATTCAATGTATACTAATTTAGCTATTTATACACTCTTGAGCCTCTTTACAAAAGCTTTTTATCTGTGGAGTCCTTTATAATTAAGAATGAAAGACATGAAGTACAAATATGATTTTTTTACAGGGTCCAAGGTTACAATAAAACTAACTAGACAAATCTAGACAGTCGTGACTAGAGCACATTTATAAGTACACGAAGTTCTCAATATATAATTTTTAATCTCTAGTATTTAAAAATAAAGTGAAAATATGAATTAGTTTATTTGGGAAGTAGCACACTAATGACTGGATTAAAGTAGAAGGAGTTAAAAAGCATAATACAATACATGAAAATAACCAATGTTGAAATGAATAATTCATAAAGATTTTAAAAATATGCTTTGTCTTGTCCATCTAAGAATAGAACCCATGATTTATTGCACAATACAAATAAATTGCTTATCTTTTTGTCAATCAGTTAAAAGTATCAAAAAGGAATAAAATGTCTCCACGAAAACCCTATATTTTAATGCGACTTGTATTTACTATGCTGAAACTCTCCAGTCATTTTACTTGCTTGAAATAATTAGAAGAAAATCCAGGGATATATCTAAAGATTATCTCAATACTATATGATAAACTTTCTGACATTAATGAAGGTCAATTATTAAAATGCAAGATATTTTAAATGCCACAGTTCATTCAACATAACTGTCTCAGAAATAAAATGATTATATAAAAATTGATAGAAAATCAAATGCATAGCCATCGCCACTATAGCTTTGAAGGAAAAACTAACTGGTTTCATACACAGTGGAAAGAGAATGAAAAAGTCACCCACATCCTACCAGAGCAGATAGAAATTCTCTACAGAACTTGTAACATGAGCAAAGAAAGACCAACTGTCCAATAGAGAAGAAAAATGACCTCAGGGAACAGAATGGAATTCCTCACAATTATTTAATATCATAAAAGAATATACTGATAGTGTGAATTCTACACAAATGAGCTCAAAGATGGAATGATGATACAACTACATGAAATAAAATGGATATTGTAGACTCAGTAACACAAACTGAGTATCTAAACTACACTAGTATAGAACTAAACACAATTTAGAAACAATAGAAACAAAATAGACTCAACTGAAAATCAAACATCTGACACTGAGGAAAACTTGATGATTTTTATAGAGAATTCTGATTTTGAAAATGTGAAGCAGATTGAAATAATTAGAGAAATCAAGTCAAAATGGAAATAAGACAAAGAGAATCTAACATAAAGATAATTAGTGTCCATGAAGTACAGAACCCAACAAATGCAACAGAAGGTACATTTTAAATCTATAATATAAGAGAATTTCCCCAAAGAAAGAAAGAATTGCATCTGAACATTAAAAGAACATATTTTTCTAGTAAGTTTGGTGTTGAATAGTCAATGCCAAAACCTGGCCTAGTCAAACTATTGACTATCCATATTCCCCTTTCTATCCCAAAAGAAGTAATCTAATAGGAGGAAAAACATTAGGATAGCAGCAGACAGTTTCAACATTCAAAACAAGATATAAGAAAGCAATGTTTACAATATCCTAGAATAACAAAATTGTAACCCAGGAATTCTACACCCAGCCAAGGTATTATTTTTATATATAGGCAATAGGCAGTTATTCTCAAACATAAACAAATTTAGATAAGACAATGCCCTGAGAACCTTCTTGAGAAAAAGAAAAAAGGAAGCTTAACCATGTAATACTTAAAGTTAAGAGATGAAAATAAACACTAAGGAATTGAGAATCATGGTAAAATCACTGATGAAGAACCCTGAATAAAGATAAATAGTTATTAATAACAAACCACTGCACCTGTGGTTACAAAACAAAATATGAATGCCATAAACATGGGGAATATAAAAAAATAATATGAAATTAAAATTAGGAGATATAACAGTGCTAATAAATTTGTTTTTTAAAACAGGAATTCAATAGAAAGATAACAGAAACAGAAGTTTAAAAATGACTATCAGAAATATTTTTATAATCTTTATTTCTCCCTTTTTCTCCACTTCTTTTCTCTCTCTTCACCTACTCTCTCTTCACTCTTTCTTTAACCTTAGAGGATATTTTAGGAAATACTATATTGTAGTGAAGAATCACTTCTTTCACATCAAATAATTCCTTTGTTTCCATATCAGTTTCTTTTCTGCTATGAAATTGAAGTGAAAATAAAATACTTTTTGATTAAAATAACATCTATACTAGGATTCCCATAGTATAAAATATCTCTATCTAGGTATTCACCCATCTGCACATGAATCAAAATTTCTATCTTTATTTCCACATAGAGAGATGAATGGAATTACTGCATTGAGAGATGGTGCTCAGCTAATTTTAAAAATGGTAACTTTTGAGTGGCAGAATTTGAATTTTTATCTTTGGACTTTCAATATTAATTCCATTCTTTAGTATATATAATTTTGCTCCTCCAGATCCAAGCATTTTTTTCTTTAAAAAATGGAAAGAAATTAGTAAACAAAAGCTTAATATTCTAACTTTCAGTAGTTGAACCATAATTGAAGATTAGTCAAAGGCTTGATTGAATACTTTGGATGTTTAAAACTTATATAGATGCAGCTTACCTATTCATCCCATGATATTTCCTCTTCTAAGTAAGAGATCGTTAAAAATGTTGAGTGAATCTTTTAAAAATTCAGAGAATCTTTAAAAAATTATAATTTTGAATTTTAAATGAATGTGTAATCTAGATGCCAGTCCCTACATTTTGGTTATTTCTCAGACTCTCCTCTAAAACCTCTGAACAATCACAGATGAAAAAATAATGTTAATAAAAATATATTATGACCTACTTCCAATGGGAGCAATTTAATCTATTGAAGGCCACTGATATTTTCTAAAGCCTCTTTTAATGATTCAAGAACTATTTCTCACCTAGAGTTCAAAGCAAATATTATTCCTTTTCAATATGTCCCTGATAACTCAAACATCTCAGCACCACCAGAGTCTGAGTGAGCATTTAATTTTTAATTTATATTTTAATTAATCAACCTTGTAAAGCAATCTTCTGTATTTTCCTCTTTCTCTCTAAAAAATCTCAGATGTGACCTTTTTTCTTTACTGGAAGATTTATCGAAATGGGACTATTTTGAATTCCAGCATTCATGAATCAACTGAAAATTCACAAGATGCTAATACCATTGCAGGAAAAGTTCTAAATGTCATTATATACGAAATGATTATTAAGTTTTATTAAATTTTTATAGGATTGATTAGTGAGCAAATAACTTTTAAGGAGAAACACATTTTGATAGAGCAAGTGAACGATCAAAATAATCACTGTTTGCATTAATTCTGTTCTTCAGTTTTAGTTTTCCTTTACCCTGTCGATTTTGAAACTGTGGTTTAAAAAATGATATAGAAAAACCTGAAGTATTTTAGTAGAGTGATATAAAGCATGGCAGACGTAAAATGCTATGGGTCTGAGAAAACGACCCTTTAGAATATGATAAATGGAATACTTGACCTCTAGTTTCTTAGATAAGAGCAAAAAAACAGCCACTATGATTTTACTCTCAAAGGTCCATATATTTTCAGGAAGAGCTATTTTTAAAGAAAAACATTTAAAAATATTTTTCTGCCTTCCTACTAAATACGTTTTAAGAGTAAGGGTTAGCATTTTTGCCTCTAATTTTTAAATTAAAGATTGTTACTGTTGCAGTTCTTGATAGGAATAATAAAATGGTAGTATTTATGTTAAGACATGCAAGATAAAGTAAAAAGATCATTGGACTAATATATAGTATTCAGATTTTTTTTTTTACTCTTACCTCTTTTTGTTATTTAAATGTTGCTTTTTCATACTCGCCATTCCTTAATTTTTATATTTAAAATTCTTGAATCCTTTTAAATTTATAAACTTCTTTCATTTTAATAGCTTATTTAATTTTACCATATAATTAACAAATTTTAGCTTTTCCTCATTTACGTCTCAGACTTTTAAAAATATTTTTCATTGTCTTTCTTTTGTGTCTCAATTTCTCTTTTGTGTGAAAGGTTATTAAATTTTACTTTGTTAATACCGCTTTATTTTTTAGCAAGAGCCTTTTTGAACTTACCTTTTAGATTTTAGTTACTCCTTTTGATTTCATTTGCTTTTATACTGGCCAATGAGAATCAGAATTGTAAGGCTGCCAATTGACACGGTTCACACTGCCAAGAAAAACTTGGAGTTTTCTCCTTGGTTCAAAAAAATTTCTTATACCTGGATATGTTGGAGAATGACAGAACAAAATTTCCCAGGACAATTTATACTATCCACAAAGAAATGATAACTCGATCCTTTGAAATGGTGTTGCTTTTTGACATTTTACAAAATCAAGTCATCATAAAAGAAGCTGTTCTGAAGTTCATGGCTTTTGAGGAGGTTTGACTAAAATATGCTGCAATACCAAAGCAGCAAGAAGGCAGGAGAATACAACTTTGCCTGACTTTCATGAGAAGCCAGACTATGCTGAAATTCCTAAGAGAATATTACAGGAAGAGGCACCTGCCTTTCTGCAGCAGCATACAAATATAAACCATATTTCTTATATTCACCACTCCTTTCAAAGCTGGTTATAGGAAGGTATATTAGTCAGCCAAAGGGGTGCTGATGCAAAATACCATAAATCTTTTGGCTTTTGGAAAGGGTATTTATTTGAGGTAGAAGTTTACAGTTACCAGGCCATAAAGTGTAAGTTACTTCCTTCACCAAAGTCTGTTGCCACGTGTTGGAGCAAATGGCTACTGACATCTTAAGGTTCCTCTTAAGGCTCTGTGAACCTAGCTTCTTCCAACATCAGATGGAGGCTGGGATAAATCTCGTCTCTCTCCCGAGGCTCATTTCTCTCTGGGCTCTGCTCTGCTGTCTCCACAAGCCCAATTGTGAACTATCAGGCAAACAGCTCATCTGTCTTCCTAGGGCTGTGTCTAATGGAGCCTTCTGTCTTTCCTCAGGTATCTGCTACTCTATATATTTACTTCCTGGGGCTCTAGCATCAAAAATCCAAACTTCTCCTCTACCATGTTGTCTTCTCTGTGAGTCCCCACTCATTCAAGGGGGTACAGACTTAACATCCTACTGATGTAGTCCAATCAAAGCCCTAATTGTAATTTAATCAAGTAAGAGTAAAACCTTTGAATTTGATACAATGTAAGGGCATCATTAGCCCAAAGGAACAGACCAGTTTACAAACATAATCAGTATTTCTTTTAGGAATTCATCAATAATATCAAAATACCACAAGGTATCATCTGAGTCTGTATAGCTGTGTCCTGCCTTCTTCCTGCCCTATCAGATAGAACATGAAAAAGCTGGCTAGAGCTGGGGATATTCTTAACAGGGTTTTAAAAGATGTGTCCATTTTGCCTTTGCAGGGTGGGCCCTTTACTGTCAGGACATTCCCTGGGCCTTTTGGGTAAACTCAGACTATCAGAGCTCACTGACTTAAGTAATGACCACCCATCAGCATCTCTTGGAGAAGGCTCTTGCGATAGAAAAAGGGTCCCTGAATTCTTGATCTAAGCACCCCAATTGCCATTGAGAAGTTAGGGATCAAGGGAAGTGAGGTGGAGTGAGTTTTAAAATTCAATTAAGATATATTGGTTATTTCAAGGACTTAGAAACTCAGCATTATATCACGAGTGCTACCTTTATGCAAACCCAGGGTGGATTCTGTCAATCTAAGACTAAGATTAGGGAGAAGAATATGCATACATGTTAGCTTTTATATGCATATGTACTGTGTCTCCATGTGTATTTGTCTATCAGATGTTGTGAGTCACATAATCAGTCTGACTTTTCTTTCTGTGTTGACTTCTAGGAACTGAAAGAAGATTTGGTCAGACCTTTAGTTCAGCCTTTGTCTTGACTTACTTTTTTTTTTTTAAGATTTTTTTATTTATTTCTCTCACCTTCTCAGCCCTCCCCCCCCCCCCCACCCAGTTGTCTGCTCTCTGTGTCCATTCGCTGTGTGTTCTTCTGTTACTGCTTCTATCCTTATCAGTGGCACCAGGAATCTGTGTTTCTCTTTGTTGCGTCACCTTGGTGTCAGCTCTCCATGTGTGCGGCGCCATTCTTGGGCAGACTGCACTTTCTTTCCCACTGGGCAGCTCTCCTTATGGGGTGCACTCCTTGCGCGTGGGGCTCCCCTACACGGGGGACACTCCTGCATGGCATGGCACTCCTTGCGTGCATCAGCACTTTGCATGGGCCAGCTCCACACGGGTCATGGAGGCCCAGGGTTTGAACTGTGGACTTCCCATGTGGTAGGCAGACACCCTATCCATTGGGCCAAGTCCGCTTCCCTTGACTTACTTTTGTTTCAATTATCCATTTGTATTATACATCCATAGGCCACTTCAAATATTGAAATGAGGCGGGGTGACAAAAATAAATACATAGAGACACATGAAAAAAAATCTCCCCCAAAAATCCTTTAAATTAATTGAAACAGCATATTCACTTTGCATATCAATATATCGGCCAGAGAAAGGTGAAACAAATTGCAAAACAAACCAGTAAATAGGTAACAAATTTAGGATTCTGAACACAGGATGCTGACTCCTGCTTAACCAAATGTTCTTTCTATTATCTCATTTGGCTATGTTACAACAATTTAATTTTTAAAAAGAAATAAATAAAGCAGTTTACCAAATAAAATGATTTTGTTATTGCCTGATGTCACATAAAATATCAACTGATAGTATTTTGAAAAACGGGTAATTGTGGAGAAAAAAAAAAAAGGGAAATTAAATCTGGTTCAGTTCAGGAAGAGAAGCATTTTGTTGTTTCTTCTAATGTTGTGTTAGAAGAGAGAAAAGAAACTAAGGCAAACTGTAGCATATACACTCAGAAATTGTATTTTTGCCAGTGCTGTGGTCAGTAGATGAACTACAAGGGGAAGAGGGCTCAAGGGAGCTGATAGAGTTAGTTTGGGGTGTCCTTTAGATCTGTTTCTGTGAAGAAATTATCATGGATAGGGCAAATGTTAATTCATTTATTTTGAGGAGACACTGGAAAATGAGTCCTGGTAATGGAAGAAAATTCTGGAAATCCATTTTTACTGTAAGCATCTACCAACTTTAGTATCTGAATCTGGGATCGTGCATCCTGGTAGAAGTGTGCAGAGTTCTCGCCATTCCTTTATCTGTGCTTTTGCAGCTGGTATTTGCTTTTACATGTTTTCTTTCTGAATACTGCTTTTTTCCTTCTGATTATATTTTCACATAAAAGTGAAACCTGAGGCGTTAACATTTCAAGATCCAGAGCCAATTACATCAGAATAGCCTTGGAAGTTAATTTTGATGGGCTTTCCCACAGCTCAGCTGGAGATGATACTGTTTGGTAGCTGCTAGTACAGATAGTTTTAAAACCCAGTTAAATCCTCGAATAGCAGCATGCTCCTTGAAAAGACTTAGTGGGAGTCCAAGTACATGGGTGACTCTAAATGATAAATCCACTTAGAGGGAAGCTTGGCCTTCAGAAGCCTCGCAATAGTTCCCCCCAGGTCACCAAATCAATTTTTCAAATGAGAAAGGCTATAATCCCAGTCTGGAAGGGCCATCTTTAAGCCCATATCTATTTCTTTAGCTATGGTCATAAACTATTGCTGAATGATACAACCCAGCTTCTATTCTATTTCAAGCCTGGAAAACAAAGAGCAAATGAAAAATCTTATTGATAATTCCTTCCTTTTTCTTTATAAGACATGCACTATACAGAAATTCTTATACTTTTCTACCTTATATCACAAATTTCAGATTCATTTTACCATATTATCCATGAGGATATTTGAATAGTTGCACAAATAACAATTACATTTCTAAGCATAATAAATATATAAAGTAAATCTTAAGATACAGAAGTTAACTTAATCCAAGAATATTTCAATTTTTCTACTTTTTGTTTTTATTTCTATAGTTTGTATTATTAGCACCTTTATTCTTATATTATCATGCATCTCTATGGTAGAGTAAGCATCAAAAGGATCAAACCTAAGAGTCAAAGCTGTTCATCAGTCCTTGTACCCCAGGAAAGCCTAACAGTAGATTAGTCAGTTACAGATAAACACACAAAATCACCTGAAGAACGTTTTTCATGCCATTTCTGGTTTTTGTTGTATATGAGTCTACAAAGTTATTGATTATCTTCCTATCAAAGGTTTTCAGCAGGAAAGCTCTGATGAGGAGGGGCAGTGGTTGGACTGATGGATAGGGAGTTTTAAAGGGGAAAAGCTAAACAACTTTTCAATTTCTCTAAATTAGGATGCTTTAAAGGGAGATCAGTTTTTAAAGACATATGAACTTTTAATACCTTGAATTCATAATCAAAGAAAAGTGAATTTTGAAATCACTTGCACCATATTTTCATATATTATTTCCTTCCACACTCATTCTACACATCCTTTTTTCACTGACATTTTTAAAATAAGGTATATGGAGGTAAGGTAAGAAATTATACATTGTTGTTCTCTTGCAAAAACTGGTAAAATCATTTCTTCATGGCAAATCGAATGTCTGTCAGTATGTGCATCAGGAAGCTCATAATTTCAAGGTACACTAACCATATTTAAATGTAATCTGTAGTTTCCGGTAAAGATGTTATAGTATGGTTCTCTTTGCCTGAGACTCCTCTCTGAAACTAACCAACAAGAACACAAACACAGGAAAGAAAATGTCGTTTTGGGTGAAATTTTAAAATGGCAACATTCCTGAACCACAGTCTAGGAAGACAGGCTGCCAATGCAGTAAAAATTGAACCTGGTCCAGGGAAGAAGGAAAGAGTGAGCCCAATCCCTTGCAGTTCTCAGGCAGTGTGTACCCTTAAGTGCCAAACCAGTGTTCCCTTGCCTAGAAATACAAGATCTATGTGTATGAACAGGTATGTACAAGATCCTTAGCCTCTCACCAAGGAGTGACAAAGGGAATGGCAGAAGATGAGAAAATACAACTTCACCGACTCTCTGACAGAACTTTGACTTCTGTTTGTCGGATGGAGCAGAAAGAGTTCCCTCTATACCTGTATTTTGGTGTATCAGAGAAAATTGAAGTGCAATGCATGGGGCTGGTAATATGTAATGCATCACTGCTTATCTGGCAGACCAGCTCCCCAAGAGAAGAGGCAGTTTCCTTGCAAAGCGGAAGGCTAGATAGGTCCCAACCCTGTGTCAATCAGCTTATCCCCCACCAGCCCATCTGGTGAATTGTACTTAAAAAATAGCTGGCCCAGGAAAAAGAAAGAGCCTCCATTATAAGATGAGTGGTATTCAGGAAGTAAAGAGCTTCTAACCAAAATAAAAACAAAACAAAAAACAAGTCACAAGGAACAAAGAGGAAAGGGCATGAAAAGCTAAAGGCAGATGAAGACTCTACTACAGAAAAGCAATTCTGTAAAGCAGATGAAAACTATAAACAGACTCATTCATGGAATCTAAGAAAGGTGTGACCTCTACAACCTAAGAGTTCTAAAAAAGCATGCAAGGGCTCAAAAAAGAAAAGAAATCAGGAGATGAAATGCCAGAAGGGATAGCCTGGCTAAAAAACGAAAAAAGATTAAAAAAAGATAGTAAGATCATAGTTCATGGTTATATGGTTTGGGTATAATTTGGCTCCTTACTAACTTATCTAGATTATTTTCGTTTACATTTCAGATAGTTATTTTTTCTAAGATAACTGAAAATTAAACATGCATGCATCCTTTTCTAATAAAAATTAAAAAATACAAAGAAGCACCATACTCATCATTTGCATACATTTTGTCTAACTACAAACTCCCCAGAAAAACAAAGATGATCAGTGATCTAAATTCAAGCTGAATCAGGAAAATAGGGTTTGTTCATGATGAACAGGGGAAATGCTTAGCCCTTCTGTGCAGCTCTGTAAGTGCTCTCCACCATAAAGCCAACGGTAGGTGTTTAAATAATACCTCTTCATTTCAGCAAACCTAATAGCAACCATCTTATCTTGAATTTACACTGCATATGGTCAGAGTTTAAGTATTTTGATGTGGCTAAAACTTTTGTACTTTCTCCAAAAATTCTCCTCTTATATGGTGTGTCAAATATTTTTAGGAGGAGTAGTATATGAATAAATAGGGTAAATGGTTTTTATATCACCTAGATACTTAGGTTCCTGAATTTATGTATTCAATTTGACTAAGTAGTAATTTTTAGCTTGAGAAAAAATATATATATTTATTCCTGATTTTTCCAAGAATTAAAGGCTTGGGGTCTGACCCAGATTTTTCAAAGCAAAATCTTGACCTTTATTTAATAAACACAGTATTTCACATGCCCTGCTGTATTCAGGGATGATCCCAGTACTTCCTTGCTTTAATGACTTATTAGACTGGAGTTAGAGGCTGCCCATAAATATATTCTTCCAAAGTTTCTCTGCACTGAACAGATGAAATATCCTTGTAAAAACATAGCAAACCTAAATCAGAATTTAAAGGGCTGGGGAAAACCAGTTTTAAGTATTCTCCTTAAGAGAACTTGACAACAATCTTGTAGGTTTCTGCTTCTTCATATAAAGTGGTTCTTTTTATATAACTTTTAATTCAGTTCAATAGCCACAGTAGAGAATCATCAAACTACATTAAACCATCTTTTGTTTTAGAATTTTAAAAGTAAATTATATATGCACACATAAAATTTAAGCACAGAACTATAATTATTTTAATACTACTCTATTTTCTGAATTAAAACAATATTGGCCCTTACTCAGGAGACCATGAACTTTGAGTAACTGTTCTTTCAGGGTTATTAACTTTGCCTTGAGATACACGTACCTTCATCTTATGCAAATTTTTGACCCCTGTATGATTAAGAATCAAAGGAAGCAAAGTCCTGGCAATCTCAAAACACTGATATGATGGCACACTATGCTGAGTATTATATAGACTGGAAAATTGCTCAGTTGAACAGTGATACCAAAGATACTTTAGTCTAGGTTTGCACATTGTCTTTGTTTGTATAGCATAATTATGTTGATTTATAAATAGAAATTGTTTTCCAGATGATCAGATCCATTTTCATTCATTTCATAATTCCTATTAATTTCCCTATATAAGTATTACTCTTAGTAATAAGCATATAGAAATGAGCAAAGTGGACCAAACCTCTGCCTGTATGGAGCTTATACTCTTTTAATAGGATCTGTTAACACACATTCACATTTCCTTTTTCTTTTTTTTTTTCTAATTCCAGAAAAATATTTGCTTAAATCTTTTCTGTTGTAATGACTACAAGTGTTTCCTCAATAATGCTAGCTAAATAATATGTGAGATATGAATTAATTTTAGTAGAATGAATCCTTGAGAAAATATTTTTTCTCTCTTTTAGGTACATTTTCAATAATATTAATGAAATACTATTATTTTAGTAAGTTAAATTACATTTGGGAATTAATATACTGATTTCTGAATTCAATGATTTTTTTCTTATACTTTAAGGTAAGAACACTTGTATGGTTAAAATAAGAAAATTGATTTCTCTTTTACCTATTTGATAATATGAACAGTGTAATAGCAATTTCATCTTTGGTTCATTGATTAGATTTTCAACTTTTAGAATTGACCAAAGCCACAACTGAAAGACTTGATATATTGTGCTCCTTTGACACTATGAGGTCTTTATTATAAGAATATTATAATTTATTACAAGATTATAAAGTGAATAACTTTTAATAATAAAATTCTGCTCTCTCAACCTCATTCAAATTTTAGATATGCATGCTACTTTTTAAAAGTAATTCTTTTAATGAGGGAATTTTCCATTCCACTTTCAATGAAGTAATTTGCTTCATTTATAAAATAAATATTCTTAAAATAATTCAGCATGCAAAGTTACCCGTGTGAAATTGAACCAAATAGATTAGAGTATCCGTTTTTTCAATTGCCAACAAATGACCTTACCTGATAAAAATGGAGAAAGCTATTTTAGTTTAAAATCATAGGCCACTGAAATAAATATTTCTTTCTAAAGTTCTCCAGAGACAGGGCTATATTCTGTAAGTATGTGCTAATGGGATCTCTCAGCACTCTACCCTTAACAGCAAGCAAGAAGTTACTCAGTGGGTAGATTCAAATGAATCAATAAAGGAGGATCATCACTATGGGAGGTTTAGATCTCAGGGCAGAATGAAGAAAATGTGCTGTTCTATTAAGAACGAGCAGGCTACCAACCCAGGAAAAAATTGATAATGTTTACTAAACTTATTTTGCAGGGATACAAATGGATTCGTAATGATTTGTCTACTTCCTCCACACACACTACCCCCCTGCACCAACACACACACAGTTTATTTTTTTTTCTACCCCTGTAAGTCCTCAGTGCCTTTCTATTTTTTTCTTTAAATCCCTACCAGTATTGTACAGTTGAAAATTGGACGAAGATTAAATGTGAATTTGTGGCTGTGGGAAAGACAGCTAAAAGTGCCATTCAGAATTCAAATGACTAATTGATCTTATTGGTACCATAAACGAACAAATCTAATAACTAGCCAATGATATAACAAGAAAACTGGATTACATAAAATCATCTGAAGAGCTGTTACTATTGGAGAAGTAGCAAAAAAATTAACTTTATCATACAAGATATATGGTATACAATTTTTGTTGATTTATTGGGAAAATATTTCACCATATTTCTAACTTGGGTCTTTAGATTTAGATGCAAAGCAGTATGGGAACCTCAGGGATGAATGAGGCATGAGTCCTCTCACAAGGGAATTAAAGAGTTTAGTTGAGGAAGTAAAATGACTAGTAAAACAATTATATGCCAAAGTAAAAAAAAATTATGTCTTTACTAAAAATATAATGCTATAATCTTTTAAATAAATATGAATATAATAAACACTATACCTTATATTTATAGAAGAATACAAAATTATTTTGATAATTGAGCTAGATAAATGTCACAGCATTATTTTAAAATACCTTCTAAATATCTTCAAATGTTCATGTGAAATAGCCTTAAGAATTTTTGTTAATTTTGCTTAAACCACAAAATTTTGTTTAATTTAGATATAAAATCCAATTAAAATATATGCTTTAAAATATGTATAGCTAAATAAAATGAAATACTGTGATGCTGGTAATTAAAAGATATTTGTTAAGTTCATATATAATCATTGCATATGATCCTGTTAGTCTATTTGGACTCAAACTGTTGTAGTGGGAGTCAATAGTTTAGGAGTGATGTGAAAGAGACTTTGGCACTCTAATCATTGATAGATAAAAATACTATTTGAGGTCCAGTATGTAATTTATAATGACAAAATGTTCAGAATTTAAACAAGGACAATTCTCAGAACCAGAATGTATGTTGTGCTAACAACAAATAAAAACTATATCTACAGTTCAGTTTATGCCTCCACAGTTGCTATTTTCTCCCATGTCTCCAGTTATGTCCTAATCCCCAAATCTTTGGAACACAACTAATTTCTCATTTCATTTGACTTCCTGAGGAATCTGATCCTTTTGACTATTTCCCTTTTGACTTCCAAGTCACCTTAATGATTCTTTCCCTGTCTCTCTGATGACTTCTCTCTGCTAATGTTTTTCCTGATTCCACATTTGATTATTGTATTTCTTCAGTACTCAGGTTTCATCTGGAGGATCTCATTCACTACACTTGTTCAATACTATCTAACTTCATATGCTCTGAAACCATAACAAGAAATATTTGCATATTCCACAGACAGGAAAAATCTTGGTTTTGAGCAACTTTCTCTTTTGGGCTCTATGCTCATTTTCTCTACTGCTTAATGACATCCCCCCAAAATGGCTCAAAAAAATCTGAAATACTTAAAATTCAACATGTCCTGGTTCATTAAGACCCGTCTCTCCTTATTTCTTTTTCACCTTAACATTCACCTTTTGCCCTCTGCCTAAGTGAGAAGTCTTGTCATCTTTCATACCTGTACTCTCTCTTAATCTCATATCTAGTTTATCCCTTTGTTTTTTATTCCATCATTACATTTTTCTCCAAGCCTGTGCTTTTTCTATATTTCTCTTGTCTCTCTCACAGTTCAGTTATTTGCAGTCCTTCTCACAAATAACATCAACAGTTTCCCAACTTGTCTCTAAGTGACCAGATTTCCCATCTCAATCAATTCACCTTTTATAGTGCCATTAAAATTAATGGAGTTAAGTATAAATCAGATCTGGTCCTTCCCATTCTTCGAGTTCTTCAGTTGTTCCCTACCAATTTTACAATAACATCCAAATTCATTATTATGACAGGAGAGGAAAAAAAAAAGAAAACACTTCAAAAATTTAGAACCAGTTCAAGTCTTCAGGATCATCTCTTGTTGCCTTCCCCAGTCTCCAGTTCATGCTCCAGAGTACAGAATTACCACCCTCAGTATACCAAGATCTTTTGCCTTCCATGCACTTTCACAAACAGCTAAAATAAAACTCCATTAATTTTTTTATTATTATCAACTCAGTTTTCACTTCTTCATAACCTTGATATTTTCTGTTAGGTTATCAATTCCTGACAGTTTCAGTTCTATGGTATTTTTAAATATATACTTTCTGGTTACCATGGTACAAAAAAAATGTCCCTGAAATTAAGAAAAATTCAGAAAAGTAACTGTCTTCACTTTAAAAATGTTAGTGTACCAGTTGCTTTTAAACTGAAAGGTATGATTGCTGAGTCTCTTAAAGTAAGTAGCATGTAGAGTAGATAAGTAGGACAGAAGTTTCAAATTCTATATATTGCTTCTTAGACACTGAATTTGTAGTTCAAATTGAGATATCTAGGTAATGGAAAAAGTTGGTTCACATTATAAATTCCAATTCTGATTATGAACCTTTGCTTACTTTGAATGTTTCTACCTTTCCCCCTTTATCTAGCATTTTAATGTCCATGTGACAATAAAGGGCAAGGTATTTCCACTTCTATCTGATGCATTCATAGACATGAAAATGTCAAAAATAATACTTGCTAATGGAGACTGTTAACTGACTTTGATTATGGAAATATTTATGAATCATAAGAAATAAAGACTTTTCTTAAAATGAGCCTCCTCTACCACTATTCTTCCTTTGAAGGTGAAAGTTTAGAAACCTTATATTATATCTGCTTTTATAGTAAGATCTTAGCTGTTTATCACTCCTTTTATACAAGGTATAATTCTATGCACTGATAATGTTTTTAAAGTTAGCATGTCTGAACATCAGATGAAGCTATCTATTTCAAATAATCATTATTATCATTATATTCTATCTGATGAGCTAATTTTATTTTGTCTTCTAATAATAGTAAATTCCATTCAGAATATTATTTTCCACTTTAATTAAAGTGCAAATTTGGGATTTTGTTACATATAGTCATTTAAATATGAATGTAGAAAAATTAATAACAATTAACTTGAATAACCTGACTTTTAAGTGAACTCTTAATTATGTTTAAATTTAAAAACAGTGTCAAAAAAGAGATGTACCTGAAATTACTAAATATATTTGTCAACAAACACTTCTCCTATTTTATATTCATCACTAAAGACATTGGGTATTAAGACGGCTCTAGTCCTCATGGTTCATTAATTTTTTTTCAAATAAGGAGTTATGAATAAGCATAATTTTGAAATTTTGATGTTCTTCACTTTGAAACAACATAGGTGAAAGACTCAAACCAGGCACATGGTCCACCACAACATTTAATTTTCCAAAATTAATTCATTTTACAAAAAATAAATTTATTACAAAAATTTAAACTACTGTTATATCTCTCATTCTTTAAGTAGGAGAATATCTACTACCCTCTCATGCCCCCACCATGCTTCTTTAATGCTAAAATGAAGCATTAAGGATTCAAAGTAATTAATTTTTTATTAGAGAAGTTGTAAGTTTACAGATCACGCAAAAAATATAGGATTCACTTTTACTACCCTCTTATTAACATCTTGCATTGGTATGGTACATTTGTTACAACTGATGAATGCATATTACTATAATTATACTATTAACCATAGTCCATGGGTTAATAGGGTTCACTGTTTGTGCAGTGCAGTTCCGTGGATTTTGTAAAAATTTTTATTCTATTACCACATATACATCCTAACATTTCCCCTTTTAACCACATTTGGATATATATTTCAATGCTGTTAATTACATTCACAATGTTGTGCTACAATCACTACCATCCATTTTCAAAACATTTCCATTGTTCCAAATAAGAACTTGAAATTTTAAGCCTTAACACCCTATTCCATATCCTCATCCCATCCCATGGTAATCTATATTCTATATTATGACTCTATGGCTTTGTTTATTCTAATTATTTCATACCAGTGAAAATACACAATATTTTTCTTTTTGAGTTAGGATTGTTTCATTCAACAGCATGTCTTCAAGTTTTATCGATGCTACCTCACATATCAGAAATTCATGACCTTTAATTTTACATATAACACTTCATTCAATCACAAATCCTTCATTCCTTTGAGTTTGCATAAGAAAGTTCCCTACTTATGTCAGAAACTTTTAGGGATGAATTTTGCTTTGGCACTGCAGCAATAGTCTAATAGCATAACCGTTATTTGAAAGGTACATTAACAAAAAATTTGTCTGTTCTTCCTTAGTATTTATGGAATACTTAGACATCAACTACAGGGATTAAATGAGCCAAGAGGCTGTACATTTACTGATAGGGAATTTTAAAAATTACAGGTTAATATCAGGGAATCTCTTTCTGTGGAAACTAAAAGTTTTACATTACATTTTTTTTTCTATCTTGTGTATTTCAGTCATATGGTGGGCATGTGAAGAAGAATGCTGCACATCTCCATCCCATCATCCAACAGTTGTGAAATTAAGGTCCATGTTACCTAAAAATCTGTTGCTAATAATAAAAGTATCAAGAATCTTGACAAAGACACTCATTTTATTTAATCCCTGATTTAATGCCATAGCTCATGTTACCAGATTTTATTAGTATTGAAAGTCTCTTTTTTGAGAGTTGATAAAGTATTAACCAACCATATTGTTTCACTCTTCATGTTATTTTTATTTACATTTAGATCCACATGAAACTATAGATTCTATTTATTTTATTCATAATTTTGATATCCAGTCTACAGTTCCCAAAGCCTTTTACAACCTAAAGCTTCAATATCCACATGTTCCCCTAAGATGTGCTTTCAGAAATCAGTGAACATTTTATTTTAGTGAGTTAATATTACAAATATTTAAGGCAGTGCTGTCTCTAGATTAGAGAATGACAGCTAGAGGTTCTGAAATTTAAGTTTAGTTTGGGATGTCTAAATATTTTCTTTTCGAATACATTTTATTCTTGTTGAACAAAGTACTAGAACATATTCTTCCAACGTAAAACTATTTGCTGACTTATTGAGATGGCACTTTACTCACCAAAATATGTCATACAGACAGCACAAAAGTAAGTGCAATTACTGCAATGATTTATTTAATCTATATGCCATTTAAGCAGCCAAACTGAACAACAAGAGGCACCAGCATTTTTACTTTCTACCATACAGTTATAAAAAATAAATGTAATAATTCACAGTATGCCTGTCAATCAATAAATAGTTTGCTACTCAGTATGCTATGTGTATTTTATTCACTTTAAGAGACATGGTCTCCACCTAATGGTAAAGAAAGGCATTAATCAAATGAGCACTTAAATCAATGGACAGTCACATCTTTAGAAAGTGCTGCGAAGTCCTACATTAAATCAGGAAGTGGGCACCAGTGGAGGCAGCTATAGTAGCATGTGCAAAGGCCCAGTGGGGTGCAGGAACATGAGACTTTTCAGGAACGAAAGTCCACTGTGATTGGACAATATAGAAGGAGGGAGCAATTTGTGCAAATATAAGGCAATTCTGATAATCCTATAGATTATATAACAAAAAATAAAACCCCACAAAAAACAAAAAAAAAAATCCTTTATCTAGGAAATACCTTAAAGCAAACATGCTTTAAAATGCAAACTCTCTGGACAGTTAGCATATTCCAGACCCTATATTTAGGCTGCATTAAATTTCATCCCTTCTCATCTAGGCAGAATAAGGCCCCAAGCAGTCTTAAAATTTTCTATTCTTCTTTCTTTCCCTCTGCAGAAACACTGTTATTTCTATCACATGAAAAATACCCTCTTTTCCCCCCACTTCCCTTTCTGGTTATTGTTCCATTCTTAACCTTTATAAAAAATAAAGAGTATATTTCCTTCCCTCTCATTTTCTTTTCAACCTGCCCTACCAATTATTAGCACTATGGTCAAATCACATTCCTCATCTTAATAGCTTACACAGAGATTTTAGCAAACTTGATCATTCCATCATTTACATTCTTGCTTACAAGCCAACACACTCACCTGATTTTCATTCTAACTCAAAAGCTGTGAAAATTCAGTTTACTTCTTGGGTTTCTCTTCACCTACCAAACCTCACAACATAGAGCTCCTCAGGATTCAATCCCCATAATTTATCTTTTTTCTATCCTCACACACTGCAATTAGGGATCCCACACAATCTCATGGCTTTAAATAATATCTACATATTGAAAACTCCATTAGGATGTCAAATAAGTATTTCCAACCTAACATATCCAGAACTGATCTTCTCTCCAAATTCTTGTCATCTTGTACTTTTTCCCATCTCAGAAAGTGGTAAATCTATCCTAGTAATTGTATAGACACCAAAACCTTGTAGTCCTTCTTGACTCCTCTTTCACATCCTACATCCAATCTATCAACAACTATTATAGACTCAACCTTAAAAATACCTCCATCAACTGACTACTTCTCACCATCTCCACTGCTATCATACAATTCAAACAATTGCAATTTGTCATTTGGTTACTACAGTAGACTCCCAGTGGGACTTCTGATTTCATCATTGACCATTACAGACTATAGCAACACAGGAACCAGATAGGCCATTTTAAAAAATATGTCAAGAGGAGCAGATGTAGTCAAGTGGTTGAGCCCCTACTTCCCATATACAAGATCCCAGGTTCATTCTCTGGTACCTCCTAAAAACAAACAAATGAAAAAACCAATTCTTATTGGGGAGCAGCTATAGCTCAGTGCCTTCTTCCCATGTATAAGGTTCAATCCCTGGTACCTCCTAAAAATAAAATAAAATAAAATAACATAAGTCAGAACACATCATTTCTCCTCCTTAAATCCTCCAAAGGCTACTGCTTTTTTTTTGGAGTAAAAGGCAGTATCTTCCAAAGTCTATATGGTCTGGCCCCATGTAACAGCTTTGAACTCATCTCCTACATCTTTCCCCACGATCACTCTGTTCAAGCCAAGCTGACTCACCTGCTTTTCCTTGTATGTGCCAGGAATACTACCACTTTGTCTCAGTTTGCCAGAATGTTGTAACAAAGAACCACAGATATCAAGAGGGTTATGCTGCTTCGTAAAGGGGGAGAATTCCTTCTGTGCCTTCTCCTGGAGACTGGTGTGTGGGTAGCAATCCAGGCATTCAATAGCTGGAGGCATAACTAAATTTCTGCCTCCATTCATAGGGCCATCTTTCTTTCTGTGTCTTTCTGTCTGTGTCTAATTCTCCCCTCCTTATAAGGACATCTGTCATATCACTGCCTCATCCTATTTGTTCTCAACTTATCAAAACTTCAATGATCCCATTTACAAATCAGTCCACATTCACAAGACTGGGAGTTGGGACTCCAACATGTCTTTCTGTGGGACACAATTCAAGGCTTTTGTTTTTACCATTCCCTCTACCTGGTCTACTCTTCTTCCACATATCTTGGTTGCTCATTTCCTCATCTTCCTCAGGCATGTCTTCTCAGTGAGGCCCTCCCCTCTCACTTTTTAAAAGTATAATTTCCATCTTCACCAACACACTCTATATTCTTTACTTAATTTATTCCTCCAAATTATTTATATCTATTCAGTATACTATATGTTTTACTTATTCCTTTTAATTATTTTTTGTCCTACTAGAATGTAAACTATCTAAGGGCAAGGGTTTTTGTCTGTTTTGCTGAATCCTGTGTTCCCAGCACTTAGAATAGTGTCTGGCACATGTTGGGCATTCAGTAAATGCCTAATAAATATATAAATAAATGAATGATTAGATGGTATAATAAGAATAAATTCTGGTACAAAAATGGGGAGGAAAGTGAACACACCAGAGTTGATATGTTGATATTCAGGTCCTGATAAGTTATTATAAAAAGTGGTCATATAAATTTCTGTTTCTAGTTCTGTGGGGTAGGAAAACAGGTACTAATTTATTATGTTTTATTTCTTTTTTACGTATATGTGTGTGTTTATGTGTTCTCTTATAAATATGATAATTATGTTTACTATGAATTATCTATATGTGAAATATTATACAATAAAGTCATCTTGGATACCTATGGGGTATGGAGCAAAAGCACACGATAGAGGACAACCAGCAAGATGGTGGCAGAGTAAGGAGCTCCTAAAGTCAGATCCTGCTACAGGGCAGTTAGTAATAACCCAGAGATGTCTGTAGCTAACTGAAGCACGTGTTTGGGGACTCTAAGAGACCAGAAGAGTATCCTGCAACATCCTTGAAGGAATGGAATGAGGAGACTGCCCATCTCCAGAGAAGATTCTTAAGCAGAGTGCTCCATGCAATGGAGGCCGGTTCTCATCCTCCACTGGAGGCATACGCCACTTGAGACCTGTTCTGCAGCTGGAATTGAAGGCTCCACTTCCCAAAAACAGGGGAGGAAGAGATGGTTGGGCACCAACTTCAGCTACTGATGAGTAAATTCAGGGGGCTAAGTGTAATCCTAAGAACAATTAATGTTTGACCCTGTCCAGGTCAGAAAGAGGCCAGTAACTGCCATCTTAACTCTGAGCCAGACAATAGGGAAAGTTGGGTGGACTGAAAATCACAATGCTGGTAGAGACTGGCTTCTTCCCATGCATGCCAGATGGCAGCTCTAGCATAAGCCCCAGCCCCACCTCTGTCAGGGAGGAAGCCCTGGGGATCTACCTGCACAAGTCTCTCCAGAAAACTACAGGCCAAGCCGTGGATGCCAGTGATTATCCTACTCTGGCAGTACAAGCTGCCCCAGAAGCTATTCTGTGGCTGGAATTGGAAACTCCATTTCCCAAAAACAGGGGAGGAGGAGACGGTTGGTCACCGATTTCAGCTACTGATTAGTAGACTCAGCAGGCTAAGTTATAACCCTAGGAACAGCTAGGGTGTGAATCTGTCCAAGTCAGAAAGAGGCTGATGGCCACCATTTTGCCTCTGCCCCCAGCATGAGGGGAAGCCAGGCTGACCTAAAATTGCTGTGACGGTAGGACGAGGTTCTTTCATCTGGATCGGCCTGCAGTCCTAGCCTAGGCTTCAGCCATACCTCTGGCAGGGAGGAGGCTGGCAGGACCTGCACCAGCCTATCCAGGTAACTGCAGGTACCTCTGGCTGGCATAGACTGAATAATTGGAAGTCTACGGGGGCAACTGCAGTCATCTTGGACCTGTACTGCATAGATTGCTGCCCATACCTGCAGCTCCATCCCCACCCCAGGTACAGGGGAAAGAGGCTTGAAACTTCCTCTTTCTCTCTGGGCAATTACAGTCTAGGCCTGCATGACATGGATTATTCCACACAGCTGTGGTTCTTTCCCTACCCTGGCAAAGGAGAAGGTTAGGAGGTGCTTCATTGGTCCCTGGGGCAATTAGGGCAGCTTGAGCCTTCACAGCTTATAACACCAACTACATCCTTGACCCCTGCACAACCAGCAAGGGAGAAACTAAATTAAAAAGAAAAACTTTACCCAGAATAAATACTCCAGTGATACCAATGCCAAGACACCAACAAAAATTATAATCCACACCAAGAAACAGGAATATATGGCCCAGTTAAAGGAACAAGATAAGCCTCCAGATGACTTGAAGGAGTTGAGACAACTAATCATAGATGTTCAAACAAATATCCTTAATAAATTCAATGAGATGGCTAAAGAGATTAAGGATATTAAGAAGACACTAGTTTTGAATATAACATTAAAAAAACAAATAAAGACAAAAAAAGAAAGAAGACACTGGATGAGCACAAAGAAGAATTTGAAAACATCCATAGAAAATAGCAGATCTTATGGGAATGAAAGGCACAATAAATGAAATTTAAAAAACATTGGGACCATGTAATTAGCAGATTTGAGGAGGCAGAAGAAAGGATTGGTGAGCTTAAAGAAATGGTTTCTGAAAATGAACATACAAAAGAAAAGATGAAGAAAAGAAGGGGAAAAAATTGAACAAAGTCTCATGGAACTAAATGACAGCAAAAAATATGCAAACATACATATCATGGGCATCCCAGAAGGAGAAGAGAAGGGAAGATGGTAAGAAGGAATATTTGAAGAAATAATAGTAGAAAATTTCCCAACCCTATTGAAGGACATAGATATCCATATCCAAGAAGCACAACATACTCCCACCTGAAAAAATCTGAATAAGCTAACTCTGAGACACATACTCATCAGAACGTCAAATGCCAAAGAAAAAGAGAATTCTGAGAACAGCAAGAGAAAAGCAATGCATAACACATAAGGGATACTTAATAAGATTAAGTGCTGACTTCTCACCAAAAACTGCGGAGGCAAGAAGACAGTGGTCTGATATATTTAAGATACTACAAGAGAAAGTCTTCCAGCCAAGAATCTTATATCCAGCAAGACTGTCTTTCAAAAATGAGGGCGAGATTAGAATATTCACAGATGAACAAAAACTGAGAGAATTTCGAAGCAAGAGACCAGATTTTCAGGAAATACTAAACGGTGTGCTAGAGCCTGAAAAGAAAAGACAGGAGAGAGAGGCCTGGAAGAGAGTCTAGAAATGAAGGTTATATCAATAAAAGTAACAGAAAGTGTCAAAAGAGTGGTGAAAATAAATATGACAGAACTCAAATAGTCAGGAATAAACTTAACCAACTATGTAAAGCACTTGTATTCAGAAAATTGCAATTCAGTGTTAAAAGAATACTCAGGAGACCTGAATCTCTGGACTGTCCATGTGACGGCCAGGCCCTGGGCCTCAGCAGACTTGTGGCTCCTACCCTCTGGTTTGTTGGACTTACCCTGGCCAGCTGACAGGGAGGTGAAGAGGTTCAACCACCACACCAGGGAGCCAAGTGTGCCTATAGCTGCAAGCAGGAGAATTGCATCCATCATTCATGTGCAATATAAGGCCCCTCTTGATGTAGAGGGGCACTGGACATAAACATCCCAGGGTCCACAGGATGGAGGAATAGAGTACGGATTAGAGTGGACTTATTGGTGTTCTGCAGGGGAACTATTGTGATTAGTAAGGGAAGAAATTGCAATAGTGATGTGGAGAGGGTAGCCACGGTGACTGCTGATGGTAGGGAGATGAAAGAAGGGCTATGGTGTGGGGGCATTTTCAGGATTTGGAATTGTCCTGGGTGGTGCTACAGGGACAGATGCTGGGTGTTGTGTGTCCTGCCATGGCCCATTGGGTGGACTGGGGGAGAGTGTGGACTACAATGTGGACCATTGTCCATCTGGTGCAGCGGTGCTCCAGAAATGTATTCGCCAGGTGTAGTGGATGTGCTGCGGTGATGGAAGAGGTTGTTGATGTGGGAGGGGTGGGGTGGCTGGAGTGGGGGGTATATAGGGACCTGATATTTTTTGAATGTAACATTTAAAAGAAAATAAAAAAGAAGAAGAAATAACTGGAGGAACATTCCATTCTCATGGATTGGAAGACTAAATATCATTAAGATGTAAATTCTACTGAAATTGATATACAGATTCAATGCAATCCCAATAAAATTTCCACCAGCAATTTTTTTAAATTGAAAACATGATTATCAAATTTATTTCGAAAGGTAAGGGGTCCCAAATAGCCAGAAAGTCTTAAAAAGGAACCCCTATCTCCAGGCTTTAAGTCCTATTACCTAGCTTTAGTGGTAAAAACAGCATGGTACTGGCATAAGGACAGACACATAGACCAATGAAGCTAAATTTATGGTTCAGAGACAGACCTTCGCATGTATGGTCAAGTGATTTTTGACTAGCCTGTCAAACCCACACGGCTTGGGCAGAACAATCCATTCAACAAAACATGCTGAGAGAACTGGATATCCATAACCAAAAGAAGAAAAGAAGACCCCTACATCACACTTAATCCAAAAATTCACTCAAATGGATCAAAAAACCTAAAAATTAAGCAAGAACCATAAAGCTTCTAGAAGAAATTGTAGGAAATATCTTCAAGACCTGGTGGTAGTTGGTGGATTCTTAAAGGAGATAAGAATAGGACAGAGATGGACTACTGGTGTTTAATGTATGCAGAAGTTTAATTAGTTTTACTGTAAAAGTGTGAAAATGTATAGAGTGGATGGTAACAAATAATAACAGACAGTTTATAAATGGGGATGTGACTGAAAGTGGTAGTTTAGGTATGTAAATGCCAATTGACAGAATGCTAGAAATAATCTAGGAACTGAATAGCACAGTAAACCAAGAGGTGGTTGATGGTACAGATACAAAAGTGTTCATTGTGAGCTAGAGCAAATGTACATCACTACTGCTGGGTAGTGGGAATGTAGAGAAGCACAGGAAAAATACAGCTGGAATGATCTTTGCACTGTGGTTAGAAGTAATAATATAATATTCTTGCATCTATGCCAAAGATGTACTGTGTTAATAATGAGGCAGTACAGAAAATGTGTGCCAAATGTACACTATGGACATGGTAACAATTAGGTGATATTATCTTATCTGTAACAAATTTTCCACTAAAGAGTAGTGTATTGATAGATGGGTGTTGTTTGGGAATTCTGCACAGGTGCATGATTGTTTTATAAGTTTACAACTTCTGTCATAAAATATTAAAAAAAAATAATAATAGGGTGGGTTCAGGGAAAAATACACCAAATGTAAGATAAGGACTAAAATTAGTAGTAAGATTTTGACAATTTTCTCTCATAATTTGTAATTAACATCTCATGACAATGCAAGGTATTGATGGAGGGTTGATGTATGGGACTCCTGTATGATGTTATGCATGTTTGCTTTGTAAGTTCACAACTTCTACTATACATTTATTGTTTATGTATGTTCATATATAAATGATATAAAGATAATAATAATAGGGTGGGTTGGGGAAAATACTTTGATTAGTAGTAGTAGTATTTTGACAATGCTATTTAAGAATGAGTTAAAAATGTTTAATGACAATGCAAGGCATTGGTTGTAGGGTGAGTTATGAGATTCCTGTATAATTTTATATGTTTGTTTTGTAAGTTTACAACTATTACTATACACTTGTTTATGTATGTTTATGAATGAGTGCTATATTTCAATAAATTTTTTTTTAAAAAAGCATATGATAATCTTCTCTTGTGGAATATACCCACAATAAAGATCCTACAGAATTCTCAAAGATAAAAATGTGCAAAAATAGGCACTCACAGTCCAAATTTACAACACATACTAGAAGAAAAGCCACCATGAGCATAACGCAGTAAAGACAATACCAAACTAATGAACAAAAAAGCAAAACATAATTTTACCATCCAAAAATTCAGATTAGTGAATTATTGGATGCATATCATAAAACAAATATGTTTAAAAGATTAAAGACATAAATAATTAAAAGAAAAGACATAAATGAAGCAAGGTACTATAAAAAAAGAGGATACATATTTGGAGAAGATCCAAAAATAAATGATAGGAAAGTTTTCTGTCATGATTGTTGTGGTGTTATTAAGACTATAAATAAATATATAAACATATTCATATATTTATACCTACATTATATATAAATATATTTATTCATACCCAATGAAGAGTACATTTGAAATTAGTAAATTACCTTTATGTAAATTTTATCACAATGAATGTCAGAATTTAAAGAAATGAACATTTTAGTCATTGAAAATAAAAATGCAATGAATGTGGTAAATAGTGGGTTAAACCTGAGAGTGGAAAGTGGCGAACTAAAAGATAAACCTGAAGAAATTACTGAAAATTCTTCACAGAGAGAAAAAGAAATGAAAATATAAAAGAGTAGTTAAGAGACATGGAGAATAGAATTAGTTCCATCTAGATCTAATATGATTTCCACAATGGGAAAGTTGCTACAATGCAATACAGGCAATATTCAAAGTGAAAATGGATAAAAATTTCCCAGAACTGATAAAAGACAGAAAACATTAGATTCAAGAAGCCCGGCCTATACCAATTGAGGAAAACTATAAAGAATTCCACAAGTAGATACATAACAATAAAACTTTAGCACACCAGGGCAATGTGAAAAATATTAAAATCCATGAAAGAGAAAATACTATAAAGGATAACTAGTAGACAAGACACAACAATGAAAATCAAATAAGGGAATAAAATTTTCTGTTTTCAGAGAAAATAAAATAAATTTTCTACCCAACTAAATTACCACACAAGAATAAGGGAATTACTGACATTTTTAAACAAAACCTGAGAAAGTTTATCATAACAGAAACTCACTGAAGGAAATTCTAACTTGAAGGATGATTGCCTTACAAGAAGCAATGCTTATTTACATTAAACACAATTCCATATTCCAAATATCATTTTAAATTTCTACTTTCATCATCTATCACAGTTCTTAACCTTTTTTGTTCTATGGTCCCCTTGGCCAGTCAGGTAAAAACCATGTATCCCTTAACTGAGTCCACACTATACTGTGTATTATTTAATAAACATATCACTCCTGCACCAACAAGTCACCACAGAATAATGGTTTTTTTTGAATTTCAGTTCAAGCTCATGGACCTCTTATTAAGAACCCTTGATCCAACAGAACACATCAAGCATGAAAAGTTTTGCCTCATTAAGATTGCTAGTCACTAACTTGATTATTAACCAAAATATGAATAGTTCTAAGAAAAAAAATCTTCCCATGAATAACTGTCAACAATACCTATAACTGAAAAAAATCCTAATCACTATTTATCACCAAGAGTTTCTGCATTACCTTAACAACTAATAAGCATTTACACTGCTCAATTAAATCATAGAATATTACTAGCTAGCTAGCTGCCAGGCAGACAGACAGACATTTATTATTTAATCTTGCAGCTCCTACAGAATTAGATTGGAAATGTTGCAATGACATTTTTGAGGTAAATTTCACTTTTTTTTCTCATAAAGGCAATATCTTCTTATTCAATATGTAAAATACAGAAACACATTAAAAAAAACACTATTTGCCTAGCTCCATTTTTCTACGAAGTGTTTTAGAGTCATGATTATATTAACAATATAATTTTGTGCTCTGAATATTTCAACTAAAATTATTAGCATCTTCAGTACCTTTTATTAGCTACATAATATTCCACTGTGCAGCACAGAAGACATGCCTTCCTTTCCTCCTGTTCTGGACCTCTTTATTTGCTGAGTTCTTTGACACTTAACAATCAACTTTGTGCTTAAACCTTTTTGTGTACTTATGTTTACTTCTTCCAGTTAGAGTCCTAGAAGTGGAATGTCATATCTTTTAGCTTGGAAACTAACATAGTTTTCTTGTAGGATGAAAAAGGAAAAAATGCTTCTAAAGACTGTGAACTGTTGGGAGCAGAGCCTATGTAATTGTCACTAACTTTAAAAACCAAAGAGTTGTTAATATGGAGTCCAAAATGAAGTGCTCCATAAAATGCTCAGGTGACAGTTTCTATTTCTCAAGATCTTCATGACATTTCTTCAGCTATAGGCCAAGCCTCTAAAACTGAAACTTTACAGAAAAAAAAAAAAGCATTTCCTTTTGTATTGGCATTGTGAACTATACAGTATGAGAAATGGTTGTTCAAATATACATCAGATGGACCTTGAATGCCAACTTTAGAATTTTAAAAGAAAAACTGCAACAGCAGAAATACTGATTTTGTAAGAAAGTTTTTAAACTACTCTTATTATGACAAGGTAGCTCAGCTATTTTAAAGAATACATATTCTGAGTGGGACAAAGTATGAGAAAATTAGGGAATAGGAACATAGGCAAAAAGAACCAGATTCTCTTATAGGAGGAAGATCTCACTAGACTGTGTTCTGACAAAATCTAGAATTGTATTCATTAACTTATAAATACTTAATTCACTTTTCTGCAAATTTTCTATTTTTATGCATTCTCCTTAATTTTATTATTCATCACTAGTGGGATCGTGTGACTAACTACATTAAAGCTGTCTATGAAGTTGTGTTTAGCATGATTTAGGAACCTATTTGAAATTAGGCTCTCTTACCTCTATTTTCTCAAAAGCCATTGGCTTTCCTTTTCTCATCCAACAGGCACATATATATCTATGAGCGGCATCAGAGGAACATACTTAAGCACATAGATGCTGGGGGAAGACTGACTGGATTCAATTGTAGCATTTGTTACCTACTAGCTGCGTGGCGTTAGACAATTTATGTAATCTCCACGTGCCTCAGTTGCTTCATCTATAAATGGGAATACTAATGTAGCTTGCCTTCTACGGCCATTGGGAAAATTTAAACGGGTCAATATTTGTCTTAAAAATATTAACAATGTCAGACTTACTAAGTATAATATATATTTTGGCTATTATCTCTATATTTTTAAATGCCCCAAACAATAATCGAATGTAATATCTTAATAAGATACATAACAGAAAGTTATATAAATAACTTCACTAATGCAGTACAAGTTTAAATAAAACAATGAATGCAGCTTGGCTATCATAAGAATTTATTAAAATTAGCAATTTTCTAAACCCTTTAAATTCATATAATACTATACTAGATTTAGTAAAGAATTAAAAAGTAAGAAACATTGTATCCATGGTTCATTTCACTCAACACTTGAAATTTTTTTGAAACAAAAATAAACAGGTGAGGTCACTAACTTATACCCACTGTAAACTATTTTATCTAGGGATAAAATGACAAAACTGTCAATATACAACAACAGCAACATTACTTATACTAGATAACAAATATATTAATGAAGAGGTAAAGGTAGCTTTGAATGCATATTGTTTATTTAATTCGATAAATACTTTAGTAATCTACTTGCTTTGCAGGATAGAAAAATAAGGAAAATGCAGGCTTGACTTTTTGGTGCTCACAGACTTAAGGGAGGATAAAATAAATATACAAATACACTTACACTAAGGCACTGAAAGATAAGTGCTACAAGACAAGGTGAAAGCAAAGAACTAGGAGCATCACTCATTCATTCATTTGAAAAATAATAGAATACTCCCTAAGGGTGCTTAGAAGATTGCAATTTAACAACTGGGAAAAGTCCTTGCCTTCCTAAGGCATACATTCTTATTGAGGAACAAAGTTAACTTCTGGCCTGAATGATTGGAAAGGGCTTCATGAAGAAGGTGGTATCTAAAGGGAACCTGGAACAACAGCCCAGGCCTATAAAGGAGAGTTCAACACTCTTTTCTGCACTTCATCTTCATAGTACTGACCATGGTCTATGTGGCCATTCAAGTATGATCCGTCTCTTTGTCTACATCATAAAAGGCAATAGGGCATGGCCTTGTTTTGTTCCAATATTGTTTCCCAGTTTTCAGAACTGTGCGAGGCACACAATGGCTGCTTATACATTTTTTTTAAATAAATAGATGAATGAATAAATAAAAGTATGGGTGGATGAATTGAAAAATATAAAGAAAGAGTGGGAGAAAGGAAATAAGGAAGTTGGGAAATAAGAAGAGATGGAGGGAGGAAGTTATTTTGATAAACTGATAATGGGAAGGAAGGAAGGAAAGTTTTTATAAAAAGAGAAAATGAGCAAAGGTTATCAATAGCTGTGACAGAAGTAATTGGGCTAAATACAAGTAACATGAAACTGAGTAAGGGATCTAAGTAGATAGGAGACTTTCCATGTAGAACCTTAAGCATCTGGTCAATGCAGAAGGCAACAGAAGCTATAATAAAGGAGAATATAATCAATGCCAATATTCAGTAAGGCTAAACTGGCAGAGAAGTAGAATGAATTGGGATAGGAAAAAAATGACACGGACAGGACACTAATGCTGAATCTATTACAATAACTCGGGCTAAGAGCAATTAAAGTTTGCACTAGGTTGGTGATAGTGGAAAACAAAAGAAGCAATGAACTTGTAAATAATCCGGGAGGGAAATTGCATGAGAGAAGGCAACCAAGAAACAGAAGAAAAAGAAAGTGAAAGCTTACTTTGTTATTTCAACCTTGGTATCTATTAACAGGAATAAGAAAAAGAGGGGCAATAAATTTCCATAAGGAACAGTTTTGCCTTTGGAATTTACTTTGAGGTGTCTTGGGTAACCTCCATGCAGAAATGCCCAGGAGCAGTTGGATATATATAGAAGATGTCAGCACTACATTCAGAGATTTAGTAGTTATATCCCTAGAGATACTAACTAAACTCAATTTAGAGAGTGAATGAATACACCAAGAAAGAGAATTATACAGAAAGCAGCCACCTGAAGATTTAGTAGCAGACAGGAGAAGGCAGGCAAGCTAAACATGGCATGGAGAGAGAATGTAGGGTAGTGCAGAGAAGTTAAAGGGAGTGTGCACGGTGGAAGATGGCCAGAGAAAGGACCAAACGGTGCAGAGAGATTAAGAAGAGACATGAGAAATGGTTAGGCAATTAGATGGTCATTGCAATAGGAGAAAGTAGTTTTAATAGAGCAAAAAGAGTAAAAACCAGAATATAATGAAGAAATGATTGAGTAAGAGAGAGCCTATCTAATAAGCAGCTAGTTACAAATGAAGATAGACATGTGGCATTGCTTTTGGATACAAAGGTGAGAAAAGTGAAAAATGTATCTAAATACTAAAGGCTGGACAATTTCCTTAGTGGAATAAACAATATTCCACTCATTTAACGA
The DNA here is from genome assembly GCF_030445035.2 of Dasypus novemcinctus. Lineage (NCBI taxonomy): Eukaryota > Metazoa > Chordata > Mammalia > Cingulata > Dasypodidae > Dasypus > Dasypus novemcinctus. Next base: position 40,126,638 of record NC_080683.1, on the reverse strand, counting down.
TCATTGCTGCAACAGATAACAGCTGTGAAATTTCAAGATAAAGAAGCATATGTCATGTACATTATTCCTTTCAATTCAAATGTTTTATATATTGAAGCATGTACTTTTCAATTGTTTATAGAAATACTGAAGATCTCTTTGAAACTTAACTCTCCTCACAGAGCTGGGTTTCTTTAAGGATTTGAAAGAGAAGTCTGAAAGATTAAATAAAAAATGGAGAGGCTTTCTTGTCCTTGAATTTTTTGCATTTAAAATTTTTATATTGGCAAAATATAATAACATTTCTTTTGGTCTATCTGCCTGAGGATAAGAGGACTTGATGGTTCATTTTGGAACTGTAGATAATTAGAGCTGCAAGTGATAAATAATTAAATCTCCATTTTATGGGAAGAAAATAAAACCCAGAGAAGTTTTCAGGCCTCAAGTTTATACACTTAGTGAGGACAAAGCCAGGAAACAAAGCTTTTTTTTTTTTTTTCCTTTCCAATAAAGACTTTATGCTAGTTAAGCCACACTGAGTCTAGACCATGATTTCCCCTCTTAGTAATTCCCATTATACCAAGCTGTTTCATTTCTCTGGTAGTGTTTTTCACCCATCACAACAGATTGGATGAAGGACTGGAAAAGGAGAGAGCAGGAAGAAAGGAGGAAGGACTTGATAATCTACTGTGTGCCATGCATGGTGCTTGATACTTATCAGTCATGGGCTCTGTAGCAGTTTGATATGGTTATGAATTCCAAAAATAGATATTGGATTATGCTTGTAATCTGATCTGTACCTGGGCATGACTGAGTTATGATTAGGGCGTTGAGTCCCTATCCCTTGGTGGGTAGGGACTCACAGGTAAAAGGCATGGCAAAGAACAGAGTTGAGGGGTTTTTAATGTTTTGATGTTGGAGTTTGATGCTGAAGCTGGAGCCCCAGGGAGAGAGACAGAGCTGTTCCACCTGATAGTCTACAGCTGACCCTGTGGAGAAAATAGGAGTTGAGCCCAGAAGGAACCCAGGAAGCCTGAACCCTCACAGATGTCGGCAGCCATCTTGCTCCAACATGCAAAAATAGACTTTGATGAGGGAACTAACTTATGCTTTATGGCCTGGTATCTGTAAGCTCTACCCCAAGTAAATATCCTTTATAAAAACCAACCAATTTCTGGTATTTTGCATCAGTACCCCTTTGGCTGACTAATATAGGCTCTTTTTATGCTCATTAATGGAGGTAACTGACCAACCAAGATCCTTGTTTGACTTAAAGGCATAGTAACATTAAAGTTATTAACGAGATAGCCCCGCTTGTTTCCACTCATACTGCAAGAAGAATGTGCAGATGAAGAAACTGAGGGCACAGAGAGGCATGATTGTGGCTTGTATTCATTCTCTAAAAACCTGTGGTCTGTGAGCCTCTCAGCTAATAGCTGAAATAGCAAAGGAGAAGGAATTATTCCAAGGTATAAGAACAGAGAGCTACTCATTTTTGGAGATTTGGTGGCTTAAAAAAGGTCATTCATTTACTCACTTTCTTTTCTAATTTCTTCCACCTCCAGTCAAAGGTGTATTTCTAAGTCTTTTGGGTTAGATGCATATAAAATGATGCATATCATGACATTAAACATTTCAACTAAGAGCACGTTTATTTCAGAGTAATGAGGTAGATGGCAAAACAAACAGCAAAATCAGACTACAAATTTTATTTTTTCTGTCAGTCCTATACACTTTATAACCACTCTCCTTAATTGACCCTCTGCTACTCACAAATGCATTAGACTTGAAAATCAGCACCAAGTACAATAAAGCTACAATTTATTGAGAGCTTACCACAGGTCCTAGGCACTATGCCAGATACTTGTTATACTAAACTTCACAACCAACTTAAGGGTTGTTAGTAGACCCATCTTTCCAAGGGCATTTTGGGTGTTTATGAGTGTTTTTTTTAATTTGAGTTTTTACTATCTTATACAGTCCCATGTAACAGTTTTAACTTTCCTTCTATTAATATATATGACTTTAGACTTTCCTTTTCCATCATTGTCATACCCATATAATAGCACTGCTAGTTACAAACATTACGATATACTTTAAACATTTCTATTAACTTCCAAAGATTTACAAACAAACCTTTTACCAATTCTGTACAAGAAGTGACTATACTAAATATTTATGCAACCTAATTGGAATGCCCAAAGATACATTAGGCACACACTGGCAAAGCTGAAGGGAGAAATACACCTCTCTACAATAATAGTTGGAGACTTCCATATACCATTCTCAGTATTGGGCAGAACATCTGGGCAGGGGATAATAAAGAAACAGACAGCTTGAATAATATGACAAATAAACTAGACCTAACAGACATCTATATAGCATTATATCCCAAAACTGCAGGATATTCTTTCTTTTCAAGTGCTCATGGATCCTTTCTCCAAGGTAGATCATATATTGGGTCATAAGACAAATCTCAATAAATTTTACAAGTTTGAAATTATACAAAGAGCAGTTTCTCTGATCATAACAGAATGAAGCTGGAAATCAATAATGGACAGAAAAAGGGAAAATTCATAAATATATGGAGATTAAACAACATACTCTTAAATAATCAGTGGGTCAAAGAAGAACTTGCAAGGGAATTCAGTAAATAATTTGAGATAAATGAAAATGAGAGCACAACATATCAAAACCCATGGACCACTGAAAAGGCAGTTCTGAGAAGGAAATTTATAGCCTGCCATGCTTAAAAAAGAAGAAAGTTAAAATTGAAGATCTAACTGCAAACCTGGAGGAACTAGAAAAAGAACAGCAAACTAACCCAAAACTAAGCTGAAGGAAAGAAACAGTAAAGATCAGAGCAGAAATAAATGAAATCAAGAACAAACAATACATAATAGAATCAACAAAATCAAAAGTTGGTTCTTTGAGATCAACAAAATTGGCAAACCCTAAGCTAGACTGACAAAGAAAAAAGAGAAAAGATACAAATAAATACAGTAAAATCAGAAATGAGAGGGGGCATTACAACCAACCTCACAGAAATAAGAGACATCATAAGAGTATACTATGAACAACTGTATACCAAAAAGCTAGACAATGTGGAAGAGAGAGAGACAAATTCCTAGAAACACACAAACCACCTACAATGAACCTAGAAGAAACAGAAGACCTCAAAAAAACAATCACAAGTGAAGAGATTGAAGCAGTCACCAAAAACCTTCCAAAGTTGGGAAGTGGATGTGGCTCAAGTTATTGGGCTCCCATCTACCATATAGGAGGTCCAGGGTTCAATTCTGGGGCCTCCTCATAAAGGCAAGCTGCTTTGCATGGTGAGCTGGCCCAGGCAAAGTGCTGGTCCGCATGGAGTGCTGGCCTGCACAGAGAGGTGGTGCAGCAAGATGACGCAACTAAATGAGTCACAGAAGAGAGACAATAAGAGACACAGCAGACCAGTGAGTTGAAATGGCACAAGAGATTAAGCAACTCTCTCCTACTCTGGAAGATCCCAGGATGGTTCCCGTGGCTGCCTAAAGAGAAGACAAGCAGACACAGAAGAACACACAGTGAATGGACACAAAAAGCAGACAGTAAGCACAAAAACAATGGGGGAGAGGGGGAATAAATAAATCTTTTTTAAAAAGTTTACAGTGATTTAAAAAAAAAAAAACTCCCAAAGATGAAAAGCCTGGCACCAGATGGTTTCACAGGTGAATTTTACCAATCATTCAAGACAATCTAATATCAATCAGCTCAGGCTCTTCCCAAAAAAAAAAAATTGAACAGGAAGGAACACTACCAAACTCATTCTATGAAGTCAACATCACCCTAATACCAAAACCAGATAAAGATACCACCAAAAAAAAAAATTACAGACCAATATCTCTAGTGAATATAGATGTGAAAATACTCAGCAAAATACTTGCAAAAAGAATCCAAAAGTACATTAAAAGAATTATACACTGAGATCAAGTGAGTTTTATCCCAGGTGTGCAAAGGTGGTTCAACACAAGAAAAGCAATGAGTGTAATAAACCACATTGATAAATTGAAGAAGAAAAATCACATGATCCTCTCAATTGATGCAGAAAAGTAGTTGACAAATATAGCACCCTTTCTTGATAAAAACACTCCAAAACATAGGAACAGAAGGAAGCTTTCCCAATATGGTAAATTGCATATATGAAAAACCTATAGCTAGCACAGTACTCAGTGATGAAAGATTGAACGCTTTCCTGCTGAGATCAAGAACAAAGTAAAGATGTCCACTGTCACCACTGTTATTCAATACTGTGCTAAAAGTTCTAGCTAGAGTAATTAGGCTAGTTAAAAAATAAAAGGCACCCAAATGGGAAAGGAAGAAGTAAAACTTTCACTGTTTGCTGATGGTATGATTCTATATCTAGAATCTCTTAAAAAAACCACAACAAAGCTACTATAACTAATAGACAAGTTCAGCAAGAGGGCAGGATATAAGATTAATACACAAAAATCAATAGCATTTCTATAAACTACTGATGTTAATCTGAGGAGGATATCAGAAAAAAATAAAGCAACTAAAACAATCAAATATTTAGGAGTAAATTTCACCAAGGACGAAAAAGATCTATATACAGAAAACTAAAAAGCATTGCTAAAAGAAACCGAAGAAGACTTAAATAAATAGAAGGAAATTCCATATTCATAGATTGGGAGACTAAATATAGTTAAGATGTCAATTCTACCCAAATTGATATACAGATTCAATGCAATCCCAATAAAAATCCCAACAGCCATTTTTGCAGAAGTAGAAAAACCAATTATCAAATTTATTTGCAAGGGTAAGTGTCCCTGAATAGCCAGAAAGATCTTTAAAAAGTAGAACAAAGTTGGAGAACTTCACACCTGGACTTTAAAACATCCTACCTAGCTACAGTAGTAAAAAACAGCATGGTAATGGCATATAGGAAGACACCTTGACCAATGGTGCCAAACTGATAACTCAGAAACAGACCCTCACATCTATTGTCAACTGGTTTTTAGGTGGTCAAGTCTTCCTAACTGGGCCAAAAGAGTATACTCAACAAATGGTGCAGGGAAAACTGAATATCCATATGCAAAAAAAGAAAAGAAATAAGACTCCTATGTCACATCTTTTACAAAAATTAACTCACAATAGATCAAGGACCAAAATATAAAAGCAATAACCAAAAAACTCCTAGAAGAAAATGTAGGAAAATATTTTCAAGATCTTATGGATGGCAATAGTTTCTGAGTCTTTTATTAGATATGTTCTGTACATGAGAATTTCTATAGATTTACTTTAAAATTACTCTTTTTGCATTCTAGTAGCATACTACTACATTAAACATTTAGGTTTTTTATACAGTGCAGGGGTACCAGCTGGAAAGGTGTGCACATAGTGGGAAAAAATTGGTAGAAGAATAAAACTAATGCTTTAAAGAAAGAAATGTGAAATGTAGAGTCACAAATTTTATACATATAAAGACAAATAGGAAGAATAAGTACCCTTTCATTATTTGTTATCTAAGAATTGATTAAATAACTCTGAGATCACTGACATTTATATTAAACTAGATACTTGGTTTTTTTCCTACTCATTCACTTAACAAACATTTATAAAATGCTGACATTGGCTTAGCACATGACACTAGTGCTGGGTTAGCTTCTGAAGGAAACAGAGATGTATAAAACAGATATTCTTACATCCAGGGATTTTAACTTAGAAAGGAAGACATGTAAGAAAGACAAGTATATATTATAAAAGATAATATATGCCTGTCTTATCTGGGTGTTGCAAAGATTAAAGCTGAGAGTCATCTAACCAAACCTGTTTGAGTTAGGAAATTTTCTGTACATATTTCCCAAAGAGTAGAATAACAATTAGCATATTCATATTAGAATAGCAGGTTGCTGCTCAAAAATGTAGAGAGATAATGGAATGGAATCCAACAGAGTCAAGTTTTGATGGGGAAATAGGAGTCATAAGAAGCCACAGCCCAGGCACTGGCAGAGGTGGGGTGTGGAACACATGGTACAGATGCAGTCAGGGCAGCCTGAAGACTCCTGACATCTGAAGAGCATCAGAACACATGGCTAAAGGGAAAAAAAGAAGCACGGAACACCAAAGTTTTCTAATTCGCAAATTTATTTAGGGTTAGCTCTGGTTTTTTGTTTTTCTCATTAGTCATAAATTTTGTGTAATTCTATTAAATCTTTAAGGAAAAGTAAGGAGAAGAAAATCAAACCTTTCATACAGTAGAAAAGGTGGCTTGGGAGCCATAGGCATTTAAATAATATATTTATTTAAGATAAATAATGTATTTATTTAAGATAAATAATAAATTTGTTTATTATAAATAATATATTTGTATATTATAATAATATATTATTATATATATAAGATATAATAATATATTATTATAATATATATAATAATATATAAGATAAATAATATATTTGTTTCAGAAACAGGAATTTGTAAACCAAACTAATTAGAGCAAGGAGAAAAAAAGCCTTCCTCTTTAATCTGGTTGTCATTAATACTGCAGGAATTATTTTTGCACTCCTGTAGGGCTAATTACAAATCAATTTCATATAATTAGATATTAATATTCTGTTATGTTTTCTAATAACTCTCCATTTAGCAGTGTCATAACTCAGTACAGATTCTTAATCATGTTCATGAAAATAAATAATCATAACTTTTATTCCAGTAAGCATTGGCTACTTATTCCAAACTAAATATTTCTAGTAGCTTTATTTCAGATTCAATATATTTCAGTATCTTAATGAGTGTTTATATTAGTTATTCAAAGCCACTTTTATTTAGTTTGCTAATAGGAAATTAATGAAATAAGATTATTTCCCTCTCATTTAATATCAAGTACTTTGTGTACTTTCCAGCATCTCCCACTATATATTTAGTTTTCTTTGGTCTTCAGCTTGATTCCTCTCTTTCTCATGGAGTTCTTTGGGACCTTTCAAAGCTAATCACAGAAGAAAGGATGTTCAAAGATTCCATCTCCTTATCTGCCTACACTATTAAGGGTTTTCTTTAAAGATACACAGTTTTCTTAAAACCAACTAAAACCAAAACTGCCTATGCTTCAACACACAGAAAAAGAACCTGAAGTGTACGAAATAAATTTTAAACGTTTCTTTACTTTATTAGATAACTGCAATATCAAAAGGCCGTTTTCTCTTATAATATTCTTCTCAGAAATTTTTCTTCCAAAGTATCTTTATAGTCTATAACTATGACATTTTGGGCTATTATTATTTCAGAGCAAATGCAAAAGGCTTTGGAAGTTTTTCATACTAAACTTTGCAAATGAAAAGTTTAATAATGCTCTAAAAGACAATATATAAAATAATTTTAAGTGTCTGGTAAATAAATCTATAAATTTGAATATAATGGAAATCATGTGCATGATTCTGAATTTTTAAAAAGTATGTCAAATATAGTATACATACATATGTCAACCAAATAATTCCATACTTTTTTATATATAAATTTATAAAACAATCAAACATTAGAAATTACATCAAATATAATTGACAGTGTATATTTAACATACATCTGAATTTCAAATATATTTTTCATAATTTTTATGCAAATATGTTTAAAGTTAATGATTGTTTTTGATGAATTGCCTAATTCAGAAAGTTTTCATAGAACTATTATATTAAATAGGAACTACGTGTATGTATGATAATTAAATTAAACCTATACGAGCATCTTCAAAGTTGAGTGTTCACTATTTCTGTATTAACAAAAATTATATTAAGAAAACAAAATTTCTTTTTGAAGGTTGAAAAGGGTCTCCTAACAAATATAACTGAATAAAATTACCCAGAATACTGCTGTGTGTATTTACTTGTATCAATAAAGCAATTCTTTTAAAAAAGTAAAATAAAGGCCTGGTCAGTATCTGGCAAACTGGCAAACAGTAAATGCTCAATAAATGGTAAAAGTTATCTTATTACACAGGGGACTAAGACACAACAGGCACTTTATAAATAATGTTTATTTGATACAGTAAAGCCACTCCTAACTTATGAACCCTAAGGGGTCTCCAATTTGTCATTCTTCCTAAGGTTCTAATCACCCTTGGCGATAATCCGGGCAGAATACGAAAGCACGAATCCTAATGAATGGGGTCGATTTTCTCAGCAGTCCTCTTTCCATGTTAAAAAAAAAAAAAAAAAAGAGAATACTGCTATTTGGCTTTTTTTCAGATATTAGATGAGTAGAGGTCACTTTGATAAATGTATCCTATTGGCTAATTAATTAGGCCAATGCTATAACTATCTTATAAAGATGATTCAAAACTAAATGGGGGCCATTGCCCATGATTCAGTATTTAGCCTGGGAGTAAATAAAAGAAGAAAGTAAGAACTGCAATCTAAATTCTAATGTAAACTCCATATTGAGCATGAACACTCAAAGCATCTGAACAAAGGGACCTAAAGGATTGGCCAACTGATGTAAAATAAAGTACTCAATTATTCATAGCCGGTTAAATTATTTTCCCTGTCTAATTTCTGCATGTCTACCATTAACATTAGCCTGGAAACCTGCTATGGTACATAAAGTAACTATTATTTTTGGAAGCCAGGTTGTTACCATTACTATTTAAGGTATCTAGATGACACTACCAAGCTCAATTTAGCCCAGTGGGCAGAAACGTAGTGTGCCATATTAAGGATTCTAAGAGTATTTAGATTATCCAGGCTCAATTTTTAAACAACCCCTAAATAGCAATCTTTGTACACTGTCTGACTGGAACAACATTCAAATTAAGCACCAAATAAGTGACTCATTGTGAGGAGAATAAGCCTTCATGTTTTACACAGGCCACTGACATGTATAGTCATTCCCACAGTGGTTGGCCCCATTGGAAAGGCACAGTATACAAATAACTATGAACATGTTACTATTATATGTAAAGTACTTTTAAAGCACATAAAATTCTTCTATTATCTTTGGCAATTAATATAATCTAATATAGATTTAAATAAACTCTGAAATATACTATTCATAAAGGAGATTTTCTTTTTTTTACAGTTTGCTCAGAAATAAGATCAAAGATAGGTGAAGCCATCCTCAAGCATTATCAGCAATGTAAATATTTCAGTAGCACCCATATCCAGCAGCTCTCTACTGCCCACAAGATAATCTCAAAGTCTCTTAGCCTGGAGCTTAAGGTTCTTTATAATTGGGTCCCACCTGCATCCACTGCTACTCCCAAGAGGTTTCTGCAACAACCAGTTAATCTAACTATTCAGTCTTCCTCAAGAACACTTTATGCATCACTAACTTGTGTCTCTAATCACATCATTCCTCCATATGAAATGAACTCCCTCTCTGTAACTGTTTCAACCACATGATCCACAAAGTCCCTGGGCCAAAATTCTAATTACTCTGCTATTATCTTTTTAAAAATCTGATAGAACTAGAAATGATCCATACCACTAAATAGAATATTCACTAACATACTTGTTCAGTTATTTACATTTTTAAAAATCATCAGTTGTGCATATGACTCTCTCTATATGTATATAAATATATAAATCTTTATAAATGTCTTTCAATATATCATATTTTTCCTATTGCATACAGAATAGTGTCATATTCAAGCATTCATTTTGATTATCTATAAATGTTGAAAAAAAATTGGCTTGGAATGTTTGAATGATTCAATACTTTAAGTAACAAAAATAAATCTCCAAAAACAAAACATAAAATACAAATCCTATTATAACCTATGTATATTACAACCTATGTTTATGTCACATATAAACTTATATAAACTTAGGTGCTTTTGTTTGTTTATATACAAATGTAGAAAACTCAACAGGTTTCCAATATACATAAAATGAAAATGCCTAGAAAGCAAAATATTCTTACCCCTAAATTATTACTATAGAAATAAAAGAATGTAATTTAAAAGAATATAAGTAGAAATATTAACTTACTAATGTAGGGTATAGTAATATGTTCATAAATCTTAAATCTGTGACTATATGAAGAAAAAGATAGTTTTTAAAATCAGGTTTGTCTGATTATCTTCATATTTAAAATAGCCCTTATAACACGAACACTGTGAAAAACTACAAAATGAATCCATATTTTGTTATTTTTGTTGAATAACAAAAAATTGTGGTTAGTATTCTCATAAGAGGATGTGTTGAAAAATTTCTCTTAAAATAGTATTTTATTAATTTGCTTTCTAACTATTCATCTTATATACAAGATTAGAAAATAATACTGCAATGTACAAATATTGCTACTTAGGGCTTCTTTAAAAATTGAGACTGAGGAATCTAAATTTCTTCTTTCTACCTGATCCCAGTATATACATTTTTTTTGGTGTTTTCAACTTTATTTATTAGTTTATTTTTATTAAAGAAGTTGTTAGTTGATAAAATAATCATGGATTCCATACAGAATTCCCATATACCACCCCAACAACAACAACTTGCATTGTTTTGGAACATTTGTTACAAATGATGAAAGAACATCACCAAAATATCACTACTAAACATAGTCTATATCTTACATTTGGTGTATTTTTCCCACAAACCACCCTATTATAACACCATGTATTAGTGTTGTGTATTTGTTATAGTTCAAGAGAGAACATACTCTTAGTTGTACTGTTAACCAGTTAAAGTCCAGTATCAACACGGGATTTGCTGTGTTATACAGTCCCATGCCTTGTATAATTCCTCCAAAGTGTACACTTAGTGGCTCTCAGTTTCATCACAGAGTTCTGCTGTCATCACCTTAAATGCAGAATGCTTTCATTATCACAAGAAAAAAATCCCATAACCCCCTATACCACCCTATTTTTGTCCCTTAGAACTGATGTATCTACTTTGCCAGTGCTCCAAAAATATTACACTAACTGTTGTCCATAAGTTATACGAGTTGTAATTTTCTCATGTATCACGATATTCTTAACACTTGGTAAAAGAAGAACATTCTTATATTTATATTATTATAACCACAATTTTCATCCTGATATTTCCATTCTTGAGTTCAACTGCATTGTAAAACAGGTAAAACTCTTACCATAACGTACCTCAATTTAGGTAACTATTAATACAAGTCTTGCCCTTGTTGGCAGTGTTCAAAGCAATGACCATCAACGAGACTACATGCAGGGTTGACTGCAATCTGAAGCATCTGTGTGATATTACTCATTACAGATTATTTTATTCCACTCCACATTTAGGATTCTGATATGCCCCACTCCCCAAAGAAATCACAGCCTCCCATCACAGCCTAAATTAAATCCTAAATTAATTAATTTGGGAATCATTGATCATTGAGACATAAAATAAAAAAACGAAAATATTAACATCTTTGGTCTATCCAGGAAGAAGTTAAAAACTTTTAACCATATGGTATAATCAGGCACCTACACAATTTTCTTACTCCAAAGCTGAGGGCACTTTTACAGAAAAATAAAAATGAACTTTTCACTAAATAATATATGCTAAAATATGTATTTTTTGACATTATATTTTCAGTGCTTTGGAAGAATTGTCTTGATTTGCATATGCTTGTATTGCAATTCACCTTCAAACATTGGATGGAAAAAAGGCAATGTCTAATGCATTTTAAGTACAGATTAAAATGCACATGCAAAAATGTGCTTTATAGAAAAATGTCTTTTTTCCTTAAATAATCAATTTTAAACATTTATATTGGTAAATTTTTTAATGGAGAAAATAACATTAGTTATTTGAATTGATCTTTTACTTTTTTTACACTAGATTTTTTTTCCTAGGTAAAAAAAAAATTTATCATGTAAATAGAGAAATAGGTTTATAATTCAAAAGTCTTAATTAAGAAATGCCCCTAAATGCATCTTTTTTAATTTAAGAAAAATCACTATTAAAAATAATCAGCCACCATTACTGTTATTTAAATTGCATCTAAAATATTTTTCTGGGCAAAACATGTTCCAACATCAATCAATTTGTAGTGAAGGATGTTGTCATGAAAACAGCATTTGTATTCAAATTCTTAAAGTAAATTCTAATCTTTAGTAAATGAAAGAGAGGTTATACCTAAGCAAGCTAAGTTATTTTGTACCTTGGACATTAATCACACTCATCACTTAGGATATTTTCTGAAAATTTTCTTCTCCTGTTGGAAGGATGCTCCTTCCAAAAGTAGTGAATAAGTCTTCATTAGTCTTTACTTTCCAATGTGTTATAATAAAGTTCATTTTCTTAGAATGTTCTGTGTGTTTAAACTCTTCTCAATACTTAAGGACAAAATATAACTTCTGAATAGATGTTCTAAGAAAATAAGCTTTTTAAAATATCAGATCATAGATCAGAATTTTCAATTAACTTTACTTAAGTTTAATAGATCTCAGACTTTAGTGGGCACAAGATTCATCTTTGGTGCTTATTAAAAACTCAGATTGTTGAGCCCCATTCCAAAGGAATTTTATTCAGTAGAAATTGATAGTGTGTAGGAAGACCTACTTTTAAAAAACATACAGTGTCACTTTGATTGGAAAGATTTTCCACAACACTTTCAAAAGTAGGGAGCAGATATGGCTCAAGCAATTCATCACTCCCATATGGGAGGTCCAGATTCAGTTCCAGGTGCCTCCGGAATAAAACAAAAAACAATAAGCAAAACTAACTATAAAACCAACTCAGGGAAGCTGATGTGGCTTAGTGGTTGTGTGCCAGCTTCCCACATATGAGGTCCTGGGTTCAATGTCCAGCCCCTATACCTCAAAAAAAAAGAAAAAAGAAAAAAAAAAAAGCACTGCCTTAGTTAATTCTCTGATTCTGCTTCCTATGAAATCACATTCATTATTTGCCCTCCTCTTCCATTTCTTCTGCTTCCCTCCCCTCCCCCTCTCCTCTTTCTCCTTCCCTTCATCCTTCATCTTGATGATACCTATCACTGAATGCACAAAATGTAATTTATAAGAGTGGAATTACCTTGCATAGTTTCTTTTAGCTGTTAATGCATTCTGAGAAATATTATGGAATATATAGTAAATATTCCTGAAGTTGAATTTGATATTTCCATTTTATCCTTAAATATCATACACTACTAATGGAAAAAAAGACAGTCTGGAAAAAGATACAATCTTAATAGTATTAAAAATGGATTAGATTAAAAACACTTAACTGTACCCATGTATAGTTAGGGGTGACAAAAGAAAAGTCTTGAAATGCTAGATTTTCTCTCTCACTAGGATATGCAGATAATAAGCCTGTGAGACTGAAAACCGTTCTAATGACATTATCTGAAATAGAAGCCAAATCTATTTTATATCGATCTGACAAGGTGATGGATGATATTACCAAAATAAACATTTCTCCCTTTGATTGTACTTTTGACACCATTAAATGTTAGGTCAGAAACAATCATATAGGAATTCAGGGGGCCTGATTTAATTTTATTGGGCTATATTTTTCCATACATGAAAAGGAAATTAGATCCATTTGGATTTGAAATATTCTTATTGAGCTAATTTTACAAATATTTTAGAACTTTCCTAAAAGCACAGGAAAGTTATTGTGAGTAGGTATTAAAGACAGGAAAACCAAATGGGAATATGCATAATTAATAAATGCTTTTACAATTCTCAGCCCATAAATTCTTGCAATTATTAAGTAATGATAAATTTCACCAACTAAGCTGATTTCAGTAGCTTCAATTATAAAGTACTACAGAATTTCCTAGAAAACAACTCTAATTTTTGAGTTTTTCTTATTAATATATCATGGATTTCTGTACCCAAAAAGTGTAATACACAAATGTTTTTTTATCAGAGAACTTGCAGGTTTAAAGAAAAATCATGAATAAAATATAGAGTTCCTATGTATCACCCTATTATTAGCAATTGCATTATTATGGTGCATTTGTTACAATAAATAAAGGAACATTTTTATAACTGTACTATTAACTATAGTCAATGATTTCTTTAGGGTTCACTGTTTGTACTGTAAAGTCATTTGGATTTTTAAAAATTTTTATTCAGGTAACATACACCCAACCTAAAAGTCCCCCTTTTAACAACATACAAATATATAGTTCAGTTAATTATTTTCACAATATTGTGCTACCATCATCACCAGTCATTACCAAAACTTTTCCATCATGCCAAATAGAAACTCTGTACAATTTAAGAATTACCTCCCCATTTCTTAACCCCACCTTAACCCCTGATAACCTAAATTCTACTTTCTGATTCTATGAATATGCTGATTCTAATTATTTCATATCGGTAAGCTCATACAATTTTTAAAAATTAATTTATTGAAATATATCACCCACATACAAACATGCATAAACAATAAATGTATAAAAATAGTTGTGAACTTACAAAACAAATATATTTAACATCATAATTTGTCCTCTTTGTGTCTGGCTTATTTTACTCTATATTTTGTCTTCATGGTTCATCCATTTTATCTCATGTATCAGACTTTCATTAATTTTTACGGCTGAATAATATTCCATTGTCTGTATACACCACATTTTGTTTATCCTTTCATTGGTTGATGACCATTTGAGTTCCCATCTTTTGGCAATTGTGAGTAATGCCACTATGAGCAGCAGTGTGCAAATATCTGTATGAGCCCCTGCTTTCAATTCTTTGGTGTATATATCTAGAGGTGGATTACCAGGTCACACTGCAATTCCATATTTAACTTTCCAAGGAACTGCCAAACTGTCTTCCACAGGGGCTGCACCATTCACATTTACCCAAATAAAGAATGAGAGTTCTGGCTGCTCCACATCCTCTCCAACACTTGTAATTTCCCATTGTTTTTTTTAAAAAAGACATTCTAGTGGGTGCAAAATTGTATTTGTGGTTTTGATTTGCATTTCCCTAATGGCTAATCATGTTGAACATCTTTTCATGTGCTTTTAGGCCACTTGGATATCCTCTTTAGAGAAATGTCTAGTCAAGACTTTTGTCTATTCTAGTGGGTGCAAAATTGTATTTGTGGTTTTGATTTGCATTTCCCTAATGGCTAATCATGTTGAACATCTTTCATGTGCTTTTAGGCCACTTGGATATCCTCTTCAGAGAAATGTCTAGTCAAGTCTTTTGTCTATTTTTAAGTTGGGCTGTTTGTCTTTTGGTTGTTGAGTTGAAGGATTATTTTATGTATTCTGGATATTAAACACAGGATATGAGATTTCCAAATATTTTCTCCCAATGTGTAGCTTGTCATTTGACTTTCAAGATAAAGTCCTTTACTGCACAAAAGTTTTAATTTTGTTGAGGTTGCATTTATCTATTTTTCCTTTTGTTGCTTGTGCTTAGGGTGCAAAGTCTAAGAAACCATTGCCTAACACAAGGTCCTGAAGATGCTTTCATAGGATTTCTTCCAGGAATTTTATAATAATGGTTCTTATATTTAGGATTTTATCCATTTTGATTTGATTTTTGTATATGGTGTGAGGTAAGCGTCCACCTTCATTTTTTTTAACATTTGGAGATCCAGTTTTTCCAGCATTTGATAAAAAGACTATTATTTCCCAATTGAATGGATTTGGCACCCTTGTAAAAAATCACTTTGTGGGTTGATTTTTGAACTCTCAGTTCCATTCTGTTGCTCTATATATCTGTCTTTGTGCCAGTACCATGCTGTTAGATTATTGTAATGAGTTTTAGGATGAAAAAGTGTGAGTCTTTCAATTTTGTTCTTTTTAATATACATTTAATTATTGGCATTTTCATTTCTGCAAAGAAAGCTGTTGGAGTTTTAATTGACATTGTGTTGAATTTGTAAATGGCTTTGGGTAAAATTGACATGTTTTGTCTATCAATAAATGAACACAGAAAGTCCTTCCATATATTGTCTTCTTTGATTTCTTTTTGCAAAATTTTGTAGTTTTCTGCTACAGAAAACTTAGATTTATATCCTTAGTTAGATTTATTGGTAGGTATTTGTTTTCTTTTAGTTAATATTAGAGTTGGAATTTTTTTATTGATTTCTTTTTCAGATTGTCCATTATTAATGAATAGGAATATTACTAATTTGGGGGAGTTGATCTTCTACACTGACACTTTGCTGAATTAATTCATTAACTCCAGGAGCTTTCATGTATCATTTTCAGGATTTTCTGTATATTGGATCATATCATCTGCAAATAGGGAAAGTTTTACTCTGTAAGCTGCCCCAGAGCTGTTCTGTGGCTGGAATTGGAAGCACCATTTCCCAAAAACAGGGAGGAGGAGATGGTCGACTACCAATTTCAGCTATTGATTGGTAGACTTGACTGGCTAAGATACAACCCTGAGAATAGCTGGAGTGTGAATCTGCCCAAGTCTGAAAGAGTCTGGTGGCTGCCGTTTTGGCTCCACTCTGAGCCTGAGGGGAAGCCAGGCTGACTGAAAATCACAGCGACCTTGGAAACTGGTTTCTTTCACCCAGATCAGCCTGCAGCCCTAGCATAGGCTTCAGCCCTGCCTCTGGCAGGGAGGAGGCTGGCGGGCCCTGCACCAGCCTATCCAGGTTACTGTGGGTACCTTTGACTGGCACAAACTGAATAATCGGAAGTGTACTGGGGCAACTGTGGTCATCTTGGACCCGCACTGCGTAGATTGCTGCCCACACCTGCACCTCCATCCCCACCCCAGGCAGGGGAAAAGGAGCATGAAACTTCATCAATGTCTCTGGGTAACTACAGTCTAGGCCTGCACTACTTGGATCATTCCACACAGCTGTAACTCTGTCCTTACCTCTGGGAAAGGAGAAAGTTGGGAGAAGCTTCACTGGTCCCTGGGACAATGAGAGAAACGTGAGCCACCACAGCTTATAGCACCAATTACATCCTTGGCTCCTACTGCACAACCAGCAAGGGAGAAAGGGCAGGAAGCCCTAAACTAAAGAGAGAAACTGCACCCAGAATAAATACTCTAGGAAGCCAGATGCCAAGACATCAACAAAAAATTACAATCCACACCAAGAAACAGGAAGCTATGGCCTAGTTAAAGGAACAAGAAAAGCCTCCAGATGACATAAAGGAGTTGAGAAAGCTAATCATAGGGGCTCAAACAAATCTCCTTAATAGATTCAATGAGATAGCTAAAGCGATTAAAGATATTAAGAAGACAATGGATGAGCACAAAGAAGAATTTGAAAGCATACATAGAAAAAGAGTAGACCTTATGGGAATGAAAGGTACAATAAATGAAATTTAAAAAACACTGGAATCATATTATAGCAGATTTAAGTAGGCACAAGAAAGGATTGGTGGGAAGTGGACTTGCCCCAGTGGATAAGGTGTCCATCTACCACATGGGAGGTCCGCGGTTCAAACCCCGGGCCTCCTTGACCCATGTGGAGCTGGCCCATGTGCAGTGCTGATGCGCACAAGGAGTGCCGTGCCACACAGGGGTGCCTCCCATGTAGGGGAGCCCCACGCGCAAGGAGTGCACCCCGTAAAGAGAGCCTCCCAGTGCGAAAGAAAGTGCAGCCTGCCCAAGAATGGTGCTGCACATACGGAGAGCTGACACAACAAGATGATGCAACAAAAAGAAACACAGATTCTCGTGCTGCTGACAATAAAAGCGGACAAAGAAGATGACACAGCAAATAGGCACAGAGAACAGACAACTGGGGTGGGGGAGAGTGGAGAGAAATAAATAAATAAATCTTTAAAAAAAATAAAGAATTGGTGATCTTGAAGAAATGGCCTCTGAAAGTGAACATACAAAAGAACAGATGAAGAAAAGAATGGAAAATATTGAACAAGGTCTCAGGGAACTAAATGAGAGCAAAAGGCATGCAAACATACATGTCATGGGTATCCCAGAAGGAGAAGAGACAGGAAAAGGGGCAGAAGGAATATTTGAAGAACTAATGGTAGAAAATTTCTCAACCCTATTAAAGGACATAGATATCCATGTCCTAGAATTACAACATACTCCCATGCAAAAAAATCCGAATAGACCAACTCCAAGACACATACTCATCAGAATGCCAAATGCTAAAGACAAAGAGAGAATTCTGAGAACAGCAAGAGAAAAGCAATAAAATATAAGGAATACCTAATAACATTAAGTGCTGATTTCTCACCAGAAACTGTGGAAGCAAGAAGACAGTGGTCTGATATTCTTAAGATACTACAAGAGAAAGTCTTCCAGCCAAGAATCTTATATCCAGCAAGACTGTCTTTCAAAAATGAGGGCATGGGAAGTGGATTTGACTTAATGGATAGAGCATCTGCCTACCACATGGGAGGTCCAAAGTTCAAACCCAGGGCCTCCTGACCTGTGTGGTGAAGCTGGCCCTTGTGTAGTGCTGATGCGTACAAGGAGTGCCGGGCCACACAGGGTTGTGTTCCCCACGTAGGGGAGCCCCATGTGCAAGTAGTGCACCCCGTAAAGAGAGCTTCCCAGGGCGAAAAAAGTGCAGCCTGCCCAGGAGTGGGGCTGCACACACGGAAAGCTGATGCAGCAAGATGATGCAACAGAAGGAGACACAGATTCCTGGTGCCACTGACAAGAATACAAGCAGACAAAGAAAACCCAAAGCAAATGGACACAGAAAGCAGACAACTGGGGTGGAGGGTGGGGGATGGAGAGAAATAAATATAAAATAAATCTTAAAAAAAAATGATGGTGAGATTAGAATATTCACAGATAAACAGAAACAGAGAATTTCTAAGCAAAAGACCAGATTTTCAGGAAATATCAAAGGCTGTGCTAGAGCCTGAAAAGAAGACAGGAGAGAGAGGCCTGGAAGAGAGTCTAGAAATCAAGATTATATCAATAGAAGTAACTAAAAGTGTCAAAAGAATGTTGAAAATAAAATATGACAGATAAAACTCAAATAGTCAGGAATAAACTTAACCAACAATTTAAAACACTTGTATTCAGAAAACTGTAACCCAAAGTTAAAAGAAATTTAAAAAGTCCTAAATAACTGGAAGAACATTCCATGCTCATGGATTGGAAAACTAAATATCATTAAGATGTCAAGTCTACTCAAATTGACATACAGATTCAATGCAACCCTGATAAAAATTCCACCAGCATTAAAAAAAAAATTGAAAACACAATTACCAAATTTATTTGGAAGGGTAAGGGGTCCGGAATAGCCAGAAACATCATAAAAAGGAAAAGTGAACCCTCATCTCCAGACTTTATGTCATATTTCCTAGCTGTAGTGGCAAAAACAGCATGGTACTGCATAAAGAGAGACACGTAGACCAATGGAACCAAACTGATGGTTCAGAAACAGACTGTCAGAAGTATGGTCAAGTGATTTTTGACTAGCTTGTCAAACCCACACAGCTAGGGCAGAAGAGTCCATTCAGCAAAACGGTGCTGAAAGAACTGAATATCCATAGCCAAATGAAGGAAAGAGGACCTCTATCTCACACCTTATCCAAAATTAACTCAAAATGGATCAAAAACCTAAAAATTAAAACAAGAACCATTAAACTCCTAGAAGAAATTGTAGGAAAATATCTTCAAGACCTGGTGGTAGGTGGTGGATTTTTAAAGGTGATAAGAGAAGGTCTGAGATGGACTACTGATATTTAATGTAAGTAGAAGTTTTAATTAAGCTTTACTATAAAAGTGTGGAAATGTATAGAATGGATTTTAACAGTGAGTAATAGGTAGTTTATAAATGGGGATGTGGCTGGAAACGGTAGTCTAGG
Source organism: Dasypus novemcinctus (assembly GCF_030445035.2). Classification (NCBI taxonomy): domain Eukaryota; kingdom Metazoa; phylum Chordata; class Mammalia; order Cingulata; family Dasypodidae; genus Dasypus; species Dasypus novemcinctus. The sequence goes on along the minus strand of NC_080683.1, from coordinate 40,106,979 downwards.
GAAGTAAATGTCAATTGACAGAATGCTAGAGAATAATAGTACTGAATAGTACAGTAAACCAAGAGGTGGATGAGAATTGTGGTTAATGGCACAGATGCAAGAGTGTCCTTTGTGAGCTTGAGCAAATGTCCATCACTACTGCAGGACGTTGGGAACACATGGGAAAAATACAACCAGAGTGACCTATGGACTGTGGTTAGCAGTAATAACATAATATTCTTGTATCTATGCCAAAGATTTATTGTGTTGATAGTGGGGCAGTAAGGAAAATGTGAGCCAAATATATATTATGGATGTGGTAACAATCAGATGGTATTATCTTATCTGTAACAAATGTTCCATCATAGCATAGTGTGTTGATAGAGGGGTGTTGTTTGGGAACACTGCACATGTGCATGATTATTTTATAAGTTTACAACTTCTGTCATAAAAAATATATTTAAAAAATTATAATAGGGTGGGTTGGGGGAAAAACACACCAACTGTAAGACAAGAATTATAATTAATAGTAAGATTTTGACAATATTCTTTCATAATTTGTAACAAATGTCTCACAGCAATGCAAGGTATTGGCGGAGGGTTGATGTATGTGACCCCTGTATGATGTTATGCATGCTTGCTTTGTAAGTTCACAACTTTTATTATACACTTAACTGTTTATGTATGTTCATATAAAAATGATATAAAAATAACAATAGGGAGGGTTGGGGGAAAATACTTTGGTTAGTAGTAATATTTTGACAATGCTCTTTAATCATGAGTTAAAAAGGTTTAACAACCATGTAAGGTATTGGTGGTAGGGTGAGTTATCAGAGTCCTGTATGATGTTATACTTGTTTGTTTTGTAAGTTCACAACTATTACTATACATTAATTGTTTATGTATGTTTGTGGTGGGTGATATATTTCAATAAATTAATGTAAAAATTGATCAAAGAAATATGGCAAATTGTAATAATTGTTATATCCAAGTGCTGTTGATGTAGATGTTCACCATACTATTCTCTATATTATTTCCCATAATAAAAAGTAAATAGAAGGGTGTATTTTTAAAAATTGCCCTGTGAAGTCATCTGGTCCTGGGGTTTCTTTGTTGGGAGGTATGAGATTACTAATTTTTCTAGTTTGCTAAGCTGCTCAAGCAGATACCATAAAATGGGTTGACTTTGACAATTACAAGCTTAGTCTTAGTGTTGAGACTGAGAAAAATGTCCAAATCAAGGCATCACTAGGTGATGCTTTCTTCCCAAATACTGGCTGCTGGCAATCCTAGACTCCTCTGTTACATGGCAATGCACAAGAAGACAACTGCTGATTTCTCCCTTCTCTTCCAGATTTCCTTGCTTTTGGCTTCTTGCTTCCATGGCTTTCTCTCCTCAGTCTTAATTGCATTCTCTTATAAAGCAGTCCAGTAAGAGGATTATGACCCACCCTAATTGAGATGGATTACATCTTAAATTAAGGTCCCACTCACCAAAGCATCCTACTTACAATGGGTCATTCCCACAGGAATGGACTAACTTTAAGAACATACTTTTCTGTGGTCCATAAAGCTTTAAACCATCACACTGATTTAATCTCTTTTGTAGTTAAGGTTTTATTGAGAATTTCTATTTCTTCTTGAGTCAATGTATGTAGTTTGTGTGTTTCTAGGAATTTGTCTATTTCATCTAGTTTAAATAACTTTTTTTGCATACAGTTATTCATAGTATCTTCTGATAGTCGATTTTATTTCTGTGGTATTAGTAAAATGTCCCTTTTCATTTGAGTTTAGTCATTTGTGTCCTCCTCCTTTTTCTTTTTGAAAGTCTAGCTAAAAGTTTGTCAATTTTACTGACCTTTTCAAAGAACTAACTTGTGGTTTTGTTGATTCTCTCAGGTGGTTATTTTTCCTCTATTTCATTTATCTCAGTTCCAGTATTTGTTATTTCCTTCTATTTACTTGGGCTTTAGTTTGCTCTTCTTTTTTACAGATTCTCCAGTTTTGAGATTAGGTCTCTGATATGCAATCTTTCTTCTTTTTGAACTTAAGCATTTAGAGCTATAAATTTCCCACTCAGCACTGCTTTTTCTGTATCCTGTAAGCTTTGTTATGATACGGATGTTTTCATTTTCATATGTCACAAGGAATTTCCAAATTTCCTTTGTGATTTCTTCCATGACATATTGGTTGTTTAAGATTACACTGTTTAATTTCCAGATATTTGTGAATTTTCCAATTCTTCCTTTGTTATTGCTTCCTAGTTTCATTCCATTGTAGCCAAAGAAGACCCACTGTATGATTTCAATATCTTTAAATTTATTGTGACATATTTTGTGACCTAACATATGGTCTATCCTGATGAATGATCTATGCACACTATAAAGGAATATGTATTCTTCTGCTGTTAGATGAAATATTCTACATATGTTTGTTAGGTCTTGTTGGTTTAGAGTATCATTTAAGTTTCCTATTTCCTTATTGATCTTTTTTATATATGTTCTATTCATTATTGAAAGTAGTGCATTCAAGTCTCCTACTATTAATAAAGAACTATTTCTGTCTTTAAAGCTGTCAATATTTGCTTCATATATTTTGGGGCTCTACTGTTAGTTAGGTGCTTATATATTTATAATTTTTGTTTCTTCTCATTGAATTAACTCCTTTATCAGTATATAGTGCTCTTTTTTGTCCTTCGTAACAGTTTTTGACTTAAGGTCAATTGTCTTCCTACTATTAGCATACTAACTACCTCTCTTTCGGTTACTAATTGCATGTTATAAATTTTTCCATACTTTTACTTTCAACCTACTTATGTCTTCAAATTTAAGAATTTAAAAAAAAACTTTTCTACACACATATAGTTGCATTGTACCTTTCATCCATTCTGGAAGTCACTGCCTTTTGACTGGACAGTTTAAACCATTTACATTTAAAGTAATCACTGATAATGCAGGACTTTATTCTTCCATTTTGCTATTTAATCTTTGTAAGTCTTATACATTTTTTGATCCTCAAATCTTCTTTTAATGCCTGGCTGCATTTTTTTTTTTTTTTTTTTTGGTATGGTACCATAATGAGTTCCTTCTTATTTCTGTCTAAATATGTTTTTCACATATTTTATTTGTGATTACATGGGACTAAAAATTAGCATTCTAAATATAAAACAATCATTTCTTATTTGACATGAAATTAACTTCAATTTCATACATATACACTGTTTCCATACACTCTGTTCCCTCACCCTTTTGTTGCTCATTAAAATTATACATTTCTGCATTTTATGTTCAAAACAAAAAAATTATTACATTTATGTATTTGCATTTTAGACCATGTAAGAAGTAAGAAATGAAGTTGCATACCAAAAAATAGAATACAATGTTAGGGGCACTTATAATTAACCCATGTGATTACCTTTACTAGAGGCTTTATTTCTTTATGATGCTTTGAACTAATGTCTGGTATCCTTTCTTTTCACTGATGATCTCCATTTAGCATTTGTTATAGGGCAGATTTAGTGGTAATGAACTCCCTCAGTTTTTGTTTATCTCAGAATCTTTTAATCTGTACCTCATTTTTTAAAGAAAGTCTTGTCAGATTTAAGATTCTTGGTTGGAAATTATTGTCTTTCATCACTTTAAATATTTTAGCCTTATTGTCTCCATGATTTCTGATGAGAAACTGACACTTAATCTAACTGGGACCTCCTTATATATTGTTTTTCTCTTGTAGCTTTCAGAACTCTCTCCTTGTCCTTTATTCAATACTTTGATCAATTTTTGGTGTGTCTGGTGTTTGCTGGGCTACTTGGATGTACATTTTCACATATTTTGCTAAGTTGGAAAGTTTTCTTTCATTATTTCTTTGAATATTCCATCTGTTCTTTGCTTTCCTTATATCTCTGGTACTCCTATGATGTGTTTATCTGTATGCTTAATGAGGTACTACAGGTCTTTTAAACTGTTTTAACTTTTGCTAATTATTTTTCTTCCTGCTTCTCAGCCTGACTCAGTTCAAGAATCCTGTTTCTTCTGTTCTTTTCAGAAGAACCAGCTCACTGATTCTTTCTTCTGAAAGCTCTAGTCTGCTTTTGAAACATTCCTGGGAGTTTAATATGTCAGTTATTGTGGTCTTCAACTCCAGTAGTTTTGTTGGGTTCCTTCTCAAAATCTCTATTTCTTTAAGATTCTCATAATGTTCACTCACTGTTTTCTTAATATCCTTTATTTCTTTCTCTGCATTTTCCTTCATCTCACTAAGCATATTTGAAGATCATTTTTTATATGTCTTTATTCAGTATGTCCACAATCTAGTCTTCTTCATTGCTTTTTTCTGGATTTGTATCCATCCTTTAGGTGGACCATCATTTCCTGTTTCTTTTCCTTGTAATCTTTTTTATGATTCCTCTTTTATGTCAGATTTTGGCGATTCTTATTGTTTTCTATCCCTTCTTTTAGGTTGTCAATAGGTTATTCTTGTCATACTATTAGTTTTGCCTATGTATTTTGACACACTGTTGTTAGGTACACTAACATTTATGATTGTTGTGTCTTCTTGCAGAATTGACCAGCTTTTCATTATGTAATGCCCCACTTTTTTCCTAAAAATCTTCTTTTTTATTTTTTTTGTCTTTATTTAATTTTTTAATGTTACATTAAAAAAATATGAGGTTCCCATATACCTCCCACCCCCCTTACCTGACTCCTCCCCCCATAACAAGAACCTCCTCAATCATCAGGAGACATTCATTGCATTTGGTGAATACATCTTTAGTTTCATGCTCTACATTTTAATACCTTAAAATGTTAACTCTGAGATTTGGTCCTTTAGCTGTTTCTTGAGTTTGTAAAAAGCTAGTGATGTGAAAGAGATTTTCTTGAGTGCCAGTAGCTAACCAACCCAAACAAACCAATGCAAATACATCTTTCAGTCTTTGCAAACTGGTTTTGTGTTGGCTGGTGCTCTCCTTCAGAAGTCACCCCCCCTAGCAAGAAGGTCAGTCCAAGGCAACTGCAAAGTCCTACTTGTATTTTTCTGAGCCTTTGTCTTTCTAGGGCTTGTGCTTGCTTGTGTCCCGTTTACAGGAATCTGAATGCCAACTCTCCTTCCAAGAAAACAGACCTTCCCCCGCTTCCAGATGGTCCACCACAAGGCATAATGCAGTTATGCCATTACCCTAGACCACCTGACTTAATTGTTTCTTACACTGCTTTTAGTGTCCCAGGCTGTCTTTGCTTGGAGGGAAGATTCTGAGGGGTGAAGGGGGTTAAGGTTAGCTGGAAGAGAGGAGCCGAAGGAGACCAGGGTCCCATAGAGGTTGTGCTGGCTGGCTCCACACTGCCCTTGGGAGGGTGAGAGATTGGGGCCAGCAAGGTGCCAGAAGCTTCTTTTATGGCTGTGCTTTCTTGATTTGGTATTTGCCCAGTAAATGCAGTCCTTTAACTGTTTTCCATAGTTTTGAAAAAGAGTACTGTTTATAAGACTCCTCCACTATTTTTTTCTGAGGTAAATTGGAACAATGGACATCCTTAGTCCAGGCCCCCAGCAATCTGCAGTAGCTGATCAAAAGCAGTGATCAGCAATTGAACTGCCCACATTTGGATCTTTGGGGAACCAGGCTTTTATAACTCACCCTGACACCAGAAAGCTGCACCAGGAGCAGGAGTTGTGGATTTCCTTGCTGCCTGCTGAGAGGTTGGGGGATAAGGGATGGCAGTCACTGCACATGCAGTGAAATTCACTGGTATATACTGCAATTTACCAGCGTCTTCCTCCTACTCTTCCTTGGATACTTCACAATGTTCTACTAGACCTGAGAGTTTCAAAATAGTTGATTCAGATAATTCTCACCTCTTAATAATTTTTCTAGTGTTTAGACTGATTCCTGGAACTTCCTATTCTGCCATCTTCCCACAATCTTCTTAAACATTTTTTAAATGCTGAATTTGAAACTGTCTATAAGCTACTGAGATATAGAATGCCATTGTCTGTGCATCATTATCATGGTGTTTCTATTTATATTTTGGAATATATGAATAAATGGCAAATGGAGAAGATATCGCTAGTCATGCCATGTTAAGGAAATTTAATACCTATTTCAATGTGATATGGAAGCAATATATTCACTATAACAATTAACTAATATTATATATAACTAAAACAGGGTTTTACTCAAGATATTTTGCAATGTGCTTGTTATAGATTGAATTTTACATCTATCCCCCAAAAGCTATGTTGTAGTTCTAATTACCAGTAATTATTATATGACCTTATTTAGAAAAAGGATGGTTACAGATGGAATTGGGCAGGTTAAATTGAGGTCATACTGATGTAGGGTGGGCAATTAATAAAATATGCCTAGAAGAGGACATTTGGACACAGACAGAGGAGAGAACACCATGGGATAATGGAGGCAGAGAACACTATGGATTGTTGGCAAGCTACCACCAGAAGCAAGTAAAAAAGCATGGGACAGATTCTCCCTACAGATTTTAGGGAAAGCAAGGCCCTACTGACACCTTGATTTCAGACATCAAACCTCCAAATCCCCGAGAGATAATGTTTCTGTTGCTTTAAGCCCCAGTTTTTGGTACTTTGTTAGAGAAGTCATTGGAAACTACAACAGTGTTTAAGTAAATTCAGCAATTCATGCTCAACAGCACTTTTTAAATGTTCAAAATGCTAAGTTGTGTTACTTCCAAAGACTGTAACTTTGCATTACCTTTTATTGACATTAGCTAGTCCATATATTTCAAAAGTCTTAAAAAAATACTCCGACCTTTTGTCCAATTTTAGGAATGTATTTTATGTAACTAATCAGACACATGTATAGTGAGATGGATGCTCACTATAGCATTTTTCAAAATATCAACAAATTAAATACATTCTAAAATTGCAATAATAGGGACTACTTTAAAACTGTGATATAATGTTAAAAGGAAATACCATAGAGGTAATTCTGATTTATAGATATAAAAAGCAGGCACAATATACTATTAACATTATGGTTATAAAATATATAATCTGATTATGTATATTGTAGTCACATTTAAAAAATACATATTTTTATACTTATATGCACATTTGTATAGATAATTAGAATCATAGCTACATATTTAAAATATTCAAGATATATTCCTACATATTATTAAATTATTATTCCTGTGAAGAAGAATTAAAATAGTTTTTCTTTTCTAATTAGGCTGCTTTCTGATTCATATTCCTACAATAATGTTGGGAGTTTTGGGTGGTTTTGTAAAAATAAGCAAGCAAATAAAAATGAGAGTGCTATGTAAATTTTAGAATATCAAATCTGTAGAATATAATGTATCCATTAAAATAATAATTTAAAGGATTAGCAATACGTGAACACATGGAATACAGAATTGTATGCATGGTAACATTCCAACTTAGAGTTATAGAAGTGATTTGGAATGGAACATGGAAAATTAATGCTAGTGATTTATTACATTCTGGAATTGCAAGGTTTTTAAAAACATTTTAAATGTTGATACTGTATTAAAACTGTTGGAACAAAATTAATTTTGAACTCAGGTGTGCAAATCTAAAGTCATCATCTATGAATATTAAAAGACTTGCCTGGAGTTTACTCATTCATTATTTATATATAGTTGAGCATCTGGTAAATGGATGAGGCCCCAATTATCTAAAAGGATAATAGTTGTTGTCATTATATGAGCCACAGTGGTCAGATTATAAGTTTAAATAATATGGTCATATGGATGTCTTACTTATATCACACTTTAGCCAATGGCAGGACATCTCTAGACCTTTATAAAAGACAAAAGCAAATCTCTGGGAGTCAAAAAAAAATAACCCATCTTAACCTTGAATACTTGATGCTGAGTCAAGTCCTAAACACTGAATTTTCAAACACTCTTATAATCCTAAAACTAGGTAAGAAATATAATCACTGTACTATGATATTATAAAAGTTTATGCATGGAGAATAAATACTATGGACATCATCCATTCCTTTACAAGCACAGTAATGTAAGTCATGGTCCCTGCTGATTGAACTGTATGATGTGGTTGATAAGGGAGGCTCTAAACATCTTCCACAGTTCAGTGGTCATAGTGTGAACTATGGCCTCAAGGTCTTCAGTAGATGAAAAGAATTTCAGAATGTCCCTTAAGGCATGGGAAGCTCTTTCATTCATGGAATAAGGTAAAATAGAACATAATTTGAACTTGGTAAACTACTCAATTACAGTCACTAGCAGGGTGAAGTGTAATAAAGTAAATAAAATAAACCTGGACTGAAAAAAGAAATGAGTTACCAGATGAGCAATCAAAAATAGTTGGGAGAAAAAGAATTTTTAAATGCTCATATTCTATTTTGTAGACCTTCAGAGTATAGAATCATTTTAAGATGGCATTTTTTCAAAACTTTGGTCAACATATCTTAATAGAATTTGAGAAAGCGGAGAGAAAAAAATAGATGAGATAAAAAATTGGAACTATGGGAAACGGACTTTGGCCCAGTGGTTAGGGCGTCCGTCTACCATATGGGAGGTCCGCGGTTCAAACCCCGGGCCTCCTTGACCCGTGTGGAGCTGGCCCACGTGCAGTGCTGATGCGCGCAAGGAGTGCCATGCCACGCAAGGGTGTCCCCCGCGTGGGGGAGCCCCACGCGCAAGGAGTGCGCCCGTGAGGAAAGCCGCCCAGCGTGAAAAGAAAGAGCAGCCTGCCCAGGAATGGCGCGGCCCACACTTCCCGTGCCGCTGACGACAACAGAAGCGGACAAAGAAACAAGACGCAGCAAATAGACACCAAGAACAGACAACCAGGGGAGGGGGGGGAATTAAATAAATAAATAAATCTTTAAAAAAAAAAAAAATTGGAACTATACTAGTATGTATGGCCTGTAAAATAAGTACCGAAGAATTATATTTTAAAGTATTGATTTTAAGAAACTTAATTATATTTTAGTAATTACAAGAAAAGCCAACTCTTCCTCCTATTTACAGCAAATTCATTATTAAAATTGCAGAAAATATTTTAAAATTCAATTTCTTTCTTAATTGCTTTTAAGAGATATGTGATATGGAGGAAAATTACAGAATTTTCCCCACTAAAAAGCTTTGATGGAAGACAGACTGTCATTTTCAAATAAATCAATATTTAGTAATTACTTAAACTGTGCTAAGTGAAGTGAATGCAAAGAATAATTAACTTAGAACCTTATCTAATTGAGCAAATAGTATAATGGATGCAAAGATAAAGAAAGAAAAGAAAAAAAACTTTCAATTTATGACATGTACTGTCATTAAAAATTTCCAAGGCATGTAGAAAGTGCTAAAGCAACAGAGAGGCAGTTGCTAATCATCCATGTAACAATCAGGGAAGGCAAGAAGCAGAGTGAGGATGACATTTAGGTGATAGTTTGCAAGAAGTTTGCAAGATAAGCATGATTTTCTCAAATTGAGAAATGTTAAAGAGCTTTCTAGGCTGAAGGCAACAGCATAATTCAAAGCTTTAAGGTATGAATGTGCATGACATTTTGGAGGCCTTCTAGTGTGAACATTACAAAGGTTGTGTGGAACTTAGGCTGCGATAAGCCTTCAAAGGGCCACAAAGTTTATTCTGTAGGCAATGGGGAACCACTGACTATATTTTACTTGGTAGTGAAAAGATCAGATCTCTCCTTCAGCTAGACCTAGAGCTCCTAACTGAAAGAAAATAAGCCAGAAAAGAGAAGATCCTGGATGATCCACATCCTAAAACTACAAGTGGACAATATTTAATGAAGGAACAGATGTTCAATGGTATTGAATGCTAGATAAAAGTGAAATAGAATAAGAACGAGGAAGAAAAAGACCACTGATTAGGACAAAGAAGTCATTGATTTGCACTTCAGAACCCAATGGAGCAGTGGACGTTGACACCTGAGTACATGGAATTGAAGAATGATGGAAGAAAGCAAGGGCATGCATATTGACTAGCATTTCCATGCATTTGTCCAGAAAGGGGAAAAAAAAGCAAGCCATAAGCATGTGGCATTAGTTTGAGGAAAAGGCCTACATATGGGAAAACACTGCTTCTTAAATGAAAAAATAAAAGGATATAGTAGGAAGGAGATAGTACAAAAGAAGATATTGAAGATATGAGAGAAATATATGGCAAAATCCTAATGGGAGAAGAAATGTGAGCAAAAGCACAAGTGGAGGATTTGAACGATTTCTGTTTTGGTGGAAGGGAAGGAAGCCAGAGTGAAGATACAGATATATTTGGAGGTCAAGGAATAGAATTTGGTGGGGCCATTTTAGGCTAGTTTCTCAGTGAGTTAGAATACATGTTTTTCTTTTGAATGAGAGATACAGTAGCAGGACTGGAGGGTTGAAAAGAGTGGTGACGTGTGAATTGACTGCTTTGGAGAATTCAAAACGTAGGCAACTATGGATAGGAAAAAGGATGTCTGAGTAGTCAGGAAGGCACTGTGAATGTGGAAATTATATATTGTAATAGAGTTGTTTATAGATTGACATAAGACCCCCCAAAAGATATTCTGAAATTCTAATCCCTAGGATGGATTTTAATCCAAATGACTGGTACCCTTATAAGAGATGAAATATGCACAAGACAGAGGCAGACTGAAGAACTGCAGGCAAATCACCAGAAGACACAAGAGACCAAGGGCAACTCACACTGCAGTATGCCTGGGGTCCATGCCTTGGACCATGTACTTTTCTTATTTTCTTATATCTTAATAAACTCTTTATTCCCTTGCTACCCCCCACCCAACACCACCCCCCCAAAAAAAGAAGAAGAAAGGCACGGAACAGATTCTTCCCTAGAGACACCAGAGGGAGTATGATCCTTCAGTCACTGTTTTGACTTCTAGCCTCCAGAACTGTAAGACAATTTTTTTGTTTGTCTTAAACCATCACGTTTATGACACTTTATTATGGCAGCCCTAGGAAACTGGGACAAGAACAAATCAGCAGTTATTATGTACTCGGATTAGGTAATTTTTGAAGAAGTCATGAGCTTTCAACCAATAGAGAAGGACTGGAAGGGCATTACAAGAAAGGAGATCAAAATAAGCAAAGGCCCAGGGGTGAGAAAGTTTGTAGTGCATCCAAGCAAAAGAAATTTGGGGTAGGTTCCTCAGTAAAAGGTAGAATATCAGAAGGAAAGGGTAGCAAGGAAAAAGAATGAAGATGGTGACAATGCTGAGATGATAAATTGAAGTGAATGCTGAGAACTCCCATTGCCATATAAAAGAGTTTGAAATTTATTCTGTGGGAAATAGGGTGTTGTCAAAAATTTCCAACAAGGGAAATTTAAAAAGGTAACTCCGGCAATAATAAGGAACCCGTTATTGGATATATAGACTGTATTACGTAACCACCTACCTGGGTAATCTAATTCCCAGCCATTTACACAAATAATTTCTAAAAAGTCTGACATGGCTTTATCTCTATGAGGCCATCAGGTACAACTGATTAAGTTGATTAATCAATAAAATGATTAGTTCAATTATATTTGCATTTCGACTGACCAGATATTTCAGTAAACACATCACTTTGAATATTTTGTTGTGCCAAGGTATTCTCCAACAGATTTATGAACATTCCAAAATTAAATATTGATATTATACATTTCTTGTCAAAATTAATGAAGTTCCCCATCCTCTAAGCTGGTACATTCTAAATCAGGGGTTCTTATCCAGGGGTTCACAGACCCCCAAGTTGTCCATGGAAAGACTTAAGGGGGTCTGTGATCTTGAACTGAAAATTAAAAAAAAAAAAAACACTCTTCTTGTAGGGACATGTTGGTCCAGATGTGATATACTTATTAAATAATACCCAGTATAGTTGGACTTAGTAAGGGATCCATGATTTTCACCTGACTGGCAAAGGGGTCTGTGAAACAAAAAAGATTAAGACCCCCTGTTCCAAATCACTGCTCCTACAATGCAACAAATGAATACAGCTTGAAGCCTGAACACAAACAGAAGTTAGCTGAACATTGTACTTTTCTTGTTACACAGCCATCGTTTCATTGTGACACATCCACCTATTACAGTGTTCATGGCCCATATGAAATAGTGCTCTTGTTTCCAAGAGTACAATAAAATTAATCCACCTACTCCACGGAAGGAATTAGACTGTATTCAAAATTCAGTTCCTGTGACATTTACAGATATAATTTTTCAGTGTATTGGAAAAAGCTAGCCTGGAGTTTGGGAGACTTAAGTTCATTTCTGAGTTTCTATAAACTTGAACTTTGTGTACTTAGAGGTATCCATTCAATTTATTGCATTACAACTTTCTCATGTACAAAATAGAAGAGATGGATTATTTCCTTTCCTCATCTAAGGCTCTAAAATATCTTTTTTCTTTCTGGTCCCTTTCATTGCTCTGCTTTCATTTCCTCTTATGCCCATAGTCTATGTGGCAAATACTTCAGCTTATCTTGGGCTGTGTGCTCTGATGTGTCTCAGGCATGTCTGGACACATATGGCAAGCTGGTGGGACAGACTAGAAAAGAGATCCTTTATGCATTCTTTGAGAATTTTTTTTCTTCTTTTTGCTTAAGAAAGAAAGAGCAAGAATTATGCACTTAATGCCTGGGCATGGGGGTCAAGTGTTGGGGGGACCAAAAATGGAAAGGACAGGATTGAGATCCTCTCTGATGAGTTTGAAGTCTATAGCAAATAAACTGTAATTCCACATTGAAGGACAGTGTTGACTAGAACTTAAAAAGAAAAGTGTGACTAGGGTAGAGAAATATTTCTGCTAAGTACAGAGCATTTGATGAACCCATGCACTGCAAAATCCTAAAAATAACACAGAACAGGGAGGAGGGCAAAGTTTTCCATTATAAACATGGGGGAAAGCAAGTGAAATAATGAAATTAACGCTATGCACATTAATTAAGCCTATTAACATAGGTCTATGGAGTCTGAGGAAATGGAAATTATATTTGGTCATCTCATCATTAGCCTTGAGTCTCTTTCCTTTATATCTGAGAACAAAGTGTTTATATCACACAGCCTATGATACATAAGCAGGCCAACTTGTATAACCCTCAAAACACTTCTGACTCTGAAGCTGGCTGCTTATTTACCCTATTCTTTCTTATGCCACCCCCTCCTCTCATTTAGACAGACAGGCCTCTTTCTCTGCTTCAAAACAATTCTTTGCACCTGTTTAAAATTAATAATACTTTTTTTACTTTTTGCATGATAATGTTACATGCACAAATCCTAGTTCCTAAATTATGAGCTACTCCATAAAGAGGCTGAATCTAGTTAATTTGTAAAACTCTGCAACATCTCAATATTCAATATAATCTCTCAGCAGCAATTAACACAGTTGAACATACACTCTTTTAAGTAAAATTTTTATGACTTAAATTCACATATAAGATTGTTTTCCCAAAAGCCTTTGCTTTCTTCTCATTCTCCTTTGCTAGTGCCCTCCTCTTCCTGAGGTTTTTTTTTAGTTTGTCCATAGGCTCAATGTCTCTCTGCCCCTTATCCATCTGCTTTTCTCCTCTCATCTAGATGATGTTATACAACACACATGCTGCTGATTCCCAAGTTTATATCTCCAGTCTGAACTCTCTCATGACTAGGAGAAAATATCCAACCACCTACCACATATAAATACCTAAAAGGCCTTGCAAGCCTAACACATCTATGGACAAACTCTTAATTTTCTCCCCAAAAGTTTGCTTTTAATAACTCAGGTCAAAATTATAGTATTCCTCCTTGACTCTTCTTTTATTGCAAATTAATCCATCATCAAAGCCATCCCACTAAAATATCAACATGTATACTGAATCCAACCACTCTTCCATTCCTCACCATCTCCCTCATCCATGACACCATCGTATTGCACATCTATTGCTACAGCAGCTTTCTAATCAGTCTCTGCTTCCACTCTTAACTACTATAATCACTTCTCTATACTCAACAAGCAGCATGATCTTTGAAAAACAAATGTGGTCTTGTCAGTCTGATGGTCAAACTCTTCAGGATTTCCATTTCACACAGCATAAAATCCAAGCTCCTTTCAATTTCAAGGCCACTGCCCTATCACTCTGAAACAAATTTCCTAATACTCCTTTGCCCTCTCTTCCCCACTTTGGTTCTCTCCACTCCAGCCATACTAGCTTTCTTCCTGCTTTTCAACCATGCCAAGATTATTCCTATTTCATAAGGTAGGTAGGCACTGTTTTAGTTTTCTAGGCTGCTATGACAACTACCAAACAAAAGGTTGGCTTCAACAATAGGAATTTATGGGTCATGGTTTTGAAATGAGGAGACATCCGAAATCAAGATGCTAGCAGGACAATGCTTTCTACTAAAAGCCTGTAGCATTCTGGTGCTGGCTGCCTGCTCTACTGGGGGTTCCTTGGCTTTCCCATCATGTGGCCATGTCCTCTCCTTTCTCTGCCAGCTTCTTTCTGACTTCCTATTTCTTACTTCTTCCAATGGCTTTCTCTTTACAAGGCCTTCAGTAATCCAGATTAAAACCCACATTGCTGCCATTGGACCCACCTTAGCTAAAATAGCATCCCCAATAGGTACCAGCTACAATGGGTTCATACCCACGGGGATAAGGATTAAAATTAAATTGCAGTACAAAATTCAATATGCTACACTATTCTTTCACTTAGAATGATGTTTTCCAAGATCATCACATGGGTGGCTGCTTTATTCCTTTATCTGATTAAATGTCATGTTCTCAGAGAAGCCTTTTTATATCAGTCTTACCTATAATGATATTCCCAGCCTGGGGCCACTGTTTATTTTCTTATCTGCTTTAGTTTTCTCCATAGCAATTACCACTATCTGGAAGTGCATGATATATTCTTCATGTATGCTATCTGTTTTCCCTATAGAATAGGGACCAGGAAATCTGTCTGTTTTATTTTTTTGTATATGCAGCCCTTAAAACAATGTTGGTACAGTTCAGTATATGAAATGGATGAATGCCAGTTATACCCAAAACCTCGTTCTTCTTTATTCCCTGGTTTTTTAAGTGGAACCACATTTTATTCTGCTTCCAAGGCATGAAATCTGGATGTAATCTTGATCTCAGGCTTCCTTACTACCCAGATGCAATGGCACTAATTTAGGATATTTCTCTCTCCTTCCTTCCCTAAAGCACATTCTCAGTGTTATGGTGTCTATATTTTTCAGTTCATGTGTTTATGTGTTTTCCATATTTTATCATTTTTTGGATTTTACAACAATTTTCTTAATAGTTTCCACATTTTTAGATTTGCCAAAAATGTCCCCTCTCTCTACTCATCAATCTATTCTTTAAACTGAAAAATAATTATTTTCTTATTATGTGCATTTTCGTATATGCTTTAAAACCTTCACTGTCCTCCCACTGCTCAGAGAATGAAGTTGAAGGCCTCAGGTGCATTACCACCAGGGCGTTCACGTATACCTTTCACATGTCCTTTCACACTTGGTGCTTCCCTATGGCTTATAGCCTTAACTTTCCTGAGATACTCATGGTGTTTTGCTACTCAAAATCTTTACACAGAATGTTCTCTATACTGTTAGTTACTCTCCCCCACTGGCTTGCTCCTCCAGCAAACACCTCTGCAGTTTTGAAAACACAATTTGATATTCCTTTCTCCAGGATACTTTCCCTTATATGTAACAATAGAAGCACATTTAAAATGCAAAGAAAACACTGACAAGCTAGTGCTTCATCTAGATGTATTCAGTATTCTAACTCATTTGCCTACATTTTTGCCTCTCTTACAAACCTGAGAGGCTGCTGAAAGTGAGGACAGTAGGTTATTCATCTCCTAATCTTCTGGATGAAGGCCTAGAACAGACTTGGAGCCTGGGCCTTTTGAATACATGGATATTTGTCAAACTGAATTAAAACATACTTCGTAAGTTTATGTCATGTATAGGCTAGTTGTTTTTTCAATTAACTATCCATTTTAATGAGTTCATTTTAATTTTATTTAAACATTTCAACTTCTGACTTGCAAGATAAGTCTTGCTGTGAAGAAGTAGCAGGAAGACATGCCTTAATTTTAAATTGCCTCTTATACAGAATTACTTCAAATTAGATATTAGAACAATAGGAATGTCACAATAAGTGGGGGGGGGGAATGCATGAAAAGAATATAAAAGGTACACGATGCATTCATTGGCAACTGATTAGAATCAGTCAAGTGAAATACTTTTATTTATTTATTTTTTAAAGATTTCTTTATCCCCCCACCCCCTTTTCTTCTCCTCCACCCTGCTGTTTCTGCTGTCTGTGTCCATTAGCTGTGTGATCTTCTGTATCTATTTCTCTTTTTGTCTTCTCTTCTCATTTTTTCTCCTCTAGGATTCACTGGGATTTGATCCTGGGGACCTCTGATGTGGAAAGAGGTTCCTTGTCAGCTGCGCCATCTCAGTTACTGGTTTCTGCTGCATTTCACCTTGACACTTTCCCTTTTGTCTTTCTTTTATTGCATCATCATCTTGCTGTGTGACTCACTTACATGGGTACTGGCTCACCATGTGGGTACTTGGCTTACTGTGCAGGCACTGGGCTCCCCACTTAGGCATTCAGCTCACCGTGAGGGCACTTGCATGGGCATTCACCTAATTACATGAGCACTTGGCTCACTGTGCGGGCACTTGGCTTACCATGCAGGCACTCATGCAGGCACTCGGCTCACTGCAAGGCATTGGCGTATGCCGTGCGGGCATGCTTTCTTTTCTTTTTCACCAGGAGGCCCCAGGGATAGAACCCGGGTCTTCCCATATGATAGGCAGAAGCTCTATCACTTGAGCCACATCCGCTTCCCTGAAATACTTATAAACGGCTTACTAATAAAACAAAGAACATATTATTGTATCAATTCAGCTTCCTTGTTTAATGTAAAGTGTCCAACAGGGGTAATAATTAAACATGAGTGATAAGAAAAAATAAAAATTCAAGGAGCACGATTTGATGAAGGGGTAGTTGATTCATCTCTAAATATCTAAATTAAGCAGAAGCATTTGGGAAGGTGGCAAAATCAACAGACCAGGAGCTGGAATCCTTCAGTTCAAGATCAGTGGGTTAATTTATTAAATAGGAGCTGCTGGGCAAGCCATTTATTACTCTGAATCCCCAGTCTCACGTCTATGAAACAGAAAAATGACTCCTGACCTCCCTACTTCCAAAAGATGTAGTGCCAAGTAAGAAGCACTCTACCCTCCAGCCAGTCCAAAGGGTTTACAAGTTTCAGTGGGTGCCAGGACCTCTCTGACCACTTCAGCTTCACAAGTACAGCTCCTTCTGCTTGAAATGCCCTACCTCACAGAAAACATTCCCTTAAACTCCAGAGAGGCACAAAAATTTCTGCACACAGTTTTATTTCAAAAAATTATTTGTTCATAAGTCTGTCTCCTCTCACCAGACAATACATTGTTGGAGGGCAAGAGCTTTGTTCTTTTCCTTTCTCTACTAGGTGCTATATTCTCTTCCTTTCTGTATCTTTTTGAGTTTGATCTCTGCGAGACACATAATGCATGAATGTGGAATGAATGAATGCAGAAATGACACATATAAGGGATTATATTCATGGCTCACTCATTTATGAGTCATGGATAAGGAGAAGAGGTCATTCTAGCCATTGAATCTGCCCCAAACCACCCCCTGAAAATCCCTAGCAAATGAGACAACTAATATTCTTTATATCTCAAGAAATATTTTTTCAAATAGATTTTACCATTACTTGTGAGATTCTTTTCTCTTGACTTTGCAAAAGGGGATATATAGCAGAGATATGAGTATACATAAGTACTACATTTTTTGCTTCTACACTGATTCTTTTCCATAGAGGCTACCTCTAAGTAGGTGCCTAAGAAGTTTCACCCATGATCTGCCAAAAACATTCTGTTTTCATTTACAGAAAGAATTTTGCCTAACTTGTTATGATTGGGGAAGGTATTCCCTGGAATGACTAGTAGCTACAGAAGCAAATATTGCATTTCACAGTTTTCTGAATTTGTGTCACAATAGTAGCATTTTCACCAGGACAATGCAGACCTAAGTGGTGAACCTCAAAGATGAAGCAAACATATTCCCAAAAGACCTGCATTCAGTAAGTGCTTAAATGAAGCTTTCAGACAAAATAGGAATTCTCAGAAATCACTTGGAAAGACGGGTGGCAGAATAACTGTAGACATGTGACATAAATATGAATATTTCTATCTCAAAAGAATGGCAAGGATAATGAAAAAACTTGTATCCCTAGAATATTAGGAAAGAGTTGAACTGTCTGGAAAAGAAGGTTTAACTTGCAATATATGACTGCAAGACTTTAAAGATAGAAATGTTATGGGAAAATTATATCTGAGAATATTCCAGTCAATAAGGTAGATGGAAGAATATTTTGATAAAGTCATAAAACAGAGAATGGAGTATCTCAGAATATTATGGAGCTCTATTAAGATGCCAAGTGGTTTGCATATATTATTCTCATTTAATTTACTACAACCTTATGATATCATTATTAAAGGGAAGGAATGAGGAAACTTACTTTATTAATTAGTTAATGCAGATTATCATGCATATTAATCAATTAATGCACACTAATTAACATATACATTAATACATAATTAGTATTATTACAGGGAAGAAATGATGAAACTATTAAGATGCCAAGTGGTTTGCATATATTATTATCATTTAATATACTACAACCCTATGATAGCATTATTACAGGGAAGGAATGAGGAAACTCAGAAAGCTTATTAAATAAATGAATAAAAATCATAAAAGAACAACAGAATACTAATTTAAAAATAAAATATAAAAATTAAAAATTAAAAAATTTTCATTGTGTCTTTCATTGCCATATCTTTTATGTACAGTGACAATTTCTTCTGCACATTCCCCCAATGTCTTTTTTTTTCACTTTATTTTGAAAGAAGCTTTAGGTTACAGAAAAGTCAGATAGAAAATATAGGGTATTTCCCTATATCCCACCCCATCCCTTCTCACATTTTCTGCTACTGATAACATCTTATATGAGTATGGTATATTTTTTGCAATTGATGAACAAATATTGAAGCATTGCTACTAACCAGTGTCTATGGTTTACCTTACAGATTGCATTTTGCACCATACACTTTTATAGGTTTTGACAAAATGTAAAATGGCCTGTATCCATCATTGCAAGATCATGTAGAACAATTCCAATGCCCTAAAAATGCCCTATGTTCCATCTATTCTATTCTTCCCTCCTCCTTCCCTCAGAACCTATGGTAATCACTAAGTTTCAGTTTTTGAAGAGTAAGGTTAATATTTACGTACATTAATATTGAGGGTTTGACATATTGGTCTGTTTTCTTTTTTTAGTCACTGCTTACATTCTCAAGAGATTCTTGTCTCTCTAATTGATAACATAACAGGAATCCTCTGGATGGGAGTTTAATATTTCCTTGTTTATTGTGCAGGACTTGACTGAGGTAACACACTATGACAAGATATACAGTTTCATATTCCATGGAGGCGTGCCCCTATATGGGCAGGATAGGTGTGCCCTATCCTGCATATGCCCCCCTCCCATCGCCCTGCACCACTAACCCTCCCCTGTCATGTCTGTTAAAAAAACATTCTCACCATTGTCATTTTAACCACAGATCTACAAAATCCTAGAGTTCAACTGTTCCTTCCTCCAACCTTTCCATGGTTAGCATCAATAGTGGTCATCAATTATAACAAATGTACCACATTAATGCAAGAAGATGTTAATGGGAAAAAGTGTGGGAGGGGGAAGAGTGCAGTATATGGGAATCTGCCTATATTTTTGATGCATCATTTTTGGAATCTAAAGCTTCTTTAAAAATAAAAAAATAAAAAAGCCTATTAAACATGACCAAGTAGCAGAGAAAGATTTGAACTCAAATCTACTTGGCTCTAAAGGTTATTTTCTCCATTCATGCCAGTGATTACTAAGCACAGAATTATGATTTGCTTGGGAGCAAAAACAGAAGAGATTCAATGAAGATGGAATTTGAAATTCTATGACTATGCTTCCATTACTTTATATAAATTCAATAAGACACTAAAACACATTCAGTCTGCAAATCGGTCGAGTCAATGGACAGGTTAAAAAAATTGACTAAAAAGAAAAAGAAAAAGAAAAAGAAAAATCCTGTTCCAGGGCGATAGTTATCAAGAGCTTTGGAACGCCTTTGAAATCTGATGAAAGGTAAAAACTTAATCTCCAGAATAAATGGACTTAAATTCATATCCACAATGCTTTTCACTCTAATTCAGGATGTTTGCGGATACCTTCAAGCCCATACATGAATGTTCATGTTTACTTCTTACTTAGTTTAACCTTTATTCAAGGACTTCTGACAATTTCAGCTTTTAGTTTCCCCATAAATATTCAACCTTTAAAAATTAAAACTTAACTGAGGAAAATTCTGATGTTTTGATTTGAGGGAAAACATTGATTTGACCTCTAGCTAGCAAAGAGCACCATAAAATTTGCATCTTTATCTCTCTGTATTTTTGAATATGATTATTTTAAGAAGAAATTTATAATTATACCTGAGGTTTTCATAACAACGTTTAGCTTCTTAAAAGTCTAACCAATCTTTATTTTAAAAACTTTATCTTATCCATATCCTTATAGTCTATATTATTTTTTTAATTTCAAGATATATTTTTTCCTTTCAGATAATTAATTTCATTTACCTGGAGCTTTTCAAAGATAACTTTACATTTTCTATATTTATCTAACTCCTTTTGAAATGCTATTGACTGATTATAAGATTGAAGCTTTATGATTGCTAAAGTGATGTATTTCCAATGGCATATGCATGAAAGACCAGTTTAACAGTTAATATCGACTACGTCTGAAAAATTGGGAGGCACGGGTTTCTATATGTTATATATATGTTCAATTTCATGGAACTTTTACTAACATGTCCCAATACTTGGTTTCACCTACATAACCTATTGCTTTAGTCAATATTTGCATAATTTCAGAATTGACAAAAATAATTATGGTTAAAAATGATAGTCAGATATTTTGAAATTTTTCATAGAATCTCCTCCAGGAAATCCATCAAGAAAATTATTGTTCATTTATGTGACTAGAAAGAGGAAATATAATAGTCTGCCCTCTTGAGTAATCCACCAGTATCTATTATTGAAAATTTTAAATCATCTGAGCACAGTTAGTCCTACACAGAACAAGATCAAGCTGGACTTAACCCATAGAACTCTAATACCTCTGTGAACCCTTCTCTACATCAACCTCTCTCAGAGAGGATTAATTGCCAGGGAAAAACTTCCAGTCCCTGAATCAGTCCTTACTGAATTGTATTCCTAATAGGCATATGGTTCATCACTGTAGCTCTAATTTCCTTCTAAACTACAAAGCATATAAAGCCACTAAAATAGACCACCCAACTGCAAATTCACTAATTGCCACATCTTGGGTAAATTATGTAGTTCCTTTAAGCTTCACCTTATATGTAAATTGGGAATAATGATAATAATACTTTACAGGGTTTTTATGAATATTAAATAAGGTATGCATATAAAATGGCACATGATCTGAGTTTAGTATGCTATAGATATTACCACAGCATTAATTTCTTCCCCACATTGCATCTCATTTTGCAGAAGAGTAAAATGAATTGGCTTGCATTTCAAACTAACTTTAGTTAGTACAATATTTTATTGCTCTAACTGTGGAGATTTGTATGAATTTTAGACACAATGTTATCAAAACATTAAGGGAGGTTAACTAACATAGCTCTCCCTGAAGGGATTATATTTTGACTTCCATACTTGCTCTGGTTATCACTTTGGATCACTTCCAAATTGAAAGACTACAAAAAATTGGCTAAGATATATAAGCAATTTATCCATCTAGAAAGACCAATGTTGATTTGAATATATTTTAGAAAGTAAGAAACAGGATATTAGAGCTATAATACTCTTTCTCACATACAAGTCCCAGGCACAGGAGATTTTTAACACTAAGAGTTCTAATGAGACAGCTTTAAAATGCATCTTGACAAAGCAGCAGAGGGAAAGAAGTCTCTGTCACAGATGTTAGGCCAGTAAATAATGCACTAATTGTAACAGTTTACAGATTTAAAATATAAAGGTTTCTACCAGGATGAATAGGATTGCACCTAAAATAAATTTATCTTTAAATAGGGTGATGAGTATATCCAATTAAAATTTTTAAAATACAAAGTAAAACCCTGAAAAAAATTATGAATGCCCTAAAATCAAATTACTAAACAGAAATAAAAAGTTAATTCAATTGGTCTAGGTAGATAAAAGGCTAATCTATGGTTGTAAAATTTATATATAATTATAAATACAAACACATACACATATGTAAAGAATGCAAAAGATATACACTAGTTTTACTTGGTAAAATACTGACTATATAGATAAAATGTGTAATTTGTAGGTTGTGGGAATCAAGCAGCAAATTTTAAAGATCAAAATTCACCTGTCAGCCCACAGAACTGGAATGAATACTTAGTGTTAACTCTGACATATCCAATGGTCTAGAAGATATGGTATACACGCACTTGTGATAATCCCCTTCTGTTTAATTATATGTCTATAACGTTAAACATTTTGGCTGTCATTAATAACACTGAAAAATCACCAGAAATAATTTTGATTGCTTGATGACATGAAATGAGGGAAAACAATGAAAAAGCAGCAGCCATTCTAAAATGGCCAAAAATGTGCTTCAAGGTGGTGAACAATTGCATTTGTACAAGTGTTCCTTTGCTGGATAACAACTTAACAACTTAAGCAAGATACTAAGCATTAAAGGCCGTGAAACAAGATTGGGCATCCCAGCTTCTGGGACAGCAGCAGTACTGGACATTTACTTATAAGGGTCTTGAATGACCAGAACTCAGAGAGGAGAACATAGATGGAGTCAGAACCTATAAACTATGTTCAGGTGACATTACGGAGAGTGGGTTTAGTCATCCATTCCCACAAATACATTCACCTTCATAAATTCTTGAGTGAAATAATCTTTAGAGACTTACCTTGTATGCACCCTATATAAATCTTCTAGTGAGAATTCTGGGGCGTGAGGCAGTAAATGGAAAGCAGAATTTTTCAAATTCTTTCTGAAAAAAGATTATTTTTCCATAAAAGCTACATGTTATACTAACATTGCTCTGTCTGGCAATTCGTTCAACCCTGCATTGATTTTATTGGACTTTGGACACTGATGCCATTCTGTATTTTGTATTTCCAGGGTTTCCAACCCATTACTTAGATTTTCCCACAAATATAATTGCTTTGGATCGGCTAAAATGTATATTCTCACAATGAAACTGACTTCTATTTTACCTGATTTAAATATAAAAATAATTTCAAATATGTAATTTTAATAATATCTTTACATTGCTTATCAAAGTTTCTTGAGGGTTACATTTTAATATATCTTGAAGAAAATCATTTAAGCCTAGAAAGAAATAGTAACACATTCATTTATATGGAAAATGAGGACATTTCCTCAAAGTCAGCCAGGTAACTAATTCCACAATAGGAAGTGAAATTCAAGTCTTCTTAGAAAATCTGCAGGGTCTATACACTACCCTGCATTAAAATATTCCCAATAGATAAATGAATTTTCCTAAACAGTAAATGTTGATAGAAATAACAAAAAGAGTAAAAAGTATGAATAAAACTCAACTGATTTTCTCTGGATTTTTATATTGCATATATATGCACATATACACACTTTAAATTTTATTGAAAGCAACATTTTCAAAACTTCACCTGCAAAGTCGTGATGTACTTTGTGTGTGGAAGTACATAAGAGTATTCCTCTTACATTCAAGACAATTTTAACTATTTTCTCTGAAAAAAGTTTTATTGACATACTGAAGTAGAGAAGTTGTCACTTATTGACCTAAGATTTTTTCTTTTATCAGTCAGAAATAAACCAATTTCCATATAAGCTTATTAATACTAAATAATTATTTTGCTAAATAAGTAATGTGATGAAGTTCTATGAGAATCAGAGGTCCTTTCACCCTTCATCATATGGTTATTAAACATTACACTCAGTCAATTCCCTACTCTACTCCATTCACCTAAATTGCTTTATTCACAAAACATGACAGTAAACTACAGAATTTTGACATTTCAAAGAAATGAAATTAACACTATCAAACTGTGCAAAGGAGAAGGAGATAGGGAAATGGACTATTCCATAATAAGAATTCTTTTTGCTTCGCTGATATTAACTTACCCTCAATTTTAACATACATGGCATATAACTCAAATGAGTGCTTATAAAAAACTTAAAATCAAAAAAGACAAAGATAATTTTTCATCTATTAATAGTTGCATTGTGTTTCATTGCAACATAATGAAAACCAGGTGAAGCTAGGTTTAAAGCCCAGATAAAAATATTAAGTGGTTTTCTATTTAGTAAGAAGTTGATATACTTGACAAGTGACATTTCTAAGATATAGAAGATCACCAGTGGACAAAACTAAATCCATTAGACAATTCATTACTGAGAAGGAATAAATATGTATGTGGATATAAACAGAAAACACAATATAAAGAAAAATTCAAAGGTAATCATATAGAAATTTAATTTATTTAAATAAATATATACATAATTAGGATACAATCATGATAATAATTTGAATCAGATTAAGATGATCCATGAACACAATGCAAAAGTAATACTGGATTTACATAAAAAGGCCCAACTGATTAGCTTGGCTCTTCTAGTCAGTCCACAGCAATAGTTTCATCTTTCTGCTGATCACTTCCCTCATCTTTAAATTGTAACTAATACATGACTGAACTCACAGGGTTATTTAAGGATCATATATGAAAATATATGCACATTTTTCATGACAATGCTTAAAATTATATAGCTATGTTTATTCAGAAATAATTGCTTTAATATTGAATGAAATTAATAAAGGGCCTAGTGAAGCCTTCTCTTAGAAACTGGCAATCTCTTATCAAGAATATTGATTTTCAATGACTGGAGGTTGAGACAGAATGGTAAAAATTCAGATGGAGCTGGTTGCAGTAGCAGAACATTTAAACTCAAGTCCGCATTTTCAGTACATCTTTCTGACACACCCAGTGCCTTCAACAAAGACCATGTATGTGCTATATTATCGTGTCAAAATAGCCCCTCAACTCTGCAGGCAGAACAATCTTTTTTTTTTTTTAAGTTGGTATTTTCTTAATTTGAGAAGTTGTGACATTACAAAACAATCATGCATAATATGCAAAATTCCTGTACATAGACCCTCCACCAAATTCTTACATTGTTGTGGAACATTTGTTACAGATTATGAAAGAACGTGATCAGACTATTAACCCTTAACTATGGTCCATAGAGTACACTTGGTATATTTTTTCTAAACACCCCCTAATATTAACACCTTGTATCAGTAGTCTGTATTTGCTATAGTTCATGAGAGAAAACACTCATATTTGTACTGCTAACCACAGTCCATCTTCCACCACATGGTTCATTGTGTTATACAGTCCCTTGCCTTGTACATTCTATCCAAAGTTTACACTCCAAGGCTCTGACTTTCATCACAGAGTTTTGAAGTTATTGCCCCAGTAAACTTCTGAACATTTTTCTTAGCCCAAAAGAAAAAAATCCAAAAATCCCATACCCCTTTATTATTGACCCTTAGCATTGATATAGTACCTTCTTTGATACTGATGCAAGAATACTACAATATTTATGTTAACTATACTCCATAAGTTACATTGTGTTTTCCCATGCATCACTATATACTTACCACCTTGTAATACTGACATACATTTGTTCTAGTTCATAGAAGAACACTCTCGTATTTGTACTATTGACCACAATCCTCATCCGCCATAGAGTAGTATTTCTGAAATAAGACTGGAGGACTGCACAACACACAACCATCAACTTTCCACTTTCTCCAGTGTGAAGTGTCTCCTGAGTATGCCATGGCACCCAGTGTGGCTCCTGACTGTCTTCCTAACTTTCACTCTTAGCAAAACCCCACTTTCTACACTGTGCTCCAACAGTTCGAATTACTTGCAGGGAGCCAAGATTACCAGCCTCCAAAAAAACGTTTTGCAGTGCTGATTCTGCTGTTCTTCCCTGACTGCCCTTCCCTTCCTTGTTTACCCAGAGAAATCCTCACTCATATTTCAAGTTCAACTTCAGTATATTCTCTCTTCTGAAGTCCCTCCTTCCCTGCATTTCTTCCTTTGTGCCTAAACTATACCCTGGACACAGAAGTAATTCTAGAAGTTCTAATAGTTTAAAATACTTAGAAAAGCAACCTGGGGTAGGTCTAGGAACTTGGATTTTAGAGTTAGATGGTCTATGTCAGAATCTTGGCTACCCAGTCTTGTGACCTGGGGCAGTATATTTAACCTCTCAAAGCTTTCATTTTATCATCTGTGAAATGGGGATAGTAATAAACAGTACACAAAGGGTTAAATGAGAAAATATATGTAAATAATTTATCACAATTCCTGGCATATAAGTAGTAGTCAATGAAGGTTAACTTGTAATAATAATAAAAGTTAACAGCAATAATCAAGACAATAGTTTTGTTGTTTACATGACAGTCTCTTCTTAAAAGTCTGCAAATTTCACACAACAGAGATAAAGTCCATTTAATCTCTATCTTTGATGGGCAACATGCCATCAAATGATATGCCTATAAAAAAATAAGTATGCTTAGGACAACAATATTTGGCACATTTGCACTCAAATCAATTCCCCACACTACCAAGGGGCAGGATAGAAGTAGCTGAAACTCTGTTTCCTAGACACCTTTCACAACATGCTTCCAGCTAGATTTGGTGGGTGGCCCCAGTCTAGTGAGGTACCTCTGCTTCCTGGGATCTAGAGAAACCACCTCTTCTTCTTCTCCCTCCAGATCCAGCCATGTTGGCAGCTTCTCGTGGTTGTTAACCTTGGATTTGCCTCATCTTCCACTGGTTGTTCTTTTAGCTTTCCTATATAATTCTAATCGTTCATATTAAATAATCCATACCTCTACTGATTTATATGACATAAATATGTCTCCTTGAGTAAACCACATTTTTTCAAGGAATGAATGTAACCTTTAGTCTTAGAAACCACAAAGCTTTAGTGAAGATAAAAAATATTTGCTCTGCCAATTTCACAGGGTTGTTGTGTAGGATCAAGGAAAATTCTGTATGTGAGAGCATTTTGAAACTATAAATTGTTACACAAATATAACTTTTTGCTCCTAATGTTTTTCATTGCAAATGACCAACCTAGCTTGATTTATAATAACAGTGTTCTAAAAGATACTGTCTTTTAATGATACTACCCTGCAACTTACATGGTAGAATAAAAGGGTGCACAATGTTGAAGAGACCACTGAGTATGGCAGAAAAGACATTTTATGTGCTCATAAGTTAGAAGACCTGACAGAAACTGTGAAAATTATGATTTTACCAAAGATGAGAAACCACTTGGATGACAGCCACCTTAGACTTTGTTACAAGTCTTAATTTTGCAGATCAGCAGTCACATTAATCTCTACAAAAATTTATACAATGGCAGGTTATATTATCCATTTATTTGAGAGCAACACAAATGAAAACAAAAGCAAAACATAAAAGATGATAGCAAGGCTTTGATTAAGAAATTTAATTTTCAAGTAAATTTTAAAATTCTGAATTAATTAAGATGTATTACAAAGCTCCTACCTGGAGCACAGAATAATTAAGCATGACAGTGATTGTTAAGAAGTGTTAAATTATGTTTTTTTAAAACTGTATAATTGTTAAATCTGAATAAGCCCTATAATTTAGTTATAGTAGTGTACCAATGTCAATTTCCTTATTTTAATAATGTACAGTAGTTATGTAAGATATTATCATCGGGGGAAACTGGACAAAGAATACATGGGAACTCTCTGTACTATTTTTGCTGCTTCTTACAAATCTAAAATTGTTTCAAAATAAAAGTTAAAAAAAATAGTGCTTAATAAGCCAAAGGGATGTATATAATACATCAAGAAGAACCCTTAAAATGTTGAAATGCAAGAGTTGCAGACATTAAAAGGCTATCTACATGAAATTAGAAATACTGTTTGTATTCTTCATAACAAATATACTCATGCATTCTTTGTATCACTGAACAAACATGTACTGTGAGGGCATTAAGCAAAGGATGTGCTGCCATTTCCTGCTGATTTTCTTTGCCATTTGTGAGATATTCTATCTTCTTTTCTGATCCATCCTTCATTTGGCCATGGGTTTCAAGTAATTTAAACTCCTCTGACCCCAGGTTTAGTCATTCCGCCATGAATATCCAAGGGCACTGGTCACCAATTCCTCAAAATGACAAAAAGACCATGTACCTATGAGTCAAACACACGATTCTGGTCAATTTCCCATAATATCTACCTCTTGGTCTACATATATGGTTCTTTAAAGATTTGGCAGAGAAGAACAATTTGGTCATATAGTGTAGTTCCATTCTTAATTATGAAGAAACTTAGGGAAGTACCTGTAGACATCATAGGGATTACATCCCAAGTCTAGATATCCCTGTTACTCAGCCCCTACTCCAGCTCTAACAGTGGCTAAGTATTATGCAATTTCACGCAACCAACCAGATTCCTCCAGATGTTTCAAGTTGAAAGATTATTTCTAGGAAACTGACATGCTCTTAGGAAAACTGCATTACAGGATAAGCAAATGTTTTTCTTGTTATTTTATCTCCTTACAAAATGTTATTCCTACACACAGTTCAAAAAAGAAATAGGAAGTAAGAGGTCAGTGGATTCTCCATCTCTTATTTCCTCACTCATGGGTAAAAATGTAGCATACAAGAATACTACTGTATGACTGACAAAGTTCTTAGCCTCTTAGTGTTTCCTAGTAAAAATAATACTACCTTATGTTTCTGAATATGGTTAGTTTACATAAATTTGGTTGAGTGTTTGGCATGTGAAAAAGACAGTTTATTCTAGAAATCTGGGATGCCAGAGGCAGGCATATTATTAGAGAGAGCTGGACACTGGTTCTTCTCCCTACTTATTAGTGATACTGATTTTGATTCAAGACCAGATATGACAAATGCTGAGAAAAATTCCCTCAAGCAGCAGCTCATCATTTATCAGTGTAAGTCTGTTGCAGTGGTGACATGAGTCTGAGGTAATAGTATGTAGTACAGTATGCATTGAGTCTTCCAGATCTGTTAACTCCATGTTGCTAAGCTAACATCATATGGGCAGTGTGTGCCCCTGTTAGGAACATTAGGGAGTGGCATGAGAGTGTGTGCTTATATGGGCAAAGGTAGTTCTGTTGTATTTGCTGTAGCTTTTGAGGCCCTTTGTCCATTGTAATTTACTTTGGCTAATTCATATTTCTGTCAGTCTGTCTCTCTAACTGTCTATACTTAAATCCACCTATTTTTTTATCTTGACTAATAAAACTGAGTGTGTGGTTTCTTATTGCTAATTCATCACCCACTGCCTTGCTAGTCTGTAAGTATGATCATTATCATTGTCTCCTTTTAGGCTGGGTAGACTCATTTCCATTTGCAAACTAAGTCATGATTACCAATTGCTATAATGATCCTTCAGAAAACAGAAACAATCACACCATTTTGGTTAAGCCCAAACCAGAAGTGCAGCCTCTGTTCCACCAGGTGGCAGTCCAGTATCAGGACAGACTAGGACAATGGGGGTCAGGAGGGGTATTTTGGATACAGTAGCATATAATATTGGTATTTTCTGAAAAGGGAAAAATATGACAAATAGGCAGGTTAGTTCAGTAAGAAGTGAAGTTTAGATGTTTTGTACAAACTCATCACAAGTGTTCTGCAGAAATTAAAATGCAAAGAAATGGAACTGACTGAATTAAAAAATATGTGTGTGTGTGTGTGTGTGTGTATGTGACTAACCTAAGTTTTAACTACATGACACAGCAAGAATTAAAAACATATCTACTAAACTAGAACATGTTCATGTTTGTGGTTAGTCACTTTCTGCATTTGGTAAAATGTACCTATGTTCCATAAGCCTATGCTAAATATACCCATGCTTCATAGCTAAAATTGTCTCAACTATTTCATTTGAAGAATGGGCATGACAACTCACAGGTGGAAGAAGTGAGAACATGTTCATATACTTGAGCAAGCTCTAAGGAATTGTCTTTCTGTGGTATAAAGGGAATCTAAAAATCTAACTTTGCCCAAAAATATGGTGCATATGAAGTTTTTCCATCTCTCTCACAGCAGCTTTCACCATGCACTGAAGTAGATCACTTTCACCCATTCCCTGGGGAAATCCAGTCCAGCATCTTAAACACATTTCTCATGCCAGTAGTCTGGCTCTGCTTCAAGACTGTAACACTTGCTGGCAGCGATGCTGATGAAATAGCATCTACTTCAAAATGCCTGATGTGATGTCTGCGACAGGCCATAGAGCCCGTTCCAAAGAGAAGAAAGGGTAGAGCCAATGTTGGTAGTCTTTTACTTATTGCAACTTAATGCTGCATAGGCATCAACAGGCTTTGTTGGTTTTACTGTTTCAAGGTCATTCTAAATTACTAGGTGCAGATGATTTTGTTTTACTTTGCTTATTGAAATAGCATTTTTCAGCTTATTCAAGACATCGGCTAAACTGAAGGGGTTATTAACAAGGGATCTGTGAGCTTGAATGGAAATTCAAAAAAAACTTTATTCTTGTGGGGCCATTTTGGTGCAGGTATGATATATTTATTAAGTAATACACAGTGTAGTGTGGACTTACTCAAGGATCCATGGTTTTCACCTGACTGGGAAAGGGGTTGTAGAACAAAAAAGGTTAACAACCCCTTAGCTAAAGCAAAATCTGTGTTTCTGCTTTTTTTCCTTCTTTTTTTTTTAAATTTAATATATTTTTATTTACTTTTTAAAGATACATGAATCATACAAAATGTTACACTAAAAAATATAGGAGGTTCCCATATAACCCACTCCACACACACCTTCACTTTTTCTACATGAACGTCTTTCATTATTGTGGTACATTCATTGCATTTGATGAATACATTTTGGACCACTGCTACACAGCATGGATTAGAGTTTACATTGTAGTTTATACTCTTTCACAGTCCATTTAGTGGGTTATGGCAAGACATATTATGTCCTGCATCTGTCCTTGTAATATCACTGAAGGTGACTCCAAGGCTCGCAAATGGCCCCATATCACACCTCCTTTTCCCTCTTCCTGCCTTCAGCAACTCCCATGGCCATTGTCTCCACATCAGTGATATAATTTAATCCATTGCTGGAGTCACAATAATTCTATAGTAGAATATAGTAAGTCCACTCTAATCCATATTTTATTCCTCCATTCTGAGGACCCTCGTATGGCACTGCCCACTCCACCTCTCAATTGAGAGCAGGATTTGATCCCAAATGACTGATGGATGGGACTCTTGTGCCCATAGCTGTATACTTTCTTGGTTCCTTGGTGTGGTGGTTGTCAATCCTCACCTCCCTGTCAGCTGACCAAGGTAAGTCAAACAAACTAGAGACTAGGTGTTGCAACACCACTGAGGCTCAGGGCCCAGCTGACACATGGGCAGACCAAAAATTCAAGTCTCCTGGGCATATATCAACCCCCGTGCCAACCACAGATTGAATAAAAGGGACGGAAGAGGTATGTGTAGAGAAGTCACATCTAAGTCCAATTCCATCACACTCAAGAGCACAAATTTCAAAGTAGGACTCACTAGCAAGCCACTGAATTCCAGAGCCATCTGCTATGACCATAGGACCTGGGTATCTCCATAGACACCATTACCTGGGATTGTATCTACTTTGGCTGTCTCTGAGATCCTGCTGAGATGTGTGTAAGCATAAGCCCTCTGATGCCTTCCTGACTCATTTTGAAGTTTCTTAGCCATGTAACCTCATTTGTCTTTACCATTTTCTCCTTTTATGCAAGGCCTTTTCTAGTTGCATTACCAGCTGGTGCTTGGTAGTAATCCCTTGGCACCAGGGAGGCTCATCCCTGGGAGTCATGTCCCATGCTGGTGGGAAAGTAATGCATTTATATGCTGGGTTTTGATTAGAGAGTGGCCACACTTGAGCAACATGGAGGCTCTCAGGAGGTAACTCTTAGGCACCCTGCAGCTCTAGGACAAATTGAAATTTCAAGCACAACAGGCTCATAAGCATAGTCTTCAGTATCAAGGACCCATCATTGGACCATCCTTCTTCACTGGTCATTCCCTTGTACTTGGAGGATTGTTGCTGTTCCACTGGAGAATGCAACAGAGCTCCCCAGGATGGGAACCCAGCACTCCCTCAGTTGTCTTGTGAATCTCTACCTACTGTGTCAATATCCAATGAACATCCGAACATATCTATATACCCTATATGCATACCCAGGCAAATGCCCTCCCATGCATCTGCCATCAATGACACCCCACACCAATGCTCCTCCCCTGCCATAGCTGAATCCCTCTGTGATCCAAAACTTATTAAAAAATGAAGCCTAATATATTGCCAAATTCCATTAATAGGAAAATGAAATAGTAATAATAGGTTTGCAGCAGACCTGTGGACATGTCAGCGTACAAATAACTTTACTTTCTTTCCTTGACAATAGGAGTGAGCTGTAAACACTTCTGAGGCATGATTCAGAATCTTTTTTCTTGGGTATATATTAGCATAAAATGCTTATCTTTACTCGTTTTCTTAGTCCCAGAAGACAGATTCCTGCTGCTCCCTGTATTTTTTGGTTCCTTTCAGTTTTACAGTATTAAAGAAGAGTGTGTTTCTTTTTTAGCCATTCCCCATCAAAATCCATGCATCCAAAGTAATTTTCCCCTTGCTCTTTGCCTTCTTTCATAAATCATTCTGGTTATTACTGGTAGGTAACACAAATTTGTATTTAGACTTTCTAATATAAAATTACCTTGTATAACTGAAGTACAGAGACATTCAAGGCAAGAAAATTACTTGGAAAAAAATATTTCTTCATTCCTTCAAGAGCTTTGAGTAAACATATTTTTCTGTTTAGGAATACAATTAAATGTTGATATACATAGATATTTGTCAATTGCATCATTGTGCAAGTGAATTAAAGACAGTTAATTTTATACTAATTTGTCAACAATGGTAAAAGTACTACAACAGTATGCTATTCAAGATAAATATGAGAACACAAACTCTTCTATCAGAGAGCTGGTGGATGATGTCTTTGATATCCCCTGCACGCACATAGGGGAAGGTACCATAATGCAACTTACTTTATCAAATATCTTGCATTTTATGACAGTAGGACTGCATTATTGCACAAAAACAAGATGTCATATATTATGGATTCAAACTTAGCAAAAAATGTAGGTCTGCTAGGCTGTTTTGCAATACTTTGTATAATTAATTAAGTAGCCAAATGGGTCACAGAATAATATGCATTTTTTGTAACTCAAAGGCCACGTAGAAATTTGACTTAATTAAAGTTCAGTAAAGAGCTTTTAAAGTTTTTTCACTACTGTGTAGTTTGCTTAATTATTAAGTAAAGTTTGAGGATATCTTTTTATTATTTTATATGAAAATTTTCAAATAATGCAAAGTAGATTAATAGCTTTCAAAGCTTTAGAAAGGTGACACTTAAGGACTATAGCTTTTCATTGTGAATACTCACTGCAATCTGCAATATCATTTTTCTTAGCTTTGTTTACTTTCCATTACTCATAATTTCTTCTTTTAATTGGACCAAGCTAGCTTCATTTAGACTTCCCTTGAGAGTGATGTTGGCAGAAATGATTGACATTTCTCTCTCCCACACAGTGCCATTCTAAAATTGCAAATGTCACTTAACAAGCTTCTCTCTCCAATGTTTCAGAGTGGGAGTCTGCATTTAGCACAACCTAGTCTGGGTACACATATTTATGAATAAATGCATGTGAAATCGTGCACTCAAATAATGGAATCAAGGGACTACTCCATGCAACAGACTTCAGGTTCCTAGTCTACTTCTCCACCCTTCTGGTCAGGTAAAATTATAAACTACTTTGGAAGATCGTTATATGTAACCACTCCTCAATTGCCTACAGTAAAAAAGCTAGAAAGAGCATCGCTAACAAATTTGAAAGCACTTTTTTTTTCATGACATTTTACACTAAGGCTTTTTGTCAGAATATCTGACCATGAATAGAAGTGACAAGACTAAGTCCCTTACCTCATACCCAATTAAAATTGGGGTGCTCCTAAGCAGTGAAATTGTCAATGACTAGGGAAAATGGCAGAGAAACAGAATCAATTGCAGTAGCAGAGTCTGTGTCTGTCTGAATCATGACTGAGTATGCATTTTACATGCACTAAAGCATATAAAGAAAATCTGAGCCCCATTAATGTATACATTGTCCCTCAAATTCTTATCTGTATACCACCAAAAACAACAAAAGAGCAATATATTATTTAATGAGTATTCTCTTTGTGAGAATTCTCTTTATGAGAAATCTGCTGGGCATTTCTTTTAAAAAAAGAAATAGAAAAAAAAATTTTTTTTGGAAACCAGGGTGTCTGGATTTAAAATGAATTGAGGAACAGAAGAAGCTTCTCAAGGTTAGGTCATAACAGGCAGTAACCAAAGCAGAGAAATTTTGTGACTCCAGCACATAAAAGGCAATGTAAGGCACAAAATGGAGACTTGCTCTTCTTATCTGTTATTTTTGAAATCACAGAGCAGAAAGAAGTCATAATTACTTATTTTATTTTATTTGGAACAGTTAACTAGTCCCCACTATTTGCTTTATAAATTTTAACTCAGTCTTGGACAACAGGGATAAGTCTGAGACCTGTGGGCTGCTGTTAAAGTATATGGCCTCCCAAACTTTTCTCACCATCTGTTGTCCTAAGGGCATCCATCTGTGCAAAGGAATTAAGTTCCTGCTTATCCTTACTGTCTTTTCCCTGAAAGAAGGGACTTTCCAGCTCTCACTCCCCACAGATATCTCCACAGTTATCTGATGCACAGAGGCAGCCACATTCCCTACTCCTGGGCCAACAGGTAGGATTTTCTAATCAATATTGTATGGTCTTACTGATACAGACTAAAAATGATGAGCACACTTACAGAGTTAAAAGTATCAAGTATAGATTAGTAGGAGACAGAATGTGCGTTGAAAAAGTGGAGCTGATACTGAATGTATGTAGAATGTTATAATAAGGTCGGTTGTAAATATGTGGTAATGGATAGAGTTGATGGTAATACATTATAATGAGTATAAAAAACACTGCTGATTATAAATGTGATTGTGGCTGAAAAAGGTAATCGAGGGAGGTTGATGTTAATTGAAAGACAGCTAGAGGATAATCTAGGGACTTTAAAACAGTGATTTTGGTGGTAGATGAGGATTGTGGCTCATAATATGAATACAAGAATGTTCTTAGGCTAAAAGGTGTTAAGACTATGGTGATACATGGGAAGATACAACTAATGTAAATTAAAGACTAATTTACAGTAATATTGTAATATTTTTGCATCAAAAGGAAAAAAAGGTACTATATCAATATTAAAGGTCAACAAAAAGAATATGGGGTTTAACTTTCTGAGATAAGAATATAATTAAGATTTTTTTCTTCATTTTCTTCACTAACAATGAGACCTTGGTCATGTCATTTAACCAGTCTGTGCTCATTTGTGTATTTTTCTGAACACTGGAGAAACAACTGAGTTTGCTTTTAGGATTAAATGAGATAAATATGCCTGGACAGAATTTTTTAGAGTAATGCTTCCATAATTTGTTAATCTGCCTTTTGCCTGTTGTTTTATTTTTTGAAGTTGAAGTATTAATAAAATTTACTTTAAAAAAAAAAAAAAGAAAATGCAAGAAGGCACTAATTTCTCCTGCCTGGGCCCTCATTCGTCTTGACTCCTATTAATCTCCCACCCAGTAAAGAGCCACAGGGACATGTAGACTGGAGTTGAAATGGGTGGAAACAGCAAAACTTTTTATTTTGAGCAAGTAGCTTTTGAGATCTATAGACACAAGGGGTTCATAGAATTTATATTTAATCCTCACAAGAGAGTTTCTTGTTATTCCTATTTTAAAGGTGAGACCACAGCCATGACCCTTTCACCATCCCCTATACCTACCTATCTCTTGCCCAAATTACTTTGTTAAACAACAGAAATCCATCTCATTCCTATTTTTTTTTTTAATCTCCTAGAACTTCTCCTTTTGGACAGAATACCTGATATCTCAGAATTGAATCCTGGTAAGTAATTAATTCCTGACACCATTTGTTTGTTTGTTTCTTGGTTTTTAATCTCATAACCCAGATATGCCTTTTTTAATGCTAAATATATTCAATCCCTATCTGCAATGAATTTCAAACTTCCTTCCACAATTAGTCTAGTTGCCTGAGACTTCTGTATATTTCAAGTTAAGAGCACTATCCGGGGGAAGCAGACTTGGCTCAAGGGATACAGCATCCACCTACCACATGGGAGGTCCACAGTTGAAACCCAGGGCCTCCTGACCCATGTGGTAAGCTGGCCCATGCACAGTACTGATGGGTGCAAGGAGTGCCATGCCACACTGGGGTGTCCTCCGCGTAGGGGAGCCCCATGCACAAGGAGTGCGCCCCATAAGGAGAGCCGTCCAATGCGAAAGAAAGTTCAGCCTGCCCAGGAGTGGTGCCGCACACACAGAGAGGTGACAAAGCAAGATGACACAACAAAAAGAAATACAGATTACCAGTGCTGCTGACAAGAATACAAGCAGACACAGAAGAACACACAGCGAATGCACACAGAGAACAGACAACTGGAGCAGGCGGATGTGGAGAGAGATAAATAAAAAATAAATTTAAAAAAAAAGAGCATTATCCATATTTCAAAAGCCCAAATCTGAAATTACCTGTCCCAACCCCAGATGCATGAACTGCCATCTACCTTCCAGATTTCCCCTAATGAGCTCACCAGCCCCTCAATTCAGAAGCAGCTTCCACCACCTTCCCTTGCACACACAATTTCAGTTTCATATCTGCAAATCTTTACAGCAGTCTTCTGCATTGCTATCTTACTTCTCATTTGTCTGACTTATTATTATAGCTTCCTAACAGATTTACCTTATACAAGTTCTTTGCAACTCGAATTCTTACTACAGAGTACCAGTGGAGCAGTATTCCATTCGTAAAGTACAGCTCTCCTCAGAGTAGTCTTCTGCTTATAAATAGAAACAAGCAATAAGCATAGCTGTTAATGATTTCCCACTGCCTCAGAAGGCCATACTCCTTAGCAAATGCTCAAAACCCCTGCAGTCTGATCACCACTGTGCTAGAAAAACAACTTCTTTTCCCTTATTTCCATTTATTTTTATTGGCCTTCTGCAGGCCAATCAGAAGATATCATCGCTTCTGATGGCCTGTTCCCTTTATCTACATCATCTCCCCAATATGAAACACAGCTACCTCATTTCAATTTTTCCAAAGTTTACTTATCTTCATTGCTTCGATGACTGGTTTACATGCTCACAAACACACAACTTAAAACAAGCAAATCTTCCCAATATTCCCTGTCAGAATGGATAATGCCTCCCACGGCAATGGTCATGTAATGATGTTGTACCTTTATTATCATCTGTAAATCACAAACGTTTCTTCTCTGGACCATAGCAAGAGCCTCCTAACTGCTCCATTTGCTTCCACCCTTGTTCCTCTATAGATTACACTCCACACAGTAGTAAGAGTGTTCCTTTTAAAATTAAATTGATCTCAAGCCTTTCACGCTAAAGCTTTTTTTTTGCATTTATACAATCAAATTAAAAGTCTTTATCATGACACCCGTGGCCTTAGATGATCCAGCCCATGGTCAGCTCTTGAATATGTCTCTTATCAATCTGCTTTCTCTCAATTCCAGTTTCATTAGCTTCCCTGCT
This sequence comes from Dasypus novemcinctus, assembly GCF_030445035.2. NCBI lineage: Eukaryota > Metazoa > Chordata > Mammalia > Cingulata > Dasypodidae > Dasypus > Dasypus novemcinctus. The sequence continues at coordinate 40,069,084 of NC_080683.1, read as the reverse complement.
GACCTTAGACTATGCCATGGGTGTTCTTGTCATAAGACTTTTGCAATCACTGTTCCTTCTTCCTGGAATTGTGCTTTCAAAGATATTCACTCAACTGGGTTCACTTCATTCATTTTCCACTTTCATGCAAAATGGTTAGGGAAGCCTTACCTGATGTATTCTGATGCAGCACCTCTGGGACATGCCATTCTCTATCTCCTTTGTTTTAGTTTCCTAGGACTGACTTAACAAATTACCAAAAACTGGGTGGCTTGAAATAACAGAAATTTATTGTTTCACAGATCTGGAAGTCCAAAACAGGTGTGTCTGCAGGGTACATCTAAAGAGAGACTCCAGTAGGGGAGAATCCCTCCTTGCCCCTTCTAGCTATTAGTATTACCAGCAATCCTCGATGCTCTTTGGCTTTCCAGATGCGACGCTTTGATCTCTGCATGCATCGTCATACAGAATTCTCCCTTCTGTGGGCCCAATTTTCCTCTGTAATAAGGACACCATCTTATCCCATTTTGGCCTCATCTTAACTAACCACATCTTGAAAGACTAATTCCAAATAAGGTCACACTCCTGAGACAAGGGGTTAGGACTTGAATATATCTTTTTTGAGAACACAATCCCAACCATAATATCCTTATTCTGCTATATTTTTCTTCATAGCATTTAAAACTACATGATACTATTAATTTGTTTGCTTGTTTTTTATTGTTGTTGCTAAATATCTTTATTAGAGAAGTTGTGGTTTAATGTCTTATTCATTCATTTACTGTTTGTCTTACCTTGTTAGAAGGTACGCTCACTGAGCACAGAGACTTAGTTTCAATCACTGTTACATTCTCAGTACCTAGAGCAACATAACCAGGATAGGTGCTCCATAGACATTTACTAAATGCATGGATGAATGAATGGATAAATGTGGTTATTATCATATTGAACTTCCAAATACAATCAGTTACATATATCTAATTCTCTTCAGTTGGAATGTGACCTATATGTGAACTTAGAAACATATCTTGTTTATATCCCCTAAAGCACCTAGCATGGTCTCTGACACATTACAGATTGAATTATGTACATAACTTGGATACTAGGTATTTTCTTTTATTACTGCTTACTTTTCAATCCCTTAAGGGAAAAAATCTTCTGAGTTCAATTATTTTGTTTTCAAAGACACCAAAATCTGACATGTGGAAATGGAAACATTTCCATAATCAAATCAAAGATTAAGCAGCAAAATTTAAAATGAATATTAAAACAATTTATCACAATACACTAATGGCTGTACTCTTCTCTTGATAAAAGCAAATGAATCTTTACATAGGATTCCTGGACTAAGAGAAAGAGCTGCATTTATTGACTACTGAACATGCAGATAGGCTCATTGCCCATTTCAACTCTCTAAATTTAGAACAATGCTGAGAGGTTGCCCAAAGAGATCAACTAACTTTTCAGTGCCTAATAATAAACTTGTATATAAATATTTGCTGAATGAGTGAATGAATTCCCAATGTCACAAAGCAGAGGATCAAGGATGTGCAACCAGATGTAGCTGGTCCTTCCCAAGAAGTCACTATCTCATGTCACTTGTCAGAAACCACAAAACGGTTTCCAGCACTAGCTCCACCTAGAACATCAACTTCCTGGAACTTCAGTTTCTATGTACGTATGATTAATGGGTTGGTAATACCTGATAAGAAATATTCTAGTTATAATAAAATGAGATCTAAAAATAATTTTAAAAACATACCGAGGGTATGTCTGAATGATAGAATGCAAAGAACTTCAGTCCTCTTTATAAATAATCACCAGTTCATTTGAGTAAAAAGCTATCTGAATAAAGAGAAAATTAATTTTTTCATCTAGATTGCTAGTGGTATGGTGTTAACAATTGTGGATCATGTAAAAAACAGGAAAGTTCCCTAAGTATTCTGTCAAAGGTTTAGTTCCCTTTGTTTCCGGTACACACTAGATTTTGAGTCCTAATGAAAGACAAAAAGGCAAAAGATAATGAGTAGAGTGATGAGAAGAGGGTCGCCATATTCCCAACCTTATAACTTGAGACAGAGATGTGCATTACCCAAATTACAACATCAGTAGTTTTGGCAACCACTTATAGGACAGTGTTGCTTCCTCAATGTATTCCTTCCAGAGTGCCTGTGTTACTGTCCAAATAATCAGTAGGCATCCTGGGATAAAAACAAGAATGGAATATAAGAACCAAATTACTGAGGTTTGCCTATAAAAATAGATAAAGTATGCAGATATTTTTGTTCATGTCATTAGGATGATAAAGATAGTGGTTGTCAGTTGAAAATAACAGCCAGATTAAATCAAAATATTGAAAGGATAAAGATATGCTATGCTATGTTTTTATAATTGAGTTTCAATTACTATATATATATAGGAAGTCATTTGAATGTTAGGACATTCTCTTGTGGTTCTTAAAATGGGAAGTAGGGGAATACTCAGCTTTCATCACCATGGGTAAGAAGAGGAAGAGTTTAGAACTGAGTTTTTACCTGATTGTTTTTATTTAAAAATTATAAAAGAAGGGGAGATATCAATATGAAACCCTTTTATTCAGAATTTCATTTACTAAATTAGATACAGCTGGAGGAAATACTATCATATATCCAATTTATTTTATTAAAATATAGATGAACCTTACTTTCAAATATTTATTATTTTTAAGAAAAATAACATTCTAATTATATAGTTCAAAATTAATATAAATATAATTAAAATGTTTATGATGTTTTATTCCAGAGTATTTAATATAGACTTTGAAGTATCTTCAATAGGTTTATTTTTGCTATAATTTAAGGAACTTTACTTTCTTTACAAAGAGTTACAAAAAGAATAACTCAAATGAATTATTTGAAATATTATAGAATAAATTTAATTATTTCTCTAAAAATGGAATTTTACTGTGAGGAAGACATTCTAAAATATAACATGAAAGATACTTTAATACAGATTCTTATATTCAATATTATGTGTTTCACAATAGAATTGTTGTATTTACTAATATTCTCCAATTTTATTTCCTTTTCTTTAATGTCAATGTCTAAAATATACAGTCATATAAGATAAAACAGCACTGATATTTTACTATAGCTTTTGTAGGTAGAAATATTTAAGCTTACTATATTTATTTATTTTTAAGATTTATTTTTTATTTATTTCTCACCCCTTCTCCCCCCGCTCCAAATGTCTGCTGTCTGTATCCATTTGCTGTGTGTTCTTCTGTGACAGCTTCTATCCTTATCAGCGGCACTGGGAATCTGTGTTTCTTTTTGTTGCATCATCTTGTTGTGTCAGCGCTCCCTGTGTGGCACCGTTCTCGGGCAGGCTGCACTTTCTTTCGCACTGGGTGGCTCTCCTTAGGGGTCGTACTCCTTGCGCGTGGGGCTCCCCTATGGGGGGACACCCCTGCGAGGCATGGCACTCCTTGCGCACATCAGCACTGCCCATGGGTCAGCTCCACACGGGTCAAGGAGGCTGGGGGTTTGAAGCACGGACCTCCCATGTGGTAGGTAGACGCCCTATCCATTGGGCTAAATCCGCTTCCAGATTTTTAAAGAACCTCACTTTTTATAGTAAAGAGTTCTATTACTCTAGTTTTTTAAGGGAGAAATTATGTGTATCTTTGCCCTTGAAATATTTTGAATTGCAACTTCCTGCTTTGGAAGTACATCAGTGTTGTAATGTTATTTATTCTAATTAGTTTATTCATAATACTTAAAATATGAGCCAGGCATACTGTGATTATATCTGCATCAGTGATAGGTAAATAGTAAAATACATAATTGATGCCCCTAGAAGCACACAATTCAGGAGCTAAAAATAAGGGGCCTTAAAAATTTTATTTTAAAGAAAGTCTGGACTTTATAGAAAACACATAGAAAATTTACTTAATCTGGTATGAGAAAATAAGACATAGTCAAAATGGATATCAGAAAACCAAAGGAAATTTGCTGATACACTTTTTCTTGGGGACCAAATAAACCAGTATTTTAAAAAAATCAGTTGTTGTGATTTCATAACTGGATTTCATTGTATTAATCTCTACAATACTATTTGATTTTTATACTAATTGTTAAAGCACACTAAATATTTGCAGCATGAATAAGCTATAGCATTTTTTCTTTAAGATGAATTTTCAATAGTTACATCTCCTTTGGAGATAGTTCAAGTGGGATTATAAAATATCTAAAAAAGGGTATAAAAAGAAAGCCAACAAGGTTTTTAAATGATTACCAATTAGAAACATTTAGTGTACTTATAATAATAGTCTTTAAAGCAAATAGTTTACTAAAATAATGCAGAAAACATAAATCAATTCATGCACTTTTAGATGTAGAGCTGCTGTGTATAAATCGGCATAACCTCTGTAAAACAATAGTCAATATGTGATATGGTCCTTAAAAGTTTTCATACTACGTATGAAGCAGCTACATTTCACCTCCAGGGAAATGTAGTCTCAAAGATCATTTGATAAAAAAAATGAAAAATGAAAAATAAGTGAGGTGAGCTTTCAGCTTCATAAGCTAAAAAATAATCACAAGAAATACATGGCAAACAAATGATTAGTATAGAGAGGAAATAAATGAAATAAAAATCAACAACAATCATTCAATATAACTGAGATGGTCAACAAAATTAATTTCATGTTTTTTGAAAAATAACAAGAAAATATTTAGCAAGACCAAACAATAATAAAAGACAAGTCACACGTAAAATAAAACTATAAAATGAATATAACTACATATAAGTTTTCAGTTTTAAAATTCATATGGTATTATTAGCATGTTGATAATTTTGAAAACCTAAATGAAACATTTTTCTAGAAAAGTGTAAATATATATAAATATATAAAAATAAAATTGACCAAAGGATAAAAAGAACAAGTGAGTAGACCATAAAGTATTGTAAAACGTCTCTCTCCTCCATGGATGCCTAGTCTAGTTTTGCAGGGCTTTTTTTCCTCATAATTTCAAGAAACAATTAATCCCTATCTTACACATACTGTTCCATAGTAGAGAAAAAGAGGCACAGGTATCCAATTTTATGTAACTGGTATAGACTTGTTGGTAGGAGCAGACAAATCATCATATGGAAAGAAAATTATAAGCTTGTCAAACTTAAAAATACCATTAATTAAATAAGACGACCTTGCAGGAATCAATAATGGCAGCACTCTATGTACCATGAAACATAATTAACTCAACACTTTGCTCCATGGGTATTTTTCAAACCAATTTTATCACAGACAAGAAGGATTTTTCCAGCGACGACGGTTCTTTTCCAAGAAGGGTTTTAACCAGTGTTAATCTCATTACATAAGTAATTTAAAGGATGTAAAATACAATCTATATTAAAAGATGCAGAAAATTCATGTGATAAATGCCAATGCCTATTCATGACTTCAGAAATTATTTTTAAGAGAATAGGAATAGAAAGTAAGTTCCTTAACCTATGGGAAATAGTAACCTCCCTCCAAAGGGAAGGTAAGAGTCAAGGCATGAATACCTAACACCTGCTTTCATTTCTGCTACTTAACATTATACTAAAGGCCCAGCCAGGAGAAAAAGATAATAAAAGTAAAGAAGGGGTATCAGAATTGTAAAGCAGAGTAAAATTTGTCACATTTTACAGAAAATAGACATGTATGAGCTTCAAGTAAACTCTTAGAATTTATAGAAAAGTTCAAGAAATTGATAGTCATTAGGTTACCAAGCTAAATTTAACATCCCTTAATCTTATCAGTAATCAAATAGAAACTTTAGTTAAAAATGAAGATTAAAATTTTTAAAAAATTATCCCTGAATAGTCTTTACCAAAATGTGGACTATTTTCAGATGAAATTATGTATATTATTACCAGGCCCAAAAGAAGACATGAATACATTAGGCAATGCACCTGGTTAAACTATTTAGAGAGGTAATTGACAAAATTGATCAGTGAATTCAATTCAATTCTAGCAAAACCCTAGCAGGGGAAGAGATGGGGTTGAGTGCCCCCCTCCCACATTGGAGGTCCTGGGCTCAGTTCCTGTGCCTCCTAAAAAAACAACAATAAGCAACAAACAGAAATACCAACTCAGGGGAGCCAATGTGGCTCAATGGGTGAGTGCTGGCCTCCTCAATTGTTGAGTGCCAGCCTCCCACATACGAGGTACCAGGTTCAATCCCTGGTCCTGGTACCTTAAAAAAACAAAAACCCTAGCAGGAATATTTGGAGAATCTTTTTATATACAAAGGTAACTTCATTAAAGCAAATAATGGATCATAATTTTAAATGGCATTTTTCAAAGGACTTTACCTCCATCATCTCTCCTTCTAATTTCATTTCACTGAGATTAAGTTAACTTTTTCTAGTGCTGTTGTTTGAGTAATAGTAATAATTAAATCCTCATTTCTGACTCTGGTTTTGGTACTACATGATCATTTTCAGAGTCAGCCTCAGCAGCCCACTGCCTTCTGTTCACCCTAGCTGAAGTTGTCTCACATCTCCATCCTCTGTTAATCTTTTGCTGAGTGTTTTTGGTGCTTGGGTTGCTTTTACATTCCTGAGAGGAGTAATTAATACTTCTTTATTCTTGCGTCTTCGTTTTGAGTAATAGCAGTTGTTGTTTTTGCATCATATGCTGCTACAGCTTGGTCATCAGATTCTTTATTTCCTTTTCCTAACTGAACCTTGATTTTCTCCAAAGCCCTCAAACATGTCCTATCTTTTACTTGTTTTAGAATCTCATGCAGCAGAACCAGATCTTTTGCAAGATAGCCTTTGGAATAACACTAAATACTGATTCTAAAAATGATGTAAGAGAATAATTGTGCAAAAAATTTGATAAAAAATGAAAACTATGTTCAGTCATTTCTAAAAATATTTTTTAAAAGAATAGAAAATATCTTCTCCTGCTAAGTAAAATTAGCTTTTCCTCTTTCAAAAACAAACAAATCTAAAGTGAGCATAATCCTTAATGGAGGGAAGCGGACTTGGCCCAATGGATAGGGCATCCGCCTACCACATGGGAAGTCCACGGTTCAAAGCCTGGGCCTCCTTGACCCATGTGGAGCTGGCCCATGCACAGTGCTGTTGTGCGCAAGGACTGCCCTGCCACGAAGGGGTGTCCCCTGCATAAGGGAACCCCACACGCAAGGAGTGCGCCCCATAAGGAGAGTCGCCCAGCACGAAAGAAAGTGCAGCCTGCCCAAGAATGTCACCGCACACATGGAGAGCTGACACAACACAATGATGTAACAAAAAGAAACACAGATTCCCAGTGCCACTGATAAGGATAGAAGTGGTTACAGAAGAACACGGAGCAAATGCACACAGAGAGCAGACAACTGGGGGGGGGGAGGTGAGGGGGAAGAAAAAAAAATAGTATAAAAAAAATCCTTAATGGAGAAACTTAAAATACATTCATATTAAAGTCAGAAACAAGATATGAATATCTACTATCACTTCTGATATCACTTCTAGTCAACATTTAAAATGTGCTTTCCCTATCATCCAGTAAGTGTACTGGAAGAAAGAAACTCTTCATCATGTACAAAAAGATATGTATATGAAAATAATCATGCTAACTTAGTTGTAATAGGGAAAATCATAAGCAATATACATTCCAACCAATAAGGTATTTATTGAATAAAATAGGAGTGGTCTATTCTTATGATGGGTACATACGATGGTTAAAAGTAGATTTCTCTCCTAAATGTGTGTGTGTAACATGAAGATCATTTTAGTGTAATAATATTAATTAACTGAAACAACCTAGATGGTCATATGAAGTTGAGTATTTAATAAGTGTATGGAGTCACATCAAGGTTTGTATTACCCTTAAATTAGCAAGTTACTTGAAATTTCTATTTCCCTCACCTGAAGACTATGGAGATTAAAATATATATGTTCATGGAAATTAAATGTCATAACATAAGTAAATCACTTAGCCACGTTCCTGAGACAATGTATAGTTTCAGGTTTCCATAAATAGTTTGGGGAACTATTATTATTATAATTATTATTTTTTTAATTATAACTATGAGCCTAACTGCCAATTTTATATGGTTCTACTTATCAATTACTATATGATAATACTATTACTTGTATCATATAATATTTAAGTGTATACATATTTTTATGATTTACATTGCTTTTATGTTTACTGAAAGGTTAGAGTACAAATTTTCTTTTATTTTTTAAATAATTATTTTATAAGTCCCACTCAGCAATTCTTTCATTCATCAATGATTTCTTTGGTCACATCAATCACTCAGTATATTTTTATTTATACTTGGGTTAATGAGGAGTGGATTTATTTTGCCCTATTTTAATGCTTCTATCTATACATGCCAATTTAATTACTGTGAGTTCAGCATAAGGTTTAGCACTCATATGTGCTTATAGAAAAAGGGAGACTGAGGAAGAGAAAGAAGAAAGGAGAAGGGTCAAGAAGGGGAAGAAAGAAAGCATTTTGAGTAAGATAAAAGGAAGACAAGGAGAAGGAGAAAGAAGAAGAGGGAATCTTAAAAATACTGTATTAAACCTATTAAGTAATTTGGTTACCATCCAGGAATATGTTACTATCTCTCCAATATGTAAATATTTTTATCTATTAACTAGGTGGATTTTTTTTTACATTAAGGTAAATTTTAAATATGATGTCATGATTTAAATCATTACATATGCAAATCTGCCATTCTTATAAAATATTAGGCAATATAATGTTCATATATAATATCTCTCAGGTAAATACAAACTTGAAAAATATTATCTAACAGGTCTCATAATAACATTTTACATTTTCAATTATCATTTCAGAAGCCAGGAGAGTATAATGATGCAGAAAAACTGACAGTAAAATACACTAGCATTTTCATGTTCAAAAAACTTAAGACATTCTGAGGAAAAATAGGTTTGACACAACAACAACAACGAAAAAAACAGAACCTAAAGAAAAGGACAATATGAAAACAGATCAATTTAATACCAACAAAAGCCTACATGATAAAATAGAAAAATGTCTAGCTACTGCGTAATTTGACTCACAGCAGCATATGCTATATGCTCATGAGTGAAAACCAACTAAAGACTGAACAAGTTACTAACCAAGCCTTCTGAGGACACCAAAGCACAAGCCAGGCTAAAGTGGCACATTTAATAAGAAATATCAGTGAATGTACAAGCTCAGACTAGCCAGCAAAAGACCAACTAGGGTGCCAGAGACCACAAGAGGTACCAAGTGAAAATGTGGAGACAAAAGGTATCAACATAAGGAGGTTTGGGGCATTTGCATACATATGTAATTCCAAGAATGCTTAGAGCACTGACTACCTTTTTTTTTTTTTTTTAGATTTTATTTCTCTCCCCTTTCCCCCCCACACCGGTTGTCTGTTCTCTGTGTCTATTTGCTGCATCTTCTTCTTCGTCTGCTTCTGTTGTTGTCAGCGACACGGGAATCTGTGTTTCTTTTTGCTGCGTCATCTTATTGTGTCAGCTTTCCGTGTGGGTGGTGCCATTCCTGGGCAGGCTGCACTTTCTTTCGCGCTGGGCGGCTCTCCTTACAGGGCACAATCCTTGCGCGTGGGGCTCCCCTATGCGGGGCCACCCCTGCGTGGCACGACACTCCTTGCGTGCATCAGCACTGCACATGGCCCAGCTCCACACGGGTCAAGGAGGCCCAGGGTTTGAACCATGGACCTCCCATATGGTAGACGGACGCCCTAACCACTGGGCCAAGTCCACCGCCTGACCACCTCTTATTTCTCCCTCTCTCCCTGCTGCCTCTCACCTGGAGAATGGGAGATGGCAGATTCACTGCCTCAGCAAAAAAACACTTCTTTGAAATTTTATGTCCAAAGTGATTTGTTCAAAGCAATCTTTGATATATTATGAATTACTTGGCTCACTTTAATATGATTTAACATGGAAAATTAACCTCTCTATATATTCCTGATTTATGTAATGAATTGTAACTTCTGTGGTAGGAAAGTTTGTTTTTTAAGGTTTTTACTTTTTTCTATTTCTTAAACACAATATATATAAATGTGTATTTATATATTTTATAAAAATTTTGTGGGGTAGGATGGAGTGGGGGGTGGTTGGTGAATTGGAAATCATACCACAGTTTACTGCTATAAGCAACTGTCCTGTCCCTTAGGGCCACCAAAGAGATGTTAGACTACCACTGTAGGAGGTGGAAGGACAAGACAACCATAGAATTGATTCTGTTTTTCCAGGACTGAAATAAACACAAGCTATTTAGATAGAAGGAAAGGTTTAAAATAATGCTGATATATTTTAGAAATTTTAAGTTTAGCAAATAACAAATTATAGTAGTTGATTATTTCACTCCTTGTTTTCCACTCTATGCCATATATCTAAATCACACATTGAATGCAGCTGACAAATGTATACGGAGAACAGGATGTGCTGCTATTATACTGTTCTATGGTAGGTTCAGTAATTGGACATTGAATATAGCTAGAATTCATACCAAGTTATGTTTCGCTGAGGGACAATTTATCTTGGCAAACGGCGTGATTTTCTCTAGCTAGAATACTAAAAGGAACTTAGTCCACCTGCGTGGACAGCTGCTACTTCACAGAATCTTTGCCAGCAGCCACTATTTAAAATAGTTGTGTGGAAGTTATGCTACTGACAAAAAGCAAGCTGAATCTGACTTTGTACTTTAACTTCCTTTCATAGCTTATGTAATTTATTAGGAAACAATACTTGGTGTTGTCTTGTTTTGGTTCTATCCAAAGCAACCCTTTGATACTTTATGAATTACTTATCTCACCTAAAAAAAACTCAACATGGAAAATTAAACTCTTATACATTTCTAATTAGTCTTTAGTGTCCTTGTTAGGAAACTATTTTCCAGCTAACTACTAGGATTACAATCTTCATTACTGAAGTATAAGACAACTACTGATATGAAAGAAATGCCTTAAAGGGTATATGTGTTTGTGTGTGTGTGCCTAACTGCCATTCTCAGAAATAATTCAAATACTTCCCAATTTTTTACCTTCACATTTAAGAGCATAAGGATCTAGCCTCATTTGGAAATAATAAATTACTCATTACAATACTGAGCAGTTACACACTGCTCAGATATACTGAATTGCTTGCTTCTGCTTATATCTTATGCTTTTAATCAAGATAATAATAGAAAATAGTGGGACTTAGTAGCAAATTATGTAATTAAATATAATTTGCCATGTTAAGGATACAGTGATCAGAATGAAACCAAAGGTAGAGTATTGGCCCCAAACTGAAATAAAAGAAACGACTTCAATTAAATTTAGTTAATGAACAAAAGTCTATGTGATTTTTCTTAGGCTAAATTTTATAATATATTACAATGTTAATAAAGAATTTGTGCTATTATCAGCCATTTTCTTCAATAATAGCTCTCAATTTTCATCTTTCAATTGACCTACTTTGTTTGGACTTTCTGGAAAGAAAAGTTTCTTTTTACATATTGAGGGGCTTTTATTAATATAAAAATTTGTATTTGAATTTATTTTTTTTTAAGATTTTATTTATTTATTTATTTCTCTCCCCATCTTCCCCGCCCCCGGCCACACCCCCACCCAAGTTGTCTGTTCTCTCAGTCTATTTGCTGCGTGTCCTTTGTCCGCTTCTGCTGTCAGCGGCACAGGAATCTGTGTTTCTTTTTGTTGCGTCATCTTGCTGAGTCAGCTCTCCATGTGTGCGGCACCATTCCTGGGCAGGCTGAACCTTCTTTTGCGCTGGGCGGCTCTCCTTGCGCGGGGGGCTCCCTCATGCAGGGACACCCCTGCGTGCGTGGTAAGGCACTCCTTGCGTACATCAGTAGTGCACATGGGCCAGTTCCACATGGGTCAAGGAGGCCTGGGGTTTGAACCATGGACCTCCCATGTGGTAGATGGACGCCCTAACCACTGGGCCAAGTTCGCTTCCCTGTATTTGAATTTAAAAAATATACTCATTAAATACATTCTTTTATGGAAAGATTTTGGATAAAAAGAAATAATTTAATATAAAAATGAAATTACCATCATTTTATATGTGCTTAAGTTATGTCAGAATACAAGATCAGTTCTAGAAAAAGGGAAAGCAATGGCCAGACACTGCAGGTAGATAGTGTTTATACTGACATTAAAAAGAGGTCAGAATTGCAATTAATACAGTCAGCTCAAACAAGAGGAATATGAAATATATATATATATAGTTGATGAAAAGAACACATTTTGTTAGACAAGAATATGTGAATTATCTTTTGAGCACCAAATAAAACCAAAAAAAAAATGTACACCGGAATATTTGATTAGTAAATAAACTTAACATATTTTAGAACAGATCAATTGTATTTTCTTTTCTTTATGCCTCAAATATATGGAAAAATAAATGTTTGTTTATTGGCTGTGAACAATTACGCATTATACATATTAATATAAACAGGCCATAAACCATAAAAACACATTTTTAAACAACCCAAATTATCTATAATTCAGTATCAGTTTCTTAGCAGGTAAGAAAACTGTCAAGCAGGTTGCCTGTTAACACTTTATCATGGTTAGCCTCTTCAGAGAGTATATTTTAAGGTTTTTCAAGTCCACAAAATTTCATGTCCCAACATTTCATATTCTGGGTACTTGCTATATTTAAATGTCCTTGAAATTGTGTATGTTTGTATTGCATGTATGTGTAAAAACTATCAGTCTCAGATATCACCCATCTGAGGTACCAAGGTGGTTGTGAGTAATTCAAATATAATCAAACACTCTGGTTACCTTCAAGCAGCTTTCAGGCTCAAAGGAAAGGTAGTGAGACAGATATATAAGCAACATGTTATACTACAAATCAGAATAACCAAATGCCATAAAACCAAAAAGTGCTGAACAAAATAAGAGCAACATTTAATCCTTCATTTCTACCGGAGGTGTAAATAACTTGAAATAAATAATAATTCAGCTGGACTACAAGAGCAGAAAAGCATAGGGAAATAACATTTTGGGCAGACAGCACATGAACTAAGGTGTGGAAATTTCAAGTGTGGCTTAAACATGGGAGACATGAAGGAATACATGAGAAGATAAGAGTGAAAATCAAGGATGACAAAAATAATGTACTAAGAGAAAATGGGTTACAAGTTTTAAGTTTTTCAGAAAGGCATACAATAAAATTCTGTCTTTCAATGCTGTTTGTTATAGTTGTATTAATCTTTTTTTTTCTATTTTTTAATATATTTTTATTACAGAAGTTGTGAGCTTACAAAACAATCATGCACATTTATGAAATTCCCTGTTGTATGAATCTTAACAGAAGCAGATGAGATTCAGAGAGAGGGAAGAGAGCAAAAGAAATAGAATCTCAATGATCCTATAATTAAAGTGATAATGATGATGATGATGGACATGGGTATGATGACGGTGATAATGGAGTTGGTGATATTAGAATTGACGTTCAGTGATTATTTATTGAGTTCATCACATGTAACAAGATCTTATGAAATGTTAATATCCATTACCTCTAATCTTAATAAATAGTAAGGACAATTTATCCTCCTCATAATGAGTACCTCAGCATTAGAAGACTCTAATAGCTCCTCTAAACTTTCATATTATCAGAAACCAGAATGGGAAAGTAGGTCAGTAAAGCTCCAAAGCCCATGTATTTAGACTCATTAGTGATAGGAAGGGAAACCCTGCTAAATAAAAGCAGCAAATATAATGTGGAGTTTCTGATCAAAGTTAAATAAGAATTATGTAACAAGGAGTATAAATACTATGAATACTGAACTTGATAAATTTAGAGGTCCCTGGTGATGCTAGACAAGTTTTCATAAGTGATAACCATGACTGACAGACTGCAAGGGACTGAAAAATTGGTGGTGAAGCAGATGATTTAGTGAAAGTCATTAGTCTCCAGGAGTTTTCTAGGTAGACAGAGATATAAAATGGTGATTTGTAAGAGGAAGGCTAAATAAAAGTAAGTTTATTATTTTATATGTATTTATTTCTTACTGTTTTGCTTATTAAGATAGGAAGATTCAAGCATCTTCAGGTCTTGAGAAAGAGCCTGTATAGGGTTGAGAAGAAAATTTCAGGAGAAATTAAGGGCACAGTTGTGGAGAAATGAAACTGTATGTGTTTAAAAGCACTGTTTGATAGTCAGCCAAGGCTACAGATTCAAAGGCTAAAGGTGTTTTCTTTTCGAATTAATGATGTAGTAAAGAATGACTTTTCCACCAAGAATTAGTTTGATTAATGGGGTGGAGAGAAGGGAACTGCCAAGATTCAGGCACTGACTTCAGAGCTTACCAAAAACAGCACAGTGTCCAAAAATGAAATCAACTCTTTTTCAAAGTACAAGCAGATGGGGAGCCCATATAAAGTTGAGGGAGATGTTAGTTGGTGAGCAGAACACAGCAACAGATACTTATCTGGACAAGTGATAGAACCAGGACCTTAAATTCGAAATAGGGTTCTGGTCTAAAATGGATATGTTCAGAATGGGGTCAGGTACTTCTGAAAGAAAATAGAAAGGAAGGGAAGAATATACAGAAATATGTAACTGAATTGGAAGGAACTTGAAGTAATTCTCAACTGTTTGCAACTTCTCAGAGAAAAAGAAACCTGGAGTGTGGTGAATAGAGTGTGAAGGTGTGAGAAACACCAATGATATAACAGTCATTTTGAAGGAAAGTACCGAAGACCCGAGAAATGCAGCTGGTTAACAGCACCATGAACATGGCTGAATGCTATATCATATTTCACAAATGGAAGGCATATGTTATGTGATTAAATATCCATTATTACACCATGAGAAACACTATACTCAATTTTATTCACATCATGAATGTAAAAAGTGTTGTGTGTGGAAGCAGAATATTGGCAAATATTAAATTTTTGCTAAGGGATTAGGAATTAAACAGTCTCTGTACCTTGCAGCAACTTCCTCAGTCATTACAGGCCATATGATAAACAAAACAACCCAAGCTCCTATTTGGTCTCTGTGGAGCACTGGAAGCCCATGTATACTCTGAGTGGGTGTTTGGTATTGAATATGACCTTAATAAAGTGAGCACCTGCACTAGAGAAAAATAATCCATCACCACTGATCATGAAAGAATTTCAAAAACAGTGATACTGTGCTTTTGTTTGCTACTCCATGTTTCTACTTAGGCAACTGCTTTCTTCCACAAGCCTAGCTTTCTATATTACCTCTGTGCACATGATGTCCCTTGGATTTAAAGTGTTCTGTTATAGAAAGGAAGTACTGTATGCACTTGAAATATTACCTCATTAAATTGTTTTAGTTCTTAACTCTCATACCCATGGGGTAGATAGGAAGGAAGCAGTGTTATTCAATTATAAAGTAACTCTCTCCTTAACCAAATGCTTTAAATTAAACCAAGGCAATTTTTTCATTGGTGGCATTTAAATGGAAGTTAATATACAACCATCTCCTGGGGCATTAGTTCTCTGTCCTCTACCCTTAATTTGACCTGAAGAGATTTCCCAGAGCTGACTTAGCCAGCAGGTGAAGGAAGCGGAAACATGCCAACAGGCCCATTAATCGAAACCCTAGTCATAGAGAACACATATATCAACATTTTCTAAAAGCTTCTTCTGGCTGAGCCTTGAAAAAGGCAGAAGGATTTTTACTTTACCTGAGAATTATCCTCCTTAAAGAAATAATTAAAAAAAAAATGTTTTAGGGTAAAGCTAAACCAGTGGACCATATCTACATAAGGTGAACACAAAACAACAAAGCAGCATTTATCAGAAAATATAAAGTCTTAGAAGCAATGTTTCAAAGCAAATGTCCTCAGTAAATTCTTGAGAAAATATCTCCCCTGGTCTGAAACCTCTCCCCTTACTGACAACAAAGGTATTTAGCACCTTTTCTCCTCTCTTCTATCACAAATATTTTGAATCATTCCCACCACCCTTGTTTAGTTTCTTCTCCTATTCCTTCAAATACTGAGTGTCCCACTTTCCCTGTGTTGATCTTTGGCTCCCTTCAAACTCCCATCATCTTTATTCTTTTTTTATTGATCTTCTCCCACAGGGTGGCTGGTCTTGAATGACCTTTCTTTCAGATCTACAGCAACCTCATTCTTGGCAGGTTGCCTTACTTCCTGACTTGCCACAAAAAATGCAGATAGACCATCTAATCTATCCTAAGTACACTCCTAGATCTACTCTCCATTTCAATCATCATCCCTACTCATCTTATCCTTCTCTCCAATGTCAAAAATTAGAGGAACCTTGCCTATTGAGTAAGGCCAGACTTCTGCCCAGTCATTAACCTCAAACCTCCTCCTTTAGACATATCCTTTAGCATCCTTGACAATAGCAGCATATTTGCCATCTTGTTTTCTGGCTCCTTCCTTTTTATCTTCAAACATAATCTTATCAACAAATATCCAAGAGGAAAGAAATATTCCTGTTCCCTCCAAATTTATAAGTTTCTACTCATTCACATAGCCATTTCAGGACCTTCACTACTACTATGACTGGACCTTCCATCTGGCTTCTGCTCCCACACCTTTGTGCAAAATGTAACTGTATTTATAGATCAGTTCAACCACAAGCACAAGCAAGCACACACACTTGTGAACACACACTCATACAGACAGGCAGACACACATCCCATGTTCTCAGTATTCTCTTTCCATTTTTTAAAAAGATTGATTGATTGATTGATTGATTGATTTCCACCCCCATCCTCCTCCCCCGACCCAGCCCTGCTGTTTTTGCTTTCTGTTTCCATTCAACTGTGTGATCTTCTGTATCTATTTCTCTTTTTGGTCTTCTCTTCTCATTTTTTCTCTCTAGGATTCACCGGGATTCGATCCTGGGGACCACTGATGTGCAGAGAGGTTCCCTGTCAATTGCACCACCTCTGTTCCTGGTTTCTGTTGTGCTTCACCTTGTCTCTCCCCTTCGCCTCTCTTTTGTTGCATCATCATCATGCTGCGTGACTCACTTGCGCAGGCACTGGCTCACCATACAGACACTCGGCTTGCAGCAGGGGCACACTTTCTCTTCTTCTTTTTCACCAGGAGGCCCCAGGGATCAAATCCGGGTCCTCCCATATGGTAGGCAGAAGCCCTATCACTTGAGCCACATCCACTTCCTTCTCTTTCCATTTTGACTGTTAGATTCTATTTGTCTAGTTTTCTTCCAACAGCTTAATTCTTTGTTGACTTTTTTCGTTCATGGTGTCGCTCCTCATCTTCCTTCTCCTCCCATGCCCCTGCCATTGAAGAATATTTCTCAAGGCTTAAACTTCAGTAGTCTCCTCTTCTTTCTTTGCATTCTCAGTGAGAGAATCAATGTTCATATCTTCAACCTTTAAACGGTGATTTTTCAAATTACCCTCTACATCTTTAACATAACTTTCACACACAAGTACTCTCATTGAATGAAGAAATTGTCATTCAGATTGAGTTTATGAATCATTTGAGTTCAGGAAGTTTATTTTATATTTTATACACTTCCTATTCCCCGGTTCTCCTGGAACAATACTTTGCAATAGTAAGCATTAAATAAAAATTACTGAGCACAATCAGATGCCACGTTAAACACTGATTAGAACAGAATACCAGTAAGATAGAGTGTGTGCTCCCAGAGTTCCACAGCATAGATGAAACAATGAAAGTACAAAGCTACTATTTGTATAGTAGCTATAAGCACAGCCCATGAGGAGAATGAACAGGTGAGAGGATCCTTCTTCATCTTCTTAGTTCTCAGGTACACTTGATGATCAGCATTCTCCAAACTCCATGCCCCTCTGACGTTTTGATATCTAAGATTCCTCTCCTCTCACCAGAGGGCTCACAGGAAGAGAAAGTTATGAGACTAGCAAAAATCTAATTTTCTTAGTCCAACATGGGAACAACACTGCTCTACCTATCTCATGATTAATACAATACTAAAATATGCATTGTACTTGAAAGCAGTTTGTAAATTTTTTTTTCCTTAGTTTTAATCTCTGATTTCTGGTCACCCCTTGCTTTCTAACTACATGAGTGACCCAGATCACAATTTAACACTATACTCTTCATGCAAAGACCCACTCTTTTACAGAACTCATACACCCTCTGGTTTTATATTCATTTCTTATTTCCAGCTGTTATCTCAGGCATATAATATAGCCTCTCTGCATCCCCAAATCCTTTTCTTTAAAGTGATTTAATTCCTGAAATCCCTTGCTTTAGTGATCTCATGCTTTCAAAAACTCTAATAGTTTATCTCTAATAGTTTATCAAACCTTTAAAACAGTACCCTTCCATGGCTTCAAAATTTGCCATATTATCTTAGGGCTATCCCACTCACTCTCTTCCAACCAGTACCAGGCTACTTTGTTGTAATGATACATCTTCTCAAAAACACACAGATTAGGAAAAATTATTTTTTTACTTTCTTCTTTCCCACTTCCAGTCATTGGTACTAATTAAAAAAAATAATAATAATGTCTCTTATTCTGCCCGATCCTTTATCTCCTTTATGCCCTTCTCACCACTGAGGAACTCACTTAGACTATTACAATTATACAGTACTGGTTCTGCCTTTCTTCAGTTTCAACCTTCCAGTCAAATAACACAACCTTAATCATATCTCCTCAAACAACTGTTTTCACATCACCCTTATATTTAACTTCCCATAGGCATTCCTTTCCAGAAAGATGAATTCCAAATTATTGTGTCTACCTTGCCAATCTGATGTCCGATTACTCCTCTGCACAAATCCTGTTGTTATCCAACTGCAGACACCCAGGAGACTTACATAACTTACTGTCTACAGTTCTTCCTCCTTCTCTCTAACTCTACCTTAAAGGCTAATCTCAAGTCCAATTTTATCCAAAAGGCATTCTAATCAACCTCCCATGGTAAACGTGTCCAAAGTTGGCAATTATTTGACAAATGAAACCTTATGAGAGCAGTATTTTTGAATATAGTTTCTCTCTCCCTGTCAGGCATGGATCCTTATTAGACTTCTCTGTATTTTTAGCACTGAGGGTAGTGCCTTTTCCATAGTAATTTTTCTTATTTAGGACGACAAATCTGATGATATTTTGTCATCTATTCAGGCTCATGACATTATCTTCTACAGTTGTACCTCTTGTCTTAGTTGGCCAGGCAGCTATGGCAAATACCACACAATGGGTTGGCTTAAACAATAGAAATGTACTGGTTCACAATATTGAGGCATCAGCAAGGTGATGCTTTCACCCCAAAGACTATAACATACTGGTGCTAGCTACCTGTGATCCTTGAGTTCCTTGGCGTGTGTCCCTGCCTTATGTCACAGGATAGCTTCTCATTTCTCTTCTTGGTTCTGTTGACTTTTGGCTTCTGGCTCCTCCTGGTGTCTTTTTCTTACTCTGGCTTTTGATTTCTTTCTCTCCATATGGCCTCCAGTAAACTATGAAAACCCAACCACATTTATTTGGGCCACACCTTAATTCAATATAACATCTTCAAGAGAGCCTGTTTACAGTGGATTCACAACTTCAGGAATGTGGTTTAAAATTAAGAACAGTTTAAATCTGAATATACATTTCAGTCTAACACACCTGTACTTTTTACATATCCTACTTAAATGTCATCTCTGTTAAAACTTAACAAATTTTCTTTTCTTTCCATCCTCAGCTTCTTGATTTTCAGGGCTAATACCATTTTCTCATGGCCCACGGCTTGTTAAATCTTTGAAGTTAGCCTGCTTCCAATTTCTCCTATCACTTAAATATTTAGGAAATCTATGTGAGATATATCCTCATTAATCAACTAACCAATCAAATATATAATGTATGTGACTGTACTCCCTGGAGCAATAACTTTGACGCTTCTTGAACAGAACCAAGCAACCTGAACAGAACCAAGCAACCTGAACAGAACCAAGCACCCATCTTCTCATTACAAATGCTTATCTTTATTCAGCTTGTATATTTCTCAGGCTTACTAATGAATACCAACATATTTTAGATATATCCTCCCGTAACTGAAAAAAAAATTACCTTTCCTAGGTCCAGCCAATTCCTTAATTTCTTCATAAACTAATTCTATACTCCCATTTTGATTTCATATAATACTTATAGTACATTATCTTGCATATACTTATATCTTATCTTACAAACCACCTCAAACTGTTTTATAGCTTCTTAAAAAAACTGGAAACCTTTATTCTACAGGTTCTTTAATGTCTGTATTTACCACAGTATCTGGCATGGTGATAAGGCAAGAATAGTCAACTGATGATAATTGAACTTAATTAATACAGAATTTAAGGAAATAGGTAATGAATTTCCAATTATCCAGATAACTACATTACATCCTTAGGGTACTTCATATTATATTAAGAGAATTTACAGTGGTGGCACAAACAAAGTTTGTGATCAATAAATCATGTATATACTTAATAATTCAAATATTCGCAACAGGTCTTTTTCAATTTATGTTCTTCCTACACGTGAATCAGGATTTTCTAGTACAAAATGGACTACAGCTTTTATAGGGAGTGAGGATAGGATACATTTCTTTTTAAAACAGTCAGCATTTCTTATTTTCTACAGGTTGTGTTTGTTTTGTATGCCCCTCCTTGCTGCTTTTTTTTTTTTGCGTCATGTCTGCTCCGTGTCCATTCACTGTGCATTCTTCTGTGTCTGTATTTATTTATTTTTAAATTTTTATTGAAGTATTATCATTCATACATAAACACACATAAACAATAAGTTTATGCGAACTTACAAAATAAACATACATAACGTCACACGGGTCTCATACATCACCCTTCCACCAAAACTTTGCACTGGTGTGAAACATTTGTTACAAACTATGCAAGAGCATCGTCAAAATATTACTAACAACTAAATCCTTATCTTACATTTGGTGCATTTTTCCCCCAACCCATACTATTTTTTTTTAATATATTTTTTCTTACAGATATTATGAACTTGCAAAACAATCATATAGATGTGTAGATTTCCCATACAACTCCAAACCCTGGTGAAATATTTGCTACAAATTATAAGATAATATCATTAGACTATTACCACCAAACATGGCCCATAGCATACATTTGGCACACTTTTTCCATACATCTCCATTATCAACACAGTACAGCTTGACATTGATGCAAGCATATTATAGTATTGCTGTTAACCACATTCTATAGGTCACACCAATTGTAGTTTTCCCATGTTTCTCCATAATCCCATCACACAGCAATAATGATGTACATCTTCTCTAGCTCACAGAAGACTCTCTTGCATTTGTACCCTTCACCACAATTCTCAACCACCTCTGTGTTCACTGTGTTATTGTATTTATTTTTATTTATTCCCCTCCCCCCCCCCCCCGCTTTGCGGCTTGTTTGCTGTCTGCTCTCTGTGTCTGTTCACTGCTCATTCTTCTGTATTTTTGCTTGTCTCCCTGTTCGTTGTGTCACCTTGCTAAGACAGCACTTGTGGGCCAGGTGGCACTCCACGGCTCCTAGGCCAGAGGGTCTCCGCAGTGTGCAGGCGAGCCTGCCTTTACAAGGAGGCCCTGGGACGTGAACCCAGGGACTCCCATATGGTAGACAGGAGCCCAACTGATTGAGCCACAGCCACTTCCCTACAGGTTGCATTTTGAACTATTTGAAAACTAAATGTTTCTTTGATATGGGGGAAACTGAATAAGGCTTTTGGTTATGTAAATGTATTACAATAACCAAGAGACAACTATTTTGAATAATATATTTTTGAAAGGTTTCTTCCTTCCTCCATGAACTCACAACTCCACTTTATTTTGTTATTTTTCTTGTTGTTTTTTACCATGAAAGCTGGGCTGTGACTGGGCAAGAAGGAAATGAGGTGGAATCTTTTTTTCCCATCCATGGCTTAGTTATATGAGAGGCAGTGAGGCAGGTGTGGAGGCTGAGGAAGGAGGACGGTGGACCTAAACTCTGGTTTGAAGTTGGAAGGGAGACAAACTGGAACTCTGAAACGTAGCAGAAGACCAAACAATGCAGGCTCAGCAAAGGATCCAGCTAAGAGTCTTATCTTATGGATCCAGAGAGCAGTTATTTCTAGTATTGCTTTGTAGTTCTTCTTGCCTCTGTTTTTGGCCTTTTGTTAGACGGTAGAGCCTGGACTTAACTACTTTCAGGGAGACACAGGGTCGTCTGTGTCCATGCCTGTAGGAGCAGAAGTACAGGTAGAGTAACAGCATTCTGGAAGCAGAAAGCCGCAGATGAGGAGCAAGAGATCATTTCCAGAAAAATGCAAGTGCTTTAAAACTGTGCACTTTTTCTGGCTTATATTACACATATTCTGCCAACCCACAAGCCCTCCCTCCCCTCACTGGTCATTGGTAGGTTTCACAAGAGACAGCAAAAGAGGTTGTTAAAAATAAGACAGAGGTGGAAGAGAGGCTTTGAGTCTTTAAGGGAGTATAAAGAAACTTCTCTTAAAGGTCAGAATAAAAACTGTTTATGAAATATTTATAAGTAAAGATAAAAGGGAAAATGAATTGACCAGTTTCTTGCTAACATTTTGCTGTAGTGCAAATATATAAAATTATATTTGATAACATGGAAAAATAAGGGCTAATGTATTCAATTTATCAATTCATTTATACAAGATCTCCAAATGATGGGAACTCAAAAACCCTGGCCTTGTGGCAGTCAATAGTATATATGAAAAAAAAAAAGTCTAAGAAAAAAAGTATATATGCCCTATATTTATTCACCCTCTTCGCCAAATCCACCCTGTCCTCCAAGCCACATATATTTAAACTGTGCTCGATATTAAGTAGTCTAGAAGTATATAAAAGCTTGCATAACAATTCAGTCATCACAAGAAAACAAAAATTTTAAGATCCTTGATTTAATACTAACTTAAATATAAAATATTTTTAGAGTAATACTATATTATTCTTACCAAAAAACATGTGAATACTGATAGTAGTGACAATTATGTTAAGTGTTGAATATACCACATTTCAGTAGCTGCTAAAATTATAATATAATTTTTCTCCAATTCTCCAGTATGGTTCATGAAATGGATGCTAATAAATCAAATACACTTGTTAAATAGAGATGCTGTACACTTATCCAAAAATTAGAATACATTAAAATAATTAAAATTCATTAACCAATTATGATAATTTAATTTTTTATTGACTGAAATTTTGCTTCAGAGCTTGGTTATTTCAGGGTCATCATATATATAGAAATGTTGCCTGATATGTCAGGCTTTACTCTAAGTTTAACCGTTTTGACTAACTTGTCAATATTCACAACCCTTGATTTAGAATGCCGTGCATACATTTTTATGTATACAAAAATCTTAGAATAGGAAATCATAGTGATTAAACCATGATGATTGATGAAATTTAATAACACGTTTTTTCTTGACAGTTAGTGGTCTTGAACAGATTTCACACTAACATAAAATTGATTCATGATATAGTTATTTGAAACCACTTTTATTCAACATTACAATATGGAACTAATTTACATGCAATATTGCCACTGAAATACTGATAGCGCTAATGGCAATTTTTGCCAAATGGTAACAAGAAGGCTGTGGGAATTTCGTTGCCAAGAACACTTTCAAGTAGATAATTCTGTTTCTAGATTTCATAATCTGCCATAAACTATTGAAAGATTTTCCCATTTCACACTTTCATATTAACCTTCTTCCCTACTCTATGTTCTGAGCCAAATTTGCAAATGCAATTGGCTGAAATGATTCCACTTAAAGTACTTAGATGAATTATGCTAAAGTATATGGAAATAGAATATTTCGATTCTGAATCAATTCTAGGAGATTCCTTCTGTTGCTTGAGAACATTCAATAGGTTTCATGGCAACAAAGAGGTCTTAATCAATTAGTCTATTGCTATGACCTCTCCCATAAGTATGAACATTCTTAGTTGCTTGTTTTTGGAGTGATTTCACTACCCTCCTGGATTATTCATTGCTCTCTGAGAAGCATCACAAAGGCCTACATGCACATGATTCTGTTCTTGAGCACCTAGGTACAGTCTTTGTCAGAGAGGCTAAAAATCTAAGGAAAATGTTTATAGTCTGATTCATTTTTTTTTCATTTATTGAAATATATCACTCATACATAAACATATATAAACAAAAAATGTGTAATAGTTGTGAACTTACAAAACAAACATATATAACATCATACAAACATTTATAACAACTCACCTTACCACCAATAACTTGTATTGTTTTTAAAACTTATTAACTAATGATTAAAAGCATTGTCAAAACATTACTACTAAACAAAGTATTTTTCCCCTAACCAATCCAACTATTATCTTTATATCATTTACATATGAACATGTATAAACAATTAAGTGTATAATAAAAGTTGTGAACCTACAAAGCAAACATGCATAACATCATACAGAGGTCCCATATATCAACCCTCCACCAACACCCTGCATTGTCATGAGACGTTTGCTACAAATTATGAAAGAACACTGTCAAAATCTTACTACTAGTCATAGTTCTTTTCTTATATTTGGTGTTTTTTTTCCCCCAACACATCTTATTATTATTTTTTAAATACATATTTTTATGACAGAAGTTGTAAACTTATAAAACAATCATGCACATGTGCAGAATTCCCAAACAACACCCCTCCATTAACACACCACAATATAGTATGTCATTTGCTACAAATAAAATAATAATATCTGATTATTGCATGTTCACAGTGTACATTTGGCTCACATTTTCCATACTGCCTCAGTGTCAACACAGGACATGTTTTGCATAGATGCAAGAATATTATATTATTACTACTAACCACAGTCCATAGGTCACTCCAGCTGTATATTTTCCACGCTTCTCCACATTCCCATCACTCTGCAGTAGTGATATACATTTGTTCTAGCTAACAAAGGACACTCTTGCATCTGTATCATCAAACACAATTCTCACCCACCTCTTGGTTTACTGTGCTATCCAGTTCCTATATTATTCTCAAGCATTCTGTCCATTGGCATTTACATACTTAGACTACCATTTTCAGTCAAATCCCCATTTATAAACTAGCTGTTACTCACTGTGTGTTACCATCCACTCTATACGTTACCACACTTTTACAGTAAAGCTAATTAAAACTTCTACATACATTAAACATCAGTAGTCCACTCAGTCCTTCTCTTATCTCCTTTAAGAATCCACCACCTACCACCAGGTCTTGAAGATATTTTCCAATAAATTCTTCTGGAAGTTTTATGATTCTTGCTTTTATTTTTAGTTTTTTGATCCATTTTAAATTAGTTTTTGGATAAGGTGTGAGATAGGAGTCCTCTTTCCTTCTTTCAGCTATGGATGTCCAATTCTTTCAGCACCATTTGTTCAATGGATTGTTCTGCCTGAGCTGTGTAACTTTGACAGGCTAGTCAAAAACCACTTGACCATACCTGTGAGAATCTGTTTCTGAACCATAAATTTGGTTCACTTGGTCTACTGTTTCTGTCTTTAGAGCAGTACCATGCTGTTTTTACCACTATAGCTTGGTAGTATGATTTAAAGTCTGGAGATGGGGGTTCACTTTTCCTTTTTTATGATGTTTCTGGCCATTCAGGACTCCTTACACTTCCAAAAAATTTAAAGATTGTGTTTTCAATATTTTCTTTAATGCTGGTAGAATTTTTATTGGGATTGCATTGAATCTGTATATCAGTTTGAGTAGAATTGACATCTTAATAATATTTAGTCTTCCAATCCATGAGCATGGAAAGTTCTTCCAGTTATTTAGGTTTTTTTTAAAAAAATTTTTTTAACATTGAGTTGCAGTTTTCTGAATACAAGTGCTTTATATCATTGGTTAAGTTTATTCCTGACTATTTGAGTTTTATCTGTCATATTTTATTTTCACCACTCTTTTGACACTTTCAGTTACTTTTATTGATATAATCATCTTCATTTCTAGACTCTCTTCCAGGTCACTCTCTCCTGTCTTTTCTTTTCATGCTCTAGCACACCATTTAGTATTTCCTGAAAATCTGGTCTTTTGCTTAGAAATTCTCTCGGTTTCTGCTTATCTGTGAATATTCTAATATCATTTTTGAAAGACAGTCTTGCTGGATATAAGGTTCTTGGCTGGAAGTTTTTCTTTTGTAGTATCTTAAATATATCAGACCACTGTCTTCTTGCCTCCATGGCTTCTGGTGAGAAATCAGCACTTAATGTTATTGGATATTCCTTATGTGCTATGCATTGCTTTTCTCTTGCTGTTCTCAGAATTCTCTCTTTGCCTTCGGCCTTTGACATTCTGATGAGTATGTGTCTTGGAGTTGGCCTATTTGGATTTTTTTGGATGGGAGTACATTGTGCTTCTTGGACACGGATATCTATGTCCTTCAACAGGGTTGGGAAATTTTCTACAATTATTTCTTAAATATTCCTTCTGTCCCCTTTCCCTTCTTTTGCCCTTCTGGGACACCCATGCCACATATGTTTGCATGCCTTTTGCTGTCATTTAGTTCCCTGAGATTGTTCAATATTTTCCATTCTTTTCTTCATCTATTCTTTTGTATGTTCACTTTCAGAGGCTATTTCTTCAAGCTCACCAATCCTTTCTATTTTTTTTTTAATGGGCTTTTCTGCCTTTTTTTTTTTAAGATTTATTTATTTATTTATTTCTCTCCCCTTCTCCCCCCAATCCACCCTAGTTGTCTGTTCTCTGTGTCTATTTGCTGCATGTTCTTTGTCCACTTCTGTTGTTGTCAGCGGCATGGGAATCTGTGTTTCTTTTTGTTGAGTCATTTTGTTGTGTCAGCTCTCTGTGTGTGCAGTGCCATTCCTGGGCAGGCTGAAATTTCTTTCGCACTGGGCGGTTCTCCTTATGGGGCGCACTCCTTGAGCATGAGGCTCCCCTGCACGGGGACACCCCTGTGTGGCACGGCACTCCTTGCACGCATCAGCACTGCACACGGGCCAGCTCCACATGGATCAAGGAGGCCCGGGGTTTGAACCGTGGACCTCCCATGTGGTAGACGGATGGCCTAACCACTGGGCCAATTCCGCTTCTCCAATCCTTTCTTTTGCCTCCTCAAATCTGCTGTTATATGATTCCAATGCTTTTTTAATTTCATTGATTGCACCTTTCATTCCCATAAGATCTGCTATTTTTCTATGTATGCTTTCAAATTCTTCTTTGTGCTTATCCAATGTCTTCTTAATATCCTTAATCTCTTTAGCCATCTCATTGAATTTATTAAGGAAATTTGTTTGAACATCTATAATTAGTTGTCTCAACTCCTTTATATCATTTGGAGGCTTATCTTGTTCCTTTCACTGGGCCATAGCTTTCTGTTTCTTTGTGTGGATTGTAATTTTTTTGGTGTCTTCGCATCTGGCTTACTAGAGTATTTATTCTGGGTGTGGTTTTTCTCTCTAATTTAGGGTTTTCTATTCTTACTCCCTTGCTGGTTATGCAGTAGGAGCCAAGCATGTAGTTGGTGCTGTAAGCTTTGGAGGCTAAAGCTGCCCTCATTGCACCAGGGACCAATGAAGCTTCTTCCAACTTTCTCCTTTGCCAGGGTAAGGACAGAGTCATAACTATGTGGAATAATCCACATGCATGCCTAGACTGTAGTTGTCCAGAGAGAGTGATAGAGCTTCACATCCTTTTCTCCCCTACCTGGGGCAGGGATGGAGGTGCAGGCGTGGGCAGCAATCTATGCAGTGCGGGCCTAAGATGACCGCAGTTGCCCTGGCAGACTTTTGATTTTCAGTCTATGCCAGCCAAAGTTCCCTGCAGTTACCTGTATAGGCTTGTGCAGGACTCCTCAGCCTCCTCACTGCCAGAGGTGAGGCTGAAGCCTAGGCAGGCTGCAGGCTATTCTGCGTGAAAGAAATTGTCAGCCTGGCTTCCCCTCAGGCTGGGGGTAGAGTCAGAATGGTGGCCTCAGGCCTCTTTCTAACTTGGGCTGGTTCTCACCCAAACTGTTCCCAGGGTTATTGCTTAGCAAGCCAAGTCTCCCAATCAGTAGCTGAAATTGGCAGCCAATCATCTCCTCCTCCCCTGTTTCTGGGAAATGGAGCTTTCAATTCCCATCACAGAGCAGGTCCTGGGGCGGCTTGTGCCACCAGAGTAGGACAATCACCGGCCTCTGTGGCTTGGCCAGTAATTTCCCAGAGAGGCTGGTGCAGGTCCCTGCAGCTTCCTTCCTGCTGGAGGTGGCACTGGAGCCTAGGCTAGACCTGCAATACAATCTGGATGGGAAGAAGCCAGTCCCCACCAGCACTGGGATTTTCAGTCTGCCCTGCTACCCCTCGTACCAGGCATGGAGTTAAGAAGGTGGACTCTCAGCCTCTTTCTGACCTGCATAGGCTCAAACCTCAGCTGTTCTCAGGATCATGCTGTAGCCCACTGAATTTCCTCATTATAGCTGAAATTGGTGCCCATCTGTCTCTTCCTCCCCCGTTTTGAGTAGTGGAGCTTTCAATTCCAGCCACGAAAGAGCTCCTGAGGCGGCTTGTGCCTCTGGTGGAGGATGGGCACTGGCCTCTGTGGCGTGGAACACTCTATTTACAAGTTTTCCCTGCAGATGGGCAGTCTCCTCCTTCACTCTCCCAAGGATGTTACAGGATGCTCTTCTGGCCTCCTGGAGTCCCCAAACAGGTGCTTCAGCTAGCTCCAGAGAGCTCTGGGTGTTTGCTAACAGCCCTGTAGCAGGAGCTGACTCTAGGAGCTCCTTACTCTGCCGCCATCTTGCTGGTTTCCCCCTAATTCACTTTTGTTTCAAGGAAATATTTTTTATACCTAATATATTTACATGCATTACATGTACTTATATAATTTGATTCACTGAAGGGAGTTTTATATCCTAGTTTTCATGGTGCTCACTGTCTCTTGTAATGCTCACCAAATCCTTGTATAAGCTGTCAGTTGTGCATGCTGCTTTAACAAGGTAGTGACTTAAGAAAGCTCTAAGATGACTCTAAGCCTGCTGTTTTTATGGGTGATGTATTCTTGTCAAAAAGACATAATAATACAATAACTGAGCAAATCCAACAATATACAAAGGAAAGCAACTGGACTGTTGGACTAAGAACATGGAATAAAATATTACATAGGATGGGAAAATCAGAATATCTGCAAGAATATCATGTAAAATTAAAACGTTACTTTAAAAGGATTACAGTATATAAAAAATATCATTCAAGAAATTAAGTGAATGCTTTTGGAGAGTCTGAAAAAAATGATGGAAACCCAAAATAAAAGAAAAAGAAAGCCCAAGAATAACAAATAAAATGTGCTAAAGAAAGGATGAGTAAAAAATGAGAGTGTTTTTTACAACCAAAGAAAGTGAAAGCTAAAAGGCCACTGAGAGATAATCTATATCACAAGGCACAACAGGATGAGCTCTATTAAGATGGGTAAATAGGCTTCTAATTACAGAGCACCATCATATATACTATAAAGCAAATTCTAGTTTATCTGATTATATAAAAATTACTAGCATTTCTATAGTGATTTTATTTTTAAATAAAGTTACAGAAAGAGTTTTTGAAAATCATTAAGAAAAAAAAAACACAATAAAAAAGGAGAAAGGGGCTAAGGATATGAACAAGAAGTACCCAGAAAAGAAACAAATCACTAATAAACACAAGAAAAGATTCCCGTCTCACTAGTAATCAAGGAAGGACAAGTTAAAATGATGACATGACACCTTAAAATTACTTAGCAAACATATTAAAGTTTTTAGATAAAATATTTAAATTTATATTTGTCAGTGTTGGCAAGAGTACACAAGAAAGGATATTTTCAAACTCTCTGGAAGGTAATTTGACAGAACTAACTTTAAAAATGCCACAAATGTAATTGTTTTTATCTTTCATCCACAATACTACTCCTAGAAATGCATCTGTAAGAATATCTGTACAGACAAAATTTCAGTATTTTTTGCAATAAACATGCCCATCAATAATAGAAGAATGACAGTGCCTGGCAAATACTATGTCACCAATAAAGGTAAAGCTATCATCATCAACATCATCATTATTATACACTGGAATTAACATACACAGAATGAGAGCCGTGTTGTATCATGAAGTGCAAGATCATATCTGGGAGCAAACAGGAACCAGGTATTTGTGCGGTGTATGTGCAGGGGTGGGTAAGGTATACGGGTATGCTCTAAATGCATTGCTAAAAATGACACAGAGAGAGACAGAGAGAGACAAAGAGATATAGTAGATAGATGGTTTAGAGTGAGATGGAGAGATAGAAAGATATTCATTTGGATTTATGTATAAAATATATAACAGATATATATGTAATTCACAAAAATCCTATGGAAGGATAGAAGGATACATCCTGGTTTTTAAATAATGTAAGTCTTGGGCTATGAGAATGGAGGGGTAGGGCATCCTTCCCTTTTTATTTGATAGTTGTGTATTTAAATACATATATACACATATAAATATATATTTTTAATGAGAATGTTTGACTTTTTGCAATAAAAAGTAGCAAAAAAGAAAGAAGACTCCAAAATAATAGGCATCCTTTCTTCTTTCCCTTGTACCTTAACTCTGCTCTCCCCATCTCCATCTACCACTACTTGTTAAGTCACATAAAAATCCGCATCCTTTATCCATAGCAACAACCCTTATATGTATTTTTTCCCATGCTTATAAGGTCCTATACAAGCATATAAACAGATATTCAAGTACGCAGTTTTTAAACTGTACAAGTTTTAAAACTTTAAGACATCCCTATTGCTACACAAAAATAACCCATAAAAATTATCATTCCCATCAGCACTTTAAAAGCATTCTCATTTTCCAATGCTGTGGTTCTTAATTTCTGCCAGCCTGTTTGGATAAAGTAAGAACTCATTTATTTTGCATTTCCTTGGCACATTCTGAGTATCAGGGTCTTTCATTTCAGAGCACTTGCATTTCTTCTTTAGTGAAGCTGCCCATGTCTCCTGTCATCTCAACAACCTGACCGCTGCTCACTAAAACAGACACGTACATCACATACAGACATATGAGGACACCCACAGAGATACACACACAGACACACATACATTCAAACACACCCCAACACACACATCCAGCAGCTAATAGAAAATGGAAGATAAACCAAACAAATAGAACACATGTCTGATTAAACTGAACTTCTGTGAGAGGCCGGAAACACTTTGAAAAGAAAAAATAGTCAGAGTACTTAAAGATTTCCAAATGCACCACTGAAAAACACTTATGGATCTCTAGAAACAGTAAACAAGAATATTTCTTACCCAAAGAAATCAAGAGGTAAATTGAAGGTGAGGATAGTCACTGCTGAAACCTAAATCAGTAGCCTGAAAGTTCTATAAGTAAGGGAAAACATGACGGAAAAGATAAGTCGTAATTTGGCAGAAAGATCGAGATGAACTAATATTCAAGAAGCAGAAATTCCAGAAAAAGAAGAAACAGGGAGAGAAAGCCATAACTGAACAAACAATTAAAACAAATTCTTCTGATCTAAAGAAATATGTAATTTTATAGAAAGAAAGGACACACAAATTTCAGTCTTGATATACCAGAAAACACACACAATATGTGCCATACCGTATACTACTCTAGATGTACTCTACTCTAAGAATTAGCATGAAAGTCCTACATAAGTATAGACAAGAAAATTTTAAAACTTACTTAACAACAAACAATGCATCTTTATTATTTAAAATGTGGATAAATGTAGAAGATCAAATGGAAAAGATAAAAATCAGTGCAACTGCAACACATGAAATAACTTTTTAATTCTAAAAGCATTAAATTGAGTTTATTATATGAGGGAAACAATAAAGAATTAGAATTAGAAATTTATATGGCTGTTTTATGACCACATAATGTGTCATGATTTCAATTAATATTTTAGAACAACTTAGCGTTTACTTATTGCCTGTTGTGTGACAAGTATTACACTAAAAATTTCACAACTCCTTTACTTCAGCCTTCACAGAAATCTGATTCTAAGCCTGGTCTGTTTCAACTAATATCAACTCATCTTTTTTAAATGTTTATCAATGTCTTTTAAAATTTTTTAAAAATATGTTTTATTTTTAAAGGAGCTCAAGATTACATAAATGCTACAGAAAAAATACAGGGATTTCCATATGCCCCACTCTCTCCACCTCCCACACCTTCCTATATTAACAACATCTTTTATCAGTGTGGTACTTTTGTTACAATTGATGAACTCATATTGAAGCAATGCTACTATCCATGGATTATAGTTTACATCATAGTTTACACTCTGATCCACACAATTTTATAGGTTTTGAAAATATATAATGGCCCAAATCCATCATTGCAATGTCATACAGGACAATTTCAATATCCCCAAAATGCCCCATGTTACATCTATTCCTCCCTCTCCCTTTCCTCAGAATCTCTGGTTATATATCAGTGATATGTTATTCCATTGCTAGAATAATAAATCTATAATAGAATAATTATAAGTCTACTTTAGTCCATTGTTCATTCCCCTGTCTTGAGGATTTGGGGATGGTGATGCCCACTCTGTTTCTAATTGAGAGGGGCATAGATTCCATGGGGCAGATAGACAGGAACTGTCTTGCTTGCAGATGCATACATTCTCTGCTCCTTGGGATCAGCATTGTCCATTATCTCGTTAGTTGTCCTGGTTGAGTCCAATGAACTACAGAGTAGGTGTTGCAACTTGGCTGAAATTTAGGGTTCAACCAGAACATGAAGAGATTTGAGTCTCTGGGATATACTTTTAACAAGCATTGTGCTAATTATAGGTTCAAATAAAAGGGACAGAAGAGCCATGTTTCGGGAAACTATAAATGAGTCTAACTCTGTTATACTGGGGAGCATAAATTCCAAAGTAAGGCCCACTTATAGGGTGCCAAATTCCTAAGCGTGTCTGCCCTGCTTATAGTGTCTAATTTTCTCTAGAGCCCTCAGGAGCTGGGCTATTTGAGCACTGTTTACTGAGGCAGTAAGTGAGAGCCTGCTGAGAAATGCATGAGCATAACCTCTGGAATGACCAACTGAATCACTTTGAAATCTCTTAGCAATAAAAACTCATTTGTATTTAATGTTTACCCTTTTTGGTGAAGGTCTTTTTCCAGATGCATTGCTAGTTGGCACTTGGTAATAATCCCTCAGTGCCAGGGAGGCTCATCCCCAGGAGTCACTTCCCACACTGGGCAGGGAGCGGGGGGAAGGAAGGTAGTACATTTATATGCTGAGTTTGGCTTAGAGAGAGGCCACATTTGAGCAACAAGGAGGCTTTAGGGAAGTAACTCTTAGACAATAGATAATACTTCACTAGAAAAGGTTCAAAAGTACAATCATTGACATCAATGGCCTGGCATAATGGTGTGTCTTCCTTCACTAGGCATTGCCCATGTACTCTGGGGATTCTTGCTGCTCTATTAGTGAACATAGCAGGACTTCCCAGGATAGGAATTCAATATTCTTTCAGTTATTGTGTGGGTCTCCACCCACCGAGACAATACCCCATGAACACTTGAACAAATACTTATGCCTTAGATGCATGCCCCAGGTGCACCCCTCCCCACACATCTCCCATCACCAACACCCTGCATTAGTGATCCTCCTCTGCCACAGCTGTGACCCTTCTGTGATCCAAAATGAAGACAAAAACTAAGCCAAAATAACCAAATAAAAATACAATAAAAATTTTAAAAATAAAAAATTCAAAAAAAAAAGAAATTAAGACATTTTTATACTTTATGTCTTTCATCACTCTAAGATGTGTTATCTCACATGTACAGAGACAATTTCTTCCATATGTTCCCCCAGTGCCTTATTTGTTTCATTTTTTCTTCAAAGAAGCTTTAAGTTACAGAAAAGCCACATAGAAAATAGAGGGGATTCTCATATACCCAATGCCTTCCCCCTCTTCCACTCTCCCATTTTAATAACATTTTACATGTGAATGGTACATTTGCTACAATTGATGTAAAAATATTGAAGCATTGCTACTAATCATGGTCAGTGGTTTACATTATGGTTTGCATTTTGCACCACATACTTTTGAAAAAAATAAATTTATTGAAATATCACTCACACACAAACACACATAAACAATAAATGTATAGTAATAGTTGTGAACTTTCAAAACAAACATATGACATCATACAGGACTCTCATAACTCATCCTACCACCAACACCTTACATTGTTGTTAAACCTTTTTAACTAATGATTAAAAAGCACTGTCAAAATATTGGTGTGGATTGTAATTTTTGGTTGGTATTTTGGCATCTGGATTACTCGAGTATTTATTCTAGGTGCAGTTTTTCTCTTTAGTTTAGGGCATCCTGCCCGTTGTCCCTTGCTGTTTGTGCAGTTGAAGCCAAGGATGTAATTGGTGCTGTAAACCGTGGAGGTTCAAGCTGCCCTCATTGCCCCAGGGATGGATGAAGCTTCTCCCAACTTTCTCCTTTCCCAGATGTAGGGACAGAGTCACAGTTGTGTGGAATAATCCAAGTTGTGCAGGCCTAGACTGTAGTTGCCCAGAGTGACTGAGGAAGCTTCACGCCCCTTTCTCCCCTGCCTGGGGCATGGGTGGAGCTTCAAGTGAGGGCAGCAATCTATGCAGTGCAGGTCCAACATGACCACTGTTTCTCCAGTAGACTTTTAATTTTCAGTTTGTGTCAGCCAAAGTTACCCTCAGTTACCTGGATAGACTGGTCCTGAGCTAGCCAGCCTCCTCCCTGCTGGAGGTGGGACTGAAGCCTAGGCTAGGGCTGCAGGCAGATCCAGTTGAAAGAAACCAGTTCCTACTGTCACTGTGATTTTAGGTCAGCCCAGCTTCCCCTCAGGCTGGGGGATGGAGTCAAAATGGCAGCCACAGGCCTTTTTCCCTACTTGGACAAATTTACATCCCAGCTATTCCTAGGGTTATTCCTTAGCTATCCCAGTCTACCAATCAGTAGCTGAAATAGGCAGCCAACTGTCTCCTCCTCCCCTGTTTTTGGGAAATGGAGCTTCCGATTCCAGTTACAGAATAGCTCCTGGAGCAGCTTGTGCCACCAGAGTAGGATATCACTGGCAATTTCTCCGAGAGACTGGTGCAGGTCCCTGCAGCTTCCTCCCTGCTGGAGGTGGTGCTGGGTCTTAGGCTAGACCTGCAATCTGATCTAGATGAGAAGAAGCAGTCCCCACCAGCACTGGGATTTTCAGTCCGCCCCACTTCCCCTCGTGCCAGGCACAGAGTTAAGATGGCAGCTCCCGGCCTCTTTCTGACTTGGACAGGCTCAAATTTTAGCTGTTCTCAGGATAATACTTTAGCCTGCTGAATTTACTCATCAGTAGTTGAAGTTGGTGTGCAACCATCTCTTCCTACCCCGTTTTTGGCAAGTGGGACTTTCAATTCCTGCCACGGAACAGTTCCTGAGGTGGCTTGTGCCTCCAGTGGAGGATGGGCACAGGCCTCTGGGGCATGGAGCTCTACTTGCGAATCTTCTCTGTAGATGGGCAGTCTCCTCCTTCCACTCATTCAAGGACATTACAGGATGCTCTTCTGGCCTCCTGAAGCCCCCAAACAGGTGCTTCAGCTAGCTTCAGAGAGTTCTGGGTGTGTACTAACTGTCCTGTAGCAGGAGATGACTCTGGGAGCTCCTTACTCTGTTGCCATCTTGCTGTAATCTCTTGCACCATATACTTTTAGAGGTTTTGACAATATTTAAAATGACCTGTAACTGTTATTGCAAGACCATGCAGAATGATTCTAATGTCCTAAAATGCTTAATTTGGAGAAAGAAGGGTAGTCATAATGTTTATATCTTTCTCTTTCCCCTTCTCTCAAATCCAAAAGGAAGTAGAAAAACTATCGTTTTGTTTCTGTTTTTGTTTTTTAAATATATATGAGTTGTCACTGGAAAGGTCTGAATTTTCATTCAGGCACTTATGTTGAGATAGAATACATGAACAATATGCTTAATAAGAATATGGAGTGTCTACAGTTTATGCTGAATTTGAAACTATTTTCCCATTATGAAGAATCTACTCAGTAATGATTCATGGTAAGATGTGGAGGTGGGGAACAATTTTATTTTCCAATTGTAGTCAGTGACAGACTGCTGAAATATTATCATTATTATTATTTATATTTCACAGAAGGTGTTTCTGTGTTATTTTTTTTTACTTTTTAAAGTTAAATTCTTCATATGAGAGACATATGCATGTTCAGAACGTTGACAGATCAATAGAAGATTAGGGCTCATATTTTTTGTGAACTTTCTCATATTCTCTTTACCAAAGCTGCATGTTTTCATTTGTGAATAATAGTAAGAAAATTTCATATTTAGCTAAAATAAGTTAAGAAATAGTCTAAAAGAAAGATAGTGATGCTCTTTTTCTTAAAGAAAATTCATCGGAAGCAAATTATTTTTAGGCTTTAAGGAACTAAGAACAGGAAATCAAAATACTGTCTCAATAACCGATTTGATTACTTTCCTATATGTATAAAAGACAACCTGATAGTGCTTAAGAGAACCAGACTGTTTGTGTTCACATAACAGCTCTGCCACTTCCTAGTTTTGTGAATTTTAGGGAGGTTATTTTATCTCCTTACCCTTGGTTTCACAATCTGTACAATGTGGATAAAATAGCACTAGCTGTTGAATAGTCATGAAAATTTTATGTGTTAAATGTAAAACCCTTAAAGCAGTCTTAGCACACAGGAAGCCCTGTATAGATGGTAGATTTCACTAGTTTGCATGTATTTCCTTTATTTTTTCTCTAAGATAAAGTAATAAATGGTTTTCCACCAATTTAGCAGACATGTTTCAATGTTTTAAAACCATGTTTATTTAAAAACCTCTCAAACGCACCCTTCTATTCTTCTACTTCTTTCTTTCCTTAGGAAACTAAAGTATTTCATTTTTGTAATCATTCAGATCATCTTCCTAATTCCCTCAGCTAAAATACAGACCATGCTCTGTACCACAGAGAAAAGGGTTAAGTCACTAACACAGACTGACATGTTTAACCACCTTTTCCCTCCAATTATGTTCCCATATTTGTTAAGCGAGTAGGAGAAATAGAAGAAAAGGGCATGTCCCATTTTAAATTCTACAAATAATTACTGAAATCCTTTTACAGATAAATTAACATTAGTTTTACAAAAAGCATGGGAAAGTTGTCTTACTAACTCATAATATGAGTTGCAACTATTGTATACATGCTTTTTAAATAAAGGAATATATAAAAATTAATGTTGATTAGTGGCACACATAACATCATGCCTTTTTATAAAATGTATGTTTCATTCTCACTAGCCGAATGGGATGTTTTGAAAATAGTTGCATCTAGTACAAAACCTACCTTTCTGTCCTGTTCACCCTAGGTTAATCATACAAGTTTATTTTTTAAAGATTTTTGTAAGTATCCATAAGAATATTTTTGTTTCATTGTTGGTATTTGTTTCCTATTTATCACTTTATGGATTATTATAACCAGAGGCCTTTTAAAAGACTATATAAACTCATAACACCATGTGATTATAAGCAGTACAGTCTTTCACTCACTAAAGTATACTGAAATTTGTTTTGAATGGACTTTTTACTGATGAGCAGGAAGCAGTAGAATCAAAAACGTTATATGGACTCAATCGAGTATTGAGTCCATTACAAGTGTCAAATTACAAGTGTCAAAAAGCTGTATGAAATGACTTCCTGTAAATAATTGACATTATTCACTTATATTTTTACTTCTTGTTGATGTATCATTATGCACTTGAAAACATTAAACAAAAACCTCCCTTAACAAGATACAACCTTTTGCTACCAGTAGTACAGAAAGTTAAACAAAAGCATAGAAAGTTAATTAAAGCCAAACAAGTCAGATAATGAAACTAAATGACTACTGATAGCTTAAATTCTACAATGAATTACACGGTTGGCTTATTGTCTGTTAATAATTAACCAACAACAATTTGAATATGTAAACATTGTGTGGATTGTATTTAATACCACGATAGGTTTTTTGTTTTGTGATGATGTCATTGTTTTAAAAAAAGAAATCAGAGTTAAGGAAAGCAAATTCACTTTCAGATCGACTATTCCATATTTTGTCCTCTCCACCCAGATCTTGAAAGCATTCTCCCATCCTCTGTCTCAGCTGATGACCTTGCTTTCTGTTTCACTCACAAAACATAAATAAGCAGAAAAGAGCTTCTAAGGGTTCTCACCTTATCCTCCACCTACCTGCATCTGTACCTACACATTCTGGGTTCCCACTTCTCCCAGCACCGTCCTCTCTGAAGAAAAATCCCTTCAATGGTGCACAAGGATCCATCCCTTCTTACCTATTTAAGGACAAACTTGTATCCTCTTGTTTCTTATGTCATCTTTTCCTCACTATGGAATCACTCTCCTCAGCATATAATAACATGCCAAACTTTTTCCTACCTTAAAAACAAAACAAGCAACCAAAAAAGTCTCTTACTGGACCAAACATACTTTGCTAATATCTAACTCATTTTTGTCTGCTCCCCTTTCCAACAAAGCTCCTAGAAAGACCTGTCTACACTTATTGCTTCCAATACCTTTCTTCTTTTTCAATCTTAAACCAAATCCAATTAAGTTATTCTGGTTTCTTTCAAAACTGGACCAAAAGTGAAATAATCTTGAAAGGTCACCAATGTTCATCATTTTGGTCATTTGGTAGTCAATGAACTGTTCTTGCTTTACTTCACCAATAGCATCATTTGAAACATCTGCTCACAAACCCACTCTCTTTTCTTTACCTGGTGTGCAGGAGACTACATTTTCAGTTTTCTAACTTGCTGACCAGCCCGGCTCCTTTGCTGAATCCTCCTCAGGTCCCTATTCTTCATATGTTGGAGTGCAACAGGTCATAGTCCTCAGAACTCTATTTACAATCACTCTCTTGTTAAGATCATACAATTTCCTTACATTAAGTATCACAGATCCACTGACAACTTTCGTTTTCTTATGCCTTCTTGCACCTTTCTGAACTCTAGATTTGTGTATCTAATGGCCTATTCGACAATCCTATTTAAATGTGAAACACACATCTCAGATTTATTATTGCCCAAACCAAATTAGTAATCTTCCTGCAAAATTGTTTCTCCCACAGTCCTCTTAATTTCAGTAAATGGTAACTCCATGCTTATATTTTCTCAGCCCTCAAACCTCATAGTCATTCTTGATTAGTCTCTCGCTCTCATATTCCACATCTAATCAGTCAGGATATCCTGTTGGCTCGATCTTCAAAATATAGCCAGACTCTAACAATTTATCATCATCTCCATTGTGCTAACTCTGCTTCTCTATCTTCACAATTAATTCCCTGGTTCAGTCCACCATTAATTTTCACCAGGGTTTTGGGAATATCTTCCTAACTGGTCTCCCTGCTTTTACCTTAGCACCCCCTCTCCCAACTATTCTCAACCAAGAGGCTGAAGTCATCCACTTAACACATATGCTAGATAACATCACACCTCTACATGAAATCCTCCACTGGTTCCTCCATTTCACTCAGATAAATGGCCTTTCTTCAGAGTAGCCTGTAATATACTACAGGTGTGGGCCTCTTTACCACTCAGACCTCATCTGCTACTACTCACTTCCCTTACTCAGTCCCCACAAGCTATTTCTCCAAAATGCCAGCAATCATCTCTTTTTTTTTCCTGTCTTTGCACTTGACATTTCTTCTGGTGGGAACCCTTTACCCCAAAATATCAGCATGGCTTCTCCCATTTCTCTTTAATATCTTTGTTCAAAAAGCAAGTAAGTCACACCACTGTAATAAAAGTTATATTCCTTCTCCCCAGAAGCCTATTCCTATTATTTTTTCTTTTTTTCTTTTATTTCTTCTTCATAGGACATATTGCCAAATGGCAAACTATGAATTTAATTGATGAATGTATTAACTTATTTTTGGCCCATGATACTAAAATGCCAACTCCCATAGGGGCAATATGTCATCTATTTTGTATACTCTTGTATCCATAGCCACTAAAGTGGTGCCCGATCAATGGGAAGTATTCAATACTTATTTCTTAACGAATTTGTTGAAAAGAAGACCTCCAGTTTTACATGTCTTGACTGTGGTTTGAAACAATCTTTTATAGAGAACTGAGCTGATATCTCACCACTGACAATTACTGGATTACAAGCTCATCTAGGGCAATGAGATGATCTGTTTGAACCCTCTTATTGAATACATCTTGGATCCTCAGAGTTCTTCTCATCCTTCTTCTCACCTTTTATTCCCTAGTGCTTGATAATAATGTTAGTATTGTATAGGGGGTCCAGTAGCAAGAATGACATGAATTGAAACCCTGGTTCTATATATATATAAGGAGCTAGAAGACATACTGGCTATTATTGAGATACAAGTTCTCTATCGTTAAAAATGGAGATTTATAAGCCCTAATAGAAACAACAAAAATAACCTTCAAATGATCTATAAGTGTCTCTTAAACATATTAGTATTACTATTAACAAAATCAATGCACAACAGCACAAGATAGCATTTTTTTCAAACTAAATAACAAATTACAAAAGACTGTGTTATGAAGGATGTGGGGAAGTGGCTCCTGGTTGATGGAAGATTAGTTGATACAAGTCTGATAATTCATTCATAACTCAATACAATACAGTAGTTCTATTTGCAAACAATAATAATCGGAGGTACACATAAAGATTTGAATATGAAGATGTTCACTGTCATATTTGTTATTACACTGAAGTATTTAAAATAATGAGCAGTAAAGAAATGTATTTTTTCACAGACCAGAGTATAACCTAGCCATATGTAATATTGCCTATTACATTGGAAAATGCTTACCATATATAATTAAGGGAAAGGATTATTATTGAAAGAAATAGGATATAAAAATGTTAAACATGACTAACTTAAGCAGGTAAAAGTATGTACAAAGAGACTGACAGAAAATATAATGAACTATGGGCAGTGAATTCCTCTGGGTATTAGGATTACTTTTCAGTATTAAAGAAGTGAAAATAATTTTAAAATATTTGCATAGCTTCCACAGGACTGTAGATAAATTCAAAGATGCTGTATTAATTAAGTTACTGAAATTATTTATTTGCTATCCAGTATTTTTACACAGTTCAATCTTTATTCTCTTTTGGTCATTGATAAATGCATAGCTCCTCTAAAAAGAATCCCAGGCCTGTTTCAGGAACTTCAAAAGGACTCTCTGCCCAAACCCTTGTCTGTTAGTTATCCACCCAGAGGTTTTTATCATAGGGCCCTTATTTAAATCTTACCAGTGTTTTCACAGAACACTAATACATCTGCATTTAATTAAGTCCAATTAACAGAGCCACTCAAATTGTGGGAAAACAAATCTTGCTGTCAATTAACACCATCAATTGCAGATAAGTGGAGATTAAATTAATATAGTTTAATATATTTTTCTTTTCATGGAGATACTCAATATTTTTTACATTTATATCTTTTAAAAAGTTATTTTCCAACTTCCTGTACTCTGATAAGGACAATAATGATTCCAGTATTTCAAATTTAAATAGGCCCATTTCATCATACAACATTGGTAAGCTGTTTAAGGGCACATCACCCTACAGCAACTAATGTAAAATTCAAAGCAAATTATTGCAATAATAAATTTTTAAGGAAAGAGGAGAATTCAGTGATTTAGAGGTTATGAAAAGTACAAAAGTTATTCGCTAATCCTTTCACTAAAACTGAAGCTTTCAACTATTTTAAGACAGAAGGAAAAAACCAGGTTTCTAGAGTTTGCCCCTAATATGGCTTTCTGCAGTTTCTAGTTCATTTTCTCCATAAATTAAATTTCATCTAATGCCTTAAGCATTCACTGAATAACTATCTCATGCAGGCATGGTAATAGGATAACCCCAAGTATCCAGGGTAGAAGCCTTTCCAGGGAATAAATTTGAAGATGGAAATTAACTCTCTTAATTTTTGTTATAACCTCAAAACCAAGAATACTAAAAAGTTCATTT
Organism: Dasypus novemcinctus; assembly: GCF_030445035.2. NCBI lineage: Eukaryota > Metazoa > Chordata > Mammalia > Cingulata > Dasypodidae > Dasypus > Dasypus novemcinctus. Next base: position 40,027,087 of record NC_080683.1, on the reverse strand, counting down.
TTTAATCAACATAATTATTCAAATCTATAATTTCCAATATATCTAAGAACAGGAGGAGTCATGATGGTAAATTATCATAACCTTCCTGCTGCTTTACAAACATTTGCACAATAAATTAACAGATATATTTTCTATCTCTAATTTATAATCCCACGTTTTGCTTTTTTATTCTGTTACATACATTTACACAGTCTATAGTTGTAACGCAGTTTAAATCCTCTCAAATTCCATCTAAACTCATTTCTTAAGAAATGCTTTTTTATTAATAAAAAGTCATTACAGCATCCATGGTAGAAAAGTAAAAATATGTTAGACAGCTGGAGTACAGAACAGGCTTTCAGAAACTGGGATAAGCATATTTTTCAAGCCATTCGTGTCTTAGATTCAACTATATTTTAGATTCTAATTTATATACTTCCTAGAATTTAACGTGGCTATTCATTCAATCACTTAATATATTCGACCATGTATCATAAACTAGAATCCACATATATCAGTGAATAAGGCAACCTAATTGCTTCTTGGAGGTAGCAGTCTAGAATGGGGGACAAAATAACGTTGAGCAAATAACCACAAGTATATGTATGGTGAGTTCAATGAAAGAAATGGGCATGGGGTTCATAATCTGTGACCCTAGCCAGACAAAGAAGGCTTAGGACAGAGCAAGAGTAGGTAGTATTCAAGGCAGAACAAACAACACATGCAAGACTATGAGGCAGCAAAGATCCAGGTGCATTCTCAGCAACTAAAATGAGTTCCAGAAGACATGAGTGTGGAAAATTAAATAAAATAGTAAACACATATAAAATAGTAAAATAGTAAATAAGTAAAATGAGTTTAGTAAGATGAGGATACAGATAAAAAGATGGATAATTTATTATGAACAATGGAAAACAGGATTTTAAATTTTAGGAGTGATGTGGTCAATGATATAATCCTTGACAATTTTTGAAAATTTTCTTTAACTTTTATATCAGTATTACTCATTTCATAATCACATTTGACATCTATATTTTTATTACTGTGCTTTACTCACTCAAGTCCTACCACCTATCAGAGTCCCACATTAGACCACGTCAAGAAGGAGTAACTATCCCCAAATCCTGAAGACTGAGGAATGAATAAACATAAAGAGTGCATGTAACTATGAACCAATGTAGATTTATTATTATTCTAGTAATGGAAGAACTTGTAACACTGATATAAAGAAAGTGGTCACTAGAGGTTCTAAGGGGAGGGAGAGGGAAGAATAGGTTTAACAAGGGGCATTTTGGGGACACTGGAATTGTTCTTCATGATGTTGCAATGACAGGTACAGGCCATTATACCTTTTGTCAAAACCTAAAAAATTGTGTGGCACAAAGTATAAACCATAAAATAAACTATATAACATGGTTAGTAGCAATGACTCAATATACACCACACTCATGAAAGATGTTATTAATGGAGGAAAGTGTGGGAGAGGAAGGGGGTATATGGGAATCCCCTATACTTTTGACGTAACATTTATATAGTCTAAAACTTCTTTAAAAACTGAAAAAAAAAAAAAAAAAAAAAAGAGAGAGAGAGAGCGAGAATGAGAGGCTTTACAGGAGGCCCAATATACTGACCTCTAACATTTCCTTAAAACACCTTATTCTTAGCGGAACCCAAACTTGGATTTTCTCTCTCCCATATCATATTGCTTTAACTCTTTCAAGTTTAAGTTTCTTATTCTCCCAAATATTTTATTAAAAGGACAGCCAGCATCGTCTTCCTTCTTTCTTGTTGCCTCTAATTGGTAGATTAATCCATCTAACTAGATCGTCTGGTAGAGAGAAACCATCTAACTAATTTGCCTAGTAGCTTCCTTCTCCTTGAATGTCCTTGTCAACTGTTTAAATCTTCCTCTACCCATTTTTATTACCATCCTTCAATATTCCAGAGACTGCTCAATAGTCTTCAAAAATTTATTTTTCATGGACTCACTCCTCTTCTATATAAATACATATGGATGACCCTTTCAAAGTTACATGACATCAAATTCAATTTTTTCCCTATATTTTCTCCTTCTGTATATGCCCAAGACTTGAACCACATCATTATAAGAGGTAGAACTTCCTCTTGCCATAACATTTCATTTTTCATTAGAGAAGTTGTGGGTTTACAGAATATAATCATGGATAAAATACAGGATTCCTGTATACCACTCCACCAATAACTTTCACTGGTGTGGAACATTTGTTACAATCAATGATAGTACATTTTAATAACTGTACTATTAACTATAGTCAATGGTTTAACTTAGGGTTTACTGTTTAAGTAATGCAATTTCATAGATTCTTTAAAATTTTTTATTCTGTTATTGTATATACAAATTAATATTTACCCTTTTAATCACATGCAGATATATATTTGAATGCTGTTAATTATGTTCACAATGTTGTCCTACCATAACCACCAACCATTACCTAAGCATTTCCATTATTCCATATATTTTAAACCTGACTTCCCTTTCCCTATCCCCATACCAACCACTGGTAACTTATATTCTAGCATCTAACTCTAGGAGTTTGCTTATTCTAATTATTTCAAATAGTGAGATGACATAATTTTTCTCCTTTTCTGTCTGGAATATTTCACTCAACATGGTATCTTCAAAGTTCATTTATGTTGCTGCATGTATCAAGATCCCATTCCTTTTCACAGCTGAATAATATTCCATTGTATGTCTATACCACATTTTCTTTATCCATTCATTGGATGATGGGCATTTGGGTTGCTTCCATCTTTTGGCAATTGTGAATAATGCCACTATGAAAATTGGTGGTCATACATCTGTTGGGGTCTCTGCTTTCAATACTGGGGATATATACCTAGTAATGGGATTGACAGACTTATCTTTCTGAGGAACCAATAAGTTGTCTTCACATTGGCTACATCATTTTACATTGTCATCAGCAATGAATGAATGTTCTTACTCTGTCGAACATTTGCTATTTTCTGTTTTCTTTAATAGCAGTTAATATGCTAGATTTTTTCAAATAATTTTTTTTTTGCATAAATTGAGTTGATCATGTGATTTTTCCTTCATTCTGTTAATGCAGTTTATTAAATTAACTGATTTTCTTACACTGAACTAACCTTGCATATGAGGGAATACTCCTACTTGATCATAATATATAATTCTTTTTATATCCTATTGTATTCAGTTCGCTAATATTTTTTTGAGGATTTTCTATCTATATTCATGAGAGAATTTGGTCTATAGTATTCTTGAGGTATATTCATCTGGCTTTGGTATGAGGGTGATGTTGGGTCACAGAATGAAATAGAAATGTTCCCTCCTCTTCAATTTTTCAGAAGAGTATGAGTAGTATTGGAGTTAAGTCTTCTTGGAATGTTTGGTAGAATTTCCCTGTGAAGTCACCTGGTCATGGCTTTCTTCATTGGGAGACTTTTTAAAATTACTGATTCAAACTCTTTACTAGTTTTTGCTTTGTTTATATCTTCTATTTTCTTTTTAATCAATATAGGCAGTTTGAGTGTTTCTAAGGAATCATCCATTTTATCTTGGTTATCTAATTTATTGGTGTAAAGTTGTTCATAGCATCCTTTAAATATCCTTTTTATTTCAGGGGAGGCAGTGGTAATGTCTTCTTTTTAATTTTTGATTGTAGTCATTTGTGTCCTCTCTTTTTTTTTTTTTTTTTTTTTTTGTTGGTCAATTTTATTGATCTTTTCAAAGAACCAACTTGGGTTTTTTTTTATTCTATTTTTCTCTATTTCATTTATCTTGGCTTGAATCTTTATTATTTCCTTCTTTCTGCTTGCTCAGGGTTTAATTTGTTTGTCTTTGTCTAGTTCTTCCACTTTTGAAGTTTGGTCTCTGATTTGAGGTATTTCTTCTTTTCGAAAGTAAGCATTTAAAGGCATAAATTTCCCTCTCAGTACAGCCATTTCTGCATCCTGAAAGTTCTGGTGTGTTATGTATGTTTTCATTTTCATTTGCCTCAAGATATTTCCAAATTTCCCTTGTGATTTCTTCTTTAATCCATTGGTTATTAAACAGCATGTTGTTTAATTTTCATACATTTGCAAATTTTCCCTTTCTCTGTGTTTTGATATCTAGCTTCTTTTGATTGTGAGTGGAGAATACACATTGTATGATTTCTATATATTTGAATTTGCTATGACTTCTTTTGTGATCCATCATATATGCTATCCTGGAAAATGATCCATGTGCACTCAAGAGGAATGCATATTCTGACTTTGTTTGGTGCAGTGTTTGATATGTCTGTTAAGTCTAGTTGGTTGAGCACATCATTTGGATCCTTTACTTCTTTATTGATCTTCTGACTAGATCATCTATCCATTATTGTTAGTGGTGTATTAAAGCCTCCTACTATAATTGTAAAACCATCAATTTCTCCCTTCAAGTCTGTCAATATTTCCTTCATATATTTTGGAGCTCTGCTGTTTGGTGCATATATACTTACAACTGTTACGTCTTCTTGTTAAATTGTCCACTTAGCCATATATAATGAGGTCTTTTTTCCTCATAACAATTTTTCATGTAAGCCCCTTTTATCTGATATTAATACAGCTACCCCAGCTCTCTTTTAGTTACTAGTGTATGTTATGATTTTATCCCCATCCCTTCACTTTCAACCTTGAAGACTGCATATATTTGGGTCATGCTTCTTTATCCATTCTGCCCATCTCTGCCTTTTGACTGGAGTTTAATATATTTACATTTAAAGTCATTGCTGATAATGCAGGACTTTTTTCTGCCATTTTGTTATTTAGCCTTTTATGTCTTATACCTTTTTGTCCTTCAGTAATTCCATTTATACCCTCTTTTATTTTTATGTGATTTTTGTGTTGTACCAAATTGAGTGGTACAACTCAATTAGGAGTGAGTGCCTTCTCTGTCTTATCCGTTATATTTTTCATCTATTTTCCTTGTGGTTACCATCAGGTTAAACTATAACATCCTAAATATATAGTAATCTTATTTGGTTTGATACCAACTTTACCTCAATAGCATACACATAAACTTTTCCTATAGTCCTCTCTCCCCTCACCATTTTTGCTCCTTTTACCACTTATATCTTCATACATTGTATGTCCAAACCACAGGTATATCACTACTTTTTATGCATTCCCATTTTAGCACCTGTAGGAAGTAAATACACTACAATAATACTGGAATTTATAATTACCCAAATGATTACTTTTAACACAGGTCTTTATTTATGCCACTTTGAACCACACTCTGATGTCCTTTCCTTTCAATCTGAAGAACTCCCTTTAGCATCACTTGTAGGGCAGGTCTGAACTCTCTCAGCTTTTATTTATCTGGGAATGTCTTAAGTTCTCCCTTATTTTTGAAAGGAAGTCTCACCAGATATAAACTTCTTGGTTGGCAATTGTTTTCTTTCAGCACTTTAAGTATTTCATCCGAATGCTTTCTTTCTTCAGTAGTTTCAGATGAGAAATTGGCACTCGGTCTAATTGGGACTCCCTTGTACATAACACATTCCTTTTCTCTTTCAATTTTCAGAATTCTCTCCTTGTCCTTTGTCTTCAACAGTTTGATCAATATATGACAGGGTATACTTTTCTTCATGTTCATCCTGCATGGTGGTCTCTGGTTTTCTTGGATGTGCATATTCACATCTTTTGCTAAGTTAGGAAAGTTCTCTGCCATTATTTCTTTGAATATTCCTTCTGCCCTCTCTTTCTTTTCTTTCTATGACTCCCAAAATGTGTATATTGGTACACCTCATGTTGTCTCAGAAGTTTCTTAGGCTACTTTTGCTATTTATGATACTTTTATCTTTCAGCTCCTCAGCCAGATTCATTTCATCTATCTTGTCGAATTTACTAATTCTTTCTTCTGCTTGATCCTATCTGTTCTTTAAACCCTCCATGGAGCTTTTCTTTGTAGTTATTGTGATCTTCAACTCCAGTAGTGCAGTTTTGTTCCTTTGTAAAATTTCTATCTCTTTACTAAGATTCTTATACTTCTCATTCCTTGTTTTCCTGATATCATTTGGTTCTTTATCAGTATTTTCCTGAAAAAACTACTACTAATAACTAATAAACTTTTACTTTTTTCAAAGGATATCCCAAGTATTGGAAAACCACAGTCAAGTTAAAGTTGCAAGATGCTAGTATTTGAGTGGGAAGGCCTAAGTATGATTAGGGAGTAAGAACCTGACAGAATATATCTGTAGGTTCTCAGGGCTAAGAAAGGAAAAACAGTTAGCATTATGGATTATATCCTAATGTCACAGTTTGAAGACTTAGCCTATTGTAATTTTTGTATGACTAGTCTGTACAAGCCTTGACATCTGGAAATGCAGCTAAAATGTTATTAAATTAAAACCACATCACAAAAAATGAAATGTTCAATTTCACCCCATGTTGGAGAAGGTTGTAATACTTACTCCTTTCTATCTGTATTCAATACTCTTCCAACATATGACATCAGTGATAGTGTCTTCTTTCTCATATTTTAGTTTTTCCCCACGAGGAATTTGTCCTCATCCTGTTTTGCTAAACTATTTTCCACTAAAAAAACATTTCTATGAACTTTGCTTTATTTTCAAATTTCTGCTTTTACATATTTATGTAATTATGACTCCACCTTCTTCCAAGAAGGATTTGAGACAGTACTGTATTACCGAATAGAACTTCTTTGAAACTCTAAAGTAAAATTCTCATAAGGATAGCTGAGTAGTGGTTCTCAGAGTATGGTTCCAAGGTCAATAGAATCACCATTACCTGGAATGATGTTAGAAATACAGCCCCAGACCCAGGGAATAAGAAACTCCAGAGTTGGGACCCGGCCACCTAGTAACCTCTAGGTGATTTTGTTACTCAAAATGTGTGAGAATCATTAATAATTTTTCTTAACTCTAGCGTCACATTAAAAATACCTAGGAGTTTTTAAAAAAATACCCCTGCCCAGGACTCACCACAGAGTCCAACTATCTGGGTGGGAATCAAAGGTTCCACAAGGATTCTAACCCATGGTGAGGATGAAGACTCCCAGTCTCCTTCACAAGTATCTGGCTCCTAAACCTGACTCCAGTGCACATTCAGCTGAACACTCTATAAAGTTACCCTGAACTTATTTTTTTCCATTTCCTCTGATTATTCTCAGTCCTTATTACTCACCATCTCCTCAGTAGTATGCCACAATTTTAACAATGGCCACACAATATTCAGTTATGGGGTTTTATTTTCTTTAATCATTTCTAACTTTCAAATTTATGGCTTTTATAATCAGAAACAACTTTCTTTTTAAAACGGTTCAATACTAAAATCTTTTAAATAATTTCAACAAAAACTTTAAAGACTAGTAAATTGTTTAAATAACCAACCATTAATAATAAATAATTTTTTATCATTACAAGAAGTAATAATAAAATTATCAATTTATTCAAAATAAATTATAATCATGAGTAGATAATATACCCAAGTAGGTATATTACTTGCTTTTTTTTACCCCATTAGCAATAATATCATAGAAAAACAACAAAAATCTGAAAGCAATGAAATATATGTTTTTTTTTACATAGTCGCAATGTGATCTACATTGCTATAAATTATTTATATCCAAATACAATTCATTACTTTCTCATCCTTGAAATTAAAAGGCATGCTATATTGAAGATTAAATGTTTCATTGTTTGACTGTAAATGAAAATAGTTTGGTTTAGGCATATGTTAGTATTTTTAGAATAATCTAAAAAGTGTATGGAAATTATAAAACAGGAGTTTGAACATTAGTGATATATTATATTATTAGAAAATTCAAAAATTTTAGTTGAACTATATCATCTTTTAAATCATTTATCTCCTAAATTTTAAACTTTTTCAAAAAAGTATCAGTATTGTGGATTATATTCTAATGTTATAGTATAAATTTTAGGCTTTTATTTTCTTCAGTATCTTTTTCATATGACTAGTCTGCAATATTCTTGACATCTGGAAATGTAGCTTACATAATGCAACATTATAACTATACTATAGTTTATATTACTGTTTTAAAGGATGATGCATATATATTGTAAAAGAATCAAATAGAAATAAAAATTTAAATCATACCCTCATGTATTTAAGTTTTTTTAGAAATAAAGTACTATATACATATACATTTTTTAAATTTTTATTGAAGTATATCATTCATACATGAATACACATAAACAATAAGTACATAGTAAAGATTGGGAACTTACAAAATAAACATACATAACATCACACAGGGGTCTTATACATTATCTCTCCACCAACTCTTTGCATTGGTGTAAAACATTTGTTATAAACTATGCAAGAGTATCATCAAAATATTACTACCAACTATATTCCTTATATTACATTTGGAGTATTATTTTTCCTCCAACCCATACTATTTTTTCTTTAAATATATTTTTGTTACAGATATTGTGAACTTGCAAAACAATCATACAGATGTGTAGATTTCCCATACAACTCCACACCCTGGTGGAATATTTGTCATAGATTATGAGATAATATCATCAGACTATTACCACCAATCATGGTCCATAGCATATATATGGCACACTTTTTCCATACACCTCCATTATCAACACAGTATAGTTTGGCATTGGTGCAAAAATATTATAGTATTGCTGTTAACCACAGTCTATAGGTCACACTAATTGTAGTTTCCCCATGTTTCTCCATATTCCCATTACCCATTACCCAGCAATAGTGATGTACATCTGCTCTAGCTCACAGAAGACTCTCTTGCATTTGTACCCTTAACCACAATTCTCAAGCACCTCTGGGTTCACTGTGTTATTCATTCCCTAAATTATTCTTCAGCTTTCTTTTATTGACATTTACTTCCCCAGACTACCTTTTTCAGTCACAATCCCATTTATAAACCAGTTGCTACTCACTATAATGTGTTACTATCAACTCTATTCATCTCCACACTTTTACAGTCAAGTTAATTAAAACTTCTATGTACATTAAGCATCCATAGTTCTTTTCAACCATCCTCTTATCTCCTTATAACCTATACTCTAGGTTTCAATTCCATGTGTTTATTATTTGTATTTAGCTCACATTAATAAGACAACGCAATATATGTCCTTTTGTGTCTGACTTACTTTACTTAGTATTATTGTCTGGATTAAGATAAACAGGAAAACACTTTTCAAGAGAAAAGAAACATTAGTATATTTGTTTCTTTGGTGCTAAAACAAATACCAGGAGAGGGATTGACTTAACCAGAGGAATTTATTGGCATACGATTTCAGACACTAGATGGTTTGCATCCTCTCTGGGTTGGTGTCTTCTGGCTAGCTGGCAATCTTTGGGGCTACTTGGCTTTTCTGTCACATGCAATGCATATGGAAGTATCTTCTTTCTCTTCAGGGTTCCACTGACTTCCAACTTGTGGCTGCTCCCTGTGGCTTCCTCTCTGTGTCCAATTTCCTTTGTTTATAAGGACTTCAGCCATATTGGATCATGGTCTATCCTTATTCAGTTTGGGCACACCTTAACTAATAATATCTCCCAAGATCATATTTGCAAATGGGTTCTTCCATCTTTCATGTTTGTTCCCTGTAGTTTCTTAAATAACACATTTGACTTTCTTGGCTGTAGTTCAAGAAAAATCATTTAATTCCTTCTTGTTTTCTCCTGAAAGAAGCTTTTCCTTGCCTTTCTGAATAATTAAGTTTTTCCCTGCCTTTCTGAATGTAATTCTGAAAGCCTGTGATTGATCTATCAAAGCAAGTAGCAGTGTTAGAGAGCAGCACTAGAGATGTTAGCATTAGCATCAGGAATCAAAGCTAACTACAGATTTATGGCTAATTGAAAACAAGGATACTCATGTGTAAATGAAAGCTACATATAATTTAAAAGTCTCATTTAATCAATTAATTTCAGTGTCACCCACTACTATTTCTCCTTATAACTGAGTTGTTGAAAATTATGGCATTGACTCTCTTGTTACCTCATTTAGCTTCCTTCTTTCCTACTCAACCTGCAAGAGTGAACCCAGCAATGACCAATATCAAGAAATAAAATGGACAGAAATGAAAGAGGATGTTATAATTCATAGTTCTTAAGTATATGAAAGTCAATTGTGTGTGGATTTCTACCATGTGGATCACTTCAATATTTATTTGTCCATATTTTCTAATTATTTCTTCTGGCCCCATTGTGTCTGTGTCATCATCTATATTGTATTTTTGGTGTGTGTGCTATAATTCCATCCTAACATGCAAATTTCTGAAGGAAAGTGTCTTTATGAGTTTTTAGATTCTGTACAGCTTTACAGGCATTTAAAAATATTACACACTCAACAAAATATTACACCTCTTATGGAATTAATTTCATTCTGTCTCATGATGATTTATCAACCTCATGTTGATTCTAAAAATTCAAAGAATGGAAATGATGTGTGAGGTTACATGGCTAATAAATTTTATTACTTTTTAATATGCCTTTTAAATATGAATTTAAATTTGAATATAAGCATTTAGGTATTCACCTGGTTCAATTTTGGAAAGAACTCTGCTAGACACTGGAAATAAAAGACAGATAAGCAGGCTCTGTTTTCCAATATTTCACTATTCAGTGTTGGAAGCAGCAAGTAAACAGAATAAGATACAGCCTTATAAGATACAGTATGCTTTTGCTCAAGATTGTAAAGTTCTCTAAGGTAAAGGCAGTTTCTTATTCACCTCTATATTCCTAGAGCTAAAAAGATTGCTTTACTAGTTTATAACTTGACACAATAGATTTTTGGCTTCTAGAGCTAGGAGCTACACTGTAAGCATATAGAAAAATGTGTATTTGAAAATGGAGAATCAATAAAGCAAAGAAGAAAAGCCATTATCTGACTATGCTTCCTTCAGTCCAGCACTGATGTTAACTCTTTTGAAAAGTGCCACCATAATAACAACAGTAATTGCAACAACCATATAATAATAATTGAAACTTTGGTCCTGATTCCGTAAGTGGCCATCATGGGAAAGAGATTCTCAGGGATTCTGCCTGACCCCAAGCTGCCTCACTGCCTTTAGATGCCTGCCCTAGAGCATAAGAACCTATACAAAACTCAAGCCCAGATTTTTAGGAGCATAAGAAATTCCTTCAGGTTCTGCTCGGCCTGGTCATTTGAAATCCTCTTGCTCTGGCCTTTTACCCACAGTGTCCGCCATACTCTTAAGCACTAGTTTCCTGCCCTCTCTGCCTGATTCCTTCAGGCTGGTATGTATTTCTGCTTATCTGGAGGAGAGATCAAGTGGCATATAATTTCCTTAATATGATCAAGGCTGCTAAAGATATTAAGATATGGAAAGTCTTAAAATAAATTAAACCTGCTTTTCAATACCTAGATATTTATTTTTATGGCAAATTGAGCATTTAGAAAAGAACTTCATTTTAAGCCCAGGATTAGACTTTCCAAAGGCATCGTATTTTCCTGATTACTTTCTCAGAGACATTCCTGGTACTGACTTCCAATTTAGCATCAGTAACACCAGGAGCGCTAACAAGGCAAGGAGAATTTCACGGTAGCTCTGCCATCTAAGAGCACGTTACAGAGCAGGGCAACTAGGCAGGACTCCCCTGGGATATGATTAATACCACCCTGTAAACTCTGTTCTTTTTAACCTGATTACAATGTAAAAAACGTTTTTGCTAACTTACTAGTTTAATGTTTGTATTACATTATCACTTAAACCCTCCAAATTCTTTGCCTACATCAGAGAATCTTAGCTTAGTTTGTTACTTACAAGTGGGAAAGGGAGAGATATATGCAGAACTCTTAATAAAAAAAATTAATAGTTCCTCACAGATTTTTGGCTTGTGTAAGAAATTGTGATAATTTTACTGTCTGACTGGAAACCACACTCCTAAATTATAATTTACCCTTTTAGTTGAGATTGCATAGGTACATGGACCCTGAAGCCAACCTTCCTTGTTAAATGCTGGTTCTGCCTCTTGCTTTCTGCATGACCTTAGGTAACCTCTGTGGTGAGCTTCAGTTTCCTTATCTGTAAAACATGGCTAATATGATAGTAGTCACTATAACATAGGATGCTATCAAGAGCAGATGTATATATATATATACATGTGTGTGTTCAATTATATTATATATATATGCACAGACACATTTACAATGAGGAGAGAGAGAGAGAGTGTGTGTGTGTGTGTGTGTGTGTGTATAAAACCACTTAGAAGATTACCTGGTACATAGAGCTACACAAGTATTTATGTTTGTGTGTGTGTATTTGTAGGGTAAAATATTTTGTGAAGCAAATTAGATTCTTAGTGTGATCTGAATGCTTCAATGGGTGTGGAAAAGATTCCTTCATGGTTTCAGAAAGCACATTTTTTTTTGGTCCCACATTGGTAGATTGAGAGATGAGGTTTTGCAGTATCCAGAGTCTGCCAAGAACTTAATTTGCATACGTAAATCTAGATACAGAAAGATGTGTACTGCAACATTGTCAAATCTCATCTGGACATGTTGTGGAAAGTATGGCTTAGGGAGCTACTGAACATCAGTAAATATGTTATCAAGCTGCAAAGGAAATCAAAATGCACTTTAAAATGTCCATTTTGTGTACTGTCAATATTTTATTTTTCCAAGTACATAGCCTATCTTCTAGGAATTTCATTAATGTGTTAAACCATCAAGATGTCAATTTGAGTGAAACTTACAAGTAAAAACCAGTCTCATAGAAAACATAGAAAAATCAAGTCAAGTAAAATGCAGTAAAAATACCCAGATAAAATAAAACAGAAGAATTATATATGTATGATGTTTCTGACAAATAAATGTTTATTTTATTTTCTGAAACTATTAAAAGTTCAACATTTTCTGTGAAAGAATTCAGTTGGGCTCTGAGAATTGTTTTATGTCATCTGACTGACATGACAACCATTTTATTATCCAAAATGATTTGCTGTCAACTGGCTGGGTGCAGTAAACTGCAGTGCATTCACACAAATAACTTCTAGCATCAATTTTCTAGTTTTTCAGGTGATATTTGGACTTGCAAGGAATGCCCTGAAAACATAAAGCCCCAGTGTTCCATATGTAAGATAAATCTTAAGAGCTCTTTAAAATTAAATCAAGGAAGTCCCAGTGAAAGAAAAAAAAAATGTAGTGAATTCTTAGAATGATGAATGTCTTAATCCAAAAAGAGACCTTTCAAGAAAAAGGATATTAAATTATAATGTAACACCACAGATTTCTTGTTTTACATCTGCTGTAGTTGGTATTGTGCCCCCTCAAAAGATATATTGAAGGCCTAATCCCAAGTAACTCAGATTAGGACTTTTTATTTGGAAATATGGCCTTTACAGATAAAATTAGGCAAGTCAAGATGAGTGCCGGCTAGAGTAGGGTAGGCCTTTAATCCAATGACTAGTATCTTGATAAGAAGGGGAGAGGAGACAGAGAGACACAGTGGGGAAGAATGCCATGTAAGAAGACAGACACTCAGGGAAGAGAGCCATGTGATGGAGGCAGAGACCAAGCTATGATGCCACAATCCAAGTAATACCAAGGATTGCCAGCTACTGCCAGAAATGAGGAGACAGGCATGGAACAGATCCTTCCTGACAGACTAGAGAGGGAACATAGTCCTAAAACCGTGATTTCAGACTTCTGGTCTCCAGAACCATGAAACAACACATTTCTGGTACTTTGTTAAAGGAGCCTAGAGAAACTAAAACAATATCTTTTGCTTCTTGTCAAAATTTGATAGAATAATACTGAAAGTAATTTGAAAAGGGTGTTTAAATACAGTCATCAAGGAAGAGCATCCTATTGATCGTATCTTGGTGTAATTCTTCTGATAAAATTTGTAATTTCCCTAATTACATCCAATGGCATTTGTTTCTTAAACTGAAAAGATTCCTAATTTTTATTCAATTACAGAAAACAATAAGCCTAGAAAATAGTTCCAGTTATATTTGCCTTCTTTTGCATAGATAGAGGTTAGGAACTTTGCTTCAACAGTGTCAACCCAATTAATCAATACTTTGAAAACTTGGGCCCACAGAGCTAATAACTCTGAATACTTTCATTATAGAACTTTTTGAATGACAAAGCCGAGAGTGAACTATACATCAGAGATGACAAATTCAAATGCTTACCGAGGCCAGGACATGGCTATGGTAACAAGAGGATTTAGGGTAACCTAGGGAGAACATTCCTGTTTTTTTTAAGGCATTCAAATTTCAAAAGCTGTGTGTAATTAATCAAAAAAGTCTGCAAGGGTCTTCAAAAAACATCCAGTTTTAAATCCTGATGTAGTCCAATAACTTCACTTTGTTGATAGGGCTGAGGAACATATACTATGATATGTTCAGAGGCACATAGTTACGGGCAGAGTTGGACTCAAAATTACCCAATTTCCATCCTAGTACTATGTCTGCTCAATAATGTTCTATCTTTCAAAGCAATGCTTATAATTATATTCTAACTACATATATATAAACATTACAAACATATACCCACACACACACGTAATACAGTAGGTCTAACAAGAAAACATAGAAGTCCAGAATCTCACAAAACAGTAAATGAAAGCCAGACCTCAAAAGTTCCAGAGGCTATTTTTTTGACATCAAAATTTTTTATCTCCCATCTTCCATATATGGATATAATTGAACCCTCCAACAAAAGATTTTCCTTGGTCTGCCTACATGGCCCATCTAAATGCAGCTCAGCAATCTCAATTCCTGGGAGTTCAGCCTGAGCTTCAAGACAGATGGCAACAAACCATGCAGAACATTTCTGCAATGACACAGATCATTTGTTTTTCTCTGCATAGAAATGACCTCTATCTTTCTTTTCATGGAGTAATGGATAATGTACCAGACCAGGAGTCAGGAGACCAATCCCAGACTTGGTTTTGTGACTGACAATGTGCACATATTGAGCAAGACACTTAACCTTTGTTATTCTAATTTCCTCCTCTCTAAATTGAGTGGGCAGAGTAAAGTAATCTCTATAGTTCTGTGGAGATACACACACATACACATAATAAACACACCTTTGGATGAAGAAAGAATTCAGTCAGATGATAACAACAACAGCAAAAAGATATTGGAAGAAAAACTTCCTGGAATATAGTGTTTGCTAAAAAATTTTCACCACAACTAATCTAAAATAAATAGCAATTTTCTAAGACTTACCCAAAAACATACAATCTGTCTTGTCTCCACAAATATTATGGAAAAATTGATCATCAATAATATTAATAACTTCCCAGTTGACAAATTCAAAGGCCTTTTTCATAGTCTTTGTTTTTTGATGTCTTTTCTACAAAATTTAACACTGATGTTCATCCTCTTCCTTTATTTCCATCCTGACTATTTTGGCAACATTCTCCCTGGAATCTCTATTTCTTTAATTTAACTTAATTTAATTTAATTTAATTCAATTTTAGACTCTTGGATCCCTTTCCTCAACCCTTCCTTCAACTTCTGCCAAACATTCCCCTTTTGCACTGTGTTCTCTCCTAGTGCTGACTCATTCCCTCCCAGAATTAGAACTACCACCCTGTAGTTGCTGATGATTCACAAATCCTGATTTCCCACCCTAATCTGTCTCCTGAGATCAGAGAAGCCATTCTAACTGCTTCCTAAATGCTGCACAGACAGCTAAAAACCACCTTTTGTCTCAAAAGTTCTTTATCCCTCATTCTCCATGTCTCTCAAACTAAAATCTTGCAATCATCTTCAAATTCTTATTTTTCCTTATTTCTGACAACTAATTGATCTTCGATTTCTCTCCATTTGTGGTAAAAATATTGTTTGAATATACCACCTTCTTGGTAATACCACCTCTCTGCTTAATCCATATACATCTAACCCACCAAACCAACTACTATCAGAATTATCTTTCCAAATAAAAAATCTGATCATGTCATTCCCACTACTTTAAAACTCTAAGAATCAAAATTGCCTATGGAATAAAGCCTAAAATTCTCAATATATCCTCTAATATCTTTCAAATTATGGACTGAGCCCCCAAATTTATCTCCCATTTACAAACTCATAGAGGAAGACAGGTTTATTGTTTATGAAATGTGTGATGCCCTTGAATACTGCATCCTTGCTCTCTGGAATATCCCAGCCCCTTCTTCTTATTTTCTCTCTTTGCCAATATGACTAAAATTTATGCTTCAGAAGTTATGTGAAGGTTCTTTGGGTGATGAAGCAATAACACGGAGAGCCAGCCACCCAAGAATATATGAAAGGGCATCTTTATTAGATCAAAGTGTCTGTAGGAGAAGGGATAACAAGGGTTGTGGAGGGGCCCTGTTTTACCTAACCTAGGCTCCTACAAGGATCCGTGGAGGATAGGGTGAAGAGCCCGTGAGTGCTGGGCTTTTGCCTTTATTGTGGCACAGCGGGGAAGGGCAGGATTTTCCCCTGGATAATGGGGATTGGAGGTTTCAAACTATATGGCCCTTTGAAGAAGGTGAGGGCAGTTTCCTATCATGCAAGCCATCTGCAAGTACCTGACCTTCTAATAAAATGTGTGGTACTAAAGGGTAGAATGAGCCTTTAGAAAGGAAGTGGCAAGGGCCTTTCAGAGAAGCTAGGGGTCGCCTTCATCATCACAAACCATATAAAGTACAGACTTTACTAATTGCCATTATGCCCAGAACAGGGCTAACTGGGGTGGTGGTTTCGAAGGGAAACTTACGACTAGCCAGGCAGGATAATGAGGCCTAGTCATAAGTTTCCCTTCTAAGGGAAATATAATTTATTTCATGCCATTACAACTTATTCTTTAAGATGACCTCAAATGTCACCTTAACTATGAAGACTTGTTATGCTCCCCAAAGTGAGAGATGGCATCATTCCTCTGTCTCACAGTAGCACAGATACAAGGCCTGACAAATAGAAATGTATTTATGGAGATGACAGGTCAGATTAAACATTAAGACAGCTCTAGAAATTCTGGTATGTATGGTTGCTGCATGCAAACCTTAGTTATTATATTTGTAACTATCCTTCTGTCAAATGTACAGGCCATGTCTTGCGCTTACTTACATTTCTAGTACCTAATAATATGCTTAAGCTTTTTCTCGATGAATTAACTAAATGGTTCTTGGATTGCTTTTCCCAATGACAAAAGTTAAAAAAATAGAGGACAATGGAAAAAGCTCTTCATAAGAATTCATCAAGAAAATTATGTTTTTATAGACAACTCACTTTTGTTTCATATTTGCACTGGCTTGTTATATGTGATAGCCTGGATATGCCAGGATCATAACTATTAAGAACAAAGGGACAGTGAAAAACAAGGAGACATAAAAAGTCAGTAAGGATTCTCTTGTTTTGGCATATAGAGATTCAGATTAAATTTTATTTTTTTTCTCATTTCTAATACAAGGATTTTAAAGATATATTGTTAGTATCCATAAAATAGAAAAACTTATTCATGACCATAAACAAGGCTTTATCATATTAGATACTTCCTAGGACATAAACTATTGAGATTTAGAAAATTGACCTACAGGACAATAAACTATTGAGATTTAGAAAATTGACCTACAGTTGACCTGGTTTTTGACCATTCCCAAAAGTCAATAAAAGTCCATTGAACCTGTAATTTAATTTCACATTCTCCATGTTGCAATTAAACTCTGTTTCTAGTTAGAATTTTGGAGTCTGTGCAATAAATGAGGAATCAATATAGAAAACCTGGACTTCCTAATATGGTAACATGACATCTGTATCACTATAGAAAGTACTCATCAGGACTTCAGCATTTCCTGGACCAGTACATCATAAGCACCATACAAAATAAATATTAACTGGATAAAAACACCATTTCACCTAAGGCTGTTTCCTTAATACTTCATGTATACTTTTGTGAGAGACCCTACCATATCACACTAAAATTTGTTAACATTTGTCCTAACATGTAGGCCAAGGTTTCTCAACCTTGGCACAATTGATATTTTGTGCAGGGTATCTCTTTTACATTGGGCATCCGTCCTGTACATTGAAGAATGTTTAGCAACATCCCTACCCATCTCTAGATGACACTAGATGTCAATTCCCTATCCAATCCCAATGTGACAACTAAAACTGACTCCAAACATTGCCAGATGTCCCCTAGGGGGCAAAATCATCTCTGGTTGAGAACCAATGCTTTCAATGGTAAGCAGCTTGGTTTATACTTATTTATATGGTACTACATAGAACAGCATAGTTGAGTATTTAATATATATTTCCTGAAAAAAAATAGTGAGTACTAGTATTTGAAATTATATGGCATACTCTGTCTCAGCAGTCCTACAAATATATGTCTAAGCCATAAGGTATATCTCCAAGCAATAAGACCTGATGGAGGATGATCAAGACTCCCTACTCCTTGGAAAACTTACAGCATCTGAATTCCTTGTATATAGTAAATAGCATGATCTTTCATGAAAGGCAGAATGCAATTTGCAATCATTTTTCTTCAGTGATTATAGGCTCCTGGTGAATGTGGGAAATAAGATTGCCCTCTGTGAGTTTAAACTGTCAAATTGTCACCTAGTGGATCAGACAGAGATAATAAAAAGTCATCTTAAAGAGGCCAAATGTCTCCCCAGTTGGCAGACCTTGGCTGTAACTACACTAAATGTATTAACATCTGAAAAGAAAAGAAGTCCGTTAAAGGAGAGTTGCTAGAACCTGGGAAAACAGAATGGAAGATTACAGAAACAAATGGCGGGTTTAGTTAATCTAAGGATTGACTGCATGTAGCATATTTATTAGCTTTTCACAGGTCACAGTTTCATATCTCTTTTCATAAGTAAACTACATGGGAAGTCAAATTATCATAAGTTTGCTCGCTGAGCATGAAATCAGAACAAGAGAAACTGGATATATTATAAATGTTTAGTATCTTCAAACACTGCTATCTGAGTACAGCCAAATCCACTAAAAACTTCTCCAAAGGAATGCCACCATATGAGGTCCTTGGGGGAATCTCTGGGTCACTCTCCTAGACCACTATGCTCACAGAGGCTTTTCCCGTGCACATTTTTTCCTCCTTAGAATTTCTGCCATTTTTTTCTTTGCTTTTTTTTTTTTAAAGATTTATTTTTATTTATTTAATTCCCCTCCCCTCCCCGGTTGTCTGTTTTCTGTGTCTTTTTGCTGCGTCTTGTTTCTTTGTCCGCTTCTGTTGTCGTCAGCGGCACGGGAAGTTGTCACATTTCTGCATAAATATCACCAAATGTAATAACTGAATATATAGACAATACCAGGTCCTCACTCTACAATAAGACTTAGAGAAAAAGGAATTGATTAATATTTGAGTCTTCCACAGTATCTTATATTATGGGGTAATCTATAACCACATTGTTTTAAAAAAAATGAAGTGCTCTTGGAGAGTACACGTCAGCCTGACATGACCTCGACCACTACCAGTATGGGAAGCTTACAGAAGTAACATGAGGTTCAGTTAAAAAAAGGAGAGAAAGGGGTTAACATAGATTGTCATTATTCAAGGCAGTATAACCTTACCTTTTAAACTTCAGTGAAGTTTTGTGGCTCCCATGAATACTCAGGATCAATTTTTGAATCTCACATATAAATGAATGTTTATAGATTGAAGTAAAAACATGCATAGATTAAATAAATGCTGAACATAAAATATTTGGTAGGAAGTGATGATATTGTAACTCTGCTTGATAATTCAAAAAAATTACCTTGGTGATGATGTAAGCGCTGCTGCAGATGCAGACAAAAGGCGAAGACATCTTTTGCCGAAGTCAAAAGAATGAAGAAAACAATTTTTAAAAATGTGAATGAAAGAAAAAAAAATCAGTGTTTGTTAATAAATGTTACTATGTATCTACATTAATCAAAGATTAAAAGGATGTTTAATATACATTTCTAAATTTCATTCAAGTTGTCCTATTCTCCCCTCCACCATTTAAAGATCTTCGCATGGAAATGGAGAATTCACCTGTCAATAGGGTTTCCCACTTTTCAGGCACACAAACCTATTTAAAGTATGGCCTTCCTGTCCTATGGCAAGACAATTTAGAAGAGAACAGAGCACTTCATTTTAAATCTATCCATCTGTCTACCTAATCAATCAACTGGAACTATCACTGGAATACTGAATTGGAATGACAAGTTAGGTGGACATCTCACCTGTTTGGAGGAGCAGGAAACTCTCAGAAAGCTTGAACACCATATTAAAATGCCCAGTTTAGGCAAAGATCATTACCATTTTGCTAAAGTAGGCTTTGTCTACACAGGTTGGTAACACTGTGTGAAACAGAACTCTGTGAAAAAAAAATATTCTCTAAGTGTTTTATTGCTTATCAGATACTACAAGGTCATATCACAAAAGCTACCTCTCTTCAGCATATGAAGGCCAGGCAAATATTCCCAATGTGTGCAATGGGATTCTTATGAGAGTAGGGAGTGGTGGAAGCTGTGGGAAAGGGAAGATGTAAGGCACCAAAGAAGATAAGGATATTTCTTTACGTTCTTTTTAATTTTAGATACTATACTGGATAAAGGATGCACTTGGTTTTATAAATGGAAATAGGCTCAAGATTCTAACACACTAGTCTGTCACCTTGCGAAAAGAAACCATATTAACATAATCAATTAATCTCACTTGTAACTTTGATAGGTCATACTTCCTTTCCAGAGGTTACTGTGTGCAGTGTAAATCTCATTGAGTACTTGCCTCCTCAACATTTTTATTCAACTCTAATAAGGTTAAAAAAAAATCCTAGGATAGTCTTTTAGAAAAGCATAGTCATTAGGGAATATAGAGGTCTGAGGGTGGTTGTGGAGATTGGGGAAGGTATGTGAAGGATTTATGCCAGGCATATGATTCTGGGTTTTCTTAGTAATTGATATTAAAAGAAGCACCTCTCCTTACTGGGTCACAGTCTGGTTTAACAGCTTAGACACCCTCAAAATCAGCCTCCAGAATAACTGCTCCATTTGACCATAAGCTAAATAGGTCTCTATCCTGCCCCAGAGCAGGTTTATGGGTTTAAACAAATTTAAGTCTCATTGACTCATTGAATTTCACTTTCAAGAGCTGTAGAATTCTTATCCAGTAAATATGTTCATGTGTGCAAGGCAGTTAATGAAAGTTCAGTAAGCAAAGCAGAGCAACAATAATTACATAAGCAATTTGGGGAAACAGGAAAGCCATCCACTTCACTACCAGTGAAAATGCACTCCAAAGCCCCCAATCAGTCTCCTCTTCCCTTCTCTTTCCCTTCTTGCTACTCCATGCCTAACCCCAGCACATACTCATGCCTAATTTATGCGTGAATCTTTAGAGGTGTTTAAACATCTCTCTATTGCTTTCATCTTAGCACCATTTCTCTTTGTGTGGATGCCAATATCATTCATGCAAATGCTGAACAACAATAAAAAGAATGGTTTTGTGCTGCTTATATGTATTTCATGCAGACTCAGGAGAAATAATAAATGGAAATCTCGGGAGATGTTTTATATATGGAAGAATTTAGTACAATTTTTAGAATCTGTTTTGAAATTTTCACACCCACACCTTAGAATACTTACCAAAATACTAGGGATCACATCTCTCTCCAGAGGCATCAGATTTCTCTAATAGATTATATAACATGACAAATTAAATTAATTTATTCCTCCCTTTCTCTCTCATTGCATATTGTTTGTCCCTCTATACTTAATATAGACTGTCTTTAGTGAAATTATTTATAAATCAGTCTATTTTTTTCATCTATTTGCATTGTGAAATAAGGTAGCCAATAACTACAATAAAATTAAATAAGCTTTCTCAGTAGCACTAGTCAAATGTCAAATGCCTATAGCCACATGTGCTTAGTGGCCACTGAACTGGGCAGAAGAAAATAGAATACTTTCAATCATCACAGAAAATTCTATTGGACAGCACTGCATAATGAGTTAATCAAGGACAGGGACACAAAAACCAACTAAGGTAGGTTTGTCAACACAGTTTAAATATCCTATTTTGGTGTGATAAACATATTTAACAATCCTTCCTTTTTTCACCAACTAGTTTATATAACTTAGTATTAAATCTCTATAAGACATTCTGTTAAATGCTAATATTTAATTAATACAAAATACAGCACACATTCTAGGTCAGGAATTGGCAAACTTTAAGGAACCAGATGGTAAATATTTTAGAATTGAGAACCATATGTTTCTGTCACCACTGCTCTACTCAGCCATTATAGCACAAAAGCAACCTTAGACAATATGCAACAAATAGAATTGGCTGTATTCTCATAAAACATTATTTACAAAACAGGCAGTAGAACAGATTTTGCCAAAGACCACAATTTGCCAACCCATATTCTGGATGATAGATAAGCATTTACTTAATATGTAAAGAATTCTATGTAGAAACAAGATACACTATGATAAATGCTACAGTATGTTCAATGTCTCATGGAAACACAGGGCTCAAAGACACACTTTGACTGGGAAGTGGAAGATTTCCCAGAGGAAGTGAGATATAAAATGAGTTTTGAAAGATGAATATGATCTCAATAAGAAAATAAGGAGAGAAGGGAATTTCAACAAGAGAGAACAATTTAAGGAACCACAAAAAACTTAACAGCACAAGACTCATTCAATGTATCAGGGATAGATCATTATAACTGGAGCTGACAAATGCACCAAAACATGTATTAGTAGGAGAGTAATATATATTAGGATGTTCTTTCCTAACATCAACTAAAGGCAGTGTTTCTCTAAGTGGTCCATGGCTCAACTACATCATCTATGACATTTATTAAAATTTAGATTCCTAGGATCCAAATACCAGAGATTTCAATTCAGCAAATTTGTGGAAGGGCTTAGAAATCTCCATTTTAAATAAGAATTGCTACAATTCTGAGGCACATTAACATTTGAGAACCACTGACATAAACAGCTGGTAGACCATCAACTACATTCGTTTAATCTTTTTAAAAGCCTTAACATTTTGAATATTTAAAAAGATTTGAACAGTTAAGACAGGTTGACTAGTCTTAGAATTTTTTTTGAGCCTGTTTCTAGCCTCATCTATCCCCTCTTCAAGTAAGTTTCCAGATATTACCATACACTGTTTGAAGAGCTTTAAAGAAGTTCCTCCTCATTCAAATTTATTTCAATTCATTGGAAGTTTCACCATATAAATTCCAATGAATTCATCATTCAAAGATGAATTTTTATACTTCAGCTATTTACTTTTCAAGGCCTCAGTTTTGGAATGAAATACATATATCTTCTTTTAATTATTCTGACTCACATCCCTTTCCTCACATTTTTTTGATCAAATCAACTGTCCTATGGAATTTCTCCTTATTTGTGTATTGAGATATGACACTGACACTTTATTATTTTAAAAATCAGAGGAAAAAAATGAGTTTATCTGTAAATTATCATTAATATTGCTAGTGATTTAAGGACTTCTCTATTCTACAGAAGAACATCAAATTCTTGAAAATAAAAATATCTGGTTGTTTTCAGTCCTTTCCCAGTATGTGAGCTCTCTTGGAGTCAGTAGCTATGAGTAAAATCTTTTCTTCCTAAATGCATTACCTTGTTCTTATCTACACTTAAACTCATTTGCTTTTTTTACCCATTCAGGAAGGCTTTCTATATAGTTAATTTTACTTTCATGATTCTAGATAACCAAGACATTAGTAGAACAAAATTTGTTATGGTGTAGTATTCCAAATATATGTAATTTTAATACTAAGGATTTCACTGAGTGGAGATATTAGCATCTATAATGGGGCTCTAAATGTGGAATTATTATAAAATGCTATTAATTATGTTTTGCTATAAGAATCTACTTAAGAGCTGTGCATCATTAACAATTAAAGCTGTTGATATGGCAGAAGCAAAAATTTCCCTTAAGATTTTCCTTTATTGAAAGGCTTGTCAAGGTAAATTGAAGAAATTTACTTCTAAATATGTTATAAAATAGTGGCACTTTTTGGTAAAGAGGGCTCACTTCAAAGAAGACATCCTTGGGTAGCACTTCAACACTGCTGAATATCCTAGGTGGAAAGACAAGCACCTAAGTATGAATGAAATGAAGAAATGAAATGAAATGAAATGAAGAAAACCAGTTTTATCACAAGGTCTCTTCACAGAATAAAGAACATGAGAAAAATTGATAAATAAAGAAAAATATCTTAATTTCAAATTTACAGACTCAGATCACTTCCACGAGTCAGGGCTTATCTCTAAGGAACAGTAGAGTGAGTTACTTTGCTTAGATACAGACTATTTACAAATCTCAAATATGCCAGCAGGCTTGCTAGTAAAAGTTAAGAGCAATAATAAACTGGAAAAGTTTCACAACTGGTTCTACCAGGGCAAGGGGATAAGGGGATAAAGCTAGAGAAAGTTCTTATTTGTAGAGTTTCCCAATTTCTATGGTACAAATCCTCTCATCATGGCCAATATAAAACTACCAAATGGATTTCACTGAGAGTGGAGTTGGAAAGAAATTGGGAGTTAGTATAACCTGACTAGAAAGAGACCAAAATAAGCTATGATAAAATTTTAATATATACAAATACATATGAAAAATAAAATCTGTACTACATGACCAGTAAAACATGGGTCCATTATTTTAGGAGAATCTTACTATCTTCAGGCTTCTTTGTGAGCAGAGGCATTCTAATAAATCTTCCCAACTAGAGTTTATATAATTCCTAGAAACAAAAATATATCTCCACACAAATTGAGCAAGTAAAAATCTACCCTATAGTTTAACTGAAGCAGACAAAAGTATCAACTGCAGGTATTGCCAAGGCTTTTACATGGAAGTACGGTGTGATCACCAGAACAAAAGCACTTATTTCAAAATCTGAAAACCTTGGATTTGAATACTCAATTTGCCAACTTTGATCTATATAACCTTGGATAACACATTTGACCTATCTGAACCTCATTTTCATTTTTTGCTTACTCTAGATAGCAATACTCTCTTAGTTTAACTGAGGTATCACATGATGGGTTGGTCTAAACAGTAAGAATTTATTGGCTCACAGTTTTGAGTTCAGGAGAAGTTCAAAACTGAGGTGTCAGCAAGGCAATCATTTCCCCCAAGTTCTGTAAATTCTGGGGCTGGGTGCTGGCTGCGAGTAATCCTTGGAGTTCCTTGGTTTGTATCACTGCCTTCAGTCACATGGCAACATCCTTTCTTTTTTATTCTGGGTTCTATTGACTTTTGGCTTCTTGCTCCTTCCTGTAGCTTTCTCATACTCTGTTTTCTGGTTTCTTATTCTTTTTCTTGTAGATGGTATTTAGATGGCTCATATTTTTTTAATATGATTCTGTCTTTTGATTGGAAAATTCAATCTACTCATCCAATATTATTGCTGTAAAGATATTACTGTCTTGATTATTTTACCCTTTGGCTATCCATTGTCATATCTTACTATTGTCTGTCTTTTTACCCTCTAATTTATCCTTGCTAATAATCTTCTTTTCTATACTCTTCTCCAAATCCTTTGCCCTTGTTTTTTTCCTTTCAAGCTGTAGCACTCCCATTAATATCTCTTGTAAATCAGGTCTTTTAGTAACATATTCTCTCTGTTTTTGTTTGTCTGTGAAGACTTTGAACTCATCCCCATTTTTGAAGGACAGTTTTTCCTGGTAAATAATTGTTTGTTGGCAGTTTTTCTCTTTCAGTACCTTAACTATATCATACCACTTTCTTCTCTCCTCCATGGTTTCTAATAACAGATCAGCACTTAGTCTTATTGAGGTTCCTTTGTATGGGATGCATTGCTTTTTCACTTACTGCTTTCAGAATCCTCTCTTTATTTCTGATATTTGTCATTCTGAATACTAGAAGTCTCTAGTAGGTCTATTCAGATTTATTCTCTTTGGGGTATATTGTCCTTCTTGGATATTGATGTTTATGTCTTTCATAAGCATTAGGAAGTTTTGGTCATTAATTCCTCAAAAATTCTTTCTGTCCCTTCTCCGGTTTCTTCCCCTTCTGGGACACTGATAACACATATGTTTGTGCATTTCACATTGTCATTCAATTCCCTGAGACTCTGTTCTAATTTTCCACTCTTTTCTCTTTCTGTTCTCCAGTCTTTTCCAGTTCAGATGCTCTGTTTTCAAAATCACTAATTGTGTCTTCAAGCAATTCAAATCTGCTCTTATGTGCCTCTAATGTATTTTTAATCTCATTCAGTGTGTCTTTCATTCCCATAAGATATGTTATTTTCTTAGTATGCTTTCAAAGTGTTCTTTATGTTCACGCAGAGTCTTCATATATCCTTTATCTCTTTACATATTTTCCTTCAACTGCACCAATTGATTTAGGAGATTTGTGTAATTATCATTGATTAGTTGTCTTAAATCCTGTGTCTTATCAGGATTTTTGGTTGGCTCCATTGATGGGTCATATCTTCTTGTTTCTAAGTATGGCTTGTAATTTTTTGCTGATGTCTAGGCATCTGAAACATCTGAAAATGTTGGTGAATTTACTCTGAAGGTCAATTTCTCTCTCTTGTCTAGTGGTTTTGTTTAACGATTCTTCTTTGATTTTTGGTTCAACTTATTTTGTCTTTAAATTTTTCAGCTTAAATTATTAAAATGAGACCAAGAACTCACTAACAGGGCTTAGATCCTCCCAGGAGTTTGGGACAAGAGAGACTTAAAAGCAGTTTTTCACCTTGCAGTTGCCCAACTGGTCAGCAGATGGCACTTGTTGGCAAGGCTTTCCATAGAGGTATATCTTTCAACCTCCACTTGCCAGTGATTCTGGTCTGACCAGAGCAGAAATTCAAAGCAGGCTCTGCTAGCCAAATTCACTGAAGAGAACCCACTCTCCGCCCTCCTCTATGCCCTCTCTCTTTCCGGGGAGGAAGACATCTGTTCTCTCAGTTGGCTGTCGTGAGCCAAGGGTTTTATCCAGGCTGTTCTCCTTGAAAATAGGGGGATGGGTGCCATTTTCAGCGGTGGGCCTAGGTTTTGATTTTGGCTTCTTTATCTCTCTGTCCCTCCCTCCCCTGGGGATTTTGCAACACTCTCCTGGTCTGAAGCTCCCCACAGCATGTCCCTGGGACAACTTTTTGCTCTTCCTCTGTTGTTTTTATAAAGGTGTTGAGCTCTGCATACCTATTTTGAAGCCATCTTCCCAGAAATATGTATTTCTTTTTTTAAGACCTTCAATAAGATGATAAAGACCCAATCTCAGTTAAATGGGCCACACCTTAACTAAAAATAATATCTTCAAGAGGTCCTGTTAATAGGTTCACACCCACATCAATGTGAATTAAGATTAAGAACATGTTTAAATTGGGGTACATAATTCAATTTATCACAAATACCAACCCTGCTGGGATAATATAAGTTAAATGCTTGGCACTTAGTAGGAGTTCATAGAGATTAAAATCCTAAACTCTCAACATTGTCCTCGCAGATATACTATACCAACATGCACGTCATGAAAAAGTATAGTTGATCCTGCTGGCTGTCAATCCAGTGGTGAATGCTCTTTTTTTTTTTATTAGAGACGTTGTGAGTTTATTAAACAATCATGCATAAAATACAGGATTAGGATTCCTGTACACCATGTCACCACCAATATTTTGCGTTGGTAGAGATCATTTGTTACAATTGATAGCACATTTTTTATAACTGTACTTTTTTAAAACAGTAATTACCTTTGCTACAATTGATAAAAGATTATTAAAATAGTTCTATTGTTTATTATATATATATTAGGGGCATTTTTCCTATATACTACCCTGTTATTACTACCTTGTATTAGTATCATACATTTGTTATAATCCATGAAAGAACATTCTTATACTTGTACTATCAACTATAGTCCATCATTTACAATAGGGCTCACTGTATTGTGAAGTTCTATGTTTTATCTTTTAATTTTGATTCTAGTAATATAAGCATCCTAAAATTTCCTCTTTTAACTTCATTCACCTATACAGTTCAGTGCTATTGATTATACTCACAATAATTTGCTACTATCACCACCATCCTTTTCCAAACCTTTACCATCAGACAAGTTAAGCATCAACTCCCCATTCTCTAACTCCAGTCTATCACCTGGTAACCCATATTTTAGATTCTAACTCAATGAGTTTGCTTATTATAATTAATGCATAACAATAAGCTTATATAATATTTGTCCTTTTTTATCTGATTTATTTCACTCAACATCATGTCCTCAAGGTTCATTCCTGTTGTTGCATGAATCAGGACTTCATTCCTCTATATGGCTGAATAATATTCCATTGCACATAGATACCACAGTTTGTTTATCCATTCATTGGTTGATAGACACTTAGGCTGTTTCCATCTTTTGGTAACTGTGGATAATGCCACCATTAACACTGGTGTGAAAATACCTGTTTGAGTCCCTGCTTTCAATTCTTTTGGGTATATACCTAGTAGCAGGATTGCCAGATCATATGTTAATTCTATAATTTGCTTCCCGAGGAACTGCCAAATGGCCTTCCACAGCAGCTGCACCATTTTACATTCCCACCAGCAATGAATGTTCCTATTTCTCCACATCATCTCCAACACTTGTAGTTTTGTTTGCTTTTTTTTTAATAGCAGCAATTATAATGGGTATGAAATGGTATCCTATTGTGATTTTGATTTGTATTCCCCTAATAGCTAGTGATGAGCATCTTTTCATATGCTTTTTAGCAATTTGTATTTCCTGTTTGGAGAAATGACTACTCAAGTCTTTTGCCCATTTTTTAATTGTGTTGTTTATCTTGTTGTGTTGTAGGATTTCTTTATATATTCTGGATCTTAAACTTTATCAGATATGTGGTTTCCAAATATTTTCTTCCATTGAATAGGCTGTCTTTCCACTTTCTTAACAAAGTCCTTTAATGTACCTTAACTTTGGATACCTCCCTGAGTGAAAAACACAGTTTCCTTTTTTTTATTACACCATTTTTGTTTGATGATTTTCTGTTACTTGTAGCCACTTGTGTCCAAATTAATAGCAATGGAAATAAAATGACTGATTTGCAGGTCACGATAAGAATTGATCAAGACTATGTTTTCTTTCTCTTGACTGGCTACCAGCTTACCTCTCTTGGACCCCTATCCCTGGTCCTGATGACCTTAAAACTAATCTTGCAGCTGTGGGACTACAGAAAAAAACAACTCAGAACTGCAGAAAAGAATAAAGTAAAATAAGGAGAAAGGACAACTTCAGATCCTAACTTTTATAAATATCAATCTCACCCTATCTCTCCCCTTCCTTCACCCTCTCACCCTAGCTACCCAGGTTCAGAGACTAATTCCTTATTTCCTGTGTCACTTTACAAACTCCTGGTAGCCTAATTACCACAAAAGAAAACATTCTGAACCATGTGGTCCTATTTGCAATTTAAGAAAATACCTCAGCCTTCTCAGGGGAATCAAAATATCCTAATTGCACCTCAGTATATCACTCACCCACCCCAGTATTGATCCCTTACCTCCCTCCAGGGCTTTTTCTCCAACCCACTCCCAGTCCTTAAAATGTCAATCATCCTTTGTTTCAAGGGAGTTGGGTTCTAATCTCTCCACCCTGTTATAGCATTCCTGGGGCAAAGTCTTCCTTGCTTGTTTAACACTGGTGTGGTTTTTTCTTTGACAGAATTAATATTATAAATGTAAAGTTCCTGACAAAAGGCATAAAAGAAAGCACGCATTTCAAAATAATTATTTCCTTCATGGAAAATCTGTGGGATCATAATCTATGTAATAAGAAAACCTTAGCTCCAGTGCAGGCTGAACTACATGTCTGTGGGAAAGTTATTAACTTTTCCAAACCTCAGTTGTTCATTTGTTAAAAAGAAACTAATATTACCCACTGTAAAATACTAGTGTGAGGAATAAGCAAGAAAAATTAAGGGAAAAGATCTCACAGATAATTGGTGCTTAATAAATATCAGTGGACTTTTTCTTCTTCACAAGCCCCTAAAATAGGAAGGGTATAGCGACAAGATGTATGTTGAAGAATCTGCAGTGGTATCAGCTGAATGGAACTAGAGGCTTATAGAAACTATTACATGCATCAAGTCTCTGATGCAATTTTAAGTCATAGAACTGTAATGGTTAGTAATATTAAAGTACTTTCCAATTATTTTCTTATCAGGCTACAATTTTGCCTACGACCTAAATATATGCTGTGAAGGAAATAGTCTCAAGGTCTTTTATGCCAATTCTTTAACATAAAACTTCAATGATGATAAAGATAAATTACATCTATTGAACATTTATTTTGGATCAGGCAATGTGTTAATTCACTTTGCATACATTAGCTCATTTGATTACCCCCCACAAGCTCAAAGGTGACATGGGTCATATTAATTTTATTTTACAGATAAGAATACTAAATCTTTATTCAATCTTTCTTAAGTCATTCTCCAGAGATCACAAAGCTGGAAGTGTCAGGAAAGAAACAGGAATTTAGATCTTATCCCAAATCTATACTTTTTAAAACTTTACTACGTTAATATAGAAGACATTTTAAGAAAAAAATGTTTTTCTTTTAAATGACTCATTTTACTTCCAAGACATACTATATGTCATCAAAGTATTAAATTCATTCCTCCACAAGCCTGCTGTTTTATAAACTCTTGAGTATTTCCCTTTTTTATCTGCATTACCTGAACATTCTAAGTTGTAATCACTTTCACCACAATTTTCCAACATGACATTTGTATGTGGTACACAAAGCATTCAATCAAGCTGTTTTTTTCTACCTCATCTGCATTTTTCATCATTATTTTCCAGATTGGCTATTACATAAAATAAATAAATGGGCCTAAGTGGGGTTAGCGCACACCTGCACATCAACAATCCCACTACCACCATATGGTGATAAAAGTTTTGTAAACACTGACAACAGTGCCATATGACTTGAGCAGAAAGAAAAATACCATTTGTAAAATAACCTTTTGACAAAAAAAATCTTTGCATTATTGAAAATCTACTGAGCATTGTTTAGATATGTTCCCTCTCATATATGTTTGGTTTTTGGAATTAAAGATGTTGCTCAGGTTATCAACAGACAATACTGCTAAAAGCTCCACAAAGCTTGAAAATAATGAATGATTAACAGTTATTTTCTCTTTTTCCTGTAATTCAAAAGATTGTACCACAAACTACCAAAGAGCTCAACTATTTTACAGAAATCCTCAATCAATTTCCAGTTTAAATTTTATAAGTAAAAATAACTGTACAAAGTGCTTAGATTTTTGACAAAAAAATTGTATTTAAAACATCAGCTAGCACGCATTTACTGACCTTTTAATGAATAGAAATATTCTAAATTTTTCTGTCTATATGTGCTATATATACCTGTTTTAGAGGGATAATATGTAAATATTATATAAACAATCAATAATATAAATACTAGTTAATTAAATTAGTATAATATAAATTTAATAATAAATATCAGTACTTGCATACTAATTATATATCAATAAATATATGGATAGATGATCAATCAATAGATGACAGAGAGAGCAGGCAGATAAACAGGCAGACAACTTCCTAGTTGAAAAAATAAAAATTTAATTTGAACTTAGAAATAGAGAGATATGTGAATAACTGAAAAAAGAGGAGCTGGCTTTTGCTACTCTTGGAAAATTCTGTCTGAAGAAAATATACTGGACAAGGAAGTTATAGAGGCAAAGAGAAGGCAATCTGTGTTAACAAGGATGGTAGCAACAGAGAAGGCATAATGGGAAATGAAAGAAGTGAAGTTTGACAAAGTTAATGAAAAAGTTGAAGTAGAATTCAGTAATGTCCATATGATTCTTAAGCAACAGATAGTCACTGAGAGAGACAGAGCGAGAGGAAGAATTTCTGAGTAAGAAAGAGAAAAAATGAGAGGCAGATACAGAGACAGAGAACAAGACTTAGTGAACAGTATGGTTCCAATGGTCATACTGGGAATGATTTTGCTCTTATATAAAATATTCCAAAGAATCCAAAAGCATGACCTTGAGGAAACCAGTAAATAAGTAAATGGGAATCTCCAGATAGGAGGTAAGCAATGTGTTTGCAGTGAGAGCAGGCAAATGAATCGTAGGGACTCTTTTTATCTAATTCAGAATAACAACATTCTCTGAACGATTTACTCACAAAAGTTGATAAAGGAAAAGTGACTAATCCATTTACTTCTGTGCCTTTTTCTTCCCATCAAGGAGCCATTTGCTTATTGTCCATACCATTTGTTATCCCTAATTAGACTGTGAACCTGAGTTTCATTTGAAAAACAAGGCTGAGAAGTTAGAAATATATGCTGATTCAAAGTATAACCTTCGGGTATTTTAGTAAAAGTCAGCCTTAATAATCTAGAAAAAAATAAAAAGAATATAGCTTTCTTTCTGCCAGTATTGAATATCAAAAAGGCATTTATAATGAACTGACCAACATCTTTAAAGTTCCAAAATGAATTTCTAAACAAAAAAAATGTTCCTTCATTCATTAGCAATACTATCAGTAATCAATAAGTTAAGATTTGTTTTTAAAATATCAAAACTTTGAACTCTAAAGATTAAAGCCGGCAAGCTACTTCCAGGGAAAAAAGGATTCTTCTTAACTGTTATCGACTGAGTATTCTAAATTGTAGTGATAGAATTTGAGAATGTTTATCATCCAAATTAATGGTAAAAAGCAAAATTCATTCAGGTTGGCCTAAACATACAAGGTCATTATTTACTGAACTGTTCTCTCATATTTTTTTCTCTATTTTCTACACATTGCTCCTATATTCTCTTTCTCTTTATCCCCCCTTTTCCACAAGATTCTTTCTCTTAATATGCTCTCATTTTTATCCATATATTCTTTCTCTCCTGATTTGTTAAAATAAGGCTAATATTATATGAATGTAGATTCCTAGTGATTTTGACAAGGTAAGCATAAATTATGCTAGAGGCAAAAATTCACATTTGCATTCTAGTGTTAGAAGCAGAGCTATTAAAATGAAAAAATATGGGTTTAAAATGAATTTGAAATAGTATATTAAAATGACTGTGGTGCAGAGCAAGACCAAAATTGCTCATATAGTTACGCCCTTTGCCTTCTCATTCATAGTCACCAAAAATTGCTGCCTTCTTATTTATGAAAGGATTTTTATCTCTGCGGAACTCAGATAAGTTGCAAACTGATGATGTTCCACATAAATTAAGCCTCTGTTTCATAAAAATGTTAGTGTACTTTGGAAGTTAATAAATTTATTAATATTTTCTGCTTCAGTCATTATTTTCAAAGTCCTAATTCTTAAGAACATTTACTTCAGAGTTATTTTTTTATTCCATAACATAGTATTTCAAACTATATATTAAGAACAGACAGGATTTTAAGATGCAGTCACATTGAAATTGTGTGTTCTCCACAAAATACTTTCCCCTAACAGCAACTCCTCCCCATTTTACCTCATTATTTAAGGTATTTTCATAGCCACAGTTCTCAAGAAATTTTTCTGCTTATTAGGCTTAACCTACCAATGGGAGGACATATGTTTC
The DNA here is from genome assembly GCF_030445035.2 of Dasypus novemcinctus. NCBI lineage: Eukaryota > Metazoa > Chordata > Mammalia > Cingulata > Dasypodidae > Dasypus > Dasypus novemcinctus. The sequence continues at coordinate 39,993,557 of NC_080683.1, read as the reverse complement.
TTTGGGTCTTGTACAGATATAAGTTGTGCTGGTGACTGAAGCCATGAGTGTGAATGAATCAATCAAAAAGTCTATACAGACTGAAAAGTTAAGTGGGCCAGCAAGCACTCTCTGGAAAGGACGTGATCAGAACAGATGCAGCTGTCACTTTTCCTGGGCTTAAAATCTCAACAGCTTTTCTGGACAAGCTGACTCCCCGCACAGCACACCCCTCAGATAGGAACCAGATGCTGCGAGGGGACTACTAATGAAGAAATACAAAATAGGCCCAGTTGGGGGGAGTATTAGAAAGCATACTTAGGCCCCATTCTTTTTGAATTAAGGCTTCTTAAAACTGTGGCTCATATTTACAAATTTTCTGTCATTTTCCACAACTCTTTGTTATACGCTACTTTTATAAATTCTGTTCGATTGCCTATGAGTAGTAGCCATAAAAACTCATTCAAAATAGAAATCCTTTTTTGTGCTATTTTGGAAAATTGCATTGTAAAGGAAGAAGAAGAGGGATTGGAAGAATTTACAAATAGTTTACCAGTGTTCTAGAGGAAAAAGGAATCCAAGACAAAGAAAATGTCATATAGTCGTACAAGAGAAAAAGACAAGCAGGTAACATCCTTTGCAGGAGTAAAGAAATAAGGTCTTGAGTTGTGGGTCTGGAGTGGAGAAAGGCAAAGATACAATCGTCCTTGTTCCATGGGAGCAGATACCTGGCAAGAAGAGATCTGGCCTGACTAGGAAAACAAAGACTGTATAGGCATGTCATGGAGAACATTGGGGTTATTTTCACAGCAGAACCTGAGGGAAGAAAGGGATAAAGGGAGCTGGATTAGTTAACTTTCCATAACCCAAGTCTTTGGATCATTTCAAGAAATGAAGGAGAAGGAAGAAGGCCCCTCCCCATCCTACCCCCACCCGCAAAAATAAGCCACTGTGGGAAGTAAGCCCTGGTGGAGATTTAAAACTATCAAGGAACATCTCCAGGAGTTTGAATTCTATGGAAACTAGCCAGCTGAACTAAGGTAAGGAAATGAAGGGAAACATTGAGTTAATAGTTAACCCCAAGCCTAAGACTCTGAAACTATGTCAAAAGCCAGAACTGCCCCGTATTCATCACAGGTTTCTGCAGAGGGATCCTCTTGAAAAAGGGCAGAGTGGGATGCCTCTGCTCCCTGCAGGGACCAGGGAGGTGTACTTGTTCTGTTTCCAATTTATCCCCTAAAGGTCCTTGCAGCATGTGAGAAGAAGGGTATGCCTTAAACAAGAAATACTATAATATAGTACAGATGAAAGAAACTGAAGTTGATTCTTTAAAGTTTCAGCAAAAGCACATCAGCACCAGATAAGCCCAAATAACAGATGGCAGCAGTCATTGAGGAATGCCAACCTCAATACAAAAGTCCATGATGAGGTCAGGCGCAGAAGACTGAAAACCACCCAGAGTAAAAGTTGCAGCAGTACAGGTGGGGCTTGGAGGCAGAGGGCAAGAAAGTGGAAACCCATCACAGGAGCAGAAGGATTTAGTAACATTCAAAGAGAATCAGGGGAAAAAAGAGGCTTCCAGGGAATGTGTTTTCCCTGATTCTTCTGTTAAATGCAGGTTAAAGATTATATTCAGAACCTTTTACATAAAAAGTACCTACATATTTTATTAAATTCTTCTCCTAGTTTCCACCCTGCAGTCCCTTGTTGCCTCCTGATTGGTGTGGGGGAGCTCAGAGAATGAGCTCTGGAGCAATTTACCGTCTACTTTATAGCTGCATGACCTCAGGTAGGCTACTCTACTACCAGTGCTGCTGATTTTTGCTTAGAAAATGTGAATAATACAGGAACCCATTTTACACGTTTGTTGTGAGAACTGAGAGACATCTTTCAAGGCAATAAGCACAGTGTATGGCACCCAGTAAATACTCAATAAGTGTTAGCTGAACATTATTATTATTATTATCATCATCATCATTATTTAATGTTATTAAAGTAAGATTTAAAAATAAAGCAAAGGGAAGCCGATGTAGCTTTAGTGGTTGAGTGCTTGCCACCCATGTACAAAGATGCTGGGTTCAATCTCCGGCACTTCTTTACAAAAAAAAAGGGAAGAGAGGAGCAATAAGGAATGATGTGGGCAAAGAATAAAAAGAGGGGCAAGCAAGAACATAGCTATTTCTGCTTCTTAAGAAATCAAAAAGTATAATGATCTTCACCAAAGAAGGAATCAATCCATCTAAAGTTGTTCTTCAAGAGAAATATTTTGTCATTTTTATAAACAGAAATTTCCTTGTATATATAGTTTGACACAAAAAATGTATCCAAGTTTAATATTTTAATATAGGAGCTATGTCCTTTAGGAAATCATATTCCAACCCACCCACCACCCTCCCACTCCCCAAAAAAAGAGAACCGTACTATCAGTACAGCCATGCATACATCTAACCACATCTACAGGCTCAGTACCTCTAGCTGAAATGTTCAAGGACATTTTTAAATACTGGAAGTTTCTGAAGCTTAAGGAAGCTAATAAAAAGCCCACTGATTCCACAAGCAAATCCATTAGTGAAAAAACGTGCACTTAGTATTCTGGTAATCTTATTGTTATGTTAAATTATTTTCTTAAATCTGATACATTTTTGTATGGGATGAAAGCATCACGTCATATAATTATCATAATTTCTGGAAAGTTAAATTCATTTGAAATAGTATGATAGAGCTTAGTACACATTTTACCTCTTGTAAAAAGCATTAGAATACAATTAGTATGCAGTACTCTATCTCAACTGGAAAGGAAAGAAATCAGTGTGACCAATAGAAATGTTATTTCCTATTAACTAGCTCAAACAACAGCAGGTCTAAAGTATTTGCATCTCATTTTGGATTTAATTATTGCAATAACATCTCATTTTCTTCAAGGTATTACAATTATCTTCTGTTTTAAATTGAAAGGTATTTTAGAATGAATGCAGTTAATGAAGCAAAAGGTTCAAAATGTCCAGAGCACTGAGCTTTAAAGTAGAACAACCTACGTTTTAAACAACCCTTAGCCAAAGAGTGCATGTGAAATGTATTTCCTTTCATCAAAATCCCAGTGTATGTGCCAACGAGTGAGTTATAATAATTTTTCCTGATTTCAATGATATTAAATGATAAAAATGACATTAGCTCCAGATTCATAATAGGCATTGACATTAATCAGGCTCTAAAAAACAGGCTCACTTTCAGAATTTCATAAGATACCATTTGCAATTATGAAATGTTCACTTAATTTTCTGTAAGATAAAATTATTTTAAAAAGAAATCAAATGAAGCTTCAAAGTTGATATGTATTAAAAGTAAGACATCATCTTGTTCTTAATCATCTATCCTTGAAATAATTCAAGCAGAACAGGAATGCACTCAAAGAAGCCCACGTCAGGCAGACAGTCATGTGAACACAAGGGGCATGGCATCTAGGGTTCATAATATGTTCAGGGACACATGCAAATGCTTTTATTTCCTGAAAAATCAGAAGGAAAGAAATGAATATAGTACAGTCTGGATTATATTTTATAATATTTGTTTTTCCACTAATACAGTGGAAAATATAAATTTTACTTTTAACAATGTTTAATGGAGGAGAAGCGCCTTGAACAAGAAAGTTGTAATTTGGCCCTGGCTCAAGGACAAAAAGAGTTTGTTACACCAAAATCTCATGGAGCCGAAGTGCAGAAACCACCACTGTGTCTCAGATAAACTAGAAAATCTCCAGATATCTCTGCCTCTTTGTACCTTTCTCTCTTGGAAGTTGGCTGGGCTCTAGTGTCTGCTCCTCTCAGAGACTTGAGTTCATTCTACCCCTGAGGCTGCCTGACCTTCCTATTCAGCTCTCTAAAACTAACTGATTTTATTTTATCATCCTACCTGTGTCAGCCAGAATAGGCCATGGCCTGGGGTCAAGCAGGGTAACAGGGTATATTTGCCACAGTCCAGAGTGCCTGAGCAGGCCCTGAGTTTCCTAATCAGGGTGAAAGCTGGGTGGGAAGTGGGGGGAGCAGGGGAATGGGGAATAGAGAGGAACAACTGATCTCTTAAGGTCCTTAAACAGCAAGGATTCTGTTTGAAAATAATTCATCCAATTTTATTCTTCTATTTGCTAGTTAATTCAATTAAACTAATTGAATTTATTTTGTATTAGGAAAAAATTATTTCTCAAAAATGTATAATTATAATTATGCAATGTATCTTATGCATATGTGAAATTACAATTTTACCTTTAGTCTATATGATTGGATCACATTAACTGAACAAGTTAACTGGAAACAACTAATACATAGTTAATAATAAACTCAGCTGTCTTTTAGGGAGTATTCTTTTAATGCTAAACTGATATATATAGTTTCTCTTCTTCCAAATAGACGTATGCACAAACATATGCATACCTATACATATGCACAAATGACTTTTTACATAGCTATAACTAAATATTTAACTAGGAGTTTATAAGGTATGTGAACATATAACACATACATGCTAGCAAGAAAAAAATCTTCAAAGCACAACCAATCCAACAAAAAGTGATTTAAACTCTTTTTCACAAATTTTTGCTTTTATGATCAATTTCAATATAATCTATCTGATAATCAGTTCAAATAGGCCACACTATAACAAAAAGGGGACTTTTTAATCCTTTCTTATCACTGACTGGTATAGTCAACAGCAAATCCTTTCCACAAAGCAATCTTAAGTATAATTGACCATCTTTGGGTAGATATATAATACATACATTGAAAATAAAACAAGTTATTTCTATACCTATGTAACAATTCTAACATTTGATGAGTTATGTCCCAGAACTTGTTCCCAGCACTTCTTTGTCCAATTATATTCTGCAACAATCCTCTATCATCCCCATTATAGAGATGGGGAAAATAAAAAGCAGAATTATTAAGTAACTTGACCAGGGCCACAAAGCTAGCAAATGGCAAGGCCAGAGTAGGAACACAGGCAGCCTGGCTCCAAGCCCATGCCCAAAGAATGCTACCATAAACATACATATATATATATATGTGTGTGCTTTTATATCAGTTGCCTCCATTATTTATAACAAGCTTCTCTTTCTTATAGGCTGGATATAGTGAAATTTTACTTTCAACATAGTAAAATTGTTCTGTTTTAATCATATTGCCATACCTATTGCTGCTGTAGCCCCATTCTTGATGTACTCACCTTATCTCTTAATTTTCAAATCAGAAGAAAGTTCAAAGCTTAGGAACCTGGGAGATTGAAATATTTACATCCATAATCAAAAAATCAAGAACAGGAAGGACTAGAGATTAATGTATGCTAAATGATATATATCTTTAATCTCTTTGAATACCATACCTACCTAATGAGTTAGGTTTTTACCATTCACATTGTATTGATGAGAAAATAAATTTATTTTAATAAATATTCAGTAATCATTTCCATGCCAATAAGAGGATGTGCTGGTTATTCCCCAGTGGCCCGTCCTGATCCATTCTTTGCCCTTTCCTGCCTTGCTCCACGCCCAGGAGGTTTCTCTATAAACTTGGGCTCCCTTGCTCACTGCTCTCCTGATGGGTTGGCCAAATGAGTTATTTGTTCTTCACTGCCCAGTCATCCACTCACCCAGTGGCTACATTCTTCTGAGCCTTAGCTTTTGTAATGTCTCTTGCCCTTGGGGCATCAGTTACAGAGTGGTACTAGCTTCTCCCTGTTGCTAGTCCTAGGGTGCTTTTCACCCAGGTTAGTCCCCTTAAACTTGCCAAAACCTCTAAATATTTCCTTCTAGAAACTCTTCAATTAAACTCTTCACATTTCCATTTCCAGTGGCTTCCTGGAGAGCCAATGATTGATAGAAGGAGCTCCGTAGTTATAAACCTAGAATGACAACATCCTGATTCTTCAAACATACACACTCACAAGTATGAGAAATCTTATGAGTCCCTTGTCAAGGGACCCTGAAATTAGTTTCCTCCCTTTCAAGATCACCAAAATGCTGATTGACATTAGAATGGCCCTTAGAGAGGAAACATTCAGGGCACAAACAACTATTCTGCACAGTACATGGGGAGATACAAATAGCAATATATAAGCACTGAAAAATCATAATCCCTGCCCTCTTTGAGCTTGTATTCTAGTGGAGAAAAATATACAAGTAAACACTGTAGTAAGTACTACACAGTGCTATATTTGAGGAAAAAAGACAAGTAGCTAATCCAGTTTTTAAATACAGGGAAAGTGTCCTAGAGGACATGACTATTAAGATGGTACCTAAAAGTAAGGAATAGCTGGACAAGTAAAAGAAGAGTCAGAACATTCCAGATAAAGTGAAGATACGGTGATCTATTCCAGGGATGATGTTTTTAAAATGTAGCATTCTTTTGTCTAAGAATTATTCTTAAGCGCATCTGTGATCTCAAAAATATTTTACAGTATCTAAAAAATATAACAAATTTATACTAATATAATTATAGTAGTAAGTACATAAAATATAGTGTTTGTGTTATAGCTAAATTACTAACCAACTGTTGTAGCTCTTAAGGCTTTTTTAAAATTTAAACTTGAGACACATATCCAATACTACAGAATTTTGATTTTTAATGGAATATTAAACTTTTACTTTTAAAAGGAGTGCTTTGCCATAAAGCAAGGTTTTCATATGGTAAAAATACTTGTAGCCTTTTGTTGAATCAAAGCATAGTTATATATACTAGAGGACTCCTGCTTAAACTGAACATTTGATTTTTTTATTTAGAACAAACCTGTATACTCTGCCTCTTTTTTTAGGCTGTTCTTGAAGGGAAAATTTTGGTTCTCATGAATTCAGTCAGAAAGCAAAAATGACAGGTCATTGGGATAGAAGACTATGAACTGTGACCTCAATAGATTTATAATCTCAATGTTATTAATAGAAATATTTTCTAAATACAGTGAAAAGGTTTAAAGTAGGTGAATTCAAATTTGGTGCTGTTAAAAATAGCTGCTTCTTAGAGCATGCTGTTCTCTTTCTTAACTTTTAATGAACTCTTGAAAGCTCACTTGAGAATGGTAATCAGGTTGGCATTATTCTCTAAGTGCCCCAAAACTAAAAAACAGAGCAAAACTTTTAAAACAACCCTTAATATATATAAAAGTTGGCATTACTAAGCCTCTAGGCTTCAATAATACCACAGTTACTTCCATTTTCCAAGGGGTCTCTTTCTTGTATTTTATAATAAACTTGAACAGCTTTTAAAAATTAGTTGTTCATATGCTATTCATAGGTAAAATAAAGATGATTAAATAGGTTATGAAAGTTTATTAGAAGCACATGCTGACAATATTCCACTTGGAAATTTCATGCTAAGTCCCCTATTAAATGAAATATTTCAATGGCAATATGCTAATTTCAATGAAGAGGATCCTTATATTTAATATTTTACACATTTTGTAAAAATGTCAATTAAATCTTAGAAACAAGAAAGGTCTCCAAAGATAGGTATAACTGGTATAGAAAATTAGTAAAGTGAGTAATATTTTAAATCTCACTTTCTGACTGTGAAATGATGCAACCAAAAATGTGAAGTTATAGTCCTTTTTTTTTTAATTTATTTCTCTCCCCTTCCCCACCTCACCTCCCCCCCCCCCCCCCCAGTTGTCTGCTCTCTGTGTTGATTTGCTGTGTACTCTTATGTGTCTGCTTGTGTTCTTGTCAGAGGTACGAGGAATTTGTGCCTCGTTTTGTTGCATCATCTTGCTGCCTCAGCTCTCCGTGTGTGCCGTGCTACTTCTGGCCAGGCAGAACTTTTTTTCACACCATGTGGCTCTCCTTATGGAGCACACTCCTTGCGTGTGGGGCTCCCCTACACCAGGGGACACCCCTGTGTGGCACGGCACTCATTGCACGCATCAGCACTGCACGTGGCACACCTCACCACACAGGTCAGGACGCCCTGGGTTTGAACCTTGGACATCCCATGTTGTAGGTGGATGCCCTATCAGTTATAGTCCTTTGATGAACCACAAAATAGCGATAGTTTTGGGGAGATACTGTAAAAATTATATTTGAGTTTTCCAAAAGTATTGACTATGGGCTCTAAATCCTTGACTCCCAAGTATCAAAAAATAGATGAATTGGTCCAGAATCCACAAAATTGGATTTTTTCAATATTTTACTATTAAAAATTTCAAAGATATGGCAAAGTTGAAAGAACTTTATAGTAAACAGCTATACTATCTTTATTGTAATAACATTTTACTCTAGTTATTTTATTTACATATCTATCCATCTAAATCTTTTTTCGATCCATCAATTTATTTTGATGCATTTCAAAGTAAATTGACTATACTGAATATTAAATAAAATCTTTGAATTATTTTTAAAATACTCATGATTACTAAATAGCTTCTTAATAACATTGCTAAAATCCCAAGTTCAAAATATTTTAAGATATTATAGATCTATCTTAAATACAAGTGAAATAATGGCCAAAATATGAATGAATATATCTTAGTTTTCCAGGGCTGCTGTGACAAATACCTCAACCAGCTTGGCTTAAATGATGAGAAATTATTGTCTCATGGTGGAGGCTTACAGCCCAAAATAAAGGCTTCAACAAGCCATGCTTTCTGCTGGAGTCTGCAGTATTTTGTTGCTGGCTTGCCATATTCTTTGGGGTTCTTTGGCTTGCTTCTCTGCCTCCATCACATGGATTCTTTTTTGGCTTCTTCTTCTCCTGCTGTGTCATCTGCTTTTCCTCTTCTTAAAAGACTCCAGTCAATGGACTAAGGTCCACCCAGATTCAATGTGGCCTTCTCTGATAGCATTTTCATAGAATTTATTCACAAATGAGTCCACACATTAACAATATATCAAAGGACCTGTTTACAAATGAGTTCACATCCTCAAGAACTAAAGATTAAGACTTGAACATGATTCAATCCCCAACAATATATAAGTTCTTAAGCACATATAAATGTATCCAGAACATAAAAGGAAATCTTATATAGTTTATATTTAACAGTGAAATGAGGAACAGCCTAGCTCCAATCTGGAAAATGGAAACCAGTCTGAGTGCTTTTAAATTAAAAACATCATCATGAGATCTTTATTGATTCTTTATTGATCTTAGCTTAATGTAGATTTTCTTAGTTTTACTTGCATTCTCATTAACAGAACTGAAATATTAAGAAGCTCTAACATTTGGAAGGAAGAGATTTATTTGGCACACTGAGTCCTGTGCCTTCTGGGTCTCAGATTCTTTTCTGGCCCTTCTCCTGTTCTGCTCTGTAAAACAGAGAACTGGCCCCTGCAGGCTGCCCTGATGCTCTCAAGGCCGTAGGCTGTAAAATAATTTGATGAATTGAACAAATGCAAAGACAATTTTGCAGACTCTGAAACAATGAATCTATTCTTTCAAACCAGATTCAATTGGCCCTGTAACATCTCTTTTGCCTCCTCTAGTTTGGAAAAAAGTCAAAACAAACTAATAACCTTACATATGTATGAACACCATTTCTATCTTTAAAGAGTGACTGGAGCAATGGGTGAATGTAAAAAGGATTTTCCGTGTGCCATATGGTTTTGGCATTTGATCTGGGAAACTTCTGATTTTCTTTTTAGAGGCAGAGCAATAATAATGAAGAGCCTATTTAAATGACTTTCAAAGCACAGGAGAAAAATGAACCTGCTTTGATTCTGTTGTTTTTGTAAGATGTCAATCAAAAGAGCTCTGAACTAAGATGTGATGAAAATGAGACCCTTAAGTTAAAGAAGAAAATTTTCAAGAAGATGTTCTGTTAATTTGAAATAAGAGGCAGAAAATATTCATAGGCAAAACACCATGCAAATAAAAAAGTCTTTTTCTCCCCTCTGATTATATTATCTTATGACAATATATACTAACCCTGGGGGGGGGGGGTTAAATCGGTTTCACCTTATATGTCAACTTTGATTAATTGGCAGTGATGGTCTGGAGCACTGCATTAAGTGTAACTGTGGTCTAAAAGAAAGCCCTAGCCCTGACTGATATCTGCCAATGAAAAAGATGGAGGGTACTAGCTGCTATTCCCATTTATCTGTCATCCCTGTCTCTGAAATCACTTTATAGTCACTGTGCAATATGTAGGTAATATAATTGTTTGATTTTAATATTGTACTTCTTTTAGCATTGTAAGATTTAGTCAAAGGCCATTTTCTTGCTGACAGAAACAGCAGGTTCATATTGGCAAGTTTCACTGGTTATTCAAATCACTTCAGAATGCTTTTCATGATTTGGCATTATGTTTACTCTTAATTCTGTATAGTATTAAATGGTTATATTAAAGAGTATTTAAGCCTCTTTTGGAATCACTGCACTAAATCAGAACTATGTTACAAATTATATTAGTTATAAAGAAGGAACACAAACATTTTCAGTGCCATGGTAACTAACATGTAAAAGTTACTTCTATTTGTTTCTTTTGCTGAAACTGTTTAGATGTTGGTGGGTAGAGGAAAAAAACCTCACATTTTAAAAAGACTTAAAATAACATTGAATATAGTTCTTTGTTTTAATGGCAAGAGTTAGAGTAGAAATATTGTACTTGATCGCTTTTATACTTTACAAATTTGCTATCCTATGATTGGGAAATGCTAAATTGAATCCAACTCAGCATAGATTTTCTTTTTAATCTCTTCTATGGACTGCAGTAAGTAGGAAAAAAATAGAGACTTCAAAAGTAAAATATATCTACTTAGGAAAAAACATGTATTGTTGGTCTTTAAGGAGTGCTAATATTTGGTAATATAATTACAGAGTCCTACTTGAAAGTCTGGGGTAAGCATAGTTCTTTTGAATTTGGAACATATCCCCTATCTCCACATTACCAAGTCACATTCATGACACTCCTATCTCCCTCCTCCCAGGCACACACAACTGTGTGTTTTTTGCCTTTTTTGTATAAATATTTGACTCTGCATTAGGATGGGGATAATACAGTGTTCATAGTGACGCTTTGCCCCTCTACTTCCTGGTGTGTGTATGTGTGCAGCCCTGTTTCACAGATTTCCTAGTAACGGACAGTAAACATCTTCACTAGGAAATGATGAAAGTATAATTAGAACCATAGAGCTAATAGTGGAGATGCCTTTGAAAACAGGACTCACTCGCACATTAGAAGTATTGAAGACTGCCCCCTGCTGAAATTGCTAACTTCAACTCCCTCTGGGAAGGTCGGCTCAGTTGTCTTTTAATTGTCCAAACTGCTTAAAGCTGAGCCCAGGGCAAAAGATTCCTAGGACTGCCCATGATAGGCATCCGCTGTCATGCTGTCCTGTTCAACTGCCTTGGGTGGTGCTGTGCAATCTTCTTTCCATGTCTTATTTTTTCACAAAGTAAACTATAGGATGTTAAAGGAAGAGGTTGTGTGAGGAGAAACAAATGTAATCAATCTAACACCACCAGCTACTCACAGTTATTCATTTTGAGTTTCTCCTAAATACATCACAAAATATTTACAACTTTTGTCAGCCAAACTATGATGGTTTCTCCCCTTCAGGCAGGATTCAAAATTAATTACCACATTTCAAGAATTATATCTATTGGATTTTTATAAAAGTTTGAAATATTGATCTCTGAAAATTTCTAGGCAGAAAATTAGCTTTATTCTTTAGAATTACTACCTTTAGGTGGATGATTTTCTCTAAATAGCAGTAACTTAACACAAGTAGGCTTGCCAATCTGGTCAGATTTATTGTCCTAAAGTATCAGCAGAATTTAAAGTGCGTATTCAAAGAATATTCATAGTATTTAAATAAGGAAGAGTTTATGTTCATTCAGATTGCAGGACAGGATGTTTCAGGATTTGGGATTCAAATAGGTAGAGTTTAAGAAAACTGTTTTCATTATAAATAAATGTTTTCTTTTTAGACAATATTTTTCATATTCATTTTACTATTTTTGGGGGGGAAAATTATAAAAATTTAGAGACTTCAGTGTTGAAGTGAAAAAGCTCTAGAGAGACATCAGAATCATCTGGGAATCTTTTTCACAAATTATACACATGCCTAGTCTACCTCTTAAAGATTTTAAGTTAACAGGTCTGAGGCAACACCTTTTGTCATGCTATCACCCATGTCTGTTACCTATGCCTTCCTGACTTTCCTAACCTCAAAGTCACAAAGGAAGATCACATCATCCTCTATTCAGGGTATCTTCTCTGAATCCATAGGTTGGATTAAACTCCTCTCCTCTTTTTTTCCTAACTATATGTAGCTCAGAAAAGTAAAATTAATTATTTTGGGTCTCTGATATGATAGACAATGATGTCAGTTGACAAGAATTAAACAAAAAGATTGAAAAATATGAATAAAATAAATACTCTAAAATAAATGAGATAAATTAACAGAACAAAGTAATTAGTAGACAATCCCGTCTATGATGCAAGGGTTTTTCCTATTTATTGTTAACAACTCATTCCAAGTCTACAACTTTTGATTAAAGCTCTTTATTTTTTGGTCCTTACTCACTGGTTTCCATTCTTTATATTATAATATTTCATATTCTTAAGTGATTAATGTCTCATTTAAACTTTTTCTAAAACTTGCTTTTCTCTTCTTCGCCAACACTCCCAGTTTTGCTCTTGACCAATCACATAAAAATACACTCAACTCAAAAATGTTCCTTGGGGAAGTAACTGTGGCTCAAGCAATTGAGCTCCCATTTACCATATGGAGGACCTGGGTTTGATCCCCAGGATCTCTCAAAAAAAAAAGAAAAAAGGCATCCCAGACCTGCAAGGAGAGGTGGAGAGGCGTGCCCCCATGCAGTGAAGAGACACACCAAAAGACAATGACACAACCAGATAGAAAAAAAAAAAGTGTTCCTTGGAAGACAATTCAGTGAAATTGAAATAAAATTGGTTTGTAACAAATCCTATACAAACAGCAATAGTTATGATATTTTCAATTTACTTAGTACCCGATACAGTGCTAAGTAATCTTTTCAATATCTATATTCATATTCATATTTATATACCAAACTATGAATTCATTTAATCCTTACATTAACTCTAAGTGGTAGATACTATTAATACAATTTTACAGATGAAGAAACTCAACTTCATATATAGTAAATAACTTCTGCAAAGTAATTTGAATATTGACTGGTGGAGACAGAATTCAACCTCAAGTCCCTCTGGGTACAAATCCTATAGGCTTTGAAAATCTTCAGTAGCAAAGAACTAGTCATGTATGTATCTGGGAATCAGGGCAATATGGAATATGTTAAAAGATATCTGTTTTACCAAATGTGAAATATTAAAAGACAGATGACAAGCAATATTACCCATTAGTAGAAAGAACTACATTGCTGTCTAGTTTGTCAAGGCTGAGAATGGTGGAATCCCTGCTTCCTAAATGATGATCTCTATCAATGCTAACCAACTAACTAGGCCATTCCATTACAATAACTGAAATTATCAATAAACTGACGAGTGTTGATTAATACCAAAGAAAGTTATTATAGAAAGCTTAGCCTACTACAAGGAAGACAAATGAAAGAAAAAGAAAACCACCAGAGAAAGGCATTCTATGTACTTGAAAAGAACACATATATTAAAAAGACTTGCTAGTTTACATACTCAAAGAGAAAAAGTCAATCATTTGCTACTTAGACTAATTAATATTACCAAGAGTATAAAGAAAGATGTTAAAAATCAGACTGTATGTAAAAGATTTTAACTTTGAAAATATTAGAAGCATCTTACTTTAAAAAGGCTCATCCTGAAATTAGCCTCAAGGCAACAGGTTAATTAAAATGTAACAGTAACAAGTTTGGGGAGCGGACATGGCTCAACTGATAGAGCATCATCCTACCACATGCGAGGTCCAGGGGTTGAACCCAGCGCCTCCTGGCCCATGTGGTGAGATGGCTCACACGCAGTGCTGCCACATACAAGGAGTGCTGTGTCCCCTGCATAGGGGAATCCCACGCACAAGGAGTATGCCCTGCACTGAGCTGCCCCATGAGAAAAAAAGCACAGCCTGCCCAGGAGCTGATACAGCAAGATGACACAACAAAAAGAGACACAGATTCCTGGTGCTGCTAAGAATGCAAGCAGACACAGAAGAACACATAGCTAATAGACACAGAGAGCAGACAACAGTGGGGCGGGGAGAGGAGAGAAAAATAAATAAATCTTAAAAAAAAAAAGTAACAAATTTATCCTTGTTAAAATAATGCAAAACTGATGCTCCAACAAAACTTAAAAAATTATATGAAACTTATTTTCAAGTAGAAATATTAAAAAATATCTTTTTCTTTCCTTCTTTTTTTTACATAAAATCAGCATCGAAGATTTTCATCTAAAAGTTTAATCCATCCCACACATAGGTCCTCAGAGAATGTTTTCATAGGATTCTTTTTGATCCCCTGATGTCTTTTTATTATTCTGCACTAACTGATCTCACTGAACAGCATGGGCAATAATTCCTTTAGAGTAAGAAGTACCACTACAAAAGATAAACACAATGGAATCAATTCACAAAAGAAGGAAAAGTCCTTTAATTACATCAAAGCAATCTAGGACTTTAGAGACTTCTTTAAAAGAAAATACTTTACAAAGTTAACTACAATTTAGCTAAATTTACTTCATATTGACCTTCTCTGTATATAAAAACAAATGGCTTAATTTCCTTGATTGAGGGACCTATACATTTTATGATCTCTAAAACAGTTGACTGGCCAACTATTTGGAGACAGATTGGAAACAGCCATCTCATTAGGACAGAAATTACATAAATTTATGACTCAAAATTTCTTATAAAATTTGAAAAATTTTATTCCTGTTATCTTAAAATTTAGACATTTTGAAAAATCATTTATGAGGAAATTTTGCTCTTTGTCAGAACAATAATATATCAAGTTCAGGATTATCCTTATCCAAACACATTCATTAATCCAGTTATGATTTTTAATTTACTTTTAAATGAGGTTGTATGAAGTCTCATAATTTCTTCTTTAAGGCTGTTGTTGTTGTATTAGGATACAAAAGTGGACAGTGGTTATTTTTTTTTAATGACAGGAAATTATTAAAAACTTAAAATCCCATTAACATTATTGTATATGCCCTTTGAATTTTTAATGCAGGGAAACAAAGAGAAAAAGTAAATATTCAGCTTTGAATTTCCAAAACAGCCATTTGATTCAACAATGACAAAAATAATCTTGAAAGTCAGGCTTTGCTGAAAGAGAAAATGAGAAATTCCAGAGGTTCTCATAAAATATTAAGATTCAAGTTTGGCCAACTCAGATCATAAAAGCTTATAGTACTTATAGGAAAATTTAAGAGAACTTATATCCAAACAGGAATGCCTTCAGAGGAAAGAAGAGGAGATTCAGAAAGACAGAACCTAAAAAGAGACTACCCTTCTGGGCCTCAGGCAAATACAGGAAAGGAGGGTAGAAATCCACAAAAGAAATATTAGATGGACAAATGGGAAATCCAAGAACATCTGAGCTTGCAGTTCTTTTTCCCCACCAGGTTTAATGTGGCAGAGGGAGTTATTTTGCCTATGTAGGACCCAAAGCACTAGGAAATTATGCAGACTATCTACCTGACCTCTCAGAGATCCTTATATGTGCTGTATGATAGGGCCAGTAGTTGTTAGATCCCATCAACTCGCAGGCCAGATTGGAAAAGTACACCAAAAACCAGGGTCATCAAGTACAGACCAGGCAGCTCACCTGCTATGGACTATAAGAGCAACCTATAGGAAATCAAGAGTCTGGCATGGAATCCTGGGATCCCTTTCCTATCACCAGAAGACAAATTCATGGACTTTCTTTCACATCCTGATGCTACCTTGGAAAGAGAGTGAGTTCTCGGGAATACTGAGAATTTACCCAGAAAATATCTTTAGCTGAAACTTTAAGTATGTTACCCACTGCCTTCCCTGCCACCCATCTCCACCCATTATTCATGGATTGAGAGCATAAGAAGAAATTCCAATTATCTATTAGTAAATGAAGTAGGGACAATGTTTTTGTAAAGCAATCTGAGTAGCATTGAGTAAAAATTCAACTTTGATATGCTCTGTGATAGTGCCCAGATATGCTTTCGGGGCTAGATGATATTTTACAATTATACCTATGTTTTTAAAGCCTCATATTTCTTCCCTTTGCCATTTCCCCACATCCAACCAACTACCTGTGCTTTTCAATAAGGCAACCACTAATCACACGTGGCAATTTAAACTTAAATTAATTAAATTATAAAAATTCAGTTTCTAAGTTACACTAGCCACATTTCAAGTCTTTTGATACCTGAAAAATATGTGGCTATTAACTTCCATATTTGACCACACTGATAAAGAATATTTCCATTAGAACAACAAGTTCTATTGAATAGCATTTACCATAGAATACGCAAGAGGAGAAAAAAATAGCCCCAAACAGAAAAGAAGTAAGTATTCCTGATTTAGGTTTCTGAAAGTCTAAACCCATAGAGATAGAGAGGACTCTAAGGCATAATCACTATGTTTATTAGAATTTGGATTAAGCAGACTGGAGCTTTATCCAGAGACAGGAAGGAACATTGGCCTGGGGAGCAAGAGAGAATAGTTCAGGTATAATGGAGGTTCCATACTCTGCTTCCTGGAGCAGAGCCAGCATAGACAGTTGCTGACATTGTGGAAAGCTCTAAGTTTATCCACTTCCTTTCTCTAGTGTAGCCTGGAAATAAAATGATTGCCAACCTCAAAAAGGGAGAGAGTATCAGAACTCAAGTGGTAAGGCTGACAGGAGCACAGCATGTCTCTGAGGTTAACCTATAAGAAAAATAATTGAGGGCCATATGGGATGACAGACATCTCAACAGGCATCTGTGTTCATGGGTAAAAGACTTGAGAACATGATGAATTAGCATTGCCACACACATTTCTTCCAGGACCACTTCCTTGCCATTGCCTTGATAGTATTTACCCCCAGAACTTGGATAAATCTCAGTAAATTGAGGGAGTGAGGATAGTGTCAGAATTGGATTGAAATTAGTTTTCTGCTATACTAACGGCATGGTGATCCCAAATGGAAAATAATTTATTATAGGAATATTTATATGTCTTACTACCCAGGATGGGAAGTGATAATCATTTCCTTTAAACTTGCTCATAAAAAGGTTTCAACATGTCGATTTGCCAGGCCCCTAGCATGGTACATTGTGCACTAAAAAACTGCCCATTTTGTCAAAAGTCCCAAATTTGCAAATGATACTTTTGAGTGCCTTCCAAATTTGGGGGTAGATGACATGTGTTCCTGGTGATTAATATGCATCTAATTTGTCAATTAGTATAGAATATCCAGTCCTGGTAATATAAAGGCTTTGGATAAAAACTGTTTTGGGAACCATAGGCAAAAAAATCAAAGAATGATATGCTAGAGAACAGGAACCCTAAGAGTATAAGACATCATATACTACTTAAATTTAGCTAACTCCCAAATTCTTCCTAAGGAATCAGAGGAATGTGATATACCATGTTCCAGTTAAGTGATTTATATTTCACAATATGGAAGATTCTAGCAATATTTTTCCAATAATTTGTAAATTTCTTAAATGTGGAAAAGCATCTCCACAAAATATCACAAAGAAATGTTCTATTCACTATATTCATGATATACCTGAGTATGTTTCAATGAATGGCCACAACCTAGACCTGACAATTCAATTCATTGAACTCTCTGTGTTATGCAATTAATTTTCAGAAGCCCAAGACCATGGTTGGAATTTTAGAGACGTATGAGTAAAATGTCATCAATGAACTGTATCACACACTGAACTCACAAAAACGTAGACGTTATTATTAAGAAAAATTTGACTTCAAGTATTTTTCCATTATTAATTCCTTCATTAAATTCAGTTATCTTTAAAATGTGAACATACACTGTTTTCAGTTGGTAAGTTTCTTTAAATTTATTCTCTAGAGCTAAGTAGAGGCATAGAAATTCCAAAGACATCCTTTTTTCAGTATATGTTTTTAAGTGTGAGGTTTTAGGGTCCTTTTGACATTATTTCATTGTTGACACTTTTAAATGTCTATACTGTAGTCACCACTTTCATTTCTCTTTACAACTCCCTTTGTAGTAGGAAAAATCATTTTCCACATCTCAAAATAATAGTGAGAGTCAAAAGGCAAACTTTTTAAAACAGTAATATCGAGTTTCAAAATTCTATCAATTTCAAAATTACAGTAACCACAGAGCAATGAAATGTTCAATAACTCCAGTAAGCAATATTAGTCTCAAACAACCACTTCAAAATATCCCTAAGGCTTCCCTTGCTGGTTTGATTTTAGCATTAGTTAAAGACCATTGCTGGCAAATGTGTGTTTCATGGGCTTTTGAGTAGTAGAATACAGGTTTAAAGTAACCCCAGGTATATTTTACTAAAGTTTTTCTTGTTTTGTTTTTAAACCAAGGTGCAGAAATGGTGTAATATACAGAAAATTTTATTGTACTGCCACACTTCTTAAAATTAGAAAAAAGTAACAGGAGTTCAAAAAGTATAGTAAATGTATTTTGAGCAGTATGGCTTATCTTCATTCACTTTCCTGGATGGCTGTATCCTTCCTTTTTTATCTCTTTGTAACTTTAAATGTAGAAGGACGCAGATTTCATTACTTTAAACACAATATAACTAGGGAAAAATCAAAGTAGTTATTCCATAGGTAAACAGCATTTCAAATGACATCAAATTAGTGGACTCTAAAATCTGATTTCAAAAGATTTTGTACAGTTACTTCAAATTTTAGTAAAAATTTAACCTATTTTACATTTTTCTGGGAATACCTTTGAAATTATTAGAAATAAATGTTAAACGTCTCATTCATAATTATAATGTGATCTAAATATTACAATCAAGTCTTTAGAG
This sequence comes from Dasypus novemcinctus, assembly GCF_030445035.2. NCBI lineage: Eukaryota > Metazoa > Chordata > Mammalia > Cingulata > Dasypodidae > Dasypus > Dasypus novemcinctus. The sequence goes on along the minus strand of NC_080683.1, from coordinate 39,974,684 downwards.
TTTTTGCATATTTGAGTATATATATACACAGTAGAATAACTTACATAAATATGGCCTTCTTTTGTCAACCCATTATATATTAAAAATTTGCTTAAAAACTAAGATTTAACTTATTTCATTGAATTCATTATTACCTGTTAGAAAAAAGATATTGAGTTTGAAATTTATAAAAGCAATCAAAATATGCATTTTAATGGAGGTTCTATTTACTTAAATGTATACAAATTCTGATCTTTTTAATTAAAGCTTAGAATAGTACTCACTCATACAGAGCAGAAATAGGGATTGGCACTTTAAAAAATGCTAACTATTATAACTTAATAGTCAATAATAGGACCTATTTTAGCTAGCTATGTACTGCCTCTGTAATCTGATATACATACTTACAAATTAATTTTAATCGTGAAAAAATAAATTAAATAAAATAAACATTATTATGAATGTCTCTACAATGGCTTCCATCACACCTAAAATTTTTGAATAAGAGAACTAAAGAATTGGTGTATTTAAAATCAGTCACAGTTAGGCAGCTGCAAGATAATTTGTATATTTAAATACACTGTCCTCAATCTGAGGAGGCCACTAAACAAAATACTTGGTTAAACAGATGCTTCAAACAGTGTATGTAAGTTGCTATGAGCCATAGCTATAACAATTTAAAATGTCTCTGAGAGGGATGAAATTCAGAAACTGCACATTCACCTATCAATCGACCAAATGCCAGGTCCTTATTTTAGCTTCTGAATGTTTATGTAGCTGTGACTTAGTGCTCTTAGAAACTCAACAGCTATTTCCAGAGAGAAGAAAGAAAACATGATGAGAAATCTCCTGTAATGTCTACAACAATTCAGGCATTTAATTAAGAAATAAAATGTTATGTACTATACAAAGCACATTCAGTTTGGTTAAGACACATGCAAAAAATATTCTACTGATGTCCCAGAAGTAAAATGGACAAATAAATACTTATAGCTAAGCCTATTTGTATTTTACCCTATTTTGTCATAAAGTCTACAGTAATAACAAATGAATTTAAATCATGAATAGTATTTTATTTTTGATAAACATTTACTGAGTCCTTAACATGTATAAAATAATGTGGAATTTGCTGGATAAATTAGTTATTTGCCTGGGGAAAAACTCCAAGTTATTTTAGGAAATGATGATTATTGTTTGTTTGGTTTTTAAAATTCTTTATGTATGTTCTTCCTTTGTTTAAGAAAAGCATAACCCATAGTGGTTCTTATGAAATAAATAGGAAAGTAAACATGAAATAATAAAGCATATTGTTTCAAGGAGAAACACTGAAAGAAAAGAACTGTTATATTTGGCATACCTACGTTATGCTAGTTACCAAATTAGAAGTTTTAACTGTATAACTGTATTTAATCCTTACAGTAGATAGCTATTATTCAGTCTCATTTTATGGATGAGGAAAGGTAAGCCTAGAGGTTAAGCTCAATTTCATAAAATTAGTAAAGTGAAGCAAACCCAAGATTTTCTAAATGAAAGTCTGTATTCTCTCCATAACCACATGAGAACTGATAATGTAAATTACTCAGGGCCTAGAAATGCAAAATTTTCTCCCTCAAATTTCTGTATTTCTTAAATATAAAATAATTTTATAGTGTTCATGGAGAACATGCAAATGGACAGAAAAGCATATTCTGACAACAGCAAACTATTTTTAAGTCACACTAAAAGGAGTTATTCCTTTTGTGATTTAAATTTTGAGAAGGAAACATGTACTTATCAAACCCCTAAATATATTTTAAACTATGCTTCAATACCTTAAAAACACACGCAATAACAGTTACATTGTAATATTTTCATGTCTTTTTAGAGACAAACCTCCTACACAGTAAACAGAGAAGCAGTTAGTCCTAAAAGTGGTTCCCAGCAGTTCACTAGTACATAAAAGCTAAGCTTTGTATCCACATTAATCACTCACTTCCTAGAGCACTGCACATGCAGTGAGCAAAGACAAAGGAAAGGCACAGCTCCTTCTCATGCACTGCCTGCCTGAGACTACCCTGGGAGCTACAATCCAGGAGTTGAGAAAAGAGCTTCACTTTCACACCCACTTAAACCTATCACCATGGACACAATGGACAAGGACAGTGCTATGAAGTCTAAAGAGAATGGTTTCTAGGAAGTTACTGATGCAGGAGTTCTAAGTATAATGACTAAGAATGGCAAAATACATGAAGAGGCAGACAAAACATTCTCAGCAGGATTGCAAATGTTGAGACATGGGTACTTCTTGAACTTTTGTTTGCAGAATAATTTATTTCTGTTTAAACTACAGTTCACTGGCCCTTGATAATATGTACTCTTCACAAACATGTTTAGCAATAATTCCCTAAATATTAGTGATTGCATAAATTCACCTCCTTATGATCTTTATTATTTTTGTTTTTATTATTGTTTCTTTTAGGTCCCATCATTACAAAAGAGAAAAATAAAAAAGAAACCCTGCTTCTTTTTCTTTGCCATAGTTGTTTTTTTAAACACATTTTATTAAAGTTAATAGATAACACAGAAAATTACATTAAAAAACATAACAAGTTCCCATATAACCCACTCCCCATCCCCCCACCCCCACCATTTTTGTAAATTGTATTTTTTTGAAGATGCATACATCATAAAAAAATGTTACATTAAAAAAACATAAGAGCTTCCCATATATCCCCCACCACCTCACCCCACTCCTGCCACACCAACAACCTCCCCCATTATTGTGGCATATTCATCAAACTCAGCAAACGCATTTTGGAGCACAGCTGCAGTACTGGATAATAGCTTACCCAGTAGTTCATGCTCTCCCCAGTACATTCAGTCGGTTATGGCAGCATATATAATGTCCAGCATCTGACCCTGCAGTATCATGTAGGACAACTCCAAGTTCCAAAAATGTCCCCACATCACATCTCTTCTTCCCTCTCCCTGCCCTCAGGGACTGAGCAACTACTGTGGCCACTTTCTCCACTTCAGTGCTACAATTTCTTCTATTACTAGTCACAATAGTCTTATAATAGAATATCAGTAAGTTGATTCTAATCCATATTTTATTCCTTCATTCTGGGGACCCTGGGTTGGTGATGTCCACTCCACCTCTATATCACAAGGGAGCTTAGATTCCACATGGATAATGATGCAGTTCTGCTTGCGGTTACAGGTACTCTTGGTTCCTTGGGTGTGGTGTGATCATCTTCACCTCCCTGTTAGCTGACCTGGGTGAGTCCAACGAACCAGAGAGTAGGAGTTGCAACTCTGCTGAGGCTCAGGGCCCACCTGGCACATGGGCAGTCCAGAGACTCAAGTTCCCTGAGTATACACCATCCCTAGTGCCTACCACAGGTTCAGTAAAAGTGACAGAAGATACATGTGTAGAAAGGTCACATCTGAATCCAGCTCCATCACTCTCAGGAGCACAAATTCCAAAGTAGGGCCCATTGACATGGGACAAAACTCCAAATCCATCTGCCATGACCATATACACTGTGGGTCTCCATAACCTTCAGGAGAACCAGTACCTAGGGTTGTATCTACTTTGGCTGTTTCTGGGGTCCTGCTGAGGCGTGCATAAGTGCAACCCCTCTGATGACCTCCTGACTCTTTTTTGAAGACTCTTAGCCATATAAACTCATTTGTCTTTGCCATTTCCCCCTTTTATTCAAGGTCAAGAAGCAGTTTTTAACACTTGATCCAATATGTAGGCTGAGATATTCTGCTGGTCTGAGTTGTCCCTTTTATTCAAGGTCTCTTTCTAGTTGCATCATGTTATTGATTGGAAGTAATCCCTCAGCTCCAGGGAGGACATGACTGTCCCATGCAGGGGGGAAGGTAATGCATTTACATGCTGAGTTTGGCTTAGAGAGTGGCCACATTGAAGCAACATGGAGGCTCTCAGGAGGTAACTCTTAGGCATCCTGCAGCTCTAGGCCTAGTTCATATTTCAGGCACACACGCTCATAAGCATAGTCATCAGTATCAAGGGCTCATCATTGGACCATCCTTCCTTGTTGGTCTTTGCCATTGCACTTAGGGGATTATTGCTGTTCCACTGGGGAATGTGACAGAGCTCCCATGAGTAGGAACTCAGCACTCGCTCAGCTGTCATTTGTAAGTAACTACGAAGAAAATACCCAACATATATCAAAACATTTTTATGTTCCCTATATACATGTCCTGGAAAACTCCCTCCCAACCATGTGCCCCCCATATAACACTCACACCTGTATTCCTCCCGTGATAGTTGAACCTCTCTGTGGTCCAAAAGTTCTTCAACAATGAAGCTAATATATTGCCAAATTCAATTAATAGGAAAACGAAATATAGTGATGGGTTTAAAGTTTAGAAATAGAATACATACTAATTTAGAAATACTAAAATAAAGTAAAAATTGGTGTATTTTAAAAAATGAAAAATATTAGAAAGATTTGTTTTTAACGTTTTGCCTTTCTTCACTGTAATAGGTGTTGCCCTGTATGTACAGTGGCAAGGCTCTTTCTTTCATTTCTTCCTCAGTGTCTACATCCTTTCTTTTTGTTTTTTTGTTTTTTCTAATCTTTAATTTTGTCTTCAAAAAAGTTTTAGATCACAGTAATGCACATATACAATATAGGGTACTCCCATATATCCAACATCAAACCCTTTTCCCCCTTCCCCAGCAATGATCTTTTTACATGTTCATGTTATATTTGCTGCAGCTGATGTGCAGATTTTGAAACATAGCTTTCAAACATGGTTCCATTTTGGCTTACATTATGGTTTATATTTTAGACTGGACAAACTTCTAAATTTTTAGTTTCCTAATATTTTACATTATGCTTTACATTTTAGCTTATAGACTTTTATATATTTTTGGTGTAAGTTAACATGTCCTATATCCATTGTTACATGATCTTGTGGAGCACTTCCATTGCCCCCCAGTTACCCTGGTTCCATCTATTCTATACTTCTCCCCGCCTCCCCTCAGGGCCCACAGTGACAATCAATCTTCACTACTAGGGACCAGATTTACGGATACTTGCAACAATGCTGAGGGCTTGACATACTAGATTGCCTTAACCCATTGAGAGCCACCAGTTCTCTCAAGGGACACAATTCCCTCTGAGAACATCAGGTCTCCGCAGGATGTGGGTATACCTTCACACTCATTGTATGGTCTCTACCCAATGATTTAGCACACTCTGGCAAAATGAGCACTCACACTCCCTAGAAGCCTACCCCTGTGCCAGATGCCGCCCCCCTTAAGAACCTTAAACATGTAATCCTTCCTTATTACATTTTCTAAAGAGTTTTCTCAACATTATAGTTTTAACCATATACCTGATAATCTCCCATCTTCAACTCTTCCCCCTGCACCTCCCCCCAATTCCTTGGGCCATCTGACCCATCCTCCCAACCCTAGCCCCCTCAAGCCCGCAAAGCCCCACCCAAAGTTATCCCTATACCCCCATCCCTGTACAAATACTTATCTCCAGCTTATCATAGACTTCACCCATGTAGGTGTCAGCTTGCAATATTCCTCTCCCCCGCTTTAAGCCTATCTTCCAGTCTCTAGCTCTCTGAGACAGCTTGGTTTGTTTATTTCATATCAGAGAAGTCATGTAGCATTTGTCCTTCAATGCCTGTCTTGCTTCATTTAGCATTAGGTCCTCAAGATTCATCATTTAGTGCACAAACCTGGAGCAATACTACAAACAGCAAGTTCGTTTTGTGCAGTTACATATTTTATTCATGTAACAAAATACATGCTAGAGGGAAGATTGAATTAGCTTTCTATTTTCTTTAGAGGGAAAAAAGCATAAAATTGATGCCTTATGAAGAGGTGATTAAAAGTATGTAGTAAAAAATTAGAGAAAATATTTAAAGAGCTGTGTAATTCAGTCAACTAATAAAATTATTAAATTACTGTTCTGGATTTCATTATGTCAGTGGCATTTGTAAGTTTTTAAAATTTGCATTTTGTTATGAATTTCCTTCTTCATCTTAAATGAATACTCACTTTCCAACAAAATTATGTATTGACTTTCATTAAAAGGAACCTCAAAACTGAGTAAGTCTTCACAACACAAGTGCCCATCAACTGGTAACAGAATATGCCTAAAAAGGACTATTATTCAACACAAAAAGAAATGAAGTTCTGAGACAGGGGACAACATGGATGAACTGCGAAGACATCATTTGAGTGAAATAAGCCAGACACAAAAGGAAAAATATTACATGATCTCACTGATACGAAATGAATAAAATAAGAAAATTCATAGAGACAGGAACTATAATACAGGCTACCAGGAACTGGGGTGGGGTAGGGAAGTGGGGAGTTAAGGATTAACTTTTACAGAGTTTGTGTTTGGGCTGATGGAAAAGTGTTGGTAATGAAGAGTGGTGATGGTAGCACGACCTTATGAATGTAATTAACAGCACTGAATTATAATATTTGACTGTGGTTTAAAGTGGAAATTTTAGGGTATATATGTGTTACCAGAATAAAATAAATTTAAAAAACAAACAATTACTGGACTTTACAACACAAGCATAAACATGGACTATAGTTAATAGTACAATTATAATAATACTCTTTCATCAATTGTAACATGTACCACACTAATGCAAGCTGTTAATAATGGGGGGGGGGGGGGAGTATTATGCAGAAGCTGTATTTTCTGCATGATTTTTCTATAAGCCTACAACTTCTCTAATTAAAAAAAAATTAAATAAGGTTTCAGATCCCAAAAAACCTGATTTGTATTGTTTTGTCTTTCCTTGTTAATGGCCAAAGTAAATTATCACCAACTAGATTTACATTATCCATAACATTAAAAAAATCCTTTTGTTAAAAGACAGTATACTAGTTCCTGATACTAATGTATAAAGCACAATTATCAATGGTATGGTAATAAAGGAATATAAAACTCAGATCAGTGGCATCACCATGTTTTTTAAAAATGTAAGGAATAAATACATAATCCTGGAAGAGAAAAAGAAAGTTTAAAAAAAATCAAGAGAGAAATAAAAGATTCATTTCCATAATCATATTGTAGAGCATGTGGTTGCATAAAAATCAGTGGAAAGGATAATATAAGCTATAAACTTAAGTGAGTATGAAATATCTTTGCATTTTTGAAAGAACAAACTAGAGTGGAAGAAAGTGTCTCTCTCTCAACAGAAATTCTAACATGAGAAAAAAGGTTAATTCCTGATTCAGACTAGCACTAAGCCTAGATACCTAAGGAATTTTACCTTTTCTAGATCTTTGATACTTAAGTGAATACCAAGTACTTAACCCAATTAAGCTTAGGAAGATAGAGGAAAATCATAACCACTTACAATGGAATATTTGTATTTGAATTGTAAGTAAAATCTTTAAAAATTAGATTTAATCTAAGATTAAATTTACTCATTATGGCTTAAGCTCATGAAGTGGAGAGAACAGGGTGCTTAGAATCATGTCACCTTCAGCACTTTTGTGACAGTGGGCAATTTTCTTGACTTAAATTTTATCATCTGCAAAGGGATGCATTGGCCTTCAAGTTCTTAGGTTCTTTATCTATAAGCCAACCTTGACAACTTGGTCTTATGAATAATACCTGGAAGTAAGACTCCATGCTTTCATGACTTAATTTTCTTTTACAAGTTACTCAGTCTCCACTTGACTGGTTTTCCCAAAGGCCAAATAGAGATTACAATATATTTCTCTCTTTCTGAATCTACTTGACAGGAATGGTGAAAAATTACCCTGTTTTTACATTCCAACTTAGTGTACCTTAGTTGCTATTGTAACTCAGAGAAGTCACTTTATAAATGCTAGAATTTGGGGCAAAAATAAGCTTGGGAATTTTATGTATTTTATACATGAAAACTAAGCATTTACAGTAACTTTTCATTCTCAATGTACTCTCTTCTCCCCTCACAGAATTTATCGAAATTGCTAGTTGTATATTTATTTGTATGAATTACTTATTCAATGTTTTCTTTCCTGAAAGATAAAGTTCATAGTTAGTGACATATGATAAATTCACAAAGTGATGTTTTACTGCTAATGAATCAATGAATGAAAACTGTTAGTTACATGCCTAATTCCCGTATGGATATCAAAACAAGCATGGCTGTTCAATATCACAAGAAGTCCTCTGCTTGTTTCCACGTTTTAGGCAGGATTTTTAAAGCAAAATACCTGGTTGAGAATGAAAAATATCTACAGAAAGAGGAATTCCACAATCTTCCACAATAATCCATTTGAACACAAAATGTTTTCTTTAAATTCTTTTCTTTATATTTTGGGGCACAGAAATATTGTGATTCCATCTTGTATATAATTATTCTCACATATTTGAACAACAACTTTAAGCTTATCCACTTCCATCACTAATGTAATTTTTAATGACATCTGGATTTTTCTACTAAATAGTCACTAAAGTTGTGCTTAATACACATCAAGTTTACTCATTTATTCGGTTCCAATTTTCATAAACTATTTGTAGCTTGCAGAAGAACTACAGACAATATATCCCCTCATTAAAAAGATTCTAGTTATCAGGAAGATATTACCTGACAACCTAAAAAACTATCTCCACAAATTAAAAACTATTTTTAAAAATATGCTTTCTGAAACATTAAATGTATTCAGTGACATCTAGTAGTTTGTGATTGTAAATATGTTTATACTCAGTAACACTAGCGTTACATTGAGGAAATACCCATTTTTGTGACAAGATTTCTAATGTATAACTACATGAAAAATTCCTAAATATCAGGTTTTTGGGGGTTCGCTTTTTTTTAAGAGATATATTTTATTTATTTATCTCCCTTTCCCTACTCCCCTTCTCCCCCTATGTCTGCCCTCTGTGTCTGTCTGCACCCTCAGCAGCACCAGGAAACTGCGTCTTGCTGCATCAGCTCTCTGTGTGTGCAGCTCCACTCCTGGGCAGGCTGGGCTTTTTTCACTTAGAGCGACTCTCCTTGCAGGACACACTCCATGCGCTTGGGGCACTCCCACGCGGGGGCACCCCTGTGTGGCACGGCACTCCTTGTGCATGGCAGCTCTGCTTGTAGACCAGCACACCACACGGATCAGGAGTCCCTGGGTATCAAACCCTGGACCCTCCCATATGGTAGGTGGACACTTTATCAGTTGAGCCACGTCCACTTCCCACAAATATCAGTTTTGATTCAAAGGATTCTATCATTAGTGTGATGGAGAAAGACATTTAAATTTCACATTACATATTTTTCTTTTGAAATTTTATGCATCTGTATGTGTATATAATATATATACAAGAAACTTATTGTTTTGAGTCAGCTGGTACTAAAGTGTAAAATAACATAGAATTTGCCTTCCATTTAAGTAGCTTGCTATTATAATTAGTCTTAAGGAATAAAAAAGAACTCTCTTTAAATATTCCAGTGGTAATATTTTTTGAAGCAGAAAAAACAGATACCTTCCAAAGCGCATGGGCAGTAATATATTGCCAAATTTTTACCCAAATTCTTCCCTAATAGACACTGCAGATGTATGGATAAATAAGGTAAATTCTCTAATCTCTAGGGTCTCACAATCTAGTAGGCTAGATATGCACACAGAGAAGCCATGTAAATATGTTCAATATTATAAAGACAATCTTTAATGAATTAGCAAATATATTGAAAAAGAGATGAGGAATTACTAATTATTAATTTGCTTCTGGATTGGAAAAAGTAATAAAAATCACATTTGAGACATATCTAAAAATTTTAAGTAGGAATTCTGAACATTTTTAGAATGTTGAAATACATGGGATATCCTTTTTCTCTCAGAACCATCCCTTCTTGGACCTTGTCTGAACTGTTTACTCACGAGGCTTGTGGAATGGTTTACTATGTAGGACTTGCCTTTACAATTACTTGGGCATCTGAATCCCACATCTTTGTCTTTCTTAATTTACACCTCTTTTTTTGCTGCATATCACCTAGAAATTTCCTAAGCAAAAATAATGGGAGGCAAGTTTTGGTCATTTTTGTAGAATTAAGATGTCTATACTCTATAGTCAACCTTCATGTTAGATTAATTATTTAGGTGGGTATAGAATTAGATGGGTGAAAAATAATTTTACCTGAAACTTTTGAAGGAATTGATCTATCTTCTAGCTTAAAATTTTGCCATCGAATGGCATTCTAACTCCCTATTACCCAATTGTTTGCATGCTACAAGTTGTTTTTATTTTTATTTTTTCTGGAAACTTTTAAGACCTTGCCTTTATTTCCAAATTTCAAATACTAATAATAATGCTCCTCATTCTTTGGCCACCCCCACCCCCACCACCAACTCACTGTGTTGAGTACTGGGGCCCAAATCTGCGCACTCGCTTTCTTCACTTAACATTTCTGAAAACTTTAATTACTTCATTACTTTATTGCTTGTGGTAGTTTGAGACATTTGTGGTCTCCAAAAGATTATGTTCTTAACATTAATCCATTCCTGCAGGTATGGACCTATTGTAGGTGGGACCCTTTGATTAGATTACTTCAATAAGGTGTAGCCCAAGGTGAGTCCTAATCCTCTTACTGGTGTCCTTTATAAACAGGATGAATATACAGAAGAAAAAAAAAAGGCTGCAGACACAGAGAAAAACTCCCAGAAGCTGAGAGAGGAAGCCCCAGAAGCCAGAAGCTGAAATCAATGGAAGTAGAAGAGAGAAAAGAGTCAGTATCTCAGAAAGGAACCCATAGAAGCTGATAGAGAAAACCAGGAGAGCAAGAAGCTGAAATCAATGGAAACCAGGAAAGAGAAAACCACAGAAGGAGCAGCCAGAAGCTGAAAGCAGTGGAACCTGGAGAAGTCAGAGAATGGCAGGGACCAGCAGGCACACCATGTGCCCTCTCATGTGAGAGAAAAGTTCAGGATTGCCTGCAGACTGTGGTCTTTGGGGAGGAGTGTCAGTGATGCCTTGATTTGGACATTTTCCCAAGTCCCGCAATTGTAAGTTTACACGTTAAATAAATCCCCATTGTAAAAGTCAATCAATTTCTGGTATATTGCCTTGGCAGCCCTTAGCAAACTAAAACATTGCTTTATGCCTTAATTAATTAAACATTGTATTTTTCTACTTTCAGACCCTATTAGTCTATTGGGCCCTTGATAGTGATGACTGTACTTATGAACATTTACTTTTAAAACTGAAACTTAGCCTAGTATTATAGGGTACCTAAGAGTTACCTCCTGAGAGCCTCCTTATTGCTCAAATGTGGCTTCTCTCTAAGCCAAATGTAGCATATACATGCATTACTTTCCCCCCAGTGTGGGACATGATTCCAGAGGATGAGCCACCCTGGAACCGAGGAAATATTACCAAGCACCAACCAGCAATGCAACTGGAAAAAGACCTTGACCAAAAGGAGGAAAGGATACAGAAAATACGTTTATATGGCTAAGAGACTTCAAAGTGAGTTGGGAGGTCATTCCACAGGTTACGCTATGCACATCTCAGCAGGATCTCATTGACTGCCAAAGTAAATATTGCTCAAATAGCAGGGCTCCTGAGGGCTCTGGAGAAACCCAGACACTATAGTCAGGGCAGCCAGCTCAGTGGTTTTGGCACCCTGCCAGGTGCCCTACTTTGGAATTTATGCTCCCCAGTGTGAAAGAGTTGGGCTCCATTGTGGTTTCCCTACACATGGCCCTTCTGCCCTTTCTATTTGAACCTATAGTTGGTACTAGAGTTGATAGGTGTATGTCCAAGACACAGGATCTATACATTTCTAATTCTTTTGTTTTCCATTGTCTATCTTTGTACTTTTTCTACTTTCTGAATAATATCATTAACTTGATATTACAACCTCACATACAAACCTTTTATTTTGGCTCTCATATTTTCATTTTCCAGAGTTCTTTTCTGTTCTGTGATTATTATTTTCATATAATTATTTTTGTTTCAGAAATGAAATGTAAATTTTGTTTCTCCCAGGATAATAACGTATAGGTTCTTTGAAATTTTCTTTTGTCCCTAAAGGCCTCCACTTCCTCCAAGTTTCCTTTTCTCCCCTTTTGTTTGGATTCTTAATATTAGAGGTTTTCCTTAACTTAGCAGTAAAGAACTGAGTAAGCTGATTGGAAACTCTGTGCAGGGTGTGTCCAGTCAATGGATTTCACAGAAATGCAAACAAGTGGCCATTTAGCTGTTTACTAAGGACAGTCAACATTCAAATATATGAAGGTCTTTTTCTGGATTGGTTCAGCATCTGGTTTGTCTTTCCATGAAGGACAAAACTGGTACCAATGTTTGGGGTTGAGTGGGATAAGAGGGTGAAGAGTAGTTTCAGCTTTTTATTCAGGTATTTTCATCCCCTGAGTTTTATCCAGTAAATGTAACCACTCCAAGGTTCTGGAATACCAAGTCCAAACACTTCTGGTTCCAAAGAGTTATATTTTTTAAATATACAAAAGTATAGGCTCCTATTTAAAAAGACTAATAAAAATTGGGTATCTTATGATGATATTAATGATTACTAATAATTTAAAATTTAAATTATATGGTTATATGGTATACAGTGCCAGTTCCACTCCAAGAGGTCATTTGCTTACATTATTAATTTATGTATAGCTAGGGTATTGTAAACACATCCTCAAAATTTTTCTAGAAAATTTTCCTTAAATTTACATTAGACTCCCATAATAGCAATTTATATATATATTCCTTTCTTTTTTCTCCCAGTGGAAATCAAGTCCCACTTACTAAAGGTTATATTAAAAGGGAAGGCCTAATTAAAAGTAGGCCAAACATCTCAATTCAGATTTCAATGACCCCATTATAAAATGTAAGATTAAATCTCAAAGAAGTGACCATATTCTGTATTTCTTAAATACTGATGTTCTAAAAAATACATCTTTTCTAACTCTTTTGCCTCTGAGCTATTTTTACTATTAAAGAAAAAGATGAAATTGAGCAATCCTTAAAACTTACCTAGAATGGATCAATGCAATAGAATGAAACCAAGGAGCAAATCTCCAGGAAAAACATTGTGGTCTCAGGAAAAAACTAGATCAATAAATAAGATGGACGAAGAAAATAAATTGAGTGGATTAAATCCACAGTGACAGAGAAAACTGGAGGACAGATGTGAGAGCTTTCAAGAACAGAAACAATACCACGACATTTAAAATTATTACTGGACACTATGGATCAGATGACAGAGACTAACAAATATTCCAGAGCTAAATTTATAACACTTTTTTGTGTTGTCACATATGTGGCAAAATTTTAAATTCACCTGAAAATCTAGATTTCCATCTTTTCTTGGTAACTTATTTGATGAGATAACACTTGCCCTCATTTCTAAATGACAGCAATCATGCAGAGCTGGGAAGTGGATAACCTCTAGAATTTATTAGTGTCCCCACCACAAATGCAGTGTAGGCATGAATGCACTATTGTATATCTGGTTCCCTTTACCCATTTATGTACCTGCTGGTCCACATAGGTCATTACATTTGTTATACCTTTTATGAGGTATTTGCACAAACAGGGTAACACTGCCTTAAAGGTTAAATGAAGGAAACTGCTAGCAGCTATTTGGAACAAAAGTCAGAATATATCACTCATCTACTCTCAACTCTCCATTGATTCCTTATCTTACTACAAATGGAAGCCAAAGGCTTTACAAATTTGGCACAACTCCAGCTATCAGGACACAAAATTCATCTTGGTTCCAGCGACCCAATATTCTTTCTATAAAGATTTCCTTAATATAAAGCAATGCATACTCACTGTAGAAAGCTTGAAAAATATAATCCATGTAAAGGGAAAACATACTCATAATTCCATAGTCAAAGATAAAACTATACTGATTGATCTACATGTATCATTTTGAGAATCTGCTTTTTAAAATTTAATAATAGTAATTATGCAAATGAATGTACCATATCAGTAAAAATTTTTGGAATCATGTCATGTTTTATAGCTGAATCATGTTGACTTGTGTAATATATTGTATCCTTAATTACCAGGATAAAAATAGTGGTTTTCAAAAGTACTACTGTCATGCAGATCTTTACTCTGTTTTGTTAGAATTTGGGAAGTAGAATTATGTACTAAATTATTAAAATAAAAAAAAGGCAAAACCAATTACAAGCTGTCAGCACTGTTTGCCTTATCTTAACCTAACCAGCCTTGGCTAATATTATTTTTAAACATTTAATTATTGAAATTAAATCAACTACTTAAGTGTCATCTGTTACTTATTGGATTTATGGTATTCTGGTATACAACATTTTTCATTTTGTGCATCAAACATTTTTATCTATTTCTTTAAGCTTTCTTCCTTTGCTTTTTTTTTTTTTAAAGATTTATTTATTTATATCTCTCCCCTCCCCCCGTCCCCCTCCCCCTCCCCCCCCCCACCCCGGTTGTCTGTTCTCTGTGTCTCTTTGCTGCATTTTCTTTGTCCACTTCTGTTGTTCTCAGCGGCACAGGAATCTGTGTTTCTTTTTTTTGCGTCATCTTGTGTCAGCTCTCCACGTGAGCAGCTCCATTCTTGGGCAGACTGCACTTTCTTTCGCGGTGGGTGGCTCTCCTTACGGGGCGCACTCCTTGTGCGTGGGGCTCCCCGATGCGGGAGACACCCCTGCATGGCAGGGCACTCCTTGCGCGCATCAGCACTGCGCATGGGCCAGCTCCACACGGATCAAGGAGGCCCAGGGTTTGAACCGCGGACCTCCCAGGGTTTGAACCGCGGACCTCCCATGTGGTAGACGGACGCCCCTTGATTTTTTACATTTTACATTTTACATTTTACAGTTGAAAGTAAGGAAAGTTATCAAAGCAAAGAAAACTATTAAAGGATTTAATTGTTCTGAATTTCTTTTCTTAGATTGGATTCCAATCTCCGGGCTAACCTGATCATCTTCTTTTATCCAACAATTTGTATTTAAATAGCAAATTCACTATATTTGTGTAAAACAAACCAAGACAATGACCTCAAGTAAACCCAAATGCATTAATTATACATTTGAAGTATTTCTTTTTCATCAAAGAGTCTGAGATACCAAGTGATTCTTGTAGAAGATGGTCAAGAGCCAGTTGGGCATATCTGACCTATAGTGGGTTCAGGCAATAGACCCAACTGCAACTGGTTTCCCAAACACAGGGCACAGTATTTTCTTCCTTGGATCCTTGGTTTTATTGTCACACTTACAATAAAACCTGCTTTGCTTGGTTCACTAAAACTGTCAGTAATCTCATAGTATTTGCCCTACTTTCTTCTCACAGCTTTTTCTTCATACTGTTGGTACCTATTTCCTACTCCCCTAGAAACATTTTAAAGCAGATGTCACACCACATAGGGTAAACACACAGGCTCTTCGGGCAAGTTTAAAAATATGGATACTCAACATTATCTAATTTGATATAGACAACTACTGAATCTCCCTTAGAATAAAGGAAATAAACTCTAAAGTATACCCAAAAGGTCTAGTTCAATCAATTGCAGCCTAACTTTTGTTGTTACTATAGTCATTACTATTTACTTGCCTATGAGTCTATCTGAATCTAGTCTATTTCTAAACTGAATTTTTGAATTAGCAGTTCAAAAATAAAAATAAAAGAGAAATTTAAAATCTGGAGAAAGATAATAGTTTTAAATTAAAAATCAGAGGTAGATATAAAGCAATCTATACTGCTTTTTCTTTAAAAAGTGGTTAATTTAGGTAAGAACATATATGACAGCTGCTAAGTGAGGATTTAATACTGTTCTGCAGCTATATTAGATTAATAATGACTCCAAAGCCAGTTTTGATGCAGATTTTCCTAGGAATGAATACTGACACAATATGAAAAAAATACAACCAAAATAAAATATGTAGTTGTTTTCTTTGTTTCTATAAGAGATTCCTTGATTCTGTTATGTAAATACAGCAGTCAGGAAATGTGCTTTTTAAATAAATGTTCAGTGAAACTGGAATTTTCCCATTTAAATGTGAGTAGATTGCATTTAATTTGAAATATGTTTTCCAATAAGTTCTTTGAAAAAGATTTCTTCCCTTTTAAAAATTAAGTATACAAAATATATCAAAGATATTTCTTACTTAGAGTTACCATTTTATCCATGCAATATTGAACTTAATTTTAATTTGACCCCCTTGTTCTGAGGCTAAGGATTAGAGTGGTGTCACAGGAAGAGTTTTAGGTTCAAAGAATAACTCCACCTGTATAATCTGGGAAGTCACCTAATTTCTTGTGAAACTGTTCTCCCATCAGAAATATGGAAATAGCATTATGCCTAAAGTGTAGGGTGATCAGATTTTAGATACTATCTAGGCAGCAACTATTACATTATATAGGACTATTATTAACATTACAATGTCTTTATCACCTCTCATATGAAAAATAAGATTGCCAAGATTATTAATTTTTTTTGGAAATTAAAAGTTAATTAATACTCAAAGAAGCTTGAAAGTACCTTCTGGTAAATGGAAGCATCTTTAGTAGCAACCACTGTGATCATTACTACAGCCCAAAAATGAAACTTTTTTTCCTTCATCCAAATTTCCAGATGTTAAAAGGATTGACATGATTTTAAATCTGACCTCATTAGAAGAAAGATATTAACTTCAGTTATTCCATCTCAACAATTTAGAAGAGGTTTGCTATTTTAAAATGACACAATTCACTTAAGAGATTATGTCTTAAAGAAAAAAAGGTATAGATTTAAAAATACCCTAATGTTTCCAACTTCATTATCCTGATACCTGATGTTTAACTGCTGGTAAAATAATGTCATAGACAGAATTTGAATAGAACTTATGTGTTATTAAGCTAATAGGGAAAGAAAGAAGCAAGACTAAAACAGTCCTACTCCTTGTTATAGTTTAGAGATTTCAAAGTATATTTAACTCATTTAAACTATTAATACTACAGATAAGTAAGAACTTCAAAGACCTTATGAATAAGAAAACAAAAGCATGTATCCCATAGCTGTGAATCTTTCTTTCTCTTTCAGATGATTCTAAAACATCCCATTGAAATCACACTTACCATATTAGTGATAAACTCATCTCTTGCGTTCAGTAAATTATGGGATATGAGGTCTGAGTCCTCCAATGGTAACCTTAAAATTCCACAACTTTGAAATTGGAAATACATTTAGCAATATTTGGTTTAATTTCCAAGTTGCAAAAAAATCACAGTTCTTTTTGTTTTTGTTATTCACCTATTAATGGTTATTTCAACGTATGCCTCAAAGAAGGGTGAATCAACTTTGAAATGGACTGGGATTAATTTCATTTAGTTCTTCTGGTTGCTGATCCTTAGATTTAGAAATTAATTTCTACCCTGTTGGGCTACTCTAGTTATTTCATTCAAAGTGGGGCCTCAAAGGCCTTAGGATTAAAGGAGTTGAGGAGTTCTCAGCAAGGTTAACCAGCTCAACCACATTTTAAATACACTAAGAGTCCAGAATGATCTAGAGCCCTTTATCAAAGTATATAACTGGGCATACCCTCCAGCCCACAATTCAAAACTTGACTTTCTCTAACTTGTCCACTGTTGGTCTGGTTCATTCTCCCTCCTGCTTAGTTTGTAAAGATCTATTTTTATTACCTCTATTTTTTATTCCTTCTTTGTGTTTATTTTTTCTATACCCTGATTTATTTTTTTTCCTTTCTGTTGCATTCCTCTCTCCTCTTTCTAGCCTTATTTGACAACAAAATAGACCAGAAGTGTATTTTGCATTATATATTATTGTATTTTTTTAAGTATTTATGTTTACTGTTCTTTACTCTACATTAAAAAAAAATAACTAAATTGTTTTTAGATGCCTTCATTTTGAATATGGCACTCAGGTTGCTGGTGTTTGTTTGCTTTGGCTTAAAACAATTGAAATGTATTATCTTCATCATTCTGGAGGCCAAAAGTCCAAAATCATAATGTAAGCATGTCTGTAGAAAGTAATCTGCTCTATGCCTTTTTCCTGGGCAGTGCTTTCCAGCAATCCATGGTGTTCTCCTCTGTGTCTGTCTTTCTGTATCCAATTCTCTCCTTCTTATAAAGACAACAGTCATTGTGCCAATTTGAGATTATTTTACAAATCCCAAAAATGAAAGATTATGTTTATAAACTAATCTATTCCTCCGGGTGTGGTATCCTTTGGTTGCATCAAATTCAGCTGAGGGGTCTTTGATTAGATTTCTTGAAAAGATTGCTTTAAGGCATTTGATTGTACTACTTCAGTGAGTGTGACTCAGGTTGAGTCCCCACCCCCTTGCTGGGTCTGATATAAATGGAATCAGGGACAGAAAAGGGAGCCAGCACATTTGATTCTGCAATGTGAGAGAAAGAAGACAGAGCAAGGACAAAGCCCCCAAGAGGAGACCAGCTCTCTTGTATGCTTGATAGCTTAGAGCTGAACTTGGGAAGATGGTGGAACAACCAAGGCTGATATAGGAGGCCTGGAAAAAGACAAGCCCTATGCCTGGTTGGTCAAAGTTGAGTTCCAAGAGACAGTGGATTCTGGAGGGGAAGGTAGAAACCTCCCCAGAGACCGGGAGCCATCTTGCTTCACCATGTGGTGACAACACCAGGATCAACAGTAGCTGACTTTGGTGACAAAGCTCCTCTATGGTACCCTGAGTTGGACTTTTCATGGCCTTGGAACTGTGAGCTTTTACCCGAAATAAATACCCTTTCTAAAAGACAAAAAATTTCTAGTACTTTACATTGGCACCCTTTTGGCAAACTAACACAGTCATATTGTATTTAGGGCCTGCCTAATACAGTCTGGCCTCATGTGAACAAATGGCATCCTCAAAGACTTTATTTCCAAATAAGGTCACATTCACAGGACTAGGAGTTACGATTTAAACATGTCTTTTTTAAAGATTGTATTAACTGATATAAAGCACAAAATTTCCCCATTTAACCATATTCAAGTATACAATTCAGTTTTATTAATTCTACCCACACTATTTGCTACCATCACCTACATCCATTATCCCTCCTTTCTATCACCTCATCTCTCTCTTCCTACCCCTCCCCCAGTGCCCTTGGTAACCTACAAACCACCAAATGAAACCTATGAAGTTTGCTTCTTCTTGGTATTTTACATAATCAACATCATACACCATTTCTCTTTTTTTTGCATCTGGTTTATTTCACTCAACATGAAGTCCTCAAGGTTTATCCATGTTGCAGCATGCATAGGAACTTCATTTCTTTCTACAGCTGAATAATATTCCATTGTATGTATATGCCGCTTTTGTTTATCCATTCATCTGCTGATGGTCATTTGGGTTGTTTCTATCTTTTGGCTATTGTGAATAATGTTGCTATAAACATTGGTGTACAATGTTTATACAATCTGTTCAAGCCTCTGTTTGCAATTCTTTTGAGTTTATACCAAGAAGGAGGATTGCCAGGTCATAGGGTAATTCTATTTACAATTTTTATTCAGGTTTACTTTTGTTTGTGTCTGAAACTGAAAATAATGCTTACCTCCCTACCTATGAGAGGTACTATGGTGAATATAGACTTTCAAGTGGAATGTTTCATTCACACTGGCAGATATTGCTGCCTGTGGCAGGTGGCATGCTGTCCATCTAAATTTGCACCTCTCCATTGCAAATTGTTCCTGGAAAGCAGCTGCTTAGCCAGGGACTATATTTCTCAACATTTCTTGTATCTTGGTGTGGTCACGTAAGCAATTTTCGCCAACAGAAACGTAAGGGGAAGTAGCATTTCTGAACCATAAGCAAGTGTGCTTTTCCTATAAGCTTTTACTTTCTCTATTTGCATGCAAAATCTTCCATGTGCCTAGAGGATACAGAGCCACAAGAATGAAGGAATCTGAATCCTTGGATCGCGCCATGAAGGAAAGTCACCCACAAGCCCAGAATACATTTTTGAACTATTACCACAGCAAGAAATAAAGTTCCACTGTGTTCATGCATTAAAACCTTTAGTTTATTACAGCAGCAAACATTACCCAAGAAAAATAACAGAAAATAGAAAATATAAACTATTCATTAGAGTGGGATTGGAAATTTTAAAATAATCACATTAATCACATCCAAGTGCATTACTCGAAAAACATACCAGGGGAGTACTTGGACAACTTGAAATAATATACTTTGTTGAAATATTTTATTATTATCATAATGAGTTATCATTGTTAGCATTATTATTTTAATTGGCAGATTATAGAGTTTAACTGAATACTGGAATTAACTATTAAGATTTTTATAATACTAACAATCTTATATATTAAAAATCCCAATAAAATGAATACGAGCAACTCACGAAAAGCATAGATACAAACCTGTCAGATTCAACAAGCAGAAATTCTTAAAATCATGATCTGAACCTGAATATACTACAGACTTTCAGATTTTTTACTTCATTCACACATCCTCTAATCGCATCCACTTTCCAAATATATTCAACTTTATTCCCCCCACAACTTTCATTCTATTTACTTTCTTTTTATATGTGCTAAAGCATGGATCACAAATTCAAAAGTTTACAGGAGGTGGGAGGGTGGCCCACATCTATGAGTTATGCATATCATGAGGCATGGAGGTTGTGACGAAATGCACGAAGCTGAGCCTCCTCTAATGGGAGAAGATATTATAGTCTCCGTTGCCCTGTGGAAATGCTCAGCTAGTACTTTCAGATCTTCCCAATTTTCAGAGAAATTAAAAATCTAGAGATGCATGTGAAATTCCTAAGTTTTGAAATACTGGAGAGAAAACAAAAGGGACAGAAATGTGGCTTCTCTTTTGAAGATTCTACCTATATGTAAACAGTTAAGAGAACATTAAAAATTTGGTGAGAAAAATAAAGAGCAAAGAACATTTTTGGAAAAAAGATACATTGGTCTCTCTTTTGATTTACATGATGGCATTTTCTATGATGGTTTAAAATAAATTGGTATTACTGTTTTGTTTTTTTGTTTTGTTTTGTTTTCAGAATTATGACTCACACCCTCACTTTTTAAAATTATTTTCATATAAGGAAATAAGGAAAATGGGAGGAAATTTGACTCATCTGTTATGTAGCCTCATTTAAATTTTTACATTTAGATTGGGGAAAAGACAATACTGCAGGGCAAAGTAGTAACATCCCATGAAAATAATAATGAGGTAGAGTTTGTAGTGCCAAGAAGAAATAAGAAATATTAAGTAAGAGTTAATCAAAGGTTGCATTGAGTCAGGGCCACTTTGAAATGCATTCAGGGCAAATCCTCTACTATTTAATAAAAGAAATCGTATACAGCATGAAGAATAAATTTTCAGTTTTACATAATACACATTTTGTTTTGGTTTGTTGTGAGGCTTTTAAGAAACACAAATATCTGAATAAAAGAAACAACAGAATCTTGCCAATAAAAAGTTAGTATTCTAGCCAAAAATTAATATATAAAGTATTTACTCTTTATGTATATTGCTTGCCAAAAAGAAAAGATGTGCACTAAAAAGGATTAATTTAAGATTTCTAAAATGAACTAGCAAAATGCAATTTGAATAAAGAATATTCTGAAATGACTGGCTCCTGGATAACTGCATCATATTTTGCAAATTGAATTAGGGACTATTGGAATTTATGAAAAACTTATCTGGTAAGAAAGCTATTTTCATTTAAGTGCAAGTTTACCAGAATCAAAACCCTCGATAATTTATAGATATCCCATGGCTCAAGTTACATGCACATTAAAAACTGTATCATTAATTCAAAACACATTCATTAAAAAGTACATTTTTCTAAGCAGCATCGAGAGCTATGGAGGGCATAAAAATAGTCAAATATGCGCCTGTTCTGGGGGATTTTACGGCATAGAACAAAATGTAAAACCATAGAAATATTAGAAAACAAAAGTAGTACATAATAACATAGCTTGGAAGAGAGTCACAACATTGATAGATGCTTCAACAGCAGTCCTTTGGCTATAAATTAGGTTTATTACAGTTTCTTTACTGCATCAGCATTCTAGAAGGATAACAATATACATATAAATGGCACACTTTCATTTAGGTAACACAAACACACAAAAATATTCAAAGAGAATTAAATTTTCCCTTTAAAAGGAAATTAAAATTTAAGTCAAAACATTCTGAATAAATATGTACAAAGTTTGATTTACTTTTTGGGCTATGAAGCTGTCCTTTGTTTTATAGTATAGAGAATCAAATTATTTAAAATTTTCCTTCCAAGGGAACTATAATTTGGTAACTATTCTAAGGCACAGGTGGTAGAAAGCTCCTTCACACTTGTTTAGAGAATAAAGATTTGCCATAGGCCTGCCTCAATGAAATATGCAAATATGAGTCCTGCTCCAGAGGAATTAGGCACCAAGACTGAAAGCAAGGAAACAAAATTCTTCCAAGTGACAAGAAAAAAGAACCTGGAGAAATAAGAATTTTTTTAAGCTGGAAAAATTGCTGTGTCATCTCTGCAGTAGCAGAGACTGCTAGTAAAAACCCAAGTTAGTCATATTTTTTATCCATTGCCATCCCTTGCTCCCTCCCAAAGACTCCCTTATTTCAGAAACACACTGTCTTCTCTGGCTAATCAAGGGTCCCTTGCCAATTCCTTGCAACAATAGCTGGCAGCCAGATAATCTAAGAAGGGCAAAGGGCTTGAAGACTAACATAACTGGGTTTTCAGTATGGCTCCATTCTTTACATTTCTATATATCTTAGCCTTTTTGGGACTAG
This sequence comes from Dasypus novemcinctus, assembly GCF_030445035.2. Taxonomy (NCBI): domain Eukaryota; kingdom Metazoa; phylum Chordata; class Mammalia; order Cingulata; family Dasypodidae; genus Dasypus; species Dasypus novemcinctus. Next base: position 39,951,997 of record NC_080683.1, on the reverse strand, counting down.
GCTGTTCTCTGGTTAAATGCCAATAATATTACCACTTTCCAGGGTTCCAAGGGAACTAAAATAGTAGAGATCCCAGTAAATTTCTTGCACTTGGTAGGTTAGTTCCCTCACTTCCCTCCATTCCATTACTCCAATGTACCAGGCAGATGACTCCGTTCCAATGCAAGCTCAATCCACAAACCTCCTACCCTTGCCAACCAGTCAGCTTGTGTCCTTTGCTACCAGATAGGATGATTCAAATTCCTGGAAACACAAAAGGCCTCGTCCATTCATTGAACTAAATTTTATTAGTGCTAGTCCCTTTGCTGGGCATTTCCCTTCTAAAATTAATTTACCCATCCCTTTTCACCTGACCCTAAGGAAGGTATGTACAGTATTATGGCAGTAAGTAACAGGAAGTGATATTTAGGCTGGGACATGATAGATGTCCAACTAGACCTGGAGGTTGGGAGAAAGGAAACTAGAAAACCTAGTAGAAATATTAGCTTCTATGTGACTTCTGTGGGTCATGAAGCATAAAGGAACTTCGTAACTGTGAGCTAGGCAGGAGATAGGGATAAAGACTGAATAAGGAACTTTCTCTACCATTCCAAACTAAAGAAAATGACGGGGAACTGTGGTCCTAGGGAAAAAGCATTATGCTTCTTGGTATGGAAGTTCTTAGTTATAAATTTGAAGACAGAATATATCCTTTTCTATATAAAGAAAATAATATAAGTTTGACACTGCTTTACCAAACTGTATAGAATTATACTATCAAAATTCACAAAAAGGAAAACAATTATCAATAGAAAAGAAACAAAAACTATGCTGACTCTAGTAGATACAGTGGATTGGTACTCCACATCTATTATGCCTTTTTTACTATTTCCACCAATCTTTAAAACCCACTGGGCACAACAATACAAATACAGAAGGCAAAACTCTTCATTTTCCACAGACTCCTGAAAGACCAACTGTAGAGAACCCCATCAAATATTGTGAAATAGGGAGTACTGATACAGAGATACTTCTTTCTCCCCACCTTGAGCAGAATAAAGTTCCCTAAAGTAGCCTGGTCAGTAGAGAAGGCTGAAGGTGACTGTCTGGTAAAGGTGGAAAATATAATCTGAGCCATACTGGGCACATGAAAACCAGAAACTGGGAGATGTACCCTCAACCAACCATCAAAAGGAAAAGAAAGATTTAGTAAGAATGAGTCTAAGATTCTAAAATCTAACGGAAGCTGCTCCAATTTACTCACTTGCAACCACTACACCACCAAAATAAATATGGAAATAAATAAATAAATAAATCCATCAATCACTTGTTCTCCCTCTCTGAACTGTTCTACCAAATATTTGGAGCTAGTACAGTGTAGTGGTTAAGGGTACATAAACTGGAGACAGAATGCCTTTGTTCAAATTACTTTTCTGCAGTTGTCAGTCCTTGGGTAAGACCCTTGTTCTCTCCTTTTCAATTTCCCCACTTAGGTCAGAACAACATGTAAACTATCAGAACAACAGAAGATATGTTACCCCAAATATCAAAAACACCTCAGAGTCTTTGTATTACTAAAAAAATAGTTTTTGAGAATGATGCCCTTTGGGCTTTCTGTAGCTACAGTATTGTAAAATATAAAAAAATGGTGTTTAAAGATTTTCCATTAGATTTTTACAAATGTAGTATATGGTAGGGGAAATAAAAGCAAATTAGGGCAAATGAGAATACTGATAATTAGCAAAATAAATATCATTCAGCAGTTTTGCTCTAGTTTAAAAAATATATTTATCTCATAAATGCAATTTCTATGTTCAAATTTTGCTGACAGTACAATATTCCTATCAACTCTCATGCTTTTAGTGAAAATTAAATTGCAGAGAAACTGCCACACTCAGACGTTTTATTTAGGCTACTTATAATTTATAGACAATGTAACTCTAAAGATCACAATCTGTAATATACTAAAATACTTGAATCATATTTAGCATTAACATATTTAATATGAAGTTCCTAGATGAAAAAGAAACAGCAAAAGCACATGTACTCTGTTCAGCTCTTCTTATTTAACCATGTTGACATCAAGGCAACATGCTCACTGATAGCTAAAGAATTTCTGATATTTCAAAATTATTTCTATTCAAAGCTATAAATGGCTTCAAAGAATGAAGATAAAAGATTTCAAGGAGGAAATTCTGATGCCTAGCTTCTTTAAGTAAAATATTCCTTGTATAATAACTCTGAATGTCTACAAAGGATTGCCTTCTATATGCAGAACACACACGGATACTAATGGCAGATTTAAGCAAACAGATAATTTAAAAGAAGACACAAAATTAGATGCAAAGACTTAGATGTATAAACAATTTTATCCTATCAATCTCAAGTTTCAAATTCCTAAAATTACTCATAAAGATGTTTTTCCATATAGTAAAAAGAAAATGTTTTTTGGCCTTTACAGATAATTTATTCCACAAATTTTTGGTAAATTATACATTTTTTTAAGTCTAAGAAAAAAAATGATTCAAAACCAAGGAACTATTTCCAGAAGCTTTGCAAAACAGAACTGATGGGGGAAAGTAGTCACAGTTCAATGCAGAAATTATATAATAAAGACAAACTATAATTTATTATTTACAAAATGCAATCAAAAGAGTTTCTCAAAAATTTCAACATATTCTTCCTATTTATTTATGATGCTTTAGAAAATAAAGTGGAATAACATAAATTGAAAGAAAATTCAAGTTGTTTAAATTATTTTCCTATCAATTTCGTTTTTATAATTTCATATAACATTATTGGAAAGCTGATGTAATGGTTTTCATGGAAATTTAATGTTTGACACACAAGATTCTAAAATACCTGAAAAGAAACTTAAAATAAAGTTAATTCTTTAAACGTCAATAGTTAATTTTTTGCTCTTTTAATTTTCTTCTATAACCGAACAGTCTAGAAAAGTAAATTTGCTGTTAATTTGAAAAATAACATCGACAAAAGAAGGAACCAAGAGAATTTTCATGAATTCTCTTGTGATAACATTACTGTATATGCATACATGATTTTTATCAAAGTTAAAATTGATATTTTCATATATGGTACAGTATGACCTAAAATTTCTCTAATGAGTAGATTTTATATTATCACATTTAAAAACATTCATTTGCCATTTCTGTGTACAGAGACATTAGAATAAAACTTTAATCTTTAACTTAACTAAATGACCCCTTTAAAAAAACAGCATTTAAGAAATATTAAAGGAAAGAAACAACTTTATATTTGATATATTTCTGGCTCTCTTTTGCCTCACATTGTGCTATTTTGATTTTGTATATTAGATTTTACAATGCTTTGAGAAACATGACTTATAAAATGAATATTCTGTGACCAGAGCTTTTAACTCCTTAACAAACATTCTTTATGAAAGACTGAGGATCCTGTTTTTTGTCCCCTAGCCCCTTCACTGAGTTTTTGAGGGCAGCAAATGGCTTTGCCCTATCCTGCAGACTTCACTTCAATGTGCTGTCTTAGATTACTATTTTTGATGATATTGAATCTGAAACTAATTCATCTTTTCCAATTGCTTCTTATTTTCCCCTAAATTATTAAGTATCAACTACACAAAGGGAACTATTCTAAGTTCCTTAGGTTTATATAATTACTTAGGTTAAGTAAGTCCCACTGTTATTAAGGGACAGAGCTATAATTTGAAAGTCTGTCTTTTCATAGGGCATTGCCAATTTAATTATCTGCCAAAACTTCACTCATGATTTCTGAAATATACTTGCCTCAATTTGAAGTAACTCCCCTTTGCAAATTCCTAACTTGTGCCAATGCTGCAATCATCAAAACCTAGACCTTTTCCTTCCCTCTGTTGCCTCACTTGAAAAATGTATAAACCTTTCACATTTAAAACTTCTCAAACTGACCCATACTCATCCTTCCTTTAGAGTTAACACTGTTTTAGTCACATTACTTTTGGATTACTGCAGAAACCCCATCACTGTCCCCTTATGGTGCCTGGTACCTTATATCCCTTCACAGAGAGTCTAGTTTTTCTGTCTTAAACTTCATTGAACTTTGACCTTCTTCATGAAAACCTCTTGCCTGTCTGCCATCATTTCATAATCGAGTTCCTTTGAAAGCTCCCCTCTGCCTTCAAATCAAAATCAAAATTGTCTAGCCTAAATAAAAGACTGATCCATCACACCTAAGTCTATGCAAACCTAAAACTTTTGCAGTCCAGTCTCTTCACTATTCAAGAATAGTTAATAAACATTCACATAAGAATATCCTCTTTTAAAGCTGTTTCTTTCACCCAAAATTATGTTCTTGCCATCTTTGGAAGTCCAATCCAACCCCCAATGGTTATGGGCCACACTGTCTTTTTCTTCTTTGACCACCTATAAGTTTTCCTTCTTCTCAAGAGTGACAAAAATCTTACTCTTCTCATTTGTGTGGTGTATTATAAATACATTTCTTATTTATATTCCATGACCTTGACTTCAAGGTCAAGAACATAATAAATGTAATAAATACCTGTTTGCCATTAGTCTTTCATGTAATACCTGGAGATATTTCTTGAAAAATGAAGTTTTTAAACAAATATTTTTGTTTATAAAATCATTAAATTACCCTGAGAGGCCATGTATATACCAATAATTATATATTTGCTAACTATTATATACAAATGTCATATTTTTTGCAAAATATTAGACTAAGAAAAAGGAAGGAATATCAATTTGAGTAACTAAGTGATTTGTAGGTTGAAAGAACAAGTCACATACCTACTTCTGTTATTTCCCACAGGGTAATGGAGAATATAAAAATTATTAATTTCTAAAATTCAATTAGAATATTAACTGTTTTTCACTGGTACCTGAGCATGTATGTTCATTTAACATTCTTAACTGAAAGCCCCCAATATTATGAATATAGTACATTAAAACAAAAGAAGTTATAAACTAAAATCAATTTAGTTGAAAAGGTAAAACCTGCAGTACTGAAATACATTATTGGTACTTCTTACATACTATACATCGCACAATTTGTGATCTAAAAAATATATTAAACATCTGAGAAAGTGTGTATTCAGTACTTATTGACTAATCAATTTAACTTAGAAGTTCTGCTAAATATGATATTGGCTATTGCTGTAATATTGTTTATTGCCTTAAATATGGTTACATGAAGTTCAAGGAGCCAGATAAATATTTGTGCCAACAATTTAGGGTTAACTTTCTTTTTTGAATTGATATTAATGAAGTTGCAATCTGATTTTAATCAGTGTTATTCACATTTTGCAAATGAATTCAGCTGACAAGCTAGAGTTAAGAATTCTCAAATTTTCTTTTCCTTTGTAAAGCAAATCCCTATGGCAAAAGAAAGCAAGAATTACTAGTAGTTAATCCCTCCTAGTGTTTGTGTGTGCACGGGGGATCAGTGTAAAAGATGGTTACCGCTGTGTAAACTTCCATTACCCCAGCTGCTAACCAGATGTTCAAAACAAGCAAATTGCCCTGAAAAGGTTTTCTAAATTCATCTTCTATTCTGTTAAATTATGCTAGAATATTTTTAATCAGGTACATGAAATTCTACATAATTATGATATAAGAATTCTGGAATAATTTGGACATAATTTAATGTTTGAAATGATGAAGTATAAAAATAATTGTATTGGGTTTGACAGGAAAAATATTTGTGTTGTAATAAAAGATGTAATCTGTACAAAACACACAGAAAATCAAATTTAAAAACACAGAGATGTGGTCTAACAGATAGAGCAACCGCCTATCATATGGGAGGTCCAGGGTTCAAACCCCGGGCCTCCTGGCATGTGTGATGAGCTGTTCCATGTGCAGTGCTGCCACGCACAAGGAGTGCGGTGCCATGCAGGGTGCCCCAGGTAGGGGAGCCCAATGTGCAAGGGGTGCGCCCCGCAAGGAGAGCTGCCACGCACGAAAAGCGCAGCCCACCCAGGAGTGGCGCCGCACAAAAGGACACACACATGGAAAGCTCACGCAGCAAGATGACACAATAAAAAAGGGACAAATTCCTGTGCCGCCTGATGAGAATGCAAACAGACACAGAAGAATGTGCAGTGAGTGGACACAGAAAACAGACAATGGGGCGGGGGGAAGACGAGAGAAAGAAATCTTTAAAAAAAAGTATATTTATGGACATATAGCACATATAAATGTGAAAGAATTCAAGAAAATTGAGAAAATGAAAACTAAACCTTAAATCTTCTGGTGTTTGTGAACATTTCAGATATTCATTTTAAATTTTCTTTTCTCATTTGTTTTATTTTGACTGACGTTGACTTACAGAAGATCTCTGAAATGTCCTTCTTAGGATAAATGGAGTAGCTGTTCCTTTTTTGAAGAAAAATAGTTTTCTTTTTTTTTCTTATTTATTTTTTATTTATTTCTCTCCCCTTCCCACCCACCCCCCCACACACTGCCTGCTCTCTGTGTCCATTTGCTGTGTGTTCTTCTATGTCCGCTTACATTCTCATTAGTGGCACCAGGAATCTGTGTCTCTTTTTGTCGCGTTATCTTGCTGCATCAGCTCTCCATGTGTGCGGCGCCACCCCTGGGTGGGCTGCACTTTTTTCGCGTGGGGTGGCTCTCCTCCCAGGTACACTCCTTGTGCGTGGGGCTCCCCTATGCAGGGGACACCCCTGTGTGGCATGGTATTCCTTGTGCACATCAGCACTGCATGTGGGCCAGCTCACCACACAGATCAGGAGGCCCTGGATTTAGGCCCTGGGTTTGAACCTTGGACCTCGCATGTGGTAGGTGGATGCTCTATCAGTTGACCCAAATCTGCTTTTCCTAGTTTTCTTTTGATTACTTCCTCTCAGGAAAACCTTATATACCCAAAACTCAGAATCACTAACACTTGAAAAGAAAGGTTTGCATCAACTTGATTATCAGTAATTGAGTGTTACCAGAGTTACAAAAATTCCACGAAGTATGATTTTAGTCAGAATGGTCAGGATTTATTCTTTTTCCTAAAGAATAGTATTCATTTTCAGTGACCAGGAAAAAAAAAAACAACATGAGAATTATAAAACAACTTATTAAAATTATTTTTATGGACAAAAATTAAAGTATTCCCTGAGCTAGTGAATGAACTTTTTACCTCTGTTTCTTTTTATATGTATCCTATATTTCTAGTATTAGAGATGCTTAATATAACTATAAACCATTTTTGTCTAATACATATTACATTTTACCAGTGTAAAATCATTAACTTGTACAGGAAAAAGATAATTATAAATCTAGTTTTATTTTGATCTTCAATGATCATAATTACAGACAAGATTAAGCATCTCATTGTGTTAATGTGGTGCTAAGTGAAGTTCAAGGTAATTAAACTGCAAAGTTTTTACCATCTATACCCTTGTAAACTTATAATCCAAGACATACTTCTATAAAACAAAGTATTAAAAACTGACTATACCTATATCTAAATAAATATTAACATTAATTGCAAATATAAAAAATTAAGAATTTAATATTAAGCAGCAAAAAAACACTGCATGTCTCACAGAAGATAAAAATCAATACCCCTATTTAATCATTGGGAGAAGGTTTCCTGGGGATGTGAAATTGAAGAGTTATTTGAATAATGGACATGGTTAAAGAAGAAAGCTCCTTTATTAGTGCAGATAGATTCAGGCTACTGTTGGAGAAAGGCTAACTAAGCATTGGAAGTAGTATCAGATCAGAGGCTACTAAGCATATATGAGGACATGTGCTTTGGAGAGTTTAAAATAAAACTTTAACCTATTTTGAAACATCCTATGGCTACAGAGATTGCATGAGGAAGTACCTTTTTTAATCTTTTAAAATATTAGGCATTTATCTACACAGAATGGCATTATAGTCTAAGGGATAAAAGCATGGACTCTAATTAAGTTCTGTCCTTCTTAATGTGTATTGGGCAATCTACTTAACCTCTCTGTCCCTCAGTTTGCTCATCTAGAAAAGGGGATAATAACACTAGATAATGCATTGGGTTCTTATGAAGATTAAAAGAGTTAATATAGGTAACATACCTAAAACTGCACCTGCCACATAGTAAGGAATTCATTAGGATTTGTGATGATAAGATAAACAAACAAGCATACAAACAAATAAAGTAAAAGTATAAGCTTAATGGTTCATATTGTTCTTTTTGGATTCTGTTCAAAATAGCTGCCATAGATGGTAAATTTCTGTTAATGGATTACTAAATTAGTCATTCCCCACAGATGTCAGGTTAACAGAATTCTGGAGTAATAATGTTAGAAGCTAATGTATAATGGCCAGTATTCATCATTGCAATGTCATGCAGGACAATTCCAATGTCCAAATAATGCCCCATGTGACACCTATTCTTTCTTCCTCCTCCACTCAGAACCAAAGCTGAGTGTTTTTTTTAAAGAGCATTTGCTGAGCTCTAGGTTTGCCAAAACTCTTCACAAGTTTACTATGAATTTTAACTAGAAAGTAACAAACAGTTTACGGTAACAAACGGATTACTCAATTTCCTGACTAATCCCATCAAAATAATAGCATGACTGACTAATTGATGACATTTGTCCTCTGAAATATTCCTATGAACTGCAGAGGAGAACAAATTCCAATCTATAGTATTCTGAGGACTGATACAAATGATCCAAGAAATTATAAAACTTTAGTCACAATTTGCCATATTTTAGTCTGTTTCAAAATTTATACTAATGCAAAATTTACCTAATATTCATCCCTTAAAGATTAACACATTTAATTTTTAATTACTTAATATGACCCTTGTTTATTTAGATATATGCTTTAACTTCTGGAAAAAATATATATTCCATAAAATTATAATTTATCCCAGGCAGTTTTACACTTAGGACAAGTATTTGGTATGTATTCATCTGTACTCATTTTACTTTATGGCTAACTCTTGACTTTCCAAGGAGCAAAAAAGAAGAAAAGTATGTGTTTATTTCAAGGTGCTTGTTGATTGTAAGAGTGTAAGTTGGTTATGAAATGGTTCATTATATTTCTGATCTTCACATACAGATGAGGAAAGCTGGAATTGAATAAAATTGAAGCCAATGTACTTGAATTTATTCTGAGAAACCTAAAATTTAAGGTTTTATGATTATTTAAAATACCCAATTTAGAATTATTTGCATATAATCTCAGTGCTGTTTTTGGTTAGAATAGCTTTAAAAAACAGTACAGAGATATTCCTTATGTTAGAGAAACAGACCATGAGGTTTATACATATGAAGCAAATTTCAAGGTAGCAAAGCTGGTGGATAACAGGGCAGAGAATCAAACTCTGAAACATATGAATATGGAGCCCAAACTCTTAATGTTTTCATTGGTATACAAAAGAAAATAGAAAAATCAAGAAATAAGTGTGTGTTCACCAAGGACAGGTGAGAATATTAACCAAAAACTTGGAGCCTAGGAATCCATCTAATAGATTGTGATATTTATCATCATAGGACATGACCATTATTTCATATACATACATATCAATGAATTAAACTAATAAAACTTAATCAGTTTATAAATTTATGTTGGCAATAATAATAATAACATTTTTGGGTGCCACTTTCCATTTTCTAAATGGCTTTCATGCATATTGAGTTTTATTCTCCATACAATCCTGTGAATTACATATGAACACTCATGTTTTATAACTGAGCAATCTGCAGCTCTCCCTGAGGGACTGGCCTGAAATTACTCAAGTCATAACAGCAAAATCTCATCCAGAAGCCAGTTCAGACTTCTAAACCAAGTGTCATTCCTAATGCAAAGAACCATACAGAGTCAAAAATCTAAAATAGCATTGCTAACTTTTGTTTATAATGTCCAAATATATGCGTTATAGAAAACTGAAAATAAAAAGGTATGATCTTTTGAAAGTAGAATATGGATTTATATTGTATTGCTCTTTTCTCATATTAAGCTTAAGAACAAACATTAAAAAGGAAGCATCAAGCAAGATATTCAAAGGAAAGTGACTCTGCTCATAAGGAAAAAGAAATTATAACTTGCTTCATTTAAACAGGAATACCAAATCAGAATACAGATTTTAACTGACTTAGTTAATAAATTGTGACCATTCAAACTGTAAGCTTATTAAGAAAGGACTAGACCAAAGGGACATAAATATTTTCAAGAAAATATCCAGAAGACGAAGTGACTTAGACAGCCAAACTACAATAGTTGCTGCTCTAGGTTTAGAAGGAGACTAGGTCTTCAGGGCAATTGCCCTTTGCCAAACAAACTGTGAATATCACCAACTAGTCAGCTGTAAAAGGAAAAATCATGATGTTGTAAAGGGAGTAGTTCTTTTTTTGAAATGAGGAGTAAAGGAGAACAGATATGGCAGCTTAACTCAGATTGTTTTTCTCATGAACATGATTATTTAGAGGAAACAAAAAAATTTAAATGTAGTACATTTCTGTAGACTGAACAATCCAGGAGGCATTCTAATTTCCCTGAAGTAAATAAACTGATTACTTTTTATTATCAATCAAAATTGCATTTGATTTATTAAGAAAATTCCAATGCAGTAAAGGATTTCAAAGATATCCAATTAATGAAAATTAGCATTTACTGAACCTGCACTATATAGTCCAGGCACTATGCTAAGTACTTTACATGAATTTCATCATTCAATCTTCTAGTTACCTCACTAAAATCATCCCCTCTTCACAGATAAAGAAACTGAGGTTCTAAAGTTTAGAGAGGTATATGTGAGTTTCCCAAGGCCACAGAGCTAGAAGTAAAGAAATTAGAATCTGAACCGAAGAAGTTTGACTCTTAACCTCTATGACATGTGTCTTTTGCAGCAATTTATGTTTTAGATGAAAATTATCTTCTACAAAGAAATATCTAAAATCTAGAACTGAATTTATAGCTGTGAAACCTGACCCATAAAAAAGATCCAAGGGAAGAAAACATAAATAATTAAAGAGAATTTAAAAGAATGTTAAGTGGTCATAACATTACATATTTTTTTCAGAAATTTCTTTTGAAACAAACTTGTTTCCAACTTAAAAAATTATTTGGAAAAGTACTCTTAAATCCTAAGTAAACCTTTAATTTCTAATATCCAGGGTCCACAGAATACTGTTTTACATGTATTAGTTAAAAAGATTCCAAGTGAATTTTCAAGCAAAACAATTTGAAGTTTAAAGTCTCTATGGCAAAGGTAGACTTTGCCATTTTTATGGCCTTCTAATAAGTCACTCCCGTTAAATTTATATTTATATAAATGTTTAGTTAGTAAATGTAGTTTGACAGGGATATCTTCTCAAACTATTGGAAAATATTTATTATATGCAAATTAAATAAGCATATAATACCTATGAGCATTTAATGGTACTTGTTTACCTCTAAGTATATATGTACATGTGCGTGTCTTCTTTATGAGATAAAAATGTGGGAAATTAATTGGCAATTCACTCCATCCCTGTAGTTTTTCTATTTTATTTTAATTTCTCATTTGTTCAATGGCCTAAATATTCTTTTTTGTAGTTTGTCTCATAATTAATGAGCGTATCATAATCCAAACTTCTTGAGAATAGCAAAGCTAAGGAAATAAATGGAAGGCACCGCCCAGTAGAGCAAAGCTTGCCAGTGTACCACAAACACTGTGAAGAAGCATTCACTTCCCACTAAGTAACTCACAGAGGCAGGGCTTCAAATTCGCAGCAACCCACTCAACCTCCCACCTCTCATGGGAGGTAAGAATACTTCTCATTATGACAAAAGCCCACCTACTCAAAGAGGAGGTTAATTAATGCTACATAATTAACCTCACAAGAAAATTGTTAAGATTAATGAAGCACTGCTTACTAATGATTACAAGCTCCCCCATGAATTACCATAGAAATAGTTGTTTACAAAAAAACCTATGTATATTAATAATAGATTCTGCTTAAATTACTGTAATATGTAATCTACAGACCATCATTTCTAAAGTTAACCATCACCTGTATATTTGAAAAAAATAGTAATAAATAAGGAAAGAAGAAGGAAAGGAGGGAGAGAGGGCAGGAAGGAAAGAAGAAAAGAAGAAAAAGGGAGAAAGGAAGGAAATAAGGAATGAACAAAAAAAGCAAGAGAAGGAAGATGGGAAGGAAAGAACTGCAAGGTAGTTCACCATGAACTACCATGCTAAAATCAATGTTTAAACTTAGTTCTGTGACATTCATGATATTCATGCCTCAGCAAAAGATCATAATAATATCCTCTCTAATATGGGTACATTTGGAAAATATAGAAAAATCCAGTAACTTTTTGAATAAATGTTAATGGTCTCTTTAACAGAAATATAAAATTAATGCAGTTATTTTTAATATTATTATTTTAATTGGGCAAAAGCATAGCATATTGATAAAAAAATTATAATACCTAAAAAGAGTTCCCAAGTGTTGCTAGCAATAAACTCAAATATAGTTACCCCAGAGTACACTGTGGTATATATGAATTCCTTCCACCAAAATATCACATGACAGGGTTATTACCTTATCACAGTTAAACTACAGAATTTAATCCCTAGTGTGCCTGATCATCTCTTAGTATCAATACCACAACTACTCCACTATGTTCCCCAAGCAGACACTGTATCAGCCACAATAGATTAGGTTAGGCTGTAGCAACAAACACAAAACAAAAATTCCCAGTGTCTTAAAACAGGAAAACTTATTCACTGCTCCCACCACATGATCATCAGAGGTTGGCAGGGGATGGGGCAGGGGACTAGTCCTTTATAACCTAGGCATTCAAGGACTCAGGCTGAACGATGAGCCCTTTCTCTTCAGTTGCATGTCTTGGTACCAGAGGTAAAGAGACCTACAGGATCTTACTCCAGCAATGAAATGCTCCATCTTAGAAGTGAAGAATGTCACTTTTGCTCACAACTCATTGGCCACAGCTAGTCACATGACTCCATCCAACCATAAGCCAGGAACACAAATCTTACATATGCCCAAAATGACAGCGAGTTGGAATTGGTGAATAGCATTGATGACAGCTACTTATGGAGTCGTATCTGTGAGATGCAGTGCTAATAAGCCTTTTGTTGTTGTTATAACAAGCTGTCTTCAATTGTGGATGTCCATTATGAAAAAACAAAGAAACTCAAAATCATCATTGCCCTCAAAATATTACTTTCAAAAAAACAGAGTTTGCAACTGAACTTACTGGAGATTAACAAAACAGTAAAGGAGGGAGTCAAAATAAATACCACCCAAAGGAGTGTACCACATTTATGGTGCCTGAATAATTGGATCTAAAAGAGATAAAATGATTCCTAACTAAGATTCATGTGTATCTAGGTAAATAGGTATATGAGCAAGAAGAATGATTGGCAAAAACTAATTTGCAGGAGGGCTTTTTGTTCGGGAACTCAGGGTAGAAAAGGTTTAGAATCCTGATGGGAGAAATGAATTGTGGAGCTCACCATCAAGCCCCACAGAGAACCTCAGGGCAAGATGGCACCAGATAAGACTCTCTAGGAACTGTTCAAACAACAGGTACTTAAGGTGAGTCATGAGGAAGCCTCTTAACTGACAAGTGCGACTGAGAATAGAGGCGAGGGGGTCTCTTACCTCTTGCCTGAACACAATATGGCTTCATTCCACTAATATCTCTACAAAGCAAAGGCAGAGGCACTGGTGCCTGGCAGGAGACAGCAGATGCCCACTAGAGAGATTGAGATATGGCAGAATGTGACAGAGAACACTTACGAGTCATCTTCCCGAAGAGGCCTGGGGGACACAATACAGAAGGCTGAAGGTTTGCATGAGGGTACAGGAGTTAGTCAATCAAACTTGATTATTTTACTGGGTGTGGAAGAGCGGAAAAATTAACACCAATCCATGGGCCATAGACTCCTAGACAAATTATTAATTTTATTCTGAGCTAAATGCAATTAAAAAACAAAATAGATTTTAAACATTCTTGGTAAACATGACATTCAAAATATTAGTTCCTGAGAGGAAGAAAAGGTGCTAACATTAATTTCTCATATGTGGCTTCATACAGAGGCTCTAAGATTTATAGTTTTGCAGTGGTTTTTCAAGCAGAATTGCCTCTGGGACCAACAGAAGAAAATGAGAGACTGATTAGGCAGGGCTCTAAGCCTCATGCCCTTTTCAACCACAGGAGTGTTATTCTTTTAAAAACTCATATATATATAAGTTTTATTTAGAAATAAAGGTTACGCTGGTAAGAAAAAAAAGTTGTATTAAATCACACCTCACCTGCTATGGGTTAAAATGTGCCCTCTAAAAATGGTATGTTCAACTCCTAAACCCTTGTACCTATGAGTCTGGCCTTATTTGAAAATAGGGTCTTTGCAGATGTAATCAAGTTAAAATGTGGTCATGTTGGATTAGAGTAAGCCCTAAATCAAACGTGATTAGTGGCCTTATAAGAGATGGAGACACACAGGGAAAAGAAGACCATTTGAAATGAGGCAGAGATTGAAATTATGCCACAGCAAGCCAAGGAACACCTGGGGCCACCAGAAGCTGGAAGAGACAGGACTCTTTCTTAGAAACTTTGGAGGGAGCACTCCCTTGCTAACACTTGATTTTGGATTTTTAGCTTCTAGTACTGTGACAGAATAATTTCGGTTGTTTTCAGCTACCCAATTGTGGTAAATCATGACAGCAGCCCTAGGAAGCTCATACCTATTTTTTTCAGGTCTTACTATTCAGGAGACCAACTTATATCTTGCTTCCAAACTCCTATTGCTCCTTTCCTGTGGTTTCTGTGGTCTCAGAATACAGAGCAGAGGCAACCACACTTAATATTTATTATGCCTACATCTAATTTATGTCCTTATAAACTACTCAACACCTAAATATTGCCATCAGAAAATGTCAGGGAAACCATCAAATAGAAGCCGTACGTTTTTAAGAGAATTTTAATTAAAATATATTAAAAATGAAGTTGTTAAAGTGTTCTATCTTGTACAAATTGAACAATCGTGTTCCATAGCTACCTACTTCATCAAATTTAAAAGTAAAGGCAATTTTATAAAATGAAGAGTTCACTGTAATTGGTTAATTCATTTGGGACCACTTACAAAATATACAGAGTTTGCCGTATAAATTACAAAACCAAGGAAAACCAAAGAGAGCTGACCACAGGCTGATCTATCTCTAAAAGAAGTTGACCTCTCTGGGAAGCCAAAATAAACTGAAATTTCTCTATCTACAGGGCAGAAGCAGGCATTTGAAAGTTTCTCAGATTTATATGGAAAGATTATATAGGGTAAAATATTTTGTCTTTTCAAGGTACCTTCTTTCCAAATTACAATTATTATGCATAGTGAATGTGAGAAATATTCCCAAAGCATCTAGTGTACTAAATATTGCTATGTATTAGCTATTCAGAAAAATCCTAAAGCAAGGTATTTCAACAGAAGTTCAGAAAATTTTTAAAAATTAAACTTTTTTATTTTGGCAGTTACATCTCCTTCACCTCTAAGACTTCTTTCTTGATACAAAGAGCAACAAACAGAAAAGCATGGAGAAAAAGTAAAAAAAAATAAAAAATAAAAATAACCTGTAATTTTCCTTACAAAACTATAATGGAAAAATCAGCTACTATGATTCCTTTTTAGGCATGAGATGAAGAACAAGAGAAGAATATTTTGTGAATGTGGTTTGTTTTTGTTTGCTTGGAGAAGGAGAGTGCGATCAACAGAAAAAAGGAAACTTTGATTAACAATTGAAATTCCACATTCATTTTATTTTTTCTGGTACTACAATGATATAAAATTAAAACTATAATCTTTGTAAGGAATGGTTATGCTTGTAAAGCCTTGAAGCTATTTTATTTATTTATTTATAGTTACCAGGGATTGAACCCAGGACCTCATACATGGGAAGAAGGCACTCAAGCACTTGAGCTACAACTATGCCCCTATGTTTTTTCTTAATTATCAAGTCACAAAAATTACTTTGGATGTCCTTGGCCCGTTCAAATGATCCAGGGTCATATAAAAAAATCCATATTTATATGTACATTAATGAATATTATTTTATTTAAAAACAAAGTACACAATGAATGAAATAACAAATATGAAAGAAAACTTGAAGGGCCTAAACACAATAGATTTATTAAGATAAACATACATAATTATTATATAAGACTCTTAGCCCATTAAATGGGAGGATCAATATTTAAAATGTTGATTTCAAATCAGTCTCCTATACAATCTCAACTATACACCCCTTTACTAGTCAGGGTCCCAGTAAGAAACAGACACTGTCCTCAAATGAGGTAATTTGAGAAAGGGATGCACACCTGGAAGTCCTTGGAGAAAGAAGATACTAGATTTCCAAGGGCTAGAAACAGAGGTAGCAATTACTACCTATGGGCCTAAAGGTGAGAGAGGAGAGAGTGGTTACCATAACTTCAAATAGGGAGCTGAATGCAGAGGCCCACCTAACTAAAATTTTGACCTTCACTAGACAGCGGTAGCCAACCCAAAGGGGAGTACAACAGGAGAACAGAATCCTGACCTCACTTCTCCTGTCCTCCAATCCCTTTCCCATATTTGCTCATAAGAAGTCAGATGACAAGGATGTCTCTTAGGCAGGGTGGAGAAGGATAGAGAATGTATCTGGAGGGAAGAACGAAAGATCCCACCCAATCACTTAGAGTAAGTTTACATAAGTTTATATACATATGTGTGTGTGTGTGTGTATGTATGTATATATGTATTTAGATGCCCTATACATGTTGTAATACTACAATCAAAGTTAGTTATTTTGTTTGGGAGGTTGCTGTTTCAGGTATTTTTTTAAACTTTTTTTTTCCTGTTGCCTAATATCTACTATAGCACAAATGTCATTTTTACATTGAACTAATATTAGCAAATCACACAGAAGACAAAGATGAAGCAACATCTTCACTGAAATCCTCAAGAGTATTTCTCAATATATCATAAGATAACTAAAAAATGTAAGATGTTATTTTTCCAAAAAGATTCCCAAACAAATGGTAATGAAATGAAAATCCAAGATAGATCCTGCTAAACCATCTTAGTAAATCTAGATCTTTGAGCTTGAACTACATTGCTCTTTAGAGTTAATGAGATTAGAATGAAAATCAATAGTTTTTCTGAGACCCACACCACTTTTTTCAGTAATATATACAAAATAGAACAAAAATCTAATGAATAAAAGTCTTAGTTTATAGATATTAATCTACATTAAATAGTAGAGCAAAATATAGTCTTCAATCTGATTACTGGCTTAGCCAGATATCAGATAATTTTTTTAATGATTAGTTTTATCAAACAGTCCTAAATGCCTGTACTCTTTTATATTATAGAGATACTATTGAATGTAAATTGAGTAAGAGTTATGTTCTTTTGAAATAATGATACGCTCATATGTACACAGATTGGGATTCTATTAGTCAGGTAAGGTTTGGACTAGAAAGTGACCAAAGTCCCTTATATTAGTAAATCTGAGAACTTGTAATTCAGATTCAATTGCTCTAGAAACAGAGGGAATGAGAAAATCCACAGCTCTGAAATATTCTAATTTTTCATTTGAAGCTATTTGAATTAAAATTTTTAGAGACAGGAAAATCATGGTTTTTAGGTATTCTACATAATCAGCACATATCAACTGGAGCCAAAAAATCCTCATATTGGGGAGTAACTCTCCCCAAATTAAACAATATAATATATGCAATAGAGCTATAAAAACTGGAATGCACTTCCTAAATGTTAGGTCATTATATTCTTTTAATGGTTATTTAAACACTTTCCTTCTTTATCTTAGGAGTCATATGTAGATGATAGAGTCTCTCTAAATTGTGTTTAATGGAAGTGTAGAAATTAGCTTAAAAGATTGCAAAATTAAAAAAAAATAATCAGCCTGAAAGAGAGGAACCAACAATAGAAATATCATGAAATGAATACTGTGTACTACTTACCTAGCATAACTCGCCCAGAAAAGCAGATTTTTCTGTGACCTTAACATATTTATTGAAAAAGAATAATTTCACTGTGTCATCTTATCTGGTTGACTCCACAATTTTCTTAATGCCTTTTATAATGTCTGAGTGCATTTAAGTTCCATTCCAAATATTTTAATCCGTTTCTATCAATTAAGTTCTAAAGTATTTTCCATGCACATATTTGTTCTGTTTTCCCAAACAACCCTCAATCCCCAAGAAACCTGGTTATCTAGAAAAAATGATTTGAGAATATAATATCCAGGATTAGGTTAGCAGAGAAGTTATTTCATTTAATATGGTAGTAACCAAATCATAACCATTTTACCTCCATCTTTAATAAATTTCAAGAATAATGTCTGGGTGATAGCAATTTGGGATTGGGAAGAATGTACACGAAGCAAATTTTTCAGAAAATAAGACTCCTGTTCACTCAATTTTGAGATAAACAGTTGCATGTGCTGTTTGCTATGTATTTGCTATGCATTTGTTACTCACTGCACTTTCTGTACAAAATAGAAATATTTTACTTATTAACCTTTAGCAGCTATGTTACTAAGTCATTTTCTGCAAGTGAGCAAAATTCCTAGATTTTAGTGGAAAGGTAATCAAATACAGATATGTATCATTTTATGGAGTCTTGTGGATGGCATTTTATAACTTTGAATTAAATGAGTATTAACAAAAGTGTTTTGCTTTTGTTTTCTTTTCAATACCTGAATACTTAAGCCTTAGCAGGAAACTTGGGGCTAATTGTTCTGTAACAACTGATCACAATTCAGTGAAAAAAAATTCCAACAAAGTCATAAATTTTCCAAACAGTTCAATATGGACTGCTTTTAAAATCAGAATAATTATTATTCAAAATAGGTCTCTCAATTTTGAAGTTTCATTTTGCATCATTCAACAAAGATTAAAATATTTGGAAACTGTTTAACTTAAATGGCTTTGCAGTCTATCAGCAATGATATTCAAAGGACAGCTTCCCAAGCTTGAGATGACTCACGCAGCACCAGCTTGATGTATTTTGATGCATTAGTCATGCCTTC
The DNA here is from genome assembly GCF_030445035.2 of Dasypus novemcinctus. Taxonomy (NCBI): domain Eukaryota; kingdom Metazoa; phylum Chordata; class Mammalia; order Cingulata; family Dasypodidae; genus Dasypus; species Dasypus novemcinctus. Next base: position 39,932,982 of record NC_080683.1, on the reverse strand, counting down.
ATCAACACAAAGGTACTGAGATGCCACCTTTTCTTTATCTAATACAAAATAGACATGCATGCAAAATGCTTATGATCCTCTAAGTGCCCTAAAAATTTCTAGACAAGTTCAAATAAACAACAATCTACATCATTACTGATTATCAAGTCCCTCAGTTTATAGTCAAAAGAAAAGGATAAAAAAGATTTCAAAAACTGGATTTGAAAAGAATCTTTTACAATGAAGTAAAATAATAAAATTTATAACCTGGTAAAGTCAACTGGATACACTAAATATCCATATGATCATACATAAGAAATGAGAGAAATATGCAGGACAGTCTTAACTATTGCAACTGAAAAGAATACACTTAAATAAATTCTTGCTTCATACACACAAAATTTTAGCAGTTTAAGCTTAGCAAAACATACTTCAATGATAATTCATTTCACCTATAATGGATAGAATTTTAAGAGTATTTCATTCTTAAAGTTATGGATCTACAGATTCTCAATATTGGAGAGGTACTATACCTTAACTCCAAACAACTTGCACAGAAATAGCATTCTTTTGTTCAAATTTTGCTTTGGTTATTCAGATTTTTAATCATATACACATTTTAAAAATAATAGAAAACTTTCTTAAAATGTCTAAACCAAATTCCCATGCCTGTCCCCCAGGTTTACATTCATAAAGAAAAGCTTTCCACACACAAACTGTCACCACCAGGACCAAGAACTCAGCAGGCTGTTAATCATTAAATAAATAAATAATTGTATAATAAGAAATTCACCAGAGAAAAAATGCCTTTAACCAATGATATTACCCACATTCTTCCCACAACACGCACACACATACACACAGACTCCAAAAATTAAATCAAGGTAGCTTTTATCCATCAAAAGGCTAGGGCGTTGTTGGGGGAAAAGAAGGGGTACTGACCTTTCCTCAGGGCCTAATCTGTCTTGAGAAAGTATATGATCTCCTTTAATACAACACTCCACTATAGCAGGTATTGTTCCCATTTTGTTGATAAGCCAAGTCCAGTAACTAGCCAAAGGTACTACTAGGTGATCTCTAGGGACCCCAGCCTAGCTGACGCCAAAACACACTTTCCATTTCAATGAAATGGTATACCTAGAAATATGGAATACATCTCTTATTTCTTACTAGATATCTGAACAGGCACCAATGAACTAAAATACTCCAAACCATTCATTTTTATTATGTTTCTTTTCATACATGATGTCATTTCTTATTCTCCATCCTGAGTAATGAAGCATTACTAACATAATCTAAAAACAGGAAAGTAGTAATACAGAGTAACACAGTTATAATGTGGAGGAGTGAGTATTAAAACTCAGGTCTATTTGCTTCATTTTAAAATCCAGTGCATCATATTTTGAATTCAGTAAAAGATAGCACATTTTTCATGAATATTTACTTCTGATCCAAGGTCCAATGGCGTTTATGGATAATATATACCAGAATGACCCTGACGAAAACTATGTTTTATAAAAGTAGCTATCTACAAAATAAATTTTTCCATTAAACAGAAAATTGCTTCTATTAGGAAATGAAGCATATAAAGGCACACATGAAGCTGGATTCTAAGCAAGATGAAATGAGATTCACTGGTGCAGGTTGTCAGTGATGGGGAAGGTACACCTGGGGCATGACTCTTTGGAATATGAATGTGCTCAGGGAGGCACAGAGTACTGTTTTAGTGGGTGGAGACCTACACAATAACCAACAAAATATTAAATTCCCATCCTTGGGAGTCCTGCTATATTCTCTAATAGAGTGGCAAGAATTTCTTGAGTACATAGGCAGTGCCTAATAGAATACAGACCAAAAGGGCAAGCCCTTGATAGTAATGTGTGTACTTATGAAATTTATTCTTGTAAAATAGAAACTTAGCCTAATAATATCTATTACCTAAGAGTTACCTTCTGAAAACCTCCTTGTTAGTCACGTATGGCCTCTCTCTAAGCCAAACTCAGCAAATAAATTCACAACATTCTCCCTGGCATGGGACATGACTCCCAGGGATGAGCCTTCCTGGCACCAAGGGGTGATTACCAAGCACCAACCAGCAATGCATTTGGAAAAAGACATTGACCAAAGGGGGAAAATTAAATACAAAAGAGTTTTTGCCACTAAGAGATTTCAAAGTGAGTCAGGATGTCTTTTCAGAAGTTATACTTATGCACTTCTCAGAGGGATCTCCTTACAAACTGCTATAGTAAACATAGCTTCAAACACGGATTTCTAAGGGCTCTAGAAACACCTGAACACTACAGGTAGCAAAAAATCCCATGAAATCAGCACCCTGTTAATAGGCCTTATCTTGGAATATATGATAAACTATTTCCCCAATGCAACAGTTAGACTCATTTATAATCTCCCTGCACATGATTCTTCTACTCCTTTTTTGAACCTATAATTAGCAATATACCCATTAAATATTTGTCCCAGACACTTAAATCTTCAGTCTGTTCATATGCCCATTGAGCCCTGAATCTCAGCAGAATTGCCTACAACTCCTACTCTCCAGTTCATCAAATTCACCCAGTACAACTAACAAAATGACTATCAAGCCCTATCCCCAAAAGCAAAGAATATCTCCAATTACAAGCAAAACAGTTCCTTCCATCTGCCCCATAAGATCTAAGCCCCCTCTCACTCTAAAGCAGAGGGAGCATCACCATCCCAAAATCCTCGAGATTGAGGAATGAACAAACATAAGGGGGAACGCAACCATGGACCAAAGCAGACATATTGTTATTATATTACTGGAAGAACTTGTAACATTGATATAAAGGTAGTGGTTACCAGAGGTTCTGAGAGGATAGAGGGAAGAATAGGTAGAACATAGAGCATTTTGGGGGCACTGGAATTGTTCTGCATAAAATTGCAATGACAGATACAAACCATTATACATTTTGTCAAGACCTATAAAATTGTATGGTGCCAAGTGTAAACTATAATGTTAACTATAGACCAAGGTTAGTAGCAATGCTTCAATATTAATCAATTTTAACAAATGTACTATACTAATGTAAGATGTTATTAATAGGGGAAAATGTGAGATGGGGAGGGGTTGGGGTACATGGGAATCCCCTATATTTCAGGTGTAACTTTTCTGTAATCTAAAACTTTAATAATAAAGTTATTAAAATTCCCATCTCAATTTTGGAGAAAAACTAACCTGCAGTACATTTATCTACAGCTCTAAATCAAACCTCTTAAACTAAATGTCTTGGCATGTGTGCATGCATACACACACTTGCACACACATTTACAATGAAATTAAGTTTTCATGTTCTAATAATTTTATTTATTGTCTAAAATATTATGTTGTCATGCAATGGATTTTATTTCATTAAACACTCCCTAAGTCGATTGACAACATTTTAAAATGGTAAAAAGAAAAACTACACCATTTTACATGACCAAGCCTACAATTTTAATAATACTCTATCAGTATTTTTTAATAATATTCTATCAGCACTATATTTATAGATCATAACGAGGAATGAATAACAGAAGCATTGGACTTGACACACAAATATTCTTTTCCTCCTTCTTGGAAAGAAATTTCACCCAACTGTAAAAGAAAAAAACCTGTGAAATGGCATTACTGTAGTTGAAGTAATGATAGGGTCACAATAGAGAAATTAAGAGTTAAACCAATAGAAATTGGCAAATTTTCTTGACATTTTTCAGATGCACACGTGTAGCAAGTTATATTTATAAATAATCCCTTGAAATAACTATATATGAAATTAAGAATATTTCTCAATGACTCCATTCTTCTCATTCTTTTTAAAATGTTATTGAGTAACACCTTGGTGATAAGAAGCTGGCATGAATAATATATTAATGGAAATAGAAATGATAGCTATCTTACTCTAAAAAAAAAGGAAATTTAAAAGTGGCTGCTTTCCCAAAGTGATGTATTTTTACTCTTTTTGTTATAATCAATTTATTTCTGTCTTTCCTACTGAGATTTTATTTGTTTTGTTCATTTAACATTCATTTCAATCAATATTTACTGAAGGCCTGTGTAGACTGTGCTAGACAATTCAAGTCCCTGGACTTCATCACTGTGATTGAGGAATTTGAAAAGGTAAGTGGAAAATCAACCACAAAGTGATAAATGCCACAAACAGAAATACAATGTGTGCATAGGGCAATGGGATCTAGCAAAGGGGCAGGGCAAACTGTCAGGCTCTGTTTCCTCAAGGAACAATAAATTCCGTGTATCTTCCTCACTTTGATAGAGAGTATATGATTACGGAAATAATTTATAAAGGAAGTAAAACCAAAGAATATAAAGAAGGTGAAAGGTGGCTGAAAAAGGTGAGGGAAAAGAAGAACAAAGGTTGAACAAAATAAAGATAGTCAAACTGACAGAGATACATATTGCTCTAGATTGCAAATGTGTGCCTGAAACTGCGCACAGGCACACAAAGCTGGACTAGATTTGATATATGCACTTATTGAGGTTTCCCTTGGTTGGTAGTTTATCAAGGATTAGCAGAGGAAGAGTGGAAGGACAAGTGAGTGTGTGTGTACAGATTTCCTGGAATCCCAATTTCATTTCACATAAGCAGCACCATTGATGTTAGTTGGAAACAGAGATTCTATTAGGGCTTCTAAGTGATTTAGATATCTTGGTGTGGAATTTTTCTGTTTGAACTGTTTTAATTATTTATTTTAAATGGAAGCTGGTAAAAAGTAAGTTCTTAGGTCACATATCTTAGACATACAGTCCAGAATCATCTTTGCTAAGAGTCCTTTAAAAAGTAGTAAAAACCCTAGGAAAATTTAAGATGACCTCATGAATAAATACCAATATATCCCCAGACTGGTCATATCTGAAAACCAGATAAACAACAATAGTATTCGAGTTTCCTTAAAATAAAGTTATACCCACTATATGTAGATTGTTTCTTTGGAACAACTGCCTGGAAGAAATATAATTATTTTTTAAAACGGAAGGCTCATTTTCTTGATTGACTTGGCTTTCACAAAAATCTCACAAATATTAGAGAGAATGACCACAAAATTTCTATAATCATGTACCACCCAAAGTATGTAAGATATGATCTTAAATAAAAAGGTAGTTAAATATACTAAAATTTCAGGTCTTTACTGAAGCAATAGTCCAATAATTTACTTGATGATGTATTCAAGATAATATTTGTAATTGTTGATATTGTCACTACTAATAGTGATAGCTTTATTTTTGCTGTTTTCTGGTTATGAAATCCTTCAATATGTGAATGTATTAAAGAATGTTCTAGTAGAAATCCTATCTCAAAATAGATATCCCATTCTGGAGAGCCCACTGTTTTCTCAAATGGTATCTAATTATGACTTTGTAATTCAAATGGACACATTCACAATACTCAATATTTGGCATACCTTGTCCATCACCATCAGTGTCACACAAAACAATCTAGAATCACGTCTATGAAATGTAAGGAATCTTCTAATCGGTCAAGTTTGTACCATTTCTATAATGTAAATGTTGGAAACATTTCTATTTGAGGCTTTCTGAATTAGTACTTATCATAGTAAATAAAAGGAGAGTTGATAATTATTGACAGTAATCTTGTATTTATTTACAGGATACTTTGGCTAATTTTCAACAGAAAATGAAATTCATCAAGTAATATAAAATATAAGTGGACTTACAAAAATCTTACTTTAAAAGATAGGGTTACATGTTACAATATAACGTGAAGACACTTTGGAGTAAAATTAGATGTAAGTACCACAAGTACATAATTATAAACTTTAAAAGCTCCACGAAGAGCATTACATGACAGTTTATTTGAAATGGTATAAAATAATTGTTTTCTAGCATTTTACATATCATTTATACCAAATATTTAGGAGTTAATACACTTTGAATAAATTTGACTAAATTAAGAATCTGTAGATTTTCAGATTCCTTTCCAAAAATGCAGCATAGCCAAAAAGGTCTTCTTTGAATAAGGTAAGGAGTGCTGTATATATTTTACATACCATTACTTCCAAAATGTATCAGCTATATTATGTTATCCTTACCTTTCTGACCCAGAATATCTAAACAATTAAAGAGCACAAATTCACAATACAGAAAATAAGGACTGTTCAATTTTACTGATACAGGATATATTTGTTCCCATATTATATAAAATTTTCCTAGTTCAGCTGTATTATTGTGTTAATCAGTTTAATATAATCATTTATTTGCCTGTAAAGGTGTTCCTTTTTCATTTTGCCAGCTAGTCAGTTGCAAGAAATATAAATTCTCCCACTTGATTTATACATCTAATGTCTAAATCACTAATTCTTTAACAAAAGCATGACAGTCTAGCACAGCTTCCACAAATCTCAACACAGTCTTAACCTGTATCTTATGATCATAACCAGCAAAATCTTTGAAAATCACATTTAGTGTGCACACAGCAACTTGGTTCTTGCCACTTGCTACCTTTCAGAGAAAAGGGCTGTGAAACTGAATTCACTTTCCACCATCACCAGCAGCCAATTTGAAAAAAAACAGAATTTTAACACAGAAGATATGGATTTTTCTTTTAAATTTTATTATAACAAGCAAAAACAACAACAAAACTAGTTGCTGGGGTTGTTTTATTAGTCAGCATGTAACATCACGTTTTCTGCCTGTACTGTAGCTTCTTCTTATTCTAGGAGACACTAATTAGTTTTAAAGGGTGTTAAATACCATCCCTGCAGTTGCAAGTGCTTCTCTGGGATTTTTACTAGAGAAAAGAACTCATGTAATTTAAAACCACTTTTTTTTCTTCAGTCACAGCCTTTAGTGAAACACTGACCTGTAGAAATCTCAAACGGGTATCACTCCCCTCTCACTGCCATGAGTATGCATTTATTTTCTAACATATCTTTTCCCCTTGCACCATTGTTCTTCCATAATTCCCATCCCCCCAACTGCAACCAGCACAGAAATAGCTTAAACTAGTTTAAGCCCTTCTCTCTCTCTTATCCCTCTTACAAATCCTTGGCTACCCTTAAAGAAAATTCTCCAACAACGTGTCAATTTTATATTGACCACAAAGACAACTTCTGTTAGGGGAGGGAGGAGGAAAGAGGGACTGGAGCTTGGCTGTCCCTTTCGACAAACAGGGATCTTTGTGGTGATCAGAAAACATTTCCTGCATAAAAAATCAACACACTCCCTGGTTGCAGGGTTGGGAAGCAAGAGCAAGACTGCATCAGCCCTGTCCTCACAGGAATGAGACATCCATTAACCTTCCAAACAGGAAAGTCATTTTCTCAAAATGTGTCATGCTTTTTTGCATTACTAAATATAATCCACAACCACAAATGCTCTCCTAGCTCCCCCACTGTGGATTGGTGGAAAGCTACAAATCATTTCTGTACTTTCTTTTTCTCCTCTGCATTTCCATTGGACTGGTTTTGTTCTTTTTGCTTTATTTTGTTTTGTTCTAACATATAGCTTATCTTTGACAAGATCCTGTTTCATTCATATACATCAACAGGGCACGAAGAGGATGAGAGTAAAAATCACTTGCAAGAGGCCCACCAGGTCCTAAAGGATCTGCTTTTATGCACAAGGCCTGCATCATCAGCTCTATTAACTCAATCCCACTAGACTAGAGAGAATATCAAATTAAGCGTTTTCATTCTTGGGCATCCCCCTCTTGCCTGCATGTGACTTCACAACCAATCCAGACCCTTATAGTTTTTCCTTCTAGTTTGGTCTCACGTGGGGTTTTCTCAATCCACAAGAAAGAGCAAGTACACAAGGATTATAGTATAAAGCATTTCAAACAAAATCCTGGGTCTGAAAGGGTCTGGAAGAGGGGGCTGTCTTCATGTATCAGGAAGTCATTTGCTACCAAACAGGCTTGCTGTTGAGTTTGTCACTTTTTGGTCCTGTTACCCCAGCTCAAATCTGGAATGGGTTTAGGGCCAGAGGGAGAAACGGAGAGGGAACAGAGAAGTGAAGGGGATCAAGTGTTGGGCTGGAGTAGAGGGAATGGTAAATGTTTGTGTGTAGATCGCCTCCAGAGGCTGCAGCCTGAATAAAAGTGCAACTCCCCCCACCCCCCGACCCCCACCCCTGGTGCCCTTATGTCTGCACAGGCTGGCCTATGGTTTCTGCATCTCTTTTCTCCTGAATATTACACCTGTACTTGTGGGGCATGTTGCTGAGCTAAGCAGTTCACAATCTTCCATCTCTAAAATCTTGAAACGTCAAACTAGCTTAAGGAACCTTCCTCTATCACTGAAAATCACAAATTAAATGAATCCAAAGATGATAGAATAAAGGAGCATCGATTAGGCCTGTGTATTGCAATAGCACGCTTTAACTCCATCTCCCAAAGGGCCCACCCCTGCAATCTCCCACACCCATCTCCCACTCTCCTTTGGGCACTTACCTTCTTTGGGCGGTCGCTTGGCCTCCCTTGTAAGATTGCAGACCTGGGTAGTTTGCAGCTCCTGGGTCAGGCAGCCCTCGGTCTGCTCATTCAAGGGTAACACCACGTTATTTAACAAAACCAATGATTGGTCATCGATCCCCCACTCTCCCAAATGCTGAGGGCAGGTACATTTTGTATACATGATCCCACATGATTCTGTTCTCCCATTTTCCGATTTTAAGCAGCTCTCCAACCAAGTGCATAATACATGGCAACCAAACTGACTTGGGCTCACCTTGTTCAATACCAAAAACTCAAAAAAAGATTTCTGATCTTCTTCCCCTTTTTTCTGTAATCCTGGGAAATCGGTTGGAAACACACGACGTATTTGAATAAAATTTTTATCATATTGTAGAAAAACGAAAGCATTCTTGGAATTGCAGAGTTGCATTATAGAGTGATTCTTTCTTAAAAGATCCTTTATTTTTTCATGAGAAAAATGATCAAACTGATAAGCCAGGAGAGAAAAGTTAGAGCAGCTAAGGTCCTTTTTGGAAAATTTCAAATAAATGCTATATTTGGTTGGATCTGGATTTTCCAGCGTCCAAGTGCAGTTTGTAAAGTTTTTGGGAAACATTTCACTTACAGAATACGATCCATAAATGACTCCCTTCACCAAAGTTGAACACCAGAAGTCTTGGGCAGCATTAAATCCAAACATAACCAGGAGATAGGTGGAAAATATGTAAATCAGCAGGTTACGAACAGCCTTCATCCTATGTCATTTGGCCTGTAAAAATGACAATGAAAGTAAAATGCAAGTAGGAATCTACGCGCACTGAAAAACAAAACTCCTTCCAATAATACGACCAGCTGTTTTTAAGATTTCAGTAAAAATCCTGTTTTAAAGAAGGGCAGGTAATTTTTATTTTATGTTGAGAAGTTATCTGTTGCTGTGTGAACAGCGCCCTCACGTGGTCATCCAAAATAGCCAAATTCTCTACATTCAATTTAAAAATAACATTTCATAGAAGATTAATAGGAATGCCCTAACTTATCTAGCGGAATTTCCTCCAAGAGCATTATGATTGTATTGAGTGAAGTAGGGGTTTATATAGCATAACCTAAATGTTCATTGTTAAAATATTTTTAACCAATCTCTACAACCTTTTATCTCCCTTATGCCTCTGCCTGCAGTAAACATCATCACACAAAATCTAATCTGATAATCTAGGAACAGCTGTCATCATATTATTTCTTTTCTCCTAAATGTGAAAGGTAATTATGATAAATTATAACCACAACTGTAAAAGCACAAATTATAATTTCTTGCAGATGGAATATCATCTCCCAAATGCCCCTACTTGTCTTTGCAGGGCCACCACGGATACTGATGAGAAATTCCTCTGCAAAAACACAGCATCCCTGTGGATTAATAGAATTTAAAATCATCATCTGGGAGTGGGGATAGATGGGTAAATACATAGTGAGGACTTGTTGTTCAACATCACCATTGAGAACTAGGTTTTAAGGCAATCATTTCAAAGTGACATGCCCTCTTGGGATATATAAAGTGGATCACTGTATTAGTATCTGTATCCAAAGGCGATATCAGTGAAAAATCTCAGGACTGCAGTAATTGATCTGGCTTCAGTCTTTCAATTTTTTTTAAAAATTAGGGCTATTTTATCTAAAGTTAGCTACTGTAATTTAAGATTTATACATGGTAGATAAAAGATATTAGCACCTTCTTTCCCAGCAGATTTCAATTATTGAACTGCTCCCTTTCCAACAACAGCTCCAGAGCTCCTTTTCTTTTCTTTTTTACCCTACTTTTGCATAATAAAGGAATCCTTGGTTATATTTACCTCTGTAAGTTGTTATCCAAAAATAACTTGAAATTTTTCAGCTTTAACCTTTAAGAAGTTATTTCTTAGAATAAATGACACTGCTTTTTGTTTAGCTTTTGAGCTGAGAAAAGTGATGCCAAGTTAATTTTAAAAGTCTTTAGGCTGCAGTCTCTTCCACTGTTCTGTAAACAGAGACAGACATACAGACAGATAGATAGTTAAGAGTTTTCATGTCTTTGCCTGGGTTCTCTCTGAACCAAAAGATAAAACCCTCTTCCTTCCCATTGCATAACACACACTAACCATGCACACCACATCCAGTCCCCAAAGACAGAGCTGCACTTTCCAGATTATAATTCAGATTCTATGCCTTGTGATAGGCAAAAACAGCTCCAACTCCAAATCTCTATATGGCAGCAATTTAAAATAACATCAGAACTGCTGGGACTATCAAAACAGTGTTCTCTGTTCTCAAGCATACAGCTCAATGAATAATGCATTTTCTTCTTGAGAAAATAAAACCAACGAGCATATAAAGGTTAAAGAATAGAGAAAGTTGTAAGAAATTCTGGAAATAATTTCCTCTTTTTTTTTTTGCTGTAGCACTTTGCAGGCAATGCAGGTCTGCGCAGTGTTCTTCAGGATAGAGTGTAGGCGTTGAAAGCCAATGTGACAGTAAGTCTCTAAATTAGGAATTCCATCCATGAAAGGGGGCTTCATTTTATAATCGGCAACTCAAAAAGAGGTCGTTAGTTCTTTTCCTAATGAAATCCTGTACTTTTGCTTCCATTTATTTGACAATGTATTTCTGCAATGCTGTGCTCATCAAGGATTATAAAGAGTGAGGAAATATCTCCGATTACACTTTCATGCCTGCTCAAGAGAGCCCCCCCACAATATAAAGCTTTTCATATTTAATCAGGGTTGATGTAGAGAGCTTTGTTTTATCCTAAAAATTTTTAAAAATTAATCATCCACTTCCTCCCCCCCAGGACTGCAGGACCAGTTCGAACAAATGTATTTCCCTCTTTAAGAAAGAAACAATAGGGGGAGGGGGCAGTCTAAGGGCTGGCTACTGAGGCATCCAGGATGTTGTGTTTGTTTGTTTGTTTGTTTATTTATTTCCTGGTGAGAAGCAAACGGACATTTAGTTTAGCTATTCTCAAAACCGATTCTGGGTGACACTTTAGTTTAGTCGAACATAGACGGCGCCATCACTCCACTGAATTTTCTCCCCCATAGAAGACCCAATGCCTCCCCTTATCTTAACTTCCTATTAACCTACCTCCCCCCCCCCCCCCCCATAAAATTACCTCAATCACAAACAACGGCCAGATTTTCTTGGTCTCCCTGCCTATTCCTTCCGCTCCAACACATTTCTGGAAAACCAGACTTCTCTAACTTTTCAACTGCGGCGTTTAAGTAAATGCAGACAGTAGGATTTGCTCCCAGCCCCGTCATCCGCCAGCAACAGCCTTTCCCTTCCTTGTCCAACCTGCCCAGTCGCCAAGCCGACAGCTCCTCGGGGAGCGACCCCGGAAGAGGGAAGGTGACCCCTGGACCCCTTCCTTACCTTCCACTCCGAAAGCTCTGGGAGGCTCTTGCTCTAAGACACCAGCACAGGCACGCGTCCCAGCAACAGTGACGGAGAGACTCCCCTTCGGTCCCAATCACCGTTGCCCATTTTCCTCGGCTCAGCTTCGAAAATCAGGATTTATTTTTTTAAATGCACACATACGAGAAGCAATTCACGGGGAAAAAAATATATAGGGTGCGGGGGTGTGGAAGAAAAAAGCCTCCAGGATCTCGGAGCCTGGCGCCGTATTCAGCTGAATCCAACTGGGGAAGGTGGGAGCCCCCCGAAGAGGATTCTGAGGAACCAAAAAAAAAAAAGGAAGTGGCTTAACAGCGAGGATTTGTTTTACCAAATCTGCCCCTCACCAACAAACGACTAGCCAAGAAGCAAAGAAAGCGCTGAGACGAGAAGTGACCGGCGGCGGCAGCGGCTGCTAAGGGCAGATTTGTTGGGGCGGTGGGCTTATTACAGGAGTATTCGTGGTCGGGTCCGAGGCTGAAGCTTATGCTTTTTCCTCTTTGCGCTTTCCTCCCTCCTCCTTCTCCTCCCCCCAGCAGGTACTGATGGACGCACGGCGACTAAGGAGAGGGGGGCAAAAAATCCTTGGCTGGTGATGTCGGAAAGCTGTTTGAATGCCCAGCGAGGAGGGAGGCGCGCGAGAGAGCGAGATAGTAAAGCTCTGTCTCGGGTGTGCGCGACGACGCGCGGCGCTCGCTCTCCCAGAGGCGCGCGTGCCCGGCCAGCAAGCTCCCCCCGCAGCGTGCTCGTGAGCGCGCGCGTCCCCGTGCGCTGCGCGCCGCGCGCCCCGAGCCCGCCCGGGTTCGCCCGCTGGCCGTCGGGAGACTCGCGCGGCTCGGCGGCCGCGCCGACCCGGAGTTCTGCCTCCCGAGGGCGCGGGCGGTGTGTGGGAAAAGGCGGGAGGAGCGGCGGGATGGGGGAGGAGGGAGGCCGAGCGGGAGGGCGAGAGAAGGGCGGGCGGAGGGGGTCTCTGCGGAGCCCCAGCCAGGGCCGCGGTGAGCCGGCACGTCACGGCTACTCAAAACCAAGCACGTCCCGAAAGCGGTATTTTCTGCGTCTGGGAGGTTTTTGCCTCCTCCGTTCCCACCGTGGAGCTGGCGGCAACCAACTGTAAGAGAAACTACTCGGCGGCGAGGCGGGGTTGCGCGGGGGTCTGTGTGAGAAGCACCGGCCGGCGACTTTGAAGGGTGGGAAGTAAATGGGGGACTTGATGGTCTTTCTCTTTCTGCCTTTCAGCACAGACCTGTCGCCGCTGGAGAGCTGTCATTTCAGCACCGGGATTCGGAGGAATTGATCCAGTCCGTAGCGGAGGGGCCACCTCTCAGCTCTAGAACTGGCTGGAACAATAGTAGTTTTTTGTTTCCTTTTTTTTTTTTTTTTTTCCCAGCGAGGCTTAACATCTTATTTGTTCTGGCTAAATACAAGCTTTGTCAAGACCGCGGTGCGGCGACCAAGGTTGGGCATCTTGCATTGCTTTCTGCCTGGCAATGGGATCGTGATTGTGGGGTCTGAACTTTTTTCGTCGTTGTTGTTTTTGCAATGTATCCGATTCTTTTTCAAGTTTCCCTGGTAACAGGTTTGGGGATGGGGTGAGAAGGACCGAAGAAAAGGAGAAGCTATCAGATCCTCAAGAGGAGAGGAGGGAGGGGGGAAGGAGATAAATCACACACCTCCTTTAATTATTTTCTCCTCCTGGACAATTGAAATATTTGATGAACTAGTTCCAGATACATACCGCAAAGGTCATTCGCCTCCTGATTATGTCTCTACTTGTAAATGCAGTCTGTGGTGTACAAAACAAGTGCTAAAATAGTGCAGTGATGTGGTGGGAGGAGACCATAACGGGTATTTCAAGTGAAGTGTCGAAGTCTTCCTAAGGGCGAGTTGCTTGAGCGGCAGGTGGAGTTGAATAAAAGCAATTTTCCATCATTTTCCCTCTGTACTCTTTCTGCATTTTTTTCTCCCTCTTGTCGTTCCTCTCTCCTAGGGCGAATGGATAGCCAAGAATAATACCATTTTGAAAGAGGATGATAGTGAAAACAGGAAGGTGCCGGTGATCTTTTATTCCCTGGAGTTGTTTGAAATATTAAAAATGGCCCTTTACTTTTTGATACATATTAATAGGTAACCCCCTGCAAGGATCTCTTCTAGGACGAGTATTCGGAAAAATACCCTGTAAGGGAAACAGTTAATCATTTTCTATCCAGTAGGCTTTAACCATGTTCCCAAGAACAAATCGCTGGCTGGAAGAGCAGCCTGAGTGGCGTTTTAATTTTGTGTCATTTAGTTCATTATACTATTTTTTTTTATTCATTTAAGAGAATGTGAAAGGGAAATAAGGAATAAGGTTTATGTGCAGTGAGTAACCCAAAACACATTTCTTAAGCAAATAAATTTTCTTTTTAGAAACAAACGACTTTCAGCAATAAAAGAGAAAAACATTTCGTTTATTTCAGGTTCCATAGAGGATGTGATTTTGACATTTGAAAATATTGTGGTCAGTTCTATTATTTTACTGGAGCAAAAATAAAGAGATTAATTGCAGACGCTAACAAAGGGGGGGAAAGGCTTTGCATGATTTGTACATAAAAAGGAAGGGAAAGAAACACTAGATGCTCTATTTCCCATCTAGTGATTTCTCATACTTTCTTTGTACACTGTGATCTTGATGTTTCTTAGAAATTCTTAAAATCATGGCACGGTGACTTAAGAACAACAACCTAACCGGACAATTTATAAAGCCTTAATCCTAAATGGAAGGAGCACTCATTTATATTCAAGTAGAATGCAGGGTTGGTTCAGAGAAGAAAGCCACCCTTAATAAAGTGTTTCACCCTTCACACTGTTTCCCATAACCTTCATAAATTGCAGGCTACTGAGCTGGCCTGCTGATGATCCTGCTGAGGTATATTTATAGCACATGATTTGTGGATGATAAATATGCCAACCAAGACACTGTCTCCTGTAACCCCAGGCTGATCTTACTTCCTAGGGGGGTCGTAATCAAGAATAAAGAAAAGAACCATATATGGAAATTCTGGTCTCTGGACCCTGACAACAGCACAATCCAAAGGCAAACCAAGGAGGAACTACCTTGTTTCGTGTCTGCACTAGGTTCCACGTGAAAGCACTCCTGACATTATTGACCCACCCACAAAAAGAAAGCAGTTTACGTAACCTAAGAATGCTGTGCCTTTTCCATTCAGATTGGTCCATTTTTATGCTTTAATATAATTCTTAATCACAATTTCAAATTATAAGTATCACTTTTCACACACACAAGACTGTGTGTGTGTCTGTGGATCTGTGTATGTAAGTATACATACACCTATGTACACATTGTACATAGA
Source organism: Dasypus novemcinctus (assembly GCF_030445035.2). Lineage (NCBI taxonomy): Eukaryota > Metazoa > Chordata > Mammalia > Cingulata > Dasypodidae > Dasypus > Dasypus novemcinctus. The sequence goes on along the minus strand of NC_080683.1, from coordinate 39,917,786 downwards.
CATGCACTCGTGTATATATGTATTTTAGATATGCCTAAGTATATTATAGATATACAAAAATGTACATATGTATTTTAATTTGTACACATATATTTGTTGGGAGATTTGTTGGGACCATCATCCACCACATTCATCATACATATATTAATAAAAATAACATAAACCAAACAAAAATACTCTCATAATACAATAATAGGATGATTTCACTACATTGCTTTATATTTCTCTTTGATAAAACAAAGAATTCTCATCCCAAACTGCCAAATTAGGTGTATAAACTGATTGCTAGTTAGGTTTCCTTGCCAAATTTCAAAAGGACTATTTCAAAATCAAGTTATATCAAAATGTGGACAGGTAATGCATTTTTAAATGGTCCTAGTATGTAAAGTTAATTTTATGGGAAATATATCTCTCCCCGTATTTATACATTTTATTTAAGATCACTTGAGTGAAATAAAATTTTTAAGAATAATGTACTAAGTGTAATTTATCTCTCTCTTTCTTCTATTGCTTTTTGTCCCTTGCGAAGTTTAGTCCCTCTACATGTGAGAATAGCTCATCCTCAAGGATCATTGCTTAAAATTCAGTATCACCTGCACACTTCCCAGACTTGAAGAATAAGAATATATTAAGAATATGTTTTTTAGAATATGTTTACTCAATTTTAGAAAATGTTCTCTCTCTTTATATAGATATATAATTACTCATTTCTATAATTTGTCTTTTTCAGCAAAACTTTAAGAAACATATTAATAGGTTCTAGTTTATTCCTTGTTAAACATGCTTCAATTTTTCAATACTTAATGTCTTCAGAATATATGAAAAAGTCTTTTGGAAACCACTAATTAAAAAAGAATTTACTATTACATCTTCAGAGATATGAACCTTAATTATCTAATTATTTAATATTATCAAGAAATTCTTTAATATATCCTCTGGTAATAAAATTCCCTGAAATATTACATGATTAAATTTTATGGGTATTTCCTTTATGCTGGAAATTAGCATTAGCATATTTACTAGGAATTAAAACATCTTTCTTATTATCATTATTATTATCGCTATGTAATAATGAAGTCTCTCAGGAAGCAAGCTAGATTCCATTCAGTCTTTGCCTAGGCCATTTTCTACTTGAATATCCCAGAATGCAAAGTACCTGACAAAAGTTACCAGAAAGAACAAGATAGAGTAGGGTGAAGGGAGACAAGATAGGATGATTATTTTGAGTTTGTTCAAGTTGCAATCCAACCCATGCCACGGACCACCAGAGTTGCCTTTAGCCCCAAGAGCTCACATGCATCAGATTTTCATTTTATCAGATTTTCCTATACTATGAAACACATAAAAAACTTAATTTGATAGAAGTTTTAACCCACCAATTCTCAAGGTTTGGTTTGTGGCTCTTGGGAAATGCCACGAGTAGACAAAACATAATGTCACATTTGTGTTGCAGGAGCATGTTGGGAAAATGAACTCCAAAAGCTCAAAATATGTCTTTGCAGTTATATACCAATTCATCCAAAATTCCCCTATCAATTATTTTGTTTGTCTGCTTTGCTGCCTACCATATGTATACCACTATCAGTAGTCGCTGGAATTTCAAATGAACTGGAAAACTTGAGTCTCTATTTTTACCCCTCTCTTGGACACTAATTATCTGCCTGGTTATGGGCCAGTTTCCTCACAAAGAGGCCTTGACTGGACAATTTCTGTGGCTCTTTCTGTCTCCAAATAAAATAAAGTATCTCACATAAAGGGAGGAAGTGAGAGAAAAGGGAAACAAAATCCTAGCCTAGGAAGAATCACAATTGTTTCAATAAAACATTGGAAATATCCCCACTCTATCAAAGTTCTGAAAACCTTGTTTTATTAGCTCAATCCTTTCCTCCTACTGTCACATGTGCACTTCCAGATAACTTTTTTCTTTTTTATTCAACCCCTACTGAATCTTTCTTAGATTGATGTGCCACCTCAGTGACAAGAACTAAAGTCATCAAAATTAGCAAAGTTTGTTGACATTATTCAGTACTGGAAATTGAGTTCTATTTGGTCACTCATGACCATGCCTCTGAACTCTGAACTCTCAAGGCTCTCCAACTTTGTCCCACTCAACTCTCATTCATTTTTCTGCCAAATTCTTCCCATTACCCCTTTCACCCTGCATCTCCTTGATCTCATATACCAACAAACCACTTCACAGAATATTCCTTTTACACCTTTGAGTGACTGAATCCTGATATCCTATAAGAACACGGCATTTCTTGCAACGAGGTCAAGTAAGGTTGATATACCTCTGATGTAGAGCAGTGAAAGTGTATTGCTGGACTTGTCAACCAAAAGAAAATTGATTCTTTATTTATAGGAATCCAGAAAAAGCATTTGTCAGAGCAATACATATGGTTCCCTTCCAACTTCATTCTGTGTCCCAACTCTGCTCACTTATGATGCCCAAGTTACATTAGCCTCCTTTCAGTGTCTCAAAAACACCAAGTTTGTTCCTTTCTTTCAACCTTTCTAGATAATCCCTATACTTGGAATGATTTTCCCTTCCTCCACTGCTGGGAGAACACTCAAAAGTCTGTTTCTTTCTCATCCTTTTATATCTCAGCTTGAAAGTCCCCTCCTCAGAGAATCTTTTTTTTTACCGCCAAATCTGTGTTGGTCTATTCCTGGGTGCACTTTCAAGTTATTTATTTGTCTTTTTTTAGTACTTACTAATCTATAATTATTTGTTATTTATTTGCTTTCCCCATTAGCTAGTAAGTTAAATCATTATATACTCCTTTCTAATATAGTTTAAGACACACAGTAAGTGTTTAATAGATATTTGGTGAATGAATGAGTTCATATTTTCAATATTAGAAATTCAGTTGATTGGTATTAGTACTAATTAGATATTAGATAGCAATATCTATCCTAGAGTTCTGTATAACAACTCTGTATAATATATCTAGAGTTCTGTATAACAACTCTATTTCAGGACACACCTAGAATTTTCTTTTCTCTGGATCAAAGGACTTTATTTCCTTTAGTTGATTCCTATGTGACATGGTCTCCAGACTCTCTATCATCATGACTAGCTTCAACTGAATTTATCTTAGTTTGTCAAGGTTATTTGTCCTCAGGATTAAACAAAAAAACTGCAGGTTTTAGCTGACAAGTGTGGCTACAATAAATCTATTTGCTCATTCTGGATAAATAAAAGATACTAAGCATCTACTTAGCTAAACTCTGCAGGTATCATGATGATCCATGCAAGGAGAATAAAGCTTTCAACTTACTGAAATTCCTTTATTTAACATATAATTACTGAGAACATACTACATAAAAGGTATTTTGTAAGATGTTTGGGAAAAAAAGTCAAAAGACAAAGTCCTTGACATTGCATGATTGTCCTCTATTGGTAGAGAAAACTAATAAACAGCAAGCAGCCCCCTGAAAATAAATTAAAAGTGTGTCTTAGAGGAGAAAGATTTATGTTATTAGAAGTGTGGGGAGTATTCGTGTGGGGAGGGGAAGGGATTACTGACCCAGTGTGGAAGGGCAGAGAAAATTTACCTAAAGAAGTCACATTTGATCAAAGATCTGAAGGACAATATGAGATTACTAATTAGTTCATGCAGAAGAAACAAAATGTGCAAAGATTCCAAGTCAGAAAGCAGCAGAACACATTCTAGGAAAAGAAGATCAAGTTGAGAAGACAAAGGAGACAGTTGCCAGTAGTCAAATTGTTAAGATCAGTGGTTCTTTATCCTAATAGAAATTTGTAGTGAAGGACAATAAATGATGAAATAACTTACTCATATTTACACTTTTAACAGTTCATTCTGACTTGACTATAAAGAAGAATGTAAGGGACATAAGAGTGGATATGAAAAACAAGTTATAAGTCTACTGCATGGCAGTGGACTAGGGTAGTGTCAGTAGAGATGAGCAAGAGAAGTAAGTAGTCAAGAGATATCTGGAGATAAAATCAATAGAATTTGTCATTGATCAGACATGGAAAGAGTTCCTGGATCTTGGTAAGGGCTTCTGTTGTTTTGGGTCATACTAAAATTATTGTCAGAATGGAGGAGGAAAGTGGCACCAAGGTGGGTAGCAGAGTCTGACCCTCTAGCAACAAAGCAGCAGAGAGAGGGCAGAAACCTATCTAAAGAAGCTGCTTTGGTTATATAGAGAAAGGGAATGTGCTCTGAGTCATCTAGGAGGATACTGCAAAGATAAAGAAAAGAGGAAAACTGTGAGTTGCAGCCCCTGTGGATAGAAGTGGCACATGTACCTGCCCTCAGGGCAAATAGCCTAGGTGGAGCCCCAGGCTGTGAGGGGGCATTCTCTGTGAGGAAGAGGGGTCTAGGAGGCTGGAGGTGGTTTCTTTGTGGTGAGTTTAGCCAGCTGAGTCTCCTTGGCATCACAGAAGGGACCCTGACCCAAAAGGGAGAGGGGAGGGTCATCGCCTCAGATAAGCTGTTACCCAGCTAACCAGGTAAAGAAAGGATTAATTATATTAGAGAGGGGGCAGAAACAGACAGGCACCTAATCAACAAGACTGGCAAACTGCTAGGAATCTAACCTGCCCAAGGGAAAGGGGGTGGATAGATTTCTGAAAGGTGAACTAAACTAAGGAGATAGTCTAGTTCAGTGGAGGAATTCTTGGCTTGCATATATCAGGTTCTTGGTTTGATTCCTGGCTCTTCTTAAAGAAGTGCTTCACTGGGTTATCAGTTGTCCAGCTGATGCTTTATGACAAGGAACATATAGACATTCTTTTTGTATTAGCTTTCCTTGGATCTCTTATTTTTGAAAAAACTTTTTTTCCCTTCCTTTTATTACTTGCTAAAACCCAGTTCAAAACCTGCAGAGGGCAGGCTACAGGGTGATTGATTGATGAACACCTGCAGCCTGGGAAGCTCCTTAGGAGCCTGAGAGGGAAGGCTGTCTTTCCTTGTTTTGTTGTTGTTTTCTTTCTCCTGTTTTTTAATTAGTTGCTGCTGTCTTGCTTTTTGTTTGCTGTGTTTCCCCTTTCTGTTTCCCTTTTTTTTTTCTTTTACTGATCTTTTCTGCCTACACTATTTCTTTACTTTCCTTCATTTGTCTATCTTATGTTTTTTGGTTTTTGTTTGTTTTTCTTTCATTCCACCTCTTTTTTTTGTCTTCAATTTTTTCTGTTTTTATCTCACTCTATTTTTCATTTTTTCTTTTTTAATTTTTTTCTTTTTCTCTTTTCTTTCTTTGTTTCCTCTCCTCTCATCACTCCACCTTTTAATTCATTTTATATATTTTTATCTATTATGTTTCTCATTTTGTTGTTCTAGTCCATGTTTTTATTTTTATTCCTCTGTGCTTTCTACTCATATTAATTATTCATTTTCCTAGGTCTTGTATGGTTCTTTTTCTACCTTTTACTATTATTATTACTATGTTCTTTTTTCCTTTCCTTTCCTCTGTGTCCTAATTTTTTTTCTAAAGGGAACATAGACAACAGCAAGGAATTAGAATAAGAGGAACAAAGAGTCAAAGTGAAACCTTACCATGCCCACAAAAACAACAGTAAAATAAAACCTTAGAGTAGAAAGAGAAGCTAACCAACTGAATAAACCCATCAAGATAAACAGATGCCTAGATACCAACAAAAAAATTACAAGCCATAATAAGAAAAAGGAAGACATGGTCTCATCCAATGACTAACTGAAATACAGGAGGAGGTGCAGAACATGGACAACTAATCCAAGATGTCCAAACACATATCATGAATCAACTTAATGAAATGAAGGTAGAGATTAAGGATATTAAGAAGATGCTAGGAGTACATACTGAAGAAATTGTAAACATACATAAAATGATAATGGACGTGATGGTGATGAAAGGCACAATGCAAGAAATCAAAAATACACTGGAAGGGAGAAAATCGATCAGGGACTTAGATATTTGAATGACAACATGAAACATGCAAACATATGAAATATAGGCATCCCAGAGGGAGAAGAGAAGGGAAAAGGGTCAGAAGGTTTGTTGAAGGAAATAATGACTGAAAAATTACCAACTCTATTGAGGGATATGGGTGTACATGTCCAGGAAGTGAAGCACACCCCAAACAGTATAAATCCTAAAAGGCATACTCTCAAGACATATACTTGTCAAACTGGCCAGTGCTCAAGATGAAGAGAGAATACTGAGGGCAGCAAGAGAAAAGACATCCATCACATACAAGGAAAGCTTAATAAGGTTAAGTTCTGATTTCTCTTCTGAAACCATGGAGGCAAGAAGGCAGTGATATGACATAGTTAAGGTGATAAAAGAAAAACACTTGAAGCCAAGAATTCTCTATCCAGCAAAGCTTGTATTTAGAAATGAGGGAAAGTTCAAAATATTCACCAAAAATCAGAAATTAAGAGAGTTTGTCAATAGGCAAACTACCCTTCAAGGAATAGTAAAGGGAGTGCTGAAGGTCAAAAGGAAATAATAAGTGAGAGAGAGTTGGAGGAAAGTGTAAGAATAACTAAAATGAAAAAAGAAAAACAACATATGGCATACATAAACCTAAAGAAAATATTGTTAATGTAAGTAACTCCTTGACATTAATAACATTGAATGTTAATGAATTCAACTCTGCAGTCAAGAGACACAGATTGGCAGAGTGGACAAGGGAATATGATGCATCTCTATGCCGTCTATAAGAAACCCACCTTGGACCCAGGGATGCAAGAAGGCTGAAAGTGAATGACTGGAAAACAATTTAACATGCAAACAATAATGGAGAAAAGGCAAGAGTAGCTATACCAATATCAGACAAAATAGACTTTAAATGTAAAAGTATTGTAAGAGATAAAAAAAGGGCACTATATATTAATAAAAGGGATAATCAAGAAGGAGGAATAATCACAAACATTTCTGCACCTTAACCAGGGTGCCTCAAAATATATGAGGCAGATATTGGTTAAACTAACAGGAGAAACAGATGCCTTCCCAATTATAATGGGGGACTTTAATACAGCATTATCACCATTACTCAGAACATCTCAACAGAAAATCAATAAAGAAACAAAGACCTTGAATACCACATTACAGGATCTGGACCTACGAGACATATATAGAATATTATATCCAAACACAGCAGAATATACATTGTTCTCAAGTGCACATGGCTCATTCTCCAGGATAAAGCACATGCTAGGTCACAGAACAACTCTCAATGGATTCAGAAAGATTGAACTTATACAAAGTATTAGTAATTTCTCTGACCACAATGGAATGAAGCTAGAAATCAGTAGTGGGCAGAGAAGCAGATTAGGCACAAAGATATGGAAGTTAAACAACATACTTATAGCAAAACAGTGGGTCAAGGAGGAAATTGCTAAAGAAATTAGTAACTACATTGAAATGAATGAAAATGAAAACACAATGTATCAAAACTATGGGATGCAGCAAAAACTGTAAGAAGAAGGAAATTCATAGCCATAAATGCCTTAAATTAAAAAAGAAGAAAGAGCTAAAATCAAAGACCTAATAGCACACCTGGAGAAATTAGAAAATGAGCAACAAACTAACCTCAAACAAGTAGAAAGAAGGAAATAACAAAGATTAGAGCAGAGTTAAATGAAATTGAAAATAAGAAAGCAATAAATAGAAAAAAATAAACAAAACCCAAAGAAGATTATTTGAAAAGAGTAATAAAATTGACAAACCTTTAACTAGACTAACAAAGAAAAAAAAGAGATAAGATGCAAATACATAAAATAAGAAACAAGAAAGGAGATATCACCATTGACCACACAAAAATAAAGCATATCATAAGAGGATACTTTGAAAAAGTGTGTGCCAACAGGATGGATAATATAGAGGAGATGGAAAAATTCTTAGAAACACACAAGCAGCCTAAATTGACAAAAGAAGAAATTGATGAACTCACCAGAAAAACCACAAGTAATGAGATTGAATTAGTCATCAAAAACCTCCCAACCAGGAAATACCCAGGGCTATATGGCTTCACAGGTGAATGGAAAGAACTAACATCAATCCTGCTGAAAATCTTCCAAAAAATTGAAGTGGAGGGAATATTGCCTAACTCATTCTATGATGCCAATATCACTCCAATATCAAAGCCAAACAAAGCTACCACAGGAAAGAAAAACTGTAGACCAATCTCTCTAATGAACCTAGATGCTAAAATCCTCAAAAAAAAAATACCTGCTAATCATATTCAAAAACACATAAAACAAATTATACACCATGACCAAGTAGTTTTCTTCCCTGGTATGCAAGGATGTTTCAAAATGAGAAAATCAATCAATGTAATACACCACATTAACAGATTATATTTAAAAACCACATGATCATCTCTATATATGCAGAAAAATATTTGAGAAAATACAACACTCTTCCCTGATAAAAACACTTCAAAATGTAGGAAGAGAAGGGAACTTCCTCAACATGATAAAGCGTATATATGAAAAACCCACAGCTAACATCATAGTCAATGGTGAAACCCTATAAGCTTTCCCTCTAAGATCTGAAACAAGACAAGAATGGCTGGTTATAAGATAAATGTGCAAAAAATCAGTAGAATTTCTGTACACCAATAATAAGCAAACTGGGAAAGAACTCAAGAAAAATATTCATTTACAAAAGCAACTAAAAAAATCAAATACCTAAGGAATAAATCTAACTAATGATGTGAATGACTTGTACACAGAAAAGTATGCAATACTCTTAAAGAAAATCAAAGAAGGCCTAAATAAATGGAAGGATATTCCCTGTTCATGGCTAGGAAGATTGAACATCTTTAAGAGTCTAGCCTAATCAAACTGATTTACAAATTTAATGCAATTCCAGTAAAAATCACCAGAGCATTATTTATTAAATTGGAAAGGCTATGAAATTTATTTGTTTCTTTTTTTTTAGATTTATTTATTTATTTCTCTCCCCTCCTCCCCTCCCCCCCCCCCCCCCCCCCCGCCTTCAGTTGTCTGTTCTCTGTGTCCATTTGCTGTGTGTTTTTTTGTGACTGTTTCTATCCTTCTCAGCAGCACTGGGAATCTGTGTTTCTTTTGGTTGCATCACCTTGTTGTGTCAGCTCTCCATGTGTGCGGCACTATTCTTGGGCAAGCTTCATTTTCTTTCGTGCTGGGTGGCTCTCCTTATGGGGCACACTCCTTGCACATGGGGCTCTCTTACGTGGGGGACACTCCTGCATGGCACAGGACTCCTTGTGCACATCAGCACTGCGCATGGGCCATCTTCACATGGGTCAAGGAGGCCCTGGGTTTGAACCACGGACCTCCCATGTGGTAGGCGGATGCCCTATCCATTGGGCCAAGTCTGCTTCCTGCTATGAAATTTATTTGGATGAGTAAGGGGTCCCAACAGCCAAAGACATATTGAAATAGAAAAATGAAATCAGAGGAATCACATTACCTGACTTTAAAATTTACTACAAAGCTACTGTGATCAAAACTGCATGATATTGGCATGAGGATGCCATACCAACCAATGGAACTGAATTGAGAGTTCTGATATATATCCTTGCATATACAATCCACTGATATTTGTCAATGCCACCAAGTCCACTCAACTGGGAGAGAATGACCTCCTCAACAAATGGTCCTTGGAGAACTGGATATCCATATTCAAAAGAATGAGAGAGGAACACCATCTTACACCATATATAAAAATTAAATCAAGATGGATCAAAGATCTAAATATAAGAGCCAAGATCATAATGATCTTGGACGATAATGTAGGGAAGCATCTAAAAGATCTTGTAGTAGGAAATGGTTTCATAAACTTTATACCCAAAGCATGATCAATGAAAGAAAAAATAGATAAATGGGACTTCCTCAAAATTAAAAACTTTTGACCTCAAAGGAGTTTGTCAAGAAAGTGAAAAAACAGCAGTCAATGGGAGAAAATATTTGGTAACCATATATATGATAGAGACCTAATATCCAGCATATATAAAGAAATCCTACACCTTGAAAATTAAAAGACAAACATCCCATTTAAAAAATGGACAAGTGATTTGAATAGAAACTTTTCCAAAGAAGAAATACAAATACAAATGTCTAAAATACACATGAAAAGATGCTCAACATCACTTGCCATTAGGGAAATGCAAATAAAAACCACAATGAGATCTCATTTACACCCATTAGACTGGTGGCTATTAAAAAACAAAGGACTACAAGTATTGGAGAGTAAGTGGAGGAATGGGAACCCTGATCCACTGATGGATGGAATGTAGAATGGTGCAGTCATTATGGAGGACAATTTGCCAGTTCCTCAGGAAGCTACATATACAACTGCCATATGATCTAGCAATCCGACTGCTGGGTATACACCCAGAAGAATTGAAAGGAGGGACACAAACAAGTGATAACATGGATGAATCTTGAAGATCTCATATTGAATGAAGCAAGCCAGGCAGTAAGGAAAACTGTTATATGACCTCACTGATATGAACTAAGCAAATTGAGCAGATTCACAGAGCTAGAGTCTGGAAGACAAGTTTACAGGAGACTGAAATGGAGAAGAAGGTTGTGAATAAATTCCCATATGGGCAAAATCTATGAGAAGGTGGAAGGGCATAGTTGTGCAGTGTATAGGCATAGCAGTGGTGCAGTGATGCTACTAGGTGGGGTGGTGCTGGTCTTCAAGGAGGGTAGTGAGGGGAGGGTGGGTTGGACTGTTCATGGAACTGGGACAAGGGTTGGGGGAAGAAGCAGGTGAACTATGGGGATTTGCGGGTATGTGGTTGAAACTACAACATTGGGAATGTTCTTTTGGCAAACATGGCAGGGGAGGGTTACTGGTTTAGGGTGTTGAATGTGGGGAGCATGTGAGACAGGACATGCCTGGGATAGGCTTCTAGGAAGTATGTAGTGTTCATCTGTGAATAATGTGTTTTATCAGTGGGTGGAGAACCACCTCATCTCCTCTGAGGTGCAAATGATCAGAAAGGTGTTGGACTCCCATTCTGGGGAATCCTGCTATATTCTCAAAGAGAGGGTTGGGAATCTCTTGAGAGCACAGGTAGTACATAAATGGGAAGGACAGATCAGTTTGTCAAGCCCTCAATGTTGTTACAAGTAACTATGAATCTTATCCTTCAATGAGTTAATCTTGGTGGTTACCATGGGCCCCAAGGGGAGGAGGAGGGAGGAATAGAATAAATGGAATATGGGGTATTTTAGGGGTGATGGAATTGTTCTATAGGTTATTACAAATATGGATACAGACCATGTTAAATATCCTCAAAATTTATAAAAGTGTATGGTCCAAATGTAAACCATAATGCAAATCATTGATCTTGGTTAGTAGCAGTGTTTCAGTATTTGTACATCAACTGTTAAAAATGTACCATCCACAGGTAAAATGTTATTATTAGGGGAAAGGGGAAAGGGGGGAGGATGTTGGGTATATGGGAATCACTTATATTCTGTACAGGACTTTTCTGTAACCTAAAACTTCTTTGAAGATAAAATGAAAAAAGAATACAGGGTGAAAAAACAGAAAAAAAAGTCACTGTTCACACAAGACAATAGATCTTACAATGATGAAAGATATAATGTCAATTTTTTTTTAATTTTAAAAAAATTATATACTTTTATTTTTTATTCTTTCAAAATTTAAAAAAATTTGTATTTATTTGTTATTTTTAAAACTGCCATTATTATTTCATTTTCTTATTAATTATATTTGGTTATATTGTTGGCTTCATTTTTTAAGTTTTGGATCACAGAAGGGTAACAACTGGGGCGGGGGTGATCATTGGTGTGGAGTGTCAGAGATGGGAAATGAATGGGAGAAGATTCACCTGGGGTATACTTATAAGATATACAAAAGTGTTCAAATGTTCATGGGGCATAATCATGCTGGGTGGAAATTCACACTATAACCCTAAGAATATCGAGTTCCCATTCTGGGGAGATCTGCCATGTCCTCTATTGGGACAGCAATAATCCCCCAAGTACAGGGGCAGTGACTAGTGGAGGAGGATGGACCATTGATGGGCCCTTGATATTGATGACTGTACTTTGAAACTTTACTTTTGAAAATGAAACTTATCCTTGTATTATAGGGTGCATAAGAGTTACCTCCTGACTGCCTTCTTGTTGCTCAAATGTGACCTCACTCTAAGAAGCAGAACTCAGCATATAAATGCATTACCATCCCCGCAGCATGGGACATGACTCCTGGGGATGGGCCTCCCTGAAACTGAGGAATTATTTTCAAGCACCAACTAGCAATGCAACTGGAAAAAGATCTTGACCAAAGGGGGGAAAGGGTAAAGACAAATGAGTTTATATGGCTAAGAGTCCCCAAAGTGAGTTGGTAGGTCATTCCAGAGGTTATGCTTATGCACATCTCTGCAAGATCTCATTGACTGCCAAAGTAAATGTTGCCTCAAATAGTGGGACTCCTGAGGGCTCTGAAGAAACCCAGACACTATAGTTAGAGCAACCAGCTCAGTGGTTTTGGCACCCTGCCAGTATGCCCTACTTTGGAATTTATGCTCCCCAGTGTGACAGAGTTGGACTCAGCTGTGGTTTCCCTTCACATTGTTCTTCTGCCCCTTCTATTTGAACCTATAGTTAGTACTAGAGTTGATAGGTGTACTTCCAAGAGACTTAAAAAGTCTTTGAACTGTCCATGTGCCAGTTGGGCCCTGAATCTCAACAGTGTTGCAACACCTACTGTCCACATATTGGACTCACCCAGGAAAACAAACAAGGAGAAGATGATGGGCAACAACCATCTCAGGGACTGAAAGAATCTGCAACTGCAAGCAAGAGAGTCGCATTCATCTGCCTTATGGGATCTAAGACCCCTCTCAGAGGTGGAATGGGTATCATCATCCCAGTGTATTCAGGATTGGAGACTGAACGATGGACTAGAGTAGACTTACTGATATTCTACTATAGCCTTATCATGATTCTAGCATGATAATTTTGAAGAACTTTTATCATTGATGTGGAGGCAGTGGCCACTGGAGATTCTGAGGGAATGAAGAGGGAAAAATACGTGTAATTTGGGGGCAGTTTAGGGACTTGGGAATTGTCTTGAATTACATTGCAATGACAGCTACAGGACATTATATATAATATCTTATCATAACTTAAAAAAACTGTGTAAGACAGAATGTAAACTACAATGTAAACTATTAATATAATCCATGCTTAGCGGCAATGCTCTGAATGTGTTCATCAATGTTAAAAATGTACCACATTAATGAAGGATGTTGTTAATGTAGTAAAATGTGGGAGGGTTAGGTTGTGGGGCATATGGGAATTCCCCATATTTTTATGTAACATTTATGTAATCTAAGTATCTTTTTTTAAAAAATTAAAAAGTATATTAAAATAAATAAATAAAATTATAGTTAAAACAGCTTGATAAATTGATTGTTTCATTAATTTAAATATTTATAGAATTGGCTAAAGAAAATGTGGTGGCTTAAAATAACAATCATTCATCATTTGTTTTTCTTGTGAAAATACAACTTGTGGAGGGCTCTGCAGATGAGACTGATTGCCTCTCCCTCTTGAAAGTCCAACTGGGATAGTTCAACTGCATCCAGGATTTCCACTGTGAAGATGGCTAACTCATATGACAGGCTTTTTGTGCTGGCTGTTCAGCAGGAGCTGTTGGCAGGTGGTGTCAGTTTTTCTTCACATGGGCCTCTCTATAGCGCTGCTTGGTCTTCCTCACAACATTGTGTCTGTCTTTCATGAATCAGTGTTCCAAAATATAGGAGAAGACAGCTACCAGCATCTTAAAGCATATGTCTGGAAATCGGTATAGCTTCACATTCTATGTTATTCCTAAAGCAGTCACTAGACTTATCCAGTTTCAAGGTCTTGGGGAAGAGCAGGGAGGAGAGGACTCACTAGCTACTAATGTAATCATCTATTTGGATGTGAGGAATGTTAAAGAATGTGTAATGTCTTGTGCACATTCTATCTATTGACCTTCATGATTCAAAACATTAGGTATCATTCCATAGTCAATGGTATCTGCATATCTCATGTTCTTATTCAAGTTAATGTTCAATATTGAACAGGTCAGATTCAATATAATGTCAAGAAATACATCTCTAGATGTTCTTTCCATTAGAATATAAATTTCTAGAGGGCAGGGATATTGTCTTTACCACAATGTTATCAGCCTTTGGTAAAGTACTGACTGGCTCACTGATTGAGATTTTTTCAGTTGTTAAAGAACGCTTTTAAATATCCAACCCATGTTTGTCTTTCCTCTCTTCAGGAATATAATAGAATATGCCAAATTCCTTGTAATGAGAAGCATGATTTACGCTTATAATATTCTCCTCTTGAAATAGCTCTCACAGTAACTATTAGATCAGTGGAATCGTTTCTAGGTGTTTCAGGCTGGTTCCTGCTTATCACCATTCTTTTATTTATTTATTTATTTATTTTATTTAATTCCCCCCCTCCCCCGGTTGTCTGTTCTCTGTGTCTATTTGCTGTGTCTTGTTTCTTTGTCCTCTTCCGTTGTTGTCAGCAGCACGGGAAGTGTGGGCAGCGCCATTCCTAGGCAGTCTGCAGTTTCTTTCACGCTGGGCGGCTCTCCTTACGGGTGCACTCCTTGTGCATGGGGCTCCCCTACGCAGGGAACACCTCTGCATGGTGGGACACTCCTTGCGCGCATCAGCACTGCGCATGAGCCAGCTCCACACGGGTGAAGGAGGCCCCGGGTTTGAACCGCGGACCTCCCATGTGGTAGACCGACGCCCTATCCACTGGGCCAAGTCCGTTTCCCTGCTTATCACCATTCTGTTTTCTATATATTCACAAATTATCCATTCAATAATTTATTTGAGAATTTTTTCCAGGGATCAATATTGAATTAATTTAATAATGATTTCTAAAAATCAGTCCTTTCTCCCTTTTAAAATACAGTCAGTATTTACCACCTAATCCTGTCTCTTTCCTGTATCCACCTGTTTTACATTTTTCAAAGGTAACTAAAAATGGTTTTACAGGAAAAACATTCTTTAAGTATACTGTGGACATTTTTAAAGTATACTGTGATGCAATTATTACACACTAGAAAATTTAAACTAATATGTATTATTGAAGTATCCTTTTACAATTTTCTTGATTTATTAGGCATTATTTCACTCTTACATATTGTTCCATACTTTCAAGGTAAAATATCATTGTCTTTTCAGAAGAAAGTGGGATCAAAGTAGGAATTGAGTAACATTCTTTCTCTGTCTTCTATTATCATTAAACATTCTGTGCTATGTAGTCAAAATCTTTTTCAGTTTTTCTGTTACTGTCCATTTGAGGTTTCCCCCCTTCATTATATGACCTCCTTTCTCTCTTTCTAACATCCCTATAAATAGTGTGAGTGCTCCTAGTGATGCAACTGATACTCAAAATTATTTTGGTCTTAATTAGTAGGAGCTATATATTGCCATTTTCAGCAGTTTACTTTCTTAATATTTTTTAAAATTTGCTTTGAAGATAGAATGATCAATTTAAAATTTCAAGTCTTTTGGAGGCAATCTGAATGCTAAAATCTCTTGTTTATATTTTGCATTGTAGTTCTAGGGAAAATAGGTTATTTTTTATTATGCTATTAGAAATTAAATATCAAGCAGATTTCCCATTTCCATATCAACTCTGCTTTTCCCTGATTTTGGTTGTTTCTATTAAAGGGAAAAATTAGTAGACAACTAATCAGAAATATCTTTTGAAACCTACCTAACTTCCCTACTTGACTTCTTCAACATCAACGCCTGAAATAATTTCTCTGTATCCCAGGCCCTGGTCAATATTACTGTGGAATTGCTGTTACCTAGGTTGTAGGCACAGCACTCAGGAGACATCTTAATTCATTCGACAGTAAGTATGAAGCAATTTTTCAGTTACTTAAAAAGAAAAGCATACTGGCAATTTGATATTGATTATCTAAATGTGTCTTCATATTTCCTTTATAGAGAAAGGAAAGGGATTCTACATGGATTTTATTAATCCTTTTCCCACTGAGCCTCTCTTGAATCAAACTGAATAAGAAATAGTAAAAGACTCCACTTTAATTTACCATGAAGATTTAAAAATGCAGTACCACATCAAGTTATTCAGTAACCCCATAGACTGAAAGTGAAGTAGTCTCACTGAACAATTGTTAACAATCTGAATAACTGAAGACGTAAAACATAGGAAGAATTTCATGATACACACATGCAATTTTATATTTATTTGACTCAAAATTTCATTCTGCCTCCTGTATTCATTCCAGCGTCTCCAGTAATAATGGAAAATAAACTGATACTAAATTTTATTTTTTTCAAGAAAGTGACATAACCTGGAAAAAACCGAGATTTAATCCATATATTGGCAATGATAAATTATCGTGTTTATCTACTCTCCATTCTTCTACATACATCTTCATCTCTGAATTACATAAAAGGAATATGGGTTTTCATGTCAATAAGCAATGCAAGCAAAAGTTTATGCCTGTGTTTCTCAAACATATCCATCATCAGAGTCAACTGGAGGGCTCATTAAAATACAATACACACCGCTTCCCACCGCCCAAACTCCTTCCACAGAGATTCTGATTTTCAGGCTTATATTTTTAACAAGGACTTAAGTGATTCTCGTGATCAAACAAGGCTGGAAAATGATGATGCAGTTCATGGTCTTCATTTTACACATAAGAAAACTGAGACGGAGACACCAGTCTAATGAACCTAGCCAAGTGACGGCAGAGCTGGGACAAGCCGCTACAATTTTATGGCCTGTTGCTCTTTCTATCCAAACCCATTTCTATTTTGATCCTTTATGTTGATTCCTGAGCAAGATAATTATACATTGTCTTCTCTGGAATAGATGTGTTCATCATTATATTAGATTATTTGAATAAAAATCCATGGCAGTGCTTTTTCTTTCTTGATAATAGGATATAGGCACTGTTTACCTTTCTCTACTGAGTCCAACATTTTAGCTACTGCAAGTAGGAACCCTTCACATGGTGTGATGTCACCTGCTGACCCCATTTTATCTGGGTCTGTGTAAACAGTTGATCAAACATCTTTTAACTACTGAGAGCTTTGATGGGTGAACTGGAGGATTCAGGGATGCAAGATAACACCTTCGAAATTAATCAATTAAAATTCCAGATGAACTTATGAAAGTAAGAACTATTAATAGAACTAATGAAATTTTATTAATGCCCCATTTATGATTTTTCTTGTCTTTTTTCCAGTGATACATATACTGTATTTGAAATAAAGCAAAGGAGATTATCATGGTCTACAGTGAAAAGATGACCACAACACATTAATGAAGCAATTTTACCTTTTGAGACAGACTGAAAGGTTTGAATGAATTCTGACCTTGTTTCCTAATCAAGATGAAGGGAAGGTCTGCTCTGGACCACTGTAGATAGTGCTGAACAGGGTGGAGGAAAAGCAGCCCCTCGGCTAACATAGTAACTGAAGTCTGCTTATATTTACATGAGAAATTACTTGCTTTTTTCAAATATTCTAAGCACTCAGCAGAGAAAGTTTTGAAAAAAGCTAATATACGTAACCATTCTATATTAGAATTTAACTATTAATTATTTAAGCTTATTTGGTTAGACATATTCTATAAAAAGCAAAATTAAACCCATATTTAGAAAATTTAGAATTAATCAGTTTTCCAGAGGTAAAAATTTCATGCCATAAACCAAACAGTTCATCAGTAAATTTTGAACATGTTTAAACTGTTTTCAAAATATTATTTGTATGATAGGATCTGAATTATGTTTTTATAAGTAGCAAGTATCTGTAATATAAAACTATCCTCATTTGTGAATATAACACTTAAATATTAACAAAATATAAAAGCAGCATTGAGTTATACCCCTAATTATATTAAATAACTTTATTTAACAAGATGTTAGTTTATGACTCAGGGACAAAGGTTAGCATTTCAAAATTCAAATATATTTTTCTTTCTATGAAAATAAAAGCTAATAAACTATCAAATATTAAATTCTAAATTAAATATCAAATTTCCCCTACTTCTCAGCAATAGTATTGGAATCTTTAAGGCTCCTCATCATTAAGTGATCATCTTAATTTTTAAGGGTTATATAAGAACGAATTGAGGACATGTGATAAGTGTAACAATTTTCCATTTTGCCAATCTACAGGATTAAAAAGTTTGCTGGAAGAGGCATTGAATGTAAAATTTTATTCCAAGAGGAACATTTTTAGCTAATGTCAAATTACTTGTAACCTTCTGAAAATCACTCAGAGTATATGACTTTGGCAGCATAATTGAATACTTCCATAATAAAGCTCAGGTAATTGGAAAATTAAATTTCTGTCCAGTGCTTACAGTGAAAAGCAGTTTGTAATGAATTATTGGAAACTTAGTTTATATGAATAAAATTTAAGGTTACACTCCAGCTGTTATTAGGTATTGAAGGTTTTGAAAGGTGTTAAATGGTATAAGTTGACATGAAAACCCATAATCCTATTATGTAATTCAGGGATGAAGATTTACGTAGAAGAATGGAGAGTAGATATACTGGAGTAGATATCTAGAGAGTAGATAAAATGGATAATTAAATTATTAAGTGACTGAATTGCAATCTTCATCTCAAGCTATTACTAGGTGTAAGAGTTAATTTGATATATTTTAATTTTCTAAACTTGTTAAGTTTATCAATTACTTTAATGGAAAAAAAGAAAAGGACTCATGAAAACATTTGAAGAGAACATTATATCCATGCTCATACTCCTTGATTAAGAAAATGTTTTGTTTTCCTGGGATATGTAATTCAACTTACCACAATCACTAGGTAAGAAAGACAAAATCCATAAATTAATGCCTATAAAGTTCATAAAACTATGTAATTCCACTGAAATTCAATAGGAAGCTTAGAATCGGATCAGTCCCCTTATTATTTAAAGAAAACTGATGTTGAGTGTTGAACAGCAAACCAGAACAAGTAGAATATATCAAGTGAATTTTCATTCCTTTTTGCATACTCTGCTCATCATGTCTGTTGGACTGTGGAATGGAACAAGATTTTGGGTTTGACAAGCTTAAATTTTCATTAAATTCCAGCACCTTCTATTCAATACCTTAGATACTTTAATGTGTATTATTTCATTTAACCTAGGTATTTCATTTCTATTTTTTCTCAACCTTGTCAGTTACAAATTTACATGAGAATTGGAGTTATTGATAAGAATAAGAAAACATTCAAAATGAGTATATGATAAAGAATTATTTGATGGAAACCCATAGTGATAAGAATGAGCCAAATCAATTTCTAGTGAAAGAGTTGCTCAAGCACTAAGACCAAATGAAGTAACAAGTTTGACAAGTTAGAAAGTGTGAGCGAGAGGGCCAATGATATGTCAGAGTCAGTGGACAGTGGCTATATAAGTCATAGTTAGGAGCCATAGGAAGTCGAGGTATGGTCTGACCAAGGGATCACAATATGATTGATGTTTTTGAAAAGATTTTGTATGGAGAAAGGATTTGTAGCAGGGATAAGATAGAGATCAAGGAGATAAATCAGGCATCCTTAGCAAGTGAGAAATAACAGTGGCTTAAATGGTTATTGCAGTGGAAATGGTGAAAGTCCTTTTAGATTTGGAATAAGCTTTAGAATTAGCATCCACAGGATGTACCAAGAGATTGAATGTTGGGTGTGTGGTAGAGAAAGGAATCCAGGATGATATCTAGGATTGTGCTTGAGTGAGTAGTTGTACCATTTCCCAAGATATGGGAAGAATAAAGGTGGTCAAATTTGGGGTGCTAAGGAATCAAAAGCCTTGTTTGGGGCATATTAAATTTTAAGATGCCAATTAGAAAAAAATATGGAGATGCCAAACAGTTGTTGATGCTTTAGCCATGAAATCATAGCGTGGTTTCGCTTGCTTGTATATATTTAGAAATAAGTAGCATTGGAAGCTTGCAACTTGAGCTTATCTTGGAGAAAAAGTATGGATAAAGAAACAAAAATATAAAACTTGAAAGTACATGGAAGAGGGTGAGAGGGGATATAGAAAAGCATACGAAATTTTAAATCAGCAGAAAGATTTTGATACAGTTCATTCTTATAATGAAAATGATTAAAATATATATATTTTTAAAGATTTATTTCTTTTTCCTCCCTCCCTTCATTGTCTGCTAGATGTATTCATTCATTGTGTGTTCTTCTGTGCCTGCTTGTATTCTTATTAGGCGGCCTCAGGAAGCAATCCTGGGACCTTCTGGAGTGGGAGAGAGGTGATTATTCTCTTGCACCACCTCAGCTCCCTGATCTGCTGCATCTCTTATTGTTTCTCCTCTGTGTCTCTTTTTGTTGCATTATCTTGCTGTGTCAGCTCTCTATGTGGGCTGGCACTCCTGCACAAGGCAGAACTCCTGCATGGGGCACCACTACTCGTGGGCCAGTTCACCATACAGGTGAGCTTGCCTTTACTAGGAGGCCCTGGGTATCGAACCATGGATCTCCCATATGGTAGAGGGAAGCCCAATTGCTTGAGCCACATCTGCTTCCCAAAATACACCTTTTAAACTTAGAGATAAATAGGAAATATATCTTACAAATCCCTAGGGGGAAAAAAAAACTTGGTCAATATAATGAGAGATAGAGGAAAAAATTTAAATAGCACATAAGGAAAAACTGAGAAATATATGGTTACAAGTAGGAAAAAATATATCCATTAACAGAAAAAATATAAATTGGTTATATGCTTCTATAAAAGCCAAGAATCCTTAGATTAGGTGAAAAATAACACTATTTACTAAGATACAATCAGTACCAACTATCACAGAAATGTGAAAAATTTTAAAAAGGACAATATGTATCATGGGACCCCAACCACAAATAAAGTATAAATGGTAGCATTAACATAAAAAGAAAAATAGTAAAATTCGTGGTCTGGAGGGAAAAATCAGGGAAAGAGGGTGATTTTGAAGGTACAAAACACATAATCTACAAAACAACTATTTAATATTATACATTCCAGCATTGAATATTATACTCAACAGATTTTACAGAAGAATAAAGAGCTTAGTTAATTTGGTAAGATAAAGTGGTTCTTTGTTATGACACCCTAGACTAGAGATTAGATAGACAGATGACATTTAGATAGATAGATCCATCTGATGTCATTAGGAGTCTTTCAGTTCTTCGTAAGCTCCTTAGAAGAGTACCTTAATAACCCATTTTACACTTATGGAATGATCACATCACAAACCACCCAGGACAGAATTTGACATTGTGCATTAGATACTCATATTCCTAAAATTCCCTTCAATTGTATAGCCATCTCCCTCTTCTGTCTTCTTTCTCTCCAATTTCTTCTCCTCCTGTCCAGGAACAATGAACAAAGAATTACCTTATTTTCTCTAATGTTCTTAAACCCCCGTATTAAAGTCTTATCTCCAAGCAGCTTGTCAATGTATTCTTCCAAAGACATTTCCTTCCTGAGAAATGGTTTTGTTGTGCCTATGAAGACAATGAATTTAACTCTTATATTCTATACATACATCAATATCAACACCAATATTGTTATTTCTGTTTGCTTTGCCTATTTTATTGATTTTGAGTGTGGATTCTGAAATCACAATATTCAGCTTAATTATTACTTCAACCACTTACTCAATAAGTGAACTTAAATGAATTTATTAACTTCTCTGAACCTCCATTTCTTCATCAGGAAAATGGATGACAGTATTGCTCACCTTATTGTGTTGTATGCAGATTAATAGTAAAGAATGTTAAGTACTGATTACTATGCCTATTCTATCAAAGGTACTCAGTTTCCTCAAATACAAAATAAAAAAATAATAGTACCTGCTTCATAAAGTTATTGTGAGTGAGGTCTAAGTGAGAAAATGCAAATACTCAGTAAAGTAATGGCACATAGTAGGTGAGCAACATATTTTACTGTGACTACTATTAGTGGAGGCAACATTATTTCTCTATATACAATATCTGTTTACTATATCTATCAACTAGTTATAACAATAAGCACTCATTGTTTATATTATGTCAATAAGGTTAGTTTTATTTTTATTTACTTATTTACTTTATTTATTTTAAAGCATTTGGAAACTTCCAACTTTCTTTTTTTTAAAAAAGATTAATTTCTTATTTTATTTTTTATTTCTTTCCCCTTTCCCCCAAGTTGTCTGCTCTCTGTGTCCATTCGCTGTGTATTCTTCTGTGACTGCTTCTATCCTTACCAGCAGCACCAGGAATCTGTGTTTCTTTTTGTTGTGTCAGCTCTCCATGTCTGCGTCGCCATTCTTGGGCAGGCTGCACTTTATTTCGCGCTGGGTGACTTTCCTTACAGGGAGCACTCCTTGCATGTGGGGCTTCCCTACACCGGGAATACCCCTGCATGGCACACAGCACTCCTTGCGCGCATTCAGCACTGTGCATGGGCCAGCTCATCACATGGGTCAAGAGGCCCTGGGTTTGAACCCTGGACCTCCCATGTGGCAGGCAGATGCTCTATCCATTGATCCAAATCTGTTTCCCAAGGTTAGTTTTATAGATGGCAGTAAGCCAGTAAGTTTACTAGTGTCCATCCTAGAGCTAAACCTTTCTATTAGGTCTACTTTGATTAGGTCTACTACACTCAAGAGTAACCATTTATCTAATAAAAAAAATTAAAATATCTAGAAGACATGGATATCTTCCATTTCACAGTCTTTAATGTCCAAATTTTTAATTAGTGGTAAATTTCACAATAAGAAGAAAGATAATCTGTAGCTGCATTCTCTACTTATCAAAATATTTATAATAAAATGACAGTCTTCTGGGGACAGACTTCATAGCTTATATGTTATGTATAAGGCTAATATAAGGGTCAGTTGGATAGAAAAAGAAATAAATACTGACATTAAACTAAATTAAAACAATTAATTTAGGAAAATAGTGATTTTTAATGGATCATACAGAAAGATTAGGGTACGTATGCCTAGCATTTGTTAAGTTGTAATCAGAAGAGAGTAACTTCAGTGGTGTAAAAACGAATCCTAAGTAAATATTTTCATTACATTCATACTAAGTTTCTTAGTTCAGCTTTTGAAGCAGTGACTTGGAAATGATTCCTCAAGGTCCTTCCTTATTAAAAATTATTTGCTATTATAACAATAACAATCTCATTCTAGATAGCATCTGAAAGTATCAGTGCAATCATCCACCTCCAAGTCTAGATTTCTTTCTTTTTTATGCATAGCTGTATTCTCCTGGCTAAATTCACATCCTCTTGGTTTTAAGCCAATTTTTAATTGAATTCAGTTAGTTTAATTGCTCCTCAGAGATGTCCATAAAATGTACTCTCCCAGATTTCTTAGCACAAGTGCCATTGTTTCTGCTCAGCATTCCCAAGCAGACAGCAAAACTGCCATCAAGCTCTGTCTTGCTCAACAATGACTCTGTAATGTGGTCATCTCATGTGCTTTGTATTTGAATTACAATTGAGAACAAATTAAAATCTGTTTAAATGGATAGCATCACCTCTTAGTACTCTTGATGGAAAGCCATTTCAGAACATTCTATCTCTTTAAGGTACCACAGTAAAAAAGTTCGAAAGTTCATCATATTTTACAACCTTAAATTTGTCATCAATTTTATTTCCCCTTATAATTTAATCCTACATTTTTGTTGATGTTCATTAATTAAATAAATAAAATACTGTGATGTGTTCCTGTCATACACACTTCATAGATGAATCATAAAGTATTTGACACAAATATATTATAAAAAGCAGGAATTTTGTATTTCAATATTATATATCAGATTTTGGAATCAGGCAGTTCATGGAAGAGAGGAAAGTAATTTGCTGTGGTGTTGAAAGATCATGTAACGATTCAATAACAGTATCTCATAGAATGAGTTCTAAAGCTATAAAATCATTAATAATAATTAACATCTTGTAAAAGTATAGCATTTCCATGCTTATGAAGTCCATTCTCATTTTTGTTCACTTACATAAACCCAGGAAAAGAGCCAGGAATGCTATTATTATTCCCATTTTGCAGTGCAGGGGTCAACAAATTATGCCCATGGGCCAAATCTGGCTAATGTTGTTTTTGTAAATAAAATTTTATTGGACGATAGGCATGCCCGTTCATTTATGTATTGTTTATCACTGCTTTCGCCCTACAAAGGCAGTGTTAAGTAGTTGTGACAGAGATTATATAGCCCAAAGGCACAAAACATTTACTATCTGCCCCTTCACAGAAAAAAGTTTTCCCAATCCTGTTATAAATGACTAAATTGAAAATGAGAAAGTGTGGTTAATGCATGGTATCTATCTATCTAGTCTGAAGTACTATATAGTATATCCAACATGTGGGATTGCCTGAATGCAAATCCAAGTGTTTGAATCCAAGTCCTGGGTTATTTTCCCTTTAACATTGTATGAATATTGGTGGGGAAACACCTGTGTCAACAATGGAAAGCCTTTCAAGTATATTTTCATTTGAAGCCATTACAAATACTTATCTGAAATTTGTAAGTGTAGAGGGAATGTAAGGAGGAATACAGAGGTATATTTCATAGCCCGGAAATGAGTCTTAAAGAGACAGCAGCACAAGAGTTTTAACAACTTTAACCAGATTAAAGTCTTTGGGGGAAGCCAAGATACAAGAACAAGATGATAAAAGGTATGGACTTGCAGACTGCAATACTTTGGATTCAAAGCAGTTTGCAAACTTGCACAGTGAATTCAACACCTTTGGCAATCTGAAACTCAACTTCATCAGCCATCAAGACTTCCATGTATTTCTAGGTTACACCGGTTTATAGGCAAATGGCTCAGATGGACAGTGACAGAGATATTCCATAAGGATTTTAGAATTTCTTTTTCCTTCTTTTCTGACAAGTTATGTTTACTTGACCCTTTAAATAGTGAATTCTGTTAGACATATTTTCAGTATAATCTGAGGAAATTTTATCATTGCTGTACCTACCAAACAAGTCCTTTGGCCTGATTCCTCATTTGCAAAATGCACATAATGATAACGATATTTACAAGAAGATTTGGAGCAGCATTTACATTTGGGGTAGGTAAACCAGACCATTAAAATTTTTCTGTTGCTACAATCTATTCTCTAATCCTTGTTCAAATTCTCATTCTCTTAAGACCTGACTCTACCTTATACTTAATTTATTCTTATCTATTTGCAGTTTCACATTAGAAGGTTTTGCCCAATTTATAAATCCTCTCAAGAATATAAAATGGAAAATGCAATTTTTAATGTTTCATAGTTGGAAGGTAGGTCCAAAATTAAGGACAAATTTTAAGTGGCCCTATTATACTCTTAATTAGTATTAGATAATTAAAACTTCTGAAGAAGCATTAATAGGGAAGAATAGATAAGAACTCTGAGAAAAACAAGTCGTTTTAGCATGGGACTTAAGGATAGGATCCAAATAGCCTGAAGTCTAATTTAGGACTGAGTGCACTTTATGATGCTTTATATATTCACTTGATAATATTTGTTGAGCATCCTCTATGTTACAGGCACTATTCTTGGTTCCAGGGATACGGAAGTGAACACAGTAATATGTTACCTATACCCCAGATGCTCATGTGATCTGGTGATAAGTGCAATGATTGAGAATGAACTTGTGTGGAGTAGACAGTGATCAGGGTTGTGGGGGCACTGTGTTTTACAGTGGTCAGGGAATACTTCTATGCTCTTTGAGGAGAAATCAAAAGATAACGAGGAAGTGAGTCAGCGGGATATCTGAAGCTGGAGATGTTTCTGATGGTGGAAATATGAAGAGCCAAGTTATAAAGTAGGAATGCCCTTATTTTGTTCTTAGAAGAAGGTAGCACAAGTGAAAAGGGGAGTTGGTGGAAGGATGAGGTTAGAGAGAACTGTGTGGCATAACACTGAAGTATCCAAATTTGAAAAAAAAAAAGGCCTAGACTTCCAGGTTACAGCTTGTGCCTTCTTCTCCAACAGCTGCTTTGTAGATTTCTTGACTTCTTAAAGGCTTTCCTCTGGCATTGCATTAGGTTTTACCATTACTAATAATAAGTACTTGAGATTTTATCATAGAATTCACTGTGTTATTTCAACAAATGACATGATAATTAAACAATTCTACTTTCTTATTCCAATCTCTGTGCATGTCTTGACACTTTCAAACTATTTTTTAAACTTATTCATAAAGTTCAGGTTTTTAATGTCATATTTTCTTGACTCTAAATTAGATATTGGGAAGCGGATTTGGCTCAATGGGTAGAGCATCTGCCTACCACCTGGGAGGTCCAGGGTTCAAACCCAGGGCCTCCTGACCCATGTGATGAGCTGGCCCATGCGCAGTGCTGATGCATGCAAGGAGTGCCGTGTGATTCAGGGGTGTCCCCTTCGTAGGGGAGCCCCACGTGCAAGGAGTGCATCCTGGAAGGAGAGCCACCCAGCGCAAAAGGAAGTGCAGCTTGCCCAAGAATGGCGCCGCACACACAGAAAGCTGACACAACAAGATGATGCAACAAAAAGAAACACAGATTCCTGGTGCCGCTGATAAGGATAGAAACGTTTCCAGAAGAACACGCAGGGAATGGACACAGAGAGCAGACAACTGGGGGGAAAGGGGAAAGAAATAAATAAAAAATAAATCTTTAAAAAAATTAAATTAAATTTAATAATAATAATAAATATTTTCACTGAGCACATACTCCATATACGACCTTGTGAAAGATACTAAGATTAATCAAATGCTGTCCTCACTGCTATATATAATGTCTTTTACATAGCAGATGCTGAGATGATATAAAAGATAATTAATAAATAAATAAATAAATAAATAAATGGTGACATTATAGAAACCTTTATTCCTTTCCCTTTGTCCCTTGATTTTTGAAAAAGAGTTAATGCAACATGATTAATTTCTTCCGTGTAATCTTCCTTCAAATATTTTAACACTTAGTAGTTTCTTTCTTTCATTGTCCTCATGGTCTATACTCCTTGCTACTGAAAGTGTGATACTAAAAGTGTGATCCTGATACCAGAGCATCAGCTTCACCTGAAATTTATTAGCTTCTGAATCCCACAGTGGATATTACAGATTTGGTAGATAATAGGTCCTAAGTAAATGTTTGTTTATTGATTACAATCAGACATAGATAACCTTCAATTATTCATAAACAATTGTATTATATTTAATAAACGATACTCAGTAATGAAAGCAAATATAGTCATATAAGTCCACCATAGTAACTGGAAGAAAATATTTAACATTGATACAGTAATCATGGTGGTATTCAGATGAGATTTTTTTTAGCAAGAATATTAAAGAGACAATGTGTCTTTCTCAGTGTGTCATAGCAGGAGGCACAAAATGTCTGTTCCATTATTGAAAATTGTTAATTTTGAAGGATTGATTGGGGTGTCTGACAGATTTCTTCATTGTTAAGGTATACATTTTAATTAATAAATGATATATTTAAAGATAATCTTTCAAATTGTGAATATCCAGTTCCCCTCAAATTTTCCACCCAATAGTTTTAGCAACAACTAATGATCTTATCAATTAATATTTTAGTGTTTGAAAAAAGATGATTTTTCTTCTACTTTTCCTTCTACATTTATTATTTGCATTCTTCTGTAAAGAACAGCTTTGCCTATCACTCCACTTTATCTTTTAGTATCTCTAATGACTCAGTTAAAACATACACATGTACACATATACACATTCGAAGTACAACACTCCTTTACTGTCATTCTTTCAGAAGTTCAAAGTATTCTAAATTGACTCATCAGGAGGAACTCCTTCAAGCTTGCTTCCTCTTCAGTTGTTGAGAACTTCTTTACTTTCAGCTTAGGAAAGATGTTCTAGGCTTCTCTTTTCCATGACCTAGTTCTGGAATCAGTCATTTCTCCAGGATTTTTTTTGTGCTTAAAAGTATTTAGTAACCAAAATATGTGCACTAGATCTGTTCATTGTTATTGAGGTTTCATTGCTTCTAGACCCGCTCTGTGATCAGTTAGGAAATTCCTGCATCCATATTAATACTTCCCTGAACCCGGCGATACACTTGGCTTCCTGCACTTCATATTTATATCTCTTCACTCACACTGAAAACCCTGGGTGTCACCAATATCAATATATTTATTCATTTATTCAAATTTCATTACAAGAAAAATGGTTGTGGAATTAAAACACTGTTACCCACACACCAAGTATGGTTCAGATGTTTCCACAGTTCTTTATATCCTTCGGCAAGTTCTCATGTAGGTGTTCAGTAAGAGTACTATGCCTCAAATTACTTGAAATAATTTGTTTTTCCTCCTGTGTTATGTTAACTTTATATGCAGTTAGGTTCACTTGTTTGTTTATATTAAGTTTTAAAAGATTTCCCATCCTATTGACTTTATTTACTCAGTGTGATTAAAAAGTCACTATATAATTAGGCAAACGCAGAGAATTCGCATCGTCTTTCCTGTCTCTTTTAGTTTGCCAGAGCTGCTATGGCAAACACCACACACTGGTTGGCTTTAACAACAGGAATTTATTAGGGGGTGGGGTGAGGTGTTTGGGGCCAGAAGTACAAAATCTAATAGGCCATGCTTTCTCCCAGGGTCTGTTAGCACTCTGATGCTGGCTTGCCATAATCCTTGGGGTTCCTTAGCTTTTATCTCTGCCTCTCTCAAATGGTGATGTGCCTCCTTAGTCTCCTGTGACTTTCTCTGACTTCAGCTTCTACTAACTTCTGGCATCTACTTCTCAGTCATCTGTATCATATAAATAGATTTTGTCTGTTTATATGGTCTCCAGTCATATGAATCCTGAATCAATTTGGAATTACCTAAATAAGTTCTTCAATGATTCTATTCACAAATGGATACATACCAACAGGAGCATGAATTAAACTTGAACATATCCAACACTGTTCCTTCTATCCCATTCTTACCAACTCCCTCTAGTTAAACAATTACATTTGTTACAGGTTTATCCTTGCTGTATTTCTTTTATAAATAAAGCAAATGTGGGTACTATTCTCATCGCCCTTTTTGCTATGCAAAAGATAGGATATTGTATAGGATTTTTTTTAACCTAACATATCATGGAAATCACTCCATATCAGTTAATAGGGCTGTTCCTAATTCCTCATTTTTTGACATCTCCATATTTAATCACTTACTTATATGTGGCTATTTAGATTTTTTCCAGTATTTTGCTGTTATAAATAATGAACAATCCTGAGCAGTGGTTTTTTGAAAGAACATAGAGGTATATTTTCAGGGTAAATTCATAAAGGTGGGGTTATTGGGTTAAAGGATAATTGCATATACGGTTTTAATAGGCATTGCCAAATCCCTTCATAGAGATTATAGGATTTTGTATTCATGCCAACAATGCACAACAAGTTTGTTTCCCTGTGTACTTTTACTAATAGAGTCAATATGAAAAGTAGTATCTCAGTGTAGTATTCATTTTCATTTTTTTTTATTATGAGTGAAGTTAAGCATCTTTTCATGTTTATGAGCTATTTATGTGTAAATGTACAAACTCATTCCAGATTAACACAGTCATCAATATTTTTCTTCTTTTTTACATCATTTCATTTCTAATTATATGATTTTACTTTTTACACATAAATTACTTTATCCATTTAGAGTTATTGTATCTTAATTTTAATATAAAATTATTATAAAGATTCTTTATGGGAGAACACTTATTCATGATTATTATTAATTAACTGAATACAAAATCTGAGGGGTATTTTGATATCTGAATTTAATTTTTGTTTGTTTATTCCTTTACATATTCAGATATTTGTCGATTCATCTATGCTATGTGTAATAAATCCTTAATAAAGTACTATCCTAAGTAGTTTTGAAGCATTAAGTTTCACAGCAACCTTATGAGGTGGATCCTATTGTAAATCCTATTATACTGTTAAAAATGGTTTAGTGATTTGGTCACTGTTACAGAACTAGGAAATGGCAAAACCAGGACCAAAATCCTGGTATCCTTACTCCGAACTCAGGTATGCCAGGAATAATGGTAGGTGCAGAAATATACATTAAGTCAGACACACCCTCTGTTCTCAGATTGTTCTTTGTATAAGAAGACAGATATATGAAGAAGTATTTATAATGTTACATATTTAAAATAGCAAATGATTAATTCTGCTTATCATGTATGCTAAAATAACAAATATATCTAATAAACAATAAAGTATATATCTTTCAACATAAAAAGTGACATGGTAGAATGTGATTTTCAGAAAACAGTTTTTAGCAGCAGTATGGAAGATGAGCTGGGATAGGAGAGATGTTACTGATCCATACAGTATAGACAGTATTACAAGGGTTTTGTAAATTATACTTGAGGACAAGTTATAAAGCCTTTATATTACTTTAGTAAGAGTTCGTGATGATACTAATGCTATGGCAGTGGGAAGGGAAAAATGGAATTTACATGGAAGATACTGAAACAGAAAAGAGATTTTAGATGTGAAGAATATGGATGAAAGGGTAGTATAGATGCCACTGAATATTAGTTTCAAAAAGTATTTGTATTGGGAATTTCTGGGGAAGATAGCAGAGTAGGGATCTCATGACACAGTTCTTCCACCCAAGCAACTATGAAACAGGCAACAACTGTCTAAAACAACTATTTTGAAATTCAAGAGGCCAGAAGAGGGGAGTGGATGTGACTCTAGTGGTTAAGTGCTTGCTTCCCACATGGAAAGTCCTGAGTTTGGTCCCTGGTGCCTCCTAAAAACTGAAAAACAAATACCATACAAAAAAAGAAAAAAACAACTCAGGGGAAGAGCTGACATGGCTCAGTGGTTGAGGGCCATCTTCCCACATATGAGGTCCCAGTCCCAGTTCAATCCCCTGCCCCAATACCTAAAAAAAAGAAAAAAAAAATACGGTCCAACATCCAAGAAAGAGTGGGAGGAATAGGCTGATAAATAAAATATGGTAAAGCATTGTAAACTGCTCTCTTTGGACAGTGGCTACTAGAACCCATCCCCCAAGCTCAGGGCAGCATATCAGGCCACGTTGGGGGTCAGTTCCTAGCTAGCTGCTGCTACCAGAAAGGGATATAAAAATCTTTCACACCAAGAAAAAGGGTGGGCATGGCTGATTACTGATAATGGCTTTTGATTTGCAAATTTGGATCACTTCTGCCCTCCTGTGATAAAGCTATTGCCTCAATCCACCTTAAACAAAGGCAGTGGCAGTCACTCTTTCAACCCTCCCCAGACAGGTTGGAGGTGTTAGAGATTTAAAGACTCAGTGCTTACTCAGGGCTGGGCACACTTAGATGAAGGGCTGCACTTGCTGGGCAGGGCAGGGAAGATCAGTTTTGGGGACCCATCAGAGAATATTTTGGCACTCTTCCTGATCCCTACCTCACCTACTCTGGAGCCAGTCTGAGCCCTCTTCCTGGGTCCCTGCCCTAATTTGGCTGGGAATGAATGACTTGAAGAAAGTCCTTTCCCAAGTGACTTTCCCACAAATTTTGACCATCGGTAAAAGCAGTACAAGACAATGAAAGAATTATAAAAACTAGAAAGGCAGACAGTATGGGTCTGGGGCAAAAGCCTGCTGGCATCAAACACATAGGAGAGGGAGGTCTGTCTCCTAGAAAACAGAGGAGATTACCAAATTCCAGTAAAGAGTGGAACTTCAAAACAACTAACAAGCAAGAGCCCAGAACCAGACATAAGCCCAGAAAGACAAGGAAAGCCCTGCAGACATCATTCATGCTGGGGAGACCTTCTTGATAGAAGGGCTGAAGCTCAAGAAAAATCTCTGTATTATCACCAGCTGGTTACAAAATCAAGAAGTAGACCCACCAGGGAGTAAATCACAGAATTAATATTTAAAAGTATTAAAATGTACAGAGTGCAACAGAAGAAGAAATGACAAATAAAGAAATAGGAAATGATGGCACATCCAAAGGAAGAGGATAAAAATACAAAAACACCAAAGAAGAAGACCAGAATATGGACATACCAAAAAAGCCTTTAAAAAAGAACATTAATATTGCTCAAGGACAGTTCTAGGAAGATGGCATCGGAGTAGGCAGGCAGACTGTCCCAGAAGGAGAAAAGAATGGAAAAAGGGCAGAAAGAATATTTGAGGAAATAATGACCAAAAATTTCCCAACCCTTATGAAAGACATAACTATCAATAGCTAAGAAGGACAATGAACACCAAACAGAATGAATCTGAATAAACCCCTAGGCACCTACTATTCAGAATGGCAAATATCAGATATAAAGAGAGGATTCTGAAAGCAGCAAGAAAAAAGCAAAGCATAATATACAAGGGAAGCTTGATAAGATAGAGTGCTGACCTCTCATCAGAAACCATGGAGGTCAGAAGAAAGTGGTATGATGTATTGAAGGAGCTGAAAGAGAAAAACTGTCAGTCAAGAATTCTGTATCCAGCCAAACTGTCCTTCAAAAATGAGGATGAGTTAAGTCTTCATAGACAAACAAAAATTGATAAAATATGTTACCAAAAGACTAGAATTACAAGAGATACTAAAGGAAATGTTGCAGCCTGAAAGGAAAAAAAAAAGGGTGAGAAACTTGGTCAAGAGTGTAGAAATGAAGATTATTAAGAAGGATAAAATAAAGGGTAAAAGACAGACAATTTTAAGATATGATAATGGAAAACCAAAGGACAAATGGGTGAAGTAACTTTACAGTAATAAAACTGAATGCTATTGGCTTGAAATTCCCAATCAAAAGACAAAGACTGATGGAATGGATTAAGAAGATGAGCCATCTATATGCTGTCTACAAGAGACTCACCTCAGACATAAGAACCCAACCAGATTAAAAGTAAATGCTTGGAAAAAGATATTCCATGCAAATAGTAACCAAAAAGAGTTAGAGTAGTGATACCAATATTGGAAAATATAGACTTCAAATGCAAAACTATTATAAAGGATGAAGAAGGTCATAATATATTAAGGTCATAATATATTAATAAAAGTAGCAGTTCATCAAGAAAAAATAACTATATTCAATTTTTATGCACCTAACTTGAGTGTCCCAAGATACATGATGAATACATTGGAAAAACGAGGGAAGAAATAGATATATCTACAACAATAATTGGAGACTTCAATACACCACTCTTAGAATTGAATAGAATATCTGGACAGAGGATAAATAGAAAGCTTGACTAATATGATAAATGAAGTAGACCTAACAGACATCTCTAGATCATTGTACACCAAAACAGCAGGCTTTACATTCTTTTCAAACACTCATGGATCCTTTCCCAGGATAGACCATATGTTGGGGCACAAGACAAGACTAAATAAATTTTAGCAATTGAAATTATGCAAAACATTTTCTTTGATCATAACAGAGTGAAAGTGGAAATCAATAATGATTAGAAAAATGGAAAGTCATAAATATATGGAATTTAAACAACATACTCTTAAGTAATGCATCAAAGAAGAAACTGCAAGAGAATTCAGCAAATATTTTGAGACAAATGGAAATGAGAACACTGCATATCAAAACCTATGGGACACCACAAAGGCAGTGAGGAGAGGGAAATTTATAGCCTATAATGTTTACATTAAAAAGAAGAAAGAGCTAAAATTGAAGATCTAACTGCACACTGGAGGAACTAGAAAGAGAACAACAAACTAACCTAAATCAAACTGACAGAAAGACATGGTAAATATCAGAGGAGAAATAGATAAAATAGAGAACAACAACAACAAAACGACAATAATAGAATCAACAAAACCAAAAGTTGGTTCTTTGAAGAGATCAATGAAATTGGCAAACCCTTAGCTAGACTGACAAAGAAAATAAAGAGAAGATGTAAATAAAGAAAATCAGATACGAGAGGGGGGACATTACTACTGATGCTACAGAAATAAAGGAGATCATAAGAAGATACTATGAACAATTGTATGATTAAAAAATAGAATGAAGAGGAGAAGGACAAATTTCTAGGAAAACATGAACCACTTACACTGACCCTCAAAGAAATAGAAGACGTCAACAAACCAATCACAAGTGAAGAGATCGAAATAGTCATAAAAAATAAAAAACAAACAAACCTCCCATCAAACCCAGGTTCTCCTGGCCCATGTGGTGAGCTGGCCCACATGTAATGCTGATGCACGCAAGGAGTTCTGTGCGGCACAGTGGTGTCCCCTGCATAGGGGAGCCCCACGTGCAAGGAATGTGCCCTGAATTGAACTGCTCCATGCAAAAAAATAGCACAGCCGCCCAGGAGTGGCACCGCACACATAGAGAGCTGATGCAGAAAGATGACGCAACAAAAAGAGACACAGATTCCTGGTGCCGCTGAAAATGCAAGCTGACACAGAAGAACACACAGTGAATGGACACAGAGAGCAGACAATTGGGGGGTGGGGGAAGCAAGAGAAAGAAATAATAAAATAAATCTTTAAGAAAACAAAAACAAAACCTCCCAAAGATGAAAAGCCTGGGACCAGAAGCCTTCACTGGTGAATTCTACCCATCATTCAAAGATGATCTAATAACAATATTGCTCAAACTCTTCAAAAAATTGAATGGGAAATGATGCTTCCAAACTCATTTTATGAAGTCAACATCACAGTAATACCAAAACCAGATAAAGATATTATGAAAAAATAAAATCACAGAACAATGTCTAATGAATATAAATGCAAAAATCCTCAACAAAATACTTGCAAACAGACTCCAAAAACAAATTAAAAGAGTTATAATATGTCAAGTGGGTGGTTTTATCCTAAACATGCATGTGCACGGGTGATTCAACACAAGAAAATCAATTACTGTAATAAACCACTTTGATAAATTGAAGAAGAGAAATCACATGATCCTCTCAATTGATGAAGAAAAGACATTTGACAAAATACAGCACCCTTTCTTGATAAAAACACTCCAAAAGATAGGAATAGAAGGATGCTTTCTCTACATGGTAAAGTGCATATATGAAAAACCTACAGCTAGTATTGTTATCAACAGTGAAAGACTGAAAGTATTTCCACTGAGATCAGAAACAAGTCAAGGATGCCCTGCCCACTGTCACCATTGCTATTCAATGGCTAGATAAAGAAATAAAGGCACTCAAATAGGAAAGGAAAAAGTAAAACTTGCACTATTCACTGATCATATGATACTGTATGTAGAAAATCCTGAAAAGTCTACAATAAAGCTACTAGAAGTAATAGACGAGTTCAGCTAAGTGATGGGATACAAGATTAATATGCAAAATCAATAGAATTTCTATACCTTACTGATATGCAATCTGAGGAGGAAATCAGGAAAAAAACTCCTTTTTATAATAGTGACTAAAAGAATCAAATACTTAGGAGTAAACTTAACCATAAAAGTACTGTATTCAGAAAACTACAGATTCTACTAAAAGAAATCGAAAAAGGCTTAAATAAATTGAAGGACATTTGTGTTCATGGATTGGAAAACTAAATATCATTAAGATGTCAATTTACCCAACCTGATTTACAGATTCAATGCACTCCCTCCCAATAGAAACCCCAAGAGTCTTTTATGCAGAAATGGAAAAGCCAATAATCAAAATATTTGAAAGAATAATGGACCCTAAATAGCCAGAAATGTCTTTAAGAAGAACGAAGTTGGATGGCTCTCACTTCCTGACTTTAAAGCACATTACTTAGCTACAGTGATAAAAAAACAAACAAACAAACAAACAACATGGTACTGGCATAAAGACAGACAGATTGACCAATGGAATCAAATTGAGAACTTCAGAAATAGACCCTCACATCTTCCATTAAGTGATTTTTGACAAGGCTGTCAAGTTTTCCCTGCTGGGCCAGAAAAGTCTATTCAACAAATGGTACTGGATAGCCATATGCAAAAGAAAGGAAGAGGGCCTCTGTATCATGCTTACACAAAAAGTAACTCAAAATGGATCAAGGACCTATATAAAAGCAACAACCATAAAAATTCTAGAATAAAATGTAGAAAAACAACTTCAAGATCTTCTGATATGTGGCAGTTTCTTAAACCTTACATCCAAAGTATGAGCAACAAAATAAACCATAGATAAATGGGACCTCCTCAAAATTAAACACTTTTGCACCTCAAAGGAATTTGTCAAAAGGATGAAAACACATCTGATTCAATGGGAGAAAACATTTTGACATCACATATCCAATAAGGGTTTAATATCCATGATATATAAAGAGATCATACAACTTAACAATAAAAAGAGAAACTCCCAGTAAAAAATTTGACAAACGACTTGAAAAGAAAATTGTCCAAAGAAATACAAATGAAGGAGCACATGAAAAAATGTTCAACATCACTAGAGTTTAGGGAAATGCAATTTAAAACTACAGTGAGATATAATTTCATACCTATTAGTCTAGTTGCTATTGAAAAGTTGGAAAACTGTAAATGTTGGAGAGGATGTGGAGAGATAAGAATGGTTGTTCATTGTTGGTGCAAATGTAGAATGGTACAGCCACTGTTGGGGACTGTTTGGCAGTTCCTTGGGATGTTGAACATAGACTCGCCATACTGGCAATACTATTACTAGGCATTTACCCAAAGAACTGAGAACAGTGACACAAAGAGACATCTGCACACTGATGTTCATAACAGTGTTAATTACAATTGCCAAAAGTTGGAAACAACCCAGGTGTCCATCAACTGATGAATGGATGAACAAATTGTGGTGTGTACACATGATAGACTATTATGCAGGAATAAAAAGAAATGAAGTTGTGAAGCATTTGACAAAATGGACCAACCTGAGGGACATTATGTTGAGTGAAGCAAGCCAGAGCCATTATTAACTAAATGTATTATGTAAACTTGTGGAGTTAATAATTAGAATATATTAATAGGTGACCAGAAAATAGAAGGAGAGTAGAGAATGGAAAAGTAAGTGTTAATTTGTGCAGACTTGGTCAAAATGTTGTTTGTAAATAGCAAAATATATGTATATGTGGATCCATGAAGCTCAGCAAAAGCCAAGTAGGCAAACATGAAGAAAAACACAGTCCATTGTATATGGATCACACTATCAAATGCAAAGGACAAGTAGTGGGTTCAGAAAGCTGGAAGAGAAAAGCAACATGTTACATACAAGGAAGTACCAATTAGACTGACTGATGATTTCTCATGGAAAACCAAGGAGGCAAGAAGGCAGTGGGGGGAAATATTAATACCTAAGTTACTGAGGAAAACAGCTGTCAGTCAAGAATTTTATATTCGGCTAATATTCTCTTTCAAAAATATTGGTGCAATTGAGACATATTCAGAGAAACAAAAGCTGAGAGAACTCATCACCACTAGATCTGCCCTATAAGAAATGATAAAGGGAGTTTTTCAGACTGAAAGGAAAGGACAGTAGACAGTAGTTCAAAGCATTATGAAGAAATTAAGACCTGTGGTAAAGGTAACTTTGTAGATAATTTAAAATGCCAGTATTTTGTACGGTTATTTTTTGGTATGTAATTCCTTTTCTTATTTCCTGAAGTGTTAAAATGCAAATGCATAAAAATAATGATAAATATAGATTTTGGTCATACAGTATACAAAGATATGAGTGGTAACAAGAACAAAAAATAGTGGGAGGACAGAGCAGAATGTAAAACATGCATATGCATGCTATTGAAGTTAAGTTGGATCAAACCATTTGTGGTTGTTATGTATTTAGGAAGTTAAATTTTAACCCCATGGAAACCACAAGGAAAATAGATGAAAAATATAATCAGATAGAAATGAGAAGACACTCAATGTGGTATAACACATAAAAGCAAATAAATATAAAGTAGGATATAATGGAATAAGATTTACAAAGGCTAAATAGCAAAATGGCAGAATAAAGTCCTGTATTATCAGTAAAGACTTTAAATATAAATGAATTAAACTTTCCAATTAA
The DNA here is from genome assembly GCF_030445035.2 of Dasypus novemcinctus. Taxonomy (NCBI): domain Eukaryota; kingdom Metazoa; phylum Chordata; class Mammalia; order Cingulata; family Dasypodidae; genus Dasypus; species Dasypus novemcinctus. Next base: position 39,879,891 of record NC_080683.1, on the reverse strand, counting down.
TAGGCAGAGATTGGCAGAATGAATAAAAAAGCATGACCCAAACATATACTGTCTGTAATAAACTAATCTTAAATTCATAGGTACTAGTAGGTTGAGGGAGAAAAGGTGGAAAAAAATATATACTATGTAAGGGTTAACCAAAAGGTAGATGGGATAGCTATAACAAAACTGCATAAAATAGACTTTCAGTAAAAAAGTCACAAGGGACATAGATGTTCATTACATACTGTTAAATGGGCCAATTCAACAGGAAGATGTAACAATTATAAAGGTATATGCATGTAAAGCAGAGCCCCAAAATATATGATGCAAATACTGACATATTTGAAGACAGAAATTGATGGCTCTACATTAATAGTAGGAGACTTTAACACAGTACTCTCAACAATGAATAGAGCATCTAGTTAACAGATAAATGAGGAAGTATAAGACTTCTATGATACACTAAAGCAACTAGACCTAACAGATATATATAGAACATTACGCCCAACAAAAAAAGAATACATATTCTTCTCCAGTGTACATGGACAATTTTCTAGGACAGACTATATGTTGGGTTACCATTCAAGTTTCAGTAAATTCAAATATATTGCAATCATATAATGTATATTCTCTGATCACAGTGGAATAAAGTTAGAAATCAATAGCAGAGGGAGAAATGGGACATTCACAAATGTGTGTAGGTTAAATAGCTTACTCTTAAACAACAATGGGTTAAAGAAGAAATTTCCCTCTAAGATCAGCAACAAGAAAAGGATGTCCACTCTTACCACTCTCACCATTGTACTGAAACATTTTTCCAGAGCAATTAGGCAAGAAAAGGTAATAAATTAGAAAGGAAGTGGTAAAACCTTCCCTATTTGCTGATGACATGGTTCTATATACAGAAATTCCTGAAAAATCCACAACAAAGCCATTAGGGCTAATAAATTTATTTGGCAAAATGGCAGGGTACAAGATCAATACCTCCAAATCAGTAGTATATCTATACACAAGCAGTGAACAATCCAAACAATAAATCCAGGAAAAAGTATTCTATGGCTAGAGTAATTTAGAAAGTTCAAGAGGATATATAGCCTTTCAAATAAAATATACTATCCATTTATTGTCTACAAGATTTACTGAAATCTTCTTGCGCAAGATACTGAGACAAACATTTTGTTCTTTGTACTCTGCCTTCTCATTCAAATTGAGAAATATTGTTTATCAGAAGATATTCTGCTATTTTACTAGAACAATAATAAGTCTATTTAGTCCATACTTGCAATACCCCATTATGTTTCTTCTTTCCTCAATCTTGAGGATTTTGGGATGGTGATTTCCACTCTGCTTCTGATTGAGAGGGGGCTTAGATCCTATGGGTAAGACTTGTGGAACTGTCTTGCTTGTAGTTGTAGATATTCTCTGATTTTTTGGGATGGGCATTGTCCATCATCATCCTTTTATTAGTTATCCTGTGTGAGCCTGATGAAAATGGAGGGTAGCTGTTGGCTGCCACTCTGCTGAGATTCGGAACTCAACCAGCATATGAATAGCAAGAAGATTGAAGTCTCTGGGACTTATATTTATTGGGTATAGTGTTTATTATAGGTTCAAATAAAAGGGGCATAAGAACTATGTGTAGGAAAATTATAAATGAGTCCAATTCCAATACATTGGGTGAATAGGTTATCATACATTCCAAAGTAAGGCCTTTGACAGGATGCAGAATTCCTGGGGTTGTCTGCCCTGTATATAGTGTCCAGATGTTTATAGGTCTCTCAGGAGGCCTGTTTGAGGCACTGTTTACTGCAGCAGTGAGATTCTCTTAAGCCATGCATAAGGATAATCTCTGGAATGACTTCTTAACTCATTTTGAAATCTCTCAAACACAAAAACTCATTTGTATTTAATATTTTCCCTTTTTGGTCAAGGTCTTTTCCCAAATGCACTGCTAATTGGTGCTTGGTAATAATCCCTCAGTACTAGGGAGGCTCATCCCTGGGAGTTATATCCCATGCTGGAGGAAGGTATTGGTTTATATGCTGAGTTTGGTTTAGAGAGAGGCCATATTACAACAACAAGGAGATTTTCAGGAGGTAACTCGTAGGTAATATATAATTGTAGGCTAAGTTTTAATCTCAAGAGAACAAGGTTCATAAGTACAAGCATCAATATCAAGGACCTAATGTATTGATCTGTCCCACTTCGCTATGCACTGCCCATATACTTTAGGGATTCTTGCCACTGTTTTACAGAATATAGTAGGATTCCCCAAGATGGGGATTCAATATTCTTTTGGTTATTGTGTGGATCACCACCCACAAAGACAATATCCCTTGTCTACTGGACCACATTCATATTCCATAGAATATGGAGTCATGCTCCAGGTGCACCCTTCCCCATTTATCCCTCCATCACTAACACCATGTACTGATCACCCCTTGACACGGCTGCAACTCTTCTGCAAACCAAAATCTCCCCAAAATCAAAGCCATAAATAAATAAAAATAATACAAAATACAAAATAATATATGTATATGAAATTTTAAAAAATCTTATCAACTACAAATTCCATATCAGGAATTCTCAAAATTTAAACAGAAAGACACTAAGGAACATATCAGTCAATAATCAATTATAGAATTCCTTTATTTCATTTATATTTTGATTTTTTTGGTCAGGGAATTATTATAGGCAATAGATTTAAGAAGGTGGGAAAATACCATGTTTATTCTGCTTCTTATTGTTTATCAAGTGCCTATCACATAATAGTCTACAATAAAATATGCTAAATTAAGAATAAATACAAGATTTTAATATTGGTGACTTTCAACAATTTTTTGAAGCAGGTGCTCTAAAATTCCCAAAGATGGTCATATCTTAATCCTCAGAAATTGTGATTCTGTTAGGTTCAAATGACAAAGTGGAATCAAGGTTGTAAATAGAATTGAGCATGCTAATTAGCTACCACTGAGATAGGAGGATTATCCTGGATCCAGATGCATTCAATGTAATCAGAAGTGTCCTGAAGAGTGGAAGAGAGAAGCAGAGAGAAATTCAGAGGGAGATATAATTAAGGAAGAGTGATGTGATATGAGAAGGATTTGGCTCACTTTTGCTAACTTTGAAGGTGGAGGAAAGGAAGCCCAAGCCAATGATTTTGAGTGGCTTGTAGAGACTGGAAAAAGCAAGGAAATGAATTTACTCAGAACTCAATCCTGATGGTATCTTGATTTTAGCTTGGTGAGACCTGCGTTAGACTTTAACTCCAGGACTGTAAGATAATACATTTATGTTGTTGAAGTACCAAATTTTTGGTAATATTTTACAGCAACATTAGGAAATGAATACAGCCAGGAATTTGATATATTTTGTTTTATCTGATTTCTGAAGCAGACATTTTTTCTTGCATTTACTTAGAACTTCTACCAAGGAATTGCAACTGTGTTTATTCCCATGACGGAGAAGTTAAGTCTGCCTCTTTTTGCAAAGACCACACTCTTTGACAAAATGCTTAGCTTGAGAACAAAGAAATACACATGAAGCTGTGATTGCAGGCAGGCAAATATCCATAAAAATCTATAGGAGTCATGCTATAGTCACACTGAGCATCAAATGAGAGCTTTGCCCCCCATAATGCTGGATGTGTCTTGGGCTTGTGAAAAAGCTAATGAATAGGATAAAGGTATGTCTCTTCATTTTTAAAGGGACTGGGAGGATGATTCAAAGTTTGTAAGAAATTCACAGACACACTCAACTATGGGGTACTTGTGCTTACAGAAACCTATAAAACAAAAATACAAATAAGAAATTATCATTCATTCAAGTGGTAATTCCTTTGGCTAATAAAAATATGAATCCTTCATATTAAGAAATAAGCATAAAATCATAAAAAGTGTTTCAAAAAACCTGGTATGCAAGAAATGAATTGGGATTAGAGATTAAAATTACATAAATTAACGTTTAGTTTGCATTTTAAAATTTAAAGAAATAAATGTAGATACAAATATTATAAATATTTCATTCCTAAAGAATATCCTTTACATATTCCGTGCTTACAAAGCTTTGTAAACTGTTCCTCCTAAATTATATATGAAAAAAATAAAATAGGAGTAAAAATTATATGCCTAGTTACTATAACTTGCTCATATGTGTTTTCACATTTTGAAATTTAATTTAAAATTGGGGGAATATATTTTCCTTCGAAATAGTTTCAGCTAAAATTACTTAAAAGTATCTTACAACTTTCAACACTCATAATGATTATCAGTGTTTCCTTCCCACATGTACAAAATAATGTTATACTTGGAATATTTGAAGGTACATGAGTTCACTTTTAATAAAATAACTTAATGAAGTTATTTTGATATATTTGGCATATATTTTATTTAGCTAGTCAAAGAAATGCTTAAAACTCAAATTGTTATAGAAGAATTATATAGTATTACTAATTCCTCATTCATATTAAAGGTATATACCATAGTGTTGGGTGACATAGAGTCTTGGTCCTTGCTGTACCAAGAAATAAGTATTTTCCTCTAATAATGAATCAGCTTTCTATATAGTATTGCAACCACAATACTGGTTGAAATCTATTTGAATTAATATGTACTTCTGTGCAAAGTGTCTTAACCCTGAATTTGTTTTAGATTGTATCTGAAAATCTGAAAATAAACTTACTTTAGAAAGTGAAATTGTTAAAAAGAATTCTCTCAGCAATTTGTTTTCTAACCATGAATATATTTTCTTGTCAGTCATTATAACTTGCTCCTAAACCTTTTTTTTTTTCAATCTCTGTCAAAAAATTGCCAATGCTGACTATATTTCAAGTAGTCATGGTGTAGTGTTGAATGGGAAAGTGTTCAATTAACAATAATCCCACCTTGAATAAACTTCATCAGCTTTGAAATAGCCACTGTACAAACCTTTTTATACTTTCTTAATGCTCTATTAACAGCTTTACATCTATCTCTTTTTTTGAGACAATTGAGACAAGCATGTGTGTACACTGTATAATAAAGACAAAATTATTCATGCACAGGAGATAGCTTGAAGATCTGTATGTGCAATATAGAACTGAAGAATTAATAGAGAAAAATGCAGGAAAATAGCTTTGCGATCAAGGTATTGGAAAATAATTTAGCAATTTTCACAGGCACACATCATAGCGCAAAGATTTAACTATAGGGATTAGGTAAATATTGAGGATTTTTTTAAGTAAAAAGTTTATATTGTGAATGTAATTAACAGCATTGAATTATGTATTTGAATGTGGTTAAAAGTGGAAAGTTCAAGTTGTATATATGTTACTAGAATAATTTTTTTAAAAATCCATGAAACTACACAACACAGCGAACCCTAAATTAATCCATGGACTGTAGTTGAAATTATAAAAATAAGTTTTCATCAATGGCAACAAATGTACCACACCAAAGCAAAGTGCTAACAATAAGGTGGCACATGGGAATCCAGTACTTTATGATTGACTGTTCTGTAAACCTACAGCTTCTCTAATAAAAAAGAGTATAGACAATAGAATGGGAGAAGATACATGTTATAACACAAAGTCTGGATTATTATCTTGAATACCCAAGAGGTATCTGTGACTAAAATGAAGAAAGAATCCAAAATAGAAAATGAGCAAATGATAATGAGAAGCAATGATAAAAAATAGTAAACCCGAAATCTATCCAGCATATGAAGAAATTTTCAAATGGATTATAATCATATAAATGCAAATTAAAACAATTTACTATACCAGACCTTAACCTGATCCACAAATAACCTAGCTGATGGGATTGTAGTTTGGGACAGCCATTCCTGAGAAAAGTATACTACTACTTAGTCATCAGTTGCCCTCCTGAATATGACTCCCAGAATAATTTTTATACAGATCATAGGGAAATATACATGTATCCACAGGGGAATACATATACACACATATACACAAACACACATATACATATGTTCATACATATATGTATACATGCATAAACACATATACACATGCATATAGTCCTTACAGGCAAGTTATTTGTGGAAGTGAGGAGAGAGGAGATGGAAGCATTCTACTCACTATTTGGTTGTGAATAGGTAATATAAGCTGGATATTATAATACCACATTGTACTGTAGTTAGAAGCAATTTATTCAAGATTCACACCATAACATGGGCAGGTCTTAAAAATGGAGTGCCAGGAATGAGAATCAGCAATCAAAAAAGCTAGCTTTTTTGAATATTTAAAATACGAGCAAACAAGTGCTAGAGAGAATGTGGAGAAATAGGAACACTCCTTCACTGTTGGTGGGATTGTAAAATGGTGCAGCCTCTGTGGAAGACAGTTTGGTGGTTCCTCAGGAAGCTAAATATAGAACTGCCATATGATCCAGCAATTAATCTACTAGGAATATATCCAGAAGAACTAAAAACTATGACACGAACAGACATCTGTACACCAATGTTCATGGAGGCCTTGTTCACCATTGCCAAAAGATGGAAACAACCCAAGTGTCCATCCAACAATGAATGTATAAACAAAATGTGGTATATATGTATGATGGAATTCTATGCTGCAATAAGAAGAAATGAAATTAGGACATATGTGATAATGTGGATGAGTCTTGAAGACATTATACTAAGCGAAGTAAGCCAGACACAAAAGTAAAAATATTGCATGGTTCCATTAATATGAATTAAATACAAATAATAAACACGTGGAATTAAAACCTAGAGTATAGGTTATAAGGAGATAAAAGGAGGGATGAGAAGAATTATGGATGTTTTTATATACATAGAAGTTTTAATTAACTTAAATGTAAAAGTGTGGAGGTCGATATAGTAACACATTATAGTGAGTAACAACTGGTTTATAAATGTGATTGTGACTGAAAAAAGGTAGTCTGGGGAAGGAAATGTCAATACAAAGAAAGCTAAAGGGTAATCTAGGGACTGAATAACACAGTGAACCCAGAGGCAGTTGAGAATTGTGGTTAAGGGTACAAATGCAAGAGAGTCCTTCTGTGAGCTAGAAAAGATGTACATCACTATTGCAGGGTGATGGGAATATAGAGAAACATGGGAAAACTACAAATAGTGTGACCTATAGACTGTGGTTAACAGCAATACTATAATATTCTTGCATTAATGCCAAGCTATACTGTGTTGATAATAGAGGTATATGGAAAAAGTGTGCCAAATGTATACTATGGACCATGATTGGTGGTAATAATCTGCTGATATTATTTCATAATCCATAACAAATGTTCCACCAGGGTGTGGAGTTGTATGGGAAATCTACACATCTGTATGATTGCTTTGCAAGTTCACAATATCTGAAACAAAAATACATTAAAAAATAGTATAGGTTGGGGGAAAAATACACCAAATATAAGATAAGGAATATAGTTGGTAGTAATATTTTGACAATGCTCTTGCATAGTTTGTAACAAATGTTTCACACCAATGCAAAGAGTTGGTGGAGAGATGATGTATAAAACCCCTGTGTGATGTTATATATGTTTATTTTGTAAGTTCACAATCTTTACTATACACTTATTGTTTATGTGTGTTCATGTATGAATGATATACTTCAACAAAAAAAAAGAAAAAAAATACAGGCACACATAACAATAAAATACAATTTGCAAGATTATATGCCAAAAAAAAGAAAAGATTTTTACTATAGTTCCCTGAACAGTGGGGATAGAAGAAAATAAATGAACAAAGTAAGAAATGTAGCAAAACAAGAATCCCCATATTGACATCTTTGGTTTACTTTGAACCTTAATGATTGTTCCTGAAACACCAAGAAAGAAATGTTTTCAATAACAAAGTGTGCCATAAACACAATGCCCAAATTAAATGAGAGTAAATAGGTGATTATCAGATAGCCTTTATAAAATAGAATGGAATCTTAAATATGAGGGATTAAGTTACTCTGCTTGGTACAATTGTAAACCAAGACAAGATCCGTCAAGATATTTTTAAGATTTTTCTTTAAACAGGAACTAAAACATCCCACATAAGGAACAGAAATCTCCAGGGTTTATTAGCTGGTGAATGTGCTGCTCAGAACAACTGAGATAAGTTATTGAGTGTGAGAGAATCAGTCTCCTATAAGAAGACAAAGCAAGGATCTATGTTTGACATGAAAGTGCATTTCCCCGAAAGGAAGTCTGAACAAGTGGAGAGAGCATCTTGTAGGTGGAATATCTGGTTTTTTCTTTTCTTTTTTTTAAACTTTATGTGTCATATCAAGGGATGGTATTATTATTACTTAAGATTGTCCCCATGGCTATAAAATATCCTTTAATAGATGTGAGAGTATTTTCATTATTATTTGAATACTCACTGAAGGGGAATATGATGGAGGAATTTTATTAATAATTTCCTGGGCACAGCAAAAAAAAAATAATTGAGCTTTCATCATAGAGTTCTAAGCAGTATGTCTCTTCCTGTCTAGTTAGTCCATCTTCGATGCCATCTTACTAATATACATTTAGCTTTTAATTTAAAATACTTATTTTTTGTTAGCTTTCCATGGCAAGCAGAGTTAATAGGTGCTACCTTGTTTGGAAGTTTTGTACTAATTTATAGAAATAATAAAAATATATAATAATATTCACTTCAGAACTGCAAACCAATTAGCAATGTCTTTTAGTTTTAAAGCATGCCTTGGTGATGGAAGCAACTACATCATTAAATATTTGTTTTAGTATTCTGGCCTTATTAAGAGCCAATTTGGATTTAACAAGGCCAGTATACAATCACTTGTGTGACCATGGCATGTTAATAAAAACAAAAGAATAATTAATAACCAATTTTGTGACACAGGAAATTTAAGCCTATGCTGGAAATAATTAGATAAAGATGAAAATCCTCTGTTTGACCTAATGTACTACTTTTCCATTTAGACATGAAACTCTCAAAAATATACAACTGCCCAATTGTCCAGTTTCTCCTAGAATTCCTGTTGGTTTAGGCTTGTTGATTTTGAATTAAGGCAAAGGAAGTAGGTCAGGTTACATAGGCAGTACTATTCTCTCCTCAAGCTAAGATGAGCACTGGATGGTCTTTAAAGCTAGTAGAAGAAAAGGAAATTCTAAGATCTCCAGGACATTTTTGTCTTTTCCTTAGGATTTAACAAACTGAAATAACTGTACTCTTATATCTTACCTCCCACACAGGGATGAGGAGGGCCGATATAGGCAGATTTCTGAATGTTTGAATTGGTTAGTAAAACCAATGTCTTCCATTAAGAGATGAGTTGCTTTTAAGATTATATAAATGTCTAAAACAAAGTGTTTGACTTAGAGCCATTTCTTTGAAAAATAGAGTAGCATCAACCTTTAAATATTTTAAAGTAATTCTAGAATTATTATATTCCACATAATTAGTCCTTATGTTACAGTGCTTTACATTACTCCCATGAAATTCAGGTAAATGAAAGGTGATAAAATAGGTATCTGATCTCATTGAAGACCTTCCTTTCTCTTTCACTCCCCCTCCTTCCCTCCCCTCTCCCTTCCCCTCTTCTTCCCTCCCTCTCTTCCTTCCTTCCTTCCTTCCTTCCTTCCTTCCTTCCTTCCTTCCTTCCTTCCTTCCTTTTTCCCTTCCCACTCTCTTTCTTTCTCATTAAAGCTGAATTATATGCTGTACTGCAATTTCAATTATCAACCATACAATTTAAGATGGTAGGTATTTAGGATTATCTTGAGTCCTTTGCAGTATAGCAAACTCTAACTCACTGTCCAGAGTGAAAAATAATTTATTCTGGACATGTACAGTAATAGTGGTAGTTTGTCATGTTCCAAATGTCAGAATTTACTCTATTATAACCTTTGAAAGAAACGCTCTTAGAGGTGTCCATATTTTGTGGCTGAAAACTGAAACACAGTAGGTATGAACAGTTTCTTCAGAAAAATAGAGTTAAATGTCGCCACCAGACTCTAGGCTACTTAGGCAGCAAAAGATGTACTTACCTCAAAAGAGCAGGAAACTCAATCAAGAAAGTCAGCACATACTTTGGGCATGGGCAGAGTGACTGAAATCAATTTAGTCTTAAGTGGCAAGCAATGGAACAACAGTCAAGTTTTACTGCCATTATAAGCATAGGATGGACAAGATAATGTTGATATATAAACTCGGGTCTGGAGTACTATCTTGCATATTAAAACCTTTGGACTGATAGCAAGATATGAAGGCTTGATATAATGGTCTGTTGGAAAGAACTGTGCCAGACAGTAGATTACTGGTCTTTCCACATGATGATGACAATGATGATGATGATATTGCCTAATATAATTTTACAATATGCAAATATTTTATCTCTTGCAAATATAACCCAACTAACTTTGGTACAAAGGAGAACAACTGATTATTGAGTTGAAAGTGAAGAGTAAAAATTCGGGAGACTGTCTACTTCACAATTTTACATAGGCCAAAGTAGGATAAAGAAAGGTCAATGGTTGTGCTGTTGACTGAGATGAAAATTAATCTTTGTATTTAATATTATAGAAATTGTGCATCATTCAGTTTTACAGATAATTATTTTGTTTTAAAGCAGCATTTTTTAATGCTCTCACTTTTTTCCCTTTTAAAATGATCATTTAAAATGCATTTTACTGTGTCCATTTTTCATTTCTTCCTTTTCTTGTTCTTTTTATGCTATAGTGCCTGTTATCTGTAGATGTGGATAACCTTGTTTTCTGTGTAGATAGAATTCATTTTTACACATATCTCAGCTTTGCCAGGAGAGCAATGATGGATGTTAGTCCACGAATACACTCTTTTCTATTCAGTCTCCACAGGAAATAACCATTTTGGAGGGAGTAGTATTACAGAGGATTTTGTAACTGAATTCTGGTTAAGTATTTTAAAAATAAAAACAAAACACTCATCCTTGATGTTGTTTCCAAAATATTCTACTATCTTGCTCTCTTTCCTTTTCTGCCCTAAATTCTACTGCTTCTACTCAACTTTTTGCCATGCTGTTCACTCAGCATCTCAAACCTCCTTCTTGGCATCGCTGTCTATACTCCACCTGTTTACCTACTTGTTTCATCGTCACCTGCTTATGCTTATTTATGCTAATAGAGTTCCCTGGAATCCTAAACCCGTTACAAATGGCCTAGATCTACCAGGTAGACCTACTCACTCATTCTAACACTTCCCCTGGCCGCACTTTTATTTATTCTATGCAGGGCCCATGGATAGCTGCTTCCCTGAGATCACCATAAGAAGAAGGAATGAATCAGAGTTGATTATCTATCAGAGGGGATGTTAACAAAGGAGAAAATTACTGATAATAGTATGGTTGGGCTCTGGCACAGGGAGCAAGATGGTGAGGCTTGCCAGCTTTGTTTGCGTCATTATTCCTTTGTGCTATAATTTCCTGAGAATTTTTATTCAAATATTCAACCCACGCAATTATTCATGAGGTAAATATTATTGTCTCCATTTTAAGGTGAGGAAACTGTGTTAAGAAAGAGTAAGTAATTTAAACAATAATATTGCCGAGATTCAAATCTACATTTACCTCACTCAGAACATGCCCTTTTTTTTTCTCACAATTTTATGTATGAGCAATTTCTTATTATTTTATAGTTGACTACAAAAATATTTCTAAACCACAGAGGAGTTGTTGATCCTCTTCAATGCAGATGGAATTACATTTGAAAAATATAGGCTTCATACAAAGGCTTCTTAAGCACAACACCATCAACAAAGCTCCCATGAGTTTTCCTCCACATTTTTTTTAACCTTGATCTAGGATTTGGGAGGGGAGGATTGGGGAATTTGTAAAAATTCCCCTTATAATAATTTCCCCCTGCTAATAATTTACCATCTTCCTGAGTCTTTATCATTTCACTTATACCCTTTCTTCTGTGGATTTATTCACTGCCTCTTCCCAACTCCCCCCCCCCCATTATTTAATTCATTCTTTATTCTTTTTTTCTTTTCTCACAGTACAAGATTTTGTTTCATTAGAGGGCATTTATTAGCAGTAATCATTTTTATTATTTACTTGAACTATTTTCCAGTGCCTTTGTATTTTTAATTCTGTAAAGCTTAGAGAATGAGAGAGGCTCTATGACTATAGGGAGATACTTGATATCTCCCTTCACTTTGAATCTTTCTAGCTCATAAAAATGTTATCTGTTGTGTTCGTCTGCTAGTCTGCAATTTTTTTGATGGATATAGCATGTTTCTTCCATCTACCCCATGAGAGAGTGAAATGGTACTTGGATCACAGATAAAACTCCCCACAAAGCCCTTAGTAAACAAATAATTAAAAACAAAATGTGCCTGTTTGAAAACAAGAAGACATATAGCAGTTATTGGATACAGTTATTTGAGGAAAAAGCATTAAATTATAATTGCTTGGGTGAGAAACAAATTACGTTTTCCCTAGACATGTTGGAAACATACACTGTGGAATTTGCCATATAAGATCTCTCCAGCTTACCTCTCATAAAGGAAAAATGATTCAAATACTCATATATGAAAGAATTGTGTAAATCAAAAAATGAAAACTTATTGTGCTGTAAGGGATCAGCCTATACTAAAGAAAAGTTTTGTTTCAAGTGCAATACAAAACATGTTGAAGACAAGGACATGATTTAAAATCATTGTGCAATTCAAAATATAGGATTTCATCAAGTTGGAGCATACAATGTGACTCAATCCAAAGTAAGATGCTTAGCCTTTCTGAGGCTCAGTATTTAATGTATCTAAAATGGAGATAATTTTACCCACCTTGCTGGTTGGTGTGGGAGGGGGATTGAAAAAATGAAATACTTTATGTAAAACACATTGCATAGTGCCTAGTAAGTCAGATCCCATGTGCTAGGCAAGCTATTGCTATTATCATCATTTTGTGGAAATTGTATGATTGGAATAAAAACTCTGATTTGTAAATGACAATCAGTATTTAGATGTTATAAGATTTGCATACAAACTAATTGTTTAGACAGTTAATGTTTTACTATATTTCAAAAATTTTATATCACTTTGAGTGAAAATTAAAGCATATTTTTTAACTGCAGCTTTGCTCTCTAAAAGAGAAAGTATATAATTTGCAACCATCTGGAAATCAGAGTAGAAATGGGATCTCTTATATGATAGCCAGTTTTGGAGTGGTTTCACACCATTACCTTCAAGGGTTATGAGTCTTTCACATGTCCATTAGCACACTTGCCAAAGACAAAACAAAGAATTATCTCTATAGTTCATTAAATGGTGGGTGACAGCTCACAGGGACTTACAGATGGAATGTCATGATTATGCTGGAGGACAAATAAAGTTTGGTTTTGAGCATTTAAAAACTATAAGGAGAGAAAACAGTTGGTAACCCATAATACTTATAGAATCTCTAATTCTAGAAAATATGAGTAAACTCTGAGTTAGTGTCTAGCAAGATGGAGATAGTTATAAATCCTAGGAATTGTATACACTTGGAGATCTATTGGAAGTCTCTAGTTTCTAAACATTTGTTTATTGGTCTCTACTGTTGTTACAGAGCTGTAAAGTCAAATCTCCAATTTAAAAATAACAAGATTTTTATAATAGAAATCAAGCAAACAAGCAATCCATTACAGAGCAGATCACACTGTAAGTGATGTTAATGAGAGCATAATCCTGTAGATATGTAAGCTCTGTAAATGCACCAAATTTGAATGATACTGCTGCATTTTTTCAACATTCTTTCCATTTTGTTCTTTAAAACTTTTATAAATAAAGATAGTAACATTGATATACTTTATTTTGGTTTTTGGTTTTAGCAGTGGTAGAGGAAACGTTTTTCAGAAATCTTCAAATTTATATTCACATTCTACTTTCTACATTTGTGTATGTTCTCCCAAGTTGTCATCGCTTTTCCTTGTAATTAAGTTAGGAAATGCATGTCATGTTACTATGTAACTTAAGTAGCTGTACTGCACTGTACTGTGCAATATTGCAACAAACTCAAATCGCCCCAGGAATGTTTCTGGGGCAAAACGCCAGGCTTTGCCAAAAAAAGAAATCTTATCACATGTAGGTTTGGTCACTGTGAATTTTCATTACTTTAATGAATAATTTTGGGGGGACTCCTTTTTCCACCCCAGGGAGGAACTCATCAGAATGCCTGGATGACTGTGGTGAGTTAAGACTTTGGCCCAGTGGTTAGGGCGTCCGTCTACCACATGGGAGGTCTGCGGTTCAAGCCCCGGACCTCCTTGACCCGTGTGGAGCTGGCCATGCGCAGTGCTGATGCGCGCAAGGAGTGCCGTACTACACAGGGGTGTCCCTCGCGTAGGGGAGCCCTACACGCAAGGAGTGCACCCGTAAGGAGAGCCGCCCAGCGTGAAGGAGGGAGCAGCCTGCCGAGGAATGGCGCTGCCCACACTTCCCATGCCGCTGACGACAACAGAAGCAGACAAAGAAACAAGACGCAGCAAAAAGACACAGAAAACAGACAACCCGGGGAGGGAAGGGGAATTAAAAAAAAAAAAAAAAAAGAGCATGTGTATTCTTTAAAAAAAAAAAAGAATGCATAATGGGTGAGGGACAGTCTTATTAACGTTTCTTGCCTTTAGCAAAGTTGTGTGTGAAAAAGAGGCAGGAGGTGTATGAGTCAGTTCCAGAGTGGGAATAGGGTTTGTGTGAGAGACTCAAATTGAAACATACTATGGATCATGGCGGGACTGTGTAAATCATCATCTCCTAAATCTTCCTCTGCAGGATGCTGATGAAGTGGAAACTATGAGGAATGAAACAACTGTATGCAAAGAAATGTGACAGCCATGTGAGGATGAGGATAATTTTTTGCCTACTTGTGTAGGTCACAGTGCCATCTTTCTCCTTTATTTCCTTATCCTTTATTTCCTGTTCTCTCTTTAAGAATTCTGACTTTTATTATTAACTTCAGTAAAGTTCCCATCTTATTATCCCTTGAATCTTTACATTCTCAGGCAGAGCACTAAAATCTTACAACTGGGATTATATTTTTGGAAGGTAAATATATGTTTGCAAATCTCGCCACATGGTTACCTTGTAGAAATTGTTTGTCACATCAGATTCCCAGCTTCTAATGAGCTTAGAGTCTTTTAAAATTTTGAACAATTCTTAGCATAGATCCATGCATTCAGTGTTCCAAATGGCTGGTGATTTAAATTTAACATCACACCATTACAGGACATGCACTAATTGATAATTTTCTTTACTTGTTCCAAAAATTATAAAGCTTCATTCTTACAATTTGATTAGCTCTTTTTTACAAGGTGAAAAGTAATATTGACTTTAAAGTAAGTTAAAGATAAAGGGTATTTCTTTTTACATGTATTAAAAATATGAAAACAAAATTAGCTCTTTATTGTTATAAATAATTCTCTTTTTTTTCTTTTTAAATAACAACCATTTTGTTAGAGCTGGGCTAACTAAAAGTTTTTGCTTTAGAATAAATAAAAAACAATTTCAATATAAAAAGCATAATTGAGTAATTAAGATACAATTTAGATATCAATGCCTCCTCTTCTTGTATTAAATGTTATCAATACATATAAAAATATGAGTATGAACTGTTGTCACCTCTTTATTGCATAATGGTAATAAAGGGTTAGAAAAACACAAGTAAATTGGGGAAAAAAAAGTATCAGCAAAGGCTAGGATCTCCATTGACTCACCGGGGATTTGAACAAACTGTATATGAAAAAAGGTGCTGTTTTTCCTTCAGGCTAATGTCACCCTATGCCAGGGCCCACAGTTTCAAGTACAGAGCATGAGTGGATTTCAACTGCAATCACCTTTGGATAGGTATTCTCACACAGGATGCAACCTGCATGCAAACTCAAGGCATCCCTCATGAAACTTGTAGATAACCACCATGCATTTCAGAAGGGTTAAAGAATCTTAGAAGTATTCCCTCTTTACCTTCACATTCCAGCTTCATGTTCACATGCAGATATTTTTGTAAAATATGAAATTTTATTCATGGTAATAATTCCTATTTATGCAGTATAATACTGTAGCAGCTTGATATGATTATAAATTTCAAAAATAGATTATGTTTGTAATCTGATCTGTACCTGAGCATGATTGAGTTATGATTAGGGCGTTGAGTCCCCACCCCTTGGTGGACAGGGACTCACACATAAAAGGAATGGCAAAGAACAGAGTTGAGGGTTTCTGATGTTGGAGTTTTGACATTGAAGTTTGATGCTGAAGATAAGCTGGAGCCCTGGGAAGTAAGCTCAAAGAGGAAAGAGAAGCCAGCTCCAGGAAGAAAGGAACCTGGCACCCAGAAAGAAGCAAGCCCCTGGAAGGGAAGAACCCAGGAAGCCTGAACCTTCACAGATGTTGGCAGCCATCTTGCTCTAACACGTGAAAATAGACTTTCGTGAGGGAAATAACTTATGCTTTATGTTCTGCTATCTGTAGGCTCCTACCCCAAATGAATACCTTTTATAAAAACCAACCAATTTCTGGTATTTTGCATCAGCACCCCTTTGGCTGACTAATAAAGAATTTGGTACTGAGGAGTGGGGAAGTGCTTTTGCAATTACCAAAATGCTGGAAAGGTTTTATAAGTGGGTAAGGTGTATTTTTTGGAGTAATTGTGAGATGCTTGGAAGAAAAGACCTACAGTGCTTTGAAGAGACTGTTAATAGCGAGATGGATGCTAAAGACACTTTTTATGATGCTTTAGAAGTAAATGATGAATTATTATTGGAAACTGGAGGAAAGGTGATCCATGTTTTAAAGTTGCAAAGAACTTAGCAAGATTAATTCCTGGTGTTTTATGGAAGGTAGAATTTGAAAATGGTGAGTCTGGGCATTTAGCTCAAGAAATTTCCAAAGTAAACCTAGAGAATGTGGCTTGGCTTCTGCTTGCATCTTATAGCAAAATGCTAGATGAGAGAGAGAAACTGAAGATTGAGCTTTCAGGCACAAAGAAACTAGAAAATGATTCTGGAAATTCCAAGCCTCTGGAAATCAAGCCCCCAGATAAAAGTACCCCACTGGAGGACTTAACTAAACTTGGAACTTGTAAATCAGGATTAAAGATACAGTTATGTCAGAAAGACTTGTGGAAAGTCTTACTGTCTGATGGCTTGAACCCCTGCTTCCTGCATGCTAAACCAACAGACTTTTTGAGAGAGCTGTATGAACAAAACCACTGTCAGTCTGAAATAAAAGGGACATGGAAAACAGAGATTAAAGGGGAAATGACTTCAAGAGGAAAATCATGGAAGCTGAGATCTGGAATTAAGACATCACCTTGGGTCAAGAGAAGAACCCTACCCATGTATACAGAGAGGGCAAGTTTGCCCCAGCAGCTGAAGAGGGTGGATATTCTTGCCCAATGTTCTGAGAGAGTTTTGCCATCCCAGGGTACATAGAAAGTGGAGCACATTCCCCAAGGATTAGGGCAGTTAAAGTCAGTATCCCATAGGTCTGAGAGGGGTGGACCTGTCCCCCAAAGGTTAGGGAAGGCCAGGTGGTCTAATCATTGCTCTGAGAGCACTGAGCCTGTATGCCATAGGTGAGGGAAGGCCAAGTGTCAACTCATTGCTCTGAGAGGGTTGAGCCTGTATGCCAAATTTTAGGGGGAGAATTGCCTTCACCTCGCTATACTGGGGGAGGGTAAGACTCTAACCCAAAGATTGGGTGAGGTGTGACAATCACCCCATCACTCTTGGAGGGAGAGGTCTAGAGCATGTCAACACCCAAATGCTTGATGAGGGTGGAACCATGAAAATGACCATTGGGCAAGACTGTGGAGACAGTGGGTCCCCATATGGGCCCAAGTAGAAGAAACCATCATCTTAAGAATGACTCTTAGACTGAAATTGAATGGAGGCTGCCCTGCAGGCTTACTGAACTTTAGAGAACCCGTGATTCATATTTCCCTCCCAATTTCTCCTTACCATAATGAAAATGTTTACCCTATGTCTGTCCATTTGTGTAGTAGAAACAGATAAATTGTTTTATAAGTTTCAGACATCTATAGCAGACAGGACTTTGCCCCAAGACAAACTGTATTTCTTTAAATTGATTTTGATATGATTTAGTACTTGCATTGTTACTGATTTAAGGTTTTTTTGAATATTGTAATGTCTTTTTGGAATTCAGAGGGTGGAGTGTGGCAGTTTGATATGGTTATGAATTTCAAAAATAGATATTGGATTATGTTTGTCATCTGATCTGTACCTGCGCATGATTGAGTTATGATTAGGGCATTGAGTCTCCACCCCTTGGTGGACAGGGACTCACACATAAAAGGAATGGCAAAGAACAGAGTTGAGGGTTTCTGATGTTGGAGTTTTGATGTTGGAGTTTGATGCTGAAGATAAGCTGGAGCCCTGGGAAGTAAGCTCACAGAGGAAAGAGAAGCCAGCCCCAGGAAGAAAGGAACCTGGAACCCAGAAAGAAGCAAGACCCTGGAAGGGAGGAATCCAGGAAGCCTGAATCCTCACAGCTGTTGGCAACCATCTTGTTCCAATCATGAAAAGAATACGTCACCCTTTCTATGCTATCCCTGTCCCCAAATGTATAGCCCAAATCTATCAAGGACATGTTAGGCAAACTCTAATTGAGAGAACTCCTACAAAATAACCTGCCTGTCATGTAAAAAAAAAAGTCAAGGTCACGAAAGTCTAGAAAAGACAGAGGCTAAAGGAGCAAACTTCAGGGTAAGAAGTGTGTCATATACTACTGTATTCATCATTATAAATGGCAAAGTGTGGGCCGTAGAGTGTTTAATAAATTTCTATTGAATTTCATAGACATTTTCTAGATTACAGTTTCACATTGGTTTCAGAAGTCCAAAAGTGACAGCTAGTGATTTGGTAGAAACCCTAAAATAGATATATATATGTTGTACCCTGAAGAAAATAAAAGTGGAACCCTACCTTAAAATACCTGGCATCGGGGAGTGGGTATAGCTCACTGGTTGAGTGCCTGCTCCCATGTATGAGGACCTGGGTTCATTTCCTGGTACCTCCTTTAGAAAAAAAAAATATATACTTAGCACCCTGGAAATCTCTTAGGCTATAAATTCTAAATTAGTTACACCTTTTGTTTTAAGGTTAGGATGAATTTCCTCACCCTAAGGGACGTGTGTGTGTACTTGTGTATGTGTGTATAGTTACATATATGCATATAACTGTAGATAGAGAATGTATTGAGATATATATATTTTTTATATGATTGGGAAATATATACATATATATAAGCTAATTGACTATAGACTATTTACTAGTTTGCATCTGCATACAAAAAATATGGTCATGGAGAAAACTATTCTTCTCAATCTTAAAGAGTATACAAGAGTATTATGTAGATAAATGACTTGGAACTTAAACAGGAAACAGTATCTAAGCCATAGGAGTGAATACAGGATCACTTTATGTTACCTTTTTATGGAAAGGGGGGAAAAAAGAATGATATGGGCTGTGAAGGTAGGAGGTAAGAAAAGATAGGAATCGGGAGTTTAGAGAAAGACATGGGAACAATATTAATTTATTATACCTTCCGGTCGAACCGACTAATTAGCCGAGCTAGGAAAATCTTAACACCATGCTTTATTTATTTCCATGAAAACCATAGAATCCGAAACACTTGCCTTGATTTTAAGGATCAATTTAATTTTAACCATTGCTACTTTAAATGTGTATTTTCCTGGAAGTCATTTCACTGACATATTACTTCACTACCTCACATAGTTTAGAAGGTTTTAAGACGCTAAATAGGCTATCAACAGCTATCAGGCACTTTGGAATGCAACTAAAAGCAAGGAAATGCCCTGCAAGTTATGCTTGAAATGAGCAAAAAGTCTATAGTATGGGCCGCTACTCTTTACCGGTGACAATTTTTACATGAAATATTATTATGGTGTCACTACTTTTTAAACTAGAATTATAATACTTAACGTTGTTATCACAACCAGGATAAGCAATTGCTTAAAGAAATGGGGGGGGATCCTCCTTCTCTGGGCTACAGTGCTGAATTAGTCATGCAGAACTAATTTCCTGGCGGCCTCTGAATGCACATAAAGCTGCTCTGTAGCTGCTGCTGACAATGAACTAGTGACTGGAAAAAGGAATCTTAAACACAGTCACATCTCCTGACTGTTAAAATCCTGTTCACAAGGCACACTGATCTAATACGCTGCACAAGATTAGCATTTTTTAAAATGAGTAAACAGTATACAAAGTTTCTTATCTTCTATTTTTAAGTGTTGCTAGGCAACCAAATAAGTTTGCATACATTCCTCGGAGTACAAAAATTCTATTTTGGATGTTTTTTTCCCATGAAGAATTAAATGTTTAAAAGTTTGCTAGATACATGATTTTATAGTAAATATTTGTCACGACATCGTAAATGAGGCAATTGTTTACATTTCCAATGACCACGTGTAAAAAATAGTCCTAAAACAATTCGAGTAGCATTTTACAGTAAACATGTTAATATCTGATACTTAAAATTGAATATACCACTTTAACCGATTTGTAAAATAATTGAAATTGTTGGCATGCTAATTAGTGTTTATTGATTGGATTGGATTGATTGGGTTTTGTTTAAAGTGCAAATATTAGAACCAAATTGATTCCCCTGATAGACTTTACTACTTGGCAGAAAATAAAGCCCAAAGTTACAGAATACTGTACTTCTTGTAGTTTTGCAAAGGACTAATTATACTGGCATCTCCTGAGTGTACAAGATTTTACTGCCCTCTAGTAGTAACAGTGCTTGCCAAGTTCGTTTGGGAAGTTAATTGTACTTAAGAATTTTGAGGTTTCTGAGATAAAAATAGCATCAATAAGAATAAAGAAGGAATACTTTAAATGTGTAAAAAGTTGGAGATAGTATTTCTCCATCCTCATCCTAATTAATCACTACTATGCAATTAAATTGATTAAAGTAGATTTGATTAAGTTCAAAACAATCTTTTAGCATTTTTATTACTGTATTGGTCATTAATTTTAAACATGAATAAACAATTCTTTCACATAATTTAGAACTAATGAGGCTTATTACCTTAATATATTCATATTAATGTTTTCAACTCACAGAATCTTAGAAACTTGGAGTTTGAAGAGATATTTTATCTCATCTGGTAGTAAATACTGGAGAACTTTTAAATTTACAAGTGTTTAGAATGTTTTTATGTAAATGTTTGTTATTAGTTTCTAATTCTATCCAGTATAATTTATGTTTTGGAAATGTAGAGAAATTTTGTGTATTTCAGTTTATGATCAATTTCTGAAAGTATTTCATTGATAATTGAAGTAAAGATGTATTTTCAATTTTAGGGTAAAAGTTAAAAAAGTATATCAACATTTCTCCATATTGATTATGCTGCACAATCTTCTGTTTTCATAGTTATACTTGATCTGACATAGAATGAGTACTGTTTTTAGGTCTTATACCATTTGTATTTCTCTCAGTTTCTCCCTATTTCCCTAGCAATTTTCTATCTATCTATTTTTGCTATATTACTAAACTCATAGAAACTGTAAATGTTGTATTTTCTTTATGCATTTAACCTTCACCAGTGTAAGTGGGATTTTTGATCCATTAATGATTTTTTCTTCATTAGTGATTTTTATTTGAATTTTCCTGATTTTAATATTGTGAGTTTATATTGTTCATTTTTCTTTACATATTTTTGCTCATCATTTTTATGCTTTTAACTTTTATATCATTTTGATACTCTTGTCAGCTTATGTATTGGACCTCTTTTAATATTTTTACTTGCCCGTCATCACTTTCTTTTATGGCATATGATCCACATACCTTGCTACAGTTCAGAAATGGGTTTGTGGCCCCAGGGGACCTTTCTTTTACCTGGGATTACTCATAACTAAGCATTTTTATATCTCCAGTTTCAGCTAGTTTCCATCTTGGTGGCCATGTGGGGAGAGTTTCCTGGGAGTGGAGTCAACACAAGACAAAAGGTGAGGGACAGAATAATAGGGCATCTTGAACCACTGACTACTGTCACATCTGAAACCAGTTACATCACTTTTACTTTGCAATTTCATATGCCAATAAATTTTATTTCTTGAGCTAGGTTTCTGTTACTACTAACCAAAAGAATCTTGACTCTAACAGAAATATGCAGTCATATATAATATTTTTTATCCCAATTTGATACTCTATTATTAGGAAGTTAAAAGTATTTTATACCTATGTTTTAATTGTAACTTGTTTAATCTTTTAAGATGCCTAAAAATAAGTTTAGATGGCATGGCATAGTGGTTAATTGCCCATCTTCTGGAGCCAGGTTGCTAATTTCAAATCTTGGCTTTACCATTTCTGGGCTGTGTAAAGAGAGGCAATCACTTAATCCACTTCTGCATGCAAGGAGAATAATAATACTGGCCTCATAGGTGGTTTAAGAATTAAATAAAATTATAGGGAAAACACTTGGCAAATAATAAGGCACATAATAATGAATATCCATATTAGCTAATTTTTATTATGCCTTTTGATTTTTTCTTATTAAAGAGTTGTTTTGAGCTCCATCTACCTCTCTCTCTTGCTCTCTCTCTCTCTCTCTTTAAAAATTCCACTTGTGGTTTACATGCAAGTTCTTAAAAGAAAACATATTATTTCTGTAAAACCTGTGTATGAGCTTATTTTGTTTCTTTTCCTATAATATTATGAGTAGAAAGAAGCAGATAGATTATCTTCCAGAGGAACATTTAAAAATTATTATACTTAATAATCCTTATTTCCTTTTGGCTAGTTCTCATTTCTTCTTCAGCAGCACCTAAATTCATGGCTTGGGTCTCCTTTCTCTGTCCTTATTTATCATCCATTTCACTTTTATCAGTATTTCATTTTCCTTGGATTCTTAGGAAACTTTTTCATTTTGTTACGCATTTACTTCTCGGTAGTACTGGTTCTCCTTTTTATGGATTCATTCACTGAGGAACTTAATTCTAATACTGCATTTTAGTTACTTTGATTCTTTTCCTGTCTTTAGCAGAATCCCTTTTTATTTCTGTACCCTGAGCCCCTCAGCCCATCGTATTTTAATCTCATCTTGTATCACATGTTTCATAGCAGCCACAATGTCTTGCCTTATAACTGTGTAAAGTAGATGCTTTCCAAACATCTACTCTATCTCCTAAGGAGGGGGAAAACATTTAGAAATGTACAATTTGTGGATCTTTAGGGAAATTCTCCCTTTCTCTAATTCTGCAGAATTTCCTCACCTTATCTCTGCAGCTGCTAATGATTTATTCATCTTAAACAGGGGTAGTTCAATGTAGGAGAGATGTTTGCCAGCGTGTAAAATATGAGTTCCTTTTCATGCACATTAATATCTGACTGGTCATGAACAAAATCCTTCTTCTCAGTTTTAAATTGTACAGTCTACAGGAGTCCACACCTTCAACCAATTCCCATGACCTTCATATTTTGTGTAGAATGGATTTGGTGACTAGGTGGAACTCCTACTCTCACTGTCTGGTTTTCTCTACAGAGAATAATTTATTCCTGTGTAGTAAAATGGAGTTTGTACTTCTTCTTTGACCAAAAGTAATATGTAGAAAACACCACAATCAGCAAACTAAACCATTCCAGAGCACTGTAAGACTTCTGCTCTCATACTAGCTTTTTATTCTGAGATACAGAAGAAAGGAAGCACCCCTTATCTCCTAGGCTTATTCAATTCATGATTTACTACAATCCTGGGAGCTGTGTCTTTAAGTGGTTGAGGGATAAGGGTAACAATGACGACTGGGTATTTGTAAGAACTGGCAAGGTCAGTGAGGGGTGAGGGGAAGAAGAGCGGACTGACCTGAGAGAGGGATTCCCAGGGAGTATGGAGTGACTCTTGAGTTTCTGAGTGGATCATTGCAGAGATTCTGTAGAAGTGAACTTTGGAGAGTTGAATCAAATCTTATTCCAACATGTTCCTTGTTTAACACCATTAATCTGGTTAAAAAGTCAAGGCATCCATTGAACACTGGTAATTTCTCAATCTGCTTACTCTTTTAAAGTATGCTAATCACATTCTCACATTTCAGTGCTGTTATTTTTGTGACTTTTTGTGAGTCTTCTTGGCTATTCAAGTTGATGTTAACTGCTGTTTTATTCTGAAAGCAATAGTGTACCTGAAATTTTTGACAGATTTCTTGTTCCAGCAATCTATCAAAATAAACTGAAAAAGTTGCTATTACAAAATACGGAAAAGTGCTGGATAAAAAATTTTTAAATGTCCACTAGAGCTTTCAAGAAAGCAAGGGAAATTCTAAATTGAAGGTGGAACTGAACTGAAATCACAGCATTTGAGTGCCTGAACTTATTCTAAGACCATTCTGGAGGGTTTCCAGTTTGATAACTAAAGGGCTAGGTTTTTAACATCCCCCTGGGAAGTTAGGACAAGACCCTACTTGGACCTGTAAAAGATTATGAGATAGAACCAAAGTTCTGGATACAACCAAGAAATAATACACCATTACTAGCACAACAAAGTTTCCATCCCAACCCCTTCTATTTAGGTTAATCAGGAAAATACCTTAGTTAAGAATGTATAACCAAGGATTTAGATCATAAGTATGCTTAGATTTCAAAATTTTACTACCTGTGTGGGAAAGAAGCACCAGCCTGAGAAATTATGATGAAAGTTTATCCCAAGATAAGAGGCACCAAATAAAATTAAATGTAAAAATGCTCTCAGGAGAGACAGAGTCAATTCAGTTCTCACAGGATTTCTACAGAAAAACTTTATTTAAACAAAGCTCAGGAATGTATGTTTCCATTAATGGTGAACTGTGTTAACCTGACAAATACTCTGCCTCACAACAAATGTAAAAGTGGGATAAATCTAGACATAGACCTAGATATCAATATAGACATATCTACGTGTGGACATATAAGAAATAATAATGTAGTGAAGAACTAGTGGGCCAATATCTGGGGGGTTTGCTTTTACTCTAGAGTCATTTGTTCATTCTGGAGGGGACTAATAATCTGAAAAGTTGAGGAATAATTTTCACAATCACACATGGCTGGGGGCTCAGAGGTTGAACATAAGATCATGTCATGTGGCATATGCCAAGGAACATTCTATCTGTAGGTTGAAACGAAGAGAGGCTGCACCCTGAACCAAAGTATGAAAGATCTAACAGAGACTGTGGCTGAGCTTTGGATAATCTCAGTCCCTGAAGTGGATTATAGTTCTCCCAGAATGATTTGCCCCAGTCACTTGGTGATGCGAACAAATTTCTGGGGATGAAATAACATCATTCTAGCCCTGAAATTATTCCCACAATTTTTATATTCAATATCCATCAATCAGTCAAAACTAACCAGACACACAAAGAAATGACAATGGGATTCTAACCATAACAAATAATAGATAATTGAAACAGAACCACAGGGAATCTAGATAATGGAATGGCCATAAAAAGACCTTAAAATAACCATGATTAATATGCACAAGGAAATACAGGCAATGTTGAGATTTTCAGCAGATAATTGGAAATTATAATAATATCCAAACAGGAATTCTAGAACTGAAATAAAAGCAATAAACAATATTCAGAAAAGGAAAGAAGTTGTATCTTTCATGCATACTGTTGACTCTCTTTCCCTCCAACAGCGGCTCTCTCAGTTTAGGGAAAATTCTAGGCTTCAAACTAATTCTTCTTTTACTTTCATGCATGCAATGCTTTGTGAGTTGACCCAGGGTGATTTTATTTTTATTACTCTTGTAAATACATAATGATTCCATTTGCAATGTATCTTATGGAAATTTATATATATGTGTGTGTGTATACATATATATCCCATACCTAATATACATATATTCCCTCATTTTTCACATACTTTTATCTTGTAAGTGGACATCTAAAATGGTTTCATTTAGACCTCTGTACTGAATTTAGTCTTCATGAATACTTTAATAAAAAGTTGGATATAAAAGGAAGCATTGGGGAAGCGGACATGGCTCAAATGATAGAGCATCCGCCTACCACATGGGAGTTCCAGGGTTCCATGCAGGGCCTCCTGGCCCATGTGTGGAGCTGGCCCATGCGCAGTGCTACCACGCAAAAGGAGAGCTGTGCCACGCAGGGGTGTCCCCTGTGTAGGAGAGCCCCATGAACAAGGAATGTGCCCCTCATTACTCCGTCCCGCATGAAAAAAGGTGCAGCCCGCCCAGGAGTGGCACTGCACACACGGAGAGCTGACGCAGCAAGATGATGCAAAAAAAAAAAAGAGACACAGATTCCCAGTGCTGCGGAGAATGCAAGCGGACACAGACGAACACATAGTGAATGGACACAGAAAGCAGACAATGGACACAGATAGCAGACAAGTGCTATCATCAGGGGGGTAGGAAGGGAAGAGAAATAAATAAAATAATAAATCTTTAAAAAATGCTTAAATAAAAGGAAGCATTGATTCTATCTGCACCTTAAACTTGAAATATTTATAACTCATTCTATCATTTAACCTTTTATGATTGTTTCTCTTTTGCTTCAGTCAAGCAGCACCAGGTGTTGAAGATCTGGTGATGAACAAGAAAAGGACCCTTTCCTCAGAGAGCACAGAGAGCATATGTTCTAATGAAGAGATGGTTAAGTAAATAGACAATTACTACTAAGTGTAATTAGTTCTATACTAGAAATAAGTACAAGATGGGGACTAATAGAATGATCTTCTAGCCAGTTCTGGAAAGAACAGAAAAAGCTTCTTGATGGAGTTGCATTTCCATAAACCTGAACATTGAGTATTGGGGGACTGTGGAGCAATATTATTTCAAATCAGAATGGTAAGAGAGTTTAAAACGTCTTGGAGGAAGATTCCAAGGGCAAAGGGATAAGTGCCAATAGTTTGGGAAAGAGTCAAATCTGCATGTAATCATGAAGGGTATTATGCCCCTTATAAAGAACTTCATTTGCAACATGAGACCATTCAACAAAATTTTAAAGGGGAAAAGCTGTAAGTATTATGTCTTTCAAAAATTCCATTAAGGTAGAACGTGTTCAAAACATTTCTGTGCCCCTGTCTAGAAGAGGCCAAGGTGATATTTGTAGCAGTAAACCAGAGCATCGTTTATGGGGCTCGATGATAGCATTAATGAGGTTAAAGGGAAGAATATGCCTTTAAGAAACATGAAATAGGTAGAATGGACAGGATCTGGCAACTCGTTGAATATAGAGAAGAATGAGAAATAAGTCTCAAGAATGCTGCTGCGATTGCTTGAGATAAGGTGTTCTAGAGGTGGAACTGATTTTGAGGGAAATGTTCTAGACTCAATTTCAGTCACCTTGGATTTGAGGTGTAAGTAATGCATTCTAGAGTATTTATAATATGGAATAAGTTATGAGTTTGGGTCTGGAAGAGAGATCTTCTCAAGGGATACAAATTTGTTTTCAATCAGCTTATAGATAAAATTGATTCCACTGCAATGGGTAAAAAAACAGCTAAATAGTGATTTCAAATTGTGGAAAAAGACCTCGTTGTGGGTTTTGAAGTAAATTTAGAGGGGACAACTACTTCATTAAAAAAATGAAATAAAATAGCAATGAATACAAGATATCAGAATGCACTGCACATATTTTGGTAAATATTTCATAAAACTTTCATTTCAATTATGTATACATCCATATTTATGATCTAGATTGCAATGTAAAATATATTTTCAATTGTGGGTAAAAGTTTTGTGGTCATTGATCTAGAGAGAGTGTAAAATTAAAAAGAGGGAGGCTTAGATCTGTGATCTCATACAGCACAATATTTATAGGTGTAGTATAAGAGTAGCTAGTGAAAGAGACTGAGAAATAGAAAGAAATAGCCAGAGATAGGAAAGGTGTTGTCTTGAAGTCATGTAATCACAGAGAATGTGGCAAACCTTGTGACACATTGCTGAGTGCTCAAGTGAAAGGCATGTTAAAAAAAAAAAAAGATTGAATATAGCAATGAGTGATTACTACTGGCTCCAATGTCCTTTTGGTTATTCACTGGAGAAACCTATGAGTCATAATTGGCAGCTCCTTCTTTCTCATCTCCACAACCACTTCATCAAATCCTGTTGATTTAACTTCCAAATATCTTGAGAATCTTTCCCTTTCTCTCCATCACCACCACCAACTAGTCCTAGAAAGCTCTAATACTGCTGTAATTTTTAACTGTCCTCCTCATGTGTACTCTTCATTCCTCCAAATTCTATCCATGTAGCACCCAAAATAATCTTTTCAAAATGCACATCTGATTCACCCACCACCCTCAGATTGATCAAGTATACTAATTCTGCTACATTGTTTTTCTATTGTATCTGCTTTTTTATAATTGCATGCCTGGTTATATATATTTTATATTTTATGCTTATGTATTGATATATATTTTATTTAATGTTCATATATTTTATATATAGGAAATTATGCATGGTTATGACTACTCTAAGTATTTGAATTTTATGAAATTGTAGTAATCCTCCAAGAGAAATTTATATCCTACTTTCCTCACTTGTATGTTTGTACTGAGAATTTATTTCATATCATTACATATCTTCCAAAAGTGAGATTTTTAATGGGCCCATAACATTACAGCTTTTAGACATACTCATTTTAATTATTACATTATAAGGGACTAAATTGTTTCCAATTTAACAACATTTTAAAAATGATTGTGTATACATTTCTGTATATATTTCTTTTACCATATTTATTACTTATTTAGAAGCGATTATTAGAATTTATATCATATTATATGATGATTTATTTAGTATAGAACCATATAAATTCAACTATTTCTACATAAGGAGAATATCTTTTCGAGTCTTGAAAAATATTGAATAAGTCTTCCTTGAAAAAATTACCAATTTATATCTCCACCAAGAGAGTGTAGGTATACTCTACTCTTCTACATTTTCTCTTTCTTTTTAGGAACCTTGTTGACCATAGTTCTCTTATCTTTTTCCTCACTTTAAGACATACTTAAAAAAATATACTATTAACTGCTTGCATTTCCCAAATCTATAAATAAGTTTTCAAAAATCTGTAAGCCTTTTTTTTTTTGGCCACCAGCTACAAGCCTATTTTCTTTTTATTCATTGCCAAACTAACTGAACCAGTTAACTAGATTCACTTCTTCAATTCCCATTACTCAATGTGCTCCAATAGCAACCCCCATCACACGACTGACATGGCCTTTGCAAAGATCACCAATTGCCAAAGAAATGGTTTCAGCCTTCATTCTCTTTAACCTTTCCAATGATGTCTCTTTCTTCCTTTTGAAATTCTCCTCTCTGCTGGATGTAGTGACACCACTGCCTCTATCCCACACTTTCCTCCAGAGTTCCAGACTCAGTATACCAATCTTCCACTATCCCTTCACTTGAAAGCCCCACAATATTTAAAACCCAATATAATCTAAAACCAACTGTATTATAACTCTCTTCCACCTTTAAACCTACTTCATCTTTTATATCCACCTATATTTAATGATAAAATTTGTCAGCCTTTGCCTGATACCTTTTGTCCCTACCCACCCTCTCTTCTTAGAACCAGGTCTACTGATTCCTCCCACCAGCAGATTCTGCCCTGTGTTTCTTTGTAAACTAATTCTAATTGAGGCAAGGAAACTATCGATAGCCTCAGAAGCACATTTATAAAGTTCAAACTTAAGTTACTTCCTCACATTGGGGATCCTGTGGTATAATCATCCCGTTTCCTGATTCCCTGTTAAACTCTCTGTGTTGATCTTGTTCATAAAAGTGAGCATCTATTTTTATCAATTACTGAAGTTTTTCTAGGCTCCCTTCCAAGAACCTTTCCCACTCCATTCTGACATTCTCACTGAATCCATAGAAACTTTCTAAATAATAAATTCTGCCACGTTATTATTCATCCACTTAAAAACTTTACAAAGTTACTTATTTCCTGGTGCCAATATATGACTAAGAAGCTCAACAACTTAATTGTCATATAACCCTTCAGTAATCTGACTTCCTAAAACAATATTTTCGGACAGCTAATATATAGTAGGCACTGTGTACATTTTGTTCATTTGGGTGGTTAAAATCCCTGTCATAGGCATTTCAGGGAACACAAATATTAAGAAAAATATGCCCCCCTCATAAAATTTCTGGTTGCCTATAGTCAGCCCTAGGAGTAGGCTCTTATTTAAAATCTTGCAGGTCATAATATGGGACTGTGTTAAGCATGCCTGGCTTATTAGACACTGGCATAGGCAGGGCATTTTCCCAATGGCCAGTATAGAAGGCAAGTTCAGTTTAACATGTAAGCACTTACATTTAAAGTTTATAGCAAAAGCAGGTCCATGTCTAAACATAGAGCTGATATGAGAAAATCAGGGAACTCTGTTAGGGGCCTAAGTGAGTCAACGGGGTAATTTAACTCTAGCTACAGGGAGAGGGGAGGTACTGATCACAGGAAGGAGGTGTAATGTGCAAGTCTGGGTATTGTCCATGAATTGAAAATAAGAAGCACAGCAGAGACCTAATTAGTTGGTAAAGATACTGTTAGGACAGTTAAGGAGCAGAATCTGATGAAACTCTGTGGGCTAGTGCTCATGATTCAATTTAACCTTTGCAAATCATCGTCATGTCCACAGGGGTAGGGAAGAAATCTAATGAGAACTGCTAAAGTCGGCTTTACAGGAGATTAATGGCTAGAGCTTAATTTATAAAAATGAGCTAGTTCAAGATACTACTTTTCTTTTGGAAGAATACCAACTTTTAAAAAAATAGTGAAATCTATTTTAGTTTGTGAAATATAAAAAAGTTTATAACATTAAGTTCTCCCTGAAATAAGCCTGAAATGCAAGGTGAATCTATGTAATTAATAATTCCTAAATTCTATGATGTTGAAATAAACATGTAAATGTGCACTTAAATGGTGTTCAGCAGAAAGCACATTTACAACCATATATTTCTCTCAAAATTGTCTGTCACCTGAACTTTTTCACATTATAAAAATTGTTTGGTATATTTTTATTGTTGCCAAAGAATAAACATTATTGAGTTTGACCCTATCTAAATGAACATGTTAACTGTTCTAGAGTATTTAAGCAAGGGCCTCTTTGAGGCAAAAGGGGAACTCTTTAATTGGAAGAAATTGTATTGCACATTTAAAAAACAGCAGCTGTGTTATCTTTTACAGGGGCAGGGATTAAATCTCCTTCAATGGCTAAAATTTTAACAGGCAGATTTCCTCTCCTAAATCATCCATTAGTGACTCCCTACTTATTATGGCATATTCAGTCTTCTTACGGCTACATTAATATCTGGGTTTTAAAATGTCATGTGGATTAATAAAGAATGTGTTTAATCACATGGAATTGTAAAGAATATGTTTAGAGTACTAAATACAAATGTTGGAAATTTCTTCACACACACAAAATACTTATTATATTTTAAAGTTATGGGCAGCTGGAAATAGATATACTTCTTGCTATTTGTATATGTATTGCCATCAAACACTGATTTTTAAAACTTCTAGACTGATATACATATACACAAAGAGGAGACAATTGTAATATGACAAATATGGCTTGTCACTATCTTAACTATGGTATTTATTTTAGGCTGCCAGCATAAAAGAAAAGTGCAATAAGGGAAATATAAATGACAAACAGCAAAAAGTTTAAAAATATATAATATTTCCAACACTTACTAAATTTTCTTTATAACTTTTCATAATACCTGAACAATTAATTATATTGTATAGGAAAGATAGTGTTTTCAAGATTAAATAGCACAAAACAAATACTTCTTTTAAAAGAATTGTTTCAGACCTTCTAGGACACCTGACAAAGGAAGAATATCAGATCAAATACTTTACATAAACTAAAACAAAGTTCAGAAAAGCTCATAAATATTTCACCTATTTTTTCATTATTTTACTAAAACTAATTAAATGAGTGATTATGAAGATAAGAATCTTGAAAAACACATATCATGAAACTCCACATCTCTCAGACTCTTTTTTTCTTATAAAATCCAGGTTTAATAATTCTTTATAAGTATTTGTAATCATTATTACAACCAGCTTTTGTATAGTACTTTGTAGTACACAAAACACTTTCACATTTATTATTTGACTAAACATATCTAATTCCTGATTTGTCACTGAAATGAAAGCTTAATTCAGTGCAACCTTTTTTACTCTGGCTTTAGAAGGTATCCTAAGGGAAGGAATTTATACATTTGTTTAATTTTTTTAGTTATTTTTAAAGAGATGTAAGAAAGTATTCATAGACAAGCAAAGAGAAACCATGAAGTCATGAGTTCTGTGACAATAAGTTCTTCATTTATGTCTACAATCTTTCTGCCAAATGTAGACAACCAAAGTCATGGGCCAAATACACCTTGATATTCAATCTACCTTAAAACTTGTTTAACACTAGATTAAGACAAGGAAAAAGATATGTATGTAAATTATATATCATAGTATTAAAAGTTTTTAAAACCATTTTGGAATATTTTAAAAATGCTTTCAATGTGTGAAAAATAATGAGGAAAATATTATAGTATTATAAGATAACTTAGATACCTTTCCTTCTTTAAGCCCACCAGTTGCTTTGGTCCCAGCGGGTTTCAGAGAATTCAGTCTCTTATCACTTTATAGCATGTCCCAGACCTTCTCTTGCCCAGACTTCAGAGAAGGAGTAGCGTTATGTAATCTGATAAGATGGAAATACACGCATGCACACACGCACACAAATATTGTTCATACATACAAAGCACAGAGCAATTCAAGACCTTTCATTATTAAATGAAAAAGGATGACAAAAACACTATTTCCTGCAATAACTAGAGATAACTTTCTGGGAAGATTAGTAATTATCAGTTAATAAAATAATGCAAATAGTTGTAATAGATGTAATCTATTCCATTTAATGTCTTCCTAGTTATGACCTATAAACACTCCAGCAGGGTGTTCTTCCATTTGAGTGATGGAAAATCAAACATTTCTGGTCTGCTTGGAGGAGACAAGTTCTTTTGTTCAAAGTTTCTTAAAAACAACAAAATTTATCCAGTTAGTCAGATTATTGTAGAATTCATTTTCCCTATATTATTTCTCATAGATTGAATATATAGAGAAGAAATTTGCATGGCTAAGAAAATGTGTACTAATATATTTTACCTATCCTTTCTAAAACCTTGTCTGTGGACTGAAAATAGAGATTGTCTTGGGAAAGCAGACACATGCGGGGAGATTGTGCATCATGCAGGGGGATGAAGTAAATTAATATCTGAAAGATGTGAAGACAGTGTGGTGATGTGTGCTAATTTCTTTTTATGAAAATCAGTTGAAAATATTGCATTGACACTCTAGATCCAAAATTGACGTTTTCCATTTTTAAGATATTTGGTTGTCCTTGGGTCACCTTCAGAGAGGCTCAAACCCAGTGACAAACAAACCCTCAAAAGGAAAGGTTTGTTTTTCAATTATTTTTGTTTTTCAATTGTAAGTATTTTCTTATATTTATATATATAAATATTTTTTTAAATCTCTTTTTCTAATAAAATAATTTTCCTTAGTGTCTCATTGGATTTGAATTATTGGATATAATCACTGAAATGTAGTCATAGTCATGTCTAAAAGGTAAGACATATTTCTTGTAACAGGAGGCACAGAAACATACCATTTCTCTTTCAGTAGTTTCCCTTCTGAATATTTGGCATGGGCAACTAGGGAGGGAGGGAGTTTTACAGAGTAAATTATACATTTTCACATTGCACATGAAATGAGTATGCAAATATTAAGCAACATTTATTTCCTTACAACTCTTATTCTTAGGAATAAGACCTTGAATTGAATATCGTATGATTAAATATCAAGAGATTTCACTCCTACTTTTAAGTCTCTTTGTCTTAAAATTTATTTAAGTCTTATGTATTGAGATGATACTTTACTCAGTTGGGCTGAACACCATGTAAAATTAATGAGATAAATGAATGGAGGCATTTTCTGTAATTGTCTTTATATGTTTGATAAAAGAGAACTGCAATTTGGACAAAAGGATGGATGAAGTGTTAATAGAGTTTATCAGTGGCTGATAGGAATAGTAGCTGAGGGAGAGCATCCTTAAAACCAAGCCCCTTGAAGGCAGCTATTTGAAAAATCTAATTTCTTCAGGAATTCATTTGAGATATGAAGGTTAAGGAGTTTAGTTGTATATTAAGGTAACTATCATTATTTATCCATTATTTAATAAACATTTATTGAATACCAATTATGTATATAGTTTCAATTTGGCTATTATATAATATATAGAGAAATATAAATATGCTTTTTGTTACAAAGAAACCTTGAGAATTATTTGATTAACGCCTACAGAGATCTTTGACTTAAAAACTGTTTTAAAGAATTGCATATAAAAACCCAAAATATGAAAATAAAGTTGAAAACAGTATGTCATTCAATCTCACAAATTTTAATTACATCTGTTAGTTCAAAAGCAGAACAATATTTATAGATGTCTAATAATTTCTTTTTGAATTAGCATATAATTTTAAAGTGAATTGTGTCATTTTCTGCTGCCTTTCCTCCTTTGTTCCTAATGTACTTGACAGAATACTGAGAACAATTTCTCATCATAAAAAGACATTTATTATTTAATTCTAATTGTTCCCACTGAAAGAATTTAGATTTCATTAGTGTATTTGTATTGATTGAGTGGTCAGCTGATTATATTTTAGATTATATTCTTTCAGTTAATTAAAACATAATGTTAATTATAAGAGGGGAAGTTCTATTGGTTATTTCAGGTATTCTGACTACCATTTAGTAAGTTGGTGCTTCAGGCCTTTGGCTTGAAAGAATTAACCATTTTGCCAGTGTGACATATCCTGGAAATGTTTGAGGAGAATTCAACTCAAAATGACTGAACAACATGGTGCTGAATGGTTTTTCTCTTTCACAATTTGAGTTGGTATTCATATGGATAGCATTGTGGTATCTGTGTTAAAACTGAACAGAAAATTAATTCTTACAAGACAAAAAATATTATCAGATCCTGTTTGCCATGTTGAGTAAAGGAGATTGAGTTTGATGAATAGACAGGCTGCACTGCAAAGTTGAAATCTGAGCAAAGTCTGAGAAAAAGCTAAATAAGGAAAGAGCATTCCAGGTAGAGGGAATAGATAGAGCCAAGTTCCCAAGGATGGAAACACATCTGACATACTTGAGGGCAGCTAGGAAACCAGTGTGGCTGGAATACAGTGAATGAGAGAGGATAGTGGGAGAGGAGGGCCTAGAAGTAATGAGAGGACTAGATCAAACAGGACCTTTTGTAAAGACATTGTGTTTACAATGAGTGAAATGGAGAACCACTGCATGGAGTGACTTGATCTTATTTATGTTTTTAAACGATAATTTAAACTATTCTGAAGTAACCAGAGAAGAGCAAGGAAAGAAGCAGGAGGAGCTGCAAGATATTTTGATAATCCCAGTGCTAGATCATGGTGACTTGAATGAATTTAGTGGTAATGGTGGTGGACTTGTAACAAGTGGTCAGGTTCTGAATATAGAAGATAAGCTTAGAAGATTCCACAGCACATGGGGGATGTTAAGTAATGAGGAGAATATAATAGTTTAGGATGTTAATAATAAGTTTGGCTCAAGTAACTGGAATGATGGATTCGATAACAGTGGGGATGGGAAAGTCTGTGGAAGGGAAAAGTTCAGTTTTGGACACACTGAGATTTTTGAAGGGGTATGTCAGGTTGGCAAATGAACATGGCAGTTTAAATTCAAGAGAGAGGCCTGGGCTGGTGATTAAAAAACAAAATAGCAACAAAAAAACTAACAAAGTTATATTCTGAATAGAATATGGATAAGAGCACTGTATTAGGTTTTTCCTGATGCTGTAACAATATACCAAAATCTTGGTGCCTTAAAACAATGGAAATTCATGCTGTCACAGTTCTGGGGGCTAGAATCCAAGATCAGTTTCATTAGGAGGGTATCAAGGAGTCAATAGGGCAGCGCTTTCTCTAGCGGAAAATCTGTTCCTTGTCTCTCCTAGCCTCTGATGGCTATTGGCATTCTTTAACTTGAGGCGGCATCAGTTCCATCTCTGGCTCTGTGTTCTTATTACCTCCTCTTCTATGCCAAATCGCCCTCTGCCTCCCTCTTATAAGGGTGTATGTGATTGCCTAACTAGATAATACAGGGTAATCTCCCCTTTTCAAGATGCTTAACTTACTCTCATCAGCAAAGACCCTTTTTCCAAATACAGTAACATTCCCAGGTTGCAGGATTAGGATCTGATATCTTTGGGGCCCTTAGTCAGCCTCTATAATCACCAAGGAAAGGAGTAGAGATCTATATGGTGGAAAAAGTCAGAAACACTCATTGCCTTTTATTGTTTATAATTTATGGAGCCATAATTGATATATAATAGACTGTTCATTCACGAACTGTAATGTAATGAATGTTGTATACACACACACAAAACACATATACCCATGGAACTATTAAAATTAAGATAAACATTTCCATCACTCTGAAAAGTTTCCTTGTATGCATTTGTAATCTATCCTTCATCCCTCTCCCATTCTAATCTAAACAGTGATCTACTTTCTGGCACTATAGTTTTTTTTGCATTTTCTAGAATTTTAATTAAATGAAATAGAGGAATATGTACTCTTTTTTGGGGGGGCTGGGGGAGGTGTGCATCAGTAGTCTGGCTTCTTTAACTCAGCATACTTATTTTGAATTTCATCCCATGTCGTTGTATGCATCATTACTTTGTTCCTTTGCATTGGGGAATATTATTCCATTGTATAGCTATTACAAAATACTTTTATAATTCACCTTTTGATGAATTAGGTTATTTCTAGTTTTTGGCTCTTACAAATAAAGATGCAATGAGCCACATACAAGATCTCCTGTAGGGATATGCTTTAATTTCTTTTATTTCACATAGGAATGAAATGACTAGGTCATGTACTAACATTTCCTTTTAATAAAATTATAAATTTTAAATAGTTTTAGGTTTATAAAAATGTAAATATAGTGGAGAGGTTTCCTGTATACCTTACACAGAGATTCCCCTATTGTTAACATCTTACATTAGTATGGCATATTTGTCAAAGTGAATGAACAAATATTGATATGTCATTTAAGGAAACTCAATTCTTTATTTAGATTTCCTTAGTTTTTTTTTCTTTTAACCTAAGGTTCTTTTTCTGTCCCAGGATTGCATCTGGTTCACAACATTACATTAATCATCATGCCTCCTTTATGCTTCTCTAGATTGTGACAATTTTCAGACTTTTCTTGCTTTTGATGACCTTTACAGTTTTGAGGAGTATTTGTTAAGAATTTTGTAGATTGTCACTTAATTTGAGTTTGTCTCGTGTTTTACTTATGATTAGATTGGTGTGACACATTCTTGGGAGGGATATCACTAAAGGAAAATGTCATTCTTGTCACATCATACCAAGAATATGTGCTATTAATATGACTTTTCACTGATAAGATTGGTCGTATGGCAGAGATAGTGCTTGTCCACTGTAAAGCTACTACTTTCCTCCCTCATGTGGTAACTTTTTAAGTAATTGTCAAACTGTTTCCCAAAGTGGTTGCAACATATTGCATACTTACTATGAGAGATCCAGTTTCTTCAAATTCTTGTCAACACTTGGTATGGACAGACTCAAATTTTAGTCATTCTGGTGGGTGTGTAGTGGTTTATTATAATGGTTTTCACTTGTATTTTCTCTGCATTTCCCTAGTGGCAAGTTGTATTTATCTCTCTCTATGTACCCATTTGACATCTATAATGTGTTGAATGATGCTCTCTCCTGCAAAAAAAGATGTGTCTACCTGGAGCCTGTGAATGTGACCTAATTTGGAAAAAGGTCACATATGTACTTAAGTTAAGGTTCATGAAGATAACATCATCCTATATTAGCATGGGTCCCAAATTCTATGAGTATTGTCCTTAGGAAAAAGAGAATGGTAGAAAATATGGAAGATAAAGTGATGAGAAGATGGCGGGAGAGATTTAACTGATGTATCTACAAGCCAGAGAATGCCAAGGATAACTGGCAATCACCAGAGGTTTGGAGGGGCAAAGAAGAGCCTTTGGAGGGAGAATGGTCCAGCTGACACCTCAATTTCAGACTTAGACTCCAGAACAGGGAGAGAATAAATTTCTGTATTTTAAATCATCAGATTGGTGGTAATTTGTTACAGCAGCACAAGGAATCTATTATGCCATCTTTATATCTTCTTTGTTAAATGCTTTTTAAAGTCTTTTGCCCATTTTAAAAATAAGGCTGTTTGTCTTTTATAGTTGAATTGTATGCTTTCTTTATATAGTCCAAATACAAACTTTTATTCAGGAATATATTTTGAAAATATTTTCTCCTAATTTGTGGCTTAACTTTTATTAAAACTGGCATTTGAAGAGCAAAAATTATTAATTTTCATCAAAGCTAATTTATAAAAATTTTGTTTTAAGGATTATAGATGTGTTTTTATATACAGAAATCAATGCATAACATGAGATCAAGATTTTTCCCTATGTTTTCTTTTAGAAGTTTAGTAGCTTTAGCACTACACACATGTACACATAATTTGAGAGTTAAGAGGTGAGATTCTTTTTTTTGAATAGCCAATTATTGTTCTCTCTTCATAGGATTATCTTGACACCTTTATTGAAAACCATTTCTGTGTGGGCTTATTTATTTCTGGATTCTTGACCTTGTCTCATTATTTCATATGTCTATTTTACACAAATACCATACTTTCTTGGTTATTGCACTTTTATACTAGGTCTTGAAATCAATTACTGTAAACATTCCAAATTAGTTTCATTTTACCACATGAAGTACTCTTTGTATTTGCATATAGACCTCATAATTTCCACATATTATTTCTACCAATTATTTTGTGGATTGTTATCACAAGAGATGAACTTGTCCTTTAAAAATAAAGGCAAGTTATCATATACATTTTATATCTTTTTCTTGTCTCATTGCACTGGCTAAGACCTCCATTAAAATTGTGAATAAAAGTTTTGAACTTGCATATCATTTCTTGTTTCTGATTGCAGAAGGAAGGCGTTGAGCCTTTCATCATTAAGTGTGATGTTGGTTGTAGGCTGTTAGCCAATGGCCTTTATCAGGCTGAGAAAGTTCCCATTTCTTTCCTGTTTTCTGAGAGTTTTTCTTAGTTTGCTAATTTGTAAATTACAATTATTTATTTGGACTATTAAACCAACCTCTTGGGATAAACCCGATTTGGTTCTGATATAATATCCTTTTTATGTATTGTTAGATCCAAATTGCTAATATTTTGTTAATATTTGTGTTCATGTTTATGAGGGCTATTTGTATGTAGTTTTCTTTGCTTATAAGATCTCTTTCTGGTTTTGCTTAGGGAAATAAAAGCCTTGTGGAATTAGTTGGAAATGTTTCTTTGACATTTTATTTTCTGGAAGAATTTGTGTTTAGTAGGTATTTTATGTACCTGACATGTTTGGTAGAATTTACCAATGAGTCCATATGGCCCAGAAGTTTTCTTTGTTG
The DNA here is from genome assembly GCF_030445035.2 of Dasypus novemcinctus. Classification (NCBI taxonomy): domain Eukaryota; kingdom Metazoa; phylum Chordata; class Mammalia; order Cingulata; family Dasypodidae; genus Dasypus; species Dasypus novemcinctus. The sequence goes on along the minus strand of NC_080683.1, from coordinate 39,840,398 downwards.
GAAGAATTTTTAAATACAAATTCTATTTCTTTAAATTACACAGATTCACGCAGATTTTCTTTTCCTTCTTGGATGGGTTTTAGTAGTGTTTATCTTTCAAGGAGATTTTATATTTTAACTAAACTGTCATGTTTATTTGTATACACTTATTTCCCACACTCCATTATCATGTATTAATGTCTGAAGCATCTTTATTAAGGTCCATTCTTGTTCTTCTTTTGATAATTTGTGCCTTCTCTTCTTTCTTGATAAGTCTGGCTAGAGGTTTATCAATTTTACCAAACATTTTGAAGAATGAATTATTTGCTTTATTAATGTTCTCTAAAGCTTTTCTGCCTTTTATTTCAGTTATTTCTGCTTCTATTGTCATTTATTTCATTAATTTTTCTCACTTTGTGTTTAATATGGACTTCTTTTCCAAAAATCTACTAAAACTGGAGAAAGAATCCTTTAAAAGGAGCAGATGACATATTCCCCAGGTTGAACAGGAACAGTTTGTGCCTCAACCAGGAGAGTAGAGATATTTCCTAATCCACAGGGTATCAAATAGAGTATTCAGAAGGATATTGCCTTAGTGAGCCAAAACTTGTCCTAGATTAAAGGAAGTACTGGATGGCCTAAAAAGAGTTTTAAAAGCAATCATTGAAAAGAATCAACTTATTTACAAACCATATTACTGCATACCAGAACAAAGCTCCCAAACATTTATAGGAATTTTAAAAAACCGTACCATCCCTAAACATAAAATTCAAAATTTCTCACATCTAATAAAATTATCAACATTGAAGGAAACAGGAATCTATGACACATAATGAGGAGAAAAATAAATCATAAAAAGACACTAAAATAATATAAATACAATCATATTTTTATTAACAGACTCCTTATTTCTTGAGGGTAGAGGAAATCATATGCAAAGAAATATGAACAATATAAAATCTGAATTAAAATTCTAGAGATGAGCAATATTTAGTCTGAAATGAAAAATACCCAGGATGAGCTTAATATCAGCTAAGGCATAAAAAAAAAATAGTAAACATGAAAATATAGCAAGAGAAACTATTCAAAATAAAATACAGAGCATTTTCATTATTCCAATAATACTAATAACAAACAAAAAACAAGCAAACAAAACTCATTACCCCTCAGTCTTTCTATGCTCTCATAATAAAAGTGTTCAAAGAATGAAGTGATGAATGTGCTTACACCGAATACCATTCACTGTACACTTTGGATGAATTTATGCTTTATTAATATGTATTGATAAAGTTGATTTGTTAAAATTAAAAAAGCAGATAGAAAATTAAGAGAAATATGAGCTGAGTATTAATTAGTCATGGGACATCAAGCTGCCTAACACACATGTAATTAGAATCACAGAATGGCAAGGCAGAGAAGGGTGTGGGGACAGAAAGTGTATAGAAAGAATGATGCCCAACTTTTCCAAATATGATGAAATCTATAAACCCACAAATCCAATAAGTTCAACAAAATGCAAGCACAGAAAACATGACGAAAAGTACACCAAAAACATCATATTCAAATTGTTTAAACCAATGATAAGGAGTTCCTTGTAAAATCAAAGAGGAAAATAGGTACATAAGGTACAGTAGAAAAAAAAAAGAGAAGGATGGGAAACGGACTTTGGCCCAGTGGTTAGGGCGTCTGTCTACCACATGGGAGGTCCCGCAGTTCAAGCCCCGGGCCTCCTTGACCGGTGTGGAGCTGGCCATGCGCAGTGCTCACGTGCACAAGGAGTGCTGTGCCACGCAAGGGTGTCCCCCGCGTAGGGGAGCCCCACGCGCAAGGAGTGCACCCATAAGGACAGACGCCCAGCGAAAAGGAGGGAGCAGCCTGCCCAGGAATGGCGCCGCCCACACTTCCCGTGCCGCTGAGGACAACAAAAGCGGACAAAGAAACAAGACGCAGCAAAAAGACACAGAAAACAGACAACCGGGGGAGGGGAGGGGAATTAAATAAATAAAAATAAATCTTTAAAAAAAAAAAAAAAAGAGAAGGATGGCAGAAGATTCAGTATACTGGAAGAAATCATCTGTCAGTTTGAAATTCTATACCCGTTAAAAATATCTTTCAAAAGCAAAGACAAAATAAATAATATATACAAAAGCTGAAAGAAGTCACCACCATTACAAGACATATTAAAGGAAGTTCTATTAAAAAGGTTATGATTATAGATAGAAATTGGGATTTACACAAATAAATGAAAATACCGTAAATGGTGAATATGTTGGTCAATATAAAGGACATTTTTCTTATTTTTAAAACACTTTAAAAGAATTTGCAGTTCATAGAAAAATAATAATGTTTTATTTATAAAATATAGGCTCTCAATAGTACATTGTAAGATATATGATAATACAAAAAATACAAATATTCTACTGCAATATTCTTCTGCTATATTGAAGATTGTGCTAAGTTAAAGAGGCAGAGTTTAAACCCTAAAGTAACCACAAAAATTACAAAACAGTGAAAATAGCTACTCAATATAATACAAAAAATATCATAACTCAATCCAAAATCCAGTAGAAAAAGTGAATAAATAAACACAAATACCAAGAAGGTAGATATAAATGCAAATACATAAATAATTATAAAAAATGTAAGCAAACACCCCAAAGAAAAGACAGAAATTATCTGTTTGAAGAAAAAGAAGATTCATATATATTGTCTACAATAATACAATTTAAAGCATAAAGGTGTAGGTTGCTTATAAGAAAAAGTTTGGATAATGATATAAGATATAAACACTATTCACAAGAAAGCACTGCAGTCTTGATACTCTATTGAGGCGATAGGCTAGGATAATTAAAAGACTTACCTTGTTTGTTCCTCTTCTCTCAAGGATCCCTTTCCTGTATTGATTGTTATTCAATATCCGAAAATGGTTGTTTCATATGTTTAAGTTAATCAGTGCTTAAGATGGGGGATAAGATAGGGGTAGGGAAGCAGACTTGGCTCAATAAATAGAGTGACCACCTACCATATGGGAGGTCCGCCGTTCAAACCCAGGACCTCCTTGACCTGTGGAGCTGGCCCACGTGCAGTGCTGATGCGCGCAAGGAGCGCGAGTGCCATGCAGGGGTGTCCCCCGTGTAGGAGAGTCCCACCCGCAAGGAGTGTGTCCCGTAAGGAGAGCCGACCAGTGCGAAAAAATGTCCAGCCTGCCCAGGAGTGGCACTGCATACACCGAGAGCTGATGCAGCAAGATGATGCAATGAAAAGAGACACAGATTCCTGGGCTGCTGACAAGAACAGAAGCGGACACAAAAGAAGGAAAACACAAGTGAATGGACACAGAGAGCAGACAACTGGGGGAGGGGGGAGGGGACAAGTAAATAAAAAAATCTTTAAAAAAAAGGATGGAGGGTAAATCTTGCTTCTTTTACAACATCATGAGCAGAAGTGGAAATTCAGAACTTATTGACTCTTATCTGTACATGTTCTTATTTTCGGCTTTTACATTATTTCTTGTGACCAAGGCCACACTTACCCTATAGCTCAGAGGTTCTTAACCAGGGTTAAGCCCAAGAGTTCACGGAAAGATTTCACAGTGTCTGTGAGCCTGAATTGGAAAAAAGCCAGCTTATCTTTCCCTTCTCCAACCTCTAACTGAAATCTAACACTCCCTTCACTTATGAATGTAAGTAATAAATAAATTACAGTAGTAGTCATTTCATCTGACTGACAAAAGGGGTCCATGGAACAAAAAAAGTTTAAGATTCCATTTAAGCTCCCTCAGGCCTAAGTGCTCCAGTTATTCCAGAGACTGGAATTCTGCTTTTGCTCTCACCATTTGTCCTGTGCTAAGCTATTTCTTTTTTTTTTTTTTTTTAAAGATTTATTTATTTATTTAATTCCCCTCCCCTCCCCTGGTTGTCTGTTTTCTGTGTCTTTTTGCTGCGTCTTGTTTTCTTTTGTCCGCTTCTGTTGTCGTCAGCAGCACGGGAAGTGTGGGCGGCGCCATTCCTGGGCAGGCTGCTCCCTCCTTTTCGCTGGGCGGCTGTCCTTATGGGTGCACTCCTTGCGCGTGGGGCTCCCCTACGCGGGGGACACCCTTGCGTGGCACAGCACTCCTTGTGCACGTGAGCACTGCGCATGGCCAGCTCCACACGGGTCAAGGAGGCCCGGAGCTTGAACCGCGGACCTCCCATGTGGTAGACGGACGCCCTAACCACTCGGCCAAAGTCCATTTCCCCTAAGCTATTTCTTAGTCTCTAAGTTTGTGCTAAACACTTTGTGTGTGTAAGTATTGCTTAATTCTTAAATGTTTAATTTTGAAATAATTTAAAACTTGCAAAACAATGGTAAAAACAATGCAAGCCTTTAAAAGGAGTACCCCAACAAACCCTTTCCCCTTGAAGATACCTGGGAATACAAATTTTAACATTTCGACACATTTGCCATACCATACTATTATATCCCTGTTTCTCTCAATCAGTCTATTTATCCATCCATCCGTTCATCTCTCTTCTGAACATTAAACAGTAAGTTAAATGATCCTTGATCATTTTTATGATCCTTGAAAACTTCATACTTCCACATATATTGACTAAGAAAAGTTTTTCCCTTTTTTAGTCACCCTAAATGCTGTAATCAAGTTTGAGAAATTGTGCATTAACACCTCATTTTCGCTACCTCCCACTCCTGGTAATCTGTATTCTACTTTCTGTCTGTATGAGCTTGCTTATTCTCTACATCTGTAACAGTATCACTTGGTTTGACACCAACATAAATTAAATAGCTTACCAAAACTGTTACATAGTTCTTGTCACAACTTAAATATTTATATATTAAGATTCCAAAACGATTGATTTATCATTTTGTATGCATTTGCCTTTTAGCTCCTGTAGGAATTAAAAGTGGTGATTCAAACCAAAAGTACAATAGTGCTGGTATTTATATATACTCATCTCATTACCTTTATTGGAGTTTTTTTTTTTCTTTATGTGGCTTTAATCTATTGTCTATTGTCCTTTCCTTTCAACCTGTGGAACTCCCTTTACCATGTCTAGTAGGGCTAGTCTAGTGGGGACAATGTCCCTCTGATTCTATTTGTCTGAGAATATCTTAAATTTGCCCTCATTTTTAAAAGATATTTTTGCCAGATATAGTACTCTAACTATAGTAGTATAATACACACTAAGGTATATTATTTTTTTTTACCATATACCACTTTATTAAAAGCCCATTGCATTAGTATAGTATCTTTCCTCTAAGTCATGAAAGAACATTTTTGTAAGTGTTCTATAAACTATGCCCATAATTAACAATAGGGTTCACTATATTGTACAGTCCTAGGTTTTTCTTTTAATTTGTATTCTAATAATGTATATATGACCTAAAAGTTCCCCTTTTAACCACACTCACATATATAATTCAGTGATGTTAATTACCTTCACAATGTTGTGCTACCATCACCACCACCCATTTCCAAAACTTTAAATTCACCCCAAATAGAAATTCTATAAAATTTAAGCATCAAGTATCCATTCTCTATCCCCAATAAACCCCCTGCTAATCTGTATTCTAAATTCTCATCCATATATTTACTTATTCTAATGATTTTATATCAGTGAGATCATACAATATTTGTTTTTATGTCTGACTTATTTCACTCAACATGATATCTTCAAGGTTCATCTATGGTGTCACATGAGTCACAACTTCATTTCTTTTTAATGCTGAATAATATTCCATTGTATGCATATACCACATTTTGTTTATCCATTCACTGTTTGATGGCCACATGATTTGCTTCCCTCTTTGGTAATTGCTTATAATACTGTCATGAATATCAGTGTGCAAATATTAGGGTCTGTTCTCTTTGGAGTATCTCTTTTGTGCTTCTTGGACAGAACATGTTGTTCATAAGAGTAGGGAAATTTTTAACTATTATTTCTTCAAATCTTATTTCTGCTCCTTTACATTTCTGTTCTACTTCTGGGATTCCCATGATGTGTATATTTGTGTGCTTCATGCTGTCACTCAAGTCCCTGGGACACTTTTTCATTATCTTTTCTGCCTGTATGATTTTAGTTATTTCTTCTGCCTGTTCAAATCTGCTGTTGTATGCTCCAGTGTATTTTTTTAAATTAATTTATTGAAGTATATCACTCATACATAAACATACATATATAATAAGTGTGTAATAGTTGGGAACTTACAAAACAAACATAAATAACATCATACAGAAATCTCATAACTCACCCTACCACCAATAACTTGCATTGTTTTAAAACTTTTTAATTAATGATTAAAGAGCACTATCAAAATATTACTACTAACAAAAACATTTTTCCCCAACCAACCCTATTATCATTATTTTTATATCATTTATGTATAAACATACATAAGCAAGTGTATAATAAAAGTTGTGAACTTACAAAGCAAACATGTATAATATCATACAGGGGTCCCATACATCAACCCTTCATCAACACCTTGCATTGTTGTGCAACATTTGTTACAAATTATGAAAGAATATTGTCAAAATCTTACTATTAATCATAGTTATTATCTTACATTTAGTGTGTTTTTCCCGCAACCCACCCTATTATTATTTTTTAAATTTATTTTTTAGGACAGAAGTCATAAACTTATAAAACAATCATGCACATGAGCAGAATTCCCAAACAACATCCCTCCATCAACACACCACACTGTGGTGGAGCATTTGCTGCAGATAGAATAATATCATCTGGTTGTTACCATGTCCCTGGTATACATTTGGCTTACATTTTCCATACTGTCTCATTATCAACACAGTACATCTTTTGCATAGATGTAAGAATATTATAGTATTACTGTTAACCACAGTCCATAGGTCACTCCAGCTGTATTGTTCTCATGCTTCTCCACATTCCCACCACCCTGCAGTAGTGATGTACATTTGCTCTAGCTCACAAGGGACACTCTCGCATCTGTACTATCAACCACAATTCTCATCCATCTCTTGGTTTACTGTGCTTTTTCAGTTCCTAGATTATTTGCTAGCATTCTGTCAATTGGCATTTACATCCCTGGACTACCATTTTCAGCCACATCCCCATTTATAAACTAGCTTTTACTCACTATGTGTTACCATCCACTCTATACATTTCCACATTTTTACAGTAAAGCTAATTAAAACTTCTAGATACATTAAACATCAGTAGTCCATCTCAGTCCTCCTTTTATCTCCTTTAAGAATCCGCCACCTACTACCAGGTCTTGAAGATATTTTCCTACAATTTCTTCTAGAAGTTTTATGGTTCTTGATTTTACTTTTAGGTTTTTGATCCATTTTGAGTTAATTTTTGGATAAGGTGTGAGATAGTGGTCCTCTTTCCTTCTTTTGGGTATGGATAGCCAATTCTTTTAACACCATTTGTTGAATGCACTGTTCTGCATGAGCTGTGAGGGTTTGACAGGCTAGACAAAAATCACTTGACCATACATGTGAGGGTCTGTTTCTGAATCATACATTTGGTTCCATTGGTCTATGTGTCTCTCTTTATGGCAGTACCCTGCTGTTTTATCACTATAGCTATGCATTATGATTTAAATCTGGAGGAGAGGGTTTGCTTTTCCTTTTTGTGACGTGTCTGGCTATTCAGGACTCCTTACCCTTCCAAATAAATTTGATGATCATGTTTTCAATTTTTTTTAATGCTGGTGGATTTTTTATTGGGATTACATTGAATCTGTATATCAATTTGAATAGAATTGACATCTTAATGATATTTAGTCTTCCAATCCATAAGTATGGAATGTTCTTACAGTTATTTAGGGCTTTTTGTTTTCTTTTGACACTGAGTTGCAGTTTTCTGAATACAAGTGCTTTACTTTGTTGGTTAGGTTTATTCCTGACTATATGAGTTTTATCTGATAAATACTATTTTCACGACTCTTTTGACACTTTTAGTTACTTTTATTAATATGATATTCATTTCTAGACTCTCCTCCAAGCTTCTCACTCTTGTCTTTTCTTTCAAGGCTCTAGCACAGCCTTTAGTATTTCCTGAAAATCTGGTCTCTTGCTTAGAAATTATCTCAGTTTCTGTTTATCTGTGAATATTCTAAATTAGTCCTCATCTTTGAAAGACAATCTTGCCAGATATAAGATTCTTGGCTGGATGTTTTTCTCTTGTAGTGTCTTAAATATGTCATACCACTGTCTTCTTGCCTCCATGGTTTGTGATGAGAAATCAGCACTTAATCTTATTGGGTATCCCTTATATGTTATGCTTTGCTTTTCTCTTGCTATTCTCAGAATTCTCTCTTTGTCTTTGGCATTTGACATTCTGATTAGTATGTGTCTCACAGTTAGTCTGTTCAGAGTTTTTCAGATGGGAGTACTTTGTGCTTCTTGAACATGAATATCCATGTCCTAAAATAGGGTTGGGAAATTTTCTACCACTATTTCTTCAAATATTCCTTCTGCCCTTTTCCCTTCTCTTCTCTGGGATACCTATGACACATATGTTTGCCCATCTTTTGCTTTCATTTAGTTCCCTGAGACCTTGTTCAATTTTTTCCCTTTGTTCCTTCATCTGTCCTTTTGTGTGCTCACCTTCAGTGGTCATTTCGTCAAGCTCACCAATCCTTTTTCTGTCTCCTCAAATCTCTTATTATCTGATTCCAATGTTTTTAAAATGTCATTCATTATGCCTTTCATTCCCAAAAGATCTGCTATTTTTCTATATATGCATTCAAATTTTTCTTTGTGCTCATCCAGTGTCTTCTTATCCTTAAACTATTTAGCTATATCATTGAATTTATTAAGGAGATTTGTTTGAACATATATGCTTAGTTGTCTCAACTCCTTTATGTCAGCTGGAGGCTTTTCTTGGTTCTTTAACTGGGTCATATCTTCCTGTTTTTTGGTGTGGATTATAGTATTTTGTTGGTGTCCTGGCATCAGGCTTACTAGACTATTTATTCTGGGTACAGTTTTTCTCTTTAATTTAGGGTTTCCTGCCCTTTCTCATTTGCTGGTTGTGCAGTAGTTTCTGAGGATGTAGTTGGTACTCAAAGCTGTGAAGGCTGAAGCAGCCCCAGGGACCGATAAAGCTTCTCCCAACTTTCTCCTTTGCCAGGGGTAGGGACAGAGTCACAGCTGTATGGAATAATCCAAGCTGTGCAGGCCTAGACTGTAGTTTCCTAGAGAAACTGATGAAGCTTCATGACTCTTTCTCCCCTGCCTTGGTTGGGGATAGAGCTGCAGGTGTGGACAGCAATTTATGCTGTATGGGTCCAAGAGACCAACTTGCCCTTGTAGACTTCTGATTATTCAGTCTGTGCCAGCCAAATGTAACTGCAGTTACATGGATAGGCTGGTGCAAGTCCTCCAGCCTCATCCCTGCGAGAGGTGGGGCTGAAGCCTAAGCTAGGGCTGTAGACTGATCTGGGTGAAAGAAACTGGTCTCTATAATCGCTGTGATTTTCAGTCAGCCCAGCTTCCCTTAATGCTGGGGGTTAGTTAAAGTGGTGGCCACCAGCCTCTTTCTGACTTGTACAGGTTCATACTGTAGCTATTCTAGGATTATACTTCAGCCAGTTGAATTTATTAATCAGTAACTGAAATCAGTGGCCAACTGTCTCTTCCTTCCCTGTGTTTGGGAAGTGAGGCTTCCAATTCCAGCCTCAGAATAGCTCCTGGGGTGGCCTATTCTGTCAAAGTAGGATAATCACTGGCCTCCACTGCTTGGCTGGTAATTTCCTGGAGAGGCTGGTGCAGGTCCCCACAGCTTCCTCCCTGTTGGATGTGGGGCTGGGGCCAAGGCTAGATTTGTAATTTGATCTTTATGGAAAGAAGCCGGTCCCACTAGTACTGTGATTTTCAGTCCACCTGCTTCCCCTTGTGCCAGGCTTGTGCCTCCAGTGGAGGGTGGGCACCAGCCTCTGTGGCATAGAGCACTCTACTTACTAATCTTCTCTGCAGATGGGCAGTCTCCTCCTTCCATTCCTTCAAGGATGTTGCAGGATGCTCTTCTGGTCTCCTGGAGCCCCCAAACAGGTGTGTCAATTAGCTCTAGATAGCTCTGGAGCAGGAGCTGACTCTAGGAGATCTTTACTCCACCATCTTGTTGGTTTTCTCCTCCAGTGTATTTTTAATCTCCATTATTGTGTCTTTCATCCCCATAATTTCTTTTACATTTCTTTTAAAATTTTCATATTCTTCTGTATGCTCACACATTGTCATTTTAATTTTCCTTTAGCTCTATATCCACCATTAGTTTATTTCTATTCATATTATCTTTCATCTTTGAATTGGTTTAGGATATTTGCTTGACCTTTAATTATTTGCTCCAATACTTGTGTCTTTTGTGAAGTTTAAACTTGCCCCCTTGACTGAGGCATATCTCCCCATTTCTTAGTATGACTTCTCATTTTTTGCCTGATGTCTGAGCATCTGATTATTTTGATGTGTTAACTGTGAAAGTCAGTTTCTCCCTCTTGCTTAGAGTTTATTTATTAGTTGTTTGGTTTGTTTGACTCTCTATTAAGGCTGTTCTTTGATGTTTGGTCCAACTTATTCTGGACTTTTTGAGTAGCCAGTGTTTAATTTTTCAAGTTTTCTCAGCTCTTCTGCACCTGCTTTTTGTCATGGATATGTAGTACAATTTTTAAGTTTCATTTTTGTGTCCAATTGTCTCACCTCCAGGAGAAAGCTTCCTTTCCTTCTCTGGGAATCTTGCTCTGTTCTACTTGTATTTGTTTAGAACTTTCTGCCTAGCTCCTATAATTTGCTTAGATTCTCTCTTTCACTCAGTGCCCTTTTTCCTTTTTTCATTGCACTTTTCAGTTCTGGGACCCATTCTGTTTTACAGCAGTTCAGTTTCTCCCTCTTCTTTTCTGTGAGGCCTTTCTGCTTCAAGTACTTCCCCATTTGGGTATCCTGCCCCGGGGAGCCCGATGAGTTCAATCCAGAAAGTTATATTTTACATTTAGGTGGTCCATCAAAAGAGCCTGCATTGAGTGTGTGCACCTCTTGCCAACAGTTTTGCCATGGTCTCTTTTTGCCCATGGGTACACTTTTGAATGTGACATTCCTCAGTCACTTGTGCTCCACCCTCATTCTCTGTGGACTTGTATCAATGTGTTTGCATAGGTGCATGTTTTTATCTTGCTGCTGTACATAGCTCTATTGTCTACAGCCACGACAGGAAAAAACTGGCCATGTGGCCCCTGTGTGGTTCCTAAACTGTGTAGGACTTACTGAGGGAGAGGGGTCTAGACTCATAGGTTTGGGACCTATATCTTCTACCTGATTTTGGTGTTTATTTTTCTTTTTATTTGACTCAGAATTTGTGGAGTCCTTCCCCAGTTTCCATTGTATTCCACACTTCCAAGTAAGTGGGATTTGTCCTTAGCTGATTCTGAAGGGAGACTTTTCCAAAGAATGTCTTATATTGCCAAGTTGATTATGCCAATTCTCTAATGTTTTTATATTTTTTTTCCTGGGCCTTCATTTCCTTTTTTTCTGTGTGATTTATAATCCTTTGTTTAAACCTGTATATTTTGTTATTTTAATGTTATCAGTGGGATTTAGGCTCTGAGGCATCTGTTCTTTAAGCTCTTATCCCCCTAGCATTATGAGAGATCTTTTCTTGTGTGCCAGGAGCCAACAAAGAAGAAGAATGAGGAGGAGGATTTGGAGAAGGAGGAGAAACATCTTTGCAGGTGACCTGTGCAAGTGCTCTACTGCAGAGCTTATCTATACAGTGAGTTTAGAGAATAGCTCAAGGTGAAAGCATATGGTTCTCCCCTGTCCTTTCTGCTCATGTGTCTTGTCCTGGGCATGCGTGTATGACCCCAGGAGTTCCCCCTTATACAGGGATCTGAATGTCCTCTCTTCCCTATAAAATAGTGCTTCTTCATAGAACTGGGCACTGCACTGTATGATCCACAGCCAGAAATCTTTGACCCAGATAGTTACAATTTGATTGTTCTCCTACAGTGTTTTGTAGGAGAACTCTGTGGGCTTTCTGTACAGGCAGATAAAGTTATAGGGGGTTACAAACCTGCAACAAGTATCCTGGCTCAGTCCTTCCTGCTACCACGAGAGATACTAGCACAGCCATTTGTGTGCCCAGTATGTGCATGAGGGTTACCCTGCTACTTCTGGAATTGGGACCAGGGACCTGCACTGGGAACATAATCCAGCTTTTCACCAAGATGGTGAGTGGATTGTGTGATACATAAAGCATCTCCTCCCTGAAAAGAATTGAACTCCCTGTTGCCCTCCTTCTCAGACATCCCTTCCATTGCTCCTTGAAAGCATGCTGAACATTCACTGATGTAACCTTTAGTTCAGCCCTCCCCGAGTGCATTTTGATTTGAAAAAGAGCACATATCAAGATGTTTTCCCAATAATTGCATGCAAACCCCTGGTACTTAGTCCCTTAGTTCCTCAACCATACATAATCTATAGTGTTTGCCATGGGTCCAGAAATATTCGAGTGAATTTCTTGCCATCTCATCATCCATCATGAGATATATAAGTTCAACTAATAAGTGCAGCAAGAGGGATAGGAGAGGGACCAACCAGGGCAACACCTTTAAAACAGACTGATTTTTTTTTTTCCTTGACCACACTGCTAACCTTACTCCTCATATGCCCCTACTTCTCCCTCCTCTATCCTGCCTAGTCATATTCAAGCTCTTCCCCAGACCTGAGCTGTTCAGGTATCTCAGAGACTACTAACTAGGCATTCCTCTTCTGCCTCCTCCTCTCCTCTGGCCCTGACATACTCCTTGTGGCCTAGTTACTGCAAAGGAAATCATTCAGAATGCAGTAGCCCTAATTTCTAATCATAACCTTGGTTAATTCCTTACCCATTTTGGTGGAACGCAACCACTTTAAGGGCAACCTCGGTAAATCCCTCGCCCACCCCATTGTCAACTCCTTACTAAATTCCATTGCTTTTCCTCTTACCCATTCCCAGTTAGCTGTCCTTTGTTTCAAAGGAGTTGATTTCTACTCTCTCTTCTTCTATAGCAGTCACCTGAATAAAGTTATTCTTGCCTGTTTAACATTGTACTGTGAAGTTTTTTTTCTTTGACAGTTAGTGGCGTCATGACTCAGAGAGTGTTGGAACATCTCCTGGACCCAGGGCATCTTAAACAGATGGACACAGGTACACAATAGACATTATGTTCTCTATATGGTTGACTGCCTGTTGCAGGGGAGTGTCTGATACAGTGCTCTGGACAGTTTGTACATTGAAGCTTGATAAGGACTTGGCTTTGATTCTTTGAGACTACTCTTTTGTAGGTTGGGCTCTCACTGAGTGGGGATTCACTTCCTGACTCTTTTGTTTTGAATGAGGACCTCTCTGGACAGAGTTCTTCTTGGCACCTTTGAATGGAAATTTATTCATGACTTTTTCCACCAAGTAGGACTCTTCCTGGCTTCTTTCTCCTTGACCTATTCTGTGTAACAGGATTTTTCCTGACTCTTTCTTATGTCTTCTGTGTTGTTTGTTGAGATCTCATTTGAACTTTTGATTGTCCTCATTTGTTAGAATCTTAACTTTTACTTATTTTGGTGCTCTCATTCAATATGGAACATTCTCAATCTTCTGGCACTCAGCAGATTATATGAGTGCTGATTATATTTCTGCCACTATTGGGTTAACTCTTCCATTTTATTTCTCCATGGCATAAACTCACTAAGGACTCCCAAGAACTCCCATGGCATCTTTGGGAAGTTTGCCATATCTCAAACTGATTGATCCCAGATTGCTCCCTTCTCTGGTGTCCTTCCTCCTTCTTTTTACCACTTCCAACCTTACCTTTAGTTCTATTGAATACTCTCCCTTCTCACTCCAGCCTTCAACTCTCTTTAGTCACTGGAACTTCATGTCCCTTCTCCCTTTTGGGGGCTCTCTAGGGACTTAAGAAAGCTAAGGAGCAGACTGGATTTTATCTACTCAGATAAAAATTGGAGACACCCAGATAACTGGTTGGTCTTTCCTCAGTCTCTTGTCCAAATTGTAGTTCACGGAATCCCTAAGATTACATATCAGGGAAAATAAAATCTTTAAAGTCTCTTCCACAAATACAGATGGAGAACTTTAGTCCTCCATCTTTAGTCCTCATATTAAGCAAGAAACCTCTACCTGTCCCATCTTCTAGGAATGTAACTCTGATAATATACATATATACATACATATATATATATATATATATATATATATATATATGGGCAAAGATTAAAGCCAGTTCTTTTATATAAACTAGGATTTTTTATTTCTGTGTTTATGTCTGACTCATGGTTGATATTTTTAGAAATGATGCTATAAGTTCTCTGTGTATGTCTGTTTATATATGTATGGTATTTGTTTATCTCTGGTTGTAAACAAGCTCTGTTCAGTGGGCTTAGAGGTAAGTAAGCATTTACAGAAGTTAAATACTACTAAAATCCCAGAGATCAAAAAAACTAAGCTTGTAAACTTTTAATTTTTAAGTATTCTTATAAAAACTAACCCCAAATGTTTAAAAAGTTTAAGTTCACACAATTTAGGCAAGCATTTGGCAAATGAAACTACTTTGTTGGTTTAATAAAAACAACCATGTCTTCTGAGTTTTTAGTGTTAGGTATAATACAAACATATATTTTTATTCTACAGTTTAGTGACTAATAAGGTAATATTATATCTACTAGTTAAACATGATAAAAAATGTAATTTGTGTTTAACCAAATTGAGACATTATTCTGAAAAACTTTATTTCAACAGTAATTGTGTTTTGTAGGATATCAACTTGACGATAAATTCCAAGATCTTTGACAACTTAAAACCTGAGGCTTATTTTAAGTCATGTATGAAATATATGCAGGAAGTATTTTTGTTAAGAAAATGAGAATAGTTCTGTACTAAAGTAAAATGATTTATGGCAGAATTAGAAAGAGAAAAGTATAGGATAAAATGTCAATGGATATAAAAAATTACAGAAAATTTGTGAAAAAGGAATGTTATTTCTTATGGTCAAAACTAGATAAAATTTAATGAATGTATTTATAAGAATTTTGAAAGAGCTTTAGTGTCAATATACTGATGCAAAATTAGAATTTTATTTATTCTTTGTTAAAATGACAAAATTTTCTTGAATTATTGGTCTCCTCTTAATATGAGATTGTAAAAGTGTTTCTTTACTTTCTGAGAAATTTGCCTAAAAAGCATCAATTTTGTGTCATATTGGAATAATTTCCCTTACCTTATGTTGACTTTACCATGTACTTGATTATTTAAGAGAATCAAACCTTATCATTTTTAAAAGAATTAAGGCCACCTATGCTTACTTTTTAAATTAAAAAAAAATTTTTATTAAAGTATATCATTCATACATGAACACACATCAACAGTAAGTGTATAGTAAAAGTTGTGAAATTACAAAAAAAAAACATGCAGAACATCATTCAGAGGTCCCGTCTTCAACCCACCAGTAACATCTTGCATTTGAAACACCTATATTTCCTTTTTTTTTTTTTAAGGTACCAGTGTTAGGAATTGAGCCTGGAAACTACTTTGTGAGAAGCTGGTGCTCAACCACTGAGTCACATCGGTTTCCTTGAGTTGGGAACCAAAATTGGGACCTCACATATGGGGAGAAGGCACCCAACCGCTTGAGCCACATCTGCTCCCCTATACTTACTTTTAAAATCCTTTATTGCCACTTTGGTTAAAGAGAGGGACAAGTATTGTTTCACAGTCGTCCATGATCCTATTTAACCAAATGTTCAAATCTACTGACAACTTTTGACATTCTGTTTTCCAAGAATCAAATCCTAAATATTTTCTTGATCTTAAAACTGTTTTTTTGATTTCCAGAAGGCCCTGGAAAATCACAAGAGTTTGTTTTTTTCACCTTGTAAGATGAGAAGTGCTAAAAAGAATTAAGATTGCTTGATATGTTCTAAATTACATAGGATATGTTGTCAAATTAAAACAAATGTTTAACCTTCCATTAGTTAAATTTATATAGATAAAATGTTATTAATATGAATCTTTCAGAAATTTTATAAAGTTTCAAGAGATTTGTCAATGTCCTTACTGTCCATGATATGTACTGATACAAGTTTCCTGATATTTGACAATAATATTATAATGGTTGTTGGTTATAAGTTCAATTATTTGTAAAAATGTTACATGCCATGGAAACAACCAAATTTCCTGGAGAGTTGCATTGTTTTATAATGGAGAGCTTTCAGTTTTGTAAAAGCCATAATAAGTGAACCCCTGCCACGTTAATCTTTGCCATTCACTGGTAGTTGTTTGTTTAGTTTGATACTACCCTAAAGGAGCTTTCAATCCCTTACTTGTCAGAATGCTTGTCTTTGACTATCTCACAGACACAGGAAAGGACTATGCCAGGTACTAATGGCATTATTAGAGGCACAGGATTCTAATGGCATTGCTTAAATAACTGGACAGAGTCAAATTTTCCAGAACTCTGGTGGAAAACCTGAAGGTTTTGTGAGATTGCTACATGAGACTGAGTGGAGCAAGAATCAATCATATGATAAAGGATGATTGTGGGTTTTGTTTGAAATATACTAATATTTTAATGTTCCAGTTTCTCAATATAGGGAACCCCTTTCTGTTTTATCTTAAGCTATCTATAATTCAGAACAATTTTGTAGGCCACACTTTTGTAAGCAAAAATAAAACATTTCTATTTTCATTCTTGCTTGATTCTTCCAGAATTCAGAAATTCCTAAGTGTTCTTATTTTCATGGCAATAAGGTTATTTGCTTAGGTTCAATAAGAATCTGTTTTCTGTTAACAAGATATATTAGTAATTGGAACATTGGCTATATAACCATGACCTTTAAGGAAATATGACACTTTTAAGAAACCAAGATAAGCCAGTGCTTACAAAGCCCTCTTGGAAAAGCCAGCCTGCAACCTGGTCTTAGCCTTACAGGTGAATAAGTAAGGTCACTTCCCGGCAGGCCCAGACCATAGGATATTGTGGGACTTCGAGGAGGCAGGAATGCATACAAATCTATAGGTACTGCAGGTGAATTCTAGCAGTGAATTTTTGGTTTGAATTTTTATTTTGGATAGACTTTTAAAAGTCTGATCTGAGATTCCTTATAAAAATTTTGAACAAAGCAAGCTTAGAAAGGCCTATATAGTCAATTACCATTCTTGCTGCATTCATGCAAGTAATCAGACCAAATCTAATAAAAGGAACTTTATTTTATCATCAAGAATAACTTTCTTTGGGATTATCTTTGATCAAAAGGAGGATGACTGCAAAAAGAAATTTTGTGTTTCAGCAGAAAACAATAGCACCCTCATCTGGGTTATCAGACTCCGTTCCTGTTCATTGTCTTAGAGCTAGTTTGCACTCCCTTGTAAACTTCGGGTAACTGCATGGTTTTGGTTATTTGTACCTGTAAATTGCACTGGATCTTGTCATCTTGTGTATATTATCAACCTTTACCAATTTCCCAACTCTTGCAGTTTTCTGTAATATCTGGTTACAATTTTCCAAACTAATTTTTCAGTTTTCCTTCCACTTCTGATGTCATGAAAAAGTAAAATCTGATTGCTCAACTCCTTAATTGAGACACTAGGCTGATCTTCTCCCCAGGGCCTAATGGATCACTATGAACTAAGGCCTGGTGACTTGATAAACCCCTCAAATGACTCATCACTGCAGCAGACCGGGCCTGGGCTAAATTTCTCCCTGGACAAGCTGCTTCTGGTTCTCTAAAGAATTCTGGTAAAATGTTCAAGTCTTACATGCCCTTACATGAGAAATAATATCTCCAAGAATTTCTACATCTGGTCTTTAGGAAATGTAAGGAGCTGTGCTACATAATAGAAGGATTTTCATCCATTGACCTCTTATACTTTAATATATCTTTTTATATTAATATTTCTCTTTTTCCTTTTAGACATCCCTTTCTTCACTTACCTTAGACATCCCTTCACTTCACTTAGCCAAAACAACTGACCTTTTGCCACCACCTCTCAACAAGTGGTTCAACTTGTCCTCCACCAAGCAAACACATCCAAACAAGAGACAACCAAGTTGTTCAATTAAAAAACTTGATGTTTTTCTTGATCAAAAGGAGGGACTGACAAAGACTGGTTTTCTTTCTCTTGACCAAGTTGCCAGCTTATTCCTTATGCACTGCTCCCTCCCCTGCCTTGTCTACCTGGAAACCAATCTTGCAGCTGTGGGACAACAACTCAAACTGCAGGGAAAACAGGAAAAAAGACAATTTCATACCCTAACTATTCTAAATATAAGCATCACCCCAGAGATTCCTGTTTTCTATAAAGCTTACCATTTTGGGGGTAGGGGGAGGGATCATATCCTTTGAATTTTTGGAGAATTTTATTTACTTGTTACAAAGTAAGCAAATTGACTCTGAAGGTTAGCACTAAGTCTTATCAGTTACTATTTTGGAAGAAATTAGTTTCTTGGTTAACTTTCTGGTTATGACTGAAAATTATGAGAAAGGCCTTGTAGGAAAAGAATGAAGTGATATTCAGGGATGGAAGGGAAAGCAAAGCTCTGACAGGTGGATAGGTGGGGGCTATAGAAAACTATCTATTTTGCAATTTTACCTAGATTTGGTCCTCTTGTAGCATGGAAATTAGTGTGGTTATCTGTAGCCATGTGGCTGAATAAATAGACAATGATCACAAAAGTCCACTATCAAGTAATATATCCAAAACAGAACTTATTTACCTAGTCATCTACATCACTATGTCTTTCTCAGGGAGGAAAGGACAAGTTGTTCTAAAAGTAAACATCAATTTTAAGTATGTTTCCCTTCTGGAAAGGGTTCCATTTCAGCTTATATTTTAGCAAAGCTGACTATCTGATGTTTCACATCCTTATAAATTGTTGGAGTAAGGAAGTTCTTGTCCTAATATGGCCTGTGTATAAATTCACACCTATTATATACCCAAGTATGCCTAGTTCCCGAAAAGCCAATTAAGTGATATAGGCTCTATAAGTTTTGAATATTCAGGGAGAATGTAGATTGCGTTAATTCAAGCTTACCTGGAATGTGGGGGATATGTGTTAATTCAAGACCTATCTGATACTCAGACAACGAAAGTCCTTTTGCATAAAAACACCATTTGATCCCTCCTCCTACATCCTCTGTATAAAAGGGACCCAAAAATTCTATTTGGGGCTCAGGTTTTATTAGGACAGAAGTCTGCTGAGTCCAGCCAGCTGTTAATAAATCTTCCTTCTCAGATTCTTCCATCCAGCCTTCAATACCATAAACACCCGATTTCTCTCTGCCACAACTTCTCTGGGGGCTCATCCAGGATTCACTGAGGAGGCCAGAGCAGCAACAGTTGATTGCCCCCCTTGGACGCCTCTGAGAGGGCAGGGAGGGCCTGGGCAAACCCCAGCCCTGGGCACCCCTGGACTCCCTTTAGTCCAGAAAGAGGTTGTGGACTCCACCAGAACCCTCCCAGAGAAACCAGAGGCACCAGAGGGTTCAAAAGAGACCCTAAGAACAAAACAAGGAGATCTGCATACCAGATGGGTAAGATCCCCCAGGGGCATAGTGCAGGAAAAGCCTAATTCTGAAAAACAACGAGGGTAGCCTGATCAACTGAGGTTGAAAAAGACTGTAGTACTCCTGAGGAGAAGGGAGAAAGCCATTTTCTCTAGGTCTGAAAAAGAAAAGGAAGAAGGGTGGTTGTGTGCATGTGATTGTGGAGACTGAGTGAGATACTGAGACACATTTCTGCAGGGTGAGTGTGGAGTCCCAATCCATCGTTCTGTGGTGACCTCATCTGGTCAAAGGCAGTTTGGAAGACCTCCCTGCAAAGGGACCCTCTTCCAGATCAGGGGCTTATACCAACCCACTAAGACTAAGAGGCACCGTAAGCTCCCATGAGGGATGCAGCTGGAAATGGATGAAATGAAAGGCTAAGGGAGTGTTGTGCAGCATTGGCACAGGGTGGAAACGTAAGAAACACACAAAGTAGGACCCCATTAAGTTATATGATGAAAAACTTTCTCTGAGCATTCCATTAAGATGTATATGGCATAAAGTTTCAGCCAGGAAAGTTTAGGATGCTTTGTGAATTAGAATGGCTGACTTTCAGCATGACCTGGCCCCAGAAGGGCACCTTTGACCCCTGGACCATCTAAATTCCATGACATAGTAACTGGAAAACCAGGGTTCCTTGACCAGTTCCCCTACATCGATGCCTGGTAGCATGTCCTCGCCACCTTCGCAACTGCTATCTCTGCCAATCTTGGCCCCTGGCAGCATAGTGCCAACCATCAGTCAGGAAGGAGTCCCTGAAAGATGACAACTCAAACCACTGGGAACCCCAGGGACAGGTGGAGCAGGGAGAAGGGCCACCCTACAGCTACCTCTCCATGAAGCCCAAGCTCCAATTTATTATGATGCAGATGGCTAGATTCAAGGAGGAAACTGAACATTCATATGACAAAACTTCACTACCACTGACCTCTTTAACTGGAAAAGTCACACCCCACCATACTTGGAGATGCCTCAGGGCATGATGGACCTCTTCCAGTCCATCATACAGACTGACAAACCCACCTGGGCTGACTGTAAACAACTCTTCATGACCATACTCAACTTTGAGGAGAGAACATGAATCACACAAGGGCTCTACCTGGCTCAAAGAGCACCTACCTGAGGGAACCCTGGACAGTGACCAATATGCCTGCACACAGTTCCAGATGAGGACCCCCAAGGGATACAATGACATGACTGGGCTCAACCCAATAGAAACTTTTCATAAGGCCTTAGTTGAAGGGTTCAGAGCTGGGAGTTAAAAAGGTGTAGACATGGCAAAGACCACCCAAGTCCTACAGACTCTCAATCAAAGTCTAGCTCAGTTCTATGAGAGGCATTTCATGTACACACCCTTTAACCCAGATGCACTCAAAAGTCAAACAATGGTTAATGCAGCATTCATTGCCCAATCACAGGCTGAAATCTGAAGAAATCTACAGAAGTTAGATGGGTTCACTGGTATGACTATTTCCCAACTCATGGAGGTAGCCACCAGGGTTTACATCAACTGTGATGCAGAAACTAGGAGAGAGGAAAACCAGAGAATGAAAAAGAAAGCAGACCTTCTCACAACAGTAATATTCAAAAGAAGAAATTCTGTGTCAAGGAAAGTAAACTGGGAAGCCCCTGCCCCAAGGAAGGGGGGCCCACCCCTAGAGCAAAATTAGTATGTGTACTGCAAGGAGGAAGGATGCTGGAAACAGGAGTGCCCCAACAGGCTACTTGACCCCGTTACCCCCAAGAAAGAGGCCAAAGCATTAGCTAGGAAAGCAAGAGGAATGACACAAACTAAACCCTGAGTTTGCAAAAATTCAGAAGGAAAACCTGCAAATCGGCTCATCAGCCTTGTGAGAATACAGGGCTTTGATGAAGATTATTAGGACAGACCCGGCTCCTATTCGCTTGACCCCACAGAGCCGATGGTTGGAGTCCAAATTGGGGGTTACACCATACATATGATGGTCGATACTGGGGCTCAACACTCTGTAACGACCAGGACAGTCAGGCCATTATCAAAAAGACAAGCCACTCTCATAGGGGCAACTGGTAAAAGCACCCAGTGGCCCTTCCTCCAAGCCAGGACCTGTAACATTGAGGGTAAAGAAGTCATTCATGAGTTCCTGTACTCCCAGAATGCCCAGTCCCTCTCCTGGGTCCGAGAGCCTGTCTAAACTACAGGCTCAAATTACCATTAATGACACTTGCAATCCACATTAACACTGGGACCACCAAACCCTCTGCTACCTTGCTACCCTGCTACCTATAGAGCCAAGGGTTCCAACCCATAACTGCCTGGAGACATTGCAACAGGTTATTCCAGCAGGCTAGACCTCCAAGACCAGTCATTACCAAATCCCAATATGGAATTCTTCACGAATGGGGGTAGTTTTGTTCAGGGCAGTGATTGGTGAGTGGGATATGCTGTGGTGAGCTCCGAAACCACAGTGGAGGCCCAGCATCTCCCAGACAACACATCAGCACAAAAAATTGAACTCATTGTCCTCAACGGAGCCCTACAGCTTGTAGCTGGGGCCAAGGTTAACAGCTACACAAACTCCAAATATGCCTTCCTTACCTTGCATGCTCATGGAGCTTTATACACACAAAAAGGACTCATTAACTCAGGAGGAAAGAGAATTAAATATGGCACACATGTTCTGGAACTACTAGAAGCAGTTTGGGAACCCATCAAAGTGGCCATGATGCACTGCAAGGGACACAAGACAAGCCACAGCCCCATCGTTCAAGGAAATCAGAGGGCAGATACTGAAGCAAAAAGAGTGGCACAGGAAGGGTCCCTATTTGAACACCTGGCTACTACCCTCATTCCTCAACATTTTAATTATCAGAAACTCCAATATACACTGCTTGCTCTTGTCCTGCATCCTCTAAATCACCAGGAACCATAATATACTCAAGCTAAGAGGAAATGGATACTCTCTGAGAGTGGGACACAAGGAACAAATGGGTGGTGGACATTGCCCAATCACAGAGTAGTCATGCCTCAAATATTAGCGGCAACATAGTTCAGGACTACCATGAAAACACACACTTGGGAAAAACCCACCTTAAAGAAGTGTTAGAAAGATTCTTCTACATCCTAAGTCTAGCAGCTATCATCCCTGCTGTATGCCAGTGGTGCATGACATGTGCAAAGAACAACCCTTACCAGGACCCACAGGAGCCCCAGCAGTTCAAATAATTGGCAATATGCCTCTAAAAGATCTAGTAGATTTCACCAAAATGCTGATGTGGGCTATGGGTGGAAGGCTCTTTGTCTCTTCAGAGATAACTAAGTTGTTTGACTTGTGGGTGTGGAACGGTAAGAGGCTGCAGTCCTGCCCTTAGGGACAGTGGCAGTGGCTCCAGTCCCAGGAAACAGTTTAACAATGCAAGGGCTATAAACTTTAAGTATTTAGGGGAAATGCAAAAAGTAAATATGCTAAAAGCTTATCTAGAATATCTGGAGTCCATGCTAAAAGCTTACCTAAGATGTGGAAGAGATATATGCTAATTGAAGCCTATTGAGAACTGAAACAAAGGGACCATTTGGCCTTTCCTCTCTGTGTAAAAGACGTTTGAAAATCTTGTTCGGGGCTCGGGATTCAAACAGAAAGCTCCCGAGTCCGGCTGGCCATCAATAAACCATTTTTCCTTCTCAAAATCATTCCTGAGTCCTGGCCTCTCTATACTCAAATAATTGAACTTCTCTCTAATTCCACAACAATGCCACTATTTGGAAACTACAAATACCTCCTAGTCTTCATTTGCATGTTTCCCACTCAGACTGAAAAGACTGAAGAAGTGGTAGAAGTTCTCCTTAGGGAAATCATTCCTCGATATGGGCTACCCCTCTCAAATGGTTCTGACAACAGACCACCTTCGTCTCCAAAATCACTCAAAAGATTGCCCAAACACTGTGCATCTGATGGAAACTGCACATTGCTTATTGTCCTCAAAGTTCAGGAAAAGTAGAGGAAATGAACTGCACAATAACAACTTATATTGCCAAGATTTGCCAAGAAACTGGGCTAACATGGGTGCAAGTAATCCCAAGTGCCCTCCTCTAAGTTCGAGCCAGTCCATGCTGAAAGCTAAGCCTAACCACTTAGGAAATCGTCTTTGGGGGCCCCCACCCCAATCTGAAATATAGAAGGGGATCTCAGAGAAAGGGGAAACTTATCAATAGCTCAGCATGTGATCAGCTTAGGAAAAACCCTACAAAACCTGCATCACTGGGTCCAAGAAAAGGCCCACATTAGCTTAAGCAGCTCCATACACCTGTACAAGCGGGGAGATGTCATTTGGGTCAAAGACCGGAAATCAGTTCCGCTAACCCCATGATGGTGAGGACCCTAGCTTGTCATTTTATCCAACCCCAGTGAGTTAAAGTAGCTGAAGTCACTCCGTGGATACATCATAGCCAGGTCAAGCGAGCTGCCCCAGAGTCCTGGACCTGTGTTCCAGATACCCACAACTCAACCAAACTCATGCTGTGAGAGAACGAAATGCCGAGCCCTTCTCCAATCACACCCCAGAAGCTGACTGGTCCAGGCATGGCCAAAGGTTAAGGAAGGAACACTGAGCTCTGCTCCGACCACACCCTGGAAGCTGATTGGTCTAAGCATAGCCGAAGAGTAGGAATCTGGTTTAATTCGAGATAAAATGCCTCTTTGTTTATTTTCCCTACTCCCAGGCTGAACCTCCCCTGGTCCCAAGTCGGCACCGCAGAGTGTAAGCCATGTACCCAAGAAGTGCAAACGGGGCCCATGTCAATACCACATTAATATATTATAACCATTACACCCGCAAGGGCCATATAACCACCTGCCAGTTTCAGGGAATCTCCTATAGTGTCTGTAACGTATTCGGCCAAATAACCTGCTATGACCCCAAGCCCCCAACAATCTCCCATTAATGGGAAATAAGAGCATTTAATCAACATGGGGAGCTACTTAATTCCACCCCAGTCATCCTATTTGATGCATTTCAGGTTATAGACTCTGGGATACTATGGAGCACTAACTGTGGAGGGCTCATCTGGGAGCAGGAATACACTCATAATAATAAGTATTTGTGCGCTCCAGAAGAGAAAAGTGCAGCCCGAGGAGGGGGCTTCTGGTGCAAATACATAGGCAGCAGTATTACTGCCTCCTCTGGTCCTGTGTCATCTGGGCCACCTGGAACACAGACACAGCTAAACAGTCATCCTCATCAAAGGAATGACCCCAAGTAACTGTCTATGTGGTCAATATAATCCCTTAAACCTCACCATCCTTAACCCTGAAACCTGGCAGACTCAGGGAGTCCAAATGGGCTTCTACACTGATGGTAAAGGAATAGATTCAGGAGCCTACATCTGGGTTGGGTATCAGGAACACTCAGTCACAAGTAAAACCCACTCTGTGTTCCACTCCTTTTATGAAAAAATGGAAAAACCCTCTTCCATTCTGCAAGTAACAAAACACCTCTTTATAAACCTAGCTGAAGTAGTAGGGGCAGCCTTAAATGTCTCCTCCTGCTATGTATGTGGAGACCAATGGCCCCAAGGAACTAGAAAATACAATTACAGCCAACCATATATTGAAACTGGCCTCCCGGCCATCCCCCAAGATAGTATGTGGCTCTTGCAAACTTCTGTCATAGGAAAATATTGTGCTTCAAGAGCCTGCCTAAACTCCTCTATATCTGTTGGAAACTTAACATGTATGGGTGGAAAATTCTAAAATTACACCACTGATACGATACAGCCTTGGGGAACATGGAATAAATCTGACCTCATTCTCATAAATCGTATTTTCCCCAAACAACCATGGTGTGAAAATCCACAAAAAGGGCCCTTTTACTGCCCCAAACAGTCTCTACTGGATTTGTGGAAAAGTTGCATTCCAAGAACTTCCCTGAAACAGATGTGGTATTGTATGCTTGGTACAATAAAATCCTCCTTCTTCCTCATTTTCATAATAGAAGGGAAAGAGCTAAGCCAACAAGTATATCAAAACATAAGAGAAAAAAGGGCTGTCATTACCTGGGGAGGTGAAGAATGGCTCCCTGAGCATATAATCCAGTACTATGGGCCAGCTACTTGGGCAGAGGATGACATGTGGCATTATAAAACCCCTATTTATATGCTAAACCAAAGCATCCACTTACAAGCTGTAGAAATAAAAACTAATGAAATAGCCCATGCTCTAAACTTACTAGCCCAACAGCAAACTAAATTCAGAAAAGCTATCTATCAAAACTGTCTTGCCCTAGATTATCTCCTGGCAGCTGAAGGGGGAGTTTGTGGAAAATTCAATTTCTCTAATTGCCACCTTGAACTAGACAAGCACTGGAAAGGTTATAGATGAAATTACAAACAAAATGGTAAAAAATCACTCATGTTCCAGTGCAGGCCTGGAATGGTTAGAATTTAAGTAATCCCTTTGGAAACTGTCAGTCAATAGTAGACAATTTCAAGTTTCTGGTGGGAATAATTGCCTTTCTCATAGGAGGATGCATCATACTTCCTTGACTCTTCCCTTTCATTGTAAGCAGGATACACACCCTAATAAATGGTATAGTAAAGACATAGACAGCTGTCCATCTCATGACTCTATATACATACCAGTCAGTCCAGAGAGATTCTGACAATAGTGATGCTGAAGCTTAACAAACTTAAGCAGGCATCAAAAGAGGGAAGTAATATGACCTGTGCATGAATTCAAGCCTATTCTATATCCAAGTATGCCTAGTTCCCAGAAAGCCAATAAAATTATATAGGTTCTATAGGCTTTGGATATTCAGGGGGGATGCAGACTAAATGTGTTAATTCAAGCTCACCTGGAATGTGAGGGATATGTCTTAATTCAAGACCTATCTAATACTCAAAGAAAATCATTTTGCATAAAAACACTGTTTGACTCCCCACTTCCACATCCTCTGTATAAAAGGGACCCAGAAATCCTATGTGGGACTTGGTTTTTATTAGGACAGAAGTCCACCAAGACTGAGCAGCTGTTAATAAATCTTCCTTCTCAGATTCCCATGTCCTGGCCTTCAATACCATGAACCCCTGACTTCTCTGTGCCACAACAGTCTAAGAAATGACATCATCTCAAGATGCTCTGTTTTCCTTGGAAAAGGGTCTTCAAACTAAAATTGAGACACTTAAGAAAGGTTTTGGTCTCACCTGACCTCTTATATCTGAAAGGTGTTGGGGAAGGAGAGAAGGAGGCTAAAAACAATAGCATGATACACCTGCCCTAAATAGCAATCATTTTAATAGCAGAACAAGACTTTCCTGGCAGGGCTTTTCAGGGAAGCATATGCTACCTAAATCTGTTCAGGTCTAGAGAACACAGGCTTCTTCATGACGACTGCTAAAGCTACAAAGTGGAAATGTCTATTTCCCTTTTTTGTAACAAAACCTGGTTTCTATGGCTAAAAGTTCTGTTTTTGACAGTTTCAGTTCTTTAAAAAGACCACTAGATTAAAACAAGAGAAGCAATGAAGAAGAAATTTCATTATAAAAACTGAATATTTCATTTAGATAGAAAAGTCCCATTTTCTCCATGACGATCTTAATCACTCAAAAACTCATTAGTTATGAGTATTGACATTTTGAAAATATGTATTGAGCTTGGGTGGTACTAGCTTTTTTCTATTTTCTGTTTTAAATGTTTATCTCTTTAAGGCCACTTGAAACTTGAAGACTGATAATTAGAAAGAAAACATTTGGTAAATCCTTTTACTAATCTGAATGAAACAAAGAGAAATTTAATCCAAAATTGCTTCAAATAAATCTCCTTATATTTATTCTCTGCTCTAAACTCAAACTAGCCACAGTCGAGGAGCTATACCTCTAACTGCCTAATGACCCCTCTGAGCTTTCATTAATGTTTTTGTACAATGTGATACTGCTGCTTAGTCCATAGGTCTAAATCCTTTCCATTCATTCTACTGTCTTTTACTGCCATAACTCCTCAGCTCCAGCAGAAGTTCCTGGAGAAATTCTAGAGTCAGTCTTTGAAATTTGAAAAACCTTCCAGAATTCTGCCCCACGATCCTCTTGTGCTGGGTATTATTTCTGGAATTGTTGGATGTACTGAAAGCCAAAAACACTGTGTCTTAAAACTACTACTTTAGTGAATTATATGCAGTTGCTAAAAGTTTCAACCATCAGGCACAGTCTTTACCATTTAAAGTGCCAAAACAAAAACACCCACATGAGCATTGTGTTTATTTTCTATCACCTATTTGTCTAGGATAGTAGTAAGTTGTCATGCAGAAGAAGCAAAGGTTTTGGAACAATGGTCCATTGAAACAATTGTTTCAATGGTCATTGAAACAATAGATACCTCTGGGGTAACTTTATTTCAAAGCTTAGTCATATACAACTATGGGAATGCAAATGGAGCAAAACGATTAACACAGAACATCAGCAGGGCCCCAACCCCTAAACCATTCTCCTGCCTAAATGGTACCCAGGTTATATACATAAGCACTACACATAATACGAAAGTGATTTTTTTCATGTGTAATGTAACACAGGATGTTTAAATGCTAAGCACATATAAAATTTTTCATACAACCTTGACAAATGTTGACAATATGAATAGGAAGAGAATTGTGTAATAAAATTATATTTATATAATACATTATGATTTGTACAACGTTTTACATTCATCTCATTTGATCTCCATAGCAAAACTGTCAAGAAAAGTCAAATATCTAACTGGTATGATCTTCTCCATGAATTCTAGGTATATTTATTGTGTATCATTTTTATATTTTTATAAAATACTAGGAAATTCCACCTGCTGAATTAATAGTCAATCTAGCTCGCCATTTTTTTTCAGTTTCTCCATTGCTTTTCCCTCTATTGCTAGGAAATTACAAGGGGTACTTCTGACTGCCATACCAAATGATGGAGCAAGAATGCAGGCATTTCTGTAAACTTTATTTCCACAGATGCAAGCTCTGGAATGTTGGTGCCTCCCATATTGTTTGATACTGCTGCTCTTTTGTGAAGTGGTGCCTATTAATCCAGGCTGCAGAAGAGGCCAAGGAAGTCCTGTGAGGGAGATTAATTCTCCCTTCCTTCGCTGGCAAATTGACCCAGCTTATTCTAAGATTAGAGTCTTCAGTGTCCAACCATGTGTCCAGCGATTGTCCTCAGGGCCACAAGATTTACTTTAGAGTGAGAATGCATGGCTTAGGAGGCTTAACCATCCCTCTGTGCTAACTGCCTTTGGCCTTTATGTAGAGCTATGGTTCACATCATAGAAGACCTGTAGTTTTAAGTTAGTTTTAGAAGACTCATTGCCTTTTTCTTATACTGGGTCTTGGGCCAACTTGGTCTGCATTAACAGATCTTATTTTCAAATCCCAGAAGCCGGGGGTTAGGATAACTTTCCCAAGAGTCCCTGGACCCCTTAAAGGCTTCTGCAGTCATCAGCTTTTAGCATGGACTATGAATCCTCATGGCATAGACCACCCATGCCTGCCACATTATTCTTTTCTTCTTGGGCATATAGATGGGCAACATTTCCTAGCTTCCCTTCCAGTAAGATGTGGCCACATAACTCAATCTTGATATATGGGATGCAAATGAAATTTTGTGCCCTAGATCTAGGCTTGACACTTTACAAGCCATGCAAGGGCAATATTTGCTTATTTGCTCTGACAGGCTGAATGAAGAGAACTACTAGAATCTGAAGGAGGGCAGAATACATGATGAAAGTGCCTGGATCCCTAGATAACTGCATGGAACAGAAGTAGAGCCCCCAACCACTCCAATTCTTGCAGCCTACACCTGTTATAGCAGTCAGCCTATTCTCATTAATAAATCATCCATCCTATAGTTAAATATAAATGAAGATCACTCCTATAATATTTCTGTCTTGCTTCCTCAGGGAAATTTGCTTCTTGATATATAACCACAAAGTAAAACTAATTTGTTTTAAACTCACAATTTCAGTCTTACGTGACTTCTTTTCATTTTTGGTTTCTTGTAAAAACTATTTTGCCTTATTTTGAAGGCCAGTTGCCTCCAAAATAAATAAGAGAATGCCATTCCTTTATTTAAATCCATGTTAGGAAATACTCATTGAAGTCAAGAGCTGTATCTTTAAAACCACAACCTAGAATAGTACAATTATGATAGCACTAAGGATGCTTTAAGTTGGATATTTGTTGGATGACCTTACACGAATCCAGAGAAATTTGGCTAAATTATGAAGTATATTTAATTATCAATGAGGAGTCTGGCTCCTGGCAGAAATTCTTTGTGCGATATTTTGGGCTAGACCATAGGCAATTACAAAGGCTGAACCTGGCAGATTCACTGGGCAAAGCTGACCTTTCCACAGGGTTTAGGTGCACAACTAGTGCATTGCAAACTCTGAAGGGAGTTGCAGCCCCCTAGGCTGGGCATGCCCTTACCCAAATCTGCATTCTTAACCAAAGGCCTTCCCCAGGCACCTGTGCTGAGACCTACTAAGTAAGAGTGAGGAGCGGGAGAGTTTGAAGACATTTTTCATTACTCTGACTCAGTACTTTGCCAGTCTTAGTTCCTCTGCCTTCCTTAGCCTCTAGGTCTGTAAAACCCCACGTTCCTTTTTTCCCCCCAGGCTTCCTCAGCAGTAAAATGGCCCCACATCTGCACATTCCCATTTCACCCTTGCCCAGTATAGAAGTTTGATATAATTGATGAATTCCAGAAAGAAATATTGGATTATGCTTGTAATCTGATCTGTACCTGGGCATGACTGAGTTAGGATTAGGGCATTGAGTCCCCACCCCTTGGTGGGTATGATAAAGGGCATGGTGAAGAGCAGAGTTGGGGATTTCTGATGTTAAAGTTTGATGCTGAAGACCCAGGAAGTCAGCACCCAGAGGAAAGAGAAGCCAGCACCAGGAAAGAAGGAGACTTGAAGCTAGAGTAAAGCAAGCCCCAGGTAGGTAGGAACCCAGGAAGCCTGAACCATCACAGACATCGACAGCCATCTTGGTCCAAATAGACTTTGGTGAGGGAAGTAATTTATGCTCTATGGCCTGGTATCTGTAAGCTCCCACCCAAAACAAATACCCTTTATAAAACCAGTTTCTGGTATTTTGCATCAGCACACCTTTGGCTGACTAATACACCCAGTGACCTCAATCCATGGGGGGAAAACAGAACAGAGGGAGAAGCTGATTTTTCTAGCGGTTAAACTCTTGCTTTTACCACTGCAATAAATGATTAAAGGCTTTACTTTTGACACCTGGCAGCTCAGCTCAGCCCTCTCTCAGGTCAACTCTTGACAATAAATATTTACAGTATATAAAAATGACCAACTATAACACAACTTAAAAAATTGACAGTTCTTTTAATAAATTAATAGACTATTTTAAAATGAGACATTCAAGACATGACATAAATGGAAGGTTTTGAAGGTGTGTCTTCTGAGTAGGTATTAAATTGCCTTTTTAAATATAACTATGTTTGTATACCTAGATGCCATGTTTCCAATTTAGAGGTGGGGGCATAACAAAAAAAACCTATTACCTAGGAATCATATCTACTAATGGTTTTGTATAAGGAACTTTTAAAGACTATTTTAAAATAAACTTCATTTTCATATTTCTGCAGTTAATAATTATAGAATATTCCACATCCTTAAAAATAATTTCATCTAAACTATTCGAACATTTTACATGAAGGATCTCCGGCAGCTGTAACACACTGAGAAATACATTAGTAGAGTGCCCATTTTTCAGATGATGAGGAGTTATGTGCAGTTGGAGAGGCCCTTTTGCCCATGTCACACGACTAATAACTCATGAAAACAGAGTTTGATCAAAGCTTCTTGAATCCACAGTCTGCACAAATAATCATTATGGCCTAGTTTCTAAACATGCCATGCTATGAAAAACTGGGATTCAACATCATGATTTTATGTAGAAATGATTTATATATCGAGAGTTGAAAAAGTAAACATTTGTGTCCAGATGTTATATTTTTCATAGGCAAAATTATGTTCCTACTGCAGAGTACGGGTAACACTTCCTGTTTTCAGTGTTCTAGACCCAGGGAAAGCAAGATTACCTTGCATCAAAATGAACCAGCAGCTTATAAATTACAACACAATAAGTATCCAGTATAAATGTGTAACATCTCTTCTATCAAATTAGATGAGTGATATAAGATTGATCACTTTACTATCTCCCCCCCAAGAAGAGATAATAGTTACAAAATTTTCTGTGATATTACAAGCTTGATTTTTACACTCAGAGTCTAGTCAGAAAATATTGCTTTTAATAAATTAGTTGCAGAAAAATTACATCAGAGTCATATGTTACGAGATGGAGCTGCAGATAACATTTTACCTAGAGTTTATGGGGTCCAAAAGGATTTAACATATGTAAAAATTTACTACCACTTTGACAATGTTCAAGTTGTAGAATCTTAGAATGGTAAGGGACATCAAAGATCTTTAAATTCTCAGCTTAGAAATATTTTTCCTACAATAGTTTTGACATTGGCAACGTCTAGACTTTGTTCTAACACCTTAATTAAGCCATTTGTTCAATACTCCACCTACAATTTCCAAAGTACTATAATTATTTTCAATTTCTTCTGTATTTTGCAGTTAAATATATTTTCTGTAGTATCTATTCCTTATTACTATATTTATAGCTATGTAGAATAAGTCTAACACCTCAAATATTTGAAAACAGTTATGTGTCATTAATTGTTCTCTCTCTTTTTTTTTTTAAAGATTTATTTATTTATTTAATTCCCCCCCCTCCCCTGGTTGTCTGTTCTTGGTGTCCATTTGCTGCGTCTTGTTTCTTTGTCCGCTTCTGTTGTTGTCAGCGGCACGGGAAGTGTGGGCGGCGCCATTCCTGGGCAGGCTGCACCCTCTCTTCACGCTGGGCGGCTCTCCTCACGGGCGCACTCCCTGCGCGTGGGGCTCCCCCCACGCGGGGGACACCCTTGCGTGGCACGGCACGTCTTGCGTGCATCAGCACTGCGCATGGCCAGCTCCACACGGGTCAAGGAGGCCCGGGGTTTGAACCGCGGACCTCCCATGTGGTAGACGGACGCCCTAACCACTGGGCCAAAGTCCGTTTCCCTAATTGTTCTCTTGTTCAAGGTAAACATCCCTTGAACTCTTGGGTGTTACATAGATATCTCCCTATTAGTCAATATCCTTCATCAAAGGTGACCCACAGAAGGTAACAAATAACAGTTATTCTTGTTTTATCTTATTAAAATATGAAAGTAATTTAATGAGCATTAAAAATGTTTTGAAAACCGAGTTTCTGAAATATTTCCCTTCCTTTAACAATTCTAACAATTTGATTTGGGTTGTTTGCCCCATTTATAGGTCAGTGTTTCTTAATTTGGCATATTATATACAGACAGGCAAACTGATTTTAATGACCAGTAGAATTCATAAATGATGACAAAATCTTTTATAAGCATAATAATTTTATGCTCAGAATGTTTGACATTTTTATTACCTATTTCAGTTCAAGTAAAAAAATATGAAAAGGATTTCAAATCTCCCCACAAATGACAATATTTTCACATTTTGTGCAAAAGTTAGAGAAGTGGGTACTAATTTTTATTTAGCTAGAAGGTGAGAGTAAAGAATTAGTTTCAATTATTTAAGTTCTAACATTGCTAATTAATTGTATCTGGCAGCTTTCCAATGTGCTTTCTAGCTCTTATTTTAAAGATTAACCATCTTCGAGGAAAAAAAAAAGCTGTCCGAATAGACAAGTTTTTCAACAGTTTTACTTTTTGGATATTCCCAAACCCATGGAAAGTTATGTTACACAACAACTGGCTCTGCTCTTCCCTTACTGTTTACCTAATCAATCTTTGAAAAATTGACGATGTATTTTCGTAGTGAAATACTCTCCAGGATATATAGAATGAATGGTACAAAATAAAAATCAGCATGCCCTATCCTTAGGGAGAGGTACTATAATTTCTGCTAGTGAAAATATTGAGATGGATTGTATAAGAGAAATTAGAAAAAATGGATTTCCTATGAAAGTGGGATGATAACAATTAGAATATAATGACAAAAATATTTTACAGTTTATTACAAAGCTTACATATTAAATTCATTATCCAGATAGAAAGGTATGTAAGAAACAATGAATGTGTTTATATCCATATAAAAAACCATTTATATTTTAGATTATATATGGTTATAATTTGAACTTATTTTATGCTTGCTATGCAGAATGTATTTTATTTAATTTTAAAAAGATATGCTATATCTCCTTATATGAATAGAGAATCTATTTCTGGTGATAGAAAATTATGATAAAAATCACCATTTAATTACACATCAGCTGAGTTCTCATAAATAACAGAATAAATTTTCATTGAGGTTAGAAATTTGAAAGAGTTAGTGTGTTGACATGATCATTAAAATGTCACAGATTGGGAAACGGACTTGGCCCAGTGGTTAGGGCGTCCGTCTACCACATGGGAGGTCCGAGGTTCAAACCCCGGGCCTCCTTGACCTGTGTGGAGCTGGCCCATGCGCAGTGCTGATGCGCGCAAGGAGTGCCCTGCCACGTAGGGGTGTCCCCCACGTAGGGGAGCCCCACGCGCAAGGAGTGCGCCCGTAAGGAGAGCTGCCCAGTGTGAAAGAAAGTGCAGCCTGCCCAGGAGTGGCGCTGTCCACACTTCCCATGCCGCTGACGACAACAGAAGCGGACAAAGAAACAAGACGCAGCAAATAGACACAGAGAACAGACAACCCAGGGGGGTGGGGGGGGGGGTGGAGTGGATTAAATAAATAAATAAATCTTTTTTTAAAAAGTCACAGATTTGAATAATTCCTCATAACTCTCATATCACATAATCTAAGTGTGTTCCTTTGAACAATGTTTTCCAGTATCTTAATAGTCCTAGATGAAAATAATTCTGTGCTCAAAAGGCTCAAAAAATACTGGTTTACACAATACTAAAGAGGAATGCTTAATTTTCATAAGCTTCAACACTTCAGTGTGCACCGTAATGTGTAAGAGAAACATTGCAAAACATTTTCCCAACTCATTTTAAAATGGAATATATAATCACGAAGTATCTTTTGGGATGTTTGTTGTAGAGCAGTGCTTTCAAATTATCTGGAGTAGAGGAATTTTTAAAAACATTTCTATTCTTTTGTGGACTGATACTTTTATAAAATAAAATAAAATAGATAGGTATGAAAATAAAATACAGACATGCAAAATATGAGCCCCTAATTTTTAAACTTAAATCCAAAGACAGCATTGACCCTAATTGCTATCCATCTTCCTATATACTTACTTGTATTGTTTGTCTTTTTCATCAGGTCTAGAAATACACAACTTGTTAACTTGCAACAGTGCATAGATGACACTGAGAAACAATGAGTTTCCAAAACACACTTTGTTAAACGTGGGCTCTGTGGTAAATCTTCATTTGCTTCTTTCACTCCCTTAATGACAAATCAGAAAAATCATCAGACAGCTTCTTCTTGCATCTTTTTGTTGAGGGATAACTAAGTAATTCAGATTATCCTATTTGTCTTTCAGTTTTTTTGGACAGCAATAATAATACATTATTAAATAAACCTTTATCTGAACCTATAATAAGCAAAAGGCAATGCAAAGCTCCATACCAGACACTGTGGGGAATACAAACTAAATAATACAATAATGTATTTATTCTTCCATCACAAAATTGGTATTTGCACAAATATTTTATGAATTGTATAAATGCAATAATGTCACAAGGGGATATCAAATAATGTGTTATGGGAATTCAGAAAACACTCTATTTTTGGAACTAATATTTGTCTTTATAGTTTTATGCATTTGTGTTATTAATGCCTTCAACAGAACTAAAACAGAATGTCTAATATCTCTTCAACTTGAATATATTTGAAGATAGCTAACATTCCTATACAATTTTTAAAAAAATGTGTACTCCATATCCATCTGATATACAGTTCACTTTCCATATTCCTTCTGTCCCCTAGTGACAACTAATCTACTAACTGTCTCTGCAGATTTGCTATTTCATGATGTCTCTTATAAGTGACTTAATACAATATTTGTCCTGATATGTCTTGCTTATTTCATTGCATGTACTATTTCAGTGTTCTTACATGTGGCAGATTGTCTCAGAGTTTCATTTTTTTTCTTATGACAGAAAAAGTTCTGTCATTGTATCTATGTGCCACATTTTGTTTATGCATTTATTTGTTGATGGATGCTTGCTTTGTTTCCACATTTTAATTGATGGATAATGTTGCTATAAATGAACAACGCTGTTTTAAACATTGCTGTACAAATATCTGTTTAAGGCCCTTCTTTCACTTTCTTTGGGTATATACCCCAAAACGGAATTGCCATGAAATAAGGTAATTCTATATTTAACATTTGGGGGAAACTCCATATTACTTTCACAGTGGCTGCACTACTTTATATTCACAACAACAATGACTAGGGTTTCTATTTCTCCACATCCTCTTCAACACTTATTTTCTATTATCATTATATTTTTAATTATAGCCATCTTTGTGGATGTGAAGCGGTATCTCATTGTGATTTTGATTTGCATTTCCCTAATTGATAATGATGTTGACAATCTTCTCATATAATTCTTGGCCATTTGTATATCTTCTTCAGGAAAAATGTCTGTACAAGTCCTTTACCCATTTTATAATTGGGTTGTTTGTCTGTTGTTAAAGTTCTTTACATAGTCTGAATATTAAGCCCTTGTCTGACATACAGTTTGAAACTATTTTCTCCAATTCTGTAATTTGTCTCTTCACTTTCTTGATAATATCCTTTGATATGCAAAAATTTTCAAGTATAACAAAATAGAATTTATCTGTTCTTTCCTTTGTTGCTCATGCTTTTGATATCTAAGATTTCATTACTGAATCACAGATAATGAAGATTTGCACCTATGTTATTATCTAAGAAGTTTATAGTTTTACCTTTTATATTTAGATCCTTGGGCAATTTTGTGTTACTTTTTGTATGTGGTGTGAGGTAGGGATCTAACTTCATTGATTTATAAATGGATATCCAGTTTTCCTTACACCATTTGTTGAAGAGAATATTGTTTACCCATTGCATGTACTCAGCACCTTTGTTGAAAATTAGTTGGTAATAGATCTGTGGCTCTATTTCTGGATTTTCAATTTGGTTAACTTTGGTATATATGTCTATCAATGTTAGTACTACAATGTTTTGATTACTGTAGCTTTATAGTACAATT
This sequence comes from Dasypus novemcinctus, assembly GCF_030445035.2. Lineage (NCBI taxonomy): Eukaryota > Metazoa > Chordata > Mammalia > Cingulata > Dasypodidae > Dasypus > Dasypus novemcinctus. Next base: position 39,803,598 of record NC_080683.1, on the reverse strand, counting down.
TGAATTGGCAACTGTGAGTCCTCCAACTTTGATCTTTTTTTTCAAAATTGTTTTGGCTATTCTGAGCCCCTTGTGTTTCCATATAAATTTGAAGATTGGTTTTTCCATTTCTGTGGACCAGACTACTGAATTTTTCATAGGGGTTGTATTGAATTTGTAGATCTCTTTAGGTAATATTGACATCTTAACAATTTTACATTTTTCAATTGATGAACAGTTGGTGTTTTGACTTTTATATAGGCCTTCTTTAATTTATTTAAGCAATGATTTGTACTTTTCACTTTAAATGTCTTTTGTATCTTTGGTTAAATTTATTTGTAGATATTTTATTCTTTTAGATATTATAAATGGAATGGTTTTCTTAATTTCCTTTCTGGATTTTTTATTTCCATCATATAGAAATACGATTGATTTTTGCACATTGTTCTTTTACTGTGCTACTTTGCTGAATTCATTTATTAGCTCTAGTTGTTTTATTGTGGATTCCTTTAGGTTTTCTATATATAGGATCATGTCATCTGAGAATAGAAATAGTGATTTCTTCCTTTCTAATTTGTACATTTTTAAATATCTTTTCTTGCCTAATTGCTCTGGTTAGAATTTCTAGCACAACATCAAGTTGCAGTGGTAAAACTGGGCATCCTCATCTTGTTCCTGGTTATAAAGGGAAGCTTTAAGTCCTTCACCACTGAGTATGATGTTAGCTGTGGATTTTTCTGAATGACCATTATCATGTTGAATAGTTACTTCCTATGCCTAGTTTACTGAGTGTTTTTTTTTTTTTTTGAACCAGGAAAGGTGCTGGATTTTTGCTTTCAGACTTTATATTGAGTGCTGTTCTGTAGATCATAGCCAGCACAAAAAAGGCAAGAAAAAGAAATAAGATGAAATTAATGGCAGAGAGTTTATGAAGAAAACATTAAAAGTAGTTTTATCTATATAAAACATGACTGTTTTACATAAAGAATTCTAAAAATATAATTAAGAATAATGAAATTAATAAATGAATTTTCAAACTTGGAAAATACAAAGTCATTAAAAAATGAATTGTATTTCATTATATTAGCAAAAAAATTGAAAATAAAATTACATAATACTTTTTACAAATACATCATATATACAAAGTACATGCAAGTAAATTTAACATAGATGCACAAGATGTCTACACTGAAATATACAACATAGAGTAAACATAAATTAAAGACAACCTGAATAGACTTCTGGGATGATGTCATTGGAGTACTTAGGCAGAATTCAACTCTTTCACAAAAACAACAGAGGAAGGGCAAAGAGCTGCCTAAAGAAGCTGCTTTGGGGATCTGCAGACCAGGAGATGCTGCATATCATCCAGGACAGAGATGGACAGAGCAACAAAGAGGCCAAATGATAAACATGAGTTACTTGCCCTGGTGGCTGGGAACAGCACTTATTCTTCACCTTCAAGGCAAATAGCCTCAGTAAAATCCCTGGCTCACTGTAGCTGAGAGGAGAAAAAAATAGTCTTCCTCCCTGGGAGAAAGAGGGGTCTGGAGGTGGGCAGAGAGTGGTTTCACTGCAGTCAGTTTAGCCAGCTGAGTGCACTTTGAATCTTGGCTATAGCCAGCCCAGCAAGTGGAGGTTGAAGTGACCCATGTATGGGGGAACTGAAGGTCAGATAAGTGTGGGACAGGCACCCAGCAAACTCAGATAGACATATAAGAGAGAGGGGAGATAAGAAAGGCAGGAACAGAGGGGGAAAAAAAAGACCCTAGCCAGTGCTGAAATGGACCCAGGGAGAGAGGAGGGGGGACTGGATCAAGCAAGCTGTCACTGTCACCTCCCTGGGAGAGAAAGAAACTACATTAGTGAGGGGATAGGCTGATAGCCGTGGAGAGAAGGAAGCCAGGAGACATAGCTGGCAAACTATTAGAAACCTAACTTACCTGAGGGGATAGAGGGTAGGGAAAGGCAGATAAACTTTCAGAAGCTACATGGATTTTAGCTCAGTGATGAATGACTGCCTCATATAACTGGGTCCTGGTTCAATCCCCAGTAGTGCTTAAGAGGAGTGATCTAGTAGGTTGTCAGGTACCCAGCTGGCACCTTGAGACAGGAAACTTATAGACTGTGATTTTATTTTAGTTTTTTTGTCTGTTACTTTGTATTTATTATTTTTTAAATTTTTAAATTTATTTTTTAAATTTATTCTTTATTTTATTCTTTAAAACCAGGTATCTTACCTGTGGAAGGTGGGCTACAGGGTCATTAATTGATGAGCAATGGCAACCTGAGATAGTTTGTAGTGGCCTAAGAGGGAAGCCTGTTTTTCCTGGGTTGTTTTTTGTTTTGTTTTCTTTTTTTTGTATTTCCCTTTCTATGTTTCCTTTTTTTTTTCTTTATTTTTTCTCCTTGCTTATTTATTCCTTTTCTTTCTCTTCTTTTCCCCTTCTCTAGTTCTTTTCTTTCCACCTTCTCTTGTTTGGTCTTCTTTTATTTTCTCTTCTCATCTTTCTGGCCTTCTGTATTAATCTTTTTTTCTAGTTTCATTTTTTACTTCCCCGTTTTATATTCTTAAACTTTTGAACGTTTTATAAATTTTCATTCCTATTAGTTTTTTATATTATTACTTTTATTCTTTCTCTCTTCTTCTATCCTTCCATTTCTATGGTCTTAAATTTTTTTTCAGGGAAACAGACAACTACAAGGATACAGAATAAGGAGAATCATGTGTGAAAGAGGAACCAACACAAAACAAACTAAAAAACAGGAGGAGGTGCAGAACATGGAGCAAATAATCAAGATGTCCAAATAAATACCATAAATCAATTTAATGAGGTGAAGGAAGAGATAAAACATATTAAAAAGACACTGGGGAAACATATAGAAGAAATTCTAAGCATACATAAAAAGATAAAGGTCTGATGGTGATGAATGGCACAATGCAAGAAATAAAAAATATGCTTGAAGCACATATTAGCAGATTTGAAAAAGCAGAGGAAAGAATTAGTGACATTGAAGATAATACATGTGAAATCACACAGATAGTAGAACAGATAGATAAAAAAGATAGAAAAAATTCATCAGGGACTCTGAATTGGATGATCACAAAAAACACACAAACATGCACATTATAGGCATCCCAGAGGAAGAAGAGATGTGAAAGGGGGCAGATGGATGTTGGAGAAAATAATGGCTGAAAATTTCCCAACTGTTTTGAGGGGTTTGGATGTACATGTCCAAAAAACACAGAGCACTCCAAAGAGTATAAAACCTAAGATGTCTACCCCAAGACACATAGGAAACAAATTGTCCAATGCTCAAGACAAAGAGAGAATATTGAAAGTAGCAAGATGAAAAGATCTATCACATACAAGGGAAGCAGGAAAAGATAAAGTGTTGATTTCTCATCTGAAACCATGGAGGTGAGAAGGCAGCAGTATGACATAGCTAAGGTGCTAAAAGAAAACAAAAACAAAAAACTGCCAGCCAAGAATTCTCTATCCAGCAAAGCTGGCATTCAAAAATGAGGGAGAATTCAAAATATTCACAGATAAATAGATATTAAGAGAGTTTGCCAATGAGAAACCTGCCCTTCAAGAAATAATAATTAAAGTTCTGCAAGTTGAAAGGAAAAAAAAAAAAAAAAGCAGGAGAGAGTGGGTTAGAAGGGAGTGTAGAAAGGAAAATTATTAGTAAGAATCACTAAAAAGTTAAAAAGAGAAATAAAAACAAAATATGACATATACAAAACTAAAGAAAAAATGGCTAATGTAAATATTGCCTTAACAGTAATAACATTGAATGTTAATTTTTTAAGCTCCCCAATATTGGCAGAATGGATAAGGGAATATGATCCATTAAAATGCTGTCTACAAGACATTCACCTTAGACTCAGGGACTCAAGGAAGTTGCAAGTGAATGGTTGGAAAATTATTTAAAAACAATATTCAAAAAAAATGGGATAGCTATACTAGTGCATTAGTCAGCCAAAGGGGTGTTGATAAAAAATACCAGAAATCTGTTGGCTTTTATAAAAGGGCATTTATGTGGGGTAGAAGCTACAGTCACCAGGGTATAAAGAACAAGTAACTTCTCTTATCAAAGCCTGTTGCCACATATTGGTGCAAGATGGATGCCAACATCTGCAAGGTTTCAGGCTTCCTCTTCCCCTTAAGGGTCCATGGTTCCAGCTTCTTCCAATATCAGCTGTAGGCTAGGTTATGTCTCATCTCTGTCCTGGGGCTCATTTCTCTCAAGGATCAGTTGATCTGCTTTCTCCACAAGATAAGCTGTAAACTATCAGGTGAATGGCTCATCTCTCTTCCTGGGGCCCCTGCTGTGTCTAATGGAGCCTTCTCTCTTTCCTCAAGTATCTACTTCTCTGTGTTCTTCTCATGTGTGTTTACTTCCTGGGCTCCAGCTCCAAAACACCATCCTATCTTTTCTGAGGTGCAGTTTCTTTGGGAGTCCCTGCCCACCAAGGGGGCAAGGACTCAATGTTCTACTTACCTGACCAATCAAAGCCTTAATCATTATTTAATCAAGTAAAAGTGAAAACTCTGAATCCAATATCATCTAATATGCCCAGAGGAACAGACCAGTTTACAAACATAATCCAGTATCTATTTTTAGAATTAATAAACAATATCAAACTGCTACACCTAAAATTAGACAAAATAGATTTTAAATTCAAAACTACTGTAATAGACAGAGAAGGACACTATGTATTAATAAAAGAGGTAATCTATCAAGAAGAAGGAACAATCATAAACATATAGTCACCTAACTAAGGTGCCCCAAAATATATGAGCCAAACATTAGAAAAACTAAGGGGAGAAATAGATGCCTCTACTTAGAGTGGGAGACTTTAATACAATATTATCACTATTAGAACATCCAACAGAGGTGTAATAAAGAAACAGAGACCTTGAATAATATGTTAGAGGATCTAGATGTAACAGACATATACAGAAATTTACACCCCCATACAGCAGGATATACATTCTTCTTGAGTGTACATGGATCATTCTCCAAGATAGACCACGTGCTAGGCCACAGAATAAGTATCAATGAATTCAGAGAGATTGAAATTATACAACTTAATTTCTCAGTACACAATGGAATGAAGGTGGAAATTAATAAGGGTCAGAGAAACAGAATAGGCACAAAGATATGGAAGTTAGAACACTCTTAGATAATCAGTGGGTCAAGGGGGAAATTGCAAAAGAAATCAGAAATTACCATGAAGCAAATGAAAATAAGAACACAGCATATCAAAAACTATGGGCTGAAGCAAAAACAGTGCTGAGAGAGAAATTTATAGCCATAAATGCTTATATTAAAAGAGAAGAAAGTCTAAAATCAAAGGCTTAACTGCACAACTGGAGAAACTTGAAAAACAACAAACTAATCCCAAAGCAAGCAGAAAGAAGGAAATATCAAAGATTAGAGCAGAATTAAATGGAATTGAGAATAAAACATCACTAGAAAAAAATCAATAAGTTGAAAAGCTGGTACTTTTAGAAGATTAATGAAATTAACAGACTAACAAAGAAAAAGAGAAAGAAAATGCAAATACATAAAATAAAAAATGAGGACGGGTATATCACCACTGATCCCACAGAAATAAAGAACATTGTAAGAGGATACTTTGAAAAATTCATATATGAAATAGACAAATTTCTAGAAACACACAAGCAAGCTATGCTGACAAAAGAAGAAATTGACGGGTGGTAAATTAGTCATCAAAAACCTTGCAACTAAGTAAAGCCCAGGACCAGATGACTTCACAGGTGAACTCTACCAGTCATTCCAGAAGGAACTAACACCAATCCTCCTTAAACTCTTCCAAAAATTAGAAGTGGAGGAAACATTTCCTAACTCTTTTTATGGCACTAACATCATACTAATACCCAAGCCAGATAAAGATGCCACAAAAAAAGAAAATTACAGACCAATCTCTGTAATGAATCTGGATAAAATCCTCAACAAAACACTTGTTACTCATATCCAACAGCACATCAAACAAATTATACAACATGATCAAGTGGGTTTCATCCCTGGTAGGCAGCGATGCTTTAACATAAGAAAATCAATCAATAACAGATTGAAAGCATTAACAGACCAAAAGAAAAAATTCACATGATCTTCTCTATTAATGCAGGAAAAGCATTTTTACAAAATACAGCATCCTTTCTTGATAAAATGCACTTCAAAAGATAGGACTGGAAGGAAACTTCATCAACATGATAATAGGTATTTATGAAAAACCCACAACTGACAACATATTCAATGGTGAAATGTTAAAGACTTTCCTTCTTAGATCTGGAACAAAACAAGGATGCCCACTTCACTACTCATATTTAACATTGTATTATAATGTTAATTATAATGTAGAAAGCATTGAAAAATCTAAAACAAACTTCTAGAGCTGATAAACGTGTTCAGTAAAGTAGAGGGATATAAGATCAACATGCAAAAGTCCGCAGCATTCCTATATACCAAAAATGAGCAATCTGAGGAAGAAATCAAGAAAAAATTTCAATTACAATAGCAACCAAAAGAATCAAATACTAGGAATAAAATTAATTATAGATGTAAAGGAGTTTTTCACAGAAAATTACACACATTGTTAAAGGAAATCAAGGAAGATTTTAATAAATGGAAGAATATTCCTTTTTCACGGATTGGAAGACTAAGTATCATTAAGATATCTGTTCTACTCAAATTGATTTACAGAGTTAATGCAATCCCAATAAAAATTACAATAGCACTTTTTACTGAATTGGAAAAGTGAATTATGAAATTTATTTGGAAGGGCAAGGGACCCTGAACAGCCAAAAACATATTGAAAAAGAAAAACAATATTGGAAGAATCACACTATCTGACTTTATTTTTTTTAAAATATATTTTAAACATTTTTAAAAAGATACTTAGATTACACAAAATGTTACACAAAAAATTATAAGGGATTCCTATATGCCCCACTCCCCCCACCTCCCACCCTTCATCACATTAGCAACATCCTTCATTAGTGTGGTACATTCATTGCAATTGATGAATACGTGTGGAGCATTGCCACTAAGTATAGGTTATAGTTTACATTGTAGGTTACACTCTCTCCCCTTCATTTCTGTAGGTTATGGCAGGATATATAAAAGTCAGTATCTGTCATTGTAATTGGGGGATTGTTGTTGTCCCACTGATGTGGCAGAGCTCCCCAGGTTGGGGATTCAATATTCTTTCAGTTATTGTATCTCTACCCTGTGACAATGCCCCATGAACATTTGAACACATTTATGTATCTTATATGTATGCCCAGGTAAACTTTCTCCCATGTATCCCCCATCACTGACACCCCACACCAATGATCTCCCCTGCCACAGTTGTAACCCTTCTGTGATCCAAAACTTCTTAAAAAATGAAGCTAAGCATTTCACCAAATACAATTAATAGGAAAATGCCATATTAACGATAGGTTTAAATATAAGAAATAAAATACATAATAACGTCTTTCCACTCATTATATGGGTCTTATTTCACTGATACAACACACTATGACAATATGATCACTTGCACATTCTCTAGAATTTCAGACTGCCCCAGTTGTGCCCTGTTCTAAATGCCATGCCATCCAGCACTCTAAACCAGTAAGCCTTCCTTTTCATATTGCCAAAAGAGCCTTCCCAATTTTGTAGTTTCAACCACATACCCGCCAATCCCCAGTGTTTACCTGTTCCCTCCCCCAACCCTACTCCAGTTCCATGGTGGGTTGGATGGTACATGGAACTATTGGAATTTAAAGCATACTACAAATCTATGAGGGGAGGGGAAGAGAATAGAATAGATGGAACATAGGGCCTTGGAATTTTTCTGAATGATCTTGCAATGACAGATACAGGCCTTTATAAATTTTCTCAAAATGTGTAAAAATGTATGGTGCAAAATGTAACCCAAAAGGTAACCGTTTACCATGGTTGGTAGTAATGCTTCAATATTTGTTCATTAGCTGTGGCAGGTGTACCAAACTAATTTAAGATGTTATCAATAGGGGAGAATGTGAGAAGGGGAGGGGGTGGTATATAGAGGAATACTCTATATTTTCTATGTGAATTTTCTGTAACCTAAAGCTTCTTTGAAAATAAAGTGAAAAAAAAATGAGACACTGGGAAAACATACAGAAGAATATAACCGAGATAGACTCATTTATAATTTCCCTATACATGGCTCTATGCTTCTTTTATTTGAACCTATAATTAACATTTTACATGCTAATTATATGTCCCAGAGACTTAAATCTTCAGTCTGTTCATATGCTGGTTGAGCCTTGATTCTCAGCAGTGCTGCAACACCTACTCTCCAGATCATCAGAAGCACCCAGTTCAACTAACAAAAGGATAATGATAGACGATGCCCAACCCAATAAACATTGTATCTACAACTGCAAGCAAAGCAGTTCTACCCATCTGCCCCATGGGATTTATGCCACCTCTCATTCAGAAACAGAATGGGCACCACCATCCTGAAATCCTCAAGATTGAGGAATGAACAAACATATGGGGGGAATGCAACTATGGTCTAAAGTATGCTTATTATTATTCTAGCACTGGAAGAACTTGTAACATTGATATAAAGGCAGAGGTTCTGAGGGGAGGGAGAGAGAAAAATAGGTGTAACTTGGGGAATTTTGGGAATGTTCTGAGTGACAGTGCAATGATAGATAAAGGCCATTATACATTTTGTCAAAAACTTAAGAAAACATGCGGTGCAAAGTATAAACTACAAGGTAAACTCTTGACCATGGATAGTTTCAATGCTTCAATATGTGTTCATCAATTGTTAACAAATGTACCACACTAATGAAAGATGTTAATGGGGAAAAGTGTGGAAGGAGAAGGGGATGGGGATATGGAATCCCTCTATATTTTCAATAGATTCATGTATGGAATCTAAAACTTCTTTAAAAATGAAATAAAAAATGACTTACAGAATTCCCTGGTAAAATGGGCAGAAATTCTATGTTTATGTATAGGAAAGGTCAATATTATTATATTAGCAGTTATCTCTAGAATGATCTATAAATTTAATACAATTATCTCAATGAAAATACCAGAGGGATTTTTTTTTGTACAAATATTTCTTAAATTCATTTAGGAATGCAAAGGATCTATAACAGCAAAAATAATTCAAAAAAAGTAAAAAAAAATTGTTTGACTATTTACATTACCTGCTTTCAAGAATTATGCTAAAATTATAGTTATCAATCTAGTATCATTTTGGCATAAAGATAGAGAAATAGATCAATAAAACAGAATCAAGGGTCCAGAAATAGACTCACATATAACATAAGAAAAATTAAAAAAAGAAGTATAACTTTTTAATGTATATTGATATTATATTAGTAAACATGTCAGAAAATAAAAGAGAAATCCATTATTGTTTTACATCTAATTTATATTGAAGAGGGGTTTGCTATTTCAAGTAAGATAAAAACTTAAGCACAAATGTTTAAATTTCTCCTTTTGAAATCCTTCCAGAAATCATAAAAGGATTATAAAATCAGAATTTCCTGTAATTTAATTCCAAAAAAAAGGAAACACAATCTACATGTTATATTTTACAAAATATTTCTGACAAAGAGGGCAAATAGGACAAAATTTAAGCATATTAGAGGGAAGTTTCAGAAATTCACCTTCTGAAAACAAGACATATGGTGTCATTTTAGGTAAATAGAAGAAATTCTGGCATAATTCCATCACTCATTTTATGAAGAGCAATAAAGTTTGCAGATGACAGAGCTATGAAAGCTATGGAGAGTTTTTCCACTTGAACCAAATTCATTACTGCATATCAAGAAAGCTCAAAAGCACCTACCTTGGTTGAACCAAGAACAAGTATAAACACACAACATGGAAGAGAAATTTAACATTATAATTTATGAAATACACAGCAAGTTTAGTGAACCAAAGGAAGCCTTGGACTTATGAATCCACAATTTCAAGACATGCCAGCTAATGACTAGTCAATCCATCGTGATTTGTTTTATAATACTAAAGATAGCATCTTACAAATCACTGACAAAAAAAAAAAATTAAATTTACAAGGAAAGAAAGAAAAACCTTAGAATAATTCCATAATAAAGGACAACAGAAAATAATGAGTTGTAATGGTTTTGTTAATTAAAAAAGTTGTCATTCTGCAAGAAAAACAATTAGACATGACCATCAATTCTCTGATACCAGGGAATTCTTTAAGTCCTAACACTATCATACATAAGCAATATCTTACTGGCTTCAGCCAAGTTCTATAAGAGAAGATCTTCCACCAAAATAAGTCATTTGAAAGCAGAGGTAAAAGAATTGTTATGTGCAATATCCAGAAAAGTTGTGTAAAGGGAGCCAACTCATTTAGGAGAGCCTTCCTTTGTCCCATCTTTGTTCTGGCCTGCAATACTTTCATTTGATGACTAGATCTCTAGCATCCACCTTGGCTTATGAGCTGGTCTTGAGAATAGAAACCATACCCTCATAAGTAGAGCAGAAAGTTAAATATTTTAGTTATTGATGGACTAGTACTACCTGCCTTTTGGACTGCACCTCTCAAGCCTTTCTTTATTCAAGGCAGAAATAAATTATCTTGTCTAAGCTTTTGCTTTGTGTTGTGTTTTGTTTTGCTATATACACTCAAAACCATTTCTAACTTATAAAAGTGGGTATAGTAGTTCAGAAATGAAAATTTTGTCCAGATGCTTGGTTACCAACATCAAAGAAACATTTCACAACTTAGCTATGTAAATTGCTATGCAAATTAATGCTTATTGGAAGATCAAAGAATCATGGATTTTCACTAATTAAAACACTAACGCTTAATCACTGGGGAGTTATACATTAAATCCCTGAGTAGTAGAACACTGATCTAAGCATCTATTTTTTTACATGAATTTTTACATACTTTGTCTTTGCTAGGTTGTAGTAATTTCTGGGATGGTCAGAACATTTAAAAATACACGTTAAAAATACCTCCCATAACCACTGGAAGATGTTGCCAAGGAAATTTGCCATGGAATTAAAAAAAAAAAGGCTTCCTTCCAACTGATAGGAAATGAGTCATATTAGCTCAGTGCAAACTTTTGTCTTGTAAAAAAGTTGGCATCTGCCTCACAAATAGCATCGGAACTTGTTGGAAACATTGCTTTCTCATTCATTCATTTAAAGACTGCTGCATTTTCCCAAAAGTAAGGTTTTTTTTCTCTTAATGTTCTTTATTAAAAAAAAAAAATGAAAGTAGATTACATAAATCTTTAAAATTTTTTAAATTTTTTTAAAGATACATAAATCACACAAAATGTTACATTAAAAAAATATGAGGTTTCCATATACCCCACTCTCCATAGCCCCCACTCCTCCCACACTGACAGCTTCTTTTATTAGTGTGGTACATTCATTGCATTTAATGAGTACAGCTTGGATTATAGTATATGTTCTGGTTTACACTCTCTCCCAGTCCATTCAGTGGGTTATGGCAGGATATACAATGTCCTGCATCTGTCCCTGCAATATCATTCAGGACAACTCCAAGTCCCAAAAATGCCCCAATATCACACCTTTTTCCCTCTACCTGCTTTCAGCAACTACCGTGGCACTGTCTCCACATCATTGATATGATTTCTTCTATAACTAGAGTCATAATAATTCTATAGTAGAATACCAGTAGGTCTACTCTAATTCATATTTTATTCCTCCTTTCCTGAGGATCCTGGGATGGTGATGCCCACTCCACCTCTAATTCAAGAGGGGTCTTAGATCCCACATGGCTGATGGATGGAATTCTCCTGCTTGCAGCTGTAGACTCTCTTGGTTCCCTGGTGTGGTGGTTGACTATCCTCACCTCCCTGTTAGCTGACTGGATAAGTCCAATGAACTAGAGAGTAGGTGTTGCAACTCTGCTGAGGCTCAGGGCCCAGTTGGCACATGAACAGTCCAGAGACTCAAGTCTCCTAAGCATACACTATCCCCAGCACCAACCACAGGGTTCAGTAAAAGTGACAGAAGAGGCATGTGTAGAAAGGTCCCATCTGAGTCCAACCCCATCACTCTCAGGAGCACAAATTCCAAAGTACGGCCCACTGGCAAGGCACTAAACCCAGAGCCATCTGTCATGATGGTACCTGGGTGTCTCTGTAGCCCTCAGGAGCACCACCACCTGGGGTTGTATATACTTTGGCTGTCTCTGAGATCCTGCCGAGATGTGCATAAGCATGACTCCTCTGAAGACCTCCCGACTCATTTTGAAGTCCCTTAGCCATATAAACTCATTTGTCATTACCATTTCCCCCTTTTATTCAAGGTCTTTTCTAGCTGCATCACCAGCTGGTGCTTGGTAGTAATCTCTCAGCAACAGAGGCTCATTGCTGGGAGTCATGCCCCATGCTGGGGAGAAGGTAATGCACTTATATGCTGAGTTTGGCTTAAAGAGTGGCCACATTTGAGCAGCATGGAGCTTCTCAGGAGGTAACTCTTAGGCACTCTGCAGCTCTAGGTCTAGTTGGAACTTTTTTTTTAAAGTTTTATTTTTTATTTATTTCTCTCCCCTTCTCAACACCCCCAGTTGTCTTCTCTCTGTGTCCATTCACTGTGTGTTCTTCTGTGACCACTTCTATCCTTATCAGCAGCACTGGGAATTGTGTTTCTTTTTGTTGCATCATCTTGTTGTGCCAGGTCTCCATGTATGTGACACCATTCTTGGGCAGGCTGCACTTTCTTTTGTGCTGGGCGGCTTTCCTTACAGGGCGCACTCCTTGCGTGTGGGGCTCCCCTATGCGGGGGGACACCTCTGCGTGGCAGGGCAATCCTTCCGCTCATCAGCACTGTGCATGGACCAGCTCCACATGGGTCAAGGAGGCCCGGGGTTTGAACCACGGACTTCCCATATGGTAGGCAGATGCCCTATCCATTGGACCAAGTTCTCTCATAAGCGTAGTCATCAGTATTAAGGACCCATCATTGGACCATCTTTCTTTACTGGTCTTTGCCATGTACATGGGGGATTGTTGCTACTCCATTGGGGAATGCAAAAGAGTTTCCTGGAATGGGAACTAAGCACTCCCTCAGTTGTCATGTGAAACTCTAACCCTTTGTCAATACCCAATGAACATCTGAAAATATCTATATACCCTATATGCATGCCCTGGAGAACTCCCTCCCACCTATGCACCTCCCATCAATGACACCCCACATCAGTGCTCCTGCCCTACCATGGTTGAAACCCTCTGTGATCCAAAACTATTTAAAAAATGAAATCTAATATATTGCCAAATTCAATTAATAGAAAAATGAAATAATAATGATAAATTTAAAGATTAGAAATAGAATACATAATAATTTAGAAAAACTAAAATAAAGTTAAAAATTGGGGTATTAAAACAATGAAAAATTATAAATTTTTTTTTGATGTTTTGCCTATCATCACTGTAATAGATGTTGCCCTGTACATGCAGTGGCAAGGCAATTTCTTCCATTTCTTCCTCAGTGTCCTTTTTTTAAATTATGTCTTCAAAAAAGTTTTAGGTCACAGTAAAGTCACATATAGAATATAGAGAACTCCCATATACCCAATATCAAACCCTTTTCCCCTTGCCAGCAATGATCTTTTTACATGTGGATGTTCCATTTGCTGCAACTGATGTACAGATATTAAAAGATAGGTACTAACAATGGTTCCATTATGGTTTACATTATCATTTACATTTTAGACTGTATACTTTTATAAATTTTTAGTTACATTATAGTTTACATTATGGTTTACATTTTCACTGCACACCTTTATAAATTTTTGGTGATGTTTAATGTGACCTGTATCCTTCATGGCAGGATCATATAGAACACTTCCATTGCCCCCCAGTTACCCCCTCTTCCAATTATTTTATTCCTTTCTCCCCCTCCCCTCAGGGCCCACAGTGACAACCAAGTTTCACTACTCGAAGGACAAGATTCATAGATACTTGCAACAATGCTGAGGGCTTGACACAATAGTCTATCCTCTCTCATTGGGAGCCAACCGTACTCTAAAAAGATACCCTCCCCTCTGTTTGAGAACACCAGGCCTCCCCAGGATGAGGGCATAAGACCTTTCATTCTGTGGGTTTCCACCCATGCTATAACACCATGACAAGATGAACAATCACACACTCCCTAGAAGAATGCCTCAGGTGCACTCTGTTCCAGATGCCCCCTATCAAACACCTTAAACCAGTAACCATTCCTTATTATATTTTTAAAAGAGTTTTCTCAACATTATAGTTTCAACCACATATCCAACAATCTCCTGTGTTCACTTGCACCACCCAGCCCTCTCCCCAATTCCTTGGACCATCCCACCCATCCTCCCTACACTGGCTCCCCTCAAGCCTGCTAAGTCCAACCCAATAGTATCCTTATGTCCCTGTCTTATTCTTACACTGCACAACTACTTAGCTCCATTTTATCCTAGATTTTGCCCATGTTGGAATTGGCTACAGCCTTCCTCTCCCTCCCCCATTTTCTATAATCCTATCTTCCAGTCTTTAGTTCTCTTAGCTTGATTTGCTTAATTTATGTCAGAGAGGTCATGTAGTATTTGTCCGTTGATCAATATCTGGCTTGCATCACTCAACATAAGGGCCTCAAGATTCATCCATGTTATCCCATGTGTTAGTACTATATTTCTTCTTACAGCTGAGTAGTAGTCCATTGTATGTATATACCACATTTTGTTTATCCATTCATCTGTTGATGGGCCTTTGCATTGATTCCAACTTTTGGAAATACTGAATAATGCCACTATGAAAGTTGGTGTGAATATATCACTTCATGTTCTTGTTTTCACTTTTTCTGGGTATATACCCAGCAGTGGAATTGCTAGGTCATATGGCAAATCTATAGTTGTCCTCCAGAATGGTTGGATTCTTCTACATTACCACCAGCAGTGCATGAGTTTTCCCATTCCTCCACATCCTCTCCAACACTTGTTGTCCTCTGTTTTTTAATAGCCACCAGTCTAGTGGGTGTAAGATGGTATCTCACTGTAGTTTTGATTTGCATTTCCCTAATAGCTAGTGATGGTGAGCATCTTTTCATTTGCTATTTAGCAATTTTTATTTCTTCTTTGGAGAAGCATCTGTTCATATCTCTTGCCTATATTTTAAATGGATTGTTTGTCTTTTTATTTTCAAGATATAGGAGTTCTTTATATATGCTGGCTATTAGGCTCCTAGCAGATATATGGTTACCAAATATTTTCACCCATTGGGTACACTGTCTTTTCACTTGCTTGCTAAACTCACTTGAGGTGCAAAATGCTTTAATTTTGAGGAAATTCCATTTATCTATTTTTTCTTTCACTGTTCATGCTTTGGGTGTGAAGTTCATGAAGCTATTTCCTATTACAAGACCCTGTAGATGCTTCCCTACATTGTCTTTCAAGGTCTTTATGGTCTTGGCTCTTATATTTAGATCTTTGATACACCTTGAGTTGATTTTTGTATAAGGTGTGAGATGGTAATCCTGTCTCATTCTTTTGCATATGTATATCCAATTCTCCAAGCACCATTTTTTGAAGAGGCCATTCTCTTCCAGTTGAGTGGACTTGGTGGCTTGTAGAATGTCAGATGACTGTATATGTGAGGATCTATATCAGAACTCTCAATTTGGTTCCATCGGTCAATATGTCTATCCTTGTGCCAATGCTATTCTATTTTGACCACTACACCTTTGTAGTATATTTTCAAGTCAGGTAGTGTGATTCCTCCAATTTCATTTTTGTTTTTCAAAATGTCTTTGGCTATTTGGGGCCCCTTTCCCCCATATCAATTTCATAGTTAGTTTTTCCAGTTCATTAAAAAATGCTGTGTTCATTTTTATTGGGATTGCTTTAACTCTGCAGATCGGTTTGGGTAGGATAGACATGTTAATGATATTTAGTCTTCCTATCCATGAACAGGGAATATTCTTTCATTTATTTATTCTTTGATTCTTTTAACAGTGTTGTATAATTTTCTGTGTATGAGTCTTTTACATCTTTAGTTAAATTTATTCCTAGGTATTTGATTTTTTTAGTTACTATTATAAATGGTATTTTTAAAAATTTCCTCCTCAGATTGCTCATTATTAGTGTACAAAATGATACTGATTTTTATGCATTGATCTTATAACCTGAGACTTTACTGAACACATTTGTAAGTTCTAGAAGCTTTGTTGTAGATTTCTCAGGGCTTTCTAGGTATAAATCATGTCATCTGCAAAAGGTGAAATTTTGACTTCTCCTTTTCAATTTGGATGCTTTTATATGTTTCTTGCCCCAGTTCTTGAGCAAGTACTTCTAACACAATGTTAGATAGGAGGGGTGATAGTGGACATCCTTATCTCGTTCCTGATCTTAGAGAGAAAGATTTTAGTATTTCACCATTGTAAATGATGTTAGCTGTGGGTTTTTCATATATACCCTTTATCATTTTCAGAAAGATTTCTTCTATTCATATCTTTTGCAGTGTTTTCATCAGGAAAGCGTGCTGTATTTTGTCATATGCTTTTACTGCATCTATAGATATGATCATGTGATTTTTTTCCTTTGATCTGTTTATATGGTGTATTACATTGATTGATTTTCTTATGTTGAGCTATCCTTGCATACCAGGGATGAAACCCACTTGGTCATGTTGTATAGTTCATTTGATGTGTTGGTGAATACAATTAGCAAGTATTTAGTTGAGAATTTTGGCATCTAGGTTCATTAGAGATTGGTCTGTAATTTCCCTTTCTTGTGGTGTCTTTGTTTGGTTTTAGTATTAGAGTAATGTTGGCATCATAGAATGAGTTAAGCAATGTTCCTTCTATTTCAATTTTTTGAAAGAGTTTAAGCAAGATTGGTGTTAGTTCTTTCTGCAGTGTTTGGTAGAATTCACCTGTGAAGCTGTCTGGCCTGGGATTTTTCTTAGTTGGGAGCTTTTTAATTACTGATTCTATCTCTTTACTTGTGATAGGTTTGTTGAGATCATCAATTTCTTCTTTTATCAATGTAGGCCAGTTTTGTGTTTTTAGGAATTTGTCCATTTCCTCTAAATTGTCCTTCTTGTTGGCATATAGGTTTTCACACTATACGTTTATGATGCTTTTTATTTCTGTGAGGTCCATGGTCATATCCCCTTTCTCATTTCTTGTTAAAAAAATACACCCCTGCATCTGTACCATCAACCACAATTCTCATTCACCTCTTGGTGTACTGTGCTATTTAGTTCCTAAATCATTCTCCAAAATTCTGTCAGTTGGCATTTACATACCTAGAGTATCATTTTCAGCCATATCCCATTTTATAAACTAGCGGTTACTCACTATGTGTTACCATCCACTCTACACATTTCCACACTTTTACAGTAAAGCTAATTAAAATTTCTAGATACATTAAACATCAGTAGTCCATTTCAGTCCTCCTCTTATCTCCTTTAAGAATCTAACACCTACTACCAGGTCTTGAAGATATTTTATTATTTTATTTTCACCACTCTTTTGACACCTTTAGTTGGTTTTATTGATAAAATCTTGATTTCTAGACTCTCTTCCAGGCCTCTCTCTCCTGTCTTTTCTTTTCAGGCTCTAGTATACCCTTTATTTTTTTTTTATTTTTATTTTTAAAAAATATTTATTTATTATTATTATTTTTTAATTACATTAAAAAAAATATATGAGGTCCCATTCAACCCCACCGCCCCCGCCCCCTACTCCCCCCACAGCAACACTCTCTCCCATCATCGTGATACATCCATTGCACCTGGTAAGTTCATCTCTGAGCATCACTGCACCCCATAGTCAATGGTCCACATCATAGCCCAGATTCTCTCACGTTCCATCCAGTGGGCCCTGGGGGGATCTACAGTGTCCCGTAATTGTCCGTGAAGCACTATCCAGGACAACTCCACGTCCCGAAAACGCCTCCACATCTCATCTCTTCCTCCCGTTCCCCACACCCAGCAGCCCCCATGGCTACTGTTCCCACACCCATTTCACATTTTCTCTGTGGACGTTGGATTGGTTGTGTCCATTGCACACCTATGTCAAGTGAGGGCTTAGATTCCACATGGGTACTGGATGCACTCTTCCCGCTTCTAGTTGTAGACACTCTAGGCTCCATGTTGTGGTGGTTGACCTTCTTCAACTCCATGTTAGCTGAGTGGAGTAAGTCCAATAAGTCAAAGTGTAGGAGCTGAAGTCTGTTGAGGCTCTGGGCCTGGGTGTCATATTATCAGTCCAGAGATTCAAATCCCCTACATATATCTTAAACTCAGCACCAACTACAATTCCAATAAAGTAGCATGGAAGTCTTGTGAAAAGAGATCCCCTCTGAGTCCATTTCCATCACGCAGAAACACCAGCTCCAAAGAAGGGCCATCTGTCATGGCAGTGAACCCCTTCTGCCATGACCATAAAACCCGTGGGTCTCTTTATCCCTCAAAAGAACCAATACCTGGGGTTGTATCTACCTTATCTGTCTCTTAGACTCTGTTCAGTTGTACATAGGGGTATTCCTTCTGACAACCTCCAGACTCTTTTTTAGAGACTCACAGCCTTATAATCTCATTTCTCCTTTCCATTTCCCCCTTACATTAGGTCAAACCGCTTCCCGAAGTCATGTTATTATATGTAGACAGGTATATTCTGCTGTTCCGCATTGAATCTTTAGTTCAAGGTCATTTTCTAGTTGCTTCTTCAGCTGGTATGTGGTAGTGATCCCTCGGTGCCAGGGAGGCTCATCCCCAGGTGTCGTGTCCCACGCTGGGGGGAATGCATCACATCTACACGCTGAATTTGGCTGTGAGAGTGGCCACATTTGAGTAACATGAAGGCTGTCAGGAGGAAACCCCCAGGCACAATGCTACTCTAGGCCTTGTTCTTATTGCAGGTGCATAGGCTCAAAAGTGTAGCCATTAGTATCAAGATAGTATACCCTTTAGTATTTCCTGAAAATCTGGTCTCTTGCTTAGAAATTCTCTCAGTTTCTGTTTATCTATGAATAGTCTAATATCACCCTCATCTTTGACAGACAATCTTGTCAGATATAAGATTCTTGCCTGGACATTTTCCTGTTGTGGTATCTTAAATGTATCATACCTCTGTCTTCTTGCCTCCATGATTTGTGATAAGAAATCAGCATTTAATCTTATTTGGTATCCCTTATATGTTATGCTTTGCTTTTTTCTTGCTATTCTCAGAATTCTCTCTTTGTCTTTGGCATTTGCCAATCTGATTAGTATGTGTGTCAGAGTTGGTCTATTCAAAATTTTTTCAGGTGGGAGTACTTTGTGCTTCTTGGACATGGATATCCATGTTCTTTAATAGGGTTGGGAAATTTTCTATCATTATTTCTTCAAATATTCCTTCTGCCCTTTTCCCTTCTCTTCTCCTTCTGGGACACCCATGACACATTTGTTTGCCCATCTTTTGCTTTCATTTAGTTCCCTGAGACCTTGTTCAATTTTTCCCCTTCTTTCCTTCATCTGTTCTTTTGTATGCTCACTTTCAGAGGCCATTTCTTCAATCTCACCAATCCTTTCTTCTTTCTCCTCAAATCTGCTATTATTTGATTCCAATGTTTTTAAAATTTCATTTATTGTGCCTTTCATTACCCAAAAGTCTGCTATTTTTCCATGTATGCATTCAAATTTTTCTTTGTGTTCATCCAATATCTTCTTATCTTTAAATTCTTTAGCCATATCATTGAACTTATTAAGGAGATTTGTTTGAACACCTATGATTAGTTGTCTCAAATCCTTTATGTCAGCTGGAGACTTATCTTTGTCCTTTAACTGGGCCATATCTTCCTGTTTTTTGGTGTGTATTGTAATTTTTCTTGGTGTCTTGGCATCTGGCTTACTAGACTATTGATTCTGGGTACAGTTTTTCTCTTTAATTTAGGGCTTCCTGCCCTTTCTCCTTTGCTAGTTTTGCAGTAGTTTCTGAGGATGTAGTTGGTGCTCAAAGCTGTGGAGGCTGAAGCTGCCCTCATTGTCCCAGTGACCAATGAAGCTTCTCCCAACTTTCTCCTTTGCCAGGGGTAGGGACAGAGTCACAGCTGTGTGGAATAATCCAAGTTGTGCAGGCCTAGAGTGTAGTTTCCTAGAGAAACTGATGAAGCTTCATGACCCTTTCTCCCCTGCCTTGGGTGAGGATAGAGCTGCATGTGTGGACAGAAATCTATGCTGTATGGGTCCAAGAGACCAAGTTGCCCTTGTAGACTTCTGATTATTTAGTCTGTGCCAGCCAAATGTACCTGCAGTTACATGGATAGACTGGTGCAAGCCTGCCACCTCATCCCTGCCAGAGGTGGGGCTGAAGCTTAAGCTAGGGCTGTAGGCTGATCTGGGTGAAAGAAACTGTTCTCTACAATCACTGTGATATTCAGTCAGCCCAGCCTCCCCTCATGCTGGGGTTGAGTCAAAGTGGTGGCCACCATCCTCTTTCTGACATATACAGGTTCATATTGTAGCCATTCTAAGATTATACTTCAGCCAGTTGAATTTACTAATCAGTAGCTGAAATCGGTGGCCAACATCTTTTCTGCCCCTGTTTTTGTGAAGTGAGGCTTCCAATTCCAGCCACAGAATAGCTCCTGGGGTGGCCTGTGCTGTTAAAGTAGGGTAATCACTGGCCTCTGCTGCTTGGCTGGTAATTTCCCAGAGAGGCTGGTGCAGGTACTTGCAGCTTCCCCCTTGTTGGATGTGGGGCTGTGGCCCAAGCTAGAGCTATAATCCAATCTGGATGGAAAGAAACCGGTCCCACCAGCACCGTGATTTTCAGTCTGCCCGCTTCCATTCATGCCAGGTGCAGAGTTAAGATGGCAGCTATCAGCCTCTTTCTGACTTAGATTCAAAGTTTACCTATTTTAAGATTATACTTTTTCCTGTGAATTTACTCATTAGTAGCTGAAGTTGGTATCCAACCATCTCTTCCTACCCTGTTTTTGGGAAGGGGAGCTTTCAATTCCAGCCACGGAACAATTCCTGAGGGGACTTGTACCTCCAGTGGAGGATGGGCACCAGCCTCTGTGGTGTAGAGTGCTCTATTCACCAATCTTCTCTAGATGGTCTAGATGGTAGATGGGCAGTCTCCTCCTTCCAGTCCTTCAAGGATGTTACAGAATGCTCTTCTGATCTCCTGGAGCCCCCAAACAGGTGCTTCAGCTATAGCTCCAGATAGCTCTGGGTGTTTGCTAACTGCCCTATAGCAGATGCTAACTCTAGAAACTCCTTACTCCATTGCCATCTTGCTGGTTGTCCTCTTTAATAGATTTTAGAAATGAAATATCAACAAGAGCATCATCAAAAGTTTAGCAAAATTCTTTAACAGCCTTAAATTGTTTGTATTTTAAATTATAGAAAAAGTACTTTTTTCATATTCGCTGCTTACATGAAAGATTACTAGTGTAAAAAATTTAGTTTATTGACACAATACCAGTCAAATCATCTAAAATGCCAAGATACATATCACTGAAATATTTTTAAAAGTAAATTATAGTAATATGGACCCTGGACACTATTTTATGGTGGAATATTTGAAATCCAGCATCTTTCTCTTTATCAGAAAACATACAGTCATCTTATATTTTAAGTTTACATCTTCTGTTGAGTACATTATTTGGAGTCATCAAATACAACTTTGGTACATACTACGTTTTAACATTAATAGTGTAATGATGACAGGCAGGGGGACAATATGCAGTATTTCAGTGATAGGGATGTTGGAGCTCATCTGCTCTAAGGCCCTTAATGTGTAGAATAGGGAACTGTCTTAGTTTACAAGAGTGGCTATGACAATTACCTCACATTCATTGACTTAAGAAGAATTTATTACCTCACAGTTTTGAAGGCTAGAAGTCAAAAATCAAGATGTCTGCTAGGCCATACTTTCTATTAGTTGGTAATGTTCTATTGCCGGCCGTCCTCCATCACATGGCACTCTCCTCTCTGTCTGCTTCTCACTTCTTGCTTCTTCCTGTGGCTTGCTCTGATTGACTGCATCTACATATCCTCTCTTTAAAGGCTTCCAGTCATATGATTAAGATTCATCCTCATTCAATTTTGTTGTAGTTTAATGAGATATGCAAAAGATCCTATTTACAAATGGATTCACACCCACAGGAATTCAGATTAAAATTTGAAAATGTCTATTGTGGGCACATGATTCAATCCCAAACAGAAACTGATTGGCAGAGATTAATTGCATCAAAAAAGCACTATTTAGTTGATGATCTAACACTGTACCATAATTCTCCTATTTTCCAATCCAATGGTCTTATTAAAACATTTTTTTCAGTTACTTTTACTTATTACAAGATTTTGCCTTCTCCCAGATTGTCATTTTTACATTCTTTTAAACTGCACATTCTTTCATTACTAGTAGAATTAAAATACAAATTCTCTTTATACAAAATTTGCATACAAAAGTGTCCAAATAAAATGTACCAGAATATTTATTTTTATTTTATTTTTAAATTATCTTTTTTTTAAAGTAAATAGATCACACAAAACATTACATTAAAAAACACAAGAGGTTCCCTTATAACTCTCTCCCCATTCCCCCATCACTTTTAATTGTATATTTTTTGAAGATTTATTTATTTATTTATTTCTCTCCCTTTCCCCCCAACCCTGGTTGTCTGTTCTCTCTGTCTCTTTGCTGCTTCTTCTTCTTTGTCCGCTTCTGTTGTTGTCAGTGGCATGGGAATCTGTGTTTCTTTTTGTTATGTCATCTTGCTGCGTCAGCTCTCCGTGTGAGTGGCACCATTCCTGGGTAGGCTGCACTTCCTTTTGCGCTGGGCAGCTCTCATTACGGAGGGCACTCCTTGTGCATGGGGCTCCCCTACACAGGGGATACCCCTGCATGGCACGGCACTCCTTGCGCGCATCAGCACTGCGCATGGGCCAGCTGTACACAGATCAAGGAGGCCCCGGGTTTGAACTACGAACCTCCCATGTGGTAGACGGACGCCCTAACCACTGGGCCAAGTCCGCCGCCTTTAATTGTATTTTTTGAAGATACATAGGTCACAAAAAATGTTACATTAAAAAATATGAGATTCCTATATACCTCCCATCCCCCTACCCCATTCATCCCACATCAACAACCTCTTTCATTATTGTGCCACATTCATTGCATTTGATGAATACATTTTGGAGCACTGCTGCACCACATGGATAATAGTTTACATTGTAGTTTACACTCCCCCCTCCCCCCAGTATATTCAGTGGGTTATGGAAGGATATGTAATGTCCAGCATCTGTCCCTGCAATATCATTTCGGACAATTCCAAGTCCCAAAAAATGCCCCCACGTCACATTTCTTCTTCCCTCTCCCTGCCCTCAGCAACTATCATAGCCACTTTCTCAACATCAGTGCTACAATTTCTTCCATTACTAGTCACAATAGTTCTATAGTAGAATGCCAGTAAGTCCACTGTAATCCATATTTTATTTCTCCATCCTCTGGACCCTGGAATGGTTATGTCCACTCCACCTCTATATCGAGAGGGGGCTTAGATCCCACATGGGTGATGTATGCAATTCTCCTGCTTGTAGTTGTAGGCACTCTTGTTTTCCTGGTGTGGTGGTTGAACGTCTTCACCTCCCTGTTAGCTGACCTGGGTAAATCCAATGAACCAGTGAGTAGGAGTTGCAACTCTGCTGAGGCTCAGGGCCCAGTTGGCATATGGACAGTCCAGAGATTCAAGTCTCCTGATTATACACCAAACCTACCACCAACCACAGGTTCAGTAAAAGTGACAGAAGAAACATGTGTAGAAAGGACACATCTGAGTCCAACTCCATTACACTCAGGAATACAGATTTCAAAGTAGGGCCAACTGACTGTGGCACTGAACTCCAGAGCCATCTGCCAATGACCATAGAATCTGTGGGTCTCCATAGCCCTCCGGAGAACCAGTACCGGGTTGTATCTACTTTGGCTGTCTCTGGGGTCCTGCTGAGGTGTGCATAAACGTGTCCCCTCTGTTAACCTCCTGACTCTTTTTTGAAGACTCTTAGCCATATAAACTCATTCATTTTTGCCATTTCCCCCTTTTATTCAAGGTCAAAAAGCAGTTTTTAACACGTGATCCTACATGTAGGCTGAGCTATTCTGCTGGTGTACCAGAATATTTATTCTCCTTATTATACCTATCAGACTTAGAAATCTTTAACATATTGGTTTGCACGCCGCCCCCAAAAGGAGGAAAGGGCCCACTTTCTCTCTTAATACTTGGATATATATTTGCCTATCATATCACCACAAGCATATATTAAAATGTATTCTCAATATCTTCACTTTTTTGACATGCACTTTCCAGCTTTTCAATCCTGCTATACTCAATGCTATCATTGGAACTGTCATATATTTTATGACCCTGGACACTGTCAGTGGGGCCATGGGTATGTACATGAAAGCAGACCGAAGAGATCCTTCCCTGGGTCTTTTGTAATTAGTACCAGAGAAAGCATCAATAGTAAATATCACCAGTTAGTGAAGTCATAATATTTAGAATTTGGTAATTCAGGAACCCATGTTTTAAAAAATGGAGATAGTCAATCTATATTTTGAAAATGATGTCCAAATTCAGAAAACAAACAAAAATAAATCCTCCTCTACTACAACAACAACAAAAAAAGAAAAAGAAAGAAAAAAAGAAAAAAGAAGAGAGATGGTGAAACAGCCCTAGAAGGCTTTTCTACTTCTAAGCAATCTTGTATATTAGTTGCATTTCCATCCATCAAAGAGCTTCATTATTTAACCTTTCTTGGTATTTCAGGAGTAAATGCATTTCCCCTTTAGCCTGAGTTAAGTCTTTGTCATTTGCATTTGAGAGAAAGTATTTATGAGATGGAGAGTGTCTGGAGGGGGCAAGTACCCTGTTGACTGCACTGAAGAGTAAATAGTCATTTTTATACTTGAGTATAGGTTAAATAAGCTTTTGGGCACATGATTTGAGCTCCAACAGATAGCTAGCTTTGGGAGATGTGTTGAGAAAATGTCAGCACATTGGAATTACGCAGCCCCCAGCAAAAGGTTATAAAACAATTTATAATACTCTGTGAAAAGTGATACGGAAAATCAGTGCAATATATAAGCTTTTTTAAAAAGAAATTTATTGAGTTATAATTTATATATTATAAATCCATCCATTTTAAGTGCATTTCAATGTGTTTCAACAGGTATATTCACAATTGCACTCACAATTACAAACGAGATTAAGAAAATCTGAAATCCATTACCTTCAAAAGTTCCCTCCTGTTGTTGTGTTTTAACTCCCCCTCCTGCCCAAGGCAAACACTAAACTACTTTACATTATTATAGATTAGTTATTTGTTGCTCAAGAATCATGCAGTGAATGCTTTATTGTGTCTGTCTTCTTTTATACAGCCTAATGTTTTTGAGATTCCTCCATGTTATTACATATAACAGTTTATTCTTCTTGGAAAAGTCATACATTTTTTTTTTATAGACATTCCATTTATTTTAGTTTATCTTGGATCTGTTATTTTTTTCTTTCCTTTTATTTTTTGCTTCTTTTTTCCTCTTTTTTTGTCTTTAATTTTTTAATATTACGGTAAAAAAATATGAGGTCCCCGTATACCCCCACACCCCTCACTCCACTCCTATCCCCATAACAACAATCTCCTCCAAATTTTTTTATCCATTCACATGTTAATGGACTTTGGGGGCTCTTGGGGTTTGGAATTATTATAACATGCTGTTATAAATATTCTTATATAATTTTTGTTTCCTGTCTTTAAACTTGATTTTTCCAACATTTTATTATGGAAATTTTCAGATATGAAAATGTTGGTAGAATTTTACAGTGAACACCCATTCACCCACCAATTAGATTCTACTATTAAAATTTTGCTATAATTGGGGGTTGGATGTGGCTCAAGCAGTTGAGCACCTGCTTCCCAAATGGGAGGCCGTGGGTTCAGTACCTGGTGCCTCCCAAAAAACAAACAACAAGCAAAATAAACGAACAAACCAACTAAGGGGAGTCAATGTAACCCAGTAGCTGAGTGCCAGCTTCCCAACAATGGGGTCCTGGGTTCAACCCCCAGCCCCCATACCTCAAAAAAATTGAAATTCATTTATCCCTTGACTATTTATTCTTTCTTTTAACCATTAATTAATTCACCTTATTATTCTTGATGAATTTCAAAGTGTTGCAAGATCAGTAAACTTCCCCATAAATATTTAGGCAGGCATGTCAATAAGAATGTTCAATATTAATGGTTCTAATTTTTTCTTTTGAGGTAAAATTTACATAAAGCTAAATGCTAAAAATGTTATATTAAGTTTACCATTTGATAAGTTCTGACAATAACATATAGTAACCCAATCCTTTGTAAATATTACCTTCATTCAAAATGTTATCCCCTACCCAGTTAATCCCTGCCCCTACCTCCAAAAAGTAACTGCTTTTCTGATTTTTGTCAATTAAATATTAGTTCTTCTTATTCAAGAACTTAGAGTTAATGGCATCATACAGGATCGATATATATGACTTTTTACTCAACACCGTGTTTTTGATATTTATACATGCTACTGCATGTATGTGTAGTTCATTATTTTTGTTAATATTACTGAATAGTATTACATGGTATGGATGTATCAGAGTTAGTTTATTCTCCTAAAGATGTATACCTGACATGTTTTTATTTTTGAGCTATTATGAATAATTTTTGTGTACATTTTTGTGGACGTATGTGTTAGTTCCTCTTAGATAATAATCTAGAATTAAAATTTCTGATTCACAGGTAAGTGCATATTTAGTTTTATAACAAATTGCCAGATATTTTTCCACAAAGGCTGTACATTTTTACATGCCCAACAATTCTGAGTTCTGGTTCCTATAATTTCTTGCCAACATTTGGTGTTGTACATGTTTTTAATTTATGGTCCTCTGGTAATGGACACGCCTTTGAAATCTGTCCTTCTTTTCAGGAATCTCCTTTTTTTTGTTAATCCTTTTGCATTTCCATATTAATTTTAGAATCAGTTTGGTATTACCTACAAAAAAATCTCCTGCAGGGATTATGGTTGGGATTGCTTTGAACCTATAATTAATTTGGGAAGAACTTAATTCTTCAAATTACAGAGTCTTTTCATTCATTCCATGAGCATGATGTGCCTTATTTTAGTTCTTATTGTCATCAATGATTTGTGGATTTCAGAATATAGATCTTACACATCTTGTTAAAATTATTTATAAGTATATTATTGTCTATGGTGCTCTTGGAAATGAACTTTTTTTTTTAGGGCTACCAGTGATTGACTCTAGGACCTTATACATGGGAAGCAGGTGCTCAACCACTGAGCTACATTCACTGTCCTATGAGAGTTAGAGTTTTGTTTGTTTTATTTATTATTTTTGTTTTTATCAGGAGGTACTGGGGATGGGACCTAGGACCTTGTACATGGAAGTAGATGCTCAATCACTTGAGCTATAAATGCACTTTTGAAATGTAATTTTCTGATTGATTGTTCAAATAATTTAAACATTTTTATTAATTTTTTTCCTTATTGTTGAGTTTGGGAATTTATGCTTCTGGATATAAGTCTTTAATAAGTTAAAATTTGGAAAATATTCTTAATTCATGACTTGTGTTTTCATTCTCCTAACGTCTTTCAAGGAGCAGAAGTTCTTAATTTTGATGAAGTCCAATTTAACAATTTATTCTTTATGGATTTTGCTTTTGGCATCATATCTAGGAAATCTTTGTCTAATGATTTCAAAGATTTGTATGTTTTTTTTTCCCCAAGAAATTTCATAGTTTTAGCTTTCATTTTTAGGTTTATGATAATTTGTGTATAGTATAAGGGTCAAGTTTCTTTATTTTGTATTTTTTTTCTCATGGATATTCAGTTATTTTCTATCATTTGTTGAATAATGGTTGATATTTTCCCCTTGGATTTCTAGCTCACCTTTGTTGAAACCATTTAAACTTATAGGTGCATCTATCCTAGTATCGGGACCTCACTTGAAAACTCTATCTTTATGTAGGACTTGTTCTTCTTTTTCAAATTTGTTTTGGCAATTCTTGTTCCTTTGATTTTACATGAAAAGTTTGTCAATTTTCCAAATCTACTGAAATTTTTTTTTGTGAAATTGGTGGATAAACAAATTTAGAAAGAATAGACATCTTAAGAGTGTCTTTCTATCTATAGAGTCTTTCTGTCTATAAATATGTACATCTTTCTCTTCACTTAGGTCTTATTTATTTTGTTTCAGCAATTTATTTTAGTTTTCAATGTACATGTCTTGTACATATTATGTTAAATTTTCTTTTAGCAATTTATATTTTTGTTACTCTTTTAATGGAATTGTTTTAAATTTTTTTTCCTAATAGTTTGTTCCTGATCTGCTTTTCCAATATTACATTAAAGATTTTTGAATCTATATTCATGAAAAATATTAGTCTTTCTCTGCAGTGTCTTTGTCTGGATTCTGTAATTTCTCTCTCTCTCTCTCTTTTTTTTTTTTTTTGGTAGTGCTTTTGTAATGTTTTGGTTGTTAGGGTTTTGCTGGGCTTTTAAACTAGTTTGGAAATATTTCATCCCTTTTTCTTCTGAAAGGGCTTTATTTATTGGGTGATATTGCTGTCTTAAATATTTTATAGAATTCACAGATTTATCAGTAAAGACTTCTTGGCATGGAGTTTTATTATGGAAAGTTTCTATTTAAGAATTAAATTTCTTTCATATGTATATTGAGTATTCATATTTATACTTTTCCTTCTATTGGTCCTGGTCATTTTTTAGATTCTATATTTTTAATTTCACCAAATTAGTTAAATGTACTGGCACAAAGGTTTTGATGACATTTCTTTCTTAGTTTTTTATTGTTTATAGCATCTGAGAAAATGTTGTTTCTCACTTCTGGTCTTGGAAATTTTTTGCTGTTTTTCTAAGTTCATATAGCTAGATATTTATCAATTTAATCAACTTTTTTAGATAATCAGTTTTCATTTCATTGATGTTATGAATTCTGTTTTCTAGTTTATCAATTTCTGCCCTTATCTTTATTATTATCCAGTATCAGGAATTAAAGAGGCAACTTATTCAGGTTTTAATATAATTGTACTGCCAGAGAAACTTCAATCCTGGTCAAGTGAGACCATTAAGTCAATTTCTAGGCCTAAGCATATATGTCAACTAAAATTGGATTGTCAGGGTATTACAGTACCAAGAATCAAGGAAACACTTTTCAGATGTGGGGGACGAACATTTGATAAGTTAAACCTTTCCAGTGTGAACTGTCTGATAATGGAAATCACCACACTGCCAGGGTAGTAAGTCAACACAGATACA
The DNA here is from genome assembly GCF_030445035.2 of Dasypus novemcinctus. NCBI lineage: Eukaryota > Metazoa > Chordata > Mammalia > Cingulata > Dasypodidae > Dasypus > Dasypus novemcinctus. The sequence goes on along the minus strand of NC_080683.1, from coordinate 39,774,246 downwards.
TGCTTAAACATTTTATGTCACAAATGATACATTTATCACTAACCCTATAGGTTGCAATGACCATAAAAGGCTATATTCAGAAACTCAGAGGAATGAATAACAGCCAGTGGTACTGTGTCTGGACTTGAATGAGTTTGTTAATCATGCTTTGGGTTTGTTTCATTTAGGGAAGGAGTGAATGTGTTCATATTTTGATATGCTTCATCCAAAATAATATCTCTAAAATACATTTTGGGTGAGGCAGTTTTTTTAACAAATCAATTTTATTGGTACATGTTAATAAAGCATACATCCATTCAAACTGTACAATCAATAGTATATGGTATAATCACATATGTGTGCATTTATTACTTTAATCATACTTAGAACACTTTCATTATTCCAATAATAATAAAAACAAACAAAACTCATCACCTCTCAATCACTCTATGCTTCTCCTGCCATAATAGCTGTTATTCTTCTTTCTTCTCTGCAACATATTTGTAGTTATAATTTGCAAAACCAGTCTTATGTATGCAATATCACCCATATTTGTGTTTTATATGAGGTTTACTGTCATACAGAGTACCATGTTACAGTTTTTAGATTTCCTTCTAGTAAAATGCATTACCTTAGACTTTCTTTTTCCACCACTGTCACACCCATGCATTAGCACTACTAATTACAAACACCATGATATGCTTTCACCATTTCTATTCATTTCCAAAGATTTAAAACCTTTTTTCCAGTTCTGCACAGATTAAACCTCAGCTTTCTATTCTCTAATCTCATTCTATTTTCTAGTGACCTATATTCTATTTATTAACTCCATGACTTTACACAATATATTTAGTTCATAATAATGCAATCATACTGTATTTATTATTTTGTGTCTGGCTTGCTTAACTCAACATAATGTCCTCCAGGTTCATCCATGTTGTCATATGCTTCACAACTTCATTTTTTTCTTACTGCTGCACAATATTCCATCATTTGTATACACCACAATTTGTTTATCCATTTTTCAGTTTATGGACATTTGGGTGTTATTTCCAACTTGTGGCAATTATGAATAATGCCCCTATGATCATTGGTGTGCAGATGTCTATTCATGTCTCTGCTCTCAGTTCTTCTGTATATAAACCTAGGAATGGTATTGTTAGGTCGCATGGCAAGTTTATATTCTATTTCATTAGGATCTGCCAAACAGTTCTCCACAGTTTCTGTACCACTCTACATTCTGAGTGGGGCAGTTTTTGCACTGTAAATTTTGGAAGACAGGAGTAATAAGAAGCCAAGGAAGTGATTATAGAGGACAATTATGATATTATCTGTCTACTAGGATAGATAATTTTCCTGGACTCTTTCCCTTTTTAGTGCTTCTCTAGAGAACTTCTGTGTTTTCTTAAAACTCTGTTCCCTTGGCCAATGATCCAAATTGTGACAAAACCGCCTCCCTCTTTTTGAAATTGGGGATCAGATAGAGTTAGCATACATAATGGGTGTCTTATTGATTGCTAACAGAGCCTGCTTCCAATTATGGGGGACTGGACATGATGGGAACTTCATTTTCCCACATTTGTAGTTGAGAGATGAGCATGTGACTCAATCCTGTCTATCTGAACTGGATTGGAGACCTCTGGAAGTTTCTAGAAATGGTTTTCTCACCATTGAAAATGACACATGAAAAGAAATGGCCTTCCTTCCCTTAGATACTATTGCCTGAGAAAGGATGCCTGGGTCCTTATCAAGCATGTTGCAATAAAAGCCTATATCAGACTGTGTAGAAAAGTCAACATGGTAAAGGTGGAAGAGAAGAAAGATGCACTTAAATTTTGGCATCAAATTAAGTAATCCTGGAAACCTTCATCAACAATAAAAAGTTCCCAAGTAAAGAGGTTGGGTGTTCTGCTACAGAAACCACCTTATGGACTTATGGACATAAAGAAATTCGTATCAATCTCTTTTTGGTGGGTAAAAGACTAAGACTTACAACGCTTAGGGAGCAATCATTACAGATTAGAAAAAAAAAAGTCCTGGGTACATTCATGTATTGTATTGCAAATTTCCTGAGGCTTAGCGATGGTCCTACCTAACTATTATTTCAATTATATGACTCACCTCCTTTTTGTGACTTGTTTATTCTTAAGTTTCTGACACTAGCAACCAGACTCTTAACTAACATACCAATAATCTTTTATACAATATCAAAATCTCTAGAAATCTGTCCATAATAATGAATGTGAATCAAAGATACATAGGCTTTTGTGAAGCTTACTAAAGTAAAAGTACAACTGAGAGAAGAATTATTGGGAATCTATATTAAAATTTTCTGGAATATCTAGCGTGACTTTGGGTAACAGTAAGAGCTCAGGACATTTCCTTTTTTTAAAAGATTTATTTATTTATTTCTCTCCCCTTCACCCACCTCCCCCACCCCAGTTGTCTGTTCTCTGTGTCTATTTGCTGCATCTTCTTTGTCCGTTTCTGTTGTTGTCAGCAGCACGGGAATCTGTGTTTCTTTTTGTTGTGTCATCTTGCTGGGCCAGCTCTCTGTGTGTGCCGTGCCATTCCTGCGTGGGCTGCACTTTTTTTTGCGCTGGGCGACTCTCTTTACGGGGCGCACTCCTTGCACGTTGGGCTCCCCTACGCAGGGGACACCCCTGCGTGGCAGGGCACTCCTTGGACGCATCAGCACTGTGCATGGGCCAGCTGCACATGGGTCAAGGAGGCCCAGGGTTTCAACTGCGGACCTCCCATGTGGTAGACAGACGCCCTAACCACTGGGCCAAGTCCACCACTAGGACATTTTCATTCAATATCAGAGAAAGGGAATTGGGGAAAGGGCACATTATATATTGGAAAGAATAGATATTGAATTACTATAGCTAATTTTCTCTAATCGCATAAAATTAAGAGGACTTACATATTATGTTTATACTTTCTTTTTAGATTTTCACATTTCTTTAACTGAAAATAACTTCACTACATAATAAGTGATAATATATAATATTACACTATCAGTGAATTAAGAGGAGATGTATTTTTTTACCTATGTTATTTTGTTCCTTTATGTGTCCTGAGAGACCATATACGTTAAACAGGTACATTATTTGGACAATAAATCTAAATTTGTTTGATGTCTAGAGCATACAAAACATTGTAAAATAAGATGAATATAGGCCAGTTTTTCTGTTTGAAATCTTCCTGAAGATATTAAACATGCAAAATGAGGAGATCCCTCAATATTGTGTTTTAAAATGTATAGTAAATCAGTATTATCATAAAATGTATAGTAAATCAGTGTCATTACTCTAGAATCATGTCTGAGTTGTGATTTTGCAACATTTAGTGGTAGTATTCAGAACAACATAGAGTAGCATTTAACTGTTTTATCTGAAACTCTAATGAGCCCAGTTTCCTCAGATCAATCAAGATTTAGTTTTAATGCAGAGAGAAAACAGATTTAGACTTTCAGTTTGTGATCAGAGTTTGTGCTCAAAGGATCATGTCCACTAAGCATGTTTGTTAGGAGTTCCTTTGTGTAACAGAAATAAAGAGAATAAAGACACAGGAACAGGGTAAATACCTGAGAATGGAATGACTGGATAGAATGATTAGTTGCATGCTTTGCTTTTCAAGAAACTGTCAAACTGCTTTTCAACATGGTTGTAACATTTTACATTCAGAAGCATGTAAGAGAATTCTAGTACCTCCACCTCCTTGCCAATATTTGTTATAGTTCATGTAGCAGTTTGGCTTTGTTTATGAATTCCAAAAATAGATATTGGATTATGTTTGTAAACTGGTCTGCTTCTCTGGGTGTGATTAAATTATGATTAGGTCTTTGACTGGGCCACATCAGTAGGATGTTGAGTCCCTGCTCCGTTGGTGGGTGGAGACTCACGGAGAAAACAACATGGCAGAGGAGAAAGTTGGAGTTTTGATCCTGAAGCCTGGGAGGTAAGCACACAGAGAAGCAAATATATGAGGAGAGAAGGTTCCATTACATACCGCAGAGGCCCTGGGAAGAGAGACGAGCCATTCGCTTGAAAGTCTACAGCTGGTCTGGTGGAGAGAGCAGAGCAGCTGAACCTGGAGAGAAACAAGCCCTTGGAAAGAGACGAGACTTATCCCAGCTTACAGCTGATATTGGTAGAAGCTGGGACCAGGGAACCCTAAGAGGAAGAGGATGCCTGAACCCTTGCAGGCTTTGGTAGCCATCTTGCTCCAACACGAGGCAAAAGACTTTGGTGAAGGAAGTAGCTTACACTTTATGGCCTGGTAACTGTAAGCTTCTATTCCAAATAAATACCCTTTATAAAACCAATTTCCGGTACTTTGCTTCAGCACCGCTTTGGCTGACTAATACAGTCTGACTTTTGAATTTTAAACATTTGAAAAACTGTGTAATGATATCATATTGTCATTTTAATGTTCTTTTCTTTAAAGACACATGATGTTGAGTATCTTTTCACGTGGCCATTTGCCATTTATATAATATATCTTCTTTGGTGAAATGTTCAAATATTTTGCCCATTTAAAAATTTTGGTTGTTTGACTTTTTATTATTGTCTTTTGAGAATTCTTTTAAAATTCTGTATACAAGTCCTTTGTCTGATATATGATTTTCAAATATTTTCTTTCAGTCTGTGGCTTTTCATTTCATTCTCTGAATAGTGTCTTTTGAAGAGCAGCTGTTTTTTATTTTGAGATTAAATTTATCAACTTTTTCTTTGTGGATTGTACTTTTGCTATAATATCTAAATAATTTTTGTCTCATTCAATGTCAGAGATTTTCTCCTAGGTGTCCCTCCAGAAGTTTTAAAGATTTCAGAGGTTTTATGTTTAGGAGTATGAGCCATTGTGATTTATTTTTTGGTATATAATGAGGGGTACAGATCTGAGTTTTTTGTTTATTTGTTTTTGGAGATGAATATCCAACCATTCCAGAAATATTTGATGAAAAGACTATGCTTCTCCACTGAATTGCCTTTATAACTTTATGCCTTTAAGTTGATAAAGTTTCTATAAATGTGTGGGTCTATTTTTTCATTCTTTTTGTTCCATTGTTTTATTTGTCAGCATTTTTGACAATATCACACTGGCTTGATTACTGTTAGCCTTTCAAATTTGTTTTTCTTTATCAAAGCTGTTTTGATCCTTTGCATTTCCTTATAGCTTTAGAATCATCTTGTCAAATTCTACCAAAAAAAATAGTTATGCTGGTATTTTGATTGGGAAGGCATTGAATAAACAGGTCAATTTGGATAAAATAGATATTTTAAGAATGAGTCTCTAATCCATTAAAAAAGAAATATCTCTCAATTTATTTAGGTCATCTTCAATTTGTCTCAGCAGTGCTTTGTCATTTTCATTGTGCTGGTCTTCATGAGTGAGCTTTGGAATTTGTTTGCTGCATCAAAGATCAAAATGGTTGTATTTATTGTCATGGTATTTCCTTATTATCCTTTTAATATTGTAGAATCTAAGATAATATTACCTCTCTTGTTTCTGAAAGGATAATTGGTTTTTCCTCCTGTTCTTTTGCTATCTTTTCCTGATCTGGCCAAAGGCTTATCAGTTTTGTTCATCTCGAAAAGCCAGAATTTATCTCATTTATTTTTCTTTGTTTTTTTTTTTGTTTCCTATTTTATTGTTTTATTCGCTGATCTTTATTATTTCCTTTGTTCTACTTACTTGGGTTTAATTAGTGTTTCTTTTTCAAGTTTCTTAAGGTGGAATCTGAGGTGACTGGCTTAATATATTTCATCTTTCCTTATATACTCATTTAGTGTGATAAATTTCACCCTAATAATGCTTTGCAGGATTTTACAAAATCTGATATGTTGTACTTTCTTCGTAATTAAGTTCAAAATACTTTATATGCTTCCTTGGGTGTCACTTTTGATCCAAGTGTTTTAGAAGTGTTAATAAATTTTAAAATATTTTGAGGTTTACCAGATATCTTTTTGTTATTGATTTCTTATTCAATCCCATTATGGCCACAGAATATGTGATTATTAATTGAATTCCTTTAACAATATTGAAATTGTTTAATAGCACAGGATATGGATTATCTTGGTGAAATGTTCTTTGTGTACTTGAAAATAATATGTATTCTGCTTTTGTTGGTGAGGTATTCCATAAGTGTTAATTAGGTCAAGGTATTAAATAATGTTATTCAAGTCTTCTATAATCATTGTTTTATTGTCTAATTCTATAAGTTATTGAGAGGGGATTTTTGAGATCTCCAATTATAGTTGTGGATTTTTCCATTTCTCCTTGCAGTTTTGTTTTTCCTTCACATATTTTGAAACTGTTATTAGCTGCATCTCATTTAGGGTTGTTATACCTTCTTGACAAATAGACCTATTTTCATTGTGAAATAATCTTTTTTATATAAAGTAATATTTTCTCTGAATACTACTTTTATGATATAATGCAGTCATTTCACAATTATTTCACTTGAGTTAGCCTGGAATGTCTTTTTTTATCATATTATTTTTAATTTATTTATGACTTTGTATTTAAAATGGCTGTTTAATTGAAAACATATATAATTGGGTTTTGTTCTTTCACAATAAAAACTATCTGGAATTTTTAGATCATTTATGTTTAATTGTTGATATCTTTCAGTTTAAATCCATCTTCTTGCTGGTTCTTCTCTATTGTCTTCTGTGTACTTTGTTACATTTTCCCTCTTTTTCTTCCCTCTTTTGGACTGTGTATTTTTTATTTCAATTGGGCTTTTTTTTTTTTGTATTATTAGCAAAAACTCATTTTTTAAAAAATGTTAGTTATTGGTTTAAGATGGATAATACACATCTTTACCTCATCACAGTCTTCCCTAATGTGATTTTATACCATTCTATATGTAGTATGAAAACCATATGATAGTATACTTCCATTTGTCCTCTCTTGGTTTTTGTATTATTGTCACATACACTTCATTTAATATTTCTAAGAGCATAGAGCTCCTGTTCATGAACTCTTTCAGCTTTTGTATCTGAAAACATCTGTATTTCCTCCTCATATTAAAAGATGTTTTCACTGGGTATAAATTATAGGCTGACAAGTTTTTTTTTTCTTTCAATATTCTAATTATGTTGCTCCACAGTCTTATTGCTTACATTGTTTACAATGAGAAGGATGATGTTAATTTTGTTGTTTCTCTGTAAATAATAAGACATTTTTCTCTGGCTGCTTTTAAGATCTTCTCTTTTCCACAGATTTTGAGCAATTTGACTATGTGTCTTGATGTAATCTTCTCTTTCTTGTGTTTCTTGGTCTTAGGTTTTATTGACTTCTCAGATATCTGTGTTTAATTTTTAATCAGCTTTATAAAATATTTTGGCCATTATTTCTTCAAATATTATGTCTATCTTAGGCCACTTTTGTTTTCCATAGTTCAGTGATGCTCTTTTAAAATTCTGTTTTATTACTGCTACATTGATGTGATTTATTTTGAATAATTTTTAGGGTTGGTTTTCCTGTTTACTGACCATTAATGAAGGATAAAGGTAGACAGAGAGGATAAATGTAGGTGTCAACATCTTAGACTCTCATGCAATCCAAAGAAGATTTGATAATACTGTTTGGGAGTATTTGAGTCAATGTCAACTGTTAGAGTAGAAACCTGTCTCAAAAAACACCCGAAACAGTTCTGCCTTAGAATCACTTAGTCACTGACTGGGAGCAGCCCATGGGAAGTGCAACCCCTAAATATGACAATTGATTCCAAAATTTATTAGCTGGGTCCTATTTCAATCACACATTTGCATCGCTGCCATATATTGTTTAGCAGTTCTGAAAATACTTTATGAAGATGCCAGAATTGAACAAATAATTAAATGTTTAGGATCCCAGTTTCCCACATCAATGAAAAAACTTATAAAGGTAGAAGCAGAGATTGTATTCTGTAATTGCTTTTGATTGGAGTTATCATTATGAATTCATGTTGTTTAATATAGGTTTATATAAGTATAGAAATATATAGAAATATTCATGCATGTGAATTTATCCAGATAGATAAATAGATAGGTATAATTCATAGATAGAACGATCGCTCTTAACATGATTTTGGTTTCTAAATATTATTGCCCACAAAAAGGACCTAGAGCTACTTGGGTATATGGTTTACTCCAGGACTGGGGTTGAGAAAGTTCAGTATGAACCGTGAATATCTTTTGGGCCAGAATGTAAGAAAGGGCTCAAATAATGATGCATAGGCATTGAATGGACAAAGAGTCAGATTAAACAGGCCCACATAGGCCAAACCTAGGAGAAATTGAATACCAAATATCTAATAATAATAATAATAATAATAATAATGAATTATAACCTATTGATAAAACTGGAATCTTTGTGTCCATATTAACATAATTGACTGAATAACTGAATGAACAACTGGAGGAATGAATAATTCCATTCTTAGAGTAGGAAACCAATAATTAAGTGTAGAAGAAATGGTCAGATTAGAAATCTACCACCTGAAACCTTCAAAATAATACATGACTTAAGTATGAATGATCAAAGGATGCTATGACTATCATGTAAGATTGTTCAGTATCAGGATATTGTCTGATACAGAGATAAGTGGAAAGCATCTTTCCACAAATTTAAATATTTCAAAAGAAATCATTGTAACTGTTCAGTGGTATAGCCTGGGGGAAGCCACATCATTACTCATCATCAAATTAATCTCACCAGCACTGGGACAAAATTGAAACTATGTGTCATTTGATAGAATGCAAGGAGGAAAATAAAATTTCTCTGATATTTCTGTCAAACATGCAAAATCTTAATCTATTAATGGGGAACATTGAATAAATCCGAATCTAAAAATCAATGGTCCATTGTTTTAGTTTGCTAAAAGCTGCCGGAAATAATATACCAGAAATGAGTTAGCTTTTACAAAAGTGTTTATTGGCCTGCAAGCTTACACTAATGAGCCTGTGAAAGTGTCCAAATCAAGGCTTCATCAGATAATGTTCTCTTCCAAAAGTCTGGCTGCCAACAATTCTGAACTCCACTGTCAAATTGGAAGGCACATGGCAGCATCTCCCTTCTCCTTTGGGTCTCCTTGTCTTCAGCTTCTTGATTTCCATGGCATCCTCTCTCAGCTTCTGTGGGTTTCTCTATGTGTTTCTGTGTTCCTTGATTTCAGCTTGTGGGAGTTTATCTCTGTTTCTGAGGTTCCCTTTCTCCATATTCATCACCTTTATAGAGGACTCCAATAAGAGGATTAAGACCCCTCCTAGGTCAGATTTGATTTGAAGTAATCTAATCAAAAGGGCCCTAACTGAAGTGGCCTATCAAAAGTTCCCATCTATTAATACAATAGGTTCACACTCACAGGAACAGATTAATTCTAAGGACATTATTTCTTTTAGTCCATCCTGCATCAACCTGTCACTTCTACACTATTAAAAAATAGCAAATTCATGAAAAACAAGGATTGAGTAGCTGTTAGAGATTTAGGAAAATAGATAAACATGAAATTGAGTGCAATTCATAACAGATTTATTTTACTATACAGGATATTACAAATACAATTGCCAAAACTGAATGCTTTGTGGATTCGAGGTTATTATTATATCTATATTAATTTCCTGATATGATAAATATATTCTGGATATATAAGAGAATATCCTTGTTTTTAGGAAAAACACATTGATGGATTTCGGGCTAAGAAAATATATATACTTTTTAATCTCAAATGATTCAGAAAAAATTTTAGATGTAGCACTAATAAAGCAAATCTGATAAAATGTTAACCAGTTGGGGATTCTGAAAGCTTCATTTCTTGTATTAATCTCAGTAGTATTTTTTAAAAACTTTTTTTGTAAATCTTTAAGTCAATATAAAAAATTTTAAAAAGTAAACATAAAGTGGGATATGCTTTGAATTTGCCAATATCATCTAAATTATAGGAATAAAGGGGGCATCTTATACAATCAGAAAAGAAGTCAAATAAAAGAAGAAAGAAGACAGTTCTACTGGATTCCACTTAAGTCATTGAAAATTTATTGAGTACATACCATGTGCTGGACAGTATGCTGAAAGTTTGGAAATCAAAGGTAAATAAGACCAGAGCTCAGAACCTATGACAACCACTAAGTTCAAGCTTTGAAGAATAAGTTTCACAGTTACATGCGTTAATATTATGGGCTTGACATACTTGTCTATTTTCTTTTATTAGGTACTCCCTATGTGCTCAATAATATTTGTTAATTATTCATACTATTAAGTACTTATCATGTAGCAGGTTCTGTTTTAGAATATGCACTAATAGGAAAATATCTAGAATAACTGAAAATTCACAACATAAGCTTTAAAAAGTTTACATTGAAAGTGTCTTATCTTTGTTATTAAAATAGATAGCAAATAAAGTGTTGCAATCTGTCTAGACTGAAAAGAATACCTTGGCTTTACTTTTACTAGAGGTGTTATATAAGGTAGTACATTATATTAACAAAATGTAATGGTGGGAAACGGACTTTGCCCAGTGGTTAGGGCGTCCGTCTACCACATGGGAGGTCCAGGGTTCAAACCTCGGGCCTCCTTGACCCGTGTGGAGCTGGCCCATGCGCAGTGCTGATGCGCGCAAGGAGTGCCCTGCCACGCAGGGGTGTCCCCCACGTAGGGGAGCCCCACACGCAAGGAGTATGCCCCGTAAGGAGAGCCGCCCAGCGCGAAGGAAAGTGCAGCCTGCCCAGGAATGGTGCCGCCCACACTTCCCCTGCCGCTGACGACAACAGAAGCGGAAAAAGAAACAAGACAAGATGCAGCAAATAGACACAGAGAACAGACAACCGGGGAGGGAGGGGGGATTTAAATAAATGAATCTTTAAAAAAAAAATTGTAATGGTTAAATTATAATTGGATTTAAAGATTTTGTGAGTACCATTTACATGCCAGAGTTGTATAAGCTTGAGTTTTATAAGCTTCTGTTGTATAAAATGTGTTTTCCTTGATAAAGAATAAGTACTTTTCAATATAGCTGCCTTCTTTTTTTTCTTGTGGTTCAGCAAATTAAGAGACAGACTTTTTTGGGGAATTAGATGAATTGATTTTAATTCTAATTTAAAATATTCTATCATTTAGTTCTACTAAGTACATGTATCAAATATAGAATTCTGATTTTTAGTTAACCAATACAATCACCACAATTTTTATTTTAACAGATGAGATATGAGAAAAAAGAGGTTGGGGAGTGTATACTGAGTTGTGTTAATAATTACTTGCATATTTCTGCATAATATCTATTTTTCTGGAAATTCAAATGGGCAGAAAGAAACACTTGTTTTCAATGACAGAGAAAAGTCAAGACAATAGATAGAGATATTCAATAATCATTTAATCATTAAACTAATATTTACTGATTGCTTAGTATAGGCCAAGAACTTCCATATTTGTTTTTTTTTTTAAGATATATTATTTATTTATTTCTCTCCCCTTCCTCCTGCCCCCATTGTCTGCTTTCTGTGTCCATTCACTGTGTGTTCTTCTTTGTCCTCTTGCATTCTTGTCAGTAGCACCAGAAATCTGTGTCTCTTTTTTTTGCATCATCTTGCTGCATCAGCTCTCCATGTGTGTGGTGCCACTCCTGGGCAGGCTGTGTTTTTTTCACACGGGGTGGCTCTCCATGCAGGGTGCACTCCTTGTGCGTGGGGCTCCCCTACATGGGGGACACCCCTGCAGGCACTCCTCACATGCATCAGCATTGCACATGGGTCGGCTCACCACATGGATCAGGAGGCCCTAGGTTTGAACCCTGGACCTCCCATATGGTAGACGGATGCTCTATCAGTTAAGCCAAATCTGCTTCCCATAGAACTTGCATATTTGTAAAATTATGAAGGTTGATATCTGAAGCCAAGTGTATATAAGAAATTGCCAAATAAATTATAATGCTGAATGAGAGAACGATCTGACCAAAGACTGATCCTTTTAAAGTAACAAGACATGTAATATGAATGGAGGAAATAGTGTGATAGGTGAATACAGGTAATTTCCAGAGAAATGGAGGGAAATGAAGGAGGAACAAAGAATAAAGAATTCCCTACCCATGGATACCTTAATGTGGGAGTCCTTGACAGCATAGAATATCTCATAAAGCCCTAATAGGGACTGAAAAGTGTGGGTTCTAAAAATAGGCTAATATATTTGCCAAATAGTAGTAGTTCAATTAGTGACTTTGAAAATCCCAGTAGAGTGCTGGAACTGATGCTAAGTTTCAAAGACTCAAGGAAGAAAAATATGGTTGAAGAGTAGGGAATTGAGAATAAATTGTTCTTTAAAGATATTTAGCAAGGAAGGAAAGGACAAAGGTTACAGTAATTTAAGAGGAAAGGGTCAAAGAAAGAAGATAAGAAATTGATTGATGAGGAATGATTCATGAGGAATATATTACAATGGCAACAGCTTTGTATGTATTTATTGGTTTACAAGTATAAGAGAGAAGTGAATTTTCAGAGAAAGCTGGTGCATTTGGAGAGACAGGAGGATATATTTCATGCCCTACAATGCCCAACATATAAGCTGGGCAATCTTTATTTGTCCAAGAAAAAAATGGAAAAACAAAACAAAACATAGAGCATAAAAAAACTACAAATTTCTGTCATCAAAGCATACCATAAGAAAATTGTGAGAAGGTATTTTATAACTCAGCTGATCAGTTTATTGTCTAAAATATTGAAAAATTTTCTTAAAAAAACATTAAAAATTAGATAAAGAAACCAAACTTTATCCAACCAAAATTGGATAATAAAAAAGGATAAAAGACATAAACAGACATTTCACAGTAAATAAAATATTTACTGGGCAGTAAAAGTATGAAAATCTGCTGAGCATCCTTTGTAACCATGAAAATGTAAAATAAAGTCACACTAAACTAATAATATATTAACCCCATAAGATTAGCAAACATTAGAAAATCTGATAATATCAATTTTTGTTGAATATTGGAATAATAGGGATGCTTATCTGCTATTAATTGGAAGATAAAATTGGTTAAATTACTTTGGGAACAAGTTGACAGTTCTTCAAAAAGTTGGAAATCGATATACTTAGAACCCAGCATTTTTACCGCAAGATATGTAATTGGATATATAATTGAGAGCCTTTTCCACATTTGCACCAGGAGAATTTCAAAAACATTTATAGCACATTGTTTTGAATTACCACACACAGGCAAATTGAAAGTGACCTACTAAGAGGAGACTGATTAAATTGTGGTATATTAGAATACAATGTGAAGTGCAGCAATGTGCATCAACAGGTCTTAATCTAAGGAAAGCAATTTTGAACAAATAAAGCAATTATGAAAAGAAACATACAGTGCTATTCCATTTATATGTGTCAGTTTTACATACCTACCCAAAATATTACTTAGAAATAGATGCATAATCGGTAAATCTATAAAGGAAGGAAAGGGAATAATAAAAATTAAATTGAGAAAAACAGTCAGCTCTATGCAGGGAGAGATTGAGACTTCTTCAGAGGACAGCACATAAAAGGATTTTCAAAGGTACTGGCAATGTTCCATTCTTAATCTCAATGATAGATAACTTGTTCTTTAGTCGATATTCATTTCATTGTGCATTTTTATTATACATACTCTTTTCAAGTATGATTTGATATATTTCATAGAATTAATTTTGAAAAGACACTGGACAGAGGAAACTAGAATGTATCTATAAGCCTTCATACATTTCAAAGCAGCCTTTTTGTAAGCTGACACTTTCACCTCATAAACTTGTCACCTTTTCTAATGACTCTCAGACTTCAGAGCTATACATATCTGTCAATATTATTTTCAAATAATGTGATGGTAGCTATATTGAATAATTTTTTTCTGTCTGAAAACACAATTAAGATGTAGGTATCATGCCGGAAAACAGCCACTACTTATAAATACAAAAACTTTATTGGAACCAACTATGAGGCAACTTGTTATACTAAAAATATGAATAATAAGGAACTGGACAATCTGGGTCTCATACTGGTTGCTATGTCTTTAGAGAATTTCCTCTCATTCTTGGTTTTCAGTTTGCTGATATATAATATGAAGTCAGCAAGAGCAGTACCACATGGATGTGTACCTTTGCCTTCAAAATAGGTGGCAAAGGTCCAACATCTGTCAAGAGGTGGAAGAGTAGTAGAGAAAATACATATAGAACATTAAAAACGTGGCTTCTGAGCATGAGTGATTTCTAAAGTAAACAAAAAAAAATCAATGGTATTTTAAAATACTCATGATAAACGACCAAAATATGTATTTTTGTTTCTGATTTAAAATTTGTCCTTAAATGTTAAAACATGTAATGTTACAAGAAAAGAAGAGAATGAATATTTTCTAGAGAACTTTAAGGGACTTTAAAAGCATTTAGTATCATACACTGTAATTCTTTTCACATGAGGAATGAATCATCTCTATTTTGCTACTTACAAGCTTACCAGTCACAGAAAATGAGAGTACTTCAGGTTTACCAAAACCAAATAAAATATTTCACAATATTTGACATATAGAAACTACCCAAAAGGTAGACTAGACTGCACATAATCATAAAATGTTTTGGCCTCAGGAAATATACTTTTTAGAATGATAGTAAAAAGGCAGTATTTTAATGTTAAACTGAAAGCAAAATACATGGTACAGCTTTAGAAAAAAATATACATTTATGAAATGGAAAGAAAGAAATAAAATGAAAACAGTTCCAAATTAGATTTACTTTGTTGGGTAAAGCTCTGTTTTCTTAAACAGTTTATTTTAACATTAGAATGCTTTCTTAAAACAAATCTTGCTTGAAGTCTCAAATAAAGAGCAGATCAAGATGGATCAACTTTTACTGAAAGTGTGAGTGAGAAGTAGGAGTTCCTTCCCTGAACCCTCAATCCCCCATACCTGTCGAGTATCTTTTCATAAAATTTGGAAAAATGAAGATGAAAGCATTGATTCTTCAGGATATCTTCTTGTTCAAATAATATTTTCTTTTTTGGAAAGATTAAGTCATGGAAACAAAAACTCAGATGTTCAGATTAGTTACAATTTTAGCAGGGATTAACTAACTAAACGAAAAATGTATCAAAAATATAGGTTGGGATGTTGAAAGTTTGATGGTTCAGTTTGGACTGTAGATAGAGCTCAAGAAATAAATGGGTTAATACACTTATAGGGAAGCTGGGACTAGAGGAAAGTGGCAATAAAATTGAGATAAAGAGGAAACACCATTCAACCCCATCCCCTATTTATAAATGGAGCTAGTCTAGAAATGAAGTATAATTATCTACTGCAGCAGCCTCCAAAACTTTTTATAATATGAATCCCTATCAGCTAAATCTTTTCAGTGTATACTGAAACAAATGTATAATATTTATGAATTTTATATGTATACTGCATTACTAAGTTTTAAAAATTATAAAACAAATAAAAACAGGATTTAAAAGAGGAAGAAATGAAAATAAATAAATATATGTTAAACATGTTTCTTCCACATTACATTTTGGAGACAACTGTTTAGGTTCTTCATGTCATTTTGTGTTCTCTCCTTTGCAACAACTGTAAAAGAAATTGTTTGGAATATGACAAACGTAAGTAGTAGATTTCAGTTTTATATCCTAGAATAAATACATGCATAATATTGTAGTAGGAATATTATAAGATATATAAAAGATATTATACTATAATAGTGTTCATGGGTCTTGCATGCATTTGCTAAAATTAGGTGGTATGTTTAGGCGGGAGATTCAAGCTCTACTCATTAAAATTGCCTTCAAGTGACTTTGAACTGAGTCAATTAAGATAGAATTTTTCCAAGATCTTCATTTTATTTTATTTTAGGTTAGTTTAGTTTTCATCAGTATCATCTTATGATCACTGAAAATAAAATTAGAGGTATTTGTATGACATTTGAGAATGAGTTGAAAAGCAAGTCAGTTAAGACTTCCAGGAGTTAAATATTAAACTCCTGGAAATCATAATGTATTTCCTTAGGGTTAAGCAACTAGAAATTATAAAAACTAATTACATTTTTATCATATTCAACAACACATCAGATGAATTATATACCATGACAAAGTGGGTTTCATCCCAGGTATGAAAGGATGGTTCAACATAAGGAAATCAATTAATGTAATATACCCTACAAACAGATCAAATGAAAAAATCATAAGATCATCTCTATAGACACAGAAAAAGCATTTGACAAAATACAGCACCCTTTCCTGATAAAAACACTGCAAAAGATGGGAAGAGAAGGAAACTTTCTGAACATGATAAAGGGTATATATGAAAAACCCACAGCTAACATCATATGCAATGGTGAAATCCTAAAAGCTTTCCCTCTAAGATCGGGAACAAGACAAGGATGTCCACTATCACTGCTCCTATTTAACAATGTGTTAGAAGTACTTGCTTGAGCACTAAGGCAAGAAAAAGATATAAAAGGCATTCAAATTGGAAAGAAAGAAATAAAAATTTCACTATTTGCAGATATGATCCTATCCGCAAAGCCCTGAGAAATCTTCAACAAAGCTTCTAGAACTTATAAATGTGTTTGGTAAAGTCACAGGTTATAAGTTCAATAAGCAAAAATCAGTAGCATTCCTGTACACCAATAATGAGCAATCTGAGGAGAAAATCAAGAAAAAATATCTTTTGCAACAGTAACTAAAAAAATCAAATATCTAGGAATAAATTTAACTAAAGATGTGAATGACTTATACACAGAAAACTATTAAACACTGTTAAAGGAAATCAAAGAAGACTTAAATAAATGGAAGAATATTCCCTGTTCATGGATAGGAAGACTAAATATCATTAAGATGTCTATCCTACCCAAACTGATCTACAGATTTAATGCAATTCCAATAAAAATCAACACAACATTTTTTACTGAATTGGAAAAACTTAACTATGAAATTTATTCAGAAGGGCAAGGGGTCCCAAATAGTCAAAGACATATTGAAAAAGAAAAATTAAATTGGAGGAATCATACTACCTGACTTGAAAGCATACTACAAACTAAAGTGGTCAAAACTACATGGTATGGGCACAAGATTAGACATACCGACTAATGGAACTGAATTGAGAGTTCTGATATAGATCCTCACATATACAATCATCTGATACTTGACAATGCCATCAAGCTCACTCAAATGGGAGAGAATGGCATCTTTAACAAATGGTGCTTGGAGAACTGGATATCCATGTCCAAAAGTATGGAAGAGGAACACCCTCTTATACCCTTATGCAAAATTCAATTTATGATGAATCAAAGATCTAAATATAAGAGTCAAGACCAAAAAAACTTAGAAGATAATGCACGGAAGCATCAACAGGACCTTGTAAGAGGAAATGGCTTCATGAACTTCACACCCAAAGCAGCAAAAGAAAAAATAGATAAATGAGGCCTCCTCAAAATCAAAGCCTTTTGCATCTCAAAGGTGCTTGTCAAAAGAGTTAAAAGACAGCCTACCCAATGGGAGAAAATATTTGGTAACCATATATCTGATAGGAACCTAATATCCAACATATATAAGGAAATCTTATATCTCACATATAAAAACAAGCCATTTAAAAAATGGGCAAGTGATTTGAACAGACACTTCTCCAAGGAAACCACCAAACTGTCCTCTGCAATGGCTAGACCATTCTATATTCCCACCAGCACTGGATGAGGTATCCCATTTCTTCACATCCTCTCCAACAATTGTAGTCCTCTGTTTGTTTAATGGCAACCAGTCTAATGGGCATAAGATGGCATCTCATTGTAGTTTTGATTTGCATTTCTCTAATAGCTAGTGATGTTGAGCATCTTTTCATGAGCTTTTTAGCTGTTTATATTTCCCTGAAGTCAGGGAAAGAGAATAAAAGGCAAAATATGAGAGCATTTTCGGGACTTGGAATTGTCCTGAATGACATTTCAACAACTGATACAGGTCATTATATATCCTGCTATAATCTACAGATTGAGTGGAAGAGAATGTAAACTACAATGTAAACTATAATCCACGCTGAGTGGTAATGCTCCAAAATATGTTCATCAATTGCAGTGAATGTACCACACTAATAAAAGAAGTTGTTAGTATGGGGGAAAGTGGGAGGTATGGGGAGTGGAGCATATGGGAATCCCTTATATATTAAGTAGTTTAAGTATCTTTTTCAAATAAATAAAAAATATATTTAAAAATAAAAAACTAATTTCTTTTTTAAAGTTTGTTCTTGTCACATATAACCCAAACTGTAAAACTCTTCAAATAGTCATTGTTGTTCTCTCCGTGTGGTGTTAATTTCCCTTTGAAGTTGAGCTAAGACCAAGTAATATAAATAGTGGATGCTACAGTTAATCTCCAACTTTTACTGAAGAGCTCTCAAACCTCATTTGGTCACTCTTCTTGTGATAACCTTATAAGAGCCATTCTGCATTAACACCAGGCAATTGAGCATCCAGAAGATTATTGGACATTAATGTACAAATAAACAGAACTGTCCTACTATTTTTAAATGTAAAGTAAAATTTGCCTTGTCACTGCTCACATTTTTTTCATGTATAGTCAACATAGATATGCGTTAGATTTTGGAAGGTAAATTTTTCCAACTGTTTATGGGGTATGAGATCCACCTTCTAAATTTGAAAGAGTGGGGGGTATTTCTACGTAGGCAGAGGAGAATGGCTGTGCCAGGTTTAGACAAAGAGAAATATATTCCAAAGGAAAAAAGAAAGCAAACAGAGCTATTGAAGCTAATGATGATAATTGGATAATAATAGATGATAGTTAGATGAATAGATTTCTAAAGCAAAAGGAAGGTGAAACAATACAGGCACCCAGTGATTCTAATTTTTTTCCCCTAGTTTCCCTCAAACCTCCATGTTTCCTTGGTTTTAAAATGTTTAGGAGAGTTAATTTCTTATAATCAGTTGTGTTTTGTGATAAGAACATAGGAGAGATCATCTTAATAACAGATACTGTCTCTACTATTGAAAATTCCTCTTTTTGCCAAAAACAGACCATTGAGATAACAATCATAACAACTGGCATTTGTTGAGTGTTAGCAGACTAAGGACTATAAATGAATCATCTTATTGAATCTCATGACAATCTGTGAGTTAGAGACAAATATTTCCATTGTTTAAAATGAAGAAATTAAGTTTAGAGAGAGGTTAACTAACTTGCTTAAGTTTACACATTTGGTTAGTATTGGAGCAATGGACCTCAGTGCTATTATCAAACTAATTTGGTTACATCACCATCAATATCCACATTATTACAAAACTTTACCTTTGGGATTTTGAGTCCACGTTCAATTATGTTTGAAAGATTCTTTGGAGAATACAGATGAATATAAAAGCTCAAAATAATGCTACACATTTTTGCTCTTGATGAAGTAGAAAGAACCAGTTGCTGTAAAATGTGCATGGTCCATACACTGGAAAATATTTCACACCAGTTTGGATGTATTAGCTTTAGGAAGCTAATAGCAAAATATTCTGAGGGGAATAACTGTGCCTTTAAAAAACTTGACCTATTGTACCTAGAATATATTATACATCTAGATGCTTAATGTTTTTAATGTTATAATCTTATGCAGCCTATGTATACTATAATATTATTTTTCCTGAGTGGAATGAATGAATATTTTTATCTATGAATTATATTTCCTTATATAATGTAAGCACATTAGCAACACAGATTTTTCAGAAGCATGTACTATTTCATTTCTACTCATAGCAATATACAGCTATCACCAGCAGACGTCAGTTGAGAATGCTGTCTTCATTGTCATATCACTACATTATAGTATCTCATATATCTCTGATGATCTATAAGTATTTCATGAACTGGTGAATGAAATACTGTGAAATTAGATAATGAAAGGTTTCCTTCTTTGAATATACTATTCATTGTCACAGCTGTTTGGCATGTATTACATGGTTCTTTCTGCTTCAAAGGCTATTTTTTATGTTTTCCTTAAGAAAAACTTATTTCCTTTAGTAGACTTTCCAATATCTCCTCTTATCTGCTCCCCCCAAATTAGTTATTCTTACAACATCTATATCCATACTCATGGATATTTTATGAGAAGTCCCTGAGATTTTCATTTTATGAATATTACTCTTTTGCCATCTTTCCAGTTATATTAAAAATTTTATTTAACATAAAATATTACCTGGTATATGCTATTCTATATGTGACTTATATTGTGCACATGTATAAAATATTTGAAGCTTAGATGCATATAAATACAGAATATTTCAAGGTAAGCTCAATCCTTAAACCTGATTCATTTTATTTGGAATAATTTTCACAATTTCTCAACCCTTGGCTACAATGTGAAATCTAAGAGTGCCCTTGTTTCTCTGATCATATTACATGGCTTCATGCCTCTTCTCATCTTCCTTCCTCATGCTAAATTCTGTGTTCTGGAACAAAGAGTATATATTCCCCGGTTGCAACTTTTTTTTAGACTAGTTCCTATTCAGATTACATTGAGTGCTCTGTAGTTGGAAGGATAACACTCCAAGTGAATTTCAGCTTCAGTCCAATCTCCATTTTCACTATTATAAAATCAGCAAATATTCATTGAGTATCCACTTTGTGCCAACTATCTCTGTTCTAGACCTTGGGGTATGTCAGTGAACAAAACAGACAATTGTTCCTGTCCTGGTGTCTATATTCAGAATAATATAGAATAAATATAAACAGAAAACATTTGTAATTTATATTGGCTATTAGATAATAAATGGTATTAAAAAAGAAAATTATAGACCAGAATAAGAGTGTTTGGAGATATGGGTGGTGGTACAGTTGCAGTTTTAACAAGGTTGTCAGGACAGGCATCAAGGAGTGGATAAGAGCTAAGCAAAGTTGGGTAAGGATGTGGGGGAGTTAACTTTGTATTCGTCTGGTAAAAGAAGAATCCAGGAAGAAGGACTAGCCAGTTCAAAAGTCCTAATGCATAGTAAAATAACTCTAAGAAAGGCTAAGTTGAGGGGGCAAATAGGAAGACACTAGGTCTGACAGCTCTCAGGATTGATTCCGTAGGGCCTTGTAGGCCATTTTACTCTGAATGAAATAGGATGTAATTGCATGGTTTAGGCAGAGTAGTGACATCATCTAAATTTTGTTTTAAAAGCCTAACTCTGGCTGTAATCTTTGTTATTTCTTTCCTTCTTCTTGCTTTGGGTTTAGTTAGTTGTTTTTTTTCTAGTTTCTCCAGGTATGCAGTTACGTTTTTGATTGATTGATTAATTGATTTTTATTAGAGAAGTAGTGAACAATCATGTATAATGTTCAGGATTCTCCTACATCAGACCTCCATCAACACCTTACATTGTTGTGAAATATTTTTTACAGATTATGGAAGAACATGATCAGACTATTAATACTATGGTTCATAACATACAAAAACTTGGTGTATTTTTCCATATATCCCCCTATTATAAACACTATGTATTAGTATTGTACTTTTGTTATAGTTCATGAGAGAACACTCTCATATTTGTTCTGTTACCACAGTCCAACCTCCACCACATGGTTTACCATGTTATACAGTCTCATGCCTTCTCCTTGCTATCCAAAGTGTATGCTGAGTGTCTCTCACTTTCATCATGGAGTGTATAGTCATCACCCCAGTAAACCTTTGAACATTTTCCTTAGCTCAAAAGAAAAAAATCCCATATCCCCCTATTATTGAACCTTAGCATTGACACTGATGCAAGAATATTATGATATTGCTGTTTACTCTGGTCCATAGGTTACATTAATTGCATTTTTCCCATGTATCACTATATTCTTACCACCTTGTAATAATGACATACATTTATTCTAAATCACAGAAGAACATTCTTGTATTTGTACTAATAACGGCAATCCTTATCCCCCTCCAGGATGAGGTTCATTATGTTAAATCCCTAGATTATTTTCTAGCTTTCTTTCCATTGACATTTACATCCCTAGACTATCTCTTTCACTCAAAATCCCATTTATAAACCAGTTGTGTTAACTCTACTCACTATAATGTGTTATTATCAACTCTATCCATTTCCACATTTTTACACTCAAGCTAATTGAAAATTCTACATACATGAAGCATCAGCACCCATTCTCAGGCCTCGACCTATCTCCTAGTAACCAACACTCTAAATTTTAATTCCATGCATTTATTCTTTGTATTTAGTTCATATTAATGAGACCATAACTATTTGTCCTTTTGGGTCTGGCTTATTTCACTTAGCATAATGTTCTCAAGGTCTATCCATGTTAACATGTGTTCCAATTTCATTTCTTCTATAGCAGTATAGTGTTCCATTGTATTATTTTGTTTATCCATTTATTGGTTGATTGGCACTTGGGTTTTTTCCATCTTTTGGCAGTTGTGAATAAGATTGCTCTGAACATTGATGTGCAAATGTTTGTTTGTGTTACTGTTTTCAGATTTTCTCGATATATACCTATTAGAGGGATTGCCAGATCATAATGCAGTTCTATATTTAGCATCCTGAGGAAACTCCAAACTGTCTTGTGCAGAGGCTGCACCATTTTATATTCCCACCAACAGTGAAGAAGTGTATCTGTTTCTCCACACCTCTCTAGCACTTGTTTTCAATATCAAGGGCCCATCAATGCTCCATCCTCCTTCACTAGTCATCACTGCCCCTGTACTCAGGGGTTTCTTGCTGTCCCATTAAAGAACGTGGCAGAGCTCCTCAGGATGGGAACTTAATATTCTTTTGGTTATTGTGTGACTCTCCACCCACCGTAACAATACCCCAAGAACTCTTGAACACATTCATATGCCATATAGCTATGCCCCAGGTGAGTCTCCTCCTATGCATCCCTCATCACTGACATGCCACACCAATGATACTTCCTGCCCCAGTTGTAAATCTTTCGTGACCCAAAACTTCTTCAAAATGAAACCAACAGAATAACCAAATGCAATTAAGAAGAAAATGAAATAATAATGATAGCTGTATAAAAATAACAGAGAAATACAAAATTTTTAAAAATTTTAGAATAATTAAAAATGTAAAATTAAAAATTGTTTTGACATTATGTCTTTAATCACTGTAAGATCTGGTTTCTTGAATGTACAGTGACATTTTCTTCTATTTATTCCCCCCGTATCTTACTTTTTCATGATGTCTTCAAAGAAGGTTAATGTTACAAAAAAGTGACAGAATATGGAGGATTCCAATATACCTAACATCCTACCCCTCCCTTTTCCTCTTTCTCCTATTAATAACATTTTACATCTGGGTGGTATATTTGTTATAATTGATGTGCAAATACTGAAACATTGCTACTAACTATGGTCAATGATTTACATTATGGTTTACTTTTTGGACCATACACTTTTATAAATTTTGATGAAATTTCACATGGCCTGTATCCATCATTGCAAGGTAATATAGAACACTTCTACCACTCCCAAAATGCCTCATATTCCTTCTATTCTATTTCTCCATCCCTCTCTCCTTGGGATCTATGGCAATCCCCAAGATTCACTCCTTGAAGAATAAGAGTCAGTTACTTGCAGCAACAACGAAGGCTTGAAATACTGGCCTGTCCTCCCCTATCAGGCACTGTCTGTGCTCTCAAGAGACTCTAGCCCTTCTATTTGAGAACATAGCAGGACTTGCCAGGATGGGAGTCCAACAGCTTCCTGGTCATTATGTGGGTCTCCATCCACTGATAAAACACATTATGACAAGATGAACACTTACACATTCCCTAGATGCTTGCCCCATGTATGCCCTGTTACGCATGCCCTCCACATCTAATACCCTAAACCAGTAACCCTCCCTGTATTAGTCAGCCAATGGAGTGCTGGTACAAAGTACCAGAAATTTGTTGGATTTTATAAGAGGTGTTTATTTGGGGTAGAAGCTTATATTTACCAGGGTATAAAGCAAATGTTACTTTCCTCACCAAAGTCTGATGCCACGTCTTGGAGCAAGGTGACTGCCAATGTTTGCATGGGTTCGGGCTCCCACTTCATCTCTTGTCTCAGTGGTCCCAGCTTCTTCCAAAAGTAGCTGTAGGCTGGGATAAGTCTTGTCTCTCTCCCAGGCTTGTTCTTCTCAAGGTACAGCTGCTCTGTTCTCTCACAAGGTCAGCTGTAGACTATCAGGCGAATGGCTCTTCTCTCTTCCCAGGCCTTCTGCCATATCTAACATATCTGTTTCTCTGTTCCTGGTGCCCTAATATCAAAACTCCAACTACTTCCTGTTTCTTGTTGTTTTCTCTGTGAGTCCCTGTCCACCAAGGGGGAAGGAACTCAACATCCTACTGATGTGGCCCAATCAAAACCTCAATCATTATTTAATCAAGTAAAAATGAAACATCTGAATCCAATACAATCTAATAAGTCCTGACCAGTTCATAAACATAATCCAATATCTATTTTTGGAATTCATAAACAATATCAAACTGCTACAGTTCCCTGCTATATTTGCCAAAAGAATATTACCAACGTTGTAGTTTCAACCACAAACCCGCAAATCCCCGGAGTTCACTTGTTCCCTTCCCCAACCCTCCCCCAGTTCCTTGCATAGCTCAACCCACCCACTCCCACTCCCCCCCCTCACAAACCAGCACTGCCCAACCTAATAGCCTCCCTGAACCACCGTCATGCCCATCCACTGCACAATTACACCCTTCCACCTTTTCATAGATTTCCCAAATGGGTATTGGCTCACAAACTTCTCCCTTTCTGTTTCCTGTAAACCTATCTTCCAGACTCTAGCAATATGAGTTTGCTCATTTTGCCTAATTCACATCAGTAAGGTCATGTAATATTTGTCCTTCAGTTCCTGACTTGCTTCACTCAACATAAGGTCTTCAAGATTCATCCGTGTTATCTTGTGTGTTAATACTGCATTCCTTCTTATAGCTGAGTAATATTCCATAGTGTTTATATACCACAATTTGTTATCCATTCATCTGTTGATGGACATTTTGGTTGTTTCCAACTTTTAGCAATAGTGAATAATGCCATGAACATTGGTGTGTATATATTTGTTTGTGTCCCTGCTTTCAATTCTTCTAGGTATATACCCAGTAGTCAGATTGCTGAATCATATAGCAGTTCTAGAGTTAACTTTCTGAGGAACTGCCGAACTGTCTTTCACAACGGCTGTACCATAATACATCCCACCAGCAGTCCATAAGGATTCCCATTCCTGCACATCCTCTCCAACAATCATAGTCCTCTATTTTTCTAATAGCTGCAAGTCTAATAGGTGTAAGATTATATCTCATTGTGTATTTGATTAGCCTGTCACTAATAGCTAGTGCTGTCGAGCATTTTTCATGTGCTTTTTCGCCATTTCCATTTTTTCTTTGGAGAAGTGTCTATTCAAATCACTTGCCCATTTTTCAAATGGTGTGCTTGTCTTTTTATTTTTGAAGTATATGATTTCTTTATATATGCTGGATATTAGACCCCTATCAGATATATGGTTACCAAATATTTTCTCCCATTGAGCAGGGTGCCTTTTCACTTCCTTGATAAACTCTTTTCAGGTGCAAAAGTTTTTAGTTCCGAGGAGGTCACATTTATCTAGTTTTTCTTTCATTGCTTATGCTTTGGGTGAAAAGTTCATGAAACCATATCCTAATAATACAATGTCCTGTAGATGCTTCCCTACATTTTCTTCCAAGATCTTTATGATCTTGGCTCTTTTTTTTTAAGATTTATATTCAATTGATTTCTCCCCCCTTCCCCCACCCAGTTGTCTGCTCTCTGTTCATTTGCTGTGTGTTCTTCTATGTCTGCTTGTATTCTTGTTGGTGGCACTGGGAATCTGTGTCTCTTTTTTGTTGCGTCATCTTGCTGCATCAGCTCTCCATGTGTGCAGCACCACTCCTGGGAAGGTTGCACTTTTTTTCATGTGGGGTGGCTCTCTTTAGGTGGTGCACTCCTTGCACATGGGTCTCCCCTACACGGGGGACACCCCTGTATGGGATGGCACTTCTTTGTGCCAGCTTCACTACACGGGTCAGGAGGCTCTGGGTTTGAACCTTGGTAACCTTGATCCCATATGGTAAGTGGATGGTCTATCCATTAAGCCAAATCTACTTCCCATGATCTTGGCTCTTATATTTAGATCTTTGATCCACCTTGAGCTAATTTTTGTATGAGGGGTGAGATGGTGTTCCTCTCTCATTATTTTGGAAATCAGTATCCAGTTGTCCAAGTACCATGTTTTGAAGAGACCATTCTCTCCCAGTCGATTGGGTTGGTGGCCTTGTCAAAATCATTTGACTCTATATGTGAGGATATATATCAGAACTCTCATTTCAGTTCCTTTGGTCAGTATATCTATCCTTGTGTCAATACCATGCAGTTTTGACCACTGTAGCTTTGTACTACATTTTAAAGTCAGATAGTATGATTCCTCCAACTTTGTTTTTATTTTTCAATATGTCTTTGGTTATTGAGTGCCTCTTGCACTTCCAAATAAATTTTATAGTTAGCTTTTCCAATTCAGTAAAAGATGCTGTGGTGATTTTTATTTGGAATTGTGTTAAGTCTGTAAATCAGTTTGGGTAGGATAGACTTCCTAATGATGTGTAGCCTTCCTCTCCATGAACAGGGAATATTCTTCCATTTATTTAGGTCTTCTTTGATTTCCTTTAACAGTGTTGTCCAGTTTTCTGGTGCAAATCATTTACATCTTTAGTTAAATTTACTCTTAGGTATTTGATTCTTTTAGTTGCTATTGTAAATGGGAATTTTCCCCTTGATTTCAACCTCAGATTGCTCATTATTGATGTGCAGAAATGCTACTGATTTTTGCTCTTTGATCTTATAACCTGCCACTTTACTGAACTCATTTATAAGCTCTAGAAGCTTTGTTGTAGATTTCTCAGGGCTTTTGATGTATAGAATTATGTAATTGACAAATAGTGACATTTTTACTTCTTCCTTTCCAATTTGGATGCCTTTTATATCCTTTTCTTGCTTCTGTGCTCAAACAAGTACTTCTAACACAATATAAATACGAGGTGGCAGAGGACATCCTTGTCTTGTTCCAGATCTTAGAGGGAAACTCTTTAGGGTTTCACCATTGTAAATGATGTTATCTGTGGGTCTTTCATTTATACCCTTTATCATGTTAAGGAATTTTCCTTCTATTTCTATCTTTTGAAGTGTTTTTTATCAGGAAAGGGTGCTGTATTTTGTCAAATGCTTTTACAGCGTCTACAGAGATGATAATGTGATTTTTTCCTTTCAATCCATTTATGTGGTGTATTACATCATTTGATTTTCTTGTGTTGAACCATCTTTTCATACCTGCAATGAAACACACTTGGTCATGGTGTATAATTTGTTTGATGTGTGGTTGAATATGATGAACAAGTATTTTTTTGAGGAATTTAGTGTCTAGTTTCATTAGAGATTGGTCTATAGTTTTCCTTTCCTGTAGCATCTTTGTTTGGCTTTGATTTTAGACTGATGTTGACATCATAGAATGAGTTAGGCAATGTTCCCTCCACTTCAGTTTTTGGAAAAGTTTAAGCAGGATTAGTGTTAGTTCTTTCCAGAATGTTTGGTAGAATTCACCTGTGAAATTGTCTGGTCATGGGCTCTTCTTAGTTGGGATGTTTTTGATGACTAATTCTATCTTGTTACATGTGATTGGTCTGTTGAGTTCATCAATATCTTCTTTCATCAATGTTAGCTGCTTGTGTGTTTTTGGGAATCTGCCCATTTCCTCTAAATTATCCATTATGTTGGCATACACTTTTTCAAAATATCCTTTTATGATACTCTTTATTTCTGTGGGGTTAGTGGTGATATGCCCTTCCTTGTTTCCTATTTTATGTATTTCCATCTTTTTTTCTTTGTTAGTCTAGCTAAGGGTTTGTGAATTTTATTAATCTTCTCAAAGAAACATATCTTTGTTTTATTTTTTCTAGTGCTTTCTTATTTTCAATTTCATTTCTAATTTTTGTTTATACCTTCTTTCTATTTGTTGTGGGTTTAGTTTGTTGCTCTTTTTCTAATTCCTCCAGGTGTGTAGTAGGTTTTTGGTTTTAGCTTTTTCTTCTTTTATAATGTAGGCATTTAGGGCTATGAATTTCCCTCTCAGCACAGCTTTTGCTGAATCACATACAATTTGATATGTTGTATGTCACTTTCATTTGTTTTAAGGTAGTTACTGATTTCTTTTGCAGTTTCCTCCTTGACCCATGAGTTTGTTGTTTAAATTCCATATCTTTGTGCCTAATCTGTTTCTCTGCTCTTTAACTGATTTCCAGCTTCATTCCATTTTGACCAGAGAAATTAATTTATAATTTCAATCTTTCTGAATTTAGTGAGAATTTTTTATGACTTAGCATGTAGTCTATCCTTGAAAATGATCCATGTACAATCAAGAAGAAAGAATATTCTGCTGTATTTTGGGTGTAATGCTCTGTATATGTCTATTAGGTCAAGATCCTCTCATGTATTATTGAAGGTCTTTGTTTCTTTATTGATCCTCTTTCTAGATGTTCTGTCTTATGGTGATAATATTAAATTCCCCCACTATAATTGTAGAGGCATCTATTTTCCAATGTTTGCCTTATGTATTTTGAGGTGCCCTGGTTAGGTGAAAAATGTTTATGATTGTTCTTTTATAAATATATAGTGTTCTTCTTTGTCTCTTAGAATAGTTTTACAATTAAATTATTTTTGTCCAATATTACTATACCTACTCCTGAACTTTTCTGATTATTGTCTATATGTAAAATTGTTTCCGACCATTCACTTTCAACCATATAGACAGCATATAGATGTGTCACATTTCCTTATACATTCTGCTAATCTGTGTCTCTTAATTGGAGAGTTTAATCCATTAACATTCAGTGTTATTTCTGTCAAAGAATTACCTACATTTGCTGAATTCCTTTAGGCTTATTATGCCATATGTTGTTTTTATTTCTCTTTTTATCTTTTTTGTTGTTATTACACTCTCTTCCAACTCTCTCCCATGTTTTTTCCTTTCAACCTACACAACTTCCTTTAGTATTTCTTGAAGGGCAGGTTTCTTATCAATAAACTCTCTTAATTTCTGTTTATCTGTGAATATTCCAAATTATACCTCATTTTTGAATGCCAGCTTTGCTTGATAGAGAATTCTTGACTGTAAGTTTTCTTTTAGCACCTCAAGTATGTCACACCATTGCCTTCTTGCCTCCATGCTTTCAGATGAGAAATCAGCACCTAATCATATTGAGCTTTGCTTGTATGTAATAGATGTATTTTCTCTTGCTGCTTTCAACATTCTCTCTTCATCTTGAGAATTGGACAACTTGACAAGTATATGTCTTAGAGTAGGCCTTTTAGGATTTATGTTTTGGGGGTGTGCTGCATTTCCTGGACATGTATATCTATGTCCCACAGTAGAGTTGGCACATTTTTGGCCATTATTTCCTTCAATACTCCTTCTGCCCCCTTTCACTTCTCTTCTCCCTCTATTATGCCTATAATGCATATGTTTATACATTTTGTGTTGTCATTCAAATCCCTAAGTCTCTGCTGGATTTTTTTTCTTTTTATCGATCTGTTCTACTATCTTTCTGATTTCATTTGTACAGTCTTTCATATCATTGATTCTTTTCTCTGACTGTTTAAATCTGCTATTATGTGCTTCCAGTGTATTTTTGATTTATTGGCATTGTGCCATTCATCACATCAGGTCCATTATCTTTTTATATATGTTTATAGCTTCTTCAGTATATTCCTTCTGTGTCCTCTTAGTATCCTTGATCTCTTCCTTGACTTTGTTAAGTTGATTAATAATATGAATATGTTTATCTTGATGGACTTATTTGGTTGGTTAGCTTCTCTTTCTACTCTAGGGTTTTATTTTGTTGCTTCTCTATGTGTAGTAAAGTTAATTTTTGATACTTGGTACCTCTTATTATACATCTTTGCAGTTGTCTGTGTTTCCATGGAAAAAAAATTATGACCAGAGAAAAAGAAAGGATAAGAAGAAATAAAGTATAACAGTAATAAATATACAAAAAAAGATAGAAGAGGAACTATGAAAGAACTAGAAAACTAAGTAATATGAGTAAAAAATCAAAACAAAACAAAAAAACCAACACAAAGGAATAAGAATAAAAAAGGTGGAATAGAAAAAATAAAACAGGAAGCAAAATAGAGATAAAAATACAATGAATTGAAACTCTGGACAGATGAGAAGAGAATAGAAGGAAAGAAAAATATTTAAAGAGGAGAGAAAGAGAAAAAGAAAAAATGAAGACCGAACAAGTGGTAAATGAAAGAAAAGAACAGAAGTCAGAAGACAGAAAAATGAAGGAAAGAAGAGCAATAAAATAAATAAAAGTAAAAAAAGGAAACAAAAAAGCAAAACAACAAACAAAGAAACAATACAGTAACAAAGAAACAAACAATAGTAAAGAAACAACCCAGCAAAAACAGCCTTCCCTGTTATGCCCCTAGGGAACTTATCAGGCTGCTGATGCTCATCAATTAATCACCATGCAGCCTGCCCTCCATAGATGATGTATCCAATTTTAGAGAATAAAATAATGGAAAAAGAAAAGAAAAAAATCCAAAAAACTGTAAAACACAACGGTAGAAATTCATTCCATAAGTTCCCTATCACCAGGTGCTAGCTGTGTGCCTAATCACTCCCTGGATCCCTTCTTTTAGGAGGTATCTGGCCTCTAACCATTGACCTTCTACATACAAGGCAAGAATTTCCCCATTGTACTATAGACTAAATAGGCTTTTTAAAGCTTATTGGGCTCTTCCTGTCCCCATTTCCCTTAGGGGAGTTGGACTTCTAACAGTTTTCAGGGTCCAGGATAGTTAGGTGCCTGCTTCTGTCCACTTCATGAACAAGTTCCACTCTCATAGGCTGTTTGGGTGTGACAGCCTGCCTGAGCAGGTTTCCTCCTCCCCTCTTCCCAGGGCCACCTCAGTGCTGGCTGGTATTCTCCCTAAGATTCAGAGGGGCCTCAGGTGGACAAACCCACAGAAAGGAAACCATTTTCCACCATTCACCAGACCTTCTTCTTCCCAGGGAATTCTTCCTCCAAATCAGCTGGCTGGTAAAAACCAGGGGATCCATTGAGGCTTATCTGCCCACCATATCCAGCCACAGAGGTGAATAACTCACAGTTCTCCCTAGAGCTCTTTATCTCTTTGTCCAGCTCCTTCCAGAATGATGTCCTTCAGCCTCCTGTACTGTGGATTCCCAAAACAGCCACTCAGGTAAGATTTTGCCACTTCTCTGTCATTTTTTGTGAAAGAGCTTAGTAGTTCCTACCTACATTGATGCCATTTTCCTGGAACTGGTAATATAAAGTCTGAAACTGAGAATCTTCCAACTTCCTTCTTCCTTTTTAAGGTGTTTTTAGTTATTCAGGTCCCTTCCCTTCCAAATAAATTTGATAACTGGGTTTTCCCTTTCTTTAACAAAGGCTGTTGGGATTTTTATTGAGATTGCATTGACTCTGATTATCAATTTCGGTAGAGTTGACATCTCATTGATATTAGATCTTCCCATCCATGAACATGGAATGTTCTTCCATTTATTTAAGTCTTCATTGATTTCTTTTAGCAGTACATTTTATTTTCCTGAATACAACTGAAAAATATGGACTGCTTCCTGTATTTTCATGTCATCCTTGCGTAAAGGCCATGCTAACCTTTTCTGTGTTGTTTCAGTTTAATTTGTGTGCTGCTGAAAAGACCACTAGGTCTTAGAACTTTGTCTCTTCTTTTTAAATATGAGCATTTATTCTATAAATTTCCGTCTAAGCACTGCCTTCACTGCAGTTCCTGCGTCTTGATACGTTGTATTTTTATTTTTCATTTGTCTTCAAGTATTTATCAATTTCCTTTGCAATTTCTTCTTTGACCCTTTGGATGTTTAAGAGAGTGTTATTTACCTTCTATATATTCATGGATTTTCCCATTCTCTGCCAGTTTTTTATTTCCCACTTCATTCCATTAGGGTCAGAGAGGATGCTTCATAGATTTTGGTC
Organism: Dasypus novemcinctus; assembly: GCF_030445035.2. Lineage (NCBI taxonomy): Eukaryota > Metazoa > Chordata > Mammalia > Cingulata > Dasypodidae > Dasypus > Dasypus novemcinctus. The sequence goes on along the minus strand of NC_080683.1, from coordinate 39,742,245 downwards.
TTTCTAAATTATTTAGAAGAGTTTTGTGACCCAACATGTGGTCTATTCTGAAGAATGATCCATGAACACTTGAGAAGAATGTATAACTTGCTTTTGGGGTATAGTGTTTTGCATATGCATGTTAGGGCTTGTTCATTTATCATATTATTCAAGTGCCCTGTTTCCTTATTGATCTTCTGTCTGGATATTCTATGTATTGTTGAGAGTAGCATATTGAGCTATTATTGTCGAGGTGTTTATTTCTCCCTTTGGTTTTGCCAGTGTTTGCCTCAGGTATCTTGGGGCATCATAGATTGGTGGATAAATATTTATGATTTTTATTTCTTCTTGTTGGATTGCCCTTTTTATTAATATACAGTGTCCTTCTTTGTCTCATAACAGCTTTTGACTTAAAGTCCATTTTGACCTATATTAGTACAACTACCCAATGCTCTTGCATGGAATATCTTTTTCTGTCCTTTCACTTTCAACCTATTTGTGTTTTGGGGTCTAAGGTGAGTCTCTTGTAGATAACATAGATTTGAAACATGCTTTTTTATTCATTCTGCCAACCTGTGTCTTTTGATTGGGGAGTTTAATCCATTAACATTCTGTGTTATTCATGTAATGGCAGTACTTAACCCAGTCATTTTGTTCTTTGGTTTTTATATCTCATATCTTTCTTTGTTTTGGTCTTTCTTTACCTTTATTGCAACCTCCTTTTCTGAATAGTTGATTTTTGTGATGTATCTGTCCGATCCCTATCTCATTTCTATTTCTTCATAATTTTAAAATATACTTTTTGTGGTTACCCAAGGGTTTGTATTATAAAATTTACATATATAACCTACTAATTTGAAGTTACCAATTTATCTTAAATAGAATGCATGTTCTCTGCTCCCATATCTCTCTGTCTCACCATTTTATGTCCTTTTTGCCTCACTTTATATTTTGCCAGTCCTTTATCAGGAAATATTATTTTCTTTCTTCAATTGTATTCTGATTCTTATATGACTTAAAGAGTAGAGCTGTATATTGAGGATATAGTAACTATTGGGTTTTGCATTTACACTTTTATTTATCTTTACTGAAGATCTTCATTTCTCATACTCTCCAAAGGCACTCTCCTCTCACTACCTTTCAATCTGCAGAACTCCCTTTAGTAATTCTTGTGGAGTCCAGAATTTCATTAATGAATTATCTCAGTTTCTGTTTATTTGTTAATATATTAAACTTGCCCTAGTTTTTTTTTTAAACAAATCAATATTATTGATGCATATTAAGGAAGCATAAAAACATCTAAAGTATACAATCAATGGTATTTGGTATAATCACATAGCTGTGCATTCATCACTTCAATCATTTTTGGGTATTTTCATTATTCCAGTAACAATAATAATAAAACAAAAACCCTCAAAAACAAAAAACAAAATTCACCACGTCTCAAACTCCCCATGCTTCCCCTGCCGTAAATGACTGCTGTTCTGTTTACTTCACTCTAGTATATTGGTACTTATATTTTGTAAAAAGTCTTATAAGTGCAATATACATATTTTACATGGAGTTTCATATATACAGTACCATGTGCATTTTGGGACTTTCCATCTAGGAATATACCAGACCTTAGACTTATCTTTACAACTACTGTCATTCCTATAGAATAGCTCTGCTAGATACAACACTATGATGTGCTTTCCCCATGTATATTGGTACTTATATTTTGTAAAAAGTCTTATAAGTGCAATATACTATTTTACATGGAGTTTCATATATACAGTACCATGTGCATTTTGGGACTTTCCATCTAGGAATATACCAGACCTTAGACTTACCTTTACAACTACTGTCATTCCTATAGAATAGCTCTGCTAGATAAAACACTATGATGTGCTTTCCCCATTTCTATTAATTTGCAAAGATTTACAACCAGTATTTTTGCAAGTTCTGCACAGATTAAACCTCAGCTTTCCATTCTCTACCTTCATTCTATTTTCTGTTGACCTATATTCTAATTATTAACTTCATGAGTTTATATATTTCATTCATAATAGCACAATCATACAGTATTTGTCCTTTGTGTCTGCCTTGCTTCACTCAACATAATGTGGGCCAGGTTCATCCATGTTGTCATATGCATAATGATTTAATTTGTTATTCCTGCTGCATAATATTTGATCATGTGTATACACCATAATGTGTTTATCCATTCATCAGTTGGTGGACACCAGGTGTGTTTCCAACTTTTGACAATGTGCATAACACCACTATGAACATCGTTGTGCACATGTCTATTCATATCACTGCTCTCAGGTCTTCTGGGTATATACCTAGTAAAGATATTGCTAGGTCACATGCCATACAGTCCTCCACAGTGACTGTAAAATTCTATGTTCTGACCAACTGTGAATAACTATCCCTATCTCTCTACAACCTCTCCAAAATTTAGTTTTCTGACTTCTTACTAGTGGCCAGTCTAATAGGTGGGAAATGATATCTCATCGTAGTTTTGATTTGCATTCCCTATACACTAGTGATGTTGAACATTTTATCATGTGTTTTTTCGCCATTTGTATTTCTGCTCCGGACAGTTGTCTTTTGCCGTTTTGTAATACGGTAGATTGTTTTTTAGTTGTTGAGTTGATTTATCTCTTCGTATATCATGGATTTTAAAATCTTACCAGATTTGTGATTACCAAATATTTTCTCCCATTGCATCAGCTGCCTTTACATCCTTTTGACAAAGTCCTTTGTGGTACAAAAGTGTTTAATTTTGAGGGGGTCCCATTATCCCTTTTTTCTTTTGTTGCTTGTGCTCTGGGTGTAAGGTTTAAGAAACTACCACCTACCACAAGATGTTGAAGATGTTTTCCTATGTTTTCTTCTAGGAATTTTAGGGTTGTTGCTTTTACATCTAGTTCCTGGATCCATTTTGAGTTAATTTTTTATTGAAGTGTGAGATAGGGAATTTCTTTCTTTCGGGTATGGCTGTCCAGTTCTCCCCACACCATTTGTTGAATAGACTCTTCTGGCCCGGCTGAGAGGGCTTGACAGCCTTGTAAAAAATCACTTGATGGAAGATGTGAGGGCCTATTTCTAAGTTCTCTAATTTTGTTCCATTGGTCAATTTGTCTTTTTGACAGTACCATGCTATTTTTTGTACTGTAGCTAAGTAATATGTCAGAAAGTGAGAATCCTTCAACTTTGTTTTTCTTTTTAAAGATTTTTTTGGCTATTTGAGGTGACTGACCCTTCCAAATAAATTTGATAATAAACTTTTCCATTTCTGCAAACAGGTTCTTGGGATTTTTATCAGAATTACACTGAATCTCTAAATCATTTTGGGTGCAATTGACATCTTAACAATATTTAATCTTCCAATCCATGAATGTGGAATGTCTTCCATTTATTTGTCTTCTTTGGTTTCTTTTAGCAATGTTTTGTTGTTTTCTCAAAACAGGACCTTTATGTCCTCGGTTAGGATTATTCCTAAATTTTTTATTGCTTTATTTGCTTTTCTAAATGGAATTTTAATTTCCATTTCCTACTCAGATTGCACATCAGTAATGTATAGAAATGCTATTGATTTTTGCTTACTAATCTTACATCTCACCACTTTGCTGAACTTGTCTATTAGTTTCAGAAGTTTTGCTGTGGATTTTTAAAGGAATTTCTAGATATAGGATCATATCACCAGTGAATAGTGCAAGTTTTACTTCTTCCTTTCTTATTTGGGTGCTTTTCATTTCTTTATCTAGCCTAATTGCACTAGCTAGAAATTCTAGCACAATATTGAATAACAATGGTGACACTGGGCCTCCTTTTTCTTGTTCCTGATCTCAATGCTACCTGTAGGTTTTTCTTATATGATCTTTACCATACTAAGAAAGCATTCTTCTATTCCTATCTTTTGGAGTTTTTTTTTTTTTAATCAAGAAATTGTGCTATATTTTGTCAAATGCCTTTTCTGCATCAACTGAGGATCAGGTGACTTTTTCTTCTTCAGTTTATAAATGTGGTTTATTACACTAATTGATTTTTTTTGTGTTGAACCACCTTCCCATACCTGGGATAAAGTCCATCTAATTGTGGTGTATAATACTTTTAATGTGCTTTTAGATTCTGTTTGCAAGTATTTTGTTGTGGATTTTCACATCTAAATTCATTAGAGATACTGGTCTGTAATTTTTTCTTGTAGTATCTTTATCTGGTTTTGGTATTAGGGTTATGTTGGTTTCAATTAATGAGCTTGGTAACATTCTTTCCTGTTCAATTTTTTGGAAGAGCCTGAGCAAGATTGGAATTAGATTGTCTTTGAATGATGGTTAGAATTCATCTGTGAAACCACCTGGTCCCAGGCTTTTCATCTTTGGGAGGTTTTTGATGACTGTTTCAATCTCTTCCGTTGTGATTGGTTTGCTGAGGTCTTCATTTCTTCTAATCATTTCAGGTGGTTTGTGTTCTAGAAATCTGTCCATCTACTCAACATTGTATAGTTGTTTTGTCATATAGTTCTTCATAGTGTCCTCTTATGATCTCTCTTATTTCTGTGGGATCAGAGGTAATGTCCCCCTTCCCATTTCTGATTTTTTAAACTTGCATTTCTCTCTTTTTTCTTTCTCAGTCTAGCTAAGGGTTTGTCAATTTTGTTAATCTTGTCAAAATCAACTTCTGGTTTTGTTGATGCTATTATTTTTGTTCTTGATTTCATTTATTTGCTCTGACTTTACCATTTCTTTCCTTCAGTAAGGTTTGGGATTAGTTATGAGTTCTTTTTCTAGGTCCTTCAGATGTGCAGTTAGATCCTCAATTTTAGCTTTTTCCTTTTTAAATGTAAGCATTTATGACTAAAAATTTCCCTCTCTACATTGCCTTTGTGGCATCCCATAGGTTTTGATATGTTGTGTTTTCTATTTCATTCAGCCAAGACATTTTCTGAATTCTCTTCCACTTTCTTCTTTGACCCACTTATTATTAGAGTGTCATTTAATCTCCATATATTTATGAATTTTCCCTTTTTCCTTCCACTATTGATTTCCAGCTCCATTCCACTATGATCAGAGAATGTGTTTTGTATGATTGCAATCTGTTTAAATTTATGGAGTCGTGTTTTGTGACCCACCATATGGTCTATCCTGGAGAAGGATCCGTAAGCACTTGAAAAGAATGTATCAACTACTGTTTTGGGGTACAATGCTTTATAGGTGTCTGTTAGGTCTAGTTCATTTATCATATTATTCAAGCTCTCTGTTTCTTTATTCTCTGTCCAGATCTTCTATCTAATATTGAGAGTGGCATATTGAAGTCTCCAACTATTATTGTAGAGAAATCTATTGTTCTCTTTGTTTTGCTGGTGTGTACCTCATGTGTCTTTGGGCACTCATTTTAGGTGAATACATATTTAATATAGTTATTTCTTCTTTGTGAGTTCCCTTTTATTGATATATAATGACTTCTTCACCCCTCATAACAGTTTTGCATTTAAAATCTATTTTGTTTGATATCAGTATCATTACTCCAGCTCTTTTGAAGCTACAATTTGCATGGAAAATCTTTTTCCAACCTTTCGTTTTTAACTGGATTGTATCCTTATGTCTGAGCTGAGTCTCTTGTAGAACATGTAGATGGTTGATTTTAAAAAATACATTCTATCAGTCAATGCCTTTTGATTGCAGAGTTCAAGCCATTTACACTTAATTTATTACTGTAAAGTCTTTACATACTTCATCCATTTTCACTTTTGACTTTCTGTTGTTATATCATACTATTGTCTGTCTTTATACTGCTTAATTTATGCTTCTTAATAATCATTTCTACAGCCTTCTTAAAGTCCCTTGCCCCTGTTTTTCTTTTTAGACTGCAATACTCCCTTTAGAATCTCTTGTAATTCTGGTCTTTTGGTAACATTTTCTATCAGTTTCATTTGTCTGTGAAGACTGAATTCACCCTTATTTCTGAAGGAAAGTTTTGCCAGATTCACAATTCTTGACTGCAAGTTTTTCTCTTTCAGTATCTTAACTACATTATTCTTGTCTCCATGGTTTCCAATGAGAGGTTGGCGTTCAGTCTTATTAATGTTCTCTTGTATGTGATGCTTTGTTTTTCAATTGCTGCTTTCATAATCCTCTCTTTATCTCTGATATTTGTCATTCTGAATAGTAGGTGTCTTGGTGTATGTCTATTCAGATTTGTTCAGTTTGGGGTGCATTGTCCTTCTTGGATACTGATATTTATGTCTTCCTGAAGTCTTGGGACATTTTGTTTTTTTCCTGGTATGGCTTTTAATTTTTTTGCTTATGTCTAGACATCTAAATATGTTGGAGAATTGCTGTGATGACCAATTTCCCTCTCTTTCCAATGTTTCTTTTTTTTTTATTGCTCTTCTTTGACATTTGGTCTAACTTATTCCAAAATTTTAGATTTCCCAGCTTATGCTGTTAATATTGGGCCAGGGACTCACTAAGAGGCATAGATATTTTTCCCCCAGGAGCCTTGGTTAAGAGAGACCTTTAAAAGTAGTTTTTCTCCATGAAGCTTCCAGACTGACCAGGGGATGGTGCACACCTGCTCACCTTTCCATGGAGTCTTTCTTCTAATCATTGCTTTCATGTGTTTTGGTCTGGCCCAAGCCAAAATTTAAATTTAAAGCAGGCTCTTCTGGCCAAATTCACTGAAGAGAAACTCCCTGACCCACCACCCCACTTTCCTTGTAACAGCTTCAGGGAGGAAGATGCCTGTTCCCTCTCAGTCAGCTGCAGTGAGCCAGTGGTTTTGCCCCAGCTTAACTTTTGGGATGGGGGAGGGCAGCCCTTCTTGGCCACCACAGGGTTTGGTAAGTTATGTTTGTTGTTCCTGGTGTTCGCTCTGTCTCTCACTCTCCTGGGAGTGATATAGCACTGTCCTGGTCTGCTGACACCCAAAACAGTTCCCTCAGATAACTTTTGGCCCTTCCTCCATTGTTTTGGTGAAAAAGTTGAACTTGTTTGCCTACTCCTACACCATCTTCCCAGAATTTCCCTTGCCCTCATTGTTGAAGGACACTTTTGCTGGATAAAGAATTTTTGGCTGGCTGTTTTTTGCTTTCAGCACCTTAAATGTATTATCTACTGCCTTCTCACCTCTGTGGATTCTGATGGAAAATTGGCACTTAACCTAATTGAGGATTCCTTGTATGTGACTGTGGCAGTTTGATATTATTTATGAATTCCAAAAAGAGATATTTGATTTTGTTTGTAAACAGTTTGTTCTTCTGTGCTTGATAACCCTTTAATTGTATTAGATTCAGCTGAGATGTCTGATTAAATTATGCTAAGATTAGGTCTTTGATTCTAACATGTCATTAGAGTATGACTCCATGTTAAGTCCCAGCCCCTTTGGGCTGATAAAACAGACTTTCACATGGAAGTAGACACACAGAGAAGAACACAGAGAAAGAGAGACAGCTCATTAGACATGGCAGAAGCCCCAGGAAGAGAGATGAGTCTGATAATCTACAGCTGATCTTGCAAAGAGAACAGAGCAGCTGAACTCAGAAAGAACCTCGAGCCTGAGGTAGAGACATAAGCTTTATGCCAGCCTACAGATGAGATTGAAAGAAGCTGGGCCCACAGAGCCTTAAGAGGAAGAATGAAGGCTGAACCCTTGCAGACATTGCCCATTATCTTGCTTCACAGGTGAGTGAGAAAGTACCTCTTATGGTTCTTTGATTTGGACTCTTTAGAGCCTTGTAAGCTTCTAACCCAAATAAATCCCCTTAATAAACCCTACATAGTTCTGGTACTTTGCATCAGCACCCCTTCTAGTTAACTAATATAGTGCCCAATCAATGCTCTTTTGCTGCTTTCAGAATTCTGTCTTTATCTTTGGCATTTGAGATTGTGATTAGTATGAGCCTTCAAGTAAGTCTAATAAGGTATATACTGTTTCAAGCATGTTGCACTTCTTGGACATGTATATTTTTGTCTTTCATAAGATTTGGGAAATTTTTGGCCATTATTTCCTCAAATATTCTTTCTGTCCCTTTCCTTTCTCTTCTTCTGGGACATTCATGACACATATGTTCATTTTGTCACTCAATTCATTAAGACACTGCTCAATTTTTCCATTTGTTTTCTGTCTGTTCTTCTGATTGTATCTTTTCAATTTTCCTGTCTTTTAGATCACTGATTATTTCTTCTGCCTGTTCAAATTTGCTGTTGTATGCCTCTAGTTTATTTTTTGGCAGTATTAATTTTTTTGTCTTTATTTTTTTAATATTACATTAAAAATATGAGGTCCCCATATACTCCCCACCCCCCTCACCCCACTCCTCCCATAATATCCCCATGATTTGTTTTGTGATTTTCATACTTTCAAATTCTTCTTTACACACGTACATTGTCTTCCTAATATTATCTATCTCTTTATGCCTATTTTCCTTCTCCTTGAATTGATTTAAGAGATTTGTGTGAACATCTTTGATTATTTCTTCCAATGTGACTCTCCTGTGAAGTTTTAGTTTTTTCCCTTTCCTGGGCCACGTCTTCCTGTTTTTTATATGATTTGTAATTTTTTTGTTCATATCTAGACATCTGTTTATCTTGATGTGTTAACTCAGAAGTCCATCTCTTCCTGTCATCTAAGGTTTTATTGTTGATTGACGTTGTGTTAAGTTTCTTCCTTGACACTTGTTCTGACTTATTCTAGATCTTTAGAATAGCCTGTTTATAACTCTTCAGATTTTCTCAGCTGTACTTCATCTGATTCTTGCTTTGGATATGCAGTTCAATTTTTAACTGCACATTTTGTGCAATTGTTTCACCTCCAGGAGAGACCTTCCTTTCCCCTGTTTTGTTTTGTTTTTTTCCTACTCTGGGAATCTTGATCTGTTGTGTTTGTTTTTGTGCAGACTTTTCTTTCAAGCTCCTATAATTTGTTTAAATGTCCTCCTTCAGTCAGTGCTATGTTTTCCTTACACTTTTCAGTTCTGGAAATTCTTTTATCTTACAGCAGTTCAATTGAACACCCCTTCCTTTTTTTTTTTTTCCCTGTGACACATTTTTGCTTATGGTTTCTTCCCCATTAGGGCATCCCACCCTGAGGAGCCAGATGGGGTCAAGTCAGAAATGTGGGGCACTTCAGAAAAGTCCATACTGCTGTTAGGTACCCTCTGACTGAAGCTGGATTCGTAAGGGCACAAAGTTCTTATCAGCCTGTTAATTGTGATCGCTCTCTTTCTCCCTTTTCTCTCCCTGGGGGCCCTTTTGGCACAGCACTTCTCCTCAGTGACTTTTCTTCTGCCTTAGGTCTCTCCCAACTTAGGTCCCTGTGCCTGGATATGCTTAGAGTTCTATCTCATTACTTTAGTGATTTCTCTAGTCTCAGTTTGCTGTGGGATAGGCCCAGGCTATGCTGCCTCTTTGTGACTTGCACTGTGCAGGACTGAGTGAGGAGAAGAATGGAACTGACTGGCATATGGAATGGAATCCCCCTCCTGAGATTTTTCTGTATCTTGGACTCAGCAATTGTGGAGTCCTCTAGTCTACTCTCCTCCAGGATTCTAAGAAAGTGAAATTTGTCCTTTTCTCTGACAAATCTCTGTGGAGGGTTTCTCAAGGAGACCTTATAGAACCATATCATTGATGCCATTCTTTTTCCCTTTCTTGATAATTTCATTCAATGCATGAAAGTTTATAATTTTCATCCAATTTATCTATTGTTTCTTTTTCTGTTCATTTTTTTGGTCACATCTAAGAATCCATTGCCAAATCCTAGGTCATGAAGATCTGTTCCTATATTATCTAACATTTTAACAGTTTTACCTCTTATTCTTAGCCCTTTGATCCCTTTGGAGTTGATTTTTGGATAGTGTGTGTAGGGGTGTAATTTCCTTCATCTACATGTGAATATTCAGTTTTCTCTTTTGGAGTTGATTTTGTATACTGTGTGAGGAAGGGGTGTAATTTCATTCATCCACATGTGAATATCCAGTTTTCTCAACACCATTTGTTGAAGAGAATATTCTTTCCCCAGTGCATATACTTAGCACCCTTGTCAAAAATCAATTGGCCATATATGTGTAGGTCTATTTCTGGACTTTTAATTATGTTCCACTGATTTATTTGTCTATTTTTGTGCAGTAACACACTGTTTTGATTACTGTCACTTTGTAATGCAATTTGCAATTGGGAAGTGTGAGTCTGCCAACCCTGTTCTTTTTCAAGATTGTTTTTGCTATTCAGGGTCTCTTGCAATTTGCATATATAGCTGAGGATGGGTTTTTCCATTTCTGCCATCTATGTGTTTATTTAGATATTCTTTAACTTCTTTCAGCAATATTTTGTAGTTTTCAGTATAAAGGTGTTTTGTATCCTTGTTTAATATTCCTAGATAGTTTATTATTTTAGATGCTATTGTAAATGAAATAGTCATCTTAATTTCTTGTTTGGGTTGTCCATTTCTAGTGTATAGGTCCAAGTTGATCTCATATCTTATCATTTTGCTGAATTTATTTACTAGGTCTAATAGTCTAGTGGTTTTCTTGACTCATTTTTGTTTTCTCTATATAAGATCATATTGTCAGCAAAGAGGTAGCTTTACTTTTTCCTTTCCAATTTGTATATGCATTATTTCTTTTTCTTGTTTAATTGCTCTGGAAACAACTTTTTTTAATAATATTTTTCCATTAAAGTTAATAGATCACAAGGAAAGTTACCTTGAAGAACATAAAAATAAAAACAAAAAACCTAAGAGGTTCCCATATAACCCATTCCCCCCTACCTCATCATTTTTGCAAATTGTACATTTTGAAGATATATACCTCACAAAAAATTACATTAAAAAATATGAGGTTCCCGTATACCCCCCCACCCCCCTCCCCATTCCTCCCACACCAACAACCTCCCCATCATTGTGGCACACTCATTGCACTTGGTGAACACATTTTGGGGCACTGCTGCACTACACAGATAATAGTTCACCCTGTAGTTCACACTCTCCCCCAGTACATTCAGTGGGTTATGGCAGGATATAGAAAGTCCAGCTTCTGACCCTACAATATCATTTAGGACAACTCAAAATCCCCCAAATGCTCCCACATCACATCTCTTTTTCCCTTTCCCTATCCTCAGCAACTACTGTGGCCAATTTCTCCACCTCAGTGCTAAAATTTCTTCTATTACTAGTCACAATAGTTTTATAGTAGAGTATCAGTAAGTCCACTCTAGACCAGTTTTTATTCCTCCGTTCTGTGGACCCTGGGATGGTGATGTCCTCTCCACCTCTAGGTTAAGAGGGGGCTTAGATTCTACATGGATGATGGATGCAATTCCTCTGCTTGTAGTTATAGGCACTCTTGTTTCCCTGGTGTGGTGGTTGACCGTCTTCATCTCCCTGTTAGCTGGCCTGGGTAAAACCAACAAACCAGAGAGTAGGAGTCACCACTCTGCTGAGGCTCAGGCCCCAGCTGGCATATGGGCAGTACAGAGATTCAAGTCTCCTAAGTATGCACCATCCCTAGTGCCAGCCACAGGCTTAGTAAAAGTGTCAGAAAAGGCATGTGTAGAAAAGTCACATCTGAGTCCAGCTCCATCACACTCAGGAGCACAAATTCCAAAGTAGGACCCTCTGACATGGTTCAGAACTTCAAATCGATCTGTTATGACCATATACTCTGTGGATCTCCTTAGCCTTCAGGAGAACCAGTATCTAGGGTTGTATTTAGTTTGGCTTTTTCTGTGGTCCTGTTGAGGTGTGCATAAGTGTGACCCCTCTGATGACCTCCTGGATCATTTTGGAAGACTCTTAGCCATATAAACTCATTTGTTTTTGCCATTTCCCCTCTTATTCAAGGTAAAAAAGCAGTTTTTAACACTTGATCCAACATGTAGGTCGAGATATTCTGCTGGTCTGAGTTGACCCTTTTATTCGAGGTCTCTTTCTAGTTGCTTCACCAGTTAGTGGATGGTAGTAATCCCTTGGTGCAGAAATGCTCATTCCCAGGAGTCATGTCCCACACTGAGGGGAAGGTAATGCATTTATATGCTGTTTGGCTTAGAGAGTGGCCACATTTTAGCAACATGGAGGCTGTCAGCAGGTAACACTTAGGCAACCTGCAGCTCTAGGCCTAGTTGAAATTTCAGAAACACAGGCTCCTAAGTATAGTCGTCAATATCAATGGGGTCATTATTGGACCATGCTTCCTTGTTGATCTTTCCCATTGCACTTGGGGGATTATTGTTGTTCCATTGGGAAATGTGTCAGAGCTCCCCTGGGTAGGAATTCAGCACTCCCTCAGTTGACATTTGTAACTGTAACTACCAAAAAAAGTACCCAACATATATCATAACACATTTATGTCTCCCATATACATGCCCAGGAGAACTCCCCGCCACCCATTTGCTCCCCATCAATAACACCCCACATCAGAGTTCCTCCCCTGTCATATTTGAATCTCTCTGTGGTCCAAAACTTCTTCAACAATGAATCCTAATATATTGCCAAATTTAATTAATAGGAAATTGAGGGTTTTAAAGTTTAGAAATATAATAAATAATCATTCAGTAATACTAAAATTAAAAAGTAAAAATAAATTGGTGTATTAATAAAATGAAAAATATTATAAATCTTTGTTTCTAATGCTTTGGCTTTCATCACTGTAATAGGTGTTGCCCTGTATGTACAGTGGCAAGGCACTTTCTTTCATTTCTTCCTCAGTGTCTACATCCTTTCTTTTTTTCTAGTTTTTAATTTTGTATTCAAAAAGTTTTAAATCACAGTAATTCACATACACAATATAGGGGACTTGCAGATATCCAACATCAAACTTTTACCCCTTTCCCCAGCATGTTCATGTTATATTTGCTGCAGCTGATGTACAGATTTTGAAGCATAGCTATCAAACATGGTTCCATTTTGGTTTACATTATTGTAGACTGTACAAATTTCTAAATTTTTAGTTTCTTTATGTTTTACATTATGGTTTATACTTTAGTTTACAGACTTTTATACACTTCAGTTGTAAGTTACCATGTCCTATATCCATCATTGCATGATCTTGTGGAGCACTTCCATTGTCCCCCAGTTGCCCTGCTTTCATCTATGCTATATCTCTCTCTCCCTCCCCTCAGGGCAACCATGACAATCAATCTTCACTACTTGAGGGACCAGATTTACAGATACTGCAATAATGCTGAGGGCTTGACATACTAGACTGCCCTAACTAATTGGAAGCCAGTGATTCTCTCAAGAAGACACAATTCCCTCTCTTTGGGAACATCAGATCTCCCAGGGATGTGGGTACACCTTCACACTCATTTTGTGGGTCTCCACCCAATGATATAACACACTATGACAAAATGAGCACTCACATACCCCCTAGAAGCTTGCCCCTGTACCAGATGTCCCCCGCCCCCCTTAAGCACCTTAAACAGGAGATCCTTTCTTATTATATTTTCTAAAGGGTTTTCTCAACAGTATAGTTTCAACCATATACCTGACATTCTCCCATATTCAACTGTTCCCTCCACCAATTCTCCCAATTTCTTGGGTCATCTGACCCATCCTCCAAACCCTAGCCCTCCTCAAGCCCACAAAACCCCACCCAAAGTTATCCTTATGCTTCCATTCTATCAATTCCCTGTACAAAAATTTACTTCCAGCTTATCATAGACTTCACCCATGTAGCTCAAAATCTTCCCCTCTCCCCCAAATTCCTTTAAGCCTATCTTCCAGTATTTAGCTCTCTGAGACAGCTTTTCCCTTCTTTTGTTTATGGATATCCAATTCTATAGGCACCATTTGTTAAAGAGGCCATTCTCTCCTAGTTGAGTGGGCTTGGTGGTCTTGTAGAATTATCAGATGACTGTATATATGAGGATCTATATCAGAACTCTCAATTCAGTTCCATTGGTCAGTGTGTCTACCCTTGTGGCAATACCATGCTCTTTTCACTACTATAGCTTTGTAGTATGTTTTGAAGTCTGGTAGTGTGATTCCTCCAGGTTCATTTTTACTTTTCAGTATTTCTTTGGCTATTCAGGGTCTCTTTCCTTTCCAAATAAATTTCATAGTTAGTTCTCTAGTTCATTAAAAAATGCTTGGTTGATTTTTATTTGGATTGCATTGAACCTGTAGATCAATTTTGGTAGGATAGACATCTTAATAATATTTAGTCTTCCTATCCATGAACAGGGAATATTCTTACACTTATTTAGGTCTTCTTTGATTTCCTTGAACAGTTTTGTGTAGTTTTCTGTGTATAAGACTTTTACATCTTTGGTAAATTTATTCCTAGGTATTTGTTTCTTTTAAAATTTACTATTGGAAATGGTATTTGTTTCTTGATTTCCTCCTCAGATTGCTCATCATTAGTGTACAGAAATGCTACTGATTTTTGTGCATTTATATTATACCCTGTGACTTTACTGAACTCATTTATTAGTTCTAGAAGCTTTGTTGTAAACTTCTCAGGGCTTTTTATGTATAGGATCATGTCATCTGCAAATAGAGAAATTTTGACTTCTTCCTTTCCTATTTGGATCCCTTTTATATCTGGTTCTTGCTTCATTGCTCAAGCAATACTTCTAACAGTGGTAAATAGAAGGGGTGATATTGGGCATCCTTGTCTTGTTCCTGATCTCAGAGGGAAAGATTTTAGGATTTCACCATTGTAAATGATGTTAGCTGTGGCTTTTTCATACATACCTTTTATCATGTTCAGAAAGTTTCCTTCTATTCCTATCGTTTGCAGTGTTTTTATCAGGAAATGGTGATGTATTTTGCCAAATGTTTTTTCTGCATCTGTAGATATAATCATGTCGTTTTTTCCCTTCAATCTGTTTATGTGGTGTATTACATTAATTGATTTTCTTATGTTGAACCATCCTTGCATACCAGGAATGAAATCCACTTGGTTGTGTTGTATAATTTGTTCAATGTGTTGTTGAATATGATCATCAAGTATTTTGTTGAGGATTTGGGCATCTAGGTTCATTAGAGAGATTGGTCTGTAATTTCCCTTTCTTGTGGTGTCTTTGTTTGGCTTTGGTATTAGGGTAATGTTGGCATCATAGAATGAGGTAAGCAATGTTCCTTTTATTTCAATTTTTGAAGGAGTTTAAGCAAGATTGGTGTTAATTCTTTCTGCAGTGTTTGGTAGAATTCACTGTGAAGCTGTCTGGCTCAGGGTTTTCTTTGTTGGGAGGTTTTTAGTGACTGATTCTATCTTTTTACTTGTGGTTGGTTTGTTGAGATCATCAGTTTTTTTTTGTCAATGTAGGCTGCTTATGTGTGTCTAGGAATTTGTCCATTTCCTCTAAATTGTCTTTCTTGTTGGAATATAGTCTTTCAAAGTATCCTTTTATGATAGTCTTTATTTCAGTGGGGTCAGTGTTGATCTTACCCTTCTCATTTCTCATTTTGTGTATTTGCATCTTCTCTCTTTTTTTCTTTGTTAGTCTAGCTAAGGAGTTGTCAATTTTATTGATATTCTCAAAGAACCAGATCTTTGTTTTGTTTATTTTTTCAAGTTCCTTTCTATTTTCTATTTCATTTAGTTCTGCTCTGATCTTTGTTATTTCCTTCTTTCTTCTTTCTTTGGATTTAGTGGTTTTTTTTTTAACTAATTCCTCCAATTGTTCAGTTAGTTCTTCAATTTTAGTTCTTCTTTTTTTGATGTGTGAATTTATGGCTATGAATTTCCCTCTCAATACAGCTTTTGCTGCATCCCAAAAGTTTGGATATGTTGTGTTATCATTTTCATTAGTTTCAAGGTAGTTATTGATTTCTTTTGAGATTTCCTCCTTGATCCACTGTTTTTCTAAGATTGTGTTGTTTAGCTTCCATTTCTTGGTGCCAAATCTGGGTCTCTGGCCCTTGCAGATTTCCAGCTTCATTTCACTGTGGTCAGAGGTATTATTTTGTATGATTTCAATGTTTCTAAATTTATCAATACTTTCTTTGTGGCCTAGCCTGTGGTCTATCTTGATAGAATGATCCATATGCACTAGAGAAAAATGTATATCCTGCTGTGTTTTGGTGTAATGTTCTCTATATATTTATTAGGTTCAGATCCTCTAATATATTGTTCAAAGTCTTTGTTTCTTTATGATTCTCTTTTACGATGTTCTGTCCAATGGTGATAGTTATGTATGTTAGATAGAATGGTTTGTTAAAGTCCCAAACTATATTTGTAGAGGCACCTCTTCCTTCACTTAGTTCTCTAGTGTTTGCCTCACATATTTGGATGCACCCTTGTTAGTGGCATAAAAGTTTATGATTGTTCTTTTTTGTTGAAAGATTATCCCTTTCACTAATATGTAGTGTCCATCTTTGTCTCTTACAACAGTGTTGCATTTAAAGTCTATTTTGTCCAATATTAATATAACTACAACTGCACTTTTTTGGTTACTGTTTGCCTGTAAGGTTGTTTTCCACCCATTCACTTTCAATCTCCTTTAATTCCTGCACCTAAGATGTGTTTCTTGCAACCATCATATAGTTGGGTCATATTTCCTTATACAATCTTCCAATCTGTTTCTTTTAACAGGTGTGCTTAATCCATTGACATTCAGTGTTATTACTTTCAAGAAATTACTTATAGTAGCCATATTTTATTTGGATTTGTGTTTATCATATGTTATTTGATTTTTTTCCTCTTTTTGTAGTTTTAGTTGTTCTTACACTCTCCTCCAACTCTGTCTCTCCTTTTTCTTTCTTTCCTCCTGCAGAATTCCTTTATGTATTTCTTGAAGAGCAGGTTTCTTGTTGGCATACTCTCTTAGTTTCTGTTTATCTGTGAATATTTTGAACTCTCCATAATTTTTGAATGCAAGCTTTGCTGAACAGAGTATTCTTAGTTGGAAATTCTTTGCTTTTAGTGCCTTGATTACGTTGTACCACTGCCTTCTTGCTCCATGGTTTCAGATGAGATCAGCACTTAATCTTATAGACCCTCCCTTGTATGTGATGGTTCTCTTTTCTCTTGCTGCTTTTAATATTTCTCTTGGTCTTGCACATTGGATAATTTGACAAGTATATATCTTGGGGTAGACCTGTTGGGATTTATCCTGTTTGAGGTGTGTTGTGCTTCCTGGACATGTACATCCATCTCCCTCAATAGATTTGGGAAGTTTTCAGCCATTATTTCCTCCAAAACCCCTTCTGTTCCTTTTCCTTTCTCTTCTCCTGGGATGCCTATAATGCATATGTTTGTGCATTTTGTGCTGTCATTCAGGTCCCTAAGTCCCTGCTGGATATTTTCTATCTTTATCAATTAATTCTACTATCTGTGTGATTTCAGATATATTTTCTTCCACATCACTAATTCTTTCCTCTGCCTCTTCAAATCTGCTGTTATTTGCTGAGGGTGTATTTTTGATTTCTTGGATTGTGCTATTGATCCCCATCATATCTGTTATCTTTTTGTGCATGATCACAATTTCTTTTGTATGTTCTCCAAGTGTTTTCTTAATATGCTTAATCTCTTCCTTCACGTCATTGAATTGGTCCATGATAGATGTTTTGAGAGCTTCAATTACTTGTTCAATGTTCTACTTCTCTTCCTGATTTTTAGTTTGTGCATAGGATTGGGCCATGTTTTCCTGATTATTGGTATGGTCTGTAGTTTTTTGTTGCTGTGTGGTCATCATTTTATCTTGTTGGGTTTATTCTGTTGATTATCTTCTTTGTCTAGTCTTGGGTTTTAATCAGTTGTTGTTTTTATGTGCATGTTAAGTCTTCTCTTTATCATTTTGTTATTCTTATTTTATTTCCTTGTTGTTTGCTATATTCCCTTGAAGGAAAATACTAGGTCCAGAGAAAGCAAAAGGGGTAAGAAAAGAAAAATATAATAGTATTTTATAGTGAATGTTAGCAGAAGAACCATGTGAGATCTAGGAGAATGGATATTGAACTCATGTAAACTATGTATAGTTATAAAAAAGTGGAGTACCTATAATGAGATAGTAAATTGAATATGGGGAGGTATATAGTATGAATTAAAAGGCCAGTGTGGTCAGGAGAGAGGGAAAAAGAAAAGAAAGGACAGTAATATAAAGAGTGAATAAATGATAGAAAACAGATGAGAGGAATTAGAGATAAAATTTCAGAAATATTAGGGGCTAAACAAAGAGAGGTAGAATGTAAGAGAAACAATAAATGATGGAGGAGAGAATGATGTAAAGGAAAGGGGATAGCATTGATAGCTAAAATCATACACACAGAAAAGAGGAAATTGAGGTGAGGAAGCACAGCAAATATGAAATGTTGCCTGCAGCTCCTAATATAAAAAAAGAAAGAAAAAAAAAGAAAAAGAAAAAGAGAAGAAAAAAAAGCAAGCAAGAAAAAGAGAAAGGAAAAACAAAGGGAGCAGTGGTGGGGTGGATAAAGAGGAAGGAAAAACAGGAAAACAAACCAACAAAAAAAGACCAGACAAGTTTTCAGGCAAGGAATCCTCTTTGCAATTGAATAAACTTCTTAAGAGTCTAGTCTTCCCCATTTCTCCCTTCTTCACTTCCCTCTCTCCCAAGTAGCAGGAAGGCTGCATGAGGGCTCCTGTAGGAAATTCAAATGGGTTACTGGTGAACCATCTCACCTCAGAAAATAATGTCTCTTAATTTCCTGAGAGAGCACCCACCCCTTGCCAGTAACCCTAAATATGCTATTGGAAGCCTATAGAGCATGTCCTACTGTCCCTGTCCCTCAGAAGTGCTACAGGGTGGCTAGTTAATTTTCTGACTCCACCTTCTCCCAGACCAAGTTTCCTATCCCAGGACATTTAGATAAATTGTGCTCTCCCAGTAGATTCACTTCCTCTCTCTTCCTAGGCTCCCCATGTCAGCTGATATGCTCCTCCAAAGTCAATAAAAAAGGGGACCAGAAAATTTAACCTGCACTCCTTGGGCTCCTCTGCGCCTCCCACCTAAACCCTCTCACTCCCAGAATTAGTCCGAGATTGGAGGGGTAGGGCAATGCTGGATTTCCAGGAGTGCTGGGCTCAGGTAACAGAGACCTGGGAGAATGTGGACTCGGGATATGTAGGTCTGTGAAACGTGGGCTGTGGGGGTTCAGGAAACACAGGTTTGGGGTTCATGCATTTGGGGAACATGGGGCTTAGAAACTTCTCCCCCACAACTGGCAGTTCTCAGTGAACACTGCAGTTCTTGGCCCTAGGAGAAAGGGATTTATCTTCCCACAGCTTCCGAGTTCAGTGTTAGAAACCCACAATTTTACCTTGAGCAATCACCAATTTTGCTGCAGTCTCTCCAGATCAATGTCCAGTCCTCCTGCCCTGCAGATCCCTGAAACAGCCAGTTCCAGCAGGACTCCCTCATCACACAGCCGGTCCTTTGTAGGAGAGATGTACTTATCAGATGCCATCTTGCTCTGCCTCTCTGGAAAGAACTTCTAATACAATATTGAATAGCAGTGGTGAAAGCAGGCATCCTTGTCACATTCCTGATATTAGAGAGAAAACTTTTATTTTTCACCATTGAGTATGATGTTAGCTGTAAGTTTTTTATAAATGGACTTTATCGTGTTGAGAAATTTCCCTTCTATTCCTACCTTTCTTTATATTTTTATTAAGAAAGGGCTCCAGATTTTGTTGAATGCCATTTCAGCATCTATTGAGATAATTACGTATTTTTGTTTCTTTCATTCTATTTAGGTAGTGTATTATATTGGTTGATTTTAATATGTTGAGCCACTCTTGCACTCTGGGAATGAACCCCACCTGGTCATAATGTATATCTTTATAATACACCATGGGATTCAGTTGGCTAGTATGTCGTTAATGATTTTTGCTTCTCTGTTTATAAGGGAAATTGGTCTGTAATTTTCTTTCCTTGTGATGTCTTTACCAGGCTTTGGTATCAGAGTAATGCTAGCCTTATAGACTGAATTATGAAGTATTCCATCTTCTTGGATATTGATATTGATTCTCCTTTAAATGTTTAGTAGAATTCACCTGTGAAGCCATATGGTTCTGGACTTTTCTGTGGTGGATGGTTTTAGATTACTGATTCAATCTCTGTCCTTCGTATAGGTTTGTAGATCGTTCCCTTTTATTCTTAAGTAATTTGGGGTAACTGATATATTTCTAGGAATTTTTCCATTTCTTCTAGATTATCTAGATTGTTGGCATACAATTGTTCATAATATTCTCTTATAGTCCTCTTTATTTTTGTAAGACCAGTAGTGATATCATCATTTTCCTTTCTGATTTTAGTGATTTGCATATTTTCTATTTTTATGATTTGTAAGTCTAGCTAAATGTTGTCATTTTATTGATTTTTTTTCAAAGAACCATCTTTTTGTTTTGTGGATTCTCTCAGTTGTTTTTCTAATCTCTGTTTAATTTATCTCTGCTCTACTCTTAATTATTTCTTTTTGCCTGCTATAATTGGATTTCCTTTGCTCTTGTTCTCTTAGTTCCTCATGATGTTAAGTTAGGTTATTAACTTGAAATCTTTTTAAATACAGGATTCATAGCTATAAATTTCACTCTGAGTAGTCTTTGCTCACTGCATCCCAAAATTTATGGTATATTTTGTCTTTGTTTTTATTTTCTTCTAAGTATTTTCTAATTTTTCTTATAATTTCTTCTTTAACCCATGGCTATTTAATTGTGGCACTAAATTTCCACATATTTATAAATTTTCAAGATTTCCTTCTGTTTTTGATATTTAGCTTCATTCCATTGTTGTCAGAGTAGTTAATTTTTATGACTCAAATATTTTCAAAGTAATTTAGACTTTCTTGTGCCCTAGCATATGATCAATCATTGAGAATGATCCATGTGCACTTGAAAATAATGTGTATTCTATCATTATTGAGGAAATGTTCTATATATGTGGGTTAGATCTAGTTAGTTTATGGGTTGTTCAGGTCCTCTGTTTCCTTATTGATCTTCTGTTTATATATTCAATCCAGTGTTGAAAGTGGTGTATACAAATCTCCAACTATTGTTGTAGAACTATTTCTTCCTTCAATTTTTTTCAATATTTGCTTCATTATTTTGATGCTCTGCTCTTAGGTGCATATATGCTTATAACTGGTAAATCTCCTTGCTGAATTGACATTTTTATCAGTATGTAATGTCCTTCTTTGTCTTTTATAACTATGTTTGATTTGAAGTTTATTTTGCCTGATATTATTATAGCTACCTTCTTCTCCTTAGATTACTACTTATGTGGAATACTTTTTCTATCTTTTAACTTTCAATCTATTTGTATTTGTGGATTTAAGATGAGTCTCTTGGAAAAGGATATAGTTAGGTCTTGTTTCTTTTTGCATTCTGCCAATCTCTGCCTTTTGATTGGAGACTTTAATCCATTTATATTTAGGGAAATTAATTGGAAGGCAAGATTTACTTCTGCCATTTTGCTAACTGTTTTTGGTAGTATTATATTCCCCCTGCCCTTTCTTCTATTACTGGATTCTTCTTTGTTTAGATGACCTTTTATAATGATCCATTTTGAGTAATGTATCTTTTCCTTTGAGTAGCTATTTTAAATTTTTCTTTGTGGCTGTCATAGGGTTTGCATTTAGCATACAACTTAGTTTTCATTGATTCCAACTCAACTTCAACAGCCTATACATGCAGTTACTATATCCCTTCATCCCCTCCTTTTACGTTGTTCATGTCACAAATTATATCTTTATGCATTGTGTGCCCAGTAACAAAAACTCGGGCTTTATTTTTTGCATTATTTTGCATTTGAATTTTTTGGTTTATAAGGAGTAAAAGAAAGCATTATAAATGAAAAATTAAATAATTTTGGCATATATATTTACTCATATTTTTACTTATACCAGAGGTCTTTATTTCTTCATCCAGGAACAAGATACTATCTAATGTCCTTTCTTTCAATATGGAGGATTCCCTTTAGCAGGACTAGTGGTAATAAACATCCTCAGTGTATTTTTTTTCAAATCTCTCCATTTCTCCCTTATTTTTGAATTATAACTTGCCAGATATATCATTATTGCGTTATAGTCTTTGTTTTCCTTTTAGCACTTCAAATGTGTTCAACCTGCTCGGCATTCATTTAGCATCTGGGGTTTGTATATTCACATCTTTCTTCAGATTTGGGCAGTTTTCTGCCATTATTTCTCAAAATATTTTAAAAATAATTTTCTGACACTTTATGTCTTTCTTCTCCTTCTAGGACTCATTTTACTATACTTAATAGTTTTCCACAGGCTCCTTGGGCTCTGTTCTTTTTTTTTTTTTTCATTCTTTTTTTCTTTCTGCTCCTCAACCTAGACAGTTTCAATTATTTTGTCTGCAAGTTCACAGATCCCTTTTCTACCTCCTCCAATCTGTTCTTTAATATAGGTATTAAAAATTTCACTTCAGTTATTGTATATTTGAACTCTAGAATTTCAGTTGGTTCTACTTCATGATTTGTACCTAATTATTGACATTATCATTTTAATATATTGTTTTCCTGATTTCCTTTAGTTCTTGTTTTTATTTTCCTTTGCTTCATTGATCCTATTTATGTAATTTTTTCCAAGATCTTTGATTAGTAATTCCAGAGACTGCTTCCTCCAGAATATTTTCCACTGAATTACTTATTTTTCTATGACTGGGCCATATTTTCCTGTTTTCTTGTATGCATTATAATTTTTTGTTGAGAACTGGATATTTTTTGTGGTCATTCTGGAAATCTAGTTCTTCCACGTTTTTGTCTGCCAGACTTAGAACAAGAAGAAAAT
Source organism: Dasypus novemcinctus (assembly GCF_030445035.2). Taxonomy (NCBI): domain Eukaryota; kingdom Metazoa; phylum Chordata; class Mammalia; order Cingulata; family Dasypodidae; genus Dasypus; species Dasypus novemcinctus. The sequence goes on along the minus strand of NC_080683.1, from coordinate 39,719,568 downwards.
AAAGGAAGGAAAGAAAGGGGGAAGGGCAAAAAAAGAAAACAACAACAAACAGACAAAACACCCATGCTAAGAAAACAAAGAAAAAAATAATGACTCTCTACCTTCTTAAGTCTCTTGTTAATTTCCAGTGAGAAGCCAGAAACTGCTGCTTTCAAGGCTGAAACCTAGGACATTAATCCTGCTTGTACCTCAAGGATCTGCCAGACCCAAAAATATAAAAGAGGGAGAGAAAAAAAGCCAATGTTGCTTTAAAGAAAATCTTTTCAACATTCAGACACAAGATTTGAATGCCCCTATAGAAACTTACCAAAGACGTTAACTAATAGATGTTTTCGTGGATAATATGTCAACCAACTTCCAGTATAAGTAAGAGCCTTTTCATTTTCCTCATCTTTAGGTACCTTGGACTGAGCAGTGGGCCTTGACTGTATTTTTCCTGATAAACTCACATACTGGCTACCCCTTACCATCTCTCTCTTGTGAAAAGTAAAACCTCCTAAGCAGGCAAGTCAGCATCAAGTTAGGAAAGTTGTGACCCATTTTGGGTAATTTTCCTATATTGAGCCTGTGGATTACAAGGACCTGCAATATAATGCTTCGTTTAGTGCCAATGAAAGTTTAATCATTGTTTAATATTGGCTTAGAAAGTTTAAAGTCTTCTAAATCACAGTCGCTTTTTTAGGTCTAAATCTAAAACCATTTTAAGATATTGTCAAGATAATGACAGGAAACCTGTGCATAAATTGAACTTTTTTGAGATGAGATGTGGAGGTGTTTTCGGGACTTGGAGTTGTCCTGGGTGATGCTGCAGGAAGTTACCGGACATTGTATGTCCTCCAATGGCCCACTGGGTGGAATGTGGGAGAGTGTGGGGTATGATGTGGACCAGTGACCACGAGGTGCAGCGGTGTCCAGAGATGTATTCACCAAATGTAATGAATGTCTCATGATGATGGAGGGAGGAGTGGGGTGAGGGGGGTGGGAGGTATGTGGGGACCTCATTTTTTTTAATGTAATATTAAAAAAATAAAGCCAAAAAAATAAATTGAACTTTTTTTTCTGGCTATGTGAAGATTTGAACTGTTTCCTACAAATATACTCTTAATTGGTTTGTATTGTATACTTTTTTAGTTAAAGAAAAGCAAGGCTGTGCCACTTAAGGCTTGTAAATAGTAATTTCCGCTAGAGCATCAGAATTTTGTTGGGCTGACTCTGCTACTTGTTGGTTCAATATTATGAAGAGCTGCAGTATATAGCCTAAAGTTATTTAAAATACTAAGTCATTTTGTGTGCCCATTTTATTGATGAGGTATTGCAATCTTTGTAAACTAATAAACTTATAAAGCAGCCAAAAAAACTCCACAAAAAACCCAAAACAACCAACACAACAACAATTTAAAAAAAAAGAAAAGGTAAGAGAGATGTGCACTACATCTTTATCACCCTTCAAATGATTGTGTAAAGTCAGCAGCTGCTTCTTCTGAGAGAAGCTAAGTCTAGCATCTGTCTTGGGAGCCTCAGGGATCTGCCAGGCTAAACAACACAAGAAAGAGAAATAAGAACCCAACCAAAGGAAAAGAACACTGGGTCTTTAAGTGTTGATAACTGCTGGAGTGAAGCCAAAAGATGCTGCTGCAGAGAATGGTGAAACTAAGGCCGGAATCTATTTTGCGCCCTCAGGGATCTGATAGACCAGGAAGCAATAATATTTCAATATTGGTTTATTAGTTGTGGAAAAAATACTATAGTAAGGTAAAATATTCACAATAAGGGAGACTGTGGAACTTTCTGTACTATCTTTGCAATTGTTTCTATAAATCTAAAAGTATTCTAAAGTAAAAAAAAATATTCACTAAAAATTTTTCAGGAGTAAAAACTTGTCATTAAAACCAATATAATATTTAGTATTCCAAGTCCTGGAGTGAATATAATAATGTGGGGCTCATTAAATTCAATTTAATAGTTAAAACCAGGAAAGTAAACAGAGTTGCCAGGCAAGCACATATTCATAGAAGATCAGTAGACTTAGATTGGTGGAATACATTCATTGAGGTAGTGGGCAAAAATAGTAGAAATTGCATCCTTTATACCCTTCAGGTAGATTTCACCATGGTTAGCATTTTACAACATTCACTTCATCACTCTTTTTTTCTCTTTCTATTGTAAGCTGCTGACATTATGTCCCATCATCCCTAAAAACATGATTGTGTACTTCACAGGACACTCTCCTACTTATCACAGTGTTACCATTAAAATCAGGATGTTATCTTTGATACAGTAAAACCATCTAATTCCACAGATTTCATTCAGATTTCACCAGTTTTTGAAATAATGTTGTTTGTAGTAAAAGGACCCAGTCCAGGATAATTTGCTTTATTTCCCTATCCTTCTGCAATCTGGAAGAGCTCCTCTGTTTATCTCTCGACTATCATTTTGTTGGTATTTCTGTAAAATACAGACATTATTTTGTAGTATGTCCCTCATTTTGTTTTGTTAGTCTTTTACTCAATATTAGATTCCATTGGCTAGGTATCTTGGAAAATATCAACTGTGGAAAGTAATCTGACTTTATATTGCTGTTTATTATCTATATGTTTAATGCTTACAAACATATATTAAACTCATAATCTTAAATAGAAATTCATTTCTGGTTTTATTTTTTTGTTCAAGTGTCTATGTATTCCACTTATAAAATATCATTTCCCTTTTTGATATTAAATTCCTTTATATTCTTCATGCCTTCCATATACCATTGCTTCTTTTTTCAATTGACATTTAGGTTTTTCATTTCCACAATGAAATACATTCTAAATACCAGTTTAGTTTCCTCACAAAAAATTGACCACTATGGTGAATGTCATTGATATAATCTTGTGACTCTTAATATGAATCCAAGACAATTCTTTTGGAATATTTATTTTTTAAATACTTGCAAAAGTCTGCTTTGGTATATAAAAATATTGGGCTCTGCATTTCTTTGGAACTGATTATCAGACTGGAATGAGTAAACATTCCCCAAGATAATTCACACAGAAGTGGATATTTTATCCATATTTTCCTAATATGACAGATTAATATAGGAAAAGTGATTAAAAATTTTTAAGTCTGATTGAAATTGTTCAAGTTAGAAAATAACTGCATTTAGTTAATTTAATTGACCACAGTCAACCATAAACATTACCTCAACCATGTAGTCACCAATAAAATTAGTCTAGATGAATTAGGTCAAGTAATGATGCTCATTATCCTCTACATGCTATTGATCACTCCAACGTACACCTGGCTTGAGTAACCGTATAATATAAGGATTCAATTTAGAGACTTACATTCTAAATTATTTGCTGAGCTAATCACACCAGACTTCTCTTTTAATGGAAATAATATATGATGGGCATTATAATTATATTTCAGAAGAAACATTTTTGGATTAATTGGATTAAGATAGACTTTTCAGTAAAGTCTTAATTTTTTTTTCATTTGTTTTATCCCCAAATATATTCTTTTCCTATAGAACTGCATCCAATTTCATGGTTTTCTTAAAATGCTCCAAAAACATGACAATATTTTCTTTAATCTGTAAGTTAACCATGCTTTATAATTCTATTCTCTGCTATTTCTCTGTTAGCTGCCAGACAACAGATAGCTGGCCCATTTATATTACACACCAAGACTTGAGCTTCCTGTACTTTGCTCCACTGCATTGAGATCTGTTATTAACATCTAACTCTAGCAGCCTCGTGTCTCTATACTGCAAATAAGAACTACTCTGGGAGAGGTCTGGAATTTGTTCCATTATGTGCTGGAACAGGGCCAAAGCCAGACTATTTGATTTTGAGTCCTGTGGCAGATTTAGTACTTTTTCACAAGAAGCCAAGAGATTTGAAACAACCTAAAGTATCACAAAGAGCTCTTTCCCAAGATTCAAGATATTATGTTTGCCTGAAATTTCAACCATTATCTTATGAATTTGACAAAATTTGCAGTATTAATTGGGTTGATCATATTTTAATTCACATATATCCAAAAGAGAGGGAAGAAAAATAATTTCTATTTTTTTTCCATTTGCTTGTATAGAAGATTGGATTCTTGAACTCTGAGATGAGTCTCAGAAATTATAAATTTAATGTTGTGAGGACTATATTTTTATTTCTGTTTTAAAATAGGAAAGCTCAAGAATTAGGGACCTAAAATTAAACAGACATCCTCCTCCTAGAGTTTCCTGTCAAAGTGTATTTAAACTGTCTAGGACTTTTATTATATGTCAGGTATTGTGCTAGGAAAGTTATGTACATTATTTTATATAAACTGTATGCTAACTCTGTAAAGTATCATTTTTCATCCCCATTTTATATGTGTGTGAATTGAAAATTAGAGACATTAAATAACTTGGCCACAACACATTTTCACAATAATATACTAGTAAGTATAGAATAAAAATTCATTATCTTTTCTGTGCTTGCAAGTTGATTTTTATCAATATCATTCATAATAATAAAAGATGAGATTTACAGCTTTCTTTAAAGATTATAAAGAGCAAATGGTTTTGGAAGTTCATGGAATTAGTTGTCTCTCTAAAAATGAAACAATTGAGACCAGATAATTTGGGCTCATCTACAGCCATATAGCTGGTATCTGATAGTAACTGATAAACTTTATAGAATTTAACTCTAATTTTTAGTCTTGTTTTTTATATTTATCATATGTATATTAGTTAGCCTAAGGGGTGTTGATGCAAAATACCAGAAATCAGTTGTTTTTTATAAAGGGTATTTATTTGAGGTAGGAGCTTACAGATACCAGGCCATAAAGCATAAGTTACTTCCCTCACCAAAGTCTATTTGGAGCAAGATGGCTGCTGACATCTGCGAGGGTTCAGGCTTCCTGGGTTCCTACGTTCCTGGGGCTTGCTTTACTCTGGCTTCAAGTTTCCTTCCTTCCTGGGGCTGGCTTCTCTTTCCTCTGTGTGCTGACTTCCCAGGTCTTCAGCATCAAACTCTAACATCAGACATCCCCAACTCTGTTCTTTGCCATGCCTTTTATCTGTGAGTCCTCACTCACCAAGGGGTGGGGACACAATGCCTTAATCAAAACTCAGTTATGCCCAGGGACAGATCAGATTACAAGCATAATCCAATATTTCTTTTTGGAATTCATCAATTATATCAAACTGCTACAATATGGAAATGTTGAAAAGTCTGAGTAGTTCTAAAGAATTGGTATATCACATAGATGCTGGGCACACATAAAAGTCCTGGAACCCAGTACATTTTAAATCTTAACTTCCATTCCCTATCTCTATCCCATAACCTGCTAACCTATATTATAGTTTCCTGCTCTATGGGCCTGCTTATTCTAATTGTTTCAAATCAGCAAGATCATACAATATTTGTCCTTTTGTTTCTGGCTTGTTTACTCAACATGATGTCTTGATTTGTATTTCCCTAATGGTTAAGGAGGTTGAGCATCTTTTCATACTTTCTGTCCATTTGTATATACTCTTTGGAGAGAGATCTATTCAAATATTTTGCCCATTTTAAAATTGGATCTTTTTGTTGTTAAATTGGAGGGTTTCTTTATATTTTCTGGATATCAAACCTTTATTGGATATGTGGTTTCCAAATATTTTCTCAAATTGTGCAGGTTGTCTTTTTATTTTCTTGATAAAGTTCTTTAAGGTGCAAAGTTTTAAATTTTGAGGAGATGCCATTTATCTATTTCTAATTTTGTTGATTGTGCTTTGGATATAGTGTCAAAGAAGCTATTAGGTCCTACAGCAGCTTCTGTAAGTTTTCTTCTAGAGGTTTTATGGTTCTGGCTCTTACATTTATGTATTTGTTCCTTTTTGAGTTGTTTTTTATATGAGGTGTGAGGTATGGGTCCTACTCCTTTTCCATGAAAATGTTGATCCAGTTTTTCCAGAACCATTTTTGAAAGAAACTCTTCCTTCCCAATTGAATGGTATAGCAGTTTGATATTATTGATGAATTCCAAAAAGAAATATTGGATTATGTTTGTAAACTGATCTTTTCCTTTGGGCATATTAGATTATATTGGATTCATAGGTTTACTTGATTAAGTAATTTTGTAAACCTCTTGTGTCAGTAGGGCGTCCAGTCCCAATGCTTCGGTGAGTGAGGACTCACAGATAAAAGATATGGCAAAGGACAGAATAGAATATTTTGATGATGGAGTTTGATGCTGAAGCCTTAAACTCGAGCCCTGGAAAGTAAGCTCACAGAGGACAGAGAGGCAAGCTCCAGGAAGCCTGAACCCTTGCAGACATTGGCAGCCATCTTGTTCCATCACGTGAAAATAGACTTTTGTGAGGAAAGTAACTTATGCTTTATGGCCCGGTATCTGTAAGCTCCTACCCCAAATAAATACCCTGTATATAAGTCAAACAATTTCTGGTATTTTGCATCAGCACCCCTTTGGCTGACTAATACAAATGGTCTTTGCTACCTTGTCAAAATCACTTGGACGTAAATGTGAGGGTTAAATGCTGAGCTTTCAGTTATATTCCATTATTCTTTATGTCTGTCCTTGTGCCAGCACAATGATTTGATTACTCTTGCTTTGTAATAAGTTTTAGGATCAGAATGTGTATGTCTTCAACTTCTTTCTTTTTCAAGAAGACATTGGCTATTTGGGGGCCCTTATCCTTCCATATAATTTAATGGTTTGTTTTCCCATCTCTGTAAATGAGGGTGATGGAATTTTGATTGGGATTGCATTGAATCTATAAATTGCTTTGGGTAATATTGACATCTTAGCCTTATTTAGTCTTCTAATCCATGCACACAGATGCCTTTCTTTTTATTTAAGTGTTCTCTTTTAAAAATTTTATTTTATTTTAAAAGAAGCTTTATATTACATAAATGATACATCAAAAAATATAGGGGATTTCCATATACCCCACTCCCTCTTCCTCCCCCACTTTTCCTCATTAACATCTTTCATTAGTGTGTACATTTGTTCCAACTGATGAATACATATTAAAGCATTGCTACTAATTATGGTAGTTTACACTTTGCATGGCACATTTTATAGGTTTTGACAAAATGTATAATGGCCTCTATCTGTCATCACAATGCCATTCAGAAAAATTCCAAAGTCCCCCAAATGCCCCATGTTAACACCTATCCTTCCCTCTCCCTCCCCTCTGGTGACTACTGCCCTTATATCAATGTTACAAGTACTTCCATTGCTAGAAAAATCATAAGTCTACTTTAGTTGCATTCCCCCTTATGTTTGTTCATTCCTCAGTCTTGAAGATTTTAGGGTGGTGAGGCCCACTCTGTTTCTGATTGAGAGGGGGCTTAGAGCCTATGGGGCAGATGGATGGAAATGTCTTGCTTGCAGTTGTAGATATTCCAAAAGAATGAGAGAGGAACACCATCTCACACCCTATACAAAAATTAATTCAAGATGGGTCAAAGATCTAAATATAAGAGCCAGGACCTTAAAGCTCCTAGGAGAAAATGTAAGGAAACATGTATGATATCTTGTAATAGGAAGTGGTTTCATAAAATTTATGCTGAAAACATGAGCAATGAAAGAAAAAAATAGGTAAATGTAACTGAAAAATTAAAAACTTTTGTTCTTCAAAGGAGTTTGTCAAGAAAGTGAAAAGACAGCCTGTTCAGTGGGAGAAAATATTTGATAGCCATTTATCCAATAAGGGCCTAATATCCAGCATATATAAAGAAATCCTACACTTCAAAAATAAAAAGACAACCCATTTAAAAAATGGGCAAGAGATTTGAATAGACACTTTTCCAAGGAAGAGATACAGGTGGCTAAAAAGCACATGAAAAAATGTCCTACATCACTAGCGATTAGGGAAAGGCAAATCAAAACTACAATGAGATATCATCTTACATCTGTTAGACTGGTGGCTATTAAAAACCAGAAAATCATTTAAGTACTCTTTGATTTCTGTTAACAACATTTTATAGTTTCTGTATATTTCTTTACATACTTGTTTAGATGTATTCCTAGATATTTTATTCTTTCAGTTATTAATTTGAATGAAAATTTTTTCTTGATTTTTTCTTTGTTCACTTCTTGTGTATAGAAACACTTTATTTTGTTTTGATTATTGAACTTGTACCCCGCCACTTTGCTTAATTAATTTCTGAGATCCAAGAGCTTTGTTGGGAATTTTTCAGTATTTTGTGTCTGTATGATCATATCATCTGCAAATAGGATATGTTTTCATTCTTCCTTTCCAATTTGGGTGCCTTCTACTTCTTTGTCTTACCTAATTGCTCTGGATAGAATTTCCAGTACAATGTTTAAAAACAGTGGTGACAAAAGTGGATAACTTTGTCTTGTTCCTGATCTTAGAGGGAAAACTTTTGGTCTTTCACCATTAAGTAGGATGTTAGCTGTGGGCTTTTATTATATGCCCTTTATCATGTTGAAGAAGTTGCCTTCTATTCTTAGTGTTCTAAGTGTTTTTGTCAAGAAATGCTGCTGTACTTTGTTAAAGGCCTTTTATACATCAGTTGAGATGGTCATGTAGTATTTTTCCTCTTCATTCTGTTAATGTGGTACATTACTTTAATTGATTTTCTTATATTAAATCATCCTTGCATACCAGAGATAAATCACACTTAATCCTGGTGTATACATCTTTAATATGCTCTTGAATTTGGTTTGCTAGTATTTGTGAGGATTTTTGCATCTATATTCATTCCAGATACTGGTGTACAATTTTCTTTTTTTTGTATCTTTATTTGACTTTGGTAGGTGGGTGATTTTGGCCTTAGAGAATGAATTAGGGGGGAAACAGACTTGGCCCAATGTTTAGGGTGTCCACCTACCACATGGGAGGTCCGTGGTTCAAGCCCCGGGCCTCCTTGACACGTGTGGAGCTGGCCCATGCACAGTGCTGATGCATGCAAGGAGTGCCCTGCCACGCAGGAGTGTCCCCCACATAGGGGAACCCCATGCGCAGGGAGTGCACCCCATAAGGAGAGCTGCCCAGCGTGAAAGATAGTGCAGCCTGCCCAAGAATGGCGCCGCACACACGGAGAGCTGACACAAGATGATGCAACAAAAAGAAACACAAATTCCCGGTGCTGCTGTTAAGGATAGAAGCGGTCACAGAAGAATACACAGCAAATGGACAGAGAGAGCAGACACCTGGGGGAGGGGGGGAAGGGGAGTGAAATAAATAAAAAAATAAATCTTTAAAAAAATAGAAGAAGAATTAGAGAGCATTACCATTTCTTCAATTTTTTGGAAGAATTGGAAAAGAATTGGTATTAAATCTTCTTAAAATATTTGGTAGAATTCCCCTGTGAAGCCATGGGATGCTGGGCTTTTAATGTTGGGAGGTTCTGATACTGATTCAGGCTCTGCTTTTTAAGGGCATATATATTTATAATTGTAACCTCTTCCTATGAATTATTTCTACTATCATTATATAATAACCATCTTTGTCTCCTGTAGCTGTTTTTGAATTTATGTCTATTTTATCTGCTATTACTATATACCACCCGGCTCTCTTTTGGTTACTACTTGCATGGTATTTTTTTCTTTTCTATATTCTCTCCTTCAACCTACTCATATCTTTGAATTTAAGGTGAGTCTCTTGCAGACAGCTCATAGTTGGGTCATGCTTTTTTATCTATTCTGCCAATATCTATCTATTGACAGGAGAGTTTAATCCATTTACTTTAAAAAAATTTTTATTGTCTTTTTTTTAAAGATACATAGATTACAAAAGAATCTTACATTAAAAAGTATAAGAGGTTCCCATATACCCCACACCCAACCCCACCCCTCTCCTCCCACATTAACAACCTCTTTCATCATTGTAGTGCATTCATTGCATTTGGTGAATACACTTTGGAGCACTGCTGCACCACATGGATTATAGTTTACATTGTAGTTTACACTCTCCCCCCGTCCATTCAGTGGGTTATGGCAGGATATATAATGTTCAGCATCTCTCCCTGCAATATCATTTAGGACAACTCCAAGTCCCAAAAACCCCATATCACATTTCTCTCTCCCTGCCCTCAGCAAATACAGTGGCCACTTTCTCCGTATCAAAGATACAATTTCTTCCATTGTTAGTCACAATAGCTCTATAGTAGAATGCCAGTAGGTCCACTCTAATCCATATTTTAATCCTACATCCTGTGGACCCTGGAATGGTGATGTCCATTCCACCTGTAAATCAAGAGGGGGTTTAAATCTGACATGGCTGATGGATGTGATTCTCCTGCTTGCAGTTGCAGGCACTCTTATTTCCTTGGTATGATGGTTGACCATCTTCACCTATCTGTTAGCTGACCTGGGTAGGTCCAACAAACCAGAGAGCAGGAGCTGCAACTTTGCTGAGGCTTACTTTTAAAGTCACTGTAGATCATACAGGTCTTTCTTCTGTCATTTAGATATTTAGCCTTTGTTAGGCATATATCTTTTGCCTCCCAATTCCCTTAATGCCCAATTTTATATTTATTTGTTTTTTATTTTATGTGTTGTAACATATTGAGCACGTTGTCATTTCCATCTAGATATCTTCTTTTTTTAAAAAATATTTACTATTTTCTTATTTATTTCTCTCCCCTTCCCCCCCCCAGTTGTCTTTTCTCTGTGTCCATTTGGTGTGTGTTCTTTGTCTGCTTCTGTTGTTGTCAGTGGCACGTGAATCTGTGTTTCTTTTTGTTGCGTCATCTGGCTGCGTCAGCTTTCCGTGTGTGCGGTGCCATTCCTGGGCAGGCTGAACTTTGTTTTGCACTGGGCGGCTCTCCTTATGGGTCTCACTCCTTGCGTGTGGGGTTCCCCTATGCGGGGGCAGCCCTGCATGGAAGGGCACTCCTTGAGCGCATCAGCATTGCGCGTGGGCCAGCTCCACACAGGTCAAGGAGGCCCAGGGTTTGAACTGTGGACCTCCCATGTGGTAGACGGATGCCCTAAACACTGGGCCAAGTCCACTTCCCTAGATATATTCTTTTCAACTGTTTTCCTTATGGTTACCATGGGTTAAAATTGAGCATAATAAATATATAATAGTCGTATCTTGTTTGATACCAACTTAACTTTAATAGCATGCACACATACTATTCCTATAATGCTCTGTCTCCCCCCCATTTTTTGGACTAATTAATTTTTATTTTTGTACACTGTATGCACAAGAACCTAGATTTGTTATTACTTTTTATGCATTTACATTTTAGCACCTGTAGAAAGTAAGAATGGTACAAACTTAACCTGAGATTGGCTATGACAGTAAAAAAGGTTAATGAACTTGAAGTAGAAACTATCCCATGTAAAGAAGAGGCATTTTAAAAATTAAAAAAAAAAATGAATAGAGCTTTAGTGGCAAGTTAGATGATAATATGCAGGATAAATTATAGATAATTTTAGTGCAAAAAGTAGAAGATACCAAGAAAAAATTTTGAAGAAATATTTCACCCAAAATTTGGCAAAAAATATCAATATATCAATCTTGGAATCTCAAATAACTAAAAGCAGAATAAGTAAAAAGTCCAACTGCTGAAAACTGAAGGCAAAGACAAAATCGTCAAAGCAGCTAGTAAAGAATGATACACTGCACACAGAGAAAGAAGGACACAAATGATAATGGACTTCTCATAAGGTAAAATAAATCCTGGAAAACAATGTATCATGAACATGTTAAAAGGAAAAAACAGTGCTGGCCATCCTAACTTCCATGTCAAGCAAAAATGGGATCTAAGTCCCCACTCAATCAGAAACTGGGTGGGTGGGCATCACTATCCAAACATCCTCAGGACTGAGGATTGAACAAACTTAAGGGGGAAAGTAAATATAGACTAAAGTAGATATTATTATTCTAGCAATGGAAGAACTTGTATCATTGATATAAAGGCAGTGGCCACCAGAGGTTCTAAGGGGAGGGAGCGGGAAGAATAAGTGCAACATGAGGGCATTTTCGGGACATGGGAATTGTCCCACATGACATTATAATGATGGATACAGGCCGTTACACATTATGTCAAAACCTATAAAATTGTGTGAGGCAGAGTGTAATGTATCATGGCAGCTATAGTCTTTGGTTAATAAATGCTTCAATATATATTCATCGATTTTAACAAGTGTACCACACTAATGAGAGATGTTGCTAATGTGGGAAAGTGTGGGAGGCGGAAGGGCTGACGTATATGGGAATCCCCTATATGTATATATATATTTTTTTGAGGTACTGGCCTCTTATGTGGAATGCCAGTGCTCAACTATTGAGCCACTTCAGCTTCCCTGAGTTGACTTTTTCATTTGTTTTGCTTGTTCTTGTTTTTTTCAGGAGACACCAGGAACCAAACTCGGGACCTCCCATGTGGGAGGTGGGTGCTCAACTGCCAGAGCCACATACGCTCTCCCCTCCTATATTTCTGAGGTAATATTTATGTTATGTAAAGCTTCTTTTAAAAAAAATCAAGGCAAATGAAATAATTTTTAGAATCAAAGATGAAGGAATTCAATGCCAGCCGACATGCACTATGTGAAACAATAAAGTAAGTTTCACTATGTGAAACAATACATAAAGGTTGAAGAGAATGAAATCAGAAGAAACTCAGATATATAGGAGGGAATAAAATGCACTGGGCATGCAAAATTAGTGGGTAAACATAAAATACTATCTCTTTTTGTTTCCTTTATTCTTTGTACAACTGTTTACAGGAAAAATTGTAACATTGGACTATGGTATCATGTAAATGTAAGCTATATGAGACAATAGCATAAAATGATGGCATAAATAAAGTTGTCTTGCATTTTCATGAACTGTGTACATGAAGTGTAATTTATTTGCTAGTGGATGTAGCTCAGGTGGGTGAGCACCTACTTTCCATATATGAGGTCCTGGATTCAATCCCTGGTATCTCCTAAAAGAAAAAAAAGGTAAGTTATTATATATGTGAAGGGATATAATTATAATTCTAAGAAGACTGTGGTAAATTTGGAAGTGTCCATTGTAATCCTTGGAGCAAATGCTTACAAATGCAAAAATGCAATTTAAAAAATGAGTAAGGTAATTAAATGTAATATTTAAAAATATTTGATTATTAACAACCATATCATTAAATCGATTAAATTAAATGGATGAAAACCTCCTATTAAAAGTGTACATCATCAGAGAGCATAGAAATGCAAGACAAAACTCTATGCTTTATACAAGAAATGTACATGAAATATAAAGTCAGAGATAGGATGAAAGTAAAACAATGTAAAGAATGTATACTATGCATATTATGTATACAGTAAGCAAAAGAAAGCTGGTGAGGCTGTATTAATATCAAATTCGAGATAATGAATAATGTCAGACCTAAAAAGGTATATCATCATAAAAGAGGCAATTCACCAAGAAGACATAAAAGTTATAAAGTCCTACACAGCTCGTAATAGAGCTTCCTAATTAATGAAAAAAATTCACAGAAATAAATGGAAATCCATAATGATAGCAGGAAATTTTCAAATCCTTTCCTAAGTTATTGATAAAGTAAAAAGACAACATAGTCAGTATGCATGGAAAAAATTTGCAGTTTTCTTCAAGCAACTTATTTTAATTGGCCTTTATGGAGCACTCAGTCCATCAATTGTGGGTACATTTCCTTTCAAATATGTTTTCCCTTAGTTTGCTGGTTTTGCTGTAACAAAATACCATAAACAGGATGGATTGAAACAACAGCAATTTATTATCTTACAGTTTTGGAGATTAGAAGACTAAAATCAAGGTGGTTGCAGGACCATGCTTCCTGTGAAGTCTGTAGGGTGCTGACAGTAGCTCGCTGGCCACGGGCGGTATAACTCAATCTTTTCCTCCATCACATGGCCATGTTCTCTGTCTCCTACTGACTGTGTTTAAATCTCCTCTCCTTATAAGGACATCAGTCTTTGGATTAAGGACCACCCTAATACAGTTTGGGTTCATTTTAACTAATAACACCTTCAAAGATCCTATTTCCAGTAGTTAGGACTTGACATATCTTTGGGGGCACACGATTCAACCCATAACACCTGTTCATTATCTTTGGTTTAAAAATTTAACCACAACGAAAATGACAGGATATTTTAAATTGAATTATATTGAATGCCATATATCAAAATCTGTGGAAGGCAGCTAATTCAATACTTAAAGGAACCGTTGTGGCTTTAAATCTTTATACCAGGAAAAGATACTTCTACTTTCAGTGATATAAATTTCTACCTGAGCAACTTAGAAGAGGAGAAATAATGAATCTGAAGGAATAATATAATAGAGATAGGCACAGAAACTAATGAAATAGAAAACAAATAAGCAATAGAGAAAAAGTTAATAAGTCCAAACTCGATTCTTTGAAAATACTAATGAAATTTGACAAAGACCTCTGAGACTAATCAAGAAAAATCTAACAAACAAAATGAAAGACAGGCATCACTAGAGATTCTACAAGCATTTCAGTGGTAAAAAGGAAATAATATGAACAATTTTATTACAATATAAGTGACAATATTGAGGAAATAGAAAAATTCATTGCAATATTTAACTTTTCAAAAGTTACACAATGACAAATAGAAAATCTGAAAAGCCCTACCTGTGTCTAACGACGTCTTTAGATTTATCCTAAATCATCTCCTACAAATATAACTCTGGGACAAAATGATTTAACTGGTAAAAACTATGAAATGCTTAAGTGAAAAATACCACCGTTTTTATGTTTAAAAATTCAGAAAACATAAGAGCAACATAACCCTTTGATCAAACATTGACAAAGGCAATAAAAAAGAAAACCCTTAAGATATTAGCACATCCAATTAAACAATATAAAAATTATATATTTGCATAAGTCAGGGTTCGACCTGAGAAAAAGAATCAGTAAGATAGAAAAATAGATAGATAGATAGATAGATAGATAGATAGATAGATAGATAGATAGATAGACAGACAGATAGATAGAGACTAGATAGATATAGATACCTTTATTACCAGGAGTTGGCTTACATGATTTTGGGGGGTTGCACAGTTAGTTTGACACTCATAGGGTAGTCAGTCAGAAGGCTCAAAACTATAGGTATGGGCTGGTGTTATGGTTCACAGGCAGTCATGAAGGGAGGATCATGATTAAGCTAGAACTGCATGGGAGTGGTCTGAAACTGTCATCCACAGAATTTCTTTTCTTGTCATGGGAGACATCAGCTATTGCTTTAAAGCCTGCTAGTGGATTCAGTCAGTACCAAAAAGGGAGCTAATGCAACAAAATATCCCTTACTTAAATTCCACTGATTATGGGCCTAATTATATTGGTAAAATATTTTCACAGTAACACCTGGATTAGCATTTGATTGAATAAATGGAAACAGTGGAATTGACAACTTGAACATCAATAAAATGGTATTTACCCAAGGAATTTCTGGTTTATGTAATATTTGAAAACAAAGTAAAACATTTTTAACACATTAATAAAGAGTAAAAATGGTACAAAATTAAGACCATTCTTGCCAAATATCTTTTTTTTTGAAAGACAATGTTAAGTAAATAAAAAGTCAAGCCAAACCAGAAGAAAATATTCCCAGTATCTCTATTTCTGTCTGTCTCTAGTCTGTACCGCTACCTTGATCCTTATCCCTATTCCTATCTCTATCTCTGTCTATCTATCTCTATCTCTATATCTAACAAAGCAGCTGTTATCTTGATTATAAGTAATTTTTACAATCAATAATGGGAAAATATTTTAGTAGACATTTCAGAAAAGAAGATATACAAGGCCAATAAACATCTGAAAAGATGCTCAATATGTTTACAATCAAGGAAATGCCATTTTAGATTCACTAGAATGACTAAACTTTAAAAGTTTGGCAACACCAATATTGGTGAAGATATGCCACAACTAGAACTCTCATATACTGCTGTTGAGAAGGTAAGCTATTACAACTACTCTGTAACAATATGACATTTTCTTATAAAGCAAGTCATATGCTCATTCGTTCATCCACTCCTAGGTATTATTAATGGAGTTTCACTCTGGTATTTACCCAAGAGAAATATAAATAAAGATCTTTAACATTATTTGCACAGAAATGCTTGTAACAACTTTACTAATACTAGGCAAAACTTGGGAACACCTCAACTGTCCATAAACAGGAGACTAGATAAATTACAGAACAGTAAGCCAATGGAATACTACATAGTTATATAAAATAAAGAACTACTGATATACTCCATGTATTAGTCAGCCAAAGGGATGCTAATGCAAAATTTCAGAAATCTGGGTATTTACTTGGAGTATTTATTTGGAGTAGAAACTTACAGTCACGAGGCCCTAAAGATTTCAGCTCAAGGTTACTTAAGAGGTAATTTCTCACCCAAAGTCTGTTAGCACATATTGATGCAAGATGGTGGGCCATGTCTGTGAGGGTACAGTCTTCTTCTTTCATCTTAAACTCTGTGGTCCCAGCTTCTTCTGACCTCAGCTGTAGGCTGGCATAAGGTTTGTCCCTCTTTCTGGGGCTCATCTCTTTCCAGGTTCAGCTGCTCTGGTCTCTTCACAAGGTCAGCTGTAAACTATCAGGCTCCTCTCTCTTCTGGGTCTGCAGGATCCTGTCTAATGAACTGTCACTCTTCCTCTTTGTTCTTCTCTGTGTGAGAGTCTATTTTATCAGCCCACAAAGATGGTGGGGACTCAATGTTGAATCAAACTCAAATGATGTGGTTGAATCAAAGCACTAATCTTAACATGATTTAATCAGAACTCTCAGCCGAATCTAATATTATCAAAGAGTTATCACATCCAAAGGAACAGGCCAGTTTACAAACATAACCTATCTCTTTTGGAATTCATAAATAATATCAAACTGCCACACTCCACAACTTTGATAGACCTCAAAAACAATGCAGTTGTACCTTGGTACTCAACTGCTTTAAAACTTGCCAAATTTGGTCCTTAGTGCATTTTGACACAAAAATTTTGTCCTGGTCCTTGTTTGTTTGGTACTGTATGCACAAGTTAGAACTTGGTGTCAGTCACCTTGTGGCTTGCTACCCTTTCTAGCCAAAACAGAGGGTCACGGTTGTCACATGTTAGTCATGCAGTAGTTCTTGCCCTATGCACATCCAATTGTGGCCTTATCTTAGCTTCTGTGGTCATTTTGTATATGTTTGCATTTTTTTCTCATCATGGATCTTAAGAAAATGAGCTGTGATAGCGCTGAGCAGAAAAGAAAATACTTTGCACTACTATTGAGGAAAAAAACGAAATAATAGGTAAATATGAGAGTGGTATTCATGTTAACAATCTTATTAGGGAATACGGTACACCTACAACAACAATCTTCACCAACATTATGAATAAAGAAGTGAATAAAAAGGCAGATGTGGGGAAAGGAGTTTAACAAAGAAGTAGCATCCTCAAACCCTCCAGGAAGTTAAAAGCTGTTATTAATTTGGGTAAATGAGAAGCAGTTAGTGGGCAACAGTGTATCAGAAGCCATGATATCTGAAAAAGTAAAAGTGTTGAATGCTGATCTTGAAAAACAAACTGGAACCTAGTGATGAGAGTGTTGAAGATTTTAAGGCCAGCCATGGCTGGTTTGGTAATTTTAAAAAGAGGATTGGCATCCATAGTGTCATGAGGAAAGGTGAGTCAGCGAGTGCTAATAAAAAGGCTGCTGTTATATTTGTTAGTGAATTTCAAAACTATGCAGACCTTGAGGGTTTTATTCCCCACCTAGTTTTTAACTGTGATGAGACCAGAGTATTTTGGAAAAAAATGCCTAGTTGTACCTACATAACCAAAGAGGAGAAGGCATTACCAGGGCATAAACCAATGAAGGACAGGCTCACTCAATTGTCCTGTGAGAATGCTGTTGGGGAACTTAAATTTCAGCCTCTACTATTCTATCATAGTGAAAATCCATGAGTTTTCAAGAAGCATACGTAATGTCATAAAGACCAAACTCCATGTGATGTGGAGGTCCAATGGTAAAGCTTGGGTCATGAGGCAATTTTTTCACTAAGTGGATAAATGAAGCATTTGGTCCCTCAGTGAAAAAAATATTTGCTAGAGAAAGATTTGCCTCTGTAAGCTCTCCTACTGCCCACCTTCCAGGCTTGGAGAATGACTTACTGGAGGAGTTGAGCTTCATCACTGTAAGGTTCCTGCCCCCCAACACTACTCCTCTCATCCAGCCCATGGACCAGCAGGTCATTCCAAACTTCAAAAGGTTGTACATCAAGGTGATTTTCCAGAGGTGCTTTGAGATCACCTCTGACACCCAGTTGAAATGGAAGGAGCATTTCAATATCCTGCACTGCCTTAACCTTATTGGTAAGGCCTGGAATGAAGTCTTAGAGGACAATGAAGTCAGCATGGAAGAACACATGGCCAGAAGCTGTGACTCAGAGAGACTTTGAAGGGTTTGAGGCTGACCCCAAGCCTTCAGGTACAGAGGGTACAGTTGAGCCAGATATTGTATCTTTGGGCTAATCCATGGGTCTGGAGGTTGATGATGCTGATGTTGAGGAGTTAGTTGAGGAATATCGTGAAGAGCTCAGCACTGAAGGATTGCAGGAAGTATGGATGGGGCAGCAACAAGAGGTGGCTAAAGAGATTTCTTCATGAGAGAAGGAGATAAGGGAGGTTGTCCCCAGTTCCTTGATAAATGAAATGTGTGCAAAATGAGTAGAACTTCAAAACTTTGTGGAGAAATACAATCCAGACAAAGTTCTGACAAGCAGAAATGTGAATTTATTAAATGACAAAACAATTTCATACTTACAAGGAATTCTGAAAAGAAGACAGAAATAGTACTCACTGGATAAGTTTTTAGTGAGGGTGACAAAGAGTGTGTTAGAGCCTGTGGTGCAAATTGAAAAAAAGGCAGAAAAGAGAAAGAACACCTGAAGTGCAAGTGCCTGATGTTCTATTAGAGGGCGACTCTCCTTCCAAGTAACACTCCATGTAGCCTCTCCTCCTCACAACTCTCCTCCCACCCTCCCATTAGACAGTGGACTCTTCTCAGTCCAGATAAAATGAAGCTTTTATTTTATTTAATCTAAGCAATTAATTTTTAGGTTTATTTCTCATGTAAAGTAATGATATGCAACCTTATATTTTTACATATTGTTTTAAAATGTGCATTGTCTTTGGTTTTGGAATATATTAAATGTATTTACATTTTTCAGTGTGGAAAATGTATGTTTGGTACTCATTGTTTTTGGTATTCTTCATGCCTCCCAGAATCAATTAATGATGAGTTAATATACCACTGTATATTGGGAGAAAGAAGTAAAAAACTAGATTCCATTTATGTTAAAGATTAGAGAAACAAGATTAAATTCAGAGAGATAAATCAGGACACATAGATGGATCCATAGTCATAAAACTGGGGGTTAGGACTTGAACATGTCTTTGTGGGGGACATGTTGAATCCATAACAGATGCAAATAACCAACTTCTGCAATAGAAAATCTGATATAAAAAAGTTGAATTCTTTAGGTAAAATGTGGAGCAAAATTCTTCCTTATGTGAAAACTAAAAACTTGTTTAGAAGTTCATGACCTGAGTTCAAATATTCCATTCCTAACTCTTCTCTCCTAAAAATCTAGTATTTCCTAGATAACATTATGCAGAGCATATCATCATTCTCCATCTCTTAATTTTGAAGGTTGCCTGGTCACATTCATTAAGATACTCAAAAGATTAAAGAAAATTCCACTTAATAGTGCTACTTCTTCCTTAAAAGTCACAAACTTACCACTTCCCCAAATTTAAGATATCAGGTCAGGTCTCTTTTATGTAGTAAATATTCCAGATAAAGATTTTATAATATTTATAACTTTAGATTTGCTTTTCCATCCTCCCACATACCCATTAGGCTGTTTAGTCACTGGAAAACAAGTTTGTGAACACCTTTAAGTCAGAGAGATTGCATACATTACCTAGATTTCTCTTGATATGCTTACCTACTCAACTAGAGCTGTAAGTGACAGGTGAATAGATTGAATTGTATAAAAAGATTGTGTAAATTGATAACATCATTATAGTTCGATATAAGAATGGTAGCTCTGAACATGAGAAAACAGTTATTTTCCTTTAGTGCTTCTGAGTTATCTTTAGAGGTGGGGATATTTTATTTATAGGAAATAATTTTAACCTGAAATTAGGCTGAAAATCAGAGTTCTGTGTTTCGGTGCAGGGTTTTCAGTTTTCTTTGGAGAGCTTATGAGATGCTAAAAAGGAAGGAAAAGACAGCCAGCATGCATTATCAGAGTGTGGGTACATTTTGTTTTTTCTCCATTCCTGCCTGAAGTTAATTAAAAATAACTAAACCAAGCAACATACATTAAAATTAAAAAGTAGATAAAATTAAAATAGTAGAGGATACTAAAATGAGGACTTTAGAAAGGGCAGCAAGGATGAACATCTAAATTAAAACATATTAAAATGGGAGGGAAATAAATGACCAACTTTTACAATGGAAATCCTAACTAATTAATGAGATTTCTTGGAGGGCATAGAGTACAGACTTCAAACCTGTGTTGTAAAGAATGAGCAGCACAAAGCTATTATAATTTCTTACTTTGACTTGTTATGGAATGTTGGCCTCCGCTGCGGCACTGCAGGCGGGTCACTGCAGGTGAGTCGCTGCCGGGGATCGGGCCTACGCCACGGCCTGACCGGGGCGGCAGCGGGCGGCTCAAGGCTTGGTGGGGACGCGCGGTTCGATTGAGGAAAAACCACGGAGACGAGGTCTATGCGCAGGTCTGATTTTATTCGGGAAGTACATGGGGTTTTATAGTGTCATGGAGGCGGGGAGGTTGTGGGAGGGGCATGTCCGCGGGGCAGCTGAGGATTGGCTGCAGAGGCAAGGGCGGACCTGCAGTTTATGACGTAAGCCATTGATGGCAGAGGGGGTTGTTTCCGAGGTTGTGCCGGGGCGGATACGGGATGAGGGCGGTTGAAATGAGGCAGGGAGAACAGCGATCGGCTGGGAGGGGGAAGATAACAGTGGCTGGGAGGAGGGGCAGAGGGAGGCAGCAGCACAAACTGCTGCTGAGAAGGGCCATAATACAGGGAGGTTACGAGGAACAGGCGGGCAAAGTGTAAGGAAGCGAAAGGCAGGGTGGGAGCAGGGGACAATTGCTCCCTCTTTCAAAAATAAGAACGCACAGGTTTTGTGGGATTGACATTTTGTAGGGAGGAAAGATGAGGGGGGTGAGAGGAGGGGAAATAGGAGAGAAAGGAACGAGGAGGGGTTACCGGCAGGGGGCGTGGGGGCACGAGGGGGGCGTGAGCAGAGGGGAGGGCGGCTGAAATGCCCGATTCCTCATGCGGAGGGCAGAGAACCCGTACCCGCAGCTCGAGGCGACCACGATGGGCCCTATCGATGGCCGCCTCCTGCCACCTCCGTGAGCCACACCTGGGCGTGCCGGGCCTCCTCGGGAAGGGGATGGCTTTGGGAGAGGACTAGGACAGCTGTGGCCAAGAGCCTTTGCTGCTCTCGGTGCTGGCGAACGGACTTGCGGATACAGCAGGCGAGGCCTAGGAGGAGGAGGAGAAGGAGGAAAAGGAAGGCGTAGAGGAGGAGGCTGGAGGGTTGGAAAAGGGAGAGGAATTTTTGGAGCACGTCTCTAAGGAAGGAAGCTGAGAGGGTTGGGGGCTTGATGGATTCGAGGGTGAGGATGTGTTGCTGGAGGGAGTGGGTGTAGTTGAGGAAGGAGGTGTTGTAAGAGGAAAACATCCATTGGCGTAGTGCAAGGCGGGCGGTCACCGACGAGTTGACGGGGTGGGGGGTTAAGCAGAAGCTAGAGAGGGGCCAACAGGCATCACAGATGGTGGTGGCTATGTCGTAGAGGGCGGCAACGTCAGCGGCGAGCAGGTCGATTTGCTGCTGTAGGTTGAATAAGGCTTGGTGGTGAAGGTAGTTGATGTTGCTTTGGTCGCCGAGGGCAAGGGCTGCTGCTGTGGATGCATTGATGATGGCGGAGGCAGCGCCAGAAGAGACGGCAAGGGCCGCCGCCGCGGTGGTGGCGGCTGCGAGGGATGCGAGGACGGCAGCAGTAATGGCGGCTGTGATGCCAAAATCTCGGGGGTGGCGAGAAAGGGGGAGATCTACCAGCTGGGGGGCAACCCAGTCGGGGGAGTCAACGGGGAGCCACACAACGCGGGGCTGCATCACCAGAAAGGCGGAAGGGAAGGAAGAGTTCCAGTGGTTTGCGAGGCTGCAGTTGGTGAGGGTGGATTCGGAAGGAGGGGGGCATAAAAGGAAATAGTAAGGGTGTCGAACGAACGGGGTGGAGGTGAAGGTGACGTTGGGGGGAGGGGTTGTAGGCGAGGAGACAGTATGGGTGATAACCGAGACGTTGGCGTGGGAGACAAGGCAATTGGGGTGGCAGGTAAGGGCGCGGAGATCGAAGCAGGTGTGGGGGTTGCACAGGGACATGACGCTAAACGTGCGGGGGACCAGGGGGGAAACTTGGAAGGGGTTTGCATAGCAGGGGGTAAGGTTGTGGGGGTCGGAGATGCTGCAGGGGGCTCCGTGGAAGAGGCCACCAATGCGAGGCGTGGGGTAGAGGCAGGGGGTCCAAGGGAAAGTGGGAAGGCGGGCCGGCAGGGTGTCGGCGTGGCAGGGCTGGATGAGGGGCCGCATGAAGGGGTGGGAACTGGGCATGGGGGCGGAGTTGGTGGGGAAAAGCCAGGGACCTGTGACATTGAGAGCGGAGGCGTTGAAGGAGGAGTTGACGTTGAGGGGGGAGGTGGGGGAGAGGTCAAGAAGAGTGGCGTTGGTGAGAAAAAGGCAGGAGTTATTGCGGGGGTTTACGCACAGGGAAAGGTTGGTGACGAACTGCAAGGCGTCGAGGGAAATAGGGATGGAGACATTTGGCAACGACGAGGAGACAGGAAGGGCGAGGGGGTCGCAGCTTTCTGGGAGGAAGTCGCAGTTGGGGGAGTACATGGTGGGGAAGGTGGGGGAGTGAGGGGAGAGAAAGAGGAAACCAGGCGGTTGAAGAAGGGCGGCCCAAAGGGGCGTGGCCTGGGCTGAGGAGGCTAAGGAGAGCATAATGATGAGAAGGTGTAGGGGGGGGTGGTAGGAGGGCGCGGGGTAGGGGAGGCGCGAGCACGACGGAGAAGCTGGAGAATTTGCTGCTCGATGGAGGCATCTTCGAGGGAGAGACGGCTCAAGCGGCGGACAAGAAGACGACGTCGACGTCGCTCGCGGCGGGAGAGAGCTGGCGTGGTCCCTGCGGGTGATGGCGCAGGAGGGGCAGACTCAGGCGGGCTCGACTGGGCGACTGGAGGCATCATCTGCAATGACAAGAGGAGAAAAACCTCACGGGGGGGGTGAGGTGCAGAGAGGGGCCATCATTATGGCAGGGGGGAATCATCAGGGGGAAGGGGGTCGGGAGGTGGAAGGTCGGCAGGGCCGTGTGGAGTGAAGGGCTTAACAAGACGAGCAGGGATCCAGACAGGCTGGGGTGCAGATTCCGGGAAGACGCAGGCAAATCCTCGCCCTTGGGTGAGAAGGGGCGCTGGTCCGGTCCACTTGCTAGTGAGCGGGTCGCGCCAGAGGACGAGAGGGGCCGGAGTGGGCCGGTAAGAGGGCCCCCAGTGCTTGTGGATGGACGAAAGCCCCTCAGAGTCAAAGGTCATCAGGTTGTGCTGGATGAGCACTTGCGTGACTGTTTCACGTGGGGTGAGGCGGGGTTGAGTCTCTCTAGTCTTCTGGACGAGGATCTTGAGGGTTTGGTGAATTCTTTCAACAAGTCCTTGGCCTTGCGGGTTGTATGCGATGCCGAAGTGGTGGGTGATGTTGTAGAGCTTCACAAACTCGGCAAAGGCGGCGCTGCGGTAGGCGGGGCCATTATCTGTCTTTATGTCCCAAGGGACTCCCATGAAGAGGATGGCTTCCCGGAGCGCTTGAGTGGCATACTTGGCAGACTCTCCCGGGAGGGCGACGGCGTAGCAGAGGTGCGAAAACGTATCGATGGCAACATGAAGGAACTTCCATCGGCCAAAGGAAGCGACATGTGTGACATCTAATTGCCATCTAGAGTTGGGCCGCAATCCGCGCGGGTTGACACCCTGGGGCTGGAGTGGCCCCAGGGGCAGCAAAGGTGCGCAGGAGCGGCACGCACGCACCAGATGTTTGCATGTCTCGATGGGAAGTTCTGGGAGGAGTCGATGGAGGGCGGGCGCACCAAGATGGAAGCGCGCATGCAAGGTCTTTGCCTGGTTGATAATGTCTCCTACGGCAGCTGCGGGGCTAAGGGCATTGATGGAAGCACCTTGGGCGGCCTGGTCAGCGAGATGGTTGCCGTGAGCCAAGGGGCCTGGGAGGCCTGAGTGGCTCCTAACATGGGCAATGAACCAGGGTTGTCGCCGCCTCTCTAAGAGGAGTTGAAGGTCAGCTAAGGCCAGGTTGATGTCCCGGTTGCCGATGCTAGCAGGCGGCAGGAAGGCCGCAAAGGCAAGGATACGAGAGACCTGCAGGCAGTAGAGACTGTCCGTGAAGATATTTACTGGCTGGTCCTGGAGGTATTGGAGAGCCAGAGTGACGGCTTTCAATTCGGCCACTTGGACAGAGCTGCTATGTCGGCGGGTGTGGCAGAGGGGTTGTGTGGAGTTTGGCTTGTAGAGGACTATAGCAAGGCAGTGCTTGGAGGCGTCAGTGAAGGCGATGGCAGCGTTGGGGAGTGGCTTGGAGGACGGGAACGGGAAATGGTCAGGAGCTGCGACGGGGAGCGTGCTGAGGCCTTGTATGAGGCGGTGCTGGGGGAAGTGATTATCGAATGGGCCGGAGAATAGGAGGAACAGTGCCTGCATATCTATGGAGTCCTTTAGCAAGTGAGTGACCTGCTGAGTTGTAAGGGGCCAAATGATGACATCTGGATGACGCCCGTAATGGTGGGTGGAGCGCTCAACAAGGGCGATGGCGAGCTGCACGAACAGGACGGATTGGGGGGTGATTTTGCGAAGCTTGCTTTTGGCTAAATGGACCCACAGGAGTGGACCGTCCTGCCAGATGAGGCCAGTGGGGGTCCCACGGGTAGGAAGGACAAGTCCTGCGAATGGCTTTTCTGGGTCTATTCGCTGGAGCAAGCAGTCCATTAGGGCAGAGTTGACACAGCTCAGGGCGCACTCTGCTTCATACGACAGGGTGACCCTCTTTGTGGGTGCCTGTGATGGTGGGCCAGTGGTCTGAAGGAGCTGGAACAGAGGCTGCAGCTGATGTGTGGTGACTGGCAGCGACGGGCGCAGCCAGTTGAGCTGGCCACAAAGCTGTTGGAGATCATGGAGCGTCATGGTTTTGGGGACGTTTATAAGCGGCGCCATGGGCGTGACCGTTTCTGAGATTTCAAAGCCCAAGAATTGAAACGGTGGGTGGAAAACGGCTTTCTCTATGTTGATCTGAAGACCGATATCTTTCAGATTGGAGAGAAGACTGGCAACTATAGCTTGTAGTTTTGGCTCGCTCGGATGGGCTACAAGGATGTCATCCATGTAATGCACGATAGTGGCCTCGGAGGTTAAGGGCTCAATAGCAGTAGCCACAAACAGCTGGCAGATGGCAGGGCTGTTCTTCATGCCTTGGGGGAGGACTTTCCACTGATACCGTTTGGCAGGCCGGTGGTGGTTGGGCTGGGGAACAGTAAAGGCGAACCGTGGGCGGTCATCCGGATGCAGGGGGATAGAGAAGAAGCAGTCCTTGATGTCGAGGACTGCCACATACCAATCTCGCGGAAAGGCTGACGGGTGAGGCATGCCGGGCTGAGGAGAGCCCATGGGTTTGATGTGCTTGTTAACCTCTCGCAGGTCGTGGAGGAGGCGTGGCTTGCCAGATTTTTTGATGATGAAAAAAATGGGAGTATTGTATGGACTGGTGGAGGGCTCAACATGGCCAGCACGGAGCTGCTCTTCCACGAGGTCCTGAAGAATAGCTAGTTTCGGGGCAGTCATAGGCCATTGTTCCACCCAAATGGGTTCCTCTGTGTCCCATTGCAGAGGAACGGGTGCTGGAGGTCGAACGCGAGCAATGGCCAAAACTATTGGGGGGGCAGCGATGGCTGCGAAGTAAAAAGAACGGCGCCTGACTGGTGAAGAATGTCGCGCCCCCAAAGGACTTGCTTGATATCCCTGAGAACCAGGGGACGGAAGAACCCTGACCGTCCATTGGTGTCATGCCAGGCAAGATCTTCAGCCGCCTGTTGCGAGGAGGACTGGCCTGTGGCGCCTACGATGACGGGTCCGGCTGTGAGTGGGAAGTCACGAGCTTGGGAGAGTGGGATGCAGGAGATTTCGGCGCCGGTGTCAAGAAGGCCGTCCATCCACTTTCCATTGACCTTGATGGTGAGGCGCGGCTGTGAAGTGGGCGACATGGGAACGGACCAGTGGATGCCTACGGGCGGGGCTGGCGCGGGGCGATTGGAGCCTCTTGGTGGCGGGGCTGAGGCTTGCCCCGCTGCCCGTTTAAAGGCTGTCTCGGAACACGGCAATCGCGAGCCCAATGATACCCTTTTCCACAGCGCGGGCAGGGGGTGGAGGGCGGCCGGGCGGCAGGAACAGGGCGCGGTGGTGGCACCATAGGCTGGACTACGGGTTGCGGCGGAGCCGGAAGGTTGGGGCACTCCCAAGCGAAGTGGCCCAATTCGCCGCAGCGGAAGCAGGTGTTGGTTGTTCGGACTGCCGCGACAATAGCCGCTGCAAGCGCAGAAGCTTGCCCAGAAACTCCGGAGCATGCGAGGACCCAGTCTTGGAGCGGCTTGTCACGAAGGGGACGAATGATGGCTTTGCAAGCTGGGTTAGCCCCCTCCTGCAGGATGTCCTTAACGAAGGACTCGCGGGCTGCATTGCCGACAACTCGCCTCTCTGCAGCGGCCTGCACACGAGCTACGAACTCATTAAACGGCTCCTCGGGTTTTTGGAAAAGCTTCACGAGGGGCTCTGGGGCGGCCGCGGCGCACGAACGGAAGGCTCAAAAAACACAGTCACGGAGCTGGATGAAAAACCCAGGCGGGGTGGCAGTGTAGGCGCTGGGATCGCCATAAGGGCCGAACCCGAGAAATGCGATTGCAGGGTAATGCACACCCTGACGAGCATTGTCGGCAATCTGATTGTCGATCAGGACACCGAGATGGGCTCGCCAGTCAATGAATTGCCCGGGGGAGAGAACCGCTCGGGCTAGGGAGATCCAATTGTAAGGGATGCAGCGAGGGATGGTCATACGCTCGAGAAGGTCTTGGGCATGAGGGCTGGCAAGGCCATCCTCTTTTATCGCGTTGCGGAGCATTTGGATGTCTTTGGGGGAAAAGGGGACCCACGCTTGTGGGCTCTGCGGAGTGCGAGCGGGATTGAGGGGGAACATCTGAGCCAGAGGCGGAGTGGGGGAGGTGAGAAAGGCGGTGTCGTACGCTGGTGGAGGAGGATTCCCGATGCTCCCGCTATTGCTGGAGCAGGCGGGAGGTGAAGCGGGCCATGGAGGTGAGGCATGGGCGGTGCCACCGGGCGCCGGCCAGGAGGGTGCGGCAGCAACGGTGTTCCTGATTGGCCAAGATGGCGGCACGGTGACGTCACGCCTGACATCACTTCTGGCCTCGGGCCAAGATGGAGGAGTGGCCACGTCATTTCCAGGTACAGGCCAAGATGGCACCGGAGGCTCTGCCGGTTTAGCCGAAAATGGCGATCGGCAGGCATCCGGGACGGGACCGGATGGCGACAAGACAGGAAGAGGTGGGTAAAGGCGGGAAGAGGGCGCCAAGGAAGAAGAAGGAGGAGGTGCGCCATGTTGGCATTGTTTGCAGGACGCGGTGGGGGGGGGAGAAGGCGGGGGTCGCCATGTTGGTTGGGGTCCGGATCGGAGGCTGTGGGGGGATCCAGTTCGAGCGCGGCCTCTAGCTGGGCGGACAGAGAACGAGCATCGTCGTCTCCATCAGGATCGCAGGTGAGAGGGTGGCTAGGCTCACAGGCGAGAGCGGAGGCAGGGGAGGGCACACCTTGGAGACAGGCGCGGATAGCGACGAGGGTCGGGATAAGGCCGGGGGGAAACTGCTTGCGATCGTGCTCCATAGCGGATGTCACCCGCTGAATTAAACGTTCGTAGGTCTCTGGGCTCCAGAGAGCACAGGTGACGAGCCAAGTGTTAAAGGGTAGGAGAAGGTCCCAATACCGCTGTAGCTGACGGAGAGAGACCTTCACGTGGTGAGTCTCTAAGAGGGCAGCGAGCAGGCGGACTTGAGGAACCTGACGGGATGAGAGGGAGGCCCCCATCGCGGCAGAGGGCTCAGGAGGGGGGTGAAGGGAGCAACGCCGGAGAGTCCCTACCTTGAGCGGTGGCACGGGAGGACGGCGATGGGTCCCGTGCGAGGGGTCAGCAGCGGGCTGGCCAGACAAGGGGCCGTAGCTGGGGTCCCTGTTCAGGCGCCACCTGTTGGCCTCCACTGCGGCACTGCAGGCGGGTCACTGCAGGTGAGTCGCTGCCGGGGATCGGGCCTACGCCACGGCCTGACCGGGGCGGCAGCGGGCGGCTCAAGGCTTGGTGGGGACGCGCGGTTCGATGGAGGAAAAACCACGGAGACGAGGTCTATGCGCAGGTCTGATTTTATTCGGGAAGTACATGGGGTTTTATAGTGTCATGGAGGCGGGGAGGTTGTGGGAGGGGCATGTCCGCGGGGCAGCTGAGGATTGGCTGCAGAGGCAAGGGCGGACCTGCGGTTTATGACGTAAGCCATTGATGGCAGAGGGGGTTGTTTCCGAGGTTGTGCCGGGGCGGATACGGGATGAGGGCGGTTGAAATGAGGCGGGGAGAACAGCGATCGGCTGGGAGGGGGAAGATAACAGTGGCTGGGAGGAGGGGCAGAGGGAGGCAGCAGCACAAACTGCTGCTGAGAAGGGCCATAATACAGGGAGGTTACGAGGAACAGGCGGGCAAAGTGTAAGGAAGCGAAAGGCAGGGTGGGAGCAGGGGACAATGGAAGAAGCTTGATAGTCAAAATCACCAAAGTTTATTCCTGATTTGAGGAAGAGACATATTTGGACAAAGTCCTTTAAAAAACCAGATGGTAGTAAACCATCAGCAAATAATTATAATCTTTCCCCTATGACATAAATTCAATTTTATAATTTTGTATAAGTATATGTAGCACATATATAATATTTAATTTAAAATGGAAGTTTACATACTTTTCAAATGTATTCAGTTTGCTCACACGATTATAAAATGATGGGAAATGTTTAATTTGGGGTTGTTTATATACCAAGTGTATTCCTGTACACTTACTATTCAGTCTAATGCAATTTAAACTTTGAGTTAAATTATAAAGTTGGTATTATACTTAGGTTTTTACATTATTATAATGGAATCATGAAATAAATGCTTTAGGAAAATAAAAGGTCATTCTACATTTCATCAGTGAAACACAAAAACTGTGTCATTTGTGTCTACCCTCACTACAGTTACACAACTCTGATTTTCCTATAATCCTGTGTGCCAAAATGCATTTTAATTGCTGTTAATCTTCCAAGATATAGAGATTTAGTATCTCAGAATATAGATCATTGTTTATTTTGGAAAATAACTTGGTAAATTTTCAATATAATACATGCATTTGCTTCTTTCTTTTAACTATGCACCTGGTTATATTTACAATATGAGTATGTTTTAATTTGTAAATGATAATTACTTATATTAAGTATAAATAAGCAAATGACCAACATGAGTGCTATTTCTGGAAACTAGAGGTAGAGGCACAAAACAGAGACTAAATCTCAGAAGACAGAAATATATATAATATTGCCACTTTGTGATGTATACAGCGTATTTCCTGTGTTCAGCTTCCTTTTTAAATGCTTTGTTGAAACTGGTACTTATAGTGGGCTTACTGGAAAAAAGCCTTTGAAATATTATAATAGTTTAAGTAAAATGGTTCCCCTTTATTAATGACTGGGCCTTACACAACCGATATTCTGAAATCTTTAGTCAGGAAGGCTCAAGCATAATTTATTTTTGCATATTGGTTCCAAATAATAGGTAAGAGGTAAGACTCTTTAAATAATAGATCAAATTCCTAAATAATAAATTCAGACTCAAAAATATAATGACATTGTTTAGACACTTCATTCCCTATAAAGTCAAATTCTCTTTCCCTAGCACTTTAGTATGAGTAGAACTTACTTTTAAATACTACCATTTCTATTGATTTAAGGTCATAGAAAATGTTGCAAATGACACTGTTAGGGTAAGTCCTACAGATAAACCTAACTGTGAATGTGGCTATCTGCTGTCACAGTGCATGCATGCCTTGCTGTAGAAAAAGAATGCTTGTTTAGGTGACACTGCAGCCTCCTCTATCCATTCATCTGGCATTAGATTCATGGTGAAATAATCAGAAATGGCATATTATTTGCTTAATTGTGATCAACTACTTGAACTCTGGTATGCAAGAGTCAAAATGCAGAAGTCTATTCCATTCTGATATTACAATCTGAAATCTATATAATTCTGATCGCCAAAAACATAATAATGGAATAAGAGAGAAAGGGGGATTATAGAGTATTCATTCAACTATGAAAAGGTAAGCATATTATTCATTCAACAAAAAGCACTTTGAAAGGATGGTGGTGAGAAAACTTTGTGGTCAGAGGACCACTCAAATTTACTTTTTTTATTGTCTAAATTGTTTAGGGTGATATATCTCATTTTTTCATTGTACTTAATTTTCCCATGTACTTCCCTTATTAAATTTGTTTTGTCTAAACTTTGCAGATTAGGGTGTATATAAGAGTATAATTATCCCCTTGAGTTTTAATTATAAAATTTATTTGAGAATTATACCTTTGCCAGCATTATGATGGGAACAATTTATTTGAGTCAAGATACATTCTGTACTTTGAAATTCTTCAATCATATTACTTATATATTGTTCCCAAGTAAGTTAAAATAAAGTCATTCTAACTGAAACTTTTAACTTTCTTTTTCTAGCACTTTAAATTCTTTGATGTTTTTATCACTATACTAGTAATAATAATATGTTATATAATAGTAATAGTAATTATTAGTTATATTAGTAATGATTAGTAATTATACTAATAGCAATAGCAATAACAGTATAATATCTTAGTTGTGTGAGGAAATCTGATTACTTTATTGTTATTATTATTACAATTTAGGCAGTATAATCTAATTTTTGAGAAATAGCAATGAAAAAATTTACACTGGACCATTCACAAGTTGCTGAAGACAAAAAAAGATATTCGATTATTTGAATATACTACTTTTGAATTATGCTGATGATTATGATTGGTAGACCACAAACAATTGGCTGGTTCTCATTCTAGATTTAGTAAACTAAAAGTTAGGGCTTAGCCTTTTGGCACGTTTTACCTGGGAATGGTTTCTCAAGAGAACTTCTACTGTAAGTGGAAAGAAGATAGCTTTATTAAAGGTATAAAAATTTGTGACTTAGGTAACATCAATTAAAACCAAGTGTTCCAAAGCATTAGGAGGGTCATTGGGAATATATAGTCCAAAAAAAGGCAAAATGATGGTTATCAGGTGCAGTCTGTTCTAGTGGCTTATTGGAAAGTGGAGGGAGATGGAAACTTGCCTGCAACTGATTCATCAGAGCTTAGTTCTCTTTTTCTTGTCCTATATTCTGAAACTCTTTTTTTCCAAGCAGTACATTCCTGAAGAGTGCCTGTCAGGATATGGCCTTCATCTCCTTTGCCTCCTTTGCTGGGAGCTCTTTTGTAACCCAAGGACTGAAGGTCAATTTAGAGTTACTATAACAAGTTTGAGAGATTTAAAATTTCCTTTACCATCTCATGAATTCAGGTCCAGTGTTCAATCCAGTAATAAAGGTAATAGAGGGCATTAGTGGTGAATAAACTTTTCTTGTTCCTTTGGTGATATCAGAATGATCTATTTGCTTATGGAGGGAAAATAGAGCATATAGAAAGAAGGTGACAGCTCTAGTCCCTCTTGCAGGACTCTGATTCCAGCTCCAAACCAATCTGGACATTGACGATGGGTATAGATGGTGAACACAGTTAAAACATTTTCAACAAATATGCTTAGGATTGAAATTCATTCTACTTCAGTATTTCATAATTATGTGTGATGAAAGTTCTATTTTACTGTCCTTTTCCAATAAGAAAAAAGAATGCTTTTAAGGTCACAAAATTATAATGCCTCAAGGGATTCTCTACATACTTTCGCATGGTTCAATGGGGAAGATGAGCTGCTAGTTGTGTGTTATGAAAAGATTCTTAAAGTCAATCTTTGTTATAATACCGTTGTGTAACACTGATTCACCTTAGTGCCCTGGAATAAAGGGTAAGTTTTGTATGATTAATTTTCAAAAATTATCAAGGAGCTATTTATGTTTCATGAAGTCAAAATGAAAAATATACCATGATTTGAATGTCCCTGAAGAAATATTGTACAAAGACTTCAAGTGTTGTTAATTATAGTAGTAAATGAGGAGAAAACATTCCACTAGATCCTCTAGAAATAAGTTACCTAAAGCCATGCCTAGATATTTTCTAGAATTGTTTAAAGGTGCAAAAACCAGCCTTTTTAAAAAATTACTAATGACCCAGAAAACTAAAATTTGGTTGGAAAATAAATTATATGTACAAGTGTTAAGCACTAATTATTATTTTATTTAAGAGGCTGGTTTTCAAGTTTGGCTAAATTTCATTACTTTCTTAATTCTTATCTAAGTTGTATGAGGATACTACCCATTAGTGGGCTTTTATTATAGTGAATTTAAAATAACTTTAAAGGTGTTATCACCTGTAACTTGAACTTAATTGGCAAAAGAACTGCTAAAAGACTATTTTATTTCATTACCTTATT
Source organism: Dasypus novemcinctus (assembly GCF_030445035.2). Taxonomy (NCBI): domain Eukaryota; kingdom Metazoa; phylum Chordata; class Mammalia; order Cingulata; family Dasypodidae; genus Dasypus; species Dasypus novemcinctus. The sequence goes on along the minus strand of NC_080683.1, from coordinate 39,686,742 downwards.
TTTAGACCCTACAAATAAGGGCTAAGAGCAACACAATTTCATCTTAGGAAAGTAATATTGTACTGCAAGAACTATGATAAAAATTAGTTTGTGCTTCAATTCTAACACCTATTTTTCATAGCTTCATGATGCCAGGTTTAAATTACTCTTGGCGATTTGATATGTAATTAGTGTAGGTTAAATGTCACATTCAAAGGTGGAATCACTTTATGAGATTATATATCTATAAAGAAAAATGCAAGCAAGTCATTTTTTAATAATAGAGCACAATATCAATTCACTTACACACTGTCAAAAAAAAAAAACGAAACTGATTTCCTGTCCATTTTGAAAGAACAATAGTATATAGTCTTTTGGAGAACAAATGTTTTGGTGTAAACAAGACAGGACTTCTGTGAAAGCTATTGAGGAAGATATATATATATATAAAATCTGGAAAATATGCTGCTTTATAGAGTAATATTCACCTATACTCATATACCCATGCATAGCCTTTGCCCTAAAATATTTTTCTAAATAAAATTAGGTACATTATTGTATGTTCTGAAATATATTTCTAGGATGCTTTGTTTTCTTGCTCAATTTTTGCATCTTACACTAATCCTCCAAAACTGGACGTTTTTAATGGTCCCTGGAATGAAGAAGTCTGTGTATCATAAATTGTAAATTCCATGACCAACATATGTTCTAACCTGCTTATAACATGCTGTTTCCTGATCCTTTCTGTTCTTGATTAATATATTTAATTCATATGAAATATGTAAATTTCAGAAAAACATACGTTCCATCAATTATCCACATGAAACATAAAAAATCATTTTCAAAGTGGGAGTTATTATTCACATGATCACAGATGTTCCTTTCTCAAAGTAGCCTTTTTAACATGGCTGATTCTGCAGGCTGTGGCTTCTAATAGTACATATTTTGTTGCTTTGTAGTAAACTGCTGAACCTGCCATTTTTACTTACTTTTTGGGATGTATTTGTTCAATAAAGTAATTTCATGATTTCCCAGGATGCTGACCACTAGGCAGGGTTTCTAATGGTTTTAAATTACTTCTTGTTTTTTCCTCCTAGAAAAATGCACTAAGGTTTCTCCTATGAGCCACTATACATTTGCCCCAATATCATCTGGATGTTTCAGCTCCTTTGGATTTTATTCTTCATTTTTCTCAGTTGAAAAGTTTGGTAGGAATCTGTTGGAAATTCTAAAATAAAAGGTCTGTGCATATGCTTGAAAATATACCACTGGAGGGAAGGAGATGTGGCTCAAGCAATTGGGCACTTGCCTACCACATGAAAGGTCCCACATTTGGTATCCTGTGCTTCATAAAGAAGATAAGTGGGACAGTGAGCTGATATGATGGGCTGGCATGTCAAGCTGACACAACAAGATGGCACAATGAGATGATGCAATAAGAAGACACAACAAGAAAACACAATGTGGGACACAACAAGCAGGGAGCAGAGGTGGCTCAAGTGATTGGGTGCCTCCCTCCCCCATGGGAGTCCTGAGTTTGGTTTCTGGTGCATCCTAAAAAAAAAAAAAAAAAGAAAATGAGCAGACACAGAAAGCACACAATGCACAGACACAGAGAACAGATAGTGCATACAATGGGAAGGGGGTATAAATAAAATAAATCTGCTTGGAGCAGGCAGTGCTCAGTCCTCTGGTCTCTGGCAGGTGGCTATGGAGAGTGGGGGCTACAGAGGGCACTTCTCCAGGAAAAGGGAAAGAGAGGGATGCAGCCTGAGGCTGATTCAGATTTTGGTCAACAATTTGGTCTGCTGTCTCTCACAAGCTTTTCCAGGCTGGGTGGGGCCATGCCATTGTTTGCCTTGGTTGCAGGCAGAACACTACAGAGATCCAATCCTCTCAAATACCCTCCCTACTGACTGGCATTGATTGTTGATGCAGAGGAGAGTGGAATTATGTACTACCCTGGAAAAGGGAGGGGGCTGCCTGCAAAGGGAGGAGAACAGCTTCTGAGAAAATTTGATTTGTGAGGCTCTGAATATCCTCTGTCACAGTGTTCTGGTATGGCTTATAGCAAATGCATTTCAACCAGGGTTTGAGCTGAGATGTCTGTTGAAGATCACTATCTTCTAGCAGACCAACAAAGTGCAGGTAAGGAAAATAAAAGAAAATAATAAAAAGGTTTTCAGGCCTTAAGGTTTTCCTCCCCAAGGCACCTGGAAGCTGGTCTGCAAACCCAATACTGGGCCCATGGCCTGGAACCAAGCAACTGAACAGGGGCAATTCTAAAGAGCTAGAACAGGTTGAACCAAGAATCAAAGAACAACAGTAACACACAACCTCCTGCCACTTAATCCCTACACAAAAGAGATAAAGTGAACCTCAGGCTAAATTCACCATCATAATCAGATGTCTAGACATCATCAAAAAATTACAAGCTATACTAATAAAAAGGAAGATATGGCTCAAGGAAAGAAACATATCAAAGCTCCAGATGAGACACAGGATTTGAAACATCAACGAGGTTCATACCAATCTCCTAAATCAAATCAATGAGGTGAAAGAAAATATGACAAAAGAATTAAAGGAAATTCAGAAGATACTGGAAGAGCACAAAGAAGAATTTTAAAACCTGAACAGAATAACAGAGATCATGGGAATGAAGGACACAATAGGTGAGATTAAAAACACATTAGAGGCATACAACAGCAGACTCAATTTCATAGAAGAAAGAATAAGTGACACAACAGCAGACTCAATTTCATAGAAGAAAGAATAAGTGATGAGGAAGACAGAACAGCTGAAATTGAAGAGAGAGAAAAGAATGGAAATAATTGAGGCCCAGAGAATGAATAATAAATGAAGCACAACAACATATGTGCAGAAGGAGAAGAGAAGGGAAAAGGAGCAGAAAAAATCATGATCAATGACACAAACAAACATCTGCACGTGGATGTTCATAGTAGTGTTATTCACAATTGCCAAAAGATGGGAATGACCCATGTGTGCATCAATCAATGAATGGATAAGCAGATTGTGCTGCAAATACACGATGGGATATTATGCAGCAGTAGGGATAAATACCATCATGATGTATATGACAACATTGATTGCCCTGGAAGAAATTATGTTGCATGAAGCATGCCAGACATAAAATAACAAATACCTTATGACTGTGCTAATATGAACTAAATATATTGGGTAAACTCATGGAGATAATAATTAGAATATAGGTCACCAAAAAATAGAAAGAAGTTAGGGAATGGAAAGCTTAGGTTTAATCTGTATAGAATTTGTAAAAAGGCTGTTCATAAATCTTTAGAAATGAATGGAAATGATTAAAGCATATAACAGTGTTTGGAACTAGCAGCACTAATATACGGGTATTATAGTGGTTGAAAGGGAAAATCTAAGGTCTTATATATTACTCGTTGGAATAAAAAATGTAACATCAAACTGTACAGCAAATCAAAACCCCAAGTGAAATATGAATATGGGTAATATTTCCTGTATAATATAGGTTTTTTTTTTAACAGAACAAATATATGTTTTTTTTTTAAAGATTTTATTTATTTATTTATTTTTCTCCCCTCCCCACCCCAGTTGTCTGTTTTCTGTATCCATTTGCTGCATGTTGTTCTTTTGTCCGTTTCTGTTGTTGCCAGCGGCATGGGAATCTGTCTCTTTTTGTTGAGTCATCTTGCTGCATCAGCTCTCCGTGTGTGTGGCGCCATTCCTGGGCAGGCTGCACTTTCTTTCACGTTGGGCAGCTCTCCTTACAGGGAGCACTCCTTGCGCGTGGGGCTCCCCTATGTGGGGGACACCCTGTGCAGCAGGGCACTCCTTGCATGCATCAGCACTGTGCATGGGCCAGCTGCACACAGGTCAAGGAGGCCTGGGGTTTGAACCGTGGACCTCCCATGTGGTAGATGGATGCCCTAACCACTAGGCTAAGTCCGCTTCCCAAATATATGTTAATGTTATGTTAGTATCAGGCAAAAGTACAACCAAAGCAAACTATGGACTGTAATATATAGTAACATATTACTAATCCATTTTACCCATTAAGGGTACAAAAATGAAAGATACTAAATGAAAGGAACTATACAAAAAGTACTACATATTGTTTGACTCCATTTATATAAAATACAAATACAAACAATTAGAAAGGTGGAAACAGAATATCAGGTATGTACGGCTGGAGAAAGGGAGAGATTGAGAGGTAATTATTAAAAGGTAGAGTTTTTTGTGATTATTATAATGTCATTATTGGAGTAATGAAAATGCCCTAATATTGATTAAAGTGATGAATGCACAACTGGGATTATGCCAAATACCATTGATTGTACACTTTGGATGGTTTGTACATTTTATGAAAAAATGTATTGCCAAGTTCATTTAGTAGACCTTAATTCTCTCACTATGGAATTTATTTGAGTATTTTGAGTCAACATAAAATTAAAATATTAAATATAGGATTATAATAAACCAAAATTCCTTCAAAATACTTTTAAAAATTAAGGCACTCATGAAATCATATAATCTACAGATTAATATATATAACTAAGTTTACGAGTTTTAGTATCCCTTTAGTAGATAGAAAATGTTATCTATGGTATAAAACAAAAGGAAATATATGTATATATTCACTATAATTTTAATATGGTTATATCTACTGAGCTTATATAATGTATATAAACTGCAATTACATTGAAAAATATTCTACATATTCTATGTGTGAATGACTCATATGACATTGAGAAGTATTTTCAAGAATCATAAGGACTATGAACCTTCTATTTGCATTGATATTTTTAAAATCCAAGTTCTGTGCTCTTTTAGGAATTCTGTCCCCCTCTTCACCCAGGCTTAATACTGTGGTATCATGTCCTTAGCCAATGTGGAACTTGTAGACTGTTGAAAAGAAGAGACTTTTTATAGAACTTGACATGTTTGTTTTATGGAGAAGGAAGGAAAATACTCTTTAAATATGACATAGTGAGCATGAGATTAGGCTGTTAAAAAAAGTTGCAGGGATAGAGAATATGAACTGTATGCTGATGAAATAATTCTTGTACAAGATCGATTAGGGCAGCTAATCTATATTTCAAAAGGCTTTTAAAAAACATGATTTTGAGGCAAGAAAACATATTCTTGCCTTTACTTTTCTCTCTTTATTTGGTACCATTGTGCCTTTAGCTCACCAAACTGCACCATGTTAGCTTTCTTTTATCCAAGAGCACACTGACTTCCTTCTTGCATTAGGGTCTTTGCCATTGACTCTGTCTGCCTGGGATGCCATATTACTTCACATGGCTATTTCTTCCAGGTCTTGTCTGAAGTCATCTCAGAAAAGCCTTCCCCACTAGTGAATTGAAATTACTTTCTTCACATTTCACTTTTTCCTGTTTAATTTTCTTCACTATTTATCACTATCTGCAATTATATGATATAATTTTGTTAACCTCAACTTCTTCCTGCTTGAATATTAGGTTCTGTAACAGTATGAATCTTGTCTTAGTTCCCATGGTATCCTCAATACTTCCAGTAAGCCTGGACAAACTAGCTAATCAATAAACATTTTGTTGAATGAATCAATTTATTAAAAACAAGCTATATGTAAAAGCAGTGAACTATCACAATCATACAAGGAACAACCCGAGTCTCTTGGAACTTGTTGGCAGCCAGACTTCAAACTCTGAGTCAGTATCAAAGATCTTATGAAGAGTCAATTTCCTTCTCCAGTTACTTCTTTTGATGGAGAGAAGCATGGGGTAGTTAGACTTTAGTTGTGGGAAGAAAAGCACAAAAACATCTGTCACGAACCTGTGGATCTCTGTAGCATATGGTCATGGCAGATGGAGTTCAGTGCCATGTCAGTTGGTCCTACTTTGGAGTTTGTGTTTCTTTGTGATGGAGCTGGACTCAGATGTGATCTTTGTCCACAAGCCTCTCCTGTTACTTTTACCAGATCTGTAGTTGGTGCTGGGGTTTACTGTATACCCAGGGGACCTGGATCTCTGGACTGACCATGTGATAGCCAGGCCCTGAGGCGCAACAGACTTGCAACTCCTACACTCTGGTTTATTGGACTTACCCCACTCAGCTAACATGGAGGTGAAGAAGGTCAACCACCACACCAGGGAGCCAAGAGTGCCTACAACTGAAAGCAGGAGAACTGCATCCATCATCCATGTGGAATCTAAGCCCCCTCTTGATATAGATGTGGAGTGGACACAACCATTCTAAGGTCCACAGGATGGAGGAATAGAGTATGGATTACAGCGGACTTACTGATATTCTATTCATGAAATATTGTGATTAATAATCGAAGAAAATGTGGCGTTGGTGTGGAGAAAGTGGCCATGGTGGCTGCTGGGGGTAGGGAGTGGGAGGAAGAGATGTGATGTGGGAGTTTTGGGGGTTGGAGTTGTCCTAGGTGGTGGTGCAAGGGACCTTGTATGTCCTTCCATTCCAATGTCCAAGGGACATTGTATGTCCTTCCATGGCCCACTGGGTGGACTGTGGGAGAGTGTGGGCTATGGTGTGGACCATTGACCATGAGGCGCAGCGGCGTTCAGAGATGTATTCACCAAGTGCAATGAATGTCTTATGATGATGGAGGAGGTTGTTGTTATGGGGGGAGGAGTGGGGTGAGGGGGGTGGGGGGTATATGGGGACCTCATTTTTTTTAATGTAACATTAAAAAATAAAGACAAAAAAAGGGAAAAGCAAACAAACAAAAACATCTGTCACAATATATTCCCAGTTTATTCTCTGACTACAGTATGTTATCCAAATTTTAATAATCAGTTGCTTATAATACATACCTGATTGCTGTGACTACAATTTCATGTCTAGAATTTCTGCAGTGACTGCCTGCCTTTACAATTTCTTGTATCTTCAAACTGTTAATAGAAGAAAAAAATCTGCTTAAAAATGCAGGCGATAGAGGAAGTTTTGCTGGTACTTTCCCTCATGCGCATGCATAGTTATTCATATGCATATGGCCTTCTTTGCAAAACAACAGATTTTAAATTCCTAATGAAGTTCCATTGCTACCTTTATTTCTGAAGCATTCTAAAGTGTTTTAGAAAATGTAAAGTATAAATATGAAATTCATGCAAAATATAATTGCAAGGAAAATTTGCTGCAAGACTTCAAAATCACATATAGATTTTAAAAATGTTAACAGACATCATTTTTTGAGGTAACATATGCACACACCTACGTATTTATTCTCTCATTCGTATATAGCATCACCTCATTTTATGTGAATATGTTCCAAGATACTTCCAGAAAGTTGAAAATTGTGACCCATTATTGAATAATGAACCCCATTATTTAATAAGTATTTATTATACAAACATAACTATCACACATCTTTTTATAAAAAGGCAAATAAACACACTGGTAACAATAAACAAAATTAATCATAGAAATAATTGTTTTAAATTTTAATACACTCTCTCATGACCACGCCAGCAATCTGCAAAGTCCCGATGTCTCTCTACCCCTCTTCCAGAGGAAAAAGATTGGCAACAGTCTATGGGAGGCTGGGAAGGCACCTAATATCAGCAAGCTATCTGGAGACTTTGCCTAGAGACCCTGGCTGCATCAGTGCTCAGTCCCTTCCCCTCCCTCATTCTGCTCTGCTTCTTGACTTTATATAGCAAACCCCATTACTTAATAAGTGTTTATTACATGGGCACTCCTATCATACTTTTAAAAAAATAAGTAAGACAAATAAACACTCTAGTATCAATTAGTAAAATTAATCAGAGAAATAATTTTTAAAATTTTAATTCTCTCTGCCTTTATTTTTTTCAATTGCCCCTTGCGTATTGCATAATTGAATTCAAGTGTATTCAGCACATGTAAACTGAGGTCCTACTGTACACATATCTTTTAATTGAGAGACTCAAATTACAGTTAAGAACATAATTTTACAGGAATACTTGGGTTCACTTAAAGGAAAATATTTTGATGAAAATTGTAAGAGAAGCAGTTGCACATTTTTATCATTTGATTTCATTACATATTAGAATCCTTAATTTATTTTGACCTAAGATGTAAGATTAAAATTATCCTAAAAGACAAAACATGTTTCCTGATGAAAGTATCAATGGACAAACATTCTCTTTTCTCCAATGCTCCCATCTATGAGGACTCTTAGCAGAATCACTTCAGCTGACCTTAATTGCCAGGAAAATGTATAGATATTTTTTTGTTATTTTTCTCCATAATACTGTTCTTAAAAGGCACTCTAATTTTGTGACCTCACTTACATTCCACTCAGGTCATATTTACCTCTTCCCCAGGAAAATTTTATTCAGTGATTCTTTCTCCACATGATGGTCTTAAAGTTCTTTTTGTTTATTTATTCCACAGTGATATAATGGCTTTTCATTTCAGCTGCAGGTGTCACTTTACCCAGCCCATCACTGCGAAGCTATGGGGCTATGGGCCTTTTGTACTGGCACCATCCTTCTTTGATCTGATAGTCCAAGTCCAAGATTGATTTCAGATTTGTTTACTGTTGGAAGAACCTAGTATTTTTTCCCTTCAATTCAAGGCTATTTCTCCTACTTTTTCAGTTCAGTCTAGTCTACTTCTGCCTTTCTATTTTCTAACATGAATAACAATCAACTTATCTCGCTGTTATAACTATGAGGTCGAAAATTTTGTGTGTGCTCCGGCATCCATCTTACTTTGGTTAAGCCATTTGATTCAGCCTACTTAAGAAAGAGCTTTCCAACCCTCAGAAACAAATTCTGCCAGATCCCAAACCCACTTCTGCAGCCACCACCCCTACACCTCACTCAAAAGCCACAGCTGTCCATCCTCCACCACCCTCAGGTCCTTAGTCCCTTTCTCTTTCTGCACGTTTGCTTTAAATTAATCAATCCTCGACTCCCGCGGGAAATCTACTAGCTCCCTCTCCTGCATCACAATAAAGGCACAAGCCCACCGGTTGCCCTCTGCTTCTGTGCTTCCCCCTTGCTGGTCGAGCCTCTTGAGTCCATGGCACTTCCGAGGACCTCTTATGGCACCCTCTCTATCTGGGCCCTGTAAGTAGCAAACTATTTTTTCTCACGCATTATGGGCTCCGTTTCCCATTGTGTCCCACCTAACCTCTACCTGGACCCAAATTTAAGATCTAGCTGAATTAATTTGGAATGCTGGCCAACTGATTTATTTAAATTCTCATTTCAAATGTTCTCTCAGGAATAATCGTTTCCTATTTTCATGGTTGTTTATTTCTTAGATTTTTGAACTCTAATAATTTCTGTAACCAAAAATTGTCTTTTTACAAATACAATGATTATTTCAAAAGGAATATCACTGATTGTAACTTTGTCAACCTATTCTCTAATAGCATTACTATTCTTTAACAAAATTAATGTTCCTGCCCAGGAAAGGAAGAAGCACATTAGAAAGTAATACTAACATTATTAATAAGGATTAATACTAATACATAGGCATGCATTTATAGTTTCAAGACTATGAGCATTAAAATGCCAAGGTTCATACTAATATTTCTGCTTAATAAGTTTGACTTAATTATTGTAATTGTGAGACAATACTAATTATGAGTTTTTATCAAAACTCAAATGACAGGTCTCCAGATCAGTATTTCATAAGTTGCTATTGGTCCTTATTTTACAAAAAAAAACCCTCAAAACCCATGTACTAGGATACCACAAATTATATATATATATGTATTGTTTTTACAAATTTTATTTTTAAAGAAATGGCAACAAAAACTTTGCAAGTTTAAAAATAGGAACTTTAGTTTTCTCCCCTGTCTGATACTATGAAATTTACTTTCAATGCTGTTATGTTGATCTCCAAAGATACTTTTTTAATGTTTTCTGACTCCATTAACTCTCCTCCTTTTTTTTAATATCTGATTAATTTGTACTTATGAATGCTTAGGCATCTTTTTGCCTGTCATTTATTGTCAATGCTTGGCCATTTACTGTGTCATTTTCCTTTGTTCAGTCTTACATGTATGACCTCCAATATTGGGCCCTTTTTGCGGTCACCCCTCGGGCTGAAGTGTGGTTTGCTGGCAGGGGAGCAGCCGCGGCAGGCCAAGCCGCTGCCCCCATAATAGGGTGGCTGGTCGGACTCACCGCCACCCCTGAAGGGAGCTCGGCATGGGCGCAGAGTGCCCTCGGGTCTCCCCTTCTCGGCAGCCATGCTTCCGTGGCCACCCCTCCTCCCGGATGGCGCCACACGATGCCTTGTCGGGCGGCACCCTTCTTCTTCCTTCTCCCTGCGCAGGTGCATGGCGGAGAAATCCAGTCTGCCCTTTTCCCCTCCCCCGACAGCAGCAACAGCCAGGCGTGGGCGGGAAACTCAAGTCTGCCCTCCACCCCAGCAACAGCAGCCACCAATCCCTAAACCCTGCCCCTTCCCCCAGCAACAGTGACAGCCAATCCCTAACCATCACCCCTCCCCCGTCCAGTACCGCCCACTGACCTTTCGCCGGCAACCAATCAGAACAGGGCATGGCTTCGACCAATCAGCCTTCCCCAGCCCCTATAAAACTGTTGCCTCTCCCTCAGTAAAGTGGACTTGCGTGTTTACCTTGTCTCCGCGGTAGTTCTTCTGCCGTGCGCCCTCCAGTCCTGAGAGCCCCCAACAAGGGCCTGGCCTCCCTTGTCCCCAGTTCGTTGCCTGCTTCTCCGGGCGACCCCTTCGTCGCCGGCTTCGCCGGGCGACCCTGTCAGCCGAACCGCGCAACCCCTTGTGAGACCGATCCCTCGTCTGCTGCCGGACCGACCCCTCGTCCCAAGCGGGACCGACCCCTCGTCCAGAGCTGGACCGACCCCTCGTCCGCAGCCAGACCCCACCTCTACCGACCGAGCAAGCCGCCGCACTTTTTATCCCAACTATACAATTTTCCTAGTCTTGATGTAACTAAGTAGTTTTCTCAATTTAAAATTGCTTAACATTCACCTTTGACACACCTGTTGTAAATTTAAAAAATAGCTGAAGTAGTCACATCTCATAAATTAACCTCTTTTTAATTACTGCATTTTTTATATTTGTATGACCTAAGAACTTCCCATTTTTTGAAGACTTAGAACAGGGAGACTGTTAACATGTCTGTAGTGAATACATCCAGGCAGTTTCAAGCAAAACGTACATTCTGTTTTACATAGGATGGCTCAAAATATTCTCTCATGGACTGTTGTGCAGGAAAACACAAATCTGCATTTGTTCACTAATGCAGGTGAGAAAAGTCTCAACTCCCTTTATGTTATTACTAAATGAGATCTCACTTTACAGAAATTTTAATGTAAAGGTTGGTTCCCTATGCAGTATCTTATTAGGGCTAGGGGCAGGATCATTTTGGAAATAGAAGTAGTGGTGTTATGTCAGGCACTGAATTGCCTAAGTTCTGTTTGGACTCCATGCAGGTTGATACAGATTTTAGTTATGGTTTTGTTCCCTTAAAATAGTACCTTACTCAAGTATGGGGCATTGTTTATGTTTGAAATTAGAGATTAATAAGAGAGATGTGGGTATGTGGATGGAATTAGGATAATGGTGTATTTCTTTACCATTACCCTTGTTGGAAAAATGTCCCCCATAAAGACAAGTTCAAGTCTTTATCTGCATCCTGTAAATTTGAACCCACTCATAAATAAGACCTTTGAAAATGTTATTCTAAGTCTAGTTTTGGATTCATTTGTGAATAGGATGTTTTGGATGAGGCCAAACTGAATCAATGTGTGTCTTAATTCATATGAAGAGTCCCTATAATGCAGAGAAAATTCAGATGCAGTCAGTAGGAGCCAGAAATCCTGAAAAGCCTGAAAATTAAGCAAATTGCCATATGACAGAGGCAGAGATGCAAGCCAAGGAACTCCAAGGGCCAGCACCAGAATGGTACAAGCTCTAAGAAAGTATGACTTATCAAGACTTAGATTTTAGACTTCTAGCCCCCAAAACCATGAGACAATAAATTCCCATTGGTTAAGTCAACCCATTGTGTGGTATTTGTCATAGTAGTCCTGGCAGAGTGGGACAAACCTCACTGTGCTTTCCAGTTGGAAACTTAGGAGTTCCAAATTTATAAGATCTGTGATTGAATATTCAAATTATTTTTCCTAAAACTGTATCATACAGCCTTCAAATACACAATTGTATACAAGTTCACAGAGGTTACCTCTTTGCTGATCTTTGAAAACATTGCCTAATTGTAATTCTAGTGGGAAAATAACGTGCAAAGATTAAGATATTTTCTTAGCTTGGGTTCCCTAAGAGCAGGGTTCAAAAGAGATTCATGTCTATGTGACTTATTGAAGGAGTACCCTCAGAAGAAGGGAATAATAGAAGCAGGATGAAACTGGGAACGAGCTAAGAAAGGTTGTGGTCTCAGCTAGATTCCATCTGCAACCAAATCTCATGGGGAGCTTTGGAGCAGAAACTGCACCACAAATTTAGTCTTACATTAATTCAAGGCACTATCATTTTGGAAGTTGGAGCAATCTGTCATCAGCAATGGGCTGTCCTAGGAGGTGGTGATTGGGGCATAACCTTCTTGGTGAGGTGGCTGCATGTTGGCTGATGGTAATTCTCCAGAGAAGGGTTAAGCTATGAGTTATATTGGTCAACTTTAATAGTAACTTGGTAATGGGTATACTAGCTTGAAAAAGGGGTCTGGGCAGGGTACCAGTACTACTACAAATAAGAAAAAAAAGTGACTGTATTTTCAATATAGATAATAACTTCCTATAGAGCACCACTTTATTTTCTCTTTTGAGGAATATGGAGGAGGAGGTAATTCAGTCTTTATGGTTTCAAACAGGTTTTTTTTTTTTATGTTGTTTCTAAATCCCAAGAAAAAGTAATTTATTTGAATTCAAAGCTTATCTCTCAGAGTGTCTTCCCCAAATATAATTATTCTAAATGTTGGCTGTAGATGCTGAATTATTAATCATTTTGCCTGGCCTTTGGGTGTTATCTTTTCCTTCCTGCAGGTATTGAAGACGTACACACAGGTGGTAGCCCTTCTAATTTCAGGCACCCTAGATTAAGTAATTGGTGGAGAGTAAAAAGGAGAGGAGAGTATATTCCTAGGTTAATCATTTCACATTGCACCCAGTTCTAAGTGATGTAAAATTCTTGCAACTCTGGCATAAATGATTTATTTGTGGTTTTATCTGGAGGTGAATGCCTGGTTCAGCCTCTGTGCCCACAGCCCTTTAAATAATATTCTAATTACCTGGCCACCTTTGGTTTATATGATGGTTAGGTTCGTTCATGTGTCAGATTGTCTAGGTTATGGCATCAGTTGAACGGAAAAGCAAGCTCTGGTCTCATTGTTACTGTGAGGATATTTCATGAATTTAAAATTGTAACTTGATTACATGTATGGCTGGTAACATCAACAATCAGCAAAAGGAGATTTACCTTCAGAGATGAGAGAAGGCTCGTCCAATCAGTTGAAGGCTTAATGGGAGAAATGAGGATTTCCAGCAGTTAGAATTTTTATCTCCCTGCTTCTCCTGGGGAATTCATTGAAATTTTCATCGGAGTTACCAATTTGCAGCAATTTGGGCTTGTCAATCTCCCTGGTCACAAAAGCCAATTCCTATAATAAATCTTAATATTTACATAAGCGTATGTGTGTATCTTCTGTTCTTTTTTTTCCTAGAGAACGCAGAGTTTCTCCTCTGTCAAGTGGGATTGTGGATTCATTAGCTCTATTTCATTTCACCCAAAAACTGATCCCAGCTTTGAAAAATTCCTCACAATTATAAGCCTGATAATTGCTCCTTTAAATTGTGGGTAGAGGCTTCCTAGAAAGGCTATGACATTCTTGTTTTTGTATTATCTTTTCAATTTTTTGAGATATGGAAGAAACAATCAGTAAATGTAGGTACTTTTTAAAAAATAGTAATATTTTTATTTCTCTCTCCCATCATTGGTTGTGCTTGCTTTGTGCTCATTGTGTGCTCTCTGCATCTGCTCATCTTTTTTTTTTTTTTTTTAAGGAGGCACTGGGAACTGAACCTGCGATCTCCCCTGTAGTAGGTGGGTGCCCAACTTCTTGAGCCACATAAGCTTTCCAAGTGCTTATTTATTTCAAAAGTTTTGAATCATTTTCTCTCTGACTACTTTCTTGTATATTAGTATTTCTTATATTTATTTAAAATATACAACTAAAGTATATTAAAAATTATACTTATAATAAATATAATAAAATATATTTATATTTGGTTTGTTAAATAAACCTAAAATATATTAACTTATCACATAATTTTGAGATGGTTATTCTTAAAAATTCTTTCAAAAATCAGGTTAGTATAATCTTTTCTGTCACAAGTATCTTATTTTTTCTATATGTTGACAGATTGTTTTCCAATGCAGGTCACCATTGCTAAACTAGAATCCCTTAGGGGAAATCAACCTTTTTAACTCTGTTATATATTTTCAAAGAAAAATGACCTGCAAAATAAAGAAATATCTTCAATTAGAATTTCAAAACTTGCTGACTGGAAGGCTGTGGTATCTATTTTTATTGTTTGTTTCTTTTTACTTCAAATAGACATTAAGGCATTTCTATTATATGGTCACTTTTTTCTCTTTATTTCTTGACTGAATTAAAATATTGTGATATTAAAAAGGGAACATTTCAATACCTATAGTTCACCAGGTTACTTTTGAATCCATGAAAGCATAGAAAATGAAAGCTGTGACAAGAGACCTGTTTTGATATGAGAGAATCTAAATGACCTCGGGAGATATTTTCTAACTTTCTATTTCCTTGATTTAAATATATTTTATTCCTCCTATATTTGTAGGCGCTTATAAATTAGGTCAGCATATCATCCCAACCTTTTTTTTTTTTTTAAATGTGAGCTATTGTCTGTACCTAGGCATTCTTACCTAAAGAAAAGTGGCATAATGATAAATTTGAAACATATTAATATTTTTTACTGAGAAAGGGCAATGAGAAATCCTGCATCTATTTACTAAGAAATATGCATAAAAATGAAGCATCCTTTCCAACTTTCATATGATTTGTGTATAAAAAGGAGATTATCTGAAGATGAGAAAGATAAAGCTAAGCTATATTTTTCATGAATATGTTCACATTCTCCTTACATGTACACCCTTTGAGAGTTAATTTGAAGGAAATATGATGCAGAACCTTGTTGAATGCATTCCAATTTGTTTGTATTTTCTCCGAGTGTACACACTAACAATGAAGTCAAAGAAAGCCAAAAAAAACTGAATTATATGATTCTGAACAAATAAATGCTCCAGTAGAAAATATTCACAATCAATAAATAAAATTAATAGGTTAAGTATACATATGCAAAAATGTAAACTGCTTTTATCCCTTTAAGAAAATAGTGAAATCAGGAAAAGTACACTCATTCTGAAGTATATTTGATGTGTTAAAAAAGAAATTCCTTGTATAAAAATATTTAGACATACTCAAAAGTTTAATAGTTTAATAGTTAAATTTCCTATCAGAAATCAGTCTGAAACAAGTAAAAAAAGACATTTAAGCAATAAAATATTGATAAATATTTAAGATATTCAACATATATTCAAAGACCAATGAGGAATAGAAAATACTGACTGTCAAGGAAATTTATTTTGATGAACTGTTACAAGTGAAAAAATAATATGTTAAAGGAATTTTCAGTAATGTAAACAATCTCTTATGGAAAATACATATGCAGACCACTAAAAAGAAACTGGTAGGTTTCTCAGCGTTTAATATCAGTTTAGGGGGAAAAAAAGCTATAGGACAAATTGCCTAAATATACAGGTTTTCTATGCTGACATTCAGACTCTTTGTCTGTTTCTGTGGAGTCATCTATAGATTACCCCAGTAAAATAAGGAATAGTGCATAACTCATGTTACATTACTAATTTAATGTGTAAAGATATTGCTTACAGAATCAAAGTATGCTGAGAAATACAAATCAGAAGGTTAGTTGGTCATGAAGCAGAAAAAATGCCATTTAAGGGAATGTTAAAGAATTCCTAGTGACTGTTTAAGGATGTTTAGATTATACAACACTGGATCATGTTACAAGAGGAATACAGTTTGAGATCATTTCTCCATTTCCATGTCATTCTTCGAGGAACTGTCAAAAAACCAGATCTAAATGAAACCTTAGAATTATTTTATGGCAGTGACGACAGTTGAGTGGTCTCCATCCTTATGAATGCTAATGCTATGTACCAAGTTATATATTTGCACAAAGTTTAGTAGTTTGTGACAAAACAACGTGATACCATGTAATGGATCAATGGACTGGGGTCATACGTGCCACAGTGATAGCAGTGAGGGAGTGGAGTGGAAAGATGATGTAGTTGATTGAATTCTGTACCTCAACTTAGACATGTTCTTATTCTTATCTGAGTCTGCATTCTAGTAGTTGTGTACCCATTATAAAAAGGACCTCTTGAAGAAGTTACTTTTAGTTAAAGTGAGGACCAACTGAATGAGAGGGGGCTTTATTCTACATTACTGAGGGCCTTTTAAAGAAAGGAAACCATACATCAAAACACCATGTGATGAGATACACCTATGTCAAGGAACCAAAGATTCCCAGAAGCCAGCACCAGAAAACTATAATCTTTGGGTGAAAGCCTAGCCAATATTTTGATTTTTGACTACTTCTAGCCTTAAAGCCACATTCCATAAATTCCATGTAGCCATAAATTCCTATTACCCAAAACCCATTGTATGGTGTTTGTCACAGCAGCCTTGCAAACTAAGACAGAGTAAAAAGAAAGAATGAGAATGGCTGCATTCTCCCAAAGAATACAATTTGGTTGAGAAAAATGCATACACAGACAGGCAAAGAGTGATTATATTGTGGGGCAGCATAAGAGCAATCCCAAGAGCATGGCATGCACATTAGGAGATTGGCCTGTTACTGAGAGGAAGAATTCCCTTGAGGCTATTTGGACCAGATTCCTAAAGGTATGTGAATCAGGTTCCTTAATCAACATAGCTGACTTTAAGCTTGGTGTGAATGGTTAGTTAGAGCTTTAATATGTTTCAAACAGAAACTGCACCAGACAATGTTAAACAGGCAAGGATGGGTTTATTGAGCAGATGCTATAGCAAGGGAGAGAGAGAGAAAACTTGACTTCCTCAAAACAAAGGATAGCCAGTGTTTTAAGGGCTGGGAATAGGTTGAATGAAAAGTATTGAAAGATAGTAAGGGAGTTGATCACTGGGTTAATTGCAGTTGTAGTTAGAAAGATTTGGTTCCACTAAAATGGGTGAAGGACTTACTGAAGTTATGATTAGGACCACTTGGTTCAGAATGTTTTCCTTTGTGAAAAGTAGGCCACTTGGAGTCTGTAGATGCTGGGAGAGAGGAGACTGGAGATAATAAAATGCCTAGTTGGGAAACTGTTGTTACCTGGGTAGCCAGGAGGAGCAGGAAACGGGAAAGAGGTCTGGGACAAGGTTGACATTTAGAATAATTAGGGTCTCAAGTTCTCTATACCCCTCTCACCCCCTGCCCCAATCTGAGTTGTTTCTTTTTCTTCTGCAGTCCCCCAGTCCCACAGGTACAAGCTTAGTTTCAAGATCTTCATATGAGGGAGGGCGTGGGTAAGGGTGCACGAATAAAGGTAGCAGCTTTGTCAAGAGAAGGAAACACACTCTTGGTCAGTGTAAAACAGGGTGAGGAAATTTCAGCCAGAGAGTGAAAGCATAGAAATAATTTTAGGTAAGGAGTAGAGTTAGCAGGTTTATATTAAGGAATAAGTTTTAAAAGATAAGTTGGTACCATGTTATAGGTTAAGTAACTTCTGCTACTATTTGTTGATATTAAGCTCTTCATTAGCTACTTTTTCCATTAGAAATAACCTTCTTTACTGTATTATAACCTCTTTGGGAGCAGGGAGTGTGCTTTCTAATTCTCAACACTTACCAGGCTGTACTTACTTGCTATCAAAAGAGAAATAGTTGGTCCCTGATGTTTATTTGACTTTCTCAGAAAGTAGCATTGAAGGAAAAAAATATTGGAGTTTATACATTTGAGTAATGGCTCCCTGGTGAAAACAGTCTTGGCAAAACCTTTGGGCAGATAGACCAATTCTGTAATTTCTCATTCAAAGGCATACGAATGACTATGGTTCCGCCTATATCTAACTCTCTTCTCTAAAATTTTCCCTTGATGCTAAGAATTCATCACAGACTTGCCATACACTTCTATTTTACCCATTAGCTAGTGACAATTCCTGCCTAGTAAAAGAAATAAAAAGAAGTGACCAAGCGAGTGAACTATGTACATATAGGACATTTTGCTATCTATGTGTTCTTCCATGAAGTATTAGACCTATAATCATAGTAATATTTTCTCTCCAAAAAACTGTCAGCAAGTGTAAGTTTAAATAATAAAGAACAAAAGACATTAAAAAAATCAACAGCTTATTTACATGTAATGAAATCTGCACATGTAGGTACATACCAATAAAGTTAAGAAAGACTTGTTTTTCTTTTGTTCTTTACTCAATTTATATTTTCTTACCACCAAAAGAAATAGTTTTTGAGATATTGTTGGTATTATCTGTTTATCAGATTCAGTGTGTAGAATTTATTTTCAGATCATTGAACAAAATTCAGTGTACAACTTCTGTTAACAGTAACAGTGGTTATATTCCCTTTTCTCAGGACAGAAATTTTATTTTCTAAATATTTACTTTGGTATATAAGGATGTTTATTTGTAAATTTTCATTAATGTCTTTACCCTTACATTACTTCTTTAATATATATAAAATGCCTATAAAATTGTTTTATTGCTGAGAATAACATCATCAAGAACCTTGTAATTAAGCATTTCCCAATAATAGTCTGAAGTATTTCTTTTCTGACTATTCCTTCCAGAGAAAGTGAAATGAATGGGACTGATAATATATAGTATTATTCAAAGAATGGGTGGCTATAAAATGAAATACATATTGCACAAGTAATATATGCCAAGCAGCATGGTAGGTATCTTGCTTGTGTTTTCATCCTCAGAGCAAATCCTGGAAAATATTGACAGACCCCTATTTAAAAGTCATCCTTTGAGGCAATTGTTTAGATCATTGAATAAAAAAATTCACATTGGTCATCATTTCCATTCTCATTTCATTTTGTTAAGTGTGTTAAGTCTAAATAATGTCCTAATTTTTGTATTTGCCAGTTAGCTTTTATGCAACAAAAAAGTGTTCATTTTACCTTAAGTAAGCAGAATATAATTAGGCAGTGTATCTCACAACTAATTTTTGTTAACTGGGCTAGTATATTAGTTAAGATGCCTTTGGCTGCAAATAACAGTTACACTAAAGTTCACTTTTAATCTCTAAGGTGGTGCTGCTATTTGGCCTTTCTAACATAGGCAGATGGCAAAATGGCTACAAAAGTTATAGGCGGCACATCCATACATGGCGCCATCCAGAAACTGAAGAAGTATCTCCCTTTCCTTCATAGGAAAGAGGACAACTTTCTCATAAATATTCTAGCAGATCGTCACTCTGGTCTCAAAAGTTGGCAAAATATTGCCTCATTAGTATGCTTAAACTCCTGCTTTCAATCTTTTACTTCCTATTCAAAACTTTCAGGTACTCCCATTGGACTTGGTATAAACTTGGTGACAAATGGAACCATCATAACTAGTGTTAATCAGGATTTATTCAGGGAGATGGGGAAGGGATCACATTTCCCTGAGTTACACGGGCTAAGAGACACCTGAACAAAACTACTCTCTGCTTGGAAGAAGAGCGGGGTTAGCTATTGGCTAGGCATTCAACCAAGAGTCTGTTGTACTAGGTGTGTGCATTAAAAAAGTATGTTAAAATTATGGTTCATTATTCTTATTGACTAATTAGTCTCACCTACCCTAGGTTATGCTGACTTTCTGCAGTGTCTATCAGATATCAACAATAGTGGTTCTTTTCTTCATCTCTACATAAAGTAATAGTTTTGGAAAATACTTAATAGAAATATGTCAGCTAATCATTATACATGGGTTGGTTAAAACTGCCAGAGATCTGTCAGAACCTTTATTACATTTCAGCTCTGTTCAGTACCAATTTTTCACAAGGTGATGGATCCATTGATAAATGGGGTATATAGGAACACAGTTAAAAATGGCAATTCTTGTCATAAAATACAGCTTAAATCACTGATTTTCAAATTCATATACTTATAGATATTGGTAATAAAGTTGTATTATTTATGGGTGCATGGATTATAGCTTGAGAAACACTGTATATAAAGTTAAAATTTTGAAGTTTACAAAATTTTCAAAAATAAGACCAAGTATAGGCAAATGAAAACACATAGGAGAAGTACTCAGCTGCTTAATTATTTATTGGAGGGCTAAAAGAAAAGAACATGATACTGAGGACCAGGGAAATTGGATCCTGGTACTGGCTCCTATTAAATGTGAAAAAGTATAAACTCTTCCCCACAGTTCTTTCATCTCCAAATAGAAGTTTAATTTTTAATCTCCATGGTCTCTTCCTGGTTAAAAACTTTTTGCATCTTTGTAAATGGTCATTTTATTACTTGCTAAAATAAACAAAAGAATGTGACAGAAAGTATTCTGTCCAAAAAAACAACATATGTTTTAAACACTCATATGTGGATTGTGGATTAATTATATAGACTCCTGCTAAAAGAAGTATTTATATTGGAAAACAGAAATTAGATTGAAAGAGGCTATGCATACACATACAACCACTTTTCATTCATCTTCTGACATAAGTAGGATGTGAAAAGTTATTGTAAAGTAAAACTTTTTAATTTTTTAATAACTTTAGATTTACAGAAGACTGCAAAGATAATAGAGTCCCCATATGTCCTTCCCCTAATGTTATTTATTTATTTATGTTTAAGATTCAAAACAGCCTGTATTCTGTTTGAAGACCTAATAAAATGCTTTAAACTGACTTAAAACAACAAGACAAAGTTTCACTGAATCTACAGCTTGAAGAAAATGTCAAGGAGACACACTTCCCCCAAATCCGTCCCCCCAGTTGCCTTGTAAAGGCAAAATTACAACTGCCATGACATCTTCCCTCTCATCAAAAGACCAACTTTATTTTAACCATTGCATATTTTTCAAAACTAAGAAATTAATATTGGTAAAATATTAACTAAACCATAGACTTTATTCTTATTTCCCAAGCCTTTCACTAATGCCCTTTTTCTCTTCTATAATCCAAATCAGGAAGCCATGTTGCCTTTAGTAGTCTTGTCTTAGTTTTTTTCCCGTTTGACATTTTTTTCAGTTTTTATCTTGTTTCTCGTGGCTTTGGTGCATTTGAAGAATATTTATCAAGCGTTTTGTAGAATATACCTCAATGAATCTTTGATGTATTCTTACCATTAAATTGAGATAATGGATTTTGGGGATGAATGCCACAGAAGTGAAGTGACTTTTCATCAAGTCATATTAGGGGGTATATTACATTGATATAACATATTACTAGTAGTTTACCTTTTCCAATTTGTTTAGTCTTTCTCCATTGTATAGTTACTATTTTTCTTTCATACTCTATTCATTGGATGCAAGTTAATGAAAGAAGCTCATTGGAGACAGTACCAACAAATACAACAAATTCATTCTGTTTAATGATTCTAAAAACAAATAATTGTATGGCCATCATGTATTAATGGAAAAATCTTCTACTGGAGCCTGTATATGCAGTCATTTTGGATAGACTTTCCTAAAAGGGCACAACCAAATGATGTTGTTTCTATATGTATTTCAACACAAAAAGGTAAATATTATGCAGTTTTTCCTACATGTCACTGATATCTAAACAGCACTAGTAAGAATATCAATATATTAGGAACCTTGAATAGAAGGTTAAAAGCATGGAGATATACACAGAATTTGATTTTTTGCAGTAAGTGAGTCATTTCCAAAGTGACAGCTGCTTTTGAAAGCTGAATCAATTCTTACAGAACGTGAGAATACATTTGGTATTAGAAGAAGTACTTTACTCCCAGGGCCTTAAATTATTGTTTGATGCAACTTCTAAAAGTGCATAATTTGCTTTTAGGTAGTAGCAGCTTGCACACTAGAAGAATGAGTTCCCTTTCAAATATATTTGTATTGCATTAGGCTAGCAGTTCTTAAATTATGGTTACATTCACTTGATATGTTATAGGAAGTCGATTAGTAAAATGGAAATGTTGCCATATATTTATATATTCGTTCATCCATTCATTGATATCTCCATTTATGTCTGTTTGGAGAAGTATAAACAAGTACAAAAAATGATTGAAAATCTCTGCATTAATAGAAATTCTTTTTTTCCAGTTTGTTTTAATAAATTATTTGGCAATAGATTTTCTTCTTTTGTGCATATTGCATCTTTTTAAAAAAAGGTAATTCAATTACATAAATGTTACATAAAAAATATCAAGGATTCCCATATGTCCTGCTCCCCACACCACCCACATTTACCCACATTACCAATATCCTTCATTAGTGTGGTACTTTCATTGCAATTGATGAACACATTTTGGAGTGTTGCGCTAAGCATGGATTATTGTTTACATTTTAGTTTATACTCTTTCCTACACAATTCCATAGGTTATGGCAATATCTATAATGGCATGTATCTGTCATTGCAATGTCATTTAGGACAATTCCCAAGTCCTGAAAAATGCCCCCTTAATACACCTGTTTTCCCTCTCCCTGACCTCAGATCCTCTAGTGGTCACTGCCTCTACATCAGTGATATAATCTTCCATTGCTAGAATCACAATAAGCCTATAGTAGAATACCAGTAAGTCCCCTCTAGTCCATAAAAATTATTGAGACATCCATTATATGTATTTTTCATTTGCCTCCCACACTCCTGTTAGAGGACCTCAAAACACTCACATATACCCAAACTCTCCATTCCTATTAGAGGCCTTTATCAGTTTTATAACTATATTTGATGTCAGCTTTGAAATCACCTTCACCAAATTGAATCAAGCAGTCATCAAGTTTTATTGATTCTTTCAAAATAATTCTTTAATTTATCCCTTTTTTAAACATCCTTATTGATCTTATCTTAAGTTCAGGTCCTCATATATGAAACATCAAAATAACTTCCTTTCTAATATCCTTTCCTCAGTCTCTCTCCTTCTGTCATTTATTTGATTCTCTGTCATCATATAATTCTAAAATTGGAATGTATACATTTATGCAATAAATTCCTTAATGGTTCTCCTCTATTTATAAGTAATATCTCTTATACAAGTTATCCCACTTCTATCTACCCACATAAACTGTAGTAGTTGTTTCTGACTTGCCTACTTCATGCTCCATCTTTCCTTTGAAAAATACCTTTTACTTTCTCTTCTAGGAAATTCTTCATTCACCTGTACAACCATGTTAATTCTAGTAGGACTCAATTTTCTTTCAGTGGTGTCTTCATGCTTGGCTTTGTTGATTGTTCTGTGATTTAACATGTGACATGATATAGGTCAGTGGTATTTCTTTACTAAATAGCTGTGGCTAATTGTGCAATGGAAAAGACATTTGCCACAAAGTAGGACCATTCAAACTTTCCCCATTTTGATACTTGTAACTAAAGAAAGAAAACCTTAACTCTTCTCCAGTGACAAACCAGGCGATATGAGAAGTAAAGGTCGATGATGATGATATTTCTTGCTATGTATGTAGATATAGTTTGAGAGAATGAAAGCGACAGGTTGAAAAACAGATATTCAAAAGGGAGAGACGTGGTAGCATTCAAGTTCATTGTTGCCTCAGTTACATGATATTATACATTCACATTCTTGATTACAAACAATAAAACCAATTCTAGATAGCTTAAACAATATAAATTTGTTGGGGGAAAAACACACACACACACACACAAAAGTTGGCTTACTGAATCAAAGGAAAGCCTGGCAAATCAGTCTGTAAAATGGGAAGATATCTAGAGAAGCCTAACCAGACCACAGAAAAGATCTCAACAGAATGCTTCTGTCTATACTGCTAGATACTGGATGCAGTCTCTAACACCTCCACTACCTGATGTTGCTGCTGTTGCCTCTAGAATGAATTCTCATCTGTCCATTTTTTTACCTTACTTATTCTTGGTTAAAAGTCCAAGGTGGAAGTGTGTGATTGCTCAACATAGCATAGGACATGTATATTCTCATTCATAGTCAAGGAGAGCAAATGTTTAACCTTTAGATTTCTTTTAGCAGAGGTGAATCCCACCTTCTACCAAGTGTCACACAGTGACCGGTTCCCAAAGTTAAAAAGTCATTTCAGAGGCTAGTCAGACAAAATTCCAATATTTAAAGTTTTTGAATTTATTTCTCTTTCTACTAAAGCTGCTATCAGAAATTTCTATTGCACAAATGAATTAAACTATAGCATAGGACACATATTAATGAGTGGTTAACATGTCTTAAGAACGCAGTATATGCCAGGTACTTCATATTCGTTATTTGATTTAATTCCCACAATAACATTGAGGTAAGTGTAATTCTTCTCACTTTTACAGATGGAGAGACTGAGGTTTAGTGGCACTAAAATGTCACTGACTACACAATCAAGTGACAGTGACAACAATGGTCATAATTACAAAGCAGTGATTTAAATTCAAGTTCTTAGCCTTTATACAATATTGCTATTCATTGCTACTGCCTTTTCTTTTCTCCAAATTCCTTGAAATTGCTGCCACCATGCGACCTCCCTCTCTCCCCCTGACACTTCCATTTACTCAATGAACAATTTGGATCCTAGTTTATTGCATTTCTCTCCATCTGTATTTTTAACACAATTCATTGTATATTGACCACTCAAATGACACTTTTGTCTCTCCAGCTTCCCTACCTTCTGAACATTAACAGTCTTTTGCTCTATCATATATTCCCCCACCCACTCATTTTTAATTACTCCCTAGATCTTGTAACTACCAGTAATTATAATGACTTCAAAATCCAAAGTTAAACATTTTATCTTCTCTCTTCCTGTCTCCCTTATTCTAGAATGCTTAATGAAACAAATTTTAATATCATTGAGACCATGAGTGAAATGACTTTAGTATCTTACTCTCCATTAACTCATTCCATCATTTATCTACGCATATATTATTTTCATTATAGCTAGACTGAGTCCATGGTCCATCATTAAAATCATTCCCTTATATACCTCCAATTCCATTGGTCTTTTCCACTTTTACTCCTCTAGGAAATCTATAACTCTCTTAAACTACATTATAGGCTTTGTTAATCCATCTGAAAGCTTACCATTTTTGGGGAAAATCACATCTGTGGACAGTGATTAATTGCTACAAACATTAAGTCCCTAAACTTATCAGTATCCATATTACCTTTTTCTTTTCTGTTTTGTTATATTTGAAGAAAAATACCATCTATCAAATGCCCCTATGCATTCAGGTCTGGATTAAAAAAAAGTCTCTGAATCTCAATGTCTTAAAAATTTTAAGTTATGCCCTCTTTACCTTAGTAATTTCCTTCCCAATATTGGTTAATACTCAATAAGCAAGTATACATGTTTAGATCACCTTCTTTAAAAAGTATTTCCATTATATCACAATCTCTTAGATACCAATTTATTTTTAATGTTCCTTTGGAGGTAAAATATCTCAATCAACTTTTCCTTACTTTTTAGCCTCTTCTAATTATCAGCAATCTGACTCTTGCCCCTTATTAGAGAGTGCCCTATTGGTAAAGATTATCAGAACTGTTCAATGGTCATATATCGTGCTACATAACTAAGTCTTAGTTGCTGCCTACTTCTCCTCATCTAAACATTGGATTGTTAGAGGGTTTTAATTCTGGGCCCATTCCTCTTTTCTATTTCTTTTTCCTTGTGAATTCATCTAGTCTCTATCTGAAAAATACCATCTCTGTAGTCATGCCTCCAAACTCAAATTTGATTTCCTAAACTATCAGCTTAATTAGGCTTCAGACTCATAGTCTTTATTGGTATCCCCATTTAAATGTCCAAAGTTAATCTTAAAATTAACATTGTTGAAATGGAAATCTTGATTTTTCCCTTATATTTGCCCTCCCTTTATTTCTTTCCTTATGTAAATATCACCAACATCAAGCCATAACCTGAAGAATCATCCTAAATTCTCTAGTTTTCTCTTTTATTTTCTTTCTTTCTATACTGCCACATTTCATCATATCTGACAAACTACATATCTCTCCCTGATTGTTGTGAAATTCTGTTGTTTGATAGATATTGTGATTCTTTTCTACATTATGATCTACTTTACAATAGCAAATAAATTTTTATAAACACAATTCAAAGAAGGTTACCATTCTATTTAAAACCTACCAGTGGGTCTAAGTATAGAACTTGAAATGGCTACCATGATCAATAGGATCTTTGCATGACATGGCTCTGGTTAAGCTATCCCATATTGTATTAGACAGCCAAAGGGGTACTGATGCAAAATGTCAGAAATCTATTGGCTTTTATAAAGGATATTTATTTGGGGTAGAAGCTTACAGTTACTAGGTCATATAATGTAAGTTACTTCCCTCACCAGTCTGCTGCTACATGTTGGAGCAAGATGGCTGCTAATGTCTACATGGGTTCAGGCTTCCTGGGCGTTTCTCTTCCCAGGGCATACTTCTCTCTGGGGCTCAGCTGCTCATTCTCTGGTCTCTGGTCTCTGCAGCTGCAAACTATCAGGCAAAAATGGCTCATCTTTTTCATGGAGCCTTCTTTCTTTCCTCACGACTAAGCTCCTCTGTGTGCTTATTTCCTGGGGCTCCAGCTCAAAACTCCAGCCTCCTTTCTCTGTGGTGTGGTTTCCTTGTGAGTCCCCAAGGGTGGGTACTTATGTCCTACTGATGTGGCCCAAGCAAAGCCTTAGTCATTATTTAATCAAGTAGAAGTAAAGCCTCTGAATCCAATACAATCTAATATGCTCAGAGGAAAAGACCAGTTTATAAACATAAACCAATATTTCTTTTTCATCAATAATATCAAACTGCCACACATATCCTTCCATACAACTGCCCCCTTCATAATTGTCTCTTCTGGCCACACAGTCTCCATCCCACCAGGATCTCTCCTGCCTCAGTATAATTTTCTTTCTATTTTTCCTCCTTTGAGTACATTTCTGCTAGTCTTTGGTATGGCTGCTTCATTCTCTTCTCGCAATATTAATTTTAGAAGTCCACTTTTTATATTTATATGTAGAAGTGAAAAGTTATGCAATAAAAAATATTAATAGATTCAATTGTATTTAGAATAGCAGTTGATTTTTTAGGAAAGGAATCCATATAAAGGAATTCATACAAAAATCCTAACTCCTTAAAAGTTTCTAATGTGATTTTCTGTTCACAGTATATACTTATTGTAAATTGGTAAATCTTTTACTATAAGTAGGATTAGAAACAACAGTATAAATGAAAACAATATCAATATAGGTTTAACTTATTTATTTAGTCTATGTTTGACCCATTTAGAAATCAGTTAAGCTGAATTGTAAGTGAAGGAGAGTAATAGAGAATAAAACTGGAAAAGGGGGCTTGAGAGAGTTTGTAGAAGGCCTTGAATATGAAGTTCAAGAGTTTTGAATAGGTAGTGGGAAGTCTGAATATTTTTCAGTACAGATTTCTATCCAAGTTTAGAAATGTTAATCTGATCTCTGGCAGTATGTTAGGAGAGGTGTTGGGGGTAGGGTGGGATAAACACCAGCCACAAAAGATGTTTCTCTATAAAATATAATTTTATAATAGTTTTGCCAACTATGCAGAAAGTAGAAGAAATTTCCAGGAATAAAGTTGTTGACTTAAAATAGAAATCATTCTGATAAGGTAAGCCGTAGCAAAAG
Source organism: Dasypus novemcinctus (assembly GCF_030445035.2). Taxonomy (NCBI): domain Eukaryota; kingdom Metazoa; phylum Chordata; class Mammalia; order Cingulata; family Dasypodidae; genus Dasypus; species Dasypus novemcinctus. The sequence goes on along the minus strand of NC_080683.1, from coordinate 39,658,931 downwards.
AAAGGTATCCCTAGAATTACAGCTGTGACCTAATACCAAGACAAAAGCAGAAGAGGGTTGAGTTTGATTTATTTGAATACTTTTTTGTTTTCTATAGCAATCAATGTCTCATCAAGAAGCATACAGCACACTCACAGTAGGCAAATTGAAGAACGGTTTGTTTACAATAAGATCAATTACAAAGGTGTATGTAGGTTGCAGGGGAATTTTCAGAGCTAGGGAACTCAGGGCAGAGTTTTATCACCAGCATCAGTGGAGAAACCAGTAGCAGACGTTTTATTACAGCTAGGTTTGACAATAGGAAGATGAAATTGCCAGCAACCTTAAGGAGAGAGAGTGGTGCCATTGGTGATGGAACACAGTGGACAAGGTAAAGTGGAAATATAGGAGGAAACAAGAGGGAACTGGGGCCAGACGACATGAGGCTGTGATCTGACTGTTTTAAGGCCTTTACCTGATCTGGCCATTTGTAGTTGTTAGGCATCATTTAACATATAAAATATTTATTAAAATGTACCCATATCTCATTAAATGTGGTTTTTGCTACAAACACCTAGAGAACATTTATGATTCCATTTTAGAAATTACTTTGAGTTGAATAACAGGTTTAATTAATAATTACCCTGAAAACCGGAAGAATTCCTATGAAGTGAGAAAAATCTCAAAATTGTTTTGAAGTATAATGGAATTTTGTGATTAATAAAGTTAACATAACAAATTTGATATAAAATCATGTTTTTCACATTTGATTAGACATTTATTAATTTCTATATTGTAGTTATCTATTTGCATTTTTGAGATCTTTTTTCTCTTCCTGATTACTTGCCCTAGCTTCTTTGTCAATATTTACTGATGGATAAGAAGACTCAGACCCTTTTAGATCTTCCTAAGGAGTGTTGATTTTATCCTATTTTAATAAGACATTTTAAGGAGAACAGAATTATCTTAGTTTCCCAGCTGCTAAAACAAATACCATATAGTGGCTCATGGTTTGCAGGCTAGGAGAAGCACAAATGGAGGTGTCAGCAAGGCAATGCTTTGTTCTTGAAGAATGTGGTGTTCTCGGACTGCCTGCCAGCAATCGTTGGGTCCTTGGTTTTTCTGTCACATGGTAATGCTTGAAATCACATGTCATGCTCTCCTTTCTCTTCTGGGATATATGGACTTTCAGCTAGCTCCTCCACATGGCCTTTTTTGTGTCCAATTTCCTTTGCTTATAAGACCTTCAACCATATGTTGGATTAAGGCACACCATTATTCTGTTTGAGCACACCTTAATAATAATGTCTTCAAAGGTCCTATTTACAGTGGGTTCATATCCACAGGAATGAATTAAAATTAACATGTTTTTCTGGAGTACATAATTCAATTCCCAACAGTAATATAAAGAGACTGATAACTGTGGTAAATGGAATTTTGTACTCAAATTTAGAGGATACAAGGATTCTCCCAGATTATCAGTTTGACCAACTGATTAGATTCTGGAATCCTTGAAAGGGCAGGAAACTGAGCATGGCACAAGTTTGGGGGCAGGAGGGTTTCTTTTTTTTTTTTTTAACTTTATTTTCTTTTTCTTTTTTTTTTAAATTTTCTTTCCCCTCGGCCCCCCCCCGCCCCCCCCCCCCACAGTTGTCTGTTCTCTGTGTCTATTTTGCTGCATGTTCTTTTTGTCCGCTTTCTGTTGTCGTTAGCTGCATGGGAATCTGTGTCTCTTTTTAGTTGCATTATCTTGTGTCAGCTCTCCCTGTGTGCATTGCCATTCCAGGGCAGGCTGAACTTCTTTCACACTGGGCGGCTTTCCTTACGGGGCGCACTCCTTGGGCATGGGGCTCCCCTATGCGGGGGGCACCCCTGTGTGGCACGGCACTCCTTGTGCGCATCAACACTGCGTGTGGGCCAGCTCCACATGGGTAAAGGAGGCCTGCAGTTTGAACCGCGGACCTCCCATGTGGTAGACGGACGCCCTATCCACTGGGCCAAGTCCACTTCCCAGGAGGGTTTCTAATATTCCACTTTGTCCATGTTCATCCAAGGTTATCTGCTTGACATCCACATAACAATGTTAAATAGATAGTTGATTCTAGGAGTTTGGTGCTCAGAAAATAGGCCACAGCTAGAAACATAGTTTTTGGAATCTTAATCATTAAATTTATATTTAAAATTTTGGAAATGAATGAGACCAGTTAGCATTAAAGAGGGTATTGATAAAAGTAGAGATCTTAGGAACAGGCCCAGGGAAATGTTAGAGTTTGAATGAGGGAGTGAGAAAAAAAATCAGATGCAGAAAATGAGAAGAGATAATCAGTGAAGTTTAGAAGAAGGAAGCTGTGGTATTCTTTGGGGGATGTTCCCGAGCAGACAGACAAAATGATGTTAGATATGTGACCTCTGGATTTTGATAATCTCTTTACATACCTAGAATTGGGTGCAAGGTAGGCAAGAACAAAGAATTTGACTGGTGAGCTGAATGCTTTTGATATAAGATTGACTAAACACTGTAAATTAAAATCTTCCCCACATTTATTTCAAATGTTAGGCTTTTAAAATCCGAATTTGTTTAATTATTATATATACATATTCTTTACAAACCATATGAAATCATTAACAGCTATCTTTCTTATTTTCTCCAAATTTTCATTTAAACCTGAATCTGACAATTTAAATGTTCAAAGTGTTCTTTTTGTTCTTTATTTCCTTTGGTCCATTGGTCCAGAGATATATAATCCAATTGGAATAACTGGGATCTAAATTAATATATAACAATAGGAATATTTACAGAACTTTTGAATTGTCATGGATAACAATCATTATAAAGCCCTCCGTTTTGTGCCTTGATTACAACTCCTTTATATTATTGTCAAAAAAAAGAGTTCCAGATGTGTTTTAATTTCATCTTTTGGATCATCATATAGTAAAATGGACTCATTTTTACACGTGTAGTTTGTATAACCACCACCATCAGGATATAGAACAGTTTGATCAGTCAAAACCCTTCTTCATGCTATATCTTTATAGTCACAACTTTTCCCAACCCACAAACACTGGCAGCTACTGATCTGTTCTCTATCATCATCTTTTTGACTTTTAAAGAATATGATATAAGTGAAACTGTACCGTATGGTACCTTTTGAAACTGGTTACTTCAACCCAACATCATGTCTTTGAGATCTGCCCAAAGTTGTTGCATCTATCAATAGTTGGTTATTGTTTGTTTTTAAGCAGCATTTCTTAGTAAGAACACTACAGTTTTTTAATCCATAATTCACTCATTATTTTGAATTTCAGCAATTGTGAAAAGAACTGCAATAAATATTTAAGTACAGGGTTCTGAATGAACATAAGGTTTCCTTTTTCTAAAGTAAGTATACAGTACTTGGGTTACTGGATCATACAGCAAGCATATGTTTAATTTTATTAATTGTCAATTATCTACCTACCCTGGGCCGTGGTAACTGGTATTCCAATTTATGAATTTATGGATTTGCATATTCTAATTATTTCTCATCAGTAAGATGATACAATAATTGTTCTTTTGTATCTGGCTTATTTCACTCAACAAGATATCTTCAGGTTCATCCATGTTGTCACAGGTATCAGAACTTTGTTCCTTTTTATGGCTAAATATTCCATTGTATGTGTATACCACATTTTAGTTAATAGACATTTGGGTTGCTCCCATCTTTGGGATGCTGCTATGCACAGGTTTGCAAATTACTGTTCAAGTTTCTATTTCAATTCTTGTGGGTATATACTGGAAAGTGGGATTGCCGGGACATATGGTAATTCTATACTTTCTCGAACTACCAACCTGTTTTTCACAGCAGCTGCACCATTTTAGTTTCCCACGAAGAGTGAACAAGTGTTCCTATCTCTCCTCATCCTAACACTTATTTTCTATTTATTTAATAAAAGCTATTCTGGTTGGTGTACAATGGCATCTCATTGAGGTTTCAATATTTCCCTAATGTCTAAAATGATGTGGAACTTTTCTTCATGTTCTTATTGACCATTGTATTACTTCTTTGTAGAAATGTCTATTCAAGAATTTTTCCTATTCTATAATTGAATTGTTTTGTGTATGTGTGTGTGTACTGAGTTGTAAGATTTATTTATTTATTCAGCACAATAAACCCTTTTCCTATTGGAAGTTTCTACATATTTTCTCCATTCTGTAGGTTGTGTTTTTACTTTCAAGATGAAGTCCTTTCAACAAAAGTTTTAAATTATAATGATGTTCCATTTATCTTTTTTTCTTTTGTTGCTTGTGCTTTCGGTGTAAAGTCTAAGTGACCATTGCCTAACATATGCTTTCTTCTAGGAGATTTATAGATTCAGTTCTTAATATTTAGGCCTTTGATCCATTTTGGTTAGTTTTTGTATATGGTGTGACATTTTTTGCATATAGATAGCCATTTTCCCCAGCATCATTTGTTGAAGAGACTATTCTTTACCAACTGAGTACACGTGTACCATTGTCAGAGATCAATTGACCATAAAAGTGAGGGTTTATTTCAGAAGTCTCCATTCATTCTATTGGTTTTTAAGTCTGTCCCTGTGCCAGTTCTAGGTTTTCTTGACAACTGAAGCTTTATAACAGGTTTTTGGAAAAAGACCTTGAGCAAAAGTGGAAAATAGTAAATATATATGAGTTTTTATGGCTAAGAGACTTCAAAGTGAGTCGGCAGATCATTCCAGAGATTATGCTTCCCCAAATCTCAGCAGGAACCCATTGACTGCCACAGCAAACAATGATTCAAAACGGGGTTCCTGAGGGCTCTAGAGATATCCAGAAATTATAAGCAGGGCAGACAAGCTCAGGAATTCAGCACCCTGTCAGTGGGCCTTACTTTGGAATTTATGACCCCCAGTGTAAGAGAGTTAGACTCATTTATATGTTTTCTACACCTGGCCCTTCTGTCGCTTTAACTTGATCCTGTAATTAGCACTATACTTGATAATTTGTCCCAGAGGCTTAAAATTTTGATCCATCCATGTACCAGCTGAGCCATGAATTTCAGCACAGTTGTAAAACCTACTCTTCAGATCACTGGACTCACCCAGGGCAGCTAACAAGGAGATGATGATGGACCACCAAAGGTTCCGTGGGATGAGACAGGGAAGAATAGGTATAATATGGGGGCATTTTCAGGACATTGGATTTGTCCTGCATGGTATTGCAGTGATGGATACAGGCCATTGTATATTTTGTCATCACCTACAAAATTGTGCAGGACAGAGTGTAAACTATAATGTAAACTGTAATCCATGGTTAGTAGCAATGCTTCAATATGTGTTCATCAATTGTACCATACTAATGAGGGAGGTTGTTGATGTGAGAAACTGTGGGAGGGGAAGGGAGTGGGAAATATGGAAATTCCTTATATTTTTTATGTAACATTGATATAATCTAAACTTCTTTAAAGATAAAAAGTAATTAAAAAAAAGAATCTACAAAACGGCAACCTCAATCAACCTAATATAAAGCAACTTGATTCCATGCAACGACGAAAACAAAAAATGCAGAATTCTGCTGTGCTTGTGCAAAAAAGCTTCCTAATCTAAATTTTCCTAATCTATAGTGTGATAGTTAACCTATTGTGTCTACTCAGCCAGGTAATTGTGCCCAGTTGTTTGGTCAAGCAAACACTGGCCTAAGGGCATTTATGGACTTTAGTCACCATTGACTTTACTGCAGAGGTAAGTCATAGATGGCTGGTTATATTACATCAATCAGGGAGATTGCCATCAGCAATGAGTGATGCTTAACCCAATCAGTTGAATGCCTTAAAAGGGGAAGTGATTCCAGATCACTGAGAGAGAATTTGCCAGTTTATCTTTCGACAGCCAACATCTCCTAGAACTCATCAAGAATCTTCATTGGTCTTTCATCAGAGCTCCTGGTTGCAGCCTGCCTGCGGAACCTGGACTTGTGTATCCCATGGCTGTGTGAAAGACTCTGATAAATCTCTTACTATTGACAGATATCCATTGTTGATTCTGTTTCCCTAGAGAACCCTGACTAATACATATGGTTTTTGTGGTAATACATATGGTTTTATTCAGAATTGAATAAAGTAAAAGCAGGGAGGAAATTTTTAAAAATGATTAGAAATACTATACCTTTGTTCCATCTGCCTCATAGTCACAGTATTTCATTGTTTTTTTCTTAAATGTGGGCAATTATTTCCTTTTTTTTTCAAGCAATCTTCAGACTCTATTTAAAAAACATAAGAGCAACAATTGTTTTGATTTTTAGATCTGAATATTTTAAATTTCTTATACCATTTTGTTATAGAATTGTTACTTTGAAAAGAGCAGAGTTAATTTGTAGATTAAATTAAGCCTATGTAAAGCAGTCATAATACTGGTCATTTAAAATGTAATAAAGAAAGAAAACTCACCCTTCAAAAGTTTTGGAAGACAACAGAATAAATAATTGTAAAGCAAAAAAAAAAAAAAAAAAAAATCTGGAAGATTGAGTCCTCCATCTTTGTTCTTATTTTTCAAGATGGTTTTACTATTCTAGGCCTCTTACCCTTCCAATAATTTGGTGATAGGCTTTGCCATTTCTGCAAAAATGCTGTTGAAATTTTTATTGGGATTGCATCAAATCTGTAAATTCCTTTGGTAGAATTGACATCTTAACATATCCCATCTTCTGATTCATGAGCATGGAGTGTCCTTCCATTTATTTAGGTCTTTTTAAAATTTATTTTAGCAATGTTTTGTCATTTTCTCTGTTAAATCACTTATATCCCTGGTTATATTTATTCCTAGGTTTATAATTCTTTGTTTCTATTGTAAATGGAATTTTAAAAAAATTAATATTCAGGTGGCTTTTACTAGTTTATAGAAGCACTACTGAATTTGCTTGGTTCTACGCCCTACCACTTTGGTGAATTTGTTTATTAGCTCTAGAAGCTTTTTTTATGGATTTTTCAGGATTTTCTCTATATAGATAATGTCATCCATGGATAACAATAGCTTTACTTCTTCCTTCCAATTTGGATACCTTTAATTTCTTTTTCTTGCCTAATTGCTCTAATTGCAGCATGATTGTGGTGACATTGGGCATCCTTGTTTCGTTCCTGATCTCAGAGGGAAGGCTTTCTAGTATTTCACCACTGAGTATGTTGTTAACTGTGGGCTTTTCACATATACCCTTTATCATACTGAAGAATTTTCCTTCTATTCTTATTTTTCTGAGTGTTTTTGTAAAGAAGAGATACTGGGTTTTGTCACATGCCTTTTCTGCATCAATTGAGATGATTGTGTATTTTGTTTCCTTTTTCCTCTTAATATGGTGTATCACATCAATTTATTTTCTTATGGTGAGTCACCCTTGCATAGTTGGATATATCCTACTTGATCTTGGTATATAAATGTTTTAATGTGTTATGTGATTTGGTTTGCTAATACTTCATTGAGGATTTTTGTATCTATATTCATAAAGTATATAAGCCTTTAATACTCTTTTTTTTGTGGTATCTTTAGCTGATTTTGATAGTAGGATGGTGTTTCCTAGCCTCCTAAATTGGATGAGGAAGTTTTCCTGCTTCAAATTTTTGGAAGAGCAAGATTGGTATTTGAGCAGGATTGGTGTTAACTCTTTTTGGGATTTTTGGTTAAATTCACCAGTGAACCCAACTAGTACTGGGCTTTAATTTGTGGGCAGTTTTTGATTATTGATTCAATATCCTTACTTATTTGTTGAACTTTTCTATATCTAGTTTAGTCACTGTGTGTAATTTGTGTTTTTCTAGGAATTTGTCTATTTCATCGAGGTTATCTAATTTGTTTGTGTACAACTGTTCATAGTATACCCTGAACCTTTTTAATTTCCGTAAGGTCATTAGTAATTGCCCTGTTTCTTAGCTCATTTTAATTGTTTCCTTTTTTTTTTCCTTTGTCACATTAGTTAAGGATTTGCCAGTTTTATTGATGTTTTAAAGAATGAACTTTTGGTTTCATTGATTCTATTGCTTTTGATTCTCTATTTCATTTATCTCTATTCTCATAAAGTTTTACTTGATATGTCCAAATTGTCTTCTTTTCCATTTTTGTTTTTGGTATTTTTATACTTTTTCTTTGGATAGGCCATTATTTCCTTTTTTGGGTGTATGTCTTTTTGTTGCACATTTTAATATTTTTTAAAAGTTAAATCTTGTATCTACTCCTTGTGATGTCTCTTTTCTGGTTTTGTAATAGCTGGTGATAAAATAGGGATTTTCTTTTGAGCTTCAGACCACCTATTAGGACTGTCTGTCCAAGGTGAATATACTGTTCCCAGGAACAAACCCTCCTGTCCTGGATGTCTGATGCTGACAGGACTTTGTTGTAGACTTTCAATCATTATAGGGTTTTTGTCTTTTTCTTTTTCTTAATTAAACAAATCAATTTTTTAAATGAATATTAATAAAGCATACAGTTCATCCAAAGAGTACAATCAATGGTATTTGGTATAATCACATAGTTGTGCATTCATCACTTCAATCATTATTAGAGCATTTTCCTTGTTTGAATAATAATAAACAAAAAACAGACAAAGAAAATTCCTCACCTCTCAGTCATTCTCTGTTTCCCCTGCTGTACATAGCTGCTATTTCTGGCTATTCTTGCACAGTTATTTATTTGTTTATTAAGCAGTTTTACTGACATATATTCACATACCATCTGATCTATAAAAGTGTATAATCACAATGTTGTAAATTCATCATCTCAAAAATTTTAAAACAATTTCATTACTCCAGAAAGAAAAGACTTCACACCCTTCAGCATTCATTCCCCAATCCTACATGACCACTAATCTCATTTTATCTTTATAAATTGATTATATTTGCATTTTATATAAATGGAATCATGCAATGTGCAGTACTCTGTGTCTGGTCTCCTTCACTTAGTATAATTTTTTTTGTCTGATATTAACATTTTGTAGTGTCAACCTGCTTTTGTTCAACTTCAAAGAAAATGGTCTTTTATATGCAATTTTACCCATATTCATATTTCACATAATATATTTAGTTCATAATAAAGCAACTACACAGTATTTTGTCCTTTTGTGTCTAGCTTCTGTTACTCAACATAATGTCCTCCAGGTTCATTCATGTTGTCATATGTTTTACAACTTCATTTCTTCTTACTGCTATAATATTCCACCATGTGTAGACTCCATAATTTGTTTATCTATTCATTAATTGTTGGACACCTGGGTTGTTTCCAACTTTTGACTATCATGTATAACATGCTAAAAATATTGGTATGCAGATGTCCACTCATGTCACTGCTCTTGTTTCTTCTGGGCATATTGCTGGGTCACATGGCAAGTCTATATCCAACTTCCTTAGGAACTGCCAAACAGTCCTCCACAGTGACTGTACCATTTTACATCCCATTCAACAGTGAAAAAGCATTCCTATTTCCACATCCTCTCCAACATTTAGAGTTTTCTGACTTTAATAACGGCCAATCTAATAGGTATGAAATGATATATTATTGCAGTTTTGATTTGCATTTCCGTAATGAATAGTGATGTTGAACACTCACTTTGTCATATGTTTCTTCATCATTTGTATTTCTTCTTTGGACTTTTGCCCATTTTTTCAATTGGATATTTTGTATTTTTATTGTTGAGTTGTATGATTTCCTGGTATATAATAGATATTAAACCCTTAATCAGATATGTGATTGCCAAATATTTTCTACCATTGATTTGGCTGCCTTTCACCCTTCTGCAAAGTCCTTTGAGGTGCAGAAATGTTGAAATTTGAAGAGGTACCATTTATCTATTTTTTATTTTGTTGTTCATGCTTCAGGTGGAAGGTTTAAGAAACTATTGCCTACCACAAAATCTTGAAGATGTTTTTCTATATTTTCTTCTAGGAGTTATATATTATAATTTTTATATTTAAGTCCTTGATCTACTTTGAGTTAATTTTGTAGAAGGTGTGAGATAGGGGTCTTCTTTCTTTCTTTTGGATTTGGCTATCCAAATATCCCAGCATCAATTGTTGAATAGATGATTCTGGATTTTGTCAAAATCGCTTGGCTGTGAATGGAAGAGTCAATTTTTGACTTCTAGATTCATAACTATTGGTCAATCTGTCAGACTTTATGCCAGTACTATGCTATTTCTATTTTACCACTGTAGCTAAAGTAATATACTTTAAAGTCAGGAAGTGAGAGTCCTCCAATTTTATTCTTCATTTTAAAGATCTTTTTAGCTATCCAGGGTCCCTTACCCTTCCAAATAAATTTGATTATTTCTGCAAAAAAGGTTGTTGAGATTTTTATTGGTATTGAATTAAATCTGTAAATCAATTTGGGTAGAATAGTTAACTTAATGATCTTTAGTCTTCCACTCCATGAACATGGAATATCCTTCCATTTATTTAAGTCTTCCATTTCTTTTAGCAATGTGTTGTAGTTTTCTTCATACAGGTCCTTTATATCTTAAGTACATTCCTAAATATTTGATTGTTTTAGTCCCAGTTAAAAATGGAATTTTTTTTTCTGATTTCCTCCTCAGATTGCACATCAATAATGTATAGAAATGCTAAAGATCTTTGATTATTAATCTTGTACTCAGCCACTTTGCTGCACTCATCCATTTATTCCAGTAGATTGTTGTAGATGTTTCAGGATTTTCTAGATATAGGATCATATCATCAGTGAGTAGTGAAAGTTTTACTTCTTCCTTTCCTATTTAGATGCCTATTTCTTTGTCTAGCTTAATTGTTCTAGCTATAACTTCTAGCACAATATTAAATAATAATGGTGATAGTGGCATCTTTGCATGTTCCTGATCTTATCAGGAAAGCTTTAAATTTTTCATCTTTGAGTCCAAAGTGTATATATGTACTTTACCATATTGAAAAAGTTTTCCTCTTTTCCTATTTTTGGAGAGTTTTTTTTAATCAAGAAAAGGTGCTGTATTTTGTCAAATGCCTTTTCTGCATCAAGAGGATCATAGGATTTTTCTTCAATTTATTAATGTATTTTATTACACTAATTGACTTTCCTGTGTTGAACCACCCTTGAATAACTGGGATAAAACCCACTTGATCATGGTGTATAATGCTTTTAATGTTTTTTTGGATTCTGTTTGCAAGTGTTTTGTTGAGGATTTTTGCATCTATGTTCATTAGAGATATTGCACTGTAATTTTCTTTTTTTGGAATATCTTTATCTGGTTTTGGTATTAGGGTCATGTTGGCTTCATAGAATGAGTTTGGTAGGTCCTTTCCTTTTCATATTTTTGGAATAGCTTGAGCAAGATCAGTATTAGGTTGTCTTTAATGATTGGTAAAATCCAACTGTGAAGCCATCTGGTCCTGGTCTTTTCATTTTTGGGAGGTTTTTGATGACTGTTGCAATCTCTTCACTTGTGATTGTTTTGCAGAGATCTTCTATTTCTTCTAGGGTCAGTGTAGTTGGTTTGTATGTTTGTAGGACTTTATCCATCTTGTCTACATTTATAGTTTTGGCAATCATTTGTTCATAGAATCCTTTTATGATCTCTCTTATTTCTGTGAAGTCTGTGGTAATGCACCCCCCCCCCCGTGTCTCATTTCTGATTTTATTTATTTGCTTCTTCTCTTTTTTCTCAGTCTAGCTAAGGGTTTGTTGATTTTGTTGATCTTCTCAAAAAACCAACTTTTGATTTTGTTGACTTTTTTTATTGCTTTTTTTTGTTCTCAACTTCATTTATTTCTGTCTGATCTTTACTATTTCTTTCCTTCAGCTTGGTTTTGGATTAGTTTGCTGTTCTTTTTCTAGTCCCTCCAGGTGGTCAGTTAGATCTTCAATTTAGATCTTCTTTTTGATGTAAACATTGAGGACTATAAATTTCACTCTCAGTATTGCCTTTGTGGTTTCCCATAGGTTTTGCTATGTTGTGTTATCATTTTCATTCATCTCAAGATATTTTCTGAATTCTCTTGCAATTTCTTCTTATACCCACTGATTGTTTAAAGAGTGTGTTGTTTAGTCTCCATATATTTATGAATAGTCCCCTTTTCCTTCCATTTATTTCTAACTTCATTCGTTATGATCAGAGAAAATATTGTATAATTTCATTCTTTATTTAAATCTTGTTTAGACTTTTCTTCTGACCCAACATACGTTCTACCTTAGAGAATAATCCCTGGGCACTTGAAGAGATTGTATATCCTATTGTTTTGGGGTGCAATACTCTATAATGTCTGTTAAATCTAGTTCATTGATCATATCATTCAAGCTCTCAGTTTATTTCTCCTCTGTTTAGATATTCTGTCCAATACTGAGAGTGGTGTATTGCAGTCATAAGCTATGATTGTAAAGACATCTATTTCTCCCTTCTGCTTTACCAGTGTGTGCCTCATGTATCTTGGGGCATGGAGTTAGGTGCAAAAATATTTAGTATACTTATTTCTTCTTGATGAATTGTCCCTTTTATTAGTATATAATAACCTTCTTCATCCCTTGTAACAGTTTTGCTTTTAAAATCTATTGTCTGATATTAGTATTGCTACTCCTATTCTTTTTTGGCTACAATTTGCATGGAATGTTTTTTCCCAATCTTTCACTTTTAACCTTTTTGTGTCCTTACATCTCATCGGAGTGTCTTGTGGACCAAATATCAATTGCTCATATTTTTAAAATCCATTTTACCAGTCTTTATCTTTTGATTGAGTAATTCAAGCCATTAACATTCAATGTTATTACTGTGAGTGCATTACTTACTTCATCCATTATGACTTTGGCTTTCTCTTTCCCTATTGTACTACTGTCTGTCTTTTTATCCTTTAATTTACTCTTCCTAATAATTTTCATTTCTACACTCTTCTCCAAATATCTAACCCTTGTTTTCTCCTTTCAGACTGCAGCACTCCCCTTAGTCCTTCTGCAATTCTGTTCTTTTTAGTAACATATTCTATCAGTTTTTGTTTGTCTGTGAAGACATTGAATTCCCCTTAATATTTGAAGAACAACTTTGTTGGATACAGAATTCTTAGCTGGCAGTTTTTCCCTTTTAATACCTTAAATACATCATAAATACTTTCTTCTCTCCTCTATGGTCTGATGAGAGGTTGGCACTTAGTCTTATCAAGGTTCCCTTGTACATGATGCTTTTCTTTTCTCCTGATGCTTTCAGAATCTTTTCTCTATAATACTGCATTCTGAATTGTAGGTGTCTTGGGGTAGGTCTGTTCAGATTCATTCTATTTGGGTTGTGTTGTCCTTTGATATTGATATTTATGTCTTTTATAAGGGTAGGGAAATTTTCAATCATTATTTCCCCAAATATTCTTTCTGCTACTTTTCCCTTTTCTTCTCCTTCTGGGACCCCAATAATAACACCGATAATATAGACATTTACGTTTTCACATTGTCATTCAATTCCCTGAGATCCTGTTCCATTTTTCCCATTCTCTTCTCTTTCTGTTCTCCTGTCTTTTCCAGTTCAGATATTCTGTCTTTGAAATCACTAATTCTGTCTTCAAGCAATTGAAATCTGCTCTTATGTGCCTCTAATGCATTTTTAATTTCATCCATCATGTCTTTCATTCTCATAAGGTAAGGTCTGTTACTTTACTTTGCAGGCTTTCTAATTGTTCCTTATGCTCACCCACTGTTTTCTTACTATCCTGTATCTCTATAGTCATATTTTCTTTCTATTCTTCAAATTGATATAGGAGAGTTGTGTGATTACCATTGATTAATTTTCTTAAATCCTGTTTCTCTTCAGTATATTTGGTTTGTTCCTTTGGCTAAGCCATTTCTTTCTGTTTCCTAGTATGGCTTGTAATCTTTTGCTGATGTCTAGGCATCTGAATAAGTTGGTAAATTTACTCTGATGGCCTATTTCTCTCTCTTGCCTATTGTTTATTTTTTCACAGCCCTTCTTTGATATTTGGTTCAATTTATCCTAAGTCTTTAAAATTGCCCAGCTTAAGTTATATAAATCATGCAGGGGTTCACTAATGGGAAATTTAGGGAGTGGAGAGACTCTATTGCAGTTTTTGTCCATGTAATTTCCAGACTGGCCAGTAGATGGTGCTTGTTGGCACACTTTTCCATGGAGATGTATCTCTCCATTTTCCTTTGTTTTGTGTTGGCTGAATTCAAGATTCAATGAGGGAAACGGACTTTGGCCCAGTGGTTAGGGCGTCCGTCTACCACATGGGAGGCCCGCGGTTCAAGCCCCGGGCCTCCTTGACCCGTGTGGAGCTGGCCCATGTGCAGTGCTGATGCGCGCAAGGAGTGCCTTGCCACACAGGGGTGTCCCCCGCGTAGGGGAGCCCCACGCGCAAGGAGTGCACCCATAAGGAGAGCCGCCCAGCGCGAAGGAGGGAGCAGCCTGTGGAGGAATGGCGCCGCCCACACTTCCCCTGCCGCTGACGACAACAGAAGCAGACAAAGAAACAAGACGCAGCAAAAAGACACAGAAAACAGACAATGGGGGGAGGGGAGGGGAATTAAATAAATAAAAATAAATCTTTAAAAAAAAAAAGAATTTAAAAAAAAAGATTCAATGAGACTCTGCTGGCTCGATTCACTGAAGAAAATTTCCCTGATTCCCTCTTCCTTTTCCTTTGTAACAGCTGACCGTGAGGAAGACGTCTGCTTCCCTCTCAGTTAGCTAAAATGAGCCAGGGGTCTTACCCTCACTTAATAGATCTGGTTTGGGGGAGGGGAGCCATTTGAGGCTACCAGGAGGTGTAGTAACTTACAGTTTGTTGTTTCTGGTTCTTCATCTCTCCTTCCCTCACCCTTTTGGGAGTTGTGAAGCACTATCCTGGCCTGTTGATCCCCAAAGCAGGTCCCTTGGGCAGCTTTTGGTTCTTTCTCCATTGTTTTATGAGAGAGCTTAGCCTTATCTGCCTTATCTGACACCATCGTCTCCAAATCTTTCCAACTCTATTGTTTTTAATACTTCTTTCATTGTCTCATGCTGCTTTTGGCCAGAGGGCAATTTCTGGTAGGAATGCCACCTTGGGCAGTACTTTCCTAATTCAGTCTTTCCTTAGCCAAGTCAGTGCCAGGGACCCACAAAGAGGGTGCAGACCAGCTAAAGATCTCCCTATGGTGAGGTTCCGGAAGGGCAGCAAAAATTTCTCCAATGGTTCCCCAAGCTGAACTTTCCTGGGCTGTTAGCAAATGCATCCCTTCAGCTAACTTTCTCGTGCAGCACTGAGGAAGCCTTGCAGTTTTAAGTCTCTTGTATCTCTGCTTCTGTTTATGGAGGGTTAAAACAATGGCTGCCATTGATTTTGGCAAGTTGAAACAATAGCCGCCCTCAGATCCAGGACCCAGTTATCCAAATTAACTAATCAGGAGCTGTGATCGGTGATCAGCCTTTCTTATCCCTGCTCTTATGGAAGAGGATTTTTACATCTATTTATGTCAACAGCCACTAGCCAAGGACTGGACCATGTGGTGGCCTATGGTTAGAGTGGGGGATAGCACTGGCAGCCACCACATGGAGAGAGCAGTATACAGTTCTTTATCACAATTATCAACCTCTTTATCCCACTCTTCCCTGTATGCTGTATGGTGTTCTTCTTGCCTCTGGAGTTTGAAAATTGCTATTTCAGACAATTCCTACCTGATTAATAGTTATTTTGGTAGAATGAGTCCTGAGTTCCTACTTCACTATCTTCCCCAAAAGTCCCTCCCCTCATAACATTTTTTGACTTATTCTTATTATCTGATACTAGTATACTTATAACAGCTTTCTTTTGGTTCATATTTGCATAGTATATAATATTTCCTTCTGTTTAATTTAAACCTATTTGTGTCTTTCAATTTAAGAATAATTGTAAAAAACCTGTAGTTCATTTTTTTAATCAATTCTGTCCATCTCTGTCTTTTCACAGAAGAGTTTAATATATTTACATTTAATGTAACTTTTAATATTGCAGGACTTCTACCATTTTTCTCTTTGGTCTTTGTAGGTCTTAGACCTTATTTGTCCTTCAATTTTTCTATTAATGCCAACTTTCATCATTTTTTCAATTTTTGCACGGTATCATTTTGAGTCTCTTCTCATTTCTTTCTGTATATAATTTTTCATATATTTTTGTTAATCATGGGACTTAAATTTAGCATCCTTAACCCACAAAACCTGCTTTTGATGTGATGCCAACTTAACTTCAATAGCATATGCATGTACAGTTTCTATAACCCTTTATCCCTCACCTTTATGATATACTAGTTAGAGATTTACCACTGCTTTCTAGGCATTTGCATTTTAGATCCTGCAAGAAGTAAAATATTGAGTTATATACCAAAATATACAATAGTACTGGCATTTATAATTACTCAAATGATTACCTTTAACAGAGGTCTTTCTTTTTTTCCTTTTTTATTTTTTATTAAAGGTATTTTTTTTTAATCATTTCTCTCCCCTTCCCTCCTTCCTCTCCCTTCCCCACCCCCCCAAGTGTCTGCTCTCTGTGTCCATTCACCTTGTGTTTTCTGTGACCACTTTTATCCTTATCAGCAGCACCAGGAATCTGTGTTTCTTTTTGTTGTGTCATCTTGTTGTGTCAGCTCTCCATGCATACGGTGCCATTCTTGGGCAGGCTACAATTTCTTTCACACTGGGTGGCTCTCCTTATGGGACACACTCCTTGCACGTGGGGCTCCCTTACATGGGGGACACCCCTGCACGGGGCTGCACTCCTTGTGCGCATCAGCCGTGTGGGCCAGCTCCACACGGGTCAAGGAGGCTGGTAGTTTGAACTGTGGACCTCCCATGTAGTAGGTGGACGCCCTATTCATTGGGCCAAGTCTGCTTCCCTTTATTTCTTTATGCTATTTTGAACCACAGTCTGTTGTGCTTTCCTTTTAGTCTGAAGAACTCCATTTAGCATTGCTCACAGGACAAGTCTAATGATGAAGAATTCTCTTGGCTTTTGTTGATCTTGGATTATCTTAATTTTTCATTTTTGTAAGTCATTCTCACTGGATATGAATTTCTTGTTTGGCAATTGTATTTTCTCAGCATTTTAAATATTTTGTCTCACTGTCAAATTGTCTTCATAGTTTCCAAATTAAAATTGATGTTTGATCATATTGGGCCTCCCTTGTGCAAAACATGTTGCCTTTTTCTCTTGATGCTTCCAGAACTTTCTATTTCTCTTTGTCATGATGCTATTTGATTTCTCTGTGTCTGAGCTTGATTCTCTCGGGTTTATCTATTTGGGGTTTGTTGGACTTCTTGAATGTGCATGTTCCTGTCTTTCCTTAAATTTAGGAAGTTTTCTGCCATTATGCCTTCGAATATTCCTTCTACCTCTTTCTTTCTTTCTCTTTCTGGGTCTCCCAGAAGAAAATATATACATAATGTAAAAATTGGTATGTTTAATGATGTTCCAGGGCCCTCAAACTATTTTTACATTTTATCATTATTTTTTCTTTCTGCACCTCAGCCTTTACTTTTGTCTTATGTTTGAGTTCAGTGATTCTTTTTTCTGTTAGTTCCAGTCTGCTATTGAAATCCTCTGGGGAATTTTTCATTTCAGTTATTGTGGCCTTCAACTCCAGCATTTCTAATTATTTCCATTTTAAAATGTCTGTCTCTACTGAGATACTCATGTTGTTCATTCCTTGTTTTCCTTGTCTCCCTTGATTCTTTCTGTTTTCCATTATGCTCTTGAGCATACTGAGGATTATTTTTAAAGTCTTTGCCTGTTATGTCTGCAGTCTAGCCCTCTTCATTGATTGTTTCTGGATTTTTATCTTGTTCCTTTGGATGGGCCATCATTTCCTGTTCATTTTTTTGTCTTGTAACTTTTTGTTGTACACTGTAACTTTTTAATATTTTAAAGTGTTAACTCTGATACTTAGTCCCTGAGCTGTCTGTTCCTTAAGTTTGTATGCAGTTAATGGCATGACAGAGATATCCTTGAGTGTTAGGAGCTAACGAAAACAAGGAAATGAACATTAAAAAAAACATAACCTTTCAGTGTTTGCAAATTGACTTTGCATTCGTGGTTACCTACCTTTTGAGTTTAGCTCTCCTGTCTTGGGAATCATCGTGAATGACATTACAATGACAGATACAGGCCATCATATATCTTTCCATAACCTATAGAATTGAGTGGGAGAGAGTGTAAACTACAATGTAAACTATAATCCATGCTTAGTGGCAATGCTCCAAAATGTATTTATCAATAGCAATGAATATACCAGACTAATGAAAGATGTTGCTAATGTAGGAATATGTGGGAAGTATGGGGAGTGGGGCATATGGGAATCCCATATATATTCTCTGCAACATTTATGTTATCTAAGTATTTTTGAAAAAGAAAAAGAGAAAATAAAAAGATCATCATAGGTAAATTTGATGTATATGTTACTCACTGTCTTTTCTGTGCCTGGATTTTTACTTCAGCTTGTATATTTTTGTGACCTTAGGAATTTCCCTGTTTGCTGGAATTTGAATGCCCATTCTTCTTTCTATGAAATAGAGTTTCTCTCCTTTCAGGATGCTCTATTATATGACTTAAAGCAGGTAATTTTTTGTCTCAGGCTGCTTTGACTTAATTTTTTTTAAACTGTTATAGTTGTCTGACTACTGATTCAAACTGCCAGGCAAGTTCTTGGAGGGTGAACAAGAGTGGAGTTCCTAGCTCAATCTGTCAGACTGCCTCCTGATAGGCTGTCGCTGACGTCCAGGCACTGCAGTATGCACACATGGGTTACTCTTCTATCTCTGGAACAGGACCAGGGGCCCATCATGGGAGCACAGGCTGGGTGCACATGTGCTGTAGAGAGGTCAGGAGAAGGGTCAGCAAGAGTGCCATGAACCTCACTTATGATCTTTTAAAACTGTATGTTCTTGATTCAGCACTAATCCAGTTACTATAATCCTATAACTGTCTTCTAGGGTTCTGAGGAAGATGGCTTTGCCAGTTTATTATAGTTGTTCAAAGATTGTGTGTGAAACTGGCCTAAAGCTTTTGCCACCGTCTTGGTCAATCACTCAATATCCATTTAAAGTTGACTGGAAAAATACAGAAAACTTTCTGCTATTGCAGAAGGTAAAATTTGGAATTATTTTTCTAAAAGGGATTGAGAAACAGAACTAGGTATGAGAATTATTAAAATTTAAAAGAGTCAGAATTAACAGGAATATAATAAAAACAAGTATTTAAAGAAGATGTATGTTTTTTCTCATTTGGAAAAAAGCAGAGGTAATATCTTGAAAATTAAGTTATGTCTATGATCACCATTTTTTGTTGATCACTGGTAGAGGCTAAGAAGTGCCTTAAGCTGTCTCCTGGTTAGGCCAGCCACAAATGTGCAGTAATAGTAATCAGTTATTAGTCTGAAGCAAAATCTCTGCCTCTGATATCTGAAATGTCTTTTGGTTTTTGGCCTCAGGCTTAGAGGTTTGATTTTTGTTGTCCTACAGAATGACTCTTCTTACTCTTATTTCATAAATAACTATAATATAGGTGACTTTTACTGTCTGATTAAAGTTTTGCTTCTTATATGGACCACATTTAAAGCTTGATTGTATAGTCTTGTCGATGCCCTATCTTGTCCTATATGTATCTCTGCTTTAACAGATTTTGAAAAATATAAACTACTTTCAGTGTGCAGTACCTTATATCTTTAAATTGATGGAATTTCTTATATTTCAAAAATTATTTTGGAAAATGTGAAAAATGTAGTTTACCCTTGCTTATGAGCATGTTATTGGAGATAATAATAGGGTCCACCTGAAGGTATACAACAATTTTTTGTATTACCTTGGTTAACTATACTTAATTCAACTTTTAATTCTATATGCACTCTGTTACCATTCCTTAATTTTTTTGCATGTGACTAGGATTTGGTCCTGTGCATAATTATTTATCTTGCTTCCTGAAGCTCTTCCAACTACATTAATGTAGGAAAAAATTTTTCTCAGAATTTACTTTGTGACCCATCTTTTATAAATATCAAATTAAAATTAAAAATTACCAGAATTCCTTGAGTTTTCACTGGTAATTTTCAAACTATTTGTATAACATTTTGAAATTCTAAAATACATATCTTGGAAAATAGCTTGTAAGAGAAATCTACATAGGAGAGAATGGAATACATTCAGGCATATTCTTGTGTCTACTTGTTGGATATTCAAATCAAATAAAAGTTTATCCATGAGACACAAGATTATTTTACCTGAAAAAACAATTTATAATGCATGTGATTTTGTGAAAATGCCCTATAAAATATATCCTAAACATTTTCATGTTGCTATTAGGAAATCATTGCTTATGCATCTTTCTACAGGTTTAGGGATAAAACATTACATTATATGCAAACACATTTTCAAATACAACCAGGTACTTTGATGTTATTTTTATTGCTGATATCTCTACCCCTTCCTTTTCCATTTCCTCTATGTGCTAATCTTTTTATTCCTCCCACTTCTCTACTATAAACGACTTCTTATTTATGATTTGACCAAAGTTTCTTCAGGAATTACATAATACAAACATCACATAATGTTATTTATAACATTTGTATTTATTCTGTCCTGTGCTATTCCTTATTCTATTAATTTCCCCATATTTACAGCAGAGCAAATATGTGATTGACAGTGTGATGGAATAAGAGTGCATTGTTTGTAGCCCCTTTTGTTCGTTGATGATTTTTAATAGTTCACCAAACTATACTTATCTTCCTCATATCAACATTGGAGTGATTGACCTCATTTTACCATCTGTTACTTTGTAACTGGCCCTCCAAATTGGAATATGTAAAATATTAAGGGAAATGATCTTAAAATTTCCATTCAGGCTTTTAGGGCATTGGACTTATTAATTAATTTGCATTTTAAAAAATAGCCTTCATCTGATGTCATGCTTAAAGATATGGCAGGGTGGCACTTTAAATCTTCTTACATTCATTTTTCATTTTCCTTAACTTTCTTCCACTTATTCTTGGGTAGGCTGTGTAAATCAACAGAAACTTTGTTAGCATAATAAATCACCAGCAGTATACCATGAGAGGCAGCTGAAATTAGCAAAGCAGTAATTTTTTGTGTCTTTTATCCTTCTTTTTTAAGTTCCTAAAGGGCCTTATTCAGCATTCAGATTAGGAAGTTGCTAACTCCTTTCCAGGATGGAAAATAGAATCTGGAAGAACTGTAGCCAAGCTGCTGCATAAAGTTACTTCTAGGACTATGGGAGAAATACTAAGGGTAGGAAGACATATAGGGGGTAATAGGAGGATACAAGAAAAGATTATGCCATACTGGAAAAATGAAGGAAAATCCAAATACCCATTTGAGGTAGACTCTGAGTGGCCTGATAACTTACTTTGTGATTACTGTTTTGGATTATCATAATACTCTGTGTAACAGTTTAGAGCTTTTTGTGTATCCCAGAAAAGATCATGTTTTGAAGTTAATCTATTCCTGGGAGTGTGGAACCCTTGGATTGGATTGGATCCGTGTTTGTTTATATCAAATTAAATCATTGGCTTGAACCAGGAAAGCATGATTCATGCATTCAAAGGTGAGTGACCTTGCATGAGCTTTAGTGGTGGAGAGAAATGAAGAAGAGTCTAGCACTGCAATAATCCAGGGCCCCCAGTGTAGTATGAAGTCCAGGAGTGTATAGTTCAATAAGAAAGCCAGAGTTATACTCTATTCTCAGTTTTTTATGCTGATCACCATGACATATTTTTATAGTAGTGGTTTTTTTTCTTTTAAGATTTATTTTTATTTATTTAATTCCCCTCCCCTCCCCCGGTTGTCTGTTTTCTGTGTCTTTTTGCTGCGTCTTGTTTCTTTGTCCGCTTCTGTTGTCGTCAGCGGCACGGGAAGTGTCGGCGGCGCCATTCCTGGGCAGGCTGCACTTTCTTTCGCGCTGGGCGGCTCTCCTTACGGGTGCACTCCTTGCGCGTGGGGCTCCCCTATGCGGAGGACACCCCTGCCATGGCAGGGCACTCCTTGCGCTCATCAGCACTGTGCATGGGCCAGCTCCACATGGGTCAAGGAGGCCCGGGGTTTGAACCTCGGACCTCCCATGTGGTAGACGGACGCCCTAACCACTGGGCCAAAGTCCGTTTCCCTATAGTAGTTTTTAGGGAAGGAACCAGCAGAGAGGGGTTTCATGTTTTATAAAGATCAAATTTTTATAGAGTTCTACTGTTTTTGGAAAGAAGTGAAGGTAAATGTGCAGTGTGACAGAGATGGTGGTGGACCCAGGCTGACCAGAACTTTGGGACTCTGGATTGAAAGACTTGGGCAAGTTATAGAAAAGGCAGTGCAGATTTAGCTGGGTGTTAACAGGTATTAAAACATCACCGTATTCCTGGGTGTGGTGAGGTGAGGATTGGAGACATGAAAATCGTGCTAGGTAGAAAACTCAACCATGGATTGAATACAGCATGGAAATGCCATAATGACAAAAGGGCTCAAATAAGATTTATAGCTTGGAGGATGCTGCCCAGTGTAGTACGTAGATTGGAAACACAATGGGTATCTTTCTCTGAAAGTAACTGGTTGCATTCTTTGGAGAAGTCGCCAACAGGGTAGATCTAACAAGAAAGAGTATGAAAGCTTGGGACAACCCAGCAGAGAGAGAAGGAAAAGTCTATTCAATTTTTAATAATCCATTTTTCTTTTCACATGAGAGGAAGACAATGAAATAGGAGGATGAGAGTAATGAATCTGTGTGAAAGGAGTCAGATCCAAAAGAGGATATACTGGACTATGCCTTTTGTATACTTTCAAAAAGAACAAAAGCAAACTCTGGTTATAGAAGCCAGGTTACTTTTTAATTTTTGTGACATGATGGAGTTACAAACAGTTGGTAATATCTTGTTTCTTGTTGTGGGTGCTTGCTACATGTATGTTCACTTGGTGAAAATTTATCTAGCTGAACATTTATGATTTGTGAAGGGTTCAATAGTGAATGTATATCTATATAAAATTTCATTAAATGTTTACTAAAATAATTAAAGCCATGATTATGCAAGGGTATCCTGGGGGAAAAAAATGAATAGGTATTTCTTGACACTTGTAGAAAAGACCAGGAAGTGAATATGCCTCACACTGATTCAGTGTACAAGAGAAGAATGGAAATCGAGAAACTTTATCTTCTGATTTTACCCCAGAGAACCAGCTGGACAGGAAAGGTAATATCTGAAGGGTTTGGCAAGCTTGCTTGTCATTTAGGCATATTTGTTGGCTCAGAACATAGTAGGAGAGAAGCAGAAATACTATAATCTGCCTTTCCTTCTGCCTTCTAATCTCCTGTGTCACCCTTTTCCCATACCCAAGAGGAAATTAATAAAAAAGCAAGCCCACCTGATATAATTCACAGGGGTAATTCTTTCAAGTATACAGCAGGGGCAGAAAATGTATCTGTATGGGCAAATAAAAAATAAACATCAAAATGAATTAGACACTTTGGTGGTTAAGTTTATTTGTCAACTTGGCTAAGATATGGTGTCCAGTTTCTAGTCAAGCAAGCACTGGCCTCATTGTTTTTGTGAGGGTATTTCAAAGATTTAAATAATTAGTCAGCTTATTGTATCTATGAAAGGTTACATCTACAGTCAACGAAAGAGATTGCCTTCAGCAATGAGAGAAGTCTCATCCAATCAATTGAAGGTCATAAAGAGAGAACCCATGAAACTATTAGTTTGGTGCAAAAGTAATTGCTGTTTTGCATTGTTGAAATTTGCTGTTTGATATTGGCATACATTCTTAAATAAATGTGGTTATGTTATACATCATTTTAATACGCCTTTCTCACTTTATGTTTATTTTGCTAATGACTTACTACTTGCTGTTTATTTCATATTTATTTTAGAGTATTGAAATTATGTTAGACAAAAAGCAAATTCAAATGATTTTCTTATTTGAATTCAAAATGGGTCGTAAAGCAGCAGAGACAACTTGCAACATCAACAAAGCATTTGACCAGGAACTGCTAATGAACATACAATGCAGTGGTGGTTCAAGAAGTTTTGCAAAGGAGATGAAGAATGAAGTTGAGAATGACAAATTGAGAGCAATCATTGAAGCTGATCCTCTTAAAACTAAACAAGAAGTTGCCAAAGAACCCAACGTTGACCATTCTATAGTCAT
Organism: Dasypus novemcinctus; assembly: GCF_030445035.2. Classification (NCBI taxonomy): domain Eukaryota; kingdom Metazoa; phylum Chordata; class Mammalia; order Cingulata; family Dasypodidae; genus Dasypus; species Dasypus novemcinctus. The sequence continues at coordinate 39,634,849 of NC_080683.1, read as the reverse complement.
TTAAAACAAGGCATTTAAAGCAAATTGGAAAGGTGAAAAAGCTCGATAAGTAGGTGCCTCATGAGCTGACCGAAAATTTAAAAATTGTCATTTTGAAGGGTTGTCTTATTCTATGCAACAACAATGAAATATTTCTTGATTGAATTGTGACATCAGATGAAAAGTGGATTTTATACAACAATCACTGATGACCAGTTCAGGGGTTGGACTGAGAAGAAGCTCCAAAGCATTTTGCAAAGCCAAACTTGCACCAAAAAAGGGTCATGGTCACTGTTTGGTGGTCTGCTGCCAGTCTGATCCACTACAAACTGAATCCTGGTGAAACCATTGCATCTGAGAAGTATGCTCAGCAAGTCGGTGAGATGTACTGAAAACTGCAATGCCTGCAGCCAGCATTGTTCAACAGAAAGGGCCCAATTCTTTTCCATGACAACGTCCCATTGCACATTACACAACCAATGCTTCAAAAGTTGAACAAATTGGGCTACGAAGTTTAGTCTCATCTGCCATATTCACCTGACCTCTCGCCAACTGACTACCATTTTTTTCAAGCATCTTGATAACTTTTTGCAGGGAAAATGCTTCACAACCAGCAAGATGCAGAAAATGCTTTCCAAGTGTTCATCAAATCCTGAAGCATGGGTTTTTGTGCCACAGGATTGAACAGACTTATTTCTCATTGGCAAAAATGTGCTGATTGTAATGGTTCCAATTTTGATTAATAAAGATATGTTTGAGCCTAGTTATAGTGATTTAAAATTCATGGACCAAAGCCACAATTTTGTTTGCACCAACCTTGCACCCAGAAATAATTTTTATTTCTGCTTCAGGCTCTTGCAGGTGAATTCATTCAAACTTTCATCAGAGTTCCCAACTTGCAGCCTACCCTGTGGAATTCAAATTTGTCAATCCCCATGGTTTTCTGAGACAATTCTTATCTTAAATCTCATATATGTATGTGTGTGTGTATATATATCTTGTTGATTCTCTTTCCCTGGAGAATCCTGACTAATGAAGACACCCAGTGAAATATTCCATTACTAAGGCTCTTGGTTCACCTATTTATTACAAAGAAATACATTGGTGTTTCTTGGTATGCTTAGGTAGTATACTTGCTACACCAGCAGGATTGAACTGAACAGGTACTGTCATAATTCCAATAGGCTGAGATTCAACAAAGCTCTTGGATTTACTGGAAGTCCAAATCTATCACATGCTTTACATATTATGCAGGGAATAGTTATGACTCTCTGTACCTTTCTGTTACATTCAGTTTGGCTTCTCTGCCTGCTGTTTCATTGCAGATTGTTCCTCTTTAGCTACCTCTTTTTGAATATGTCTTCTTAAATTAAGATGCCACTGCTGACCTGCCACCAGCTGGAAATGTGTATTTAATTGTTCTTCCAGGAGAGAAAATATGTTTCCTTATCCCATTGGGACCCTTGGCTTTCTTTCCTGGGATGGCTGACCGCACTTAATTGTGCAATTTGTGTTGTAGGACAGCTTTGTTGTTGTTGATGTTGATTTTTTCAATACAAAGCTAATTGTTCCAAACAATTAGATCCATAACTTGTGCCATTTAAATACTTCTTAAACAACTGAGACTCAGACTATACCCTTTTACTTCAATGGTGAGAATTCAGTACGTTCTCACCCACTAAGTGAAAGACAAGATAATTTCCAAGAGGTAAATTGTTTTGGTTTCCTCTGTTTTAATGTTAATTTACAGAGAAAATTGACTATTTTATTAATTTTAAATATTCAGGTCTATTTTTAACTTTTCTAATTCTATTTTCTCTTCTGTTCTACCCATATGAATATATACGTGTTTCTTTCTTCCATTCCTTGTTCCTCTAAAATTAACAAAATGTAAAATCTATATCTTTAGATATAGACTTTTTATAAAGGTGAATTTAATATGATGTATCTTTTATGCAGTATATATTTACGGTTTATACACAAGCTACATAAACTATTAGGAATCTTGAGAGCTGTTTTGAATACCAGTAAATTACTCATAATTCTCCTTGACATCAGAACCTATTATGTCACTTCTTCACTGGCAAACATACAATTAAATTTGTATGTTAACATTTAATTTTCAGAAGTACAAGTGATTGTGAAAACTATCCAAAGCTGAAGCCTCTAATGTTTTAGAACAGAAGAATATTTCTACAGCCACTCTTAGTTGTCAAAAGAATAATTGTATCAAATCACTCAATATCTAAATCCAGCTAGAGAAATGGTAAATTTATCAAACTTTTAGATAAGAAAATATTTAAATTCTTCAATAAAAACTATAAAACAAAATTTGTTTCAATTCTGCTTTTGAAAAGTCAGGCACATGATTCCATAGCTTGTCACTGAGATACAAATGATTCCTTTAAAAAGGGGGCAACTTGTCCTCAATTTTATCTACTAGAACATTCAAGCTAGACCACTAGGAGCACAGCTATATTTGGGAGTATCCATACTATAAGTGGTCTAACCTGCCATGTGTTACTCAGTTTTGGGGCAATTACAGTCCAAGACCATTGCTTTTTGAATGTTTATGCTATCTGAATTTGTAACACCCATAAGTAATGTTTATTTAAACATGACCCAAATTAATATGTGACCGTTAAAAAAAGTTTACTTGTTGTGGCAGTTTGAGATTATTTATGAATCTCACAAAGATAAAGATTATGTTTATAAACTCGTCTATTCTGGGTGTGATACCCTTTGATTATATTGGATTCAGTTGAGGAGCCCTTGATTAAATTATTTGGATTAGGGCTTTGATTCAACCATGTCAGTAGGGCATGACTCAAGTTGAATCACTATCCTCCTTGGTGGGCTTATATAAATGGAAACCCACTGAAGGAGACACAAGGAAGAGGAGATAGAGTTCTGTCATGTTTGATCCTGGGGCTGGGGAGTTGGGCTAGATGGACCATTTGCCTGATAGCTTACAGATGACCTTGGCAAAACAGCTAAAACTGATATAGGAAGCCCTGAGAGACAAGCCCTTTCTAGAAGAAAGAGAAGACTGGAAGCCCAGAGGGAAAGGAGAGACCAGGCAGAGATCAGTGACCATCTTGCTTCAACATGTGGCAATGACTTTGGTGAGAAAGCAACCTTTAGTTAGACTCTTTACAGCCTTGTAACTATAAGTTTTTACCACAAATAAATACCCTTTATAAAAGCCAACAGATTTCTGGTACTGTGCATTGACACCCCATTGGCAGACTAATATACCTGTTTACAGATTCTTTGAGTATTTATAGCTTTGCTACTCCTGAGTGTAGTTTTGAGGGGACAAAAATAGTCAGAGGCTATTGTGGGGTGGTATGTCCACTCTGAAAGATGTCTCTTCATTAGTTTGTAACACTCCTAATGGCACAAATGCTCATACATCTGTTTATGCATCTGGAGCATAGTACAGTGCATGGCATGTTTTTGGATCTTAATAAATGTCTGCCTAATGAGTGGTGGATATATATCACTTGGAAACTGGCAAATGCAGAGGAAAGATTAAAATGTCAAGTGGTTGGACTTGTACTCTCAATTAATATAGATGTTTCTGTTAAGGCAATGGCATATTTTGCTAATATACTTTCATCTAAATAAAACAAAGGAAAATAATATGACCTCATGTAATAAAAATGTAAAGATTTAGAAATGCATCAAAAATATGTCTGACATATTTGATGTAATAATTCTAATTTCTAGCACATTTTTGTGATTTTAATGTTTCTTGACCTCCTATTTAAAAATATATTATTTCCATTCGTTATTGTCTTTGATTTATAATATATTGATAAACTTAGATTGAAGAAATGATAAAGTACTTAACAGACCTATGATATCATTAGCTACCCAAGACTCTAAAGCCCCCAATTTCTAAATTTTCTTAGACCCATATGAGTTTACATGATTGAATGCAATACCAGTGGAAATTAATCTTCTTCCTCTCTTGAAGCCTAGGTCCTACAGTTAAATCCCTTGACATAGATAGATATTATGATGTTGTTAAAGTGTCGACCATAAAATTCATTCTACAGAAGGTACAATGTGACCTACTTAACTGTACTGAAGAAATTTTCGTTTCTCAGCATATTAACATTTAATCTTGAAAATGTAGTGATAGGTTAAAGTAATAGGAAATTTGAGGAGCTTAAAGAATCTTTAAAGGTATGAATTTTTGCTTTTTCCTTTGGAAAGGGTTAGACACTTTGCAAATTATTAAAAATAAGTGGGTGTTGTATTAGTCAGTGGAAGGGGTGGTGATACAAAATACCAGATATTGGTTGGTGTAGCAGTTTGATATAATTGATGAATTCCAAAAAGAAATATTTGATTATGCTTGTAATCTGATCTGTACCTGGGTATGACTGAATTATGATTAAGGCTTTGATTGGGCCATGTCATTAGGGCATGGCAAAGGACAGACCTGGAGCTTTTGATACGAGGGCTTTTAATGTTGGAGTTTTGATTTTGGAGTTTGATGCTGAAGACTTAAACTGGAGCCCTGGGAAGTCAGCACACAGAGGAAAAAGAAGCCAACCCCAGGAAGGAAGGAAACTTGAAGCCAGAGTAAAGCAAGCCCCAGGACTACAGGAACCCAGGAAGCCTGAATCCTTGCAGACGTTGGCAGCCATCTTTCTCCAAATAGACTTTGGTGAGGGAAGTAACATGCTTTATGGCCTGGTATCTGTAAGCTCCTACCCCGAATATATACCCTGTATAAAAACCAACCAATTTCTGGTATTTTGTATCAGCACCCCTTTGGCTGACTAATACAGTTGGTTTTTATAAAGGATATTTATTTGGGATAGGAGCTTACAGATACCAGGCCATAAAGCATAGGTTATTTCCCTCACCAAAGTATATTTCCACGTGTTAGAGTAAGATGGCTGCCAACATCTGCCAGGGTTAGGCTTCCTGGGCTCCTTTCTTCCTACATCTTGCTTCTCTCCAGGCACAGGGTTCCTTCTTCCCAGGACTTGCTTCTTCCCAGGCTCAGGGTTCCTCTCTTCCTGAGACTTGCTTCTCTTTCCTCTGTGTGTTTAATTCCTGGGGCTCCAGCTTAAGACTTCTGTATCAAACTCCAACATCAAAACTCCAACATTAAAACCCTTCAACTCTGTCCTTTGCCATGCCTTTTAGTGGGTGGGGACTCAACACCCTATTAACCGTGGCCAAATTAAAACCCTAATCATAATTTAATCATGCCCAGGTACAGACCAGTTTACAAACATAACCCAAGTTCTATTTTTGGAATTCATAACTATATCATATTGCTACAGATATGTTACATTGTTTTCGAAGTATGTGTATACAATTTTAGCTTCTCTGATTTAACATCCAACATGTAACTCATAGGATGATAACTACTCAAAGAGGATATTAATATAATAAGGATTTTGATTTATCAATTAGATTAGTATGTATGAAATATTTCTTTTAAAATTCTTACATCCAATTATACAGATAAATTTTATTATCCACATAGTATGTTTTCTAATGATTGGATATTGTTAAACTCTATGGATGAAACATTGTTGCTTGAGTAAATGTCTACAATCTTTTCAGGCACCAGAATTTTACTATTTTTCTTCTTTATCAACTATAAAAGATTGTGGAAAATAGGGAGCACTGGGACCTAGATAGCAGCTTGGAAGACACCCTATATCACAACAAGAAAGGTGAGGTGACTATTTATCTGTTACTTAGAACTTCCTTTGCTTACAATATACTGTTTTTCTTAACCCAGGCTATATCACCACCAGAACTTCTCTCTGAATGAAGTTGAAATCCCTATATGTGAAACCATAATACCTGAGAATAGAGTTTTCAGATTAAAATTTATTCTTAGGAAAACATGGTGGGAAATGAATGTGGCTCAACCAATTGCTCTCCCACCTACCATATAGAAGGTCCAAGGCTCAATGCCCAGGGTCTCCTGGTGAGGGCAAGCTGGCCCATGCAGCACGCTGACCCATGCAGAGGCCTGGCCCATGGGGGAATATTGCTCTGATCAGGAATGCCACCCTGTGTGGGAATGCTGCCCAGCACAGGAAAGCCACCCCATGCAGGAGTGCTGGCCGACGCAGAGAGCTGGCACAGCAAGATGACACAACAAGAGACAAGGAGAGAAAATAAGAAGACGTAGCAGAACAGGGAGTTGAGGTGGTGCAAGAGAGTAGTCACCTCTCTTCCACTTCAGAAGGTCCTGGGATTGGTTCCTGGAACTGCCTAATGAGAATACAGACAGACACAGAAGAACACACAGCTAATGAATACAGAGAGAAGACAACAGGGTAATGGTAGGGAGAAATAAATTTTTAAAAATCTTAAAAAAGAAAGCATGTTCTTAACATTTATCTCCATCAAACTAGTAGGAATCTCTACATGAAAGTTAGAGAGTGTCTAACAGGTAACAGTATGGAAATTTTACTACAAGACAAAGCAAATCCAAGATTGGAGAAGGGAGTTGGAAACTGATTCCAGGTATGGCATTACATTTAATCCTTTAAAAGTAATTTTAGTTAAAGGGAATGATTTCCTTTTTCAGTAATATTTTTGGAGTAGATAACCTAATTTACTTCCTGTTTCAAAACATCCTGAAATTGAAAAGAAAATTTTGTATCCTTTTAAATATTACATACCTGAACTCATAAAAAAAGTCTGGGAAATACCCAGGGCACTAAAACAAAGATAAACTGAATACCCCAGATTAGGAAACACAGAAGCTGAAGCTGAGGCATTCTTGGGAGGCATTTACCATGTGAGGAGGGGAATGAGGCCTTGGAACCTTGCAAAATGGGGGTTTGAGCCAATTCTGTTGCCTAAATCCTGACATATCAATAGGAAATACTATCATCAAAAAAAGTATGTATTAGGGAAATAAAATTACCATTACAGGAGGAAATGAAAGAAATTTTGTCAAGGTTTTAGCTCTGAGGTGATAGAAAAACAAATAATAAAGCAAAAAAGCCTCACAAATTATTGTTTTAAGGGTGAGTCTCTCATCTGAGAGAGGCATAAAATTGCAGTACAAATTTATAACACCTCCATGGTCCAGGAAGTTCCAGTTTGAGAAATGTTCAAAAACAATAACAAATACTATCTGAGGTTTGTGATACCATTCAGAGCCCTGGCAAAAACAAATGCAAAAGCTTTATGGAGAGAAAGGACTTCAAGTAGTCTGCAAAAGATTTCCACAAAGTATCTTAAAATGATTTCATATTCTAATATTACAGAGCAAAATATTACAAAAGAAAAGTCACCATGAATGACAGCCAGACATGACACATAGCATTATTTAAGTCCAAGAATTTTATATGACAAAACTATCAGTTATATAACACGTATACTGAAAATGATTAAATGTAGAAAATGAATCAAAGGTAGGGGAGGAGATAAGTATTATAAAATACAATAGAACTAAATAAAAATTCTGCCAATTAGAAATTTAATAGGCAAGTCAAACCATAGATTAAACAGTATATTGAGTTAAAGCAACCAAAGAATGATGAGGTTGAAAATATGAAGGAAGTGTTAAAAACCATGGAAAATTGAATGAAAACTCAGAATATGTCTAACAGGAGTTCCAGAGAGTAGAGAGAATAGGGGAGAAGCAATATTTGAAAATGTCCTGGATTTTGAAGTACATTTATCTTCACATCTAGAAATCACAACAAATATCACCATGGTAAATTAAAAAAAAAAAAAAAAAAGGAAATCTGAAATCTATATGTAGGATATGGTTGGAAAGTCATGAACACCAAGGTCAAAGTAAAACTCTTAAAAAGACCAAGAGAGATCACCAACAAAGAAATACCATGTATTCTGATATTACTGGCAGAAATATAAGCAAAATCTCAGTGGAATAACATCTTCAAGATATTGATGGTAAATAATTGTTAGCATTAAATACTGTGTATGTATGTGTGTGTATATATATATAAATATATATATATATGCAAAGGCTAAGGATTTCACCATTATAGAACCAAGCTAAATGCATTGCTAAAATACTAACCCAAGAGCATGAACACAGACAAAAAGGGTAAATGTAAGGAGGAATGGTTGGTGAAGAAACTCATTTTCAGATAAATAAAAATGTTAAAACAATAAAAATAAGTATTCATTTGGATGGCATAAACAATAATTGCAAAACTATTCGTTTGAAGATTAACATAAGAACTGCAATAACGTGTGAGCAAAGCATAAAGGGTAGTGAATAGAACTAATGTATTCTAGGATTATTTACTATAAGTGAAAAGTAGAATACTAACAAACTTAATTAACTGCTATATCAATTATGCATATTAAAATTTAAGGGTTAAAGCTAAAGGATATAAATTGGATGTGTGTTTTCAGCAGTTTGTAAATAAATGGAAAAATCTTAATCATCCCCCAAAGGAGGCAGGTAAAACATAAAACATGCATGAAAAAAGCATAGTAAAAGGTCAAGAAGTAGGGGAGTACATGTAACTCAAGTGGCTGAGGGCCTGCTTACCTTGTTTGAAATCCTGGTTTCTATCCCCAGTACCTCTCAAAAGTAAGTGAAAAAACCAACTCTAATTGTGGAGCAGATGCAGCTCAGTGTTTGAGCACCTGCTTCCCACATATGAGGTCCTGGGTTCAATTCTCAGTACCTTCTCATACTAAATAAATAAAAGTTGAGAAGTAGAAAATCCAAGGAAGATTATAGGAGTAAATGTAATCGCTTAGTATGTGCTATATATATAGCTGGACTACATCACTAGTCTAAAATCTTCAGATTGGTAAAGAAACTCAATAAGAATGTTCTTAGAAAGGGACATAACTAATTATAAGGCCACAGGAAAAATTGGAATTAATAGGTGTAGAAGTATAGATTAGGTAATATTTTCCTAAATGCAATATGGAGCAATGTATTAATAGATATAAAAATAGAATTAAGGCATAAAGTAATTTTAGGGATAAAAGTTGTCACTATATAAGAATGAATGAAAGAAAAAGAAACCACAGGGAAAATATGAATCTAAATTAAAATAATCATAGTAATATAATCTCAAATATAGACAGAATTACAGAGACCATTTGATATATTCAGATTGTAAAAGGAAATTTAACACATCTATCTCAGAAATTAATAATAAAAAAGTATTAATACCCCAAGATACATGAGGCATACACTAGCAAAACTGAAGGGAGAAATAGATGTCTCTATAAGAATAGTTGGAAAATTTAATACATCACTCTCAGTATTGGATAGAACATCTGGAGAGAGGATAAATAGAGAACTAGAGTAATATGATAAATGAACCAGACCCAACAGATATCTATAGAGCATTGCACCCCAAAGCAGCAGGATATACATTCTTTTCAACTGTATATGGATCCTTCTCCAAGGTAGACCATACGTTGGGTAACAAGAAAACTAATTTAAAAAGATTGAAATTATACAAAACACTCTCTCTGATCATAATGGAATGAAGCTGAAAATCAATAAAAGATGGAAAAAGGGAAAATTCATATATACGTGGTGATTAAACAATACACTCATAAACAATCATTTGTCAAAGAAGAAATTGCAAGATAATTCAGCAATTATCTTGAGATGAATGAAAATGAGAACACAACATATCAAAACCTATGGGACACCACAAAGGTAGTGCTAAGAGTGAAATTAATAGTCTTCAGTACTTAAATTAAAAGAGAGACAAGAGCTAAAATCGAACTGCATACCTGGAGGAACTGCAAAAAGAACAGCCTAAAGACAGAAATGGTGAAAATCAGATCAGAAATAAATGAAATCAAGAAAAAACAACAACAATATAATCAACAAAACCAAAAGTTGGTTCTTTGAGAAGATTAACAAAATTGGTAAACCCTTAGCTAGACTGACAAAGATAAAGAGAGAAGCAGCAAATAAATAAAATCAGAAATGAGAGGGGGACATTACCATTGACTCTGCAAAAATAAAAGAGATCATAAGAGGATACTATGAACAACTGTATGCCAAAAAACTAGACAATGTAGAGGAGATGGACAAATTCCTAAAAACACACAACCACCTACACTGACCCTAGAAGATATAGAGAACCTCAACAAACTAATTACAAATGCAGAGATTGCAACAGTCATCAAGAAACCCCCCAAAGGTGAAAAGCCCAGGACCAGATGGCTTCACAGGTGAAGTCTACCAATCATTTGAAGATGATCTAATACCAGTCTTGCTCCAGCTCTTCAAAAAAATTGAACAGGAAAGAATGCTACTATAGCAGTTTGATAAGATTATGAATTCCAAAAATAGATATTGGATTATGTTTGTAATCTGGTCTGTACCTGGGTATGGTTAATTTATGATTAGGGTTTTGATTGGGCTACATCATTAGGTTGTTGAATCCCCACCCCTTGGTGGGTGGGAACTCACAGATAAAAGACATAACAAAGGACAGAGTTGAGGCTCTTGATGTTGGGGTTTTGATATTGGAGTTTGATGCTGAAGTCTTAGGCTGGAGCCCCAGGAAGTAAGCATACAGAGGAAAGAGAATCAAGCCGCTGGAAGAGAGGAACTCTGAGCCCAGGAAAAAGATACCTGAGGAAGGGAGGAACCCAGGAAGCCTGAACTCTGGCAGACATCACAGCCATCTTGCTCCAACATGTGGAAACAGACTTGGTGAGGAAGTAACTTATGCTTTATGGCCTGGTATCTGTGAGCTCCTACCTCAAATAAATACCCTTTATAAAAATGAACTGATTTCTGGTATTTTGCATCAGCACCGCTTTGGCTGACTGATACAGCTACCAAACTCATTCAATGAAGCCAACATCACTCTTAATATGAAAACCAGTTAAAGATACTACAAAAAAGAAAATTATAGACCAATATCTCTAATGAATACAGATGCATAAATCCTCAAAAAACACTTGCAAACAGAATCCAAAAGCACATTAAAAGAATTATACACCATGATCAAGTGGGGATTTTATCCCACGTATGCAAAAGTGGTTCAACATAAGAAAATCAGTTAGCGTAATAAGCCACATTGATGCATTGAAGAAGAAAAATCGCATGAACCTCTTGATTCATGCAGAAAAGGCATTTGACAAAATACAGCACCCTTTTTTGATGAAAAATACTCCAAAAGATAGTAATAGAAAGAAGCTTTCTCAATATGTTAAAGTGAATATATAAAAAACCTACACTTAGCATTGCACTCAATGGTGAAGACTGAAAGCTTTCTGGCTGAGATCAGGAACAAGAAAAGGTTACTCACTGTCACCATTATTATTCAATATCATGCTGGAGGGTCTAGCTAGAGCAATTAGGCTATATAAAGAAATAAAAGGCATTTAAACAGGAAAGTAAGAAGTAAAACTTTCACTATTCACTGAGGATATAATCCTATATCTAGAATCTCCTGAAAAATCAAAAACAAAAGCTACTAGAACTAATAGAGAAGTTCATCAAAGTGACAGGATACAAGATTAATATGCAAAAATCGATAATGTTTCTATACCCTACTGATGTGCAATCTAAGAAGAAAATCAGAAAAAATTCCATTTATAATAACCACAAAAACAATCCAATATTTAGGAATAAACTTAACCAAGGATATTCAGAAAATTATAAAACATTGCTAAAAGAAACTGAAGAAGACTTAAGTGGAAGGACATTCCATGTTCATGGATTGGAAGACTCAATATCATTATGATGTAAATTCTATCCATACTGATTTTTACAGCTTCAATGAAATCCCAATAAACATCCCTCCAGCCATTTTTGCAGAAATGGAAAAATCAATTATCAAATTTATTTAGAAGAGTAAGGGGCCCTGAAGAGCCAAAAATGTCTTAGAAGAAGTTGGAAGACTCTCATTTCCCAACTTTAAAGCATATTACTTAGCTACAGTGTTAAAAACAATATGGTACCAGCATAAAGGCAGACACATTGACCAATAGAACAAAATTGAGAATTCAGAGATAGACTCTCACATCTTCCATCAAGGGATTTTTGTCAAGGCTGTGGAGTACTCCCAGCTGGGCCAGAGCAGTGTACTCAAAAACTGGAGCTGGAAGAACTGGATATCCATATCCAAAAGAGACAAGGAAGACCTGTTTCTCACAATGTATATAAAAATTAACTCAGAATGGACCAAGGACCTAAATATAAAAGTGACAACCATAAAACTTCTAGAAGAAAATTTCGGAGAACATCCTCAATATCTTATGGTAGACGGTAGTCTTAAACCTTGTACCCAAAGCACGAGCAACAAAAGAAAAAAATAGATAAATGGGACTTCTTCAAAATTAACATTTTTTCACCTTAAAAGACCTTGTCAAAAAGGTGAAAAGGCAGCTGACTTGATGACAGAAAATATTTGGGTATCACATATCTGATAAGGGTTTAATATCCATGATATCTAAAGAGATCATATGACTCAAAAAACTACCCAGTTAAAAAGTGGGCAATAACAGTTGTCCAAAGAAAAAGTACTAATGGCAAAAAAAAAAAACGTTCAATATCACTAGCAATTAAGGACATGCAAATCAATACTACAGTTAGATATCATTTCGCACCTATTAGACTGGCCACTACTAAAGTCAGAAAAGTGTAAATGTTGGAGAGAATTTGGAGACATTGGAATGCTTATTCACTGTTGATGGGAATGTGGAATCATATAGTTACTAGGGAGGACTGTTTGGCTGTTCTTGAGGAAGTTAAAGATACTCACCATGTGACCCAGCCATATCATTACTAGCTATATACTTAGAAAAACTGAGAGCAGAGACACAGACATCTGCACACTGATTTTCATAGCATTATTCATGATAGCCAAAAGTTGGAAAAAACCCAGATGTCCATCATCTGATGAATGAATAAACAAATTGTGGTATATACACATGATGGAATAATATGCAGCTGTAAGAAGAAATGAAGTCTGAAGCATATGACAACGTAGATGAACCTGGAGGACATTATATTGAGTGAGTAAGCCAGACACAAAAGGACAAGTACAGTGTGACTGCACTATCATGATATAAATATATTGTGTAAACTCATGGAGTTAATAATTAGAATATAGATCACCAGAAAATCGTAGATGGATAGAGAATTTAAAGGTAAGGGTTAATCTATGCAGAACTGGAAAAAAGTTTGTTTGTAAATCCTTGGAAATGAATAGAAATGGTTAAAGAATATCATGGTGTTTGTAAATAGCAGTGCTATTAAATTAGTTGTCTAATCTCCTGTATAAACAGTTCAAAACTCTAACTTGGGACTCTATAAGATAGTAAAACCTCATGTGAAATAGCAATATAAGTGATATTGCATTAGTAAGAATTTTTTATAAAATATAACTACAAATATACTAGAGAGAAGGGAAAAGGATAGCAGCTATGTATGGCAGGTTAAACACAGAGATTGAGAGGTGATGAGGTTTGTTTTTTATTTATTATTACTGGAATAATGAAAGTACTCTAAGAATGATGTGATGAATGCACAAATATGTGATTATATTGATTACCACTGATTGTATACTTTGGATGGATCTATGGCTGATTAGTATGTATCAACAAAATTAATTTGTTGAAAAAAGGTATTAACAAAGGCAGAGAACATTTACTATTATAAAATTAAATATTTGAGCTAATGTACATGTGTTGAGAATATCTAAACTTTATAAACATACATGTTTAACAGTTACAAAAATTGACCATGTAGTAGATAATCTGTATACCATGCCTCAAAAACTTTCAGAGCATTGACACCACAAAAATCTGTCTTTTACCACAATGAAATAAAAACTTAAGACTAGTTAAAATGATAACTAGAAGGACTATATGGCTTATAGGGGCATTAACCTAAATAACAAAATAATACTAGAAATTACAAATATGTGAAATTGAAAGGTAATGCAGTATGTGCGTTATTTTGTGGTACTGGAGCTAAAGCCATCCTTAGATGTAAATTAAAACTCTAAGTGCTTATATTAGAAAAAATATTATAAATTAATGAAATTAGAGTAATGCCAAATGTTAGAAAAAGAGCTTCAGATAAACAGAGAAAATGAAATAGATAATAAAAGAAGTTAAAGACTAGAAAACAAACCTAAAATTAGAAATTATATATTAAAAATTATAATAAAATAAATGAAACTAAGGTGAAATTAATGAAGCAAAATTATAGAAGACAAAAATTTGGAAAAATAAGGAAAATATTATTAAAGGTATAGATAGATAAATGAAAAAGATCTTTTAAAGAAATGGAATGAAATTGAAAGTAACAATTTTGTAATAATAAAAATGAAAACTTTAACATATGAACACTTTTTAGCAAACTATAACTTAGCTAACCAGATGCAAGAATGAATAGAAATGATAGGTGTGTTTGTACATTTTAATAATTAAATTGGTTATCAAATTCCTTTCAAACAGAAGCCACTAGACCCAGATCTTTTAGAATGAAGTTCTATAAGTCACTGAAGGAAAAATATTTTCAATGGAAACAGTCCCAGAATATTTAAAAAATAAGAAATTTTTGCAGCTCATTTTGTGGAGCTAGTTATCAGAGACTTAAGACCAGACAATGCTATTACGAGAGAAGAACTACAGACTATTCTTACTTTCAAACATGGTTACAAATATTCTAAATTAAATATTAGCAAGCTAATCTTTTAAATCTACCTTTTAAAAAGTGACATCAAAACTAAATATTCCTTATTCTAAGAATGCAAGGATGTTTTCAAATTAGAAAACTGATCCTTGTGATTTGCCATAATAACAAAATGAAGCAATTATCAACTAAGATTTTAAAGACACTCTAGAATAACCTTAAAGCTGCAAAAAGGCTTGAATTAGGTGAAAAGTATCCAAATGGACAAAGAGGAAGAAGAGTGATTTAAAACAATGCAAAGTAAAACAAAAACTTAAGGCTATGTGACATTTATAAACCTTTATGCTCTAAAAACATTTTGCATTATATCTACCAAAATCATAAAAGAACAGGCATAAATTGATGAATCCATAATGAAAATGTCAGAGTGTAGGTAACCTCTGCTTGAGACCAGATTCAGTGGACAAAACATATGTGAACATATTGGTAATTTGAATTAAAAGTTTTAACTGTCTTGATTATTCATATGTACATATACACCCTGGGAAAAAAATAGAGAATACATATTGTTTCCAAACAAACCTGGAACATTTCAAATGTATGCCAACAAGTAATTTTCAAGTTCTTAAAATATGTAGATACCATATGACCTACTGTTAATATTGCTGTAAATAATTTTTAAAAGATTAATGAAAGAGAAAAATATTTAAAATATGATAGAGAATAAAGAAAATTCATAAATTGCATCATTTTAAATGTTTTTTTTACCTATGGGGGCTGGGGATTGAATCTGGGACCTCATATGTGGGAGGCTGGTGCTCAGCCACTGAGCCACATCAGTTTCCCTTAGTTGGTTTTTTCATTTGTTTGCTTGTTTTCTGTTTTTGTTTTTAGGAGGTACCAGGGACTGAACCCTGGACTTTCTATGTGGGAAGCAGGCACTCAACCGCTTGAGCCACATCCACTCCCCAGTAAATTGCATCTTAAGTATAAAAGAACACATAAGAGTATGGACAGTCATCACATCCCTTTTAGTTTGTTTATGGGATTAAATTTTAACTTTTGGAAGCACTGAAAAATTAGCACTTGTGTTCCCAATTCTTAATCTTTTTCTGTGGAGGGTTAATGTTTTATTTCAGCTGGTGATATTGATAGTATTGGAAGTTGATTAAGTGTTGTTCATCCATCTTTGGTTTCTGGAGGCTGCATTGTCCATAATATGAATGTATGCTGTTGTCATCCACGTGGGAAAAAATTACTGAAAGAGTCCCAGCGTGCATCTGTATAGGGACATTGTTTACAATTTTCCAGGTGCTTGACCAACAACTGCATTTGCAAGTTTAATTCAGGATTAATGAAGTTTTGAGAAATCCATTTCAATTCATGGAAACAAACCATGTGTTCCAATCAAGTTATATCAGATATAAAGTGGATATTTTGACCCCTATGTGACAACTGGGAAATGGTACAAGTAATTTTTAGGAACAATATCAAATAGCACATATACTGGTGTTCAAAGATTATCTTATGTGGAGCAATTCATTTGAAAACCTAGATGAAATGTTTGCATTGCTAGGAACATATAAACTATAAACTTTGATTGTAAGGGATGTTATATATTCAAATAGGTCCATGACAAATCAATTATAAGTTATTTGAATCTTGTAGATTTCAAAAAGAATAATTAACTGCAAATAAGATGGATTTATCTCAAGAATGCAGTGATGGCCCATATTACTAATAGAAAGCTCTATCAGCATTAGTCACTACAACAATAGATTGAAAAACAAAACCATGTGCTTATCTTAATATATGTCAAAAGTCATTCCATATTATCTAACATCTATACATAATATTGATTCTGAGCCCATTACGAAGTGTTACAATTGGAAATCTGCTACATATATCATATAGGTAATCTACTAGAAGCATTCCTATTTAAGTCAGTAATAAGAAAACAGTTATATTGAAACTCTACATCATTTTCATGGTATTGTTTACTAATTCAAAGGCAAGTAAAAGAAATGGATAAGTATAATAAAGGAAAAAACAAAATTGCTAATATTTATTGATGATATAATTTTTTATCTAGGTAGTACAGGCAAATCATTTGGTAGACTATTTAAATGAATAAGAGAGTATAACAAAGTGACCAGTTAGTCAACATTCCAAAAAAAACCAAGATTTATGAATACTAGAAGGAAAAAATTTAAAATGAAATAGAAAAAGTTGCAATTATATTAGCAACAATAAACCTAGTAAGAAATGTGCAAGATATTTATGGAGAAATGCTAAAAAATGGAGACATATCATGTAAATGAATGGGGACAGTCATTCAAAGTGTCAATTGTTATCAAATTAATCTGTAGATTTAAAGGTCAATTTACATAAAAACTTTTGCAGGTTTTTCATGGAATTTGATAACCTGATGCTAAAATAATTTCGTAAGAACAACTTAGAATGGTTGATAGAATTCTGAAAAAAAAATGAACCAGAATTAAGGAATTTTTCAGAAAGATATCTTGACTTATTAAGAAACTATGATAATTAAACTGTATTAATCTATGAAACTATAAAAAAATCTGCAAAGCAAAATAGAGAATTCAGAAATAGACCCTATACAGAACCTTTATATTTTAACATATGAGAGAAGGGTCATTTCAAGTCAGTTGGAAGGAGTAAATTATTCAATAAATGGCATTTCGAATATTTAGGTTTCCATAATGGAACAAAGTTGTATCTGACTCTCACGTCACAAACAAAATAAATTTCTGATCTATTAATGATCCTAAAAAGGAAACTGTGTTACAAGAAAACATTGACAAATATATTTATAACTGTTCCAAGGCTCTCAGGCCTGCCTACATATTAACATTGAGAGGACAGCTTTAAAAATTATTATTTTTTGGACCCCTATGAAGAGTTATTAAATCTGATTGTCAGATGTAGCTCAAGTGGTTGAGCAACTGCTTCTTATGTATGAGGTCTGGGTTAGATCCCTGGTACCTTCTGAAACAAACAAATGAAAAAATCAACTCTCATTGGGAAGTGGACGTAGCTCAGTGGTTGAGCTTCTGCTTCCAATGAAAGAGGTCCTTTGTTCAATCCCTGGTACCTTCTTAAAAAAAAAATCCTATTCTCTTGGGATGAGTTCTAGGCATCAGTATTTTCAAAAAGTGATGCTAATATGTCATCTAGATTGAGAAAACTGTTTCTAGGGGTTCATTACCTAATAAGAACAAGGATATATATCTATATGTGTAGATATATATGTACATATGTATATATATGTATATATAATTATATGTATATAATCATTACCATATTATAAAATACATAAACATAATTTCTCTAACAATTTCAATATCTATCAATCAAGGGCTGCCTAAATAAAAATATGGATTCATTTCCTAAAATATGAGGAGATGAAAACTGTCTGAACTGGATCCATCTGTGTACCAGGATCTTGATGACTCATTGGTTTCAAAACAGTAAACATTATGTGTAATATAAAATACTTATCAAAATCATAAGAATACTATATAATTTCTACCGGTAAATATATACTTGGGGAAACTATACTTGTTTTAACTTTTAAATCACTGATTACTTCTTCACAGTTTCTTTTGCTGGTGTACTTTCATTATCCCCAAATCCAAATATTGGCATTATTCATGGATTATTCCTCAGAATTATTCTCTTCTGTATGTACTTATTTCATAGGGTATCTCTTCATGTCTCAAAGTTAAATATAATCAATTTTTGTTGCGTGCAAAATTTATAGCACCAGTCTAAATTATTGCTTTAAGTCCAGTGTTTTATATCTGCTTCCCTACTCAACATCTCCACATGGATGCATAGTAGACATCTCAAATTTGATGTATCCAAATAATAAATATAATAATAATTACTCCCCCACGTTCGCTCCCAATAAGAATCCCCTTTTCAAGAGTAGAAACATCATTCTAAAATTCAGATCAAAACACTTGGAATCATCTTTTTTTTTTTTTTTAAAGATTTATTTATTTACTTAATTTCCCCCCCCTCCCCTGGTTGTCTGTTCTCTGTGTCTATTTGCTGCGTCTTGTTTCCTTATCTGCTTCTGTTGTCGTCAGTGGCACGGGAAGTGTGGGCGGCGCCATTCCTGGGCAGGCTGCACTTTCTTCCACGCTGGGCGGCTCTCCTCACGGGCGCACTCCTTGCGCGTGGGGCTCCCCCACGCGGGGGACACCCTTGCGTGGCACGGCACTCCTTGCACTCATCAGCACTGCGCATGGCCAGCTCTACACGGGTCAAGGAGGCCCGGGGTTTGAACCGCGGGCCTCCCATGTGGTAGACGGACGCCCTAACCACTGGGCCAAAGTCCGTTTCCCTTGATGCCTCTCTTTTTCTTTTTCATCTCATATCCAATCCATTGATAACTACTTCTGACTATACCTTGAAAATATGTCTATCTTCAGTGATCCTTTTCTTCCTAGTCATATTTCTTTCCTGGATTATTGCACTGATGTCTCATCAGATCTCCTCATTTCATCTCTTGTGATCTAAGTCTTTTATTTCTCATAACAAATGTCATTTTTTATCACATCTTTGCAGTAGCTTCCTATCATACTCAAAAGTAAAAGTCCTTAATAATTATCTGATGCCCCGTTATGTCTTTCTCTATAATCTCATGTTCTCTCATTCACTACCCTTTAGTCATACTGGCTACCTTGCTTTTCTTCAGACAATTCCAAGCATACCTTTACTTCAGAACACTTGCAAGTGTGGTTCTCCCTTTCTGGGAAGTTTTTCTCCAGATATCCACATGACTCTCTCTCTTATATCCTTTAGATTTCTGATCACACATTACTTTGTGCTTATCATCACCAACTTTCCATAACTTACATAAACTAGTCCATAGGTCCCTTCTTACCAAACTTAACTAAATATTTGTTGGATTATTAAAAAACAGACATAGGGGAATCTAGCTAGGGATGGGGTTGGACATTTGAGAGGGTGAGAAAAATTTAGGATTTGGGGGTGGCATTCAATTTCCTAAACTTTTCTATAATGTTTTCTTTTTATAAAATTAGAATGTGCCAATGAATTTCCTGTATTAAAATGAACTCTTCCTCATCTTTTATAAATTTAACATTATTTATGTTGAAAGTTAACTATTAAAAATAACATTTCCTATTGTATCTCAAATTGATTAATATGCAGTTTTCATTTAAGAAAAAAAGGATAGGGAAATGGATGTGTTTCAAGCAGCTGGGCTCCCTTCTACCATATAGGAGGTCCAGGGTTTGATGCCCAGGGCCTCCTGGTGAAGGCAAGCTGGCCTGTGTAGTGAGCTGGCCCATGTGGAGTGCTGCCCCATGCAGGAGTCCTGGCCCACATGGAGAGCTGGTGCAGCAAGATGACGCAACATAAAGAGACAAAGAGGAGAGATTGAGGTGGTTGAAGAGAATGATGCCTCTCTCCCACTCCTGAAGGTCCCAGGATCGGTTCCTGGAGCCACCTAATAAGAATACAAGCAGACATGGAAGAACACACAGTGAATGGACACAGAAAGCAGACAATGGGGGTGGGGGGGGGCCATGGGAATAAATAAATAACTAATCTTTAAAAAAAGAGAAGGATAGCCATAGCATTTCTTGTTTTCCTTATCTACAGGGTATGGTTCAAATTTGGAACAAAGACCTTAATTTTCCTGAACTGAAATCCCAGACTCAGCTCCTTCCACATCAAATATCTAATGCCACCACTCCAGTAATATGTGCCCTACTCTTGGCTTCTTTCTGATAAAAACCTCCATCCTTCAAAGGCTACCCAAAATTCACCTCATCTTTAAAGATGTTTTAAGTGAGCCATTCAATCCTTTGTCATCTTGTATCAATTCACAAATAATGTACTCAATACATATAATTAGTGGTTTAAATGTCCCTCTCCTTTTCTGTAACTCTCAAAGGAGGAGAAATGCTTAAGAAAAGGAATTATATCTTTATCCTTTTCATCTGCACTAGCTTTATAGTTTAGATGGTATTTATAAATATATTAATAACTGAGTAAATGTATTTCAAAAGATGTCAATGAGAATATTTAATTTCACATTTGAGACAAAAACCTAAGAACTGTCTTAAGGTTATTGCTAAATTTGGATGGTAATTTTCTGTATATCAGTGAGAGTTCAACCAAGATACAGAAAAGAAAATTGGACAATTTAAGTTTTAGGCAGGGTGTAGGATATCAGAAGGGATATTATGTTACCTCTGTGTTAATAAAGGAAGTGACAGAGAATCTCTACCACCCCTCACTTAGATTTGAAAGAGCAGATAGCAGTTACTGAAAGTTGCTTGGGAAGCAAGAGAGATAGAGGCAGAGAGGGAGAGACAAGAGAAAGAAGGAGATTCAGAGGATGAGAGAGACACATACAGAGCAAATGAATGAATGAATGAGAATTATGTGAGGAGAGCCAGTAATAGGAGCTAGGGTGACCTCAATAAGAAGATAACTACAGGAATAACTACTCTGACCTTACTCTTTTCTTGTCTTCTGATGTCCTAATATTGCTGACAGAGAATTTCTAACCTTGTCCACCTGATTTTGTTTGTAATTATGGGAGCCTGACTACCTTTACAATTGGACTCATTCTGAGAAATTGCTTCCACACACATCTCCTTCAAACCTCCTTGTCTCCATAAAAAATTTTTGATCCTATGACTAATCTATAAGCTACTGATACCATAAATTGCTGTAGACTCTATCTTGGATAATTTCTCCTTCTGTGTCAAGTGACCGATGTACTGCCTGAAGTTCTGCCTAATGGGAGAATTTTGCCTTGCCATTGTCTTTCAGGGTCACTGTCTTAGTGGTACATAATGAGGAAGGTGTGAATTTCTAGCTGAACTAATGTAACATTCAGATTCATCTGCAAACCAGGCTTGTTTTTGTTTCTTTCTCCATTCATTGGTCATAAGACCTAAAGAAAGACCATGAGGTACTATATGTTGATACCATAGGAATCAGAGTTATTCATTCAAACAGTTTACTTGTGCCTTGCAGACCTGCTAGAGGCTGTCTTCTATATATCATTTCCATTTTACAATGGAATTTTGCTATTAATTATAACTTTTAAATGGTTCAGCGCATCATATAATTCCCAGTTCATGGTGGTCAGTTCAGGTCAAGAAATCCCTCAGTGTACCAAGGTAAGGCAAAGAATAGAGCTTAGTATCAATCCAGAAGTACTGTTTTAATTAGAGAATAGGTATCAGCATAAGATTCATATCTTTACTCTAAAACCTGAGGGGTCTGAGCATTCATCCCCTGTGCAGCTCCACCCTGACTTGGAGACACATGCATACCTATATACATATATGCATATATATATATTCGTTGTATCCATATATGTGAAGCTCCATATATAGATGTATGTGTTTATATAATTGTATATAACTATAATTATGCATATAATGTTAGCTGTAGTTACCTTAGGAGTGTCAATAATATTCTGCTAATGTAACAAATTGAGTGCTGTAGTAGGATATCCTTTTTATTTTATTTATATTTTCAATTAAATTTCTAGATATCCCATAATCACTTAGGTATCATTACAGAAATAGATTGGTCAGAACATGCTGATTACCACTCCATCCATTTGGTTTCGTTAGGTACTTGGCCCTGATAGGACCATCCATCTGGCATCTACCAATCCTGGCCCCATTTCCCATTGATATTAGAGAATTCAAAAGCATTGCAGTACTTCCCACCAATGTCATTGGTCTCTCTTTGGAGATATGATTTGATATGGAGCCTACACAAAATATATTCGTTTCAATATTTCCATCTCCCTGAGCTTTCAGACTCCTCCCACTACTGCATGTCAGGGATTTGCAAGCATTTCAAACACAAGAATATAAGCCATCTTTGATTCCAGACTTGGATTTGCTAATTTAGCCAACTTTTAATGCTATTCCTGTGTGTTCAAGCTACCACATTCTATCTTTAATCTTGACTACATGAACTCTTATCCATAAATTTGTTTTGATCAAATTTATATTTCATTTTCCTTGGTCTGACACTCTTAGGTCTATTTAAATCTATTTATATTCATGATTCCTGGAATCCTACTCAAACATAGATTAAATCAGATTGTATAGGTAATTTCTGCCTAGGGAAATAACTTCTTCAAAGATAGGTTGGGATCTAATTCTCATTTAGAACCTGAGGTCAATGAATGCATATTGTGGGTGAATCCAAATGTTTGTGTAGCAACTGACCCTGGTGAAATCTTTTATTATAATTTTTTAATGATGAGGAAAGCTGTTACCTTCTTAAGAATTGACATAGTAAAGAAAATTGGGAGTTCCATCTCTTCTGGCAAAGAAAATTCAAGGGATTTAAGAATTCACAGTTCTCTTTTCTCAATGCTTTTCTCAGTGTCCTTGATTTAGGAAAAGACTAGATAGTTTAGATATTTATTTCTTATTGCAACTATGTAGCTCTTATGTCACCTAGGCATGTATTTCTGCACTGTAATTATAGGAGATGGAGACTCTTTCAGAGCTTCCATCAAGGCTGTCTAATTGTTCATTCACATTCTCATTTGAATATATAATATATAAATATATATATATATATCTTTCAATGTCTCCTTTGTCTTGTCTAAGCTTCCACGATGATGGGAAGAAGCCAGATAGTCTCTAAACTTATATTCACTCTTGTGAATATAATGACTAAACTAACAGATCTCCTAATGCCTTCCCTCTATCTGTACTTCAATCCATGGTATGCCTGGTGGTCTTTTGTGCAACTGTAATGAAATTGCATCAAGGGCAGAGAGCAATACTGTAACCTGGAATGAGAAAAAGCCATATGCCAGATTTAAAACAAAAATAAAAACAAAAAACCCAAAAAATGAAACAGTAGATTTGACTTTCATTGGAGGGAGACAACCAGCCTCGAAACCAGGAAGGACCAAGCAGGGGAATAAATACCCTGAACTCCCTCCTCTTCTCTTCTCTGATTTTTTCCTAGTGCTCCCATTGCCTAAACCCAACAGGAAATCAGAGGGCAAGGGAGTCTCTTGATTTACTCCCAACAGGCAAGCATACTGAGGAGTGTAGAGTGACTCTGGAAATAAAAAATATTGCATACTCTGCAAGAAGATTATAAGCATTCAAATCCCTAATAACTGGCACATTATTTCATTCAATGATATGAACTTATCAAGTCTTTCTTAATTTGGAGATTTTTGGTATTCTCCTTGGTTGAGAGCCATGTAGTACATATATGATGTCGTATCAAAATAAAGTTGAAATCAAACACATTTTGAGAATACTATGAACTGTATCTTTAGGCATTCCCTGTTGCCTGTGATTGCACTGAAATATTTTAACATTCTAAATGAGACTCAAGGCCAACTCTTATAATTTCCCATCAGAGAGATATTTTTCCCTTTTCACATTTAGTATTTAAAGCATATGGGTCTCATTTAACCAACAACAAGAATTTCTGCATTAAAATTGTTCTTTAAAAATTTTAATCTTAATTGACTGAAAAACTGTCAAGAGTTGGCTTAAGACTTGTGAAATTTAAAAGAGAAAGAGAGTTCAACAGATGTATTGACTATCTGTTCTCCTTATGTCTGTAAATTCCATCCCAGTATTAAGAGGTATCACCAGAATTCAAAGTACTGAGATATGTTTTCTCAAGACATTAAAGCAGGGGTTCTTAACATTTTTTGTTCCACGGATCCCTTTGCCAGTCAGGTGAAAACCACAGATTCCTTACTAAGCCCACACTATTCTGTGTATTGCTTAATAAATATATCACACCCACACCAACACATCCCCACAAGAATAATGTTTTTTGTGAATTTCAATTCAAGGTCACAGACCCCTTGTTAAGGACCCCTGCATTAAAGTAATGTTTCCATTCCATCCCAGGTACAAGATATAGCACCAGAAATCTAATTATCTGGATATATTTTCTCAAGTCATTAAAGTTTCTAATAAGTTATTATTTAATTCTATTCTCTTAGTCTTTTTAATGATAATTATGTGCTAATGTTTATAGAATTCTAAATATATGCCTGACACAGGTCAAAGATCTTTGCATGCATTGATTTAATCCTCACCAAAACCCTTTGTATAGCTACCCATTTGAACTACATTTCTGTGTCTTTTAGAAAATTAAAGCAGAAGGTATTGTCTACATTGTTAGCCATTATAGCATAAATAAAACACTTACGGTAAATTATCTGTTTTAGTAAAATTCTATGAAAATATTTTTCTCCTTAGACTAGTTTGTTTATGTGTGCATGCTATATCAAAATTTAAATGTTACATAACTCAGAATACATCTTAAAATGTTAAATTTAGCTTTTCAGAAGTTCAGCACTTTACAGAGTCTAATAAGCACAGTCTAGGTGCCTTACAGTATCTACACCCTCTGCTCACTTTACATAGCTTTTGTTCTGTTTTATATCTCTAAATGGCCATATTTTGCATTAAATTGAATCTTACTATAAGCTTCCTTCCATTCCACTTGAAATATATAGCCTATACAATCTTAAATAAGGTAAAATTAATCTTAGTAGCTTTGCTAATATTCTCAGCAAGAAATCTGGCTTTAGTTATTAAAGATATAGAGACATAGTTTTTGTTCTACCCATAGGAATATATCAGTAAAAGAAACTTTAGGCATATAAAAATAATTGTTTCACATAGCTAGATTTTAGATTATTCCATAAAGGCATATACTTATGAATACTAATGCAAATTAATGTGTTGGAGCACTTATACCTATTCATTAGTACTCATTGTCTTTTTTTCTAGTCATAGAAATAGCAAAATTGCATATAGTAAGAACACCCCCCTTCCATATAAATTTATATAACATGCATCTTTGCCATTTATATTTTGGAATAGACTTGCTGAAATGACAAACCCACTAAAGATATCTATAAGTAGTGTATTTACAAAGATATCTATAAGTAATGGCCAAAGAGTCAAGAGCCACAGAATATTTAGAATACACTTTGTTTATACAAAGAAAAATGAAATAACCAAGGGCAACAAACAAGTTCATCCTTACTATTCTACCTAACTATTAATATTTAGGAAAGCACCATTTATATATGAAATCTTGGTCTGTGAAAGCAATATTCTGAAACCTAGGCTCATGGGGATTTCATTGTCCTACTGACTGAAGCTTCCCTGGTTTTCCAATATGGCTGGTAGGTAGTGAAATCTGCTCTGCTGGCTATGTTCTATTTTCCCCATTAGACTTACTCTCCACCCTTCCCTACCCTGCTCTCTGTCTTGGGTGTTTGTTCCTTATGGACACTTCAGCAGGCCCCTTTGCTCTCAGGCTTGCATTTGGCTTTCATTCCTGGAGGAATAAGGGAGTATAACAAGTCAGGTAAATATCCTTGAGGTTAGTCATGGCTACTCCAAAGACCCTCTCCACAAGAGTCTGTCCTTCCAAATTCTGATAACTATTTTGTTTTCTTACCGGTTTAGTTCTAAGCATGGTAATTATATTACATTCCCAGTCAGGGGTTTTGCACCATACTTTTGGATTTCCAACTCTCCGTTCACTCATAAAGATATGTATTTTCTCTACTAAGCCTCCCTTAAATTATACTAATATCAGTGTGATATCTGTTTCTTCTGGAATTCTAACTAATATACATATCCTAGCAGCTTTTCCATCCATTGGCCTTATCTCCTAATCCACCCATGTAAGATGGCTCTGCATTGTTTGTTAAGCGACAACACATCTCACCGGCATGCTTTGAAGTTTTGATCCAGATATTTCTTTTCATCTCAATCATCATTGTGGCACATTCATTGCATTTGGTGAATACTTCAGTATATTACTGATACACTAACATATAAAAGATATGCACATATAACTTTTATTTTTCTTTGAAAATAATTTATTATTCCTTTCATTGGTGATGTCTAAAGCATTTAACACTGAAATTCAGAAGCTTAAAATCTTGTTGGATTGTAGGAGGTGGGAGAAAGGAACATGCACAAAATTATTTTTTTCTACAATTAAGTTAAATATAGAGACCATTATAAGAATTTCTATGGAATAATGATTAATTCTGGAGTCTAGAAATAGAATGTCTAGTTTTCCTACCTGACATAAACATTGACGTTTTCTCTGGTAATTAGTATTCATTTGAGGCTGCCTTCTTATTACTTTCAGAGTATTTTTCTCAAATACCATTGTCATTTCTCTAGTACAAGCTGCTATCTTCTTGAACCTGGATTTTGGCAATGCAGTTCAAAAAAATTCAGTATTCTTATTATTTTAATTACCCTTTTCAAAAATCTAACGACTTCACTCACCTGTTTAATACCTTCAATGGCTCCTGTAATGGCCAGAAGAATTTGGTTTACAAAGTCCTTGTGTAATTGTTTGCCTGCTTACCTTTCCTTATCATCATTCATCAGTTCTCCCCACACTTTTTATTACAACAAACCCTCCCACCTCCCACCACCACACACTCTTATTCACGCACATATATTTACATTGCTAGCTCTGATGTGCCTTTTAGCTTACACATCGTGTGAAAATTTTCCTGGACCTCTGAAATCTGGGTCAGTGTCTCCCATTTGTGATCTCATAGCTTTTTTTCTCACTGAAAAAAATTGAAAAATAACTTACATATCATGAAATTCACCCTTTAAAAATGTACAACTCAGTAATTTTTAGTATATCCACAAGGTTTACAACAATTAATACTCTCTGATTTTAAAATAATTTCATAACCCCAGAAAGAAACCCCCAGCCCATTAGCAGTCATTCCCCATTCCCCTTTTATAGCTCTTGGCAACCTCTAATCTTTTTTCTATCCCTATAAATTTATCTTTTCTAGACATTTCATATAAATGGAATCTTGCAATAAGTGATCATTTGTCTGTCAGTTAGCATAGTATTTTTGAGATTCATCCTTGTCATATGCTGTAACAGTACTTCTTTCCTTTACATGAATGAAAAATATCAAAATGTTTGGATATAACACATCTTTATCCATCAATTGAATTACACTTGATTTGTTTCATCTTTTGACTATTATGAATAATGCTGCTATGAATATTCATGTATAGGTTTTTATGTGGACATGTGTTTTCTGTTCTCTTGGATATATAATTAGTAGTGGAATTGCTGGGCCATGCAGTATAACTCTAAAAGTAACTTTTGAGAGATATTCAAACTGTTTTCCAAAGCATCTATATCATTTTATGTTCCTACAAGCAACATATGGGAATGCTAACATCTTCACATTCTCACCAGCACTTGTTATTGTCCTTCTTTTTTTCCTCACTTAAATCACAAGTTTCATTTCTTACAATCCCAGAAAAAGCACAGAAGCCGCATCATACCCATCCTGAACAGGTTTCTAGTAGTCTGAGATTGTGAGAACCCTTGTCAAAGGAACTCATGCCGAGGGCTTCCAACCAGTGAACACAAATGTGTCTGCAAAATAGATGGAAGGAAACAGTGCATTGGCCCAAATCTTCAACAGTCAATTCACCTTGCAAATGCAATTGAAATTGATAGTGTGGAGGGGGACAGGTGGTATGAGGGAATAAAGTCGAAATTGTCTTCTATTAGTTCAACATTTCAACATTAAACAGAGACCAAGGCAGAAATGGTTCTAACAGTTCACCACATATATTTCTTAAGCAGTTTTAAAAAAATTTTTTTATTGATTTTGTAAAAATATTACATTAAAAAAAATGAGGTTCCATTCAACCCCACCACCCCCACACCACCACTCCCCCCCCAGCAACACTCACTCCCATCATCATGACACATCCATTGCATTTGGTAAGTACATCTCTGGGTATCTCTGCACCTCATGGTCATTGGTCCACATCATGGCCCACACCCTCCCCCATTCCATCCAGTGGGCCCTGGGAGGATTTACAATGTCCGGTGATTGCCCCTGAAGCACCATCCAGGGCAACTCCAAGTCCCAAAGGTGCCTCCACATCTCATCTCTTCCTGCCATTCCCCATACCCATCAGCCACCATGTCCACTTTTCCCACTCCAATGCCACCTTTTCTCTGTGGACTTTGGATTGGTTGTGTCCATTGCACCTCTATGTCAAGAGGAGGCTCAGATTCCACATGGTTACTGGATGCAATCCTCCTGCTTTCAGTTGTAGGCACTCTAGGCTCTATGGTGTGGTGGTTGTCCTTCTTCAACTCCATCTTAGCTGAGTGAGGTGAGTCCAATAAATCAGATTGTAGGAGCTGGAGTCTGTTGAGCTGCTGAGGCTCAGGGCCTGGCTATCATATTGTCAGTAAAAAGATTCAATCCCCTAAATATATCTTAAACCCCAATACCAACTACAATTCCAGTAAAGTAGCATGATAGTCTTATGAAAAGAGATCCCCTCTGGGTCTAGTTTCATCACGCAGAAACACCAGCTCCAAAGAAGGGCCATCTGTTTAACCTAAGAATGTCATGTAAATGGGCCACTGTGAAATGCAGCAATTTAATTTTTCTCTATTCAAAATAAGAAAAAAAAAACTGTCTAATCTCCCTTCTATTAATTTTTGAAGGTTTACAGCAAAGTAGTTTTGCTTCTACATATGAAGGTTAAAAAAATCATTTTTTTCCATAAAATTTAAGAGCAACCAATTTCACCATCAAGTAAAAGTATAAACTGGGAATCTTTTAAAAATTAGTCCCAAGTAGCATTCAGGAATTTAGTTGTAGGCTGCCGCACTGATGTCATGACAAACCAAAGTTTAGTATTAGGTTTAGTTTTGTTTTGGGTTTCTTTTCACCATCCAGGACTCAGATTAAGTTCTGGAAATGTTCCAACTATAAGGCAAGGCTCTATGTGGATTTCATCACAGATATGCTTCTTGGGCTGGATGCTGGAGAATGAGGCACAGTTTTCTGGACCCATGTTGACTACCTACTAGTCATCAAGGTAAAAAAATTCATCATCTCCTTCTTAGTATTCCATTCTCTGGAAATCTACTCTTTTTTTTTTTAATTAAAGTTAATAGATCACAAGGAACGTTACATTGAAAAACATAAAAAAAAAACCACGTAAGAGATTCCCATATAACCGACTTCCCACCCCCCACCTCATCATTTTTGTAAATTATATTTTTTGAAAATATATACATCACAAAAAAATTACATTAAAAAATATAAGAGGTTCCCATATATCCCCCACCCCCACCCCACTCCTCCCACACCAACAACCTCCCCCATCATTGTGGCACACTCATCGCACTCGGTGAACACATTTTGGGGCACTGCTGCGTAGTTTACCCTGTAGTTCACACTCTCCCCAGTACATTCAGTGGGTTATGGCAGGATATATAAAGTGCAGCATCTGACCCTGCAATATCATTTAGGACAACTCAAAATCCCTAAAACAAATATCACATCTCTTCTTCCCTCTCCCTATCCTCAGCAACTACTGTGACCACTTTTTCCTCCTCAATGCTAAACTTTCTTCTATTACTAGTCACAATAGTTTTATAGTAGAATATCAGTAAGTCCACTCTAGCCCATTTTTTATTCCTCCAATCTGTGGACCCTGGGATGGTGATGGCCTCTCCACCTCTAGATCAAGAGGGGGCTTAGATTCCACATGGATGATGGATGCAATTCCTCTGCTTTGAGTTGTAGGCACTCTTGTTTCCCTGGTGTAGTGGTTGACTATCTTCACCTCCCTGTTAGCTGGCCTGGGTAAGACCAATAAACCAGAGAGTAGGAGTCGCCACTCTGCTGAGGCTCAGGGCCCAGCTGGCACATGGGCAGTCCAGAGATTCAAGTCTTCTATGTATGCACCATCCCTAGTGCCAACCACAGGTTCAGTAAAAGTGATAGAAGAGACGTGTAAAAAAGTCACATCTGAGCCCAGCTCCATCACACTCAGGAGCACAAATTCCAAAGTAGTGCCCTCTGACATGGCACAGAACTCCAAATCCATCTGCCATGACCATATACCCTGTGGATCTCCATAGCCTTCAGGAGAACCAGTGTCTAAGGTTGTGTCTACTTTGACTTTTTCTGGGGTCCTGCTGAGGTGTGCGTAAGCGTGACCCCTCTGATGACTTCCTGACTCTTTTTGGAAGATTCTTAGCCATATAAACTCATTTGTCTTTGCCATTTCCCCCTTTTATTCAAGGTCAAAAGGCAATATTTAACACTTGAATCAACATATAGGCTGAGGTATTCTGCTGGTGTGAGTTAACCCTTTTATTGGACGTCTCTTTCTAGTTGCTTCACCAGTTAGTGATTGGTAGTAATCCCTTGGTGCCAGGGAGGCCCATTCCCAGGAGTCATGTCCCATGTTGGGTGGAGGGTAATGCATTTATATGCTGAGTTTGGCTTGGAGAGTGGCCACATGTAAGCAACATGGAGGCTCTCAGGAGGTAATACTTAGGCACCCTGCAGCTCTAGGCCTAGTTCATACTTCAGGCACACAGGCTCCTAAGTATAGTCATCAATATGAAGGGTTCATTATTGGACCATGCTTCCTTGTTGATCTTTGCCATTGCACTTGGGGGATTATTGTTATTCCATTGAGGAATGTGTCAGAGCTCCCTTGGGTAGGAACTTGGCACTCCCTCAGTTGACGTTTGTAGCTGAAATCTACTCTTTATCACAACTTGCCTCCAATCCTCCAAATCTTTTCATGAACTGGTATTCTTCTTGTGACTTATCTGCTGCAAGTTCCAATGTAGCTGTGAATATTTTTATAGTTATTAGTAAACCATTCCAGTAGGAGCATGTTTACAATCAGCTCATATTCCTGTTCTGTCACTTTGAAATGAGATTTTATTCTTCTCTCGTTCTAGAGTTAGATTCTCTTCTGTGCCTTGTCAGTGAAGATATAATATATAAGATATAATATATCTTATTATATCCCGATTTTCACAAACTACCGGAATCTGTATAGCTCCCATTTCTAAAGCCTTCAGTGTATCTTCAACTCTGAAAGTTGAAGATACATTGGTACTTGCCAATGTCCTGCCTGATTTCACCAAAATATCATCCTATTAATTTCTTCTCTTGAATAAATTTCACATTGGAGAGAATTTCATTAGATGACCTCCTCTACTGTGTTTCTTAGGGAGATCAATAGTGCATTTGTGCAGGACTTGATCTTTTCATGTGTTTTCTTACAATCTTCTAGGGGGAAATGTATATTCAAAAACTTTGTCCTTTTTTCCATGGGTTACTTATCTTTTTATTGTTGATTTATAAGAGTATTTTATATATCCTCAATGGTGGAACCTTATTAGATACATGATTTGTAAATATTTTCTCCTGCTCAGTTTTCATTTCACTTTCTTAATAGTATCCTTTGAAGCAAAATATTTTTTATTTTGATCAACTCTAATTTATCTTTTCTTTTGTTGCTTGTGCTTTTGGTGTTACACCTAAGTAAATATTGCCTAACCAAAGGTCACAAAGTTTTAAATCTGCATTTTCTTCTGAGACTTTTGTAGTTTTTATATAAACTTATTTTATAGTTTTATCTCTTATATTTAGGTCTGTGATTCATTTTGAGTCAATTGTTTTATATACATCCAACTTCATTCTTTTGCATGTGAATATCCAATTGTCCTGGAACCATTTGCTGAAAAGACTATTACTTTTCAATTGAATTGTAAAATTGTCTAAATGTTCCCTTAAGATCCCCCTCCCATATACATTTAATCATTTGTAAATATTTTTTTTCTGTGTGTGCTGCTAAATTTCAGATTCCTTGTTTAATTTCTGTAATGTACCCACAGTCAGTAAAGTGTCAGGTTTGTATTAATCAAGTTAATATTTGTTGAATGAATGAATGAATGACTCTAGCTCAAATATTTACCTGGAAAAAGTTTATGAGCTAAATATATTTTAAGCATATTTGTGGTATGTTTTAGATGATTCCCTTTATAAAAATTATGTATTTACCTTTATAAATATTTATTTAATTTTTTAGGAAGTACCCGGGACTGGACCCAGTACCTCATACATGGGAAGCAGGCACTTGACCACTTCAGCTATATCTGCTCCCTGATGATTCCTTTTTTAATGTCATACTAGGGTCTAAAGAGATGAACAGACACTCTAATGTAGGTGAGAATTCTATGCAATCAGTGGTCACAGAAAAGAGCAGTGTTGGGAAAGTTGCTTTGCTTTCTCCATCATATATTTAACTTTATTTTAAAATCTATTTTAGTTTTCAGTGAACCTATATAAAGAATTTTTAACTTTGAAGTGAATCTCTCTGAGCCTTTGGGAACTTCCAAAAATTTTTTAGGTTACCGAACTAGGACAGGGCTACAAGATTCTTGAGATATTTTAACCAGGTGATTTCTTATATAAATGAATTTTTTCCATTAGTTTCCATTTTTTTTACATTGCATTTTTAAACAAATTAATTCTATTGATACATGTTAATAGAGCATAAATCCATCCAAAGTACACAATCAATGGTATTCAATGAAATTACTTATTTGTTTATTCATTATTTCAATCATTCTTAGAGCACTTTTCATTATTTTGATAAAAAATAATAAATAAATGAACCAAAAACAAACAAAAGTCATAACTTCTTAATCTGCCATACATAGCTGCTATTCTTTTTCCTTCTATCTAGTATATTTGTATTAATATTTTGCAAAAATAGTTGTATATATGCAATATCACCCATGTTTGTGTTTTACATGAGGTTTCACTGTCTTATTCAATCCCATGTTACAGTTTTAAGTTTTCCTTCTAGTAATATACATGACCTTAGACTTTCCCTTTCAATCACTACCATACCCATATAATAGCTATGCTACTTACAAACATTATGATGTGCTTTCACCATTTCTATTCATTTCTAAAGATTTACAGACAACCTTTTTTTAATATCAGTTCTGCACACAAATACCCTCAGCTTTTCATCTTCTACCCTCATTTCATTTTCTGCTGACCTATATTCTAATTATTAACTCCATGAGTTTACGTTATATATTCAGTTAATAGTGCAATCATACAAAAATTTGTCCATTTGTGTCTGGCTTGCTTCACTCAACATAATGTCCTCCAGGTTCATCCATGTTTTCATATGCTTCACAACTTCATTTTTTCTTACTGCTACATAATATTCCATTGTGTATACACCACGATTTCATTATCCATTCATCAGTTGATGGACACCTGGGTTGTTTCCAACTTTTGGCAACAGTAAATAATGCTGCTATGAACATTGGTGTGCAGATGTCTGTTTGTGTCTCTGCTCTCAGTTCTTCTGGGTATATACCTTGTAATGGTATTGCTGGGTCATTTGGAAAGTCTATATTCAACTTCTTTAAAAAGCTGCCAAACAGGGAAGCGGACTTGACCCAATGGATAGGGCGTCTGCCTAACCACATGGGAGGTCCAAGTTTCAAACTCAGGGCCTCCTGACCCGTGTGATGAGCTGGTCCATGCATGGTGCTGATGCACACAAGGAGTGCCCTGCCATGCAGGGGTATTCCCTGCATAGGGGAGCCCCACATGTAAGGAGTGCTCCCCATAAGGAGAGCTGCCCAGTGCAAAAGAAAGCACAGCCTGCCCAGGAATGGCGCCGCCCACACGGAGAACTGACACAACAACAAGATGATGCAACGAAAAGAAACAGATTCCGGTTGCTGCTGCTAAGGATAGAAGTGGTCACAGAAGCACACACAGCAAATGGACACAGAGAGCGGACAACTGGGGAGCTGGGGGCAGAGAAGGGGAGAGAAATAAAAAATAAATCTTAAAAAAAAAAAAAAAAGCGGCCAAACAGTCCTCCACTGTGACTGTACCATTCTACATTCCCACCAACAGTGATTAAACATTTCTTTCTCTCCACAGCCCCTCCAACATTACAGTTTTCAGGCTTTTTGTTAGCAACCATTCTAATAGGTATGAAATGATATCTCATTGTAGTTTTGATTTGCATTTCCTTAATTGCTAGTGATATTGAGCATTTTTTTCAGGTATTTCTTCACCATTTATATTTCTTCTTTGGACAATTTTCTTTTCAAGTTTTTGCCCAGTTTTTAATTGGGTAGTTTGTCTTTTTATTGTTGAATTTTATGATCTCTTCATATATCATGGATATGAAACCCCTATCAGATATCTGATTCCCAAATATTTTCTACCATTGAGTGGACTGCCTTTTCATCCTTTAGAGCAGGGCTTCTTAACAAGAGGTCCATGAGCTTGATTTTAAATAAAAAGCAACAACAACATTATTATTCTGGGGACTTGTTGGTGCAGGTGTGATCTGTTTATTGAATTATACACAGTATAGCGTGGACTTCATAAGGGGTCTGTGATTTTCACCTGACTGGCAAAAGGGTCAGTGGAACAAAAAGGTTTAAGAACCCCTACTTTGGAGTGACAAAGTCCTTGGGGCAAAAGTGTTTAATTTTGAAAAGGTCCCATTTATCTCTTTTGTTTAATTTTGAAGAGATCCCATATTTTCTTTTTAGTGGCTTGTGCTTTAGATATAATATTTAAGAAAGTACTGCCTGCCACACTATCTTGAAGCTGTTTTCCTGCATATTCTTCTATGAGTTCTGTGGTTGTTGCTTTTATATTGCGGTCATTGGTTCATTTTGTGTTAATTTTTATATAAGATAGGAGATGGGGGTCTGCTTGTTTTTGAATATGGATATCCAGTTCTCCTAGCACCATTTGTTGAAACGACTGTTCTGGCCTAGCTGGCAGGACTGGACCACTCTTTCAAAACTCACTTGACTGTAGATGTGAGAGTCTATTTTTGAGTTCTCGATTAGGTTCCCATGGGCAATGTGTCTGTCTTGAAGTCAGTATTATGCTGTTTTTAACACTGTAGATAAGAAACATGCTTTAAATTCTGTGAGAGTCCTCCAACTTTGTTCTTCATTTAAAGACATTTTTTGGCTTGTCAGGCCCCTTATCCTTCCAAATAAATTTGATAATTGTTTTTTCCATTTCTGCAAAAAAAGGCTGTTGGGATTTTTATTGGGACTGTGATGAATCTTTAAATCAGTTAGGGTAGGATTGACATCTTAATGCCATTTATTCTTCTAATTCATGAACACAACATGTCTTTCCATTTATTTCAATCATTCTTGGTTTATTTTAGTTATATTTTGTATTTTTCTGAGTACAAGTACTTGATGTCCTTGGTTAAGTTTATTTCTAAATATTTGATTGTTTTCATTGCTATTATAAATGGAATTTTTTTTTCTGATTTCCTCCTCAATTTGACATTAGTAGTGTATAGAAATACTATTGATTTTTACATAATAATCTTGCATCCTACCACATTGCTGAGCTTGTCTGATAGTTCTAATCACTTTTTCAGGAGCTACTAGATATAGGATTATATTATCAGCAAATAATGAAAGTTTTATTTCTTCCTTTCTTATTTAAATGCCTTTTATTTCTTTATTTAACCTAATTGCTCTAGCTAGTCCCTCCAGCACAATATTGAATAATAATGGTGACAGTGGACATCCTTGTCTTGTTCCTGATCTCAGCAGGAAAGCTCTCAGTTTCACCATTGAGTACTATGCTAGTAGTACGTTTTTTTCATACATGTACTTTACCATATTGAGAAAGCTTCCTTGTAGTCCTATCTTTTGTTGTGTTTTTATCAAGAGAGAGTGCTGTATTTTGTTAAATGCCTTTTCTGCATCAATTGAAGGGATCAGGTGACTTTTCTTTTTCAACTTATCAGTGTGGTTTTGGTTTATACACTAGTTGATTTTCTTGTATTGAACTGCTCTTGAATACCTAGGATAAAACTTACTAGTTCATGGTGTATAATTCTTTTAATATGATTTTGAACTCAGTTTGCAAGTATTTTTTGCATCTATATTTATTAGAGATATTGTTCTTTAATTTTCTTTTTTCATAATATATTTTTCTGGTTTTCATATTAGTCTAGCTTCAGAAATGAGTTTGGTAGCACTGTTAAATGTTCAATTTTTTTGAAGAGCTTGAGCAAAATTGGTATTAGATTGTTCTTGAATGATTGGTAGAATCGAACTGTGAAGTCATCTGGTCCAGGGCTTTTCATCTTTTCATCTTTGGGAGGATTTTTGAAGACTGTTTCACTCTCTGCACTTGTGGTTTTTTTTTTTTTTTTTTTTTTTTTGAGGTCGTCCATTTCTTCTAGGACCAATGGAGGTGTTTTGTGTGTTTTTAGGAATTTGTCCATCTTCTCTACATTTTCTAGTTTTTGGCATTCAGTTGTTCTTAGTATCCTTTTATGATTTCTCTTATTTCAGCTGGATCAGTTGTAATATCCCCCTCCAGATGTTCTATTCCATATAACTAGTAGTGTATTGAAGTATCAAACTATTATTGTAGGAACATTTATTTATCCCTTCGGCTTTGCCTGTGTGTACCTCATGTATCTTGGAACACTCAGATTAGAGGCATAAATATTTAGTATTGTTTTTTTCTTCTTGGTTTAATTGCCCCTTTTATAAATATATAATGGCCTTCTTAGTCTCTTACAACAGCTTTGCATTTGAAATCTCTTTTGTCTGACATTATTATTGCTACTTCAGCTCTTTTTTGAATTTTTGGTTACTATTTGTATGCAGTACCTTTTTCCAACCTTTCACTTTTAACTTGGTTGTGTCCTTACATCTGAGGTGAGTCTATTGTAGATAATATATACATGGCTCATATTTTTTTTATTTCTATCAGTCTGTGTTTTTTGATTGGAGCATTCACACCATTAACATTCAATGTTATTATTTGGCAGGCCTTACTTACTTCATCCATTTTGTCTTTTGTCTTTCTGTGGTCATACTGTACTATCATCTGTGTTTTTACCCTTTAATATACTATTCCTAACTGCACTCTTTTCCAGATCTCTCACTCTTGTATTTTTCCTTTCAGACTGCACTCCCTTTAGTATCTCTTGTTATTCTGGTCTTTTGGTAATGTATTCTATCAGTTTTTATTTGTCTGTGAAGACTTTGAACTTGCTCTCATTTTTAAGGAAAATGTTGCAGGATAGAAAATTCTTGACTGGCAGTTTTTCTTTTTCCATTCCTTCACTACATCACATCACTTTCTTCTTGCTTCCATCGTTTCTGATGAGAGGTTGCATTTAATCCTATTGAGTTTTCCTTGTATATGATGCTTTGCTTTTCTCTTCTCTTGCTGTTTTCAGAATTCTCTTTTTATCTCTGATATTTGATATTAGGAATAGTAGGGTATGGGGTAAGTATGGCCATTCAGATTTATTCTGTTTGGGGTGCATTGTCCTTTGTGAATTTTGGTATTTCTTTCATATGGGTTGGGAAGTTTTTAGTCATTATTTACTCAAATATTCTTTCTGTGCCTTTTCAGTTCTCTTTCTGGGACACCAATAATGCATACATCTCTGCATTTTACATTGTTATTCAATTCCCTGAGATTCTGTTACATTTTTTCCATGCTCTTGTCTTTCTATTTTCCTCTCTTTTCCAGTTCAGATGTTCTGTCTTCAGAATCACTAAGTCTTTCTTTGAGCAATTTAAATCTGCTCTTATGTGACTGTAATGTATTTTTAATATCATTCATAGTGTCTTTCATTCTCATAAGATCTGTTTCTTTTCTTTGCAGGTTTTCCAATTGTTCCTCATGCTCACCCAGTGTCTTCTTAATATCCTTTATCTCTTTAGTTATGTTTTATTTTTTTCAATTCATTGAATTGATTTAGGACATTTCTGTGATTATCACTGATTAATTGTCCTAAATTTGGTATCTCTTAGGGATATTTGGTTTGTTCCTTTGGTTGGGCCATCTCTTCCTGTTTCCTAGTATGGCTTATAATGTTTTGCTGATGTTTAGACATCTAAATATGTTGGTAAATTTATTCTGATGGCTAATTTTTCTTTCTTGCATGTTGTGTTTTTTTTTTTCACAGTTCTTATTTGATATTTGGCTCAACTTATTCTAAGTCTTAAAATTGACCAGCTTTAGTTATCAAAATCAGCCAGGGACTCACTAATGGACCCAGATTTTCTCCTAGGTATTAGGATTCATAGAGATCCAAAAGCTGTTTTTTGACCATGCAATTTCCAGAATGGCCAGCAGATGGCTCTCATCAATGCACTTTTCCATGGAGGTGTTTCAGTTTGGGCTTTCTTGTGTTTTCTTCTGGCTAGAGTTAAGATTCACAGTGGCCTCTGCTGGCCGAAATCACTGAAGAAACCCCCTGACTTCCCCCACCCCTCCCTTTTTCCTTGTAACAGCTGACAGGGAAGAAAATGTCTGTTCCCCTCTCGTAAGCTTTAGTGGACCAGGGGTTTTATCCCAGCTTAGGTTTTATCCCAGCTTAGTATCTTGAGGGTGGGGACAGTGGAGGGGAACTTTTCCTTGCTGCTGCAGGAGGGTTTGGTAACTCATGCTTGTTGTTTCAGTTTCTTTGTCTCTCTGTCCTTCACCCTCCTGGGAATTGTATGGTGTTGTCCAAGTCTGCTGACCCCTAAGGCAGGACCCTTGGACAGGTTTTGGCTCTCTCTCGATTGTTTTTGTGAAAGAGTTGAGCCCTGCCTGCCTAGTCCAATGTCATCTTCCCACAATCCTCCTACATTTTATTTTTAAAGGCATATGTCACATGCATTAACCACAAATATCATATTGAATAATTCAGAAGTCTACTAGTATATCAAAATATTGTTTATTTATATATTTATTTTGATCATTCAGAGGTGGAGAGGCAGAGATCATAAAAGGATTTGGGGTGAGGTCCACAATTATGTTACTTTTAGATATGGTTGCTATTATATTCTTTTGTGATAAAATTTGTATCCATAATATACATTCAAATAGTTTTAATTTATTAGGTAATACAATATATACTTGTTGAATGTCTATCAATTCCAGGCACTGAGAACAGGACTTAAAGACAGTTTCTACTTTTGAGAAGCCCACAGTCTAAAGTGAGATGTAAGAAAACAAATAGACACAAGGACATATAGTGAGCTCATGTCTGAACTGTGTACTTTCTGTAGGAGTATATTTCTGTGTTTTCATGAACAAGTTGGAGAAACTTTTTTAAGGTGATAGAAATTTATCAGCCTACCTGAGGAGGAGTGGTTTTCCCAGTCAGAAATAACTGCCTGCAGGCATAACAGAGAATAACAG
Organism: Dasypus novemcinctus; assembly: GCF_030445035.2. Lineage (NCBI taxonomy): Eukaryota > Metazoa > Chordata > Mammalia > Cingulata > Dasypodidae > Dasypus > Dasypus novemcinctus. The sequence continues at coordinate 39,595,118 of NC_080683.1, read as the reverse complement.
GCACAAAGAACTGTCAGTAATTTAGCCTACTGGGAGCACTGAATATCTAAGGGAAGTGAATTTAACAAGATCTGCAAAGCATAGGTCATGAAGAAATAGGTTCAACCTTTTTCCTGTAGGATACTCAAAGTTCTGTTGGATTTTTGCTGAAATAAGTGATTGCCAGGATTTCATTTTTGAGCAATTACAAGGTCTATAGAGTTATGATGGTAAGACTATAGGTAGAACGTTTTGCCAGGAATTATTCAATAGTCCAAGAAAGAGCCAGAATTAAGGTGATGTTCCCCCAAAATGCTTTGGAATTACTTGCACTCAATGAATGATTGAATGTGATAATTGATGAGTAAAATGTATGTAGAATAGTTTCAAGTTATTATGGTTTGGGCCTTAGTCACTTTTGCCTTTGGCAGTTCTTTCCTCTAGAAAAATAAAGGTAAAAATTATATTTCATGATAGCATTGGTATAAAGATGGATATATAAATATTATATAGTAAAACATTGTTAGTCTGATTTTGAAAGTATTGTGAGCTCTAAGAACTATCCCTATTGTACCTTATGGATAAGTCAGTTCTGACTGGCATAAATCATAAAGAATGTAAGAGGAAAAATAGGTCTGAGGGAGAAAATGTTAAGCTGAGTTTAGGACATGCTTGGTTTGAGGTATCCCTTGGACACTGAGATGAACCTGTTCAGTACAAGTGGAGTCCATGGAGAATGTCTAAACAGAAACAATACTGTATTGCAGATAATTGAAGCTGTAGGTTTAAGAAAGTTTACCCAAAGACAATGTGTAGGATGAGGAAATATAAGGTCTCAGGATGACATTGAGGAAACACAGCATTCAAGGAGTTGGTGATACAAGATAAGTTGTCAAAGGTAAAATCAGAGAGAAGAGACTATGACTGTCATGCTAAGAGTTTGGAAGAAGTAGAAGAATCTAGAGAAAATGGTTAAATGTAATACAAAGGAAAGACTTCGGAGAAGGTTGAAATTACCCACAGTAATAAATGCTGCATTTGTCAAGTAAATGAAAGTACAGAAAATGGACACTGTAGCTTGGCATACCATTGGTTACCTTTTAGTGAAAAGGAGGCAGGAATCACATCACAGTGGCTGAAGAGTACATGGCCCATGAGGAGGTAGAGTCAGTCTTGTAGACTACAATTTTCCAGGCAGTGTGGCTACGAAAGCTAGTTAGGATGGGTGTGTTAGGCAGAAGAAATTACAGGGTTGAAAAGTTGTCATTGTTGCTCTTTTCTTTTTTTCCTAAGGTTTGCCTAGTGTAAGGAGCCAGTGTAAAGGAGTAACTTGAAATTGCAGAAGAGAGAGAAGCTATAGCTAGACCTATGTCTCAGAAAGGAAGAGAGGGATAGCTGAAAATCATGTTATTCAAAGTAAAATCCACACACCAGGGACATAAACATTGCAAGGAGTTTTTAAATAATCTTAGGCTGTTTTTTTAGACCAACTTAATCAGAATCTGCATTTTAACAAGATCTTCAGGTGATTTATAAGCATTTTAAAGTTTGGGAAGCTTTGACCCAGATACCATTGGATTAACTAATATTAGATTAGTAGAGGAATAATTTTTCTCTCGGAGTCTGGAGGTAAAAAAATAAAGCACATGCAAGTAATATTATTTATAGGTTGGTTATATAAAAGAGGTAAATACTGATTGTTTCAACATTCACTGAGGAGTAGTAGACAAGCTCTTCTATTAAGAAAAGATTAGGTCTGGGAAAAGTTAGGAATATTGAGAAAATATTTAAACATTTTCAAAGTAACTATGGGGAATGAGAGAAGCAGCTGATCATCATATATTTAGAGTCTGCTGAGGTGTGTGTGTGGGGGGGTGGTTGGGTGATTATGTATGTGATGAGATGACTAACTAACACGCTAAGATACTTTAGTGGCAGGTAATATGTGATTTTTTAACACATGTCTCAGCAGCCTGTGTTTAAAAATAGAAATTCAGAAATCATAGTGATCTATGATTAGAAAGACAGTAAGTGGCTAAGAGTATCGATTATAGAGTACAGTCAATGATGAATCTTTGGCTGGGGGATGTGCACTGCTGTGTTGGAATGCCAATAAGATTAGAAGGCTTAATGAACACTGAGAAAATATGTGGGTACTGAAGAGGATGAAGAATACACTTAGAGAAAGTACAGACATAAAAATATAGGGATCACGGATCATACTCAGAAAATGTTGGGGTTTAAAATTTTGGCTGTTGATGAACCTGGAAGTTGACAGTCAGAGTAAATTGCTAAAGTAAAGGTCAGGACTGTAGGAGAAGAGACAAAATAATTTGAATCTAAGATATTGGATGCTCATTCACATAGATGTTGAATTCTTCCTCTTGGCCAAACCTCAGACTGCCATAATCATAGAGGAGAGAACTGAGCCCACAGCCCACTGTCCCCACTATGTCAGAGGAAGGCAGTTGATAAGGACGGATAAAGGCTTGAGGAGTAGCAAGGCATAAGCTTCGAAGGCATAGGTGGGGTGTACTTGAAGATAGAAAATGAAAGGTTTGAATTAGTTATAGAAGTGCATGTTCCATGTCTAGAAGCTTAAATATATTGAGAATTAAAGAAAGATCAGTTTTCCATATAGCAAGCTGCTGGGAGGGTGGAGTTTTATTTAAGTCTTTATTTAAGTTTTATTTAATTCTCCTTCCACTGAAGGAGAATTCTGTGGAAATTTTGAGGATAAGGAACATTTTCATTAACACAGGGGAAAAGACTGAAATGGAAATAAGCAGAGCCAAGATAGAAATACTTATGTATTGGAAACACTCTTCTTCACGTATTGAAAGAGGAGAGGAAATTATTCCTGTGAGGGCATTCACCTCTATCTGGAGTCAACATTGCCACATTGTAATTGAGGGAAGGCATAAAACAAGGTATAGAAATGATCTAGGGTACCTGCCCTGAGCACAGAGGACTAGAAGACACTTTCAAAACCTTGAAGTCCAACTTCCCAAAAGCCTAGGTAGTTTAAATGGGGTAGGTGTGTGAGGAGAAGGTATATCTGGGAGTATATTTCCTGGTGCCAGTGCTTTGGAGACTGAAAAGTCTCACCCCTGATTCTGGCAAAAGCACTTAATACTCTTTACCAACATTCTCAAAGCTAAGAAACAATTCATAAATAGCGTGTGGACTATTATAGTTTCACTTCATTAAGCACACTTAACCTCTGTTAGATCACATTGGTATATAATATCTCTAAATATCTGGTTCTTCTGCTATACTGAACCCTACTTTATATATAGTTCCCATAACTTATTTATCCCTATATTCTCTTTTCCAGGACTTAACAAAGTACCTTAGGTAATAGTTATTCAGTAAATGTCTATTTCTTAAAGGCCTAAGATCCTGTATCACAGGACCCTGCATCCTCAGAGAGCAGAATTACATGGTATGAGAAATGACTTGGCATTCTCTCAGCAGCTAGGGTGTAACCTTATGTCTAAAAACCTGTCCATGGGATTATTATTAAAAAACAAAAACAAAAACAGCACAAAGGTGAATGTCCTGCTTTTGATTCAATTTCCCAGTCACTAGGTTATTATGATAACCCTAATTATCCACAATAGGGTTAAATGTGGATAATTCACCCATAAAGAATTGGGAGTTTATAGTATATTACCTGTTCCTCAACATTCTAGGACCTTCATTCAACTTTGGGAGATTCAGATAAGCCTCTCTTCCTTCTTAACAAAGGCTTATATCTTTTTATACACATGGAGCACTGGCTTGGAATAGGTGTTTAGGATTGTGGTTTGTGCTATGATTAAATATTTTATGGCTATGCCTATTTTTTCTTATATTTTTCTATTTTTTTTCTGTCATTTATATTAGCCTTGCTCTTCCTATAACATATGCTTGTACAAAACGTTTTCTCACTGTGTCCCCATTATTTCCTTATATTTGTCAGGAATGCATTTCACTGCAAAGAAGAGAAAACCAGCTAATACACATGGATTTTATATATTTTTCTTGTGTAACAAGAAGTCTGGTGATAAGCAGACCAGAGCTGGTACCCTGGCTTCTTGATGCTCTCAGGGACCAGGGTCTCTTCGGTATTTCAATGCGTTGTAGAGCATGGGCTTTTACTTCAGGGTTGCAAATGGCTGCTGTACTTATTTATATGCTCTTGGTGAGAGATGAAATAGTGAAGGGTAAAAGAGGGAGACCTGCCAAGTCTTCTCTTTGAAAAGGACTTCTTGGAAGCTCTACCCAGAGATTTCTACTTTATAGTGCTGGCTAGAACTGGGCCATGTGGCCACTACTAGATAGATCTTACAAGAAGGAGGAAGAAAATAGGGTTTAGAATAGGGATTGGTTAACCTAATCACAGTGTCTATCCACATGTTTTTATCATTGATTGTTAATGATTTATCCCCTGCGTAGCACTCTTAACTGAGTTACATATGGTCTTAGATTCAAACCCCAGGTTGTGTATTATTCATTCAAATTTTACTATATCTTTTGTAAGTCAATTCTAACAACACAAAATATCAGTAATAGCTCATAGTTATGTATTTACTCTGTGCCTAGAAATGCTTTAGATAATGTTCTCATTCAATTGTTATTCTGTAAGGTATCAATATAGAATAGGTGTTAATTTGAATAAGTTATCTAAAGTAAAACAGTCTCTTCCTTTATTTTCTGGTTAAGCATATATTAAATCACTTTTTGTGGTTATTTTTCCATTGGTTATGATCATGCTGATCAGAAAATGAGAGTGTTACGGCATAGCATTTTTTAAAGTATGTTGCAAGTGCTGTAAAAGTGATACACAATAAATGAAAAATGATTGATAAAACAACATTAAACATATTTATTTGATCATCACTTGTTTTCTTATAAAACCTCCCGAGGGTGGTGGTTGTGTCTGTCTTACTTATGATTATAAATCCAAGGTATACTATTGTGTTTGGTATAAAGTAAAAGTTAAATAATTGTTTTTAGATGAATCCTGTAGCCTTTAATATGCTAAGGAAATGAATTAAAATCTAAGGGGAGAAGGGGAAGTCCCCCTTAAGGTCTTAAGCCCCTGCTCATCAAAATAATTATTGTATGATTAAAAGATTTAAAAGTTATGTGTTCGTGTGAGTGCATATGTGGAGAAAATTCATATATAAAATTCCATTTTTCTTTTAGGAGTTGACACCTGGGATACCTCTTTTTTTTTTTAATGAAAACAAGTAAATGCTTGCCCTTCATTGGTCATGAAAAACAGTAGTCAGAAGTAGAAATAGTTTGGGAATCAGGGAATATGGCTTATGTTTGAATTTATATAAGCTGTGGCAAAAATCTTAGCCTCTTAGCTCTTCAGTCTGCTTATCAGTAAAGCAGGAGGCATAATACCTGATTTTTGACTCATGATAAGAATTTTAAATAATTTGACAAAAGTTCCTATCAAATGATCGGCAGTAAATTAATTATTAGGGCTAGCTAATATGCATAGTTTGTGCTTCTATTGAGCTGATCAATAAAACTTAGGCAGTTTTTACCATCACAGCTGAAAGAATTGAATAATTCATCCATTCATTCATTTTGAATGCCAGCAACTTTCAAAGCCAAGTTTTTTTCAATCTCAAGGCTTATATATTTGCTTTGCCTGAAATGCTTTTTTCCTAAGTTAGCACTTGACTGATTGTATCTTCCTTAAATATTCTAAAGAAGATAAAAAAGTAGCTCCTGTCAGGCTCACTATTATTCTGCCAGTCATTACTTGACACTTTATATTTTCTTATCTCATAAGTATTTTCACCGTAAGAATAAGAGCTTCATGAGGACAAGAATCTCTTTTTCATGGCTATGTAAACAATGCCTTGGATTTTTCTGTCACATTGTATGTGAGCATAAATATGTTTGAATAAATGAATTAATAAATCATGCCACATAACAATATGTGGTTTCCATTTGTACTTGTTGTAAAATATCCTTTTACAGCATCTGTAATATTGATATAGTTCATGTTTGTGAGTAAACAGGGTTTATTTTCCTTATTTTGGTTTTGAATTCTTTGCATTTCAAATAATTCTCTAATGAATATCTTTGTATATTAATATTATTGCCAAGTTCTGATTGTTTCTTTAGGATAAAATCCTAGTGTAGAATAAGTTCATCAAATGATTAGCATTTTATGCCTTCATAAATATTGTGACACAAGCCATAGATTCATTGGTAGCAGGTAGCCCAGTAACCTGCTGCTAATAAGAACTTAAGAAACATTTGTTTAATTGCATGTGCAAGTCTTTGAGTAAAGAAATAAGTGAGATATAGAAGAAACACAGAGAAATGAGGTAGTTTAAGACATTTTGGAATAAGTACAAGTATACAAAGAGCAAAAATCATTAACTCAATCAACTTTCTCTACCAATAATAATTGTGGGTCTGTGTGGTCAGAGCAGGAGATAGACAATAAAATTTTAAAGTAGGGTTGAGTTTAGTCATTAGCTATTCATGTAGAAGACAATGTCTGCTTGAATAAATGGATTAAAATATACAATCTACAAAACTGCTATTTTTTCAGATCATAACACAATCAAGATTAATACTAACCTGGAGATTTGTAGTGAATATGTTATTTTTTTCTACCATATGCAAACTAAACTACTATCTAACGGCATCTTATTCAGTGTTAAACTGAAATCATGTTATCGTGAATGTGATTTCATTAAAACGGAGGAATATTTAATTCTCACACTTAACAATATTAATAAATATAAATTAAGCAGTTTTGACTTTCCTCTACATTCCAAAATACCACAATTCCCTCAAAATCACTTAAGCCTGTTAGTAAATTAAAATAACATCTCTGCACTATCCATCTTTTAAGCACATGATGAGAGCAAAATACAATGCTAGATGTTATCCGATCTAGAATAAAGTACGGCATTGCTACCGTCCTTAGCAGATTTTAATCTCTTTGGGAAGAAAGGTATAAGTACTGGATGTAAGAAAAGAGGGTTAAATAAATGTGCAAGGAAAGAGTAAACATTGCAAGAAAACAGTATTAACATTTCTTAACAACAGACAAAGATATGTGACCTGAATGTAAAAGTGAGAAACGTTGCTTAAAGTTCCAGGGAAGGCTTTATGGAGAAGGTAGCATAAGTAAGATTTGAGGTTAGTCAGATAAAGGAGATGGTATTATGTCAGGATAGACAACATGTATTAAAAATAAGAAATGAGAGGGAAGGAAGTGGGAAAGAACAAAATAATCACCTCATGGGGAATCAACTAGTTTGGTTAAAGTGGGTGGTAAACATAGCAAACAAAGGCAGATTGTGTTGAAAGACAAGATAGAGATATACACAATGTCAAGCTAAGGTGTTTAATAGAAGACTAAAAAAAGTGCCACAATGATGAAAAAGGTTGTTGATATGGAAGGACTGGTGTGGGGTGGGGTGTGGGGTATATGGGAACCTCTTATATTTTTTAATGTAACATTTTTTGTGATTTGTGTATCTTCAAAACAATACAGTCAAAAGTACATTTTTTAAAAAGTGACTGTAACTTCTAAAATAGTTTTGTCTAATTAGTATTCATGTGACATTTTAACATTGATCCACATGCTTTTATAGTAAATTGTAAAGTCACAGGTTGAGCCATGAATGAAGTTAATTGACATTAAATGTTTTTTTCACCTTAAGCCAGAAGGCTCATAAAATGTTTAGCTATTTAGTTCATTGCTGCACTCAAAGCACACTTATGAGGAGAAAACTGTATAAGCACTGGGACGGACCCAACGTAATATAATGAGCTAACCACATTTCATAAGCTCAAAGGTTGTGATTCCTAATCCTGCTCTTATAGTTAACACAGCATGTGGCATTTCTGCATTAATTTCTCTGGTTATAAAATAGCTGTTTCCTACAACTCTCAAGGGGATCTTACAAAATCAATTGAATAATGACAGGTAAGTACTTTGAGCTTCTTAGAGAGAAAACTAAATCTTATAATTGCCTTCCTCAACCACATTCATTTTGTTTTACCAAGTGAACTAGAGTAAATATGAAATGGATTAATTTTATCTCCCTTCATTTTTGTCCTTAGTAAATTGCACACAAAAAAGAATTGTCACAGAAGTACAGCATATAAAATTTTGCTCATAAATGGTAATCAGCAATGAACAAACTTTTTGGCACATTCAAGAGATGTGGTATACCTTTTAATCACAACTCACATGCAACATATCTGAGGTCTGTTTTTATTCAATAATCCACTTTTGAAATGATCTGTGTATGTTATTTTGTTTTTCCAGAAGAAATAATGGACTTTCACTGAATTGTAAATCTTTTCTTCTCCAGATTCAAATTTCATTCATTACACAGAGTTTTAAAATGCCTAAATAAGTATAAATATGCTGTTCTTGGATATAGAACAATTCTCTCTGTAACCCTAACAAGTTTATTTTATGTGTTAAAGTTATTTTGGGCACATGCAAGAAAAAGCAATGGACTGTGTTCTACTTAAGTACAACGGAGATTTATTATAAAGTTGTAGGGTACTGAAAGTTAAGGGAAGAACTAAGTAGCAAATCTTCTTCAAGGACAAGTCCCAGAATAGTTGCAGGGTAATGGGATTTACTAGATGTTATGGCCAAGGCATTATCACCAAGTTGCCTATAGATTCCAACTATATCACTCTCTTTATGGCCAAAATTCCTAGGGGCCAGAATTTGATTGGTCTACCTTGAAGCCAGCCCATAACAACTCGACTCAATTATTTACAGAGTGCAGGGTCAGGTGTCCTGGTTAGGTGTTTATATTCAGAGCAGAAAAATTTGTTGGGAATCCAGGATCCACCACATTTGGTGACAACTGGCATTCATATGATCAAAGATATTTTTGTCTCCTTATACAGAAACTCTTCTCCAGGGTATGCTAAAAAGGATTTGAATAAAAGCAACTTCAATAATGGTATATGTTATTGGAAGCCTAAAAGAGGGCACTGAATAAAGAAAAATAATAATTTCAGGAGTTAAACCACATTAAAAGCACTAAAAGCACATTAAAAATCTGAAGTTTTGACTCTAAAAAAGGAGATAAAAAGTTAAATAGTATGGGAAATAAAAGGCAATAAAAGGAAAACAGTAATGAAAAGAATAATGATAGATTTCAATTCTAGTTTGTCACAAAGTAACAGTAAATTTGTAATGAGGGCCTTGGATGTAGATATGAAAATGCTGAGAACAGATAATATATAATATAAATGAAAGGATCATTTTGACAAATCAATGATGTCATTTAATCTGTATGTACCATTGGAATTTTTAAGGATGGGACTCAGGACTGGATTGTTTAAAATGTTTTCTTAAAAACAGATGGAACAGAAGTCATGGAGGAGTGTTCCTGCATACCAAGGAGGTTTGCGACTGAATGGAAATCCATGAATCTGAGGGTGGATCACGGTAGAGAACATTTGGGAGGGGATAAAAGGAAAGAACCATAAATGATGTTTCTGTGGAAGTAAGTAGTTGACAGCTCACTCAACCCTGCAGATGCTTCCTTAAAACAGATCATGAAACTGTCACAAAAGCAAGATATAGTGATACTGTGGGACTTTGAATGCCTGGACATCTGCTGGAAATCTCCTTTTGCTAAAAGCAGCACATCTGATAAATTCTGTAGTAGTAATGTGTTCTCTTCACTATTGTCCTCTCCATATGTCTCATGCTTGGAGAGCAGCTAATGGATGCTTTTAGCAGTTGTGGGGCACTTTTAGCCAAGAGCTGGCAAGAATCTGGGGTCCTTATACCTACAACTGCAAGGAAGTGAATTCTTCTAACAACTTGAGTAAAATTGGAAGAAAATTCTTCCTTAGTGAAGTCTCCAGATGAGAACACAGCCTGACTGATACTGGGAGTGCAGACTTGCAAAAACTTGAGAGAGGACACAGTTAAGCCATACTCCTGGCCTATGGACATCCTGAGATCATAAATGTTCATTGTATGAAGCTGCCAAAATTGTTATAATTTGTCATCTATCAGTCATTCTTGATTCTCTTTTTTACCTGACTCTCCACAACCAATCTGTCAACAATTCCTAATTGTTATAATAATTCCTAACCTTCAAATATGATCGCTTCATGAACTCCACCAAAACTATCTGTGGACAAGCCACAGAAATTAAATAGCTTTCTCCTTCTTCTTCTGCTTCTACTCTTTCACCCTTGCGGTATAATATCCATATCCATTCAACAGACAGAATAATCTTTTAAAAGTAAAATTATATCATGTTAAAAAAAACAAACAAACCTGTCCCACCTTGTAAAAGGTCACACAAAAGCTTCCCATCCTTCATAGAATAAAACTTTAAAGTTTACCATGTTCTACAAGACTCTTCAAGATCTGGTCCCTGGCTAACTCTTTAACCTTATCCACTTTGATTTCCCTGAACTCATTCTACTGTGGTCAGACTGGCTTTCTTACCAAGATTGGGGCTATATTGCAGCCTTTGATTGTTCCCTTTTCATGACACACTTGGGAGCACATTTCAGAGACATATGTTGTGGGCACCAAAAATCATATATTCCATGCTATATTTTTATAGTGCTGGTATTGACACTAGTGACATTTGTAAGTTTTAAAATGTTTCCAAATTTCCTGGAGCCACATAGAAATTAATATACTTGTGAATATTCAAATAGAGAAAGAGTTAGATAATTTAAAGTGTTTAACTCTCCAAGTCTGGCTGTCTATTCACCCATCTAGTTCTTCTTGTGATCTATTTTTGTGATATTATTCTGTGGAGCTACCAAAGGTAATTATTAGAGGCACCGATGAGTTTGAAATAGTCAAAATAAATAGTTCAAAAGAATAGTCAGTTATATTTTCCTTCCAACTTTAAATATAAATACCCAAAATTTCAAATTTTATTTATACTTTTTCACCTCCTTACTTATTCCTTTCTTCTTTATCATTTTTAACCCCCTTTCCTGTTGTGCCATTAAAGGTAAATCCAAGTAAAACTACAATCAGGAAAAATGTCTATATTAATTTATTATAGAGTATCAGTTTTTATCATATCATAGTATAATTGATTATGTTTATATAGGTTAATTCTCTAAATTGCTTTGAATTCATTACCACTATTGCGGGTTATTTTAATTTTAAAGAAAATTTTAAGTGATGATTCATTGCATTATGAAACATTCTCTACCCACTAAATTTAATACTCTCTAAACATATTCATGCACAGGAAGAGAGTCTGACATTATCTGTAGAATCATTTACTTATTTCTATTAATCTTGTTTTGAGCACACTTTGGAAAGTAGAATCTAGGAATGTTGCAACCCAAACAAAAATATTTTATCCCCAGCAGAGGAATATTTGTCTTTGAAAGTAATACCCTATTAGTTCTCTTGGTCTTTATCCCAAAAATTTATACCCCAGAAGTAGCCAATGTGTTCATTCATATCCTTAAAAATTTATCAACAAATATTTGTGGAAAAGCTAGTGTGATTTGTCCACTGGAAAAGATTACAGTAAAATTCCATAACTCTGCCCAGCTCATCTTTGTTGTCACTTTATGTTGCCCTTAATGATCTCTTTTGGGGGATCTGTATTGAAGGCCACATTTTCATGCCTGCATCCATGCTGGAGAAAGAATGTTAGCCAAGCAGACCTGGCCTTCTTATACCAACCAGCTGTAACTTGGCCCTGACCACTGCTCAGCACGCCTGATACTTCTCCCTCATTGACTCCTTGGCTCATTGCTCTCAAAAACTGTTCCAAATCTGTTCAACTTACAAGCTTCCAAGTTTTCTTTTCAATCTCAGTTAGAGCAGTTCTCTTGTTTCACTGGGCTTACCGGGGCAATCCAGGAGTCCTTTCTTACCTTGGTTGTCTTCGTGATTTTTCCCCCTCCATTGTTTCATACAGATTCAGGAAAATAATCTACTTTCCTCTTGTCCAAAACATGGAACCATACCTTGATGACATCGTCTTGTTCCTTAGGGCCCTTAGCTAATGTTCATCCCTTTGAGTGTTTAAAATACCATCCTCCTAATTTTTCCCCCATCTGTTCATTCAATTAGGATATATTTACTGAGGGCACTGGGTCTATAAAAAAGAAAATAAATACATGATTCCTGACATTAAGGATATTAGATAATCATAGTACAGTGTAGTGAGTATTTGAAATAAGAATATCAACTAATATTTTATTGAACTCTGTATGCTAATCACTGTACTAATTATTTCTGAAACAAAGGATAGTAGAGTAATTGCAAGAAGTTCTACAGTTATATAATCTTAACCAACAGTAACTGTTTTTGTTTTTTTAAGAGGCACTGGGGATTGAACCCAGGACCTTATTCATTGGTCTCAGGAACTTAATCTGAGCTACATCTGCTCCCCAATGAGAGTTGAGTTTTTTTGTTTTTCTGTTTCTTTGTTTTTAGGTGGTACTGGGGATTGAACTCAAGTCCTTATACTTGGGAAACAAGCATTCAACCACTTGGGCTACATCTGCTCCCCAACAATGATGCTTTGAGAGGTTAAATTACTTGCTGAAGAGTATTCAACAAGAGAGTAGAAGAGTTGACTTTCAAACCTATGACTTTTTGATGCTAAGTCACACATACTTTAAGCATTACACTATATATATAATGACAGAGTGCTGTTTAAAATACTCTGGGAAAATAGGAATTTCTAATTCAGACTGGAGTATTATAAAAGTCTCCATGAAACAGGTGACATCCACATTATTTTACTGAATGATAGTTGGATATAGGTTAACAGGGGCTGAATCTTCCTCTTGTGGACATTGTATACCAAAAAGACTGCATTAAACAAAATGGCTATCAGAAGCATTCCCTGCAATTGGGAGCCAGCAGAGTTAAAAGAGAATAAGTAACAAGGTCAGATTTGTATTACTTATTTATCACTCTATCTAGAATGGGAGAAGGGTAAGGAAGAAAACCAGAAAAGAAGCAGAGACAGAAGTTAGGCAATTGTTCCAATAATCCAGGTGAGAAGTGATTAATGAAGGCTCTATAGAGCAATGACATTGACATCAAGCAGACCTGGACTGGCTTTTTGGCTGTGCCACCTACCAGCTATGTGGCCTGGGGCTAGTTTTTAACCTTTCTAATTTCCACATTCCTAAGATGGTAAATGAGGGTAATAACTCCTTCATAAGATTTATTAAAAAGGATAAATGTGATAATTCATGTAAACTGCTTAACATATTGCTTGACACATTTTAATATTCAACAAATTAGTGATATTATTGCTAAATTATATTATTACTATTATTGCTGTACTTATAAAATCAATGCCAGCAACCCACTTTGGGAGCAGGACATGGAGCATTAGTTCGCCTATTTCTCTTAGAAGTCAGGGGTAAATGTCACAGTTAAAAGAGTAAATCTGGTACATTGTGCTGCAGAGATTTCCAGACTCAATGGATGTGTAACAGATGGGAATATTAGTGACCAAACCTAAGATCTCTTTCATGTAAAAATTGCATCAAGATCTCTCCTGATGCAAGAATTTCAATTTTTGGTACCAGAGATTATCTCTCCCATAAAGACACATCGTTTACCGAAAACTTAAAGGAAGGCCCTGAGGCTTATTCCATGTTAGTGCTGTTATTTCCTAGGATTCTTATGTTACCCAGTGCTATGACAGGCAATGGTCTTCAGCATTTCAGGATGCTTCTCATAGTGAATTCAAGGTTATTTTATTTGTCAGATTATACTAGTTACGCAGGAGAAAAAACAAGGTCCAGAATTCCTACGTTTTTTTTTTCTTGTTTGTGCTACGTAGCCATTTCATGTTTGATGGAGAACTCTGCTCAATATTATGGATATTCTGAGGACAAGGCTGATGTAATATTTCCAGGTACCATGGAGGGAAAGAAAAACATGAGTCACTCATTGACTCTTCATACTTCCATCGTAAAGGGACATGCTACTCCATTTCACATAGTCACAAGGACACACCTAAATTCCAAAAGGCAGCAAAGTAAAATCCTACCATGTTCCCAGGGAGAAATCCAGATATATTTAGTAAACAGTAATAACTATTAGTGTACAAATGCCAATTACACTCTATGAGGCAGGTTGAAATTCTTTTATAAATCCCCAAAATAGAAAGATAATGTTTTTGAACTAATCCACTCCTATGGGTATAAGATGCCTTTGATTGGCATGACTCATAGAGATATGACTCAGTCCTCTAGCAGGGTCTGATATAAATGGAGACACAGAAAGAGATAGACACAGAGGAAAAGGATCCTGCAATATGAGAGAAAGGACTCCAGGTTCTCCTACTGCTGAAGAAAGGCAGAGAAATTGGAGAGGTAAGAGAGGTCCCTAAGTCTGGAACCAGTAGAACACAGAGGTACAGGAAGAGGCTTCTGAGGGCTGGCCCCATGGAGCAGCACAAGGCTGAAGGGACAGGTCCTATGTCTCATTGCCCATAGCTGAGCTCCGGGAGATGGTCGATTCTGGAAGAGAAGGCAGAGACTTTGCCAGAGATTGGCGGCGATCGTGCTTTACCACATGACAACATGCCAGGATCAACAGTAGCTGACTTTGGTAAGAAAGCATCTCTGCTGATGCCTGGATTTCGACATTTCATGGTCTGGGAACTGTAAGCTTTTACCTTAAATAAAATTTCCATTATAAAAGCCAAACCATTTCTAGTATTTTGCATCGGCAGGCTTTGGCAAACTAAGACACTCCATTACCCATAAACTTGCTCACCATGACCTTTCAATATATTCCTCAGTCTGGAAAGCATAGTGTACAATCTCTATACATTCCAATATGGACATTGCTTGCTGGGGAGGTCTTTGCCTCCACCTTTCAGTAAACATCCCAAACACCATAACACTCAGGAATCTCAGCCTTCCTAGATTGGCCCACTTCTGTTTCTCCCAGCTCAGGCTTTTTTTTTTTTTTTGCCCTACCATAGTCCAGGTTAATATATAGCAGTGGAAAAATGTTTTTAAAAGCCTTTAACTACCAAATCCCTGTTGCCAACCCACTTAGGTTCTCATGTGTTCTGAGCAACATATTCTGGATGTTTAGGCAAGTGTGCTAAACATCATCACTACCACCAGGAATAGTTATGATGGACTGTCATGAGAGTTCTCAATTGCTTTATTACATCTGTCATCTGACAGCATGCATGGGCTCTGTTATGTTGGTGATGAGGAAACAATTAATAAAGAATATTTCTATACACGGTTAGCCTAAAAGTGAAAAGTAGAACTTGGTATATAACCTGTGGTGAGAAAATATAATTACTATAAATAGCCTATCCATGATGACTACTAAGACCTTAGCTCACCTATGTATGCTTTCCATGTTAAGGCAAGAGTAATTTATTTTTAATAAATTACCAGTTTTTGTTGACAGTGACAACATATATTTTTAAGTTTAAGAGAGAGAAGTTCCTTACTTACATACTACTTGACTCCACAGGCTCATTTTTTAATCTGATGTAATCTGGCAGAATCATGTGGAGAACAATTTTGCTAAAAAAAAAAACAAAACTACTAGAACTATAAGACTAGTATACCTTGCACCAAGCCTTCTTCCACATTAGAATGTATAAAATTTTCAATGTAGATGAAACTGCAAACACAGCAAAGTCTATGGTTACTAGGTAACTTATTCATGGGAAGCTAGTTTCAGTTTATTTAGCTCTGGCCTAATTTTCATTATGAGCACACTCTGTTGACCTACATGATCTATATGACTGTGACAGAATTATCCCATATTGAAAGATCTAATAGTTTATTTAAATGGAACCTATATTCTTGGTCTAATTAGAATTGTAAGTGGTCAGCAAATAGCCACTCTGCTCTGTGAACAATCTAAATAAGTTATAGTCAGTAGGCGAATCTGCATCATCATTGTTTTTTTCCATATAGCACAGATAAGAAATCAATCCTGTCCTCACCAATTTACTGCTTTGGGGATTATGTAACTATTTTTATTAATAATTATAAATCTGTGATATGCTACCATATTCATTGGGATTTTCTAACCTTCCTGAAAACAAAACAACCAGGTTGTCAAGTCTCTTAACATTTATTACTTTCATATGCAACCTTAAGTGGCTTTAATGGGCATTTAAGAAAGTTTCACCTCATCTGTATATGGCAACTCTGACAAATTACTTCAGAACAGATGTTAATGTTTAGCACACTTAATTTTTGGATGTTCATTTGAAAAGACATCTCTTAGGCTGTAAATTATAAAACTGACAGACTGGAGAGAAGGAAAATAGCTGTATGTTTCCTATCAATTAAACACCTTTGATTTTACAGTCAATGTCTTTAGTGAAGTATTTCAGAACTGTTAAACATCGTTTGTGTCTCTTCAATTACTCTCACTAAGCATTTAAAAACTCCATGGGGAGAAATTGTGTTCTCAATGTCATTGGCTCCACAGTTCCTGATGTTAATCCCCTTACTCTTTAAAAACTATCCCTGATGACAAATACCTATTCTAAAAAGAGGAATGAGGGTTGAGATTGTTGATGTTGTATTTGGAATAGAACAATGAGTCTCAAACTTCAGCAAACATCAGAATCACCAGGGGGTATGTTAAAATACAGATTGCTGCAACGGCATCCCCAGAGTTTGTGACTCTGGATCTGAGGTGGATCCAAGAAGTTGCATTTCTGACAAGTTCCCAGGATATGCTGATGTTAATGTGGTTGATCTGCGAGCAGCAATTTGTTTAAGGTCTGTTGATATTGAACATATATATTTAGGCAATTGTTTTCCTAGTTAAGAAGTTTCCAGTAATTGAAAAAGTTCGATGCAGCCTGCAGGTTATATTACCCTATTTTTTGGAGACTTACAGCAGTTTCTAAGATATCTTAAAATAAATAAAAATGTCTATTTAATTTTTTTTTTTTTTACTCTTTCTCCAAGTATTTGATCTCAAACACTTTTGTCAAGGGTAATGAACATCTACATAGATATTTCTTTAAATATAATTAAGAAAATTCTCTTTTAGGACCGTACTATGAAAACCTTATGCCATCTCTCTTGAGTAACTGCATTGCCCACAGTCTTCTCCTTTCTCCCTCCCTTTTCTAAGCAAAATGCTCAAGGGAACACTAATCTTCTTCATTAGAGGTAGAACTCGAAATTACCCTTAAATAGGATAGTGTTATGACTGAGAACGAAGGCAGGTAGGCCTTCAACTAGAAAAAAGGCTTAAAAAACACTAGACTTATGGAAACAAATTTGGAGTATTGGTTTTGCAGGGTAGAAGTGACAAAATTTCAGACCAAATCATCATCTTGTACACATAGATGGTCAGCATTTATCAAAGGCTGCTCTAGGTGCTTTCAGGGAGCTTCAAAGTTGTTCAAAAGGTTGTTATAACCCATTGCTCTGGCCTACTTTATTTCATTTTCCCACCTAGGGCCAAGTTTACCTCAAGGGGAAAGTCATTTTTCTTACTCTAGGAATCTATTTGTAAAGGACTTTTCATAGGCATTGTAAAGGAGACATTATTAAATTGGTTGAGAGAATAAAGAAAAGAGCTTTCATGTATTTTCTGATTGAAGAGTTTGTACATATTAGGGGTTTGAGTAAGTATGAACAGGTGGAGTATAGTAAGGCTTCATTTAACCCAGATCATTTTCATTAAAGATGACAACCATCAAATAGTCAATTTCAAAATTCATTAGTGCAAGATTCTACCCACATTGGTTTATTTTTATAGCAATTGCTCATCAGTGTCATGAGTCAGAGATATGGTCCTTCAGGAAAAGGATGGAAAATTTGACTTGTCTTCCAGTATAGGAAAAGAAGGTGGATAAAATATAACAGACATGCTCATTATAGTATGGAGTATTTTTTATCAGGTATTTAAAACCAATGAAACTATTTATTGACCTCCTACCTTGTACCCAATTCTCTGCCTTTTTCATCTAAAGATCCAAATAGCATTGGTCACTTGTAAAAAATGGGAACATTGCTGGGCAACAAATAGGAGGTTGGTGACTGTATTACTTTCTGTTGCTGCATAACAAATTATCACACACCCAGCAAATTAAAGCAACACACCTTTATCATTTCATGGTATCAGTGGTCTTATATTCAGGAGTATAGGAGGCTACTATCTAGGTGTCAGCTGGGCTGCATTCTCTACTGGATGATCAACTGGAGAAAGATCTACTTCCGTTATCTCTCAGGTGGCTGGCAGAATTCATTTACTCGTGGTTGTAGGACTAAAGTCCTTGTTTACTTGCTGGCTGTCAGCCAGGGCTACCCTCAACTCTGTAAAGGTACCTGCAATTCCTTGCCACATTCTCTTCTCCATAGGCCCTCTCACAACATAGAACTTTACATTTTCAAAGCAGCAAAGGAAAATATCTCTCTCATCAGGGAGGGCCCAGTCCAGCTTTTAAGTCATGTCCCCCAGGATAGTCTCCCGTTGATGAACTCAAAATCACCTGATTTGGAACACTATATAGTCCATTGGTTAGAAGCAAGCCACAGGTCCTGCCCGTCCTCAAGGGGAGGAGATTTTACAGGACATAAATACTAGGGGATGGAGATCATAGGCCATTTTAGAATTCTGTCTATCATAGTAAATATGGGTCTCATGTTTCTCAATGGCCAGTGAATCTTTATAAAGAGGAAACAAATAATAAGTTGTCATTATTATTAGATATATTCTTACATTAAAATATGTCTGTGACCATATATTACTGTAACGATTGTGATTTAATTGTTTTGGAATAGAATTAGTGCATCAGTAGTTTTTAAAAGTCAGCAGGTGAATCTTTATTCAATCAGAGTCAAGCTAACTGCTTTCAATATTCTGAAGACAGAATGAATGAGCTAAAGGGCTTGGCCCAAAGGTACATTAGTTTGTAATGGTATTGAAAAGCCCTGAAATAAATGAGTGAGATTGCATAATAGAATAGCTATGGGTAAAAAGAGTATTGTAATTTGGGAATCATTTTTACTTCTACATTTTTTTTAGTTAGATAAAACAACCCACCATTCAAAGACCAGGGGTTGATGGTTGCTTTCTGACACAGCTGGAACCAGGGGCAGGACCACCATATTCTTTAGTTATATAAAAGGTTTAACTTAAAAAATAGTTTGCCTCCAGACATTGAAGGACAAATACTACATGACCTCAATGATATGAAATAACCAAGCTGCCCTAGATAGCAAGAGACTGAACGATAGGCTTACAGGAAATCGGAGGGTGGAGGAAGGATATGAGCCGATGTCTGCAGGGGTGCAATTTAAGACGAGAGGGTGGTAAGTATGAACACAAAGAAGAGATAAAATGGGGGCAAGGGGTTACCTTTTGTTGGGGCTTTACGGGTTTGAGGGTGGCTGGGGAGGGACGGTTGGGTAACGGTGCCCAAAAGTGGGGGGAGGGAGGGGTAGCATACGAACACAGGAGAGGGACAGGAGGTGGTGGAGAGTAAAATGCCGAGAAAATCATAACAAAATATAATAAAGAGGGTTACCGGTTTAGAATGCTCGGAGGGGAGGGTCTGAAGCAGGACGGGCTCCTGGGGAATGTCTAAATGCTCATTCTGCCAGAGTGGGTGACACCATGGGGTAGAATCCCAAGTAGTGAGAGTGGGGGTGGACCCACATCCTGGGGAGGACTGATGCCACCAAATAGAGGGAACTCTATCCCTCGAGAGAAAGGGTGGCCCCCAGGGCATTGGGGCAGTTGAGCAGGTTAGGCCCTGAACACTATTCCATCTATCTCTGGAAGTGGCTCCTCAGGAAACGGAGGTTGGCTGTCACTGTGGGCACCAAGGTGGAAGGGAAAATGGACACTAAATGTGTGGAACCAAAGTAAATGGGGGGCAAGAGAGGAGTTTCTTGAGAGTACACAAGGATGGATATAAAACATGTAATATTACACCATAACATATAGGAGATGATAGACTGATAATGTAAACCATAATGTAAAACATAGGATAACTAAAAATGTAAAGAACTGTGTATCCTAAAGTATGCACCATAATGTAAGCACAGATATTACCTTGTTAGAAAGCTAATGTCTCAGACTCTGTACATCACTTTAAGTAAATATGATGTGAATAGGGTGTAAGAGTATCGCTGTGGAAGGGAAAAGGTTTTGTGATGGATGTATGGGAGTGCTGTATATTGTATATATGCATTGCTGTGGTCTAGGACTCCTATGAAGAAATGCTGAATAATTGGGGGGGGGGGGGAAAGGATAGGATGTGGAAATTTTTTCAAGCCAACATTCTTTATCTAAGTTCTTTATTTAACTTTATCCAAGTTCTTTATCTATCCTTTAAACCCATCGCTATATGCCATTCCCTAGTAAGGGACCATGACATTATATTGGGCCTCAAATTTCGGGGAGTTCTGGATCACAGAGTGTTTCAACAATGGCAAAGGAGGAATACTGGTATGGGATACCAATGACAGGTGATATATGGCTGACAGGGAGCTATACAGAACATATGTCCAGGGTGCATGGTAATGATTGGATATACTCATGGTGGCAACAATTGGAAACCACAGCAGGGGGGGTACTGGGTTCCTGGCCAGTGGTGCTCTGTCGTGGTCCCTAGGGGAGCAGCGACAGTCTCCCAGGTACAGCGGCGGGGACCGGGAGGGAGTGAGGGTTCAACGGTGAGCCCCTGATGCTAATGACTATGCTTGTGAGCTGATAAACCTAAAATAAGAACAAGGCCTAGAGCAACATTGTGCCTGGGAATTTCCTCCTGTCAGCCTTCATGTTACTCAAATGTGGCCAGTCTCGAAGCCAAACTCAGCATGTAAATGCAATGCCTTCCCTCCAGCGTGGGACATGACACCCGGGGATGAGCCTCCCCTGGCAACGAGGGACCACTATCAAATACCAACTGATGATGCAACTGGAAAAGGACCTTATACGGAAGGTTCAATGCGGATCAGCAGAATATCCATGTCTACATAAAATACCATGACTTTAAAATGCTGTTTGACCTAAAGTAAGGGGGAAATGGAAAGGAGAAATGAGTTTATATGGCTACGAGTTTCTAAAAAAGAGTCTGGAGGCTGTCAGAAGGATTGCCCTCATGCACAACTGAGCAGAGTCAGAGAGACAGATAAAGCAGATACAACCCCCAGATAATGGTTCCTTTGAAGGCTAAAGAGACCCATGAGAGTTATGGTCATGGCCGATGGGGTTAACTATCAGGGCAGATGGCCCCTCTTTGGAAATGGTGTGTATGTGTGATGAATCTGAACTCAGATGGGATCTCCCTTCATAAGTCTTTCATGCTAATGTGCCGGAGGTGCAGTTAACGTTGGGGTTTAAGATATATTTAGGGGATTTGAATCTCTGGACCGACAATGTGATAGCCAGGTCCTGAGCCTCAACAGACTCCAGCACCTACAATCTGATTTATTGGACTTACCACACTCAGCTAAGATGGAGTTGAAGAAGGACAATCACCACACCGTGGAGCCTAGAGTGATTACAACTGAAAATGGGAGGACTGCATCCAGCATCCATGTGGAATCTGAGCCTCCTCTTGACATAGAGGTGCAATGGACACAACCAATCCAATGTCCACATAGAAGAGGTGGCATGGAATTGGGAAAAGTGGACATGGTGGACGATGGGTATGGGGAAGGGCAGGAGGAGATGAGAGATGGAGGCATCTTTGGGACATGGAGCTGCCCTGGATGGTGCCTCAGAGGTAATCACCGGACATTGTAAATATTCATAGGGCCCACTGCATGGAATGGAGGAGAGTGGGGGCCATGATGTGGACCATTGTCTATAAGGTGCAGAGGTGCCCAAAGATGTACTTACCAAATCCAATGGATGTGTCATGATGATGGAAACGAGTGTTGTTGGGGGGGGAGAGGGGGGGTGGGGGGGTGGGGATGAATGGGACCTCACATATATATTTTTAATGTAACATTATTACAAAGTCAATAAAAAAAATTAATTAAAAAAAAAAATAGTTTGCCTGCTTGTTTCCTTTATGTATGGGGTGAGAGCAAGTTAGTCATCCCTTGTTGGGGTAGGGTTGCTATGCTGTGCTGCTGAAGAGAGTGTCTGAATAGGGAGTGGTTGTAGTAACCAAGTATGGAGTGCCAGAGTCCAAGAAAGGTGATGAAGGTGCCTTTGCTGGGTGGTGTCATTAACAAGAAGAAAAATAAAATAAAAATGATTGGAACTTTGGAACACGTATATAAATATATAAATACATATATATATATTTGTGTTCTGTAGTATATATAAGAGAGAGGCAGAAATAGAGATGTAAATGTGTGTGTATGTGTGTATGTGTGTCTACTCAGTCCCCTGAAAGGTCTTCACTGACATTTCAATAAACTCACTGAAGGGCAAGACCTTAGCTCCTAAATCACATAGTTACTAAAAGGGACAGTTGTTTCCTGAAGAAATGTCTCATTCCAGGGGTAGGGCAGTAAATATATAAGAACAGTAAATATACAAGAAAGACCTCAAAGAATTCTATAAACATGTCAACACAGATGCTATGTTGAAAGTGCTCCCACTGGCTAAATCAGGTACCATTTAAGCATAAAATACATGTAAATATAAATTATGAGAACAAATGAAGACATAAATGGAGAGAAGAGAACATTTTCCTTATAGTAGAAAGTCATGCAATATATGTGAAAGGATTGATGGAATTGGAAAATCACCATTTGGCAAACATAATAGTAACTGATCTAAGCAAGAATCATCTTTGAATGCTAACAATAGTGGCTGAAATTTTGATGAGGAAAAGAAGTATATATACATAGCTTCAAGCTATCTCCATATTAACAATAACAACAATAAAAACAAACTTATAATTGCCAAAGATAAAGACTACCTTTGTGGCGGAAAATCACAGCAAACATGACCTTAATCAAGTTGTCAAATGAGCATACTCAGTATTTGTATCATGTCCAAAATAGGATTCAGTAAAATAAAGCTCAGTATGCATTATCTGAATTTAATCATAAGGAACATAACACAAACACAATTAGAGGACCTTTTTTTTTAAAAAAAATAAAAGTGTATTCTTTAAAAATGTCAAGGCCATGAAAGCCAATGGGAGAGTGTGGAATTACGTCAGATTGAAAGAGAAACATGGCCCCTAAATGCAAACGATGATGCTTTTTCCTTTGGATGTTTTCAATATACATTTTACTTCTGGATAGCTGGAAAATCTTGAATGGGGTCTGCAGATTAGATGGTATTCACATACCAGTGTTAATTTCCTGATGTTGATTCTTGAATTGTGGTTATGTCAGAGAATGCTTTGTTTTTAACGATTATACAGCAGGGATTTTGGAAGTAACCAGGCATCACGTCCTCAATTTAGTTTCAAATGGCTCAGGAATAAAAGCTATTTGCACTATTAAAATGAAAGGAAAAGGAGACTAGGACCAGTAAGAAAGAAGCTCATGAATGCCCTTATGGGAGAGGAATCGCTCTCATACTGAAGAAATTGGGGGAGAGAGTGATAACATTTAATACGTGGCTGCTACATGTTTTCCTAGGCTTTCGTTTCAAAACATAGGAAAGCAAACAGAGAAGGAAGCACTTTCTTGCTATCATAGGTGAAAGAAATCCAGGCAGAAAAGCAAAATAGAACCGCAAGATAAAAAGGAGAGAGAAAGCTCTGGCTCGGTATAGTAAGGAAAGATGAGAGATTGTTGATGCCTGAGGCAGAAAACTTTACATCAACTTCTGACATCTTATGTGGAAAGTCTGACAGATAGAAGGACAGGCAATTGCAGTTGACTGTGAATAAACTGGAAGCATCAAATAGAGAGTAGGTTAAAATAATTTCTGGAGAAGATAGAAGCTCAGTTCAATCTTAATTAATAATTAATAACAGTTGACAGTACATGAAGAGAACACATTGTTTTCCTCTACACTGATCCTTTCTTTTTTGACTATTATGGTCATATTTAATGACATTCAACACAATTAGTATTTCAGTGTCCTAGGCTCTGTGCTAGATGCTAGACGTTCTGGAAAATATAAAACAAGTTCTGAAATAAAGTAAGTTACCATATGGTGGTGAAGATTTAAAAGGAAAATAAAGATCATCAAATATTTAGTAGGAAGAGAGGTGAGAGACTATGGCAACTACCCAATATGCCTTGCTCTCTTTCCTTCAGGCTGTTTTACATACTACAAGTATTCTTCCTCCCCTCTCTTGGTCTTCCATTCACTTGACTAATGTCTATAAGTGCTTAGCAGCATAAACTCTATTTTTAAGACAAATTAAGAGATTTTAAAAGTGTTTGAGCAGGGAATTAGCATAATCAGATTTCTAGCTTGAAGCTTATTCATTAATTCAAACAATAATTGAGTGCAAGGCACACTAGACTTCACTTTTTCCATGCAGTCTTTCCTGGCAACACAAAGCCTAGACTGAATGCCTTTCGTATAGGTTTCCAACCATTTTGTAAGCACAAAGTAATTGCTAAAGTGCCTGTGCCATAGTGATACGTTTGCTTGTCCAGATGTACAACTAGTCTTAGGGCAGATAGAATGTTTACCTCTCTATTGGATCTTTGGCTTCTAACTCAATGTCTCATGCTTAAAAATATGCAATAATTATTTGATGGAAAAAAAAAAAAGAATACCTGCAGAAAATACTTACAAGCAAAAAGTTTGTAAACTCAGAGAAATATCTTCACTTGGAGAATCATTCATAGGTGAGGTGAAATTAGAACTGATTTTGAAGGGATATGATTGGAAAGGACAGAGAATGAGGGGAAGAAATTCCAGGCTGAGGTAACAGCCTTATGCAAAGACCTCTAAGAGTAAGTCGTGTTCTGAGGATGATCTAGTTTTAATAGATTAAGACTCTAGTCTAACTGGAATGTGTAATTTTTCAGGTATTGCACTAGATATTTTTAAGAATAAAAACTTGGGCTAAGTTGTAGAAGACATGAATGTATACTTAGAAGCATAAACTCTATGATGTATGTTATGAGGAGCCACTAGTACTTTTGAGCAACTAATGGGCATTTTCAGGTCTCTGATTTGGGGTTCACTCATTACTTAATACCTTTTTTCTGAGTATCTCCTCTCATTCAGTCCCCGTGTCAGATCCTAGAGATAAAGGAAAAGAACTACTACCATGAATGGTTCCTCTGATACATATGTAAAGATGGAGAGATAAAGAAAAGCTAAAAGTAGTAATATTGAAATAATCTAAGGAGAGATAATGCAGTTATTTTAATAAACATAGTATAATTTACAATAAAAATAACTGGATGGTATAGACATATGCTTTTAGTCTATGTCACATCAATTTTCCATACCTAGAGAATATCGATGTATTGGGACTAGGTGGTCTAAATACAGAATGATTTGGGGACTATCTTGATTTGTAACAGTTAAGTTTCCAATTTCCTGACCTCATGATGTTCACCTAAATTAAGCACATTTTCACAACAGATAATTAAAAGTTAGAAGTCATTTATTGTGTTTGTCAACAAAAAGTAAAGGATATATGTGGCATGTGTGAAAGCTCTTCACCCTTTATTCTTTTTTAGAATAGATTTATTCACACTCTATAAAATCCATGCAAAGTGTACAATCAGTGATTCTCAGGATAATCACAGAGTTGCTCATTCATCACCACAATCAATTTGAGAACGTTCTCCTTGCTCCCAAAAGAAAGATCTCATACCCCTTATACTCCTCTATTATTGACACTTAGCATTGGTATGGCACCTTTATTACAATTGGTGAAAGCAATATTCCTTTGTCCTTGGTTCTAGAGGGGGGAGAAGTTTGCTGTCCTGGCTTCCTTCTTTCTGTAGGGATGCACTCTTTGGTGGAGGAGTTGTTAATGGCTTCTTCGGAACGATGACATCTAAGCAAGCACCAACATCTCTAAAGCTGTGCTAGCGAGCAGGAGGCTTAGGGCTGGGTCTCAGATAAGCCTATTATAGGAATGCTGTAATGCTATACCTGATAGTCCTGGTTTGTAACCAGAGGGCTCAGACATTTAAAAGTATGGTGGGATTAACTTTCACCATTTCTTTTCTCCAAAGGTTGTGGCATCAAAGCAGAGCTTAAACTTCACTGGACTATTAAGCTTCTACCAAAGAAATGGGCATGTGTGGTGGGGGGGGGGGGGGAGAGTTCCTATGGGGACAGATTAATTATTATTGATACGACTGTCTTAATAGAAACAAATTAACTTACTTAGGGAATCACATTTAATATATTAGTTTAGAATGTTTTTCTGGCTTCTTGGATTTGCTGACCATATAAAGAAACCTTTGAGTGGTGAGTGGGGCTTATGGGAATCCCTTATATTTTTTTAATGTAACTGAGTATCTTTTTTATGTATATTTTTTATGTAATCTAAGTATTTTTAATGTAATCTAAGTATCTTTTAAAAACAAATTAAAAGTATATTTAAAAAAAGAAAGCTTTTGATCCATAGAATATTTTGACTCAAACATATTCACAGTCCTATCTAAAATTTACTACCATTTTCAAGGAGAGATAACCATACCAGTATTCTGACCATAAAATGTATCAGGGCTTTATATTTGTTTTTTGTTTTTCTTAAATAAATCCTGACTCTTAAAAGTGGCTTATAAAACATGGGCTTTAAGAAATATTTTTCATATCTATGAGAGGGCAAATCTGGCTCCAGATTGGCGGCTATTGGAATTATAGACATAATGACTAGAAGAAGATAATGAGCTTCTGGGGCAATCTTATTGCTCTTCTTCCCTATTGAAATGAGGATGAATCTTGCAGTGTCAAAGGAAAAGTAAGCCTTTTTTTTCATTCCTTCATAGATCCAGGGGACAGGAATTACCTTTGTGTCTCCAAAAGTAAGCTCTTCCACCTTGGCATGCTTCCATTGTCACTAATGTCAGCTTAAAATCAAGTTCTTAGTATTTCTCAAGCATTAGTACAACAGTTGCAGTAGAATATTATTAATGCCAATATTGAAAAACAGGTTTATTTTTAAAATATAATAAACAAATACAGTATCATTACATTCTAGGCAATTTTGCAATTTTAAAGGTGATAGGAGTTAATTTTCAATCTTGTGTTAGTTTGTGTTTTGTGGCCAAAATAAAGCAAAAAATCATAAGAATCATTAGAATTATGGGGACTACTAGTTAAAATAATAGTAAATTGAATAACAGATTATACAATGTGTATTTGAATGCTAGTTACACCTTTATTCATAGTGTTTTAGTAATTTTTAAAGGGCTTTGTAATAAATAAAATGTCTTCAAAAACAAACTCAATTTTCTATAAAATAATTTATTGTTATACATACTCTGTAAAGTTTTAAATCACAAGGTACATTTGCTGATTTCCAGCTATGGGCCATGCACTGATCTCAATACTTTATGCATAATAACTCATTTAATTCTTACAGCAACCCTATAAGTTAGGTACTATTATTATCTTAATTTATAGATGATAAAAGGAAATGGAGGCATGATGATGTGAAATATCTTGCCCAAGGTCATACACCTAACATGTGTCAGAGTTGGGATTTGAATCCTAGCAGTCTGGTATTAAAACCTGTGTTCTTAACCCCTGTGCCATGTGCATTTTGTTGCCCTGAGCTTAGAATCAGTGGGGATGATGATTGTCAGTCAGTGTGAGCTGCCAGAAGCCAGTGGCCAAGTGGCAGAGAATGCAGGAGTATCAGCTGTTGAGGAGCTCAGATGCTTCTACTCCTTTCTAGTGCAATGGAGTAGAAATGGGAGAGAGGAAGCTGAATGTAGATCTAAGAAGCCCCTGTCTCACTCAAGTTACATTATCAGAAAAAAATAATCGAACAGAATTTAATGAAATTGGCGAAGAAACACGTTCATTTATATTGCGATCAAACTATATTTTCTAATACAATGTGATGAAATGAACCCTTTTTTTCCTGTTGGAGAACATCCTTAAGTCACGTTCCTTGTAAAAGATGTTGGATTGTTGACTTGGTGGCTCAGTGTGGCAAAATATGTGGTGGTGCGAGTCACATATTTTTTGCGAGTCAATAAAGAATTTTAAAGGGCTGGTAATACAAAGTAGGTGGTATTTCTCCTTTTAACTTTAAACTTGTAATTATTCTCAGAGTCATCTGAAATTAACTTTTATTTATTTTTTTGTTGCTCCAATCTCTACTGGCCTTGCATGGTCTGCTGAAAACTCCTTACCCCGAGGGCTTGCATTCAGCAGGAATTCACCTCTACACCTGACAGATTTTCTAATGTTAGTGTCTCTCTTGTTATTAATTATATTGAATATGACCCCTGCTTATGACACTGCTTTTGTCCTTAGCCTACCCACAGATAGTTCTCTTACTTCTTTTCATGAATTTTGATGGCTCAGAAATTTAGAACATAAGGACAGATGCCAGTGGATGAGGAGTATATCAAGTACTTTTCTATCTGCTCATCAAGGCGGGGCCACAAATCTCACCCCTTCCTTGAATGTGACTATTGATGTTACTGTGACTAGAAATACCATCTCAGAGCTATCACGTTCAATGGCCAAGGACTGACTTTGATGCTAAAAGATTTGCCTTATTCTTGAACATTCAGAGAAGCATGAATCCTTATTGCTGCATGGGATATGGGAAGTATCTAAAACCATTCCCTCCTTTCAGTGTTGAGAAAGCCAAGGCCAGAGCACTTAAGTCTTCCAAGGTCAAAGAGACTTTTCAGAGAAGAAGGAAGAATGGAAATCTAAGATAAATGGGTGTGAAAAATTTAGGCCACTCCTGAAGAACAGATGAGTTTGCTGCCCTATCTCCATAATATGCTACTCCTCTTTCTAGCTATTGTGTACAGAATGCCTAAATGTGTTAAGCTTAAAGTACTGGACATAATTAACATTTAATTTTCATAACTATTTACGAAGGAGGTAATATTTTCCTTTACAGATAAGGAAATTGTTACACAGAGAGGTTAAGTAACTCATGCACGTTTTCACAGGTATTGAGTGGCAGAAATAAGATGATCTTTAGCTATTTTAGCTCTGAGTATATACTATTAACTACTGAAATCTTTAGAATTTCAGCAGCTAATAGTATGATGAGCAGTTAGTTCTTCTGACTGCTCCTCTCTGTTTAGTTTCTTCTTTGAGAAAGGCTTTGGCTCTTAGCTCTAGGTAGCTGGAGTATACCTGTGTCTTAGCACAAATGGAGCATTTTCAGAGACTATAAGGTATGTGTGGAAAGGGAACACACTAAACATTTTCTTTATCTAGCACTATATGGTTGCATTGATGTTCAGAATAACTGAGTATGAGACATGGTCACCACTATTTGATAGATTATGATTTACTTGGCAAACCACACATACATACAAGACACAAGTAACAGATAATACTTAGAAGTCATCATCACAAGATGACAACTGAAAACTGCAGGCATGGGCAGTATTGTTCATTTATTCAGCAAAGCATTTATTCAGCAGGTATTATGCACCAGGATAAATTCTTGACATTAGGCTACTGCTGTGAACAAAATGACAAGAGATTTTTTTCTCCTGATGGAGCCTGTATGCCAGTGGGAGAAAACACTCAATGAACACAAACAACAGCAAAACAACAAAAGGTATTAAATAGGTAAAATTTTTTTGTTAGATGGTCCTAGTACTAGGTTGAATAAAAATAAAAAGGGGAATTGGGATTTGAGAGGACTTGAGGAGTTAGTGGTTGCCATTTACATAGTGTAGTTGAACAAATCTATTTTCAAAAGCTGATATTCAAGCAGATATTTGAGATTTAAAATGCAGATATTTGGGGTAAAAAAGGAACACATGGGAGAGGCTGTAACTCCCTGGTTGAGCGCTTATTACACATGTATGAGGTTCTGCGTTTAATCTCTGGTACCTCCTTAAAAAAATAAAAATAAAATAAAATAAACAGAAAAAAGGGAACAAGTAACTATAAATATTCCTAATGAAAGGAACTTTGAAGGAATATAAAGGAGCCCGGTGTGGATGGAGTAGAGTGAGGGGAAGAGTAGTTGGAGATAAAATAAGAGCAGTAACAGATGGCCAGATCAGGTAGAGCTCTGTTGGACTTTTATTCTAAGACAAATGGACCCTTAGAGAATTTTAAGAAGAGGAATGACATGAATTGATTTACATTTTTCAAAGGATCATTCTGATTTCTGCACTAAGACATCTACTGAGTTAGAGGGGCTCTGAAACAGCCAGGAGACTGTTATAATGATCCAAGTGAGAAATCATGACCACCTGCACTAGGGCAGGAACAGTAGAGGAAGTAAGATGTTGTAAACCGGAAGTAAGATGTGGTAAACCTCTTAATATCTTTTGATAGTGGAAACAAGAAAATTCCCTGACAAATTGCTTATGGGACCTAAGAGAAAGCGAACAATCGATGATGGATTCAAAAAAATTTTGTTTTTGAACAACTGTAAGAATTGATTTGCCATGAGATGGAAATTTTTTCTTATGGTACATGGCTTTTGGGGAAATATTATGTTTCTTTTTTGTAGGTAATGTTTTTGTTTTTGTTTTTAGAGATTTATTTATTATTTATTTATTTCTCTCCCCGCCCCCCCCCCCCCACAACCTGGTTGTCTGTTCTCTGTGTCTATTTGCTGCGTCTTGTTTCTTTGTCTGCTTCTGTTGTTGTCAGCGGCATGGGAATCTGTGTTTCTTTTTGTTGTGTCATCTTGTGTCAGCTCTCCGTGTGTGCCGCACCATTCCTGGGCAGGCTGCACTTTCTTTCGCGCTGGGTGGCTCTCCTTATGGGGCGCACTCCTTGCGCATGGAGCTCCCCTACATGGGGAAACCCCTGCGTGGCAGGGCACTCTTTGAGCTCATCAGGACTGCGCATGTGCCAGTTGCACACGGGTCAAGGAGGCCCGGGGTTTGAACCCCGGACTTCCCATGTGGTAAACGAACGCCCTAACCACTGAGCCAAGTCCGCCGCCGGTAGGTAATGTTTGAGATGAATATTAGTTATCCAACCTGAGATGGCAAGTAGACAGATGGATATATGAGTGAGAGAGAGATAGAGAGTGAGAGAGAGGTCTAGGTTGGGATAAAAGCCACTTTGGGATGATTTTTTTCTTTTCTTTCTTTCTTTTTTCTTTTTATATAGATGATATTTAAAGCCCTGAAGGCTATGGGAAATTATCAAAGGAATGAGTATTAATAGAGAAGAAAAGAAGACAAAGACCCAGCCTAGGGCATGCTGATATGAAGTGTTGGGGAAAAGAGTAGAAATACGCAGAAGAATCTGAAAATGAAAAATTGGTAACATCCCAAATACAGTTGCTCCTTATTATGTACAGATTTTGTATTTGTGGATTTGCCTACTCACAATTTATTTGGAACCCCAAAATCCATACTACAGGGCTTTCAGGATCATTTTCATACACACACAGAGTTGCAAAAAAATTACTACCCAACGTGCATGTTCTCAGCTGAGGCCACTCAAAGTACCTATGTCTTCTTGGTCAATTCCCGTACTGTAAACAAGTACCATTTTTGCAATATATTAGTGGTATGTCTTGAATTTTTGTGTTTTTGTTCGTCATTTCACTGGTTAAAATGGCCCCGAAGCATAGTGCTGCAGTGCTGTCTAGTGGTCGTAAGTACAAAGAGGCTGTGATGCATCCTTTCTAGAAAATACATGTGTTAGATAAACTTTTTGCAAGTTTGAATTACAGTGTCCTTGATCATAAGTTCAATATTCTTGAACTAGAAATTAAATAAAGTGCCTTTAAACATAAAACACATGTATTGTTAGGTTGATGAAAATGTCATGACCAGGGAAGCGGACTTGGCCCAGTGGTAGGGCGTCTGTCTACCACATGGGAGGTCCGCGGTTCAAATCCCGGGCCTCCTTGACCCGTGTGGAGCTGGCCCATGTGCAGTGCTGATGCATGCAAGGATGCCGTGCCACGTAGGGGTGTCCCCCATGCAGGGGAAACCCATGCACAAGGAGTGCACCCATAAGGAGAGCTGCCCAGCAAGAAAAAAAGTGCAACCTGCCTAAGAATGGCACTGTCCACATGGAGAGCTGACACAACAACAAGATGACACAACAAAAAGAAACACAGATTCCCGTGCCACTGACAACAGAAGTGGACAAAGAAGAAGATGCAGCATGTAGACACAGAGAACATACAACTGGCTTGTGAGGGAAAGGGAGAGAAATAAATAAATAAATCTTAAAAAAATAAAAGTCATGACCAGAGATTTGTAGGAACCTAACTCTGCATTTCCTCTAGTAGGAGGTTCAGTATTCCCTAATTCAATGTTTGCACCAACTTTGTGGAATGTTACTATCACAAATAAATTGACTGCCTATTAAGTTCGTAAAAGTAAAGAACTAAAAAATATAAACTAGGAAGGAGGAATCAACAATGTGGAATTCTGCTGAATGGTCAAAGGAAGATGAAGACAGAGCATTAACCACTGAATTTAGCAACATGAAGGCTACTGGTGACATTTACAGAACAGTTTCTGGAAAAGGTGAGGGTTCAAGCTAAACTGGAATGTACTACAGAGAATGGGAAGGGGAAATGGAAAAAAGTAAGTATAGTAACTCTGGAGGAGTTTTATAGCAAAGGGGAGCAGGGAATTGAGGCCCAGCTGTTAGGTGACTTTTTCTTTAAAATCCAAGACGTGTGTATGATGAAGGTCACTATCTACTTGTATGAAAGTTGAAGAGTGAGAAAAAGAGATTGAACCTTAAAGAAATGGTTGTACTTTATAAGTGATAGAGGTATTGAAGCTAGAGTGTAAGAAGCAATCAAAGAAGAGATTTCATAGAAGTATGAGGATAAGAAGAACAGTCCACTTATTTCTCTATTCTTTGTATTGATTTTGGAAGAATTATGTTTTATTCTGAATATAGTTGTTTTCTGGAGGGGACAGGGCAAAATCTCATCTCTGCAGGGGTGGTGTGTTTGAGGAAAACTGCATGCTAGTGACTCTGAGAGAAATAACTTGAGGAATGCCAGCTGGCCAATCAGACACAGTCCAGTGGGGTGGAGCTATTTTGATGAATTCATTATAGCCCAACTGTCAGAATTTGGCTGATGTTAATGAAACTCACAGAAAATACAATTTTTTTAAAATTTCGTGGTTTTTTTCTTTATTTTTAAAGATTTAGATTATAGAAAAGTTACACTGAAAATATAGGGGATTCCCATATACCCCACTCCCCTTATATTTTCTCCTATTAATAACATCGTTAATTAGTGTGATACATTTGTTACAAATGATGAACAAACATTGAAGTACAGCTAATACAAATTTATTTAAATTAGGCACATATTCCTCTGGTTAGTGCTGGAAGCATTACCGTGTTTTATCTCAGTCCCTTTTTTGAGTCTACGTTCTTGCTCATCTCACATTCTTCAAGTACTTTGAATACAGTTAAATGTAATTATTTCAATATGTGTTTCTATAGTTACAGTCAAGTCCAGTCATTTCTCCTTTAGAGCATTTTTAGGTCACCTTTATTAGATTACTTGTGCACCTAATATGTCACTTCAATCAAATGATTTAGATGAATGTGTTTCTTCTGCATTCTGAAGCTCTCTAATTTATCACAGGGCCCACTGTTACTTCAGTACTGGAAGAAGTGTGCATATATTTCAGACTCTGCTCAAGGGTAGTGGTTGGGGCTGTCTTCAAAGCTATGATCATTTTGGAGGTCTGTCATCTCAGGGGCAGGCAGGACCTTCAGACTAACCAAGGACTGATAAATTCCATCTTTCTAGAATTTGCTTTCATGTGTCAAGGGCAGACATTTATGCATGTGTTCCTGGGAAAGTAGTACTAAATAACATCTACTGGATGAAAGTTGGCCAAGATTTAGCATGTCATCTGTCAGTTTAGTATTATGTTTGGTTACTAGTAATATGAGAAAAGTGAGCTTAGCAAAATAAAGCAAAAAGTCCAAGATATTCAATGTAGGGTAAATGAGGTTACTCCATTATGTTGTAACACCCTGGAATATCTACTCTGCTGCTCCATCATTCTTCATGAGATTTTCATCCTCAAAGCCATCTCATTGTCATTGGTAGTTACTGCAGCTCTGTCATGGCCCCATGAAAGGCAGAAGGACCATCAAATCCAGCCAGCTGCATTTGGCTCCTCAAAAAGAGTTTTGTAGAAGCCTTACTCAAAATTTCTGCTCATATTTCATTGGGTAGAACTTGTTTTAATAGTTACTCTTTCCTGCTAAAAAAAGCTCAAAAACATAGGGTTTTGTAGCTGCATGCAATGCCATCCCCAATAAAATATGGATTTTGTTGTTATGGAAAAAGGGAAGATTGATTTGGGATGCACCTGGACTGTGGGAACTCCAGGGGAGTATTTTTCATAAATCTTATGCTCTACTTGTGTATTAATACCTGTGTCTTCATTCAGTTTGTTATGCTTGAGATTTTATTTTACCTAATATTCCAGATTGGTTCCTGCTATTGTTATATTTTACTATATTTTTAAGAATGCTGCTCCCAGTTTTGACAGGTGACCCATGGACACATTGTTTGCATATAGTTAATTTTCTCTTTGATTGTTTTGTCAATTATTTTTCCAGGCCTATTCTGTTAATGGCTGTCCTTCTCAACTTATATTGTGCTTTTGGCAAAGTAAATCATTTATTTCTTATGTAATCTTCCATACAGTGATTTTTATCTCATTGTGCTAAAGATGATTACTACACTAAATTCATTGATTTTGTATAATCTATCTTCCCAAAGCTCAAATGAGTTATAAAGTTTTAACAATTATGATTATTAATTTGGCCCTTCAAGGTTTGTTTCCTTTACTACCTTTTATCCAAAACTCAAGAAGATAAAATTATTTCTACTCACAAGATCCTCAAAATACTAATGATACTTTCTTTTCTAATTTTCCTGTTTCATAAAATTTTATGGTCAAGGTGTTAGCAATCTATGAGTATGTGATTTCTTTGGCTTTCTATTATGTTAACTACAAATAACTAGCATTTTTTAAATCCACACCTCTATAGGAACTTAAAATCTAGCTTTAGGCAAAAGTTTTTTCTAATTAATAATGTGTAGTTATTAAAACCCTCTCTGGATCAAAACAGTGTTACTCCATGGAAGTTCAAGCATGGATGATAACCATAATGATTTAATGACAGAACATGCAAACAAATAAACACAATGCTGTATGTATAGTGAGTGCTATGATAGGAGCATTAACTATAAAAGCAGCTCAAAGCTGGAGCTGAACTCGGTTCAGAAGAATCAGTACAATTCATTCTCTCTCAGAATCATCCTAGGAGATGAAAAAAAGACAGGGCCAAGTCTCAACTCCTAGAAATCTAGAGATTCCTCTGATGATTGAAAAGGAACAGATATGTGAGCAAAAACATTGAATTAAAGCAAGAGTTACTGGAACTGAAGCTTGAGAGTGGGTAGGGGTGTTCCTAGGAGAGAGGCCATTAGACAAATAAAATATCAGGTTTGATCATGACTGGAGACAATAAATGCTTCAGTGTGGTAGAAATCACAGGGAACAGCAGGGCTGATAGGAGCCTCTTTTAGAAGTGGGCAGTGTTTGAGTCACTTGTCTATTGCCACTCATGAGAGTTTGAAATTGCCTGATAGCTCAGCATTTCTCAAATTGTGCTTATAGACATTTATTCCTTCCCTCTTTCATCCAGATTTCATCAGAAATTAGGTTTGGAAATTGCTGCATGCTAATTCACAGTCTTAGATATTCAAAATGCCTATAATCTCAAAACACAGTGAGAGGCTTGTAATGAAAACATTATATCCACAATTTCTTCAGCTTGTTTTTCCAAGGAACTCTTTTTCCTTCCCCATTCCCATTCTGAATTTCAGCTGTGATTCTATGGAACACAGTATGGAAGATAGTATTATGGGCTATGTAGAAAGTTTTGGGAAAGTCATCAAATCAATGTTATTTGTGTGTTTCAAAAATCCATTTTTATAGTCATATTAAGTTGGAAACTTGGCCAGACTGGAGGTCTGAAACCAATTATCAGGCTATGTACCATTTCAAAAGGGGATTATGATTTCCTGAGCAAAATAATGTAAGTAGAGGAAAAGAGAAGAGAATAGATTTGAGAGATATTTAAAAGGAGGATGAGTAGATTTATAGATAAAGAAATAGGAAAAAGTTATTTTGTGAACAGGTAATAAAGTCCTGATTGCTAGAGAAGTGAATAGAAATTATTTACATGGGAATGCTTATATGTACAAAGGAAATAATTAGAGTCTTAGGCAAGATGCTTTATTTTTGAAATGGAGAAAGTCGAATACCATTTAGTAGTGCTTAATATCTCCTGACATGAAATAGTGGAAATATAAAGCAAATATTTAGCTTGAAATGAGAGCATTTGATTACAATAAAATTCAGTAAGGAAAGTATGATTTTTGACATGAATGTGTTTTATAAATGTCTCAGGAACGTATGTATTTTTTCAGTGGCCAGGATGAGATTGGGAAAATCATGTAAACTGTCAGCCTTAACAAAACAAATGTGGCTGAAACATGAATTCAGTAAGAAAATGCCAACAATGCACTGAGAACCAGAAGATGATGGTTTGATACACTTCTGAAGCATGTTTGGTAGAGAACTGAGACAAGCCTTTATTGGTTACTTCTATTTTTAACTTAGTGGACTACAAATTAGTCCAAAATTGCAGTATTTGAAGGAAGAAGGATTCATAAATCTTAAAATTTTTTCTTGGTTACTCTCCCATTTCTTTATTTCGTTTCTTTTTTCCAACATCTAATTCCCTCAGTCTGAGTGCCATTATTAAAACTTTCCCATTAATCTTGATGACAATAAGGTATTTCTATCACAATAATGGGCTTAGAATTTTGGAGATGAAAGATTACTAGTAAAAATACATTTCATAATTTTTATGAGGCAAATAATAAAGTAAAGCTAAATCATGAGTATATAGTGAGCATATCTTTTAGTGATACTTATATTCAGTATGGACTGCAGTAGTATTTATATGTCACAATTTACACAATATAAGATGAATAAATCAATATTTCCACTCCAAATATTGCAAGAATATCATAAACCTTAAACT
The DNA here is from genome assembly GCF_030445035.2 of Dasypus novemcinctus. NCBI lineage: Eukaryota > Metazoa > Chordata > Mammalia > Cingulata > Dasypodidae > Dasypus > Dasypus novemcinctus. The sequence goes on along the minus strand of NC_080683.1, from coordinate 39,558,049 downwards.
AAAAAAATTTAGATTAATATCTACCCTATTTAAATATAAATTACCTAAATTCATCAAATGTAAGAAACTTAAACACTCAAACATTGAATACATTTAATTGGAATGAATTCTAATATGAATATATTTGATTACCTAATGAATACAAGGTAATAGGTAGCAATGTGTATGCAATCCTGAGTATTCTATTCTATTTATCTTTTCTTGATTTTCTATTGATCAGGAGAAACAGACAGTTCTTCTCTAAAGAAATATAGGCCCATCTGCTTCTCACTTTTTCTTTATGCTATAAAGTTTTAACAAATACTCAGATCATTTGAAAAGCTGATCTAAAATAACTTTTATTTATAAAATTGGCAATGAAGAAGCCACCTAAAAATCCTTATCTTCATTATTTTTGTTAAAATATCTGTTATTACATTACCAATTTGTTTCTCTTCCAGCTGAAATTAATATTGGCTTAAGAGCTTTTCACCATCATAAATTAATAAAAAGTAGCATATAAGAGGGAAAATAATATATTCCGGGTCAATACATTGTTAAATTTCATTAACCAACAAGGATTCCTTTGTTATGGCCTGAAACTCATTGCCCCCAAATAAAAGTCACTATTGCTAATAAACAGATTTCATATATGCCATAGTAATAAAGGCAACGTATTTTATATATAGGTATTCTTTTACTTTTTCTTGAACAACTAATTGTCCAGGGTAAAAAGTAGTATCTCCTAATGAGAAGAATTTAGATTAATTTGATGTTGAGGAATTATGCTGTCAAAAAACTAAATTTTCAAATATTAATTTAAAATATCCTTAAGAGTTTTAGTTAAATGGGTTCAAAAGGATAATTATAAATTATATTAAGTAGATTTATTGTTGGTGTAGTTATTGCTTTATGTTAATGATAAAACTGTAGCATCGATATAAAGATAGTAGGTACCAGAAGGTATAGGAAGGGATGAATGGGTGAATGCAGGGCAATTTGGGGGGTGAGATTCTTCTGTATGATACTGCAATGATGGACACATGACATTATGCATTTGTCAAGGCCTATGGATCTGTACAACACAAAGTGTAAATCATAACATAAACTATAGGATTTGGTTAGTAGCAATGGTTCAATATTGGTTCATCAATTATAACAAAGGTACTACACTAATCTAAGATGTTAATAATAAAGGAAACAATTTGTGGGGGTTTGTGTGTATGGGGGGGGGTTATATCAGAATTCCCTATATTTTCAAGTGTAATTTTTCTGTAAATGTAAACTAAAACTTCTCTAAAAATAAAGTTCTTTGTTACAAAAAAATACAGTATTTTGATTCCTGATATTGTCTTTGCTTGTCAACTTCTCAGTTTACAGTATTTTCTCATATTACTTCAATTTAGGATTAGAGGACTGTGGGAGAGGCTTTGGAGAACTATCTATAAAAAAATGAGATTTTAATGATTCTCTTTTTAGTTCCACGAAAATAACAGAAAATTAAGTAACCAGCACCTTACCTACCCCACCAACTAAATTAAGGGCCAAATGTACTATATGCAGATTAAAACCTTCCAAGGTCCATAGTTTCAGGGACAGTGGGGACAGTGTTGGCAAAAATATATTTCAAGGTAAGAATCTGTGAGGACTGGTCACTGTTATCAATAGTTCTTGGGGAAGGTTTTCTGCCTAGTTCAATGATTTGATTCCTTTTCTGTATTAGAGGAAGGAGTAAGAGACATGCAGTGCAGAACATGTATGTGTATGGGTCATGAAGAGAAAATAATAGGGATTCAATGGAGTTGTGTGGGAGTGGGGGAAACCAAAGTCTGAATCACAAGCAGAATATTCCTGCAGTTTTTCCATAAATGGAAAGTTTTGCATTCTAAAATCGATCCAGAATTTTCAGTGTCTCTGTGCTCTGTATGTCTGTATATGAAATGGGTAGATCTCCTGGTCATTAAACTTCCTAATCTCACTAGGTAGTGAGTGTATTTGTCTTGGTTGTAAGATATTCCCAGATGTATTGGGAAAGGAAAAATATGGCAGCTGGCTTTTTAAATAAAATAAATCAGTTCACAAATGAATGTGCCAATTTTGGGGTTATAAAATACACTAATATATTTCCAGGTAGGGCTTTGCCAGAGCACATAGCTCATCATGTTTGGTCTTGTAGTAGATAAGGCAAATGGGACACTCTCAAGTTGCTACTATGGTGGGCACTTTGTCCTAATATTAAGGAATAGCTCCTCCCATGAAGCTACACATACATTAGACATTTTGTAAAAAATGAGATTGGAAATACTATTTTTTCTTGATATATTATCATTAAATTATATAAAACTTGGAGGGAAATATATATAATATTTTACCAACTCAGTAGAGGTACATTCCTTATTTGATGTTTTTACCATGTTTTAAATTGTCAATTTTACTAGAATTGAAACATTGCTTTCTTTTCTGTTGGATGTGAAAGACTGCTGCTAGAAAATGCTGTAATGTTGTTTTGGAAAAGAAAGGAGAGTATGTCTCTCTGGTTTTCACACGGCATTCAAATGATGATACTGTTTTAGGAGGAGGCAGTTTGGGTCCGCCAGACTTTTCAATAACCTGTAAAGCCCCACTGGGCAATCATTCCCTACATCTGGAGACAACAGAAACTATTTCTTCTGGTCTTAGACGGTGCCTTCTGGTATCTGTGCATACAGATGGAATGGAGATCCTGTCACCCTAAAAAATCCTTCTCTCCCTGTATTTCAATCTCTTTGATACATATTTCTTTTCTTGAATTTATTCCTATAACCCCATGGGCTTGGAAAGATGAGCTAGGATTGAATTTCTTAAGGTCCAGAACATAAAAATCACAGTAAAGTCAAAGCTAATTACATTCCATTCTACTTATTCATATACTTGCATTTATTGATGCTTTAAAACATTAGTTTTTGACCTTTAAGATGAAACTTCAGCAAGAAGCATACAAATATATTGTAAACATTAAAGTATTACCTAGTGCTTGTATTCTTTACATAAATTGTATATTACCAGAAATTTATTTTATTGTGGCAAAGGTTGAAATTAAAATGTCCCAAATTATTTTACAAATAACAAGATATAGTGCAATGATTATAATATAATGAATGCTATTAAAATACATTTTTTAAGAAAACAACCCTCATTCTTTGTAAGGCAATTTAAATTTCTAGGGACAGTGGAGAATGTTGAAAGATAGTCCTTTAATAGAAGAGTACATAACACCATATCTTTTGCAGGAGAAGTATATTGTGAAATATAAATTAATGTATCTCATTTTAAAAGGCTTATTTTAATAATTACAACAAATTTTTGTTTTTTATAGAGAAAAAGAGAAATGCCTGAATTGAATAATGACATAATAGTAGTAAAATTCTAGTTCATCAACTTTTATAAAAACTGAACAGTGTTGTTAATATCTTTTGACAGTTGAGGAATCTAAGATTCACAGAACCTTGGTTCCTCATAGTCACATGGCTTGAGCATTAAATGAAAGTTCAGATACTCTCATGTGTCAGTAATAATACTTCCTGACTGTTTCCCATTCTTAAAGTCTGATAGAGTTGCCTTTTGACAATCTTACTAAATTATTGTACTACTTTTCTAATTCTTTCTCTGTGACATTTTTACTGCTTCCAAGTTTCAGGATACATAGTATTTAAGCATCTGTGTGATTTCCCCAACTTTGAAAATATCTTTATATAGTATTGATAATGTTACTTTTAGCAAAATATTAATTTTATTGATTCTGAATTTTAACCTATTTTAATAGAGTTTTTGGCAGTATATAGTATCTATGGCATTACAATAATACTCAAAACACTTTACCAAAGTTCATTTATTTCTATACTCTTATTATACAGAAATAAAACTTCCCTATTTGCAGAAAAAGAAATCTTCTAAGGAGCTTTGTTTTAAATTGTTTCTTTAATCAATATAATATTATGATAGGTTTAATTATGTACCCTAGGAGAAAAATGTTCTAATCTTAATTCATTCTTGAGGATATAAATTCACTATAAACAGGGCTTTTGACGTTGTTACTTTTAGTTAAGTTCTGGCCAATTGAATGAGGTTGTACTTTAAGCCAGACTACTAGATTCCTTTATAAAAAGAATGAAATTCAGACATGAGTGAGAAAGTCATAGAAAGAAGCCAGAAGTCAGTGGAACCAGAAGAGAAGGAAGATATCTCCATATGCATTGTCATGTGACAGAAGAGCCAAGGAACGAGGACCACTAGCAGCCAGTCCCAGAATGCCAAGGTCTTTGGAGAGAAAGTATTATCTTGCTGATTCCTTGACTTTGGATTTATTCTAGGCCCAAAGCTGTGAGCCACAGTTGTTTAAGACAACCCATTGTATGGGTTGATATGAAGATATTTATCAAGATAAATGTGGTTGACAAATGGAGTAGGTCTGGATTTCCTTGTGACTTGTTCTTGTCTTCCTTCTATTTTCTGCACTCCACACTTTCTAGAGCACTTCAAAGTACATTTTGAGTTGAAACTATGATGGGCTAAAGGAATGGCCTTGTCAACTGTAGCCACTCCTGGGCCCTGTCAACACATAGGTAACAGAAAATATCCATACAGGAAGGGCATTAGATAATCCAGTGAGTACTTCAGTTTTAATAGTAGTTTCTTGGCAAGACAAGCATGAGTATTAGAATCTCTGTGACAGCTTTAGAACCAACCTCATCACTTCTCCTGACTTCAGTTTCTGACAGAGCCTTGAGCAGCTGTGAAAAACAGAAAGCAGGTGAGTATTAAGAAATTGCCAAGGTAGGTCTCAGAGATGTGAAGCTTATTTGGAAGTCAATGGTGTCCTACATTTAGACAACTTACAGAAAAATATAAGCCTACAGGTTATAAAGGTCACATAGAAAATATAAGAGATTCTTCTATACCCAACCCCCCCTTCCATTATCCACTATTAATAACATTTTACATGTATGTGGTAGATTTGTTATAACTGATTTAAAAATACTGAAACATTGCTACTAACTATAGTCAATGGTTTACATTATGGTTTACATTTTGCATCATACACATATATAGGTTTTGAAAAAATTTAAAATGGCCTGTATTCATCATTGCAAGAACATGCAGAACAATTTCAATGGCCTAAAATGCCCTATGTTCTATTTATTCTATTCTTCCCTCACTGTCCCCTCAGAATCTATGGTAACCATTGTGTCAATTTTTGAAGAATAAGGTTCATAGTTACATGCAATAATATTAAGGACTTAACATATTGGTCTGTTTTCTTTTATTAGGTAATGCCTGTGTTCTTGGTAGATTCGTGCCCTACTAATTGAGAACATAGCATGACTCTCCAGAATGGGAATTTAATGTTTTCTTGTTTATTGTGTAGGTCTTCATCTACTGAGATAACACACTATGTCAAGATGAACACTTTCTTCTTCCATAGAAGCACGCCCCAGGTGTCCCCTCTCCTACCTAACTCCCACCCCTGACACTCTGTACCAGTAACCCTCTCCTGCTATATTTGCCAAAAGAACATTCTCACCATTGTGGTTTTAACCAAAGACCTACAAATCTCCAAAGTTTACCTCTTCTTTCCTCCAGCCCTTGCTCCAGTTCCATAGACAGTCCAAACTGGACCACCCCCCCACCCCCATTCTCCTTGCCTTCATATTCCAACACCATTGAACCCAATCACATCACTGCAGCACTATCACCCTCATCCACTTGCCAAAAATCCTTTTCTGCTTTTTCAGAGGTTTTGCCCATATTGAGCATTGGCTCACCACCCTCTACTCACTTTCTGTCTCCTGATAACCTATCTTCCAGACTCTAGTTCTGGGAGTCTGCTCCATTTTCTTAATTCATATCAGCAAGGTCATGTAATATTTGTCCTTTAGTGCTTGGCTTACTTCACTCAACATAAGGTCTTCAAGAATCATCCATGTTGTCCTGTGTGTTAATACTGCATTCCTTCTTACAGCTGAGTAATATAACATTGTATATATATACCGCAGTTTGCTTATCCGTTCATCTGTTGAAGTGTAATTGCTGGCTCATATGGCAGTTTTAGTTAGCTTCCTGAGGAACTGCTAACTGCCCTCTGCAATGTCTGCACTATTCTTCATTCCCACCAGCAGTGAATGAGGATTTCCTTTAATCCATGTCCTGTCCAACACTTGTAGTTATTCTCATTTTTGAAGATAGAGCAAAAAAAATTAAGACACTAGGGAAAAATACAGAATAAACTGTCACTGTACATAAAAGACAGCAGATCTTATGGTGATGAAAGACACAATAAAAATAATTATTTTATTTTTTATTATTTTATTATATTTTTGTTTATTTTTGGCTTTGTTTTTGAGAAGCTTCTGGAACATAGAAGGGTCACAACTGTGGCAGGGGATCACTAATGTGGGGTATTGGTGATGGGGGAATGTGTGGGGAAGGGGGCTCCTGGGCCATGCCTCTATGGAATATGAATATATTCATGGGGCATTACCTCAGTGGGTGAAGACCCACAAAATAACAAAAAGAGTATTGAATTCTCATCCTGGGAAGTCCTGCTACATTCTCTAATAGAGTGGTAAGAATTGCTTGAGTACATGGGCAGTATCTAACAAAGGAGGACAGATCATTATGCCAGGCCCTTGATAACAGTGGTTGTACTTGTGAAACTTGCTCTTGTGAAATTGAAACTAAGCCTAGTATTATATATTGCCTAAGAGCTACCTCCTAAAAGCCTTCTTGTTGCTCAAATGTGGCCTCTCTAAGTCAAACTCAGCATATTAATGAACTACCTTTCCCCTGGTATGGAACATATCTCCCAGAGATGAGGAGCCTCCCAGGCACCAAGCGATTATTACCAAGGACCAATGAGCAATGAATTTGGAAAAAGGGGGAAGCAGTAAATACAAATGAGTTTTTATGGCTAAGGGATTTCAAAGTGAGTCAGGAGATCATTCCAGAGGTTACACTTATGCACATCTCAGCAGGATCAAATTGAATGCCACAGTAAACCGTGCCTAAACAGTGGGACTCCTGGGGCTCTAGAGACATCTAGACATTATTTGCAGGGCAGATAATCTCAGGAAGTCAGACCCATCAATGGGCCTTACTTTGGAATATATTCTTCCCAATATATCAGACTTAGACTCATTTATAAATTTCCAACACATGGTTCTGTTCCCTTAATTTGAACCTATAATTAGTGCCATACTTGTTAAAAATATGTCCCAGAGACTTAAATCTTCATTCTGTTCATATGCTGGTTGAGTCCTCAATCTCAGCAGAGTTGCAGCCAGTATCTACTCTTTAGTTCATCAGACTCATCCAGGACAATTAACAAAAGGATGATGATGGACAATGCCCATCCTAAAAAGCAGAGACTATCTACAACTGCAAGCAAGAGAATTCCACCCATCTGCCCCATGAGATCTAAACCCCCTTTCAATCGGAAGCAGAGTGGGCATCACCTAGACAAAATCCTCAAGATTGGGCAATGAACATACAGAAGTGGGGGAATGCAACCATGGACAAGAGTAGACTTTTATTGTAATAATGGGAGAACTTGGAACATTGATAAAAAGGCAGTGGCCACCAGAGGTCGTGATGGGAGGGAGAGGGAACATTAGGTGTAACATGGGGCATTTTGGGACATTGGAATTTTCCTGCATGACATTGCAGTGATGGATAAAGGCCATTAACACATTTTGTCAAAACTTATAAAATTGTGTGGTGCAAAGTGCAAACTATAATGTAAACTATAGACCATGTTTATTAGCAGTGCTTCAGTATGTGTTCTTCAATTGTAACACATCTACCACACTAATGAAAGATGTCATTAATGGGGTAAAATGTGGGAGAGCTAGAGGGTGGGGTATAGGGGATCACCTATAATTTTGATGCAGCAGTTATGCAATTTAAAGCTTCTTTAAAATAAATAAATAGATTTTATATATATATGTAAGCCTACAAAATTCTTCATAGAAGTCAGTTAGGGAATGGAAACTCTTGATATATATATATATATATATATATATATATATATATATGTAGTCCAGTAAGGATGTTCTAGTTGATTTTAAGCATAAGATATTCAATTAAATTTTCTCTTCTTCATTTCCCGCCCCACACCCTTTTCTAAGTCTTAATTCAAAAAATAAGCATTTATGGATAATGAAGTACAAACTAGGAGACAGTCATTTTTTTGTCTTTATTTATTTATTTTTAATGTTACATTAAAAAAATATGACATCCCCATATACCCTCCACCCCCCATCCCCCTCACCGCACTCCTCTCATAACAACAACCTCCTCCATCATCATGGGACATTCATTGCACTTGGTGAATAATCTCTGAGCACTGCTGCACCACATGGTCTATGGTCCACATTATAGCTTACACTCTTCCCCAGTCCACCCAGTAAGCCATGGGAGGACATACAATGTCTAGTAATTGTCCCTGTAGTACCACCCAGGACAACTCCAAGTCCTGAAAATGCCCCCACTTAACATCTCTTCTTCCCACTCCTACCTTCAGCAGCTACCATGGCCACTTTCTCCACATTGATGCTACATTTTCTTCAATTACTAATCACAATAGTTCATGAATAGAATATCAGTAAGTCCACTCTATTCTGTACTCTATTCCTCCATCCTGTAGACCCTGGAATGGTTGTGTCCACTCCACATCTATATCAAGAGGGGGCTTAGATTCCACATGGATGATGGATGCAATTCTCCTGCTTTCAGTTGTAGGCACTCTTGGCTCCCTGGTGTGGTGGTTGACCTTCTTCACCTCCATGTTAGCTGAGTGGGGTAAGTCCAATAAACCAGAGTGTAGGAGTTGTGAGTCTGTTGAGGCTCAGGGCCTGGCTATCACATGAACAGTCCAGAGATTCAGGTCCCCTGAGTATACACTAAACCCCAGCACCAACCACAGGTCTGGTAAAAGTAACAGGAGAGGTTTGTGAAAAAAGATCACATCTGAGTCCAGCTCCATCACACAGGAACACAAACTCCAAAGTAAGGCCAACTGATATGACACTGAGCTCCATCTGCCATGACCATAGAACCTGTGGATCTCTGTAGCCCTCAGAAGAACAAATACCTGTGGTTGTATCTACTTTATCTGTCTCTGGAACTCTGCTGAGGTGTGCATAAGGATGACCCCTCTGATAATCTCCCGGCTCTTTTTTGGAGACTCATGGCCATATAAACTCATTTGTCCTTTCCATTTCCCCCTTTCATTCAAGGTCAAAAAGTATTTTTAACTCCTGATATTACATGTAGGCTGAGATATTCTGCTGGTCTGAGTTGACCCTTTTATTCAAGGTCATTTTCTAGTTACATCATCAGCTGGTACTTGGTAGTAATCCCTCAGTGCCAGGGAGGCTCATCCCTGGGAGTCATGTCCCAGGCTGGGGGGAAGGCAATGCATTTACATGCTGAGTTTGGCTTTGAGACTGGCCACATTTGAGCCACATGGAGGCTCTCAGGAGGTAACTCTTAGGCACCCTGCAGCTCTAGGCCTAGGTCTTATTTCAGGTGCACAGGCTCACAAGCATAGTCATTCGTATCAAGGGCTCATTGTTGGACCATCCTTCTTTTTTGGTCTTTGCCATTGCACTTGGGGGATTGTTGCTGTCAGGAGACAGACTCTTGACAGCACTTGTCCAGATATATTTTTAAAACCAAAGGAATTTCAACTTTTTTCCACCAGTAATTTTAATCTCATGTTTTTAAATATTTTCAAGCATTGGAGACTCTTAGATGTCTCCTCGATATTCAAATTTGTTAGTTTATATCTTGAATCTTAATAATACTTAAAGCCCACAGTGGGTTAAAAAATTGGTGGGAAACGTAGTAAGAAAATATAACCTAAATTCCTGAAAGCTCATCTCATTTTTACTTTATTCCCATCCTAAATTCTTATTCCTAAGTAATATTTACAAATAAGATGGACAATCTTTTACATGCAACATTTTACTTGAAAATGTAAGCATTTCATTGTTTTTAGTTTAATCAGAAGAAAAAGTTTTGTTTGCAGATTGAGAGAGAAGTCATTAATTTTCAGCAGATTTTAGCTTCTGCTTTTGTAGTGATAAATGATAGTTTATGCTAATAATGTTAAAACTCTATAATCTCTAATATTAAAAAATAATGAATCAAGAACACATATTCACATTAATGACAAAAATACATAAATAAATATAATTGCTATATAGTACTAAAACCTGGTATATAACTAATCACTAAAAATGGATACACCTAAAATATCGCACTTTTGAATGCTATTTTTGGTGAATAATGATAAAGAATATTTCATATAACTGTAAAAAAATAATTCTACTTTCTTTTATTTGATCAATAACATAATATTCTTCTATTACATGATTAAGAATTGTATCCAAGGTAGTCAAATTACATGAAGAAACAACTTCAGATTTTAGGATTTATTGCATAATTAAGAAGACTTCTTCTGTCAATGAATCATATTTTAAATCTTATATATCATCAGTGATATATATGTGTTCTATGTTACTTGTGCTTAATAAAGCATTGTTTATTTGCATAGTGGAAAAATTATATAATATGTTCTTTAATCCATGTAACTCTACTCTGGGATTAATGGAGATTGTAAGTAGGACTACTTGTTGAGAGTAGTTTCTTCTAAATGATCAACTGAAGAATGGTTAAATAAACTGCAGTACATTGACACACAAGGAAATATTTCATTACGCAGCATTAAAACTGTATTTTCAAAGATCTTATTACCTGGGAAATTTTTGTTATATAATATTCAGTGAGGGGAAACAGCATGTTTGATCTACCGTTATTCATCGGCTCTGTCCATATGCTTAGATTCACCTTTTGTTTAATGGGTGGATCACTTCCCATTGTTTCCAGCTATTCGTGTTTTGATGGATATTAGGTTTGTTTACAATTGTCTGCTATAAAAAGTGCTGAATGATAATTGTTGCACAGACGGCTTTATAGACTTGAATAATTATCTCTCAGATATATTTCTTGAAGTGGAAGTGTAGGTAAAAACAAGTGCATTTTATTTTCCTGAGCTTATTTGTAATTCATATATTCAAATGTAATTTCCCATTGAAAGAAAAAAAAATTCTGTTTAACCCTTACTATAAAAAAACAGTGGGATTTTCAATAAAATTATGAAAAGTAATATTATAAAATTGCTACTTCAAAAGTTGAACATTATACAATATATATTTTTTAAGATTTTTTATTTATTTCTCTCCCCTTCCTCCCCCCCACCCCCCCCGTTTTCTGCTCTCTGTGTCCATTCACTGTGTTCTTTTGTGTCTGCTTTGTATTTTTGTCATTGGCACCGGGAATCTGTGTCTCTTTTTTTGTTGCGTCATCTTGCTGTGTCAGCTCTCTGTGTGTGCAGTGCCACTCCTGGGGAGGCTGCACTTTTTGTCATGCTGGGCGGCTCCTTTATGGGACGCACTCTTTGCACATGGGGCTCTTCTACGTGGGGGACACCCCTGTACGGCATGGCACTCCTTGCACGCATCAGCACTGCATGTGGACCAGCTCATCACATGGGTCAGGAGGCCTGGGTTTGAACCCTGGGCCTCCCAAGTGGTAGGAGGATGCTCTATCCTTTGAGCCAAATCCGCTTCCCTATACAATGTATTTGAACATATATATGCACTTTTTTCAGATGAGGTTTTTTCTCAGGTATTAAGTAATAACTGTTCTATGAATTTTTTTTAAACAGAAAATTTAAGGATGTAAAACTCAAAATTTAAAGACCTAAAGAAAACAGTATTTACATATTGGTATATTTCCTCTTTGAATCTGTTTTTCTATGCACTATTTACATAATTGTGATGTTTTTTCATTTGAATATAATTATTTTTCATGTCATCACAAGCTCTTCAAAAACATATTTAATAGGTGAATAATATTCTTTTACTCAGTGTATCAGTTTGCTTGCCTATTCCTGTAATGATTGATACTGTTTTTAAGCTGTTATAAAGAATGTTATGATGATGATACTTGTATTTGTCACATTATTTTCTTAGAGTCATTCCTTGGTATTTTCTTAGAGTCATTCCTTGGTAATTTCTTAGAGTCATTCCTTGGTGACCATGATGGTAGAGTTAAAATTGTTTACATTTTAAAAGTTCTTCCAGACATTGCCAAGCAGTTTTCACAAGGAAACTTGCTAACTTTAGACTCTAAGAATGGAAGTTTCATCATGAGAACAAACAAATTGTTAGAACCAGGCAAGACATATCAAGGATATGTGAAGGCTTATATACATTTAAAAATGTATTGGCAACTTGCCTTGCTCTAATAATTTGTTCTCATAATACTTGCTATATATCAGCAACAATTTTCACTTTTGTGACTTTCTTCTTTTTAAAGAGCATTTGTTTTATGGTTTATGTCTTTCCTCATTGGCTGTTTATTCTTTATTTTCCCTATCCTGATGATCTCTAAATATTAGAAAATCACAAGGTTCGTTTTTTGGTTCTCTTCTTTTAAGTATCAGTAATTTCTCTTTAGGTGTAGTTCTAGTTCTGGTGCTTTCATGTACCCTAAATTCCAGATTCGCCAATACAATCTTTCCTTAGTGTGATGGTTAGGCTAATGTATCACCTTGGCCAGGTAATTGCACCCAGTTGTTTGGTCAAGCAAGCACTGGGCTAAGTGTAATACAAGGATATTTGTATTTCATAGATAGCTGCATAGATAGCTGATTACATCTACATCAATCAGGGAGTTTGCCATTAGCAATGGGTGAGAGTTTATCCAGTCATTTGAATGCCTTAAAAAGGAAAGTGATTTCAGCATTCAGGGAGAATTTCCCAGCTCATCTTTGGACAGCCAGCATCTCCTGGAATTTCATCAATGACCTTCATTGGCCTTTCATCTGAGCCCTGGTTTGCAGCCTGGCTATGGAACATGGACTTATGCATTCCCATGGTCATGTGAGAGACTCTTATAAAATTGTATACTCTCGACAGATATCTCCCATTGATTCTGTTTGCCTAGAGAACCCTGACTAATGCACTTAGATATCCCTAAATGAGCATGCTCAGATAATATTCTTTAGTACTGGTTTTTCCCATTTTATCTAATGGCAACCCTATCTACCAAGTTGCTGAGCCAAAACCTGGATGTCATCTTGATTTCCTCCACACCAATTCATCTTCAAAATATGTTGGTTCACTTTCAAGATATAACAAAATTTGATTGCATCAAATAATTTCCACTTCTAATGTTCTAGTCCCAGTTAAATTCAGTAACCTACCATCAACTGCTTTATTTCCTCACCATGGCCCATTCCACATAGCAGCAAGAGAGAAATTTAGAGAAAATAGCTAAAGCAATAGCAAACATTTATATATTCATATTTACTGTATACATATATATATACACACACACACAAACACACCACATCATTGCCTACTTATAACCATATAATTATATATGGTTGTAAGCCAATAATAAATATATATATTACAATAAAAATCTGAAGTCCTTTTCATAGTTTAATAAAGCCTCCATGAGCTGGTATTGCCTGTATCTCCAAACCAATGACAAATAACTCTTACCCAAAGTTCGTTATACTCCATTCATACTTGCCATCTTTCTTCAGCAAACCACGTTAGTGCCTTAGTTTCTGGCCGAAGAATTCATATTTAGTATCTTTCAGCCTGAACAGTTCAACCCCATACTTTTATGCTTTTATTAGATTGGAGATTATCTATCTATCTATGTATCTATGTATCTGTCTAACTATCTAACTATCTATCTATCAATCATCTATCTGTTTATCATCTATCTATCTAGCTTTAGTTCAAATATTAACTTCTGAGAGGCATTTTCCTGATGAAACCATCTAAGTAGGCTTACATATGCAGACCAAGTCTTATCTCTGTGAAATTGGAATGATAAATGATGTTACTAACCATCTTGATTTGCTTGAGCTTTCATTTTATCCAACGAATTAGAAAAAAGAAATGGAAGTTAACTGAAGCAGGCTGATATACCAATAATCCTTTGTGATGCTGATAAGAAAAGCCCTGCCCCAGCCTGGGAGAAAGCACTGTAATAGAATTCAAGCTGATACCAGCAAAGTCTGATGATCTTCACCAGATAGCCACAATCTTACAGCATCCTACTTGCTAAATAATGAACTGGGCCTCAAGAATACCCTGCAGAAGAGTCCACAGTGCCCTTAGTCCAAATAGTTCATAGAGTATACGTACTAACCATAATTCACATCCTGTTTATACCTTCCCATTCCGCTACACCTTTTCTTTGCCTCAAGCAGTCATACAAGCTGCTTTCCAGGCTACCCCCTTCAGACAGAAACCTCTTGGTGCTGTTTCTGCATTGATGCAAATTTAGCTCAATAAACTTGCTCTGCACCCCTTTTTAAGTATTATTCTATTTTTGATATAACATCTCCAAAGTGCTACATCTCCATAGCACTTATTAGATCCAAAATTACCCTATTGATGCGTGTTTTGTTTAACCAGGATTTTTTGAAATATCTCAGAAAAAATACCCTTCATTGATAAGTTTACCCTTTATTGTCTCCTACTGTCTATTCTTTCATGTTCCTGTCTCTGGACTGATGGGAAGATAGTATTGGTTAACCTGACTGACTTAGAGGCTTCAGTTTCTTATCCCTGTATTAGTATCTTTATGCTGCTATAACAAAGTTACCACAAACTTGGTGGCTAAAACCACAGAAATTTATTCTCTTAAGCTCTGGATGTTAGAAGTCTGAAATCTAGGTGTTGGTGTTTCCTTCTGGAGGCTCTGAGGGAGAAATCATTCCATGCCTCTCTTCTAGCTTCTGGAGGCTATAGTTAATCCTTGCATTCTTTGGCTAAGAGACAGCACTCCAATCTCTGCCTCTGTTTTCACATGGCTTTCCACTTCATGACTTTGTGTTTCAAATCTCCCTTTCCTTTCTCCTACAAGGACTCCACTCTCTGGATTTAGGGCCTGCCCTAAATCCAGGGTGATCTCATTTTGAGATCCTTAACTTAATTACCTCTGCAAAGACTCTACTCACAAATAAAGTCACATTCACAGGTACTGGATGTTAGAAAATGAACATCATTTGGGGTCAGTATTGAACCACTAGATCCTCCATGACTGCTAAGGCCTGTCTTAGTTTCAGTGTTACCAGTGGCTTTCTTTTCTGACCCAGATATTTGGAGTTCTGTCCCTTTCTAGAAAACAGTAGTAGTAGTAGAGGTAGGAGTAAATGTATATACACTCTCATACATACATACACACATGTGATTTTCAAAATTTTATCTATTATTTGTGATCTTAGATGCTACTGCTAGCCCTAAAGTAACTTTCCCTCCTTGCCCTTACTTCTACCTGCAAGTTACCTTGCATTTGCTTTGCACATCCTTCTCCCCATGGGATTATAACCCTTACCTTCAATGATTTGGCTCCCTAATTCTACCTTAAGACTTGTAATTAGCTCATGGGTCAGAAACATAGAACACATAGATCCTTCATAATCCCACACAGCCCCACTTATCAAGAGGGATAGACCTGAATTCAAAATAACTAAGATGTTAAATACCGTAGATTTAAAATTTTTCTTTCATAGCTCTTTATTGAACTTTTTTTCTTTTTTCAATAGTCTTTTTTTTTCTCTCTTCATTTTTTAAAATGTTACATTCAAAAAATATAAGAGGTCCCTATATACCCCCCAACCCCCTCACCCCACTCATCCCACATCAACAACCTCTTTCATCATCATGGCACATTCATTACATTTGGTGAATACATTTTGGAGCACTGCAGCACCACATGAATAATGGTTTACATTGTAGTTTACACTCTCTCCCCGTCCACCCAGTGGGCCATGGCAGGGCATACAATGTCCAGCTTCTGTCCCTGCAGTACCACCCAGGACAACTCCAAGTTCTGAAAATGCCCCCACATCATATCTGTTCTTCCCTCTCCCTACCATCAGCAGCTACCGTGGCCACTTTCTTCACATCAATGCTACAATTTCTTCCATTACTAATCACAACAGTTCCATAGTAGAATATCAGTAAATCCACTCTAATCCATACTCTATTCCTCCATCCTGTGGACCCTGGGATGGTTATGTCCACTCCACCTTTATATTGAGAGGGGACTTAGATTCCACATGGATGATGGATGCAATTCTCCTCAACATTGTTGCAAGTACCTGTGAATATGGTCCTTCAAGTAATGAAGATTGATTGTCTCTGTGGGCCCTGAGGGGAGTGGGAAAAACGTATTGAATAAATGGAATCAATGTAACTATGGGCAATGAAAGTGTTCTACAAGATCATGCAATGATGAATATAGGACATGTTAAATTACACGAAAAATGTATAAAAGTCTATAGGCTAAAATGTAAAACATAACTAAAATTTAGAAAATTGTATAGTCTAAAATATAAACTATAATATAAACTAAAATGGAACCATATTTGAAAGCTATGTTTCAATATCTGTACATCAGCTGCAGCAAATATATATGAACATGTAAAAAGATCATTGCTGACAATGTGATAGCCAGATCCTGAGCCTCAACAGACTCCAGCACCTACAATCTGATTTATTGGACTTACCACACTCAGCTAAGATGGAGGTGAAGAAGGACAACCACCACACCATGGAGCCTAGAGTGATTACAACTGAAAATGGGAGGATTGCATCCAGCATCCAGGTGGAATCTGAGCCTCCTCTTGACATAAAGGTGCAATGGACACAACCAATCCAGTGTCCACATAGAAGAGGTGGCATTGGATTGGGAAAAGTGGACATAATGGACAAAGGGTATGGGGAAAGGAAGGAAGAGATGAGAGGTGGAGGCGTCTTCGGGACATGGAGCTGCCCTGGATGGTGCTTCAGAGGTAATCACCGGACATTGTAAATCCTCACAGGGCCTACATGATGGAATAGAGGAGAGTATGGGCCATGATGTGAACCAATGTATATGAGGTGCAGAGGTGCCCAAAGATGTACTTACCAAATCCAATGGATGTGTCATGATGATGGGAACGAGTGTTGTTGGGGGGGGGGGAGAGGGGGGGTGGGGGGGTGGGGTTGAATGGGACCTCACATATATATTTTTAATGTAATATTATTACAAAGTCAATAAAAAATAAAAAAATTAAAAAAAAAATAAATAAAGATCCATCCATAAAAAAAAAAAAAAAAAAAAAAAAGATCATTGCTGGGGAAGGGACAAAGTGTTTATTGAACTTTAATATTTCTTTCTCTAAATCAGGAAAAATGGAAATTGGAGGGAAGTTGGATTTTCCAGTATGATTTTTTTTTGCTGTAGATATTTTTGTTTTATTTAAATCATAGTTCATTTGAATATCCACTAACTTAAAGGTTGATTTCCCTATCATGGATATTTTTCTTGCCTCCTGCTGTCTGCCATCTCTGCCCTGCCAACCTGATCTAACTCTGATTCCTAACATCCTCTATATCTGCATGACTATGTTGGTAGAAGAAGGGCTCCTCTAGACTTTTGTCATTTGCTGAAATTCCTGAACCCATATTATGAATATTCTTAGCTAAAATAGTATCACAAGCCTAATTCTAAACCGATTCTGTGGCCCAGGGACACTTCTTTGTAGATTGTCTTAGACTATACATGTTTACTTCTGGTCCTGAGAAAGCCTCAACATATCCAACCTACCTGGTTTGAAAATGAGGTAGTGTGATTCCCAAAAGAATTCAGGATGCTGTTACCTTGAGTGAATGGGTGCTGGATAATAAAGAGGTTTTGGCTAGGTTAGGTCTGCTCAAGAGTTCTTCCAGTATCCATCCATTCCAAACGAAACAGCCTATAATAACTGGAGTTTTGTCAATGGTTCTAATTTTAAAAAACAATTCACAGTGAGTGGGTGAGTAGCCATCAGTGAAAGACAAGTAAAAGAGAGAAATAAAGAATTATGACCTTGTCTTTTAAAGATCTGTCCATAATCTGACCCATAGCAAATAAAAGTTATTTTTTTTAAATTTGGCATTATAACTTGATTTCTCTTTGAAATAAAATTGAAATTCTGAAATTTTAGAGAATATACAACTTCACTTCTTAAATTTTAATTTACTTTTGGAACGAAGTCTTGAAGTAATCTTCAATATTGGTACTACCTACTTCAACCTCATCATTTCCATTCCACCTGTACATGTGAATATTCTTAAGAAATTGAGAAATAGTTTCTTCCCTAGTAAAGCTGCATTTGTTAGCTCTATATTTCTGTTATTCTGAGACCTCTTACAATTTGCTAAGAGAGCAAATGGGCTGTAATAGTTATAATGTAATTTTTATAATTGGTGTCACACTTTTGCCTGGAAGATAATTACAATATCAATTGAGTACTAAATAAATGATAGTTCCCAAAAAGATTTCACATTTTAGAATTGAGAACAAAACATTTTTACATGTCAAGTATACATTTATGTCACGTACCCCTGCATTGGATGTGCTTTATCCTTGAATGTGGCCATCTGAAAAGTCAGATACACGTAGATTGCTTTTCATTAATTTATATGTGGGAAAATAATCATGATGTGGATTGAACAGAATCACTCCCTTTAACAATCTTCTTAAAATAAGAGAACTTTCGATGACTGATTTGAGTTTTTTTAGATTTTAATGTAAAGTAATATACATATACACATGTATATAATATTGAGTTAAATTAGCATTCACAATTTTGACCGACTTTACATCAATGTGCAAAAAGCATCAAGATTGTGAATGAGAACTTTATTACCAGAAGGCCACCCTCCATGGTCTGTCTAGTCCTACTCACTCACCACCCTCCCCCAGGGTTATCCACTAGCCTAACTTTGAACACAATAGATTAGTTTGGTTGTTTTGAAGTTTATATAAATGCCCATATGAAATCATATAGTATGTATTCTTAAATGTCTGTCTTTTTTCTTTCAATATTATGTTAATGAGACAACCATCTTTTTAAAGGTAGTTATAGATTGATTTTTCTCATTGTGGTATAGTTGTCCATTGTTTTCATATGTTTTCCACTCAACTATTGGTAGACATCTGGGGAATTTGTACATTTTGGCTAAAATAAATAGTTTTAATATGAAATTATATATGTGATTTTGTTAGGTATATACCTTGACTCAAATTTCTGGATTATAGGAATACTCACGTTTAATTTTAGTATATGCATTTAAACATTTCAAAAAAGTTTGTATCGATCTGCTCACTTAACAGTAATGTATGCGATCCTAGTTTCTCCACATTCTTGCAAACATTTGAAATTACATTATAATTGTTATTGTTATTATACATTCTTCCGCTGTCCTTCAGAGTATGTAGCACAGTGGGAATGCATTGTAGATATAATATATATTTCCATGTGGATCAATAAAGTCAATAAAGCAGATTTGTTTGTTTAATGGTCACTTTGGAAATCTTTTGTGAGAAGTCTATTCGGGTTTTGCCACCCTTTTTTTTTTTTTTTTACTAACTTGAAAGTCCTTTACATATTGATTTGTGGAAGATCTTTATGTATTCTGAATATGGATCCCTATTTGACAGATGTAATGCAAATATCTTTTCCTTCCCTTTGGATTTCCTTTTTATGGTCTCTTAATGGTATATTTTGAGGAACAGAAGTTCATACTTTTGAAAAGACCAATGTATTGTTATTTTTTTTACCAGTTTTGTTAATGACTAAGATCCATAAACCATGTACAAGCTATCTTTATATAAGAACTAGGATGTAGATCCAGAAGACCTGTTTTTTTGTGCACTAGATCTGAGGTATTGCATGACTTTGGGCAATGCTGTTAATTTTCTTGAGCCTCTGCTTGCTAATTGTGAGGTGGGAAAGAGACATAATAACACCCAAAAGCAAGAATAAAATGAAATAGATGATGAAGATGAAATTTCTTTGCAAACTCCAAAGCACTACATTGATATAAGATAAATATAAAGAGAACTATGCAATTTTCTCCTCATAAGCACAAGAGATTGCACGTGCTGTGATTTATTCCATGAACTTCAGTCAATTTCCAGCTTGCACAGCTAATTAAGAGATTGGTAAATCAGGATACTCCTTGCCAATCCATAGATACCCTGAACTTTGCTAATTTGAATGGTATCGGTATAGTCCTCAAAGTAATTGGTTGGACTCTGCATAATTACAATGGATTTAAATTTCATGGAAGTCTTATGATTCTCTTTTTTTCAAATCTCCTAAATATCTCTCTCATATTTTCAGCTGAATACTGCTGGTCAATGCATATGTGATGGGAAATTAACCCCAGACTGAGGAAAGAACCACCTGAAAGGACTGAAAAAACAAGAATATTTCCTGAACTTCCCAGTTAGGGTGGCAAATCTCATAATTCACAGGCCATTGGGTTTGGTACAGATTTTGACTCAGTACTGGGAAAAAATTTTTCATAAGTTAAACTTTACTTTTTTAAACATTTTTTATCTAAATAACATAATCATGTCCAGAATGAAAAAATATTTACAGATACACAAACTAACCAGTGCCTGATATGTTAAACTCACAAAGTCTGGCATCAGGTAAAAAATTATCAGATGCAGAAAGAAACAAGAAAATGCTACTGATAATGTGGAGAAAAAATCAATTGAAACTGATTCAAATTTGATGTAATGATAGAATTGGTAGACAAATACATTAAAATGCCATTATAGCTACATTTCATGTTTTTAAGAAGCAAGAGGAAATATTGAGGATGTTAAGAATACATGTAGAAGGCATTAAATATATAATGTAGCGGCAAAGTAGTGGAAGAATAGGAACAAAAATTAGGATTAGGTTTGTGGGGAGAAGCAGGAGGGAGGTTTTAAAATGCTACAAGGAGACTTTTGGATGATGAGTTGCTGTGATGGGGTCAGCGATAGGCTGGCTCAAAAGAAAGGCAATGCAGAACTTTACAAAATAAAAGGATAGAGAGAGAGACATGAGAGGAGATAAAGCTGGAACCAGGGGACTCACAGCTTCTGGAAGTGAGAGCCTCGACCTTAGTTTCCACCTCATATTTATTGGAAACTACCAAGCAGCTGTTTGCTATTAGAACTGCAACATCATCTACAATAATAGGGAACAACTGCAACATCTAACAACTGCAACATCTACAATAGAACAGGTGTAACGTTTACAATAAGGAACAGGTAGGCCAATTTCCCACAACGATGAGTATGTACATTATTTTGACTGTGGTGATGGGTTTACAGCTGTGTACATATAACAAAATTTAACAAATTGTACTCCTAAAAATATATGCGATTTAGCTCATGTCAAACTATACCTCAATAATGCTTTAGAATAAATCATGGAGATAGATATAATCATATTTTGCAACTGATTATAAGGAGAAGATGAATTTGGTTTTATTTCTTAGATTCTCTTAATCTTATTTCTAAGATTCTCTTAACATCACAGGGTAGGTGATGTTAAGATAATATGGGCGATAGTGGAATAACATAGTTTTGGGGGAGAGAGAGGTTATTTACTCAAATCTGGATAAAAAGGTCAGAAGTCAAGAGAGAAAGATACTAGTCTATGTACAGCTTGTAAAATAAATATAACATAGCACAGTTAAGTAACAGACATGCAGTGAGTTTGATCAACAAATTCTGAGTGCCTCAGGGTACCATCTTATTACAAATACAAAATAGTGAAAAGTATTTCCCAATATTTCTGCTAATTAATGAAGTGCTCCACTTGTCAGATAAATTTGAAAGTTTACAATATTGAAACTAAACTTCAAATAGTCAACTCACAAATAGGTTTTTCTTGTCCTTTGGTTTATTTGCTTAAATTTTTTTAATAAATCAATTTTATTGATTCAAATTAATAAAGCATAAATCCATCGAAAGTGTACAGTCCGTGGTATTCAATATAATCACACAGTTGTGCTTTCATCACTTCAATCTTTTGTAGAGCATTTCATTTTTCCAGTAATAATAATGCTAAAAAACAAACACGGATCAACCAAACAAATCGCATCACTTCTGAATGATTATCTGTTTCCCGTGGTGCATAGCTGCTGTTCTGTTTCCTTCTCGCTAGTTTATTTGTATTAATATTTTGTAAAAACATTCTTATATATGCAATATCACACATATTCATATTTACATGAAGTTTCACCATGTAATATAGTTCCATGTTACATTTTTTAGCTTTCGTTATGGTGCTATAAATATCCTTAAGCTTTTCTTTTCAACCACTGTCATACCCCTATAACAGTTCTGCTAGTCACTTACATCATGATGTGCTCTCATCATTTTCATTCTTTTTCAAAGATGGACAAACAACTTTTTAATCAGTTCTACACAGATTAACCATCAGCTTTCCATTCTCTACACTCATTCTGTTTTCTAGTGACTTATATTCTAATTATTAATTCCATGAGTTTACGTAATATGTTTAGTTCATAATAGTGCAATCATATAGTATTTGTCCTTTGTGTCTGACTTACTTCACTTAACAAATGTCTTTCAAGTTCATCCATATTGTCATATGCTTCCTGAATTCATTTCTTCTTAACACTGCTTAGTATTCCATCGTGTTTATACAGCACCATTTGTTTATCTATTCATTAGTTGATGAACATCTGGGTTGTTTCTTCCTTTTGGCAATCATGACTAAAATTCCTTTATGTCAGTGGTTTAATTAATCCTAAATATTTGATTGTTTTAATTCCTATTATTGGTGGATATTTTTTTCTGATTTCCTCATCAGGTTGCACATTATAGTGTATAGAAACACTATTCATTTTTGCATATTTATCTTGTATCTTGCCACTTTTCTGAACTCATCTTTAATTCTAGTAGATGTGTTGTGGATTTTTCAGGATTTTCTAAATATAGGATCATAAAATCAGTGAATAATGCAAGCTTTACTGCTTCCTTTCCTATTTGGGTACTTTTTGTTTCTTTGTCTAGCCTAATTGCTCTACCTAAACCATCTAAAACAATACTGAGTAATAATGGTGTGCATGAGTGCACATCCTCATTTGTTCCTGATCTCAGTGGGGAAGCTTTCAATCTTTCACTGTTGAGTACAATGCTAGCTGTAGGTTTTTCATATATGCACTTTACATTTTCAGAAATCTTCCTTCTATTCCTATTTTTTGAACTGTTTTTTTTTTTCATCAAGGAAGGATCCTGAATTTTCTTAAATGCCTTTTCTGCATCAGTTGAGAGAATCAAAATTTTTCTTCTTCAATTTATCAATGTGGCTTACTATACTAATTGATTTTCTTGTTTTAAACCACCTTTGCATACCTGGGATGAAACCCACTTGATTGTGGTGACTAACTCTTTTATTGTACGTTTGAATTGGGTTTGCAAGTATTTTGCTGAGGATTTTTGCATTTATATTCATTAGTTATTGGCTTGTAATTTTCCTATTTCATAGTATCTTTATCTGGTTTTGGTATTAGGGTGATGTTGGCTTCATAGAGTGAGTTTGATAGCATTCTTTACTGCTCATTTTTTTGGAAGAACTTGGACAGAAATGGTATTAGATCATCTTTGAATGATTGGTAAATCTGTGAAGCCATTTTCACAGCAGATAAAAGTCCTGGGGTTTTCATCATTGAGAGGTTTTTGATGACAGTTTCAATTTCTTCACTTGTGATTGCTTTGTTGAAGTCTTCTATTTAATTTAGGGTCAGTGTACAGTGGTTTGTGTGTTTCTGGTAATTTGTCCATCTTCTCTACATTGTCTAGTTTTTTGGCATATAGTTGTTCATAGTATTGTCTTATGGTCTCTCTTATTTCTGTGGGCTCAGTGATAATACCCCCCCTCCCCCATTTCTGATTTTATTTACTTGTATCTTCTCTCTTTTTTTCTATGTCAGTCTAGCTAAGGGTTTGTGGATTTTGTTGATTTTCTCAAAGAACCAACTTTTGATTTTGTTGATTCTTTTTTTTTGTTATTCTCCTTGATTTAATTTTTTCTACTCTGATCTTTATTATTTCTTTCTTTAGGCTTGGTTTGCAATTAGTTTGCTGTTCTTTTCCTAGTTCCTCCTAGTGTCCAGTTAGAGCTTTAATTTTAGCTGTTTCTTGTCTTTTAATGTAAGCATTGAGGGCTATAAATTTCCCTGTCAGCACAGCCTTTGTGGTGTCCATAGATTTTGATATGTTGTGTTGTCATTTTCATTCATGTAAGGATATATGCTGAATTCTCTTGCAATTTCTTTGACCCACTAGTTGTTAAAAATGTGTTGTTTAATTTCCATTTATTTACGAATTTTCCATTTTTCACTCCATTATTGAATTCCAGCTTCATTCCATTATAATCAGAAAAAGTATTTTGTGTAATTTCAGTCTTTTTAAATTTATTGACACTTAGCTTGTGACCCACTGTGTGGCCTACCTTGGAGGAGGATCCATGAGCTCTTATAAAGAATATATATCATGTTGTTGTGGGGTGCAATGCTCTATGTATGTCTGTTAGGTTTAGTTCATTTATCATATTATTCAAGCTCTCTGTTTCTTTATCTTCTGTCCAGATGTTCTATCCGATACTGAGAGAGGTGTATTGAAGTTTCTAACTGTTGTTGTAGAGCCATCTATTTCTCCCTTCAGTTTTGCCAGGGTATGCCTCATGTATCTTGGGGCACTGAGGTTAGGTGCATAAATATTTAGTATAGTTATTTATTGGTGAATTACCCCCTTGGTTAATATATAATGACCTTCTTCATCCCCTTTAACAGTTTTGCATTTAAAATCTATTTTGTCTGGTATTAGTATCACTCCTCCAGCATTTTGGGTTTATATCTGCATGGAATATCTTTTTCCAATCTTTCACTTTTAACCTGGTTGTTTCCTTATGTCCGAGGTGAGTGTCTTGTAGAGAACATATAGATGGCTTATATATATTTTAATCCAGTTATTAGGGAGTTCAAGCCATTAACATGCAATGTTATTACTCTAAAGCCATTACTTACTTCATCCATTTTGTCCTTTGGCTTTCTGTTGTCATATCACACTATTGTCTGTCTTCACACACTTAAATTTACCCTTCCTAATAATCTTCATTTCTACACTCTTCTCCAAGCCTCTCTTCCTTGTTTTTTTCCTTTCAGGCTGCAGCACTCCCTTTAGTATCTCTTATAATTCTGGGTTTTTTTAGTAACATTATTCTATCAGTTTTTGTTTGTCTCTGAAGATTGAACTCATGCTCATATTTGAAGGACAGCTTCACTGGATTCAGAATTCTTACCTGGCAGTATTTCTCTTTCAGTACCTTAATACTTTCTACCACTTTCTTCTCTCTTCCATGGTTTCCAATGAGTAGTGAGCACTTAATATTACTGAGGTTTCCTTATATGTGATGCTTTGATTTTCTCTTCCACTTTCAGAATCCTCTCTTCATCTCTGATATTTGTCATTCTGAATAGTAGATGTCTTGGGGTAGGTCTATTCAGATTTATTTTGTTTGAGGTGCGTTACCTTCTTGGATATTGATATTTATGTCTTTCATAAGAACTGGTAAATTTTTGGTCATTATTTCCTTAAATATTCTTTCTTGCCTTTTACACTATCTTCTACTTCTGGGACACCAATAATGCATATGTTTGTGCATTTCACCATGTAATTCTATTCCCCAAAACCCTGTTTCATTTTTTACATTCTTTTCTCTTTCTGTTTTCTTGTCTTTTCCAGTTCAGATGTTCTGTCTTCAAAATCACTAATTCTGTCTTTGAGCAATTGGTTAAATTTTGATAGTAACCCAGGTAAGACAACAGCCAAAGAAATGCAGAATATATGAAGTTAACTATTTAAAGAAGATGTGTGAGGTGAATACATTAGACTTCTCTTCACTAATATCATAAGGAAATGAGAAAAGGTATATATACATATAACCAACCCAGTACATCAATACTAAGCCTATTCGAGAATGTCACTTACATGGTGTAGGTATGGGGGGGGGGGTGGTGTAGAAAAATGTTTTAATCAGTTCTGTTCATTAAAATAATTAAAGGTTTCCATATTCATTAAAAACTACAGTTTGGCAGTTTAGCTGATGAAAAAATTCATGATTCTTGGGAAATGTAGTTTTAATTTAGAATAACTCATATGATTCATCTTTGATTCAGTTTTCTGTTTTACATTGTTTTTTTTTTTTGGAATGGGAATAGTTGATTACCTGCATTTTAAAATAGTAGAGATAGCTGATAGCTATTCTTCATCATTTTCCTCAAATCATTAAATAGCATAGATAAGAATTCATAGAGTGGAAAGCCAGACTGCTCCAGGTATCAGTCTTCCTTTTCTACCACTGTCCTCTTGTGTATTCCAATGATGGCAATTTGGTCTTTTTTCTGTTTGATATAAAGTGATATTGATTTTATTCTTCATTCTTTTAATGCTATCCTCTAGCTATTGATTGGTGTCAGCAAACTCTTACGAGATAGAAAAGAAAAAAATAATAACATATCAGGAAGCCGGCTGTGAATAAAATGTTCTTCCAAGGTCTACTGAAAAGAAAAATAATAAAACAAAAATAATGCACAAGGAAAACAATGACTGATGTTTGTTGGATACCTATAAGAGATCTGGTACTATGCTAAGCATTTCACTTAATCAGCAAGGTATTCTATAAGCTAGGCATTATGGCTAGCTGTAATTTACAAATTAGGAAATTGAGAATTGGAGTAGCTAAATGATCCAAGACTACAGAGTTAAAAAATAACAAAAACTAGGATTTGAGCACATCTAAGCATGCTCTCCAAAACAGCATACTACCTCCTTCATTTTATGAGATCTGAATTGAGAAAGCAAACAAAAACACATTCTTCCACACACACTCCAATCTATACACATGGAAATTGATTATGGATATTGCCATTGCAAGATTTTTTTCATAAAAAAGCATGACCTCATAAAGATAATTTTCTTTTGCATAAGATGTTGTATAGCAAGTGATAAAAATCCAGATTGCTTTGTAACAATTTTTAACCAGATCTGGAACGCTGTTCCTAACGGGATTTTATCTATGAGATCTTAAGTTACTTTAACCTTTCTGAACCTTATTTTTCAACTTTATAATATGGTAATATTATTGTAAAAACATTGTGAAGATTCAATGATACCATTTTTGTGAAATGATTCATAGTGACTGGCACATAGTAGACCCTCAATAAGTGGTTACTGCTATTTTCCTTCATATCAATTTCATCATTTTAATCATTTACAACTGTTTAAATCCATCCCTTCAGGAAGATAGTTATTATGCAAGTATGATACACTGATATAGGCAGAGAAACAGGTTTCTTATTCTCAAGCTAGCTTAAATGCTCAGGAGGACGGATTTTTCTTGTTCTAAATTGTAAAAATGGAAAATATAAAGACAGTATAGTTATCTCATTCTTAAGTATAATTTGATTGTAAGGCAGATAAATGAAATTCACCAACAGATAATAAAGTATTCTGAAGAGTTTCTTATTGCTTAAGCTAAAAAAGATATATTATTATATTATGGAATTTACAGTGATATTGACTGAATTAGAGTGACTTTTTGATGATTCATAAGCATCATTATCAAGCTATGTGGCTTGGTTGAGATCATGTTAAAGGAAAGATTGAACCAATAAAATGTTCAAAGAAAGAAAGGGTTTTAATAAGCCATTTGCACTCTGTGTGGTATATTAATTTTATAATATGTCCATAGAAACTGAAACCTTTTATGGTTCCCAGTTGAAGGAGTCTTACCTCCATCCAACTTGATTGTTCCAAAATATGAATATTTTCAAACATTTTAAAACTTTAGCTGTACTTTGTTATATGAGCCACTAAAAGTGACCTTAACTGTAATTATAATTAAAATCTAAAAATTCTCTCCCATATCTATATATTTATACTACATACATCCACAGATATGACTCAATTGTGTCTCTTAATGGTCTATATTAGAGTGTTAACTCCATGGCATGCAATTGCTCGGACGACTTCAAGTTAAGCATTTCATAATCTGAGCACATGAGGGTACATGGCACTAAGCAATGGCATTCTTTCCTAGCAAGTTCTTTGAGTAGACAGATGTCATATACTCAAAAGCAAAAGAAAATAAGGTATTGGGAATAGATTATTCATTTAGATAGAAAATTGCAGTCCAAAAGTCAAAGTTGATTAAACGTTACTGGTATTTGCCAAAAGAATATTCTCACCATGGTAGTTTTAACTGCAGACCTACAAATCACTAAGTTTCACCCATTCCTTCATCCAGATAGTCCAACCCAACACTCCAACTCTACTACCCTTCACATTCCAGAACCACTGAATCTAATCACATTCCTGCATCATCACCCCTATCCACTGCCCAACAACCTCCTTCCATCTAATCATAGGTCTTGCCCATATTGACCATTGGCTCACTACACTCTACTCCCTTTCTGTTTCCTGATAACCTATCTTCCAGACTTAATCTTTGTGAATCTGCTTAATTTGCCTAAGTCAAATCAGTGACCTCATGTACTATTTGTCCTTCAGTGACTGGCTTAATTCACTTAACATATGAGCTTCAAGACTCACCCATATTGTTCTGTGTGTTAATACTGCATTCCTTCTTACAGCTGAGCAACATTGTATTGTGTGTATATACCACAATTTGCTTATGCACTCATCTATTGATTGACACCTGGGTTGCTTCCAACTTTCGGCAATAGTGAATAATGCCACCATGAACATTGGTTTGCATATATCTGTTCATGTCCCTGCTTTCAATTCTTATGGGTATATACCCAGCAGTGGGATTGCTGGATCATATGGCAGTTTTATAGTTAGCTTCCTGAGGAACCACCAAACTGTCCTCCACAATGGCTACACCATTCTACATTCCTCCCAGCAGTGGATGAGTGTTCTCTCTCCTTCACATTCTCTCCAATACTTGTAATTCTGTTTTTTTTTTTTTAATAACTGCCAATCTAATAGGTATAAGCTGATGTCTCATTGTAGTTTTGATTTACTTTTCCCTAATAGCCAGTGATGTTGAACATCTTTTCATATGCTTTTTTTAAAGATTTATTTTATTTTATTTATTTCTCTCCCCTTCACCCCCCCTCCCCCCGAGTTGTTTGCTTTCTGTGTCTATTCGCTGTGTGTTCTTCTGTACTTGCTTGCATTCTTGTCAGTGGCACTGGGAATCAGTGTCTCTTTTAGTTGCATCATCTTGCTGTGTTAGCTCTCCATTTGTACACCCCCACTCCCTGGGCAGGCTGCAATTATTTTTTTTGCATGGGGCAGCTCTCCTTATGGGGTGCACTCCTTGTGCATGGGGCTCCCCTGCGTGGGGACACCCCTGCATGGCAGGGCACTCCTTGCACACATCAGCACTGCACATAGACCAGCTTCACCACACGGATCAGGAGGCCCTGGATTTGAACGATGGCTCTCCCAGGTGGTAGGCAGAAGCTCTATCCATTGAGCCAAATCCGCTTCCCTTTCATATGCTTTTTAGCGATTTCTATTTCTTTTTGGGAAAGTGTCTATTCAAATCTCTTGCCCATTTTTAAAATGGGTTGCCTTTTTATTTTCAAGATGTAGGAGTTCTTTGCATATGCTAGATATTAGGCATTATCAGTTAAATGGTTACCTAATATTTTCTCCCATTGAGTAGGCTATGTTTTCACTTTCTTGACAAACTCCTTTGAATCACAGAAGTTTTTAATTTTGAGGAGGTTCCATTTATCTATTTTTTCTTTCATTGATCACATTGTGGGTGTAAAATTTATGAAACCTTTTCCTACTATAGGAGCTTGTAGATACTTTCCTACATTACCTTCTGGTTTTATGGTCTTGGATCTTACATTTAGATCTTTTATCCATTTTGAGTTAATTTTTGTATAGGGCATATAATGGTGATCCTCTCACATACTTTTGGATATGGATATCTACTTTCCAAAGCACCATTTGTTGAAAAGGCTGTTTTGTCCCAGTTGAGTGAACTGGATCAAGTATCAGTTGACCATATATGAGAGGATATATATCAGAACTCTCAGTTCTGTTCCATTGGTCAGTATATCACCCTTGTGACAATACCATGCAGTTTTGATCACTGTAGCTTTGTAGTATGATTTAAAGTTAGATAGCATGATTCCTCCAATATTTCTTTTCAATATACTTTTAGCTATTCAGGGCCCCTTGCCCTTCCAAATAAATTTCATAATTAGCTTTTTCAATTCAGTAAAAAAAAGCTGTTGTAATTTTTATTGGATTTGTATTACATCTAAATCAATTTGGGCAGGACAGACATCTTAATGATGTTTAGTCATCCTATTCATGAACATAGAATATTCTTTCATTTACTGAGGTCTTCTTTGATTTCCTTTAAGAATGTTGTGTAATTTTCTTTTACAATTCCTTTACAATTTAGTTAAGTTTATTCATAGATATTTGATCTTTTAGTTGCTATTGCAAGTGGATTTTTTTTCTTGATTTCCTCCTCAGATTGCTCATTATTGGTGTACAGAAATGTTCCAATTTTTGAGTATTGTTCTTATATCTTGCCAATTTACTGAACTTGCACATCATTTCTAGAAGCTATTTTGTGTTTTACAGATCAGATCATCTGTATATATTGAGATTTTTACTCCTTTCCAATTTGGATTCCTTTTATTTCTTTTTTTCCTAAGTGTTCAATCAAGTACATCTAAAAGAATGTTGAATAAGAGTGGTGACAGTGGGCATACTTGTTTTGGTCCAGTTCTTGCAAAGCCTTAAGCATTTCACCATTGACTATAATGTTAGCTGTGGATTTTCATAGATACTTTTTATCATGTTAAAGAAGTTTCCTTCTATTCCTATCTTTTGAATTATTTTATCAAGAAAGGATGCTATATTTTGTCAAATGCTTTTTCTGCACCAAAAGAAATGGTCACATGACTTTTTTTTCTTTCAATCTGTTAACATGGTATATTACATTGATTGATTTTCTTATATTGAACCTTGCTTGCACATCAGGGGAGTGCCTAGTAAAGGAGGACAGACCAATATGCCAGGCCTTTACCACTGATGGTTTTACTTATGATATTTGTTTTGTGGAATTGAAACTTAGCTTAGTATTATATATTGCCTAAGAGCTGCCTCCTGAATTGATCAAATGTGGCCTCTCTCTAAGCCAACTTAGCATATGAATGCACTATCTTCACCTTCCCCACCCCCACCCCTCCCTTCAGTTTGGAACATCACTCTTGGGGATGAACTTCCCTGGCACCAAGGGATTATTGAAAGTGACAACTAGTGATGCATTTGGGAAAAAACATTGATCAAAAGGATGAAATGGTAAATACAAATGAGTTTTTATGGCTAAGAAATTTCAAAGTGATTTGGAGGTCATTCCAGAGTTTATGCTTATGCACGTCTCCAGAAGATCTCATTGACTGCCATAGTAAAGAGTGCCTCAAGTAGGCATGGCTCTAGAGACATCTAGACGCTATAGGTAGGGCAGAGTCTCAGGAATTCAGCACCCTGTCAGTGTGGGCCTTACCTTTAAATTATATTCACCAATGTAAAAGACTTAGACTTATTTATACTTTCCCTATATATGGCTCTTCTGCTGCTTTTATTTAAACCTGTAATTAGCTCTATGCTCATTAAATATACATACAATAGACTTACATCTTCAGTCTGTTCATATGGTTGAGCCCTGAATCTTATTAGTGTTTTAAAACCTACTCTACAGTTCATCAGACTCACCCAGGACAACTAACAAAATGATGATGATGAATAACACCCAACCCCTAAAACAGAGTATCAACAACTGCAAGCACAACAGTTCCATCCATTTGCCCCATGGGATCTAAGCCCCCTGTCACTCAAAAACAATCTTAAAATCCTCAAGACTTAGAAATGAACAAACATAAGGGGGAAATGCAACTATGGACTAAAGTAGACTTACTATTATTCTAGCAATGGAAGATCTTGTAACATTGATATGAAGGTACTTGTCTCCAGAGGTTCTGAGGGAAGGGAGAGTGAAGAATAGGTGGAACATGGAGCATTTTTGGACATTGGAATTGTTTTGTCAAAACCTATAAAAATGTGCAATGCAAAGTATAAACTCTCATGTGAACTACTGACCATGGTTAGTAGCAGTGCTTCAATATGTGTTCATCAATTGTAACAAATGCACCACACTAATGAAAAATGTTGTTAATCAGGAAAAGTGTGGGAGGGGAAAGGGGTGAGCTATATGGGAATCCCACTAGATTTTCAAAGTATCATTTATGTAGTCTAAAGTTTCTTTCAGAAAAATAAAAAATAAAAATGACTGGTATTTAGTGTCAGTTGTATGGGATAGAAGAAAAACATTTTCAGAGCTTTCATTTATACAAACATACATGGATACACACACACGCAGTCTTTGTTTGTTTTTTGTCTTTACTTCTTTAATATTACATTAAAAAAATATGAGGTCTCCATATACCCCCCACCCCCCTCACCCCACTCCTTCCCCCCCCTCACCCCACTCCTTCCCCCATAACAACAATCTCCTCCATCATAATGAGACATTCATTGCATTTGGTGAATACATCTCTGAGCACCGCTGCACCTCATGGTCAATGGTCCACATCATAGCCCACACTCTCCCACAGTCCACCCAGTGGGCCATGGGAGGACATACAATGTCTGGTAACTGTCCCTACAGCACCACCCAGGACAACTCCAAGTCCCAAAAACAGCCCACATCTCATCTCTTCCTCCCACTCCCTACCCCAGCAGCCACCATGGCCTCTTTCTCCACACCAACATACTCTATTCCTCCATCCTGTGGACCTTGGAATGGTTGTGTTCACTCCATATCTTTATCAAGAGGGGACTTAGATTCCATATGGATGATGAATGCAATTCTCCTGCTTTCAGTTGTAGGTGCTCTTGGCTCCATGGTGTGGTGGTTGAACTTCTTCACCTCCATATTAGCTGAGTGGGGTAAGTCCAACAAACCGAAGTGTAGGAGCTGAAGTCTGTTGAGACTCAGGTTGACATAATTTAGTACTAGACAGAAATCCTATGACTTTCGTACTAGACAGAAATCCTATGACTTTCTGACATTCTGTTTCTTTGAGTACAGAAGGAAAAAGCATTTAGTTAGGTTCACATGAAAGGTAGAAGATTTAATTAACATATTTTAATGACTTAATTTGAATTCTATCATTTCAAGTTGTCTAGTGTCAGAAATTTTAGATGCAGTAAATATTTAATAAATATTTTTTGAACCCAAAGTAATCAAATTACATTAACTTGAATGAGACTATTATTTGATAATAGACATATAGTTCAATAATTTTAAAATATGACATTAACTTCCTAAGAATAAAAAGAAGAAATATTCAAGTTTAAGATAAAAATATTATAAATATGTCAGACAATTGCTACTATATACCCTCAAAGTATTTTAGAGCATGAAAAAGTGAAAAGATGTGTACATGCAAAATCGATGCCCGTTCATAGTATTAGAAAGTAAATAGACATATGCAGGAGCATACTTACGAGTTAGATATTGGTAATATTGCTTTCTCCAATGAGAAAAATGTGGATTACATTACTTCTAGACAATAGTTTTATATTTTTTATCAAAATTTCTTAAGCCACTTTGCTTCTATACCACAGTTGAAAAAAGGTAGGATTGCTTTCTATCAGTTATATCTTCTGTGTCCAATATTTTCTACCTTCATCTCTGAGAGACAATTAGAGCAAGAGATGTCGAGAAGACAATGGACCATTATCCCCTCCTGAGATCTATCCTTCACACAGAAGTTTCAAGATGTTTTGTAAGTTTTAACAGTTTCTCTGATTTTAATGGCTTTGCACTGAGGAATTGGAAAGAAAAATTATTGACATTTTCCCCCATGGATGGCCAATATATGTTCTCTTGCATTTTCCAATTCTGAACTAATGTTAGTGATTGAAACTTGCTACCACTGTATTCAAAAGAATTTTGAGGCTTCATCTTGGTTCACTGCAAACATATTTTGATTGATCAGTGGTGTCTGCTATGGGCAGCTGCGTGAAGGGACGGTGATGTATATGCAGCAGTTTATCTTTGGTTTGTTCCGGGTAGACTGGTCAATGCTTCTATGGATAATTATGTGAAAAAAAGAAAAAGAGAGCACCCTAGACAAAGTAAAATTATAGAATCAACTCTATCAACTATTTATACTACTACCAATACTTCCTGTATACTGAGACAATGCTGCATAGATAGTACTTAATAGATCCAGGAATATTTTAACTCAACCCCTACTAGTGATATGTCTATATCTTAGGGTTATGTATTTAAACTATTTAATAATAGTAACTTCCTCATGTTGTGGTTATAAGGATTTAATGAGATAAATATGAAAACTGTTCAGTATACTATCTGTACATAATAAATCCTCAGTAAATATTAGTTATTATTACTTGGGTTATACAGCCAACCATTTGTTTATGTGAAAGATAATTACACTGATCATTCTCTTGGAATGTGACTGCATTAAATATACATACCAGCAAATATTTCTGTTAATGAAAAAATGAAACATTTCTCATGAATTCCAGATAGTTATTATTTAGTATTGTTTTTGATGGATAAAGATGAGTGTCTTTATTTTCTTTCTACCAGATCATCTATGCAGAAAATCATCTGTATTCTACAAAAAATGTCACTAGAAGTAACAAGTGGGTATTTTTTAAAACTGGGCTTTTCTTTTAACAAATCAATTTTATTGAGATATATTAATAAAAATTAAATTCATCCAAAGTGCACAATCAAGGATATTTGGTATAATACATAGTTGTGCATTCACCACTTCAATCATTTTTGGGCATTTTCATTATTCCAGTAATAATAATGAAACAAAAAACAGACAAACAAAAAACCTCAGTACCTCACAACCTCTCTATGCTTCCCCTGCCATACATAACTGCTATTCTATTTTTGTCTTTCTAGTTGATTTGTGATTATATTTTGTTAAAAGCATTATTGTATATGCAATATTACCCATATTCATACTTCTTTTTTAATTCTTATTTTTAAAGAAGCTTTAGATTACATAACCATTACCTTGAAAATATAGAGGATTCCCATATATCTCTCCCTCTCCCCATCCCATACTTTTCCCCATTAAGGTCTTTGATTGTTGTGATACATTTGTTACAATTGATGAACACATGTTGAAGCATTGCTACTAACCACAGTCTATAGTTTACATTATGGTTTACACTTTGCACTGCACAATTTTATGGATTTTGACAAAATGCGTAATAGCCTGTATTTGTATTGCAGCATCATTCAGAATAATGTCCCCCAAATGCTCTTTGATACACTTATTCTTCCCTCTGCCTCCTCTCAGAACTGCTGGTAATCACTGCCTTTATGTCAATGCTACAAGTTCTTCCTTTACTAGAAAAATAATGTCTACTTTAGTCCATAATTGCATTCCTCCTTTATGTTTGTTCATTCCTCAATCATGAGGATTGGGGGATGGTAATGCCTACTCTGCTTCTGATTGAGAGTGGTCTTAGATCTCCTGGGGCAGAAGGAAGGAAATTTCTTGCTTGCAGTTTGTAGATTCTCTATGTTTTTTGAAATGGCTGGTGTCAATTATGATCTTTTGCTAGTTGTCCTTTATGAATCCGATAAACTGGAGGATAGATGATGGCTGCAACTCTTCTGAGATTCAAGGCTCAACTGGCATAGAAAAGACCAGAAGACTTAAGTCTTTGGGAAATATATTTAACAGTATAGAGCTAATTATGGGTTCAAATAAATGGAATATAAGAACAAAGTGTAGGAAAATTATACATGAGTCTGACTTGTATACATTGGTGGGATAGGTTATCATATATTCCAAGGTAAGGCCCACAGACAGGGTGCTGAATTCCTGGGTTTGTCTGCCTGCCTATAGTATCCAGACATTTCTAGAGCCCTCAGGAGCTCCCCCACCACCCCCCCTCTCCCCCACTTGAGATACTGTTTATTGTGGCAGTCAGTGGGATCTTCATAAAACATGCATAAGCTTAACCTCTAGAATGACCTCCCAACTCACTTTGAAATCTCTTAGCCATAAAAACTCATTTTATTTAATATTTCTGCCTTTTTCATCAAAGTCTTTTTCCAAATGCATCACTAGTTGTCATTTTGTAATAATCCCTGGTGCCAGGGAGGCTCATCCCTGGGGTTCATGTCCCACACTGGAGGGAGGATAGTGAGTTTATATGCCAAGTTTGGCTTAGAGAGAAGACACATTAGATCAATAAGGAGGCTTTCAGGAGGTAACTCTTAGGCAATATATAATAATAGGCTAAGTTTCAATTTCATGACAACAAGGTTCATAAGTACATGCACCAATATCAAGGCCTGACATATTGGTCTATCCTTCTTCACAAGTCACTGACCATGTACTCTGGGAATCTTGCCACTCTATTAGAGAATGTAGCAGGACTAGCCAGGATGAGAATTCAATATTCTTTCAGTTATTTTGTGGGTCTCCATTCACTGAGGCAACATCCTGTGACCACTTGAATACATTCATATTCCAGAGAGGAATGCCCTAGGTGTACCCCTTCCCACACAGCCCCACCACTGATACCCCACACTAGTGATCCTCTCCTGTCACCATTACAACTCTTCTGCAATCCAATACCTCCCCCCAAACAAAGCAAAAAATAAAAAATTATATTAAAATTTTAAAAAACTCTAATAAAAAAATTAAAATGGCAATATCACTAAAGGATATCAGAGCAAAAGTTTCTCAATTCCCTTCCTGTTACAAAATTCTGTGATTTTATATTAAACTTATTGTTACAAAATGGGAACAAAATGATATTCCAATATTTGTTTTGTGGTTCAACAAAAGACTGCAATAAATGACCCACAAACATATGAATATTGCTAAGATTATTAAAAGTAGAATTTTGATGTTACCATCATTCACCATCTTCATTTAGCAAGATGCTAGGCTGGAATAGACATAGAATCATATAAGTTTATAAATTATTTATACTCTATTATATCAATACAGTTTGAAAAAAAGGCTGGATTCAGTTATAAACTCATTCACTCAAGACTGCACAATATTTCTCAAAAAGTAAAATTGTAGAAGCATTCAACTATTTATACTAGCACTGATATTTTATACCAGCTTTCTCTCTTTTGCTGTTCTCAGCTTTCAGAGAGATAGAAAAATTAGATTGTGAAAGTATAGAATACTAATTGGTATTACTAAAACTTTATTCCCAAGGAATAATATCATTAAAGAGAGAAAAAGATCAACCAGTGTTCAAATCTTAGCAGAGCTTGTTACTTGCCCTATGATACCAGGAAAAACAATATTTTTATGCCCTGATTGCCTTATATTTAATGGAATGTAAGAATAATTTATAGGATTGTTGTGGAAATGAAATGAAATGTTTTTTCATGGAACTTGACTCAGATTCCTTCATGTTCTTCCTTGTATAAGTATTTGTATAATTGAAGTAATAATTGTTTTTCTTACCATACAATAGGGGGATAGAGTCTCTTAAGATGTTCAGTGATCCATTGTTACATATCAAAAGTTACCTTTTGAAAGGTAACTCAGATCTTGTCAGTTTCCTGCCACAATCCCTGTGACGTCTCCTTAAAACACAAATAAAACACTAGCATTGCTCACCCAGCTCAACATTGTCCAGCCTCTATGTTTTAATTCAATCTGAGCTGATATTTTGCATCCCCTTTGTGGCAGTCAGATTTTAGAGTGAAACCCATGAGTCTCACATATCCACCATTAACTATGCACTTTTCTGGAGTGTGGGAGGATCTTTAAGTTGCTTCTGACCAATAGAATATGACAAAGGTCATGAGCTGTCATTCATGTGATTAAGTTATAAAAGACTACTTCTTACTAGCAAACTGGGTCTGAAGTCTGATTTTCCTTTTTGACTTTGACACCTGTAACTGCAAATGAATTCTACCAACAGTATAAGTGAGTTTGGAAATGGACCCTTGCCCAGACTGGCATCCAGATGAGGAACAACTTGGACCAATATCTTTATGGCAGCCTCATGGCAGTCAAAGCTAAGTCATGCCTGGGCTCTTGACTCATGGAAACTATGACATAATAAATGGGTGGGTTTTTTAAGCCATTAAGTTTTTGGTAATTTATTATATAGCATAGAAAATTAATACAACTTAATTATCAGTAACATTGCCCACAACTTTAAACAATAGTAGGGGGAGCTTGTGGTATCCTGACTTTTGCCCATCTCATCCCAGAAACATTATGGAACTGGCCTGAAATTCCA
Source organism: Dasypus novemcinctus (assembly GCF_030445035.2). Classification (NCBI taxonomy): domain Eukaryota; kingdom Metazoa; phylum Chordata; class Mammalia; order Cingulata; family Dasypodidae; genus Dasypus; species Dasypus novemcinctus. The sequence continues at coordinate 39,519,748 of NC_080683.1, read as the reverse complement.
TTATGGTTCAATGGGTCTGTTCTGGAGGGAGCAGAGTTACCCCTGTATGCACATGGCAGTGACTGCATTTTGTTGCCAAAGAGAAAACTGTTCTCTGGCTCACCCTCCCAGGACTTACCCTACAGGAAGAAGCAGGTTGTGAGCAGCTAAAAAAGTATAAGAAACGATTAAGTCAAAGGTACTGGGGGAAAGGATTACCTGCTCTGACTCATATAATAGATCACCCAAGAGCGGGCAATCTATTTCATACGGGGTAGAGGGAGCATTTACATTTCTGGAAAAGAGAGAATTCCTAGGGCCACAAACAAACACAAGCCCAGAATAAGTTGCAGGCTCAGAAAAGACAGAAAGGATGCTATACTCCACATTCCCCTGGGCTGATATCTTGATAGAAAGAATAAACTCTGAAGGACTGCTCCAGTCAAGGCAGAGCCAATGTGCAAAAGCTGTCAGAAGTGTTTCCTACATTGGTTTGTTTGTTTTCTTAGCTGCTGGCACACAAGGAAATTTCTTTCATACCACTAGCTGGATACAAACTTGAGGAAGAGATAGCTCAAGGACTAAATCCCAGAATTAAGACTTAAAAATATTAAAATGCAGAGTCTGCAACAAAAGATTACAGTGAAAACAAAGAAACAAGAAATGATGGCTTATCCAAAGGAAAAAAAAAATCCAGAAACTATTAATGAAGAAAACCAGGTTTTGGACATATCAGACAAAGACATTAAAATATATGATCCTCAGTATGTTCAAGAAGATAAGGGAAAATATAGAAAAAGAACTAAGGGATATCAGGGGGAAAAAATGAATGGACAATATGAGAATTCCAGTAAAGTGAGAGATAGTTTAATAAAAGCAGAACAGAAATACTGGAGTTGAATCAACAATAACTGAAATGAAAAATTCCCTAGAGGTTTTAACAGCACATTAGAGCTAGCAGAGGAATCAGTAAAATTGAAGTCAAGACGATTGAAATGATTCCGGATGAAGAACAGAAAGAAAAAAGAGTAAAAAGAAAATAGAACAGAGCCTGCCAGACCTGAGGGACACCATGAAGTATACCAATATATCATTATAGAAGTCCAAGAGGGGTCAGAAAAAGAGAAGGGCAGAAGGAATATTAAAAGAAAGTGGCAGAAAACTTCCCCAATTTAACAAAAAAGAGGAATATGCACTATCAAGAATCCCAATGAATCCCAAATAGAATAAACACAAAGAAAACCATGCTTCATATAATAGTCCAACTCTCAAATACTAAGGACAAGAAAAGAATTCTAAAGGTTGCAATGAAAAGGGACAATGAAAGTCAATATATACTGTTAAATGTGTCAATATAGCAAGAAGACATAAAATATATAAATATATATCCATCTATGGCAGAGCCCCAAAATATGTGAAACAAATAATCACAGATATGAAAGGAGAAATAGATGGTTTTACGTAAATAGTAGGAGACTTCAATATTCCACTTTCAATAATTGAGAGAATATCTAGAGAATAGATCAGTAAGGAAATAGAGGCATTGAACAATACTATCAACAAAGTAGACCTAACAGACATTTATAGTACACGTCACTGAACAACATCAGAATAACATTTTTCTCTAATGCACACTAATCATTCTCCAGGATAGACCATATGTTAGATCATGAAATAAGTCTCAAAATTAAAAATATTGAAATCATACAACTCATCTTCCTTACAACAATAGAATGAAGTTAGAAATCAGTAACAGAGAGAGAAATGGAAAATTCACAGAAATATGGAAATTAAACAAGGCAGTCCTAAACAACCAAGAATTCAAATAAGAAATCAGTAGGGAAATTAAGAAATACCTTGAGATTGAAAAGGAAAATACAACACACCCAAACTAATGAGATGTAGCAAATGTACTGCTGACTGGGAAATTTTTGCTTCTAAGTGCTCAAATTAAAAAGGAAAAAGATCTCAGATTATAGACCTGACTTCATGACTAGAGGGTCTAGAAAAAGAAGAGCCAAATAATACCAAAGCAAGAAGAAGAAAGAAAATAACAAAGATAAGAGTGGTGAAAAATGATATAGACAAACAAAAATAAAATCAATGAAACCAATAATTTGTTCTATGCAAACATCAATAAAACCAATAAATCTTTAATTGTCTGACAAAGAAAAAGAGAGAACATAAATAACTACAGTCATTAATGAAAGGGGCACATTACTACCAATCCAATAGAAATACAAAGGGTTTAAATAGGAAACTGCACAATTACACACTGTGATAGTTTGAGATTATTTTATGAATCCCCCAAAAAAGAAAGATTATGTCTGCAAACTAATCTATCCCTTTGTTTGCTTTAGATTCAGCTATGATGGCTTTGATTATATTACCTGGTAAGATTAGGGCTTTGATTCAACCATGGCAGTAAGGCATGACTCAGATTGAGTCCCTGCTCTTGGTGGGCCAATATAAAATGGAAACTCACTGGAGATAGGCACACATGAAGAGAGAGAGCTTTGTCATTTTTATCTTGGGGAACCAGGTAGAAATGACACATTCATCTGATCATTTTCAAGGCTAAATTATTGCAAAGAACAGTGATCATCTTGCATCAACATGTGGCAACTGACTTTGGTGAGAGAGCAACCTTGATTTGGACTCTTTAGGGCCTTGTAACTGTAAGTTTATATCCCAAATAAATACTCTGTATACAAGTCAGCAGATTTCTGGTACTTGGCATTATCACTCCTTTGGCAGACTAAGGCACACACCAACAAATTGGATAAGCTAGATGAAATGGACAAATTGCTAGAAACATCAAACTACCTACACTGAATCAATAAGATGTGGAAAAGATCAAGAGACCAATAACAAGAAAAGAAATTTAATCAGTAATCAAATCCTCCTAAGAAATGCCCAGGACCCATGAATTTACTGATGAATTTTACCAAACATACCAAGAAGTATTAACTCCAATCCTGCTCAAACTCTTCCGAAAAATTGAAGAGAAAAGACACTTACTAACTCATCTTATGAGGCCAACATCGCCATCATACCAAAGCCAGATAAAGATACTGCAATAAAAGAAAATTTCAGACCAATATTTATTTGAAATATATTTTTAAAATTACTAGCAAACTAAATTCAACAGCATGGTAAAAATTGCGATTGAAGCCACTTCTCAATTAGAGGTGAAGTGGGCATCACCATTCCAGAATCCTCAGGATTGGGGGATAAAATATGGTCTACAGTGGACTTACTGGTATTCTTCCTTAGACTTATTGTGATTCTAGGAATAGAAGAAATTACATCACTGATGTGGAGACATTGATCACTGGAGTTGCTGAAGGCAGGGAGAGGGAAAAAGAGGTGTAATATGGGGGCATTTTTGGGACTTGGAAGTCTCTGGAATGACATTGTAAAGACTAATACAGGGCATTATATATCCTGCCTTAACCTTCAGAATGGAATGGGAGAGTGTAAACTGCAATGTAAATTATAATCCATGCTGTGCGGCAATGCTCCAAAATGTGTTCATCAATTATATTGAATGTACCACACTAATGAAAGATGTTGTTAATGTGGGATAAGTGGGAGGTGTGGGGAGTGGGGCATATAGAAATCTATATCTTTTATGTAACATTTTATGTAATCTATGTATCTTTTAAAAATAAATAAAAATATATTTAAAAATTATACCTGCTGATCAAGTGGGGCTTATCCTACATATGTGAGGGTAAGTCAATATAAACACAATTAATGTAACACAACATATTAACAGAATGAAGGAAAATAAAACACATAATTATTTTAATTGATGCAGAAAAGGTATATGACAAAATTTAGCATCCACTTTTATAAAAACTCTCAGAAAATTAGGAATAGAAGGAAGCTTCTGCAACATGCTAAAGGGTGTATATGACAAACCCACAGCTAGCATCTTACTTAATGGTGAATGTCTGAAAGCTTTCCCTCTAAGATCAGGAAAGAGACAAGATGCCGACTGTCACTACTGTTATTCAACATTCTACTGGAAGTCTTACCAGAGCAGTTAGAAAAGAAATAGAAATAAGAGGCATCCAGATTGGAAAGGAAGAAGCAAACTTTTCCCTATTAACAAATGACATGATCCTATATCCAGAAATCCTGAAAATTTAAAACAAAGCTACAAGAGTTAAAAGAGTTCTGTAAAGTTGCAGATCAATACACAAAAATCAGTAATATTGCTTACACTGGCAATGACTGGTATAAAGAAGAAATCAAGAAAAATATTCCATTTGCAATAGCAAGTAAAGAATCAAATACCTAGGAATAAATTTAAGTAAGATGTAAAAACTTATAAATGGAAAACTACAAAACATTGCTGAAAGAAATCAAAGAATACCTAAGTAAATGGAGGAATATTCTTTACTTATGGATTGGAAGACCAACTTTGCTGTAATGCCAATTCTATTTAAACTGATGCAGAGTCAATCCAAACTCAAAATTCCAATAGTATATTTTGCAGAAATGAAAATCCAATAATCAAATTTATATGGAAGTTTTACTGCTCCAAACAGCCAAAATCATCTTGTAAAATGTAGGTGGCCTCACAATTCCCAATTTTAAATCTTATTGCAATGCTGCAGTTATGAAAACATTGAGAAATGACACAAGGATAGGCATATAGACCAATAGAAATGAACTAGGTGTTCAGAAATAAACCTTGACATCTATGATCAATTGATTTTGGACGAAGATTTAACAAATGATGCTGGGAATGCTTGATATTATATGCAAGTGACTGTACCTCACATTATATACAGAAATTATTTCCAAATGCATCAAAGACCTAAATATAGGAACCTAAACTATAAAACTCCTAGAAGAAAACCTAAGGAGGTATCCTCAAGACCTTATGTTCGGCAATGGTTTCTTAGACTTTACACCTAAAGTATGAGCAACAAAAGAAAAAATATATAAATGGGACCTTCTCAAAAATTTTAGAAAACTTGCACACCAAAGGATTTCATCATGAAAATAAAAAGACACCTAACAAAATGGGAGAAAATATTTGGAAACCATATATCCAATAAGGGATTAATGTCCTGAATATATAAAGAATCCTGCAACTCAACAACAGAAAGAAAAACAACTCAATTATAAAATGGACAAAATCTTGAATGACAATTCTCTTAAGAATATATACAAAAGGTCAAAAAGCACATGAAGAAATGTTGCATGTCATTGGCCATTAGGGAAATACAATCAAAACCACAATGATATACCATTTCACACCCACTAGAATGGATATTATTTTTTTTAAGTAAATAAATAAATGCTGGAGAGGACATAGAACAAAGTGAACATTCGTTCATTGTTGGTGGGAATGTAAATTGCTGTGATAGCTGTTGAAAACACTTTGACAGTTTCTCATAAAGTTAAATATAGAATTACTGCATAACCTGATAATCTGACATCTAAATATATGCCCAAAATAATTGAAGCAAGGATTTAAACTGATATTTGAACTCCAGTGTTCATGGTGGCATTTTCAGAATAGCCAAAAGATGGAAGCAACACAAATGTCCATTGATAGAGGAATAGATAAACAAGATGTGTAATATAATACATCCAATAGAATATTATTCAGCTGTAAAAAGTAATAAAACAATGAAGTTCTGATATTTGTGACAACGTGGATGAAACTTGAAGACACCATGTTGGATGAAATAAACGAGGTATTAAAGGAAACATACATGCTGTATAATCTCAACTGATTTGAAATAATTAGAATAAGCATCTTCATAGAGTCAGAAACTAGAATACAGTTCATCAGGGGCTGGTGTGGGGAAAGGGAATGAGGCACACCATTTTGAATGTAATTAACACTACCAAATTATACATTTGAATGTGATTATAAGGGGAAATTTTAGATTGAATATGTTACTAAAAGAAAATTTTAAAAAATTTAAAACTGTAAAACAGAGTGAATCATAATGTAAATTTTAGAATGTAGTTAATAGAATAATTATAATAATTTTGTTTCATCAATTGTAACAAAGTTACCATAGGAATGAAAACATTAATAACAGGGAAAACTGCATGTGTGAGGGGGTATATTTGAACTTTGATTTTTTTCTGCATGGTTTTTCTGTAAACTTATAATTTCTCTAATAAAAATAAAAGTAGATTTTCAAAAAGTAAAAAAAAACCCTTCAATTAAACACTGAAAAACTACAGTAGAGAACATCCAGTAGGCTATATGTTAGATAAATCAATTTAAACTTAAAAATGAACATTTGTAAACATACAAAAATGATTAAGATATTCAAGTAACAAAAAACTGTTTATAAGGCAAAATTAATTTGATGTCAGTTTGCAGGGCATCTAATTATAAATTATACAGTCATTTCAATAATATGGCATTTAAGATAGAGAAGTTCACCAGATATAAACTTCAGGATGACTTTTTCCTAATGATCAAATTTGAGACATAAAAGTACAAATGCATTGTGTCAAAATGATACAGTATATATTATGTACTATATACTGATAAGAAAGGTAATTAATCCTCTAAAATCCTATTCTATGCCCTCAAATCTTAATAGAACTGGTTTAATGCATTTTGGAAAAAAATTTTTCACTGTGGGAAGAAAATAGAAACAAACAAGCTCACACACTCACAAACCCATGTAATCATAGCATACTAGATTATATAAAATTTAACAAAAAATTCTTGGCTGAGATGCGAGCACATAATCTGAGATCCAGTAAAAGAAATAACTCATAACAGAGGAAATCAAACAAGTTCAGTGTTAAAATATCCAAATTAAATAACTATTTTTAAATGTGAGGTGAATGAGGTTGAGGCAACTCCCAGATGAACAGAGGAGGATCAGTTAGCAAGTGAGTTATGCCTAGTACTGCATGAAAAGAATACAAACTAATATGAAAGGAAACCAAAGAATTCAACACTCTCCTAGGAAGTAATTGAAATAAAAAATGTAAGTTAATAACACATAGTGGTCTTCAATAAATATTTGATGAATAAATAAATGATTCTCTACTGAAATAACGACATTGATTTGTTCAAACTTCATACCTTCCAAGCCATATATATTAATAATTACTAGATACTGATATAATTAATGTAAATTTATTAAAATATAAATTTAATTTTCCCATGTAGTAGTCCTTTTAGGGGACAGAAATCAGGAGCAAAGGCAATTCTTTATTTAGATATGAATATCAGTGTAAAGTAATAACATAAGATGGTGTATTAAGTTCCTGTGCTTTTGGTGAGTTTGAGTCAGTGCTGAAGCCTAATCATCTCTAATTCATCATTTCTATTTATTGATATACAAATATGTAAAACACACCCTGGATTTCATTTTTGCAAGATACCTCATCATGCCCGGCCTCTGACCTCCTCTGGCATCCAAATGGTCTTGGGACTCTATAGGCCACCACATCTCATCACATCCATTCACACATACATCCATACATATATATAATGTATATTTATACTTTATGGAGGCAAGAATAAAGCTCAATTCTAGGTAAGAAATGAGGGATTTTCTCGTATGAGAATTCCATCATCCACTTCTAAAGCAGCTATCTATTTAAAGCAGCACAGTTGTGAAGAGAGGTCAGCTATTGTTTAGAGAAGAGATAAATTGAGTTTAAAAATGAAGCTATTTTTAATCACTAAAAACTTACCTTTTACATTCCTTTGATTTGAATGGAACAAGTCCAAGGCATTAAAATTGTATATAACAAATACTTTCAATTCTGCTCTTTAAAATAGTTTTGATGCATACCTTGCCAGAAAAAATGCAAGGTATTTCTTTAGTAGTGTCTCTGCTTTATTCCCTGCAACATGATAAGCTATAATTATGGGAGAGAAAATGAAATTTAGGGATTTAGCAAAAGGACACTATGCCATACAGTCTTGTATGAGGTTGATATATTTTTGTTTCAATGTATTTTCTCTAAGTATTAATTATGTATTTTCTATAAAATGTGTTGAGGCCATAAATTTGAATTTTTTTTTACTCCCCACTGATTTTTGACTGGGAGAAAGTTAATTTATATTGCTAATCCTCAGATTCTTCATCTTTAAAATAGGGAAACAAAGTTTATTCATCCCATAGGGTTGTTATGAGGATAAATGAGATAATAAATTAAATGGTTAGCACAGTAGATGCTAGATATTACTATTATTAGTCTAGTGTCAGCATCTTAGCAGCATGTAGCTGAACATTCTTGTTTTAAAATCATGCACAATTAAATAGAATACATTAAATAAAAATGAAATAAACTAAACTATACTGCCTAATTTTTAAAGACATGTGCTGCAATGCCTAACTTTAAAAATAAGTCCCTAGGTCAAGAAATGTATACTCCAAATTAATTTTGCATCACTATTACACACTTGTAAATATAACAACATTTTTCCTCTGAAAGAGAAACATTTTCCCAATGGCAGAAAAGCCTTTCCCTTACCTGCCCACCAAACACTACTTCTCTGCTCCCTATTTCCTCTAAATGCTAAAGATCAGTTTGGAGACTATGTGAGTTATTATGTGCTTCTCTTCTCCAAGTTACAACATATGCTTGCCTGAGGAGGTTTGCAAACCTTGATTAATATTAATGAAAATTTTGGGGCATAAGCAGCCCAGAGAACAAACCTTCTCTTTGTAGGCTGCGTTAAATCTTCTCATTAAACATTGGAAACTTCATCTCACATTGTTACAGATGCCTAAATAATACTTTTTCCTGATAATCTATGCTTTTTAAGCATTAAGGAGGGAAAATAAAAGTTATCTTTTCTTTACAAATAGCATTAATTTCTCACGCTCAGTCACAAAATTCTGTTAACCAGCTGGAACTGTGTCAGTGACAAGCTGGTCAGGGAGATGCCAAAATTCTCTTTTGAGAAATGATGAATGATTTAAAACTCATGATTTGATATAATGCCTGGATCCCTAAGGGTTGTTGGAGAGCTTATCTGCTCACACAAAGCAAGTTACTGTTGACTATTCACTCTCTGAGAAGGATTTTTCCATAGTCTAGGGCACTTCTGAGGTTTAAATTTGGTTATTGACTCTTAAGAGAATCAGGTGGCTATTTAACATAGTAACAATGTCACTAATAACACAGTATCCAGGGTTGTGGTTGTAAACTAATGTCTCAGTGAACTTACAAGCCTTCCAATCTTAACTGAACACTCACAAAACCTGGCCAATTAGTTTATTCATCACTTTTTTCTTTCCCAACACATTCCCCATGAAAGCTCTCTAGAGACCTCCTTATTTGCCTTATACGTCCAAACTTATGTTACAATTAGATGAAGGCAACGCAAAATATCATACAATGTTGAAAATATCAACTCAAAATATCACACCACATCTCTTGAGGAAAAGAACATTTGCCAAAAGCCTACTCTTTAAACAGTCCTAAAAACAGCCCTGGCTATTAGCATCATCCTTTCATTTTATGGATAAGAATATTTAGCCCAGAGAAATCAAGTGGCTTGCTGAAGATCACAGTTTAAGCTAATGAGAGATTCTAACTCAGGTCTATTTTATGCCAATATCCATGCTGCTTTCCAAAAAACACATCATTTTTTACTAAGGCGAAGCATCTTTCTGCATATGTGCTAAATCCAGTCTTTCTACCTTAACTAGGGTCTCCTTCCTCCAATCACCGCTTTCTCGGCCTGCATTTTCAAATTCTAACAACTGAATATTTTAAAGGTAAATTTGTTTTTGTCTCTCAAATGGTAAAACACAACAAAAACTACCTTCCTTCAATCTTGCTATATTTCACCACAATCCAATCTCTTCTTTCCTTCACAGCCAACTATTTGAAAGGATAGTTTATACTAATGACCATCACTTATCTCAGAAATAAATTTCTTTTCCATTCCTTGCAATTTGGCTCCTGCTGCTCCCTCTTTTGTGAAATGTTCATTCCAAGGTCATCCATCAATCACCCCCCATATATGCAACCATCCACTTGCACTGTATTGAAGCATTCTTGTTTTCTGAATTCCAATACATCATAATTTGTTTCTCCTTATAAAAATAATGCCTACATTGTATTATATGCTAATAAACATACAATAATCTCTATATGTAATCCTAAAGACAATCCTTACAAATCAAGAAGATAAGCCTCATAGAGCCTATGTAAATTCTACAGGCTAACCTATTTGGACCCATCTGTAAGTGATTCAATAACTGCTTTGTTGCAAAGTATCTTCTTTACCAAATTTCTTATCTTCCCTATCATTTTGATACTCCTTGTGCTTTCATGGCTGTCTCTTCCTTTTCTTCCTTAGGTTTTATTCCCTGAAAACATCATCCTCTAGTTTATCAAGTACTTTGACTAGATAAACCCTTAACTCTCAGCTCAATTATCTCATCTCCCCTACCACCTTCGATCATCCTGCCATATATTCCCTTCCCAAGAGCTTCACTTTCTTAAATCTTCCAATCGAGTCCACCACAACCAGTTAATTATTCTTGAAAACTAAAACAACCTCAGCCATCCTTTTGTCAATTTTACTTTATGACTCTTTCTCTTAACCATTGTCTCATTTCCACTGATAATCTTAGTGGATCAGTCCTCATTGTTTTTCACCTGTCAATAGCCCATTAAAAGATCATTACAAGTCTTGTACATAATATCCACAAATCTTGCTTGCTCATGAACTTCCATGAGATTTCTGCTTAACTCTTAATTCTGGCAAAATCCTTCCAATATGGAATCCTACCTTCTCTAATTCCACTGCTCCTATACCATCCTGTCACATGGGTAACCTCTGTTCAGGTCAAGTGGAAGTTAGAAACTAACATTAATTATATATATATATATATATATATATATATATATATATATATATACACACACACACATATTTATACATATAATATATATTATGTATATAACTTATATAGTTTAGAATCAAAACTAAATTTTGCTCTATGCTTCATTTTATAAATATTATTTTATTGATCATATTATGCACAACTTGGCTCAAAAACTATGTCATATCTATATATGCAGTGTATGTGTGTGCATTTCATTACAGAGCAGAGTATTTCTCTGACAAACAAATTATGCTGTATTTTTAAAATTTATTCATTTTTGGAATTATATATTTTTTAAAGAATCCAGAAATTTGGAAAATTAGAAAGTAGTTTTAGGCATGAGAAAGTAGTCTGGACAATAACCCCCTCTGTCTGTCTTTTTACACACCCACACCATATGTTTTATATATATATGTATATAAAGTGTATATATATATATATATATATATATATAATGAATATGCATGCAATGTACAATATATATGTATAAAGTATATTATAAAGTACTAATCATATGCTTAGATTTGAAGTATTTTAAACTAAATTCAATTTATTTATTTCTAATTTGCTTATTTATTTGGGTGTCTCTCCCACTTTTTCATGCTTTTTCATCATTTAAGAGTGTTTTATATTCTCCATAAAAAAAATCCCACACTTTTTCTGTATATAGAAGTTTTGATATATACTGTATATAATTAGAATAGAACAGACAGTGTGAAAATGAGGGGGAAGGAAAAATAACCATCAGGCAAAGGTCTTCTGTTTTAAAATGTTGCTGTTTGATTTTTTGTGATTATATATTCTGAATTTAATTTATTATTTTGGTTCTTATTGTAGAATTTGTTCTGATGCATGCATCTTTAGATAGATATTTACCATTTTATTTGCTAGGAATTAAAACTAATTATTAAGAGAATATAATATTTTGTACCACTTGAAAAAATCAAAACTTTTAATTTATAAAATTATTATAATCTGTAAATAGGGAATACTGTTCCTTCTTTTGTGTTCTATAGCTTTTTATCTTGCACAGTTTCCTTCAAACTATGCTAGCAGGTGAAAAGAACATTTATTCAGATATAGGACAAAAGAAAAATTGGAGAGTTAAAATCCAGGCTACTAAATGCTTCTTTCTAATGGCATTAAACATATGTTTTAAATCCATTTGTTGAGGGAAAGATAGAATTTAGTGGTGTTAAAAGTCAATAAAATGACCTCAAATGATAAAAGAAATATGAAATTGTTGCAGAGACAATAACACTAACCAAATGGTCCATTTGCACCTCTTTGATTCCCACCTCTTTTACAGAGTCTTGTTACTATGTTGACCAGTAAAATGGAAAGAGAATGATGTATGTAATTTCCAGAGTGAGGAAGTTAAATACCCTACGCAATTCTCCAATCTTCTTTCCCCTTCTAGGGTCACATATTCGATAATATGGTGGCACTTCTGTCAATCTGAGCCCCCAAAAGAAGATCAGAGGTTAAATCTCCCCTCTAGCCCCACATAATCATCATGTTGGACACACAGTATGAGCACAAAATAAATCTATATTTTGATAAACAACAGGAATTCCTATAGTTGATTTGTTACTTTAATATTGTTTTGTATATACTGACCAATGCCTTTTTGGTATAATGCCTTTATTATGCCTGATATTTTAACACTAATACCTTCCTTCTCTTTATCAGAATATTGCCAGTCATTTATAACTCAGAAAACAGGCCTTCTGTAGAAAGAAAATCATTTTGAAAGTAATTTGAAGAATATATCAAGCTCCAAAAATTGAATTCTACTTATTTAAATACTTTATTTTAAATGATGCCTGCTGATTTTCAAGGTTTAAATACTTAATCATTTCATTCTGCCAAAACCCCAAAACCCAAAATTGTCACAAAGAGTCTATTCAGGAACAATTTGGTGTGTGTATTCTCATTTTAGTTGCCTTATAACTATTTAAAAACACACACACAAACAATAATGGACTCCTGGGAGTCATTATAATTTACCTGATTATTGACCCAGGAACAGAAAAGTATTTACTTGACTTTGAGTCACAGAAACATAAAATACCAAAAGACAGCAGCACACATTAGTTTATATATGCCTTATAAAATATGTATGTGTTGTGACAATGTCTTTTTAAAAGCATCCTTTTGGGAGATACTGTTGAAGAACACTACATATATAATTATTTGTAATTCACATTCCTTTATGCTTTGACTTTATTATACATACATCAATAGTCATATTTCATTGGAGGAATAGTGTAGTACCTCAGATCCCTTTGTAAATTGAAGAAATAAGCCATTCTGTGGGCTGCTCAAAGGCAGGGCTCCAACTTCCTGTATAGTGTGGAAGCTTCCCTCAATCATCTTCCCTGGCACCTAGAATTGGGGCTAGTTAGGCAAACTTAGCCAAATGAATACTAACAGCCAGAATTCTGTCTCATGTTAGTAACAAATGATTCAGTGTTAGTTGGCTGTCGTAACCACAGTCATACAGTGATGGTCCTGGTGCAAGTAGAGGTTAGATCTCTAGTGTTATATGAGAGAGGTGCCACTGGCCTTGTAGAATACTCCTTTGTGTCAGCAATTGATTTATAACCAAGCTCTTCCTGTGGATGGGTGGACTCTACTCTCAATGCCTGTCTTCTCTTGGTTTCTACTTTTATAGTTCATCTCTCCAGCCTTCTTGATGATTCTGTGTTCCTTTCATTAGCCTTCCAACCATTTTCTTTACTAACCCCAGTAGTCTGAATCACTTTGCTGTTTGAAGCCATGAACGCCGATTAATACACGTAGAAATTTATCTTTATACAAGCTAATAATGGACATTCTACGTACTTATGTATGGATACACATTGCCAAGAACCTCCACAAAAATAAAATATATTGCAATTTTTCTGCTGTAAGTCTTAGAACAGATCTGAAAAGCCTCATAATCACCCAACAGATGCTATTGAGTTTCAAAGAAATGCTTCGTAAACATTATAACAGGATGAAGTGCAGTCTGTTCTTTAGTTCTCAAACCAAGTTAGTCCTTTGAATTTTAATGAATGCTTCATTCCAGCTATTTCTCATCTCAGGTATGTGCATCTATTTAAATGATTAAATCATATGTTTTAAAATCAACTTTTATATGCCATAGGAAAAAATGATGTCCACAAATTTATCAGATCTATCTGTAAATGAAATTGCCATAGGGGATATGATAAAGGAAACCTTCTCTAATTAATAAAGAAGAAACAATTCTACCTAACATGAGTCACATTAATTAAATTATACTTAATTCTATGCTATACATTGAATCACAAAAACAAGGTTGAAATATTTTATATACTCGCTTTCCTTTAGCACCTTAAATGAAAATCTGTTTCAAAGTCTGCCAGAAATATTCTGCAATTCTTTTTCCAATACTTGAGTAACATGACTGGCTTGTACTGTAAACTGTCTACCAACAGAAAATAATACAGTGGTTAATAAAGTATCTTGTTTACTATTTAAGTAGTAACTGTTTCTGGATGTATCCTTTGTGATTAATCTATCTTTTCTAAAAGAGAACATACTATACAACAATGAAATAAAAAGGAATATACTTTTTTCTCAGTCTTATGCTACCATAATTCTGAACACTAATTCCCATAATATTAGACCTTAGAAAAAGGACATAATAAGTTAGCCTGAATTTATGCTAAGTCCTGCCATACAGTAATTCATGTGATTGATAAATGTATTTCAGATTAACTTCCTGATGTGAATCTGTATCAAATTGTACCCTGCCTTCCTGATGCTAAAGACCTGCCATTTTTCATGTGCAACTCTGCCGAGTCCAAAAATCACTGGGCACCCAATGTGGAAGAATTTAGGATTCCTTTAATAATAAGCAGGACATGTGATGTTCTGTCTTGCTAAGCCAAATATATAATGATGGGTCTTCACTCCAGCTGAATAGCAGCCATCTCCTTCCATCTTTACCTTAATCATGTGTTCTTAATGCATCTGATTATCCTTAGGACTTTCTTCATCCTTCACAATAGTTACCCACTGGGACTTCTAGAAAGCAGCAGAAAGTCCTTCTCCCCCCTCCCTTTAGTTTTAATATGTACTAATATTCACTTACTGGGTTCTTGCATCAATCTGGGCACAGCTAACACTCAAGGTTTTTGCAAATATTGAAATTCCTGAGAGACAGTTTTGTTAGTGCCATTTCTGTCCTCATAATCCTTTAGAGTTGATAATGTACAATCTTATATCTGGTTGTCACATGCCAACTTTCTGGAGGGAACTTGTCTTACTTTCCTGGCAAGCCAAACTTATCCCCCACAATTGATTGAATTTTCTTGCTAGGTTTAATTTAAATCCTTTATACTTGGTTTTAAATGTTTTCTTTTCATTGTAATTTTTAAGTGAAATCTGTAAGAATGAGAATTAGTGATATAGTTGGAGAAATAAGGTATAGAGGGACACAGAACTTTATTTCAGTTTGGTTAAAATCCTCAGTTCTTTGAAACTTTTCTTTTATTAGCCTTATTTTCCAACTGTTACGCATCTTTGCAATTCCCTTCTATACCTTTTCAATTTGCTTATACTTATTATTCTATGTCTGAATTCTCTTTCTCCTATATTTGCCTTTTAAAAACTACTTCAAAAAGAAAAGGAATATTTAAATAAATAAATAAATAAATAAATAAATATTCCACATAAATTTTGGAACTTTTTTATGGCCTCAATGAGTTGACAAAATATGGCTGAAAAGAAAAATGAAATAATTGTAATATACTACATTCATAGGAAAGTAACACATATCATATCACCTGCCTTATGACTGGGCTGACACAATATTTTAGACAATGGAAGATACCAGGAGAATCCATATAGTGCTTGCTTTCAAGATTCTTTCATTTATTTGAGATAATGATTTTTAATGAATTTCATTACAAGAAGAAAATATGATAAATAGCACAATCAAATCCTAGTCTTCCTCATGCATTATTGCATTTTCTTTAGACTGCTGTATTTTTACCTATAAATCCTGACTCATTCTGCTTTTTTTAAACTTTCAAGTTGAGAATTTTAGTTTCACATTTAGTATAACAGTGAACTTCTGTTTCAAAAATCCACAAATGTATAAACAATATAACATATGTATAGATGTTTATTTGAGTTGCTCATAATTAACTTTTTAAGATCCATGATCATACCTGCAATGAGTGGAAACATATCTTTTATGTGAATTCAGGACTGACTTCTATGGAACATAACTTAATATTACTCTCTTACTGATTCTAATTAATTGCTACTGTCTGGGTGCAATCCTCCAGCAATGTTCTATTATTTATATTGTCTTAATATTCTCTTCTCTGGTCTACTTGATATCTTATTAATTGCCTGGAAATTTCTCTCTCTCTTTTTTTCTGTCATCAGAACTACTAACTACTGCTGAAGTCTAAGATTAGTAATATTGAATGGTTTAGGTGGAACAAAGCAAATGTATAAATTAATGATTACTAAAATCACTGATAAATACTTCCGGGCTAATCCAGGTGATTTATGTGACTTATCAACATTTATTGCAATTTGAAGATTGCGTTCCAGGGGGAACCCTGGCTGGCTACTTAAGACAGGTCTCCACAGGATGGCAGTATGTTGGTTTTATCACTGCACAGCATGATCTGCCTCTGTAATGAACATTTCTTAATCTTAGAGATTCTATTTCCTTAGTGCAGCCAGAGGAAACTAACTCAATTGTAGTCATAAGACATGCATAAAAATCGTAATATCTATTTAATAAATATAATAAGTAATAAGTGGAATGATGTTCACTGAGTATACTTAGTAGTTAGAGCTATGTGGTGATTCAAATTACATTTGTGAGATTTTCTAATATATGTGGAATTATTCAAGGGAAATTATGAAGTGATATTACTAGTCATTACTTTTTGTTTGTAACAGGCTGAAATGCTCATCTCCACTGACAGATTTTACCCAAGCCATGAACTAAATACTTAGTAATGTTACTACTATTTCAACTTCTAATATCACAATTATTGATACTACTACTACTACTACTATACCTATCCATCTTCCACTAGTTATTCTGAATATTTGCACATGTAGCATTAGCATATCCTAGACTCCTCCTTGTCCCCTCATATTCTCTGATCCTATAAAGGATGATTTGAGCTGATTCATGACTCAAGAAGGAAAAACTCCAGCATCCTAAGCCCCAACCTTTCTTCTCTATTTCTCTAGGGGACTAAGAGTACTGACAACACACATTCTGCTTTCTTTCTTCATACTGTAAATTTTACAGAAGAAGTCCTCTTGCATCAGGCAGATTTCCAAGGCTTGGTTCTGTGGTTACTGGGTGCAAACTTCTGCCTAACTCTGGGTCTCAGAATTTCTAAGACTAATGACCAATAAATATAAGCCAATATGCTTCAACATCAGCTTTTCCATATTAAGGCAGTATTTTTTCTACAGTAGCCTTACTCTCTTCCTTATTTCTAAATTGTGTCAATTGCAACATTCCTCAATACTCACTACCTTTCATAGGATAATTACTATATGATAAACTGCAATTAATAAATGGAGCCTCTACTCCTGTTATTACCATTTTATAAGTATGGACCTTGAAAGTTTGAGAAGATAAGGAATGCATTAATTGTCACACTGTATGTATTAGTTTTTAGAGCTATGTACCAGGCTTCTCTAAAACTTAGTAGCTTAAAGCAATATGAATTCTTTTTCTTGTGGCTTCTGTGGGTCAGTAATCCAAGTACAGCTTAAATGAGTCTTCTGCTTCAGGGTCTCTCATGAGGTTTAAATGAAGGTATAAGCCCAGGGTCTAGGATCTCATCTGAAGACTTAATTGTAAAATGAACCAATTCTAAGCTCAGTCAGTTCCTCTTGGGCTGTGGGACTGAGACTTAGTTCACCTCCTGCTGTTGGCTGGAATCAACCTCCAGTTCCTTGCCACCTGGGCTTCTTTTGGTTGGTAGCTAACTTCATCAAACCATGTTGGTTGAGAAGGCAAGAGAGAGAGACTGCCAGCAAGATGGAAATTATAATATTTTGTAACAATTACAAAAGTGACATCTAATCTCTATTGTTGTATTCTGGTTGGATAGATTTAAGTCTATAATCCACACTCAAGGGGAGTGGATAACACAAAGGGATGACTATCAGTTGATGGTGATTTTTTGAGACCATCTTAGAAGTCCATCTATCACACTTCAGTTAAGTGTAAGAGTTAGGATTTAAATTCAAGTATCCTGACTCCAGAACCGATATTCACAACTATGTCAACAATTAAGAGATGTTTCTGTACTGTGCTAGGGCCCACTGCCATTATTTTTCTCTATTTCTACCATGTTTTTAAATTAATTTTTATTAATTGCACTATTAACTATAGTCCATGGTTTAACTTATGTTTCACTGTTTCTGTTATGCATTTCCATAGATTTTATTTTTAGATTTTTGTTCTAGTAACATATCTACAAACTAAAATTTCTCCTTTGAACTACAGTCATATATAAAATTCAGTGCTGTTAATTATGTTCACAATGTTGTGCGACCATCACCACTCTCCATTACCAAATCTTTCCCATTGTTCCAAACAAAACTCTATATATTTTAAGCCTTAACTCCTTATTTTCTGCCCCCACTTCACCTCCTTGTAGTTATAATTTTGATTCTGACTATAAGAGTTTGTGTTTTCTAATTATTTCAAATCAGTGTGATCATGCAATATTGGTCTTTTTGTATCAGGCTTATTTAACACAACATGATGTCATCAAGATTCATCCTGTTGTCACATGTATCAAGGCTTCATTACTTTATAGGATTAATTAGTATTCCATTGCATATATATGCCACATTTTGCTTACCATTCATTGGTTGGTAAACACTTGGGTTGCTTCCATGTTTTGGCAATTGTGAATAATGCCTCTATGAAAATTGGTGTACAAATATCTGTTCAATTATTTTGGGTGTATACGTAGTAGTGGGATTGCCAGGTCATATGGCAATTCTATTCTTAATATTCTGAGGAACTACCAAACCATCTTATATAGCAGTTGCAACATTTTACATTCACTCTAGCAAGGAAAAGTGTTCCTATATCTCCACATCCTTCCCATCATTTTTAATTTTCTATTTTTCTTTTTTAATAGTAGCCAGGATAGTGGGTGTGAAATTATATTGCATGGTGGTTTTGATTTGGATTTTCCTAATGGCTAAATAAATTGAGAATCCTTTCATATGCTTTTGGCCATTTGTATATCCTCTTTGTAGAAATGTCTATTCAAGTTTGTTGCCTATTTTTTTAATTGGGTTATTTGATCTTTTGTTGTTGAGTTGAAGGATTTGTTTTAATATTCTGAATATTATACCCTTATTGGCTATGTGGTCTTCAGATATTTTCTCCCTTTGTGTAGGTTGTCTTTTTACTTTCATGATAAAGTCCTTTGCACAAAAGTTTTGTATTTTTATAAGGTCCCATTTATCTATTTTTAACTTTGTTTCTTGTGCTTTGGGTACAAAGTCTAAGAAAACATTGCTTAATACAAGATCCTTAAGATGCTTCCCTATGTTTTCTCCTAGGAGTTTTATAGTCATAGGTCTTATATTATGTCTTTGATATATTTTGTGTTAATTTTGTATGTGTTGTCAGCTAGAGATCCTCCTTCACTCTTTCGCATGTGGATATCCAGTCCTACCAGCATCATTCAGTTAGGAGACTATGATTTCTCAACTGAGTGGATTTGGCAATCTTGTCAAAAATCAATTGGCCCTATACGTGACGTCCATTTCTGAGCTATCAATTCTATTCCATTGATCTATATCTATCCTTGTTCTAGAACCAAGCATTTTGGCCTCTGTAGCTTTGAAATATGTTTTAAAACTAGGAAGTGTGAGTTCTCCAACTTTGTTCTTCTTTTTCAAGATAATTTTGGCTATTTATGGCCCCTCTCACTTCCAAATAAATTTGATAATTTGTTTTTCCATTCCTCTAAATTGGGCTATTGGGATTTTGATTGGGATTGCATGGAATCTGTGAATCATTCTGGGTAGAATTGGCAAACTTGACAGTATTTTGATCACCCTCATTTTTGAAAGAAAGTCTTGTACAAAAAAAAATTCTTGGCTGACAATTGTTTTCTTTCATCACTTTAACTATTTCAACTCACTGCCTCCTTGCCTCCATGGTTTCTGGTGAGAAACTGCACTTAATCCAATTGGGACTCCCTTATACATAACACGTTGCTTACTTCTTGCAGCTTTCACAACTCTCTCCTTATCCTTTGCATTTGAGAGTTTGACAAGTATGTGGCAATGTATATTTTTCTTTAAGTTTATCTTGTTTGTTGTTTTCTGGGATTCTTGGATGTGCATATTCACATCATGCTAAGGTTGGAAGTTTCTGATATTATTTCTTTGGACTTTCCTTCTATCTCTTTCTCTCTTCTCTTTTGGGAACTCCCATAAGGTATACTTTGGTATGCTTGATAGTATCCCAGAGGTGTCTTTGGCTTATTTTTAATTTTTATAATTGTTTTTAATTTCTACTCTTCAGCCTGACTTATTTCAGTTTTCTTATTTAAGTTAGCTGATTCTTCTGCCAGTTCCAATCACTGATGGAAACCTTCCAGGGAATTTTCCATTTCAGTTATTGCGATGGTCAACTCCAAAATTTTGTTGGTTCCTCATTAAAATTTCTGTCCCTTTATTGAGACTCCCATATTGTTCATTCATTCTTTTCCTTATATATTGTAGTTCTTTCTCTTCATTTTTCTTCATCTTCATCAGCATATTGACTGCTTTCCTGAAACCATTAGTTATTTTTCTGTATTTTCCTCCATCTCTTTGAGCATACTGAAGACCGTTTTTAAAAATTCTTTGTTCAGTATGTTCCCAGCCTGGTCTTCTTTGTTCTGGATTTTTATACTCTTCCTTTGGATGGGCCATCATTTCTTATTTATTTGTCTTGTAATCTTCTGTTGCATTTTTACATTTTAATATTTTAAGAAGTTATCGCTAGAATTTATTCCCTGAGATGTCTGTTTCTTGAGTATGTAACCAGCTGGTGATATGACAGAGATTTTTGTGAGTGTCAGGTGCTAACACAGCCAAGCAAATCCTAGGCAAAAACACCTTTCACCATCTTTGAAAATTGGCTTTACATTTGTGGTATTCTCTGTCAGAGTTCTGTATTCCTGCCAGGAAAGCCAGCTCAAGATGAATTTAAACTGCATGGTCCTAGTTGTCTTCTCTGGACCTCTGTCTTGTCCTGGGTTTGTGCTTGCTAGTGGCCTTAGGAATTCCCTGGCTTAGAGGAGTGTGAATGCTTCCTCTACTTCCTAGGAAACAGATACTCTCCTCTTAAGGAGAAGTTTGTCTTTCCTATCTGTAACAAGGCCAAAGGGAGTGCCAGTTAGCTCCAAACTGCCCTGGGGAGGGGATAAGGAATGGGGCAGGACATGTACGGGAGTCCCTTCCATGATTCCACATAGCTGCACATTCTTGACTGGCCCCTGCCTAGCTAATGCAGCTCTTCAACTGTTCTTGCAGCTCTGAGGAAGCATAGCATTTTTAAGTCTGCTCTGTAACCTTTTCCCAGCGTGGGTGGCCACCCTCAGGACTGGGCTCCCAGTGATCTGAAGTAGCTAATCGAAAGCAGTGATCAATGATTGGCTTATATCCCCCAAACTATGGAGCTTCGGGAATTGTATTTTTATGTTATTTTCTGGCACCACTGGCACCACAGCCGCAAGAGTGGGGGGTGGGCATCAGTAATGGAGAGAACAATTTCCTAGTCACCCTAGTTTACCAGCCTTTTCCTCCCACTCTTCCCTGGATGCTGTATTTTGTTCTATTGACTCTGAGGCTTTGAAGTATTTGGTTCAGACAGTCTCTGACTGTTTAATAGTTGTCCTTGTGGATGTACTGTTTCCTGAAACTTCTTAGTACACCATCTTCCCACAGTTTCCCCCGATCCTCCTTGTTTTCAATTCAATTTCTAGGAAACACACATCCAGTAGACATAATACACTTAAGAAAATTCTGATTTAGACTCTTGGTTGGGTTATAGTCATCCTCTCACTCGGGCATTGTTTTAATGTGATTTTACTTAAATTTGCTATAACATATTTTTTTATATTTCAACTCCCAGATGAAAATCTTATTTCAGGTTTATTCCAGTTTCCCAAACTCAATTATTTGGCATGCAAATAATCTCTTAAATTTTGTATATTTATAATGTTAAACACTAATTTTTAATATTAAGGAAGAAATGCTTGATTAATTTTGGTATTCAACTTAAATTAATCATTAACTAATACAAGACAGATTTATCTTTTCACACTTATTTTAAAACCAAATATACACCTTGATTATTTATTATACTACAAATTGAGTATCTAAATATGTATTCACATCAAATTGTATATAAATAATATTAACAACAAGAGGAAATGGTTGTCTTATTACAACAATATTCTAAATTCTCCATATTTTCAAATTTTCCATGACAAGAATTAGAAATTCAGAACATTTCTCTTGTTTATTTGTTTATTTTTTTAATGAACAATATCAGCATTGTTGAGATTCATAAAAGAATCCAAGTCCACATGAAGAGGTAATCTGAATTTTGACAGTGGATATGAATTTAATATTTTCCCACAGCATTACATTTTAATATTTTAAATGCTTTCTCTACTTTTAAATCATTTCCAGTAAATAGGGCTTCCCTATATTTCAGGTTGAGGCTGTTCTACCCTTCAGGCACAGATACTCATTCTCTGTATATATTGATTTATGCATAAACACTTTACTAGACTATTGGAGTATCCATTTACTTTTTGCAAAAGTTCTACTATCACAAAATAGTCCAACTATTTTTACTGTTTGTCTATAAGTGCAAATTTTTATCTTGTCTGTAAATGCAAATTTTTATCTTTCATGTTTCTGAAAGTAGTATAAACCTATTATAAGAACAATTTCTGTGACCCCAAAAATGCTCTATTTCTCAAGTGAATGTTAGTAGTCAGTCTAAATTTTTATTACCTGATTTAAAAGGACATCCTCAATGTGCCCACATTTTTTAATAATCGCTTTATATCTTGAGGCCTTTCCTAATCAACACTTGGACTGTTTGTACATCTCCTATTTCATTTGCTCTTCTATCCCTTGAGAGTGCCACTTTCTCCTATTTTATTTTATTTATTTTTTGTGATAGTTGCAGGAAAAGCAGAACATTTCAAATGAAGAAATACCACATTGGCCTTTTCATAAAAATCAATATAAATTGTGGTTTTTTTCTCCCTATTTAGTCATTGCCAAATATAACTATGCCTTCAGAAAAGTCTTCTGATAACTCATGAATGGTATTTCTTCTGCTAGCATAGTAAAATCCTACTATGCTTTCATTTGACAAGTTAAAGAAGAAACTGTAGTCCCTTTATTATAGCTTACTTAACATATGAACGTGTGATAAATATAGTCACTATTGCTGCTTTTTTCCATATAATTTCATGGTATAGACAGATTTAAATATTAAAATTAGTTAAGAAAGATAATCCTTAGTAACTAAAAGTTGTTTCTGAATTAAAATATTCTTATTTGGCTGACAATTTAAAAATAAACTGTATTAGAGAACCAGCAAGAGGGCGGCGGAGTAAGGCGCTCCTAGAGTCAGCTCCTGCTACAGGGCAGTTAGAAAACACCCAGAGCTATCTGGAGCTAGCTGAAGCTTCTGTTTGAGGGCTTCAGGAGCTCAGACAAGCATCCTTGGGGGAGTGGAAGGAGGAGACTGCCGGTCTGCAGAGAAGACTCATAAGAAGAGTGCTCCACGCTCTGGAGGCCACATCCTCCATTGTAGGCACAAGCCGCCTTGGGAGCTGTTCCGCAGCTGGAATTGAAAGCTCCACTTCCCCAAAACGGGGGAGGAAGCAATGGTTGGGCACCAATTTCAGTTATGATGAGGGAATTCGGTGGGCTACAGTATAATCCTAAGAACAGCTAAAATTTGAGCATTTCCAAGTTAGAAAGAGGCTGGGAGCTGCCATCTTAACTCTGCACATGCCATAGAGGAAGCGGGATGGACTGAAAATCCCAGTGCTGGTGGGGACCGGTTTTTTCCCATCCAGATTATATTACAGGTCTAGCCTATGCCCCAGTGCCACCTCCAGCAGGGAGGAAGCTGTAGGGACCTGCACCAGCCTCTCCGAGAAATTACCAGCCAAGCTGTGGAGGCCAGTAATTATCCTACTCTGGTGGCATAAGCCACCCCAGGAGCTGCTTTGTGACAGGAATTGGAAGCTCCATTCCCCAGAAACGGGAGGTGGAGAAAGTTGGCTGCTGATTGGGAGACTTGGTGGGCTAAGAGATAACCTGGGAACCGCTGGGGTGAGAACCAGCCCAAGACAGTGAGGCCAATAGCCACCATTCTGATTCCGCCCCCAGCCTGAGGGGAAGTCAGCCTGAATGAAACTCTCAGTATCTGCAAGAACCAGTTTCTTTCATGTAGATCAGCCTGCGGCCCTAGCCAAGGCTTCAGCCCTGCCTCTGGCGGGGAAGAGGCTGACGAGCTTTGCACTAGCCCATATAAGTAACCACAGGAAACTTTGGCTGGCATTGACCGAAAATCAGAAGTCTACTAGGGCAACTGCGGTCATCTTGGACCCGCACTGCATAGATTGCTGCCCACAACTACAGCTCCACCCCTGCCCCAGGCAGGGAAGAAGGGATGTAAAGCTTCATCATTCTTTCAGGGCAAATACAATCTAGGCTTGCACATGGATTATTTCACATAGTTGTGACTTTGTCCCTACTCCTGGCAAAGGAGAAAGTTGGAAGAAGAATCACCGGTCCCTGGAGCAATGAGGGCAGCTTGAACCTCCACAGTTTACAGCACCAACTACATGAGTGGCTCCTCCTGCACAATTAGCAAGGGAAAACAATAGGAAGCCCTAAACTAAAGAGAAAAACTGCACCCAGAATACTCTAGTAAGCCAGATGCGAAGACATCAATAAAAAATTACAATTCACACGAAGAAAGAGAAGCTACGGCCCAGTTAAAGGAAAAGATAAGCCTCAGATGACATAAAGAAGTTGAGACAACTAATCATAAATGTTCAAACAACTCTCCTTAATATATTCAGTGAGAAAGCTAAAGAAATTAAGGATATTAAAAATACATTAGACGAGCACAAAGAAGAATTTGAAAGCATACATAGAAAAATAGCAGATCTTATGGGAATAAAAGTTACAATCAATGAAATTTAAAAAAAAATTGTAATCATGTAATAGCAGATTTGAGGAGGCAGATGAAAGGATTGGTGAACTTGAAGAAATGGCCTCTGAAAGTAAACATACAAGAGAACAGATCAAGAAAAGAATGGAAAAAATTGAACAAAGTCTCAGGGAACTAAATGACAGCAAAAGAAGTTCAAACATGTGTGTCATGGGTGTCGCAGAAGGAGAAGAGAAGGGAAAAGGAGTAGAAAGAATATTTAAAGAGATAATGGTAGAAAATTTCCCAACGCTATTGAAGGACATAGATATACTTGTCCAAGAAGTACAACGTACTCCCATTTCAAAAAATCCATATAGACCAACTCCAAGACACATACTCATCAGAATGTCAGAGGCCAAAGACAAAGAGAGAATTCTGAGAGCAGCAAGAGAAAAGCAATGCATAACATATAAGGGATATCCAGTAAGATTAAGTGCTGATTTCTCACTAGAAACCATGGAGGCAAGAAGACAGTGGTCTGATATATTTAAGATACTACAAGATAAAACTTCCAGCCAAGAATTATAGGAAGACTGTCTTTCAAAAATGAGGGTGAGATTCGCATATTCACAGATAAACAGAAACTGAGAGAATTTCTAAGTAAGAGACCAGAATTTCAGGAAATACTAATGGGTATGCTAGAGCCTAAAAAGCAAAGAGAGGAGAGAGGCTTGGAAGAGAGTCTAGATATGAAGATTTTATCACTAAAAGTAACTAAAAGTGTCAAAAGAGTGGTGAAAATAAAATATGACAGATAAAACTCAAATAGGAATAAACTTAACCAATGACGTAAAACACTTGTATTCAGAAAACTGCAACTCAATGTTAAAACAAATCAAAAAAGCCCTAAATAACTGAA
This sequence comes from Dasypus novemcinctus, assembly GCF_030445035.2. Taxonomy (NCBI): domain Eukaryota; kingdom Metazoa; phylum Chordata; class Mammalia; order Cingulata; family Dasypodidae; genus Dasypus; species Dasypus novemcinctus. Next base: position 39,493,752 of record NC_080683.1, on the reverse strand, counting down.
AAACATTCCATGCTCATGGACTGGAAGACTAAATATCATTAAGATATCAGTTCTACTCAAATTGATATACAGATTTATTGCAATCCTGATAAAAATTCCACCAGCATTAAAGAAAAAATTGAAAACGGCATGATTCAATTTATTTGGAAGCGTAAGGAGTCCTGAATAGCCAGAAACCTCATAAAAAGGAAAAGTGAACCCTCATCTCCAGACTTTAAATCATAATACCTACCTATAGTGATAAAAACAGCATGGTACTGGCCTAAAGACAGACACAATAGACCAATGGAACCAAATTTATGGTTCAGAAACAGACCCTCACAGGTATGGTCATGTGATTTTTTACTAGCCTTTCAAACTCACACAGCTCGGGCAGAACAATCCATTCAACAAATGGTACTGAAATAATTGGACATCCATAGCTGAAAGAAGGAAAGAGGACCCCTATCTCATACCTTATCCAAAAATTAACTCAAAATGAATCAAAAAACTAAAAATAAAAGCAAGAACCAGAAAACTTCTAGAAGAAATTATTGGAAAATATTTTCAAGACCTGGTGGTAGGTGGTGGATTCTTAAAGGAAATAAGAGAAGGACTGAGTAGACTATTGATGTCTAATGTATGTAGAAGTTTTAATTAGCTTTACTGTAAAATTGTGGAAATGTATAGAGTACAGTAACAGCCAGTTTATAAAGGAATGTGACTGAAAATGGTAGTCTAGTCTTGTATGTGCCAATTGACAGAATGCTTGATAATAGTCTGGGAACTGGATAGCACAGTAAACCAAGAGGTGGGTGAGAATTGTCGTTGATGGTACAGATGCAAGAGTGTCCTTTGTGAACTAGAGCAAATGTACATCACTACTGTAAGGTGTTGGGAATGTGGAAAAGTATGGGAAAAGTCCAGCTGGAGTGACCTATGGCCTGTGCTTAGCAGTAATAATGTAATATTCTTCCATTTATGCAAAAGATGTACTGGGTTGATAATGAGGCAATACAGAAAATGTGAGGCAAATGTACACTATGGACATGGCAATAATCAGATGATATTATTTTATCTGTAGCAAATGACACACCACATTGTGCTGTGTTGATGGAGGGTGTTGTCTGGGAATTCTGCACATGTGCATGGTAATTTTATAAGTTTACAACTTCTGTCATAAAAAATATATTTAAAAAATAATAATAGGTTGTGTTGGGGGAAAAACACAAAATGTAAGATAAGAACTATGATTATTAGTAAGATTCTGACAGTGTTCTTTCATAGTTTGTAACAAACGTCTCAAAACAATATGAGGTATTGGTGGAGGGTTGATGTGTGGGTCCCCTGTATAATGTTATGCATGTTTGCTTTGGAGGTTCACAACTTTTACTATACACTTAATTGTTTATGTTTGTTCATATATAAATGATATAAAGATATTAATAATTGGATTGATTAGGGGAAAATATTTTGTTTAGTAGTAATATTTTGACAATGTTCTTTAATCATTTGTTAAAAAGGTTTAAAAACAATGCAAGTTATTGGTGGTAGGATGAGATGTTATATATGTTTGGTTGATGTTATATGTTTGTTTTGTAAGTTCACAACAATTATACATTTATTGTTCATGTATGCTTATGTATGAGTGATATATTTCAAGAAAAATGTTCAAAATAAAAAATAAACTGTTTCCTAAATTGTTTCTTTTTTAATTACAAATGAACATAATGAACATTTAAAATAATCCAGTTATGAAGCTCAGTGCCCCTGTAAAATATATGTTAGATACAAAACAACCATGTGTGTTTTATAAGCTCAGCCTAAAGAAAAAGTGTTTCTCAATTCTGTCCAACAAAAGGTTTAATTTGGGTCTTAAGAACATTGAGTTCTTGCTACAATAACCATTTATGATGTTTACCCCAACTGCTCCATCACAACCTGCCATATGATAATGAAAAGCTTTTCAGAAATCATATAATGAAAATACACCTGACCCTGTATTTTGCTGTTATTATATACCAACCTTATCCTACACCAAACCACATGATTTTTTGTGAACTGTTATGACATTTTTCACCTATTAGTTTTTGTCATTTTACTTTCTTTGTATGTTTGGGCACATGAGTCAGGAGTGCTAGCTATTTATAAAATCAAGATACATTTAGTATTGAGTAGAAATATAAAGCAACATATTTGGAAATAAGCAGAACCCACAAATTATCATGAACAAGAGTTTCTATACACAGTAACATTCAGCAAAGTATCAGTTAAGTGTGTGAAAGATAATCTAATTTGAGGTTAGACCTGCATAAAATTTCAGGGTTCTTAAATCTGGCTACTTATTCAAATTACATTTTGAGTTGCTTAAAACGTTATCCAAATCCATCCCCAGATATTCTGATTCATGGTGTCTTGCTAGGGGTCAAAACATCTGCATTCCTAAATATGCTTAAGTAATTTTGATATGCAGCTAGCCTTGAAAACCATTTAAATGCTTTGATGGTAGGAATTAATATTATGCAGTATAGTTTATTTGTATCTGGCAGGAATATAAATTAAAATGGTATTTCTTATTATATAACTGTCTACAATTTTTGTTAAAGAGTTTGCCATTTGATGACTGCTTCTTAAAGATTCTTACAGGAGATAGAGATGTCTCAGGATATGACTAATCTAGTCACACAATTTGAGAAACAATATACTTTCTGAATTCAATAGAAAAACTTCTAGTTTGAAGCTTGGCAAGCAGTATTGGTGAAGAGAAGCTATCACAGAAGTTGCTGTGTTCAGCAGAATATTGGTCTCACCAAAATATCCATGCCCTAATTTCTGATACATGTTAATATGTTACATCACATGGCAAGGGGGCATTGGAATTGTTTGCTAATTAGCTGGCCTTAAACAAGGAGGTTATCTCTGATTATCTGATTGGGCCAATATAATCACAATGATCTTTAAAAATAGAAGACGGAGGGAGATGAGGAGGCAGAGTGATGCAATGTGTGGAGTCAACACGTTGTTGCTGACTTTGAAGATGGAAGAAAGGGGCCAACCTCTGGAAAGTAGAAAAGCAAGGAAATAGATTCTCCCCAGAGCTTCCTGAAAGGAATTCAACCCTGCTGATATCTCAGTTTTAGCCCATTTTGGACATATTTCAGACTTCTAACCCATAGAAGAAAGGTAATAGATTTGTATTGTTTTATACCACAAAATTTGTGGTAATTTGTTATAGCAGCAAAAGAAAACTAACATAATATGTAATCAGATTATTAAAGTGGGACTCAAGGAAACAAAAATTGTCAATGTGCAAGATGTTTTCTGACGAAGAGAATCAAGGTTAGACTAGGAACATGTGGAGAGGAGTTTAGTCTAGATACTAAATCATGCTTTCTATTTTAAAGTAGGAAGTCCACCTGTTACACACAAATATCACTTGAGACTTCCCTTCCCTTCCCTTTCCTTTCAGCCACTCCTTTCTTTCTCTTCTTCTTTCTTTCTTTTTTGATATTTTGCTTTCGTTCTCTTTTATTCTCAATTCACTAAGCAACTTCCTAACAACTAATTTGCTGTTCCATGTAATTTATCTGCATAGATAGGATGCATAGAATTCTGTTCATTTGCAAGAATGATCTACTGAAAAACTGGCAAGTTAACATTCTTGCTATACAGAAATCTATGTGAAATCTAATTAGAAAAAGCATACTGAATTTCATTCTTACAAGTTTTCATCCATGACTAAAAACCCCCTACTTCCTTTAGGAGGAGAATTTTAGCAGCACAGTAGAGGTGAAACAAAAACTCGTTTCATTTGTTTCTGTGACACATGGAAATTTATCTGAAATATCAATACACTTTTAGTTAAGAAGGCTCACTACTGGCACGATATTGGCTCTCAATTTATATTATACTTTAACAATGCACTAAATAATACCTACATGCAACCAATATTCCTGTTTAACCTCCTTCAGCACTTAACTGTATATTTTTTGCCTGCAGTTCTCTTAAATTTTTTTCAATACAGCCTTATAGTTGTTTTACTAACATATAGGTAGTAATCTGGGATAGTAATGACTAGAAAGGCAGAGGATACTTATACTTTTTGGTATCTCCAAAATGTTGTGATAAGGAACTAGTATTTTCCTTTAAGTAAGTTCTATCTTAATGAAACAATTCCCATGTATACATGTTGCTCTACAACTTATGTTCCCATTGACCCTTGATGAAAGCAGGTCAATAGGAATATATTTTATAAAAACATATTTGAGAATTTTTAAATAAAAAATGGCTTGCTCATTGGTTACTAGTAATAAATTGGGGTGATATTTTTATTTTCTGCCAGAGCTTTGTTGTTTTGACCCTATTATTGTACCCATTACTTTAGTTATCAAAATTAACAAAAGACTTACCATTGTATGGTAATGAGAAACAGGAACTCCATGCAATAGAAAAATTAATATCTGCACAGTCTAATTTATAATTGGTACTATAATCTCTTCTCTAGTCACCTGTTAGAGTAAGTAGTTAACATTGGCCTCATTGCCTGAATTCAAATGCATGTGAGTCTATATTTGTTGGAACTAATACACATTTCTTGAACAGCAAAATGGTCAGAAAATGGAAAAATCCAGTAGAAAAATCAGTCTCAAAGAAATAAAAATATTGATTGCATTGAATTCTTAGTGCATCTTTGTAACAGGAGTTGAGTGGATTTATTTCATTTCCTAATTTTATTCAAATATTTGGAGAAATAATTTTTATTAAATGTCTACTATATCAAAGTATTTTTCAAAATATATCAACATATTGGATCTTCATAACAACATCATAAAAATGAAGTTCATTTCCTGGTGCTCTAAGTGAAATATGATACATTTTTACCATAGAAAAAAGATGTGGTAAAGATGTTTTAGGTTCTGAAGTAATAGAAATACTACCATTTACAGAGCTCCTTCTATATCTCAGAAGCTCTGCTATGTGATTATGTATGCTATCTCATTTAAATATAGTGTTTATAATGACCTTACAAGGTAGGTATCTTTAACCTATTCTAAAGATGTGAAAATGGAGAAAATAGAGGTTAAATAAATGGTTTAAGGTCACAGCTGAGGAGTCAAAGGACTTGGATTTAAATTAAGGACTTCTCATTTCAAAAACCTTTGGTTGACTCTAAAACTCATTAAAGGAATATAGAAACCTAATAGGAAATGCTAGATTGTGTCTTTACTGAACATAAACTATTTTTAACAGAAGTAGAATTTATAGCATCTTGAGAATTTAAACATTTTATAAACCTGTACATTTTACTAAATTGATTAAAAAGTGAGAGGAAATGAATATTTCTTTGTAAAGTACATCAGAATTATCTAAAAAAAAGTGATTTCCACCTTTTTGAATATACTAATATTACTGAGAGCAAAGCAGTGTTTTATCTGTATTTCTTAAAATGATTTATATTTCACTCAGCAGTAATTCATTCAAAACCGGTTAAGGAAAGAGAGGGGAAGATGGCATCAGAGTAGGCAGACAGGGCTCAATGTCTTGCAACAACAATGGAGAGAGAGCAAAAAGCTGTCAAAGTGTCATGCTCTAGAGGTCAGCAGACCAGGACAGTGTTACACAACTCCCAGGAGGGTGAGAAACAGAGAGACAAAGAACTGAAACAACAAACGTGAGTTACCAAAACCACTGTGAGGGCAGGAAGGGCTTTCCTTTCCCACCCCAAGATATTAAACTGGGGTGAAATCCCCGGCACACTAAAGCAGACTGAGAGGGGAAGAAACATCTTCCCTCCCTCTCAGCTGTTACAAGGGAAAAGGGCGGGGAAGTGGAGGGCTTTTCTTTAGTGAATTTGACCAAAAGAGCTCAGGTTAATCACAGCTCTGGCCAGAACAAAACACAGGAAGGAAGCGATTGAAACATTTTCATGGAAGGGTACTCCAACAGGCGCCATCTGCTGGTTGACCTCGAAATTGCATGGGCAAAAATTGCTTTTGGTTCTTTCTATACCTAAACTCCTGGGAGAAAATCTGTGGCCCATTAGTGAGTCCCTGGCCTGATTTTGATAACTTAAGCTGGGAAAGCAATTTTGAAGACTTAGAAGAATTTGAACAATATATCAGAAGAGCTGTGGAAAAAAAACAAAAAACAAAAAACAATAGGCAAGAGAAAGAAATTGGTCATCAGAGTAATCTCACCAACATATTCAGATGCCTAGACATAACAAAAAATTAAAAGCCACATTAGGAAACAGGAGAAGATGGCCCAACCAAAGGAGCAAGCCGAATATCCTGAAGAGATACAGGATTTAAGACAATTAATCAGTGATAATCACACAACTCTCCTAAATCAATTCAAATAATTGAAAGAAAGAGACTAAAGAGATAAAGGATATTAAGAAGACACTGGGTGAACATAAGGAACATTTGGAAAACCTTCAAGGAAAAGGAACAGACCTTATGGGAAGGAAGGACACAATGGATGAGATTTAAAAGGAGTGGGGTGAGGGGGGTGGGGGATATATGGGGACCTCATATATTTTTTTTAATGTAACATTAAAAAATAAATAAAGACAAAAAAATAAAGTACATTAGAGACACATAAGAGCAGATTTGAATTGCTTGAAGACTTAATTAAAGATTTCAAGACAGAACATCTGAACTAGAAAAAACTGAGGAACAGATAGAGAAGGGGATGAAAAAAGAAAAAAAATGGAACAGGGTCTCAGGATATTAAATGACAAAGTGGAACGTGGAAACATGCATTATCAGTGTCCAGAAGAAGAGAATGGAAAAAGGGCAGAAAGAATATTTAAGGAAATAATGACCAAAAACTTCCCAACCCTTATGAAAGACATATGTATCAATATTCAAGAAGGACAGTGGATCCCAAACAGAATAAATCTGTATAGACCTATGATGAGATGCCTATTATTTGGATGGCAAATATCAGGGATGAAGAGAAGATTCTGAAAGCAACAAGAAAAAAGAAATGCATCACATACAAGGCAACCTCAATAAGATGAAGTGCCAACCTCTCATCAGAAACCATGGAGGAGAGAAGAAAGTGGCATGATGTGTTAAGGTACAGAAAGAGACAACTGCCAGCCAAGAATTCTGCATCCAGCAAAGCTGTCCTTCAGAAATGAGGGTGCGTTCAACCTTCACAGATAAACAAAAACTGATAGAATATGTTACCCAAAGACCTGAATTTTAAAAGATACTACAAAGAGTACTACAGACTGAAAGGAAAAATACAAGGATGAGAGACTTGGAGAAGTGTCTAGAAATAAAGACTATTAGGAAGGGTAGATTAAAGGGTAAAAAAACAGTGTGATATGACAACAGAAAGCCAAGAACAAAATGGATGAAGTAAGTAATGCCTTTACAGTAATAACATCGAACATTAATGGCTAGAACTTTCATCAGAAGATGTAGACTGATAGAATGGATAAAAATATATGAGCCATCTTTATGCTGTCTATAAGAGAGTCTCTTCAGCTGAAAGGTCACAACCAGGATAAAAGTGAAAGGTTGGAAAAAGATATTCCAGGCAAATAGTAACTAAAACAGAGTTGGAGTAGTGATATTAATATTGGACAAAATAGATTTTAAATGCAAAACTGTCATAAGGGATGAAGAAGGTCATTATATATTAATAAATGGAGCAATTCATCAAGAAAAAAGAACTAGATTAAATATTTATACACCTAACCAGAGTGCCCCAAGGTATATAAGGCACACACTGGCAAAACTGAAGGCAAAAATAGATGTCTCTACAATTATAGTTGGAGACTTCAATACACCACTCCCGGTATTGGATAGAATATCTGAACAGAGGAAAAACAAAGAGACAGAACACTTGAAAAATATGATAAATGAACTAGACCTAACAGACATCTATAGAGCATTGTACCCTAAAACGGAAGGATACATTCTTTTCAAGTGCCCATATATCCTTCTGCAAGATAGACCATATGTTGGGTCACAAGATACGTCTCAATAAATTTACAAAGATTGAACTTATACAAAACACTTTCTCTGAGCATAACTGAAAGCAGCTGGAAATCAATAATGGATAGAAAAAAGGAAAATTCACAACTGTTTGGAGATTAAAGAACACACTCTTAAACAATCAATGGGTCAAAGAAGAAATTACAAGACAGTAGCAAATATCTTGAGATGAAAGAAAATGAGAATGCAACATAATAAAACCTATGGGACACCACAAAGGCAGTGCTAAGAGGGAATTAATAGCCATAAATGCTTATATTTAAAAATGGAGAAAGAGTTAAAATTGAAGATTTAACTGCATGCTTGGAAGTACTAGATAAAATAAAGCAAACTAATGCCAAACCAAGCTGAAGGAAAGAAATAGTAAAGATCAGAGCAGAAATAAATGAAATAGAGGACACAACAACAACAACAAACCACAAAAACAAAAACAAAAGAATCAACAAAATCAAAAGTTGGTTCTTTGAGAAGATCAACTAAATTGGCAAACCCTTAGAAAACTGACAAAGGAAAGAAGAAAGTAGATGCAAGTAAATAAAATCAGAAATGGGAGGAGGGACATTACCACTGACCCTGGATAAATAAGAGAGATCATAAGAGAATACTATGCATAACTGTATGCCAAAAAACTAAACAATGTAGAGGAGAGAGAACAATTCCTAGAAACACACAAACTACCTACACTGACCCTAGGAGAAATAGAAGACCTCAACAAAGCAATCACAATGGAAGAGATTGAAACAGTCATCACAAACCTTCCAAAGATGAAAAGCCCTGGACTAGATGGCTTCACAGGTTTACCAATCATTCAAGGACAATCTAATACCAATCTTGCTTAAGTTCTTCCAAAAACTTGAATGGGAAAGAATGCTACCAAACTCATTCTATGAAGCCAATGTCACCCTAATACCAAAACCAGATAAAGATACTATAAAAAAAGAAAATTACAAACCAATATCTCTAATGAATATAGATACCAATATCTTCAACAAAATACTTGCAAACTGAATCCAAAAGCAAATTAATTAAAAGAGTTATATACCATCTTCAGGTGAGTTTTATCCTAGATATGCAAGGGTGGTTCAACACAGGAAAATTAGTTTAATAAACCACATTGATAAACTGAAGAAGAAAAATAACATGATCCTCTCAATTGATGCAGAAAAGGCATTTGGCAAAATAGAACACCTCTTCTTGATAAAAACCCTCCAAAAGATAAGAACTGAAGGAAGCCTTCTCAATATGGTGAAGTGCATATATGAAAAACTTAAGCTAGCATTGTACTCAATGGTGAAACATTCAAAGCTTTATCATTGGCATCAGGAACAAGACAAGAATGTCTAAGTGACAAGTGTTATTCAATATCGTGCTAAAAGTTCTAGCTAGAGAAATTAGGCTATTTAAAGGAGTAAAAGTCATCCAAATAGGAAAGGAAAAAGTAAAACTTTCACTGTTAGTTGATGATATGATCCTATATTTAGTAAACCCTGAAAAACCCATAATAAAGCTACTAGAATTAATAAACAAGTTCAGCAAAGTGGCAGGATACAAGAGTAATAAGCAAAAATCAATAGTGTTTCTATACACTACTGATAGGCAATCTGAGAAGGAAATCAGAAAAAAATCTGTTTATAATAGCAACTAAAACAACCAAATATTTAGTAGTAAACAGAACCAAGGACATAAAGAATCTGTACTCAGAAAACTACAAAACATTACTAAAAGAAACTGAAAAAGATTCTGTGTTCATGATTTGGAAGATTAAATATCATTAATATGCCAATTCTACCCAAACTGATTTACAAATACAATGTTTTCCAAATAAAAATCCCAATAGCCTCTTTTTTGCAGAAATTGAAAGGCCAATTATCAAATTTACTTGGAGAAGTAATGGGCCCCAATAGCCAAAAATATCCTTAAAAAGAACAAAATTGGATGACTCTCATTTCCAGACTTTAAAGCACATTACTTAGCTACAGTGTTAAAAAAACAGCATTGTCCTGGCATAAAGACAGACCAATTGACCAATGGAACCAAATCGAGAACTCAGAAAGAGACACACATCTACAGTCAAATGATTTTTGACAAGGCGGTTATGCCAGAACAATCTACTCAACAAATGGTTCTGGTAGAACTGGATAGCCATATATGAAAGAAAGAGGACCCCTATATCACATCTTATACACAAAAATTAACTCAAAATGGATCAAGGATCTAAATATAAAAGAAACAACCATGAAACTCCTAGAAGAAAATGTAAGAAAACATCTTCAAGATCTTTGTTGTAGGTAGCCATTTCTTAAACCTTACACCTAAAGCATGAGCAACAAAAGAAAAAAATAGATAAATTGGCTGCCTCAAAAGCAACCATTTTTTAACCTGAAGGACTTTGTCAAAAGGGTAAAAATGCATCTGACTCAATGGGAGAAAATATTTGACTATCACATATTCGATAAGAGTTTAATGTCCATGATATATAAAGATAATTTATAAAGAGATCATACAACTCAATAACAAAAGGACAAACTACATGATTAAAAATGGTCAAATATGACCCAGCAATACCACTGCTGGGTATATACCCAGCAGAACTGAAAACAAGGACACAAACCGATATATGTACACCAATGTTCATAGCAGCATTGTTCACTATTGCCAAAAGTTGGAATCAACCCAAATGCCCATCAACAGATGAGTGGATCAATAAAATGTGGTATATACACACAATGGAATACTACTCGGCTGTAAGAACAAACACACTACAAACACATGTGATAACATGGATGAATCTTGAGAACCTTATGTTGAGTGAAGCAACCCAGACATTGAAGGACAAATACTACATGACCTCAATGATATGAAATAAACAAGCTGCCCTAGATAGCAAGAGACTGAACGATAGGCTTACAGGAAATCGGAGGGTGGAGGAAGGATATGAGCCGATGTCTGCAGGGGTGGAACTTAAGACGAGATGGTGGTAAGTATGAACACAAAGAAGAGATAAAATGGGGGCAAGGGGTTGCCTTTGGTTGGGGCTTTACGGGTTTGAGGGTGGCTGGGGAGGGACGGTTGGGTAATGTTGCCCAAAAGTGGGGGGAGGGAGGGGTAGCATACGAACACAGGAGAGGGTTAGGAGGTGGTGGAGAGTAAAATGCCGAGAAAATAATATCAAAATATAATAAAGAGGGTTACCTGTTTAGAATGCTCGGAGGGGAGGGTCTGATGCAGGACGGGCTCCTGGGGAATGTCTAAATGCTCATTCTGCCAGAGTGGGTGACACCATGGGGTAGAATCCCAAGTAGTGAGAGTGGGAGTGGACCCACATCCTGGGGAGGACTAATGCCACCAAATAGAGGGAACTCTATCCCTCGAGAGAAAGGGTGGCTCCCAGGGCATTGGGGCAGATGAGCAAGTTAGGCCCTAAACACTATTCCATCTATCTCTGGAAGTGGCTCCTCAGGAAACGGAGGTTGACTGTCACTGTGGGCACCAAGGTGGAAGGGAAAATGGACGTTAAATGTGTGGAACCAAAGTAAATGGGGGGCAAGGGAGGAGTTTCTTGAGAGTACACAAGGATGGATATAAAACATGTAATATTACACCATAACATATAGGAGACGACAGACTGATAATGTAAACCATAATGTAAAACATAGGAGAACTAAAAATGTAAAGAACTGTGTATCCTAAAGTATGCACCATAATGTTAGCACAGATATTACCACGTTAGAAAGCTAATATCTCAGACTCTGTACATCACCTTAAGTAAATATGATGTGAATAGGGTGTAAGAGTATCGCTGTGGAAGGAAAAAGGTGTTGTGGTGAATGTATGGGAGTGTTGTATATTATATATATGCATTGCTGTGGTCTAGGACTCCTACGAAGAAACGCTGAATAATTGGGGGGGGGGGGGAAAGGATAGGATGTGGAATTTTTTCAAGTCAACATTCTTTATCTAAGTTCTTTATCTAACTTTATCCAAGTTCTTTATCTATCCTTTAAACCCATGCTATATGCCATTCCCTAGTAAGGGACCATGACATTATATTGGGCTTCAAATTTCGGGGAGTTCTGGATCACAGAGTGTTTCAACAATGGCAATGGAGGGATACTGGTATGGGATACCAATGACAGGTGATATATGGCTGACAGGGAGCTGTACAGAACATATGTCCAGGGTGCATGGTAATGATTGGATATACTCATAGTGGCAACAATTAAAAACCCAGCAGGGGGGGTACTGGGTTCCTGGCCAGTGGTGCTCTGTCGTGGTCCCTAGGGGAGCAGCGATAGTCTCCCAGGTACAGCGGCGGGGACCGGGAGGGAGTGAGGGTTCAACAGTGAGCCCCTGATGCTAATGACTATGCTTGTGAGCTGATAAACCTAAAATAAGAACAAGGCCTAGAGCAACATTGTGCCTGGGAATTTCCTCCTGTCAGCCTTCATGTTACTCAAATGTGGCCAGTCTCGAAGCCAAACTCAGCATGTAAATGCAATGCCTTCCCTCCAGCGTGGGACATGACACCCGGGGATGAGCCTCCCTGGCAACGAGGGACCACTATCAAATACCAACTGATGATGCGACTGGAAAAGGACCTTATATGGAAGGTTCAATGCGGATCAGCAGAATATCCATGTCTACATAAAACAACATGACTTTAAAATGCTGTTTGACCTAAAGTAAGGGGGAAATGGAAAGGAGAAATGAGTCTATATGGCTACGAGTTTCTAAAAAAGAGTCTGGAGGCTGGCAGAAGGATTGCCCTCATGCACAACTGAGCAGAGTCAGAGAGACAGATAAAGCAGATACAACCCCCAGATATTGGTTCCTATGAAGGCTAAAGAGACCCATGAGAGTTATGGTCATGGCCGATGGGGTTTACTACCAGGGCAGATGGCCCCTCTCTGGAAATGGTGTTTATGTGTGATGAATCTGGACTCAGATGGGATCTCCCTTCATAAGACTTTCATACTAATCTGCTGGAGGTGCAGTTAACGTTGGGGTTTAAGATATAGTTAGGGGATTTGAATCTCTGGACTGATAATGTGATAGCCAGGTCCTGAGCCTCAACAGACTCCAGCACCTACAATCTGATTTATTGGACTTACCACACTCAGCTAAGATGGAGTTGAAGAAGGACAATCACCACACCATGGAGCCTAGAGTGATTACAACTGAAAATGGGAGGATGGCAGCCAGCATCCATGTGGAATCTGAGCCTCCTCTTGACATAGAGGTGCAATGGACACAACCAATCCAATGTCCACATAGAAGAGGTGGCATTGGATTGGGAAAAGTGGACATGGTGGACGATGGGTATAGGGAAGGGCAGGAAGAGATGAGAGGTGGGGGCGTATTTGGGACGTGGAGCTGCCCTGGATGGTGCCTCGGGGGTGATCACCGGACATCGTGGATCCTCACAGGGCCCACTGGATGGAATAGAGGAGAGTATGGGCCATGATGTGGACCATTGTCTATGAGGTGCAGAGGTGCCCAAAGATGTACTTACCAAATCCAATGGATGTGTCATGATGATGGGAACGAGTGTTGTTGGGGGGGGAGAGGGGGGGTGGGGGGGTGGGGTTGAATGGGACCTCACATATATATTTTTAATGTAATATTATTACAAAGTCAATAAAAAAATAAATAAAAATAAATAAATAAATAAAAATGGTCAAAAGTCTATTTGTCCAAAGAAGAAATACAAAGGGTGAAAATGGTCAATATCTCCAGCGATTAGGGAAATGCAAATCAAAACTACATTGAGATATCATTTCACACCTATTAGACTGGCCATTATTAAAAAGTCAGAAAACTGTAAATGTTGGAAAGGATGTGGAGTGATGGGAACTCTTATTCACTGTTGGTAGTAATGTAGAATGATACAGCCGGTGTGGAAGACTATTTGGCAGTTCCTGAGGAAGCTGAACATAGACTTTTACTAGGTATCTACCTAGACAAACTGAGAACAGTGACACAAATAGACATTTGTACACTGTTCAAAGCAGTGCTATTCATAACTGTCAAAAATTAGAAACAACCCAGGTTTCTATCAACTAATGAAAAAATAAACAAATTCTTATGTATAATCAAAATTGGATATTATGCAACAGTAAGAAGAAATGAAGTTGTGAAAAGCATACGACAACATGGATGAACTTGGAGGACATTGTATTGAGTGAAGCAAGCCAGACACAAAAGGACAAATATTGTATGATTGCAGTATTATGAACTAAATATATTATGTAAATACATGGAATTAATAATTTGAATATAGGTCATCAGAAAATAGAATGAAGGTAGAGGATAGAAAGCTGAGGTTTAATCTGTGCGGAATTGGTTAAAAGGTTTGTAAATCTTTGGAAATGAATGGAAATAGTGAGAGCACATCATGGTGTTTGTGACTAGCAGAGCTATTACATGGGTATGAGAGTGGTTGAAAGGGAAAGTCTAAAGTCATATGTATTATCTAAATCTAAAAAGTATAACATGGGACTGTATAACATAGTGAAACCTCATGTAAAATATGAATATGGATGGCATTGCATATATGACTGTTTTTGTAAGATATAAATACAATTGAACTAGAGAAAGGGAAATAGAATAGCAGCTATGTACAGCAGGGGAAGCATAGAGTGATTGAGAGGTGATGGGTTTTATTTGTTTGGTTTTTATTAATTATTATTATTATTATTGGAATAATGAAAATGCTCTAGAAATGATTGAAGAGATGAATGCATAGATATGAGATTTTTCTGAATACCACTGATTGTACACTTAGGATGGATTTATACTTTATTAGTATGCATAAATAAAATTCATTTGTTAAGGAAAACAATTAAGGGCCTCTGTAGACAGATAAATGTAATTGGCACAGAGAAGGATTACTAAGGAAAAACAAAATAGGCCCGGATAAAGGGTGTTTAATAAGTTTACTGTCTGCTACTAGTGTAGAACAACGTACTTACGGATAAAAAATTATTTTTCTGATGCAATATCTGATAAGTAACCTAAATTGATAAATGTTGATGGGAAGTAGACGAGAATGACTTTCACATTTACTGACATTTCTTTAAGGTGAGTTTTTTGGTTTTTTTTTTTTTTTTTTGAGGTGAGTTTTCATTGGAAATGAATGGAGATGTAAAGTAAAAGAGAGAATGAGGGAACTCTTTAACTGTAGCTTGGGATGTGTTTTGAACAAAGGCATTGTCTAATCATGGAAGAAAATTATAGAGGTTATGACACATCCCCTTATCTTGAAATTAATAACGTCTGTTCATCATAAGATTCCATAATGAATATAACAATAAGCTAAAATTGGAGAGGGTATTTCAAATGCATCAAAAACAGTATTCAGAATATATAAAGGAATTCTACAAATTGGTAATAACGAACAAAACTCTCAACAGCCTACTAGGCAAAACGCTTATATACTTTTCAAAGAAAATAGCTTTGAAAAGGTGTTCAACCTCATTAGTAATCAGGGAAATGAAAATTTAAAACTAAATATGATAACTTTAAAAATGTCACCTGATTGAAAAAGTTAATACATCATGACCAACAGGAACATCCAAGTTGAGCTTAAATTGTTTTAATTGCTTTGGAGAACATTTTAACTTCTATCAAATCAGAAGTCATTTTCTATAGCACAGAAATCCCACTACTAAGTATATATATTAGATAAAACATATACATTTCACCAGGAGATATATTGGTATTCATAGCAACAGTACAAGAGTTACAATGATATACAAGTATGGAATACCCATAAAATAGAATACTATTTCCGTGAAGGAATGACAGCTACATGCAAAAAAAAAAAAAGAAAGAAAAAAGAAAAAGATGTGTGACTCTCACAAGCATAAACAAATCACAGAAGTATGATTCTATTTATATAAAAATAAAAAACAGAAAAATTCACTGATCTTCATAAGCATTATTTAGAAGTAAAAGAATGTAAGACAGTAACCTCTACACAAGAGAGCGGTTACTACTAGGAATTTTGGAGAAGAAGATGAATTTGGAGATATCCCAGGTATTAACAATGATAACTTTTTTACCTGGATAGGGATTAAATATATGTTGACTATATATAATTATTCTTTCAACTGTACCTTTTGTTTTATGTACTATATGGTGTAGATGATCAGTATTTCAATGAAATAGTTTTTAAAAAGCTATGGATTTACAATTAGTTGTGTGACTTTGGAGTTTTTTGCATTAAATGTTATTAGGATAAAGAAAAAAAGGAATCTGATTAAGTTGACTGAAGCAGTATAATTATTTTTAGGAGTAATAAATAATGAATTGAAAGAACAAGAAATACTTGTGGATGGGTGATCTTAAATGATTAAAGAAGAGAAAGGTATTTTATATAGACTGTTGACCAAGTGAGAGTGATAATAAAATGAGATCTGAGAAAAGCTATTCACTTTTTAAAAAATATTTGCCAATGACAATAAAACAGTTCGTAAGTGCACACAAGAAAACCAGAGTCCACTCTGGTGCTCCAGTTATGAGGTGGTGAGACTGATGGTGAAGGAACTTAGAAAAGTAAAAAACTAGAGGCCTATGGGAAAAATTTATGAGTCATGGGACTCATAGGAAATCATCAACTGTGAAGTGTATTGAGGATCATTATCCTGCTCCTAATATTCTCCGTAACACATTTATCAGGCATCTATGTGGTTCAGGCTGCACTAGGTTCTGGGGATACAAAATTGCATAAGAATTAATAACTGTGCGTCTTTTCTCCACTTGTTCAAGAATTTTCTGGTCAACCACCTTGTATTCTGGCATCCCCCCTTTTTCTTTATTATCTGATTAGAGTGACATTTTTTGTTCTTTTCAGCCCTCTTAAAGCAGAATTTGCTCATAAATTGTCAGTGTACTTTTCTCTCTCAATCCTAAAATCATTTTCTCTTAAATGTAATAATAGCAGTTTTTCCTTATTTTTCATTCCAAAGGACCATAGGTACTTTCTCTAAAGTTCCTATCACAGCAACTTTAAATGGCTCCTTCCTGTCAATGATAATTAAATCCAGGTGGCATCAGTTCCAGTTTGTGATCCTTCTACAGTTTGCAAAATAATATGTTCATCAAGTCAAGTCAATGTTTTGTCATATTATTTGCTATTAGAGTGTTAGGCTTGTATTATGTTCATAACAAATGACCTTCCATCCTAAATTTTCATTATCATTAATTCATTGTTTTACATATTCACTCATTCATCCTATGTTCATTAAATGCCAAATAATTTCCAGGCACTGAATTGAAATTTTTTACCTTATCCTTTGTTATGAAATGACATTCTTTCCTCTCATTCTTTTGACAGTTTAAATTTAGCTGGCTTATTTTTAGTCATATGTGCAGAAAAGCTGAATTTTTGTATAAATTTCTTTCACTAAAAATAAACATTTGTTTGTCCTTGTTTGATGTTTCTTAGATATGCCCAAAGGCATTGAGTACATTTTTATAAATGAGAAAGTAAATCCGTGGGATGTTGATAACAGACAAGACTGTTGCCAACTACAGCACACACATCTGGTAGGAGGGGCAATTTTTCTTTAACTTCAGTCTTCTAGTTTAGTTATGAGTGAAAGTAAACCCATTAATATTTCTACCTGTGAATGGTACTAGAATATTAGACCAAATATCATAATGTCAAATTTGCTTAATAAAGCCTTTTTTTCAAAGCATGTTATATTGATTTATGAAATAAGAGGCTGAACTTAATGAACAATGGGCAAAACTTCTATTTGCTATTTTTAAATATGTGTGAAAAATAATTTTATCCAATCCTTGAATTCTTGCAGAGAAAACTATTGGATAAAATATAGGTTTCTCTTATAATTTTATAATGGTCTTAAATACTTCTAATATCTTGAATTTCCAATTAAATATAAACTCACTTGATTTATAATGAACAAACACTAAATCTTATTTGAATTCTAAGTAGACCAAAATTGTAAAATATGGCTGTAAAAATGACAGGTGATGAGGCTGAGTCCTTATATAATCCATTTATCTATTTTTAAAGCTGGAATGGCTCTTTACACCCTAGTTTGAGTTATTTTTGGTGCCCTAAGTGGGTAAAGATACTTCATAAAATCATTAAAAATATTTAGAATGATCTTTTATTTAAAGCAGCACTAAACTTAACATGAGAGACAGAAAACAAAGTGCTTGTATCATGTCCTATTAAAGCCTTACAATGGAATCTCCAGAAATGTGTGCTGTATGTGCAAAATGTCTAATATCTTATTCCCAGAAGTGTAATTTTAGGAACTGTTCACAGAGTGCCAGATTGATTCTCATGTTTATCTTCAATTAAACCTCTGACAGGGCCCACAGTGCCTGGGTCCACGAAGGATGACTTGAAGATCTGCTCCACCAAATTCAGCTATAAAAAAGAAATTGTGATGTCTAGAGCACTCGGGAATCCTCAAAATAATTAGAGTTGCTGAGAGTGGAAATTCTGAATCTTAATCTCTACAGTCAAAGAGAGGAATAACTTGCCAAGATTTTGTGGGTGTTTTAAGGGATTGGAATTGGGTTCTGATCATGATGAGTGTACAGGGACAGATACTAGCTGGAACGCTAATTTTGAAGTTAGAAAAACATTTGAAGGCAGTTCAATGGAACTTAGTTTTTATGGGGGAATGGGTCTCAAGCTTCCACTGTAAATACGTGTGATATCCTTGATCCAGAATTAATATTTAGGAATATTTGGCAGAAAGAATAGATCTAGGTTTGATTTAAGAAGAGTAGCATAAGAGGTCATTCTTACTTGACATATGTCCTTTAGTCCCAGAGTGTCAATGACACGTATGCCATTGAATGGCAACGTTCACATATCTTTGCCGCAATTATGTGAGAGACTATGAAATTACTTGTGTATGCTTTATATGACTATTACTATTTCTGCCTGTTAAAAGGCAGCCAATGAAGTAATTGTTTTATATGCCTTTAATATGACAGGTATTAAAATACTTTGATTTTTTTCAGCTATGTAAGTTTTATGGAATACGAAAATTAGCAACTTGAGACTAATATCACAGACAGTGATTGCCTCTTGTTCGAAGTGTTGCAGAAGATACTGTAATGGATTTCAAAATGTTTCCCTTCTTGTTCTGCTAATATTAGTTTTCTTATCTTCCTTTTGTAAATTCCTTATTTAAATTGAGCGTTAGTTTGTGAGTTATTCGACTCTGGCAAATTGGGATGTGTTCAAGTGAGTGTGCAGCTATCATCCTCAGTAAAGTTCGTTTTCAGGTTTTATTTGTGACTTTGGCATGAATAGGCCATTAGTTCCATCCTCCTCTCTTTTATTTACAAGTTTTCAATATAATTCTGTCATATTATTAGAATAATAAAACCTTAACTAAAAAGTATTTATCTTGAAACAGTCAACAAAAACTGCAAATGGAATAGAATATTTCCTATTTTAAATCTCAAAGTATGTCATTTCATAAATTATCTTGAAAATTTGACATATTAAATATCCATATATATATATACACACACACATATAAAAATGCCTTTCAGTTTGGGTAGTGCTATATTTTAAGAAAATAAAATTATTTTCTGTTCTCTCATTTGTCAAGATCCCATTTTGTCCCTTTAATCTATATATTTTCTATTAATTGTTATTTATTGCTAGACTATATAATTGATCAAGTAAGCACTGGATACAAAATTAATAAATATATTCTAGAAAAAAATTAAGATGTCTGAGCCTTTGCTGGATAATCAATTTCTGTGCAAATACTGTAAACTTATATCAAATAATTTTCAAAGTGATAAAAATTTATGTGAATATGAAGTTGATATTTTAGGTAAACAATCGTTTATTTCAATATAGTATAAATACTATTATGAGGGGAATTATTCAATAAAGCTCAGAATTTTAGTATATTATCTAAAATATTATTTTAGAAAAATTCTAATAATCATTGCTATTTAATGTAATGGGAAAAATAAAACAAAAGATACTCAATCTCCTTTGACCAACCTGCCTAATGGGAACATATGGAAATTTAAATCAAATTATTAGAAGTAATCCACATTATGCAATTTTAAATTCCAAAAGAGCATTCCTAGGATGGAGAAAGCATAGCAAGTAAGTCAATTTCAACGATCAGTTTCACAGATATGTTTAAACTGCCAATAAACTCTATCCTCTCTCTATTTCTGTTTACTTCAAAGTTGACATTAGTAGTTTTTGCACTGGATGTCTCTTAGTCTAGTCTGGGAGTTAGCTCAACTATGTACAGGATGCAGACAGGTAACAAATGAAAGGAGGGCCTAGCTGTAACAAAATAGTTAAGCTCTACAAAATTTAAAAATGGACCTTGGTTTGCCTGTCTATTCTGGGAATATGGATAAAAGCTAAGGGAACATGACAGACAGAGGAAACAGATTATTTTTGAATGGAGTAATACCAGTTATTTATACAATGCAGTGATGGTTCAGTATTGCGGTATCTTTTAATTTCTTCAGTGAAGTGAGAAATCTGAATCATTTTAAGACCTTTTTGAAAAATTTCCCTATTTTAAAATGTAACAGGTTAAATTTATAAATACAGAAAAAATACAAAGAGCCCACAACAAATACTACCACCACGGGTCAACTAAACCACATTTGCCTGATAGATAAAACCTGAAGACCAACGATACTCACCTTCTACTTCAAATTAACTAAAAAAGCTCTTTTGAAACATATCTTTTGGATCTACTCATTGGACAGACTACTAAAGTTAAAGATTTTAATAGATCATCCTTTATACATGCATGTGATTTCCAGATGGCACATGGATTTGATCCCCAAAGTCCTTCTTCTAGGTACAGCTGTGCTTCTAAGTAATGAGCTATAGTTATTGATACCATTTCCCATGGATGTTCATTAGGAAGAGAAATGAGTACAGCCAATGGGTAACTCTCTAAGGGCAGCCTTCACAGTGAATCAGGTTAAGGCTTCAAGAATCCTAGCTCACTTGTTAATGTATGGGGATGATTTTGGGAAGTTCTACCTGTGCTGCTGTTTAACATGCTCTCTGCTATTTCCTTAATCTTTGGGGATGCTTTCCCTCTTCTTCAACGTCCATCTTGGCCTGGCACAATTCTTTGTTCATAGCACGATTACCCAAGAGTACAAAGGAAGAAGTCAGGTGTATGTCATTGGGGTAAGTAACAATGGTGTAATCTTAAAACCTTTTATAATTTAATTGAAAATAGTGTTCTGTTGAGTAGCTAATGAACAGTTAAGCCACTCAATAACTTTCTCTAACTTTCTATTTGTTTAGTAGGAAATAGTTGTTTATGTGGTTTTTGCTGAGTGTTATTTGCTTTGTTTGTCTAGAGATTCCCTTCTTTATAGACAAAAGTCATGTAAGCCATTTCAGTAGCCTGAACCCACTATGAGCTAGGATATTTGAAGCTTTTTGAAGAGAACAGAAAATATTATGCAAAATATCTCACTGTTGTCCACTGTTTAGAATCATAAAGATTTTATATTCCGCGGGGGTATCCTATTTTCAGATTTCAATTCTGACTTTCCCACAGTGACTCCAGTTCAATAGCATTTACCTATCTCATTTGCATTAAATATTCAGTACATAACATGAATATCTTCTGATGTCAATAGATATTGCAGATTTAAGAATGACCTTGCTTTTCAGGGTGTGAAACATCCTCAGAACACTCTGCCAGAATCATCATAGCAGAGTTTCAATAAAAAGTGTTTCTAAATCTGAAAATTGCTGATAGAATTTTTCTGGGCCTTCTAGCATTTTTTGTTTCCTGATTTGCGTGACAAGCTAAGAAGCTTGTATATCTTGCAGTTATACTAGCTCCATGGCCTAAGAAATACTGGCAGTGAAATTAAATCCTAGACCACTCATCTCCATTTGGAATGCTTTCAGTAAATGCAGCCACTATGCATATGACTCTATAACATGGTGTGATTTTATGCCCTTAAATCACGTGACAATGCTAGCTGCTCAGGCTGCGAACCAAGGAATCAGCTGTCCAACCATGCTCCTCAGCTTGCTCCCTGAACATATGTCTCTCAGAGGGAACATTTTTCTAATGTCTAAAATGCTCTGTTAGTTTCTGAATAGCTGCCTTAAAACCTCTATTATCTACTGTTCCTTTGAGCAAGGAAAACATATCCTGAAGGTCAGGCCCCCTGAAGGGTAACATTTTGTAAGACAAATACAGAATCTAATGCAGTTACAAACAGTTTTAAACATCTCTATTTGGATCATATTTAAATAACCCTTAATCCCATCTTGGACCCAGAGTGATTAAATCCTTAGATAGGTGAAATTGTCATTTAGAGTAACATGGAGTAATTGATGTAGGCAGATCCACATGATTCTACTCAAATTGATATCAAGTGTCTGCTTCAGATAACTTTGTGTAATATCATTCTTTATGATGCTATACTTAAATCATTTTTATTAACATGCTTCTAAATGGAACACCAGAATATTACTCCTTATTTCAAAAACTTTATGAATACACTTATACATAAGTTTTCTTGCACACTCAATAAATATATAAGCATATTCTTTTTCCATTGAGCAAATGAAGAAAATATGTGTTAAGTCCATAGCTAAATACATATTTCTCAGGGCTAATATGTGAAGATATTACTTATTCTTCCTGAAAATGGAATATATATATGAGAAAGATGATTCAAGTCAGATAAGATCTAAGATAAGGAATTAGAAATTAATATAAGAATCAGAAGGAAGCTTGTATGTAATTTATGTTATGCAATTATGTTTATACTGAGGGAAGGAATTGTGTGGACTCTGTACTGCTTGGATTTCCCTTCTAGGATTGAAGGATTTAGGCCTTCAGCTGCTACAGAGGAGTTGGCTGACAACACTCACCCTCATCATTCTCCTCAGGAAATTTCCTTAAGTGAAAGCAGCCTAGCCCAAGGTTATGGACCTCCTTCCCCGGGGACTGCTACATCCCAGACTGGCCAGTACATAATGAAGTAAGGCTTCATTGCTTGTCAGAGGTCTAACTTCCTTCTCAAGGTCTGCTTTCCAGGGAACCTGACCTGCAATGCTAGTGAGCTAGAAAAACAGCATAGCGCAAGGTACATGGTGGGTGCTCAGGAAATATTCGCCAAATGAAGTTTATTGAATGTAAACTATACATAGAATGGTCCTCAGGCACTGGATCATTTTCGTTTTGTTCATTAAAGAACTAAAAGTTAATTAAAGATTTCAGTTAGACAATAAAATTGATGTCAGGGGATCAACTGTAATCATAATCAACCTATACCTGCTTTCCTTTCTTTTAAAGGTTTAGTTAAAATATGAAGGGGGAAGGTTTGAGTATGCTCAGGAATAAAACAAACATAAAAATATGGTTAAGATGAACTGTATCATTACAACTCAAGGTCAAGTTATTCTTATTTTTTTAAAAAAGAGATACTACAATTCCAGATTTGAAGTTAGCAAATCAGAGTGCTCTTTCATTTTTCTGGTAGTGTCATTTCAAGTTTTGAAATGATGGCCAACTTCAATTAATTGCACTAACATTGGGAAATTAAAGTGTGCTTATTTTTTTCATGAAACAGTTTAAATTTGGAGTTGAAGATTTATTTTGGAAAATTATTGATGTCTCATAAAATTTCCTGTTCTGGGGTGAAATTTTCCTCAAAGTAAAAGATGAACCTCCAGGTGCAACATCTGTTACCATGAATATAATAATATTCTCATTCAGCAAGAGCAGCTGCAGCAACTGCATGGTCTTCTCTCTGGAGGAAACTACCCTGGGAAAAGAAAAGGCCCTGTAGAATTACCGTGGGTGAACGCTGAGCAGAAATATTCACCTGTGCTATAATTTTGGTATGTGTTGTGAAAGGGGATTTTTTTCCCTGGCATTTACAAATGCTTCAAAGTAGTTGTTTCTGATTACACTTTAAAATAATATCTATGGGAACTATTGTATTGGTGCGGTGTATGCTTTTGCTATTGTTTTGTTTTTGTCCTTACATTTTCAAGACTACTCTAAAAATTGCTTTCTATGGTGGCTTTCAGATCCAGAGAATATCATATCCATAATGGCAAATTTATATTTAAAATAATACAAATTCAAAGGTATTTTTCAATGTGAACTTTTTATCTTCAGCAATACTGGAAAATTACTGGCTCTCTGTATGTTGTGGATTTTGCATGGAGCTTTAATTTGAAGCTCTGTAATTTAGAGATTTTTAGTGTTCTTATATATCCCATTCTATTTTCCTTCTAGGTAAATGAGAGGAATGCAGTTTTAGGTCTTTTGTAGTTAGGTAGGGACTTGCAACTCTTTCTAACAAATGCGTTTTTAGCAGAAGTATCCTGTATCAGTTCTAGGACAAAACATTTAACTGTTGATTTGAGACCTTCCAAGGCTCCTTTTCTTGCTGCTAGAGTGCAGTAGAAGAAGGACAGAGCCTTCACTGCCTAAAAGGAGGAGAAGCCACATCGAGGCTAGTTACCCTGAAAAGACTTCCAGAACACAGCAAACTCCGACAGAGTGAGAAATCAGTCTTTGTTATTTTGTATTACGTCACTGGGTTTTAGGGATTAGGTTACCACTGTATAACCTATCTTATCCTGACTTCTGTATGTTGCTAAAAGACTTTAGAGTGATGCTTATTTAAAATTTCAAAGAATACATTTTAACTGTAATTTTTTGAAATATTCATGATTTAATAGATGACTCAAAGATACATTTCCTAAGGACTGGTCTTTTGGTTTAAAAACACCAACATCATTGTAGTTGCCCCTATCAGATCAAGATATATTTTCATCAGTGCTACCTTTATCAAACTATTTATTTCATTTGTTAAAAATCAAATATACATCATTAAATCTTTAGTAAGAATTGACTTTTTATTTGTATAACATGGATATAGAGAAATAAAGACAGACATACATATAATTTTCTCTAATTATCTATTCCACGTTTTTCTGCTACTGTTTCTTAAATTTACTCTGTTATCACTGGCAATTAGTATATTCTAACATTGTCATTATTTTACAAAGATTATGATCTTATCCTTTTGTAAGTTCTTTAGGGAAATAACTGAACAGAAAGCATTATCCAATTTAACGGATAATCAAGTTAAGCAGATCTCATGACCTCTTTTCCCCTGTTTCCTATATTCCATTTTTAATATTTTTGCAGTCAGATTCAAGTATATTTTCTTGCTAATTTTATTACCAGCAGATATACTTTCTTACTTCATCCCTATGGGAATTTTTTCCTAATTTCTAACTTTTTAAATTATTGAATTTCTTCTTATTTTATTGGTAAAAATTCTATTTGCATTTTGAAGATATTTACTTACAAAAGGAAGCAAACAGCAAACAAAAACTTATTTGAACTGATTTAAATAAACTGCTCCCAGGTAGGAATAAGTATTTTATTTTGTTTTATTTTCCTCCAATTACATGAGTATGGTTAATGAGACATAAATAAAAGCCAAGTATTTTAAAAAATAAAAATTAAAACCACCAATATAGTCATAATAGACGTAATGATGGATGTTTGAAAACCATAACTTGGGACTCTGAAGACTGTTTTTAGTGTTTGTGAACTTATTTGTTTAAAATGTATTGAAAATATAAAAACAAACACATTTTTTATCTTTTTTATTTCTAAATAAGCTTTAGATTATGTAAATGTTACACCAAAAATATTGAGGATTCCCACAAACCTCAACCCCTCCCCCTTGCACACTTTCACCCATTCTGTGTTACATTTGTTATGGTTGATGAATACATATTGAAACATTACTACTAACCATGGTCTATAGTTTACATTATAGTTTACATTTTGCACTGCACAGTTTTATAGGTTTTGACAAAATGTAAAATAGCCTGTATCCATCATTGCAATGTCATTCAGGACAATTCCAATGTCCCCACAATGTCACATGTTGCACCTATTGTTCCCTCTCCCTTCCTTCAGAACCTTTAGTAGCCACTGCCTTTATATCAATGATACAAGTTTTTCTGTGCTAAAATAATAATGTCTACTTTAGTCCATATTGCATACCTTTTTTATGTTTGTTCAATTTTCAATCTTGAGGATTTCAGGATGGTGATGCCCACTCTGTTTCTGATTGAGAGGATTCTTAGATATCATGGGGGCAGATGGATGGAACTGTCTTGTTTGCAGTTTCAGACACTCTGTGTTCCTTGGGGATGGATGTTGTCCATCATCATACTTTTGCTAGTTGTCCTGGGTGAGTCCATTCAACTGGAGAGTATGTGTTGCAACTCTGCTGAGATTCAGGGCTCAACTTGCATATTAATGCATTGAAGATTTAAGTCTCTGGGTCATATATTTAACAAGTAGAGTGCTAATTATAGGTTCAAATAAAAGGGGCAGAGGATTCATATGTAGGGAAATTATAAATGATTCTAACTCTGTTACACTGGTGAGCATATATTCCAAAATAAGGCCCACTAACAGGGTGCCAAATTCCAGAGATTGTCTGTACTGTCTGTAGTGTCTCTAGAGCCCTCAGGAACCTCTCTGAGGTATTATTTACTCTGACAGTCAATGAGATCCTGCTGAGAGGTGTATAAGTGTAACCTCAGGAATGACCCCCTGACTCACTTTGAAATCTCTTAGCCTTAAGAACTCATTTGTATTTGATATTTCCCCCTCTTAGTCAAGGTCTTTTACCAAATGCATCACTAATTGGCTCTTTGTAACAATCTCTCAGTGCCAGGGAGGCTTTTCCTGGGGAGTCATTGCCCATGGTGGATGGGAGGAAGGGGAGGTTGTTCATTTATATGCTGAGTAAAACAAACATATTTAATATGAATTTAATGAGCCATCCTAATTATAACAATATAAAGTAAAATGAAATGGGACTATCACAGAG
Source organism: Dasypus novemcinctus (assembly GCF_030445035.2). Classification (NCBI taxonomy): domain Eukaryota; kingdom Metazoa; phylum Chordata; class Mammalia; order Cingulata; family Dasypodidae; genus Dasypus; species Dasypus novemcinctus. Next base: position 39,466,852 of record NC_080683.1, on the reverse strand, counting down.
AGCTTACTCTTTATGCTAACAGTTTATGTACATAAATCAGGCATTTAATATAGCCAAGCAACCATTAAATATGGGTAACCTATATGATAATTCATCATCATGAATTATTTTATTAATGCATCTGAAACTCAGTTTCTCCATTTGTAATATATTTAAAATAGATATATGATAAACTATGGGTGTGCTCAAAGGAGACAATAGGAGTGAATGTGTTCTGGTAAGCTGAAGTGGTATTTATTAGTGATCAAATTTATCACCATTCCTGAATTAAAGGAAGCATCATTTGTCAAGGACCAAATTTCTTAAACTGGTCCAAAAAACATGAGCCTATTAAAAGTTAAGATACAGTTTTTATAATATTAGGTGGTTTTTGGCTTGAGATCTGAAGACTACCTGAATCCCATCTGCCAGTTGCCTCTTTACCTGTGATATTTCTGAGGGAAATATGAAAAACTGGGTCAATAACATAATGGAGGTGGGGGGCTACCATTTTATTGTTAGATGGATCAGTCTCTAATATCCAAATGCAGGACTTTGGGAATGCTGGGTTTGAGCAAATTTCTTAATCTGAAATTTTATTTAGGGGCTATTTCACCCTGTAACACAAAATCTAATTCTTAGTAACTTACCACTTTTAGATATATGCTTCTTGTAAGAACATAAAGCAAACATTAGTTTAACTAAGAGTGTTTTATGAAAGAGGAGTCAACATGGGTAAGCTGTTCCTGGGGCTGGACATGCAGTAGGGATGAAAGATAACTCTATGTAAAAATATGGTCTTTGCAATCACAGTATCCTGCTCATTCATAGATGTGGCATATCTTATACATTGCAGGCTATGTAGATAGCAACCTATCCTCCCTTAAAGAGAGAGAGGGGATGAAATGGGCAGAGAGTTAGGCAGGGGTGGGAGTTTCCTTTTCTCTCCACAGGTTCTAGAGACATTTCAATAAAATAATGGCAGCTCCAGCAGAGGCTGTTTGTGCACTGTCCAGATCCCATTGGCACCCATCATTCCTGAGCATGCCAGCTCCTAAGTAGAATGGATAAAGATTGGTGGATAAATACCCCAATCTCTTCACCTATTTGTGAGACAAATTGGCATATGCTGCCCAGTCTCCCCAAATCTCCCAGTGGGATTGAGCCCCAGTTGCCCACAGTGATAACCTACTCATTAATGTAATTTATATTGATTACCTTTCCTTCATGTATCATTTTCCCCTTCACTTCTGGTGAATCCTGGGATCACCTCCCAACTCAACCACTGGCAATTAAACCCTTTATTCATGCTCTGCTTTGGGGATGAGTGTGAGTGGAGAATAAAACTAGGCAAATATACATGAAATTCTTTATATCATTTTATTTAAAAACTTTAAGAAATGCTAAAGTTTATTGAGAAAAAAATGTTTGTTTTTGTATAATCTAGCTTAGACTAAATTTATTTAACCACAGAATAATTTTTCATAGTCTACTTGTGACAAACTAAAGTTCTGTGTATTAAATTTTGAGAAATGCTGACCAAGAAAAAGTTTAAGTATATTTATCTGCAATCCTTAACTGTTATGATTAATTACTTTTTTATTTTTTTCTTATGGGATTAAAAAGACAATATTCATCATTCTTTTTCAATTGCTAATATAACTTTCAAAATTTTACAGAGCTTCTCTATTGGTGGATTCATTTATATTTAAATTTCTTCAACTGAAAATATTTCTAGGCAAGACACAACATGCCAAAACTATGAAATTAATAAAAAAATAATTATTTAAAATGCACAAGCATGAAAAATTTGCATGTCAAAACTAATACAAACAAAACTGAAGATAAATTGGAAACAAATATTTATAAGACATATCTCAAAGACACAGACATAGTTTCTTTTACATAAAAACTCAGTGTTAAATCAGTAAGAAGAAAAAATCAGTATCAGAAATATAAGATGAGAAAAGGATCTGGCAGACTGTTTTAGGAAAGAAGTAATTTTAAAAGATGAAAAGATACTTAACTTTATCACAACTAAATACACATAAACTATAATCATATTTGGTGCTATTTTCTCCTATGGCATTGGTCACAGCTTAATAATTTGATATATCTTAGTGTGACTATAGACTTCCTATGAGAATTTAAAATGAAAAAAACCCCTTTGGAAGAAAATTTTGTAGAATCAGTTAAATACCATTCTAGGAATTTATCAGTTATATAAAATCACATTTGTTTGAAAAGATCTATGTGCAAGAAAATGCATTGAACCATAAATAGAGAATTGCTATGTTATAGTAATTATGTAGTTAACTCCATGGTATTATTATCCATAATGTGATAGGACTTTATGATTGTGATTATTATATAGAAGAGATTGGCACCAATCATTTACTTTTGGTAGATCTAAGAGCCTGGATGGGATGGAAAGGAAATATTTTTTATTCTGTATCTACTGAGCCAGCTGAGATTTTTTATTGTCATGTGCATGAAATATTTTTGGATGTGTGTGTGACTATATAATGTCATTCTCTCCATTGTTTACCTATCTGAGGAAAATTTTAAAAATAAAACTATTTTGAAAAGGAGAAACGTGTTTCTCCTTTGATTTCTTTTCACTTTTTAGTTTGCTGTCTTTGCTTGACCTTATTTGTATATAACAAGGAGGCTGAAAGGGTGAGAAATGTGAAATCACATGACTGTACTTTTCCAATTAGAATTACCTATGGAACATGCATGTTTTGATAGGCAAGTTCAAGTAGGCACTGGACCGAGCGCTAGGTAGGGGAGATTAAGAAATATTTGACAGTAGCCCATGCCCTCAAGATTGCATGTTCATTGGCAACTTCCAGGTGACTGGGGGAAGCCAGAGATTAACCAGTTTTCCATACTCTACACAATAGATTGAGCACAATAGATTGAGCTCTTTCTACAGGAAGAGAATATCCTGGATCCTTCAAGGACACTGGCCTAGGAAAGGTACAGACTTAAATTTATTCTTCTGACAGAAATCTTTGTAACAAATGACTTGAAGTTAGCTGGTTTCTAAATACAACTGTATCTGTCTCAGCTGGGGAGAATGTCCCTAGCAAGCAGCAAATTTACAGTCTATCTTGGAAAAGATAGCTCTAACAAAAGAGATCCTCAGAACTGATTCCTAAAATAGTTCATATTCCTATCAGAGGAAGGTATTTATAATAAAGATATAGCAGGTCTGGTTCTTGTAGCATCCACACAACCTCTGCCATGTTTCCTTTCTTAGTGTCTGCAGCACCTTTAGTTGTTTCTTTTTTTCTTTCTTTCTTTTCTTTTCTTCCTTCTCACCAGTCATTGAACATGATCAAATCTGACTTTGAATCCAAAAGCACCAGGTCTAGTTGCTCTGTTTCCCTTCCTGTCTTCTACTTGCTACAATGATTAAAGTTTAACAGCCCATTTCAAAGTGATACTTGTTACATGCCACTCAGGTTCTTTTGCATAATAATTCTGTTTCTCCTCAGGTGACTTCAGGAAGACATCTGTAAATACCCTTCCCAGGTTTGTCTGCTGGATTGTGTCTCCTACTTTAATGGGCTTCCTCCTACTAGGCTTCCTTTCTGAAAACCAAAGCTAAACATAGAGGGAATTTGCTGGGGTTTTATAAGGAGGCTATAGATCTTTTAATCCAGTTTAAATATTTATTTTTCACTAGCCGTTGAGAATTTTTTGTAAAAATACTTAAAAATTTAAAAGCTTTTTCCCATAAGACACCATGTTTGCATGGAAGAAGCATAATATAATGATTATTTTGGATTTGTTTGTGAAAAACATATGTTCATTTGACCATCAATAAAATTATAAAAACTTAATAATTTATATAAAACACACTGTGTTCTTTATTTTTCTGTAATGTATCATACTTTCATTTGTAAAATAGAAAATGCTAAGATATCATTTCCCTTGCCACTTCTTATTGTGGTTTTCTCAACTATTTAGAATAGTTTAATGAGGTACAGAAATGTTCAAAATTGAGGTCGCTGATATCAAAGTTATTAAATATTTTGCACCGGACATGTTTTCCATTTTTTAATTACCAAATTTTGAGCAGTCAAAAAGGAAGTTACAAATTACTAAGCTAAAATGTCTGTGTTGTTCTTAAAGTCAGTGCAAGCAGTGGAAATTTTAAAAGCACACTAGAGTGCTGAAACTATTATTCAAAATCATTATGGATGCAACTAACAAGGAAAGATGTGCAAAGCATTCAAGTTAATGAAAGGATTCAATGAGCAACATAAGCACTAGGCAGAAAGCTTCCCTAGACTGTGGAGACTTAAGAAACTGATTTGGAAGAGTAAGCAAATGCAAGTTAAGATAGAAAATAATGGAGCAAATTCACTGTGTCAAACTGAATAGAATATTTCAGCTAACGACATTGTATTTCTCAAATCTATTCATACCAGACGGAAGACAAGAGAAAATTGGCTCTCTAAAGTGACGGGAGAATTGTATCTTGTGGATAAGGATAAGGAGATTTGCTAAGCAGTTTATTTTTGCTACCCTTCAAAGAGAGACAGGGCCAGCTGCCTGAGACTTATTATATTTCTTTGTATATGGCACCCGCAGAATCATTAGCACAACATCCAATCAAAGCTGGCTACAATGATTCAGTTTGACCCTTAACTGAAACAGCTCAGAAAGTACAGACAACTGAGGTGGTGCTCACAAATACTCTAGTGTTCTCTGGATGAGAGGTTGTGGTAGATTGAATTATATACTCCAGTTTAGACATGTTTGTTAATTTCATCTGCATTTTGGAGTCTGTGAACCCATTGCAAAGAGGACCTCTTGAAGATGTTATTTTCAGATATGGTGTGGCCCAATTCAATTTAATGAGTGTCTTACTCCATGTTACTGGAGTCTGTATAAAGAGAAGGCCACAGGAGAAAACCAGAAGTGAAAGGAAAGGACAATCACAGGTGAGTCAAAGGCCAAGGAACCCCAAGGATTGTCAGTAGCCCGAATCAGAACTCCACAAATGCTGGAGAGAAAGCAAATTCTGCCAATATTTAGATATTGAACTTCTTCTACCCTCAAAACAGTAAACCAATAAATTCCCAATGTTTACCCAGCCCATTGTACAATAGTCGTGATAGCAGCTCTGGCAAACTAAGATGATTGTAAAAGTAGAAACAATATGTTTCATGCTAGTTAGTTTATCTGCTATAATATTTAATAGACTATCATGATCCTCACATATGCTGACCCCACTGAAAATAATATCCTAGAATATTACAATCTTAGGTAAAATGGAGTGGGAGAAGATGAAAGTGCTTAGACATTTAACCATAAACTGGTCTGATAACTTGTTCATGTTAATGTTAATGTGGCAGTAAAGCCAGGAGTTCTGAACCACAGAAAGACCCAAAACCGGCACTCCAGAGAGATGGATGAATGGTTTTATTATGTGCGGGCCAGAGAAGAGTCAATCTCTAAATTCTGAGCCCTATTTTTTAGTTTTCATTGGTTTATATAGGATTTGGTGGAATTAGCATAATTATTGCTCATTGACTAACTCGTTGCTAGGTGAAATTTTGCAAGCAGGGTTACAGAAGCAGAATGCAGCTGCAAGGTTGTGAGCTGATTTACGGGGTGGGGGGGTAGGGGGGACCCTCGTTTCATATCTTCCTACTAGGCCATGTTTTCACAGGCTGATTTACAGAAACAGGGGGCAGGAGTTATTTGATATTCTCCTGTAAGGCCATGCCCTCACAGGCCGATCCACAGAAGCGGGGGCAGGAGTGACTTGTTAGATATTTCTGCAAGGTTATGCTCTTTATTTCTTAACATTAAAACACAAATAGTTGCATTAGCCAATCCTCAGAATTTCTCAGTTTGAGAGGGGCATATGAGTTTACAATTCCAACAATTGATCCTAGCAATGTGAGAATCATAAACAAAAGCTAGAGCATTCTCTTTAATTTGTAAACTACCTATGCAATTGACAGCTGTCTATTTGGTCTCAGCTCCATTTCTTAACTTCCCCTGCTGTGATATTCATCATGGGAAGCTATATTGCTCAGTCTACACCCTCTGGCTTCTGAGTAAGGTGGTTCAATTGGATGAGCTACAATTGAATAAACACTTCATTTCATTGTTTCTCTAGCACTGATGCTAATAGTGGTTATCTGCTGTTGCTAATCTCTAAATTGCCTCACCATACCTCTTTGATTTCTAAAGCATCAAGAGACAAATGTAACCAATTCTCTGACTTAAAATCCTTCTTTATGAAAGAATTTAAATTGCTTTTCATCCGGAGTGGACACTTAATGATAAAATATAATACCCTGTACGATAGTTTTGAGACTGTGTATATCCCAGATAATCATATTCTTAAAGCTGGTCCATTCCTGTGGGTGTGAACCTATTGTGGGTGGGAATTTTGATTAGGTTACCTAAGTTAAGGGCCTTTTGATTTGGTTACTTCAGTAAGGCATGGCCCAGGGTGGATCTTAATCCTCTTATTGGAATCCTTCATAAATGGGATAAATATGGAAACAGAGAAAACCACAGAAGCAGAGAGAGAAAGCCAGGGAAGTCAGAAGCTGAGAGCAATGAAATATGATGAGAAGGTAGAGACCCGCAGATGCCTCCAGGTGCCTTGCCATGTGACAGAAGAGTCCAGGATAACCCACAGCTAGTCTTCAGTGAGAAAACATTGCCTAATTATGCCTTGATTTGGACATTTTTCTTAGACTCAGAACTGTATGCTTGTAAGCTAATCCCCAATGCAAAAGCCAACTCATTTCTGGCACATTACTTTTGGCAGCCTAGTAGACTAAAACACCCTGTCCCATAAAAGTAACATGAAGCATAGCTACTTCATGACTAGTAAATCAAAATGGTTGGAAAGTTAAACCTTGCTCTTTGGTGGAAAAACAATCATGGCAACTTTCTTATAGGCATATTTATGAAAAAACAGATAGTAAAATAGTTTATATATTAAATCCTCCTGAATTTTTAAGACATTTAAATTATTTTTCTATTTAATTCTGAATAATGATGAATAGAAATCAGTCTATATATTTTTTAAAGTAGTGAATTCCACTGAAGAACAGGAAAGATGCTGGAAAAGGTTTTTAGTTTCTTGTCTTGGGCAGGAAGAGATTGCACACATGTAAATTCAACACTGGAAAGCAGTGATATTGATTTTGGTCTAGGTAAATATGACTAGTTAAATGAGTCCCTTCAGTTTAAGACTAATAAACTCCTTAAGAAGAGAAGTCAGCTTGTTACAAGAAGTCTAATATTCCCCCATAGTACCTTCCTATGTGTTGTTGTTGTTGTTGCTAGCTTAGTGTTTAGGCCAAGGCCATGTACAAAGTATAGAATTATTAATATTTATTGATAAGGATGATTATCTTTAATTTTTTTCTAGGGCTCAGAGTCATGTAATACAAAGATATTTAAATTCCAAAATTCAAGACACCTGATTTGCAAATGATTCACTTAAATCATTACTAAGTGGTTTTCCATGAGGAAATATTTTTGTGCCTGTAAAAATTTTTACGCTTTGTTGAGGAGTGGGAGGTGAAGTAAGACTATATGAGAAACTCTTGGCTTACTGAAACTATTCCAATTATATATTGGAATAAAAATTTGTTGTGAGACATGTTAAATTTATGTCTCAAAAGAAAAAGCAAATGGACTAAGATAAAGGAAAAAATACAATCAGATTTGAAGTGCTACATTTTACAATCTGTATACCTTGTGCAGAAAAATATTTGATGTTTCTGTTACCTGTAAGGTTTGATAAATAAAAATAGGTTCATTAAAAAAAAATGCTTAATCTATGCTAGGCATTGTTCTAAGTGCTTTACATATTTTAGCTTATTTAAGAATCAGAGGATCCGACATAACAAGGATGATTATTATCTCCATTTTTCAGATGAGTAATGCTCCAAATTTATACAACTAGGGAAGTGACAGAGTCAGGGTTTGGACCCAGGCAGTCTTCCTCCAGAGACCATGCTCATAGCCACTAGAGTGCACTGTCTCCCATTGTATTATGAGATCCATTATACTTTTTCTGCAGAGAAAATGACTCAAAAAACGTTGAGTAAGAATAAAGTTCTGATGGAAGTATAAGAAGGAAGAAATTATCAATTTCCTATGCCTAGAAAATTATAATTGGAAGGATCCTTAGACTTCCCTAAATTCTTAGATATTTTCCTTCTGATTAATCCAACTCTATAATTTATGTTTTCTCCTTGCAGTGGATTTAGTTGGTGATCAAAGACTTCACCTCAGTATTTCTGAGTTTATAGTTGTTGTGTGAGGACAAAGTGTCATTTAAAAACTGCGTAGGCTTGGATTAATTCAAACTGTGTTGTAGAAATCCATTTCCATCCCTTTCTGGTAGTGAAGGGATGTGTAAGACATGTGGATAACTGTGCCCCATTGTGTAACTGAGGCTGGTCCACTGTATGAAAACCTTAAGCCAACATGTGAGACAGTGGAGAAATAAGACTTGGTCTGTATGTTTTTGGGGAAATGGGGATAGGGTGAAATCTTACCAGTGTTTTATTCCCTGGGTATAATTACTCCAGAGATGCTTGCCCTTTCCATAATTACATGATATATTAATCAGCTAAAGGGGTGCTGATGCAAAATACCAGAAATCTGTTGGCTTTTTAAAAGAGCATTTACCTGGTGTAGAGGCTTACAGTCACCAGGTCATAAAGCATAAGTTATTTCCCTCACCAAAGTCTGTTGCCACCTGTTGGAACAAGATGGCTGCTGACATCTGCAAGGGTTCAGCCTCCTTCCTCTTAAGGCTCCATGGTCCAACCTTCTTTCAATGATCAGTTGTAGGCTGAGATAAATCTGTCTCTCTCCCAGGGCTTGTCTCCCTCTTGGCTCAGCTGCTCTGGTCTCTCCACAAGGTCAGCTGTAGACTATCATGTTCTCTCTCTTCCTAGGGCCTTTGCCATGTCTATGGAGTCATCTTTATTCCTCTGTATTCTTCTCCTGTGTGTTTACTTCCTGGGGCTCCAGCATCAAAAATCTCCAACTGTCTCTCCTCTGCCCTGTCTTTTCTCTGAGTCCCTGCCCACCAAAGAGGTGGTAGACTCAATGTTCTATTGACGTGGCCCAATCAAACCCTTAATCATAATTTAATCAAGCAAAAGTAAAACCTCTGAATCCAGTACAATCTAATATACCTAGGAAGAGAGCAGTTTATAAAGAATCCAATACCAATTTTTGGAATTCATAAATAATACCAAACTAATGCACATGAACTTTAGTGTGAGTTACACTTTTTACCAAACCTAGTTTGAGTTTGTGTTTCTGCCACTTGCAACCAAAAATAAATATTGCTCGTATAAATATGTTTTAAAATTATGCATAAATGATATTCTCTGAGGGTAGGTCAAAATATTTTCAGAGATTATGATGTTGACTAACATCAGAGACATTCTTTAAAAGCAGAAGATATGAGTGATTTCCTGAGAATAGGAGAAAGTAAGCAGGAGAAAAACTTCTGCTTGTAGCCATACTGCTATAGGCCTTTAACTTAGGGGGAAGAGCGCTTCTAGCATGGATCTCAGGGAAACAGCACAAGCTGCTTAACAATGGGGTAAATAACATCCATTGTTAAATGTTGCTGTACTATTTTAACAAAGTTCATTTAAATCAGCTGCCTTGTTTAACCCTGCTTTGCAAATAAGAGCAAGAGCTATTATTCATATTTGGGATGAACTGATAGAGGATAGGACAGCAGTAAAGATGGAGGTAAAGAATTCCTCACAGGTTTCCAAAACAAAAAAAGGACAAGCCACAAACAGGATGTATATGCTTTTTTTTTTTTTTTTTGAGAGCTTCATCAAGTCTTGAGAAAGGAACTAGAATTTCTATTATATAAAAGTTGGGGAAATTGAATTATTTGGACATGACAGTGTAGAACTCAGCCCAAAATATGGAAAATCTGGGAGCACTTGGCTACGTAAGGTAGATACTTGTTTTATCTTCTATATTAAGTTGGGTCTATCAGAATAATTGTAATTCATATAGCAAAAACTGGCTACACAGTTAAGAAATTCACAAAGTTGAGTGAACAATGGATACATTTGATTACCTATAATTAAAAATGCATGTGATTTTAAAAAATCAAACTTAAGAGTTAATATATTTTAATATATTATATATATTATATTTAATATATATTATTTAATATATATTTGGAAAATATTAATGATAAATTTACCATTTTCATTATATTAGAAATTTAAAAGCCATCCAAAGAAAGAAAGGTAAACATCACTATAGAAATACAGATTAAGAACATGGAGAGACATTTACATTTAAAGAGCCAAAATTCATATTAAGATATGTGAGGTCATTAGTAATTGAAAAGTATTACATTTAGTTCTTGTGAACATGTAGGGAATGTTTGCTTCATATAATGCTATCAGGAGACTAAGATAGTTTGCCAATAGAAAACGGAGGTTTTATAACTGTGCATATCTTTTAACACAGAGATTCTACTACCTGGAATTTTCCATAAGGACATAATGAGAAGGTACACAAAGATATATGAACAGCCCAGAATTATTTATAATGTGAAGCTTTGGAAGTAACTAAATATCTAAAAGTATGGATTGGTTGAACAAAGAATGCTATTGCATGAAAATGATGCTACAAAACTGTAAAACACCTTGTAAAGAAATATGATTATATGAATACTAATAAGGCAACATATATGAATTGTTAATACTTTCATCTTAATGAGGTGGGATTTGTGGTAAGGCTACAATTTTGTCCTTTTCCTGCACTGGGCATACATTGGCATTTCAATTGTCAAAATGTTATGGTAAAAATAATAAATAAAATGTTAAAGAGTAAATTAGAATGATGGGATATATTAGTATTTCCCCTCCGAGAGTGAAACAGAAGCTAAAATCCAATGAGGTGAAGACTTAACCACAGGTTTTTTAATTTCTCAGAACCCAAAGGAATCTATTTTTATTTGAAAGTGAGAGAGGTGGTTTCTTAAGAAGGAGGAACTTTGAATGGGAGTTAATATAGAATCAGATGTGTTATATCAACAACAAATAACAATGTCTAAAGTTTGTTTTATATAAGATAAATATGTACAAATAAATAAGATAAATAAATAAAAGATAAAAAAGATAAATAAATACAAATAAATGTAAAAATATTTACATTTAATATTAAATAAATGTACAAATATTTAAAGACAGAATTGGCAAATTTGAAAAACCATTACCTCCCATGCTTCTTTGAATCGTCTAGATTTAGCTAGGCATTTCTCATGTAAGATATAATCCCCCTCATCACCAAGTTTATTGTTTATATCTTTTTAAAATCTCTGAAACACTAATAGATTAATGAGCAGATAATGCCAAACAGAAATACCCATCAACTTTCAATTTGGCTTTTTTCTGTGAAAACACATAAAAATTTCAAATGCCAATTTAATATTATTGATCTTTTCTTCTCACTCTTACATATACACTTGCGTGAAAATTATATTTACAGCCTGAATCAAGTTAAATCATTTTGTCCTAAACCCAGTAATAAAAATTGATAATAGTAAAATGGAGGCCTTTAAAAAGTTTATTTCAAAGAAAGGGATATTGTTATGGTTTTGAGAGTTTTAGTAGTAGTGTGCTAATTAAATTGATTTCAGAAAATAACTGTGGATTATCTTATCTAGAAATAAAAAATTTAAACTTCTATATTCCCATGTTATTCAATCTCTCTCTGAGAATGTAGATGGGGAAAGCACTGTTTTCCTTATCTTAGTCCTGTATTAATTACGTTACCAAATGTTGGATTCTTGTGAATATTCTACAGAAAGCAAATTGATTAAAAAGAGACTATGACAGTTGATTTTGTTGTTGTTGTTGCCTCCCTTTTATTTTATAGACAAGGGTGTTTACAGAATGATCATGCATAAAATACAGGATTCCTATATAACACACTATTATTATCCACATTTTGCCTTGGCATGGAACATTTGCTATAATTGATGACAGCATATTTTTATAATGTACTATGAATTATGGGTAGTGTAAGTGCCATGGAATTTTTTAAAAAATGTTATCTTATATATAATCTAACATTTCCCATTTTATATCATATTCAGATATATATTTCAGTGCTTTTAATTACATTCACAATGTCATGTTACTATCACCACCATTTTTATCAAAACATTTTCATCAAACTAAAGACAAATCGTATACATTTTAAGCCTTAACTTCCCATTTCCTGTCCCCACCCCATCCCCTGGTAACCTATATTCCAAATTCTGATGCTATGAGTTTGCTTGTTCTATTTGTTTCAAATCAGTGAGGTCATGCAATATTTGTCTTTTTGTGTCTGGATTATTTCACTCAACATGACATCTTTCAGATTCATCTGTGTTGTTGCATATATCAGGACTCCATTCAGTTTTATAGTTTGAATACTATTCCATCATATGCATATATCACATTTTGTATATCCATTCATCAGTTGATGGGCATTTAGATTGCTTCCACCTTTTGGCAATTGTGAATAATGCCACTATGAACAGCATTGTACAAATATGTTTTTGGGTCTCTGCTTTCAAATCTTTTGGGTATATACCGAGCAGCTAGATTGCTGGGTCATATGGTAGTCATATACTTAGATTTCTGAGGAACCAGCAAACTGTCTTCCACTGTGGCTGTGCCATTTTACGTTGCCTCCAGCAATGAATGAGTGTTCCTATTTTTTTTCCACCCCCTCTCCAAAATTTCCAACACATTTTTTTTTTAATAATAGCCCTTCTAATGGGTATAAGATGGTATCTCACTGTTGTATTGATTTGCATTTCCTTGATAGCTTATGATGATGAGCACATTTCATGTGCTTTCTAGCCATTTGTATATTTTCATAGAAGAGATGTCTCTTCAAGCCTTTTATCTATTTTTTATAGAATTGTTTGATATTTGTTGTTAATTAGAAGGATATTTTTATATACTATGGATATTAAAACTTTATCAGATACATAGTTTCCAAATTTTTTTTCCCATTGTGTTTGTTGTCTTTTTAATTTCATGATGAAGTCCTTTGAGGAACAAAGATTTTAGTTTTGATGAGGTTCCATTTATCTATTTTTTTCTTTTGTTGCTTTTGCTTTGGGTATAATGACAAAGAAACTACTGTCCTCGAGATGTTAAGTTTTCTTCTAGGAGTTTTGTAGTTCTGGCTCTTATATTTAGGTCTTTGACCCCATTTTGAGTTGATTTTTGTATTACGTATGAGGTAGGGGTCTTCCTCCTTTTCCTTGCAAATGGAGATCCAGTTTTCTCAGCCCCATTTGTTGAAGATACTATTCTTTCCAAAATGAGGGGTCTTTGTCCCCTTGTCAAAATCAATTGACTTTAACTGTGAGGGTTGATTTTAGAGCTCTCAAATTCTGTTCCATTGGTCTGTATGTCTGTTCTTGTGCCAGTACTATGTTGTGGCTCTGTAGTAAGTTTTCAGATCTGGATGAGTGACTCCTCCAACTTCATTCTTCTTTTTCAAGGTGGCTTTAGCTATTCAAGGTCCTTACACTTCTATATAAATTTGATGATTGGCTTTTCTTTTGCAAAGAAGGTTGGTGGAGTTTTGATTGTATTGCATTGTATCTATAAATTGCATTGGGTAGAGTTGACATCTTAATGATATTTCGTCTTCCAATCTGTGAACGTGAAGTATCCATCCATTAACTGAGATCTTCTTTGATTTCTTTTAGCAATGTTTTGTAGTGTTCTGTGTACAAACCCTTTACATACTTGGCTAGATTTATTCCTAGATATTTGATTATATTAGTTGCTATTATGTATGAAATTTTTTTCTTGATTCTTCTTCTGATTGTTCATTGCTTGTATGTAAGTACACTAATGATTTTTGGATATTGGTCTTACATTGCTAAATTAATTTATTCTAGGGACATTCCTGTGGATTTTTCAGGGTTTTATGCCATCTGCTAATAGGGAAAGTTTAATTTTTTCCTTCCCAATTTCGGTGCCTTGTATTTCTTTTTCTTGCCCAATTGCTCCGGCAAGAATTTCCAGTATAATACTGAATAACAGTGGTGATAGTGGGCATCCTTGTTTTGTTTCTCATCTTAGAGGGAAGGGGTTCAGTCTTTCATCATTAAGCAGGATGTAAGCAATGGGCTTTACTTATATGCCTTTTAAGATGTTAAGGAAGCTTTCTTCTATTTCTAGTCTTCTAAATGTTCTTACTGAGACGGGTTGCTGGATTTTGTCTGCTGCCTTTTCTGCATCAAGTGAGCTGTTCATGGTCTTTATTTTTTTCTCTTCGTTTTGTTAATGTGATGCATTATATTAATTTTCTTATGTTGAACATACTTTGCATACCAGAGATAAATCCCTTGATTATGGTGTATGATTCTTTTAATACGCTTTTGGATAAGGTTTGCTAGTATTTTTTTGAAGATTTTTGTTATCAATATTCATAAGCGATATTATCTGTAATTTTCTTTTCTTGTGATATCTTTATCAGACTTTGGTATGAAAGTGATGTTGGCCTTCCAAAATGAATTAAGGAGTGTTCTCTTCTCTTCAGTTTTTTGGAAGAGTTTGAGCAAAATTGGAATGACATCTTGGAAAGTTTGGCAAAACTCCTCTGTGAAGCTATCTGGTACTGGGCTTTTCTTTGTTTGAAGTATTTAATGCCTGATTAAATCTCTTTACTAATATTTGATTTGCTGAGATCTATTTCTTCTTAAGTCAATATAGGTAGTTTGTGTATTTCTAAGAATTGTCCATTTCATCTAGGTTATCTAATTTATTCATATACAGTTCATAGGAACTTCTTATAGTCCTTATTTCATTGGAATTGGTAATAATGTCACACTTTTCATTTCTGATTTTAGCTGTTTTATCCTCTCTCTTTTTATTCTTTGTGAGTCTATCTAAAAGTTTGTCAATTTTATTTATCTTTTCAAAGAACTATCTTTTGGCTTTGTTGATTCTCTATATTTTTAAAAACTTCCTTTATTTCCACTCTATTGCTTGTAATTTCCTTCCTTATACTAATTTTGGGTTGGTTCACTCTTTTCCTAATTCTTTCATTTTAGACGTTAGAGCTCTGATTTGAAGTATTTCTTCTATTTTAAAGTTAGCATTTAGAATGATACATTTCCCTCTCAGCACTGCTTTTGATGCCTCACATAAGCTTTGGTTTATTGTATTTTTGTTTTAATTTACCTCAAGATATTTCCTAATTTTCTTCTGATTTCCTCATTAACCTACTGGTTGTTTAAGAGTATGTTGTTTAATTTCCAGATTTTTCTGATTTTCTATTTTTCCCTCCAATATTGATTTCTAACTTCATTCCATTGTGGTCAGAGAATATATATTGTATGAATTCAATATTTTCTATTTATTGAGATGTGTGACCTAACATATGGTTTATCCTAGAGAATGATCCATGTGCACTGCAAGAAAATGAGTTTTGGTTTTGTTATATGAAGTGTTCTTTATATGTCTGATAGGTCTAGTTAGTTTAGAGTAACATTCAAGTCTTGGTTGTCTTTACTGATTTTCTGACTAGATGGTCTATTCATCATTCAAAGTTGAGTAGTAAAGTCTCTTATTATTAATGTAAAGCCATCACTTTCTCCTTTCAAATCCGTCAGTATTTGCTTCATATGTTTTGGGTCTCTGCTGTTGCATACATATATATTTATAATTGCTTCTCCTTCCTGTTGAATCACCTATATTATCAGTATATAATAACCATATTTGTCCCTCATTACTATTTTGATTTATAGTCTATTTTATCCAATATTAGTTCAACTACCCTAACTCGATTTTGTTTCCTGCCTGCATGGTAAATGGTTTTGCATCCTTTTGCTTTCAAACTACTTGTATCTTTGATGTTAAGGTAAGTCTCTTGTAGACAGCTTGTAGTTGAATCGTGCTTTTTTTATCTATTCTGCCAATCTCTGCCTTTTGATTGAAGAATTTAATCCATTTACATTTAAAGTCACCACTACAAATATGGCACATTCTTCTGTCATTTTGCTATTTAGCCCTTGTAAGTCTTATAGCATTTTTGTTCCTTCTGTTAATGACTACATTTATGTTTATTTGATTTTTTTGTGTCGTACCATATTGAATGCCTTATAATGGTTATCTGGATTTTCCTTGTGGTTACCATGGGGATAAAATTTAACATCCTAAATATATAACAATCTTTTTTAGTTTAATTCAAACTAAACTTTAATAGCATTCATATATACTTTTCTTATACCACTCTGTCCCTTTAACTTTTTATATTTTTGTTACCACATCTGTCTTTGTACATTGTGTGTCCAGTACCATAGATTTATTTTTACTTTTTATGCGTTGACATTTTGGCACCTGTATAAGTAAGAAGTGGAGTTTCATACCAAAAACTAAACTATTATAATACTCACATTTATAATTACCCCAATGGTTACCTTCATCACTAGGTCTTTATTTCTTTATGCCACTTTGAACCACTGCCTAGTGTTCTTTCCTTTCAGTCTGAAGAACTCCTTTTAGCATTGTTTGTAGGGCAGGACTAGTGGTGATGAACTGTCTTACCTTTTGTTTTTCTGGCAATGTCTCAGTGTTACCTTATTTCTGAAAGAGAGTCTTGCTGGATATAAAATTCTTGTTTTGCAGTTGTATTCTTTCAGCACTTTAAATATTTCAAACCACTGCCTTCTTGCCTTCATAGTCCCTTATGGGAAATCAGCTCTGAGTCTAACTGGGACTCTATTGTACATAACACATTACTTTTCTCTTACAACTTTCAGAAATGTCCTTTTCATTAGATAGTGTGATGAATATATGATGGGTGTATTCTTCATGTTTATCCTGATTGGTCTTCTCTGGGTTTTCTGGATTCATGTCTTTTGCTAAGTTTCAGGAGTTCTCTGTCATTATTTCTTTGCCCATTCCCTTTGTCCAGTTTTCTCTTTCTATTCCTTCTGAAACTTCCAAGATGTATCCCAGAGGTTTTTAATGCTACTTTTGCTTTTAATAATTCTTTGTGTTTTTGTTCCTCAGTCTAACTCTTTTAAAATGTCTTTGAGTTTGCTGTTTCTTTGTTCTACCAGCTCCAAACTGCTCTTAAAACTCTCCTGGGCATTTTTCATTTTAGTTATTAAGGTCTTCAACTCCAGTAACTCTGTCTCTCTACCCAATTTACATTTTGTTCATTCATTGTTTTCTTGGTATCCTTTAATTCTCTTTTTTTTTAGTAATTTATTTTTTAAGATTTATTTATTTATTTATTTCTCTTCCCCTCCACTCCCCTGCCCTGGTTGTCTGTCTGTTCTCTGTGTATATTTGCTTCTTTGTCCACTTCTGTTGTTGTCAGTGGCACAGGAATCTGTGTTTCTTTTTGTTGTGTCATCTTTTGTCAGCTCTCTGTGTGGGTGGTGCCATTCTTAGGCAGGCTGCACTTTCTTTTGCACTAGGCAGCTCTCCTTACGGGTGCACTCCTTGTGCATGAGGCTCCCCTACGTGGGGGACACCCCTGCGTGGCACTGCACTCCTTGCGCACATCAGCACTGTGCATGGGCCAGCTCCACACAGGTCAAGGAGGCCTGGGGTTTGAACCACGGACCTCCCATGTGGTAGATGGATGCCCTAACCACTGGTCAAGTCCGCTTCCCTCCTTTAATTCTTTATCTGTGTTTTCCTTCATCTCCTTGAGGACTGTTAAGATCATTTTTTAAAACTTTGTTCAATATATCTACATTCTCTTTATCTTCATTAGTATTTTCTGGAATTTTCCTTTTCCTTTGTATGGGCTATTCTTTCATGTTTTCATTTATTTATTTATTTAGCTTGTGTTGTATTATTTTGTTCTACACTGTACATTTTAATATTTTAAAATGTTACCTCTTGGGTTTATTCCCTGAGATATGTTTCATGATTTTTTTAACCACCTGGTGATAGGACAGGGATTTTTTTGAGATTCAGCCCTATCAGGAAGGTCTGCTCAAGGTCCTTATAACTTTTTCGTGTCTTTATGTCTCTGTCTTGTCCTGGGTTTTTGTTTGTTAGTTTTGGAGTTCTATATACATGAGATTTGTTGTCCCCTCTGTTTCCTAGGAGACAGATCTTTGTCTCTCTGATATTTCAAGCCAGGAAGCTTTGCCCCAGACAGTCTGCCTCTATAGTTTCTTAAACTCCTTTCATTGTCTCAAGGTGTTTTTGCTTGGAGGGCAAATTCTGGGAGGAGAAGCTTGCTGGAGAGTACATTCCCAAGTCAGCATTTCCCAACCAAATCAGGACCAGGAATCCACAAGCAGGGCTCAGATCAGCTCCAAAGTGCCCTTTGGAGGAGGTCAGGAAGAACACCAAAAGCCTCTCCAAAGTCTTCCCAAAGCTGAACTTTCTTGAACTTCCCAACAAATGTAACCCTTCAGCTCGCTGTCCCCCACAACCTTGAGGAAGTGCAGTATTCTTATGTTTCCACTGCCACTTCCCCTTTCCAGGGTGCATTGAAACAGTGGCTACTGCTGCCCTCAGAAATGGGCCCACAGTGATCTGAATTAATTAGTCAAAAGTTGTGATCAGTGATGGACTGTGCTCACCTGTGCTCTTGGGAAAGAGGTTTTTACATCTTTTTCTGTCACCAGTGAACTTTCCAAGGGCTGGACCTCATTGCATCCTGCCATGAGTGTGGGGAATGGGCACCAGTAGCCACCATGTGGAGAAATTAATTTAAGTTCTTTTCCTTAATTCATCATCCTCTTCTTCCTGTTCTTTTTTGGATGCTGAACAGTATTCCTCTGGGCCTCTGGAGTTTCAAAGTAATTGTTTCAGACAGGTTCTACCTTTTTAATTGCTATTTTGGTGGAAGGATTGAGTCCTGGAGCTCCCTATACTACCATCTTATCACAATCCTCTATATTGTGGTTATAATTTGAATGCTAAGTGTAATATGTGTGTGCCCTTAATATTAGACTATTACTTATGCTTATGTTTTGCAATGTCTTCCTTCCTAACTTTTATTCTTTCCAACTATCACTAAATGTCACTGAGTACCTTCTAAGTGTAAGACATTATATGACACAATGAGATCTAACCACTAATCTTAAATTGCTTAAGATTCACTGGGAGAATCAGGTATATAAATTGAGTATAATTGGAGCACAGGGAAGAACATAGAGAAATAGAAAAGGCTTATTAAATAAAATAAAATGACTGTCTGCATTGGGCATTGCTAGGAGAGGACTCCTTTCTGAGAAGGGCTTTTCCAGAAGACAAAATCAGTTGACCTGCATAGGTTTTCTGAGACCTACAGAGTTGCTAGTAAGTAACACCTCATGATTAAAATAGTTTCTGATTGGGCATGCATATCATCTAATCAGTGTGTATGTGGGTCCACGTTGCAAGAATCCCTTATGTAAAATAGAAACTTAATGCCAGACAATTAAAACATTTCCTCTCCTGTATGAACCTTCCCCTTTCCACTCCCTGGGTGGAGATCCCTTCTACTTTTTGAATGGGATGCTGCTTAATTCATGAATCACTCAATAAATTTATGAGATCATAAATCACATGAAAATTTTTTCTTTTAACAGATTTCAACTTTTTGACCTTTTATTTTGAAATTAATTAGTTAAAATAAAAGTAGAATCAGAGTGAATGCTTCTTAACAGAGAGAACAGAATGAATAAAGTCTTAGAAGCTAAAAAGAATGTGGCGTGTTCAGTGAATCGTAAGTAATTTTATGTGGCTGGGCCATAAAGGGAGAGGTTATAGATGAGGCTATGAAGATTGGCATAAACCTGCATGCTTTCCTAAGAAACTTGGATTTTACCTTATATATAGTATGAGTGTGTGTATGTTGGGGGAAATAGAACAGATATTGAATGTTTTTAAGCAATATTATGACGTAACCATATATGCCTTTTTGATAGAGCACTCTGTGAAATAGGTTGTGGGACATAGTTTGACAAGCTACACAGTGTAGAGAAACCTAAAAAAATTATAGAGAAAGTCTTAAAATTTTAGATTTAGAGTAAGATCACATTTCACAAAGCATAAATAAAATATTTCTAAAAATTCTGAAGAGTGTATGTCAGCAATAAGAAACGTGAACAAAGAAAAAGAAAAACGTAGGTTGTTAAAAAATAGCAAAACATGGGAAACGGACTTTGGCCCAGTGGTTAGGGCGTCCGTCTGCCACATGGGAGGTCCGCGGTTCAAACCCCGGGCCTCCTTGACCCGTGTGGAGCTGGCCATGCGCAGTGCTGATGCGGGCAAGGAGTGCCGTGCCACGCAAGGGTGTCCCCGCGTGGGGGATCCCCACGCGCAAGGAGTGCGCCCTTGAGGAAAGCCGCCCAGCGTGAAAAGAAAGTGCAGCCCGCCCAGGAATGGTGCCGCCCACACTTCCTGTGCAGCTAACGACAACAGAAGCGGACAAAGAAACAAAAGCAGACAAAGAAACAAGACGCAGCAAATAGACACCAAGAACAGACAACCAGGGGAGGGGGTGAAATTAAATAAATAAATAAATCTTTAAAAAAAAAAAAAAGCAAAACAAAACTTGTAGTGGGTAAGAAAATAATAAATTTCCTGTTATGTGTAATTAACACTGATCACTGGAAAAATACTTCATATATAAAATTGTGGTACCGAATTTCTAAACAAAAAAATGGTTGTGATCTCGTCAGAGAGGAGTTAAATTATATTAAAGTTTTTGTCATGTTCAGAAATAGGATAAATATACTGAATAACTGAAGTATTTATTTGAAAATTATATACTATATTGGATTAGTTTAGATGACAATTTATCTAAACTTTTTTATTATTTCCACTTAGCAACCAGTTCTTCCTTGTTGCTCAGAATTAAGTCCAAAGTAGTATTCCCTCCATTATTTCATCTGCTTTCCAGAGGTAAAATGATCAAAGGAAAAAAATAAACATTTCTTAAGCAACTAGAACATAGAAAATTACTGGACTGGAGTTTTAGTAGTAAAATGAAATTTCCTTTATATTTTCATAACATGATGTATCCACTTGTCTTCTCCAGAGTTTGAAGAGCCAGTTTACACACTCTTGCTCTAGTTACAAGTATTTCAGTCTTCCTGGTCCTTTTGTCACTCTTTCAGGAGGTAAGCTTTATGAACAAGGGTCCCTTCTCTAGCACATGCAGTCACATCCCAGCTTTCTGCTCATATTTAAGATACAGTAAATTGTCAGAGTCAGTGGGCTTTAGAGCAAGTGGTCTTGACTGCATGTGTAATTCTGAGAGTCCTTGTGCTTATGTGTAAGTGGAAGGGAGGAGTGAGGGAGGGGAGTTAAAGGAGAGAGTTGATGGGCGCACCTATTCACAGAAGAAGAATTCTTTCCACCGTGGCTCTGCATCATTTTTGGTCATAAGGGAAATAAATGTATGTGGGCGGGGGGGGGGGGGGGGAATTACTTCTCCTTCCCCTGAAAAGTTAGTTGTTGTTTTTTTTTTTAAATTAAAGCATGAAACTTTAATTAAAACTTGGAAATATAATTGTATTCAAAGATAAATGTATCACTACTACTGAGAATTTATAATCTTTAAGAAAATATCACATTTAGTAAGCCTCTGTTTTCAAGTGCTTTGGATGATATGCATGTTAATTTGTACCACTGGACACAAAACTTGGTTTCTTTGTGTTTGTGACTGTGGCTAGTCAAACAATTTCACATGAAGTAAGGATTGCATTTTTGTCATAAGTTTATTTAAAATGTGTTCCTCTTCAAAACTCCTCAAGGAAATAGTTTCTATTCTGCCTTCTTATTCTTATGTCTTCTTCCTTCCTGTTTTTTTGTAAATGCTTTTCTTTTATTTCTTTTAATTGAATTTTCTGGAGGTATTTTGCAGTTAATCTAAATTATTAGAACCTTTTTGTTCTGTAACAAACACTTAAACGGTAGCTTTTTATTTAACTGAACCTGCCCATACAGACTTTCTTTGTAAATTATACTTCAGAGACAGTGCCGCTTGCTGCACCCATAGTCTGAGCTACAAATGGAGACCAGTCTAATTGTGTATTGTTATTTGTTCTTGCAGGGTATCTTAACTCCAGAAAGGAAAGACTGAGTATTACAGGCCTGAATTTCAACATTGTAAAAATAAAATACTTCTAGCAGATATTTTCTTAAAGTGCCTCACTGGAATTTGTTTGCCATTAAATTATCTTGAGAGTTTTGAAAGTCTTTATTCAATCCTTTCATTTTATCTCTTCAGATTATACATGAGCACTCAGGTGGGTCCTAATGGGAATTGGACATAATTATAAGTTAATTAAAACTGCCTCCTGTGCCCCCTTATCTATTTTCTTTTTCCCTCCTTCCAGCAATTCTTCCTTCCTCCTCATATTACTTCTTCCTGATCACAGACAAAGATTTCAGTGGCATCTTATTGACACTAGTATTTGACTTTATTTATGGAATGAAATTAGGCATCATTCCCTGTTGGCAAACAGTCACAAGACTTAAAACATTATTATTTGGTGTGTGGAGGGAATCAAACTTTGTAGACACATTGTCGCCAGGATTTTATCACTACACCACTTATTAAATATGTGACTGTCCTCAAGTTATGTAACATTTTCTCATCTCTAAAGTGGGGTCAATGGAAATATCTCAGGCAGTTGAGATGGTTAGAGATAATAAAATACCTGGCACTTAATAAGTGTTAGTTGTTTTGCTCACCCCTCCTTTATGCAATTCTTCTCTTTAAATGGAATGAAAATAGTAGCACTTCTTTATAAACAAAACCTCTTTAAACAGATAAAAGTTGATTCAGTCCACCAGATCCAGGGAGAATATTTTATGAGACATATATTAACTTTAGAACTCTCTAATTTTAGGCTTTTTAGTTTGGAGCCTCTTTCTGTCTTTAACCAGGTCCTTAGCAGCCTCTTATTTATTCCTCCTTCTTCCTACTTCAACCAGTTCTCTGGAAATGATCTGCTGATTTCGTTTACCCATAGTTGAAAGTGACTCGTGGGACTAAATGAGCCCAGAAAATTTTGCCTTTTAGCAGAGCTCAAAATTGACAGTGACTGTATGTTTCCGAATGGTATAGAGGTTGGGGAAACTGGTAACAGTCAGCAGATGAGAATTTATTTTCTTTTAGACCTGGACTCTTCATAGACATCATTCATCTTAAACCACATAAAACGCTGTTCTTTGTACCTTCTCTGTGCTGAATGAAACTGAGAACATTTTATTCTGAAAAGAAAGAAAGATGGCAGTAGTTAGGTGCATGCCCTCATGAGGCAAGAAAGCCACATAATCAGCCTTTGACTGATTTAGGAATTAAGCATTACAGAGGCATACTTGTCATAAGGGCACTTACAGTTACTGTCCTGAATCATTCATGTATCTTCAAGGAAGCTGAATGGTTTAAAATTCTCCATGACTTTAACCTCTGATTCATCACATTTCAATATAGTCTACCCTATATTCTAATTTATCTCAAATATCTTTGTACATTTTTTTCCTTACTTTACCATTTAAGCCTGCCATCTGCTTAGTTGGTTTTACTGTTCAGGATTTAGCTGGAAGCACAATGAAAATAAAGCACTTATGGTGAGGAGCTTTTATTTTGCAAGTGAAAAAAAAGGTTTATGCAGCATACAGTTGAACATACTTAAATAGGCAGAAGAGAAAGGTCAGAGGTAAAGTTTGCCTAAATATGCTAAGGGAAGTATTTGTGTATATGTTTGGGATAGGGAATGGGAAGGAGGAAGAACGGGTGGAAAAGGAAATAGAGATAAATCCACCTTTCCACGTGGAGGTAGAACTTGTATATACATGCCTAAGGCACGCTCAGGCATATGAAGACAGGATTCGTCTAGGTGAAAGCAATATGTGCCCTGTGTAGCATGATTTGAAGTGCGGCATGAGACTTTTCCACTAAGAACTTGTCTCTTTATAGGTCCTTGCACATTTTCCCTTCAGTCTGACCAAAAATGGTCTTGAGTCAATTCACTCATTCATTCCACAGACTTTTACTCACCTCTAAAATAAAGAAGTAGCATGTGAAGGGGCTAATGACACTTATTTGCTATGTAACCTTGAATAAATAACATAGCACTCCATGCTTCATTGCTGTCATCTATAAAATAAGGATGAGTTCTTATATCATAGGATTGTTAATTAAATGATAAAATTGATGTGAGGCACTTCAAATAGTTTCCAGCATATAGTAAGCTTTCAGTATTTAAAGGCTATTTACATTACATAAAAGAAACCATTGAGTCAGTTTCCCTTTATATCTCTGTACAATGAATCTGTGTTCTGATAACTAATATTTTTAGGTAGGAAATTATATGTACTTGTTACTGTCAAAATGGAGATTTATTTTGTAGAAAAAAAGAGGTACAGAAGACTCATCTCTTCATCTTTTTTAGTTTCATAATATGGCCGAAGAGAATTGCACATAACATAATATGGGCATACTCATGAGGACTGAAAGATGACTTGAACTGGTTGAGGGTCAGCAAGGATAGCAAGGGGATGATATATTTTTATTGTCCATGCCTGTGTAATAGGCTCAGTCCTGAGATGAGGAATGGAGAAGTAAGGATGGTTTTTAGAAAAGTACATGGATAGAGTAGGATTACTCTGCAATGGAGAATCATTCTCAATGGAAGGGTTTCTGAACAGAAAAAATAATTAAGGTCACCGAATAGTAGTGCATAAGCATTTTTCTCCTCATATTTTTAAAAAAAAAAAAAGCTGCATCTAACATAATGCAACTACTTCTGTATACTTCTTTCCAGAAGTGAACAACCCAACGTCTTATAGATTTTGTACCGTGTTCCAAGATCAGATCCTTGGGTGGTCTAACATGCTCTTGTTCAATCTGGATGTGCCATAAATACATTGGTAATCTGAAGCTACATGATAACTTGAAACATCCCCAAGATATTTAGTACAAAACTAAGTAGGTAGAGGAGGATAAATGCATAATATAAAACTTTCATATGGGAGAGGAAAGAAGAATACATACTGTACAGTGATCTCTGACCTATAGCACACATCATTTCTGCTGGACAGGAAGCAGATACCATATTCCCTGGCTGTTGGGGCAGTTTCTTGATCAATCTGGCCATCTTCTGCTCTCTGGGAGAATGTCCACAGTCTTTTGTTCTCCATGGCTGCATCTGAGAAGATTGTTGGAGGGGTTCCATTTCTGGAACAGCACTACCTTAGTAAACAACCTCCTTTTGTGTAAACCTCCTTTTGGGTTCTTTTAGGCACTGAAAAGCTGCCAGGTTTGGAGTTTCTTTGACAAAATAATGCCCTTAAAACCTCAGCTAACTTTTGTTTGCTATCTGCTTCCTTCCTGGACTGGTAAGCACCTTCCAAGCTTGACGAGTCTCATCTTGAATCTGAATTTCATTCTGGTAGTTTCTGTCTCTTAGAAACTAATCTTAGCGTTTTCTGCTTGGGGGCAGTGAGGCTACCCAGTCTTCCCTTGGACTCCTGGCTTCAGTACAGTAAATGATTCTTTATGATAGGGTTACTATTTCTTTTTTCCAATAGGAAATATACCAGGGGTCTGGCCCTGTCTTTATTAAAACTTTTGATATTTTGTTCAGCGTGGACTTTTTGTATTAATTTTGAAGTTTTTTTTACATTAGAACATTGTTTGTCCTGATTACCCCCAAACCACCCCTGCTGGCCTGCATGATGAAGCTTCCTGTTAGTGTCTGACCACTGGGTTTCAAAATGAAAATTTGCTGAGTTCTCTACCTCCTGGACTTAACTTTCACTAATTAACTTAGGGTCCTATAATTTGTTTTTCCAGCATTTAAGTCATGCTTGTATGAATTTCAGCCACCTTAACTTCCTATCTATTACCCTTAGTAAGGGAGTGATGGTTGCTGCTCTCTGCTTTGCAAGCAGCTGGTCTGGGTCAAGCTGATCTCTTCCTTCTATGACCTTACTTAAGGCTACAAGAAGTAGCCAGCAAATACTGATATACCAAGAGGGTTGTTTGTTTATTTCTTTGCTTTTTAATGTCTCCCAATGTTCTGATTCTTAAGATCTAAGACAACAGGTAAGAATTTAAAGCAGATGGCTCAGTTTTGTATAGAGTCTTACAAGCTACTCAGTCCAAGATGAGGAATCCCTTCTGTCCTACCGATGATAATCTTGATCCAGCTAAATCCTTATTTGAGTTCTTCTATCATGCACTATTCCCTTTTCAGGTACCTATTTCTGTGTTAGTGAGGGATTCTTTTAGTCAAAAGTGTGAAAATGTGAAAACAAACTAACCTAAGCAATGAAAGAGAATTGATTGACCAATATAACTAGGAAGAGTGAGAGACATTGATTTCAGGCAAAGATAGATCTAGAGTTTCAGAAAATGTCATGAGGTTTCTTTCTCAGCATCTCTTAATGCTGTTTGATTTGGTTTTCCTCTGCTTGATCACATTCTCAGCAGTTTATTACTAGATGTTGGTAAATTGTCTAGGCGTGTGGCTTTTATCATTCTTACATATGCAAATCCCAGACAAGAAGTTTTTTTCCCAATAGTGTGTCGAATTTCTGGAAGGACACTGGTTAGCATAAGTTGGATCATGTGTCTTTCTCTGAAATGACTGTTTTGTCAAGAAGA
This sequence comes from Dasypus novemcinctus, assembly GCF_030445035.2. Taxonomy (NCBI): domain Eukaryota; kingdom Metazoa; phylum Chordata; class Mammalia; order Cingulata; family Dasypodidae; genus Dasypus; species Dasypus novemcinctus. Next base: position 39,440,218 of record NC_080683.1, on the reverse strand, counting down.
CAGTGTACTCTGATTTGCCACATCTTCTGCATATGCCTATCCGTGAGCAGGAAAAGTAGAAAGGATGAATCCTACTATAAACATAAGACTGAGTAGAATTACACCAGAATGATGGAGAGGTGGTTTCTCAAAAGATAGGATGCCAAGACAATAAAGAAGGGTCCATTATAATATGACATACATGCTTCAATGGTGAGAGGCAGTAGGGTTACATCCCTCCAAATCGATGTCCAGACACCTCCGGACCAGCAAAAATCCCGAAACAATCCAGTCCCAAAGAGTCTCCAACGCCGCCCAGCCGATTCCCTGCAGAAGACCCTAACAGGGATGTTCACTCCATCTTAAAACTCTGGCATGAGGTCAAAGGGTGAAGAAATCAATTGAGGGAATAGCTGTGTACATTTGCAAGGTATGCTGACTTCCCCAAAGCATGTAAATACTGGTCTTCCTGGCAGGAGTGAAGACACTACACTTGGAACATCCTTTTCCCCACTTTCTTGGCTAAATTCAGAGCCTTATCAAGCCTTCCATTTTGTTAGGATAGCCATCTTCTCCCTGTAGTTAAGCAGTCCCAATAGAGGGTATGAAATATGTGGAGGGTAAGTGTGCGTAAAGGAAGTTTCTCTCCCCTCCTGTACAGTAATTAGGAAACAGCAAATGGTGGAATACATTACACAGATATGTTTTTTTTTAAAGACTAAATTGTTCTTTAATGTTTTTTCATTGACCATAATATAGTGATCCCCAAATGTACTTAGTCTTACCTTAAAATTCTTAAAATCTTCTTGCTGTTCAAATTACTCTGCCTACTAATAATATGAATCAGTAATTTTGAATAATAAGCTAAAAACAATTCTGGGCAAGTGCTGAGTAAAACTGTTTTAAATGAAAATTCTTTAGCAGATTTCATTTGAGTACTTTAAATTCCTTCAACATGTATGAGTACATTTAGTACGGAAGTGAAGCAAATGTTTAAGAAGTGATTACATAAGCCTCTTCTCTTCCTGCATGTAGGGTGGAACAAGCTGTCTCAAGGGCACGTAAGGCACTCACTCCTCCGAACAATTTGAGTGATGGCTGTTTCTTCCCTGGGCTCTAGAAATACATTCCAGGAATTCCTGACCTTGAAGCTGGGAAAGAGGAACTTATTTGATAGTTAAATTTTCTAGTGGGATTTTTAACAAATAACTCCCATCTTGGATAACATATACTTAATTCCCTTTTGCTTCCAACATCCTTCTCCCCTCTGGGTGGGTCTTCCAGAATCTCAAGTTCAGGAGTCCTTAGAAAGGATTAAGTTATTCCTTGAACTCCATGAAATGGAAACAATATTATTAATATATGTTTGCATGTATTCTATATAATATTCTGTAATGACTCCAAGAAAGGCTAAGAATACCAGTTAGAAGAAAGTCTGTTCTGAAAAGTTATTTATGTAACATATTAGGGAATATGCTTGAGTCCCTCCTTACTCTTTGTTGCATCAAATGAAAATGTGAGGATTCCATAACTAAGTTTCCTCACAAGATACTCGGTCTGCTATAAAATTTCTATACCTACCTTCTAGGGTGTTGCAGTCTGTGGTTATCTCCTTATCTATCATTTCATGGTTCTAAGAATTAAGTCCAACTGTTGATTAAAAATACATAGAATTAGGACAGTTCTCCAGTATCCCAACTATACTTTGCACACAACTCTGCAGAAGGATGTGGCTGTTAAAGAGATTCCAGCTCTCTTTTACCACAGTAACTACATTGTGGTATCTCCCCTCCATTCAGAAGTATAAGAACTTAGGAGATCATGACCACAATCTCCCTATTAAAGGAAGAAGGGTGGGCAGCACAGGTTAGCCTCTGTTCAAAGGGTTGGCCAGAACTGACTACATTGAAATTTTAGAGTGCTGTGCAATCTCTTTACTTGATATCTAACATATGGCATATGCTACTAGGTGTGAAACGATTGAAATTTTAATGAATAGTTTATACTTGATTTTCCGAAGACCCCAGGCATTTAGGGAAGGCTGGTCTGTGAAATACCCATGAATGAAAATGACCCCAGGTAACTGAACATTATTCACTCTGCAGAGGTGTGTATTATACAGTCAAATAATGAAATGAAAGCCTCACAGAATGCTGATTGCTTTTGACATGCAGTTCCTTGTAATTGTTGCTGAAGTAAAGAAAGTGACATACAGAATGTACCCACCATTTCATTATAGATGTGGTCAGATGTGGTATTTGGAAAGAAAATTATATGTTATTGTTGAAAATGAAAGTGGCTCCTATAAATGTACCCTGAATGCCTCTGCCTCAATCTTCTGAACAAAATATAATTTTGGCCAATGTATACAATGGCAACTGATTCATTTTGTGGATAAGAAATCATTAATCATGGCAGATGAATAAATATGAAAATCTTAGAAATACAGTTACGTACAAACTATGCCCTCTACCTTATCTACTATATAAACATTTTCTGAATGCAAGATGCTTAACTACCCTTTATCTAGAAATATTTTCATGACTATATTAAAAATAAATGAAAAGAAGGACTAAGCCCAGGACTAACAGGTTCAATACACATGCTACATTTTTATAACCATCTGTTAATACTCCCTAGTTATATCATTTAACTAAAATGTGCAGTTAACCAAACTATCCCAATTCCTAGCCATGCTATACAGACAGAAATTTTTGTATTTCCTATAAAATAAATGATTCTGTGTGAGTTGATCTAGTATTTCTACATCTGTCAATCACTTGTTATTTACTACTTCCATTGAGGCAAAAATCTCCAGGGCCTTCACAAGACAGATAATTAAAATTCATTGATAAAAGTTTGGTTCCAGCAACATAATTTAAAATTGGTAGAGTCAATGAATTTGGCCAAGGCTAAAATGAAGTTTAACCATCTTTGGGGCAGATTAATCATTTCTCAAGAGAAGGCTTAGAAGATGGCAGGTAATACACATTCCCGTATATCAAGAAATATTTAGTAGTATCGTGGGCCAGCTTATGGTCCAAAATGACCCTCTCACAGTCTGGTTTTAATGTCTCTTCATTATAGGTTAACATAACTAGATTGAATGATTTTGGAATTATTCATGGGCAATCTACAAATTATAAAAATCTAGATGTGCATAATCAAGTAAATTATATTTTTTTCTTTAGAAGTTCTTTCTTAATTTTTCTTTTCTCTTTCTTCCTCCCTCTGTCTCTTCCCTCCATCCCTTTATCTCTCTTTCTCTCTCGCTCTCTCCTGCTCTTACTCATTAACAATGAGGATTATTCTTATGTACCTTAATGTAAATATGAAGATTTCCCTGGGAAAGTTTGCCAATGCTACCTCTATTTTTCTTACTGTTACTTATTAACTTTATTAATTTTCCATTGCATCAGTGTCCTAATTTGTAACATGGAGATAATTCTTGTTGCATGGAACAGTTGTGGGTAATAAATGGATAACGTGCAGCGCTCTTAGCACAGGTCATAGTGGGTGAGCACATACCATCTCTCTCTCTTGCTCTCCTTTCATTTCAAGGCCCTCCACTGTACTACTTTACTGGTAGCAGTCTTCTGGGCAATGCCCTATATGCCAGTCTTTTCCCATGTTAATATTTATCGGCCACTTACCTTGTTCCCTTTAGGCTCTGTCCACAGAGCTATTCCTATGAAATTAATATAATTCAGAAGTTGTTTGGATGTATAAATTTCTTAGTTAAGAAATTTTAATACTCAGTTTCAATGACAAATGTCTTTTATGAAAGAAATGAATTTGATTGGAAATGTTTCAGGTGACCTACCAGGTGCATACAAGATAATTGTGGCTTATTGGGTTTTTCCATGATCTTTAAATACTGCCATGTACAAACTGTATATCTGCATTATAAATTATGTCCCCATGTATGATATATACACAACAAGCAAAAATAATTTCTCTGCTATTTTTATTTGCTAAATAATTTGAATATTTCACATATATTGTTACTGGCTTTATGTGAATTTTGTTATAACTTAGGACAAGGCATTCTTAAGTAACAGTTACTACTTACATTTATGGCTTTTAAAACTCACTAGATTTTATCAAAACTATTGCAAGATTTTTTTCCCTCTGATTAAAATGTTCTATGTCATAATAAAAAGATGGGGCTGGGGCAATGACTCAGGAGGATACTCAAGTTAGTAAAATGGTAAAAAAAATACAAATGCATGGATCCGAAAATATACAAATAAAGTGGTGAAGACTACACAATTGTGGTCTTCTGGAAAATGATGGTAGGTGGGTCAGAGTAGTGCAAAATCTTCAGAAACTTCAATCTCTAAGAAGGCAGGATAAAAACTAAAAGTGATTTTTTTTTCATCCTACCTTGAAGATCAAGCCAAAGACACAGAATTTTCTTTGGCATCTCCTTTGACCCCGTACTCCCATCTGTGCCTTCATTACTACATCTCAAATATGTAATATAACTAGACACAGATTTTAACACTTCCTAAAATTAGTTTTTATTTATTTATTTATTTATTTTTTATTCATTTTGTAAAAATATTACATTCAAAAAATATGAGGTCCCATTCAACCCCACCACTCCCTCCGCAGCAACACTCTCTCCCATCATCATGACATATCCATTGCATTTGGTAAGTATATCTCTGGGCATCACTGCACCTCATGGTCAATGGTCCACATCATAGCCCATACTCTCCCACGTTCCATCCAGTGGGCCCTGGGAGGATCTACAATGTCCGGTAATTGTCCCTGAAGCACCACCCAGGACAACTCCAAGTCCCGAAAACTCCTCCACATCTCATCTCTTCCTCCCATTCCCCGCACCCAGCAGCTACCATGGCCATTTTTCCCACACCAATGCCACATTTTCTCTGTGGACCTTGGATTGGTTGTGTCCATTGCACCTCTATGTCAAGAGGAGGCTTAGATTCCACATGGATACTGGATGCAATCCTCCTGCTTTCAGTTATAGGCACTCTAGGCTCCATGGTGTGGTGGTTGACATTCTTCAACTCCATGTTAGCTGAGTGGGGTAAGTCCAATAAATCAGAGTGTAGGAGTTGAAGTCTGCTGAGGCTCAGGGCCTGGCTATCATATTGTCAGTCCAGAGATTCAAATCCCCTAGATATATCTTAAACCCCAGCACCAACTACAATTCCACTAAAGTAGTATGAAAGTTTTGTGAAAAGAGATCCCATCTGTGTCCAGCTCCATCACGCAGAAACACCAGCTCCAAAGAAGGGTCAACTGACATGGCAGTGAACCCCATCTGCCATGACCATAGAACCTGTGGGTCTTTTTAGCCCTCAAAAGAACCAATACCTGGGGTTGTATCTACTTTATCTGTCTCTGAGACTCTGCTCAGGTGTGCATAAGGGCAATCCTTCTGACATCCTCCAGACTCTTTTTTAGAGACTCATAGCCATATAAACTCATTTGTCCTTTCCTTTTCCCCCTTAATTTAGGTAAAACAGCTTTTTAAATTCCTGTTATTATATGTAGACAGGGATATTCTGCTGGTCCGCGTTAATTGATAACTAAAAATTTAGAAAACTGTATATCCTAAAGTATGGACCACAATGTAAGCACAGATGTCACCTTGTTTGAAAGCTATTGTCTCAGAGTCTGTACATCAGTTTAAGTAAATATGATATGAATAAGTTATAAGAAAATCGCTGTGGAAGGGAAAAGGTTTTATGGTGGATGTGTGGGAGTACTGTGTATTGTATATATGAATTACTGTGATCTAGGGTTCCTGTGAAGAGAAGCTCAATAATCAGGAAAAAAGAAAAGAAAAAGATAGGATGTAGAATTTTTCCAAATCAATACGTATTCTATATTTAACCTTTAAACCCATCGCTATATTCCATTTTACTAGTAAGGGATCCTGACATTATACTGGGCTTCACTTTTCAGGAAGTTTTGGATCACAGAGTGGTTCAACAATGGCAGTGGAGGAATACTGGTATAGGATGTTATTGACAGGTGATATATGGTTGACAGGGAATTATACAGGGCATATGTCCAGGGTGCATGGTAATGTTTGGATATACTCATAGTGGCAACAATTAAAAACTACAGCTGGGGGGGTACTGGGCTCTTGGCCGGGGGTGCTCTATCGTGGTCCCTAGGGGAGCAGCGGCAGTCCCCCAGGTGCAACGGTAAGGACCAGGAAGGAATGAGGGTCCAACAGTGAGCCCCTGATACTAACGACTATGCTTGTGAGCCTATATGCCTGAAATAAGAACAAGGCCTAGAGCAGCACTGTGCCTAGGAGTTTCCTCCTGACAGCCTTCATGTTACTCAAATGTGGCCAGTCTCGAAGCCAAACTCAGCATGTAAATGCAATGCCTTCCCCCAGCATGGGATATGACACCCGGGGATGAGCTTCCCTGGCACCGAGGGAGCACTACCAAGTACCAACTGATGATGCAACTAGAAAATGACCTTGAATTAAAGGTTCAAAAATTAGTTTTTTGAGGATGTTTGAACATTTTGAATTTTATATTTTCCCCATGAAAGCATAGTTTTGGAGATAAAAACCCTCAATTAATATCCCAACCTAAGATATCATAAATAATGATATTGTTTATTTCTGAGCAAGTATGATGGGGAAAGCAGGAGGGATAAACATAAATGTATGAAATGCTATAGCACCATTGAAAGTGCAAGAAATCTTGCCTGCAGTTGAAGACACTCTCTTTTCTCCATGGGATGGGCATTGTCCATCATCATCTCCTGGTTAGTTGTTCTGGGTGTGTCTAATGAACTGTAGAGTAGGTATTGCAACTCCACTGAGGCTCAGGGTTCAACTGGCACATGGAGGCTCAAAGATTTAAGTCTCTGGGACATACATTTATCAAGTACAGTGCTAATTATAGGTTCAAATTAAAGGGGCAGTAGAGCCATGTGCAGAAATTCTATAAATGAGTCTAACTCTGTTACACTGGGGAGCAAAAATTATAAAGTAAGGCCCACTGATAGGGTGTCAAATTCTGGAGCTGTCTGCCCTGCTTTACAGACTTAGTAAAACATTATCTCCAGATGTCTCTAGAGCCCTCAGAAACCCCACTATTTGAGGCACTGTTTACTGTGGCAGTCAATGAGATCCTTCTGAGACTTGAATAAGCATAACTTCTGGAATGACCTCCGCACTCATTTTGAAATCTCTTAACCATAAAAACTCATTTGTATTTAATATTTCCCACTTTTGGCCAAGGTTTTTTCCAGATTCATCAATCGTCATTGTTTGGTAATAATTTCTCATATCTTCATTAAGCACAAACTTACGAATTTCATCATCTTAAAGATTAAATACCTATAATGTTAATTCATTCTGTTAGTATCCTATAAACCTATGGAGATTATACCCAAACCAAATAAAAGTGAAACAATTATAATTTATGCAAGAAGTGTTCTTTTTCCTTCCTTCACAGGAGGCTAAAACCTCTTTAACAAAATTTTAAAATTATGAATAAGTTTAAAATCATACTGGCTTCTAGTTCTGGAATATATTATAGTTATTTAATTTTTCTTAATTATAATCTAGAAAAGATCTTTCAATAGTTTTCAAGGACTTTTTCTTTACCTACTGAAATTTGGCCATTGCATTATTACTTACTCTCATTTTAAGGCTGTTAAAAGGTTTAAATTGGAGAATTACAGCACAAACTTTTTCTTAATTCCCCAGTCTGGTAGATAAAGTGCTTATTTAACTTTTAACAATTTGAATAGAACTCTTATAAGAATTTTTGTTTGTTAATTTGATATTATCATCTGATGTATGAAGATACACACTGAACAAATAGACACAAAAAGAGAGTTAGACACAGAAACATGCAACTCAGTAATGTTACTTATAATTTCCATTCTCCTATAAAGTAAGTTTAACTGTAAAATAACATTATATTTGCAAGATCTCTGAAGGCTGTTTCTGAACATTGTGCACTGTGACCATGCAGTTTCATACAAGAATTTCATTCTTTTAGTTATTGCCTGATAACCAAACTTTTCCCAATGCTTTAAAATAAAATTTACAACCTTTCCTTTCCTTCGAATCCTTGTTTAATCCCCATTTTGACTTTGACAGACCTTGGAGGAGCAACACTAGTTCTAGTATATATTCACTGAAATCATTGAATTCTCAAGGAAAACTGTTTGTTTTGTTTTTTTCCCTCATGATATGCTGCTTTCAGAACTCTTGAAGCTCAAGGTGGGAGGTCCTCCATTCCCTAGTCTTCGGAGATAACAAGACTCTGGTGGTCACTGGACTAGAAGAGTGGATGTCTAACCCTGAGGTCCAACGATTCCCACCATGCAATGATTTCTTAGCAGGTCGTGGGTCCCTTTGTGCTCTTGCCCAGAGTAGATAAATTGGAGATCACACCTGGATAATCATGACAGAAGGAGGGTTATTAACACCAGTGGGAGAACAGGAGACAGAGGTGTCTCAAATTTGCCTTTTCCCCGAGTCATAGGGAGCAGAAGTTTCCATGGCTACAAACAGGGGAGAATAGAGTAGTTACCATCACAATGGTGAACAAGTATATCCAAGGGTGAGGCTAGACCTGAAATCCCTATAAGCAATGACAAACTCTTTTTAGAATTACCATCACAATAGCAAGCATACAGGAGGATGAGGCTTGACCTGAAGTAACCATAAACAAAGCTAAGTTTAATTTGTAATTACCATTACTATACAAGCATACACAAGAATGAGGCTAGACCTGAGGTATCATAAACAAAGCTGAATTAGTCTAGAATTACCATCAATTATAGCTCTAGGGTAAATCCACCCAGTTATAGCAATTTCAGATATTTTTCTATTGTTTTTATAATATAAATACATCTATATAATGACCTTAACTCTTAGTTATAGTTTCTAGTAAGCTTTCACTTAAAGAAAATTGAGCACTTTTCACTAAGCAACTAAGACATTTTTATTAGTAACATTAATGTTGCTGAGTTTTTCTGCTTTTCCAGCAATTTAACTAATTCCATGTGATTTATACATGAAATCCAATTGCAAGATGGTATTGACATTTAAAGACTCATTTTTTAGCTTACCTTTAACATTATCCAATTTGTAACAGATGTTCCCAAAAACTGTTTACAAGTTCCTAGGCCTGAGCAGACTGACAAAAGTAAATTAAGCATAGATTAAAACAGAAGAGACTTTTACACACTTACTTAGCTTAGGGAAAGATCTGACTTTAGAATAATCTTCATGCAAAGCTCCCAGTGTCCATCTATGGCAGAAACCCCATGCAGAACACTCCAGCTTCATTCCTCCAGGACAATCCCTGGCCAGCTGCTACACATGGAGCTAGGGAAGCCCTGTCCCCAATAATACATGAATTGGGCCTGCTCTGGGGTGCATCCCATTAGTTACTTTCGGCAAGGGGTAAATCCCTGTGAGGCTTTTGGAAGGATTGGAGTGTTACAAGGGAATAGGCAAGGACCTAAGAATAACCAGGAGCTTTAAAAATCATGGGCCAAAGGCTGGGGCAGAGGTTTATTAACAGACTTAGGTCTTGATTCTCCATTCACGCCCCTTATTAGGCACAGCTGAGGCTAGAGTGGTCCCAAGTAGTATGTTAGGACAGAGTAAGTGGCTCTCATGTTAATTAAAAAATTCATGATCTTAGCTGCTGTGTCAAGGGTCACCTGGTGCTCCTCCTGGTTGATGGTTCATCCATGGCTTCAGGACACTTCTGTCTTCTCCTTGGGCAGGGCTCCGAATTCTGGGTGGTGAAGCAGTTTGGGTCCAGGTTCTTGCTGATGTGGAGCCTGGACTTGGGTGGACCTGAGGTGACCATGGCATTAATGGTGGCAGCTAAATGGTGAGACTCTCCTGGACCCTGCCCTGTGCCTGCTGCTCCTTACCTTCTCCATCTTGGTGGTGGTGTCTCGATTGTTGAAAACTGGGAAGACTATTTCTAAAAAGGAAGTTAATGAAAGCTTGGGAGTCCAGGGAAAGTTTTTGTGGTGTTCTAAGGATATCCTTAGAAATAAAGTGAGTTCCTAGGAAGATCTGTCCCTCCCTAGAATCAGGATCTACCAAAGGGTATTTTTATTGCCTCTATCAGCTTTCCTTGAAATAAGGCTGTGTTTCTAGGTTCTGCCTATTAAATTTAACAAGTTTGGTAGTGCATTTCCTTATCCCTTTAAGGAGACATGACCATGTAGTCTCTGGCCCTCAGATCTGTCTGTCCCTTCCTTCCTTCTTACTCAGGTTAAACTGGAATTCAGGGTGCCATGCAGAGTCAACTCTTGGCCATACTGCAGCCACATGGTATGTCAGGAAAAGATTAGCCTCTTCCTTTTTAGACCATCAGTAGGTAGATGGTCTTGATTCTTGAGAAGACATCCCAATCAGGAGTCTGCTGGAATGCTGGAGAAGTCACCCATTATCCCAGGGGAGGATAAATGCATTCATCAGTCTTGGTGGTGTCCCACTGCTAGACATGACTGAAGAGATTGCTCACTGAACCAGCATCCTGGATCTTGGGAGCCCTGCTCACTGTCCCCATGTACTGGGGATCAGGAGTCTTATGTCTCAGGGTGTCACCAGAGCCTTAAAGATCTTGGAAGATGCCTGAATCTGGTTCCCAGACTGAAGGTTCTAAGATGGGCTTTCCTTATAGGAAAAGGACTGGCTAGGAACCTTTCATATGGCCTATTCTTGCAGAGGTTTTAAAAAGTGGCTGTGAGAGAGCTCGTTTTATGGCCAGGCCAGGGAATGAGTTTTAAGAAGCAGAGACTCATTGTTCTGAGGCTTACAGGCAAACAGTCTCATGGCCCCAGACTTGAATGGATTAACAGGAATGGATCTCAGGGCTTCCTGGGAACACACCTATGGGCACAGCTCAGAGTAAGCATCTCAGGGGCCTCACTAATCAAACAAAAGAGGACACGGACAGGTTCTAATTAAAAAGCCTACACTCACCTGTCTTGTTGGGTGTTGGGGAACATTACTTGCCTCTTTATTTCTTGGTTGGCTTGCCAAATATGTTAGCCGAACATTCTGGGTTCTGGGCTTCTAGGTTCTTGGCTTATACTGCATAAAAGAATTTAAGGACACACTGTTGGGTAGGCAAGGGAGTAAAGAATTTATTAAGAAACAAGAAAAGAAAAACTGTATACAACCCTAGACATGGTTGTGGGTGTGCTACAGGGTGAGACACACATGTGGGGCCCCAGATTAGATCTTTTTAAAGCCTTTCCTCCTCCCCTTTCTTAATGTTGAGGAGGAGTCCTAGCAGTTGATGTTCTGATTGGTTGCCCACCTGTTAGCTCTCCCTGGGCCAATGGAAAGGACTGTTGTTTGGAGTTATCCAGAGCTTCCCCTTGACTCTAGAAAGAGTTTCAAATGAGACCTCATGGTCAGGGTCTAGGTGGGATCTTATCTGACTTTGTTCTTGGTAGCAGGGGTTTCTGGGTGGGGTTTCATGGCCATGGTCTCTGCCCGGGCCCAGCTGCTTCACTCTTTCCCTATATTAACCTGCCTCAAAACCCTACACTGATTTCTCATTATAATTATAATATTGTCCAAATTCCTGCCACTGCTTAGAAGACTCTGATTAATCTGTACTCTGTCTTTCACTCAAAATTCACCTGGGGCAACCTCTTTCATAGACACCTTGCTCCAGGGACATTATCTTTCGATCTCTACAACTGCAATATTCTACATGGTAGCCACTAGCCCCATCCCATTATTTAGCACGTTAAAAAGTGGCTAATCTAAATTTGTTTTCTATAAATTCAAATTAAACAAAACATTTCAATATTTAGTAGGAAAAGTAACATAACTATTTTATTGATTATATGTAGAAACACCCATATTTGTTAATATTAGATTAACCAAAATATTAAACATAATTTCACTATATTCTTTTTACTTTATTATGGCTGCTAGAAATATAAAAGTACATATGTGGTTTGCAGTGTATTTATATTGTACAGCATATTTCTAGAACAGATTAAACTTATTTCCATCTCAGAAATGTCGTGATGTTTCTTTTCAGTTTTCCTTTTCTGAATATTCTTCTACCATATTTTCAATTGATTGTTTTCTCATCTCTCAGCATTGAGCTCAATTTTCACTTTTACTCTTGCTATGTCAGACCAAGTAAGATCTTTACCCTGTAGTTCCAATCTATTTATACTCTTTTGTATTTATTTCATTTAATTCTAGTTCTTATCATTCTTTGGAATTCGTCAAAAATGACTAATCATTATTATATTATTGTGGATACTCCTAAGTAGTCTCTACCTCCTCTCTGCCCTAAAGAAACCATCAACCAACCTCCACCCTTCCCTGAGGAGTCTGCCACTCAACCCCAGCCTGAAGATATTAATCCTCTTTTGCCAGGTGGAACTGCAAGGGAATGCCCTGAGGTAATTAGCTTGCAATCCACTTGTAATTCTTCTACTAACCCACATGCATTGTCCCTCTTCTTTCAGATTTATAACTAGACTAAAATCACAACAAGCCCCCAAAGGTGAAGTGCAAAGTGGGACCCATAAGGAAGTACATTATGTTCTGAAAAAACTGTACGAGTATTCCAATGTACATAGACAGAAATCAGGGGAATATGTGTGGAAATGGATATAAGGTATCAGATAATGGTAGAAGGAATATAAAGTTGAACTGGGCTGGTTTTATTGATATAGGCCCACTAAGCAGAGATGCTGGATCCAATGTTGTAACTCCAGGGGTTAGAAAGGGTTCTAACAGTTTGTTTGGGTGGTTGATTGAAACACGGTTCAAAAGATAGCCTAGAATGTCTGAGGTCAAGATGCCTGATTTACCTGGTATATGTAAATGAGGCAATCCAAGGTTTGCAGAGATTAGAATGCTAGAATGGATTCGCCATTTAAGGCTGGCCCACTCATTCCAGGAGTGTCCAGAAGACACACCTTTAACCAGGACTGAGAAGAATAAGTTTGAGAGACTAACTCCACCTTCCCTGAAGAGCTCTGTGGTTTTTCTTCTCTGTAGGACAATGTGGCAGTTTGATACTATTTGTGAACCCCCAAAAGATAAGGATTATGCTCATAAACTGTTCTTTTCCTCTGGGTATGATACACTTCGATTGTATTAGATTCAGCTGAGGTGTCTTTGATTAAATTATGTTAAGATTAGGGCTTTGATTTGACCACATCAGTATGGTGTAACTCAGGTTAAGTCCCTGCCTCCTTGATGGGATGATGTAAATGGGCACTCACTCAAGAAAACAGAGAATAAGATACACAGGAGAAAGAGAAAGAACTCCAAAGACATTGCAGAGGAGAGAATTTTGATCCTACAGCACTGGAGGAGAGATGAGCCATTCACCAGAGAATTTGCAGGGCTGAGAAAGCCTGGAAAGAAATAAGCACTATGCCAGCCTGGAGCTGAGAGAAAGGAAGACTGTAGCCTCACCAAGAATGGCAACCAACTTGCTTCAACATGTAGCAAATGAGATGGGCAAGAAAGTACCTTTTTTGGTGCCTTGAGTTGGACTCTTTAGGGCCTTGTTACTGTAAGCTTTTACCCCAAATAAGTACCCTTTATAAAAGCCAACAAATTTTTGGTACTTTGCATCAGCACCTGTTTGGCTGACTAATAGAGTCAAATATTACTGTGAAAACTGCTGTCACAGAACTAGAATCCTTAAAAATTCTGGATCCCAGGTGGCAGAAGCCAAGTTTCAGCACTTAATCTCCAAAGACAAGGTGGGCTTGGCTACCATAATGAAAGGCAGACCCAAGGTCTGAGTTGCCTAGGCCTATGGTGTTGGCTAATAGATCATGGGGTATGTATTAGTCAGCCAAAGGGGTGCTGAAGCAAAGTATCAGAAATTTTCTGGCTTTTGTAAAGGCTATTTATCTGAGTTGGAGCTTACAGTTCCTAAACCATAAAGCATAAGTCACTTCCCTCACCAAAGTCCATTGTCATGTGTTGGAGCAAGATGACTGCTGATGTTCAGCCTTCCTCTTCTTCCTAAGGCTCCATGGTCTCAGCTTCTTCCAATATCACCTGTAAACCTGTAGGCTGGGCTACGTCTAGTCTTTTTCCTTGGGCTCATTTCTCATTGGGCGCAGAAGCTTTGCTCTCTGCTGTGTATTTTCTTCACAGGCTCCAGCTCAAAAATTCCAAATGCTGTTCTCTGCCATCTCTTTTCTCTGTGAGTCCCCACCCAGCAGGGGGTGGGGATGTAACATCCTACTGATGTGGCCCAATCAAAACCAAAATCATTATTTAATAAGTAAGAGTGAAACCTCCAAATCCAATATCTACTTTTGGAATTCATAAACAATATCAAACTGCTACAGTGAACCTAGAAGTAAAATAGGTGGTTAGTCTCCTAAATTCCTATTTGATGTGTATAAGCAAAAGAGTTCTAGGTTGAGTGAAAAAAACCCTAGCTTGAATTAGAAAAGCAGAGTCATGGCCCCTTAATCAATTCCAGACTTGAGACAGTTTATAGACCCAAGGTCCCTTGAACGAGAGAAAGTCCAGTTTCCCTTGGGGAAGGATCCTATTATACTGCCAACAATTTATACTGTTACTCTTCATCCTAGCTTTCCCCAAAGAGACCTATAGCCTTTTACCAGGGTAACTGTGCCTTACTTAAAGGAAATGATCACCCATTTTGGGGCTTATTAGACAATGTTTCAGAAGTGGTATTAATTCCAGGAGACCCAAAACGTTACTGTGGCTCACCAGAGTAGGGATTTATGGAGGTCAGGTGATAAATGGAGTTTTAGCTCAGGTCTAACTCACAGTGGGTCTAGTGGGTTCTTGAACCTATTCTTTGGTTATTTCTCCAGTTCCAGAATGCATAATTGGAATAGACATACTCAGTAACTGGCAGAATCCCCACATTGTGTCCTTGATTTGTGGAGTGAGGGCTACTATGGTTGGAAAGGTCAAAAGTAAGCTCCTAGAAATACCCCTACCCAGCAAAATAGTAAGTCAAAAGCAATACTGGATTCCTAGAAGAACTGGAGAGATCAGCACCACCATCAAGGATTTGAAGGATGCAGAGGTGGTGATTTCCACTACATTCCCATTCAACTCTCCTATTTAGCCTGTGCCAAAAACAGATGGATATTGGAGGGTGACAGTAGATTATCATAAACTTAATCAGGTGGTGACACCAATGGCAGCTGCTGTTTCAGTTGTGGTATCATTGCTTGAGCAAACCAACACATCCCCTGGTACATGGTATGCATTATTGATCTGGCAAATGGTTTTTTCTCAATTGCTGTTAATAAGGATGGTCAGAAACAGTTTGCTTTCAATGGCAAGACCAGCAGTATACCTTCACTATCCTGCCTCAGAGGCATATCAACTCTCTAGCCCTGTGTCATAATATTGTCTGCAGGGAACTTGATCATTTCTCCCTCACAGAAGACATCACACTCATCTGTTATATTGATGATATCAAACTGATTGGACCTAGTGAGCAAGAAGTAGCAAAGACACTAAACTTATTGGAAAGCCATTTGTGTGAGAGAGAATAGGAGATAAATCCAAAAAATTATAGGGGCCTTCCATTTCAGTGAAATTTCTAGATGTCTGGTGATATGGGGCATATTGAGATATCCTTTCTTAAGTAAAGAATAAGCTGTTACATCTGGTGTCTTCTATGACCAAAAAAAGAGGTACAATGCTTAGTTGGTCTCTTCAGATTTTGGAGACAACACATTTCTTATTTGGGTGTGCTACTCTGGCCCATTTACTGAGTGACCAGAAAAGCTGATAGTTTTGAGTTGGTACTGGAACAAGAAGAGGCTCTGAGACAGGTCCAGGTTGCTGTGCAAGATGCATTGTTACTTGGACCATATGATCCAAGAGATCCAATGGTATTGGAAGTATCCATGGCAAATAGAGATCCCTTCTGGAGCCTTTGGGAGCCTCCTATAGGAGAATCACAATGAAGACCCTTACTATATTGGATCACAGCCCTGGAATCTTCTGCAGATAACTACTCTGCTTCTGAGAAACTTCTTTAGGTCTGCTACTGGGCCTTAGTAGAGACTGAACACTTAACAATGGGCCACCAATTTACCATGAGATCTGAATTGCATATTACTAGCTGAGTATTTTCTGACCTATCAAACCATAAATTTAGGATCACCAGCTGAATTCTTTCATAAAGTAGAAGTGGTATATACGAGAGAGAGCTTGAATGGGTCCTGAAGGCACAAGTAGGTTACATAAGGAAGTAGCCCAAATGCACATAGTCACCACTCTTGCCATTTTACCTTCTCTTTCCTAGCCCACAGATCTGGCCTCTTGGGGAGTTCCTACAAACAGTTGACTGAGGAAGAGAAAGTTTGGGTCTTGTTTACAGATGGTTCTGCATGATATGCAGGTACCAACTGAAAGAGGACAGCTACAGACACAGAAGCCCCTTTCTGAGACATTCTGAAGGACAGTGGTCATGATAAATCCTCCCAGTAGGCAAAATTTTGAGCAGTTGATGTGGTTGTCCATTTTGTAGGAGAAATGACTGGAGACATGTTTGTACACTGATAAATGGACTGCTGCCAATGGTTTGGCTGGATGGTCAGAGACTTGGAAGGAAAATGATTGGAAAATTGGAACAAAGAGATCTGGGGCACAGGAGTGAGGATAGACTTTTCAGTGTTGGCAAAAATATGAAAATGTATCCCGCATAAATGCTTACCAGAGGATGACTTTAGCAGAAGATATGACACCATTCTCCAAGGTGATCAGGCTGCTACCTGGTGCCAGGTTGATTATATTGGACCACTTCCTTCATGGAAAGGTCAGAGATTTATTCTAACTAGAATAGACACATACTCGAGATATGGGTTTATCTTCCCTGCCCTCAGTGCTTCTTCCAAAACTACCATCTACAGACTTCCTGAATGTCTTATCCACTGCCATGGCATTCTACACAGCATTGATTCTGACCAAGGAACCCACTTCACAGCAAATGATGTGCAGGAATGGGCACATGCCCATGGAATTCACTGGTCTTACAATGTTCCCATCATCCTGAAGTGGTTTGATGGATAGAATGGTGGAATGGCCTTTTGAAGATTTAATTACTGTGTCAACTAGGTGGCGCTACCTTGCAAAGCCTGGGTAATGTTCTCCAGGATGCTGTGTATGCTCAAAATAAGCATCCGCTCTATGTTTTTTTTTCTCCCATAGCCAGATATCACAGTACAGGATTCAAGGGGTGGAAATGGAAATGGTACCACTCACTATTATCCCTAGTAATCCACTAGGAAAATTCTTGCTTCCTGTCCCTGCAACCTTAAAGCTCTGCTGATATACAGGTCTTATTTCCAAAGGGGAGAGGGTGTGCTTCTACCAGGGAACACATCAATGATTCCATTGAACTGGAAGTTGAGACTGCCACCAGGCCACGTTTGACTCTTTGTGCCTTTGAATCAACAGGCAAAGAAGGGAATTACTGTACTGACTGGGGTGACTGATCCTGACTATCAAGGGAAAATATGACTGTACCTACACAATGGAGGAAAGAAGAATTTGCCTGGAAAGCAAGAGATCCCCTACAGCTTCTCTCATTACTACTGTGCCCTGTGATTAAAGTCAATGGAAAATTACAAGAACCAGGCAGGATCAGAATCTTCAAGAATAACAGTTTTGGTCACCCCCACTAGGCAAAGTACCACATCCAGCTGAGGTGCTTGCTGAGGGTAAAGAGAACATGGAATGGGTAGTAGAAGATGGTAGTGATAAATACATCCATGTGACCAGTTATGGCAAGAAGGACTATAATGGTCATGAATATTTCTTCCTTCATTTTTTATGAGCATGATTGTATATGTACATAAAATGAATATCTTTGTTTTCTTCCCTATCTTTTTCCCTTATCATATGACCTTTGTTGTATTAGTTTCATGTCATAGTATTTAAAGTTATCAAGTTTAAGAGTGAATATTACCCAAGGACTAGTACCCTATTCTGGAGGGCTTTAGTGTATTTCCAGTTGTACACAGTACAGTTGAATATTGTTAGGTAAAATGTGTGTGTGTTATTGTTTTTATTTAGAGACTGTATTAGTCAACCAAAGGAGGGGTGCTGATGCAAAATACCAGAAATTGGTTGGTTTTCACAAAGGATTTTTATTTGGGGTAGGAGTTTACAGATAACAGGACATGAAGCATAAATTACTTCCCTCACCAAAGTCTATTTTCACGTGTTGGAGCAAGATGGCTCCCGATGTCTGTGAGGGTTTGGGCTTCCTGGGTTCCCTTCTAGGGTCTTGCTTCTTCCTGGGCTCAGTGTTCCTCTCTCCTTGGGGCTTACTTCTCTTTCCTTTGTGAGTTTACTTCCCAGGGCTCTAGCTTAAGTCTTCAGCATCAAACTCCAACATCAAAAACTCTCAACTCTGTCCTTTTCCGTGCCTTTTATCTGTGAGTCCCGACCCACAAGGCATGGGTACTCAATGCCCTAATGACATGGCCCAATCAAAGCAATAATCATAAATTAATCATGCCCAAGTGCAGACCAGATTACAAACATAATCCAATATCTGTTTTTGGGATTCATAACATATCAAACTGTTACAGAGACTATGGTTTAAGGTGATATATATGGCTGCAAAATTGACAAGGGATGGAATGTGAGTCTAATGTATCAACTCGCCTAGCTAATGGTGCTTAGTTGTTTGCTCAAGCAATTGCTGGGCTAATTTTAATACAAGGGTACTTCATGGACTTTAATCATCAGTGAGTTAATTGCATAGATGGCTAAGTACATGTACAATCAACTAAGTCGATTGCCATCAACAATGAGTGACATCTCATCCAATCAATTGAAGCCCTTTAAAGGGGAAGTGATTTCAGCATTCAGAGAGAGAATTCCCATATCTACTTCAGACAGTCAGTGTCTCCTGGGAACTCATCATGGCCTTTCATCAGAGACCCTGGTTTGCAGCCTGCTGTATGGAATTTGGACTTGTGCATCCCTGTAATCACATGAGACAATTTTATAAAATCTCATACTATTTACACATATCTCCTGTCAGTTCTGTCTCCCTAGAGAACCTTCACTAGTACAATTATTATTATTTATTATTACTAATATTATTACTTTGGTCACATATAAGTTTCTTGATTGCAGGAACTTTGCCTATCTTGTTAATTTCTATGCCATCAACTCCTATAAGAGTGACCGGGATATTGTAGATACTCAATTTATGTTCATTATCTGATTGAGGTACTGACTGACTTACTGGCTATCTACAATGCCATTCTTTTAACATCTATTTTCACCTCCCCAACCTGACAGTTTCCAGAAGCCATTTAAAACCCTACATTGATTTCCTATTGTAATTAGAATATCATCCAAATTTCTTGCTACTGCCTAGAAGGCACTATTTGATCTATACGAATAGTAAAGCTACTTCAGTTGTGTTGGCAGAATAGAGCATGTGAAAAAGAGATAAAAGAAAATTAACTAAGGTATTCATTTTTTTTCAACTTTATAAACAGGTCTGGCTTCATTTCTTTTTTTATATCTTATCATTTTTATTAATTTTAGTAACTATTTCAATATATATAACTAATTTCCTTTGTTATTTTATTTCATGCATTTAAAAACATTATTCTTGTGGAGACATAGTGTGGGTGTGATATATTTATTAAATAACACACCATATACTGAGGACTATTATGATTTTTTGACATTAAAAAATATAAGTTCCCATATGCCTCACTTTCCACCCCCCACCCCCATCATTTTTTTAACTGTATTTTTTGAAGATACATAGAGACACAAAATGTTACATTAAAAAATATAAGAGGTTCCCATATACCCCTCCCCACCTCACTCCTCTCACATCAACATCCTCTTTAATCATCATAGCACATTCATAGCATTCGGTGAATACATTTTGGAGCACTGCTGCACCACATGGATAATAGTTTACATTATAGTTTACACTTTAGGAGTTGGACTCAGATGTGGCCTTTTTACACATGCCTCTTCTGTCACTTTTACTGAACCAGTGGTTGGCACTGGGGTTGGTATATACTTAAGAGACTTGAATCTCTGGACTATCCATGTGTCGGCTGAGCCCTGAGCCTCAGCTGAGTTGCAACTCCTACTCTCTGGTTTGTTGGACTTACCCAGGTCAGCTAACAGAGAGGTGAAGATGGTCAACCACCACACCAGGGAACTGAGA
Organism: Dasypus novemcinctus; assembly: GCF_030445035.2. Classification (NCBI taxonomy): domain Eukaryota; kingdom Metazoa; phylum Chordata; class Mammalia; order Cingulata; family Dasypodidae; genus Dasypus; species Dasypus novemcinctus. The sequence goes on along the minus strand of NC_080683.1, from coordinate 39,420,032 downwards.
GTGCCTACAACTGCAGCAGGAAAATTGCATGTATCATCCATGTGGGATCTAAGCCCCCTCTCAATAGAGAGGTAGAGTAGACATCACCATCCCAGGGTTCACAGGATGGAGGAATAAAATATGAATTAGAGTGGACTTATTGACATTCTAGTATGGAACTATTAAGACTAGTAATGGGAGAAATTGTAGCATTGATGTGGAGAAAGTGGCCACAGTAGTTGCTGAGGGCAGGGAGAGGGAAGAAGAGATGTGATATGAGGGCATTTTCAGGACTTGGTGTTATCCTAAATTATATTGCAGGGACAGATGCTGGACATTATATATCCTGCCATTTCTCATGGTCATAGGAGAGACAGGCAAGATCTTCCCTGGCTTTTTAATTTTCCATAGAGATTTTGCATATTCTTGGGTGCATATTAATCATTCAATAAATTTTTTGTTGATTTCTTTTCATGCACCACATGGAGCAGAAGCAACCATATGAGAACATGGAGTTATTATGTTCTTTAATTGAAACTGAATCTGTTACAGCACATAGAGATTCAGCTGTACAAAGATTCCCATGGAAACCCACAAACAGAAGGAGACGAAAGGAGAAACAGATATACTAACTCATTTTAGGATCACTAAATGATGTCCATTTAAATGCTTTAATTTCTTGTTATTTATGAGGATCTTTAAACAAAAGATCAATACTGCAAGCAATCAGAAGTGTACTTGTTGTGGCTATATCCACTTAGAATAATGAAAGATGGGAAATTCAGAAATGTAGTATGTAGATGATCTCTTCTCCTGGATTTCCCTTTCCACAGAAGCAATTATTTTACCTTCTCTTTTTTGTGCTGGCAATCTGATAAGGAGAAGCTGATACTTTTTATGCTGCTTTCTAGAATGAAAGTCACCAGTTCCTACCTTGTATAGAAGACACAGTAACGTGCCCTCCCAGATCAGCTTTCAAGAAAAGGTATGTTAGCTACAAGAAATGTAGTCACCCAACAACTTCCAGTTGTTAGCTCATTGGGGTTAGCCTCACCTTTTTAGATTACAATCTTGGGGTGATTGTGAACCAATGACTGATCAAGATGGTAGTCAAGAGATTTACATACCAGGCAACTTTTACTCTACACTGTTCTGTTGGGCTGGTAAAGTTTTTGTCAAATCCATGCAATCCTGCTTCCTACCTTCCCCCCACCCCCACCCCCGCCCACTGGGCTTACTTCCAAATAAAATGTTTGCACATCTAAATCTGAATGCATGTCTGCTTACTGAGGAATCCAAACTGCAACAGTTTGTATTCTTCGTCGTAGACACTCCTAGTTCTCCATCTGTAACATCCACTCAACATTGACTGCTAGTAAGTCATCCAGGAAAGAACAAGAGCAGCAGCAACCTTGAACACATTTCTTATTTCCACCCTGCTTCCCATTCTTCCCTTTCTCCTTTCCTTCAATAAGTATTTACTTGGGAATTATCCAGACTATGATATGCAATAATAAACAAAAGCAATAATGCACAATTCTAAGGGTGTCTGCACAAGAAGTACTCACTAAATATCCTGTTTTATAGACCTTTGGTAACTTAAAAAAAATTATAGACATGGTCTCCTTCAAACATAAATATGCAAAGTCACAAAATTTTTTTACTTCAGGTTGTGTGAATCCATCAAAGAATGTGGACCCCATAAGAACCTCAGGCTTTTATGGATCTACTTCTTTTATTTGAGGAAGCAATTTTCATTAGATTGAATGATGATGAAATTAAATACCAAATATCAATAGGGCTCAAAAATAAACCCATAGTAGTTTAACAAGTATAAAATTAACTGAAGTTCAGCTGTTTTAAATTACCCTAAGAAATGGGTTGTTCCCTATTTGGAACTATCATCAATTCCCCTGTTACTAAAATCTGGTCTCTTGCATTTGTCATTACCAAATGTCTGTCTGAGAACTGGAGTTACACTCTAAGAAATAAATCTTCTTAAACCTTGAATTTCTAAGTCAAAGAAATCTAGCAACCTGAAAAGAAATAAAAGTCTTAGGTAATTCTTATGAATATAGGTATCTTTAATTCAGTCCATATTTTCCCTTTTAATTAAATATACATACAGCAAAATAACAACATAACAATGTACTGTTGTTGGGGACTGAATCATATCCCCCCAAAAAGTCATATTCAAGTCCTAAACTTGGTTCTTGAGCCTACAAATCCATTTGTAAATAAGATCTTTGCTATAATTAGATACAGCGTGACCAAATTGAATGAGGGGGCATTAATCCAATATGGGTAAAGTCCTTAGAATCAAAGGAAGTTGGACACTGAAGTGGAAGCCAAATGTCAAAAGAAACCAGAGGAAGCCAGAGAACAAGGCCAATCGCTGTTTGATAGAGGCAAAGATACAAGCCATGGAACCCCAAAGAATATAGCAAACCAGCACCAGAATTCTATAGCCTCTAAGAGAAACTGTGGCCTTTTGACACCTTGATCTTGGAATTCTAGCATCCAAAACTGTGAACCGAAAAATTCCTGTTTTTTTAAGCCAGCCTGTGTGTGGTGTTTATCATAGCAGAACTGCCAAACTAAGACAACTGCATTCCACAAAATGGGAGAAAACTAATTAACTCTTTTTAGATACACATTGTTTGTGCATTTGACTATGAACTTTAAGTATAACAAACATAACTGCAGCTGCATTTTGTTTCTTAGAGAAGGGGGAGAGAAAAACATGGTTGGATGTTTTAAGTGGTTGTTGATTTTTTTTCGAAGAATTAAAGTAGGTCAAGGAAACACACCACAGACCTATAAATACACAGCCCTCACAAACACACAAGGGATCAGGCTGTCTTTTTCATGAAAAATTTCAAGTATATGTACTGAGAAGGTAAATTGGGTTTGTTGCTAGCAACAATAAGAAAGCTTCTGTATAAGCAAGCCCTGTTTCTTCCTGCAGCTAAAAAATATCTTTGGGGATGATTGGACATGACAATTGGCAAAGGAAATAATGGTACAATTAGGTATGTTTGTTTTCTACAAAATGAAATCAGGCCCTCAAGTTTCCCTGTGTGAATGTGCGAGTGTGGGTGTGTTTGTGTACCCTGAACTCAGTCTGATGCATACATCAGTAATTAAGGGCTGAGAATGAAGATGCTCTCCAGTCCAAATCACTGAGAAACATCAGAAGACTTGGAGAAAAAGAGGGAACTGATTATTACTTTACTTGTGTTTAGGGATGGTTGCATTTAGGTGAATGTTTCTGTCTTGTTTGGGGCTATGCACCCCAGAAAAACATGTTCTTAAACTTAATCCATTCCAGTGGGTGTGGACACATTATAAGTATGACATTTTGATGAGATTACTTCAGTTAAGATATGACCCAACTCAATCAGATTGGTTCTCAATCCTATTACTGGAGTCCTTTATAAACAGAATAAAATTCAGACAGATAGAAACTCAGAAACCAAAGATCAACAGAACCTGGAAGAGAAGGGAGAAGCCAGGATAGGCTGCCAAGTGCATTGTCCTATAACAGAAGAGCCAGGGACACAGGATTGCCAGCAGTCAGCCCAAGAATGCCATTCTTTGGAAAGAAAACATCACTGCTATGAGGCCTTGATTTGGACTTGATTTAGACTTCTCCCAGCCTCAAAGCCATGAGCCATGATGATATCAGTGTAATAAGAAGAAAATAATCCCTGCCCTTGTATAGCTTGTAATATAATACACTAAAATAGACCATAAACTAAATTAAGTAAGCTATTAATATGTTCGATTAAGGTGTGGGAGGGGTGTGGCAACTAGGCTAAAAGTTATCACAAGTGCAGAGTAGGAGGTGCACTTGCAAAGTTGTATGGCCTGGATGGTAAGCTTCTCTGATAAAGTGATGTCTGAGCATATAGCTGAAAGTAGTGAAGGGTGACCCATAAATATTTATGGAGAAGAATTTACCAGGCAGCAGGAAAAGTCATTACACAGGTTGATAACATCTCCAAGAGCATTCAAGGAATGACAAGGATGCAACTGAAGCTGCAAAAGAGCAAAGGGCAAGAATAAAGAAAATGAGGTCAGAGTAGTAACATAGTTCAGGTTATATACTGTCTTATAGATGATGAAAATTTAGATTTTTATTGAATTATAGGGGGGAGATATTGGAAGGTTTTAAGTAAAGGGGTAATCTGGAAGCAGGAAGCCCAGAGATTATTGTAGTAATCTGGGTGAAGGAAGATTAGGACTCAGACATGGTGATAGTAGTGGAGAGTGAGAAATGGTTGTTTTCTAGATTAACTTAAATGTGGAACAAATAAAATTTTTTGTGGAAAAGGAGAGGAAGAGAGGTGTAAAAGATTACTCCAGTGTTTATGCCCCCAGCTACTGAAATTTGAAATTTCTATTAGCTGACATGGGAAAGATAATTGGCAAAGTACTTTTGGGTAGGAGGGTCAGAATTTCTTATTTGGACATAAGTTATAGATTTCTCTGAATTATTCAAATGGAGGTGAGCACTGGGAAATATTAAAAGTTCAGGAGATTCAGCAAGAAATATAATTTTGAAATTCTTCAGCAGTTAGATGTTAGTTAAAGCATGGGACTGGTGAGCACACCAAGGGAGTATGTTGATAGAGAGGAGAAGAAAATGAATGGAGTGTCCCATTGTTTTCCAGGATTAATAATTTAGGAAGAGGAACTAGCAAAGGAGATTGAGAAGGACCCACAAGTGAGGAAGGAATTAAAATAAATAGGAGCACTAAGGTGGAGGGAGGTATCTATTGTGTCATATTCTGCTGACAGATCAAGAAACATGAGCGCTCAGACTCAGCATGCAGCATTTTGCTCCTTTAAATGTTCCCACATGGCCTTCCTCCTCTTGCCTATCCCCGGCCAGGTCATCAAGTTGTGCTCACCTCTTCCTAGAGCGCAGCAGGCATATTCCCTGTCACTGTGTCTGATCCCTGGGACTTTGTGATTTTTTTTCCCTACAATATTAACTGCTAGAAAATTTGTGCTTGTTTTTCTTGCATGGAATGTAGCTCTTTTCTTAGGCATTTCTTCTCTCCAATGAGCACATACCTATCCCTACAACTGTTCCTTTCTTTTTTTCCCAGATGAAGTCTTTTTCTCCTCAATGATGTAAATCTCAGTGTTTGAACCTCCAGACCTGAATGGGGGTAGAGAGTGGTGTTTGAATGAGAGTGAGAATGAGAGTGAGAATGAGAGTTTGAATGAGAATGAGTTTTACTACATAATGGGTGGGGTGAAAAAGAGGTAAGCTCTCTTTTTTGTGCATGAAAGTGAACTGTAAGAACCAAAAATTATAGGGAACAGACAATCATTTAAAATATATTACTTTATTTAAATGGAATATGTCGCTTTATTAAATCCAAGAATGTAAGTAAAAGGCAGGCACTACTTTTTAGGCACTAACGTAATATCTGGGCAATATTTGAAAAGTAACATCACAGAGGGAGATTTCTCAGCTTTATCCTTAAATTGTATATTGGGCCATATTATGAAGTTGAGAGAGCTGCATATGTTTGATTAGTCATTACTGGCACTTGGAAACAACGGAACCGTCTATCTCCAATACTATCTTGACTGACAAATTTGTGGAGGACTATAGAGTAGATTCCAAAGCTATATTGATAAAATTTCCTGGCATAAAACAAGTCTGACCTTTCTTGTGGTATTATCTCCTTCATCTCATCAAAGATGAAGATTGACAGTAACATAATTATTTTTTACTTAATTGTAGCCACCATTCTTGTTTATTTTAGTGGAAATGTATCTGGGCTTTCAATTCTGGGCAAAGATTTTACCTGAAGACATAGGGACTCCATTGATAGGCTTTTGTATATTGTAGTTTCAATAAATACCAGTTTTAGAATAAAAATGTACTTTTTAATATATATAATTTTTGGAAAAAATTGCATAAATGACTACCTACTGGTAGCCTGTTGTAAGAAATATATCTGTCTTATTTTTATGAAGGAGCTCAGCTTAGCTATTTGAAAACAAGTAGAAGAAAGAGGAGGCCAGTGGTTTAGCCAGTGATCTAGCTTTCCACTGTCTATGTCTAGCCAATTTAACCAGGAAAACCAAACCCTAGTATCCTTAGAAATATGCACTTTGACATATTTAAAATATGTCCCTTGTGTAATTATAATTATTTTCTCTATACATATTATTTGAAAGACACATGCATTTTTTCACCCCAGTGGATCGTAGGAGTCTATCCCCATGATCTCTGGAAGCATGCATTTACTCTAGAGAGCAAGGTTGTCATTGATGTACTCAGCACTCCTTTTAAAATCTGTTCAAATTGGGGAAAAACTGCACTGTAGAGGTTTTTTTTTTATTGTTGATATTCAGGGGAAAGAAACTACTGGTAATGAATGAACCTTCAGGGAAAATATGACTCAGAATTCAGTTCCTTATTTATAATATTTAAAATCAATCTTAGGTTTCAACCTACTGATTACCTTACATTTTAAGACTTATTAAGACTGTGTCTAATGTCCAGGTTCCTCAGCCAAAATGAAATAAGAGAGTGAGTGCATTTGCTCTCTAGGTTCCCAGTGGGACCATAATGTGATTTTTCTGTTGATGGCTGTGTTCACAAAGCACACAGCAAAGGATAGATTTGGCAATTATAGGCAGGTCTCAACTAACAACAGATTCTGTTCCAAAACCTACTTATTTATTTATTTAGAGTTGGTTCTTTGGACTCCAAAATACATAATTTCATATAAACAATATTCCAAATGATAGTTAGGCTTCCAGAGATGCCCATGCAAACCAATTATCATGTAATTCAGTATAGGTATACTGAAGTACAGTAACAGGATTTAGAATGCTTGGTTATTTCCTAGACTCTTGCTGAAGGTTGTACAGTGGGGATAATCCCATCCTTACTGAATAGGGAACTCTCAGATCTAAGAATGCTGCCTCTACTGTAAAACTGCAGAGGACCCATTTTTACCTCTGGTTGAAGTTCTTGTTCATATTACATGAAATACCTAAAGGGACTATTCCTAATTTGGAAAATATCTGCATCTGATTAATTAGAGCTTGGTAGCAAAAACATTAATGTAATTGTGGGAACAAGTAAGTTTATTTGGATCAAAAGATCTAATTAGGCTTACTGCAATGCCAAGTTCTCAACTTATTCCTGGGTTGATATTTGGTAGATTTAACAATTGTAATAAACAGGTCTACCTAAAGTGTTGTTTAGCAGTGTATGTCTTTCAACAATCAAAATAACGGAAGTTGTCTAATAGTTTGAAGCAGGCAAGTTTTATTCTTAACTATCAAGAACTATTAGGTACTGAAGAAACTTGAGCAAATTTATTTTTGACTCTAATTTTCCCATAAAAAATAAATCAATTTAATTCTGGCACCGTGTGAATTTGCATGTATTCAGTTTAAGAGGCCATCCAGAAATCTTTCATATTTCTTATTTATAGTGTTCTTTCTACAAGCTGTTGTCATTCCCATGTTTCTTACCAGCCATTAAATGTCCTGCTTCTGGGGGTTCTTTCCAAAATTCCTCTTTCTCTCACTAAATTATTAAACAATTCCCATTGAAACTTATTCTGTTAAGTTTGGAGAGCCAAAAATGGGCACTATTAGAAATAGTAAAGCACTGAATTCTTTGTCCCTTTTTGCCAAATGGTTTATTAATATGTTCTACTTAGACAATGTTGAAATTCATCCAAAACTGTAACATTTTTTAGGAAGATCATTTTCTGTACCAAAATTTTAGAACAGGCCATTTTCTATTGTTAAAAGCTATATTTTAACTTACCACAAATTTTTAAAATCCATTAAATAAGTATTTATATGTTTGTTTTTCAGGCAAGAAAATGTAGGGGGCTTCATCCGAATTAGCAAATGAGAGGTCAAGAGAAAGAGAGTGAACAAGAAGGAAGTCACAGTTTTGCAACATGGAAGTTACAGTCTCATGTAAACTGATCTTAGAACTGATATCCATTCACTTTTGCTCTAATTTGTTAGATTTAAGCAAGACACTAGTTCCAGACCATGTTCTTGAAGGAAGGAGATTACACAAAGCCATGAATACCAGCAGGCAAAGATTATTGGGAGCCATTTCAGAAGCTGCCCACCACAAGGATTTAGAAATATGTCAATGCTAACCTTTCTTTATAAAGAAGAAATGGAGACAGAAAAATAAATTTCCCTAACATCAATGTTTATCAAAGACCCTCAGTAATAATGATAGTTAACATTTATTGAGATCTTACTGTATTTGTATTCACTATTAAGTTCTTTTACAAACTAATTTTCTCAGAAACCTTATGAAATAATTCCATTTTACAGATCAGTTAACTGAGGTCCAGAGAAATTCAACATTTTATTCAAGTAAAGCAGCCTATTAATGTCAGAACTGGCACTTAATTCCTGGAATCCTGATGCCATGTCCTACATTTTTTGGAATGGGGTTATATTGAAACTGCAAGATGAAATCATTTTTAGGTTGATGTGAAACTTGTCAAGGGCATTTTCCATATTTTCCCCTATATTTTCTTAAGCAGATCCCCATATTTAAAAAGTTATTTAGAGTTAAGGTCAAGAAATTATTTTTCTCCTCAAGAAAATTAATGTGTTTTTTCATTTTATAATTGAGAGAGATATACTATCAGTTTTCTCTTTTGTGGTATGACTTAATAAACAAAAAACAGATTCTTTGAGCATATACATTGTTTTATAAAGCAATATGACTATATGTGGCAAGAAATAATTTTCAATGTAACATATCTAAAGAATAAATATAAATATGCACAAAAGTATCCCCAGAAAATACTCACATAAGGTTTTTAATGTGGTATAAGCCAGGATGATTAAAAAATCCAAATCTGAGGTGGTCAACTATATTGAGAAATTATGGTAGAATATTATTTAGCTATTTTATAGAACATTATCTGAAAAAACAAATTAAACATTTTATTAAAAGCATAAGCTCAGACATAAAAGGAAAATTGATAAGAAAATACAGTAAAAGAAAATGCAAAACTGTTCAATAGGTATTGCTTCTGAATCATGAGAGCAAAAGGTATCTTCTTATACTTTTATTCTATTGTATATTTTTTATATTTTGAATACAACATAATAAAATTAATTAGACAAATGTAAAGCAATGATGCTCTAGGAAAATTGACAACTCTTTCCTATTTCACCTAAACCCTATCTTCCTTATATCCTTATGAGATATATTTCCCAGGATTTTAAGGATTTATTATACTTATATTGAATTAGAAGTCCAAAACTCATACTAGCCAAAAAGTGCTTTAAGGATAAATACTCCATTTTATGAATCCTTAACATATAGCATAGTGCCTGGCACAAAAGAAGTGCTTAAAAATTTTTCTGGAAGAATGAAAAATGTATGAATCTATAGAGTTGGCATTTTTGTTTATCTTCTTTTCCGTGGTCCTGATATTCTGTTTTATTGTTTATGTCTAGCATAATTTGACTCATGTCCTTTTGGAAAAAATGATGGATAAAGCAATTTTAATTTTTAATGTAAATTTTTAAGGAACAAAATGCCTAGTACTAGAACCTAGGTCTCCAAATTCTGGATAACTATATTAGTTTCTACATTTCTCTCCTAAAGTGGCTTTGAAGTGAGTGTCTAGGGATAAGTGAGTATATCTTCTTATTTGTTTTCTTACGAAAATCTTAGCACAATCCTGGCACACATATAAACATACACAAAGTACTTACAAAAGCTTCAAGATTGCTTTAAGAAGAGCTAAGTTTAATTAATGTCTTTAAAAAACATTTATTACTTGTATTTTTAAAAATGCAGGAAATTATAAAGCTGAAAATATGAAAATGGTCATCACTTCAAAATATAGATAAATCCTGATGAAACAAAAAAATAGTAACTGAACATCTAGCTCTAATAAAGGGAATGACTTTTCCTATCTCCAAAGATAAGATGTATTACCACTTTCTTCTGTTTTCTAATAGGAAAAGAAACCCAGGTGCTAAAAAACAATAAGTAGTTACATTTCTCACACAGTTCATAAATTTTAGCATACATAAGAATCATTTGGAAGGCTAGTTAAATATGGACTGCTGAACCCCATGCTCAGAATTTCAGATTCAGCACTTCTGGGTTGGGCCTTAGCTTCAGCATTTCCCAGATGATGCTGATGATGTGGATCCAGGGATAACACTCTGAGAACCACTACTAAAACAATTTAAAAAAAGATAATAAAATTCATACTTCTCTGCCCTTTGCTATTTTTTAAAATATTAATTTATTGAAATATATCACCCACAAACAAATATACATAAACAATAAGTGTATAGTAATAGTTTTGAACTTTCAAAACAAACATATATAGCATTATACAGGACTCTCATAACTCACCTTACCACCAACACCTTACATGGTTGTTAAACCTTTTTAACTCATGATTAAAGAGCATTGTCAAAATATTACTACTAGCCAAAGTATTTTCCCTCAACCCTCCCTATTATTATTACCTTTACATCATTTATATGTGAACATACATAAACAATTAAGTGTATAGTAAAAGTTGTGAACTTACAAAGCAAACATGCATAACATCATGCAGGGGTCCCCAACATCAATCCTCCACCAACACCTTGCATTGTCATGAGATGTTTGTTACAAATTATGAAAGAATATTGTTAAAATCTTACTATTAATTATAATCCTTGTCTTACATTTGGTGTGTTATTTCCCCAACCCACCCTATTATTATTTTTTAAATATATTTTTTATGACGGAAGTTGTAAACTTATAAAACAATCATGCACATGTGCAGAATTCCCAAACAGCACCCCTCTATTAACACACCACAATGTGATGGACTATTTGCTATAGATAAGATAATATCATTTGATTGTTATCATGTCCATAGCACACATTTGGCTCACATTTTCCATACTGCCCCATTATCAACACAGTACATCTTTGGCATAGATGTAAGAATATTATATTATTACTGCTAACCACAATCCATAGGTCACTCCAGTTGTATTTTTCCCATGCATTCCCAACACCCTAGAGTAGTGATGGACATTTGCTCTAGTTCACAAAGGATGCTCTTGCATCTGTACCATCAACCACAATTCTCATCCACCTCTTGGTTTATGGTGCTATTCAGTTCCTAGATTATTCTCTAGCATTCTGTCAATTGGCATTTACATACCTAAACTACCATTTTCAGCTACATTCCCATTTATAAACTAGCTTTTTATTATTTGGCTGTTACTGTGTGTTACCATCCACTCTATACATTTCCACACTTTTACTGTAAAGCTAATTAAAACTTCCACATATATTAAACATCAGTAGTCCATCTCAGACCTTCTCTTATCTCCTTTAAGAATCCTCCACCTACCACCAGATCTTGAAGATATTTTCTTAAAATTTCTTCTAGGAGTTTTATGGTTCTTGCTCTTATTTTAGGTTTTTGATCCATTTTGAGCTAATTTTTGGATAAGCTGTGAGATAAGAGTTCCTGTTTCCTTCTTTCAGGTGCAGATATCCAGTTCTTTCAGCCCCATTAATCTGAATGGACTGTTCTGCCTGAGCTATGTGGGTTTGACAGGCTAGTCAAAAAGTACTTGACTTACATGTGTGGGTCTGCTTCTGAAACATCAGTTTGGTTCCATTGGTCTATGTGTCCGTCTTAATGCCAGTACCATACTCTTTTTACCACTGTAGCTAGGTAATATGATATAAAGTCCAGAGATAAGGGTTCTCTTTTCCTTTTTATGATGTTTCTGACTATTCAGGATCCTTTACCTTTCCAAATAAATTTGATAATTGTGTTTTCAATTTTTTTTAATTGCTGGTGGAATTTTTATCAGGGTTGGATTGAATCTATATATTGATTGAGTAGAACTGACATCTTAATGATATTTAGTTTTCCAATCCATGAGCATGGAATGTTCTCAGTTATTTAGGTCTTTTTGATTTCTTTTGATATTGGGTTGCAGTTTTCTGAATACAAGTGCTTTACTTTATTCCTGACTTTTTGAGTTTTATATGTCTTATTTTATTTTTACCACTCTTTTGACACTTTTAGTTACAATTATTCATATAATCTTCATTTCTAGACTTTCTTCCAGGCTCTTCTCTCCTGCCTTTTCTTTTCAGGCTCTAGCACATCCTTCAGGATTTCCTGAAAATCTTGTCTCTTGCTTAGAAATTCTCTCAGTTTCTGTTTATCTGTGAATATTTGAATCTCACCCTCATTTTTGAAAGACAGTCTTCCTGGATATAAAATACTTGGCTGGAAGTTTTTCTCTTGTAGTACCTTAAATATATCAGACCGCTGTCTTCTTGCCTCCATGGTTTCTGGTGAGAAATCATCACTTAATCTTATTGGATATTCCTTATATGTTATGCATTGTTTTTCTCTTGCTGCTCTCAGAATTCTCTCTTTGTCTTTGGCCTTTGACATTCTGATGTGTCTCAAGTTGGTCTATTCAGATTTTTCCAGATGGAAGTATGTTGTGTTTCTAGGACATGGATATCTATGTCCTTCAATATGGTTGGGAAGTTTTCTGCCATTATTTCTTCAAATATTCCTTCTGACATTTTTCCCTTCTCTTCTCCTTCTGGGATACTCATGACATGTATGTTTGCATGCCTTTAGCTGTCGTTTAGTTCCCTGAGACCTTGTTCAATTTTTTTCCATTCTTTTCTTGATCTGTTCTCTTGTATGTTCACTTTCAGAGGCCATTTCTTCAAGTTCACCAATTTTTTCTACTGCCTCCTCAAATCTGCTATTATATGATTCCAATGTTTTTTTAAATTTCATTTATTGCACCTTTCATTCCCATATGATCTGCTATTTTTCTATGTATGCTCCTTTTTCCCCTCTCAGGGTGGGAATGGAGCTGCAGGTGTGGGCAGCAATTGATGCAGTATGGGTCCAATTTGACCACAGTTGTCCTGATAGATTTCCAATTATTCAGTTTGTGCCAGCTAAAGATATCCACCTTTACCTGGATAGGTCGGTGCAGGGCTCACCAGCCTCCTCCCTGCCAGAGGTGGGGCTGAAGCCTAGGCTGGGGCTGTCAGCCCATCTGGGTGAAAGAAACCAGTTTCTATCATCACTGTGATTTTCGGTCAGGCCGGCTTCCCCTCAGGCTGGGGACAGTGTCAAAATGGCCACCGGCCTCTTTCTGACTTGGACAGATTCATATCCCAGCTATTCCTAGGCTTATTCGTTAGCCATCTGAGTCTACCAGTAGCTGAAATTGGCAGCCAACAGTCTCTTCCTCCCCTGTTTTTGGGAAATGGCTCTTCCAATTCCAGCCACAGAACAGCTCCTGGAGTGACTTGTGCCACCAGAGTAAGACAATCACCCGCCTCTGCAACTTGGTCAATAATTTCCTGGAGAGGCTGGCGCAGGTCTCTGCACCTTCCTCCCTGCTAGAGGTGGTGCTGGGGCCTAAGCTAGAGCTGCAATCTGACCTGGATGGAAAGAATCCAGTCCACACCAGCATTGGGATTTTCAGTCCTCCTCGCTTCCCCTTGTGCCAGTGGAGTTAAGATGGTGGCTCCCAGCCTCTTCCTCACTTGGACAGGCTCAAACTTTAGCAGTTCTCAGGATTATACTTTAGCCCACTGAATTTACTCATCAGTAGCTGAAGTTCATGCCCAACTGTCTCTTTCTCCCCCATTTTTGGGAAGTGGAGCTTTCAATTCCAGCCACAGAACAGCTCCCGAGTTGGTTTGTGCCCCCAGTGGAGAATGGACACCAGCCTCAGGGGCATGGAGCACTCTACTTATGAATCTTCTCTGCAGATGGGCAGTCTCCTCCTTCCATTCTTTCAAGGATGTTGCAAGATGCCCTTCTGGCCTCCTGAAGCCCCAAACAGGTGTTTCAGCTAGCTCCAGATAGCTCTGGATGTTTACTCTGCCCTTTGCTTTTTTACTGACAGTGTATCTTTTAAATCTAACACAAAGTCTTCTGGAGTTTGAAGGGAAAGTGTTCAAAGTAACAGGAGAAAATTAAGACTGAAAACTTGCCAGGGATCTGAAGATGGGGAAAAAAGCTGAGTAAAATATAAGTCATATATAAATAAAGTAGTAAAATATTTGTCAACCTTCTTTTCCCTTTGGATGGGCTCCTTTTAGAGGGTTGAAATTTTTATAAAATCTATCCCTTTTCAATTTCTTTTTAAAAATATCTGTACTGTCAAAATTTGAACATGCTTACTTTTACAAGGTAATATTCCCTGCTATACTCTCCTCTTTTGAAAAAGCACAGAATTTAAATGATCAACAGACAGCTTCACCCTCTCATTATCATTTAAGAGACTGATTTGATTCTGTGATTTCTAAAGTTTCTTCCGGTTCTGTATTTTACATCATTATGAAAGCTCTGAGAGCTCTGTCCCAGATAAGAAGGCAGTGTGAGAAGCTTCAGTGCCCCTTTTCCTCACAGATGCTTTGAACAACCATCAAGAACTGGCAGAAAAATCTTTCTCAAAGTTTCAGAAAACAGTTGAAGATTGCAGTAATAGGGTAACTGCCCAATCAAGAAAAGAGACCACTTACAACCAGTAGGTTCTCATGGCACTCTGGCTGGCCCCTTCCCCATTCCCTTATCAGATTGGTATGGAGCTTGCCTGCACTCCCTAATATGGGTCCCTGGTCCTGGTTCCAGAGGGAGCATTGAATCCCTCATGTCCATAAAAGAAGAACGTATGTCTGGCCTAATCTCTCTGTGGCAGCTTGAGGGTCTGAACTAGGATATACATTGCAGGCTTGTCATCCCAGAACTTGCCCTGCATGGAGAAGTAAGCACACAGAGCTCTTCTACAGAATGCTGTGGGAGAAGAGTCAAGTTGGCTGACTTGGGCAAGGTATTGCTGGCTGTAGGACATATACTGCAGTGCCTGGGACCAAGAGGATACTGTTGTCTAAGGAAGAGGGGCATTTGTGTCCATGTTAGCAGGGAAATTCCTAGGGCCACATATTCATGCCCAAGGCAAGATGCATGCTCATAAAGGACCGGGGAGGACCCAAAGTATTGGCATTGATCTATTCTCTAAACTCACTGCATGCATAATTACTGAAGGAGAGCACTTGTATAGGTCAATCTGCAAAGACTGGGAAAGATGTTTTCTTTCTTTCCATCCTTTTTTTGGCTAGTCACTGGCATTCAAGGAAACTCTGTCATACAATAGCTAAATAAAAGCTTAAAGCATAGATGCCTTAGAGTCTAAATTACAGTGATGACACATTAAAATATCAAAATATTCAGATTTCAACAAAAGATTAGCAAAATATACAAAGAAAATGGAAGCAATGATCCAGGAAAAGAAGATTAAAGCATTAGGAATAATCAATGCTTAGAACCAGATTTGGGATATACCAGACATTCTTAAAAAAAAAAAAATGGTGCTAAGTATGTTCAAAGAGCTAAAGGAAAACATAGACAAGGAACTAAAGGGAATCAGGGAAACGATAGATGACCACAAAGAGAATATTGATAGAGATGGAAATTGTGAAAAGGAGCCAAAAAGAGCTGAAAGTCATAGTAACAGAAATTAAAAATTCCTTAGAGGAGTCCAACAGCACATTGGAGTTGGCAGAAGAAAGAATCAGTAAATTTGAAGATAAGACAATTGAAATCATCCAGTCTGAGGAGCAGAGTAAAGACAGTTCTGAACTTTCTCATTTATCACCCATATCACTTTACCCCATTACTTTGGTTTTGAAGCTCCTTGTGACATTATGTGTTCATATGAGTAAGACATTTCATAACATACTTCTGTCATGTGACTGAAAGAAATAATTTAGCAAAATTTGATGAAAATACTGTTTAAAGCTAGCTTACTTTTTTCTTTAAGATTATACATTATAAATTGCTAAGCATGTGCTTGACTAAATTTGAAGAAGTTTACAAATTACCAAGATTTGTGAAATGAGTGTATACAGACTATGTAAACATGATGAAATCTGGAAGTTTAATACTGTTCCCTGAAGAGGAGTTGATAAAATTAAATTAATTTCTATACTACTGAGAGGCCTTAGAAAGAAGTAAGGAGAAAAAAGAAAGCCAAAATTCTCATAAATAAATTACCTCAGGAGAAATGTTAAGTATCTAGGGAAGATTTTCTCTGCAGCCACATTAAGAATCAACATATTTTAGATAATTTAAATATTATTAATATAATTATTATAGCAATTGTTTACATTAATATGGTCATTAAATATTAAGGCAATGTTTGTTACTTTTGGTTGTCTTAGCTTACTAATTTCAACAATATCATGTAAGCAACTTAATTCAAACTTTGGGCATTCTAATGAATTATAATTGCTCACTTTACTTCAAGGTCATTGAGTTACAAGGTTTTAGTGCCAGCTAAATTCTTCAAGATTTCAAAAAGGGCTACCACTGCTGAATATTAAGTCCAAAGTATGCTTTATCATCTGATTTTCTTTTGTTAAATACTTGTTAGGCATATGCCAGACATTTTACAGATGCCGAGTAACTATTTCATAGTAGAAATAAGTAAAATATAAAATATATGAATATTCAGTAGTTAGTCTCATAATTAGAGACAATGACGTAACAGGTATATACAATGGAGGCAAAGTAGATGCAAAGGCCTTTTCTCTCAATTTTTAACTTGTGTTGATATTTAAAATAAGTGCATAGAAAAAAACTCAGTTTCATGAGGAATAGTCTCAAAGAAGCCTCAAAATTTGGCAATTATCTTGTCTAGTATAAATTCTGACCCCCTTTTAAGTGCCAAATCCTGTTTTTACTAGTAAAGTAAGAAAAAATTGTCCTTTATGGATGTACTCTTGCTAAGCAATATGAAAACAGGGACAAGAAGTTCAGTTGATAATTTAAAATGAGAATTATAATTGATATGAAGAACTTGATAACCTTGTGAGCACAGTGAATTCTCTCCCTGTAGGTAGTGAAAGTAAAATTATAATAAAATCTTTCAAATGAGCATGGATCAAGGATGATTCAAATACTTAATGATGAAGCACTGACAGCCAAATGTATTCATTTTCTTAATAGCTATTAACAAACTTCTTGTGCCTTCCTTTATAATCTTTATTGAGCCTCATGTCACCCAGAACACATCCATGTTACTAACAGATCTCACAAGCTCATTTTTCATAGTATTTGAGTACACTGGAACCTGGCTTATAAACTTTATCTCCACCATTCCACGTATCTTCCTAGATAATTTTAAAGTGTGTGGGAAAATAAATATCTATATCTTACCCTTAGAGCACTGTAACTTTGTGAATCCCAATGACTTTTTACCATCTTCTCTCCAGGAACACTAGATTGTTTCATTAACCAGAGTCACCATCTCTATTAAAATCTATGCTCTAACCTTCCACAGCCCATTTTTTAGCCATAGTACTCTACACTTCCAGAATTTTCTTTCTCTAACTCTTAATGCAACTATTTTCAATCTCAACTAAATTTAAACTTTTATAATGTTTTCCCCAGTCTATATGGTCTTTTTTATTTTCTTAATTCACTAAGAATAGGTTGGCCATTTACCCTGTTATTTCTGGTGACAGACCCCAGTTTACACCTGTTGTCCTGGCATCTTGTTTCACTCTCACAAATGTCTCAATTTGGATGATAAACTGTATCATCACCCTTAATGGAACACAAAATCCTTTTCTCACTGTTACCCTAAATACTATCCCATTTTTATTACATTGTAACTGCTCTGAATTGACACAACCACAAGATTTAGTTACTCTTTTATCTAGTTCATTGAATGTGCTTGAAGAAAATGGCACTGTGTTACCAGATATCAACCTCATTGCTTTCAGTAACTCTCACAGACTTTGAAAGTTCTCTTCAAACCGTGTGTAACAGGCTGCCCTCTTAGGCTTGGGTCAACTTCGTTTCCTACCTCCTTAAGACTATGAAACCCACAAAGAAAAATGTCTATGTTTTTTCTTTCCTGATATTTACAAATGAGTAGCCATTGATTCACTCACTTTCCAGCTCCCCTTCCTTACCTGTGAAAGTGGTGTGCCTTCTACAAGGTAAATCCCTCCACCTGGGCTTTGGTTTCCATCTGTATTAGTCAGTAAAAGGGGTGCTGATACAAAATTCCAAAAATTGGTTGGTTTTTATAAAGGGTTTTTATTGGGGTAGGAATTTACAGATACCAGGCCATAAAGCATAAGTTACTTCCTTCACCAAAGTCTATTTTTACATGTTGGAGCAAGATGGCTGCTGATGTCTGTGAGGGTTCAGGCTTCCTCAGTTACTCTGGGCTCAGTTCTTCTGTTTTCTCTACAAGGTCAGCTGTAGACTATGATACTGACTATGCTTTGCCTCTCTCCACAAGATCAGTGGTAGACTATCAGGCGAATGGCTCTTCTCTCCCTGGGGTTTCTGCCATGTCTAAGGAACCATCTCTATTCCTCTGTGTTCTTCTCCTGGCTCAGGTCCTCATTTCCCAGGTCTTGCTTCTCTTTCCTCTATGTGCTAACTTCCTGGGCTCCAGCTTAAGACTTCAGCATCAAACTCCAACATCAGAAACCCTTGCATCGAAAGCTCCAACTCTATCCTTTTCCATGCCTTTTATCTGTGAATGCCCTAATTATGTGACCCAATCAAAGCCCTAGTCATAACTCAATCATGCCCAGGTACAGACCAGATTGCAAACACAACCCAATACCTATTTTTGGAATTTATAACCATATCAAACTGCTACACCATCCTTCTCATATCTCAAATACCTTGCTCCCTCAGTCTTGCCCTCTCATCCTTGCATCTTTGGCATTTGTCTCCTTATTGGTTTTTTATCCCAAACACATAAACACAGCAAAGTCTATTCAATATTGAAAAGAAAAGAAAAACAACCTTCACTATCTTACAACCCCTACTAGAGGTGACTTCTCTATCTTCCTAAGATGGGGGTTCTTAATCTTTTTTATTCCATGGACCACTTGGCCAGTCATGAAAACCACAGACTCCCTCTCCAAGTCTACACTATACTGTGTATTAGTTAATAAATATATCACACCTGCACCAACACATCCCCACAAGAATAATGTTTTTCTGAATTTTCGGTTTAAGCTCACAGACCCCCTGAAATCTTTCTGTAGACACCTGGGATCCTGGATACCCTGGTTAAGAACCCTGTCCTAAGAACTTTTGAATTGATTAGCCCTGTATCCACTTCATCACCTCCCAGTTAGAGCTTAACCCATGTTCTGGATTCTTCCCTTACCACTAATAGCCCTCTCCAGAGTGACCTGTGTATTGAATTAAAAATTTCCCATTTGATTTCCTTACAACACACTCTTCCGTTTTTCTGTTTTCAATTGCTATCTTCCTCCTAGGTACTTTTGGTTTCCAATCAGGTACTTTCACTGGCTTTTTTTTCCTTCTCACCTCTTCCCTATCCATGTTCATTGGGGCCCAACTGTGAACCTATTCTTTCCCCTTGTATTCGTTGTCCTGCATATCTCATCAAAATTCATGCTGATTGCCTGAATGCTTATTTTAATCACTTTCATACAGGTTATGAACCAATATTAGAAGTTGTATCTATACTGCAGCTAATAAAGTGCACCAGCAACTCATATTTGACCTCAGTCCTTTCCAGAACACTTAGTCACTATTAGGTGCTATTTGGCACTCATTTTGTCAAAGGAATTTGGCTACTAATAGTTAAATAATGGAGTGTAGTATTAATAATTATCTTAGCCTGTTCAAAATAAAAATATTTACTTCTAAATTACTTTAAATTTGATTTTTAAAATAATAGATATGATTGATATATACTTACAAAACATGAGTATGATCTTACAAAATAAGAATTCATCTTCCTAAACATAATCAACTATTAGAAACATCTTTGGGGTAATTTAAACTTGATAGACGATTCATGTTAAATCTGCAAAACTGATAATACTGGAAATACCAATAAAATTTTATCATTTCATAAGGTATACAGAAATGAGTTTTAGGGAATATAAACTTTACCTGTTCTTTGTAACAATATGTGGCAAATAGAAAACATTTTTCGACCTATAAGAGAAAGTAAGATATCTCTATGGGTATTAAAATATCAAAGCTCTTCATAATTGACCAAAACACAGAAATACATAAATGTATTTTTAACTCAATGATAGAAACCATATTAAGATGTTTGAATATATCAATGGATTCATGGCAATCTGACCTTTCTATGTGATAAAGAAAGGTCAAAAGAAAATCCATGTGTATTAGTTACCTTGTTATGCTAGATGGGATTTATCTTCAACACTTAAAGAATATAAACTTAGCTATCTCAGGACTCATATGCCCCAGAGGCAGGGTTGTAGCCTTCAGAATTCTTTGCTTCTAAAATACCCAACTCTTTTATAGTAAATGACTTAGTGTTTTTCTGACACTGTGTACTATGGGTAGAGAGCAAAAAATAGAATATTTATCAGAATCCTTCTCTTCACATGTCTTGTTTTGTCCTTTGCAGAAAATGGCATGGTAGAGAAAGCATACATTTTAATTTTGAGCATCTAATAAGCTTTGGTTTTTTAAGCCTCAAGCTATTTTTCAAATTTTACTATAAAAATACCTCTATTTATCTTAGCCTCTAGGCACTTGAACATTGAAAATACATAAATCATCTGAGAACTAATAAAACAACTGCAGCACAGCAGAAACTCAAGGAAATAAAAGCATTGTTTTAAAGACCAACCCACACAATCACTATTAGACTGAATGTAGAAAGAAACAAAGAGTGCTTGCTTTCAGCAAACCTGAGTATACGGAAAGGGACCATGCAGCAATCACTACAGATGGTTTTATTTGTCATGAAGGAGAATAGAAGTGATCTACAAGGCTTTGGAGATCATGTTGTGACTGAGATTTAAAAAGTAGTCAGGTTACAAGGGGAATGTCCTGAAGAAAAGTAACACTAGGTCTTGTTAGAAGGCCCAGGAAAGAATTTACTTTAATGCCTTTATCAAGAATTTTGTACTTCTCATACTCAAAATTAGATGAAAGGCCTTATTTGTAATGGCTGCCTAGATTGTCTTTTCTTTCTTAAAATATTTAATTGTAAAGCAAGTATAAAGAAAGGAAAATAGCAATATATATATAATTAAATATATTTCATTTCATTTTAATTGTTTTTGTGCATGAATTAATGTGAAGTCCAGTTACTGATTTCAAAACAACTCCCTGCAAAAGATGAGGGAATTGGTGAAAGATTTTATCACCTCTAGTTGTACATAGTGTAATGGAAGGAATTATCATTTTGGAGTCAGATAGATGTAGCTTTAGTCCTAGCTCTTCTCCTGCTGGTTAAACTCTGCATCTCAGTATGTTTTATGTGTAAGAATGCAGAATGATGAGGCAGGGGCAAGATGGAAGCAGAGTAAGGACCTCCAAGAGTGAGCTCATCCTACAAGGCAGAGCTATCTAAATGACCTGTTCAGGGAGCCCAAGAAACCAGAAGAGCATCCTGCAACATCATTGGAAGAAGGGAAGAAGGAGACTGCTGATCTGCAGTGAAGATTTGTGAGTCAAACACTCCACATCACTGAGACCAGTACCTGTCCTCTGCTGAAGGGGCAAGCTGAAGTTGGAAGCTCCATTTCCCAAAAACAGGAGGAAATTGTTGGGCACTGATTTCAGCTACTAATTAGTAAGTGAGGTGGGCTAAAGTCCAAGCCTAAAAACAGCTAATGTTTGAACTTGTCCAAGTCAGAAAGAGACTAGTAACCTCCATTTTAACTCTGCCCTACAATGAGGGGAAGCAGGACTGAATGAAAATCACCAGTTTCTTTGTACCCAGGTCAGACTGCAGCTCAATCCTGCCCTGCAGCTCTGCCTCCAGCAGGGAGGAATCTGGGAGGCCTGCACCAGAATTTCCAGGTAACTGCAGGTGTTTCCGCCCCACTGGTGGGCAAATCTGTGAATACAGTTCAGCTGCCAATAGACTAGGAGGAGGTTGTTGTTTCCTCAACCTCTTTGTGCAACTGCAGGCACTTTTTACCCTCAGGGACTAGAGTTTTGGACACTCCTGTGGCTCCATCCCCACCCCTGACCAATCAGGGGAGGGGCAGTGTTTACTCATCCTCTCAGAGCAACTGAAACTGTTTTGGGCCTGCATGGACTAGATTGCTGAGCACAGAAGATGCTCCATTCCCACTCCTGGTAGGGGAGGAGGGGAGCTTGTGCTTCATCAATCACCCTGGACAACTGGGATCAGTTTTGACTCATACACTTTGTTTGCTGCTCTCACCTGTGGCTCTATTCCCACCTCAGGCAGGGAATGTAGGGGTGCGGAGCTTCATCAGTCTATCTGGGTAAGTACAGACTTTCTTAAACTTCATGCCTTGTATTACTGCACAGGTGTGACTCCATCACTACTCCTGGCAGGGGAAAAAGGTGGCAGAAGCTTCATCCCTGGGGCAAGCAGATAGCTTCAGCCTCCATGGCTTACAGTAACTACCTCATTCTTGCTCTTATTCTGCAACTAGCAAGGAAGAAAGAGCAAAGAAACATGAAAAAGAGCTGAAAACTTTCAGAATGGCTAAACATGGGCCACTAAAAAGTGACAAATTAAGTTGAACCAAGTATCAAAGAGGGGCTGTAGCACAAAGTCAATCAAATAGAAATCCCTAGACTAAAGTCAGTCAAAAGGCCAAGAATGACTACATCTAGTGAATCAGATGTCAAGTCACCAAAAAAAATTTACTATCCATACCAAGAAACTGGTCCAGTCAAAGGAATAAACTAACTGTCCAGATGACATAAAGGAGTTGAGACAACTAATCATAGATGTTCAAACAACTATCCTTAATAAATTCAAAGAGATAGGTAAAGAGATTAGACATTAAGTAGACACTGGGCGAGCAAAAGAAGAATTTAAAGACATACATAGGAAAATTGCAGATCTTATGGGAGTCAAAAAACACAATAAATGAAATTAAAAGTACACTGGAGGCACATAACAACAGATTTGAAAAGGTAGAAGAAAGGATCAGTGAGCTTGAAGACAGCATCTCTGAAAGAACAAATAAAGAAAAGATTGGAAAAAATTAAACAAGTTCTCAAGATAGTAACTGACAGCAAGAGACATGCAAACATATGTGTCATGGGTGTCCTGGAAGGAGAAGAGGAGGGAAAAGAGACAGAAGGAATATTTGAGGAAATAATGGTAGAAAAGTTCCCAACCCTATTGAAGGACATGGACATCTGTAGAAAAGAAGCACAATGTACTCCATTTCAAATAAATCCAAATACACATGTGCTGAGACTAATGTTAATCAGAATGTCAAATACCAAAGATAAACAGAGAATCCTGAGAGCAGTAGGAGAAAAGAGATGCATCATATACAAGGAATGTCCAGTAAGATTAAGTGCTGATTTCTTGTCAGAAACCATGGAGACAAGAAGGCAGTGGTTTGATATACTTACTATACTGAAAGAGAAAAACTGTTAGCCAAGAATCTTATATCCAACAGTTAAGTCTTTAAAAAATGAGGGTGAGTTAGGATATTCACAAATAAACAGAAACTGAGAGAATTTTAGCCAGAAGACTGACTTTGCATGACATACTAAAGAGACTGTTACAGCCTGAAAGAAAAAGATGGAGGGTCAGGCTTGGAGAAGAGTGTAGAAATGAAGATAATATCCATAAAAGTAAATGAAATTGTACTAAGAGTTATGAAAACAAGATATGACATATAACTCCCCTCCCAAAAAAGGTGAATTAAGAACTGCCTTTACAGTAATAACATTGAAGTTTAATGGATTAATCTCCCCAATCAAAAACATAGACTGCTGGAATGGATATGAAAATGAGAAAATATTAGCCATCTATATGCTGTCTACAAGAGTCTCACCTTAGACCCATGGGTACCAATAGATTAAAAGTGAAAGTCTGGAAAAAGAAATTCCATGCATGTGGTAACAAAAACAAAAAACAAAACTGAAGTAGCTATACTTAAATGAAATAGACTTTAAGAGCAAAGCTGTTATTAGAGACAAGGAAGGACATTATATACTTAAAAAAGGAGCAGTTAACTAGAAACAATAATAATCATAAATGTATACAAATGTAACCAGGATGCCCAAAGTTACATGAGGCAAGAACTGGCAAAACTGAAAGGAGAAATAGATGCCTCAATAATAATAGTTGGAAACGTCAATATACCACTCTCATCAATGGATAGATCATCTGAGCAGTGGATCAATAAAGAAGCAACTTTGAGTAATATGAAAATCAAATTAAACCTAACAGACAAATACAGAACACTGTACCCCAAAACAGCAGAATATACATTCTTCTCAAGTGCTTATGGATCTTTCTCCAGGATAGACCATGTGTAGGGACACAAAGCAGAAGAAAGAGTAGGCCTCAAAAAACAATGAAAGAAAAGAAGGTGAAACCATCATCAAACAACTCTCTAAAGTGAAAAGCCCAGGACCAGATGGATTTGGAGGTGAATTTTCCGAGCATTCAAAGATATTTAAATACCAACATTACTCAATCTCTTCCAAAATATTGGACAAGAAGGAATGCTACCAAGCTCATTCTAAACCCTAATACTGAAGCAAGATAAGGTTATTATGAAAAAAGAAAGTTACCGACCCATTTCCATAATGAATGTGGGTGCAAAAATATTCAATAAATACTTGCTAATCGAATCCAGCAGCCATTAAAATAATTATTCATCATGATCAAATGGGTTTATCCCAGGCATGCAAGAATGCTTCAACACAAGAAAATCAATCAACTTAATTCGCCACATTAACAAGTCAAAGACAAAAAATTATATAACCCTATTGATTGAGGCAGAAAAGGCATTGGACAAAATCTGTCATCCATTCTTGATAAAAAAAGAAAACACTGCAAAAGATTGGAATCAAAAGAAAGTTTCTCAATATGATAAAGGGCATATATAAAAAAACCACAGCTAATGTTGTACTCACTGTTGAAAGATTGAAATCTTTCCCATTAAGATCAGGGACAAAGATGCCCACTGTCACCACTTTTGCTCAGTACAGTGCTAGAGGTTAACCTAGAACAATCAGGCAAGAAAAAGAAATAAAAGGTTTCTAAATTGTACAGGAAGAATTAAAAGTTTAATTATTCATAAATGATACTATTCTATACTCCAAAAACCCTGAAAAATCTACAACAGAGCTACGAGAGTAAATGAACAAATTCAGCAGAGTGGCATGGTACAAGATTAATATGCAAAAATCAGTTTTTTTCTAAACACTGATAATGAGTAATCTGGTGAGGAAGTCAGGAAAAATCCATTTACAATAGCAAAAATAATAATTTATTTAGAAATAAACTTAACCAAGAATGTAAAGCACTTGTGTTAAAAAAAACAAAACAAAACACTACAATCCTTTGCTAAACAAATCAAAGAAGACTTAAATAAATGGAAGCATATTCTGTGTTCATGGATGGGAAAACTAAATATCTTTAAGATGTCAGTTCTACCGAAATTGATATACTGATTTAATCCAATCCCAATAAAAACTCAAACAGCCTTTTCAAAAGAAATGAAAAACCCAAATATCAAATTTATTTGGAACAGTAAGAGGCCTTGAAAAGCTGGAAACATTTTCAAAAGGAAGAATGAAGTTGGAGGACTGTCACTTTCAGAATTTAAATTGTATTACCTAGCAACAGTGGTAAAAGCAGCATGTTACTGGCATAATGATATACATATAGACAAAGTTAACCAAATTGATGGTTTAGAAACACACCCTCGCATTTATGGTCAAATGATTTTTTACCAGTCTCTTAAACCCACCCAGCTGGGGCAGAACAGACTATTCAACAAATGGTGCTGGGAGATCTGGATATCCATATCCAAAAGAAAGAGGATCCTTACCTCAAACAGTATACAAAAATTAACTCAAAATGAATCAAAGACCTAAACATAAAAGTGAGAACCATAAAAATCCTTGAAGAAAATGTGGGAAATAGCTTAAAATCTGGTGGTAAGTGGTGGTTTCTTAAACCTGACACTAAAAGGACTAGGAAAAAAAAAGAAAAAATGGATAAATGGGACATCCTTAAACTCAAACAATTTTATGCTTCAAAGGACCTTGTCAAGAAGTTGAAAAGTCAACCCACTCAATGGGAGAAAGTATTTGGAAACCACATATCAGATAAGGGTTTGATTTCCATGCTATATAAAGAGAGCATACAACTCAACAAAAAAAGAGCAAGCAATCTAATTTAAAAATGGGCAAAAGACTTAAAAAGACATTTCTCCAAAGAGGAAATAAAAATGGCAAAAAAATACATGAAAAAATGTCCCATATCACTAAATATTAGGGAAATGCAAATCAAAACTACAATGAGATATTATCTCATTTCTCACAGAATCACCATTAAAACAAACAAACAGAAAATAACAAGTGCTGGAGAGGGTGTGGAAAAATAGGAACTTTCCTTCACTGTTGGTAGGAATGTAGAATGGTGCAACCTTTATGGAAGACAGTTTGTTGGTTCCTAAGGAAGCTAAATATAGAACTGCCATATGATTTGGCAATCCCACTACTAGGATTATATCCAGAAAAATTGAAAACATTGATGTAAACATTTGCACACAGATGGCCATATTGGTAATAGTATGATTATGTCCCTTTATATCTGTAACAAATATTTGATAGCAATGTAAGTTGTTTTTGGAGTGGTGCCGTATGAGAATTATGTACATTATGCTTGACTGTTTAATAAAGCTCACAACTTCCCTAAAAAAATGAAGAAAAAAAAGAATGCAGGTAATAATAGCATCCATCTCCTTTGGATTTTAGAAGGATTGGTAAAGGTAATGCTCCTCAAGTCTTTAGAGTATATTTTGCATATAGTTAGCCCTTTAGAATAATGGAATAAATACAACTTCTTCTTTGATAAATGTTGGATTGTATGCAGGATAAAAAAAACTTTCTTTTGAGAAAATCTTCTGCCTCTGAAAAGGAATTTGAGTGAAAAAAATAGTTGGCTTTGAGGCATCAATAAAGTTTTATTAATAATGAATGACTTGGGAATATTATGAGGCTTTATGACTGAGCAATTTTTAAAAAGATTTATTGATATATAACTGCCCTACCATAAACTGTACATATTTAATGTGCAAGATCAAATAAGTTTTGGCATATGTGGGCACCCATAGAACTTCACAGAAACAAGATAATGAACACATCTATTGCCCCCTCCCCAAATTTCCCCATTTCCCTTTGTAATCCTTCCCTTTGATCCTCACCACTTCCCTTAGCTTCTGCCTATTCCCCAGGCAAGCACAGATCTGCTTTCTCTCATCATAGATTAGTTTTCTAAATGTTTCCTAAATGGAATTAAACAATATACATTTTTTGTTTATATTGTTCATGTACCATAATTATTTTGAAATTTACGCATTCTGTTGCATGTATGATCATTAGCTCCTTTTTATTGCTGAGTAGTGTTCCACTGCATGGATATACCATAAATTTATTCATTCTCCTGTTGATTAACATTTAGACTCTTTCCAGTGTTTCATTATTACTAATACTAAGGTTGCTGTGAACATTTGCATGCAAATCTTTGTATGGACATATCATTTCTTTTTTCTTGAGTAAATACCTAAGTGTGAAATGGTGGGATCATGCATGCTGTTACTAAAGTGGTTGTACCATTTTTATTCCACCGTCAGTACATGTGAGTTCTAGTTTCTCCACATCCTTTCTAACACTTGGTGTGATTCGTGTTTTCTATTTTAGCCATTCTAATTGGTGTCTAATTTTGGTTAAGTGTTTTTTCAAAAATTTTCCCATTTTTAAACCAGGCTGTTCTTATTGATGTTGAAAATTCTTTATATATTCTGGATACAAGTTCTTTATCAGATATATGATTTGCAAATATTTTTCCCAGTTTGTAATTTTTCTTTTCATTCTCTCAATTTGATTTTTAAGGACAGAAATTTAAATTTTTATATTCAATTTATCAGTATTTTAAAAAAATTTCTTGTGGAAATTTCACTCATCTGACCCTTTCAATATATGTAGTGTTCACAAATGTGATATTCTGTGAAATGTCCAGAAGATCCAGTCCTCTATGGACTATATTATGACAGGGAGGAAGAACTAATATAACCTTGGGACAAGACCATATATGTTCACACTGGTACAATCCAAATTAATATGAAATGTTTCTGATCCTCCTTTCTAATAGGAATATAAAAGGATATTTCTGTCACATCAATGGCCACATGACATGTTCCTGAGATAATGGTAATCTGCTTTAATAAGATACTATGTCTAGAATGGCAGTTGCAATTGACTTACTACAAGAAAACTCAGGGGAATCTGAGGAGTCAATGTTTTCAAGTACATCAATCCAGATCCCATATTTCAGGACTCCACTTCTCCTTTACAGGGTCCAGACATTGGAGTAGCAGTTTTCTGCTTGAAATTTCAGTCTCTTCCAGGATTCTGTTACTGTTACGACAAAGTCCTGGGAAGATCCTCAGGTCTGGACCACACTTTGCACCACTTATCTTATGGTGGGATGTCTGTGAATCAAACACTGAGAGAGAGATTTGCCTGCAGGAAGTTTATTGAGGATTTCTTAGAATCCAAGCCTTTGGAGGAATGAAAGAAACACGACTGGGCAGAAGGAGAAATTATATTGTAATACAACTTCAACAAAGTTCTCAACTAATCCTATGGGTAGTTCTGAAGCTGAAATTACCCTTAAGAGTTGCTCCAAATTAAGGCAATGGTCAGGTATTTATAAACTCATTAAAATAAAAGTAATAAATCATTATATGTTAAAATAAATAATTTATTTTATGAAAAATAAGTATATTTTAGAAACAAAAATTTTAATGAGAAGAGTAGCATTTCATATTTTTTGCAAATTTCTTTGCTGTCTTGTTCAATAGTGTAGTTGGAGTCAATCCTTTGGGATATGATATGTCATATAGCCTCTGGAAGTCTCCACTGTAAACGTGTGAGAGAATAGGACTGAAAAAGGCAGTTAAGATCTCACAATTAGTACGAAAATAATTTTTTCTTGGGGAAACCCAGGGATCCATGTACCATGCTTTGACAACCTCTTCATGCTCTGATAATAGGTGCAGTTGCTATGCTTTAAAAGAATGATCATTAGTCTCTTCTTTTAATCCTTACAACTGGTTGGGTTAATAGACTTGTGGAACTCATTAGGGATGTTTCCAAATACTCTGAATCTCCTCTCCATCTAGGCACAGGGTAAAACAGTATTTTTCTGTTCCCTTTGAAGTTGAGTCTAGATACATGATTTGTT
Organism: Dasypus novemcinctus; assembly: GCF_030445035.2. Lineage (NCBI taxonomy): Eukaryota > Metazoa > Chordata > Mammalia > Cingulata > Dasypodidae > Dasypus > Dasypus novemcinctus. Next base: position 39,390,728 of record NC_080683.1, on the reverse strand, counting down.
TTAGCTAATAAAATCGAGTCTGAGTAGTCTTTCATTTCCTGGGGAAGCTTGGGAGACAGTGTGCAATTTGTTGCAATCTGTTTTTCATGCCTTGAGTCTCTGAGTGTTGATAATGAGTAGAACCCACATGCTATACATTGGAAATATAGTGTGAACAAGAAGTAAATCTTTGTTGTTTAAGTCACCAAGATAGTGCAGACTTTTATTATAGTAGAATAACCTATACTATCCTAATTTATTCTCTCCCCTCTTCTTTCTGTCTCTCTTTGTCCACACAGTTATGCCTAAACAATATTTTCAAGATTTATATTAGGCAGATGCTCTAGGCAGGGCAGATAACCCCAGAAAATTGGCACAACATTGCTGGGTCATATCCTGAAATATGCAATAACCTATCTCTTTAATGTATCAAAGTTAGTCTCATTTATAATTTTCCTATACATGATTCATCTGCTCCTTTTTCTTGAATGTATAATTAACACTACACCCATAAAATATATGTCCCAAAGACTTAAATCTTCAGTAGGTTCATATGCTGGTTGAGCTCTGAATCTCAGCAGAGTTGCAACACCTACAGGACAGGAAACAAAGGGACAATGATGGAGAACACCCATCCCCAGAAATAGAGAGTACCTACAACTGCAAGCAAGACAGTTCTCACCATTTGCCCCAGGGGATCTAAGCCCCTCTCAATCGGAAGCAAAGCCGGTATCACCATCCCAGAATCCTCAAGATTGGGGAATAAACAACCATAAGGGGGGAATGCAACCATGGACCAGAGTAGACTTATTATTATTTTATTAGTGGAAGAACTTGTAACATTGATATAAAGATAGTGGTTACCAGAGATTTGGAGGGTAGGGAGAGGGAAGAATAAGTGTATCATGGGACATTTTGGGGACATTGGAATTTTCTGCATGACATTGCAATAATGGATACAGGCCATTATACATTTGTCAAAGCTGTAAAATTGTGTGGTACAAATATATAAACCATAATGTAAACTATAGACCATGGTTATTAGCAATGCTTCAATAATTGTCTTCAATTTTAATAAATGTACCACACTAATAAAATATGTTGTTAATGGGGAAAAATGTGAGAGAGGAAGGGTATGGAGTATATGGAAATCCCCTATGTTTTCAATGTAACTTTATGTAATCTAAAACATTTTTAAAAATCAAGGAAAAAAAAAAAGATTTAGATTAGGGCTCGGTAGGACTTGAACCTAAGCCAATATGACTTGAATGTGACATTGTGAACTTGAACTTGTGCTTCACTTAATGAACAAGGGGTTCAATTGCCATTAAACTTTTTATTTCTTAGAGATCACTTATTTAGAAAGTTGCAGCAGGGTGACAATGGGCAATTGTCAGAGATGGGATTGTACTTTCCTAGGCATATTTATGCAATATCATTTAAAACCTTCAATATCTAACCCGACTTCTAACATTAGACTTTTAGTAGCTGTGTAATTTGTTAATGTCTGAATAATTTATGTCTTATATTTTAAATAGGCATATTTTATGGGTGAGGAAAAGAGATGATAAGATTTTCAGCAATTTATATATGAAAACAAAATACAGAAGAAGGCAAGCTCATGAGAAATTGTAAAGGTAAATAGCAAATTCTTTTAATATTTGTGAATATAAAATCATTGCTAGTGGCTGGTTGTTCTCCCCCTATTTTTTCTGCATACACCTACAAATGCAAAAAAGTCTATGGATGAATAAATAATCTTCTCTGTTGTATGTGTGTGTGTGTATGTGTGTGTGTGAGAGAGAGCTGTAGGAAGGTAAATAATACAACATATTTTATTTTCTTATGTTTATGGTCAAGTTTTCAAAGGTCAAGAATACATTAGGAACCAGGTACCCCTCACCCCAAAGTAACATGTTATAACTTATGGGCAGGTTTGCTAAAAGACTGAAATTGGTTTAGCTAGTATTAGCCCATCAATAACCTTGAGGCTATATAAGAGAAGGCAATAAAGCAGTTAAAGATCCTGAAGCAAGTGCTTTCTTTTGAAAAAATAGATGACTGTACTTTGTTTCCAAATCTTCACAGGCTGGAGTGGGGTGGTTGTGTGATTCTTTCTCACTCCAGGAGTCCAAAAGGATCATTTGGAGAACATATATATATGTGTGTGTGTATATATATATATATATATATGTGTGTGTGTATATATATATATATATGTGTATATATATATATTCCCTGAAGTGTGAGAGACTGCTATCTGACATATCCTGAAAAGGCTAAAGTCTAGAGCTAGTGGTTAGCAAGCCACTTTGAAATAGCAAAATAAAGAGGGCTATTTGTAAATGCCTTCACTTTCAGAGGAAAAGGGAATACAAATGTGCATGCGTTTACAACATGAAGGCGGTATGTTTCCTGAGAAGGCAGTTGGATAAGCCATCCTGAGTGGAATTCTGCCCAAGAGGACGATGGCGGGACAAGCTGAGCCCACCAAAAAGGTACTTCAGAAACCAGGTAGCAGTGAAAGATCATCGGGGTCAGAGGAGGCATGGATCCCTGCAAAGAATTGTAGATTAGAATAACTCAGGATACAGGAAATGTTATCTAAGAACATCCTTGTCTCCCCAATATTCAAGAACTGTGACCTTCCTCACCTAGAAGAAATCAAAGACAGGTTGCATATCTATAATTCAAGTAAGACTTTCCTGCTTCTTAACTTGCTTTCCTTTCACTGCTCTATTGATATAAAAAAGAGAGGAAGGCTCATAGTGCCCACTGCACTAGCAGATGTGTGAGACTACGGAAGGGCAGGGAGAGGGAGAAGTCTTTGATTGAAGGAAGGTCTGATGATAGACTGGAATGGATATATTTCAGTATATTTATTTACATATATACATATTTCTAGAAGAGAGGAGTTATTTTCTTCTTAAAAGTAATTAGCAGGGACAGGGAAAAGTGCATCCAGAGGAGGGTGGGTTTGCAAGAGCAGTGGTAAGAAGAAAAGTGATATGGTTGCCACTACCACCACGAGCAGGGTAAATAAAGCAGTTGTATGCTTTAATAACCTGATGGGAATTCATCAGTTAAATACAGTCGACATTAACAATTTCAAGCTCAGATGTACACCTGCACCTTTAAAATGACAACAATAACTACAAAACTTTTAATCAGACCACTAACAAAAGTTTCAGGTCTCTTAGGTAATTTCTACAAGAAATTTTATTTTTTAAACTGTATGTGGCATTTATTGACCTGTAAGTCCATAAATATTTGTGTCAGCTAGCTTTCAAAATTTGTAACTCAAAAGTATTTCAACTGTGCTTAAATAGTATATTTTATATTCATCTTTTTGGAGAAGCCTTCTCAGATCAAGTGAATTTGATTTTGGCCCGTTTATTCAGTCTTTAAGAAAATTTCAATTTAAGCTTTTCTATTTTCCACTCCAGGATAAAAATTTTTATGCTACAACTCTACATTATATAGTTTGAGTCTTTATCATCCAATTTCCTTCTGTGATATCCATAATTGGTATTACTCAGTTACTAGGAGTAGGGAGAGAAACCTAATAGAAAATTACAGGACAATGCAATGAATGGAAATCAGCCCATAATATCAAGATGCCTTATCAATCTCTACATCATTAGATGCAATATTCAAAAATTTGGGCAATATTCCAGGATAAAAGCAATTCATAATCTGTATGTAGATCCTAGGAATATTTTCTTCCATTCAAATACTCTCCTTAGTAAAAATGCTACTTTTTTGTTCTGTCCCATTTAGATTCTCTGTGGACGCTTTGAATTAGCATAGGGAATCGGTGACAATAAGAGAGAAGTCTTTCTTTTTTTCACTTTCATCGACATTAATAAATCTGTTGTGTGCAAATGAGTTTAAAAATCTCTATATAATTGGCTTTCCATTTTACCTTGAATATTTCAGTATAGATTGTTAGCTAATCAAGCTGGGAAATTGAAATAGAGAGTACACAAAATTGTTTATGAGTAATAATTATAAATAAGCAGGGCAGATAGCACGGTACCTGTTTTACAGCTATAATAAAATAAAGAGTGATATCAGCATTGCATCCATTTAGGTGTAATTGTACAAATCGCTAACTAATGAGATGAGAAACACAGTATTTGAAGAACATTGTTCTTTCTATATGCTATTACATTTGTGTATTTAGCTAATGTTAAAGGAATTTAAGACAGCAATGCAAAAAATTTATGAATAAAGATAAAAAAATTGATATAAGAAAGTAAATTTGCCTTTCTCTGAAATAATAGGCCTTGAGCACTTCATTAAAAATGCAAACTTGGGCAAATGCATAATATTCATACACACAAAAATAAAGCTCTGTTTATCAAGCCAGATGCATTTATTAGCTCAAAGGATTTTGACATCCTCTACACTGCAGGATTTCAACTAGAATTGTACAAGACTTGCAGAAAGAAATATGAAAAAAATTATTTTTTTAAACTCATATTATATTGAAGAACACCATTTATTACGGAAAAAGTACTATTGCTTGCTGTATCTGCTAACACTTTAAGAATATAAATTAATACCCTTCATAGATATTTTCAGTTAAGTTCTCATTCCACCAACAAGAAAATGAAATCAGGACACTGGAGAAAAATCTCCAGATAGAATCACATTGTTTTGAATTTTGGGCATCTTATGTCTAACCTATGCATATAAATTTTCTTTTTCAATTACTTCTTTTTTATTCATTGTACAACCAGAGGATAGATTTAGATATCTTCTTTATTCTTTTTTGTTTATCACTCTGTTGCTTTTTAAAAAATTTTTGTTTCTGTTGCTTTTTTTCTCCAACATTAATGATCGAAAAAAGAACCTAAGACAAGAAAATATTTTTTCTATTACAAATTTAGTTGCAAACACAAGTCTTTTGTAATGAGAAAGAAAGTGCCGCTTTTCAAAGTGCACCTCTGTCCTAGTTTGTAACTTACATTCTTTTGTTAAAATTCTTTTCCTGTTACCTCAGGATTCCTGGGTGCTGTAAGAATAGGATGTGACCAAAATCCTATCAATTAGCAAGGCAGATAGAAACTGAAATGTCTTAGATGGACGGTAAAATTCTTGTTGAAATTCACCTTCTCCCATCTTCCACTTACACCTGACCCTTGGAGCAATGACCATTAGCAATCCAGTTTGTTGAGTTGGATTGAAGTAAATTTTCTCAGGCATCTTCTCAGGTTAAGAGATGTGCAATTTAACTTATTCTGGCACTGGATATCTGAAAGATTTAAACTACATTCCGCATGAAGTGAGTTAATATTATGCAGACAAATATATTGGAAAACAGATTTAATTATATCTTGATTGATGCAAGTTCAAACAAAAATATTTTTGATCTTCTTGGAGTGTACACTACTACTGAGGAAAGAAAAGGATGAGAACAATACCTAAGGGTCACTGAGGAAAGTTATATTTCTAAAAACAATCTACTTAAGTCCAAAGAAAAGAATGACAGAGAATTGCTTAGCATCCTCATGAGAATTTTAAAATAATAAGAAACAAAATCACAAGCATGAGATGGACTTAGATTAAAATAAAGATATATGGCATAAGAAAGTATTTAAGAAGACTGAAGAGGTAATAGCTGAGCCTATAATGGAGGTAGTAAGAACCAGGCTTGATCCTAAAAAATCAAATCAGTAATTAAGACCATCTTCAAGATTGCAATTGAGAGTAATGTAATAATGAAAACAATGTAAGAAATCACGTGCTTTGTATGGTACAACATGGCAATATGTATTTTAGGATGAAACATGTACTTAAGGAAGAAACACTGAATTATGGAAGAAATTATAATTGGTTATCCAATTCAAATGCCAAAGAAGTAAATGCCAAGGAAAGATTATAGACTAAATAACACAGAAATTCTAAACAACTTAAAATACTTTCCAATAAATAAAAAATAATGGATGCATGTAATATAAGTGTCAAGAAGGAAATATTTTTAATATGTAATAAGTTATTGGTACCAAATATATTTAATTTGGAAAACACTATAAGAATAGAGACCAATGACTGTATGTATATAAATGTATATATTATATGTTTTTGCATGTATGTGAATGCGTGTGTATGAAAGAAATGTAACAATCTTATAAAATTATCTTAGGACGATAGTTTTATTGAAGTTTAAATTTTTTCCAATCTTTTGACAATAAAAACTGTAATTTTATAGTTCAAAAAACCACAAACAAAAATCTATTTCCTTTAAATGATGAGCCATTAACTTTCTCATAGTTAAACATGAAGAGTTTTCATGAGTGAAGGTATAATGTATGAAAAACAATTCTCTTTAAAGGCTAAACTACTTATTCTTATCCCCATTCAGTTAGAGCTTACTGGGTTTTACGTTCGCCTCACTTGGTAAACAGGTCTTCTTGAGAAATGTGTGTTCTTTCTAAAAATTTTGGTAAAAATGTTTCACACCCAAAATACCAAGCCTGGAATATCCCTATTATGCACATGGCACTTCATAACTGAGTTTGAGGTTTTCCCTCTTTCAGTTTTACAGTTCTTTTCTTTTATCACTTTAAATTTTTATTTCAAACTATTTTTTCAATTAAACAATTTGAAAGGGACAAAACCACACAGAAAGTTTTCACCCAAAGTACACATTTTAATGCAGTCCAAGTACCTGAAAATCAAAGGTATCCATTAAGTGAAGCTCCAGGCCAGTGCCAGTCAAGATGTCTTCCTGTTTGATCATTGTGAGAAGCTCACAGGGCAAGAGACAGAGACTCCATTGAAAACAAAAACTTTGCTGAAATCCATATGTAACCTTGAAGTGCTAGGGGCAGGCTGTGAATATACTCTCTACGTTTTTCCAACTCTATTTCAAAAATACCACAGCCACATTGCTACCCTTGGGAGAGAAAGAACAAAGGCACTACACAGAATTGCTGATTAACTGTCTGCCTAAAGAGCCCCAGCATAGGTGCTAGAGACACTGCAGGCAGCAAAATAAAGAGTAGCTGTACCGGTACCATTTCTGCTGAATTGTTTCCAGGCTTGAAATACTCTTGAACTTGATTATCAAAGTCACTCTCCCTCAAAAACCTTGTCAAGTCATCTTGGCTATACCTGGATTCTCTGTGAATTTTGATGAACACCAAAAAAATGACACAAGTGAGACAAAAGAATGCTGTTGAATTTTGCCCATTTCACATTTTTGACATTTTTTTTTTTCTATCAGTGTTTCCTTAAACCAACTAAAAGCATGGTAAGAAACATTTGTCTTAATTTTCTGATTTGGTACCCTCTGTTTTCATTTTATATGTACATTTATTTAGGTGATAAAGCTTCTATTTTTCATTTTGCTCATTTATAGTATGCATTACATGGTAATGATATTGCTTTTTCCCTCTTCAAATAGCTTATCTCCTCAGCTCAGGAGGTAGAAACTAAATCTTACATTACTTTGTATCATGAGAGGACCCTGTTAGAGTGCTTGGTGCATAAAGAAGAAACATTTACTGGTTTTTTGACTGACACATTGACTGATTATTTGATTAAGAAGATCAGACATATTCATATGTTACACAAGAGTTTGTTGTTACTGACAAATCCAAATGTAAGGGGAAAATTAGATTATTTAAGATAACAAATGTCCCTTCTGTTATGGATGAACCCTCTACTTTATAATTTTCTCTGATTATTTAGTTTTTCTAGAGAAACCATTAACAGCACATCTTGTCTGGAACAATTCGAGTAGATCAATATTAATGAACTAATGGGTAGACTTGATGCTGCTTTTCTGGAAGTGTCGTTAGACAAGTTTTATTCACTATTTACAGTGCCATTCATACTTTTGTTCTAAAAGTTTCTACTTTCAAATTTGTATTCAAATATTGCTAGCATGAATTAAACATCAGAGTAAGTCACAAAGGCTGTAGGTGGTACTTAAACCATAAAATAACAATGTTTAAGTGCAAGTATTTTATCACATCGAAAAGGAAGGGAGAAACAGCGTCGTGAAATTTTGCAATCATATTGTAAAAGGAGATTGATGATATAATAACTTGATAACACAGCTGCACCCACTGCTCTTGTTTGCTTTCTCCTCCATGGATAGCTAGACTGCCTTATTCATCGCTAACAATAATTATTTGTGGGACACCCACAAGATTAACTTGTATGTAGACACAGGTTCGAACAGCAAGAATATGTCTTATCCCTTCAATAATAAATTTTGAAAAAGACTAGTTAATGTGAATTTTATAATAGAATCACTCCAAATGCAAGCCAATTTGTGCATTTTAATTCCATGTAGGACTCATTTGGTTTAGTGTAGTGATGCTTAGATTAAATGGCCAGGAAAAGAAAGAAACAGATATCCAGGAAAACAAGGCATGGTGCTATTTATCTTCAGATAGGGCGACAAATAACACGTAAAGGGAGCTCCTCCCCATTAAGTACTTCATGATAAACCAACTAAAATTCTAAATTTTTCTTTAAAATAAACTGTATTAAAGGGGTAAATTCCATTCTCTCTGAGAGTAGCAAAATGCAAGAGCATCCAAACCTACTGAAATATTCCTGAAAAGGTACCTTCTCATTTGGATCATATTAGCATTTGATCTTTGTCCCAGTCATAGAGCAAGATAATTGGATTGTTTAATTTGCAGCTGGATTGTTTTAGTTGTTCCTTCCATTGCTCATTACTGAATGATACTTAACTCCCTTAAGAGGAATTTAAACAACAACAACAAAAAAACCCTCTATCTTTGCTTTACATTGAGCTGAGTCCAGTTGTTTTATAAGGAGTAAATAAACAATCTAGTGCTTTCACCAATGTTTTTATACACATGAAAACTGCTATGTAAAACCTCTCTGCTCTGCTCTGTAAGTTACCTTCATTTTTCACAGTGACTGTTTAATTAGATTGGCATCCAAGAAACTATAGACCATTTTCTTTGAGCTGGCATGAACTAGACATTAACATTAGCTCTCCATGTGTGATTAAGATGAACATAATATACTTTGGAGAAAGTAAAATCAAGTGAATAACAGACCCTGATATCATTCTGATTACAATGGGAAAAAATTTTAGTGATTGTGCCAAAGTAAAATATAAGAAGCCGCTTTTCATTTGCAGACTATTCATTAGGTGAAAGAAACTCTTCCGTCTCTTTAGGAAATCTTATTAGCAGAGTAGAGCAGCACAACTGAACCCAGGCAGTTTTATTTTCACTATATTATACCAAACCAGATTGATGACATTTAAAATTTTTATTATTAATTCAGGGAAAATTAGTGATGGTGATAAAATTACAAGTAAAGCCCACTAATTAGTATTCATTAGGAAGGAAGAATGTTAGAATGATAATATAATTATAAAGAAATTACTATGCATCAACAATGGCTAACAATAACATTATCAAAGGTTAAATTTTGTTATTTTTACAATCTCAGTTTTTTATAACATGATCATATTTCTTCTGTAAACTAGTACCTTGCAAATTAAATTTTAATACTGTTTTTTTTTACTTTATTTAAAATTTTATTCACAGGGTTTGATATAGGCAAAGATAACAATATCCCCAGAAACTTCTAAGAGGGAATGAAATGAAAATAACAGTTCTGCCACTCAAGTAAATAAAACAGCTCAGAAAATTAATAGATCATTCAATATTTTTATTTGAAAAATGCATTGGAATTTCATTCAATGAATTATAAATGTAAGAATTTATTGAAAGAGTGCCTTCCTGAAAAATTATATGGTTCTTGGTTGAACATAGCCATGTTTTCTACCAATGTAAATTATATTGATTAAAAGTGGGCACATTTTATGTAGCCACAGCCCAATTTCCTTGTAAACAAGATATTTAAGTCAAATGCAGCTTAAGCCTGAGCTCTAATTACTGCCTCCCAACACACACAAAAACTACAAATTCTATTCAGCAGACAAAACACACAAGCAACAATCATTTCAATGAGTCTCTCCAAGGGTGTCTTAGTTTTCCTAAGCTGCTATCACAAATGCCACACAATGGGTTGGTTTAAACAATGGGAATTTATTGACTCAGTTGCAGAAGCCGGATGTCCAACTCAAGGCATTGACCAGGAGTCAAGCTTCCTCTCAGGGTTGGTAGCATTCTAGCGGCAGTCCTTGAGTTCCTTGACTTTGCTGTCACGTGGTGACATCCTCTCCTTTCTCTTCTGGGATCTCACTGATTTCCAGCTTCTGGCTCCTGAACCTAGTTTACACAGGAATCCAGTAAACTGGATTAAGGCCCAACCTCATTCTCTTGGATGGACCACACCTTAATTTAAAACACCATCTTCAAGGGTTCCTGTGTGCAGTGGGTTCATGCCCACAGTAATAGAGATGAAGATGTATCTCATGTCTACAATGAGGTACATATTTCATTCTACCACAGAGTACAGCCATTTATTCTGACACAGCAACTACTCTCCCCCAGAGAAATATAGAAATGTGAATTGCATATGCCTACAGAGTTTTGTTTGATTTATGGATAATCCTCATATTTAAAATCACACAGAAATCAGGCCTTAAAACAAATATCAACTATCATAAAGCTGGTTCAATTTCTTAAAGTACTTCCAGAGTACTTTTCTTTTAGTACTTTCAGAGCTCTACTCCACTCACAATACCTTTACCTTTCAAAACATGCATCTATCCTTAAAATGAGTAATTAGCTTCACTTCACTCTCACATCATTATATTCTCTAAAATTCTCAGTGAATTAATGTAGAATTATATGAATGTGAATACTGACACTAAAGAACAAATCTCTAAATATAATACTTTATTTTATATTGTTTTATTTTCAGCACATAGTGCAATGTGGTGTAGAAGAAAGATTTCAGGCTTTAGATAGAGCAAATTGGGGTGTAAATTCTATCTCTTTAAACAACTTTTTAGTTTTAGTTAATAATTTCACTGAGCATCAGTTTTATCCCACTTTAAATCTGAAAGAACAAATACATTCTTGCTCTACTGTTATGCAGTTCAGGAGGGAAAAATGTATTCAGCCTTTATACAGCAAGCTCTCAATAAATGATAGTTATTAAAAAGGCAACAAATTCAGTTGCCTATGTTTGAGAAATATAAGAATTTAAGTTCTCAAAACATTTTCTAATACAGGACATTTCAATCTGTGTGTTAAAGTTGTTTTGAGTATATGTGAAGAAGTATATATGCCTAAATAACATCATTAAATCCTTAAATATAAATGACTTACCTGTAAATTCTTTCAGAATCTTTATATATAGAATTTTGGTCTCTGGACAGGCAACAAGAAAAACAGAAATGATGGCTAGAACTGAAAGCAAAAGCACCACAAAGTCCTAAGGAAATACAGTGGCATATTTCAGTATTTTGGAGGAGCTCTCTTCAACCTATCCCTACCCTCCACACATTCACACCTGTAACTCAATGAAAAGTCAGAAGAGAGTAGGGTGGAGTCAGGAGAGTAGATATCATCCACCTTGCCACACTGCACTTTTCTCCTGGTAGAGGAAGTTCTTCCAAATTCAACAGTGGTTGTTTGGAAAGATTCAGCTCCTCATAAGCTGTTGAGCTGGGAGTCACAGTTCTTCACTGATTGGTTCTTACCACTGGGTCTCTCTATTGAGAAATTCCCAATAAGGCAGCTGGCTTTTCTCAGAACAAGTCCATGAGAGGGCAAGAGTAAGCACCAAAAGTCATATTTGTTTTGTAATTGAATATCAAAATGATATCCACTGCTTTTGCCATATTCTATTATTTAGAAGTGAGTCACTAAATTCAGTCCACATTCAAGGAGAGAAGATTGCAAAATGTCATGAACACCAGGAGGGTGCCATTATTTGGACCCACCATAGAAGCCACCTACTATATCCAGGAATATTGGAAACATGTTTATATTGCTTACAATGCATCCCCAAAGATTAGTATATTGTAGGAGATGAAAAACTTTTAATACAATTTAATTTAAGTGAATTTGATTTACTATAGTAGCAAATAGGGCATTATTAACAAGCTATAATGATTACTACATATTCCTAGGAAACCTTGCCACACCTCTGTTATTATGCCCACTAAATTGCATTTTAATTGTTTGTCTTTTTCCTAAACTATACTACACATTTTCTGAATGCTTAGCAATATTACTAAGTCTGTAATAAGTTCTAAACAAATATTTATAATAAATAAATTGATAAATAAATCAATAGATCATTCATAGGCATATTTTAAGATTAAAAATGGCTGTTTTAATCACAATATTTGCTTTATATTATATAATCATTTCCCTAATATAGCACACAATTTGATTGTTATGTCTTCTTTGAGAATTGAATCCTTTATCATTAATTAATGTTCCTCTTTATCCCTGATGATCTTCCTTCTTGCTGAAGTTTGCAATCTCTGAAATTAATACAGCTACCACAGATTCCTTTTCTTTTATCTGAGCCCTAATATTTAAAGTAGGTTTCTTATACACAGTACAGTTTTGTCTTGTTTTTTAAATCTAGTCTAAAAATCTCTGTCTTTTAACTAGTATGTTCAGACCATTAATATTTGAATTGAACATTGATATAGTTCTGTTAAAATCAGCTAACTTTCTGTTTTCTGTTTATGTACTTGTTCACTGTTTCTTTCTCTTTGATCTTTGCCCGCTGTTTTCTTGGGCTCATACTGAGCATTTTTTAGTATTCCATTTTATTGCCTCTATTTTTTCCTATTTATATCTCTTTTTTAAAATTTAGGGAGCTGTCCTCAGGTTTACAGTATACATATTAAAACAATCTGTGCCTACCTTAAAAAAATGCAATAATACATCAAAGGTAGTTTAAGTACCTTATAACAAAATAGTAAGAATTTCTCCTGCCATCCTTCATGGTATTTCATTTTATATGGTATAAAACATCCAATATATTGATAGTATTATTGTTTTAAACAGTTATCTTTCAGAGCAATTAAGAATTAAGACTAAGAAAACCAAAAGTTTTTGTATTATTTTCACTTACTCTTTTTCTGATTCTTTCTTTATGTAAATTCAAGTTTGTGATCAGTATCATTTTTCTTCTACCTGAAGAAATTCTTTTGACATTTGCTTAAAATGTAAGTCTATTGGCAATGAATTCCCTCAGTTTTTGTTTGATGTGTATGTTTGGCTGAATGATGCCCCCACAGCCACCCCCAAAAATGTCCACATCCTAATACCTGGAACCTGTGCATATGTCACCTTCAATAGGAGAACAAATTTAGTGATTGTGATTAAGGTTGTTGAGATGAACATATTACCTTGGATCATCTGGTTGGACCCAATGTAATCGTAGAGGTCCTAATAAGAGTGAGGCAGGCAGTCAGAGAGGAAAGAAGATGCAATGCTGCTGGTTTTAGGAGAAGGGAACAGACAATGGACAATGAACCAAGGAATGCAGGCAGTCTTCAGGAGCTGGAAAAAGCAAGAAAGTAGGATTTTGCCCTGAAACCTCCAGAAGAATCCAGTCCTGCTGAAACCTGTAAGAGATCTGTAAGAGAATAGATTTGTATTGTTTTAAGTCATTAAGTGATTAATAATTTTATACAGCAGCAATAGGAAACACATACAATAGAAAATCTTTATATCTGCCTTTTAAAGGATATTTTCACTGAATATAGAATTCTGGGTTGAAAGTTTTAAAATTGTTTAACTCTAAATACTATAGAAACTTCACTCCATTCTTGTTTCATGGTTTCTGAGAAGTACATTGCACTTTTTACTCTTTTATTTTTCTCCACAGATATGGGTTTTATTTTCTTCCTCTGACTGCCTTCTAGAATCTCTTCTTATCTTTGGTTTCTGTAGTCTCTTTGGTTTATGTGTTTTTGGTTGTTTTCTTTAAATTTTTTTGGTAATTCTGTGCATTATCTTGGATCTATAGTTTAGTGCCTGTCACAAATTTTGGGAAAAAAATGGCTATTATTTCTGCAACTACTTCTTTTGCCCCATTTTCTATTCACCATCTGTTATTCCAATTATATGAATGTAATATCATCTGATACCTTTGTTCCACAGTTCTTGGATAATGTATTCTTTTTTTTTTGGTGTTTTTAAATATTATTTTTGACTTGTGTTTAAGTTTAGGTCATTTCTATAGACCTTTCTTTGAGTTCACTGAATTCTTTCCTTGGTTGTGTCCAGTATATTGATAAGCCTTTGAAGGCATTCTTCATTTCTATTATTATGTTTTTTTTATTTCTAGCACTTCCCTTTTATTTTTTTTTTTATAGTTTTCATCTCTCTGCTAATATATGTCCAATATTTGGTGTTGCATTTGGTATTTCTGTTTCATTAGAACCCTTATAATATGAATCATAGTTATTTTAAATATTTTTGGTGAGTCAGAACTTATGTCATATCTAAATGTTTCTTTTTTTTCTTTTTTTTCCTTTTTTTGTCTTTATTTTTTTCATATTACATTCAGAAAATATGAGGTCCCCATATACCCCCACCCCCCTCACCCCACTCCTCCCCCCATAGCAACAATCTCCTCCATCATCATGAGACATTCATTGCATTTGATGCATACTTCTCTGAGCACCGCTGCACCTCATGGTCAATGGTCCACATCATAGCCCACACTCTCCCAAGTTCCATCCAGTAGGCCATGGGAAGACATACAATGTCCGGTAACTGTCCTTGCAGCATCACCCAGAACAATTCCAAGTCCCGAAAATGCCTCCACATCTCATCTCTTCCTCCCATTCCCCACACCCAGCAGCCACCATGGCCACTTTCTCCACACCAATGCCACATTTTCTTCGATTACTAATCACAATAGTTCATGAATAGAATATCAGTAAGTCCACTCTAATCCATATGCTATTCCTCCATCCTGTGGACCTTGGAATGGTTGTGTCCACTCCACATCTATATAAAGAGGGGGCTTAGATTCCACATGGATGCTGGATGCAATCTGAATGTGTTTCTGATGGCTGCTTTCTTACATCAGACTATGTATTCTCATGTCTTATAAGTTTTAGTTTATAAACAGACATGTGGAGAGCAATAGTTACTGAAATAAATAGGCCTGTAATATGAAGATTTATTTTAAAATGGCCAGGAGTTGGTCTGGGCTGTGTTTGATGTTTTGATGCAAGTTTGATGAGTGACATGAGTAGTAAAAGGAGCTGAGAAAATATGTACAAGAGCAATTTGGTGTGTTTTAGGCACACACCTTAGGGCATCAGTAGAAAACTCATGGAAAGCATGAAGAGAAGATTACATCATTGGAGGTCAGAAGGATGGGGGAAATTGTCAAAAAGGAAGAATAAAAGGAATACATCATGTTAAAATCTAGAAGGCAATTTATTTGTTTTTATAAAAACATGAAATTATGATAGATAATTGGTTACAGAGTAACTTATAAATCACCCCAATAACATCTCAATAATCTTTAATTCCTGATGAACATAATTCAAAAAATGTATATTTCTATACAGATAGATAGATGAATATATATTAACATTTTACAACATGTGACAATTTTTATAAAACATATTAATTTAAATTTTACTTCATTTAGCAAGAGTAAAAGGGACATGAAAGGGATAAAACTTAAAACAAATTGCTGAAATTCATATGATTTAAGTAAACATCTCCCCCACATACTCTCAACATCATATATACACCAATATTAATTAAAATAAGCTAAAGCATACATTATTTTAAATAATTAATTTTGCCTTCTTGTTTGAGAGATTTAAGAAAATTTATTATTAAACAATAAATATAAAGTAAGTAAGTAAGTAAGTAAATAAATAAATAAATAAATAAATCTTGTTACATGGGTCTTGGTTGAACCAGGAACATTTCCATTTCTCCTCTAGCCCACTCATGCCCCTAGATTAAATTTCTCTACAGGATTGGACAATGAATGTTTCATGAGTCTCAAACTTTCAAAGACATTTGTATCCTACCCAAAATGTAAGAAGGAAACCAGTATGTTCTCAATATTTTCCCTGGTTTTGGTTTATATTTATATATTGAAAGATTTTTCACAGTTATTCTGCAATTATGGCTGTTATCTTGTTTATCAAAAGGTAGACTCTCTTCAAATTTTTTGTTCTTTTATAGAGTTTTTCAGATATCAACATTAGGAATAGGAATAAAAAGTTCTAACTGAGCTCCAACTTTCAAAAACATGTCAGCTAAGTAGAACTCATTCACAAATGCCTATTTTTTTAAGGAGAAAAATTGAGAAAGTCATTAGAAAAAAATAAAATGGATTGAAGCTGTAACTAGATTTATGGCTTTTTCAAAAAAATGGGGGTGAGTAAATAGAGGATCATTTTAATAAGTCATATTTAATTTTTTCATTAAAATCATGTTATAGGTATGCTTACTAGTACTTCATTTTAAGCTTAAATTTTCATATTTTCAATACATATAATACATCTATATATACTATATATATGCTCAAGGAATGAGAAACTTTATAGAATCTGAGGTGCACAGCTTGTTCTATTTTTATTAGTTCAAAATAATATAAATGTGTTAAGATTACAAAATGGTGTTTAAAATGTAGTCATAAATTTTGTAAATACAACCTATAATGCTTGTGAACTGTGCTTGTTAGCCTCATAAGAAATACATTCTGTATGAATTGGTATCTCAAAAACTGTCTTGCAGACATTGTTCCATTGGTATTGAAATAAAATATTACTTAAAGAAACATTGAATTAAAAAATTAAATACATCATATTTATTAAAATTTCCTTGCTGACTTTATGAAAACCATACACTGAAGCAGAAAGCAAAACCCTACAGTTCAAAATAGTATAGTGAATAAGAAGCTATTTACTATTCTCCTTTGTAAATATAAAATAAAAAGGAATAGACGAAGACTACCTTATACAGCATGGGGTTTTTAAGTTTTCATTAATATGTTGTTGAATAAGGGGAGGCAGACATTATTGACTCATTGTTAAAAAGAAACACTGGTGCATTTCTTCACAAGTTATTCAGTGACCATCCACCATTTTGAATCTACTTTAGGTAAAAAGTGCTAAAATCTGGGAAATTAGAGCTGGAATATATTTATCTCTTTCTGCAGCATACCTATCTATCATCTATCTATTACCTATCTATCATCTGTTATTTTCTTCTCATAGAGCCCACAATCTAGTGGCAATTATATACAGGTAAACCCCCATAGTGTGTTAAATATAATGGGACACCATGGGTGCCAAGAAGATACAAAGGAGAGACACATTGGTTCATAAGGTTAGGAAGATTTTAGTGCAGTTAGGTTATGGATGTGTGGAAGACACAAAACTTGCAATGAAAGTAGAGACAGAGCAAGACAGGGACTTTTCAAGGTTAAATACAGTAGAGAATATCTTCGGTCCAAGAAGTGATATGCTCTCAAATCAAGACAGGAGTAATAGAATAAGTTTGAGAGAAAACTAGGTGGAATATTAGGACTTGGGACTAATTGAATGTGCTGCCTAGGGAGAAGGGGCAGTTCACTCTCTCTTCCATGTTTTCTCATTATTGGATGGAAAGGATTGGTATTGTGCTTTAACCAACCCAGTGACTCTAAGTAGAGGGTCCTATTTTAGGGGATAAATTTCAATTATTTAGGATTATTTCAGAATACTTGTTGAAAACTATTTTATGTAAGACTTCTTCTGGGCCCCAAATCTACAATGATGTAAAACATAGATATCTTCATCAAGGAGCCCCAAATATAATGGCATTATTATTGTATTACATATATAACCATATTATATTATTGTAACTAACATTTACACAGTCTCTCTCTCTCTCTATATATATATATAGATATATATATATATATAAAATATATATATATATAAACATTTAATTCTCATAAGAAACTTTTAAGGTTGACATTATTATTAGTTCATTTTATAGCTGAGGGAACTGAAGCACAGAGAGACTGTAAGTTGCCAAATGTCATAGTAAGTGGCAAAATTAGAATTCCAACTCGAAAATTCTGGTTTCAGAATCCATTCTCTTAGTAATAATAAAAAATAGGATAAAAGGGAATAAATAGTATAACTACAGTATGTTCAGGATGCTGTAGAAGCTCAAATGAGGTAGCAGTCAGTCTGGAGAGGTTTCCTGAAAGAGGTGATATGATTGACATTGCTATTGAAGATTAAGTATTGAAAAATAAGTATTCTTTCTCAATAAGTAAGAGAGAAGAGGGACACTGTTGTGGTTCAACTGATAGACCATCTGCCTACCATATGGAGGGTCCAGGGTTTGATTTCCAGGGTCTCTTGACCCATGTGGTGAGTTGGCCCATGCTCAGTGCTGCCACATGCAAAGAGTGCCATGCCATGCAGGGGTATCCCCTGCTTAAGGGTGCCCCACACACAAGGAGTGCACCCTGCAAGGAGAGCTTCCCCATGTGAAAAAATGTGCAGCCCACCTAGGAGTGGCGCTACACACTCAGAGAGCTGACCCAGCAAGATGATGCAACAACAAAAAAATAGTTACACAGTTTCCCGGTGCTGCCATGACTAGAATGCAAAGCAGACACAGAACACACACACAGTGAATGGACACAGAGAGCAGACAATGGGGGAGAAGGGGAGAGAAATAAATAAAAATCTTAAAAAAAAAATAAGAGAGAGAGAGAAGAGTTTAGTCCAAGAAATAATCAGTTCAAAGCTATACAATTTGCAGGCAGTAATGATTATATCAATATAAGCAATCTGGTGACCTATATGGTTAGTTGCAAGAGATGGAGCAGTTGAGATTTTGGACATGATTATAATATAAAGATTTCATTATGAAGAAAATAGAAGATCAATGTAGAACATTCTGAGCAGTTTTCAGAAGTGTACATACAGCTCTGCTTTTGAAAATTAAAATTTTCTTATTGTTTATAATGCATAATAACTGATCACAATCTTATCAATAAAAAATATTGATATCCTTGAAATCAACTGGTATCATGGCAGACATAGTTCACCAATAATTTCAATTCTTTTTTGAGTTGATAGATCAGAGAGTAGACAGTGGGGCGATTGGGGTGTCCTGCTGATATATATATTTAAATTTATTTATTTATTTTAAAGAAATTTTAGATGACATAAATATTACACAAAAAATTTAGGGGATTCCCATATATCCCACTCCCTATGCCTCCTACACTTTCCCAGATTAACAACATCCTTCATTAGTGTGGTACATTTGTTACAATTGAACACATATTGAAGCATTGCAACTAACCATGGATTATAGGTTAACTTATAGTTTTCATTCTGTCCCACACATTTTTGCAAGTTATAACAAAATATATAATAACCTGTATCCGTCATTGCAATGTCATGAAGACAATTCCAATGTCCTGAAAATGCCTCCATATTACACGTATTTTTTGCTCTTCCTCCCCTTAGAGCCTCTGGTGGCCACTGTCTTTATATCAATGATATAAGTTCTTCCATTCCTTGCTAAAATAAAAATAAGTCTATAGTAGAATAATTATAAGGCTGCTTTAGCCCATTTTTCATTCCCTAATCCTGAGGATTTTGGGATGGTGATGCCCACTCTGCCTCTAATTGAGAAGGGGCTTAGATCCCATACGGCAGATGGATGGAACTATCTTGCTTGCAGTTGCAGACTCTCTGTTCCTTGGGATAGGTGTTTTCACCTTGTTAGTTCTCCTGGGTTAGTCCAATGAACTGAAGCATAGGCGTTGCCACTCTGCCAAAATTCAGGGTCCAACTGGCACGTGGAAAGACCTAAGATTTATGTCTCTTGGACATACACTTGTCAAATACAGTACCAACTATAGAAGAGGCAGAAGAGCCATGTGTAGGGAAATCACAACTGAGTACAACTCTGTCACACTGGGAAGCATAAATTCCAAGGTAAGGCCTACTGGCAGCGTGCCAAACTCCTGAGTTTTCTATCCTGTCTATGGTGTTTGGATATCTCTAGAGGCCTCAGGAGTTCTGCTATTTGAAGTGTTATTTACTGACACAGTCAATGAGATCCTGCTGAGATGTGTACAAGCATAAACTCAGGAATGACCTCCTGATTCTCTTTGAAATCTCTTAGCCATAAAAACTCATTTGTATTTACCAAGGTCTTTTTCCAGGTGTATTGCTAGTTGATGTTTGGTAATAATCCCTAGTACCAGGGAGGTTCATTCCTGGGAGTCATGTCCCATGCTTGAGGGAAGGTAGTGCATTTATATGATGAGTTTGACTTAGAGAGAGGACACATTTGAACAACAAGGAGGCCATCAGGAGGCAACTCTTAGGCAACATATAATACTAGGCTAAGTTTAAACTTCAAAATAAGAGTTTCATAAGTACAATCATCAATATCAAGGGCCCGGTGCAATGGTACATCCTTCTTCACCATGCACTGCCCCTGTACTCAGTGGATTCTTATTCTCCATTGGGGAATGTAGCAGGATGCCCCAGAATGGGAATTTGATATTTTCTCTATTATTGTGTGGATCTCCACCTACAGTGACAATGCCCCATGAACACTTGAGCATTTTATATGCCTTAGAGGCATGCCCCAGATGAACCCCTTTCAATGCATCCCACCATCACTGACACCCTGAACCAATGATTCTACCCTGCCATAGTTATGACCCTTCTGTGATCCAACACCTCTACAAAGATGAAACCAGGAAAATAATAAAATAAAAATAATAAGAAAATGAAATATAAAATGACATACAAAATATGAAAAAAATTTAAAAATCGTAAATAATAAATTTTTAGGCATTATGCCTTCATCACTGTAAGATCTCTTGTCTTATATGTACAGTGACATTTTCTTCCATATATTCCCCCAGTGTCTTTTTTTTTTTTTCATTTTATCTTCAAAGAAGCTGTAGGTTACAGAAAAGTCATGTGGAGAATATAAGGGATTCCCATATACACAATGCCCTCTGCTTTTCCCCCTCTCCCCTATTAATAACATTTTATATGCAGATGATACATGTGTTAAGATTGATGTACAAATATTGAAGCATTACTACTAACCATGATTAATGGTTTACAATATGATTTACAGTTTGGACTGTACACTTTTGTAAATTTTGACAAAATTTAAAATGGCCTGTATCCATTATTGCAAGATCATGCAGAACAATTCCAATGCCCCCAAAATGCCCACTGTTCCATCTATTCTGTTCTTCTCTTCCATCCCCTTAGGACCTATAGTAACCACTAAGTCCCACTCTTAAAGAATAAGATTCATAATTAATTGCAATAATATTGAGGGCTTGACATATTGGTCTTTTTTTATTAAGTACTGCCTATAATCTTGAAAGACACTTGCCCTTCTGTTTGAGAACATAGCAGGACTCCCCAGGATGGGAGTTCTATATTTTTCTGTTTATTGTGTGGGTCTCCACCACACTCTGATACAAAATACTATGACATGATGAACACTTACACATTCCACAGAAGCCTGCTCCAGTTGCACCCTGTCCTGTATGCCCCCCACCCCAGATCCATACCCTACGTGAGTAATCCTTCCCTGCCTTATTTTCCAAAAGAACATTCCTGACATAGTAGTTTTAACCAAAGACCCACAAATCTCCAGAGTTCACCTGCTCCTTCCCCTGACCCTCTACCTAGTTCTATGGATAGACCAACCCTTCCCCCCTCACAATCTAGAACCACCAAACCCAATAGCATGCCTTCACCACTATTATGCACATCCACTGAACAAAAATATCCTTCCAAATTATTGTAGATTTTTCCCATATGGACATTGACTCACAATCTCTACTCCCTTTCTGTCTACTGTAAACCTATCTTTGGGACTCTAGATCAGTTTGCTTAATTAATATCAATGAAGTCATGTAATATTTGTCCTTCTGTGCCTGGCATATTTCATTCATCATAAGGTCTTCAAGATTCATCCATGCTATCTCGTGTGTTAATATTATATTTCTTTTTATAGCTGAGTAATATTCCATTGTGTGTATATGCCACAGTTTGCTTATCCAGTCTTCTGTTGATGGACATTTGGGTTGCTTCCAAATTTTGGCTATGAAAATTGTTGTGCATATATCTGTTTGTGTCCCTGCTTTCAAATTTCTGGATATATACCTAGAGTGGAATTGCTGGATCATATGGCTTCCTGAGAAACTGCTCCACAATAGCTGCACCATTCTACATTTCTACCAGCAGTGGATAAGTGTTCTCTTTCCTCTATATCCTCTCTAATGCTTATAATCCTGTTTGTTTTTTTTTAATAGGCACCAGTCTAATGGGTATAAGATGATGTCTCATTGTAGCTTGATTTGCATTTCCCTAATAGCTAGTGATGCAGTGAATCTTTTAATGTGCTTTTTAGCCATTTGTATTTCTTCTTTGAAGAAGTATATATTCAAAACTCTTGCCCATTTTCTAAATGGGTTCTTTGTCTTTTTATTTTGGAGATGTAGTATTTCTCTAAATATGCTAGCTATTAGGTCTTATTGGACAGATGGATACCCAATATTTTCTTCCATTTAGTAGGCTGTCTTTTTACTTTCTTGATAAACTCCTTTGAAGTTCAAAAGCTTTTTTTTTTTTTAATTTCAGGAGATCCCATTTATCTAATCTTCTTTTGTTGCTCTTGCTTTGAGTGTAAAGTTTATAAAACCATTTCTTATTAAAAGATTTTGTAGATGCTTCCCTACATTATCTTCCAGGAGATTTATGATCTTTACTCTAATAGTTAGATTTTTTATCCATTTTAATTATTTTTGTATACAGTGTGAGATGGTGGTCCTCTCCCATTCTTTTTTATATGCATATCCAGTTTTCCAAGCACAATTTTTGAAGAGGCCATTCTCTCTCAGTTTAGACAATCTAGTGGCCTTGTTGAATATCAGTTGACCATATATATGCGGTTCTATATTAGAACTCTCAGTTCTGTTCCAATGTGCCTATCCTTGTGCCAATACCATGAGTTTTGATCACTGTAGGTTTGTGGTGCTTTAAGTCAGTTAGTGTGATTCCTCCAATTTCATTTTTCCTTTTCAACATGTCTTTGGCTATTCAGTGCCTCTTGGCCTTCCAAAAAATTTTATAGTTAGTTTTTCCAATTCAGTATGCTGAATTGTATGCTGTGCTAATGGTTATTAGGATTGCACTAAATCTATAAATCAGTATGGGTAGGATAGACTTCTTAATGATGTTCAGTCTTCCTATGCACAAACAGTGAATATTCTTCTATTTATTTAGGTTTATTTGATTTCCTTTATAATGTTGCATAGTTTTCTGTGTACAAGTCCTTTACATCTTTAGTTAAGTTTATTCCTAGCTATTTGATTCTTTTAGTTGCTATTGTAAATGGAATTTTTTTCTCAATTTCCTCCTCAGATTGCTCATTATTGGTCTACACAAATGATACTGATTTTTGTGCATCCTGCCACTTTACTGAACTCATTTATAAGCTCTAAAAGCTATTTTGTAGCTTTCTCAGGACTTTCTATATATAGGATCATGTCATCAGCAAATAGTTAAATCTTTACAATCTTGCTTTCCAATTTTAATGTATTTTATATCTTTTTCTTGCCTAAGTGCTCTAGCAAATACTTCTGAAACAATATTAAATAAGGGTGGTGACAGTGGGCATTCTTGTCTTGTTCCAGATCTTAGGGGAAATATTTTAGTATTTCACCATTGAATATAACATTAGCTGTGGGCTTTTCATATATGCCCTTTATCATGTTAAGGAAGTTTCCTTCTTTTCCTATCTTTTGAAATATTTTTCTCAGGAATGGGTGCAGTATTTTGTCAATTGCTTGTTCTGCATTGATAGAGATGTGTGATTTTTTTCTTTCAATCTCGTAATATGGTGTATTACATTGATTGACTTTCTTACGTTGAATCATCCTTGCATACCAGGGATGAAACCCATTTGGTTATGGTGTATAATTTGTTTGATGTGTTGCTGAATATGATTGTTGAGTATTTTCTTGAGTATTTTAGCATCTAGATTCATTAGAGTGATTGGTCTATAGAGTTCCTTTCTCATGGCATTTATGTGTGGCTTTCATATTAGGGTGAAGATGGCATCATAGAGAAAGTTAGGCAATGTTTCCTCCACTTCTAATTTTTAGAAGAGTTTAAGCAGGATTGGTGTTATTCTTTCCACAATCTTTGGTAGAATTCACCAATTAAGTCATCTGGTCCTGGGCTCTTCTTATTTGGGAGGTTTTTGATGACTAATTCAATCTCATTATTTGTGATTGATCTGTTGAGTTCATCAATTTCTTCTTTTGTCAATGTAGGCTGCTCGTGTGTTTCTAGGAATATCTCCATTTCATCTAAGTTATCCGTCTTGTCGGCATACAATTTTTCAAAGTATCCTCTTATGGTACTCTATTCTGTGGGGTCAGTTGTTATAACCCATTTTTTATTTCTTATTTCATGTATTTGCATCTTCTCTATTTTTTTCTTTGTCTGTCTAACTTAGGGCTTGTCAATTTTATCAGTCTTCACAAAGAAAGAGCTTTTGGTTTTGTTGATTGTTTCTCATGCTTTCTTATTTTCAATTTCATTTAACTCTCCTCTAATCTTTGCTATTTCCTTCTATCTGCTTGTTTTTGGATTAGTTTGTTGTTCTTTTTCTAATTCCTCCAGTTGTGCAGTTAGGTCTTTGATTTTAGCTCTTTCTTCTTTTAAATGTAGGCATTTATGGCTATAAATTTCACTCTCAGCACTGCTTTTGCTGCATTCCATAGATTTTGGTACTTTATGTTGTCATTTTCATTCGTTTCAAAGTAGTTACTGGTTTCTTTTGCAATTTACTCCTTAACCCACTGATGGTCTTAGAGAGTGTTGTTTAACTTCCATATCTTTGTGCCAAACCTGGTTCTCTGCCCCTTACTTATTTCCAGCTTCATTCTATTGTGGTCAGAGGAATTACTTTGTATAATTTCAAATTTCTGAATTTGTTGAAAGTTGTTCTTGGGCCTAGTCTGTGGTCTATCCTGGAGAATGATCCATGTGTGCTTGAGAAGAATGTAAGCTCTGCTGTATTTGGGTGTAATGTTCTGTATATATCTATTAGGTCTAGATCCTCTAATGTATTATTCAAGGCCTCTGTTTCATTATTGATCCTCTGTCAAGATATTCTGTCTAATGGTGATAATGGTGTATTAAAGTCCTCCACCATAGTTGTAGAGGAATCTATTTCTTCACTTAGTTTTTCCAACGTTTTCCTCATGTATTTCGAGGTACCCTTGTTAGGTGCATAAATATTTATGATTGCTCTTTCTTCTTGATATATTATTCCTTTTATTAATGTATAGTGGCCTTTTTGTCTCTTAAAATAGTTTTGCATAAAGGCTATTTTGGCCAAATACTTTTATAGCTACTCCTGCCCTTTTTTCATTATTGTTTGTATGTAAAATTGCTTTCCAACCATTCACTTTCAAACTCCTTGAATCCCTGGGTCAAAGGTGAGTTTCTTATAGATTGGAGAGTTAACCCATTAAAATTCAAAGTTATTACTTTTAAGTAATTACTTATATGAGCCATATTTTCTTTAGGTTTCTGTATGTTATATGTTGTTATTATTAATTTTTTATCTTTTCAGTTACTCTTACCAATAATTTTCTTTCCTACACTCTCTTGAAACACTCTCTCTCCTGTTTTTTTCTTTCAACCTGCAGAACTCCCTTCAGTATTTCTTCAAGGGCAAGTTTCTTGTTGACAAACTCTTAATCTAGGGACTGAGTAACACAGTAAACCCAGAGGTGGATGAGAATTTTGGTTGACAGTACAGATACAAGAGTGTCCTTTG
This sequence comes from Dasypus novemcinctus, assembly GCF_030445035.2. Lineage (NCBI taxonomy): Eukaryota > Metazoa > Chordata > Mammalia > Cingulata > Dasypodidae > Dasypus > Dasypus novemcinctus. Next base: position 39,364,965 of record NC_080683.1, on the reverse strand, counting down.
TGAGCTAGAGCAGTTATACACCACTCCTTCAGGGTGGTGGGAATGTGGAGAATGATGGGAAAAATACAACTGGAGTGATCTATGGACTGTGGTTAACTAATAATTTAATATTCATTCATCTCTGCCAAAGATGCACTGTGTTGATAAGGGGGCATATGGAAAAATTGTGCCAAATATTGCTATAGACCTGACAATAATCTGATGATATTATCTCATAATCTGTGACAAAATTTCCACCACAGTGTGGTATGTTGATAGAGGGGTTTGTATGGGAATTTTGCACATGTGCATGATTGCTTTGTAAGTTTACAAATTTTATTTTAAAATTACAATTTTAAAATAATAATAGGATAGGTTGGGGGAAAATATACCAAATGTAGGATAAGGACTATAGTTAGTTAGTAGTAAGGTTTTGATGATAGTCTTTTATAAGTTGTAACAAATGTCTCACAACAATGCAAGTGTTGGTGGAGGGTGATATATGGGACATCTGTATGATGCTATGCATATTTGCTTTGTAAGTTCACAACCTGTACTATAATTTATTGTTTATGTATATTTACATATAAATGATATAACAATAATAATAATAGGGTGGGTTAGGGGAAATATACCAAATATAAGATTTTGAGGATGTTCTTTAATCATTAGTTAAAAATATTTCACAGCAATGCAAGGTATTGGTAGGGTGGGGTATGATGTTATGTATGTTTGTTTTATAAGTTCACAAATATTACTATACACTTATTATTTATGTATATGTATGAATGATATATTTTGATAAATGAAAAAAATTTGATCATCAAATAGTATTTGCAACCTTACTATATGTTAGCTACTATGGAAGAAAAAGATGAATTAGAAATTGTCTAAGTTCTTAATGAGCTTTCAATCTACTCCTTGGGTGCACATCTAACTATAAAACAATAGAGTTCAGGTTTAAGGGTCATGGAGAAGTTTGAATGGATGTGAGAATTCAAATGGTAGAGTGATTATATGCACACTAGGTTCATGAGAAAGATATAAGTTAAAATAGTAGGAACATAATATCAAAATCCTCATAAAGTTATAAAAATTTTAAATCACAATTTCCCTGTATTGCCCATGTATTTCAAATGGAAACTTCATGTAAAGCAAAATAAATATTTATATGGTTTTTCTATGTTTATCTTTCCTACTAGACATACACAGAATACACAGAAATGGAATAAAAACTCCCTTAACCTATGGAGATTACAAACTGGGGGACTGATATGTTTCATGAACATTAAAGAGGTATTTTGGTGTATACATATCTCAACAATTGAAAATGTGATGTTGTGGAAAGGCAGGCATAGCACACATTACCCATGAGGCAGGCTAGAGAGAAGGAATTTGAGAAGATAAATGCATCTGGACTCTCAGCCTGCCATCCACATAAATCTGCAGAGTAGGGAAGAATCAGTTTCATTAATGATATGCCCTAACCACTAGCAATACCGTTCCAGCTTTTATGAGTGTATCTAGGTACCCAATGGAATAGTTCTGTTATATACTATAGTACTCTGCTACAGTGAATTGCTTATTTTGCATTAAGGTGCAATGATTTCTACACATTTGTGCTCACAGAGTTAATTGTGTTTTAGAAACAACTGTATTAGCAGTAGGTATTTCTTTGTTTCCCATGAAAATGCACAAATGGAGGTTTGTCTAATTCCTTTTAATGTGAACCCAATAGAAAGGGAACCATGTTACAGTAATTTCTTCCCAATTTCAGAATAGAAACTGTTAGACACTGATCTGATGATAAACTAACTGAATCATTGTGAGAGAACCTCTCTACTTGAAAGGTTTGGCAATGCAGTGGAAAACAGTGCTAAATGAACTAGCTGGCAACTCATTTAAACTAAGTCTCAAGTTGAGGAGAAGCATTTAGCACAAAATAGATTTTGAAAGGTCAGAGAATGAAAGGGCTTGATCAAATTTGCACTAAAAAGAAAATTAGGAGAAACAGTACCAGTTCAAAATGAAATCTGTATATGGCAATCTGATTATTCAGGAGTTGATTATACCATTTTATAATAGGCTGTTTGCTTCTTTTCTTGCTACTCCAGGATTATCCAGTTCACCACTTATTGGAATTTGGATGCAAGTATGAAAAAATATAGATAAGTAATAAATGGAAGATTGACTTGGTGGCACTTGCAGACTACCATGGGCCCCAAGCCTACCCAGAGGCAAGAGGAGTGACTATTGGAAAGAAAGGAAGTCATTTTTCCGCTGACTGTGGAAATAAACAGTGACCATATAGGTGTGTCATAATGGGTGGAGATTCACACAACAAACAAAAGAATATCAAATTCCCATCCTGGGGAGCTCTGCCACATTCTGTAATGGAGCGACAAGAATCCCCCAAGTACGGGGGCAATGACTAGTAAAGGAGGATGGTCCATTGATGGGTCCTTGGCATTGATACTTGTGAGCAATTACTCTTAAAATTAAAACTTAGCCTAGTATTATAGGGTGCCTAAGAGTTACCTCCTGAGAGCCCCTTGTTGCTCAAATGTGGCCTCTCTCTAAGCCAAACTCAGCATATAAATGCAATATCAATTGATTTTAAATATGGTAAAAATGTGTCCATAAAATTTAGTTCTAGTCAATGCAAAAACATAGAAAAAAACAAAATAGAATTAGAATAGAACTCAAATATAATAAAGCAAAATAGCATATAACACAAAGGAAAGTGTAATTCAAAGACAGGTTAAACCCTAAAGCTTCATAACATGTCTTTGTGTTACAGGATGTGTCAATGGTTCACAAGCATTGCACTGTATAATTGCTTAAATGGACTTGGACATTTATACAAGTTGTAACATATAAAACACATGGTCTACACTACAAATAGCCTTTTTATTTCCTGATGTACAGAGTAGTAAATTTACGTCATTTTTATTATATTCTATGTAAATTCTCACCAATCTGATAGACATGCCATCAGCCACAATCATTTGATGTATATTAAAATGTATATAATAAGGTTAAAGAAGGCATGCATTATGTAGAAAAATGTCCTGCAGTGAATTCTATTATGCAAGCCATTTTAATTTAAAATTGTAGAATTAATTTCATTTTTTAAAACATTTATCTATCTAGAATTCATAGTTTTTGAGAGGCAGTGTATTGATAATGATAGACTAGATTTGATATAGCAAAACTCACTAAATCTCATTGGCTGAATACAACTAAAGTTTATGTCAAACTCATGCTACATGTCTAATCCCAGTCAGCTGGAATTCTACCTAACAGAGACTTTCAGAGACTCAGGATGTTTAAGTTCCCAGTGCAATACATGGAACCTATGGTCTCCCTATGAGGTAGAGACAGAGGTTTCTTTGTGCTTCTTCTGTGACACATATTGCTATAGACCCAGATCACTGGTCTGAGCTAATATCCCTGCCTAACCCTGAGGTGCTGGGAAATGAAGTTGTTGCTATCTGTCCCTTGTTCTTTGTCTACATGTGTGATCCTGGAATAGCCATACAATTTCCTCTAAGAGGTCTGAGTAATAATGGAATGAACCTGGATGATTTTATGTCCTGATTCAGTGACCATGCAGCCTTAGACAATATATAAATGAATGGTCATGGCTGTGTTCTAATAAACCTTTATTTGCAAAAGGAGGCAATAAGCCAGATTTAGCTCTGACATAATTTTCCAATCATTGATCTAGACATTCAGAAAGGATTTAATAAATGAAAATTAAAATTTTGAGATGAGGGGAAATCCTTAAGTTTGGGGGATTTATTCACCCATCTGCATCTCCTGCCTTTTCTGTGTACAACTTAAAATAATGCTTTCTACCATAAAAGTGTTTTGGAAATATGGTTGATGAGTGTGGCAGTTTGATATTATGCAAGTATTCAAAAAAGAAATATAGATTATATTTGTAAACTGTTCTTTTCCTCTGGGCATGATAATCCTTTGATTGTATTAGATTCAGCTAAGATGTCTGATTAAACTATGTTAAGATTAGGGCTTTGATCCAATCCAACCACATCATTAGAGTGTGACTCAGTGTTGAGTCCCAGCCCCCTTGGGCTGATAAAACAGACTCCAACATGGAAATAAACACATGGAAGCAGATATGCAGAAAGAGAAAGTGTTCCATAGACACCACCCAGGGAAGAGAGATGAGTCTGATACTCTACAGCTGACCTTGTGGAGAGAACAGAGCAGCTGAGCCCAGAAAGAAACAGGCCCTGGAGAGAGAGACAAGCCTTATGCCAGCCTACAGCTGAGATCAGAAGAAGCTAGGACCACAGAGTCTTAAGAGGAAGAAGGAAGGCATAACCCTAGCAGACATCACCTGCCATTTTTCATCAACATGTGGCAACAGACTTTGGGTGAGAAAGTACCTCTTAGGGTATCTTTAGTTGGACTCTTTAGAACCTGGTAACTGTAAGGTTCTACCCCAAATAAAACCCAACAGATTTCTGGTACTTTGCATCAGCACCCCTTTGGCTGACTAATACAGTGATCAAGGATCCTTACAGTGTTAGTGAAAACATATGTAGTACAAGTTCAAAAATATAGACAGACTAAGATTATGGCAGAGGAGTGACTTTATCTAAAATTAAGAAGTTTAAATTGGGACTGAGTTGTGATATATACATGAGGTGAAATATATAATTCTAGAAAAATAATCTATCAAAGGAAGGAGTCCAGATATCTGAATAGATAGGTGGGTAGATGGTAATGACAATTTGATGGTTAATTTTATATATCACTTTGGCTAGGTCATGATGTCCAGTTGTTTGGTCAAGCAAGCACTGGCCTGATTGTTACTGTGAGAATATTTCATGAATTTATTTTTATTTTTTTGTCTTTATTTATTTTTTTAATATTACATTCAAAAAATATGAGGTCCCCATATACCCCCCACCCCCCTTATCCCCCTCCTCCCCCCATAGCAACAATCTCCTTCATAATCATGAGACATTCATTGCATTTGGTGACTACATCTCTGAGCACCGCTGCACCTCATGGTCAATGGTCCACATTATAGCCCACACTCTCCCTCAGTCCACCCAGTGGGCCATGGGAGGACATACAATGTCCAGTAACTGTCCCTGCAGCATCACCCAGGACAATTCCAAGTCCCAAAAACACCTCCACATCTCATCTCTTCCTCCCATTCCCCACACCCAGCAGCCACCATGGCCACTTTCTCCACATCAATGCCACATTTTCTTTGAATTCTAATCACAATAGTTCATGAATAGAATATCAGTAAGTCCACTCTAATCCATATGCTATTCCTCCATCCTGTGGACCTTGGAATGGTTGTGTCCACTCCACATCTATATCAAGAGGGAGCTTAGATTCCACATGGATGCTGGATGCAATCCTCCTGCTTTCAGTTATAGGCACTCTTCGCTCCATGGTGTGGTGGTTGACCTTCTTCAACTCCATGTTAGATGAATGGGGTAAGTCAAATAAACCAGAGTGTAGGAGCTGAAGTGTGTTGAGGCTCAGGGCCTGGCTATCATATGGTCAGTCCAGAGATTCAGATCCCCTAGGTATATATTAAACCCCACACCAACTACAGTTCTGGTAAAAGGAACAGGAGAGGCTTGTGAAAAAAGATCACATCTGAGTCCAGCTCCATCACTCAGAAACACAAACTCCATAGAAAGGCCAACTGACATGGCACTGAACTCCATCTGCCATGACCATAGGACCTGTGGGTCTCTGTAGCCTTCAGAAGAACCAATACCCAGGGTTGTATCTACTTTATCTGTCTCTGGGACTCTGCTTAGTTGTGCATAATGGCAACCATTCTGATAACCTCCCAGCTCTTTTTTGGAGACTCATAGCCATATAAACTCATTTGTCCTTTCATTTCCCCCTTGATTCAGATCAAAAAGTGTTTTTAACTCCTGGTATTATATGTAGACTGAGATATTCTGCTGGTTCGAGTTGACCCTTTTATTTAAGGTCATTTTCTAGTTACATCATCAGCTGGTACTTGGTAGAAATCCCTTGGCACCAGAGAGGCTCATCCCTGGGTTTCATGTCACACGCTGGGGGGAAGGCAACGCATTTATATGCTGAGCTTGGCTTTGAGACTGGCCACATTTGAGCAACATGGAGCCTCTCAGGAGGTAACTCTTAGGCACCCTGCAGCTCTAGGCCTTGTTCTTATTTCACGTGCAAAGGCTCACAAGCATAGTCATTAGTATCAAGGGCTCATTGTTGGACCTTCATTCTTTTTTGGTCTTTGCCATTGCAAATGGGGGATTGTTGCTGTTCTTTTAGGGACTGTGATAGAGCTCCCCTGGCAACTCAGCACTCCCTCAATTGTTGTTTTTACTTGTATCCACTATGAAAATATCCAAACATTTTTATGTACCCTGGATATATGCCTTGTAGAAGTCCCTGCCAACCATGTGTCCCCTGTCATTAACATCCCACACCAGTATTCCTCCGCTGCCATTGTTGAAACTCTCTGTGATCCAAAACTTCCTGAAAAGTGAAGCCCAATATATTGCCAGGTTCCGTTAATAGTAAAATGGAATATAGCAATGAGTTTAAAGGTTAAATATAGAATACTTATTAATTTGGAAAAATTATGGTAAAAGTAAATTGGGGTATCAGAAAATTTGTCTCCATCCTATCTGTTTCTTTTCTTTTTTCTAATTATTAAGCTTATCTTCACAAGAGTTTTAGATCACAGTAATTCATATATACAATATACAGTACTCCCACATATCCAACATAAAACCATTTCTCTTCCAAAGCAATAATCTTTTTACATATTCATACTATATTTACTGAAACTGATGTACAGATATTGAGACAATAGCTTTCAAATAAGGTAAAATTTGTGTTTACATTGTGGTTTATATTTTAGACTATACAATTTTCTAAATTTTTAGTTATCTTATGTTTTACATTATGATTTACATTTTAGCCTATCAGCCCCTATATATTTTTGGTGTAATTTAACATGTCTTATATCCATCCTTGTGTACTTTGTGAAACACTTCTATTGCCCTCACAGTTATGCTGGTTCTATCTATTCGATACCTCATTCCCCCTCCCCTTAGGGCCCACAGTGACAGTCAATCTTCATTGCTTGAAGGGCCATGTTCAGGAATACTTGCAACAGTGTTGAGGGCTTGACATGCTCAACTGCCCTAATGAACTGGGAGACACCATTTCTCTTAAGAGATACAGTTCCCTCTAATGGAATGGCATCAGTCCTCCCCAGGATGTGGGTATACCTTCACTCTCATTATATGGGCCTCTATCCTATGATATAACCCTCTCTGGCAAAATGAGCATTCACATATTCCCTAGGAGCCTGTCCTGCATCAGATTATCCCCTTTAAGCATCTTAAACAGATAACTTTTCTTATTATATTTTTGAAAAGTGTTTCTCAGCATTATACTCTCAACCAAATACCTGACAATCTCCTATGTCCGTGTGTTGCCCCACCCTCCCCCCAATTTCTTGGACAATATTACCCATCCTCCCATCCCTACCCCCCCTCGAGCACACAAAGCCCCACCCAAAGGTAACTCTATGCCCCCATTTTATCCCTTCCTTGTACAAATACTTACCTCCAGCTTCTCATAGATTTCACCCATGTAGGTGCCAGCTTACATCCTTCCTCGACCCCCCAATTTCCTGTAAGCCTATCATCCAGTCTCTAGCTCTCTGAGGCAGCTTGGTTTACTTATTCCCTATCATTGAGGTCATGTGGTATTTGTCCTTCAATGCCTGGGTTGTTTCACTCAACATAAGGTTCTCAAGATTCATCCATGTTACCACATGTATTTGTAGTGTATTTGTTCTTAAAGCTGAGTAGTAGTCCATGGTATGTATATACCACATTTTAATTATCCATTCATCTGTTGATGGACATTTGGATTGATTCCAACTTTTCACAATAGTGAACAATACTGCTATGAACATTGGTTTGCATATATTGGTTTGTGTCCTTGTTTTCAGTTCTATTGGGTATATACCCAGCAGTGGAATTGCTCGGTCATATGGCAAATCTATGGTTAGTTTTTTGAGAAACCACCAAACTGTCCTCTAGAATGGTTGGATCCTTCTGCATTCCCACCAGCAGTGGATGAGTGTTCCCATTCCTCCACATCCTCTCCAGCATTTGTATTCTTCTGTTTTTTTCATAGCTGCCAATCTTATGGGGGTAAGATGGTATCTCATTGTAATTTTGATTTGCATTTCCCAGATAGCTAGATATTTGGAGCATTTTTTCATGTGCTTTATAGCCATTTGTACTTCTTCTTTGGAGAAGTGTCCGTTTAAATCTTTTTCCCATTTTTTAAATGGGTTTTTATCTTTTTATTTTCAAGGTATAGGAGTTCTTTATATATGCAGGTTATAAGTCTCCTATCTGATATATGGTTACCGAATATTTTCTCCCATTGTGTAGGCTCTCTTTTCACTTTCTTGACAAACTCCTTTGAGGTGCAGAAGGCTTTAATTTTGAGGAGGTCCCATTTATCTATTTGTTTCTTTTGCTGCTCGTGCTTTTGGTGTGAAGTTCATGAAGCCATTTTCTATTACAAGGTCTTGTAGATGTTTCCCTACACTGTTTTCCAAAGTCTTTATGGTCTTGGCTCTTATATTTAGGTCTTTGAGTCATGTTGAGTTGATTTTTGTATGAGATGTGAGATGGCAATCCTCTTTCATTCTTTTACATATTGATATCCAGTTCTCCAGGCACCATTTGTTGAATAGGTCATTCTCTCCCAGTTGAGAGGGTTTGGTGGCTTTATCGAATATTATATGACTATATATATGAGGTTCTATATCAGAAATCTAAGTTCAGTTTCATTTGTATGTGTGTCTCTCCTTGTGCCAATACCATGCTGTTTTCATTACTGTAGCTTTGTAGTATGTTTTGAAGTCAGGTACTGTGATTCCTCCAATTTCGTTTTTCTTTTTCAATATGTCTTTGGCTATTTGGAGCCGCTTTCCTTTCCAAGTAAATTTCATAGCTAGTTTTTCTAGTTCCTTAAAGAATGCTGTGTTGATTTTTATTGGGATTGCATTGAATGTGTAGATCAGTTTTGGTAGGATAGACATCTTAATAATATTTAGTCTTCCTATCCGTGAACAAGGAATATTCTTCCATTTATTTAGGTCTTCTTTGATTTCCTTGAACAGTCTTGTGTAGTTCTCTGTGTATAAGTGTTTTACATCTTTAGTTAAATTTATTACCTAGGCATTTGATTTTTTTATTTACTATTGTAAATGGTATTTGTTTCTTGATTTCCTCCTGAGCTTGCTCATTATTGGTGTACACAAATGCTACTGACTTTTGTGCATTGATCTTATAACCTGCGACTTTACTAAACTCATTTATGAGTTCTAGAAGCTTTGTTGTAGACCTCTCAGGGTTTTCTATGTATAGGATCATGTCATCTGCAAATAATGAGATTTTGGCTTCTTCTTTTCCAATTTGAATGCCTTTTATATCTGGCTCTTGCCTCAGTGCTCAAGCAAGTACTTCTAAGACAATTTAAATAGATGGGGTGAGAGTGGGCATCCTTGTCTTATTCCTGATCTTAGAGGGAAGGATTTTAGGATTTCACCATTGTAAATGATGTTGGCTGTGGGTTTTTCATATATACTCTTTATCATGTTCCAAAAATTTCCTTGTTTTCCAATCTTTTGCATTGTTTTTATCAAGAAAGGGTGCTGTATTTTGTCAAATGCTTTTTCTGCAACTATAGATATAATCATGTGATATTTTTTCCTTCAATCTGTTTATATGGAGTATTGCATTGATTGATTTTCTTATGTTGAACCATCCTTGCATACCTGGAATGATTCCCACTTGGTCATGATGTATAATTCATTTAATGTGTTGTTGAACACGGTTAGCAAGTATTTTGTTGAGGATTTTTGTGTCTAGGTTCATTAAAGAAATTGGTCTGTAATTTTCCTTTCTTGTGGTGTCTTTGTTTGGCTTTGATACTAGGGTAATGTTGGCATCATAGAATGAGTTAGGTAATGTTCCTTCTGTTTTGATTTTTTGGAAGAGTTTCAGCAGGATTGGTGTTAGTTCTTTCCAGAATATTTTGTAGAATTCACCTGTGAAGCCATCTGGCCCTGGGCTCTTTATATTTGGGAGGTTTTTAATGACTGATTCTATCTCTTTACTTGTGATTGGTTTGTTGAGATCATCAATTTCTTCTTTCATCAATATAGGCTGCTTATGTGTTTCTAGGAATTTGTCCATTTCCTCTGAATTGTCATTTTTGTTGGTATATAGTTTTTCAAAGTATCCTCTTAAGATAGTCTTTATTTCTGTGGGGTCAGTGGTGATATCTCCTTTCTCCTTTCTTATTTTGTGTATTTGCATCTTCTCCCTTTTTTTTTTCTTTGTTAGTCTAGCTAATGGTTTGTCAATTTTATTGATCTTCTCAAAGAACCAGCTCTTGGTTTTGATTATCTTTTCAAGTGCTTTCTTATTTTGTATTTCATTTAGTTCTGCTCTCATCTTTGTTATTTCTTTCTTTCTTCTTCCTGCGGGGTTACTTTGTTGTTTTTTTACTAATTCCTCCAAATGTGCAGTTAGTTCTTCAATTTTTGCTCTTTCTTCTTTTGGATGTATGAATTTATGGCTATAAATTTCCCTCTCAGTACTGCTTTTGCTGCATCCTATAAGTTTTGGTATGCTGTGTTATCATTTTCATTAGTTTCAAGGTAGTTATTAATTTCTTTTGAGATTTCCTCTTTGACCACCTGTTTTTCTAAGAGTGTGCTGTTTAATTTCTATATCTTGGTGTGAAATCTGGCCCTCCAGCCCTTGCAGATTTCTAGCTTCACTCCACTGTGGTCGGAGATATTATTTTGTATGATTTTGATCTTTCTGAATTCATTGAACCTTTCTTTGTGGCCTAGCATATGGTCTATCTTGGAGAATGATCCATGTGCACTTGAGAAAAATGTATATAATGACCTGTAAATGTCTATTGGATCCAGCTCCTTTAATATACTGTTCAAAGTTTTTGTTTCTTTAGTGATTCTCTTTTGAGATGTTCTGTCCAAAAATGATAGTGGTGTACTATAATCTCCCACCATAATTGTAGAGGCATCTATTCTTTCACTTATTTTTCCAGTGTTTGCCTCATGTATTTGGAGGCACCCTTGTTAGGAGCATAAATATTTATGATTGTTCGTTCTTCTTGAGAGATTGTCCCTTTCACTAATATGTAGTATCCTTCTTTGTCTCTCACAATTGTTTCATATTTAAAGTCTATTTTGCCTGATATTAATATAGCTACTCCTGCCTTTTTTTGGTTATTGTTTGCTTGTAAGAATTTTTTCCAACCATTCACTTTCAACCTCCATGCATCCCTGGGTCTAAGATGTGTTTCTTGTAGACAGCATATAGATGGGTCATATATCCTTATCCAATTTCCCAGTCTGAATCTTTTGATAGGTGAGTTTAATCCATTGACATTCAGTGTTATTACTTTCAAGGAATTATTTGTTAGCCATATTTTGATTGGACTTGTGTTTGTCATATTTTGTTTCATTTTTTCCTTCTCTTTTTGTCTTTTATGTTGCTCTTACACTCTCCTCCAACTCTGCCTCTCCTGTTTTTTCCTTTCTTCCTGCAGAACTCCCTTTAGTATTTCTTGAAGGGCAGGGTTCTTGTTGGCATACTCTTTCAATTTCTGTTTATCTGTGAATATTTTGAACTCTCCATCATTTTTGAATGCTAGTTTAGCTGGGTAGAGTATTCTTGGTTGGAATTTTTTTTCTTTTAGTACCTTGACTATATCATACCACTGCCTTCTTGCCTCCATGGTTTCAGATGAGAAATCCGCTCTTTATGTTATGGAGCCTCCCTTGTAGGTGATGGTTTTCTTTTAGAATTTTCTCTTTGTCTTGAGCACTGGATAATTTTAAAAGTATATGTCTTGGGGTGAGCCTGTTGAGATTTATGGTGTTTGGGGTGCATTGTGCTTCCTGGACATGTACATCCATCTCTCTCAGTAGATTTGGGGAAATTTCAGCCATTATTTCCTCCAACACCCTTTCTGTCCCCTTTCTCTTCTCTTCTCCTGCTGGGATGCCTATAATACGTATGTTTGTGTGTTTTGCATTTTCATTCAGGTACCTAAGTCCTAGCTGGATTTTTTCTTTTTATCGATCAGTTCTACTATCTGTTTTATTTCAGATGTACTGTCTTCCATGTCACTAATTCTCTCCTCTGCCTCTTCTTATCTGCTGCTATTTGCTGAGATGTGTTTTTGATTTCTTAAACTGTGGTGTCCATCCCCATATTTTCTGTTATCTTTTTATGTATGTCTGCAATTTCCACTCCAAGTGTTTTCTTCATATTGTTAATCTCTTCCTTTACTTCACTAAGTTCATTTCTCTAGTATATGTTTTGAGATCTTTAATTACTTGTCCAATGTTCTGCTCCCCTTCTTGGTTCTTAGTTTGTTTATTGGATTCAGCCATGTTTTCCTGATTATTGGCTTGGTTTGTAGTTTTTTGTTGCTGTCTGGTCATCATTTTATCTTGACGGGCTTAATCAGTTCCTTAGCATCTTTGTCTAGTCTTGGGGATTAATTAGTTTTTCTTCTTGCATAATTTTTATGTCTTCTCTTTGTTCTTCTTACTCTATTTTCTTGTTGCTGGCTAAATTCACTTTGAAGGAAAATATTAGGGCCAGGGAAAGCAAAATGAGTAAGAAAAGAAAATGTGTAAAGTAGTATTGGTAATAAATGTTAACAGAGCAACAATCTGAGATCTGGGAGAATGGATTATAGACTCAGGTAAGTTGTGTAGAGTTATAGCAGTAAGTAGAGTACCTATAATGAGATTGTCAACTGAATATGGGGAGGAATATAGTATGAATTAAAAAGCCTGTGTTTTCATGAAAGAGAGAAAGAGAAAAGAAAGACAATAATATCAAGAGTGGATAAAAGACAGAAAACAGAACAAAGGTATTAGAAATTAAAAGTCAGACAATTTGGGGGCCAAAGAAAGGGAGGTGGAATATGCGAGACAGTAGATAATGGAGGATAGCAAGATGTGGGGGAAAGGGGATAGTGTAGGTGGCCAAAATCAATTCACACGGAAAAGAGGAATTGGAGGATAAGGAAACACAGCAAATGTGAAGCATTCCGTGCAGCACCTATTATATAAATAAAATAAAATAAAATAAGAAGAAAAAGATAGAAGAAAAAAAGGTAGTGGGCAAAAAAAAAAAAAAAAAAAAAAAAAGGGAGGGAAACAAGCAAGAAAAAGAAAAGAAGAAAAAAAACTAAATAAACAAAAAAGGACCTTGGGGTATAAAATGTGAGAAAGACCAGGAAATAATGCAATATTAGCAACCAAGATGAAAAAAGAAAAAAAAAACCACACAAATGCCAAGGGCTAGGACAATCAAGGACCTCAGATGGACCTCAGGGCACAGTGGATTCAGGGATGGGAAGTCTGTGATACTGCAGACTCAAGGCATGTGAGTCTCTGGAGCGTGGGCCACTAGGGTTTAGGGGACACAGACCTGGGAACCACTCATCTGGTGCCCTGCAAGCCCCTGAAACAGCCTGCTGAGGGTGCCGCTGCACTACAAAGAGTTCAGGGACTGCCGCGTCCTGGCTGCCAGCCCTAGGGGGAGGGGCTGCAGCCAGAACCTCTGACCTCTGAGTCAAAAACCCAAAATTCCACCTCTTGCAAGAATCTCTTCCATCACTGCCTCACCAAATCGACTTCCAGACACCTCCTGCCCTGCAAGCCCCTGAAACAGCCTGCTCAGGGTTTGGGAACTCCCCAGCGCAGCAAGCCTCCAGGAATCACCACCGCCAGGCTGCCAGCCCCAGGGGGAAGGGTCCCGTGCTCAACTCCAACCTCCATGAAAGAGACCCAAAATTCTACCTCTTACACAAATCTCCTCTGTCACCATTCCACCAAATCAACGTACAGACACCTCCTGCCCTTCAAATACTTGAAACAGCCCGGTCCACCAGGACTCCAACCCTACTCAGCTGCTTCTTTGCAGGAGAGACTATAAGGTGCACTCACTCAGATGCCATCTTGCCCTGCCTCCTATTTCATGAATTTAAATCCTTGCTGATTAAATCTACAGTCAACAAAAGAGATTCCCTACAGCAATAAAAGGAATCCTCTCATTCAATCAGTTGGAATCTCTATTAGTCAGCCAAAGGGGAACTGATGCAAAATGCCAGAAATTGGTTGGTTTTTATAAAGAATATTTATTTAGAGTAGGAGCTTACAGATACCAGGCCATAAAGTATAAACTACTTCCCTCACCAAAGTCTATTTTCATGTGTTGTAGCAAGATGGCTGCTGATGTGTGTGAGGGTTCAGTCTTCCTGTGTTCTTTCCTTCCAGGGTCTTCCTTCTCTCCAGTTTCAGGGTTCCTCTCTTCCCAAGTCTTGCTTCTCTTTCCTCTGTGAGCTTACTTCCTAGGGGTTCCAGCTTAAGGCTTCAGCATCAAATGCCAACATCAAAACTCCAATATCAAAACCCCTCAACTCTGTCCTTTGCCATGCCTTTTATTTGTGAGTTCATACTCATTGGTGGGTGGGGACTCAATGACTTAATGACATGGCCCAATCAAAGTCCTAATCATAACTCAATCACTCCCAGTAATAGACCAGATTGGAAACATAATCCAATATCTATTTTTTAATTTCTTAACCACATCAAACCACTACAGAATCCTTAAAGGGAAAATCTAATGATTTCAGCTGTGAAAGAGAAGAGTTCTATCTCCCCTATAGCCAGCCAGCTTTTTGTGGGGAATTCATCATTATTTTCATTGGAATTTCCAACTTTTAGCTTCATTGGAATTCCCAACTGGCTTCTCCTGGAGAATTTAAATATACCGTAGAGTTTCCAATTTGCAGCTTACTCTGTGGAATTCGGATTTGTCAATCCGCATGGTCATGTTAGCCAATTCCTATAATAAATTGCTTAATATATACATATATACATCTTGTAAGTTCTGTTTCTCTGAAGAACCGTGACTAATACAGATATTAGTTCATTCCAAGAGCTGGATTCTACAGGTGGGCAGATGTTCTCTGCTTCTCTGTATCACTAAACCATGAGAATTGAAAAAGTATTCTTTGTTTTGTCTAACAAAACAAATAATAACAATCTATTTATTTTTTTAATATAATATTCTATGGATTTCTAAAAAATAAGCAGAGTCTGGCGGCAGACTTGGCCCAGTGGTTAGGGCGTCCGTCTATCTTATGGGAAGTCTGCGGTTCAAATCCTGGGCTTCCTTGACCTGTGTGGAGCTGGCCCACTCGCAGTGCTGATGCATGCAAGGAGTGCCCTGCCATACTGGGGTGTCCCCCGCATAGGGGAGCCCCACGTGCAAGGAGTGTGCCCTGTAAGGAGAGCCGCCCAGTGCTAAAAAAGAAAGTTCAGCCTGCCCAAGAATAGCACCACACACACGGAGAACTGACATAACAAGATGACGCAACAAAGAAACACAGATTCCTGTGCCGCTGACAACAGAAGCAGACAAAGAAGACACAGCAAATAGGCACAAAGAACAGACAACCGGGGTGGGGCGGGGGGGGGTGGGGAGATAAATACATACATACATACATACATACATACATACATAAATAAATAAATCTTAAAAAAAAAAAAGAAGCAGAGACTGGTGATCTGATTTTGCAAAAGTTAGAGGGAATGAATCAACTAATATACAAATCATTAATACCCACTAAGGATATATAATTGACATAGAATTTTTACATGTAGGATTTTAATTATTTGTATACATATAAGAAGTTATATTAATCAGAAATTAAAATTTCTTGTGGAAAACACAAAGCTTGTGATACCTATGTTTTCTATATTGGATTCACTTCCCCATATTAATGTTCAGATTATAGAGAATGAACTTTATTTTTGGTACCCATTTGCTATGGTTTTTAAAAAAATCCTTCAGTTTGCCTAGGATAAAAATGAGGCTTATAGAAAATAAGTAATATACCTAAGGTCTGACACACTTTAAATGACAGAAATACAGTACTTGAAAAAATATTTATTCCTAACTATTTTACTAGGTTCCTTCATTTATATTCTGGTAAAAATAAGAATCTAATGTGTGTTATGTCTTAATAAATAGATTGAAAGTATAGCACAACAAAATTATGAGGGTGCTGATCAATGAAGGACATAAACTATTAAGTCACAGCAACTTTTCCCCACCAGATAGTAGTCTTTGTTAACAGAGTATCACAGGACATTCCAGAGGTTCTACAACATATCATCTACAATGTCCACTATACAATCAAAAAGTAGTAAGTATATGAAGATAAAGGAAAATATGACATGTAAACAAGGGAAAGAACTGTTTTTAGAAACAACCCTGAAATGATTGAGATTTTGGAAATATCAAAGTAGGATTTAAGAATTCTCCTAAATATATGTTCTTAGACATGGAAGATGATGTGATTAAAATTAATGAACAAATGGGGAGTATCACTGTAAAAATACAAACTATAAAAAAGAACATAATGAAAATTATAAAACATAAATGTGAATTATCTGAAATGTGAACTTTGCTGAGTGACTTTACAACAAATTGCAGTTAGTAGAAGATTCAGAGAACTTGAACACTGCTCAGAAATAATCAAACCTAAAGAATGCAGACAATTTTGAAAAAAACATGAACAATGCATTTGTGATGTGTGAGATGATATAAGGTAACATAAATATGTGTAAATGAAGTCCAGAATGAGAAGAGAGGAACGGGGCATCATTTTTTGAAAAGCAATGGTCAAATGTTACTAATGAAAGATATTAGTACACAGGTTTGAGAAACTTAGTCGAACCCAAGCAGGATAAATACAAAGTAAAACAAAACTAGGCATGCCATGGTCAAGCTAATGAAAACCAAGAAAAACTAGAAAATCATGAAAATCATCAGAGAAAAGAGACACATTACATAAAGCCAGGTGTTCTTAACAAGAGGTCCATGAGCATGACTTGAAATTAAAAAAAAAAAATTCTTGTGGGGACGTGTTGGTGCAGGTGTGATATATTTATTGAACAATACACAGTATAGTGTGGACTTAGAAAGTAGTCTGTGGTTTTCACCTGACTGGCAAAGAGTTCTGTGAAACAAAAACGTTAAGAACCCCTGACATAAAGGGAAACATTAATACAGAGGGTGGATAATTAAATATTAGAAAATAATGGAGGCCAGAAGAAAAGTGTAACAGAAGTTTGAAATGCTGAAAAAGAACATCATCTCAGCATTCTTTATCCAGCATAAAAATAAAGATAAAATAAGATATTTTTAGATAAATAAAAAGAAACTAATTCAGTACCAGTAGACTTGCTATAAGAAACACTAAAAACACTATTCAGTCTAATGTAAAATGCCAACAGATGAAAATTAAGACATACAGGAGGAAATAAGAGGTACACTGAAATGAAAATATAAGAGTAAATATAAAATCTGGGCTGTTTAGTTTTTGTTTCTTTAAATGCTATTTGATTATTTTTTTAACTTATTTTTTTTAAGATTTTTTATTTTATTTTTATTTATTTCTCTCCCCTTCCTGCCCAGTTGTCTGCTCTCTGTGTCCATTCGCAGTGTGTTCTATGACCACCTTTATCCTTATCAGCAGCACCGGGAATCTGTGTTTCTTTTTGGTGCATCATCTTGTTGTGTCAGCTTTCCGTGTGTGCATTACCATTCCTGGGCAGGCTGCACTTCCTTTCACGCTGGGCAGCTCTCCTTACGAGGCCCACTCCTTGCACATGGGATTCCCCTATGCAGGGACACCCCCACGTGGCACAGCACTCCTCGCGCGCATCAGCACTGCACATGGGCCAGCTCCACATGAGTCAAGGAGGCCCAGGGTTTGAACCGCAGATCTCCCATGTGGTAGACAGAGGCCCTGTCCATTGGGCCAAGTCTGCTTCCCTATTTGACTATTTAAAATAGAAGTTACAACATGTTATTGTATTCATATAGATGACAGCAAACACACATAGTAGATACAGATAAAAGAAACTTGATTTTGTATAATATCTATACTTTATTTAAAATGGCACAATTTGACTCTAAGTAGACTGTGATAAATTAAGGACACATAATTCCTACCAATTTAAGATAATGCTAAGAGTTATATATAGCTAAAACAAAATAGAAGACTTAAAGTAAAATATTAAAGTTTTTTTTAATGCCAAAAAAGGCAGGGGAGGTGGATTAGGGGAGTAAAAATCAGAGAAAACAGAGAACTGAAAACAGAATGGCATACTTAAATCTAACCATATCAATACTTACAGTGATAGTAATCTAAGCACTCCAAACAAATGTGAGCTTATCAGATAAGATAAAAAAGCAAGGCTTAAGTATAAGAGTCCTACTTCAAATATAAAAATGCAAACAGATGGAAAATAACATGATGGAAATGGATATATCATATATATTTTGGGCTCTGGAATATTTCCATAGATTAAGAGGAAGAGTTCATAATGATAGATGTGTCAAATCAACAGGAAGAGGTCAAATCATAAATCTTGAGCTTCAAAATAGATGAAGCAAGAACTACCAACCAAAAAAAGAAATTGTCAAATCCAAAATATTGTTGGAGATTTCAATAAACTTACTTTATAAGGAAGGAATAGGAATAGAGAAAATCTTAAAGGTATAGAACTTTTGGACAATAACATCAGCCACTTGTACACAACTGACAATTATAGAAAATTACACTCAATATCTGCAGATTGTTCTTTCCTTTCAAGTGCACACAGATCTTTTACCAACATAGAATATAGTGCTATAAAATGTCCTCATACATTTTAAAAGATTGAAATATAATAAAGGATGCTTTCTGACCATGAAATATGATTAATTAATAAATATTTCCAATGCACTGTCTTCCACATCACTAATTCTGTGGGAAGGGTGGCCATGGTGGCTGCTGGGTGCAGGGAATGGGAGGAAGAGATGAGATGGGGAGGCGTTTTCAGGACGTGGAGTTGTCCTGCGTGGTGCTTCACGGACAATTATGGGACATTGTGGATCCTCCCAGGGCCCATTGGATGGAGCGTGGGAGAGTGTGGGTATGATGTGGACCGTTGACTATGGGGTGCAGTGATGCTCAGAGATGTGCTTGCCAGGTACAGTGGATGCGACGTGATGGTGGGAGAGAGTGTTGCTGTGGGGGGAGTGGGGGGTGGGGGCGGTGGGGTTGAATGGGACCTCATATTTTTTGAATGTAATATTTTTTAAAAAAATAAATAAATATACCTACTTGAATGAGGAAAAAAAAAAATAAGGAGGGAAGTGGACTTGGCCCAGTGGATAGGGCATCCGTGTACCACATGGGAAGTCTGCGGTTCAAACCCCAGGCCTCCTCGACCTGTTTGGAGCTGACCCATGTGCAGTGCTGATGCGTGCAAGGAGTGCCATGCCACGCAGGGGTGTCCCCACATAGGGGAGCCCCATGCACCAAGGAGTGCACCCTGTAAGGAGAGCTGCCCAGTGTGAAAGAGAGTGCAGCCTGCCTAGGAACAGCACTGCACACATGGAGAGCTGACACAACAAGATGACACAGCAAAAAGAAACCCAGATTCCCAGTGCCTCTGACAACAACAGAAGCGAACAAAGAAGATGCAACAAATATACACAGAGAACAGACAACTGGGGTTTGGGGGGAAGGGGACAGAAATCAATCAATAAATAAAATCTTTAAAAAAGTGGACACAGAGAACTGACAACCGGGGTGGGAGGAGGGGAGAGAAATAAATAAATCTTTTAAAATATGTATAAAATAATTACATTAAGGAGAAGAATTCTACATGGACTGAGATACTTTTACACTCTGATATGTATAAAAACATAAAAATAAATGTAATGTAAAAATAAAAAAATTAAAAATAATTAATAAAGATATCTAGAAAATATTTAGAAAATTAGTACCACAATTTTAATGAGTGTCAATCAAAGAGTCATTGTAGGGGAAATTTGACCATATTTTAAATGAATAAAGAACATATAGCATCAAAATTTACAGGATAAAAAAAGCAGTGCCTAGAGTGATATCCCCACTTTAAATACTTATACTAAAAAAGAAGAAAGATTTCAAAACAGTGATACGAGTTTTCACTTTATGAAGCTATAATGATAAATCAACTCCCAAAGTAAAGGTCGGCAATTCTCATCAATAGATACACAATAATTTTAAACAAAATATTAGCAATTTGAACCCAGCAATAGATTTAAAAAGCCAAATGGATTTTATCACAGGTATGGAGTGTAAGTTGAAATTCAGCTATCAATGTAATATAGCCTAATAAAGAATAAATGAGAAAAATTTAAGATGATCACACTTCCTAAGTTTCTGTATTTCTTTCAATTTTTCTCTTGGAATATGATTTGTGGATAATTTGTTTTGCTGAATTTCTAGAGCTGCCCTGTGCCATGGAAGTGGCTGGTTACAAGCTATTAAAATTTTAATTAATTGGATGAAATAAAATTTAAAATTAAGTTTCTCAGTTGCATTGGCCATATTTCAAGTGCTCAAGAGTCACATGCAGCCAGTAGCTATTGTGTTAGAAGAGATACAAGGTTGGTGGATGTATGGGAGTGCTGTATATTATATATATGCATTGCTGTGGTCTAGGACTCCTGTGAAGAGAAGCTGAATAATTAGGGGGGGGGGGAAAGATAGGATGTAGAATTTTTTCAAGTCAACATTCTTTATCTAAGTTCTTTATCTAACTTTATCCAAGTTCTTTATCTAACCTTTAAATCCATCGCTATATGCCATTCCCTAGTAAGGGACCATGACATTATATTGGGCTTCAAATTTCGGGGAGTTCTGGATCACAGAGTGTTTCAACAATGGCAATGGAAGGATACTGGTATGGGATACCAATGACAGGTAATATATGGCTGACAGGGAACTGTACAGAACATATGTCCAGGGTGCATGGTAATGTTTGGATATACTCATAGTGGCAACAATTAAAAACCACAGCAGGGGGGGTACTGGGTTCCTGGCCAATGGTGTTCTGTCGTGGTCCCTAGGGGAGCAGCGATAGTCTCCCAGGTACAGCGGCGGGGACCGGGAGGGAGTGAGGGTTCAACAGTGAGCCCCTGATGCTAATGACTATGCTTGTGAGCTGATAAGCCTAAAATAAGAACAAGGCCTAGAGCAACATTGTGCCTGGGAATTTCCTTCTGTCAGCCTTCATGTTACTCAAATGTGGCCAGTCTCGAAGCCAAACTCAGCATGTAAATCCAATGCCTTCCCCCCAGCGTGGGACATGACACCCGGGGATGAGCCTCCCTGGCACCAAGGGACCACTATCAACTACCAACTGATGATGCAACTGGAAAATGACCTTATACGGAAGGTTCAATGTGGATCAGCAGAATATCCCTGTCTACATAAAATAACATGACTTTAAAATGCTGTTTGACCTAAAGTAAGGGGGAAATGGAAAAGAGAAATGAGTTTATATGGCTATGAGTTTCTAAAAAAGAGTCTGGAGGCTGGCAGAAGGATTGCCCTCATGCACAACTGAGCAGAGTCAGAGAGACAGATAAAGCAGATACAACCCCCAGATATCGGTTCCTTCGAGGGCTAAAGAGACCCATGGGAGTTATGGTCATGGCCGATGGGGTTAACTACCAGGTCAGATGGCCCCTTTTTGGAACTGGTGTTTATGTGTGATGAATCTGGACTCAGATGGGATCTTCCTTCATAAGACTTTCATGCTAAGGTGATGGAGGTGCAGTTAATGTTGGGGTTTAAGATATATTTAGCGGATTTGAATCTCTGGACTGACAATGTGATAGCCAGGTCCTGAGCCTCAACAGACTCCAGCACCTACAATATGATTTATTGGACTTATCACACTCAGCTAAGATGGAGTTGAAGAAGGACAACCACCACACCATGGAGCCTAGAGTGATTACAACTGAAAGTGGGAGGATTGCATCCAACATCCATGTGGAATCTGAGCCTCCTCTTGTCATAGAGGTGCAATGGACACAACCAATCCAATGTCCACATAGAAGAGGTGGCATTGGATTGGGAAAAGTGGACATGGTGGATGATGAGTATGGGGAAAGGCAGGAAGAGATGAGAGGTGGAGGAGTCTTTGGGACATGGAGCTGCCCTGGATGGTGCTTCAGAGGCAATCACCGGACATTGTAAATCCTCACAGGGCCCACTGGATGGAATGGAGGAGAGTATGGGCCATGATGTGGACCATTGACTATGAGGTGCAGAGGTGACCAAAGATGTACTTACCAAATCCAATGGATGTTTCATGATGATGGGAACGAGTGTTGCTGGGGGGGGGGGGGGGGGGGGAGAGGTGGGGTGGGGGGGTGGGGTTGAATGGGACCTCACATATATATTTTTAATGTAATATTATTACAAAATCAATAAAAAAAAAAAAGAAGAGATACAAGGATATTTCCACCAGTGCAAAAAATTCTATTGGACAGTACTATTCTGAAAAATTAGTTCTATATATAAGATTAAAATACTTAGTAGGATTCTGTGGCAGATTGAAATTATTTTATGAATCTCAAAAGGAGAAAAATTATATTTGTAAACTAAGCTGTTCCTCTTGGTGTGATACCCTTTGATTGTATTAAATTCAGTTGAGGGGCCTTTGATTAGATTACCTGTTAAGATTATTTTCCGGACTTTTTGATTGACTACCTCAGTAAGGAATGACTCAGCTTGAGTCTTTGCCACCTTGCTGGGTCTGATATAAAAAGACTCTCACAAAACAGGCACACAAGAAGAGAGAGCCCTGTCATTTTTGAACCTGCCCCATGACAGAAAGGAGAAAGCACAAACACCTAAGGCCCTGGGGAGAGGTGAGCCATTTTACCTGATAGCTTACAGTTGAAATCGGAAAGAGAGCAGAACTGCTAAGACTCACATAGAAGGCCCATAAAGAAACAAGCTCTATGCCAGGAGATAGAAAGCCCTAAGAGACAAGTCCAATACTTACTTGCAGCTGAAATTAGGAAGAAAGCAGAGCAGCTGAGCCTGAGATAGGAAGCACAGAGGGGAAGGGTGAAATCTTGCCAAGATAGGTGGCCATCTTGCTTTGCCACATGGCAACATGCTAGGATCAATAATAGCTGACTTCGGTAAGTAAGCATCTCTGCTGATGCCTTGATTTGACCTTGGAACTGTAAGCTTCAACAGATTTCTGGTACTTTGCATCAGCAGTCCTTTGGTAGACTAATACAAAATTTCAGGCCATGATGAAATTATTAAACAACCATAATGTCAACTCAAGCCCTTTTTTCCCCAGAAAATACCTTCATATATTCCTTTACTGAATGGCCATAATCATTCTATTTGAAGATTTACTATGCTTTTTCTCAAACTTGGGTGCAGGTTAGAGTGACATGGAGAAATTTTAAAAAATTATGCCACTAAGTGGTTTACCAGTGGAGGCTTACCTGGCATAGGACCCAGGCATTTTTATTTCTAAAAAGCTCTCCAAGTCACTATCAAGTGCAGTCAGGTTTGAAAACCATTGTTAGAAATGTGTACATTCTAGTTTCCACCTCATACCTCCAGATTCAGAAATCTGAGGGTGGGACTCCTGCAATCTGTTTTAACAAGCCTTCCAGGTGATTCTGACATGCATTAAATCTTGAGTATCTTTGCTTTTATGTTTTCCTTTCAATCTGAAAACACATATTTTTTTACTCTCTTCAACATTTACACCTGACTTTGAGAAAGCACTGTCTCTACTTGCCCATGAAATCTCCTTTATCTTTCTTAATCACCTCTCTGACCTACCTCCAGAATCTTATATTTTTTAAGAGCTCTATTAATATGTATTTCTTTTTTCTATTCATATTAGTTGGATATTTTTCTTAATTTTATATATACATGGTTACTATATTGAAAATAAGTGGTAAAGGGAATTTTAAGGAAGAAAATATATATTAAATCAAACTATATAACCTAGAAGAAAACACTAACACCCACTGGCAAGTACTTTCATAGAACTAACAATGCATAAACAAAGCTCTATATCATGGGTTAAAGAAATGGTACCATATTACACACTCAATTTTTTTAATCTTAGAGATTTTTCCAATTTCTTGTAAAGTCCTTTTATTTTATTATTATTTGTTACTTTTTGCTTACTTTTGTCTCCTTAAAAATCCCATATTATCTTACCTTAAGCATGTTTATCCTTAAGGGGGCATAAGGAATTAATATATCAATATACCAATATTGATCTGGTATAAATGTATGGAATAATTTTTTCTGTGTTCATTATGCATACAAATAAATACATGCAAAATACATATGCATATATTTTGTTTTAAAAATAGTATTATATACACATCCCTAGATTGAATATTTTATCATTGAAAACCCCTTAAAGTAAAATGGTATAGTTTTAAAACTCATTTTTTTTCATTGCTGCTACATAATATACCATATTACAGAGCTATTTCAGATATTTTCAAACTTAATAAACATTCAGATGGCTTCAAGAATTTTCCTGTAAAAACAAGGAGCTATAATACATAGTGTGTTACTAAAATCCTTACAAATTGGTGTCTTTTTCTATAGGATATATTATCCAACCAGGGAATGCTGAATGAAATGTTTAGGCACTTCAATATGAAAAGATTCTATCAGTTGCCTTTTCCTGTAGGCTGAAAAATAGGGCTATATTAGGAACAATGATAAATGCATATCTTTTTACTTCATCCTTAATAGCATTGAGAATATTCAACTTTTGCATTTTTGATCATGTGATGGATAAGAAGTGATACATCATAATTACTTTAATTTTATTTTCTGAACTCCTAAAAAGATTGAGCATAATTTCACTGATGGCTAAAACTCTCTTCTCTTAAAATACCTACTCAAGTTATTTTCTTATTTTTTATATTTTTACCTTATCAGTTTTTAGAAGTTTTGTATTTATTTTAGATTATACAACATTGTAATTTATTTCCAGCGTATTTCAATTTATATTTTATTTTGTTTTCTATGCTATTTTGTCATAGTTTTATTTTTAAAGTTGGCTATGACTTCTCTCAATAATAATGTCTATAATTATCATTGTACTTAATAAGATACCCCTGATGCTTGAGATTATATACGCGATCTTCAGAATTATATTGTATTTTTTATACATTTTATTTTTATATTAAAACATTTCATCTATTTCAAATCAATTTTTATATATGCTGAAGGTAGGGTTCTGGTCTCATTTTCTTCCTAGATGGTTAGTTATTGGTGCCAGCATCATTTATTATGTTAACTGTCTTCCAAATGAAATGAAATAACTTTGTTGCTATATACTATATTAGCACATATACTGAAGCATAGTTTTGGACTTCAATCTGTTTCATTGATATATTTTCTTTCTATAAGACAGTGTTTCATTCATTAGATTAAAGAGACTCTTTATGGTGTATTTTATTACCTGGCTGGCAATCCTCTTCCATTTTTGTTGCTGCTGTTTCAAAATTTTGCTGGCTGTTGTCAATTATTATTGTATCCATATGAACTTTAATATTTTATCTTCCTCACCCTGGCAAACCCATTAGATTTCATTAAATTTATAAATTAATTTCTGGACTCTTACATAGAAAGAATATGACATTTAAAACATTGTTCATATTTCATTTTATAAACTTAATGGTTTTTATCACTCAAGTCCTTTACTTTTCTTGTTCAATGCATTCTTACATACTTTTTAGGTGGTATCACATTGCATACTAGATAATCTAACACAATTACATTTGTAAGTATTATTGAGAAAAGAGTGGTGATTTTTATACATTTAACTTTTATTTAGCATCCTTAACAAATCCCTTTTTTCTTCTAATCAGTTTCTTTGTTATTGATAGTATTTTGGATTTCTTAAGTATAATCTATATCATCAACACAAATATATTTGTTCCATTTTCCCTAATATATATGAACCGTTTCTTTATTTCCTTTCTTGAATTTATCAGTATTAAATAATAATGGTGATGATATGCAGAGGATCATTGTTCTTGTTTTTTATGGGAAATAATTATTTTACCATTTAGAATAATGTCTGCTCTTGTTCTTTTTTAAATACCTGTTTTCTATTTATTTTTTTAATTAGAAGATTTGTTTTATCATTTAAACTCCTTTTGACTTAATCATATGGTGTTTTTTTTTTCTTTAATTTGCAGATAAAATAATAATGGACTATTCCATTTCTGGAATATGTCCTTTTGGTCCTTTTTGATACTCAGATTTGATTTTATAAAATTTGTTTAGAATGTTCGTTTTCATATTCACTAGTAAAATTTGTCCATGTCTTCCCTGTTTATATTATTCATTTTCTAGAAACAAGATATGCTGAATTCATGAACCAAATTGGGTAATTTTCATCTTTTTTTATCTCGATTAATTTAAGTAGTAGTATAATTAGCTTTTTCATTAAGGGTAAATAAAACTCATAATAGTATCTTGCCACAAACTGCATTAAAATATTAGTATTTTATATTATTACTTTGCAGTGTTTATGGAATTAATTTATTCAATTTCTCCTTAATGAATTCAATTTTTATTAATTACATTTATCTCTATCTTTAAGTTGAACTGTGTTTTAAGATTTTTTTGTCACAGATCTATGTGTAATATCATTCTATGGTTATTTTAAAATTTTATATCTCTTACTGAGTTCCTTTTTGTGGTCTCAGTCTTACATAGTTTGCTCTAATCCATTTATAAAAATCAATCCTGGGAAATTTACCTAATTTATTGATATTTTATATGAACCAGATTTCTGATGTATTAATCTGCTCTAAGTTAAAAATTTGACATATCAGCTTTTAATTTTATTGATTTTCCCTTCATATATCTTCTGATTGATTTTGCAGTTCATTATTAACTTTCTTATAATGATAATATGTCCTTTATTGTCTTTACTTTTTTTTTAATATTGAAGACATTTAAGACACTTAACAATAGATTTAATTGTGTTAAATTGGTTTTTATTTAAAATGTTCTTTTCATTGTTTTCTAAATAGGTAGTGATTTTAATTTGTATTTTATCTCTGGTGAATAGGATATTTAATCATACATTTCATAATTCCTAAATAGTTACAGATTTATTTTCTTTTTATGGGTTCATTTTTGTTGACTATATCTCATTTTATTGTTTACAGTCATGCAGACTGTAAATATTCCTATCATTTAAAATTTTGAGGATTTTTTTGACATTAATGTTAAAGTATAGGCTCAATTTTTATTAAAATTCCACACAAACAAAGAAAATGGAATGATATTCTCTATGTATAGGAGATAATGTGTGTTTATATGCAGATGTACACTCACATGTAGTCAAGTTTCTTGACTGTATAATTCTCTTAGTTTGAAATTAGTTATTATATAGGATGATGGTTATTTTTCCCTGTTAACATGGCTAGGTTATGGTGTCCAGTTGCTTGGTCAAACAAGTACTGGCCTGATAGTTGCTCTTAAGTTATTTCATGGATTTAAATCATTAGTCAGTTGATTTCATCTATGACTGATTAAATTTGAAATCAACAAAGAAGACTGCCTTTAGCTATGAGGTAAATCTTATCCAAACAGTTGAATGCCTTAAAGGGAGTACTGATGATTTCAGTAGTATGAAGGAAGAATTTCTATTTCTACTTCAACCAGCCAACTTCTGGGGAATTTGTCAAAATATTCTTTGGAATTCCCAACTTGTGGTTTCTCCTGGGCATTTCAACATCACCATCAAGTTCTGAGCTTGCAGCCCTCCTTAAGGAATTTGGACTTGCCAATCCCCATGGTTGCATGAGCCAATTCCTATAAAATCTCTTTATATGTACATATATATATACACACACACACATTTTATATATATATTTACATACATGGAACCTGTTTGTTCTGTTTCTCTGGAGAACTCTAACTCATACACAAAGTTTCTAGATCTGCTTCATTTTAATAAAGTTTTGTTGAACTATTCCAATACTAGTATGTTCAAGTTTGCATAACTTCCCTTGGTGATCATGGGAAGAGATATCATATTTGTCTCTCAGAATTTCATACATCTGCCTTCAAATATTTTTGCGTACCTATTGAGGATTGAATTATATCCTCCACAAGACTTGTTTAAATCCTAACTCCTGGTCTTGTGGGCATGAACTCATTAGTAAATAGAATCTTCAACAATATTATTAAAATAAATTCAAATTAAATCATGGTAGGCCTTAATCCAATGTGACTGAAGACCTTATAAGCAAAGAATATTCAGACAAAATTAGTCAGCAGATGTCTTAAAAGGAGACTTGGGGAGAAGATTGATTGTTAACAGGCCATCACCAAAATGTTACAGAATTGGAAAAATTGTGCCCTCCTCATATCTTGATTTTGGACTACTAGATTCTAAAATTGTGAGGCAATAATTTCTTGTTGCTTGAGCTGTTATTTTGTTATAACAGCCTTACACATTCAGACAATACCACTGCCTGACTTACTTTTCTAAAAGTCACCTCTATTTTATCTCCTAACTGAAAAAAAAGGAAAAAGAAAAAACCCTACATTATCACAATATCTAGATGTTATTCATTGTATCTATTGTAATATCTTTACATTCCAATTTTTCTCAATCTTTGTCTGAATTTACTCTTAGTAAGTCATTTCACAGCTTAAATTTATTTCTTCATTTTTATGCAATAAATTCTTCTAATAGCACCTATCCCAAAACAATCTGCCAACTTGTGCTTTTCAAATTGTTATGCACGTCAAAGTGTATGAATTCTGATAATTCCTTACTTTTTAATTTTTAAAAATTTTGTCTTTCCATTTTAATGATAGCTTAAGGAGAATAAATATAAGGATGTGAAGGTGACCATGTTATAACTGAATATTGCTATAGAATTCCATTGTCTGTATTTGCCCATTTCACATCATTTGTTCTCCCATAATTTTGGCATTAATGGCATTTGTTGATTTCTCTAAGACTAAAATAATAATGATCTTATCTCTGTTTTTATTTATCATGGCAAAAGCCTTTTATTCTGAAGAGATAATTCACAATTTAAAAAATTACATTGAATAAAACTTAGTTTCTTAGATTCATATATTAGAACTTGCCTCAATATAAAAAAAAATTAATAGAAAGATGGCATCAAATGAATACTGAGGAACTGAGTATAAAACACGTGTTAAGTAAATTCATTCCAAGTGACAGTGAAATGATATATCTTAATGTTTCATGGTGAATGACTTCAGAGTTGTTCCAATAGATTACATTTGTAGTAGAATCGATTATTTATATGGTCAACTGGTTTTTATGTGATCTTTATATGGTCCATGGTTTGGAGATGATTAATAACACATTCATCCTAACACAAATAGAGATTAAGTTGTATAATCTGCAACATAATTGTCAGTATCTCTGCCTGTTATATTCTGTTAGATCTCTTTTTTTGTGTGCCTTTTTTGTTACAGGAGTTCATTGTTGTGGGGAAAAAAACACAAGAAAACATGTTACATATACCAATGGAAAATAAAATTCCTTAAATTTCCTTCTTAATATCTATTGGTATTATGAGTGATAATTTTAGCATTCTCAAGAAAGAAATTTTTTTAAAAATTAGGAAATTTTGTTTGGTAGAAAAATGTGTGGAGTACAAGATTTGATTCTTTCCACATGAAGGAATGAGGCTGTGATATGGAGTTTTGCTTTATTTCCATGTAAATGTGGGAATGGTCATGTAGATGGAGATAGGGATGATAATTCACTTTATTCTCCAAAATTATGACAGCTCATTCTCTAGGCACAGTTTAGACAATCAGACTGAACAAAGATTGAGTTATAAAGAGCCACAATTATATTTTAGTTAATCATTGAATATAATATTTTATTTTGACGATGAGAAACATCTAATTTAGAAGAGTCAGAAGATAAACAAACCGGAAATCTGAAAGGCACACACAAAAAAGCTTTGCTAAATGTGAACCCCAAACTAGGAAGGCCCTGTCTGTGTAGAGTTGTTAAATATGAGCCCCAAATGCGAAAGGGCCTGTCCCTATATAGTTGCTGTGATTCCCAAGGGAAGGAAGCCTATGCCAACTTGAAATTGTTTCTTTCATCACATGAGAGTTAAAAAACCTAGGACAGCAAATATTTTAGTAACTGAGGAAAAGACAAATTGTTCCAAAGCATTATTCAAATTCAAACATAAAGAATTTGAGCACTAGTTGGCATATATAAATATATAGACCCATATGTATATAATTGCATGACTATACATATGTATAATGTATGCATGTAAATGTGTGTAATTGTGTGTGTAGAGTAAATGAGTTGTAGTTGAATAGCCCCATCCTGTGTGTTTTAGTTTTCTGGTTGCTAAAACAAGTCCCAAAAAATGGGTTGGCTTAACAACAAGACTTTATTGACTTATATTTTCAGAGCCTAGCAGCCTTGCTTCCTGCTGGGTCAGTGTATTTTGACTGTCCAGCAGTTTATTGGTTCCTTGGCTTTTCTGTCACATGGCTAAATATCACGGTGTTGTCTGCTTTTTCTTCCAGGTTCCAATGACTTCAGTTTCCTATGGCTTCTCTCTCTATGGAAACTTCTCTTAGAGGGCTCCAGTAATGAGGTTAAAACCCATCTTGATTCAGTTGGGCCCTACCTTAATTCAAGTAGCCTCATCAAAAGGTCCTATTTACAATGGGTTCACACCCACAGGAATGGATTTGTTGTGGAATTTAAGAGAAGTTCAATTATTTGAGAATAGAGAGGCCAGGACTCAGGAATGATTTTGAGAAGGAAAAATGGTTTATTGACGGCCGGCCTGACTCGGGAGCTTTCTGTTTGAATCCCGAGCCCCGAACAAGATTTTCAAACGTCTTTTATACAGAGAGGAAAGGCCAAATGGTCCCTTTGTTTCAGTTCTCAATAGGCTTCAATTAGCATATATCTCTTCCACATCTTAGGTAAGCTTTTAGCAAGGACTCCAGACATTTTAGATAAGCCTTGGTTTTTGCATTTCCCCTAAATACTTAAAGTTTATAGCCCTTGCTTTGTTAAACATTTCCTGGGACTGGAGCCTGCTGGTCCCTAAGAGCAGGACTGCAGCCTCTTACCGTTTCACACCCACAAGTCAAACAACTTAGTTATCTCTGAAGAGACAAAGAGCCTTCCACCCATAGCCCACATCATTCCCCCCTTTGTCAAAGTTTACTTGCTAAGCTTTGGCATAATTATTGTTGTAGCTATGAGGTGGATGACTGTTTGTTGTCTTGACTGATTATTTATCAGTCTTTAGTACAGCATCAAGGACCGTTTTTAGAAGTTTAGAGCTTTTCATTCTGGACAGCAGAATCTTGGGCAGGGGCCTCCCGCAGTTATTCTGCTGCCACTGGCACTCACGTGGATTTCCAGTCAGGTTCCAGATCCATCTATTACTTTTCTTTTACTCTTAAAGAGTTTACACCTTTAATTTAAAAGGGGTGCTGAAGGGAGACGATCTCTTTTCTGTAACTGCTTCCTGCTGGCCATGGGCTGTAGTCATTGCCTAATAAGGTGTAAAACTCTTAATTTATTCTAACTGGAGGAAGATGGATCTGGCATTCTGTACGAAGTTGGATGAAGTTTTCATATGGTTAATAAGATGTTCACTCTGAAAGAAACAAACTTAATTAAAAATTTGGAATACCCGTTTTTAAAAAAGGACACATTGGATTACAGAGATAGACAAGATTAGATGCCTATAAAGATGGCATTCCTTAAAAGCTGGTGGGAACAGCATATATATTCTTTTTTAAGTTATCCATCTTTAGAGAGAAATTGCAACAGACACTTAGCTTTGTCTGAAGACACATTCCAAGCTGTTCAATGATTGACACTCATTCGCTCTGTCAGATGCTCCTGGTGAACTGGTACTCCTTGGGCAACTGGCTTCACTCAGGATTAGAACACTAATTTGGAAATACTCTTAGTTTTCACCTGTGGGAGTGATCAGAACTACAGAATAAAGATTTTTACACCTTGGTTTTCATTGTACAATTTCTAGCAATTTTGACTTGTTCAATAGGTGACTCACCATCAGCAAGCAAGCCTCACTTTTGCTAACTGAGACTGGCTGAGACTGCCACCTTATTCTATAGACATGTTATTAACTGTTTAACAATTTTTCCAATAGAATCAAGACAACTTTTTATTACCATTTACTTAAATGTGTATTTTGCAGTGGCCTTCAGACAGGTTTATTATCATGAAGTTATTTCTGCTACCAATACCAATCTAAGTTTCTTTAGTTAACAATAACTTCTACAACTAGAACTATTTAAACATTTTCAGTTTGGAAGATGTTTTACAAACTCTTTATAATTGACTATAACCACATTGAGTAGCCACCTCATGTTTAAATAAACTTACTAAATTACAATTACCAATGAAAGAAATTTACTCTCTATTTAAGAGAGCATATCTACAATCTTTTCCCTTTAGCCTAATTTCACCAATGTGAACTTACAATTTTCACTTACAATTTTCATTACTGTAAAGATTTTGTACATATGTTAATTTAGTTTATAATTTAACTATGGGAGATTACACTCAAGTTAAATAAAATTGAAACCATAATAGTTTATGCAAGGAATGTTCTCTTTTTCCCTTACAGGAAGCTAAAAACTTCTTTTCTTTAAGTTATGAAAATTATTAATTTAAAAGCATAACTGACTACCAGGTTTTAAAACACATGCATACTGACTTCCAGGTTTCAAAACACATTACACAATTACTTAATTTTTTAAAATCATAACCCAGGAAAGATCTCTCCATAGTTTTTATGGACTTTCCTTTACTTACTGAAATTTGTTAATAGAGCCACTAATTACCTTATTTTGTTGGAAAGAAATCTTCTGGAAGAAAATAAGGCTCACCAGATTGTGGAGAAGAAAATACTTTATTCTCAGTCTTGCAAGAAGGGGCGCAGAGCCAGATATGGCTGGTGCCCCGAACAAAGAAAAATGACACAATTTATACCCCTAAGCCTAGCATGCAAGCTCTTCCTGTTTTTCCATAGATTGGATACTTCAGAAGTTACAGCTTATCTGAGATTTAACTTTCCCACGCAAAAGTTTGATTTAACTGCTTCTTCTATCACATTCCAACCATTTTAGTTTTTACCTGCTCCCCCCCTTTTGGTTTTGGAGATAATAAAACTCCAGTGGTCATTTAACCTTATTCTATCAGGCAGCAATTTATTTAGTTTACACTTGAATTCATGAGAGAAAGGGTTACTAATACCAGGAGAGGAGACAGTGATGTCCCAGCTCTTCTCAATTATGAAATAACCACAGGCAAAGGCAAAGGGCGAGGTTAGGCCTGAAGCAACCATAAACAAAGGAAAGGTTAGTGTAGAATTTACACTTAAATAATAGTTTCAGGCTAAATTCACCCAGCTACAATCTCAGTTATTGTCTTTCCACTGTTTTATAATATAAATGCATTTATAAATGATTTTAACTCTTAGTTACAGTTTTTATTAATTTTTAAAAACCTATTAATTTTATAACACCTTTAAATACCTTTCATTCAACTTATAACATATTAAATGAACTTAACCATTACTTTAATTTTTCCTTTAAAGTGAAAGAATAAATCTCTTGCAGTTAGTTTGAAATAAAAGGCTACTTTTCAGGATTTGATTTCTAGAACATAAAATGTTCTTTTAAAAGAGGTAAGACTCTTCTTCAAACATTGAGGATATGATGAGGTTAAAGCACAAGAAGCTATTGATAAATGATTTTCTTTATATATTGATCTTACTCAATTTAATCATAAAAATTTCCCTTCCACAAACCTTCTACACTTTCAGTATTCATTCAGGTTCTGTCCCACACTCTACTCTTTCCAATAATCAATCATTTTATCTTAGGACAAAATCATCTTCTGTTGCCTTAACAATAAAAACACACTCCATATATCCCACATACTAAGTTACCAGGCAAACTTCTTGCAACATATAATTGCCATTAATACTAAACAAGTTTGTTAAAATAATGAACTTTTCTTCTCTTTAAATACTTAGTAGCATGTAATACCAGAAACAGTTTTTTTGGAAGCAAGTTGGCAGGGGAGATTGGCTGCCGAATAAGTTTGTTATAAAATTGCCTTTTATTATTATTATTATCAATTCAGTTTTGTTAAATAATGACTTTCTGCAATTAGCCACTTAAATACCTTAAACAATGCTTTGTAAAACTTTTATATTTATACCCTTAACACAAATTTTACCTTCACAGAACATTCTCTTACTTAAGGTTACTACAATACCTTCTAAGAACCTGAGCAGAATGCAAACGTATTTTGGCTTTGACACCCTAAGGAGGGAACTTTACTGCATTTATTCTGATTCTGCTTTTCACCTCCTTCACTTCCCCCCCTTCCAGGCAGTCGGGTGCACAACAAACAGGAATGCGGCTTATGAATAGAAGGGTGGACTCACTGGAAAGGGGCAAGCCGCTCCCCCCTTTCCAGCTTTCAGCCAAAATGGGCAGACAGAACCTACTCAAATTTGGCAACTCTCCCAGGAACCCAGCCGCCCTGACTGGGACATTCCCAACAGACTTGGGTGCTTGGCGCGGACACAGATGGCCTCCAAGCCCCGGCAAAGGGCCAGACCAGAGACAAGACACCAGAACATGCACAAACATCTAGACTCCTCAGCTTTTGCCCCAGAATCATTTCACCCCCTTGCCAATGGCAAGGGAGGGCTCCAGCTCAGCTGTAATTCTACTTCATGTAAGGACACAACTCCAACACTAACATTGAGCTGACACAGACAGAAGCACAAAGGTCACTAATCTGACTCACAAGTTTATATATTTATTTTCACCACGGCTGCCCCCACAGCCATCACAAACCTCAGAACACTTAACATTTGGTATAAAGCAAATTCATTCACAAATTAGCACCATAACAAAAGATTTCAGCTAGACTTTTCCACTGTTTAAACTTTACACCCAGACCAAGCTCCACCAGAAAAGCCGATCCATTTTCCTGTAACCAAGTTTTGTTTTCCTTAATCTAGACCAATTTCCAGGACATTAGGACTCGAACCTATAAATGCCCTTCCTATTAAAATCGAGACTCCACTCCTTTAGTGGACATAAGACAAGTACCAGATTCTAACATGCAGTTAGACAAACCCAAAACACCAGGGCTTTTCCCCGGTTTTCCTCCTTTTCCCAAGCCTAGAGAGAACGGCTTCCCCCCAGCCTTCTGGGGCTACTAGGGTTCTCTCGGGAGGTGATCAGCCTCCCCTTCCTAGCAATTAAAGCTAGGGCCTTCCAGACTCTGCTCACCCGGGGAGTCTTACCTTCTTCCCTGTTCGGAGCTCTTTTTCGTTCCCAGAATCTTTCTCTTCAGACCTTCCATTGCCCCTCGATTTTGTCGGGAAGATTCTGGCGGAGCCCACATCTTTTCTGGATTAAATTTAATCCAGGGGCGCCCAGATTTGGGGTTCACCCGAGTCCTCCCGGCTTCCTCGGGGATTTGGAAGGGGCAGCAAAATGCTACCGTCTCTGGCCTTCATTTATTGTCCCTTCGTGGTCGCCATTAATGTTGTGGAATTTAAGAGAAGTTCAATTATTTGAGAATAGAGAGGCCAGGACTCAGGAATGATTTTGAGAAGGAAAAATGGTTTATTGACGGCCGGCCTGACTCGGGAGCTTTCTGTTTGAATCCCGAGCCCCGAACAAGATTTTCAAACGTCTTTTATACAGAGAGGAAAGGCCAAATGGTCCCTTTGTTTCAGTTCTCAATAGGCTTCAATTAGCATATATCTCTTCCACATCTTAGGTAAGCTTTTAGCAAGGACTCCAGACATTTTAGATAAGCCTTGGTTTTTGCATTTCCCCTAAATACTTAAAGTTTATAGCCCTTGCTTTGTTAAACATTTCCTGGGACTGGAGCCTGCTGGTCCCTAAGAGCAGGACTGCAGCCTCTTACCGTTTCACACCCACAAGTCAAACAACTTAGTTATCTCTGAAGAGACAAAGAGCCTTCCACCCATAGCCCACATCAGATTAAGGCTAAGAACATGTTATTTTCTGGGATATACAGTTCTAAGGCATCATACTAAGATTCGGAATCTCTGAAATACATTCCTGTGCATATTTTACTGCATTTCTTTATCAAATTTTTATATCATACAGTTGTTAATATGTGTCTTGGATCAGGGTTTATCACCCTTGGGACTACTAATCTTTTGAACCAGATCATTTTTCTTGTAGGGCAGGGCAGTCCTAAGCAGTGTAGCATGTTTACCAGTATTCCTGGCCCCTACCCAGTAGATACCAGTACTAATCAGCTTTCCAGTTGTGACAACCAAATATTTCTTCAGACATTGCTGAATGTCATGTGTGAGGCAAAACCACCCCCAATTGAGAAACATTGCTTAAAAGAAATTAGCCAGTTGAAGAAATGCAGAAACTTTGTCTAGTATATAAAAATCTTTTGTAAATATGTCAACATATT
The DNA here is from genome assembly GCF_030445035.2 of Dasypus novemcinctus. NCBI lineage: Eukaryota > Metazoa > Chordata > Mammalia > Cingulata > Dasypodidae > Dasypus > Dasypus novemcinctus. The sequence goes on along the minus strand of NC_080683.1, from coordinate 39,328,406 downwards.
TTTAATTTTATATATTGCTATATCTTTAAGTATATAATTTGTTCTAGGACCAAAGTAAAATTTGATAAATACAATGATTTAATAACATCTACATAAAATAATTAAGATAAAAACTATTAAAATCACTTCTACTTTGAGAACTCTGCTTAATTTCATGGGTAGTTTGTAGTGATTTTGTTATTATGAACTGTCTATATAGAAATGTACACCATACCACAGTCAGCTCCACAGTCTGTATTAGAATTTTAAAGGCTAGAGACATCTGCATCTTTCATAAAGTTACTTCTATACACAAAGGAAATTTTAATAAGGTACATGAATATAAAAAATATTTAAAAATCAATGCTTGTTTAATTTTGAAAACCTATTGGAATCTCATGGTACTTTGATACTTATGCATTAATTCCTTCTAAAATAGTGTATTGCTTTGTTAGAAGTTTCAAGGACACAATGAAAGAGAATTAAACTATCAAGTAACATTACAGCTTATTTTTATATTTCCATTTATCTTGAAAGAAAGTCATTTGCTTTCAGGGGGCAAAGAAAACAACATCACACTGATGCACCCTCAGTTTAAAATTTGCCCTTTATGCTGCAACTGGCCACTGTCAAGCTCAGTTTGCAGGTATTTTGTCTGCTGGAGAGGAAAGCCGAAAAATGCAAGTTCTGTAGTTGCCTCCTCTTAGAACATAATTTCTGTTTTACATTTATGTGGGAGCAGCAAAATGAAAAATCTGTTAAAAAAGCATAACCTCCATAATAATCATTTCTAAAATCTGCTGAACTGATCTTCATATGTCTACTCAGATGGCGAATTGGTGAAATGGAACCAAGAACACCTCGAGGCAGTTGTTCCTGTTAGTCCCCGGAGGTTTTCAGCGTGGAAGCATACCTGCCCGAAGTCTGCATCAACCCTGCAAGTCAAAAAGAGATTTTTAATACATCCTCTGAAAAACAGAATAATAATTTTTCATGGCTTTATGCTTCACTTCAAACAAGACTATGGATTTTTACTGGCGCTAGAAATACAAATGTACAACATGGCTTTGCTTGAGGATTTACTGCAACATTTTTTCTGAGTTTCTTCTAACTTTACAAATTCCTATAAATCCCATTCAAATGCATTTAAATACAAAGCCTGGGCTGGAAAAAAAGAATGCCAGGAAGAGATTGGGCTTTATAGGATAATCAAGAAGACAAACTCCCTTTTTTGTGTTAAGAAGTGGAGTAATTAAAAGAAGCAAGAACCCAAGAACCTTTTTATGTTTAAAAACAAGGTCGAGTGTCATTTTAATACAGATGATGACATTTAGAAGTGACTCCATGGATAACTTTCTGGCCAAGGCTGTTATATAGCTTCAAGCACAACCAATTAAAATGTGGGAAAGGAACCAAAAAGATGTAATCTATCTTGTGAAAATCGTCATTGAGAAATTGTATTTTAAAATGAAACCTTTTTTATTTTATTAAAATGCAGTCTCCTTTAAGAAGCATGTTTGTATTTGCTATCATTAAAGCACAAAGTGAAAATATCACCTATCACTTTATGATGTAAAATACCCCCATTTAAGGAGAGTAGGTATATTTATTCTCCCATTCTTTGGATCAACCCCTAATGGTTATTGATTTAAAACTATATATATATTTTATTATATCACAGACATTAATCACCAGAAATACTTGGACTTTTCCAACAAAGAAAGAAATAATCTCTTTATGGTCCTAAATCCCTAAAATAGATAGAGTTCTTAGGAAAAAAACAAGAAAAGAATTACTCTTAACAGTAAGAGTACTAAAACCAAGGAAATAAAGAATTTAACATCGCACTTCTTTACTCTTAAGTGTAACACATATATGGTAGTGTAATATATTTTTTTTTAACTTCCATTGTCAAATTATAGTGCCACATATATCCATTAATATACCATGATCCATAGGACCAGTCTCAGAGTATTGTCAAACACACTTCAGCACCCAGATCTAATTGCAGGCAAATATAACTCAATTTATTAACATACATTTCCTAAAGGATATTTTGAAGATGAGTATATAAGCTTCCATAGTCCTTCTAAACATTCCCTGTTTCTCCTTCAAATAGCTTCCAACACCATATTTTTTTCTTTATATATTTTATTGTGAAATTTGATCCAAAACATCTCATACATTTTTGTTTGATTCTTCTTGACATTATCTCCTCCCAGTGGTCTGTCCATTCTTCCCCCAAGAGGACTGAAAAATAGTTTGGGAAGGCAGAACCATAATCAGTGGTTAGAGAAAGGAAGAAACCAATGGATCAAAAAGTCTCCTCCTTAGTGAAGAATGGAAGAGGCAGGGAAAAATATGTTAATATAATTTTATCCCATTTCATACAATACTGTATTCAATATTGATAACATATCTAGTTCAGAATATAAAATATTTAGCTTTAAAACAAAATATAAAGATTATCAAATTAATGATAATATAGAAGGGCATTGATCTATTTAGTTGATATTTATATTACATGAATTGAACAATTAAAAACACAGGAAGTACCAATTATTGAAAAATAATCTTTAACCTCACAAGCAGTAAAAATTTACTTCAAGGTTAAATAGCATTAAAAAGCAGTATATGGAATTAGCTGCTATTATTCAAATCCCGATTTCTCCACTTACTACACGTACGACAAAGGACATGTAACTAAGCCTCAGTTTCTTCCTCTGAATATTGGGATTAGTATTTCTTTAGAGCAGAAATGTCCAGTAGAACTTTCTATGATTTTGGAAGTGTTCTATAACAACTCTGTCCAATAGTATATACCACTAAGTACATGCCGTCATTGAACACTTTAAATGTGGGGCTAGTGTGACTGAACATTCAATTCTTAATTTTAGTTCATTTTAATTAATTTAAAATTTATATTGGCACATGTAGCTAATGACTACCATATTGTTACCATATTAGAAGATTCACTGATATTATTAGAAAATTAGATGACTTTTATTCAAATAATATCTCCTATATTTCCTCGTAAAGCTAGCTAAGATTAATATTCAATGTTGGCCAGAGTAGTAAGAATATCGTCCCAATAAAATTAATTTGCAAAAATAAATTTATATATTAGAAATAAAAATGTTAATATATAGCAAAAACTTTAAAACATTAATATTTTGTATCTTACAATTTCATTAAAAAAACGTAACCTAAGAAAATCATTAACTTTCATGTAAAAGTTTTTGTGTAACTAACTTTCATATTAGGAGAGAATTAGATCATTTGCTATAAGAGCTCACTAATTCATTGTATCTGCAAATTATGTGTCAGTGTGAACAATAATTCATAATTGTATGATACATATAGCATCTCCTACTTGAGTGAAGATTGACTTCACCCTACATTTTCCCTCACATACACTTCCCTGTAACTCCCTGGTAACACACTTAGCTTTGGCTGTTATAACCGTAAACACATACACAGATGTTTTCCCAAAACTTGCACACAAGCCCTTGGCATTCAGCCAATTTTGTTCCCCAGCCCTGTATAATCTAAAGAATGGTTGCTACAGGTACAGACATACTCTAGAGAACTTTTTGTTTTCTTGCTGTCTGATGCAAGGTAGCTGCAATGCTCTCTACCTAAATTCCCCAAATAAATACTTAAGGATGGATCACGATGGCATTTAAAGCTTCCTTCTTTGGAATCTCAACAGGCCCCATTGTGGGATGGGTTAGGCCAGTTGGGTCTCCCCCTATTTACTTTTTGGGGGTGAGTACTGTTGCTAGTTCAGCAGGATACAATAATTAAGTACCTATCAAGATGAAAGATAGATGTGAGCTATGGTATGGTGAAAAACAACAATAACAAAATCAATGCACTGGAAACCTGAGGAAAGACATTCCAACTTAAAGCAGCTAGTTGCATGTCTTTTGAGAAAATCAAATACCTGTCCTGGGTCTTGATATCTCATTGCCAAAATGAAAGATAAATAATCTATAAAAGTCATTCCTGTTCTATAATTCCAGTTCTATAATCCTCTTGGTGTTTTTATCCAAAGACTGAGAAACAAGTTTAAAAAATTTGTCTTGTTGCCTCCCACAGTCGTATTTAATAGGACTAGTATATTTTGGGAAGAATTAGTATCTACACTGAGGGGAAAATGCATTCGAGTAGGTTTAATTTGTCAGATGCTGAGAACACACTGTTGAGCATGATCAAAGAAAGAAAGAAAGCAGTTTTGGACTGGTCTTCCAGTAACAAATATAGAAGATCCCTTAGTGTAGAAAATGAGTTTCAAAGCACACACAATATTCAAAGGAAAAATGAGCTGGGCAACAGAATGGATAAAATATTAATATTGACCATGTTGAGAACATGATTACTGCTATAAAGCTTATTTATCAAGGTAAAGTTTAAGAACCAGGCTGTGCATTTAGAGTTTACCTTTCTGAATTATGGGAATGAACCAACAGTTTATCTATATAGGATGTTGATGAGATGAACTTGGATGTAGAAGTATTTCTAACTTTGTCACTGCATAACTTAAATATAATATCACTGACCAGTTAAATTTGAGTCTTAACTGACATAGAGCATAATGCTATTAATAGAATTATGAATGTGAGAAGGAAGAGGGAACATTTTTGGAGAAAATTGATTTTAGAGAAATCACCAGTACTATAAAACAGCAAAGGGGAGTGATAATCTGGATCATTAGCAGGAATTTAGGTTGAAGATAATTTTTTAAATATACAGCATGGATATTCTCTGAAATCAGAACTCCATCATCATTGTGGATACCAGCTTTATTACCTTTAAAATCCAAGTTGTTAAGACTCTGTTTTTGTAATCTCATTAAATGAGCCTCATCTATTGAAGATCTAGGAAAATTAAGTTCCATTAGTGCAAACCAAAACATTTTCACTCCAAAATCCAGTTGAAAGAATTAGTATTCTAGTTTATCCCAAATGTCATCACTCAAAATGATACCTCCATTCTGGGAAAAGCTTTAATATACATGGTTTGCCCTCAAGGGTAATAGCTATGCTTTTTGGCTCTGGTTTTCAATCTAGGGCATATAATCTGATCCAGTTTAGGAAAATAAAATTTTCTTTTCTAGAAATGTAAAACAAACAGGGCTATAGATATTGGGACCCATGGGACCTAAGACCCTAGAGATAAATTTGATCCTTAAAGATAATTACTGTGAACTCTATTTGCCTGGGTAAGGCCTGCAACTTACAAAACAATTTATCTGCTTCCAGTATACAAAAGACAGGCAGAGGACAAACATTTGCACTACCATAAGGAGAAACTGGGAGGGAAACATGGGTCACTCATCCCCTACAATTCTGTAAACCTGCAGGATATATTTCACTAGATTTCAAAGTCTGTAAGTCATTCTCAGTATGATGATTTCTCCTCCTTGAGGCCTCATGGGGACCTAACCTTTCCAAAGGCTTGCACAATGGTTATTTTATTGGGTCCAACCTCATCAAGCATCTGGGTGAGCTCCAGACTACATCCTTCAAGAATGTTGGGGTGATGGCCACACTTTACTCAATATTTGAGGTAGAGTTTCAACATCCTTAGTAAGTGAGGGGAAGGCAACATTCTCCCTAATCTCTGGCCTACAGACCCAACCCTTTCAGAGCAATGAGTTGGTGACTTGGTCTTCCCTAATCGGTGGGGGAGAAGCATACCCTTTTTAGACCTATGGAGTGTTGACCCTATTCTCCACAGCCCTTGGGGAATGTGCTTCACTATCTCTGTAGCCTAGGGTGACAAAACTCTCCTTGGACAGTGGACTGGACAATCCATCTTTTTCAACTGCCAGGGCAAACTCACCTTTTCTGTACACATGGGTGAGGTTCCTCTGTTGGCCCAAGGAGGTCTTAATTCCAGACCTTAGCTTCCATGGTTTTCTTCTTAATGTCATTTTTTTCTTCCATATCTCCCCTCCATGTCCCTTTTAGTCCAGTCTGACAGTGGTTTTGTTTATTCAGCTTTTATGAAAAGCTTACTGGTTTAGCATGCAGGAAGCAGGTGTCTAAGCCATCAGACAGTAAGACCTTCCACAAGTCCTGGATAACTGCATTTCCAATCCTGACTTAAAGTTTCATGTTTATTCTATTCCTCAAATGGGGCACTATCATCTGGGGGCTTGATTTCTGGAGTCTTGGAATTCCCTGAGTCAGTTTCTGTTTTCTTTGTACCCAACAATTCAGTTCTTGACTTATCTGTTTCACCCAGCATTTTGTTATAAGTTGCAAGGAGAAGACAAGTCTCATTCTCCAAGTTTACCTTGGAAAACTCTTCAGCTAAATGCCCAGGCTCACCATTTTCAAATTCTGCCTTCCATAAAACATCAGGAGTTAATCTTGCTAAGTTCTCTGAGACTTTAAAATACAGATCACCTTTTGTCCAATTGCCAATCATAGTTTCATTGTTTATTTCTAAGCTTTCACCAATATTCTCTTTAATGTCCATATTCCTACCAATAGTATCTTCCAAGCATTCTAGGCATTTTCTATCAAATATCTCACAATTATTTCCTTCAAAGTCCTTATCAAAAGTCTCTTTAGCATCCATATTCCTGCCAACAGTCTCTTCAAAGCAATCTAGGTCTTTTTCATCAAGCATTTCACAATTTCTCCAAAAAATACACCTTACACGTTTATCAGCCTGTTCCAGCATTTTTGGTAATTGCAAAAGCACAACCATTCCTGGTCCCAAATTCTGTATTAGTCAGCCAAAAAGGGTGCGGATGTAAAGTTCCAGAAACCTGTCAGCTTTTATAAAGGGTGTTTATTTGAGGTAGAGCTTCACAGTTACAAGACCCTAAAGAGTCCAAGTCAAGTTTACTAAAAGTCTGTTGCCACATGTTGATACGAGATGGCGGGCAACGTCTGTGAGGGTTCAGCCATCCTCTTTTCTTAAGGCTCCATGGTCCCAGCTTCTTCTGATATCTCTCTTCCTCTGGGGCTCGTTTCTTTCTGGGTTCAGCTGCTCTTATCTCTTCTCAAGGTCGGCTGTAAACTATCAGGCTCATCTCTCTTCCCAGGGTCACAGGATGCTCTGTGTATCTTCTCCATGTAACCATTTCTCTTGCCTTCTTGACTGATTATCCCATTATACAGCCCACCAAGGGGGTGGGAAATCAACTCTGCATGCCCTAATGATGTGGTCAAATCAAAGCCTTAATCCTAATATAATTTAATCAAAGGCATCTTAGCTGAATCTAATTCAATCAAAGGATATCATGCCCAGAGAAACAGACCAGTTTACAAATATAATCAATATTTCTTTTTGGAATTCATAAGAAATATCAAACTGTCACACTAGGAAATCTTCCATTAAGTTTATATTGCTTAAGCCTGTCAGAACAGATTTCAACCTGAAGAACTTTAGCAATCAGAATCACACCACCTCATGTGGTCAAAACAAAACAAAATTAAACACACATAGAAAGGAGTCAGAACAGATAACTCTGCCTTTAAGTAGTTGTATATGTGCATGTATGTGTGTTTCCGTATTTAAGTCCACCAAGTCTTAATTTTCTCATCTGAAAATTGGATTGAGGTTAGGTAATTCTTATGTTTCTAACATTCTCTATGTGTGCTTATTAAAAATACAGATTATTGAGACCCATCTCCAGAGATGCCATTCACCAAAGGACTCGGGAGAAAATATTAACTAAGAATTTGTATTTATTCATTTATGATCCCTGTATTATAAATGTGTATGCATATGCATCTATAAATTTATCATTGTTTTGAAGCAGTAACAACCACAAGGAGTGTATCATGTTCTCTCATTTTGCTGACCCCTAAAGACATTTTATGGAAAAGGAATTTTTTAAAAATGTCATGTAGACGGTTATAAAATCCAAATAAAATATGACTAGGAGAAATCCTTTTCCCCCAACTTATCCCAGACCTTTTCATACAGAAAGTGTTGGTGTAGTGGATTTACTTTTTACCTATCAGTATTAATGGAAGAGAAGAGCTCTGGATTATACATTTAGTCTCAGGAAAAGACATTTTATGAAGATATTTCAAATGCACAGAAGGCAAAAATATACTGGCTTTTAAATGGAAGAAGCCAAAATTTCTCTACATTTATCTAAGTTTTATTTCCTATTGGTAGTATAAATTCTAATTTATTACCACCCTTTGAACTTTTTCTTCAGTCTCTTTATTTGAACTATACATGAAGGAGATTCTATAATATTTTCTCTTTTTTTCCCCAAATTCTACTCAATTTATTCATTTTTTTAAAAGATATTACATTAAAAAAATATGAGGTCCCCATTCGGCCCCACCACCCCCACCCCACCACTCCCCCCACAGTAACACTCTCCCCCATCATCATGTCACATCCATTGCATCTGGTGAGTACATCTCTGGGCATCGCTGCACCCCATGTCCCGTGTTCCACACCATAGCCCACACTTTCCCACGTTCCATCCAGTGGGCCATGGGAGGACATACAACATCCGGCAATTGTCCCTGGGGCACCACCCAGGACAACTCCAAGTCCCGAGAATGCCTCCACATCTCTTCTGTTCCTCCCCTTCCCCGCACCCAGCAGCCACCATGGCCACTTTTTCCACATCAATGCCGCATTTTCTCAATTATTAACCACAATAGTTCATGAATAGAATATCATTAAGTCCACTCTGATCCTTACTGTATTCCTCCTTCCTGTGGACCTTGGCTTGGTTGTGTCCATTCCACATCTATGTCAAGAGGGGGTTTAGATTCCACATGGATATTGGATGTAATCCTCCTGCTTTCAGTTGTAGGCACTCTAGGCTCCATGGTGTGGTGGCTGACATTCTTCAACTCCATGTTAGCTGAGTGGAGTAAGTCCAATAAACCAGAGTGTAGGAGCTGAAGTCTTTTGAGGTCAGGGCCTGGCTATCATATTATCAGTCCAGAGATTCAAATCCCCTAGATATATCTTAAGCCCCAGCACCAACTACAATTCCAGTAAAGTAGCATGAAAGTCTTGTGAAAAGAGATCTCATCTGAGTCCAGCTCCATCACGCAGAAACACCAACACCAAAGAAGGGAATATTTTCTCTTTTTAAAGGTAAAAAGTAATTTTAATCATGTTAATATTAGACACAATTATATATCAGTGTTATAAAATCACTAATCATCTTCTTAGCACTGTCATGGGAATGTTACCAGCAAACAAGAATTGTGAAGCCATGAGAAATTCCCTTCCTTCATTTTAAATATGCTTCTACCCAATATTTAGATGGGGGCAGTTTTAGTGACTATAGACTTTTTCTGGGTTTTAACTATTGACATAAAAGTGAAAGGTACCTTTCTGAATCATTCCATGCCTCTGGATTATCTCCATTTTTAGTCTTTGTTACATGTGATAAAACACCAGGTGTTGAATCAGTAATTCCATGGAGCTGCAGAAATTTCCTTGCAGTTTTCATTTTAATTAAACTTCAAAGAACTTGAAATTTAAAATGGTGATGAGTCAGACAGTGGTAAACCTGTAGTTCAAGAGGACAATATATTTTCAGGGATTACATTTAGAAATGTAATAATGACTAGTTCAATTCAACTGCATGTATGTATATCCATGTAATACAGATAACAGTCGTAAGTATAATAATAGGTCATTTTTAGTAAACTAATATTGTTAGAGTTTCACATTCATAGTTTTACATAAACAAAATACCAAAAAGAAATGTTATTTTACTTTCATTCTGGTTTGCAATGGTTACCTTATATTCCAAGTTATATTTCTGTAGCTGTTTTTGATATTGCTCATTCTTTTTCTCTATTCCTCCCTCCTTTCTCTCGCTCTCTCCTTTTCTCCCTCTCCCTCTCTCTCCCACTCTCTCCTCCGCCCTCTCCTGCCCCCCCCCCCCATAAAACTCATGGGAAATTCCTCACTCTAAATGACTTCTCAAGAACTTATCCTTTAAGTTCTCTGTTCTGACTGTTTCAAGATGCTATATTTAATATTTGCTGTGCCTCAGTAAGGCATGTTGGTTAGTAGCCCATAAGCTGTGCATATAAGCTGGCACTGAGGCAGCTTCAGTGCTTGTACAGGGGACAGTGGGTGACAGAAAGCTGAGAGTGTGTAGTCAGCAGGTGTTTGCCATCACCATCATGTGATTAATTCCAATCACCAATTACATATATACATGCTGGTCCTAAAAGGAAGTTAAATGATTAGTTTTACTGATAGATGTTTATTGTAAGTGAAACATAAATCTGTGGGCACAGGAGTTTGGCAAGATTCCTTATTTTTAAATCCAATTCTGTATTTTATGTCTTCTATGACATAATTTGTGTTGCCTTTATCTTTTATAACTAAAGTCATATCATTCACAATAGCAGTGGTATACTGGTTTATAAGTGCAACTAGTGAAGAAAACCTCCAAAATTGGAAAAACATAGCTAAGAATTATGTGTGTCTGGAGCACTTCCCTACCTCCATTGCCCTAGCACTGTGCCTGGCTCATAGTAGGTTCTCGATAAATATTTATTGATCTACTGACTGAATGAATGAATGATATCTTATGACCAGCTTCTCCATAATTCTGCCACTGTTCTAATTTCACCTAGATCTTATTGTGTAGTTAAGACCATCATTCATTCTGTAATATATTTAACAGAGCCCTCTAAAAGATGTGGGCTTAAGAACTGGGAATAGCTATGTGGAAAGGGAAAACTAATAAAATTAAACTGGACAAAATATGACTCCTCTGGAAATAGAGAGGATATGGCCATTCATAGTAACCCTGTCTGAGTAAGCTTGGCAACTTGTCCCCAAGGTCAATTTACACATTCCACCTTCACCAGAGTGGGGATACCTTGAAATGTCTCTTCCTCCTGACTGACATCCTCAGACTCTCCCTCTACTTTCATATATTTGAATCAAGGTCTCAGAAATGTATGTTCTCCATAATTAAAACAATCTTAGGTAATAAGCAGGAATATTTACCCATTATTTTTTTGTACTTGCATTGTAATACATAATATTTGCAGAGGGAAAAGCTGCCCTCAAATATGAAATCAAATTTCCACTTCAGTGACAGGAAAATAACTGGAAACCTGATAAAGGTCTGCCAATTCCTTCTATTCATCTGGGTTTCAACTGGAGCCAATCCATCCCTAATACTTTAAGGAGGATGAGTATGAAGGATATCAACTTCTTGAATTCCAATTAAATTCAGTAAATCTGACTGAGCACCTACTATAGGCCAGATGGTGTCCTATAATGAACAATATGCTGCTAAGTAAAACACAGTATAGAAAACAAGGTAAGTCCAAATTTAGCTAACATTATATATAATGTTTGCTATATTTGCAGGATGCATGAAGTGCTAGGTGAGCACAGAGAAAGGAATAATAGATTCGACCTTTGAATATCAAGGTATTTAGCACAAAGGATGTGCCATTTAATCTGGGCCTTGAAAGGAAGGATTAAGAACATGTGAAAGGAATTCTGGTAAAGGTGACAAATTGAATACCTGTATTTACCTTTTTACTCCCACCTAAAATCCTAATAAAATTATAGGAAATAAATGAAAAAGTATACACCCCTCAAAAACAAAACAAAACGAAGTGAATAGGAGAAAGAAAAATTGCAAATAGGAGATACCATGCTTCTGTACTATGGGAGACAGCTGAAGGAAATAGCAGAGCAGAAAAAGATAAATGCCATGGGCCTATGGAAGGGGGTCCCAATGAGCAGGCAAACAGTTCTGCACCATAAAATGACCAAATAGTTACAATTTTATCGATTTTATCAGACTACTTAAAATTAGAAAATAGCACTCACGAAAGAGTTTGAAGTGTCAAAATTTTAAGAAAAACTACGAAATTTAATGAAGGCCAAGAGCATTTTCAAGGAAATCACTTTTATGTTTTCATTACTAGATAATTGCCAGTATCCATAATCTCCTTAGGAACATAGGAAAAAATGGAAAATCTGCTAATCAGTTTTAAACATTAGTAATGATAAAACAAAAGAAAATAACAGACCCAACTCCAATATCTATAGAAAGGGAAAGGTTCTAAATAAAGCACAGTACAAGTAAACTGTAGTCAACAGTGTTGAACTACAAGACCATTATATCATGGATTGTACCAAATTACCATTTAACCCGAGTAGGTGAATAGGGTTTTGATTTAGGAAATGGTATAATATAACATGGAACATCATTCAAAGATGAAAATTTATGTTCATCTTCCTACATGATAAGAGGAAAACAACACAATTCAAGTCTGTATTGTCTACTGCTGTGATAGCGTCCCCTGAATATCAGGTTTTTACAGCAACAAACATCTATGGCCTGCCTGTGTGTGTGTCAGCAGGTCTGCTGCAGTGAATCTGCTCTATGAATCTGCTTTTTCTGGAACTCAGGCTGAAGAGGCAGACCTCTGGAATATCCATTCTTTTACCAGAAGAAAAGAGCAAGAGAATTGATGGAAATTTGCCATGCTTCTCAAAACTTTTGCTCATCTGCAGTATATACCATGTTTCTTCAGGTACCATTGAACTCATAATCACAAATTTTTGAATATCATCAATGGGATAGAATATACTCTCACAGGCAGCACTGAAAATCATGTGGCACTAGGCAAGGAATAATACTCTTATAGGAAGTGGAGTATATATACCTGAGAACTGCAACACAAATTACCTCACTATTCCTAAAATAAAACCAAACCAATCAGAATGTCATTAAATATTTTATAAAAAGAAAAAATAGAATATATTCCTTAATATTATTAAAATATTTCTCATACCCCAAATTTTCTATCACACTAAAAAAGTAAAATACAGGTTATTGAAATAAAAACAAAATATGGGCTACCAGTATCACCATTATTACTTAAATTTTTTTGACTTCCTTTCAGAATGAAAATATTTTATTCGGTAAGTTATTTCTTCAAGTCTGCCAGTAACATTTAATCACTAATTTTTCTGTTCATGAAGGTCTTATACATTTTTATGTTTATGGTTAGATAATTTATGGGTTTCAATCCAAATTGAATTGCATTTTTTATCTACCCATTTCTAATTAGCTATTAGGAAGAATTCTATTTTGAACTACTATGTCTGCTCTCCTTTTTGGTTGATATATTGAAAGTTTATATCAGCTTCAGTGATAAGTTATGGGTGATTTTACTTTGAGTTTCATCATTTTCTTTAACGAGTATTATTATATGCATAATGAAAAATGAGGTTCCATTAGAAAATCCCTATTTTCTACTTCAAACATTGTATAAGTTTTCATATGACAGCAGCTTGGGCAGCTTGTCAGTTTGATAAAAAGTTGGAGTAAAAACATTTGCATTTTAGACAGTAGGGTTATTTTAGTCACAAAACCTAGCATACTCCTTGCCATTTGACATTGATTTAATCCCATCCATTTGATGCAGCTACTGGCAACAGATTTGTCTCTTGATTATGCTTCAGGAGCAGAGTAAAGCAAGGAATTAATTTATAAGTTATGCTCAGGAACAAACAAATCAAACAAATTGTAGTGTGGAGAATGTTTTCAATTATAGCTTAAGTACTACTGTCAATTGAGAATCAATTAGTATTGACAAAATTATTCTTGTTATGTTGCATAAGGCATGAAAAGGTATTCCTATTATGTAGCAGGGATTTTTGGAAATATTTAGAATGGAACAAAAGGGATTTATGTGAAGAATTTGGTGTTATATACTAATATATTGTGCTTTAATATCTGAAATTTAGTACCAAGCCAGAAATAGCAAACTTGCTAAATCATAAAGTAGTTGAACAGTACAGAACAGTGAATTCCAACTACATGAAGGCTATTCTTAAAGTGCATGATTGGTGTCAGTAGAATTTTGTTTGGAAATAGATAGAAATATGATGACTGTGTAAAAAACTATCTATATGCATCGTTCAGGATAGGAAGACATCAAAGAATAGCTAGATAATTGTTCATTTTGAAGTGTGTTGCATCCCACAAGGTTTTGCAAAGGGGTGAGAGAGGTAATGGGTAATAAAATGTATGCCAAAAATTTGTTGACTACTTAATAAGTGCCCAGATGCATCCTAGATTTCTTTACATGCCTCAATTAATCTAATCCTCTCAACTTCTCTATGAAGTACTGCTATTTCTATCTAAGTTAGAAGATATGAAAATTGGCTTAGAGAAGTGAAATGAAGAATAAACAAATTTTGGTGCAATTTCATCAAGTAGAAATATTGTTTTCCATTTATAATTTTGCAATTATTGCCGTCACATGAACTCTGATGACTGTAAGTGAGAGTGCAGTTTGTTAAATCCTGTAGACTAGCCGTATCATTTTTCCTTAAGATTCTGGACAGAGCACATATGTTTCTCTCCACATTCTTCAGTGTGGTGACGGTGCTGACGGCTACTGTGATGGTGGTGGCGAATCACAAGGGATTAACAGCTTTGAGGACTTTTCTAGAAGTGAAAAATAGCAGAAAAATCCACAGATACATAGAACAGAGGAAACTGTAGGCTACATTGTGAACAGGAGGAAGCTGCAGTATAATGTGGAGCTGTTCTTTCCAATAAAAATCAGAGGAAGGGACAGGAGAGGAGTTGGGTAGGGGGCATGAGAGAAGGAATTGAACATTTATCTCCAGAAACTTTTCCTGTTGGCCTTCATCCCCAAACCAAGAGAATTAGGAAAGAATAAGACAAATTTGAAATTACCTGGAGAGTTATTTACTCATCATGTTTTCTAATGGGAGGGTGGCTTCCCCTTATTCTGACATTTAGTCGGCCTCTACAGAGATGGGTAATTGTTTGCAGACTGAAGGTAAAACAAAGCCTGTAATGCAGCAAGCAGGCAAATGTACGAATTCCATTCAGTAGACCATTTCCTTTCTGGTAGAAAGCTATTAGCAAAACATAGAAATAGTAAAGACCTCTTAACCCAACAAATTAGAAAAATCAATGTAATACTTCTCAAAATATGAAAATAACCTCAAGAATCCAAAGACACGTGAGGAAAACCAGCATAAAAGATAAAAATCAAGTTAAAATAATGAGAACAGTGTACCAGGAGGAAGCAAAAATAATAGTTAAATGAGTTTTTACAGAAAAATTCAAGAAGCAATATAAAACATGGAGCAAGAATGTGATACTATGAAAAGGAAAGAACACATAAAAGCTAATATGAATTGAATATGTAATTGCTAAAATAATTAAAATGCAAGGTAAAATACAGTGAAAAAATCTCTCATAGTGTAAGGACAAGGGTCGGACAGTGTGAAAAAATATGACAAGGAAGGCTTGATCTTGAAGTTAAGTGACATCTGATTATAGGATTTCAGGCAGGTAATTGTGGAGAGCAAAATCATCATAAAAAGAGAGAGATAGATGATAGATAGATAGATAGATAGATAGATAGATAGATAGATAGATAGGTAGATAGGTAGATAGATGATAGATAGATAGATAGAAAATTATCCATGCTTAAAGAAAGGCATAAGTCTTTAGATCGAAAAGTCTGCTGAGTGCCATATTGAATATATTTTTAAAACTCATGCCCAGATACAATTTTGAAAATTTTTTGAATACGGAGATATAAAAAACTGCACTATAATTATTCAAATGGGGGGATGTGGAGAAAAAAATACAGGTGACAAAAAAGAATAACTTCAGATTTATCATTAATGTGGGATACTAAAATAACTCAATAATAATAATAATTCACAGATTCTAAAGAAACTTCTTGAGGCAATATACTAGTAAAGTGAATTCATGCATTTTGCAAATGGTCATTCTTTTAATTACAGTCTTTTAAAGGTTAACTTTGTATGCCTGAAGATTGATGAAGATAGATGCTTGAGAGTGATAAATTAGAGCGGGAGACTGATAGAAAGATATGTATATAGATGTAGGTTAGATAAAGATACAGATTCAATCTCAGGACTCCTACACATCTTAAAAGGAAGGCCATCATGATGAAGTAGAAAGATTACAGACTTTGGAGTTAGATAATTGTGAATTTGAATCCTATCTCCACCACTTATGAGGTGTGGAAACTTGACTATTTTGCTTTATCGCCCTCTGCCTCAGTTTCTTCCCCTTGTGAAAGGGAAGCTATAATAATCTTGCATGAATTCAGGATTTGAGGTGATGTATGGAAAACTCCTCAACCTGTACCTGACATAGTAGATGCTAAATAAAAAGTGATTTTTAATCTTTAAAAAAATAAGTGAATGCATGCAATACAATGAAGAGTAGAGCTATTCTTGAATGACCACTGTGTGACTGGCCTAGAGAGCAAACAGCCCATCTTAAGACAGAGATTTTTGAGAAGAATATTTTTCAGAATAAAAGGAATTCTACTCCTTATTAAAAAACAAATAGTAAAAGTCTAAAAAAGTGATGGTTTTGTGAGTAAGCTATGAGTTTCTGATACAAAGTAAATCAAAATGTGTTATTTTGATCAACTGATGGTGTAATAAAATAATAAGTACGTATCTTTTGTATTAGGACCATGCTTCAAGAGAGGTGATAGTGATCCAATGGAATGAAGTATCTTGGAAATTATTCTACATATATAGTGTTCATATACACAAAAGAGTGGTAAATTGTATTTTATTAAGATATAATTTACATAGTGTATATGTATATAGCTTAAGGATAAATTATATGTGTTTTGAAAACATGTATATATGTACTATCATGATATTGAATACTTTTACTGTCCCACCTACTTTTCTGGTGCCCCTTTCCAGAAACTGTTTAGGCCTACCCCAACCACAGGCAACTACTCTTCCAATTTCTATTATCATTTCTATCATTGTTTATTACAAAACTGTATTTTAACAGTCATACTATGTGTACTCTTTTGTGTCTTTCACTCAGCAAAACACTTTCAAGATTCATAGATGCTGCGGTATTGGTAGTTTGTTCTTTTATTTTGCTGAATAATATTCCAGTGGGTGATATATCACAATCTGTTTATCCATTCACCTATTAATGGCCATTTGAATTGTTTTTAGCTTTGAGCTACAATGCATAAACTTCTGTGAACATTCATAGTAATGTACTTTTTCATGGATATACACATTTTTATTTCTTTTGTATAAATACCTAGGATTGAAATTTCTGTCATAGGATATATATAATTTCCCCAAGTCTTTGTATCATTTTACTCTCCCAACAACCATGCATGATAGTTTTGGTTGCTTCACAACATTGCCAACTTTTGGTGTTGTGATACATATAAATTTAGCCATTCTAACTTGTCAAACAAGTGGTTATATCTTACAGATTTTATTTTCGCTTGTTTGATGATTACAGTTTTGACTATATTCTCATGGGTCTACTGATAATTTGTAATTCTTCCTTTGCCAATTGTCTGTACAATTCTTTTGGCCATATTTTTGTGGGGTTCCTTACCTTTTTTATTGAGATGTAGAAGATAATATATATGATAGATTAGATAGCTGGCTAGCTAGGTAGAAAATTTTAGATATCTAAATATTTTCATGGTGAAAGCTCTTCGTTAACACTGTGTGTGTTGTAAATATATTCCCCTAGACCATAGCTTCTCTATGCATTTTCAGGAGAATTTTTAGCATCTGGTTTAAATTTTGGTCAAGTTCAATGTGCTTGTTTGCTGGAGATTAATTCATGATCCAACAAAAGACATGGTCAAGTCTTAATCTGTGTTCCTATGTGTGTGAATGCATTTGTAAACAGGACTTCTGAAGATGTTATTAATAGTTAAAGTGTGAACATGTTCATGAATTGGATCTTTGAAGATCCTATTTAGTTATGGCCAACCTGAATCAGAGTGGATCTTAATCCATGACTGGAGGTCTTATAAAGAGGAATTTTGGATGTGGTCATCAGTAGAAGTCAGAATTTAGAAGAAGCCAGACAGAAGAGAGAGATCATCCTGTGATGGACTGCCAGCACCAGAATGCCACTGACCCCTGGAGAAAGCATGACCTTGAGGATATCTTGATCTAGCCTTCAAAAGTGTGGTTCAATAAATGCTTGTTGCTTAAGCCAGCCTGTTGTGTAATATTTGTCAATAGTAGATCTGGAAAACCAAGATGTTGTTCTGAGGTAGTCTTCTTTTTATATAGTGCTGGGTGTAATTTGCTAATATTTCTTAAATATTTTTGCATTTATGTCCATAAATACATTAACAAGTTTTTGCGCATGTATTTTTTTGGAGGATGATGTATTTGAGTTTAGTCTTAAAGCTTTTGTGTAATATTGATATTATTTCTTCATAAATGATTGAAAGAATTTGCCAGTGAATATATTTGGGTCTGGAGTGTGTGATTGTGGATATGTGCATGTATGTTTATGTGTGTAAAGATTTTTAATTTACAGTTTAACTATTTTTAACATATAGGGTTTTTCAGTTTTCAGTTATTTTTATTATTATTTTTGCAAGTTGTGACTTGTAAGGGAGTCTTCTATTTCATCTAACTTGTCAAATACATTAACATAAATTTGTTTATCATACATATTATTAGCAATTTAATGTCTATAGATTATGTAGTGAAGGCTCCTTTGTTATTTCTGATGTTGGTAATCTATGTTTCTCTCTTTTTCCTGATTAGTCTTATTATGAATTTATAAATTTAACATTTTCAAAATCTAATTTAAAATGTTGCTGGTATTTTTATGTTGTCAATTTACTATTTTTTAATTTACACATATTTTGGGGGGGATCTTCTAGATATCTTGTTGCTTTTGGTTTCTAATTTAATCCAGTGTGATGAGAGAATATTACTGTATAACTTTATTCTTTTATTTATTAAGAATTGTTTTAGATCTCAGCATATGACTGTCTTGATTAAGATTCTATGTAGATGTCTCCATTTTGTGGGTGTGATGTTCTATAAAAATTTATTAAATTTGAATGATAGAACTCAAGTCATGTCTATTTTCCACTACAATTCTTTTGATTTTTACTTATTGCATTTTTTCTTCTTTATTTTTTTAATGTTACATTAAAAAAATATGAGGCCCCCATATACCCCCCCCAACTCCCTCCTCCCACATCAACAACCTCTTTCATCATCGTGGCACATTCATTGCATTTGGTGAATACATTTTGGAGCACTGCTGCACCACATGGATAGTGGTTTATACTGTAGTTTACACTTTCCCCCAGTCACCCATTGGTCCATGGCAGGACATACAATGTCCAACATCTCTCCCTGTAGTACCACCCAGGACAACTCCAAGTCCTGAAAATGCCCCACATCATATCCCTTCTTCCCTCTCCCTACCCTCAGCAGCTAACATGGCCACTTTCTCCACATCAGTGCTACAATTTCCTCCATTACTAATCACAATAATTCCATAGTATAATATCAGTAAGTCCAGTCTAATCCATACTCTATTCCTTCACTTCACCTTGTGGACCCTGGGATGGTTATGTCCACTCCATCTCTATATCAAGAGGGGGCTTAGATTCCGCATGGATGATGGATGCAATTCTCCTACTTGCAGTTGTAGACACTCTTGGCTCCTGGTGTGCTTATTGACCTTCTTTACCTCCCTGTTAGCCAGCTAGGTTAATCTAATAAACCAGAAGGTAGGAGTTGCAAGTCTGCTGAGGCTTAGGGCCTGGTTGTCACATGGACAATCCGGAGATTCAGGTCTCCTGAGTATACACCAATCCCAGTGCCAGCCACAGGTCCAGTAGAAATAACAGAAGAGGCATGTATAGGAAGGTTATCTCTGAGTCCAACTCCATCACACTCAGGAACACAAACTCCAAAGTAGGGCCAACTGACAAGGCACTGAACTCCAGAGCCATCTGCCATGACCATAGAGCCTGTGGGTCTACTGGTTCAGGAGAACCAGTACCTGGGCTTCTATCTACTTTGGCTGTCTCTGGGACACAGCTGAGGTGTGCGTAAGCATTACTCCTCTGATGACCTCCCGACTCTTTTTTGGAGACTCATAGCCATATAAACTCATTTGTCCTTTCAATTTCCCCTTTCATCCAGTCATAAAGCAGTTTTTAACACCTCATATTACATATAGGCTGAGATATGCCTTTTGGAACTTTTTCAGTTGTTATGCTCTTTGATAAACTAACTACTTCACTATTTTAAACTTTGATATTACTTTTTTTGCATCCTAATTTGACTAATATCAATATAGATATAACTGCTTCTTATGTGTAATTTTAATATGGTATATATTTTTCAATATTTTAATTAACATGTTGTATATTTTTGCTTAAAACATCTTACTTTAAAATAGCACACAATTGAGCCTGACTTTTATATCCAGTCTAGCAGTCACTGCATTTTAATTTTTGACATAATTATTTACATGTTTAATATTAAGTCGAGCAACTTGGTATTTAATTTCTATTTTTTGAGTTCTTTGTTTTCTCTCCTTTTATGCAATGTTTTTGGTGACTTGTGTCTTTTGTATTCCAATTATTTCCTTTTCAGTTTTAGTATGCCTCTGTTTTACTTATTTGTATGTTGCTTTAGAGGTTACAAGACCCACCTTTATATTTTTGCTGTCTATGCTTAAAGGCATAATCAACTACTTCATATATAAATGAGAACCATGCAGCAACATGTGATCCTTACTTTCTCCCTGCTCTTAGTGATCTAATATCACACCAATTCACATTTTCATATGTTATAATTTGTACAGTGCATATAGTATCACTTTCACGTCAGACAGTCAGAAATCTGTTAATTTTAGTAGATCTAATTTTAAAATTAGATGTTTATGCTTTCTGGTATTCTTCACCTCTTCCTGGAGATTTGAATGTATTATGTTCTATCATTTTCAGCTAGAAAAATATTTTTTGCATATCTTGAAGTTCAAGTCTGATGTATTCTCTCATTCTTTGTCCATCTGAAAAATGTTATTAATAATTTGCCTTCATTTTGGGAGAATATTTTTGCTAGATATAGAATAATTATACATTGATAAAATTCACCTTATGCTCGTTATTTCTTATGAGAATTACTTTTCTTTTCCTACAGTGGATTTTTAAGATTTGGATTTCATCCTTGTTTTTGTTTTGTTTTTTTTTAACCATGATGTTTCTAAATATATTTTCCTTTTTATTTATCCTATTTTGGTTTCACTGAATTTCTTTTTTTCTAATAGTTAGCTAAAGTATTTCTTTTAGTTTGGAAAATTCTTGGACATTATTTCTTTATATATTTTTCTTTCTTCAATTACGCATCTGTTAGAGCATTGTATACTCTTCCACAGATAAATGTTTGTTTCTATTTTATTATTCAATTTGGATACTTTCTCTTTTCCTTTGTCAAGTTTACTGATTATTACCTCTGCTATGGCCAGGGCAAGGGTTTACCTCTGATATTATATTTTTCAGTATATCATTTCCATTTGACTCTTTTATATTTTCCATCTTTCTGTTGAAAATCCTCAAATGCAGATGTCCATGTTTGGCCTTTTCCACTAGGTTCTTTAACAAATTTTGTGTTTGTTAATATCAACATCGTGGTCATCTCTGTTTCTGCTTTTCCTCTGTGTTTCATGGATCATATTTTTCTTTTTTACATTTTTAAAAAAATTTTATGCCAGACATAGTGGTTAAAAGAATTGTAAAAACTGTAATACATGATATTTGTACCTGGAAAATGTATATCCATTCTTTGCCAGACTTCTAGTATAGGTAGGGTTTACTGAGTCAATCTTACCTTTGGTAGCTGAATATAGCATTTTTGTTGCTCGTGTTAGATTTAGTTTAAAACTGTCTTCAAATTATATGCATTGGATCAAAACATTCCTGACATCTTGGTTTTAGATCTGAGCATGAGAAATTCTGGAGGTATTTTTGTGTTTCAAAATCCAAAGGCAAGTTTACCAACAGTAGGAGATTACACACTGCTTTAGAGCCTGCCTGTCAGCTATTCTGGCCATTTCATTTTCTTGTCCTGCCCCCTGATATTCCTCAAGATATCTGTTTCCCTCTTTCTTCTCTTTTTCTTCTCTTTTTCTTCTCTCTCTCTCTCTCTCTCCCCCTCTCTCTCTCCCTCTTTCTCTCCTTCTCTCTCTCCCCCCTCCCTCTTTCTCCCTCCCTCCCTCTCTCTCTCATTCCCCCCTCCCCACTCCTCTCTCTACCCTGCCCTCTCTTTACCTTGCCCTCTCTCCTCTCCTTTCCTGACCCCAGTTTTGGAGGCTGGTGGTCATGTATCCTATGAATGCCTGAATCTGCATGACAGATGTCCTCTCATTTTCCTTTCCTTCTCTCAGTTTTAGTAAATACTTCACATGTATACATAAAAGGTGTATCTGTCAAAAATTGCAATTTGAAAGTGACATGGAGGAGACATAGAGAACAGAAGAAAGGGTAGAGGTCATCACACATAATGAAGAATTGAGAGGTGGTATGTGAAAGAAAAAAATAAATGATAGAGATTTATATATATTTAAAGTTTCAACACTAACTAAAGAAAGAAAACAGACCATTAAAAATTGAAAGGGCTACTAAAAAAGGGAAGATGGATATTATATAAAAGAGCAACATCATCATCTTTTAAGGAGAGGATTCACTTGATAGTGACTACAGTTTATTATTCCAGAAATAATGGTAAATGAATCACTCAAAGTTATGGAGATAAACAAATGGGAAAATGGCTAAAATTGTCACCCTGCAGGAGAGGCACTGATGATGCAATGGTGTAGGAAAGGGAACCATTACATTTCTTGAACAGTACCTTGTATTATATGAGTTATAAACAGTATATCCCATGGATATTCTAGTGTTGTTTTTGTTTTGGTGGATGGGGCTAAGTGAAAAACATGTGTTCCTTTTCTGGTTAAAAACAATGAGTCTTTGACCATGTGTAGAGGATTGCATTCATAACTTCTGATTAATGATACAATTTACAATGTAAGCCCTAGTGGAATGAAATCAGAGAAATAGATGATGGCTTCTCTACAATGAATGTACAGTATATCCTGAAGTTCAGAGAAAATAAAGTGTATTCTCAAAACTTTTTGAGAACCCCTAGGCTATAAGAACAGAAGAAAGAAATCGGATTGTTTTTGAAGTATAAAACTAACTTGTATCAGTGATTTTATACCTTTAATTTATTTGGGGCTTTCATAGAGAAATAACAAAAATTCCATGCAATGAGAGATGTGTTTATATGCAAACATATGACTAGAATATCCTTTAGAATGGTGATGCTTCTCTTCTGCAATTTCTAGCCAGGATTTAATGGCAATAGCTCTAAGTTCTGCTTGAACTCATTATTATGGAGATGTCATGAATATAATTAAAATGCAGATATCAATGGATTGAGGTAAGTATGGACTAGTGTATTCAGAGTAGCTAATAATGAAGGGCACATGCATATCAAGAGAAGGTATATTCAGATATACTTCCTTGAGAGAAAGAATAATACATTTGGAAAATAAGTAATAATCTGGGAGTAATTTATTTAAATCCATGAAAATGAAATCCTCATCTCTTGGCATGAATATGCAGCACTAATTAAGATTGGTAATAGTGCGAAGCTTAATATATTATAAATATAATATATTTTATTTACTTTACCCAGGACATATTTTTATCATCTTATTTAGTATAAAATAATGGATACAGCCAGACCAGGTCACTGCAAGTAAGTGACCCAGGGCAACTGAAATGGTGAATTTGAGTTTGTTTCCCTTTCGTCCACTGCCTGAAGAAAAGTGCTCTTTTAATTTTCTTCATTTCTATGAGTAATAGGGAAGATAATTGGGATGTGTGTTTAGAATAGTATTAACATGCTGATGCCTTTTATCAAAAGTTTTCAGTTATGGGCATAAAGATTAATAACTAGCAAAGTTATACTAATATACTATAAAATGAAAGTATTGGTTTGTGGTAATGAGAATTTGTAGAAAATAGGTAAAATTTTTGGGTGAAGATATTTGCATATATTTAGATTACTTTGAATGTTCCTTAAAAATATGAGTAAATGACACAAAAACAACAAACAAACAAACAAAACACAAAACAATGGTATCACAGAACAGATTAAGAGGGGTTTAAGCTTTCTACTTAGTCTGCACAGTTAATGGCTTCAATGGCGTAATGACATATATGCACATTTAGGAAAGTACACACTTATTGCTCAGTTAACAGGTCTTATGGTTTGGTGTTCTATCATGCATAAATGTAGAACACTTTTTGTGCAATATAACTCTTAATAATTTAAGCTCCCTAAATTAGAAAATGAAAGTTCAGGTTCTCATACTAATTCTGTCTCCTAGGACACTGTTGCAATCCTGTTCTGAATACAAACAAATTCTAACTTCTATGAATATGTGAAATAATCATCTAAATTTTTAACTTAACCTTTGAAATCCCAGAAGAGATTTATATAATATCCATATAATCTTGTCTTAATCTGAACATAGGTTTTGAGAGCAAGTCACAGAGGTTTTAAGTTCTTCCATAGTAGTCAAATCCAGGCTGTGTGCTTTCTCCTGTTCTCTTCTAATAGTTCCCTGAAAAAACACTGGTCCTAGGGATGGGTAAGGAAATGGATATGCTTCCCATGATGTAAATGTCCTAACACATTATCTTTCATAGAACTCCGTGTAGAAATACATGATCATGGTGGGCACACTGGAGGAAGTGGAAAGAGGAATAGAAGAATGACAATGGTAATAAGGTGAGGAAAATGGAAGAGAGCAATAGGAGAAAAGGATGTTCAATATATGGGAGATGGTATACTATATTGTTTTTACGGTATGCTTGATTTTTCTGGTCCAGAAACGCTATCCTATATCTTGTCTTGACATGGTTTTTGTCGGAAACTCATGGGTAGTGAAATCAGCTTAGTTCAACTCAAGAAATTTTAAAACACAAAATAGAATAGACTTCATATATCATAAATATAAATATTGCTCCATGAAATTTTTTTCTCTTTCTTTTTATCAATCCAGCAAAATTAATATTGAGTTATTAATGGTACAACCTGTTACTAAATATATTCCTTGACTTTTCTCAAGTAATATTGTTCCCATGAGCTCTATTGAAAAGTATATTAGAAAGAAAACATCAAACAAACAAATGATTAGAGAGACACCAACATAAGGACTGGTGTTGAGCATAAAATATGTGGCAATAAAAAACACATCAAATATAAAAATAAAATAAGTTAATAAAAAGAGAGATTATACTAGGAAAGATATATAGGATTTGACAGGATAGGTAATGTCATATGTGCATACATACCATACTTAAAATTTTCTGGGGGGCATAGGGCAGCTCATGAAAAATAATTTAACATTTTCAATAATTGGTAGAGTATTCATATAGTAATATAGCTCCAAAAATATTATATTAAAATGTGTAAGTAAGCAAATAAATAATTAGGATGTATTAGTCAGGGCTCTCTAGGGAAATAGAACTGACCAGAGATGCCTGTAAATATCATGAGATTTTCTCATGTAACTGGGTATGCACAAATCCAAATTCCAAAGGACAGGCTGCAAGTGAGGTTCTCCAATGAAGGTTCTCCGTGAATTCCCCAGGAGAAACTGGCTGTTTGAAGTATAGATGGAAATTCTCTCTTCTGGCTGCCAAAATCACTTCTCCTTTTAAAGTCTTCAGTTGATTGGATGAAACATCTCTCACTGTTATGGCAATCTCCTCAGTTTGTTGTTCAACTACAGATGCAATCAACCTATTGATGATTTAAGTTCATGAAATGTCCTCACAGTAACAACAAGGCCAGTGCTCAAAGCTGTAAGGTTGTAAGTTAATAAATCCCCATTTTAAAAGCCAACTCATTTCTGGTATAATGCTTTAGGCAACCTAGCAGACTAGAATACAGGGATATTTTCTTTTTAATTATCCCCAATATCATTGAAAATTCTCAGTGTGGAAGAATGGAGATGAAGTATAATAGAGAAGGTTAAATAAAAACTACATAGTTCTGAATTTAAATGGGAAATATTAGCCTGAACCCATGAGGAGTTTTATTTCATTTTATTTTATATACCTAATATATACATTTTATACCCCTAAATTTTTTTTAAAGATTTATTTATTTCTCTCCCCTTCCCCCCACCCCACCCCGGTTGTCTGTTCTCTGTGTCTGTTTGCTGTGTCTTCTTTTTCTGGTTCTGTTGTTGTCAGTGGCACGAGAATCTGTGTTTCTTTTTGTTGCATCATCTTGTGTCAGCTCTCCGTGTGTGTGGCACCATTCCTGGGCAGGCTACACTTTCTTTCGCGCTGGGCGGCTCTCCTTATGGGGTGCACTCCTTGAGGGACACCCCTGTGTGGCAGGGCACTCCTTGCATGCATCAGTGCTGTGCATGGGCCAGCTCCACACGTATACCCCTAAATTTATATACCAAACAAGCCTAGAACCAACGAGTAACGGTGACAATGAGCACTTAGAGCACCCAAATTGTCATTGTACAATATTTTTTCCTATCAAAATAAGTATTTTGGGATTAATTATTGACTCAGATCTGGGTCAGGAAATATACAAGATAAATTTGAAATATCTTTACATAACAGAAACAAAGCTATTAAAGTGAACTAAGGTCATGTGAAAAGGACATAGTAACCAATTTTAAGTGGTTCCTTCTGGCCAGTGATAGGGAATTTGAGCTGAGATATAAATAAGAATTGCAGTAGTACAGACTAAAGTCCCTCAAATATGCTTAATTTCAGAGTCCATAATTATTAATTGGTCAATTTTAGAGAATAATTATATGAAAATTAGGAAAATCAAGGGATAAATTTCATATCTGGACTAAATTTTATAGAAATATTAGAAGAGGGAAGTATGTTATAAAATTATTCCAGGTAATAAATGTAAGCAAAATGATGAATTAGAACACACCCTTTTGCACCCCTCTGCCAACAATGAATAGACTTAGCCATTAAACATCACTCATTCTCTCCAAAAACATCACAAAACTCACAGGTTATATGTGCTTCCTGATGAATGAACGTACTTCCACCTAGGGTCTTGTGAAAGGAATCAAACCCCGGTTTAATCAAGCCTCTGTCTCTAGCTGCCAAATGCATAGAACAAAGAAATATAAATAATCCTCTTTTGAATGTGCAGTCATTAAAATCCAGACTTCTGCTATTATTTAGCAAGGTCCCAAAATACTCACTAGTTTGATTTGTGTTCATCTTTTTGGTTCCATGACAATATTTGTTGTTGATGTTTTATTTATGATCTCCTAAGTACGGGGCTTAGTATGTGGTAGGTTAAGTTCCCCCCTAATTTTTATTCAGAATTTTACTGGTTCATCCTCATTCTTTCTTCTTTCCTTCCTCCCTCCCACCATTCCTTCCTTCCTCCCTCACTCCTACTCCCCTGTCTCCCTCCCTCCATTTGTCTCCTTCCTTCCTTCCTTCCTTCCTTCCTTCCTTCCTTCCTTCCTTCCTTCCTTCCTTCCTTCCTTCCTTCCTTCCTTCCTTCCTTCCTTCCTTTCTTTCTTTCTTTCTTTCTTTCTTTCTTTCTTTCTTTCTTTCTTTCTTCTTTCTTTCTTTCTTTCTTTCTTTCTTTCTTTCCCTCCATCCATCCATCCCTCCCTTCCTTCTTAAACTTTTAACATAGTAAATTCTACAAGCAGAAAGTGTGTGTTTATGTATGAGTGTGAGAGAGAGAGAAGTTTTTGTATTAGTATTAGTGATATAATTAATTAGTCATATTACTAGGTATGCATACTGAAGATTCACTGGAATTTCATTTCAGCACCCAGCAGCATGAGGTTTAAAATTCAGTATTATATAATTTTTATCAGTTCCACTTCCCTTGATTAACTTTTGTCCAAAACAAGCAAACATCCATAAATCTCTCTTATCTTCCTACTATTTATGGGCCTTACACATTCTTCTTTATTCTTGTATTATATTTTCAAATATTAACAATCCTTATAAATTTGAAATTTCTCGTATTTAGTCCGGTTTGTGTTAATTAAAGAAGACTGCTATTTCAGTTTGCTTGCATTTTCCTTAGGCCTTTTATCTGAGACTGTCCTATAATATTTTTTCTCTGCTTTAAATGACTTGTTTTAGCATTAAATTATAATAACCCTAATATGTTTATTGATTTATGAGTCATAAATAAATAAATGATTAAATAATCTGCTTTTATTAATTTCTGGCAAAGATTTTTTAACATGCACCATATTATTTATTATCTGTACTTTCCTGTTTCTTTGAATACTTCAGGATTTAAAAGTCCAAAAATGAAAACTCTAGTCATTGTCAAGCAATAAGAGAATTTATAATGTAGAATATGAATATCACATGAAGTCCCAGCCTTCAGAGAAAATCATGGTTAACAGTTGTTTGCTGGCTCTTCCATACTTTTTCTTTGCATAAACGTATACATGTACAGATGTGTTTATGTGTGTAGATTTCCTTAAGGATTCATCTTGCATCCTGCAACTTGCTTTTTTTTCTAAATATATCTTTTATTTATTTAAAAGATTCTTATATTATGCAAAATGTTACACAAAAAATATAAGGGATTCCCACATTTCCCACTCCCCATACCTCACACTTTTCCCCACATTAACAATTTCTTTCGTTAGTGTGGTACATTCACTGCAATTGATGAACACATTTTGGAGCAATGCCACTAAGGTCTGTTATAGTTTACATTGTAGTTTATACTCTCGCCCACTCAATTCTGTAAGTTATGGCCAGATACATAATGGCCTGTATCTCACTGTAATGTCATTCAAGACAATCCCGAAAATGCCTCCATATTATACCTCTTCTTCCCTTTCCCTGCCTTCAGCACCTCCAGTGACCACTGTCTCCACATCAATGATATAATTTCTTCCATTGCTAGAATCACAATAAGTCTATAGTAGAACCAGTAAGTCCACTCTAGTCCATATATATTCCCCATTCTTGAAGACTCTGGATGGCGATGCCCACTCCACCTCTAATTGAGAGGGGCCCTTGACCCCATTTGACAAATGGATGGGACTTTCTTGTTTGCAGTCACAGACTCCCTTGGTTCCTTGGTATGGTGGTTTTCCATCCTCACCTTGTTGTTAGTTGTCCTGGGTGAGTCCAATGAACTGGAGAGTAGATGCTGCAAATTCACTGGGGGAAAAGAATTCTGCATTTGTTAAAGAGAATGTCAATATTTTTTACTTGACTTCAGATACTATCCTTGTATTGACATTATTTACCCAAAAGAATTAGGTACTTCTTTACTCAGTACATATTTATTGAACAGTGGAACTTAACAAAAGTGTTTTTCTGTTGCCAAGTTGATTGTCTAACACTACTAAAGTAGTTGTCATTATCCCTCTTAACCTTGAAAAAATGTCTAAACTGATATATTACACTTAGGGTTTAGGCATTGGCAAGCCAATTCATTTCAAACAGCAGATTCCAGAAAGCAAAATACTCAGCTTTCTGAAGAAATAATCTTATTGGGATAATTGAAAACAATTTCAAAAACAAATTCTTTTACGTAAATTCTACCCTCGTTAAAGGCTGAAAATTGAGAAGGTATCTAAGTTTACTAGTGGCATAAAAAGAAATTAATGGTATATGTGAATGTAGCAATTTTCTTTCTTGTTCCTCTATTTCTAACTAGATAATGCAAAGGTAACTGTTAACTCCCTGTTTGAGTCATTTTTGGGAGCAATGATTGCTGTTATTTACCCAAGACCAAGTGAAAAGTGGTTAATTTTTACAATTCATACTTGATATCTTTGGTGAATCCAACCTAAGTTGTATATATTATATACAACAAAGGGCAAAATATATTCTCCTCACGTATTTTACTCCACCCTTCTTTTCTCAGCTTATCAAGGTTGCCTACAAAACAGTTGCCCAAGGCTATAAAATTAATAGAGTAAGAAGGGGAAGGAAGGAGGAACAAATAAAAGTAGAGCTGAGATTTTACAATTGCTGTCCAATCACTGGTGCTACTTGGTTTGGGATTTCAACTGTCTCTTCTGTCCTAGTAGAACAAAGCTCTATTGCATGGGGAAATGGCTATAAATTGCACTTGGCTATGAACTCTTCCTATCTACATAGAACCAGGCCTTGAGCATGAGTTTACTAATCATTATATGGCTGACTATACATCTGAAGGGTTGCTACCATGAATTTGGAACTCAGACTTCTTCATTTAGTACTGAAATATTATCAACTCTGAACATTTCCATTCTGAGTTCTCATTTTAATACCTCCTTTCCTTTAGAAACTCATGTTACCCTCTAATTTTGCTTCACAAAGTCAGCCCAGCAAAATCAATTTTATGGTTTGTTTCTTGCCCTTAATTGCTCATAAACAGAAAACTTGGTTTTATGTCTTAATAATATTGGAGTTTCTTCATTGTAAATAGGGAAAGCATTTTACAAGGAGAATATTTTTAAACTAAAAATAATGTTTACTGGTCATATCTATAATTCTTTTAACGTGGGCAGCCCAGGCTTCTCATAAATAATTTTTCCTTTGAATAATGAAACTGAAACAAGGCCTTAAAATTTTACCATACCTAGTAAAGAAGTGAACATTTTCCTAATGCATTGTTGAAATATACCATTTATGTACATAATTAGCAAGATTAGAATTTATACCAGAATTTTTTTACCAGTATGTTTATTTTTCTAGAAATATGGTGCCCCTGGCATTCATCATGTAAGTTGATAAATGTTTACTATTTAAAAGACTACCATGATATTGCTAATTTAGAGGCTACTCACCTGAGTTATTTTTTAGAGACTTTCACTAAGTCTTAAATATATTTCCTCCTACTGAAGCATTAGTCAAAGTTTGATAATATAATTTAGATTGCCATTGAGGCCAGGGAAGAAAGACTTGGAATCCAGAGGGGCCCAAGGCCCAGAAATGAGGAGTATTTCAAAGAGGACAGAAGGAAAGTTTCTGAGATGTTAGAAAGATGGCACTATGGGATTTAAAACTTAAACTACCAAAGGAAACTTGCCTTTCTTGAGTTATATTCTTAGCAACAGACATACACACTGAGAAGCCCTGGGTAAATTAAGGTACAAAGGCACCCAACTTCAGTTAACAAATTATGTTTCTTTAAAAGCAGGATAGTTTGTTTGAGTTTTATCTTGGAAGTTTCAGTTTAGTTGAATTCAATAAACATTAATTAGTGTCCATTATACGGTAGTCATTTTTTTCCTAGATAAGGAAAAAGGATATAGGGGCAGACTTATGGGCGAGAGATAGTTTAAGTTATCTTTGATACATGCAGATGGCAATGTATGTGGGTAGATGGAAATACGAACTGGGAGTTTAGGATCTATGATAGGGTTTGAATAAAAGATTCAGAGTGATTGGTGTCAAACTTGTAGGAGATCAAGCACAAAAAATGAGATATCATTCTTTTTCTTTATGATTTCAGTTTAATAAATTATTGCAGTAGGAAATCAAATTCCTATGGAATGAAAAATGAATGGGAGGTTTAGAAGTGGTGATAATGAATGAATTCTACTGAGAGCATAGTAGGTGACTGGCTAAATTCTAATAAAAGAGTATAATCGTGTCAAAAATAGTAGCAGAACTATAAGTTTGCATCCATTCACTCCAAAATAATCTATATACAAATTATTTGCTCTCAATCCTTGGTGCATATTAGAATTACCTGTGAATCATTCAAAATATATGTATTTAGATACCATTATTCTTGATTCTGATTCTGTAGATACAGGAATATATATTTACAAAAAATATGTATTTATAGGCAACATTGGTGCCCACCACATGCAGCTAATAGTTTTAGGAATATATATGAGGTAAAAAGTTAATAATGGAATATTTCAAAAATATGTAATAGCTATAGCTTTATTTTTATAGATGAGGGATTCTCTATAAACAGAAAATGAGGAAGAGAGACAATTTTTAACAAAAGTTCATAAATCTTCCAGTTATATATAAAGTTGGCATTAAAATAGGTAAAACCTGCAGCAATTTTTTTTTATCCAATGATTTTTAACCATATTATAAAAACATGAAGAGCTCTTCTTATATGGGAGTGTAAGGTGAATTCCACAGGATGCTATAGGTTGGCAAGGAGGTTAAGATGATAACTTTATGAGATGAATCAGACAAAACCATTGAGTGGATTGAGGAAGAAAATATTTGTTTCTGTTAAAACTTGGAATCACTGTATACCGGGAACCACATTTTTGGTTTTTTGTTTCTTTTCTAATGAACTCCACCTGTAATGAATGAATGAAGCAGTAGATGCAGAATAAGATTTTATTTCAGTCTGGCACAGTGTTGATGCACTTGCTCCACATGAAGGCCTACTAACCAAAGTGACAAAGTTCATATATTGACTGTCCTTCTTGAAGAGAGAAATGGAACTCAGCTAGTTGCCAATATCACTATACATCTCTTTTTTCTCAAGCAAAAGAAAGAAAGAAAGAAAATATATGGAGTCAATGAAAACACTCCAGAACAAGGAAAGTTACATATCCTCAAGACTGAGAGGAGGTACAGACATCTGAAAATGATGTGTTACAGGAACCAGAAAAAAATTAGGAAGTTATTTAGCATTGTCAGTTGGACCCACAAAAAGAAAGTAGACTGAGCTGATCAAAGAATATTCATGAAATTGTTATAAGGAAAGCTGGGGGAGGTATTGAAAGACTTTAAAGAAAGTAAAATTAAAACTTCAAAATCAAAATTAAAGAACTCTAAGAAATGAAGTTAACATGGATGAAATTCAGATTTTAGAAATACTGTAGAGGTAGATAATGAGAAATAAGAAACATAAGAGAACATAAAAATAATGTGGAGGATAGAGAATTACTTTTATTCCTGGAAAATGAATCAGATGATTTTTAAAAAGCAATTACCATAAATATGATTAGATAAAAACCTCTTGATCTTAGGAAGAAAAAGAAAGATTTGTTTTTGCCCTGATTTGAAGGCCTAAATCTATTGTAGAGAAATAATCAAGAATGTGAGATAATGCCTATGTGCAGTAATGTTAAGTGATCAGTAAACATGCACTTTTATAAGTCCCAATGCTTTACTTAAACTGCTTTCAATGGATAAAATATAATGCCATAGCATGCCTTTGGAGCAAATAGACCTAAGTTCAAATCATTATTTAACATTTACCAGTTATGTGACATAGGGAAACTCTCTTCACTTCTCTGACCCACAGTTTCTTCATAGGTAAAAGGGGACTAATAACACCTGCCACACAATGAGATAAAAATGTGAAGTACTTCAAGCCAGCGTTTGGCATGTAATGGTGTCGGATATATTAGATCTGCTATTATATTGACACGGATAGATGAAGAGAAAAACTTACTTGTATAAAATAAAATTGATATTTACTTTTCTTCTGCAGCATGTATATTTAAATGTGCCAGCTGGGTTCTGAGCCTCAGCAGAGTGGCGACTCCTACTCTCTGGTTTGTTGGTCTTACCCAGGTCAGCTAACGGGGAGGTGAAGATGGTCAACCACCACACCAGGGAATCAAGAGTGCCTACAACTGTAAACAGAGGAATTGCATCCACCATCCATGTGGAATCTAAGCCCCCTCTTGATCTACAGGTGAAGAAGACATCACCATCCCAGGGTCCACAGAATGGAGGAATAAAAATGGACTAGAGTGGACTTACTGATATTCTACTATAAAACTATTGTGATGAGTCATAGAAGAAATTTTAGCATCAAGGTGGAGAAAGTGGCCACAGTAGTTGCTGAGGATAGGGAGAGGGTAGAAGAGATGTGATGTGGGGGCATTTTTGGGATTTTGAGTTGTCCTTAATGATATTGCAAGGTCAGATGCTGGACTTTATATATCCTGCCATAACCCACTGAATGTACTGGGGAAGAGCACAAACTACAGGGTAAACTATTATCTGTGTAGTGCAGCAGTGTCCCAAAATGTGTTAACTGAGTGTGATGAGTGTGCCACAATGATTAGGGAGGTTACTGGTATAGGATGAGTGCAGTGGGGGCTGGTATAGAGGAACTTCTTATATTTTTTAATGTAACATTTTTTGTGATGTATATATCTTTAAAAAATACAATTTACATAAATGATGTGGGGGTGGGAAGTGGGTTATATGGGAACCTCTTATGTTTTTTTTTTGTTTTTTATTATGTTTTTTAATGTAACATTCCTTGTGATCTATTAACTTTAATTAAAAAATAATAAAAATTTTAAAAAAGAAGCATGGGAAAATAAAAAAAAATAAATGGTTCAAAATCCACAAAATCTATTCCTTAGAACTATCTAAGGAATAGATGTGACAAAAGGGTTCACTTATTAGCACAAATTATCTCAATTATTAACGTTTTTCTACATCAGCAATGATCAAATATTAGATCATGATTCTTTCTGGATTTCTGTTTTCTACACAATTCAAGTCTTCTGAGAAAAGATGTTTACAGCTAATGTAAGAATTTTTGTAAAAGGTAACAGACATTCCAGGATTTTAAAGCTAAAGACCTTTCCCTTCCTTACCTGAAGGGGAATTTGCTTACAGTCCAAGGTAATAAGATAACATTTCTCCAGGAAAGGGAGAATGGGCATATTTACTAGCCACTCCCTTATAAGATTGGGGGTGCCCAAAGCTCAGTGCTCCTAGGCTAAGACACTGAGCCACTGTGTGTTCAGCATCCCTTTGGGCTTACTTCACCATGACCTTATGGAACCTGCGGGGGGCGAGGAAGTGGAGGCAAAACTATGTAAATATGGAATTCATGCTGCTTGCTGTGCCATGAATAATTTACTGTTTAAATCAATTTTGGCTCATTGTTGTACTATACACTAAAGCTATAGAAGACTGCCAGGCTTACCTACCAACTGCCTAGTGTTGTGGGACAACTTGACTACTTAACAACTAATAGATTATATAAATTTAAAAGTTTAAAAATAAACAAAAAACTACAAATTATCTAGAAATTCATGAAGAATACACAAGAATCTATGGAAGTAAATTAAAACCACAAAATAAAGGACATATAAGGTGGTAGAATTATGGGAAGACAGTCCATACTCTTGCAAGCGAAAACATTAATATAAAAATGCCAATTCTTCTCAAATTTATGTATTGATTCTATTGAACCCAAATTTCTTAATGTATTTTTAAAGAACTTTTATGATCTATTCTAAATTTTAAATGGCAGAAAGAAGTTCTATAAATAGTTAGACCAACTTGAAAAAGAAGACTATAGGAAAACAACGAAGACAAAATAATGAAAACATTGGGGTCCTGATGCGAGAGAAACCAAGTGAACCACTGAAAAATAGAGACTTCCATATATAGAGATATGTAACATTTATGGTTGTACAACAAATCAGTGTGGTAAAGGATGGTATAGCAGTTTGATATTATTGATGAATTCCAAAATGAAATACTGATTATGTTTCTAGCTAGTGATACCCTTAGATTATATTGGATTCAGAGCTTTCACTTTTACTTGATTAAATAATGATTAAGGCTTTGATTGGGCCACATCAGTAGGACATTCAGTCCCTGTCCTCTTGGTGGGTAGGAATTCACAGAGGAAAGACATGGCAGAGAACAGAGTTTGGAGTTTGATATTGGAGTCCTGGGAGGTAAACACATAGAGAAGCAGATACGCAGGGAAGAGAGAAAGCATAGTAGAAGCCCCAGGAAGAAAGATGAACCATTTGTCTAACAGTTTACAGCTGGCCCTGTGGAGAGAGAAGAGCAGCTGAGCCTAGAGACAAACAAGCCCAGAGAAGAGAGGAACCCAGGACCTGAACACTTGCAGATGTTGGCAGCCCTCTTGTTCCAACACGTGGCACAGACCTTGGTGAGGGAAGTAACTTATGCTTTGTGGCCTGGTAACTGTAAGCTTCTACCCCAAATAAATACCTTTTATAAAAAGCAATGGATTTCTGGTATTTTGCATTAGCAACGCTTTGGCTGTCTAACACAGATGGATTGTTCTGTGTACTAGGAGTACTAACTAGGAAGTTGGTACATAAAATGGAGAAATATAAAAATGGTTTCCTATCTAACAGTATACACCAAAGATGGGATAAAAGCTAAATATGAAAGACAGAACCATAATGTTAAAAAAAAAAAGAAACATGATTTTTTAAGTTTTGTTACCTAGAAGGGAAGATGTGCTTCTTAAATAAATTTCAAAAGCACAATTCATAGGAAAAATAACAGGTATGTAATTATCGAAAAAGTAACTATTTGTAATGAATAAAGGGT
Organism: Dasypus novemcinctus; assembly: GCF_030445035.2. Taxonomy (NCBI): domain Eukaryota; kingdom Metazoa; phylum Chordata; class Mammalia; order Cingulata; family Dasypodidae; genus Dasypus; species Dasypus novemcinctus. The sequence continues at coordinate 39,292,245 of NC_080683.1, read as the reverse complement.
ACCATCTACACCATTAATTGACAACTAACAAAGTAGGGAACAATATTTACAATGTCCAAAACTGACTAGAAAAAATCTAAAGTGGTCAAAGAAAAATTTCAAATCAACAGCTCAGAAGAAGGCGTTATGAACAGACATCTTGGAGAAAAGGAATTCTTTAAGGCTAGAAAATACATGAGATTATGTTTAAAATAGTATTAATGAAAATAATGTACATTTAAATACTATGCCCCACATAGCACTTCTTAGACCGAAAACAATTAGAGTGCTGATAAAAGTCAGCTTCAGAGAGGATTGGAGGTATGGGGGCCCCTCATGCACTGCTGCTGGTAGTGCAGACAGCGCAGCCATTCTGCAGAACAGTGTGCAACTATATACAGTAACATGTTGCAGGGAGAAAGTAATGGAAAAACAAAGACATAAAGAAGCAAAAACCAAAAGAGGGTCTTGCAAGGACCAATGATGATTGCACGCCCAGGCAAGACGCAGATGATTTACTTAGTGTTCGAGGTTGTTGTACCTTGTGAGTTGATTTGCATCCTGCTGAAAGGTGTTTTCTAGACCTATTCCCCCAGTCCTTGTGGATTTGACCTTGTTTGGAAATAGAGTCTTTGCAGATGTAATTAGTTAAGATGAGGTCTGTCATACTTGTTCTGTTGCCACAAGTCAAGGAATGCCTGAGGCTACCAGATGCTGGAAGAGGTAAGGAAGGATTCTCCCCAGAGACTTTGGAGAGGGATGGCCCTGCCCACACCGGGTTTTTAGACTTCTAGTTTCCAGAATTGGGAGACACTGAATTTACGGTTTTTATCTGAAACAGTTTTTATGTGTTAAGAAAATAATATTATGACATGAATTCCTAAAATTTTGATATAAAGACAAACTCACCCTAATAAACCAGCTATATTTTTTCACTCCATTTTTCCATAGGCCTTAGCTACATGAACATGTGATTTTTGCATACTTATAATCTTAGACTAACTACAGGCTTTATTTATTTTTCCAACATTGTGTTTATACATATTTCTTCTGGTTTCACTATGGGCTTTCAAGTTAACATTTATGTATAACAGCATAGTATTCCATTCATCAGTTGAGAAATTATGATTATTTTAACCATTCCCTGTTATGGATTACATCTGTTTGCTATTTCTTATACAAATTAAGATAGGGAAACTAACACTCAATTTGCATTAATTTTTTATGGCTGCCCTAGGAAAATAATACAGTATATTGATAGGTGTTTGTTGCAAAAATATTTAGTGTGACCTAAAAGTTTTAGATTCAGTCAATAAATGGCAATGAGTTATAGGAAGAAAAATAAAGTTAATGTAACTTTAGGAATAGGAGAAAGAATATAGTTTGAAGGTGGGGAAGAAGGAGTCCTGGAAGTGTCTTGGGAAGGGAAAATCAGATTTGGGTGTTAAATTTTGAGAAAGAAACTGCAATTCTTCTGGGTAAGGAATGCTCAGGCAGGAGGAACAGGAACATCATATGTTTTAAGAATGAGGAGACATGGTTTAATTTACACTAAAATTATTATGGGAGCTTCTGTCTGGGACTTGAGCTTCTGTCAGGAAGTAAAAGTAGGGAATCCATTGGTACCACTAGTACAGATTAGAAAAGAGGAGCAACTTTATGAAGATGGCAGTGAAATTTCTGGCGAAAGTTAGTCGTGGTAGGAATGTACATTTGAGGTAGAGCGTATGATACTTGCTGATGTATTATCAAATGTAACATTTGATAGAAAGAGAGAGATCAAAGATGATTCCAAGATTTTTAGCCTGGTTAAATAATGCCACCATTAATTGAAAGGGCGATGATTTGATAAGGAAAAGTTTAGGAGATGGGGAAGATTAAGGGGTTTGTGTTTCCCACTTTAAGTTTATATTGAATATTCAAGAGAGATGTGGTAGGCCTGGAAGAGGCCAAATTTGGAGATGATAATTTTTGGCAGCAGTAGAGATGGTATTTATAGTCTTTGGGCTGGCTGAGGTCACCTAAGTATACATAGAAAAGCAGTACCTGAGAGAACCCCAGGGCATCCCTCTAGACATGAAGCTGTTAGCCAAGTAATCTGAGAAGCTAGTAGCTTGTGAGTTAGGAAGGGGACCTGGTTCATTCTAGACCACAGAGTCCTAGAGGAGATGTTGAGGGTGGCCAAATATGAGAAAGATAAGGATAGATAACTTACTCTTGAGTTTGGGGACATTCTAGGACCATACTAACCTTAATGGGGAGGGAGAATTTCTCTAGAACGGTAAATCCAAATTGCTCTAATTGATAAAGCAGAGAATGGGAAGTAAAGGAGACACTAAGAATAAATGATTATTTCAAATAGTTTTTCTCTAAATAGGAGAAGAAAAATGTGATAATACATTAAGGTAGTGTAGTGTCAAAGGGAAATTTTAAAATGTTTTAAGATAACACATAATGGAACAAAAAGATATTCTAAGATATTAATATTACAAAATTACTTGTGGATGAATTCCTATTGAAGAAGAGATAAATCAAATAGGAAAGTTTTGATTTTAAAGAACTGGCATGTTTTCACTTACTCTGTAACTCAAATCAGAATTTGAGTTATTTACGGTTTCAGAGGAATTTGGGAGATCAAGCTAAAGTTTCTTTTAATTTTCTTTCTTGAGAAGCTGGAAATATATATTTTTGAAACTATATCCTTTACCTCACATTTCTGATGCAATTGATACCTGTAAAAACTTTCAAAAAAAGTAACTGGTACTTTTCTAACCTAGCACTTACTAAAGACTAATAGCTAAGTTATTCATATATTCAAATTACAATACCGGGAGAGTTACCAGACAGTATTTTCTTCCCTTATTTCCTCCGTCTTTCCTACCTTCTCTCCTATATTCCTCATGAAATCAGAGCATCATAAGTTTAAAAAAATTAGGCATTTCATATCAAAAAAGTAAGAATCACTTTCTATATCTTTTAAACCCTCGTTAATGTAGCTATACCGTTTTCTTTTAAACTTGAAGATGTTAATAGAACACTTGCAGGAAATCTTATTTTCCTTGTTGATCTTTTTCATATCACCTTCATGCTAGGGTCAATTAATTTTTATTAACAAATCACAGAAAACAAATACGTCCAGTATGATGTCAATTATGCAAAAGGAAAAAAATCCAAGGGAAAAATTGTAGGAGAAAACATAAGAAGATTAGCAGTAGTTATCTCTAAGAGGGATTATTTTATTTTCATTCTTGTATTTTTCTCTATTTTTTCTTGTATTTTTCTCACAGAAAAAATTCCTTATCATTCTAATAATTTTATATTATTTGTAATGTAAAATATTGATTTGGTTTTTAAATTGTATTCTTTAGGTGGGATTATCAAGTAGATTATAGAAAGGAATAGCAACTATATAAAAAACATGATATGTTCAAGAACCTGTAATTTATAAACTTAGATATTATTTTATATTTTATATACTCTATTATCTTTTAAACTTTCATTGTTCTTGTTATTTGCTGTATTTAGTAAAACCTGGAATATCTGAGGGCTTACTTTGAGGTCTTTCTGCTTGTCTTCAAAGAGGAAAAGGCATTTTAAAAAGGTATATTGAATTAATACATATTTGGAGTTTCTTTTGTAGGCTCTTTTTCTTTCAGCTAGCCCCAAATCAGTGACTTAAGTGAATTAAGGTGACACTTAGTAGGCTAGTTAGCATGAGGGGCACGGTTGACTACTTGTGTCTCTGGCCAATGTTTTTATACAGGGAAATAGGACAATCAGGTATTAGGTCGCACTTTTTGACTGAATTTTAAAAGCCTTCAATTAGTTTTCTATGGTTCAAGAGTTTCTCTATGCATCCTGGATCAGTAAAATGTAATTCAAGAATTTCTATGTTCTCATTTGCCGCTTTGAGCCCTTAGAGGACTTTCGATCTAATAACCAAACAACCCATATTTGAATAGGTTCTGCTTTGGGAAACAAATAGATCTGATTCCTCCAGCATCTGTAATGGGAAGTCATTTTGATACTTATAATAAACATAAATCTGATCACTGTGGTCCCTTGCAACCTACTTTCTAGGACCCTTTTATCTCTGCGTCTATCTCCCTTACTTGTAGACATGGAAATGGATAGAGCAATCTTACGTGAATTCATTCTTAAATGTCCTGGAACGAGCTTAAATTGCTATTCTTTTGCTATTTCCCAAAGCTAGGCTACTTTTTCCAGCACTCTAAGATTTGTGGTAGAAGTTCTCCTTTCTGTTACTATTTATCTGCATCCACCCTATACCTTCAAAATCTCAGCATATTCACTTTTCATATGGTATCAAGATACCATCACCATAGTAGTAGTCTCTTAAATCTTCATGGAATTGGACCACTGATGTGCATTCCAAAGACCTGTAAAGCTGCTCATACTTCCAGTCATTTGAGTCATATTCATTTACAATAGCTGCTAGGACTCTGGTGGGTCTCACTCTCTTCCCTCTTCAGAGTATGATTCTCTCAAACAGTTCCTTGCCTTCTTTCCACCTGTCCTGGAAGAGTTTTAATAACTGAAAGTATTTGGCAAAAATCATACTCTGGTCTAAGTTTTGAATGAAGTGTTACACTTAAAATAGCTACAACATGAACCTAATCCAAATTGTATCTGAGCACTTCTTCAGACACTAATGGTCCTCTGTCCATTCTTGTGCTGACAAAGTGTGCAACCTCGACACATAAGCAGGGTCTTTCTCTCCAGAGTTTACTAGGAGTTTAAGAATTTAGAGTTTAGCTTTTAGACTTCTTGCTCACTAGAAATTTTCCCAAGGCACTTAGGGACTTTGTCACAGTTATGAAGACTGTTTGATTCAAATTAACTAACTAGAATTTTGAAAGGCTGGATTTCTTGATTATTTTATCATTTATCATTCTCAGACTTTGCATATTGCCATGCTAACAACTTCTCAGTCACACAGCCTAGAGTAGCTTTCTTAAAAGAGCCTCCTTTTTGATGACATTTTCATTTAGAAACCTAAGGAATAATGTTCTTCATGGATTCATGCTAGTTCTGAAGTATACTCACCAAATTGTCTGGAAAGAGTCATTGGCTATCAACAGAGTTTCTTCACCAAGTTTGGCAGGGCAGCCACTTTAAAAAGTTTGTACATCAATTTTCAGCATTCCTCTTCTCAGTATAATTCTTGGGAAACACACTTCGGTTAGTAAATTACATTCTCACAGTAAAAATACATACAAACAAATCCTTTATGGGTTATCCAAGACTTGAACTACAAATGATCTAGAAGTTCCATTTTAGTTTTTGCTCTTCCCATCCTACCCACAGCTATGGTTTTAGCACCATCCACATTTCCAGATATTGACCATTTTTATTGCTGTGTCCCATTACAATAGGCACCAAATTATTAGATTTTTTTAGGTGACCCATGGAACTATGAAATATTTGAATGACTATTTAAAATGTATGGAACAGCTATTAAGTAACAGGCAAGATGATATCTCCAGTTCATACATGAGGAAAACAAAATAGTTCAAGTTTTCTGACTTTCATATAATCATAAACATATAGTGTAACCTGAAGTTAAGGTTGCCTTTGAAAGTTGGGTGAAAATCACATCCAATATGGTAATCATCATTAGCATTCACCTATACCAATGATAATTTCACTGAAGTCTACAAAGAATAAAATACAATAAACTACTTATTGGCAGTCTAGCAATGAGGTATCAGAACTTTTGCTTGTGATTGAAATGGCATGTTCTACCCTGCATGTCTCTGGCTGAATACGTTTTCCTCATAAATTGTTCCTCCTACATGCTTGGTGTATTTGTACCATGACACACTCTGACACCTAAACCAGTGACTTCTTTCTAATCTTGTTCCTCTCCTACCCTTACACTTCTCAGTATTCCTCACCCCATCCCTCAACCAAATGACCCTTTAATCCTATGATTATCCCTGAAACCTCACCTATGCTCCCCATCCCAAAAGTTCATATGTGAATATTTTGGTAATCCACCTCCAACTGATTCCCCACTTTAGACTTTCCCTCTCTAATTCATAGATCTTCTAAATGGATATGTCACTAATGCAAATCCTCTCAAATACTTTTTCCTCACTAAGATCTTCCAATGGCTCTGTCTTGCTTATCAGATTAAGTAAAAGTCATTTATCATGGTGAATAAAATCCTCGAAGTTTATGGGGCTGCCTATTTTGTCTACTTCAGGCTTATTGAACCAAGCTCTAAGCTAATTGAATTTCTCTCAGGGCTCTTAACACTTGCTGTCTCTGTTCCTTAGTATTTGCAGTTTCATCTATCTTGAAAGAGAAGATTTGAATTAACCTCTGATTCTCTTAGCAGATGAGAGGTAAACTTAGCAGATGATTGAGGTATCAGCAAAATAAGGGGGCCTAAATATTTGAAAAGGGGCACTTTTTGAAGGAATTTTACCATTATGATTTAAAGAAGCATTGAAAATAGTCACAAAATAATAATTGTCAAATGAGTAATCATGCCATTTGGAGCCTTCTTATACTTAGTTTAGAGTTAATTTATGATTTACTACTATTTTATTATGAACAAGATGGTGGTATGGTACGGGGATGAATACAAGTTAGTAGGACAAAATGTAGATAAAGAAGCAGCTCCTGGATGGAGAAACTTATGTATATAAATGCCTAGATGTAGATTGCCAATAGTCTGGTCATATAAGTATGAATATCATTCAGCATGAATGGCCAAACAGAATCCAGTTTGTCCATGGTGATGGAGTAGGTATAATGAAAAGCAACAGCGCAGACAGAGAGTGGTTGGGATATTACTCAGACTATGAGGAATCCTAAAAAGAATAGCTATTAGACAAGCAATGGGGAGCAAGCACTTGGGAAGGATATGGTCAGATTTGCTCTATAAAAGATCACTGTGGTTGCAATGTGAAGAATAAACAAGTTAGACTGCAATGATTAAATGGTAAGAGTTTGTGCTTTTATTCATGGCTGTGATAGGAGAAGAAACAGACAAATTTGAAAAATAGTAAGAGAAAGTAATCTAAATGATGTTGATAGTGTACCACTGACCAGAGTGATAGCTACAAGAAACATTTTGGAGCCATACTACCTGGGTTTTTTATCCTGGAGTTTATCAGCAATGAGACCACAGTCAAGTTACATAAACTTTCTGTTTCTGCATCTGTAGAAAGTTACTATCTAACACAGCGTTGAGTATTGCACAAGATAACATATAGACATTCTTTGAATATATTCTGCACTTTAAAAGTATTAACATTTTTATATCATTTTAAATATTTATAAGAGCATTTATTGTGATGTATATTAGGCTTCTGATCCCCAGTGAATCACAGGATTTATTGGCATTTATTTAACCAGTATGGATATGTGTTTGCACTTCCTTTTTAAAATTTTATTTATTTTTTTACTTTTTTATTTTTAAAAAATGCTTTGTTACGTAAATGTTACATAAAAATTACAGGAGATTCCCATTTGCCCCATTCCCTACTCCTCCCATATTTTCCCATATTAACAACATCCTTCATTAGTGTGGTACATTTGTTACAATTGATGAAAACAAATTGGAGCATTGCCACTAAGTGTGGATTATAGTTTACATTACAGTACACTCTCTGTCCCACACAATTTTGTAATTGACATATATAATGGCCTGTAACCATCATTGCAACATCATTTAGGACAATTCCAATGTCCCCAAAATGCCCCCCATATTACACCTATTTTTCCCTTTCCCTCCCTTCAAAACCTCAAGGACCACTACCTCCACATCAATGATGGAAGTTCTTCCATTGCTAGCATTACAATAAGTCTATAGTAGAGTAACAATAAGTTTACTCTATTCCATCATTCATTCTGAGAATTCTGGGATGGTGATGCCCATTCTGCCTCTAATTGAGAAGGAGCTCTGATCCCATGGAGCAGATGGATGGAACTATCTTGCTTGCAGTTGCAGACTCTCTCTGTTCCTTTGGATGGCCATCTTGTTAGCTGTCCTGGATGAGTCCAATGAACTGGAGAGTAGGTATTGCAACTCTGTCGAGATTCAGAGCTCAACTGGCACATGGGCAGCTCAAAGATTTAAGTCTCTTAAATCTCTCTCAAATCTAGTACTAACTAAAGGTTCTAAAGGAATGGGAGAAGAGCCTTGTGTAAGAAAACCACAACTGGGTCCAACTCTTTCACACTGGGGAGCATAAATGCCAAAGTAGGATCCAATGGCAGGGCACCAAAGTGCTGAGCTGTCTGCCCTGCCTATAGTGTCTGAATATCTCTAGAGCCCTCAGGAGCCCTGCTATTTGAAGCACTATTTACTGTGGCAGTCAATAGGATCCTGCTGAGATGTGCATAACATAAGCCCTGGAACCACCTCCAGACTCACTTTGAAATCTCTTAGCCATAAAAACTCATTTGTATTTACCCTCTTTTGCTTGGTTGTTGAATGCAGATACTATGAAATGCATTGGCTTTAACAGCTGAAATTTATTAGATTTCAAGCTTACAGTTTTGAGGCTGTGAAAGTGCCTGAATCAAGCATCATCAGGACAATGCTTCCTTCCTGAAAACTGGATGTTGGCAATCCTTGGGTCCTTTGCCACAAGACAAGTCCCATGGTGGCATCTGCTGATTTCTCCCTTTTATTCCAGCTTCATTGCCCTCAGCTTCTTGTTTCTGTGGCTTTCTCTTTCTTTGTCTGAATTACATTCTTTTATAAAGATCTCCATTAAAAGGATTGAGACTCAGCCTGGGCTTCACCTTAACTGAAGTAACCTCATCAAAATGTCCTACTTACAATAGGTCTACAGCCACAGGAATTTGTTAGTATAGGGTACATGCACTTTCAGACTGCCACAGTCTGCCTTTAAGGATAGTGGATTGAAATTCCTATACCTCTGGAAATCTTCATAAGATTTTAGTTTAAGAGAAGAACCAGCCTTCTCTGCCTGCATAAATAACTTAAAACTTTGGTCTGGAGTGCTGTCCACTTATGTTTTTGGTATGGGTTTCCCTCTCTAATCCCCCCATACCCTATCATAAGGAAGGTAAATGCCTAAGTACAATTTTATAGGAACCCCGTAACTATTCTAACTTTATATATTGAGAAAGCAGACCTATTATGTAGCTGTCCTTTCGAGTTTAGTAGAGAGCCCAATTATTCATCTTGGCTCTTATTCTTCAGGGAAGTTTCAGTTTGTATAGATGTGTAGCAGAGGGAAAAATCTGAAGGAAAGCTTGCTAGAGATTACAAGGAACATGAGAGAATCCTGGGAATCACAGATCTGCAGTATACCCATCTCATATTTCACAAAATTGAAACTTGTCCTCATTCATGCTAAAGGAAACAAGGGGTGGGAGGGGCAGTTTACATTGTAACTATGATTTGGGGATGGTTGTAAGTAAGTATTCTTTCTGACCTTTCACTAAAGCATGCATTTTCAATGGGGGTCACACTGTTCCTCAGGAAGGTGAAAAAATCTTACTCTTTCTATGTATAAAGCACAGATATTGTATACACAAAATACATAAACAGATATAAAGTAAATCTGTCTAAAAAGCCTGCTTAAGAGGTGGTAATGAAAAAAAATTTGAGAAACACTAGTCTATAGGATTAGTGAAAGAGACTAAAAATACCACAAGATACATTAATAGCTAGTGATGAAATTGTAGACTATATAATCTTCACCTTCTAACTTGTAGCTGTGTAACTGAGCACTTGTTACTTACTAATGAAAGTTCTTCTTTAATTATAGAACAAACTCCTTTTTTGTTTCTTTTCCTTATCTAAACCCAGCAAGTTCCTGTTTTCCACTCCCCTTCTTTGTTTAACCCTGGCAAAGCATACAAAAGACAGAGAGGTGTGAGACCATGGACACTCTAAGGAGTAGCTATGAGCTACTCGTCTCCCCCTTTTCTAATTCCTAGTTTGTAGACCTTAGTCTGCAGGTGGGCTCAGCTTATGGCATCCATATCCCCACCTGTCTTTGTCTAAATCTAGAAAAGTACCTCAGTTCCTTTGTTTAAGGAGGCAGATTTGAGACTCTCTCCTGACTTCCACCCCTTTAATGAAACTCTTTCCTTCCTTGATCAGACCTTGGTATGAACTCTGATTCTCTGCCCTGAGCCAAGAATCCAGGTAACTCTCATGGGTCCCCTTCTTTAGGGTAGCAGTTGACCATCCTGTGTGTCTGGCTTCATTCCTTTTATTCCATTTTGGTGAATTCTGCAGGTTCTATTTTTGCCCCTGTTTGTGTTAAAAAAATATCTAAGCCTCTCTGAAAAGATTTTGGGGGTATCCTAGACATGCAGTACACATATAATTTAGATGTGAACTGGTTTTATGTATATATAAGGATGTAGATTCTAAGCTTCCTGGTCTGACTTATCTAAAATATCCTCAATTCTTTTGTCATGCAGCCTGATTTTTAAGCAAGACATTTTGAGGTGACCTGTTTAACTCAGTTGTTGTTTTCATGGATCTGACCATTACCATTCTAGAAAACAAGATTGAGATAGACAAGCAGTGAAATTGGGCTGATATTTTGTACATATCTTGGCAATACAAAAAGCAGATTATTAAATAATTTATCATATAGTTTTCAAATATCTACTTATTAAAATAGTCACATCAAGTTCCTAAGAACTCAAGAGTGCAGCTATATTTTAGTTACTGTTGCCATGAGACCATCTAGATGAAACCAGAAATGTTTGGGCATGTAAACAAACAAAAGTATTGATGTGGGCTATGGGTGGAAGGCTCTTTGTCTCTTCAGAGATAACTAAGTTGTTTGACTTGTGGGTGTGAAACGGTAAGAAGCTGCAGTCCTGCTCTTAGAGACCAGCAGGCTCCAGTCCCAGGAAATGTTTAACAAAGCAAGGGCTATAAACTTTAAGTATTTAGGGAAAATGCAAAAACCAAGGCTTATCTAAAATGTCTGGAGTCCTTGCTAAAAGCTTACCTAAGATGTGAAAGAGATATATGCTAATTGAAGCCTATTGAGAACTGAAACAAAGGGACCATTTGGCCTTTCCTCTCTGTATAAAAGACGTTTGAAAATCTTGTTCGGGGCTCGGGATTCAAACTGAAAGCTCCCGAGTCCGGCCGGCCGTCAATAAACCATTTTTCCTTCTCAAAATCATTCCTGAGTCCTGGCCTCTCTATACTCAAATAATTGAACTTCTCTTAAATTCCACAACAGTATTACTCTTTGAAAGGTGCTATAATAGAGTTATATACAAAGGATGGTAACAGAGAAAAGAAGGGTGAAATGAAGACTTTCCAGTGAAGATGTCATTTGGACTGAGTCACAAAAGCTGAGTAGAATATTTTTTTAGTGAACAAAGGATTAAAATTTATTTCTATTAGAGACAAACGCTAACTATGAAGGAAAAAAACAAAACAAAAACCCAATTTATTCCTAGAACTCTAAGGAATTCTGAATGGTGGACACAGATTGCAAGGACAGGGTGAAGTGGCTCATACCTGAGAAGGAGGTGAAGGCTGCATAATTAAAGACTGTTACTGCTCTTTTATAGTTTGCCAAAGGCTGCCAATGCAAAATGCCAGAAATGGGTTGGTTTGTATAATGGAAATTTATTAGGTTAAAATCTAACAGTTCTGAGACTACGAAAATGTCCAAATAAGGCATCATCAGAAATGCTCCTGCACCAAAGGTCACCTGCTGGAGATCCTGGACTCCTGCCACGAGGAAAGGCAAAATGGCAGCTGGTCTTATGCCAAGGTCTCTGCCTTTCCCTTCATGCTCACTCCTTCCCCCAAGCTCAGATGTGTGTGATCAGGTACATGGCTCACCTGGGATGCATTGCTTCAGCTTTGGGCTGATCCACTGATTTTAGCCTCTGGCCTCTCTCTCAGCCTCTCAGGTTTTCTATGTCTTTCTGTGGCTGAAGGTGATCCTGGAGTCCTCTCTCACATGGCAGGGTAAAAGGGTAACCTTTTCTCTTACCTCTCTTCTGTTTATATAGGACTCCAGTGAATAATTAAGACCCACCCTGGGTCCTACAACTAATCCAAGACCCTTAACTGAAGCAGTCTAACCAAAAGTGATCTAATCAAAAGATCCTTTAATGGAAGCTAATCAAAAGACCCCATTCACAGTGGATTTACAGGCACAGGAGTGAGTTCACTTTAAGAACATGTTTTTCTGAGGTACACAAAAGACTCAAATGAGGACATGTTCTGCAAGAGTTTAGATTTTGACTTATTGATATTTTACTATGGAACTATTGTAACTAGTAGTGGAAGAAATTATAGCACTGATGTGGAGAAAGTGACCATGGCAGTTGCTGAGGGCAGGGAGATGGAAGAAGAGATGTGATGTGGGAGCATTTTTGGGACTTGGAGTTATCCTGGATGATATTGCAGGGTCAGATGCTGGATGCTGTATATCCTGCCATAACCCACTGAATATACTGGGGTAGAGTGTAAACTGCAATGTAAACTATAATCCATGTGGCGTAGCAGTGCTCCAAAATGTATTGACCAAATGCAATGAATGTGCCACAATGATGAAAGAGGTTGTTGATGTGGGAGCAGTGGCGTGAGGGGATATATATGGGAACCTCTTATATTTTCTGAATGTAACATTAAAAAAAAAAAGATCATAGAACCAAACAATAAATAAATAAATAAACAAAACAAAACAGAACAATCGGGAGGTAAATATCCAAAAACTTGATGTCAACTCCTGTGCTTTGACGAACTGGCAAATGTAGACAAAATACTTAGTAATTGTGGATGAGTATCCAATTAAATGTTAACTATTTAGCATTTCCTGCTTACCACAGTGTCTGACACAGAGGACATTTTATATAAAATCCATTGCTATTTTTATCTCTGGATAAGACATTTAGGCATTGGGAAAATTGACAGGGTGTAATGGAAAGTTGGGTCTGTGACATGGAAATTAAATATCCATGAAAGAGAGAGAAAATAAAAATACAGAAATTTGGGGTAAAAAAAAAAGAGTTTAGATTTTATCTTGTAGGCCATGGTAAACTAAGAAATGGTTTAGAGTAGCAAAAGGATATATGTTTTCTTTTAGAAAGATGAACCTGGCAATATTATGAGTAGTAATGCATTGAAAATAATGACCTTTTGAAAGAGAAGATGAGGGGCATAACAGAAATTTGGCTAATGCCAGAGGTGAATAAGCTTGGTAAACAGTAGTGTTTTGTATTACATTAGGAAAGAAACTTATGATTTTTCAGCTTATAGGTGGTAATTGCAATAAAAGGAAGGGAATATAGATGCCTAGAGAAAATATGTAGAATGAGAGGAGTAGAGAGGTAAGGACAGAATCACCCGGGGTTTATCTAACTATAGCTCATGGAGTTAATGCTGAGATTACCTGGATGATCTTTTGTATAACCCATTCACATGTATTTTAATTTGAATGATCTATCATTATAGATGAGTTTCTCAAATGAATTATTTAATTTAATGGTATGAGCCTTTTCTCCTTTCTTGGTTGTAATATCTGTTTTTGTGAAGATCTAGGGATGTTATAGGTTGATGGCACTGAACATTTTCATAATCACCAAACTTTTATTTATGCATGTAATCCTGCATTATGTATGACAGTTTCAAATTGCTGAGCCAGGGCTGGCACTGAGGCCTCTCAAAGCACTTACTGGAAACTATGGCAGCTTCCCCTTTTACATCTTCTTCACATAAAGGCACTGTTATTCAGATCGTGAGGTACCTATTTATTTCTTCTGAGGGTGGCTCTCCCCAGTGTCTCAGTGATTCTACCCTACCCCTTCAGACATAAAGCTACTTTAGGGACTCAAAGGTGATTTGCCCTTTTCCTGATGATCAGGGGAAAATCCTAGAGTAAAACAAAAACAGACAAAACAAAACTAACCACAAAATTAATTTCTTCCAGAGTCTAAGAAATTTACATGATATAAAGTGTTCTGTTTCATTTACCAGACTTGGAGTCCAGTGGAGCTTTTTGTTGGAACAACTTTTAAAAATTCTGTGGGCCATGGTTTACTCCTCTATTAATGGATTTATACCTGCCCAACTTACTGTGTAAGATTAAAATATCCCATGAAACATTTCTATCAGAGTACTTGGTGATAAAACATAGGTCATTATTAAAAAATACTAGGAATTACTACAATTAAATCAAATATGTATTTTATTTTTATATTCCGCTTTTACAACTCTATCAGTATATACCACACTCATTTTCTCATTAAAAAACTATTGTATAATAGAACTTTGTCTTTCATGAAATTGGAATTCCATGGTAGTCATTTTTTAATTTATTCTACAGATTTTGAGTCTTTATAATAAAATCCTATTTTTAATTTTATTGTGTTATAATAACTATCTAACTTCAGATACTATTCATATTCATGAGACAATTTGTGTATCCTTTTAATATTCTCCTGCTTTGCTATACTTGTGATATGCTCTCTAAATTACCAGCTCAGTTTTCACAACTGTAAGTATGTAGTTAGAAGCAATGATATGCAGGAACACATACACAAAGAAATCAAAATATTTTCAGAGACACAATTGAAGCATCTCATGCTAAGGGATTTGTAGTGCTTTCATATCTAAATCATCTCACCTCTACCATTGGTGTTATGCAAAACCAGATTGCCTAATAAGTTGGAAATAATCTTAGTACTGCTCTTTCATAATACTTGATTCTTTTTATTCACTGAAGTACCTGTTCCCTTCACTTTTGCTCCCATTTGCATGATCTAAGAAGATTTCAAAATCTTCATTCTCCATTTTGAAAATGGCTTATGGAGTATAGCAGAAAATTAGTGAGGAGGGAAAACGTAATTTAAAGAAAACAAAGCTCCCCAGATCTCAGACAAGAAAGAAAAATTTAAAATTTAAAATTTTGGCCATATTATTTTTTATAGGATATATCCTTAATTGTTTGCATGCCAAACCCAACAAGATCAAAGATGAGTTCATTATTTTCTTTTTAACACAATTTGCTCGTCTCTATTTTGATTGATTATCACAGTCACCCAAACCAGAAATGTGAAAGTTATTCTAGATTCTTCTCTATCTTTTACCTACCTCTAAGGAGCATTTATGCTACATCTTAAATACCTCCCAAGTCATTCCTGTTTTTTTCAGTTTCCACTGCCTTTGTCCTCATTTGAACCTGAATTTTTGTTGTTTAAATTACTGCTCCCAACTGCTGTCATGGCCTTTCATCTTGCCAACTTAATTTTCTTCCTCCACATTAACAACTTTTGTGTGCTTTTGAAAATTGAAATATGACAATCTTCCTTTAAGTTCTTCCTTGGAGATCTCTGGTCATTCCAGCAAAGCTCAAGCTTTTCTTGCTGCTCTGAATCTTGTTGACCTCTCCAGCATGATCCTCTGACATTCACCTCTTTGTATTTTACTGTACAGCTGTACTCATCTATTTAATTTTCCTTAGTGCACTTTTGGCAAACCCTGTTGAATGATCTGAAAAATTTTATCCCTATTCATTTGTGACTAAATGTATTAAAGAGACTTAAATAAGTTAGATGTTTTGCATTCCTAGTCTTTCTTGAACCAACATTTTAAAAAGTTTTCCATTTCTTCCCAGTGACACTTATCTAGAACTTTTCCTGGCACTTCTCTGAAAGATGTTTACTTCCTGACAAAAGAAGCAAGGCTCACAGGAAGAACTGGATTTGATGTCTGGAGCTATGTCAGCCATCTTGCAACCATGAGTGAAAGAATAAGCAATAATAAATATATTAAGCCTACATCCTAACTTTGTGGAGTTGCTAAAGCAACTGTACAACTGCCTATATTTCTTGTTTGCAAATGAGAAATGGCCTTGCAATTTAATCCATTAGTCAGGCTTTCTGTTACTCGTAGACAAATAACTTCTAAATTATTTATTGTACCATTTTGCTTGTGAAATTATGGGTGTTTTTCCCTCTGCATGGGATACTATTCTCTTATTTGTCTTTCTTAAGAACTCTCATCTATACTTCAAAACTCAGCTCATTTGTTATCTGCTATATGAATTCCTCTCTGACTCCCTTACACTAAAAGAATGAATCATTTCTTATCATCTCTTCATTGTTTTTTGCAATTCTTTGTTTAATATAAACCTACCCAACTAGAGTTCTTTGTGAGTAGGGATCAAGGTTTGTTTATTTTTGAATGATCTCTTCTAAGGAAATATGTAGAATAGAAATATTTATGAAAGGGGTATGCCATAATTCAAAACAATTACCTTTTGTTATCAACTTTTTTCTTCTAAAATAAGAAGTATTATTAAAGAAAACAAAGATAAGCAAAAGAGGAAAATAAAAATCAGTCATATTCTCATCACCTAAAGGAAATCATTGTAAATCTATTGCTATATTCATATCCATTTTTTTAATGCATGGATTTATTTTTAAACAAATATAACTTCATCCTGTATATATTCTATAGCCCACACCATTTGTTTAAATTATATTATGTTTCTATATCATTAGACGCTTTTCTATGGCATTTTTAAAAAACTTTTATTTTGAATTAATTTTACACTCAGTGAAAAGATGTAATTATATAGTGAATTCCCATAAACACTTTACCCAGCTTCCCCTAATTTATCATCTTGCATAACCATAGAATAATTATCAATAATAAGGAATTAATATTGATAAATATCATTAGCTAAACTACAGACTTAATTTAGGTTTCACCATTCTGTTTTCAGCAATGTACATTTTCTGTTCCAAATTCCAATTGAAGACCCCCACATTGCATTTGTTTTGGTATGAGCTCATCTATTTATGATGCCATTATCGTTTTCCCCTTCTTGGCCCTTACAAAAGAAAAATCTCCACCCAATTATATGAAATAGTCAAGGATGAATTTATTCATAGCTACCATGTTAGGGGAGAGAGAATAGAACTCTACTCCTTTGAAACAGGACAACGAGCTTTTTAAGGACTAGAGTGGGTTGGAGGAAAAGCACTGGAAGATAATAGTTGTGGGTGTGTGCTGTACACTGGGGTAGGAGAATGTTTTACTGAGGTTGCAATTAGGACCACTTCAGAATGTTTCCCTTTTACAGTAATTAGGCCACCTGAAGTCTGTTAAGTCTGGGAAGGAGTAAGAAGAAGAGGAACTATCTAGTTAGGAACCTCTCAAGTACCTGGGGAGTGTAAGGGTGAGAAAGAGCAGTGAGCATGAGGTCAGGGCCCTAGAATCAGTGAGGAGCTTGTCGAAAGTTTAAGTGCATGAAAAGGGAAATTAAGACCATCTTGGTCAGCATACATGGTAAGAAATATTGAATGAAGGCAATTATTGAGCACTTTTTTCTCATAATTAAAAGGGCCACTTTTTTCCCATAAAGTATTTTAGCAGTTTGATATGGTTATGAATTCCAAAAGTAGATATTGGATTATGTTTGTAATCTGATCTGTACGTGGGTGTGATTGAGTTATGATTAGGGTGATTAGATAAAAGGCATGGCAAAGAACAGAGTTGGGGGTTTCTGATGTTGGAGTTTTGATGTTGAAGTTTGATGCTAAAGTCTTAAGCTGGAGCCCCGGGAAGTAAGTTCACAGAGGAAAGAGAAGCCAGCTCCAGGAAGAAAGGAACCTTGAACTCAGAGAGAAGCAAGACCCTGAAAGGGAGGAATCCAGGAAGCCTGAACCCTCGCAGCCATCAGCAGCCATCTTGCTCCAACATGTGAAAATAAACTTTGGTGAGGAAAGTAACTTAGGCTTTAATGGCTTGGTATCTATAGGCTCCTACTCCAAATAAATACCCTTTATAAAAACCAACCAATTTCTGGTATTTTGCATCAGCATCCCTTTGGCTGACTAATACAGAATTTGGTACCGAGGAGTAGGGAAGAACTTTTGCAATTTCCAGAATGCCAGAATGGTTTTATAAATAGGTAAGGAATATTTTTTGGAAAATTGTGAGATGTTTGATGGAAATGGCCTGGATTGCTTTGAAGAGACTGTTTATAGTAATATGGATGCTAAAGAGACATTTTATGATGGCTTAGAAGTAAATGATGAAACTATTATTGGAAACTGGAAGAAAGACGATCCATGTTTTAAAGTTGCAGAGAATTTAACAAGATTAACTCCCACTGTTTTATGGAAGGCAGAATTTGAAAGTGAACAGCCCAGGCATTACCTGAAGAAATTTCTAAAATAAACCTGGAGAATGCAGCTTGGCTTCTGCTTGCAACTTATAGCAAAATGCTATATGAGAGAGATATGCTGAGCACTGAACTATCAGGCATAAGGAAAACAGAAACTGATTCTGGAAATTCCAGGCCTCTGGAAATCAAGCTGCCAGATGAAAGTGCCCTACTGGAGGACTTAACTAAACTTGGAACTGGTAAATCAAGATTGATGATGCAGTTATCTAGGAAAGACTTGTGGAAAGTCTTTCTGTATGATGGCTTGGACCCTTGCTTCCTGAATGCTAAACCAACAGACTTATTGAGAGAGCTGTATGAACAAAACCACCGTCAGCCTGGAATAAAAAGGACACAGAAAGAAGAGATTGAAGGAGAAAAACTTTAAAAGGAAAACCATGGAAGCTGAGATCTGGAATTAGGACATCACCTTGGGCCAAGAGAGGAACCCCACCCATGTGTACAGAGAGGGTGAGTTTGCCCCAGCAGTTGAAGAGGGTGGATGTTCTGTTCGATGTTCTGGGAGAGTTTTGCTGCCCCAGGGTACAGAGAGGATGGAGTACATTCCCCAAGGATTAGGGTAGTTAAAATCAGCACCCCAAAGGTCTGAGAGGGTGAACCTGTCCCCCAAAGGTTAGGGAAGGCCAGGTGGTCAACTCATTGCTCTGAGGTTGTTGAGCCTGTATGCCAAAGGTTAGGGGGAATGTTGTCTTCACATCATTGTACCAGGGGTGTTAAGACTCTAACCCAAATATTGGGTGAGGTGTGGCAATCACCCCAACACTTTTGGAGAGAGAGGTCTGTAGCTCGGTCGACACCCAAAGGCTTGATGAGTGTGGAACCAAGAAAATGGCCATTGGGCAAGACAGTGTAGAGGGTGGGTCCCCATATGGCTCCAAGGAGAAGAAACCATCATCTTGAGAATGACTCTCAGACTGAAATCAAACGGAGAATGCGCTGCAGGTTTACTGAACTGTAGAGGACCCATGACTCATGTTTCCCTCCCAATTTGTCCTTATTGTAATGAAAATGTTTATCCTATGTCTGTCCATTTGTGTATTGGAAACAGATAAATAGTTTTTTGTAAGTTTCAGAGGTCTATAGCGGACAGGACTTTCACCAAGACAAACTTTGTCCCTAAGACAAATTGATTGCGATATGATTTAGTACTTGCGTTGTTACTAATTTAAGGTTTTTTTGAATATTGTAATGTCTTTTTGGAATTCAGAGGGTGGAGTGTGGCAGTTTGATATGGTTATGGATTCCAAAAATAGATACTGGTTTATGTTTGTAATCTGATCTGTATCTAGGTATGATTGAGTTGTGATTAGGGTGTTGAGTCCCCACCGTAGGTAAAAGGCATGGCAAAGAACAGAGTTGGGGATTTCTGATACTAATACAAGTATCATCTTCTTTTTGGCTAATTTTCCGTTGGGTTAGTGGTATTTTTCTTTTCAATTTTAGGAGCAATGTTAGGAACATTTTCTCTTTGATTGCCACACATTATTAGCTTATGTAGTTTATTTTCTACCATGCAGAAGTTTACATATTTTATTTGTATGCAGTTCTAATTTATTGAATATTGCTTTTATGCTTCTGGAATTTTGAGTTATACTTGGTTTATGTATTCTCAAATTTTAGAGTAATTTACCTGTGTTTTTGTTGAATGTCTGCTTGGTATCTTTGTTTCTTTTCCTTTGTTTCTCCTTCCTTTCGTCCTGCCCTTCATCCTCTATTTAGATGAATGATATTTGAAAAAAATTATACTAGGATATATTATCAGGTTCAGATCTACTTTTATTTTTGTGTTTTTTTCCCTAACATATATGCAATTGTCCCTACATTATTTTTTAGAAAATCTATTTTTGCTATTGAGTGGAGGGACAATTTTTATTATATACTGAATTTCATGATACTCTTGGATATATTTCTGAAATTTCTATTCAGTTTCATTGGCCTGTGTACTACTATTGTCACACTCATTTAATTATGGAGCTTTTATAATAGACTATAATATGATATGATAGGATATATTAGAATATCCTTTAATACCCTCCCACCTTCCCATTTCTTTGTCTCTGCCTCTTCTTTCTCTTTCTCTCTCCATTTCTGCCTCTGTCTCTCTCTCTCTCACAGACATACACTCTTCACTTTATTTTATCAGGATTCATTTAGCTATTTTTTTCTTTTTTGTTTGTCTGTTTTTCACAGAAACTTTTAAATGAAATTTTAAATATTACAGAAAGAAGAAAAAAACTTCCTTTAATGAAATTATCTTAAACTTCACATTAACATAGAGAACATTAGAAGAATTTTGATATTGAATTTCCCTTGTAGTATGTCTTTCCACTTCTTAAATTCTAGGTTTTGCGTTTTTTAGATATATTCCCCCCCTTTTTTTACATAATTCTTAAGTTTATGTACAGTTTTTAATTTTATTTTTTGTTGCTATTATAAATGGTATTTTCTCATCTCTCATAGTAACTGGCTGTTATTATACAAATGAAGCTTTTAATTTCTGTGTGAAATCTGTATTCTGCTATTTTATTAAATTAACATCTTTTTCTATAATTTGACTTTTTCCTGAGATATAATATTATTTCTTTCTTGATTCATATATTTCTTTTGCTTTATCTGACCACATGTCCAATATTTTGTTAGTGATAGTGGTCCATTTTGTCTTTTTCCTAACATTAGCAGAAATGACTTTTAGTGTTTCACTTTTAAGAAATATGCTGAAATTGGTGCTGATATATCTCCAAGCACATATATCTTTCTTTACCATATGCTATTTGCTTGTCAGCCTTTTTTTTTCTTTAATTTTTTTTTTTTTTTAATTTGGGAGTTTGTGAGTTAACAAAATAATCATGTATTCCATACAGGATTCCTATACATTGCCCCACCACCAACACTTTTTACATTGCTGTGATACACTTGTTCCAAATGATAAAAGAATATAATCATAGTATTACTGCTGTCTATAGTCCATAGTTTATATTTGGTGTGTTGAGGGTTGATTTCTGAACTCTCAATTCAAATCCACTAATTCATATGTCTGTCCTCGTACCAGTAGCATGCTGTTTTGATCAGTGTGGCTTTGTAATAAGTTTAAGATCAGGAAATGTGACTTATCCAACTTCATTCTTCTTTTTCAAGGTGGCTTTGGTTCTTTGGGGCCCCTTACCCTTCCATATAAATTTGATGATTTGATTTTCCATTTCTGCAAAGAAAGTTGTTAGATTTTTTATGGCATTACATTGAATCTGTAAAGTGCTTTGGGTATAATTGATATCTTAAAATGTTAATCTTCCCTCCAATCCATGAGCATGGAATGTCCTTCCATTTAGTTAGGTCTTCTTTGATTTCTTTTAGCAATGTTCCTTGATTTTCTGTGTACAGTTCCTTTACATTCTTGGCTAGATTTGTTCCTACATATTTGATTTCTCTTAGTTACTATTGTAAATGGAACTTTTTAAAATCTTCTTATTGTTCATTCTTAGTGTGTAGAAACACTACTGCTTTTGGGGTGTTGATCTTGTGTCTGCCACTTTGCTAAATTCATTTATTAGCTCAGGAGCTTTGTTGTGGATTTTTCAGGATGCTCTGTGTGTAGGATCATATCATATGCAAACAGGGAAAGTTTTACTCTTTCCTTTTCTGTTTGTATGCATTTTTTAGTAAAGATTTTGTCATGAAATTAAAGAAAAATCTAGGGATTCTGTGAAGATGATCATGTGATTTTTTCCCCTTATATCTAGTAATATAATGTATTATATTAGGGGTTTCTTAGTATTTTTAGATTACTTTTTCATTTACCTAATTGTTAAAATTGTAATTAAATTCCTCTGAGAAACTATACGGACTTGTGCTTTCATGGAGATGGAGCACTTTAAATGCTTTATTTCTCCAGTGGACATTGGTCTGTTTAAATTTTCTATATTTCATAGGGTAAGTTTACCTACAAATTCAAACTCAAGGTTTAAATAGATTAATTTTGGTAATATGTAAGTTTTATTTTGATAAACCAAGTAGTCAATTCATTCTGAAATTTAACTTTGAGGATACCAATTTCTTATTATAACAGGCTTTAAAGAAAGTTAATAGAAAATATTATTGTTACTGATTACCATTATTGTCCTCAGACATATAACTGTAGATGATAAAATTTCATATCTTCTCAAGAATATGATTGGTATTTGTGAAGTGATAAATACAGCATAGAATAGTATGTGGTATAAATAAGATAGATACTTTCAAATCCATTGTGCCTAAGATGCAAGTTTCTATGTCTTTTTTCTATCCCAATTTGGCAACCTGAACACAGTGTAGAAAATGGGGGTGGAAAGTAAAGAACACCATATTTGTTCATTTTAATACCCAACAAAATAAAGGCCCTTAAGGTAACATAGATTGAGAGCCTTTAGGACTCCACAAAGTTATGTCCAAGTAGAGAGAAAGTAATCGACATGCCTACTAAAGGTACTATTATCTATTTTCCTCAAATCTCTGATAATATTTAAACATTCTGCTTAGACTGTTGGTGCAGAGGAATACATGCACAACCCCATACCAGACTTCCCCTTTAAGAAATACTGTGAGTTTGCATTCAAACCCAAATGCTGCTCCTCTGGAAGATCATTCCTGGTATTTCCAATATGCTAGAAATTCAGATCTCCTATGAGTATTTTAAGGTTTTGTCTCAATTGAAGCTGGAGAAAAACAAAAACAGGAACAATCATTATCCCTTTCTTAAGTTAAAAATTGAGATTAGCAGTCACTTGGAACTAGTATGACTCTTTTATAAATACAATAAAAAATACTAAGGGACTGGTTCATTTTCCAAGCAGGGATATTTTCCCCTGCAATACATAGCAAAGTTTCCTCTCCAGAGCCATTGCCATTCTCTACTGCATTAATTAACCAGGGAGAAACAGTCTCAGATTAAACTTTTATATCAGCAAGTTAACAGATATTCATCATTATATGCAGCTTGACTTCATGATGCCAGATGGAGATCTTGTGATCTTTTGAACCATAAAGTTAAAAACTTTAAAGTAGTCTTAGCCTGTGGGAGTAGAAGCCAAGAATTTAGTCACTGCGTTTTTGCACAGCAGAATCAGTATTATTTGAAAAACTCAATTTCCAAAGAGTGTCTTCAAGTCACTTTCCAGTTGTGAATTTTGAGTGCACCTATTTCTCAGGAATTTTTAGGGAAAGTATAACTTTCCCTGAAGCTTTTAGGTTTGGTTTTTACTTTTAAACTTTTCAATGACAGTAGGAAAAAAAAATATTTTTATCAAGTTATTTGGCTCTGTATATAGTAAAATCTCAAGCAAGTTCAATAGTTAATAGCATTCATTATTATTGAATTTCATGCAGTTAATGTAAGGGCTTTACACGTAAAGGGAATTTTAATAAATTTATAGAGTAAAAGCTTTTGCTTATGAATCCTTTTCTTTATATCTATCTCAGGAGAAATGAAATTGTCTTCTTCTACTTCATTTTCTCTGTTGATCACAATGAAAAGGCCCAGGAGCTCTACACCACAGTCACACATTTTAAATTCTGTGCATTTTCTCTATTATGTTGCAGTAGTCAGTGATTTAAATGATTAAGCCATAAAAACTTTTTCCTTTTCCTCTTGCCAATGTTTGTCTCCAGCTGCTCCTTGTTGAAAGTTTTGTTCTTTCTTCAGCAGTTAGGAATATCCACCCACATTAGCTTGAAATGCTTTATTAATGTCAAATCAAAGGAGTAAAATGCAAAATTTCAGTACAAATTGCAGATGTGGATTTTGCAGTATCAGGGAAAATGGACAGAGGATGTTAAGTCCTATGTATTTGGTACCTTCTATGACCCTAACAGGTTTATATAAATTACCTCGTTTAGTTCTCATGGCAGATTTTCACATGGTGTGCATTAATGTTCCAGATTTGTATATGAGGAAATTAGTAGTCATGAGATTTGAGTATATTGTGACTACGATGTAGCACAA
Source organism: Dasypus novemcinctus (assembly GCF_030445035.2). Taxonomy (NCBI): domain Eukaryota; kingdom Metazoa; phylum Chordata; class Mammalia; order Cingulata; family Dasypodidae; genus Dasypus; species Dasypus novemcinctus. The sequence continues at coordinate 39,268,092 of NC_080683.1, read as the reverse complement.
CTAGTAATTCCAGATTTAGAATGCAAATGTAGCCCATCTATCTTCTGAAGACATTCTTTTTCTATTATATTGTGATAATAGGTGTAATGACTATTTCCTGATTTTGGTCATCCAGCATCTGAACTAACATTTGTGGAATACAATATTATCCCTTGCCTTCCAGAGTGGAAGCTGGTAAATTCAGATTCTTGCTCTCTTCAACCTGTGACAGCTGAATCATGACCCATGACCTGAATTTGGCTAATCAGAGTTTTGAATCTGCAGTGAGTGTCACAAAGAAATAAGGGCAGTTTGGAATTTAATTCCAAGGTAGAAGCCTGGTCATCCAATGTCCAAGTTCATAGAGGCCAACAAAATAACAATGGCATTGATGACCTAAGCTTTTAGCCACATCAACTCAATTTATTTCTTTGATTTTCCAGTGTCTGTTTCTCTAAGTTGTTTCTCTAACCATTTTCCCCACCAATTTTGAGGGCTACTCAAAATACACACTACAAATTCCTGTTCTGCTTTGTTAGCTAGAGTTGATTTTTATATTTTGCAACTAAGAACCTGGAATAGTACAAGGGATGATAAATGATGAGATTATAAATCATATTCCTACTTGGCAAGTGTCAATAATAGGTAAAATAAGTTTAATAAATATGTGACATTTATTTTCTCTAATCCTAATATTGATAACATTTAATATAATATCAAAGTTAATAGGAAAAATCAAAGCATTAAAACTTAGGTATCTACATAAAATGATCTTTTTCTTGGATATCTTTATGCCTACAAATTCAATATCTCTATTTTAAGAGCATCAATGCAAGCTTATCTCTACTCATGATAATTCAAATTTCCTATTATAAGAATACCCAGCCACATGTTCTGCTGCTTCCCAAGACTCTGGGCACTTTCCAAAAGAGCTGTCTAAATTGTTGGCTACGTATTTATGAGACTCTTCTTTTTTCAAATAAAGTTTATTTTTATGGAAGTGTTAGATTACATAAAAATTACATCAAAAGTATAGGTATTCCTATATACCCCATCCCCTCCCCCTTTCACATTTTCCCCTATTAATAACATCTTACATTATTGTTACAATTGAAGAACAGGTATTGAAGAATTGATGTTGACCAAGATCTATAGTTTACAGTGTGGTTTACACCTTGCTTTGCACAGTTTTATAGGATTTGACAAAATGTAAAATGGCCTGTATCTCTCATTACAATATCATGCAGAACAAGTCTAATGCCCTAAAAATGCCCTTTGTTCCACCTATCATTCCCTCCCGCTCCTCTCAGAAACTCTGGTACCCACTATCTTTATATCAATGTTACAAGTTCTTTTGTTATTACAGTAATAGTAAGTCTATGTTGGTCTATGGTTTCATCCCACTCTTATGTTCATTCATTCCTCAATCTTGAGGACTTTGGCAGGGTGATTCCTACTCTGCTTCAGATTGAGAGGGACTTATTTATAGAGCAGCTGGAAGGAAAAAATTTGCTTGAAAATGTAGATACTCTGATTTTTTAGGATGGGGTTTGTCCACCATCAACATTTTGTTAGTTGTCATGGGCAATTCCAATGAACTGGAGAGTAAGTGTTGGGCTGCAATTCTGAAATTCAGGGCTGAACCAATATATAAACAGACTGAAAATTTAAGTTTCTTGGGTATATATTTAATGATTATATTGCTAAAAATAGTTCAAATAAAAGGGGTAGGATTATATATTGTATATACATATAATGTGTAGGGAAATTATAAATGAGTCTAACTCTATTACATTGGAGAAATAGAATATCTCATATACCAAGGTAAAGTCCACCAATGGGGTGCTGATTTCATAGGGTTGTGTGCCTTACCTATAGTGTCTGGATGTATCTACAGCCCATGGGAGTATCAGGCCTCAAAGCAGGGCCTTTATGGATAACCAGAAATGGCGAGAAGAAAACTTTAACAAGAGAGTTAGGTAAAACTCACATTTATTGTGTCTGCAGAGAGAAGGAGTCAAGGCTGGTCTAAAGTGACTCAGACCCAATTTCCTGAACTGTGGTTTCACTCTTGCTTAAATATCTATGTTTCATTTTAGCATCAGCTTTGATTATGTGTTGGCCTTTTATGCATATGGATGAATATACATATCTAGGTACATAATTGTATGATTAATATGCTCAGGGAATCACACTTGCCATATATTGCATAATCAAAAAAGGGACAGATAACTCCACCCAGGGTGGGAATTTTACTACATTAATTAAGCAAGTTAAAGTAAGGACAGACAGCGGCTTCTTCTGTGCAGGCCCAACAACTGATTGAAGCTGGTTTTCATACTTGTTTGCTCCAGCAGGATTTTTTTGACCACAAGAAATGGAATCTGGCACCAAGAGAGGGTTGTACCTCATTACCATAAAATTTGCATATAAGTCTTTCCTTTATGTTCTAGAAGGGGAACAAACAAGTTACTTCAGGTATTTGGTCATTTCACCCTACATCTATCAGGAGCACGCCTGTTTAGGCTATGTTTACTGTGGCAGTTAGTGAGATCTGCCTGAGACATGCATAACCATTACCTCTTAAATGACTTTCCAACTCACTTTGAAATTCTTACCCATAAATACTCTTTTGTATTTAGAATTTCTCCCTTTGATCAGGTCTTTTTCCAAATGCATCACTGGTTGGTGCTTGGTATTAATCCTGTGGTGCCAGGGAGGCTCCTCCCTGGAAGTTATATCCCACACTGGGAGGAAGGTAGTGTGTTTATTTCCTGAGTTTGGCTTAGAGAGAGACCACATTTGAGTAACAAGCAGATTTTCAGGAGGTAACTTTTAGGCAATAGTTATTATTAGGTTAAGTTTCAATTTTACAAGAATAGTGTTCCTAAGTACAAGCATTAATATCAAGGGCTTGATGTACTGGTCTGTTTTCCTTTTATTAAGTTCTGCCTGTGTACTCTAGAGCAGGGGTTCTTAACCTTTTTTAGCCCACAGACACCTTTACCAATCAGGTGAGAACCACAAACCCCTTACTAATTTCACACTGTACTGTGTGTTGTTTAATAAGTATATCACACCCACACCAACATATCCCCACAAGAATAATGTTTTCTTTTTTTAAAATTTCAGTTCAAGCTCCTGGACCCCTTGTTAAAAACCCCTGGTCTAGAGATTGGTGGCACTCTATTTGAAAACAGAGCAGTACTCCCCAGGATGGGAGTTTAATGTTTTACTGGTTATTATGTAGGTCTCCACCCACTGAGATAACACACTATGATAACATGAATCCATTCATATTCCATAAAGGCATGCCCCAAGTACACCCTTCCCCACACAATCCCCACCACTGACACCCTGCTCTAGTGACCTTCTCCTGCCATAGATTTTGAAAGAACACTCCTACAATTGTATTCTCAACCACAGTCATCATAGTCTCCAGATTTCACCTGTTCCTTCCTTCGGCCCTCCCCACCAGCTCCACTGTCGGCCTAAAACATCCCCCAGCCCTGCTCACACTCACACTCCAGGACTATCAATCCCACTTACCCCACTGCACTACCATTACCCTGCCAACTCCTCTTTTATAGCTCTACAAATATTTCTCCTATTTCCCTTTTATTTTAGTTCATTCTCTAAAATAAAATCTCTAAGATTTTATTAGAGATGTAAGCTGGGTTAGTTTCAGCAAATTAAAATTTATATATTTGAAAAGCATTAGACCTTCATAGTAGCACTTTATCCATTGATTATTTTTCCTTAAGATATGTCTGAATTATTAGAAAAAACTGTTTATTCTTTGAGCTGGATTTGATTTTTGCAAAGAAACAAAAAATGTTTCAAAGACAGTTCTTGCTATGATAAGAATGTAAAAATGCATAGTACTATTATAGGTGAATAATATTTAAAGTTATATACTTCGGGTTTTGTGTTTTTAATTTTTTAATGTGGTCTAGAAGGCATTCCAAAGGTGGAGTTTTCCAAATATGTTGAGTCAATATAACATCCTTGACATTAGTGGATATTGTACCAGGTTGATGATAATGGAAAGGATAGAACGTGTTTGGATCCATCAGTTATGGTATGTCTAGTGATTTTATATTATAGGTTTACTGATATTTTCTCTTGACCTTCAACCACATTTTACCATTTCTTCTATATTCCTGACATTACTGGTGTGGAATACAAGGCACAGAAGAGCTGAGTCCAGTTTTGGTAGGTTAGGACATTGGAAGAGCAGAAATTATGCTGGAAGATACAAACAGTAAGAGATAAAAAGTTTCATTTGTTTTATTTTTACTTTTTCAAATTTAGAATAGGCAATAAAAATTAAATGTAAAATTCTGCAATTTTAATAATTTTTCTTAACCTCAAAGATTGCAGTTGGATTTTATGTTTGACCACTCATGCTTAAAGGCTTTGCATGAACATATTTACCTTGCATTGGTAAATTTATGAAAATAAAAGTCATATTTCTCTAGCTATATTCATAAATAGGATCTTTTCCCAAATCAGGAAATAAAACATAAAAATATAATTCAGATTTATAAATTTACTTAATAAAATCATCTATTCAAATGGGGGTAAACTTTGTAAAAAGGCTTAGTAATTGTTTGAAATCAGCATTGGGGCAAAAAAGCGTTATCTATATGCTCTCAGCTAATTATGGATTCCTTTATTTCTTCACTTTCTAAGTAGGTTTAGTGCCAATATCAAACTGAAAATGTTTATAATTAGAAAATACTATAAGGAGGAAATTTCCAGTTGTGTTTCAATATAGGTAAAATACAATTATTTTATATGATTTAAAAATCATCATCAATGAAAACTCTAGGTTCAACACATGCCAGGTATACAGAAATAATTTTCCTTAAGTCATAAAAATGAAAAATTTAAAAAGTTCTACAGGAAATTTATTTCCTTTTTAAATTTCCATTTTATTTTCTATTTTATTTCCTCAAAATATCTGGCAAATCTCATTCAACTAAGTCATCCTGAGTTTGCTTACAGTTATATATTCACTTGCTTCTTTTGAAACAAGAACATAAAAAAGAGATAACTCACTCAGTGCAGCATGAATTCATGTTTCCCAAGTCACGTAACAGTTTGCTAACTTGGTTGGAATTTATAGACTGGTATGTTGTGCATAGCATTATCCCTAACATAAAAATGTCTTTTATGTAGTACCCTACAGAGTATGCTTAATAACCCATGGCTTAGTGTTTTGAATAATTTTAACAAAGGAGTAATTTTAGAGTGATGAACTTCATGGACAGGACAGTATCTTGCTCCTTTATAGCTATATTCATATACTGATTTTTCCTCTACTCAGTTTAATTTTCCAGGTGTTTTTTGGTACATGTTCAAATTAACAAGGCTGACAAGATGCCATAGTGGAATCATCCGAAGCTTAAATATTGAAGGCTTTGTTGAAAATGTTTATTTATGATTTATAGACACTATTACATATAATCTAAACAAATCCAACAACTTTTTCAGATTATATATTTCAAGATTTGCCCCATTGTATATTTCCTTTGTAATTACTTAATCATTATTCCAATAAAAGCTCTTTAATATATACCTTAAAATGATATATTTCACTTTCAAAATTTGATAGATGATTAAAGGCAAGGAAAGAGAATCAATGGAAACACCTGCTTCCTGCATGGTGACAAGCTTTGCTTCAGGACAAAAAAAAAAAAATTTACTCACTTAAAATTCTTCTCCCTAAAATTGTTTTTTCTTTTCTCTGGACCCTTATTTCCATTACATTTTGCTCTACATCAAATTACCTATTTCAATATAATCTGAAAAACATATCTCTTGTGGAGATTTTTGATTTAGACTATTCTAAAAGCCATAAAACCATTTATTGAGCATGTAATAGTCCAGCTACCTTGATAGGGCAAGAACCTGCTTCCTCTTTTGGGAAAGGTTTCAGTGCCTTCATACTGCATACTGTTATCTCTTACCCACGTCCAAATTATCTTTCTGGTATTCTACCTGCACACATTAATGTTTTCAAATAACCTTCCACTCAGCCAACTGACAAGGATTTATTCATTCCATCAAACGCTTGTTCCGTTTGCCCTCCTCTACTCATCTTCAAAGATTCAAAAGAAATGTCAAGAAACCTATAGTTTTTGGATGACATAAGCAGGAAAAACAACAGAGATGAACATTAAATACATGAGAAACAAGTCATCCTCTGAGGCACTATATGTATTTTAAAAGAGATACTTCTTACACTAAATGAAAGAATCCCTGATGATGTGACATACGAAAGGAGGAAGAAATAAGCATTTATTTCCTCCTAAAATTCATAACCTACTTCCTCCAAACATTTTTCTCTAGCTGAAAAGCTAGTCCCTAACTTGTAGTTGTCCAAATAATTTCTGATTAAAAACAATACTGTGTCAAAATGAGAAACTATTGCTCTGTGAACATAAAAACATAAAAACAATCTTACAGCCACCCAAACTGGAAGATACATAAATGAATATAATACTTCATGCAGTGCTTGGGGTGTGATCTGCATTGTTGATTTTTGAAATAATTTTGATAATAAATTATTTAAATATGTGCATTGAAATATTAACTGCTATAAAAATAAAACTAAATCGATATGACATTTTTAAGTAGGAGCTTAAAATCTCAGAGGCAACACTGAGGCTGAATGATGTAATGTAAAAGGAGAAATGAATGAAGAAAATGCAATTGCTTCTAAATTGATATGATGGGCAAGAAGAGAAAAGGATATATGCTACACATGCACATGACTGTTGTAATTTCACAACTTTTGTAATAAAATTATATTAAAAAATAACGGTAAGTTGGGGAAAATACAACAAATATAAGATATGGACTATAGTTAGTAGTAAGATTTTGACAAAGTCTTTCATAATTTGTAACAAATATCTCATAACAATGCAAGGTATTGGTGGTGGGTTGATGCATTGGACCCCCGTTTGATCTGTATAATGTTACACGTTGGTTTTGTGAGTTCATAATTTACACTATACAATTATTGTTTAGTGTGTTCAAGGATGAATAGTATACTTCAATAAAATTTTAAAAAATAAAAATATTTTTAAAGGGATATATGCTGTAAGGGACAATTGGAGATACATGGCAGTAATTCATAAAGGATAGGGAAAGAATGATTTCTCTTTAAATTAGTCAAGGGTTCTTAGAAGAGGTATAACTTGGAGACTGAAATAAAAGATGATTCGGGGAACCAGAAAAAGATTCATTATACAAGATAAAACCTAAGTAATGAGGATCAGTGAAAGTATACCAAGTAAATGTTTTGAGGCACTGGGTGAACTTTAGGCCACCTTAGTGGTATTGTATTGAGACTCGAGTCTTCTCCATTCATTCTCTAAGATCAGCCTTCTCCGGGGTGCCATATAGAATCATGAAATCCTGCAAATTAAATTAAATTGCCATATTGCCCGAATATACACTAGAACTTAAAGTCATTGTATAAATGCTAAAGGACTAAATGAAGAAGAAAGATAAGTAGGGTGATCACTAATTTTACACAATCCTTTCATCATTAAGTATTTGTGGTATTAGACTAGCTCAGTACTTACTAAAGTATATACTGGCAACACGATTCCTGCAAGATGCTCTGAGAAAAGAAAGAAAAAATAGTAATTACATTTTCCAGTGAGACTTAAAAATGTTATGCAATCTATGCCTTGAATACCCATAATGCATGTTAATTAATTTATTAAAGAGTTTGAGACTTACTACCTTAGAAAAGCCTTAACTTTGCTGAATGAGGAATTTCCAATATTTGCTTTGACAAGAAAAATCAGAAAGTTACTTAACACTAATGTTTTTGAATTCTGAGAATACACTCTGTGAGTGCTTGTCTGGTTTCTTCTGATCCTAGAATCCATGGATGGATTTCACAGAAGCCATCAACTCCCCAAATTATATACTGAAAGTTAGATGTATTAAAATATTATTTCATATATAGAGAGGTTTTTATACAATATGTTTGTGAATGTAAATGTTGAAGACATATTGACTAGAAAATATTCTATATATGTGTGTGTGTGTTCTCTATGTATCTTAGAATAGTGCTATATACCTACTAATAGTTTACTCTTAAGTATTATCAATAATATTAATATTAAGCAAATGTATCCCATTATTCTGAACTATTTTATAGCATAGTCTATGTATCTACATATCAGTACTTTTTTTAAGGTATACTATGCATCTAAAGTGTACATTCAGTGGCTCTTGGAATAATCATAATTACGCATTCATCACTGCATTCAATAATGGAGCATTTTCATTACTCCAAAAAGAAAATCTCCCTACCATTTAACAATTACCTTTCACTCCCTCTATCCTTTCTTTGCCAAACATGACTGCTAATCTAATTCCATCTCTATCACGTTATTTACATTAATAATTTATATAAATGTGAAGCAATATGCAGTACTTTGTGTCTGCTTTCTGTCATTTGGATAGTTCTCTTTTTTCCTTATGATTGATAAAAATATTAACATACTATAATTACTATAACCCATAGTTTGCTGTTGGTGTAATTTTGGCCAAATACTGCCCTTTAATTAACATTTTGTAATATTAATGTACATTGGTTCTGATTCATGGAAGAACATTCTTATATCTGCACTATTAACCATACTCACCATCTGCTACAGGATTCCCAATGCTATACAGTTGCGGTCACCCCTCGGGCTGAAGTGTGGTTTGCTGGCCTGGCGGGGGAGCAGCCGCGGTAGGCCTAATTCCAAGCCGCTGCTCCCATAATAGGGTGGCTGGTCGGACTCACCGCCACCCCTGAAGGGAGCTCGGCATGGGTGCAGAGTGCCCTCGGGTCTCCCCTTCTCGGCAGCCAGGCTTCCGCGGCCGCCCCTCCTCCCGGATAGCGCCACATGATGCCTTATGAGGCAATACCCTTCTTCTCCTTTCTCCCTGCGCAGGCGCAGGGCAGAAAATTCCAGTCTGCCCTTTTCCCTCCCCCCGACAGCAGCAACAGCCAGGCGTGGGCGGGAAACTCAAGTCTGCCCTCTACCCCAGCAACAGCAGCCACCAATCCCTAAACCCTGCCACTTTCCCCAGCAACAGCAACAGCCAATCCCTAACCACCACCCCTCCCCCGTCCAGTACTTCCCACTGACCTTTCTCCAGCAACCAATCAGAGCAGGGCGTGGCTTCGACCAATCAGCCTTCCCCAGCCCCTATAAAACTGTTGCTTCTCCCTCAATAAAGTTGGACTTGCATGTTTACCTTGTCTCCGCGGTAGTTCTTCTGCCGTGCGCCCTCCAGTCCTGAGAGCCCCTGACAAGGGCCTGGCCTCCCTTGTCCCCAGTTCGTCGCCTGCTTCTCCGGGCGACCCCCTCGTCGCCGGCTTCGCCGGGCGACCCCGTCAGCCAAACCGCGCAACCCCTGTGAGACCGACCCCTCGTCTGCTGCTGGACCGACCCCTCGTCCCAAGCGGGACCGACCCCTCGTCCCAAGCGGGACTGACCCCTCGTCCCAAGCCGGACCGACCCCTCGTCTGCAGCCAGACCCCACCTCTACCGACCGAGCAAGCCACCGCATACAGTCCCTTGTTTTCTTCTTTAGCTTCACTTCTAGTGACATACACAACCCTAAATTCCCCCTCCCAATGACAATCGTGCCCTCATATTGGTGCTAATTATATTTACTCTAACGTGCTATTTTAACCTCTATCCCATTCCAAACATTTGAAATCTTAATTCTGTGCAAATTAACACTCAGCTCTGCATTCTCTATCCTCGTTCTATCCTCTGGTGACCAGTCTTCTAGCTGTTACTTCCATGACTTTGCTCATTATGTTTAGTTCACATTAGTGAGATCATACAAAATTTGTCCTGTTGTATTAGGCTTGTTTCACTGAACGTAATGTCTCCAAGTTTCATCCACGTTGTCATATGCATCACAACCTCATTTCTTCTTACATTTGCTTAATAATTACATCATATGCATATATCACATTTCATTTATCCATTCATCAGTTGATGGACACTGGGTTGTTTACATCTTTTAGCAACTGTGAATAATGTCGCTATGAACATGGGTATACAAATGTCTGTTCATATTCCTTCTTTCAGTTTTTCTGAGTTTATACCTAAGAGTGGGATCGACAGATGGTATGGCTGCTCTATATTTAACTTTCTCAGGAACTGCCAAATAGTTTTCCTCTGCAGCTGCATCATTCTACATTCCCACCAACAGTGAATAAGCATTCCTATCACTCCAAATCCTCTCCAACATTTGAAGATCTCTGTTTGTTTTTATAGTGGCGATTCTATTAGCAGTCTCTTACCCTCTGTACTGACATCATGTAATGAGGCAACATAGTTTTGCTGCTGGATGTAAATGAGATTCATGTCAATATATGTGACTTAATGTGCATTTCAAATGCTAAATTTGATTTGAGTTCAATATATCAGGTATTCATATTTTACAGGTCAGTTTAATTTCTTTTATTATTTTAAGGAACTTTACTGTGTAAGCACCATAAAGGCAGCTGCTTTGGGGAATAGTTAGTACTCAGTGTTGTGAGGGTGGGAAAGGTGGCCTGAGATGTTTAAAGAATGTCAGAATAATAAATATAAGATCAATTTTGTGAAAGACCATGCTAAGACACTAATATTTTGATATTATTAAATTGTATTAATATCATGAATCTTATAAGTTAGTAAGTACACATACACACAGACACGCACACACACAAACACACACAGGCAAGATAGCAACACAGAGACTCAAACTAACAAATAAAAAAGTTACCTTAGGACATTTTCCATAGTTTTTTTTCTTAATAAAACTCTAGGTTGAGACATCACTATTTTTTAGTATGTTTTTATGGTAACCTCTTTATTCCAGTCAACTTAATATTCTGAACTTTCTATTTATTTCTTGTTTCTATTACTCAAATCTAACCTCCATGCTGAAATTTTTCTGAAAGTTAGTTTGATGCAATCAATATCTCTTTTGTTTCAGATGACAGCAATATCCTTCGAGAATTTGAATGAGTAGTGAACTGCCAGGTTCCTTGTTTCACTTTATTTCTTCTAAAATAATATCCTTATTTTGGTCCCTATACAGTCAAACTTTGTATTTCCTTAGTTTGATTTTTTAAGAGTTTGAAAGATAAAAATGATGGCAAAACCTATTATTTAGTTCAAGTCTTGTCTTGCTTAAACCATTTCCGGGTATAGTTTTGTCACAAACCTCTCAATTTGAAAAGCTCTAGTGTTTCAAACACTGCATCTAAAGAAGTCCATGGATATTAATATCTAAGCTCACAAATCCTTAAATAATATTTAGATTGTTTCAAAATTTTCTCACCCGTAAAAACATCAGGCTGTTACACAGTTTGGAGATTCGTCTTGGGTCTCAATTTATTTCACTTTTACTGTGACCCTAGGACATTTCACATCTTGGATATGAGAAGAAATTCATGGGACTCTGATAGAAGGGAAGGTAGAAAAGTAACATCTGTTCAGGACAAAAACTCAAGTTGTGTGCATTGGTCCCTCCAGAAGAGTTTATCCCCTGACTTTCTTAACCCCCTAATGTGCTTCCTGTGATTTTAAGTAATCCCAATATGGCAGCAAATTTGTGAAAATGAATGAATTATTATCTTAAATAGTTGGTTACATATGTTTTAAATAATTATTTCACAAAAATTTTGCTTCTTAATCTTCGAATCACTTTTCATCTTCCAGCACATGATTAACTATTTAATTAGGGCACTGATACATCATAACAGACAATATTGAGTTTTTGGAAAGAATTAAATACATTTAATAATTATTACAAACATAATTTGCAAAGTGAAAATTCTTTATATTTTTCAAAGCAGTATTCAGGACTATGACTTTTCAAGCATGAAAATTTTAGGTAACTTTTATATAATTTTACATATGAAAATGTCATTTTATTACTGGACAAGTTGTACGTTCATAAAACAATCATGTATAAAATACAGGATTCACATACACCATCCCACCACCAACACCTTGCATTGGTATAGAACATTTGTTACTATTGATAATTTTTTAATAATTGTACTATGTTTTAACAGTAGTTACCTTTGTTACAATTAACTATCAAATTATCATTGAAATATTTCTAGCTATTATCCATTATTTGCATAAGGTGTATTTTTCCCTTATGCTACCCTAATTTTATCACCTTGTATTAGCATCAATAATTTGCTATAACTAAGAATATTGATTTTTAAAACATCTAATCTCTGAATAGTTAGATATCATTGAAATACTTAGATATTACCCAGAAATTACAAGACAAGTCAGAGTCTATATTCCTTAATGTTTAAAAGTCTGTACTTTCCTTTAGTGATGATAATATGTTCATTCATTTCCCCACCCTCAATCCAGAAATTCTAAAATATTCCCCATTATAATTCCTCCCATTTCAAACTCACCATTCCATCTACCATATTATATAAATCAGCCAAGACATTTTGTAGAAGTTTATTTTGCCTGTTGAGTAAATAATAGATTTTCACTTCCAATTATGCATTAATAATGCAGCATTAAGTATGCTTTTGCAAACTGGGATTCATGATAACCTTAATTAATACCAGAGAGCTTATTTACCTGAATGAGAATCTCTGGGCTATGTGTCTTTAGGACAATCAGAAGCTCATTGGGTATTTTTTTTTTATTGTTTTCAAGACAAAGAAGACCAGATGAATTTGTCTCTACTTGTAGGAAGTTGGGAAACCCACCAGACAGTGCTATTTCTTTGTCACTGAGGTATTCATATTCCAGTGTTATATCTAAGGCTGTGTGCAAGGATATAGAACTTTTCTTACATTAAATCAGGTATTTCTTAGCATATGGTCAAAGCAATATTTGCTTAACAATACAATGTAAACAGATTGCTTTTTCTCTAAATAATTTGGATATTTATTTTCTTTGCATTATATACACAAACCTAGTCTAGGAGGTTATTCTACTTTCTACTTGCCACTAGTTGGGAGTTTTTTGTTTTTGTGTGTTTTTTTTTTTTTTTTTCGTGGTGCTAAATTAATCCAGCTTAGATTTCAGGTTTGACTTAATTTGGAGTAATTATGTAAGTAGTCATAGTTGAGACTCTACTTTTGACTAGTTCTTGAAATCAGCATCATATATCCAGTGAAAACAGGCATATTGAGTGCTTATAATATGCCAACTAATATACATAATGTTTCTATTCTCATTACTCGGCCTAAAATATTTCAAGATGTATTCAATTACATTACAGCATATCACTTGATGCAGCTACAAAATAGGGTGAATTAAAAATGTAGAAGACTCCTATCATTGTCCAAAGCACTTATGAACAAAGTGGCTATGGTAGCAAGGATGGAGATAATGTGTTGGTATCAGCAACATGGACGTCTTTCTACTCGTTAAGGTCAGCCTGGCCATTGCCACCATTGAGTGTGCAATCCGCTTTATATGACACCATTCCCTGAGGTGATCAGCCAGTTACCTGGTGGTAGGTTTAGTGCTAAACAGCTTCTAACATGGAAGGGCATGTGGTTTGTTCTTACTGAAATAGGCAGTCTGGATATAGTTTTGCCTTCCCTGAATGCCATGCTCCCGCCAAAACTACCATCTGTGGACTTAACAAATCCGTAATGCACCATCATGACATTGCACACAGCATTGCTTGTGATCAAGGAATAAAATTCATAGCAAATGAAATACGGCAATGGGCCCATACTAACGGAAGTCACTGGTCTTACCATATTCCCCACCATCCTGAATGGCTGGTTTGAAAAAACAGTTGAATAATCTTTTGAAGATTCAAGTATGGTGCTAGGTAGGTGGCAATAACGTCTATGACAATGTTTTCCACGAGGCTAAATATACCATAATTAGCATCCAATATATGGTGCTGCTTTTTCTACAGCACTTTCCTCTATGTATATTACATTTTAAAAATACTTTAAAATTTTATATTCATACTTTAATACAATAAAGAAGAAACTATTTTAATCTTCTCATGTCTTTGCAACTAATAAAAATCACTTTATGCTGCATACAATTAAAATTTTGCATTTTGGATATGGGATTTATTTTTTCTGTGGTTGAAATTAATCAATACCTGATAATATTGATCCCAATTAAAAAACAACCTAAGACTTATAAAAAGATTATGAAGTAAGTATATTTCCCAAACTTTTAGGTATTTCAACATATAAAATAGCATTCATTTTTTAAAAAGTAACCATGAAATTCACAAGGGTACACAAACATCATTATCAGAAATATTGCATTTTGAAAACTCCTTTTTACATACCTGGGTTTTATTTACTTCAATGCCTTAATAACTGATATGGAACTTTATTAAAATCCTGACAACTTTTGACAAAACAGCTCATGAAACCAATGATACATCCAGGGTTAGCAAATTTTTTCTATAAAGGGCCAGTTCATAAATATTTTAGGCTTAGCATGTAAAAGGGTCTCTTTTTTAACTTCTTAACTCTGGCATTGTACAGCAACCTTAGACAATATGGTTATGTTTCAGCAAATTTTGATTTATTAAAATTGGCTGCAGACTGATTGTTAACCCTGAGGCTGTAGGTTGTCTTACCTGAATACACTATCAGAAAAATAAGTTGAATGCCCTACAACTCTTGGAAGAAACCATTGCAGTTATTCTCAATAAGAATGATATGGTGTTCAGCTGAACTATGAAATAATATTGTTTTGTCCAGCATGGTATATAACCCCAGAGTCAAGATTTGCCGTTCTAGAACAAAATAAATGTAAAAATAAAAAATCTTAGTTTCAAAAACCAAACTAAATATCCTGAAGGAAAGTCATAATTGGGCACATAAATCCTGCAAAGAGTAAGAATTTAAAAGGACCGTAACCTGTGAACTTTAGATGTGCTTTCTCCTGTTTAAATAAGATTCCTATATTAGAATGGTAAAAGTAATAGCACAAAATACGTGCACATAAATAAGAGAAAAATAGGTTCATTGGGGTTAAGTGACTCTCTCATGGTCACAGCTTATATTATTGAGTGAATAGTCAACGTGTTATTTGTTTCCAATTAAAGAAAGATCTTGTTCTCACTCATTTATCAAAGCACTCCTTGATATATTCATATTATCTTCAGGTTCCTGGTTTCTGTATGTTGCTACTGTAAAGCCAAACCTATTAACCTCTGATCACTAGTTAACAGAACATTCTAGTATTTCACACTATAACAACTAGAAAAAGAATGTTATATCTAGGTCTCAAAACCATGCAAGCTAAATTGAAAAAAATGTAGGCCTAACTCCTTTTATTGCACTCTGCTTTATTGTGATTTGCATATATTGAGTTTTTTGCAAAGTGAAGTTTTGTGGCAACCCTTCATCAGCAACTCTCTTGATGCTGTTTTCCGACAGCATGAACCCGCTTCATGTCTCTGTGTCACATTTTGGTAATTTTCAAAATATTTCAAACTTTTACATTATTAATTTATTCGTTATGTTGGATCTGATATCTTTGATCTTTGATGTTACTATTGCAATTGTTTTGGGACACCACAAAGCATGTCAATATAAGATGGCAAACTTGATAAATGTTGTGTGGATAATGGATAAATGACAAACTTAATTGATAAATGCTCCACCCACTGCCTATTCCCTGTCATTCCCCATCTCTTCAGGCCTCCCTATTTCCTGACACACAACAATATTGATATTAGGCCAATTAAACCCTACGGTAGTCCCTAAGTATCCAAGTGAAAGGAAAAGTCACATGTATCTCACTTTAAATCAAAGCTAGACATGAATATTTTTAGTGAGGAACACATGTCCAAAGCTGAGATAAACCAAAAACCAGGTCTCATGTCTCAAATGATTAAGGAAGTTATGAATGCAAAGATAACTTTTTGAATGAAGTTAAAAATGCTACTCCAGTGAACACACAAATGACAAGAAAGTGAAACAGCCTAATTTCTGATAATAGAGAATATTTTTGTGGTCTGAATAGGCAATCAAACCAGCCAACAATCCCTTAACCTAAGGCAAAGCCTATCCAGAGCAAGGCTGTAACTCTCTTTGATTTTTTGGATTTTCTGAAGGCTGAGAGATGTGAGAAAGCTGCAGAAGAAAAGTTTGAAGTTAGCAAAGATTGGTTCATAAGTTTTAAGCAAAGAAGCCATCTTCACAACCTAAAAGTGCAAGGTAAAACATCAAGTGCTGATGTAGAAACTGCAGCAATTTTCCCAAAAGATCTAGTTAAGCTAATTGATGAAGGTGACTACACTAATCAGCAGATTTTCAATGTAGATGATACAGCTTATATGGGAAGATTATGCCATGTAGGGCTTTCATAGCTAGAGAGAAGTCAATGCCTGGCTTCAAAGCTTCAAAGGAAAGGACTTCAAAGGACTTCTTGTTGAGGCTAATGCAGCTGCTGATTATAAGTTGGCGCCAACATTCACTTACTGTTCTGAAAATCCTAGGGTCCTTAAACAGTATGGTAAATCTACTCTGTCTGTGCTCTACAAGTGGAACAAAGCCTGGATGGCTGCATATCTGTTTATAAAATGGCTTACTGAGTATTTTAAGCCCACTGTTAAAACCTACTGCCCAGAAAAAAAATGATTTCTTTCAAAATATTACTGTTCATTGACAATGCAACTGGTCAGCCAAGAGCTCTGATGTAAATTTATGAGATGAATATTATTTTCATACCTGCTTACACAACATCCATCCTGCAACCCATGGATCAAAGAGTAATTTCAATTTTTAAGTTTTATTATTTAAGAAATACATTTGGTAAAGCTATAGCTGCCATAAATAGTGATTCCTCTGATGGATCTGGGCAAAGTCAATTGAAAACCTTCTGGAAAGGATTTGATATACTAGATGCTATTAAGAACATTTGTAATCTATGGGAAGAGGTCAGTCCAACAATAACAGGAGTTTTGAAGACGTTGACTCCAATGCTTATGGATGACTTTGAGGGGTTCAAAACTTCAGTGGAGGAAGTAACTGCAGATGTGGTGGAAAAAGCAAGAGAACTAGAATTAGACGTGGAGCCTGGAGACATGACTGATTTGCTGTAATATCATGAAAAATTTTAACCAATGAGGAGTAGCTTCTTAATGATAAGCAATAAAAGTGCTTTTCTGAGATATAATACACTCCTAGTGAGGCTGCTGTGAACATTGATGAAATGACAGCAAAGGATTTAGAATATTACGTCAACTTATTTGATTAAGCAATGGTGGGGTTTGAAAGGATTCACTCCAGTTTTGAAAGTATTTCTACTCTGTTTAAAATGCTATCAAACAACATCACATGCTACTGAGTAATCTTCCATGAAATGAAGAGGTAATCAATGCAGCAAACTTCATTGTTGTCTTCTTTTTGGGATGCCACAGCCACCCCAACCTTCAGCAACCACCATCCTGATCAGTCAGCAGCCTTCGACTCAATGCAAGACGCTCCAACAGACAAAAGATCAAAATTCACTGAGGTTCAGGTGATGGTTAGCATTTTTTGGCAAAAAAATATTTTCAAGTAAGGTATGTACTTTTTTTTTTTTTTTAAGAAATAATGCTGTTGGGAACTTAAAAGACTACAGTATAGTGTAAACATAACTTTTATATGCACTGGGCAGAGTAAGTTTTATGTGACTCACTTTATTGTAATATTCTTTTTATTTTGGTGGTCTGGAACCAAACCCGCAATAAATCCAAGGTATACCAGTAAAGGCAACGCCTTGGTAGCACGGAGAATCGATACATAAATCTAACTGATAACATGCATCTTCTGGAAAGTCGTAAAAAAAATAGGTGCTCTGCGGTCCATACCTGTACAGTAGAGTATATAGGAGAGTAAAATCTATACCCTGCATTTTGATAAACCTTCTTGGGCCATTCTGATGAGCAGTGAGGAATAGGAACTCTGATGTAGATTCATCACATTGCTCATAGCTAATCCAGCCTGGCTTTTCCCATATCCTTCTTTCTCAAACCACGTGAATATTTCAAGATATTAACCTGGATATTAACCTGGGCTTCCTTAATATTTATACTTACTTAGACACATTTGTTTTATTGTGAAATAGTTTATATATGCAAAGAATATATAGCACGTATGTGCTGTAAAGATATAAACTGGACCCTCACACCCAGCTTCAGATACAAAATATTAACAATTCCTGTGGGATCCTCTCCAAAATAATCCTTTCTCTCCCCCAGTAAGGTTAAATACTTTTATGAATATTCTATTTATTTTCCCTTATTTAAAAATATACTGTGGTAAAATATATGTAACATAAAATTTGCCATTGTAACCATTTTAAGTGTACAGTTCAGTGGCAGAAATTACATTCACAATGCTTTATAACCATCACCATCTATTTCTGAAAATTTTCCATCACATAGAACAGAAACTGTACCCATTATGCAATAAATCCCAATTCCTTCCTCTCCCTAGTGCTTAGTAATCTCTAATCAACTTTCAGTCTGTATGATTTGCCTATTTAGATATTTCATATGAGGAATCATACAAACTTGTCCTTTCATTTCTGCTTATTTATTTAGCATAATGAGTTTGAGGTTCCTCTATGTTATAGCATGTATTATAACACTATTCTTTTGATGCCTGAATAATTTTCTACTATATGTATTTCAGTCTTCAGTGTTTCTTTCCTGTGTCTCAGTCCATGAATAAGTGTTCCCTACTTCTTTATGTTTTCCTGTATACATTACATCTGCATTTTTAGTCAGACAACGCTTCTCCTGATAGAATTATTAGTTGGTTTTATTTTGTTGTTGCTATAAAAAAAAGGTCCTTTTTCACATAAAATTGAAGCCCATGTCCAAGTATTCATTATATTGTTTGAAAATGTTCTGGGAAATGCAAAACCACAATGAAGCACCAACTCACAATGACTAGACTGGCTATAATCATCAGACAGACAATAGCAAATGTGGAGAAATTGGTAACCCTGTACAATGCCTGTGGAAATATAACTCTACTCCCATACAGATCCAAAAGAATTGAAGGCAGGTACTCAAATACATATGCATGCATGTTCATAGCAGCACTGTTCACAACAGCAAAACAGTAGAAACAGCCCTAATGTCCAGCAATGGATGAATGGATAAACAAATTGTGGTGTATATACACAATGGAATATTATTCAGCCATAAAAAAGGAACAAAGTAATAATATATGTTACAACATGAATGAACCTCAAAAGCATTCTTTAAGTCAGAGAAGCCAGACAGAGAAGTATTGCATTGCATTGTATTGTATTGTATTGTATGATTCCATTTAAATTAAATATCCAGAATAGATAAGTCCATAAAAACAGAATGCAGATTGATGCTTTCCAGGGATGAGGAAGATGGAAATGAGGAGCAATTCCTTAATGTATACACGTTTTCCTTTTGGAGTAATTAACATATTTTTGTACTAGGTTTAAGTAATAGTAGCTGTGGAATATTATCAAATGTACTAAATGGCACTGAATTTTTCACTTTTAAATAAATGGTTAATTTTATGTGAATTTCACCTTTTTTTTTTTTGTAAAAAGAATGTTCTAACACTGTGTCTTAATAGATTATGTGTATCTGGGATCTGAGTCAATGAATTCTTCTCTATCTCTCATCATGTTTTCTCATTTTGTTGTCTTCTCTTCCTTCCTTTTTTTCTCTCTTTCACTCCCCTCCCTTCCTAGATGCCAAGGCCCTCTCCTTTTCTCTAGCACAGCTTTTCCTTTATTCTTCCTTTCCATTCTTAGAAATATTGATAACTCCAAAGAATATAGTGTATTCCTTGCAATTACACTGAGGAAAGGTTTTTCTTGGAAAAAATATAGTAAATAAGAAATTAGCAATATTTAAAATGTAAAGATTAACTTGAAATGAGTCTTAGGAGTCTCTTTTTTGTTATTACAAAAATCATAAGTTTAGAATCCTGAAGTCTGCAATATCACCTGAGATAGCATCAAAGATTTTCTTCATGATAGAGATACCAAAAATAAACATTTGACATTTATGGAGTTAATCCTTTAAGTTGTGGTCAATGAAACATGCTTTGAAGTATCTCTTCATATATTCTAGTCAGTTAGTGATTTGTAATATTTTGAAATTTATGCTAGTTTATCTCAATATTGTGTCTCAAAAAGATACCTTTCTATTTCTGAAATCTCTGCATCGATGACATTTTTATCTATAAGCAGCAGAAATGTTAATCTTTTATATCATATAGCTATGAAAATGGATATAGTGTCAATATTTTTGACAATGAAAATTTATTCTGGTTCACTCCCTATGATGTTTTGACATTAATTAAAGAGATAATTAGTTCCCAGTGGATGGATAAATTAATGATGTTTATAAAATATTTTTAAACTATCCATTGCTTTAGGATATTTTTCTCA
This sequence comes from Dasypus novemcinctus, assembly GCF_030445035.2. NCBI lineage: Eukaryota > Metazoa > Chordata > Mammalia > Cingulata > Dasypodidae > Dasypus > Dasypus novemcinctus. The sequence goes on along the minus strand of NC_080683.1, from coordinate 39,247,672 downwards.
GCAGTAAGGTGATATACAAATTATCATGTCAAGTCTTGGGAAGTCTACGTTGAATTATTCTTGGACTGTGAAAATTAAAACTAATGTGACCATGCCAATGGTAAATAACGATAACTGATACATAGTGGGTTTAAAATCTTTTAGATTCTGTGCTACTCTTTGAATCTGAGAAGATGGTAGAGCAGGCATCTACCTGCTTTGTATTCCTGGATAACATTTGTCAATCACCCATTGCTGAAACAGTTTTCAGAAAACTTGCAACTAATCAAAATATTTCAGATAATTGGAGTATAGACAGTGCTGCAACATCCACATATGCGATAGAAAACCCACCTGATTATTGAGGGTAAAATTGCATGAAGAAGCATGATATTCCTATTAGCATGCTGCCCAGCAGGTCACCACCGAAGACTACCACATTTGATTATATACTATGTATGGATGAAAACAATCTGAGAGATTTGAATAACAAAGGTAATCAAGTTAAAATCTGCAAAGCTAAAATTGAACTGCTTGGAAGTTATGATCCACAAAAGCAACTTATTATTGAGGATTCCTATTATGGGAATGACACCAACTTTGAGACTGTGTACCAGTTGTGTGCTCAGTGCTGCAAAGCATTTTTGGAGAAGTCACAGCAAAGCTGCATCCATTCATTGATGAAGAGCAGCATGATTAACATCTTTAGAGTAATGTTCTAGATTTTTCAATCAGTGTGTTAAAGTATGTTTCATAGTTCGAAGCCATAGATGTTGTTTTTTTTTTTTTAAATTGACTTACTATTTCTCATCTTAAATAATTGTGATGGAAATCAGAGTTGTGTTTCACAGAAGAATTAATAAAAATCTTTGGTTCATACAGTATTAAATGTTTTTAAACCAGTTGGGCTTCATCTTACCCCAATTACAAAATTAATGGAACAAAAAAAAATAGTAGAACTACAAAATATAATGTTTGTGTGTGTCTTGTAACACAGTAATTTCTTTCCAGTATTTGGCCTTAAGGTACTAATCCACTAACAGCTAGCATTTTAATATGCTTAATTATGATTTTATTAAATAATGAAATAAAACATCATTATAAGGCCCAAATCAATATCTGAGCCCACTGAGACTCCTAAATAATCTACCTCTCCAGTAAATTGATAAGGATAACTTGATGGACAGATGTCCTCTATTCAACTATACTTTCTTTACCCCAGGACATTTTATTGAATTAGATTCCCCTAGTTATAAGAGTTCACAATCTTGGTTGGAAGTATGTCAATTCATGTACACCTATAGTGCACATTTGCATGTTAAAAGGATAGGAAAGAGAATGATTTATGGAATTAATCTTTAGCATCTTTGATTATTCTTAAATTTTGTATTTATCTAGTCTTTCATAAGGAATTCGCCTTTTTGCTCCCATTTGGACCACTTTGTCTCTGAAAATTTAATTACGTCCTGAAAGGATACTGAATGCTGTTTTATCTTCTGCTTATTTAGACAAACGGATTTGTGTTTATATGCATCTGTAACTCAAATGTCAAATATATATTGACTTAGATGAACAAAAATTGTCTGTTATGTTGAAGTCCTTAAATAATGTTAGATATTTTATCAGTGTTTCATTGACGGGAAAATCTAAGTATTTTCTGTAATCTCACTCATTTGGCTATACATCAAAATAAACTGTAGTGCATAAAAACGCAGAAAAAAAATCTTTTAGACTTTTGTTCAGTTGTGCCTGGGAATGAGTAACCCCTTAATGGAGAATCGTATGCAATCCCCATTTTAACAGCAGCTTTCAGTTTTATATAGATTATTTGTTTAACACTGTTTTTAAAGAACTGATTCTTTGGGTATAATTAGTGAAAAAAATATATGGAATAAATAAATTCATGAAGTATTTGAGGCTTCCACTTTAGTGTAGGACATGTCTCACAAGAAAAAAAAACGTGATTTTTTCCTTATTGTTGCTATTTTATGGGTTCAATCAATCCATCTTACTTTTGACTTATTTGAAATTGTTATAGAAATAGCCATTAAATTCAGTCTCACCTACTAAATGTATTATGCAGTATGATAGCATATTAATAATATTACTATAAAATTGTTTTATCAACTTATCTCAATAGTCAATAATCCCATGGGTCAACTTTTGTAAGAACACTTTAAAAGGAAGAGTTTGGTGATGTGGGAAGGGTGGTGTGTGTGGGGTGGGCGGTATATGGAGACTTCATATTTTTTTAATGTAACCTTTAAAAGAAAATAAAGAAAAAAAATCAGTTAATGGAATTAACAATTGTTTGCCTTGATAAATGAATGACAATAAAGCAAAGTGATAGCCTGTTCAGACACAGTTAAAAAGTCAGTTTCCGTATGACTTAAATATTCTTCCTATCAAATAGAAATATGGTGATTCTTATTTTATAAGGATTTGGCATTTGTATAAGTTTAACTATGCTTGTATAACATTCTTCCCTGAATTTTAAGAAGTAAGTTGAAGACGGGACCTATAAACGAATCCCCTTCCTAACCAGAGAATTGCTCCTACACTAACAAATCAAGACAACACATAGCCTCACAAATTTAAGTCTTGCCTATTGAAGGACATGAGCATTGCTGGAAGGATAAGAACACACTTCTATCCATTTCATTATTTTTACAAAAGACTTTCTATTTATGCTTTTTGTGAAGTTTCTTGCAGTATGTCAATTAACTGATAACATAGACTTTAAGATGTCATTTCTAAATGTTTCTCAATATTTACCTAATGACTTTATACATAAATAATGGTAAAATGCATCAAGAATCACCTAAAACAAAATTTCCTGTCCTTGCCCTTCTCATATTTAGAAAGAAGATGCTTTGTTTCTCTCTTTGTTTTTCTTATTCTCTAATCATTCAAATTAGCTGCTGCTGCAGCAGCACAATAGCATTAGTCTTGAACTTCTGATGTTATTTATAAAACCATGGAAAACTTTTGAATTCTTTAAATTAAATTCTGCTTTCGGAAACTCATTGGATTATCAAACTGTGGTAATATAAGGACCACAAGTCCAGAGATACAGACTATTGTGGTACTCAACTTTAATGTTCTTCTTCTCTGAAAATGCTGAACTTATTCATAATATAGAGGGAAGCAAAAAGGGCTAGAGAGAGCCACAGCAAACCACAAAGAAGAAAGTATGGGACTGACTTGCTGCTAGAGAAATAAATCTCCATATAAAAAACAGAGTCAGATGTCAAAATCTAAAGTCTCCACACATCTTTAACTCACAAAAAACCTTAAATTTTTCTCTTGATAATAATTATGGCATTCAGCAGAGAATATTGCCACAACCTTTGGTGTCACCTGTCAACCATACATATGGAACTATAAAAGGTGATTCAGATATTGCAAGTGAGCTGGTACAAAATATTTAATGATACTTTAAGACATGTATATATTTTATAAAGTCTCACAAGCAGATGTATAGGTGTGCATAGCAAAAGTATTAGGTAGGCCACTGAAACATTCATGAAAATAAATGCTCAATGAAAATATAATAAACAGTACCTTTATTTTCAGATGGTTTACATTGTAAAATGTGGAGAAAACTTAACTTGATACTTAAAAAGGTTTAGAATGATTCTTAGTCTCCTCTTCAAAGTGGAGAATAAGAATCATATAAGGATCAAGGTCTTGGAAAAGAAAAATTGAGAGTATTCAATACCAGCTATTAAGAGAGTAGTATATAATAAAATTTGTTTTGGAGAACAGAACTAGATGTATGTACCATCTATAAATATTAATTTGAGGAAGGATTTCTTTTGTATTGTACTATGTTGAAAATAAACCATATGATTACATAAATGAGAAAATAGGAATACCAGTTATATATTTCATTCTAATATCCATTCCCACCCACCCCATCACTTATCACTGTTAAGACTTCCCAGAGAGAAATTGGTACATCTAAAGTACCAATCTAAATTTCTGTAGGTACAGCATACACACAAAATATAAAGAATATTTTCTTCCTATGAAAAACATATTTTCTTCCTATGAAAAATGGGAACTACAGTAGTATCCAATATAAGGTTGCTGTAAATAAAAAATGGAAAACTATGTCATGTGATTAGTAGAGTACTTGGTACAGAGCAAATATTTATTAAAAATCAGTTACAGTTTTTCAGTTTACTGTTTCTTAAGTAACATCTAGTTTTCTGGTTGATTCAATAAGCAATTCAATTGTGCCTTTCCCCCTGTTTTGTGGCCAAAAATATTAAGGTTATTTTGGAATATTGGAAAATCTTGAGATTTAGGGTAGAGATGAGTTTTGATGGATGTGTTTGAGCAATTACTAATATCAAGCAGAGCAGTTAGGTCCTGTGTTAAGTTCTGGAGGTACATAATGAGAAAATGACTAGGATACAATTCCTGGCATTGAGGGCATCACAGGCCTGACAGAGACAATGGCTAAAAAGGCAGACCAGGGGAGTGTGCTACAGAGTAATGCTAACAAATATGATGCCTTGCTGTCCAGGGGAGGGACATCTGACCTGGATGGAGAAGACAGAAATAGAGCTAGGAGAGAGTTCCCGAGTCATTGTTGAGAAAATGATAGGGGAAAAGGATAGGAGTATTTTAGGTAGATGTCATGGGTGGAGTATGGAGTCTAAGTGTGCATTCTAGCTATTTCACATAGTAACTCTGAATTTTGTGCAAGCCACTTAACCTTTTGACTGAGCTTCCTCATGATGAAAGGAGAATACTGAAGCATATAAGCTATTTCTCCCTCATTAGAGGGAAATAGCAAATGAAATACTATGTGTCAGAGTATATTTATTCCTTAGAGTTTGGTGAGAATATGTTATTAATTTGATATAATTAATATTTACTTTGCTAAAATAGTTATTCATTCAGTGAATTTTTAAAATTCCTATTGAAATATCCGTTTACTGAATTCTTGATATTCAGTAGCTTGATAATGAACTCATTTCATCTCCACAGCCACTGATACAGCTGACTGCGTTTTAATTGCCCATGATCACACAGTTCATATTTGACAGAACCAAGATTTAAACTTGGTAATCTGGCTTCACAGCCCAAACACTCAACTCCTAACTTTATACCTTTGCTGCTGGGTACAGTTATCTTTAGTATGCAATGTGTGTATGCCAGAGGTGGAGGCATAAATTGTAGGACTCCTGCCCTCAAGAAGCCCACCCACAGTCTATGGAAACCCAGAGAAACAAAGAGATTACTGTAACCACATGATTAAAGGTATTATCAAGTCAGATGGAAGGATGCCATGTCTAGAATGGGTCACAGAAAAGGCCTATTTCAGGATGCTGAGACATGAAAAATATTTGTGACAAAACTGGGCAAAGAAGTGAGGAAGGATATTTCAGACAGGAAACCTAAGGGTAAGATGATTGACCATTCAACCCTATTTGGGATAGCCAGTTTATGCCTGATGTCCTGGTACAATTATTAATAGCATTCACTTTTCTTATAAGTATCCTGATTTGGATGATAAATTATACAGCCATCCTACCTACAAGCAGATACAAAGATCTGTGAACAAATATAGTATATACAGAAAACTGCAAGTGATTTTTCATGGCTAAAATTCAGGATTTGTGATGGGAACAGTGAGATGAGAAAGAGAAAGTCTGTGAATAAAGCATAAGGGGCATTGTTCCTTAGGCTGAGGAGTTTAAATTTTAATTTTTAAATATTTTTCAAATTAGAGAGGTTGTAGATTTACAGAAAAATCATGAACTAAATACACAGTTCATATAACCTCCCTCAATTTGAACATTTTCCATTAATATAGTATTGTGGTGGAAGCTGAGTAAAAGATTTTAAACAAAGGATATTATGTGATCTGATTGTACTTTGAAACATCAGTCTGGCCTTATTAAGGAGAATGGATCCATGTGACACAAGATTAGAAAGAAACAGAAACCTCATTCAACACATATTTATCGAGGCCATACTACATGCTAGCACCATTCTATGTTCTTAGGATACATCAGTGTACAAATTATGCAAGATCCCTGCCTTCAGGGTGCTTTCATTAGAGTAAAGAGAGACAGAATAACAATAAACATAACATGGATAAATCAGTTTTGTTAATCGAAGGTGACAAACGCTATGGGGGAAACTGTAAAGCAGTATAAAAATGATCAGTGTTATAGTTAATTTTGGATAGGATGATCAAGGACAATATCCAAGTTCTTATATCAGCAAAGACTTTGATGATATAGAGAAAGCTAGCCATGCAGATATCTGAAACATGTTCCAGCTAGAGGGATAGCTTTTGTAAAGACCCAAAGGTGGGAGCATGCCTGGCAATTCCAGAGAACAATACGATTCTGATGTGGCTGGAGCAGGTAGAGCAGTGGGTGGGACAGGAAGACAGAGAGACAGTGGGCTTTCCTAGCACTTTGGACATTGAAAATTTTTTCAAGGAATTTGTTTTATTCTAAGTGACACATTGCATATCGTTGAGCATAGGAATGACACTCTAACTTAATTTTTACAAGGATAACTCCAGCTGCTATGCTGAGAATTAACTATGTCAGTGGGGGGGAGGGTTGGGGAAGGTAAAGTGTGTCTTAATTTCCTGGTACTGCTGCAACAATTTATCACATACTTGGTGGCTAAAAACAATAGAAATTTATTGTCTCACAGATCTGGAAGCTAGAAATCTGAAATTGCAAAGTCGTCTTGGACATGCTCCCTCTGAAACCTGTAGGGGAGAATCCTTCCTTGCTGCTTCCTACCTTCGGTGTTTGCCATCATCCTTGGCATTCATTGGTTTGCAGCCACAGTACTTCAGTCTCCATTTCCATCTTTATGGGATGTTCTCCCTTCTTTGTTTCTCCTCCTCTTACAAGCTTAATGATCATATTAAATTAGGGCCCACATTAATTGAGTATGAACTTATCTTGACTATACCTGCAAAGACCATATTTCAAAAAAAAAGTCATATTTTGAGATAGTGGGGGTTAGGATTTCAACATACTATTTTTGGGGAAACAATTCAACCTATTATGGAGATAAACCATGATCTCAGAAAGACAAGTTAAGATATTTTTATAGAGATCCAGGACAGAGATGTTGGTCTGTGTGGGTGAAAGTATACCAGGAAAATTGAGACAATTAAAAAATAGATTGTGGCCAAAGTAGAATTGAGGCCAAAATAAAAGAACACAAGAACACAAAAGACACTTTATAAAATAAAATACTGCACTTTCCAGTGGATATATAATGAATTAGATATCTATTAGTCAAATAAAAAAGTATTCTCCTTATAAATAGATACTTGAGGAAATGGAATAAGAAATTGATAGATTATATTAAAAGCAGATCTTAACTATTCTTAGTTAAGGTCAAGTAAAAAAATAGTAATAATTATATTGGGAAAGACTTTTTAACTGTGCCTCAAAATCCAAATCCAAGAAGAAGTTGATAAATTCAACTGCATTTTTAAAATATTGTTGTAGCAATAAATACAAATATGGTCAGAAAACAGGTGACAGACTTGGAGAATATACTTGAAATATCAATCACAGACAAAGGCGTAATCTTTCCACTATAAAAGGAATTCTTTCAATTTGAGGGCAAAAAGAAGTTAAAAGCCTGATAAAACATTGATGGAGGAGATTGTTGTTATGGGGGGAGGAGTGGGGTGAGGGAATGGGGGATATATGGGGACCTCATATTTTTTTAATGTAATATTAAAAATATAAATAAAGACCAAAAAAAGAAAAAAACAAGTTAAAAATTGTAGGAAAACCTTAAAAAAAAAAAACCATGGACAAACAATAGAAACAGATGAAGTATGAAAATATTCTAGATTTTACCCAAAATAAGAAAAACAAATTTTTACTGCACTGAAATATTACTTCTCACCTAGCTATATTGCCAAAAATTAACTGACATTATAAACTCAATGTAAAGATGTGAGTCTCACCTAATTTCTAGTTTTCAGTCAGTTTTCAGATCCAGAGCTTGCTGATTGAATGGGGAAACTCTTGAAGGAAGAACCTATAATGCTACTTCAAGAACGCAGAGGTACTTTTACCCCAGAAGTGGATCTGAGCCCTATAAGGAGTAATTGGTTGTGATCTCCTCTATTTCTACAGGCCAAGTCTCCTTGGCTCACCTCTTTTTTCAGCAGCAGCTCTGGTGGACAGCTCTGTGCAAGTCAGACTTATCTCAGACTTATAGCATATCATACTTCAAATGCATGAAATTTATCATTCTGCTCTCTGCCTTTGGCCCTTCTTCAAAGCCATGGGAATCTGCTTGATCCAGATGTACTTCAGCCTGGAAGTACTGGAGTTATTCTTCTTAGGGATTCCCACAACCTGGACCCATTGCACACCGTGGTGAAACTGAAAATGAACTCTTGTATTGGTTTTTCATATTCCCTGACTCACCTTCCAGCTATCTCACCTTTGCTCAGTGCTTCAGAAGCACCAGGAATTGTGAGAGAGTGCTGTAGAGACATTAAGTCATAAAATCTTCCCATCAAGGTAAGTCATAATCCTCATGTAATTGCTGTTTAACCAAAGAAATGATAAAAGAGAATAATTGTATTTCCCAAGGTCACATGGCTGATAAATAGGTGGGATTGAACCCAAGTCTGACACCAAATTCTGCAGCTTACCTATTTTAATTGTCAAAATGTATGCTATTATAAAAACACATTTTTATGAGACAGTTTTTTATAGTACTACATAATTTTACACAAAATCAGAAAATGAGGCTTAATTACTCATCCACTATCAATCATGCTATTAATATCACTCAAATTCTCTGTATACTAATAGAAGCTGAAATCCACATGATTGGTAACATTTCTAAAAATGAAGGTTAGGTATAATTTCTAAAGCAGCTAGAAGAATGTAGGTATTTTCAATCCTGTCAGGGCCTTGGCTAGATGTCTTCTCTGATTGGGTTCTACCAGTCATGTATCAGGCTATCAGGCTGGGAGAGTTAGGTCAGTGCATATGTCTAATTAGGGAAGTGCCACTAATCTGGGGAAGAAATGAGTCAGGGGAATCTGGCTATATGTGGTGGACATATCTTAGGGGACTCTTAAGATAGGGTACAATTTTCTACATTGAGAAAAACAGTACATTTTCCTTGAGATTGGAAGATTCATCTCTATACATAATGTCTGATATCATTTGAAATTCAGAAGCCCAGAGAACTAAGACTGCCTTAATTTCTTGGCTGGAAAGCATTCTGTTCTCAGGATTTAGATATTTTCCCTTGGAACCATATTGCTAAGCTATGGAGAAGGCTGGATGCCATCAAATTAGTGATCCCACATTTAAGAATACTTGCATGAGTATGCAGGCTTTCCTAATGTTATTATCAGCTTCTCACTACATAAGGACATTAGTGATGCATACTGAAAATGGACAAATAAATCCCCAACTTGGCAACTTACAAGATAGTTACTGACTATTACACACACATACACAAGCCCTTTTGTATCAAATGATTTTTGAACAATTAAATGGATAATTGATCTATGTCTAAATTTTAGAGAACTGTAATCTTAGCCATTTCAGAAAATTAATCATTTAATAAAATGTTGATAAAACTTTTTCCCTCAAATAGAATAACTGATTCTCTGGCCATGCCTAGGTCATTTGTACTGAAGCTGCTAGAGATATCTAAAGCATTGGTGTGGAGAAAGTGGCCATGGTAGCTGCTGGGTGTGGAGAATGGGAGGAAGAGATGAGATGTGGAGGCGTTTTCAGGACTTGGAGTTGTCCTGGGTGGTGCTGCAGGGACAATTACCGGACATTGTATGTCCTCTCATGGCCCACTGGATGGAACGTGGAAGAGTGTGGGCTATGATGTGGACCATTGATCATGAGGTACAGCGGTGCTCAGAGATGTATTCACCAATGCAATGAATGTTTCATGATGATGGAGGAGGTTGTTGTTCTGGGGGAAGGAGTGGGGTGAGGGGGGTGGGGGGTATATGGGGACCTCATGTTTTCTGAATATAATAAAAAATAAATAAATAAAAATAAAAAATTTAAAAAAATTAAAAAAAGATTTCCTTAATAAGTAGAGAGTTGGTGCATACAATTTAAATTGCAAAGCTTGTTTTTGCCAACCAGCAGCACTATTTGTTTATTTTTTTTTACAATGTTATAAACACTTTTACACATCTATATTCCTGTACTTGCCCTATTATTTCTATGTGATAAACTTATAAGAGCAAATTTCCTGGGTCAAAGGAGATTCAGAATTAAAAATTCATATGTATAACCAAACAATCCCCTTGAAAAGGATAAACACTCTCTCCTACCAGAAGTATAGGTGGTGTGTGTCTCTACACGCTCTCCACAATGTGGAGCACCACCTATTTCATCTTCTGCAAATCCAGTGGTGTTAAAAAGCAAAGCTCATGCTCTTACCTACTCTCCTCTGCCACTGCCATCCAATGGGAGTTTTGAATTTAGTGTTTCTTCATCCTTGAATTGTTGTGAAATTTTTTGCTTCCAAACAGTATAATTTTTCAGAGGATTTCAGTTTTCTCTTTATGAAAGTCACAGAAATTCTTTCAATTTAGCAGGATTCTCTAATTGCTGATTACTAAGGCCATACGTTCTCACCTTGTTTACCACCTAACAGTTGGAAGGCAAGAGCTGCTAATGACTTGAAACCCTTACATTATTCTACCAAATAATTACTCTAGACAGAGTATACACAATTCTTTCTACTCCTGTTAAGGAGATGCACAATTGATTTGCTCTTATTAGAATCACGCATAACATAGGAAAATGTCAAAATACCCAAAGATAAATTTCATTTGATTGGCTAAACAATCATTCATCTTAATTATTTTTGACACCTTCTGCATTATGCTATGAGTTTCTCAAGATAAAAAGAGAGAACTCATTTCCTTTAAGAATAGTTTATTGAGAGTGACAAGTTATTGTCATAATCTGAAAATCCTAAAAGCCTAGTTGACAAATCTATAAAAATAATGAAAACAGTCTAAATGAAATTCAACTGTGCAAACACCATGCCATGTCAAATATTAGTAGCAAATACAACATTTCTTTTAAGTGCATGTGAAATACAAAACTATATTCAACAGCTATTTGTCTTAAATTCATGTGGATTACCACTTGCACATTGCCAAATTTAAAATAGGGAGAGGTCCTCAAACAGTTATATTTCCAAGTGAGATAACTGCATAGGTGTTATAGTTAAGAAATGACCTCCATTGATCTTGGCTTAAAAAAATGCTCACCTGTCTCATGTATTATCATCATTCATCAGTCTAAGATGACATGACTATCAGGGTGACTCATGAATAGGCATAGTTACAATCAAAACTGTTTATTCAATGATCTTTATTAATGGGAATACACAGCAAACTATGATTAAAGAAAGCAATGGTGAATACCTCAATGGTTAAGATTTTTGTTAGTGACCAGAACGAGTTGTTTTCAAATCATCTGAAGATGTGTGTGATCCTCTGAAGTAAAGGGAGCAGCAGCATTGAACATGAACTTGGAAATTTGAACACTGGTCCAAAACAGTGGGGAAAAATGAGCAAGACATAACTTTAGATATTTCAGTTGAGGTAACAAAGTTTTCAAAATTAGAAGTTGGGAGCAAGATCAGTTATATTTTGGTACTGTATATAATGATATGTAAGTTGAACAAGACATAAAAAGACAACTATATTAGGATATAAAGAAAAAACTTCTGAGGAATTAGTTTGAGGTAGTCCTGATTTCTATATATAAAACTTAGGAGCCTTTTGCTCATTTCTTTTCTTTCCTATCCTGTTTGATGTTTCTAGTCTAGATTCTAATTATCTAGTATTTAGATCTTTTCTCTTCAGATACTCTGCTATGGGGAATTCTTGACAGAAGTACTCATCCTCAAATATTCTCCAATATATTATAGGCTGCTTCTGAAGCCTATATTTATTGATCGCCATATTAGTGCCAAACACCTTAGCAATGTTTTATGCTTAATTTTAGAATTCCTCATCATTCCTTTCAAACCTTTCCTAATGTGACTCCACATTACCTACCCAACTGTATCATCTGCTCCAATAAATATTTGATGATCAAGGAACATGAGTCACTTCCATGGCCCTTCTGCCATATGAACTTGATTCCTCTTTTTCCCCAAACCAACCTGAAAATTCCTTGCCTTTTACTCACCCAGTTCTAATTGTCCCCACTGTTCAAGAAAAAGTTTGGGTCTTACTTCCTTCTAATGTCCTACTTCAATCAATCCAGGCTATATGAAATCAATAGTATCATAAGATTGCAGAATTCTAAATTTCAGGAGCATTCAAGAACAAGCTGTTATTAGGCAGATATAAAGATGAAATCCAAGTTTATAATGAGATGAACTCATCTAGTTAATGCAAGATTGTCTCATTGAATTATTTTCTTTCCAGTGATTATTTGTATTAATCAGTGAAAGAGATTGAAGAATATTATAAGTAGAACTCAGGCATCAGTTTCAAATTTTGCTTGATCTTTTATAGATGTTTCCCTATGTTTTCTTCCAGTAGTTTTATGTTCCTGGCTTTATATTTAAGTCTTTGGTCCATTTTGAGTTGATTCTTGTATAGGGAATGAGATAGGGGACTCCTTTCATTCTTTTTGTTATATATCCAGTTCTCTCAGCATCATTTGTTGAAGAGATGTTTTGTCCTGTTAACATGTTTCTTGGACCTTATACCCAAAGCATGCACAACAAAAGGAAAAATAGATAAGTGAGATCTCCTCATATTAAACACTTTTGTACCTCACAAGGCTTTGTCAAAAGAGTGAAAAGGCAGCCGACTCAATGGGAGTAAACCTATGGAAATCACATGTCTGATATATAAGGAGATGTTACAAATCAACCCTAAAAAGACATATGACCCAATTAAAAAATGGGCAAATGATTTGAATAGACATTTGTCCAAAGATGGAATACAAATGGCAAAAAAAACACATGAAAAAAAAATGTTCAGCATCACTAGTAGTGAGGGAAACGCAAATCAAAACTACAAGGAGATAACATTTCACGCTTACCAGAACAGCCCATAATTAAAAAGACAGAGAACTACAAGTATTGGAGAGGATGTGGGAAAATAGACATCTGAACACTTATGTTCATAGTGATATTAATGATGATTGCCAAAGATTGGAAACAACCCAGGTGTGCATCAGCTGAAAAATGGATAAACTGTGGTGTATTCACACAATGGGATATTATGCAACTGTAAAAAGAAATGAAGTTGTAAAGCATATGACAACATGGATGAACCTGGAGGACATTATGTTGAGCAAAGCAAGCCAGATACAAAAGGACAAATACTGTATGATTGTGTTACTATGAACTAAATATATTATGTAACAATTGTATGATTCCATTTATATGAAATATAAATATAAATCAATTTATAAAGATGAAATTTCATTAGTGGTTATGTAGGGCTAGGGAAGGCATGCTAAGGGGTATGCCTTGTGATTATGCTAAAAGCCATTGATTATACACTTTATATAGATCATAAGGTATGTGAATAAATATCTCAATAAAACTGCTTAATAAATCAAATAATAATTGTGGAAGAATAGCCAGAAATAGCAGCTATGTACAGCTGAGGAAACACAGATTGAGAGGTGAAGAATTTTCTTGTTTGTTTTTTGTCTATTATTATTAAAATAATGAAAATGCTCTAATAATGATTGAAGTGATGAATACACAAGTATTTGATTGTACCAAATACGACTGATTATATACTTTGGAGGAATTGTATGCTTTGTTAATATGTATCAGTAAAATTGATGTTTTTAAAAAGTCTTTACTTGAAAACCAAATCTGTTACTTATTAGTTACATGATTTTATATAAGTAAACATTTTCTTTTTATCTTTAAAATGGCAAAAATAGGGAAGTGGACGTGGCCCAGTGGGTAGGGAATCCACCTACCACATGGGAGGTCCGTGGTTCAAACCCCAAACCTCCTTCACCTGTGTGGAGCTGGCCCACGCACAGTGCTGATGCACGCAAGGAGTGCTGTGCCACGCAGGGGTGCCCCCCGCGTAGGGGAGCCCCACAAAAGGAGTACACCCCGTAAGGGGAGCCGCCTAGCACAAAAGAAAGTACAGCCTGCCCAGAAATGGCACTGCACACACGGAGAGCTGACGCAACAACAACAAAAAGAAACACAGATTTCCTTGCCAACAACAACAGAAGCTGACAAAAAAAAAGAACACACAGCAAATGGACACAGATAACAGACAACTGGGACGGGGAGGCAGGGGGAAGGGGAGAGAAATAAATAAAAAATAAAATAAAATAAAATAATAAACACCTCAAAGTGTTAATTGTAAAATTAAATGAGAAAATGAAAGTGATTTATTTATCGCATGGCCTTGCACATAGAAGTGTCTCCAGTAAATATTGTTATGTAACTAATTGCTCAATATGCACATGCTTTGTTTTCCCAACTAGTGCACACTCTTTTGAGGCCCAGGATAGCAATTAACTTTTTTTTCTTTGAATTCTGTTCATCAACTAATACAAGAATTACACGTTAGGTACTTTATAAATATTTCTTCAGTGGACTTAACACTGGCTTTTTGTTTTTTCCTTGTTATTCTTATATTGAAAATCTGTTCACAGGATATGAAAAATATGAGGGCTTATAAAAGAGCTAGATTTACCACTTGAATAATTTTACAAAACAGACAACGAAAGAACTAGGGATCATGCCACGCATATAAAGAATTTAAGAACACTAAGAACATCAAGCTTCAAGCGACCAATGTTTGCCAAGAATTTAAAGGGCTCATTTTAAGATAGTAACTAGGTGTCCTTCCTTTTGATTTAAATTAAGCCAAGAGAAAGTGGACTTTGTATGGTAGAGAAGAATTTTTCTTGAGTAATATTTTTAAGCATTGAAGAGTTCTAAGGAATCACATTTTATAAGAATTTTTGTTAAATGCTTAAATCTTTTGTTAAATATTAAAATGTGTTACCAAACTACTTCCTTGTTTTGACAATTTTGTGACAGAACTGTTGTGCAACTAGGCTAACATTCTGCATTCTTCCACAAGGTGGTAACATGGGGAGGGTTACTGATAAAAGGTATATCATCACATTGAGTTTCTGTGACAAAGTTTGCATAGTGCTTCCTTCAGTATTGCTCTGTTCCTGTGAATGTAGTAAGAGTGACTTTGAGCATGAAATGAATTTGAGCATTCAATATTCATGAAATCTTTGATTCTGTAGCCTGTTATCACAAATTCCGTATCCCCCCAAAGGATTATTCTTCCTGTGGAGAATAAAGATATTAACTAGCCTGCTAGAAATACTTACAAACAGGTGTAATTCTTTGTTAGGAAATGACATCAATGTATCATTAATATTAATGAAAATGAGTCCCAAAATGAACAGGAAAAACTTTTAGCATTAGAATGTACTTCAGCATACACAATTGGTTGCTTGGGTAATTTTAATATGTGGTACAAGCAATATATCTGGAATTCCAACAAATTGATTTGTTTTCTTAAAATTTAGATGCTAAATTCAGTGAAACTCTTACATGTCAATGCAGGAGTCAGGAAAATAAAAAAACAGTAACAATTACAATTTTGTTCCACAAGGTTATATTGAAGAAAATGTACTTTTTAGGTTTAAAAGAACCTAAAATATTTCCTTGTCTCTAACATTTTGCCATTTGATACTGTTTTAGTTCCCTCCTTGCTAAAGAAACACCATGTATTGGGTTGGCTTAAAGAATGGTAATTTGTTGGCTCATGGTTTTGAAGCTAGGAGGGGTCCGAATCAAGGTATCATCTAGGCAATGCTTTCTTCCAGAAGTCTGAAGTTCTGGGTCTGGCTGCTGGTGAGCTTTGGTCCTTCCTTCCTCTACACATAGCAATATACATGGCAGCATCTCCTGGTCTCTTCCTTCTCTTCCAGGTTATGAGGATTTTCAGCTTCTGTCTGTTCTCTGTGTGGCTTTTTTTCTCATTCTGTAACCTTCCCCATATGACCTTCTGTAATAGGATTAAGACACATACTGGACCACACCTTATCTGAAATAACCTCATCCAAATAAACCAATAACAAGAATTCACAACCATAGGAATGAATTACATTTAAGAACATGTTTTTCTAGAGTACATAGCTCCAAATCATCACAGATGCTAAGTAAACTTTTTCCCAAGGTCAAGAATACAGGAAAGAAAATTTAAAGGTCACAGGTCCATGTACTTTATAGCACAGTAATAGTTCCAAAGTGACTTGAAGATAAGATATTTAAATTAAAATATTCAAACTTTTTCCTCTCTTACTAGGTGTTAAACCACATCTCTTCAATCAAATATTATGGATATTTATAGATACCCAGTCTTTATAGTTCTTTTGTATGTTGTTCTTAGGATTCCTAAAATCTAAATATCCCTCTGTACCTTTAACTACATTATTGAAGGAGAATGTCAAAAAAGATGTTTGTGCTTAATGAGAAAAATATCAAAGTCTCATTAAGATAGTACAGAGAAGAGAACTTGCCCTCAAAATCCATTAAATAAACGTGTCATTTCTCAGGCCTTACACCTTGTAACCTCTATTCCCACTGATACTTTCTGGAAAGAACAATTGCTTTCTATTACTATCAAGGGCCTTTTCACTATTTATAGTGCTTAAGTCTTTGCTCTCTAGCTTTAAAACTCATGCCTTTAGGTTTTAAAAATCTGATTCCTTTTTCCTTTCCTCCTAGGGCCCATTTCTCAAGTTACTAATCATTTTGATTACTCCTCTTTGGGTTCTTTCCAAATTTCTTTATCAGGCCTTAGCTAGAGATGTCTAAATGAAATTCACTATGCTTATACATATTTGACAAATCTTGAAGTTAAGAAGTTAATGTCCTTGTGGATTTTTACATATATTCCCTGCCTGAAGTTTCCTCTGTTAAGAATTAGAGGTAGAGGATATTTGTACTCCTGAGGTTTGGCCCTAAATGGCAAAATCAGAGAAGAGTATTGTAACTGTGGTAAGAGCTGAAATGGTGAAATTGATTTAAATTATGTAGGGAGAATAGCTTTGATAATAAAAGTCTCAGAAAGCAAAGGTCCTTACCAAGCCTGAATGACAGGATCAGGAATAAATTGAGAGGCTAAGCTAGATGTCAAGAACCAGAAACGAAATGGAGTATAATAGGAAAGGGTTTATATATGAAGTGACAAATTTCTGCCATGAATGCCAGGAATGGAGTTCAAGTATCCCTGGTTCACTATTTTTGGTTAATTGGCTGTGTATATTTGTATAGGGTCAGGATAGATTGAATCAAATGTATATTAAAGACAGTTATTATATCTGTTGTGTATTGAGAGTATTTGGCAATTTTATCAGTTATTATAACATACTTACGTTGTTTTCCATTCCAAAAACATTTACGTGGTAAAATTTTGAACTGTGTAAGGAAAATCTACAATCTCTAAAATCTCTCCCCAAAGAGCCAATAATTTTGAGATTTCACTAAAGCAGGTTCATATTTTTTTACAATTTTAGACATCTAAAATCATCCTTCTTTTCTTATCTATGGTAGAAAATACCAGGATGATAGAAATTTTGTCTGTTTTATTCACTGTTTTATTCCTAAGGTTTTGAGCATTGTGGGAGTCCAATAAACATTGGTTGAATACAAAAATGAATGAATAAACCTTATTCTCCTCTGATTTCCTGTCCTGGTGAATGACAGATGCTATATCATCAACTGTTTCAACTTTTCCTGAAACTAATCCTTGCTATCCCTGCCTTCTCTGTCTCATTCCTCTCATCCAATGATTTACTAGGTCCAGAAGCCTCAGCTCTCCAGCCTGACTTTCTCTACTTTTTACATGACTTGACTTAGTTTATGAACTTTTAAACTACTCAACTGACTTACTGCAATTGTATCAGAACTACCATTTGCTCACTGTGGACAATTTTACAAGATGTCAGAATAATCTTTCTAAAATACAAGTATGGTTGTGATACATTCAAACTTTAAAATGTTCATGATATTTGAAATTTAGAAAAGTGAATGTACTAGCACATAGGCTCCTGGCTTTACCTCTAGGGCATTTCCCAGTTTTTTCTTTGGCTCTATATCCCCACCCTGAAACTTATAACCATATGGAACCTCTTTATAGCTACAGAGCATCATTATTCTTTTGTAAATGCTATTTCATCAATTTAGAATACCAATACTTCTTCTTTCTCTATATTCTCTGACATTTCCTATTCACTAATATCTTTATCCTTTTCTTGGCAGCAGCTAACGATGTCTGTCACACACTTCTGCTTATAAATTTTCTCCCTATGGTTTCCAAGACCTCACACTCCCTTGCATTTTCTCTTACTCCAATAATAACTCTTCTCAGTGTCCTTTAGCGGTCCCATCTGTCTAATACTTTGTCTTATGAAGCATTAAATATTGATAGGTCTCCATCCACATAAGGCTTCAACTTCCTTTATTTTTCCTAGGTTGAAGGTTGTCCAAAATGATTGTCCCTCCTGAACTCTAGACCTACGTGTTTAACTTTATACATGTCCTTGAATGGCCCTTAGGCATCTTAACAAAATATACTTAAGCTTATACCCATTTAACTTATTTTTGCTTTGCATTTTTACCTTTATTAAATGCAACGGCATCCCTCAGTTGCTCAGACAAGAAACCTGTGACACTCCCTGTCCTTCACCCTGCTCTTTTGATTTTTCTCTTTTCCCAGGGTCACCAACACAGTGCAAAGCATCTATGTCTTATTTTATCTCCTAGAATTTCAATAGTGGCTCTCTCCACCACCAATGCAAAGTTATCTTTGGAATGTATAAATCTGATTGTTTCACTCTCCCAGTTAAAGTATTACTATGGTTTTAATTAAGCTTAAAAAAATTGTGACCTATTTAAACCTTCCTCTCACATTTTATCACCCAGATCCTTCCCATTTTTTCTTTCTCCTCTTTCCATACATGACTTCCATCACTGTAGTCATTATGCATTAATGTGTACTGTTTAGTCCAATGTTGAAGTGTGTTCTTGTTTGTCTCCTTCCCAAATTGTAAGCTTCTTAAAGACTTGAACCATGTCTAACATTGTATCTGGAATTTATTAAATGATCGGTAAATATTTGTTGAATGATGGAAGGATGAAAAGGTGAATGCTATAAAAGGAGGATTCGTTTTTAACCTAGAATTTAAACATTCTTTACTGCGAAAGGAATGCCTTTTAAATAAAAATAGGGATATTTGGATTTTCAATGGTAAATATTAGCTTTTATTATCATTCTTATTATTGTTATATTTTCTATATCCCAATCATTATATTAAAAATTTTACAAATATTATCTAAATTATTATTCAGATAAATGCAGTGAGGCAGGTAATATTACTACTCCTGTTTCATAAAGGGTGAAACTGATTTTGAGAGTAAATATTTTTCTCTCTATATAAAATGCATATTAAATATTGAAGGCAATATATAACTATTTCACCACAGGTTCCTATTTAATCTCTCTGCTATGTTTTTAAAAACAAAGGAATTTCCTTGATTATATTTATTAATTTAAATTATTTTCTCTCATTCCTCTCTTCTGATAGTGACCACTTAAGGATATATTGTTCAATTGTTCTACTCATGTCTCAATAATTTAACTTTTATAATAAAGTTTTTTTTCCAAATTGTGACCAAAAATATCTCCATTCCTCCCTCCCTCCCTCCTTTCCTGCCTTCCTTCCACCTTTGTTAATCACACATTTACCCAATATATACTATAGACTGGGGTTAAAAGATAAAACATAATTTCTTAGGCACCTTTCCCTTTCACCACTACACCTCAAATTCCATGCTGTCTATTCACAGCTCCTGTGAATTTTAGTTAGAACATCATGTTTTTAATCAAAGAGTGCTATGCTTAAAAACTGCTCATTACCTTCCTTTGAACTAATAATAAGATCCCAGCTATTTGCATTTCTTCAAATACCCCACATGTATCTACATTCACTCCTCTACCCTCTTTTCTCCTACCACTTTTACCCTTTCTCACTATGTTACAGCCAAAAATTTTTTTACTATACCAAGCTCCTTTCTCTCCAGATTTTTGAAAATACTAGTCCCTCTGGCTGAATCATCTTCCCTGGCATCTTAACATTGCTTATTTCTTCTCATTATTCTGTGTCTCAACGTAGATATATTCCTGTCAGAGTAGTCACTCTAACCACCCAAGCTATAGTGGGTTCCCTACTCATACCCATTCTCTTTTAACGTTCTGTTCAGGTATTTTCTTAATTCATCACTGTAATTATTTTTTCATTGACCTGTTTATTAAGTATTTCCCCCACTAGACTGCAAACTGCACAAGGGCATTTATATTTTGTTTACTATATTGTATAGGCATTTAACATAGAGTCTAGCTGATAAATATGCATTCATAGGTGAATAAATATAATTTTGCTGTTTTCACATGTAAATGTAAAGTTGATGCATTTTAGTGCTTCTTGCATCATGGAGATGAATATAATTCAAGCTGTGTGAAGAAGATACTTTGGTCACTTTTCCTGCTTGTAAATTGACAAGTCAGTACAGGCCCTCATGTCCTTTATCAGATGCTGAGAGCAAGAGTTGCAGGAGAGCATGATGCCATGTGCTTTTTTGGCACATCAGATTCTGGGCAGATGGGTTGGGTGGCATCCAGACTGATTTAGACATTCAGTAGAGTTTCGGAAAAGTACAAGGGAAGAATTAAGGGCTGAAAAAGATATATATTTAGAGAGAGAGAAAATTCATGAATTGAGACAGTTTTCAAAATTAAGTCTTTAAACACTTAAACAGAAAAAGACAACAACAATAAAAACCCTGAATAAGCTCACTGCAAACCTAATGATATATCTCTAAGCAGAACTGTTATTCTCTTTGTACCATACTTGCTAGTAATTATCCACAAGGGGTGGGGGAGGGAGGAATAAAGTAGATGGAAGAGGGAGTATTTAGGGGGTAATGGAAATGTTCTGGATGATCTTGCAATGATGCATACAGGACATGTTAAATTTCATCAAAAATTTATAAAAGTGTATGGTCTAGAGTGTAGAGCATAATGTAAAACATTGACCATGGTTAGTGGCTATGTTTCAATATTTGTGCATCAGTTGTTATATATGTACCATCCACATATAAAAAGGTTATTGATACAGAAAGGGGGAAAGAGGGAGGATTTGGGTATATGGGAGTCCTTGTGTTCTATATGTGACTTTACTGTAACCTAAAACTTCTTTGAAGACAAAAAATAAAAAAAAGTAAGACATGGGGGAAGAAATGGAAGAAAATTTCACTGTACATACAGGACAACAGATATTACAGTGATGAAAGGCAAAAAACATCAAACTTTATTTTTAAAAATATTTTTCATTTTTTTAATATCCCAATTTTTAAATTTTATTTATTTTACTTTTACTTTTTCTAAATTAATATTTATTTTATTTCTTATGTTTCAACCTATCATTATTTCATTTTCCTATTAATTGTATTTGGCAATATTCTTGACTTCATTTTTTAAGATGTTTTGGATCACAGAAGTGTTACAACTGTGGCAGGGGAGGATCATTGGTGTGGGGTCAATGATGGGGGGTAAATAGGAGGAAGTTTATCTGGGCATACATATAAGTTATATAAATGTGTTCAAATGTTCATGGATATTTTCACAGTGGGCGGAGATTCACACAATAAATGAAAGAATATTGAATTCCCATCCTGGAGAGATCCGCCGCATTCCCTAATGGAACCCCAATAATCTCCCAAGTGCAACGGCAATGGTCCATTGATGTGTCCTTGATATTGATGACAATGCTTATGAGCCTTTGCTCCTGAAATTCCAGCTTAGCCTAATGCTGTGGGGTGTCTAAGAGTTACCTTCTGAGAGCCTCCATGTTGCTCAAATGCAGCCTCTTTGTAAGCCAAACTCAGCATATAAATACATTACCTTTCCTCCAGTGTGGGACATGATTCTCAGGGATGAGCCTCCCTGGTGCTAAGGAATTACTACCAAGTACCAACTAGCAATGCAAGAAAAGACCTTGACCAAAAGGGGGAAAAGGTAAAGAAAAATGAGTTTATATGACTAAGAGACTTCAAAGTGAGTTGGGAGGTAATCCCAGAGGTAATGCTTATGCAAGTCTCAGTAGGATCTCATAGACTGCCAAAGAAGATACTACCACAAATTGTGGAGCTCCTGAGGTCTTTGGAGACATATAGGTCCTATGGTCATGACAAATAGTTCAGAGTGTGGCACCTTGCCAGTGGGCCTTATCTGGAGTTTGTGCTCCCAAGTGTGACAGAGTTGGACTTGGTTGTGACTTATCTACAACTGCCTCTTCTTTCCCTTCTATTCGAACCTATAGTGGGTGCTGGAGTTGGTAGTTGTTAGTCCAAAAGACCTGAATCTTTCAGCTGTTCGTGTGTCAGCTGGATCCTGAGCCTCAGGAGACTTGCAACACCTACTCTCCATTGGGCTTACCCAGGGCAACTAACAAGAAGGTGAGGATGGACAACCACCATACCAAGGACTTAAGAGAATCTACAAAACTGCAAGCAAGATTGTACCATCCATCAGTCATATGGTATCAAGGGCCCCTCTCAATTAGAGGTGGATTGAGCATCACCATCTCAGAATCCTCAAGATTGGGGAATAAAATAAGAACTAGAGTAGACGTAACTGCTATTCTTCTATATAATTATTGTGATTCTAGCAATGGAAGAAATTATATTATTGATGTGGAGACAGTGGCCACTGGAGGAGCTGAAGGCAGGGAGAGGGATAAAGAGTGTAATATGGGAACATTTTAGAGACTTGGAATTGTCCTGAATGACATTTGCAACAACAGATACAGGCCATTGTATATCCCGCTATAATTTACAGAATTGAATGGTAAAGAGTGTCAGCTACAATGTAAACAATAATCTGTGCTTAATGGCAGTGCTCCAAATGTGTTCATCAATTTCAATGGAGGGATCACACTAATGAAAGAAGTTGTTAATATGGGAACGAGCGGGAGGTATAAGGAGTGGGACATATGGAAATCCCTTATATTTCTTTGCATAGCATTTCATTTAATTTAAGTATCTTTAAAAAAGCAACATATGTACATTAAAAAGAATAAAATTTGGATTCTAAATTTGATGCTTATTTTCAGATTTTTTTCAGTGCAATCTAATAAGATGAAATCTGAACTTTTAAAAAACATAATAAATATCAAAGATCAGCTCACAAAACTCCATCAGTATCAATCAACTTTAAGCCCATATTCAATCGTTTTGAATTTATTAGCTGACTTTCTTAAACCCTGCTACATCTATTACTTTTTTTTGGTTACTCTGACTGGGGAAAAGTTTCTCCTATGCTTCTCTGCCCCACTCTCCATGAATCAGGTCAGAGATGTACAACTTTGGAGACTTTTTTTCCAGTTTTATCTTCTATAGAAACTCCACAGAAGCTCTTCCCCCTATATTCATTTTCTCTTATTTATCTAACAAATCATAACAAATACTTTGGGGGCTTAAACAATGCAATTTTTTTTTTAATTTTAGAATTCTGGAGGACAGAATCCAAAGTGGATCAAAATGGCTGTGTTTGTTCTAGAGGCTATAGAGCAGAAGCTTTTTCCTTGACATTTCTAGTGTATTGGCCACCCATATTCCCTGAGTTATGGTACATTCTTCCATCTTTAAAGCCAGAACCATAGCACCTATCTATGTCCCCTCACTGCTTTCTGATTTTTGCCTCTGTCAGAATAATCTCCCCATGTAAAGATCCTTAACTTAATCACATCTGCGTACTCCCTTTTGCCATGTAAGAGAACATATTCACAGGAATTGGGAATTAGGATATTAGGATGTGGACATTTTGGGGAGGCCATTACTGAGCCTATTACACTTTCCTAATATTCTTTCCCCAAATAACCAAACAGGTAAGGGCTGCAGGTGACCACACAGCATCCACTCAAAGCTAATCCTACACAGTATCAACCTTACTTACTCTCTTTTTGATACACACAGTCAAGTTGCCTATATCATCTTACTGCTCACTGCTCTTTGCTAGCTGAAATGCACTCGGGGCTCTATGTGGATTTCTGTGTGCCTCATAGCTCATGCCACCACAAAGTTCACTGTAAAAGTTAGACCTCCTCATCACCATCACCATCCCTGCAACCATAATGTGTATATAGTATGATGAAGATGACCTTTAGTGCCATCAAGAACCTCTGAGATTGAAGGCTACTTAAAATTAAGACTGGGCTTTTCCTGATAGTGCTGATAAGTACTATTATTTTAGGTTTTGAAATTATTGATGAAAAACTTCTATGCCATCAAAATATCTATCTTAAACAATAATCAGAGACATTTTGCCTACGAAAGAAAAAAGATAAATATCTTAATTCATGCTGGGGTGTATACCATATACAATTTAATGATCCAAGCATATATTTCTTCTATTGGGATGCCAGTAGCAATTTTCACTTTTTCTTCTCTAAAACACTACGTAAAATCTTATCCAACTATTACTGGGGCTTTTCAATGTTCTGATTATATTTAATTATTGTTTTTAAGTTTCTTCCTGGATTGTGCTGTTTTTTGTTTTTTTTTTTCTTTTCCTGTTCGTGGGTCCTGCCTGTCCCATGATGGTCTGAATAGAAAACTTTGGTTCTGTGTAATACTCTTTATATCTGAAGCACAGAATTCTTATCTGTGTTTATTCTAAATTAGATTTTAAATAACAGAACTCCCACTAACTGCTTTTTTAAGGAGGCTATTTGTTTTTCTAAAATGCTTCGTAAAATATATTACTATTAAAAAAGATGTCTTCTCATCCTGACAAGTTCCTTTCCTTCTGCATTCAGACAAATTTTGGATGGCTGTTAGATGCTGAGCATGCTAGGGTCTAGGGATTCAGTGGTCTGTGAAAAGAATCATGGCCCCTACCTTTGTGAAGCCTTAGTCTTTTGAGGGAAAAACAATGAATATATACTCAAAAACGTTGAAAACTGTAAAAAAATCTATACATAAAAACTACAGTTATGTTACAGGATAATATATCAGGGTATCTGAACTAATCTTAGTGAATGTGGAAGGCTTCCTTGAGGAACAATCATATGAGCAGAGAGCTAAAGGATGAGTTGGAATTAACTAAGAAATTGGGACTAGGATGAGGAGACATTTCAGGCAGTTATTATTTCTACCAGGAACAAAAATGTTTTGAGTCAAGGACCAGGCCTAATGTTTTGGGGATTTCCCAACAGTGCACCAAATCGAGTATACTTACATACACTGAGAATGAGATAAACGTTGGTAAATGTTCATGGAGGAATGCACTTATCCACAGAGCCTTCAGGTAGGTACAAATGCAGTTTTCTGAGAAAACAATAACCCCTTCAAAAAATCAATGTTATCTATACACTAGACGTTCTCATGATTACCTGACTTAGATATTTAGATATGCTGCTTTTAAGTGAAGCTCTCTGCTTGCTTTTCCTGGACATCTTTTTTCCCCAGCAAAGCCAATTTGCATGACTACCCATGTCTCTTATCAAATTCCAATTCTAGAATAAAGAATGAGTAGTAAAATACAATTCAGAGGAGTGTAGACATGTAAAATAGAAATAATCTGGAACAAAATGGTTTGTAATGAGCATGTTATGAAACAGGCATTTTTGTAGATGTTGTAGATATGGGTCTTTGACTTACCGCAGCACAGTTGCAAACCTCTAACTTTGGGGGAAGGCCAGCACCTGTTTTTTGAATTTTATTTGCTAAATGAATTCAATTTTGTGCTGTTTAACAGAACTCAGGATAAGAATACATAATCTAAAGTCAATCCATGATAATTGTGTCAGGAAACGCATCATAGTGCCTAACTTACAATTCAAATTATAAACTAGCCAATCATCAGGGAGTCATTTTCCCTAAATGGTGAGTCATCTAATTTATAACTTAGAAAAGCAATGACAATTCATCTTCTAATTTTATTTGTGATGCTTAACAATGTTATAGAGCATGTAAGTGTTTTCTCAGTGTGCTAAATTTAAAATCAATATAAATCAGATGTGTTTGAATTACAAAGCTTTTGCAATAGGAAAAAATAACACTGCTTGTATTTTTAATGTTCATATTGTACGAGAGTTGCTTATATAAGTAACTAGAAATGTGAAAGGTGAATTATTTACCATTTTAACATATTACCTAATATATAAATATACAAATGATAACAATTCTTTTCTCCAAATAGAATAAGAATGGAAATAAATATCTCAAAGAATTCTCAGATTGGTTTTAAACAGAGATTAAATTTCCTTTCCGTCATTGGATGGAGGAATTATGCCACTCTATATGGGTTCATGCATTTAAGTTTCTATCTTACCTCCTGTTCTTCCTCCAATTAATTCTCCACACAGTAATAAATATTTTTACAAATATAAGCAGGCTCTTATAACTTTCCTGTTTAAAATACATATCATTATCATATTATTCCTACTGTTGTCTAGAGGATCCTGCCTAGCTCTGATCTCATCTCATGCCACCAATGCTCTTTGTTTATCATGCTTCAGCCTAACTTGCATTTTTGTTGTTGTTCTTTGAAAATTTCAAATGCTTTCTAGCCTCAGGGACTTTGCACAAAAGATAGTTTTCTGTGTTAGAACATTCTTCTCCTCCTCTGGTATGTCTGGTTCCACCTCATCCTTCATTATTAATTTAACTATAACAAGAGAAGCATTCGCTTATCACTCAATGTTGAGATCATGTCCCCCAAAACACATGCACACTGAGATATTTTTATTGTCTCTGATAACTCTTTTTGATATTTCCTTTATAGGAATTCATTACATCATTTATTCTATGCATTAAATTGTGAAAGTAAGGACCACACCTGTCTTTTTCAATAGCATATTCTTGTAAGTATTTTTTAAACACTTTTTGACTGGCTAACAAAATCAATGAATGAAAGAGAGATCAGGCTCCTTTATTCAGTTACCCTTAATGCCTATCACTCACTGTCTCTGAGAGAGTGGGAAGATACATTGAAAAAGGGAAATACAGAGGACTTCCAAGAGAATTCTATGGGATGTATATCATTTGAGCTTCTATTGAATCAAACTGTTATTTTTCCATCTTAAAAAGAGGTTCCAAAAGAAAATCATGTAATTCATATATGACTGATCACAGTTTGTTTCTCATTGACTGAGCAGAGAGGCTCCAGATGGACATGCATGAAGAACTATGGCTCAGTGGGTCCTATATACTGTTGTTAGGTCTTATTGTTGCTCGTTTATGAGCCTTTTCTGGGTAGCTTATATATGCTGGAGTTCTGGTCAGGAAGAGGGATGATATTAAAATATCACTGAGGTGACCATGTATCAATTGAGGAAATCCATTTCACCAACAAAGACATGGAATATTGCCCCGGTGAATAATGAATTAAGCTACTTTGTATGAAAAAAGTTCAAGGTGCGAGGGAAAATGGATGCCTATGCTTAAAGATCACATCACTGATGTTAGAATGGTATAATCAAAATATAAATTTGTGGAAGATTCTTTTGAGAAAGGAACAATTGAAGAAATTCTTTCTGTGATCTTATAGTGAAGTCTTAAATATCTTACCACTAATGACAATACAGGAACTTATAAATTCTCAGGATTCTTGGCTAAAAGTCTATGAAACTGCAATAAGGTGAGAGTAATTTGATCATCATTTTTATTGACTGCATTTTTACATCCTAATTGCTTAATAGTAAAGGAAGTTAGGACTAATTATACCAGCAATTAAATATAAGTATTTGGATAAAATGTACCCAGGAGATGTAAATAATTGGGCTCCAAAGGGAACCTAGATAGATCCAAAGGGTTTAATATGACTGTAAGACACATTAATTTACAAAGCAGTTTTTCAAATCTTTCTCTAATCTGCTAGATGATTGTGAAGAAACAAATGATAAGCATCATATATGTATGTATGTATGTATTTCTGCAATTCTACATAAGATTTGCCACAGAATATTGTGCTTTGTTGTATCTCTGTACATATCAGTTTTATAAGTTTTAATATTTGGGAACATTATTTTCATTGGTTTAGGTTTTAAACTTGTTTGGAAACAATTATGTTTAATTTTTAAATTTTTATTTGTCTTTTTTTTAAAAGATACATAAATGACAAAAAATGTTACATTAAAAAACATAAGGGAAGCAGATATGGCTCAACCGCTTGGGCTCCCATCTACCATATGGGAGGCCCTGGTTTGCTTCCCAGGGCCTCCTTGTGAAGGCAAGCTGGCCGGTGCCCATGGATAGCTGATGGCCCATGCCCTCAGAGAGGTAGTGTAGCAAGATAACGCAACAAGAAGAGACAAGCAGACACAGAAGAACGCACAGCGAATGGACACAGAGAGCAGATAGCAAGCAAACGGTAAGAGGGGGGGAGGAATAAAAAAATAAAATAAATCTTTAAATATATATATAAAAGAGGTTCCCATATACCTCACACCCCACTCTACCATCAACAACGTCTTTCATCATTGTGGCACATTCATCGCGTTTGATGAATACATTTTAGAGCACTGCTACACTTCATGGATTATAGTTTAAATTGTAGTTTACACTCTCCCCCAGTCCATTCAGTGGGTTATGGCAGGATATATAATGTCCTTCATATGTGCCTGCAATATCATTCAGTACAACTCCATGTCCCTAAAATACTCCCATATCACAACTCTTCTTTCCTCTCCCTGCCCTCAGCAACTCCCATGGCCACTGTTTCCACATCAATGATATAATTCCTTCCATTGCTACAGTCACAATAGTTCTATAGTAGGATACCAGTAAGATATGTTCACAACAATTAATTTCAAGTATATTTCTTTTCTATGTTTCTTTATATTTACTAGGAGCATTAATTTTTACTATGCCAATATGCTTTACTAAATTGTATATTCATATATATTCATATAATCACTAGAAGGATATCTTTATCGTCAATGTTGACTTAACTGAATTTTACAATAATGCAATAACAAAGGTAACTAAAGATTCATGTTTACTGTGTATTAGCTTACAAAATATAAAAGTCATGTCATTATTAAATATGACTGATTTTCTATTAATCTGATGACACTGATATAATAAACCTGGCATCGGTTAACTGTTTACAATTTTTTTTTTTAAGATTTATTTATTTATTTCTCTCTCCTTCCACCCCACCCCGGTTGTCTGTTCTCTGTGTCCATTTGCTGCATCTTCTTTGTTCACTTCTGTTGTCAGCAGCACGGGAATCTATGTTTCTTTTTGTTGCATCATCTTGTGTCAGCTCTTCGTGTGGGTGGCGCCATTTTGAGGCAGGCTGCACTTTCTTTCGCTCTGGATGGCTCTCCTAATGGGGTGCACTCCTTGCACGTGGGGCTCCCCTATGCAGGGGACACCCCTGCGTGGCACGGCATTCCTTGCGCGCATCAGTACTGCGCATGGGCCAGCTGCACACGGGTCAAGGAGGCCCAGGGTTTGAACTGCGGACTTCCCATGTGGTAGACGAAGGCCCTAACCACTGGGCCAAGTCTGCCGCCTACAGTTATTAATAATACTTTATTACAAATGGAAAATCTGGAATACATTCTAAACTTGATGTAAAACGGGGCTTTGCAGGCACGTTGAAATCTGTGGTCACCTTAATCATATGCAGGGTAATCTATCTGTAGGAGACTCTAAACCTGTGAAGTCAAGGCAGGTGTTTGTCAGTCAATTCCTAGAGAGACACTTTGTTTTCTTTTATTCTTTTGAAGTAGAGCCAGAAGGAAACAAAAATATTTTTTATTTTAGTGTTTTCCTGGACTTCTGAAATTGAGATGCATTGGTGGCAAGATTCTTCATAATGTCCTGAATGACCGGATTAAAATTAGAGTTCCTGGATATTCTGGGCTCTTTTAATGGTTTCATTTAGTTCCTTTATTTTCTTTGACTCCAATATTAATATTTCCATCAGTCATCTGTGGCCATTTTATTCACTGAGGGTGTGACATTAGCTTACATTGGAGTTGTATTTCATCCAAGCTCCCATACTGCAGCCAAGTTTAAATCCTGTTGGGAGTGGAAATACTAATCGTGTTTATCTTATTTTGTTTAGATGTTTAGGCTGATGAGACTATTATATGGATTACTTGAGTCACTCAACTTCTTTAGAGTCCTGTTAAACCCTTAGGCAATGGCACAGTCAGAATTTGAGATACAAAAACTACTAAAGAATATTCGGTGATAAGAGATCTTACATGGCAGGCAGTCCAATACACAGGGTGAAATATTATCGTGGAGTGGTTGTTGGCGTGGCTAGTTCATGTTAGGATGTCAAAGGAGGGAGGGTGTCCAGGAATATGGTCTGTGATAGGTTTGTATGAGAGAAGTACAGAACTATCCAGTAGAAAGGTGATGTTCAGTAAGGAAAGGGGTCGGCAATAAATCCAGGGATTAGGTAAACAGAATAACATTTGCTTTAGAGAAGAAAGGTAGGAAGGAACTTAATTGACATGCCAGTAATTATAGGATTAATAAGAAGAACTCAATTTCATCCAGGTCAGAGGCGTAAGACTCACAAGGCAGAACACACACTAGAAATTCTTCTCTTTACTACCATGAGATTATAGGAACTTCTACATCCAAAAGTCACATGTGGGTAGACAAAAGGAAGAACTTGAAATCATTTGTTGCCCTTGAGTGAGACAAGTAAGAAAAGGTAATTAGTTAATTCTACTACAGCATTCTCTCCAAGGCATCTAGCCTCACTTACTTCTGAACTTTTATGAATATTATAACTAAATATAAGGGTATATTTTAGTGTTGTGCTTTAAAATTCCAGTCATATTTTTTTCCTCAACTTTTCTTCCAAACGAATTTCCAAGATCTCCATTTCTTAGGCCTTTTTAACTTTGAGACTTCTAGTCATTTACTCTCGTCCCCAGTTTCAAAATCTAACCCCAGCAAGGTCTTATCCTTTATTACCTTTATCTTGCTACTTCATTACTGCCTTAATAGGATTAGATAAAATAATGGATTCCTTTCTGTATTAGACTCTCTGGACTCTTTATTAGCCATTATTGTTTAATGGAAAGAGCATAGACCACTTATTTAAAAAGGCCTGGGTCTGAATCCTGACTCTGATCACTTGAGCTCATCACATAGCATAACTATGCTTCAGATTTCTAACTTTAAACTGAAAATAATCCATCTTTGAAGTTTTGCAGTGATATTTAATGACTAAACACATATGACTATATTTATATATATAAAAATATAAATATGAATAGAGGGGCATATATTACTCTGTCTTGTGTATTTATTGAGCATTTACTATGTGTCGTGCACTGTGGGATGCATCAGTAAGCAACAGCAACAACCAAAAAGTATTTCTGTTCTTATAGAGCTTAGAATATTAGTGGGATTCTCTTTAAAAAACTTCATATGAATCTAAAATCAATTCTCTTGTGATATAAGACCTGTCACTGAAAGTTTTTCTTTTGCTAGATTTGCACAATCTTGTTTAAAGATTTAGGCAGGACTCCTGTAGCAAACAGCAAAGGTAGAGCCCTTAAGCATTGTCAAACAGTAAATAGTTCAAATATTCTTCTCTTGTCAAGACACCGATTAGAGGCTTCAGTAGTACCTAAAAGACTTATGATAAATGGTAATAATGGCTAGTAAGTAAGGGTTTCTGCACCTTCATGAAAAGAATTTTGGTTGGGACAAATATTTCAAAAGTCAGGATAATTCAGATTGGCAACCCGTGAATATCCAATTTTTCACGTGGTCAACTGAGCCAAACTTCAACTTCTTCCAACACCATAAGTCTATTTATCACTAATTGCAAAACAGCTGAAAACTCAAATAATGGTTACAACATTCGAGTTAAGAATGTCAGAGGTCTAGGCTGTATTATTTTTCATAGATGGGTGGTGTATTAGCGTACTTCATAAGTGAAATGTTTTCACGTTTTCTAGTTGATTAGCAAGATTAAGTGATTATATTTTCACTAGAACTCATCTCCTTATTTTCTACAATCTTATCAGGAAGATGACTAGCTAAAATATAATCATGGAGCAAAATATTTTTCACTAAAAGTTATAATAACTATATCATACTAAACTTCAGAGTTCAATCTTTCAAAAATCTGATTCCCAAAACATAGAAGATAAAAAATATTGTGTAAGTAAAAAATTTTCTAATATTCAGAAAGGCATAATTATGCTACTGGTTCTTTTTAAAAGGATACTATTCTCAAAACATTTTATTAAATATTAGTTCAATGATATTTACTTGATTTCTAACGGGATAAAACATTGTTCAATAGATTCTATATATTTTAGGCTGTGCCTTATATATTCATTTACTAGAGTCTTAATTAATGGTAAAATACTACTTTAATTTTCCAAATCACTGGAAAATGTATACTCTAAGCATACAGGTATACAGTGACAAAGTTTTTTTTAATTTTTTCATTATTAGAGAAGTCATGGGTTTACAGAACAGTCATGCACAAAATACAGGATTCTCATACACCACCCCACCAACACAACTTGCATGAGTGAGAAACATTTGTTACATTTGAAGATAGTACATTTTTATAGTTGTTTTATTAGTTAAAATCCATGGTTTAACTTAGGGTTCACTGTATGTGTAGTGTAGTTCAATGGATTTTTAAAAAGTTTTTATTCTGTTACCATACATACGATCTAAAATTTCCCACTTTAATCACATTCATATATATATATATATTTCAGTGATGTTAACTGCATTCTCAATGTTGTGCTACCATTACTACTAACCATTATCAAAACATTTCCATCGTTTCAAACAGCTACCCTGCACATTTTAAGCCTGAACTTCCCTTTTCCTCTTCCCACCCTGTCCCCTGGTTACGAATATTCTAGATTCTGACTCTATGAATTTGCTTATTCTAATTGTTTTAAATCAGTGACATCATACAACACTTGTCCTTTTGTCCTTTTGTGTCTTGCTTATTTTACTCAACATGATGTCTTCAAGGTTCCATGTTGCCCCATGTATCCGTGTATCAAAACTTCATTCTTTTTTTTTAATCCACCCCCCACACCCCTTGCGACTTATTCGTGCTGTCTGCTCTCTGTGTCCATTTGCTGTGCATTCTTCTGTGTCTGTATTTATTTTTATTTATTCCCACCCACCCACCACTGTGGCTTGTTTGCTGTCTGTTCTCTGTGTCCATTCACTGCATGCTCTTCTGCATTTTTGCTTGTCTCCCTTTTTGTTGTGTCACCTTGCTGAGTCGGCTCTCTGCGGTGCTTGCGGGCCAGGCGGCACTCTGCAGTGCCCAGGCTGATGGCTCTCCACAGTGTGTGGGTGAGCCTGCCTTCACAAGGAGGCTCCAGGACTCGAACCCAGGGCCTCCCATATGGTAGATGGGAGCCCAACTGTTTGAGCCATACCTGTTTCCCAGGACTTCATTCTTTTTACAGCTGAAAAATATTC
This sequence comes from Dasypus novemcinctus, assembly GCF_030445035.2. Lineage (NCBI taxonomy): Eukaryota > Metazoa > Chordata > Mammalia > Cingulata > Dasypodidae > Dasypus > Dasypus novemcinctus. The sequence goes on along the minus strand of NC_080683.1, from coordinate 39,214,126 downwards.
AGTTGTATGTATATCCCACATTCTAATTATCTCAGGACGTTTACTATCAATTAATTCTTTGTTGTATCTACCTAGTTTTGGTGGTATCATCTTATAAACTCAGTATTTTCCAAATAAGATTTCCTGATATTCAATTTTTGAAAAATTAGCAACAACAAGAAACAGTCATTAGCAGTTCATGTGTAGGGTAAAATATTTAATCTTTTGAATAAGCAATAAACTGTCTCTTTATTTTTCAAGACAATTTATATAAACCCATGTTGAAATAGTCATTTATGGAAACTCAATTTCAATCCACAATATAAATATATATTGTTTATTAATGCCTCAATATTTGCCCATTCATAAAGTCTTATGTCCAATTAACTACCCAGTTAGTGAAGGTTCTTATTTTAATTCATGGACCCCCATTTAAACATGCAGACAGAAACTAATAATCGACTATTACTGGCTGCAGGCAGAATTTTTACAGGCAAAGGTAAGAATCAGATAGGCTGTGTTGCTATGCTATGTGTGAACAAATGATTTAATCAAATGATGAGATATTCACCTCAAAATCTGCCCCAAGACATAACATATCTGCATGCTGGTTTTGCCCAAAGAGTTTAGGAAAAAGGAAAATTTCAGCTATGAAGCAGTCCCAATGGAGACCTCTCAGCAACCTCATAGAAGGCTCTGATCTTAGGAGGGCCCTTAAAGGTTATCCTAAATCAGGGAGTGGGCCCTATGCCTTTATATTCCTATATTGTTCAGTCTTTGGTTATGGTTGTCCCTGACAGGAGTTGTAGCTTTGGGTGAGGACTGTGTTCTGTCAGCACTCCCAGCAGCTGAGGAAAAAATTGCAATATGCCCCAAGAAACTGTGTGTGAAATGCCTAGGGAGCAATTTTTGAGGGGACACTCAACTTTATGACCCTGAAAGTGAGTGTTTCATTAAAGTTTGTACCCTAATTGACTCACTCATCACAGTCTAATGCTGGCCATGTTCTAGTTCCTCCACAGCCTACCCTTGTGTTGCTCAGATCCACTTCCTTGTGTAGGGTCTAGATATAGCTGCTCTAGGATTTCAGAGGAATTTCCTTCCTGTGGGAACCTTAGAAGAGGAAATTTGGTGGGATGAACTACAGCTCAGATGCTGTCGCTTGTCTAGCACTTTAATTATATTCATCATCTCCCTCATCTACTATCCATTCTAAATAGTCCTCTTCCTCAGCTAACACCTCTTTTGGTCTCAACAGTCTTCCTAGTGGTGTGAACCAAATTCTCATCATTGAATGGTGTATACCCTTATTCACCATGCTCTTCTCAGGACACACACTTGTACATTGACTATCAATTAGGCAAGGAAGCACACAAATGGATTAGCTATTTGTTGAATTTATTCCTTCATCTTTCCACTGTCTTACAACAACCCTACAACCATTGCTCCTCAAACACCTCAATTATCCCTACCAAGATGGTGGCTTTTCTTCCCTGCTGTTTCCTTGTCATGAACATCCCAAAGTGCTCAGGAAACAGCTGTAGTTTATAGTTCAGTGGGCTTCTTGCAATGCTCCTGTTGGATTTGTTTCCCCTTTGGAAACCAGAACTTTTGAACTTGCAAAAATCAGATTTGAAGTACAAGTTCTCCAAGTGGTTCAATGGCAATGATGGTAAGGGGAAACACTATTGATTCCAGCCCTTGCTTCCCGGACCAAGGTATTCTACCTACTGAGAATACATCATATTCAAGTTATTTTTTTTTTTAATTTAAAGTGCATATTGTAAAAAAAAAAAAGTGCATATTGTGTGTTTTCATGAGATACAATGGTCCTCATACTTCATGCCCACTCCCTTTTGTCTAACTACATGCCTCCATCCTGATTTCTTGACCCTGATTTTGGAACCTTTCTTCTATCAGTCCCTTGATAGCCAACCAATCCACTAGCTATTGGTCATGAGCCCATACATCCTCTAAACTTGAATCTCTCCCCTTACACATAAAATGAATCACAAGGCACATAGAGAAAAATCTCTGTGCACTGGATGGAATTTCCCTTACCTCTGCCTTTCAAGAACACCCCTTAGTGAAACCGTAGTTCAGTGATGGTTTTAGTTTCCTGACTGCTAAAATAAATACCATACAAAGGGGTTGGCTTAACCTGTGGGAATTTACTGGCTCACAGTTTTGAGAATAGGAGAAGTCTAAAATCAAGGCATTTTCGAGGCACTGCTTTCTCTGGAAGACTTTGTCATTCTAGGGCTAGCTGCCAGTGATCCTTGGCTCTTGGCTTTCCATCACATGTCAATGCCCATGGAAGCCTTTCCCGGTTTCGCTGGGTTCTACTAACTTCCATTTTCTTCCCATGGCTTTCTGTCTTTGTACCTAAATTTCATTCTGCTTAGAAGGACTGCAGTAATAGGATTATAACCCATCCTCATTCATTTGGGGCACATTTTAACTGAAGTAGGTTCAACAAAATGTGCTATCTACAATGGAGTCATACCCACAGAAATGGATTAAGATTAAGAACATTTTTTTATGTAATACGTACCTCCAAAACATCACAGGGCCTGTGCCTACATACTGAGCTGATGTGGCTATGAACCAAGTTTGGGCATTTTCCTCTTCTGTCAGCTAGCCAAAGGGATTTCCCATGACGGTGTGTGTTGAAAGAGAGGTTATGGTGTAAGAGTGGTGTGACAGTTTGAATTTTGTGAATCCCAAAAAGCAAAATTTATGTTTTAAGCTAATCCACTCCTATGGGTGTGAGACCCCTTTGACTGGATTATTATATCAGTAGAGCATGATTCATGTTGAGTCTCCACCCTCTTGTTGGATCTGATATAATGGGAGAAACAGAAAGAAAGAAAACACAACAAAATGAGGTTGCCATGTTTGATCTGGCCATGTGAGAGAGAGACTGCAAGAAAAGAGAAGCACCTAAGAGAGTCAGAGAGCTGAGGCCTAAAAAGAGGTAAGCCCTATGCCTGATTGCTCACAGCTGAACTCCAAGAGACAGTAGATTATGGAGCGAAAGTCAGAGCCCTCCACAGAGATCAAAAGCCATCTTGCTTCATCATGTGGCAATAGTGCCACTATCAATAATAGCTCACATGGTGAGAAAGCATCTCTGCTGATGCCTCAGTCTGGACATTTCATGGCCTTCAAACTATAAGCTTTTAGCCCAAGTAAATTCCCATTATAAAAGCCAACAAATTTCTGGTACTTTGGCAAACTAAACAAGTGGTATATGGCATGGGGTTTTGGGCTACCTGCTTGTGCAGCTTTGTGAAGACTTGTGAGGAGGGTAAAAAGGCAACCTCCACATAGAATAAAATATTTGGAAATATTACATTTGACAAGGGCCTAATATCCATAATATATAAAGAGATCCTATAACTCAACACTAAAAAGACAAATGACCCCATTAAAAAATGAGCAAAAGGGCTGAATAGATATTTGTCCAAAGAATTACAAATGGTGAAAAAACAGAGAAAAAATGTTCAACATTGCTAGCTCTTAAATGCAAATAAAAGCAACAATGAGATATCATTTCATACCTATTATAATGGCCACTAGTAACAAAACAGAAAACTCTAAGTGTTGGAGAGGTTATGGAGAGATAGGAACACTTATTCATTGTTGGTGGGAATGTAGAATGGTACTCACTATTAGTGAGACTGTAGAAGACACAGCCACTGAGGAAGTCTGTTTGGCAGTTCCTAAGGAAGTTAGATATAGATCTGCCATGTGATCTGGCAATACCACTACTAGGTATATACCCAGAAGAACCAAGAGCAGTAACATGAACAGACATCTGCATGTGGATGTTCATAGTGACATTATCCACAATTGCCAAAAATGGAAACAACCCAGGTATTCATCAATTGATGAATGGATAAACAAACTGTGGTATATACATATGATATAACATTATTTAGCTGTAAGAAGAAATGAAGTCATGAGGCATATGACAATGTGAATGAAACTGGAAGACATTATGTTGAATGAAGCAAGCCAGGCACAAAAGGACAAATATTGTCTGATTTTGCTATTATGAACTAAATATAATGTGCAAACTCCTGGAGTTAATAGCTAGAATTTAAGTCACCAGAGAAAATAATGTGGTTAAAGAATGGAAAGCTGATGTTTAATCTGTGCAGAATTAAAAAAAGTTTTTTGTGAATGTCTGTAAATGAATAGAAATGGTAAAAGCACCTCATAGGATTTGTAATTAGTAGCACCAACATATGGTATGATAGTGGTTTGTTTTTATTGTGTTTCTTTTTTTGTTGTTGGAGTAATGAAAATGTTTTAATACTTATTGCACAACTTGATGATTATACCAAATACCATTTATTGTACACTTCAGATAAATGATATTTTTTATGAACAAAAAAATAATATGTGGGTTAAGGGAAAATACTCCAAATGTAAGATATGGACTATAGTTAGTAATAATACTTTGACAATGCTCTTTTAGTATTTGTTACAAATATTTCACAACAATGGAAGATATTGGTAGTGGGGTGATGTATGGGAACCCTGTGTGATGTTATACATATTTGTTTTGTAAGCTCACAACTTTTACTACAAAATTATTGTTTACGGATGTCCATGTATGAATGATATCCTTTGATAAACTGTTTTTAAATTAAAAAAATCAACCATTATCACAGCATCCTTTAGGTCTTTATGGGTGGCACTAATTTAGACCATAATCTTTGGAATATGGTATCATTTGGCTCATAGTAGGGAGAGATTTTCAGAGAATGCCACTTACTATCAGTTCATAATGGAATGAAGTTAGAAATCAATAATAGGTTAAAAAAAAGGGAAATTTTGTAAATGTACAGAGGCTAAAGTACACACTTCTAAACAATCAGTGGGCCAAAAGGAGAAAGTAAGAAAAATTAGTAGATATCTTGAGATGAGTGAAAATGAGAACACAAATTACCAAACTTATGGGATATTGCAAAGGCACTGCTGAGAGGGAAATTTATAGCCCTAAATGCTATGTTGAACAAGAAGAAAGAGAAAAAAAAAAAACCTAACTGAATATCTGGAGAAACTAGAAAAAGATCAGCAAACCAATCCCAAAGCAAGCAGAAGGAAAAAAAAAATTAAAAGTTTGGAGTAGAAGTAACTGAAAATGAGGACAAAAAAAAAAAAAAAAAAAACACCAATAAAGTCAACAAAACAAAAAAGCTGATTCTTTGAGAAAATCAATAAAATTGACAAAGCTTAGCTAGACCAACACAGAAAAAAGGAGAGAAGTTGCAAGTAAAGAAAATCAGAAATGAAAAACAGGGGCATTATGACTGACCCTGCAGATATTTAAAGGATCAAAAGAAGATATTATTAGGAACTGTTTGCCAACAAATAAGAAAATCTGGATGAAGTGGAAAAATTCATAGGAATGCACAATCCATATTGTCTCTACAAGAAACACATGAACTGAGCAAACTAATCACTTTTTTTCAACAAATCAGTTATATTGCTACATATTAATAAAGCATAAATCCATCCAAAGACTACAGTCAATATTATTAAGTGTAACCACATATTTGTGCATTCATCACCCCAATCATTCCCAGAGCATTTTCATTATTCCAATAATAATAATAAACAAACAAAACTCATTGCCTCTCAATCTTTCTATGCCTTGCTTGCCATATAGAGCTGCTATTATTTCTCCTTCTCTCTAGTACATTTGTATGACAGTGTTTGAAAGGGAAAGTCTAAGGTCATGTATATTACTGGAAAGAAAGCTAAGAGCTGAAACACGGGACTGTATAAAATAATAAAACCTCATGTAAAACACCAATACTGGAGACATTGCATATATAAGACTGTTTTTACTAATCACTTTTAAAGAAATTGAATCAGTCAATAAACATTTTCCACCAAGGAAGAGTCTAGGACCAGATAGCTTCGCAGGTGAATTCTACCAAGTATTTTGAGAAGAATTAACACTAAGCCTGTTTAAACTCTTCCAAAAATTTGAAGAAGAGGGAAAATTATCAACATATTTTATGAAGCCAACATCAGCCTAGTGCCAAAGCCAGATAAAGATACTATAAGAAAAGAAAATTAGAGTCCATTCTCACTAGTGAACATATATGCAAAAATTCTAAACAAAACACTTGCAAATAGAATTCAATGGCATATTAAAAGAATTATTCACCAAAATCAAGTGGGATTTATTTCTGGTATGCAAGGATCATTCAACACAAGAAAATTAATTAATTAACAAATAAAAGGGAACAAAAACACATGACCATCTCAATCAATGCAGAAAAGAAATTCAACAAAATCCAGCATCCTTTCTTGATAAAAACACTAGAGAGACAGCAACTGAAGGAAGGTTCTTCAATATGATGAAGAGCATAAATGAAAAACCTACAGCTAACATTGTACTCACTGACGAAAGGTTGAAAGCTTTCCCTCTAAGATTGGGAAGAAGATAATGATACTCACTGTCACCACTATTATCCAACATTCTGCTAGAAGTTCTAGCTAGAGCAATTAGACCAGGAAAAAAAGGGATGCGAAAAGGAAAAGAGGAACTAAAACTCTCACTATTTGCAGATGACAAGCTACTGTATTTAGAAAACTCTAAAATATCTATAACAAAGCTACTTGAGCTAAAAAAAAATTTCAGCAAAGGATTGAATATAAGATCAACATGCAAAAATCAGTAATGTTTCTATACACTAATATTGAATAATCTGAGGAGGAAATCAGGAAAAAAATCCCATTTATATTGACAACAAAAAGTCTCAAATACCTAAGAATCAATTTAATCAAAGAAATAAAGTATCTCTTCCAGAAAACTACAAAACACTGCTGAAAGAAATCAAAGAAGACAGTTTTGGTTTGTTAAAGGCCTGCAATGCCCAGTACCAGAAATATGTTTGCTTTTATAAAGGGATTTTTTTTTGGGGTAAAGGTTTATGTTTCCAAGGTCATGGAAAGTACAAACTTAGGCACCAGCAGAGCTACTTTCTCACCAAAGTCAGTTACTGATCCTGGCATGTTGCTATGTGGTGAGGCCAGATGGCCACTGACCACTGCCCAGTTTTCAGTCCTCTCCTCATTCTTTGAGCTTTCATCCAATGTTCAAGCAACAAAAGAAAAATTAGATAATTAGGACCTCCTCAAAACTGAACACTTTCGTACTTCAAAGGACTTTGTCAAAAGGATGAAAAGGCAGACTACACAATGATGGGATAAAATATTTGGAAATCACATATCTGATAATATCCATGATATATAAAAAAGATTCTACAACTCAACAATAAAAAACAAAGGACTTGATTTAAAAATGGGCACATGGTTTAAATAGATATTTGTCCAAAAAAGAAATATGAATGATGAAAAAATGTGAAAAAATGTTCAACATCACTAACAATTAGGGAAATGCAAATAAGAGCTACAATGAAATATAATTTAACACCTAATAGAATGACAAATATTTAAAAAGCCAGAAAACCACAAGTGTTGTAGAGAATGTGGAGTGATAGGAATGCTTATTCACTTTGGTGAGAAAGTAGAATGGTTCAGTCACTTGTAGAGGACAGTTTGGCAGTTCCTAAGGAAGTTGAATATAGATTTGCCATGTGACATAGCAAGATCACTACTAGGTATATACCCAGAAGAACTGAGAGCATTGACACGAATAGACATCTGCATACAGATGTTCATAGTGGTTTATTAACAATAGCAAAAAATGAAAACAACCCAAATGTCTGTCAACTGATATAATGGATAAATAATTTAGTGTATGCATATGATGGAATATTATTTGGCTGTAAGAAGAAACAAAGTTGTGGAGCATATGACAACATGAATGAACCTGGAGGACTTTTATGTTGAGTGAAGAAAGTCAGACACAAAAGGACAAATACTGTATGACTGTGCTATATTGAACTAAATATATTGTGTAAACTCACGGAGCTAATAATTAGAATATAGGTCATCAGAAAATAGAGTGAGGCTCAAGAATGGAAAGCTGAGGTTTAATCTCTACAGAATTGGTAAAAACTTTGTTTGTAAATCTTTGGAAATGCACAGAAATGGTGAAAGCACATCAATGTTTGTAACTAGAAGTGCTAATATATAGGTATCACAGTTGTTGAGAGGGAAAGTCTAAGGTCCTGTATATTACTAGAAGGAAAGGTTAAAATTGTAAACAGAAGAAATGTATGTTAATGTTATAAGATGTTATTATCAGGCAAGAATATAACCAATGCAAACTATGAACAGTAATGTATAGTAACTTATTGATAATCTTCCATTAAGGGTAAAAAAGAGGAAATATATTGAGTGAAAGAAACTAGACAAAAGTATGCACTACATATTGTTTGACTCCATCTATATAAAATATAAAATTAGAAACAGAATAGCAACTATGTATGGTATGAGAAGAATAGAGATTGAAAGGTGATAATTAAGGGTCAAAAATTTTTGTTTGTTTTATTATTATTATTAATGTTATTATTATAATAATGAAAACACCCTAATATTAATCAAAGTGATGAATGCACAACTTTGATATTATACCATATACCATGACCATACACTTTGGATGGATTGTATGTTTTATGAATATGTATCAATAAAATTGATTTTTAAAAAGTAACAGGATAGGTGTTAAGGTACATGTAGTCATTTAGGGGAGAAAGATAAGTTTTGATGAGTCCTGGTTCTCAGTCAACCTAATGAGGAGCTCTGGAGCTGGCATTACCTTTCAAAGTTTCCTCAGATTTGAGCATTGTTGCAGGGTATTATGCGTCTCATTTATAAGTTACTGAATAGAGGAAGGAAGCATCAGCTTAGACAAGGAAATTTCCTTCAGTGAGGGAAAACTCCAGAAGAGCTGACATCTGAAGATAATCTTCCATCAATACTGTCAGCAGTTAGGAAAGTAACTCATTTCTGAAGTATTTGGGGATCTGGGAAGCACATCACAGTGTCTATACAGTTAGTGCTTTCATTTATGTATTTGATTAATTTTTTAAATCTCTTTAGTAATCAGGTTTCTGATTCTTTACCACACTTCATTAAAACTATATTTTCAGTAATATCCCTATACCAAATTTATGAATGACCTCTCATTCCACACATATTTGATTCCATGTATATGGCTGATGATACACCCTCAGCTGGTTTTATTATACTTCCAAGTATCATATATTTTATTTTTAGGGCTTTTACTCCTTTACCCATTTTTTCATTGCTAAATAATATTTCATTTTATGCATGTGCCACAATTTGTTTATCCACTCACCTACTGAATGACATTATTTGCTTCTAGTTTATAGTGATTAAAAATGTAACTATTAAACTTTTGCCAGTAGGTTTTAGCTCTCCAATATGTAAATATGTATCTTCACAAACATTACATAATTGACTCTTATTTTTATTTTTGATTACGTTTACTTTGCCAATTAATCATGGATTATGTTTCCATGTAATCCTGATGATATTCAAATATAAATATATGGTCAGTCCTGATCTCTTTCCTGAATCCCAGCATCTTTCTTCTAAATGCCCTACTCAATTTGTCCACGAGGGTGCAGTTTAGTTAAGCCATGTCTAAAAGCCCCAATTTAAAATCATTCAAATCATTCTCTCTCCTAAAACCTACTTTTTCTCTTTTGTTACTAATTTCAATGAGGGTCACTGCAAAGTATCCAGTTTATAAGCCAGAAATCAATCTTCTCTCTTGGCCACTTGAACATTTAATCTGCTCCAAATTCTGTAGATCTAGCTCCACTTATCCTTCAAAATCATTTTCTTCTTTATTTCTGCACTCATATGAGGGCAGCTGAACAGCGTTAGTAGAGGAAGGATTACTAATTTATGGAACTGAGATAAGAATTTTTTTTTTTTTTTTTTGGCATATGTTTACCTGTAGGAATGAGGCAGGTCTTTATACCCTAGCAGAGAACATGCATGTGCTAAGAAAACTAGGGAAACTAGATTGGTCTGGTCGAAAGATCTGGTCAAAAAGAGGAGTCAAAAGTGTCCAGGTGATGTGTACAGTGATGAGGTAATGAAAGCACTTCTCTGTGATTATACTGACAGCCACCATTTGTACACTGTGGATGGACTATATGGTGTGTGAATGAATGAAACTCGTTTTAAAAAATAGTGTTCATTATGTCCACTTTTCCCAATCCAATGCCACCTCTTCTATGTGGACACTGGTTTGGCTGTGTCCATTGCACCTTTATGTCAAGAGGATGCTCAGATTCCACCTGGATGCTGGATGCAATCCTCCCATTTTCAGTTGTAATCACTCTAGGCTCCATGGTGTGGTGGTTGTCCTTCTTCACCTCCATCTTAGCTGAGTGTGGTAAGTCCAATAAATCAGATTGTAGGTGCTGGAGTCTGTTGAGGCTCAGGATCTGGCTATCACATTGTCAGTCCAGAGATTCAAATCCCCTAAATATATCTTAAACCCCAACATTAACTGCACCTCCAGCACATTAGCATGAAAGTCTTATGAAGGGAGATCCCATCTGAGTCCAGATTCATCACACATAAACACCATTTCCAAAGAGGGGCCATCTGCCCTGGTAGTTAACCCCATCGGGGCATGATGTGAACCAATGTATATGAGGTGCAGAGGTGCCCAAAGATGTACTTACCAAATCCAATGGATGTGTCAGGATGATGGGAACGAGTGTTGTTGGGGGGGGGGGAGAGGGGGGGTGGGGGGGTGGGGTTGAATGGGACCTCACATATATATTTTTAATGTAATATTATTACAAAGTCAATAAAAAAAAAATTAAAAAAAAAATAGTGTTCAGAGATCTTGAAAGGAAGCTCTAGCAAGGATCATAATTTAGCAGCAGCACACAGAATGTGGGACTATCACATTTCGGAAGAAACCAACTTGTGACTCAGTGGTCTGTCTGAATGAGAGATATGTCCTCAGAGGCCACCAAGAACAAGAAGGAAGTGTGCAGAACATAGGACTTCGGAACGCCAGAGCGTCATGGAATCTCCACTGTATACCAGGACCCCACACCTGTGACAGGTGGAGGACAGAAACTACATGCAAGTGAAAATAATATCTCTTTTATGCATTTGAACTGTGAATTGTGTTAAATATTGGTCCTTACAGGACAGATTAAACTCAGAGGAGATTAAATTATTAAATAAGTTTATTAATTTTTTCATTTTTCTCATTATTCCCACTGATAAAAATGGAGGCACTAGAGAAAGGTGAAGTTATATAGAAAGTCAGCAAGTTTCATTTCTTTTTTTTTTTTTTTTTTTTTTTTTAAGATTTTTTTCATTTATTTACTTTTGGTTTTTTTATTTTAACTTTATTTCTTTTTTTTTTTTTTTAAATTTTTTTTTATTGACTTTGTAATAATATTACATTAAAAATATATATGTGAGGTCCCATTCAACCCCACCCCCCCACCCCCCCTCTCCCCCCCCAACAACACTCGTTCCCATCATCATGACACATCCATTGGATTTGGTAAGTACATCTTTGGGCACCTCTGCACCTCATAGACAATGGTCCACATCATGGCCCATACTCTCCTCCATTCCATCCAGTGGGCCCTGTGAGGATCCACGATGTCCGGTGATCACCCCCGAGGCGCCATCCAGGGCAGCTCCACGTCCCAAATACGCCCCCACCTCTCATCTCTTCCTGCCCTTCCCCATACCCATCGTCCACCATGTCCACTTTTCCCAATCCAATGCCACCTCTTCTATGTGGACATTGGATTGGTTGTGTCCATTGCACCTCTATGTCAAGAGGAGGCTCAGATTCCACATGGATGCTGGCTGCCATCCTCCCATTTTCAGTTGTAATCACTCTAGGCTCCATGGTGTGGTGATTGTCCTTCTTCAACTCCATCTTAGCTGAGTGTGGTAAGTCCAATAAATCAGATTGTAGGTGCTGGAGTCTGTTGAGGCTCAGGACCTGGCTATCACATTATCAGTCCAGAGATTCAAATCCCCTAACTATATCTTAAACCCCAACGTTAACTGCACCTCCAGCAGATTAGTATGAAAGTCTTATGAAGGGAGATCCCATCTGAGTCCAGATTCATCACACATAAACACCATTTCCAGAGAGGGGCCATCTGCCCTGGTAGTAAACCCCATCGGCAATGACCATAACTCTCATGGGTCTCTTTAGCCTTCATAGGAACCAATATCTGGGGGTTGTATCTGCTTTATCTGTCTCTCTGACTCTGCTCAGTTGTGCATGAGGGCAAGTTTCATTTCTTATACATCTGAATTGTAATATATTAGCCTGCTTCATTGAATTTGACTATAGTTGAGATTTCTTTAATCATAGATTTTGCATAATGATGTGATTTGCTTTTTAATTTGCATTATATTGAAGTACATATGTGTTTATTTAGGTAGGAAAAGTATATGTAAATTATTTAATATACTAAAATATAGAAAGACATAATGCAAATAAATTTGTAGAAATTTACTATTTTTTCTCCTTCTCCTTGGTCACCTACTGCCTTACTTATAAGAAATAATTTGGCTCCACCTCCCCAAGGAAGCCTCCTTAGAAAACACTGCAATGATCATACAGTATTGCATGTATTAATCTGACTATTGCCCCTTTTATACGCAAGCTCATAAGGGAAGGGACTACAAATCTATAATCTTTCATCACTGTGTCCCAGAGCTTAGCACAGGACCGTGTAGACAATAATTTTTCAATATGCACATGTTAAATTGATGAGTCAATGGAAAATTTTCTCTACTTTTTCTACATATTCTAAATATTCTACAACAATATAGAGAAAATTTATTTTATAATCCAAAAAACCCAATATAAACAAGATAAAATCAATGAGAACTTCTACTTAGATATTTACCTGTTCTCATTTGCTATCTCTTCTGAAGTTATCCCATCATATGATACATATTTTACTGTCTCCATAATTTTATCTTTTCTTATCCCCCAGAAACTAATCTATCTTTTAATCAATAATATTTTCAGGAAAAGGGACAGAAGGTTCTTTGCAGAGTTTTGAAGTTATTAACATTAAAAATTTTCTCTCAGAGGTATAGTTAGTGTACCAAATGTTTATTTGCAGGGCACATCTGTATGCCTCTCTTTAAGTGAATATTTAAGAAACACTAAAAAGACAGTTATCAAGCATTGAATGCTCTATCTTAAACTTTCATTGATCTACCCCAAAATTTATTCTTCCCACACTCAGCAGGGTGGTGCTTATTTTTATTATTTAGTTTTACACACACCCAATACACACATTCACAAAGGTAAAGAATCAGATTCAATATTTTTTAACAATTCACTATCTACAAGACACTACTGAATAACGTTTAATTGTAAAGCAAATATAAATCATTTGGTGATATCTAGGAATGCTGCCTGTGCTTTCTCCAATCCTCAGTTTTATTTAAGTTATTTAAACATTTTTCATTTACTGAGAGATGGGGAAGAGGAGGTGTTGTTTTTGCTGTAATCTTTAGCTCATCACTCCTGAACCACCCCTTCCTTTTCCTCCTTCTCTGCCTTTTCCTGTCCTGCCCTACCCTGCCCAGTCCTTCGTCCCTTCCCTGCCCTTCTTCCCTTCCCTGCCCTGTCCTTTCCTCCTTTTCCTCCCCTCTCCTCCCCTCCTCTTCCCTTCCCTCCCCACCTCCACCTCCCTTCTCTTCCCTTCCCTTCCCATTGTTTATAACTTTCTCTTTATTTGTATCCTGAACAATATGTAATATATATCTTGTCATAATGCGATGACCATAATGACACTTTACCTGGAATTTCTTTAGATACATGCTGTAGTCATACCTAAAGAATCCAGGGCTATGCTAAGTGAACTTATATTGATTAAGGAAATGGCTGGGAAAGGAAGCAAACAGGGCCATAGTACAAGGAAGACAAAGGATTTGATAACATATGGCCTGAAGCCCTGAATCTGAACTGTATTTCTTTTTAGGTACATGCTTTTTCATCAAGGTTCCTTTATGAGGGAAACATTCATAAATACAGTGCCACTCTAAGTATGATATCTTCTCAGTAGCAATTTATTGAATCAAACTCTTGTTGTTCATTGCCCTGAGATTATATCTCTGATTTCTTCTTTGCTTTTTGCTTTACTCTCTGCTATATTGTATTCCTTATTTATTTATATGAAGAGGAAATAAAATTTAAAAAGCATTAATTATTTTTCTTTGCTCATACGATATATATTTTAATTATAGCTTTCTGTTTTTTAGAATTATTTTCACATATATTTATTTCCTATAGCCCCAATCAAGATACATGTGAGACAACAGACCTTACAGTGATGAAGGACACAATGTGTAAAATGGTTTTATATTATTTCATCAAGAATTTTTTTGTATTTTATTTATTATTTTTAAAACTATTGTCATTTCATTTTCTTATTAATTTTTGTTTGATTATTTTGTTGGCTTCTTTTTGGGAGAGGTTTTGGATCACAGAAGGGTCACAGCTGTGTATGGGGTGTCAGTGATGGGGGGATGTACAGGGAGGGGTTCACCTGGGGCATGCCTCTAAGGCATAGGTATATGTTGAAGTGTTCATTTGGTGTTGTTTCTGTGGGTGGAGAGCCACACAATAACTGAAAGAAGACTGAATTCCCATCGTGTGGAGCCCTGCTACATTCTCTAATAGAACGGCAAGAATCCTCTGAGTACGTGGACAGTGCCTAAATAAACCATTATGCTGGGCACTTGATATTGATGAACATTGATATTATGAACTTTTGCTTGTGAAATTGAAACTTGGCCTGGTATTATATATTGCCTGAGAGCCTGAAAGCCTCCTTTTTGCTCAAATGTGGCCTCTCTCAAAGTCAAACTCAGCACAAAAATGCACTACAAGAGTCCCAGGGATGAACCTCCCTGGCACCAAGGGTTATTATCAAGCACCAACTAGCAATGCATCCTGAAAAAGACCTTGACCTAAAGGGGGAAATGGTAAATACAAATGAGTTTTTATGGCTAAGAGATTTCAAAGAGAGTTGGTAGGTTATTACAGAAGTTACATGCATGTCTCAACAGGATCTCATTACTGCCACAGTTAAACAGTGCCTCAAACAGTGGGGCTCCTTAGGGCTCTAGAGACATCCAGAAACTATAATCAGGACAGACAGGCTCAGGAATCTGGCATTCTGTCAGTGGGTCTTACGCTGGAGTTTCTACTCCCCAGTGAAACAGACTTAGACTTATGTATAGTTTCTCTCCACATGGCTCTATGCCCCTTTTATTTGATCCTGTAATTAGCAATATATTTGTTAAATATATGTCCTAGAGACTTAAATCTTTGGTCTGTTCATGTGAGACCTGAATCTCAGCAGAGTTGCAACATCTACTCTCCAGTTCATTGAATTCATCCAGGACAACTAACAAGGTGATGTTGGTGGACAATGCCCATTCCAAGGAACAGACAGCATCTGCAACTGTAAGAAAGATAATTCCATCCATCTGCCATGTGACCTACGCCCCCTCTCAGTTAGAAACAGAGTGATCATCACCATCCCCAAATCCTCAATTGGGGAATGAACAATGGACTAAAATAGACATCATTATTTTATTATAGACTTATTGTTATTCTGGCAATGGAAAAACTTTTATCATTGATATAGATGCAGTGGCCACCAGAGATTCTAAGAGCAGGGAGAGAAAAGAATAGGTGTAATGTAGGGGCATTTTTAGGACATTGGAATTGTCCTGCATGACATTGCAATGACAGATACAGGCCATTATATATTTTGTCATAACCTACAAAATTTTGTGGGATAGAATGTAAACTATAATGTAAACTATAGTCCACAGTTAGCAGCAATGCTTTAATACGTGTTCATCTATTTCAGCAAATGTACCACACTAATGAAGGTTATTGTTAATGTAGGAAAGTGTGTGTGTGTGGGGGCATATAGGAATCTCCTATATTTTTAATGTAACATTAATGCAATCTAAAGCTTCTTCAAAAATAAAAATTAAAAAAGAACATATTTGAATATAAAACAATAGGAACTTAAATAAATCTGTAATTTTTAATGTTTCTTGAATTACTGTATCCAAATGAAATTTGTTCTGTCTACTATTGCTATCCTAATAATATTAATAACATTTAAAAAACAATAGAGCTTAAAGCTACTTCTCCTTACATAATCTCATCTAATCTTTACAAATAAATGAAATGATGTCTTAAGTTCACATACCAGAAAGTAACAAGATAGCGATTTAAATTGACAACTGGTGCTCTTTTCTCCCTGATATGCTTAAATGGTATAAATAAGTTGGCAATGGTGTTTCCGAAGTCTGATGGGAAATAGACTTGATCTGTAAAGTAGACTGAGTCTTTCTTTTTAAAGTATTTGTATGCAAAAATGCTTTGAAAATCATGAAAGGGTGAATTAATATTCATATTGAATTCATATTTAAAACACAATCTATTACCCGGAACCTGTTTATCTTGCAGTTTTTTGACATGTTGAAAGTACTCATTTGATCACTCTTGGGGTGTATTCATGTTGTTGTATTGTGGGTGAAAGAAAAGTGAAACCTTTGATAAGATAGTTATAATTACAAGATTGATTGAAGTCATATACATATATACCAGTTCATGTTCACTTGACTCACTCATTTATTAAAATACTATTGTGTAGTTACACCCACCAAAAAGTGTTTCTTTATGCACAGGCACACATGTGTTTATATGTCATACCACTTAAATTCTTCATTTTCTTATTAAAGTTGTGTCTACACATGCAAAATGTTGAACAGTTTCTGACTAATTAACGTATGTATTCATACTGGATAATTTGAACCAATAAAACCACTTTCATTTTGTAAAAGGTTATTTATCTTCATTTCCTGAATAACTGTCTCTACTATCCATTCAAATTTGCCTGCAGAGAAACCGCATTCTGAATTAAGAACCAAGAAAACAAGATGTTGAATCACTCTTAAAAAAGAATTAGAAAAATTAAAAATCAGCCTAAAATTACAAAAATCTTTAGCTTTCTATTCTTTTCTAATGAATTTTGTATCTTTATATATAATTTAAAAATTCATTTTCCATCTGGTCATCTGGACTGAAAACTTGTCAGCCAAGTTTTAGTCCAGAGGGAATTGTATTCTAAATATGTAATTTTTAAAACAAAAAAATTAGGAACATTTATCAATATCCATGTTTATATTTATCTGTTTATTGATTGATTGATATACCTATAATCGTAATTTAGGCCAACAAAAGATGTTTTATAATGATACTATATATTCCTATGTGTGAGTTTTTATTCCACCTTTAAATATTTTGCCATTATAGCAGTAAAATATTTTAAGGTACAGAAAAGTTCATCTACTGCTAAGGAACCACAATCAATCGTGCTGTTAGCATATCATGTTTATGGGAACTAGAAAAATAGAAATTTTGATTAAAATTTTATACTTTCAGACTTCACATTACTAACAACATAGCACACTTCATTTTCTTCTACAATGGTAAAAATAAACACGTTTTAAATATACAATAAATCTCCATACTTACAAATTGCAGTGGAGAAAAGTGACCCTCCTGGCAGTGACCTTGAAATGTAAGCCAATGAACTCATTGACTATTAAGAGTTTATATGAATGGCAAAAACATCATACAGACATTTAATATATTCAACACCCAGATCTCATTTTCTTTGTGACACTAGTGACCTGTATTTAAAGTTATTCCTAGGTTCTTTGTGGTATTCATAGGTTCATTGTAGTCATAAGTCTTCTGTGGAATGGTGTTGAAACAAACAATTCACATCAAATATATATACATCACTCACAGAGCTAACTGGGAGATAGAGTTTTATCCATATACAATAACATATATATTGTGCCCAGATGTAGAACAATATGAAGATCCTAAGACTGAGAAAATAATATTTTCACAAAATCAGTTTCCTTTGACTTTGAGGTTATTATGAGATTATATTATTTTGTGAAAGTCAGTTTTATACATATTTACAGAGAGATACCAAACTTCCTAACCAACTATGTGCTTGTTCATTCTATATCTATTACAGAAGCATCTTTCTTTTTATTTCATACATGCCAGATGGGCTCATTGGCTCTTGAGCATTCATTAAAAAAATTAAACTATGTGGATAGGTTGTTAGAGTGTTGGCAGGATATGGTAGGACATATAGTTGAAAATGGATTTTAAACAGGACAAATCCTATCTCCTATTTGCAAATGAAAGGATTCCAATGCAAACTTTGTTTTAAGTAACATGCATTGACACAGAATATCTTTGATTACAGTATTGAAAAAACAAAGTTTTTCTCAGATTAAATAAGGCTATGTTTGAAAATCTAGACTTTCTAGTGAGATAGGATTTATTTCAGTTACTCTAGATTGCTAGAGATAATCCAAAATAGAGATTAACTGAACTGATAATATAGGATGCTTAAAGGCTAAGAGTCATTGTAATTTTTTTTTTTTTAATCTTTGAAATCATGGTCCCCTGAATGAAGGAAAAATCCAAACAGGTTCTTGCTCTGTGGCCAGTGATATAGCAATTGTGTTTTTTCTATTATAATCAGAAAAAGGATAAAAAATAGTATGCATTCAATTAGGACAGAAAAGCATATTCACTAATGGTTTTATGCAGGATCTATGTAAATTTTCTTTTCTGTCAGAACATATTCTGAAGAGATGTGGACCGGCTGTACATCCCACTGAACATCATACTCCTCCATTGTATTCATGATATCATGTTGGTTGGACACAATGAGCAAAAAGATTTTAGTGCAGTAGAGACCTGGACTCAGGAGCTCCAGAGAGTCACCTTCAATGATTCATGGATCAACTAGTACTGTGATAAGCTTTAGGGGCCAATTGTAATAGTGATGTGGAGAGGGAGGCCACAGTGGCTGCTGATGGTAGGGAGACAGAAAAAGAGATATGGTGTGGGGGCATTTTCAGGATTTGGAGTTGTCCTGGGTGGTGCTGCAGGGATGGATGCTGGACATTGTGTGTCCTGCCATGGCCCACTGGGTTACCGGGGGAGAGTGTGGGCTACAATGTAGAAATGGGGACCACTGTCCATGTTGTACAGCAGTGTCCAGAATGTTTTCTCCAGGTGCAGTGGATATGCCTCGATGATGGTAGAGGTTGTTAATGTGGGAAGGGTGGGGAGTACATGGGGACCTCATATTTCTTGAGTGTAACATTTAAAAGAAAATAAAGAAAAACAAAAGAGGCTATGGAAGCATTGCTTATTTTTAAAAAAGGGTATCAGGATCTCTCTGCCTAAGTAAAAGACAAATTTCTCTATCTTTTGTCACCATTACAAAGAACAACTCAGAGAGCGTGGTATGGCTCTGTGTGTTCTGGAGGAAACACATTCTACAACTAGGAGTATTGCCTATATACTGGGTAGCACAGAAATCTGTCAGCACTGAGTGTGACCTGGAGAAAGAAAGGGCTCTGTGGCAGGTAGAGGCTATAGTACAAGCAACTCTGCTGCTTTGGCCACATGAACTGGTAGACTCTATGGCATGGGAAGAGTCAGTCATGTGAAAATATATAGTATGTGTATTAGGTAACAAAAGAGGTGCTGATGCAAAGTACCAGAAATCTGTTGGCTTTTATAAAGGGCATTTATTTGGAGTAAAAGCTTACAGTTAAAAGGCCCTAAGAGTCCAACTCAAGTTACCATAAGAGGTACTTTCTCACCAAATTCTGTTGCCACGTGTTGAAGTAAGATGGCTGCTGAACTCTGTGAAAGTTCAGCCTTCCTCTCTCAGCTACAGGATGGCATAGGGCTTGTTTCTTTCTGGGCTCTCTCGGCACTGCAAACCGTCAGGCAAATGGCTCATCTCTCTTCCCTGGGCTGCAGGATTAGAGTTCTCTCTTCTGCTGTGTCTTGAAGCTCTCTCTCCCTTCTGTGTATATTCTTCTGTGTGTTTTATTGAGAGAGCATCTGTTTACATCAGCCCACAAAGGGGCAGGGACTCAACCCTGAGTCATGCTCTAAGGATGTGGCCGACCAAGCCTTGATCTTGATTTAATCAAGTAAATGTCAAATTTTAAATTTAATACAATCAAAGGGTATCATGGCCAGAGGAACAGACCAGTTTGTAAACATAGCCAATATTTTTTTGGAATTCATAAGTAACATTAAACTGCTACAGTATGCCTCTTATGACAAACCTCATAAAAGTTATACCAACACACCTCCCAAATTCACATCTATGGCCATATAGGTCCCACTTGACCAGATGAAGGAGAAGGAAAAAACTTGAGTATTTTTATGGTTACATACAAATAAAAATGGGTGCCAGTTACCACTTAGAAATATTTGGGAGTGGCCTTAAAAAGACAGTGGAATGAGAAAATCCTCAGACGGAGACCTTTGACTAGGGCACAATTTTTGTGAAAGAAGATATGTCCTGAGAATATATATTGGTTCCTGGGTAGTATTTCATGCCCTGAGCATTAGGTCAGGGCCAGGAGGCAAAAAGAAAAGGTGAAAAATAGGAAAAAAGGAGATCTGGGGAAGCGGTACATGAATGAACATATGGGAATGGGCGCAAAGTTTGAAGATTGTTTTTTACATGTTAACACCCATAGCAAAGCATCCACCATAGAGGAGGCACTAAACAATCAAGCAGAAAATAGATGTTGGTCAGTTTTCATTATTGACTTCCTCAGTATGATGCACATGGAACAGAGTGGCTACAGTAGCAGAGATGGTACCTAGTATGAGCCCAACAGCATGGACTTCCACTTACCAAGGCTGATCCAATCTTTTAAGCCACAGAGACACATTCTGAGCCCTCAATATATGGCATAATCCTCAAGGAGATAAACCAGTCACCCAATGGCAAATTGAATATTTTGGACCCTGTCTATCATGGAAGAGCCAGCAGGTGGTCCTCCTAAGGATAAACACCTGTTCTGATACCTGTTTGCCTTTCCTACTTGAAGAGCTTCAGCCAATACTGCTATCCATGGGCTTAATGAGATGCATGATCCATAGGTATAAAATGCCATGCAGCATAGAATATGATGAGGAGACAAACTTTCTAATAAAGGAAATGCAGCAGAGAGATGATGATCATGGGATCCACTGGCTGTATCATATACCTCATCACCCTAAATCAATTGGCTTCCTAAAATACTGCAACAACCTTTTAAAAGCACAGCTGAAGTGCCAATGGTTTCACTTATCATTGCTCCCAGAGACTAACTAGGTGATTTTTTGTTTCCTCTCCCTGAAACATTGGGCTTTAGCAAGGTGGCTGTCCTGGTCCCTAAAGTTACTCTCATGCTAGAGGACACATTAAAGGTCCCACTGAACTCTTAGTTACAATGCTGCCAAGGGTCTTTGGATGCCATGTTTCCAGTGATGAGCAGGTGAGAAGAGGAATCACCATCTGGTAGGAGAAATTGACCTGATCATAAGGAAGAGACAAGACTGTGTTTCACAATAGAGGAATGGAGAAATGTATTTGATCATCCACTTTAGTATCCTCTGTTACTCTCCACAATGGAGTTAGGAATAGATACATGCTGCACCCTGAGCTAAGGATGTGATTAACATGAGGGAAAAACCCTCAGAAATGAAAGTCTGGCTCATGCTACAACATAAGCTATCAAGAACTTCTGAGGTAATAACTGAGGGTGATGGGATTTAGAAAGGATTGTAGATAAAGGAGAAAATGAGTTCCAGTTCATGGCCTGAGATCAACTGCAGCAATAGGGCTGTAGTTCATCCTACAGATAATTGTCTTAGTTTACCCTCAGGTAGACAGGTTCTTGGGAATCATGGATTAGCTGTCCCCTAAACCTTTATGAGACAAAGAGTGGACTCAGGCATCAATGGAGATGCACCATAAATAAATGACAAAATTATTCATAGGCATTATAAAATAACACTCAATTATCTACAAAATAAAGAAAAAACTGTTAACAGTGCACTTTTTGGCTTTTACTGCTTTGTGTTGGTTTTATTTTTTAATGATGGATTTACATGGATGTCTTTTGGCAATGTTTTCAGCACAACAGGAATAGAGGAAATGAATGTATGATCTGGAAAACTGAGACAATGGACTCGTTAAAGAGTCATATGATATTCTAGATCATATCAATATATCACTTACATTGATTTGCATTAATTACTTAGGGAAAACATATTCCATTATATAGAATCTTACCAAAGTAACTACTATTTAGTTGATACTGTACACAGGCTAAAATCAATTTTAATACATATACTGCTATAAAAATTTTCCATTAATACCACCAGAATGCTTTTTTGAATTATTACAAAAATTCCACTATTTATAAAAAGGCAGTTATTTAAAATAGAGAGAAAAAGAGAGGAAAACACCATAGATGAAAGTAAATTAATATAAGGTAAGCTTTTATAAATGGGGTTGGGTCAATACATTTAACAGTAGAAAAATCATATTTTACACTTTTGGTTTATCCTAGCAGTTTGAGGAATATTATTTAGCATATGATGCCATTCTGAGTCACATAATAGTAATCTTTATTAGAATGACATTCATTTGCTATTATAAGATGACCAATAAATAATAATCAAAAGTATTAACATTTCTAACCAATGTTATATAAAAATATTATTTATCAGCTATTGATAGGAAGAAATGGCAAAGATGAACACTGATTTCAGTTTGATTATGTAAAATTACAGACAATATAAAAAGCTTAAAACTACTGAAAGGAATAGACAGCTCAAGAGCAGAAACAGCATTTCAAGAAAAATGCAGTTATATTTCTTCTAGTAGCATTTGGATCATCTGTGTGATCATTTGTGCATTTAATTAATGATTCTTCCCATAGAGACTACTTGTCAGAGACAAGTACACATATATTGCAAATAAATTCTTAAGATAAACATGACATGGATATTTTCATGGTCTATTAATAAACACCTGTTCTGTGTGATGATGCATGGTGTTAGGGCTGAAGTATTTTAGTTGCCTGAGGTAGGTATTAATAGGGCACTACAATAAAATCTAGTAATAATGTCATGTTCTTCCTGATATTGTTAAAATGAACTGTCAACACTATATGATCTATCCTCTTCAAACAACTGAAACAATTAAACACTATCCATTTTTATTATAATGGGTCTTATATTTTTTTCTGCTTTATGAACATATGGTTGAGATAGAGAATATGAAAATATCTTAACTTCAACAAAGTAAACTTCTCTTCCTTATCAAAGCCTTTAATTACAGTTATAGATTCTTGATCAGTTTTTGTTTGCATGCTTTGTAAAACATCCTTAGAACTCTGAAGCTAAGCCCAATTTGGCAATGAAATTATGTCTTTGAAGAGCATGGCCTCAAGACAGATTAAACACCAAGAGAGCACACACATTTAGGTAACATTATGCAGCTAATTGTTTTTAAGATTTGAAATGAATGATTTAATAGTATACTGAGTCCTCACACTTATAGTCTGAAGTGCATAAGCCGTGAAGCACTCTGAGCTCCTTAGCAAAAGTGGCATTAATAATGGGTTGTATATTTCACAGCACTTCTCAGTTACCTCCTATATTTCAATAGGATGGTCCCATCATCTGTACAAAAATAACGACAGAAATAGGTGAGTAGATGCAATTAAAAAATTGATTCAGTATAAAATATCAAAATTTCATGTCTCTGAATGATTTGATTGGATTATATTTTTAGTTAATTAGTTTTGGGAATTGTTGAATAGATTCTCAGAAAGTCTAAAAAAACTTGTAAGCAAGTACTGGTCCTAAAGAAGGAATATGATGTCCTGCCTCGGTTGTTCTCCTGTTTGTTATTATATTCCCGTGTTTTATGTATGAAATGGCTTGGATCTCAGCCTATTATGGGGAACTTTAGTAAGAATTAGAAGAAGAGAGGAAAGAATTTTAATCAAAGTGGAAAGTAAATTTAATTTGGGCAAAATGGGAAGACTTTTCCTGTGTTGTACACCTGTAATATTTGCTTGGACTGAAAGTTTTGCACCTCCTCCAAATAGCTCTTTATCTCACTTTACCTTCATGTTTTACTGACAAGAGGCAGTGAATACTAGATCATTAATTCTGCGGGGAATAATTCTAATTGCCCTTCCAAGCAGAACCCTTTCCTCCCTTGGTCCTGGAGGCAATGAAAGCTGGCATAGCAGCTGAATTTAAACATGGCAACACTCAGAGAGGATGAGCAGATGATTTGATTCCGAAGGACTTGATTATATCTTCTCCTCAGACTTAACTGCTGTGCTCTTAAGCACTTTGAACTTCTATTTTAGAATATGAAAATAGAGTAATTAAGTTGCTTGTGGTTGAAAACTGAAACCAAGGGGGTAAAGCTACCTGGATAAACCCCTAAATATGGATGGTAACAGAACCTTGTATGGAAGTGTGATTAATTAGTCCAGCCATGTGGTGCTTGTCTGAACTGCAGAGGAAGTGTAGATTGAAAAGTGACTCTTCTCCTAAGTCACTGCCCTCCAAGACACTTTGCAGGGGACTTACTTTGCTATTTAATTTCCATTTTCCTTATAATGTTGATTTAGAAGCATTTAAATAGCTACTGATTTAGCTCATAGGGAAATATGAATATCAAACAATCTCTATTCCTGCAATATGCTTTTTATCTCAGCAGGTTGCCTGAAAAAGAAGATGAATGATTGATTCGGGGTTGGCAGGATAGAAATACCAACTTTTCATTCCTTTGCAAAGTCAAAAAATAATAAAAAGTAAAAGCAATTTTGCAATGTTATGTTCTTTCTAATCAAACAGCATGAGGTGAATTGAAAGTATATTTCTCCTTTTCATTTTTTTTTTTACTCTTTATTAATCCATTGTCTACATAATGTTTACCAAGATTGCTATAGCTCTATTGTTTCCTTCCTTTATTCTTAGTGACATTGAATTAGCATCTGTGAAATTAATTGCCTTACTACTTCGTGTTAGCTGTTCTATTGTCGAATATTGGCCCCTCTATCCAAAATTGTTCTTACATCACTGAGCAGAGAGCAGCATGCATCTTTTCAGTGCTTGCTTCCTGACAGCTCCTGTCTTCAATGATAGCAAGGGAACTTTCAGAGTCTCTATTAAATAGACTTACTCAATTTGTTTCTGCTTTTACATTACATAGACAAACCTCAAAGAAAATATGTATGCTGAAAAGCACATTGGTATAAATCCTAAGCACATTGCTCAAATGATTTGCTTTAGGATTGTGAGTACAGGTTATATGGAGAAGGGAACATATTCTGAGGTCCAGATATAGATTGTTGATGTGAGAAATAAAATTGTTGCTTTAATGAATAAATCAAAAATACACTGTATTACTTTGAGCAATTGGCATCTGTTATTATGGGGATAGTTGCAAATTGGAAAACTAGGGCAGGAAGTAGAGCTTTAAGCCATGGGAACAAAAGCTAAATAGGGCTAAAATACAGCCATAAGCAATAGGAAAGAATAGTTCTCAAAGGCCTCTTCTTTCCATAAACCTTCCCTGAGGGGTAAGGTGGGAGGAAAAACAAATGAGGGCACATGATTCTTTGGCAGGCATGACCGCTTGGCTGATGGATAATCAAATTTCCACCAAGAGACCAAAAATGCCATGTTTGCTTTGTTTTTGCTTACCATGGGGTTTAAGAATCCAAATTTCAGTATTACAAGTCCCCAATAATTACACAATCTGTTGTTATTTTACTATAGTTTTTTTTTTTTAAGTGGACACTAAAGCTACAATTAAGGTTTTGAAAAAGCAAGGCTTCTACAGGTGACATTGGAACTGAACTAGTACATGAAATACAGATTTGTCAATTAAGTTGCTGAGTTTCATTAATTGTGAAAGTCATATCTTCTTTTTTTTTTTTTAAAGATATATTTTTATTTATTTAATTCCCCTCCCCTCCCCCTGTGGTCTGTTTTCTGTGTCTTTTTGCTGCGTCTTGTTTCTTTGTCCGCTTCTGTTGTCCTCAGCTGCACGGGAAGTGTGGGCGGCGCCATTCCTCGGCAGGCTGCATTTCCTTCGCGCTGGGCGGCTCTCCTTATGGGGTGCATTCCTTGCGCGTGGGGCTCCCCTATGCGGGGGACACCCCTGCGTGGCAGGGCACTCTTCGCGCGCATCAGCACTGCGCATGGGCCAGCTCCACACGGGGCAAGGAGGCCCGGGGTTTGAACCGCGGACCTCTCATGTGGTAGACGGACGCCCTAACCACTGGGCCAAAGTCTGTTTCCAGTCATATCTTCTTTACAGCTCTTAGAGATAGTGGCTAGCCTGAGTAAGTCTTACAAGGATCAGCTATTGTACATACTACAAGATGTCTTCGGTGATAGCCGTGAACATTCTGGGTAATATAAAAAATAAGTAAGTAACTGCATACTCTCAAGTGAGCTATAGCTGGAAAAAATTTTTAAAGACAGTGAAACTAATATACTAAATTGCTTGGTGCACAATAAGAAACGCTATTATTCAAATATGCTTCTTTTTTTTTTTTTAACACACTGACGAGTCTAACGTTTTAAAAATTATCTCAGCTGACAATTATCTTTAGCTCCAGAGGGTAGAAGAAAAATGACATTTTCCCCCCTCTCTACTTGCTAGATAGTGTATGTACCCTTTAAATAGGTTAAGATAGCTGCTTGGTGAAGTGGGGAAATGGATGAGGAAGAGTATCAGCTATGGTGAAACTTAGCAGGATTGTTCCTGGTACACTGTAAAGAGTGATTTACATCAGTCTGCCTCAGGCCCCTGTAGTGGTTATTTCTTGGGGGGAGGGGGGAATCCATGTAAATTATGAAAGAAGCTCTATCTCTGAATGTAGGCTTAAGGCCGCATTCTCCCATTTCAAAATGGGAGACTGACTGAGAGTTATATATTCACCTATGCTTTGGAGAACAATAAGGATATTACATCTGAAGAATGTTTTTCAAAGATTTTATCAAATACAGATTTATTTGTATCTAATGGGATTGTGATGAAGACCAGCGAGATAGTGTACTTTTAGATTTCTACGGAAGAAGCATGTTAAAGTTAGTGAAAATACTATCATTGTTAAATCATAGAATCCCATAAAGTTAAAATATTATTTCTCAAAAGCACTTCTTGCAATCTATAAAACTGTAAGTATAGCTATTTCTACACAATCTTTTATATATCCAAGAAAACTGCAGTCAACTAACTACTATTTAATAAAAGTAAATTAAGCTCTTCCTTTTGCAGAAAACATCTTTCATCTCCTGAGTGCTGAGAAAGAATATTAATACTGGTTCATACTCAGATATGAATCCTGACCTCAAAAATAATTGAATGTCATTAGCTGATATGTGCATTGGCCCAATGGATTATGAATTCTGACTTTTTTCTTCATGATGACATTTTAAATCAAAGAAATTTGAGCTTTCAATAGTAATATTAAAGCCCTATATTTTCAAATGCTTTTGGTACAATCCATAAAACACACGGAACTAAAATTCATAATAATTCTGCACAATGCCATTCCACCTGTGGTTAGTACACATCTCCCCAAAATATTTTTGGTAAAATCAAAGTGGCAGAAATATGGTAAATGCATGTCTTGTCTTTGCAACAATATAGATAGATGGGATAAAATGAGCGTATTCTTAGTCAATGGCACATACTTGCTTCCTTTCAAAAGGAAATCTTCTGATCATAACATAATGGTGGTTTCAGATCCCATAGGAGCCCAGTAAATCAAAATCAAAGAATTGTATACTTCTATATGCCCTTTATTGATTTAGGTCAATAACACTTAGGCAGATTTAATTATGTACCCCAATTTAGACATGTTCTTAATCTGAATCCACATTCCAGTGGGTATGAACTCATTGGAAATAGCGTCTCACGAAGATGCTATTTTAGTTATGGTGTGGCCTGCCTGAAGCTTTCTGGAGTCCTTTACAAGCATAAGAAACTCAGACACACTCAGAAAAAGCCATAAGGAGGAGCCAGAAGTTAAAAGAACCCTACAGAAGACAGAGAAAAGGGCATTGCGAGAGAATCCCTCAGGAAAGAGAAAGGAAAGGATATCACCATGTGACACAAGGCAGGGATACAAGCCAAGGAAACCCAAGGATTGCCAGGAGCCAGCACCAGAATGTTACAGACTTGGGGGAGAAAGCATCCCATTGCTGACTCCTAGATTTTGGATTTCTCCTAACCTCCAAACTATTGTCAATAAGTTTCTGTTGTGTAAATCAAACCGTTATATGGTGTTCATTATAGCAACCTGGCCAACTAAGACAGACACCTCCCCTCAGTTTCTCCCTGGTCATGTGCATATTCTGTGTAGTCCCTATAGTTCATTGACAAATGACTCCAGCAATCAGTTATACAAATATATATTTATTGTTGGTTCATTTATCAGTTATTCTTTTTTCCCAACTCCATCATTTTACTTTCTTCTCTTTCTATTTAGTTATACAGATTTTTCCCGCTCATTTCCCTTCTCACTGGTTTTGCTCCCTTTTTCTGCTTATGTTGATGACTGAGAAATTCAAGTGATTTGAATCACCGTGAATCAGGTTATGGCTTTTTCATGCATTGATATATCCCAGCACAGCACTTAATTATTTGATTCCCACTGATGCTACATTGACTAAGAAGTGCAAAAACTGAGACAATGGCCAATTAAAGAGTGTCAGATAAGTGAGTACATTAAAAGATAGACAAAAATATCCTATCATTTTTATCCCTTTAAATTTAGATGAAAATAGAGAGTATATTCTGAATTGTGGTTCTTGATATTATTTGACCAAGTTCTATAGAGTTTTTACCCCATATTGAAATGCTGCTTTGTTCATTGTGACTCTATCAACTACAAGAAATAATAAACAATTTTTTTTGTTTATTTAAATTATTTAAAATTACATTTTGGAAATAATTCCGCCTTAAGAAACTGACCAAATGTTTGATTTCAAGAGATGCTTTTGGGGAGTGGATGTAGCTTAAGTGGTTGAGCACCTGCTTCCCACATACGAGGTCCTGAGTTTGATCCCCAGTACCTCCTACAAACAAACAAAACAAATGAAAAACCAACTTTCATTGGGGAGTGGATGTAGTTCAGTGGTTGTGTGCCATCTTCGCTGTATGAGGTCCTGGGTTCAACCCCTGATACCTCCTAAAAAAGTAAAATAAAATAAAAAAAGATACTCTTGTTCTAAAGTGGATTGTCTGCTTCTCTCACTTCTTTGTATAGAATTGTTTTATGAATAT
Source organism: Dasypus novemcinctus (assembly GCF_030445035.2). Lineage (NCBI taxonomy): Eukaryota > Metazoa > Chordata > Mammalia > Cingulata > Dasypodidae > Dasypus > Dasypus novemcinctus. The sequence goes on along the minus strand of NC_080683.1, from coordinate 39,184,898 downwards.
TAGGATTTGCGTGGTTAATTATGCCTTTCAAAGTGTCAGCTGCTCTCTTTAGTGGTTCAGACTATTTATGCATTATCATATGTTTTTGGTCATGGGTATTAGAATTCCCTGCTCATACAGTATTTTTTATTGTACATACCATATGCACATGAGAACCCTAATTGTTTTCTTTTCCATCTTTTCCAGGTGGCTATGCCAGATCAGATGGCTTAGAATGTATTCACAATTGTTTAGAATTAAGCATTAAGGAGAGAAAGAACCATTGTAAGAGCCCAAAGCTTAATAGAGGTACAGTGGGAAAGTTGTCACTAAGTGGTTGGGTTTCAGCTTTATCCTTTAAAAGTTAGTCCTTCTTGTGTTCAATTTAGGATGCTCTACTGCCTTCACATCTCTCTTTTAGTAATTTCCCTCCAATGATATAACAAATATTCATTGAACAACTTTTATATGAAAGTTCTATGCAGGAAAAAGAAATTTAGGACCTATTGTGAATAGCATACAAAACAGACATATACCTGAGAAGCACATCAGTTAAGTGTTCTCATGGGTACAAGTCCTAGAGGGACAATGAAGAGCATATGGGTATCTCATTGAGGTAATCATGACACAAGATGGTATTGAGTGGAAACATCTGAGATGTTCACTCTGGCAGAGTAGCTTAGGTTCAGCACAGAGTGGTATTCAGTGAACTGGCCAGCTCTATTTCTTTCACAGATACTATTATATATTATATTTTGTCTAAAATTTAATCTTTAGCAAGTGGCTATAGAGCATCAAAATTTAGGAATTTTATATATCATAAAATCATTAAATTAATGTATAAGAGACTTAGAAATATTCTAATCCAATTTGAATTTGTTAGGCAATATTGCTTCTTCCAGTTCAATAAGAAATACATAAAATTTCTTAGAGATCAAGCAATAGCAAACTCAGTGGGAAAGTTATATTTTTAAGAAATTAAATAAATTCTGCTCTGAGACATTTTATTATATAAAATCATGGGCAAGGGATTTTAAAATAGATTTGTCTGATAGGTAAAACAGGTATAACCTATAAAAAAGGGAAAACTCATTAAGGAGAGAAATTCAAGAAATAAATATCTTTATATCTTTCCCAGAAGTAATATTGAAAGACCCAAGTGGAAGGCTAAAATAGAATGTACAGGAAAATTAACTGGAATGGTTCAGAAAGAAAACATATAGAAAATTAGGTGCCTTAATAACAATAATTAGTTTTTAAAGTTATACTCCAAATGTACAAGTTTTCAATTTATTTTGTTCAATTTTCTTCTGCTTATTACCATTATCCTGCTGTGGATTATCTTCACATCTCTTGTTTGGGAGGCATCTGTCACATGGAACTGTGGCTGTTTTATCTTAATTATTGAATCATAGTAATCATTTCATTTTAGCAGGAGAGCTGTGAATGGTTGTATATGAAAATGCTATGTCAAGAAAGATGAACTTAAAATGAGTAGACTTGCAGTCTTATAAGTGTTGTTTTATAAACATAAGGAGTTCAACACATCCAATTCATCAGTAATTTTCTTGGCCACCACCTTTAAATGATATACAGAATCTGATCATCTCTCACCATATCCACTGCAGTCACTCAGAAGCCAGGTGCCATCTTTCCATGAATTATTGAAGTTGCCTCTGAACTGGCCTTCCTGCTTCCTCTCTTAAACCCATATAGTCTTTTCTTCATTCAGAGTGAATGTGACTTTTAAACATAAGGTCGACTATAACAGGTGGCCTCCTAGCTCAGAGAAGAAGCCAGTCTTCAGAGTTACCTGACTCCTTGTTACCTCTGTAACTGCATCCACTTCACCCTCCCTTAGGCTCACTCTGTTTCAGCCAAATTTGCTATTTTCTGCTCCTGCAGCCTACAAGACATGTTACTTCTGCAGAACCTTTGAAATGTTCTGTTTTCTTCACCTAAAATGCCTGATTTCCAGATATCCTATCATGTGCTTCTTTACCTTCTTCATGTCTTTTCTAAAATGTTAGATAATGGCTGTTACTGAAAGTTAATATTTTATTTTGTATTTAACATTTTATTGTTTTTTATTGCAAAAACAGCCAATTTTAGAATTTCAATAGATTTCACATGATCAATTTAATTCAGTTTTAAAAATTACTAAAGTAGTAAAAGAATTACTTATAAACGTAATCACTTACTTTATATTTCAATCTATTTGTGAATAAAAGGCTTCCTTCCTACATATGGAATGTATAAATAAGCGAAATTTAGAAAGTGGTCATGTAAATGCATACAAGATATCAGATCATTAATTAGTCATAAATACATAATTTTAAAAATAAAGGCCATTATTTTAAAAATGTATAATTATTATTTGAAATCAGCATAAATGATACATGCATTTAGAAATATTTTAATTATTGGACAAGTATTTACCTTGCATACATTTATTATGAATACTTCAAAATTCTAAAGACTTAAAACTATAGAAATTAGATTTTTAAGAAAAGGTTTACAGTTCATTACATCATTAATGAAAACAATAAACAATTCAACTTGAAATCAAAACTATTTTTATCTTAAAGGTTGTTATTATACATTTTAATATAGTTTTTTCATAGGTACTATCCATTAATTTGGGGGAGGGGGATAGTATATTATATAAAATTATTTAATGGTCATGAACATCCCCAAAATAATTAGTTTCAACTTTAACAATTTCTTTGGCTTCCAAGTTCAATTACTCTCCCAAAGATTTTATTTATTTCGCCATAAAAATAATAACATAGAAAACACATTTTACCAAATATTATAGTCAATGCTACCTCTAAAAGTTTTCCTACTAATCTGTAGAAAAAGTTGTCCAGTAACAAGACGCTGTCAATAAGTATTTTCAGAATTACTTTTTCTATTAATATTATACATTTTTGAGTAGTTCTCACATCTCATTTACATAGATCTGTGTCCAATGAACAGAGAAAAAATGCCTCCTATGCATATCCACAAATAATCTGAAACCCTTCACTATTTTCCCAAAGTCAAAGCCTCTTGATGAATTGCTCTGAAGTTTTGATTCAATTCATATGATATGCAAGCGCATTTACATTTCTAGTCATATTTCTTGACACATTTATTCAGTACGTATAGTTAATGTTTCTTTTGTTTATTCCAGAAAATGAGCCATTCATAATTCAACATTTTTCTAAACTTTGAATTTTAATCTCCACACTTCTTGCACTTAACCATTTTATTGTCTTAATGTACATTTGTTCCAAAGAGTTGATTAAAGTTAAATAGGTCAAATTGTTCAAGCATGTTCTTATCACAGTTTTTTTCTCTAAAGAGTTGATTAAAGTTAAATAGGTCAAATTGTTCAAGCATGTTCTTATCACAGTTTTTTTCTCTATAATTTAAGCATTTTTACTTTCAAGGGGTGCAAACAATATTTGAATTTATTTAATTACACAATACAACTCAATTTAAATTGTTTGCAAGGATGGGTGAACTCAACCCTTTTTTTCATTGGTCGAATGACTTGCTGTTTTTCAAAGAGTTTTGGTTTACTATAATCCCAACTACATATTGTTCTGACAAACTGAAATTAAGAAAATCCACATAGGAAGAATATTTTTAATTTGTTATTCACTGTGTTTTAGTTTGCTAAAAGCTGCTGGGTTGAGGTTTGAAATGGGATTTTTTAGGTTAAAAGCTCACAGTTTTCAGGCTGTGATAGTGTCCAAATCAGGGTATCATCAGGAGATCAGTTTCCCTGAGCGGCAACTGTGGAAATTAGGCACAGGCAGGGCACAGTGGCGCTGTCAGTTCATCTCTCCCCTCTTTCCCGACCTTGGTGCTTTCAGCTTCCGGCTAAAGTGTCTTCCTCTCAGCTTCTGGATCTAAAGAGCTTCTCACTAGCTTCTGGGTTCCACTCGGTCTCTGCAGTCTTCTCTCTATGGCTGCAGCTTTTTATTCCTCATTTTTAAAGGACTAAGTAAGAGGATTAATATTCACCTCAGGTCACACAATCTAACCAAAAGTCCTTAACTGAAATAATTTAATCAGAAGTTCCAACTTGCAATAGGTTTACAAGCATAGGAATAGATGAACTTTGATTTTCTGGGGTCCACAAAAGCTTCGAACTGCTACACATTATGTGTGAAAATGTAGGTATTTTTCTCATTTAAGCAATCCATAAAACTTTGAGTAAAATTATAAGTGAATTTTATAATGCAACCAGAGGCAAATGTCTATGTAATCAATTGAAACATATAGTGAAATATATTTTGAAATAAAGGATCTTTATGTTGATACCAAAATAAGAGAGAAAGCGAATGAGATTATAAAACATTGGATCTATAGTCCAACATTGTACTCCATCATTCTGGTTTATTAAAGCTAATTGATATGACCCTGGAACTCAGAGGTCAATAAATGTAGAAATCAATTAGATAAAAAATGTCTATATTCTTTAATAGTTTCTTTGCAAAATTTAATCCAAATATTCAGAACTAATTCATATGTGGTAGTTCTGGAAATATTTGTATTTTTCATGTTTTTTCTTAGTCAAATTATAAATACGTTGGAGGTCAAAGAATAATATCCGAAATAATCAAATCATTCAAACCAAGGCACATTTATTTAAATTTCTTAACATGAGGTTTAAGGCTTTTATGAACATCTGCTGCAATTTAATCCGCAGCTAAACATGTTGTGAACAATATGGGTGTGAAAACATGTCTTGCACTCAGTGAACTCTGGATCATTCAGAAGGAACACCCATGATGTTGGTACATATATATTCTGGTTTGAGTGAGCATAGCTTCCGGTTGGTAAATGAATGCACTCAACACTTAAAATTTGTTAACTGTAAATCCAACAATAAAAAAATAAAGTCAATGTTACAGCAATAATTTATGGGGGTTTCACGTTTTATTCATTGTCTAAATATGGTTACATCATGTTAATTGATCATAATAAAGGATGACTAAGATGTTTGTGTTTGGTCATGGGGGAAGTATGATGGTGTGTAATACTTAATCTTCTCAGTTAGTGATACTGTAAATCACATATCTGTGCCCCAAATCAAGGCACCTCCAGCAATAAAGCAGGAAATGAGCATAGATTCCTTCTTCACTTTCATTTCCACCTCCCTCCAACTTCTGAATCCTTACCTACCTGTCCACTTCCCCTTTTATTTTTCCCAAAATAAAAGAAAATGTGCTTCAGATAATATATTTAGTTCATAATAGGGTAGTCATACAGTATTTATTCTTTTGTGCCAGACTTGCTTCACTCAACATAATGTCCTCCAGGTTCATCCATGTTGTCATATGCTTCACGGCTTCATTTCTTCTTACCACTGCATAATATTCCATTGTGTGTATACCCTACAATTTGTTTATCCATTCCTCAGTTAATGAAACCGGGATTCTTTCCAACTTTTGGCTACCATGAATACCTGGATATATACCTAGGAATAATATTGCCCAGTCCCATGGCAAGTTTATATTCAACTTCTTTAGGAACTGCCAAACACTCTTCCACTTATGTGAAATATGAATATGTGTAAAATTGCATATATAAGACTGTTTTTCTTTGAAGTTGAGCAAATGTAAGGTGATACTACAAAATGTTAATATCAGACAAAAAAACAAACACTATACTAAATGAAAGAGACCAGACACATAGTACTACATATTGTAAGATCCCATTTATATAAAATGTAAACATAAATAACTATATAAAGATGAAATTAGATTTTGCCTGTGTGGGTGTTGGTGCACAACCTTCTCATTTTCTATTGCCTGTAAACCTATCTTCCTGATTCTAGCTCTGTGAGTCTGCTCAGTTTGCTTAATTTATATCAATGAGGTCATGTAATATTTGTCCTTCATTGCCTGGCTTGCTTCACTCAATGTAAGGTCCTCAAGGTTTATCCATGTTGTCCCATGTGTTAGTACTGTATTCCTTCTTATAGCTGAGTAATATTACAAGTACATACCACATTTTGTTTATCCATTTATCAGTTGGGAGGAAGTTCACCTGGGAATGCATATAAGGCATATAAATGTGTTCAAATATTCATGGGGCATTGCCATAGTGGGTGGAAATTCACACAATACCCAAAACTATCAAATTCCAATCCAGGGAAGCTCTGCCATATTCTCTAATGAAACAACAAGAATATCCTAAGTATAGGAACAATGACTTGTGAAGGAGAATGGTCCACTGAAGGACCCTTGATATTGATGATTTATAAGTCTTTGCTCTTGAAATTAAAACTTTGCCTAGTGACGTAGGGTGCATAAAAGTTACCTCCTGAGAGCCTCCTTGTTACTAAAATGTGCTCCCTCTCTAGGCTCAACTCAGCATAAACAAGCAATAATTTCCCCCAAGTGTGGGACATGACTTCTAGGGATGAGTCTCCCCAGCACCGAACGATTGCTACCAAGTACCAACAAGCAATGCACCTGGAAAAAAATACCTTGACCAAAAGAGTTTGTGCAGCTAAGATGATTCAAAGTGAGTCAGAGGTCATCTCAGAGGTAGTGTTTATGCACATCTCAACAGCCAAAGTATATATGACCCTAAATAACAAAGCTCTTCAGGGATATGGAGACATCCAGATGCTATTATCAGGGCAGACAACTCAGGAATTTGGCTTATTGCCAGGTCCTAATCTGGTATTTATGCTCCCCAGTGTGACTGAGTTAGACTCAGCATGACTCTGAATGGTTCCCCTATGCATGACTCTTCTGTCCTATTTGAACCTCTAATTAATACCAGAATTGGTAGGTGTACATCCAAGAGACTTAAAGCTTTGGGCTATTTGTCAGTTGAGCCTTGAATCTCAACATAGTTGTAACACCTACTCTCTAGTTCAACGAATTAACCCAGGACAACTAATGGGGAGGGGATAATGGACGAACAACATACCAAGGAACTGAGAGTGCCTACAACTACAAGGAAGAGTCACATCTATCAGATATTTGGGAACGAAGCCCCCCTCAATTAATGGTAGAATGGGCATCACCATCCCAGAGTCCTCAGGATTGGGAAATGCACTATAGACTAAAATAAACTTACTAGTATTCTACTATAGACTACTTGTGATTCTAGGAATGGAAGAAATACCATTGCTGTGGAGGCAATGACCCATGGATGTTCTGGGATTAGAGGGAGGGAAAAACAGGTGTAATAGGGAGGTATTTTCAGGACATGGGAATCATCTGAATGACATTGCAATGACACATACAGGCCATTATATATCCTGTCATAACCTACAGAATTGAGTGGGAGAAAGTGTAAACTACAATGTAAATTATAACCCATGCTTACTGGCAATGCTCAAAATGTGTTTATCAATTGCAATGAATGTACCACACTGATGAAAGATGTTGCTAATGTGGGAAAATATGGGAGGTGTGGGGAGTGGGGCTTATGGGAATCCCCTATATATTCTCTGTAACATTTATGTAATCAAAGTATCTTTGAAAAACTAAAAAAAGTGGGGAAAAAAGATGAAATTAGATTAGTGGTTACGTAGGGCTGAGGCAGGAATACTAAGGCATGTGAAGTCCCTTCTGGCATAATGAAATTGATCTAAAAGTTTTGAGATGATGAATGTACAACATTGTGTTTATACCAAAAGCCATTGATTGTACACTTGGATAGATCATATGGTATGCAAATGTATCTCAAACTGCATAATAAATAAATAAATAAATAATTGTGTAAAAATAGCCAGAAATAGCAGCTATGTATAGAAGGGGGAAAGAGAGATCGAGAGGTGAGGAATTTCCTTGTTTGTTGTCTCTTTTTAAAATTATTATTATTTAAATAATGAAAATGCTGTAACAATGACTGAAGTGATAAACACACAACTATGTGATTATACCAAATACCACTGATTGCACATTTTGGATAAACTGTGTGCTTTATTAAGATGCATCAATAAAATTGATTGGTTTAAAAATAAGAATATATGCTTACAATTTGATAGGAAGTAATAACAATAATAGCAAACACTTTCAGAATACTTATTATATGCTGTACTCACTCTAAGGCATTACGTGAATTAACTCCTTCAATCTTCACAATAACCCTAAGACAGAGGTATTATTATTTTCTCCATTTTTATAGATAAGGAAAACGAAGCATAGAAATGTTAAGTAACTCACCTAAAGTCACACCACATGGAGTAGGTGGAAAGACCATTTGAACCCCAGGCCATCTGACACCATAGTGCATGTTCTTAATCACTGAAACAGTGCATCACCCTGGGATCTTGTTGAAATGTACATACTAATTGAATAGGTCTGGGCTGAAAGCTAAAATTGTGGATTTAAAAATTAAGGTCCCATGTGTTGCTGCTGTTTCTCTGCAGACCAGGTGTTGATCAGCAAGATTTACACTATGCTCTCTCTTGTAGGCTAGGTGGGAACAGAATAAACCTGGAGTTAGTAAAGGCCCCTTTTTGACATGCATGCTTTCCCTGCCACCAAGCTTTCCACATTGAACACAGGCCAAAGTTCTGAGGTGTTTGGTCCTCCAAAGCTTTAAGCAAGGTATCTCTGTCTTCACTGCACCTGCTGTGCCAGCCCTTGTCCTATATTTAGTTCTCATTATATTTTAGAATCTTATTAATCCTCTTAATACGAACAAAGACCTGATCCATATTTATGTAAATTTACAGTAAGACTGGACCTTTGGAAGATGAATATGATGTTATTAAGAAAAAATTCTACATCACCTGTGGGATTATATGAAATGCCCTATATTTTGTCTCTTCTGTAAACTGTTTTAAAGAATTCATGATTTTCTCTAAAGCAAACTTTTACACTCTTCCTCTAAGTACAGAATTAGTTTACTAGAAATCTCTTTTTTCTAGAAAATATGGATATTTTGAATAATTTGGGGAATACATGTTAATGATTGAAATAATTATTATTCAACACTTTAATAGATATATGAATCATAAGAAGAATTATTTGACTGAAATATTTATATCTTTTTTAATATATTGCAACAATTTAGAGGTGGTGATTTTTAGCCTTGTCTTACCAAGTCATTTAACTTCTCAGTCTTTATACTGATTCCAGGGTATCTTTCAAAATTCTTTACAATTTTGCTAAAACTTTACATATAGACATTTGCTATTTTGGCAGGTAATAAACATCTCTTGAATTTATTTTGCTTTATATTTGGTAACCTTGACTAGCTTTGACACCTGTTTTTCTCCCTGATGCATTAGCATTTTTACATTTAAGTTGTTTTTGCATAATGCATATGCATAATCATGCTACCAGTGTTCTGGTTCTAAAGCAACAGGTAGAAAAATAAACAGATACCATTAAAAGAATCTGTGAGGGAAAATAATGAATTATTTGAAATAAATACAGGTAGTATAATTTGAAAAGGCAAGCTAGGTTATAATTTAAATGAATAATTACTGAGTGTTTCCTGATTATGGTCAATATTCAATTGCTTAAGACTAATCAAATGGTTCTAAGTATGCCATTGTCCATACATTTTTAAAAATATTTTATTGTCTTTTTTTTTTAAAGGTAGATAGATCACACAAAATGTTATATTAAAAATTATGAGGTTCTCATTTACCCTACTTCCCACCCCACCCCCACACTCCTCCCACATCAACAACCTCTTTCATCATTGTGGCACATTCATTGCATTTGATGATTACATTTTGGAGCACTGCTGCTCTACATGGACTATAGTTCACATTGTAATTTGCACTCTCCCCCAGTCCATTCAGTGGGTCCATACATTTTTATCTCTCCCATGAGAAGAAATAGTCCCTTTCCTTAAGGATCCTTTACCCATAATATAAGATGTACCTATATTAATTAAATCTTTTGATGTCATGGTTTAAGTCATTGACTTAGATTTTTTGTTTCAGTTGATTTTGAAATTATTTTCAAACTGACTATAGAAGTCATTCAAAACAGATAAATTAAAGCCACTTAGAAAGTTTTAAAAATTATATAAGAAAAAGACAAAAAGATATAAAATAATTCTCAAGTTTAATAAGCATATAAGCAACTGCCATGGTGAAGAGCTGTTAGGTTAGGTTAAAGGGCTAGAAGTCTCTTAGCTGCCAAAGCATCTGCAGTTAGGCTTTCCCTGGAAAGACAGCCAAACTGTTAGCTCTGGCAGTCTGTTTCCGGAGTCCACAAGAGTGGAGCTCCATAGCACCAAGAGGATTGAATATATACTGATGAGCCTGAACCACACAACATCACACAGAGAGAGAGAGAGTAACTCAGTTCCCTCCAGTGAGAAAGTTATGGCCATTTAAGAGTGTGAAAGCAAATGTTAGGATTTTTAAATTGAAAATAGATGTAAAAAAAGACGGTAACTTTGGGGTGAGGTTTGTGATTAAATTCAAGACAACAGAAGAGCAGCAAAGTTACAGCCTGAAAAGACATTATTTTAGAGACAGGAAATCAGTCCATGGTTTAATAAAATACCAAGAAATTCAAGAAAACATAGTTTTAAAACATACATTCAGCCATTGGTAATAAGGAACCAGACCATTGTAGATTCTAAAAGTAACTTTAAGAATCTCTCTACATTGTGGGTAGGAATTATTTTGTGAGTAAAAGAATAAAAAAGGTTGTTTAGAGTATAAATAACTAGGACTTTTTGAAAATGCTTATGTCATAAACCAGCAGAAGTTTCAGAGCTTCCATTTGTAAAGTTTGTGCATCTGAAATTTATCACATCCAACAGAAAGCCTCCTCAAGTGTACTTTTCCAAAAATAATGCCCAGAAATATTGTTCTTATTATTCTTCAGTGTTGAGTATAAACCCCAGTAAAACATGTTTACTGCTTTCAAACCTTTCCTATGATAGCATAACTATATACAACTTTTATTTATAAAAGGAAAGCTTAAGCTTTTAATGTCTGGAATGAGTTTTTTCATAAGAAAAAGGTCTCAAAATGAAAGAAATAAAATGATGTGTTAATATGACATGAAAATTAGAATTTGAAATGTATATATTATTGGAATAAAAGCTTCTCATTTTCTTATATTCACAAATCGCCTGGAATTATTATATGCAAAAAAAACCCAGATCCATGGAATTACTATACATTCTACTTCCATGTTACAACATATACCCTTGTTTTCTTTTGCTTTGGCAATATAATGTATTGGTACATACAACTATAATTCTGGTCTTGCCAATGACATTCAAAGTGACAGCGTATGCTTGAAGATGTCCAAACTACAAATATTTTCATTTTTTAGTTCATTATGACAGCAATTTTTTGAGTCATGGAGACTGGGGATACAGATAAGTTTAGTTATTTATGCAAAGTCAGTGACAGATATTAATTCCTAATCTTCATTCCAGAATACCTCATTTTCAGTATTACTGCATTGAAGGTATGAAAAGAAAACCACACACATGCACAACCATTTATTCTAGAGTCCACTTTTCATCCATGGTAAAATGAAAACTCCCTATATACTATGAGTCCAAGGAGACATTGAAATGGGAATTTTCCTGTGGTATTTCAGAAATGATGACAGAAAGGTGTTTCCCAAACCAAGAAGAAAGTTGGTAAGAGGAAATTAAGAGTTCCCTCCCACTTTCTTATTCCACACATTTTCTCTCCACTCTGAATACATTATAAGAGCACATGTAGGTATCATTTAATAGTACTTAACTTCTATTCAGGTTGTAAAAAAAAAATAAGTCGTACTTGCTTCTATTTTATAGGAAGGGGGATTATAAAATAGTTTTTTATTTAGCCAAAAATTATAGTAAATCATAAGATATTATATCAAACTGCCCTTCATTTAGTTTACCGATATCATCACCAATGTTCAAAGTAACTAAAATAACAAATTTGTATATATATATGAATATATGCTGTAATATAATGTTATATAAATATAGGTGTTAAGTTAAATATTTATGTATATTTATCACACACATGTGGTTTTCAATTATTAGGTAAAGTGCCCTTTGACCACGATTTCAATAAGATATCTTATGCAAATCCATAAAAGTTGTGGAATTATAAACAAAATAAATAATATGAGAAAATTCCTGTAACTTCTTGAAGAAGAGATTTCTTTTTTTAGGGAGCATGCCATTCCTATACCTTTATATATCAGCTATGATTTACAAAATTATTAATCATAAAAGCCAAGCTATATTTAATTTTTCATCTATGCCAGACACTGTGTTGGTGTTTTCCATGGTTTAACTTAAATAATGCTTTAAAATAATTTATGTGGTAGTTAAACTATTATCACGTAAGGATGAAGAAACTGAGATGACAAGTCAAGTCATTCGCCAAGGTTACACAGTTAATAGCTGGTAGTGCCAATAATACAATCCAGGTCTGTCCACCTAAAATCCAAGTTATTAATCATACTTTTATTCTTACAATATAGCTCATAAGATATTATATAAGTACTTATTTTTGCTTTTATTGAGTATTCTTTCAGAGAGGACACTCAAGTCAACGTTCTTCCCACATTTTTATGACTCAATCCTGAATTATCAGTTTAGGGTTAACTATAGTATATGTGAGAATGACATGGGTTTATTACCTATCCAAAATACATTAGCCTCTTCTTGATTATTAATATCACATGGTTCCATTAAGGATAGCAATATTCCTAGCCCAAAGAGTTACATTTCCCAGCCTTCCTTGTTGGTAGTGCTAGTCAAGTGAAACAATTCAAGTAATGAGATGTAAGCACTAGTAATTAGATGGACTTCTGGTATGACTCCTTAAAAGCAAATGATTAATATTGCACACACATTTTTTATTTTTTCCCTTTTTTTTCATTTAGCTTGAATCAAAGATATGTTGCCAGATCTTTGGAAGCCTTCTAGATACAATGAGGATGAAGGTCTGCACACAAGGATGACAGAGTTTAAGGTGTGTGTATCTTGACCTTTGTATTTCGTTTTTTAAAGTAAGAAATAATCAACCTCTATTCCAACACATTTGAAACCACTGATTCTAGGTGTGTCTCAACAGCAGCTGTTTGAATTCCTACTTAATATGGTTTATGAAGTTAAAACCCATAGGAAAAACTAAATTTGTCTTAGGTTAATCTCATTCAAATTATTTAATTCTATAGGCACTTAGAAAGAAATTGAAATACGTAGCAAAGGTGTTGCTTATGTTATTAAGGAAAGCATTTTTCCCTATGGCTGAAGACTCATGTCATATGATCTCAAAATTAAATAATAAAGAAATTGGTTTTACAAAAAGAGTATGTAATGTGAAAAAATAAACTATTCTAATCACATAAACATTTCAATTTAAATTAGCTATTTGATCTGATTCCAATCTAAATTTTATATTTGGTTTTCATTTGAAATTCTAATGTAAAATTTATGTTTACTTTTCAATTTAAATTGCATGACACTAGAATAGAGGATATATTTTTAGAGAAAATGTTTAAGCACCCTCAAATCATATCCAATGAAACAAATCTATAGTAAAAATTGAGACTATGAAAAGAAGAAAGGAAGGGGAGGAAGAACAAAAGAAAGGATAGTTATATACTAGTTCACTGTAGGAAAAGTAAGACACATTTCTTTCTATAGCAAGGATAAAACCAGGACAATGAATTGCTTAATTTTAATTCTATTAGTATATTTTATAATAGAATATAATTTGTAAAATGAGGCTGACCTACTTCAATCATTAATATTTTTCTAAAAAGTATTCTGTTGTAGAGAAAAGATCCAAGGTACGCTTTTGTGTATTGAAATGAATTCTGAAAAGGATACATGTGCTTTTACATTTGTTTTCTTTAGGATGAAAATCATGAAAAGAAAAAAATAGTTTTAGAAACAGTAGGGAAAATGTCAATTGAAACATTATTTCTAAAGAACAAAATTTCTAAATCTGTTTTTCTTATATAGGGTAATAAATAAATGCAGTGATGATTCTGTAATATGTATGTGTGACTGGGCTGAGGGTTTGGGAGGTACGGAGAAAATAGGGAAATTTTTAATAAAATAGAATGATTGGAGAAGTGAATATCAACTTTCTTTAAGAAGTGTGCATGTCAATAGAAGAGTATATCACACTATTCAGGGACTCTGTTCTGGTTTTCCTGGTGGTCTGATGGTCTTGTCCCCTTATTACCATCACAGAATTAGATGTTTATCACTCAGAATGTAGCCCCCTATGGGTATCCAATTACTTTCTTTGCTTGCAGCCAGCTGCTGGGAGATGGGAATTGATTGACAGATGGACTCTGGGGTATAATCCTCTAGTCCCAGTGAAGTGCCTCCAGATTGCAAATCTCAATGTTGAAACTTGTTCCATGATTCTTCCAAAGACACCCTGGAGATTACTAATTGAACCCCAAAGGACTGAGCTTAATTCATTTTTAACCATTGATGGTTCCGAGCTGGAGAAGCCTCCTTAGGCCCAGAAACAGTTTGGAGGTGAAAGAAGAAATAGGAATCAAATCGGGAGATATAGGCTTCTACTTCATCTGCATAACTGTCTTCCTAGGTACCCTGGACCATCTTCATGCTTTTGATAGTGGGTGGTGTCTTCCTGGAGTGTCCTTTCTCCCATCATACTTCACGTCTCTGTAGACTTCTGTACCTCCTTTGAAGTCATGTCTTAACGCTTTTCAAGATATGTCCCCTAAGAAGGTTTTTCTAGGTTTCCACATCATCTCTGAGTTTTAGATTGTATTGTTGGGCTCTCCTCTTGGCACTTAAAGTCAGTTTTTTATAGGTGCTTTTGTATGCATTTGTGGTTGTTTAATGATGGCAAGAGTGAATTTTAATCTATTATAGCTTTTATTGGTTCCTATTGGGCTCTCAGTAAAAATTTTTGTATGAATGAATATACCTTGGCCCAAGTTACCAAATCTTCTATGCCTACTTCCTCCTAAACAAAATGGGAATAATAGATTCTACCCCAGGAAAATCATTACTGGCATAATCAAACATGAAGGTATCTTGGAAAGCATATAGCTTTAGAACCTTATATAAATATCAATCAGTAATAAAAAAACAATGCATTTGGGATCATGCATAATATCTTTTAACATGTCTGTGAACTTTTGTAAACTTAATGGAATGAAGGCAGAAGAGTGGTCATAGAGATTAGCTGTCTTGTTGATCTGTATATAACTTTTATTGAGAGCTGTAGAAATTCCTCCTGGGTCTCATTCACTGTGCTTCAGATGTCTAGAAAAACAAAGATATGCCAGGCTCATGGGAGCATGCACATGCATTTCCCAGTCCAGTTTCTTTATGGCTCTGGGAAACAGCTCTGAGAGTGAAATTAACATATGCCCAATTTGCTGAATGCCCAGAGGTTCCTGAATCATGCTGATACATCTTTATCTACTCATTAGGATTATGCCTGAAATTTAGTTTCTTGAGTTTATGCCTATTATTCTTGAAGGATTATAGATAAACAGTTCATTCACATTATGCTTCACTTCCTCCTTCTATGAAATGGATTAATTACCACTAAATTAAAAAATATGTTTGGTAAATATGTCAATCCTCATCCAATTATATGTAATGTATTCTCAGTAGATGGTTAGTGTGGAATGATCTTCTAATCATATATGCTAGCAAGGATTGTAAAGATTATTCTTATAACTGGGCAACAGTTAAAATAGTGTGTGTGTACGTTTGTATGTGTGTATGTGTTTTGTTTTATTGTTTTTATATATTAATAAGGTGTCTTTCAGGAAAAGTCAAACTATATATGTCCTCCTAGCTTTGAAATAAGCTTGTTTAACAGCCACCCCACACACACACACACTTAAGAGATGTGATCTGAATAAATTAAATATTGTCTTTCATTGCCTATTTCCATTAAAATATATTTATTGCAGAGAGTTTTACCTTACCCTTAGATAAAAACTTGGGCAGGTCTTTATTCATGTTTTTACTAGAAAGGAGCTTTTAGATGACTTAATTCAGAGATTAGACTGTCCAGCCACATGTAATCAGAACTCTGAACCTGATATGCCATCATTTATCCTCTAAACACCACCAACCAACTCTGCAAGTGCTTTGCATTGAAAGAGGCAGCATTTTTCCTTCAACTCTTTTTCCCCACACAATTATTTCACCTTTTCCACCAGCTTGCTAAAAGTAGAATCAGTCCCTGCCAAGATCAGACTCACAGTAGAAGAGATTTGGGGAAAAGTACAAGTTCCACTTGTCAGTAAATGCAATTTATTCTGTTTGGGGGAGGATTACGTGGGTGGAAAGAGGATTCAATGCAATTTTTCTTCTCTTATGGTGCTTTCTTTCTTTTTTAGTTTTATTTTTTTTCTCTCTTTTTTAAATATTACATTAAAAAAAAAGATATAGGAGGTCCCCATAACCTCACATCCCTTCATCATACTTCTCCCACATCAACAACCTCTTTCATCCTTGTGGCACGTTCATCGCATTTGTCGAATACATTTTGGAACACTGCTGCACCACAGGGATAATGGTCTACATTGTAGATTACACTCTCCCCCAGTCCACCTAGAGGGCCATGGCAGGACATACAGTGTCCAGGACCTGTCCCTGAGTACCACCCAGGACAACACCAAGCCCTGAAAATGCCCCCACATCACATCTCCTCCTTCCTCTCCCTACCCTCAGCAGCTACCGTGGCCACTTTCTCCACAACATTGCTACAATTTCTTCCATTACTAATCACAAAAATTCCATAGTAGAGTATCAGTAAATTCACTCTAATCCATACTCTACTCCTCCATTCTGTGGTGCTTTCTTAGAGACAACAGAGGTTTAGCTGGTGGGGACCACACAGTTAATAGTTCTCTGCTGGCTTACCCCCAACTCTTCAGTGACAGCTCCATACTATTACAGTACCATCCTCTCTCTGTCTCTCTGTCTCTCTACACACACACACACACACACACACACACACACACATATATACACTATTTTTTGAAAAGATACTAAAATTATGCAAAATGTTGCACAAAAAATATAAGGGATTCCCATATGACCCACTCCCTACATCTCCCATCCTTCACCACATTAAACATCTTTGATCAGTGTGGTACATTCATTGCAATTGATAAACACATTTGGAGCATTGCCACTAAGCATGGGTTATAGTTTCCATTATAGTTTACACTCTTTCCAACTCAATTCTGTAGGTTATGGTAGGATATACAATGACCTGTATCTGTCATTGCAATGTCCTTCTTTAAGCTGGTCCTATTGAGACTTTTGTATCATGGTAATGTTTTATATAATTTAAAACTAATTAAAGGAAAAGGGGATATCTTCTGGGCCATTGTGTAGTAGGCATGGGGATGGAATCTTACTGCTCAGGTAAAGAAGGAAAAAAATAAGTTACGTTTATTGTGACGTTGGCATATTGAAAGTTGCAAAAGGAGAAGAAGGAGAGGTGTGATTTTGAGGAGCATCATTTGGCCAAGGGTGTTTTGGGAACCTGAGTGCACAGGCTTAGAAGCATCAGCAAGGCTAGCAACATCTTTCAAATCTTCTAAGGCAGATTAGGAGGTTTAGTCAATAGTGGGTACACAGGGAATGTCTCCATGGAGGTAGGATTTAAAGGCCTAAGGAAAGGCAAATTCTAGAAATCAAATTGTAACACAGATCTGAGAATGTCATTTTCAGGACATTGCTGATACAGAGAAACACAGAGAAAATAGAAGATAATTGAGAGCGTGGGACATGTAGAGACATGAAGTTTGTGTAGAGAGTTGGCTATTACGAATGTGAGCATCATGCCAAAATTGAGATTGTCTCAAGGCAAAGTTCACATTCAGTTTAACTCTGAGGTTACAAACCAGGGATGATAATCAAGAATGAAAAAGAAAATTGTTATAAACAGCTATAGTAATAGTTATAGTTATATATCTATCTTATGTATACATATCTTAACTTAAACTTTCTACCGTATGTGTGTGTTTTCTTTTGTCTATATGAATATGTAGTATGGAAACTAGGAAAGAAGAAAATGCTGAGACTATGCTTAGCAGATAAATTTCAAAATTCTGTAACTGCGCAGTTGTATCTAAGATTGGAATCTCAAAGCAGGTGGTTTGAATAGGTGATGGATTTCTGTATCCTTAGATTTTGGAAGCCTATTAACACCTTAATATAAGCTAGCTCTAAAATAGTTCAAACATGATGGACTATGAAGAACACAGGCTAGCAAACCTTAAACATATAGCCTTTTTCCTTTGTAATTTTCTAACATAACCGCATGCTAGCAAATCTTAAGCATGTGACATAATTCACAAGTAATAGTTTATATTAATCATTTATGGCTAATTACAGTGGGGCAGAAGGAGTTAGAACAGCTGGCCTATCATCCTTTCTTCCTTATCACCAGGAAAATTCTCTGGAGATAAAAAAACAGTCTAATATCTTTTTAATCATCCTAAGTATACCTCCTGTTAGGTGGACTAATGATATTGGTGAGGAGAAGAGTCTTTATTTATGGAAGACTATTAACAGTATATCTTTGGCTTAGGATCACACATGGTATAATAAATATGGTTAGAATCTATAAGTTCATAAAGCATAGCTCTTGGAGAATGTGTAGTAGCTATATAATCTTTGGGGAATAAAGTGGTAATGTTTCAAAAATTAAATATGCCACACTGTATTAGATGACTAACAAACCTCCTTAGGGATATCATCTTTTAACCCGGGTCAGAAGACAATGTCTTTTATGGGACAGAAGGACCTGAGGTGCCACATAAGGAGTCTCAGACCTTTTCTTGTTTCATCTGTGTCTCTTGAAAAAAGCTTCATTCTGGGTATAGTCTTTGATGTATGGTAATCTGATTTGACAATCTGATATATTCTTTACTCTTAGATTGGTACTATGAGCAGGATTGTCTTTCAAGCTTATGATTCAAAATCTTTTAGTAACAAAAATGAGGTGATGGACAAATACGGTGAAAATAAAGTACTGGATGGTTGCTACTCTTAGTTATAAAGTAGTGAAAGATAGGAGACAAATTATTGGTGATAAGTCATCTGATTGGAATACTATTGGAGCAAATTGACATTGACTGGGGTAAACTGGCAAGGTGAATTGAAAGAGTGCTAGGTCAAAGAAAATGTGGCAAAATTTTACACACGTTTGATGTTATTAGCAGATCAATTAATATCTTGTCAACTATCCAATATAAATATGAACTACAAATAGATATAACATTTTCAATCATAATAATAAAGTCATCTTTAAAAAAGTAAAACTTTGGAGTTTGCGTTTCTGTGTGATGGAGCTGGACTCAGATGTGATCTTTGTCCACAAGTCTCTCCTGTTACTTTTACTGGAACTATAGTTGGTGCTGGGGTTTAATGTATACCCAGGGGACCTGAATCCCTGGTCTGACCATGTGATAGCCAGGCCCTGAGCCTCAACAGACTTGCAACTCCTACACTCTGGTTTATTGGACTTACCCCACTCAGCTAACATGGAGATGAAGAAGGTCAACCACCACACCAGGGAGCCAAGAGTGCCTACAACTGAAAGCAGGAGAATGGCATCCAGCATCCATGTGGAATCTAAGCCCCTCTTGATATAGATGTGGAGTGGACACAACCATTCTAAGGTCCACAGGATGGAGAAATAGCATATGGATTAGAGTGGACTTATTGATATTCTATTCTGGAACTATTGTGATTAGTAATCGAAGAAAATGTGGCATTGGTGTGGAGAAAGTGGCCATGGTGGCTGCTGGGGGTAGGGAGTGGGAGGAAGATATATGATGTGGGGCATTTTCGGGACTTGGAGTTGTCCTGGGTAGTGCTGCAGGGACAGTTACTAGACATTGTATGTCCTCCAATGGCCTACTGGGTGGACTGTGGGAGAGTGTGGGCTATGATGTGGACCACTGACCATGAGGCGCAGTGGTGCTCAGGGATGTATTCACCAAATAATGAATGTCTCATGATGATGTAGGAGGTTGTTGTTATCGGGGAGGAGTGGGGGGAAGGGAGCATATGGGGACCTCGTATTTTTTTAATGTAACATTAAAAAATAAAGACAAAAAATTGTAAAAAATAAAAAAGTAAAAAAAAAAACAGGAGAAATTCTCTTTGATAATATAATTTATCCAACCAAATAGATTAAAATATCATTTCAATATATAATCAATATAAAAATCATTTATAATATATTTTATATATTTTGTATGAATATATCCCAATCAAAGATGCTTATTCCACTTATGGTATATCATTATTTGTTCTAGCTGTTTTTCAAGTACTCAACAGAACACATGGCCAGTGGTAAACGTCTTATATTTAGTAGGCCTAAACTTGTAAACAACAAAAAGGAGATGGGAATAGGAGAAAAATCTGTTCCGCCAGTACTTTCTGTCACTGGAAGTTACCTTATGCTTCCTTTACTACCTAGAAGGGTCTTATTAGCAGTTGGAATGCTATTTTCTCTTAGATTGGCACTATGAGCAGGATTGTCTTTCAATATTTTGATTCAAAATCTTTTAGTAAAAAAAAAAATGAGATGATGGACAAATATGGTGAAAATAAAGTACTGAATGGCTGCTACTCTTACTTAGTATAAAGTAGTGAAAGATTTGAGGCAAATTTTTTGGTGATAAGTCATATGACTGGAATATTTATAGGTTTAGGTAAGCCTAGTCTGCCGTTTTGATGGCTTGAAAGACATAACTAATGCAATACCATTGATGCAATGACACACAGATACAACTATGTGTAGTGGGGTACAGCACCCTAGTCTTGTACACTTTGTATAATCTTATGCTTGGGAAGACAATGTCTATAAACAACTATACAATGATTGAGGGATATGATAACATCCACAAACCAACTAAAATACCAATTTACTAAAGGCTGGCCACTTTTCAACATCTTGGTCACTGGAAAGGTATGGTGCATGGGAAAATGTCATTAATATTGGCAAGAATAGCCCTGTGATTTTAACTATATGGTATGTCAAACATCAGTCATTCTGTATCATTTATGTGGTGTGGCAAAGGGTTTGTAAGTTCACTGGTAGAATCAAATAAAACATGACATGTCAATGATGATCCTTAGAATGGGAACATATTTTTGGAAGAATATTTGAAGCCCCAATTGACAAAATATCTATGGAAATGGATCAGCTGGGAAAGTAAACTTAGTTGTAGAAAAAATATACATGAAGTTAAATGCTCCCATTGCAACACATATAAACAACTTCGAATAACTGTGCATGATGGAAGAAAGAGTGAACTGGTCAAAGAATATTAAGTCACCCAGGGTGTTTTGGGGTGTAAATGAATAGGGTCATATAATTAACAATTAATAGAATTCCTATCACCATTGGATGGTCCAAATCCTGGTGGTCATCTGGAAATTAGTAGGCATATTCTTGAGGATAGGCTATTGTAAAAATGTGTTAAGATACCTGAAAAGAGCATCTGATAAGTAGATGTTGACCAAGGGGACACTTGAGGAAAGAAAAAAGGCAGAAGACCTGACATAATCTAGTAAACAAGATAATTGAACTTCCTAGTAAGTGTATTAGTGATATTAGTCATTATACAATGGTCTTAAAACTATGACCCTGGATTTGGATGGTTTAGGTAAATAAATATCCTATCTGTGGATTTATGCAGAATGTCACATAAACTATACAACTCTCTGGGATATAAAATGGAAATATTTCATAACTTAAACTCTCCTCACTGTGGGTTGTAACCTATGCATCTCTCATAGAAAGCTCTTCTATTGTTCTGGGGCAGAAAGTATATGAGTGAATTGGAAAGCAAGAGCCCAGGAAGCCATGTGAAGCCAACTCTACCTACTTTGCTTGGACTCCCAGTAGCTTATATCCTTAAAATTATTAGTAAATTTGAATACTTTCTGGATCTACATTGCTTGAGGATCTGGAAACATTGATTTGCTGAAAAATTATATTTTAAGAAGAAATTGGTATTTGGATTATAACAGCAGGTATTTCATAATGAATTTTGAATTTTTTTCTTTTTTCTTTGGCACTTGTGTTGCTATGTTGTTTTGCTTCTTCTTGCCCATAAGAGGACAGAATGAAAAAGTTGGAGCTGGAGTAACCCAATAATGAAGGAGCTAAGTTTTAGAGAAGATGGTAAAAGCTGTTCAGTGATAGAAGTAGACTCCAAACAGGCACATGAATGAAAAGTCATATATATATATGATATATATATATATGACAATTAATTTCATTGTGGAATCATTAGGTTCAATTGAAAATGTGAGGGGTTCCCACTATTAAAGTTTGTGCTCTAGGGACAGAGTGAAGCACTTTATATGGCTTGCTTCATGCTGTTATATATTCAAATTTCTATTACCCTATATAGTGAGCTTGGGTAGGCATGTGGTTTGGCATAAAAAAGATAAGATCTAGAAGAAGATTAAATTTTCTTTCTATGACTTGTGTAGTCTTGGAGTAAACTTAATTATTTCCATCTCATGTTTCATTTCAGAGACTTTGGGACTAAAACATATATGCCACTGTTCTAGGTGAAGATACATATTAGATCAGTGAGAAGAAAGAGAAAAAGCATCTCAGGGAGGTATGGCTGAGACCTTTCTGAAACTATACCCTGTTAACTCCTTCTTCACAGATATATACCTGGTTGAAATCAGGCTGAATTGTAAGTCCTGTATGTTGAATATAAGTGGGGAATCTTTGGCTTCTAGAGACAGTGCAAGCTTCTTTTTCCTTCCATCCTTGGGCCTTTCCAAAGATAGATTAGCTCAAGAGTGAATGGTAATTATTGGACCATGGTTTCCATGGAAATCAAATGTTCTGTCTGTCTGTCTTTGGTTTATCTCAGTACCTTCCATTTGGCCAATATATAAGAAGATTTCAGGTTGATCTGTACTGTTTGAGAACAGACCCTATCCTTGAGAAGGTGTGGGACATAGATTTGACCTGTTCTATAATACATGCTTTCCTTTCTCTTGATGTATTTTTCCTTGGGATTAGCTTTCTTTTGGTGTGTCAATCTAAAGTACAGTTTCAGGACAACCAGAGAGATTACCCAATTTATTTATATCCCAAGCTTAAGGCATGCCAATTTCTGCCTCTTATGGTCAGTGGCTGCTCTGGGTTCACCTTATTTTAAAACCAGGGAGATTTTTGTCTTGTATACCCTTTTTGCATATCTCTTTTGCAAATCTGTGGCAAGTGGCAAGAGGCTAGGGATTTTGTTTTTCAGGATTTTAATTCCCAGTCACATGCTATTACATTGCCACATAGGATTCCACCCATTCAATTTGGCTGGACAGCACAGGGTGAATAACTGTAGCACCTCTCCTATATTTTTGCAAATATTGAATCATTTCATGAATATTTGGAAAAGTCAGAGTGCATGCTCCCTGTGTATTACTTCCTCTTCTTAGTGGCAAAAAGGATTAATCAACCTACTTAACACCTGTTTGGAATGAAGCCAATATCACTGATTTAAGAGTTCAGCATGTGCAGATGCTGCTAGAGGTCTCTCTCGGATCAATTATGGAAGTCATGCCTTTAAAAAAAGACATTTTGTCTCTTAAATCAACTCCAGTTTGTGTAGATAACACAGGTGTAAAACTTATCCATTGAGTAAATAGAGAATAAAAGTCTATGAATTCTTTTTAAATAAGAACATGTTGGTTTTCTACAATGTTTAAATCACTAGATCTCATCAGATGTGTAGAGTTAGGATTTGAACTTATAGCAGTCACTTCAAATATAGTGCAGTATATGGGAAAGAGAAAGAAAAGAATAATACCCAATATATTTCAACAATAGTGTAAAGTATGTTGTGTTTTTAAGACAGCTTTTCCTAATAACCCTGATTTATCTGGAATGGGAACCAAGTGCAATTCAGAGCTGAGTAATTTCACAAGATATCAAAATGATTATTGGTAGTAAAAGAAGAGATAGAAATCCAAATAATTCAGATCTTAATTTCTGCTATTTAATACCAAAACACTGTTTGAACTCTTTATACTATAATTCAATGGGAGATATAGTATCTCAAGAACTCTGCAACATTTTTCCATCTATTCCTTTATTACTGTATAATGGCAAGACATAATCTCCTCACTTAGTTTCATCTCTCCAATTGGATGAAAGTTATCAAAAGGTAGAATTTCATTACCTCAAATTCAATAAAGATACAAATTTATCTTTATCTCACCCAATATATAGAGAAGTTGACATAGTTAACTAAAAACTGATTTCATGGTGATATTGATAAATATTACAGACACACAAACACATGCACAACCCATACAGACATTTGTAAAACTAAATACCTTAAAACTAGACATTAAGATTTAAAAATCCCTTAAACATGTATTTGTTTGTTTAAGGGATGACTTTTCTTTAAATTAGGATAATTTGAGTACTAAATATTTCATTAATTGTTGAGTCATACTATATGTTGGTTCCATTTTAAGTACTAAAAGGTATAGCAATAACAGGGGAGTCCAAGTGCTTGTGCTGATGGAATTTATATTTCTGATTCTGGTGGAAGCAGAGAATAATAAAATAAACATTAGATATTATTCAGCTGTAAAAAGAATGTAATTTCTGATTCATGCAACAACATGGATGAACCTTAAAGATACGTTGAGTGAAATAAGTCAGACACAAAAGGACAAATATTGCATGATATCATTGCTATGAATTATAATAAGTTACCAGGAAACAGATTAGGATTAGGGGATAGGAAGTTGATACTTGCAGAGATCTTCTATCCGGGCTGATGGTAAAAATTTGGAAATGGATGGTGGTAATGGCCACATATTACTGTGAATGTATAGGTAAATGTGGTTAATAATTTTTTTTTAAAGATTGCCATTATAGATAGGATGGCCAGAAAACTCTCTGATAAAATTATGTTTGAGAGGAGACCTGAATAACGATGCAATTACCTGATGAAAATGTATTTCAGGTAGCAAGGCTAAAGCTCTGAGGCAGAAACACTCCATGTAGCTGAAGTAAAATGCATTTGAGGAAAAGCAAGAGAAGATGAATAAAGGAGGAAAATCAGAGCCTTGATCATGTGGCTATTTGCAAACTATGGGGAGATTTACACCAGTGCAGGTTTGGAGTACAGGAGAGAGATGATTAGATGTATTTTTAGTACTTCCATAATATGATATAGCTATTACTATTACCTGACACCAAAATAAAACTAGGATATGGTGGCAAATTATTTTGAGAAATTTTGGTCTGAAAAAAAATTAAACAGGTTTCTTCATAGTAAGACTTCTGAGATCATTTAAAATATCAATAAAAGGATATTTTAAGTCTAGTTTTTAAAAAATTTCACCCTCGGACTCTTGTCTCATAGACTATTTTGTGATTGTGCAGATGAAAATCATCTATATTTACCACCTTTTTCCTCAAAGGAGCATTGATATATATATATCTAAATATCTATATCTATATATACACATACATATTTAATTTATTAACTTCTATTTGGGATAAACAGTTGTGATATGTATAAAGTATGTAACACTATCCAAAATCCTAAAAGACTTTAACATGGATTACATTTAACAGGACTTTATATAGCATAGTATAGCTACTGTAGTGGTTTAATAGCTAGCTTTATAAAGCACTTACTAAATGTGATAACTCAAATTATTGTATATACATTATTTAATACAATCCTGATAAAATTTTTTGTGTAGATACTGCTATCTCAGCTTTGCAGGGAGGGAACACAAGATTCAGATAGTGCAAATAACTGACCTCCAACTCACTAAGATAGTAGATATTGTGGCTAGGTGTCAAATCTAGCTATGTCTGGTTGAAACTCATGATTTTAAGTACTACACTGTAGAGGTTTGGCATAGTAATAAATACTATATACTGTAATCAAAATATTCTATAATGATATTCTATAGAATATGGAAATTGACAGTCTTACTATTTATTATTACTGCTTTTGTTTGCAAGAATATCTGTTCCACATGAAACGAGATGGACCATTTTCTTGCAAATTTGACCTAATCTAGATCATTGAGCACCAAATAGATTAACTCACTGTACTCTGAAATTCATTGGAAAATATTTAGTTTTGAATTTTTCTTTGCATCACATAAAAAGAATATCTGATTATCCAATGATTTAAAAGACATGAATACAGATCACATAACACTGAAAACTTAACTGATTCACCCAAAAAAGACAGTGCCACAACATTAATTAGAAGATAGAATAATCAGAAATATTAATTAACAAAGTAAACTTTGACAAAGTACTTTACTGGGAAAAATTATTACACAAATCTTTCCTTCCAATAATACAAATATATGGTTTGTTATTACTAAAATGGTGGAGGAATAACCCGAGAAAAGCAAAGATGAGGCTATACTACATGGTCTTATAATAATAAATATGAAACATTAAGGAATAATAGAATAGTGCAATCAATAGCTCAAGCTTTATCTTTTGACATTCTTTGCCCTATCTTCCTGTATTTAAGCTCTCAGTAATTATATCCTCCAATATTTAAAGATGTCTTAATAATAACCCCTCATATTTAAATAATATTTCTTAAACATATTTAAATAAATTCACCCCCTTATAATCGTAATAGCCAGAAGTAGGCAAAACATTTCAAAATTTTCCCATTTCAAGGTGAAAAACTGAACTTACATAGTTTAAGATCTAATGAAATAAAAAAAAAAATTCTTGTGTGAGATATAAAATTCCTTACCAACTAATTCCAACTTTCATTTGATCTGGCTTCATTTGCACCATTTTTTGCCAAGGACTATGTGGTCTTTTAACAAGAGTTTGTAACACAAGTTTATTATCTCCCCAATATTCCACACATACTCATACTTCAGTCTTCTCTGAATTTGCCCATATTGTTTTTTCTCTTTGGAATGCCTTCTTTTCCTGGGAAAATCTTATCCATCTTTAGCTGGGCTATTACCAGATTTCCTTCAAAGAGAATCACTCATTCATTCATTCTGATGCAGTCTTTGGTTTCTTTTCTCATTCATTCATTCAAAAGTACTTGTCAAACACCTTATAAATACCTGTCATGGTGTTGACAAGAGTGGTGAATAAAATTGGCATTGATTTTCTTTAGAAGAGTTTTGTACTTATACTCCACATTTTTCACACTGTGTCATGGAGTGTTGTTTACCTAACCCTTTCCCTGAAGGTGCTGTGAGAATCTAGGGGTTAAGGGCTAGAATTTCTTGCTTACTCTGAATTCCAACACTGAGCATGTTACCTGTCAGGTAAGGTTACTTAATACATTTTTTAAATAAATGCTTAGTGGCTTTCCCTGTGACATACATCTCAAAAATAGCATCACTAGCAAAACTTAGATTCCCTATACCCTGTCTCTTGCTGCTATACTATATGGGCTCCAGTAGGATTTCATCAGAGGTAATAATCATTCCATTAACCTATCTTTGATATAATGAATAGATCTTTTTTTTAAAGCTTAGGTGATTCTGTATGCACTAAATGAAATTCACCAAAGACTTTAAGATATTTAGCACCAAATGTAAAATAGGCATATAAATAAGGAGTTTCCATTTATTTTATTTGCTCAGAGACCTTGGCTAATGAACCTATAAATTAAGGATAATTGCCAGGGGGGTCAAATTTTTACTTTGTTCCATATTCCTAGAGGGAGGGTATACACTCCTCTTGGCCAAAAATGAGGGTAAAGATAAAGGTGTGTGTGATTTAGCAAAGATTATTAATTATTCTAGAACAAAAAAAAAGACTACCCCCCAAAACCCTCTACAATTCCAAAACAAGTCAGTATCTATCTGTTCACATCTGAATATAGAACATGACGATAAGGATGAGAATAATGAAAGTAGTTTTAAAGTTTTTTTAATATGAATTAGGGAGCACTATCTCTGTGTTTCAAAGGAAATGATTAGTGGATAAAAAAGAGACAGATTATTACATCTAACTACCCTTATATATCTTGCAATATTGGCTCTTGCAATTTTGCTGTGCTAGGTAACAATAATTTCAAATATGTATCCAAGATGGCAGCAATCTTTATTTTTGCTGTTATCAAATTAAGGAAAAAAGATATGAGGGGGAAGGATTGTGGGACGATGGCCACAGACTAACAGGCAGAACTGAATGCTCTCACATAAACAACAGAGAAAGAGCCAAAAGCTGTCTGAGGGAACTGCTTTAGATGTCAGCAGACCAGGACAGTGCTATAAAACTCCCAAGTGTGTGAGAGACAGGGGAGATGAAGAAGCCAAAATGGAAACAGGAGTTACCAAACCAACACAGTGGTGGGGAAGGGCTCCCCTCCACCACCCCAAGATAATAAGCTAGGGTAAAACTCTTGGCTCACTGCAACCAACTGAGAGGGTTGCAGACATCTTCCTTCCTGTCAGCTGTTTCAAGGGAAAAGGGAGGGGAGGTTGGGGTGCTTTCCTTCAGTGAATTTGGCTAGCAGAGCCCACTTTGAATCTCTGATCTGTAGACTCAACACAAGAATACAGGAAAGCCAAGACTCTCTGTAACCTCTGTAACCTCTGTAGAAAGAAGCACTAACTAGTGCTATCTCCTGGATGTTCTGGAAAATGCATGGAAAAAAAACTGTCCTCGGTGGTTTCTTTTTCCAACCCCTGGGAGAAAATCTGCACCCCACCAGTGCATTCCTGCCTTAATTTTGAAGACTTAAGATAAGCAATTTTAAAGACTGAGAATAAGTTGAACCAAATATCAAAGAAGCTGTGAGAAAACAAACAATAAGTTAGAGAGAGAAATTAGCCATCAGAGTAAATTAATAAACATATTCAGATTCCTAGATGTTAGCACAATATTGCAAGTCATTCTAGGGAATAAGAATACAGGGCTCAGTGAAAAGAACAAATCAAATATCCTGAAGAGATATAGGATTTAAGACAATTAATCATTGATAGTCACACAACTCTCCTAAATCACTTCCAATAATTTAGAGAAAATATGAGTAAAGAAATTAAGGATATTAAGAAGACACTGGGAGAGCATAAAGACCAATTTGAAAGCATGCAAAATAAAGTAACAGACCTTATGAGAATGAAAGACATGATGGGTGAGATTAAAAATACATTAGAGGCACATAAGAGCAGATTTGAATTGCTCAAAGACAGAACTAGTGATTTTGAAGACAGAACATCTCAACTGGAAAAGACAGGAGAACAGAATGGAAAAATATGGAACAGGGTCTCAGGGAATTGAGTGACAACATGAAATGCACAAACATTCATATTATTGGTGTCCCAGAAGGGGAAGAGAATGGAAAAGGGGCATAAAGATTATTTGAGAAAACAATAACCTAAAATTTCCCAACTCTTATGAAGGGCATAAATATCAATATCCAAGAAGGGCAATGAATCAAACAGAACAAATCTGAATAGACTTACCCCAAGACAACTATTGTTTAGAATGACAAATATCAGAGATAGAGTACCCTGAAAACAGCAAGAAAAAAGTAGTTCATTACATGCAAGGGAAACTCAGTAAGATGAAGTGCCAACCTCTCATCAGAAACCATGGAGGAGAGGAAAAAAGTGGTATGATGTTTTTTAAGGTACTGAAAGAGAATAACTGCCAGCCAAGAATTCTGTACCCAACAACACTGTCCTTCCAAAATGAGGGTGAGTTCAAAGTCTTCATAGACAAACAAAAACTCATAGAAATGTTACCAAAAGAGCAAATTTGCAAGAAATACTAAATGGGTTGCTGCACCCTGAAAGGAAAATAACAAGGATGAGAGATTTGGAAAAGAGTTTAGAAATATAGGATATTCGAAAGGATAAATTAAAGGATAAGAAGACAGAAAATAGAATGATATGACAACAGCTGAAGAACAAAATGGATGAAGTAGGTAATGCCTTTACAGTAATAACGCTGCATGTTAATGGATTGAACTCTCCAATCAAAAGACATAGACTGACAAAAAAGATTAAAAAATATGAGCCATCTGTATGTTGTCTACAAGAGACCCACCTCAGATATAAGGATGCAGCCAGTTAAAAGTGAAAGTATGGAAAAAGGTATTCCCTGCAAATAGTATCCAAAAAAGAGCTGTAGTAGACCAGATAAATATAAAATAACATTGTAGTATATGAACAATAACTTCTCAGTTTAACTGGCAAATTGTTCCTGTGATCACTATTCTGTAATTTTTTTTTCATCCAAAATAAACACTTGCTTTAAATTGAGGAAGGCTGGAGAAGAGGTATATTTTTGGATACTTCACTTTTCTTTAGCCCTATCTTATTCATACTCCTTACATAAAATAATCTGCCTGGATCAATAATGATTTAGCATGACACTGTTAAATAGATTTTGAGTTTTTCTGCCTCATAAAATTATGAGTTGGCAAATTGTTATCTGCTGTAATTCATCCCAGTAAGTGTGAAGAATTCCCAAATAGGTATTTGATTATCTAGAAAGAATTATGGCCTAAATGGAAATCAAATAATTAAACCAATAATTTATTTTTTTCTTAGAAATTATTATTTCCAATAGTTAGAGCTGCAATATAATAATTAGAATTATGTTACAATTAATTTCTGTTATTTTTGAATTATTATTTACATTTGTTAAGGTTTGTTTCTCTGCAAACATTAAAAATTTTTTTATAGTTGATTATATTAAATCTCACCTGTCCTTGCATGCTTGTTTAAAATTTATTTCTTTCAATCTATTTTTATATCTATTTTATAATTTTACAATTTTTAAAATAAAGTACTTTTTAACAACTAAAAAATAGCCATTGATTATACACTTTGGATAGATCATATGATATGTGAATATATTTCAATAAAACTGCTTAATAAACAAATAAATACTTGTGCAAGAATAGCCAGAAATAGCAGCTATATATTGCAGGGGAAACAGAAATATTGAGAAATGTGGAATTTTCTTATTTGTTTGTCTGTTTTTGTTATTTTTATTATTGAAATAATGAAAATGTTTTAATAATGACTCAAGTGATAAATGCACAACTATGTGATTATACCAAAAACCATTGATTGTACACTTTGGGTAAATTGCATGCTTTATTAATCTGTATCAATAAAATTGATTTGTTAAAAAAATAGCTATGATGGGGAGCAGATGTAGCTCAAGTGTTTGAGCACCTGCTTCCCACTTATGAGGTCCTGGCTTTGATTCCTGGTACCTCCTACAAACAAACAGCACAAACAGAAAACCAACTTTCATTGGAGAGTGAATGTAGCCTAGTGGTTTAGCACCTGCTTCCCATGTACAAGGTCCTGGGTCCAATGCCCCATATCTCCTAAAAAAAAAGTGCTATGAAGAATATATGTTTTTTTCAAACAGAATATTAGTACACATTACGTTCTACTTTGAAAACTGAATGAATCAAAGCCTCTTGACATATCTGCACTGAGCCAATGTACTCGATTAATTCTAATAAGTACTTATGAACCATCCCCATCTTTTCCTTATGTTGTATATGTTTATGGCTTGCAATGTGTTTGCTGTTTTTCAGGTTGTGAGTGTTTTATTACTATTTAAGCCAAATGTTAATTGCCAAGCTCAGCATGACCTAGAACAGTTTTGAAAGCATTACTAGACTTTCTTCAGGAACAATTATCCTATGAAACCCAAATTCGAAAGGCCACAGTATTGATTGTTAGGAAATAACTTGCTGCCATTCTTGGGTACTAGAGCTTTGTTAGCAGTTTAGATGCAATTTGAACTATCCTCTATTACATGTAAAAAGCTTAATAAATTCTGTATAACAGTAGTGTAGATCTCAACACTTTTGAGACCAATGATATGGAAACAGTTTATTGCAATAAAAAAATCAACCATTGTCTATGCTACAAAGGAAAGTTTTTAACCAACAACTTTAAACAACTACTTAATGGTACCAGACTAACATATTCTAAACGGTACTTAATGGTACCAGACTAACATATTCTAAATAATTTCCTTCTATGGGTTTTAAGGTAAAGGTAAAGTTTTTGAAGCATTGTCCCAGAAGAGTAGATTTGTAGACATTTGTCTTTTCATAAAAATTGTGTGATTTCTGAAAATAACTGTGGAATTAGTTTTTCTACCAACTAGTCTTTCAAAAATATTTATTTTATCCCAACATCTTTTCATCATTTTGTTTCTTGGGTATCCTGACCTGTTACTTTCTTTATAGCAAAACAAATTGGAAGACAACCAGCAAGATGGCTACAGAGTAAGGAGCTCCTAGAGTCAGCTCATCCTACACGGGAGTTAATAATCATCCAGAGCTATCTAAAACATGTTTGGGGACTCCAGGAGTCCAGAAGAGCATCCTGCAACATCATGGAAAGAATGGAAGGAAGACAGTCCATCTGCAGAGAAGATTCATAAATAGAGCACTCCACACCCTGGAGGCTGGTGCCCATCCTCCACTGGCAGCACTAGTCACTTTGGGAGCTATTTCATGGCTGGGATTGGAAACTCCACTTCCCAAAAGGGGAGGACGAGATGGTTGGGCACCAATTTCAGCTACTGATTAGTAAACTCAGCAGGCTAAACTACAATCCTAAAAACTGCTAAAGTTTGAATCGGTCTAAGTCAAAAAGAGGCCAGTAGTCGCAATTTTAACTCTGCCCCTGGCATGATGAGAAGTAGACACACTGAAAATCACAGAGACAGTAGGAAATGGTTTCTTTCACCCAGATGGGCCTGCAGCCCTAGCCTAGGCTTCAGCCCCACTTCTAGCAGGGAAGAAGCTGGCAGACCTTGCATCAGCTTCTTTGGGTAAATGGAGATACATTCAGCTGGCACAGACTGAGAAGTCAGAAGTCTACCAAGGCAAATGTAGTCATTTTGGACGATAGACTAAGGCTCACACCTGCAGCTCCATTGTCTCCCCTTGCAGGTGACAAAGTGGCATGAAACTTCATTAGTCTCTCTGTGATACTAATTTATAGACCTGCCCGACTTGGATTATTACACATGGCTGTGGCTCTGTCCCAACCACTGGCAAAGAAGAAAGTTAGGAGAATCTTCATTGGTCCCTGGGGCAATGAGGGCAGCTTGAACCTCCACAGCTGATAGCACCACCTATATACTTAACTCCTACTACAAAAACAGCAAGGGAGAAAGGGCTTGAAAGCCATAAAGAGAAAAACTGCATCCAGAATAAATAGTAAGGCAGATGCCAAGACAAAAAAAAAAAAATTAAAATCTTCACCAAGAAACATGAGGATATGGCCCAGTAAAAAGAGCAAGATTAGCTTCCAAATAATATAAAGGGGTTAAGACAACTAATCATAGATGTTCAAGCAAATCTCACTTATAAATTCAAGGAAATGGTTAAAGAGATTAAGGATATTAAGAAGATATTGGAATAGCACAAGAAAAAATTGAAAGAATACATAGAAAATAACAGATCTTATGGGAATGAAAAGTGCAATAAATACAATTAAAGTACGCTGGAATCCTAACCAGAATGTCAAATGCCAAAGACAAAGAGAGAATTCTGAAAGCAGCAAGAGATAAGTAATGCATAATATATAAGGGCTATCCAATAAGATTAATTGTTGATTTCTCATCAGGAAGGCAAGAAGTCAGTGGAATAATATATTTAAGATACTGCAAGAGAAAAACTTCCAGCCAAGAATCTTATATCCTACAGGATTGTCTTTCAAAATTGAAGGTGAGTTTAGAATATTGACAAATTAACAGAAACTGAGAGAGTTTGTAACTAAGAGACTAGCTTTGCAGGAAGTACTAAAGGTTGTGCTATAGTCTGAAAAGAAAACACAGGTAAAAGAGGCCTGGAAGAGAGTCTAGAAATGAAGATTATATCAATAAAAGTAACTAAAATTGTCAAAAGAGTGGTGAACATAAAATATGGCAAATAAAACTCAAATATTCAGGAAAAAACTTAACAAACAATGTAAAGTACTTGTATTCAGAAAACTACAGCTCATTGTTAAAAGAAATTTTAAAAAATTAAATAATTGGAAAAATATTCCATGCTCACAGTTTAGAAAACTAAATATCATTAAGATGTCACTTTTGTTCATACTGATACATAGATTTAATACAATCCTGATAAAAATTCCACCAACATTTTTTAAATAAATGGAAAATGATTATCAAACTTATGTGGAAAGGTAAGGGGTCCTGAATGGCCAGAAGCATCTTAAAACAGAAAAGCAAAGTTGGAGGACTCTCATTTCCAGACTTTAAATCATATTACCTAGCTACAGTATAAAATAGCATGGTACTGGCATAAAGAGAGACACTTAGACTAATGGAATTGAATTGATGGCTCAGAAACAGATCTTCACGTCTATGACCAAGTGATTTTGACTAGTCTGTCAAACCCACCCGGCTCAGGCAGAACAATCTATTCAACAAATGGTACTCAGAGAACTGGATATCCATAGTCAAAAGAAGGAAAGAGGACCCCTATCTCACATCTTAAACAAAAAATTACTCAAAATGAATCAAAAACATAAATATAAAAGCAAGTACCATAAAACTTCTAGAAGAAAATATAGGAAAATATCTTTAAAATCTGGTGGTAGGTGGTGGATTCTTAAGATAAGAGGACTGAGATGGACTACTGATGTTTAATGTATGTAGAAGTTTTCATTAACTTTACTGTAAAAGTGTGGAAATGTATAGAGCTGAGGGTAACACATTATAATGTGTAACAGCCAGTTTATAAATTGTAATGTGGATGAAAATGGTCATCTACTGAGGTAAATACCAACTGACAGAAAGCTAGAGACTAATCTAGGGGATGAATAGCATGGTAAACCCAGAGATGTGTGAGAATTATGGTTGAATGTACAGATGCCAGAGTGTCCTTTGTGAGCTAGAGCAGATGTACATCACTATTGCAGGGTGGTGGGAATGTGGAGAAGCATGGGAAAAATACAACCGGAGTGACCTATGGACTGTGGTTAATAGTAATAATGTAATATTCATGCATATATGCCAAAGAAATGCTGTTTTAAAATTGGAGGAATATGGAAAATGTGTGCCAAATGTATGCTGTGGGCCTGCTAATAATCTGAGGATATTGTCTCATAATCTGTAACAAATATTCCACCACAGTGTGGTGTGTTGATCGAGGGGTGTTGTTTCAGAATTCTGCACATATCCATGATTGTTTTGCAAGTTCACAACTTCTATCATAAAAATGTATTTAAAAAATAATAATAGGGCAGGTTGTGGGGTAAGTACACCAAACGTAAGATAAAGACTCTAGTTAGTAGTAA
Source organism: Dasypus novemcinctus (assembly GCF_030445035.2). Taxonomy (NCBI): domain Eukaryota; kingdom Metazoa; phylum Chordata; class Mammalia; order Cingulata; family Dasypodidae; genus Dasypus; species Dasypus novemcinctus. The sequence goes on along the minus strand of NC_080683.1, from coordinate 39,149,672 downwards.
GATTTTGACAGTATTCTTTCATAATTTGTAACAAATATCTCACAATGCAAGGTGTTGGTAGAGGTTTGATGTATGGGACCCCTGTATGATGGTATGCATATTTGCTTTCTAAGCTCACAACTTTTACTTATTGTTATAAGTAACAATACACTTATTGTTTATGTATGCTTATGTATGAGTGATATACTTCAATAAATTTCAATAAATTTTTTCAATAAATTAAATAAATTAAATGGAATAAGATGGTGATTTCTTTAGTTGTGTAAAGTATCATGAAATTTATTCATTACCCACATGGGGAAAAATGCTAGAAATGGATGTGGAAAATATAATGGGTATTTAGAAGTGGGTATTATTCATGGTTGTGAAAGAAGAAATTGAAGAGCCACTTTTCTATACATATACCAATACTGTGTTAGAAAGTTATTTGCTGCAATAGTAGCAAAAAGTAGAGTGAGGGGAAATTTAGAAAAAATAAATATATGGACTTAGAAACATTAGTCAAAATGGCCTTTGTGGCAGAATCAATATTATGAATCCACAGACACTTAAGAAATTGGGAACAAAATAACTACCAAAAACACCAGAGCCAGATCTGGTCACCTTATTGTGCTTTGTATTTGACATTATAAGAGTGAATCTCAGATATTTAAGGACTTAAGATATTAATGATAAAATATCCTTGAAAATATACTCCTCTTACAAAGGAATGCCCTTAATTTATGCAGTTTGTGGGTAATAAAGCAGGAATTGTCATGCTTTTAAGACCCATGTAATCAATGGAAAGAAGAGCGTAGAACTCATTAATTAGATTATCAGTCTGAGCAACTCAAAGAAACTATTGAAATAGAGAAAAAAAATATGTTTAATTTGAACAATTTCTGGATTAAGATATACACACAATTTGTTGTATAGCATTTGAAAACAAATTTCTGTAATTTGAAAGAAACAAAAGCTATGAGGAAAATTTGTTTTTACCAACCAGAGTATTAGTGATAGATAAAATTCAGAGACCAGAGATCCTAAATTCAATGTAGAAAACAAAAGCCTTCTGATACCAGAATTGTTTGGAATTTTACTAATATCAAAGGTGAGTAAAAGCAGTGTTTTAAAATAATCTTAAGCTATTCTATTAAAATATAATGAAAATGTTTAGTTTACCATAAAAATCACAATTCATGGTTCAGGGGTAATTTTTTCAGACCAGCATAGCTTTTGTTAAGTAGTATTGACTATTTCATCTCAGGCACAGGCACTATGTAAAAGAGATTTCATAGGAAAATTCTCTTCTTCTAGTATACTTCTACGATCTTGGGCAATTTACTTAGCCTCTCAATAAAATATGAACAATGATAAATTAACCTCTCAGGGCTCTCTATAGAAAGAAGTAAAATAACATATAAATCTCTAAGAGGAGTTGAAAAGTAATTGAAAGTATATATACATGAACACTATTTTTTAAAAATTATTATAATCATATCAACATAATGATTATTATACAATGGTGATCATGATGATGATGACACATTTTTAAGAAATTTTTCTTGACTACCCCTTATATGGGGTATTTTATGCTATTTACTCTTTGTATATAGCATTCCTTGTAGCTCAATATGTATCACTGATAGGTATTTTCTTTATAGCACTTGTCACTCCAGTGAATAAATGCTCTGGTTCTTTTGCTCAATGTTTATCATATAACACCCCCATCCTATCCATTTTGTCATTAGTCAATCTTATTCATTTTTTAATGCCTAGGGCACACCCTCAATAAATATCATTAAAATATGTGTAATAAAATAAGTAATAGTGGAAACAACAAAAAAGTTGTTCCTATAATATCAATAGACAATGTGATACAGAGATTACTTCATACCAAATCTTACTCAAAAACATTATATATTTTTCGCATTTTTTTAAACTTAAAACTAACATAGCCTATTATTAATCCTTTTCCATTTATGAAAACTTAGACATGATTCCATTGTTTTACAGCTAATAATTCAGAGGACCAGAATGTGAATTCGTGAATAGTCCCAGAGATTCTTTAAGTATTATGTTGTATGTTTCCCTGCACTGTGCTTATGCTAATTTCTTGATTATGATAACTAAAATTATCATTTTTAAATATTCAGATCATAGCAAACATAAATAACCATACAAATAAACCAAGGAAATTTAACTTAGGTGTGTATAGTTTTCTTGTGTTTATACAGAATTAATACCCTTTGGTATTCTGCTCAAGACTTTAGTTTTTAAGATGCAAGAGTCTAAAGAGAGTACTCTTCAAGTTTGGAAGATGTCATTAACAACATGATACAAGAAAAGAAAAAGCAGAAAATCAAACATTGACATTGAAACACAGTAAAATAAAAGTAGATTCGTTATGGGTGCACTTTTATGTTATTTGTGCTTAAATGTTTGAAATCAACCTTACAATGCCCGTTTAGATTCTAAATATGGTTGATTAACTGACTCTCTTCTGTAGGCTTACTTGGCTATTTAATCACTGCTAAAGAGTTGTAATGACTTCAAGATAGCTTATGAAAGTGGACTAATTCCATTTATTTCTATGTCCAAAGTTTGTAGGATAACTGATTGATATAATAAAATAATTAGACAAATCAATTATCTTTTAAAACTTCAAGCAATGCTTATTTGAACTAGTTCCTGTTATGTCTTTGAATATTTTCCTTGAATGTTTTTGAAACTTCAAAGAAAATCATATAAAACTTACGTTTAAATGATGGAATAATCTTATATCTTCTCCTATAATTTACTAAATTCTCTCTGAAGGACATATGGCTAATATACAGACCTAGGAAGAGAAATGTTAATTAGAAAAGTGTGAATTTTCATGACTTTCATTTAATTATTTTCTCATCAAGTTCCTGATATTTAAGAAATTACACTGTGACTATTAACATATTCCTCAGGTTTTTTTTTTTTTTAAGTTTCAACATGCTTAATAACTATCCTCTTTGTAGATCTAAATGTATGTATCTGTATCATAGTCATCTTAGGAAGAATACAAATTTTTGTTTGGCATTGGTATTAATCCATTTTAGATGTTTATCATTACTTACTATTTAGGCCTGGTAAATACCAAATTAAAATGGACAATTTTTAGAGTATAAATATATTGAATTGTTAGGAAAAAAAGTGGTTTATTTATTATTTTTCTATTCCAAAACCTTTTAACACATATTGAATGAAGGGTGGAATTGGTCTATCTATCTGTCTATCTATCTATCTATCTATCTATCATCTCTCTAAGAGAGAGAAGAGCAAGTTAGATTATTGGTTAGTGCCTGAATAAATCATTAGTGAATAACAAAATTATTCAGAAACCTGCAGTAAAATAAAGGCTTCCAACTGTACAAAAGCCTGTAGAAACAACAATAACAAAACAAGGAAAGAAGAAAGAAAAAAGAAAACTAGAACTAGAGATTGACGCTTAAGAAAATAAATTTTAATGAAATTGAAAATTATGATATAACACTAATATAGTATACAGCTGAATTTTATTTAGATAATAAATAATTTCCATTCTTAGCTCTTTGGAAATATCAATCAAGCAATTAATTATTTGAACTAGTATGATTAGAGCCTTTTAAGGAACATTAGAAGAGAAAGTTATGTCTGATTTCTGTGCTACAGTCTTGATTTGCTTATAATCGGTCACTTAAGAAATCAGCAGAATTCATTTTTACATGAAAATTACATGAAACACTCTCATACGGTGAATTTTCGAGCAAATTGAAATTTTGTTATTTTCCTGTGTAAATTTAGACGGAGGTTTTTGCTTCATTAGAATTAGTGTGGAAAATGAATGGCAAGACTACGTGAAAAGCATCCTCAATTCACAATTCACTGTTGCTGAGATAGAGTTGATTCATCTAAAATAGTTATCTATACCAGGGCTCACCCTGTTTAAAAATAAATAAATCTCTCACTTATCCAGTAGTTATATACATTATAAATGTAAGTGCTGAAGGGTTTGCATGCTTAGGGAAAGCTATTTGTTTTAAATACATTAGTGATTGAATAGCTAGAAGCCAAAACAGCTGTCCTGTAGAATAAAACATCTCAAGAGGGAGAAGCTCCTCACATGGCTGTAGGGCTCTGTTGCACACAAAATATGCCTTTTTAGCAGCAGCTTCAGAAACTAATAGCATACTTTTTTTTTAAAAGCCCATGCACAAAAATCTCCTTTGCAATATTTGATTTTAAAAAAGAAAAGCGTATAAATTGAAGTTACTCGTATCAGTTAAAAATTGGCTCAGGATCTTACTATGATCGGTCAGCCTTATCTTGAGAATATCAGTTATACTAAGACATGTACGTTTCTTTTCCCTTATACATTTATGGCATATGTGCTCATAAGCTTTTGAGCATAAAGTTATTCAATATCGGTGTTTTTCAAGGATTTTCAAACAATAGAAAACAATTTCTCATTTGTCTTCCTACAGAAATATGAGTCCTAAAACCACTTCCCATAACCAATACTTTATAAGGCTAATATAATCCACAGATCTCTGCAGAAAAACCATAAGTGAGTGTTCATGTTGAAAAGATGAAACTGTGCCATGGTCTGCTTTTCCTGAAATCAATGACTAAATATCCAACAAATAAATATTCAATTATAATGTGCCAAGCAGAGGTGTAAATAAATGTGAATGTTAATTCTGCCCAAGGAAACTCAAACAAGAACATCCATGACAGAATATCAGTTTACTTTGGAACAGAAAAGGCACAGGAAATGTTGAAGCAAAGAACAAACTCAGAGACCATTGCTCTAGTTATAGTAGTTAACTGTTATTTCAAGTTTTTTACTGAGAAGGAATTGAACAATAAACAATGTCAGTCATTTATTGTTTATTGTTTTTTTGTGTGTGTTTTCTCATTTTTATCTTACATTATCTTATTTTTCTTCTTTTTATTTCATGATTTCATTACCATCCAATTCTGATTATTCTTAAGTCACCAAGAGCTCCATATCATACTCGTAAAAGATACCTCTAAGTGGATGTTTACCAGGAAGATTAATCTCAATATATCTAAAACGTAACGTATGACTTATTTTCTTCATCTCAAACCTCCTCCTCCACATTCCCAATACCATACGATCTACCAGTTGCCTAAGACAAGTACCAAGGAATCATCCTTGAATCTGACATCTATCTCACATATCTTTGTTCATTTATTAATATTTTTCTTTACTTTTTATCTTTAATTTTTTTATTAGAACAGTTGTAGATTTATGAAAAAATCATGCTAAAAGTATAGAGTTCCCATATACCTCTCTTTCACACACTACTTTCCCTATTAATAACATTTTACATTAGTGTAGTACTTTTGTTACAGTTGATGGAATAATGATATTATAATTATGCTATTAACTTTAGCCTACTGTTTACCTTAGGGTTCACTCATGTGGTATAGTTCTGTTTGTATGTGTGTGGTAACTTACATACAACCTAAAATTTCCCTTTTAATCCCTTTCAAATATACAATTCAGTGGTGTTAACAACATTCACAAAATTGTAACCCTACCCCCATCATCCACTGCAAAAACTTTTCCATTATCCAAGTAGAAATTTTACCACTTAACATTAACTCCCCATTCCCTATCTCTACCCTGTCCCCCAGTAACCTATAAATATGTCCATTTACTAATTCTTCATTTGCTTCTATCTACTTTGCCAGATACTTTGCTCCACTGATTTTGTCTTCATATGTCTTTCACATATATGCTCTTTTTGTCATCTAAACTATCATTTCCCTGGTCTAAACCATGATTTTCTCTCTTAGATGAACTCCAAATCACTTTGCTCTCCAATAAAATTCAGCTTTAGAGCCAGAGTGCCTTTTTAAAATAAACTTCATTTTTTAGAACAGTTTTAAATTTTCAGAATTTTGCATAATACAGAGTTCCCACAAAACTATATCAAGTTTCCCCACCATTAACATATTCTATTATTATCAAACATTCGCTACATTTAGTGAATCAGTATGGTACATTACTAACTAAAGCACAAACTTTATTCATATTTCCTTAGTTTTTATCTAACATCACTTTCTCTGTTCCAGGACCCCATCCAGGTTATGCCATTACAGGTGACTATTGTGTCTCTTTAGGCTCCTCTTGAATAGCAGCTTTATAGACTTTCCTTGATTTCATGAACTTGAGAGTCAGATATTTTGTAGACTCTCCCTCCATGGGTTTTTTTCTCATCATTAGACAGGGTTTATGAGTTTTTGTGAGGAAGAACCACTGAGGTACAGTGTCATTTTCACATCATTCCATGAGTAACAACATTGTTGATGAAGGCCTTAAACACCTGAGTGATGTAGTCATTGTCAGGTTTTCCATCCCTTCCCCCTTTCCGTACTGTATTCTTTGGGAGGAAGTCACTATGTGCAGCATGAATTTATGTACTATGCCTAAGTTTTGCTCTCCCTCCTTGAAAGAAGATTATCTATATAAATTATTTGGAATTCTTTTGTAAGAGAGATTTATCTCTTCTTTCCCATTTATTTATTCAATCATTCATTTATATCAGTAGGACTCATGGATTTTTAAAAAATTATTGTGTTACACAACAACACCACTTCATTCATTTTCTTGTACAAATTCTTCCAGCTTTGGCCATTAAGAGTTCTTTCATTTGGCCCCTGGGTTGCACTGACATATAGCTTTAGAATTTGTTTTCTTTTTCTGAAATTTTTAGCATTTTCTTACTTTCTGGCCCTACAAAAGGGGAACAGCCATAAGCTGGAAGTCATAAGAACCCAGAAGAGAATAGAGAAGACACTGCCATGTATATTGCCATGTGATAGTACAGACAGGGACCAAAGATCTCTGACAGCCATTTCCAGAATGTCACAGTCTCCTGGCAGAAAGCATTGCCTTGTTGACAATCTGATTTTAGACCCCTTCTAGACTCAAAAGCATGAGCTAATAGATTCCCACTTTTTAAACCATATCATTGTGTGGTATTTGCTTTGGCAGCTAAGAAATGAAAACAAAGGCAGTGTGAAACATCTTTTGCTTCCATATAGCAAGCTTTGTTTTTGAAGAGGATTTACATTATAGTAAAGTTACATTGAAAATATAGGAGATTCTCAAATACCCTACATGCTACCCATCTCACATTTACCCTATTATTAACATCTTACATTAGTGTAGTACATTTCTTACAATTGATGAAGAAATATTGATGCATTGCTGCTAACAAAGGTCTATAGTTTACATTATGGTTTACACTTTGCACTGTACAATTTTATAGGTTTTGATAAAACGTATAATGTCTTGTATCTGTCATTGCAATATCATGCAGAACAATTCCAATGCCCTAAAAATGCCCTACATTCCACCTATTCTTCCCTTTCCCTACCTCCAAACCTCTGGCAACCACTACCTTTATATCAGTGTTACAAGTTCTTCCATTACTACAATAATGGTAAGTCTACTTTGGTCCACGGCTACAGTCCTCCCTTATGTGTTTATTCCTCAGTCTTCAGGATATGAGGATGGTGATGTCCACTCTGCTTTCAATTGAGAGGGGGCTTAGATCCCATGGGCAGATGGAAGGCACTCTCTTGCATGCAGTTGTAGATAGTTTTTGCTTTTTGAAATAAGTGTTGTCCATTTTGTTAGTTGTCCTGGGCTAACCCCATAAACTGGAGAGGAGATCTTGGCTGCAACTCTGCTGAGACTCAGGGCTCAACCTGCATATGAACAGAAGGAAGATTTAAGCGTCTGGGATGTATTTTTAATGAGTATAGTGCTAATAATAGATTCAAATAAAAGGAGTAGAAAAATCATATGTAGGAGAATTATAAATGAATTTAACTCTGTTACACTGGGGAAATAGGTTATCATAGATTCCAAGGTAAGGCCCACTGACGGGGTCCTGATTTCATGGGATTGTGTGCATTGCCTATAGTGTCTGGATCTCCCTTAAGTCCTAGGGGGTACCACTGTTTGAGGGTTTGTGAAACAATTTTTTATTATCTTTTTTTTAAAGATACATAGATCACACAAAATGTTGCATTAAAAATATAAGAGGTTCCCATATATGCCACTCCCCCCTCTCCCCCACTCTTCTTTCATCAGTGTGGCACTTTCATTGCTTCGATGAATACATTTTGGAGCACTGCTACACAGCATGGATTATAGTTTACATTGTAGTTTACACTCTCCCCCAGTCCATTCAGTGGGTTATGGCAGGATATATAATGTCCTGCATCTGTCCCTGCAATATCATTCAGGACAACTTCAAGGCTCAAAAATGCACCCATATCACAACTCTTCTTCCCTTTCCCTACTCTCAGCAACTAACATGGCCACTGTCTCCACATCAATGATACAGTTCTTCCATTGCTAGAGTTAAAATAATTCTATAGTAGAATACCAGTAAGTCCATTCTAATCCACATTTTATTCCTCCATCCTGAGGACACTGGGATGGTGATGTCCACTTTAAATTGAGAGGGGACTTAGATTCCACATGGCTGAAGGATGAGATTCTCCTGCTTGCAGTTGTAGACTCTCGTTTCCCTGGTGTGGTTGTTGACCATCCTCACCTCCTTGTTAGTTGACCTGGGTAAGTCCAATGAACTGGAGAGTAGGTGTGGCAACTCTGCTGAGGCTCAGGGCCCAGCTGGCATATGGACTGCCCAGAGATTCAAGTGTCCTGAATATACACCACCTCATGTGCCAACCACAGGTTAAGTAAAAGTGACAGAAGAGGTATGTGTTGAAGGGTTACATCTCAGCCCATCTCCATCACATTCAGGAGCACAAGTTCCAAAGTAGGGCCTACTGGCAAGGCACTGAAATCCAGAGCCATCTGTCATGACCTTAGGACCTGGGTATTCTGTTGCCCTCAGGAACACAACTACCTGGGGTTGTATCTACTTTGGCAGTCTATGAGATCTTGCTGAGAGGTGCATAAGCGTGACCCCCCTGATGACTTCCAACTTATTTTGAAGTCTCTTAGCCATATAAATTCATTTGTCTTTACCATTTCCCCCTTTTATTCAAGGTCTTTTTCTAGTTGCATTGCAAGCTGGTGCTTGGTAGTAATCCCTCAGTGCCAGGGAGGCTCATTTCCAGGAGTCATGTCCCATGCTGGGGAGAAGGTAAAGAATTTACATGAAGAGTTTGGCTTGTAGAGCGTGGCCACATTTAAGCAACATGGAGGCTCTCAGGAGGTAACTCTTAGGCACCCTGCAACTCAAGGCCTAGTTAAAATTTCAAGCACACAGGTTCATAAGCATATTCATCAGTATCAAGGACCCATTATTGGACCATCCTTTTGGATAACAGAAGGGTTCAACTATGGCAGGGGAGGAGCACTGATGTGGGGTGTCATTGATGGGGTGCATGGGTGGAAGGAAGTTCTCCAGGGTATGCAGATAAGGTATATAGATATGTGCAGATGTTTGTTGAGTATTGACATAGTGTGTAGAGTCTCACAGGACAACTGAGGGAGTGCTGAGCTCCCATTCTGGGGAACTCTGTCACACTACCCAATGGAGCAGCAACAATCCTTGTGAAACAACTTTTGATATGCCTATTAGCCATCCATATATCTCCTGTGGTGAGGTATCTCTTCAGATCGTTTATCCATTTGTTAATTGGGATATTTGTTTCTTATTGTTTACTTTTAAGAATTCTTTTTATATTTTCAATGCAAGTTTTTTGTCATGTATATATTTTGCATTTATATTCTTCCAGTCTTGGCTTTTCTTTCCATTATCTTAAAAGTGTCTTTCAAATCTCCCCCAAGCATTCTGTGTTCTGTTTGAAGAAATTATATGTTAACAGAAGGGGTCTAGTTTCCAAGGCATACATGGAAGGAAGGCCCAGAGGGATAATAATGCACAGGGAATGGTGACCCCAGAGGGCATGAGTTTTTTGATAAAAGGATAGACATACTTGGTGTTGAGATAGGAACTTTTCATGTCTGGATAAACTAACTGACAAGATCATTCATTTCCCCTGAGTAGGAGGTATCCTCTGGAAAGATTGTTAAGCAGTGCCTTAGGCAGTAGACATGAGAATTTCAGTAAATACAAACAATCAACTCCATTTAATAGCAATGAATTGCTCATTTTGGTGTGTGGTTTGTGTGATATCATTTTTTTAACAAATCAAATGTTTGATACAAATTTTTGATATTAATAAAGCATACAATTAAAAAAGTGTCTTTCACAGAGCAGAAGACTTTTTTTGAGAAGTTTTATATTTACAGAAAAGTTATACAGAAATTGCAGAGAGTTTCCTTATAATCACCCCCCACACTCACACACATTTTCCCTATTATTTTCATATTACATTAGTGTAGAAACTTTGTTACAACTGATGAACCAAAATTGAAACATTCCTGCTAAACAAAGTCTTTAGTTAATATTATAGTTTATGCCTTGTGCTGTACAGTTTTATAGGCTTGGATGAAAGTATAAATGCCATGTATTTGTCCTTAAAGTATCATAAAGAACAATTTCACTGCCCAAAAAATGTCCTGTGTTCCAAATATTCATCCAACCCCTTCCCTTCTGAACCCCTTGCAACCACTATCTTTATATTAATATTACAAGTTCTTCTGTCAACACAAAGTAATAACTGACATAAAAATAATTATTCTTTGGTTCATGGTTACTAGTTACACTCCCCCCTTATGTTCATTTCTCAATCTTAAGGGATTTAGAATGATGTCCATTCTGGCTGTTTCAGGCTAAGAGGGGACTTAGATATGGGGCAGAGGAAAGGAATTGTTTTTGTTTGCAGTTGTAAATACTCCTTTTTTGAGGACAGCACTTTCTTGAAAAATGCTTTTAAATCACAAAAGATTTTAATTTTGAGAAGGTCCCATTTATATATTTTTTCTTTCATTGATAACACTTTGCAAAGTTTATGAATCCATTGCCTATCACAAAATTTTGTAGATGCTTCTGTACATTATCTTCTAAGAGTTCTATGGTTCTGACCCTTATATTTATGTCTTTGATCCGTCTTGAGTTAATTTTTGCACAAGGCATGAGATAGAGATCTTTATTCATTCATTTTGACATGAATATTTAGTTCTCCCAGTACCATTTTTTAAGAGACTCTTCTTTCCCAGTTGAGTGGACTTGGTGGCTTTGTCAAATAAATATCAGTTGGCCATAGATGTGTGGGTCTATTTTTAAATTCTCAGTTCAGTTCTATTGAGAATATGTCTATCCTTGTGCCAATACCATGAAGTTTTGACTACTGTAGCTTTGTAATATGCTTAAAATCAGGTAGTGTGAGTCTTCCACATTGTTCTTTTTCAAGATGTTTTTGACTGTTTAGGGCCCTTTATATTTAAATTTGATAATTGACTTTTCCAGTTTTGCAAATAATGCTGTTGGAATTTTTATTGGGATTGCATTGAATCTGTAAATCAATTTTGGGTAGAATTGACATCTTAATGATATTTAGTCTTCCAATTCATGAACATGGAATGCCCTTCCATTTATTTAGGTCCTCTTTGATTTCTTATAGCAGTTTATGTAGTTTTCTGTGTACCAGTCCTTTACATCCCTGGTTAAATTTTTTTACTAGATATTTCATTCTTTCAGTTGCTATTGTAAATGGATTTTTTTTCCTTGATTTCTTCCTCAGATTGCTCATTCCTAGTGTAAAGGAATACTATGAATTTTTGTGCATTGATCTTATATTCTCCCACTTTACTGAATTTGTTTGTTATCTCTAGTAGCTTTGTAGTAGATTTTTCAGGACTTTCTATATATAGAATAGTATCATCTACAAATAATGATAATGTTACTTTTTCCTTTACAATTTGATGCCTTTTATTTGTTTTTCTTGCCTAAGTCCTCTAGTAAGAACTTCTAACACAATGTTGAATGAGAATGGTGACAACAGGCATCCTTGTCTTTTCCAGGTTTTAGAAAGCCTTTAGCTTTTCACCATTGAATATGATGTTAAGTGGTGTATTTTTCATCTACGCTTTTTATCATGTTGAGGAAATTTCCTTCTATTCCTATCTTTCAAACTGTCTTTATCAAAAGAGAATGCTGAATTTAACCAAATGCCTTTTTATGTAAATAGAGATGATCATGTAATTTTTCTCTTTGATCTGTTAATATTGTGTGTTACATTAATTGATTTTCTTATGTTGAATCATCCTTAGAGCAGATTTTAATTTTATTGAACTCCAAGTCACCAATACTTACCTTCACAAATTGTGCTTTTGATATTATATCTAACTCATTGCCAGAATGAAAGCCATCTAGATTTTCTGCTATTTTCTATTACAAAGTTTATATATTTGTGTTTTACATCTAAATTGATTAAACATTTGATATTGTTTTTGTAAAATGCATAAGGTCTGTGTATAGGTCAGTTTGTTTTTTTATTTACATATGGATGTCTAATTGTGCCAGAAATATTTGCTTATAACATCGTCTCTTTTCTATTGAATTTCTCTTGCTTCTTTGTTCTTGATAAGGAGACTGCATTTGTATGGATCTAATTCTGGGACCTCTCTTCTGTCCCACTGATCTATGTATCTATTCTTCTGACATATAATACTGTCTTCCTTACGTAGTTTCATATTAAGTCCTGAAATTGGGTCTTGAAAGTTCTCCAATTTGTTCTTCTTTCCACTTTTTTGTTGGCTATTCTAGGCCCTTTGTATTTCTACATAAACTTTATAATCTGTTTGTTGAAATCTGCGAAATATCTTGCAGGGATCTTGATTTGAATTGCCTTGAATATGTACTGGTCAAGTAGACCCTAATTGATTTCTTAATAACACTGGGTCTTCCAATCCATGAACAGTTGGTTTATTTACTTAAAATTTCTTTGATACTTTTAATCAGATATTTTGCATCTAACTATCCTGTATACATTTTGCCTGATTTATACATAAATCAGTGTTATTATAAAAGGTGTTTTTTAAATTTAAAATTCTAAGTATCCATCATTGGCACATGGAATAGCAATTTATGTGTATATTAACTGTGCATCCTCACACCTTGCCATATCACTTATTAATTTGTTTTTTGTTTTTAGAGATTTTCTACACAAAGAGTCATGTCCTCTGCAAACAAAAACAGGTTTATTTCCAACTTGCTAAGCTGTTTAGCTTTTATTGCCCATTCTTATATTGTGAAAAGAACTTTGCATATGATGTTGACCAAGAGTGGTAAGAGAGAATATCCTTTCCCTCTTCCTAATCTTAAGGGGAATATGTCTGTTTTCTCACCATGAAGTAAGATAATAGATTTAGATGTTTTGTGGATGAACCTTTTTAAGTTATGTCATTCCTTTCTCTTCATAGATTGCTGGGTGTTGGATCTTGTCAAATTTTTTTCTCTATCAATTAATATGATCATATGAATTGTCTACTTTTGCTTGTTCTGATGGACTAAAGATTGATTTTTAAAACATTTTTAACTAGGTTTCATACCTGGAATAAATAACTCTTTGTCTTATTTTGTAGTTGTTTTCACAAATTTTGGATATTTGCATCTATTTTCAAGAGAGATATTGGTCTGTGGTTTTCCTTTCCGTTAATATTTCCCTCATTTTGCTATTAATGTTGGCTTTGTTAAAGGCATCAGGAGGTATCCTGTTTTTATTTTCTGGAAGGCTTTTTGAGAATTATCATTTCTTCCTTAAAAGATTTTAGAATTCATAGGTGAAAATATTTGTGCCTAGTGGTATATTTTTTGAAAGGTTATTCATTTTTTATTCAATTTCAATAATAGAAATAGTACTACTATTAAGGTTATCTCTTTCCACTTATCTTGGTTTTGTAGATTGTGTTCTTGAAGGAATTGGTCCATTTCACCGAAATTATCAAATATGTAGATATTGAGTTGTTCTTAGTTTCCTTTATTATCCTTTTAATGTCCACAATGATGAACCCTCTCTCATTTCTTCTGTTAATTTGTGTCTTTATTCTTTCTTTCTTGATTAATCTGCCTAAAAGTTTACAAATTTTATTGATCTTTTCAATGAACCAGGTTTTAGTTTCATTGATTTTCTCTATTTTCTTCCTGTTTAATATTTCATTGATTTCTGCTCTATTTTTGCTTATTTACTTATTTGTTTCTGCTTGCTTTAGGCTTTAATTACTCTTCTCTAGATTCCTAAGGTGGAAGCTCTGGCTATAGAGTTTAGATATTTGTCCTTTCTTAATTTATTTCTTTTGCATCCTAAAACTTTTGGTAAGTTGTATTTTAATTTTGTGTAATTCAAAATATTTTCTAAAAATTTCTATCAAGACTTCTTATTTGACTCATGTGTTATTTAGAAGTGTATTCTTTTCCATTTTTTTTGTTATTTGTTTTATCAATTGTAGTCTGAGAACATACTTTGTATCATTTCAAAAATAATAATACGTGTTGATGGCCCAGATTATAGTCTGTCTTAATAGGATTTGTCAAAACATTCAAAACTAGTTACTAAAAAGTTTGTCTTTTATGCACAAATTAAACTTTGATACTGTAACTATTTATACATCTATCTTTGTGCCACTATCATGCTCTTTTTAAAATCTTTTTCTTTATTTTCTTTAAATGTTACATTCAGGAAATATGAGATGCCCATATATCCCCACCCCCCCTACCCCACTCCTCCCACATCAATGACCTCTTCCATCATTGTGGCACATTCACTGCACCTGGTGAATACATTTTGGAGCACTGCTGCACCACATGGATAGTGGTCTACATTGCAGTCTACACTCTCTCCCAGGCCACCCAGTGGGCCATGGCAGGACACACAATGTCCAGCACCACCAGGACAACTCCAAATCCTGAAAATGCCCCACACCATATCTCTTCTTCCCTCTCCTGACCATCAGCAGCTACTGTGGCCACTTTCTCCATATCAATACTACAATTTCTTCCCTTACTAATCACAATAGTTCCCCAGCCGAATACCAGTAAGTCAACTCTAATCCATACTTTATTCCTCCATCCTGTGGACCCTGAGATGTTTATGTCCAGTTCCCCTCTACATCAAGAGGGAACTTAGGTTCCACATGAATGATGGATGCAATTCTCCTGCTTTCAGTTGTAGGCACCCTTGGCTCCCTGATATGGTGGTTGACCTTCTTTACCTCCCTGTTAGCTGGCCAGGGTAAGTCCAATAAATCAGAGGGTAGGAGTTGCAAACCTGCTGAGGCTCAGGGCCTGGCTGTCACATGGACAGTCCAGAGATTCAGGTCTCCTGAGTATATACCAACCCAAACACCAACCACAGCTGCGGTAAAAGTATCAGAAGAGACGTGTGTAGGAAGGTCATATCTGAGTCCAGCTCCATTACACTCAGAACACAAACTCCAAAGTAGGGCCAACTGATGTGGCACTGTACTCCAGAGCCATCTGCTATGACCATAGAACCTGTGGGTCTCTGTAACCCTCAGGAGAACCAGTACCTGGGTTTATATCTACCTGGTAACCTGCTGAGGCGTGTGTAAGCATTACCCCTCTGATGACCTCTCAACTCTTTTTTGGAGACTCACAGCCATATGAACTCATTTGTCCTCTTTTAATTACTGTGGCTTTGCAATAATTTTCAAAGTAATATTATTTTTTTTTCCACATGGCTTTAGCTTACCCTTCCATATACATTTTATAATTGGATTTTCCATTTCTGTGAAGAAGGTTGTTGGATTTTTTTATTGGGATTGCATTGAATCTGTAAACTGCTTTCAGTAGGAGTGACATTTTAAAGATATTTAGTCTTCCAATCCATGGATGCACAATGTCTTTCCATTCATTTAGATCTGCTTTAAATTATGTTAACAACGTTTTACAGTTTTCTGTGCACAAGTCCTTTGTTAGATTTATTCCTAGCTATTTGATTATTTTAATTGCTATTGTGAATGGAGTATTTTTCTTGAATTCTCCTTCTAATTGTACATTGCTTGTTTATAGAAACTAGACAGCTTTGTTGATGCTCTCTTGTTTTTTTGTTTTCTATTTCATTTTACTCCACTCTAATCTTTTTATTTCCTTCCTTTGTTCACTTTAGGTTTATTTGCTCTTCTTTTTCTAGTTCTTCTAGTTTTGAGGTTAGGTCTCTTATTTAAAGTCTATGTTCTTTTTTTAATGGACTCATTTAGTGCTATAAACTTCCCTCTTAGAACTGCCTTTACTCATCCCATATGACTTAGTATGATCTATTTTCATTTTCATTTGCCTCAAGATATTTCTTAATCTCTCTTCTTATTTTCTCTTTAAGGAAGAGTATATAGGTTAAGAGCATGCTGTTTAATTTCCATATATATTTGTGAATTTTCCATTTCTCCCTCTGTTATTGATTTCTAGCTTCATTCTGTTGTGGTCAGAGATTACACATTGTATGATTTCAATATTTTTTAATTTATTAAGTCTTGTTTTATGACCCAACATATGGTCTATCCTGGAGAATGATCCATGTGCACTTGAGAAGAATGTGTATCTCCTTTTGTTGGATGAAATGTTCTATATATGTCTGTCAGGTCTAGTTGGTTTAGAGTATCATTCAAGTCGTCTACTTCCATATTGATCTTCTAACTATTTGTTCTATCCATTATTAAAAGTATTTCATTAATGTAACCTACTATTAATGTATTACTATCAACTTCTCACTTCAATCTGTCAGTACTTGTTTCCAGTATTTTGGAGCTCTACTGTTAGGTGCATATATAATTGTAATTATTACATCTTCCTATTGAATTTTCTCCTTTACCAGCATATAATGATCTCCTATGTCCCACATAACTTTTTGATGTAAAGTCTATTTTATCCAATTTTGGTATAGCCCCCTCAGGTATCTTTTGATCACTATTTCTTTGGCACTTTTCCCCATCCTTTCACCCTTAACCTATTTGTACATTTGAATTTAAAGTGCAGCTCTTGCAGACAGCATATAATTGGGTCATGCTTTATTATCCATTCTGAAAAAATACTGCCTTTAGAATGGAGAGTTTAATCCATTTACATTTAATGTCAATACCAATAATACAAGACTTTCTTCTGTCATTTGTTATTTAACCTTATAAGTTTTTTTTTTTTTTCACTATATTTTTTTTATTTAATTTTTTTATTTTTTATTGACTTTGTAATAATATTACATTAAAAATATATATGTGAGGTCCCATTCAACCCCACCCCCCCACCCCCCCTCTCCCCCCCCCCCAACAACACTCGTTCCCATCATCATGACACATCCATTGGATTTGGTAAGTACATCTTTGGGCACCTCTGCACCTCATATACATTGGTTCACATCATGGCCCATACTCTCCTCTATTCCATCATGTAGGCCCTGTGAGGATTTACAATGTCCGGTGATTACCTCTGAAGCACCATCCAGGGCAGCTCCATGTCCCGAAGACGCCTCCACCTCTCATCTCTTCCTGCCTTTCCCCATACCCTTTGTCCATTATGTCCACTTTTCCCAATCCAATGCCACCTCTTCTATGTGGACACTGGATTGGTTGTGTCCATTGCACCTTTATGTCAAGAGGAGGCTCAGATTCCACCTGGATGCTGGATGCAATCCTCCCATTTTCAGTTGTAATCACTCTAGGCTCCATGGTGTGGTGGTTGTCCTTCTTCACCTCCATCTTAGCTGAGTGTGGTAAGTCCAATAAATCAGATTGTAGGTGCTGGAGTCTGTTGAGGCTCAGGATCTGGCTATCACATTGTCAGTCCAGAGATTCAAATCCCCTAAATATATCTTAAACCCCAACATTAACTGCACCTCCAGCACATTAGCATGAAAGTCTTATGAAGGGAGATCCCATCTGAGTCCAGATTCATCACACATAAACACCATTTCCAAAGAGGGGCCATCTGCCCTGGTAGTTAACCCCATCGGCCATGACCATAACTCCCATGGGTCTCTTTAGCCCTCAAAGGAACCAATATCTGGGGGTTGTATCTGCTTTATCTGTCTCTCTGACTCTGCTCAGTTGTGCATGAGGGCAAACCTTCTGCCAGCCTCCAGACTCTTTTTTAGAAACTCGTAGCCATATAAACTCATTTCTCCTTTCCATTTCCCCCTTACTTTAGGTCAAACAGCATTTTAAAGTCATGGTATTTTATGTAGACATGGATATTCTGCTGATCCGCATTGAACCTTCCGTATAAGGTCATTTTCCAGTTGCATCATCAGTTGGTAGTTGATAGTGGTCCCTCGTTGCCAGGGAGGCTCATCCCCTAACCTTATAAGTTTTATACCATTTTTTCACTGCCATTAATGTCAATTTTAATATTTGATTTTTAGCATTGTATCATATTGAATGCCCTCTCATTTTTGTCTGGCTATATTTTTATCTGTTTTTCTTGTTCTTACCATGGGAATAAAATTTAACATTTCTAGATATGTAACAATCATATTTGCTTTGATACCAATTTAAATTCTATAGCATATACATATAATTCCCTATACCCCTCTGTACCACCACCTTTTTTGTACTTGTTACCACTTACATCACTGTACGTGGTACGTCCAAAAGCATAGATTTATCATTATTTTCTATGTATTTGCATTTTACCACCTACAAGAAGTGAGAAGTGGAGTTACATACCAAATATATATATATATATATATATATATATATATATATATATATATCAGTAATATTGGCCTTATAATAAGCCAAATGGTAACCTTTACTTCAGACCTCTATTTCCTTATGCCACTTTGAAACACTGTCTAATGTCCTTTCATTCCAGTCAGAAAAAAATTCCCTTTAGCCTTACTTTTAGAAGAGGTCTGGTGGTAATGAATTCCCTCAGCTTTTGTTTATCTGAGATTATCTTAACATCTCCCTTATGTTTCAAAGAACATCTCACCAGATATAAAATTCTTGGCTGGCAGTTGTGTTCTTTCAGCACTTTCATTATTTCAATCCACTGCCTTATTGCCTCCATATTTTCTGATGACAAATTGGCCACTCAATCAGTTGGGGCTCCCTTTTACATTAAATATTTGTTTCTCTTGAAGCTTTCAGAACTCATTGTTCTTTACAATTGATAGTGTGCATTCAATATATTATAGGTATATTTTTCTTCATGTTTATCCTGTTTGGTGTTCTCTTGTCTTCTTGAACATGCATATTCACATTTTTTTCTAAGTTTGCAAAGTTCTCTGTAATTATTTATTTTAGTATTCCTTCTGTCACTTTCTCCCTTTCTTCATCTTCTGGGGTTCCCATAATTTCGGGTATACAAATATACCAAGTATATTTTGGTATACTTGATGATTTTCCAGAAATGTCTTAGGCTACTTTCAATTTTAATAATTTTTTCTTTATGCTCCTCAGCCTGGGATTCATTTCAGGTATCTTACCTTTGCGCTCACTAATTCCTTCTTTTGTCAGCTCCATTCTTTTGTTGAAGGCCTCCTGGGCATTTTAATTTCAGTCATTTTAGTCTTCAATTCTAGTAGTTCTGTTTGGTTCTTTTTAAAAATTTTCTCTTTACTAAGACTTTCATACTGCTTGTTCAGTATTTTCTTCATAACTTTAGTTCTTTCTCTATATTTTCCTTAATTTCCTTGAGTATTTTAAGATCATTTTGTTTTAAAGTCTTTTTTCAGTATTTCCACATTCTTTCTTCTTTTTGATGTTTTCTGTATTTTAATTTCATCCTCTGGATGGACATAATTTCCTGTTTCACTCTTTGTCTTGTACTCTTGTTGCACACTGTACATTTTAGTATTTTTAAATGTTAACTTTGGCATTTATTCTCTGAATGTCTGATTCTTGATTTTATAAACAGCTAGTGATAGGACAGAGATTTTCTTGAGCCTCAGCCCTCTGATCAGAAAGTTCTTCCCAGTGAATAGTGTTCACAGTTTTCCTTTTCTTTCTGGTCTTCTTTCATGTTCTGGGCTTTTGCTCATTAGTTGCTTTAGAGTTCCTCTGTTTACAGGAGTTTAGTTGTCCCAGAAGACAAACCCTCTCCTGGGTTTTCGTAGCCAACAGACCTTTGCCCCAGATTGTATACCTCTTAAATTTTTCTTCTTTTTCATTGTCTAGAGCCATTTTTGTCTGGACAGCAAATTCTGAGAAAGGGGGCACTCTGAAGAGGACTTTCCCATGTAAGTATTTCCTAGCCTAAACAGGTCAGAGACTCACAAAAGAGATGCAAACCAGCTCTAAATCACCCTGAGGAGGAGATCAAGAAGGGTGGCCATAGCTTCTCCAATGGCTCCCAAAAACTAAGCTTTCCTGACCTGTTCAGAAAATACAGCCTTTCAACTCACTGCCCCCTGCAGTCCTGAGGAAGCATAGTCTTTAAGTCTCCACCACCACTGCCCTGTCAGGAGAGGTTTGAAACAATGGCTGCCACTGCCTTTATCCAGGGTGGGCTTACACAATGGCCTTCTTCAGAGCTGGAATTCTGCAATCCAAAGTCTCTAATCAAAGCCATGGTCAGTGATCAATCATGACTACTTCTGGTCTTCCTTTCTGTCACCAGCAAGTTAGCCAGGTCTTGACCCTATGTTGACCGGCTATAAGAGTGGGAGATGGATGCTGACAGCTGCCATTGAGAAAGAAATTTACTATTCTTTACTGAAATGTATCAACCTCTTCCTCCCACTCTTCCCTCTTCAGTATTCCTCTGGTTTCCAGAGTTTCAAAATAGTTGTTTCAGACATTTCCTCCCTTTTCAAAAATTTTTAATTTTTATTTATTTATCCCCCGCCCCCTTGCCACTTGCTTGCTGTCTGCTCTCTGTGTCCATTCACTGTGTGTTCTTCTGTGTCTGCTTGTCTCCTTTTGTTGCATCACCTTGCTGAACCAGCTCTCCATGGATGTGGGCTGTCAGCTCTCTATGGGTGGGCCAGCTTGCTTTCACAAGGAGGCCCTGGGAAGTGAACTGAGATCCTCCCATATGGTAGACAGGAGCCCAATCAGTTGAGCCACATCAGCTTCCCCCCCACACCCTTTTTAACAGTTATTTTGGAGGAAAGACTGTCTTGAAGCTGTCTACTCTGCTATCTTCCTATAATGCACCCCCTGTAAAACATGTATTTTGATCTCTCCTTTTCTTAGATGAGGAAAGTTCAACATGAACACTTAATTTTCTTAAGCAACATAATCTGGAATTATTCCATAGCAATATTTAGAGATATTCCTCATTCTTTTTTTTTCCTTCATTCCTTTCTTGAGTTTCATAATAAAATGTGTGGATGGTCCCTAATACATTTGTTTAATCCCCTGTTCTCCTATTTGTTTCCATTTTTTTAAATTCACCTACTTTATATGTTTTATTTTTTATTTTTTCCCATTTTTAAAAATTAATTTTTGAAGTATATCATTCTTACATAAACACACAAGTGTATAATAATAGCTGTGAACTTATAAAACAAATATACATAACATCACACAGGACTCCCACAACACCCTACCACCAACTTTCATTGTTAAACCTTTTTAACTAATGATTAAAAAGCCTGTCAAAATATTACTACTAACTATTTTCCCCCCAAAAAACCCTATTATTATCTTTATATCATATATATATGAACATGCAAAACAATTAAGTGTATAGTAAAAGTTGTGAACTTACAAAGCAAACGTGCATAACATCATACAGAGGTCCTGTACATCAACCCTCCACCAACACCTTGAATTATCATAAGACATTTGTTATAAATTATGAAAGAATATTGTCAAAATCTTACTACTAATCATAGTCCTTATCTTACATTTGATGTGTTTGTCTCCCAACCCATCTTCGTATTATTTTATAAATACATTTTTTATAACAGAAGATGTAAACTTATAAAACAATCATTCACATGTGCAGAATTCCCAAACAACACCCCTCCATCAAACACCATACTGTGGTGGAACATTTGTTACAGAAAAGATAATATTATCTGATTGTTACTGTGTCCAGAGTGGACATTTGTCTCACATTTTCCATTGCCCCATTATCAACACAGTATATCTTTCACATAGATGCAAGAATATTATATTATTACTGCTAAGCACAGTCCAGTCTAGAGGCCACTCGAGCTGTATTTCCCCATGCTTTTCCACATTTCCAACACTCTGCAGTAGTGATGTACATTTAGTCTAGCTCACAAAGGACACTCTTGCATCTGTACCATCAACCACAATTCTCATCCACCTCTTAGTTTACTGTTCTCTTCAGTTCCTAGATTATTCTTTAGCATTCTATCAATTGCTATTTACATACCTAGACCAACATTTTCAGCAACATCCCCATTTATAAACTAGCTGTTACTCACCGTGTGTTACCATCCACTCTATTTCCACACTTTTACGGTAAATCTAATTAAAACTGTTACATATATTAAAATATCAGTAGTCCATCTCAGTTGTCCTCTTATCTCCTTTAAGAATCCACCACCTACCACCAGGTCTTGAAGATATTTTCCTATAATTTCTTCTAGACATTTTATGGTTCTTGCTTTTTACTTTTAGGTTTTTGAAACTTTTTTTGAGTTAATATTTTGGATAAGATGTGAGATAGGGGTCCTTTTTCCTTCTTTTGGCTAGGCTATCCAGTTTTTCCAGCACCATTTGTTGAATGGACTGTTCTGCCTGAGCTGACTGGGTTTGACAAGTTAGTCAAAAATCACTTGACCATACATATGAGAGTCTGTTTCTGAACCATCAATTTGGTCCCATTCATCTATGTGTTTGTCTTTATGCTAGTACCATAATGCTTTTACCACTGTAGCTAGGTAATATCATTTACTGTCTGGAGATGAGGGTTTGCTTTTCCTTTTTATGATGTTTCTAGCTATTCAGGAACCCTTACCCTTCCAAATAAATTTGATGACCATGTTTTCAATTTTTTAAAAAAAATCCAGGTGGAATTTTTATTGAGATTGCATTGAATCTGTGTATCAAATTTAGAATTGATACCTTAATGATATTTAGTCTTCCAATCCATGAACATGGAATGTTCTTCCAGTTATTTAGGACTTTTTTGATTTCTTATAACACTGAGTTGCAGTTTTCTGAATACAAGTGCTTTACATCGTTGGTAAAGTTTATTCCTGACTATTTGAGTTTTATCTGTCCTATTTTATTTTCACCACTCTTTTGACACTTTTAGTTACTTTTATTGATATAATCTTCATTTCTAGACTCTCTTACAGGCCTCTCTCTCCTGCCTTTTCTTTTCAGGCTCTAGCACACTCTTTAGTATTTCCTGAAAATCTGGTCTCTTGCGGCGGCTTGCTCGGTCGGTAGAGGTGGGGTCTGGCTGCGGACGAGGGGTCGGTCCAGCTCTGGATGAGGGGTTGGTCCCGCTCGGGACGAGGGGTCGGTCCCACTTGGGACGAGGGGTCGGTCTGGCAGCAGACGAGGGATTGGTCTCACAAGGGGTTGCGCGGTTCGGCTGACGGGGTCGCCCGGCGAAGCCGGTGACGAAGGGGTCGCCCGGAGAAGCAGGTGATGAAGGGGTCGCCCGGAGAAGCAGGCGACGAACTGGGGACAAGGGAGGCCAGGCCCTTGTCGGGGGCTCTCAGGACTGGAGGGCACACAGCAGAAGAACTACCACGGAGACAAGGTAAACACGCAAGTCCACTTTATTGAGGGAGAGGCAACAGTTTTATAGGGGCTGGGGAAGGCTGATTGGTCGAAGCCATGCCCTGTTCTGATTGGTTGCCGGCAAAAGGTCAGTGGGCGGTACTGGACGGGGGAGGGGTGGTGGTTAGGGATTGGCTGTTGCTGTTGCTGGGGGAAGGGGCAGGGTTTAGGGATTGGTGGCTGCTGTTGCTGGGGTGGAGGGCAGACTTGAGTTTCCCGCCCACGCCTGGCTGTTGCTGCTGTTGGGGGAAGGGAAAAGGGCAGACTGGATTTTTCCGCCCATGCCTGGCTGTTGCTGCTGTCGGGGGAGGGGAAAAGGGCAGACTGGAATTTTCCGCCCTGCGCCTGCACAGGGAGAAGGAAGAAGAAGGGTGCCGCCCCACAAGGCATCAGGTGGTGCCATCTGGGAGGAGGGGCGGCCGCGGAAGCATGGCTGCCGAGAAGGGGAGACCCGAGGGCACTCTGCGCCCATGCCGAGCTTCCTCCAGGGGTGGCGGTGGGCCCGACCAACCACCCTATTATGGGGGCAGTGGAATTAGGCCTACCGCGGCCGCTCCCCTCACCAGGCCAGCAAACCACACTTCAGCCCGAGGGGTGACCGCAGTCTCTTGCTTAGAAATTATCTCAGTTTCTGTTTATCGGTGAATATTCTAATCTCACCCTCATTTTTGAAAGACAGTCTTGCCAGATATAAGTTTGTTGGTTGGAAGTTTTTCTCTTGTAATATCTTAAATATATCAGACCACTGTCTTCTTGCTTCCATGGTTTCTGGTGAGAAATCAGCAATTAATCTTACTGGATATCCCATATATGTTATGCATTGATTTTCTCTTGCTATTCTCAGAATTCCTTTTGTCTTTGGTATTTGACATTCTGATGAATATGTGTCTTAGAGTTGGTCTATATGGATTTTTTTTTCATGGGAGTATGTTGTGCTTCTTGGACATGGATACCTATGTCATTCAATAGGGTTGGAAAATTTTCTACCATTATTTCTTCAAATATCCCTTCTGTCCCTTTTCCCTTCTCTTCTCCTACTGGGACACTCATGACACATAAGTTTGCATGTCTTTTACTGTCATTTAGTTCCCTGAGACCTTGTTCAATTTTTCCCATTCTTTTCTTTATCTGTTCTTTTTATGTTCAATTTCAGAGGTCATTTCTTAAAACTCACCAATCCTTTCTTCTACCTCCTCACATATGCTCTTATGTGATTCCAATGTTTTTAAAATTTCATTTATTACACCTTTCATTCCCATAAGATCTGCTATTTTTCTTTGTATGCTTTCAAATTCTTTGTGCTCATCCAGTGTCTTCTTAATATCCTTCATCTCTTTAGCCATCTCATTGAATTTATTAAGGAGATTTGTTTGAACATCTATGATTAGCTGTCTGAACGCTGTTATGTCATCTGGAGGCTTATCTTGTTCCTTTTACTGGGCAATAGTTTCATGTTTCTTTGTGTGGATTGTAATTTTTTTAGTGTCTTGGCATCTGACTTACTAGAATATTTATTCTAGATGCAGTTTTCTCCTTAGCTTAGGGCTTCCTGCCTTTTCTCCCTTGGTGGTTATGCAGTAGGAACCAGAGTTGTAATTGGTGCTATAAGCTGTGGAGGCTCAAGCTGCCCTCATTGTGCCAGGGACAAATGAAGCTTCTCCCAACTTTCTCCTTTGCCAGAGGTAGGGATGGAGTCAAAGATGTGTGGAATAATCCAAGCCTTGCAGGCCTAGACTGTAGTTGCCCAGAGTGACTGATGAAGTTTCATGCCACTTTCTCCCCTGCCTGAGGTGGGATTGAGCTGCATGTGTGCACAGAAATCTATGCAGTGCGGGTCCAGGATGACCACAGTTGTCCTGGTAGACTTCTGATTTTCAGTCTGTGCCAGCCAAAGACACCTGCAATTACATGGATAAGCTGGTGCAGGGCCCCCCAGCTTCCTCTCTGCCAGAGATGGGGCTGAAGCCTAGGCTAGAGATGCAGGCCAATCTGGGTGAAGGAAACCAGTTCTAACCATCACTGGGATTTTCAGTCAACTGGGTTCACCTCTGGCTGGGGGCAGAATCAAAATGGTAGCCACCAGCCTCTTCTGACTTGGGCAGATACACACCCCAGCTGTTTACAGGGTCATACCTTAGACAGCAGCCAAGTTTACCAATCAATAACTGAAATTGGCAGCCAACCATCTCCTCCTCCCCTGTTTGTGGGAAATGGAGCTTCCAATTCCAGCCACAGAATATCTTCTGGGGCAGTTTATGCCACCAGAGTAGGATAATCACTGGCCTCTGTGGCTTGGCCAGTAATCTCCCAGAGAGGCTGGCACAGGTACCTGCAGCTTCCTCCCTGCTGGAGATGGAGCTGGGTCCTAGGCTAGAGCTGCAATATGATCTGTATGGAAAGAAGCTGGTCCCCACCAGCACTGTGATTTTCAATCTTCCCTGCTTCCCCTCATGCTAGGTGCAGAGTTAAGATGGCAGCTCCCAGCCTCTTTCTGACTTAGACAGGCTCAAACTTTAGCTGTTCCCAGGATTATACTTTAGCCCACAGAATTTACTCATCAGTAGCTGAAATTGTTGCCCAACTGTCTCTTCCTCCCCCAGTTTTGGGAAGTGGAGTTTTCTATTCCAGTCATGGAACAGATCCTAAGGCAGTTTGTGCCTCCTGTGGAGGATAGGCTCTGACCTCCTTGGCATGGAACACTCTACTTATGAGTCTTCTCTGCAGATGGGTAGTCTCCTCCTTCCATTCCATCAAGAATGATGCAGGATGCTCTTCTGGCCTCCTAAATCCCCCAAACAGGTGCTTCAGCTAACTCCAGACAGCTCTGGGCATTTGCTAACAACCCTGTAGCAGAAGCTGACTTTAGGTGTGCTTTACGCTGCCGCCATCTTGCTGGTTGTTCACCCCCCTATTGGTTTTTCTTTCTATTCTTTTGTTCTCATAAATTGTGCATTTTTCTTCTTGATTTTTTTCTAGTTTATCTGTGAGATAGAGTCTTAACAGTATGATTGCTGAATGAGAAGACACATATGTAATTTTACTATATTGTCAAATTACCCTCCTGGCTGAACTCTATACAGTGCCTGCAGCAATGTGTGAAAGAGCTCATTTCCCCAGACTCAAAACAAAGTGTTTGGTCAAACTTTTAAACTTTGCCTATTATAAGCTAAGAGATATTGTCCCTAGTGTAGTTTTCATTTGCATTTATAAAACTTTGAATGAGATTGTGTCTCTTTTTTATACAGTAAAGTCATGTACATTTGTTTTACTCTGGATTCTTTGTTGATAACTCTTGCCTGCTTTTGATCATAGTTTTCACAATTTTTCTTCTGTTTTTAGAAGATTTTTAGATCTTAATATATTTCCCTTTGACTCCAATATAAATTACAAATATAATTTGCTTATGATCTTTTTAGCTATCACAAATTATTTTGTATTAAAGTTAAACTTATCAATCATTTCTGTTGCTGCATTTGTCACCAATAATAAAAAATTTTAGTCACCAATAATAAAAAATTATCACATTCCCAAGTTATAGATGGATTTCTATATGTTTTCTCTTATTATTTGACAATTTTAGATCTTTATATTATATTTAAATCTTTGATACATTTGGAATTTATTTTGGGTATATTGTGAGAAATGTGTCCAATTTTTTACTTTTTCTTATAGTTATCCATTTATCCTTTAACACTTATTAAAAACACCATCTTTTCCCATAAACTAAAGAAGAAATCTTCTTTGTGTATTTCATTTCCATATACAATTTGATTAATATGTTATTCTATTTTGCTCTGCTGGTCATCCTATTTATTTATGAACCAACCTCATATTCTTTTCAATTACTGATATTTTATGTTATATTAGAATATCTGGTAAGAATAACACACCTCTCTGCATTTATTTTTCAAAGTGTCTTGAACATTCTTGCTTGCCTTGTCTTCAAACTTGTCTATCTAAAGAATTGTTCTGACTCAAACACACAAATAAATAAAAACATAATTACATTCTTATTGGTTTTACAATTTGTTCACAGTTTGTATCTTTCGATTTGCTTAAGCTACTGTAGCATCATTCAGGAACATTTTATAGTATCCTTCATATGATTTTGAACATTTTTTGTTAAGTTATGGTTAGGCCATCCCATATCCCATTCCAACATTAGCCTTATATTGTTGCTGTCAGTATCTTGTCCTCACTGCATGTACTTTGGAATTTATGGAGTTATATTTTCATTTAGTTCTATTTTATATGTTGGCTGTGCTAATTCCTCATTTTGCTTGTTTTTTTCTCATGTTATATTTTGAGGAATATCCAGACATTAAAAAACTACTCTGCTGCCACTGTCACTTCAACTGGTAACCTAAAAAAATTAAATTACATATTTTCTAATATAACATTTCTTTTATGAAATATGCAAAAATATTACAAAGACTAAGTGATAATTATTCTAAAGGCATGTCTTTAATCAGAGAAGAAGTGTAATGCATATAATCCTGCCTTCTTGTGTTTACTGATTAAGATAGATAGCGCAAATACAATCTGCAAGAAGCAGAATCATTGAGTTAGAACCCATGGTTCTAGATTGCTTTGTCCTACTGTCCCTCCTGATTTGTGATATTTGGCCCTGTTAATATTCCCTGTGTCAGAGGATCAGGAGATTTGGTTCAGAGTCAAAATTTCCATTTAATTCATGATTTGCCTGTGCAGGGGAGATTTTGTGAATTATCTTACAACATTGACCTTAGTGCAATTCAATCACTCCATGCATATTCAACCACAGGCATAGAATTACTGAAAAAAACAAATGGATTGTTAATGTTCACAAGAAGAGAGTAGGGTATGACCACAAGCTGGAGCATGGCAGGTGGAGGCCACTCTTTTGTCTCATGATAGGGGCTCTCTAGTCATGATGGATTTGAACAATCTAGAGGAAGTCTAATGCTTGCTAGCAGTATTAACTTTTCTGAGGAAGTTGAATAAAAACTTATCCCTTTTCGGTAGAATTAGGAGAATGTCATGCAGGAACAAAATTTTGCTGCTTGTAAAATCATTGTTAGTAACTGGATTACACAGGTTATTGCTGTATTATTCTTTCTCATTAAGATATAGAAAGTAAGGCCATCAATGGCAGCTCTTTCAGTCTTTCTGCTCAGCCATCTTTAGTGTATGACTTCCCTCCTTAAAGTCACTTTGTTATCACAAAATGGTTACTGAACTTCCAAACAATATTCTGTGTTCAAGGAAGCAGGGAAAAGGTGGAAGATAAGGATAATATTGAATTTGCTAGCTATATTAGGCCTCCTTTCAAAATTATCCTCAGAAACCTTAACCAATGGCTTTTACCAAAACTCCTAATGGCAAATAAGATGGAAAATTTAGTTAGTTTTTTTTTCTTAAACATTCACATTGCTACATGAAAAAATACATGGTGCTCTGTTACTAAAAAAGAGGAAGAGGAGGTTTAGATTTCATGTGGACATAACCATCCCAGGGTTCACAGGATGGAGGAATAGAGTACAGATTAGAGTGGACTTACTGATATTCTACTATGAAAATATTGTGATTAGTAATGGAAGAAATTGTGACATTGATGTGGAGAAAATGGCCACAGTAGCTGCTGAGGGTAGGGAGAGGGAAGAAAAGACATGATGTGGGGGCATTTTCAGGATTTGGAGTTGTCCTGGGTGGTACTGCAGGGACAGATGCTGGACATTGTATGCCCTGCCATGGCCCACTGGTTGGACAGTGCTCCAAAATGTATTCACCAAATGCAATGAATGTGCCATGATGATGAAAGAGGTTGTTGATGTGGGAGGAATGGGGTGAAGGGGGTGGGGGGTATATGGGGACCTCATATTTTTTAATGTAACATTTGAAAAAAAAGAGGAAGGAAAAAAAAAAGAAAGAAGAAGAGAATGGGTATTGAGGAGGCAGATATTCTTTTTTGCCACAGGATTAGATTACATTTATCATCTGTTTTATTGCTTCCTTTTAAATCTGAATAGAAGGAATCAATTGCAATACTTGTATGTTAAATTTGAAGGTAACATTTTAGTGGTATTTACTATTCTTTTTTCTACTTCTAACTACAGGTATCATTATTTGGGAAAACAAAACAAAACAACAAAAGCATTTGTTCTTTGAATGACTGGATACTCACCCAGAAAAAAATTAGCTATGATAGTCAACTCACATATAAGGAGGGATCCTTTATTTTTCAATATGTTTGCTATTGTCTTCTGTTTCATTTAGGCCATCTGTATGGCAACCATGTAAGCCTAAAGACTCAGGGAGATCAAGATGAATGTGTCCATTCTTGTTAAATAGGACACTGTTTGCTCTTTGGAAGGGAGATAGATTACTAGGGTGGAATGATATATATATTTCTGCTACTTTTGTAACCACACTCCATTAGAAATGATTACCACAACAATGCTGCATGGTCTGAATAGGTTCATATTTTTTTAGGGCACAAGGGTAAAAAAGAGACCTGCTGCCAGGACAGCATGACCAAGTTTACTGCTCTGACTGACCTATGTCAGAAGTGATCTCAATCAAGCCAGTACTGGCCACCAACGATAGTCAGGCACTTGTAACGCGGGTAAATTGTAGTTCCAGCACTGGATCGAAGAATAACATATGTCCATCAGTGTCAAGTGCATTAAAAATTGAATTTCATCAGAATTTAAAAGAATTGTGGACTGGATTAATGCTATAGAGAAAGTTTTGTGACTATAATTTGTTCTCCCTTTTGCAGAAAGTTGGCAGGCTTGTGCCTAACATTGTACCATTTACTTTAATCCTTGAGGAAAACAACCCAAGAATGTTTTTCAAAAATATTCACTTACTTTCATTACAGGTGTCTGGAAATGTATAAAAAAGAATTTTAAGGACATTTTAGTCTGATACAATTTACCACCTGATACTTGCAAACAACGAAATCTAAAGTCTAGATTCAAAGCATTTGGAAGACACTGATTTATTTAGAGATGACTACTCCTGTAGTAATACACCCTAACTGCCCTAACTGTAATCTTAAGGTAACATAGAAGATTAAACAAATGAGTCCCTAATGTGATCCAACTTGATACTTTCATGATGGGAGAGAAGAATGAAGTTCAAAGGTCAACACAGAAATTGCTCTGGAGTAAGTTTCATAAATTCACTATGCTAAAATTTATTAACTATTTGGAATAAATATTTATTAGCAGAACTAGAAAACAATCAACCCTAATAATAGAGATGATTACTCTAAATGGTAAAAATGATCAAGCCACAAACCGTGGAAAGCTAATACTTTTAGAGCACTTAAATGGAATTTTCTACTCATGAATTAAGCATAAATCTCTATTTACAACCATTGATAAAGAATTAAGAATGATTTTTGAAAAAAATAAAAAAGGAGGGGTGAGGGCTTGAAACAGGAATCTTTGTTTGGCCCTGAGAATACAATACCTTTCTAAAAGTAATTTATTTGAGTATTTCTTCTCACAATAAATCCATCTGTCAGGTGTCCATAACTCTACAAAGCAAATCATATAAAGTAAGGCCAATGAAGGAAAAAAATGAATCAAGTAGAATAGATAGAATAAATAAAAAATAAATTTGCTATTTTCATTTACAGACATAAAGGTGTATCTTATGTAACTATGTCACTTATTTGAAAACAAAAACAATGCAGAGATAGAAGAAAAATAAAAACACAACAAGAGGTGCTTTGACATAAAAGTGGTTATGGCACACTGCCTCTTAGAAAAAGAAACGTGGTGGGGTAATTTCATAAAAGGCTTGATAAGTAGTGATGCAATATACTTTCTCTTAGAAACAATATTATAATAGAGAAAAAACAATCTGAAGAGGATCCTAGGAAATACCAGAATAAGATTAATGTCTATGACTTAGACTGCTACTTTTCTAATTCCCAAGCCATTTTATATCCTGGCTATCACCATACTTGCATAATAGATACCATAAGTAGTTACACTGATGCTCAAAATACTTGTTTATTAACTTGCAAATGTTTCACTCGTGTTGTTATATTCATTCACTCATATTGTTATTTTGGTTCTTTTTTTTAAATACTCCCTCTGTTTATAAAATCTTGAGTTATAGAATTCCCATTACAATTGACATATTAGGAATACTTGAACTTATGCATTCTGGAGCAACTTAAACTATCCCCCAACTTCACAAATATACAGGCTAAAATATGATATCTACAAAAGCCTTTTTTCCTTCACATGCTAGTTGCACCAAAGAATTGTGAACTAGTTAGACCTCGTAGGGAAAAAGTTAAATTTACTAAAAAAATAGGGTTAGAAATGAGAAAAACTCAAGTTCAAATCATGGCTCTGCCACTTACTAGCTGTGTTTCATTCATTCATTAACAGATATTCATTAAATAGCAACTATGTAGCAGGTATTATTCTAAGACCCAAGTACTGCAAAGAATAAATCACTTTAAGTCCCTACACTCATGGTGCTGGTAAAAGAGTAGGGACAGTATAATATAAATAAAAATGCTCATTTTAATGAATAATAAGTTAATGAAGAAGAAACAGGATAAGTTAGATAGTGGAGTTTATAGAGACATGTTAGTAGGATTTACAGTTACCTGGTAAGAGAATTTTTCAGGCAGAAATAACAATAAGCGTAAATGCTTTGAGTAAGGACAGTGAATAGCAGATAGGAGAAATAGCAAAATGGTACATGTAGCTGGTGCCGAGTGAGCAAGAGAGATGGGTAGGAGAGGTAGAATTCAGAGAGGAAACTAAGGGTCAGATCATTTGGGAACATAGGGCCATGATAAGCACTTTGGATTTTGAATTTAAGTCTAAGGTGTGATCTGATTGACAGTTTAAAAAAGATCACTCTGGCTACTGTAAAGGGAATAGATGGCATGAGGGCAGGACAGAGGGCAAGGCTTTATGAAAGGAAACTATTTAGGCAATATTATATTAGTCTAAACTCACTCATAGTGATAGAAATGAGAAACAGACAGTAGACATACTGTTAAGGTATAACTGACAGTTTTTGCTAATGTATTGGTTGTGGGGTATGAAAAAGGGTTGATGTCAAAAAAAAACAATTAACCTTTTTAAGTTTTAATTTCCCAAATTTTAATATAAGCAATAGAACTTAATTACCTACCAGTTGTGAGAATTAAATGGTGATGTCTGAAAAGCTATTAAAACAATTATGACATGTTATGAAAGCAATATCTATCATATATAAAATTATTATATTATTGTGTTATAGATCGTAAACAGCAGCTTATTTGAATGATGGTGCTAAACCATGTTAAACTCCTCCAGTAATAGTCCCAAACTGAAGTTGCAGAACTTGGTCTTTCTACATCCATATGTGAATTCCTTGTTGCAAACATTTGTTTATATGTCTGTACAGGCAGTTTTCCTACAGTTACTTAATTTTATTGGGCAGGAACTAATTTTAATTCCTGCAATGTTAACTTTATGATTTTGTGTGTTTGCAAAGCCATTAGCCCACAGATTCTGTGCAAAAACTCCATCTTGCAGATTTTCTTATTCTGCTGGAGAAGAGTGTGGTCTGAGGGCAGTAAGTTTCTTGCAGAATAAACTGGTGATGTGATGGACTGCAAGAGCCAGGTCTAAGTTTTCCTTTATATCAGGCACATAGTCAACTCCCCTGGGATCAGACAACTGCATGTGGCTGCTGAGAGGTTCTTCCCAGCCCTGTTCAGTCTTGGCACACTAAAAAAATGATAGCACTGTGTGGCACATTGTGAAGTACTACAATTTCTTCATATTATATAATTATGATCAAAATTCAAATAGTAAAGAAGATTCCTGAAGTTGACTTGGTGCAAATTTTTCACATGAAATATTTTCGATATTTTATCTAGAGATATTGAAAAGTTGAGCTTGTTGACATTGCTTCCATGAATCTATCTATATAGATATCCATATCCATAATTTTATTAACATACATTTTAAAAACACTTTAAATATTGTTTTATGCATGAAATGACTACATTCAATTCCTAATTATGTTTTTTGTTTCAAGGTGATTTCTTATTCTTGAGAGAAACTATCAATAAGAAACCTTTAAATGTAAAGAAAGAGTCTGCTTATTCTGAAAAGTCACCAGGTTTGGCAGGCTCTTGTAGGTAAGGCTGTTCAACAAAATTATGTATACAGAAAAACATATATGATTCTATGTGAAGATGCAGACTTACATTTGTAAAAGGAAAGAGAACTCAAAAATGTCAAAAGAATGAGTAAAATTTATGAGTTTTAAAAAAGTGTACAATTTTCCTTCCTAGAAAAATGTTCTTTTCTAATTAAAAATTCATTCTTATTCTTTAGAACAGTTATCAATGTAAAATACATTTTAAATTTATTCTTACTAAAGTAAACGTTATATAAATAAAATGAGATTGGTTTGCATCATCAATTCAAAAATAGCAGTATGGAGGATCACATATTTAGTTTTAATAAAAAGTGACTCATAATTATATAATAACATTTTGTACTTGAAAAGCACCTTTCATCTTTAAAGTTTTAAAAGGCATGGAGTGTAATATAGTGATAGTACACCCACTGGAGTGAAATGTTTAAAGAAACCAATATTCTTATGATTAAATATTTTAACAAGAAGACTACAAAAACTATATTTTCTTTCTATGGTTCAAAATTTCAAAACTTAGCACTTGCAGTAACTACAGGAGACTAATGAATCATTATTCACTGTTCCTCAGAAATATTTCTCAAACTGAAGCTCTTATTCCTCTGCAAATTAGCTTTGAAGAAAATAAGCCAAACCCTAGGTGCCCACTATAGAATAAAATCACCCTTTCATTTTACCAAAGACTTAGTGATAAATGATAATATATTTGTGATGTGAAAATGTAATTCCATATATATGCTAATATAGCACTTTGAAACTGTGCTTCCTGAGAGCCTGCAAGGGTAAATAGAACAGAGAAGACTCTAACAGAAATCTTTAAATCTATTGATAAAGACTATAAGAAATCATCATGACAATAAACAGCTCAATTACATTTTTATAGATCAACAACAAAAATTTGCATTTGTAAATATTCAATTAGATTAGTTTTAAATTTTAAAATAGTAATATAATTAAATAACCTTTATGAATTAAATACTCAGTAAATTGATGAAACCTAAATAATAACCTTCATCATCTTACAAAAGCTTGGCGGCTTCTTCAAGTAGAGTAGGCATTGCCAGAGTTCAGAAGGTTAAAGATGGAAATTTTTACATCTTGACCTGTCAAAGTCACTTTAGGATTTAACCTCGACAAATTTTAGTTTGATCATCTTAAAATTGATCAGTGATTTTTGGCCAGAGATTTGTAAGCAAGGGTCCATGAATAAAATTAAGGGTGTATGTAAACTCAGATGAGAAATATATATATAAGTGCATGTGTATATATGTATATTTTCACTCACCTCTAATGACATTTAGCATTTCATTAAGTTTTTGAATATGGATAACAACCCACAGTCATGTTGGCTTTACCTGAGGCTGTGAGACTTGGTCACCTCCATTAAAGTTGTTGCATACATCTTAAAATATCTTTTACACCTTTTGCTACTCAAAAGTATGGTAATTGTTAGATCCTCTACTATATTTTCAAATGGTTTAGCAAAGAAACACATATATTTCTCTATTAAATCTGCTCTGACAGTCATTTATAAATGTATTTCAATAGAATGTATGTTACTTGTAGCCCTATGTATATATTGTCTGCATTTAAAACCATTATTCTGAGGTTGTAGTTTGAGACTAAACATCCCCCAGAAAATCATGTTTTTAAAACTGGTCCATTCCTGTGGGTGTGAACCTATTAAGGGTGAGAATGAATCCTCTTACTGGAGTCCTCTATAAAGGACTGCAGAGACAGAGAAAAAAGACCCAGGAGCTCAGAGAGGAAAACAGAAGCTAAGGGAGAAAGGAAAGCCATGACACAAGAAACTGAAATCAATGGAAACTGGGAAAGAGAAAGTCAAAGAAGGAGCAGCCAAATCTGAAAGCAATGGAGCCTGGAGGAAAAGACAGATATTGGCAGATGCTGCCATTGTGCCTTGCTGTGTGACAGGAGTTCAGGGCCACTAGTAGCTATGGCTTTGGGGAGAGAGCTTCATCTGATGCCTTGATTTGAACATTTTTCTCATTCTCAGAGATGTAAGCTTATAAGTTACTAAATCCCCATTGTAAAAACCTACCCATTTCTGGTATATGGCCTTGGCAGCCTTGAGCAAAGTAAAACATCTGAGAAGCACTCCACACTGAATGGTCCATACCACAAAACTAGTTAAAACTTTATTATGTTAGTCAAGTAAATCTGATGGAGATATCAGGTCATATTTATCCTTACTGACTTTTTCTCTGCTTGATCTAACAATTAATGAGGGAGAGGCACTGAAGTCTCTGTAGTTGTTAATTTGTCTATTTCTCTTTTCAGCTGTAACATTTTTTTGTCTCATGTATTTTGATATTCCCTTGTTAGCTGCACACATAGTAAGGATCATTATAGAGAATTTACCTCTTTATTATTATGTAATTTCTCTTTATTCTTGATAAATTTCCTTATTCCAAATCTGCTTTGTCTGTCATTAATATAGTTCCTCTGCTTGATTTTTATTAGTAGCATGGGTTATCTTTCACCCTTTACTTTTAAACTATCTTTATATTTAAAGTAGGTTTCTAGAAGACAGCACATAGGTAGGTCTTGTTTTTATCCAATATGACAATCTCTATTATTTAACTTCCATTTTTATGCCATTCACATTTAAAGTGGTTATTGATATAGTTGGATTGAAATCTACCACCTTGCTAATTCTTTTCCATTCATTACTGAAGAGTCCCACTCCAGGCCAAAATTGCATGCATGGTTTTTTAGGCCTGACCATAGGCAAATGCAAAGGCTTTATCTGGCAGACTTCATAGGGGAAAGCTGCCTTCCCTAAATGAGATTTATGGTACAACCAGTGCATTGCAGTCTCAAAGACAGCACCAGTCAGTCATGTTCTTATGCCTAGCTACATTTTTTAGTCCAGAGAACTGAATTTCAGAATCTTTTTATAGGGGTTGTGGTGGAGCTCTGCTTGAGACATTATTCAGATACCTCTTCCAAAGCCTCCTTAAGAGGGGCCTTAAATACACTTTCCACTCTGATGCCTTCCCCTTCTTCCTTTATCCAGCCCCTAAATCCATGAAATCACAGGAGGCTTTGTTTAGGGCTCCCTCAGCAGCAACATAATTTTCCCATGTTTCTTTCATTATTATTATTTTTAAAGAAGCTAAAGATTATATAAATGTTACTCAAAAATAAAGGGGATTCCCATATACATGATAGTCCCCCGCACATGTCCCTTTAATAACATTTTTCATTAATGTGGTACATTTATTATAATTGGTGAGCACATATTGAAGCATTGCTACTAACAATGGTCTATGGTTTACATTAAGTTTTACATTTTGTACTGCACAATTTTATAGGCATTGACAAAACGTATAATGGCCTGTATCCATCATTGCAAGATCTTTGAGAACAATTCCAATGTCCCCAAAATATACCATGTTAAACCTATTTTTCCCTCTCCCTCCCCTCAGAATCTCTGGTGACCACTGCCTTTATATCAACGTTACTAGTTTTTCCAATACTTAAATAATAGTTCTACTTTAGTCCATAGTTGCAGTTCCCCTTATGTTTGTTCATTCATCAATTTAGAGGATTTGGGGATTGTGATGCCCACTCTGCTTCAGTTGAGAGGGGGCTTAAATCCCATCCTTTGTCTCTTGAGTATGGAAATTCCCAGTGTCTGGTCAGTATGGAAAAGTATAACATT
This sequence comes from Dasypus novemcinctus, assembly GCF_030445035.2. Lineage (NCBI taxonomy): Eukaryota > Metazoa > Chordata > Mammalia > Cingulata > Dasypodidae > Dasypus > Dasypus novemcinctus. The sequence goes on along the minus strand of NC_080683.1, from coordinate 39,112,233 downwards.
TTGGGAGTCAACACAATTTTCTTTGTAGTATCATGCTTTTACTGTTGAAATAAGTGAATAAAGGTTTGATTGTTACTTTTCACTATGGCTCATGCCTTAAGTGATCACCTCTATACCTGGCAATTCATGGCAATTGCTTTTGTCCTTACTTTAAAAAAAAAAACTTCCTTTGCTCACTTCCCTCATTTTAATTGTTTATGCTGCTATCTCTTCTCTTGATATAAACTTTATACTAAAAAAAAAAGCTTTTCTGGAAGTTTCCCTTGGATTTACAATATTTATTTTTAAATAATATAAATAAATTCATCTTTAAATAATACTGTCTTGCTTTTCTAGGCCTGCTGTAACTAACTACCAAAAACTGGATGACCTTAAAAACAACAGAAATATATTATCTCATAGTTCTGGATACTAGAAGTCTGAAATAAAGCCTTGAGAACAGACAGGCTCTCTCTGAAGTTTATAAGGAAGAATTTATACCATGCTTCTTCCCATGGTATAAATGGTAGTGGCTAGCAATCATTGGTATTTTTTTGGCATCTGACATCTCAACCTCTGTTTCCATTGTCCATATTCTATCTTCTTTTTGTGTGTCCATGTCGCCTCTTCCCTTCTTACAAGGACTCCAGTCACATTGGATTGAGAACATACCCACTCCAGTATGACCTCATTTAATTTGCCTAATTCCATTTGTGATTGCCCTATTTCTAAATAAGGTCACATACAGAGGTACTGGCTCAACATAACATTTTGGGGGGCACATAATTAAACTCGTAACAAATACTACATCTTTTCATATGTAGTGATGGTGACTTTTACAGAAATAGTCCTAATTCTCCTTTCCTATCTCTTATGACATTGTCATTCATTTCACATTTGCATATACTATAAACACCTTAGACATTGTTACTTTCATTGTTTTAGATAAGTTACTTTTAGAGGAACAGAATAAATAAATTAAAATACCATATTATATCTTCATATTTTTTTTCTTAAGTTTTTCTTTCTTTCTATATACAAGTTACTAACCAACATCAATTTCCTCTTGCCTGAAGAACTTTCTTTACCTTATCTAATAGGACAGATCTTCTGGCAATGAACGTCATCAGTCGTTTTGTTTTCTTTTGTTGTCTTTTTTTTTGTTTTTCTGGTTGTTGGTTTTGTGTGTGTTTGTGTGTGTGTTTTGCCTGGGAAAGTGTTCATCACTCCTGCCCCAGTCCTAGAATAGGTTATTTCTACAAGAATATTGGGATCTTGGTTTCCTTTTATTGAAGAATAGCATAAGAAACCCAGTCACTAAGTTGTGCTCATAATTACTGGGATATTGATGCTTTTAGATCCTCTCAATAAGCAGACAGGGAAATATAGGTGTATATAATCCCCCTTGTGTATAAACATATCAATAAATATTTCTAAATGCAGACATCTGTATTTATATGTAACTAAAATTGAGTTCACACTGATATATTCAACTCTAAACCATTAATACAAGGGTAATTCTAGCACCTCTTACTTAACTGTAAATCCTTGCTCCAACAGTGAGAAAGTTGGCTCCCACCATCACTATACATTTACTAAATTATTCAATTCCATCAGGCAAATATAATAGTACTAGGATATACAAACTATACATCTTGGAAAACAACATTATAAACTAGAATATTGTGTTGGTGAGCAGAACTGATGCCTTTAGATGTGCAGAATCTACTAATTTCCAAAATTACTTTAGTTAGCACTTTTCCCCCACCTCCTTCAGTGAGGTTGTTTCATATATTTGTAATTTAGTTATGTTCTTTTGTCACAGTCTGCATTCTTTCCTGGGGTTCTCTGACCTCCTAAATATATTTTTTAATTTTCATAAATTAAGGTTCAATCTTGTGTTGTAAAGTTATATGGGTTTTGACTAAAGCATAATGTCATATATCTACAATTAGTTTCATAGAGAATAATTTCAGTGCCGTAAAATTTCCCTGTGCTTCATCTATTTAATCTTTGCTCTATTCCTCCAAACTCCTGGGTACAAATTATTTTTTCTGTCTCTATAGTTTTGCCTTCTCTAGAATGTCACATAATTAGAATAACAGAATCTATAGCATTAAAAATTTTACTAAAGACAATAGTATACTTAGGTTTTCTTATATTTTATCTAATATCCTTTTCTTATTTCATGACCCCATCCAGGATGCCACATTGCATACCTTTGGGTACTCTTCTTGACTATGACAGTTTTTCATGCTTTCTATTTTTTTTATTACTTTGAAAGTTTTGAGGAGTGCTGGTCAGGTATTTTGTAGAACATTCTTCTACTGGGATTGCCTGATGTTTTCATTCATAATTAGACTGGGATTATGGGTTTTGAAAGAAAATTTTGTATTAGTTAGCCAAAGGGGTGATGATGCAATGTACCAAAAATCTGTTGGTTTTTATAAAGGGTATTTATATGGGGTAAAAGCTGGCAGTTACAAGGCCCTGAAGAGTTCAACTCGAGGTACCATAAAAGGTATTTTCTCACCCAAAGTCTGTTGCCATGTGTTGATACAAGATGATGGGTGATAACTGTGAGCGTTCAACCTTCCTCTTTTCTCTTAAGGCTCTATGACCCAATTTCTTCCAATGTCACCTGTAGATTGGCATAGGGTCAGCTCCTCTGTTCTCTTTTTTTTTTTTTATTGACTTTGTAATAATATTACATTAAAAATATATATGTGAGGTCCCATTCAACCCCCACCCCCCACCCCCCTTCTCCCCCCCCCCCCAACAACACTCGTTCCCATCATCATGACACATCCATTGGATTTGGTAAGTACATCTTTGGGCACCTCTGCACCTCATAGACAATGGTCCACATCATGGCCCATACTCTCCTCCATTCCATCCAGTGGGCCCTGTGAGGATTTACAATGTCCAGTGATTACCTCTGAAGCACCATCCAGGGCAGCTCCATGTCCCAAAGACGCCTCCACCTCTCATCTCTTCCTGCCTTTCCCCATACCCATCGTCCACCATGTTCACTTTTCCCAATCCAATGCCACCTCTTCTATGTGGACATTGGATTGGTTGTGTCCATTGCACCTCTATGTCAAGAGGAGGCTCAGATTCCACATGGATGCTGGATGCAATCCTCCCATTTTCAGTTGTAATCACTCTAGGCTCCATGGTGTGGTGGTTGTCCTTCTTCAACTCCATCTTAGCTGAGTGTGGTAAGTCCAATATATCAGATTGTAGGTGCTGGAGTCTTTTGAGGCTCAGGACCTGGCTATCACATTGTCAGTCCAGAGATTCAAATCCCCTAAATATATCTTAAACCCCAACATTAACTGCACCTCCAGCACATTAGCATGAAAGTCTTATGAAGGGAGATCCCATCTGAGTCCAGATTCATCACACATAAACACCATTTCCAAAGAGGGGCCATCTGCCCTGGTAGTTAACCCCATCGGCCATGACCATAACTCCCATGGGTCTCTTTAGCCTTCAAAGGAACCAATATCTGGGGGTTATATCTGCTTTATCTGTCTCTCTGACTCTGCTCAGTTGTGCATGAGGGCAATCCTTCTGCCAGCCTCCAGACTCTTTTTTAGAAACTCGTAGCCATATAAACTCATTTCTCCTTTCCATTTCCCCCTTACTTTAGGTCAAACAGCATTTTAAAGTCATGTTATTTTATGTAGACATGGATATTCTGCTGATCCTCATTGAACCTTCCATATAAGGTCCTTTTCCAGTTGCATCATCAGTTGGTAGTTGATAGTGGTCCCTCGTTGCCAGGGAGGCTCATCCCCGGGTGTCATGTCCCACGCTGGGGGGAAGGCATTGCATTTACATGCTGAGTTTGGCTTCGAGACTGGCCACATTTGAGTAACATGAAGGCTGACAGGAGGAAATTCCCAGGCACAATGTTGCTCTAGGCCTTGTTCTTATTTTAGGTTTATCAGCTCACAAGCATAGTCATTAGCATCAGGGGCTCACTGTTGAACCCTCACTCCCTCCCGGTCCCCGCCGCTGTACCTGGGAGACGGTCGCTGCTCCCCTAGGGACCACGACAGAGCACCACTGGCCAGGAACCCAGTACCCCCCCTGCTGTGGTTTTTAATTGTTGCCACTATGAGTATATCCAAACATTACCATGCACCCTGGACATATGTTCTGTACAGCTCCCTGTCAGCCATATATCACCTGTCATTGGTATCCCATACCAGTATCCCTCCATTGCCATTGTTGAAACACTCTGTGATCCAGAACTCCCCGAAATTTGAAGCCCAATATAATGTCATGGTCCCTTACTAGGGAATGGCATATAGCGATGGGTTTAAAGGATAGATAAAGAACTTGGATAAAGTTAGATATAGAACTTAGATAAAGAATGTTGACTTGAAAAAATTCCACATCCTATCTTTTTTTTTTTTTTCCCCCCCTAATTATTCAGCTTTTCTTCACAGGAGTCCTAGACCACAGCAATGCATATATATAATATACAGCACTCCCACACATCCACCAGAAAACCTTTTCCCTTCCACAGTGATACTCTTACGCCCTATTCATATCATATTTACTTAAAGTGATGTACAGAGTCTGAGACATTAGCTTTCTAACAAGGTGACATCTGTGCTTACATTATGGTGCATACTTTAGGATACACAGTTCTTTACATTTTTAGTTATCCTATGTTTTACATTATGGTTTACATTATCAGTCTGTCATCTCCTATATGTTATGGTGTAATATTACATGTTTTATATCCATCCTTGTGTACTCTCAAGAAACTCCTCTCTTACCCCCCATTTACTTTGGTTCCACACATTTAACGTCCATTTTCCCTTCCACCTTGGTGCCCACAGTGAGAGCCAACCTCCGTTTCCTGAGGAGCCACTTCCAGAGATAGATGGAATAGTGTTCAGGGCCTAACTTCCTCATCTGCCCCAATGCCCTGGGAGCCACCCTTTCTCTCGAGGGATACAGTTCCCTCTATTTGATGGCATTAGTCCTCCCCAGGATGTGGGTCCACCCCCACTCTCACTACTTGGGATTCTACCCCATGGTGTCACCCACTCTGGCAGAATGAGCATTTAGACATTCCCCAGGAGCCCATCCTGCATCAGACCCTCCCCTCCGAGCATTCTAAACAGGTAACCCTCTTTATTATATTTTGATATGATTTTCTCGGCATTTTACTCTCCGCCAACTCCTGACCTTCTCCTGTGTTCATATGCTACCCCTCCCTCCCCCCACTTTTGGGCAACATTACCCATCCGTCCCTCCCCAGCCACCCTCAAACCCGCAAAGCCCCAACCAAAGGCAACCCCTTGCCCCCCTTTTATCTCTTCTTTGTGTTCATACTTACCACCATCTCGTCTTAAATTCCACCCCTGCAGACATCGGCTCATATCCTTCCTCCACCCTCCGATTTCCTGTAAGTCTATCGTTCGGTCTCTTGCTATCTACGGCAGCTTGTTTATTTCATATCATTGAGGTCATGTAGTATTTGTCCTTCAATGTCTGGGTTGCTTCACACAACATAAGGTTCTAAAGATTCATCCATGTTATCACATGTGTTTGTAGTGTGTTTGTTCTTACAGCCGAGTAGTATTCCATTGTGTGTATATACCACATTTTATTGATCCACTCATCTGTTGATGGGCATTTGGGTTGATTCCAACTTTTGGCAATAGTGAACAATGCTGCTATGAGCATTGGTGTACATATATCGGTTTGTGTCCTTGTTTTCAGTTCTGCTGGGTATATACCCAGCAGTGGTATTGCTGGGTCATATGGCAAATCTATGGCTAGTTTATTGAGAAACTGCCATACTGCCCTCCAGAATGGTTGGATCCTTCTGCATTCCCACCAGCAGTGGATGAGTGTTCCCCTTCCTTCACATCCTCTCCAGCACTTGTATTCTTCTGTTTTTTTCATAGCTGCCAATCTTATGGGTGTAAGATGGTATCTCATTGAAGTTTTGATTTGCATTTCCCTGATAGCTAGAGATTTGGAACATTTTTTCATGTGCTTTCTTGCCATTTGTATTTCTTCTTCGGAGAAGTGTCTGTTTAAGTCTTTTTCCCATTTTTTAAATGGGTTGTTTATCTTTTTATTTTCAAGATATAGGAGTTCTTTATATATGCAAGTTATAAGTTTCTTATCAGATATATGATTGCCAAATATTTTCTCCCACTGTGTGGGCTCCCTTTTTACTTTCTTGACAAACTCCTTTGAGGTGCAGAAGGCTTTAATTTTGAGGAAGTCCCATTTATCTATTAGTTATTTTGCTGCTCATGCTTTTGGTGAGATATTCATAAATCCATTTCCTATTACAAGGTCCTGTAGATGTTTCCCTACACTGCTTTCTAAGGTTTTTATGGTCTTGGCTCTTATATTTAGGTCTTTGATCCATCTTGAGTTGATCTTTGTATAAGGTGTGAGATGGTAATCCTCTTTCATTCTTCTACATATGGCTATCCAGTTCTCCAGACACCATTTGTTGAATAGGCCACTCTCTCCCAGTTGAGAGGGTTTGGTGGCTTTATCGAATATTATGTGGCTGTATATGTGAGGTTCTATATCAGAGCTTTCAATTCGATTCCATTGGTCTATGTGTCTCTCCTTATGCCAATACCATGCTGTTTTCACCACCGTAGCTTTATAGTATGTTTTGAAGTCAGGTAGTGTGATTCCTCCAATTTCGTTTTTCTTTTTCAGTATGTCTTTGGCTATTCGGGGTCTCTTTCCTTTCCAAATAAATTTCATAGTAAGTTTTTCTAGTTCCTTAAAGAAGGCTGTGTGGATTTTTATTGGGATTGCATTGAATGTGTAGATCAGTTTTGGTAGGATAGACATCTTAATAATGTTCAGTCTTCCTATCCATGAACAAGGAATAATCTTCCATTTATTTAGGTCTTCTTTGATTTCCTTGAACAATCTTGTATAGTTCTCGGTGTATAAGTTCTTTACCTCTTTAGTTAAATTTATTCCCAAGTATTTGATTTTTTTATTTACTATTGTGAATGGTATTTGTTTCTTGATTTCCTCCTGATCTTGCTCATTATTGGTGTACAGAAATGCTACTGATTTTTGCGCATTGATCTTATAACCTGAGACTTTACTAAACTCATTTATGAGTTCTAGAATCTTCGTTGTAGATCTCTCAGGGTTTTCTATGTATAGGATCATGTCATCTGCAAATAATGAAATTTTGACTTCTTCCTTTCCAATTTGAATGCCTTTTATTTCTGGTTCTTGCCTCAGTGCTCGAGCAAGTACTTCTAAGACAATGTTAAATAGGAGCGGAGACAGTGGGCATCCTTGTCTTGTTCCTGAGTTTAGAGGGAAGGAGTCTAGGATTTCTCCATTGTAAACAATAGTGGCTTTAGGTTTTTCATATATACTCTTTATCATGTTCAAAAAATTCCCTTGTATTCCAATCTTTTGGAGTGTTTTTATCAAGAAAGGGTGCTGTATTTTGTCAAATGCTTTTTCTGCAACAATAGATATAATCATGTGATTTTTTTCCTTCAATCTGTTTATATGGTGTATTCAATGATTGATTTTCTTATGTTGAACCATCCTTGCATACCTGGGATGAATCCCACTTGGTTGTGGTGTATAATACGTTTAATGTGTTGTTGAATATGATTAGCAAGTATTTTGTTAAGTATTTTTGCGTCTAGGTTCATTAGAGAAATTGGTCTGTAATTTTCCTTTCTTGTGATGTCTTTGTTTGGCTTTGGTACTAGGGTAATGTTGGCATCATAGAAGGAGTTGGGTAATGTTCTTTCTGTTTCGATGTTTTGGAATAGTTTCAGCAGGATTGGTGTCAGTTCTTTCCGGAATGTTTTGTAGAATTCACCTGTGAAGCCATCTGGCCCTGGGCTCTTCTTAGTTGGGAGATTTTTAATAACTGATTCTATCTCTCTGCTTGTGATTGGTTTGTTAAGATCATCAATTTCTTCTTTTGTCAATATGGGCTGCTTATGTGTTTCTAGGAATTTGTCCATTTCCTCTAGATTGTCATTTTTGTTGGAATATAGTTTTTCAAAATATCCTCTTATGATAGTCTTTATTTCTGTGGGGTCAGTGGTGATATCGCCTTTCTCATTTCTTATTTTGTGTATTTGCATCTTCTCTCTTTTTTTCTTTGTTAGTGTTGCTAAAGGTTTGTCAATTTTGTTAATCTTCTAAAAAAACCAGCTCTTGGTCTTGTTTATCTGTTCAATTGCTTTCTTATTTTCTATTTCATTTAGTTCTGCTCTTATCTTTGTTATTTCCTTCCTTCTTCTTCCTGTTGGGTTACTTTGTTGTTTTTTTTCTAATTCCTTCAAATTTGCAGTTAGTTCTTCAATTATTGCTCTTTCTTCTTTTTTGATATATGAATTTATGGCTATAAACTTCCCTCTCAGTACTGCTTTTGCTGCATCCCATAAATTTTGGTATGTTGTGTTATCATTATCATTTGTTTCAAGGTAGTCATTGATTTCTTTTGAGATTTCCTCTTTGACCCACTGTTTTTCTAAGAGTGTGCTGTTTAATTTCCAAATCATGGTGTGAAATCTGGGCTTCTGTCCCTTGCAAATCTCCAGCTTGACTCCACTGTGGTCAGAGATAATGTTTTGTATGATTTCAATCTTTCTAAATTCGTTCAGCCTTTCTTTGTGGCCTAGCATATGATCTATCTTGGAGAATGATCCATGTGTGCTTGAGAAAAATGTATATCCTGCTGTGTTTGGGTATAGCGATCTATATATGTCTATTAGATTGAGCTCCTCTAATATACTATTCAGATGTTTTGTTTCTTTGGTGATTCTCTTTTGAGATGTTCTGTCCAGAGTTGATAGTGGTGTATTAAAATCCCCCACTATAATTGTAGATGTATCTATTCTTTCACTTAGTTTTTCCAGTGTTTGCCTGACGTATTTAGAGGCACCCTTGTTAGGGGCATAGATATTTATGATTGTTCGATCTTCTTGACAGATTTAACCTTTTACTAAAATGTAGTATCCTTCTTTGTCTCTCACAATTGTTTCACATTTAAAGTCTATTTTGTCTGATATTAATATAGCTACCCCTGCCTTTTTTTGGTTATTGTTAGCTTGTATGATTGTTTTCCAGCCATTCACTTTCAATCTCCATGCGTCTCTGGGTCTAAGATGTGTCTCTTGTAGACAGCATATGGATGGGTCATATTTCCTTATCCAGTGTCCCAGTCTGAATCTTTTGATAGGTGAGTTGACATTCAGTGTTATTACTATCAAGGAATTATTTGTGTTAGCCATATTTTGATTGGATTTGTGTTTGTCATATTTTGTTTGTATATTTTTTTTTGTCTTTTTTGTTGTTCTTGTTGGTCTTATACTCTCCTCCAACTTTGCCTTTCCTGTTTTTTCCTTTCTTCCTGCAGAACTCCCTTTAGAATTTCTTGAAGGGGAGGTTTCTTGTTGGTATACTCTTTCAGTTTCTGTTTGTCTGCGAATATTTTGAACTCTCCATCATGTTTGAATGCTAGTTTAGCTGGATAGAGTATTCTTGATTGGAAATTTTTTTCCTTTAGTACCTTGACTATATCATACCACTGCCTCCTTGCCTCCATGGTTTCAGAAGAGAAATCAGCACTTAATCTAATTGAGCTTCCCTTGTATGTGATGGTTTTCTTTTCTCTTGCTGCTTTTAGGATTTTCTCTTTGTCTTGAGCATTGGATAATTTGATAAGTATATTTCTTGGGGTGGGCCTGTTGGGGTTTATGACTTGTGGAGTGCGCTGTGCTTCTTGGATATGTATATCTGTCTCTTTCAGTAGATTTGGGAAGTTTTCAGCCATTATTTCCTGCAACACTCCTTCTGACCCCTTTCCCTTCTCTTCACCTTCTGGAATGCCTATAATACGTATGTTTGAGCGTTTTGCATTGTCATTCAGGTCCCTAAATCCTAATTGGATTTTTTCTATCTTCTTATTGACCCCTTCTACTATCTGTTTGATTTCTGATGTACTGTCTTCCACATCACTAATTCTCTGCTCTGTCTCTTCTAGTCTGCTGATATTTGCTGCAAGTGTATTTTTGATTTCTTGAACTGTGGTGTTCATTCCCATCATATCTGTTATGTTTTTGCATATGTCTGCAATTTCCCCTCCAAGTGATATCTTCATGTTGTTAACCTCTTTCATTACTGCATCAAATTTGTCGGTCATAAATGTTCTGAGATCTTTCATTGCTTGTGCCAAGTTTTGCTCCCCTTCGTGATTACTGGTTTGTTGATTGGATTCAGCCATGTTTTCCTGATTATTGGTTTAGTTTGTAGATTTTTGTTGCTTTCTGGTCATCTCTTTATTTTGACGAATTTAATCAGTTCCTTAGCTTGTCTGCTCTTGGAGGTTAATTAGTTGTTATTTTTGCATAGGTGTTATATCTTCTCTTTGTCACTTTTTTCTTCTTATTCTAGTTACTTGTTGTTGGTTAAGTTCACTTTAGAGGAAAGTATTAGTGTTGGGGAAAGGCAATTGTGTAAGCAAGGGAAAAGTGTAAAGTAGTATTGGTGATGTATGTTAACAAAGCAAGAATATGAGATCTGGGAGGATGGAGGTTAGATTCATGTAGATTGTATAGAGTTATAGCTGTAGGTAGAGTACCTTTTATGAAGTAGATGACTGAATATGGGAGGAATATGGTATGAACTACAAAGCTATTGTTTTCATGAGAGAGGGAAAAAGAAAAGAAAGGTAATAGTTTCAAGAGTGGATAACAGACAGAAAACAGAACAAAGGTATTAGAAATTAAGAGTTAGACACTTTGTGGATCAAAGAACGGGAGGTGGGGGGTGGAATATAGGAGAGACAGTAGATGATAGTGGATATCAAGATGCAGGGGAAGGGGCATAGTGTAGGTAGCCTAAATCAGTTCACACAGAAATGAGGCAGTGGAGGATGGGAAAACCCAGCAAATGTGAGGTGTTCCCTGTAGCACCTATTGTGTACTTGAATTAAAATAAAATAAGTGGAAAATGAGGGACAAGAGGGAAAGAGAAAACCGAAAAAAAACCTAATTATAATAAAGAAAAAAAGAAAGACAAGAAGAAAGGAAGAAAGAAAGAGAGGATGGGCAAACGGTGGGGAACAGATAGGGGGAAGAGAGATACAGGCATACACGTGTCCCAATTGCAACACTATCTAAAACAACAACCAAAAAACCCCTAAATAACTGTATTAAAAAAAAGAACGTTGGGGGACGCGCTAGGAGAAAAGACTAGGGGATAATGCAATATTAGCAATCAGGGCATCAAAAAGAGTAAAAAATAAGATAAAGTGAAAATAAAAACAAAACAATATGAACCAATAAAGATAAAACGCAAACGTTAAGGTCCAGGGCACTCAAGGACCCCAGGTAGACCCCAGGGCGTGATGGATTCAGGGGTGGAAAGTCTGAGACACTGAAGACTCAAGAGGTGTGAGTCTGGGGTGTGGACCGCCAGAGTCCAGGGGACCCAGACCTGGCAACCTCAAATCTGGTCCACAGAAAGCTTAGGAGCCCCGCAGTGCAACACAGCCCTCAGGGATCCCCGTAGCTGGGTGCCAGCCCCGTGGGGGAAGCCAGGTCCGCGAACTCTATATTGAATGTCTGATCCCTGCAATTCACCTACTCCTCAAGGTTTCAGCCTTTGGACAGCTCCCTCCCTGTGCTCCCACGCAACGGCCACTTGAGGGTGCCTCTACACCACAGCCAGTTCAATGACCCAGATCCCAAGCCCCGCCGGGTGGGCTGGGCTTCAGCTGGAAACGCCGAAAACAGACTCTAAGATCCGAAATCCCAAACTTTGCAAAATATTCCCCAATCGGCTTCCAGACGTGTCCTCCTCCCTCACTGCACCCTACAACAGTCTCCCAATTGTGTCCCCTTATTGCCCAAAATCCAATTCCGTTGCAGATCGGCAGCCGGACCTGTGGGGATGGGGCTCCAGGCGGAAGTGCTACCCCCCCCTGTCCGGCGACCAAAATGTCCCCCGCTTCACAACAAAACACCGTCTGTCTCCCCAAATCGATCTGCAAAGGAGTCTTGTCCCAACAACCCCTCACCAGCCAGCCCAGTATCCGCGAATTTCTCAGCACTGCCAAGCCTCCAGATAAAGGAAAAAAAAAACAAAAACCCTGGCCGCCCCGGCTCCGGAGCTGCAGGAGCGCCCGCTACCGCGGCTCCGCCCACCCAAGGAGGGAACTTCCCGCGCCCAGCTGGGACCTCCGTTTATATATTATAGACGTATCCTCTCTGTTACCTTCCCACCGAATTGACGTCCAGACACCTTCCAACCAGCAAAAATCCCCGAAACAGCGCGGTCCCAAAGAGCCTTCAACGCTGCCCAGCCGCCCCCTGCAGAGACATTACCAGGCAAGCTCACGCAGCCACCATCTTGCCTCTGGATCCCTCCTCTGTTCTCTTGAGCTGTAAACTATCAAACGAATGACTCATCTTTCTTCCCAGGTCTGCAGGATCCTCTGTCATATCTGTGAAGTGTCCTTCCTCTTTTCTCACTTATCTGCTTCTGTGTTCTTCATTGAGCATCCATTTATACAGCCCACCAAGGGAGCAGGGACTCAACCCTGCAAGCCCTAATGACATGGTTGAATCAAAGCCCTAACCTTGATTTAATCAAGTAAACATAAGCCTTTGAATTTAAATCTATTAAAGGGTATCATGCCCAGAGGAACAGACTAGTTTACAAAACATAATCAATATCTCTTTTGGAATTCATAAATAATATCAAATTGCCACAATTATCTACTATCAACTGAAATAATATTTATTCCAATTCATTAATATTTCCATTGATGAATATTGTTTATGGCTTAAAATGAAACAGGTTTCAGAATACAATCTAGTCTGTAGGCACAGAGAATACTTGTTCAAATAGATATGTAGATGGGAATTGACACAATTACAAAATATCAATAAGTCCTTTGAACTTCATTCAAATTATAAACAAAAATCACACAAGAATTTGTTAACAAAATTTTTATGCTCTATTAGCTGACCATCTTATAGTTTTATTGTGGGAAACTGGCTTATCTATTAGTTACTTCCTGTTATTGTAAGTTACCTTATTGTAGATGTTTCAAGTTGCTTCCTGTTATTGTAGATGTTGCAAGTTGCTTCTTGCTATTGTAGAAAATGTTACAAGTTGCTTACTGTAGAAAACAGCTGCTCATTAGTTTTCAAATAAATGCAGTGTGGAAACTAGGGTTGAGACTCTCAGTTACAGAAGCTGTGAAGTCCCCGGTCATAAATTTGTTTCCTCTTTTGTGTCTTTCTTTCTGTCCTTTTATTTCTTCAGTTCTTTGTTGCCTTCCCCTCATGTAGACCTATTGGCGAGCTGATCTCAGCATAGTTCTTCTTTCAAATGTGTTGGGACCAGAAATTGTGAACTCTTTGGCTTTTACAGAGACTTATAGTATTTTTTTTTTTTTACCCTAAGTATTGATATATAAGGAATCATACCAAGAAGTTTACACAACTGAGAAGATGACTGTTAAATAAGACTGTTTCATTTAAGGGCATCTTATTTAAACTTTATCTTCTCAAAAGTCATGTTCAAATTGAAATCTTGTTTCTATGTACTAATTTACAAATAAAACTATTTTGATAAAAGACAATTGTTATATCCCATGCTTTAACTGTGTTTTTGTTACTTTCCAGAGCTCTAGAAGCAGTTATTCCATGGGAAATATCAACAATATAGACTAATTGGTAAATCCAGCACTATTTTCAAATAAGTCAAATCAGAATTAGTTTTTGTGAGAAGAAACTCTGGACCTCATATTTCATTCCATATAACATGTTAATATACAGGTCTCCTTGAAAAATAATCTGATCTCTTAATTCTAAGACAAATATACAAAGAGATGTAAGACACATGTCATAGTTTCTTGCCATGAATTTGTCTGGACAAAATGTATTAGCTGTTAAATGTATCTTATTAACACTCTTAGTTTTTTGATTCATGGGATGCTAAATAAAAAAAATGATGTGTCACTTCAAAATAAGTCCTCATATGAAATTTATTGACATTCCCATCAGCCCCACTTTGCGTTGCACTTGAATTCACAGTTGATAATATGAACCTAAATACACACTCCTAATGCCATACTTTCTTTCAGCAAGGCCATGTTTAAGATGAGGAAGTGGATGATGTCTTGTAATGGTTAGGCTAATGTGTCAACTCAGCCAGCTAATGGTGCCCAGTTGATCGGTCAAGCAAGCACTGGGCTAATTGTAATACAAGGGTATTTCATAGACTTTAATCATCAGTGGTTGATTACACCTACAATCAACTGAGGAGATTGCTGTCAGCAATGAGAGATGTCTCATCCAATCAGGTGATAACCTTAAAAGAAGAAGGGAGCTCAGTATTCAGAGAGAGAATTCCCATTTTTACTTCAGAATAATTGTTTTGAAAACTCACATCTTTTCTAATGGGAAAGTTACTTAATTTACTTTTGTGCTCAGTCTCCTCATGTGAATAAGTAATTGTGGATTTTTTTTTATGGTGTCAAATGAGTAAAACATAAAGTTAAAAAAGTAATGGCTGTTGACTGATATGTCTTCTGAAAAATGTTTTTTTTGTAATTTTATAATTTCCCAGAACTTTGGAATATATGCCCTACATTATAGTATTTCCTACAATAAGACTCCATTTGTCAGAGTAGATGCCAGAAACTCACTTTCTCATCCTCCCTTGGAAAAGGGTTTCATCATGTGATCTAGGTTGAAACTAGCATACACCTGTGTAAAATGTCAAATCAGAATCAAGGGTCCATAGTTTTCTGGCTATGGTGTGTGAAAGGCATACATTTGAAAGCAGCTTCTGCAGATTTTCTGGTGCCCATGGTTCAGTACCAATCATATCAGCTGAACTATCCATGCCCAGCAGTGGTGATCGTTGGTGCTTCCTCAGAGAAGCCTGCGGTATAGCTAAAGGTTTGTTCCTGTGTACACACACACACACGCTCACATGTTTCAGACTAGCTCTCTAGTTCTCCTGGAGATTCTGTGGGCAGTACATGTTCATCAAATAATTATCATTCTGTTTCAACACTCTAGAGTGTTGCTGGTCAAGTGCTGTTCTATATCAGCTCTTTAGTGGCTGTTTTAGTTTGCTAAAAGATACAGTGAGATGTGTTGGCTTTTACAGTGGGGATTTTTTGGGTTAAAAGCTTTTATTTCTGAGGCCATGAAAGTGTCCAAATCAAGGCATCATCAGATCCTGTCTCCCTGAGCTGCCGCTGTGGGCAATCAGGCACACCACAGCATCTGTTTGTCTCTCCCCTCTCCTCAGAGCCTTTTTGCTTTTAACTTCTAGTTAAAGTAGCTTCCTCTCAGGATCTCTGTTGTTTGATTTCAGCTTCTGGTTCCCAGAGTCTTCTTTCTCAGCTTCTGGATTCTTCTCTGTCTCTGAAGCTTTTTTTCTCTATCTCTGGATTTTTATTCATCCATATAGAGGACTCCTGTAAGAGGAATAAGATTCACCCTAACTGAAGTAATTTAATCAAAAGGTCCCACATATAATAGATTTACAGGCAGAGGAATGGGTGAACTTTAAGAACAGGATTTTATGGGGTATTCAAAAGACTCAGACTACTACAATGGAAAGGAAATAAACTAATTTTTCAGGAAGATTTGGAGAAGAGTAAAGGGGAGCAGTTAGAAATTTATTTTTGGCTTGAGCTCCCACATGCTATGTAGAATTTTCCTACCTTAGACTGTAGGTTTTTTTTTCTTTCTTATATTGGGTCCTGCTGATTTTATTTAATGCCTCCTTAGGGAGTTCTCAAATTTTATTCTCTTTTGGAATCTAACCCTCTTTTAGTTTCTGTGGCTTTTTCACAGATGGAGTCAGGGGAGAAACCAGAATATAGGACTTGCCAATTTTCCTGAAAATTTAACTTTTCTTTTTTTTTTAATACCATTAATCTAATAATTATGTAATACCAACTGAATACCAATACATGTCAAGATAACAGTACTTGTGGATCTGTGATTGTGATTGGAATCACTTATTTTTTCTTAGTTACCAATAAATGTGGTATTAATTTCCTGACATTCTTGATGACTCTTAACATTAGGAATAACTGAAAGTAGTACTTGAAGTTCCCAAAGTAATATTCTTTGGTTAATTCCACCCACTTATATAGAGCTACTGCTATTTGTAGGGTACTGTGCTGAGTATTAGGCATATAACAATTAATAAAACCAGTTCCTGTCATTGAAGGGCTTGAGGCATAATGAGCGAGACAGATATATAAATTGATAGTTACAATATAATGTGATAAGCTCAATGATAGACTGTGAACTAAGGACTGTGGAAGAAAAAATGAAGGAGCTATTAATTTAGACTGGGGGAGTTAGAAAAGGCTTCATTCTTTGTCCCGGCCCGCGGGACGATCAACAGAGACTCCAGGACCTGTGAGGATAGAATGGTATGGGACAAGAGAGACATGAAGAATGACAGCAAGACAGTATTCTGATCAAGCTGCATTTATTGGAGGTAAAACACAGGAATATATAGAGAAAAAAGGGGACGTGCTCAGGCGTGATAGGCTGGTTTCATGGGTGGCAGATGACCAAGGAGGGGATTGGTTGAAAGCTTTTGTCTGGTATGCAGAGTTTCGCGCCTTGCGCCTGCACATTGCTGTATTCGCCTAGGCAGTGGCGGGAAACAGAGAACAAAGGAGCAGGGAGGAAGAAGAACAAGGA
Organism: Dasypus novemcinctus; assembly: GCF_030445035.2. Classification (NCBI taxonomy): domain Eukaryota; kingdom Metazoa; phylum Chordata; class Mammalia; order Cingulata; family Dasypodidae; genus Dasypus; species Dasypus novemcinctus. Next base: position 39,095,506 of record NC_080683.1, on the reverse strand, counting down.
AATGACAGAGTAGATTTGTGAATTCTGCCATGTTGTGAAGGGCTGAGAATAGGCTTCACAGCGGGTGGCTCCCTACAAAATTCCCCCTTCTCTGTTTAATAAGAACAGTTGGCAATGGTTTGTGACAGCGCAGGGCGTTTTTAGTGATGGCATATGGCTGAAGGGTGCTCCCGTGCTGAAAGGGGGGCTGTGCCTGTCTTAGGTCGGGACTGCACCCGGTAAGCAATTTATCTTACCCGGTATGCGGTCAGTCTTACCCGTCATTGGGAATCATGGCAGCAAAAGGCCATGTCCCTGTCTTAGGTTGATTGATGGGTCAGTCCAGTTGCCCGTCATTGGCTAACAGTCCAGCGCCTCAGCAGATGGCCTGCAATTACAGCAAGCTATAATGGGGGGCTTCCATAAACCGCGTGTGACAAGCATGATGCCCTGAGATTGGGTGGTGTGGCCACCTCGCCCCGGTCTTGTTAGGCTAGGGTGCCCATTACTCATCCGAGCCACTGGATTTTTGCCAAAACCGTCCTGTGATATAGCTAATCAGAGAAGATTAAGCTGTGATAAGAGAGGTGGAGGGGGTGACTGTAGGGGGGGGGGACAGGCAAAGAAATGCTATTAGGGTACATGATAGCAAATGAGACAACATAAGGAATTTGAATTTTTAAAGGTTGGTAGTTTGTTTAAAGCGTAGTTTCAAGTTATGTGCTGTCCCAATAGGAGGGGCTTTTTTACCTGTGAGAGTGGGCAGCAGTTAGTTAGTCTAAAGATATACCTTGATCAGTGAGGTAAAGTCGAGCTTATAACATATATTTGAACAGGCAGGGGAAATAATTAGCAAAATAATTGAAGATAGGACATCTAGAACAGGTAGGCAAAAAAAGGAAAAAAAATCAGCAGGAACTCAGGGAATTGAATGACAACATAAAGTACATAAACGTATGCATCCTGGGCATCCCAGAGGGAGAAAAGGAGGAAAAGAGGGTAGTAGGAGTGTGTGAGGAAATAATGGCTGAAAATTTCCCAACTCTTATTAGGGACATGGATTCATATGTCAAGGAATTACAGCATATTCCAAGCACAATTGCAGCATGTTCCAAGCACATATGCCTAGCAGACCTACCACAAAACAAACACTTATGAGATTGTCAAAAGTTCAAGGCAAAAACAGAATCCTAAAAGCAGCAAGATAAAAGTGATCCATCAAATATAAGGGAAGTTCATTAAGATTAAGGGCTGATTTATCATCGCAAGGAGGCAAGAAGTCAGTGGTATGACATAGCTAAAGTGCTGAAAAAAGTAACTGTCACTCTAGAATTCTGTATCCAGTGAAATTTTTTTGTCATGTAAAAAAGAGGAAAGTTCAAAATATTCACAGATAAATAGAAATTGAGAGAATTTGTCACAAAGAATCCTGCCTTCAAGAAATACTAAAGGGAGTTCTGCTGGCTGAAAGAAAAACCAGGAGACAGAGACTAGGATGAAAGTGTAGAAAGAAAGAGTACTGCTAAGAGTAACTAAATGGATAAAAAATAAATAAAATATGACATACATAAAACCTAAAGAAAAATGGCTAAAGTAAGAACTGTGATTTCAGTAATAACATGATATGTTAATGGATTAAACTTTCTAATCAAAAGCACAGATTGGAATTGAATAATGGATAAGAAAATATGATCCATCTATATATTGTCTACCAAAGACTCACCTTAGGTCAAGGGACACAAACAGGTTGAAAGTGAAGGGCTGGAAAATGAATTTACAAGCATACAATAACAACAAAAAGGGCAGGAGTAGCTATACTAATATAAGACCAAATAAGCTTTAAATTCAAAACAGTTGTTATATAGGACACTATATAATAATAAAAGGGATATTCAACCAAGAAGAAAGAACAGTCATAAATATGCATGCACATAAGCAGGGAACTTGTAATACTTGAGACAAATACTGGCAAAACTATGGGGAGAAATAGATGCCTCTAAATCATAGTGGGGAATTTTAATACAGCATTATCAACATTGGCAGAACACCTCACCAGAGGCTTAATAAAGAAACAGAGACCTTGAATAATATTTTAGAGGAAATAAGCCTAATAGACTTATACAGAACATTGCACCATCCCAAAGCAGCAGGATATGCCTTCTTTTCAAATGCTTATGGATCATTCTCCATGGTAAAGCGCATACTAGGTCACAGAACAAGTTTTAATGAATTTAGAAAGATTGACATTATACAAAGCACTTTCTCTGACCACAACAATATGAAACTAGAAATCAATGAAGTATGGAAAGTAGAATAGGCACAAATATATGGAAGTTAAACAATATACTCATAAATAATAAGTGGGTTAAGGAGGAAAGTGCAAAAGAAAACAGTAATTACTTCTAAGAGAATGAAAATGAGAATGTAGCATATCAAAAATTATGAAATGCAACGAAATCAGTGCTGAGAGGGAAACTTAGCCCAAAATATTTACATTAGAATCAAAGACCTAAGTGCCCCCTGTGAGGAACTATAAAAAGAAAAACAAACTATTCCTCAAGCAAACAGAATGAAGGAAATAAGGATTTGAGAAGAATTGAATGAAATTTAGAGTAAGAAATAAAAAATAAAACCACCAGAAACAATTACCAAAATCAGAACCTGGTTCTTAGAGATTAATAAAATTGACAAATCCTTAGGTAGACTAACAAAGTAAAAAAGAGAGAAGATGCAAAAAAATCAGAAAAAAAGAGAGAGGATATTTTGAAAAATTGTATGCCAAAAAGGTGGACAAATTAGACAAAAATGGATGAATTTTTAGAAACAGATGCAACATATATTGAGAAAAGAAGAAATAGAACTCAACAGATCAATCTCAAGTAGTGAGAGTGAACTAGTCATCAAAAACCTCCCATCTAAGAAAAGCCCACTACCAGATGACTTCACAGGTGAATTCTGCCAATTATTCCAAAAGAACTAATGACAATCTTGCTCAAACTCTTCCAAAGACTTGAAGAGGAGGGAGCATTACCTAACTCATTTTGTGATGCCAATATCACCCTAATAACAAAGTCACATAAAGACATTACATGAAAAGGAAACCACAGACCACCATGATCAAGTGGATTTTATCCCAGGTGTGCAAGGATGGTTCAACCTAAGAAAATCAATTATATGTAATATAACAGATTCACAGATCAAAAGAAAAATATCACATGATTATCTCTATTGATGCAGAAAAAGCATTCAGCAAAATACAGCATCCTTTTTTTGATGAAACACTCCAAAGCATAGGAATAGAAGGAAACTTTCTCAAAATAATTAAAGGAATAAATGAAAAACCCACAGATAACATCATACTCAATGGTGAAATGCAAAATGCTTCCCCTCTAAGATATAGAACAAGACAAGAATGCCTACTGTTACCACTCTTAATTAACATTGTATTTTAAGTACTTGTTTGAAGGCTTAGGCAAGAAAAATAAATAAAGGTATCCAAATTGGAAAGGAAGAAATGAAACTTTCACTATTTGTAGATGACATGATCTTATATGTATAAAATCCTAAAAAATCTATAACATCTTCTAGAGCTGATAAATGATTCAACAAACTGGTGGGATATAAGATCAACATGCAAAAATCAGTAGCATTTCTGTACACTAATAATGAGCCATCTGAGGAGGAAATCAAGGGAAAAAAAATTTCCTTTGCAACAGCAACTAAAATAATCAAATACCTAGGGATACACTTAACTAAAGATTGTAAAGAACTTGTACACAGAAAACTATGGAACATAGCTAGGGGAAATAAAGAAGGCATAAATAAATGGAAGATAGTCCATGTTCATGTATTGGAAGACTAAATATCAATAAGATGTCTTTTCTACCCAAAAATCCCAAAAGCATTTTTAAAGAAATGAAAAGCCAATTATCAAACATATTTGGAAGAGAAAGTGCTTCTGAATAGACAAATACACCTTGAAAAAGAAAAACAAATTGGAATGACTCATGCCACTTGACTTTAAAGCATATTATAAAGCTGTAGAGATCAAAACTGAAAGGTTATCTCACACTTAAACAAAAGTTAACTCAAAATGGATCAATGACCTAAATATAAAACCAATAACCATTAAACTCCTAGAGGAAAATGTAGAAACATCTTCAAGATTTGTGGTAGGTGGTACTTTCTTAAACCTTACATCCAAAGCATGAGTAACAAAGAAAAATAGATAAATGGGACCTCCTCAAAATTCAATTCTTTTGCACTTCAAATGACTTTGTCAAAAGGGTGAAAAGGCAGCTGACTTTGGGAGAAAATATTTTGAAATCATATATCTGATATGGGTTCAATATCCCTGATATACAAAGAGATCACACAACATAACAATGAAAAGACCAACTACCCAATGAAAAAAAGGGGCAAAAACTTGAAAAGACAATTATCAAAAGAAGAAATACAAATGGCAAAAAAACAAATGAAAAAATGTTAAACATCACTAGTGATTAGGGAAATTCAAATCAAAACTACAATGTGATATAACTTCACACCTATTAGACTGGCCATTATTAAAAAGTCAGAAAACTGTAAATGTTGAAAAGGATGTGGTGAGATAGGAAATGTTATTCACTGTTTGTGGGAATGTAGAATGGTACAGCCACTGTGGAGGACTGTCTGGCACTTTCTAAGGAAGTTGAATATAGATTTGCCATGTTACCTGGCAATACCATTACTTGTTACATACCCAGAAGAACAGAGAGCAGTGACATGAAGTGATAGCTGCTCACCAATGTTCATAACAGCATTATTTACCATTGCCCAAAGTTGGAAACAACCCAGGTGTACATCAACTGGTAAATGAGTAAACAAATTGTGGTGTATACACACAATGGAATATTATGCAGGAGTAAAGAAGAAATGAAGTTGTGAAACATATGACAACATGAATGAACCTGGGGGACATTATGTTGAGTAAAGCAAGCCAGACACAATACAGTATGATTGTGCTATTATGCACTAAATATATTATGTAAACTCATGGAATTAATAATTAGAATATAGGTCACCAGAAAATAGAATGAAGGTAAAGAATGGAAACTGATGGTTAATCTGCAGAATTGGTTAAAAGCTTGCTTTTAAATTTTTGGAAATGCATAGAAATGGTGAGAGCATATCATGGTGCTTACAAGTAGAGCCATTATATGGGTATGACAGTGGTTGAAAGAGAAAGTCTAGGGACATATATTTACTAAAATGATAACTAAAAACTGTAACAGGGATTGTGCAACATATTGAAGCCTCATGTCAAATATGAATATGGGTAATATTACATATATAAATATGTATAAAACATAAATACAAATAAACTAGAGAAAAGTGAACAGAAAATAGCTATGCATGGCAGAGGAAGCATAGAGAGATTGAAAGTTGATGAGTTTTGTTAGTTTGGTTGGTTGGTTTTTGTTTATTATTGGTAGTAGCATTCCTGGAATAATGAAAATGCTCTATAATGATTGAAGTGATGAATGCACAACTATGTGATTATACAGAATGCCATTGATTGTACAATTTGGATGGATTTATCCTTTATTAATATATGTCAATAAAATTTATTTGTTAAAAAATGAAAAACAAATTGGTATTGGCCAAAGGATAAGAATATTGACCAATGGAACCATATTGATATTTCAGAAATAGATGTACAACTATATGGCCAACTGCTAATCAATGAGGCTGCAAAGTCTTTGGCAATCTTTGGTGCCAAGGCTTTGAACCTTATGTTGAAGGAAATAAGCCAGGCACAAAAAATAATACAAATATAACTTGGATAGAATAGTCTTTTCAACAAATGGTGCTAGGAGAACTGGATATCCTTACCCAAAAAGAATGAAAGAGAATACCTATCTCTTGCCCTGTACAAAAATTAACTCAAGATAGATCAAGAACATTAATGTAAAATCCAGACCCATAAAGCTTCTAAAAGGTAATGTCAGGGATATCTACAAAATCTTGTGATAAGCAATGGTTTCATAAACTTTACACTCAAAGCAGTAGAAATGAAAGAAAAAAAAGATAAATGGTACCTTCTTCAAATTAAAAATTTTTGTGCTTCAAAAAAGTTTGTCAAGAAATTGAAAAGGCAGCCTACTCAATGGTAGAAAATATTTGGAAACCACATATTTGATAAGGATCTAATATACAGAATATATAAAAAATTCCTATAACTCAGTAATAAAAAACAATCAAACCATTTAAAAATAAGCAAGAAACTTGATCAAATTATTTTCCAAAGAGAAAATGCAAATCACTAAAAATACATGATAGTTGATAAACATTACTAGCTATTAGGGAAATGCAAATCAAAACTACAATAAGATATAATTTCACATCTAATAGAATGGCCAATATTTAAAAAAAACAAAAAAACAAAACTGTAGTTTTGGAGAGTATGTGGAAAAATAAGAACAGTCATTAGATTAGTTAGCCAAAGAGGTGCTGATGCAAAGCAACAGAAATCTTTCAGCTTTTATAAAAGGTATTTATTTGGGGTAAATTTAATCCAATATGATTTAATCCAATACAATCAAATGGTATCATGTCCAGAAGAAAAGAGCAGTTTACAAACATAATCAATTATCTTTTTTGGGATTCATAAATAATATCAAATGTCTACACTCCACCATCTGAATTTTAAAAAGTCATTACAGTATTTTAAAAAAACCTTAAGTCAGTAACAATGCTAAATATAAAATCATATCACAATCAGTTTAAAGAAATACAGTTTGTCTTGGAGCAAAGTCCTGTCTGGCTATAGACTTCTGAAACTTATCAAACAATTACCTTCTTTCCATATACAATGGCACAGACAAAGGATAAACATTTGCATTACTATAAGGTGAAATTGGGAGAGAAACTTAAGTCACTGGTACTGCAAATTTTTGAAAACCTGCAGAGCGTAATTCAGTAGATTTCAAAGTCTGAGAGTCATTCTCAAAATTATGGTTTATTCTCTCTGGGGCCTTATATGGACTTATCCTTTCTACAACATTTTCTTCATTCCACCCTCATCAAGCATCTGAGTTGTGACTGATCTCCAAAAATCACCCTCCAAGTACGTTGGGGTGAAGGCCACAATTTAACCAATCTTTGTGGTAGAATCTCAACCCCCTTAGCATAGTGAGTAGAAAGCAACATTCTCCCTAATAGCTGGTCTACAGGCCCAACCATCTCAGAGGAACAAGTTGGTGACCTGGCCTTCCCTAATCAATGGGAGACAGGCCCACTCCTCTCAGAACGATGGGGTATTGACCTTACTCTCCCCAATCCTTCAGTAATGTAGCCTGGGGGAGCAAAACTCTCCTTGAGTAGCAGGTTGGATCATCCACCTCTTCAACTGCCCAGGCGAACTCACCCTCTGTACACATGGGTAGGGTTTCTCTCTTGGCCCAAAGAGATGTCTTAATTCCAGAACTCAGCTTCCATGGTTTTCCTCTTAAAGCTGTTTCCCTTTCCATCTCTCCCTTCCATGCCCCTTTTAGTCCAGGCTGACAGTGGTTTTGTTCATACAACTATCACAAAAAGATGGGCGGTTTAGCATGCAGGAAGCAGGGGTCCAAGCCATGAGACAGCAACACTTTCCACAAGTCTTTCCTGAATAACTGAGTTTCCAATCCTGACTTAACAACTTCCATGTTTAGTCAATTCTTCAAATGGGGCATTATCATCTGAGGGTTTGATTTCCAGAGGCTTGGAATTTCCAGAATCAGTTTCTGTTTTTGTTGTGTACAACAATTCAGTTCTCTACTTATCTCTTTTGTCTAGCATTTTGCTATAAGCTGCAAGGGAAAGCAAAGGTGCATTCTCCAGGTTTAATTTGGAAAGCTCTTCAGCTAAATGCCCAGGCTTGCCATTTTCAAATTCTGCCTTCCATAAAACATCAGGAGTTAATCTTGCTAAGTTCTTTGTGACTTTAAAACATGGATCACCTTTCCTCCAATTTCCAATAATAGTTTCATCATTTCCTTCTAAAGCCTCATCAAAAATCTCTTTACCATCCATATTCCTATCCATAGTCTCTTCACAGCAATCTAGGCCTTTTCTGCCAAGCATTTCACAATTTCTCCAAAAAATACCCCTTGCCCATTTATAAAACCTTTTAGCCTTTTTAGCAATTGCAAAAGCACGACGCAACTCCTCAATACCAAATTCTGTATTAGTCAGCCAAAAGGGTGCTAATGCAAAGGACCAGAAATCTGTTGGCTTTTATAAAAGGTATTTATTTGGGGTAGAAGCTTAGTCATAAGGCCATAAAGAGTAAATTACTTCCCTCACCAAGTCTGTTGCCACATGTTGGAGCAAGATGGTGCTGGTCTCTGTGAGCATACAGCCTTACTCTTAAGGCTCCATGGTCCCAGCTTCTTCTGATCTCATCATTAGGCTGACATAAGGCTCCTCTCTCTTCCTAGGGCTCATCTCTTTCCAGGCACAGCTGCTCTGCTAGCTCCACAAGACCAGGTGTAAACTATTGGGCAAATGGCTTGGCTCTATCCCTGGGATTCCAGCATCCAAACTAAGTTCTCTCCTCTGCCATGTCTTTTTCTCTGTTCTCCTGTGTGTCTACTTCCACGTAAGAGTCTGTTTGATCCACCTACCAAGGGAGCAGGAACTCAACCCTGCTCCCCTTAGGATGTGACTGAATCAAAACCCTAATCTTAACATAATTCAGTCAAAGGCATCTCAGCTGAATCCATTACAATTAGAGTATCATGCCCAGAAAAACAAATCAGTTTACAAACATAATCAATTATCTTTTTAAAATTCATAAATCATATCAAACTCTACAGATTTTAACTGCTTGTGGGAATGTACAACGGTGCAGTCATTGTGCAGGACAGTTTGGCAGTTCCTCAGGAAGCTAAGTATAGAATAGCCATATGATCCAGCAATACTGCTACTATGTATATATGTATATGCTATGTATATATGTATATATGTATATACTATGTATATACTCAGAAAAATTAAAATCTGGGACATGAACACATATATGCACACCGGTGTTCATAGCAGCATTATTTGCAATTGCCAAATGATGTAAGCAACCCAGTGACCATCAACAGATGAATAGATAAATATAATGTAGTATAGAAATACAACAGAATATTATTCAGCTGTAAGAAAGAATGATGTAATGACACATTCAACAACATAGATGAACCTTGAGGATCTTATGTTGAGAGAAATAAGCCAGAATCCAAAGGACAGATATTTCTTGATCTCACTGATCTGAACTAAGGATAGTGAGCAGACACATGGAAGATAGGCTACCAGGAGATAGAAAGGAAATAGAAATTAGTGAGCCAATGATTACACTGTGCTAAATTTATAATTAGGTTGATTGTAACTGTTTGGAAATGGATGGAGGTGATGGTGGTGCAATGATAGGAGTTTAACCAATAGCATTGAAGTGTGAGTGTGAAAGTAGTTGAAAGGGAAACTTTTGAGCCACCCATGATGATAGAGAGAAAACTAGAGATAAAACAGGCAATTGTTTAACTCAGTAACTCAAGTGAGTGAGAATTATGATTAATAATACAACTGTAAGAATCTTCTTTCATTATATCAAAGATATGTCACTACTATAGGGTGTGATAGTGAGGTAACATATGGGAAAATGCACCTAAAGCATACTTTATGGGATTACTTCATGGTATATAAATGTATCCTTGTAGTCATAGGTACATTTTCTCAAAAGATGGAGGCCCACACATTAGTTAAAAAATATTAAGCTTCCATCCTGTGAAAGGTCTGCTACTTTCTCCAATGGAATGGCAAAAATCTCTGGTATATATAAGCTGTGCCTAATAAAAGAATATGGGCCAATATGCCAAGCTCTTGATCTTAATGCTTGTACTCATGAGCTTTATTCCTGTAAAAAGGAAACTTTTCAAAATTATAATTAATGTCTAAGCCTTACCTCCTGAAAACCTCCTTCTTACTCAAATGAGGCCTCTCTCTAAGCCAACCTTATAAAATAACCTCACTACCTTCCCCCTCAACCTTGGACATAACTTCCTGGCACCAATGGATTACTACCAAGCACTAACCAGAGATGCATTTGGAAAAAGACCTTAACTTAAAGGGGAAAAAAATAAATTAAAAAAAAAAGTTTTATGCCTAAGAGATTCCAAAGTGAGTTGGGAAGTCATTCTGGAGGTTATGCTTATGCAGGTCTCAGGAAGATTTTATGAACTGCCACAGTAAACATAGCCTTAAATAAATGTGCTCCAAGGGTTCAAGGAATGACCTGATACCACAGGCAAGGCACACAGTCTCATGAAATCATCGTCCCCTTGGCAGGCCCTATATGGGAGAATATGATACTTGATTTCCCAAATATAGCATAGTTAGACACATTTATAATTCTACTACTCATGATGCTTCTACTCTTTGATTTGAACCTATAATTTTCAATATAAACATTAAATGAATCTCTTAGAGACAAATCTTTAGATTGTTTATATGTCTTTGAGCCCTGAATTTCAGCAGAGCTGTGGCCAACACCTATTCTCCAATTCTTAGGGCTTGCTCTGTAAAACTGACAAAACAATGATAATGGACAAGTACCTTCCTCAAAAACAAGGAGTACCTTCAACTGCAAGCAAAACAATTCCTTCCATCTGCCCCATCTAAGTCCCCTCTCAGCTTGAAGCAGTCAAAATAGACACCATCCCATATCCTGCAAGACTGAGGAAGGAACAAACATAAGAGGGGAGTATAACCACAGAATAAAATAGATTTATTGTTATTGCAGTTATTAACTTGTGCTAATGGAAGAAATTGTAGCATGATATAAAATATATTGGTTGCCAGGGGCTCAAAGGAGAGATAAGGAATGAATAGTTGAAACACAGGACATTTTTAGGGCAATAAAGTTATTGTTTGGTACTGCAATGATGGATACATGACATTATACATTGGCCAAAGTCTGCAACGCTATACAGCACAAAGTGTAAACCATAATGTAAACTCTAGGCTTTGGCCAATAGCGATACTTCAATATTGGTACATAAGTGTGTCAAATTTACCATACTAATGTAAGATGTTACTAATAGAGGAAACCAAGTAGATGTATGTGGGATGGGCTATATGGGGATTCCTTATTCTTTTAGTGTGATTTTCTGTAAACCTAAACTTTCTCTAAAAATAGTTTATTATTACCAAAAAGAAAACAAATATAACAGTCACACGTGTTTATATATACATAGCCAAGAATTTATTAACTCAGTTGCACCTAGAGTCTACAAAAAGTGATCAGGCATCTAGGGTAGTAGCAAGATATAATTTTCATTGCATACATTTTTCAAGGTTTGCCATTTAAAATAAATACCATGTTTAAATACTTAACATGCTCACCAGTTTTCATGCAAAACTGGTTTTCTCTTTATACTTCTTTTATAAATATTTATTAAATTTCAAAAATAATATATTTATATTGTAACACATAAAAGAAAGATGAATAAAGAAAAATATAGTCATCTCCTCCCCCAAGTTTTTGAAAGTCTCCATAAGTTCAAGGTGATCCACTACTAATTTAACTATTAGTACAAAGCACAATGTACTTCAAAGGAAGATAGAATCCTGACTCATTAAAAGGCACTTTAATAAGTGTCAAGTTTAAAGTTTTTAATATATTAAATATTAAAAGAAACAGTAAAATATGATCCATCATCAAGGTAAAAAAGTTAATAGACAGAGATTTGCAGTTGGACCAAATATTAGAATTAGCAGAGAAGAACTTCAAAGTAACTGTGGTAAATACATTAAATTATTTTATTGGTAAAAATCCATATTATGAGAGATGAAATGCAGAGTTTTAGTGAAAGTTTAAATTTATAGAAAATAATCTAATAAAAATCCTAGAAGATGAATATAATATGTGAAATCAAAATTAGATTGGATAATGCCAAATTAGACACAAAAGAATAGAGGATGAGTGACATTAATGAGAATTATTTCAAAACTATCTACAGTAGAGACCAGAGAGCAAATATAAATGACCTGTGGTATAGTTTCAAACATTCTAACATACATTAACCAGAATTTTGGAAGGATATAGAGAAAATTGGACAGAAAAAATTGTTTAAAGGAAAAATGGACTAAAGTTTTCCAAATTTGATCAAAGGCAGGAAACCCATTATATAAGCCACCAAAAAAATTCCAAAAAAATAAGTAAAAAGAACACCACATCTACGCACATCCTAGTCAGCTTACAGAAAAACAAAGATGAACAAAAGAACTTAAGATCAAATATAAAATTAAGAATGACACTGTTTTTTTCCCAGAAAGTATCAAATCCAAATGGCAGTAAGTAACATTTCTAAAATACTGAAAAAGTAAAAGTTATATCAACTGTAGCAATTCTATATCCAGCAAAAAATATTTTTAAAAGTGAAGAATAAATACATTTTCAAATAAATAAAAGATGAAAGAATTTAATGTCAGCTAAAGCTCACAGAAGAGAAGATAAGGGGAGCATATTTGGCTCAAGCATTGGGCACTTGCTTCCCACATGGGAGGTCCAGGGTTTGGTCCCTGGTGCTTCCAAAAAAAAACCAAAAAACAAACAACAACAACAACAAAAAAAACAAATGAAAAAGCCAACTCAGGGGAGTTGATGTGGTTCAGTGGTTGAGCCCTGGCTTCCCATAAGGTCCTGGGTTCAATCCCTAGCCCCCAGTACCTTAAAAAAAAAAAAAAAGGAAAAGATATTAAGAAAATTTCTTCAACCTGAAGGGAAATGAGGCCAGATGGAATTTCAGATCTATAGGGAGAAAGGAAGAACACTAGAAATAATAAGTATATGGATAAATACAAAGCATTGTATCCTTTTATTTTCTTAAATGCTCTAAAAGTTATTGTCTGCTCAAAGCAAAAAATAGTAAATATGCATTTACAGTTGATAAAAAATGTAGCAGTAAAAATATGGCATCAATATCAAAACAAAAGAGATAATTATAAATGAATGATATTTTTAAAATTATTCCATTGTACATTAAATGGTATAATACTAATTCAAGATAAAGTATAACAAGGTTTTGTGTTGTAATCCCCTAAGTAACTAACAAACAAAAAAGATACACCTCCTTAGCCAATAGAAAACAGAAAATGAATATTAAAAAGAATTCATTAATATTAAAAATACACTGGAGGCATATAACAGCAGATTTGAGGAAGCAGAAGAAAGGATTGGCGAGCACAAAGACATGGTCTCCAAAAGTGAACAAACAAAAGAATAGATGAAGAAAAGAATGGAAAAAATTGAACAGGGTCTCAAGGAATTGAATGACAGCAAGGGATATGCAAACGTGTGTCATGGGTGTCTCAGAAGGAGAAGACAAGTGAAAATGGGGCAGAAAGAATATTTGAAGAAATAATGGTGGAACTTTTCCCAACCTTATTGAAGCACATAGATATCAATGTCTAAGAAGCACAACATACCCCCATCTGAATAAATCCAAATAGACCCACTCTGAGACACATACTAATCAGAATGTCAAATGCCAGAAACAAAGAGAGAATTCTGAGGGCAGCAAGAGAAAAGCAATGCATAACATATAAGGGATACCCAATAAGATTAAGTGCCAATTTCTCATCAGAAACCAAGGAGGCAAGCAGGCAGTGGTATGATATATTTAAAATACTGCAGGAGAAAAACTTCCAGCCAAGGATTTTATACCTAGCAAGATTATCTTTCAAAAATGAGGGTGAGATTAGAATATTTACAGAAAAACAGAAACTGAGAGAGTTTATAACAAAAAGACAAGCTTTGCAAGAAATATTAAAGGAAGTGTTACAGCCTGAAAAGAAAAGCCTGGAGAGAGAAACCTGGAAGAGGGTCTAGAAATGACAGCTGTATCAGTAACAGTAACTAAAAGTGACAAATATAAAAAGACAGACAAAACACAAAGATCAAAATGGATTAAATAAAAACTGCCTTTACAGTAATGACATTTAATGTTAATGGATTAAACTCTCCAATCAAAAGACACAGACTGGCAGAATGGATAAGAAAATATAAGCCATCTATATGTTGTCTGTGAGAGACTCACCTTAAACCCAAGGATACCAATAAATTGAAAGTGAAAGGTTGGAAAAACATATTCCACTCATGCAGTAAGCAAAAAAAAAAAAAAAAAAAAAGCTGGAGTAGCCATACTTATATCAGGTGGTACAGATTTAAAAGCAAAACTGTTAATAGAGACAAGGAAGTATATTACATATTAATATGTAATGATATATGATTCACCAGGAAGAAATAACAATCATAAATATATATTCATCTAACTAGGATGCCCCAAAGTACATGAGGCAAACACTGGCAAAACTGAAGAGAGAAATAGACAGACATCTCTACAATAATAGTTGGAGAATTCAATACATCACTCTCAGCATTGAATAGAATGTCTGGGCAGAAGATCAAAAAAGAAACAGAGAGCTTGAATAATATGATAAATGGACTAAACTAATAGACATATGCAGAACATTGCACCCCAAAATAGCAGGATATACATTCTTTTCCATTGCTCATGGATCTTTCTCCAGAATAGGCCATATGTTGGCACACAAAGCAGATCTCAATAAATTCAACAAATTTGAATTTCTACAGAGAACTTTCTCTGATCATAATGGAGTAAAGCTGAAAATCAACAAGCAGCAAATAAAGGGAAAATTCACATATATATGTGAAGATTAAACAACATAAGCTTAAATAATCAGTGGGCTGAAGAAGAAATTTCACGAGAAGTAAATACATATCTCAAAATAAATGACAATGAGAATACAACATATCAGAACCTATGAGATGCTATGAAGGCAGTGTTGAGAGGAAAATTTATAGTCCTCAATGTTTACATTAAAAAAGAAGAAAGAGCTAAAATTAATGACCTACCTACACAGCTGGAGGAGCTAGAAAAAGAACAGCAAGCTGATCCTAAAGCAAATAGAAAGAATGAAATAACAAAGACCAGAGCAGAAATAAATGAATTTGAGAACAAAACACAATAGAGAAAATTAACAAAACCAAAAGTTGGTTCTTCAAGAAGATTAACAAAATTGACAAACTCTTAGCTAGACTGGCTAAGAAAAAAAGAGAGAAGATGCAAATAAATGAAATAAAAAAAGAAAAGGGGAACCTTACTACTGACCCCACAGAAATAAGGGAGATCATAAGAGGATATGAGGAACAACTTTATGCTAAAAAAACTAGACAATGTAAATGAAATGGAAAAATTCCTAGGAATGTACTAACAACCTACACTGACACTAGAAGAAATAGAAGACCTCAACAAACAAATCACAAGTAAAGAGATTGAAACAGTCATGAAACAGTTCCCCAAAATGAAAAGCCCAGGACCAGATGGTTTCACAGGTGAGTTCTACCAAGCATTCAAAGAAGATTTAATACCAGTCTTACTCAAGCTCTTCCAAAAAATTCAACAAGAAGGAACACTACCAAACACATTCTATGAAGCCAATATCACCCTAATACAAAAGCCTGATGAAGATATTAGAAAAAAAAAATTACAGACCCATTTCTCTAATGAATACAGATGCAAAAATCCTAAATAAAATACTTGCTAATTGAATCCAACACCACATTAAAAGAATTATCGATCGTGATCAAGTGGGTTTTATACCAGGCATGCAAGGCTGGTTCAACACAAGAAAATCAATCAGCACGATACACCACAGTAATAAATCAAAGAACAAAAATCACATGATCTTATTATTTGATGCAGAAAAGGAATTTGACAAAATACAGCATCCTTTCTTGATAAAAATACTACAAAAAATAGGAATTGAAGGAAATTTTCTCAACATGATGAAGGCCATATATGAAAAACCAAAGTTAACATTGTACTCAATGGTGAAAAACTAAAAGCTTTCCCATTGAGATCAGGGACAAGACAAGGATACCCACTGTTACCACTATTGTACAAGGTAGTGCTAGAGGTTCTAACTAGAGCAATCAGGCAAGAAAAAGAAATAAAATGCATCCAAATTGGAAAGGAAGAATTAAAACTTTCACTATTCACAGATGATATAATTGTATATCTAGAAAATCCCAAAAAATCTACAGCATAGCTGCTAGAGCTAATAAAAGATTTCAGGAGAGTGTCAGGATACAAGATCAATACACAAAAACCAGTGGTGTTTCTATACACTAATAATGCATGGTCTGAGGAGAAAGTCAGGAAAAAATTCCATTTACAATAGCAACTAAAAGAATCAAATATTTAGGAATAAACTTAACCAAGGATGCAAAGCACTTGTATGTAGAAAACTATAATGCATTGTTAAATTTTAAAAAATACCTAAATAATTGGAAGAACATTCCATGCTCATGGATTGGAAGACTAAATATCATTAAGATGTCAATTCTACCCAAATTGATACACAGATTCAAAGCAATTCCAATAAAAATTCCATCAGCATTTTTTAAGCAAATGGAAAACACAATTATCAAATTTATCTGGAAGGGTAAGAGGCCCTGAATAGCCAGAAACAACTTAAAAAGGAAAAGTGAAGTTGGAGGACTCTCACTTCCAGACTTTAAATCATATTACCAAGCTACAGTGGTAAAAAGCAGCATGGTATTGGCATAAAGATAGACACATAGACCAATGGAAATGAATTGATGGTTCAGAAACAGATCCTTGCATCTACAGCCAAGTGATTTTTGACAAGTCTGTCAAGTCCTCCCAGTTGGGGCAGAACAGTTTATTAAACAAATGGTGTTGGGGGAAGTGGATAACCTTAGCCAAAAGAAAGAAAGAAGACCCCTTAACACCTTATACAAAAATTAACTCTAAATGGATCAAAGACCTGAATATAAGAAGAAGTACAACAAAGCTCCTAGAAGAAAATGTAGGGAAGCATCTTCAAGACCTGGTGGTAGGAGGTGGATTCTTATACCTTACACCAAAAGCATGAGCAACAAAAGAAAACATTGATAAATGGGACCTTCTCATACTTAAACATTTTTGTGATTCAAAGGACTTCATCAACAAGGTGAAAAGGCAGCCCAATCAATGGGAGAAAATATTTGGAAACCGTTATCCGATAAGGGTTTGATTTCCATTCTATATAAAGAGATCATACAACTCAACAATAAAAGAGCAAACAATCCAATTAAAAAATGGGCAAAAGATTTAAATAGACATTTCTCCAAAGAAGACATACAAAAGGCAAGAAAGTACATGAAAAAATGTTCCATATCACTAGCTATTAGGGAAATGCAAATTAAAACAACAATGAGATATCATCTAACACCACATAGAATGGCCATTATTAAAAATACCAGACAACAATAGGTGCTGGAGAGGATATAGAGAAATAGGAACACTCCTTCACTGTTGGTGGGAGTGTAAGATGGTGCAGCCTCTGTGGAAAACAGTTTGGTGGTTCCTCAGAAAGCTAAATATAGAACTCCCGTATGATCCATCAATTCCTCTACTAGGAATATATCCAGAGTACTAAAGACTATGACACAAAAAGACATCTACACACCAATGTTCATAGCAGCGTTGTTCACAACTGCCAAAAGATGGAAACAACCCAAGTGTCCATCCACCAATGAATAGATTTTAAAAATATGGTATATACATATGATGGAACACTATGCTGCAATAAGAAGAAATGAAATTGGGACATATGTGATAACATGGATGAGTCTTGAACATTATACTAAGACATTATACTAAGTGAAGTAAGCCAGACACAAAAGGACATATATTGCATGGTCTCATTAATATGAACTAAATACAAATAATAAACACATGGAATTAAAACCTAGAGTATAGGTTATAAGGAGATAAGAGGAGGGTTGAGAAAAACTATGGGTGCTTAATGTATGTGGAAGTTTTAACTAACTTGACTGTAGAAGTGTGGAGATGGACAGAGTTGATAGTAACACATTATAGTGAGTAGCAACTGGTTTATAAATGGGATTGTGACTAAAAAAGGTAATCTGGGGAAGTAAATGACAATGGAAAGAAGGCTAAAGAATAATATAGGAACTGAATAATGCCGTGAACTCGGAGGCTGTTGAGAATTGTGGTTAAGGGTACAAATGCAATAGAGTCCTTCTGTGAGCGAGAGCAGATGTACATCACTATTGCAGGATGATGGGAATATGGAAAAGCATGGGAAAACTACAATGGGTGAGACCTATAGACTGTGGTTAACAGCAATACTATAATATTCTTGCATCAACGCCAAGCTGTACTGTGTTGATAATGGAGGTGTATGAAAAAAGTGTGTCAAATGTATGCTATGGACCATGATTGATGGTAATAGTCTAATGATATTATCTCAAAATCTGTAACAAATGCTCCATTAGGGTGTGGAGTTGTATGGGAAATCTACACAGCTGTATGATTGTTTTGCAAATTCACAATATCGGTAACAAAAATAAATTTTAAAAAATAGTATGGGTTTGGGGAAATACACCAAATATAAGAAATATAGTTGGTAGGAATATTTTGATGATGCTCTTGCATAGTTTATAACAAATATTTTGCACCAATGCAAAGAGTTGGTGAAGGGGTGATGTATGAGACCACTGTGTAATGTTATGTATGTTTATTTTGTAAGTTCACAATCTTCACTGTACATTTATTGTTTATGTGTGTTCATGCATGAATGGTATACCTCAATAAAAATAAAAATTAAATTAAAAAAGTAATTCATCAATTCACAAAAATAGTAAATGAAGAGACTGAGGGATAATAAATCCAAGGGACAGGTGGGAAATAAAGAATATATTAACACATGCTAAATTAAAATGAACTCAACACTGAAATTAAAGACAAATGCTGTTAAATGGATGCAATAGCAAGATCTTACTTAATGTATTTTATGACTTAGAATTTAAATATAAAGAAAGAGATAAGTTGAAAATAAATTGAAGGAAAAAATATTATGCTACACAAAACCTAAATATAGGAAATCTGGTCTGGCCATGTGATTTGGATGTTATAGGGAAGTTCTTCAGATGATGTAAGACAAACACACAAAGAGCAGACATAAGAATGCATGCAATGACAGCTTTGGTAGATCAAAAGGCCCTGAGGGAGAGAGGATAAAGGCAGTGGAGAAGCCTGAGGAGGTTCAGCAAAGACTGTGGGGGCAGGGAGGGAGTAATATGTATGAGTTCATGAATTCTGAGCTTCTTGCCTTTACTGTGACCCAGAGGAAAGGAGTAGGGTTTCCCGTGAGTACTTGGGATTGGCAGCATTTAAACTGTACATTAAGGAAATCAGAAGTAGCTAGAGCAGTTTGGAAAAGCTGATAGCCGCTCTTATCACCCAAGTCCAATGGAAGTACTGCCCTCTAGTAAATTATGTGGTACAAAGGGTAGAAAGAGCAAGGGCTTTGGGGAGAAGATGGGAGCTGCTCTTATCACCCAAACCATATGGAGGTGCATGTCTTGCTAGTTGTGGTTAGGACCAGGGCAGGGCTAACTTAAATGATCACTCAAAAAGGCCAAGGAGGTGATGAGGCACCTAATATAGTTTATTTTATGCCATTACACAATGTTGATATCATAGTGGGTTTCAAAACCAAATGTATTTTCAGGGATAAAGAGGATCATTTCTTAATGATGAAAGAGTTTATTCAACATCATACTCAAATGATGATGTATTTAATAATAACAGTGACCCAAAATAAATGAAATAAATATTGACAGAGCAAAGTGAGAAAAAGAGATTTCTACAATCATATTTGGAGATTTTATCACCTCTCATTCAATTTTTGATACACTAGTCAAATACTAGTAGGGCTATAGAACAATTGAAAAGTATTATTAACCAACTTGATCTATGTGTTTTATGGAACACTATAGCCATCAACTGCAGAATGGACAGTGAACATTCACCCATACAGACCATGCACTGGGCCATAAAAAAGTCTCAATAAATTTCAGAGTAATACAATCATATGAAGTGCTTTTTCTGAGTGGTATTAAACCACAAATTAATTAAAACATGTATAGGAAGACCCAAATGTTTGGAAATTAAGCAACACACCTCTAAATAACCCATGGATCAAAGAAGAAATCATAAAGGAAATTAGAAAATATTTCAAACTGAATGATAGTAAAAACACAACATATTAAAATTTATAGAATGCAGCCAAAGTAGACTTAGAGGGAAATTTATAGCTTGTAATGTTTATATTAGAAAAGAAGAAAGTTGCAAAATCAATGACCCAGGCTTACATCTTAACAAGCTAGAAAATGCAAATGTGACCCAAAGTAAATAGAAACAAGGAAATAATAAATATAAGAGGGGAATTCCATAGAACAGAATACAAACACTGGGGGAAAATCAATAAAGCCAAGAATTTGAAAATTTTTGATAAAACTCTATGTAGATTAATCAAGAGAAATGGGGGGAGTGAGCAGAGAACACAGTGGAAAGGAATGCACTACTGATATACTAAACGAAATGGACAGAACTAAAACATTTTAATTAAATGAAGTGAGGTATGAGTAAAGACTGTATGATTCTATTTGATTAAACTCTAGAACAAGCAAAACAATCTATCCAGAATTGTAGTTTGCTCTCAGGGAGTTTTTGTACACCAATGATTAGGTAAATAATTGGAGTGGTAGAATGCTCAATGCCTTATTTGGGGCATGGGTTAGGTGGTGATACCGTTGTACAAAATCTCATTACACTCAGCACACTGTATCCTTACTACATTTTGTATTACTAAAGTATATCTCAGTTAAAAACAAAATAGATGTGACCAGTGAAATCAATGAACAAATTTGGTTCCTCACTCTTGAGGGTTATGACCCCTAGAATCTGTTCTCTAAGCCCCTAGATACAGTTCTGAGTGGACCCTTACTATGGAACCTAGACAACTTGAGGGTTAATTTCAGGCTCCTGTAGAGCTGAATTTAACCCTCAACAGCCTTGTGACTGTTTAGCCCATTTGATATTAGCAACTTCCCAAACCAAGTCCAAGTTTACTACAAACTTTTGGACACAGACACTGTACTGCCCAGATGCCCATGGGAATCAGTACACAGCCAGGACAGTCTTAGCAACATTCAGTTTCATTTACATCCTAACTCCATGCTCCTCTCCACAGGCTGGTATTTATATTGCTGAAATATCTTTCATTCCCAAGTGCCTTCACTTAGTTAATAGTGACACAGTGTGAGTAAAATATTTTCTAAAAATTCACTTTAGCTATAAGTCCTAAAGAAGTGGACCAGTAGCATATTAGTCCCCCCAAAAAATTACCCCAATCTCATTGGACACAGAAACACCTCACAGTTCTGCAACATCAATAATACTTGTTAAATTAACACATCAACCTATCTCCTGTTGAGTATGGCCAAGTGATAAATTGCATTTTCCCAGTTACATTTTACATACTCTAAAGTGGTAATACCTTCTTAAGAAGACAGTAAAACAAACTGAGACTGAAAACAGAATCACAACACAGTAACCAAATATTATTTGTTGACCAGAAATAGATCTTTGTCAGGGTTCATAAACCACCCTTGTAAATAATAAAATTACTTTTCAGTAGCATTTTGAAACTTTCAGATCCTATTGTACATAATCTCACTTGGACATCATAAATCCATATGAATAAGATAAAAGATATCACTAACATCGTTCTATTGAATAAATGGAAGCAAAGAGCCATGAAGTTATTGCTTAATATTGTACAACAGGCCAGGAGTATGCAGCAGAAGTCCCCAAGCTTTCAAGTTCCTGGTCCAATACTCTTTCCATCATACCAAAGACCACAAACCAGATAATCTTAGGCTACATGGGTCTGCAGATATTTTTCTGACTTACATGGCTTTTAAATGTAAAATCAGTTTTAAATTGTGTGACAAAATTGACAAATTAAGATACTTCATCTAAAAACCCTAATTTTATATTTCTTATGAAAAATTAAAATATCCCGAACACTCACTTTGGATTTTCGTATATCAAGAATTAGTGGAGCTGCATAGTGACTCTTCAAACAGGTAAGTTAAATGCTTTCCAATTTGCCATAGGTCCCATTAAACCCCCATTTCCTAGTCTTCCCTTCCTTCAGATAAAATTCCTGCCTGAATTCTGTAGGCATGACTATATGCATCAGTTTTAGTCTCGTTCCCTTTTCATACTCTATCTTTAGAATATTCCTGACTTTGAGGAAATAGCCTGGAAAATCACCCTCCAAAGCCAATAGGTCAGTCAGCTCTGTCTTTTTTACACATTCTTATTATTGTACAAGACCAACTATCCTAGTTTTCCAAACCATTATGGCAAATACCATACAATAGGCTTGCTTAAACATGGAGAATTTATTGGCTTATGATTTCAAGGCCAGGAGAAGTCCAAAATCAAGAAGTCAGCAAGAAGATGCTTTTTCTCCTATGTCTGTAACAGTTTGGTGCTGGTTGCCAGTGAATCTGGGGGTTCCTTGACTTGCATATCTACCTCACATCACATGGCAATGTCCACTCCTTCATCTTCTGGGTTCTGTTAACTTCTGTGTCTGGTTCCTCCCTAGGGCTTTCTCTTTACCTCTGCATTTCTCCTGCTTAGAAAGGACTCCAGTATCTGCATTATGGCCCATACTCATTTAGGTAGACAACGCATTAATTAAATAACTTCGCCAAGACACCATATTTAAAATGAGTTTAAGCAACAATCCCTAAAGTGCAGGGCAATGACTAGTGAAGGATGGTCCATTGATGGACCCTTGATACTGTCAATTATGCTTATGAGCCTTTACTCTTGAATTTGCAACTTAGTTTAGTGCTCTAATGGGCCTAAAAATTGCTTCCTGAGACCCTCCTTGTTGCTCAAATGTGGTCTGTCTCTAAGCCAAACTCAGCAAATAAATATATTACTTTCCCCCAGCGTGGGGCATGACTCCCAGGGATGCGCTTCCCTGACACCAAGGAATTGATACCAAGCACCAACTAACAATGCAAATGGAAAAGGACCTTGAATAAAAGGGGGAAAAGTAAAAAAATGAGTTTATAAGGTTAAGAGACTTCAAAGTGAGCCAGGAGGTCATCCCAGAGGTAATGTTTATGCACGTCTCAGCAGGATCTCATATACTGCCAAAGTAGATACTACCCCAAATAGTGAGGCTCCTGAGGGTTCTAGAGACATCCAGGTCCTACAGTCATGGCAGATAGCTCTGGAGTCTGGTGCCTTGCCAGTGGGCCCTTCTGTGTAGTTTGTGCTCCCCAGTGTGACAGAGTTGGATTCAATTCTGACTTCTCTACAGATGCCTTTTCTGTCCCTTCTATTTGAAAGTATACTTGGTGCTGGAGGTTCAAGGTGTTAGGACTTGATCTTTGGGCTGTCCATTGTGCCAGCTGGTCCCTGAATCTCAGCGGAGTTGCAGTTCATTGGACTCACCAGGATGACCAACAAGGAAGTAAGGCTGGACAATCACCATACCAAGGAACTGAGAGAGTCTACAACTGCAAGCAAGGGAGTCCCATCGAACAGCCATATGGGATTGAGGCCCTTATCATAATTAGAGTCGAGTGAGCATCACCATTCCAGAATCCTCAGGATTGGGGAATAAAATATGGACTACAGTGGACTTACTGGTATTCTGCTATAGATTTATTGCAATTCTAGCAAAGGAAGAAATTATATCATTGATGTGGAGACAGTGGTCTCTGGAGATGCTGAATTCAAGGAGAGGGAAAAAGAAGTGTAATATGGGGCTACTTTCAGGACTTGGAATTGTCCTGTATGTCACTGCAATTACAGAAACAGGCCATTATATATATCCTGCCATAACCTACAGAATTGAGTGGGAGAAAGTATAAACTACAATGTAAACTATAATCCAGACTTAGTGGCAATGTGCAAATTTGCTCATCAATAGCAAAGAATATACCACACTAATGAAAGAAGCTGTTAACGTGGGGAAGGGTGGGAGTTGTGGAGAGTGGGGCATATGGGAATCCTTTATATTTTTTTGTGTAACATTTTGTGTAACCTAAGTATCTTTTAAAAATATATATATTTAATAAATAAATAAGTAAATAAGTAAATAGGTAACTAGATAGATAGATAAAATGAATACATAGGAATACAGATCAAGATCAAGTACATGTCTAAATTAGGGTACATAATTCAATAAGACATGTAACCTATTTTCCATATAGGTTCTACAATCATGCCACTGAAAATTACCAAACCTATTCCAGAAGTCCAAACTTTTACTTAACAATTTACCCATGGTTTATACCTTTTCTAAATTCCCTTTAAAATTTATGTTGTACACCACAGGCTGAATTTATATGTGCATGCCACTAACTAGGGGTCCAGGGGCTTAAATTAAAATTCAAAAAAACATTATTCTGGGAATGGATGTGGCTCAAGCAATTGGGCACCTGCCTCCCACAAGAGAGGCACCAGGTTTGGTTCTGGGAGCCTCCTAAAGAAGATGAGTAGACACTGCAACCAGCAGATTCCCCAAATGCTGCAATGAGCAGCCACAGCAACAGCCACAACCAGCAGATGCCACAACCACCACAACCAACAGATGCTGCAAATGCCATAGCCAGCAACCACTGCAATGAACAGAAACTGCAACTACCACAAGGAGCAGATGCCCCAACCAGCAGATGACACAACCAACAGGAAGTAGAAGTTGCTCAAGTGGTTGGGCATAAGCCTCCCACATGGGAGGTCCCGGGTTAGGTTCCTGGTGTCTCCTAAAGAAGATAAGCAGACAGACTAGGGGGTTATTTTGGAGGGGGAGGGAGAATAAAAGTTAAAAAAAACCACACATTATTCTTGTGGGGACATGCTGGTGTCAGTGTGATGTATTTATTAAATAACACAGAGTGTAGTGTGCATTTAGTAAGCGGTCTGTGGTTTTCACCTGACTGGCAAAGGGGTCCGTGGAACAAAAAAGGTTAAGAACCCCTGCACTAAACCAAAAAATTTCATGATGGCAAAAGCCTTGCCTCCTTTGCCTTTGAAACTTCAATTCCTGAAACGTACCTACACACCACAGGCCATCAATTTAAAAAAAAATTGTTGAAGGGACAAAATATTCTCTCTCCATATCTAGATCCTTGTCATTTTCCATAACTTGGTCCTTGTCATCTTGTGTTCAGCAATTTTCTCAGAAAGAGATATGTTTTAGTGAAAAAATGCATAGGTTTTGGAGGGAAAAAAGTCTCCATAACTTAGCAAACTTTACGGTTTTGACATGTCCCCTAATACAATCACTTTGAACCTCAGTTTTCCTCCTTTATAAAATGGGAGTGACACTACCTAGCTCATGAGGTATTGTTAAGATCAACTGATAATTTAGAAAGCATTTTTAGAATTAATTACTCTAAGAATATTTGTTATGATAGTGCATATTGTATTTGTATATATCCACTAATTTTCTTCCAGTATTTTTTGAGTTTTTTGGATATATACAAAAATGCACTTACGGTTTTAATGTTCTTCAATAATGAAATCACCTTTTAAAAATTAATTAAATGAATGCTCTTTGAACATAATATTCACATCTATAACAATATTTTGTGTTTCTTTTTTACATAATATGAAAATAAAGTCAGTAAGTACCCTCAATCTGTCTCTGAACAAGTGTTTCTACCCTGTTTTCTTCTTCTTTTCTGTGGTAAGTTCTGCTGTTCATGAAAGAAACTTGACCAGAGAGGGGAAGTTCTGAAAACAAGCAGATTCTCTTCAAGTTTTGAGAAATAACGTAACTTTATTGCTTCCCTCGTGAATAACAAACTAGGGATCTGTTAGAAATTTTCACTGAGAAAATCCCTGTAGGAGAACAAGAATATGGCTTTGGGCAGTACCTCTAAACTTTGTTGAGACATTGAATTAATCAGGGAACTGGGAGCAGACTCACTTTCCTTTCACTGTAAGAGAGATACACTGATCAGGGTAGGAGAAATATTTTAATAGAAATGGCAAGTTGATTGAAAATCATAAGTCTGAGAAAACAAAACATAAAGACTTACTCTCTTTTTGGTCATTTTTCCCCTACTCTCCTTGGCTGTTCTGTTATGTTCTATTCCTATTTAATATTGATAAAGTACATTTCCTAGGTAAGTATTTTTTTTTCCTATCAAAGTCCATATCTATGTCTGGTAAGTTAATAAGTAGGTCACTTCCACCAATTCCACTTCTGATTCAATTGAAAGCCCAGAGGCTCCCTTTCAGCCTCAGATGATAAAAAGGTCCAGATCTCTTAGCACATTGCCATACCTCTAAAATTTTAAAGGTAAATATCCCATCCTTTTCCTGCAGCATCCTATGTCTCCAGAGATCTGTCATACCCACTTCTTTGCCTCCTCATGACTCATGTGCCTTGAATCACCTCTTTTCCCTTATTCTATCAGCCCCTCCTCCTACGTTATTATCCTTTCCCTTTCATCCTGGACTCCAAGTCAGTGCTTAAATCCTTCTATCACAAGCAGTATTAGCTTCTCTTCCTTCCAACCCACTGACATTAATTTCCACCCCTGTATCAATCCAGCTGTAGATGGTACATCCTGGGCTGCTCAGCATATTGGGGGAAAAGCATCATATAACTTTTTGGACTAATATTAACATAAACCTACAGTTTCCAGTATAAGATGGGTTGCTTTTGCTTCTCTGCAGATATTTTCTTTGTTTTATTCATCATTCCTCCCTAGTTCCTTGAGCATACTGCAAACCTTGATCACTCTTCTCAAGCTCTTTCTCTTTACTCTGTTTCCCTGAACAATAGAGTACTTTACGTCTTAATTCACAAAAAAAAAAAAAAAAAAAAATACAGGATCTGGCATAACTCCCCTCAAATCCAACACTTGAGAATGCATCTATAACCACTTGCTTGCTACCTGCTTTTATAGAATAAATGTGGTACATTGAATTATGTACCCCAGAAAAAAACATGTTTTTAATCTCACTCCTATTCCTGTGTGTGTGAGCCCTTCGTAAATAGGATCTTGGAAGAAGTTATTTTTAGTATAGGTGTGGCCAACTGAATCAGGGCAGTTCTCTATGATATTACGGGAAACCTAATAGAGAGAAAACCACAGAGAGGAACCAGAAGTGAAAGACAATGGCATCCCCAAGAGAAAGGCAAGGGAAAGCCAATGGACTGCCAACCAGCCAGCACACTACTGACTCCATGAGGAAGCAAGACTTCTAGTCTCAGAAATGGTGCACCGTTAAATTCCTGCTGCCGAAGAAAAAATTGCAACAGTCCTATGTTATAGAGAGAAGGATGACTTTATTCAGGGGACTGCCATAGTAGGGGAAAAAGAGTAAAACCCAACTCCCACCAACAAAGGATAGCAAGCTTTTTAAAAGGACTAGGTTGGAGGAAAAGCAATAGTAATGGGGGTGGGTAGGTGGGTTTGATCCCTGAGGTGGGGAGAGATTTACTAAGGTTGCTGTTAGGATCAGTTGATTCAAAATCATTTCATTTGCAGTCATTAGGCTACCTGTAGTCTATAAGGTCCAGGGAAGAGGAGGAGAGAGAGAAGAAACTGACTAGTTTGGAGTTTCTCAGGCACCTGGGTAGCATAAGAGCTGGGATGAGAGGGAAAGGGGAGGGGAGGTCAGCGGTGAGACTAATATTTACAAGAGTTAGGGTCTCAGGCTGTTGTTTATTTATTTTCTTTTTTTGCTTTTTTTTTTTTCCCTGCAGTCTGAGTTGTTTTCCTTTGCAGTCCCACAGCTGCAAGATGGTTTCAAGGTAGCAGGATGGGCGTGGAAGCAGGGACAGGCGTGGGAGGAATATGCCTGGCAGCTTGGTCAAGGAAAAGAAAAACAGTCTTTGTTATTTTTGTTTAAGCAAACCCATTGTGTGGTGTTAGGGTAGCAGCTCAAGTGAAATTGAAACAATAATATAATAACTATTTTTCTGGACTTGTCAGAAATATATACAAAGTATGTGTTACTCATTATAAGTTAGTGTTTCTAATTTTTAGAACTAGCTACAGAATTATCATTCTTTGAATTTAATTCTACATAAGCGATGACAATTAAAACTTTTCGTACATTTTGATTCCTTGTAAAATAGATGTCTTCTCATTCTCAGGGATAATCTCAACTTCCTGTGACTCTTCAAAGTCTAGTTCCATTTATTTATTACTACTTTCACCATGATATCTTGTTACTCAGACTTAGGTTCCAAGATATGTAGGAGATACATGGAAAAAGTTCATGGGATCTGTGAAGCACCTGAATCTGAATGCAGCATTTTGGGATATGTGACTTCTTAAAAATAAAATTTTTGATGAGGCATGACAAATGTGTACACTTGTGTAACTGCCGCCACACTCAATACAAGAACATTTCCATCACTCCAAAAATTCTTTGTATTCATCTCATTGCCTGGCTCCAGGTAACCATATATCTGTTTTCTGTTTCTATAGCTTAGTTTTGGGAGTGAAATATAAATGGAATCATACCGTATGTATATTTATGTCTAGTTTTTTTTTGTTCAACATAACATTTTTGAGAATCATCCAAATCATTATTGTATCAGTAAGTCCTTTCTTTTAAGTAAATAGCATTCCACTGTATTTATATACTAAATGTATTTATGACTTTTTGTAGCAAGTGTGTCCATGGCTCTTTTGTTAGACCCTGAGAAACTTATGTTTTCCAAAAGAAGGTTAAGAATCACACTCCAGGCAAAGTTTGCAGATTCCTTCCCTTGTTCTATCCTTAAGGGAAGATCTTTATCATGAATCATTAACAAAATTATGTATTTGTAAAATGCAGGTAATGCAGTGTCCTTACATATTGGAGTTTTAAGATGTAGAAAGTTTGCAAAAACAAGCGATCAAGACATCTATTTGTCATCGTTTCCTTTTCTTCTCTGTATTAGCTAGCCAAACTGGTGCTGAAGCAAAGTACCAGAACTCTGTTGGTTTTATAAAGGGTATTTATTTGGGGTAAAACTTAAAGTTAGAAGGCCCTAAAGAATCCAATTCAAGGTACCATAAAAGGTACTTCCTCACCCAAAGTCTGTTGCCACATGTTGACACAAGATGGTGGGCTGTGTCTGCGAGGGTTCAGCCTTCCTTCTTCCTCTTAAGTCTCTGTGGTCCCAGCTGGGCTACAGTAAGCTGAAGGCTGCCATAAGGCTTGCTCTATTCCTGGGGCTTGTTTCTTTCCAGACTCAGCTGCTCTGTTTTCTTCACAAAGTAATCTGTAAACTATCAGAATGTCTCATCTCTACCTGAGGCTTTTCTGTCAAAACCAAGTTCTCTCCTCTGTGTTCTTCTCAGAGTTACTACTTCCTTGAATTCAATTCTCTATCTTTGATGGAGCATCCATTTATATAGCCCACAGCTTTAAACTGGCTGTAGGCAGGGACTCAAACCAAATTGCCCTAATGATGTGGTCAAATAAAACCCTAATCTTGATTTAATAAAGTAAAAGTGAAACCTCTGAGTTTAATACAATCTAATATACCCAGAGGAACAGACCAGTTTAAAAAGCATAGTCCAATATCTATTTTTGGAATTCATAAACAATATCAAACAGTCAAATTTTCTTAAATATTTCTATCTTCTACATCTTGTTTAGGGGTAGACTCTTATTTGGTAAGTAACTCCCCCCCCCCCCACACACACAACCAATGGAAGGTTGAATATAATCAAGGGAAGGTCGAAAGCAGGAGTTTCTGGAGAGTTCATTCTTCCTAAGCCTGTCTTCATTGAGCTTTTGGAGTAATGGGTAAAAATTATTCCTGGAAGCTGACAATGTTTGTCATTTTAGCATATTAGCAATGGAGATAAAATAGGACTTTAAAGTCCACAGCTTAACTTGCAATTAAGAATGTATCAATTGCACACAGATTGCTTACTATGCATTAAACACATCCTTGAAGAGTTCAAGTGGTGAGAATAATGCTACATATCAATTGTCAGAGAATCGAAAATGTAAGCCATTTAGCCATCATGAGGCCATATATT
This sequence comes from Dasypus novemcinctus, assembly GCF_030445035.2. Taxonomy (NCBI): domain Eukaryota; kingdom Metazoa; phylum Chordata; class Mammalia; order Cingulata; family Dasypodidae; genus Dasypus; species Dasypus novemcinctus. The sequence goes on along the minus strand of NC_080683.1, from coordinate 39,065,517 downwards.
GATATAACTAACAATACAAAGAATAGAGATATTCTGAAGTCATTAATCAAATTTCTTCTTCCTTCTGACCTATAAGACTGAGTATCATTTCTGTAAAAATCAATCTGAATTTACCCTTCAGAAATTACCAAGTCACTAAAATACATGTTTAAACACTTTTCCTCCTTTTTTACCCCTAAACTTAGAGACTTAGCCTAAAAGAACTTGCCTGGCACTTTTTTGTCATAATGAATGAAATTGGTAAACTCATCCATTACTACAAAACAAGCAAATAAAACTTGTCATTAACTGACTCAACCTTGCCTATTTTGCTTATTATTGAGAATGTTTCTTTTTGGGAATATTTGTTTATTCATTGATATGCTTCCAAGAAATCTTATATACACTTTACTTCTATATGTCAGAAACTTTTGAAAAACAATTGTATATAATATATTCGAACAGGCAGTTTAAATGGGGCCTTGGATTTTCTCAGCAGTTACGTTTATCTTTCCTCCTGTGTCTCTGCATTATTATTATTGGACAGCATTGGAACTTTATTAGCTCAGTTGTCCTGATATTTCTTCTTATTTCACTTCTGATATTGAGTTGATTAAAATTTCTATTTCCTCCTCAAAATTGGGCCATCTAGATTTTAAGAGGAAATATAGTTCTCATTACACAGTACAAGTAGATACCAAAAATACACTGTATGAATCATAAAACATGGAGTACTTCAATCTTCCCTGAACAGTTTTTGCATGATGGTGAAATGACATTGTACAACTCCTAAAATATCAAGCTGTGAATATTATTGGATATCAGAGGCACAGTATTTTCTATAGTTTGTCTTGCTGTTAAACACCAATGTTCTCCTGGCTTTAAGGATCATATTACTTTCCAGAGTAAAAAGGATATTCACGGAGTTGTTTTTTTTTTTTTTTTAAGATTTATTTATTTATTTCTCTCCCCTTCCCCCACGCCCCACCCCAGTTGTCTGCTCTCTGTGTCTATTTGCTGTGTCTTCTTTGTCCGCTTCTGTTGTTGTCAGCAACACGGGAATCTGTGTTTCTTTTTGGTGTTCCATCTTGTTGTGTCAGCTCTCTGCGTGTGTGGTGCCATTCTTGGGCAGGCTGCACTTTCTTTCACTCTGGGTGGTTCTCCTTAGGGGGCACACTTCTTGCACATGGGGCTCCCCTATGCTGGGGACATCCCTGCGTGGCACGGCACTCCTTGCACACATCAGTACTGCGCATGGGCCAGCTCCACACAGGTCAAGGAGGCCCGGGGTTTGAACCGTGGACCTCCCATGTGGTAGACGGACGCCCTCACCACTGGGCCAAGTTCACTGCCTCACAGAGTTCTAAGAACTTCATAATCTTAAACACCTCTAAAAAGGGAATAATATTATCATATATTTGAATACTATAAAGAGCCATTTATTTTAATAAACAGTACTTGATGAGGAACCATGTTCCTATTAAATATTGAGTGCATATTCAAATGAATTATCCTTTGAAACTTAGAAATTTCTTTCTTGTTCTCTTTTCATTTTAGTTCTTAAAGCATTGCCTCTCAGGCAAATAAATTTAATTTAAATATTCTCCTGAAGATTCAGGTGATCTGTCAATAATCACTTTTGGATTTATTAAATCATAAGTACCTATACATTATGATTTTGGAGTAACCCATATGGGTACATCTAGTTCTGATGTTAGACCCAAGGTCAGCTTGTACTTTTAGGTTTTGAATAGCTTATACAGGCTGACAGGCAGCTGAGTTTGAAAATTATCTTTAAAGGACTCTCTTTGAGCTCTGCATAGATGACTCAAACCTTTGAAGGATGTTCCACTGAAGAATGTTCTACTGGGTATAATATTTTAAGAGATATTTCACCAAAAAGCTCATTGACCATTCAGGAAACAGTGCAGTTAAAAATAGCCAATCTACAAAATGTTGACAAAAGTATTCTGCATATATGAAGGCACTATACGAAACTAAGCCAGATAGAGCTTCTAGAAGCTAGAGTAAGACATAACCAGATACATTAAACTTTGACATTTCATTTTAATCTCCACTCATTCCACCCCATACACATTGTCATCTGACTAGTGTAGGTCCGTCCTGGTTAAGGTGGGGGAGGAAATAATATTTAAATTTAATTGGAAGGACACTTTTTAAATTATGTAAAAATGAGATTGTTTTTTAATACCTTAAAGTGAACTACTAAAAAAGGTTCTGAGATATTCATGATATAGTGCCAAGGGTGGAGCAGAGAGATCTGTAAGAGTACTTTTGAAAGCCACTTGTGAAAAGAACTGAAACTATTTCAAGCATTACAGCCTGGTGGGTACAACCTATTAAGTAATCTGACATTAATAGAAAAAGTAAAGTAGAAAAGTTAGGATGAAGCCTATTTTAAATAATAAGCAAGCTTTGAGCAGTGGCAGTCTCATAGCCAATAAGGTCTATTCGAGGCTCAATTATTGCTAATTGGAAACTTTTCCCAATACCCTGTCAAGAGGACTTGAAATACAGTCGGCATTGGCAATTTTTGACAGTCTCTGTAGAGACAGAATAAAATAAATAATAAAAAATAAACAGATGATCTTCAAAGGTGTCCCAACCATTATAAAACATAAGACAAATGCCTTAATTTGAAACAAAGTTGGTTAAAAGGATACCTTTCTAGATGTAAGCAAATCATATACTTTACAGATGATTGGAATTATGGAAGGAAGGTATAAGAATACAAACTTAATATTGTGGAGGCAATTTTGAAAATGGACTGGTAGGACTTCTGAAGTAAGAGTAGGAACATAGCTCAACTTCACTGCCTTTCACTCTTCCATCTGTGGAGGCAAGGCTCTGAGCAGGGCAGTATTAAGAGGCATTTGCACTACTTTTAAGGCTCGGACTTGAGAGGAACCTGAAATAGAGCAGACATAACCATGAAGGGTTTATGCTAATCTTAGTTCTAAAAATTGAGAACAATAAAGTTGGACCAGGATTACTGCAGTTCATTTTCGAATATCTGCATCTAAACCTCATACATTAAGTTACTTTTAGATTTAGAATCAGCTTTCACTGTACTTTTAAGTATTTCTACTACTGAAAAAGTTCTTTAAAAGTGATTTTTAAAAATGTTTTTTTTCATTTATTGCCTTTCTTTGTATGTTCTTGTCTTATTGAAAAGTAAAAAGTTTCCAATGTATCCTCTTCCAGTTCGCTCCACAATTCCTTCTTCTCTTCATATCATAGCTGCTATCTTCTAACAACTAGGCTCCATTACCTCAGTAGTGAGTGGCTCTTGGCATCTTAGCAAAATTATATGTCTCAGAATTGCTGCTCAGGTGTTTGAGGATTTACTGATGGCTTCTATATGTTGCTTTCAAATTCCATGTATCCTTGTCAACTAAGGCGTAGATGTCATTTTTTTTGACATGTCTGTCAGACTTTCTATGTGTACCTGATCCCTTGTAAGTTTCTCTCGTGTCCTTTTTAAAGGTAACAATGACATCCAAATGATTTCTCTAATAGCCTCCACATAGTCATTTATTCATCATCTTATCAGAAGAGATTAAAAGGAAAAAAGAACCCATAATAAGACATCCATGATTCATATATGAAAACACATGTAACATGCAAACACAATTACGAACACACACACAAAGAGGAATAAGCATGTACATTTAAGTACCTAATTACATCAATATAGATGGACATAATAATACATTATTGGTCTTTTTCATAGTTGTTTTAATTGTATTAGATCTATTAAATATATGTTTGAGGCAGTATAAGAAAGGCAGGTAATAAGTGAGAATATGTAAATTATGAATTTACCTCTTTCCTTTGCAGCTGCAACCCATTTTCTTACTTTTCTCTGGACTTTCTATTTCATTTTCAAGACCATGGTTCTCTACATGATTATAAAAATGTGGAGTTCTCAAACTCAGTCCTGGGCTGTTTTTTTTCACTTTATGTTCTCTCCATATCTAACCTCATTTGCAATCAGTGCTTCAATAACCAACCATACTCAGATAATCAGCATTTATATCTTTAGTTCAAGTGTCTCCTTTGAACTCCAGGTCCATATGTCTAACCACTCATCTCAAAGGAATTTCAAACTAGGTTTAATATATTCTCGTACAACATGTGGTGCTTTAATGAGAATTAACTCATACAAATTTGTCTTATAGGGGGCCAATGTAAGTTTAATGCAAAAGTCACATTGGCTCATATGGGAATTTTCCTAGTGTGAAGTGTACTAAAGTAATCAGTTACAAGCAATTCCACAATTAAAAAGAAAGCCTTAGTAACACATGACAATGTTAAGGGAACACTAAAAAGACAGTAAGTGCAAGTAATGGCTGCCTGAGTGGTTTTAAGAATCACTAAACTTTCCACATCATTAAGCAGTCAGTAAAGCTGTGACTGCACATTAGGAAGATTAAGGGCATTTCCCCCTCTGTTAAAAAAAAATTGTGGAAAAATACACCTTGGATCAGGTATTTTATTTTGAAAAATAACTATAAACACTATTATTTTCACTGCATGATTTTGTAGAATGCAAGATATTCCAGGAATGCATTATGGCATTATAATAGAAACACCTTTATGTCAAAACAAAATATTATCTGAGCCACCCTTCCCTAACCCGGTTCTCTTCCAGAGTACTCTGTTTCCGTGAACAGTCCCTAAAAGGCACCTGCATGCCTTTTAAAAGTGAGCACCAGCATCTGATCTGATGCTTACATGGGCAAAATCTATGATAAAGTGGAGGTAAGTAGTTGTGCAGTGAATGAATAAGACAAGGGCATAGGGATAATATTGGATGGGGCTTTGCAGGCTTGAGGGGGACTAGGTTTGGGAGGATGGGTCAGATGGTGCATGGAATTGGGGGGAGGGTTTGGGAGGAGAAGGTGAACATGGGAGATTGTTAGGTGCATGGTTGAAACTATAATGTTGAGAAAACTCTTTAGCAAATATTATAAGGAATGGTTACTGGTTTAAGGTGTTTGATGAGGGCCATCTGGCACAGGGTACACCTGGAGCAGGCTTCTAGGGAGTGTGTGAATGCTCATCTTGCACATTGTGTTATATCAGTTGGTGGAGACACATACAATGAGAGGGAAGGTGTTGTACCCTCATCCTGTGGAGGCCTGATGTTCTCAAACAGAGGAGAGGGTGTCTCTTGAGAGCATGGGTAGTGTCCAGTGGGGGAAGACAGAGTGTCAAGCTCTCCAGCATTGTTGTAAGTATCAATGAATCCTGTCCTTTAAGCAATGAAGCTTGGTTGTCACTGTGTCCCTGAAGGGAGGGGAAGAGAGGCATAAAATAGATAGAAGAGGGGGTAAATGGGGGACAATGGAAGTGTTCCACAAGATCATGTAATGATGACTATAAGTCATATTAAATTTCACCAAAACTTTATAAAAGTGTATAGTCTAAAATGTAAACCATAGTGTAAGCCATAATGGAACCATGGTTAGTAGCTATGTTTCAATATCTGTACATCAGCTGTAGCAAATATAACATCCATATGTGAAAAGATCATTGCTGGGAAAGGATTTGATGTTGGGTATATGAGAGTTCCCTCTATTCTATATGTGACTTTATTGTGATCTAAAACATTTTAGAAGACAAAATTAAAAAAAAAAATAGGATGTACACACTGAGGAAGGAATGGAAGAGATTGCCTTACCATTGTACTTGCAAGGCAACACCTATTACTGTGATGAAAGGCAAAACATCAAAAACAAAGTTTATGATATTTTTTACTTTTTAATACCCCAATTTATTTTTTATTTTATTTTAGTTTTTCTAAATTATTATGTATTCTATTTCTAATCTTTAAACCTGTCAATACTATTTCATTTTCCTACTAATTGAATTTGGCAATATATTAGGCTTCACTTTTGAAGAAGTTTTTGATCACTAAGGGGTTCAGCTATGGCATGGGAGGAGCACAGGTGTAGGGTGTCATTGATGAGGGATGCATGCATGGGAAGGAGTTCTCCATGGCATGCATATTGGATATATAGATATATTTGGATGTTCGTTGGGTATTGTCATAGTGGATAGAGTTACACATGACTACTAGGTGAGTGCTGAGTTCCCATCCTGGGGAGCTCTGTTGCATTCCCCAATGGAAAAGCAACAATCCCCCAAGTGCAAGGGCAAAGACCAGTGAAGAAGGATGGCCCAATGATGGGCTATTGATTACTGATAACTATGCTTATGAGCCTGTGTACTTGAAATTTCAAATAGACCTAGAGCTATAAGGTGCATAAGAGTTACCTCCTGAGAGCCTCCATGTTGCTCAAGTGAGGCCACTCTCTAAGCCAAACTCAGCATGTAAATGCATTACCTTCCCCTCAGCATGGGACATGTTTCCCAGGGATGAACCTCCTTGGTGCCAAGGAATTGCTTCCATCACCAGCAGGTGATGCAACTAGAAAAAGACCTTGAATAAAAGGGGGAAATAGTAAAGACAAATGAGTTTATATGGCTAAGAGACTTTAAAATGAATCAGGAGGTCATCAGAGGGGTAATACTTCTGCACATCTCAGCAGGATCCCAGAGACAGCCAAAGAAGATACAACCCAGGTACCGGTGCTCCTGAGGGCTATGCAAACACCCAGGTTCTATGGTCATGGCAGATGGCTCTGGAGTTCAGTGCCTTGCCAGAGGGCCCAATTTTGGAATTTGTTCTCCTGAGTGTAATGGAGTAGGACTCGATATGACCTCTCTACACATGCCTCTTCTGTCACTTTTACTGAACCTGTGATTGGTGCTGGGGATTGTATATGCTCTGGGCTGTCTGTGTGCCAGCTGGGCCCTGAAGCAGAGTTGCAACACTTACTCTCCCATTCGTTGGGTTTACCCAGGTCAACTGAAGAGGAGTTGAGAATGGTCAACTACCATACCAGGGAACCAAGAGTATCTGCAACTGAAAGCAGGAGAATCACATCCGTCTGCCATGTGGGATCTAAGCACCTTCTTAATTGAGAGAGGGAGTGGACATCACCATCCCAGGGTATACCTGACAGAGGAATATAATATGGATTGGATTGGACTTGCTGGTATTCTACAATAGAACTGTTGTGACAGTAGCAATGGAAGAAATTGTATCGTTGATGTGGAGACAGTGGTCTTGGGAGTTTCTGAGGGCAAGGAGAGGCAGAAAGAAGTGTGATATGAGGCATTTTTGCAACTTGGAGCTGTCCTGAATGATCTTGCAGGGACAGATGCAAGGCATTTTATATTCTGCCATAACCCACTGGATGGACTAGGGGAGAGTGTGAATTATGAGGTAAACTATGGTCCATGAAGTGTGGCAGTGCTCCAGGGTATATTCACCAAATGCCTTACTGATGAAAGAGGATGTTGATGTGGGAGGAGCAGGTGTGGTGGGTGGGGAGTGGGGTATATGGGAACCTCTTATGTTTTTTGAGGTGACGTTTTATGTGATCTATTTCTCTTTTAAAAAAAAACACAATAAAAAATTTGCTAAAAAAAGGAAGTAAGGATTCTCTACCTAAAGGGGACCCACATGAGTTCCCTAGGTTCATTTGCCCAGCACATCAAGTTTTGATTATACAAGGCAAAGAAAGAATTTATTAAACTGGTGGAGGACAGGAAAGGAAAAATCTTAAATCTTCCTCCCTGAACAAAGAAGGCTAGGGTTTCTTATTATTTTCAGACAAAGAGAGGAGGGGATAAGGATGTTGGGATGTCAGAGGATATCGATTGATTTGTTTAACTGGAAGTGTGTAAGCACAGGCCTTATAGGCTGGCTAGGATAAGCATCTGGTTCCAGGTTACAAACTGGGTCATAATTTGCTTAATTAACATCCATTAGGAACTAGACAAAGTCTAGCTAGGTAATACATAAAGTTGAACATAAAATAGTTCAATCCATGTAAGAGAATTTGTTGAGGGGTAATACATAAAATTGTAAATCACCTAATTAACATGACTAAGCTAAACAATGTGAGCCATCAAGTGGCTGTCAAGGCTTGACTAAATCCATGCATGGTAAGAAAAGGGAATAAAAATGGGGGCTGGTGGTTATGAGTCAAAGATTATAGACAGTTAAAAAATATAGCATTTAGAATCAAAGAAATAAGTTTCAGATATTTGCCTCTATTAAAAGTTAATAATTCAGTGACCATGTTTATTTGTTCTTATTTTGTTTGTAAATTCCAGGCTCAGACAAAGAGAAAAGAATGAAAAATAGGAACTTGCTAGGTGCAGATAAGGGAAAGGAGAACCTGAATTTACTTTGTGACTAAAGACAGTTTCTCTGCAATAGGTAACAATTGCACAGTTAAGTTACTATGAGTTAGGAGTGTAAGATTGCATAGTTTAATTCATTATTTCAATCTAAAAACTTCAGGCTACAGTGTAAAATACATCATTGTTAAAGGTTTGCAATAATTAACAAGCTGTAGCTCAGTTTCCCCTGATATGCATTGGGAAAAGGCAAATCCCCTCCCCTGTGTCTGAGGTCCTGGCAGGCACTTTCCCACAGGTTAAACAAAGAAACCTCATAAAGAAAGGAGTAGAGGGAAATGGAGATCTTTACTACCTCTGCCTGCATATCAGAGGGAAACAGAGATGGAAACCTTCACTATTTACATATCCTTTAATCCCTACAGATGAAAAGAAACGTTTGCTCCTGCAGCATTCCAAGAAGCCATAAACTCCCTCAACCCCCTCCCACTACCTCACTGGGACCCTCAACCCCCCTCCCACTATTATTTCCCTGCCTAGGAAAGTTCTGTATAAATTCAAGTCCCCCCTTCCAGGAGCAGGCTGAAGTCTCTCTTCGGACCCCCACCATGCTGATGGGAGGACTGAAATCTGTTCATCAGACCCCCTCCATTGGGAGAGTTTCTCAATAAATTCTTTGCTTATGGTCAGTCTCTGTGTTCCAGTGAACACCATTTTTCTCCAACAATCATAGACTACATTTGGTCTCATTCATACCTCCTCAATATGTTAAAATCCTGGGTTAGATATAGGTCTACTCATTGCATGCATGTTCCTCTAAACATTTGACCTAACTAAATATTGTTTTTCTTTGTGTGTTTATGTGCATGTATGTGTATTTGTTTGCATTTATGTGTTTTTATTTGACTAATACGTGTCGTATTGTAAGTTCAATTAAGACCAGAGGAATATTTCTCCCCTTATTTTTCTTCATAGCCATCACATTTCTTCTTTGAGTGTAGATGCTCAAACAATATTTTTGAAACTACCTTTCGTGAATAGATACCACAGGGAAGAGTCCATGGGGTTTGGGGAAAGGGGAGAGAAGACTGCATTCTTTTATGACTAATTGAATTCTGGGTCAAAAATAATAAGATATTACAACTTTAACAAATAAAACTTTTCCAGGTAAATCAATCAATCAATGCTAACATTAATTTTCTGAATAGTATTTGCTATGCATTATTCTATCAGTGGGGATAAGATGGGAAATAAAGTAATGATAATATATGCAGAAAAAGACAACACTAAAATCACAGAAGAGAAAATGATTACATTTTAGAGGTAGAAGTGACCAAAAAATATAATGGGGAAAATTGATAAGAATGAATATTTCCAGATTTTAGAGTCAGTTTTCCCTAGCAGAGCAGTCAGTAATCACTCTCAAGTTTAGTTCATTGGCTGTAAAAAGAGTAGCTGCTGGGGAAGTAACAGACATACTCAGTGCCCTTCTTCCAGATATTGCCTACCATCTTTCTTTTCTTTGTATGAGATATTTCAATATGTTTCTATTCCATATCCCCAGGTAAACATTAGGTCTAATGGAATGGTATGACCATACCTTGAACCCCAAACCAGGAACAAGCTGCCCCAGTTGCTTCTCAGAGCAGAAACTCTGCACAAAGTTTGTTTGATATATGCATTTTGCTGAGTGGAAGAACTTCCTCCTCCTCAGTTGTAGAAATGCCTCACAGTTGGGCAGCACAGGTGCTCTCCTCCTTGATGCAAAGCAGATCATGCAGAGTTGCCATCCACTAAAGCTGACCTGAATAGTGGGCCACCCTGGGGACTAGCCATGATAAGACCTTTTCCCTTGCTCTTTTGGACCTTGTGTGCTGTGTAAGTAATAAAGTGGTCACAGGCAAAAATCTTTGTTGTGCTTGAGCCTGTGTTCCCACTACACATCATACAGCAACTCTCTCCACAGCAGCTTAGGTACATGATTGTTGAGTCTTAAAAACTTTAAAAATCATCTAAGGTCAAACAGCTTGTGGGAGATGGCAAAGATAGTAGAACATATTTTGCCAGACTTCTTTGCTAGGTATTTTCAAACATCACTGGAAACAATATTGGGCAAAACAAGACGTTAAACAATTCTGTTAAATCAAGGAGTAAAAAATGTGTTACTGAAATATTTCAAAATAAAATGATATCAAAATGTCTTAGGCAGTAGGTAAGAGGTAAGTTAGAATAGCAAAGATATATGGAAAATTGTAGGCACAAAATAAAAGCAAAGCAAAAATAAACTATGAAAAAGACTGGGTATTTAACAAATAGTAAAATTATATAGAGAAAAATATGGCCATATTTTGAAGGTTGCTAGAGATAGTCATTGATGTTTATATAAAGAAAGTTCAACACTGAACTTTGAGTTGTAGTATTTATTGCATATGTTCTTAAACCATAGATTTGTTAGGTCTTGGACAGTACAAAAATCTATTTTGTTTTTCCCATTTTTCCATGAACTTCAGAAAACTAGCTTCACTTTTGAATTAACAATTGTAGTTAAAAATATGTATAATACAACTCAGTCCTTAATACTGTACTAGATACTGTATTGTCAGTAAGGACTCTTGGTTTTCCTACAGATATATTTTAGAAAAATATTTTAGAGAAATTCTAAAATATTTAGAAGAAGAAAATATTTTTGAAAAAACAGTAGTACCACAGGTGGTGCAAATCACAAAAGAAAAACAGGGAATATTGCCCTGCATGGGCTCTTAAATATTTTTGTTTTCACGACACTGTGTATTTGTTATTTATTTTCCTCTGTATCTCTCCACACAACAATAAGGACCTGCTAGAAGATTCTATTTCCTTGCTACAGAAAACTGTTAAATCCTTTAGGCCATTAGACTAAAATGTTTCTTATTATAATGTCAAGATATAATAATGTTACTGTAGGTGAGATATTTCTATGGTGGAGTATTAATGTCTTCAGGCTCCTCCCCAAATATTAGAGCCAGGAGATTAAAGAATGTTTATTCTGGCCCTAAAGATACCGCAAACACTCAGATGCTCTTAACTTTATCTGTGAGAAAGTAAAAACTTTAAAGGAAATAAGTATATGGCAGCATTGGGCAAAACAATAAGCTTGTTTCTTCTTATTTTAATAATCTCATTTTCTTAAAATATTCATGAACCTTGTTCATTTTCACCACGCTAAAGCATACCAGAAAGATAACTTGTTTTTATCTAAAAGCAAGAAAAGGAATAAATGTAAAGTAACACACTATACATTTAGTTTTACATCTAAACTTGCAATATATTTTTATTCTCATGGTTTCAACAAAAATTACCTAGAAATAAATTTGAAAAGAAATGTAACAGACTTTATTTAGAAAACTACAAAACATCACTGAGATCTAAATGGAAAAGAAAAAAAAAGTACAAAGACATTATTTAATAAATACTGAATTGATTCTGAATATTATAGAAATATTAAACCAATTAACATACCACTAATTATTTGTGGGCACGTAAAATGATGCTGAAGTTAATTGGAAATATCAAAGGGCAAAAAAGAATAAATATATTTTTTTGAAAAAGTAATAATTAAAGAAATTTGTATAAATTGCACATTCATATAAATAAGACATATGGCCAAAATTAGATAAATAAATAAATAAATCCTTAGACTCCAGAATGTTTTTCTGAAAGCATGGGCTTCTTACAATTTGCATTAGGATCACATGAAGTACTTGTTAATCTTATAGAGTCCTGGGCCCCATTTCAGAATAAATGAACAACAGCCCTGGACAAGCAAATAAAGTGTCTGGAGAGGTCATTCTAAGGACAGGTCTTGATAGAGGTTTTCAGATCCCTCTATTTGTGGCATAGGCTTATCTGTTACTACCATTTCCATGGCCTTGGTTTTTCCCAAGTAGTAAAACAGAAATCAGATTACAAAGTAATATATTAAAATAAAGTAAAATAATGAACTAATAATAATAAAGAAAATTAATTAAATATGTATTCACTGACAATACAGGAAAAGTAAAAATTTAAAGGAATACAAGATGCAAAGATAAGGGAATAAAACAAAGGACACTAAAATATTAGTAAAGGAACTGATATAATAAAAACTTTAAATTATGATAGTAAAAAGGTACAAGGATTCCTTGGATCTTCTTAGTCTTTACAGTGCTCCCAACAGTTGTTTCTTATGGCAGCCACTAACACTCTATAGATGAGCCTGTTTTGTTGTTTGTTTTGTTTTGTTTCAGGAAGTATAGGGAATTGATGGGCTCTCACACATACAAAGTGAGTGCTCAAACACTGAGCAACACCTGCTCTGCGGCTCCAATGAGTTTTGCCCAACATGCCTGGAATTTGTGGCTCCTTACCTTATTTTAGAGACAAATATATGCAAGAAATGTAAATCTTAAAATCTAAAGAGATCTGGAGATTTGGAGTCCCTAAAATTGGAGTGACCAACTTTTGAGATAAAGTATGATGGGAGCATAATATAAAGGCAACAGTGATAATGATGATAATAATAATAATCATGGTGAAAATAGTGGCCAATATTTACAATATTTACCAAGTCAATGTTCTAAGCACCTCACTGGTGTTACCTCATTTAAAGCTTAGTACACTTGTTAGTCCGATTTCAAAGATGAGGAAAATGGGGCCAAGAGAGGTCAAGTTATTTGTTCTACTTTGGTTTTGATCAGATAAAAAAACAAAAGTAATAACCTGACTGCATAATGGTTTTTGTCTTAAATATCAGTGTTACTTAAATGTGTCTGGGAAGGTATAGTGATTGAGCCAATAATTATCTGGAGTCCAATTTTATAAGCAAATTGTTTGAACAAATAATCCAAAGTAATAAGCTTTCGGATAGTACAACTCTGAGGGAGATGGATCAGATTGGATGAGCAGGGCCCTTCTTTTGGTGAGAGGATGGGATTTGGGGGAGCAGATAAACCCTGACACTAGTCATCGGAGAAAGGCATTGCACTTCTCATTTACTTCTGCTTATGGATGAATAACTGAAGATGGGGATATAGTAAATTCCACCATGGTTCAAGAGGAGTTGCTAACATGGCATTCATTGACATCCTGCCCCAAACCTAGGAAGATCATTTATTCCTGAGAGAGACCTGACCTGGAAATAAGGGCTAGAAAGTGGTGAATAGCACAGGTTGGTTTTACTTCATTCTCTATTCATTTTACCCAAATAAATGGATCTCTTCTGTTTCTGTCTCTCTCCTTGTTACTCTCTCTTTCTCTTTCTCCCTGTCTCTTTCACTCACTCTCTCCTGGTGCTAAATACGTTTAAATAAACCAACATACATAGTTGGCTTAATGCAGGTAGACATAACTTATTTAGCTAACTCATGAACAAAGAGTCACATTTATCTAGAAATATTAAATGTACACATTTAATAGACCATTACATTAACATGTATAATTGTCGCTCTTAATTTTAAGGCTTCTAAATGGAGTCACAAGCATATTTGTCAATGTGAAATTAGAAACAGAGACTACTAAAATATTCTTTCTCCTCTAAGTATCTTTTTGCTGCATTTCTTCCTCTATTACTTTGCACATACTTCTTTCATGAGAAAATGTTAATATTTCTGCAATCCCAGGTTCCTAGAGCAAATTGTCACTTAGAGATCTCTTACTAAGCATTCCAACATTTCCACTGATTTCTCCCAGAAAGCCCCAGGCATGAGCGTCTTTCTATGCACTTTCCTAAGCCACTTATTAAGTCCTATAAACAATTTCCCATGCTAAATTACTCCCAGAATGCCTGCATGCCACCCAGGTAGTTGTATGAGTTTTAAAATTTCAATTAGCTCTGGTACCCTTACATTTGCTTGCACCATATTCCTTAGCTAATGTTCAAATATGTTCCTAATATTCCTTTGTATGTACCAGACATTTATTCCTAACCATAAAGGGGTATCTCTAACGTATTCCATATCACTTTCAACTTTACATTTGTTTCCCTGAAGCTCTTGAATAAAATATCAAATGACTTTTTCCATTTTTCTGGTGCTTAGCTAATAAAATGGTGGTGGATGATGATAAGTAAATCAATAACATGTAACCTGTAATCTTAAAATTCCAGGTTTTTAACTTTGACTACAATCTGAATTTCTCACCGATAGGAACCAGGCCTTGTTCTATTTTTCTTACTTCCTGTAGTGCATATATCTTGACACACAGAGTAGGAACTCAATAAATAGGTCTGGTTGTTGTAATTCACTTTCCTTCTTTGATTTCTATTTGATTATCTTATGGGCCTATCAAGTTGTTAAAAAATCAGTAAAAGAACAAAACAATATGCTGAAAAGCCAAGAGGAGAGAACTGTAAAAGAATAAAATGGCATGAAATGGGAAAAAGAAAGTGTTTAGTTTACCAAGATCATTTAGAACAGCACAGATGGCCAATCCGCCCATTGACCTAGTTTTCTCTCTTCTATTTTTTCTTAATTGAATTTATCATTGTCCTCCTTCCCAAAGAACAACTTTAGTGTCTTAATTAGCTTATTCTTAGTTATCATCTTCAAAATCTCAAGAGCTTTTTCTATCCCTCCTTTAACCCATATTTTTATCCCTCAGTCCTATTTAATTAGTGAAAAGTTGTTTCTATATATTGAACTGACAAAGATGGTAGCCTACATTTAATTGTAACACAAATGGTATTTAAGAGTCTCATAAACAAAATGCTAAGTAGTTGCTTAACAAACTTAATTCCGATACTTGCCCTCAAGGGATGTACATTATTCTAGCTCAAACAAACCCTATCGTGTTCTATATTGTTATAGTTTTCTTAACCCTTCATGCCCAATACTACCATGGTTGAAATTCCTTTAATACATTATTCACAGGAACCTATTGCATTCTTCTTAACATTTTTTCAGAAGAGCAAGTCAATTTCACCTGATAATTGTTTGCAGAAACATTTTAAATATACTATAGAATTTGCAGAAATAGTCTATGTAAAATTCATATTTTAAATATTGTTTATGAATGTTAAAGCTTTGAATTATACATACATGTACTCACTTTTCATATTTTGATTACACCTTTTACTTATGCTTTTTTAAAAATTAAGATCTTTCAAAATGACTTTTATATAATGGTAAGTACAATGAAACAAAAATAAGGAGGAAGAATTACTAAGGGGATAGTTATGTGGAAATATGATGATTTGGAAATCTTATTGGATCTATTACTCAATATACGCTATGCAATACTGAATGTTATATTAAGAAAAAAGATAAAAACAATGCATATTAAAATACTAATAAATGTGGTTGTGTCTGTAACATACAGAGTTTGATTCCTTTCACTAGTGACTAACCTATTTAAATTCTTGTTTATAGAGTGTTCCCAGGGTCACTAGGGACATCCGGGAACCAGAGGCAAGGCATATTGCCTCATGAAATCAACGCTTCCTTAATGGGCCCTATTTGGAAATGTATTAATCAATTTACCCAATACAGCATAGTTAGACTTATTTATAATTTCCCTACTAATGATTCTTCTACTTCTTTTATTCAAACCTATAATTTTTAATATACCCATTAAATATAACTCTCAGAGATTTAAATCTTTGGATAGTTCATATGCCAATTGAACCCTGAATCCCAACTCCTATTCTCCACTTCTTCAGGCTTGCCCTGTACAACTGAACAAATAATGACGACGGACAAGTCCCATCCAAAAATAAGCAAGGAGTATCTACAACTGCAAGCAAAACAATTCCTTTCCTCTACCTCAGAATATCTAAGTCCTCTCTCAGCCTGAAACAATCCTATGGACATCATCCCAAATCCCTCCAAACAGGAATGAACAAACATAATGGGGGAGTGTAACCACAGATCAAAGTCAATTCGTAGTTATTCTATTGTATAAACAGAATAATTTATAATGTTGGTATAAAGATAGTGGTTGCCAGCAGCTCAGAAAGGGAGGGGAAGAAGTAGGTGAAATACATGGCATTTTTAGGGCAGTGAAGTTGCTCTGTATGATACTGCAACGAGAGATGCATGGCATTATACATTTATCAAAACCTATAAAACTGTACAGCATAAAGCATAAACCATAATGTAAACTACAGACTTTGGTTAATAGCAGTGCTTCAATATTGGTTAACCAGTTACAACAAATGTATCACACTAAAGGAAGATGTTAATAATAGGGAAAACTACAAGTGTGGGTATATGGGGGTAAGGATAATATGGGGATTTTTATATTTTGGTGTAATTTTTCTGTAAATCTAAAACTTGCCATTAAAAAAGAGTTTATTGTTACAAAAAGTTCTTTTTTATATCCTTTATCTAGTGCAGTGTAGTATACCACCCCAAAATTTAAAATGGTAGCTTATCATTCCGAGGGATGGGAGTTTGGCCACAGCTTTGCTGGACAGGTCTTCAAGTCTCAGTTGGGATCAATCATGGATCTGTAGTCAGTTGCCAGTTTGGCTAAGGATGGATTCTTTCTCAAGCTAGGACTCCTATAAGATGAGATGTACACCAGAAAAGACCCAAATTTTGTAGGATTGGGCAAATATCTGAAAGTAAAATCTGTCAAGAATTTTATGGAGCCCTATATTGTAATATTCTTCCTTTTTTTCTTTATAAAGATACTTAGATTACAAAAATGATACATAAATAATATAGGAGATTCCTATATGCCCTACTCTCTACCCCTCCCTCACTTTCCCACATTAACAACATCCTTCGTTAGCATGGTATATTTGTTACAATTGATAAACATGTATTGAAACATTGCCACTAAGTATAGATTAGAGTTTAATTGTATAAATTATAACAAAATATATAAAAGCCTGTATCTATCATTGCAACGTCATGCAGGACAATTCCAATGTCCCAAAAATGCCCCTTTGGTAACACCTATTTTTTCCCCTCTCCTTCCCCTCAGAACCTGTGGTGGCTACTGCCTCCACATCAATGATGAAAGTTCTCCCATTGCTAGAATAACTATAAATCTACACTAGAGTAACAGTAAGTCTACTCTAGTTCATCATTCATTCCCCAAACCTGAGGATTCTGGGTTGTTGATACCCACTCTGACTCTAATTGAAAGGGGGCTTAGATCCCATGAGACAGATGGATGAGACAATCTTGCTTGCAGTTGTAAACAATCTCTTTTCCTTGGAATGATTGTTGTTCATCATTATTTCCTTGTTAATTATCCTGGGTGAGTCCAATGAACTGGAGAGTAAGTGTTGCAACTCTGCTGTGATTCAGGGCCCAACTAGCACATGGACGGCCAAAGATTTAAGTCTCTTGGTCATAAACCTATCAACTCTAGTTTTAACTATAGGTTCAAATAGAAGGGGCATAAGAGCCATGTGCAGGGAAACCACAACTAAGTCTAACACTGTTGTACTGGGGAGCACAAATCCCAAATGTGTGTGGTTTTGAACAAAAACTTGCAATATTTAATAAGATGGAAAGAGGGAGAGAAAAAAGGAAAGAATGAAGGAAAACTCCCATGGCCACTGTCTTCAAATAAATTACACAGTTTCTTCCATTGCTACAGTCACAATAATTCTGCAGTAAAAGACCAATAAGTCCACTCTAATCCATATTTTATTTCTCCATCCTGAGGATCCTGGAATGATGATGTCCACTCCAGCTCTAAATCAGAGGGAACTTAGTTCCCACATGGCTGATGGATGGGATTCTCCTGCTTGGAGTTGTAGACTCTCTTGGTTCCCTGGTATGGTGGTTGAACATCCTCACTTCCCTGTTAGTTGAACTGTGTTAAGTCCAATGAAACAGAAAGTAGGTGTTGCTCAACTCTGCTGAGTCTCAGGGCCCAGCTGGCACATGGACAGTCCAGAGATTCAAGTCTCCTGAGAATACACCAACCCCAGCACCAACCACATGTTCAGTAAAAGTGACAGAAGAGGCATATGTAGAGATATTGATGTGGAGACAGTGGTCACTGGAGTTGCTAGGGGCAGGGAGAGGGAAGAAGAGGTGTGATATGGGGGCATTTTCAGGACTTGGAGTTGTCCTGAATGATATTGCAAGGACAGATGCAGGACATTATATATCCTGCCATAACCCATTGCATGGACTGGAAGGAAGTGTAAACTACAATGTAAACTATAATCCATGCTGTGTAGCAGTGTTCCAAAATGTATTCATCAAAAGCAATGAATGTGCCACACTGATGAAAGAGGTTGTTGATGTGCGAGGAGTGGGGTGGGAGAGGGGAGTGAGGTATATGGGAACCTCTTATATTTTTTAATGTAACATTTTTTGTGATCTACCTATCTTTAAAAAAAGATAATATAAGATTAAAAAAAGAAGGAAGGAAAACATTTGATATAAATTTGGAAGGAAGTGGACTTGGCCCAATGGATAGAGCGTCCATCTACCATATGGAAGGTCTGCAATTCAAACCACAGGCCTCCTTGACCTGTGTGGAGCTGGCCCACCCACAGTGCTGATGCACCCAAGGAGTGCTGTGCCACGCAGGGGTGCCCCCCCGTGTAGGGGAGCCCCACGCACAAAGGAGTGTGTCCTGTAAGAACCGCCCAGTGCGAAGGAAAGTTCAGCCTGCCCAGGAATGACACCACACACACAGAGAGCTGACACAACAAGATGACGCAACAAAAAGAAACACAGATTCCCATGTGCTGACAACAACAGAAGCGAACAAAGAAGAACACGCAGCAAATGGACACAGAGAACAGACGACTGAGGCAGGGTGGGGGAGGGGAAGGGGAGAGAAATAAATAAAATAAATCTTTAAAAAAGAAAAAGTTTGAGATGGATAGTGGCAATGGTAGCACATTATTGTGAATGTAATGAGTAACTCTGAATTATATAGGTGAATGTGATTAAAGGGAAAACTCATATATATTAGTAGAACAAAAACTAAAATATAAAATATGGGGCTGTACAACACAGTAAACCATATTGTAGATAAAGGACTGTAGTTAATAGTACAAGTATAAGAATGCTCCTTCATGAGAAATATAACAAATGAACAATAGTAATACAATGTGGCAATAATAGGGCAGTATATGGGGAAAATATATCTAATATAAATAACGGACTATAGTCAGAACTATTTTAATAATCTTTCATCAATTGTAACTAAGGTAACTACTGTTAAAAATAGTACAATTATAAAAAAGTGCTGTCATCAATTGTAACAAGTGTTCCACACCAATGCAGGGTGATGTTGGTGGGGCTGTGTATTTTATGCCTGATTGTTTCATAATATCATAACTTCTCTAACAAAAGAAAAGAAAGAAAAGTGGTGCAGGAGGAAGATGGAGGATAAAAGGAAAAAGAGCAGAAGGAATACGAGGAAAAGAGAAAAGAGGCAAAGGAGGAGGAGATGAATGAAAAGGAAATTATTCTTTATAATAATTATTTTTTAATGTTTCTAAGGGGTTGGTCCATAGCATAATTCATTGGAGCCTTAATTTCATTTTAACCTAGGAAAAATTTACTTTATCTCAGACATTTAGTGGTACTCATAATGAACTCTGAGAAAGAGGACTCACAGAAATTTCAGCTGAAATACTTAATGAACCAATGTGAGCTACATAAAGTTCACTGTAAGAAATACGTGTCACTAAGAGCTCCTCTAGAGTCCTTACCTCTGCTTTCCTGGGTCTTTCTCCAAGGTGTTTATCAGCTTCTCTTCTCTGATCACATGAACATGCTTGTTGATGCATATTTTTTCTTTACTTTTTTCCATTAAGCATGCTAATTTTTAAATTTCAGTTTAGGAAAACTGGTCAGTTAGATCCTAATAGGTGTGGAAGCCTTAAAATATAAAATTAATATTTCATGTTTTCTATTTTCAGTACTTAGTGTAATGCAGTATCAATTGAATGTTGTTTTGATTTTCTTCCCTCTTTTTTAAAGATGATATTACAAAAGAAAATTCACAGTTATATCTATTTAGACTCTCAGCAGTGCATGCTTTCAATCTCAATTCCTTTCTAACTCCATAACATATTCAGCTCGAAAAGCACCATTTACATTCAGTTAAAATGCCTGAGGTCATTTCCAAAGAAGTTTTAATGCATAAAGCATTTTTAAAGCACCTGCCTGATTCTCAAGTAATTGGAAGGACTGATATGATGCACACTGTCCAAAGTTAAAACTTTTATTGCTTATCTGTTTATGTCAAAGTCTAAAGTTGCTTCCCTATAAAACACAGAAGGCAAAAACAAATTGTTAAAACTAAGAAATATATTCAAAGTGAAATTGACTTTGAATTCATGCTGAGTTGTCAATAGCATCAACGGTCTAATTAACAAAATTAAGAAAATATTCTTATATATTACTAAATTATTAGCATAATGCAAACCATCATAATCATCTACCATATGACATCCCATTTCTGTGACTTCTTGTCATTTTTTCCTAGGCTTTTAAATTAAAGCTTAAATATATATCCATATTTGTGACTTTTAAACCATTTCATTTTATATTTCCGTCATTCTCAATTGCCAAGCTACTAATGGATTAGATCCAGATATCACTACTTAACAAATTCCTCATATTATTTGTCTTCAGGTTTACTTTTCTCTTACATGCTTAATTATTTCTTAATAAGAGGAGATGTGTTATCCATTTTTGCAGAGATGGATCCTAGCTGAAGGTGACCGATGGGTCTTGCAGCTAACCCCTAGAGTGCAAGCAAGAAAGGGAATTTAGAAATTTTCTGACCATAGAAACTCCAAAGATTTCTATGATAGATCAGATCTAATGCTTTTGTTTTTGTTATTTGTTTGTTTTCATTTTCTCTTCTTCTTTACATTCCTGAAGTCCATCACTCAAAATCATTGTCCCTGGTCATTATTCATTGATCACTTAAAGTTTCTGGTGGTGCAATTTTTCCTCCAGCAACTAGAAAACAAGCAGCAGCTGTGAAATGTGCTATTGCCTGGGAGTTTGGGATTGTTGTTTGCCAATTGAAACATTGGTTTGATTCAGAGGTAGGTACAGGAGTAAAGGTTTATAATACTGAAGAACACAAGGTGTTATAGGAAGGCAATGAACCCTCTGTTCTTTACTGTTTGTCATGATGTTTCTCCAAAAAGGTTTTAGACTGAGGCCGAAATTAACAGATAACATTAACATTAACAGATAGCAAAGACTCAGGACTTGCCATCCTAGGCAGGTATACAAGTTATGCTAAGCATTGAAATGGAACTATTGTGCTACTATAATTTGGCTGCCTTTACTTGTTCTTTTCCTTGCATTTACTGTTCTGTCAGCCTGAGATTCTCTTCCAGGTGAGAACTGAAATCTTCCATATCCAATAACATTTATCTTTCAATACTGAAAACTTAGACCACTGGATGTCAATAAGTCTTAGCTCTTCCTTTTAAGACTTTTTTTTCCTTAGGAAGATAAGACTGCAAACACTTCACAATTTAATTTAGGACATTCATGAGACCCAATTTATGTATACAATACATTAATTATTGGGGCAAGCAGGCCACCTTTTAAGATAATAAGTTGCCCCCTGGAAAAATCTCACTTATAAAACAGATGTTTACTTATCAACTTCCTTTAAGACCTTTACCTTTCTGTGCCCACCAATCTTAAACTATTAAATTACAAACTTTGCTCAAACACAATTAGATCCTAGCATTGTGAAATGTTCTTTATGAAATTGATTTACTATTCAAAGAAACGCAGATAGGAATTCTGGAAAACTAAAACCAATAAAAATATTTTTCACAATAACAAAATATTGACCTAAATTATCATCAATTATATTGACTATCTTCAGAGTTTATTTTCTTCCCTAGTTTGATCATTTTGGAATGCAAATTATTTGTCCTTTGACATCAATAAGCACTGTTTTGCAGTCTACAGTCATATAAAATATTTTTCTAGGTCATGTATATAATTCAAGCTATGATTGTCAGTATAAAACAGTTACCTGGTTAAATGAGCAAAATTAAAAACACATTTTGGAAAGTTTTTCAAATATTTAAGACAAATTTCTCAAAGAAACACCATGGTTTTAGTGTTATTTTTCTCATATGAACTTCCTGTCTGTGTTTATGAAAATTACCCAATAATTCTGATCTGCATCAAATTTCTAAACTGTATCTACTTAAATAATTTGCTTACCTCTTTTGCTTAATGAAAAACTTAAGCTTAGGTGTGGGTGTATATACATAATAAAGACATGCATTTAATAGGTGTAATTCAATGCATCCATTTTCTTCTTTTCACATCCCTTTAATTAAGTCTGAAATTTTAAAAAAGGATTAACAAAAAAAGATATGCATTACAACAAAGAAGAAATGCAGCTTTAGTTGTTGTTGTTGTTGTTGTTTTGGCATCCTTAAAATAAGGGGTCTGGTGCAATATTCAAGTGATCTAAGAACAGAGGCACAAGATACTATTCAAGTCAGATCATATGAATCCACATAACTATCCTTACCTGCCATAGGCTTTTCTTTTTTAAAGATTTATTTTATTTATTTCTCTCCCCTTCACCCTCCCCACCCACCCACCCCCCAGTTGTCTGTTCTTTATGTCCATTTGCTGGGTGTTCTTGTTTTTGTCCACTTCTGTTGTTATCAGCGGCACAGGGATCTGTGTCTCTTTTTGTTGCGTCATCTTGCTGAGTCAGCTCTCCGTGTGTGCGGCGCCATTCCTGGGCAGGCTGCACTTTCTTTCACGCTGGGTGGCTCTCCTCACAGGTTGCATTCCTTGGGTGGCACAGCACTCTTTGCATGTCATGGCACTCCTTGCGCATGAGTCAACTCCACACGGGACAAGGAGGCCCGGGGTTTGAAACGCAGGTCTCGCATGTGGTAGACAGATGCCCTATCCACTGGGCCAAGTCCACTTCCCCCCACTGGCCTTTTGAAAGCTCTTGCCTCTGGCCTTAGTCCTTGTAAGGAATAATTCTAGAGTAACCAAGAATACAAAACTAATCAAATTTAACTTTGGAATTTTTAATAAACATTTATGGAGAATCTGGGGTTTTAATGAAATACCGCTGAGCTGAAAACAAAGGGATATGACTGTGCAGAAACTGTGAATAATCCATAGAGTCAGGTCTGGAGAGAGAAAACAGAGCACAGTCAAGAAAGTATTTGACTAAGAAGAGAGTAAGGAGACAGAAAGGAAGAAAATATTCCCTGGCAGCTTCTCACATCTAATCTTGATATTCCAATAAGACCCTAATGATCTTGGTGTCTCTACGTTTGCTGCATTTCTAATGACATTCAGTCAATTGAAGTAGCTTAAATGGATTCTCTTCTTTGAAACTAGAAGGGCTGTAAAAATAATGTATGTACAAAAAGTCTCCTTGGATCTCCTCATATCCCTTGGAATGCTAGAAATAACTTTTGTAGCAACATTAGTGAAACAATTGAGTATATATAAAGGGCATATCATGAGAAGGTAAAGATTTTATCAGTTTATGAAAGCAGATGTAAGTAGTATACATGCCTCCTATTGCTGTTTCTGCTCTCACAGCTCTATTTCATCTTTACTTCACTCCTCAGTTTATGCCATATGAGCTCAATCTTAGATATTAATTTGAATTAAGCACCATCAGTTTACTGTTCTAGTATTGTTAAGGGGCTTGCAACCAAGCAATTTGTCTTCTAGCATCCAAGGTCACCTCTTTCCTTGTAGCTGGGTACATAGATATCAGTCAAAAAACGTATTTTTCATTCAGGCCAGGCATGGACTTAGGTCAAAGTTCCAACCAATGGAATGTGATCTGAATGGGACTATAAATTCTGGGTCATAAAACTTTGATAAGGAAATTGTTCGTGCTTACCTCAGAATGGGAATGTGGTACCAGAAAGCCTGCAAGACAATCTGAAATTATTTTGTGAATCCTAAATGAGAAATAACATGTTTGTAAAGTAATCTATTCTTCTGGGTAGGATACTCTTTGATTTTTTAAAAATGCATTTGAGGGGCCTTTGATTAGATTACTTGATAAGATTGCTTTGGGGCTTTTGATTGGACTACATTAGTGAGGCCTGCCTCAGGTTGAGTCTATGCCCCTTTGCTGGGCCTGATATAAGCGTAAACACAGAGAGAGTCTCACGTAGACAGACACAGGAAAAGAAAGTCAGCATATTTGATTCTACAATGTGAGAGAGAGGACTGCAAGGAAACAGAAGCCCCTTAGAGACTCCAAGAGATGAAATTCAGCAAAAGACAAGTCCTATGTGTGGTTGCTCACAGCCAAGCTCCCAGAGAACGTTGATTCTGAAAGAGAAGGCTGAGACCACCACAGAGATCAGGGGCCATCTTGCTTCCCCAAGTGGCAACAATGCCAGGATCAACAGTAGCTGACTTTGGTAAGAAAGCATCTCTGCTGATACCTCAATTTGGACATCTCATGGCCTTGGAACTATAAGCTTTTACCCCACGTAAATTCTCATTATAAAGGCCAACAGATTTCTGGAACTTTACATTGACAGCCCTTTAACAAATTAAAACACCAGCTGTAAGCAAGTAGATGAAGACAGCACCCTAAGGGACTGTGGAGTGATGAGATGGAAAGAACCAGAGTTTTGGAATGAACTAGTGGGGGATCAGTGCTGGACTTCTCACCTCTGGACCAATGGATGAAAGAGAAACAAGCTTTACCTTACATTAGCTATTGTATTTTGAGCTCCATCTGTTAAAAATCAGACAACTTAGTTTTTTGCTCTTTTGTCTCAAAAATCTCTTCCTAAGTTTATTTTTATATTTGCCAAATTAAAAAAAAAGAATTTTAACTGGAATAATTTATAACACCAAGTATTTTCAGTTTTAGAACAGATCTAATTTCCTATCTAGTAATCAGTTATGAAAGTAACATGTGACTGAGAGCTTGAGGATATATTTAAGTTCATAATTCTTTCATAGATATGTGTACAAGATGTAAATAAGAGATCACAGTGGTGATGATAATACATATGCAATAATCTAGTCACTTAGCCAAACTTTGTGTTGTGACAATGATACAATAATTCCATACACTGATATAGCACTTAAGTAATCCTCACAACCAACTTGTGGGTATTTACTAGTATTATACTCAGTTTACAGATGAAGGGACTGAAACAAAGAGGTAAATGATAGATTCAGAATTCAAAGAACCTGCCTGGCTCCAGAAGCCATCCTTCCTCACCAGAATCTTCTGCTGCCTCTCATTTTGCTAGGCTGCTTCTCACTAAGCTAACTGGCTCTATCCCTGCAAATAACCTTGTGACCTAGGCTCAGAATGTCTAGTAACATATGCAATGTCACACTCACAAGCCACACTATCAGAATTCCCAAGTTGTTGCTTTTTCCACACTACAGTCTTCCAGGGGATCAGAATTGCCAAATGAAAAATACAGACAATAAGTGTTATTAGATTCAGAGAAATAGAAAAGCACCTCAATTTGACAGCCATACAAAGTTTGCAGCCAAAGAAAAGTACTATAGAAATGTCTGGAACAACCAGCTAAGACTTTTCTTATTTTTATTCTTTTTCAAACAGTAAATATCACTGCATGATTAATTTTAGTGCTCATATATGTAAAGATTCACTGGGTAGTTGCTGAGTTATGGACAGGTTGAGTCCGACTGAATTGCCCCATTGTCTGATTCTTTCATCATGCTTACATGTTTTCATCTGTAAAGTGGGGGTAATAATAGTTCCTTGATATAAACGGCCAATGTGAATAATAATTAACCTCAGATTACAAAATGCTCCAAATATAAAAAATTTATATTTAAACATATGTCAAAATATATGCCAAAAACATATGTAAACATTTAAACATATGTCAAAAAAAGAATCTCCTTCCCTCTCTCGTCTGTGTATGTGTGTATGTGTATATATATAGTCAATTTCTATATTTAATATAAGAAAATCATAATTTATTAGTAAGGGCTCCCCCTTCCTCTTAAAGAGATATGTTTATTGAAAACCTAGGTTAAAATTATTTTTACAAATATAATTTGGCTCTACATTCATGAGTACAGAGATGATATATTATCGTAGAGGTTCAGGGTTTTCATAGAATTAAAATGATAAAAATCATCATTTATGAAACTGAAACTACTAAGACATTATCTTGAACTGTATATAGTAGTATTCCACAGCCATCTGGGGAGGGAACACAAGGACAAGAGGGCCCATTTTCATTCTATTATTATCATTTTACAATCTCAGCTTAATTATAAACACAGAAACTTAAATCAAGGAAAACATGTTTTTCTTATTATTTAACTAAATGTCAATTGATTTTTCCCCAAGTATGCATATTAAATTGTAATTCAAATTTCTAAAGTTTTTATTTGATCCATTATAGGATCCATTATAGGATCCATTATAATTTATACTACAATTAGAAAGTTATATGATTGTCTATATAATGCAATATTTTATGAAGAGAAGTACTAATAATCTTACATAGAAGGTGTATTAGTTTCCTAGCTGCTAAAACAAATACTATATACTTGACTGACTTAGCAATAGGTATTCTTTGACTCACAGTTTCAGAGGTTAGGAGGTTTGCTTCCACCCAAGGTTGATATCACCTGGCTGGCCAGCAGTCTTTGGAGTTCCCTATCTTTCCCTTTTTGTGGCAATGTACATGATGGCAACTTTTTTCTTGTCTGGGTCCCGTGACTTCCAGCTAGTTGCTTTTCCCAAGGCTTCTTTCTCTGTGTCCAATCCCTTTGGTTATAGGGATTTCAGCAACACTGGATGAAGGCCCACCTTCATTCAGTTTGGGAACACCTTAACTAATAATATCTCAAAAATCTTGTTGACAAAAATGTGTTCACACCCACAGGATTAGGGGTTGAAACATAACATGACTTTTGGGGGATATCAGTCAATACCCAACAGAAGGGCCTGACTTATTTGTGTGTTTATATTTGACTTATATAAATATTATTTCCCAAAGAAACAAAATATTAAATGAGTGGGTTAATGATGCCCTTAGAGAAACCTAGATTATCCAAATAATTTATCTTAATCTTAAATTAAAAAGGTATTAATAGATTCAAAGAATGATGACAAAGAAAGATAAAAAATGAACAAACCTGTGATTAAAATATGTTTTATGAGTTATGTCTCTGAGACTTATCTTTCAGGAGAGGCAATGCAATCAATATAGCTAATTGTCATGTGATTGAGTCTACATTTGGATTATATGAATTCTGATAAATGCATAAAATTTCAACTCATGAAATTCGTTAACTTTAATAAAAGAAGTTTTGCTTTACAATAGAGTGCATCTAAACCTTAAAAATTAAATTGCCAAAAACCCTGAATTTAGCAATAATTAAACATTTCCTAAAATAGGAAACTTATGTGAATCAAAGCTAGCACAATTGCACAAAGAAAACCAGAGTAGAACAGAGCATAACGTCAAATTTTCATGTGACCATTTGTGGTGATTTGAAATGGTAGGTACCCCAGAAAACTATGTTCTTAAAATCAATCCATTCCTGTGTGTGTATCCATTTTAAGTAGAATCTTTTGATGACGTTACTTTAGATAAGGTATGACCTACCTTATTCAGGATGGGTCTGAATCCTCCCACTGAAGTCCTTTTTAAACTGGATGAATACAGAGAGAGAAAGTCACAGATGTATGAAATAGAAAGTAATGAAATCCAGAAGAGAAGGGAAAGACCAGCAGACATCGCCGTGTGGCAGAGGACCCAAGGTTCACTTGCAGTCAGTCTTCAGGAAAAAAGCACTGCTTTGATGATGCTTTGATTTGGACAATTTTCTCAGCCTCAAAACTGTCAGGTAAAAAATTCCCATTGTTAAAAGCCAACCCATTTTATGGTACCTGCTTTTAGCAGCCTAGGAAACTACAACAACATTTTTGTGTTTTCTTGTGATACATTTATTCCATCCACTAAATAATTATGTATTATATTTTGGAATAACCCTAAGTATTTGAATGTTTAATTAAAATTTTAAGATACCTAAAGTACTACATGGGAAAAATGAAGGTATAAATAAATATTTGTTTACTCAACTGTTTTTTTTTAATGTATTCAGAATTCAAAATAAGAAATTGTGTTATGCTATTCATATATGTTATTTAAACTTGAGGTGAGAGAAGCATTAGGAAAGCTTACGTTACATGAAGAAAAAAGAAAACTGTCGATCCCTGGTAGAAAAAATTATCATTCAAATGATGATTGAGGTTTTCCAAAAGACATAGAAAGTATAATCATTTAATAAAACATAATAAAACTGGAATAATAAAGTTATTACCAAAGTTAAAAAGTAGAATTTTTACTCTACTAAATCCATTGCAACCTCACTGTTCTGCGATACTGTGTCTCAATTTAAGATTAAACTTCTTTATGAGGTGAATATGTCTTGTACGTCATCTTTTGAAGTCTTTTGAATAAGGCAAATAAAATGTTTGGAAGGCTCCTTCAAACTTAGAGAGAAAAAAATAGAATACTACAAATATAAAAGTATCTTCTATACAGATTTTATTTGAAATCTCAACTTATTCTACCTATGTATAATGCCAAAGTATAATTGAAAGGAACACTCTTAAATTCTTATTAGATTCACCCTACATAAGGCCTCTGTGTGTGTAAATATATACATCCACGTGTATGTATGTATGTATGTATGAAGGAGATATGTATATATGTATATATGTATATTAATTTCCTCTTTTTCCATATATATGTATATTCCCTAATATGGCTTAAAGATTCTCTAAGTAATCTCATTTAATATTAAAAAACATTTAATCTAAATAAAATTATTAATATTTTTATACAGGTGAAAAAAGTGTACCTCCAGGAAGACACATAACTTGCTTAAGTCACATAGCTTATAAATGCTAAAGTCAGAATTTGGCCCCTGTTCAAATATAAGTTTATTGCTAACCAAGTGTCTGTTTTGAAAGATTTCACAATGAAATCCTCATATGGGAAAATGCGTGAGTTGTGGAGTCAGAGTAGCCCTGGTTTTGGTTCCTGACTACAAGTATTCACAACCATGTCCTTCTGAGCTAGTGAGTTAACATCATTGGGCCATATTTTTCTTAACTGCAAAATAGAGTAATGATACCTACCTTGCATGATGACTATAAGGATTAGATTGTGTGCATACCAATTGCTTGCCAAGTGGTATTGTCTCAATAAACAGCTAATGTTTTCATTTATATTATATAATTATTATCCATAACCAGTAAGTGTATACTAGCTTTATTATATGAATTAAACACATACATTCACACACACAAAGATACATCTCTATTTCTTTAGATAATGAATTTAATCATTTTATATTATGTACCTAGTTTATCTACCTAGTTGCATATTGGCTTTTATACAAAGTCTCATGAATCCTTTGAAACTAATCATTTGTATACGTCAAAGGGTCTTATCTTTAATGGGAAATAGTAAAATTTATTTAACCTTAATCTTCATAATATAATCGTAACATGTCAATCACTTGAAAAAACAATTAAAATAAATTGATATCAAAATTTCCCCCCTTTTATGTAAAATTGAACTCATTTTCCACACTATGTTGTAATAAGGATATGTGCAGAGATAAAGGAGACATGTTTAAGGTTAGGTAGCTCATTTGATATTGGCAGACAATGCTAAAGTTTCCATGAATGTAAATCTAAATTGAATCTAATAAAATAAATATGACCAGAACATTCATTATAGATGCTTGCATAAATAAATATATACTCTTCATAGGTGAACATTCATTTGCATATGAATATGTGATATTCCTTAAAGTGTTCATTTCAAATGTGAAACAGACAGAATTTCTTATCAAAGGGTTCAAAGTATTTCTCCTGTGCCATCCGGTACAGTTTTAAATAGCTAGATGGCAAAGCTTAATTCAGAATATTCATTATTTTAAGAAAAGTTACAACTGTGCTGTGTCCAGGTATCACAGCAGATTGTGGTCAGAAAGGAATAGAATTATGTAAATTGACTGCAAATGAGAAGATTAAAGACTACAACTCCATGCATTACTGGGACACAGAGGCCAAAATTCAGTTGCCAATCTTCATGTTTTATGAACCTTCAGAATAGCTAAGTGGTTTCATTTACTATGTAAATAAAAATATAACCTCTGTTCATGTAGGAATTGTATGTGCACTTTTTAAAATCAGGAAAGATATTATAATTTTTTTTCAAAAAGATTATAATATCATTTAAAGTAGTAGTGTATGAATGATGGACATTTTCACACATTTCACACATGACTTTATTCTACTTTGAAATTTATGTTTTCATAGTCTGTGACTACACTTCAAAGAGTGTGTTGGCTTTACCTTTAAATAGGATAGACCACATAATGACTAGATAATTTACCCTAAGCACAAAACATTTAAAAAATTTTCAGATATCTAATGCATCTGTCTTTTTGAAAAGTCACTTCTTATTCTTTACAGAAGAGTAGATGAAAACAGTGACTCTCCTGTGGACACTTTCTAGTTTTCCTCCGGGAGAAGAATCTAATTAGGTTGTAGTTTGCCTACTGACAGATCTGGACTGTGGGCCATCATCAAGACTCCTGCGGTCTGTACACCACCAGCTCTGTAACATGATTTGCCTCACTAATGTTTGCCTATTTCTGTTAATTTGTGATAAATGCCAGGGGGGTGGTATGTTTCAGTGTGAATTCACTATGACAATGTCTGCTAGTTAGACAGATCCTCGCTTAATGGAGTCACCATTTTTTAAACATCGGTTATAGCTACTCTATTTTGCACATACAATTCCATTAAAATTTCACTGTTGTGCAATCAATTCTTTTATTATTTTATTTTAATTTTCTCATGACTTTGTTCCTTTGTTTTTCCTAAAACTTGCTTAATGTTGCCTAAGTCCTAAGATGCTTGCAAGCAGGGTGCCAAATGTAAAGGAAAGGGAGCAGAAAGATAATTATTTGAATTTTGTATTTACAACAACACCATGTAAACTATCTGTAGAAGAAGGTGTAAAAATAACTGAGGGAGAAAAAGAGATAGGTTTATTTTTTTCAAAAATGATCTACATTGGTATTAATTCACATCCTTGTCATATATATATTTAAGTTGATAATGTTAGAGATGAATTAATTCTTTCTGAAAGAGAAATAAGTGGAATTATTTAGGAAATTTAACAAAAGAAATGTGCAAAGCAAAATTGTTTGGTAGTAGTCTATGTATAAAATAATTAAGAACTTAACACTAAATGCGGTACATGAGGACAAGGATTTGGGCTTGTTCTGCTCTTATCACTGCTGAATCTTCAATACCATTAGAACTATGCTGGGCATATAGTATAGTAGGTGGTTAATGTTTATATAAGCAGTGAATTAATTGTAAAGAGGATTCTTAAAGAAGCTCTGTTAATAGCAATTTATGCTCAGATTCTATGATGTGTTATTTCTACTAAACTCACCATTAGTGAGAATATTTCTTTTATGTTAGAGAGCATTTTAAAAGGCATCCTCAAATTTTAGGGCATCTAGAGAATGGTAATGGGAGGGTTTGGGACTATTCAAATGAAGAATGCATAACCGCAAGAATACTTTGTGGAAGAAGATAATTTAAATTCAAAATGTAAAAAAGTAGTTCCACCTGAAGTTGTATTGCCAGAATTGGACAAATGCACTAAAGATCCAGAAACACAGATCATGTACCAAGAAAAACATATTTTAGCCCCAAAAGC
Organism: Dasypus novemcinctus; assembly: GCF_030445035.2. Taxonomy (NCBI): domain Eukaryota; kingdom Metazoa; phylum Chordata; class Mammalia; order Cingulata; family Dasypodidae; genus Dasypus; species Dasypus novemcinctus. The sequence goes on along the minus strand of NC_080683.1, from coordinate 39,033,590 downwards.
TGTAGGAAAACTTCGAAAATTTCATTAGCTCCTCTTAGGACAGCAGTACATCTATTGTGCTGTGACTTCACTGGTAGTGTAAATGAGTCAGCTTTATGGTATATGCCTCATAATTTGTTGTGTTTTGAACTTTGTAAAATGGAACATGACTTTAGGTTTATACTGTGATATGATTTTCATTCTTAATAGAGAAATCTGAAATTTTAATATGGAAAAATATTCCCCTTAAAAAGCAAATGTGAATATTTTAGTCAAGGACAATAAGTAATAAGGTGTCAATTCTTTATTCCTAGAAAGTCCTTGAGGTTCTCCTGACAGGATGGTAGTAGAAAAAGTATTTCTGAATTTTTAAAGATGAATAGTGAAGTAAAAATTCTATGCTTTGTAAAAATGTTCCTAAGATCTATTTAAAAAGAAATTGACTATTCTTAGATTTTATTTTTCTCAATAAAGATTGAAATCTCAATTGATTGTAAAAGGAGAACAATGTTCTAGTTGCAAGAGTGCTGAAACAGATATATGCCCTATATTTCCACTGAATAATTAGTGTCCTTCAGAAAGTCTTTAAAAAATCTGTGGTATTCAATACTCATTTTTAAAAATGCAAATGATATGTTTTCCCACAAGTTTAAAACTTCTTTTCTATGTAAAAATGTTTATTTAACAGATTTATGCTAACTTCAGATTATCATTCCAGGTTCTTTCTTTGATTTCCCCTTCCTGAATGTATTAGAATATTTTCATTTAAAATGTTCTTGAAGTATTTCATATATATATTAAAATGAGTATAGATTCTTTTATTCAAAATTATCTTTTATACTATTAGAACAGAGAGAATTTACAGCTGGTAATTGGAAACAAGTGAAAGTCAAGAAAATATTACATATTTAAAATAGAAAAATAAACTGATAGTTGAATCTATTCTTGTTAATTTTGTGAAAAGAAAATAAATGTATTCTTGAAGATATAGATATGGATGTATAAACAGATGAAACAGGCAGAGACAGATAGATATTGAAATATGTTATGATATTTTAAAGAAAATGGTGTTATGCATTACTATTATTATTTAGTAATTCGGTATATGGCTTCTGAGTGGTATGTTACCAAAACCTTTCTTTCTTTTGGAATTCTGGCCAATGAATCCACATGCTTCAGAGATTATAGCTGGAAAGTAAAGTTGCCCATTATTAGTACCTGGGCAAACAGGTTATAGCCTCCAATCTTCACTAGAGCCAAGAATACAGGGCAACTCTAACTCAGAGTACTGAGTTTAGATATACGGTTTAAGACCACCTATTTCTCCTGCATAAATCTGTAATTGCCAAATTCACCTCCACAGCTGCATTTCAACTTGACGAATATAGTTACAATGCTTCTAAGACAAAGCCAATAACAAAAGGGCAGGCTGATGTTATGTAACTCTTCACCCCTCCAGTCATCTTGCTCATGAAGGGTGAGATTAGCTCATCTGGTAATTGTGGTCTCTTGCCTACAAGACATGGAGTGACCAAAAGCATTCTGCATTCCTGTCCTTGGGGATCACTGTTTACCTGTCAGCCAACTTTTCAAAGATCCTATAATTCAGTAGACTCAGGATAATCTTACAAATTTTACTTACACAAGTAAATTTCACTATTTACTTACAAAATTTCAACATATTTCCCAGGAAATAGTTTTTCACTTTATTTTTGTCAGTTAAGGGCCCAAGCAAAGAATTAATAACATTTTGGCAAAAGAGAGTATCAGAGAAAATAGAGGAAAGTCTTCTTTGTTTCAGCATCAGAAAATAGATAGTTGGACTGTGCCAGAGGTCCAGATTCCATGACAGTGTTAACTGTGTAAATAAACTCAGTTTGTAGGACTCTCCCTAAAGAGGGTCTTTGTTCTGCTTTGTGCTTTTCCTATACATTTTAGACACAACACTCACTTACCAAGTCTGGGCTTTTAGAGACCAAAATTGAAAGCAGTTACAGCTTCCATTGCTTCTCTCCAAAACTTTGCAGATATCCAGGGGGTTTTGTTTGTTTGTTTTTAACCAACACTGGAGTGGTTGATCATTTCAAGACTTTCTTACACTCATGGTAAGAAGCAATGACTGATGCAACATGCTCCCTCCTGAAACCTTAATTTCTTCATTTCTTTATTTTTCCTAGGTTACCTTTTTTTTGCTACTATTATTGCAGTAAAGCAATCCCTTTTCTCCATCTATGTTCCTCTTGTTTCCACTTCATATGTTGATGCCCAGGATCCTAACAATCTGAACCACAAATAGATCAGGTAGAATTTAAGCTAGTCCTTATCATCTAGAGGAAGTTTGGAGATAAGCCAGCAGACTCCCTAGCATTATGCAGCTTCACTGTACCTGGAATTCTGTTAGAGAGCATTGGAGCAGCTTTGGTAGTCAGATTGCGAATGAAGTCATCCCTCACTCTAGACAAAAAAACAGTTTAATTGCTGTTCAGTATCAAATTCTTGATTGCTTAGTTTGATACCATGCACAAGGCTTTTTTTGAACCCCTTGCAAACTAGAGGCTCAGCTGCAATTTAAAATTAACTACATCCTTACATCAGATATAATTAGTTTGGGCAAATGCAAAGCTTATATATCCCCAAATGACCCTTTGGTCTAAAATGCCAGTCTCTTTAAATGTGCCCTCTCAGCCCCATTTTGGAGGTTAGTATATGAGTGGTTTATGTTTACTTTTTACGCCTTGAATCACACTGCTCTGACAGCTTCTGTTAAATACTATTGAACAAAAATTGTACGCATAGAGAAAAAAGCCCAAGACAATAGTCTGTTGTATTATTAATTCCTGGGCTTACATATGATATCCATACCTATCTATGACTCCTTCCTATTACCATCTTGCTTAATGAACGCAGAGATTCTCTAGTAGGTAGAGCGCAAGTTAAACTGATTTTAGTTTTACAGTTCAAAGCAGAACTACTACTAATTTCCATTTGCCCACCCAAATAGGAGATATCTGTGTTCACTTACCCAATCAGTTATGTGGATATAAATAACTCTTCTGCCCCTAAGTGGCAGAAGAGAAAATAAGTGTGCTTCTTCATGAGCAATGATATTTAATACAATTACACAAACCACGAGCAAACTGGCTGGCAAGGTTTAATATCTAAACAAACTCTTAATCCCAATGCAGAAAATAGAGGGATGGGTTAGAAGGTTTTGCTTCTATTCTCTCTGCAAAGACTTGATTCTAAAACATAGGTAAAAATCAACATAAATCTCATTAACAGTGAGATCTTATTTAAAAGACCTTAAGAGCAATATCCAGATTACATTCCATGCAGAATTGTGGTGCAATTTTCTCATAGTTATAGTAACACAGAGTCCATCTTCTGGAAACTTGTTGGAAAAGGCAGATAACACAGACTGACACAAACATGTGTCTAAGACATAGAGTAGAAGAATCTATGTATTTCAACAAGTTAGAGCTTTGAAATAAACCTACTTGAAACCTTTGCTTATGCATCAGATGTAACAATCTGGTTTCTGGAAATAAGTAACTGCTTTAAAGTTAAAGCACAAAGCACCTTAGGAAAGTACCTAGATAAGAGTGAAAAAGGAAAATGGGAATATGAAAAAAGAGATGTAATTATCTAGGTTGATATTCTGAGCTCTGAAATGAGTGAAAGTACAATGTGTACAGTGTTAACTACTGGAAAATAGGAAAAAAATCAAACAACAAACAAACAGCAATCTTTCTAAATAATCTGAAAGAGTATATGTAGACTTGAGGTAATATAGATATACACAATAAAAATTTTCCTAATTTAATAAACTTTGGTTTTAAGTTATCTGATTTTTTGGTCACAAATTTTCAGAGTTAATAACATAAGTTTGTTATTACTTTTGATAGCCTCAATAGTGCAAATGCAGAGCAATGGACAAGAACAAAGTAAGACCTGTATCTTAGTTTGCCCGACTTTCTATGACAAATACCACACAAATTGTTGGCTTAAGCAGTAGGAATTTATTGTCTCATGGTTTTAGAAACTAGAAGTCTAATATCATGGATTGGAGAGGACATGCTTTCTTCCAGAATCTGTGTACTCCAGTCCTGGCTTGTCACAATCCTTGGGGTTCCTTGGCTTATATCTTTACCTTCATCACATGACACTCTGCCTCATTTTCTGGTTTCTATTGACCTCTGGTTTCTAGTGACTTATACTTCCATGACCAATTTCTTTGCTTATGAGGACTTGATTAAGGCTGATACAGTCGGGCCTCATCTAAGCAGGATCTTCAAAGATCCTATTCCTTAGAAACCTTACCTTCAGTCATAATAGCATGTTCAGAGGTCCTATTTTTAAATGAATTCACACCCACAGCATTGGGGATCAGGACTTGAGCATATCTTTTGTGGAGAACATGATTCAATCCCCAAAAACTTGCAAAGATTTGCTAAAGGATATTACCAAGAAATCTTTACCTAAAAAAAGAAAAAAAATGACTCTAATATTGTAAAATAAAACATATATTTCTGGGCAGATTTTTCTGCATTCTAGTCATTCATCTAGTGATTTTTCTTTTTATTAAGTTTCTATATATTTAAAAATATCTAATTTGTTTTTTAATCAATTTGCTGTTTTATCTGTTCTTTTAAAAATGGTATATACCACATCTACTACTATGAAATTCCTTTTTTTACTTAAAATATATGTTATAAATATCTTCACACACATGTGGCTCATTTTTTGTAATAATTGTAATACTGTTCATAGAGTACGTTTCCTAAAATATACTATTTTCTTACTAATAGAATACTCATTTCTGGGTTTTTTGATTTATAAATAAGACAGCAGTAAATATTTTATACATATATTCTCAGGTACTAGTCTTTTAGAGATTCCCATAAGTGGAATATCTGCATCAAAAGGCATTTACAAATGGTATTTCACATGTTATTACATTTTATTAGTTTCCAAAAAGTTTTTAATAATTTACACTTCTGAATGGAGTTGGTATTTTCCTCCACCACCAACACAGAATGTTATCACCATTTTACTTTTTATTAATCCAGTAAGGATGAGGTATGCTACCAAAACATCATTTGAACTTTCATTTTTCTCATGATCTTTAAATTGAACATTGTTTCGTAGAAATGGTGAAACCACAAATTTTGTGATATTGCATTTAGAAAGAGAAGACAAATTAGTTCTATATGTAATTCCCCTGATCTCTTTTAAGAGCCTATACTCAATAATGGAGAGAAAAAAATATTTTTATCTGTTGCTGTTGTATTTCACTGTGTGTATGTATCTGTTTTCCAAATATAGTAAACTTAGACCCATGAAATAGTTGAAGATTTCCTTTAGGTAAAATGTATTCTCTCCTATCCTCATCCATATTCATAGGTCTTCCAAAGATGAAATCTAGACACTTGAGAACTGATGCTTCCTCATGGCAATGAGAAAGGAAATGGGGACCTGAGATTTATATGGGAAGTCTTGACTCACACACAACTCCCCTTTGTGTGCCTGCCTCCCTCTTCCTTTCAGTACATGCAAGTGGAGTCTCAGCAGCTGTAGACCATGGTATTTCTCTATGTGCTTGTTCAGACCTAATGGAACTCCCCAGCTGAAGTTACCCTACCTGGGCTCCTGCAGACTTCAAGTTAAGTAGAAATTAAAGTGAATTTGTGGATTTCCAGGAAAATGGTGCAAGGTAGGTAGGAAGAGTCTGATACTCTCACAACAATAAAAAATTACAAGCCATACTAAGGAACAGGAAGACATGGCCCTGTCCACCAAACAAACTAAAAAATAGGAGGAGGTGCTGAAAATGGAACAACTAATCAGAGATGTCCAAACAAGTATCATGAATCAACTTAATGAAGTAAAGGAAGGGATTAAGGATATTAAAAAGACACTGGGAGAGCATCCTGAAGAAATTGAATACATACATAAAGAGGTAATGGATGTGATGGTGATGAATGACACAATGCAAGAAATAGAAAATACACTTTAAGCACTTAGCAGATTTGAACAGGCAGATGAAAGAATGAGCAATGTGGGAGACAGTACAGTTGAAATCAGACAGATAGCAGAACAGATAGATAAGAAGAGAGAAAATAATCTAGCAGACACAAAAAAGGTTTGAATGAAACACAGCACAAACATACACATAATAGGTACCCCAGAGGAAGAAGACAAGGGAAAAGGGACAGAAGGTATGTTTGAGGCAATAATGACTGAATTTCCCAACTCTATTAAAAGACATGGATGTACATATACAGGAAGCACAGCACACCCCAAATAGTATAAATTCAAACAGAGACCTACCCCCAGACATAAACTTGTCAAATTGTCCAAGGCTCAAGACAAAGAGAGAATATTGAAAGCAGCAAGAGAAAAGAAAGCCATCATATACAAGGGAAACTCTATAAGAGTAAGTGCTGATTACTCATGTGAAACCACGGAAGCAAGAAGGCAGTGGTATGACATAGTTAAGGTGCTAAAAGAAAAATAATTCCAACCCAAAATTCTCTAGCCAGCAAAGTTGGTATTCAAAAATGAAGGAGAGTTCCAAATAGTCACAGATAAACAAAAATTAAGAAATTAAGAGAGTTGTCGATAAGATACTTGCCCTTCAAGAAATACTAAAGGGCATTCTGCATGTCAAAAGGAAAAAAACAGTAGTGAGAGAGAGAGTAGAAGAGTGTAAGAACTAAAAAGATAAAAAAAGAGAAAAATCATAAATGTCATACATAAACCTAAGGAAAATATAGCTAATGTAAGGAATTCCTTGAATGTTAATGGACTAAACTCTCTAGTCAAGAGACACAAATTGGCAGAATACATGAGGAAATTTGACCCATCTATATGCTGACTACAAGAAACCTTCCTTAGACCCAGGGATGGAAGGATGCTGAAAATGAATAGTAGGAAAACAATTTTACATACAAAGAATAACCAAAAAAGAGCTGAAGTAGCTATACTACCAACAGACAAAATAGATTTTAAATGCAAAACTATTGCAAGAGACAAGAAGGCCACTATATAACAATTAAAGAAGCAATCTTTCAAGAAGCAAGAACAATCATCAACATGTATGCACCTAACCAAGGTACCCCAAAATACATTGGCAATCACTGGAAAAACTGAGTGGAGAAAAGATGCCTCTACAATTATAGTGAGGGAATTTAACACACCTTTATCACCATTAGATAGAACACCTCAACAGAGAATCTATAATGAAAAAAATACCTTGAATAATACACTAGAAGATATGGACCTAATAGACATATACAGAACAGTGCACCAAAATCCAGTGGGATATACATTCTGCTAGAGTGCACATGGATGTTTCTACAGGATAGACCACATACTAGGCCACAGAACAACTCTCAATGAATTAAGATAGATCAAAATTTGCAAAGTGATTTCTCTGACAACAATGGAATGAAGCTGGAAATCAACAAGGGGCAGACAACCATATTAGGCAGAAAGATATGGAAATTAAAAAACACACTCTTAGACAAATATTGGCCAAGGAGGAAATCACAATGAAAATCAATAACAAACTTGAAAAGAATGAAAATGACAACACAACATACCAATACACATGGGATGCTGCAAAAGCTGTCCTGGGAGGGAAATTCAAAGCCATAAAAGCCTATATTAAAAATAAGAGCTAATATCAAAGACCTAATTGCACACCTAAAGGAATTAGAAAAAGAGCAACAAACTAACCCCAAATCAAGTAGAAAGAAGGAAATTGCAAAGATTAGAGCAAAGCTAAGTGAAACTGAAAATAATAAAGCACTAGAAAAAATAAACAAAACCAGATGCTGGTTTTCTGAGAAGACTAATAAAATTGACACACCCTTTGCTAGACTAACAAAGTAAAAAAGAGAAAAGATGCAAATATATAAAATAAGAAATGAGGAAGGAGATATCACCACTGACCACACGGAAATAAAGTGTACCATAAGAGGATACTTTGAAAAATTTATGCCAACAAGAATGGTAAGTTAGAGGAAATGGACAAATTTCTAGAAACATACAAGTAGCCTACATTGATGAAAAAAGAAATTGATGAACTCAACAGACCAATCACAAATAATGATATAGAACTATCATTAAAAAAAAACCCTCAAAATCAGAAAAGCCCAGGAACAGATGGCTTCACAGGTGAATTCCAGCAAACATTTCATATAAAGAACTAGTACCAATTCTGCTTAAACTCTTCTAAAAAATACAAGTGGAGGGAGCATGGTCTAACTTTTTCTATGATGCCAATGTAACCCTAATGCTAAAACCAAACAAAGACACCACAAGCAAGGAAAATTATAGACAAATCTCTCTAATGAACCTAGATGTTAAAATCCTCAACATAATAATGGCTAATCAAATTCAACAACACATAAAATGAATTATACACCATGACCAAGTGACTTTCATCCCTGAAAGGCAAGAATGATTCAACATAAGAAAATCAATCTATGTAATACACCACATAAACAGATAGAAAGGAAAAGAATCACATGATAATCTCCATCGATGCAGAAAAAGCATTTGACAAAATCCAGCACACTTTCCTGATAAAAACACTTTGAAAGATAGAAATAGAAGGAAATTTCCCCAACATGATAAAGGGTATAAAGGAAAAACCCACAGCTAACATAATATTCAAAGGTGTAATCCTAAAATCTTTCCCTCTAAAATCTGAAACAAGACAAGGCTATCCATTGTCACCACTCTTATTTATCATTATATTAGAAGTACTTGCTCAAACACTTAGGAAAGAAAAGGATATAAAGGGCATACACATTGGAAAGGAAGAGGTAAAAACTTCACTATTTGCAGATGATATGATCCTATACATCGAAAGCCCTGAGAAATCTACAACAAAGCTTTAGATCTTATAAATGAGTTCAATAAAGTGGCAGGTTATAAGAACAATGTGCAAAAATCAGTAGCATTTCTATACACCAATAATGAGCAAACTGAGGAGGAAATCAAGAAAAAAAATCCATTTACAATAGTAACTAAAAAAATCAAATACCTAAGAATAAACTTAACTAAAGATGTAAAGGGCATGTACACAGAAAACTACACAACACTTAAGGAAAATCAAAGAAGACCTAAATAAATGGAAGAACATTCCCTCTTCATGGCTAGGAAGACTAAACATCATTAAGATGTCTATCATACCCAAAATGACTTACAGATTTAATGCAATCTTAACAAATCTACCACAGCTTTTTTTACTGAAATTGGAAAAACTAACTATAAAATTTATTTGGAAATGCAAGAGGTCCTGAACAGCCAAAGATATACTGAAAAAAGAAAAAGTAAATCTCAGGAATCACACTATCTGACTTTAAAACATACTGCAAAGCTACAGTGGTCAAAACTTCATGGTATTGGTACAAGGATAGACCTATTGACCAATGTAAGCAAATTGAGAGTTCTGATATAGATCCCCATATATACAGTCAACTGATATTTGAAGGTCAAAAAGCCTACTCAACTGGGAGAGAGCACTCTTCAATAGTTGGTGCTTAGAGAACTCTATATCCATATCCAAAAGAATGAGAGATGAATGCCATCTGATCCCTTATACAAAAAATAACTCAAGATGTATCAAAGATCTAAATATAAGAGCCAAGACCATAAAAGTCTTCGAAGATAATGTAAGGAAGAATCTACAGAATCTTGCATTTGGAAATGGTTTCATGAATTTTATACTCAATACACAAGCAATGAAAGGAAAAATCGATAAGTGGGAACTCCTCAAAATGAAAAACCTTTGCACCTCAAAAAAGTTTGTCAAGAAAGTGAAAAGGCAGCCTACCCCATGGGAGTAAATATTTGGTAACCATATATATGATAGGGACCTAATATCCAGCATATATGAAGAAATTCAACACCTCAAAAACAGAGACGAACAACCCATTTTAAAAATGGGTAAGTGATCTGAATAGACACTTCTCCAAAGAAGAACTATAGATGGCTAAAAATGACATGAAAAGATAATCAGCATCAACAACTATTAAGGCAATGCAAATGAAAACCATGAGATAACATCTTACACTCATTAGACTGTCAGCTATTTAAAAAACAAACAGAAGACTACATGTGTTAGAAAGGAAGTGGAGAAATGGGAACCCCTATCCACTACTGGTGGGAATGTAAATGGTGCAACCATTGTGGAGGACAGTTTGGTGGTTCCTCAGGAAACCAACTATAGAACTGCCATATGATCCAGCAACCCCACTGCTGGTTATATATCCAGAAGAACTGAAAGCAGGGACAAGAACATATATATGCACACCAATGTTTATAATAGCATTATTCCCTATTGCCAAAAGTTGGAAACAACCCAAATGTCCATAAAGAGGAATGAATATACAAATTGTGGTATATCCATACTATGGAATATTAATCAGATGTAAGAAGGAATACAATATTAACACAAAGGATAATATGGATGATCTTGAAGATCTTATGTAGAAAGAAGCAAGCCAGGCACTGAAGGACAAATTTTATGTGACCTCACTGCTATGAATTAAGCAAATTGAGCAGACTCACAGAGCTAGAGTATGGAAGATAGGTTTACAGAATAGAGAAAAGAAGAAAAAGTTGTGAGTCAGTGCCCATATGGGCAAAATCTATGATAAAGTGGAGGGTGTGGTTGTGAAGAGGATGGGCATAACAGTGGTACAGTGATGCTTTTGGGTGGGTGGTGCTGGTCTGAGAGGAGGTGGGAGTGAAGGGTGAGTTGGACTGTCCATGGAACTGGGGGTGGGGGTGGGGGAAGGAGGTGAACTATGGGGATTTTCAGGTATGTCATTGAAACAGCAATGTTGGGAGCACTCTTTTTTTGCAAATATGGCAGGGGAGGTTTAGGGGTTTAAGTTTTTGGATGTAGGGGTTTTGTGGGACAGGGCACACCTGGGACAGGCTTTTAGGGACTGTGTCATTTTCACCTTGTCATAATGTGTTGTATCAGTGGGTGGAGAGTCACATAATGAGCGGGAAGGTAGTGGACTCCCATCCTGAGGAGTTCTGCTGTGATCTCAAATAGAGGGGCAGGAGTCTCTCAAGTGTATAGACAGTGCCTGATAGGGGAGGAGAGGCCAGTATGTCAAGCCCTCAATGTTATTGCAAGTAACTATGAATTTGTCCTTCAATAAGTTAATCTTAGTGGTGACTGTGGGTCCTGAGGGGAGGGAGAGGAAGCAATGGGATAGATGAAGTATGGGGCATTTTTGGGGTGATCGAATTGTTCTACATGATCTTGCAAGGATGTATACAAACCAAGTTAAATTTCATCAAAATCTGTAAAGTGTATGGTCCAGAATGTAGACCATAGTGTGGGTCATTGACCATGGTTAGAACCAATATTTCAATAATTGTTCATCAATTGCAGCAAGTGTATCACCCACATGTAAAAACATTATTAATAGCGGAAAGGGGAAAAAGGGGAGCATGTTGGGTATATGGGAATTACCTATATCCTACATGACTTTACAGTAAACTATAGCTTCTTTGAAAACACAATAGAAAAGATAAGACACTGGGAGAATAAATGGAAGAAGTCACTGTACATACAGGACAACAGATCATACAGTGATAAAAACATAATGTCAAAATTTTTTAATATACTTTTTATTCTTTTATTACTTAAAAATTTTTCAAAGATGTTTTGTATTTTATTCATTATTTTTAAAACTATCATTATTGGACCATTTTCTTATTAATTTTATTTGGTTATTTTGTTGGCTTCAATTTTGAAGAAGTTTTAGGTCACAGAAATTTCACTGCTGTGGCAGAGGAGGATCATTGGTGTAGGATGTCAGAGATGGGGAATGCATGGATGGAGGTTCACCTGGGGCATACACACAAGGCATATGAATGTGTTCAAGTGTTCATGGGGCATTGTCATCATGCATGGAGATTCACACAATCACCAAAAGAATATAGAATTCCTATCCTGGAAAGCTCTGCCACATTCTCTAATGAAACAGCAAGAATCCCTTGAGTGCAGGGGTGGTGATTAGTGAAGGAGGATGGATGGACATTTGATGGAGTTTACTGTACTTGTGAACCTTTATTTTTGAAATTGAAACTTTTCCTAGTATTATAGGGTGCTAAGATTTACCTCCTGAGAGCCTCCTTGTTGCTCAAATGTGGTCTCTCTCTAAGCCAAACTCAGATATAAATGCAATGCTTTACCCCCAACATGGGAAATGACTCCTGCTGATGAGCCTCCCTAGTACCAAGGGATTACTACCAAGCACCAACAAATAATGCAACTGGAAAAAGATCTTGGCTAAAAGAGGGAAAGTGTAGAGACAAATGAGTTTATATGGCTAAGAGACTTTGAAGTGAGTTGGGAGGTCATTGCAGAGTATGCTTAAACATGCCTCAGCAGGATCTCATTGACTGTCAAAGTAAATATTGCCTCAAATAGCAGGGTTCCTGAGAGCTCTAGAGACACCCAGACTATTGCAGGGCAGACAGCCCAGGAGTTTGGCTTCCTGCCAGTGGGCCCTACTTCAGAATTTATGCTCTGCAGTGTGATAGATTCAGTTGTGGCACTGCAGTCCTTTCTCTTTGAACTACAGGTAGTACTAGAGTGGATAGGTATATGTCCAAGAGACCTAAATCTTTGGGCTTTCCATGTGCCAGTTGGGCCCTGAATCTCAACAATGTTATATCACCTGCTCTCCCGTTCATTGGACTCACCCAGGACAACTAACAAGGAGATGATGATGGACAATGACCATCCTGAGGAACAGAGAGAGTCTGCAACTGCAAGCAAGATAGTCCCATCCATCTGCCCCATGGAATCTAAGCCCTTTTCAATTAGAGGCAGAGTGGGCATCACCATCCCAGAATCCTCAGGATTGGGGAATGAAGGATGGGCTATACTAAACTTACAGTTATTCTACTATAGACTTATTATGATTCTAGCAATGGAAGAACTGTTATCATTGATGTGGAAATAGTGCCCACTGGAGGCTATGAGGGGACAGAGAGGGAAAATTAGGTATTATGGGTGTATTTGGGGATTTGGGAATTGTCCTGAATGATACTGCAATGACAGATACAGGCCATTATATATCTTGGCATAACCTACAAAATTGTGTGGGAGAGAGCGTAAACTACAATGTAAGGTATAATCTATGCTTAAATGCAATGCTCCTAAATGTGTTCATTAGTTGTAACAAATGTACCACACTAAGCAAGGATGTTGTTGATATGGGAAAATGTGAGAGGGGTAGGGAGTAGGGCCTATTAAAATCCCCCATATTTTTTGTGCAACACTTCTGTAATCTAAGCATCTTTTATAAAAAGTGTATTATTTTTAAAAATGTAATGAAGACAGTGCTTTCACAGTTCATTATGTGAGTCCTGTGTTTAAACATTGATTGTAAGTCAATATAAGTACATAGCATTGAATAATGCATTTATTTTACTTAGTTTTCAAAACTAATCAAGATAGTGTTTCAGTTCTTTAAATAAGTCCCATATTTTAACATTGATTGTAAGTCAATATAAATGCATAGCCGTGAATAAATTATGCATTTTACTAAGATTTCAAATCTAATAAAATAGTGTTTTCACAAATACCATAAAATAAAATGAATTTAATTGTTACAAAATATTATTTCTAAACATATGCTTATTGACAATGTGTTTTCTCTTTCATGAGTTTCCTAATCATATATTTGCCTGTTTTCTATTATTTTATTTTCTCATCAATGCTTTTAACTCTTTTTCTGTAATATGTTTTGGAAAATAATTTTCCTCTGACTATCTTTCATCAGTATTTGCCTTTTAAATATTTGTATAAATAATCAATTTTCTTAATTTTTTCCATTGTGCCTTTAGTATTCCTATTTTGTTTAGGGTCTTTCATCCCTGAGATTTAAAAACTCCCTCCTCAAACAGTATTTCTCTAATATTTTCTGCAGTACATTTAAATAGGTAATCAATTGAATTATCGTTGTAAATTGAATTTGGAATGGGTTTTTCAGTAATGCAGAAGGGTCACATTAATATGACACGACTGAATGTGACTACACACCAGTTATAATTTGTCAACTTATTTACCCAAACGTACAGCACTTAGTATATGTTGCATCCACAGAGCAAAAGCAGATGTAAGATATTGTACAAACCGTTTTTCTTTATTTGTTAGTCTCCTAAGGGGAAGTTTATACAGCTGTTTTTAACATTCTCTATATAGAGTCTTGTCAAGTTTGAAAAAGAATTCAATTCTTTGTAGCTTATCTTTTTATACAAAATTTAATTCACCATTTCAAAGGAACTTATACTAACAATAATGGGCTTCCGGTTAAGGAATTATTTATAAACAATGGGTTCTTCTCTTCCTTAAGCCAAATTCAGCACATCGTTTCATCTACTTTTAGAAAAAGGAGAATCAATTTCCAAGTGTTCTTGACTATTATTTGTCTTCAGCTTTTCAGAGCCCAAGAAAGCCAGACTCTCCACAATCACCTCAGGATTGCTTTAAATAATAAAATTAGACCAAGGACCAAGATCACACATCTTTCTAGCCTTATTGCTGGTGGATAATTTTATACAAATCTACCACATTACATTTTATAATCAGGTGAAAAAACTTGCGGGTATGACTTTTTCTTTAACATGCTTTGTGTCATTGGAAGCATCCAAGCATCACAGTCTCTCATGGGCTTTGAAGGAATACTGGTTCCAATTAATTGAACCCATTATTTTCTATCTTAAGCTCATATTGTTACAAGGTGGTCAACAGGAGCTTCTTGATTCAACAAATATTGAATCTTGTCACTCACAAAGACTAATTCAAGTCCTAAACCCCAGTCCTGTGGAAAGGATCCATTTATAACTAGGAGCTTTGAAGATGTTATTAGTTAAGGTGAGGACAAAGTGAAAGAGAGTGGACCCTAATCAAATATGCCACAGATTTCAGAGAAAACATGGTCTTGTCAAAACCATGATTTGGACTTCTATTTTCCAAAATTATGAGACAAATAAATGCTGTTGTTTAGGACAATGAGTCTGTGAGTACCTGCAGACTGTTTTTTATAATGGAGAATGGATTGCTGCTGTAACAAATATCTAAATATGTGGAAGAACTTTGGAGTTAAGTAATGGGTAGAAGCTTAAAAAATGTTTGAGGCACTTGATAGTAAAATTCTAGATTGCCTTGAAGAAAGTATTGGTAGGGGAGACAATCCAAGTTGAAGTAGCATTGAAGTAGCTCAGGTAGGGTGCAGCTGTCTTGCAAAATAGGGGAGAAAGCATAGAAGTAGTCTGAGGAAGCCACTTTGGGAACCTCTGCAGGCCTGGAAAGTGTCACATACATTGTCCAGGAGGGACTGGAGATGCAGAGATGGAGAAGCCAAAGGGAAAACTGTGGCTATGAATGCCACCCTGGAAGTGAACAGCCTTGGTAAAATCTGCAGCTGAGCAGCTAATGGTGAAGGGAAAGTATAGATTTTCCCCAGGGAAAAGGGAGGGTGTGGTGGAGGGTTAACTGTGGTTTCTCTTCAGCAAATGTAACTACCATAATTCACTAGCTCAGAAGAAAAAATAGAAATTGAAGGTTTCAACCCTGTGGAAGTGTTTTCTGGGGAGTGCCAATAGCTGGCCAGTCACAAAAGTGAAGCAAGGCAGACTGGTCTCTCCTGATTCTTTCCCAGGCACAGTAGCCCTAGTAAGATCCCATTAGCAGTTCCCTGACACAGTTTTGGCTACTTAAACAGGACAATATTAAAGTTTTAGAAAAAAAAAATTAAACTAAGAATAAAAGAGCTGTTTTCTCTATTGAAAGAGAAAAACTACTAGCCAAGAATTCTTTACCTGGCAAAACAATCCTTCAAATATGAAGGTGAGTTTAGTCTTTACAGACAAACAAAAACTGAGAGAATATGTTACCAAGAAATTGAATCTACAAGAGGTGTTAAAGGGTGTGTTACAACTTGATAGGAAAAGACAAGGAGAGAACCCTGGAGAAGAGTGTAGAAATGAAGAATTTAAATAAAAGAAACCAAAAGGGTTAAAAGACAGACAATAGGAAGGTATGACAAAAGAAAGTCAAAGGAATAAAATGGATGAAATAAGTAATATCTTTATAGAAGTAACAATGAATGTTACTGAACTGAACTTCCCAACTTAAAGACATAGACTGAGAGAATGGATAAAACACATGAACTATTTATTGTTTACCAGAGACTCACCTTAGGTGCAAGGACACAGTCAGACTGATAATGAAAGGTGGAAAAAGATTTTCCTAAGAGCAATCAAAAAAGTGTGGGCATAGCAATACTGATTTTGGATAAAATAGATTTTATATGCAAAGCTGTTACAAGAGATGAAGTAGGTTACTATACATCAATAAAAGGACAATTCACCAAGAAAAATAATGATAACAAAAATTTATGTACCTAGCACAGGTACCCCAAAATACATGAGACACACACTGGAGGGAGAAATAAATATCCCTACAATAATAATTGAAGACTTCAACACTTCACTCTCAGCTTTAAATAGAATATCTGGTCAAAGGATAAGGAAACTTGAATAATATTACAAATAAGAGCTTGAATAATATGACAAATGAATTAGATCTAATACATATTTATACAGCATTACAACCCAAAATAGCAGGATATACATTCTTCTCAAATGCTCATGGAACATTCTCCAGAATAGAACACATGATGGAACATAAATCAGATCTCAATAAATTTAAAAAGATTTAAATTATGCAAAACACTTTTTCTGATCATAATGGAATTAAGTTGGAAATTAATAATATGGAAAAAAGGGATTTTCACAAATATATGAAGATAAACAATAAACTCTTAAATAATCAGTGGGTTAAATGAGAAATTACAGGAGAAATCAGTAAATACTTCACACAAATGAAAACAAGAACACAACATAGCAAAACTATGGTCTACAACAAAGGCGGTTCTGAGAAGGAAATTTATAGTCCTCAATGCTTACATTAAAAAAAAAGAAAAAGCTAAAATGAAAGATCTCAATGTACATGTGGAGGAATCAGAAAAAGAGCAAATCAATACCAAAACAAGCATAAAGATAGAAATAGTAAATATTATAACAGAAATAAATGAAATGGAGAAAAAAATAATAGAGAAAAATCAACAGAACTAAATGATGTTTCTTTGAGAAGATCAACAAAATAAATCCTTAGCTAGATTAACAAAGGAAAAAGGAGGGAATATGCAAATAAAGACAATCAGAAATGAGAAGGGTGACATTACCACTGACCCAGCTGAAATAAAAGTGTTCATAAAAGGATACTATGAACAACTGTATGCCAACAAATTAGACAACATTGATGAAATGGACAAAGTTCTGGAAACACATGAACAAATCACAATGACCCTAGAAGAACTAGAAAACCTCAACAAACCAATCACAAGTAAAGAAATTGAAACAGTTTTCAAAAATCTCTATCCTGAATGACATTGCAGTGATGGATATAGGCCATTGTGTATTTTGTCATAACCTACAAAATTGTGCAAGTCAGCATGTAAACTTTAATATTAACTATAATCCATAGTTAGTAGCAATGCTTCAATATGTGTTCATCAATTGTAACAAAAGTACCATACTAATGAGAGATGCTGATGTGGCAAAATGTGGGAAAGGGAGGGGGTGGGGATTATGGGAATCCCTTATATTTTTTACGTAACATTTATATAATCTACAGCTTCTTTCAAAAAAAATTTAAAAAACCTCCCCAAAATGAAAAGCTCAGGACCAGATGGCTGCACAGGTTAACCATAATAATCATTTAAAGATCTAATACCAATCTTGCTCAAACTCTTTCAAAAAAATTGAACAGGAAACAATGTTACCAAATTCATTTTATGCATCTAAAATCACCCTAACACTAGAGCAAAATAAAGATATTATGGAAATAAAAATTACAGACTTTGCTCATTAATGACTATGGAAACAAAAATTTAAAATCCTCGACAAAATACTTGCTAACTGAATCTAAAAACATATGAAAAATTATGTCATGAGCAAGTGAGCTTTATACCAGCTATGCAAGACTGGTTCAAAATAAGAAAATCAATCAGTGTATTATACCACTTTAATAAATTGAAGATGAAAAATCACATGATCATTTCAACTGATGCAGAAAAGGCATTTGACAAAATATCGCATCCTCTCTTAAAAAAAACACTCCAAAATATAGGAATAGAAGAAAACTTTCTCAACATGATAAATGGCATATGTGAAATACCCACAGCTAACAATTGTACTTAACAGTAAAAGACTGAAAGATTTCCCACTGAGTTTGGGAACAAAACAAGATGCCCACTCTCCCCACTGTAATACAATATTGTGCTAGAAGTTCTAGCTAGACCAATCAGGCAAGAAAAAGAAGTAAAAGCCACCCAAACAGGAAAGGACATAAAAACTTCTGTTATTTGCTGATGATAAGATTCTACACTTAAATAATTCCAAAAATCCACAACAAAACTATTAGAACTTATAGACAATTTCAGCAATGTGGTAGGATTCAAGATTAATACACAAAAATCAATTGCATTTCTATAAACTACTAATACGCAATCTGAGGTAGAAGAAAGAAATATTCTATTTACAATAATGACTAAAAGAATAAAATATTTATAAATAAATTCAACTGAGGACACAGGAATTTGTATTCTGAAAACTATAAAACTAAAAGATATCAATGATGATCTAAATAAAGGGAACATATTCCATGTTCATGGGTTGGAGGACTAAATATGTTGACAATATCAATTCTACCCAAACTGATTTACAGGCTTAATTCAATAACAACAAACATTCCAATATCCTTCTTTGTATAATTGGAAAAGCCAGTTATCAAATTTATCTGGAATGATAAGTGCCCCTTAACAGTCAAAAATATCCTTTAAAAGAAGAATGAAGTTGGAGGACTCTCACGTCCAGACATTAAAGCATATTATCAAGCTACAGTGGTAAAAACAGTATGGTACTTGCATAAAAATAGGAAGATTGCCCAATAGAATTGAGCTGAGAGTTTGGAAATAGACCTTCACATCAATGGTCAAATGGTTTTATTTTTTTCTTTAAAGATTTATTTATTTATTTAATTTCCCCCCCTCCCCTGGTTGTCTGTTCTCTGTGTCTGTTTGCTGCGTCTTGTTTCTTTGTCCGCTTATTTGCTGCATCTTGTTTCTTTGTCCACTTCTGTTGTCGTCAGTGGCACGGGAAGTGTGGGCAGCGCCATTCTTGGGCAGGCTGCACTTTCTTTTCGCGCTGGGTGGCTCTCCTCACGGGCGCACTCCTTGCGCGTGGGGCTCCCCCACGTGGGGGACACCCTTGCGTGGCAAGGCACTCCTTGCGCGCATCAGCACTGCTCATGGCCAGCTCCACACGGGTCAAGGAGACCCGGGGTTTGAACCGCAGACCTCCATATGGTAGACGGACGCCCTAACCACTGGGCCAAAGTCCGTTTCCCAATGGTCAAATGGTTTTTGACAAGGTTGTCAAACCCACTCTGCTGGATAAGAACAGCCTTTTCAACAAATGGTGCTAAGAAAATTGGCTTTCCATACCTAAAGGAAAGAAAGAGGATGCTTATCTTATACATTATACCAAAAAAATAATTCAAAATATATCAAGGACCTAAATATAAAATCTAAAATCATAAAAGTCTTAGAAAAAACTGAAGGGATACAACTTCAAGATCTTGTGCTTGGTGGTGCTTTCTTGGACCCAATCCATGAGAAACAAAAGAAAAAATAGATAAATGGAATTGCCTCAAAATTAAATGCTTTTTTTTCTTCAAAAGACTGTCAAAGTATAAAGGCAGTCTGCTCAATGAGAAAGAAATTTTCATAATTTGAGTATCTGATAAGTGATTGACCTCCATGTTATATAAAGAGAACACCTAACTTAATGACAAAATGACAAGCAACCCAATTTTAAAACTGGCAAAAGAATTGAATGGACATTTTTTTAAAATTGGAAATACAAATGGCCAAAAGATACATGGAAAGATATTCAACATCACTAGCTGGTAAGGAAATGCAGATCAAAACTATAATGTGATATCATTTCACAGCATACAGAATGGCCATTATTAAAAGAACAGGATATATTAAGTGCTGGAGAGGATGTAAAGAAATAGAAACACTTCATCACTCTTGGTAGGACTGTACTCTCACTACTTGGAATATCTCCAAAAGAACTGAAAGCATAATGCAAACAGATATTTGCACACCAATATTCATGGTGCCATTATTCATAATTGCTAATAGATGGAAACAATCTAAGTGTCTGTCAACTGATGAGTGTATAAACAAGATGTGGTATATTCATAAGAAAGAATATTATTTAGCTGTCAGAAGAAATCAATTGGGGAAGCACATGATAACATGGAAGAATCTTGACAATATTATGCTGAGTGAAATAAGCCAGATACAAAGGGATAACTGTTTTATGGTTTCACTGATATGAGTTAAATACAATGAGTAGACTTATGGAATTGGACTATGAAGTGTAGGTTGGTGGAGATGGAGTGTGAGATGAGAAAGTGGAAAGGATGCTGGATGTATGTAGAATGTTTAATAAGGTCAAATGAAAATATGCAATAATGGTTGGACTTGAAGGTAACACATTGTAATGAATGTAACAAATTGTTGATTTAAGGATGTGACTGTGGCTGAAACAAGTAGTCTAGGAAGATTAATGTCAGTTGGAGGACAGCTGGAGGATAATGTTGGGAATATGTAACAATGATTTTGGAAGTAAATGATGATCATGGTTAATAATATAAATACAGGAATGTTCTCCTACTACAGGGTGTTAGGAATGAGTGATACAAGGGGAAAATATAACTAAGGCAATTTATGGACTATAGTTAACAACTATAACAAACTATAAAATTTTGTAGCAAAAGCCAAGCTGGTACTATATTCATTCTAAAGGTAAAAAAAAATATGGGGTTTGTTTTCATGAGATATGAATATGATTAAGCATTTTTTTTCCATTTTTTTCATTTATAAGGAGACCTTGACTATGCTATTTAATTAATCTGTGTTCATCTGTGTATCTTTCTAAACACTAAAGGAACAAATGAGTTAACAGTTGGAATTAGATCAGATAAAAATGCCTAAAAAAGAAGGTTTTAGGAGTAAAGTTTCCATAGCCTGTTGAGCTGCTTTTTCTGTTTTTTTATTTTTTTATTTTTGTGAATTTAAAATAAAATTGTTAATTTAAACACCTGTTGGTAGAAATATGGACATTAAATATGGCTTTGGGAAAGGTATTAGAAAGAAATAATGTTTAGCAGAGAAGATTTCTAAACAGTGTGTAAGTTGCAATCTGGTTTCTTCTTGCTTTTAGTAAAATGTAAAAGGAAATAACTAACCTGAGGACTACTTTTAAGTAAAATCAAACCAGAAATTGATGACTTGGAAAATTCTGAGCCTATCAGATAGCATGCTCTATGTCCAGGGTCAAAAGCAATCCTAATGGGGCTCTGTCATCAAAGTAAGACAGGAATGGAAATATAATTATGCAGGAAAGACCTGTGTAAGTACCTTTTGCCTTATGGCTTGGAACTCCCTTTGGTGGTTCTTAAACCTAAAACAGTCATGCACATGTGCAGAATTCTCAAACAACACTCCTCTTTTAACACACCACACTGTGGTGGAACATTTGTTACAGAAAATATAATATCATCTGATTGTTAACACATCCATGGTGTACACTTGGTCACATTTTCCATACTGCCCCATTACACAGTGAGGCAGTACATCTTTGGCATAGACACAAGAATATTATATTATATTAGTACTGCTAACCACAGTCCATAGGTCACTCCAGTTGTATTTTTCCCATGCTTCTCCACATTCTCACCACCCTGCAGTACTGATGTACACTTGCTCTAGCTCACAAGGGACACTCTTGCAGCTGAACCATCAACCACAATTCTCATCCACCTCTTGGTTTACTGTGCTATTCAGTTCCTAGATTATGCTCTGGCATTCTGTCAATTGGCATTTACTTACCTAGACTACCATTTTTAGCCACATCCCCATTTATAAAATAGCTCTTACTCTCTATTTGTTACCAACCCCTATATACATTTCCACATTTTTACAGTAAAGCTAATTAAAACTTCTACATACATTAAAATCAATAGTTCACTTCAGTCTTCTTTTTATCTCATTTAAGAATCCACCACCTACCATCAGGGCTTGAAGATGTTTTCCTACAATTTCTTCTAGAAGCTTTATGGTTCTTGTTTTTATTTTTAGGTTGTTGATACATTTTGAGTTAATTTTTGGATAAGATGTGCGATAGTGGTTCTCTTTCCTTCTTTTGGGTGTGGATATCCAATTCTTTCAGCACCATTTGTTGAATGGACTGTTCTGCCCATGCTGTGTGGGTTTGACAGGCTAGTCAAAAATCACTTGACCATACATGTGGGGGTCTGTTTCTGAACCATCAATTTGGTTCCATTGGCCTATGTGTCTGTCTTTATGCCAGTTCCATGCTGTTTTTTACCATTATAGCTAGGTAATATTATATAAAGTCCAGAGATGAGGGTTCACTTTTCCTTTTTATGATGATTCTTTCTATTCAAGACCCCTTACCCTTCCAAGTGAATTTGATAATCGTGTTCTCAGTTGTTGTTTTTTTAAGTCCTGGTAGAATTTTTATTGGAATTGCATTGAAACTGTATATCAATTTGAGCAGAATTGACTTCTTAATGATATTTAGTCTTCCAATCCATGAGCATGAAATGTTCTTCCAATTATTTAGGACTTTTTAAATTTTTTTTTGACATTGAGTTACACTTTTCTGAATACAAGTGTTTTACATCGTTGGTTAAATTTATTCCTGACTATTTGAGTGTTATCTGTCATATCTTATTTCCACCACTCTTTTGACACTTTTACTTTTATTGATATAATCTTCAGGCCTCTTCCAGGCCTCTCTCTCCTGTCTTTTCTTTTCAGACTCTAGCACATCCTTTTGTATTTCATGAAAATCTGGTCTCTTGGTTAAAAATTCTCAGTTTACGTTATCTGTGAATATTCTAATCTCACCCTCATTTTTGAAAGACAGTCTTGCTGGATGTAAGATTATTGGCTGGAAGTTTTTCTCTTGTAGTACCATAAATATATCAGACCATTGTCTTGCCTCCATGGTTTCTGGTGAGAAATTTGCACTTAATCTTATTGGATATCCCATATATGTTATGCATTCCTATTCTCTTGCTGGTCTCAGAAATCTCTGACTTTGGCATTTGACTTTCTGATAAGTATGTGTCTTGGAGTTGGTCTATTTTGATTTTTTTGGATGGGAGTATGTTGTGCTTCTTGTGCATGAATATTTATGTCTTGCAATAGGGTTGGGAAATTTTCTAACATTATTTCTTCAAATATTCCTTCTGCCCCTTTTCCCTTCTCTTCTCTCTGGGACACCCATGACACATAAGTTTGCATGCCTTTTGCTGTCATTTAGTTCCCTGAGAACTTGCTCAATTTTTTCCATTCTTTTCTTCATCTGTTCTTTTGTACATCCACTTTGGAGACCATTTGTTCAAGTTCACCAATCCTTTCTTCTGCCTCCTCAAATGCGCTATTATATGATTCCAATGTGTTTTTTTTTATTTCATTTATTGCACTTTTAATTCCCGTAAGTTCTGCTATTTTTCTTTGTATGCTTTCAAATTCTTCTTTGTGCTCACCCAATGCTTTCTTAATATCCTCCATGTCTTTAGCCATCTCATTGAATTTGTTAAGGAAATTTGTTTGAACATCTATGATTAGTTGTCTCAACTGCTTTATGTCATCTGGAGGCTTATCTTTTTCCTTTTACTGGGCCATATCTTCCTGTTTCTTGTATGGATTATGATTTTTTTTTTTGGTGTCTTGGAATCTGGTTTACCAGAGTATTTATTCTGGGTGCAGTTTTTCTCGTTAGTTCAGGGTTTCCTGCCCTTTCTCCCATGCAGATTGTGTAGTAGGAGCTAAGGATGTAGTTAGTGCTATAAGCTGTAGAGGCTTAAGCTCTCCTCACTGCCCTAGGGACTGATGAAGCTTCTCCCAACTTTCTCCTTTGCCAGGGGTAGGGACAGAATCACAGCTGTGTGGAATAATCAAAGTTGTGCAGGCCTAGACTGTAGTTGTCCAGAGAAACTGATGAAGCTTCCTGCCACTTTCTCCCCTGCCTGTGGTGGGGATGGGCTGCAGGTGTGGGCAGCAATCTATGCAGTGTGGGTCCAAGATGACTGCCATTGCCCAGGAGACATCCAATTATTCAGTCTGTGCCAGCCAAAGTTATCTGCAGTTAACTGAATAGGCTGGTGCAGGGCCCACCAGCCTTCTCCCTACCAGAGGAGGCTGAAACCTAGCTTAGGGCTGCAGGCCAGTCTGGGTGAAAGAAACCAGTTTCCATCATCACTGTGATTTTTGGTCAGCCTGGCTTTCACTCATGCTGGGGGCAGAGTCCCCACTTGGACAGATTCACACTTTAGCTATTTCTAGGGTTATAACTTAAGTTCTGGGTCTATTAATCAGTAGCCAAAATTGGTGCCCAACCATCTCCTCCTTCCCTGTTTTTGAGAAATGGAGCTTCCAATTCCAGCCCCAGAATAGCTCCTGTGGTGGCTTGCACTACCAGAGTAGGATAATCACCGGCCTCTGTGGCTTGGCTGGTAATTTCCTGGAGAGGCTGATGCAAGTCTCTCCAGCTTCCTCCCTGCTAGAGGTGGGGCTGGGGCCTAGCCCAGAGCTGCAATCTGATCTGGATGGAAAGAAGCCAGTCCCTACCAACACTGTGATTTTCAGTCTGCCCCACTTCCCCTTTTGCCAGGTACTGAGTTAAGATGGCACCTACTGGCCTCTTTCTGACTTGGACAGGCTTAAACTTTAACTGTTCTTAGGGTTATACTTTAGCCTGCTGAATTTACGCATCAGTAGCTAAAGTTGCTTCCCAACTGTTTCTTCCTTCCCCATGTTTGGGAAGTGGAGCTTTCAGTTCCAGCCATGGAACATCTCCCAAGATGGCTTGTGCCTCCAGTGGAGGATGGACACTGTCCTCTGTGGTGTGGCGCACTCTACTTACAAGTCCTCTCTGCAGATGAGCAATCTCCTCCTTCCATTCCTTCAAGTATGCTGCAGGATGCTCTTCTGATCTCCTGGAGTCCCCAAACCAGTGCTTCAGATAGCTTTATACAGCTCTGGGTGTTTACTAACTGCCTTGTAGCAGGAGCTGACTCTAGGAGCTCCTTACTCCACCACCATCTTGCTGGTTTTCTCTGTTTGGTTTCTTTTTATAATTTCTCTTTGTTGAAGGTATCATTTTGTTTTTATATTGCTTTCCTGATATCTTTTAGTTCTTTGTATTTTCCTTTAGTTCTTTGATCATATTTAAGACCCTTTTTAAAAACCTTTACCTGGTATAGCCAATGTCCATTATTCTTTGTTGGTAGTTTCTAAAGTTTTATCTTGTTCCTTTGAATGAGCCATCATTTTCCTGTTATTTTACCTTGTAATCTTTATTACAATATACACCATACATTGTAATATTTTAATGTTAGTTCTGTAATTTAATCTTTGAGCTTTGTCTTCCTTAAGTTAATAGTCAGCTAGTGATATGACAGATTTCCTTATGTGTTGGGAGCTAATATGAACAAACAAAATACTTTTCACACTCTTTAAAATTGGCTCTTTATTTGGCTGTTGCTTTCCTTTAGTGCTTATCCTTCCTACCCATGAACCTGGAGACCAGCCTGAGGTGAAAGCAGAGGCTCTTTTCAGGACTTTTCTGAGCATGGGTTTTTTCCCTCAGCATGTTCTCATGGCCTTAGGAACTCCCCAGTTTTCAGGGATCCAAATTGCTTCCTTTTCTCCCTGAAATAGTCTTTTAAGTCCTGGAGTTTTAATTTATGTCTGAAATCAGTCTTAATTTAGCTGTCCTCAAGATGCTTCTGCCATCATGGCAAGTTCTGAGAGGGGAAGCCAGAGAAGAATGTCCTGGTTCAGTCCTTCATGCTGCCACCAGATGGACTGGCTAAAATGTCCTTGCACCTTGTTATGCACACAGTGGTTACTCTGCTGCCTTTGGAGCTAAGGACTCATACTAACAGAATAAGCTGGCTCCTCACTGAGCTGAGGAGGGTTTGAGCAAAAGGCCAGCAAGTACACCACAAGCTTTTCTCATTATTTTTGTTTTCTTTTTCTTTTTTTTATTATCATTTTTTAACCTAAAGATACACAAATCACACAAAATGCCACAATAAAATATACAAGAGGTTCCCACATACCCACCCACCCAGCCCCCCCCCACACACCAACAACCCCCTTCATGAGTATGGTACATTCACTGCTCCTGATGGGCACACCCTGGAGCACTACCACAGAGCATGGACCACAGCGTATGCCGTAATCCATACTGTCTCCCAGTCAACCCAGTGGGCCACAGCAGGGCATAAAATGCCGTGCATCTCACAATGCAAAGTCCAAAAAATGCCCCAACACCATATCTGCCGGTCCCTCTCCCTGCCCCCAGCAACTCCTGCAGCCACAGTCTCCACACCAATGACAGACACAACCTTCTCAATTGCTAGAGTCACAATAACCCCACAGCAGGACACCAGTAAATTCACTCCAATCCATACTCCACTCCTACATCCTGAGGACCCCAGGGATGGTGAGTTCCACTCCACCTCCAAATCGAGAGGGGGCCTAGATCCCACATGGCCAATGATGGAACCCTCTTGCCCACAACTGCCGACTCCCTCAGCTCCCCGGCATAGTGGTCAACCAGCACCACCCCTCATCAGCTCCCCTGGGCAAGTCAAACAAACTGGAGAACAGGTACTGCAACACCACTGAGGCTCAGGGCTCAACCAGCAGAGACTCAAGTTCCCTGAGCACATACTGACCCCAATGCCAACCACAGGCTTTTCTTATTATTTTAAGTTATCTTTTCCTTGATGGTAACCCTTTATTTTCTAGAGCTTTGAGGAAGATGGCTCTGCCAGTTTTTGCTAGTTGTTCAAAGATTCTGTGGGGAAATACTGCCATCTTGGTTGGGTGGGAAAAGCCATTACCTCTTAAACCTGATCAGGCCCATATAACACAAGTGCAGTCAAAACCTTTTGGGTCCCTAATTTGCTAAACAGTACCCAGGAAATACTAACCTCCAAGCCCTGAACCCCAGACTATAGGATTTTGGCATTGAGTAATTAAATATCAATTCTAGATATTGAAAATATCCTCTAAGAGTCCAAAGCTCTCTCTTTCATAGTATTAGGTCATGAGAGCATGTACAGTGCTTCCTTCGGGGGGCCTGCCAGGCCACAGTTTACCTTTGGAGGCATGTAAGCAGCTTTCTTGATGGTCACAGGATACTCGAAGTGTTCATAGAGGAGATCGACATACTCACATTCTGTTTTGAAGGCTTGCAGAGACTGATATGTAGTTAAATAGAATTAAGTGCTGTACCAGCTCACAGAGGTCAACTCCGCCAGCATGGGGGCAGCAGGAGTTTCAAACTTTTTGTCCATCAGTAACATTGAGAAGTTTTCATTGACACTTCCCAGTCTACAGCTGTCAATCTGGAGAAACTGCAGGGCTTTAGCCTGTAGTAGTTGCTTAAATATCACTCTATTGTGGCACTGTTCTCCTGTGGCAACACTGATTCCTAGCAGGACCAAGGCCTTGGCAATAGCGGCATGTCCAAGAATGTCGTCAGGAGAGGTTGGCTCCTGCATCCACAGGGGCTTGAACTAGGCCAGCTTTAGCATCCACTCCACTGCTTCAGGAACATCCCAATGCTAGTTGGCATCCATCATCTTGTCCAGCCATCCTTGAGTGAGTCAGTGCAGAGCTGCTTCCGAGTGTCGTCCAAGTACCCCAGCCAGGCAAATGATGTGGTGTAGGCAGGGTAGCCTTCAGCCAGCATTTGCTCCTTTCTTTCTGTGTTACCAATTCTGCCTTTCCATAGTATTTCATAGGCCTCTTCCTCAGTCAAGACGTCTGTGATGTACCTGAAATCTATGCAGGACAGCAGTGTCTTGAGATCCATGTCAAGAAGTATCTTCCACAGAGGCTTACCCTCCTGCTTGGCCCACAGGTCTCACACAGCATTGAGAATGGCCACCGTTGCCAGATGCACAACCCCTTTCTCTGGACAGATCCATCTGAGCTGCCCGCTGCTTGTGAGCTGCCTGTAGGAGCTTCTGAAGTCACTGACAATGTCCCTGATGTCCTTATGAGGTAAATGATGGGCAAGGGCATTTACAGCACAGGCAACAACTTCAGTGCCTTTTCCCAGTATAAAGGTAAGTCCACATCCCTTGAACCCATCCTCTGCATCAGTTTCTAAGACGATGTAGGCAGTTGAATAGTCAGGGTATGTGTGCATGGCATCCGAGCCGTGGCCACCAAGAAACGTGGGGAAGCACACGTCGTGGACCGACAGCCGTGAGATTCTGCTGCGCACCCCCCCCATTGTATTTTGAAAGCAGTTGACTTGTTTATAGGATTTCCCAGATTAATATACTGAGGAATTTTGCCACAGATGGACCATGTCTATGATTGATTTATAAGAGATTTTGATCTTACAGTTGTTACTGAAATGGCTTATTGCTTTTGAGGTGTTGTGGTGGCTTGAATTGTGTACATCGGTTTGGGCATGCTCTTGGTCTTATTAGTTAAATTGAGGACAAACCAAATCAAGTGGGCCTTAATCCAACATTCCAGCACTTCTTATACATGGAGGAAATTTGGGCATAGGAGCAAAAAACAGATGAGGAGAGCGATGGCCACTTGATGGAGGTTGAGATTGAGTTATGGATTGCTAGCAAGCCACCACCAGAAAGCTACAGATTTCAGAGAAAACATGATTCTACTGACACACTGATTTTGAACTTCTAGCTTCCAAAAATCTCTAAGACAATATACTCCTGTTTTTTGGCCAATAAGTCTTGGAAAACTAAAACAGGGACCAATTTAAACTGTCTCTGATGTCACTAGTTGAGGTAGACATCTTTGTTCGTTTCCTTGTTTTTGTTTAAAGTGAAATAATCCAGGACCATCTTGGATCCTTATATTAAAACACAGAGTCAGTTTGTCTCCATGGACCCCAGAAGACTTTTGTGAAGAAGGGAATTAGATGCTAAATATGGTTATAAATTTTGATGCTTCTTGATGCAGTTTGAAAATATACCACAGCAAGTGACACTATGTTGTCATTGGGTTGCTAGGCACATTTGTGGTAAGAACAAAATTGGCTAGTTTTATTTTGTCTTGCTTCAATATTGTTCTCTTTGAACAATATTGTCTTGCTTCAATATTGTTTCTTCTGTTTTTGTAGAGTGGTTAATGTCCTGAGACTACGGAACCAAACTGTTTGTGATTACCTCTTGGCTTCACAACTGAAGAGCAACATCCTTGGGCAATTTACTAACAGCTTTTTCTTCTATGTTTGTATCTACTCTATCCCTTCTGTCTTTATTTCCTCATGTCTAAAATGGAAATAATAATGGTTTCTTTTTTTTTTTTTAAAGATTTATTTTTATTTAATTCCCCTCCCCTCCCCCGGTTGTCTGTTTTCTGTGTCTTTTTGCTGCGTCTTGTTTCTTTGTCCGCTTCTGTTGTTGTCAGCGGCATGGGAAGTGTGGGCGGTGCCATTCTTCCGCAGGCTGCTCCCTCCTTCGCGCTGGGCGGCTCTTCTTATGGGTGCACTCCTTGCGCGTGCGGCTCCCCTACGCGGGGGACACCCCTGTGTGGCACGGCACTCCTTGCACGCATCAGCACTGCGCATGGGCCAGCTCCACACGGGTCAAGGAGGCCCGGGGCTTGAACCGCGGGCCTCCCATGTGGTAGTCGGACGCCCTAACCACTGGGCCAAAGTCCGTTTCCCAATAATGGTTTCTTGGGAGTTAAATGTTTTAATAGTTGGGAATCACTTTGAAAAATGCCTAGTACATAGAGAATATTCAATTAGTGCTGGTTATTATCAAAAAGAAAGCTCATTAATCCATTTTTTTCTTTTCCACCAAATTTCATGTACCTTTTCCTATTCTATCACATCAAATATATCTATAAATTATAGTACTGCTACAAAGTATAGTCTTTCTTTTTCCCTCATTGACCTTTAGTGCAGGTTCCAAATCATATGGTTCCAGAGGATCCCACTTGCTGTCTTCACTTGAACAGAAATATTCAAAATAAAAGACATCCCATTCTCATTCTCCAAAGTGACTAGAATAATACATTTTATCAGCGAACCAACATACTAGTTGTCTCTGGATGCAATGACAACGAGACAATAAAATGCTTCTAAACTTTTCTCTTTAACTGTTTTTAAAGTTTTATTTCATAGGAGGTGTCATTATCTTTTATCATGGGCAGCTTTAGAGTTGAATTTAAATTACTTAATGTCTTTAGATTTAAATATACTTATCCTTTGTGGTCTGGACCTCTCTGATTTCTCTATTATGTCTCTAAGTTCCACTAAGAGAATGTGATTAGTTTGATGCAGACAAACATAGTTATAAATGTGGAGCCTGCTAATACTCTGCTGGCTCCATTCACAAAACAGAGTTTAAATAAAATTTTCCTTTGAGGATTTTTGTTTTTATAAGTGTTTAAATATTTATTGTGAATATATTTTACATCTATAATAATTAGCTCTTTTAAGGAATAGTATTTTCTAAGAGCCACTTTTTTTAAAGGATAAAGTTTCTAAATTTAAAGTACTTAGCTCTGGGAAGTGGATTTGACTCAACAGATAGAGCATCTGCCTACCACATGGGAGGTCCAGGGTTCAAACCCAGGGCCTCCTGACCCATGTGGTGACCTGGCCCACGTGCTGTGCTGATGCACACCAGGAGTGCTGTGCCATTCAGGGTGTCCCCCGCATAGGGGAGCCCCACATGCAAAGAGTGCTCCCCATAAGGAGAGCCACCCTGTATGAAAAAAGTGCAACCTGCCCAGGAGTGGTACCACACACACAGAGAGCTGAAGAAATAAGATGACGCAACAAAAAGAGACACAGATTCCCGATGCCACTGATAAGAATACAAGAGGACACAGAAGAACACACAGTGAATGGGTACAGAGAGCAGACAACTGGGGGGGGGGGGGGGGGAGAATAATAAATTAATTAATTAAAATAAATCTTAAAAATAAATAAATAAAATACTTAGCTCTATGCCATACGGTGATTAGAGGTTCAGATATTGCTCTTCCTTTTAAAAGGAAGTAATTATTCATATACTCACAGAGGCACAGGAGGTATATTGGCTGCCAAGTACTCGAGTCTCAATTTTTAGATAGGAATGATGGCCAAACTCCAGGAATCCAATGCTCTCAGTCTCTGTCTCCTTCTCTCCATCTCATCCTCTCTACTCCCCTTTTCTCCTTCTTATTCCCTTCCTTCCTTTCTTTGGTTTCCTTTCTTTGCCTTTTCTTTTACTATTGGTTTCAAAACTATAAAGAATGAAACCTATGCATACTATAATGTTTGCAGGTAAAACCAGCAGGTTCATTTTAATTTCTCTATTTATAAATAGTATCATTAGCTCTGATTATTTTCCCTGGTAAAGTTGGAAAACACATGCCTCAAATGTGGACACACTCTTCCAGGACAAAATGGGGCTTCAGCTGGAACAGATGGGTTATGGGTTTTTCCCTGTGTGTCCATGGAATTTCTAACTTGACAAACAGCAGGTCTTTGATTACATAAAGCTGGGACCAAAGCATGTTTTCTTGTTAATGAAGTAGATGTACTCTCAATCTAAAATGGAAAAATTTAATGTTAATATTGTGGTGAATTACGCATGTATTTAAAATGCCAATAATTACCAAACACCTTTGAATGTGTCTTCTCATTTTGTTGAAATGTCAGTGATTAAATCTGCCAATTTGTTATGGTTTTTATTAGTTCCTTCTGTTTTTTAATACTCTGGTTTTTATTTTTTTTCTGTGGTTGTTTTTTTCTGTCACTCTCTGGTTTACATAATTATTTTTAGCATTCTATTTTGATTTATCCATTGTGTTTTTGTGTGTATCTCTTTATATAGCTATTTTAAGTGTTTTATCAAGCACCATATTAAACATATCACAGTCTACTGGTATCAACATTTTAGTACATTTATAATATAATTTTCTTAAATAGATCCACTACATATACTGCAAGCCATATCAGACCATGTTATAATATTTACTTGACCCATCAAACATAATTTTAAAAATTCAAGGGAAGAAGGTAAGCCTATTTTATTTACTCATATTTTAACTCTTCTTGATGTTCTTTCTTTCTATCAGATGTTCCAAGATTGCTTTTTGTATCATTTCTTTTCTGTTTAAAGGATTTCCTATAGTTAATCCCCTCTGGGTAGGTAGGTTATCTGGTCACAAATGTTACTATTTTTTTTTATGATTTATTAAAATTAAATCTACATGAACTGTAATACTTATCTATTGCCAATTAACAAATTACCAAAATTTAGTGGCTTAAAAAACACACATTTATTGTCTCATAGTTTCTGTAGGTCAGTAATTCTGGCTTCCATGATCCTCTGCTCTGGGTCTCATAAGGCTACAGACAAGGTGTTGTCAGGGCTGTGTTCCTTTCTAGAGTTTGGGGTTCTCTTCCACGCTCGCAATGTGGTTGGACATTTCAGTCCTTTGAGGTTGCAGGACTGACATTTCCATTCTCTTCCCTGCCGCCATCTGGGTGCTGCTTTCATTTCTTTGGAACATATCCTTGTCACAGTGTGTGGCAGTTATTTCTCCAGGGTCAGCAAAAGAATTGCTCTCTAACATCAGGAAAGAACCAGCACATCTTTTAATGGCTTTCACTCAATTAAGTCAGGCCAACTCAGGATTATCTCTGGTTTGTATAACTCAAAAAATTGAATGAATTGTGATTTTAACTATATCTGCACTACAGAACACCATCCAATTTTATATGACTGATACTTATCGAGAAAGACAAAAAAAACCAGTACTCATTGGGTTAAAAATGGCAAAATATTGAATATTGTATAACTTCAAACTTTTGTTTCCTGACTAACAAAAAACAAACATGAAAACTACATGTCTTTTCCAAGTCACTCCAAAAAGAAGAGCATGAAACAAAGGTTAGCATGCTTACAGTTAATTATGAAAATTGATACAAAGGAGAAAAGTGTGAACTATGATTGTATTTCCTTGAATATGCCACCATTCATTAAGAAGCTGCTATTGTGCCTCAATGGGCTATTTTGTGCCATATTACCCTGTTCTTTATAAATAGTACTAGACAATCTCTAGATTTGAACATTTAGTCATTGTCTTGGGTTTTTTGTTTGTTTTTGTTTAATGGTGGGTTTTTGGTTTTTATTTGTTTATTTCACATTTTCCTCTGTCTTTAGAATTAGGTGAGAATAGGATATGTCTGTCAGTATTCCCATTACCTAGAACAGTCCGTGGCGCACAGAGTGTGTGCTCATGAAATATTGGTTGAATCAATACATTGACATCATAATTTTATATTTTAATATTTACAACAACTTTGCTGGTTAGAATATGTAAATGTGGAAAATGAAGTTCTGCAATTTTAGTTAACTGATTCAAAGTCTTTCCTAATATGAACATCACATGCATAATATTTTAGGAAAAAAATGGAAAAAGAGAGAGGGGAAACTGGTGATGCATTGTCATTAATATAATAGGTTGTTGGAATTAACTAAGTTGATTCATTATAAACAAACTTTTTAATTTTAGAATAGTTTTAGATATTCAGAAAAATTGAGTACTATACAGAGTGGTCCAACATAACTTTCACCCAGTTCTTCTATGATTAACATCTTATATTAGTATAGTACATTTGTTTCAATTAGCGAATACTGATATATTTTAATTATCTAAAGTCCATACTTTATTCAGATATCCTTAGTCTTTACCTACACCTTTTCTCTGTTCCAGAATCCCATACAAGATACTACTTTATACTTATACATTGTTCCTTTGGTTTACCTTGGCTACTATAGCTTCTCTGCTTTACTTGTTTTTAGTGACCTTATCAGTTAAAAAGGAGAACTGGTCAGATATTTTATACAAAGTCCTTCAAATGGGAATTTTCTGATGATTTTTATCTCAAGATTAAACTATGGTTATAGGTTTTATAAGGAAGGCCACTGAGGTAAAGTGCCATTTTCATCACATCATATCAACATGCTTTATTACTATTGATGTTAACCTTGAGTACCTTGCTAACAATGTCAGTTTTCTCCACTGTAAATAAATCTTCCCCACCCCTCTATATACTGTATTCTTTGGAAAGTAGTCACTATGCACAGACCACATTTAAAAAGTGGAAAGTTGTGCTTCATCTCCTTGAGGGCAGAATATCTATATAAATTATTTGAGTTTGTTCTGCACAGGAAATTTGTTTATCTTCCTATTTATTTATTCATGATATCAGCATGGATTCATTAATATTCATTTTATACTTTATAGTATAATCCAATACTACTTTATTTGTTTTGATACACAAATTGTTCTAGCTTTGGACATTGAGAGATTTTTCACTTGGCTCTTGTGTCTCATTGTCAGAATTTTTTTGGTCTGTTTACTTGTTTTTTACCACGTTTTGATTTCTGATACTACAAGATGATTCTGACTGATCTTGTATATTTCCTGTCCCAACTTTAGAATCAGAAATTTCTTCAAGAATATCTGGTTTATTTTATTGGAGAATAGTATTAGAAACCAACTTCTGGGGACTAGATGTATTCATAGCTACTTAAGTGTGGCTATTTCTAGACCTTCTCATCTGACTAGGTAATATAAACAATATAAGTATGTAAGTATTAATACTTACTTGTTATATACATACACATGTAACTATAAATATTTCTCTAAATATATAACCTTTTATATCTATAAAAAAGATGAGTTCATACTTATGTCTCCAACACTAAGCCATTACCATGTGGATCATTCTAGCCTCCTCTTCTTGCTTTCTTGTAAACTCCTAATACTAAATTGAGTAACCTAGCTCCTATCATCTGCCATCCAAATTTACTTAATTGCTCAATTCTAGCATGCATGTAGAAAAATAGCAGAATTGTTTATCATCACCTCCATAGGATTCAAACTGCATCAACTAAAGAACACTGGTTATGTATGGTTAGACAGGGGGAGGCTTTAGTTTTAGAGATTCCACTCATTTCCAAAGTTACTTAGGTCAGTACCTAATTCAATAACCCACTGATGGAATATTGGAAGGTAAACTCACAAAAGGTTCAGACTTCCCCAAGACTGTAGGCCCCAGTAGTTTCTCAGTTGCACACTAGTCCTCCCTCAGCCTCCAGCAATATATTAAAATCGCCATTTAAGTGTTCCTGACATTTATAGCTCCAGCGGCCTCTGTACCAAGCAAGCTGTGACTCTCTGGATTTGCCTCTCTCATCAGGTTTCAGGATGGCAGTTTGCCACACAACCTCGTTTCTCTGAAGGAAACAACATTTTTGTTAATTTTCAATTTGTTCAGCTTTTTGTTTTGTTTTATTTTGTTTTGTTTTGTTTTGTTCCTGGGTGGAGTGACAACTACCAAGCTCTTATATTTCAGAGCTGTAACTCAAGTTTAATTTTTAATAAATTAATAGAAACAACAACAATCACCATAGTGAAATCCATTGAGAATGATTTTATTCAATTAGAAATGGTAATGAAATTCATTCCTAACCACGAATTTTACAAATGTCTTTGTGATATATGGCATATTCAAAATGTTATGCTAGGTGGTACAGAATTAAAGAATGCAAAGTTTCTGTCCTGTGTTTTTTTAAATTTTAGAGTATATTTTTGAAAATAATTTTTATCAATAACTACAGTGGAATAAATTTCATTTGTGATGTATTTTTTTCTAGTCTCCCCAGAAATTAGTAAGAATTATCACTGCAATACTTTGAAATGGTGGTATTGGTGGCAATTCAATCTAACATTTGCTGGAAAACAAATGAATGGCAATAAGGAAGTATTCATAATTATTTTCCTTATTCCATAGAAACTTGAGTAGTTCAAGTTATAATTGGACAAGCCAATTAGCAAATAGATAAAATTAAGCAGAGGGGACAAATAAGGAGTGTAAAAGTTAAGTTGAACTGAATTCTATTTCGTTAATTGGAAAAGAACCAACATTATTGAAGTATTACACATTCATTAATCTTCTGCTTCTGTGTCATGTTTTACAAAACAACTAAAATAATATACTTTGATGTTAAAAAATTTTTAGATGCAGACTTAGTAAAATTTCATGCCAATTTTTTAAAAGTTTTAATTGGTACATTGCATCAGCATGAATGACCTCCTGTTGCTGCTTGCACTGTACCAAATTGTATAATAATCCTGGGCTTCTAAAATGAAAGAAAGTTCTTCCAAGATTTATAAGCCCAAGATCTGCTATTGTTCTTTCCAACCTACTGTGACCTTCTTGTCTCATCATTCATTTAATAAAATGAATTCTCTTTTATGGAGGTGCTAAGCCTCTGTGTTTAGAAAGCCAGTGACCTTTTCTCTCATACTAACACTGTTTTTGCAAAGCTAGCTCCCTTAAAACTAAAATTGGTTGAGGCTATTCTGCATCTTTTTAAAACTATAGTAGGGTGAGCCACATCAATCGTCAGTGCTTCTTCAGCTTGAAACTTTGCCAACTTGTATCAAAGTTCAAGATATTCTTGCATTTAGTTTGTGGATTGCATTAAATAAAATGTTATTTACTGTTCTGTCAAAGGGTGTCATTCATAAATGCATACTTCACAACCTAGGAGTATTTAAAGTGAGTCTTTAAAGGCCATTGATAATTTCAAGGCATGTAAGAGCTTGTTATACAGAGTTCCAATATTTATAATCGTTTTATACCATTGTTTAGAGTGTGTATGTTTGTTTATTTACCTTGTTCTTCACATCTAAAGAGAGCATTCCTAATGTTCATAACGTTTTTATCTCCTATGCCAGAGTGTTAATCAGCATTACATTTGCTTTAAATAGTAAAAGTGATGGAAGTCTGCAGTATTCTTTGAATCTCCCTCTGGAAATATTTCAAGAGGCCCTAGTTGCATAAAAAGGAAATGATTTTTAAATATGTTTCTATCAATTATATAATTATGGTTTGCAACCCCACTGCCCATTTTGATTGATGCCCATAATAGGGCTGCTCTGATTATTACACATTGATCTGAGAGCAGCCTTCCAAAATGTATATGAAAATAAAGAAGAAAAATAAATACAACATATTATACTTTCACAAAGTATATTATGGTTTGCTTATTGAAATTTTTAGTACCTTTATTCAAACCTAAAGAGAGAATCAATGCCATGGACATTCTAAAAGGCACTAAATTCACTCCTGAAATGCATTATATAACATTTTTCCTAGTATAATTGATTCCTACATTTTTTTTCAAATTCCCTAAGTTAACCCCTGTGGGGAAAATGAGTGTGTTCAAATTATAATTACTTCTCAGTAGGGACTCAACTAGGATTAAAACTTTCATGTTCAATTTATTTTTCTATATCACAAATTTTCTCAAATAATTGTTAGTGATT
Organism: Dasypus novemcinctus; assembly: GCF_030445035.2. NCBI lineage: Eukaryota > Metazoa > Chordata > Mammalia > Cingulata > Dasypodidae > Dasypus > Dasypus novemcinctus. The sequence goes on along the minus strand of NC_080683.1, from coordinate 38,995,980 downwards.
AAAATAATGACTCAGGTTCATAGATCTAAGCATAATGGAGTAGCACAAACTAAGTATAGGCTTGTCATCTAAAAAGACAATATTTTGTAATATTATTGATTATAATTCTCAAAACAAAAAGACTTTATATATCATGTTTTACTATTAGCAGCAATTTTTCTAACTTTGCATCAAATAAATGGAAAGTTTCATCTGATGGAAAAGTCATTGACATGACAAGTGTACTAGATTCTATCACAAATTACAGTAAAGATAGCCTCTGGATGTGAGAATTAGGGCAAGCCTTAAGACAGAAGAATGTGCTGACAATAATTCTACAAGATGGAATTTATATTCTATACCTTCTTTATGTAGCTATTGATTACTTGAAAGATATTCTTTCTAACACAGTCATGAGATCCAGCTTGTCTTTTCATTGCTTTTAAACTAGTTCCATATCAGGAGTCAAAATACCTTCTAGGAAAATCAATGAGAATAAACCTGAATACTTTAACTTTTCTCATCATACTGGCTTCACTGATGCTTGGGCACTGTTTTATTTCTGCACAGGAGAGGCCAGCACTTTCCTGTAATATCCCAACAAGGTATCACAGAAGCATAGGGTCTTTTTATTCAAAGATTTTGAATAAAATCTTTGTTTTATTCAACCATGTATTCTGCTCCACCTCCCCCCTCCTCCAGTCTGTTAGTGATTATAAAAGTGTCCTCCTCATCAGATTACTTTTGGTTTGGATATTAAAAATACAGAGTCCTAAGTCCAACATTCTGTCTATGGAACAATAAATCTGGGTCTAAGACCTCAGTATATGTATTTTTTTAAAATTTTATTTATTAATTTTTTAAAAAATATTACATTAAAAAAAATGAGGTCTCCATTCACCCCCACCACCCCCACCCCACCACTTCCCCCACAGTAACACTCTCCCCCATCATCATGACACATCCATTGCATCTGGTGAGTACATCTCTGGGCATCGCTGCACCCCATGGCCTGTGGTCCACCCCATAGCCCACATTCTCCCACGTTCCATCCAGTGGGCCCAGCATATGTATTTTTTTGAGCACCATATGCAAAGTGAAGTTTGACAACTAGGGCCATACTGGTTTTTTCATAAAACATATAGGAATTAGAATTAAGATTCTGAAACATTCTATGAGAAGCCGAGCAAGTTAAGTAAGTGAAAAAAGCTTTCTAAACTCTAATCTCTATTATAAAATTATGGAAATAATATTTATTCCATCTTATTCTTTCAAAGGGCAAATCCAGGGTATGGCATGTGTACTAGTCGAGATTTTCTGGAAAAACAAAATCAATAGGAGATATATTTATCATAAATTTATTTATATTTTATTTATATATTTATTATATATTTATATATATAAAGAACAGGGGAGAGACTTATTAAAGGAATCAGCTAACATGACCATGCAGATTGGCAAATCTGAATTCTATAGTGGAAGCTACGAATTTGAAAGTTGGAAACTTAACGAAGGTGAAGTTGAATTATCCAGAAGCTGGATGGCTAAAGTGGAAAGAGAAATTCTTTCTGACCGCTGAAATCATCAGTTCTCCCTTTTAGGCCTCTAAATGATGGGATAAGGAGACTCCTCCCATTGCTGGAGACAATCTCCTTTGTTGATTGTAGATTAAATGAGCCATAGATGCAATCAATGGACAAAGGATTTAGATTGATTTATGAACTTCCCTCACAGTAATAATCAGGGCAGCACTGCTTCTTGACTAAACAACTAGATACCTTAACCGAAGTTGACACATAGACTTAACCATCACAGTAAGTAAACAATAAAGTTAGATATTATTACTATTACCCTCTTCATCATATTTAAATCTGTGGGAAAGCACAAGAATTTGATTCTTGATTCAAATGAAGAATTTGAATTGCATTTATGATGTGGAGATAATCCTATAGGAACCACAAGAACCACAACTGTACACATTTCTTAGTAAATTTTAAATGTTGTTCTTACACACATTTCTTAGTAAATAATTTTAAATGTTGTTCTTAGACTCATTTTCCCTCTCCTATCACATTCCTCCAACTCTAAAATAAGTATCTAGTCTATCCAATTTCCCCCATTCCTACTGTATTAACATCGTAGAGCAAGTTAACCCATTCCTCCCTTGGAATGAAGCAAAAACCTCTGAAAGAAACAACACTTAACATGTTTAAAGTACCAAGCCTGATTGAGGCAGCTCTCTACATAAGACTAATGAAAGCAAAAACACATAATTCATAAAAGGAAAACTCAATAGTGTATTTTTTAAACACCATAAGTCATTAAAAACCTGAAAGCTCTTCTAGGTTCTCATCCTTGCCCACCCCTCTGGGCCTTAAAAACTTCACATCTGTTTGTCAGTCACACACTTCTTTTTTCAAATATACTATTACTTCCTCCAAGCATTTGTGCATGATGCTCCTTCTGGTGTGGGTTATAACTCATCCTCCCCTCATTTTCCCTGCATAACTCTAACCAATTTGGTAAGCCTGTATCCAAATGTCACTTCCTCAACTTTCTTGGAATCTGTTTGTTGTTGTTATTGTCTCTTCCTAACCTATCACACTATTAAATATATATATATTCTTTTTGATGTTTTCGTTAGTTTGTTTAATACCTCTGTCCCTGGTAACACTCCAATCTCCAGAAGACATGAGATCTGTCTCTTTTGTTCTTCACTATAGTCCCAAAGGTGAGCTCAGCCATGGAAATATTAAACACTCATTATATGATTGTCACCTGAATGAACTGGACAGTTTAGGGGACACTTCAAAGCACCTGCTCACCTATTTAGTACTATTTTATTCAAAATTGAGGTTTCATTTTTTTACAACTTCATAGGGATAAAATATAGCTCTGTTCTATTATTTTAATAACAAGCAAGAAAACTTGCAGAATTTTCAGCTCCTTAGCTTTTATGCTTTCCTTTGGGCAAAACTCTTTCAAATGTTGACGGCATAAAATTGGTTTAGTACTCAAGTCTTCTTTCTGCAGATTATTTCTGCAGATAAATCAGCAGGCCTGAACAACTCTTCTTTTTAGGAAGTGCTGTGGGACACATAATCCAATTATTGCAGGGTCTTTTGTGACATTAGTGAGGCAATTTAAGAAATCACTAACAACATCTACCTTTAAGATTGCAAAGCATCTTATATTTAAACCTCATGTTTAACTTCTTACTCTCCTTTTTTTTTTACTTTTTATTCTTGGACTTTAAATATATATATATTTCAAGATGGTGCAAAGTTATTAGTATTTTTATTTTACTGAGTCTATGAAGGTGTGATAATTTTCAGAAAAATATCAAAACCCCTATAATTTCTACAGAGAAAAGTTGGCTTTGTATATTATCTTCTAGGAGATATGGCAAATTCTATCACTAGTTTTTGAATAGAGTATTTATCAAGCCTTTGACATACATTATTGCATTCAACCATAAAGTATACCCAAACTTGGAGTATCATTATTCACATTTTACAGATGAGAAAACCAAGACCTTAGAGTTAATTACCATGCTCAATATACTCAGCATAATCATTCATCCATTCATTTGTTCATTCATTTCTTCATTAACATATTACTTACATATGCTGAAGCCATATGTAAGTAAATAAAACAAAGGCCTTGACACATTCTCTAGGTGGAGACAGGAAATATAAATAATAAATAATTATACATAACATATAAATTTATATCAAGTGCTGTAAAGAGAAATGCAAGATAAATAATACAGACAGATGGGTGGGTGAGGGATGTAGAGTAACTTGGCTATTTAAGTCATTGATTTCAAGAAAGGCATCTTTAAATTTTTGCTATTTCAACAGAGACTTCAGTGATGAAAGAGAGTGAACTACAAAATGGTCCAGAGTAAGTTTCTAGAAAGGGAGATGTCAAGTGCAAAGCAACCAAGGCAAGTATAAAGTTGGCAGGTAAAAATCAACAAGATGGTCTGTATGTGACCAGAAAGTAAGGTTAATAACGGTAGCAAGTAAGGGAAGCTGGTGTAGCTCAGTTGTTAAGTGCCTGCTTTGTCTGTATGAAATCTGGTTCAATCTCCGGTAACTCCCAACTGGGGAAAAAACTTGTGGAAAACACCTCTTCAAAGAAAAAAAAAAGAATGGTAGCATTTGGGATAGGAAACATAATTGCTTAAATTTGGGGACCTTAAGGGCCCTACAAATGACTCTTGCTGTGATTCTAAGGTTGATGGATTACCATTGGAGAGGGGGTTTTGAGGAACGGAGGGGCACGATCTGGTTTTCTTTTGTTGTTGGTGGTGGTGTTAAAAACAGTTGTTTAGAGATATAATCCACATGCTACAAAATTAAACTTTTAAAAGTGTACAATTCAGAGTTTTTCAGTATATTCACAAATTGTGCAACTATCTATACTATCTAATTTCAGAATATTTCCATCATCCCCAAAAGAAACCCCATACCCATTAGCATTTCTTCCCCAACTCATCCCTTCCACCAACCCTTCAAAACCACTAATGGATGTTTGTCTTTATAAATGTCCTTATTCTGGGCACTTTATAGAATCATGCAGTATGCTGTCCTTTGTGACTGACTTTTTTCACTTAGCATTATATTTTCAAGATTCATTGATACTATAACCTGTATTAGGATTTGTTATACTTTTATTGCTGAATAATATTCCATTATATAGCTATAACAGCTTTTGTTTATCCATTCATGGATTGATAGACATGAAGGTTGTTTCCACATTTTGTCTACTTCCAATAATGCTGCTATGAACATTTTTGTACAAATTTTTGCGTGGGCATATTGTTTAAATTTTTTTGGTACATACTTGGAAATTTATGGCTGGATCATACAGTAACTCTATGTTTAACAATGTGAAAAACTGACAAACTCTTTTCCAAATTAAATGACTGTGTCATTTTAAAATTCCACCAGCAATGCATGAGTGTTCCGATTTCTTCATATTCTTGTCAAAACTTGTTTTTGTTTGTCTTTTTGATTAAAGCCATCTCAGTGCAGCTGAAGTAGTATCTTATTGTGATTTTGATTTGCAGCACCTTAATGACTAATGATGCTGAGCATATTTTCATATGCTTATTGATCATTTATACATTTTCTTCAGAGAAGTGTCTAATGAGACCCTCTGCTCATTTCTTATTGAGCAGAGGGTCTTTTTATTGTTCTTTTCATGTGTGGGATACAAGCCCCTTATCAGACATATGTTTTGAAAATATCTGCCACCATTTAATTGGTGGTCTTTCACTCTCTGATTCTTTTCTTTGAAGCACTAAAGTTTTTAATTTTAAAGATCTAATTTATCTATTTCATTGTTTTGCCACTTGTGCTATTAAAGTCATTTCTTAGAAATTGTTGACTAATCCAAGGTAATGAAGATATACTCCTATTTTTTCCTCTATGAGTTTTAAGAGATATCTTGCATTTGGGTCTTTGGTTAATTTTTAGTTCATATTTGTACTTGCTGTGTGCTAGAGATACAACTTCATTCTTGTGCATTCTATGTATATCCTGTTGAGCCAGCATTATTTGTTGAAAAGACTCTTATTTTCCTATTGAATTATCTTGGTACTCTTATTTTAAAACAAAAGAAAAACAAATTAACTGTAAATGTAATGGTTTATTTTTGGACCCTCTATTTTATTCCATTGATCTATTGTTTATCCTTATGCCAGAATTATAATCCATTACTGTAACTTTATGGTAAGTTTGGAAATTGGAAAGTATGACTTCTCCAACTTTACTCTTCTTTTTCAAGATTGTTTTGGCTATTCTGGGTCACTTTCAATTTTACATGAATTTTAGGATAATGTCAAATTCTGCAGGAAAAAAGGCAGCTGCAATTTTGAGATGAATTGTCTTGAATTGGTAGATCAATTTGGAGAGTATTACGATCTTAATGATATTAAGTCATCCAACACATTAACATCGGATGTCTTTCAATTTGTCTTTACTGTCCTTCAATGATGTTTTGTAGTGTTTAGTGTGCAAGGCTTGCAATTTCATTGTTAAATTTATTCCTAAGCATTTTTGTTACTATTTTAAATGGTACTGCTTACTTAATTTATTTTTCAGATTGCTTATTGTTATGTAAATGTAATTGTTTTTAATACATTGATCTTGTATCTTGCAACATTGTTGAACTTGTTTATTAGTTCTATATTGTTGAGAATTTTTTTTCTAGGGTGCCAGTGACTGAGCATGGTTAATTGTGAAACTGGCCATGTTGTCATGCAGAAGAGTTGAGTTGGCTGCTTTTTGAGTAATAGCAATTTTTCTTCCTGAAAAAAAATGTTTGCTGACAGCAGTATAAAATCTCAGTATTGAAGAAATTCTTTGGCTGTTACTGTTTGTTGTACTACTAATAATAACTGCCATTATCAAGAGCTTAATAAGTGCCAAATATTGTTTAAAATTAATCTGTACATCAACTCTGTAAGTTAGGAATAGAGTTCATTTGTTTCTAATATAAGTTATTCAGTTATAACTTTTAAAAAGTTCATATTTATAATGGCTGTGTTTAACACAGTTCCTGAAAGTTTATAGTAGGCACTCCAACAGCCATTAGGAACTGGCTCTAACATACCACTGAATATGGCAATTTATGTATTTGCATGATAAACTGTTTATTATCTTTTTCATCCACTAGACTGGAAGAGTCATGAGAACAATGAAAGATGCGCAATATAATAGTCACTCAATAAATACTTGTAGTAAAGTGAATGGATTATGCAAAGAAAATCATTCTTAACATTTTCTAATTAAATTTTACATGAAACAAAACCTTTCTAGCAACATTTACATCTCAGTAATTTATGGAATATTTGAGCCGTCTGTTGGAGTTCTCGAAAACTATACTGCTGAGGAGAGTTATAGGTGCATTACACTTATATCGTAAGGTAGCTATATTTTCAATTTCCTCTTAAGTTTTATCTTTCACTTAAAAACATAATTTTTGCTTTAGCTCTAACATTCATTAGAAATGTTATAAAATAGCTTTTTTATTTCATTTTTTCCATAAAATGACCACAATGAATTAGTCATGGCATGAATCTAACCCACAATAAATATAACATCTCACTGTTAGAAACATCATTTTCTAAGTAGAATAATTATTTCTATTTTTGTGACTAAATTTGAATTTGGTTTTCTCTGTAAAGTCATTTTTCAATTTAAAAAATGTTTCAATGTGTTGTTTATTTTTCCCTTTTTGATTGTTTTACTAAGATAGTGAATGTGCACTGATGACTTGAAAAGAACTAACATGGGTTTAGATGAAGATAAATGGAATTGGGCTATGCCAACTCATCTCAATAATATGTTATTCCACACTATCCTGCAGTAGACATAAAGTTAACTAGGTTTTCCATAAAGTGACATTATTTTATACCCTGGACCTGAGTTTTGCTTGTGAACAGTAAAACTATGAAAAGTATGCACAAATGTCAAACTTTTACTGCAGATGTAGAAATCTCAAAAACTTACAGAACCAGTGGAAAATGAACAGACATGTGGATTAATAAGAGGGTTGTGATAAGTGTTGAACTGGAAACCCCACTAGCCACCCATTGTGTAATCCCCTTCTTATATGCCAAAATGCAAACCTAATATTGCCAGATCACCTGACTTTTTAATAGAAGAAATTAGAAATTCTGATTTTTAAAAAATGTGATACCCTCAATCTTAAATGTTTCTAATCAATGAAAGCATTATAAATGCTATGGTAGCTAATATCCAAAACCTTGGTCTTGGACCAAATTTGGCTTATAGATAAGTTCTGGTCTACTTTTATGTAAAATTTTTAAAAAATTATCCAATGGTATGGAGAATGAATCATGGTGAATGAGGATAGAAAGGGTAAGAAAGGGTTATGTAAGTAAAATAGTACCTCTTTGGAAGAAGACTCAAAGAACTTTGAATTAAAAGCAAGGAGATAATTAAAAAGAAAAAGCACTTTATATTGCATGCATAATTTTTCTCCATATAATAGAGGCAATTCTATCTTTATCTACAGTGTTACTTCCCAAAGCATCAGGAAGCCGTCTCTGAGACTGTGTAGGTATTGAACCTTATCACTGGTGTGCAAATGCATTAGCCTTTGGAAAAAAGGAAGGAGTAAGAATTTAATCTTCAAAATAGCTTCAATTATAGCTGTAGGATTAGTATGTAGTACTTCTCTCTGAGTTTTTCCATGGATTTAAGATCTATTGCTTTTTTTTTTTTTACGTAAAGTTCTAAAGTGTGTCTCTCTTTCCTGAAGAGAACAGCATTATCCTTAATTAAAACTCCTGAGAGCGCTTTAGAGATCTCTAGGTCATATTGTAGTGTTTGAGTCTTTTCATTTAAGGATTTAAGCTCACCCTGCCAAGTTTCTGATTTTGTTTCAAGATTGGTGATTTGAGGGGCATAGGAATCAATTTAATTTCAAGTGCTTGGATAGCTTTTAATATGGTTTATAATGATATCTTCTTAACCAGCTACATGGAGATTCATATTGTACTATGTGGGTAATAACAGCACAAAAGTTTCACTGAAAACTTACGTTACTATTTGAAAATGCAGTCATTAAATAACATGCCTCATAAAATTACATTTCTTGGTCTGCAGGTACTAAGCATGTCGAAAGTAACCCAAATAAGAACAATGATGTTCAATGGATGGAAGAATTATTTTGTTATGAAAGCAATGACAAGCAGCCTTTAGCATCAGAGAGGCATAAAGGAGTCAGGAAATTTGAGTTCCAGTCCTGCTCTGCCAATTAACCTTGAATAAGTCACTCAGTATCTCACAGAACTGAAGTTTCTCATCTGAAAAAAAAAGTTTAAATTTGACTTCTCTAAAATCCTCTTTAGCCCTATAATTTTGCCTTTCTGGCTCCCCTTTTCTGCAGTGGTTCACACTCTGGTCAATGGAAGGAGAGAGATGTGCATCAAAAACTCTGACCCAGCAATTATTACTGCTGTTACCTTGGAAAAATGACTTAGTGTCTCCAACTTATTTTCTTATGTGTACAATATACGGTTGGACTATTTCCAATTCAGATGCTATTATAAGAATTAACTGCAAAAAATTATGTAAAGAATTTGAATCAAGGTTGTTATATCAGGTGCACAAAAATTTAAATACAACTCTTATAAAGCCAGGGCTCCCAAAGCTCAATGCCATTGGAATGTCATGGCAAGAATTACATCATTACATCTCAAAGGTCAAAATGTAATATTAATATAATTTGAGTTGCTACTTTTCTTAGGCTCTGTAAGTAGCCAGGGTTTTCTTTCGTGTGCTGGCAATGAGTGTGTGTATGTTTTCATCTTACTTGTTGGCAACACCTTAAGGATACTGTCATGTGATTACAAATCTCAGTACCCTGAGGAAAATAAAACAGTTCTGCATGGAATTAACTAATCTTTGAAACTTTACATTCATGAGCAGTCTTATTGTAGGAATTTCTAAGCTCTCAAATGGCTTTCTGGGGTATACGTCTATCTTTTAGCCTGACTTTTTTTTTTCTCTTGATTGAAGTTATTTATCAATACTCACATTCACTTCTCCCATGCCTGGCATAATATTTCCTGTGTATTACTGTTCTACCCATCCTAAAGCTTTTCCAAGCACATGTCCAAAGTTATGTGATTCCCTATAGAAAAGTGCTAGAGCCTTGTACAAAGTCCTGTCATTGTCCTTCTCTTGCTTCCTGGAACGTATGTCTTTCTTGTTTTCAAAACCAGATGTCTTTCAGGGTGGATTAAAGAAAAAAACTTCAACCAGTGATTTCACTAAGGCACATTTTTACATCTTTTCTTTTTGGTTAACTCACAGTTTGCCATATAATTCTGTTTTTTTCGGTGAAATATGCAGTCCCAAATTGTATATTCTTTTGGGAAAAATTTGATTCCAAACTTAATATGATTTTTAATACACTTCTATCTTTCTGTAGGTATTTTAAGAAACATATAAGCGTATATATCATCCTATTTTAGTATTTCATAGCATAATTCCAAAATTCAGGAAGCTGTGATGAAAATGCTTCCACATACAGCTAAGTACTATTAACAAGATCCAAAATCCACCACCGCTGCCCCAATTTTAATGTTGATAAAACCTTAATTTTCTGGCTCCTGTTACTTGCTCTATTTCTAAGCTTGAGCAAAGATACATTTTTAAAAATAATACACCTTCTTTACTTTTCTTTTTGAATGTGGTGAAAGACACTTTTTCCAAATGTTATCCCTCTCTTTATCTCTCATTCATACTCATTGTTATTATACTCATACCTTCATTTCTAAAATGGACATGGGGAAAAAATTCCTTTCTCCACATGCTACTTATTCTGAAGATGGAAAGGACCTAGAAATTTTAGACATGGCCCACTGACACACTCAACTCCAGAGATCACAGCACAACCAGGCAGCAATATGACCTATGGCGCATAAAACGTTGGAAAGGTATTTTTCTTCATATCTCATCAATTTACTGCAGAAAATCAATTAACATGGATGTTGAAATTTCCCAATTTCCTTACCCCCTTTTAACTTGAGGGTGGAAGGGAACTCAGGGGAGGCCTTTCACTCATAATGTAATATTTCCTCTTTTCAAATATACTTTTTAGATTATTTTGGTATTATAATTGCCATCGTAATGAAATAGCAAAGCACACAAAGTAACCTGGTTTTGGAAAAAAATAAATGAGCAAAGTGATGTGGATCACACACCTAGTGGCTGTTTCCCAGTCCTCACCCACCCACCCAACTCCTTTTCTATTGTTGCATATGTTTCAATTTGTTTCCACTCTGCAACCCAACCTGGAGGAGATACAAGGTCTAATGGAAAGATCTGACTATACCTTAAATCAAGAACTGGAAACAAGCAGCCCCAGAGGCTTATCAGGGCAGGAACTGTCAGGGTGAAGTCTCCCCCACCCGTGTCATATAAATACTCCATGCTGAGCAGCACATAATTGTCTCTTCTCTTTGGACTGAAATGGGGCCTAAGTAGCTGCCATCTACTCACCCTGACCCAAGCAGTTGGTGTTTCCAGGAGACCAGCCATGATGTCTCCAGTCTGATCTGTAAGGGCTATAAAAATATTGAAGAAGTAAACTAAAAGACATCCTAAACATGGAAATTACCCTCATAGAGATTTTATCATGGTGGGGTGGAAAGAGATGGTATATATACAAATAGGAGATAATGTCATCCAAAGGATGAAATGATAAGTGGGTCTATAAAGCATGGAGCCAGTCATGTTTAAAAGTTTAAGTTTTGACTCCCCAGCAAGTTACTAAGCTTTCTTTAAACACTCAGAATGTTTGTTGAATTAGAAAAGGGGTTGGCAAACTTTTTCTGCAAAGAGTCAAATAGAATAAATATCATGCTTTGCAGGTCATACTTTCTCTCTTGGAAATGCTCAATTCTGCTGTTGTGAAGCAAAAACAGGCACAGAAATTATATAAACAAATGAGAATGTATTACATTTAAGCTTTATTTATGGTCACTGAAATTTGAATTTCAAATCGTAAAATATTTTATACATGTCATAAAATATTGGTACTCTTTATTTTTCAAGCAACTTAAAAATGTGAAAAACATTCTTAACTTGCAGGCTATACCAAAATAGATGGAGGTGACAATTTGTCTTACAGACCAAGTCCTTGAATTAGAACATTAGCGCACATAGAGTGGAGGGAGCAAACTATTCACTCTGAGAAGTGCTCCTGGGTTTGCTCCTGGGTTAGTAGTAAAAGACCTGATGGAGGACTATTTTGCTATTTGATGGCATGAAGGATAGTCAACTCGTATGTCAGAGGTGTGGGGCTAATTTAACATTTTATCTTTGTCCAAGAGACTTTTCTCTTTTTTTTCATATTTCTATATTTCTTACGACAATTGTCTCCCCCCATTTTTTTATTTTCTGTAACATTTCCTTTATTGATGTTTTAAATATTCTTAATTCATTCCTTTATCTATCTCCTTTCCCCCCTTGGCCCATATTTTCCTTGTATCTACATAAATTTTAGCTAAAGTTCCATTTTAGGCAAGGCTATCTAAATTGAATTAAACAAAAAACAATCTCATGCTATTTAGCGAAATAATTAGGGAAGTATCAACCTAAGATACTAAATAGCAAATAGTCCTCATAGGCAATGATATTAGTTTGGTGATACTAATGTTTCACCAACAATTTTCAATCAGCTTCATTAATTTTACTCATGCTTCTATGGGAAAAGCTGAGTGTGGGATTATTGACCTTTCTCAAAAGATAGGCTCTTAATTAATATGTTGTTTTACTCTTTCTAAAGCATACTTCATCATACTCTTTTTTTCTGACTCCCCCCTACTTCATACTTGACTTATTTTGTTTACTTGTTATATTAATCATTTAGAAAGAAAACAAGCTTTTCATAGTTAAATAAAATCGTTTTAAATACAGTTGTTCTCAAGGAAATTTTACTAGAAAACTCCTTCCCACACAGGAATAGTAAGTGGAGCAAAAAAAATAACAACTGTTGCCCATGAAGAAGCAAAGAAAGGGCCAGATTAATTAAAACAATCAAGAGAGATGAACAGTGGGAAACAATGCAAACATACAAATAACAGTTTAGAAATCTGATGAATTCCTTTTGGATAAATACCTTGAAGTATAGAGTGGGTGATTTCATCAATCCAATCTTAAAAGTAGGATACTAAAATCAATAGTATTTTTATTTTCCAATTCTATGTTCTGTAGAAGACTTACATGCTCCCAAATAGAAATATATTTTCTGGCATTACTATCATTTCTGGGAAGAAAATATTAATTCAGCTAGATTTATGAATATAAAGATTCAATCTTTCTAATATTCTGATTAGAATAAAGAACCTACCATTAAGCAAATCTTATAAAGTAAATGAAATAAATTTATCAAAAACGAATCAATGCAGTGACTTTATCAAAATAGATATATCAATCTAATCAGTTACACGTATTGTTTGTTAAATAAAAGTGCACCTCTTTTTAGAAGAATATCTTTCTCTATGTGTCTATGAATTTTTGAATATATAAGTATGTTAAATAAAGAAAATGCATGTGTGGTTTTTTTTTCTTTTTTTTACTTTTCAATAATCTTTATTTTGTTTAATGTTTGTTAGATTTTAATATCGAGCTTTTAAAACATCTTTCTCTTATAGTCTCTAAATTCAAAACAAAAATTACTATGTATCTCATGAATATTTTTCTCCCTTTGAAATATTATCTTCAAGATTTCTAACTGAGAATTACCTAGGGATTCTTTTCTTAAATATGTGCTATTACCTATATCCAAATTTGGTCATCTTAAAAATTATATCTAATATAATCTGCATTTAAAAAATAGTCCAAGTGATTCTTTTTCATATCAAACTTTGAGAACCATGGCTCTAACACCTATTTTCCCTCCTTTTTTCCTACTGTCTGGCCTTTGCTTTCTTTAAAATTACCTACCAATTTTGTAAGAATATTAAAACATTTCTTTACTTTGGGTTTCACTGATCATTCCGATATAACTTGCTGTTCTCAAGCTTTGCTGTAAATTATTAACACACATGGAGCTCTAAAAAATGCCAGAGTCTGGGCCAGACTTAGAATCAGAATCTTTGACTGGAAGGGCCTGAGCTACCTGTTTATTCTAACTTGCAGCCAATGTTAAGAACTCTAGTCTTAAGATATTTCCCAAATTGCTACCACTGTCATCTTTATAAAATAAAAATCTTTTAAAACAGTCAGTGGCACAATATAAACTTAAAGATAAAATCAAAATTCTACAACAGAACAACTTCCCCATCTAGCTCCCTCTTTTTTTCTCTGGAATCCCTTATACATCCAGAACCTTCAATTCACTGGCTTTTTGGAAGTTCAACAACAAGCCAGGCTGTTTTAATTACTGCCCTTTGCTTAATCTTTCCTTTCTGCATAGGATGACCTTCTCCATATTATACAGTGAAAAAATTCCCATTATTCCTTCAAGTCTTCAAAAAATGTGATCTTTTCAGTGAAAACGTTCCTAATCCCCCCATGTACACCTTTCCATTAAACAGCTCTACTAGTATTGTTCTGTAATTGTTACTTTTCAATGATTTTGATAATGTCTCAACTTTAGTACACTGAGAGCACACTAAGCATATTATAGTATTCTCCAATACTTAACACATAGTAGATAATAAATATGAATTGAATGAATGGGCTCATATTTTAAGCACCCATTTGTTACTAAGATTGGTTTTGTGGCCATGTTTTTTTTTTATGAGATTGTTTTGGACTGTGTGCCCCAAAGTCCTATGGTCCAGGAATGAATAGACTATAGTGCAGGGAAGAGGCTTAGTTAGCAGTAACAATAGAGGTACTTGACCTTGACCTCAAGCAGAGCTGATACATGTTTATCTGCTTGATTATTTATTATTTCCCATGTAGAAGGAGGATGATGATAATGATGATCATGATCATGATGATGATAATAATAATAACAGCACCTCACAATGAAGTTTCTTAAAGCCAGTGGTAAAGACAAAAGCAGCCACTGAAAAATAGATTCATCACATAAGACTCAAATAGATAAGAATTATAGTATACACCACATTAGAAATTAAGAGAACCAAAATAATCAAGTTGCCTCTTTAAACTACTAATATAAAATTCAACACCAAACTATAATTATAGAGCCAGTGAAAATGTATTTCAAAAATTAATATGAATTAAAGATTTACTACACCAACAGAAACTGAGAAAATTAATCACCAACATATCTGCAGTATGAGAAATTCCGAAATTTCTTCAGGAAGAAGGAAAACAATACCTGACAGAAATGTGTATCAATCAATGGAATGAAGAATAATAGTGCATTAGTAAGGATTCCTCGTTTTTTTGTAAATATTAAGAGATTTATTATAAGAATTGGCTCATACTACCATGGGGATTGTCAAGTCCAAATTCGGTAGGGCAGGCCACAAGTTGGGAATTCAATGTTGATATTAAATTCCCTCTCAAGCCTCTAGTTGGAAATTTTGATAAAGATGACAATGAATTTCCCAAGAGAAAGTGGCTGACTGAAATAGCAATAGAAATTCCTTCCAACTGTTGAAATCCTCAGTTCTCTGTTTAAAGCCTCCAACTGATTTGATGAGGAGATTCCTCTGTTTGCAAAAGGGAAATCTCCTTTGTTGATTGTAGATACAATCAACTGACGAATGATTTAAATCTAGGAGTTACCCTCTCAGTAACAATCAGACCAGTGTTTGCTTAACCAAACAACTGGATACCATTACCTAGCCAAGTTGACACATGAAAGTGCCATCACAAATGAAAAATAATGGGGCTCCTTTAGAGATTATTTTGGGAAAGTATCCAGTTGCGGAGGTGTGAGTTTACAAACTGCTCCAGGATAACTTGAAAAATAGCTATCATTATTCTAGAGTTTTGTAAACCTTACAGTAAAGTATCTAGCATACTGTCTAGCACAGTAGATGCGTCATAGGTGTGAATTCTAATTGTCTTCCCACCATTTTTAGGAACTCCAGCAAGAGAATAGACCAGCAGTTTCAGTATATGGAAAATAATATAAATCACAAAGTTTGAAAAACAATTGAATCCTTAAAAGGAAAATTTTAAAATTCTATCAATATTCCAGTGAATTAGAAAGCATTATTGCTACCAATGCTACATTAAAACAGACTTTCAAAAACATTAGCCAAAATAGACCAAAAATATGAAAACCGAGTAAATGCTAAACAGTGCTTGACAATTTCACATATAACATCGTTTTATCTCATGAAATCCTTATAAGCTGCATTACTTTACTCCTTCATAGAAAGCTGCCAATTATTTGTGGAATTCATATAACTACGAAGTGGAAAAACTGAAATATGAAAGGTTTCTGAGACTCAAGTCTGTTGTAGTTTTCCCTGAACAACTGCCTTCTTACACCCTTCCATGATAATCTAAATCCCTCCACATATGGGCTGACTGTAGCAGCCTTTCAGTAGGCTGGCTCTGAATCTCAAATCTTTCAAGAATACGCTCTTTTACTTGGAGAAAATTCTCTAAAACTTCCTGGGCTTCACTTTTGACATGAATAAAATTGATATTAGTTTAGTTAATCTGAAAAGTGCCACAAGCTTTAAACTTATTTAAATCTATTTTAATTGTCAGGAGTCTTATAAGGTTGAATTAGAAGAAAGAATGAGATCATGCATCAGTCATGAATTTTATAGCAGAGCTTAGGGTAGGGATATTGAGGAGCTGTTTAGTGATGATCCAGAAAGGGAGAAATGAAGAATTGTAGGGAGCCACCCGCTGTGAAGCCTCTTCTCAGCCCTTCACAACATAGCAGAATTCACAAATCTACTCTGTCATTTCCTTGTTCTTCTTCCTCCCTGCTCCTTTGTTCTCCGTTTCCCGCCACTGCCCAGGCGAATACAGCAATGCGCAGGCGCAAGGCGCGAAACTCTGCATACCAGACAAAAGCTTTCAACCAATCCCCTCCTTGGACGTCTGCCACCCGTGAAACCAGTCTATCACTCCTGAGCAGGTCCCCTTTTTTCTCTATATATTCCCGTGTTTTACCTCCAATAAACGCAGCTTGATCAGAATACTGTCTTGCTGTCATTCTTCGTGTCTCTCTAGTCCCATACCATTCTATCCTCACAGGTCCTGGAGTCTCCGTTGATCATCCCGCGGGCTGGGACATTTTTGGCACCCAATGTGGGGCCGAGACCTCTGAGGGATAGAACGCCGCACTAAAGAAGAGAGCTCTCTCACTCACCCGGGATCACCACGAGGGACTCACTCGTGAGACAGATCCGTTGAGGAATCACCCAGTGTTGGCGAAAGGAAGAAAGAAAAGAAAAAAGGAAAGTAAAAAGGTAGGCCCCCTCCCCATCATGGGACAAGGAACGTCCCAGCATAGTTTGTATATGAAACAATTAAAAGAGGCACTCAAAGGCACGAGGAACTAGAGTTAAGAAAAAGGATCTCACACGTTTTTTTGAATTTTTGTTAAAACCTGCCCGTGGTTCTCCAGAGAAGGTACCATAGATCATAAATGTTGGATAAGAGTTGGAGACTGTTTACAAGACTACTATAAAACTTTTGGACCAGAAAAGGTTCCAGTTACTGCCTTTTCTTATTGGAATCTTATTTCTGAAACCCTAAAAGTTCATTTTTCCGCTTCAGACATTCAGGAACTTTGCAAAAAGGGAGAGGAAGCTTTGAAAGAGCACTCACGCTCTGCTTCAGCATGCAGCTCAGTAATTATCGATATGCCTGCTGAAAGCCCCCCTGATAAAAACTCCACTGAAAGTAGGCCAAATACCCCAATCAGTCAAGCTAGCATGCCACCCGATCAAATTGAAATTGAACCAGAGATAAAAATCCTTCCCCCTTTTGAAGATCTAGAAACTAAACCAAAGGCTAAAATCCCTTCCAGGTCTAAAATAAATTCCCTTCCCCCATTTTGGCCACCCCCTTATAACCCTGAATTCCCCAATCCATATTCTCAGTACTATCCAGCCGCTTCCCTGCCTCAAGTCTACGCCTTAGAAAGGATGACAAAAAATCTCTGGCTACATGCCGATCATTTTAAAGAAACCAGCTGGCCGCTGGTTTACTTGCCGAGCTCCAGTCAGCAACTCAAACCATTGCTGCCCTGGCACTCCCAGAAAATGCCCACTTACCCCGTTCCCATTGTGCTCATCATACTTATGCCTTCCCGGTCACACGTAGTCAGGACAGAAGCCTTGCAGCTACCTCCCAAGATGGCGCTGGTACCTCCCAAGATGGCGCCGCCAGCTCTCAAAATGGTGTTGCCAATTCCCAAGATGGCGCCACTAACTCCCAAAATGGCGCTTCAGGTAGCGAAAGTGAAGAAGACCCCCCCAGCTCTGACTTGTTCTCTGAGGGAGAACGAGAGGAAGTTAGTACTACCACAACAGCTAAATATAAGACACTTAGTTTAAAATATTTAGAAAAATTAAAAAAGGTCATGAATGATTATGGCGCCACCACCTCCTTCATGCTCACCTTATTGGAAAGTCTCAGTGAGAAAGAACTCACTCCCAACGATTGGTTTCAATTAGCCAGAGCTGCCTTGTCCGGCAGCGATTTCCTGTTGTGGAAATCCGATTATGAAGAGCACTGTAAAAAATATGCCACCCGTAATACCCGTAAAACCGCCTCTAAAAAATGGACATTAAACAAATTTTTAGGTCAAAGCCCCTACCACCAAAATGACAAACAAGCTCAATTTCCCCCCCGGCCTTATAGCACAGATACAAACAGCTGCGCTTAGAGCATGGAAGAAACTTCCACAAAAGGGTGCTGCCACTGCCTCTCATGCTAAATTAAGGCAAGGACCCGATGAAACATATACCGATTTCCTCAGCCGCCTACAAAATATGGCTGAGCGTTTATTTGGGGCCAGCGAGAATGATAGTGATTTTATTAAACACCTGGCTTTTGAAAATGCCAACGATGCCTGTCAAGCCTCAATCTGCCCTTTTCACAATTCCGATCTTAATAATTACATAAAACTTTGCTCTGGCATTGGACCCACTCAAACTCTAGGAATAGCCCTTGGCGCCGCCCTCCAAAATTTTGCAGCACAAACTAAGCCTCCAACATGCTATAACTGTAAACAACCTGGCCATTTTTCAAAAAATTGTCCCAAAAGTCAATTCCTCCTCATGCATCTCTATTTGCCCCTGTTGCAAAAAGGGATTTCATTGGGCATCCGATTGTCATTCCCGCACAGATATTAATGGCCAACCCCTTAAGCCTAAGCCCCAGGGAAACTTACAATGGGGCCGGCCCCAGGCCCCAACCAGGACAAACCCAGGAGCAATACGGTTTGTTCAACCCTCCCCAGTCGCAGTCCCTGCGCTCCCAACCATAAACCATGCTGCCGTATCTCAGACCTATGGAGAGCCACAGCAGGGAGTGCAGGAAAGGACCTCTGTACGCCTCCGAATCAATATTAACCCCAGAAACCAGCCCTCTCCTCATACCTACAGGAGTCTATGGGCCTTTGCCCCCAAATACCTTTGGTCTCATTTTAGGAAGAGCTAGTGTCACCCTACGCGGAGTCCAAATTTTCCCAGGTGTACTAGATAATGACTTTAGAGGTAAAGTACAAGTAATTGCAACCACCTCAAACAATATCCCTATTCCCTCTGGTGCTCGAATAGCACAACTTATAATACTCCCCATTCAACATGTCAACTCAAACTTTAAAAAACTCCAGCGCCCCACAGAGGGCCCTGGATCCTCCGACATTTTTTGGGCACAACCAATATCCCACAATCGACCCACATTAAAACTAAAACTTAATGGCAAGCTATTTGAAGGGATCTTAGACACGGGGGCCGACTCCACAGTTATATCTTCAAACCACTGGCCAAAATCCTGGCCCCTCACGGCCGCTGCCACCCACTTAAAAGGAATAGGTGAAGCCACAAATCCCCTACAAAGTTCACAAACCTTAAAATGGGAAGATGAGGAAGGAAACACCGGTACAATTATACCATATGTTATCCCCCATCTCCCCGTTAATCTCTGGGGCAGAGACATTCTAACTCAAATGAAAGTTTTCATGTGCAGCCCCAGTGATGTAGTCACTGCCCAAATGCTTAAAATGAATTTTCTCCCTGTCAAAGGCCCAGGCAAAACTAACCAAGGAATAAAACAGCCCATCTCTATAACACCTAATACAGCTAAAACAGGACTCGGGCTCTCCCCAAATTTAACCTGATGGCCATTGACATCCCTGTACCCCATGCTGAAAAAATTTCCTGGAAATCCATGGAACCAGTATGGGTTGATCAATGGCCCCTAACTCAGGAAAAAACCCTAGCGGCTATAGAGTTAGTACAGGAACAACTTAATGCCGGACATATTGAACCTACTCAGTCCCCTTGGAACACCCCCATTTTTGTTATAAGAAAAAGACAGGCAAGTGGAGACTATTACAAGATTTACGAGCTGTAAACAAAGCAATGATGCCCATGGGGGCTCTGCAGCCCGGTCTCCCTTCACCAGTCGCTATTCCTATTGACTTTCACAAACTAGTTATAGACCTAAAGGATTGTTTTTTTTCCATACCGCTTCACCCAAAAGACAGGCAACACTTTGCCTTTAGTGTCCCTCAAATCAACTTTCAAGGCCCTATGCCCCGATTTCAATGGAAAGTCCTGCCACAAGGCATGGCAAATAGTCCAACTCTATGTCAGAAATTTGTTGCCAACGCTTTTAATCCCATCCGGCAACTATGGCCACAAATTTACATCCTTCATTATATGGATGATATCCTGTTAGCAAGCCTAGACTTATCCAATCTACACCTTTGTTTTCAAGACCTTCTAAAAAACTTAGCTGCAAGAGGTCTTCAAATAGCCCCTGATAAGGTGCAAACCTCAAACCCCTTTTCCTATTTGGGCTTCGAGCTTTGGCACCAACAAGTCTTAACACCCTGTGTTCAACTGCGAACCTCCCATCTCTTAACCTTAAATGATTTCCAAAAACTTCTAGGAGACATTCAATGGCTCCGCCCCTACCTAAAACTACCCACGGAAACCCTTTTGCCACTCTATAATATCTTAAAGGGTGACGCAAACCCCTCCTCTCCCCGAAGCATAACGCCAAAAGCAATGCAAGCGCTCATCTTAATAAATCAAGCCATCCAAAATCAAACCTGTTATCAAATAAAGTATCACCAACCTTTAATTTTTATAATTCTAGCTACAGTCCATACACCTACAGGAGTTTTTTGGCAAGCAAACATAAAACAGTCAAATGGACAGGGTCACCCATTGCTCTGGGTTCACCTCTCAGCTACCCCACCCAAGGTGCTTTCATCATACATTTCCCTTATAGATGCCCTCATAATAAAAGGCCGACAAACTAGTCGCCAATTATTTGGAAAAGACCCTGACTCCCTTATTGTTCCGTATGCTCAGGATCAAATCCATTGGCTCTCCCAAACCGATGACGAATGGGCTATTGCATGCTTTTCGTTTTCAGGCAACATTGATAACCACTACCCTAGTGATCCATTAATTCAGTTCACCAAAATCCATCAATTCACCTTCCCTAAAGTCACTAAAACAAAACCTATAGACTCTGCCACCTTAGTCTTTACTGATAGATCAGCTAATGGAACTGCAGCATACGTTATACAGGGTCAAGCCTTGCCCATACGTTCTCCCTATACTTCAGCCCAACTTGTCGAGCTCTTTGCAGTCTTGCAAGTTTTCTCCCACCTTCAAAACCAACCCTTTAATTTATACACTGATAGTGCATATATAGCCCAATCTATACCGTTATTAGAAACCACTCCATTTATCAAGCCCTCCTACAATGCAGTCCCCCTATTCTCACAGCTGCAAAAACTAATTCTTAAAAGGCAGCACCCCTTCTTCGTAGGGCACCTCTGCGCCCACCAAACCTACCAGGCCCTCTAGCAGAAGGCAATGCATTAGCAGACGCTGCCACTCAGCTAATATGTCCCAATCTTTGCAACCCTTTTACCTTAGCTACCCAAGCCCATGCACAACATCACCTAAATGCAAACACTCTCTGACTAAAATACAATATTACTAGAGAACAAGCAAGGGAAATTGTTAAAACCTGCAAAAATTGTGTGACCCAATTGCCAGTCCTTCACCTAGGAGTCAACCCAAGAGGGCTTATCCCAAACGAAATCTGGCAAATGGACATTACCCACTTTGCCAATTTTGGGCAACTCAAGTATATTCATGTTTGTTTTGACACATACAGCGGATTCATTCTAGCTAGTTTACAATCAGGAGAAGCCTCAAAACATGTTATTTCTCATGTACTACATTGTTTCACTATTTTAGGCCAACCTAAGCTCATTAAAATAGATAATGGGCCTGGATACACGGGAAAAATTTTTCAAACCTTTTGTCAAAAATTACAAATCATACATAATACGGGAATACCGTACAACCCCCAAGGCCAAGGAATAGTAGAACGGGCACATTGTACTCTAAAAAACGCCTTGTGCCATCTAGCCAATAGCACTCTCAATCTCACAAAACAATGCCCCCAAGATCTTTTACATCATGCTCTCTTTGTCCTCAACTTCCTAACACTGGATCAAGAAGGGCACTCTGCAGCCGATAGGCACTGGCATCCTAAAACACAAGTGCAACAAGCCACTGTTATGTGGCACGACCCTGCAACATCAAAATGGAATGGGCCCGACCCTGTTATCATCTGGGGGCGAGGCTCTGTTTGCATATACGACAAAGAAAAAGAAGGCCCTCGCTGGCTTCCAGAAAGATTAATAAGACACATTAACCCTCCACTGTTAGGAAAAAACCCTCTCCCCTCTAATGATAACCTTTCCAGGGAACAAACTCCTCCCTGAGAAAAGAAATCTTTTTCTTTTCCAGCACGTCGCTAGTGAAAAACCACCAGCCTAGCTGTAACTCGGGCAGGAAAATCTCATCGGATTTCAAGTCCCGCGTAAAGAATTTACACACGACCTACAACTTAAGGAAGCTCAGAGTACAGGTTTGGCCCCATCACTAAAGCCACATGATTTATTGCCACTTAAACTATTGGCTCTTGCCAGTTGGTTTTCTGGCATTACTGCCCGCAGCCGGATTAGCAACCATTGCCCCAAAAGATTGGAACCTGCTAGAAAAAACCCTTCTTGCCGTAA
This sequence comes from Dasypus novemcinctus, assembly GCF_030445035.2. NCBI lineage: Eukaryota > Metazoa > Chordata > Mammalia > Cingulata > Dasypodidae > Dasypus > Dasypus novemcinctus. The sequence continues at coordinate 38,973,273 of NC_080683.1, read as the reverse complement.
CGTATTTGTGCATTGTGGGGTGCTTCATTCTGCTAATTTGCCTCACCTGAGCACCTATAGCCCCTGGTGACATGGCCCCATTAAACCTACTGCCATATAAGGCTGTCACCTTACACTTTCTCCTACAGAATGTACTCAATAACCTAAGCACCACTTCCCTCACTCTCAACCCTCACCAGCCCTGGAAGTGGTCCCTAATACGATGGGAAGATTCAGCAACTGTAACCTCCACCGTCACTGCAGGATCCCCCTCCTTTACTGTTAATGCCACTGATCTGTTTCTCCCCGGCACCTTTCCCTCCCCCAATAGCAACACAAATAATCCTAGAAAAGGAGGCCGAGCTGGTGTCCGCCTGAACAACAACCAAGGCCGATACTGTATGTGCCCAGCCTCAAACCCCGGAAAGGCCTATTGCAATGCTCCAAACGAATATTATTGTGCATATTGGGGGTGTGAAACATTAGCCATTGGCTGGGCAGTTAACCCTCCAGACAAATATTTACGACTAGCATGAACCCCTCCTGCATGCCGTCCTTCCTCTACTAATTGGCTTGGTCAAACCAGCTCAACCACCTGCAAAGGATTAAATCTCACCGTACAGCTCCCCAATGACCTATCTTGGAAAACTGGTCGAACCTGGGGCTTCAGAGTCTATATATCAGGAACTAACCCTGGGACTCTTATTTTAATAAAAAAGGAAGAGGTATCACAGCCACCATTCCCCATCGGGCCAAATGTAGTGCTTGCTCCCCCTCCTCACCAAACTCCTCCCCAATCCCCAAAAATCGTAATTACCCCTCCTCACACATCTACCAATCAAACTATTTCAACTCATTTTTCCTCTGCTACCAGTCTCACATTGTCACCCTCAAAACCTTCCATGAAACTCAAACCAATCTATAACCCGCTTTGGTCAGTGCTCCAAGCCGCCTTTCTCTCCCTAAACTCCTCCCAGCCTAACTTTACCCGTAGTTGTTGGTTATGTTTTTCTGCCAACCCCCCTTTTTATGGCGCTGTAGCCCTTAATACCTCATTTAATATTTCAAATGAGAATTACCCTCCCCAATGTTCTTGGAATATAACAAAAATCGGCCTCACCATGCAATCCATTATTCACTCTGGACATTGTGTTGGTAGTGTCCTCTCCTCCTTTAACAAAGTCTGTGCACAGTCATCCTCTCCATCAACAGGTAAATTCTACATTCCCCCTACAGGGGCGAAATGGCTATGCTCTTCCACAGGACTTACTTCTTGTGTATCGGTGAAAGTCCTTAATGAAACAAATGAGGCGTGCCTCTTAGTAGCTGTGCTGCCCCGTGTTGGCTTCCATAGAGGAGAAGACCTTTATCAATACTAGGACTCGCAGCCTCCAACTATGTATAGGGAAAAAAGAGAATTTGTTATGGCTGTCACTATTGCCTGCCTTTTAGGTATTGCTGGCCTAGGTACCGGAACCGCCGCTGTCGTTCTCCATACACAAGGTTTTTCCCACTTGAGGGCTGCCATAGATGAAGATTTAGCACGCATTGAAAACTCCATCACCCATCTCGAGAAATCCCTTACATCCTTATCAGAAGTTGTCCTCCAGAACAGGAGAGGTTTGGATCTACTTTTCCTTAAACAAGGAGGGCTTTGTGCCGCACAAGGTGAAGAATGTTGCTTTTACGCTGACCATTCTGGCTTAGTCAAAGACTCCATGTCCAAACTTAGGGAAGGAATAGCAAACTGCAAACGCGAGCGGGAAGCCCAAGGAAGTGCCTCCTGGGGATTTAACGGAATCCTTCCTTATATCCTCCCCATAATAGGCCCCCTAATAACCATACTCCTTATAATATCCTTTGCACCATGGGCCATAAAAAGAATTATACAACTAGTAAAAGACCAAATTGATTCCGCTCTCAGCAAGCCTATCCCGGTGCACTAGTGTATTTTAAACTTCTTACATTGTGTTTTTATCACTGTAAGATCTGTTATCTTTTTATACATGTTTATAATTTCTTCTACATGTTTTCTCAATGTCTTCTTGTTATCCTTTTTCTCTTCCTTCATTTTATTGAGTTGATTATTAAAATTTTTTGGATATCCTTGATTAGTTGTTCCATTGTGTGTCTCTCCTCCTGTTTTTTAGTTTATTAGACTAGACCACGACTTCCTATTTCTTAGTATTCTTGTAATTTTTCACTGGTGTCCAGGCATCTGTTTATCTTTATGGACTGATTCAGTTGTTTAGTTTCTCTTTCTAGCCTAGGATTTTATTTTTCCTTTTTTTTTGTTAGGAGCTCTCATTATAACTTGGTTCCAATTATTCTATATCCTGCAGTTGCCCATGTTCAATGGAAAAAATCTAGAGCCAAACAAAGGAAAGAAAAATGAAGAGACAAAAGAAAAAGTAAAGAAAAATTAAAAGAGGAAGAACAAAGAAGAGAAGGAAATGATATAAATAATAGGAAAAATACTAAACAGGAATAAAAATGTCAAAAGGTGAAAAAAGGATAAAATAAAATAAAAGGCAGATAAGTGAGAAGAGAGGAAAGAAATAAAAAAATAATGAAAGACAGGAAGGAATAAAAGAAGAGGGGAAAATGACAGAAATATAAAGATGAAAGAAAATATAAAAAGAGGAAGGAAAGAGAAAGAAGGAAAGAAGTGTGAAAAAAGTGTTTATCTTAATAAATAAAAGATAAATAAGGAGGAAAAAAGGGGAAAAATGGGAAATAAAATACAAGAGAAGCAGAAAGAAAAGAAAGAAAAGAAGAAAAACAGAAGAAGGGATGAAAATGAGGAAGAGGAGACTAAACAAACAAATAAAACAAAACAATACAGAACAGGGAAACAGATGTGGCTCAACTGCTAGAGCATCTGCCTACCATACAGGAGGTTCAGGGTTCAAACCCAGGGCCTCCTGGCCTGTGTGGTGAGCTGGCCAATACACAGTGCTGCCACATGCAAGAAGTGGCATGCCATGCAGGAGTGCCCACAATGTAGGGGAGCCCCTTGCACAAGGAGTATGCCCTGCAAGGAAAGCCACCCCATGTGAAAAAAAGCACAGCCTGACTAGGAATGGCACTGCACATGTGGAGGGATGACATAGCAAGATCATTCAACAAAAAAAGACACAGATTCCCAGCACTGCTGCAAATGCAAGTGGACTCAGAAGAACACACAATGAATGAACATAGAGAGCAGACAATGGGGGGGTGGGGAGAGAAATAAATAAAACAAATATATTTTTTAAAAAAACAATACAGAACAAAATAAAAGAAAAAAAATATTGGGTCTCCCTCTCATACTGGGTATTCTCCTCCTTTCAGCCTGCCTTTTTTGGATAACCAATCACATCACAAAAAATAAAAAGAGTAAAGCAAAACAAGCCTCCCTCTCAGGCCACCAACTACTCAGTGGACTACTCCTCTCCAATTGCTTTTACCTGCCAATCAATCTCCTCACAGTCAACCTCTCTGCCAGTACTTGGATACAGAAAAAAAGTTAAAAAAAATATATAAATAAAAAGAATTTGGAAAACAAAAATGGGGGTGTGGAACACCCCAGCTAAGTTCCTTCAGCTCTCCCTGCAGCTAGCCTACCTTACACATTCTGGGCTTAGGCCTACCTGTGGGATTGCTCCTCAGAAGCTCTAGTCCCCCCAGAGGTGGCTGTATTTCTCCCCTTCTCTCAGGGCCACCTGGATGGTTTTTCTCTTGCTCTGGGCTGCCTAGAACATGCGCTTCTCTGAGCCAGCTAAGAAGTTCCCCTTTTCCCTGGTGTCCAGCTGAGACTACTCTATCAACAGCCCTTTCTTGCTGCTCTTGGGACACCCCAGCTTCCTTTATGCCTGTGAAGCTGACCTACTTTCCCACAACTTCTAGAGGAAGAATGCAGCCTGACATTCCCTTCTACACCATCATCTTTTGTTTCTCTTTTAGCCCTGTTACTTACCCTTACTAATAATCTTCCTTTCTACACTTTCCTCCAAACCTCTCTCTCCTGCCTTTTCCTTTCAACCTGCAGAACTCCATTTAATATTTCTTCAAGGTAGGACTTTTTTTGATAAATTCTGTCAATTTCTGCTTATCTGTGACTATTTTGATCTCTCCCTCACTTTTAAAAAGGAAAATTTGCTGGATACAGACTTAAGATTTTTCTTTCAGCACCTTAACTCTGTCACACCACTGCCTTCTCACATGCATGCTTTCTGGACTACCTAGACTTGTACATCTATGTCCTTCATAAGCATTGGGAAATTTTTTGGCCATTATTTCCTCAACCACTCCTTCTGCCTCCTTTAACTTCTCTTCTCCCTCTGAGACACTAATAATATGTATGTTGGTGAGTTTCATGCTATCATTCGGTTCCCTGATTCTCTGCTGATTTTTTTTTTCCATTTTTTTATCTGTTCTATCTGGAAAATTTTGGATGTCCTGTTTTCTAATTTGATAATTTTTCCCTGTACCTGTTCAAATCCACTGTCATGTGATCTAATGTATTTTTAATTTCTTCCACTTGACCTTTCATTACCATAAGAACTATTATCTTTTTTTTATGTATGTTTATCATTTTTTCTGTATGTTCACCCAGTGTCTTCTTAATATTCTTTTTATCTTTGCTCATCGCACAGAATTGATTCAGGAAATTTGTTAGGGCATCTTTGATTAGTTGTTCTGTTCTCCTCCTGTTTTTATGTTATTCATTTCAAAGGGCCATATCTTCCTGTTTTTTAGTATGGCTTGTAATTTTTTGCTGGTGTGTAGGCATCTGTAGCAGTTTGATATTATTGATGAATTCCAAAAAGAAATATTGAATTATATTTGTAAACTGGTCTTTTCTTCTGGGAATATTAGAGTGCATTGAATTCAGAAGTTTTACTTTTACTTGATTAAATAAGGATTCAGGCTTATATTGGGCCATGTCACTAGGTGTTGAGTCCCTGCTCCTATCTGTGGGGACTCACAGATTAAGGACAGAGTTGGAGTTTTGATGCTGAAGTCTTGAGCTGGATCCCTGGGAAGTAAGCACACAGAAGAGCTTTGATGTGAGGAAAGAGAGAAGGCCCTGGGAAGAGAAACAAGCCATTCACCTAATAGTCTACAGCTGGCCTTGTGGAGCAAGGTAAAGCCTAGAGAGCCTCATAGTCTACAGCTGACCTTGTGGGGAAAACAGAAGAGCTGATCCCAGGGAGAAATGAACCCCAGGAGAGAGGAACCCAGGAAGCCTGAACCCTGGCAGATGTCAATAGTCATCTTGCTTCAATACGTGGCAAAAGACTTTAGTATTGGAAGCAACTTATGCTTTATGACCTGGTAACTCTGGGTTTCTACCCCAAATAAATACCCTTTACAAAAACCAAATGATTTCTGGTATTTTGCATGAGCACCCCTTTGTCTGCCTAAAACAGCATCTGTTTATCTTGATGCGTCTATTCTTTCAGCCAGTTTCTCTCTTGTCTAGGGTTTTATTTTTGCTTGGCTTAGGTTAAGTCTCTTCTTTCATACTTGGTTTCATTCAATCTAAATCTTAGAAATGACCATGTCTAACTGCCTTCCCACAACTTCTGGAAGACTGTAACCAACCATTCCATACTCCACCATCTTTGATCTTCCTTTATTTATACTTTATTTCATTGTATCTATCTTGTTTTTGTTTGCTTTTCCTTAGTCCTAGTAAGAGTATCTTTGACTAAAGATATTGTCTTTATACCTGAACTGTGCCCATTTTGGAGTTTCAGTATAAATTTCGTGATGCTTTCCATGTCCCTCAAACTTGGTGAAAGCAAACTCCAAACTGTTTCCATTGGATTTGGCCAGATTTAAATCTCTTCTCCTTTTAGTTATTTTTCTACCCATAGATTCCACTAGAGTCCTTTGGACATTTACCCATGCATGTTCAATTCATACAATAGCGTGGGCATTTCTCCTCCTCTGGAATTTCCTTATTTCCAGGATTCTATATGCCATAACAATACTGATCAATCAGTAAGTCCAAAGCTCAGTCCTCCAACTCACAGGCAATATGGCTACTATCCAGTGAGTAGCAACCAGCCTATGATACATGGACTGGCTGGGACCTTCATGTGAAAAGCCAGATATCACACTTATTTTAATATTCTCATTTCTTTTAACTTCAGCCCACTATGGATGATTTTCACTGTCTTCAAACTGTTGAGTGTGTATATGGTTTTAACTTTATCCAGAGTTTATTATTGTAATTTGCATATTGGCTGGTCAAATACAAGTTACTGTATTTTAAATAGAACCAGAATCACCTAGTTTACAATTTTTTTATAAAATCATTCTCCATTTATTTTAGGGCCTATTTTTTTATTAGGGAAGTTATAGTTTTACAGAAAAATCATGCAGAAAATGATGCAGAGCTCCCATAATATTCCCTCCATTCTTAACATCTTTCCTTAGTATGGTGCATTTGTTACAATTGATAAAGGAATGTAATAATTTTACTATTAACTAGAATCCATTGTTTGCATTGGGTTCCTTATTTGTGTTGTGCATTCCTATGTTCTGTTTTGTTTTTTTTCATTTTAATTCTGTTACATATATACATTTTCCCTTTTCAATAGCATTCAAACATATAATTCAGTGATGTTAATTATGTTCACAATGTTGTGCCTCCACCACCACCATAATTATCAAAACTTTTCCATCACGCCAAATAGAAACTCTGTACAATTACTTACTTTAGAAAGACTTGCAAATTTTTAGGAAGATAGCAGAATGCCAATGGGTTGCTCTTTCCCTTTGAAAACAAGAAAAACTATTTGTAGTGTCTCCATTTTCTTGCTTAAAATTGTTTCTCTTCTACAGCTTTCGCTGAAAATTTTATCAAAGCTATATTCTAGCTGTAATGCAGATTCCAGTAAAAAAACTCTAGTGCTTTAACACTTGCTGTTCATTTATTCAACAAATATCTGTTGAGAACTTATTTTGTTCTAGGAATTATTATCAATACTAAGACTACAATAGTGAACCTAAAAGGGAAAATCTTAGTCCTCAAGCGTGTATAACTGAGGAGTCAGACAATAAACTATTCATATATATGGTATATTTGATATCATTAGTAGTAAGGAGAAAAATTAAATTGGGAAGGGAGTTAAAAGAAATATTGGATGAGAGAATCCAATTTAGTTCATGAATCCTTGACCTAACCAGTCTGTTACTATATGGAGACGGTGGCCACGGTATTTGCTGAGGGCAGGGAGAGGGAAGAAGAAATGTGATGTGGAAGTATTTTGGGGGCTTGGAGTTGTCCTAAATGATATTGCAAGGACAGATGCAGGACATTATATATCCTGCCATAACCCACTGAATGTAATGGGGGAGAGTGAACTACAATGTAGACTATAATCCATGTAGTGCAGCAGTGCTCCAAAATGTATTCACCAAATGCAACGAATGTGCCACAATGATGAAAGAGGTTGTTGATGTGGGAGGAGTGGGAGGTTGGGTGTGGGGTTGTGGGAAACTCTTATATTTTTTGATGTAACATTTTTTGTAATCTATGTATCTTTTAAGAACAATATAAAACAAACAAAACAAACAAACAAAAAACCCCAAAGGGACATTACACCTATATAGTCATCTACTTTACAGTAATTAGCATCCCCTCTCATTGCTCACCAAGTATTTCAAAGGTTTGTCAGCTTACAGCCTCAGTTGTGTATCTGCTCTGGTCTTTCAGGAAGCCCTTCAATCTATTCATTCTGTTATCTCTCTCATCATAACTAATGCTGCTGAAACATTTATGATACTTACTACATTGGTTACAGATGCCACTAATCATCTCCCAATGCTCCAAAAGGGGTACTGCCTCTTCATTTCCTAGTAGACAATTCTTAATTACATTTCATAAAAGTAACTGCTCCATGTTGCTTTCATAGCTGGTTAGTGGGTCAGGAATCATGGGATTTATTCCAGGTTTTCCTATACTTTAGAATTCCAGTCCTTCTGAACTCATGATCATCAGGTAAGGGTTGAGATTTGATCCCTACCCTAAGTCAAGGACACCTCATTTCCTGCCACGAAATAATGGAAAGAGAGCTGTAAATATTTACTTCAATAGGAAGAAAAAATGCTTACCTGATCAGCTCCCATTCAAGCTCAGGTAATACATCCTAATGAAACCTTTCCCAAAGTCATTAAAATATAGCCTAATCCATGACCATTCTATTTTACTTTTCCTAAAACCTGGATTAAACGACTGCTCCCAAAATGGTAGGTAACTTTTGTGGCATTAGATATCAGTATTGCCCCTACAGGTCAGGGATAGATTCTCCTTAATTGGCATTCTAAGTCTACACTCCTATCTCTGGAAATAGGAGATGTTTCTTTAGCTTCTTTGACTTTGGTCCATTCAATATTAAGAACAGAGAAAATAGGTGAATTCTCCTGATGTTGTAGTTCAGAGCCAATGCATCAGCTATTTGAGCTGAAATAGAATGAAATGTTATGATAAAGTTAAGACAGGTGTACTTTTCAGAACTCCAATATGTAGGTCAAAGAAATCATGGTTTGTATATAACAGTAAAGTAGAAGTCAGGATGGTGTTTTTCCTATGTGTGTGTATATGTAAATGTGTATCTTCTATTCAAATGTGTCCTGAGGCCCACTTGTCCATTCTACCTCCTCCCAACTCCAACCTGCTTTCCCTCTATTATTCCTGAATAAAATTTTAGCTGGAGCAAATAGGATTTACCGTTTTTGGTTAAGATAGTACATTTTGAGAAATCATTGCTTTAGTTCGGCTTTAGATCTCTTTCTGTTACCAATTTTTAAATGAGGTTCAATTATTTCCTAATTCTGCAAATATTAGAGATTCAGTTATTTCCTAATTTTGCAAATATTAGAGATTCAGCTTCTTTTAATGGCTTCTTTTAATGTCCTTTACTGCAACATTTAGAAATATCTTGGCTTTTGGGAAGCAAATTATTTTTCATTTTTTAAAAGTAGCTACTGTATAGTTACTTTCTGTATCCCATTATTAATTATAACAGAGGTGGTTTAAAATATATTTTGCTCTTCCTTTGTATGGTGCCATGTGTTAAATTCTAAGGAGATTCCAAGAGTGTTTTGCTCTCTTTTCCTGGTGTAGAACTAAGAATGAGTTAGAATCTAGAGGAAACAGAGCCCTTTCCTAGGAAGAAGAATGTTATCAAAGTTTAAGAAAGTTATTGTGCAACTCTGTCTACATGTATTTATTACAAGGTTTATATTTATCTCTGTTTTTACACATGTAATTTCTCTGCTCCCTTATTACTGTGTTGCTGGTAGAGTCAGAAGGCAATAAGCTTCACCGGTGTCTATCTGCTCAGATTTCCCTCTCTACAACAGTATCTTAATGGATTGTTTGAAAAATATACCCTTTTTTCCTGTTATCAAATCCATGATTGGGGCCTACTGGAATAGGAAAGTATTAAAAGGTCCCAGCTCCAGAAGATGGATGAATCATGGTTCGTCTAAGCCAACAAAGGAAATCCTATTTCTCTATACCAGACTATGTTATGCTTATGATCCAAATTCAACCAATGGAATGTAAAGTCTGCTGAGTGGGAGGAAGATGAACCTGGGAAAATATTTCTCCCTAACAAAAAGAAGCACAGATAGAGAAGGTTCTTTTTGCACCCATTGAGTTTCTTCCTGTTTGGGGAACTCCTCTATATGGATGTGATTCTTGCACTGAAGCTGCCATTGATGAAAATATGACCAAAACATTGAAGAAAGAGGGGAAGACCTTTGATCTTCAATGATATAGTTATGCCACTGATCTGTCTCTGGAGCTTAATTTTTCAAGAATTGTAATGTGAAACAAAATTGCTTTCTGGCTTAAGACATAACTTGTACATTATTTTAGAGAAGAAGACATCCTGACTGAAACACAGATCAAAAGAAAGAACACAGCTCAAACACTAAAATTATATGAAACTGCCATTTGCACAATGCATGTCTGCCTCCATTTACTTGGCACTAGTGGGTTTGTTTTTTTCATATCACTGAAGCAGAGAGATTTTTATTTAGGTGTGGGTTTAGGAAAAATAGCCAAGGCATACTGGGTTCAGTTCCGGGAAATAATAGCTATCCTGGTTAAAAACCATGTGCCTGCATTCCATACAGCTCTGATGGAGTTTTGCATTAAATTTATGAAGCCTGTGGTTGAAAATTGTTCTTTTTTTAATATATACTTTTTGTCTATCCATGTATCTATTGATTTATCTAATCTATCCATCTCTCCTTTGGAAAACTCAGTGAGATTGAGTTAGAGTTGGTTGTGTGATTTGGAATATTCCTGGGTCTCCTGAATAAATACCATCCTAGGATCTATAACTGTTTACTAACTATTGTGATGCACCAGCAATATAAATATAAAATATGAAGTTCTATAAGCCAAACTAAAAATATCCTAAAGGTTTACAGCCCAAACACACAAATCTTCTATTTAAATATTTAAATCATCATGATTTTGCCAAGTACGGTCCCAGTACATTTCAAAGCATGAACTTTTCACTTCTGTCCTCATCCTTACCTATCTGAAATTTTAAGATAATTATGGAATACTGCTGGAAGTTTGTCAGGGCTATTAAAGTTTGATAAGACTATTGAATTGGAACTCCTCATGCACAATGAATGACATTTGGGCAGAATGATAGTGATGAAAGCTGGAATGTCATCCCATCAAGAGTTCCCTTGACTATTATGGAATCTGCTAAAGTGAGAAAGAGATTTGGACAAAGAAAGGTAAGGTGGCAATAACTAAGAGAGCAAATTCATTCATCTAAGGTGAAGTTCCTAGACTTTTGAATAAAGAATATGCATGTACATTAAATGACACAATTTATTCTGTAAATACATTCATAATAAGGATAGACCTTTGAATACATTTTTCCATGTAACAAGTCCCGGAAGTATTTTCATATGATTTTATTCCAAAAAAGCTGGTTAAAAGTATGATGCATTTGTTTATCATCAACACAAATTACTTTAGTATTATCATCAACATCACTCCATATCATACCAATATTTATAACCAAAGTTAAAGGATTCTATGGACCATGATGTATTAATTTAGTTTCCTACTACCAGAGGTGATTTCTTCTCAAGTTCTGGCTTTTCATTACAATTGGACTTTTCAAACTTTGTTCCGCATGTGAATTACCTCTTTGGTCAATATATCGTAAGAATAGCACAAGCACTAGTAATGCTCGTGAATGCCTTAAGAAAATCATCAGGTATTATTCCTGAGCTAGATTTATGATTAACTTGAGAAATAAGTTGTTTTTTTAACTGGTAGTCTTTACGTTCTTAGGTTAATATAACCTTTCTGTGATGACTCAAAACCCCCAACTAGGAAAAATCTTATACTACTCTGGCTGGAACTTTTCCTGAAATTATGTGTTGAGACAATGATAGTTCAGTCTTTACTTGCCTGTGGAACTGGAGAAAAGGCCCATGAGAGAAAACACTTTCTTGTTTCTTGTGAAAGAAACCCACTCTTGTTCTTCTGAACAGCCAGTGCTTTTTGTAAATTTAGGTCTTGACATTAATGAGGTCTGGTCAGTCCTGCATAAATAAGTCCACTAGTATTCCTATATGGAATATGTATCCTAATAAATGTTTGTGCCTGAGAAAAATATTATTTTTTGTATGTTTAAATAAAAATTATTGCAAAGCTTATTGGAAAAGAAAAATAGGTTTTAAAATAATCTGCAACTGTACAGTCTTTGAGTCAAATTTGACTTATATAGATATGTTCAGTGTTATTAAGAGTAAGCATAGTAACTTCTCCTTTGCAAAGTAGTGCACATCTAAGGGAGAAATTTGAAAGGAAGTAGATCTGTATTCAAATCCCAGCACCATCTTGAATCTGATCCTGAGCAGAATAAAAGCTTATAGAATAAAACTTTAAAGTGAAAATGATTTAGTTGTGAGCAATTTGTTTTTAAAGGCATTGAGTAAAGTTAAGAAATATTATTTGTTCTCATCATTTAAAAATAATGATGTTTTATCTTCTCATTAAAAAATAGTGGTCTTTGATTTATTAAGCAAAGCAATTGTTTATCTCTTATAATTCCAGGATGTACTAAAAGATGAGTTTCAGTACATAGAGGGACTTATTTTTGTTTGTCTGGGTTTTTGCCAATGAATATATCATTATTAATCAATAATGTAATTTTAAAAAGCCAAGGCTAAATATCATAGTTTTCTTGATATAAATCCATTATGTTCTAACTTAGAGTGTTGGAGAATTTTAAATGGAGGTAGAATTCAAATACCATCTCTCTCTAACTTGATTTGACTGGGAAAGGAATTAAATTGGCCCTGAGTAATGCTAATCATCTGGTATCATTGACCTTTCCACATATCCTGCTTGAAGGAAAGGGGATGAAAAATTTGAACAGGTAATGGAAACTGGCATACTATGACATTTAGTGTCTAAATGAAGCACTATATCTAAAAGTTTGATTTTAATTAAAATAAAATAAATCACTATACTTTCTCTTGTTTCCAAATAAATATGAATGTTTTATGTTTAACATACTTCCAACTAGATTTGGTGATGAGTCTTGCTTTGTAAATTATATTATATAAATATTAAATTATATTCATTGGCCTTCTGCCACCCCTACTCTCACCACTGTCTTCCCATTACTCACATGCCCAAAATTTGTTTCTGTGTCAATGAGTGCATCCCTTACTTGTTGTGGGCACACAGGCATGACCAGAAGAACCTCAATCAAATGAAGAACAAGATAATGGATTGGAGAATTAAACTTGATGTGAAATAAACTCTAAAATAAAAATGCCTATTTTAGTACATGAACCTGCTTTAAATACAGCCTAGAAGGGATTCAACTCTACAAACCCAATATTATGGTTATCTGTTTTGCGTGTGTGTGTTGTTGTTTTTTTGTCTATTTAGTAGCTGTCCTTTTCCCCTCTTCTCTAAATTGAACTACTTTCTTGTTGATAACTCATATTGGCAAGCTTCATGTCATTAAATTCTCCTCTCCTCCACCCAGCACTCATAAACATGCTGACCTTCCAGAGCAGTTGGTGTACAGGCCAGTGCCACCCATGGAACTTTATGGCTGAACTTCTCAGAAAGGTGGTCTTATTATACTGAGGTTACTAAACATGAAAATGTGAGTTTGGGTTTGGGAGTGGCTGTCTTATCTTCCATAGAGAAAGCAAGGCTAAGAGGTATCTACCAAGTCCTAGTATTACAAATTATCATATTATAAATATAATTCGAACTCCTGAGTACTTTCACTAAAGAATCTCTACTTCATCAATGATTTTTGCATCAATCTTTTAGTTGTACAATAGTTTAGAGGACTTGAGTCAGGGTAGCACAAAGACAAATATAAGGAGTGGGAAAAGAGAGAAACTTGGAGTCAGGTACAAATGTTAAAGAATGTTTCCTTCTTTATTTCATCTGTCTCTTGCAATGCTTTATAGCAGTTTACTCTTTTCTTTGCCTTTTGGTCATGAGATTCTGATTATCTTCTTTTCTTTTCCAGCTTTTATGTCAACATTCGCCCTTCTTACTTTAAACTCTCCCTCCACTATCATTTCTGTCCTACAATTTGAAGTTTTAGGAAATAATTTTAAAAATTGTATAATCTAAAATAAAAGCACTTTGTACAGGCTGAAACCTTTATTTGCTTCATATATATATATATATATATATATCTTCAAAATTGTCCTTAACATTTTATTTGTAGATTCTGTAAAATAAATGATTAGTTAATAAACTATACATGTGCTTAAGTGAAAATAATTTATGTTTGTATCCCATAATTCAATCACTACATTTTATTTCTAAAATACATCATAGCCATGTTTTCTGCTTCTAATCCATTTGTGAAAACATAGAATAAATATTTCATAGATGTTTGGCGCAGCAAGGGCAAGTTAATACTTTTATTTGTTTTGTAATTCTTAATAATAATGAGGACAGCTCTAAAAATAGAAAAGAAAAATAAAAAACAAAACAGTATCAATATGGACATCACCTATGTTAATAGAATTGTGGTACTACCACAAAGAAGTTTGGAAGAGGGGAGAATTCTCTTAATAAATAATTAACACCCAAGTTCAGTTCAAATGGTAATGGGAAAGACATAGTTGGAAACTTTAATGGTCAATATCAGAACCCTATAAGAATATAATCACAAAATATTTACAAAAAATTAAAGATGTGTAGTCCCTTTGACACAACATACTGACACTGACTCAGAGCAGAAGCAAACTTAGCCAAAAATGTTTGTATTAACATAAAAGATGAAAGAACATATGGAAATAAACAAGGCATAGTTAGCAAAAAACACAGAAAACGGGAATTAGGGGGAATATTACATGTACAGTAGTGATCAAAGGCATAGAGTGTAGAGCAATGGTCTACAACAGTCCTCAAGTTCAAAACCAAATTCCCCCTTATTTTTAGATATGGGACTTTAGAGGAATTACTTTAACATGGTCCCCACCTACTATTTTAGGTAAGAACTTACCCCAAACCTAGTTATGTAAGGCAACATTTTTATTATGTTCACACATTCTTTGGGTGAAAAACTTAGATAAGAAATTGTTAAGATGGCTTGTCTCTGTTCTAAGATGCTTTTAGTTTCAGCTGGAAAGACTAGAAGTCAGGGAGTGACCCAAGATTGGAGGTTGAAATTATCTGAATGTTTACTTACTCATGTCTGACACCTGTGCTGGAATCAGCTGAGACGTCTATGATTAGAGCATCTGTAAATGGCCTCTCCTTGTGGACTCAGCCTCTACAGCATGGCAAGTGGGCTCCAAAGGGAGCATCCTGAAAGGAGGTCTTATGGAAAATTACTATTTCAAGGCAACAGAACAGGAGCTGCATGGATTTTTTGGGTCTAGTCTCAGGAGCCGTGTAATGCCATTATTGATGCATTCTGTTGGTTATAAGTGAATCACAAGGCAGCCCAGATTCCTTTAGGGGAGCAGTGTCAAAGTATTTAGATTCATACATTTGTATCTGCAGTTTAACTGGAATAGGTTTTTATACGTGGAACTAGTTAGGTATTGAGATCCACTACTCCATAAAAATATTTAATTGATCCAGCATTATATACCTAAAAGATCAATATTTATCTCACTAAACTTCAGTATCCCCTTTTCCATAAATCACATATCTATGTGTATGTAGTTTTGCTTTTAGACTTCTATTATATCCATTGGACATTTTGTCTAATCTTATACTAAAACTACACTGTAACCTTGAAATAAGCCTTTGAAAAATGAAAATTTAAGTACTTCAACTTGTTTTTCCTTCCTAAATATTGTTTTGATTGGTACTATTTGTAATTTCCGTATACATTTTATACCAAGCTTATCAGTAACTACAAACATTGCTCATAATTTGAGCAATATTTGAGCAATACTAAACTGGTTAAATAGTTTAGAGAGAACTGTTACATTTACAATATTGTGTTTTTCAATTTCCAATGATAATAGTAACTCCTCCATTTATTTATATGTTCTTTAGTTTCTCTCAAAAGAAATTATTTTCTGTGTAGAGGTTTTGCACATATATCATCAGATATTTTTCCTTATGTAGTTTAGGTTCTTTCTATGCTATTTTAAGGAGTAAATCAAAAATATATCTGATAATCTATTGTTGCTGTTAAAATAAATACAATTTGTGTTGATACATTTTCTCTTTAGTGGTTTTTCTAAATTTGCTAATGACTTCTCATTTTTATACAAAAATTCATTTGGATATTCCACACACAAGCATATAGTTAGGAACTGACTGTTGTATTTCTTATTTTCCAGTTTTACTTTATTGTTATTATCATAATTATTTTCATGATATGATGATGAGTAGTAATATTTTTGCTTTAATATACTGGCTAGGTCCTTCAGTATAGTGTTGAATATAAGAGCTTTCTCCTTAGCCTCAGAAGTAATGCTTTCAGTATTTCAGCATTAAGTAAAAAGTTTTGCTTTATTTTTTAATAGATACCCAGAATATATTTTAATTCCAATCGAGATGAATAAGGCGAAGTCAAGACGAAATCCTGCCACTTCTACAGTAGAAAGGTTCAACATATTTAAATTGCCACGATGCAACTGGTTATTCTCATTGAGGGATGGTGCCATATTAGGATCTCAATGTTGGTCTTTTTGTCATAACTTGGCAGTGGAAAAATGAACCTTATTGAATGATAGCCCATGCTGTTGGACCAATGGAAAGTCTCAATCCCTGGCCTCTTAAATCTCTTTTCATGTGTCTCTTATATCAGCAGTGGGTCAGAAATGACAGAGACTGGTTGGCATCAAGAAGCCAAGTTACTCTGTCTTTTAGTGTCTTTTTACTATAACTTTTTGGTTAACATGCCACAGAAAGATCTTTACATTTCCTATGCTTACTTCCATAAGTCCATCTACATTCTTCTCTTTTGTATACAAAATTTCTTCTTCAAGTTCCTAACTACCAATAAAGTCATTTGCTACCACCATTAACTCAAAATATCTTCTAAATTCAGTCTACTTCTTTTCATCACACGAAGTAGATAAATAGATATATTGTCTGAAACTGTTCCCATTGGGATAATTTTTCTCACATCTGTTTCTTGGACACTCCTGTTGATCAGCAATCCATTTTTCGTTTGCACTATATAATGAGCCAAAACATCTATCAACCTAGTTTCTCTTTTTTCTCCTCCAGCAGCTGACAGTTAGTAATACACTTACCCAATGTTGCCATAGATGTAAGCTGAGGGAATGGCACTAGTGTAACAATCATGGAAAACATGTGGGTCTGGGTCATCTATTCATGCAGTTTGCTTGTGTCCCTTGGCTTAGTTCATGTTGGATTATGAATGTACCATTTCCATCCTATAATGTATTTCTACTTGGTCTGCCGGAGATTACGATTTATTTGTTCTGATAAAAGCCAGTGCATATCAAGCATGTCTGGCTACATGACCAGATCTTGCCTGAGGTCCTATGATCAACTTTTTCTACCAGGACTTAGTATTAATATATATATACAAGGGTATATTTCTTTGCTTCAGGTCACATGGCTTTGCTCATAATCTTAGTGGTTATAAGCATTGAGATTTTAAATTACTGGATGTAGCTATAAATTCAACACTAGAAATGACTGGAGGAATCATTACCTTATATACCTGTCATGGTGTTGCAGGTTTCTTTTTCTGGGGTTCTAACTTCTCTTTATTCAGTAGATTCTAAGATAGTAAACTGCCTCAGATTCAGAAACCAGACAAAACATCATGACTTTTTTTAGGATTATTTTAAAAATTTATTCCCCTCCCACTCCCTGTTGTTTGTGTTCACTATCTGCTCACTGTTCATTGTTGTGTGCTTTCTGTCTGCTCCTCTTCTCTTTAGGAAACACCAGGAACTGACTGGGACCTCCCAAGTGGAAGGGAGGCACTCAGTCACTTGAGCCACCTCAACTCCCTGCTTTGTTGTGTGTCTCTTTGTCTTTCCTTTTGGGTCTCTTTGTTATGTTGTCTTGTTGCATCAGCTTGCTGTACCTGCCCATCACAGGAATTTGAACTCTTGTTTGTCTTCTCCAGAAGGCACTGAGAACAAAATCCAGGACCTCCCATGTGGTTGAGCCACATCTCCTTCTCAAGACATCATGACTTTTTATTAGAATGGTTGCTATCAGCCTATTTGTCATCCATCTTTAACTTATTTCATAGATTGAAAAATATCTCTGGCTTTCATTCATTTTTGTCCCATTTTATATTAAGCATCTTCCTGGCTTTCTGTAGGTTACTTCTTTGGGTACTTTCAGATCTTGCTGCTCATTATGGAAATTTTATACATTTTGTTGCTGAGAGTTAAACATCACCACATGGCCTCAATTATTTCAGCATTCTTCCCATGAATGTATATCTACTTTAGGCTTTGGGGCTAAACTGGTAACAAGATGAATAAGGCAACTGTTTTTACTGAACTTGACTTTCATTGAGGAGAGATACACAAAGAAACAGATAAATGAATGAATGAAAAAAAATCATCACAGGTACACCAGTATTTTCACTAAAAATAAGATAAGTTAGGAATTGACTAATGTGTAAGCATAATTTTGAAGGATTATGGAAAGTATTTCTTAGAAGGTAATATATGAGTATGATTGGAATACAAGAAGCCCTGCAAACATTTGTAACTGTAAGCATTATTTGGTCAGAGGGAACATAAAGCACATACTTGCTAAGGAAAGATTAAATGAGATTTTTGAAACTACATCTTCCTAGAATTTTAGTGTCACCAGTAGTAGAGAGATGAAAAAGAAACCTTCAGATAATTTTAAAAAAATGTCCAGTGGTGTTACAACATAGAGCCAAACACAGGCCTCTAGGCCATAAATTCATATGCTCCATTAAATTAAAGTACCCTAAATAGTCTGAATAAAAATATAAAAAATGTTTCAGATTTTTAGGAAAAGACTGGTATTGTAAATTTTTTATCATTTCAATTTCAAATTATTTATTTGTTTTTATTT
Source organism: Dasypus novemcinctus (assembly GCF_030445035.2). Lineage (NCBI taxonomy): Eukaryota > Metazoa > Chordata > Mammalia > Cingulata > Dasypodidae > Dasypus > Dasypus novemcinctus. Next base: position 38,954,756 of record NC_080683.1, on the reverse strand, counting down.
TTTATTCAAACTATTTCAAATTCAAAAAAAATAAAATAGACAAAAGGCAGCTCAACAAGTTATAGAAGTATTACTCTTAAAAAGTTCTGTCCAGGCACTTTATCTCATCTAATCCCAATAACAAATACAATTGTTCAAGTTATTTATTGATAGTATATAGAAGTTCAAAAGACTTTTGCATATTGATCTTGCATTCTGCATTATTGTTAAACTTACTTATTACTTCTCACAGTTATATTATCAATTCCATCAGATTTTCTACACACATGATCATGCCCTCTGTGAACAGAAATTGTTTTTCTTGTCTGATTGCATTGACTAGGGTCTCTGTGTGATCATTTGGAATGTGTACCCAAGAAAATCTTGTTCTAAAAGTGACCCATTCCTGTGGGTTTGAAACTATTGTGGGTGGGAACTTTTGCTCAGGTTACTTCAGTTAGGGACATTTTATTAGGTAACTTCATTTAAGGTGTGACCCAAGATAGGTCTTAATCTTCTTACTAGAGTCCTTTATAAATGGGATGAATAAAGAGAGAAAGTCACAAAGAAAGCAACCCATGGAAGCCAGAAGCTGAAAGCAATGAAACCTGGAAGAGACAGGAGAGATCAACAAATGTAACCATTTCCCTTGTCATGTGATTGGGGAGTCCAGGATGACTGGCAAATAGTTTTTGGGGAGAAAATATCACCTGATGATGCCTTGATTTGGGCATTTTTCAGAGCCAAAAATCTGTAAGTTTGTAAGATAATAAATACCCGATTGGAAAAGTCAACCAATTTCTGGTATAGTGCATTTCAGCAGTCTAACAGGCTAAAACGCTATAGTACAATATTGACTATAAATGTAGAGGATAAATATCCATGTCTTATTCCTGCTTTTAAGGGGAAAGAATGCCTCATTAGGGGTGATAGCTGTAGGATTTTCTAACCTGCCTTATATCTAGATAAAGAGTTTCCTTCTATTCCTGGTTTGTTGAAATTCTTTTCAGTAACAGGTGTTGGATTTGTTAAATGATTCTGCATCTATTGAGAGAACAATATGAATTTCTTTATTAATTTTAACATGTTGAATTACATAGATTGTTTATGTATGTTAAACAGGCTTCTGTTTCTGGGATATACCATATTTGGCCATAAAGCATTACCTCTTGTTAGATATTCTTTGATTCAATTTATTATAATTTCATTAAGAAATTTTATATCATGTTTATTGAGATTATTTGACTGAATGTAACTATAGTTTTGCTTTTTTCTTCTTCTCCTAATACCTTTAAATGGTTTGGAATAATGCTGGTCAATGAATATGAAATACTCCATCCATGTCAACATTCTGAAAAGTTTGTCTAGATTGTTATTACTTACTTAAATGTTTGGTAGAATTCTCCATGAACTCATCGGAGCATAGTGTTTTCTTTTTAGAAAGGCTTTTACATACATATGCATTTTCTTTAATAAGGATATTAAGGACATTTATTTATTCTTGTGTGAGACTTGCTAATTTGTTTCATTCAAGGTTTTTTTTCCATTTCAATTAAGGTGTCAAAAATGTTGATCTAAATTTGATCATAACCTATTATTACCTGTTTAGTACCTGTAGAATCTGTAGTGATGTCAATTCCCTCTTTCTTGATTTTGGTTATTAGTGTTGTTGCTTTTTTCTCTAATCAGTTTGACTGTGATTTTTATCCCAAATACATAGAATTCTGGTTTATTACTTTTCCCTGTACTTTTTCCTTTTCCATTAATTTCATGCTTAGTTTGAATTTCTCCTTTTTTCTCCTTAGTTTTGGTTTTATTTACTCTCTTTCTCTTATTTTCTTAAAGTAGAAGCTGAGGTCATTGTTTTGAGAACCTGCTTTTTTGAATATAGGTGATTGGAATTGTGAATTAAACACTAAGTTATACTTTAATGGCATTCCACAAAATGATATGTTTTATTTAAAATTATCTTAAAATGCATTCTTATTTCCCTTTTGATTTCTCTTTGACCCATAGGTTATTTAGCAGTATTTTGTTGAAAACCCAAATTTTGGGGAAGTTCCAAAGAATTTTGTGTTTTTGATTTCTCTTTAACCCATAGGTTATTTAGCAGTATTTTGTTGAAAACCCAAATTTTGGGGAAGTTCCAAAGAATTTTGTGTTTTTTATTTCCATCTTAATTTCTGACTTGTCATCAGAGAACACATATTGTATCACTTTCATTATTTGAAATCTATTGAGACATTTTTATGGCTCAAATTATAAACTCTATGAGAAAAAATTCCCAAGAATTTGAAAATATCTATTCATATGTTGTTGGATGAAGAATTTTATGAATATTAGTTGGTATGGCTCTGTGCTCCATCCTCTCAGAACTCACAGATGTTCTCCTTATGAATAACACTAGCAAGTCCCTGCAATTTAGAAATATCTCCAACAAAGCTTTATTCCAAAGTTCACAAGGCAATCTAGGTAGAAACCTAATCTAATATATGTACTCATAGTACCAACAATTACAATCTGCCTTTTCTTGCCAACCACTGGTTCAGCCCCCTCCATGACCTAAAACTGGATGATAAATGGTACTGGATAAATTCAAGTAAAAATATCTTTAAACCTTTCTAGAAGTTATCATATAAAGTATTCTTAACGATCAGAACAGAACATAAATGACAAGGAATTAGATCCATGTTTCCCAATTTAAATGGCATCACCTACCAGTAAGAATTACATGGCTAAAGGTGTTAAACGTACATTCTCCAGACATTATCCAGATGGTTCATGGAGCCACATTACCTACATGAATCCTTAAAACAATTGACAATTATATGAAGGAGATGGCTCCCACACAATAATGTTGGAACAAAATTGTCCTATATGTTCCACTTGTTTATTGTGCTGCTTGTGCTTCTTGTCTTTACTGGTTTAAGTTTACACACATTTGATTTAGTCTGTCATGTTTCATTTATTAATAAAAAGAGTTGCTTAATTCCAGACTTCCCAAAGACAATGATTACTCTGCCTATTTAATAGCATTCTACCATATAATTAATGATACAATAAATTTGAAAGACTATTGAATATGTCATCCTTTTCCAACTCCTGGGCAAATACAAATAATAAATGTACCTGCAATTAATGCCGCTAAAATGAATTTCAGTCATGGATATTCTAATAAATAAATAGTTTTATGTGATGTTAGAATGATATATGCTAGTGATTATTTAGGACAGCATTGCTACAACTATACTTACATAGAGGCCTTTATTCAACATGATCGTATTCTTTGTTCCATCCTCCAACCATACTTCCCATTTATAATTTGCCCATGTTGTTACCCTGTAGTAATAATACAAATAAAATAAAAAATGACTAAAATATTTAAAACCATGAGTTGTTTCATATAATTGACAACATTTTCATGTATAGAAATAATTAAGGACAATATAATACCTTAACCATAACATTAATGTTAACAATACATAATTAAAGCATAAATATACAAGTAAGAGAAGAGGGATAACTGAGGTTGATTACATCTCCTGTGTAGCTCCCGGTCTTGTATGTATTTTTTTTAATTTACTTTAATTTTGTTTGCTTCTTCTGATGTAGGAATAAGATTACTGTATACCTAATAAAGACTAATTCTTCTATGGAAATATTAGACAATCCCAAGTGTGGCTTTCACCAACACCCTCAGTAGAGAATTTCTCCTTACAAAGTATATAAAGAAATAACATGAGTAGCATATATTAAGGATATTAATCACATCAATATGAGCTGAGAAAATTGAGTGGTAAAATTTTAGATGGCATCAAAAATTGTCTCTCACTTTGGCTAATGTAATAAACTCTAAAATCTAAATCCTGATGTCAGAAAAAATTCATTAGCCCAAGTAATTTGGGATAATATTATAGAAGAGCCATAGATTTTGCCAAATTGGGGAAATGGGAGTTTTGAACTATTAGTAACACTTTGAATGGTATCAGTATTAGCAGTAAAGGTAAAGAGAAAAATCTATATCTATGTTTAAAGAAAAGGCAAAAAGAAAAAGGAAAGAAAGAAAAGAAAAACCTTGGAATCATGGAGTATTTGAGACCTATTTATTTATTCAAGCCTATAAAATCATAGGTCATGATTTCAGAGTATCACTCAGTTCCTTCCAATTATAATTCTAGGAGTACTTGCCTCATGATTGTTCAATGTCTGTTGCCCAAACTTTTAAAGGCTTCTATATAGTAGTCATAGCCTTAACAGTCACCACATAATTTGAAGGCAAAAATAGAATAAAATAATTCTGTTTGAAAAGCAAAGGAAAATTGGATCTTTGCAAATACACCTTTATGTGAAAGGAAAAAAAAACTGTGGTACATATCTGAAAAATCCCTGAAAATACCTTTTGCAGCTTTTGCTGGCAAAACACACACACACACACACACAAAGGAGCTATAAATAACAAAATAAATATGCTAAATCTCATCCTTAATAATTTAAAAATCACAACTTATATTTTATACCCAAAGAATTGATCAGAAGAATCATGCTTCAGTGAAAACATTTTTTCAAGCCAATCAATATCAGGACTTTATTTCTGTATGTCAACCAATCAGGAATATATCCATTCCAGTACAACAACTTCTTTAATTAATCAGTTAATCAGTAAGAGTTTCAAACATGTGAACATTTTTCTACAAATAATGTCAACCCATTCATGTCTCTGAAAGTCTACCAAACCTTGAACTCCACGCTTCTCAAAATCTCAATATATTATCAGCAGACTATCTTGTTTGGATTACAACTCTCCCTAAAAAAGTTCAATTTTTATTAAAAAAATTTTTTTTCAGATACTGATGTGGCCCATTCATCTTTGATAGTAACAATTTTGTGTGTGTGTGTGTATGTGGGTGTGTATGGTTTGTGTATATTGAACTCTGGGTCTTTGATCTAGGGAAAATACCCCATCTCATACTTATTTTCACCATTAGAAAAATGAGAATATTGAAATAGATCATATTTAAGATTCATTGCAGTTTCAAGATTCTATAGTTTTACATATATATATCTATGTTACTGGATTTCAGTGTTATTAATAAATAAGGAATCAATTACATATAATTTGCATATTGAATTTAATTTAAATGAATTATATTTGTAGTTAAATATACAAACTGCTTTAAAGAAAAGTAGTACATCTGAAAAAGAGAATACTGATTGTCTACATTTATAAAATTTTTATTCTAGTAAATATATTTTCCCCACATTACTTAATTGTTCACTTTCAGGAAACTCTCATTCTAATTTCTTACAAAATAATCTTACAAGAATTATAAGGAAAATCTGAAAACTTTTCTCACTTGTTCCAGTTTCTTTGTCACAAGGGATAATAGGTAAGAGAACTAGAACAATTCACTATACCTCTTTTTCTTAGCATCATATCTCTAAAAATGAAATGAAAATGTTTATTTTATGAATGACTTGAAGATTTAATGTGATTCTATACCTGACTGTATGCACTATTTAACAAGATATCTACTAACGTGCCAAGTATTCTAAAGATATTGATACATATGTTTGATATTCTAAATACCAAAGGCCTATATAGAGCAGTTCCTATTATCCATAATATCATGTCCCATTTTCAATGAAAATATTAAAAGGACTGTTAAAAGCCAAGAAAAAACAGTTTGAAGAGACAAAGTACTAAGATAAGGTCAAGATTTTGGAGTTATCAGTCCATGCATTTAAAATATGAATAATATATTAAGGGTTCTAGTGGAAAAAGTAGAATACATGCAAGAAGAGATGGGATATACAAGCAGAGAGTGGAAAATGTAAGAAAGAAGGAACAGGATTTGCTATAAATCAATAACATTCTTCTAGAAATGAGGTATAACTTTGATGGGCTCACCAGACTGGACTGACTGAGGGAAGATTCAGTGAGCTTGATGATACATAAATAAAAACCTCACAAACTGAAATGTAAAGGGAAAAAAAGCATGACAGAAAGAAAAAACTGAACAGAATAGTCAGTAATTTCGGAAATTCTCAAAATGAAAGGTAGCATACATGTTATTGTCATACAAGAAGGAGAAGAAAAAAGTAATTGAGCACAAAATATTTGGAGTAAAAATGGCCAAGAATTTTAAAAAATGAATGACAACCACCAATCAAAGATACTGGAAGCTCAAAACAGGAAAGATTTCAAGCACTCTACACCTTGCATATAATAATATTCAAAGTGAAAAATACCAAAGACAAAGATGAAATCTTTTTTTTTTTTAAGATTTATTTATTATTTATTCTCTCCCCTTCCCCCTCCCACCCCGGTTGTCTGTTCTGTGTGTCTATTTGTTGTGTCTTCTTTGTCCGCTTCTGTTGTTGTCAGTGGTATGGGAATCTGCGTTTCTTTTTGCTGAGTCATCTTGTTGTGTCATTTCCCCGTGTGGGCAGTGCCATTCTTAGGCAGGCTGCACTTCCTTTCATGCAGTGCGGCTGTCCTTATGGGACACACTCCTTGCACATGGGGCTCCCCTACGGGGGGACACTCCTACATGGCACGGCACTCCTTGCATGCATCAGCACTGCACATGGGCCAGCTCCACATGGGTCAAGGAGGCCCAGGGTTTGAACCGGGGATCTCCCATGTGGTAGATGGATGCCCTAACCACTGGGCCAAGTCCGCCACCCAAGATGAAATCTTGAAATCTCTTAAATGGGGAGAAAAAATATAAACAAAACAAGGTAAACAGTAAAGTAAAATGAAGCAAAATAACCTTGCCTATAGCAGGGCAAGGGCATGACTTATATCAGACATCTCATCTGAAGATGGTAGAATGGAATATTAAATGTGTTGAAAAAAAGAAAAAAACCAACAACCGAGAATTCTATATCCAGGGAGATTATCATTCAAAATGATGGACAAATAAAGATTTTCTGGTGGGGAAGGTAGGTTGAATTGTCCAAGCAACTGGGGGGAGTGTTGGGGGAAGGAGCAGGTGAACTCTGGGGATTTACAGGTATGTGGTTGAAATTTCAATGTCGGGAATTTTCTTTTGGCAAATATGGCAGGACAGGTTACTGGTTTTGGGAGTTGCATGTGGGGGGCATGCATGATAGAGGTTTCTTAAACATTACAACCAAACCATAATCAATGAAAGGAATGGATTAATGAAACCTCCTCAAAATTAAAAACTTTCATGCTTCAAATGATTTTGTCAAGAAGGTTAAAGGGCAGCTTACTCAATGGGAGAAAATATTTGGAAACAACATATCAGATTAGTGTTTGATTTTCATGTTATATAAAGAGATCATAAAACTCAATGATACAAAAGCAAGCAACCCAATGCAAAAATGGGTAAAAGACTTACATACACATTTTTTCAATGAGAAAATGCAAATGGCCAAAAAATTTAAGAAAAGATGCTCAATATCCCTAGCTGTAATATTAGGGAAATGCAAATCAAAACTACAATGAGATATCATTTCACATGTTATAGAATGGCCATTATTAAAACAGCAGGAAGGAACAACTGCTGGGGAGGATGTGGAAAAATAGAACACTCCTTCATTGTTAGTGGATATGTAGAATGGTGCAGCCTCTGTGAAAATTTGTTGTTTCCTCAGGAAGCTGAATATACTACTGCCATATGAGTCAGCAATTCTGCTACTAGGAATATATTCAGAAGAATTGAAAGTGAGGATGCAAACTGGCATTTGAATCCAGTTGTTCATAGTGCCATTTCTCACAACTGCTAAAAGATTGAAACAACCCAAGTGTCCATCCATTTTATCCATTATTAGCCAATCAATGAATAAAGAAAATGTGGCATTTACATGCAAAGGAATACTATTCAGGTGTAGGAAGAAATGAAATTGGGAAATATATGACAATATGGATAAACCCTGAGTACATTATATTTAGTGAAATCAAGTCTGACACAAAAGGACAAATATCTAATGGTCTCACTAATATGAACTAAATGCAATGAATAAATTCATAGAGTTAAAATCTACAGTAAAGATTACTAGCAGATAGAATGAGGGCTTAGAAGGAGGAGCTGATGCTTAAAGTATATAAAATCTTTAATAAGGTTGATTGAAAATGTTAGGAAATAGAGTTGATGGTAACAGTATAGTTAGTTTAACTAACACTGCTGATTTACAAATGTGAATGTGGCTGAAAGGGATGCAGTCCATGGATATAAATGTCAATGGAAAGAAAGCATGAGGATAATTTTGAGATTTTATAACAGTGGACTCGGTGGTGTATAAGGTTTGTGATTATAGTACAAATATAGGAAAGTTCTGTGAGCCAAAACAAATATGTATCACTCTTACAAAGTGTTAAGAATATGATGATACATGGGAAAAATGCATCTAATATTACCTATGAACTACAATTGACAGTACAGAAAAGCAAAGGCCAGAATCATCAGCAGCACGTCCCCGAATGGCACAGTGTTCTGGGAGAACGCTTCACCCACCTGACGTCTTCATTTTTGGACATCTTCTAGCTTCGATAATGTATGTCAATAAATTACTTTATTTAAACCAACCCATTGCATACCATTCACTGTAGCAGAGTGAAACAATAACCCATTGGAATCTGATTAAAATCACAATGAACAAATAATAAATTTTGAGAAGCCTGAAAACCATTACAAAATTATGACTTCCTATCAAAGGACATTGTATCTCTCTTGATTCTTTTTGTCTTTAATGATTTGTAAATTTTACTTAGGAGGTTTAAATATTTTGATATTTTGTAAATGCTTCCTATATGTGATGCAATAATACATCAATTATATTTAAACTTATACCTGATATTGTATAAATATATTTTGTACGCATTTTTATCCATAAGCAATGCTAAGTTTTCATATAAATTAAGGTTTTTAAACAAACTTATTTACAATTTTCTACACTGGCAATCATATTTTCAAATAAGCATTTTTTTTTCATTCAATATGTTGCATCTTTCATCCATTCCTCTTCTTCTAAATAAATGCTTATAATGCCTTATTGAATAATATCTATTTCCACCTATTTTTCATTTTAGATTTATAATTTAAAAATTTGTCTTTGTTGGGAAGCGGACTTGGCCCAGTGGTTAGGGCATCCGTCTATCACATGGGAGGTCCGTGGTTCAAACCCTGGGCCTCCTTGATCTGTGTGGAGCTGGCCCATGCGCAGTGCTGATGTGCGCAAGGAGTGCCGTGCCACGCAGGGGTGTCCCCTGTGTAGGGGAGCCCCACGTGAAAGGAGTGTGCCTCGTAAGAAAAGCTGCCCAGAGTGAAAGTGCAGCCTGTCCAGGAATGGCGACGCATACATGGAGAGCTGACACAACAAGATGCAACAAAAAGAAATACAGATTCCTGTGCTGCTGACAACAACAGAAGTGGACAAAGAAGAAGACGCAGCAAATAGACACAGAGAACAGACAACGGGGGCAGAGGGGAGGGGGGAGGGAAGGGAAGAGAAATAAATAAACAAATCTTTAAAAAAATTGTCTTTGTTAGTGATTTATTGTATTTTCCAAACCAAAAGGGGATGAATATATATATATTCATTCTACCATACTTCATTAGAAGAGATAATCTATATTAATTTTCTACAAAAGTAGATTCAAAATTAGAAAAATATAAGAACTAAGAATTGTTTTTGCATTTGAAATATTGGTATAAATATTGTTTAGCACTATTACAATTATATATTTTCTCAACACATGTAGATATGCATATCAACACATTTGGATAAAGAATAAATGAAATTTGCCACTTGAGAGTGTGTTTTTTTTTTAAATTCATCTTTAGGCATCAAGACATGTGGATAACAATGTGATATCTGTTTTTCAAAAGAGGAAACAATCATTTCACTGGAAGAAATGCTGAATACTCCCTATAATTTCTTTTACTTGAATACAATATAAAATAAGAACCAAAATATGTTTTATCTGATGGGTTAAAAATCTTTATTACTTTCTCTAAAATTGGGATTTTTTTTCTGGGTAGATAGAAATAGCAGCTGCTCATTTGCAAGTCAGAAATATAAGTCTTTATGGAATGAGCTTCCTATTGAATGAGCACTTCCAATGTGCTGCCCACAGGCTAAATCTGGCTTACCATTTGTTTTTGTATGTCCTGAAAGCTGGGAATGATTTTTACATTTTTAATACAAGATTTGAAAAGGGCAAAGAAAATTAATATTGTGTCACATGAAAATTATATGAAATTCAAATTTCAGCGTCCATAAATAAAGTTTTATTGGAACACAGCCACATTAATCCATTTACTATTGTCTTTGTTCTCTAGTAACAGAGACCATATGGCTTATAGGCTCAAAATATTTATTATCTGGCCTCTTTTCAGAAAAAGTGCCAACACCTGCCATAAACCATTAATCTATCCATGGCAAAAATCCTATCTCTAATAACAGTGACAGAGATTGTATAGACTTCCTTGGAAATTTCTATTGACAACGTGTTCATATCATCAGTAAGTTTCCCATTATGGTTTGTACAGGTTCAGAATATTAAGTTTCTACTTCCATTGAGCTGAAATACCTCTTTGTATATATAATGTATTATCCCCAGTTCTTGCCTCTGAAGCTAATTGCAATAAATATAAAGCCCAATTAATGAAAGTCCTTTTAATATTACAAATATTTTGTCAACAGGGAAATGTGAATAAAAATCACCATGAGCTGTAACTACACACCCACCAGAATGCTGTCCTTGAGAATGCTGAACAAGTAAAACTCTCATAACTCTTTTAGAGGGTGAGTAAATTGGTATAACTATTTTGGAAAATTGCTTTGCAATATCTACTGAAATTGAGCATATATCTTCTCTATTGTCCAGAAGTTCCATTTTTGGATATATACCCCAAATAAATGTGTGCCTATTTGTACCAAAACAATTTAAACCAAAAATTGTTTGTGGCAGCATTATTTATATTTATCATCCACTAGAAAAATATCGATATGCCTATTAATTGGATTGCTATAGAATAATAAAAGTGAAAATTACTACTCACAATTAAATATTTTGAGTGAATCTCACAAACATAATAAACCAGTACAAAATAATGCACAATGTATATTTTCTTGTATATAAAGTTCAAAACCATCAATGTTGTTAGAAATCAGGATAATGGTTATCTTTGGCAGGAGAGGTGAATAATAAGTAGCGGTTGGGAGGGCTTCTGGGGTGCTGGCAGTATCCTATTGAGTTTTGCAGTTTTTATCATTATGTTCACCTTTTGGTAACTCTTAGAGTTGTACAGTTACGATTTGCACATTTTTCTGTTAACATGTCATATATCATGTAGAAATTATTTTTAAATCTGATAGTCACTTAAACAACCTACCCACCCATTCATTCAAAACGGGATACCTTCTGCCCTCACCCCCAACCTGTGCTTTCAGTCTTGGGACTGAGCCAAGATCACATAAGTGAAAGGGGCCAAACAATGTAACAGATGCTCTCTGAAAATCCTGAAGGATTAGTAATGCCCATGCTGATAAAGAATTATCTTTGAATCATAGAACCAGCTTAAAAAAACATTTGTGATACTAAGTACAGGAAGTTTTATATCCCTATATTATACAATTTTATATAATATGCATTAAACCTATACAGATAAAATCTTTCTTTGAAATACAAGAAATTCTCTTGATTTGCATCAATATGTAATAATTTGTGCTTGCAGAATTTATTAAATAAATTATTATGATGCTCTTCCATTTAATAGGGCTTTAAAATGCTCAACTCAAAATATAATAGTATTTAAACCCATTTTATCTCATACACTAATTTTTTAAGGGGGTTTGGTCCCTGGCTTATCTATAGCTTTAATTATATTTAGGTTAAATCATGAGATAATACAGCATTTCCTCAATTCTAAGAATTGTTCTGTTTCCTTTGTCTCTTCTTATATTATGTTCAAGAAGTTATATAAATTCTGGTATACTCGTGTTTGATGATTGTCTCTGTTTGTTTAAACTTTGTTAACAGGTTTGCTGTTATTCTTACCCCAGTTTTTAATGCTTTCCCAAAGCTGGGGAAAAACACTGTCAATCATATTTCTCAAGTTTTACGTCTTTCTGACTACGTTTGTGTTTCTGCTTTGGCCTGCTCCTACTGCATATTAAAAATGAGCTCACTTTAAAAAAAAATCCTAAAATGAATTATTCTGCTTGAACAGACCAAGCTGTTCTAAACAGCCTACTGCTGACAGTGCTTAACTAAAGTCAACAAAGAGAAGATAAGGCTTACTGGTAATGTTTGTTGAAATATTAATACCAATTCCAGCTGTAAAAATGATAAATACTTTAATAAAGATAGCTTGTTCCTCACCAAAGTTCGCAGTACTCTTTATTCTATCCATGCAGGAATATTCCCAGTGGACAGATTTAATCTCACAAAAGATATGGGTTACTAAAATGTGGCTATCTTATAATGTACCCAAAGCTTTAAAAATAAGCAGGCAAAGTATGTTAGCTACAGTTCACATCCTTTAAAAATGGACATTATCTTTACCTATTCTTTTTTTTTTTTTTTGGTAAAGAAATTCCTTTTTTTTAAAGATACTACTTCACATGTGTACCTACTAGATAGTAAATGTACATCAACTGTGTGGGATTTTTTTGGTGTGCTTTCTGTTTTCGTTTCTGTTTGCTCTGTTTTGAGTTTGTGGGAACTTGTTTGGTTTTGTTTGTATAATACATTCATATGAGGTACATGAATGCCGCAATAGCATAAATTATGGAGGATTACAGGGTTAAATTGTTGAACAGAGCCTGGATATTAGAATCATTAGGCACTGATCTGTTGGCAGAGAGGCTCTGTGCCATGTGCCGTGCGCATCCTGATAATAAAAGCATTATATGGTGCCACTGCCACTTCAGTTTCATGAGCTTTTTATGCGACATGGCACATCAAATCTGCCAAACACAGGACCAGCTGCAATGAGAGTACCCGTCAGGAATCTGATTTTATTTGAAAGAAAAGAATGTAGGTAAATGTTGGGTGTAAATGAAAGTTAAAAAATGATCCCCACACATGGAAACGGTTAAAATAAGTACGTTAATATTAATAACGAAAATAGCTAAAAATGAATTATGGAAGCAAAACAAATTTACTACTGGAAAATTACTGAGGTCAATTTTCAAACCACTAGTAATTTTGGGTTGCAAAGCAGTAAAAGGAACTGGGAGCAAATATAGTTCGGTGGTTTGAGTACCTGCTTCCCATGTATGAGGTCCGAGGTCCAATCCCTGGTATTAACTGAAAAAAAAATAGAATGAAAAGTTATTCCCCATAACTATGACTGAGATGATGAAGCATTTTGGGGAAAAAAAGTGAATATTAGCTCACTTCTAGACAAAATAAATTTAGATCAACTTAAAAGAAAACTTAGAAACACCTCTTAAAAGTTAAAGATTTACAATATGTTTATAATAGATAACTCTCTAAGATGTATGCATGTTTATATAAAAACCATCCTCTTGGTATAATTTTTAAACTAAAGTAGACGGTGCTAAAATAAATATTCTGTTAAATTCTATTTAAACATTTAAAATTATTTTCTTCATAGCTTTTTTTAACAACAAATTGATAACAATTGTATGGGGTGAGAGAAGCATTGTGTTAGGCACTGGGGATCTCATGGCAAGCAAAACTAAAAATGTGAAAGTCCCGGAATTGAAAAATGACCAGAATGATTGAAGTAGAAACAGCCGAAAGGAGCATTGTGCAAGACAATACTAAACCATAGCGAAGGAGAGCATTACAGAGAAAAAATAAAAAACCCACATTTGAATATTTGAAATAGTTTAAATGGGTGGGTTTAAAGCACCTGCATATTTTCAGTTGTTTTTGAAAAAAAAATGACTATTTACAATATGGCATAATTAGGAAGTGATTTATAGAAGTTCAATTTTTAAAAATATTTACTGATATATCCATTTACAGTTCTAGAAGTGGTGTATGCAAGTGCTCATTTCCTCATAAGCAGGCTAATGCTCTGTACATTGTTCCTTTATGCCATTTGATAGGAGAATATTATGACTCTTCTCTGATTAATGATTAGGCTCATAATTTTAAAGATCATATTGGTTATCTGCAATTCTAAGAGTGTTCTCTCTATGGCTTTGCCTGTGACATCTGTGAGAAGAGCATTTCAGCCTGAAATGAGAACATGTGCAAAGGCAGCACAGTGGGAAAGAACATGGGATTATCAAGGATTGAGAAGAGATCAATTTTATATTTAATATTAAAGTTGAAGAAAGGAGAAATACTAAAATTTTATTATATTCAAGGTTTAAAATGAAAATAGTATGGTAATTGTTTCAAGTTAAATACCGAAGTCTGTCTATTTTTTATTTTTAAAAATGCATCGAAGTATGTCACTCATACATAAGCATACATAAACAATAAATGCATGGTAATAGTTGTGAACTTACAAAACAAAACAAACATACATAACATCATACAGGGCTCTCATACCTCACCCTACCACCAATACCTTGCATTGTTGTGAAATATTTTTAACTAATAATTAAAGAGCATCCTCAAAATATTACTATTAACCAAAGTATCTTATGTTTGGTATATTTTTCTCCCACCCCACCCCATTATTATTATTGTTATTGTTTTTATATAATTTATACATGAACATCCATAAAAAATAAGTATAAAAAGTATAAAAAATGTAACAGTTTTGAACTTACAAAGCAAACATGCATAACGTCATACAGGGATCCCATACATCAACCCTCCACCAACATCTTGCATTGTTTTGGATCATTTGTTACAAATTGTGAAAGAATATTGCCAAAATCTTACTACTAATGATAGTCCTTATCTTACATTTGATTTATTTTCCCCGATCCACCCTATTATTATTTTTAAAATGTATTTTTGTGGCATAAGTTGTAAACTTACAAAACAATTGTGCACATGTGCAGAATTCCCATACAACACCCCTCTATCAACATACCACACCATGGTGGAACATATGTTACGGATTATGAAATAATATCACCAAATTATTTCCAGGTCCATAGCATACGTTTAGCACACTTTTTCCATACTGCCCCATTATCAACACAGTACAACTTTGGCATAGATGCATGAATATTACATTATTGCGGTTAACCACAGTCCATAGGTCACTTCAGTTGTATTTTTTCCATGCTTCTCCATATTCCCACTACCCTGCAATCATGGTGTACATCTGCTCCAACTCGCAAAGGACACTCATGAATCTCTACTGTCAACCACAATTCCCATCCACCTTTAGGTTTATTGTGTTATTCAGTCCCTAGATTATTATCTAGCTTTCTGTCAATTGGGATTTACATCCCTAGATTACCCTTTTCAGTTACATTTCCATTTATAAACCTGCTGTTACTCACTATAAATACGTTACTATCAACTCTTATGATTTCCACACTTTTACAGTAAAGTTAATTAAAATTTCTACTTACATTAAACATCAGTAATCCATCTCAGTCCTCCTCTTATCTCCTTTAAGGATCCATAACCTACCACCAGGTCTTCAAGATATTTTCCTACATTTTCTTCTAGAAACTTTATGGTTCTTGTTTTTATATTTAGGTTTTTGATCCGTTTTGAGAAAATTTTGTATAATGTGTGAGGTAGAGGTCCTTCTTCCTACTTTTGGCAATGGATATCCAGTTCTCTCAGCACAATTTGTTGAATGCACTGTCCAAAAATCACTTGACCATAGAAGTGAAGTTTTGTTTCTGAACCATCAGTTCTGTTCCATTGGTCTATTTATCTGTCTTTATGCCAGTACCATGCTTTTTTTTCACCTCTGTAGCAAGGTTATATGATTTAAAGTCTGGCAGTGAGAGTCCTCCAACTTCACTTTCCCTTTTTAAGATGTTTCTGGTTATTCAGGACCCCATACCCTTTCAAATAAATTTAATAATCATGTTTCACATTTATTTAAAAAATGCTGGTGGAAGTTTTATTGGGATTGTGTTGAATCTGTAATCGAATTTTGGTAGAATTGACATCTTAATGATATTTAGTCTCCCAATCCATGAGCATGGAATGTTCTTCCAAATATTTAGGTCTTTTTGAATTTCTTTTAAAAATGAGTTGTAGTTTTCTGAATACAAGTAATTTACATCATTGGTTAAGTTTATTCCTAAATATTTGGGTTTTGTCTGTCATATTTCATTTTCATCACTCTTTTGACACTTTTAGTTACTTTTATTGATATAATTTCCATTTCTAGCCTCTCTTCCAAGCCTCTCTCTCCTGTCAATTTTTTTAGGTTGTAACACACCATTTAGTATTTCCTGCAAAAATGGTCTCTTGATTACATACTCTCTCAGTTTCTGTTTATCTGTGAATATTCTAAACTTGCTCTCATTTATGAAAGATAATCTTGCCAGATATAAGATTCTCGGCTGGAAGTTATTCTTTTGCAGTATCTTTAATATATCATACCACTGTCTTCTTGCCTCCATGGTTTCTGAAGACAAATCAGCACTTAATCTTATTGGGTATCCCTAATATACTGTGCATTGGCTTTCACTTGATGCTATCAGAATTCTCACTTTGTCTTTGGCATTTGACATTCTAATTAGTATGTGTCCCAGAGTTGGTCTATTTGGATTTTTGTGGATGAGAGTATATTGTGCTTTTTGGACATGGATATCTATGTCCTTCAATAAGGTTGGGAAATTTTCTACCATTATCTCTTCAAATATTTCTTCTGCCCCTTTCCCTTCTCTTCTCCTTCTGGGGCACCCGTGACACATATGTTTGCATGTGTCTTGCTGTCATTTAATTCCCTGAGACCTTGTTCAATTTTTCCCTGTTCTTTTGTATGTTGACTTTCAGAGGCCATTTCTTCAAGCTCACTAATCCTTTCTTTTGTATGTTGACTTTCAGAGGCCATTTCTTCAAGCTCACTAATCCTTTCTTCTGCCTCCTCAAATCTGTTTTTATATGATTCCAGTATATATTTTTTTCATTTGTTGCACCATTCATCCCCATAAGATCTATTATTTTTTATATGCTTTCGAATTCTTTGTGCTCATCCAATATCTTCTTAATGTCCTTAAACTCTGTAACCATCTCATTGACTTTATTAAGGAGATTTTTATATTTCTTTATAACTATGGAGATATAAATCTAATTATAACTATGATTAGTTGTCTCAACTCTTTTATGTCATCTGGAGGCTTATCTTTTTCTTTTAACTGGGTTTAATCTTCCTCTTTGTTCACATGGATTGTAATTTTTTTTGGTGTCTTGGCATCTGCCTTACTAGAGTATGTATTCTGGGTTTAGTTTCTCTCTTTAGTATGGAGCTTTCTTGCCCTTTCTCTTGGCATTTTGTGTAGTAGGAGCCAAGGATGTAGTTGGTGCTGTAAGTTGTGGAGGCTCAAGCTGTCCTCATTGCCCCAGGGACTGATGAAGCTTCTCCCAACTTTCTTCTTTGCCAGGGGTTGGGACAGAGTCACAGTCATGTTTAATAATCCAAGTCTTGCAGGCCTAGTCTGTAGTTGCCCAGAGAGACTGATAAAGCTACACTCCCTTTCTTCCCTGCCTGGGGTGGGATGGAGATGCAGGTGTGAGCAGCAATCTATTCCTTGTGAGTCCAAAATGACCAGAGTTTCGCCAGTAGTCTTCTGACTCTGTATAGCTGGAAGTAACTTCAGTTACTGGAAGAGGCTGGTGCAGGGCCCACCAGCTTCCTCCCTGTCAGAGGTGGGGCTGAAGCCTAGGTTAGGGCTGCAGACAGATCTGGGTGAAAGAAGCTGGTCCCTACTGTCACTGAGCTATTAAGTCAGCCAAGCTTCCCCTCATGCTGGGTGCAGAGGTAAAATGTTGGCTACTGGCTTCTTCCTCACTTGGACAGGGTCAAACTAGCTGTTCTTAGGGTTATACTTTAGCCAGATGACTTTACTAATCTGTAGTTGAAATCAATGTCCAACCATCTCTTCCTCCCTTGTTTTTGGGAAATGGACTTTCCAATTCCAGCTATAGAATGGCTTCTGAGGTGGCTTGTGCTGCCAGGGTAGGATAATCACCAGTGTCTGCAGCATGGCCTGTATTTTCCCAGAAGGGCTGGCGTAGGTCTCCCCAGTTTCCTTCCTGCCAGAGGTGAGGTCTGAACTTAGGCTAGAGTTGCAATCTGATCTGGATAGAAAGAAGTCTTTCCCTGCTAGCACTGTGATTTTCAGTCCAATCCATTTCCCCTCATGCCAGGGGTAGAATTAAAATGGTAGGCATTGGCCTCTTTCTGACTTGGACAGGTTTAAACTTTAGCTGTTCTTAGGTTTATACTTTAGTCCACTGAATTTACTAATCAGTAGCTGAAGTTGGAACACAACCATCTCTTCTGACTCCATTTTTGAGAAGTGGAGCTTCCAATTCCAGCCATGGAAAAGTTCTCAAGGTGACCTTGCCACCAGTGAAGGATAGGCATCCGCCTCCACGGTATGGAGATGCTCTGCTCAAGAATCTTCTCTCCATATGGGCTGTATTCTCCTTCATTATTGCAAGTATGTTATAGGATGCTCTTTTTGTCTCTTGGAGACCACAGGCAGGTGCTTTAGATTGCTCTCGTTGATTACTAAACTGCCCTGTAGCACAAACTGACTCTAGGAGGTCCTTACTCTGCCACCTTCTTGCTGGCTGTCCAGAAGTCTATTTTTACAGAGATGCTAGTTTATATTTTCATGTCCCAATACAATTTTAAATAGTTAAAAAAATAGCAATTTGCTATATAATCTTTAATAAATCATGCTCTTTCAAAAACAAATACATATAATCATGTATCCACATAGAGATATTTATTTATTTGTTTAGAAAAATAATATTCTACCATATATGTAGCATAGTAACATATGTTATGAATTTCACTCTGGATCAATACCAAAAGCTCCAATTCTTTCTTTTAAATAGATTCATAATAATTCAAATTATAGATGCAATATAATTTATTCAGTCATTTCTTTAAGGAAGAAATAAGAGGCTTATTTTAGGTTTTCTTACTCTTAACAGTGCTTCAATTAACATCTTTGCAAATACATGCTTACATTTTTTTCTAAAGAATACTCTGTATTAGTCTATTTCACGAATCCCTCTCTTCTTTAGCTAGCTCAAAGAGTTTCTTTTCTTTTTACCAAAATATTTTTTATTACTTAGGAAATACTTTTGATCTGACACTTTCCCTTTTTCTTCTTTTTTGATAAATAAATCAGGCAGAATTTAGTCAATGTTAATATTTTTCAATATATAGTACTTATGACATACTTGCTTGTGGTAAAGAAATGCTCGCATGAATTTATATAAGCAATTTTTAAAACTCTTGCTATTGGTAGCGATAGCCTTGCTTTTTAAGTGACTGTGCTTCATCCATCCTCATTCTTCAGAGAGTAATTATAAGAATTTCCTGAATTGAAGAGTTGATGGAAACTTGCACAGTCTTATAGAAAGAAGAGATCGAAAATAACCAGCATTTCCCAACCTAAAGGATTCTGAGAAAGTATTGCATTAAAAGCAGCATTTCTTGGCATCTTCTCCGTTTTGTACCCATAATTTTGTTGGCTCATTCCTTTTGGTACAATTTTAAGATAAGATCATGAGACCCTATCGATATACAAAGAAAAAAGGACCAGAGTGCTTACATAGATAAAAAGTCATAGGTCTCATTTGTAATAGAATGGGAATCCTTGTTTCCCAGGCAATGTTATTTCATGATTTACTGAAAGACAGGACGTCTACATTATCAAAGTATATCTGTTGCAAAACATAAAGGGGACATAGGAGCAAATGCAAGCCAAGACCTGAGTTATCTATGGAACTATGAATATAATGTCAGCTTTTTTCCAACAATTTATTCTGCAATTAGCATTCTTTTCTGAGACTTACCCAATGTGTCATTCTCTAACACAAGATCTTGTCTTTCTTTCCATGGATTTTCCCACTACACACACTTATGTTAATAATATCTTTTCATCTTCCATTAGTTCTGAACTCAGTGTGTCTAATAACAATATAACAGAATAGAATTCATTAATTTTAAAATAGATTAGAGTCATTTTAGTCATTTTGGCCTGAAAATCATTCATAATTGTCAGACAACTGGTGTAAAACTGATGATCTCTTATCAAGAAAATGCTCTATGAGTAAGAATATTTGAGACACATAATCTCTATCATATCATTGAATATATTGGTGTTAATTCATTATATCATAAAATGTTAAATTGATATAATCACCCCAAACTTCACAAGGTATCCATCAATACAGGTAGTAGTAATTTAAAATAGGCCTGCTTTTGGGGAAAGAGAAAACTGTATTTCATAGAAATGAGAATATGTCATGTTGGTATGTGACTTTATTTCAGCAAGCCTATTTCCAACCTGTTCTTAGGTCTGTAACTTTAGAAGATTTATTGTTTCAGTGATGATTAGGCAGAAGTGGTAATATTTCCTCAGAAAATGTAAAGGAGGTTATTATCTTATGTAAAGTATGGGTTTGACAGCAAATTATAGCTGCTTAAGAGAATGTCACTTTGGGTTTCCAGATTACTGGGGAAAGAAAAGATGGTTATTAGGTGATAAAATATTTTTCATATCCCTATTTTTCTGGGATATCTATACTCTGTTCTTCATACTTTCATGTAAATACTTCACAGCATATTAATTTTAGAATTTTAAAATATCATGTTGTTTTATAAAGTTTCAGAAGTGTTGCCAGAGGAGTACTGTGACTTTCCTGTGTGAAATTTTCTTTGAATCTAAAATGTAAACATGTTGGTATATTGAAATGTGTTGTTGAAATGAATAACACCACCCTAAATTCAAAATTGCTTTCTTACCATAAGAAATAAGTTGCAGTATAAATGGCTTTTCTATGGAAAAGGGTATACTAAATTGTTGTTAAGTATATATTAGATGCATAAGAAATTTGTAATATTCCATTTATGATTTGATTCATATCTATGAACAATGCATGAGTTCTAAAGAACTTCATTAAAAAAGAGTTTTTTTAGTAGTAAAATTAATATCAACATGATATTTGGTTTTCCTAATTCTCAGGGTATTTTAGACTTCCACTTGGTTACTTAGAGTGAAGTACACTTATCACCAAAACTTTTGAGTCCTTGTAACAATAGCCATCAGTTATAATACAATTAAAAGATACATACCATATATACAGGGAGATAAAATTTAGATTCTAATATATCAAAATTTCTTATGTAAGGAGACACTTTATAGAAGAAGCTTGCTTATTTACCTTTAAGTGTTTAAAAATGTCTCAAATGTTGGTATTTATTTTTCTTGTTGTAACCAAAAGATAGGAGATATATTCTATATTTATAATATATAATATAATATATACATATATTTATAATATATAATGATATATAGTATTTATTATATATTTTATATATTTCTATATAAATGTTAGCATAATATAAAATATAGATATTATGCTAACATTACAATTATAAAAAACATTCATCCTTGTCTTTAAGTTAGTGCCCACCTGACAATTTGAAGGGAACTAAAATTATTTTGTGAGCAAAAATTTATTTGTGTGCAAACTTGGAGACCAGAAATTTCTATATAGATTTCCTTCTGCCAAGGTGAAATGTCTAGTGTTGGATACTGTTCACCTCTCTCTTAATGTTTCCAAAGTGGAAAAGCTGTATATAGACTTCATCCATTATATACATCATATATAGTCCATGTCAACTGTCTCCACAAAAGCTTTTCAGTCTAAAATGGATGGAAGAATAGGAAAGTGACTTACGAGGAAAACTGTTAGTGGCAGTATGTCAAATGGGCATTCAAATTCTCACCAGGGCCCCAGTTTCACAGTCAAAGAAGACTGTCTATAAATAAATAAACACAGATACAGAAAACAGGCAAAAAACAGGTAATGACTAAAACAGTGTATAAAATACAACATTGTGATGACCTGGAGAAAGTTAGTTGAGGAGCAATTTCTGCTAAAAGAACAGCTGGTGCATGCAAAGGTCTTTAGATAGGATGAAGATTCCATTGAATTGAAAAGATAAAGGAGGCATTGCAATTAAGTATTGCGAGAGTAAGTGCCTTAACCTGAGCTCCTTGAAGCAAAGGTTTGCATGATTTTTGAGGAAGTTCTCTACAGGAGGGAAATTGTAAGAGAGAAAGAGTAAAGTAGGATAGGTAAGAGAGAAAGCTAAGCAAGAATAATGGCTCTAGGCTGTATATGATAACTGCACGGTAGAGTTGCTCCCTCTCCCTTGAAGCCAATTTACCCAGTTTCGATTAGTTATTTGCTTGGAGAGTCATACACCAAGAAGGCCTAACTTCCCTGTAAGATGGCTCTTGTCAGCTGTGGGCGATTCTATGGAGGAGGGTGGAGCTGTAAATCCTTAGCAGTCAACACTTGTATGAACAAGAGGATGGTTACACCGACTTGGAAAAGGGATCTGGGTGAGGCACCATATCTTTGATTTTAGTAGGAGGGGTTCTGGAAGTCATCTAAGAGGCCAAGGTCATGGAAGACCTTCATCTAAGGTAATTAATTTGGATTTTATTCTAAGAGTAATGTAAATCCTTGGAGGACCTTAAAGGAGAACACCAAGATATAACATATTCTTAAAAGCTCACCTTGTGAGGTGAGTGGAAAATGGGATTGGTAACAGTGAATGTATATGTTGGTAACAGTAAATAGTAAAACAAATGCAGTAATTGCAAGATTCTCAAGATGTCTAAGTGGTGGCTTGAAGAAATTAATATTAATGGAAGTTGAAAAATATGTATAATTTTCAAACGTATTTTAGAGTTAACTTTGAATAGTGAGCAAAAAAGAGAAAGCAAGAAGTGACTTCTAGGTAGGTTGTAATATTGTTAACAGAGGTGAATGAGATTTGGGGAAGGATAAGTGTTGGAGCCACATCAATAATTCAGTTTTGCACATAAAGAGTTTTGACCAATTATTAACCATACAGCGAAAGAATCAACT
Organism: Dasypus novemcinctus; assembly: GCF_030445035.2. Lineage (NCBI taxonomy): Eukaryota > Metazoa > Chordata > Mammalia > Cingulata > Dasypodidae > Dasypus > Dasypus novemcinctus. The sequence goes on along the minus strand of NC_080683.1, from coordinate 38,931,763 downwards.
ACAAAGTTGATTATTTGGGACTGTAGGGTGTATATGACATATAGACCTAAGATGTCAGTTTGATAATTGGCAACGGTGACCAAACTTTGTGCTTGACATAACTTTAGGTTAGTATTGCTAGGACAACTAGTCAAAGTTCCATACATGTGAACACCCCACATTGTAACTTGTTGCTGTATCTCAGACCCACACTCCTGCTTTGTGTAGCTAATCATAAACAGACATTTCTTACCTTGACTTTTCTGTTATTGCAATGTTTGACACATTTCATTACATTTCAAGATACTCCTCCCAGCTGGTTTTAGCACCTCTTTTCCTCTTTCCATGTATACCTCCCCCATGGCTCTCTGCATCTAAAGGCTTTGTTTGCCCAAACGCTCCCTAAACATTTCTGGATTAAGCTTTCAGAATCTATTGCAACAGTCCCTTACAAATATCTTGAGGTATATTCTTTTTCCTTGACAGTAGTTATTGACATATAGCTCATATTTAAAACTGTAGGACTTGACAAGAATATCTAGAAATATAGAGTGGATAGAGGAGGAAATGCTTTCTAAAATTTAAATAAATAACTTAATAGATACATTTGATGACAGCTTAAAACTTGAGAAATCCAAGAACAGGAATAAATATCAAAGGCAACTGAAACAGATTTGCCAAATTAGTTGGAGGATACACAGGAGTTTGTGTTTTTTCTAGAAGCTAAGTATAGGAAATATGCTTATCTATGTCAATATATTTTGAGAACCAGAACATAATCAAAAAGTTGCCACTAAATATTGACTACATGACAACATGCTGGTCAGTGATTATACATGCAAGAGTAATTTCATTAGGTTACTGGAAGCAAAAGCTCATCTGTACTGGGTTGAGGAGAGTAGAGATACCATATATAGATAACATCTTGAGAAATTTCCTATGAAGGGACTAGAGCAATATGTGAAAGGGAATGTAGCATCAAGCAAATTTTTGAAAATTAATGTGTTTTACTAGAGCATATTTGTTCATGAGCATAATCAATTGAGAGGAAGAAATTAGCATTCCTGGAGAAAGAGAACTGACTTGGGAAGCCTGTCCTTAACAAGGCAAAAGACAATGAATTCAGAATACAAGTGGAGGGTTGAAAGTTTGCACGTGAGTGAATGAGGTGATAGACTCCTAATATTACTACAAGGGCCAAAAATTCCTTTCATTTTTTTTCCATACATAAAATAACATTTAAAATGGATGGGTGGATAAATAATGTAATTTAGCCTACTTAAATATAATTTACTTGAAACTAAGGCATGAGTTGTGTTATGTATCTTTTGACTTTCCTTGAAACTTGGACATCCCAAATGAAAGTTTTAGCTGAAAAAAGGAGACAACCATTTATTGATCACACTGATAGAAAGGAGAAGTTGGAATTACAGATATTGAAAGGACATAGTTCCCTCTAAGAGTTCTCAGTCTAGCAAGAAGGAAAGACAAAAATGCTGGTGATTTCAATGGATTAAATAATTTGTGCTGGTACTATTAGAACTCATCTGAGGATCTTGTAAATCACCTAAATATTAATGGTAAAGCCTAAGAAGGTAGGCATTAGCACATTATATTATTGAAGTTATTATTAGTTTACTTTTGCCAGAACATGCAGAGTTATGAGGGATAGGTGATGGTGGATCAGAGTAGGAAGGTACAAGTTATGATGAGCCTCATAAGAAACCATGATGACTGGCTTGTGCTGTCCAAGTATGGTTTCTAGGCTGTGAAGACCTTGAAAAACTCCAGGGAAACACCAGTAAACTTAGATTAATTATGGAATTATAGAGGAGTATCTTTGCCTAAGAGTCCATAATTTTGTGTATATTGATTAAGGCAGTATAGTGTCATCTTGCAAGAATTGATAATGGTTCTCCACGGGGTCCACAGAAGAGCAGATGAAAGAGATGGAGGGAAACCATCCCAGAAGTATGGTATTTATCAGGAGGCTAAAGTGGAAAGTCCTGAACAAAACACAAAAGGACTATTGTGGGCTTCCTGTTTGCCAGTTCTTTTCATTACACAGACTGCTTTCAAAATTATATTTCTCACTCTTTCCTTATGGCTCTACATAAACATTCTCATCAATAAGCTAATGAGTCAGAAAGAAACAGAATCTTAACAGTATTGTTTATATCTTTGGTGATAGAGGGTAGATTATGAAACAGCTGATTTGCATTATGTTGCATCGTGAAAGCGTGATTTAACATAATACGTATGCCTTTGCTTTGAAAACAAGAGCATTTTTTTTTATTTACCAATCAAGCAAAAAGTAGACAGTGGCCCAAAACTTGGAGCAACATTTTACTCTCTAAACAATGCTAACTCTACACATTCTAAATATTTAGACAGGGTAACTTCCATTCTATATGCTGAAAGGCATTGACCTTTGGAACCCTAGTAGGAACAAATGCCCTGCTAATGTGAATGCCTGAATGCAATTGTTGGGCACAGGCAAGTTAGATTAGAATTCATAAGTTATACATGGTGACAGAAGTGGTTGTACAGTCCTCAATGATCCATAAAATCAAATGCAATAATAGATCAAGCAAAATCAAAGTTGTGTGAGAAACCTCAGCATGAGTAACAAATCATTTCAGTCCCTATTGAAAATCCTTTTGGCACAATGACTAGGCCTAAGACCAGACTGAAAATTTAAAAATAATTGACTCCAAGGGAGATGGGTGATCAGCTGTACAACAATTTTTACATAAAACTCTTGCTGAGATGAATATATTTTTATTGGAAACTTGGAATGGAATTGTTCATTAAAAGATGGAAGATATACTTTTTCATTACCACAAGAACAGAAATGATATAATTTGTACTTCAAATAAGACTAGGAATGTATCAAACATAGCATGCTTTTGAAATTCCAATCCCCTATGAAGTCTTTCTATAACAAATGGAAACTAAACAAAATCACAATTTACCACCTATGTAAACATATCCTACACACATTTTAATTTACCCGGTCTCAATTATAACTGACATATATGTAGAATTTAGTTCTGTTTTATGTAAATTTTGTGCAAATTATAAGTCGCTTACTCATGCATCTTCTTGACTAGTTTAGCTAAAATAAACTCCTCCCTCTCTCCCTCCCTCAATCCCTACCTCTCTCCCTCCTTCTCTCCCTCCCTCCTTTTCTTCCTTCCTTCTTTGTTACCTTCCTTCCTTTCCATGGATCTATCTATCTTTAGGAAAAATGAATATTTTGTTTTTCTTTTGTTTTTGAAAGTCTTCAATTGCTTTTCTTTCTGACAACCGGGAAAATGTATGCAAATGTATTCAATGGAGCTACAGGAGATATCTCACTTACAGGGAAATCAGATCTACTATAAGATTGTGCCCATGAACTTAACATAAGATAGATCAACACACAATTGTTCTGTCAACATTAAATAGTTATGATGCTAGAGAAGGATTTGGCTAAAAGATTTATACACCTAAAGAAAAATTGGAATGTACTATTTATAAGAGGACTTAACAAGTTTCTGGAAGATATAAGCGTGAGAATATTTGACACAAACCTCGGAGATACCCAACTAAATTGTGTAAATTAGGGAGGCAATCAGGTTAATGGGCTAAAAGTATTTTGGAGCAATTAGCAAAATATTTTCCATAGTAGAGATGGCTGCAGATGATGTAAAGTGATTGCAATTTTTTTGAATTATACAACTAGCAACTAGCACAGTTCCTGGCATATAGTTGATTAAATTAATTGTAGGATTACCTGTTATGATTTGATGCCTATTTGCTGAATGTACCTTTATGAATTGGTTTACCATGATACCTATCTAAGGAAGACAATAATGTGTTTATTCCAATTGGAGAGTTCCAGTTCCACTCTAGTTATGTTTTTCTCTCTAAATTGATTTTAGTTAAGGTATTGTCTTTATTTTAAAGTGATTTCATGAGCTTGGGCAACACACTGCTTTTGATATATAGGACATGGAACAGTCAAGTTTCAGAAGATTGATGGTGGGAATTCTCTATAGGTAATAACATACTTGAAATCACTTGACAGACAGCTTGCTTCTCATCATGACTCCTACATTTCATTCTTGGCTTTTCAGGTTTATATAGGTGATTTTTTTCATTAAGAAATCAGGGATAAGGTATTAGAGAGGAAATAAATTATTCCATAAAATAAATCAATATAAAATATTTATCATGCATTAAGTACCCACTATAGTGTCATATATATGGTCTCAGGGCCTTAAACACATTTTCATGATATCGTCTCAACAATTCCAATAAGTAATATTTACTACCGTCATTTTATGAATGAAGGAATTGAAGACTGAAGCAATATGACCTGGTCATTCAGTGATGGAGCTAGGATTTGAGCCATTTTCTAGCTGATTCTGAATCTTGTACTCTTAAAAATATCTACTTACAAACAGCAAGCCAAACTCATTATTGGTTCACAGTCCATTTGCTACTATTACAATGTTTTCAGGGAATATTTTCCCAAAATATGAGAAAAAAATTCTCTAATGAAAATACTGTTGAAAAGCACTAAGTAGAAAAAGCATCCCATAGGATTCCCCAGAGCCTTTAATATGCCATGTTCATTTTGAATTGCCAAGAGAAGGTTGCAGCATAAACATTTTCAAACTTATTTGCACATAGTTGACTATTTTCAAAAGATTTTCTCATAGAACAAGAGTTCCAAGCATATAAACAGAAAATGCTGTGTTTTAAAATGTGGTAGTTAAAAACAGGGAAAATAATGAATGCTGAACAAATTTGTAATTAAAAAAAGATCAGTCATGTGACTAGATATTGATAAATCAAATCAATACCATGAAATCTGTGCTTTATTACTCTGAGTCTTCTGTTTCCTCTCCTTAGCATTTATAGTGTTCCTATTTGGATAGAAATGTTTCAGTTTCAAAATGAGGGCACAACCATTTTTTCTTCTTTTCTAATGAAAATTTTTCACATTTATCAATTTACATTTTTCCAACTACATCCATATATATTATCTATTTGATCTTCAAAGAATTATGAAAGATATCTAAGAAAGTTTACTGTGGAAGACAGTAACATAAGGAAAGATTTGCCAGCATAACATATGTATAGACATTTAAGACATATTTTACTTTACAAGAAACATTCATGGAAAATGCTAATGACTTGTCAAAATATTTTAATCTGATTTAAAAATAGCGGTGGGAATTTATACAAGAGTTCTTAGTTAGAATAAGAAAACTTAAGTTCTTCATGTGTAGGAATAATCTGGTATATGACTACTTTTTATAAGTGGAAAGAGCATAAAACTATATTTTTAAATGTATAAGCAAGTACTAATATTTTAGTAAGTACTTTACAAGTTAATTATGAAATCAATATGAATAAATTAATTACACTATAGGCATCCTACATGGTGGTAAAGAGCAAGAAGCAAGTTAAAATAAATTTGAAATAAATTTTATATAATCAATGCCAGATCAAGGCAAACATTTCACCAAAAGTGATACTAAATTACTCATTTGAAAGTACTCTGAAGTCCTGCTTCTATCTAGAGCTACAGTAGATATTTTACTGAATATTTATATAGATTAACCAACATGAAAAGTTTATTTAAAACTTTCATTTCAGTAATTGTCATAGACACAAAATTGTCAATAAAATCATTTAAAAGAATTATAAACGCCTTATTCACTTATCTCAAAACCTTACAAAAAATCATTGTTTTCAAGGGTAGCATCATCATCATCCTCAAAGCCTCATAAACAATCTCACTGAGGGAATCCTTATTGAGAGCTGGTGTCACTTCTATTTGCATATTAATAATTTAGTGTGGTGTATTAGAAACTGCATAACTATCATTATTCTTCAAAAAATAAGTTATCTTCAATAAAATATAAAGAAATATATACCTGGGAAAAGAATTGAGACATGTTCTGCTTAGGAAAACTTGGTAGAAAAATAGCATTTCAGAGGAAGCAAGGACTCAGGCACTACAGTGCAGTCACATTGTAAGCAAAGCTTGTATTTCATGTTTTATCTGTGATCTGTTTTTCACAGAAGACATTCTACTCTCTTATCTCTCCAAATGTTTAGCCACAATGAGGGTTAAAAGTGTAGGTTTTATACGTGTAGGGTGCTCATATATTTACAGAAACTGAGTAGCAAAGGTCAAAGAAAGGAATGTAGAAGATCCCTGTTGTTTGATCATCCATCTGTATTATGGGCACATAGGACAATTTTTTAAAAACTCAGAACATTTTGCCGTATGTTAGCAACTACTTAATTTCTATCAAGAAATGAAGAAAACCGATGGTGGCGGACTTGTCCCAGTGGTTAGGGCATCCGTCTACCACATGGAAGGTCGGCGGTTCAAACCCCGGGCCCCCTTGACCCGTGTGGAGCTGGCCCATGCGCAGTGCTGATGAGCACAAGTAGTGCCCTGCCACGCAGGGGGTGTCCCTGCATAGGGGAGCCCCACGTGCAAGGAGTGCGCCCCATAAGGAGAGCCACCCAGGGCGAAAGAAAAGTTCAGCCTAGCCAGTAATGGTGCCACACACATGGAGAACTGACGCAGCAAGACGACACAACAAAAGAGACACAGATTCCCATGCCGCTATCAACAACAGAAGCAGACAAAGAAGAACATGCAGCAAAATGGACACAGAACAGACAACTGGTCGTGGGGGGAGAGAAATAAATAAAAATACATCTTTAAAAAAAAAAGAAATGAAAACATTTCCTTTGATATTGTATATAAACAGTGTAACTATATATATTTTTTATTGTTTTAGCTCTGTTTTGCCCTCTTTTTTTAATGTGTGTCATGCTTTGTTAATCAGTGGTGAATTGAAAATGACATTTTGTATAATATATCCTCTTGATGCGCTTATATTTCATGCAGCTTCGAGATGTTTTAAACCATTCTTTTCTAAAGCTTATCAGTTTCTATTAGGAGATAAATCCTTTTAAATTTTTTCTTCCCAGTTAAAATTTTGCTGATTTATCTTTCATTTTTTAAATTCTAGTTTTCAACTTAGCCTCTTCTTCACTGATATAACTTTCTATGTTTGAAAGCCAAAAAACTCAGTTTAATATTGATAGTATGTTATTGACTGTCAGAGTGGGGTTGTGCATGTTGCTAACTGCTAGGACACAGATGTAATAAATGTAATAATTTGTGGGGCAGTACCAAGAGTAAAGTGCCCAAAATGCAGGTGATTAGCCTATAAGAGAAAGGATAATTCTTTCTCTGAGGTCAGAGGTAATATCAAAACTGCCAAGAATGACAGACTTGAGATTTTGTAGATTTGAGTAAAGTAAAAAAATCATGATTAGATTTATTCATAATCTTATTTCTATTTTCACATTTTTAAAAATTATTTTTCTCCAATATAATTAATTTTTTGAAATTGAATTTCTCCCAAGAATATCTTATATATAGGTATATATTTTAAATAAAAATAGATTCCTTAAAACCATTTAATTTTTCCTTTATAGGTTTTGTTCTTGACTCCCTTTTCTTTTTCTTACATTTCCTGCCATTTAGAATGAGAAATAGATCTTCTGCTCCTTAATTACTTTCTGTTATATTCATTTTATAACTCTTACTATGCGACCAAGAATTTGCTCTTCTTTAAAGTATTTCTGAAAATTTTCCCAGGTTTTTGATAAATTAATTTTTGCAATTACCCTCGGAAGTACAGGAGGAGTGGAATCTTCATCTTAAGATTTGAAAATCCACTTTTACATTTGCTTTGCTGAGTTGAGAAGATGTATTACTAGGGGAACTCTTTTTGCATTAATTTCTCAGTTTGGTGTTTTTGTTCTAATGCATGTCCTGCAAATTCTAACCTCAAAACTGCATTAGGAAAGTTTAGTGGTATGAATACCCATGCGAGTCTAGTAGAGACATAGTTCCTTACATGTCCTTGTGTTGGTGGGCAGATTTTATTGCCCTTCTTTTTACCCGGTGAGTAGCATTTCATATTTAAAGCTGTATTTGATTATTTAACTTCCAACATCATTCCTCAAAAATTACATATATGTATATATGCTACATACATATATATGTATTATTTATGAAGCTCTAATTTTGAAAACACAATATAAGGAGATGTTAATGATATGTAATGAGTAGTGAAATTATTGGTACCTTGCTTTTAAAGGCTATTTTTTCCTGAACTATTAATTTTTTCAACATATGTACATATGGCTTAATAAGAACATAAAAAAGGTGAAGAAAACGACAATGACACAATTGAAAAACAACAGAAATGCATCTTACAAGCTTTTTAACAACCTTGAAGCATCCTGACTCTGTGTTTTAAAAGGATTCAATAGGTGTTAATTCCATTTATTGGTGCTTTAATGGCAAGGTGACTCTGATGTACAGGGAAACACTAGGATATGTGGAAATCCAAACTGTTCCTAGACACTGGGGGAGATTTGGGGAAATTTGGGGAAGGCACTGCTGGCCACTGGGGTCAAACTGGGACCAGATATGGTCTTGCAGTATTCCTACCAGTGGGCACTGCCAGTTCCAATTTTTCCAACCATTAGAGGGAGGCTGAGGATATTTTGAGCAAGGCTCTCCAGAGCTTGGGAAACATTGTGAATGGGGTAATGGAAGCAGCTTTCATGGCCTTGCTTGTCTAGAGCTAAAGGTAATACTTTTGTCACATGCCCATGGCATTATGATACTATATTCAAACATGACTTTCCCATTTTGTGTACACTGGGTCACTCATAGTTTAAGAGCTCAATGAAACCTAATTGATAATTTGTGAATTTTTAAAATGTGAGTTATGACCAATTTCATTGATCTAGGTGTATAGTAAATGACATAGGAAATTCTACCTGTTGTTTGTCATGAAGCTCTTACAGACCAACGCACACACATATTCATGATTGCTATAGTTTCCTTATACAGATAAGGATACTCTGGGTTGGCAAAAATCCTTTAACTCCCATAGGCTCAGAACTTAATGGTCTCAAAAGTAAAAGGAAAAAATATACCATACTAACTCATATCTATCTTTCTCTATACCAGTGGTTGTCCAACTTATGTGCACATCCAAATTCCCTGGAGTGCCTGTTAAAAAAGAGAAACCTGGGGCCAACACCTAGAATTTCTTACAATAAATCTGGGATGAGGCCCCAAGTTTGCATTTCTACAAGTTTACAAGTGATTCCTATACTGGTGGTCTGGGAACTACATTTTGAGAACTACTGCTCCATAGCCTGTACTCTTTGTCCACATCTAATTCAAGACAGAGCCTTCTTTTTTGGCTGTGATACAGGTCTATGTTCTCACCCCGAACTACATATTTTTCTGGTTGGGAGAAAATACTTTTGGAGATCAAAAGGTTAAGGAAGCATTGTGTAATATGTTTATTTTACCCTGTATTGCATGGTTGTCTCTGTCAGAATAATCTTAACATGTTAGTTATATTTGTGGAATGCATGAAAGTTTTGTGGAGTGGTATTAAAAGTGTTGGAGGCAATGGCAGCACACAAATAAAAGTAGTGATAGCTATGCTATTACAATATAGAATGAGAAAGAAAAGGCTGATTTAATAAATAGGATTTTACTGGGATTGGTAATACACAATAAAGGCCTTTTGAAAGGACATGTTTATTTTAGATGGTATCAATTAATAAAAAATGGATAAATGGATATAGAGTAAAGTAACTAGCAAGAATACTAGAAAAACAAAGATATTGTAGAAAAATTGGAATGCTATTTATTGTTGAAGCACCTGACATTTGTAGTTAATATAGAGGGAATGTCAGTACAAATTTCTGAACAAGAACTCAGGTTTAAATTTAATGCACCTTCAGAGAAACAGAATCAAAGAAGGGGAATTTAGTACTTTTCAGAATAGAGTGAAATAAATATATATTCTTGAAACCAGAGATAAAACCAGCTACATGTTGTTTTTCTTAATCTTCATTATCATTATTGATTGACGTTTGTGATTTTCCTACATTAGATAACAGTGCATCCAAGTCAAATCCCTAATAGACAGTTAAAACATTTGAATTTATTTGCACAAAGTCAAAAGTTTAAAATAGTTTTCTTCTTTTGTGAGAAAAAATGATGACAATAATATATATTATGGAATTAATTTAAAAGGAACTTATTCTGAATTGGCATAATGGCAGAGAGGGCAGTCTCCAATTTTAAAGTTTCTACTTTTACTAGTCAAAGTAATAATTAAGGAATGAAGACATGATACTAATTTAAAAATTGTTAAAAACATTTAATTTTTGTCACTCATAGAATTCCTTGAAATTATCAAGGAATAAAAATTATGAATTGATAAAAATCTGAGCCTGCAATGGAGAGAAAGCAAGATTCTTTATAATTGAAGTAAAATATTGGGACACTTTGGCTGGTAATATGAAGAAGAGATTTAATTAAGGAAATGATCAGATGGCAATTGTCAGTTCAGAAAACTATTATGCCTGGAATACCACTGTACCAGAATAACGATGGATAGTGCAAATTACAACTACATATGGTACCAGTTTCTATTTTGCTTAGATGGGTATGAAATTGTATTTAATGGCACAAGTGATGCATTCAGTGACATTAAGTGAGCACCTACAATGCTCAGTACTATACCAGGCATTGTTCTAGGCATTTGGTGCCCAGCAGAGAACAACATGAACAGAACACAATATTACTGTCTAATGGAATGTAAAATCTAGTAAAGATGAAAAAAATAAAGTGTTTAATAATTAGAAGCCTCTCTCTGCCTTTCTATCCCTCCCCTTCCATTAGATTAGGGCTGTGGGACTGGGATTGCTGGAGAGAGTAGACAAGCTACAATATTAAGGAGAATTGCAAAGGTGAAAGGTTGAGAGTGATGAGGAATCATTAAGGGGAAACCTGTGGACTGGGTTTCATGCTCGAAGAATGCTAGAACAAAGGACCTAAGGCTGGAAACTGGCATATTTGAGGAACAGCAGAAAAGCCAAGGCTAGAACTGAGTGATGAAAGCACAATGGGCTAAGTGTGGAGAAGTAATGGGGGAAGATCATGGGTCATCTTGTAGGTTATTGTAAGCATATCACATTTTTCTGTGAAGATAATGTGAAGTCACTGTAGAGTTTTGAGTGGGCAGATGAGATGATGTAACTTTCAAAAGGATCACTCTGACTGCTGCTATAAGGAATTATCATGGCAGGGTGGTAGCACTGGAAGTGGTGCCTAGAGGCTAGACTGTGTTGTAAGGAATTAGCAGCATGGTTTCCCAATGAATCATATTTTGAATTTGAGGGGAAAAAAGGGATTCAATAATGACAGCAAGATTTTTGACCTGTACAATGGGAAGGATGGAGTTAAAGTCAACTGAGATGGGGAAAATTACAGATGGAGCAGATTTTGGTGAAGAAAATCAGAAATGTGGCTGTTGACATGTTATATCTGAGATATCTTAGAGAAGATTAAAGAAGGCAGTTTGTTTATTGTTTTCTGGAGTTCAGAAACTGGATTTCAGGACTGGAAACATATATTTTGGATAGGTATATATGTATTATATAAAAAGATGAAAATGGGTTGTACCAGTTCATAAAGGGGAGCAGTACCCCAAGTAACCATGAGTTGTGTAAATAAACACAAAATTAATAATGAGTGATGATTACAAAATATTGGTAAAAGTGCAATAAATTTTGATGTTGCAGTCTTTTGCAGTGGCTTGTCCTCCATGGGCAAGATATTTTATACCTCTCAATTACTAATATTCTCAAGTATAAGAGCTAGAGTTAAATCCTCTTACATCACTTAGTTATCTTGGTAACTCCATATGATGAGGAGTTCAAATCAGTGAAGACTTTCTCAAAAATGATTGTCTGTTCCTCAGTGCTAAGTGAATTCTTCATTTAAGAAAATACAAATATGGAAAACGTGCAGTGTATCATTTTGCCTTTTTTAAAAAATAAATTTTTATTACAGAAGTTGTAGGTTTACAGAACAATCATGCATAAAATAGAGGATTCTCATACATCACCCCACCACCAACACCTTACATTGGTCGGAACATTTGTTACAACTGATAATAGCACTTTTTAATAATTTTATTATTTTTTAAACAGTAGTTGCCAGTATTTTTGAGAGATCCTCTGTTCTAGGCACTGTGTGAAGAAATTTGCATGGATTACTGCATTTAAAACACCCAATATACAGGTCTGGGAAATGTCCTATTTTTTACTTATTTTTTTAATTGGAGAAGTTGTAGGTTTACAGAAAAATCATGCAAAAAACACAGTGTTCCCATATAAGCTTTCCCTCCATTGCTGACACCTTTCATCGATGCAAGAGCCCTGCCACAACTGATGAAAGAACAGTAAAATAGTACCGCTAACTATAGTCCATGGCCACAACAGGTGTATTTTTCCCCAAATACTACCCCATTATGGACCCACCTTGCATTAGTATTGGATATTTGTTATAATCCATGAAGTAACATTCTTATACTTGTATTATAACTATGTAATAAGTGTACTCTTAATTTTTTTCATTTTTGCTAGATTTTAGCTATAGTCCACTATTTACAACAGGGTTCACTGTGTTATACATTCCCATGCTTTGTCTTTCAAATTCTTATATCAACGTTATAAGTTCTGCCATTAGCACAAGATAAAAACTACAATAACAATAAATTTACTTTGGTCTGTTGTTCCACTTCCCCTTTGTTTTTGTTCATGCCTCATTCTTGAGGGAATGGGTTATTTCTGCTCTGACAGCTAGAAGCTGTGAGGGGATATAGATATTAAGGGGCATAGTAAAGGAATTGTTTTGGTTGTAGTTGTAGATATTCCTTCTTTTGGGGATGAAACTTGTCCATTATCATCATTTTGTTTGTTGTCCAAGGCAAGCCTGAAGTGGTGAGTAGGAACTGGCTGCAACTCTGCTGGGTTTCAGGGCTCAACCAGGATAAGAGCAATCTGAAGATTTAAGTCCCTGAGAAATACATTTAACAGGGACATTGAAAATTATAGGTTCAAAAACAAGGAGTAAAATAAGCTTGATTGGGAAATTTTAAATGAGCATAACTATATTATATTGAGGTTCATATACTAAATAGAGCCCACTTTGGAGGTGTTGGCTTCATGAGGCTTTGTGTCTTGCCTGTGATGTCTGAATGTCCTCAGAGCCCTCGGGTGCAGTTTTATTTGAGGCATTGTTTTCTGTGGCCATTTGTGAAATCTGCCTAAAACCTGCCTAAGCATAACCTTTGGAATGACTTTCTGACTCACTTTGTAATCTACCAGCCATAAAAATTCTATTTGGTTCATTATTTCCCCCTTTTGGTCACAGTCTCTCTCCAAATGCATAGCTGATTAAGGCTTGGTAATAATCTATCGGTGCCAGTGAGGTCCATCACTGATATCAGCGAAATCATGCAATATTTGTCCTTTTCTGTCTGGTTTATTTCGTTCAACATAAGGTCTCGAGGTTCACCCATGGTGCCATATGTGTCAGTACTTCATTCCTTCTTTCAGCTGAATAATATTCCATTGTATGTATAGACCACATTTTGTTTATCTATTAATATGTTGATGGGCACTTGGGTTGCTCTATCATTTAACAATTACAAATAATGCCACTATGAGCTTCAGTGTGCTTATATCTGTTTATGTCCCAGCTTTCAATTCTTCTGGTTATATACTGAGCAAGATTGCCATATCATATGACAATTCTATACAAAGCTTCCTGTGGAACCAGCAAACTGTCCTCCACAGTGGCTGCACCATTCTACAGTCCCAGCAGTAATGAATGAAAGGTCCTATTTCTCTATATCCTTTCCAATACTTGTAGGGTCCTGTTTTTGTTTTTGTTTTTAATATTTACCATTCTGTTAAGCATGAAATTATATTTCATTGTAGTTTTGATATACATTTCCCTCATAGCTAGTGATGTTTATTTAGCACCTTTTCATTTGCTTTTTAGCCATTTGTATTTTCTCTTTGAAAAAGTACCTGTTCAAGTCTTACTGATTTTTTAAAACGGGTTTTTGTCTTTTTATTGTTGAGTTATAGGATTTCTTTATATATGCTTGATATTAGACCCTTATTGGCACTATGGTTTTCACATGTTTTCTTCCACCTCATAGGAAGTCTCTTCATTTCTTTTCTTTTTTTTTTTTATCACTGGAATAATATTTATTATTTTCCCTTGGCAAAAAAGTCAAGTGTTACATTTTGAAAAACAGAAAATCCCAAACAATCAAACACAATACCTATCACAGAAGAGGGTCAGGCAATAGTACAAAACATCCTACTTAAGATCCTTTTTTTCCTTAATATACAAGTCAGTTTAAAATGATAGAAGTTCTGTGAGACCTAAGAAATCTACAGCCTGTAGTTTAATAATAGAAAAAAAATTAAGACCAAAGATCTATAACATCCAGCATTTTGCTTAATTCTCTGTTTATCGCACCTATTTCTCTAGGTTAGATGATGAGAATTCCAGAACCAGGGGTGTATGCCCTGTGCCAACAAGATAGGGTGGACTTGCTCTGTCCCCTCCCTGTCCATTAAGGGGAGGACACCCTTTTTTACAGTCATCCCCCTTATACCCAGATCAGGGGGAGATTCTTTTCATTTTCTTGACAAACTCCTTTGAAGTGCAAAAGTTTTAATTTTGGAAAAGTCACATTGTCTATTTTTTCTTTCATGGCTTATGCTTTGGATATAAAGTTAATGAAACCGTTGCCAATTACCAGATCTCATAGATGTTTAACTACATTTTCTTCTTGTTTTATGGTCTTGGCTCTTATGTTTATGTCTTTTATCCATCTTGAGTTAATTTTTGTATAGGGTGTGAAATAGGTATCCTCTCTTATGGATATGGATACCCAGATCTCAAAGCACCGTTTGTTGAAGAGACTATTTTATCCTAGGTGAGTGAGCCTGGTGGCCTTGTCAAATATAAGTTGGTCTTAGACTGGCAGGTCTATTTCTGAACTCTCAATTATGTTCCATTGATCAACATGTCTATCCTTGTGACAATACCATGCAGTTTTGACTACTGTAGATTTGTAATATGTTTTAACATCAGGTAGTGTGAGTCATCCAACTTCATTCTTCTTTCTCAAGATGTTTTTGGTATTCGGTGCATCTTACCCTTCCATATAAATTTTTTAATTGCTCATCCATTTCTGCAAAAAATGCTGCTGGAATTTTCATTGAGATTGCAAAGAATCTGTCTATTAATTTGGATACAGTTGACATTGTAATATATTTAGTTTTGTAATCTGTGAACATGGAATATACGTCTGTTTAGGTCTTCTTTGATTTCTTTTAGCAATGTTGTGTAGTGTTTTGTGTACAAGTCCTTTACAACCTTAGTTAAATTTATTCCTAGGTATTCTATTATTTTATTTGTTCTTGTAAATAGAATTCTTTCTTGATTTCCTTCTCAAATTGTTTATTCCTAGTCTATAGAAACACTACCAATTTGGCATGTTGATTTTATATCCTGGCATTTTGCTAACTCATTTATTGGTTCTAGAGGCTTTGCTGTAGATTTTTCAAGGATTTCTATGTATAGTATCATGTCATCTGTAAATAGTGAAAGATTTCTTTTTCCTTTGAAATTTGAATGGCTTTTATTTTTTTCTTGCCTACCTGCTCTAGCAAGAACTTCTAACACAATGCTGAATAAGAGTAGGGACAGTGGGAATCATTGTCTTGTTCTGGATGTTAGAGGGAAAGCTTTTAGCCTTTCAACATTGTATGATGTTGCTGTGGCTTTTTCATAAATGTACTTTATCATGTTAAAGAAGTTTCCTTCTATTCCTTTCTTTTGAATAGAATTCTATATTTTGTCAAATGACTTTTTTGTGTTGATGGAGATGATTATGCAATTGTTCTCCTTCAATCTATTAATGTGGTGTATTACATTAATTGGTTTTCTTACATTGAACCATCCTCACATACCTGGAGTAAAACCCACTTGATCATGGTGTATAATTCTTTAATGTGCTGTGGAATTCAATTAGCTGGTATTGAATGCTTGAAGATTTTTGCAACTAATTTTATTAGAGTAATGGTCCTTAATTTTCTTTTTGTAGCATCTTTATGAGGCTTTGGTATTAGGGTGATGGTGTCTTCATAGAATGAATTGAGTAATATCCTCTCCTCTTCAATTTTTTGGAAGAGTTTGAGTAGGAATTGTATTAGGTCTTTGCAGAGTGATTGGTGGAATTCACTTGTGAAGCCACCTGGTCTTGGGCTTTTCTTGGTTAGGAGGTTTTTGATACTCTTCAATTGCATTACTTGTGATTGAAATGTTGAGGTCTTCTATTTCTTCTTTTGTTAATGTAGGCTGTTTGTGTGTTTTGGGAAATTCATCCATTTTACTTAAATTGTCCAAATTGAGGGTATACGATTTTTTCAAAATATCCTCTTATCTTTTTTATTCCTGTGGGGAGAGTGATGATGTCCTTTTTCTTGCTTTTTTATTTTGTTTATTTCCATCTTCTCTCTTTTTTCTTTATTAAACTAGGCAAGGGTTCATCATTTTATTAATCTCAAAACCTCAGCTTTTGATTTTGCTAATTCTCTCCACTGCTTTTTAAATTCTCAATTTCATATAATCTGCCATAATCTTTATTATTTCATCTTGCTTTAGGATTAGTTTGTTGTTCTTTTTCTAGTTCCTCCAGATGTACAGTTAGGTCTTTGATTTTTAGCTTTGTCCTTTTTATAAATATGTATTTTATTTTTTAAAAGATATTTAGATTACATAAATGTTACATAAAAATGTAAGGCATTCCCATATGCCCCACTCCCAACCCCTCATTAGTTTCCCACAGTAAGAACATCCTTCATTAGTGTGGTACCTTTATTATAATTAATGAATATGTTTAAGGGTATTGCCAGCAAATGTGGATTATAGTTTACACTCTGTCCTTCACAATTTTGTAAATTATGACAAAATATATAATGGCCTGTATCTGGATGCAATGTCATGCAGCACAGTTTCTAAGTCCCAAGGATGCCCACATATTACACCTATATTTCCTTTCCCTTCCTTCAGAACCTCCAGTGGCCACTGTCTTCATGGAAATTATAAAAGTACTTCCATTGCTAGAATCACAATAAGTCTATAATAGAAAAACAGTAAGTCTATTCTAGTCCTTCATTCATGCCCACATCCTGAGGATTCAGAGATTGTGATGCTCACTCTAATTGAGAGGGACTTAGGTTCCATGAGGTAGATGGATGGGACAAGCTTGCTTGCAGTTGTGGACTCTTTGTTCCTTGGGATGGTTTTTGTCCATCCTCATCTCCTTGTTAGTTTTCCTGGATGAGTCCAATGAACTGGAGAGTAGGTGTTGCAACTCTGTTGAGATTCAGAGCCCAACTGGCACACAGACAGTCTGAAAATTTAAGTCTCTTGGACATACACCTATCAACCCTAGTACTAACTATAGGTTCAAATAGAAAGGGCAGAAGAGCCATGTGTAGGGAAACCACGACTGAGTCCAACTCTGTCACACTGGGGAGTATAAATTGCAAAGTAGGGCCCACTGGCAAGGAACCAAACTCCTGAACTGTCTGCTCTACCTATACTGTCAGGATATCTCCAGAGCCCTCAGGAGCCCCACTATTTGAGGCCATATTTACTTTGGTAGTCGATGAGATTCTGCTGAGAAGTGCATAAGCATAATCTCTGGAATGATTTCACTTTGAAGTCTCTTAGCCATATAAACTCATTTGTCTTTATTCTTTCTCCCTTTTTGTCAAGGTCTTTTTCCAGTTGTAATTCTAGTTGGTGCTTCATAGTAAGCCCTCACTGCCAGGGAGGTTCACCCCTGAAATCATGTCCCAAGGTGCAGGGAAGCAATGCATTTATATGCTCAGTTTGGCTTAGAGAGAGGCCACATTTGAGCAACAAATAAACACTCAGGAGGTAACTCTTAGACCCCTATAATACTAGGCTAAGTTTCAATTTCAAAAAGTATAAGTTTGTAAACACAGTCATCAATATCAAGGGCCCATCAATAGTCCAATCTCCTTCACTAGTCACTGCCCCTGGACTAGGGGGATTCTTCCTACCCCATTAGAGAATTTCCCAGGATGGGAATTCGATATTATTTCAGTTATTTTGTGACTCTCTGCCCACTGTGACAATGTGTCATGAACATTTGAACACATTCATATGCTTTGTGGGTATGCCTCCTCCATCACTGACAACCCACACCATTGTTCCTTCTTTTTAAATATAGGCATTTCAGGCTTTAAATTTCCCATTCAGCACTTCTGCCTTTGCTGCCTCCCATATGGTTTGATATGATGTACTCTCATTTTCATTTGCCTTGAGATATTTCTCTTACAATTTCTTCCATGACCCATTGACTCTTGAAGAGTGTGTTGCTTAACTTCCATATATTTGTGCATTTTCCAATTCTCCACCCATTAAACATTTCCAGTTGTAGTCAGACAAAGTGCTTTGTATAACTTCAGTTTTTCTAAATCCATTGAGACTTGTTTTGTGATTTAACTTGTGTTCTATCCTGGAGAATGATCTATGAATGCTTGATAAGAAGGTATGTTTTACTGTTTGGGGGGTGCAATTTATTTTATATGTCTGTTTTTATAATTCTTTTAACTTATTATTAAAGACCTCTATTTCTTAGTTGATCCTCTGTCTAGATGTTCTGCCTACTTGTAAGACTGGTGTGTTGAAGTCCTCCACTATTATTGTAGATGCATTTATTTCTTAGATCAGATTTGCCAGTTTGCCTCATATATTTTGGGGCACACTGATAGGTGTGTAAATATTTATGATTGCTCTTTTTTCTTGGTAGATTGCCCCCCCTTTTTAAGATTTATTTTATTTATCCTCCCTTGCTGCTTGCTTGCTATCTGTGCTCTGTGTCTATTCACTGTGTGTTCTCCTGTGTCTGCTTGTCTCCTTTGTTGCATCATCTTGCTGCTCCAGCTCTCAATGGGCATAGGCCATCAGCTCTTCACAGGTGTGGGTTGTCAGCAATCCACAAGCATGGGCTGCCAGCTCTCCACAAGTGCTGGCCAGCTTACCTCACAAGGAAGCCCTGGGAAGTGATCCCAGGGCCTCCCATATGGTAGATAGTAACCCAACCAGTTTAGCCACATCTGCTTCCCCCTTTTTGTTAATATACAGTGTCCTTCTCTGTCTTTTTCAACAGTTTTGCATTTAAAACCTACTTTGTCCCATATTATTAATAGTACAGCTACCCCAGTCCCAAGTCCCTTTTTGGTTACTATTTGTATGGAAAATTGTTTTCCAATATTTCACTTGCAAACTATTTTTGAGTCTAAGGTGAGTCTCTTATAGACAGCATATAGTTGGGTCATATTTTTCATCTATTCTGCCAATCTGTGTCTCTTAATTAAAGAGTCAAATTCATTAACATTCAATGTTATTACTGTAAAGGCATTATTTCAACCATTTTATTTTTAGGCTTATATATGTCATATCTTATTTTTGTTTCTATTTTTACCTTTTAATTACCCTTACTAGTAATCTTCCTTTCTTCACTGTCCTCTGAACTTCTCTCTTGTCTTTTCCTTTCAACTTGCAGAACTCCCTTTAAGATTTCTTGGTGCACAGGACTCTTGTTGACAAATTCTCTCAGTTTCTGTTTATCTGAATATTTTAAATTCTCCTTCAGTTTTGAAGAAAAGTTTTGCTGGATGTATAATTTTTGACTTGCTGTTTTTCTCTTTCGGTATTTTATTTCATACCACTGCCTTCTTGCCACAATGGTTTTAGATGAGAAATTAGCACTTATTCTTTTTGAGAATACCTTATATGTGATGGATCTCTTTTCGCTTGCTGCTTTCTGTATTTTCTCTTTATCTTTGGCATTTGACAATCTAATATGGGTCTTGGAGTAGATATGTTAGGATTTATTCTATTTGGAGTTTACTTCCTCGACTTGTACATTGATGTTCTTCACAATAGTTGGGTAGCCTCCTTCTTCCTGGCTGCCCATGCGGGCTTATCACCTTGTGGTCCCATTCCATGGGTACACAGAAGAGGAGAAAAAAAGAAAAAGAAGAGGGAAAAAAACCTGGTCTCCCTAACAGGCTTTTGGTGTCTGTGAGCCAATAGCTTCATGGCTCACTCCTTCTCCAGTGTTCAGCTGGTGTCCCTGTCACTG
Organism: Dasypus novemcinctus; assembly: GCF_030445035.2. Classification (NCBI taxonomy): domain Eukaryota; kingdom Metazoa; phylum Chordata; class Mammalia; order Cingulata; family Dasypodidae; genus Dasypus; species Dasypus novemcinctus. The sequence continues at coordinate 38,911,598 of NC_080683.1, read as the reverse complement.
GCCACCCTGTGAACTCTCATTCTCCCACTGCCCAGATGGACATCTTACTTGTTGCCTTCTCTGAATGCCTTATCATGCCAGTCTATGGTGTCCCCTATGCCCAGCAAGGCTGTCTGTCTTACTGCTGCTTCTGGAGGAGGAGTGCAAACTACTGCTCCCTACTCTGCCATCTTGGATATCGTCCTCATTTTGCCCTCTTGAGTCTAAACTATATGAACAATATCTTACACACCCCTCAATAAATTTATAATTATGTGTAAGTATAGCTCTCCCTTCATGACAAGAAACTAATGGAAACAATCCCAAATTTTGTAAAAATTTGAGTAACTAAATAGATATACTATTTAAACAATATTCTCTGAGAGTGGCATACTAAAAACTGGATGTGAAAATAAAATACATTGTCTTTTATCCCTTGTGTTTCTACTGTATTCCTTCTTATAGCTGAGTAGTATTCCATTGTATGTGTCTACCACATTTTGTTTAGCCATTCATCTGTTGTTGGGCATTTGGATTGATTCCAACTTTTGGCAATAGTAAATTATGTCACCATGAACATTGGTATGCATATATTGGTTTGTAACTTTGTTTTCACTTCTTCTGGGTATATTCCCAGCAGTGGAATTGCTGCATCATATGGCAAATCTAAAGCTAGTTTTTTGAGAATCCACCAACTGTCCTACAGAATGGCTGGATCCTTCTGCATTCCCACCAGCAGTGGATGAGTGTTCCCATTCCTCTACATCCTCTCCAAAACTTGTAGAATTCTGCTTTTAATAGCCACCAGTCTTATGGGAGTAAGATGATATCTCATTGTAGCTTTGATTTGCATCAAATAACCAGTGACTTTTAACATCTTTTCATTGCCTTTTAGCCATTTGTATTTCTTCTTGGGAGAAACCTCCGTTCAAATCTCTTGCCCATTCTTAAAATGGGTTATCTTTTTATTTTTGAGATATAGGAGTTATTTATATATGCAGAATATTAGTCTTCTCTCAAATATATGGTTACCAAATATTTTCTTCCATTAGGTAGGCTCTCTTTTCAGTTTTCTGACAAATTCCTTTGAGGTACAAAAGGTTTTAATTTTGAGGAGGTCCCATTTATCTATTTGTTCTTTTGCTACCCATGCTTTGGATGTGAAGTTCATGAAGTCATTTCCTATTTCAAGGTCCTGTAGATGCTTCCCTACATTGTTTTCCAAGGTTTTCATGGTCTTGGTTCTTATATTTAGGTTTTTGATTCATCTTGAGTTGACTTTTGTATAAGGTGTGAGATGGTAATACTCTTTTTTTCTTTTGAATATGGATATGAATCTTGAGGACCTTACATTGAGTGAAGAAAGCCAGGCATTGAAGAACAAATACTACATGATCTCCCTGATATAAAATAAACAAACCAAGCTGTCTCAGAGTGCTAAAGACTTGATGAAAGGCTTACTGGAAATTGAGAGGAGGGGAAGGTTGTCAGCTGACCCCTACATTGGTGAAATCTATGCTAACATGGAGGTAAGTATTTGTACAGGGAAGGGATAAGACAGGGGTATAGGGATAATTTTGGGTAGGGATTTTCAGGCTTGAGGGGGCTAGGGTTGGGAGGATTGGTCAGGAGGTTGAAAGAATTTGGGGAAGGGTTGGGGAAACAATTGAACATGGGAGATTATTGGGTATGTGGTTGAAAGTATAATGTTGAGAAAACTCTTTAGAAAATATAATAAGGAAGGATTACCTGTTTAAGGTGCTTAAGGGGGGCATCTGGCAAAGTGGCAGGCTTCTAGGGAGTGTGTGAGTACTTATCTAGTCATTCTGTGTTATATCATTGGGTGGAGACCCATACAATGGATGGGAAGGTGTACCCACATCCTGGGGAGACCTGATGTTCTCCAACAGAGGGAATTGTGTCTCTTAAGAGAATTTGTGGCCCTCAATGTGGGAGGACAGTCTAGTATGTTAAGCCCTCAGCATTGTTGCAAGTATCTGTGAATCTGGACCTTCAAGTAGTGAAGCTTGGTTGTCACTGTGGGCCCTGAGGAGAGGGTGAGAGAGGAATAGAATAGATGGAAGCAGGGTAACTGGGGGCCAATGGACGTGTTTCAAAAGATCATGCAATGATGGACATAGGGCATGTTAAATTTCACCAAAATATATAAAAGCCTATAGGCTAAAATGTAAACCATAATGTAACTAAAAATTTATAAAATTGTACAGTCATAAATATAAACCATAATGTAAACCAAAATGGAACCATCACTACTATCTCATTTTCCTATTAAATGAATTTGGCAATATATTAGGCTTAAATTTTGAAGAAGTTTTGGACCAAAGAGGGGTTCAACTATGACAGGGTGTTATTGATGGGGGCCACATGGTTGGGAAGGAGTTTTCCAGGGCATGTATATAATGTACATAAAAATGTTCAGATATATGTTGGGTATTTTCATAGTAGTTACAGTTACAAATGACAACTGAGTGAGTGCTTATTTCTTAGCCAGGGGAGCTCTGTCACATCCCCAATGGAACAGCAAATATCCCTCAACTGTAAGGGCAAAGACCTGTGATAAAGGATGACCCAATGATGAGCCTTTGATACTGATGACTATGCTTATGAGCCTGTGTGCCTGAAATTTGAACTAGGCCTAGAGCTGCAGGGCACCTAAGAGTTACCTCCTGAGAGCCTCCAGGTGGCTCACATGTGTTCACTCTCTAAGCCAAACTCATCATGTAAACGCATTACCTTCCCCTCACTGTCGGACATGACTCCCAGGGATGAGCCTCCCTGGAGCCAAGGGATTACTACCAATCACTAACTGGTGATGCAACTAGAAAAGAACCTTGAGTAAAAGGGGGAAATGGCAGAGACAAATGAGTTTATATGGCTAAGAGTTTTAAAAAAATAGTCAGGAGTTCATCAGAGGGATTGCGCTTATGCATGCCTCAGCAGGATCCCAGGGACAGCCAAAGTAGATGCAACTGCAAGTGATGGTGCTCCTGAGTGCTACAGAGACAGATGTTCTACAGTCATTACAGATGGCTCTGGGGTTCAGTGCCTTGTCAGTGGGCCCTACTTTGTAATTTGTGTTTCTGAGTGTGATGGAGTTGGACTCAGATGTGACCTTTCTACACATGCCTCTTCTGTCACTTTTATTGAACCTGTGGTTGGTGTTGGGATTGGTGTATACTTAGGAGACTTGAATCTCTGGATTGACCATGTGCCAGCTGGACCGTGAGTCTCAGCAGTGTGGCAACTCCTACTCCTTGTTTCATTTGACTTACCCAGGTAAGTTAACAGGGAGATGAAGGTGGTTGCTCATGACACCAGGGAACTGAGAGTGCCTACTACTGCAAGCAGGAGAATTGTACCCATCATCCATGTGATCTCTAAGGCCCCTCCTGATATAGAGGTGGAGTGGACATCACCATCCCAGGGTCCACAGGATGAAGGAATAAATTATGGATTAGAGTGGACTTACTGGTATTCTACTACAGAACTATTGTGAGTAGTAATGGAAGAAACTGTAGCATCAATATGGAGAAGGTGGCCATGGCAGTTGCTGAGGGCAGGGAGAGGGAAGAAGAGATATTTTGGGGGGCATTTTTGGACTTGGAGTTGTTCTAAATGATATTGCAGGAACAGATGCTGGACATCATCTATCCTGTCATAACCCACTGAAAGTACTGGGGGAGAATGTAAACTACAATGTAAACTATAATCCATGTGGTGCAGCAGTGCAACAAAATGTATTCACCAAATGCAATGAATTAGCCACAATGATGTAAGAAGTTGTTGATGTGGGAGGAGTGGGGGGGGGGGTGTAGGGTATATGGGAACCTCATATTTTTTAATTTGACATCTTTTGTGATCTACATATCTTCAAAAAATTTTTTTAAAAAAAAAAAGAAATAAAAGGCAACCAAATAGGAAAATAAAAGTACTTCATCTTTTTGGCCAGTAATCCTGTCTTGTGAGACACCCTTAATCCCTTGCATATTTGTGGAAATAATTAACATTTAATTCCAGGTAATCTAAAATTTACTCCAATACTTCAAGTTGACACTTTAGATAATATTCAATCATTCATAGGTTAAAAACTTTTCAGTCTTTTAACTTTCCAACATTTTTATGTTTTTCTTTCTAAATTGACATAAGGTATGGAAAGAAGAGGATATTAGACTTTGTAGTTGGAGAGTGGGTAGAGACACTCCACAGGTCCTGAAATATGTGCAAGTGGTAGTGGTACATCTGCAGGCTTCAGTTCATTGTTCTCCTGAGCACATTGGTGTTGTTCGATATCTTGTGTTTGCCCTTCATTAAGATGGGATCAATTCCCCAACAAAAATTTTATGCCTATATCAAGACTGATGATGCCATCCACTAATTTGAAAGTATGAAAAGTTTATTACTCTCATGATAAGACTTTTGGAAGAGAGAAATGTGGTCTCCCAAACAGGTCTGTAATGGCTTAAGAAACCAAGGCAGGAGTGACTGGCATGGGGTTTTATTGCTGTTAGGGAATGGGGCCAGAACAAAGCTTCCCCTGCTGGGCTAGTTGGAGAATGCTTGGTACAGCAGCTTCCTGTTCAATGAAGATATTGTAGGCCTTCTTATCTGTTTGCCCAGCAAGAGGAGCAAGAAGAATAAATGTGTTTAGAAGCTGTTAGCAGTCAAACATAAAAAATGGTGTTGGACTGTTAATTACAATTCACTTTGATATGTGATGACTGACATGTGCCATATTTCATTTAATTGAATGTGAACTTGTTTCAGTAAGCCACTTTGATGCTCTATGAGAGTCTAATGTTGTATATTTTGAGAAATGAAATGAGTGCCTTACTCACTATCAGTGATATCTGGAACTCTGAAGGGGACAGGATATATTTTGGTGAGGTCTTGTATTATGTATAAAGGCAAATGAAGTCTTGATTTATAGTTTGGGGATTTGTGATACAGAAATTTTTCATAATTGCTCACCTCAAAAGGGACAATCTTAGGTAAGGAGTTGTTGTTGCTGACATTGAGCTAGATAGCCAGATTAATGGCAATGGCTCAAGGGGCTATAGAAACTGTTCAGATGGAACGATTGTTGACAATGGCATCCATGGTTAAGATGATTTTGCTGATATTTGGCCAGTTGTGCAAACCTTCAGTTTCCATCCTTTATTAAGGAGGTCCTAGTTAAGGAATGAAAGCAGAAGCTCACCTTTGAGCTCCTTCATGTTCAATGGTGGTAAACTGACTGTCATCTGTAAAGTGTATGAACTCCCTTCCTAGTCTATTCAGTTGTTCAAATCTTTCCCAACCCCACACTGTCTTGTGTAGTTAATGGTTCTGGGAGTAGCTAATGCTACCCTAACATTATACTCTTGGGCAGGGGACCGAAGAAAAGAGGAAACCACTTCCTTCTGCAAAGGAAGATCACCAGAGGGCACAGATTTAGCTCCATCCCATTGGTATCACTTCCATTTTAGCAAGAATGCATCAATGGCTGTGCTGAGCTTGTGAGATACTGCTTTCATGGCCTATCATGTAATGAACAGTAGGGCATGGAAGTTCAGGGGTTCAGGATCTATCAGGGCCTCTTTTCAGAAAAGCCCAGTATATGGCCAGCAAATGTTTCTCTACTGGCATACATGCAGGGCTGAGAAGGGCAGTTTCTTTCATTAGAATCCTACAGCAACTTATGATCATCATGGGTAGTCCACAGACTCAGGAAGACATGAGGGGATGTTAGTTCTAAAGTCTCTACAATGAACCAGTCTCAGGGTTGGTGACCCTAATAAGAATCAGAGTTATATTGCAATTTGGACAAATTCTAGAATCTTTTGTTTGGGGGTCTTATTCAGAGTGGACCGATTTTAGAGTAACAACATCATAGCTGCATTTACGTAAAATTTATGTGTAAATAGTATATTCTCCCTACAATCCAAAAAAGCCTAGAAGATTCTATTTTAATTTTATAGGAAGTAGTTGTTTCTTTATATTGTCAGTGATGGAGCAAGGTTAGACTGACCAAATAATGCCCAGACATTTAACTGAAGTGGCAGAGTTTTGTAGTATGTGTGAGGAAATAGCACATCCATTTTTTCTGAGCTCCTTTGTAAGTATTTGTCCTGAATGAGTGTGTCAAATGAACTTCCTCAAGGGCAGAAAAATGTCTTATCTTTGCTGTTGGAGGCAATTAAGATCTTGTTTGTAAAGATTGTGTGCAATGGTAGAGCTATTAGGGTATATCCACAGATACTTAGGCAATGTGACGTTCCAATAGTTAAGATGAGACATGCCAGTTTGTCTTCTATTTTATATTTAGTAACTTGCCTAAAGTGAAACTTCTATGTACTAACTAGTTTATGATTCCATTTAAAATATCTAAAATTCATAAAACACTATATGATTAAAGCATAATAGGGAAGGCACTGATAAATACAATGTCAAAGACAGAAGCTGCTTCTAAAATAGAGGCAGGAAAGTGGGAAAACTGATAAATGTGAAAAGATATATATTAATGACCACCTTATACTTCTTGCACTAGGTAGTGTATTTGTGCATGTACATTATATATTATGCTTTGTAACTAACATGAATCCTACTTATTTTTTATATATAACAAACACGTTGAAAAGAGAATAAAAAACAGAAACTCTAGACATTCTGATAAACTGTTATTATTCCTGTTATTATTCTTTTTGTAGTTCAGTCAACTTCTATTTATATATTTTGAAACTATGTAACTAAGCACCTACAAATGTAGAACTGTGGTAACTTTATGATAAATCAAAGCTCTTTTCTTTAAGTACCGCACAAAATCATGAATTTTGCCTTAAAATAATCATGAATAATATTAATGTTGGTACACTAGCTTTCTCAGTGTTATATTTATGTACTAAGAAAAGTAATATGGACATTGTAGAGAAATGTTGAAATAGAAAACTTGTAAAAAGAAGATAGATAGGAAAATATAGTTGAGTAGTTGAATATAATATTTCTGGATGACAACTGTCCAATATACATGGATGGTCCTAAAATTATATGTACTTGATCATGTAATTAATTATGATGACCTTATTTTAAGAAAATAATCAACAAGGAAAAAGTGAGAGTTACAGTTTTCATCAGTTAGGTGAGTCCACAAATTGTGAATACCCTGGGGAAGTTCAAGCATTCAGAAAATCTCTTAATCATTGTTTGGGAGATCTATGATCAAGGGCTAAGAACATGACCACTGAATTGCATTTCAAAACTAGATGAGCCATGCTCAGGCAAAGAAGCTACACAATAGAAACCACTGGACCTAGAAGACATAAGATAAGAAGAAATGGCTCAAGAAGAGATACGAAAACTAGAAGCTGATCCCATATAAATAGTATCTTGATCCTGGAACAATGAAAATGTTAAAGTGAGTTATTTAAATACTAATTTTATTTATTGTTTGTTATTTTATTTTTCTTCATTTTCTTTTAAATGTTACATTAAAAAATATGAGGTCCCCATATACTCCCCAGCCCCCTCACCCCACTCCTCCTACATTAACCACCTCTTCCATTATCATGGCACATTCACTGCACCTGCTGAATACATTTTGAAGCACTGCTGCACCACATGGACTGTGGTTTTCTTTGTAGTCTACACTCTACCCCATTCCATCCTGTGGGCCAGGTAAGATATATAATGTCCAGCGTCTGTCCCTGCAGCACCACTCAGGACAATTCTAAATCCTGAAAATGTACCCATATCATATCTCTTCTTCCTTCGCCCTACCATCAGCAGCTACCATGGCCAATTTCTCCACATCAATATTACAATTTCTTCCTTTACTAATCACAGTAGTTCCCCAGAAGAACACCAGTAAATCCACTCTAATCCATACTCTATTCCTCCATCTTGTGGACCCTGGGATGGTTAAGTCCAGTCCCCCGCTGCATCAAGAGGGGGCTTAGATTCCACATGGATGATGGATGCAATTCTTCTGCTTGCAGTTGTAGACACCATTGGCTCCCTGGTGTGGTGGTTGATCTTCTTCACCTTCCTGTTAGCTGGCCAGGGTAAGTGCAAAAACCAGAGGGTAGGAGTTGCAAGTCAGCTGAGGTTCAGGGCCTGGCTGTCACATGGACAGTCCAGAGATTCAGGTCTCCTGAGTATACACCAACCCAAACAACAACCACAGGTTCAGTAAAAGTAACAGAAGAGGCATGTGTAGAAAGGTCATATCTGAGTCCAACTCCATCACACTGGCCCTTCCAAAGTAGGGCCAACTGACATGGCCCTGAACTCCAGAGCCATCTGCCATCTGGCATGACCATAGAACCTGTGAGTCTCCATAGCCCTCCAAAGAACCAGTACATGGGTTTCTATCTACCTTGGCTGTCTCTGGTACCCTGCTGAGGCATGCATAAGCATTACCCCTCTGATAACCACCCAACTCTTTTTTGGAGACTTCTAGCCATATAAACTCATTTTCCATTTCCCCCTTTTATCAAAGGCCAAAAAGCAGTTTTTAACACCTGGTATTACATGTAGGCTGAGATATTCTGCTGGTCTGAGTTGACCCTTTTATTCAAGGACTTTTTCTAGTTACATCATCAGCTGGTGCTTGGTAGTAATCCCTTGGCTCCAGGGAGGCTCATCCCTGGGAGTCATGTCCCATGCTGGGGGGAAGGTAATGCATTTACATGCTGAATTTGACTTAGAGAGTGGCCACATTTGAGCAACCTGGAGGCTCTTAGGAGGTAACTCTTAGGCACCCTGCAGTTCCAGGCCTAGTTCATATTTCAGGCACACAGGTTCATAATCAGAGCCATCAGTATCAAGGGCTCATTGTTGGGCCATCCATTTTATTGGTCTTTGCCATTGCACTTGGAGGATTGTTGCTGTTCCATTGGAGAATGTGATAGAGCTCCCCTGGCTAGGAACTCAGCATTGTCTCAGTTGTTGTTTTTAACTGAAACCACTATGAAAATATCCAAACATTTTTATGTACCCTGTATACATGCCCTGGAGAAATCCCTCCCAACCATGTGTCCCCTACCAATAACACACCACACCAGTGTTCCTCGCTGCCATAGTTGAACCTCTCTGTAGTCCAAAACTTCTTTAAAAAAGGAAACCTAATATATTGCCAGGTTCTGTTAATAGTAAAATGGAATACAGTGATGGGTTTAAAAGTTAGATATAGAATACATAGTAATTTAGAAGAATTAAATAAAGGAAAAATAAATTGGGGTGTCAAAAAATGAAAAGAATGAAAAAGCTTTGTTTTTGACATTTTGCCTTTCATCACTGCTATAGGTGTTGCCCTGTAGGTACAGTGGCAAGGCAATTTCTTCCATTTCTTCCTCAGTGTCTACATCCTTACTTTTTTTTTTTAATTATTAAGTTTGTCTTCACATAAGTTTTAGATCACAGTAATTCACATATACAATATATGGTTAGTAAATGAGGAAACAGAGATGAACAATAAGGAGATTAAAATAAGATTTAGGGTTGTGATGAATTTGAAGGATAAGTGGAGATTAGAAATATATGTAGATGTTATACATGTATCATAAAAAACTGCAATGTAAAAGTCTATATTTAACACAAAATAAGCATAAATAGCAACGTATGGAAGGCATTTTCAAATTGACCAGACCTAATATCATGTTCTTACTTTAATGTTCTTGTTTGACATATTTCCTTCTCAGTGGGATTTGATTTAGGGATTGCTGCCAAACATTAGCATTTCAAGGACTGTGTGGATCCAATGTAAGGTCTGCAGAATACAGAGCAATGGGAAATGATTAGTTGTTTTACAGTTTGTTTTTGAAAACCAGTGAAAGAAATTGTATCTATCATTAATTAATTCCATCATAGTTTCTGTCTCTTGCTTTCATTGTTTAATCTTCCAGCACATGCAAAAGTAAAAAACACATTAAAAGTATTTATTCTAAATCTGTACATCATACCAAAAGCCCGTAGGTTGGATTCAGCCTACCTTACAATTTGACTATTGTGGATTACAATTATTCCAAAGATTGTTAACAATAATGTTTTTTCTAAGAGAAAAAAACAAACAAACAACGTATCAGTGTTTTCAACTAAAGGAGATGAAGCAAGTTCAATTGTTTTAAAAGCCCAGTTTCTCATACCTGCACACTACCAAACTGTGGGTAACTAATTGGGAATTATAAACCATATTTCTAATGCACCTACTTTTTAAAAGGCTGTAATTTCTTAGGAATTGACACACACAACATAGAGATGTTCGGTGTATTAGGTAATATTGAAAGGTTGTAAGAAAAATATAAATCTAAACTACTGACCGAAGGACAAAATGACCAAAACTATCATAGATAAAAAGAGGAGTTTGTCACAAAAATAATGTATTATTTTAAGTAGGCTTATGGAATGTATCCCAATGAAGCTTTCTGTCCTTTCTGCTTTTGTTGATGTGGTAGCTAAATTTACAATTCAATTGAAAATGATATTTTCTAAATTCACCTTGGCTCAGGCATGCCTTAATTTTCCTATTACTTATATCTTGCTACAATACTCCCTTTTCTTGTCTAAATACAAGAGGCACATATCATCTAATCATCTTAATTCTTGGGGCAAGGAACTTTTTTTAAGAGACATTTTTATAGTCCTTTTATAAAATGTTATTTTAAGTTTGCTTGAACCAGTGGATTGAAATGGAAACTTGTTCAATAATCTGACCACTAAATTCCAATAAAACTCAAGAGAGAAACAAATATTTATTGTGCATCTGTTTTTTGCAGGTGCTGTTCTATTTCTGAAAGTTCACAAAGAAGGAAACATTTATTCATTCAATTCGACTTCTCAGAGCTGCTTAGGAGAAACAGACAACCAAAGAAATGGCATGCAATATGATGTGAGATGTAAAGGTGGTATATGTACTGTGCATTTCTAGGAGGTCTTCATAGAGTTTATGATGCCTGAGCTAGATTTTGAAGGATGATTACTGGTTTGCCAGGTAGCCATGTAGGGAAAGACATTGCAAGAAAATAACATATAGTATATCAAATACAACAGGGATGAAGTAATACATTTTGCTCAGGAGTATCAAATAATTTAGTATTGCTTTTATTATCAGATACTGTTGGTTGTCTATCCTTATTCAATCTCCCTTTCTTCATAGTTGACAGAGGGACTTTTTTTTTAGGTGTTGTATTTATAAATATTTATTTTCTCAGAAAGGGAAGACTCTCCCACCTCCACTACTCTGGGAACATTGGAAGATCATATTTCTCAGAGTTGTTAACATCCAAGTAGTACCATAAGACTAGTTCTGCCAAAGCAATATGTATAGAGGTGATTTAATCTCTCCCATATCTGACTCCTAAAATCCCCCACAATTTCCTAGGCTTGTCCTTTCTCTCATCTATATTTGCACAGTGGAAGGGAGCTCTGAAATTTCCCACCACTTGGAGAAGAATTATCCAGCCAGGATCATCCTCTTTGAAAATTACCCGAGTAAGAGATAAACTTACTTTTCTAAGACTTGGTTTTATTTGTTATTACTTTGATTAGCTTTCTATACCCTGACCAAAAAGAAAATTATCACCATGAAATAGGGGACTGCTAAACATTACTCTGTGGCATTGTGTGAAAGGACTGTGATCTGTGCTGTGCAGTAGCAAATCATTTGACAAAATGTCACCTGTAATAATTTGTCATGCAGATGATATGTTTATTGGTCAGAAGTTCAAGTCAAAGAGGTTGGAACCAGAACTTTATGTAGAATTTTTAGGTCCTTTCTTGGCTACCTTTGACAAATATCACATGAATGAAGGAGTTTAGGAATGAATCTGTATTTTGCAAGTATAAATAAAATGACATTAGAAGTGTGCAGTTATTTGCTAACATGTATGTTAGAAATTTAACTCCAATAGACTCAATATAGGAAGAAACCTGTTATAAAAACTTTTTGGAAAACAAAGAATTTGGGTGAGTGGATGAATACAAAGACAAACTTCAGAATTAAGGAGCACAATTCAAAATAATCTGTGGCCAAAGAAGATAAAAATAATGGAGAGTACAAAATACTTGAAATAAATAACCTCAAAAATATTGCAATTGAAAATAATTGGAATGTAACTATAGACATGCTTAGAAGTAAATTTGTATTCTTAAATTTTTTGGAAAGATATAGAGGAAATATATAAGAGAAGGAAAAAAAGCTAAAATGTATTTCTTTAAAAAAGTCTTCTAAAAGGTGTCAAAGTCTAGCTTTAAAGATTAAAAAGAATAGGAAAGTCATTTGAAGAATCAGTATTATGGGACCTACAGGAGTGAATATAAATTATAAGAGTGTATTATCAATATTTTATGAATATAAATGTCAATGTTAGGATGGAGGGGGAATATTTGTAGAAATCAATAATTTACCTAAAATTTAACTTACATAAACCGATGCATGTAAAACATTTAAAATTTTGGGTTTACATATGTTCTTTTTTTTTAAAAAAAATCTATAATTAAAATCTTGACCAGAAATAAATATCTGGTATGAAATGATTTATTGGAAAACTCTAGCAAACTTTTAAGAATGTCAACTTCATAAAAACTCTTCCAGAAAAATAGAATTGGAGGAGGCACACTTCACAATTCATTTTTTAAACAAATCAAATTTTATTGACACGTATTAATAAAGTATAAACCCATACAAAGTGGAAAATCAGTAGTATTTGGTATAATCACATATTTACACATTCATCCCTTCATTAATTCTTAGAGCACTTTATTCAAATAATAATAAACAATGAACAAACAAAACTCATCACCTCTCTGTCACTCTATGCTTCCCTGTTATACAAAGCTGCTATTCTTTTTCCTTCTTTTTAGTATATTTGCATTTATATTATATAAAAACAGTCTTATATACACAACATCACCCATATTTGTGTTTTACATGAGGCTTTGCTATCTTATACAGTTCCATGTTACAGTTTTTAGCTTTCCTTTCAGAAATACATATGACCTTGGACTTTCCCTTTCAACCGCTGTAATACCCATCTAAAACTCTGCTAGTTACAAACACCATTATATGCTTTCACCATTTCTATTCATTTTCCAAGATTTACAAACAATCTTTTTACCAGTTCTGCATAGGATAACCTACAGCTTTCCATTCTCTACCCTCCTTCTCTTTTCTGGTGACCTATATTCTAGTTATTAACTACATGAATTTATGCAATATATTAGCTCATAATAGCACAATCATACATATTTGTCCTTTTTTATCTGGCTTGCCTCACTCAACATAACGTTCTCTGGTTCAACCATGCTGTCATATGCTTCATAGCTTCATTTCTGTTACCCCTGCATAATATTCAAACCTGTGTATACATCACAGTCTGTTTATCCATTCATCATCAGTTGAAGCAGACGTAGGTTGTTTCCAACCTTTGGCAATCATGAACTATGCCGCTATGAACATCGGTGTACAGATGTCTGTTCGTGTCTCTGCTCTCAGTTCTTCTGGGTATATACTTAGTAATGGTATTGCTGGTTACCATGGCAAGTATATATTCAACTTCCTTAGGAACTGCCAAACAGTCCTTCACAGTGGCTGTACCATTCTGCATTCCTACCAACAGTTAATAAATGTTCCTATCCCTCCACATCCTCTACAACATTTATAGTTTTATGGCTTTTTAATAGTGGTTAGTCTAAGAGGTGGGAAGTATCTCATTGTAGTTGTGATTTGCTTTTCCCTAATCACTAGTGATGCTGAACATTTTTTCATGTGTTTCTTTGCCATTTGTATTTCTTCTTTGGACAACTGTCTAAGATTTTTGCCCATTTGTAAAATCAGATAATTTGTCTTTTTATTGTTGAGTTGTCCAACCTTTTTGTATATCAAGGATATTAAACCCTTATTGGAGATGTGATTTCCAAATTGAGCACTCAGAAATAGACCCTCAAATCTACAGTCAAGTGATTTCTGACAAAGGCACTCAAGCCCTCCCAGCAGGACCCGAACAGTCTATTCAACAAATGATACTGGGAGAACTGGATATCCTTATTCAAAAGAGAGAAAGAAGACCCCTAGCTCACACCTTATACAAAAATTAACTCAAAATGGATCAAGGGCCTAAATATAAAAATGACAGCCATAAAATTCCTAGAAGAAAATATAGGGGAATGTCTTCAAGATCTTGTGGTAGGTGGTAGTTTCTTAAACCTTAATGTTATGCTATTATTAAAATCAATTGTGACAAAGTCTAACTGATTGCGAAAGTGTTGAATTTTGAGGAGTTCCCATTTATCTACTTTTCTTTTTTTTTTTTTTGCTCATGCTTTGGGTGTAAGGTTTAAGGAAAAATACTGGAAAAGCCAGGTCATGCAGTAAAGTAAAGTAAAGACAAAAAAGTATTAGATACATAAGGAAGAAATAAAATTTCTACCTGCCATTTTGTTCAGAAGATTCAGTTCTGTTTATAAAATCCAAAGGATATGCAGATAAACTATTTGAATAAGTGAATACATGAAAATTTCTGAATAAGAAGTTGAGGTACAAAATTCAACTGTATTTCCACATTGCAGTAACAAAGAGCAATCATCAATTAAAATGAAAGAATTATTGTTACTTGAATGAATATAGCTGAATCCTACAATTAAATTGTTTAGTGTTGGCAATAATATATTAAATGACTTGGATTATGGTTGCAAAAGTGTTTTTTTTACAATAAATCATTTATCTGTATATTCTGCACTTTTATATGTGCTCTTTTTTCACACTTAAAACATTTATAGAAGACTAGGTTTTGTTAGTAAAATAATGAGTCTCATCTTGCACTAGTAGGAAATGAATTACACAATCAATGCCATTTGTGTTACTACAGTCAAATCCCATTTTACTTGTGACTAGGAAAGATGGTGGAGAAATAAACACCTCCCAGAGTACCATCACAATATTTTTCTAGTGGGACAGCAGAATTTCTAAGAACCAGTCTCTGCTCTATTTCTGCCATCATTACCATTTTCCAATGGGAGTGTATATTAAGATTACTTCATTCTTTTCTCACAATTATATACCACATATAAGTTTGTGTGTTAGGGACCTTACTTGGAGGCCAGTCCACAACCTGCAGCTTTTGGACTGTGATCCGGATATTGGGTTGTTTTCCATGGAAAGAAAATTACTATGTTCTATGTGTGGAAATGAAAGTCAGCCCTTGGTTATAGAAAGGGCAGTCTCTGGCAGACAAAATGTTAGGTACTCATTATGTAGTTTCTTTGTCCCAGTGGGCTCAAAGGAAGATGATATTTCTATTCCTTGCACCTGAATTGGTCCTAAATATTAATGGCCATGTGATATATACCACCTCCAGTCCAGAGCCTAAAATCTCCAATTTAATACTCCACTTGTTCTGCTCTTTGTGGCCTAAAGAGCTAGAGGCAAAGGACTCAGACAGAGTCATGTCATACAATGGGAAGAACCCAGATCCCTGAATCACCACATTGAGGAAAGCTCCCCAACCAAGAATATCCAAATTGCATGATGTATAAGAAAGAAACAAACATATTTTCTCAAGAAAGAAAGAAAAAGATTCCATGATTTATTTTTACCTGCAGAAAAATAGCTACCTGCCTGATTAACAGAACTCTCATTTTGCATTCCTATGGGCACCCAAAAGGAAAATCTTGTAGACTATTGACTTTAACCTAGTTCCTAGAGAAATGTCACATTTATTAAAGAGTTCAACTTAGTTCAAATTGTAAATTAGATGAGGTTTATCTGTATCAGTCCCCTAGCCTGGTTTGTATCTCCTTTTCCTGATTTCTATCTCCAAATATCCAAAGAATTCAGATGGCTGTATGCTTTCTGCAATAACTCATCCTACTGATATTTTTTTACTACCTGTGACACTTATGGTTGATTACTGCTTTCTGTGAGTGGAGACTTATCCTAGGCAACAAGTACCCATGACATGGGAGAAATACTTCCTGTTCTGAAGTGTACACAATCACTTTGGGAAGTCAGGAAAAGCCTGAGCCACCATCATAAGTGCCACCAAAATCAACAACCATTAATGCAAAAATGCGAGAAAGGGAATAGGAAGAAGAAAATGACTGATATTTTCTTGGCCCTTACTATAACTAGGCAATATGCTAAGTATTTTTCATGCCTGATATTACTGATTTTTTATAAGAATCCTGAAAGAAAATACTATGATAAAATTTCTGCCTATGAAGGATATGGGTTTCAGTAATATTAAGCAGTTTACCAACTTAGAGGGATTCACATGTTTATGAAGAAATGTGTAAAATAAATAAACCAAATGGTACCTTGATAAGATAGCAAAACATTTAAAGTTTTGTTTGGAGAAGAGGACAATTGTGTTTCATATATCACTTTGTTTTAAAAATACTCATACACTATGTATTTTTGTAAAGCTTTTTCATTTACAAACTTCATGCATATAAGTCATCTCATCCAATTTTAACAAACATTTTGAAGTTGTTTATGCTCTTATTTTATAGAGGAGATGACTGTGGCTCAGACAATTTCCAGTTACACAGGTAGTAAGTAAGTCTATCAGCATGAGCAGCTAGGACATTCTGATTCTACATCCACACACATCCTCTGATCCTACTCCATGATTAGCTGGGACTGGTGAGAATTTGGGATTAAGCACCAGTATATTTGCATTCTTGTTTTATCTCTTCCTCAACACTGTTATATGACTTGAAAAATATAACTCAATGTCTTTATACTACAGTTTTGTCTTCTTTAAAGTCCCTTTCTATCCCACATGCCTTTATTGCTAATGTTAGCTTAGATACTAGGGACTGATAATTTCTCAAAGCATTAGCTCATTCCTATGGCCCTTGCATTTAAACTTCATTTTCCTAATCCAAGTTGAATAATTAGCTGGCAATTTTATGCAGGATCAATAGAGAATTATTTTCATATTAAGTTTTATTTTGAAGTCCCTCAAATCTTATCCCCTTCCACAGTAAAATTATCTGTGCTTTTAGAAAAAACAAACATTGAAAAAAGAGACTGTATGTTGAATCATATTTTTATAAGATCTGAAAACTAGGGAGTTGTATTTTTTTTCAATCTGACTATGATGTAACAACTTACGACATGCTTAGCAGTCAGCAGAACCAACTGTCACTGCTATTGAAATTTATTAGCCTTCCTTTTTAGATAAGGATGATGAACTAACATGGAAACAGAAAGAAATCTGCCAAGTCATTGCCTTGCACCTGAGGCTCAGCCTGTTGCTAGTCTTAATAGAGCATGCATAGTAGTAAATCTAAACTGATTATTTAAGTGGTCCTGTCCATTGCTCCTGCTGTCAATGAGGGGAAAAAAAAAGATCCACTCTGAAATTCAATCACCAGACAGTCAAGGCTATCATCAGTTAGTACTCAGATTTCTTTTTCAACTTTGTTTCCACAAACATTTATTGAGCATCTTCTATACATCAAATACAATGTTAGTTGCTAAGAATAAAAAGATAAATTGTTGCAGATATGTAAAGGCATTCACTCTAGCAGATAGAAGGACAAAGAAATACATAGTTACTGTACACTGAGGAAAGGGTTAACTGGGTAGTGAAGGGTGCATATAGGACATTCTTGTGGAAGGACAGAAAAAATTCTCACTAAAACCTTGTCTAATTTAAGGACAAAGCCAATAATGGAATGCATAAAATAGGACAATTAGGACTGTAAATATTAGTTAGAGCTCATTGATCTAGCATGTTACACAAGAACACTCTTCTCTGGATGCCTTCAGGGGAGAACGTTAGTTGCTTTGGGAAGCTGCACATGTCATACCTTTCATACCAGCCTTTGAGATTAAGGGAAGAGGAATATCATCATCGGAGCGTTTAGGAAGCCTTCATTCACTTATTCATTCATTCATCCATTTATTCATTATTGATTGACAATTCACTGGAATAAAGTTGAACACATTACAAGTGCTAAAATCAATAACTATGTAAAAACACAACTGGAATTCTTTTGTTAAGCTTCATTTATTTGCAAAGATAACTGTACAAAGCAGATTGGGGGAGATAGGAGAGGGAAAGACCAAGTGTGAGAACAGAGTAAACTCTGATAATTTCAGTTCTATTCCAAATTGAATTGATGCTTCTTCCAAGACTGTATTACTCTGCTGAGGAATGAGCTGGCTAAACAGTTCCATCACTGATCATTACACCCTCTTTGCCCATTAATCCCATCCTTCAGTCAAGCCCGTTGCTTCTGCTGGAAGAAACCAGCCCAGCTTGTGGTTGGCTCACCCTGAAGAGAGCCAGCCCATTTCTTCTGCTCAAATTGAATTCAGCTCTCAGAGTGCCTGAGCATCTAAACGGTTCAGCTAATGCTGTTACCAAGCTCTGCCTTAGCAGGGTTTTGAGTCAAAGCCATTCATCTGACCACCTTGTAGACTGCAAAACACATTTTCAGTATATATAAATGGTGTCATGTCTCCCACCATTCTGAACTCTCTGTCCTGGAATGCCGCTTTACCAGTTGGAGAAACTTTGTTGTAGGCATTCACTAAAAAATGTTCCTACATTACTGTTAAATGGAAGCAGCGGTGGGAATAGTGGGGGTGGTGGAGGTCGCAGGGGAGTTCCTAGTGATACCTCTATTCCTGTCAACATTAGGGTGATGGATCTTCTGTAATGCAATGCATGCTAGCAAAGCACTGCTGAAGGGTCAAAAGGCCCTCTCCCACTCTTGCTTTGAACTATGTGTGTGTCCTTGTGTGTGGGAGGGGGATTCATGACTGCAAGTATGACATTCCTAGAGTGGTGACTATGGGGCCTCTGCCCCATTCAAACCAGAACTCAGTGTCATTTGTAAAACAATCCAACGCCAGCTGCATTTCCTTTTGAGCTCTTCCCCTCTAAGACACTGGTATCAGCATGTAATAACTCCTACGTGATTATTTCAAAGCCTGTAGTGAAGTTCTACTTTCTGGATGAGCACACAATCTTCATATAATGCCTTAGATTCTTTGGGCTTCAGCTACATAGGTGTGTTTAATGAAAGAAATGTAATGGAAGAAGAAATTAGAACTATCAACACCTTTAAAAGGATTCTGAACAGACACCAAAACCCATACAAATATGGCAGAGCTGAAATGTGCTGATTTCCAACAGGAGAAGCCACTGTGCTGCCTGACTGTTCATCACAATCTCTGTGAGGGTCCTTTATGTTTGAGAATCTGCTGCTACTACTGCAGATAGGGTGACTTATTTCACATGTGAAAGTAACTAGCAGGTAAATGTGTGATATGTGACAGTACTCTGCCTCTCAAACTGATTCTTGTTGAAGCTGCCATTTTCAAGGGCTGCACCTGCTTCTTGCAAACACCCCTGTATACATTTTAACCAAAGTATTGTGGGGTTTTTTTCTTTTAATTTCTTCCTTTACTGAAGAAAGGCTTGCCAGAAAAGTTAGCTGTAAGGACTATCCTATTTTCCCGCTGCTTCTATTATGTAATCAGAGATGTATTGCTACAAAACAGAAAGAAATGACACTTGTCCACAAGAAGGAGTTAAGGCCATTGTCTGACCCTTTGACATCTTTGGCTTAGCAGTAAGTCAGCATGGTTATATCAGAAGGGAGTTGGGGTCTAAAGTATGTTGTTTTCTTTGTTTTTGTTTTAAGTTGATTTTCATTGTTTTTGAAGAACAGTCTTAACTCCCTATAATGAACTTGGCTTCTCTTGTACAGGAATTCTATAGTCTGCAAATTTTAAGGATTTTTTTAACTTTAACATGCATAACTTTAAACACCAAGTTTAAATTTACTTTTCACACTTTTTTGAATGTGCAGTTTTGCTGTGTTTGAGTTGCTATATCTTTTATCACACCTAATGGTTACTGACATCAAGATTTCTTGTTCATGCCTCAGGATCAAATGTGATAAGATGAATAGTTGCCATGCCTACACCGGATGTAGCCCAAATACACATGGTCTGGAATGGGTTAAACAAAAAAGTGTCAAGCTGTTCAAGCAATAAACTTTTCCTGATAAATCGATAAAATGATGTCATCAATAAACTGTGATGTTGAAAACTCTTTTTCAGGAAGCATCTCAGCATCATTTTCTTAATGCCCAAAGCATATATCTTTCCACTCTTCCTATGCAATGACTAAAAGAAACTATTTCTGAAAAAATATTCCTATAGCAGGAATTTATTTAATAATTGACTAAAAGCACAAATCTCTAAACAAATTAGTAGGAAACTTAAATCTAGAGCTTTAGGAATAAATGATAAATATCTGTTTTAAACTGCAGGTATAGGGAAACGGACTTGGCCCAGTGGTTAGGGCGTCCATCTACCACATGGGAGGTCCGCGGTTCAAACCCCGGGCCTTCTTGACCCATGTGGAGCTGGCCCACGCGTAGTGCTGACGTGCAAGGAATGCCGCCCCACGCAGGGGTGCCCCCGTGTAGGGGAGCCCCATGCGCAAGGAGTGCACCCCATAAAGAAAGCTGCCCAGCGCGAAAGAAAGTGCAGCCTGCCCAAGAATGGCGCTGCCCACACTTCCCATGCCACTGACGACAACAGAAGCGGACAAAGAAACAAGACGCAGCAAATAGACACAGAGAACAGACAACCGGGGGAGGGGGGGAATTAAATAAATAAATAAATCTTAAAAAATATAAATAAATAAACTGCAGGTGTATTAAGAAATATGTGTATTAAGAAATCAAGGAATCTGTGAATAGTACGGAAGTCATAACCAAAGGAATTGATCTTTCCATGATGGACAATTTGGAGATAAGAATCAGGGAATAATGTACAAGCAGAATGATAAAATCTGACAATCTAGACAAGACAACTCATAGCATTCTTTGAATCACCTAATTCACTAATAAAGAGAGATTGCATTCAATATTAATACTGAATCTATTTGAATATTTGCTTATTTTCATGCTCCTATTATATGCTTGGGAACATATTAATCTATAATAAATTCCATCAAATTCTGTGGTCATTAAAAAGTCCCTAATTAAAATATTTTTTCATGAATGATTAACTGGAGATACTTAAGCCTCAGTAGACAAAAAGTTTTCTAATTTTATTTTATAGACTGATTTTAAACAATACTTTGTCCTGTATTTTAATTAAAATATTAAATTTATTTATATTATAATATAAAGTAGATTTAACATATTAAGTAATGTTATTATAGTTTAATAAATAATTGGAGACATTTACTTAAAAGGGCTACCTATTTGACTCACATGCATTTATATATTAGGTTCCATTTCAAATGCATGTCAACAAAAGTATGTGACCATTTTTATTTGCATGTTCTGATCATTGATACAGGTGCACACAGATATGTTTTAAGTATATGAAATAGTAATTGTTATATAGTGATATGAAAGATTTCAAATTTTCTGTGGTAGCCAGATAGAGCATAATTTTTTATTCACTTATTTTTGTGTTTCACTTACTGCTTTTTGCAAATAATTAAGTACGGGGCATGAAATAATAAGATTTTAATATTTCCTCCCAAATCTCAGACTCTTGAGAATAAAATATTCACAAATAGCACACGCAGAGTTAAGTATTAAAAAAGAAAACTGAAATTCAGCTTTTAGAAATGGAAAATTTATAGAGTAAACAGAACTTGTTTTTATCTTAAGCAAAGTATTTGAAATATTCCATGGTAAGGACACAGCAAACTCCTTGATTTGCAGTGATAAACATGCCAAATGTTGCCATTTGTCTTGAGTAATTTATATTAAAGTTATTGGGAACCAAGCATCAGAAAACCAACATTTGTCATTTTATACAAATGTCTGGCAAATTTTCATTACACTTAATCTTCATGCTGTTAGGTTATAGGATTTTTGTCTTTCCAATTTACTAGCCAGATAAATGAGGGAAGATTACCTCTACTGGAAATTTAACTGAGAATGATTTGGCTCCCTGATATTATTGAATAACAACCTGCAAGAAGTTAATGTTATTCTGAAACCCACAGTAGAGAGAAATTATACTTATAAATTCAGTATGAAAATAGTTGAAAATGGATAAATGTAGATTATGAAGCTGTACTATATAAAACACCACCAATAGAGAAAGAAGGAGCATTTCCATTTAAAAATATTTTCTGCTATGTCTTCAGGTGATTCAGTATTCACATTATGATATAAAAACTTTAATGTTTAAAAATAAATTAAAAACATGAAATACACGTTTTTACTAGGTACTGTTCCAGTATGATTAGCACTAATAAACATGAACCCTTATCAGCTTTTACAAGGAGCACTTGAATTGAATTGATTTTTATTTGAAGCCTTCTGTCAGAGGACTATCACTACCAAGGCCATCACAAATTGAGAAGGAAATTCAAAATGATAGACTATTACTATTTTTTCTAAAATAGGTTAATTGCCACACCAGTATACCCCATTAAGCGTCAGGGATAATTGCTATATCAGGGATTAAATAATGTGTTTTTCTTAACAACAGTTTCACAACTGAAACTCTAGAATCTACTTCAGATATATTAAATTACGGAATGAGAAAGTGGGTCCCAGGGATTTATGCTTTTAAAAATCCTGTTCAATTGTGAAAGATTAGCTTATTCCCTACAAGTCTATAACCAATCTCCTGGAATTGTTTCTGAGTCTTTCTTTTGCGGTTGAGTTGTCTGATGCAGCTTCTCAGCTCTTTTGGCTTCCATTTCTGATGTGGTCATAAGCCAACTGTCAGATGAAAAACCTCCTGCCACTTGAAACCTCAGGGAAATTGTATATCACTCCATTTTCAAAGGCCTATAGATTTTAGACAACCTTCAAAATTTGGTCAATTTTTAGGGGTCTCGTAGTCCCCTGCCTTTTCTTTACTGGAGTGCTGTGTTTCTCAACAGTTGTCCCTGTCTCCTCAACATATCAAATCTTTCCCTTTTTCCATAGCACCCCACCAACCTCCTCCCTCACACCACCATCCTCAAGCACATCTACTACTCATGCAGAGCACAGGTAGACTCAGAAGCATTTTCAGAGAGTGTTGCGAGGTGCCGAATGAGTCATATTTCAGTGTGCATCCATTTCTGCCATTTGTTTTCTTTCTTTCTCTTCTCCCTACCAAAACTGCTACCCAAGTGAACCAAGTATTCTTCTGTAACTTCAGTGTCATCTATGAGCACATTCTGAAAAGGAAGGGGGAAATGGTAAAATTTACTATCTATTGTGAACTAATTTTCAAAATACTGTTCCACGAAATAATATTCTTACTGAGCAATTTTTGTGTTAGGAATTAAGGTGATTATATTTTGTTATAGCTGCTGCAATTTAAACCATGATTACAGGGCTTTCTCTTGTTAGAGTAAGTACACAGAAACTCAGGAAATTAAGAACTCCTTAATAATTTAAAAAAATGTAAAACTTAGAATTTAATTACCTGTATTCTTTCCGTCTGTATTCTTTTTATCAGAAATAAAATAATTTATGGCTTTGTGGACAGAAACGTATAGTATTTTCTAATGACTCCCTTCTCCGTTCATGTATTCAGCCAGGGTATCAACTCACCAGCTCAATATTAGATACTACTTTAGGCCCTGGAGATCTGGAAACAAAAACAACAACAAGAGAAGCAATGTGGAGAAGAAAGACAACAAACTATAGATCTATATACACACACACACACACATATATATATATATATATATGTATATAATGTTTCATGTAATAGATGCAGGGGAGAAAATTTGTGCTTTAAGGGGGATGGCGGATAAAATTAGAGGAGGGATAAAATTTTAAGTAGGGTAGTTAGGAAGAGTCTTACCCTAAGGAAGGAGAGGAAATGTACTGAGATTGTATGGAAACAAAGTAACCCAAATTTCAAAAGAATTTCCAAATCCCCAAGGAGAGCTGAGACCCGGGAATTGTCTCACATGTTGCTGAGAATGAAAGACATCAGACCATAGATTTGAGAAGTTCAGAAAAGCACAAGTTCAGAAGACTATACCAACACTTATTACAATTGTTCAGGAGGAAAAGGCAGTAGCCATACAAGTGGGTAAGAAAAAAATCAGCTAAAATTTTAATATCTCATTAAAGGCCAAGTGTAGACTACAGTTTTAGAAAAGAATAGCTGGGTGTCTCCCACACAGCACAATGAGAGCTTTCATTTACTTCCAAGTTATTTTTCCCCTCGTCTCTACTCATGGCCTTCAACCTACTGTTCCTTAGAAATATTGGAGACAAGGCTGAAACCTGGAAAGAGACCCTTTTGGTAGTACAGCCTTTCAGGGGAGAGCTGAAGCTGCTTGAAAAAAGGAACGAAGTCCTGCCTACTTCTTCAGACCATTGTCTCCTACAAAGTGCTGAGGGATTAGCAACAAACTCTGACACCCTCTGTATACAAGTAAACACCCACTGAGGCTGGAGGAAGAATGGAAGAAAAGTCCATTGACCCTTGAGGAACTGAACACAAGAAACTATTTCATGTCTATGATAAGCAGAAGTATGCTACTTCTAGAAGAAGAACATAAAATATATCTCTCTTTCACCTCAGACCAACTATGAATTAAGGGTAGAGTGTGGCTACCAAGAGGTGGAAACCCAAAGACATTGAGAAATTCCCCTCTCCAAGGCCAGACATGCAGGGCCTGCTAAGACAGACTAATGCTACATGAAAACTACAAAAAAATCCCCACAGTCCCACAAGAAATCTAGTACTGAATAAGGAACAACGGAAGTCTACTACTGGGGAAGGGACAAGAGAGAGGAGAGAAATCTCTGTGATGCAAGCAAGAAGGGATAGCTGAAAATTGAGTAATAAAGCACAAAGATGCATAAAGCAACAGCAACTCACAGCCAGAGAGGCTTTGAAACCTGTAGTACTTTTACAAACACAGCTCGGATATTGACTAAACTGATGCACTCTCCCACTCCACAACCCCCACCCCACTGTACACATTAATGGCCTGACAGCAGAGGCCTACTTATTTCCAGACTTATATACTACTTACTTCAACATTTACTGGTCCTCCCTCAGTATTGGCATTAATGTAAAAAATATATGAGCTATGCAAAAAGCAATAAAAATTACATTTAACTGAGCCAGACTCAGAAATAAACCATATTTTGGATCTATCAGATAGGAAATTTAAAATAACTTTGATTATGATTAATTCATGTGTTTAGGAATCTAATGGAAAGAGTAGACATCATGAATAAATAGTTTGGCAACTGTAGCTGATATCAAAGCTATAGCAAAGTATCAAGAGGAAAGTATAGAAATAAAAAACACAATATTAAAGATGAAAACCCCTCCAATGAACTCATCAATAGACTCAACACAACTTAGTACATAACTGAAAATTTGAAGAAAGGATGAAAGGCCAATAGAAATTGCTAAACCTGGTACCAATGGAGAAAAAAAGAATGAAAATTAAAACAAACAACATTAGCTCCACAACAAAAATGGATCTGGACATCCAAGAGCTGTGGGGAAATTTCAAATAGTCTTGTTGGAGTCCAAGAAGTTAAAAAAAAATTAAACAGGGCAGCGTAATATTGACACAGAGAATGGCAGGACTTTTGCAAAAGTAGTAAATAACACCAAACCATTTCAAGATGTTCATAAAAGCACAACAGGCTGCATTCCACCAAAATTATACTAGACACATCAAAGCCAAATGACTGAAACTGAAGATACAAAGGAACATCTTGAAGGCTCTCAGAGGAAAAGATCTATTACATGTGGAGGAGCAAAGATAAGAATTATAGCAGACTACTTTTCAGAAATCAGTCAAACTGTTAAGAGAGCAATGGTGCGATATCTTTAAAGCACAGTAGGGGAGAAAACTTGTCAACTCCGACTCCTATACCCAGGAAAAATATCTTTCAAGAATAAAGGACAAATAATGATATTTTCAGAAAACAAAAAGCTGAGAGAATTTGATGTCAGCATTCTTGCACTGTAAGTTTAGGGAGTTAGAATATGATACTATACAAAATGTTAATCTACACTCAGAAATGAAGAGCACTGTTAATGATAAAATAAAGATAGACAAAGGACATTTTTGTTGTCTTCAAATGATATCATTGTGACAAAAGATAAGTGACTGTTCAAATAAAAAATGTTAAATTTTTATGTGAAGTTTATACCTTACAACAATAAAATATATGGTAACAATAGCAGCAATGTTGAGAAAATTAGAAATAACATAATTCTAAGAAAATCATACTTAATAACATTTTCCTTCTGCTACTTCTAAAATAACATTTTATTTTTAGAAAAATATTAGTGATTATATTGGTACAAATAATAGGTTAACTGAGGGGATTGGTAATACCTTGGACTTTAATAAGTGCAACACAAAGTTTTGTGTATTTGTTAGATGTGAATTAGGCAGTTTTTTATGCTGTGAATCAGTGACCCATGTTGTCTCAAACTTATAGTTATGTCTTTTCAATCTATTTTCTCAAAAGTCAGCACAATAAGGGAAGGGAAAGCATAAAATGCTATGTGTAGGCTTTTTACTGTCTTTTGCTTTAGCAAATAACACTTTCTTTGGTTAGAACCAGTCACATAACTCTGCCTAAATATGTGAGCTGGGAAGTATAATTATCTTGTGCCCAGGAAAGTGAGGAAAACCAGGCATAAATAAACACTAGTAATTTTTATCATAGAGTCAATTAATATGTGATCAACATATTGCTCCATGTGATATCAACTTGATATATTCATAGTGCATTAAAAGCATGGAAATGTTCCTTTTCCTTCCTTCCTTCCTTCCTTCCTTCCTTCCTTCCTTCCTTCCTTCCTTCCTTCCTTCCTTCCTTCCTTCCTTCCTTCCTTCCTTCCTTCCTTCCTTCCTTCCTTCCTTCCTTCCTTCCTTCCTTCTATTCTTTATCCAATTATAAATTATAAAAATGACCTTATTATTTATGAAAAATCCTGATATATTTAGTATGCATAACAAAAATGCTTTAGTCTTAATATTTTTATGCAGTGAATACTTGGACAAAGATTAAAGAACATACCACATACATTTATTTCCAATTTTCCTTTCTTTCTTTTTAATACAATTTAGCAGTTCACTCTTTCATTTCTTTAATGGCAATATGGGTTATGGACACAATATTTAAAATGGATATTCAAAGCCGTGATGATTTTAAGCTGTATGTACTGCAGAAAAGTATATTTTTAAAATTAATCCACTCTAGCTTGTTTCTTTCTAGCAATGAAAAACTTGCACCATTGATATAGTAGTCACCTTCACTAGTCACTGAAGGTTATGAGGGGAGGGAGAGGGAAGAAAAGGAGCAATATGAGAGCATTTTTTGGACATTGGAATTGTTCTGCATTACACTGCAATGACAGATACAGGGCATTATACATTTTGTCAAGGCCTAATAAGTAGTGTGGGGCAATGTGTAAACTATAATGTAAATTATAGTCCTTGGCCAGAACAATGCTTCAATGTGTGTTCATGTATTATAACAAATGAACCACAATAATGAAAGATGTTGTTAATGTGGGAAAGTATGGGAGGGGGAGGGGGTAAGGTATATGGGAATCCCTATATTTTTGATGTAACATTTATGTAATCTAAAACTCTTCTAAAAATAAAAGAAAATATTAAAAAGTTAATTCATTCTTGTTGGTGTGGACCCATTCTAAGCAAGATCTATTGGTGAGTAGCATCTTAATTTAAGATGTAACCCACTTCATTCAAAGTGGTCTTAATCCTTTTACTGGAATCTTTTACAAGAAAATGAAATTCAGACAAAGAGAGATAGCCACGGAAACAAGAAGTAGAAAGCAACGAAACCTGAAAGAGAAGGGAGAAGTCAGTGGACGCTACCATATGCCTGGTCAGTGACAGCAGTCAGTCTTCAGATAGAAAGCACTGTTTTCATGATGCCTAGATTTGAACATTTTCATGGCTTCAAAACTATAAGCTTGCAAGCTAATAAATTCTCATAGTTAGCACCAACACATTTTAATGCATCTGCTTTTGGTAACAAAGAAAACTAAAACAAAAGTTATATATCATAATGAAGTATAATAACTGTCAGATAATGAATTCTAATAATTCATTCTTAACTTGTAGATATAAAGTTTCAGATACTAGAAAATAATAGAATTTTGGGGAAATAATAAATCAATGTCTATGACCTGAATTTCTAAAACATGCTAATCAGGTCGGTAAGTTGTCTAACACGCATGATTATAAAAATATGATTCTCTTTCTTCCAAATGCGTAGTCCCTAAAATTACAGGCACTCATTTGAAATGGTCAGGTCACAGTTAATATTTTTTCTTGTTTTTGGAGTACGAATCAATTTGACAGTAAAAGAATTTCTGCCTTTTCCTCCACTTTTTCTAATTACAATATGAGTAAAGGAAGTTTCCTCCTCTTTTTTTTTTTGAAGTTAGTATATTTCTACAAAATGCTCTACTAAGAACAGAACTAAATTAACCTTCCAAATGAACTTATTAGTTGGGATATGCTATACAACTTTCAATATAATGAACCGAGATAGTTAACTTCTTTGACATTTCTACAATTCTCATACTTGTCACAAATCGCTTTTGAGAAGAGGAAAATAGGGGGAATTGATTTACTAGATTCATAAGGGTTAATTGGAATTTTTGCTTTTCTGCTAAAATTCCAATATTCAAAATTTAATTTCAGTTCCTTGGGGAAAAATATAAACATTATAAGCCAGCAAATTTTTGGAGGCTCTCATAGTTAAATTTCCTCTTAGATTTTAAGCTACTTAAGTGAAGAAACTCAATTTCCCTTTTTGTCTCCTATAGTATCTTACATGGTGCTTGTCTCACAAGAGCAGCTTGATAGATGTTTGTTGAAAGAATTAATATAAATATGGTAACTGCAATTAATCATCATAGAATATCTTGTGTATTTTTCACTGATACAGTTTAAAAATAATGCAAATGTTTTAAAATATTTATCATAGTTCAAAAAGAAATCCCCAGGTTCAGGGATGAAACCTGGAAGGTATTAACAGTGCCTTGATTTAAAGATCGCTTCCTGTGGGATTCTCATTGGCTACTTTGTGGATGTCTAGCAGAACAAGTAATTGTCATGAATTTATAATAACAGGGTAAAAGTCAGAAATCATTTTAATGGCAAAAACTCTGATAGTCAGGAAAATCATCCTTTATCAAGCACACTATAATTTATAGTAGTTTGGCAATTAGTCTATCTTCTGCTGGTATGGATTTCTTCACTAATTATGCAGTTATATTTTTTAAGTGTCAAAAATACCTAACACCACATTTTTTTCAGGCCAATATTAAGATAGTCTCCCATAAGTCACCATTGAATTTGAAATAAAAATTGTATCAAGCTCCTTACATTTTGGCACTTATTGAAGATCACTATGTCTGTGTGAGAACTGCCATTGCTTTAATCTGCATTTACTTTTCCTTAACCATTTCTGAATTCATGGGTAAAGGAATTATCATAGGTAACAACTGCTGCCAATAATAATATGATGCATGTGATACTAAATAAAACAGGGTAATAGTTTCTATGTGAAATTAGCAGAAAAGACAAGACGACGGATTCCTTATCTCTTGATTTAAAAAAATACTTTAAAAAGTCTTCTACTTTATTTCTTTCAATTGCTGTGAAAGGAGGAAAATTACATGATTCCATTTGTACCAGTGAGATAGAGTTTTAAAGGGGTAAAGTGATCCAAGAGCATACAATTAGTAAATTAAAAAGAATGGAACCAAGAATTTTCCACTCTGAAGTTCAGAACAACTTTCTTTATTGATGTCTAACCACCCCACCCCCCAAAATCTTACATTTTAGTGAGTAGTAGGGTTACAAGATAAAACACAACAGCATGTTACTATACATTTCAGGCAAATAACAAATAATTTTTAGTATAAGCACAATCCAGATATTTCATGGGACATACTTATGCTAAAACTGTTCTTTATCTGAAATTAAATTTTAGCTGAAGATTAGTGTTTTCTTTTTCATTCGGTTGATTGGTTTTTCACTAAATCTGGCAATCTTAACTTGGTGTGAATACATGAAAGACTCAACGTTAAGAAGCTGAGCAAGGGGCAACACAAGTTTAAAAGTAAATTTATACACCTAGCAAATATGATTATAAGACAGATAGGGGTGTACTAGATGTAATAGGTAGCTCTGAAACAACCAATAGACTTTTAAACCTGATTAAGAGCAGAGCAGATGGAGCTCAAGTGGTTGAGCACCTGCTTCCCATGTATGAAGTTCCAGCTTCCATCCCCGGGACCTCCTTTTTAAAAAAGGACCAATAAAAAATAAATTTTAAAACATAAATAAACCACCTCCATCAATGATCAATAACCACAGAATCGATTATCTATTTTCATTTCATAGATTCCACTTTTTTCCATGTATCAGTATTCTCTTCATTTGTGCTTTTTATCCCTTTGCTCTGTAGTAACTGAGTGAGCCCTTTTTCCAGCTGTAGACACATTACATGAAGATTGTGTTCATACAGTATGCTGGACACTGAAGACTAAGAGCTGGGAATGGACAGAAACCTCACTATTGTGCGGGTTTCAATGCCAACAAGGGGGAGCAAGATACCTAACTAAATTGTCTTTATAGGCACAAGTTTAAGAGTCCAAACTTTGGAATCAGAAATAATGGGTTCAAATCCTGGTTCTGCAACTTACTATTATTTTAGGTATGTTTCATAGTCTTTCTCTTTAGAATTGTTCATTTGTCAACTGTGCACAATTTTGTACTGGTCTTAGAGTTTTTGTAATAACCATTGGCTTAATGTGTGTAAAGTGCTTATATTGGTTCAGGACACATGGTGTTTTATTGTTATTGATATTATTACCCATTTGATCAACTTGACCAATCTTAAAATAAGATATTTAATTTACATGATAAGGTTTAAAACATGAGTGTCAGGTTAATTGAATTTATTATTTCATTATCAACATTAGAAATTCATGACTTACTGAAAGAAAAATAACTGATTGATAGCAGACCTGATTTCCTAAATGAATTGAACACTTAGTCATCTGTTTCCCTTTTTTCCCTCTACCAAGTTCATTGCTTTTTTTTTTGCTTGTAAGAATATGTTGCTTATGAATATAATTAATATCAAATGTTTAGAAATGCTTATTCCATGCATGTTTTGTGCATCTCTGCTTATTACTTGCTCCACTTGCCTTGAGACCAGTATCTTACTTTTGCAATGTGGATGCAATCTTCAAATTCATATCCATGAATATTTTAATATATATTCTCTAAAGGAACCAAACTAGCAAATAGTAAATACAGTATTATAATACATCTAATATAACCATAGGATTAGTCACAATCTACTTCAGAATTTATTATACATAGCCTTAGTTTATCAATACTAACAAAAAGTTACATAAGAATTAGATCTGGGCCAGTCAATAATTTTTGTAATTTGTTTTAAAAAAAGTATTCAATCGACTGCTAAAAAAGAGAAAGAGAAGACAATTATTAGTAGTATATAAACTGAACCAAACAAACTCACTGTTGAATATCATTTGATCTTTATTCTGGATCCTTAGCACTTAATATTGAGATTTTGATTTGAAGGACATTAGCTGGTTTCTTCTCACACATTCTCTCCTCTAATTCAACATTTTCCTTCTTAAAAGATACGTGGATCAGGCAGAAGTGAAAGTATTAACATATGGGTCATATGATACAGCTGTTTCTGCTATGAGGCATCACCAAGGCCTGTAGACTTTGTTTTGCACAGTTTTGATAAAAAGGGGTTTCATCTATAAAGGTTTAGTTAAATGGCACTAGTCAAGCAACAACATGGCTCAAATTTCATTAACCACCATACATTAAGTGAGTAACTGTGCAAAGAACAAAATTTGCTTCTAGCTCTTCAATCCAGAAATCACTACATAAATAACAAATGAATATCATGATCAATGATCATTTACATCACTTCTTTCAAAGTCTGTGATTGTTCACTGTACATCAATTGTTCAGTTCACATGACACAGCAAAGGTTGTAGTTTTTGCCACATTGTCTCCCATTCACAAACCCACTTGACTTTAACAAAAATGGAAAACAAAAGAGAGAATTGCCCAACAAAGATGGAAGTGAAGCAAGGAAATGAAAACTGATAACATTGAAAACGAAATTAGAATCAAATGTAAATGAAGTAACAGAAATAATTGATGGTGCAAATGTTGACATCACTGTTCGAGAGCCTCTAGATGTACAGTCATAGGAACCTACTGAAGAAAAACTTATGAGTATAAATGTAAAAAACAGTTCAGAAGAAAAGGATGAAAATGTACCAGAGGAAGTGAGGCTGGTAAAAAACTTCACACTAAAGTAACTCTCAAAGGAACTTTATGGCAAGATATTTCACAGTGTTGAAAGCTCAGTGGATAAAATATTGGAAGCAGATCCAAACCTAGAAAGGACTATGACAATTTTCCAATCCCAAGAAAAAAATGCTTTGTCCACATTATTTATATGATAGGAAGAAGGCAAGCACTGTTCAAACTTCTCTTAAGAAGCTTTTCTACAAAGAAAGAAAGAATTAGAATACAATGCTATTCATCCTAAATTCATAAAATTAGACTGTACTAAATTAATATCAGTTTCATTATGCTTTTTCATCTCCCTATACATTTTAATCTACAGTAAGCGAATTTTAAATGTTTTTTCAATAATTTTTTTAAAAACGTGGAATTAATTTATTTTTTACCATTGATTATCAAGAATGCTATGCAAGTGGCCATTTCTGTTTCCACTCTGCCATGCAAAGAGAAGAAAGTCTATATAGAGCTCATAGTAAAACTTCTGCTTTGTTAAATTATGATGAAAAGAGAGGCTTAAGAAAACGACATAAATATTTATGAAATTTTTAACCTGTGCTCAAAGTAAAATAAAAACATAAAAGAAATTCTCATAAAATAATTAACATATTTTTTAAAATGTTAAAATGCCAATCAAGAAATATTACAGCAAATATATGGAAGAACTAAAGAATAGCCATTCAGAGCCAGAGTCCAAGGTCTAAGAGTACCAAGGAGAAGAATGTGAAAATAATGCCACTGTACTCTGTTTCAGCTGTTCCGGTGTTGTTTTCAGTTATTGTTTTCTTGGTCCAAGAAAAATGGGAAAAATGTTTAATGAACCAAAGCAACAATGACATAATAAAACATTCTTTACCAATTGTGTAAGAAATAATTCATATACCAGATGCTGTTTTTCAGTGTATTTGTGCGAGTATATTACATTTAATCAAATCAAGGTTTTCATTGATTGAAATGCACCTCTAGCTTTATATGTTTTAGGAAAGAAAAAATGCTGCAAAATAAACTAAGCAAAATTTTCTTGTATTAGAATTTTTATTTTGTATTTATTGGCTGATGTTTTGATGTAACAAATTGTTTTTATTATATCTATCATTTATAGAAAATTTTAAGAAGGAATAGATAAAATTTGAGAGCAACCATGCCAAAAATATAAAATAATTTGGTTAAGGTATTTTGATTTCTTCTTTTTTTTTTTTGGAGTACTTGATATTCATGTACGGACAAAGTACAGTCTATTCCATCAAAAGCATTGGTGGTACAACATATCATACAATAATCTCCAAAAGAACTAAAATCCAGTTTTGAAACTACATAGAGCTACCCTACCTTTGACCCCTACACAGAAATTGTTGGAAAATACATTAAATCATTGCCTCTTTCAATACTTACTGTTATTTAACTCTTTGGCATTAAAAGATTTTCTACTCTATCTGCTGGGTTTTCTTCCAAATCATTACTTGTTTTGTTTCCACTTTTCAGAGAATAATCAAGTTCTTATCTTTCTACCATATGTAATATAAACACATTTTCTCTGTAGGGAGTTTGAATAATGTACTTGAAGAAAATGACCATAAATTTCAGGATTTGGGGCATTTGGCCAACTTGACCATTAGTAAGGGCTTTTTCTTGGATGTATAACCTCAATTTGAAAGAAAATTAGTATTTTCTACTTTTGTGAACATTTTAGTAATAGTCTTTAGGTTTTCTTACTTTTGAGGCTAAAATACATGGTGAGATATTAAGTTTTCAAGCATTATCAACTGTGTTCTACATAAAATAAAGTTCTGCATTAAAATTCTTTTAATTGCAAATTGTAAATGATTTTTTGGGTGTAGGTTTCTTTAATATACATTTGCAATCTGAGTCTAAATCCAGGCTATTGATGGCAGTTTATTATTATTTAGGTAGAAACCCATTCAGGAAATTACCTTTCAAACTTCTGTGTGCCACCTAATTCTTAGTTCCAGGTGGAATTTCAAATCAACCCTTTCTTAAGATCACTGGATACCACTATTAAATAAAGTCTTCTCAGAAACTACGACAGTAAAATTAAATGAAACTGGCACATTCCTATACAGTGTGGTTTGAGAAACTCTAATCTTATGAACATTTTAACCAGCTATCTTTTGTAAGCACGGAAAAACAATATAAATAAAGCCAAAGAGGTAATAATAATGAAAACAGGTGTTTTAAACTAATGTGACTGTTTTGAAAGAGAGAAAAATGATTATGGTTGTAATTTCCAAGCTGCTGAATACAAAGGGACTTGCTTGTGATTTATAGTATTTTATCTGTTGCTGCAAATTATGAAAATGATTGCAGCAGCACTGATGACAAAAAGAAATAAAAAAATGTGCCAATAGGGGAAAGCTTAAAATATGGAAAATCTTTATGACAGTCCTGTACAAAAGAAACAAAATGTGAATTTCACTTGTAACTCTAAATTTCCTGGTAATCCCCTTAAATATGTAAAAAAAAATAGGTGAAATGTATTTTGTTAATGTATTTTATTTTACCAAACACCCAAAATTTTAACAGTTCAACATGTTAATCAATATTTTAAAATTATTAATGAGATATTTTATATTTTTGTATTAATCTTTGTGATTTCATATGTAAAACATCTCAGTTCAACCTTGGTACACTTCAAGTACTTGAGTCACATGTGTTAATGACTGCCATATTTCACAGCAAAGACTTTGAGATGGATTCTCTTCCCAGAGCAAATAAATACATGCAGAGATAATCTTTGGTGTATGTGAAGAAAAGAAATTCTTTAGTTTGCTGATGATGAAAATACCAGAAATGGGCTGGATTTTACAATGGGAATTTATTAGGGTAAAATCTTACAGTTTCAAGGCTACAAAAATGCCCAAATCAAGGTATCATCAGAGATGCTGTCTTACCAAAGTATGGCTGCTGGAGATCCTGGGCTTCTGCCACATGGCAAGGCAAAATGGTGGCTGTTCTCTGGTTTCTTCTCCAGACTCACTTTCTCACCTAGCTCAGCTCCAGGCCATCATGTCTATGGCGCTTCTCTTCAGGCCAGGCAACTCTACTGATTCGAACCTCTGACCTCTCTCTCAGCCTCTTGGGGTTTCTCTGTCTTTGTGTGGCTGAAAGTGATCCTGGAGTCCTGTTTCATGTGGCAGGGTAAAAAATCACAACTCTGTTCATCTCTCTTCTGTTTTTGTAGGACCTCTGTGAGAAAATTAGGACCCACCCTGAGCCCCACAATCTAATAAAGCACCCTTAACTAAAATGATCTGATTAAAGACCCCTTAACTGTATCTAACCAAAATGTTCCATATAAAATAGTATTAAAGGCACAGGAATAATTTTGCTTTAAGAACAAAATTTTCTGGGGATCACAAAAAAACTCAGATTAGGACAGAACCATGCTATTTTTCCATTTTCCCAATTCTTCCTACTTATCCCTTACCTACATGTTGCACAATGTTTGCTTCAGCATGCATCTGGTACTGCACTGCAGAGATTTCCTTTCTCCTGCCTTGTAGCAATGGTGAAGCTATCCTTTATATAAAATATTTCTGACCAGTCTTCAGGCACTCGGAGATATTTCTCTAAAACAGGTGGTCTAAGTAAGTGATTTGTTTTCAAGAATTTTCCATTCATTAACTAATTGAAATACCAATAAACACACTAAAATCTATCTAATTTTTATTAACAAGCAACAATAGATTGGAAATGTGTCAGATTTAGGTATGGACAAATAGATATGTGTTTGAATCCCAGCTTGATATTTATATGAACTTTAGCAAGTCATTCATTTTTTTCTGGGTCTAAATTCTCTACTTTGTAAAAATTTATTTATAGTTAAATTAAATAATTTTCTCCAAATCAAACATTTCTAGGAATTGGTTGATCTTACTTTTGACCACCTGAAGAGAACACTGGTATACATGACTAGTTTACCAAAAAATTATTCATAATAATTAAGATAACATTTCAAAAACATCACCTGCAATGATATAATCTAGTAATAAATCACCAGTATAATGCTATAGATTTTTAGACAAGGATAACAACAATGTGAAAAAGAATATTCAGAAACACATTGTATTAAAGGTCATATTTTTGTCTTAGAGAAGAAGGGAGAAGATAGTGAGTCATCCAAATGTTGAAAGAACTTGAATAAATGCATTCATTCAGGAAACCACATGATATATCAGATTTAACTGACTGATATTTTGGACATCAGGCCTACTATTTTCTAAAAGGAAAATAAAGCCAGATTGTGGATAGAAACAAAGGTTATTCTGGAATCTATTTTGATTTGTGGCAAGCAATTAATAACTTAAATAGGTTTTAGATAAGAAATTCTAGAATGTACGTCCACATTAGTGCCAAAATACCAGATTCATTGTTTGTCTTCATTTTCCATGTTCAGCATGATTACTACTTAGAGTGGTCATAAAATCAGTGTTAATTTTCTATTCATGTTGGTGTAAGGATCTAAAAATATAGCTCTGTAATCACTAAAACAAAATGTTTTACACATAGTATCTCTAATTCTGGTAACAACATTTTGAGATAGATATTATCACCTGCATTTAACATCAGAGGAAATCAAGACATGGAGAGGTTTACACACTCTCTCAAATCCCACACTCCATATATGATGATGTGATAAAGCTAGAAAGAAACAATTTGATGGCATAAACATTTCCCCCCATGTGTTATTATCAGATGTTCCTCTTCACACTGGGTACTTATTATGCTTATCTTTTTTGACAATTCATATATTTCTGTATTAGTCAGCCAAAGGGGTGCTGATGCAAAATACCAGAAATTGGTGGGTTTTTATAAAGGGTATTTATTTGGGGTGGAGGCTTACAGTTACCAGGCCATTAAGCATAAGTTACTTCCCTCACGTAAGTCTTTTGCCACGTGTTGGAGCAAGATGGCTGTCCATGTCTGCAAGGGTTTAGGCTTCCTGGATTCCTTTCATCCTGGGGTTCATTTCTCTCCATGGAGGTCGGGTGTAGATTATAAGGCTCTCTAGGCCTTACCTCTCTCCACAAGGCCAGCTGTAGACTATTAGGAGACCAACTCTGTCTCTCTTCCTGGGTCTCAGTTCTCTCTGGGCTCAGCTGCTCTACTCTCCTGTGTGCTTACTTCCTGGCTCCAGCTTAAAACTTCAACCTCCCTTCTCTGTGGTGCCGTTTTTCTGCACATCCTACTGAAGTGGCCCAATCAAAGCCTTAATCATTATTTAGTCAAGTAAAAGTAAAACCTCTGAATCCAGTATACTTTAATATGCCCAGAGGTAAAGACCAGTGTACAAACATAATCCAATATTTCATTTTGGATTTCATCAGTAATATCAAACTGCTACAATTTCCATTCCTGGCTTGTTCTTAATAAATATTAATATAGCACTTAAAAACAGCAAAATTCAAGGGTATATTCCATTTGATTCACTACTCAGTTAGATATAAAGAGAAAGACATTTTCCTCTCCTCTTCTGGGAGACTCATTCTTCCAAAAAAAAATTCTCTACCCATATACCCAACCCATGCAAAATATTTATATTCTAATTCTTTACTCTGTATTCCCTTATTAATAAAAACAATAAAAATACAGAGTGTAGTTTTTACTGACTTAATTTTAATTTTGTTCTTAAAATCTTAGATTCTTCTATTCAAATACAAAGAAAATAGCATAATTTTCCATCTGCATTTTCATATATGGTGATAGCAAGATGGCAAAATTACATATGTGTAAAAGATAATTGTATGTCTCTTTCTATCAGGGTCTGTTTGTACAGACGGACTGATCAAAGTAAGGTATGAGTAAAGAGAGAATGATTTATTATTCCCAATAAAATATTATAATTTCCTATTCATACCCTACAGGGAAAGTGAAAGGAAGTTCTGGGATTTTATTTTGGTTAAATTGTTAACTGCATTTTCTGTTTCATTAGATGAAGGGAGATGTGTTTCACCATAAATACACCTTTTAGATATAGGATATAGTTGTGTATATGCACATAAATTGACTGGGCTGAAAGAAAATAAAAATCGATATCTTATTCAGAAGCGTAATGGAAAGTATATTCATTTTTTCTTTCTAAAGTTTGTTCTCCTCTGTTCTCTATTTCAGTTAATTACAATATCCTTCTCCTAGCACTTTAGCTTGTAAAACATAGATTATCATATTGTTATATTATTTTTTGTAATAATAAGCTTAATTTTCAGAGGAGTTTTAGATTACAGAAAAGTTACATCAAAGGTATAGGGGATTCCCATATAATCCACCCCCAATTCT
Organism: Dasypus novemcinctus; assembly: GCF_030445035.2. Lineage (NCBI taxonomy): Eukaryota > Metazoa > Chordata > Mammalia > Cingulata > Dasypodidae > Dasypus > Dasypus novemcinctus. Next base: position 38,872,989 of record NC_080683.1, on the reverse strand, counting down.
TACACACATTTTCCCCTACTAACATCTAACTTTAGAGTGGTACATCTGTTACAATTGATAAACCAAGATTGAAACATAGCTGCTAACCAAGTTTTATAATTTGTATTATGGTTTCCAGGCTTTGACAAACGTATAATATCATGTATCTGTCATTACAGTATCATACAAAACAATTCCAATGCCCTAAAAACGCCCTGCATCCTGCAGTTTATATCTTGCCAAGCTTTCCTGACTTCCTTATGGGCTTTCATATGTCTGTTCCATTTTTCATGCTGTTTCTTCAGCTTGGAATTTTACCTTCTTTATTTCAACATATAGGTATTCTCTATCCTCCTCAGGGAAGCAAACCAATAGTCTCATGAAGTCTTCTCTCAAAATTTTATACAGCAATAATATCCTTTTTTACCAACTGCTATACCCATACCAGTTTCTTTAAATGCATTAAATTTATTAGTTTACTTTATCTAACAGCTTATAACTGTTTCTTAGTCTTCCTTTAGATATATAATAAAAGGTGACTGATAGAGTTCAGAGGGTAGCATAAAAACTCAGGAACAGTTGTTGTTGTTTAAATGATCAATTGAATACTTGAATGTGGTATTCTTCCAAAATGAAACTAAGTGTCACTAAACAAGACAGCTTTGGAGCTGTTTGACTTTATTTAATTGTTTTTTTCTTTAATTAAAATTGCTTATAGTATCTCAAACAGCTTCCTTATCACCAAAGATAATAAATATCCTGGGCCAGTAAGAGTTGGCTCCACATGATAGCATATATATCAGAATATTTCTGATATATTTAATATTGGATATTCAGCCAGTCATTGATTAATGAGATTGTATTTGAAAAATTTCTGTGGACTTTACCCAAAGCCATATTTCTTAGCATGTCTTTAACATATTAATTTTTTCTGTAAAATAAAAAAAAATTATTTTACAGAACATCACCTGGTTATTCTTATGCTTAAAACCTTTCAGGATTAATAAATTTGGCAGGCTGAAATGACAATGATCTGTAAAATGAAAAAGAACTAAATGTTTGGAAGAGAAAAATAACAACCTGTAAAGTAAAATACAATATATATAAAACTGAAATTCAATGAATACCACAGAAAATACTGTCTTTCAAATTTAAGTACAAATAGCAAGAAAAGAAAACTCTTGTCTTTTAAAAAAGGACATGTAAATTCCACAATATCTGATTTAAATTTCAGCTCTCAACTGATGAAACTACAGACAAACTGAGAAAGAAACATCTCTACTATATTTTTCTTCTTAGTTCTATTTTGATACAGCATTTAATGTTCCACACCCTGATGTGATAGCATCTGTATCTTCTTGGCAGATGTGCTGACTTGAGGCAAGATCTAGAGAAAGTACTAGTCTCCTTCCCTAGACTCTCGTGCTCTCAGATCAGAAATGTAGTCCAAAGGCTGTAAAGCCAGAGTAGGGCTAACATCTGTAGATATCTCTGAATGCCTAAATTGGCAATAAAATGCCATGGATATTTTTATTTGTTATTTATTTTGTTTTTCAGTGTACAAATATAGAATCTGATTGAAAATATTAAGGATACAGCAGAAAAGAGTTAGTCAAGTATTATTTCCTAAGAGGATATAAGTCAACAGCACCTTATTTCATCAATATAAATTATTTTATCTATTTTTTAAAAATTTCAACTGTTGAATACACATAACTCCTTAAGTCATGCAAGTGTTTTCATATGAACTATAATATTTCCGTGACCTATGACCTGGTACTGGAACAAAATGACCTTATAAAATATTCATTCTTGTAGTAGGAAAAATATGGAGAACTAAATGCTCATACTTTGGAATGGTCTTTTCTGTAACAGGGTGCCTAATTTTCCCCCATGGGGGAAATGACATCAGTGCAAGGGTATATCATCTCTACTCTTGTTTCTAAAAATGTAGAACATGGAATAGGATATTGAAATCACAGGAAGCCTGTTAGAAATGCAGAATCTCAAATCTCTTTGCAGACCCACTGAATCAGTATCTGTAGTTTCACAAGATCCCTAGGTGGTTTCTATGTTCATTAAAATTTCAGAAACTCTGATCAAGTGAATGTGGGTAGGATGGGCAAAACATTTCAAAGCTTTTGCTGACCACACGGAAGGAATTAAAGTGCCCTGGATCCTGTGTCCAACGGGAGTAAAATTCAAGTAGGGCTAGGGAATTTGCTGAATACAAAAGAAGAACAAAGACATCCCAATGACTGTCTAATAAAACATAACAGAGAAACCAGCTAATATTCATTGTTGCTAAAACCTGTGTAGTTTTCAAGAGGCAGGATTTGGCCAGTTTCTGATATTTTATTTTTCCAACAATTTATTCAAGAAGAGATATTTGCTGAGTCTTGAAATTTTTCTTTTTGTCTGAAAGGTATTATTTCAGATCAAATATTATTTTTTATGTTTTTCTTGAGCCAGTGATTGACAAAAAAGTAAGAACCAGACTTTTGGGATCAGTGCAGAGGGTAGAACAAATGATCATTTGCTTGTTTTGCATCAGAAAATTTATAAAAACAAGTAATTTTGCTACAGGAAGTCTCACTCTTAGAATAAGAGGTAAAAAGGGGAAGAAAATGCAAGAATTTATTGTTCTATTTGACCACTGCATCCTAAACAGAAAGACCATAATAGTGTTCCTTGACATTATTCTGAATCAATATTAATGAATGAAGGAAAATGAATGAACAACAATGAAAGCAACCAATACATTAGGGAGGGTAGAAATAGGTTCTTGCAGGGAAAGTTATTCCACCCTCATAAATTCTGTAAGAGATTAGATATAATCCATGGTCAGAATTCTTAGAAAACCAAAACTGGGAGAAATTTGTTTTCTGGTGACAAACCTGATGATAATAAAGAAATCAATTTCCCAGAGCACTGATTCCAGTGCATATGTCTTAACACCTCTTTCACCAAGGCCTTACTACTTGAAATGTGTGTGCTACCAATCAAGTACCTGTCCTATTAACACTTGTTCTAGAGCAAACCATATGTTAGTTTGTTTTAGTTTGCTAAAGGCTGCCAAGACAATATACCAGAAATGGGTTGGCTTTTACAATGGGGATTTATTAATGTATACGCTTACAGTTCTTAGGCTGTGAAAAGGTCCAAATCAAAACATCAGCAACTCAGGCTTCTCGGAGTCTCCATTGCTTTCAGCTTCCTGTTTTCCATAGCATCCTCTCCCAGCTTCTGTGCCTCTGCACTCTGCCAATTCCTCTGGTTTCTGGGACCATATATCTCAGCCTCTGGGGGTTTTCTCTGAGTGCTTGTGTGTCTCTGTGATCCTCTTTTTCATATACATCCATTTATAAAGGACTTGAGTAAGAGGATTAAGACCCAACCTGGGAGATTGTGGTAACAATGCCAACTGGACAGGTTAGGCAGATAAAGCTCAACTCTCCCTAAAACACCAGAGAGAGAACCAGAAGCTGCCTTGGGGACCTGCTTTGTGGTACAGCAAACCAGTACACTCCTTCACAACTTCCAGAAGAGTGAGGATCAGAGAAACAAAGAAATCAAAATAGGACTCCTTTCCCCCTCATCTGAGATATTAATCGAGGATAAGACTCCTGATGAATTGTATCTAACTAAGAGGAGGGCAGACATTATCCTCCCTGCCAGCTCCTTTGGATATACATAGAATGGGAAGGTGCTTTGAGTCACCTAGGAAAGTACTGGACAGATATGGAAGCCAGGGAGAAATCATGGGTTACTTGCCTCAGTGGATGGAAGTGACACATATGCCTGGTACTCAGGGCAGACAGCAGATTTGAACAGGCAGAGGAAAGAAATAGCTATGTCAAAGACAGTTCATCAGAAATCAAACAAATAGTAGAACAGATAGATAAAAAGTTAGAAGAAATTCAGCAGTGACTTAGGAATTTGAATGACAAAATGAAACACACAAACATATGCATTATAGGCATCCCAGAGGGAGAAGAGAAGGGAAAGGAGATAGAAGGTGTATTGGAGGAAATAACGGCTGAAAACTTTCCGACACTATTGAGGGAGAAGTACATACATGTCCAGGAACCTCAATGCAGCCCAAAAAAGATAAATCTGAACAGGCCTAGTGTAAGACATATACTTGTCAAATTGTTCAACGCTCAAGACAGAGAGAAATACTGAAAACAGCAGGAGAAAAGAGAACCATCACATACAAGGGAAGTTCAATAAGATTAAGTGCTGATTTCTCATCTGAAACCATGGAGACAAGAAGGCAGTGGTATGATATAGCTAAGATGCTTAAGAAAAAACTTCCACTCATGAATTCTCTATCCAGCAAAGCTGTCATTCAAAAATGAAGGAGAGTTCAAAATATTCAGAGATAAATAGAAATTAAGAGATGTCAATAGTAAGCCTGCCCTTCAAGAAATACTAAAGGCAGTTCTGTAGGTTGAAAGGAAAAAAACAAGAGAGGGAGAGTTGAAGGAGAGTGTACAAACAACTAAAAAGATAAGAGAAAAAATAACAATATAGCATACATAAATGTAACAAAAATATGGCTAATGTAATTAATTCTTGACAGTAATAACAATGAATGTTAATAGAGTAAACTCACTAGTCAAGAGACACAGATTGGCAGAATGGATAAGGAAATATGACCCATCTATATGCTGTCTACAAGAAATTCACCTTAAATCCAGGGATGCAAGAGGGCTGAAAGTGACGTATTGGAAAACCATTAAACAAGCAAACAAGAACAAAAAAGAGCAGGTGTAGCTATATTAATATCAAACAAAATAGACTTTAAATGCAAAAGTATTGTAAGAGACAAAGAGACAAAGATTAATAAAAGGAATAATCTACCAAGAAGAAAAAACAATCATAAACATTTATGCACCTAACCAGGGCACCTCTTAATATATGAAGGAAACACTTGAAAAGCTAAGTAGATAAATAGATGCCTCTACAATTATAGTGGGAAACATCAATACACCATTTTCACCATTCGACAGAACAACTCAACAGAGAATCAATACATAAGCAAAGACTTTGAATAATACATTAGAAGATCTGGACCTAAAAGACATATACTGAACATTACACCCAAATTCAGAGGGATATATATTCTTCTCAAGTACACATGGATATCTCTCCAGGATAGAGCACATGCTAGGCCACAGAACAACTAGAAAAGAATTCAGAAAGAATGAAATTATATGAAATAATTTCTCTGACCAAAATAAAATGAAACTGGAAGTCAGCAAGGGGAAAATAAGCAGATTAGGTGCAAAGGTATGGAAGTGAAACAGCACACTCTTAGACAACCAGTGGGTCAAGGAGGAAATCTCAAAATATATCAGCAACTACTTAAAACAAATGAAAATGACAACACAAAGTATCAAAACCTATGGGAGACAGCAAAAGCAGTACTGAGAGGGAAATTCAAATTTCCATAAAGGTCTATATTAAAAAAAAAGAAAGAACTAAAATGAAAGACCTAACAGCACGCCTGGAGGAATTAGAAAAAGAACAAAAAGCTAACCACAAAGGAAGTAGAAAAAAAGAAATAGCAAATATTAGAGTAGAACTAAATGAAATTGAAAAGAATAAAGCACTGGAAAAAATAAAAAAAAAAACTGTTTTTCAAGAAGATTAATAAAATTGAAAAACCCTTAGGTAGACTAACAAAGAACAAAATAAAGAAGATGCAAATACATGAAATAAGAAATGAGGAAGGAGATATCACCTCTGACCCCACAGAAATAATGAGTATCATAAGAGGATACTTTGAAAACTTCTACGCCAACATGATGGATAACATAGGTGAAATGGACAAATTCCTAGAAACACACAAGCAGCCTACATGATGAAAGAAGAAACTGAGAACTTAACCAACCAATCACAAGTGTCAAAGTAATAAAGGACTCCCAACTAAGAAGATCTAAACCCTTCACAGGTGTGAATTACAGAGAAAACATTCCAGAGAGAACTAACACCAATCCTATTTAAAGTCTTCCAAAAAATAGAAGTAGAGGGAACATTGCTTAAGTCACTCTATGATGCCAACATCACCCTAATAGCAAAGCCAAACAAAGATGCCAAAAAAAAAAGGAAAACTATAGACCAACATCTCTAATGAATCTAGATGCAAAAGTCCTCAAAAAACTACTTACTAATTGTACTCAACAACATATCAAACAACTTATACACCATGACCAAGATGAAAATCTCTAGTATGCAAGGATGGTTCAACATAAGAAGATCAATCAATGTAATGCACCACATTAACAGACTGAAAGAAAAACTATATGAGCATCTTTACAGATAAAAAAAAAAATTCAACAAAATACAGCTATCTTCCCGGATAAAAACATTACAAATGATAGGAATAAAGGAAACTTCCTCAACATGGTGAAGGGTACATATGAAAAACCCATAGATAACATCATATTTGATGGTCAAATCCTAAAAGCTTTCCCTCTAAGATCAGGAACAAGACAAGGGTGCACACTTTCACCACTTCTATTTAGTATTGTGTCAGAAGAGCTTGCTCAAGTACTTAGGCAAGAAAAATAGATAAAATGCATCCAAACTGGAAAAGAAGAAGTAAAAATTTGGAAGCCATATCTGATAGGGGCCAGATATCCAGAATATAAAAAGAAAGCCTGAACCTTGAAAAGAAAAAGGAAAACAACCCATGTAAGAAATGAACAAATGATTTGAATAGACACTTATCCAAAGAGAAAAACAAATGGCTAAAAAGCACATGAAAAGATGCTCAATAACACAAACTATTAGGAAAATGCAAATAAAAACCACAATGAGATATCATCTTACACTCATTAGACTGACAACTATTAAAAAACAGAGGACAAGTGTTGGAGAGAATGTGGGGAAGTGGGAGCACTTATCCACTGCTGGTGGAAAAGTACAATGTTACATCCACTGTGGAGAACAGTTTGGCAGTTCCTCACAAAACTAACTATAGAACTATATCCAGAAGAAGTGAAAGCAAGGACACAAACAGATATGAACACCAATGTTCATAACAGCATTATGCTAAAAGTTGGAATCGACCCAAATGCCCTTCAAGAGATGAATGGATAAATAAATTGTATATCCGTAAAATGGAATATTACTCAGATGTAAGAAGAATACAGTATTAACATATTGAATAACATGGATGAATCTTGAGGACCTTATGTTGAATGAAGTAAGTCAGACATTGAAGGACATATGTTACATGACCTCGTTGATATGAATTAAGCAAATTGAACAGACTCACAGAGCTTGAGTCTGGAAGATAGGTTTACAGGAAATGGAAAGGGAGAAGGTTGGGAAACACTGATATGGGCAAAATACATGATAAGGTGGAAATGTGTGGTTGCATAGTGGAAGGGAATAATAGTGCTGTAATGATACTTTTAGACTGGGTGGTGTTGGTTTGTCAGGGGGTGGGGTGGGCAGGGAGGATTGGACTATCCATGGAAATGGGGAGATTGGGGGGAGCAGATGAACACTGAGGATTGGTGGGTACATGGTTGAAATTAAAATGCTGGGAATGCTCTTTTGGCAAATGAGGGTTTCTGTCTTGGGTTGTTGAATGTGGGGGATATTCGGGACAGGGCACACCTTGGTCAGGCTTCTGGAGTGTGTGTGAGTGTTCATCTTGCCATACTGTGTTATATCAATGGGTGGAGTCCCACATAATGAGTGAAAGGTGGTGGATTCCCATCCTGGGGAGGCTTGCTATGTTCTCAAATGGAAGGGCAGGAGTCTCTCGAGAGCATGGGAGATTCCTAATAAGGGAGGGCAGACTAGTGTGTCAAGCCCTCAGTGTTGTTGCAAGTAACTATGAATCTTGTTCTTCAAGGAGTAAAGCCTGGGTTGCCGGGGTGCCCAGCGGAGGGCGAGGGAGGAATAGAATGAACAGAACAGGGGGCATTTTGGGGGAGATGGAAGTGTTCTACATGGTCTTGCTATGATGGATACAGGCCATGCTGAATTGCATCAAAATTCATAAACGTGTGTGGCCCCAAACATGAACCATAATGTAAACCATTGACCATAGTTGGTAACTTTGCTTCAATATTTGTACATCAGTTATAACAAATGTACCGTCCACATATAAAATGTTATTAATAGGGGATGGGGAAAAGGGGGAGGATGTTGGGTATATGGGAGTCCTGTGTATTTCATCCATGACTTTTATGAAACTAAAACTACTTTGAAGACAAAATGAAAAAAAAAAAAAGAAAGAATACAGGGAATAAACAGAAGAAATGTCACTGTACCTATGGGATGACAACAGATCTAACAGTGATGAAAGACAAAATGTAAAAATTTTTGATTTTTTTTTTGTGCTTAAATTGATATTTATTTATTTTTAAATATACTTTTTTGTTTTTCAAAAAAGATACTTAGGTTACAAAAATATTACGTAAAAAATATAGGGGATTTCTATATGCCCCACTCCCTACCCATTTTCCACATTAACAATATCCTTCATTACTGTGGTACATTTGTTACAATTGATGAACACATTTTGGAGAATTGCCACTAAGCATGGATTGCAATTTACACTCTCACCTGAACAATTTTGTAAATTATGACAACCTATATAATGGCTTGTATCTGTCATTGCAATGTCATTCAGAACAATTCCCAAGTTCCAAAAATACTCCCATATTACACCTATTTTTCACTGTCCCTCTTAAGAGATACTGGTGTTTGGACCTGGGACCTTGTACATGGGGAGCAGGTGTTCAACCACTGAGTTGCAGGCCCTCAACACCCTTAAACTGGTATTTTATTTTATTTTTTATTTTTTATTTTTTTATTTTTTATTTTTGTCTTTGTTTTTTTTGATGTTACATTAAAAAATATGAGGTCCCCATATACCCCCCACCCACGCCCACTCCTCCCCCCATAAAAATAACCTCCTCCATCATCATGAGACATTCATTGCATTTGGTGAGTACATCTCTGAGCACCACTGCACCTCATGGTCAATGGTCCACATCATAGCCCACACTCTCCCACAGTCCACAATTGCAACCCTTCTGTGATCTAACACCTCTTCAAATAAGAAGCCAATAAAATAGCCAAATATGATTAATAAGAAAATGAAATAATAATGATTGTTTTAAAAATAAGAAATAAATTTTTTTTAAAATTTAAAAATTAAAATTTCTGATAATAAAAAACAATGGCCGGTTGGAGTTGTCCTGGGTGGTGCTGCAGGGACAGTTATTGGTCGTTGTTTTTATTATCCCAAATTTTAATTTTTTAATTTTAAAATTTTATTTCTTATTTTTAAAACTATCATTATTATTTCATTTTCTTATTAATCATATTTGGCTATTTTATTGGCTTCTTATTTGAAGAGGTGTTAGATCACAGAAGGGTTGCATTTCTGGCAGGGGATTATCATTGGTGCAGGGTATCAGTGATGGGGGATACATGGGAGGACACTCACCTGGGCATACATATAGGGCATATAGATGTGTTCACATATTCCTGGGGCATTGTCACAGTGGGTGAAAATTCACATAATAACCAAGGGAATGTCGATTCCCCTTGGGAAATTGGAGATCTCTGCCACATTCTCTAATAGATCAGCAAGGATCTGAGTACAGGGGAAATGACAAATGAAATAGGATGGTCTGTCAATGGGCCCTTGATATTGATCACTGTGCATATGAACACCTATTCTTGGAATTGAAACTTAGTCTAGTATTATAGGGTGCCTAAGATTTGTCTCCTGAAAGCCTCTTTGTTACTCAAATGTGGCCTCTCTCTAAACCAAACTCAGCATATAAATGTATTACCTTCCCCCAGTGTGGGCAATGACTCCTCTCTCTGGCACCAAGGGATTACTACCACACATCAATTAGCAATGCAACTGAAAAAAACCTTGACCAAAAGGGGGAAAAGGTGAGATCAAATAAGTTTATATGACAAAAAGACTTCAGAGTGATTCAGGAGGTCATTCTAGACATGTGTTTATGCACAGCTAGATGAGCTTATGCACAACTCAGCAGGATCTCTTTGACTGCCAAGGTGGATACTGCCCCAAATAGTGGGGCTCCTGAGAGGCTCTGGAGAAATCTGGACACTATGGTCAGGGCAGGTAGCTTAAGAGTTTGGTGCCTCTCCATTGGGCCCTACTTTGGAATTTGTGCTCCACAGAGTGACAGCATTGGACTCAGTTGTGGTTTCCCTACACATGGCTCTTCTTTCCTTCTATTTTAACTTATAATTGGTGCTGGAGTTGGTAGTTGTACATTCAAGAGACTTAAATGTTTGGGCTGTCCACGTGTCAGCTCGGCCTTGAATCTCAACAGAGTTACAACACCTAGTCTCTGGTTCATCAGTCTCACTCTGGACAACTAACTTGGAGGTGATAATAAACAACTATTGTACCAAGGAACCAAGTTTGTATACAACTGCAAGCAAAAGAGTCCCATCCATCAACCCTATGGGATCACAGCCCCCTCTCAATTACGGATGGAGTGGACATCACCATCCCAGAATCCTCAGGGTTGGGGAATGATCTATGGACTAAAATAGACTTAATGGTATTCTACTACAGACTTATTTTGATTCTTGGAATGGAGGAGAGTCATCACTGATGTGGAGGCAGTGGCCACTGGCGGTTCTGAGGCAGGCAGAGGCAAAAATCCATGTAATATGGGGGCATGTTTGGGACTTGGAATTGTCCTGAATGACTGTGCAATGATAGATACAGGCCAGTATGTATCTTGCCATAACTTGCAGAGTTGGGTGGGAGAGAGTGTATACTACAGTGTAAACTTTAATACATGCTTAGTGGCAATGCTACAAAATGTGTTCATCAGTGGTAATGAATGTACCTCACTAATAAGGGAAATCATTAATGTGGGAAACTGGGGGGGGGGGTTGGTTGGTGAGAGGTGCACCCTGTAATACTAGGCTAAGTTGCAATTCTAAGAATAGATGTTCAAATGCACAGTCATCAGTATCAAGGGCCTATATTTTTATGTGACATTTGTATAATCTAAGTATCTTTAAAAAAATAAAAAATATAAATAAAAATTACCCAACCTGGGTCATCATGCCTAATGGAAGTGATATATGCAAACAGTTCCATCTACAAAAGGGTGACACTTAACAGGAATGGACTAGTTTCACAGACATGGTGTACTGGGGTCCAGAAAAGACTAAAACTATCACATAGTTGAATTCGGAAAACATGTAAACAATATTGAACTCTCTTGGTGCATTATCCAACTTGAGCAGATAATTTGGGATTCCAGGTTTTTTACATAAATCCCAACACATTTATAGCGGTTGAAAAAAATCTAGTAAATCATCAAGAACATTTTCCTTTGAAGAAAAATATGAAAATGGTAAATAATAACAGATCTATTTTATAAATTAGGTTGCTAGATACATACCCTTTATTTGTAATCAATATTATATTACAATCTCATTATACATAGAAAATAATAGTAGATACTAATTTTATTTTTTGCCATCAGTAAAGAAGGTAAGAGCAAAAAGTATATACATCACAGTGGTTTGGCTTGTACAGTCTTGTTGCTCTGGTTTGATCACACTCTAATTACTTTTTCTTAGACTGTAAATCTACTATTTAATGGTGCTTTTACCTGTACCATACCCTAGTTTCCAGGTTCCTTCTCTCATCAACTTTGCTTTGAGTTCTCTCTGTGACTGCAAATCCTTCTGTGAAACTTCTTGTAGTGATTAAATTATAAGTCCACCACTAGTTCTCCTTGATGCCTTGTGCTTCTACTATTGCTGTTGCTAATGCTAAAAGTAATGAAAGAAAGAATTATAATAACTATTAATTATAATCCATAATAATAGTGTTTTACATTTTGTATTTTGTATAACACTTATGACAGTACTTTGGTGTAGGTATTATTATCTCCATTTTGTACCATTTTTAATTGAAGACAGTATCTCAAAGGGATTATGTGAATTTCCACTGTTACATAGTTGAAAAGGATAGTGTCTCATAATTTTTAAAACTCAGCTTTATTTGGTATCAAAGGTTATGCCATCAACATTATGCACTTTAGCTCACAATTTACATACCTGCCCGTTTGATTTGTGTACAGCCCTAGATTGGTGATAGCAAAGCATTTTTATCTCTAGCACCCACTCTGACCAATTAGTAAAAATTACCTAGAATTTTGTGTCACAAAGATTTTATTTTTTTTAACATTTTATTTTGAGATAATTGCATATTCATGTGCAGATGCAAGAAATCATATGGAGAAGTCCAATACATACTTCATCCAACTTCCCCTAATAGTAGCATCTTGTGGAAATATAGTACAATATCACAGCCAGCAGATAAGCAGTGATATAATCTACCAACGTCATTCGGATTACTCCAGTTTAAAATACAGTAATTTCTGACCTTGTGTGTGTGTGTGTATTTAGTTCAGTGCAATTTTATCACTTGTGTAGATCTGTGAGTTCACCACCACAATCAAGATATCAAACAGTTTGATCACAAGGAACCCTTATATTACTTTTTAATAGCCATAGCTTCTTCACTGACTTTCCACTTTCCAAACACCGGGTAAACAGGTTATAATCTATTTGTCAGCTCTATAATTTTTGTCATTCTGGAATACTATATAAATGTAAACTTCAGAGATTGGCTTTTTCAATCATCATAATTCCCTTGATAATTTAGTTTGCCAATACTACTATAATAAAATACTACACACTGGTTGCCTAAATAAACAATAGGGATTTATTGGTTTACAGTTTGGAGATTTGAAGTCCAAAATCAAGTTAGACAGGCCATACCTTCTAAATTTGTAGCATTCCGGTGGTGACTTTCTGTCAATCAATTTCTGCACCTCTACATGGTTATCTGTCTCTTTCCGCCATGCTGTGTCTTATACTTCCATCTCCTTATTTCCTTTGCTTATAAGCATTCCAGTCATATACCATTAAGGCCCATCCTGATTCAATTTATCCTTTTCTAAATAGGATATTTGAAGATCCTATTTACAAATAAGTTCATACTTACAGGATGGGGAGTTAAAGCTTATACAAGTCATTGTGGGGAACATGATTCAATCTACCATGTTTGAGAGTCTTCAAAGTTGTTATATATGTCAACAGTTCATTCTTTTTTATTATTGAGTAGTATTGTAAGGCAAGGATATGACACAATTTGTTTAGCCATTATCTCATTTAAGTATATCATTTGGGCTATTTTGAAAAAAATTCTATGAATATTTTTCATACAATTTTACAAGACCATAGGAGTTTATTTTATCAGCGATAAAAGCTAATGAGAGCAATTGTTGAGACTTAGAGTAAACACATACTTAATTAGTTTTGTAAGAAACTGCCGTACACTTTTTCCAGAGAGGTAGAACCATTTTGTATTTCTGCGGGAAACTTCTGAGTGATTCAGTTCATCTACATTTTTTTTTCTTTTGCCAGCATTTGTGAAGTTTATCACTAATTTTTAATTTGTCATCATTTTGATGGGTGAATAATGATATTGCATTGTGGTTTTAATTTTCATTTTTCTAAATGGCTAATAGTGTTATTAACATTTTTATATGTCTGTTGATATGTTTGCCCATTATCTAATTGGATATTATTTTATTTAATGTTGAGTTTTCAGAGTTCTTCATATATCCTAAACAATTACTTTGCTGTATGTGGACTTTGAAATTAATTTCCCCTATTTGTAGAGTGGAAACTAAGGTTTAAAGGCTTTGTTTGGGCTCATATGAAAAGGTCTCATGACTGTTTAGCAATGTGTATAAGGGAATAATAAAAAGGCTAAAAATACCAATTTCTACATGAATATTTGACTCCATATCATAGACAGTAAACATATTTCAGACATTAAGTAATTGACCATATGTTCCATGTTTGCTTCCCATTCCTCCAAATCAGTTCAATTAGAACAACACATAAAATCAGATCCTGCAATTTATTACACAGAAAGACATACTTTGTTGGTAAAAACATAAAACATCATTTCAAATATTTACTCTTGCATTTAACCAAAATTTTTAAACTGAATATTTAATGGAAAAATCTATTTAGCCACATATATATAGATTATAGTGATGTAAATAATTCAAAATAATTATAAGCAATTTTAAGTTCAGATAAATTTTTATTAAACATGAAATTATTGCTACTGAAATCTGATGTTCATTTATCATATGCTTGTGGATTTCTACCCATCTTTGTAATAGAACCATATTACAGAGCTACATTTTTTTACTTATAATTCATTTTGTAGGATTTGTTGTATTTTAATCGTTGTGCTTAAGCAACATGATATATTTATAAAGCATCTTAACATTATATATTTACACAACCTAAATACCTCCTCATTCTATCCTCCTTATCTGTTTCTACCAAATATCATTGTGGCAATTTGAATCCCCAAAAAAAGAAATAGTATGTTTGTTAACTAATCGATTCCTAGGGCTGTGATACTCTTTGATTGTACTAAATTTAGTTGAGAGGTTTTTGGTTAGATGACTTGATAAGATCACTTTAGGGATTTTGATCGGAATAAGGCAGGGAGATGTGACTTAGGTTGAGTCTTCACCCTTTTGCTGGGTCTGATATAAATGGAAACACAGAGAGAGAGAGACATAGGAAAAGGGAACCACCATGTTTGGTCCTGCCAAATAAGAGAGAGGGCTACAGGATTGCTTAGGCAAGAAGTCTCAATAAGTCCCAAGATACTAGGTCTACAGAGTAGTTCATGAGGGTACAGGAAGCCCAGAGGGGAAGGTTGAAACCTCAGCAGAAATAGATGGCCATCTTGCTTCACCATGTGGCAACAACTCTGGGATCAACAGTAGCTGACTTTAGTTAGAAAGCATATTTGATGGTGCCTCAGAAGTCATCCCATTTCTGATAGTTTGCATTGCACCCCTTTGACAAACTAAAACAATCAGATATTATTTGCTTCAAATGCTCCTGTTACCTGCATAATGTCATAATTTGCATGTAAATTTGGAATTTCTGTGAAGGAGGTATGAAAAAAACCTCCCCAATTCTTTGTATTCTCTCACACCCAACTCTTGTTTGCTTAGATCAGATCCCTACACACTATCGTTTGCTGCCTATAGTAGGTTAGTTAACGAAATTCTCTTTGGGGATAAAACTTCTCAATTCGTGCATGCAAATTCCATTTTTGTAGTCCTGAAGAGAGATCTCTTGTCCCAGTACAAAGAAAGACTTACCTAAACTTCTGATATGATAAATGACACAAACTATTTAATTGGTTTGTTCTTCAGTTAAAACAAGGAGCCAATTCCTTTTATATGAATCCACAGATGTGGGATTCTGACATTTTCTTAAAGGGAACATAGTGAGTTTTAATTTTTTCTCGTTTTCTTAGACAATAGAGATCATTGAGAAATTTCAATTATATTTGGGTTATTCCTGTTTAGGTTTAAATTTGTCAAAACCTGCTATTTTTAGTAGTAATTCTTTTTCCAATATGAAATACATATATTTCCATTTGTAGGTTATAAACTTCATTAATATTTAAATAATTATAATGATGTAAAATTATATTTTAGTTGGATTAAACAGTAAAAGTACAAAAAGGGCAGAAAATAAATATTTTTAGAAAATGCTTATGTATTACATATATTTGAGAGATTCTGTTTAGGACAGGTTGGCATGAAGTTTCTCATGATGTGTTAATCCTCAGGTCATTCTTTAAGTACATTTATTTTAGTGAAGAAGGGTTTAGTCACCTAGAAGATAATTTAAATTACAGGGCAAGTATTGCTTTTTAGAAGTATTTTATTCATTTTACATTGCAAGAGATGAGCTTAATGAAACTGAGCTCCTTTAAGTGGTTTAGATTAAATGAAAAATTCTTCACCTTATAATATTCAATATAATAACCACCAACATAACAAATGCAAAATATTTTTTAGAAGTTGATGTAATATATATACAGGCATACTGCATGGGAAAGGAGTTTTAAATCACCTTTCTATGACTCTAAGTCAGATGTCCATCACCCTGAAAGACAGTGAAGCGCATGAAAGTGTATAAAGCATCTGAACAACATAAAAGGAACTATACAACCCCTGAAATTAAGGCAAAGCAACCATTAGGTTCCCATTTTAGACTATTTGACCTAAAAATCTTAAATAGCTGTGCCATCTATTTATCCATCTTAGTGCAGATTATAAGCAACAAACTGGATGTGGGAGGAGGGAGTGGGGTGTTGATTAAAGGCACTCTGACAGCATTCAGAGTTACAGCTGACAGCCTGACATTGAGCAATACAGAACCTCCCAAGCATATGCAGAAATGTGCTGTGTGCTTTTGCACAGAATAAGAATGGAGATTCTTAATGACAGTGATGAGTCATCAAGAAAACGACTACATTATGTGCTGTGCCCTCTGTTGAAGAAGGATGAGAAATGTACTTCAGTCTTTTTGGAAGAATTGCTATAAGAAAAATTAGAATGAATCACTGGCATCTGATGGGATAGACTCCAGTTACCTAGAATATTCTTTACATAAACTGTAGTTCATTATAAAAATTCCTCCTAAATTCTCTGCTCTTCCTAGAATTTTACCCTGAAAGAGGCTAGGATTGTACAATATATGGGTCCTGACCTACCAGCAATCTGGATTTGAGTTGAAGTTCCATTTCTTAATAAAGCATGCGACTTTGGGCAATGAAACCTTGTCAATGCTGTGTTCATATCTGTAAACTCCAGCTTTATTTACATCATAGGACATATATTTAATTTTTAAACTGATTTTTCAAATAAGAAAAATACAAGTAAATGTTAAACATAATATACTAATTTATAATTTTAATTATAATTTGTTCACTGATTGTAATATTATAGTTATAATAGTTTGAGGATAAAATCCGTGTGAATGCTTTTAAGAGAAACAAAAACACATTGTATATACAAAGAATCTTTTAATAATAAATGAAATGCACGGAATTTAAGATGGGAGAAAATGTGGCTGATTTTTTAGACTGCTAGAAAAATTATTTTCCTTTTCAAAGTATGTTCTCAGCTTTTTCTATCTCATTTTGAAAACTGGCTCTTTATATAATTAAGGAATAGCACATATCTGCATGTATTTTCAAGGAAAATGAACATGGGGCACATATAATTTAGTGAGCATGTGTTTAATTGAGGTAAAACTTTGACAGTAACACCATTGGATTAGTCAATGGAGTCAGCATAAACTGATTAATTGGGTTTATTTTGTTTCTTTGTTTGATAGTTTTAGTTTATATTAAAATATATTACTTGCATCTTCTAAAAGTCCATAAGGACATCAAAGTCTATAACTAAGAAAATAGTTACAAAAAATCATGATGAGAAGAAATTGATATTTCCTTTCTGGTATTTGTTTATATCTTAGATAATGGGTATGATTTCAAAAAAATTCCCTTAAAATATCATTTAAGTGGACAAAGTTAAAGTTAACTTTTTAATTTTATTTTACAAAAAGCAAATACATTTTAAAAGATTAAATGCATTTAAGAACCTGGAGTTTAAGTTAATGATTTCCTCCTTAAGGATTTTGGTGAACAATGATGTGTAAT
Organism: Dasypus novemcinctus; assembly: GCF_030445035.2. NCBI lineage: Eukaryota > Metazoa > Chordata > Mammalia > Cingulata > Dasypodidae > Dasypus > Dasypus novemcinctus. The sequence goes on along the minus strand of NC_080683.1, from coordinate 38,855,396 downwards.
GCTTTTGCATGGGATGCAAGAATGTTCTATCTTCTAGAGGCACAGAAAATCTTTAACTCATTTTTATGTATTAAGTTCTATAAAGGAACTCTTTACCATATTTCCAAAGTGTGTGATCTCTATTCTGCTCCCTTTCACACCCCCCTCTTTTTTTTACAAAGCAGCATCATTACTCTAATGGGAGCATTTTTCATTCTGAAGATTAAGTCAACTTAACAAAATGGAATACTTTAATACACACAAAATATCTATCTTTTATTAAGATGTGAAATCATGGAAAAAAATAGCTAAGTTTTCTTAACTTTCACAACCATGAAATTTCTTTCTAATTATCTACGTTTTTAAAATAAAGAATTGAATGCCATTGCAATTTGAAATGTAGGGTGATCTTCGATAGGCCTGGCTGGAAGTGTAGAAAGCAGGCATTGTCATCATTTGACAATTATTGGTTGCCTACACTGCATACTCCATGAAATTAGCTCCATAATGAAAGTCAGGGTAAAATGATATTCAAATATGTTAGCATGGAAGAAGTAATGATTCATTTCTTTTGGAATAAATAAGGGGTAATTCTATCAGGAAACATAGAATCTCATGCTGGGGAAACTGGTAAATACTGGATTATTACATATTCATAAACTTTGGTAGAAAATGGATAACCTATGTGTAGGGTGCATGGAAATAGGTAGTAGTAAATGAGTTTGGAATGTAGGTTGGAGGATCCAGTTGAGAAGTGTTTACATCATTTGTAGGTAAGAAAGAATCATAAAGCTTTTCAATAGGAAAAAAACAGTGATTTACATGTGTTTTAAGAAGTTAATTATTAATTTTGATGAAGAAGATGGATGGAAAATGCAAACATGAGGACAGGAAGCTTTGTTAGCAGGCTTGTTATAATAATAAGCAAGAGAAGATGAGAGGTTGGACTAAGTGTCAATGGGGTTGTTAAGAAAGAGATATCTCTATGACATTGTCAATTTAGAATTTTGAGAGGCAAAAATTAATTCTAAGTGACTGGGAATACAATGATGCCCTCTATATCAGCTATACAAAAAAGAATAACTAAACCCAGGTAATATATATTTAAAGGCAGAATCCTTTAAGTTGATGAGTTATGTGTATGTATATGGTGATATCATTCTGTGAGCTAACTTCTTTGATTTGATTCAGTTATGGTTTCATGGCTTTTTGTGTAGTTTCACATGAAGTGCATGTCATGATACTCTCTGTCCAGGACACTAATTAAAGTGTGAAAGCATGTCTACCAAATATTGATAATTATAAAGTTGAAATAAAAAAATGTAAAGAATAGATTAGTTAAGAGATAAGTTCACATATCAAATATATACATATGTAAACATGAAAATTTTATACAGAAGAATAAAATTTTATACAGAGGACTAAGAGATTACTGATTTTTCCTATAACTTAAAAATGCATTGGAATTGAATGCATAACAAAAGGAATTGAATGCATGATTAATAACTTGTACCTTGACAAATTTAGAAAGGGACATTGGAAAACCCCAAACAGGACATTTAATTGCAGTGGTCATTTTTATTTACAAAAGTACCAGATAAGATATCTGCTTTGAGTAATGGTAGTTTTCAAATGTTCTATATCTCCATCTTTATTTTAGAGGGGAAAAAAAGATGCAAACATTTATATTATCAAAAAAGCTCTATTTTAATCAAGTACTCAAAATAGCTCTAAATTGGAAATTTTAAATTTCCAAAAAATCTATATTTTCCATTCTAACTCCAATTTCCTATATAAGTAAATCAATCTAAGTTTAATAATTAAGCATTAAGTCTAAGAAAAATTGAACAAATTGTTTCCTTTTTTTTTACAGTTATGTGCACAAAGTTGTGTGCAATATTAATGCATTTGCTTCAAATACAATCATTTGTATTATGTGAGAAAAAATTAGAGGGGACAAGCAGAGTTAAATGAAACCTAAGCAAAATAATGGTTATTTTTAAATTTTAACTCATCTTGAGATGATGTTACTCTAATTAAAATCATGGTTTTGGTCATTGTAATGTTATATGTTATTATACTAGAAAACTGAATCTAAAATTGTTCATTATTGGAGATAGATTAATTTCAAGATAAATCTATAAAAACTGTAATTGTTTTTTGTTTTCTATAGGACCTAAATGTTTAAATTAAAGTATCGTGCCAATTTTTAAAAAATCTCCCAACCCATGTGCACTTGGATAATATCTTGAAGTACTTTTATTCTAGGCATTCCATTCTTTCTTTGCACAGGAAAAAAATAACATCCTTTAGGTTGGAAAACCCTAACTGAGGAAATAAAATAATAATTGATCTTGTTTATTTCTTTTAGCAATTTTATGTTTCTTTTCACTCCCAAGTTTGACAGGTTATTTATACATTGTTTTATGATTCAAATTCTGCATTACTTCCTTTTGTATCTGTGTAACATTTTATTAAAGGATCTTATGGAATAGTCATGTTATAAGTTAAATGGTTTCTAAATTATCACTGTTCTTTTCTTTTCAGGTGCCAAAAATCTGGAAAAGTAGTCTATTACAAGAGTTTCTCCCCCATGGTAAGTTTTATGTCTTTCATGACCCTTGTGGGGAAAATTTTCCATTTGGTCAATGGTAAATTAGATGAGCAATTTCCATTATTTTTAATGGGCACTGTGGAGTGATTGCACTCTTATTGAACAAAAAAAAATTAGCATTTGATGATTAAGTGAGTCTTCAGGGAAAGAAAATTGAACGGATACATTTAATTTTCTTTTTGAAATTGAATAAGCATAATCAGAATTTTTAAAAGATCTATTAATCAAATGATAAATGAAATTTATAAATTGAAAATTTCTATTTTTAATTCCTTAACTATATATAATCTGTTCATCATGAATTTTAAAGAACTTTGTTGCACATTAATACAATGAATAATAGGAAAAGAGAAGGCAGAACATTTGAGAACAAGAGATTGGTGCAGTCCATATTAAACTACATGGCTGTATATTTCATAATCTTGATGGTACCACTTACTTTCTGAGTCTCTTTAATCATTCTCCTATTTTACTTTTGGCAGACAAGGCAAAGATGCTAACTAAGAATAACTATTACCTAGAAAATGTAAAATCTGATCGAGAGTTCCATATGAAATATAATTTAATATTTTCAGTTGAGTACTTTTGCCTACTCTTTATATGTACTATTCAGTCATTATTAATGTAATTTACTATATACTTACCAGTAAGGTATTTACTTGTAACTACTAGTATAGTGCAATATACTTACTGGATTTGATTAAAATCATAAATTACTGGATTTGATGAAATAAGCTTAATAAATGAATGTTAATGTCTTTATACTTACAAGCTATGCCTTGATAAGATATAAGAAATAACTCATGTCTAAGGCTTGCATTCTTGTAAAAGTGCCTCATTTGTATCCCAGAGTAACCTTAGCAATAAATCAATGAACAAGACAGGTATCTTGCAATGCATATTTTACAGTAGATATAGAGAGCCACATTAGTAGCAACTATTCTTTCATGACTACTCAAACGTTTTCATCACCATCAAGTATCTATTGCTTTTCTACACATGAAAAATCACATAAACTCTTCATAAGCAAAACTCACTTAAAATCCCTAAGCAAATCATCACAACCTGCAAGATGGTGCACAAATTTAGAAAAGTTAAGAACATAAGTAAATGTATATGTGAAATATTTATTCATTCATTATCACTTATATTCATTCAGGAAATATTTTTTGGTAATACCCTTTGTGCCAGGTATTTCTCTAGGCATTGGAGATAAGTCAGTGATAGGTAAGTTTCTTTATCATCCAATATGCATTGAAGCACAATACACAATGTGGTGGTATAGTTAAAAGTGCTATAGTGGAAGAAACAAACCTTCCATTCACAGCACTCAACAACTTTAGGTCTCCATTTCATATTTTTATTATTCTCCACAGTGAGAGAAAAAAAAATCCACCTCTCAACAAAGAATGTAATACAAAACTTTATTTATATGTGTATTTTTGTGTATATAATATATGCATACATACAGATATTTTATGTATGCATTTATATATATTGACATGTATATATGTTTGCAGGTATAATATACTTAATCTCCCTCACTTCTTTCTGGATTGTAGATACATTTAAATTCCAAAAAATATCACTCAGAATAAACCTAATTTAGAACTGTGTTATGAAGGGATAAAGGCAAGGCATAAGGCATTTGTTTCAATGGAACATGTCACTAAAGGCAGAGTTGGTGTGATCCTAGAGCTTGCAACTCTAATAAAAATTCCTTAATTGGTAGCAGTTCACTGGTTTGGACATTTCAGCGGTGTGGTTTGGAGTCTTCTCAAACCAAAGCACAGGCAGGGTTTGTTCAGTTCCCAACATTATTAGATTTTTAGGATCTAAACCTTTTTAAGATTTATACATACAAAGATAGATATATTTAGGTGGATAACAGTATAGGGAATTGTTTTAGTAAGTTTAAAATTCTACAATTGACTCTATTATTTTTATCTGAAAATACCAGCCATTACCCTAATTGAGAAGTGCTATAAGTAACAGAACCAACCAGGAAACCAAGAAAAAGTGATTTCTCAGTTCAGCAGTACTTTCATCAGTTTTGAAGTAGTGGTGGGGCAAAATTGCTTAAAAATGTCTATGGAAAGTGATGTTTGGTAAACACAGGCTTTTAGTTGGGAAATCAGCAAAGCATCTTCTTAAGTGTGGGAACTAAATAGAGACATACAAAACTTCACAGGACCTCAAGATATCCTTCAGTACTTGGTGTCTGATTAAAAATATAAACAGATTGACAGTTTTCCCATATACTGGATTTATCAGACTTTTAAAATAATCATTATCAATATGGAAAAAATAGATATGATAAATAATTTTACTAGAGAGCCAACATCTATTAAAATTCATACTAGAATTTTGGGACAGAAAATTACATAATTAAAATAAAGAATTTGACAAATGGATTTAATAGAATATTGGATACAGTTAAACATACAATTAGTAAATTAGAAAATTTCATGGAAAATATTCACTAAACACATGGAGGAAAATCCTTTAAAAAAGCATAAGAGACTTATGCAAGACAGATGCATAAATCTTCTTTGCATGTAACTGAAGACCCAGAAGAGGAGGAACAAAAGAGAATAGAGTAAAAAAACATGTTGAAGACATGATAACCAAGAAATTTCTCAAAAAAAGATGAAAGACATCTGCAAAGTACAAATTTCAAGAGAAATTTTTAGTAATAGCCAGAGGAAAAAAAAAACCGTCTGCTAGGAAAAAAAAAAAAAAAAAAAAAGCCTTACAGCCTGCTTCTGAATGGGAACAATGGAAGACATAAGACTATGGATATATTTCTTTAACATGCTGCAAACAAAATAACATCAGTCTATACCCAGAGAAAATATACTTCACTTATTGGCCTCAAGCTTCTACCTACATCCCTCTCTCTCAATTTATTGACTTGTGTGGAAAAACTAGAACAAATTTTCTGGCTGCCTTTGATTTCTCTCCAAAGTTTTGGCCTCTAAACTTCTGGTGACCTTCATCAGAAAATTCAAAAAATGAACTTCAATTTTTGTCTGCTCAGGCCTATGACATTATGAAAATTTCTTTTGGCTTTTCTGATTCTTAATGATTACCCTATGCCTAATTTCACCACAGCATTTAGCCTAGAGACCTTTGGACTTGGAAAGTTCCTTGACAGGAAAAAAATCTTGCAGAATGTTGATCTTTTCTTGGTAAACTACCCTTTTTCTTCCTGAATAGCTTTTTGGTGGTTCTTGTCACAAATTTGGTATGGTAAAAGTTTCTCCCTCATAGCAATGATCCCTGTTTTTCGTTTTTGTTTTTTTAGGAGGTTCTGGGGATTGAGCCCAGGACCTCATACATGGGAGGCAGGTACTCAGCCACTTGAGCTACGTCCACTCTCTTTATCTTTATCTTTATCTTTAGCCAACTGGTTATGTGGTAGTTCCTTTTACTAAGATAGAAATGCTTATGAAGAGGTCCATATAAGGAGGTCATAAATAAATAAATTTATTTTGGACATCTAAAATTTGATATTCTTTCTATGAATTCAAGTGGAGTGGATTAACCTGAAATTGTATATACAAGTGTGGTTTGTTCATGAATTTCACAAATATTTATTAAGGACCCACCATGTGGCAGGTGCTCTCCTCATGACAATATGCAATCATAGAGATGTATTTGATTTAAAGACATTAAAAGAACTCTGTGTCTACTCTATAAGAACATGTTTTCAAAATTTGTATACAACATCATTTAATAAAAATCTACTACAATCCATTTTTCAGTTCACTATCTTTCTACAATTTTTATTATAATCATGAATTTCTTAATGAATATTGTTAATGAATATTTCTTATTGAGTATTGCTTTACAGTTTCATAACACTTTCCTATTTTTCTGAAATATATTTAATAGTATGCTTAATAATCTTTAAAAGATATTTTAAGAATATCCATGAAAATGATTTATATGACAGTTTAGGTCTAAATGTATTTATTTGTTCAATTATAACTCTCTGAGCGTATTTTGACCTGCTTAGCACAAAGTATGGTTCTGCAATAAAACTTATGAAACTTCGTTACTTTCAGTGTGTGTTTGTTTTTTGACTTGGTATTAGTTCTCAAGGTTTACAGAAAAATGCTACCCTTACATGTTAGAGAGTGAACCAGTTTCTTTTCAGATGCCATTAGTGTTTATCCTTTAAGTATATTTGCAATAAATTACTGTGGAGAGGGTCAAAGAAGTAAGAAAAAGAGGTAATTTCATGTATTGAGTGCCTGATTTGCTTACATTATCACTTGTAAACATTCCAACAACTTTGTGAGGGATTTACTACTTTCATATGTTTGTGTGTGTTTGTGAAAACTAAGGTATGCAAATTAAAGGTGAGGGCAAGTTGTCAATGTTTATAAATTTATGAAGGTTTTATAAGAAAAAAAGTGTAAACAAGAATAGCTGACATATGAGACGGCAAGTAGGGAGGAGTGGAATCTAGACGTGACTGTTAATTGTATTACTATTAGAAACAAATGAAAATTATACCAATCTATTATTTAGAAAACATTACATGAATATTTTCATTATTCTAGTTTCTATTAGGTAACTTTAACAGTAATAATGATACATACTTTTAAGGTCAACTTTTAATTTTCAAATATAGCAAAATCTGATATTTGTTCTCCGTTTATACCCCAAAACCATCTTCCCCTCCCCCTGTACACACACTGATAAAATAAATAGCTGCCTTATTATCCTCTTATTTTTTTAAACTCCTTACACATGGTACACCCACTCTTACAATAAAATTATTTGTGTTAATGTAAGTTAACTATTTATAAAAACCATACATGGCATATATGCACAAAAGTCTTCAGTACCAGGTCATTTGAAAACCCCTAGTAGGTCTAGAGCCCTGGTTCTGAAATACTGATCTTCATAAAATCTGGAAGACTTGGCAGAATGCAGATTGATGAGCCCCACCTCCAGAATTTTTGATTCAGTACATCTTAGGTGTAGTCCAAGAATTTGCATTCCTAATAAGTTCCCAGGTGATGCTGATGCTCTTGGTCTGTGAACTATACTTGGAAAAGTAATGCTCTGAGTGCAAGTATCAAAATATATTCGTTACAAATATTCGTTATTTTAAAATCTGTAAGCCCTTAATTTTGGCTCCATTAGCTTTGTAATTCAAAGCAGCTAGCCAGAATCTGTTCCAAAACTTTCTACAATAATTACAATAATTTACTTTTGGGTGAAACATCACTTTAAAAGAGAAACAATAGAATGTTGATGCTCTCTGAAAACTAAAAGTGAAAAATAAGTTTGGTGTTCTAGCCACCTTACATATGACAAAATATATGGGCCATTAACAGAGCTTAATATCCTGCTAGATTTACTATTAGAAATAATGTCTTGGAAAACAAGAAGGTGTACTAAACTTTAATGTGTATTTGTCTTTTCCTTCTTAGGAGGATTTGTTTACATAGGAATTTGAACTATTTTAATATTCTTTCATTAATTGTAACAAGATAACTACTATTTAAAAATAGTACAATATTTTTAAAAAGTGTTCTTATCAATAGTAACAAATGTTCCACACCAATGCAAGGTGTTGGTGGCAAGATGTTATATGGGAATCCTATATTTTAAGCACTGCAAAGCACTTTTCACTAGGAGTTGGAAAGCATAGTGTATTTACTGTTGAGAAGACTTGCATTTTTTGCCTTGGTTTTCTTTCATTCCGTATTTTCTTTGGATGAAAATATTGTCACCAAATTGAAATTGAGTGCCTCGATGAATTACTCATTTTATTTTTCAAAGTCTAAGTCTTGTTCTTTGTAATGAATAATCCCTTGTTTAGTGCATCTCTAAGGCTCCCTTATGAAGAATCATATTTATCTCTGGGCAATTTTTCCCTGCCTTTATTTCTTCATCAATACGATCCCATATACTGTTGAGTAATCTGAAATCTCATAAAAACATCTCATCCACTGATAGATTAATGTTCTCCTTCCATATTTTATCACTTCTTCAAATGGACACTCCACATGTTGTGTTAAGTTGCCAATGCCACCCCAGGCCATATGACAGCCTTCTTTCTCAATTCATGAACTTCATTCATAAGTGTTCTTCTTTGTCTGTATATCATACTGTTGCCAGTCTCTTTCTTTTTTCCATAGCTGCTAACTTTGTCAATCATCCTGTTTATAAAATTACCTCCCCTTCTGGCTTTGTATTCCTTGTCATAATCTTATATTATTTCCACCTCATTCTTTATCCAGGTTCTTTCCATAGCTTCCCTAGGTAAAACCATCTCACAGCCTTTGGCTACAGAACCTTGTTGCCATCTTTTATGACTGATGTTTTGTACAAGTTAATCTGTCCCACAAGCTGCAACTCTTCAGTGGCACCGATGTACCACTGTGGAGACGTCTGTTCTCTGTAAATGCAATTAATTAACCTTAGCTGATAGATGTCCTGAAACATACTTGCCAAAATAGTAATTATACAGGGGCATCTCATTCTAGTGACAAGTTTGGGAAGCAAATTTTTACAGCATTTTCGTGAGTACTCGCTTCACTTAGCAAATTCTTAAAGTATGATTTGACTTTCACTAGTTTTTAGTTACCAATACAAAACTATAAACATTTGTATCAATGCTGAAAGGCTTTCCTAATCCTGCCTGAAGATTAAGATGCCCTGAGTATTTCAATTTCACTGGAGAAGGAAAGAGCTCAAAAGAGCTTGCAGGTGGTAAATGATTTTTATATAATCAGAGATAGATAGAAGTAACCTTATTATTCCTCATGATTTCTATTTTACATTTTGAAATTGGTGTCATTTTTGAAGTATTTTAAAAATAATAATCAAATTTAATACAGATTTTCAGTGATTTCAGTCAGCTGGACCTCAGTGTTCATTGTGCTTAATTTAAGGACAATTAGCTTCCACTCCATAATTTCATTTCTTAATCTTTGCCAATGAATTCCTTGCATTGGCTAAGAATAAAGCCTCTCTGATTTCAAATTCTCCAGCCTCATTTTTTCCATTCGTTTATGTGATGTGCTCATATTCATAAGGAGAGAAGAGGGGCATGCTGTGTAAGAATTTCAAATGACCCAGAAGACACTCTGAATCATAATTACCTGTACATCCAGGGAGTGGTAGAATGATATTCTGGTGGTGATAAAACTGCCTATTCAACTGTATGCATAAGAGTTTAATCATTTCTTAATGTACCTCAATTATCTTCAAAGATGCCTTCTTTTATAAATTCTAAGGAAAAGAATGGCTTCAGGTAAAAGACCTTAACTTGGCAAAAAAGTCACTTTGCAGCACTTTGGACTGCTTCCCAGAAATGCTGTGAATTTTTTTCTACACAGTGATATCAGTGTTTCATATTTCAATATTTATTCTAAGGAAAAAAGTAATTTTCAAAACTAAATAAACAATGATATCATTAAATTGGCAATTTTGAAGACATAACAAAAACATCTTCATATGTTTTATATCTATTTAAAATTGTGGGATGTAATAAAGAATATGGCTTTTTAAGTCAAACGTAAAGCATGAAATGTATAAAAAGCTTTTCTCAAGCTAGAAACTATGCGGGTTGTTACTTCTTATCTTTCTAATGTGATTTATCTTTAAATATCACAAAATTAAGGCTATCTCATATTTAAATAGAATACTTTACATTTAAATTTCAAGCAAACATCCATTGTTGAGAGCTTATACCACAAATGTTGCCGAAGTAGAAGGAAACTAAACACAGTTTAGTTCAAATATGCTGACATAGAAAACTAATAGGCTTATTTCATGTGGGATGTTAAATGCATTTTAAGCGATTGGACTTTTAAGTTAGTGCATTATATAAATTACGTAGGTAAATATAGTCTGAAAAGTAAAATTTGAATAAATTTTCCAAGCTTCCTATAATCTATGTGGTTTTTTTTATCTGTGTTAAAGTGAGTAAGTCAGAAAATACTTAAATACTTGACTGTGTACAATCTTCGGTCATGGCCCAGTGCTGGTCACTGTAAAATCTAACAAAAGGCACAGTTATTTTAAGAAGTTAATGATGTTGGAAAAGGGAAACAAAACAAAGCTAACAATACACAAGAAATTTTGTTATATGAGACTGTGACAGTTTGAAGCTTTTTGTGGATCCAAGAAAAGATCATGTTCTTGAAGCAAATCCATTCCTGTGGCTATGGGACCCTTTGATTGGGTTGATTTATTTGAGGGTCTTTGATTAAGTTGTTTCAGTGAAGTGTGACCAAGGGTGGGTTTTGGTTCTTTAAAAACGGAGGACTAAAAACAGAAACACATGGGAAAAATCCTCAGAGACAGAGAGAAGGAACCCAGGAGCAAGAGAGGAACCTGGGACAGAGGAAGCCACGGATCGAGTAGCCAGAAGCTGAAGCAGTGATACCTGGAAGAGAAGCAGATGCCTTCATGGGTGTCTTGACATCTGAGAGGGGATTCCAGGATTGCCAGCAACTGACCATCGTTGAGACAGCATCTCTCATGATGTCTTTATTTGGACATTTCTGCAGCCTAGGAACTGTAAGCCTTTAACCTAATAAATTCCCATTATAAAAGCTAGTCCATTTCTGTTATTGCTCCCTCAAGCTTGAGCAAAACTAAACAAAGACTCACAAAAGGAAATACTGTAGGCAAACGTCACCATTTAGAGATTCTACTCAGAGCCTTTGCTCCATTGATGACTCTGAATCAAATTAGTTTGATGACTTCTGATTAATAAAGTTTCAGCTTCAATCTTATACTGCTAAATATGCCTTCCCTGACCTCAAGTTGTCCACAACATCCCTTTCATTTATGTATCCCTAAATCACTTGTGTTCATAGCTATCTGTCTATCTATCTATCTAGCTAGCTAGCTAGCTAATTACTTGTGTGTGATATTTTCTATTGCTGTCCTTGTTCTTATATAGATGTACAGTTCTTTGAATTATACTGTAGTCTTTCCAAAGTAGAGGCATTGTATACCAGACCTTTTGCTTATCAATCACCCAACCAGGTCAATTATATGTACTAAGTACTCAGAAAATGTTTTCTGATTAAACACAACATCTTTAAAAGATATATTTGTAGCATGTACATTTCCCAAAGCCCCAGGAAGAGTCAGTCATATATGCCACATGATACCCTTTTCAGACACAAATAATTAGACCTAGCCCAGAGGCGAACAAGCCATGCACTTTTCAGTAACCTCCAGCATAAGAAGAGGAACACATCAGAGTTTGTCTTTTGAGAATTTCAAATATGCAATATAGAGCAACTTACCATCAGTGGTGGGCTGTTGATGGACCAGATAAGTGATAAGAAGAATCAGGGTGACTGAGACAAAAGTAAGATACTGACACAGAGGTAGAAGGCTAAGAGAAAAAAGGAGTAAGAAGCAGGCAAGAAGAGGCAAGAAGACTCAGAGAAATGCTTTACCTTATCTATGGGGGGCTTTTGCAGGAACAATTTCACTTGCAAAGAGTCACCTGTGTTTCATTTCCTACATGAGAAAGCTCTTGAAGTGATTTTGATAATCAGATCTTGGATAAGCTCCTCCTACTATTTGAGAGTCATTGCTGAAGTATGAGATATCTTAGATTAAACTATGTAAATAACTAGAGCAGGTAAGGAATGCAGAACAACTTACTTTTCTTATTTAAAAAAACATTTAAATTCAAAATCGTCATGACCAAATGTTTCCTATGCCTATTTTAGTTTGATAATTATGACTTTAAGGCTATTTTTACCTACCATATCAAATGTTAAAATTCAGTTAAAAAAATAAGAAAACCTAGATGAAATGGACAAATTCCTGGAAATATACAAACTCCCACCATACTGACTCAAGAAAAAAAAATAGATATCAATAATCCAATAACTAGTAAAGAGATTGAATCAGTAATGAAAAACCTCCCAACAAAGAAAAGCCCAGGATCAAGGGGCTTCACAATGGAATTTTACCAAAACATTCCAAGAAGAAGTAATGTCAATCTTGTTCAATCTCTTCCAAAAAATAGAAGAAGGAACACTCCCTAATTTGTGATATGAGGCCAAAACCAGATAAAGATGCCGTAAGAAAAGAAAATTAAAGACCATTATTGCTTATGAATATAGTTGCAAAAATTCTCAACAAAATAGTAGCAAACTGAATCCAACAGCACATTAAAATAATTGTATACTATAACTAGGTGTGATTTTTTCCTAATTATATTTGGGTGGTATAAATATGAAAATAAGTCAATATAATAGATCACATGAACAGAACAAAGGGAAAATTCTACATGATCAACTCAATTGACATAGAAAAAGCATTTGACAAATCCACCACCGCTCCTTGATAAAATATTTAGATAACTAGAAATAGAAGAAAATTTTCTTAACATGATAAAGGGCATATATGAAAAATCCAAAGCTAACATAATATTCAATGGTGAAAAATTGAAAGCTTTCCCTTTCAACTCAGGAGCAAGAGAAGGAGCCACACTGCCACCACTATTACTCAACATTGTACTGGAAAGTATAGCCAGAGCAATTAGGTAGGATAAAGAAATAAAAGTGAAACATTCCCTATGTACAGATGGCATGATACTATACTCAGAAATCCTTTAATATATCCACAACAAAGTTACTAGAGCTAATAAATGAATTCAGAAAAGTAGCAGGATACAAGTTACACACTCCATAATCAGTAGTGTTTCTCTACACATGTAATGAACAATCAGAAGCAAAGACCTAAGAAACTGAAACTGTAAGGACACTCTGTATTCGTGGATTCCAAGACAAAATATTAAGATGTCAATTCTACCCAAAGCAATTTATAGATTCAATGCAATCACAATCCAGTAGCCTTCTTTGCAGGAAATGGAAAAGCCAATCATCACTTTTATCTAGAAGGGTAATGGGTCCTGAATAGGACCATTACAATATAGCCATCTTTTAAAAGAATGAAGTTGTTGGACTCATACTTCCTTATCTTAAAAGTTATTACAAAGCTACAGTAATCAAAACAACATAGTACTGGCACAAGGACACGTAGGCCAATGGCTTTGAACTGGGAGTTCAGAAATCAACCTTCACATTTATGACAACTTATTTTTTACTAGAGAGCAAAGACAAGCAATCAGGAAAGATCAGTATCTATCAAAATGGTGCTGAGGAAACTGTGTATCCACATACAAAGGAATGGAGGTAGACCCCTTCCTCATACCATGTAAAAAATCAACCAAAAAATAATTAAAGACCTAAAGATAATATCCAGAATTTTAAAATCCCTTGAAGAAAATAAAAGAAAAAATTTTCAGGACCTTGTGTTAGGTAATGGTTTCTTAGAATTTATACCCAAGGGAAAAAAAATAAAACCTTGTCAAAATTAAAATCTTTTATTCATCAGAGGACTTTAACATTAAAGTAAGGCAGCAATCTCCTCAATGGGAGAAAACATTTGGAAACCACGTATGCAAAAATAGTTTAATATCCAGATTATATGAAGAAATCTTACAGCTCAAGAACAAAAAGCAAACAACCCAATTTAAAAAATGGACAAGCTTGCGAAAATGGCATCAAAGTAAGTAGACTGAGTCCAACTCCCTCAAATAAAAGAATGGAGAAAGGGCAAAATCTTATCCACTGGAGCTGCTTTGGAGATACATAGAACAGGAAAGTGCTACACATCATCTAGGAAAGAACTAGAAAGATAAGAAGCCATAGGAAAACCATGAGTTACTTGCCCCTGTGGCTGGAAATGGCACGTATACCCCACCCTCAAGGCAAAGAGTCTGGGTAAAGTCCCTGACTCACTGCAACTAATGGGTTGCAGTGGGGTGGAGCTTGGGGGGGGGGGGGAGGAGAGGAGTCTGGCAGAGGGTAGAGAGTGAGTTCTTTTCTGTGAGTTTGGCCAACTGAGTCCTCTTCAAATCTCAGAGAGTCCCTGACAGACTGGTACTGAGGCAGCCACAGGGAGAGGGAAGGGGAGATCTCATCAGGCAGGCTATCACACCCAGGAGACCCGGGAGAGAGACTAACTAAGATAAAGAAGGGGCAGAAACAGGCTTCTAAACAGCCAGGTTTGGCAAATAATTAGAAACTTAAACCATGAGGGAAAGAGGCACACAGAGCCAGATAAGCTTTCTGAAGTCTACTTACACTATGGAGCTGGTGGTTCAGTGAAAGAATTCCTGCCTTGCACATACAAGGTCCCTGGTTCTGTTCCTTGGTCTCCTTAGAGAAGTGATCCATTGGGTTATCAGGCACCCAGATGGTACTTAGGACAGGTAATATATAAACAGATTTTTTCTTGTTTTACAGTTCTTGGATCTGTTATTTTTTATTCTTTTATTTTTATCAGTTCCTTTTTTTCCTTTATTTTATTCACTAAAACCCAGTAAATTGTGTGCAGAAGACACACTGATGGGTGATTAATTGATGAACACTGGCAGACTGAGAAGCTCCTTAGGGGTTTACAAGGAAAGCTGTTTTTCCTTGTTTTTTATTTTTATTTTTTTATTTTTTTATTTTTGAAGTTGTTGCTATTTTGTTTCTTGTTTGTTTTCTTTCCCCCTTTTTTCTTTCCTTTCTTTTTATTTATTTTTTCTACCTGCTTTTTTCTTTACTTTCCTTCAATTTTCTATCTTCTGTTTTCTGTTGTATTTCTTTCATTCCACCTCTCTTTGGCCTTTTCTTTTCTTTACCTTTTCCTCTCTTCTCACCAATAATTCTAGGCTTTTAATTAAGTCTGTTTCTCCTCTACTTTGTTCCTTGCTTCATTTTTTCTAATCAACGTTTTTAATTCTTATTCCTTTATATTTTTTCATTTTAAACATATTATTTATTTTTCTAGCTCTTGTAAGCTTCCTCTTCTACCTTTTTATTATTTTTTTCCTATCTTATCTCTTTCTCTTCTCTAACCTAATTTTTTTCCCCAAGGGAACTCAGACAACAGCAAGGATGTAGAACAATAGGAACCAAGAGACAGAAAAGAGCCTACCACACACACACACACACACACACAAAATGATAAAATAAAGCCCTCGAGTAGAAGGAAAAACTAGCCAATCATATACATGAATCAAGATAAACAGATGCCTAAACAAAAAATTACAAGCCATACTAAGAAACAGGAAGACTTGAACCAGTTTAATGAGAAAACTAAAAAGCAGGGAGAAATGCAGAACATGGAACAACTAATCAGGGATATCCAAACAAATATGAATCACCTTAATGAAGTGAAGGAATAAGAAGACACTGGGGGAACATACTGAAGAAATTGTAGCATATATAAAATGATAATAGGTATGATGGTGATTAATGGCACAATGCAAGAAATCAAAAAATATACTGGAAGCACATAACAGCAGATTTGAACAGGCAGAGGAAAGAAGTAGTTATGTTGAAGACAGTTCATTTGAAATCAAACAAATAGTAGAACAGATACGTAAAAAGATAGAAAAAAATTCAGCAGGGACTTAGGGATTTGAATGAAAACATGAAATACTCAAAGAAATGCCCTATAAGCATTCCAGATGGAGAAGAGAAGAGAAGAGGGAGCAGAAGGAGTTTTGGAGGAAATAATGGTTGGAAATTTCCCAAGTCTTTTGAGGGATGTGGACATGCATGTCCAGGAAGCAGAGTGTACCCCAAGAGTACAAATCATGACAGGCCTACCCCAGAAATGTACTTGTCAAATTGTCCGATGCTCAAGAAAAGAGAGAATAAGGAAAGCAGCAAGAGAAAAGAGATCCATTAATACATGGGAAGCTTAATGAGATTAAGTGTTGAATTCTCATCTGAAACCATGGAGGCAAGAAAGCAGTGGTATGACATAGTTAAGGTGCTTAAGAAAAAACATCCAGCCAAGAATTCTTTATCCAGCAAAGCTGGCATTAAAAAAATTCACATTCAAAATATTCACAGAGAAAGATATTAAGAGAGTTTGTCAATAAAAATCCCACTCTGCAAGAAATACTAAAGGGAGTTCTGCAGCTTGAAAAGAAAAACAGGAAAGATAGATTTGGAGGACAGTGTAGGAAAGAAGATTATTGGTATGAATAACTGAAAAGATAAAAGAGAAATGAAAATATATGGCATGCATAAACAAAATATATGGCTAATTAAATAATTCATTAAAAGTAATAACATTGAATGTTAATGGATTAAACTCACCAATCAAGAGACACTGATTGACAGAATGGATAAGGAAATATGACCCATCTATATACTGTCTACAAGAAACTCACCTTAGACCCAATAATGGAAGGAGGTTGAAAGTGAAAGGATGGAAAACAATTTTACATGCAAACAATAATAAAAAATGGTCAGGAGTAGCTATAATAATATTGGACAAAATAGAATTTAAGTGCAAAACTACTGTAAGAGACAAAGAAGGCCACTATATATTAATAAAAGGGGCAATCTATCAAGAAAAAAGAACAATCAAACATTTATGCACCTATCCTGGGTGCCTCAAAATACATGAGGCAGTCATTGGAAAAACTAAGAAATAGATGCCTCTACAATTGTACTAGAGTACTTTAACACACCATTATCACCATTAGACAGAACATCTTGAAAGAGGATCATTAAAGAAACAAATACATTGAATAATACAGTAGAGGATCTAGACCTAATTGACATATGCAGTACATTACCCCCAAATAGAGTAGGATACACATTCTTCTCATGTGCACATGGATCATTCTCCAGGATAGAGTGCATGCTAGGTCACAGAACAACTCTCAAGGAACTCAGAAAGATTGAAATTACACAAAGTAATTTTTGACCACAATGGGATGAAGCTGGAAATCAATAAGGAGCAGAGAAACAGATCAAGCACAAAGATGTGGAAGTTAAACAACACACTCTTAGATAATCAGTGGGTGAAGGAGGAAATTGCAAAAGAAATAAATAACTTGAAAGAATGAAAATGATGATGCAACATATCAAAACCTATGGGATGCAGCAAAAGAAGTGCTAAGGGGAAAATTTATATCCATAAATGGCTTTATTTAAAAAGATGAACTAGTTAAAATCAAAGACCTAACTGCACTCCTGGAGGACTTAGAAAAAGAACAACAAACTAATTCTAAGCAAATGGAAGGAAGGAAATACAAAGATTAGAGCAGAGCTAAATGTAATTGAAAATAGAAAAGGCTCTAGAAAAAATAAACAAAACCAAAAGCTGGTTCTTTGAGAAGGTTAATAAAATTGACAAACCCTGAGCTAGAATAACAAAATACAAAGAGAGAAGATGCAAATGCATAAAATAAGAAACAAAGAAGGGAATACCACTGGCCCCACAGAAATAAGAAGTAGCATAAGAGGATACTTTGAAAAGTTGTAATGCCAACAGGACGGATAATATAGATGAAATGGACACATTCCTAGAAACACTCAAGAAGCCTACATTGATGAAAGAAGAAACTGATTAACTTAACAGACCAATCACAAGTAACAAGATTGGATTTAGTCATCAAAACACTCCCAAATAAGAATAGCCTAGGACCAGATGGCTTTCACAGGTGAGTTCTACCAAACATTCTGGAAAGGACTAATAGCAATCCTGCTTAAAGTCTTCTGAGAAATAGAAGTGGAGAGAGCATTGCTTAACTCTTTCTATGATTCCAACATCACCCTAATGCCAAAGCCAAACTAAGATACCACAAGAAAGGAAAATTATAGATCTATCTCCCTAATGAACCTAAATGCTAAAATCCTCAACAAAATACATACTAATAGTATTCAACAAGACATCAAATGAAGTAGACAGCATGACCAAATGAGTTTTATCCCTGGTATGCAAGGATGGTTGAATATAATAAAATCAATCAATGTAATACACCACATTAACAGATCAAAAGAACAAAATCACATGATTATCTCTATTGATGTGGAAAAAGCATTTAACAAAATACAGCACCCTTTCCTGATAAAAACATTTCTAAAGACAGACCTAGAAGGAAACTTCCTCAACATGATGAAGGGTGTGTATGAAAAACGCACAGCTAACTTCATATTCAATGTTAAAATGCTAAAAGCTTTCCCTCTAAGATCTGGAACAAACCAAGGATGCCCACTGCCATCATTCTTATTTAACATCATGTTACAAATACTTGCTTGAGCACTAAGCAAGTGAAAGTTATAAAACACATCCAAAGTGGAAAGGAAGAAGTAAAAATTTCACTACTTGCAGATGACATGATCCTATACATCTGAAGCCCTGAGAAATCTACAATAAAGTTTCCAAAGCTTATAAATGAGTTCAGTAAAGTGGAAGTTTATAAGATCAATGTGCAAAAATCAGCAGCATTTCTGCATATCAGTAATGAGCAATCTGAGGAGGAAATCAAGAAAAAAATTTCATTAACAATAGCAAGTAAATTAATCAAATACCTAGGAATAAAATTAAGTAATGTTGTAAAGGACTTGTACATAGAACATTGCACAACATTGTTAAAGGAAATCAAAGAAAACCTTTAAAAAATGGAAGAATATCCCTGCTCCTGGATATGATGATTAAATATCATTTATATGTCTATCTTACAAAAACTTATTTACAGATTTACTACAATTCCAATAAAAAATTTAATACAGTTGCAATCAAAAATTACCACAGCATTTTTTACTGAATTGGAAAATCCATGAAATTTATGTGGAAGGTCATGAGCCATGAATAACTAAAGACATATTGAAAAAGAAAGAAAGAAATTAGAGCAATCACACTACTGATTTTAAAACATACTACAAAGCTACAGTGGTCAAAACTGTATGATATTGGCAAAAGGATAGACATACTGACCAGTGGAACAGA
Organism: Dasypus novemcinctus; assembly: GCF_030445035.2. Classification (NCBI taxonomy): domain Eukaryota; kingdom Metazoa; phylum Chordata; class Mammalia; order Cingulata; family Dasypodidae; genus Dasypus; species Dasypus novemcinctus. The sequence goes on along the minus strand of NC_080683.1, from coordinate 38,835,991 downwards.
ACTGAAAGTTCAGAAATAGATCCTCATATGTATGGTCAACTTATATTTGACAAGGCCAGCACAGTCCCTAAACTGGGAAAGAATGGCCTCTTCAACAAATGGTGCTTGGAGAACTGGATATCCATATCCCAAAATAATGGGAGATGATCATCTATGCATACCCTGTGCAAAAATTAACTCAAAATGAATCAGAGATCTAAATGTAAGAACCAAGACTGTAAAGATCTTGGAAAATCATGTGAACCAAGACTGTAAAGATCTTGGGAAATCATGTAGGGAAGCATTTACAAGATCTTGTATTAGGAAATGGTTTCATGAACTTTACACCCAAAGCATGAGCAATGAAAGAAAAAAAAAAAAAAGATAATTTGGACTTCCTCAAAATTAAAAAAAAAAATTCCACTTCAAAGGATTTTGTTGAGAAAATGAAAAGGCAGCCTACTTGTGGGAGAAAATATTTGTTAACCATCTGTATTAGTTAGCCAAAGGGGTGCTGATGCAAAATACCAGAAATTGGTGGTTTTTTAATAAAGGGTATTTATTTGGGATAGGAGCTTACAGATACCAAGCCATAAGCATAAGTTACTTTCCTCACCAAAGTCTATTTTCACATGTTGGAGCAAGATGGCTGCTCACGTCTGCCAGGGTTCAGGCTTCTTGGGTTCCCTGGTCTCAGCTCCTCTGTTTTCTCCACAAGGTCATCTGTAGACTATCAAATGAATGGCTTTGTCTCTCTCCCTGGGGTTTCTGCTGTGTCTAAGGAGCTATCTCTCTTACTCTGTGTTCTTCTCCTGGCTCAGGTCCTCTCTTCCCAGGGTTTGCTTCTCTTTCCTCTGTGTACTTACTTCCTGGGGTTCTAGTTTAAGACTTCAGCATCAAACTCCAACATCAAAACTCCAACATCAGAAACCCTTAACACTGTCGTTTGCCATGTCTTTTCTCATCATTAGGATGTTGAGTCCCCACCCCTTGGTGGGGACTAATAATGTGGCCCAATCAAAGTCCTAATCAAAATTTACTTATGCCCAGGTACAGACCAGATTACAAACATAATCCAATATCAATTTTTGGAATTCATAACCATATTAAACTGCTACACCATCTATCTGATAGAGGCCTTATATCTAGCATAATAAAGAAATGCTACATCTTGAAAATGAGAAAACAAGGAACCCATTTTAAAAATGGGGAAGTGATTAAAATAGGCACTTCTCCAAAGAAGAAAGACCAATGTCTAAAAAGCACATGAAAAGATGCTCAGTATCGCTAGCTATGAGGGAAATGCAAATCAAAACTACAATGAGATATCATCTTACACTCATTAGCTTGATACCTATTAAAAAATCAGAGGACTGCAAGTGCTGGAGAGTATGTGGAGGAAAGGGAACACTTATTCATTTTTGCTGGGAATGTAGAATGTTACAGCCTTTACGGAGGATAGTTTGTCAGTTTATCATGAAGCTAAGTGTAGAAGTGCCATATTATCCAGCAATCCTACTGCTAGGTATATATCCAGCATATTTGAAAGCAGGGACATGAACAGATATATGCACAACAATATTGATAGAGGCATTATTCATCATTGCCAAAAGTTTGAAGCAAACCAAATGTCCATCAACAAATGAATGGATAGGCAAATTGTAGTATATACACAATGGAATATTACTCAACTGTAATAAGAAATGCAGTATTAACACATGGAATAACATTGGTGAATCTTGCAGACCTTATGTTGCATGAAATAAATCAGGCACTGAAGTACAAATATTACATGACTTCACTGATATGAATTAAGCAAATTGAGCAGACTCACAGAGCTAGAGTCTGGCAAGTTACAGATTATACAAGTTTATAGGTGACAGAATGTAAGTAGAGGTTTGTGAACCAATGCCCATAAGTGCAAAATCTATGATAAGGTGGAAGGGTATAGTTTTGCAGTGGGTGGGTGTGACAATTATGCAATGCTACTATTGTGTTTAGCCATACTGATCTGTGAGAGGGGGTAGGTGGGGGGGTTGGGTTCAATATCCATGGAACTGGGTGGAGGGTCAGGGGAAGGGCCAAATGAACTCCTGGGATTTGCAGGTCTTGGTTAAAATTACAACTTTGGGAAAATTTTTTGCCAAATATGGCAGTTAGGAATTCTCATGTAGGGTTTTAGATGTAGGAGTTGCATGCATACAGGGCAAGGTGCACCTGGGCCAGACTTCTATGGAATATGTAAGTATTCATCCCGTTGTGCCATATTATATCAGTGGGTGGAGACCCACACAACAAACAAGAAAATATTCAACTCCCATCCTGGGGAATCATGCTATGTTCTCAAATATAGTGGCAAGAAATTTCTGAGAATATAGGCAGTGCCTAATAAAAGAAAACAGACCAATATGTCAAGCCCTCAATATTATTGCTAATAACTATGAGTCTTATTCTTCAAAAAGTGAAATTTAGTGGTGACCATTGGTACCAAAGGGAGGAGAAGGGAAGACTAGAATAAATGGAACTTAGGGCATTTTTAGGCCATTAGAATTATTCTGCATAATCTCACAATAACAGATACAGGCCATTTTAAATTTTGTCAAAATTTATAAAAGTGTACATTCCAAAATGTAAATCACAATTTAAACCACTGACCGTGGTTGGCAACAATGCTTCAATATTTGTACATCAGTTTTAACAAATGTATGATCCATATGTAAAATGTTATTAATAGAGTAGAGGGGGAAAGAGGGAGATCGTTGGGTATATGGGAACCCTCATATTTCCTTCATAACTTTCCTGTAAACTAAAACTTCTTTGAAAATAAAATGGAAAAAAAATTAAGGCACTGGGAGAATATATGGAAGAAAATCTCACTGTATATCCAGGACAACAGATCTTACAGTGATGAAAAACAGATTGTCTAAAAAGGTTTTTTATTATTTAAATTTTTTTAAAAATTAAATATTTTCATATTTTATACTTTATTTTAAAAACTATCATTATTATTTCATTTTCTTATTTTATTTGGTTACTTTCCTGGCTTCATCATTGTAAAAGTTCTGGGTCACAGAAGTGTCACACATTTGGCAGGGAAAAACATTGTTCTGGGGTGTCTTTGATGGAGGATGTAAGGGGAAGTAGTTCATTTGGGGCAAGCCTCGAAGGCATATGAATGTGTTCACGGGGCATTGCCACAGTGGGTGGAGATCCACACAATAACTGAAAGAATACTGAATTCCCATCCTGGGGAGTTCCACTACATTCTTTAATGGGACAGCATGAATCCCTTGAGTACAGGGGCGGCAGGTAGTGAAGGAGTACAAACCATTGTGCAAAGCCCTTGATACTGATGATTGTATTATGCTTACAAATCTTTTCTTTTGAAATTGAAACTTATCTTAGTATAATATGTTGCCTAAAAGTTAACTCCTGAGGGCCTCATTGTTGCTCAAAATGTGTCCTCTCTCTAAACTAAACTCACCAAATAAATGCACTGCTTTTCCCCACCCCCCACCCCCATTGGTGTGGGAAGTATGAGTTTCCCTGGCACTGAGGAATTATTATCAACAGCCAACTAGCAATGCACCTGGAAAAAAACCTTGATCATAATGGGGAAATGGTAAATACAAAAGAGTTCTTATAGCTAAGAGATTTTAAGGTGATTTAGGAGGTCATTCCAGAGGTTATGCTTACACATGTCTTCAGGAGGAACTCATTGACTGCCACAGTAATTATTGCCTCAAATAGTGGGGATCTTGAGGACACTAGAGACATTTAGACACTATAGGCAGGGCAGAGAGCTCAGGAGCTTGACACCCTGCCAGTGGGCCTTACCTTGGAACTTATGTTCCCCATGTGACAGAATTGGATTTATTTGTCATTTCCCTACACATGGCTTTTCTGCCCCTTCTATTTGAACCTATAGTTAGTATTATACTTGATAGTTGTATCTCCAAGAGACATGAATCTTTGGTCCATCCACGTACCAGTTGGGCCCTGAATCTCAGCAGAGTGGCAGCATATAGTTTCCAATTCATTGAACTCATCCAGAACAACTAACAAGGTGATGATGAAGAACAATGCCCATCCCAAGGAACAGAGAGAGTCTGCTATTTCAAGCAAGAGATTTCCATCCATCTGCTCCATGGGATCTAAGCCCCCTCTTAATTAGAGGCAGAGTGATCATCGCCATCTGCAAATCCTCAAGATTGAGGGATGAACAATAGACTAAAATAGACTTGCTATTTTTCTACTACAGTCTTATTGTTATTCTAGCAATGGGAGGGCTTTTATCACTGATGCGGAGGCAGGGGCCACCAGAGGTTCTGAGGGGAAGGAGAATGAAAAATAGGTGTAATATGTGGACATTTTTGGGACATTGGAATTGTCCTGCATGATAATACAATGATGGATACAGGTCATTATATATTTTGTCGTAACTTTATAAAAATTGCACGGGATAGAGTATTAACTATAATGTAAACTAAAATCCATGGTTAGAAGCAACGCATCATTATGTATTCATCAATTGTAACAAATATACCACACTAATGAAGGATGTTATTAATGTGGAAAAGGGTGGGAGCAGCAGGGAGTTGGACATATTGGGATCCCCTAACTTTTTTTAACATTTGTGTAATCTAAAATTTCTTTAAAATAGAAAAATAAAAATGAGCAAAAGACTTGAGTAGACATTTCTTCAAAGCAGATATACAAATGGCCAAAAAGCACATTAAATTTTCTTGAGGGAAGAAGGTATAGCTCAGTGGTTGAGTGTCTGCTCTCCATGTATAAAGTCCCAGGTTCAATCCCTGGTACCTCCTAAAAAAAATAAAAGTAAAAATAATTTAAATAATACTAGACATCATTAGCCATTTAGGAAATGTAAATTAAAACCACAATGAGATACCATTTCCCTCCTACAAGTAAGGCTACAATTTGAAAAAATGGAAAAGTACAAGTGTTGGATAGTTTGTGGATAAATATGACAACACTTTCATTGTTTGTTGTATTGTAAAATGGTGCAGCCACTGTGGAAGACATTTTGGCAGTTCTTCAGAAAGGAATACGAAGAATTAACACATGACCTGGCAATCCCATCTCTCAATATGTACCCCAAAGAATGGAAAATGGGGAGTTGAGAAGATATTTGCATACAATGTTCATACTGGTATTATTCACAATTGCCAAAAGATGGAAGTAAACCAAGTCCCATTAACCAATGACTGAATAAATGAAATGTATTTTATATATATATGTGTGTTTTAGTCAGGGTTCTCTAAGGAAACAGAACTGACAGAAGACATTTGTAAATGGTATGAGATTTTATAAAATTGTGTCACATGACTGTGGGGATGCACAAGTCCAAATTCCACAGGACAGGCTTCAAGGCAGAAGCTCTGACAGAGGTTCTTGTTGAGGCCCACAGAAGATGCTGGCTGTCCGAAGTAGAGGTGGAACTTATCTCTCTGAATGCTGAAATCACTTCTCCTTTTAAGGACTTTCAAATGATTTGATGAAATGTCACTCATGACTGACAGCAATCTCCTCATATGATTGCAGAAGTAACTAGTCATCTATGCAATCTACTTCACTGATAACTAAAGTCCATGAAAAGTCCTTGTATTGCAATTAGTCCAATGCGTGCTTGACCAAACAACTGGGTACCATTACCTGGCCAAGTTAACTTCTTAGCCTAACCATCACACATACAATAGAATATTATTTAGTTGTAAAAGACCTTTTGATTCATGTGACAACCTAGATGTACCTTGAAGACACCACACTGAGTGATATAAGCCAGACACAAAAGACCAAATATTGTATTATCTCACTGATATGAAATAATTAGAATAAGCAAACTCACAGAGACAGAATCTAGAATATAATTTACCAGGGGATGGGCATGGGGTAGGAAATAAGGAGTTAGCCTTAAAATGTATGGAGTTTCTACTTGAGACAATGGAAAAGTTTTGGTAATCGATGGTGGCAATGGTAGCACAACAATTTGAATATAATAACAGCACTGAACTATATATTTGAATATGGCTACAAGGGCAAATTTTAACTTGTATATATATTACTAAAACATAAATTTTTAAAAATCTATGGAGTTGCACAACAAAACAGTGAATGATAAGTTAAATCATGGACTATAGTTAATAGCACAATTACAAAAATTTGTTTTCACCAATCGCAACAAATGTACCATATCGAAGCATGGTGTTAATAAGAGGGTGGGATATGGAAACCTTCTATTTTATGCATGATTTTTCTGTAAATGCACAACATTTCTAATAAGAAATAATTATTTTAAATGACAATGAGGCACAAGAATGAGAGGCAGAGTGAGAGGCAGATTGGTCTAATTGTTAAGATCTCAGGGTCTGTGATCAGGCTCACCTAGCTTACAATCGCAGTTTCCAGCCACCCTGTGGCTTTGACAAGCTACTTCACTTTCTGAGTCTCTGTTTGCCTCTATTTATAGTGGAACTGTGTTGTTACTGTCCAGGGTCATTGTGTGGATTAGATGGTATCATGCAGGTAAAGTGCTTAGTGCAGTGGTTGGCACATAATAAATGTAACTACTTAGGATTTTTAAAAGATAAATAGGGACAAATATGCCTTGAACACCAAAGTTTTAATATATCTCTCATTACCCCCACTCCAAACTTCCAGCTGTATTAGGAAAATGGCATTAAGATAGCGCAAGCAGAGGCTGATTATCCAGAAACAATCTTTTTTTTTCTGCACGTGAAAGGTGAAAAAGTGCCCTTTAAAGGAGTAAGGAAAAAAATCATCCAAAATGAACAAGCAAAATCAATTTAAATGGAATCAAATATCTTGCTAAGCTATTACTATTTTGTATATTCTACTTAAGTCTGAACACTGCAATAATCACTCATGCTTTAAGTAGATTTTGCAGTGCAGATTGAACACTGCACACCCCAAATTAAGAGCAAAAGATGCATTAACATTCTATAACTTTTTAAAAATTTCTTTTAGGAATTTAATTATTCTATTTGGCTTGACAACATGGTAACAACTGCTCAATCATTCTGTAAACTAGTTTGAAGACAAATCTGGGTATTTCTGATTCAATTGTATATAGATGATCAACATGGTCTTTCACAAAAGGCACATAATATTGCTTATAAAAAGCTTGCAATGTAGTTAATTCTAAAAAGAGTACCTAGATAACACAGATTTCATTTAAGTTTGAAACAACATTTCTAACATTTATAGTCAAGATAATGTTCTATTTATTAAACTCTCACTACTGGCCAGAGTGTGTCAAGAAGAGCCATTTAAAGTGATTAAATTTTCAATTTAATTCTGCAGCTATTTATTGGGCAATTACAATGTGTAAGCCACTATGTTAGACCCAGTTAAGGATACAAGATGAAGAAGACAAGGTCCCTGCCCTACATTCTGTAATGAAAACATAAGGAACATAGGAGCTTGTCTTTAGCTTCAGAAATCTTTCTTGAATTGCTCTGATAGTTTTCAGAGAATAAACCATACTTTCCTAAATTGTGATTATCTTTGCCTTCCAAAGGATGAAAATCATAGGTATGGGTTCAATACATTAGTTTTTGTTTTGTTTTGTTTTTCTTAAAGGAAACATATTGATAGAGTTTTTACAAAAGAAGCCAGGTGTAGAGGCCAGAGATTCTTACTTTTGTTCCCTATCCTCCAAGTCATGTTTCCTTTCTAAACCAATATTCTAACAAATGAAAAGCCATTGTCTCAGTTACATGAAAGGATACTAAGAACACTGACTATGTAGGCATAATTAGAGATGGTCAACATAACTTGTACAGTATTTTTGAGAGAAAAGGGGGAACTGGTGCCATTTTTGGTAAAAACAAATGAAATAGTGGTAGAGAAAAGAAAAAAGTCTCCACAAAAGAAGAACACCTATTTGCTTTTCTGTTGTAACAAAGTGAGGACACTGAAATTCTTTAATTAAAAAATGTATGTACTCCCACTGTTGAGTCATGGCAAGTTGTGATTCAGTATAGAAGGGCTGACCCACAATATCATGGTATATTTCCTACGTATGGTTTTCAGTATGCTTTTGTTTGGTTAAATCGTCCAGTGAATTCTACACAAAAACATTAAAATAACCAATTTCTTACAAAAATTAATTCTGCTTCTACATCTGCTGAGGTTTTTTATACTACATTCATTTTTTAATAAGACCCTGACATTTACTCTAATATAAAATATTGTCTTTAAAGAAATAAAGCAAAAACTTTCAAGAGACATGGCTATATTTACATGTCATTTAAAAATATTATATTTTATATATAATATAATATATATATAATTCTTCCCTTCTGTAGATCAACTTAATGGTTTACAAAGGAAATCATTCTTTATACCTAGCTCAAAATTTCTTATACAATATAAAGCTTTTCTTTAGTTAACTCCTATTGAGTTGGAAAAGTATATTTCTTTGTTTTTCAAAATCAAAAATTTTATATTTTATGAAATATCTAAAAGAATGGGAATGAGCACTATAAACTTATTTATTAAAGTTTTCTAAGATATGATTCTAAAGAAAGTATGATTGAATGAAATTCAAATTTGAAAAACTAATTTTAGAATAATATATTATGGTCAAGTGTAACCAATACCTGGGTTTGTATCTACTTTATCTGTCTCTGGGACTCTGCTCAGGTGTGCATAAGGGCTACAGAGACCCACAGGTTCTATGGTCATGGCAGACAGAGCTCAATGCCATCTCAGTTGGCTATACTTTGGAGTTTGTTTCTGTGTGATGGAGCTGGACTTAGATGTGATCTTTGTCCACAAGTCTCTCCTGTAACTTTTACTGGAACTGTAGTTGGTGCTGGGGTTTAGTGTATACACAGGGGACCTGAATCTCTGGACTGACCATGTGATAGGCAGGCCCTGAGCCTCAACAGACTTCAGTTCCTACACTCTGGTCTATTGGACTTACCCCACTCAGCTAACATGGAGGTGAAGAAGGTCAACCACCACACCATGGAGCCAAGAGTGCCTACAACTGAAAGCAGGAGGATTGCATCCAGCATCATGTGGAATCTAAGCACCCTGTTGATATAGAGGTGGAGTGGACACAACCATTCCAAGGTCCATGGGATAGAGGAATAGATTATGGATTAGAGTGAACTTACTGATATTCTGTTCATGAACTATTGTGATTAGTAATTGAAGAAAATGTGGCATTGGTGTGGAGAAAGTGGCCATGGTGGCTGCTGGGGGTAGGGAGTGGGAGGAGGAGATGTGATGTGGGGGCGTTTTCGGGACTTGGAGTTGTCCTGGGTGGTGCTGCTGGGACAGTTACTGGACATTGTATGTCCTCCCATGGCCCACTGGGTGGAACATGGGAGAATGTGGGCTATGATGTGGACCATTGACCATGAGATGCAGCGGTGCTCAGAGATGTATTCACCAAATGCAATGAATGTCTCATGATGATTGAGGAGGTTGTTGTTATGGGGGGAGGAATGGGGTTAGGGAGGGTGGGTGAGTATATGGGGACCTCATAATTTTTTGAATGTAACATTAAAAAAATAAAGACCAAAATAAAAAATAAATATATATATATTATGGTCAAGTAATATTCATTTTAGCAGAGCAAGGATAGTTCAAGTTAGGAGATATATCAACATAAGTTTTTAAATGAACAAATTAAAATATTAAAAACTATGTATTATAGCTATATGAACTGTATGATTATAGTTGCTGACAAATCATTCAAGAATATTTAGTAGCCACTACTAGATTCAATTCCACGTAAACAAGACATAAAACAAAACAACTAAATATGATAAAATTCTCTTAATCAAAACCAATCTAGAAACTGATAAGTTAATAAAATAATGATTAAAATCAGAAAAAATGACCAGGATGTCAACTATTTTGACTATTATTTAACCAAATTCTGAGTAAATCAAATTTTTTTTTAATTTTTAATTTTTAAAAATTTATATTATCTTTTTTTAAAAGATACATAAATCACACAAAATGTTACAGTAAAAAAATATAGGAGGTTCCTATATATCCCACTCCCCACACCCCCTACTCCTCTCACATTGATAACTTCTTTCGTTAGTGTGATACATTCATTGCATTTAATGAGTACATTTTGGAGCACTGCTACACAGCATGGGTTATAGTTTACATTGTGGTTTACACTGTCTCCCAGTCCATTCAGTGGGCTATGGCAGGGTATATAGTGCCCTGCATCTGTCCCTGCAATATTCAGGACAATGACAAGTCCCGAAAATGCCCTAATATCACACCTTTTTTCCCTCTTCTGCCTTCAGCAACTCCCATGGCCACTGAGTAAATCAATTTTAAAATGTATTACAATTTCTGGAGGAAGAATGAAAAATGTTTTTGCTTACAGCTACTCATCTTAAAAAATTGTATAGGATCAAAGAATTTAATATGACAGATACTAGATAAATATTTTACTAGGTGTGTCAACCAGTGTAAACTCTATAAAGTTCAGATGTAAATTTTTTCAGATTGAGTATTTTATATTTAGCCAAGTGTTCTTTTTTCAGCAATCTTTCCAGTAAAAACATAGATATGAGCACAACTGAAATGATGGCCTATAGTTTCAATTATTTTTTAAACCAATATAAATCAAGATATTTGGCACATATTATCTATTTCCATGGAAGGTAATTTATATTAATAAAATTTTCAAATATATTAAAGTGAATCGATACCAATGCTGGTGAGAGCATGTAGAAACTATCACTTTCATATATTGCTGAGGGATTATATATGCTACAAAGTTTCTGCAATATTATTTGGTAGTAGTAATTATATTTAAATAGTTAATGATATATGATTGAAAATGTTAACTTTTGGTATCTCTTTTGCATAATAAGTGCATCGAAGAATAAGAAGATAGATACAGTGCATTATTGTACCACTGTTAGTATTATTTTTTAAAAACAGAAAAAAATTCCATGAATGGAAAATAGTTGCACAATTATGGACCATCTGTGGTTCATATTATGCAGTTACTAAATTAAATAAATATAATTATTAATTGAAAAAGCAAAGCAGACAAAATAAATACAAGTCAATTTAGTGGTGGAATCATAGACAACACTATAAAAGTATTAAGATATAACTTTTAATAATGGTCAGATTTAGTGTTTATAGTATGGAGAAATTAGCTTTTTCAATGCACATCTCTATTATTTGTTTTGTGAAAACAATATTATTTTGTAAAAAAAAAGTAAGGTAAAATATATAAGGGAAGGGGAACAATTATAGGTGTCAACTATAGGTGGGAAATGAGAGGTTCGAAATCTAATAGATTATAAATGCACAAAAACTTCTAAACAATCAAAATAATTGACTTATTTTATAGCCAATTGATATACAGTATTTTCCATTAGAATCTGATCTTTCAGAAATTGGCTTCCATTCACTATATTCAAAAGGTAATAGAACAAAAGCTTTTCTTAACATGACATTTTCCTCATATTGATCTCATTCTGGCTTCCTTTGCATCCTCTTCAATGGAATAGGCCCCATTCAAAAACTGTCATTTCTTTTTGACCTTCATTTATGATTTTTTAAAAAGTCCTGGAATATTAGTTATTTTGATTGTTATCCAATGCTGTGATGACTGCTATAAAAAAATAACCAAGCATTATTTTTATGTCTATGATTTTTTTACTTTGGTAAATACCTGCATGGCACTATACATATTTCTCTAAGCCTTTAATCAGCATTAATGTTACTTTGTAAGCATTTCATGTATTTGCTCTTAATTGAGTACTCTCTTTATACAGTTTATTACCATCTGTTTACTTTTTATAAAATTAATCAAGATATAAGACATATTTACCAAGATATATGTAGCCCAATATAAAATAATACTTGTTTAAAAATAGGCTTGAAAATGTACACATTAATTGTATAAGGCCCTTAAATAAAATATTTCTATTTCTCAAGGCTTAATCCCAGGTCATCTTCTCTTCCCATAGTCCCAATCTGTGACTTTAATAACCATTTACTGACTGTTCCCCAATCTCCAACTTCTTCCAAACATTTCACTTTTTAGCATCAGACATAAATATACAGCTGCCATCAGGGTCTCCCCCCTTAGATACCCCCTGGACACTTAAAGCTCAACATGCTCAATATCAAAACAATGCCCTTCTCTAGTATTCCCAGTTTCCAAGAATTGCAATAAAGTCTCTGTGGATAGTGACTCCCGTAGCCTAGACAATGCCCTTAACTCCCCTCTCTACTGTCTAGATGAAATCAGTTTAAAAGTATGGTATTCAGGACTGTACAACACAAGCAGTGAAACTTAATGTACACTATGGACTACAGTTAATAGTACAATTATATTACTATTCTCTCATTAATCATAACAAAGTTGTCATGTTAATGCAAAATAATAAAAATGTGGACTGGTTTATGGGAATGATGTGTTTTCCAATGATCTTTCAGTAAACCTACAACTTTTCTAAAAAAAAAAATGTTAGAGGGAAACAATGAAGCCACAATGAATCAGCTTGGGCTTTTAGCTAAAGTTACTAGAGTCCATATAAGGAAAGGAAAATTGGACATGGTTAGAATGGTTTTGAGGGAGAGATAAAAGGAGACAGATGGCCATGTGACAGAAGTAAGTACTGAGTTATGGATTTCCAGCAAGCCATCACTAGAATGCTGTATATTTCAGAGAAAGAATGATCTTCCCAACACATTCATTTTGGATTTTCTAGACTCCAAAACTGTGAGGCAATAAAGCCTTACTGTTAAAGCTTATACATCTACATGATATGTATAAGTATATGATAGATTTACATATAAATCATATAAACACTGCCCTATTTAATTCCAATAAGTGGCTCATATTTTGCTTGTTTTAAAGCACAATTCATTATTATGGCACTACCTGGTCTATCTCCTTTTTATTTGGCCAGTCCCTTCTCTTACAACTCACTGATCCCAGAGATTTTCCTGTAATACAGAAATTATATCAATTCCTATATTTCCCTTTAGTAATACACATATCATAGGTGCTTATTTAATTGGTTTTCTCCCCAACTTTAATTCATTATAACCTACTGTCTTTCCTTATGTATTGCCTGGCACAGTTTCTGATGTCCAATATTTCTCAGTGATATATAAACAAATAAGGAAATAAGTACAAAAATGTGTTTAGAAGAGTAACTAGTAGTGATCTGACAGTCTGCTTCTGAGCTTCCAGTTGGAATAATAAATAATAGTGTTTTTCTTGAGAATGAAACATAATAATTCCCATAGGGCTGTTCAGAAGTTTTAAATATATTCATTTATTAAAAATTTCTTTAAACCTTTCAATGTTAGCACTAAATAATATAAAAGACAACATTGTCAACATCTACTTTGTTACAGCTAAAGGCTGTGTTTAGGACAAATTTACAATGACCTTCAAAGTAAAGCAAAATCCATTTGGCAAAAGCAATATGAAAAAATTAAGATTATCTAGTACTTCAGCTTCATTCACCAACTACATATGACTTTTTATAAATATATATGTCTAGAAGAACTGTATCATAGTATAGACCACAGATATAAACCATTTTAGTTGGTTTATATAAAACAATGAACATTTAATTCAATATTAAAACACTGTTATAATAGCTGCCTTTATAATTCTATTCCATTCATCTCATTTATTTGCCCATTTATCCAAGAAATAAAGGGTCCCCAGGAATTAGCAAATAATTACTCATGTGGTGAATCCAGCCAGTAGTCTGTTTTCATATGGACCACAAAAAAAGAATGTTTTTATACTTTTAAAGGATTTTTAAGAACAAAAAACAAAAGCAAGGAAAAATATGTGACAAACCAGAAACTTACGGCCTGCAAAGCATAAAATATTTACTGACACTTTATATAAAATTTTAAAATTTGTAAACCTCTGTTTTGGTACAATTAATTACAACTTGCCGCATCCCATGTTCAATTATTTTTCAAAAGTTTACTAAACTAACCTTTTCTTTAGTTTAGGTTCTTTCATAGTCACAAATTTACATTATGATCATACACACCTTTCTGCTCTTTTTTTGCATCTCAGCTATGTTAAAACTCTCAATTAGTAAATATTTGTAGTCTGAGGCAATATAGTGCCAGTTTATATCTGTAGGCAAGCTGCTTATCTAGTATGAACCTCATTTTCTTCATCTCTAACATATTGGTAATTGTGATAAGCCCACAGTAATGTTTTGAAGTTCAGTGAAATTATATAGGGAAGTGACTTAATGCAATATCTCCCACATAATAATCAACCAGAAAATGCCAGGCCTGCTCCCCCATTGTCCACTGATTTATTTCATATGTTCATTTAAAGCACAGACCTTTAAATACAATAATAAAATTAGATCTATAGAATTATAATAAGAGAGAACAAAAGCCGCACCTTTCTTAAAGTGTGAAAAAAATTTAGTGCTAGTGACAAAATATATTATGAATTAAATTATAATAGAAAAGTTGAGTATATGTTTAATGTGCAGTGACTGGTTCATTTGGGTAAAACTGGAAGTATTTGAAATTATTATGGTTAATAAATACCTATATATGCAGTATATAAAATTATCTATAGATGATCACCTTTTGGATGGAAAATATTTGTCTGCCAGGGTTTAGGCATTACTAACTATGTATTGGATAAATAAGGACAATAACTGCTTGCAATTGTTAAATACTTAAATATTAGTCTCATGATGTACAGAAATTTCTAGGCATTATTGCACTTAATCTAAAAAAACCCTATGAAGTAAGTATCATTACTCTCATTTCAAATCTGAGATAACTAAAGCTGAACAAGTACAGTGATTTGCCATAGACCTCACAACTATTAACAGATTAAGTCTAAAATCAAAACAAAGCAATCTGACCCAGAACCTGTGCTCTTAAATACTGTGCCAAACTGTTACTGAACTGATAGCAACATACCAACAGTGTTTGAATTCACTTATTGAAGCTCATCACTAATTTTAGATACTTAACTAATTTCAAAAACTTTAATAGGCCTAGAAATTTAAGGCAGACAGTGGAAAATGTACATTTGACATAATTCCATATATATTGAGAAGAATAAAACAGTTCAGGATAAATGATCATAAAAGATAATAGAAATAAAATGTAGATGTAAAGGTTTATATTCTGCTTTTTTATTTTTTTTTAAGATTAATGGTGGGAGATGGATTAGGTATATACAAAAAAAGACAAAGCAAGTGTCTATTTATAATTCCTAGTTTGAACAGGATTCGGATTTTCAGCCACCCATTCTAAGCCATTATATATCTTTTGTAAGCATTTTAACCCTACTGATATCTTTCAACAATTTTTATAGGAAAAAATAAGTGCAGATCAGCCAGTCACCCAGTGCAGTAACTTAGATGATAGAGGATACAGATACCTCCTCAACATTGTTCTTGGCTAGTGAAAATATAATTATTTCTAATTTCATCAGTGAACAGCTAACAAGACCTTTTTAGAAAGAAGTCACAAGACTGTTCTACTAATAGTATTTTTTGTGGATTTTTTCATAACAAATATACTTATATAAAATATGCTCCATGTTTATTGTCTGATCAGCAGAAGCAGCAGGCTCCGATGATAAACTGTGAATACATACAATTCTAAAGAACAGCGTCCACCTTTCAGACACCTGAGGGGATTCAGCACATCTCAGGTTGTGGTGCTAAGAAACTGTCTCAAAGTTCAGGGAGCTCTCCAGACATGTTGCAGTCCCAGTAGATTTTAAATTGCTACTTCTTTTCAACAAATATTTTCCTTGCTTTTGTGTTGGTGTAATTACCCATTGCCCTCAAAACTGTAAGAAATAATTCTATAAACTATTGTATATGACGTTAATTCCATGCAAAGCAAGATAAATGACTTTCAATGACTTCTGTTTTATTTAGTTACATAGCAAAAACATTAGCAAAAAATATCAGTGTCCTTCTCCCCACTGCCTGGAAATAACTTTTGTTTTTCTTTGCAATGAAAGTCCAGTATGTTTTCATTTCTTAAAGAGAACCATATAGTTTATGAAACATTTAAGGTAACCATGGTATTCAAGAATAATATGAATGCCATAGCATATATAACCCTATGCAGAAGAATTTCAAAAGAATATCAGAAACAAGCAAATTAATTTAAAATCATGTGCAATGGGGAAAAAAGGATTTAGAATTCTGTAGTTTAGAATAAGGTGCTTGGCAATTGAAATATAAGTCAAATGTAAAGTCTACCCAGCAGAGAATTGCAACAATAAAGTTATAGATTAGTTCATTAAAGTATAAGTAGAGATCTAAACGAATTTTCTTCTATTGCTGTCTTTGTTGATCAAGGGAGCTATATGTAAAATGTTCTAGCTAGATGATGTAAAGCTATTATTCTTTAACCTATTATTGTTATGCAGCAATCAAATATAGAGCTTTTGTAATGCAATATGTTGGCTTACATCAAATTCACAAAGAAATAATTTTGTTCTATCATATGTAGAATTTACTTAAAATAACAAAATTAAATTACAAAACTATCTCAATGATGAGACAAACTCTCAGGTAAGTGTAATTTTGGCTGTTTTACTACATTTTTAATCATCAGTTAACTCAAGAAAGGAAGATTATTATTTCCATAAAACCCATCTTTCTTTTTTTCTTTCTTTCCCTGTCTTTTTTCCCTGTTTCTTCTTCTTTTCCTTCTTTCTTTTTAATAATTGGATGAATTAAAATGTATTTCACTTTATTTAAGTAGGATTTTTGTTTTAATCACTTACTTGATTTTTTCCTTCATCTTTAGGATTTAAGATGTATCTGGGTAAGAAGTCATATTTGTATTTTTCACTAATATTTTCTCAGTGCCTATAAAAGGATCTGGAATAATATATATATATGTGTGTGTGTGTTAAATAAGGAATGAAATCAACAAAATGATAGATAAAGTAGGTGGAAATAATTAGATTCCCTCAAGAAAATTGTCAAGGTATTGGAGGAAATACAGACAAGAACAACATATGACACACATTGATGTGAGTAATACAATCACATAATTACTCTTTCTGATTTTGTATTAATGTCTATCAAATTTAAATATTTCAAGAGCTGGAAAAATTATATTGTTTTTTGAAATAAAATCAATAGTAAAAGCCAGAGTCTTTTCCCGGAAAAATGTGCAAAGATTGGAAAATGCATTACTGTTCATATGTCAGTCTTTCTTACTTTGATCAATAGATTGAACACACACCAAATCAAAATGCCAGCAGAATTTTTGTAGTTATCTACAAACTAATTCTAAAATTTATAGGAAAATGTAACATACATAGATAAGTCAACACAATAGTGAAGAAGATGTGCAAAGTTGAACGACTCACACTACCTGATTTCAAGTTTAACTACACAGCTACAGTTATCTAGAAAGCTTGATATTGGCAAAAGAAATAAATAGCTCAGTGGAACAGAATAAACACACAAAATCCCAAAACAGGCCCTACAAATATAGTCAAATGATATTGACAAAGAGCAAAAGCAATTCAATGATGAAAAGATAATTTTTTCAAAAATTAGTTGTGGAATAATTGGACATTCATATATAAAAAATGAACATAGACACAGACCTCAAACAAGTCACAAAAATTAACTCAAAATTTATACTGGATCTGAACACAAATTACAAAATTATAGAAATTCTATTAAAAAACAGAGGAGAAAATCCATGTGGTTTTGGGTTTGTCGTTGAATTTTTAGAAACACTATTAAAAGCATGATCCATAGAAGAAAAGCTAATAAGTTGAAACTCTTTTATTAATGAAAACTATGGTATGTGAAAGACACTGTTAATGAATATAAAGACAAGTTGCAGATTTTGAGAAAATAGTTTCAAAACAAATATATGATAAAAGAATTGCATCCAAAATATACAGAAAAACACTAAAAAACACAACAATGTGAAAACAAGTAACCCATTTAAACAATGGACCAAAAGATACCTCAACAAAGCAAACATAAATTTGGCAAATCAGTTCATGTAAATATGCCTAAAATATTTTTTCATTAGGGACTTGCCAAAACAAACAAACAAACAAACAAACAAACAAAACCAGTGAGGATACCAAAAGCTGGTCAAAATGTAGGAAAAAAGGAAATTTTATTCATTACCGTTCAGAATGCAAAATGATATAGCTACCAGAGAAGACAATTTTGCAATTTCTTACAAATCTAAATTTATTACCAGAAATTACAGACCAAAATATTTATCCATTTGATTTGAAAACTTATGTCCATGCAAAACTGTACATATGAAATTCTATAACAGTTGTATTCATAATTAGCAGAAATTGAATATAGGAAACAACCAAGATTCTCTTGAATAGATTAATGGATAAACAAATTGTGATTCATGCTTACAAGAGGGATTTTATTCAGTGATAAACAGAAATGAAATATCAAGCAACAAAAAGAAACATAAATTTTAAGTGCATATCACAAAGTAGAAATAGCCATTATTTGTATAATTCAAATTTTATGACATTCTGGAAAAAGCCAAACTATAGTGACAGTAAAATGATCCATGATTACCGGAGGTTCAGAGGGAGAGTAGAGAGGGTTGAATAAGTAAAACACAGGAGCTTTTATAGCACGGAAATAATTCTTCATGATACTGTAATCGTGGGTACATGACGTTATGCCTTTGTCAAAATATATAGAAATTTACAGCAAAAAGTGTAAAACTTATTAGCACAAATTTAAAAAAGAGAGAAAGTGCCATCATTTACTTTCATTGGTTCATTAAGTAACTCTGTGAAACACACAAATCTTAAATTTGAATCCCTGCTCAATCATTTACCAAACTATAAGATAATTAGTCAAGCAATTAGTTTACACTTCTTTATCTACAGAACAAAAACAATTTTACCTATTTTATAGGGTTTTTATATGAATTAAAAGTAGAATTTATTGGGGGAAAGGACCATAGATTTTATAAAGATGAATATGATTATCATTATACCAGCTCACATTTTCATGGAAGCAAAGTTTGCGGTAGCAAACAATGTAAAGAAAACAAAGTCAGAAATAACTTTGAAGCAAAATGAAAGGAATTATGTGGCAATAAAATGAATTATACATAAAATTCCATCATTAAGTTTATAGTACAAATAGGTAGAAATTTACTCCTTGCTATTGGATAAATATTTAGACATGATTACTTTCAATAGAATTAGATAAAATGATACATGTATGAATATGTTGTAATATAAAGAGATTACATAATCAAAAAATAGTAAGTTTCAGTAATTATAATTTACTTGAGAACAGCCTTTTGAGCAGTTAAGTGACTGTTTTCCTTTTAAATTTAACAGACAGGTTAAGGACAGATGCTGGGAATTTATTTGAAATTCCCAAGAACAAAAGAAGTGAAAATCGAGGAAAGAGAGGTGGTCAAGCAGTTAAATATCTGAAGCTCAAAAATCTCTAGGGTCAAATAAAATTCATGTGAGAATTCATAAATTTAAAAATGCATTGATTTGAAATAATACATTGTTTAAGATAGAAAAATTTTAAAGTAAGTGTATCTATGGATGTAGAATTAATTTTTACTTTTACATTGAAAGAAGATGAGAATAGTACATGGCATATAAAGTTCTAGTATTATATTTATAAGATAAAAATGTTGATAATGTAATAAAATGATTTTTTAAAATATCATGAGATTGTCTATGTTATTTTTTAAGTCCTAAACAGCAGTTGTTTCACAGAAACATATTTATTGGTTTGTCTTTGAACTGCCATCAATTCACTGAAAAATTTACACATTTACGGAGAAAAATCTGAATTATTGTGGGTCAACTCAGCTAACTTAGTATAAGTGACAAAGTAAATGCCTTTGTTTTCCAGACTGCTATCACAAATACCACACAATGGGTTGCCTTAAATAATGGGCATTTATTATCTCATGATTTCAGAAGCTAAAAGATTTGCCTCCTCCCAAAGTCAGTAGCATTCCAGTGCTGGCTTGCAGCAATCCCTGGAGTCCCTTGTCTTCTCTGTCACATGGTGTTATCTCTCTTTTCTCTTCTGAGTTTCCACAAACATCTGCCATCTGGCTCACCCCTGTAGCTTTCTTCCCAAATGTGTGAATTTGTTCTACTTATAAAGGGCTCCAGTAATTCAGATTGAGTCTCAATATCATTCTTTTGGGCCCAACTTAGCTAAAATAATATCTTTAAGAGATCCAATTTAGAAAAGTTCACAGCCACAGAAATGTGAGTCAAGACCAAGAATATTTCCGAATTGGGGTACGTAATTCAGTTCAAACCAAGACGGCAAGAAGTCAGGCTCAAATGACATAAAAAGTGAACTAGAAGGAGACCAAAGAAAACAAAAGAGTGATACTGATTAATAGTTCCATAAAAGGAAAACAATGTATAAATTACAAAGCTTAACTAAAAATAAGTTTACTAGAAAATTAAATGCTGTACATTCTGGGGCTGCAGGAACAATCAGAATTAGCTTCTCTTTTGATCAAGTATATTTGATAATGGAATATGTGAACAAAGTACTATTTCTAATATAACAAATAAGGTCCAGCATTTTGTTTGTATGATTTAAATACATAAATTAAAAAAAAATCTTGTAGCATCTGTTAGGAAGAAATTACATCAGAAAGAGTTCTGGGGATTTGTGGTCTGTGGTTGGAATGACGATTGTTGGAATGTTCTTTTGGTACTTATGACAGGTGAGGGTTACTGGTATAGGGTGTCAGAGGTGAGGGGATAGGTGGGAAAGGGTGCACCTGGTGCATGCTTCAATGGAAAATGAAAGTGTTCATCTTGTCGTAGGGTGTTATTGTGTGACCCACACCATAAAAAATATTAAACTCCCTTTCTGGGTAGTCTTGAAACATTCTCAAATAGAAGGGCAAGAATCTCTGGAGAACATAGGCAGTGCCTAAAAAAGAAAGCAGATTAGTATATCAAGTCCTCAATATTAATGCATGTAACTATGAACCTTATTCTTCAAAAATTGAAACTTAGTGGTTGCCATAGGCTATAAGGGGAGGCGGTGGGGAGATTGGGTGGAATATAGGGCATTTGGGGGGCACTGGAATTGTTCTTCATGATCTTGCATTCTCAAATACAGGTCATTATACATTTTGTCAGAACCTGGAAACTTGTACAGTGCAAAGTGTAAACCATAATGTTTGACTATGTTTAGAAGCAATACTTCAATATTTGTTCATCAACTGTAATAAATCTACCATTCTCATGTAGGATGTTATTGATAGGGGAGGATGAGGAGAAGAATCCCCTGTATTTTCTTTGCAACTTTGTTGAAGCCTAAAGATTTTTAGAAAATAAAATGTAGACAAAACAAGACATGGGGGAACATACAGAGGAAATTTGTCAATATACATGGAAGATAACAGATCTTACAGTGATGAAAGGCAAAATGCAAAATTTTCAAAAAGTATTTATTTATTTTTTATTTATTTTTTACTTTCTTTTTGGGGAGGTTTTGCATTGCAGAAGGTTGCAACTGTGGCAGGGTAGGACTACTGGTGCAGGATGTCAGTGGTGGGGGGATACCTGGAGAGAGGTAGCCCTGCCACATGCCTCTATGGAACATGAATGTGTTCATGTGGTCATGAGGTGTTATCTCAGTGGGTGGAGACCCACACAATAACCAAGAGAATATTGAATTCTCTTCCTTGGTTGTCCAACTACATTCTCTAATAGAGTGGCAAAGATCTCTAGAATACAGGGACAGTGCCTAGTGAAGGAGGACAGACAAACATATCAGACCCTTGATATTGATGCGTGTACTTAAGAACCTTGTTCTTATGAAATTGAAACTTAGCCTAGTATTATATATTGCCTAAGAGTTACCTCCTGAAAACTTCGTTGCTCAAAGTGTCCTCTTTCTAAGCTGAACTCAGTATAGATACTCACTACCTTCCCCCTGGCATGACTCCCGGGGATAAGCCTCCCTGGCAAAAAAGGATTATTACAAAGCACCAACTATTGATGCATTTGGAAAGAGAACTAGACCAAAAGGGGAAATAGTAAATAAAAATTATTTTTTATAGCTAAGTGATTTCAAATTGTGTTGGAAGATCATTCCAGAGTTTACGCCTGTGCATGTCTCAGGAGGAGCTCACTGACTGGCAAAGTAAACAGTGCCTTAAGCGGGGTACTCCCGAGGGCTCTAGAAATATCGAGATACTGCAGACAAGACAGGCAAATCAGGAAATCGGCACACTATTGGTGGAACTTACCTTGGAATATATGTTAATCTATCTCCCCAATATAACAGAGTTAGACTCATTTATAATTTTCTTATACATGGTTTTTCTGACCTTTTATTTAAACCTATAATTAGCACTATACCTATTAAATATATGTCTCAGATACTTAATATACTGTCTGTTAATATGCTGGTTGAGTCCTGAATCTCATCACAGTTGCAGCCAATAGTTACTCTCCAGTTCAGCAGATTCACCAAGGACAACTAACAAAAGGATGATGATGGACAGTGCCCCCCAAAAACAGAAAGCCTCAACAACTGCAAGTAAGACATTTCCATTTCCATCCCTCTGCCCCATTGGATGAAAGCCCCTCTCAATCAGAATCAGAGTGTTCCCACAGATTTCATCCACAAATCCTAAAGACTGAGCAACGAACAAAGATAAGATGGGAATGCAACTATGGACTAAAGCAGAATTTCTTAAAAAGGGGTCCATGAGCTAGAATTGAAATTCAAAACAAAACAAAACAAAACAAAACAAAAGCATTATTCTTGTGGAGTCATGTTGGTGTAGGTAGGATATATTTATTAAATATTACGCAGTATTGTGTTGACATAGTAAGGGGTCTGTGGTTTTCACCTAACAAAGGGGTCTGTGGAACAAAAAAAGTTAAGAATCCTGTGACTAAAGTAAACATATTATTATTATAGTAATAATAATATGTTATATTATAGTAATAGAAGAACTTGTGACATTTTTATAAAGGCAGTGGTCACCAGAAGTTCTGAGGAGAGAGAAATGGAAGAATATGTGTAACATGGGGCATTTTTAGGAATTGGAATTATTCCGCATGGTATTACAATGATGGATACAAGTCATTATACATTTTGCAAAAACATACAAAATTGTGCAGGGCAACGTGTAAATAAACAATAAAGTAAACGAAAGACCATGCTTAATAACAATGCTTCAATATATTTTTATCAATTGTAAAAAATGTATCTCACTAAGGAAAGATGTTAATGGGGGAAAGTGTGGGAGGGAGAGTGGATGAGGTATATGAGAATCTCCTATATTTTCAATATAACATTTATGTAATCTAAAACTTCTTAAAAAAAGGAAAGAAAATATGAATCAAAAGAAGCCAGCCCCAGAAAAAAATATAATTAAAAATTTAAAAATATATTGTAAATTTAATAAATGGTGTTCGGTAAAATTGAATGCTTATAAAATATTAGTCCAAGCTATTTTACATTAGAAATTATACTGTATGTATTTCCTATATGTATATTTCTGAATCATTTTATTATGCCTACATGCATAATATGCATATATTATTTATGTATTAATTTCTTTTAATTTAAAACATAACTCTGTTTCAGTAGAATGCCATACTACATAAAGAAAAACCTATAGTATATTACATTGAGCAAACAAAAAATTATCTGGCAAATAATATTTGGGGCCAAATATTAATTATTCTCAACCTGTCTGAATAAAAAATTGA
Organism: Dasypus novemcinctus; assembly: GCF_030445035.2. Lineage (NCBI taxonomy): Eukaryota > Metazoa > Chordata > Mammalia > Cingulata > Dasypodidae > Dasypus > Dasypus novemcinctus. Next base: position 38,812,230 of record NC_080683.1, on the reverse strand, counting down.
ATGTGACAATAGATTAAAAAAAAGCTTTCAGAATAATAATCAAGTTTATACACTTATTGTTCAGAAACAATGTTATCACAGGTTTGCATGCCCTCTGAAGAAAAGTAGAAGGTACTCTGGGAAATTTACTTGGTGCGTTTGACCAAAGATACAAGGATAAGGTATCTCATGTGAAATAACAATGAAAATGAGTAGAAGTGACTGAGGTACAGAGGAGGTCTTAGCATGAATGACCTTCAATAAAACCATTTATAAATGTTTTTAGTTAGAGGAAAGAGCCTAAGAAAAGGATTGAGAGTCCATGCAAAGTGACTGAAAATAAAGGTTAGAGAGTGAGGGGTAGAATGAGAGAGTAGAAAGTTAAAATATTGCCAGATCATGAAACACTTTATAAGCCATATGCATTAGTTGTCTTTTGGATTTTAACATGAAGGTTTCTGGGTATTAAGCAATTCCAGTATTGCTTTTTGCAAAGAAAATTGTGGCTGTGGCATAATGAATGATTTAACAAATAATCAACTTGAACATGGAAAAACGGAAACTAAAAGGGTTAAATATCTTGCCAGTTGTTATATTGCTAATAAGTGGTGAAGCAAAAATCAAAATATTCTTTCATCTGACTCAGAAGTTGTGTTTTTATCTATTAAACGGTATTACCGTTGATGCATCACTGACCATTTATTAAAATAAAGTTGAAGTAGTGTGTTTGGGGAGACTGCAGATGATGAATTCTACTTTGAGTTTGTTGGGGAGAATGCAGAATTGCTTAAAATATATTTAAAATGAATTTTTATAAACTTATTGACCATCTTCTTTGCAAAGATTTTTTTTATTTTTAAATTTCCAAACATTCTATTATGCTGTTATTTTTTTTATCTTTGAGTTGTAAGATTTTAATGAAATTTTAAAAATAAACAAAGGCATTTATTCAAATAGTCTTTTTTTTTTGCACTTTATTATTTTCCAAAAATCCATATTTCCTCTGGTTATTATTTCCTTCAATCTGAATAATTCTTGGAACGTTTCTTGTAGTGTTGCTCTGCTGGCAACAATTTTTTTTTTCAGGTTTAGTTTGTTAGAAACCCTTATGCTTTTACCTACATTTTGCACACCTTTTTGGATATAAAATTCTATGTTGACAGTTTTTTGGGGGGGAGGGCTTTAAAATTTTTCTTCCATTGCCTTCTGGCTTGCATTCTTTCATGTGAGAAGTCTGCTTCAATTCATAGTTTTTCTCCTCTAAGTCATATATTTGCTTATTTCTTTTGTGCATTGTTTTATTTTTTGTGTACTTTAAGAGTTAGTCCTTAACATTGGTTTCAACAATCTGATTATGATGCTTCTTGTGGTGGTGTTTTCTGTTCTTACTGCTTTAGGTTTACTGAGCATTATGGAACTGGATGTTTTTATCTCTGCATTTTCAATTTGGCTATCTTTATAAGTTTCATTCCACTGCTTTATATGTTTAATGACCCAGCATGTAGCTTATATTTCTGAATGTTCTATGTGCACTTGTAGAAAATAATATGACTTCTGTTGCTGAGGTAAATGTTTAATAAGTGGCAAATACATTTAGTTTATTGACCTTGTTGCTCAAAATTTCTATAACTTTATATTTATATGGTTATCATTTTCTGTCTACTTGCAATATCAGTTATGGATACAGGCATTTTAAATGTCAAATAACTATAAAATTTTCTATTTTTCATAATGTTAATATGCATAGTTCCTATAAATATATTTTTCCAAGCTCCATCTTTGCTCATATTTTTTGCCTATTTCTATTGATTGATTGTTTTCCTGGTTTGGGTTGCATTTGTGTTTTCTTATCTTGTAGTAATTTTTTTGATTTGATGTTATAAATTGTAAAAGTTACATTAGTGAACATCACATCAGTGAATTACAGTTTTTTATTTTTATTTAATTTTGCCTTTCCCTGGACTTTTTAAAATCAGGTATTTGAATTACTTGAAGATTACTTGATCCATCTGAAACCTAGTTTTCGGTTTTACAAGGGAACTTCAGAAGTAGTGTTAGTTCAAGGTCCCTACAATTAACCCATGCTTTCTCTGGTGTTGCCACTCAGTTCCACAGGTTTCAACCTTGGCTGACTGGTGTTTAAATATCTCCCACCTGTGAATGCTCTGAGAATTGCTATTTTGACTGTATTGAGGCATTTCTTTCCATACAAGAGGGACCTAATTCTTAGAAAGTACTTAAGGTTCCTATGCAGATTGTTGAAGATATTTTTCCCCTATAGTTCCTACCTTTCTGGAACACTGACTTGTAATTTCCAGTTAACTGAACATGCTTGTCCTACTGTGTCTAACTACCACAAACTAGAAAATCTGCTCGGCTCTGATTTTTTCCCTTCCCTTCATGTGCTGTCTAGTAACTGCCTCAAGGCTGAAAAATGGAATGATTTGGAAAACACTTCATTTGCTTTCCTCTATTAGTGCTTACATTCCTCTGTATCCTTTGATTAAATATTTTAAAATTATTATTTCATATATATTTCAGAGTTTTCTGGTTGTTTTAATGGGAAATTAGGTTCAAACCTTGTTACTACACCATGGCTAAAAACAGAAGCCTGGATTATATTTGTAACATACATATATAATTTAATAAGAATAAAAACTTGCTCAAAGAAAGGTCATGTATACTTTCTCATCAGTGTAATCTTACAATCCAGCATAAGGTCAACGCATAAAAGTTCTTCAGTAAGTATTTGCTCAGTGTCTTTCTTCTTAAATTCATGCTTCGAAAGATCAAAATTGGTCATTTAGTTTTTTAAGGAAATTGATCAGGATATTAAATCCATGTTTGTATTTAAATTTAAAAGTAGGTGAAGCTCTGCACTTGACTTAGTCATATAGGTTGCTTATGAAATCTTGCCATGATCCTCTTTATTTAGTGATTTTGTCCATAGCTATTTGGAAACTTCAGTGTGAGCTTTGAAGAGAAAATAATTTTCTGTCACTTGCAATATTCCTCTATAATATGAAAGTGCCCTTCCCAAATCTCATGAAATTTATTAATTTCAAGGAAAAAATATGCAATTTTCTCATTGTATTAGATAATGTCTGATCTTGGAGAGAATATTTTGCATTTTCTATAAATTCAGTAATAAGGAAGAGCATATACGATATATATCTACTCAAAGGAAATGTAGCTATTTGTGAGAGCCTTTTAGTTCCTAACTTTTTAAGTCAGATTTCCTTTAGACATATGAATGGCAGAAAGGTTCTGATATATGTTATATTAGGCTCTGTTTTGTATTAGAAATTCTAAGGTGAGAGAGATCCTGTTTTGTTTCCACTTTAAATCATTTTATTGAAGTTAATAATTTATATTTAAAAATTTTAGAGAGTGGATGTAGCTCAGTGGTTGAGCACTTGCTTCCCATGTACGAGGTCCTGGAGTCAACCTCTGGTACCTACTATTAAAAAAAACAACAACAACTATCAACATATGAAAAAATTACTCTTTTTCCTAAATTTCCTTTCTGTTTTATTTTTTCTCTTATTCACTTATATACTTTTATGTTATTTAATAAACATGTTCTCCTAAACTAAAGACAAGTTCCCTTCTGAAATGTAAATACAGCTATGCACTCTTACATCAAGAGACATCAAGGGTTATCTCTTTCGTACTTCTTAACCACTGCTTTGAAAGGAATTCAAATATTTCTCCCAACACAGGATTTGGACATTATCAGTGGACATAAAAATCAGATAAAAAAACTCTTGCTTGGAGAGGAGATATGGCTCAAGTGGTTAAAAGCCTGCTTCCCACATGGGAGGTACTGGGTTTGGTTCCAGTGCCTCCCAAAAACAAAGACCAAAGACAAACGGCCAGCAAACAAAATGATAAAACCAACTCAGGGGAGCTAATGTGACTCAGTGGTTGATCACTGGCTTCCCACATATATGGTCCCAGTTTCAATCTCTGGCCCCGGTACCTAAACAACAACAACAACAAACTCTTACTTGTACAAAGTAGATTCTTTTATTTGCATTTATTGTTCTTAAAATCTATATTGATTGTTTCTGTTTTTTGTTGTTTATCTTTTTATTTGTTTTGTCCTCTGTTATGTTCTAGGCACTAAGCTAAGCGTGGAGATTCTTCTCTACGTCATTTCTTTCCTTAAATAGTTCATATTATTCATTTAGTAACTCATGGCCAGAGATGTTTTCTTGCTTAGGGTATGTGCATTAGTGCTTAAAAGGCCAAACAGCAAACAGACTAATATTCTCCCAAAAAAGTCAGCAAAATGTCCACTTGTTTCCTCAAGTTCATACTTATCTACTTCATATACCTGATAAGTACTTAAGGACCAACTTAATATGTTGGATTTCAGATAGGGCCTTATTGCTCTAGGCTAGAATAAGCAAAGGACATAGCTCTCAGGCCTGTTTAGGAGACCACACAATAGGGAATGTTAGGACATGAAAATAAAATGAAAAATGTTGTCCCCTCTTTCAATCTCTCAATAGTTATTGAGCAATTCTCTGTACCAGACATTATTTTCCATTATAGGGATAGTAGTGAGTAAAATCAGTAATTTCTGTCTTAATAGAGAAAAAATATATGTAAACAAATAGATTTTAATACAGTATCAGTTGTTGATAATAACTATACCTAAACATAAAGCATGTAAGGGCATGGATCAGTACTACCCAATAGACATCTCTCAGACTGTAGAAATGTTCTATGTCAGTGCTGCCCAATATAATAGCGGCACATTTGCTATTGAGCACTTGAAATGTTGTGAGATAGAGGAATTAAATTTTTAATTTTTAGTTTGAATTTGAATAGCCACATGGAGCCAGTAGCTACCACATGAACAAAAAAATGAAAGAAAAAAAGAAACCAAACAGGTATGGACTATAAAGCAGAAATTGTGAACAGAAACATTTTCTTATTTGTAGTAGTATTTGAATAGACCCAGAATGAATCAAAGGAGTGAATCTCCAGGCAACTAGGAGAGGAACATTCCAGTTGGAAGGAAAAGCAAAGGTCTTGAGCCATGGCATATTTAGTTGTTTTGTAATGCTTTAACTTCCATTTGTGTACTTCAGATTGACCAAACAGTGTAAATGCTACTTTGGCTGAAGTGGTCCTGAAAATAAAGAAATAAAAGTTCTTCATATCATAAAATATAATATCAAAGATATTTTTTATATTTATAACATAAATATACTTTTATATACAGGACACACATACACACACATCTATGATGAATATATAATTGAACTGATTCAATTTTTTTGCCCACTTCATGATGGAATTGAACTTCCCATGCTGTGTTCTTCCTCAATAATAAAGCCAACTGAATCAATGCTTTGGTGAAGCATTTAGCATAATACTCAAAATATTTGAATAGTTGAAAACAATCACATACCCTTCCATTTCTCTGACACTTGAGAGCACTGGATGTGCCATAGAAGAGTTTAATTTCAAAGGAGAAGCAGTTAGTTACACAGCTTCTTGTTTGACATTTTCAGATTTTTAAAAAAATGGCAGTAGGAGTGAATTTAAGGCAGATAATATTTAATTTAATTTATCAAATATATAGTGAGATCTATGTCCCTAGGACTATGCTTTGCAGAATAACCATTCTTCAGATAATTTATGACAATGATCTGAACAAATCAATCAACAGATTATGAATATTGCATGTATGTATTTTAATCTAAGGAGTTAAGCATTATTCCAGCCATAATTTACTTCTATAAAACTATGAAAGGAAATATTTAATGCATTTTGGTTAAAATAATTCTTATTGTCATATAAATGATTTGTGAAGGGAAATTTTTTTCTAGTATTTCATAAAACCTACCTAGCACTGCACCATTTGAATCTACTGAATATTTTAAAATATATTTGTTTTTATTGAAAATGTACATTTTTGGATCAAGATACTTATGTGATTTCATGTAGCTAATAGTTCCTGCCAAGCTTAATTACTTACTTTCACATTTTCTTATGGAATTTCCCAAGTTTTCTTTATTATGTTCATTCTTTTAGGACATTATATGAATTCTCTGGTTTAAGGCAATTTGAAGTGTTTTCTAGGTACATTTATGGTTTAGGAAAAGTCATTTGACAAATAGCAGACAAATTATTATCATAGTAAAACTTCTCAGTAGGTGATAACTTTCATTATCTGTTGGTATTAAGTAAACAAAACAGATCATTTCTTGTTCCCTCAAGGAGCTGTTGTTCTAGAAAAAAACAACAACAGGAATTAAAACTTAGAAATAATTATTTCTTCAAGGGTCTGCAGAGATACATCCCTAATGTCTTAATTGGAAATTTTCTTAGATCCTATGAACTTAAAATTCTATTTAAGTTTACTCTGAATGGTATATAAAATATCTTAGACAAGATAGAAGGTGGAATAAAAGCTCTGTCATACATCATGGTATGAGCACACCATTAATACTGAAAGTGAAAAATATAGTTGGAAAACAAACTGATGATTGATGTAGATTGTAAAGCATAACTAAAAAATATAGTAAACGGAGTTTGGCAGTATGCAGAAGAACTATGTCCAAAGACCAAGTAAGACACAGAACTGGAAGGAAGGAGGGTTCATCATTTCGAAAGTCATTATCTTAATTCATTATATAAAAAAATTTAAAAAAATAGAAAAGTATATTCATATCAATAATTTTAGAAAATATTCATTCATTTTAAATTAAATAAAATAATGAAAGAAGGCAATTACTAAACATATGATCAATACTAACTATTCAAACATAATCAAGCTAAAAGCCTAAATTTCTAAACAGGCTCTGAAGATTGTATGAGAGCATCAAATACATTTTTTTAGGCATGAAAGAGAAATAATGGTTATAACTTCTGGAACAATAAAGTAAATGTTTTAATTAATGTCAATGATTACATTAAATACTTAGATTCTAGAGGGGAAATACCATTTAATGCTATCTGTTCCTCTCTGAATCTTTAAAACATTTACATTTTATCCTATCCATTTTGTGATAGAGCTCAAGAAATGGGTTGTACTTGGATAATATATGATGGATCTACATGGATATTAGATAACAAATTAAATTTCTAATGGTATCTGTTATGAACTACAAAATATTTAAGCACATAAAGTGTGATATTAGGCTATATTTTAATTTTTTTAAAAATTGTTTAGTATCGCACAGCTGACATGCCAATTCGAAATGCATTGTTCCAGATTAGGTAGCACTAAATCAGAACAAGTCATTCACCAGAGGTTACCAAATTTTGTGTGTGTGTGTGTGAAATCAATGGCTTGCTAATTAATATAATAACTATTAAAATGGGGTTTGAATCAATTTTGTAGGAATCAAAGTATTAGAAACCATTGGAATATAAAGATTTGTAAGTCACCTTTCAAACATATTTCAAATTATCACTTTATTGGCTTCTCTGGAGATTTTAACCCCTAAGGTAATTAAATATACTAAAAGTAGGGTTAAATCAAAGGTATATATGTCTTTTATCAAGTAGGAGAGTGTGATTTTGAAAAGTCAGTTGAAATGCTCTCCACAAATGTGTTCTCAGGAAGATCTGTTTTAAATAATGTTCATGTAGATGTTTAAAGATCTGTATATTTATTTCTTTAAAAAGACCTTAAAAATATGTTCTTATAAAACATTTGTGTATTGAGAGTGTAGAAACCAAGTTTGAAGGCTACACTCAAAAACTTTTATTCCCTTACAGAATATGGAAATGTCTTTTTGCCCCTTGAGTCAAGCTAAGAGGAAATAGCCATCCTTTGTTGTGAAGTTTTCAGTGGCAAAACGTTAGCATGGACTCAAGTGGATTTCAGCCTTTCCTCAAGTTGTGGGAAACACAAAAACTGTCTTTAAAGTAAGAATCCTCTTTATTTTAATTAAGAATTTTAATTTTCCATAATATCTGTCTCAGTAAAATAAATTTCAGAGTAATTATGGGAAAATGGCATCAGAATAGGGAGGCAGGGTTCAACTCTCTCACAAAAACAATGGATAAAGAGCCAAAAGCTATATGAGAGACCTCCTTAGGAGTCAGCAGACCAGGGCAGTGTTTCACAACTTCTAGGAGGGTGAGGGGCAGAGAGAGGAAGAACCCAAAGCAATGACCGTGAGTTACCAAAACACTGCAGCAGCTGAGAAGAACTCTTCTTCCCATCCCCCAAGATATTAAGCTTGAATAAAACCCCTGGCTCACTAGCTGATTGAGAGGGGAACAGATATTTTCTTCCTTATCAGCTGTTAAATGGGGAATTGGGGGGGTTTTCATCAGTGAATTCAGACGGCAGAGTCTGCTTTGTATCTTGGCTTTTGCAAGGTCAAAACACTGGAAAACAGAGTGAAACACTATGGAGAAAGTGCCACCTGCGGCTTGTTTAGAAATTCCATGGACAAAAACTGCTTTTCGTTTTCTGTACCCTAACTCCTGGGAGAAAATCTGCACCTCAGTAGTAAGTTCTGGCCTGATTTTGACAACTTAAGCTGGGAAATTTTAAGGACTTAGAAAAAGTTGAATGAAATATTAAAGAAGAGCTGTGAAAAAAGCAATAGGAAAGACAGAGAATCTAGCTGTAGAGTAAACTCACCAACATATTCAGATGCCTAAGCATCAGCAAAAAATTGCTGATGTCATACTAGGAAACAGGAAGAGATGGTACAGCCAAAGTAAAAAATCAAATATCCTGAGGCAATACAAGATTTAAGACAATAAATCAATGATAATCACACAACTTTCCTAAATCAATACTATGTTTTGAAAGAAAATATGAATAAAAGAAAAAGTATATTAAGAAGACACTGGGTGAGCATAAAGGACAATTACAAAGTATGCAAAGAAAAGTAACAGACCTTATGGGAATGAAAGACAAGATGGATGTGATTAAAAATACATGAGAGGCACTTAAGAGCAGATTTGAATTGCTCAGAGACAGAATTAGTGATTTTGAGGACCAAGCCTCTGAATTGGAAAAAGCAGGAGAACAGAGAGAGAGGAGAATGAGAAAAAAAATGGAACAGGGTCTCAGGGAATTGAATGACAACACAAAACTCACAAATATACACATTATCAGTATCCCAGAGGGATAAGAGAATGGAAAAGAGGCAGAAAAAAATAGTTAAGGAAATAATAACCAAAAACTTCCCAACTCTTATGAAAGACATAAATACTAATATCCAAGAGAGACAATGCACCCCAAACAGAATAAATCCAAATGGACCTAATGTGAGGCACCTACTATTCAGAATGACAAATGTTAGAGATAAAGAAGGATTCTGAAAGCAGTAAAAGAAAAGAAAAGCATCACATGCAAGGGAACATCAATAAGATTAAATGCCAACCTCTCATCAGAAACTGTGCAAGTGAGAAGAAAGTGGTATGATGTATTTAAGGTACTAAAAGAGAAAAAACTGTCAGCCAAGAATTCTTTATCCAGAAAAACTGAATAAATGAGGGTGAGTTCAGTCCTCACAGATAAACAAAAACTGATAGAAAATGTTTCCAAAAGATTACAATTACAAGAGATACTAAAGGGAGTGCTGCAACCTGAAAGGGAAAATCAAGGTCACAGGCTTGGAGAAAAGTGTAGAAATGAAGATTATTAGGAAGGTTAAATTAAAGGATAAAAAGACAGACAATAGTATGATATGACATAGAAAGTAAAAGGACAAAATGGATGAAGTAATTAATGCCTTTACAGTAATAATATTGAATGTTAATGGCTGACTACCCAATCAAAAGGCATGGATTCACATAGACTCATAGAATGGATTAAAAAAAAAGTAGACTCTATCCTTATGTTGTCTACAAGAGACATCAGAGACAAAAAGACACATGCAGGTTAAAAGTGAAAGTTAGGAAAAAGATTTTTCATACTAATAGTAACCAAAATAGAACTGGTGTAGCAATAGTAATGCTGGACAAAATAGATTTTAAACATAAAACTGTCATAAGGAATGAAGAAAGTCATAAAATATTAATAAAAAGGACAATTCACTATGAAGAAATAACTAAACCAAATATTTATGCACTTAATCTCAGTGCTCCAAGATACATGAGACACACTTGCAAAATTAAAGGGAGAAATAGATGTCTTACATAAGAGTTGGAGACTTCAGTACACCACTCTTAGGATTGGAGAGAACATCTGGATAGAGGATGTATAAGGAAAAAGAGACCTTGAATAATATGATAAATGAACTAGAACTAAGAGACATCTATAGAACATTGCAATCCAAAATAACAGGATGTAAACCTTTTCAAGTGTACATGCGTCCTTCTTCAAGATATGTTGGGTCAAAAAACAAGTCTCAATAAATTTTAAAAGGTTGAAATTGTACAAAACACTTTCTCTGATCATAACAGAATGAAGCTGGAAATTGATAATGGACTGAAAAAGTGAAAATTCATGCATTTATGGAGATAAACAACACACTCTTAAATAATCAGTGGATCAAAAAAATAATTGCAAGAGAATTCAGTAAATATCTTTAGATTAATGAATATGAGAACACAAAATATCAAAACCTATGGGACACTGCAAGGGCAGTTCTGAAAGGGAAATTTATAACCCTCAATACTTAGATTAAAAAAGAAGAAAGCAAAAAATTGAGGATCTAATTGCTGACCTAGTGGAACTAGGAAAAGAATGGCAAACTAATCCTAAACCAAGCTGAAAGATCACAGGAGAAATAAAAGAAATCGAGAACAAAAAAATACTAGAGAGAGAATCAACAAAACTAAAAGTTGGTTCTTTGAGAGGATCAGCATAACCTACAAATCCATAGCTATTGTGACAAACAAAAAGAGAGAAGACACAAATAAACAAAATCTGAAATGAGAGGCAGGACAATACCACTGAACCCACAGAATAAGAGAGATCATAAGAGGATACTATGAACAACTTGCATGCCAAAAATATCAGACAACATATAGGAGGTGGACAAATTTCTAGAAACACACAAACCACCTACACTGAACTGAGAAGTAGATCAACAAACCAATCACAAGTGAAAAGACTGTAAGAGTCATCTAAAACCTCCCAAAGATGAAAAACCAGGGAGCAGATGCTTCACAGGTGAATTCTACTAATTATTCAAAGATAATCTAATACCAATCTTGCCCAAGATATTCCAAAAAGCTCAACAGGAAAGAATGCTAGCAAACTCATTTTTTGAAGCCAACATCACACATATATCAAAGCCAGATAAAGATACTAAGAAAAAAGAAAATCACAGAGCAAAATTCTTCATCAAATACTTGCAATCTGAATCCAAAACACATTAAAATAATTATACACCACAATCAAGCCAGTTTTACCCCTGGTATGCAAGGGTGGCCCAGCATAAGAAAACCAATTAGTGTAATAAAGAATATTGGTAAATTGAAGAAGAAAAATCACAAGATCCTCTCAATTGATGCAGAAAAGGCTTTTGACAAAATACAGCATCCTTTCTTGATAAGAACATTCCAAAAGATAGGAATAAAAGGAAGCTTTCTCAATATATGGCAAAGTGCATATATGGAAAAAACTGCGGCTAGCATTGTACTTAGTGGTGTAAGACTGAAAGCTTTCCTGATGAATCAGGAACAAGTTAAGGATGACCACTGTCACCATTGCTATTCAATATTGTGTTGGAAGTTCTAGCTAGAGGAATTAGGCTAGATAAAGAAGTAAAAGGAACCCAAATAGGAAAAGAAGAAGTAAAACTTTTACTATTCACTGATGATAAGACTGTATATGTATAAAATCCTGAAAAATGCACAGAATCCTACTGGGATTAATAGACATGCTCAGCAAAGTGGTGGACTACAAGATTAACATGCAAAAATGAAGTGTTTCTATATACTACTGATGTGTAAGCTGAGAAGGAAATCAGAAAAAACTTTCCATTTATAATAGCAACTAAAATAAAATCAAGTATTCATGAATAAACTTAATCAAGTACATAAAGGACCTGTTTTCAGAAAACTGCAAGCCTTGCTAAAGGAAACTTGAGAAACTGAAATAAATCCATGTTCATGGATTAGAAGACTAAGTATAGTTAATATGTCAATTCTACCAAAACTGATTCAATGCAATTCCAGAAAAAAATCCCAACAGCCTTTTTTTGTAGAAGTAGAAAAACCAATAATCAAATTTACTTGGAAAGCTAAGTAGCCCAAAATATCCAAAAATATCTTAAAGAGAAGAACAAAGTTTTAGAACTATCACTTCCTCAATTAGTATTTTAAAGCATATTAATTAGCTAGAGTGATATAAACAGCCTGGTACTGGCATGAAGACAGATATATTGACCAATGGAACCAAATTGAGATCTCAGAAATAGACCCTCACATCTACAGTTGAGAGATTTTTGACAAAGCTGTTAGGGCCACCCAGCTGGGTCAGAATATTCTATTCAACAGTCTGTTCAACATGGTGCTGGGAAAAATGGATAGCCACATGAAGAAGAGAGAGAGAGAGAGAGAGAGAGAGAGAGAGAGAGAGAGAGAGAGAGAGAGAACCCTTATCTCACAACTTATACAAAAATTAACTCAAAATAGACCAAGAACCTAAATATAAAAGTGACAACCATAAAATTCCTAGAAAAAATTTAAGAAAACATTTTCAAGATCTTGTGATAGGCAGTAGTTTCTTAAATCTTACAGCAAAAGCACAAGCAACAAAATAAAAAAATAGATAAATGTGTCCCCTTCAAAATAAAACACTTTTTCATCTCAGAAGAATTTGTCAAAGGATGAAAATGCAGCTGACTCAAAGGGAGAAAATATTTGGCCATCACATATCCCATAAGGGTTTAATATCCATGTTATATAAAGAAATAATATAAGTCAACAATAAAAAGACAAACTACCTGATTATAAACAATGGACAAAATACTTGAAAAGACAATTGTCCAAAGAAGAAATACAAATGGCAAAGAAATAAATACATGAAAAATGTTCAAAATTACTTGTGATTAGGGAAATGCAAATCAAAACTACAATGAGATATCATTTCACACCTATTAGATGGGTCACTATTAAAAGGTCAGAAAACTGTAAATGTTGGAGAGGAAGTGGAAAGATAGGAATGCTTATTCACTGTTGGTGAGAATGTAGAATGATACAGCCACTATGGAGGTCTGTTTGGCTGTTACTAAGGAAGTTGAATATAGTTTTGCTACGTGAACCGGTAATACCATTACTAAGTATATACTTAGAAGAACTGAGAGCAGTGTCATGCATAGATATCAGAACACTGATGTTCATAGTGGCATTATTCACAAAATTGCCAAAATTTGGAAACAGCCCAGTTCTCCATCAACTGCTGAATCAATAAACAAGTTGTGGTGTATACACATGATGGAATGTTATTCAGCAGTAAGAAGAAATGAAGGCATGAAGCATGTGAGAACATGAATGATCCTGGAGGGCATTATGGTGAGTGAAGCAAGTCAGACTCAAAAAGACAAAAACTGTATGATTGCATGATTATGAGCTAAATATATTATTATGTAAGTTCATAGAACTAATAATTAGAATACAGGTCCCCAGAAAATAGAAAGAGAGCAGAGAATGGAAAATTAATAGTTAATCTGTGTAGAATTTTTTCAAATGTTTATAAATCTTTGGAAATGAATGGAAATGGTGAGAGAACATCTATTACATGGATATGACAGTGGTTGAAAGGGTAAGTCTAAGGTCATGTAAATTACTAGAAGGAAAAGTAAAAAATGAAAAATGGAACAGTATAACATAGTGAAACCGCATATAAAACATGAATATGGGTGATATAGCATATATAAGATAGTTTTTTACAAAATATAAATACAGATAAACTAGAGAGAAGGAAACAAAATAGCAGCTGTGTAGGGTAGGGGAAGCATGAGAGATTGAGAGGTGATGAGTTTTTTTTGTTTGGTTTTGTTTATTATTATTATTATTATTATTATTACTGGACTTATGAAAATGCTCGAACATGATTGAATTGATGAGTGCACAACTATGTGTTTATACCAAATACCATTTATTGTACACTTTGGATGGATTTATGCTTTTTTAATAAGTATCAATACAATTGATTTGCTTAAAAAATAAATAGATTGTATAAAAGGCATAAAAGGAAACTGAAAAATCATGGCATATAATTGCATTTAAATTTAGCATAAATATAGGTTTTTAAAAAATGATTAAGATGAAATATACAGTAATATTGTAACAGATATTTCACCTCCTTCCTTCCTCCCTCCCTCCCTTCCTTTTCTGGTTCCCCAATATCCAAACTCTGAGAAACCACAACCCAGGCTCCTTCATTGGTCTTCATTCTCTTTCATGTCTTCTGTCTGAATTCAGGCAAAGTAAAGAGGTTATGGGCACTGGAAGACAGAAAGGAAATGACAAGTGCTAGAAGTTCCGGAGGGTCTGGGAACTGGCAGCCTCCAAACCTGCCAGTACCCCTTGCTTCCAGTGTCCCTTCCTGAAGGTCCCTCACCCCCATCAAGAGCATCAAGAGCTGTTAGGGAGGGGTTGCAGAGGAGGAGCAGGAGTGCAGGTGCAGGATTCTGACCCACCCCTCCCAGTCACAATGCTGAGATATAATATTTTAAAAATATTTCCTTTCCATAATATAAAGAAAATTAAACAGCTTAATGGCATTTTTCCTTTATGCATAAACCTTTAGCGCAAAATCTAATTTGAAAGTTTACTATATAAATATATATTACTTTAATATTATTTAAGAATGCAAAGGTATTCCCTGATGTGCATACTCATTTTCATAGGTTGCCTGGTTTATTTTAAGAATAAGAGCAAATGCTTTGTTTTTGCGCTTTTTTGAATTTGTGTAAAATGAAATCTTCTTAATATGTTTAGCAAGTAAAGAAAATATTTCTTAAAACTTGGTATTAACTAAGATAAGGAATTCTGTTTTATAAGTTTAGATTTACATTAATATCAGTAGAGCTGTCGGTAATATAACCAAATACATCTGCATATTTTATAAACCATTTCAACTTGTGCTTGCAATCATATAATTTATTCATGCTCTAACAGCCATGTGATTACAATGAAGGAACTATAAGCATCAAATCTCATTAAATTAAACGGTCAAATGAAGAAACCCAAAACAAATACACACAACATTTGAATTTTAAAACTCATTGAATGTACCATTTATACTATATCTCACAAACTTACTGGAGCATGTAAAATTTGAGGCAAGAAGAGAAAAATCATTAATGAGAATACGTAAACCTTTGTGTTTACAATTCTTCATGTTATTACCTTCTTATGAACAACTATTGGTTGCAGGAATTAAATATAGTGAATGATAGAGAATGCACCAACCAGGGCATCACTAATCATAATTTAGGAGAAATGAAATATTTAAAATCTTTTGAAATGGAAGAAGTAGAAATAATGCAAATGAGACAACATCACACATGCATGCATACCTAGGATTTAGGCAGTAAATTGTAGCCTTTAGATTTATTTTCATGGTAAAGAATTCCAGAAGATCAATATTGTTTTGTGATACAAAAGAAGAATTTTTGCAAATTAACATGTTTAAAATGCTAAATTAGTAATATAATTTGCTTATCCATATTAATATGAGAATATTTCTGGCCAAGAACCAACCAGATAGCTTGTTCCTTTTAATTGCTGGGTACGGATATATTTCAATGTGTTTATTTATCAATGATGGGATGTACATTTTGGCTCCCAAATTTTATTGTTATGAATAATGTTGCTATGAATATTTGTGTTTCTGTATTTTGTGGACCTTTGTTTTTAGTTGTCTTAAATGACTGAATTTTCTGGTTATATGATAAATGTATGTTTATGTTAGGTGACTGTTGAGTTTGCATTTCTAACAGAAATATGCTCTCCCAGAGAAAGCATTCCAAGAACAAATATTCATTGAGTCCCAGATGGAAGCTAAAATATTTCCACAATGTAACCTGGCAGTCCCAGAACATGAGTTCTATTATATTCTATTACTTATCACATCATTAGGGTCAGATCAATCCAAAGGAATTCTAAAATTTGTTTAAATAACACACAAGAAGACCAGAAATGAAAAAATGTAGAGAACAAGTAGAAAACAATATTATAATAAGCCCTAGCATATCAATTATTATATGAGAATAGTCTAATTTCACTAATTCAAAAAGAGATACTGTCAGAGCAGAGTAAAAAGTGTGATTGAATTCCATACTGTCTATGAAAAAGTTGCTTCAAATATCATGAAAGTAAAAGAATGAGAAACCATATGCCTTGTAACCATTTATCAAAGGAAAGCAGGAATGGCTATTTTAATATCAGATATAGTAGACTTCGGAACACTACAATATGTTGAATACAGTAGTAGTCTCATGCATCTACACATGGAATAATTGCAGAGAGCTAAACACACACACAAACACAGACATAAATGGATGAATGTAAAGCTATTGAAATCTGAATAAGGTTGATGGTTTGTATCAATGCCAATTCCCCGTTTGCGATACATTTGTGTTTATGGAATATGTTACTAACTTGAGAAACTGAGACGATAGTATACAGGAGCTCTCTGTATTATATTTACAACAGTATGTAAATCTACAATAATCTCAAAATGAAAATTTTTTAAAAAATGAGTAAATTATTCTGCCTCTTCAAAGGAAAACAAATAAGAATATTTTCTATACACTGACAGAACGACATCTAAATTAGGTGTTAGGTGAAAAAAAAAACAAGTTACAGAACAATGTATATTGTTTCCTATCACCTGTGTAAAATAGAAATGGGGAGAACACATGTGTTCATTATAATTGTGTAAACATTTCAAAAATCAACTTCAGAAAGGTGCACAAGAAATGTATGAGTGGTACCTATTGCTTGAGAGGTGTGGGACAAAGTGTATCATTTTATGTTGTATAAATATTGTATAACTTGTGATTGCTTTATCTGTTATTAAGATAAAGACATTATTTTAAAATAAGCAAAATAAAATGAACTAACCCTTTGAAAACAGGCAGCCTTATTTCTCAAAAGAATGTAGAAATGTAGTAAATAATTACCAATATCAAATTCAGATGTGAAAAAGGTTAGCACATCAAGACTGTAGCAGTTTGGTGTTATTTATGAATTCCAAAAATAGATTTTGGATTGTGTTTGTAAATTGGTCTGTTCCTCTGGGTACATTAGATTGTATTGGATTTAGAGGTTTCACTCTTACTTGATTAAATTATCCTCATAACTTTTTTCTTATTGCCCACTCACTGACCCTGATATGAGCAGGGTGGCCTCCCTGAGAGACCAGCTACTATGGAATCTCTCCTCCAGTTCTTTTGGACCCCTTGTGCTATGTACATAATAAAGTGGTCATTTGCTGAAAGTTCTGTTGTGCATGAGCATGTGTTCCCAAAATATCGTATATTACCTCACTCTCACAATTGTGAATCAACTTTTCCTGACAAATCAGTTTAGCACTGCATATGAAAATGAAGTTTTCTCTTTTCAAAGATTTTTTTTGGATTTGGGAATTGTACTTAATTTTTTTTTTTTCTGGCCATTTAAATGATTTATTTCGTATCTATACAAGTGCCTTACCAATTTTTTGTTTCTTTTTTTCCCTTATTTAGTTGAGTGTGGACATTCTTTTTATATTCCATACATGAGCCTTTTGTAAGCATAAACATAAAAGTAAATATAAATATATATGCATATATATATTCAGGGTTATGACTTTTTTCTGATTTGCTGAACTCCTCTGTAGAAGCAAATTACTTGAAGTTCTAAACTGAGATAAGATTCTAGAGTGGAAACTGCAGTACTGATTGTGTATTGCAGGTAGTTTGTATTTAGGTTCTACATTTCCCAGACATTCAATGCCCTATTTAGGTTGATGACTATAATACAGGGACATTGCAATTGAACCTTTCATGTGTATATTATCTATACTTTTGAACAGTTTAATAAACTCTATTTCTTCTTTGATTTAAATAATTTACTGTATTTTTTCATTGAAATACTTTACCAGGAACAGAGAGAGAGTTATAATATACAGTCACTTAAAACCTATTATAATAGAGATAAAATCTCTATTTAAATTATCAGGATATGTAGGTGTTATAGAAATATTATTCTTTGTAAGTGAATTAGTTCAATGGACTGGAGAGAACAATATTCCTAGCCTAGTTAGGAAAATAAAAAGACAAAAAAAAAAAAAAAAAAAACAAAGAAACAAGACCTCACATAGAATGTGCATTAGGAGTTTGACTTCAAAAAGATCTATAAATTTTATTTAGTAGAGACTGGCAGATAAAGCTATATTAAAGGATTTTCTTTAAGGTTAATATGCAGAATTTATAAAGACATATGAAGAATATTTCTGGGAATTAAATTTGGAAAGATTAATTATTTGGGTAAGATTATGGAATTTTCTAACTGCTGACAAAGGAGCTTTATAGTATAGGTAATAAATAGTTGTATAATATTACTTTACAGGAAAGCTGCATGATTAGATTTCTGCTACAAAAAGATTAATATATGCGTGATGTAAAAAGAGATTGCAAAGAGAAGATAGGGTAGGTAAGGCGTGGCCTTTATTAGTATGCTACCTCCATATACTAAATTATAAATAATAAAGCCCTACAGGGAAATATTGATGATAATTAAGAATGAAGTGGAGAATGTAAAGAAATATGAGAGATAACATGGAGACAGAATTTTAACAATCTAGCAACTTATTGGATATGTGTTGAAGATTGAATCATGCCTCCCACAAAAGGCAAGTTCAGGTCCCAACCTCTGGTGCTAAGAATGTGAAGATATTCTTAGCTAAAGTGTGCCCAAACAGAATGAAGTTGGGCATTAATCCAATGGCAAGTCATCAGGACCCAGAGAAGAAAGGAAAAGACGTTGCTATGTACATTGCATGGGCCAGAAAAGCCAAGGACAAAGGACCACCAGCAGCCAGTCCCAGAAACCAGTCTCTGGGGAGAAAACAACTCCTTGCTGATGTCTTGATTTTGGACTTCACCTAGTGTCAAAACTGAGAGCTAATAAATTCCCAGTATTTAAGCCAACCCAGTGTATCATGTTTGTTACTAGTAGATGAGAAACTAAATATGGTTTTATTACATTTTTTAAAATTTTGTTGTTGTTGTTAGTTTATTCACTTTAATACAGTTTTTGGAATGTAAAGCTATATTGGCAATATTGGCAATATTGCTATATTGGCAATACCTAAAACTATGTAAATGGTTTTGTGAGGAAAATCTAATTGGATTTGTGGGGTACTTAATAGAAAAAAAACACCTAGATTGCTTTGAAGAGACCATTAGTAGAAATAAGGATGTTAAACGTAACTTTAATGGGGACTTAGAAGGAAATGATGAATGTGTAACTAAAAACTGGAAGAAAGGTGATCCTTATATAAAGTGGCAAAGAACTTGGCATAATTGTGATTTGACGTTGAATGGAAGGAAGAACTTCAAAGCAATGAACTTGGAAATTCTCCTGGAATTTTATCATAAAATGAGCAAGGAAAGGGATAAACTGAGAATTAAACTGTTAGGCACAAGAAAACCATCAATTGATGATTTTGAAAATTTTCAGCCTATCTCAATAGTGTTTTCTGACCCTAGGACCAGAAGTAGCTCTATCATAGCTCTCCCTGAGTTTTTGGGAAGTGAATCCCTGGAGAACAGAAAGTTTCCATATGAGGGTTTTGAACAACCTTTTGCCAAAAAAGGCGTGGCTGAACACCCATCCTGATTCAGTGGAAATCAGGAGTGGAAATGCAGTCATCCAGGGAGGATCTGTGGATATTTCTATCATTGCTTGCCCCGCCCCGCGGGACGGCAACGAGGGCTCAAAACCTGCCGAGAAAGAATGGTGGGACAAGAGACACGAAGAATGACAGCAAGACAGTGTTCTGATCAAGCTGCGAATTTTATTGAGGGAACAAAGCATATATACTCTTGGGAAGGGGAAGGGCGGTGGGTGGAGGTGGAAGCTAGGGATTGGCTACTTCTGTTGCTGAGGTAGAAGGCGGACTTCAGTTTCACGTCTTGCGCCTGCGCACTATCTTATCAGTCTGGGCAGTGGCGGGAAACGGAGAACAAAGGAGCAGGGAGGGAGAAGAACAAGGAAGTGACAGGGCAGATTTGAGTTCTGCCATGATGTGGGACCCGCCATGTTGTGGTGAACTAATTAGTTTACTCAAATGAGAAAGTTGGCTCCTCTCTGGCAGCCGTGCTGCTGGCTCTGCTGAGTTCAGCGTGTACTTTATTTTGACTGCTCCCAACAATTGCTGGTTTACATCTCTCTACTACTGCATGCAAGACCAACAAAAGTTTCTGTGAAATTGGTATGAAAAGAGTAATTCCTGAAAATATTGGATGAATAGACTTCACTTATTGCTGTTTTCAATCTCAATTTTTGATTATACATGTGATCAGCTGTTGATGTAATCAACTGGTCATACAAATCTATTTATGAAATATCCTTACTGTAACAATCAGATCAGTGCTTACTTGATCAAACAACAGGCCACATGAAATTAATTATCCCATATCAATCACAGTTATTTTAAACTCTATGTTCATAGTTCTGCCATCCGGAGGGTATTCAGGTCTGATTCTATTGACTATTTTATCTTTTTAGTCTTTCCTTTCTTTCCTGGGGTAGCTCATAATTAATTTTACTTATTGATGGATATTGTGTGCAGAAGAGTTGTCTCTTATAATCTTTCTCTTCAACCTTTTCTCTTGTAAGAAAATTAGTGGATGTTGAGTCAATCTAGTAAGTAGTGTAGGGGGGTTGGGTTTTGTTGCTGACATGGTTACCTTCAGAGTATCACCAGCTTCAATAGTTTTCAGTGGTAGACTACTATTATGCTCTGGATCTATAGTAGTGTTCCTGTTTGGCCTAGAGCTCTTGGGATTCCTTGCATGCTCATACCAGAAAGGGTCTCTATGTTCTTTTTTATACCCCAGCAGTAGATTGCTTTTGCTTGTTATTCAAGTATTATACCATGGTGGGATACAGGAGGTTCTTGGTTATCTTGGTCCAGTCTCAGACTTAGACAGATCCTGTGAATCTGTGCCTTGGAATTAGAAGTTTAACAGCATACCTGCTCCTCTCCATTCAGAGCATCA
Organism: Dasypus novemcinctus; assembly: GCF_030445035.2. NCBI lineage: Eukaryota > Metazoa > Chordata > Mammalia > Cingulata > Dasypodidae > Dasypus > Dasypus novemcinctus. The sequence goes on along the minus strand of NC_080683.1, from coordinate 38,791,090 downwards.
AAATGTTGCCTTCCATATCTAGGGGGTCTTGAGTTGGAGAAATTTTCCTGCCCCTTCCCCAGTGGTAGCAGAGCTTTGATTTGTAGGATTGTAGGGTCTTCAGTCTGAGGGTTTCCTTTTCCTTACCAACTAACAGGTGGATTTTCCTTTTACCACCCCTCCCAAAGCAATGGACTTTTGCCCGGGTTCTTTACTGTTTCTACTCTGCCACCTTAAGGATTTTGCTTTGAATGAGAGAAGGGTCCAGATGGTAGATTAGGTTTTATTCCTAAGTATGTGGTAGACATTTTCTGGTTTCTTTCCCTGTCCTCAATTTTTCTCATGAGCACACAGTAGAGGCAACATCACTCATGTCTTAGGCTAATGGTAGTTTTTAACAATTGTTAAAAAAAGTGACCTAATAATTTTTAATGACTTTAACGGTAGGCAACTCTTCCTCCTGTGCTCTGACAAAGGTAAAATAGCTCATATCTTCCTACTATAGTAAAAAGGAGCTTGTTACTCATTGGAATTTAGTTCACCTGCTTGACTTGTGAACTCTGTTATCTGAAGGGCTCACATTTTATTTCACCAATTATCTGTTTTTTTTTTCATTGCTAAGGTAGGAATGGCATTTTTTGTCGCTTTCAACAATCTATGAGAACTTGAAGCACCCCAATTGTATAAAAATTGCAAAACTAATTGATCTGTACATTTATGATTTATTACTTTTTGAAACATGTGTTACATATATTAAACTTTTTGCCAAGAAAAGTTCCAACACAATTACTAACAATTCTAAGCATATCACCCCTATACTGAACATAGCATTGCATTATAATTTACCAAGAAAATCAAGTAATTTGTAATATGTTCTCTCAGATAATGACATATCAACCTCAAAAATTCAAGACACATCTGTCTATCTTTTCTCACTTTTGCTCCATTTTGAAAACATACTCATATTAAAGACTTGTTTTTAATAAATATTTCAATTTTGTTTTTTAAAATTTTAATTCAGTAACAATCTTTCCTTCTTTTTTACTCATTAAGTTAATCATTCATTAAGCAAACTCTTACCAACCATAAATCTTTTATGACACCAGTCATAAGGGATTAAAAGAAGTATTTTCCAAAATAGATCAGAATTTACTGGGCAGATGGAGAAAAGAGGAAGGGAGGACACTTGAATAACTGAAATATAACAACATTAGTAATACAATATAGAAAATATCAAGATACCATAGTAGTATATGGTGGCTAACTTCTTTTGGAAAAAATAATTGAAAGACTTAATAGAAGTGGCCACGAATTTGGTACTGATGCATTTGACCACACACCAAGATGAGAAGGAGAGATTTGTCATTCCATGTTGCTGCAACAATACTCTTGTGGTACAAATGAGTACATAGGTCCTGAGAATGAGAAGTAGTCCCAAGTAATTGAGGCAGGCTGTATATTGGGTACTTGCTAGAGACAAATTTACAAGGACCTGTTTAGATTAGAGATTACAAAGTACTTCGTATACCCTACTAATTAATTTCAATTTACTTTTTCATGTACTTGGGATCTACCAACTTCATTATTATATAATTATTTTTAGCATTGGGAGATAGAATAGAAAATCACCTACAAATAAACATTCAAATACATTATTTTATCAACCTCTACAGATGCATATTGTAATATCTTCCCAATTTTTTAGTATTATGAGTAATGACACACTACATATAATAGTGATAATATATTGAATATATTTGTTGGGCAAGTTAAAGTGAATTTGTTAAATTGTAAGTTAAATATATCTTAAAGGTGTCAAAAGAATTAGTATTATAAATAAAAAGAAGATAGTTTTATTAACAGTTTAACAGTTCACAAATTGGGCAACACAAGTGAAAACAGGTGTTCCAAAGCATTTGTGGAGCGTTAGGAATTTATAGTCAAATTTATGGTCAAAAAACAAGGAAAATGGCATTTGTAGGGCAAGTTCTGGTCTAGCAACTTACTGGAACATTGAGGAAAACGGAAATGCGTTTGAAACTGATTGGTCAGAGTTTAGACTTCTTTTCTCTTGTCCTGTTTCTAGTTCTAGTAAGTCTCATTCTCTGAGCTGCACATTCTGCATTCTGATTGCATCAGCATAGTGTATCCACTTTGTGTGCCTCCTTAGATGGTAGTCATTTTGTTCCCCAGGCCTTATGGTCAATTTAGAATTCATTTAAAAAGGTGAAAGGTCATTTATATATTTGTCAAATTACCTTTCAGAAAGCTTGCATCAATGTGTATTACCAGTAGTAATTAATGAAAATGCCTATACCCCCAGTATAGTTCATTATAATTTTATTTAAAATTTGCAAGTCTAAAATAGTATATGATAGTTTTATGTTTGTATTTTTGATTTCCAACATGATTTAATATATTTTGGACACATATTTCCCCTGTTACATGTCTCCTATATATATAAAGCAGCTGTTGAACAATCTGTTTACTTTAATTATACCCTTGGGTCTGGAACATTCCTTTATTTGGATGCTGGGAAGCATATTCATGCTCTGCCCAGGTCCTTCTTCCTTATAGGTTGATCCTCTCCTCTTCCAGTGTAAAGTGAATTTATCTGTATTGTTTTAAGCATGTGAGTCATGTGGCGCCTGGCCAAACCCACTAGTTTATCTCTTCTAAGTAGAAGGAGAGCAGAATCTTCCCAAATGTGATTCAAGAGGTATCTGTGAAGTGTATCACCCTGCGAAGGCTGCCATGGGAAGGGTTCCGCCAACCATGGGAAAATGAGAGCACTAGTGATGCATAAGGTATTCCACACAGTTTTGCTTCTGGTTGAGGAACTCACATCACAGCAAAAGAATTGCAGGAATGGACTCACATTTGCAGAACTCAATGGTCTTAACATGTTCTCTATAACCCTGAAGCAGCTAGATTGATAGAATGGTGGAATGGCCTTTCAGAGATAAAATCATGGCACCATCTAGATGGCAATACCTTATAGGGCATGAGTGATGGTCTTCAGGAGGTTGTATATTATCTACACTAGCATGCACTCTATGGTGCTTGTCTTAGTTGGCCAAAGGGGTGTTGATGCAAAGTAAAAGAAATCTGTTGTCTTTTATAAAGGATATTTATCTGGAGTAGAAAATTACAGGTCAACTAAGAGGTATTTCTCACCTAAAATCTGTTGCCACACACTGATGCAAAATGTCGGGTGATGTGTGTGAGAGTTCAGCCTTCCTTTCCTCTTAAGGCACTGTGGTCTCAGCTTCTTCCCATCTCAGTTGTAGACTGGCATAAGACTCATCTCTTTCCCCAGGGCTTGTCTCGTTCTGGGCTCAGCTGCTTTGGTCTTTCCACAAGGACAGCCGTGAGCTATCAGGCAAATGGCTTGGCTTTTTACCAGGGACTCCAGCATCAAACACTCAGACTCTCTGTGTTCTCCTACTCCATGTGTTTACTTCCACGTAGAAACTGTTTTATCCCACCAAAGGGTTGGGGACTCAACCCTGCATGCCCTAATGACGTGATCAAATAAAAGCCCTAATCTTAATTTAATAAAATAAAAGTGAAATATCTGAACCTAATACAAGCTAATATGCCCAGAGGAACAGACCAGTTTACAAACACAATCCAATATCTGTTTTTGGAATTAATAAACAATATCAAATTGCTACATTGCTGTTTTTTTTCATATCCACAAGCCACTGATCCAGAAATCAAGGGGTGGAAATGGGAATGATACCACTCATTATTATACATGGTGATCCATTACAAAAAATTTTACTTCCTTTCCCCACAGCCATTTGCTCTTCTGGTCTGCAGGTCTTAATCCCAAAAGGAAAAGTGCTTTCTCCAGAAACAAAACAATGATTCCCTTGAACTGGTTGTTAAGACTGCCACCTGACCACTTTCATCCCCTCCTGCCTCTGAATCAGCAGGCAATACTGTACCTACTGGGGTGATTGGTCCTGATTGCAAAGAGGAAATATAAGTACTAATGGTCCAGACCCTTCAACAGTGAAACCAGGCAAAGACCACGACAGTTAAGGTGCTTGCTGAGGATAGAGGGAATATGAAATGGATAGAGGAAGGAGGTAGTTATAAATATGCTCTACAATCACATGGTCCCTTGCAGAAACAAACTCTGTAATATTTATGGGTATTTCTTCCTAGTTTAGTTATGAATGCTTGTACATAAACAAATGTTTTTCCATAAAGCATTTTTTTTCTTCCCTATTGTATCCCTTTATCAGATAATATAAATTGTACTAACTTTATGTCATAGTATTTATTTACTTATTTGCTCAAGTTATTATTATTTTTGTTGGAGAAGTTCTGAGTTAACAAAACAGTCATGCAGACCATACAGTATTCCCATACATCACCCCACTACCAACACCTTACATTGTTGTGACATTTATTATGAATGATGAAAGAACATGGTTATGTATTACTACTATCTACAATCTAAATACCTTATATTTGGTGTATTTTACCCATAAAGCATCCTAGTATTTAAGTTGCAGAATTTAAAGTTTAGGAGTGAATATTACCCAACCACTTGCATCCTCTTCTGGTGAAAATGTTAGTGCATTTCCAGTTGTAGGCAGAATAGTTGAACTACATTAGGTGAAAATTTAACTACATAATAACATAGCTTTTATTTAGAGATTAAGTATGGTTTGAGGAGATGCATATGGGTGCCAAGATGACAAGGAATAGATTGTGATGGTTAATTTCAAGTGTCAATTTGGCTAGGTTATGGTGTCCAGTTGTTTGGTCCAGCTCTATTTACTGAAATAAAACAAGATTTTGGATTTCTATTTTTTTCTGCCTTATAAGACTCAGACACACCACCATTGTCACACATATTGAGTGTCTTTTGCACCATTCTATTATTCTACACACTGTTTCATGTGACAATGACAATGATGGCAATAAGATATTCTATTTTTGTCTCCTATACTACCACTCAGAAGGAGCTGGACTCATAAAATGATAGGATAGCATAAGGAACATATGACAGTACCTGATAATCAACTAAAACTTTGGGTTGTTGGCTAGTAGGGTACAATATATACTTTGAATTATCGATCCAGAGACAGAATAGACAAGTTTGAAAAACAAGATTTCAAAGTGTCTGTGAAATTCTTTAAAAACTGTTTAATTACCCATCCACAAAGTTTTTGATTCCCCAACTTGACTCTCAGTCTCTGTTTGAATGGCATATCACCAAAAGTAATAATGCTTCTTCAGGGAACTCAGTAAAGACCCCACCTAATTGCAAGGTAACCAAATAGGGAGCAGAATGCTTCTAAGCAAATATACTATTGGTTATTCATTTATCTTTTTCATTTGTTAGCATGAGAGATTCAAGGAACAATGTGATTTCTGCTACATTTTAGGGAAAGAGAGGAGTATTGATATTAGGAAAGATTCTCCTGTACAACTAGGTAGTATATAACTATCACATTTAGTGCAAAAGATAAATCAAAGATTCTGTCCCTTATCGAAGCAAAAGCAACATGGAGTCTCGCCATTTGAAAAAAATAAAGATTTGGATTAGCTAGCCAAGCAAAGAATCTTGATCAGGGAAATAGGAAATTGGTAGGGAAGAAAGACATTCACAGATAAAAGTTATCACCATGTTTAAAATACATAAAAGTAAATACTAAGTGTATATGTTATGCACACTCATAGGTGGTTCATATTCGTGTGCGTGTGCATTTTTTTTTTCTTTTTCTCTATTCAGTTCTAAACAGTAAAGAGAAATCTGGCTCAACACTATGTTTTATTTTGGCATGCACAGGATTTTTTTAAAAAATGAGCCAATATTTAAAAATCGTGTTATTGCACAATAAAATGTAGATTTCTGTCTTCACTTAGAAAATCAACATTCTGGGAACACTGAACCCACAGTACTCCACAGATAAAATTGGACAGAGTTAAGTAAAAACAGTTCTCTTTAGACAGGCCATGCATATTCCAAGTTACAAAAATTACCACTTCTCCTACTTAATTCTTGACCGTGGTGTATGTGCATATGTACTACAGACTGAACTTAATTTTTTGTCTGTAGGTTTCAAATTACTTAGGAAAGGTTATAATAGAATTATAAGAGAAGTTGCCATGATTTGGGAGTTTTGAATTTGGTGGCAGTAAATAGACATGACTTAGTATTCTTAAAATTGGGAAAGAAATGACTGAATTCTTGTGCAATTGTCACATTTGAAATTGTATGAATGGAAGGATGGGAGCAACTGTGCAGATTAATGTTGTTTAGTCAACACTGAGTCAATTCTTTTTTGGTTAAAATGTATCATTTTTTACTTGATGAGTCATTCCTCCCCTCATTGTATATTGAGTTCTTGTCTGTTGAAATACCGTGAATCCTCTTTTCCTTTTCTAGGTCAACGAAACTCCAACTCTTTGTAATTTGAGAATATGAATCAAAATAATAACTAGCAGCAAATGGTAGAAACTGATTTGTCCCAGTGGTAGTGATCTACAGATATGGGAATTTTGTTTTTTCTACATGAATTCCTATTACTGCACTGTGTTACATTTCTGAGTCATGGTTTTTCAGCATTTTTTCTTATTCAATAAACTGTCAGCTACTCTGCCATGTAATCCTGACAAGATTTCTTTTCTCTAAATTAGGGGGACTCAATTTAAGATGCTTATAAGTAAATACCTACATAATAATGGTCTCTCAAACATAATCCTAGTTATATTTTATTTATTCTCTTAGAAATGCAAAAGAATGACTGGATAATATTACTTCTCTACTTAAGGGTTATTCCATAAAATTGGTTCTGCAGTTACAGTTTTTCAAGTTATGTTTATATCTTTTCTTATTTTGCATTAAATTTGCATATGTCCTATGTATTTTTAAAAATAATTTCACTTATCCTTAAGTGAAGTAATATCACTTTCATTCCAGCATTTGCCTCTCACCCTGCAATATTATCATTAATTTTATTTCCCTCTCCTAGTTAGCTGGACATTGATTGAAACCTACAACCTTAAACTTAAACTAGAGGGATAATTATAGAGTAATTCAGGAGCTTGAAGTTTTTTGGGGAGAAAGCTAAAAACTCCACTGTAAAGACTGGATTAATAATTTTTCATAATTGTTTTTCACTTCACTTTGCATTTTATTCCAACCCCCTTCCCTAAAGTGTGGCTAGGCAATGTATTAGTGGAGACTCTACCAACCAGAAAGAGCTGCTGCAAGTTTATTTTCCTAAATGTTTGCCCTTCCTTGGGGCGACAGTCATGGCAAGGAGAACTCAACTTAAAGGACAGCCTCACCACTCCTTTGCTTTTTGTATAATAAATCTTCAGGTGTTTTTTCGTTTGTTTCTTTCTTGGTTTTTTTTTTTCCCCATTATTGTGTTTTAGATTCTGGTGGTAGTTGTAATAAATAACTACAAATGAGTAACTTAAAATAAAAATTTATTCTTTCAGAGTTTTGGAGGCCAGAAGTCAAAAATCAAAATGTCATTAGGGCTGAACTCCTGGAGTCCCTAGGAGAGAAAATGAAATTGTTCTTTGCCTCTCCTCCGTTTGGTGACTGTAGGCATACCTTGACCTGCAGCCTCATCACTACAATCCCTGCTGCTGTGGACACATTGTCTTCTCCACCACTGTTTCAAAACGTCTGCCTTTCTCTTATAAGGACACATGTCAGTGGAATTACAAGCCACTCTTCTAATGCAAGATAATCCCCTCATCTCAAGATACTTTACTTGATTACATTTTCAAACACTCTCTTTTTCCAAATAAGCTAACAGTCACAGGTTCCAGGAATTGGCCTTATGTTTTGGGGGACCACCATCCGAATGAATACAATTGGCTTGCTGTGGTGAAAATGCCTCAGAGTTTCATACACAGTTGGAGCTTCAACACCAGAATTTATATTTATTGCAGTGTGAGTCTACAATAAAACCACAGAGAAAATTTGGGGGAAAATAATACATATGAAACTACCCCACAATCTTTCTTTTTCCTTGCTGCCAGCCTCCAAATGTTATTATTTCTCAGGAAATAGAAAACCATAAAAAGCGGTGTGTTTGTCTTGCCTGGTCTATACCCACGACCACATTATTTCCCCTTATACTTGCGAATACTAATGAAGGTTGCCATAACTTCCTGTTTTATTTTCTTCAGACCACTTACCCCTATTTACCTCATTTACCATTGTATTCACTGCAACTTAGAACAGTGCTTGGCATATGGTAGGGGTCAATAAAATTTGCTCAATAAAGATCAGTTGGTTTTCTGTATTTTGGGCAGAGATTCTTCTAATTTAGCTGCATCTGAGAAGAACTTTTCTCTAGCTCAAATGATAAGCTATTTCTTTTCTCTTATTCCCTTATTTCTCTTTTTCTCTTCCTTTCTTTAAATTTCTTTCTTTCCTGCCATCCTTTTTATATTTTTCATATTTCAATTTTTTTCTAACGTGAACGGAATGTAAGTCCTGTATATCTAATGTGACTATTAAGCTTTTACTCACTTACATATTCTCCTAATCAGTATCCTTTCTAATTAATCAGTGCCTAAGATACAATTGTTACATGATTTTGACCTTCCTCCTTTGTCATTTCAACCCCTTTGCTACACATTCATTACATGGAGGTTGTACAGGCAACTAAAACTTAGAGGTGTTTAATATATATTTGTGTAATCAAAAATAGAATCCAATTAATATATGTTTGTGTAAGTGAAAGAAGAATTCAATGATAGGCAAATATTACGGGAATGTTTGTTAAACTTCTTATGTTTCATCTTCTTATCTTACAATGACAGTTAATAATAGTACTTATATATTAACTTTGGATATATTAGACTTCATTTCTAGAAACTGACCAAGAATGAATTAGCAGAACAGGTGGGTTATTTTGTTAGGTAAAAACCATTTCTGGAGTGGACACTTTGAAGGCTGATGCAGCTGGAACATCATAAACACAAAATCTGCTTTCTTGCTCTTACATCCAAAAACAACCCACTGAACGGACTGGGGGAGAGTGTAAACTACAATGTAAACTATAATCCATGCGGTGCAGCAGTGCTCCAAAATGTATTCACCAAATGCAACGAATGTGCCACAATGATGAAAGAGGTTGATGACGTGGGAGGAGTAGGAGGTTGGGGTGTAGGGTATATGGGAACCTCATATATATATATATATATTTAAGGATTTATTTTTTTTATTTCTTTCCCCTTCCCCTCTCCCCGCCCCCCCCCCCCCCAGTTGTCTGCTCTCTGTGTCCATGCGCTGTGTGTTCTTCTGTGACTGCTTCTATCCTCATCAGTGGCACAGGGAATTTGTTTAGCTTTTCATTGTGTCATCTTGTGGCAGCTCTCCGTGTGTGCAGTGCCATTCTTGGGCAGGCTGCACTTTCTTTTGTGCTGGGCAGCTCACCTTACAGGACGCACTCCTTGTGTGTGGGGCTCCCCTGCGGGGGGGGGGGGCACCCCTGCATGGCACAGCACTCCTTGCATGTGTGCATCAGCACTGCGCATGGGCCAGCTCCACACGGGTCAAGGAGGACCCAGGGTTTGAACCGTGGACCTCCCATGTGGTAGTTGGATGCCCTATCCATTGGGCCAAGTCTGCTTCCCTCTTATATTTTTTAGTGTAACATTTTTTTGTGTGTGATCTATGTATCTTTAAAAAAAACAATTAAATTTTTTAAAAAAATTGTTCTTTGAGTTCATAAAACAACAACACACTATTATTCAACTCAAGTTTATACAAGATTGATTTTAAAACTTACTTCACCATAGTATAATACTATAGAAAATGAATAATTTGAAAATGACAGTTATTCTTGCAGCCTTATTTTCTTTGCAGTTCTGTAATATGTAAGCTCCATGTGGGGAGAGATCAGCTCGTTCACTACTTTATTCCAAATCTTTAGAATGATGCATGGCACATGGTAGGCATTGAATATATTTATTGAATAAATGCAGAGTGAATTTTCCTTTTTCTTATATGATGAACATTTGTAAAATGTTCTTAGAAATCCCAGGGTATTCTGTGTCCAGTTAGTATACTTTACAGTGATGTATTAGGACAAGGATTTTAACAAGGGGTCCATGAATTTGAATAAAAATTCAAAAATCATTATTCTTGTGGGGACATGTTGGTTTGAGTGTGATATATTTATTAAATAATACACAGTATAGTATGGACTTAGTAAGGGGACCATGGTTTTCAACTGACAGGCAGAGGGATCCTTGGAACAGTAAAGGTTAAGAACCCCTGTATTAAAGTTAAATTTTAGAAACTTATGTATTCCTCTGTGTTATTCCGTGTCCCTCGAGCATCTTTTTATCATCAGTTATATTTACATTGCAATTAACTTAAGATGGCATATCTTATTGAAAAAAACACAACTTAGCTTCCTCTTCTGTTTATTACTTTTTTCCTCACCATTAAATACTTGGTGACAAAACCTTTTATTAATGTTAGTCCAATACTGACTATAACAATTTTAGATTTAAATTGATTGTGTCCTGGTTTGTCATGCACGTAAATGAAGAAGAACCTGTTTGGCTCTAGTGTCTTTATATATCCCCAAAGAATGGAAGATTAGTTAATATTTTTCTCATTTAACCCAATCAAATTCTTTTGCTCTTTTAATTAGTTATTGAACTACAATGTACATATATCAACAAGTACAATAACAGACATCAATTGCCAATAGAAATAAGTTCATCAACTTTATTTTTATTCTTCAAATTTTCCTTGTCTATACTTATAGCTTTGCATGTTCATGTATATTTTTGAATTGGCTTCTAAATTCCATACTCAAAAGAATCTTCTTAGATTCTGATGGAAATTTCAATTACTGTGTAGATAAATTGGGGAATTTACACTTAATATTAAGTTTTCCAGTACATGCAAATAGTGTAATCTTCTATTCTTTCAAGTCTTTTTGATTCTTAATTACTGTTTGTCATTTGCAATATAGAGGGTTTTACATCATTTGTAATATTCTTTGGTATTATAAGTTGCTCTCTTTATGTGATTTTAGTATCCAATAATTTGTTAGAATATAAAATATTACTGATATTTTCATGTTAACATTATGTACAGTGATCTTAGTAAATTCTTATTTTACCCAACTGTAGAACCATTTGTATTTTCTATGTACTTACTTTGTTATCTGAAAGTATTGGTACATACTTTCTTAATCTTTAATTATTTTGCCTCTTTTCCCTTTCTCTTGCCTTATTAAACTTGCTTCAATGTCTTATACAATGTTGAACAGAAGTAAATATGCAATCTTTTTATGGAATTTATGTTTGTTGTATCTGTAATTGAAAGAATGTATTTAATACCCTTTATGGTTATGAATTTGTCAACTAATCATTTTAGTTTTAGTTTCTGCTGCATATATATTGAGACTATGCTATTAGGTAAAAAAATTAAGACTGTTATATCATTCTTTAGAATTGACCCCACTTTCATATGAAATACCCCTTTATACTTATCCTTCATGTGTTAACTTCTACTTGGCACAATAATTTGTGGAAGTTGGTATTCACTTGACATATATCTTTCCAAACGTTTGTTTTCAACATTTCTGCATCTTTATAGTTAAGAATTTTCTTTTATGCTTACTATGTATTCATTTTCTATTGTTGCCTAACAAATTATCGCAAACTTACCACCTTAAAACTATACATATTTTTTTTATCTCACAGTTTATATGGTTCATGAGTCTAGGCAGGCTTAGCTGATTTCTCTGTTCCGAGTCTCAGGACATTGCTATCAGGATTTTGTGAGGGCTGTCCCATTAACTGAAGGTTCTACAATGAAGAATCTGCTTCCAAAATTCTGGTTGTTGGCAGAATATTTCCTTTGGTTGTAGCCCCAGGTCACCAATGAACTGAGGAGTAGGTGTAACAACTCTGCTGAAATTCATTAGACTCACCCAGGACAACTAACAAGGAGATGACGATGGACAACACCCATCCCAAGGAACAGAGAGAGTCTGTAACCACAAGCAAGACATGTCCATCTATCTGACCCATGGGATCTAAGCCCCCTTTCAATTAGAAGCAGAGTGGGCATCACCATCCCCAAATCCTCAAGATTGGGGAATGAACAATGGACTATAGTCTATTCTACTATAGACTCATTGTTATTCTAGCAATGGAAGAACTCATCATTGATGTAAAGGCAGTGGCCACCAGAGGTTCTGAGAGATCAGAGAGTGAAGAAGAGATATAATATGGGGACATTTTGGAGACATTGGAGTTGTTCTGCATGGCATTGCAGTGATGGATACATGTCATTGTGTATTTAGACATAATTACAAAATTATGTGGGAAAGAGTGTTAACTATAATGTAAACTGTAGTCCATGGTTAGTAGCAATGCTTCAATATAGGTTTGTCAATTATAACAAATGTACTGCACTAATGCGGTATGTTGTTGATGTGGGAAAGTGTGTGTGTGTGGGGGAGTGGGTGAAGCATATAGGAATCCCTTATATTTTTATGTAACATTTATGTAATCTAAAGCTTCATTTAAAAAATTAATTAAAAATAGTAAGCCACCAGTCCTGACTATTGTGCCAGTGTGTGAAAGCAGTAATACAAACAATAATTTCAAAAATCTGAGTGACGATTTCTTGAGAATATGATTAAATTGTTTAAAACATATTTGATAGGACATGTTTATAATATTTAACAATGTACTTGACCTTATGCTACCTTTTAAGGCCATGCAGATTAGTGAGGCAAAATGATTACATTGTTATATAAATGTCCTTTGTCTTTGCAGACCAGCTTATTTCTAACCAACAGATTATGGCAATAATATAATGAGATAAGTATTACAATATAGGTAAGTAGAGAGTAATGTGAGGGAGTAAACAATTGTCCTGGAACTAGATAAATTTTAAGGAAAGATACATTTACTCTTTCTTTTGAATGATTACTGTTGGAAGCTGAGGCACAGTGGCCTCTCAAGGAGAGATGTGCTGTCTCCATAACTACCCTTGCAACCTAAGGAATGCGGTGATTGGGAGTTCCCAGCAAATGGGATGAAGCTGTTGAAGGCTGAAAGACAAGATGAGCTCATACCTTTTGTAATGAATAGAACACTTAGACTTTGTACCTTGAGATAAGATTTTTTTCTAAAATTCCTTAGACTATAGGTAATACAGATAGTTAATATGTGTTGCTGCTTAATGGCACGTAGGGGACAGTGGTCCTGTTTGTAGACACGTACACTGGGGTATATAAAGAGCCCCTTGGAATCAATAAAGTTGTCTGATGAGTTTGAGGCTTCAATGCTTTCAGATCCCCTGATCCCAATCTCTCTTTGTCTTTCATTCCCCATACCCTTCGGGCCTGGGACTCTGACAGATTACCGGAAATTTTGCAGATGAGCAAGAGTGAGACTAAGATAACGGTATGTTAGCCTGAAGGTCTATGGTATGATTTGGAAATAGTAAAAAAAGAATATGTGGCTAGTGCTTAATGGGACTGAAGCCAGATGACAAAGGAGGAAGTGAGAATGAAAATTTACTAGGTTGTAAATGGCCTTGTATATCATGCTATGATTAAAGTACAATTTCTTGGAATTACTAAACTATTTAATGGAAACATTCCTGGGGATTTTGTTATAAGTTAATATTATTTATCCACAGTCACAGTGAAGGATGAGTAATATATTTGACTCAGAATCATTGATTGAGTTTGCACATTTACTAAGGGGATTAAAGGATCATCTATCTCCTAGATACTTATGTTTAGATATCTTTAAGATAGGAACCAAAGAGACCAACTATTTGAGATTTTTAGAGTTCACCCTTAGCCTAAGGAAAAATCTCTGGACCTGAATACTGCTTCAGGAAACTATGGAAACTATACTTAAGTATGCACTATGTAAACAAAACATATGCATAAAGCACTAGCAAAAGAGATATCCAAAAATCAATTTATAAATATATAATGTGCATTAATAGATGATTCTCAGGAGTAATTCAGAATTTTTATTTTCCTAACATTTATTTTCCATTTTAGTATTGCTACAATTTAGAATTGCACATAAAGGCACAATTATTTTTATATTATAAAGTCTCTAAAGATCTCACTATGGCTCCAAGTGAAGAATCTTGGATTCTCAGAGGAATGTTTCCTTTAGTATTCTGTAAAGAAACCCTAAAATGCTTCGTTCCATAGCTATTTCTTGACAAATTATTGAAAAAACTTGTTTGTTCAGAGAACTCAAGCACGCGCCACCAGAGGCCAATCCCTAAAGAGAGCACCAAGAAATAAACCATGTAGGACTCTTCTTCCCGATGCCCTTCAGCATGCTATGGAGTAACCCTCAGGGGTACTTGCACTGGCCTGTAGAGAGGTGTTTACTTTACACAGTCAGAAATAGATAAGCCAGATACCGGAAGCTGAACCAAATCAAGATTTAGTGTAGAGGAACAAAACCAGAAATTCCAGATGCTTCAAAGCAGAGATAAGTCTGTAGCCAGATCCACAAGATAAAGCCAGAATCAGACACTGGGAAATTGTGAGGTACTCTACAAAGCTGTGATTCATTCTATCCCCGTAATATTATAGGTGCATTTTATTGTGGATGAATATCTTATTCTAATATGCTGGCTAATAAAATTGATGGTAATAAAGCTTTTAGGAAATGCAGGCTTTGCTTTATAGTCTTTAGATCTCATTAATTTTAGACAGTGGGAGAACTATCAAATTTTAACTAAAAGATTATCATAGACTTATTCTTGAAAAATAGAATTGTGTAATGCTATTATATTGACTAAAGATCAAAATGTTATGAATAAGCAAAATTAATTCATCCTTTAACATATGAATTTAATTTATCATTCTATGTTACTTTCTATTTGGGGTTAATATTCTGCTGAACACGTTTATGTGAATGTCATGCTGAGGAAATATAATGGTAATTTTTATCATTGGATTATTCACTTGCCCATTTATTATTTTCATTTCCTTAGTAGATTGATTTCCAATTCTTCAAATTGTTATAATTTTTAAAAACATAACTATTCTTCATCACATTCATTGATTACTTAAATTTAGCTGCAGCTTCTAAAATAACAGAGATATTGTCTATATGAATCAAACCTCTCTGGAAAAATTACCTGCTCACCTTTACCCTTCATTTAGTTTGCTGCATAAAAAAACAATTAATAGTCATCCATGTTTATTATGACAAGATACAACAAACCAATTCATGGGTAACATGAAAACAATGAATTTGGTTCATTATCAGCCCTTTCCCTTCTTCCTGTGGTGCCAAGAAATCACTTTGCATTCAGGTAATTGAAGAAAAGAAACAGGATGTTCATGCAAAGGGGCCCAGAAGAGACCATTTTGCCCACAATGACTGAGAATCTATTCTTCCCTTGGTTCTTCAGGACTTCCTGGCTTATGTTTTTCTGAATTACAATCAAGGAAGAAAGAGCCAGGAGGACTTTGAAGAGGATGGCATGGACTCAGGTGAAAAGAGATTCAGCATTTAATATTTTTTATAAGAAAAGTTGTGGGTCTGCAGACCAATCCGTGCATAAAATGTAGGATTCCCATACACCACCTCACCACCAACACCTTTCATATGTGTTAACTATTTGTTACAATTGATGATAGCATTTTTTTGTAATTGACCTAACTGTTTTTTTAATAGCAGTTACCTCGTACAATTGATGTAGTCTATGGACAATGGTTAATAGTACTATTTTAATACTTTTTCAGCATTCGTTCTTGAGCTCCTAATATGTGCCAAGCTCTCTAACTGATTAAGCAAGAAATGTGCTGTCACAGATTTGTGAGGGGTGCAGTGTTCTTTCTCCCATTGGAATTAAAGTTAAATGAAACGACAGAGCAGGTCTTTCATTATCTTATTAATTGATTAATTTATTCAATGGATAATTACTGAGCACTTAATGGATGAAACCAGCCCAAGCATGTCTTTAAAATATTTATTTTCTGTCCTTGGTTTATAATAACTTCTGCAATCCTGTCGAGATGATCTGTAGCTCTGTTCTAAGTCCTCTGCAAATCAAGGCCAGGAGGGATTTATTCACAAACACACTCATGAATGTACATATAATAATAATCCAGGCTGTGGATGTTGTCAGGCCTCTACTCACATCCCCTCACAATCCTTTACTATTTTTGTGCTTTGACTATAACAGATAGTACCCTCGTCTCTGTTTTTGGAGGCCATGGTCAGAGAGTACTCATTTTTCAATGCAGAATGTTCTTTTCCTGTTTGTAGACTAGCCACTAGTGAACTTTAACTTGTGTCGCCTCTACCTTGTAAGACTTTGATGAAAGTCTCTGAAAGTAGCCACAGAAATTATTGTTCTAAAATTTTCCTACCATTTCTCTTTATATTAACACATTTTGTAGGTTATATATTTTTATATATTTTAAAATAATTTCTAAAAATAGTATATATCTTTGTGCCAAGTTATAAGATATGGCCATTTAAACATATATTGTAAAGTACATAAATTTCAAGCATCCTCACTGCCCTACCTCCTCCGCTAGTTACAATAACATTTCAGGGTCTGTTTAACTGTATCCATTAAAATGGAGGATTAATTATAATAGTCCAGACATAGGTAAATACAGGGTTAGTTCCCTTGAGCACCAAACTTGTTCTTTCCAACTTTAATCTGCTACACAGAAACTCCTTTATTGTTGCCGTATGGATCTTATATTCAGCAAATTAAAAGGAAGAGTAATAAGAAAGATGAGCAAAGGACAACTAAATCAAAGCATGCTTGATAAAGAGTGATTTTGTGATCTGTGACTCTCAGTTAAAAGTGCTTGTAGTTGTAAAGGAGGCTTTTTTGTTTGTTCGTTTCTTTATTTCAAGTAGCTGAATCTTGTAATTTATTGCTTAATGGGTTTAATAAAATCCCTTTCTTTAACACTATCTTAACAAATTATTAGGGCTGAAATAAGATGGTCTTTGAGAAGACTTTAGCAAAAACTTCTGACTGGTAAAACTATAATAGAGTATTATAGAAAACAGGGGTTATGTTTGCATTTTTTAAAAAAATGTTTGAAAATTTAATTTCATGTAAAGGATATTTATTATCCCATGGACTACACCATGGGGTCCACCTGTGCTGGAGGTTGCCTAGAAAGCTGGATAAAATAACAGTCCCACACCAAGGTGAAAAATTTTAAAATTCCTAAACTTTATGTTTCCATTACTCTACTGAGATTTTATTCTTACTGTTTATACTACCCTCTCTGTAACTCTGAGATAGTGCTCTCAGCAAATATTCTCTGCTACTGTAGTAGAGAATTAACAACTATAGCAATTTGAGATTATTTATGAATTCCAAAAGAGAGACTATACTTGCAAACTGCTCTGTTCTTCTGGTTGTAATAACCCTTTGATAGTATTACATTCACCTGAGACATTTGGTTAAATTTTGTTAAGATTAGGGCTTTGATTCAACCACATTATTAGGGTGCGGCTGAGTTTTGAGTCCCAGGCCCCTTGGTGGGCTAATAAAACAGACCCATACACAGAAATAGACACACAGAGAAGATATACTGAGGGCCCCAGGAAGAGAGATGAGCTTGATATATTTTAGCTTATCTTGTGAAAAGAACAGAGCAGCTGAACTGGAAGGAAATGAGCCCTAGACAGAGAGATGAGCCCTATCCCAGCCTACAGCTGAGAATGGAAGAAGCTGGCACCATGGAGTCTTAAGAGGAAAGAGGGAGGCTAAACCCTCAAAGACAGCATCTGCCATCTTGCATCAACATGTGGCAATGAACTTTGGGTAAACAAATACCTCTTTATGGTATTTGAGTTGGACTCTTTAGGGCCTTGTAACTGTTAAGTTTCTAATCCAAATAAATACCCTACCCCTTTTGACTGACTAATACAGAATTTGGTATCAGGAGAGTGGGGTGGTGCTTTTTTAATTAGCAAATGCTAGAATGGTTTTATAAGTGTGTTAGAGGTATTTTTTTTGTAAGAATTGTGAGATGCTTGTTAGAAAAGTCCTAGATTGCTTTGAAGAGACTGTTAATAGGAATATGGATGCTAAAGAGAGTTTTCATTAAACCTTAGAAGTAAATGATGAAATATTATTAGAAACTGGAAGAAAGGTGATCCATGTTTAAAGTTGCAGAGAGCTTAGCAAGATTAACTCCTGATGTTTTAAGGCAGGCAGAAAATGCAATATATATAAAAAAAAATAGGCATCATGTTAACCATGTTTTAATACAAAGAGAGAGATAACTTTTGTTTCCTTTTATATCACTGAAATGCCCCATGAAAATCATTTAATCATCTCTTACTGATTATTGAATACAACATATTAGCTTAGAATATGAATTATTTCTTATTATTTTGTAACATCAATTGTGATAACAGCTGTGAAATGATTGTATAAAATTATAAATAGCCTGACTTCTCGCAAAATTTGGATGTAGTGAAACATTCTTTATTCTAACTTAACCAGAAGTTAGAGGAGAGATGAAAGAAAAGCCCTGCTAAATATGCTAGGCCCTGAGTGAAGTATTTGATATTCATTAGTCACATTTGATCCTCAGATAAATCTGATTATTAAATGCAAGTATTGCTTTTTAGCTATAGTATACTAATTAATATGATTGTCAAAACCACCAGTAAGACAGTTTTGTAGCCTCAATAAAAGTAATAATTGCTACCATTTATTGAACTCTCATTTTGTGCCAGACAGTCTGCTTAGCATTTTACTTACATCATGTATTTAAACCTCAAAACAACCCAATGTTCTCATAAAAAAGGAAAAAGGGCTCAGAGAAGATGTGTAATTCTAGCTAATAGAAAGCTAAGATTCATAGGTAGATTTATTTGACTGCAAAGACTGCTGTTAGCCTCTAAATACCATTGCCTATCCCCAAATTGCCAAAATCATTTGTAGTTAAGCATAGGGTTAAGCTTATGTGTTTGCTCCAATCATTGCAGGAACATAGTTATTTCTTTGTTAAAACAGGTATGGTAGGTTGCTGCATGTATGTGTGTATGTGCGTGTAGAAGAGTTAACTTTTACAGTGTGTGAAAACATTTACCTCTTTTGCCTTTGCATTATGGATTGAATGAGGAAGATCAGGAGTCAGTATATCCCAACCATTATAAATTGTCATTACTTGGAATTTTTGTGAAAGATTGAGTACACTATGAGTTCTTCTTTATACCTAAATAGCTATCTCTATCTGTTTAAATATGGGACTCAAGATATATTGATATCTTTTGCCATTTTGGATTTTATAAGAAACTTCTCAGTAGAAGAGATGTGTATGAGTACATATATAGGAGTGTGTGTGTAGATATATAGGTATATAAATATACACATATGCATGGGAACCAAGCTCATAGCTAATGTAGGGAAAATAATAATTGCTAGTGAAACGTGAAAAAGAGAATATATATAATATAGTTACTTTCAGAAAAAGTCTTAACTCATACCCACAGAGTCTTATATAAGGAACAGATTTAAATTTTATTAAAAATCTACTTTGAGGTCTTAATATTGGAGCATTTCACATATTATCTATTTAGCTCATTTATAATGCACATAAGTTTGTGAGTTCTACACTTAGAGCTTGTGCCCTTTTCAAGTTTTTTTGCCCTTCTGTGACTGTTTCTCTACCTTTCTATGAAAGCTTCTGTTAGTATTTCCCTATCTATCTATAATAATTGTACTGTGTGGCAGTTTGAGATTATGTTTGTAAACTGGATTCTTCCTTTTGGTGTGATACCGTTTGAGTGCAGTGGATTCAGCAGACATGTCTTGATTAAAAGCAGTAAGGCGTGACTCAGGGTTGAGTTCCCACTCCCTTGGTGTGCTGATATAAATGGACACTCTCTGAAAAAGAACAGAAGAGAGCGAGCTCCACAGCCAAGGCTGAAGAGAGAACTTTGATCCCGTGGCTCTGAGAAGAGAGATGAGCAATTTGCCTGATAGTCTGCAGCACTGAAAAAGTCCAGAAAGAAACTAGCCCTATGCCAGCCTGTAGCTGAGAGAGAGGAAGACAGAACTCTCCCAGAGATTGACAACCATCTTGCTTCAATACTGGCAACTGACTTTTATTGAGAAAGCAACCTTAAGTTAGACTCTTAGGGACTTGTAACTGTAAACTTTTACCCCAAATAAATGCCCTTTATAAAAGCCAACAGATTTCTGGTACTTTGGCTGACTAGTATAACTGTTTTCAGAAGTTCGTCATGAGAATTCGATAAATCAATCATAGTAAAATGTGCTTAGGACTGTGCTTAGCTCATAATTAGTGCAAAATTAATGGTAGTTAAATTCTTTGTGGTTACAGATTTAGCATAGATTCTGTGACAGGACAAGTCAATAAGTATTTCCTAGATGAGTGATCATGGGAACTATGGACATATGACTTTTTATTGCTGTCTCTTCCTTTCAAGCTGCTTTCATTTCAGTTCCAAGATTGGGGCAAAGGAATCTAAATCTCCACAATCCCTCTTTTTCAAAATATGAGCTAAAAGAAGTACTCAATCTGTGTAAATATAAACTGCTTAAGAAAACTGCAAGAAATACAAGCATTATTTGTAATTTTCTAATATAAATAATTATCCAATTATGAAACTTTTGGTTTCATATATTCAGAAATTGTCTTTTCTGTAGATGATATATGTGATTTATTAGTTTATTTAAATATATTCTTTATTGGATTAAATGCATTGTATTGGCTCAGAAAAGGAACTAAATGAAAGTAATCAGAATAAATGGTCCTATCCTCTGTTGTTGTCCTATTGGAAATGAGTGGGGAGAGAGAGAAAGATCATTCTCTCACAACTGGTTCTACTCTGCTGTGGTGGTGCATATGTGACAGAAACAAAAATGCAGAAACACCCACTTCTTCCATTAACTCTTGAGGGAAAAACAGACTTTCCTCTTAAAGGAGCAGCTATTTCAACTCTTTGAAATGTTGTCTATAAATTGTACCCTATTCACCCACTTACTTAAAATAAAAAGATGTTAATGTAAAAGAAACTTACGTAAGAGAGACATGAGGTCAGAATTTAGTATGGCATTTTTCCAGGTGTTTTCTTATGGTTTCCAGTGGTCAAAAGCAAATTTCACCTTTGGTATAATCTTGAATGTCAGGGAAAATTAAATCAATTATAGGTCAAGTGAAAATCTGCTTCTGTCCTTAATGGATACCATATTATTTCTTAGGAGGAAGAGTACAATTAAACAGGCAGTTGTTATAATTTTTCCCTTGGGTTTTCTTTAACAAAGATGTACATGACTAAACATTGACCCTTGCATTTGGATTTTTCAAAGGAAGGAAAATACTTTACTGAATAGATTCATTACAGTTTAACATTAACCCTATTTTCATCTCACTAGAAACCAGTATAATTTGCATAGATAAATATCATTCTCATAAAAAACCTTGCAAGCTGACCACTTACATTGCAAATTCATTTACTTCATTTCCAATAAGCTATCATACAAACATGCTATTCTTGTGTTAAGTGATCCGTCACAAACAAAAGTTGACATGTATCACATTGTTTTTCATTTTACAACCAATATAGTTGAGGTACGAATCAACATTTAACATATTGACATTGTTGACATTAATACATCATGGACCGGACTTCCAGGAAGATGGTGGATTAGAGAGGAAGAGGACTCACTTCTCTACCAGAAAAATAGCTATAAGACAGGCATAAACTATGTGGAAAACCGTTCTAAGGCTTAGGAAACCAGAGGAAGCCTAGACACCATCCAGAAGAGAGAGGAGTGAAGGAATGAAGTCTCAGCTGATTGTAAAAATCCCATGAGAAAAGCTACAGTAGCAGCTGCTGGTGGTCAGCAGAGCAAACATCAATGGGCAATGGGCAGTGGCTACACACTGAGGGCATTGAAGGAATCCTATTCCTCAAGAAAGGGGAGAGAAAGAGACGCAGCCTACAGCAGCAGATTTAGATTTTGGACAGTGACCTTGGTCTGCTGCATCCCAGGGTTCACACAGAGGCTTTACATGCCAGCAGAGATATTGCTTCTGCACTTTCTGCTCAGGCAGGGTTATAGTGAATGCATTCCCCCCTAGTAACTAGGGTCTAACCTGAGATGTCTGCTGAAAACTGTTGTGTACTGACAGACCAGGAAAGTGCACACCAAAAAGAGAAAAACAATAATAAAAAAAGAGGCAATCTTTACTGACTCCCTCAACAAGGCCCTTCAAAACAGGCCTGCACCCCTTTGCATAGGGCCTTAGTCCTGGTTTGAGCAGTTAAACAGGGGCAATATTAAAGATCTAGAACAAATTGAACCAAGAATCAAACATCAGTGGTTGCATACAGCTACTTAACAGTAAAGCCCTAGGCAAGAGAGATACTAACCATCAGAGTAAATGCAGCACCATAATCAGAAGCCTAGAATTAGCAAAAAATTGCAAGTCATATGAAGTCAAAATAAGATATGGCTCAGGCAAAGGAATAAATCAAAGCTCCAAACAAGACATAGGACTTAAAACAAATAATTAAACTCCTAAATTAAATCATAGATTTGAAGGACAATATGGCTAAAGAAATAGACATTAAAAATACACTGGGTGGGCACAAAGAAAAATTTGAAAACTGAATAGAAAAATAGCAGAGGTTATGGGAATGAAAGATGCAGTAATTGAGATGAAAAATACAATAGAGGCATACAACAGATTATTTGAAATTAGAGAAGAAAGATGATGTAGAGGACAGAAAAGCGGAAATGGAAATGGTAGAAGAACAGAGAGAGAAAAGAATGGGAAAAAATTGAGGTGGGGCTCAGGGAGTTGGAGGATAGCACAGAGCACACCAACATACATGTTATGAGATTCCAGAAGGAGAAGAGAAGGGAAAGGAGACAGAAAAAGTATTTCAGGAAACAATGGCTGAAAATTTCCCAACTTTTATGAAAGATGTGAATGTAGGTGTCTGGGAAGCACAGCATACTCTGATCAGAATAAATACCAATAGTCCTACTCCATGACTCATAATATTCAGAAAGCTAAGTGTCAAGGATAAAGAGAAAATTCAAAAAGCAACAAGGGAGAAGCAAAATATAATATATGAGGAGCATTCAATAACTGTCTCAGATCTTAATGGAATGAAGCTGGAAATGAATAATAGGTGGGAAAGGGAGAAATTCAGAATTGTATGGAGGTTAAACAACACACTTCTAAACATTCAGTGGGTCAAAGAAGAAATTAGTAAATATCTGGAGATGAATGAAAAGGAGAACACTATTTATCAAAACTTATGGGATAGAGTGAAGACAGTGGAGAGAGGGGAATTTACAGCCCTAAATGCCTACTTTGAAAATGGAAAAAGAAATAAAATTTAAAAAAAATGCTTAACAACTGGAAAAACTAGAAAAAGAACAAAGCAAGCAGAAATAAAGGAATAACAGAGATTAGAGTATAAATAAATGAAATTAAAAATAAAAATAGAGAAAATCAACAAAACCTAAAGCTGGTTCTTTGAGAAGGTCAATAAAATTGACATAACCTTAGCTTATAAAAATAGAGAGAAGATGCAAATAAACAAAATGAAGAATGGAAAGAGGACATTATTACTGATCCCACAGAAATAAAAAGTATCATAAGAGGATATGATGAAAAACTGTATGCCAACAAATTAGGGCAATCTAAATGAAATGGACAAATTGCTAGACATGCACAAACAGCCTACATTGACTCCACAAGAAATAGAGAAACACAGCAATCCAATCACAAGTTAAGACCTTGAATTAGTAATCAAAAATCTTTCAAGAAAAGAAAATTCCAGTACCATATGGCTTCACAGACAAATTCTATCAAGCATGTTAAGAGGAATGAACGCCAAAATTAAAAAAAAAAATTTCAAAACATTGAAAAAGAGGGAAATTACCCAACACATTTTATGACATCAACATCACCTTAATACCAAAGCCAGATAAAACCACTACAAGAAAAGAAAGTTACAGACCAATCTCTTTAATGAGCATATATGGAAAAGTTTTCAACAAAATACTTGTAAATCAAATCCAACAGCATATTAAAAGAATTATACACCACAATCAGGTGGGTTTTATTCCTGGTATACAACAGTAGCTCAACATAAGAATATCAATTAATGCAATATACCACATTAAAAAATCAAAGGACAAAAACCACATACTCATCCCTATTGATGCAGAAAAGTAATTTGATAAATCCTTCAGTCTTTCTTGATAAAAACACTTCAAGTAGAGCAGATGTGACTCAAGCAGTTGAGCGCCTACTTCCCACATGGGAGGCCCTGGGTTTGGATTCCAATGCCTCCTAAAAACAAAAAACAAACAACACACAAACAAATGAAAAGAACAATTCAGGGGAGCAGATTTGGCTTAGTGGTTAAGTGCCCTCTTCCCCCATATGAGGTCTTGGGTTCAAACTCTGATCCTAGTACCTCAAAAAAGAAAAAAGTAAAAAGAAAAATACTTCAAAAGATAGGAGTAGAAATAAAATCCCTCGACATGATAAAGGGCATATATGAAAATCCCACAGCATACATCATACTCAATGGAAAGAGACTGAAAGTTTTCCCTCTAAGATTGGAAATAAGACAAGAATGCTTACTGTCACAATTGTTATTCAACATTGTGCTAGAAGGTCTACCTAGAGCAATTAGGCAAGAAAAAGAAATAACAGTCATCCAAATTGGAAAAGAGGAAGTATAATAAAAGTATCCCTCTTTGCAGATGCCATGGTCCTATATTTAGAAAATTCTAAAATACCTATGACAAAGCTATTAGAGCTAATGAGAGTTCAGTAAAGTGACAGGATACAAGATCAACATGGGAAAATCAGTAGTATTTCTATACAACAGTAATGAGCAATGTGAGGAGGAAATCAAGAAAATATTTCATTTGCAATAACAACAAAGAGACTCAAATATGTAAGAACTAATTTAACCAGGAATATAAAGGACTTGTATTCAGAAAACTACCAAACAGTGCTAAAAGAAATCAAAGTAGATCTAAACCAATGAAAGAAGAGTCCATGTTCATGACTAAAAGACTAAATTTTTTGAAGATATCAATTCTACTCAAACTGATTTATATATTCAACAAAATCTCAATCAAAATTCCAACAGCCTATTTTACAGAAATAGAAATGTTAACCAAATTTGTTTGGAAAGGAAAGGGGTCTTGAATAGCCAAAAACATTCTAAAAAAGAAGAGCAAAGTTGGAGCACTCATACCTCCTGACCTTGAAGATTGTTATAAAACAACAGTGGTCAAACAGCATGGTATTGGCATAAAGATAGACACATTGATCCATGGAATTGAATTGAGAGTTCAGAAATAGACCCAGCCTTTATGGTCAACTGATTTTTGGTAAGCCTACCAAGCTCACTTTTCTGGAACAGAACAGTCTCTTCAACAAATGGTGCTGGGAGAACTGGTTAACAATAACCAAAAGAATGAGAGAGGGCCCCTATCTCATTCCCTATATAAGAAAAAATTCAAAAGTTATCAAAGACCTAAATAATAAAAACCAGAAGCATAAAACTCCTAGAAGGTAAAGTAGGGAAACATCTTCAAGATCTTGTAGCTGATGGGGGAATCTCTTAATCCTTATACCCAGAATGTGAGCAACAGAAGAAAAAGTGGATAAATGGGACTGCCTTAAAATTAAACACTTCCACATCTCAAAGGGATTTGTGAGGAGGGTAAAAAGGCAGCCTACTCAAAGGGAGAAATTAATTGGAAAACACATATCAGACATGTGGGCAGCTGCGGGCCTCCGGGAGGGTCGACGCGGATGGCCGGGCGAGCTCTCCAGACGGGGGCTGCCCCATGGTCAAAGGAGAGGAGGGGGTTTGGCACGAAGCCGTTGGGCCCTCGCTCTCTCCGCTCAGGCACGGGGGACGTGCGGTGCAAGCAAAAACACCACGGAGATGAGGTCTGGGCACAAGTCTGCTTTATTGTAGAAGGGGACATGGTTTTATAGGGTCTAGGGATACGTAAAGGGACTTGATTCGTGCCGGCGGGTGCTGTTGCTTGCGTAGATGGTTACTGGACAGTAGGTGGTTACTGGACAGTAGGCGGTTACTGGACAGTAGGCGGTTACTGGACAGTAGGCGGTTACTGGACAGTAAGCTGGCTAAGGGGTTAGGAGCAAGGGAGGGGAAGGGGAAAGTGTGGGCTGTCTAGATAACGGCTAGGCAGAAGACGGAGAAGGAGAGAAGGAGGGGTAGCGCCGGCTGCCAATACTGGGCGGGAAGGAGACGGGGACAATTGCTCCCTTTTGTTTAAAAGTATGTGCTTTGGGGGAGGTGAACTGGTGGTAGCAGGGGCAGTATGGGACAGGGTACTGGGGTAAGACGAGGGGAGGAGGGAGACCACGAGGACCGGCTGGTGGTGAGAAGCAGAGGGCCCTCCCAGCTGCTCTCAGCTGCAGAGGACACAGCGTCTGGCCAGGACGCATGTGCTTGCTGCTGGGGTCGGCGCACGCCGGCGCCTGGCGCGCGCCGAGCTCTGCCAGCAAAACCGGGTCGTGATGTTCCTGAACCCCTCGCCCGATTGGGGGAGAAGGAGGGAGATGAGTGAGGAAAGGGAGACAGGAGGTTACAGGCGTGTGGTTCGGTGTTTGCGGCAGGGGTGGGAGGAGCGCGGCGGGTGGCTTGGTGGTGGCTCTTTAGTGGCGAGGCGTTGATAATGAACCTGCACAAAGGAGCTGAATACTGTGTTGGCTTGGTCTTTGGCGAGGCGGACTATTTTTTTGACGGCCCAGGGTCCTACAGTGAGGGCTAAGATGATGATGATGAGTGGGCCTAAAAATGGAAGGAGGTATGGGAGGAGGGTATGGAGAACACTGGAAAAATAGTTCGCATTTTCTCGCTCTTTGCGGCGCTTATCCAATCCCTCCTGGACCTTTCTCAGGTTGTCTTCGACTAAGCCGGTGGAGTTGGCATATACGCAGCACTCCTCTCCAAGGGCGGCACAGAGACCCCCTTCCTTAAGGAGGAGGAGGTCGAGGCCGCGGCAGTTCTGGAGGACTACCTCAGAGAGAGAATTGAGAGAATTTTTTAGATGTTTTACAGCATTTTGAAGGTAGGTGATATCTTCGTCGACGGCCTGTCTGAGAGAGGAGAGGGCAGAGGACTGTGTGGCGAGGGCAGCGATCCCTGTGCCTGCCCCTGCAAGACCTAGAAGGGTAGCGACTGTCAGGACTGTGGTGACAGGCTCTCTCCTTTGTAAGTGGAGGGAGGTTTGTCTGCTCAGCACGCGGCGGAAAAATTAGTGGTCAGAATGGTAAATGACTCGAGGAGTGAGAAGGATGAGCAGGCAAGTCTCATGGGTATCGTTGAGGGTGGCGACATTGAGGCAGGGGGTTAGCCCGGTGGAGGTGCAAAGCCATTGGGAGGTGTTAAGGGGGATTAAGAACTTGGCGGAAGCGCTGGGAGAGGAGTAGCTAGAGCAAGCACTAAGGGAGGGGTGGGAACCTTGACGAGAATGAACACAGCGTCCTGTGGAGGAAACAGATTGAAGGGTTAGGGGGACGGAGGAAGTGTTCCAGTTGCACTCAGCTGGGGCTACTGAAGTGGATTCATCAAACGTGAAGTTAACGGCGACAGGCTCATAGATAGGAAGGGAGGGGGAGTGGCAGAGCCAACAGTTCTTGGTGAGGTTGGGTTGTGAAGTATTTAGAGATAAGTAGGATGCATAGATTATCGTGAGAAGGGGACTGGAATACTTGGTAGGGGGGGCCATAGCTGGGGAGTGATGGACGAGGGGGGGTGCCGCTGGAAGGGGGGGGAGGCGGAGGGATTGAGGACTTTATTGGGGCCAACGGCGAGGGGTGGGGATTCAGGCGTGGGCAGTAGTTTTCTGATGATGAGGAAGGCTTCCTCTTGCCAGCGCTGGAGGGTCCAATTGGAGCGTTGATGGGGCGAGTTGACAACGCCGGGGAGATGAAGGGAAGCATGACGATGAGAGCAATGGGAAGAACGGAACTACCCGCGTTGCGGCGAATCATCTGTGGAGACAAAAGAGAGAGAGAAAACTACAAAGGAAACAGCGATGGGAAGGAGACAAGTTAGGTAGGCAACTCGTTAGGAGGATCATTGGTGTCAGCATTAGTGGAAGCCTCGGCGGTGTGGGGCTTGATGAGACGTCCTGGGACCCAGATGGGCTGCGGCTCTGATTCAGGGAAAACGCAGGCGAATCCCCGTCCTTGGGCTAAGAGAGGGGCAGGTCCATGCCATTGGGTGGTCTGCGGGTCACGCCAGAGGACAAGCAGTGCAGGGGTGGGCCGGAAGGTAGGCCCCCAGTGCATGTGGACCGGTGAAAAGCCTTGGGCATTGAAGGTCATCAGGTTGTGTCAGATTAGGGCCTCTGTGACGACGTCGCGAGGGGTGCGACGCGGCTGGTCGGCAGATGTCTTGAGAATGAGGGTTTTGAGAGACTGGTGAGCACGCTCTATGAGGCCTTGTCCCTGCGGATTGTAGGGAATGCCGAAGTGATGGGTGATGTCGTAGAGTTTGAGGAATTCGGCAAAGGAGGCGCTCCGGTAGGCAGGTCCGTTGTCTGTCTTGATGTCTCATGGAACGCCCATGAAAAGAATAGATTCTCTGAGCGCTTGGATGGCGTGCTTGGCCGTTTCTCCGGTGAGCGCAGTTGCGTAGCAGAGATGAGAGAAGGTGTCGATGGCCACGTGGAGGTATTTCCATCGGCCAAACTGGGGGACGTGAGTGACGTCCAGTTGCCATCTGGAATTGGGGCGGAGCCCACGAGGGTTAACTCCCTGCGGTTGGAGCGGCCCCAAGGGCAGCAATGGAGCGCACGTTCGGCATGACCGCACAAGGTGTTTGCAGGTATGGATTGGAAGGTCTGGAAAGAGTTTGTGGAGGCCAGCTGCTGAGAAGTGAAATCAGGCGTGCAGCAGCTTGGCCTGATTGATGAGGTCTCCGACTGCGACGGTGGTCTCGGCTGGAAGCAGGTGAATGGCCTGATCGGCAAGGTGGTTGCCGTGGGCCAGGGGCCCGGGAAGGCCGGAATGGCTGCGGATGTGAGCGATGAACCAAGGCTGTCGGCGGTTCTCTATGAGCTCTTGAAGGTCCAGGAGACCGACGTTAATGCTTTCACTCGTTGAGTTGTCGGGCGGAAAAAACACAGAAAAGGCGATGACTTGGCAGACTTGTAGGCAGTAGAGGCTGTCTGTAAAGATGTTCAGTGGACAGTGGGGAAGGGTTTGGAGTGCTAAGATGACAGCATGCAGTTCGGCCACTTGCACAGAGGATTGATGGAGGCGCACGTGTGAACGTGGCTGGTGCTCGCCGGGTGCGAAGACAACGGCGGCAAACTTAGTCTTGGAGGCGTCTGTGAAGATGATGGTGGTGTCTGGAAGAGGCTTGCTGGACGGAAAAGGGAAATGGCCAGGGGCGGCGATTTCTAGCAGGGGAAGGCCCTGCAGTAACCGATGCTGTGGAAAGTGGTTATTGAAGTTGCCATGATAAAGCTCCATAAGAGTTTGCATATCAACAGAGCTGCGTAGCAGGGTGGTGACTTGCCCGGTGGTGAAGGGCCACACAATGGTGTCAGGTGGGCACCCATAATGATGGGTGGCTTGTGTGACTAGGGCAGTGGCGAGCTGAACGAGTAGGGTGGTTTGAGGTCCAATCTTTCGGAGCTTGCTCTTTGCCATATGGACCCAGAGGAGCGGTCCGTCTTGCCAAAGAAGGCCAGTAGGTGTTCCCCGAGTGGGTAAGACTAGGCCTAACAACGGTTTCCCAGGCTCATGTCGCTGGAGTTGGCACTGTTCAAAGGCTCTATTTACCTAGGCCAGGGCATTTTTGGCCTCGTTGGTGAGGCGAATCCTCTTTCCGGGTGCGGATGATGGCGGAGCGTTGGAGCAGAGTAGCCGGTACAGGGGCTGGAGTTGCTCTGTGGTAAGCGGCAGCGCTGGGCGCAACCAATTGATCTGTCCGCAGAGTTGTTGTAATTCGAGGAGCGTAAGCAGGTCAGGAATTCTGATGTGTGGCGTTTGGGGCGCAACGGTGGAGGTGATGGAGAACCCTAGGACCTGGTAGGGTGGATGAAACGTTAGCTTCTGTGTATTGACTTTGAGATCTAGGTCTCGAAGGTGGCGCAACAGTTGCTCCAGGACTGCGTGCAGGCCTGACTCTGAGGGATGGGCCACGAGCAAGTCGTCCATATAGTGGATGATGTTAGCGTACTTCACGAGTGGCTGGATGGCTTCGCGTACATACATCTGGCAAATGGCAGGGCTGTTTCGCATGCCCTGAGGCAGAACGCGCCAGTGGTATCACAGTGCCGGTTCCTGATGGTTGGTCTGAGGAACCGTGAAGGCGAATTTCGGTCGGTCGTCCAGGTGCAACGGGATGGAGAAAAAGCAGTCTTTAATATCTATCACTGCAACAAACCAATGCGGTAGGGTGGGGGAGGCCAGGCTGCGGTGATTCCATAGGCTTGATGTGTTTGTTGATTTCTCTTAAGTCTTGAAGTAGACGGGACTTCCCGTTCTTCTTTTGAATGAAGAAAATTGGCGAGTTGTATGGGCTGGTGGAGGGCTCGATGTGGCCCGCGTGAAGCTGCTCATCAACAAGCCCCTTAAGAATGTCCAGTTTAGGGATTGGGAAAGGCCATTGCTCCACCCAAATGGGCTCCTCTGTATCCCATTGCAGAGGAACGGGTGCTGGAGGTTGAACGCGAACAATGGCTGAAACTATTGGGGGGGCAGCTGCGGTGGCATGGCAGTGAGAATGGCTCCCGACTGATGCAGGATATCACGGCCCCAAAGAACTTGCGAGATTTCCTTCAGAACGAGGGGGCGGAAGGTTCCCTGTCGACCTTCTGCGTCTCTCCAGACGACGTCCTGGGCAACTTGCTGGGAGGGCGCTTGGCCGGTGGCTCCCACCACTAGGGGGCCATCGGTCAGAGGGAGGTGCCCGGCCTGGTCGAGTGGGATGCAGGAAATTTCTGCTCCTGTGTCGAGTAGCCCTTTGAGCCAGCGGCCGGAGACTTGGATAGAGAGAAGAGGCTTGGTGGAGGGTGCGATGGGAATAGACCAGAGTACTTTCATGGGCGGGGGCGCTGAGTCGTTGCGGCCTCTTTGTTGTGGGGTTGAGGCCTGCCCCCATGGCCGTTTAAAGGCTTGCGGCTGGAGTTAGGGACGTGACAGTCGCGGGCCCAGTGGTATCCTTTTCCGCACCGCGGGCACGGAGTGGAAGGAGGCCGTGGTGGATGGCCTATGTTGGGCACGTCCGGCGGCGGCCGTGGCTTGTTGGGGCAGTCTCGAACGAAGTGGCCGAGTTCGCCACAGCGGAAGCATTCATTGGAGGCCGAGACGGCAGCGAGGACAGCCTGGGCCATGGCAGAGGCCTGGGCGTTGACTCCGGAGCAGGCAAGGACCCAGTCGTGGAGGGACTTGTCTCTCAGCGGCCTGATGATCGCCTTGCAAGTTGGGTTTGCGCCCTCCTGAACAATGTCCTTGATGAAGGAGATCTGGGCCTGCGTGCCGACGACCTTGCGCTTGGCCGCAGCCTGGACACGCGCCATGAAGCCGGAGAACGGTTCCTCTGGTTTCTGGAAAAGTCTGGTGAGTGGCTCGGGCGCGGAGGCGGTGCAGATGCGGAAGGCACGGAGGGCACACTGCCTTAGCTGGATGTAGAAGCCTTGAGGGAGGGCGACGTAGCTCTGTGGCATGGCGTAGTGCCCCAGTCCGAGGAACGCGTTGGCAGGATATCGGGTGCCGTCGCGGGCATTCTCGGCAGCGAAATGTGCGCGCCTGTCAATAAACTGCCCCGAGGGAAGTATGCCTCTCGCGAGGGATATCCAGTCGTAGGGGAGACAGCGGGCAAAGGTCATACGTTCAAGGAGGTCTTGAGCATGGGGGCTGGCGAGACCATCCTCTCGGATAGCGCTGCGGAGGGTTTGCACGTCTTTTGGGGAGAAGGGAACCCATATTTGGGGGTTTGTTCGAGAACGATTGGGATTTAGCGGATACATATCAGCGATTGGAGCAGTGGGGGGCTCGAAGAGAAGATTATTAGAGCGCAGGAGGGGGTGTCTATTCAGCGGCACATAAGACGGCGGGTGCTCGTACGCATCATCTAGGTCGTCATCAGAAGATGGCGGATGAAGCGCTTCCGGTCCTGGGTAAGGGCAAGATGATGCCGGTTCCGGGTAGGGGCAAGATGGCGCCGAGGCAGGAAGGGGAGGGTACAACGGCGGATAGTCCTTCCATGAAGAAGCAGGAAGGGGCGGGAAGTGCGGCTTCTTCCTCTTTTGGGAGGAAGAAGGAGGGAGCGTGCCCTCTTGGGTGGGCTTTTCTTTGTTTCGTGAGGAAGAAGGCGGAAGTGCGCCATCCTGGTCGGAGTCAGAATCAGCAGTGCAAGGGGGGTCAAGCTCAAGCGCGGCCTCCAACTGAGCCGAGAGTGATTCGGCATCGGAGTCGTTACCGGGAGCGCTGTCTTGGAGGCCGCGCCCTTCCCCTGACTCAACCACGGTATCGCACGGGAAGGCCTTGGCCTCGGGAGCGGGCACGCCTTGCAAACAAGCGCGAATGGCTACAAGAGCGGGGAGGAGGCCGGGGGGAAAGACCCGGCCCTCATGTTCCATGGCTGAGGCTACTCGTTCGATTAGCTGGGCATAAGTCTGAGGATTCCAGAGCGGGCAGGTGATGAGCCAGGGATTGAACGGGAGAAGTAAGTGCCAGTAGCGCTGAAGCTGGCAGACGGAAACTCTAACCTGGTTAGTTTCCAGGAGGGCAGCCAGGGCCCGAACCTGCGGGACCTGACGGGAGGAGAGTGAAGTACCCATTTTGGTTTGAATGGGAGACGCCGAAGAGTCCCTACCTTGAGCGAAGGGTGGGGGGTAGGTGTCAGAGTGGGCCCCACCCACATTGGGCGCCAAATGTGGGCAGCTGCGGGCCTCCGGGAGGGTCGACGCGGATGGCCGGGCGAGGTCTCCGGACGGGGGCTGCCCCACTGTCAAAGGAGAGGAGGGGGGTCGGCACGAAGCCGTTGGGCCCTCGCTCTCTCCGCTCAGGCACGGGGGACGTGCGGTGCAAGCAAAAACACCACGGAGACGAGGTCTGGGCACAAGTCTGCTTTATTGTAGAAGGGGACATGGTTTTATAGGGTCTAGGGATACGTAAAGGGACTTGATTCGTGCCGGTGGGTGCTGTTGCTTGCGTAGATGGTTACTGGACAGTAGGTGGTTACTGGACAGTAGGCGGTTACTGGACAGTAGGCGGTTACTGGACAGTAAGCTGGCTAAGGGGTTAGGAGCAAGGGAGGGGAAGGGGAAAGTGTGGGCTGTCTAGATAATGGCTAGGCGGAAGACGGAGAAGGAGAGAAGGAGGGGTAGCGCCGGCTGCCAATACTGGGCGGGAAGGAGACGGGGACAAGACAAGTGTGTAATATCTATGATCTATAAAGAGATCCTACAACTCAGCAATACAAATTATCTGATTTAAAAATGGGCAAAAGATCTGAATAGATATTTCTCACAATTGGTAAAATATGTATCCAGCCCAAGTGTCCATCCACTGATAAATGTACAAACAAATTGTGGTATATACCTACAATGGAATACAATTTAGCTGTAAGAAGAAATGAAATTGGGTTGTTTTCATTAACTTCTCAAGTATCTTTATAAAGTTTTTTAAGTATCAAAAAGTGAGCTAAAGACCTGAATATGTTTTATGTATATTTATCATATGTATCAATGATATTTCAAATATTTTTATTTTAAAAACAATACTAAAGAGTATGCATAAATCACTTATTTTTGTACATTGAGACATTGTGTTAGAGAACTCTAATTATGATGGATCTACATATACTAAGTAAAATTATATCATTCATATATTGGGAAAATAAAAACTGATTTGAAAGAAATAAATATAATGGGCACCTTAGAATCATAAATCAACATGAAATGAGAAACAATGCAATGTTGTGATTACTGTTGCAATTCAATGAGTGACTCATAAAGTACAATTACAAAGTTTTAAAAGTGCCAGAAAAGGGCGAAAGACCTGAATAGACATTTTTCTAAAGAAAAAATACAAATGGCAAAAATACATGAAAAAATATTCAACATCACTCACTACTAATGAAATGTAAATCAAAGCTAAAATGAGATACCATTTCAGACCTACTAGAATGGCCACTATTAAAAAAAGAGAAACCCAGAAAACTCCGTGTTGCATAGGATGTGGAGACATGAGAGATAGGAATGCTTATTAACTTATGGTGGGAATGTAGAATCTTTGAGCCACTGTGGATCTGTTTGGTAGTTCCTAAGGAAGTTAGATAAAGATCTGCCATATGACATGGCAATATCACTACTAGGTATATACCCAGAAGACTTGAGAGCAGGTACACGAACAGACATCTGCACACCAATCTTCATAGCAGCATTATTCATAATTGCCAAGTGATGGAAACAACCCTGATGTTCATCAATGACTAATGTCTAACTAAACTGTGTTATATATGCATGATGTAATATTATTCAGCTGTAAGAAGAAATGAAGTCATGAATATGTGACAACATGGATGAACCTGGGGGACATTATATTGAGTAGAGCTAGCCAGACACAAAAGAACAAATATTGTCTGATTTTGCTATTATGGAATAAATATAATAAACAAACTAATAGAGTTAATAACTAGAATATGAGTCAACATAGAACGTGGTTAGAGAATGGAAAATTGAAGATTAATCTGTGCAGAAATGAAAAAAAGTTGTTTGCAAATCTTGGAAATGAGTAGAAATGGTGAAAGCATCTCACTGTAATTAGTAGTGCTAAAATATTGGTATGATAATGGTTGAAAGGGAAAGTTGAAGGAATGTAAATCACTGGAAGGAAAGATAAAATATTAAACATGGGACTATATAGCATAGTGAACCTTCTTGTGAAAAATGAATATGGTTAATAGTGCATATATGTTAGAACCTATAACAGTTTGATATAGTTATGAATTCCAAAAATAGATATCAATTATGTTTGTAATCGGTCTGTACCTGGGCATGATTAAGTTATGATTAGGACTTTGATTGGGCCAAGTCATTAGGGCATTGGTGGGTGGGGACTCGCAGATAAAAGGCATGGCAAAAGACAGAGTTGAGAGTTTTTCAGGTTTGAGTTGATGTTGGAGTTTAATGCTGAAGCCTTAAGCTGGAGCCCTGGGAAGTAAGCACAAAGAGGAAAGAGAAGCCAAACCCAGGAACAGAGGAACCCTGAGCCCAGAAAGAAGCAAGTCCTGGAAAGAAAGGAACCCTGGACCTAGAGAGAAGCAAGATCCTGGAAAGGAGGAACCCAGGAAGCCTGAACCCTCACAGATGTTGGCAGCCATCTTGCTCCAACCCATGAAAATAGATTTTTTTGAGGAAAGTAACTTATGCTTATGGCCTGGTTTCTGTAAGTTCCTACCCCAAATAAATTCCCTTTATAAAAACCTACTAATTTCTGGTATTTTGCATCAGCACCCCTTTGGCTGACTAATACACAACCCAGCTCCTGAAGGGTATAAGTTGGTGTGACCAGAAGATCAAAGAACACACCTAACATTTAGTCAACCATAAGCTTTATTGAGACTTACAGACACGAGAGAAATTTTGATGGTGACTGGACAAAGAATGAAGTTAGTGCTCCACAAAGAGATGAGAAAATGAAGGGTGATATATAAGAAGTTTTAGAACAAGATTTTCCATTAGGTGTGAGAACAGAGTTCCTGCTAGTGTCTCATGAAGCATACACATGGAGTGTGTTGATGTTTTCACTACATTCATAAGAATATTGTTTATGAATAACATTCCCTGTTTTGGGAAGATTATAGGTTATGATAACGTCTATACATTCTCTTCCCTCTGGGAAGGGTTGTTAACCTTTAAGTTATGTCTAGGTCATGTAGGTGGTTACATGCTGAGGAGGGACCCTGGTCCACACAATATGTAAGAATGTTTTTCTCTAGAACAGAACAAATATACACTTCTGTTGTGAAAGTTTAATACCAGGGTGAAATATGGACAAAAATACAACAAAAACAAATGATGGACACTCATTTACAATAGTATATCAATAATCTTCCCTCAATGGTAAAAAAAAGGAAGCAAACTAAAGAGACAGAAAGTACACAAAATGTGCTACATATTGTTTGACTCCATCTTTGCAGGATGTAAATACAAATAAAGAGACAAATTAGATTAAGCAGTTTAGCATTTATTTATGGCCGGGAAAGGATAGAGAGACTGACAGGTGACTACTAAGGATAGTGTTTTTTGGCGTTCATTTGTTTGTTTTTGTTTCTTGTTGTATTTCTACTTCCTTTATTTTAGGAGTAATGAAAATGTTCTAATATTGATTGAATGATGAATGTACAAATCTGTGATTATATCAAATGCCATTAATTGCACATATTAGATGAATTGTATGGTTTATGAATATGTTTCAAAAATTGATTAAAAATACATATCATGGACACAAATAAGCTAATTTTTATGTTATTTAGAAATGTAAGTACTAAACTTACCAAAGACTACCTTTAAAAACGCTACTCTTAGTCATTAGCCAAACATATATTAGAAGACATATATAGTTGCATCAACTAAAAAATACTCAAAAATGGTAACTTTTCTTTTTATTGTATTTAAATTCAGTTTTAAGAAATGTTACAATCATACATTTATCTGCTGCTGGTTTCATTCAAAAATAAATGTTATGTTAATTATCATTTAAAATTACAAAACTTAAAAAAATAGTTGAATTTGTAATGTTAATGAATAAATATCTTTTTATTGTTATTCAATATATTGTGAAAAATGTTAAGTTGAAGGCAAAAAAGTTTAAATCCATTCACTATAAATATTTTCTAACAGGGAGAATTAGTTTTAAAGATATAGTAAAGGAAAGGAGAGAGTGTGAGAAGTTTTATAAATATTGCTTTTCTTTATTTTTTTAAGGAGATACAGGGGAATCAACCCGGAACCTCATAAGTTTTATAAATACTACTTATCTTTTTTCCTTTTTAAGGAGATACTGGGAGATTGAACCTGGGACTCATAAGAGCAATGTTTGCTCCTCCATTAATTATCTTGAATGAAAGATAATTGAATGAAAAG
Source organism: Dasypus novemcinctus (assembly GCF_030445035.2). Classification (NCBI taxonomy): domain Eukaryota; kingdom Metazoa; phylum Chordata; class Mammalia; order Cingulata; family Dasypodidae; genus Dasypus; species Dasypus novemcinctus. The sequence goes on along the minus strand of NC_080683.1, from coordinate 38,753,940 downwards.
AAAAGCAACAAAAAACAAGACAAGGTTCTGGCAAAATTATTCATAAATTAAAAACTGTAACTTTATATAAATAAGAAACTGAAAATACTGTGAAGAGAAAGTTATCCATATCAATGCCCATTTCAGATTTTGGTCATTTACATGATGCCAACCAAAATTTGAACTATAAAAAAAAAAAACTTGATGTCACTAACTCATCTCATCTATGAATAAGAAGAACCAAGTTAACCAATATTTTAAAAGACCTTACCCGTTTTACTGACATGATACTAAGGAAAGCTGAATATTTTTAGAAGCAGCAGACATGATGTCATGACCAAACAGCTGTGAGTGCAGCTTGAGTCTCTTTGGGTTTCCATTAACTTCTATCACATAAATGCTTAAGTGCTCCACTCACTCATAGTCAGGGACCTCTCAATTAGTCCATGCTGCAACCATAGTCATCTTCTTATAGTATCTATCATTACCTTTCAATTAACATTCACTTTACAAAGTTGACTTAACCAAACATAACAGCTACACCTCAAAACCAGAATATTAAGATCAGTCTCATTGGTGAATTATAGAAGCAAATTTTTCAGGAGTAAATATTATCAAATTGATATCAAATATTACCTGGTAAAGGAGAAGAAATAATTATCAATGAGTGTGGGGAGGGTATAAAATCACTTGATTTATACATCAAGGTAAAAATGAAAATAAATACAAAATATAGCATACACTCCTGATTGATAAAGAAAAAACATTAACTATTTACTTCATATGATAGCAGTATTAATTTATATCAACAACCACCATATGTATTAGTATAATACTGGAGGCATCAATACTAAAATAAAGATAAAATGCTTCCTGCATTGTATGATAAAACAATATTCTGGAGGTGTTACCTAAGGTAATGTGAAAATATATTAATTGAAAAAATGCGTTTGAGAAAAAAGAAAAATCATCATTATTTACTTCATTTATTCATAAATGTTTCTTGAGACACTTCTCTGCGCTTGGCATTTTTCTAGAAGTGGTAAACACATTTGACATCCCCTAAAGAAGCTAAGATTATCTATCTTAAACCTCAAGAACAACTAAAATAAAAAACACTTTTAAATAGTAAAAGCAATTTTCATAACCATTAGAGCCCTCATTTCTATAACTGTTCACATGGTCATGGTTTGATTTTATCACCATCATCTTCTTCCACTATCTATTCCATGCTCCCTTTACCCTCAGCAAGCACCTCAGCTCTCTGTGGTTCTTTGACTGGTGGAGTGACTAAAACCTTCATTCCTGAAGTTTCTGGGCCATTGTTAGGCCTGCCTGATTGGGTTGTTGCAGATTTCCACTGACTTTAATAACAGGGCATAGCAGTACTAAGAGACACCCTAGGGGATCTCCTGTATTCCCGGCAAACCCTTCTTTACCTCCAAGGTATAGTTGCAGTCCTATTTCTTCTTGGTAGTCACTATCAATCCCCTCGCCATTACAGTAATTCTCTTCTTTGCCAGTTAATTCAGAGGCTTGAGGAGCCTAAAGTGGCCAGGTAGCAGTCTTAACTTCCAGTTCAATGGAATCATTGTCTCTGGTGGAAGTACTTCTAAGTTTTAAACTAAGATCTGTATGTGGCAGAGCATACTGTTGCAGGGACTGGAAGTAAAACTTTTTCTAGTAAATCACTAAGGGTAATAGTGAGTGGTGCAACTCCCATTTCTACCCCTTGATTCTTGTACTCATGTATCTTGGCTATTAGACAATCAGCACTGTAGAGTGGATGTGAGACTATACAGCTTCCTGGATTCCATCACTTCTGCCCTGAAATGTATTGCACTTAGTTGGTGCCATAATTGAATCTCCAAAAAGCCACGAAAATGGCAAACAATCCAGCTGCTTCAGGGTGATGGGGAACATGGTAAGACTAGTGAATTGCATGAGTATGTGCCCAGTAACACAGATCATTTGATGTGAAGTGGGTTTCTTGATCAGAATCAGTGCTGTATGGAATTCCATGGTGGACAAGGCATTCTATAAGCCCATAGATGTAAGATTTGGCAGAAGCATTGCTTGCGGGGAAGGCAAACCTATATCCAGATTATGTGTCTATTCCAGTTAGAACAAATCATGATGGAAATCATCCAATTCAATCAGTCCATTACCAGGTAGCAGGCTTATCAACTTGGGGAATGGTGCCATATCAAGGATTGAGTGTGGTCTCTGCTGCTGGCAGACTCAGCAGTGACTGTAGCCAGGCCAGCCTTGGTGAGTGGAAGGTCATGTTGCTGAACCTGTGGATTACGAGCATCCCTACCATCATGGCCCCTTTTGTCATGATCCCATTAGGCAATGACGAGAGTGGCTGGGGAAAAGGGCAACTGATATCCACATATAGGTCATCTTGTCTAAATGATTATTAAAATTATCCTCTTCTGAAATCACCCACCAGTAAACATTCACATGGGACACAAATATCTTAAACTTTTTGCCCACTCTGAAAGGTTTTTCCATATACCTCTTCCCCAGATCTTTGTCACCCATTTTCCAATCACGTTCCTTCCAAGTCCCTGACCATCCATCTAAAACATTGGCAACAACCCATGAATTAAATACACTTTCAGCCATTTATCCTTCCAAGCAATATAAATAATCAGGTACACTGCTTATTATTAATCAAGTTCTGCTCCTCACCTCTCCTTCAGAGTCACCTCAGAACATGCATTACAAGTTTATCTGGCAAAGATTCAGCAGAATTTAGAGTTTCAATGATTCCACTGTCATCATTATCAACCCACATATCTCCATATAAATTCTCAGGATTCCTTCCCTTTCCAATCAATGTCCTCACTTTAGCAGCAGATACCCTGCAAGGTTTAGACTTTAGTATCTGTTGTAACTCTGCTATTCATATATGAGTACCAAATATAACATAGACATAAATGACACATATTATATTGCCTTTAAAGAATGTGTTCACAAATGGACATATAGACACATCATAAAAGGAATTGAAAATAATTAACAAAATGGATTACTCAGTTTAAATACAATGCATACTAAGTGTGGACAATGAGTTACTGCTGCAAATACTATCTTTTTAACAATTAAAAATCATGTAAGCTTTTTAAATAATTAAACATTATTACTCTGGATTCATTTCTATTAACTGAAGGATAGACAAGGATACCTCCAGAGTACCAATATAATGTCTTGAGATTATGTCATAAAAATCTCTAATCATTTTGAAAATTATTTGCGGCGGCTTGCTCGGTTGGTAGAGGTGGGGTCTGGCTGCGGACAAGGGGTCGGTCCAGCTCTGGACGAGGGGTCAGTCCCGCTTGGGACGAGGGGTCGGTCCGGCAGCAGACGAGGGATCGGTCTCACAAGGGGTTGCGCGGTTCGGCTGACGGGGTCGCCCGGCAAAGCCGGCGACGAAGGGGTCGCCCGGAGAAGCAGGCGACGAAGGGGTCGCCCGGAGAAGCAGGCGACGAAGGGGTCGCCCGGAGAAGCAGGCGACGAACTGGGGACAAGGGAGGCCAGGCCCTTGTCGGGGGCTCTCAGGACTGGAGGGCGCACGGCAGAAGAACTACCGCGGAGACAAGGTAAACACGCAAGTCCACTTTATTGAGGGAGAGGCAACAGTTTTATAGGGGCTGGGGAAGGCTGATTGGTCGAAGCCACGCCCTGTTCTGATTGGTTGCCGGGCGAAAGGTCAGTGGGCGGTACTGGACGGGGGAGGGGTGGTGGTTAGGGATTGGCTGTCGCTGTTGCTGGGGGAAGGGGCAGGGTTTAGGGATTGGTGGCTGCTGTTGCTGGGGTGGAGGGCAGACTTGAGTTTCCCGCCCACGCCTGGCTGTTGCTGCTGTCGGGGGAAGGGAAAAGGGTGAGCTGGATTTTTCCGCCCACACCTGGCTGTTGCTGCTGTCGGGGGAGGGGAAAAGGGCAGGCTGGATTTTTCCGCGCACACCTGGCTGTTGCTGCTGTCGGGGGAGGGGAAAAGGGCAGACTGGAATTTTCTGCCCTGCGCCTGCGCAGGGAGAAGGAAGAAGAAGGGTGCCGCCCCACAAGGCATCGGGTGGCGCCATCTGGGAGGAGGGGTGGCCGCGGAAGTATGGCTGCCGAGAAGGGGAGACCCGAGGGCACTCTGCGCCCATGCCGAGCTTCCTTCAGGGGTGGCGGTGAGTCCGACCAGCCACCCTATTATGGGGGCAGCAGAATTAGGCCTACCGCGGCCGCTCCCCTGCCAGGCCAGCAAACCACACTTCAGCCCGAGGGGTGACCGCAATTATTTATCCCAGCATTTTAGAAAATTGTATCTAAAAATAGACATTGATTACTTGTAGTACTGATGGAAAATATTAAACCTTATGCCTATATTTTAATACATAAATATATCAATATATTATTCAAACATAGCCTACATCATCACTTGCTCAAGCATTACTTCAACAAACACTGAATTTTAAAAGTTTAAGAGCAATATACCATTTTGAAGACTTCCTTTCACAAAATAAATTGATCATTAATTAATTTATTATGTTATTCTTTATGGTTATTATTCTCTTTACCCAAAGATTGTACATTAAAGTGAGAACTGCATCATTTTATTATTTCTGTAGACTCTACCATCTCCTTCCAAGTATCTAATAATATGTTTAAAACGCATTGTTCCCTTCTGTAGTTATTTAATTTACTACCTTTTTTATTACAGTTGCTTATCTCTGAGATGGTAGATTTTATTAGAGTTGTGTTATGAATATTTGGAAGAATATCTTCAAAATTTCAGGGCTAGAAAACTTAAGAGGAGACAATTATATAAATATTTATAAACTGTTTATACATGTGTATATGTGTGTGTGTTTATAAGTACACATAATACACATTAATACATCCAGGATAAAATAAGTAAGAAATTTCTAAATTGGTGATGATGTAAGTTAGGATTGCCCAATAAATCTTTACAAGGGTAAACAAGCAAAGATTATCATAATTTGAACCAGATAGCATAAATTCTAAACAATGTTGAACATGAAGAAAAGGGTAACTGGGTTACTGACATAATTAATCAATTATAATATTTAGGTAAGTAAAATCACTGGCCTTTTATGAAGAGAAAAGACTGCCAACTCTGTTGGTGATCATATGCCTTTGAATACTGGGTGGAGAAAAGGTCACAAAAACAATCCTGAGAGTAATTAGTGCAGGTGCATATTTGCCTAGGTACTTAATATTTTTGAGAATGAAGTTAATAAGTTGATTTGTATTGAGGTTAGTAGTGACAGGCATATATTTCTGTTGTGAAGGAAAGTGAAACTGATAACTATTATAATCCAAAATTTAAGACTCATTTCTTGATGAACACATGTAATAGAGTTATGAGGTTTTATTATAATGAATATTAATTACCATAATCTTTGAACAGTAATTTTAAGAGAGAGTGTAAATTAAAGACCCATAGATCCCCTCTTTGTTTTTATTAGCAAAAATATAATATCATCTACTTTACAATGGTGGCAAATCTATTTTAATTGAGGTGGAAATGTGTACAGTGAATAGTAAAGGCAATGGAGATACTCAAAGATACTCTTTATCTCTCTTTATGGTGTTTTTAAAAATTTATATTTGATTCTTTCTTATATATTCCTTCTATCTGCTTAAATTACCCACCTGATCTTGGATGTTTTCCAATAGTGCATAACATAAATTCTATGTCTGATAGTTCTAACACCTGTGCCATATTTGAGTATATTAAAAATTCTTTTGATAGTGTGTTAATGTGTCTTGCTTTTGTTTTTAACACTTTTTGGCTACTTGATGAGAGCCAACATCTTTCTTGGGAAAGTAGAGGTTGAGTTAAGTAGGCATTGTTGCTTGAAATGGGCATACCTTTTATTCTGCTAGGTCCTCATTGTAGAAGTTTCTGTAAGTACATTTTGGAGTTGAGCTAGATTCTGGATCTGTTGTTTCTGTGGTTATTCTCTGTACACCAGAGGCTTCACATCCCTGTAAGATTACCTTGGTTTAGAGTGTGGGTTCTTTTATCAGATTTTTATCTCAATATCTGCTTCATTTTCTGATTTAGGTTTTCCCTTTTGTCTTGAATCTCAAAATGGATCTCTCCCTACTTGTGTTCCTGTCCATCCATATATTGCTGTTACTTTTTACTTGATGCTTTAATGTAGCAGAGAGAGGTAAGAGACAATTCTCTGTTATTTCTATCGAGACTTTCTTAGCTAGACAAATCTTTTGGTCTTGAGATTGGTGCCTTCTTAATGATCCTGCCCCAAATCATGTTCTCTTTTAAGCCCAGTGTGTAGTCCAACATACAGCTGTTCATTCACTCTTCCAGAAATGTACCATGAGGGATACATACTCTGGAATTTTGCCAGTCTTTTTAGCAGCACACAGTGAGATATGTGCTGATGAGACTCCAAGTGAATCAAATATTCTTTGTGCCTGTGGCTTCCACTGGTTCATTTGGCTATTACCAATATTTTATAGTATTTAGTTGAATACTTACCAATGTCTAGTAGTGTATATTCCATACAAGAAGTTTCCTTCATCCAATTCTTCCTTGTAAGTGGTGGTCTTTCCTTATATTTCAGTTTAGCAATTTGCTTATTAAGCAAACACAGATTTACCATGGGTTTCAGAAATGTTGTGAATTTGCAGATTGTCCATTGTTTATGCTGCTGTTGTTATAACATCTAGATTTCTAAATCCTAAGGGGAAAATGTATTTTTTAATGCAAATATGTTTTTAGCTTTTACATTCAGGTCTATGATATATTTCAAACAAATTTTTGTTTATGGTTTGAATTAAAAGGTTGATGATAATTTGCATCTAGATTTTCAATTATTTCAGCAGAAAATCATTGAAGGGACTATCTTCTTTCTATTGATCTATATTTATTTCCCTTTTGTCAGTATGTCACTATCTTGATTAATATAACTATTGAATAATATTGATATCAAGTATTGTAAATCTTTTAATTTTGACTTATATAAAATTTGTTTTGGCTATTTTAGAATATTTAAATTTCCATGTCTATGTTAGAATATGCTTCATAATTTGTGCAATAATTTCTCCAGCCAGTAATGGGTATGACTGTATGAAATCTATAGACCAATTTGGGATAGTTGATAACTTTAAATTGTTGATTCTTCTAATCAATTAACTTGGTATATGATTACCCATTTAAGTTTTCTCTATTTTCTTTTTGTAAAAATGTATAGATTTTACTGTGCAAATTTCCTTATTATCTTTAAAACTTATTCCTAAGGACTTCAAATTTTTACTGTAACTAATATATGTTAAAAATAAAGTCTGCACATTTATTGCTAGTATAAAGAAATCCAACTGATATTTTTATATTGACCTTAAATCCTGCAGCCTTGCTAAACTCATCCATCATTTCTTGAATAGTCTTATGATCTTCTACATGAATGATTATGTCCTTTATGAATGAAAAAATATATCTTAATTACTAATCTATGAATTTTTCATGCTTTATTACACTTGTTAGGACCTCAGTTTAGAGGTTTAATATAAGTAGTGAGAGGATGCAGTTCTATGTCACCTCTTTGAACATATCTTTTAAGGTTTCTTAGGTTCTTCAAAAGTTCCTTAGGTAAATGTGACTTTTGTTTTATATAATATATATTTTTGGTGTTATCATGACAGTAAAGTTCTTTCATAACCTTTTCCCACTTTTTCCCAATATATTTTCACTCTTCTTTTCCATTTATCTCTTTATTATTTTGTTTTATTTTGCTCCTTTTCTTTTTGCTTTCACACTGTTGTATCTGGAAGCACAGTTTCTAATCCAAAGGATTTTTATTTCTTTTATTGTAATTTGCAGTTCTCTTATTCCCATTGTTTTCTTTTCTTTCCTGAAATACACAATGTCTTCACTTATTATAACACAAAATTCTGTAAGTTTTTGAACTTATTAATGGTAATTTTTAAAAAGTTATTTTTACCACAATAATAGGTGCAGCTGTGGGTTTGATTCTATTTACCATATTTTTGCTTCATTTCTGGTTATACATTCTTACTCCTTTGAATGTCTTATAATTTCTTTAACTTTCCCATTCATTTACAAAAGTGGGATTTAGTGTGATATTTTTCATTTTTGTTTGTTTTTTAAAATATTTCTTAGTAAATAAAATATTTTTTAGCAAATTCCTCTCTCTGGTTGATAGGATAAATTGTGATAATTTTTATTCCTCCTAAAGTTTATTTGAGCTATGGATAATTCTTACGTTAATTAGGTTTAATTCAGATGGAGTTAGTCCAATTTCTAAATTCTAGAGCTACTGCCTCTTTACTTTTCTTGGGAATATTTGATATGAGAAAAGGTTTATATCTTAATTTTCCTGTTCTCAGAGCCTCCTTTATTGTACCTCATGATAAAATGTGGGATTGAGGGCAAGAATGGAAGAGTTTGGGGGTCTACCAGCCCACCCTATCTCTTACATGTTTGTTTTCTCAACTTTTCAATATAATTTTATCTGTGGCAGTTCTGTTCCTCCATCCTCTCCTATCCAGACAAAGTTATCACTCCCAGATGTGAAGACACCATGGCTCTCTGATACCTATTAATTATCTGGAATTCAATTTGTTCAAGGCTTTCTCAATTATTCCAGTTTTCCCAGCTCCACAGAAAACTGTATTTTGTTTTTATTTTGTCAATATTTTTTTGAGATTATGATAATGAAGGTTTTTTTATCATACTACATTCTGAGCTGTTGATGCTTTCAATTTTACCCACAAATTTTTATGGTGTAATTTTCTATTCTGTTGCCTACTCTACAAAATCCATTTTATCAAGAGTTTCATCTTTGGTCTTACATCCTTTATACATGTGCCCTAGATTGGTGATTTAATCCTGGCTGCACATTAGAATCATCTGAGGAGTTTTTCTTAAGGTACCATGGCTTCATTTCCATACCAGCAATTTGATTTAGTTTGTATACAAGGCATACTTTTTAATATACTTGGCGTCACTGAGTAGAGGTTATCTCTTGTCAAAGTTCTAAACCAAGCAGATTCTCCAGCTTAGTCAAACTTCACCATGTGGAACCTAAAAAGCCCCATGGTCAAGATTTTTGTAGGAGATGCATAGGCAAATCCTCTCCTGCAACAGCACTTTTAGCTTCATATATTTCATTTAAATGAATATAGAAACATTCTTGTTGAAACTATTCTAATGGAGCAGGCAAGTAAGCTTTTGTCCATGCTGTACCTCTTTTCTGCCCCTTTATTTTCAAAGTACTTCATGCATGACCTATGCTTTTTGTCAAAACGTTCAAATAAACATCACAAAACAAACATAAATCTAAAAAGTATATTTTACTTCATACTCTATTAGGTATAATAGGCAGCCTAAATTGAGAAGTTCTCACAACCAAACATGTCAAACATTTACAATTTTGCCTACTAGTTTAATGTATATTGCTATTTTTATACTCTGTAACTACCCATCACACAATTCATACTATGTCTGACAGTAACTGAGATGATCATGAGATACAAAAATGGCTGTTCCATTTTTCTAGTTAGTGAATGGCCCCAACTATGATCAAGTGCTCAAGGGCACTCCATAAAACCAGAGAACAACTTAATCTTCCTCCTACCTTACAATAATTCCATTCTTTCATTAATAAAATAGCTTATTAATTGTTCTTTGTATTTTCAGGCTATTTTGGATGATTTTGAAATAACTTAGATAATCTAAAGCAATTTTTCTTAACTTTTTTGAGACTGGGAGTGTCTGTGTAGATCATTTATTCAACAAATGGTAAGTGAACATATAAATAGTAAGTGAACATTTAAACCACTTGCTAGGTGCGAGGGGTCTTCAGTGAACAAACATGTATTTCCCTCTATTTGAGTTAAAACAAACATGTATTTCCCTCTATTTGAGTTAAAACAAAAGTTTAGTTGTGTGTCACTGCATGTGCTATATACTAATTATGCTGAAACATATATTAACTCAAAAGAGAGGTATTATAATGGCATTTTTTTCTCTTCATCTTATCTCTACTGTTAAGTATATTTGAAGAAAGCAGCTAATTTTATTCATTCTTATTACCTTAGAAATGAATTCACATATAAGATGTTGAATAAATACTTAATAAAGGAAAACAAAATGTATAAATAAATATGTATGAGAACATATATTACTAAATGCATATAAAATATTAATATGAAAAATAGGGAAAAATATATACAGGGAATATATTATAGTAACGTCTGTCAAGAAACTACATTTAAAAACTTTGCTATGACAAACTACATAAACTAATTAAATTAATGATTATATAACCATCATTAGAAAAATATATATTCATTGGAAAGGACAGTGCATTCAGTGATATTAAGAAATACAGAGGGTGAGTGATATCATCAACATGGCAATGTAAGACAACCCCTGGAGAAGTCTCCCATAAGAATCAACAAATAAAAGAACAAATCCCAATTGATTAGTACTCTGGAAGAAGATAGACACTGGAGAAAGACTCAACAAACACTGAATCAAAGAAAAAGAAAATAATCTCCAACATCAGGAAGGAAATTTCTGTCCTGGTTTTGCTAGTCCAGAGTTCTCCCCATACTCAATACTGCACATTTTAGGAATCCCAGAGATGCAGCGGAGGTGAGTTCCCTTTTGCTATTCACAGCAGTGAATTAGAACCCCATGCATATCCAAGCACATGAATACAACCCAACAGAGATCTAGGACAGAACACAAGTCACTGAAGTGTGTCACATATAAAAGGGCTTGCAATGAGAAAGAGAGGGAAAAAAAAAAAAAAGAGCAAGAGAAAGATAGGCAGATTGTTGGCAAGAGCTGTGCACACTTGTGATGTTTAGGGTAATGTGTCAACTTGGCTAGGTAATGGTGCACAGTTGTTTGATCAAGCAAGCACTGGGATAATTGTAACACATGGGCATTTCATGAATTTTCAGCATTAGTGAGTTGATTGGATAGATGGCTGTTTACATTTCCAATCACCTAAAAAGATTGCCACCATCAATGAACTATGTTTCATCCACTGAGATGAAGGCCTTAAAAGGAGAAGTGAACTCAGCATTCTGAGTGAGAATTCCCATCTCTACTGCAGACATCCAGCATCTCCTAGTGGACTTATCAAGGACCTTTATCAGAGTCACAGTCTTGCAACCTGCCATACAGAATTTGGACTTGTGCATCCCCTTGTGCATGGTCATGGGAGAAAATTTTATAAAACCTCATACTATTTTCAGAAGTCACCTGTTGGCTCTGTTTCTCTAGAGAATCCTTTTTAATACAGGTTGGTACCAGGAGTGGTTCTTAAAAATCAGAATCTTAAAAATGGGATTATTGCAATTGGTTTTCTATTCTGACTACATTCAAGGACACTAATAATGCTGTTTCCAATAATCAAGAGGTCACTGACAGTCCATGGCATGAGTCGGCAAAAGAGATATGCATAATATCTCCACCGGATACACTATTTCCATGCTTATAAGAGGCAAGGATCTGGGTGAGAGTGTTTTTAACATCTTAACAGAGTTTTGCAGTTAAAAGGTGGTGTTGGTTGGCTGATCCTAAATATGCTGGAAACAATTGCAAAAGAAAGGGATGTGCTTAACGCTTCAAATTTGCTACGTAAGCACTGCACAAATGATGTGAAAGTTCCTATGTGTGCTCTGAAAGAAAACCTTGTTTTGTGCAACCACAGACTTGACAACTGTGAAAACCAGACTCAGAGTCTCATTGTATGAATAGCAGAGTTACAATAGGAACTAAAATCTCAACCTTGCAGGGTGTCTGTTGTTAAAGTGAGGGTGTTGATTGGAAAGCAGTGAAATCTTGAGGACTGGAAACATATGTGCTGATGATGACGGCAGTGTGGACATTGAAACCCCTAGATTCTGCTGAGACTTTTCCAGATAAACATGTAATGATCTGCCTTGAAGGGACTACCCAATGTCAAGCTTGCAGCACCCAACCTCCAGTCTGCCATAAGGAGTCTGGAACTCCTCACCTTCCAGAGAAGATTTTCACAAAACTGAAGCCTGAACTACCCAATCTCCAGCCTGCCTCAAGGATTTTTCATGTTCTCCCTGCCCTGAGGAAACTATCGCCAAACCTACACCCTGCTCTGAGTAGTCTGCCATCCAACCCCCACCTGAAGAGATTAGTCCTGTCTCACAAAATGAAACTGCAAGTGAATGCCCTGAGGTAATTGGCTTGCAGGACGTTTTTTTTTTTTCTCCCCCTACCCACCCCCCCACCTTGTTGTTTCTTTTTGTGTCCTTTCACTGCATGATCTTCTGTGTCTGTTTCTTTTTTGTCTTCTCTTCTTGTTTTCTTCTCTAGGTTTCATTGGGATTCAATCCTGGGGACTTCTGATGTGGAAGAGAGGTTACCTGTCACTTGTGCCACTTCAGGTCCTGGTTTCTGTTGTGTCTTGCCTTGACTCTCCCCTGCATCCCTGCATCTCTCTTTTATTGTGTCATCATCTTGCTGCATCACTTGCTGCACTGGACTGACTCGCTACATGGGCATGCCTTTACCAGGAGGCCCCAGGGATCAAACCTGGGTCCTCCCATATGATAGCCAGAAACCCACTCAAGTCACATCTGCTTCCCATTGCAGGAACTTTTAATTCTTCTCTTTATCCATCCCTATCACCCTCTTCTCTTCCAGAACTATAACTAAGCTAAAGTCAAAACAAACCCACAAAGGTGAAGTACTAAGAGTGACCCAGGGGGAAGTGTGCTAAACTCCAAAAGACCTGCATGTATTTTTCAATTTATATAGACAGAAATCATGGGAATATGTGTGGGAATGGATATTAAAGGTATGGGGTAACTGTGGAAGGAATATAAAATTGAATGAGGCTGAATTTATTGATATGGACCCACTAAGCAGAGATTCTGGATTGTAGTTTGAGAGATTAGAAAAGGCTTTAACAGTTTGTTTCAGTAGCTAGCTGAAAAATTAACCAAAAGATGGCTTACAATGCCCGAACTCAAGATGCCGATCTACCTTGGTATACTGTAGATGAAGGGATTCAAAGGCTTAGGGAAATTGGAATGCTAGAAAGGATTCATCATTTAAGACTATTCACACACCCCAGGAATGCCCAGAGGACACATCTTTTTACCAGGACTCCGAGGAATGAATTTGCAAGACTAACTCCATCTTCCCTGAAGAGCTCTGTAGTTGCTCTTCTCTGGAGATCGATCAGATATTACTGTGGAAACTGCTGTCACAGAACTAGAATCATTAAACACCATGGGGATTATTAGATCCCAGGCTGGCAGGAGCCAAGTAGCAGTACTTAATCGCCAAAGACAAGGTTGGTGTGGCTGTCACAATGAAAGGCAGATTCAAAGCAGCAATCAAAAGATTCGGAGTTTTATAGATGTATAACATTGACTAAAAGATCATGGGTTACCTAGAAGTAAAATAGATAAGCCGTCTATGAAATTCCCATTTGATCTGTATAAGCAGAAAAGTTGCTTCTAATCAGTTAACTGAAAAAGAAAACTTGGGCCTGGTTTACAGATTGTTCTGCACAATATGGAGGTACCACCCAAAAGTGGAAGTTGTAGCACTGCAACCCCTTTCTGCAATGTCCCTAAAGGACAGTGGTGAGAGGAAATCCTCCCAGTGGGCAGAACCTCAAGCAGTGCACCTGATTTTTCATTTTACTTGGAAAGTGTAGCAGTTTGGTATTGTTTATGAATTCCAAAATAGATACTGGATTTTGTTTATAAACTGGTCTGTTCATCTGGATGTTTTAGATTCAGAGGTTTCACTTTTACCTTATTAAATCAAGATTAGGGCTTTTATTTGACCACATCATTAGGGTGTGCAGGGTTGAGTCCCCACCCCCTTGTTGGGGATAAAACAGACTCTCACATGGAAGTAAATACATGGAGAAGAAAAACACAGAGAGTTGAGTTTTTGATGCTGGAGCCCCCAGGAGAGAACTTAGCTGTTCTTCTGATAGTTCACACCTGGTCTTGTGGAGAAGGCAGAGCAACTGAGCCTGGCCTGGAGAGATGAGCCCAGGGAAGAAAGATGAGTCTGATAGCCTACAGCTGACTTAGTGGAGAGAACAGAGCAGCTGGGCCTGGAATGAAACAAGCCCTGGGAAGAGTGATGAGCCTTAAGCTATCCTATAGCTGAGATTGCAAGACCCTCATACCACAGAGCCTTAAGACAAAGGAGGAAGGCTGAACCATCACAGACATCAATTGCCATCTTGCATCAACACATGGAAACAGACTTTGCGTGTGACAATTCCTCTCACATTACTTTGAGTTGGAGTCTTTAAGGCCAGATAACTGTAAGCTTCTACCCCATATAAACATCCCTTAAAAAACATAACAGAATTCTGGTACTTTGCATCAACATCCCTTTGGCTGATGAATACAGAAGGAGAAATGCTTGGAGGTGCATTTTTACACTGAGTCATGGGCTGTTGCCAATGGTTTGGCTGAATGGTTGACTTGGAAGGAACATGACTGGCAAACTGATGACAGAGATCTGGGGAAGAGGTATGTGGACAGACCCTTCTGATTAAGAAAAAAATGAAATTATTTGTGTCCCATGTGAATGCTCCCCACAGGGTAACTTCAGTAGGGGAGATTTTAATAATCACTGGATAAGATGACCTGCTCTGTGGCCAGTACTCCACCTCTTTCCCCAGTCACTCCTGTTATTGTCCAATGGGCTCATGAACAAAATGGTCAGGGCTGGTGGTTTTGCATGGGCTCAGCAACCAGGACTTCCCCTCACCAAAGGTGACTAGCAACAGTCACTGCTGAGTGCCAAATCTCCTAGCAGCAGAGACCATTCTTGGTCTCTGATATGGCAACATTCTTTGAGATGACAAGCCTGCTATCTGGTGGAAGTATCATTAAATTGGACCACTTCCATCATAGAAAGGGGCAGCAATGTATTTTAACTGGAATAGACACATATTCCAAATATGGGTTTCCCTTCCTTGGACACAACGCTCCTTCCAAAACTACCATCCATGGACTTACCAAATGTCTTAGCCACCACTATGGTATTCCACAGACCATTGCTTATAATTAAGGAACCCACCTCACAGCAAATGATGTGTGTTACTGGGCACATGCTCATGGAATTCTCTGGTTTTCCAATATTTTCCATGAAGCAGCTGGACTGATAGAATGGTAGAATGGTCTTATGAAGACTCAGTTACAGTGCCAACTAGGTGGCATTGCCTTACAGGGCTGGGGCAATGTTTTCCAGGAGGCTGTATATGCTCTAAGTCAATGTACTCTATGATGTTTTTTCTCCCATAGCCATGATTGACTTGGTCCAGGAATCAAGGGGTCAGATTGGGAGTTGTACCACTAACCATAACCTCTAGTGATCCACTAGCAAAATTTTGCTTCCTGTCCCTGCAACCTTGTGCTCTATGTCTATAGGTCTTACTTCTGAAAGGAGGAGAACTTCCACTAGGGAACTCAACAATTCCATTGAACTAGAATTTAAGACTGCCATCTAGTCATTGGGGCTACTTATGCATCTGACTCAACAGGCAAAGATGGGAATTATTGTACTGGCTGAAGTGAGTGATCTTGACTATCAAGGGAGAAATAGGACTGCATCTACACAATAGAGGTAAAGAAGAGTTTTCTGGAATATAGGCAATTCCCTACCATACTCTGTGATTACAGTCAATAAAAATTGTGACAGACAAATACAGGCAGGAATAACAATAGCCCGGAATCTTCAGGAATGGCATTTTGAATCACCCCACCATGGAAAAAAAACGTGCTCAGTTAAGGTGCTTGCTGAGAGTAAAGGGAACATGGAATAGGTAATGGAAGAAGGAATTGATAAATACGATCTTTGATCATGTGACCAGTTACAGAAATGAGGACTTAATGGTCATGAATGCTTCTTCCTTAATATGTCTTTTGTCTTTTTCCATGCCCTTTCCCTTATCATATGACATAAGTTATATTTATTTCATGTTGTAGTATTTAAGAATGTCAAGTTTAAGAGTGAATATTATCCAAGGACTTGCACCCTATCCTGGAGGGATTTAGTGGAGTTTCAGTTGAATCAGAACAGTTGAGTATGATTAGGAGAAAAAAAGAAAAAAAAAATATATATATATAGTATTGTTTTTATTTAGAGCCTAAGTATGGTGATGTGTATGGCTGCCTTCAATAAACTGAGAAGATTGCCATTGACAATGAATAACATCTCATCCAATCAGATGAATGCCTTAAAAGGGAAAGTGGTTTCAGCATTCAGGGAGATAATTCCCATCTCTACTTTGGACAGCTAGCATCTCCAGGGGAACTCATCAAGGACCTTCATTGGAGCCACTGGCTTGCAGCCTGCCTTACAGAATTTGAACTTGTGCAACACCATGGTCATGTGAGATAATTTAATAAAATCTACTATTTACAGATATCTTCTGTCATGTTTCCCTAGAGAACATGACTAATACACACTCAATTATGTACATTGGCTTGACTACCTAAACACAAAATGGAATCTTCTGTGTTCACCCATATTTTTATCTGGGTCCAAGGGGATGACAGTCACCCTAACAGAGGTTAAAAATACAGCAGAGACACACAACTGAAGATTTGAACAGGCAGAAGAAAGAATCAGTGAACCTGAAGATAGGACAGGAATTGATTAGTTAAAAACATAATCTTTTTTTTTTTCTGGGATTCAAAAAATCTTCAAATGGTCACAATAGTAAATGAACTAGACCTAATAGACATGACAGAATGATGTACCCCAAAGCAGCAAGGTGTCCATTATTCTCAGGTGCACAAAGATTATTTTCTATGATAAACTATATGTTGGGTCACAAAATAATTTTCATGAAATTTTAAAAGTTTGAAATTACACAAAGCATCTTCTCTGACCACAATGGAATGAATCTGGAAATCAATGGCAAAGAACAGGAAAATCCACAAATATATGGAAGTGAAATAATACACTCTTAAACAATAAGTGGGTTAAGAAGAAATTACAAGAGACATACATAAATATCATGAGACAAATGAAAATGAGGACACACTATATCAAAGCATTTTTACAATCCTAAACTCTTATGTTAAAAAAGAATAATTGAGCTAAAATCAAGCATCTAATAGCACACCTGGAGGAACTAGAAGAAAAACTGCAAACTAATGCCAAAGCAAGGAGAATGAAAAAAATGCATAAATGAAATTGACAATAAAGAGCAAAAAGAGCATTAAAAAATAATAAAAGTTAGTTCTTAAAAAAGATCTTTAATTTTACAAACCCTTAACTAGACTAACAATGAAAAAAGAGACACGCTGCACATAAAATCAGAATTGAGAAATAGTACATTACTATTGACTCACAGAAAGGAAAAGAATCATAAGAGAACAACAGTATGCCAAATAATTAGACAACCAAGATCAAATGAATAAATACTTAGAAATACACAAAAAAAGTGTACATGGAATCTAGAATAAATAGAAGGTCTCAACAGTGCAATTACAAGTAAAGGGATTGAATCCATCATAAAAAACTTTGCAACAGAAAAAGCCAAGTATCAAATGGCTTCACAGGTGTAGTCTACCAAGTAGAATTAATAAAAATTCTTTTCAAACTCTTCAAAAATATTGAATAAAAGGAAACACTACCTAATTCATTCTGAGTCCAATGTCACCCTCAGACCAAAGCCAGTGAAAGATACTAAAAGAAATAAACTTATGAACCAATTTCTCTTATGAATATAAATGCAAAATTCCTCAACAAATACTTGCAAATCATATCCAACAACATTAAAAGAAGAATACACCATGATTAAGTGGCTTTTCCTCAGATATATAAGGGTGATTCAACATAAGAAAATCAATTAATATAATACCCTGGATTAACAAAATGAAGGGGAAAACAAATGATTATCAAAATAGATGCAAAAAAGGCACTTGACAAAATCCAGTATCCTCTCTTGATAAAAACACTTTAAAAATAAGAATAGAAAGAAATATCTTCATCAAGATAAAGAGCATATATGAAAAATTCATAGCTTACTTCATACACAATTGTTGAAGACTGTAGTGGTTTGATATGGTTTATGAATTCCAAAAAGAGATAATGGATTGTGTTTTTAAACTGGTCTCTTCCTCTGGGAATATTAGATTGTATTAACTCATATTTATTTGATTAAATTATGATTAAGGCTTTGATCAGGCCACATCAGTAGGACATATATTCTATAGCTGACCTTGTGGAGAGAACAGAGCAGTTGAGCCTGGAGAGAAACAAGCCCTGGGAGAGAGATGAGACTTATCCCAGCCTACAGCTGATATTGGAGGAAGCTGAGACCATGGAGCCTCAAGAGAAAAAGAAAGATTGAAGCCATCTTGCTCTAACACGTGACAACAGACTTTGGTGAGGGAAGTAACTTATGCTTTATCACCTGGTAAATGTAAGCTTCTACCCCAAATAAATATCCTTTATAAAACCCAACTGATATCTGATATTTTTCAGGCTTTTCCTCTAAGATCCAGAAGATTGTGATGCCAACTGTAACCACTGTTATTCAGCATTGTATTGGAAATTCTAGTCAGAAGATTAGGTAAGAAACATAAATAAAAAGCATTCAATTTGGAAAGGAAGAAATAAAATGTTCACTATTTACAGATGACATGATCATATATACAGAAAGTCCTAAAAAATCTGCAATAAAGCTACTAGAACTAATAAATTCAGCAAAGTGGTGGAGTACAAGATCAACACATAAAAATCAGCACTGTCCTTATAAAACACTAATGAGCAGTCTGGGGAGGAAATAAAGGAAAAAATTAATTTACAATAGCAACTAAATAATCAAATATCTAGGAATATATTCATAGAAGGATGCAAAGGACTTGTACACAGAAAACAATAAAACATTGCTAAAAAAATCAGAGAAGACATAAATAAAAGGAAGGGCATTCTGTGGTCATGGGTTGGAAGACTAAATATTGTTATGATGTCAGTTCTCTCCAATATGATTTACAGATTCAACATAATCTCAGTCAAAATACATAGGCAACTCTGCAGCAATGGAAAATTCAATCATCACATTTATTTGGGAGGTTAAGGTGCCTTTCACCAATTGTAACATAGGTACCACACTAATGAAAAATGTTAACAATGGAATTTTGTTTGTATTTTGTATACATCTATTTTATCCTATTTACATTGTACAATTATGCTATATAACCTACAAAAAGTACAAAAGCCTAATTCATTTTCTATGCTAAGTCAGAGTCAAGTTGCAAAAAAAGATAAAAAAATGGCACAGTCAATTACAAGAAGACCTCAGGTGTCCTATAAAAGTGATGCTTCAGTAAAAGTAAAATTTAAGAGCTATTTTAAAAGGAAGTAATTATTTGAAAATAATGATATTCTTTACATTTAACATAATTTAAAAAGTACTCATAAATGTAGTAAAAACAAAATGTATACTAAGCAAGTATACTTGAGAAGAGATAGTAGAGGTTAAAAAGAGAAAATTAAGGCAAATGAAAATTATTAAATGAATCAGCTTACAAATATTAAATATGCATATTGTAACGTAATGAGTCAGAGATTCTTCTCATTGTAAAGGGTAGGTAATCCTTTAAAAATCTTGAAGAATAGCAAGGATAAGAATTGTGTTGACTATAATAGTGTAACTACTGATTTTATATCCAAGGCAATGCACTTTTGAGAGAGAAAATGGTGCAATTATTAATTTGGTGGGACATTAGGTGCATACTCCCCAGGAGTATCCTGGAAAAACTACAACAGAGGTTCAACTAACTATAACTGTGTCCTTCCTTTTTGTGAATAATGATTCTTTTTGTAAAGGATGCTTTCCTTATATATATCCATGGCTTATATCACTGAATGGAGAAGTGACTAGATCTTGCTAAAAGCAGTCATTATAGCCTAGAATGGCTTTCTGTTGCATAACAGTTAAAATTCACTCACCAAATTACATATTCCAGGCCACATTAATAAGGAGTGAATGAAAAAGGAGACAATGTCATCAACATTGACTTACTGCTATTGGAACCTGTTCAGTTTAGTCACTGGAAGCCCAGTCACTCAAGTCCTTTTTCTGCCTCTCTGTTCTGGGTAATCTGTATTTACTTGGCTGCACTGACATTCTCTTATAAAGCCACCAGTCTTGATCTTTCAGGCAGCTGTGGTGCAGTCTATGGAGAGTGAGCTCTGGTCAAATTCCAAATTCACTGCTTCCTATTTCTGTGTATATAAGCACGTATTTCTTTGCATTTTCTTTTATTAATCTCCCTGTGTTCATCAGCCAACGGGATGCTGATGCAAAGTACCAGAACTTTGTTGGTTTTTATAAAGGGTATTTATAAAGCTCACAGTTACAGGGCCCTAAAGTGTCCAGCTGAAGGTACCATAAGAGGTACTTTCTCACCAAATGGTCGCCGATGTCTGTGAGGGTTCAGCCTTCCTTCTTCCTCTTAAAGGTTCTGTGGTTCTAGCTTCTTCTGATCTCAGGTGTTGGCTGGCACAAGGCTTGTCTCTCTTTCTATGTCTCTTTCCATGGCTTTCTCTGCACTGCAAACTATCAGGCAAATGTCTCATCTTTCTTGCTCTGGCCTCTGGATCCTCCTTCGTGTCTATGGAGCTCTTTCTTTTCTGGCATATCTACTTCTTTGTCTCTGTCTGAGTCTGTTTTATCAGAGCAACAAAGTGTTGAGGACTCAAACCTGCATGCTCTAATGATGTGATTGAATCAAAGGCCTAATCTTAATTTAATTAAGTAAACTTAAAACTGTTGAATTTAAATCAATCAAGGGTATCATGCCCAGAGGAAGACACCAGTTTACAAACATAATCAATGTCTCTTTTTGGAATTCTTAAATAATATCCAACTACTATATTCCCTATACCTCAGATTATTCCCTTTTTTAGGGTAGGAAAAATAATCATACCTAATTAATAGTGTTATATTATGAATGTTAAGAATCAATATATGCAATTCACTTGGCACCAAACCTGACCTATCTTAAGTGCCTAATAAATGTTTGTCACTTTCTTGTTCTTCGAGTTTTCTATGTTCATGCTCCTGATTCTCACCATGTGATTACTTTCAAAATATCATCCTCGATGCTGTCCTGTGGCTGCTGCCTTCTGGAAAGCACAATTACAAAGCTCAAAATATGTATTTGAATCTTTCTCTTTCTGAAAAATTCTTTTGATGATTCTAGTTCTGGTGGATAAATAGAACAAACAAGCTGATTTTTGTGTGACTTCAGATTTGTTGATTCCATATGGACAATATTTCTATTTCTAAGTTGTCCTGGTTCTAACCTTTTTGCTCTAGTTGAAGAAAAATCAAGTTTTATTTCCCCCAAAGCAGCATGGTCATGTTCCCTTAGAGCTTTATCATGTCTCTAGTGTTATATTAGTTCATGTTCTCTGAAGACTGTATCAAGGATATTCTGTATTTTGGAATCTAGAAACATTGAAAAATTTTTAGTTACCTCTCAGAAGTTTTCCTGAATGGTTCAAAAACTCAGGGACCTAGAATCATTTTACTTAGTGGCTCTTCAAGTCCTTCAAGATATAGGAGTCTATAATGAATCCCCTGCATCTCATTGGTAGATGGGATTCTCCCTCCCTCCCTCCCTCCTTTACACCCTCCCTCTTTTCTTCCTTCCTTTTGCAATATAACAAGCCACTTTCAAAACTGAAAGGTTTAAAGCAATAAACAATAATAAAATCTTGAAATGGATCTCTTTCCTAACACATTGAGGAAGAAACAGCTCTTGGATTTTAACTCTATTCATTTACATGTTATCTCCTCTTGTCCCTATTAAAAGAGCCAGGAAAAAACTCCTTATCTTTGTTCACCAGAAAATGAATAGTTTCTAGTCAAATAGAAGTTTCACCATTGTTGCTCCTTATCCCTATATTGCTACTTTAATGGTTATCTTATCTTTGGAAGGGAGGATAGTAAAAAGCAATATTAATTTTAAAAAGGTTTTAAGATTTAAAATGTTAAATGCCTAAAATGAAATAAACAATCAATTAGCAAATGAAAGAAAAGGAGAAAAGATACATGTACCTTTTTTTTCAATTTAGGAATGGAATTTGAAAGAAATATATAAATAGAAAAATAAAATATATTTCATGGAATGTGGTTCATACTAAATTGCCACTCAAATCATCACATTACATTCACAGGCTGTTGTAATACTATTAAGTACTAAGCACAAATCACCCTAAAGAGTCAGGAGAAACATATATTTTCAAAAACTGTTCAATAAAGGCCATTATATATTGCTAATTTCCTAGAATATGAAGAGTAAAGAAGTTTTATGCCAAGCTCATCAAATAAGCAACTATAAGTCCTGCCTATTCTTAGGATTTATATTTTTAATTTTCCATTAAAGCTGTATTTTTTTTCATAATTTCTATGAAACATTTTCCACTTGCTCTATTTTTCAAAAGCAGATTATATTACAAAATATTAGAAACGTACAACTCTTTATTTTCAAAGATGGTGTATATCTGCATTATGGATTAAAGAACAATATAATTTTCCACCGTTTAAAATATGGAAATTTTCATAATTAATACTTTAAGAACTTTTCAAATTTGTGTCTTTGAATACATAAATATAAGCATCCTTATCAATTTAAAACAATATTCTGGATAATCATTTTCTTAGGCATTCCAGGTGAACACAATTTTTCCATCTCAGTGTAGCCATTTTATTCCATCTCTTACTTCATTTCTTGTCATTGTTCATAACTGTTTTATAAATGGTAATGCTATTTTTGTCTTATTTTAGAACTGAATGTCATTTAAACCTTTTTTTTAAGATTCTGTAAACAGACTTTTTAAAGAAATACCTGGGATCAGATGCACAGGCACGTAATAGAAAGAACTATTAGAAAAATAATCAAACATTAAATTTCATATTCCATTCATGTCATTGAGTAGCTTTGTTACTTGTAGCCAATATTTTAGGTGTTCTAGACATCTACTTTCCCAGAGGAAAAGGTATGACTATCAAGCCATCCGTGATATAACCTCTAGCCACCTGTAGATATGATCATTAAATTTATCAAGTTCAGGGCACTGCTTTTATCAGAAGTATAAAAGCATTCTAATTTTTCAATTTTCCATTGAACTGCAAGTTTGAACAAATCCTGATTTTTAAAATAAGGAGATAAAAAATCAAGTTTCTTTCCCTTCCCTTCCCTTCCCTTCCCTTCCCTTCCCTTCCCTTCCCTTCCCTTCCCTTCCCTCCCTCCCCTTCCCTTCTCTTCCCTTCCCCTCCCCCTTTCCCCTACTTTCCACCTACACTTCTAGGTGATGTTTTTTCAAATCTTCATATTTCTTAGCATGCTTCCATTTCCAAAAGATAACCCTATCCTTTTTTTCACTTGTCTCCTTTTTCAAAACCTGCATATTGCTATTGAAAATTCATCTTTACCCTCCTTAAAACATCCAGTACTCAAGAATTTCCCTCCTTTTGTAATTACTTAGGATTAAACTACAAACCACAACTAGCTTAAGTAGAAAAAGATTTCTTACCTGAGTTAGTTTGCTTACAAAACAATTGGAAAGGTTGAAGGAGCATGTTCTAGAGAAAACTTCTAAAAACAGTCAACTGCCCCTCAAATTACACTGCCTCTGGTAAGGTTGCAAAAAGCTATTCATCATTGCAGGAAAACATGTGTCAGAAGCTGGCAATATCAGACTTATGCTGGCTTAGTTAAGGAATATGACCATTACCACTGCTGATGCAGAAAGCCTCCAAATCATGAAGCTGGAAACCTCCATACCATGTTACTTATGACAATATCTGCACTGGTAACAAGGATATTCCATGCACTTCCTTTTTTAAGCCTGACCCAGTTCTGAGTCCAATCTTGTTTGAGTGAGTATAATCAGAAGTACCAAAATCATATTCAGAATTTTATCATAAGGGAAGCTGGGTTATGTAGTGAAAAGCACACTCGTTTTTAATGAATGGTAAGTCAATCCATAGCATCCATCAATATACTCTTTAAAAGAGTTGGAATTGTATTTAACTGTTTCTTCTTCTTGTTCTACTCCTTTGTAGAGCTGCATCAAATTCTACACATTCTTCCCCTATCACTGCTCACATATCTGCCAGTTTATTTCTATGTGTACTACTCCAGTACAATCCTTTTGAACAGATTACCATACTATTGCAAAATCATCCTCACTGGCTTTTCATAATCCAGAATTTTCTCTATATGGTAGTTTTTCTGATGATCTGACATTTGCAAAAATATCCAACTCCTGAAAATAAGTCTCCTATTTACATTCAAAGGTAACCTCACACTTCTCTGTACATGTAAGTCAGATTGTACTACATGATGTTCCATGGTCATGTGCTGCAGGACTTTTCACCTACCCTTTGGCTATTTCCTTAGCTTAGAAATCTCTTGCTTCCTATTGCCACATGTATAAATTCTTCTGGGATCAACTCATAAATCACTTTCCTCATAAGGTATGCTTTTACTCTAACTGGAAGTAGTAATCACACCATAGCCATCCACTATACACAACTGGTACCTTGTCTCTGGTAGTTACTTAATTGCACTTTATATTTTAGATATGTATACATGACTTACTTTATTTCTAGTTCCTGGAGGACCAGATCCAAATAATGTCTATAAAAATACCTTGCATATAATATGCATTTAAAGATTTTTTTAATGAATGAATAAATGAGAAAATAGATAGATGATATTTCTTAAATAAGTAGACTGGTGCTGAGCAAGGAGATCATGGACACACACACACCTCTGTTAAATCAGAAATCAGGAAATATCTGGGATTGCAATTTACTTGCAAGGTAAAAAGATAGTTTGCTATAGTTTTATTTTTTTATTTTTTTAATTCATTTTTTTAATATTACATTCAAAAAAATATGAGGTCCCCATGTACCCCCCACCCCCTTAACCCCACTACTCCCCCCATAGCAACATTCTCCTCCATCATCATAACACATTCATTGTATTTGGTGAATACATCTCTGAGCATCGCTGCACCTCATGGTCAATGGTCCACATGATAGCCCACATTCTCCCACGTTCCATCCAGTGTACCATGGGAGGACCTGCAATGTCCGGTAATTGTCCCTGCAGCACCACCCAGGACAACTCCAAGTCCCAAAAATGCCTCCACATCTCATCTCTTCCTCCCATTCCCCACACCCAGCAGCCACCATAGCCACATTTGCCACACCAATGCCACATTTTCTTTGATTACTAACCACAATAGTTCATGAATAGAATATCAGTAAGTCCACTCTAATCCATATTCTATTCCTCCATCCTGTGGACCTTGGATTGGTTGTGTCCATTCCACATCTATGTCAAGAGGGGGCTGAGATTCCACATGGATGCTGGATGCAATCCTCCTGCTTTCAGTTGTAGGCACTCTTGGCTCCATGGTGTGGTGGTTGACCTTCTTCAACTCCATGTTAGCTGGGTGGGGTAAGTCATTCACATATATGAATATAAGGAGAAAATACCTCTGTCAGAGACACAGACCATTTATTATTTATAGCAAAAATAGCAACCAGAGAAGCATCTTGCATTGGTTTCCCACATCCCAATCCCCACAATGAGTGCTAAATGTTACTAGTACATGGGTGGGGTTTATCACTGGAAAGGAACACAGAAATTAGGAGACTTTGAGTTTTTATGTGGTTACTAGCACATCTGCCCATCATCTTGGCCATCTCGAAAACAGGCAAATGGCTCTGGGAAGGAAAAGGAGAAGGTGGTATATTTACTACTCTGGAACAGCTTTAAGATGGTGTATCTCTACATCTCTCTAGCATGATACAGTAGCTCTAGCTTCCAGGGTTTGTTCTTCAACAATGTCCTTTGTCCTGAAGGCTCATCCTATATAGGAACATTAGACATTCTTGGAGAATTGTCTCCCAATAGCTATTAGGACCATAATGTACAAATATTATATAAGAACTTTGGGATTAAAACTATAATCAAGGAAATACTGTAGTAGAACACACAATGCGCTGAATTATCATTATTCCATAAGAAAATACTAGGTATAAGTGTTGTGTTTAAAGCATAACCAAAATTCCAGCACAGAAGTGGCTGCCTATGTCAGCAGACTGTACATACGATGGAAAGAACTCAAGGAGAATGAACACCTTGACACCATACCATATCATATTTTTTAAGATCAGATTCAGACAGATAAGGACCATCTACTTTCTCTAAGTATGTAGAAATATATCAGGAGACCTCATAGCCTAGGGACAGTGCCAGGAGTATGCAAACCAAGAGCTCTGACTGTATCCTTGGAATGCATATGTATGCCACAAATGTTGACATCAGCCTAAGGTCTTAATATCCTTCCGGTTGAGCCAGCTCTTTCACACGCTACCAAATTGGAGGGGTAGGAGGAGGAGAATGAGCCTCCAGACCCGTCTAGATTCTCATTTGTGAGAATGAAAATGCTGCTATCATAATATAGAAAATAAAAAGCATAGGTTTTGTTTATTTTCCTTGTGTTTTGTTTAACGTGAACATATGTGTCTGCTCTATAGTAGGTTAATCACTTTTTTCTTTATGACTACATGGTAAAATAAGAACTGGGGCATGAAATGGGGACAATTGGAAGTTTCAATAGAGAATGTTTGAAAAAGTGTAAGCAAACTATGGCTTTAAGGATCAGAAATATTGTAATCTATTTTCTGAAGGACTCTATAAATATTATAAGGTAGATTCCAAGGAATTTGTTAGCAAACTGACCTAAACCAGTGGTATTAATGTTGTATATGCTTTGAAAGAAATTTTTAATACTGGTGCAAAAATCTACATTGTTTTAAAGGGAAAATGGAATTGTTTTATTATCAGTTGAGCACTAGTGAGACAGATACATTCCTGTTTTAGATATTTATGTATTTTAATTGATATTATTAATCTATAAATATTTAAACATTAAAATATATATGAATATAATATCTAATAGCATTTGATCCATTTTAGGGTAGATTTATTGAATATTTATGTGTGACAGTTTTAAGAACAAACATTATTGAATAAAGTTATATAGTATTTGCTTTGATTTAACTAATCATATCCAGGGAAAAACCTAGGGAAAAGCATACTCTTCCTTACCTTCTATAACCAAAGGGCTCTGGCTTTTGTCTAGAATAATGTGATCCACCACATAGTCAAATTGTCTTGAATGTGACAAAAACACTTTATGCAGTAAATCCCTCTCCAGTGTTGAACTTTCTTGGATGTTGACCCTTCATTTTGTTTATATTAGAAACTGCTGGAGTGATAGCACATATAGTACAGTAGTAGTTTGTACAGATCCCTAAATATACACCAATATCACTAAAATGATGTCTTCAGTGCATTACTCTCTTGGTGTAGAATGGCTATTTAAGATGCTTCTGCTTCACTGCGTTACTTCACTGCTCTGATCACTGTGGATTCCATTTTTCCTGTTCCAGGTGACTAAAATCGTTGTCCCTGCTGATTCCACTGATCACTCCTTTCCTGTTTCCATTTTTCTTCTTTTTGATCTATATTGGATTATGTTACATTTCTCAGTTTTTAAATTTTCCTCCAAATAGTCTTCTGCTTTATTTTCACTACAAAACCTATTATACTTTGGTAGTAATTTATGTTTTAAATTCTATAGTTTAGAGAGTTCATGGAAAAGTATTAATCTACAATATTGTGTATTTTATGCATGGCACTAGGAAAATAGGAGAAATCCACAGTCCCTTCCTTTAATAGGTTTGCAAACTACTTTCAAATTATAATTGGAAAATGAGCAATTATAAAAACAATGAGTTGGTGATCCATCATAATTAAGCAGTTGTAAGGGGAAAACTTTCTAGAAGGAAATAAACTAATTTGGAGACAGGCTAAATCATAGGAAAGGTAAAACTGAAGTAGAGAAAATCTGCGTCTCAAGGGAGAAGTCAGGGCTACATGGGCAAGGAAAGAAGGTGACAGTAGAGAAAGAAAATTAGGAAAATCTCAGAAAGAATGAGTTTGTGGTAGTTTTTGAATACACAGTAGCTTGTCTGTGATTGTCATTGAAAGTGTTTGTTATTCTACCATGTTTGTATTGACCCAGGGGGCTTTGAGTGCAAAGTTTTTGAGGAACTTTTTATAGGGGAGTGATATGATCTTGTTTGTGGAGTTCAAATGGTTATGCTAAGTTTAAGATGCCCTGTGATATCAAAGGATTTCCAGTGAATAATTTGCTGTATGGTTCTGGGGTTGAGGTCTGGGCTAAACACTTATAATCTCTATTCACTAGCTTAGTCGTTGTGTTGAAGCTGTGGGTATATCTGTCAACTTGTACTGAGAGACTGTTTTGATGAACAACAACAACAAAAAGACTGACAAAATAAACTCTAGGAAAAAATCAACGCCTTACCCATCATGTAAAATGCAGAATTTTATCCAAGAATTTACGCGTACTTTTGTCTAATGTTCATATCCTTGTTTGATTCCACAAATTGTAAAACTTTCCTTCAAGATACTTCTTTTGATTCCTTTTGAAAAGGAACTTAAGAAAAAAAAGTTAAAATTATGACTTTTGTTTTTAAACTTTACTTTCTACCTTGCTGAAAATTTGCTTCAAGATATCAACATATTTACTCCTGATCACTTCACAATTTTTAAGTTTACAGTTCTGATCCCAGAAGCAAATCTTTCCTATTCTAATCATTGGATGATTCATCTGATTCCAAGACAATGGAGTAAGCATTTTTAGCAGGAGTAGAGGACAAGTAGTTAAAATGATAAAAAGAGTGCCCAGAAGTGACACAGAAACCAGGATTGCTTGAGCAAAATGGGTTGGTGAGTGCAATTAAATGCATCAGAAATGACAATTAACTAAGTATATGAAAAGAGTCCATGGATAAGGGCATCAGAAGGTCATTAATATAAGTGACTGCAGGGCATTTTAATGGTCAAAGCAAATTATAGTAGGTTAAGTAATGAATAGATTCAAGTCATGAAGACATGTAATACAGACAAAACTTCCCATATACTAAACTGTGTGAAAGAATAGAGAGACAGGAACAAATTAAAGGAGTTATGATTTAAAATCTGCTCACTTTAATTTAAATTTTGTAGGCTGTCTTTGTTTGTTTATTTGTCCCTCCATTACTTGTTTTATTTATTTATTTATTTATTTTTATTGACTTCGTAATAATATTACATTAAAAATATATATGTGAGGTCCCATTCAACCCCACCCCCCCACCCCCCCTCTCCCCCCCCCAACAACACTCGTTCCCATCATCATGACACATCCATTGGATTTGGTAAGTACATCTTTGGGCACCTCTGCACCTCATAGACAATGGTCCACATCATGGCCCATACTCTCCTCCATTCCATCCAGTGGGCCCTGTGAGGATTTACAATGTCCGGTGATTACCTCTGAAGCACCATCCAGGGCAGCTCCATGTCCCAAAGACGCCTCCACCTCTCATCTCTTCCTGCCTTTCCCCATACCCATCGTCCACCATGTCCACTTTTCCCAATCCAATGCCTCCTCTTCTATGTGGACATTGGATTGGTTGTGTCCATTGCACCTCTATGTCAAGAGGAGGCTCAGATTCCACATGGATGCTGGATGCAATCTTCCCATTTTCAGTTGTAATCACTCTAGGCTCCATGGTGTGGTGGTTGTCCTTCTTCAACTCCATCTTAGCTGAGTGTGGTAAGTCCAATAGGTCAGATTGTAGGTGCTGGAGTCTTTTGAGGCTCAGGACCTGGCTATCACATTGTCAGTCCATTACTTGTTTTAAATAAGGGCAGCTGTTTCAGCATGTTAGCAGAGTCTAGTTGTTGCAGATAGTTCAGAGACAATTTGTTTTTAAAGATATCTGTGTTCCTTTCTGGTAATTTCCAATTCCACAGCTGTTTCAGAAGTCTGGAATTTCAAGGATAAGATTACATCTACTAACAGATTAAATTTACTTTTTGTTTTCTATAAATTGTAAATCTTTTCCAGGCTAATGTTCGTCTCTTAATTCATTCATGATCCTGAAGTTTTCAAACATACAGCTTCAATATTAATTGCTGTTCCTTGAAATAGTTACAATTCCCTGAAAAAGAATTACTAAAATTCTTTTGGGGAAGGGTTTCTTAGGCTTATTATATAATGATATATGTCATTTTGAAATGCATGAAAATAGAAGGATATGATAAAAGTTTTTATAAGTGCTAATTTTCATTTGCATATAATCTATACTTCTGAACCAACATATAATATATCCAATTTAACATCTTTGTGAAACATTTACAATCTGAGAAAGAAAAATGACTAGCATATTTGAAAGTTCTTTTTAACATTATTAGATTATGATGATTTTAGAAATATGACTTCTGACAAAGAATTGTAGCAATTAACATTATGTGTAGCAATTTGTTTCATTATTGGGCATTGTCCTATTTTTATTGAGCATGCTGAAATCTAACAAATTAAAACATTGTTGCCTCTGAAAAAGATCTGCTGATTAGTACTCAGATTCCAATTTCAAGTGCTTATCATTATTGTACTACTTGATGAACATAGATTTGAAATGTAAAGTGATGGTTGGTTTGAAATGATGAAATGAGACAGCCACTTCTATTTCTATTTAGGAATATGGCTTTGTATATTATGCGGTTAGTTGTATAATGGCATTTTTCAGGATTATTTTCAAGGTTTTCATGTGACTACTATTTTATTTACAATTAATTTTGTGAGTTTTGGTAAATCTTATTATACTGAAAAAATTATAATTATATTTGAGAATTTCCATACTCTTTACAGTTATCGTTGCTAACAATTATGCATAGTCAGTAAACATTTATAGAGACCTGGAAATAATCAGAATAAATAGCATATGCCCTTGGCTTTAAAAGAAGTTGGTCTGTATAAAAGACAGATCTGTGTGCAAGCATTTGCTGCTCTATAGAGCTATGAACAAAATGATATGGAAGCCCAAAAAAGGAAGAAATTCTGCATGGGTCAGAGTGTGATAGGAGTGGGTGGTGCAAAGATTTACATTGGCAGTAAGGGTAATGTTTGAAATGGGCCATAAAGAAGAACAGGAATTTGCCTGCAAGAGAAGGGAAGAAGAATATTTCAAATGTAGTGCTAAATATCGATGCTTATCTAAATTAAAAGAATCAAAATAAACTTTAAAAAAGGACCTGAGGGGAAGCAGATGTGGCTCAGTTGATTGGGTTTCTGTCTACCATATGGGAGGCCTTTCCAGGGCATCCTTGTAAAAGCAAGCTGGCCCACACCTGCAGAGTGCTGACGGCCCATGCCCATGGAAAGCTGGCGCAAAAACAAAGGGAGAGAAGCAGACACAGAAGAATGCACAGTGAATGGACACAGAGAGCAGATAGCAAGCAAGCAGCAAGAGGGGGCAGATAAATAAAATAAAAATAAATGTTAAAAAATAAAAAGACCTGAGGAGCATTGTCTTACTCTGTTTTTCAAAATAATGTAAATAAATCTGAATAGAGATGTCTAATATATACTTCTCACTTTCTAAAAGAAGTAAGAAAAATATAGTAAGGCGTGGGAGAGAATTATTCTAGGTGCTTTATAAACAATGTCTTGATAAATTACCCCAGCAGTTAGATATTTTTGTCATTGCCTTGATGATGAAAGTCAGTGCAATTTAATGAGGCCGATTCTCTCTGAATTTGAAGTCGATGATCTCAGTGTCTACCTACCTACCTACCTACCTACCTATCTACTTATCTATCACTCTCTGCCCTCTCTCTGTGTGCATGTATGAATGTATGAATAAATATGCTTATACCCATACCCAATATAGGATATTACACATATACTTGATATACATATATGCACCATACATGTATATATTTGGCATACACAGTATATATCAAGGGCTAAGTAGAGAGGGCTTTCTCTATAGATAGAATATGAAACAACCTAGTCCTACTTGGTATGGTTTGAAGGATGTGCCAGAAGATAGCTATACAATATGTGTATTAGTAACCTGACATGTTAATCAAAATGTCAAAATTAGCAAACTTATACCCCTTATAGAGTTTTATATCTGTTAACTTATGTAAGATATTATGTTCCAAGTGTTAAATCAATATACTTAATCAATATATTTATATCCTTTACTTATTTTATCTATTAAGAGTAATTTTTTTAAATTTAATAAAAATAAGTGGAGTGTTCAAGTCAGATTTATCAAAGACTCCACCTTATTAAAGAATAGATTATGAAGGTCAAAAGTGGTTAATTGTCTTTACAGGAGTTGACAAAATAGCATAGATATAACTCATTGTTCAGAAATCTAAAAAAACGAAAATATATATGCAAATATTAGTAACATATGTTGTTGCTTTTATTTTCAAAATAATTTCTGATTGTCAAGTTGTGATATACTGACAGGAAATCAGGGTAAGTAAATACTGTGTATGGTAATACAAGGATATATCTTCAGCTGCTCTGTGGTATGAAACATAAAACAATATTCCAGCTCTCTCTTTCAGCTTGTTAAACTTGGTATGGCCTGTGTTAGGAAGACTCTTCTGCTCACTCTTCTTCTTCTTCTTTTTTGAATGTTACATTAAAAAAAATGAGGTCCCCAAAAAGCCCCCACACCACTCGTCCCATTCCTCCTACATCAACAACCTCTTTCCTCATCGTGGTTTGCTCTTCTTAAGACTGGTTCTTTCTCCTCAACTGTGTCTCATCTCAAAGAAGAAATCAGAAGGTACTTTCCTAGTCACATTCTCTAAGTGCCTCCCCATGTATTTCCACCTTAGACACCCCCTGTCACACACTTATTTCTTTTTTTTTTCATTTATTTTTGATTTATTTCTTATTCCTCTTTAGCACTTATACCAATATTGTTTATTTGTTTGCCTTCAGATTTACTAGAGTTTTGTTTACTCTTTTCTCTCACCAACTTTGTTACATGAGAGTATGAACTTGGTAATCTGGTCCCTAGTCTATCCTTAGGTTATAGATAAGTGTCTCATACAGAGAAAATGCTCTGAATTTTGTGCCAAGTTAAAAAAAAATACATGAATAGATTTAATTTTAAATTTTTTAAATTCATAAATAGCTAGTAAACACTGAAATAATATGCAAATAATTTTAATAACTGATATATTATTAGGAAAACCTTGTGCAATTTTACTTTTTGTTTGCCAGAACTTTTTGAAATTTTATACAACAAAATGTAATAATTTTTAAAAATTTGCTAAAAGTAAATATTAAAAGTTTATCCTGGGGATATTTTTAATAAAGGATTTGAATAAAAAAAGACAATTCCAGGTCTTATACAGTACTCCAAAATAGATAAATTATTTCAGAAAATAGTTTGACTGTTTCTTAAAAATCGAAATATACACTTAGCTTACTACCCACTCATCACTCATATGTGTTTACCAGAGAGAAATAAAATTATATGCCCATACAAAGACTTGAACATGAATGTTCAGAACAAATTATTTGTAATAATAAAAAACTGAAAACAGATTAAATGTCCAAAAACAAGTAAATGAATAAAAATTGTATACCCACAAATGGAATACTATTCAGCAATAAAAAATGACTTAGTTTTTTCATTTTTAAGTTTTTATTTCTTTATTTATGTTTTTAAAGATTTATTTATTTTATTTAATTCCCCCCTCCCCCGGTTGTCTGTTCTCGGTGTCTGTTTGCTGCATCTTGTTTCTTTGTCCGCTTCTGTTGTCATCAGCGGCAGGGGAAGTGTGGGCGGTGCCATTCCTGGGCAGGCTGCACTTTTCTTTCGCGCTGGGCGGCTCTACTTACAGGTGCACTCCTTGTGCGTGGGGCTCCCCTACACGGGGGACACCCCTGCGTGGCACGGCACTCCTTGCGCGCATCAGCGCTGCGCATGGGCCAGCTCCACACGGGTCAAGGAGGCCCGGGATTTGAACCGCGGACCTCCCGTGTGGTAGACGGACGCCCTAACCACTGGCCCAAGTCCGTTTCCCCATTTTTAAGTTTTTATTTAAATATTTTTTAAAAGATAAATGGATCACAAAAAATGTTACATTGAAAATTATAAGGGATTCCCATATACCCTATACAACCCCCTACTCCTCCCACATCAACAACTTCTTTCATCATTGTGGCACTTACTTTGCATTTGGTGAATACATTTTGGAGTACTGCTATACCACATGGATTACAGTTTACATTGCACTTTACATTCTCCCCCAGTCCATTCAGTGGGTTAAGACATGATATATGGTGTCCTGCATCTGTCCCTGCAATGTCATTCAGGACAAGTGTAAGTCCAGAAAATGCCCCCACATCACACCTCTTCTTCCCTCTCCCTGCCCTCAGCAACTACTATGGCCATTGTCTCCACATCAATGATACAATTACTTCTACTGCTAGAGTCACAATAGTTCTATAGTAGGATACCAGTAAGTCCACGCCAATCCATATTTATTCCTCAGTCCTGTGGACCTTGGGATGGTAATGTCCACTCCACCTCTAAATCAAGAGGGGGCATAGATCCCACATGGCTGATGGATTTAATTCTCCTGCTTGCAGTTATAAACACTTTCAGTTCCCTGGTGTGGTGGTTGACCATCTTCACCTCCCTGGTAACTGACATGGGTAAGTCCAATGAATGGGAGAGTAGGTATTACAACTCTGCTGAGGCTCAGGGCCCAGCTGTCACACAGCCAGTCCAAACACTCAAGTCTCCTGAGTACGAATGATTTATTGATTCATACCAACATGGATGAATCATAATAATTATGATAAGTGAAAAATTTAGACACAAAAGAATGCATACTGTTCATTTCCACTTACGTAAGTGTCTACAAGATACACAGTAATATTCAGTGCAGAAAGGTAGCCCATGATTGCTAGGGACAAATGTATCTTTGAAATGTATCTTAATTATGATTATGGTTCCATGGGTATATGCATCTAATTGTACATTTTATATATTTACAACTTATTGTATACAAATTATTCTTTAATAAGAAAAGAGATGAAGCAAATTGAGAAAATAATTTGTCCTTTGGTGTTTCATTATGAAATCTCTTGAATTAAAAATAACTTCAAAAGAAAACTATTCATTATTAGTGTTAATGGAAAAGACAATGGCGATAAGTACTTACCATCCAAATCATATTTTAAAGAAAAAATTAGTACATATTCCCACATTCATATATATGATTTTCTTCTTCCAAAAATTTTTTCTTTGTTGTCAAATGGATCATGCCTCAATGCAGCATTGGGAACTCGTTCTTCATTCAGGAGAAAAATATAGTTTCTATGTAAAGTGTCGTTTTCCTGTCCTCTGAGAAATTTATATTAATTTTTCATTAACAGCTCAATTCCAGCTTCCATCACCAATTCCAAATAATTCTTTAGATATGTCAACCATCTTTAAAATTTCAATCACTTTCATCTGTTGTTAGTGAGATCACTAGTTATATGATTATTTTTTTAAATTATGACAATTTAAATAATGTGATAAATCTGTATAAGCAGCTAAATAGATATTCAGTACATTCTCAAAACAATGATTTTTGGAGTATGAGAAATTCCTATCCCAATCCCAGTGCTTTAGGTAATTTACTTGAAATCTCTTCATAACGATGCCCTACCTTTAAAATGTGGGTATTCATACCAAGTCCACATGTAAGGACTATTGAGGAAATGTTTATCAGGTCTTAGCCAGTCCTTGGAAGAGTTTAATGTATTTAAGTAATCTACAATTTCTGGGTGGGTACAAATGTTTCCTATTTTATCCATGAAACTAGTACAGTGCTTCCTATATAGAAGGTGCTCAATAAATATTACATCATGAATTAAGGAACAAGTGGACTGCATTTGTTTTTCTAAACATGTTACTGAGGTATGATGTATAGAGAGTAAAGCATACTAATCTTAATTATGCAGCTCAACATTTTATTATATAAATCAATATACCTTTGCAACCATCAATTCGATGCAAATACTGAACATTTCCAACATCCCAGAAGCTTCTCTTGCATTTCCTTCATTCAGTACCCTCCATAAGCAATTAAATGTTTGTCCTTTTTTACCATAGTCTACTTTTGTCAATTTTTCTAAAATTCATATAAATGTCATCACATTGTACACAATCTTTTTATCAACTTTTTAAAACCACATTATACTGTGAGAGTCACCATGTTATCACATGAAGAAATAGTTCATACCTCTTCATTGTTGTGAAATAGTCCTTTGTATGGATATCTGATTTTCTATTGTTTCCAATTTGTTTCCTTCAAGAATAAAGTTGCTATGAACTTTCTTGCACATCTTTTGATGTGCATACCCACTCATTTCTCTTAGGAATATGTTCAATAGTAGTGGCAGTTTGTGGGGTGCATATATATTTAGTGTTAGTAGATAATGCCAGTTTTAGGTGCACCAACTTATGCTCCCATTATCAGGTATGGGCATATGTGAGGGTTCTAGGGGAGACACTTCTTTTAACTGAGTAACATTCACTGAACTATTGATGAGCAACAATTCTTGGAAGTGATAGAAGAGCAAGTGCCTTCCAGGAAGGAATTACAATGTGTAATGGCAAAAGATTATGCAACAGCTTGGCATCTTCAAGCAATCTTGAATAAATGAGCAGAGCTTTAGCATGAAGGCTTGAGGGGGATGATGTGGAAACAAGACTTAAAAAGTTTGAGGCATCCATTTTATGAATCATGATTCTGAAACTTAAAGAAAAACATTGAATATTTCTCAGAATCACTTAGCTATGAAGTCACTAGATTCTCATTCTTCTCTACAAACTCTTCTTAATAGGTCTACTATACATTCACAGGATTTTCATGAACCAGAACAACATTATCAAATACGTTTAGTACATTCCGGTATTCTGTGTGAAAAAAAGTAAGTAAGGTTTCTTTATTCTTTGGCTTCTCAGAGTCTTTATACTCAACATCAAAAATCTCATGATGGCAAGAGAAGGCAGCCTTTCTCAAATTTACCAGACTGCAAATTTTTTTCCTTTGCCAACGTCTTTTAAAACAACCAGTTTTATAAAATCCTTTGTACTATATTACCTGAAAGCTGTAAGTTCAGTAGAGAAAGTAAATATCTTTGTTGATAACTGCACAAATCTTTTTCTTTAATAATTTCCATAGCTACAATTTAGGTAGCTATTTTTTTCACATTCTATAAGTGAAGAAAAAAATAAAGTACATTTTGCCAAAAGGTAATCAGTATAATTTAATGGAAGGAAATATTAGCCTAAAAACTGTGGGAAGGGTGCTTGTCAGAAAGACCTTGAGGCGAGATCGGTGGTAGAGATTGACCTTAACTAATGGAAGGGTTTGTCAGATGAAAAGATTATAACATGTAGAAGGAAAAGTATAAAAAGGTAATACATACAAGAATGTTAAAGAACTATGAGCAATCCAATTTGGCTGTAGCATTTGGAAAGATAGGTTTTAAAAATCTTGTAGGCTGAAATTGGAGTCCTATACATAGCACAGTATTAAAATAGAGTAAAAACAGTTTTCTGAGTTCTTCAGTAATATCGTTGGAGCTGTGTGAGGTGATTCACAATGAAGTTTTTTTGGCATTGGGAATACAAAAGACTAGAGGCTATCACAATAATCTATCAAGGTGATAAGTGTTATCTAGGATAGTGATGATGGGAAAGTAATCAAGGTATATGTGACATAGATGTTTTAAAAATATATACAAGGGTAGATGGAAAATAAAATGTGTGAGAAATGAGTATCAAGCTTATAATATTTGAAATTGTATTTGGTTTTAACAGAATTATGGAAATTTGATGAAGATTATCTCGAGGGTAGGTCACTTATTTGAGAGCTAACTGACATTCAAGTGGAGCTATACAGAAAGAAGTTGCAATTATGGTTTTTTTAAGACTTGCAGGATAGTAGAGACTCATGGTATAGGTCTGTGATTTATCCAAAAGGGTATCCATTGCAAAGAAATAAATATGTCAGAGGAGAATGTATTTAGGGAATGATCAAAGTAGGAGAGATTAGAGAAGGGAATATTAAAAAGAAAAGTATAAGAGATCCTGACAAAGTATAAGGTTAAAGAAAGCATGAAAAAGTTGTGAGAGGATTCCAGAGGAAGTTCATCAAGTTGAGTTGTCTAATATGCCTTATCATATCTCAAAACCCTGACAAACTCTCAGATTTCACATAAAGGGTTCCAAGAAATGTGGACTGGAGGCCATCTTGACTCAGGTTTGCATACAGATTCCTGAGCTACCACAAAAGAGCCATCAAGCTACCTGGGCAAAGAAGTTTTCTCATGAATAATGAAGTTGAAAAAATCATTTTGAATCCATTTGATGTCAAACTAAGTATCCAAATTTTCACTACTGCATAGTGTATAACCACAATTTGACAAATTGCTTAAGCAATTTGTAAG
Source organism: Dasypus novemcinctus (assembly GCF_030445035.2). Lineage (NCBI taxonomy): Eukaryota > Metazoa > Chordata > Mammalia > Cingulata > Dasypodidae > Dasypus > Dasypus novemcinctus. Next base: position 38,715,461 of record NC_080683.1, on the reverse strand, counting down.
ACAGAGTAAGAATGACTACCTGCTGTAGTACAAGAAGGAGACATGATAGCTTTGTTCAGTGAATACCACTGAAATGGCAGCTGTGGATTAAGGAGTGAGGTAGTGGCTGCTGCCAGAAGATAATTAGTCATGGGCACACCAAGAATATGCTTATAGTTGGGAAAATCAAGCTGAGATTTTTCTTGGGACTCAAACTGAGCACTTCTGTGCTACTGGAACAGACTCTAAGATTGGGCAACTTCTTACCTGCATCTAAGCCTCTATGAAGACCAGGTTCTTGGAAAACACAAACATCTAGTAGTCTTTGAAAAGACACTGGGCTTTATTAACCTAACAATCAACTTTTTTTTTTTTTTGCCAGGCAGAATTGGAATAGTAAGCTTGATTGAGTGGCATGTATCTTAGAAAATCTGAAGAAGGACTGTAATAACACCAAGGACAATATAAAAAAATATTTTCTGAAGGAACTAAAGATGAACTTACTGAAAATAGACTGACCGGGATTGGTGGTCAGATTCATCCAGGATTTCATGCCCCTGAATACAACAGACAATGTAGCTAAGTGCTAGGAGGAGCTGGGTGGGAAATTTCCTAATATCTCCAAGCAGCAAATGAATGATTCTCCTCCTAGACTGAAACAGGATAATAGACAGTGAAGGCATGTGGGAAACAGTGCATGTCTTCCTATTAACATGGCACCACCACATTCAGGAGAGCTACCAGGTTGTCACTTAGAAGCTATACATAGGCCTGGACGTGATGAAAAATCCCATTGCTAAGTGCTGATAACACATCATGGAAAGTATGATCCTGGTTAACAACTTAGGTATTCCTAAGTGACTGCCTTCAGCCCTTTGGACTAATAACTTTGGCTTCCTTCTACCTCTTGTCATTCTGGAGTGTGCACCACAGACTGCTCATTTTCTATGTGGTTACAGTAGAACTGGGAGTGAGGAAGTCAGTTTCACATACTTCACGGGATGCCAAGCTGGACCCACACCTCAAGACAAAACACACCCAATGCTCTATCCTTCTCCTCTATCAGGGGAAGATAAGAAGGGATTTTCTACTTCAGGTCATTGTACATCAAATAGCTTTATATTTCCTTTTTGAGAGAGAGATAGATTAAATTTGCAGAGTATTTATAACAGAATGAAAATGTTCTCTTCATTGTAATGGATAGCTGAATTTAGAAACATATATGTAGCAAAAAGCCTTGAGAGAGATAAGAAAGAATTGAGCAAGTCACAAAAGAAGAAGACAGCAGTAATGGAGTTGAAAATAAAATGGATACTTAGGATTTAGAATATGGCAAGGTCTCTTTAATATTTTGGTGATTGGGGAAATTGTGTCACTAGGAAATTTATTTAAATTCACTGACAAACTTTTTCTCTGTTAAATTAAGAATAACATAGAATCTCTTTCTTCAACTTTTTTATATTCTGTAACTTAAAACTTTGCATCTTCCAAATAGGTACACATAATTCTAAATAAGGAATTGCATTTGCCAAGATAAACAGCTCTTGAAATCCTATATGTTTTTTTTCTCATTAAGTTAAATAAGGTTTCACACTTTATAATGTACAAATCATCAGTAGGAATATAAGGCTTACCTCAGCCTTTGTTAACATACTTTCCTGGAGTGATTGCATTCCAGCACCTCTTATGATGACAGCAATCATAAAAAATAAGCTCAGGGTTTCATTTTGAAAATTCAAAAATAAAGATTTTTTTTTACCTTCCAGTAATTCTTTCTTTAGGAAGAATGGAATGGAATGGAATATTATCTTAATGAAAACACAGAGAATCGAACTTAAGAAGATCTATAATAAAAAAATTGACATTATAATTTTACTGACTAAAAAGATTTAGATATGCATCATTTTAATTCTTATTTAGAAATAGCACAGTTAAGATTATTTCTATCCCTGAGTACTTTAAAAAGTAAGTGTATAAACTCAGACACTTTCAACTCCTGAGGTACTGAATTTTTCCAAACCTTTTCTGCCCTGAATACATTCACATTCTATACTTCTTTCTTAAGAATGTACTGCTGTTGTAGTAGATTGGGTTTTCCCAGAAGCAGAAGCAGAAGCAGAAGCAGAAGCAGAAGCAGAAGCAGAAGCAGAAGCAGAAGCAGAAGAAGAAGCAGAAAAAAGATACAAGTAAAAGTAGTTCATAAGGAAAATGAAGGTCAAACCTACTCTGATGATTAGGCTAATGTGTCAGCTCTCCAGGTAATGGTGCCAGTTGTGTGCTCAAGCAAGCACTGGGCTAAGTGTAATACAAGGGCATTTCATGAACTTTAATCTCAGTGAACTGATTGCATAGATGGTTGGTTACATCTACAATCACAGTAGCAATGTGTGACATCTCCTCCAGTCAGTTCAATGCCTTAAAAGGATATGTGATTTCAGCATTCAGAAAGAATTTCCATCTCTGGTAATGTTTGTGAGAGATGGTGTGATATAAATTAGATTTTCTGTATCTCCTAGGGAATTCACTGAGGACCGTCATTGGAGTACCAGGCTTGCAGTGTGCCCTACGGAATTTGGACTTGTGCATCTGCATAATCGCATGAGACAATTTTATAAAATCTCATACTATTTACAGATATCTCCCGTCAGTTCTGTTTCCCTGGAGAACCCTGGCTAATATTCCTACCTAATAAAGGGATGTGAAAAGTGATACGAAGGAACCTCATGCAGATAAGTTTTCAAACCAGTTACCCTGAAGGCTCTTGAAGGTGGGAGAACTCTGCCTTAGAATTATGCCACTGAGAGTCAAGTAGGCTGGGAAGTTCAAACACCAGCTATTGTCAGATAACAGTTGCGTGGTGATCCTAGCCTTAATTTCTGGCATTTCAGTAGGGATGAAAAAGTGGCTATAGTACCAGATAATGTTCTCAGACAATGACATGAAGGTGTTATTGAGAGCAAGTGTGCACTGATTTTATAAATTCAAGAGTTTATATGTGCACACATCTTTATACAGTGCTTTCAAACCTATGATGTATTTTGAAAAGCAACCTTCATGATGAAAGCAGAAGGATTTGGAACATCCATCCAGCCCAAGTGGATTTTAAAATAGTTTAATAATTAAAACTGTTTATTCATGGAGCTTAACATCAGGTACATCAGAACTATTTAATAGTGGATGGATGAATGGCTGCATGAGCGAATGGTGGGATATTCATCACGTATTAGATAATCAGAAAGTTACTTGAGGAAAGGTGAAGAAAAAATGATGTATGCCCTTATAATTGGCTTGTGTTGTGATTCATTTACCTTCAACACAACTTTTATGCAGTTCTCATTAGGATTACTCAGCAAATTATTAAATATGTGGAATATTACTCAGCTATATAATCACTTTATAATCATTCTTTCATTGAACCTACCATTCATTTCCAAACAGAAAGTAAAATGGAATTATAATGTCCCCAAATTAAGTCCAGAAAGGTTTAACTACATTACAAGCATCTTTAGCAGGAGACAAATAATATGCCTTTGATTTGTACACATAAAACAAACATATTTAGTCACAACTAAGTTTACAATATAAAATGATATTTCTGGATTTTTCCATGATTCTACAGAAATTTCAATTTATGTACATTATATACACATCAATGATCCCAAGCCCTCCTCGCTTGCCTTGGCTGCATGCTATTCTGTCAGCATGTGCCAGAATAATTGTTGTTAGAATATTAGAAACGTTTTTGCCATTTGACTAAGCCACTCAGCTGCATTGGTTAAGAAGAACACTAACAGGTGTTCTTCATGCTAAACTGCATTCATTTTGCTGCATAGTTTTCCAGGCTGTAGAGTATTGCTGAGGAAGGGGACTAAGTAATCTATGCAAATGTGCTATATCAGTTCCATTCTGAAGTAACAGGTGCTTTAAAATTAAGACAATGCTGTCTCAGTAGGAGCCAAGAGATGGTGAACTATCTAGGAAATGACAAAAAATAGATGAATCCCTGTGGGGTTGAATAACTGACAGGAATCAGAGTACTATAGGATCATTGGCAGAATATTGAACTATATGCCACCAATAGTTTGATAAGCATGAGGATGACTGAGATGAGGAGATGGAAGATTAAAAGTTTAAATGTGTAAAAACATAAAAAACTTAACACTGAATGCTTTTTAATTTGTGCCTGTGGTCTTCCTACCCCAGGATATTTCCCACATGTGGGAGATGTGAATGTTACCAGATTCAGAAACATTCTGATAATGACCTCAATGAGATAAGTCACTGAGGTTCAGAGACAATGCAGTGTAGATAATAAATACATGAATGCATTTTATCTGCAGAGGGCAAGAAAACAATTCATGTTTACATCTTCACTGTTTCCAAAAATCATTTCAGGAGTTTTCACAATTAAACGAAGATGTTTTCTCCATTGAATAAATGTTGTTCATTCATTACTAGCAATTAGTTACTGAGTACCAAGTATGTGCCAGGCCCTCAGAATAAAAGAAATATACCATTCCTACGTCACGGATCTTTTTGGAGCTGACAACAGGAGATTAGTAAAAGTCATCAAAATAACTATGCAGTGGTTTAATGAGTCCAGTTATGATGACACTTCCAAAAAACAAGCATGGAGAACATAAACAGCTTTAGCAGGAAGATCTATTTCTTTTTTCATTCAAACTTTATGTCAAATTCAAAAATTAAAATAACAGACAAAAGGCAGCTCAACAGGTTATGAAAGTATTACTCCAAAAAAAGTTGTTTCATGTTCTTTTGTGGGATATGAATATGAATAAGCATTTTTTTCTCTTCTTTATTTTCTTCATTAACAAGGAGATGACAAGTTATGTCTTTAACTAATCTGTATTCATCTATGTGTCTTTCTGAATACTGGAAAAACAATTGACTTTGTTTTGGGAATTAGATGAGATAAAATGCCTGGTTAGAAATTTTTAAGGAAGTTTTCTTCTAATCTTCATATTTCTAGAAGTCTTCCACAAAAAATTAGAGTAAACTGAATTCTAAAGGATGAGTGTGAGTTGTGAAATGAAGAGAAGGGAAATGTGTAGAAATTATAGCTTGTATAGAGTTGGAGAAGGGAAATCCCATTCTGGGAATCTAAAAAGATAAGTGACAATTGTGTAGTCACCTCAAGAAACTAACTATTGTAAAAGAGGCAGAAGAGATAGGCAAACAGCATATCATACAGCCTTGTAAAGCAGGTTAAGGATTTTCTATATTTTCCTATGTGTAATGAAAAACTGCTGGAGAATTTTAACATAAAATTGTGGTTCCTAAAAGGGGGCAATTTTTCTCCCCAAGAGACATAGGACAATGTCTGTACACATTTTTTTATTTTCTCAACTGGAGAGAAGGGTGGTGATAATAGCATCTAGGGAGTAGAAGCCAGAGATGTGGCTAAACATCCTACAATGCACAGGACAACTCCCATAAGGAAGAATTACTTGATGCAAAAAGCCAATAGTGCAGAGGTTGAGAAACCCTAACTTTCAAAGCAATTATGGATTTGGATTGAAAATCATGTTTTTTTTTGGAAGAAGGATGAATTTAAGGAGAGTAACATGATATGGGATGAATAGTTAGGATGCTTTGGTAGTGAAATAAACAAGAGGTGTTTGTATCTTGGACTGAGTTTATAAAAAATAATTAAGATTTTAAAAAATAGGCAAGAAAAGAAGATTTAAATAGATATTTCTCAAAGAGGAAATAGAAAAGGCCAAAAAGCACCTGAAAAAATGTTCCGTATCACTAGTTATTAGGGAAATGCAAATTAAAATGAAAATGAGCTATTATTTCATATCACATAGAATGGTCATTATTAAAAAACAGAAAACAATAAGTGTCAGAGAGGACGTGGAGACATACAGTAACTCCTTCACTGTTCATGGGAACTGTAAAATGGCATAGCCTCTGTGGAAGACAATTGGGTTGTTCCCCAGGAAGCTAAATATAGAACTGCTCTATAATCCAACAATTCATCTACTAGGAATATATTCAGAAGAACTGAAAACTAAAACATGAATGACATCTGCACAATGATGTTCTTAGCAGCATTGTGCACAATTGCCAAAAGATAGAAACAACCCAGGTCTCTAATCAGCTGATGAATGGTTAAACAAAATGTGGTATATTCATAAGATGGAACACTATGCTGCAGTAAGAAGATGAAATTGGGACAATTATGATAGCATGGATGAATCTTGAAGGCATTATTCTAAGTGAAGTAAGCCAGACACAAAAGGACAAATACTGCATGGTCTCATTAATAGGAACTAAATATGAAGAATACATGTATGGAGTTAAAACCTAGAGAATAGGTTATTAGGAGATAAGAGGAGGTCTGAGAAGGACTACTGATGTTTGAAGTATGCAGAAGTTTTAATTAACTTGACTGTGAAAGTGGGGAAATGGATAGAGTTGATGATAACACATTATAGTGAGTAGCAGCTGATTTATAAATGGGATTGTGGCTGAAAAGGGTGGTCTAGGGATGTAAATGTCTAATGAAAGAAAGTTCGAGAATAATCTAGGGACTGATTAACACAATGAACCCAAAACTGGATGAAAATTGTGGTTGATGATACAGATACAAGAGTGTCCTTCTGTGAACTAGAGCAGATGTACACCATTATTGCCAAGTGGTGGGAATGTGGAGAAGCATGGGAAAAATGCAACTGGTGTGACATATGGACTGTGATTAATAGCAATACTGTAATATTATGCATCTATACCAAATATATTCTGTGTTAATAATGGGGGAATATGTAAATAGTGTTCCAATATATGCTATGAACCATGGTGAGTGGTAACAGTCTGATGATATTATTTTATTATCTGTAACAAGTGTTCCACCATCATGTGGTGTGTTGATAGAGGGTGCTAGAATTTTGTGCATGTGCATGATTGTTTTGTAAGTTCACAACTTCTGTACTAAAATACATTTTTAGAAAAACAATATTAAGAGGGTTGGGGGGGGGGGAAATACACCAAATGTAAGATATGAACTATAGTTAGAGATAAGATTTTGACCATATTCTCTAATAATTTATAACAAATGTCTCACAACATTGCAAGGTATTGGTGGTGGGATGAGGTATGGGAGCCCTGTGTGATATTTTATATGTTTGTTTTGTAAGTTCACAACTATTACTATACACTTATTGTTTATGTATATTTATGTATGAATGATATACTTCAATAAATTTTAAAAATAAACAAATGAATAAAAATTTAAGAAGTAAGGAGACATAATTACCCACTGATATGATGCACTGAGAATGGTGACTTCTGTGGCATTTTAGCCAAATATGCATATTCTCAATTTACATAAGCAAATGTCAGATAAATCTAAATTCAGGGTCACTTTACAAAATATTTGACCATGTGCTTTTATAAGTTCAAAGTTATGAAAGACCAAGAAAAGATGGAGGAACTGTCACAGATTTGGAGGAAACTGAGAAATTAGAAAACTGAATCTAAGACCTGAGATCTTAGATTGGATTCTGAACAGAAAAATGACACGAATGAAAACCTAATTGTAGTAGTTGACTATTGCTCCCCCAAAATTAATGTCCATATGGAATGTCAGAATGTGACTTCATTTGGAAATAGGGTCTTTTCAGATGCAATTAAGATGATGTCTTATCAGAATTCAGTGGGCCCTAACTCCAATGACTTCTGTGTTATAAGAAGTTAGAGACACATATGTAAGGAAGAAGGCCATGTAATGATGAAAGAAGAGATTAAAGAGATGTAGCTACAAGTTTAGGAATGGCAGGGATTGATTAATCACCAGAAGCAGGGAGAGGCATGGAACAGATTTTCTATGGTTAACAGCAATATTATAATATTGTTGTATCGATGCCAAAGATGTACTGTGTTGATAATGGGGAGTATGGAAAAAGTGTGCCAAATATATGCTATGGGCCAGACTATTGGCAGTAATAGTTTGATGATATTATCTCATAATCTGTAACAAACACCTATTCCACCCCAGTGTGGTATGTTGGTAAAGGGGTATTGTATGGAAATTCTTCACATGTTCATGATTGTTTTGTAAGGTTAAAACCTCTTTAAAGAAATATATATTTTTTAAATAGAGTGGGTTGGGGTAAAGATACACCAAATATAAGATAACCTATAGTTAGCAGTAATATATTGATGGTATTCTTGCATAGTTTGTAACAAATGTTTCACAATAATGCAATGTGTTGGTGCTAGGGTAATGTATGGAACTCTTGTATGATGTTAGGCATGTTTATTTTGTAAGTTCACAATCTTTACTATACACTTAATGTTTATGCATGCTCATCTATGAATTATATACTTCAATAAAATAAAATTAAAACTTAAAACTTAAGCAATTAGCATAGCCCAAGTAATGCGATCAGATGCTGTTGCTGCTTATGCACATTGTCATAGAATTGTTGGTTCATCTTTCAAGATGGGACACTAGCATAGACCACAACATCTTCAGCTCCTGCTAGATATTCTCCTTCAGTTTCTCCACTTATTGAACCATACCTTACTTTACCTGTGCTGCTGTCACAAATACCACAAACTGGTTCTGGCATAAACAGCAGGAATATATTGGCTCACAGATTTGAGGCTAGAAAAAGTCCAAATCAAATTATCAGCAAGACTTGCTTTTGCCCACAAAGACAAGAGCTGGCTGCAGGCAATTCTTGGGGTTCCTTGACTTTGCAGTTACTTGATGATGCTCTCTCTTTTAGCTTCTGGATTCCCATTGACTTTTAGCTTCTGGCTATTTCCTGTGGCTCTCTTTATAAGGATTGCAGTAATCTGGATTAAGGCCCACACTACTTCAGTTGGCTGTGTCTTAAATAAAGTAATTTCTTCAAAATGCCCTATTTATCATGAGTTCACACCCAAAGGGATGTGGATTAAGATTAAAAATATATGTTCCTCAGGTATATAATTCAACCTACCCCAAAGAGATGCCTGCTTAACTCCGTGATGAAAAGCATTGGCTTCGCCTGTTTGTGTCCTATCATTGAATTTAGAGGCATGTAAGTGGTGAGGACTAATACGGTTTCCAGTTCAATCTTGTGGGTTCCAGCTCATCCCCACAGATTCAAGTTCATTTTTCTTTTCCTTACATTCACATTCACCTTTCATTCCCAATGGCCTAACTTGCTGCTGACAGATCCAGAACCAGATGCAGACCAATAGCTTTGCATTACCCATAATATTTAACAACCTACCAAAACTATGTAAAGTCAAATCTCTTACACAATTATTCTATACCACTCCTAGTAGTTACACAATACTAACCAAATCCTGACTGATACAATTGGGAGCCATTATTTAAAATAAAAAGGTGACTATTCTTGAACTAGTTTCTTAGGGCTACAATAACAAAGTACTAAAACTGTGTGGTCCTTAGAGGTCAGGAGCCCAGAAGTCCAAAAATCCAGAAGCCTAAAATCAAAATGTTGGCAGCATTGGTTTCTTCTGGAGGCCCAGAGAGAGAACCTATTCCATACCTCCTCTTAGCTTCTGGTGGTTGCTGAAAATTCTTGGCCTCTCTTGGTTGTAGCTGCGTCATTCTAATCTCTGCATCTGTTATCATGTGCACTTCTTCCCTATGTGTGTCAGTGCCTCTGTGCATCCTCCCTTTTCTTATAAGAGCACCAGTTTTAGTTGATTTAGCGCCCACCCTAATCTAATATAAACTCATTTTAACTAGACTACTTACACCCACAAAGACCCTATATCCAAATAAAATCAAATTCTGAGGTTCCATGTGACATGAATATTGGAGAGAACACTATGAAACCCAGTATTCTTCATAAAACAAAAATAAACTCAATTTAATTTAAATTTTATTTGAACATTAGCAACATTGGAGTATTAAAATATTTCATGTGTAACCTTCTGACCATTTCTTATTCCAATGTCTATAGCTGCCTGAAACTGATATTAGAGTAGAAATCACAAGCCTTCTAATTATAAAATTAAATATTGTCTTTTTAGTTCTCATCCTAATGGAGCTGGATCTAGATACCATTGCTCTTTTTGAAGTTTTTTAATACTTAATCTCTGATTCTGCTCTGACTCTTTTACTTCTCTGACTGCTCCTTTTACAGAACCTTTTCTTTCTCTCTTTCAATAGACTTATTTTTTTCCCCACGTAACTGCCACTTTCTCATTCTCCATGGGTTGTTTAAGATAATGGCAATATCTAAAGTATATGCCTACACTCAAATTATATATAAACATTTTCTTAATCTAACACATCATTTCTAAATTTTTCTGTAAGTGGCTGACATAGTGACAGCAAACTTCTATTTCTTATATTCAATTAGTAATTAAATCTTGCCAAATAAACTCTGAAATGAGTGTATGCCCTCTCCCAATATCATTTATATCCTACTCCAAAGTCAGAATCTTATAATTCTTTATGTGGGTTTTTACATTATATAACATGCCTCCTGAACTCTATTTCCTCTATGGGAAGTACATCTTCCACCAAGTTTTGTGTGTGTGTGCATGCATGCATGTGCTTAGGTGTGTCTTCAATCCATCTAAAATATTTCAAACTTTTAAATATAACTAGAGAATACTACAATAAATATCCATGTATTCAACAAACATTCCCTTTGTTAAATGAGTGCTTCAGTCTGGACATTCTCTTTTACTCTATAATCCAGTTTTCTAATCTTCATGTTTGCCAAGATTTGTTATTTTTAAGAAGCAAAATATAGATACAGTTGAATTTTTAGAGATATCCATTCCCTCAACCAGTTTGCATTCCTAATATCTAGTAGTAATCACTATCATGTAATCAGAGTTAAGTATTCTTATGTCAGTTTTTATATTTTTCAGTCATATCCATATATGTAATATGTTTGGTATGTATTTTCCACTTCTGCTAATGTTAAATTTGCTTAGTGAAGAGATACATAATAACTGAGAATAAAATAGACAAGCTATAAAAATTATTTTAAAAATTGATTTGAAAATATTAGAAATCTACAAAAGGCAGGTAGGATATCAGAGGTCATGAGAAGGAAAGTGAAAAGGTGTGATCTGGAATTTTGAGCACCACTCTTCCCCACAGGTATTTCCTGAGTCACAAACAGATGCTGCATTTTGAGATTTGAGCAAAAGTTTCAAGGCATGAAGGGACAAAAATTGGATTTCAGGCCACACTGAGGAGTTGGGGCTTGACTTATGAGTAGGACACATGAAGGGTAAGCCATTGGAGTAGTGGTAAACTGAAAATAGAGACACCTTCACAAAGCTGAAGCCCAGTTTGAAAAAATTCAATCTCCTATTTTATCCTTGTGATCTGCTCCCACCCTACTTGACTTCCAGTAAGGAAATTAAATAATTTTTGGTGGAAGATAATGTCATACAAGATCTAAAATTATCATACAATTTAAAAATTTGTTTGATTATAGCAAATTTTCTAGGCAAAGTATTTGTTCTGTTAAAATTTTTATTTTATTTTTCAAAAGACATATCTTAGCTATACTTGAGACTTTCCATTTTCATGTGAATGGTTGGATGAACTTTCAATGGAGTATTTTATTATTCTTATTATTGGAATTCCATAAGATTTGTGTAGATAAATTCATGGATCAATTAATTTATATTAAGGACACTAACAATTTTATGACTCTCCATGTCTCTTTAGTTGGGTCTTTAATTATGTAGGTCTTTATTTATGTCTTCCAAATATTTTTTATAAGTTTATAGTAAATATATTTTACTGTATTTTAAGAGAACTCTCTAGTTATCTCAAATAGGTGTTTGCCATTACTGAGGGAATTTTGTTATATTTAGAAGTGGCTATTTCTTAGATTTTAGGGTTAGTTCTATCTGACTCTTACAACAAGCAACAACAGTAGGTGCTTTTCTCCAGCAGGATGGCAGAGATTAAAATTATTCCAAGATGCCAAACCAGGAATATGTTTCTTCTTAAAGCCCAGAGCTTGTGGTGGTTTCCACTCATGAACTAAATATGGGTGAGGTAAAATATTCTCAAATATGTGAATGGGCTTTCTTGGGAGCTATAGGCTCCTAGAGCCAGAAAACACAACTACAAGACTAATTTAGTAAGCTATAGCAACCAGATATGACAAGTAATATTTCAACTTATCTTTATCACACATCTAGTCTAAAACACTCACATGTGAGCACCATGAATATTAACGATAGGACTGCAGCCAGATATAAATAGAATTAAAAGAGATAGGAAACCACATCACTTTTTTCACTTGTTTAATTTACAGTGAGAAGATACGCTAGAGTTTGCTATGTCCAATGTAGTCATTTTATTGAATAGAAAAAATAAAAACAAACACTATTTGATTAAAACATTTATTTTTACAAGTTAAAATAGAAACAATAAAGATGACTTAGGATGAAGAATTGAAGACTATGGAAGAAACATTCTTCAAATATTTGAGTGACAGAAAAAAAGGAATAAACTTATGAAATCAATAAAAGCATTTTAAGATTATAATGATTAGAATTTGGGGCTATTTATATCATTTTTTTTTTTTAGAACTGTAGTTGCTCAACATATGGTTTAGTTGGTCAGAGGCTTAACATAGGAAATATTATTTTAAACCTTGGAAAAATGTCTTTCAGAGATTTAGTATAAAAGTGTATTGCATAAACAAGTATTATACTCAATTTCAGTGCTCGCCAATGACCAGCATCAAAGATGTGGAGATAATGGCCACTGGAGATGCTGAAGGCAAGGAGAAGAAAAAAGTGGTGTAATATGGGGGCATTTTTGGGAGTTGGAATTGTTTTGAATGTCATTGCAATGAAAGATATAGGCCATTTTATACCATGCCATAACCTACAGAATTGAATGGGAGAGAGCGTAAACTACAATGTAAACTATAATCCATACTTAGTGGTAATGCTCCAAAGGTGTTCATCAATTGCAATGAATATATCACACTATGAAAGAAGTTGTTAATGTGGGGAATGGTGGGAAGTGTGCGGAATGGAGCATATGGAAATCCTTAAATTTTTTGTGTGTAACATTTTGTGTAATCTAAGTATCTTTAAAAAAATTAAAAATACATTTTAAAAAAGAGATTCTTTAGGTTTGAATCATGGTTTGGAAATCTGTATTTACAGTATTTTCAACTGAATTTAATGAGGAGTCAAATTTGGAGACCACTATTCTAAATGTCTCCTAAATTCCAAATAAAAGGGTATGGGGAAAGGCAGGAAGAGATGAGAGGTGGAGGCGTCTTCGGGACATGGAGCTGCCCTGGATGGTGCTTCAGAGGTAATCACCGGACATTGTAAATCCTCACAGGGCCTACATGATGGAATAGAGGAGAGTATGGGCCATGATGTGAACCAATGTATATGAGGTGCAGAGGTGCCCAAAGATGTACTTACCAAATCCAATGGATGTGTCATGATGATGGGAACGAGTTGTTGTTGGGGGGGGGGAGAGGGGGGGTGGGGGGGTGGGGTTGAATGGGACCTCACATATATATTTTTAATGTAATATTATTACAAAGTCAATAAAAAATAAAAAAATTTAAAAAAAAAAAAAAGACTATGCTTCTCAACTACTGCAGAATATAAGCAAACAAACTATGCTACATTGGTGCATTGCAAACTACCCCAAAACTCTTTGGCTTAAATGAGTAAGTATTCACTTAGCTCCTCATTCTTCTCTCAGCCAGGTTCAGCTGATCTCTGTTGGGCTCACTCATGTGTCTCAAGTATTTGCAGTCAGGTGGTCAGGTGGCTTTGGGCTAGCTGGTCTGGGGTGACCCCACTCACATATATAGTTGCTCATTATTGGCTCTTGAGAAAGGAATAACTGGGCCATATGCCTCTCATGGTCCATAAAGCAAGCCCCAGGGCTTGTTCATATGGTAATGACAGGGTTCAAAAGAGAGACGAGAAACATATAAAACCTATTCAGGTCTGGATTGAGAATCATTGCACTATCATTTCTGCTGTGCTCTATTGTTAAAAGAAAATCACAAGACAAGCTTATGCTTGACAGGATTAGATAAACTTCTTCTCAAGAAGGGAAGAACTTCAAACTCATATTGCAAAGGGAGTAGATATAGAAAAGGGTAAAGATTTGTGCATTTTTGCCACTAATGTACCAAAAAAATCTTCTATATTACAAGATTAATTAAAGGTACACGTGAATTAAACAGGCCAAATGTAGTGTATCAGTTGCCTCGGCCTTAATGGCATTGGTTATGATGTTATTTCATAACTTCATGATTTATGTGGGCTTCTTTGCATATTGGCATGCTTACTTAACCTTTATGTCATTAAAAAAAAAGGATTAACCAAAATATGACAGTATTCATGTAGCTCCGTTTCTTGTTGAATTCAGTGCTTGGAAATAAATATAGAATTGTGACCCACTTTCATCTGAAAACATATGTGAAGAAATTTAAATAAGGTTGAAAAGAAATTGTCTACATGGTTCTATTTAAAAAAGATACAACTTTTTTTATTCATATAAGAGAAAAGTTGAAATATCACAAGATGACAACCATTTCACAGGTTTACTGATACTCCCGTGAAACTAGAGTATGTATGTAAAGCAGAGAAAGCAAGCCCTGAATCATTGAAATTATTGAGGATAGCCAGTTCCTTTAAAGAACAGATTTATGTTGCAGTTGGTTATTTTCTCAACCATGACATATGTTTCTAAAATATATATCGAGGTGAAATATGCCTGACTTCACCTGTTCTCATAATCTTGAGCAAGATTCGAGGGAGTACAGAGTTAATATTATGGTCAAATATGGTAACATTTCTTATCACTTATTTTCTGATATGCAATCTTCTCAACCTAAACATTTCATCTTACTTGAGCCAACTTCTCTATTTATTGTATCTTTATTTGGCTTAATAGTTAACTTATTCAAATTATATCTGGACGATGTGGATTACTAAAACATCAAAGAAAAATAATTACAAGTTAATTTGTCACAATTTTTTATTCACCTATGGGGAATATTTATTATAGGATCTTTTGTTAGATGTAATGAAGCAAATTGCATATTTTCAATGGTTAATAGTCTCAGATTTGGATTGTAAAAACGAATTGCCTTAGGCAAAGTCTTAACCCCAATTACTTCAATTAGGTGTTTCTTTGAATTTATTGTACTCAGTATATGCTGAATTTATTCTGTATTCAAAGTACTTTATGAATGCTCTAAAAACTCATGGACAAAGTGAATTCAAATATTCTGCCCTTGAAAGTTTAGTTTGAAACAAACTATTCAGAATTTTTTGCTTACTAGTCAATATTTCATAGGTTCAAATCTTTGAGAAGATTTGTAAACTGTTTCAGATATTTCTTTTTAATACATTACAATTTCAGTGTTGCTAAAATCCATATTTTAAATCAATGTTTATTTATAGATTTGATAATACTTAGACTTCTCTCACATCCTCTTTTGGTATAATTTATACCCATGCCAAGACATCTTACAGTGCTCCTGTTGGCACTCCTTAAACAGAAATTAGAAACTTTTAGAAATTAGAGGGGAAAAAAGGTCTCAAAAACCAGCTTGTACTTTCTAAATAATTAACTTCAGATGAAGTTTTATTATCTGCATTATAACCTGGAAAGCAACAGTAGAATCTTAGGAAGAAAAGGTGAAAGATATTCTTATGGGAGGAAAAACTTATATCATAATTTTACATAGGAAAGAAATTAAAGTCATAAAGTTTAGATAAATGTTCTAAATAAAAGAGCTTGTAAGTGGAAGAGTCACCAATTCTGGACTTTCTGACCCCAAGTCAACTTAAAATATTTCTACTACATAATTCTGGAAGGAGTAGTCAAGGAAGTAGTGCCCGGTCAAAGGGCATTCTTTTAAATGCATCCACTTCCTGAAATATACTGTGCAGACCTAAAAAGGAAATTCAGCTAACTTGAGGGACAACAGAACTTGCTAGTTCTAAGAACCCTTAATCAACAGATCCCTGTGAAAAGCAGGTATTTTTAAATGATAGAGTTTTAATATCAAGTTGTGTTAGTAAAACTGCCCAGCTCCTAGAATATGACTCTTATGCATTAAAAAATTGATTGGTTGTTCACTTTATTTATACAGCTTTATATCATCCATAGTTTTGATTTTTTTATTTGGAAAGTACATATATATATATATGTGTGTGTGTATGCATTTATATATGTAATTTATATAACTTCTTACTTTTTAATAATTTACTATGCTCTAATAATTATGATTTGGTCTAGATGCCACTATATAAAACATATTCCAGTACATTTAGTATATTGAAGAAGTTTCGAATGCATGTCGATTTTTCTGTAATCTTCATAAATTTAAATTGAAGCCAAAGTTATTCCTTTGAATTGATGCAATATTCATATCAACTCAAATTGCCTATGTATTTTCTGATGATTGGTCTTTCTTTCACTCCTACAAATAGACAGATAGATGACAGAAATGGCTATATATATTTAAAAATAGCCATTTTATGTGTCTAACAAAACATTGATAAATGTACATACTAGGAACTGTAGCTTAAAAATCATGAATGGTTTATAGTATTATTGAATAATCTAAGGTCCTGTACAATGATTCTGTAACTTTGTTTCAGCATATCTCCACCATAATGTAGGAAATGAAAAATATTTGAATAATTTGTGTTCTTGTACTTTTCATGATTTTAAATTATTCATAAGAAATTAGAAAATGAGTAGCAATTAGAGACTCATATTTCTAATAGAATCTAGGAAGTAGATTTCTTTAAGTTTTACAACAATTCCTTAGGAATCTAAACTACTTTAGACCTCTTCCCATTGTTCTGTATCAGAAGATGTCAAAGGTTGGTCTTCGGATCCTTTCAGGGAGTATGCAAGGTCAAAAGTATTTCCACAGTAACACTAAAATATTGTTTTCCTTTTTCTATGTGTTGCTTTTTGCTCTGATAAGGTAAAAGCATTGGTGGTTAAAATTGCTAGTAGCTTAGCCCAAATCAAAGCAGGACACAAAATTTTATTTGCTGCCTTTGTGCTCTTCACCACCATACACAGAAAGCGGGGTGAAGGGTGAAAGAAAACCAACAGGAAAAAACAAACCAACTTTGTTGAAAAAAATCCCTGATAAACAGTAAAAATTATCATATTTACTTAATCTTGGCTTTTCAGTACAAATCTTTTTACTATTCTGTATTACAAAATGGGAAGTGCAAATGGAAGATTCTGCTGCCAAATACTAAATTATAATAATATTTGTCTCAGTGAAAGCAGTGGTGCAGTTGTTCCAGGTGTGAGATGATCTAGCCAATGTTTTTCATAGAACACCATTTTTATTTGAAAGAATGTTTGACATATCATACATAGTTAACTCAACCTTAGGTATCTGACATACATTCTCTCAAAAGGATAAAAGGAGGCTTTCATTTCAAGGAAAGAACTGATAGTTTTTTTTTAGCTGAAAACAAGATCTGAGCTTTCAAGCAAAAATTAGAATTTTAGAAAACTTGTATCTCACAGGTTTTGGTGTTAGAGATTATTGATGGGTAAAATTCCATTCAGGAACTTTTTACCCATTTTACATTAAAACCTACTGTTCAGGACAATAGATTTTATTTTATTATTTTTTACTTTCTAAGTGATAGTACTTAACATATGTTTAATTTTTAACACCTCTAAAATACTCATTAATATTACAATTTATTCTTTATTTTTAAGTAAACTTTATTTCTTTTTAAATATATTTTGATTTATTAAAAAATACATAGATCACACAAGATGTTGCATTAAAAAATATGAGATTCTCATATACCCCACTCCCCATACCCCTCACTTTTCCCACATAAACAACTTCTTTCATTGCTGTGATACATTCATTGTGTTTGATGAATACATTTTGGAGCGCTGCTACACAGCATGGATTATAGTTTGCATTGTAGTTTACACTCTCTCCAAGTCCATTCAGTGTGTTATGACAGGATACATAATGTCCTGCATCAGGACAATAGGTTTTAATATAACAAACCATGAAAAGTTTTTTATTTATTTTGAGATTCCAACTCACAATTAAGTTTTAAGATACTATTTACTTGTTGAATCTTAGTGAAGTATCGAAGAAGGATATCTATAATATTCTTAAAAGGCTATTGAATATGCTTTCTTTTTTCTAAAGCATATGGCTTTTCTTCACATACTTCAATTAAAGTAAGATAGTACAACAGATTAAATGCAAAAGCAGATAATAACCCAGCTATCTTCATTTAAGCCAGACATTAAAATGATTTACAAAAATGTAAAACTTTCCTTCTTCATATTAACTTTAAAGGATAATATAGTTTTCTAATTGTTTTATTTGTGCTAATAAATAATGGGTTTATTATTCCTAATTTCAAGTGAATTAGTAAATCATTTTATTTTCTTTAGTTTTAATTTGTAATAAACTAAACATTATTAGGTCAAACCTACATTATTCAAAAGCTATTTGGAGTCCTCAATGTATTCTTAACTTTTAAATATTTTCAATTTTTAAGTTTACAAAAGATTGACATTTTAATTTTTATCTCTTAGTTTAAATTTTTTTTACATTTTACAATGTGCTAATTCTAACTTGAGTTTAGATTTTTAAAATAGTTTCATGTACAGTTTATAACTTTTAAAACACGTTAAATATTTTAATTTTATTTTTTTAACTTTTAAAAATTTTAACTTATTTCTTTTAAAATTTTTCACCTCGTATAGGTGTTACAAAGATGGTACAGAGTGTTCTTATATATCATTCATACAATATCTCTCAATGTTAACATCATATGTAATAATGGTATATTTATCAAAACTAAAAAGTTAATATTGGTTTAATACTATAAGCTCAACTGCAGAAATTATGTTTTTTTGGAATTGCTAATTTTTGTAACTAATGTTTTACTTTTTCCTTTCATATTTTTACCCTTTCAGAAACCAATTCAGCGCACCATATTGCAGTAATCGCTATGTCAATATTTAGTCTCTTTCAATGTACGACAGCATCTCAGAATTTCCTTTTCTTTCACAAACTTGTCACTTTTGAAGAGTAGTGCTAAAGTATTTTGTAGAATGTCCCTAATTTGAGTTTGTCTGATGTTTTCTCATAATTAATTAAGATGAAGGTATGGATTTTTGTGAAGAATACTACAGAAGAGATAGGCCCTTTTCATCACATTTTATCAAAGAACATATGATACAGGCATGACAATGCTAGGGATATAATCTATATCACAGTAAATGAGAATCTCCTAGATTTTTACACTCTAAGGTTACTGTTTTCCTCTTTCATTGCTCTGGTATTTAAATGATATCCACTAAGCTGATCCCAAACTCAGTTGAAAGGCAACTAACCTCCATCTCCTGGACTGAGGGATATCAAATATCTTGTTTCTCTTAAAAGTTTCACCTACAATTTTAGCATTCTTCAATGCCCCTTACTTGCAGCAACTATTATGGTGATGTTCTAAGGCTGATTTTTCATTTCCGTTTCTTTGTACATTTTTATTTGGAATTTTTCTGCAAGGAAGATCTGATCCTTTTTCCCTATTATTTATTTATTTCAGAACGTGAATTTATAGATATCTTAAGATCCAATACTATTGTTATTATGTTCCATCTTTGGCCATTAGGGACCTCTTTCTGGTCGGCTCCTGTGTCCCATTATTCAAGTACTTCTTTACTTTCTTTTACTACAACATGGTCCAGGTTCACTTTGCATTTTCCCTGCATAAGTCCTAGAATCAAGCACTCATCCAAAGTCCCCTTGTTCCTTGTATTGGAAAATAGTATTAGAAACCAAGATGTGTGCGCTAGGTATATAGGTGTGCTCATGCCACTGCGGTTTCACTACTTCTAGTTATCACTGGTTCTTTCTTCTGTTAAGTCAAATGTGTTGTGGGGACCATCTAATAAATTTTTCATTTCAGATAATTTCTTGTAAACTAGCATTTTTACTATTTTCTTTTGTATAATTTCTATCTCTTTATTAAAAATCTCCAATGGTGACATATAGTTATACTTTTTTACTTCAGCATAATTATAAAGGCCAATTTAAAGTCTTGGTCTACTAAGTCTAACATCTGAGATCCATCATAAACAGTTTGTTTTAGTGATTTTTTTTTTGCTGTGTATGGGCCATAATTTCCTGTTTGTTTATGTGTCTCTTAATTTTTGTTTAAAATTGGGTATTTTAGATAATAAATGGCAGCAATTCTGTAATTAAACACCCCAATTTGATTATTATTGCTGTTTTTGTTATTGGGGCTGTTTTTTTGTTTAGTTACCTATCTGGACCAATTCTCTAAAGTCTGTATTCTCAGTAATTTATATCCACTGGTACCTCTGCTGTTAATTTTTTTGTTTACCCTGTTTATTAATCTCACATTTAGGTTTTAATCCTGGTTTCCTACAGATCACCCTAGACAACATAACTTAATGATCAGCCAATGATTTCCTTAAGATTTCTTTAAATACTTTGAGCTAGTAAGAAATCATCTACCCTGTTGGTAGACCTGTGTGTGTGTATATGTTGACATTGCCCTCAGAGGTCAGG
Organism: Dasypus novemcinctus; assembly: GCF_030445035.2. Classification (NCBI taxonomy): domain Eukaryota; kingdom Metazoa; phylum Chordata; class Mammalia; order Cingulata; family Dasypodidae; genus Dasypus; species Dasypus novemcinctus. Next base: position 38,694,900 of record NC_080683.1, on the reverse strand, counting down.
CAATTCGGCATTAGCCTTCACTGACTGACAGTTCAGTATTTTATGATCAGCCAGACTTACATAACTACAGCCTTTTGCAATCTTTCTGGGGATACAAAGTTGAACAAGAAAGACAGGATTCCTATCATTATGGAGTTACCTGTAGCTGAGAAGACCCCTAAACAAAATAAATATTCATTGTATAGCAAGGGACAGTCATAATCATGAACACCAATAGAACCCTGGTGAACACTGGTGACTTCTGCAAATATCACCATATTTCCACTTTACACAGCTCAGAACAACAAAGGGAAATACCTAGTTATAGGAGAAAATAATGGCCAGGAAAAATATTTGTCAATTCCAATGCACCAACTTTCAATGATCATTTGAAGGTTTTACTTCAGAAGACTTAATCAGAGTTTAGAGAAATGATTTTGTTCAAAATCTAAACAAGGACTCATTTGAGGGCTCTAAAATATTAAGTAATTTTGTCAACTGAGATGTAGAGAAAGATACTTCTTGAATTTTTTAATAGTTGTAGGTTTTACTGCAAATATAAAGGTGGAACAAGGTTAATCTGATTAAACAAGTAATCCTAATTAACCCTTGAGTTGGTAGTGGGATTGTATAACCCTTTTTTCACATCTATGAAAATAAATATGATTTGGAAATTTCAATAACTCATTGACTCATGATTAGATTCCAGAGAAGGCTAAAAACCGTTTATTTGAATTGTAACATACTGTGAGGCATCCAGAAAAAATAAAATATGAATTACATTTTTGCCTATATACATGTATATGTAATGTGGAGAGATTTGTTCTCACATTAATTTATGAATACAGTGACCATGCTTTCTTCATTATTTTGTGTCTTAAGATTCTAAGAGCATTTTATTACTCATCTAATATGTTTGTTGGAATAAATTGACTTTTTTCAGGTAATGAAATATTATTTGTCCTTTTCTTGCATGAAAATACACTTTGTTCCTCTGAAACTCTTTTGTAGGATAAAATATATATAATACTTTTAGGAAAAATGGGAGATATTTATATTTATCAATATGCTGAAGGGAGTACATTAAAATCTATTTTATTGAAACATTCACCTTTTATTCATCTTATATTGTAGCTGCTTTAGGGTATAGGCTAAGATCCAGGACTCTGAAGTCAATCTTGCTTAGTCATTGAAAACCTGTCTGGCACTGGGCAAGCTACTCAACTCCTTTATGACCCAGACTTGTAAATTGGAATAAAGTAGTTTCTACTTTGCCATGTCATTTTAGGATTATATGGATTAGTACATGCAAAGCATTCACAGTGCCTGGCGCGTTGTAAATACTTAACGCATACCAGCTAATACTATTTCAGAGGAGTAAATGGCCCTTTTGTCTATGAGATCTGCCAAGAAAAAAAAAAGTCTTTGGATTATGTGTGTTGTTTCTTGAAACTTCTGAGATGGTATTTCCAATTTGTCCCGGCATTTTTTAAAAAATATGTTCTTTTCATGCATGAATAATTAAAGAGATCAAAGGGATACATGATTAAGTAAAACTAAAAAAAGCATAAACTGTATTCCAAATTTTTCTAGTCTATTATAAGACACCATTCCAAACTCAGTGCAATATTACTTTTTTTCTTTTCTCTGAGTATAAACTACCCCTAAATCCAAGTCACTGTTTTTAATGCAGTGTCAGTCTTCTCAGTACTTGCTAGCTTCAGTCAAAGGTGACTCAAAGATTTGAATCATAGAGCTTGAAAGCTCCAGGCCTTCTTTACACATTTGTCTGCTGAAAGCAATCGCTTTATTCCTACCTGCTTCCTTCTAGGCAACAGGACTTGATATTTCCTTATTAATCCTTAGTTAACACTCTAATTTAAACATGGCTTTTAATACTTAAAATGTCCTGGGAAAATTATCTTCCCTGAAAAAGAGATGCAGTAGTTCTCTCATTCCTCTCTTTAAAACCATATTTTCTGAAGTTTGTGAAAAAAGTAATAGGCAGTCCTGTAAATTCTTATTCATAATTATTTTAGTTTTCCTTGCAACTAAAACAGTCTTTTACTGTCAATATAAAGGCTATAAACTTTATTATATTTCAGCTTTTCTATAAAAACAGAATATACTTTACTTCAGAGTTACCTTTCTGGTTTAGAAGAACTAAAACTTAGGTAACCTTGCTGATTAAATCAGTTACACTTTATTATTATTAAAAAGCTGAAAACATTATTGTTTCAGTACAGTTGATTTTAATACCAATATACAAAGTGATGACTGTAATATTTTTAAAATATTCTTTTGTGTTGTAGAACTTTAAAAATTATTTTTCTAACCCTATTGTACATGTTGGGCTACAGTTACTAGTACAATTATAAAAATGCTTTTTCAGGAATTATAACAAATATACCACTCTAATGCAAGATGTTAATAATAACGTGGTATGGAAGAACTCTACATTTTATGCATGATTTTCTGGAGATCCATTTCTCTAATAAAAAGTTCAAAAAATTATATTCTTATATAAAATAAATACATGTGTTTTGAAATAAAAACTGAAAATAAAATATAATGTAGGCAAAAAAAATCAAATCCATAGTATATATAGAAAACTACTGTTAATTTAATAAGGTAATTTACCATATAAATTACTATATGTTAAATTTTAAACAGTTTTCATTCTATATCATATAATAAATATGTAAATATGTTAATATTAAATATACATTATTCTAACTATTGTATACTTATTCTTTATAAAACTAACAATATATTCGGATTTGTTCTGTTTTTAAGTGTTCTTTAAGAAAATTATTTGGCCATATACATGCTCCATATTTTATTTAACCATTTTTCTATTAGGGGATTTTAAGTTACTTCAATACCACACCATTATTATAATTGTTGCAATGAATGTACTCATCCTTAATTTTCATCTGCATCTTTCATTTTGTCTAAAAATTTCTTAAATTTAGACATTTCCTAAAATTAGAAATGGATCAAAATTCTATACTTTTAGAATTTGATTACATGGTAAATGATATTTATTTCTTTGGATGAATGAAAATAATAGTGATTGTAGAAAATTTGGAAATCACATAAAATATTTCAGGAAAATTTTAAAGCATTTATAATCTGATGACCTTTCTTTAAATATTTTCATATATCAAATAATTATATGTGTAAATGTGTATGATTTTGTGAATGTATAGATAAAGTTTTTTTTGTCTAAATGTGTCACATCTAGTCCATAACTAGAAAGACCATAATGCTACCTATAGCAGAAAAAAAGGCACATTCTGATCTAGAATTTGTAGCTAAAAGATATCTTCATCACTAATATTAGATTGCCTCTCTGATTCTGTCAAACAGATTGATGCACTGAAGTCTTTGCCTTCATCTCTCTTCTTCCTTGAATTCCTATACGCACCCTATTCATATACAACCACACAGGAGAGAAATAGAAACATGAGAACAAATTTATTTACCCATGCGATCAAGCTCAGTAAAGCATATCCCTGGAGCTTTTGTTTCCAGATTGACTGGTGAGTCTAGCCAATAATGATATCAGCATCTCCATAACATGGTATTATGATAACCTACTCACTCACCACTAGAACTGATGATCCAGAAGTAGCATGGAAAGAAAACAGGATAAATGACCTCATTGTACTACACATGATTAACGCTCAATTCAAATTAGGATCATATTGGATCTCTTGATTTTATTTGTAATATTACTTCTTGGGAGAAGTGTTTAAAACACTAAAATATATATTGACAGATTAACACCCAGAATGCTAACATGAGTATATCCCTATTAGCAGTCTATAAAAGTACAGTTTTTGCATTGCATTCTCAGAAAAATTTTATATTCAATTTTGTAATTTTATTATACAAAAATCTTTAAAACTCATTTATTATTATAAATAGAGAGGCTGAACTAATTTTTAAAGCATTATTAGGTTTTTAAAAAAATTGTTTAAACTCTTAGGTCTTGTCTCCTTATTTTTCTAATGGGATATGAGGGTTTTATTTATAGGTTTCAATCAGTACATTGCTGATTGAGAATATTAAAGTTGGTTCGCTTCTTTTTGACACAACCTATTACCCCCTCTAAATATTTTATGAGTTGAAAATCATCAGAGCTATGATAATAGAGACAATATTTACCTTATATATGCTATCATTAAATTAATAAATGATTAAGAATATAATTTTATCTTCCAATGCCTCTCCCTTCATCATCCCAATTCTCTCCTAAGAAAGATCTTTCAAATCAATCATTTATTATAGTGTCAAGCAGAACACCTTTCTGGTATTTACACAAAGCACAAAATATTGCATATATGAAAATTAAAGGAAGTGAATCAAAGATTGATTCATTTCTTCAATTGTTTTCTACTTCATTTAATTTGAGATTTATAACTCCTTGTACTCAAACTAGTTCCTGCCAGTTGTTTCCCTGCCACATTGCTGGAATGGTAGTTCCATTTGAAAATTTAGATTCATTCAGTCACTAGAACAATGATGAACCTCTATGGTGATGTTTTAGTTTCCTAGGCTCCTAGGCTACTCAAAGCACATACCATGGAATGAGTTGGGTTAAAAAATGAAAATTTATTTGCTTATGGTTTTGAGGCAGGAAAATGCCCAAATCAAGGCATCAACAAGGCGACTCATTTTTCCTGAAGACTAGATTGCAGTAATCCTTGGTTCCTCTGTCACATGGTAAGGTACATGGAGGCATCTGCTGTTCTTTCCCTTCTCTTCCAGCTTTCATTGATATCAGCTTCTTGCTTCTATGTTTTTTTCTCACTTTGGTTAATTTCATTCTCTTATAAAGGACCACAGTAATAAGATTAAGACCACCCTGATTGAGGTGGCTCACACCTTAACTGAGGTCACTTCATCAGAAGGTCCTACTTACACTAGGTTCATACCCACAGGGATGGATTAATTTTAAGAGCATGTTTTTCTGGGATACATTCAGTTCCAAACAATCAGAGATGATTGTATTTATAGTGGACTTCCTTAAGAGTCTGAAAATAGACTGTTCTTCAACTTTATTAATTTGAGCATACTTATGACCTCATGGCCAAACAGACCAAAACTACTCTTATCCAGAGTCCCTCCAGTACATCTCTCCATACTTCCTTATATAAGTTCCTATTGCTATCAAAACTGACCTTCTTCTACTATCTACTGCTTCCCCATCAGCCAAATTGAGCTATTTTTTTCATTTAAATGATTTTTAAAAATTTTCTCAACTTGACAATACCAGTATTCTAAACAAACATCATCTCTGCATTACTATAAAATTTATTGTTTCATTATATTAGTATACAGTGACCACATGTACTATGATTTTATTTGCTATCTGATTACTCTATTATTAATACAGGATTAATGTTTACTAATATTTATTAATATCTTATTATGGACTAAACATGATTACAGATGTAAATGCAAAGAGACAAAATGCTATGGATTCCTCACACTTCTGAGCAAAGGCAATAGCAACCTTTTAGTTCTTGAATGTATTTTCAAAGATGTTACAGCAATTACCCTTGGAAGTAGAGACAGTGACTCCTCTAGATCAGATTTGTTAATGTCCAAGAAAATAAGATTCTCTCTCCTTCCATGGCAAAGTTTGGCCAAATTTGGTAACATCCCCGGACATAAGAACAGGGATTCCTAATCTCAGGGTTGCTCTACTGTAACATGTCCTACTGAGTATGTAGATATCACCTGGTATCATGATAGTGCTCTATAACAATTGAGGTTCAAGTGGCCTAGCACAATGATGTTACTTACTTTCACTACTGTGAATGCTGTGAGTGAAAACTGTCCTTTTCCCTCACCAAGGAGTCTTATGTCTTCTGCCTGATTCTGTGAAACTGGAAAGGAACATGTTACCCTCAAGGTATGTAAAAGCTCAACCCCTTCACAGTTTCTGACAACATAATGTGGACAGAACAGCTAAGCTTATCAAAATAACAGTGCCTACATTTGTATACTGCTTTTGCATAAAAGATTTCATTTTATCTTTACAAAACCTCTGAACTATAAAACTAACACTCTTAATTACTAACCATGATATAGAGTGTAGTAGTCAGAGTTCTCTAGGAATACAGAACCAGCAGGAGGTATCTGTGAATATCAAGAGATTTTCTAAAATTATCTCACATGACCCTGGGGGTGCATAAGACCAAATTGTGTAGGGTAGCCTGCAAGCAAGGAACACCAATGAAGGTCATCAATGAGTTGCCCAGGAGAAGCTGGCTATCTGGAAAAGAAATGGGAATTCTCTCTTCTGACTGCTGAAATCACTTCTCATTTTAAGGTCTTAAACTGAAGGGATGAGGCATCAGTCATTGCTGGAGGCAATCACTTCAGTTGATTGTAGATAAAATAAACCGTAGATGCAACCAACTCACTGATGATTTAAATCTAATTAGGCCAGTACTTGCTTGTCCAAACAACTGGACATCAAATCTGGCCAGGTTGACATATGAGCCCAACCATCACAGAGAGGGGACATAACTAACTTCATTTATAATCAATCTCTTTATTGATAAAAATGACATAATTACTTCTTCATGAGATTTTTATGTGAATTAAATATTTTATGAATGTAAAGAGCTTAGCAGATTACATGAAATAGAGTTAGTCATCTGTATATCTGTAACATTTCACAATCCTTTCCAATTATTCTGAGACAGACTGATCATCCAATATTCTATTCAAGTTGGTCTCTTTGATAGAGCTTCATATTTTGGCATTGTGGCAGTTTTATACTATTTATGAATCCCCAAAAAAGAGAAACATTATGTTTTTAAACTGGTCTGTTCCTCTGTATGTGATACTCTTTGGTTGTAATATATTCAAAGGTTTTAAGTTTACTTGATAAAAGATTAGGACTTTAATTTGAGCATGTCAGTAGGATGTGACTCGAGGTTGAGTCCCCACCACCTTGGTGGTCTGAAATAAAAGGACACTCAAACAGGAATAGAGGTATCTCCATAGATGCTAGAAGAGAGAAGGCTTAAACAGCTAAAGCCCAGGGAGAGAGAAACCATTCACCTGACAGTTTGCAGCTGAGTACCTGATAAAGCCTTGAAAGAAATGAGTCAAACTGATATAAGAAGCCCTGAGAGAGGAACCCTATACCAAACTGCAGCTGACATTGGAAAAAACTGGACCCACAGAACCTTAAGAGGAAAAAAGAAAGAGAAAACAGGAAGAGTTAGTCCTCCATCTTGCTTCAACACATGGCAACAGACTTGGGTGAGAAAGCAGCCTTGAGATGGATTCTTTAGGGCCTTGTAACAATAAGCTTTTACCACAAATAAATATCCTTTATAAAAGCCAGCGTATTTCCTGTACTTTGCATCAGCACCCTTTTGGCTGACTAAGACAGAATTTGGTACCAGGAGGGGGGTAAAGTCTGATGCAATTACCAGAAATGCTGGAATAATTGTATAAATGGATAAGGAATATTTTTTGGAGGAACAGTGTGAGATGCTTGATAGAAAAGGCCTAGATTGCATTGTAGATATTGTAGGTAGGAATATGGACCTTAAATTTATTTTTGACAAGGCCTTAGAAGGAAATGATGAAACTATTATTGTAAACTGGAGGAGAGTTGGTCCATGTTTTAAAGTTGAAGAAAACTTTTCAAGATTAGCTTCTGACAGAATACAAAAGGCAGAATTTGAAAATGGCAAGCATGGACATTTAGCTGAAGAGCTTTCCAAAGTAAACTCAGAGAATGCAGTTTGGCATCTCCTTGCAGTGTATAGCAAAATGCTAGAAAAAGAGATAAACTGAGAATTGAATTATTGGACACAAAGAAACCAGAAACTCATTCCAGAAATTCCAAGCCTCTGGAAATCAAGCCCCCAGATGATAGTGGTCCACTTGATGAATTAACTAAACTTGGAACTTGTAAGACAGGTTTGAAAATGTAATTATCCAAGAAAGACTTTTGAAAACTGTTACTGTCTAATGGCTTGGATCCCTGCTTTCTGCATATTAAACCAACAAGTTTTTTTATGAAATCTGTATGAACAAAACCACTGTCAGCCTGGACTTAAAGGGACATGGAGGGGAGAAATGGAAGAAAAAGTGGCTTTAAGAGGAAAACCATGGAAGCTGAGGCCTGTAATTAAGACATCCCCTAGTGTTAAGAGAGAGCCAAACCCATGTGTATGGAAAGGGTAAGTTTGCTCCAGCATTTGATGAGGGTGTTTGTACCAGTCTGTTCAGGGAGAATCTTGCCTCCTCAGGCTACAGACAGGGTGGAGAACATTCCCCTTATTTGCAGGGAGTAAGATCACCAACCCATTGCTCTGAGGGGTTGGTCTGTTCCCCATAGATTTGGAGAGTGAGGTTGACAACCCATTGTTCTGAGAGGAATAGACTTGTTCCCCATATATTAGGGAAAGCCAGATCACCAACTCACTCTTCTAAGAAGGTTGGGACTATATGCCAGAGATTAGGAAGAATGTTGCCATTACCTCACTGCATTAAGGGAGTGTGGCAGTTTGGTATTATTTATGAATTTCAAAATATATATTGGATTGCATTTGTAAAATGGTCTGTTCTTCTGGGTGCATTAGATTGTACACCCAGAGGTTTCACTTTTACTTTATTAAATCAAGATTAGGGCTTTTATTTGACCATGTCATTATGGCAACTCAGTTTGAGTCCCTGCCTATAGGTAGCCTACAGTTGAGGGCTATATGAATGGATATTCAATCAAAGATAGGGAAATAAACACAGAGAAGGAGAATACAGAGTGTTGAGTTTGATGCTGGAGCCCTAGGAAGTAAACACACAGAGAAGCAGATATACGAGGAAAGAGAGAAGGCTCCATTAGACACAGCAGAGGCCCCAGGAAGAGAGATGATCCATTTGCCTGATAGTTTACAGTTTGCCTTGTGGAGAAAGGAAAGCTGCTGAGCCTGGAGAGAAATGAGCCCTGGAGAGAGACAAGACTTACAGCTGAGAAAGGAAGAAGCTGGGACCACAGAGCCTTAGGAGGAAGAGGAAGGCTGAAACTTTCCAGAGACTGGCAGACACTTTGTTCTAACACATGGCAAAAGACTTTGGTGAGAGAAGTAACTTATACTTTATGGCCTTGTGACTGTAAACTTCTATCCCAAATAAATACCCTTTGTAAAACCCAAGAGATTTCTGGTACTTTCATCAGCACCCCTTTGACTAATACAGGAAGTTGAGACTCTATCCCAGAAATATGGAAAAGTGTGGCCATCATCCCAATGTTCTTAGTCGGTGGGGCCCGGAGCTTTGCTGTCTCCCAGCTACTTGATGAGGGTGGAACAAGAAAATGGCCATTGGGCAAGTCTGTGTTGAAGGTGGGCCCCATGAGGCTCCAAGGAGAAGAAGCCATCATTTTAAGGATGACTTTCAGATTTTGAAGTCTAATGTAGAAAGCCCAGCAGGTTTTCAAGAACTGTGGGGACCAGTAACTCATGTTTCCCTCCAGAATTATTCTTATGGTAATGCTAATATTTATCCAATGTCTCTCATTTGTATATTGGAAGCAGATAAATTGTTTTGTAAGTTTCACAGGCCTACAGCCAAAGGGGACACTGCCCCAAGACAAACTGTATTTCTATAAACTAATTGTGATGTAATTTTGTACTTAGCATTGCTACTCAACGGGATTTAAGGTTTTTTGAATATTGTAATGTCTTTTTTTTTTTAATTCAGAGGGTGGAGTGTGGCAGTGATATTATTTATGAATCCTAAAAGAAGATAAAAATAATGTTTGTAAACTGGTCTGTTCCTCTGGATATGATACCCTTTAGTTGTATTAAATTCAAATGTTTTAAGTGTACTTGATAAAAGATTAGGGCTTTGATTTGATCATGTCAGTAGGGCATGACTCAGTCCTAAAGGGTAGTCCCTGCCCCCTTGTTGGGTTGATATGAACTGACATTCACAAGGGAAAAGAGAAAGCTCCATAGATGCCAGAGAAGAGAAGGCTCAAACAGCTAAATCCAGGGAGAGAGAAGCCAGTCGCCTGAGAGTTTACTGCTGAGCAGGTGATAAAGCCCGGAAGGAAATGAGGTCTATGCCAGACTGATATAGGAAGCCCTGAGAAATGAGCCTTATGCCAGCCTACAGCTGAGACAGGAAGTAGCTGCACCTTTGGAGACTTAAGAGGAAAAAGGAAGGAGAGACCAGGCAGAGATCACCCACAATCTTGCATCAACTCTTGGCAACAGACTTTAGTGAGAAAGCAGCCTTCAGTTGGACTCTTTAGTGCTTTGTAATTGTAAGCTTTTGCCCAAAATAAATACCCTTTATAAAAGTCAAAAGTGTTCTGGTACTTTGCATCAGCACTCCTTTGGTTGACTAATACAGGGTTCTTCTTTCTCAATCCAATTAATCTATCATCAGTAGATAATTATAATATAATTAGAATCTAATAATTATAAATGCAATATATAAATATAAATATAAAAACTAATAATATAATTAAAGCTAGTTATATGCCTTCATATCGTGTCATGTAAATATCATACATCATATTGTACATGATATTGTCTCCATGTAGACAATAAACCTTTGGAAAAAAAGGCTAAATCACATACATCCTATTATTCTATCAGGCCATTCTAGATAATCCAGTTCACATTAGCAATTAACATCTAATTTTATTATTCTAGAAGAACAATGAAAAGTAAAAATAAGTTGACACATTGGACTAAGGAATAGATATTTTTGGATAAGCTTGTTTTAACGTGTGCCATAGCTTCTTGTTGTAATGGCTTTGTGGTGATGTTTCCTTTCATCATTTTATAAAAAGAACATGACTATTTTTTCCAGAAATGTACAAAGAATGCTGCCTTAAATCAGGAAACTTACCCAAATAATTGTTCTTGGGATACACATAAAATGAAAGATGTTCACATTGGGTACCTTTCGAATGGTGCATGATGGCATTTTCCCAAATATGGTATTCATAGAGCAGTAAGTTGGTAATTTTAAGCACAAGAGTTCTCCAAAGAATATAATGTAAATTTCATCAATAGTAATTATATCTAGGGAAAAATATTCCTGGAAACTACACAGATCATTATCTAATTAGAGTTATGCTTCCTTTTACCTGTCTGTGTCCTAGAATTTTATTTCTTAAAATGTTTGTGTTTACTCCTGACCAAAGTAATCAAGTAGTTTTATAACTCAGGAGTATATTTATATTCATAGGATCTGTGAAATCAGAAAGGTTAGAGTTTGTTAATCTCTATTTCTAGATATTTCCAGAACTGTACAAAATAATAAAAACAAAACTATTACTTGTGGTGTCACTGTACAAATAAAGTAGAATAAAGCCACAATACAGTAAAAAGTAGACAATGAAAATATCGTTTAAGCACACTTAAAGCAGAAATGTAAGAAATTAGTTCATCAAAAATAGGCAAGTTGGGGAAGGGGACTTGGCCCAGTGGATAGGGCGTCCGTCTACCACATGGGAGGTCCACGGTTCAAACCCCGGGACTACTTGACCTGTGTGGAGCTGACCCACATGCAGTGCTGATGCATGCAGGGAGTGCCATGCCACACAGGGGTGTCCCTCGTGTAGGGGACCCCCACACGCAAGAAGTGCGCCCCTTAAGGAGAGCTGCCCAGTGTGAAATAAAGTGCAGCCTGCCCAGGAATGGCACTGTGCACATGGAGAGCTGACACAGCAAGATGATGCAACAAAAAGAGACACAGATTCCCATGCTGCTGACATGAACAGAAGCAGACAAAAAGAAGAAAATGCAGCAAATGGACACAGAGAACAAACAACTGGGGTGGGGGGGCATAAGGGGAGAGAAATAAATAAAAATAAAAATAATTTTAAAAATAGGCAAGTGAGTTAGAAGTGGCAGAGATTTTAAGTATTTAAGATATTCCCTGTATATTACCTTGAAACCAAGTTGATATTATGTATTGTAAAGGTTGTAATATAGTCAGGTGTGCATGGATGAGTGACACCAGAGATGTATGAAAGAATAGTTCATTAGTACTTATAGGGTGGGGACTCACAGATAAAAGGCATGGCAAAGGACAGAGTTGAAGGTTTCTGATGTTGGAGTTTTGATATTGGAGTTTGATGCCGTAGTCTTAAGCTGGAGCCCCAGGAAGTCAGCATGCAGAGGAAAAAGAAGCAAGCCCCAGAAAGAGAAAACCCTGAGCTGGGAGAAGAATACAGGAATAGAGATGTCTCCCTTAGACATGGCAGAAACCCCAGGGAGAGAGACAGAGCTGTTCACCTGATAGTCTACAGCTGACCTTGTGGAGAAAACAGTGGGGCTGAGCCCAGAGGAAGCCAGGAAGCCTGAACCCTCACAGACATTGGCAGCCATCTTGCTCCAACATGTGAAAATAGAATCTGGTGAGGGAAGTAACTTATGCTTTATAGCCTGGTATCTGTAAGTTCCTACCCCAAATAAATACCCTTTATAAAAACCAACCAATTTCTGATATTTTGCATCAACATCCCTTTTGCTAACTAATACACCATTTGAGGTCACAGGAGGAAACACATCAGAACCATAGTCTCTACCAAGTAGGCAGAAAGCAAAGGTCACAGTGCCCTGAGGAATATGCCTTTTTAGTGTTAAGGCATGGTGCTGTAGCAATTTGTCAAGCAAGAATGGGTATTGGGGAGTTTATATTTGACTTTTTCAGGGCCCAGAGGTATGGTGTAAAGGTAGATAATGAACCTAGTTAGGACACAGGAGAGAGAAGAAGCTGTTCATTTTGTATAAGTAGTTGTCAAAGAGGTGGTTACAGTGAGGACTAATGAAGACAGGGTCTAAGATGCTGTGATTTTATGACAAAGTAAAAGTTTCCATGTGGTACTAAGGACAGGGTCAGAAACCCTATTTTGGTTTAATTTCTACATATTAATGTTGCACTTTGTTCCAGAACACATATCAGATCATTTTGAAGAAAGATGTACTCCCTTATTTTGAAATAGTGGTTGGCAATATAATTTCAATATAATTGGAATAAAGGTTTATTAAATCTGTGATTAGTTTACATATTTTATTAGTCAGGGTTATCTAGGGGAACAGAATCAACAGGAGATATCTGTCAATAGTATGTGATTTTAGAAGTCTTTCACTTGACCATGGGGATACACAAGTCCAGGTTTCACAGGCAGGCTACAAACCAGGGCTCCAATGAAAGTCCAATGAAGATCCTTGATGAGTTTCTGAGAGACGTTGGCTGTCCAAAGACCAACTGGGAAATTCTCTTTGAATGCTGAAATCACTTCCAATTTTAAGGCATTAAATTGATTGGATACAGCATCAATCTCCCTGATGGATGTAAATGTAATCAGCTATCTATGCAGTGAAGTCACTGGTGACTAAAATCCATAAATGTCCTTGTATTACAATTAGCCCAGTGCTCGGTTGACCAAACACTTCGGCAAAATTACCTGGCCTAGTTGATACATTCACCCATTGTCACCTTGGCAACCATACAAATCACATTAAACCATACTGAGTCTCTAGGAAAAACAATAACAGATGTGCCTACATATATATTTTGGCTTAACAATGTTCAATTCTCCTGTGTACAGCCAAAAATATATTAGTTCCCTACAGAACAGGGTGCAAGTCCTTGGGAAATATTCACTCTTAAATTTGATATCCTTAAATATTATGACATGACACTAATACAACTTGTCATTATGATAGGGGAAAAGATTGAGGAAGAAAACAAATTTGTTTTGTGTACATATATAGTCACACTCATAACAAGGAAGAAAGATCCATGACCATTATAGTCCTTGTTTCGGTCACATGGTCACATGGTCAAAGTACATATTTATCACTACCTTATTTCACTTCCCATTCCATGTTCCCATAACCCTGAACAAGCATTTCAGCTGGCTATGGTTCTTTGCCAGTTGGCAGGGTGATGCACACTTTCATTCCTCATGATTCTGGGTCATTGTTACTCCTGCTTGGATTGGGTTGCTGCACTTTCCCACTGAATTTAATCACAAGGCATAGAGGTACTAGGAGATGCCCTAGAAGATCTCCTATATTCCAGGCAAACATTTCTTTACCCCCATTATGTAGATGCAGTCCTATTTCCCCTTGAGAGTTAGGATCAAGCACCCCAGCCAGGAAAATTGTCCAGGAGGGTGTTCCCTGATGGCAGCACTCCTCCTTTTAGGAATAAAACCTGTAGACCAGCAGAGCTTGAGGTTGCAGGGACAGGAAGCAAAATTTTTCCTAGTGGATCACTAGAGGTAATAATAAGTGGTGCCATTCCCATTTTCTCCCCTTGGTTCCTGGACCCATGAATCTTGGTTATGGGAGAAACACACCATAGAGTGGGCATCAACTTAGAACATACACAGTCTCCTGGAGAACATTGTCCCAGCCCTGCAAGGTATTACCTCCTAGTTGGTGCCATAATTGAGTCTTCAAAAAGCCATTCCACCGTTCTATCAACCCAGCTGCTTTAGGGTGATGGGGAACATGGTAAGACCAGTGAATTCCATGGGCACGTGCCCATTCCCACACATCATTTGCTGTGAAATGGGTTCCATGATCAGAAGTAATGCTATGTGGAATGCCTTGGCAGCAGATAAGACTTTAGTAAGTCCATGGATGGTAGTTTTGGAAAAAGTATTGTGTGCAGGAAATGTAAACCCATATCTGGAGTATGTGTCTATTCCAGCTAAAACAAATTGCTGCCCCTTCCATTGTGGATGTGGTCCACTGTGGTCAACCTGCCACCAGGTAGCAGGCTGGTCACTTCAAGGAATGGTGCCATATCAGGGGCTGAGTGTGGGTTTCTGCTGCTGGCAGACTGGGTACTCAGCAGTGGCTATAGCCAAGTCAGCATCATTGAGGGGAAGTACATGTTGCTGAGCCTGTGCATAACCCCCATCCCTACCTCCATGGACACTTTGTTCATGAGCTTATTGGGCAATGACAGAAGTGTCTTGGGAAAGAGGCTGAGCATTAGCCAGAGAGCAGGTCATCTTATATACTTAATTACTAAAATCTTCTGCTGAAGTGATCCTCTGGTAAGCATTCATGTGGAACACAAATATTTTCATGCTTTTTGTCCACTCATTAAGGTCTACCCACATACCTCTTCCCCAGACCTCTTTGTCACCAGTTTTCTAATCATGTTCCTTCCAAGTCCCTGACTATCCAGCCAAACCGTTGGTAATAGCTGATGAATCAGTGTACAAAAGCCCCTCTGTCCATTTCTTCTTCCAAGCAAAATGAACAACCAGGTGTCCTGCTTGAAGTTCTGCCCACTGGGAGGATTTACCCTCACCACTTTCCTTCAGGGATATCCCATATAAGGGCTGCAGTACTGCAACTGTCCACTTCTGGGTGGTACCTGCATATTGTGCAGAATTATCTGTAAACCAGGTCCAAGTTTCCTCACCCTCAGTCAATTGATTGTAAGGGACTCCCCACTGGCCAAAGCTTTGGGCTGGAAAAGAGAATGTATCATCATAGGGGTGGCATTGGGCATTTGACTACTTCCTCATGTTATTTACTTGTGCTTTCAGGACCTAATTGAACCCTGTCTCATACATATTGCTTCCACTTTATTATGGAGTGCTGCTATGCATGGCCAACTTTATGGTTTGGTGGGTCAGACAATACCCAGCACATGACCGGCAACTCAGGTCTCATGGTAATTTGATGGCCCATGGTTAAACATTTAGTCTCTACTAAGGCCC
Organism: Dasypus novemcinctus; assembly: GCF_030445035.2. NCBI lineage: Eukaryota > Metazoa > Chordata > Mammalia > Cingulata > Dasypodidae > Dasypus > Dasypus novemcinctus. The sequence continues at coordinate 38,679,167 of NC_080683.1, read as the reverse complement.
AGTAGCAGGTCAAAAGCTGTTTCTCAAAAGGAGTCTTTATCTGCAGAAGATGTCAGCGTTTTGCTCCAAAATCCTAATGTTCTTTGTTGTGATTCTGCTATAAGAGCCTGCCAAAGGCTCCAGATTACATCTGTACTTTCCACTGAAATTTCTAGCATCATTGTATCTGCTAGATCATATGGCCCACGTGGTAATATAGCTTGCAGAGCAGTCTGGACCTGTTGCATAGCCTCCCCCAGTTCCAGTCCTAAATCAAAACTAGAAGCTCTTCTGGTCACTCAGTATGTGGGCCAGAGTAGCAAAACCAAATGAGGAATGTGTTGTCTCCAAAATCCAAAGAGACCCAACTCAACATTGTGCCTGTTTTTGGTCATAGGAGTGGCCATATGCAACAGTTTACCCTTCACTTTAGAAGGGATATCTTGATATTCCCCACACCATTGCATACCTAGAAATTTCACTGGGGTGGAAGGACCCTGTAATTTAATTGAATTTATCTCCCATCCTCTCTCATGCAAATTCTTTACCAAGAAATCTAGAGTTTTGCTACTTCTTGCTCTCTAGCTCTTATCAACATGATTTCATCAATATTATGGACCACTGTGATGTCTTGTGGGAGGGAGAGATGATCAAGTTCCCTGTGGACAACATTATGGCATAGGGTTGGAGATTTTATATACCCCTGTGGCAGGACTGTGAAGGTATACTGTTGGCCTTGCCAACTGAAGCTAACTGTTTTCTGTTGGTCCTTACTAATGGAAATTGAGAAAAAAATGTTTGCCAGATCAACAGTTGCATACAAGGTACCAGGGGATGATTGATTTGCTCAAGCAATGATACCATATCTGCAACAGCAGCTGCAATAGGAGTCACCACCTGACTAGGTTTATGAGAAATTACTGTCATCCTCTAAGATCCATCTGTTTTTTGCACAGACCAAAAAAGAGAGTTGAATGGAGATGTGATGGAAATCACCATCCTTGCATACTTAAAATCCTTGATGGTGGCACTAATCTCTGCAATCCCTTCAGGAATAGTGTTACTTTTGATTTACTATTTTGCTAGGTAGGGGCAGTTCTAGTGGCTTCCACTTGGCCTTTCCAACCACAATAGCACTCACTCTACAAGTCAGGGATCCAGTGAGGAGATTCTGCTAGTTACTGAGTGTGCCTCTTCCAATTATACATTCTGGAACTGGGGAAATAACTGCAGAATGGGTCTGGGGACACACTGGACACAATGTGAGATAGATCTAAGCTAAAATTCCATCAATCACCTGACGTCCATAAGCCCCTATCTGACTGGTGGACCACAGTGATGTTTTGGGTCTTCTGGAATTAATATCACTTCTGAGTCAGTATCTAATAATTCCCCAAATATCTCATCATTTCTTTTTCTCCAATGCACAAGTACTCTGATAAAAAGCCATAGATTCCTTAAGGAAAGGTGGGGAAAATTAAAAGTATAAATTTTGGGCAGTTTAACAGGATCCTTCCCCCAAGGAGACCTGGTCTTCTCTTCATTCAACAGGTTCTGGTCTGTAAACTCTCTCAAGTCTGGGCATTGATTAAAGGGTTGTGATTCTCTGCATCTGTATTTTGAGTTAAGGTTTAGTTCACTCGACCTAGAACTCTTCTGTTTATACAGATACACAAGAAATTTAGAAGACTGTCCATCTCTTTCACTTCTAGGTACCCCAAGATGTATTAGTCAAAGCCATAACTCTACGGGACTCAGACTATTTTGCATGCTGCTTGGAATCTGCCTTTCACTGTGGTAGTCATCCCCACTTTGTCTTTGTTGATTAACTGCTTATACTTGACTTTTACTGGACAGAGAAGCAATCATCCCCATAATGTTTAAGGATTCTAATTCTATGACAGCCCTCCTACAGTAATATCTGGACTACAGAGAAGAGCAGCCACAGAGTTCTTTAGGTAAGATGGAGTTCGTTTTACAAATTTATTCCTTAAGGTCCTGGTTTAAGGTGTGTCTTCTGGACATTCCTGGGGTGGGTGGACAGGCCTCAAATGGTAAATCCATTATAGTGTTAGAAAGTCTCTAAGTCTTTGAACTCCCTTTTCTACTGTATATCAGGGCTAATCAGGCATCTCAACCTCAGACATGCTAGGCCATCTTTTGGTCCATATTTTAGTCAGCCACTCAATCAAACTATTAGAGATCTTTTTATCCCCTTGAGCTACAGCATTGAGTCCAGAATTTCTGCTTAGTGGGCCCATATCAATAAATTCAGCCTGGTTCAACTTAATAGTCCTTCAACCATTATCCCAAGCCCTTAGTATCCATTCCCACACATAGTCCCCCAATTTCTGTCTATATACGTTGGAAATCTCATGCAGTTCTTTCAGGGAATGGTGTAATTCTTCATGGGTCACACTTTGTATTTCGCCTTTGGGGGCCTGTTTTGATTTTAGTCTAGCAATATGTCTCAAAGATAAGAGAAGTGGTGGGGAATGGGTTAGGAGAAGGATATAAAAGCCCTGCAAGCTACTGACATTGGGGCATTCCTTTACATTTTCTTCTGATGAAACAGGATTAGTCTCTTCAGGCAGAGCTCGGAAGGTGCATTCTTCAGGGCAGGCTGGAAACTCAACAGTGCCTGCTGGAGTTTGGCTGATACCTGCCCTAGGGCTGGGAGGAGGTTCAGACAACCTGGGGCAAGCCAGAAGCTGGGCAGTACAGGCGTCAGTTTGGCTGTTACCCACCTTAGGGGTGGAAGGATGTCTGGACTCCCTGGGACAGGCTGGAGGCTGGGTGATATACGGTTGGCAAGGTGTGAAAGGGCAAGCCATTGCAGGCTTATCTGGTAAAGTCTCAGCAGAATTTAGGGTTCCAATGTCCCTACCACTATTATCATCATCATATGTCTCTATTCCAGTCCTCTGGGCCCCACTCTTTTCCAATCAATGCCTTCACTCTAACCGCTGAAATCCTATGGGGTTGAGATTTTAGCTTCCCCTGTAACTCCACTACATGTACAATAAGAGTCTGAGTTTGATTCTCAGATATTTCAAGCCTGTGGCTACAGGGCACAAGATTTTCTTTCACAGCACACATAGATACTTTAACATCATTCATGTGGTGTTTAAAGTTCAAATTTGAAGCCTTTAACTCATCTCTTTCTTTTATAACTGTATTCAGAATATCTAGGAGGAGCCAGCCAAAATCATTACACCTCTTGACTACACAAAACTCTGTTAAAGTGTTGAAAACACTCTCACCTAGATCCTTGCTTCTTATAAGCATGAAAGTAGGGGAACCAGTGATGTTATTTTGTGTATCTCTATTGCCCACTCATGCTATGAACTGTTAGCAGCCTCTTCATTATTGGAAAGGGAGTGATTAGTGCCCTTAAGTCCAATTAGCGTAGATAGCCAATTGCAAAACTTCCAGAATCACCTCAGCCTTCACATGTTTAAGATTTTGCTCTTCAGGAAACCCTCACAGTACCAATTTGTATTAGTCAGGGTTCTCTAGGGAAAAAGAATCAGGAGATATCTGTCTATAGCATGAAATTTTATGAGTCTCTCACATGTCCATAGGGATGCACAAGGCCAGTTTTCACATGCAGGCTACAAACCAGGACTCCAGTGAAAGTCCAATGAAGGTCCTTGAAGAGTTTTTGAAGCCAAATTGAAGAGATGTTGGTTGTAAAAGACAAACAGGGAAATTTTCCCTGAATGCTGAAATCACTTCCCCTTTCAAGGTCTTCAACTGATTGGATAAAGTGTCACTCATTGCTGACAACAATCTCCCTGATTGATGTAAATGTAATCCGTTATCTATGCAGTAAAGTCACTAGTGACTAAAGTCCTTAAATGTTCCTGTGTTACAATTAGCCCAGTGCTTGCTGGACAAACAATTGGGCACAATTACCTGGATGTGTTAACACATTAGCCTAAACATCACACATATCATAGAGCAATCTGATTTGAAAAACTTCTAACATTTTTTGAAAAATTTAAAAAAATAGATATTTTACCATCAAACGTCATATAGCTATGAAAACATATAAGCAATCTTAAGTGTTAAAATTAATTGATAAAAATGAGCACCCTATAAAATTGAGTCATAGGGTAAATTATAATCATCTATAAAAATTACAGCATTACAGCAGAAAATTTGATTTTTATTTATCTGATTGAATGCTTATAATTGTACTAAGAAAGTATATGGAAAGAAAATTCTGACATTTTTAAACCACAGAAAATTTAAATTGAATTAATTGATATTTCATTAATATTTATATATGTAATTAGTTTGCTGAATACTTATTTGCAAATAATTGGAGCAAATATTTGGCACTATTTAACTGATAGCTCTGTTGTGTCATTACTAAACAAAATATGAATGTACTATCATATTTTGTTTCTCATATAACAAAGAAAATGTGAATTTTTAGAGAATACAAATCACAATTAATTGTGAAATGTGCAACAGATGGTAGAACTTATAATCATTCTATCAGACTAATAGTATACTGTCTTCATTTTGGAACTTGCTTTTCCCAAAAGATGCTGTTGGGCTGAAGCCATTTTGACAGCTGGTACATTCTTAATGTAGTTAGTTTGATATACCTCAGCTATTAAATCCTGTACATTTTCCAAAATAACAGATGACAAGTGCAGTTGACCACCTGGGAAAATGCACTTTCAACAGAAAGAGAAAATTGGTCTTCTTTGATGATTGTAGAGTGGCTTACCACTTTTTTATTTGGGGTGACATTATTAACCACTGACATATTATTTGCTTTCTAAAAGTGCATAATTTGAACAGACAATGATTAAGAATAATTTTTTGACAGCTAACATGTTTTACCTATCATGACTCTTTAAAATATAGACATGTGATTGTAAAATATTAGATCAAATGAGCACTTATAAGTTTTAGAGATGCTGCTTTGAAATATCAGATTATGAATTTCTCTAACATGAACAGAAAGCCTATCTCGCAGGCAACTAAATTGTATATAGTATTTATAAGGTTCTGGTTAATTATTGCAGCAAGTGAAACTATTCCATATAATAAAAATTTTAATATAGGATGCTTTCAGATTGATAAAATCTAATATGAAGTTTCTTGGCATCAGTAAGACAAGAAAAAAAATAGATAAGACAAGAGAATAATAACTATAATGGTATGAAATTACAATTTTGATTTGAATGTATTACTGAGTATTGTGTATCTCTTTAATAACAACTTCATATGTCAGTACATGGCTATTCATAAGTATCATATACTTGGGAATTTTTGAAATAAGAGGGACTATTAAAATATTCTGGAATGATAAAAGTTTTATTTCTAACCTAACAATATTATTTCCTCTCAAATGTTTAAAAAATAAGCAAAATTCAATTAATCTTGAATAAATTGTAATTTTTAACAATATAGACACATGTAAACATTATTTTAAAAATAATGCTTCCCTAATTTGTTAATCTTACTTTTATTTATTTTTTAAGTTGAAATAAAGTTTAAAAAATATTTAATTATACATACAAAGATATATGTATTTCTCCAAATTTTCCAATTAGTTGTGTAAATGAAATAAAAATGTAAGTAAAATCCCAGATATATTGCATAATCTTCAGTCATTCCAACTAAACATTTCCTTGAAAGTATGAAATTATATATATATATATAACCAAATTGAAATAGTGATGGTATTATAAAGCTAATTTCAATGTCAAGAATGTTAATATTATTTAAGCTTAAGAGTGCAACTTTTTCTCAACCCTATATCATAATTAATTTCAACAAAAACAATATTATATATTAAATATGCAATGATCACTGCTTGTTTTAATTCAATATATGATTTAATAGAGGAAGAATAATAGAACTGAAAAATATCTGTACCAATAAAGGAAATAATTTCTTCTTAACTCTTTAAAATATGTATGATTTAAGGGTACAAAACTATTGCATTGTTTGAGGTGTTTTCAGTGTATGAACATGTAATAAATATAACAACTATATGTGTGTGGAGAAAGTGACCTATACTCTTAAAAGACGTCTACATTTTTACTTGAGGTTGCAAAATAATAATTCTAAGTAGATTGTGAAAGTTTACTAGTGCATATTACAAGCCCTAAAGCAAACAATAAAAAGAAAAGAAAAAAAAATTGGTAAGAAACTAAAGTGGAATAATAAAAAATATTCAAATAATCCAAAACAAAGTAAGAAAGAGGCAAATAGAAACAACAAACAGTTGAGAGAAAGATAAAACAAATAATCAAATAGTGGAACCAAACCACTAATTAGATTAAATATAAATGATATGAATTCCATGACAATTCAATGGGGGAAAGAACAGTCTTTCAATAAAAAGTGCTAGGACACCTTGATATTCACATGCAAAACAATAAAGTTAGGCCCCTACCTCACATCATGTAACAAAATTATCTCAGAATGAACCTTGAAAATATTATTCAATGTGAAGAACGCATGCACAAAAAGGCAAATATTATGTAATTCCATTTATATTAAAAGTCCATAATAATCAAAACATAGAGACAGAAAGTAGATTAGCATTTTCCAGGGACTTGCTTAAAAAGGAATGGGAAGTAACTGCTAATATTTACAGGATTTCTATCTGGGGTAAAGAAAGTATTCTTGAATTAGTGAACGGTGATCGTAGCCATAAACTATAAGCCACTGAATTATATGCTTTTTGTGTAATTTTATGATATGTAAATTTTATGGTAAGTGAATTATATCTCAATAAAAATAGAAATGATATAAAAACAGAAATTAAATATGGAGATTGGATTAAAAATAAACCCAAACTATGTACTGTCTATAATAATCCTTCTTTAAACATAAGGATATATTTAGTAAACATTATAATGAAGAAAACCCCGTACCATGTAAATACTATTCAAAATTAAGCAGGAGTGACTATATTAATATTAGAATAAGGAGACTACAGAAAATTGAATATTTTAGTGATAGAGGAAAATTACATAATGATAAAAATTTAATTTGTGAAGAAGACATAAACATGTCAAATGTGTTCATACATTAAAAAAAAATACAATTACTCACTTTCTACCTCAGTTTAAAAAAAAATCTATGCCAGAATGTTGAGTATGCTGACCACAAAGAACAAAGGTGGCATTAGACTTTGTGTTTATTCCTCTGGGAAATACCCAATCACATAGGCTAGAGACAACAATAAAAATCTGTAACATAGATACCAAGGACCTTCCATATTCTGATGATTAGGCCTGAAACCTGAGCATCAATGAAGAAAATGGGAGCCATTTTACAGCCTACATCTCAGATACTATATACTATTTGCAAAGTTAACTGGCAATTTGCAAATAAAATTTGGTATTGAGTTATCTTACCCAGCTGCCTAAAATCTGGAAAAAATGTGCAACTTTATTTTTTATGTGAGACTTGAAAGAGCAGGGCATTATATCACCTTGCATTTAAAGCAAGGGCTTCAGGATTATAAAAACTTCTAGATATCTGTATGATTGAAGACTTTCTGTAGACTTAGTTTCTACTAATTTTATCATTCTTCACTACTCATCCGTGTTAGTAAGCCAAAGGGGTGCTGATGCAAATTACCAGAAATTGGTTGGTTTTTATAAAGGGTATTTATTTGGGGTAGGAGCTTATAGATACCAGGCCTTAAAGTATAAGTCACTTCCCTCACCAAAGCCTATTTTCACATGTTGGAGCAAGATGGCTGCCAACGTCTGCAAGTGTTCACGCCTCCTGGATTCCTCTCTACCTGGGGCTCTAGCTTAAGGCTTCAGCATCAAACTCCAACATAAACCTGCAACACCAAACCCCAAAATCAATGCCCTGTTGGTACAAGAGGTTTACATAATTACTTAATCAAGTAAGCTTATAAATCCAGTATAATCTAGTATGCCCAGAGGAAAAGATCAGTTTACAAACATAATCCAATATTTCTTTTTGGAATTCATAAATAATATCAAACTGCTACATCATCCTTACAATATGTCAAAATGAGATTCTGGAAATAAGACTATCTTTTCAACATCGAAGTTAAGCTTTCAACAGCAGAACCCAGGTTATGGGATACAAACAGAACATGCAGAATGACACAATGCCTTTGACACAATGCAAATGCTCTGTAACGAGATGAAAAAGAACAGTCCCAAGCAGGAAGAACAGAAGAAATATAGAAAACACAATTTCATACAGTGAACTACAGTTTCAGATTGATAGAAATCAGCAGTGGATGAGAGACAAACACTGTGTGTAGCCATTAGGAATGTTCTCAGACTGTAAGACAAAAAAGGTATACTTGGTAATATGCACTAGAGCTGATTGTTACAGCCACAAATCGAAAAGATTGCCTTCCCATATATTAAATTTTTTCATCAGTCCCCTGTGTGTGTGTGTTTGTGAATGTGTGTGCACACATAGGTATTTATGTACTATCTTTGACAAATATGTAAGTTAGGTGAGGCTGATGGTAGATTAGGAAGTGACAGAGACCAAATGTGGAGCTATCTCTGTATGCTCAGGAGTATCTCTGCCTGCATCAGTTGCACATAATTCACGAACTATCACTAAGCACTTGCATGTCAAGGATGTTGCCACTGGGATGTGGCATTATTATTGCATCAAATAGCTAGGTTAAAAATGTCTTCATTATTGATTTCTTGTCATCTTGTGTTTTAGTTTGCTAGGCTGATGAAATATGATATAATATAAACAGTTTGGCTTTTACAATGGGGTTTATTATCTTGTAAGTTTATGTTCTTGAGGCTGAGAAAAATGTCCAAATCAAGGCATTATCTGGTGGTACTTTCTCGCAGAAAACCAACTGCCACCAATCCTGGAGTCCTCTGTCATGTGGCAAGGCACATGGTGGCATATGCTGGTCTCTCCCTTCTCTACTGGGTTTTGTTGCTTTAGCCTCTGAATTCCTGTAGCTTTCTTTCAGTATTCATACCATTTATAAAGAACTCCAGTTAAAAGAATTACAACCTTCAGCAATGTCCCAACTGAAGTAACCTAATCAAAAGATCCCACCTACATATAGGTTCACACCAACAGGAAAGGATTAGCTCTAAGGACATTTTTCTGGGGTACATGCAGTCTCAAACTATCACATCTGGTAAGGTCCCTGAGAGCCTAATCTTGAAAGTTGGATATATACAGTTGAGTGTATAAACATGAAAATCAGTCTCTCCAAGTTAGTTCTGGAATTTCAGTTTAAAATGTCATTTACCTGGGGGCAACCTCTTCCTATACACTACCTGTGTATGTTGGTGGTAGTTCTCACCATGAGTTAGTTCTTAGAAAGAAGATATGTGACTTACATATGGTTATTTAAATTAAGATTTAATTGAAATAACAATCAATTTGGCTGCTGATAACTCCAGCATGGCCTTAGTTTCAAACATTACCTCTTCTACCACCATCTGAACTACTGTTTTATTTTCCTGGGCTGCTGGAGCAAATACCATGAAATTGGTCAGGTTAAAAAATTTATTAGCTCATTGTTTTGAGATGAATAGAAATCCCAAATCAAGGCATCATCAACATCATCAAGGTAGTACTTTCTCCCTGAAGGCTGTGGCTTTTTAAGGCTGGTTGTGAGACATCCTAGGCCTATAGTTTATCACACATGAAAGGGATGTGGTAGCATCTCTTGGTCTTTCCCTTCTCTTCAGATTCCATTGATGTTCAACATCTGGCTGCTCCCTCTTGCTACTCTTTATCTGACAATTTCATTCTGCAAATAAAGGACTCTAGTAATAGGATTAAGACTCATCCTGATTGGGCTTAACTGAAGTAATCTCATCAAAAAGTCCTATTTACATTGGATTCACACCCACAAGGATGAATTAGGTTTAAGAATATGTTTTCCTGGAGTACATACAGCTTCAAACCACCGCACTGACAATGGCAGTTTGAGATTATTTTATGAATCCCAAAAAGAGAAATATTATGTCTGTAAACTAATCTATTATTTTGGGGTGTGATATATTTTGTTTGCATTAAATTCAGCTGAGTGCCTTTCAGTAAATTACCTGTTAAAAATAGGACTTTTTAAAATTTATTTTTTAAAAGAGAATTATAACACATAAATGTTACATACAAAATATAAAGGATTCCCATATGCCCCACTCCTCCCCCCTCCCACACTTTTCCCACATTAACAACATTCTTCATTTTCTATAATTGAAGAATACATACTGAAGCATTGCTACTAAGTGTGGACTACAGTTTATATTACAGTTTACACTCTGTTCCACACAATTTTGTAGGTTATGACAAAATATGCAATGGCTTGTATCCATCACTGGAATATCATGCAGGACAAATCCAATGTCCTGAAAAGGCCCCCATAATACACCTGTTCTTCCCTTTCCTTCCCTCAGAACTTCTGGTGGTCTCTGTCTTTATATCAGTGGTAAGAGTGTCTGCAACTGCAAGAAGACAGTACCCTCCATTTGCCCCATGGGATCGAAGCTCCCTCTCAATTAGAAGCAGAGTGGGCATCATTGTTCTAAAATCATCAAGAATAGGGAAGGAACAATGGACTAAAGTAGATTTATTATTATTCTACAATAGACATTACTATAGTGATGGAAGATTAGAGCTTTTTTGATTCAACTGTGTCAGTTGAATGACCCCCTTGGTGGGCCTGATATAAACTCACATTGGCAAACAGATACAAGATGACACACAGGAAGAGAGGGCTCTGTAATTTCTTTAATGTGTATTTTTAAAATGTATTTATTTATTATTTACTGTAAAGAAACTTTAGATTACACAAATGCTACATAAAAAATATAGGGGATTCCCACATGCCCCACTCCATTCCCCTCCTAACTTTTCAATGTTAACAACCTCCTTCATTAGTGTGTTACATTTGTTAAAATTGATGAACACATATTGAAGCATTGACACTAACAGTGGATTATAGTTTACATTACAGTTTATACTCTGTCCCATGCACTTTTGTGAGTTATGACCAAAATATATTTTGGCCTTTATTCATTATTGCAACATCATGCAGGACAATTCCAAAATGCTACCATATTATACCTATTTTTCCCTTTCCCTTCCCTCACAACCTCCAGTGGCCACTACCTCCACATCATTGGTAAAATTTCTTCCATTGCATTTTTTCACTGTGTGTTTATTTATGTTTATTTAGCTTTCCTGGGTCCATTAACTCATTTTCATAAAATGTAATTTTTATTGAAGTATGCCATTCATACATGAAAATGCATAAACAATAAGTATAGAGTAAAGCTTGTAAACATAAAATAAACTTGCATGACATCATACAGGGGTCCCATATATCACCCCTTCACAAACACCTTGTATTGTGAAATATTTGTTACAAACTATGCAAGAGCATGGCCAAAATAATACTACTTACTATATTCCCTTTCTTACATTGGTGTATTTTTCCCCCCAACCCACCGTATTTTTTCAATATATTTTTATTATATAAATTGTGAACTTGCAAAACAATCATGCACATATGTAGAATTCCCATACAACACCCCTTCATCAATACACCACACCATGGTGAAATATTTGTTACTAATATGAAATATCATCACATTATTACAACTAAAGATGGTCCATAGTGTACATTTGGCACATCTTTTCCATAACCCTGCCATTATCAATATAGTATATCTTTGGCCTTGAAGCAAGAATTTTATAGTATTCCTATTAACCACAGTCCGTAAGTCACACCAATTGTATTTTCCCCATGCTTCTCCACATTCACATAACCCAGCAATAATGATGTACATCCACTCTAGCTCACAGAAGGACAATTTTGCATCTGTACCATCAACCACAATTTTCATCCACTTCTGGGTTCACTGTATTATTCAGCCCCTAGATTAATCTCTAGTTTTTTTCAATTGACATTTATATACCTAGAATACCTATTTTTCAGCCACAATCCCATTTATAAACCACCTGCTACTCACTATACGGTGTTACCATCAATGCTAGCTATTTCCACATTTTTACAGTCAAGCTAGTTAAAATTTTTACATATATTAAGCATCAGCAGTTCTTCTCAACCTTCTTCCTATCTTCTAATAACCTACAGTCTAGGTTTTATTCTTTGTATTTAGTTCATATGAATGAGACCATGCAATATTTGTCCTTATTGTCTGGCTTACTTCACTTAGCATGTTGTCAAGATTCATCCATATTATCATATGTGTCCCAATTTCATTTCTTCTTACAGCAGAATAGTGTTCCATCACATTTTGTTTATCCATTCATTCGTTGATGGACACTTGGGTTGTCTCCATCCTTTGGCAATTGTGAATAACACTGCTATGTATGTCAGTGGGCAGAGGCTTGTTTCATGTCATAGTTTATATTTTTTCTATATATTCCTAGTAGAAGAATTTCTAGATCATATGGCTGTTTTATATTTAGCTTCTTGAGGAAGCATCAAACGATTTTCCACAGAGGTTGCACCATTTTACAAACCCACTAACAGTGAAAGTGTTCCTATTTCTCTACATCCTCTTCAGAATTTATTGTTCTCTCTCTCTCTTTTTTACTAATGACAATTCTATGCAGTGTTAGGTATTAGATGATATCTCATTGTTGTTTTGACTTGCATTTTCCTAATAACTAGTGATATAGAACATATATTCAAGTACTTTTGGCCCTTTATATTTCTTTTTTGGAGACATATCTATTTACATCTTTTGCCCATTTGTTAATTGGATTGCTTGCTCTTTTATTGTTGAGTTGTATGATCTCTTTATATAGAATGGAAATCAAACCTTTATCAGATATATGGTTTCCAAATATTTCCCCCTTTTGAGAGGTTTGATATCATTGATGAATTCCAAAAAAATCATACTGGATTATGTTTGTAAACTGATCTTTTCCTCTGGATGTATTAGATTATATTGGATTCAGAGGTTTACTTGATTAGGTAATCAGGTAAACCTCTTGTGCCAGTAGGGCACAAGAATCAAAAAACACAGAAAAGGCCAGAGTTGGAGGATTTTTGATGTTGGAGTTTTGATACTGGAGTTTGATGCTGAAGTCTTAAGCTGGATCCCCGGGAAGGAAACTCACAGAGGAAACATTAGCAAGCCCTAGGAAGAGAAAAATCCTGAGCCCAAGAAAAAGAAGCCTGAGGAAGAGAGGAACCTAGGAAACCTGAAGTCTCACAGATGTTGGCAACCATCTTGCTCCAGTACGTGGAAATAGACTTTGATAAGGGAAGTAACTTTTGCTTTACGGCCTGGTCTCTGTAAGCTCCTACCCCAAATAAATACTCTTTATAAAAACCAACCAATTTCTGGTATTTTGCATCAGCACTTCTTTGGCTGACTAATACAAATGGGTTAACTTTTCACTTTCTTGTGGAAGTCCTTTGAATCACAGAAATGTTTAAGTTTGAAGAGGTCATTTATCCACGTTTTCTTTTATTACTCATGCTTTCAGGGTAAGGTTTAAGAATCCACCACCTACCACCAGGTCTTGAAAAGCTTTCCCTATATTTTCTTCTAGGAGCTTTATAGTCCTTGAATTTATATTTAGATCTTTGATCTATTTTGAGATAATATTTATATAAGGTGTGAGAAAGGAATCTTCTTCTTTCTTTTGACTATGGATATTCAGTTCTCCCAGCACCATTTTTTTAATAGACTGTTCTGTCCCAGCTTGGTGGGTTTGAAAGGCTTGTAAAAAATCACTTGGCCATAGCTGAGGGGGTCTGTTTCTGAAGCATCAATTTGGTTCCATCTTTATGACGACACCATGCTGTTTTTACCACTGTTTTAGGTAACGTGATTTAAAGTCTGGAAATGAGAGTCCTCCAACTTCATTTTTTCCTTTTTAAGATGTTTCTAGCTATTCAGGGCCACTTACCTTTCCAGATAAATTTGATAACTGTGTTTTCCATTTGTTTAAAAAATGCAGGTAGAACATTTAATGTGAATTGCATTGAATCTGTATATCAATTTGTGTAGAATTGACATCTTGATGATATTTAGTCTTCCAACCCATGAGCTTGGAATGTACTTCCAATTATTTAGGTCTTTTTAAAATTTCTTTTAGCAATGCATTATAGTTTTCTGAATACACATGCTTTACATATTAATTTATTCTTAAATATTTGATTCTTTTAGTTGCTATTGTAAATAGAAATTTTTCCTGACTTTCTCCTCAGATTGCACATCAAAATTGTATAGAAACACTGCTAATTATTACATATTGATCTTGTATCTTGGCACTACTGAAACAATTTATTAGATCTACCAGCTTTGTTTAAAAATTTTTGCAACTTCCTAGATAAAGGATCATATTATCTGTGAATATGAAAATTTTATTTCTTCCTTTCCAATTTGGATGAACTTTATTTCTTTTTCTTGCCAGATTGCTCTAGCTAGAACTGCTAGAACTATTTTGAACAACAGTGGTAACAGTGGGCATCCTTGTCTTGTCCCTGATCTCCACAGGAAAGCTTTCAGTCTTTCACCATGAATATAATGTTAACTGTGCATTTTTCATATATGGCCTTTAACATATTGAGTAAGTTTCCTTCAATTCCTATCTTTGTAGTATTTTTATCAAGAAAGGATGCTGTATTTTATCAAATGTCTTTTCTACATCAATCAATAAGAGCATGTGATATTTCTTCTTTGATTTATTAACGTGATGTTTTATGCTGATTGATTTTCTTGTGTTGAGCCACTCTTGCATGCCTAATATAAAACGTGCTTGATCATGAGGATTAATTCTTTCAATATTTTGTTGGATTCAGTTAACAAGTATTTTATTGAGGATTTTTGCATCCATATTCATTAGAGAATTGGTCTATAATTTTCTCATTTCATAAATATCTTTATCTGGTTTTGGTATTAAGGTGATATTGGCTTCAGAGAATGAGTTTAGTAGTGTTCCTTCTTGTTCAAGTTTTGGAAGAACTTCAGTAAGATTGGTATTAAATCTTCTTCAAAGGATTGTTAGAACTCACCTGTGAAACCAT
Organism: Dasypus novemcinctus; assembly: GCF_030445035.2. Lineage (NCBI taxonomy): Eukaryota > Metazoa > Chordata > Mammalia > Cingulata > Dasypodidae > Dasypus > Dasypus novemcinctus. The sequence continues at coordinate 38,664,154 of NC_080683.1, read as the reverse complement.
CTGGTCACAGGTTTTTGATTTTGAAGGAGGTGTTTGATGACTTTCAGTGTCTACTTATGATTGGTTTGTTGAGGTTGTCTATTTCTTCTAGGGTCAGTGTGGGTTTTCTGTACTTTCTAGTAATTTTTCCATTTCATTTACATTGTCTAGTTTTGGGGCATAAAGTTGTTCATATTTTTCTCTTAAGATCTCCCTATTATTTCTGTGGGGTCAGTAGTAATGTTCTAATTATCATTTTTTTTAAAAAATTTGTTTGCATCTTCTCTCTTTTTTTCTTAGTCAGTCTAGCTAAGGGTTTGTCAATTTTGTTAATCTTGAAGAAAATACTGTTGTTTGTTAATTATTGCTTATTGTTGTTCTCAATTTCATTTTTTTATTTGTTTATTAAATTGTATTTTTTAAAGATACATAGATGACAAAAATGTTATATTAAAAAATATGAAGTTTCCCCCATACCTCACACCCCACACCCCCTACTCTTCCCACATCAATAACCTCTTTTATCATTGTGGCATATTCATTGCATTTGGTGAATACATTTTGAAGCACTGCTGCACTGCATGGATTATAGTTTACATTGTAGTTTACACTCTCCCCCAGTACATTCAGTGGGTTATGGCAGGATATATAATGTCCAGCATCTGTCCCTATAATATCATTTGGGACAACTCCAAGTCCCAAAAATGCCCCCATATCTCATCTCTACTTCCCCCTCCCTGCCCTCACCGACTACTTTGGCCACTTTCTCCGGATCAATGCTACAGTTTCTTCCATTACTAGTCACAATAGTTCTATAGTAGAATACCAGTAAATTCACTCTAATCCATATTTTATTCCTCCATCCTGTGGACCCTGGGATGGGATCTAAACCTCCTCTCAATACAGAGGTGGAGTGGAAAATTTTCAGTTATTTCTGTTCTGATCTTTGTTGTTTCATTCCATTTTCTTGCTTTGGGATTATTTACTCTTCTTTTTCTAGTTCCTCCAGAACTAGAACTAGGCCATTGATTTTAGCTCTTTGACTTTTAGAGCTTTCTTTCTTTCTTTCTTTCTTTCTTTCTTTCTTTCTTTCTTTCTTTCTTTCTTTCTTTCTTTCTTTCTTTCTTTCTTTCTTTCTTTCTTTCTTTCTTTCTTTCTTTCTTTCATATAAGCATTGAGGGCTTTAAATTTCCTTCTCAGTACTGTCTTCATTGCATCACATACATTCTGATGTTTTGGTCTAATTGGCATTTGTCTCAAAATATTTGTTGATTTCTCTTGGAATTTCTTCTTTGACCCACTTAATTATGTGTTGTTTAATCTCCATATATAAATGAATTTTCCCTTTTTCCATCTCTTGTTGATTTACAACTTCATTTCCTTATGATCAGAGAAAGTGCTTTGTATAATTTCCATCTTGTTGAATCTATTGTGATCTGCTTTGTCACCCAGCATATGGTATATCCTGGAGAAAGATCCATGAGCACATGAGAATATATAATCTGCTATTTTGGGGTGCAATATTCTGTATATGTCTAATAGGTTTAGTTCATTTATCATATTATTCAGGCTCTCTGTTTCTTGATTGATCCTCTGCCAAGATGTTCTATCCAAGGCTGAGGGTGGTGTATTGAAGTCTTCCACTAAAATTGTAGAGATGTCTATTTCTCCCTTCAGTTTTGCCAGTGTTTGCCTCATGTATCGTGGGGCATCTTGGTTAGTGCATATACATTTACGATTGTTATTTCTTCCTGGTGAATCATCCCTTTTCTTAGTATGTAATGTCCTTCCTTTTCTCTAATAACATTTTTGTCTTTAAAGACTATTTCACCCTATATAAGTATAGCTACCCCAGTTTTTTTGGTTTGGTTGGCTGGTTTTGTTTTTTGGTTACTGCATGCATGGAATATCTTTTTCCAACTTTTCACTTTTAATATATTGGTATCCTTGCACCTAAGGTGAGTATCCTGCAGAAAGCATATAGATGGCTCCTATTTTTTTATCCATTCCCCCAGTCTGTCTTTTGACCAGGAAGTTTAATCCCTTAAACTAAGATTGGGAAGAAGCCTCAAGAGGCTGGGACTATGGAGCCTCAATAGGAAGAGAAATCCCAGAGAGTTAGGGCAGAGATCAGCCAGAGATTGGTGACCATCTTGCTTCAACAGATGGCAACTGACTTTGGTATGAAAGCAATCGAGTTGGACTTTTTATGGCCATATAACTGTAAGCTTTTACCCCAAATAAATACCTTTTATAAAAGTCAACAGATTTCTGGTACTTTGCCTCAGCACCCTAGTGGTGGACTAAAGCACTGACCAAGGACTTTTGAGACTAATTCTGGGATGGGCAATGTCCATCATCATCGTTTTGTTAATTGTCCTTGGTGAGTTTGATGAACTGGAGAGAAGGTTTGACTACAATTCTGCTGTGATTCAGGGCTCAACCAACAGATGAGCAACCAGAAGATTTAAGTCTCTGGGACATATATTTAAGGGGTATAGTGCTAATTATGTGTTCACTTAAAAGGGCAGAAGAACCATATGTGGGAAAAGTATAAATGAGCCTAACTCTGAAATTTTTGGGGAAATAGGTTATCAAATATTCCAATTTTCAATGTAGCATTTATGTTATATAAAACTTCTTTAAAAATAATGAGAAAAAATCAAAACCAAAAAACTAATTCTATCTGAAACCCTGAGATGTACTATTCAGTTCACTCTCATGACAATACATTTGACTAGAATATATATATGTTAAAAACACTAATCTTTTTGGTCATCAATTCTTTCTAAATAATGATATCAGATAGTTACTTCTATAATAGTCGAATGATCAAAACAATGCCTTATTCCAGAGTTTTCTAACCAATATGTCAAACACTTGGTCATAGCTGGAATAGATTACTGCTATGTCTTAGTCATCCTCAAAGTAATCAGGGCAACCACACAGGGCTTGGATAGACTGGAACCTTTAAGATGATTACCTCTTGCTGCCAATAACATTGTTACTCTACTGCAGATACAGAAACAAAAATATTAGCAGTTTATCAAGTCCACGTGTTTTGTTTTATTTTGTTTTTTGAGGTACCAGGGATTGAACCCAGGACCTCATACATGGAAAATAGGCACTCGACTACTATATCTACTCCCCAATGAGAGCTGGTTTTTTCATTTGTTTTCTTGTTTTTAAGAGGTACCAGGACCAAACCTGGGACCTTGTATGGGAAGCAGGCACTCAATCACTTGAGCTATATATACTTCCATCCAACAGATTCTTACCTCAACTGCAATGACATGTTCTTTAACACTTTTATATACACACATACATTTCACTCCAATGTCCCATTTTTTTCCATCCGATATTCTAATAACTAACTTCTCTACTTTTATGCAACTGTGTTATACATATTAATCTTATACTGTTCATTTAATAACTTGAAGGTATTAATATTATCATTTAAAAGTAAATAAATTATTACCTTTGTCCACATATTAAAAATATCTATTCTTTATCCCTTATTGGATGTATTGCATGATTTTTCTCTTGTTCTTTATCTAAATGTACCTTTAAGTTTTGACTTTCTTGTCAACATATATTGATTATGATTTTGAAGTCGTTTCCTTGCAAATATCAAAGGTTTTATTCCCATGCCTTCTGATTTCCATTGTTGGGCTCGATCATTCTGATGTTGTGCATGTTCATTATTGTATATAAAGGTGCAAATTTTTTTACATTTAGTGATTTGTTCAGCTTCTTATATTCATCAATGGAAATCTTTCATTAGTCTGAGAAATTTCTGCATAATCTTATCTTATATATTTTTTCTTTAACTATTATACCTGTCCATTGAATGATTAATTTCAATATTTGCACTTTTCATTCCTAGCAGTTCTGGCTGCCATTTACTCATAAAGGTTCCTATTTTCTGTCTTCAAATTAAATTGCTTAAATTTATTTGGTATGTTTTCTGGTCATTTCAATATCTGCAGAGATTCTGCATTTTGTTGTTAAACTGACGTATGCTGATGGTGCCTATTTTCTATCACCGCATTTAATTTGAGTTGTGGAATTTCTTTAGAATTGTGTGGAAATGAAATTCTTTAAGGTCAAAGACAGTAGACTGTACTCAGAAACTAGTTAGATGTGTAAAGTCAAGGCTCGTTTACTTTCAGACTTTCCAGATAATGAGAATTCAGGCTTATTATGATGGTACATTTCAAGATTTTTTTTTTCTTTTTATTTAGCAGATTTTTTTTTTTTTTTGGTGTACTCACAGTGAAGTTATTTCTATTTCTCTTTATAATTGCAGGATTAACATTTTCAGATATTAGGCTTATAAGAGTTTTTTTATTAAAATTTTCCTGAGTAGTTTCCATGTTTTCACTTCAATCCCGCAAGAACTTAAATAGCCCAAAATTTAATGGTATACAATGGCATACAATGTTAAGCAAACACCTCAAAGGAAAAGCAGGATTCAGTATGTTACTTCAAATAGGTGAGATCTATATATGCTTCCTTAAAGGCCTATACTGGAACTGGACTTTCTAAATAGTCTCTATTAAACTTGTCTCATTCATTTTAAAAAATAGCTGAGATCAAAACATTCACTTCTGTCCTGACCCAAGAACTTTTTGTTTTATTTTCCTCAGGAGAAACATGTTATTTTCCAAAGAATAATAAAAAAAAATTATAGTTGTCAATGGGGGTTATTTTGTAAAAAAATACGTGAGGGATGGTAGATTTATATTGATTTTTCAGTTTTCTATGGCAGTCATCAAAGTCTCTCCCCTCCACATGAACAGAATTTCTGTCACTCAATACTGCATGATATCCAGGATCTCCATTTGAATCTTTTTTTTTTTCAGATTTATTTATTTCTTTCCCCTTCCCCGCCCCCCCACCCCAGGTGTCTGTTCTCTGTGTCTATTTGCTGCGTCTTCTTTGTCCACTTCTGTTGTCAGTGGAACAGGAATCTGTGTTTCTTTTTGTTGCGTCATCTTGTTGTGTCAGCTCTCCGTGTGTGAGGGGCCATTCCTGAACAGGCTGCACTTTCTTTCGTGCTGGGCGACTCTCCTTACAGGGTGCACTCCTTGCCCGTGGGGCTCCCCTAGCACGGGGACACCCCTGCGTGGCACGGCACTCCTTGCGCATCAGTACCGCACATGGGCCAGCTCCACACGGGTCAAGGAGGCCCGGCGTTTGAACCCCGGACCTCCCATGTGGTAGACAGATGCCCTAATCACTGGGCCAAGTCCATTTGAATCTTGAACTCCTAATCAGCTGTTTTTTGCTTTTTTTTTTTTTTTTTATCAGCTCTGTATACCCACAGTTAAGCATTCAGGAAAATATTTAAGGAAACTCCTATAATAATATAAAATTGTCTAACACTACATCTGCTAATATTCAACATTAAGCTTTTCACATCCTTTCCATAAGTACATTTTTATGACCCTAGCTATTTAGATTCCTTTTTCCCAGATTAGACCAGTGCAAATGTAATGTTTTCCAGGCACTGCCTCCGTATAGATATATTCTGATAGTGCCCCAGTTTATTCCACTGAAAAAACGTCTACTATAGCTACCATGGTAATAGAGTTATAGGACACAATGGATTTGTATTAAAGATGATAATTTCCGATTTGAATATTTGTTCCTCTATCACAAGTCCTGAGTTTCAGGGTAGCTCTACATACCAGCTTTTTAGTGGGATTTATCTATCTAAGAGTTTAATTTTCACTTAAGTTGGATTAAAAACATTCACGTGATTAATGAGTGAAATAATATTCATTAGTGATATCTAGTAAATTTATTTACATTTATTTTTTAATGAACTTTTACATATCTTTACTTGGAATTTTCTGAATTTCATAGCTCTTAAGAATAAAGCTAAAGCTACAATAAGAAACAATTCAGTCTCATGAAAGCTGCTTGAGTCCTTCAAATTCCTCCTATATATATTTTTTATCAATGTTATCATCAGTATTTTCATAATTCAGTAAAGTTGACTATTCTGGTGATTAAAAACACTATTTTATAAAGCAACCAGGTTTTTATTACATAACTACTAACTCTCACCTTGTATTAATTAAGAAATGCAAAATAAAGAACTCTATGAGGCATTAATTCATAAATCTTGTTGAACTTGTACAACTTTAATATTATTTACAGCAACAGAATTATGTGCTAAAATTCCTGATAATAATGTCATTATGAATTAAAAAGTAACTCTTAAACTGAACAAGTTAAAATGAATGTATTTATGTGAGTCCCTCAAAGTTATGGTTTTCCTAATTAAAATAGCATTTTTTAAGTATGCTTATCTTTTTTTATCTATGTATTAATTTTAGAAACAAAATACATTCATATAATCCAGTTTCAACCAATAAATAATAAGTCATTTAGATTCTGTTATGTGCATCACACCAGTATAGGCAATGTAGTGCTAATTTCATCACCTTTTATTAATGTGTTTTCCCATCTATTCTTGTCTATTTCCTTTTGCAACTTACCAAAATTACTAACCAAAACTTATTATTTGAAAATTGTTATAACAATACCTTGGCATAGATAATATCATTACAGTATTTTTCACAATATTACTTGGTTTCTTTTTCTTTTTAGGGGGGGGTAAATGCTAACATAAAAATTAAGATATAAGGGAAGAACAGATATTTAACAATCAAATAAAAGCATATTGATGAAAATGCAAAATATTAATGTTTAAATTAAAAGTCACACATTCCTTCATTTTAGAGATAATTATGATAAATGTAAAATCCAAAAAAAAAATATTTTACAGGTACAAAAAATGTGCTGATAATCAACATTAAATTAATTACAGACCAACACAGGGATTGAAGAGAAAACTATTTATTTAGTTAGTTAATGTTTTAGTCATTAAGTATGGGGTAATGTGTTATACTAACACAGAATTTCTGTGAAATGCCTGTGATTCTGCAACAAAAGAGCCAACAAAAATTACCCAAATATTATCATCTATAACCTCATGTGACTAGAAGTTCTGATGTAGATGATTCCAGGACTGATCAATTCAGAAGCTCAGTGACATCACCAAAGACCCAGGCTCTTTGTCTTTCTGTTCTGCCATTCTCCATATAATAGGCCTGTCTCCTTTGACGGTTCACTTTGTCTCTGTCGTCACAGATGATGGCAGTAGTTTGTGGTGCCACATGCCCACAACCTGGCTTCAAAAGGCTGGAAAAGGACACTCACCATAAACATGTAAACTAAGGAAAAACTCCAGCAGCCTGCTTCTTACGTTTTTTTGACCAGAGCTTGGGCACATGACCCTTTCTAAAAATTCAGACTTTGGAGACAGATGGAAGGTCTAGATTCTCTAGATGAATTCAACAATATTGAAACCAGTATTCTTGTCAAGGAAGGAGTAGCTGTTTGGTGGTACACGAGAGGAATGTGACAGGTCTGCTAAACGAGAGCTGTGCCCTTAATCAAGTATATCTCCTCTTCTTCTCACTGGCTGTTAACACTACACCCCTTCAGTCTGGGTTTACAGCTTGCTTCCCCCTCCTTAACTGTGTAGATTTATAGGCAGAATACTAGTTTGATGTAGTTCCATGAGAACAGTGTCTGGGCTATAAAAGTGCCCAGGTAGTATCCAGTAACTAAACAAACAAAACTAAACAAATGGAGGAGGTGCACAACAAAGTATGCGGGGTTAAAAGAAGGAGGTCACACCTGGCAAGAGAAGTCCCAGAACACTTCCTTAAAAAAACTACAAAGGCAGTTTTCTGGGGCAGGAAGACATGAGTCTCAGGAGCAGTGGCAGTCTTGGATGAGAGAGTGGGTGGGGAGGGGAGGGTGAGGACAGTAGGGCTCAAATACTATGATACCCATAGGGCTGGAAGGGAAGAGGTTAGATTTGTGTTGTAGAAAGACTTTGAGCTGGGACTGAAGACATAAAAGGGAACCTTGTGCCTGCCAGGGGCTTCATCTTCCCATAAACAGTGTGACTTACAATGAAGACCCTGAGGCTTAAAAACTTTAAATAACCACCTCACTCCCAAGGCTTGTGGAGACTGGGATTGCAAACTAGTTGCCGCCAGAATTTCTTCTTGTCCTACCAACCCAGGCTGATTCTAAACCCTCCTGAAACTTCAGGAGCCTGAAATGTACTCTTTGAAGGGCTGGGGTGGAGGCGAACCCAGGAAGAAGAGGGGGATGCACCCCTAATTGTTTGTGGGAGTATCTTTTCCTCCTGAGCTGGCAGATAGGACCACAAACATAAGGGCAAGAGTGGGGACAGGAGGAGCTCTGCTGAGCAGACAGGAGAGCTGCAGTACCACCACCTCTGCCTAATGCACTGGTAGTGCTGGCGAGTTCATGCAACTCCAAGGCCTGGGCTACTGCCTAGGCAGCACCAGCTGGTTCTTGATCCCTTCCAGGTCCTGAGGGACCCAGCTCTCATGTATCCACAGGAACCTACTTGCCGTACTAAGCCTGCAAGCCTAGATGAGTGCTGTGTCAGGATCCAAACTACCCTTGTGTCACCGAGGACAAGCTAATTACCCAACCCCACAGGGCAGAGTGGAGATATGACTTTCTCCTCCAGGACCCTCAGGGGAAGCAGAGCCCAAGCCTTTCCTGATTCAGCAACGGTGAAGCCTCCAGCCTACGAAGGAGCCAGAAATATCCTAGAGAGTCTGGGCCACAGGGCTAAGGGCCTGTTGATGGTCATGAAGAATGTCCCAGCATCCCAAAATATGTCAGGCAAGGTGGGCACCCTCTGTCCTCACGGCGACACAACACAGAGAGGCCACGAGCTATTATGAGTGTCCAGGAGATCACAATTCAGCCCACAGGGATCAAATGCCCGGATATCTGGACACAAGCAGGATGCTCCAGCCTCCTCCCCGGCCCCCACTTGGGAGCCAACGCGTGCGATCCAGAACAGCGACGAGACAGGCTCCCACACGGGGAGGACTTATCCCCGGGGACGCCGCCACCTCGGGCACCTCTCCTGCCCTGCCACCCCGCGCACCTCTCTCTCCTTTTCTAGGACCCCAAAACATAACCACATCAGCGACGAATATTAGATCAACCCGTGCCGGTTCACAAGGCGTCTTCCCAAGAACCATTTCTCATCGGTTTCTCCCGCCACCAACGATATGGCGACGAATAGCAGTTATCGGCCCCCACCACTGCGCGCCAGGCGGAAAACGCCGCGCGCCGTACTTAGTTTCTTTTTTGTGTTGGTTTAGTAGTTGTAGGTTTTGAATCAACTACAAACAGGAGTCTAAATATGTGAATGAGCTTCCAAACTCAGTTTAAGTTTATTTCAATAACATTAAGTTATGACAACGGTCATAACTATAATCTGTTTTTTAAAAATATTTTATTCATAAAGTTTTTAGTCATAAAATCATGGGAGTCATTAATTGCATCAATAAGTTTGAAGGGCATGTAATACTTAGACAACTTGTCCTCCAAAGGACTGGAACTGCTGCACTCATCTGTAGGTTAAAGATTATTTTGAAGCTTCACTACGTACAGTCTTAAATGTGGAAAGCAGTTAACATATTATTTGCTGATGAGCAAATGGAAGAAATCAAAGTTTAACTGCTGTAACTAGGATGCATGTGATTCCTATTGGTGAAAACTATTCAGAAGAATGAGTTTTTTTTATCACAAGCCAGTGTGATAGCTCTTAGAGATGCAGCATTTTGACTGCATATTATATAGAGTATTGTTTTGAAAATGATAACTGCAAGATTTTAAAGGGGAATTTCATAATGCAAAATGCACAGCTTGTTTCTCAGATTGCAGACTAGCTGGATTATTATAGGAATATTTTATTTATCTGATCACTTTTAGCCACATATAAAGTACAATTGACAACATATATGTTCTTTGAATATGTAGCATTTGAATTATGTATGACAGTTAAGTTGGATATACCATTTATCTACATTCTTTGAACGTAGCCTTTGAGTCATGTATTACCGATAGGTTGGATATAACATTTATCTACATTGATTATAATTATTATATATAGATTGAGGATGTATATCGTACATATCCTCAGTCTATATATATATATATATATATATATATATATATATAGTACATATCTTCAGTCTATATATACTTAAAACAATAGGGAACAGACTTGGCCCAGTGGTTAGGGTGTCCATCTACCACATGGGAGGTCTACGGTTCAAACCCCCGGCCTCCTTGACCCGTGTGCAGCTGGCCCATGTGCAGTGCTGATGTGCGCAAGGAATGCCGTGCCTCGCAGGGGTGTCCCCAGCGTAGGGGAGCCCCTCGTGCAAGGAGTGCGCCCTGTAAGGAGAGTCGCCCAGCGCAAAAGAAAGTGCAGCCTGCCCAGGAATGGTGCTGCCCACACAGAGAGATGACAGCAAGATGACGCAACAAAAAGAGACACAGATCCTGTGCTGCTGGCAGGAATGGGAGCAGACACAGAAAAACACACAGCAAATGGACACAGAAGGGTGAAGGGGAGAGAAATAAATAAATAAATAAATCTTTAAAATAAAACAATATTAGCACATTCTATCTCTGAATAATAAATGCATTGTATTTCCTTTCTAAAAGAGCATATGTTCAAAATTCTCTTCTCCATATAAACTAACCTATCATTCAAGCCATCTGCTTCAATATCCCTTTAAAAAAAAACAAAACCAAGAAAACTCAGGCATTTTTTATTTTTTACACTGAAAAAAAACAAAAAACAAAAAACAAAACAAGTTCCTTAAGAAAATATACTAAGAATATTTGGTTCTAAAGAAAAGAACTTCTCTGTAAGATGTGGTTTTAAGATCATTTAGTATTGTTTAAAAAGAAAAACAAAACTATTAGTTTTATGCAAACAAGAGCATATGATTTAAATAATGATTTTTAAAGTGGATATAACCTAGTGAAGGGTTTCAAATTGTTTTGAACTAAAACAAAACAAATGAAACTCAAAATATTTTGACATGCATTATGGAATAGTTTTCAGGCTAACTGGGCAAGTAAAAACAGACTATTTTCATTAATACCAACCCTCCCTTAATTTTCAAAAAATATTTATTTAGTATACTAGACAGTTAAAAAATATAAAAGGTTTATTTAATTAGGGTAATTTGGATGAGAAAAATTATAGAAATTAGAGGAGTCCCTCTGAACTCTTCTACTGGAACCAAGGCAAGAGATTGTCAAGATCTGGCCATTCTTTCTGAGAAAGGATGTGGCTTTTTATTTCCAGAGGTGGTATTAATTAGTCCACTTAGACCACAGCTTGGTTTTACTGCCCCATATTACTTATTGCTTAATCTGTACTTAGTGGAAAGTCATGAAGATTTAGACTGTGGCTAAACTGATTATCACTTAAGCAAACAATGTATCTGAGTAGCATCGCTCTATTACTGATAATTTTCCTGACATTCCAACTCATATTGACTGACATGAAGAGTTTCTGATCCAAACTTTTACTTTTCTCCTAAGACAATTACATAAAAATGCAATGTGGTATCCTGGTTTGGATCGTGGAATAGAAAAAGATGTGAAAAGTTTGTGAAATATAAATAAAGTAAGCCTGGAGTTTAATAGTATTGTATTTATGTTAAGTGCTTGGTTTTAACAAATATGCCATGATTAGATAAGATGATACATATTAGGAAAGATTGAGTGAAGGGTATATGAGAACCCTCTGCAATATATTTGTAATTTTTCTGTAAATATAAATTTATTTCAGTATAAAAGCTTTATTTTAAAAAAAAGGTGAGGGTCTTAACATTTCACTAGCTCATTTCAGGCTAAGACTGAGGCACAGGAATGGAGGTCAAGCTATTCCTTAACTGTTCTGTCTCTCTTAAGGAAAAAATAAAAAGGAAAGTAGTAATCAAAACATTTTTTTAGGAGGTAATGATGATAAACTCACTTCATTCTTTGTATTTTAAGAACAAGAACAAATTATGCTAATCCTTATTTTGTGTCTATAAATATTTTACACAAGTTATTCATGCACATGGAAAATAGATGAGAAAGCCTTAAAATAGAAAAACAAATATCCCATTTGACATTTTATTCTTTTGTCTGCTTTTCTGGAGACTGCCTTTTTAGTTTTTTGTCATTTTATTTTTCTGGTAATTACTTCTATATTTCAATGTTATATGGTTATAGCATTACACCTTTTATACAATTATTTAATAAGGAATTTTCAGCTCAAACAAAAATCACAACCAATCCCTTTCTTTACTTTTCCTGATATAATATTTTCCATTAGATGCCTCTGCAATTTATTCTCCCCAAAACACAGAGAACATCCTTCCAGTTGCCACTAAGAGGTGCAAGTGCTATTATCAACCCCTATTTCCACCACTCATTTTGCTTCTGTTAACCCAAACTATTTTTTCTTTATCCATATGTGATGGTTTAAAGCTTCATGGACCCCAGAAAATAATGTTTTTAAAGCTAATCCATACCTGTGGGTGTGAATCTATTGTAAGCAGGGCCTTTTGATTAGTGTACTTTCATTTAGGTGTTGCCCAGAGTAGGTCTTTTTACTGGCATTCTTTATAAACAGAATGAATATGGAAAAAAAGGATGAGAAAGTCATGGAAGCCAGACTGAAAGCAATGATACCAGGAAGAGAAAGGAGAGAAGAGAATACGCTGCTATGTGCCTTGACATATGACTGAGGAGTACAGAATCACTAGCAGCTGGTCTTTGGGGAAGAAGAATCACATGAGATGTCTTGATTCATAGCCTCAGAACTGTAAGCTTGTAAGCTACTAAAGTCCCATTGTAAAACCCAACCCATTTCTGGTATATTGTTTTTGACAGACAAGCAGACATAAATACCATGTTAATGTATATATTCTGTTCTGTAACCAGAATAACCACCCATGATTTCTATAGATTCATTATAAAATATGAAACTCAATATGATTAGGTTATATAAATATTATTTAACACAGGGTCATGTATTTCAATATGAATTAATTTCCTTTACAGAACTCGTAGTGTCACAATCCTACAAAAATCAAAGTTGAGTATTCTTAGTGTGAAGTTCTATTGGGTCTCTAATCTGAATTATCCATTTTTCTCAGGAGCACATCATGTCTATAGTAATAATTATATTTGGACTTTGCTTTTCTTAAAAAGCCCCCCTCCCCATGAGCTCCATGCATTTTTCTGCCATCATATTCTCTAATTGCTCAAACATTCACGCACGCATTCTGTTCTCCTGAATACCGTTATTTCTCCCAATCACCCTAATGGTTACTTCTACATTCTGCAGCAACACTAGACTCTGTTCTATAGACCTGCTGCACAGCTGATGCCCAGGTTTCCCTCCACTACTTCCTTAATTTGGTTCCATTTGTTCCTGGAATTCTTTTTTGTTTGCACATTCTACTGGAGTAAATACTCAGGTAAATAGCTATGAATTTTGAGACTCTGCATGCTTTTAACTGATATATCCTTATTCTGCCTTTATATTTGATTTATGCAGGTGTTTGGATCCTCTTAAAAGCAAGTTCTAAGACAAAGAATTAAGTACAAATAATATTTCTGAGATGCTCAGTGGTTACTTCTAAAGAAGCGATGTTGTGACACAGGGAAGGGAGGGGGGAAATAAAAGTTTGCTAAAAACCTAGCTATCCTGTGGACAATTAGAGCTTATTCCTCTGGTAACTCTGGAAAATAGTGTAAAATATATGCCTCAGAATTTTCCTTACAGAGAGGTGAAGTAATCAAGGTATTGCAATGTCAACTTTCAAGACTTACTGGTTGAATCTCTGGACTGACAATATGATAGCCAGGCCCTGAGCCTCAACAGACTTCAGCTCCTACAATCTGATTTATTGGACTCACCTCACTCAGCTAAGATGGAGTTGAAGAAGGACAACCACCACACCATGGAGCCTAGAGTGCCTACAACTGAAAGCAAGAGGATTGCATCCAGTATCCATGTGGAATCTGAGCCTTCTCTTGACATAGAGATGCCACGGACATAACCAATCCAAAGTCCACAGAGAAAAGGTGGCATTGGAGTGGAGTGGGAAAAGTGGACATGGTGGCTGATATGGGTATGGGGAATGGCAGGAAGAGATGAGATGTGGAGGCACCTTTGGGACTTAGAGTTGCCCTGGATGGTGCTGCAGGGGCAATCACTGGACATTGTAAATCCTCCCAGGGCCCACTGGATGGAATGTGGGAGAGTATGGGCCATGATGTGGACCATTGACCATGAGGTGCAGAGATGCCCAGAGAGGTACTTACCAAATGCAATGGATGTATCATGATGATGGGAGTGAGTGTTGCTGGGAGGGGAGTGGTGGTGGGGGGGTTGAATGGGACCTCATATTGTTTTTCTAATGTAATATTTTTACAAAATCAATTAAAAAAAAAAAAAAAGACTTACTGGTTGTATATAGCAAGTGTCACTTTCTCAGCCCTTTGGCCTGACAGGTACAGGAATCTTCTTCCTGAAACATGAGTCCTCAGGAAATAAATGCGGATACTGGCAACTAGAAGCATAATTTAGGAAGTTCAAATCACAAGATGTAGGGTTATAGGAGCTCCACTGACATTATCTATTAGACGTAATTTGGGTAAGCATAAAAACCTAGCTTAGTATCACCGTTTTCACAACTCTGAAAGCAATATTTATAAAGTTTGATAGATGAAATACCTGGTTGTATGATATCTATTTCTCTACGGACACATTTATATTTTACTACTTACCTTTTCAGAAGTTACTAGCATCTTCTTATTTTTCATAATATTCTCAATTTTTAGTAATAAAAACTATGAGCTATGGGTAATTTTTTCACTTAACAATTGTTGATTTCTTATGTGACACCTCAGTTTGAAGACTCAAAGCTTCCAACATCTCTGAAACATTTTCTTCAATTATTTCTCAAATATTTTTTTCCTTTCCTTTCTCTCTCTAACCTTTCTAAAGCTGCTATATATTGGATATGCATCCTTAAAATCATATTTGTTTACTTCCTAACTTCCTATCTGTGTATCTGTTTGACGTTCAGGGAGAATTTTTTTAACTTTATAATTTAAGAGATAAGGTGAATTTTTAATTTTGGAAATATATTTTAATATTTAGTCTTATTTCATTATATTTGAGTATCTCTTCCTTTTTACGTAATAAGTCCCGGCTTTAGGTCTGCAAAAATCATTCCAAATATACTAGAGGACAGTTATTATAGGTTTTTTGTTAGTTGTTCTTTATCATCAGTTATCTATATTAGCTCACTATTTTCAGGATTAGATCTTTGTCCTCTTCTTTTAACATTAGTGCTTTTCTCAATACATTGGTAATACTTGGTTAATACCATGACTGCCTGGGAGCTCTGTGTGCTTGGAGAAAGAATATCATTTGACCTCTTTCATGGTGAGCTCAGGGTAAATTATACATTATACATGGGAACTCCTAAATACTCTATAAACCACGTTAGTTGTTTTATTTCTCCCAAGGCCTTTGTTAAATTTCTCTAGAGAATATTCTGCTAGTTTTATGCCTTCAGTAGCAATGTTAGCCACTCTGGGCATGAAAATATGGGAGAGGGGATAGAAAAGAGGAGTCACTCTTACTTTATGCAGAATTCCAATTGGCCTCTAAGAGAACTGTCATGTTACATCTGGGACAGTAAGCCTGAGGTCTTTCTATCTGTGGACCCGCTGGACTGCTCAGTTCCCTCCTCAGTGCCATGACCTGCAAGACTGAACCTTCTTACACTATATTCCATAAATCAGTTCATATATTACATGTTCTTGAAATATATTGAAATCCATCTTCTTTGTTGTACTAATAACCTCTTTAATTCGTTACAGTTATTTTAATACAATCTCAAAATGAAATTAAGTGTAATTCTCCCTTTGGGATTTTCAAAGGTGGATGTATTGCTACATAGCACAAAAGCTGCCAACACATGGTTCCAATACCTGTTTTATTTGCCTTATTCATTGTAATAACTGAACTAGATAATTACAAACATGACTTTTTAAAAGGAGTTGTTTAAATATTTGTTTTTATTTTGTAGATTTGCTTTCAATTTTATATTTATCAATTTTTTTTGTTTATTTACCTTTTTACTCTTAATCCCTAACAAGAACATGAATTTATAGTGACCCTGCATTTCCTCCTGTTTATTCTAACCTTAAAAGTATTTATCTGAAAGAAGAGAATTTCCTTGACACTTTTATTGATTATTTCCTAATCTTTAAATTAAAAAATGCTACTAGATTAACATGAAAATACCTAAATTTAAATTTTACAAAAACGGGGGAAACAGTAACAGAAAAGTCTAAACATAAATTCATAGCTTTCTAAGTAACACATCAAGCCAATATCAGGAATACGGTCTAATGTTGAATGGAAGGGGTTTCAATATATTTCTCCAAATTTTTATATTATGTTCTGTACATAATAAAAGGAAAAATACTCTTACTTGGTCACATGAGCTTGCAGTTTGTTTTGGTTTGTTCACAGAACAAGTGTCTTTGCAAAGAGCTCAGACAATGGATTATACCTCACAAGTAAATAGATTTGAGACTTGTCAGTTTCATGTGTTGTATGTTCCAGAAAAGGGATAATTTAAAGCATTATTCTATATCTCACTATTTTTTTAGTAAAGACAGTGTAAAATGAGATTCTTTATATAAGAAAATACAGAAAAAGCATAACTATTAATCAACATCTAAAAGCATTATAACACAGTATTTTTGCCTTGTTATTTATAGCAACATAGAATTTTATTTTTAATGCTTTAAATCATTTCAGTATCACTCATTTCTATGAAGGGATCAGTGTAAATTTAAAAAATAGAGTAACAGTATACAATTCTCATTGCTATAATGAATGAATATGTGAAAATAGATGTGTAGTTAAAAGCAAAGCAAAATGAATAAATTGTACTTGAAGTTTATACACAAATGCATATTTAACATTTAGCCAACCTATACTATATACTAAAAATATTTACCAGTAATGATCTATGGTAAAAAAACTAATATTTTTTATTGCATAGAATGTGAACAAATCCTTATACTTGAATCAGTAGTTTTAAATTTTATGGAAAGCTCTTAAAATCTTCCAATCATTCACAGTTCCTTATTATTTCTATTTCAGACAACTTTTGTAGCAACCTACTACTATATATAAACACTTACTTTCTGAAAATATCTTTAATTTTGAATATTTAAAAAAAAACTAAATATAAGCAAATGCACACAAAGAATGTACATTTCTGTAAACTTTCAAAAAGTAAACACTTCTATATAACCACTACAAATATCAGGAAATAGGACAGTACCAGCAGCCCAGAACCCATCCCACACATATCATCTCCTTCCCAGAAAATTTCCCACCTCCTACCTAGGGGAAGAGGGAGCCAAGAGTGCTTGATATAGAGGTGGAGTGGAAGTAACCATCCCAGGATCCACAGGATGGAGGAATAGAGTGTGGATTAAAGTGGACTTACTGTTATTCTATTATGAAACTATTGTGATTAGTAATGGAAGGAATTGTAGCAGTGATGTGGAGAAAGTGGACACAGTAGCTGCTGAGGGTAGGGAGAGAGAAGAAGAGATATGATGTGGGGCATTTTCAGAACTTAGAGTTTTCCTGGGTGGTACTGCAGGGACAGATGCTAGACATTGTATGTCCTACTATGGCCCACTGGGTGGACTGGGGGAGAGTGTAAACTACAATGTAAACCATTATCCATGTGGTACAGCAGTGCTCCAAAATGTATTCACCAAAAGCAATGAATGTCCACGATGATGAAAGAGGTTGTTGATGTGGGAGGAGTGGGGTCAGCTGGGAGGAGGGGGATATGGGGCCCTCTTATATTTTTTAATGTAACATTTGAAAAAAAATAAAGAAAGAGAGAGAGAAAGAAAAAAAAAAAAAGAGCATTGGATAAAGTATACAGGGAAGTAGAGAGCAACCACCATAGGTTTGAGCAATTATGAAAGAGGAGACCTCTCTGCCTGAATTTAAAAATCACTTCGAGTTATAATGGGAGAATAAGTAGATTAGGGGCAGATTTTGATAACTCAGAAATTCTTGCAGAAGCATTCAGATTTTATGATATTGAACTCAAGTATTTTGTGACCCTTCAAATACTTACATGGTTGAAAAGGTATTTTGCTCTTTAGGTTATTGAAATTTATTATAATTGCAAAACACTTTGAAGTCTATCTTGTTAAATATAAACCATTCTACTTTATGATAAGAATAGGAGTAACATATGACTGAGGCAATACGAGAAACTTTGAGATTCAAAAAGGAACTTTGTCTAAATTAGGAAATGAGTCTTCTTTTCAACCCACATTTTATATCCTTATTTAAAACATACATGGTCAGTACTAGACTGGGAGTTTATTCCAGGCAGTAGAAGTCACCGTTTTGTTTGCTTGTTTGTGGGTTTTGATTTGTTTGGTTGGTTGGTTTTCCCTTTTAACTTTTTTTTCAATTAAAGTAGGAAGTTAAACTGTGAAGCAGGGCTGTGAAGGAAATGGGAAAGGATGGATGGGCTGGCTGAGCCCTGCTGAGTGTAGTGGTATCTTTTAGTGCACTGACATTTATCCAGGAGGAAATGTTAGGTATCATGGGCCATAAATGAGCAGTATGCACCAACATGATTATAGCTAAAATGTTATAATACAGAGTGAATCATTTTAATGCAAATCTTGCCCCCTCAGTGCTCAATTCAGTAGCTTGACATGAATAAGATGTTTTGTCTGCTTGAGATTTTATGCTCACACATGCTGGAGAAATGATATTCACAGAGTCATCATAAACATAGCATATCTTGAGAAAAGCTAAAGTCCTTTCATTTCTCAATTATTTCTGTGTATATGTTGTCAAAATGACCGTTAAATGCCATAATGTTAAATGAAGATTGGAGGTAAAACAAAGACATGTATTCTTGCTGAATAGAGATTCTAAACTGGCAGTTAACTAACCAAGAGAAAATAAACAAACAGGGGACTTCTCTCCCCACACCTCCCGCACCCCTACACACATTTCCCTTTTCCATCCCTGTTTAAAGTCTTTTTCTTTTCTTTTGTTTTCAGCGTAGAAGGAAAATACCACACTCTTATTTGGTGTGTTGGTGAATCACTTTGTTTAGTGTTTTGATGCATTTTTCTGGACAGATACCTTCTCCTTTTTTATTTTTTCAGGCAAAAACAAAGATTCCCCTCCAGAGGTTATAAAAACAAACTTTGTAAACATTAAAACTGTGTTTTCTCATTAAAATATGGATAGGTCTTCTGAAAAGTGAACTTTATATTACCATTTGAAGCAGGCTAGTAAGATAGGGAATCAATAGACGGACCTGGAACCTGGCAGAGAGTCCACGAGGACATCAATAACCCAAGATGGCTGATGGAAGACCCCCCCACCCCCCAAGATCGTGCCATCCAGAACAAAGAGTTCCTCTGGAAGTCAGGAGAAGTCTGGGATATTCCCCAAGGACTTTATCATTGGGCCTTCACAGGGAATTGATGGGGGGTAATCAATCAAAACAGCAAACAGCTGGAACTCTTCTCCTGCCATTAGCAAAGAGGTGGAATAATTAATGGTTCAAAAACTGGTTGTGAGGCCTGAATGCTGTCTCTCACATGTGGACCCCTGCCCTGCCCTCTGTGCACAGCTCTATCATTTTTTTTCTGCCATGTGGTCACACAAGTAAAACCTGGGCATTTATAAACTATAATGGGAAATTGCAGTCTGCAAATCAGCCTGCTTTATCATTTTTCAGCCCCTCCCTCTTCACCTGGCTCCCATGGTCTGTTATTTTCTCCCGTTCCTCGCCCCTCCCTGCCTGAGTAAATTACTGGTCTAACTCAGCCAAAATGCCCTTGAAATTCATTTCTGCAGCATTGTCAAGAACTAGACAAAATCCAGTAACATATTGTCAATATTAATTTCAAACCTTGCCTCCTTTAAAAAAATATTCTCTATAAAACTAAAAACGATTAAATATAATTAAACCAAATTTTAAAATATATCTCTTAATAATTCAGTTAATCACAAAAAACATATAATAAATGGTTATTTCAGTCAGCACATGGTAAAAGCAAAAATTTGGAAGGTTGACTCCAGGGTACTATAGCAACCACATACTCACAAACCTTTTCTGCATCCTAAATGAGGCTTTGTCCAAGGTTTACTCATTTTCACTGGATGAAAAATATACTGTAATAAAATTTAGAAAATTTCCTAATTTATATGTATATAAATATATATACACATACACATAAACACACATATACATGCAGTGTATCAAGCATATTTTAATGGCCACATTAATTATTTATCTAAATTCTGTATTCCATTTTTATGTATGTTTAAATGAATTCTTTTAAAAATGAAAATTCATATTTAAAATTTTAACTTCAAATTATTTGCAAAAAGGGAGTGATTTCCCACCTTTCTTACCAAGTTTATAATGCAGAAACATATTTAACAACAAATGTTAACATTTCAAAATAGGTTTTGAAATTTTTAAAATAAGAAATTTTTCGAAGTTTCAGCAAAACATTAAGAAAAATATGATGTCATTAAGCATATTCTTAGGTGTCTCTAAAGGTGGTATTAATGTATTTGACAATTCATTTAATTTTTTTGGTAATATTACTAAGTAAATTCTTTATACTCTTCCCTTAGCACAGTAGTGCAGAACTGTATAATGCTCAAACTGTGCAAAGTTACCTTAATCAATGGAAATAGTAATACTTCTCTGTGAAAATTAAAATTTTTTTTCAAAATATTAGACACTCTATTACACTTGTGAGGCAGGTTATAACAGGGACCCGAGAGGAAAACAGGTGCCAAAGGAAAGTACAAGGGTGATATGGACAAAACAGTTCTGTTTAAAACTCCTGCTCGTGGTCATCCATCTCTGCCTGTGGCTGACAGAAAGTCCCGCCAACAAGGGAGGAACCAGCCACCCCAGGCTGAATACCTGAAGACAGTAGATAATGAGAAGCCCATTCATATCTCTCTACTGGTCCCCACTCAGGCCAGCAGACATTCAGAACTAATGAAAATGTTGGGTCTCCAATACTTCTTCTGCACACTGAGAACCAAAAAGAATGTTGCAACTCACAAATCTTCATTTAAATGGACGAAGTGGCGGGAAGGCCAGCCTTAAATAAGACCACAGCCTCAGTGCTTCTCCTTGAGCATGTACTCTTGCTTTCTCTGATTTCTCATTAAATCCTTTCCTTTCTTGCGTAACCTATGGCATGTCTCTGAATTTTTTCTCACAACGTGGACAAGAACCTGGAAATCCACCACCAGCAACAGTTGGTTATAAATATATAAGGAAATGAGAGACTTCTGGGAAGAGGTGTTGAAATAGGTAGGCTCTCATAAAGAACAACGGAGAAAGGGCAAAACCTACAAAACCTACCCAAGGGAGCTGCTTTGGGAATCTCCAGAATAGGAAAGTACCACACAACATCCAGGAGAGAACAAGACAGAAACAAAGAGGCCAAAGGAAAATCGTGAGTTAGTCTGTGGTTGGGAAGGGCACATATACTCCACCCTCAATGCAAATAACCTCAGTAAAATCCCTGGCTCACCGCCACCAACTGAATGGGAGGGAACATTTTCTGGGAGGAAGAGGGGTGTGGCAGAAGGTTGAGAGTGGTTTCTTTCTGGTGAGTTTGGCCAGCTGAGCACCCTTTGATTGGCAGGGGAGACCACAGCCAGAGCTGAAGTGGCCCCAGGTAGTGGGGAGGGAGGATCTGATCAGGCAGGCTGTCCACCTAGCTCTGTTGTAAGAGAGAGGAACTAGATCAGAGACACACAGCTAACAAGCTCCTCTAGCCAACTGTTAAACCCAACTTGCCTGAGGCAAAAGGGGTGGAAAGAGGAGGATAAGTTTTCAGAAGCATCTTTAATCTGTGGAGCCAATGTAGCTTGCTGGAGGAACTCCTCCCTTGCAGATGTGAGGTCTTTGGTTCAATTCCTGGTATATGACAGAGAATGTATAGACTCAGGGGTTTTTTTTGTTTGATTTAGGTTTTGTGATCTGTTATTTTTTTAGTTTTTATCTTTTAATGTTTTTTTTTAACGATTAACTCATTTAATAAATAGGTGACAGATTTGAACAGACACTTTGCCAAACAACATATAGAGAAGACAACAAGCACAGGAAAAGCTACTTAGCATTTTTAGCCCTAAGGGAATTCCAAAATTGAACCATAATGTAACTAATAAACTATTAGACTGAGCAAAATATAAACAAACTATAAAAAAGCTCCATAGCAACTGTTGGCAAGGATTTGTAGCATATAGAACTGTCATATATTGTCAGGAATGTATAATGGTATAGCCTCTTTGGAAAATAGTTTGTCTCTTATAAATTCAAATATATACTTAATCTATGACCTAATAATCTCACTTATAGATATTTGTTCAAGATAAAGGAAAAGATGTTTATACCAAAACTGTCATACACATGTTTATAGCAGTTTTATTTACAATTGTGAAAATTATGCAGTAACTCACATCTTTATCAACAGGTGAATGAGTAAATAAATTGTGGTATGTTCATAAAATGAAATACTACTCAGAAAAACAAAGGAAAGGACATACTTCTGATACATGAAAGAATGTAATTGATTAGCAAATGAATTACTTTAAATGAAAGAAGCCAGATACACAAATTTACATACTATGTCTGTAATTCAATTTATTACATATGACATTCTGTAAAGTAAAAAGTATAAGGATGAAAGAGAAAACAGGGAATGCTGAGGCCTAGAGTATGGGAAGTTTGAATATGAAAGAACATGAGGGAATTTGTGGGGAGGAAGAACGTATTCTCTGTCTTGGTTGAGTGGTAGTGTTTACATGATCATATACATTTGTCCAAACTCAGAACTGTGAACTAAAAAGTGTGAATTTTACTGTTCGTAATTTTTTTTTTTTTTTAATTATTTTATTCTCTAAAGCTGGGTACCTCACCTTAGGATGAGCACCAGCAGCCTGAGAAGCTCATTAGGGGCCTAAAAGGGAAGCTTGTTTTTTCTGGTTGTTTTTATTCTTGTTGATGTTTTGTTTCACTTCCTGTTTGTTGTCTTTTCCCTTACTTTGTTTCCTTTATTCTTTTAAGTAGTAACAGTAGATATTTATTTATCTTATTTTTAATTATTTTTTAAAGTTAATAGATGACACAAAATGTACATTAAAAAACATAAGAGGTTTCCATAAACCTCACTCCCCAATCCCCACCCCCACCATTTTTAATAGTATTTTTTGAAGATACATAGATCACAAAAACTGTTACATTAAAAAATATAAGAGGTTCCCATATACCTCACACAATCCCACCCCACTTCTCCCATATCAATGACCTCTTTCATCATAGTGGCACATTCATTGCATTTGGTGAATACATTTTGGAGCACTGCTGCACCACATGGATAGTGTTTCATATTGTAGTTTACACTCTCCCCCAATACATTCAGTGGGTTATGGCAGGATATATTGCGGCGGCTTGCTCGGTCGGTAGAAGTGGGGTCTGGCTGCGGACGAGGGGGTTGGTCCAGCTCTGGACGAGGGGTCGGTCCCGCTTGGGACGAGGGGTCGGTCTGGCAGCAGACGAGGGATCGGTCTCACAAGGGGTTGCGCGGTTCGGCTGACGGGGTCGCCTGGCGAAGCCGGTGACGAAGGGTTCGCCCGGAGAAGCCGGCGACGAAGGGGTCGCCCGGAGAAGCAGGCGACAAAGGGGTCACCTGGAGAAGCAGGCGACGAAATGGGGACAAGGGAGGCCAGGCCCTTGTCGGGGACTCTCAGGACTGGAGGGCACACGGCAGAACTACCGCGGAGACAAGGTAAACACGCAAGTCCACTTTATTGAGGGAGAGGCAACAGTTTTATAGGGGCTGGGGAAGGCTGATTGGTCGAAGCCACGCCCTGTTCTGATTGGTTGCCGGCAAAAGGTCAGTGGGTGGTACTGGACGGGGGAGGGGTGGTGATTAGGGATTGGCTGTTGCTGTTGCTGGGGAAGTGGCAGGGTTTAGTGATTGGTGGCTGCTGTTGCTGGGGTAGAGGGCAGACTTGAGTTTCCCGCCCACGCCTGGCTGTTGCTGCTGTCGGGGGAGGGGAAAAGGGCAGACTGGAATTTTCCGCCCTGCGCCTGCGCAGGGAGAAAGAAGAAGAAGGGTGCCGCCCCACAGGCATCGTGTGGCACCATCCGGGAGGAGGGGAGGCCACGGAAGCATGGCTGCCGAGAAGGGGAGACCCGAGGGCACTCTGCGCCCATGCTGAGCTCCGTTCAGGGGTGGCGGTGAGTCCGACCAGCCACCCTATTATGGGGGCAGCGGCTTGGCCTGCCGCAGCTGCTCCCCCGCCAGGCCAGCAAACCACACTTCAGCCCGAGGGGTGACCACAATATATAATGTCCAACATCTGTCTCTGCAATATTATTTAGGACAACTCCAAGTCCTAAAAATGACCCACATCATATCTCTCCTTCCTCTCCCTGCCCTCAGCAAATACCATGGCCACTTTTTCCACATCAGTGCTACAATTTCTTCTATTACTAATCACAATAGTTCTATAGTAGAATATCAGTAAGTCCACTCTAATCCATATTTTATTCCTCCATCCTGTGGATGATGATGTCCACTCCACCTCTCGATCAAGAGGGGGCTTAAATCCCACATGGATGATGGATGCAGTTCTCTTGCTTGCAGTTGAAGGCACTCTCGGTTCCCTGGTGTGGTGGTTGACCATCTTCACCTTCCTGTTAGCTGACCCGGGTAAGTCCAACGAACCAGAGAGTATGAGTTGCAACTCTGCTGAGGCTCAGGCCCCAGTTGGCACATGGACAGTCCAGAGATTCAAATCTCCTGACTATACACCAACTCTAGCACAGAAGAGTCATGTGTAGAAAGGTCATATCTATTTCTTTTTGTTCTTCATCTTTCCATCTTCTCTCTTCTATTGTTTTTCTTTCCAGCTCTTCTTTTTTGATGTTCATTATTTTTTCATTTTTTCCCCTCTCTTCTATCTCTCTTTTTTTTCCTTCTTATCTCATCCTTCTAGTTTTTTAATTTAGTCTATGTTTTTATTCTATTTTGTTTCTTATTTCTTTTTTTTTCTATTCCACCTTTTATATTCTTATTTCTTTGTATTTTTTATGATTTTTAAACTTATATTATTTATTTTCCTAGCTCTTGTACTGTTCCTCTTCTATCTTTTTGCATTATTATTACTATTATTCTTTTTTCTCTACTTATTTCTTTCCTTTTCTCTGGTTCTAATTTTTTATTTTTCCCAAAAGAACAGAGACAATTTGCAAGGATATAAAATAAGGGGAACCAAATAACAAAAAAGAATTTTACCACACACATACAAAAACAACAGCCAAATAAAACCCTAGATTAGAAAGAGACTTTAGCCAAACAAATAAGCCCATCGAGATAAACTGATGCCTAGGCACCAACGAAAAGTTACAAACCATACTAAGAAACAGGAAGACAGGAAATATTTAGGGCATTAGAAATGTTCAGCATGATCTTGCAATAACAGATACAGGCCACTTAAAATTTTGTCAAAACCTATAAAAGTGTACAATCCAAATGTAAAACATAACGCAAACTACTGACCATGGTTTGTAGCAATGCCTCAGTATTTGTACATCAATTGTAACAAAGGTACGGTCTGCATGAAAACTATTATTAACAGGGGAGGGAGTAGGGTATACGAAAATCCCCTATGTTCTCCATGTGACTTTTGAATCCTAAAGCTTCTTTGAAGAATAAATGAAAAAAACAAGACCCTGTGGAAATACATGGAAGAAAACATCACTGTACATAAAAGACAACAGATTTTAAAGTGATGAGACACAATGTTTAAATTTTTTATTTCAAATTTTTAAAAATTGTTTTTGTATTTTATTGCTTATTTTTAAAATTATTATATCATTTTATTATTAATTGTATTTCATTATTCTGTTGACTTCATTGTTGGAGAGGTTTTGGATCACAAAAGGGTCACAACAGTGGCAGGGGAGGATCACTGGTGCAGGTGTCAGTGATGAGAGGATGCATGGGAAGGGGTTCATCTGGAGCATGCCTCTAAGGCAAATGAATACATTTAAGTGTTCATGGGGCATTGTCTCAGTGGGTTAATTTCCACACAATAACCAAAAGAATATTGAATTCCCATCCTGGGGAGTTCAACTACATTCTCTAAAATGATGGCAAGAATCCCCCCAAGTGCAAGGGCGGTGTCTAGTGAAGAAAGACAGACTATTACACCAGGCCCCTGAAATTGATGATTGTAGTTATGAAACTTCTTTTGAAATAGAAACTTTGCTTAGTATTATATACTGCCTCAGAGTTACCTCCTGACAGCCTCATTGTTGCTAAAATATGGTCTCCCTAAGTCAAACTCAGCATCTAAATTCATTACATTCCCCTTGGCATGTGACATGACTCCCAGAGATAAGCCTCCCTGGCATTAAGGGATTATTATCAAACACCAACTAGCAATGCATCTGGAAAAGACTTTGACCAAAAGGAGGAAATGTTAAATACAAATGAGTGTTTATGGCTAAGAGATTTCAAACTGATTCAGGAGGTCATTCCAGATTTTATATTTCTACAAGTCTCAGAAGGATCTCATTGACTGTCATGGTAAACTGCTTCAAATAGCAGAGCCCCTGAGGGCTCCAGAGACATCCAGAAACTATAAGCAGGGCTAAGTGCTCAGGAGTTTGGCACATTTTCAGTGTGCCCTACTTTGTAATTTATGGTACCCAGGATAACAGTGTTAAACTCATTTACAAGTTCTCTACACATTGCTCTTCTCCCCCTTATACTTGAACTTATAATTAGCTCTATACTTGCTAAATATATGCCCCAGAGGCTTAAACTTTGGTCCATCCATGTGCCAGTTGAGCCCTGAATATCAGCAGAGTTGCAACACCTACTCACCAGTTCATTGGACTCAAACAGGACAACTAACAAGGAGATTTAAATAGGCAGAGGAAAGAAGCAGGGATGTCAAAACAGTACAACTAAAATCAGACAGATAGAAAAAAAGATAGATAAAATCCAGCAGGGACATAGCAACTTGAATGATAACATGAAATGCACAAATATACACAATATAGGCATCCCAGAGGGAAAAAAGAAAGAAAAGGGGGGAAGGAGTGTTGGAGGAAATAACAGTTGAAAATTTCTCAACTCTTTTGAGGCACATGGACATACATGTCCAGGAAGCACAACACACCACAAACAGAATAAATCCTACCAGACTTACCACAAGATGTATACTTAACAAATTAACCAATGCTCATGACAATGAGAGAATACTGAAAAAAGCAAGATAAAAAAGATTTACCACATAAAGGGAAGTTCAAAGCTCA
Source organism: Dasypus novemcinctus (assembly GCF_030445035.2). Lineage (NCBI taxonomy): Eukaryota > Metazoa > Chordata > Mammalia > Cingulata > Dasypodidae > Dasypus > Dasypus novemcinctus. The sequence goes on along the minus strand of NC_080683.1, from coordinate 38,636,771 downwards.
ATAAGATTCAGGGCTGATTTCTCATCTGAAACCATGGAAGTAAGAAGTCAGTGGTTTGACATAGTTAAGGTGCTAAAACAAACAAAACAAAAAACAAAAACAAAAAACAAACAAGCAAAAAACTATCAGCCAAGAGTTCTGTGTCCCAAAAAGCTGACATGAGGAAGAGTTCAAAATATTCACAGATAAACAGAAAGTAAGAGAGTTTGTCAACAAGAAATCTGCCTTCAAAAAATACTCAAGGGAGCCTGGCAGATTGAAAGGAAAAAACACAGGTGAAAGAGGGTTGAAGGAGAGAGCAGGAAGGAACATTATTGGTAACAACAAATAAAAAGATGAATAAGAGAAATAAAAACAGTGTTTGACATATATAAACCTAAAGAATAAATGGCTAATGCAAGTAATGTCTTGACAGTAATAATATTGAATGTTAATGGATTAAACTCTCCAGTCAAGGGGCAGAGATTGGCAGGATGGATAAGGAATATGACCCATCCATATTTTGTCTACAAGAAACCAACCTTAGAAAAGGGACACAAGGAGTCAGAAAGTGAATGGTTGGAAAACAGTTTTACATGCATACAATAACAAAAAAAAGGTGGGAGTGGCTATACTAATATCAGATGAAATATACTTTAAATGCAGAACTCTTGAAAGAGACAAAGAAGGACACTATATAATAATAAAGCAGGTACTCTATCAAGAAGAAAGAACAATCATAAAACACTTATGCAGCTAACCAGGGCACCTCAAAATACACAAGGCAAACTTTGGAAATACTAAGTGGAGAAATAGATGCCTCTACAATTATAATGGGGGACTTTATTACACCATTATCACCATAGACAGAACATCTCAACAGAGGATCAATTAAGAAACAAAGACTTTAAATAATACATTAGAGAATGAGGACCTAATAGATATATATATAGAACATTATACCAACATACAGTGAGATAGTCATTCTTCTTGAGAGCACATGGAACATTCTCCAGGATAGACCACATGCTAGGCCACAGAACAACACTCAATGAATTCAGATAGTTTGAAATTATACAAATAATTTCTCTGACCACATTGGATTGAATTTGGAAATCAAAGAGAGGCAGAAAGCCAGATTAGGCAAAAGGATATGAAAGTAAAACAACCCAGTTTTAGACAATCAGTCGGTCAAAGAGGAAATTGAAAAAGAAATCAGTAACTACTTTGAAACGAATAAAAATGACAATATAACATATAAAAACCTATGGGATACATTAAACACAATACTGAGTCAGAAATCTATACATAAATGTCTATAGTAAAAAAGAAGAAAGAGTTTAATCAAAGAGCCAAGTTCACACCTGGAGGAATTATAAAAGAAAAACAAACTAATCCTAGAGCAAGTAGATAGAAGGAAATAGAAAATATTAGAGCAGAGCTAAATGAATTTGAAAATAAGAAAGCAATAGAAAAAATTAATGAAATGAATATGGTTCTTTGAGAAGATCAACAAAACTGACAAATCCTTACCTAAACTAACAAAGAAAAAGAGAGTATGAAAATACATAAAATAAGAAACAAGAAGGTGATATCATCACTGTATCCACAGAAATAAATAGTGTCATATGAGCATACTTTGAAAAATTGTATGCCAACTAAATAAATGGACAAATTCCTATAAATGCATAAGCAGTCTACATTGAAGAAATAAGAAATTGATGAACTCAAAAGACCAATCAAGAGTAACAAGATTGAAGTAGTCATCAAAATCCTCCAAATTGAGTTCTAGTAAAATTGCACTGAAGTGAGTAGGTAGATTCTGACCCTCTCACAACAAAGGAGTGGAGAGAGGGGAAGAGACCTATCTGAAGGACTGCTTTGGATATATATAGAAGGGAAAGGTGCTCTGAGTCATCTAGGAGGGTACTAGAAAGACAAAGAAGCCAAAGGAAAACCATGAATTGCTTGCATATACACTGCCCTCAGTGCAAATAATCTAGCTGAGGATCCTGGCTTGCTGCTCTAAATGGAGAGTGAGGTGGCATTTCCTGGGAGGAGGAGGGGTCTTACAGGGTGGAGAGTGTTTTCTTTATGGTGAGTTTGGCCAGCTGGGCACCCTTTGAATATCAGAAGCAACTCCAACATGACTGGGAGAGGAGAGAGGGATCTCCTCAGGCAGACTGTCATGCCCAGTCACCCAGGTAAAGAGAGAAAATATTATAGATTAAAGAGAGGGTGAGAAAGACAGGGACCTAATCAACAGTATTCTGGCAAACAGTACTCTGGGATCTAACCTGTCTGAGGTAAAGGGGATCAACAGCTTTCTGAAAGGCTAACTAACCTAAGGGGACAGTTTAGCTCAGTGGAGGAATTCTCACCTTACATATATGAGGCATCACAGAGTGAGAAGAAGAGGGAAAGGGGGCAGAAGAAGGTTGGAGGAAATAATGGCTGAAAATTTCCCAACTCCTTTGAGGGAGATGAATATACATGGGGTGCAGCACACCCCAAACAGTATAAATCCTAAGAGGCCAACACCAAGACATATACATGTCAAATTGTCCAATGCTCAAGATAAAAAAGAATACTGAATGCAGGAAGAAAAAATAGATCCTTCACATACAAAGGAAACTCAGTATGATTTATTGCTGACTTCTCATAAAAAACCATGGAGTCAAGAAGGCAGTGGTATGACGTAGGTAAGGTGTTAAAAGAAAAAAACTTCCAGGCAAGAACTCTCCATCCTGCCAAGTTGGCAATCAAAAATGAAGGAAAGTTCAAAATAGTTTAAAATATTCACAAGTAAACAGATCAAAATATTCACAGATAAACAGATATTATGAGAGTTTGTAAATAAGAAACTTGCCCTACAAGAAATACTAAAGGGAGTTCTGTAGGTTGAAAGGAAGAAATGAGAGAGGGAGTTGGAGGAAAGTATAAGAACACCTAAAAAGATAAAAAGAGAAATAAAAACAACATGTGGCATATATAAATCTGAAGAAAATGTGGCTAATATAAGTAATTTTTTTGACAGTAATAACATTGAATGTTAATGGACTAAACTCTCTAGTCAAGAGACAGAGGTTGGCTGAATAGATAAGGAAATATGACCCATCTATATGCTATCTACATGAAATCAAAGTTAGACCAGAGAAATGAGGAGTCAGAAAGTGAATGGTTGGAAAACAATTTTACATGCAATAACCATAAAAGGATGGGAGTAGCTAAACTAATATTGGACAAAATAAACTATAAATGCAAAATTATTGTAAGAGACAAAAAGGCCACTATACGTTAATAAAAGGGGAACTTTATCAAGAAGAAAGAACAATCATAAACATTTATGCACCTAAAAGTGTGCCTCAAAATACATGAGGCAAATATTGGAAAAACTAAGTGAAAAAACGAATGCCTCTACAATTATAGTGTGGGACTTTAATACTCCCTTATCACCATTAGATAGACCATCTCAACAGAAAGCCAAAAAAAGAAAGACCTTGAATAAAGTCTTATTAGAGGATATGAACCTAATAGACATACACAGAACATTACACCCAAATACAATGTGATATACATTCTTCTCGAGTGCACATGGATCATTCTCCAGGATAGATCACATGCTAGGTCACAGAACAACCCTCAAAAAATTCTGAAAGACTGAAATTATATAAAATAATTTATCTGACCAGAGTGGATGAAGCTGGAAAACAGTAAGGGGCAGAGAACCAGATTAGGCACAAATATGTGAAAGTTAACCAACACATTCTTAGACAAACAGTGGGTCAAGGAGGAAATCACAAAAGAAATCAGTAACTACCTTGAAACAAATAAAAATGACAACACAATGTATCAAAACCTATGGGATGTAGCAAAGTAAAAGCTGTACTGAGAGAGAAATTCATAGTCATAAAAGCCTATATTAAAAAAGAAGAAAAAACTAAAATCAATTACCTAACTGCACAACTAGAGGAAGTAGAAAAGAGCAACAAGCAAATTGAAAAATGAGGTAGAAAGAAGGAAATAACAAAGATTAGAGCAGAGCTAAATGAAATTGAAAATAAGAAAGCACTAGAAATAATAAAACCAAAAGTTCATTCTTTGAAAAATTAATAAAATTGACAAATCCTTAGCTTGACAAATCTTTAGCTAGAAATTTACTATTTGCATATGATATAATGCTATAGATAGAAAGTCCTTAGAAATCTACAACAAAACTTCTAGAGCTTACAAATGAGTTCAGTAAAGTGGTAGGTCAATGTGCAAAAATTCCATAGTGTTTCTGTACAACAGTAATAAGCAAACTGAGAAGGAAATCAAGGGAAAAAATCCATTTACAATAGCAACTAAAAGAATTAATTACCTAGAAGATGTAACTGACTTGTATGCAGAAAACTGCACAACACTGTTAAAGGAAATCAAAACCGCCTAAATAAATAGAAGAATATTCCCTGTTCATGGATAGGAAGACTAAACATCATTAAGATGTCTATTCTCTCCAAAATGATTTACAGAATTAACATAATCCCAATAAAAATTATCACAGCATTTTTTTACTAAATTGGAAACTTTCACTAAACATGAAATTTATTTGGAAAGGCAAGAGGTCCCAAATAGCCAAAAACGTATTGGAAAAAAAAAATGAAATCAGAGGAATCATACTACCTGACTTTATTTTTTTAATATACTTTTTATTTTTGTTTATTATGATACTTAGGTTACATAAATGTAACATAGAAAATGTAGGGGGGAAACCTGGTCCCTATCCCTCCTTCATTTTCCCACATTAACGACATCCTTCATTAGTGCAGTACATTTGCTACAATTGATGGACACATTATGGAGCATTGTCACTAAGCATGGATTATAGTTTACATTGTAGTTTACATACTCTTTTGCTCAATTTTGTAAGTTATGGCAATTTTGTAAGTTATGATCTGTGTCTGTTATTGCAATGTCATTCAGGACAATTCCCCAGTCACCAAAATGTCCCCATATCACAAAAGTTTCTCTCTCTCCCTCCCCTCAGAACCTCCAGTGGCCACTTCCTCCACATCAATGATACAAGTTCCTCCATTGCTAGAATCACAATAAGTCTATAATAGAATACCAATAAGTCTACTCTAGTCCTTCCTTCATTCCCCAATACTGAAAATTCTGGGATGGTGCTGCCCATTACGCCTCTAATTAAGAGGGGGCTTAGAACCCATGGGACAGACGGATGGGACTATCTTCCTTGCAGTTGCGAATTATCTCTATTCCTTGTGTTGGTCATTTTCCACTACCACCTCCTTGTTAGTTTTCCTAGGTGAGTCCAGTGAACCGGAGAGTAAGTGTTGCAACTCTGCTGAGAACCAGGTCCTGACTGGTACATAGGCAACAAAAAGATTTAAGTCTCTTGGACATACACCTATCAACATAGGACTAATAATAGGTTAAAACAGAAAGAGAACAGTCATGTGTAGGGAAACCAACAACTCTGTCACACTGGGGCACATAAATTCCAAAGCAGGGTCCACTGACAGGCACCAAACTCCTGAGCTATCGGCCATGCCTATAGTGTCCAAATAGCTCCAGAGTCCTCAGGAGACTTGCTATTTGAGGTAGTATTTACTTTAACAGTGAATGAGATCCTGCTCTGACATGTGCATAAGTATAACCTCAGGAATGACTTCCTGGCTCACTTTGAAGTCTTTTGACCATATAAATTCATTTATTTTTACACTTTCTCCCTTTTGTTCAAGGTCTTTTTCCAGTTGCATTGCCAGTTGGTGTTTGCATCTACCTGACTTTAAAACATACTACAATTCTACAGAGGACAAAACTGCATGGTACTGACACAAGAATAAACATACTGGCCAATAGACCTGAGTTATGAGTCCTGATATATATCCCCACATATAGATCTGATATAGATCCCCACTTGTTAACTGATAATTGACAAGACTACTAAGTATACTCAACTGGGAGAGAATGGCCTCTTCAACAATAGTGCTTGCAGAAATAGATATCCATATCCAAAAGAAAGAGAGGGGAACTCCACCTACCAAGATGGATTAAAGATCAAAATATAAGAGCCAAGACCATAAAGATCTTGAAATATAATGTAGGAAAGCAACAGGAATTAGTAAATGGTTTCATGAACTTTACGTCCAAAGCATGAACATTGAAAGAAAATATAGATAAATGGGACCTCCTCAAAATGAAAAACATTTGCACTTCAAAGGAGTTTATCAAAAAAGTGAAAAGGCAGCCTACTTTAAGGGAGAAAATATTTGAAACCATATATCTGATAAGGGCCAAATATCCAGAATATATAAAGAAATCCTGCACCTTAAAAATAAAAAGAAAAACAACCCATTTTAAAAATGAGCACGTGATTTGAATAGACAATTTTCCAAACAGAAAAACAAATGGCTAAAGAGCACATGAGAATATGCTTAAATCACTAGCTACTGGGGAAATGCAAATCAAAACCACAAAGAGATAGCATCTTACACCCATCTTAGACTAGCGGTTATTCAAATATAAGAGGACTACAATTTTGGAGAGGATGTGGGGGAGTGGGAGCCCTTATCCACTGCTGGTGGGAATGTAGAATTTTGCATCCATTGTGGAGGATAGTTTGGTGGTTCCTTGGGAAGTTAACTATAGAACTTCCATATAATCCAGCAATTCCATTACTGAGTATATATCCAGAAGAGTTGAAATTGGGGGCATGAACAGATATATGCACACCAATGTTCACAGTGGTGTTATTCACCATTGCCAAAAGTTGGAAACAACCCAAATGTCCATCAAAAGATGAATGGATAAGCAAATTATGATATATGCATACAATGAAATATTACTCACCTGTAAGAAGGAATGCAGTATTAACACAGGGGATAACATGGATGAATCCTAAAGACCTTATGATGAGTGAAGCAAGCCAGGCACTGAAGGACAAATATTACATGACCTAGCTGATATGACATAAGCAAATTGAACAGAATCACAGAGCTAGATTTTGAAAGATAGGTTTAGAGGAGACAGAAAAGGAGAAGAAAGTTTTGAGTCAATGTTCATATGGGCAACATCTGTGATAAAGGAGAAGGATGTAGTTGTGCAGTGAATGGGCATAACAGTGATGCAGTGATGTCATTGAGTTGGGCAGTGCTGGTCTGTGAGGGGGTAACGAGAGGAGGGTGGGTGTGACTGTCCATGGAACTGGGGGGAGAGTTACGGGAGGGGGCAGGTAAACTATGGGGATTTATGGGCATTTGTGAGTATGAAACTGCAATGTTGGGAATGTTCTTTAGGCATATATGGCAGGGGAGGGTTCTGGTTTAAGTTGTTGGATGTGGAAGGCACGCAAGAAAGGGCACACCTGAGGCAGGTTTCTAGGGAGTGTGTAGTATTCATCTTGTCATAGTGTGCTCTATCAGTGGGTGAAGAGCATAGTGTGCTCTATCAGTGGGTGAAGACTCACATAATGAGAGTGGGAAATTGTTGGACTCCCATCATGGGGAGTCCTGCTATGATCTCAAATAGAGAGGTAGGAGTCTCTTGAGGGCATAGGCAGTGCCTAATGGGGGAGGACAGGCCAGTATGTCAAGCCTTCATTGTTGCATGTAACTATGAATCTTGTCCTTCAATGACGTAATCTTGGTGGTAACCATGGGTCCTGAGAGGAGTGGAGGGGAGGAATGGAATAGATGGAAAATGAGGCATTTTTGGGGTGATGGAATTGTTCTACAAGATCATGCAATGATGGATAGAGACGATGTTAAACTTCATCAAAACCTATGAAATTGTACGGTCCAAATGTAAACCATAATGTAAATCACTGACCACCTTTAGTAGCAATATTTCAATATTTGTACATCAATTGTAACAAATGTACCATATACCTGTAATACATTATTAACAGGTGAAAGGGGAAAAGGGGGAGGGTGTTGGGCATATGGGAATCACCTATATTCTGTATATAATTTTTCTGTAACCTAAAGCTCTCTGAAGACAAAATGAAAAAAATAAGACACTAGGGAAATAAGTAGGAGAAAATGTCACTGTACATACAAGACCAGATCTTACAGTGATAAATGTCATAATGTAAAAAAAAGTATATTTTTTTAATTTCAAACTTTTAAAAAATTTTGCATTTTATTCATCATTTTTAAAACTATCATTATATCATTTTCCTATTAATTGTATTCAGTTATTATTTTGCTTCAATTTCAAGAAGCTTTGGATCACAGAAGGGTAACAACCCTGGGAAGGGAGGATCATTGGTGTGGGGTGTCAGACAGAGATGGGGGACACATGGGAGGAGGATCACCCAGCCATACCTATAAGGCATATAAATGTGTTCAGGTATTCATGGGGCATTGTCACAGTAGGTCGAGTTTCATACAATGACCAAAAGAATATATAATTCCCAATCTGTGGAGCTCTGCCATATGCTCTAATTGGACAATAAGAATCGCCTGAGTACAGGGGCAGTGACTATTGAAAGAAGATGGATTATTGACAGTGATGACTCTACTTATGAACCTTTACTTTGGAAACTGAAACTTAGCCTAGTATTGTAGGCTGCCAAACTTACCTCCTGAGAGTCATGCTGTTGCTCAAATGTGACCTCTTTCTAAGCAAAACTCAGCATGTAAATGCATTACCTTCCCCCTGACATGGGATTGGCTACTGGGGATGAGCCTGCCTGGCACCAAGCACCAACTAGCAATACAACTGGAAAAAGACCTTGACCAAAGGGGGAAAATATAAGGACAAATGAGTTTATATGACTAAGAGATTTCAAAGTGAGTCAGGAGGTCATTCTTGCAGATCTCAGCAGGATTTCATTGACTGCCAAAGTAAAAATTGCCTCCATAGCAGGGATCCGGAGGACTCTGGAGATATCCAGACACTATAGGCAGGGCAGACAGCTCAGGAGTTTGTCACACTGCCAGTGAGCCCTACGTCAGAATTTATGGTCTCCAGTGTGACAGAGTTGGACTCAGCTGTCCTTTCCCTAAATATGGCTTTTTACCCCTTCTATTTGAACCTATCATTCATACTAGAGCAAATAAGTTATGTCCAAGAAACAAAATCTCTGGGCTATCCATGTACTATTTGGGCCCTCAATCTTGACAGATTTGCAGCATGAGTTCATGAAACTCACCCAGACAACTAACAAGGAGATGATGATGGACAACAATCATCTCAAGGGACAGAGAGAGTCTGCAACTGCAAACAAGATAATCCCATCCATCTGCCCCACAGCCCCACAGTATCTAAGCCCACTCTTAATTAGAGGCAGAGTGGACATTACCATCCCAGAATCCTCAGGATTGGGGAATGAATGATGGACTAGAGCAGACTTATTCTTATTCTACTACAGACACTGTTATCCTAGCAATGGAAGAAATTTATCATTGATGGGGAGGTAGTGACCGCTGGAGGTTCTGAGAAAATGGAGAGGGAAAAATAGCTGTAATGTGTGAGCATTTTGGGGACTTGGCAATTGTTCTCAATGACATTGCAAAGACAGATATAACCATTACATATCTTTTCATAACTTACAAAAATGTGTGGAAGAGAGAGTAACCTCCAATGTTAACTAAAATCCATGCTGAGGGACAATGCTTCAAAATATGTTCATCAATTGTAATAAATGTACCACATTAACGAAGGATGTTATTAATGTGGGAAAATGTTGGAGGGCTAAAGAGCAGGGCATATGGAAATTCCCTAAATTTTATATGTAACATTTATGTAATGTAAATATCTTTTAAAAAATAAAAATAAAAAATATATTAAAAAAAAAAAAGAAACTGCCAAACTGTTTTCCAAAGTGATTGGATTTACATGCCCACCAGCAGCGTGTGAGTTTCAGACCCACATTATACTTGCCAATACCTGGTATGATCAGTCTTTTTAATCTTGCCATTCTACTAGCTACTGTCTTCTTTTTTTAAAATATAAATCTGTAGCCTTCTTTTTCCTTTTTAAAGATTTATTTTATTTCTTTCTCTCCCTTCCCCCCCCCCATTGTCTGCTCTCTGTGTCCATTTGATGTGTGTTCTTCTGCATCTGCTTGCATTGTCAGGTGGTACCAGGAAACTGCATCTCTTTTTTGTTGCATCATCTTACTGTGTCAGCTATCCATATTTGTTGCCACTCCTGGGCAGGCTGTGCTGTTTTTCACTTGGAGTGACTCTCCTTGCGGGGTGTACACCTTGCACATGGGGCTCCCTTATGCAGGGGCACCCCTGCATGGCACAGCACTCCTTGCACACAGCACCACTGCATGTGGGCAAACTTACCACACGGGTCAGGAGGCTCTAGGTATCGAACCCTGGACCTTCCATATGGTAGGCAGACATTCTCTCAGTTGAGCCACATCTGCTTCCCAACTCACTGACTTTTAATTTGCATTTTCCTAATGACTAATAAATACAATCATTACTTAAAAAACAAAACAAAACGAAGAAAACTCCCAAATAAGAAGAGCTCAGCAAAAGATAGCTTCACAGCAGATTTCTACCAATCTTCTGGGAAAGAACTAACACCAAAGCTGCTTAAACTCTTCCAAAAATTAGAAGTGGAGGGAACCTTGCCTAACTCATTCTATGATGCCAACATTGCCTTAACACCAAAGCCACATAGAAATGCCACAAGAAAGGAAAACTACAAAGCAATCTCATTAGTGAAACTGGATGCTAAAATTCTCAACAAAATACTTGCTAATCATGTCCAACAACACATCAAAGGAATTATACACCATGACCAAGTGGGTTTCACCTTGGTATGCAAGTATGGTTCAACATAAGAAAATCAAAGTAATACACCACATTAACAGATCAACATTTCTTTAAATCACATGATTTAAATACTTTGATTCAGAAAAAGCTTTCAACAAATTATAGCACCCTTTCTTGATAAAAACACTTCAGAAGATAGGAATAGAAGGAAACTTCTTCAACATGATGATGGGTATATATGAAAACCTCACAGCTAATAACAAATTCAATGGTGAACTCCTGAAAGCTTTCCCTTTATGATCTGGAACAAAGCAAGGATGTCCACTTTCACCATTCTTACTTAACATCTTGTTTGAAGTACTTGCTTGAGCACTTAGGCAAGAAAAAGATATAAAAAAACATCCAAACTGGAAAGGAAGAAGGAAAATTTCACTATTTGCAAATGACATGATCCTATACATAGAAAACCCTGAGAAATCTACAACAAAGTTTCTAGAGCTTATAAATGAGTTCAGTATAGTGGCAGGATATAAGATCAACATGCAAAAATCAGTAGCATCTCTGTACACCAAAAAATGACCAATCTGAGGAGGAATTCAAGAAAAAGACTCCATTTACAATAGCAACTAAAAGAATCAAATAACTAGGAATAAACTTAACTAAAGATGTAAAAGACTTGTATGCAGAAAAACTATACAACATTGTTAAAGGAAATTAAAGTACTAAATAAATGGAAGAATATTCCCTATTCATGGATTGGAAGACTAAACATCACTAAGATGTCCTATCCCAATTGATTTACAGATATAATGTAATCCCAATAGAAATTGCAACAGCATTTTTTTTTTTTTACTGAATTGGAAAAGCTAATAATGAAATTAGTTTGGAAGGGCAACATGCCTTGAATAGTTAAAGACATATTGATAAAGAAAAATGAAATTAGAAGAATCACACCACCTGGCTTTAAAATATACTACAAACCTACAATGGCCAAACTGCATGGTATTGGCACAAGGACAGACATACTGACCAATAGAACTGAGCTGAGAGTTCTGATATAGATCCTCATATATATAGTCAAATGACATTGAACAAAGCCACCTAGCACACTCAACTGGGAGAGAATGGCATCTTCAACTAATGATGCTTGGTCAACTTGATATCCATATCCAAAAAATGAGAGAGGATCACCTTCTTATCCCTTACACAAAAATTAAATCAACATGGATCAAATATCAAAATATAAATTCCAAGACCATAGCGACTTTGGGAGATAATGTAGGGAAACATCTATAGGATTTTGAATTGTAAGTGGTTTCAGAAGATGATGTAGAGAAGCGTTACAAGATCTTGTAGTAGGAAATGGTTTCATAAACTTTATACCCAAAGTATAAGCAACAAAAGAAAAAATAAATAAATGGGACCTCCTCAAAATTAAAACTTTCACACTTCAAAGCAGTTTGTCAAGAAAGTGAAAAGGTAGCCTATTCAATGGGAAAAAAATATATGATAGCCATCTAGTCATTAAGGACCTAATATCCAGCATACATAAAGAAATGCTACACCTCAAAAATAAAAAGACAAACAACCCATTTTTAAAATTGGCAAGTGATTTGAATAGACACTTCTCCAAAGAAGAAATACAAATGGCTAAAGAGCACATGAAATGATGCTCAACATCACAAGCTAGTAGGTAAATGCAAATCAAAACCACAGTGAGATATCATCTTACACCCATTAGACTGCAACTGTTAAAAAGCCAGAGGACTACAAGTGTTGGAAAGGACATGGAAGAAAGGGAGCACTTATCCATTGCTGGTGGGAAAGTAGAATGGTGCAGCCATTGTGGAGGACAGTTTTGCAGTTCCTCAGGAAACTAACTATAGAACTGCCATATGATCCAGCAATTCCACTGCTGGTTATATATGCAGAAAAAATTGAAAGCAAGGACCTGAACAGATAAATGTGCAGCAATTTTCATAGCGGCACTATTCACTGTTGCCAAAAGTTTGAAGCAACCCAAATGTACATCAACAGATGAATGGATAAGCAAACTGTAGTATATATACACAATGGAAATTTATCAGCTGTAAGAAGGAATGAAATATTAAAACATGGGATAACATGAATGAATCTTGAAAACCTTATGATAAAACCAATGTTTCTATTGAATATGTAAGGATTCATCTTGTCATAGTATGTTATCTCAGTGGGTGGAGACATACACTACACAAAAAATATTAAACTCTCATCCTTGGGAGTCTGCTATGTTCTCAATTAGGGGGACAGGAATCTCTCAATTCTCTATTTATTACTAAGCAGTGTCTAACAAAAGAAAACAGACCAATATGTCTACCCCTCCATATTATTGCAAGTAACTATGAATCTTATTCTTCAAAAATGGAAATTTATTGCTTACCATATGTTCCAAGGGGATGGGGAGAGAACAGAATAGAAGGAACATAGGTTAATCTTAGTCATTATAATTTGTCTATATGATCTTGCAATAATGGATACAGGCCATTTTAAATTTTGTCAAAACCTATAAAAATGTATGATCCAAAATATAAACCATAATGTAAACCACTGATCATGGTTTGTAAGAATGCTTCAATATTTGTACATCAATTGTAACAAATATACCATCCACATTTAAAATATTATTAACAGCTGAGAGTGGAAAAGGAGGAGCATGTGTGGTGTATGGGAATTCCCTATATTTTTCTATGTGGCTTTTCTGTAACCTTAACTTTCTTTGAAGATAAAATGAAAAAAAGAAGACACTGGAATAAAGAAGAAATCATCACTTTACATACAAGACAACAGATCTTACAGTGATAAAGACATAATGTCTAAAACATTTTTGTATTATTTCAATTTTCTTTTTGTATTTTATTTGTTATTTTTTTAACTAGTATTATTTCATTTTCTTGTTAATTTTATTTGGTTATTATGTTGGCTTTGCTTTTGAGAGGTTTTGGATCACAGAAGGATCACAACTGTGGCAGTGGTGCATGGTGTTGGTGATAGTGGGATGTTTGGAGAGAGGTGCACCTGGGGCATGCCTCTAAGGCAAATGAATATGACCAAGTGTTCATGGGTATTGTCTCAATGGGTGGAGACTCACACTATAAGCAAAAGAATATTAAATTCCCATCCTGGGGAGTCCTGCTACATTCTCTAATAGAATGGCAAGAATCTCTGGAGTACAAGGGAAGTGCCTAGTAAAGGAAGACAGACCATTACAACAGGCCTTTGATATTGATGGTTGTACTTATGAACCTGTTCCAACAGCTGTGAACTATCAGGTGAATAGATTGGCTCTCTCCCCAAGGGCTCCAGCATCAAAAACTCTACTCTCTGTGTTCTTCTTCTCCATTTATTTACTTCCCTGTCTTTGATTGAGTATCCCTTTTTATAGCCCACAGCTGAACCTAAATGTTGGTAGGGACTTGAACCGAGCTGCTCTAATGATGTGGTCAAACAAAAACCTCAATCTTTATTTAATAAAATAAAAGCGAAACTTCTGAGTTTAATACAATCTAATACACCCAGAGAAACAGACCAGTTTACAAACACAATTCAATATCTATTTTTGGAATTCATGAACAATACCAAACTACCACAGCCTGTATCTGTCACAGCAACATCATGTAGGACAATTTCAATGTCCCAAAAATGTCCCCAGGATACACCTATTTTTCCCTGTCCCTCCCCTCCGAACCTCCAGTGGCCACTGCCTCCACATCAATAATAAAAGTTCTTCTATTGCTAGAATCACAAGAAGACTATAGTAGAATAATAGTAAGGGAATTTTAGTCCATTGTTCATTCCCAGTCTAGAGCATTTTAGAATGGTGATGCCCATTCTGCCTCTAATGGAAAGGAGGCTTAGATCCCATGGGGCAGATGGATGGAACTCTCTTGCTTGCAGTTGTAGACTCTCTCTGTTCCTTGGGATGAGCATTTTCCAATCATCACCTTGTTAGTTTTCCTGGGTGTGTCCAATGAACAGGAGAGGTGTTGCAACTCTGCTGAGATTCAGTTCTCAACTGGCTCATGGACAGATCGAAGATTTAAGTCTCTTGGACATATACCTATCAAGTGTAGTACTAAAAATAGGGTTCATATAAAGGGGGAAGAAGAGCCATGTGTAGGGAAACCACGACTGATTCTAATTCTCTCACACTGGGGAGTATAAGTTCAGTATAAGGCCCACTTGCAGGGTGCCAAGTTCCTGAGCTGTCTACTCTGTGTCTGGATATCTCTAGAGCCCTCAAGAGCCTCACTATTTGAGACACTATTTATTGTGTCAGTCACTGAGATCCAGCTGAGATGTACATAGGCATAACCTCTGGAATGACCTCCCAACTCAATGATAGAAAGAATATAGAATTCTATCCTGGGGAGTTCTGCTACATTCTTTAATAGGACAGCAAGAATCTCCTCAGTACAGGTGTGGTGCCTAGTATAGGAGGATGGACCATGACATCTAGTGGAATTTAAACTAAAAAATTTTGAAACAACTTTTGCTTTGTAATATTCAGACTTTTTAATTATGCTTCTTGCAGGTCTAGGCTACATCTTATCTTTGCTTGGCTGTCACAATTTTCAAATCTTCTAATCATCTCCAGTTTCACTTCAAGTGTTATCACATTTTATTTCTTTTTTTGCATTTTCATCTTATTTGACTGGTTTCCTCTTTCAATTATCCAGATTTTTATTCAATTTTCACGTGGGTTTATTACTAGTACATAAGAGGGCACCACAACAATATGCTTTGCTGTCTGTGAATGAACTGACAGATGTATAGTGATCAATCACCAACAGAATTTTAAAGAAGTGTCGTGATTAGTCACTCATTACTATTGACATCTGTTATTTATGTAGCTTCTCATGGACTTAAAATCTAGAAGTAAAGTTTGTGTTTTATTCATTTTCTCACAGTTAATATGCCATGGCAAAACAAAGACTATATGAGCTGGCAATTGCACTCCTTAGTATATTCCCGAAAGAAATGAAAGCAGAAACTCAAGGACGTATTTGTACACCAATGTGCATAGAGGCATTATTCACATTATTTGTAATGGCTAACAGGTAGAAGACTATGTGGCTGAGGTTAGCTGAAAGAGATAGCTAAATGGCTTGTACCTCTAAAATAAGTTCCAGGGGTTTCATGTGTTAGGAGAGAAGATAATTGAGTTTAGGGCATAGCTTGGTTGGGAACCTCTGTTGTACACACCAGTCTTCAAAGCAGGACCCTGAAAGAGTTAGCCTCTTAACATACTGCTCTTGGAGTACTGAAATAAATGAGCAACTACACATCATTGCTACTATGCTTTAACCAGCTTATTCCAAAGCAAAATTTAGGTGATATGGTCAAATTTTATTGACCAACCATATCAAAAAATAAAAATCTCTTTGCATCAGCCAGGGGCCACAATATGTGATAAATGTTTTATGCTTCAAAATTAACTGCATGTTTGAAGTATGTATAGAGAAAGGAGCAAATAACTGAAAATCGGGAGAAAAAAATATTAATTGAAAAAATATTAAAATAAACCATAAATGGATTAAAGAAGAAATCACAAAAGAAAGTATGAAATAACTTGAGGCAAATGAAAACACTCTTAACCACAAATGAATTAAAGAAGGAATCACAAAAGAAAGTATGGATTAAGTGATAAAAGAATTAAAGAAGAAATCACAAAAGAAAGTATGAAAGACCTTGAGGCAAATGAAAACAAAAATACAGCATACTGAGGGAAGCGGACTTGGCCCAGTGGTTAGGGCATCCATCTACCACATAGGAGGTTCGCGGTTCAAACCCCAGGCCTCCTTGACCCATGTGGAGCTGGCCCACGTGCAGTGCTGATGTGTGCAAGGAGTGCCCTGCCACACAGGGGTATCCCCACATAGAGGAGCCCCATGCGCAAGGAGTACACCCCATAAGGAGAGCCGCTCAGCGTGAAAGAAAGTGCAGCCTGCCCAGGAATGGCGCCACACACAAGGAGAGCTGACACCACAAGATGATGCAACCAAAAGAAACACAGATTCCCGTGCCACTGACAACAGAAGCGGACAAAGAAAAATATGCAGCAAATGGACACAGAAAACAGAGAACAGAGGTGGGGTGGAGTGGGGGAAGGGGAGAGAAATAAATAAATCTTTAAAACAAACAAAAAAATATAGCACACCAAAAATTATGGGATAAGGATGCCCACTGTCACCATTGTTATTCAACACTGTTACTGTAAGTTCTAGCTAGAGCAGTTAGGAAAGAGGAAGAAATAAAAGACATCCAAATTGGAAAGGGAGAATTAAACTTTCCATATTTGCAGATGACATGACTCTATATACTGAAAATACTGAAAATTTCACAAAAAAGCTACTAGAATTAACAAAAGAATTCAGCAAATTGACAGGGTACAAGATCAACAGGCAAAATCAGCAGAGTTTCTACATACTAGTAAGGAAGAATCTTAAGAGAAATGAAGAAAAAAATTCTGTTTACAAGCCCAACTAAAAGAGTCAAAGACTAGGAATAGATTTAACAAAGGATGCAATGGACTTGTACACAGAAAACTTCAAAACATTGTTAAAATATGTCAGAGAAGATCTAAGTAAATAAGATTATATTCTGTGTTCCTGGATTGGAAGACTAAATATTTCTTTGATGTCAATTCTACCCAAAATGATTTACAGATTCAAAGCTTCTCAATCAAATTACAACAGTTTTGTTTGCAGAAATGGAAAAAGTCAATCCTTAAGTAAGGATAAGGGACACTGAATAACCTAAAACCATTTTGCAAAAAAAGAATGAAGTTGGAGTACTAACACTTCACAACTTCAAAACTTATTATAAAGTTACAGTAATTAAAAATCAAAACAGAATAGTATTGGCACAGACATGGACTTACAGACCAATGAAACTGAAGTGAGAGTTCAGAAATAAATCCTCATATCCATGGTCAATTGATTTTTTTTTTTTAGGTACTGGGTCCAAGGAGTGAACCCAGGGCCTCATGTGTGGGAGTTGATGCTCAACTACAGAGCCTCACCAGGTCCCCTGAGTTGGTTATTTTGTTTGTTTGCTTGTTTATTTGTTTTTGTTTTAAGGATGTACTGGGGATGGACCCAGGATCCTCATACATGGGAAGCAAGTGCTCAACCACTTGAACTAGGTCTGCTCCCCATATGGTCAGTTGACTTTTGACATGGATCTCAATTCCACTCAATGGGGAAAGAATAATCTCTTCAACATGTAGTGCTGAGAAAACTGGATATACATATGCAAAGCAATTAAAGTGGACCACTATCTCACACCATATTAAAAAAACAACTTAAAATGGATCAAAGACCTAAATATAAGAACCAAGACTATAAAACTTCTCGAATAAAATATACAGAAGCATATTTAGGACATTGTGTTGTACAATGGTTTCTTAGATATTACACCCAAAGTACAAGCAATATAATGCAAAATCAATATACAGGATCCCATCAAAATTTAAAATGTTGTGCATCTAAGAAATTTATCATAAAAGTTAAATAGCAACATACACAATGGGAGAAAAAAAATTGGAAACCACATATCCTGTAAAGGTATAATACACAGAATACATAAAGAAATCCTGTAACTCAACAACAAAAAGAAAAACAACCTAATTTAAATATGGGAAAAAGACTTGAATAGACCTTTCTCCAAAGAAAATATATAGATGGCTTTTTAGTCATTTGGGGAAACGTAAATCAAAACCACAATGAGATACCATTTCACTCCCACTAGAATGGATGCTATGTTTAAAAAAATGAAAAATAACAAGTATTGGAGAGGATGTAGAGAAACACGGTGCTCATTTTTGGAGGAAATGTAAAATGATGGAGTTGCTGGGGAAAAGAATTTGGTGGTTCCTCAAAAAGTTAAGAATAGAAATATCACATAACTCAACAATTCCACTTCTCAATATACACCTGAAAGAACTGAAAACAGGGACTCAAAAGATATTTGCACACTGATGTCCCCGGAGGCATTATTCACAGTTACCAAAAGGTGGAAGTAACCCAAGGCTGTCCATCAATTGCTGAGGGGATAAATAAAAGTGTGTTATTGACATACAAAGAAATATTGCTCAGCTGCAAAAATGAAGTTTGACACATCCAAACATGGCTGAACCTTGAAAACATGTTAATGAAATAAACCAGACCAAAAAAGAAAAAAATTTTATGATCTCATTTATATGAAATAATAAAATGAGCAAATTTCTAGAGCCATAAAATATCATATAGATTACTAGAGGCTATGTTGGGTGGAGGGAATGGGGATTTAATGCTGAAATTGTACAGAGTTTCCATTTGAATGATGGAAAAATTTTAGTAATGGATGGTGATGCTAATAGTACAACATTGTGTATGTTATTTAGCATTATGGCTTATATTACTTCAATGTGGTTAAAACGGGAAATTTTTAGTTGTATATGTGTTACTAGAATAAATTTTTTTAAAAAAATCCATAAGATTTTTAAATACAACAATGAACACTAAAGGGAAATTAGACTATTTTAATAGTATAATAATAAAAGATGTTTTTTCATCAATTACAACAAATTCTCACACTAATGTAAGGTGCTAATAATTGAGTGATATATGGGAATTCTATATTTTATGTATGATTTTCCAAAAAATCTGTGAATTTTCTAATAATTAAAAAGAGAAAAAATAATGCCACTCTGTTTTACCATTTTAAATCATTATTTCAAATGAAATAAATGTAGTTATATTTTCATTTCTGTCTTAAAATTAAATAACATAGTTTTAAAAAATTGTTTTAGATAAATTTTCCCATAAATTTTATTTAAGCAAACTATAATTCCTAATATATTAACCTATTTAAAAATTCTTCATAATGTTTAAAAAATCATTTTAAATTTTAACGAAAATCAAAACACTGATATGTTGGTAATATTTAGTGATTTTTACTTTTTTTATGACCCTTAATTTGGAAATTCGTAAAAAACTATCAAACATGAGAGAATTGTAGTATGCATAAAGAAACAAAATGCTAATTCTTGCTAAATGTGAACTTGTAAAATGGAATGGTAATAGAGAAAAATAAATATATTTGTATATACCTAGTTTCCCTAAGCAATCTGGATCCTTACATTTAAGGTAATTTCACTTACTCCTATATTATGGTATTATGATAAATTTCTTATGGCTGCACTTATTATTCACCTTCTTTTATCATATGTCATATTTAGGAAGTAACTGTTGACTAAGGAAATATAATATTAGTAATAAAAAATGGGAAAATAGTAATGGCAAAATTTAGTGATTATATTGTGCTAAGGAATTAAATTTTATGAAGAAATAAATTCAGCATATATTTCTTAATTTTTGTTCAGCACACCAACAGGAAGAAACACATACTGGAATGAATCTTTCTAACATGGTGAAACAAAAGGTGAGTATTCTTCTCATGTTTCCTCTCCACAAGTTATCTTCTGATGTGTTCTAACATTCCAGCATTCTCATCATGAACTTTCCCCAATAAGCCTCTCTATAATCACCTGAACGTAAGTGGTTACTAGGCAAATGATGTGTATTCATGTATGTGTATGTGTGCTTAGGAGTGCAATTAGACATAAATTCATCCTCACAAATAATATGATCCTTCCTTCCTGAAAAGAAAGACAAAGGGTGCACATACGATTTTTCTGACAGTTCTTTTTGAGCTCAATTTACCCACAAATCTTTTTGCCTAACGCAATTCAAAGTGGTCTTTTGTCCCTCAGATATTTTTCAAATAATGTTTTTATCCTCTTTTAATGTGCTGGTCAGTTAAAATAAGCTATAATTGAATCTATTTCTAAATACAAATTTTACTACTCCAGCATGATGGATTGGTTAAATACTGAGGTCACTGTTTCAATATAATACTTTATTATTTTAATCTAAGTGAATATTTGCTTTTTAAACATATTATTATATTCTCTTATGCAAATGAAGTGTATTTTGTGTTCCTTTATAGAAAATATTTCTGAACATCAGTTCTTCTGGACTATACATTTAGAAGTTTGGGGAGTTCAAATACATTTTTTTAAAGTATATGAGTTTACAAGACTAAGAAAGTAATTGCAGGATAGTTCATACATTATTAGTGACACAGCTCAATTTAGAGAAAATCTGAAAGAATTATGTTTTATTATCTGAGTCTCCACAATTTTTGCATTTAGAATAAGACTTAAAGTAGCATAAAATTGTTAAGGACTCATTATTTTAAAAAGAGCCAAGTGAGTAAATTAAATTCTGCAGACTCACTACCAAAGTTTCTTTATTTTTATTTTAAGGTGGTCTATAACTAGACATAATATAGAATAAATTAAAGCCAATTTTTATGAACTTTAGCAAAATGTCCAAAGGAAGCATTTACAAAATTGAGGAAAGGGCTATTAATGGTAAGATGTGGATAAGGAAATTTGAGACCATTCTTAGAAACCGATTTAATTCATGTTGTGCAAGTACTGACATAGGTACACACTGACGGTTGGAAGCAAATTGCCCTCTCTTTATAGGCTTTGGACCAGAATCCTCAAATTTCAGGAATGCTACAGCTTACAAACCAGTACTTTAACTATTTCTCCTATAATAAAATTCAGTCCTTTTATGATGGCTATTTTTAGTGGCTGGTTTAAACTTTTTTTTCCCCCTAATAATGGATATTTCTTCATCTTTTGAGATTGTTAGGTTTTATCATTTGCATTTTGTATTTTTGATTTAGACATTAGACATTTAACTTTTTACTAGTTTTTCCTGTCTTATTTTTTTAAATATTGTTCCTTTATTGGATGACAGAAAGATATATTTTAAAAACAAGTATTTATGAGTTTAGCTTCTTCTACATGTGATATATTTTAACCTATGGTAGTTACCCTTAATGCTCCATAACAAGGGAAGCCTCAGCACCCACCTTCCCTCTCGGTCATTATCTTTGAACTTGACATTTATCAAAAACTTTTCAAAGCATGTATTATCCGATTATAGTTGAAAAGTTTTGAATACATACAGAAGCAGGGATTCCATCACCTCTGGGGAACACAATTGTAGTCAGTAGCTGTCTGTATCAAAATGCCCACTCAGGGTTTTGTAGGAAAGAAGTCTTAGGTAAAACTTATGAATGAGGACCTGATGTTTAATTTTTGCACAGTTTCTATTTACGTTGACCGTAAATGTTCTGAAATGGATGGAGGTGATGTTAACCCCTTACTTTGAGTATAATTAACAGCACTGTATTATGTATGTGAATGTGGTTGAAAGGGGAAGTTTTGGGTCATGCATGTTACTAGAAGGACAGCTAGAGAATGAAACAAGAGACTGTATAAGATAGTGAGCCCTTTGGTGGACAATGACTGTAGTGAATAACACAAATATAAGAATGATCTTTCATGAACTATAACAAATGTATGCCACTATTATAAGGTGTTTATAACAGGATGAAAATGGGGAAAATATGGTTAGCAGTAATATTTTAATATTCTTTTTTTGATCTGAAACAAAGGTACCTCATCAATGCAAACTGTCAAACTTAGGGAAGGATATGGGAATGTTATATTTTTTACATGACTTTTACTGTAAACCAACAGCCTCTTTGATGAAAAAAAATTATAATCATTTAAAAAATTATACTAAGTGAAAGAAAACAGACACAAAGTATTACATATTATATGACTTCATTTGCATATTTGTAAATATAAATAAATCTACAGAAACAGAATTAGATTAGTGATTATATAGGGCTGGGGTAAGATAGAGGGATTGAGGGGCCACTGCTAAGGGGATGGGACTTTTCTGCTTTTCACATTTTTTAAATTTTTTGTTTATGATCTCAGTCTTTTATTTTTTAATATATATTTTTATTTTTTAAAAAGATATTTAAATTTCTTAAATGTTACATGAAAATATAGGGAATTCCCATATGCCTTAATTTCTACATCACCCACATTTTCCCGCATTAACAACATCCTTCATTAGTGTGATACATTTGTTACAATTGATGAAAACATTTTGGAGAATTGCCATGTAGCATGAATTATAGTTTATATTCAAATTTTAATTTATAATATTTAATATTTTAGCTACAAAAAAAACCTTTATCTTCAATACAAATTTCAAAATTTTGTCTATTTATGGATAAATAAGAAATGTTAGTATTACCAGAGTTGAAGTGATATTTGTGGTAGACACTAAAAATACCTTAATGTTATTATTTTTTACTTACTATTGAATACACTGTAATTCTCATCATTTGAGGAAAAGAGGAAACATGGCCATGTTGTATATTTATTTTATTTAGATTATATGTCATCTAAACAGATTTTTAAAATAATAATAATAATGAATTCTTCCTAAGATGTAAAATGTTGAGAAATGCATTTCTCTCAGATGAACAATTAGTAAAAGTTGGATACACTACAAAAATCACAACTTTCCTTTAACCTATTAGAGAGCTGTGTTTACAACCTGAAAACAACAACATGAAGCTACTCCCTCTTCAAGAAGACCTAAGGCAAGCACACTCTCTCACCTATGCATTTTGCATGGGAGGAAGAGGTACCATTTGCCACATAAATATAAAATAGCTAAAACTTTAACAAATTGCTAAAAATAGAATGAAGGCTCATGTGTTAAGTACAGAATTTGGGGAGAGTGGGAGCAGGGCAGACAACAACAGTTCATACTCACTAGTTGGTTTTTTCATGGGACCACCACTGGGTGCCCATAAGAAAGATTGGGGAGAGCTTTTTTGGGCACTTCAGGTATGGAAGAAGGCAATGTTCATTGCCATGGAAAAGGAACTAATTTTTAAATCCCTACCCAAATCTTTCACTTAAAGAGGGCAAAAGCTTTTACTCTGTTGGGGAAGGGGCAACAGACCCTGTCACTTGTCACACCCAAATGCTCTGGAAAAGCCTCTTTGTTGCTGGAGAAGAATAGGACAGTAACAATCCCTCTAGATTTGGGGGAGGGAAGAAAGGTAAGGGATAGGAAACAATTATGAATTATGAACCCAGCAGGACATCCTACTAATATTCTTTGAGGTCTCTTCTGCTAGAAGAAGGTGCACAAACCTACCTGTCCTGTAAATACAGTTGTCCTAACTAACCAAAAGCAGATAGAAATAAAAGTAAACTTAGCACTAGAAGGCAGTCCCCACATGGCTGCAGTTTCAATCTTCAATGCTTTTACTTACATAATCATAAGCTGTCAATATGACCAATTCACAATAAACATGTCAGGGTACAAAATATGTTTAAAGGCAGAGGATACTCTGAGCACAAGGGGCACTAGATTATAAGTGAATATTTATTAATGAGCGGACTCAGGAAGCATCCTTCTGGTCTCAACACAAGGTATCATCAAGAGCAGCAGCATACCACTCAGCATGGGCATCGCAGCAGGGAGTCAGAGACCATTGTCAATTGTCCTCAACCAGATGCTTGCCAAGAAGCATCTTCACTGGATTTTTATAAGAATTGCCAATCTGATTGAGCCAGTCCATATAATTTATTTGCAGAAATGCTTATCACTTATGACAAAGACATGCTTTATCTCAATTTGTTTACATTCTATTTCTGGTCCACATATTTACAACATTTAGATTTTTCCTCATTGTGTTTTCATTTTCATTTTAGTCAAAATGTATACAAGTTTTGGGAACTCAAAATCATTGATACCATTTCAAGACACAACACAACCATAGTTATAAGGCAGACTTTGGCTGCTGTCATGAGAAAGGAGAGTAATGCTGAGAAAATACTATTGAAACCAAGGAACAGGGTCTTAAGAAGCTTAATCAGGAAAAGAGAAAATACATTCTGCTTCCCAAAATAAACACTTAAATAATTCATGAGCCAAGGAGGGAAATCACAAGGAGAATTAGAAAATATTTTGAAATAAATGAAAATTAAAACACAGCATATCAAAACTTGTGGGATATAACAAAAACAGTGCTTAGAGAGAAATTTACACCATTAAATGTTTATTTTAAAAGTGAGAGTTACAAATCAATGACATAACTGTCACCTTAAGAAACTAGAAAAAAAGAACAAATTATACTAAAAGCAAGCAGATGTAAATGGAAGAGAGCAGAAATCAATAAAATTCAAAATAAAAAAAAACTAGAGAAAATCAATTAAACCCCAAGCTCAGTCTTTGAAAGGATCAATAAAATTGATAAACCTAAAACTAGATTGATCCAGAAGAAAAGAAAGGGACAGAAATCACCAGTGTCAGTATAAAAAAGGGGGCATCAGTACAGATACCACAAATGTTAAAATGAGAGACAATTATTACAACTTTATGCCAATAATTTAGACAATTTAAAAGAAATGAAAAAATCCTTTAAAAGACATAAATTTGCAATACACATGCTAAAAGTAAAAATAAATCCCATATTAAAGAAACTGAGAACTTTGTTAAAAGTCTTCTCACAAAGAAAACCTCATAGCTAAATTGCTTCACTGGTGAATTCAGCGATACACTTAAGGGGAAAAAAACAAAAATAATTCTATACAAATTCTTCCAGAAAATAGACTAGAAAAGGACCTTCATTTTATGAGGTTAGCATTACTCCGACATTGAAATCAAAGAAAGAAAGAAATGAAAAAAAAAGGAAAACTTTTATATATTAACACAGTTCATGAATACAGACTCAGAAAACCTCAACCAAATATTAGCAAATTAAATCCAGTAACATATATCTATGCATACACACACACACACACACATATCATTATCAGTCGGACTTTGTCTTGGAAATGCACAAGTAAGTTGATGTTCAAAGATTACATATGTGGTGATGACATCAATATGGCAGCATAAAGCATCCCCTGAAAAATCCTCCCCTGAGATTCAGCTACTAAAGGACAAATCCCATTTGTTTAGAACTCTGGAGATGGTAGAGACTGGAGAAGGACTCCATAAATGCTGAATCAAAGAAAAAAAAATATCAGGTAGGAAACGTCCGACCCAGACAGACCAGTCCTCTTCCCTTTCCTGCACTCAGTCCCACACATCTTGGGAACTGCTCACAGCAGAGGCCCAGATCCTTATTACATACCACTGGTAACACAGAATATAGAGACAATCATGGCAGCAAGTTAAAATCCCAAGCATATTCAGGCACAGGGACCCAAGTCCACAGAGACCTAGGGCAGGACACAAGCTCCGTACAAAAGGAAAAGAGAGAGTGAGAGAAACTGTGATAGAAAATCTGGGAAGTGCCATACTTGCTCAATCCAGTTTCCACTTACTGGACCACATAAACAAAAAATGGACTTGTAGTGCTTTGATATGGTTCTGAATTCTAAAAGTAGTTCTTGGATTATGTTTGTAATCTGATCTATTACTGGGCATGATTGAGTTATTATTAGGGCTTTGATTGGGCCATGTCATTAGGGCTTCAAGTCCCCACCCCTTGGTGGGTGGGGACAGAGTTGGAGCTTTTGATGTAAGGTTTTCTGATGTTGGAGTTTTAATGTTGGAGTTTGATGCTGAAGCTGGAGCCTCAGGGAGAGAGACAGAGCTGTTTGCCTGGTAGTCTACAGCTGGCCTGTGGAGTGAGGCAAAATGTCTAGAGAGCCTCAAATTCTACAGCTGACCTTGTGGAGAAAACAGAGGAGCTGAGACCAGAGGAACCCAGGAAGCCTGAACCCTCACAGACATCGGCAGCCATCTTGCTCCAACACATGGAAATATACTTTGGTGAGGGAAGTAACTTATGTTTTATGGCCTGGTATCTGTAAGCTCCATTTTATAAATGCTCTTTATAAAAGCCAACCAATTTCTGGTATTTTGCATCAGCACCTCTTTGGCTAATTTGACTAATACAGGACTTTTTCTGGAGTGGCCCACTATTATGGATTGAATCCATCTAGCTCCCCAGGGCAGGATACATGCAAAAGAGGAAACACCAGAAGAGACAACCTCACAGAGAAAAAAGTAGTGGGTGTGGGAAGAGTTTAATATGAACTGCTGCAAGACTGGAAGGTCCCAGAACTAAAATAGGTAAGGAAAAGAGCACATTGAGTGAGGAGAAGAAGTCTTTAAAAAGAGCTAGGAAGAAAATTCTGAACAAAAATAATCAGAATAGATCAAGATTCCCAGAAAATGAACAGAGGAAAGAAAGTCCTGGTGTGAAACAAGTCCACAAAAAAAATGAAGTCTTAAAAATTTTGCTGTTTATCCAGGGCAAGAATCAGATGAAAAAGAGCTGAGAAAAATTGTTCATTTAAACAATGATTAAGCTAAAGTTCTAAGATAAGTTGGACCAAGAATCAAAGAATAACCTGAACACAAAAGCAATCAATAATAAAACAGGCAAAAGGGAGAAATTAACCCTCAGAAATAACTTATCAAGATACTCAGATGCCTAGATATGAGCCAAAAATTACAAGCCACACTAAAAAACAGGAAGATATGGTTCAGTCAAGAAAACAGACAAAAACTTTAGAGAATACAAAGAATTAGGAAAAACTAATTTAAAAGTTCAAACAAATCTCCTAAATCAATTCAAAAAGAGGAAACAAAATATTTATAAAGAGAAAAAGGATATTAAGAAGACAATGTGTTAGCATGTAGAAGAATTTGAGAAAGTATAAAAAAATAAGAGAAATGGAAGTGAAAGGCACAATAGTAAAGTTTAAAAATACATTAGAGGAATACAGTGGCATATTTGAATAAGTAGAGGAAAGAATTAGTGAGCTACAAAACAGGTCAATTGAAATCATAGAGTTGGAATGACAAATAGGGACAAAAACAGAAAAAAAAAAAAAAAATTGAGCTGTCTCAGGAATCTGAGTGACAGCCAAAGCATAAAAACACCCATGTCATAGGTGGCCTTGAAGGAGAAAAGAAGTTGTGGCATATATGACTTTGCATTTTCTTTCCCAATCCTTCCAGTTCTTTACACTTCCAGTCACAACAACATTCCATTCCTAAATAGTTAGAAGACAAGTCATGGGAACAGGTTGTGAACTGGTGACTAACCATTAAATCTTATAACACTGTAATGACTTAAAGGTCCTATTGCCCCTCACATACCTTCCCCATCTACATGAAGACATGCATTTTAAAAGATTCTTCTTGATTTGCGGTGAGTGCAGATGATTCAGCTCAGAATATGCTGTCTCTCCTCCTTCAACTGAGGTAAAGGATCCCATGTAAGCCCCTTTAATAAGTGCTCATTAGTCACCAAGCTGACTTGTCTGAGTCTTTCCTGGTCTGACATTTTCATTCTCAATCTGGTAAGAAGCTGTCATTTTATAGATCTCCTTGCCATACTCTGGTAGAATGGAAAAGGAACTGAAAGAATATCTGAGGAAATAATGGCCATAAAGTTCCAAACTCCTATGAAAGACATAAATACACATCAAGAAAGTGAAATAGTCCAAGCAGAATAAATCCTAATAAACCTACTCCTAGACACATACTAATCAGAATGTCAAATGACAAATTTAAAGAGAGTTATGAAGCAGCAATAAGATAACAATTCATCACATACAAGAGATAACCAATAAGACAGTGCCAATTTCTCATAAAAAATCATGGAGGCTTGGGGAGTGGGTGTAGCTTGTGGTTGAGTGCCTGCTTCCCATGTATAAAGTCCCAGGTTCATTCCTTGGTATCTCCTTTAAAAAACCATGGAAGCAAGAAGGCAGTGGTATGATACATTTAAGGTACTGAAAGAGAAAAACTAATGGCACAAATTCTTTATCCAGGTAAACTCTACTTCAGAAATGAGGGAGAGCTTAAAATAGAAACTGAGAGAACTTGTCAACAAGAGATCTGCCCTACAAGAATTATAAAAAGGAGTTTTTCAGGTTGAAAGGAAAAGACATGAGAGTGTGACCTGGAATGGTGTAAAAAATGAAGATTTTCATTAAGGGTAAATTAAAGGGTAAGTACAAAACCCAATAATACTGTATCCACAGTATGCAACTCTACTTTAATTTCTGTAAGAGTCAGAATACAATTGATCAAGAAAATGGCTTATTAAATATAAAGTGGGAATGTGGGGCAGAAACAGCATGAAGAAGGGAAATAGAAGACTATGGGAGCAAAAAATGTATGTTATTGAAGGTAAGTTACTATCTTTCAAATTAGTAGATTACAGATATAAGTTGTATAATAAAACTCCAGAGTAACTGCAAACCAAGCATTTGAAGAAATACAGAAACAAGAAAAAGACAAGTCAAATACATCACAAAAGATGAATTATATGGAAAAAAGATTGCAATAATGGAAAAGAGAGATGAAGAAGTTATGATGTATAAAAACCAAAGGACAAAATATCTGAAGTAATGATTTTACAGAAATAACACTGAATATTAATGGATTAAACTCCCCAATCAAAGGACACAGAGTGGTAGATTGGATAAAAAAAAGCATGTTCCCACTATGTTTTTATATAACTGACTCACCTGACAACCAAAGGCGCAAATAGGTTGAAAATGAAAGGTGGGAAAAGATATTTTCACAAATAGTAACTAGAGAAGAGATGGGGAAGCTATATTAATACTGAAAAAACTCAACTTCATGTTAAAAGCTGTTGTAAGAGATAAAGAAGAACACTGTATATTAATGAAAGTGACAATCTGCTAAGAAGAAATAACATTCATAAATATTTCTGACCCTTACCATGATGCCCAATCATACAATGAAAATATTGGCCAAACTGAGGGGAGAAATAGACACCTCTACAATAATAGTTTGAGACTGCAATACATCACTCACATCAATAGATAGAACATTTAGATAGAAGATCAATAAGGAAATGGATAAATTGAATAATATGATAAATGAACTAGACCCAACAAACTCACACAGAACACTGCAACCCAAAACAGCAGGGTATACTTTCTTCTCAAGTGCATATAGATCATTCTCTATCATAGACCACATGTTGGGTCACATAAGAAGTTTCAATAAATTTTAGAAGATTGAAATTATGCAGAACATTTTATATGACCATAATATAATGAAGCTAGTAACCAATAACAAAAGAACTGGAAAGCCATAATGTAATGAAGCTAGTAACCAATAACAGAAGAACTGGAAGTTTTAATAAATTTTAAAAGATTGAAATTATGCAAAACATCTTATATGACCATAATATAATGAAGCTAGTAACCAATAACAGAAGAACTGGAAGTTAAACAACACTCTATTAAACAATCAGTGCATCAAAGAAAAAATTGCAAGAAAAATTAGTAAATATCTATAGATGAATGAAAATGAGAACACAACATATCAAAACTCATGGTATGCATTAGACAGTGTGAAGAGAGAAATATATAGCCCTAAATGCTTACATTATAAAAAGAAGAATGGAGCAGATGTAGCTCAGATGGTTGAGTGCCTGTTTCTCATGTATGAGGCCCCAGGTCCTTTCACTGGTACCTCCTAGACAAAACAAAACAAAACCAACAAACAAGCAAAAAAATCTCTCATTGGGAAGCATATGTAGCTCAGTGGTTAAGGGTCTGCTTCCTATGTACAAGTACCTGGGTTCAACTGCAAAAAAATTGTAATTTAACCGTATCAACAGACTAAACATGAAATCTTATATGATTATCTGAATAGATGCAAAAGAAGCATTTGATGAAATTTAACATAAATAATGGACAAAAAACAAACCTTAGGATACTAATGAAAGTGAAGTTCCACAGTCTGATAAAGGATATCTAACAGAAGCCTATATTTCCTACCATGCTTAAAGGTAAAAGAATGAACTTCTCCTAATATCAGGAAAAAGTCGAGGATATCCACTCTCACTAATTGTATTCGGCATTGTACAAAGCTCATCCCCACTGCAATAAGGTAGGAAACAGAAACAGAAAACATACAGATTGTACAGGAAGAACTAAACATGCCTGTGTTCTCAGAGGACATGGTTGTCTACATAGAAAGTTCCCTAAACACTACAAAAAAATCTACTAGTAATAAACACTGAGTTTATCAGAGTTGCCAAATACAAAATAATATATAAAATAAATTGTATGTCTGTGAATATTTGGAAATTGAAAGGAAAATAATTTCTATTTATGGGAACCAGATGTAGCTCAAGCAACTGGGCTTCCACCTACAATACGGGAGGTCCAGGATTTGATTCCTTGGGCATTCTCGTGAAGCCAAGCTGGCCTTCATGGCACGCTGGCCCAAGCAGAGTGCAGTCCCCCTGGCAGACTAATGCAAGTGGAGAGCTTGTGCAGCAAGATGATGCACAAAACGAGGTACAGAGGAGAGACAATAAGAGATGCAGCAGACCAGGGAGCTGAGGTGGCACAAGAGATTGAGCACCTCTCCCACTCTGGATGGTCCCAGGATCAGTTTCTGGTGCCACCTAAAGAGAAGACAAGCACAGACACAGAAGAACCCACAGCAAATTGACACAGAGAGCAGACAATGTAGGGAGGAGGGGGAAATAGATAAATAAATAAAGCTTTAAAAATTTTTCTATTTACAATAACTATTAAAGCATGAATTACTTAGGTTTAATTATAGCAAATTATGTATAAGATTCATAGTTTTAAAATTCCAAAACTTTTTTGGGAGAAATCAAAGAAGACCTAAATAAGTTCTTCTTATAAAATCTAGAGATCTCTCCTGTTCGTGTATCAAAAACTCAATATTGTTTGATAGCAATTCTTCCCAAATTGATCAATTGATACAACATGATCCCATTCTAAAATCCAGCAGGAATTTTTGTAAATGTAGACAAGCTTATTCTAGTCATTCAACCTCATTTCACTACATAACTTAAAGTTACAGTCATCGACTCTATTGTATTAAGGAGAGTCACATAGATAAATAATGCAGAACAGAGAGCCCACACCTACACGTATATGGTCAATTCATTTTCAGCTAAGAGAATTCGATGGAAAACAGATGACCATTCAACAAATGATATGAAAGCAATTGGAGATCCATATGACAAAAGGAACAAAACTGAGACTCAACATATATCTTTGCAGCATTTCTCAAAATTAACTCAAAATGCATCATAAACATGAATGTAAATCCTAAACCTATAGAAGTTCCAGAAGAAAACTTGAGTTAGACAAGGATTTATTAGAAAGGATAAAATAAGCAAGTATCATAAAAGAAAAAATATTGATAATTTAAACATTAAGAATAATCCTGCCCTCAGAAGATATGATTAAGCAAATGAAAACAGAAAACAGAGACTGGGAAAAATATATGGAAAATAATATCTGAATATTATAATTTGCAAAGAGGAAAACTCACTGCATACCTATTTACACATATACTCAGAAAAATTTTTAAAAATGCAGTATAGAAAATGGTTACTTCATTGTGAAATGGACACTTCATTGAATAAGATACATAGATGGCTTATATATCCACACACAACCCAGTATTTGAATATCTATACTGGTTTAATTCATAAATACCAAAAATGTTAGGAGTCCAAATACCTATGAACAAGTGAATGGATAAACAAATTGTTATGCACGCATTCAATGGAATACTACAAAACAATAAAAAGGAAGAAAATATCTGATGCCTGGATTAAACAAAACTAAATCATATTAAATTAGGAAACACTGCTCAAAGAACTACATACTCTAATGCCATTATTAAAAACTTCTGGAAAGGTAAAACCATTAGGACAGAAAACAAACCAACGTTTATCAGGACACAGTGAGGGACATGATCTTTACTACAAAGGGATACAATTATATATTTAGGGTGATGGAATTGTTCTTTGTTTTGGTTATGATGGCAAATAAGTGCTATAAGAATTTATCAAAATTCTGAGAGCTGGACACACACAAAGGGTGAATTTTACTATATATAAACTATAACAAATGCGACTTTTAAAAGTAGTGTATATTATACAGCCAAATTGAGCAACAATAATTTAAAAACTAACATAAATTATGTAGAAATTAGTACTAAAGTGTTAAACTCTTGGCTGCTAAACTTTATGTGATACTGTATATTTGGTGAACAGTTTCTCAGATTACAGTAGGCTAGTTATAGTTTCTGTACTTGGATATGCTTGTGTATGGGGTGATATTTATAGATTATTTATTATTTAGAAATTAATTCCAGAAGTGACTATAATCAGTCTGTTGTTTGGAAGTAAAATGCTCAAGAGGAAAATCAATACAAACTAAACTGTATATTCTGCTTTTACAATAATTCTTGCATAATATAAACTCCAGATGACTTATTAACAGAAAAAAATACATAAATAAAATATACGGACACATCACTGGCCCCTATTTATAATGACTACAATCCAGAGTCTTGATTTACTCAAGGTCTGACATGTAATTAACAAATTCTCAAATGACAAATTCATCAGCCTGGGATATTTGTGATCAGATACGCATCATTACAGACAGCAAGATGGTTCATGTCATTTTGTATATTTCAACTTCAGGCAATTGTAAGGGCAATTTCTGTGATACATTTTAAATCACCAATAAAATATTTAACTAAAACATTATTTTAAAACATACATAGATGTGTTTATATGAAAAGTATTGTTCTAAAGATAAATATCAATGCAAAATTATAAAAAACAAAATGAGAGTACTCCCAGTTTTATAACCACTAGTTCAGGCAATGAGATGTGAAAAGCAGAGAGGAAGTTTACTAGCTTTTGTGGAAACATTAGAATGCTTCTTCCGTGTACTGGAATAAAGCAGAGGATCAAATCAAATCAGCTTACAAGATTTGTTTTTTAGGGAAGGTTGGGGGCTTTTCATGTTATCTAGCTGCACTCAGGAGTAACAAAGCCTCTAACCATATGATTTGACCTCCTATCAGCCAGAGGACAGTTACTCAACCACCCAGTACAAAGCACAAGTTAATTACAGAACAGAATTCTTGAGGGAGCAGTCAAGCTCTGTCTCTTTTAGTCCTATGGATACCAAGTTATGAATTCTTCCACACAAATTGGGGAATAAGGCTGGCATTTTTGAAAGAATAAACTTCAAGTTAGGATGAAATATCTTCTGTCTGTAACACCCATTTGTTTATGTAACTACAAGGAACTTGCAATGCTGATTCTCATAAATCCACTTTTAGGCTACTCGTTAATAAGAAATACTGAAGCAGCAGAGAAGACAGCCATAGGTTACCTTTATATAGAAAGTAATTGACTGCTGTAAACTCACTGGCAGAAATATTAGATATTCTTTTATTTTTATATCTTCTCATAGTAAGAAAGGAATTCACAAATTGTGAAACAGTTCCAATTACGTTTTGGAGAAACTGACTACACTGAACAGTGGAAAAAAATAATTACCAGAATGTTTAAAAACAAAACAAAGCAAAGCAACACTCTTTCTAGCCAAGGGGGAAAACAATTTTGCCAATAACCCGTAGCTGTTTTTCTCTATTAAAAATTAGCGTGTCACGTAAAACATGTGAAGAGGTAATTGCAACATTCTGTTTTGAAACTGGTTAAGTCAATCTTAGCATGTAGTCTGGAGTGCAGAAGGGAAGTATCTATAGCTATTCAGAGTTTACTGGTGTGAAATGAAGTCAATGGAATCCATCAGCAATGGCCCATCTCCTCCCTGCATAATATATACCAATAGAGTGGGTAACTACTATGAAATGCCCAGTTGACTGAAATGCATTTGCCATGCCTATTTGGATGCAATTGCAAGATACAAAGAGACATTGACAAACGTCTCTTGTCGACTTTTGAAGATTATTTAATGTCAGTGAATTTGAAAAAGTGAAAATCTGATACCTAATGGGACAATTTATGAGTTCCCTGAAACCTACTCCATTCTCAATAAGGCCTTTCTACATCATATAATTCTGAGTTTTATTCTGCAATGATTCCTTACAACCAAATTGTTTCCCAAGAGCACTTGAGTTATATATTGATTTACAAACCTTCATTAGCATTCCAATGATGCAAATAGAATACATTTTAAATCTTATTATATAGATGGATAAGCTGAGTAATATGAAGTTTAGCCAATATCAAAGCTTACACCCTGATTCAAAGTTGGAATTAAATTCTGTGATAGGTCCTAGTTCTAACTTTGATTACCCTTTGATTTTTCTACAGAATTACTAAGGTGCTAAATAAATTACTAAATCCTCTAAGGCTTTATAGTGAAGTTCTTTGTCTTGTATTCATACCAGTGTACTCATTTTGTTCATCTGCTTTCTTATACTAAAATACCATAAATAATATTGTCAAAATAATTTTGAATGCAAAAGTTAACAAACTGGGATTATAAGTAATTTATAAAGGTAAATTTACTATGTAATAGCTCCCAAAATCATCTTTTTAAATGCTACATTTTAAAAGAGTATATGCAGACATTTTTAGACACATCTTAATTTAATGTGTAGTTTTTATACACTGATAGATTGCATTTGGGGAAATCTAATCAAAATTAAAATATTTTTCAACCATGAAAACCTTTCAAAAAGTTACAAGAGGAAAAAACACACATTTTATTATTGGAAAAGCATTAATCCCAGGATGTGATGCATTACAGGCAATTTTCAAAAGGAATGAAAAAAAAAAAAAAACAAACAGAAAGCGAGCTCACCCTTTTTACATGGGTAAGCAGGTATA
Source organism: Dasypus novemcinctus (assembly GCF_030445035.2). Classification (NCBI taxonomy): domain Eukaryota; kingdom Metazoa; phylum Chordata; class Mammalia; order Cingulata; family Dasypodidae; genus Dasypus; species Dasypus novemcinctus. The sequence continues at coordinate 38,601,411 of NC_080683.1, read as the reverse complement.
ACTCATTACATAAATGTTTTCAAGATATTTTTGAGGTAGGTTTCCTGAAATTTGTGTTAATTATTTTCCAAGAAACTGGGAGGCTAGGGTTATATCTTCCTTGATTATATCACAAAGAAATGAATTCCTTCCTTGAGCAGATTTTCTGTGGTGAAATTTTCAAATTATTCAACCTTTCACTTACATTTAAATTTACATTCATTTTTAAAATAAATTTTATTGAAGTATATCATTCATACATTAACATAAATATACAATAAATGTAGAGTAAAATTTGTAAAGTTACAAAGCAAACATGCATGTCATCATACAAGGTTCTCATATACCACCCTACCACCAACAGTTTGCATTGTTGTGAAACATTTGTTAAAAACCATGAAAGAGCTTAATCAAAATATTACTACTAACTATAGCCATATTTTATATTTGGTGTATTTTTCACCCAACCCACCCAAATCTTAATGTCCTATATTAGTATTATGTTTTTGTCATGCAATAGAAAACATTCTCATATTGTCCTGTTAACCACAGTCCACCATCCACCACAAGATTCCCTGTTTTATACAGCCCCATACTTTGTACAGTCCATTCAATGTGTACACTCAGTGACTCTCATTTTCTTCACAGAGTTGTGCTGTCATTCTCTCAGTCAACTCAGAACATTTTCATTACTCCAAAAAGAAAAATCCCACGCCCCTTTATATCCCCCTATTGTTGTCCCTAAGTTATTGAAAATTATGTTCTTGTCATTGCTGAAAAATATTACAATATTACTGTTAATTATCATCCATAAGTTACATTAGTTGTAATTTTCCCATGTATACCCATATCCTTAACACCTTGTAAAAGAAGAGTATTCTTCTATTTATACTATCAACCACAATCTTCATCCATCACCAAAATCACTGTTATACATTCCATATTCTATTCTCTAGTTTCCTTTCCATTGGCATTTACTTCCACAGACTACCCTTTTCAGCCACAATCACATTTACAAATCAGCAGTGTTAGTTATACTCAATATAAAGTGTTGATTTCTATTCATTTCCACACTTTTACTATTAAATTAACCTTAATAATAATGCTACATCGATTAAGCATCAGCTCTGATTCTCAACACACCTCTATTTCCTTTTAAGTTTATTCTAGAGTTTACCTCTGAGAGTGTATTCATTATATTTAGTTAATATTAATGAGACCATAACATATTTGCCCTTTTGTGTCAGGCTTATTTCACTCAACATAGTATCCTCTATGTTCATCCATGTTGTCATATGCATCCCAATTGCATTTATTCTTAAAGCTGAGTAGCATTCCATTATGCGTTTGTACCACATTTGCTTATCCATTCATCTGTTGATGGACACTTGGGCTGATTCCATATTTAAGCAATTGTGAATAATGCTGCTATGAACATCAGTAACTAACAAATATCAGTTTGTGTCCTTGCTTTCAGTTCTTCTGAGTATGTTCCTATTAACAGGATTGCTGGATACAGAAATTCTTTATTCATCTTTTTGAGGTACTGCCAAACTGTCTTCCACAGAGGCTGTACCATAAACATTCCCACCAACAGTGAAGGAGTGTTCCTGTTTCTCCACATCTTTTCCAGCACTTGTAGTTTTCTGTTTTCTTCAATAATGGCCATTTAATAAGATGTGAAGAGGTATCTCATTGTTAATTTTTTTAAAAATTATTATATTTTTGAAATTTTTATTCCTCCCCCCTCCAGATGGCTCCCTCATCTGTCTGCTTGTCTTCCTCAGGAGGCACTAGGAAGTGAACCTGGTACCTCCCATGTGGGAGGAAGGCACCCAATTGCATGAACCACATCTGTTCCCCTCCTTGTCGTTTTGATCTACATATCCCTAATAGCTAGTGATGTTGAGCATTCTTTCATGTGCTTTTTGTTCATTTGTATTTTCTCTTTATAGAAATGTCTGTTCACATCTTTTGCCCATTTTTAAAATTGGGTTGCTTGTCTTTTTATCATTGGATTATATGATCTCTTTATATAACATGGATATTAAGCCTTTATTTGATGTGTTTTCCAATTATTTTCTCCCATTGAATATGCTCCCTTTTTACTTTCTTGACAAAATCTTTTGAAGAACAAAGTTGTTTAATTTTAGGAGGTCCCATTTATCTATTTTTTTCTTTTGTTGCTTGTGTTTTGGGTTTGAGAAATTACCACCTACCACAAGATGTTTTCCTACATGTTCTTCTAGGAGTTTTATGGTTGTCACTTTTATATTTAGGTCCTTGATCCATTTTGAGTTAATGTTTATGTAAGGTATGAGATAGGGGTTCTTATTCTTTCTTTTGGAATGGCTATCCAGTTCTCCCTGCACCATTTGTTTAATAGACTGTTCTGACCCAGCTGGATGATCTTGATAGCCTTGTCAAAAATCACTGGACCATAGAGTTCTCAATTCAGTTCCATTGGTCAATCTGCCTGTCTTTATGCCAGTAGCATGCTGTTCTTACCACTGTAGCTAAGTAATATGATTTAAAGCCAGGAAGTGAGAGCCCACCAACTACTTTCTTCTTTTTAAAGACACTCTTGGCTATTCAGGACCCCTTGCCCTTCCAAGTAATTTTGATGATTGGCTTTTTCATTTCTGCAAAAAAAGCCATTGGGATTTTTATTGGGATTCCACTGAATCTCTAAATCAGGTTGGATAAAATTAACATCATAATGATATTTAGTCTTCTAATCCATGAACACAGAATGTCCTTCCATTTACTTAAGTCTTCTTTGTTATTTTTAACCAATGTTTTATAGTTTTCTGAATACAGGTCCTTTATGTCCTTGATTAAGAATATTCCTAAATATTTTATTATTTTAGTCACTATTATAAATGGAATTTTTTTTCTTATTTCTTACTCAGATTGCTCATCTGTAGTGTACAAAAATACTACTGATGTTTATATATTGATCTTTCATCTTGCCACTTTGCTGAAGCGTATTTGTATATTATGTCTAGTAACTTTGTAGTGGACTTTTCAGGATTTTCTAGATATAGAGTCATATCATCAGGAAATAGTAAACATTTTACTTTTTCATTTCTTGTGGGTGCCTTTTATTTATTTTTCCTACTTAATTGTTCTGTTAGAACTTTTGCACAATATTGAATAACAGTGGTTGACAGTGGATATCCTTGTCTTATTCCTGATCTCAGCAGGAAAGTTTTCAGTATTTTGCCATTTAGTAAATATATTTTTAAAATACAAAGAAAAAGAGAAAATAAAAATACTTGTTTTCTAAACTAAATGAAAAAATTGATGGGAGAAAGGGGAAGGTCTCTTTCTTTATGTTTAAAAGGGATAATTAAGTCCTTTTTTTTTTCAGTTTAACTTTTTATTTGACCTCATAATAGAGATAGATAGATAGATAGATAGATAGATAGATAATAGATTATAGATTATTTTCATTTCATCTTAAAAATCGTGTTTCATCACTTCCATGTTTTAGGCAAAATGTAGATTTTAAATATATACTGGCTTAGCTTTTTTGCAAAATACGACTTTTTAGGTTCCAAACAAGACTATTATTTTGAAACTGAGCAGAATTTTGATTTTTAATATTTTCAATTTTTCAACCTTATATCAAAAGCAATAATGAAAGTTTGCTTTCATATTTTTCTTTAGACCATTTTAGAAGAAATGGCACATATAATGTCTTATAAGTTTCTCCTGTCTAGGGAGAAAGAGAGAAGTCAATATCTTCATTTCTACCTTTCTATTGTAAGGAGATGTTTTTCTACTTTGTTGTTGGAATGTTTAGCCAAGACATATTAAAGAGATTCTCATACCAGCATATCCTAGCCTCACAAAGCAGCTAGAGTTTTGAAGAGAATTTGTGTAGAAAACTGGAAAGTAGGCTTACATACTGTAGCCTGCTCACAAATTTCCCTTATCTGCATATTTCTTCAAAAAAATGCAGAATTTTTCATGTTACTCAGAAGATACATTCCCATGTAGCTATGGCTGGAAAGCCAATATTACTTCTAAGAGGTGACAGCTTAAACCAAGCATTCAAGGAAGGGCAAGGCTGAGACCCAGAGAACCCCTTCCCCGATACATTTATCATTTCTAGACTCTTCTTCCAGGCCTCTCTTTCCTGTTTTCTCTTTTCAATCTGTAACACTTCTTTTAGTATTTCCTGCAAAGCTGGTCTTTTTTGTTATAAACTCTCTCAGTTTCTGTTTATCTGTGAATATTCTAATCTCATACTCATTTTTAAAAGATAGTCTTCCTGGGTATAAAATTCTTGGCTGGAAGTTTTTCTCCTGCAGTTTCTTAAACATATCATACCACTACTTTCTTGCCTCAGTGGTTTCTGATGAGAAATTGGCACTTAATCTTATTGGATATCCCTTATAAGTTATACATTGCTTTTCTCTTGCTGCTCTCAGAATTCTCTCTTTTTCTCTGGCATTTGACATTCTGATTAGTATGTGTCTCAGAGTTGGTCTGTTGGGATTTATTTGGATGGGAGTATGTTGTGCTTCTAGGACAGTGATGTCTATGTCCTTCAATAGGGCTGGGAAATTTTCCACCATTATTTCTTCAAATATTCCTTCTCCCCTTTTCCCTTCTCTTCTCCTTCTGGGACACTCATGACACATATGTTTGTACAACTTGTCTCTTGCTGTCATTCAATTCCCTGAGATCCTGTTCAATTTTTTCCATTCTTTTCTTCATCTATTCTTTTGTTTGTTCACTTTTGGAGGCCATGTCATTGAGCTCACCAATCCTCTCTTCTTCCTCAAATCTGCTGTTATATGCCTCCAATATATTTTTAAATTCATTTATTGCATCTTTCATTCCCATAAGGTCTGCTATTTTTCTATGTATGCTTTCAAATTCTTTTTTGTGCTCATCCAATGTCTTCTTAATATCCTTACTCTCTTTAGCCATCTCATTTAATGTATTAAGGAGATTTGTTTGACCATCTAAGACTAGTTGTCTCAACTCCTTTATGTAATCTGCACACTTATCTTGTTCCTTTAATTGAGCCAAATCTTCCTGTTTCTTGGTATGGATTGTAATTTTTTGTTGGTGTTTCTGCATCTGGCTTGCTAGATGTATTTATTCTGGGTGCAGTTTCTCCCTTTGTTTAGGGATTTCTTATCTTTTTTCCCTTGCTGTTGGTGTAGGAAGAGCCAAGGATGTAGTTGCTGCTGCAAGCTATGGAGGCTGAAGCTGCCCACATTGCCCCAGGAAGTGATGAAGTTTCTCCCACCTTTCTCCTCTGTCAAGGGTAGGGGCAGAGCTGCATCCATGTATAATAATCCAAGTTGGGCACAACAAGACTGTCTGTATTCACCCAGGGGCACTGATGAAGCTTCAAACCCCTTCTTACCCTATCTTAGGCAGGGATGGAGCTATAGTTTTGGTCAGCAATCTATGCTGTGTGGGTCCAAAATGACCACAGTTGCTCAGGTAAACTAATGTAGCACCAGACCCTTTCCCTGCCAGGGTAGGGAATGGACCCTCTGCAGTGCCCAGCAATCTAAACTCTGTGGGCCAAATATGCCTGAAGTTGCCCTGAGAAGCTGAGGGAGTACTATCCTTTCTGCCCTTTAGTGGGTAAGAACAGAACCACAAATGCTCAACAGTTCAGTCCTGTAGGCTGAAAGTACCCACCGTTACCTGGAGAGGCTGATAAATTACCCTCTATCCTATTGGGTGGTAGAGGTGGTTCTATGTGTGCTCAACAGTTCAGTACCTATAGGCCAAGAGTACCTGTCATTGCCTGGAGAGCCTAAGGAAACACAAGCCCACTTCTATTCTCTTAAGGCATGGGGCTGGATTCACAGGCACCCGACAGTTCAGTCCCTGTTGGCTGAAAGTACCCACCATCGTCCAGAGAGGCTGTGGAGACACTAGACCCCTCCTTCCTATTGGGTGTGGAGGTGGATTCATAGGCATTCAATAGTTCAGTCCATGGAGGCTGAAGGTCTGCCATTTCCCAAAAAGGCTGTGGAAAGACCAGCCCTCTTCTTTCCTATTGGGGAATGAGGGTAGGTCCACAAATACCCACCAGACCAGGCTGTGTGGGCCAAAAACACCTGCAGTTACCCAGAGAGGCTGGGCAAACACAGTCCATCTCTTGTCCTGTTGGGGATGGAAGTGAAGCCACAGGTGCCCAACATTCAGACTTGTACAGCCCAAAACTGTCTGAAATTGCCTTGAGAGCTTGAAGCAACACCAGCCCCCTCCTATCCTGTGGGGGAACAGAGTGGGAGATGGCCTCATAGGCACTCAACAAACCTGTTTGTATGGGCTGAAAGCTCCTGCCATTGCCCAGAGGCTGAGGATACCTAGCTCCTCTCCTATTCTCTTGGGGTGCAGGAATGCAGCCCCAGGTGTCTGACTATTCAGCCTGTGCCAGTGGAGAGCACTTGCATTTGCCTGGAGAGTCTGGTGCAAGTCCTGCCAGCTACTTCTCTCCTGGAGGTGGGGCTGAAGCCTAGGCTAGGGCTGCAGTCTGATCTTGGTGGAAAAAAGCCAGTCCCTAACTTCACTGGATTTCAGTCAGTCAGGCTTCCACACATGTAGGGGGATGGAGTCAAAATGGAGGCTACAGAACTCTTTCCTGCTTGGACGCACTCAGATCCTGGCTGTTTCTCAGATTATACTTTAGTCAGCTGAGTCCACTAATCAGTAGCTGAGGTCAGTGGGTAACTGTCTCTTCCTCTACTGTTTATGGGAAATGGAGCCTCCAACTCCAGCCATAGAATAGCTCCTGAGGAGACTTATACCCCTAAGTAGGATGGGCAGCAGACTCTGCAGCATGACTTGCAGCTTCCCAGAGAGGTGGTGCAGGTCCTCCCAGCTTTCTCTCTCCTGGAGGTGGAACTAGGGTTTAGGCTAGACCTGCTCTCCAATGTGGGTGGAAAGAAGCTGGTCTTTACAAGCACTATGATTTTCAGTCAATGCTGCTTCCCCTTATGTCTGTGGCAGAGTCAAATGCTGGCCACTGGCTTCCCTCTGACCTAGGCAGGCTCAAAGTTTAGTTGTTCCTAGGATTCTACTTCAGCCCACCTAATCCACTAATTAGTAGCTGAAGTCCATGCCACACCATGTTTTCTTTCCGTTTTTATTTGGGGAAGGGAACTTTCAACTCCAACCATGGAATAGCATACCACAGGCACTGACCTCAGCAACATGGAGTGCTCTACTCATGATTCATCTGTGCAGATGGGTAGTCTCCTCCTTTCACACTCTCAAGGATGTTACAGGATACTCCTCTGGTCTCCTGGGTCCTCCAACCAGGTGCTTTAGGTAGCTCTGGGTGACCAGCCCTCTTCACGAGCTGACTCCAGGAGCTCCTTACTCTGCCGCCATCTTGGCTCCACCCAAATCAATGGCTTTCAGTAAAATTACAGAGTTGTGCCTTAATGACCACAATCAATTTTAGAACATTTTCATTACTCCAAAAAGAAAAACCCCAAACCTCTTAGCATTTACCTCTCAATCCCTCTGTCCTTCCCCAGCCCTACATAACTGCTAAATTAATTCTGTCTCTATCAATTTATTTATATTTATATTTTATATGAATGGAATCATACAATGTGTAGTATTTTTTGTCTAGTTTATTTCACTTAGGAAAATGTTTTCTTCGAATTATTGTAATTTGTATTAGGTAATTGTAGGTTTACAGAAAAGCCATGTAAAAAAAACAACATTCCCACATAACCCCCATTGTTGCTTCTTTGCATTAATGAGGTAATTTGTTATAATTGATGAAAGAATATTAAAAGATTACTGTTAATTATAGCTCATAGTTTACATTAGGTGTATATTGATCTTCTTTGGTACCTAAAGGTAAATGTAGTCAGATGTCCAAGTATTGAAATCTAAACCCTCAAAACCAATTTTTTTATACTTTTAAATTTATTTAATGCTCCTCTCTGCATTTGTGTGTGGGAGTAGATAGTAGAGATATAGATAAATAGATATATTAATAACGTGTGTATTTGTGCATACAAAGAACTCTCTCTATATATATAGCTATATTTATGGCTATATTTATATACCTTTGTTTGATATGACAAGATAGAGAATTACCTGCTTGACTATAAAAATATGTGCTTCCCTTAGCTTGCCTAGACACATATATAAGGCATATAAATGTGTTCAAATATTCATGGGGCATTGTCATGGTGGGTGGTAATTCACACAATAAACAAAGGAATATCAAATTCCCATCCTGGGGAGCTCTACCACATTCTCTAATGGATCTGCAAGAATTCCCCAAATACAGAGGCAATGATTAGTGAAGGAGGATGGTCCATTGATGGATCCTTGATATTGATGACTGTGTGTATGAACCTTTACTCCTGAAACTGAAAATTAACCTAGTATTATAGGGTGCCTAAGACTTGCCTCCCAGGAGCCTGTTTTTGCTTAAATGTGGCCTCTCAACCTATGAATACATTATTTCCCCCCTAGCATGGGACATGACTCCTGGGGATGAGACTCCCTGGCACTGAGGGATTGCTACCAAGAGCCAACTAGCAATGTAACTGAAAAAAGACCTTAACGAAAAGGGGGAAAATGTAAAGACAAATGAGCTTATATGGCTAAGAGACTTTAAAGTCGGGAGGTCATTCTAAAGTTTATGCTCATGCAGGTCTCAGCAGGATCTCAGTGACTGATAAAGTATATACTGCATTCAAGTCCATCAGCCCTATGTGATCACAGCCCCCTCTCAATGATAGGTGGAGTGGACATCACCATCCCAGAATCCTCAGGGATTGGGAAATGAATTATGGACTAAAGTAGATTTACTGGTATTCTACTATAGACTTATTGTGATTCTAGCTACGGAAGAAATTATATATCATTGATGTGGAGATAGTGGCTAATGGAGGTTCTGAGGGAAAGGAGAGGGAAAAACAGGTGTAATACAAGATTATTTTTGGGACTTGGGAATTGTCCTGAATGACACTGCGAAGACAGATACAGGCCATTACAAATCTTACCATAACCTACAGAATTGCATGGGCGAGAGTGTAAACTACAATGTAAAACTTAAACCCACACTTATTTGCAATGCTCCAAAATGTGCCCATCAATTGCAATCAATGTACCACACTAAGGAAGTATGCTGTTAATGTGTGAAAATGTGGGAGGTGTGGGAAGTGGGGTATATGGGAATCCCTCATATTTTTATGTGACATTAGATAATCTAAGTATCTTTTAAAAAACAAAATAAAATTTTTTAAGAAGCAAATGCCAAATAAATAAATAAATAAATATATGTGCTTCTCTTTAGGAGACAATCAGATGACAACTCTGAGAACTAAGAAAAGTGTTTCTAACATTTCATTTCAAATTTCTTTCCAAGACAATGATTCATAATTCAGTTCCTTTTTGATAAAGTATCTAAGTGATTAACAGTACACACCAAAAATGACCTACAAAGCATGTCATTTGTATTTATGTATGTGCATGTGTGTGTGTGTGTACAATTTTTATATCTGTTATTGGTGATTTAAATAAATAAATGAAACCTAATAAATTTATAATATCACCTTCTTGGACCATTTTGCCCACATTCACTCTTATAAGAGAAAATAAAATAGCATTCATATATTATTTATCTATTTAGTTACAAATTTTAAACATATTTGTTTTAGAAAGTTCAAAACAGAGATACGTAAGCCCTATTTTATATGACAATAAAACATCAAATTAGGAATAACTACTATTAATACATTGTTATACCTTAATCTTGCAAACGACATATGATACAAAGCATTTCGTTTTCTGATATTTTCACTTCATACATTTGCAATAAGGTTGCATGAAATTACATGATGTTAATATTGAGTATTATTCTTTTAAAAACTTCTTTGCCATTTTGATTACCTTACCATCCTTGTATATGTGCTGAAATTTATATGTATTCTCCAACAATTCTTAAAATAGTCCTGTGATGGCTGTAGGTATTTCTATAATTTATCACACTGAATATTTTAAGTATGTTTCCCAAAATTGTTGTGACTTTTCTTCAAGCATGTATTATGGCCTTAATTTTTTCCTCTTTGTTTATACTCACTGTTTGGTAGGTTCAGAGGATTGTCTGTTCTTAGATCAACATGTCTAATTTTCTATTGATAGAAATTTCCCATTATGAAATCAAATAAGTGCTAAATAAATATTAGTGAGTGTACAATATTAAATTGTATTCTTTTTAACCCTTATGGAGTTATTTTGTTGGTGGTGGTGTCATAAAATTTAAATCCTTTTCAGTTCTATTGAAGCTATATTGATATAAACTAATTTTTCGTCACTAAAATATGATTGCCATCCATTTTTATTGTATTTTTCTTAAAATTTGTTTATAATTAACACAATGGTAACCATAAAACATGAATTCTGTTCAATTTCAAATGTGCTTTTCTACTCAGAAGTGATTGGATCATTGTCAAATAAGGCATAGGCTTTCACTTTCTCTCTTTATATATATATATATATATATATATATATATATATATATATATTTGAACCTGAAGAATATATTTCAGAAGCTAAATTTTGTTTCAGTTAAATATGATTTTTGATTCAGAACCTGTAGTCCATAGATTTTTCCCTAAAGTCTAACCATAGAGCAAATGTTAGTGATAATGTTGTAGTCTTATAAATTTTGTCTATTTTTCTGAATTTTTATAATTTTTTTAGTAATTGAAACAGGTTCATAAATGAGAGTGAGAAGATTTGAAATATGGCATCTTCAGCCTCTGCTTTGACATCTCACTACTATAAACCCACAGAGATGTCTAAAGGGAAATGGAAATAAAATGAAATCTATACCAGCGCTGAAGAGCCAAATGGTGGCATCACCAATAGCTAGAAAATTTAAGTGCATACTGGGGTATATATATAAAATGTGTTCAAATCAAGGGAAATATCCTTATTTCAACAAATAAAAATAAAAAGGAATTCCAATCTGGGGAAAGTTTGCATTTTCCAAAAAAAAAAAAAGATAATAGAAATCCTGTACACTTACAGCAACAAGGATTTCAAGCAAGCATGGAAATTGAGGAATTTACTGCAGAGCAAATAAGGTAATTTTGAGTATCTTAGAGGTACTTTGTGCAGTGTAGTCATATTCAGCCTCCACTTGCTACCAAAAAGGTATTTATTAAATAAAAAAGATACTAATTAATCCTCAAAGGGTTCCTAAGATGAGTTGTTAGAACACATAAAAAATTGATGCAATGTCCCTTCTAACTTTTTGAAACTCAAAAGAACAAGGGAAAATATAATTTATAACCTTGCAAAAAACACATTGACCTCTTTACTGTCTCTCCTATAACCCATCGATATTTAAGACTATTATCATATTATATATATATATTTTTTCTGTTAGCATTGCACAATAGACAAATGTGGCAAAGGGCAAATACCAAATCCATATGTGATGCTGAGGACAAAAACAAACCTGTAATCCCAATCAAGAATTGGAAAGAAAAAAAAAAATCAACTGACAAAGGAACAATTTATTCTTTGTTTCTAAAAGGTCTCAGTCTAAATTCCAAATTCAAATACCCCTCCATTCTTAAGGAAAATAATCTGGGTTCGTTATTTGTCCTTTACTATGGTTTATCATGGCCTAATATATATTATGAAGTAAAGGGGGAAAAAAACATTTCAGTAATTATAAAGAAATAAAGACTTTTTTAAAAATGACATAACTGAGGAAATAGGAAAATCAGCTCTGTGGAAGATGAAGATCAGTTTGAAAAACCAGAGGAAATCACCCTATGAATCAGACATACTTAATTAAACAGGAAAAAATACCACAAAACCTTTTTTTCTATTCTCTAGCAAATCAAGGATTATTGCATCTATTATCACAGCTTAGATCCCTTGTTCTGATATCAAAATTAGTAGCTTTAAGGTTGAGAAAAACAAGGTTGTTATATTATAATAAAAAATTGTGATGCAATAGAAAGTTGAGAGAATTAAATTAGTCGTTGGATTTTGGGGTTAAGAAAGTCTCTCAAACCCCATGAAGGAAAAGGTAAATGAGAAAATATGTGAAAGATAACAGTATTAAAGTAATACACCTGAAGAAGTCATAGAGGTAAATTTAACAATAGTTCCATATGATTTTCAGAAAGAGGGAAGAAGTGGAAACATTTCTTGACTTGAAGAAATTTCTTAATGTCTTTAGAATAGTAATACCCATAATGTAAAGTACAAAACAACTAAAAAGATGAATACTTTTGCTCTATTTAAATGTCAAAATATCAATCAGATGGCAAAAATATCAATTTGGATGGGAAAAACCAGAATGTATTTCATAACTCAAGTATCTTTCATAAGAATGAACAAATGGAACCAAATGAGGAAAAGCTACAAATATTTTACCTTGAATTTTATACACGGAGATATGTTACACTGTTGAAATTTCATACATGTTTCATGCTTTGACTTTCATACATGTTGGGAAATGAAAGCCGTAATGTATTACACATTTTCCTTTCCAGAGTTTTGATACAATTGATAGACAAAAGTGTATATGTATGGAGACCAAATCCCAGTTTGATCTTTTAATAAAATTTTGATTGGAGAATGTGGCTTTGCTATATCTCAATAATGGTTTTATAATATTAATTCCTAAGAAAAATAAAGAAAAAACTAAAAACCCACATAATTTTTGGAAGTAAGAATATGGAAATTCAGATCAGAATTCACTCTTTTTGCGGGTTGCCTGGCTTCAAAAGAGAAAGACGAGCTACAGATCCAACATGCCACAATTTGTTAATCAGTTGGTTACTTCTCCCTCACAGAGAAACACAGAGCATGGGTAGAAAGAAATTGGGAGTCTCATCATAATGACATTTCTAAAATGACAAAATCCAGAAAACTAAATCTTTACTTACATTTTGGGGAAAAAAATGGAGGTAAACTCTAGCTAATTAGGAATGATAAGTGTGGGTTTCTGTACACACATACACAAAATGCCTAAAACATGAGAAACATTGGTAAAAATCAAATTCCCATGGACAATAAATCAGCAAAGCCTAGAGAAAATTTAAGGCAAATATCAAATGTGCCCTTTGAAAATTAGATCTACAGTATAAGTGATAGTAATAATGATCTGATTCTAATATGGTTTCTAGCACCAAATAATTTAGTCACATTGTGGGAAATGAGTGAAGATAAGAGAAAATAAAAGTGGGTTAGAAATAATTTTGCAACCAAACAGATAAAGCAGCACATATAAGTTATACAGATAAAATATCATCAACAAACTGGTGGCAATTGCAAGTACTTAAATTTAACATAATGTCAAACATGTTTAAAAGTACATTTACATTTTAAGCTTCCAAAATGTATTAAAATGACATATATAAAAACAGGGCTAAAACTACTTTTTGTATGTATATGCATTTGTGTGTACAATTGCAGTTGTGGTTTGTCTTTCAGTATATGTAGTTCTCTATTGTTTAAGTAGTTCTCAGGAAAACAGTCATTAATTTTTTTTTCATCAGGAAAAAAATTCACCATTTTCTTCAAATTACATATGTAAGACTGAAAGGAAGTCTAAATAGTTACTTCACAAGGAATTTTATAAAACTAGGAGGATCACATACATGAAAGTATTAAGGGAAAGCTTTTCCTGTTTGTTTGTTTTCTTTTCTCTCCTTCTTGCTGATTTTTAGATGCTTGCTTTTGTTATACAGTACCTACTGTGCAAGGTCCTTTTTAAAATACTCTGGGGTTGACTCAGCCCATGGAAAATCCGATATGCTCTAACCCTGCCCTAGGATAAGATATAACCCTCTTTGCTTTCTATTGTCTAGCCAGTCATTGACTTGTGCCTCAGGAAGGCTTCTTACAGATTTAAAAGCCACGTCCTACTACCCCACAACTGGACATATGTCAAGCTGTTTATGTAATTCCCTTGAATCCCCACTCACTTTTCTTAAGATCAAAAAAATGCACTGGCTCTTTCCCCAATGCCCAACATATCAACTTAACAGTTCCGTCGAAAACTTACTTTGTCACGTCTTATACATACAAGGTGAGTGAGAGTTAATGTTAGCCAAAGCGAATTTATAGTCTTTTAGATTTCCTTATATTGGTGGATTAACATTTAGCTTTGGGATATGGAGGTGCCTGACACCAATTACAATGTACCCAGTCTTTGGAAACTCAGCCAAACCTGAGAAAGAAATATTATCATTTTAATATCCTGTTACTCAAGTACATCTGTTGAATAAATACTGTAAGTAGAAATTTATATATTCGAAATATATTGTAAATTGGACTCTATAAAATATGTAATTTTTCATAAAACTGCAAGAAATATTAAGCTCTTTTCCCAAGATCTCACCAGCTGGTTAACATTTTATAAACACTTTGCCAATCAGAGATAAATAGCCTCATTATAGTTTTAATATGTTTATAACAGCTCTTTTGAGGTATAATTGGCATTTAACAAATTGTATTTAATTTGAAGTCTTGATATATGTTTATATGTGTGTATATGTGTATATATGTATATATATGTGTGTAAGTATAAATATATATGTTCAGAGAAACCATCAACACAATAAAGATCATGAATATAATCAACATCTTCAAAGGTTTCCTCATGCCTCATTGTAATCATTCCCTCCTGCCTCTCTTTTACTTCATTCCCATTGGGTCTACAGGAAAACACTGTATACTTCCTATCTCATATAATACATGAGTTTGCATTTCTAGAATTTTATATATGTGAAAACATACACTGTGAACTCTTTTTGTCATCTTTCACTCAACATATTTACACTGTTTCATTCATGTTTTTGTGTGCACCAATTGTGTCCCATTATGATAAATATTATACAGTCTGCTCACCCATTCATCAGTTAATGGACATTTGTGTTGTTTCTAGTTCCTGACTATTAAGAATAAAACTGCAATGAACATTTGTATACAACAGTATGGAAAGTTATTTTTCTTTCTTTTTGGGTACATATCTCAGAGTGGAATGGATTGAGCAGATGGTAACTATGGTTAATTTCCTAGAGAACTGCCAAACTGGTTTCCAAAGCACTTGTAAAATTATATATTCTCACTAGCAACATACAAGTGTTACAGTCGCTCCACATTCTTGTCAACACTTGATATGGTCAGTCATTCTAGCAGGTATAGAGCAGTGTTTCATTGTGCTTTTAACTGGCACTTCCCTTTTGACTAATGATGGGCCATCTTTCTGTGCTTATTTGCCATCTCTATATATCTTACTTTCTGAATATCTGTTCAAATCTTATGTCGGTTTTTTTTTTTTGTTAAAATTGTTTACTAGAGAAGTTGTGGGTTTACAAAATAATCATGCACAAAATGTAGGAATCCCATATATCACCCCAAAACCAACATCTTGCATTGGTGTGGAACATATGTTATAATTGAAATAGCACATTTTTGTAACTGTACTATTTTTCAAAAGTAGTTATCTCTATTAACCTCTGTGATAAAAGATTATTAAAATAGTAGTTTTAACTGTCATCCATAGTTTATATTAGGTATATTTTCTTTCCATACACTACCCTCTTACTAACACCTTGTATCACTAGAATTTGTTATAATTCAGGAAAGAACATTCTTGTACTATTAACTATACAGTTCATCATCTATAATAAAGTCCACTGTGTTATACAGTCCTATGTTTTATCTTCCAATTTTTATTCTAGTAATATACATGATCTAAAGTTCCCTTTTTATCTACATTCACCTATAAAATTAGGTGCTTTTAATTACACTCACAATAATGTGCTTCTATTGCCACCATTCATTTTCCAAAGCTTTACAATCAAGTTAAATAAAAATTCTGTTCAAATTAGGCATCACTTCCCCATTCTTAGCCCCAATCTATTTTCTGGTAATCTAAATTCTAGATTTTAACTAGAGGAGTTTGCTTATTATAATTAGTTCATATCAATGAGATCATTCAATATTTGTCTTTTTTTGTCTGGATTATTTTACTCAGCATAATGTTCTCAGTGTTCATTCATATTGTTGCTTGCATCAGGACTTCATTCCTTTTCATAACCAAGTAATACTCCATTTATGTATATACCACATTTGTTTATCCATTCATCAGTTGATGGACACTTGGGTTTCTTCCATCTTTTGGTAATTGGAAGATAATACTGCTATGAATATCGGTATGCAAATATCTGTTTGAGTCCCTGCTTTCAATTCTGGATACATACCTAGCAGTGGAATTGCCAGGTCATATGGTAATTCTATATTTAGCTTCCTGAGGAACTGACAAACTGCCTTCCACAGTGGCTACATTATTTTACATTCCCACCAGCAATGAATGAGTGTTCCTATTTCTTCACATCCTCTCCAACACTTGTAGTTTTCTGCTTTGTGTTTTTAATAGCAGCCATTTAGTAGACGTGAAATAAAAATGTTTCATTGTGGTTGTTATTGCATAATAGCTAGTGATGTTGAACATCTTTTCATGTAGTTTTCAGCCATTTGTCCATTTGTATATCCTCTTTGGAGAATGTCTATTCAAGTGTTTTCCCCTCCCCTTTTTTAAATTTAGGAATTATTTCTTTGAACATTGTTTTGTAGTTTTCTGTATACAAATATTGCATTTATTTTGTTAAATCTATTCCTAATTACTATAGTATGTTCTTTTTAAGCTTTATTTTTAAAGAAGTTTTAGATTTACATTTACAGAAAATTACATCAAAATTATAGGGAATTCCCATATAACCTCCCTATCATCCCCACACCCAGACACATAGTTACCCCTATCATTGACATCTTAGATTAGTGTGGTATATTTGTTACAGTTGATGAGCCAATATTGTAGCATTGCTACGGCCCAAAGTCTATAGTTTACTTTATTATTTATACTTTGTGCTGTACAGTTCCATAGACCTTGATAAATGAGTAATGTCTTGTGCCCATTATCGCAGAACTATTCAAAAGAATCTTACTACCCTAATAGGCCCTATTCCACCCATTCATTTCTACTCCTCTCCCTTCCTAACCCCTGACAACCACTCCCTGATTTGGGGGGATGGGACCTGTCTACCATCTTGTTTGGTTGATTATCCAGGGCTAGCCCAGAAAAGTGGAGAGTAGGGGTTGTCTGCTACTTTGCTGGGATTCAGGGCTCAATCAGCATTTGAACAGACCAAAGTTTTAAGTCTCTGTGAAATAAACTTAACAAGTATATTGATAATTACAGGTTCAAATAAAAGGAGTAGAGGAATCATGATCAGGAGAATTATAAATAAGAATAATTATGTTATAATGGGGACATAGATTGGGCCGATTTTGCCCATTTTTTAATTGAGATGTTTGTCTTTTTATTGTTGACTTGTAAGATTTATTTATATATTCAGGATATTGAACCCTTATCAGATATGGGGTTTCCAAATATTTTCTCCCATTGAGTAGGTTTTCTTTTCAATTCACCACAAAGTCTTTTGATATACAAATCTTATGTCCATTTTTAACTGGATTATTTGTTTCCTTGTTATTTAATTGTAAGAATCTTTTTACATTCTAGATACAATTACTTTGTCATATATGTGATAACATCTACTTTTTCTTATTCTATAGATTGTACTTTTAATATGTTTAAGCCTATGATACATTTTGATTAATATAAATGATGAAAGGTCTGGATCAGTGTTCACTTTCCTGCCTATGAGTTTCCAACATTCATATGTGAAAGACTATATGGGTTGTTTTTTATTTCAATTTCTTTTTTGTTTTACAGTAGTAGTGAGTTTATAGAAAATTCATACAGAAAATAGAGTTACTGTTTGCACTCCACCCCCTTTGCACAGTTTTCCTTACTATCATGGTTTGCATTATTGTAGTCCTTTGTTAAATTGATGATACAGTGTTATTGTAGTTGTACTATTAGCTATAGTTCATAGTTTACATTAGGGTAAACTGTATTATATAGTCTTATGTTGTTGTTTTTTTAAATTATTCTAGTAACATATAAATAAATTAAAATTCCCCAACCAGATACAAATACATAATTTAATTTTTGATAGTATCTAGGTTCTTGGCTATATTGCATAAAGGAATTTAAGTATATGCCATAGGGTGGGCAAGCAAGTAGAGAGTTTATTGAGAAATGACAAAAAGTGAGAGTACACACTCAAGATTTGAGTGTGGGCATGTTCTAAGGTGAGACATGTACTATGGCTAGGGTCCGGCCCTTTTTAAGACTGTCCTTTCCCATATTAAGGAGGTATTTGCTGTCCTGATTGGTTACTTTTCTGCCTTTTTATTGATTATAGACCACTTAGGTTGTACCTGTTAGCTGTTAGGGAGCCAATGGGGAAGACTTTCTGTTTGGAGTTATCTGCGGCTTCTTTTGAGCCTGGCAGTTTCAAACAGGGCCTTGTGACCAGGTTCTTAGCTTGCTTTTCAACTGTAAAGGTCAAAGCTTGGCTTTGATTTTGAATAGCTGTCTCCCCTTAGGGGGTTTCCAGGCAGGATCTTGTAGCCCTGTTCTTTGCAGGGTCTCACTTGTATGGTTATGGCTTTGTTCTGACCAGCTGCCTGCCCTGGTTTCCTAAACTAACCTGCCTCACAATGGTTTAGATTCACATTCTCATTGCTGTGCTACCATCATCACCATCCATTACCAAAACTTTTTCATCTCCCCAGTCAGAAACTCTGTAGCAATTAAGCATTAACTCTCCATTGCCTAATCCCTTCCCAGCCCCTGGTAATCTGTTTTCCAGTTTCTGAGTCTATGAATTTGCTTATGCTAATAATTTCATATCAATGACATCATAAAATATTAATCCTCTGTGTCTGGCTTATTTCATTCCACATGTTGTCATTAAGGCTCATCCGTGTTGCTGTATGTATCAGAACTTCATTCCTTTTCATGGTTGAATAATATTCCAATGAATGCATTTATCACATTTTGTTTATCTATCATCTGTTGATGGACACTTGCGTTGCTTCCATCTTTTGGCAATTGTGAATAATGCCTCTATCAACATTGGTGTGCAAACATCTGTTTGAATCCCTCTTTCAATTCTTCTGCATATATACCTAGAAGTAGGATTGTTGGGTCATATATTGATTCTATACTTAACTTTCTGAGGAACCACCACACTGTTTTTGATAATGATTGTACCATTTTGCATTCTCATAAACAGTGAACAAATGTTTCTATTTCTCCATAACCTCTCCAACCCTTATCTTAGTGGTTTTTTTTTCTTAAAGTAGCCCATCTGGTGGGTGTGAAATTGTACCTTATTGTGGTTTTGATTTTCTTTTTCATTGAAATGTTTTTATATTTTTGTCAAATATCAATCAATCATGCATGTAGAGGTCCATATCTGGGCTATCTTTTCTATTTCTTAATATATTTTCTAGTTTTTGCCAATGCCACACACTGTCTTGATTACTATTGTTTTATAAGTTATTGAAGATTGTTGTATATCCTTGAAACTTGTGTGTGTTTTTTTTTCGCTGTTGTTTTGGGAGGTTCTTCACATTCCTATTCCTAGAATCAACGTGTAAACTTGTCTGAAAAGTCTGCCGCCTTTTGATTAGGATTCCTTTGAATGTATTGAACCACAGCAATTTAAATCCAGCCCCACTTTGGTTTTTGCTAACACCAGAATCTTGATTGAAGTAGTCCTATCCTCCATAACCTAATGTTAAGATAGTTATATTGCTTAGTTAATAAACAAAAGTGTCCAGTTTGTTTTTACGTGAAAATGAAGCCTGAAACTGTAACTGAAAATTATGAATTAACGCTTAATTATGATTACAAAATCATTATATAGATGTCTTTATATTATAAAATAGCAAAAGTTTAATATCTGAAATTGCTGAACTGGATGGATTTAGGCTAGACCTGCTATTGTGTAAGTCATTCTAAACAGGTCTCACCATGTTTATAGATGTAATCTCAACCTTGTGTATATGTACTATCATGACAGTTATTTTAAACTGAATTTACCTTTGTTTATGGTTATTTTAAGATGGGTCACCCTTCTGTATACTTACTATTGTTATGGTAATCCTATACTGAATAGTTATTTCAGAACTAGACTTACCCTTGTATATACTTGCCATTGTGATGATAACCACTCTACCCTCCCCTATTTGAATCCATGACAACTCCTGCCCCCCTTTTTTGGGGAGGCAGATTCTGAGACCACCTACCTCCATCTTCTTCTTTCTTCTACCAAAGTTAATAAACCTGCTTTCTCTCATGACTACCCCAGTGTGGACTCCAATTGATCTGCTCTGGGCCAGAAATGTGGAGTTTCCTTCACTATTTTCAATTTGTGGAGAACTGACATTTAATAAAATTGAAATTTCTGATCCAAATTCTTTGATTTCTGTCAGCAATGGCTTTGCAGTTTTTATTTTATTGGCCCTGTACACCTTTAACGATATATATCCTCAAATATTTCTTCATCTTTTTATATTGTTGAGAAAGAAAATTTTTGAATTTACATTTCAAATTATTCTCATTTCTATATTGCATAGAAATATTATTGACATAAATACTAACCTCTTCTATATTGTCTTTTTCACCTTAATTACACAATACTTCTTCCATTTAGTCATTAAATCTACAAATTTCAAAGCTTTATAATTAACTTCTGCCTTTTTTGTATTCTGTTACTCAGTTTTCTTTTTATAATTTCCAATTTGTAGACTTTATTCAATCATTTTCACTTTTATTGCTAGCATTTTTTACTAATATTTATGGCAAGGAATTTTTTATGAGCACTGAACTTGCTAAATCTTAAAGGTAATTATATGTAGTATATTGAATTAATTCATTTACCAAATATTGTATAACATCCTCCTTGAAATTTTAAAAATATTCTGTTTAACTTATGGTGTTTTTTTTAATTTATTATTTATTCTCCTTTAGTATAATCTAAGAATGTATATTTACCTATCTTCTTCTGGAATATGAGGGTTTTATTATTTAATATGTTATGATTTAATGGTTCTGTAGACCCTTGAAAATAATTGAATTAATGATTTCAATGACATAGTGTTTGACATATATATTATATTTTTTATCTTTTAAATGATATTATTTATTCTTTCAATATTCTTACTTAATAATGTTGGCAAATATTTGAGAGAAGTGAATGAGTTTCTATTTATTTCTCTTCATCGTATCCATGCTTCTCTTTTTATTTAAGATCTATTTTATTTATCTATTCTCCCTCTCATTGTTTGCACTCACTATCACTCTCTGTGTCCATTTGCTGTGTGCATTCTGTGTCTGCTTGTCTTCTTTTTAGGAGGCACTGGGAACCAGACCTGGGACCTCCCATGTGGGAGAGAGGTGCTCAATTTCTTGAGCCACTTCAGCTCCCTGATTTGTTGTCTTTCATTGTCTTTCCTCTTTGTGCATCACCTTGTTGCATCAGCTCACTACACCTGCCCTTCATGCCAGCTCACCTTCTCCAGGAGGCACCAGGAACTGAACTCAGGACCTCCCATGTGGTAGGAGGGAGTTTACTTGCTTGAACCACATCTGCTTCCCAATATCTATACTTTTTGCCTTATGAATGCTACTAATTATGTTGCTTTATGCATATATAGTCATCAGGGTTAAATATCCATTATTGATTTCAACTTTTGTCATGAAGCACTCTTCTTTCCCTTGTTTAAAGATTTTAGGCCTAATTCAAACCTATCTGATATGAAGGATAAGGAACAACACTCTCTTCGTTTTCCTGCTTTAGAATTCCTATTAATCTTGCCTTACTCAAGGCAAATGAATTCTTCTAACTAAGGAAATATGGACTTAATAAAACTGATAATTTCCAGAACCTGGATCCTATATGTTAGAAAAATTTTGAGATAGCTTACAGGACATGATAAAATAGATATGGAGCAACTAGTTTTTGAAAACTAGGTAGATACAAAAAGTGGGCTTATCAGTTAGAGTTATCTGGGAAAAAACCTTGACAGGAGTTATCTGGAAATACTAAGGGATTTTTATAAGAATTGTTGCCACTAACGGTGGGGATGCAAGTCCAAATTCTGTAGGGCAGGCCATAAGCTGGGAACTCCAATGAAGGTTTTCAATGAATTACTCAGGAGAAGCTGACTGCCTCAAGTAGAAATGGAAATTCTCCTTTCTGGCTGCTGAAATCATAATTTCTTTTTGAAAGCCTTCAACTGATTAGATGATATATCTCTCATCCTGAAGGCTATAAAATGTCTTCACAATAACAATCAGGTCAATGTTTGCTGATCAAACAACTGAACACCAAACCTGGCCAAGTTGACACACGAACATCATAGCTTGATTGTTTTCTGCTGGGACTCAAACTGTATTCTCCAGGCTCAAATTTACAAGCTTCATAGGTCAACACAGTTCCTAAACTCCAAAAGGAACTTGCAGTTAAGGGATCAGTTTCCACAGAGCAGTACTATGTTCAACCAACTCTGAACTGACAGGCTCAAGTTTGTTTAGTCATTTGTTCTTTTGAAATATTGAGGTATTTGTCTTTGAAAGTCCTACCCTTGTCTTTATTCTATGATCTTCTTCCTTATATCCAATTGTTGGAATAAATCCTCAATACTTTACATTACTATTTCTTAGTTCCCTTTCAGAGTTAATCTGAAGATACTTTCCTTAGGGCCATAACCCTACTGTGTTTGAAGTGCCTTTCTCTGCCTTGCCAACACCTAGGGACTCCTTAAAGCTCACTTTGTGTCCCTGAGTTTGGCTGATTAGAGACGGTCACAACCCAGCGAAGTAGCCAAAATATGAACTGTATTTGCACAAAAATTATGAAAGGAAATGTCTGACACAAGTGGTAAGAGAGTGTGTAATAAAAACTGAATTTTAACACATAGCGTGAAACATTTATTGTCAAGGCCAATATAAAAAAATAATAAGTCAGTAAAGATAAGTGAAAAGAGTGGCATATGGAAAACCTGTTTATTACTGGCCCCCACTTGCCTTCAAATAGCAATGGGAAAACCCAGATCATTTTTTTGTTGTTGCTGTTGTTTTTCAAATATGTGATTGAATGTCATTTCTATTTGATTGAAATGGGGGACAGATGTTATATACAAATCAGCATGTGAAAACACAAATATGCTTGGAACATGTCATAATTATCACTAAAAGCATGCCTTAGAGACTATTAGGAAATATTCTTGAAAGCCTTGCTATAATGATATATTATTATTTGTTGTACCTCTAATAATTTTATGATTACCAATAAAAATACTTCACTTAAATTTGTATCTGCCTACTTCCTAGACTCATACTGCGTAGTTACTCTATAATTTTAAAGTTACCTTGACAGCGATCTTACAAAGCCTCAGTTACTTTCAAAAAGAGGGGAAAAAAATGAGATTTTCCAATTACCAATCCATTTATTTCTTGAGATACTGGTTCATTTTTTTTTACTTTTTGCATATTGATTTTGATTTAAATTTAATCTAGTAGCAATTTTCTGCTATAAAGTTTCAACCAGAAAAAAATATACAACATTCATTGACTACTAGGATTATGTTAGATATCAAACAATAATTAAATATCTATAAAAATCAATTCATCCTGAACTTCCTTGTGAGTATTACAAATTTTAATAAAATAACAGTTTTGATTTATAAAATATAAATGATAAAATGTTTGTGTGAAATACAATAACCTTCATACTCTAGAATAAATACTAATCAATAATTAAGGTTGTTATTGATTTATTTATTCATTTATAGCACTACTTACAAAATACTTTAACATATAAAAAATAATGTTAATGGAATAAATCTTGAACAGAAGGCTAATTGTAAGCATGCCTTTGAACTGTAATTAGATCTACTTTTACCACATCAAAAGGAAAGATATTATTAATCTATAAATATATTGCTGATAATTGACCATTTTGATCTGCAAAATGGCAATTTTAAGTGGTTCAACTTTATAGTTTTATGAGGGAATTTGTCTTACCTAAGTTGAGTTATATGACTTGGCTCCTTGGCATTGACTGAGTTCAGATGGGTCAGAGTGACATGGGAATTTCTGTTTGTCAACCAGAGTCAGACTGTCCCAAAAAATATACTGCAAGTCAGGCTATATCTGAACTGATTTGTCTGCAATCCCCAGAGGGTGAGAGTCCCAGCTACTGTCTGATTACTCCAGGTGATCAATCGATTATTCTTACGTAAACGATAAAAACAACTTAAAAGTAATTGTTGTTGCTTTCCCTTACCTGCTCTGGCTTCTTATTGATCTTTAGGTCTTGCTCTGAAATTCTGTTTCCGGCTTGAGAATGTATCTAGATGGAGTATAAATAAATGGCATTCACTGAACTAATAGGAAAGTCCACTTAAAAGCACAACCCCGCAGATGAACTAAACTTTTCCTCTCAGTAGGGTACAAATAGAATTTTCTTTCTATTTCTTTCTATTTCTTTAAACAATGTTGAAATTTTGCTAACTTCAAGCAACCACAAGTGTTACAAGCTATATATTCTTATTAAAGATACTACTATTAAATTTCTTTTATGCATTTTGAATTTCAACCCTTTTCAGACATTCTTCCATCCTGTAATATAATTTGTAAGCTTCCCACATTCACATTAGAATAGTTGTTTCCAGAATATTGTACTAAATGTATTATGCTTAAAGTAATAAATATGACACTAAGAAAGTCTGTACTCCAAACAGGTAATTTTTACATAAAGTATTTCACTAAGCAAGTTTCAGCAAAAACTTTCATTAGTTTAAAGCAAAAATGATCTCAGGAGAGGGAGGAGCATGGCAGGAGAGGTCCCTATATCTTTATTTGTTTATATTTTTCCCGGCATAAAACACTTTTATTGCTATAATAACTCAAAGCTCCCGCTGTGTGGGAGATGGGAGGGTGGGACAGCAGCAATGGTCTCTCACCAAATCACTACACAGGTCAGCCAAGAGGTAAGAGGGCCAAGAAAAGCCAGGAAACTTTGAGAAACTGTAAAGATAAACCACATTGAATTGAATCTAGAGTTTTGTGTTAGACTGCTATATTCCTTTTTTGAAAAACTGAGTGGATAACTAAAAGTTATAAAATCGTAAGTGTGTAAGCAATTAAGAGGTGTTGTGGTCACCTCCCAGAGGTGGGATGGATGCCCCAACTAAAATTTGTTTCAGATACTGACTTTGTCACCACACTTGCACAGAGGGAATATAGTGAGGATTTCTGGGGAGAACAGGACTGGTTCCCAAAAGGTGCAAAAATAGCTTAAGAGAACATGGAAAGGAAATAAGGAAACTGGTTTGTCTTTTATCATGATTAGCAGGTGGGACTGTAGTGAGGATTCCAGAGAGGTTAATTTTGTTTGAACTTCTTGCTGGTGCCAAAGGAGGGCACATCCAAGATTTTTATATCAGCATCGCCAGAAAAAAGGCAAGAAGGGAAGAGGGAGTAGTGGGGCTTTAGAACTCTCAGTAGTCAAGCATCAAAAAATGGAGTCAGTTCATTTGTTATAAGAAGAAATGAAGTGTGATCTATACATCTGTGAGTTGTATTTGTCTTCAAGTATATAGCCTAAGTCTGTATACAGACTCAGAAAAATGTATGTGGGTTTTTTGGGGGGTGGGGAAGAGGCTCTGTTTCCTATTCTTTTCAAATTTAATATAAAATTTGTCTCAAAAATTTCTATTCAATTCCACATTTGCACTGTAATTTCTATTGTTCCAAATACATACAGAGTGCACTGTGAATATATAAAACATAAAAAAATATATAAAAAAGGAAAAACAATTTGTATTTTTAAATTACTGAGAATTTTCTCACTTAAAAGTATGCAGTAATGAAGTAATTGCTTTACAATTAGAAAATAAGAAAAATTCCTTACAGGTTTGCAAGTAATTTTTCTCAATATAAAATATTTATTCTAAGTATTAGTCAAGATCTTTCTCAGTTCCATTAAAAAATTATGTTTCACTTCATTATTATTTTTTGTGGTAAAATACTTTATATTTCATTTAATGTATGAGAAATATAATTATTGTCAAATCCTATAATAAGTAGCTATCTAAATATATTTTTATAAAGAATATATCTGAAATATGAAATAAAGTCTACTTTATTAAAGCAAACCATTAATACATTTTGTATTTAAAGTCAACCTATGCAGTTAATTAAAATTTTATTCTTCCTCATAAACCTATTAAATGTTTCAATTTTCTTATGTATTCTACATTCTAAACCTCATAATTATATTTGTGTATATAGTGAGTTCTCTTTTATTAAACCACCAATTTTAGTGAAACAAGTTATTCCATTTAACAAAGGTACTGTGGCAAAATTCAATCTATTTTTTTCTCCTCTTAAATAATAATTATAAAATACCTTAATAAAAATAAAATCATTAAATGTATTGGATTCTTCTTCCATGGCTAGAGTTGAGATAGGAGATAATCTACACTACTATATTTATCTGTGAATTGTAGTTAATAAAAATATATCACAATAAGGAAATTAGGAATATGTTTCATTAAAATACATTCTAGGAGGTAGAGTATCCTTGCTAAATTAAGATCCTCTTTGACAATGATATATTAGTATTTTTCATTCACAGTTTTTCCTCTGTAGGGACATGTTTAATGAGAGGTTTTCCTGAAATTTAATTTCTTCATCAGTTCCTTGAGTGACATCTGTGTCATATACATTTGTGATTTTTTTGTATTCTAACTGAAGATGAGCAATAGCATTTAAAATAAAACGTGAAAAGACAATAAGTCACTTTCTTTGATTTTGCCATATATTCTGGGCTCAGCAAAGACTTAGGTAGCATTTTATGAAAGTCTATGCATTTGTTTAACCTGGCTGCATCTTATAGCATACTTAAATCCACTTTCGTAAAACTCCTATGTTTCCCATTATCTCTTCTCTCTCTCTCTCTCTTTTTTTTTTTGTCCCAGCTTATAAACTCACGTTTTACTGAATTGATATCCTAAGGAATTCCATTCCTCCTTCTTGACAAATCCTACAGCCCTTTTCCTTTCGTAATTATCTTTGACCTCCGTTGCATTCATATGCTAGTCCCGTTTTACTTTTTGTTTTCAAGCTTCTAACCACTGTGCTAAAACTCCTTATCTACTTTGATATTCTGTCATCTTTGCCGTAACAATACTCATTTTTTGGCTGACTGCTCTTCTATAAATTCCCCCTTCCCTTGGTGACCTTGACTTCTCTCAATTACCTTGACTTGTCTCTCCTATACCCTTGTCTCTAATCTAAGTAACTCAGGCCCAATCACCACTAGAAATAAAGATCCGTATCTCCAACAATCTGCAGTTAAAAAAATTTAAAGAAACACGTGTAAGATTAGCTCATATTTGCTTTAAATCAACCCAAATATAAAATCTTTGATTCATCCCTGACATCCATCCCCCATCTCCCAAACAAGAGTCTCAAAATAAATCTTACTTGTATTTTTCTCTTCATTTCCTTGACTACTGTCTTGAGTCACATCCCCTGTTTCTCTCATTTGGCTTCTATTCCCACTTCAAATGCTAAAAAACTAATCTTCTTGAAATGTAGATGTAAGCCCCAATTTTTTTTACCTCACAATTTCTTAACTTTACATTTAAGACCCCCTATGATCCAACATCCTAATATTTTCATTTTGTTTCTCCTATACTCTTTTACACATGCTCACATCACAGCCATGAAGAAGGTTTTCTTTTCATTTAAATGTTTTCAATTTGTTCATAATGTTGTTCTCTATCTATAATTCCTTTTCTTTCTATTTTCAAAAATTACTGCATTTCACAGTCTAAAATTTTAAGTTCTATATCAATGAATTCTCCCTTGTAATAACTTACCATATTTTTGACTGGAAGTTATCTTCCTTATGACTACATTTGAGCACTTTTTGCTTACCTGTTTTATGGAACTAATTTATTAAATTATCTAGAATTTATTTATGCATACTTTTTCTTCAACTCAAACTGTAAGTCTTAAAGATATCTTTTGTACCAAATCTATGATTTTATCCTTCATTTATTTTAAACATAGATTTCAATACTTATTTTGATTGATGGAATTAATGAGGGATAGGAAATTATTTGTATTTTTATTTTAATTTGTATTTAATTTTGAATTTATCTCATTGTCTGCAACAGTGCAGTCCACTTGTCATGTTCTAATTTAACATTTAATACAACAAAAAAAATATTTTATATGTGAAATTTAAATGTAAAAATTTTGTTTGCTTTAGATTTTTCTCATTTGGTAATCACATGACATAAAACACCAAACCTCTCCTTTTGAGAATAGAATATTATACTTTTAAAGAAAAAAAATTCAATTAGTAATTGTAAATACATAAAGGGATCCATTGAATGACAAAAGTAACATACTAGAATCATTGTCAGTCATTAATCCGGAGAGATTGTGTTAAAATAAACAACCTAGATTGGCGTTTTAGTTACTTTTAGAAACACACTTCTAACTTAATTCTTAGTTAAATATACACTATTCAAATCATTAAATATTATAAGAAAGTTTTCCTTTACTAAAAACCTATCCTAAGGTACTTAAACTGTTTAATCAATATAAAATCCAATATGACAAACCTGCTTAGCTATGAGCAATAACAAAATAAATCCTTTCTCAATGCATGGTTAGGTCATCATAAAAATATAGAGGTAGATTTTGCTTAATGCAAGGCAGATAAAAAATTGAAGAAGTCAGCATAGAATTTCTTTATTTTCATTTCTTTTAGAAAACATTATTAAAATGAAATCAATCGTGTACATAATTTTATGGGTTTAGTTTTAACATTATTTCTTATAACATGAATTTAAAATAGCCTATTAAAGCATAATTTATCTATAGACCATATTTGAAATTTTGGTGGTGCTTGGATTTTCAAGGTATCTATGTTTTTTGTTGTTTTGTTTTGATTTGATTTTTAAATGACAAATATAAGCCTTACAAGCATGTAGAATAAGCAGTCATCATGGATTTGGTAAGTTAACAAATGGAGCTCCCAAATGATTTTTGTAATCTAAAGTATTTTCCCCTTTGAGTTTCAAAAGAATATGAAATCTGGCTTTGGAGAAATAGGTTGTGGTAGTTCTCTTCCATTATGCTCCACGGAGGGTATTTCTATGTATTTTTGTGTGTGTATGTAGATTTGCCAAGTATGAGAAGACTGCTGAGAGGAAAATCCCTGTTAGACTTGATGTTTCTGTCTTGGCACAAGCCAGTGACACCCAATCTGGGATTCCTGATTAGGAGCTGTCCACTTCCTGCTATGTATTTTCTTCTCCCAACCTAATCACATACGTCTTCAAATTGGTGAAACTCTAATCATACCTTCATAGAAAGGATATGGATAGATGTCTTCAGAGTGGTAGAATGATAAAGAGTAGGAGAGCTAGGTATTTTGTTTTCATTTTGTTTGTTTATATTTTTAACTCAGCTGAATCCTGTTTTGGATACAAATGGGTAAAAACTAAGCTAACTGAATAAATTTTGGGAAGCATCCCAGCTTCCTTAACTTCTTCTTATTTAACAGGGTGCTTTTCTTTAGTCTTATTTTATCCTTCCTTCCATCATCCATGCTACCTGTTCACTATTTAATGCGTTACCAGATCTGTTCTCTCAGATATCAGCTAGGTGATACCATGGTCTTTTTCTTTCTCAGTTGGACTCAGATTAGGCAAATGATGTCCTCATGGAAAATGAAAATGATGTCAATACATCAAATCAAAGTTGATAGTTTTCCTCCTCTGAAAATTCTCATTTCCCTCCTAAACCAGTTTCACTCACCACTATAAAAACTACAAATTGTATGACGATCACCAAAAGTTCATATTACTCTTATGAACAAATTGAGGTCATTATAAGCAGAAAACAAAAATCCTAAAAATAGAGTTTCTTATTTCTTGCTATAGTTCCCAATAAAAAGTATTCTCACATTAACAACAACAATAAAAATGAGTTTTCAAGAGACAATAGTCTCAATGAAGATTGACACCATCCTCAAATCTATTATTTTTGATGTGTTGTTCTCTTGCCTCAACAGAGTCATTTATGCTGAGCCTGGAAAGTAAAATAGGCATTATCCTGGTGTGCTGTAAAACATTCCAGGGAACTGAGCATCTTCACTGAAAATTCTCCACTAATCCAATTCATGGTCTGCTTTCCCTTAGACTAAAACAAAATCCCCTAACACGCTTCCCTGTTTCCACTTTGCCCTTTTACTGTCCATTCAGCCTTGTAGAGAGAAGCACTCTATAAAAAAATGTAAATCAGATCCTTTTATTTCAGCTTAAAGTTCTTCAGTGGGTTTTTGTTGCTCTTAAAATGAAACCCACGCTTCTTTCCATGATCAATAAGGCTCCTTAATCTCATTCTGCCTAATTCTCTAACTTCATTCCTTACTATTGCAACTCTAACTCAATGCAGTCCAGTCTATTGACATATTCTTTCACGTCCTTAATAAAACTAAGCCCTTTGTATCCTTTAGGATTTTTTATACCAGTTATCTTTTCACATAGCTCTTTACATCCTTGGCTCATTCTAATAATTTAGCTCAAATGTTGCATCTATAGAGAGGACCTACATTTTTCAATGATTAAAGAAAATCAAATTAAAGATTACACACCCACTTACATACACATGAAATACACAAAATATTAGTTGACTCTCAAAACCAAATACTCCAATGACAGGGTGGTGTTTGATTTATTATTCGTTCACAACACAAAAATCATGATTTCTCTCTCTGTTCTTGGCTTTTGTTTGCATCCAATTCATTCAAATGATTCTCTACTCATAATACCTGAGAAGTGTCAGCAGCTCTTAGACATTAATGCTTTAATTTATATATCTAGCTGGATAAATAGTTACTGAAATTAGCTTTGGTGAAGATTTGGAGGCAAATTTCCTAAAACAGCTATAATAAGCCATGCTATTATATCTCAGCTTCCCCAAAGAACCATCTAACCCTGAAACTGAGGTATTTTTATTTCATTTTTCTGTTTTCGTATAATCTTGAAAATATCTTTGTACTTAAAGGAAAATCATTTTCTTGTGTTCACACTGTCATCTTGCTAACACACTCAGATGATTATTATTTTTCAAAGTTTTCATTCACCAAAAGAATGACCATCGAGCATTTATTATGTTTCACAGTGTAAGAAAATGATCTCACATATTAGCATTAGCCCAACAAATTCTGCTAACTAATATTTTGATCTAAAACAAGACTTATTAATGGTTCAATTCTCTCTATGAATTAGTTGGATGTGGGGCAAATCGACTGGATTCACCTATTGTTCTGTTATTCTGTAAGGCAGTGATAGGGTGAATGGAAAATCTCTTTGTGTCCTGGCCTGTTCCCTGCTTAGCGACCATATCAGTTATTGGCAGCACCTGCCATCTGCCTTGTGTTCCTAGAAGCAGCATAAATCTTTTAGCCAAATGAAATCAATCCTATGAGAGCACAATGAATGCCATATTGAGTTAAATAATGACCTTTCGAATCTTAAATTCAGTTTTGACAGAGATGTCTAGGGCTGTTGTGCTTTTATTTACTTTTATTTTTTTTTTATTAGAGAAGATGTCAGTTTACAGTAAAATCATACAAAAACACAGCATTCCCATAAACTTCCAGTTGACACTTTGAATTAGTGTGGTACCTTTGTTATAATTCATGATAAAATATTGAAAGTGAGCTATTAACTATAGTCAATAGTTTACATTAAGTGTATTTTTCTCTATATACCACCTTATTATTAACACCTTGCAATAGTGGTAACTTTGTAATAATTCATGAAAGAGAATTTTTATACTTTACTATCAAATCTTATCATCTACAATAGGGTTCACTGTGTTATGCAATCTTGTGTTTTAGCTTGCAGTTTTTATTATAGTAACACATGTATGACCTAAATTTCATTCCTATTAACCACATTCACAGATACAATTCAGTGCTGCTAGTTATACTCACAATATCTTGCTACCATCACAACAAGCCATATCCAAAACCTTACAATCAACATAAACAGAATTTTTGTACAAATCAAGCATAACTCCCATTCTCTACCCCCAACGCAGGCCCTGGTATCCTATATTCTAGATTGTAACTCTATGTGTTTGCATATTATAATTTCATATCAATGAGATTATACAATATTTGTCCCTTTTTGTCTGGCTTATTTTATTCAGTGTAATGTCCTCAAGATTCATCTACATTGCCAAATGTATCAGACTTCATTCTTTTTATGACTGAATAATATTCCATTGTATGCATATACCACATTTTGTTTATCCATGCATGGGTTGATGGGTACTTGGGTTGCTTTGAGCTTTTGGAAATTATAAATAATGCTGCTATAAACATTCTAGTGTGCAAATACCTATTCAAGACCTTACTTTCAAATTTTTTTGTTATATACCTGTTAGTGGGATTGCCAGGGCATATGGTAATTCAATACTTAATTTCCAAGGAACTGCCCAAATGTCTTCCACAGTGTCTACGTAATTTTATAATCCTGTTCACAACGAAAGAGTTTTCCTATTTCTCCACATCTTCTTTAACTCTTGTAATTTTCTATTGTATTTTTGTTTTGTTTTGTTTTTAATAATAGTCATTCTGTTGGGCGTGAAAGTATATCTTATTGTGGTTTTGACTTGCAATTTACTAGTAGCTAGTGATGTTGAACATCTTTTCATGGGTTTTTTTTTTTAGCCATTTGCATATCTTTTTGGAGAAATGTCTGTTCAAGTCTTTTGCCCATTTTTTTAAATTGGGTAATTTAACTTTTTACTATCGAGTTTTAGGATTTCTTTATATATTCTGGATATTAAACTATTATGGACGTGTAGTTTCCAGGTATTTTCTCCCATTGAGTAGGTTGCCTTTTCACTTTTGTGACAGTCCTTTGAAGCAAAAAAGTTTCTAATTTTGAGGAGTTCCTACTTATCTATTTTTTGTTCCTTTTGCTTTGAGCACAAAGTCTAAGAAACCATTACCTAACATAATGATTCTGAGGATGCTTCCCTATTATTTTCTTCTAAGAGTTTTGTGGTCTTTATATCCTTGGTTAAATTTATCCCCTGATACTTGATTTCTTTAGTTGCAATTATAGATGGAATTTTTTCCTAATTTCCTTTTCATATTGCCCATTACTAAGGTATAGGAACACTACTGAGTGTATTGATCTTGTATCCTGACACGTTGCAGAATTAGTTTATTAATTCTAGCAACTTTGTTGTAGATTTCTCAGGACTTTCTATATATAGGATCATGTCATCTGCAAATAGTGAAAGTTTTACTTCTTCCATCCAGTTTGGATGCTTTTATTATTTTTCTTGCCTAACAGCTCTGGCTAGAAATTCTAGTACAATGTTTAGTAACAGTGATGAGAGTGGGTATCCTTGTCCTGTTTCAGATCCTAGAGGGAGTTCTTTCAGTCTTTCACCATTGAGTAAGATATTAGCTGTGAGATTTTCATATATGCCCTTTACTGTGTTGAGGAAATTTCCTTCTTTCCCTACTTTTCTAAGTGTTTTTATCCAAAAATGATTCTGAAATTTTTCAAATGCTTTTTCTGCATCAATGGAGAGAATCAGGGGGTTCTCTTACACCCTTCATTTTGTTAATGTTGTGTATCACCTTTAATGATTTTCTTATGTTGAAACACACTTAATATCTGGGATTAAAACCCCTTGATTGGTGTACACGTATTTAATGAGCTGTTGGATTCAATTTGCAAGTATTTTTTGAGGCGTTTGCATCTAAATTCACAAAAGAAATTGCTCTGTAATTTTCTTTTCTTGTAGTATCTTTATCTGGCTTTCTTATTAGGGTGATACTGACTGCATAAAATGAGTTAGGTAGTGTTCCCTTCTGTTCAATTTTTGGAAGAGTTTGATCAAGATTGATATTAATTTTTCTTGGTGTGTTTGGTAGAATTAACCTGTGAAGCCATCTGGTCCTAGGCTTTTCTTTGTTGGGAGATTTTGATGGCTGATTCAATTTCTTTACTTACAATGTCTTTTGGGATCTATTTCTTTTAGGGTGAGTGTAGGTTGTTAGCATGTTTCTAGAAATATTTCCATTTCATCTAGGTTGTCTAATTTATTGGCATATATTTGTTCATATTATCCTCTTATGATTCTTTTTATTTCTCTGGGGTTAATAATAATGTCCCCCTCTAATTTCTGATTTTATTTATTTGTATCTTTTCCCTTATTTTCTTTGTCAGTCTAGCTAAGGATTTGCCAATTTTATTGATCTTTTCAAAGAACCAACTTTTGGTTTGTTTTTTTTAACATTCTTTATTGTTTTTTATTCTCAATTTCATTTATTTCTCCTCTAATCTTTATATTTTTCCTTCTGCTTGCTTTGCTGTTCTTTTTCTATTTCCTCCAAGTATGCTTTTAGCTCTTCATTTTTAATGTAAGGATTTAGTGCTATAAATTTTCCTCTCGAATTTGCCTTCACAGCATCCCATAAGTTTTAATATATCGTGTTCTCATTTTCATTCGTCTCAACATATTTACTGATTTTTAGTGCAACTTCTTCTTTGGCCTACTAATTGTTTAATAGAATATTATTTAATTTGAATGTTTGTGAACTTTCTAGTTCTTCACCTGTTATTGATTTCTAACTTTATTCCATTACGATCACTTAATTATATTTCTGTAATTTCAATATTTTTAAAATATTGAGTATTGTTTTGTGTGCCAACATGTGGTCTATGTTGGAGAATCATCCTTGTGCCCTTGATAATAATGTATAACTTGGTGTTTTGGCATGCTGTATTCTGTATAAGTCTGTTAGGTCTAATTCATTTATCCTATTACTCAAATTCTGTTTCATTATTGATCTTCTGACTAGCTGTTCTAGCTATTGATGAGAATGCTGTATTAAAGTCTCCAATATTATCATGGAGGTATCTATTTCTCTCTTCACATATGCTCATGTTTGTCTCATGTATTGTAGAGAACCTTGGTTGGGTTCATAAATATCAGTATTATTTTGTCTTTTTGGGTGGATTGCCACTTTCATTAATATATGGTATCCTTCTTTATCTCATAAAAGCTTTTTACTTAAACTCCAATATTATTATAGCTACCCCAGTTCTTTTAGTTACTCTTTTCATTGAATATCTTTTTACATCCTTTCACTTTCATTTGCATTGATGTCTTTGCATCTAAGGTGGGTTGTGGGGAGCCACCTGCTGTGAGGTCTGTTTACAGCCTCCAACTACATGGCGAATCTCATAACTACTACAGCCCTGCCCCGCCATTCCCTTCTTCTTCTTCCTCCTTGTTTCTTTGTTCTCCCCCTCCCGCCACAACTCTGGTGACCACAGCAGCACGCATGTGCAAGGTGCGAAACTCTGCAAACTCTGCACGAACTTTCAGCCAATCCCCTCCTTGGATGTCTGCCACCTGCAAGACCAGCCTACCACCTGTGGACACGTTCCCTCCCCTCAGTATAAATCCCCTTGTTCTACCCCCAATAAACGAGGCTTGATCAGAACCCTGTCTTGCCTCCATTCTTCTCTCGACTCCTGCCCCTCCCCCTGTTTCTTCCCACAGGCCTCTGGACTCGCCCCTGCCGGTTTCGGGCAGTGGGTCTTTTGTAAACAACATATATTTGGATCATACCTTCTTATCCATTCTATATGTCTTTAGATTGGGAAGTTTAATCCATTATCATTCCATGTCATTAATGTAAAGGCAATACTTAATTTAAAAATTTTGTCCTTTGGAATTTTTATGCCATATTTTTGTTGTCTCTCTTTACCTTCTTTACAAACTCCTTTTCTATACAGTTGATCTTTTGTGATGTATCTGGCTGAACAAGTTCTCATTTTTGTTGCTATGTATTTTTTATATAAATACATTCTTTGTGGTTATTTGGGGGTTTGTATTTCACTATCTATATATATAACCTACTAGTTTGAAAAGATTCTTTCTTAGTTTCAATAACATTCACATTCTCTGCTACCATATCCTTTGTTTCTACTTTTTATGATTATTTTTCCTACTATGCCTCTTTATATTTATCAAGCCCATTATTAGAAAATAGTGCCTTTTTCTTGTTCAATTGTATGCTTACTTTTATAGGAATTAAAGAGTAGGTTGTATTTTGTGAATAGAGTCTATTGGGTTTTGTATTTACCCTCTGTGTTGCCTGTATTGAAGATCTTCATTTCTTCATACTATTCCAAGCCACTCTCTCCTGTCTTTCCTTCAACCTACAGACTCTTTTAATAATGCCTGTTAAACAGGTCTTTTGTTGATGAATTCTCTTGGTTTTTGTTTATCAGTGAATATTTTAAATTCTCCCTCATCTTTGAAGGACAGTTTTTCTGGATAAAGAATTTTTGGCTGGCAGTTTTTCTTTCAGTACCTTAAATATATCATACCACTGTCTTCTTGTTTCCATGTTCTGATGATAAATTGGCACTTAATCTTATTGATCTTATTGAGGATCCCTTGCATGTGACAAATTGCTTTTTCTTGCTTCCTTTAGAATTCTCTCTTTATCTTTGGCATTTGACATTGTGATCAGTATGTGTCTCAGAGGAAGTTTATTAGTATTTATTCTGAATGGACTCTGTGGTGCTTCTTGGACATGTGTATTTATGTCTTTCGTAAGGGTTGGGAAACTTTCAGTCACTATTCAAATTCCTTCCTGCCCCTTTTCCCTTCTCTTCTCCTTCTGCATCACCTAAAATATGTATTTTTGCATGCTTCATTCTGTCACTCAAGTCCCTGAGACACTACTCAATTTTTTTCTATTATTTTCTCTATCTGTTGTACTGATTGTATGGTTAGGGTTGTTCTGTCTCCTAGATTGCTTATTCTTTCTAATGCCTGTTCACATCTGCTGTTGTATGCCTCCATTGTATTTTTGTGCCTTTCATCCCCACAATTTCTCTTATGTTTCTTTTTAAATTCTTCTTTATGCTCATACATTGTCTTCTAAGATCCTTTAGGTCTATATCCCCATTTTCCATCATGTCCTTGAACTGAGTTACCTCTGTTTGACCTTCTTTGATTAGATGTTCCAAATTTGGTTCTAGAGGAGAAGTTTTAATTTGTTCCATGACTGAGCCATATCTACCTGTTTCTTAGTATGGCTTAAAATTTTTTACTGATGTCTGGACATCTGATTATCTTGATGAGTTAACTCTAAATATCATTTTCTCCCTCTTGTCTGGGTTCAATTTTTCTATTTGTTCAATTTATTGACATTTTTGTAGTTATAAAAAAGAATTACGCATGAAAGAAAAGAGATGTAGGGTTTACTTTTTAAAGGCTTTTCTTTGACTCTTGGTCCAACTTTGTCTGGACCATTAGCACAGCCCGTGTTTAACAACTCTTTTTCATCTGATTCTTTCCTGGACATGAATACAATTTTTAAGGTTATGCTTTTTTTTGCAATTATTTCATCTCCAGGAGAAAACTTTCTTTTGCTCCTTCTCTGGGAACTTGTTCTGTTCTGTTTGTTTTTCTGCAGAATTTTCTCCCCAACTCTTAAGATTTGTTTAAATTCTCTACCTCACTCTGACCCCTTTTCCTTACAGTTTATAGTTCTGGGATCCATTCTGTCTTACAGTAGCTCAGTTTAACCCTCACTCCCTCTTTTTTTCCTGTAAGGCTTTTCTGTCTCCTTTTTCTTCACTGTTAGTGTGTCCTGCCCCAGGAAGTTACATTGGCTCAATCTAGAAAGTGGTCAGTCCAGCCAACAGAAACTGGAATTTAGTAAACACACCACTTGCCAACCAGTTCTGGAAGTCTTGTTCACTTTTATTTCCCCTTGGGGATGCATTTGTATTAGAAGCTTGTATTTCATCCTGGGTTTCTGTGGACTTGGGTCCCCTTTGCCCAGATATGCACTGAGTTCTAACTCACTGCTGTGAATGGCTCTATAGTCTGTGTCCGTGGTGGGTGGTACCCACACCATGCTACCTCTGTGTGACTTCCAAGCTGCCTGGTACTGGGGATGGGGAGGGGCCCAGACTGGTGGGACCAGGATGAAAATGTCTTACCTAATCATGGAGATTATTTTTATTTTTATTTTTATTTTAGTCAGCATTTGTGGATTCTTCTTCGACTCTCTTTCATCCTACAGAGTTCAAAGCAAGGGGGATTTGTCCTTTTAGTAGCTGATTCTGAGGGGAGACTTTTCCAAGAGATATGTCACCATGTTGATGACCTCTAGGGCTATTTTATGGGAAAATAATGTTGTACCACGTGACATCAAGCTGAATGAAAATAAAATACACTGAATGCATCTAAGTTTTCATTAGCAGGTTCTTATGCAAATTTCATTTGAATTCACCAAGTGTTTTATATTTATTTATATCTTAATCATGTAGCATATCTTAGCTGAATAAAGCACATATCAAGTGATATGACCTGTCATTTGATAGTTACATAAAATTGGATTAATCCCCATAAACCACATTTCTGTTTTGTATGTTTCAGCAGTTTTTTGGACACACTCTTGTTTCCATTTCATAGTTCTTTATCTATGCCCATATTCACAATTTTCCTAGCACTTTTATCTTATTTCTCTGGGCATGACAGGGAGCAGATATGATATCTCACACACATACAAAATAGGCAAGAAAATGTGATTAATTTTGATTACTTTTTCTCAATTTTGTCCCTATTTTTTAATGCCAGAAAAACAATCTAGTTAATTCAAGATAAACAAACTTGCTTTGTTTTTTTCTTCACCCATGCTAGTTCAAATACAGTTATCTCCGTATTTTTGTCTGATCATCCCTCCTCCCTAAGATGACATTTAATTTTCTGAAAGTTTATGTTTTGTCATGATATCAGGGAAAGTGTCTGATCATCAGTGGTGCCTGCCTATTTGTGCACCAGCTGAGATCCATACTAGTGTTTGTTTTGTTTTTCGTTGACTATCTTTTATCCAGACCAGCATCTGCTAACTTGGTTGCATTCCCAACTGGTTCTGTGGTGAAATATCCATGCTGCATTTGGCTAAGCCTTTTCTAGGATTTGCATTGCTTTCCCTTTTACT
Source organism: Dasypus novemcinctus (assembly GCF_030445035.2). Lineage (NCBI taxonomy): Eukaryota > Metazoa > Chordata > Mammalia > Cingulata > Dasypodidae > Dasypus > Dasypus novemcinctus. The sequence continues at coordinate 38,562,361 of NC_080683.1, read as the reverse complement.
AAGCTACTCATGCTTCTCCAGGGCACAGGAATATTTAGCTCTTTCTTCACACAACTCTAAGATAAAAAAATAATTCTTTCTGTAGGCCTATCTCAGAGTTTTCTTCACCTTTTTCCCACATGCCCATCATATTTTCATGTTGTTACACTAAATTGGTGTTGGGAAATTCAGTGACACCCTCACCTCAGAGTACTACAAAATCCTTCCCATTCTCAGATTTTGCCTAATTCATCTAGAGGTTGTATCATATCTTTCCCCCACTAACAACAAGGCTTAAGGGAGACCAGGCAGACAACCTTTCTCAGAGATTCTAAGAGCACTTGTAGCTATTCTTTCATTTTATAATTTTCCTCCTTCACCTTGGAGAATTTTATTAATACTTAGATTAAAAAACTGGTAAAACCACCTGCATTTATTTTTATAAAAGAATTTATAGATTATATTTTGACTTGCTGATATTTAAGAAATAGGATTTGGAAATGCAAAGCCAATTCCCACAAATAATTATTAAAACCATTGAGAAATAGTGTAGGGGATTTCTAAAGACAAGATTTACTGCTTATTAATTATTGTTTCCTCTCTTCTGAAGCAGCAAACCCAGACTGCCTGAGCTGTTACTTGATACGGTAATGACAGGCAAAAATGAAAGACAAAAAAATCAAACAAAAATAATAAGAATGAAAACTCCTTTTCTTTGAAACTACAATGAAAGCTGATGGATAAACAAGGATAAATCTCTATTCCCTACCTAAATCCTACTATTATGATTAAAATGAAATTTAAACTAGTATAAATCCATAGGAGTAAAGAGAAATGTGAGATGACCACAGCAGATGAGGATTGTCAAAATATTTTTTTAAGATGGTCTAAAGATGGATGGATGATAATTGACTTATTTATAAGGTTTACTTTTTATGACAAGAACCTGCAGTACAAAAAGCCAACGATAAGCAAAATTGCTTGTGCCACCAAATCCAAGATTGTCTGAAGATGTGTAGGTAATAGGACCTTTGAAGGTGTGTCAGCGAATGGAACTAAAAATACGATAATTGGTGGAAAGAGAATTTAAGTTCTGTTTGGACCCTGAGTATGTTATCTCCACCTAAATGACTTAGTTGCTGCCTACTGGCTTGTTAGTGAAGCTTGGACAAGAAAGGTCCTGGACTTTGGGGAAACATACAAAGATGATAGAGGAAATGTAAAACTGAATAGTATATATACAAAAAGATGAAAACCCAGCCCTCTTTCTTGCTTAGCTTCTATAATGCTGGCCATCAGACTTAAACCCTAATGGAAATATATTTGAGAATTCCTTCTGGAATAACTAGAAACCCTCAGAGACATGTACTACCAATCCTGATAATTTTGCCTGATTCTTACTGTGATTGTGTATTTACATCAATAATCAGTTGATTACAAATATGGCTGATTGCATCTACAATCAACAAGGTAGATTGCCCTCAGCAATATGGGGAGTCTCCTCATCTAATCACTTGGGGGTCTTCAAAGCCAGAACTGAGAATTTAAAAATCAGAAAGAATAATATAAAAAGTGAGAAAAGTTAATTTCTACTTCAATCACCCAGCTTCTCCTGGAGTATTCAATTTCACCATCATCAGAATTCTAGCTTGTGATTTGCTTTACAGAGATTGGATTTGCCAATCCCCATGATGACATGAGCCAATTCCTACTCCTAGCCCCCACTCTTTCCATATATATCCTGTATGTTCTGTTTTCTAAAACACATGATATGGAAAACAGTGAAGAAACAATAAAATTAGAAGACCTACCAAGATATAAATTATTGAAATAATATAATTACAGAAAGGTAATAATACAATAATAGAAAAAAATTATCAAAGTAATAAAATAAAATATTGAAGAAGCATACATAGAAATATGAATTTAAAAAGATTCACACCAAAGAAAATATCATTGTGAAATTTCAGAATCCCAAGCATAAAATTAATCAAATAATTTTATCCCAGATTTCTGCATTACAGTTTCTACTCTATAAATAAGAATTATTAAAAATGGTATCTATTAACTGTTTACCTGGATAATCATTTGACTCCTGAGACTGATAAACTTAGATATGTTAGGAGTCATGAGAGGTTCTATTGGGAATCAATATAGTAGTATGTAGTATTTATTAAATATCTCATCAAGATTAAACCATTGGTACTTAAGATCTTCTATATCTGATATATAAGTCTGCCTTATCTCAAATACTAATATCAGTGAAGGGGAAGATAAATGGATGACAAGTAATATGAAAAGATGTTCAACAATCCTCATTCAAATTAAAACCACAATGAAGTACTATTACACAATTATTAGAAAAGTTAAGTTAACATAATAATAATAATAATAAAATAATACCAAGTTCTAGTTAGTGTAAAGGAGAACTAAAACTCAAATTGCATGTGGGAACGCAAAATGTTATGGCCACTTCAGAAAATTGTTCGTAGTTTCTTATTCAGTTAAGAATAAACTTGCCATGCAAACCAGCCATCTCAAATTTTAATCTAAGACAAATAAAAATGTATAGTAATAAAAATTTTGTACATGAATATTCAGATTACCTTTATTCATAATAACCTAAAACAGGAAATACTGCAGATGTCTTTAAAATGGGGAATGGATAAACAAACTGGTATATCCATAGAGTGGAATACTACTCAAAAATAAAAAGAATGATCTATGTATTCACATAGAAACATTGATCACCTTGAAATTCATTTCACTAAGGGAAAGATGTCAGACTTCATCAGATTATGTATTGTAAGACACATATATGAACACATATACCCATGGCTTCCTGGACTTGTTCAAATATTGGGATAAAAATGAGATAAGTAGTTGCAAAAGGAGTTTGTGGTGGGAGGGAATGGTTGATTAAAAAGGAAAGTATAAGGGAATATTTATGAGGTGATTGAACAGTTCTTTATCATGAATGTGGTGGTAAATTACTGACTCTATGCATTTGTTAGAATTTATAGAACTATGAACCTCAACATTTACTGTTCGAACATAGATATTGAACTATGAACTACGTTTACTGATGGAATGTAAAAAAAAAATAAAATGTAAATGAATCCAAAATGGATTTCAAATGTAACAGTTGAGCTTAATTATACTAAAAATGAGCATGGTAACCATGCAAAAGAGGGCTTAGGTAAAAACAACTAAACTATCTTCAGAAAACAGAATTTTTTACTAGTGTAGAATACACACATTCACAGATGTATGTGTCAACAACTTGCAAAATATTTTATATGTATATTAGGATTACACAAATAAGAAAATGTATTGTATATAAAGAAATTTAGGTGTCTCACTGTTAGAGAAATAAATTATAAGTAAGAAAGAGGAAAAGCTAAAATAAGCTAGCAGTGATAGCTTCAAATCAGAGGTATGAATATAAACTAATTTATTTAAATGTATATACAATTTATATATATATCAAAAAATAGATACAAAAATATATATTAATACACATGTGTGTATAAATGAGTTAGTATCCATCCTTAAATTTCCTGGCTTTATCTACTTAGGACCTAGAAAAATTTATACCAGATTAAAATGAGCACATAGATATTCCAGATGTTGGTATCTTAAATATTTTCTAATAAAAAGAACCAGGGCTGTTTTGAGACTACTTTATTCCAGGGCTAGGACAGGGAAAATATGAGATGAACCTGGAATACATTATAGTATGCTGGGGAAGTCATGAACAACTCAGAGGCCATCTCCCAGCCCTTGCTTAACCCTCTCCCTTTATCCTCTTGTTTGATTGTGTGCAGATGTTTCATTATGCTTTCATTCTACAGCCTGGGGAGTCATTAAGTCTAATGGACTGGCTTCACTGTACCTTGAACACAAATCCAGGAATAAGCAACCCCAGGTTATCAGGGCAGGAACACTGCACAAAAGTTGCTTGATTTGTGTTTTTTGCTCACAGGGCCTTCCTGCCTTGGGGTGTATAAAATACCCAGACCTCTGGCAACACAGATATCCCTTCTGTCCAACACAAAGTGGGACATGGAAAGCCACCATCCACCAAAGATGACCCAAGCAGTAGGCCTCCCTGAGGACAGGCCATGACAGGGCCTCTTTCCTGGCACTTCTGGACATTTTGTGCTATGTCAGTAATAAAGTGCTCATTTGTTGGTCTCTGTTGTTCCTGAGCCTCTCTTCCCACAATGAACCTTATAACAACTTAATCCATAGTGCCAGCAAATAAGAAAATGCTCAAAAATATATGGAGAAATATAGAAAGAGAGCTGTGGACAATCTGAAATGATTCCAATCACTTGCTAAACCGGAATAAGTTGAGCGACAGATTCAGTAGCATTGCATCACAGTTCATGGAATAAAATAAATATACATGAATTCATACTAATGTAAATAAATAAATGAATGAATAAGCAAATGGGAGAAAAGAAAGTTCTTCCTTACAAAAGATTCCTAATAAATAAATGTAGAAGAAATGAGGAAAATAGAAAATAGAAAGACCAAAGTAATAATTTTTGCAGCAAGATCCACCAATGGATGGTGAAATTAGCAGGTAAAAGTTTCAGGATTATAAGATATCCCATAAGATATACATCTTTGTAATTACACAGGGAAAATATTAAGTTTATGGTGAAGAAGTCTGGCTGACACTAACTTAATGAAGTGATCAAGATGCACATAAAAAGTGATGACACTTTTTTTGAGCACACGAGCAATTGCTTGTTTAGAATTGGAATTCCACTTCCCAAAAACCGGGGAGGAAGACACAGGTGGACACCAACTTCAGCTTCCTTTTAGTAAATTTGGAAGGCTAAAGTATAATTCTAAGAACAGCTGAAGTCTGAACCTGTCCAAGTCAAAAAGAGACCAGGAGTCACCATCTTAACTCCACTCCTGAAATGAGGGGAGGCACAAATTGAAAATCACAGTGACTCTAGGGATTGGTTTCTTTCCACCCAGATTGGATTGTAGCTCTAGCCTAAGCCCTAACTCCACCTCTGACAGGAAGGAAGCTGGCTGTATCTGCACTAACCTCTCCAGGTAACTGCAGGTACATTTGGTTGGCATAAACCACATAGTAGGAAATCTAGTGGAGTAACAGCAGTCATTTTAAACCCACACACCATAGATAGCAGCCCACAACTGCACCTCCATCCCCGCCTTAGGCAAGGGAGGAAGGGGTGTGAAGTTTCATCAGTCTTTCTGGGCAACTAAAATTTAGGTCTGCGAAACTTAGTTTATTACACATGGCTGTGACATTGTCCCTACCCCTGGCAAAGAAGAAGGTGGGAGAAGATTCATCTGTCCCTGAAGTGATGAGGGCAGATTAAGCCTCCACAGCTTATAGCACCAACTACATCCTTGGCTCCTACTACTCAACTAGCTAGGCAGAAAGAGCATGAGAACCTTAAACTAAAGAGAGAAATGGCATCCAGGAAAAATACATCTAGTAAGCCAGATGCCAAGACACCAACAAAAAATTACAACCCATAACAAGAAACAGGAAAATATGGCCCAGTTAAAGGAAGAAGATAAGCCTCCAGATGACATAAAGGAGTTGAGAGAATTAACATAGATGTTCAAACAAATCTCCTTAATAAATTCAATGAGGTGGTGAAAGAGATTAACGATATTAAGAAGACATTGGACAAGCACAAAGAATATTTTGAAGGCATATATAGAAAAATAACAGATCTTATGGGAATGAAAGTTGCAATAAATGAAATTAAAAATACACTGGAATCATGTAACAACAAATTTAAACAGGCAGAAGAAAGGATTGGTGAGTTTGAAGAAATGGCCTCTGAAAGTGAACATACAAATGAACAGATGGAGAAAAGAAAGGAAAAAAAATTGGACAAAGTCTCAGGGTACTAAACAATAGCAAGAGACATACAAGCATGCATGTCAGGGGTGTCCCAGAAGGAGAAGAGAAGGGAAAAGGAACAGAATAATGGTAGAAAATTTCCCAACTCTGTTGAAGGGCATAGATATTCATGTCCAAGAAGCACAACGTACTCCCATCCAAATAAATTTAAATAGACCAACTCCAAGATGCATACTAATCAGAATGTCAAATGACAAAGACAAGGAGAATTCTGAGAGCAGTAAGAGAAAAATAACAGATAATATATAAGGGATACCCAGTAAGATTAAGTGCCAATTTCTCAGCAGAAACCATAAAGGCAAGAAAATAGTGTTATGATATACTTAAGATACTCCAAGAAAAAATACTCCGGCAAAGAATCTTATATCTGGCAAGATTGTCTTTCAACAATGAGGGTGAGTTTAGAATATTCACAGATAAACAGAAACTGAACAAGTTTGTTAACAAGGGACCAGCTTTGCAGGAAATACTAAAAGGTTTGCTACACTGTCTGGGGAAAAAAAGACAGGAAGAGAGTCTACAAATGAAGATTTTATCAGTAAAAGTAAATAAAAATGTCAAAAGAGTGAAGAAAAGAAAATATGACAGATAAAAACCCAAAGGTCAAAACGGGTGAAATAAGTACTGTCTTTATAATAATAACACTGAATATTAATGGATTAAAATCCCCAATCAAAAGACACAGACTAGTGGAATGGATAAGAAAATATGAGCTACTAAATGCTCTCTGCACGAGATTTACCTTAGATCCAATGACACCAATAGATTGAAAGTGAAAGTTTAGAAAAAAATTCTACGCATGCAGTAACAACAACAGAAAACAAATACAACAATAACAAACAAAAGCCAAGGCAACTATACTTACACCAGATGAAATAGACTTTAAAGGACACTAGTAATGTGCAATCTGAAGAGGAAGTCAGGGAAAATATTCCATTTAAAATAGCAACTAAAAAATTTAACCAAAGATGTAAAGCATTTGTATTCAGAAAACTACAATGCATTGTTAAAAGAAATCAAAAAAGGCCTAAGTAATTGGAAAAACATTCTATGCTCACAGATTGAAAGACTAAATATACCATTAAGATGTCAATTTTACCCAAACTGCTATACAGGTTCAATGCAATCCTGATAAAACCACCAGCATTTTCTAAATAAATGGAAAACATGATTATCAAATTTATTTGGAAAGGTAAGGGTCCTGAAAAGCTAGAAACATCTTAAAAAGGAAAGTGAAGTCGGAGAACTCTCACTTCCAGACTTTAAATCATATTACCTAGCTACAATGGTTAAAGCAGTGGAGTACTGGCAAAAGGCAGATGCATAGACCAATGGAACCAAACTGATGATTCAGAAACAGCCTCTTATTTTGACAAGCCTGTCAATCCCACCTAGCTCAGGGAGAACAGTCCATTCAACAAATGATGCTGAGAGAACTTGATATCCATAGCCAAAAGAAAGAAGGAGGGCCCCTATCTCACATCTTATACAAAAATTAACTCAAAATGGATCAAAAACCTAAATATAAAAGCAAGAAGCATAAAGCTTCTGGAAGAAAATGTAGAAAAACATCTTTAAGATTTGGTGGTAGGTGGTGGATTCTTAAAGAAGATAAGAGGAGGACTGTGATGGACTACTGATGTTTAATGTATGTAGAAGTTTTAACTAACTTTATTGTAAAAGTATGGAAATATATAGAGTTGATGGTAACACATTATAGTGAGTAACAACTGGTTTATAAATGGGAATGTGGCTGAAAAAGGTAGTCTAGGGATGTAAATGTCAGGTGAAAAAAAGCTTGAGAAAAATCTAGGGACTGAGTAATACAGTAAACCCAGGGGTGGATGAGAATTGTGGGTGATGGTACAGATGCAAGAATGTCCTTTGTGGGTTAGAGCACATGAACATCACTATTGTAGAGTGGTGGGAACGTGGAGAAGCATGAGAAAAATACAACTGGAGTGCCCTATGGACTGTGATTAACAGCAATACTGTAATATTCATGTATCTATGCCAAGATATACTGTGTTGACAATGGGGGAATATGTAAATAGTGTTCTGATATATGCTCTTGACCATGGTGAGTGGTAATAACCTGATGATATTTTCTTATAATCTGTAGCAAGTGTTCCACCATGATGTGGTGTGTTGATAGAGAGTGTTGTATTGGGAATTCTGCACATGTGCAGATTGTTTTGTAAGTTCACAACTTTTGTACTGAAAATATACTTTTAAAAAAACAATAATAGGGTGGATTGAGGGAAAAATACACCAAGTGTAAGATATGGACTATATAGTTAGTGGTAAGATTTTTACAATATTCTCTCATAATTTGCAACAAATGTCTCACAACAATGCAAGATGTTGGTGGTTGGTTGATGTTTGGGATGTTATGCATGTTTGCTTTGTAAGTTCACAACTTTTACTATACACTTACTGTTTCTGTATGTTCATGTATAAATTATATAAAAATAGTAATAATAATAATTGGGTGGGTTGGGGGAAAAATACACCAAATACTTTGGTTAGTAGTGATATTTTGAGGATGTTCCTTCATCATTAGTTAAAAATGTTTCACAACAATGCAAAGTATTGGTGGTGGGATGAGGTGTGGGAACCTTGTGTGATGTTTATATGATTTTTTTCTAAGTTCGCAACTATTACTATACATTTATTATTTATGTATGTTTAGGTATGAGTGATATGCTTCAATAAATTTTAAAAATAAATAAAAATTTTAAAAGTAATGACACATTATATACCCACTGATATGGTGCACTGAGAATGGTGACTTCTGTGGCATTTTCGCATCAATTTACGTAAGCAAATGTCAGACAAATCCAATTTCAGGGTCACTTTACAAAATAATTGACCATGTGCTTTTATAAGTTTGAAGTCATGAAAGACAAGGGAAGACTGAGGAACTGTCACAGATCTGAAGGAAGCTGAGAAATTAGAAAACTGAATCTAAGATCTGAGATCTTAGCTAGGATCCTGAACAGAAAAATAACATAAATGAAAAACTAATTGTAGTAGGCTGAATATTGCTCCCCCCAAATTAATATCCATATGGAATGTCAGAATGTGACTTCATTTGGAAATAGGGTCTTTCCAGATGCAATTAAGATGATGTCATATCAGAATTAAGTGGGCCCTTACTCCAGTGACTTCTGTGTTATAAGGAGAAGTTAGAGACACATACAGAAGGAAGAAGGCCATGTAATGATGAAGGCAGAGATTAAAGAAATGTAGCTACAAGTTAAGGAATGGCGGGGATTGCCATCAATCACAGAAGTGAGGAGAGAAGCATGGAGCAGATTTTTTCTCAATCTTCAGAAAGAGCCAAACCTGCCACCAACTTGATTTCAGACTTCTGTATGTTTGAAATGTGAGAGAATACATTTTTGTTGTTTTTAGCCACCCATTTCATGTTACTTTATTATGGCAGCCCTAGGCTATTGATATACTCAAGAAATCTGAATGAAGTGTACCGGTTTATTTACTAGTATCATAGCATCATAACAGTATTATTTTCAAAATCTTGATACCTGCACTATGGTTATGTAACAGAAAAACATTTAGGGAAACTGGAAGAAGGGAATCCTTTGTAATATTTTTGAAACATTTTTATAAATCTAAAATTCTTTTTAAAACTAACCAAAGTACCTGTTTCTTATTTTAAGGTTTAAATTTTACCCTGGAGCAGTGTGGGTAGAGGACCCATTGGCCCACCTAGAACTGCTGAGGATTTATAGCCAGCATGAACCCTGTGACACTGACCCCTCACCATATTACATGAATCTGGCTTTTATCATATTGTTTACAGAATTCATCAGGTCACTTCTCATGAGGATGGAGATTTGTTGTATTTCCCTTATCAACAAGCATACAAAGTTCCAATAATCACCGGTCTCACAAGTGCAATTGTGGAGTATGGGAGTATTCAAAGAACTATTCATATTTACTAAGTTGCGTTAAAGAAAAAAATTAAAAGATCAGAATTGAATTGACCTTTCAATGATTATAGATATAAGTTTGACAGAATATGTTTGCGCTCTATCAGACATGCATAATTTAGTGAAACCATATGCATTAGAAAAATCACTAGAATGATTTAGAGCAATGTATGCTATTTTTGGAAATGTTCTATGCAAAATAAAAACATTTATGAGCAGAACATTTTTACAACTTCTATCAGATTTCAAAATAAGAAATATACTCAAATTCGAGCGTAGAATCATACTAATATACATACTCATGGATGTCACTCCTCACCCATTCATTGATAATACATTCTTTCAGTGTGTCTAGGTTCTAAGATTGTGATGATAACTGGATATGTAAAGACAATATAAAGAAAAAATATGACAATAACTGTCGATAGTTCATAATATAATGGATAAAATGGAAAAAAGTATTTGCGTGTGTGTGTGTGTGTATGTTTAAAGTAAGGGCAACAAAAGAGAAATGCACTTGGATGTATAGACCCTGCTAAATTATAAATTGATTTTCAATTAAGTGATCACCTGTATAGAAACCTATAAAATGAGGGAGATTTCTCTTATTAAAGATGAAAAAGATAAGGCAGAAGAAGAAAGAGAAATCCAAGAAGAAGGAAAGGTAAAATCAGAGGTATAACTGTAAAATCTGCAGCATATTATGTGTGAGAAACTGTAAGAGTAATTTGGCTCTCTCAGCTTGAAGGGAGTGGAAGAATATTAGGACTGAAGTTTTTCCTCCAGTATCAGCTGCTGGTTGATCTTTCATACCATGTTAAGCAGTTTATCCATTAAGTGTTGAGGTCCATTAAAAAAGTTGTACATGGGTGAGTAACTTGTATTTTGCACAGATCACTTTAATGGCTGTAAGAGGAATGGTTTGGGGTGTCCAAGAATGGAGGCAGGGAGTCATGATGCTTATATATAGGGTTCTCACGTTTGGAATGGAGAAAACCATGCTTATTTAGAAAGTATTTAGACTTCTCTACTTTGTAAGAGCCACCTTATAATGAAACACTTAATATCCAACCAATTATTATAACTTCCCACTTGAAATCCCTTCACTGACTTTATAAGCTGCTTTAAACAGCTCTGCCTTTTGATAGTCTCACCTCCAGGGTTTGAAATCTCCCAGCTAGACTAGTTTCTCTTTCAATAAACTTGCAGTTCTGATAATATTGGTGGCTGTTTCTTTTGACAGCTTTTGGTATCAGAAGTTGGTTCTGGAGAAACACCCTCCTACCCATCCCCCGGGCTGGTGAGTCACTAGGTGAAGTACTCTCAGAGCCCATTGCCTGCTACTCTTGCACCACCTGTGCAGCACTAGGGGTAAACTTCTCCCAGATCTGACCTCCTAGTGTTTTGCAACTGAGCTCTTCAGTTTATTGTCAGATTTAAAACTTTCCAGTTCGTCATATAAACCTGGTTTCTGTTTTGGTGAGTAAATTTCCTGCCTATCTAAGGGAGGTTATATAGATTCTGGGACCAGCTGCTTGTTGGGATCCCTACTAGTTAATTGCATTTCTGGAATCTTGTGGGTAAACACGGGCTTCTCTCAGTCTAAACCTCCTCCTGACCATCCTTTTCTACCCATTAAGCTGCCTGTGTTCAGCTCCAAATAGCCATTTGGAACTCTCATTCAGTGGGGATCCTGCTTAGGCCTGAGTGGTAGCTGAGTCTGAATGGCTGAGTTGAAAGGCCTGGGGCTCCAGACACATCTTAGGCCACAGCATATAACCCTTTTGGCTCAAATTCATCCTCTCCTCTTCCTGCCACAAACTCCTGCCGCTTTCATTATCTCATGATAGACCCAATTCATAACTGTTTCTGAAATTCTGAGTAAATTTCACCAAGGATGATTTGCCTCCGCTGTGACCACTATGGGGAATGTTTGATTTCTGTAAAATCATACATTTGAGAGACACGATAGTAATGAAAGGATTCAAGAACTCCCCCCCAAAAAAAGAAAAAGAAAAAGGAGCATACTTTGATTGGTAGGTGAAGGCTTCAAACAACAGTCTGCCTCCACAATATCTTTACTACAAGATTCATTTTTTTTTTAAAGGCCTCCAATATAGGCCAAAGACAAAAGCTCTTTTATATGAACTGGTCGATTTTGTATTTCTGTGTTTCTGAGTCAGTTTGTCTGATTCATGGCTGAAAATTTTAAGCTATGTATAAATGCTATATATGATATTTTCTTACCCCTGGATATTACCAAACAATTTATAAAATTCTTTAACAGAGTTCTGTTCAGAATGGCTTGAGGATAAATAAACATGTATATAAATTAAATACACCCAACTTCCTAGGAATCATGGTAATACTTCTAGTGTCAAAGTTCAATATAAAAAACTATCACCTGAATTAGTGTTAAAAACAATACAAACGTGCTGTAGTCCACACTATGGGTGTGGGCCTATTGTAAATAGGATGTGTTTTAGTCAGCCAAAGGGGTGCTGATGTAAAATGCCAGAAATCTGTTGGCTTTTATAAAGGACATTCACCTGGGTAGATGCTTAGAGCTACCATACTGTAAAGCATACGTTACTTCCCTCGCTATGTGTTGCCATGTGTTGGAACAGGATGGCTGCCAACATCTGCCAAGAGTTGAGTCTTCCTGGGTTCCTCTTTTCTCAGGGTTCATTTCTCTACAGGCTCAGCTCCTCTGTTTTCTCCGAAAGGCCAGCTGTAGACTACCAGATGACCAGTTCTGTCTCTCTCCCCAGAACGTGATTCTTTTTGGGCTCAGCTGCTCTGCTCCTCTGTGTGCTTACTTCCCTGCCTCCAGCTCAAAACTCTAACTCTCTTCTCTGCCATGTGTACTTTACTCTACGTGTCCCCACCGACCAAGGGGGCAGGGATTCAATGTCCTACTAACGTGGCCCAATCAAAGCCCACACAAATCATACTTTAATCACCCCAGGTAAAGACCAGTTTACAAACATAATCCAATATCTATTATGGAATTCATAAACAATGCCAAACTGCTACAGGATGTCTTGAAGATATTACTTCATTTAAGGTGTGGTCCAAATGAGTCACTTTGGGCTTTAACCTGGATTACCGAAGTCCTTTAAAAGCAAATTAAATTCAGACATAGAGAAGCCATGGGAGAAATATGAAGCCAGAAGTCAATGGAACCCGTAGGAGAAAGACATCTCTATATGCATTACCACATAATAGAAATGCTGAGGACAAAGGATCACAACAACCAGTCCCAGAATATCACCATCTTCCGGGAGAAAGCATTGCCTTGCTGATGCCTCAATTTTGGACTTCCCTAGCCTCAAATCTATAACCCAACAAATTCCTTTGTTCACGCCAACCCACTATATGGTATTTGTATTAGCTTCTGGGAAACTAACACAAATTTTATTTTGAATGGAGATGTTCTTGCTAAATGTATACAGGTTAACTGGCCAAATAAGCTAGAATTATATCTACTAGATACTTCAGATGATGAAAAATATAAGTTTATAAATGTGTTTTGTAAGATCTCGGCTCTAATATAGATTTCAAGATAATATTAAGAAATGTATGCTAGGTATATAAGACATGTGTTTGTTAAGAAAAAGGAGAGTAGCTCTATCCTAAAATAAAATAGCTCATTATTGCAGAGTCAAAAAGCAAAAGGTATAGGATAAAATTTAAATGGATATTAAAAATTATATAAAATTTGTGGAATTGAGATATTATTTCTTGTGGTTACAGCTGAGTAAATTTAATAGATTTATTTATAAGATTTTAAAAGAGCTTTAGTATCTAATAATACACTAATGCGAAACTACAAGTTTGGTTTTCTCTGTCAAAATGAAAATTTTTCTTGAATTATTGGTCTCTTCTTGTTACTGATTTCCAACTTCATTCCATTATGATTAATGAAAGTGTTTTTTATAATTTCTGCCATTTTAAATTGGTTGAGATCTATTTTGTGATCCAACATATAGTCTATCCTGGAGAAAGACTCATGAGAAATTGAGGAGAATGTATATCCTGTTGTTTTTTAGGTACAATATTCTATATATGTCTCTTAGGTCTAGTTCATCGATCATATTATTCAAAGTCTTTGCTTCCTTATTGATCTTCTGTCCAGATGCTTTATACAATGAGGACAGTTGTGTATTGAAGTTTTCAACTATTATTGTAGAGAAATCTATTTCTCCTTTTAGTTTTGCCAGAGTTTACCTCATATATTTTGGGTGATTGCTGCACAAATGTTTATGATTGTTATTTCTTCCTTGTGGATTGCTCCTTTCATATATATATATAATGTTCTTCCTTGTTTGTAATAAGAGCTTTGTTTTTAAAGTATATTTTAAATAAGTATAGCTATTCTAGCCTTTTTTTTTTTTTTTTGGCTACTTCATGCATGGAATAACTTTTTTCAGCCTTTCACTTTCAACTATTTGTATCCTTAGGTTTAAGGTGAATCTAAGGCGAGACAGCATATAAATAGCTCACATTTTTTTATCCATTCTGCCAGCCTGTGTCTTTTGATTATGGAGTTTAATCCATTAACATTTAATGTTATTGCTGTAAAAAGTGGTTAGGTTTATTTGATATGTTATGAATTGTAAGGAAAATGTCAAATTAAAAGGTGTTTTCTAATCTTGTTAGTTAAATTTTCTGGGTAAAATGTTCTTTTTAGCATTGAAAAATTATTGAAGTATATCCTTCACATATGAACATATGTAAAATTTAAGAATATAGTAAAAGTTGACAACTTATAAAACAAACATGCATAACACCATACAGGGCTCCCATGTATCACCCTAACAGAAATACCTTGCATTGTTGTAAGCATTTGTACAAAACAATGAAAGAGCATAATTAAAGTATTTCTACTAACTATAGTCCATATCTCACATTTAGTCTATTGTCCCTCAATTCACCCTGCTCTTTTTCTTGTTCATAAACCATATAATTTATCTAACTTGTAAAATTGATGACATTTAGTATAGTCACAGAGTTGTGCAATCATTACTTCAATCAATACTAGAATATTTTGATTACTCAAAAAAGAAAAACAATAACCACTATAAGCCCATATGTTAGCACTACTAATGACAAATCCTATGGTGTGCTTTCACCATTTCTACTCATTTACAAACATTTACAAACAACTTTTTACCAATCCACACAAATTAAAGATCAGCTTTCCACTCTCTAACCACATTCTATTTTCTGGTGACTTATATTATAGCTATTAACTCCATGAGTTAACTAATGAGTCATTTTATTTTGTTCACAATAGAAAAATCATACAGTATTTGTCTTTTGGTGCCTGGCTTGCTTCACTCAATATGATGTACTCTAGGTTCATCCCAGTTTTCATATGCTTCAAGACTTCATATCATCTTACAGCAGAATAATATTCCATCACATATATACCACAGTTTTTTTATCCATTCATCAATTGATGGACATTTTTGGCAATTGTGAACAATGTTGCTATGAACATAAGTGTGCAAATGTCTGTGTTACTGCTCTCATTTCTTCTGGGTATATACCAGTAGTGGCATTGCTGGGTCACCAGTAGACCTATCTCTAAAATCCTTGGGAACTGCCAAAGAGACTTCCGTAGTGGCTGTACCATTCTACATCTCACCAAAATGAAGTTTTCCTAACTCTCCATATCTTCTCCAAACACATGTAGTTTTCTTTTTAATTTTTTTTAAATTAATTAATTTATTTAATTCCTCCCCCCCCCCCCCCACCAGTTGTCTGTTCTCTGTGTCTAATTGCTGCCTCTTGTTTCTTTGTTCGCTTCTGTTGTCTTCAGCAGCACGGGAAGTGTGGGCGGTGCCATTCCTGGGCAGGCTGCACTTTCTTTCACGCTGGGCGGCTCTCCTTACAGGGCGCACTCCTTGTGCGTGGGGCTCCCCTATGCGGGGGACACCCCTGCATGGCACGGCACTCCCTGTGCATATCAGCACTGCGCATGGGCCAGCTCCACACGGGTCAAGGAGGCCTCGGGTTTGAACCGCGGACCTCCCATGTGGTAGATGGATGCCGTAACCACTGGGCCAAGTCCGTTTCCCTCTTTTTAATTTTAATAGTGGCCATTTTAATAGTTGTGAAATCGTATCTCATTGTAGCTTTGATTTGCACTTTCTAATAGCCAGTCATGTTGAATATTTTTTCACTTTTTTCCCCCACCATTGTATTTATTCCTTAGAAAAATGCTTATTCAGGCCTTTTTCCCATTTTTAATCTATTTATTTGTCTTATTATTGAGTTGTAGGATCTCTTTATATACCATGGATATTTTACCCTTGTTGGATGTGTGTTTCCAAATATTTTCTCCCATTGAGTGGGCTGCCTTTTTACCCTCTTCACAAAGTCCTTTGAGCTGCAGAAGTATTTAATTTTTTTTTTTTTTTTTTTTTTTTATGTAGTGGGGACAAGGGATTGAACCCAGGGCCTTGTTTGTGGGAAGCCAGTGCTCAGTCACTAAGCCATATCTGCTCTCCTGAATTTTTTGTTTGCTTGTTTTGCTTGTTGTTTGTTTTTTGTTTGCTTTTCTTTGTTTCGTTTTTTTTAGGAGCAGTTCGAACTGAACCCAGGACCTCCCATGTGGGAAGAAGGTGTCCAAACACTTCAGCCACATCTGCTCCCAAGTGTTTAATTTTGAGAAGGTCCCATTTACCTACTTTTCCTTTTGTTGCTCATCCTTTGGGTTTAAGTTTTAAGAGATGCCCACCTACTGCAAAGTCTGGTAAATATTTCCCTACGTTATCTTGTAGGAATCTTATGGTCCTGGCTTTTGTATCTTGATCTGTAATCCATTTTTTATGTTTTAGCCTTTAATTCATTTTGAGCTGATTCTTATAAAGGCGGTGAGATAAGGGTCCTCTTTCACTATACTTGATAGCCTTATCAAAAATCAGTTGGCCATAGAGGTATGGGTCTATTTCTGAACTCTCAATTTGCTTCCATTGACCAATATGTCTATCTTTATGCAAATACCATGTTGTTTTGACCACTGTAGCTTTATAATAAACTTCCAGGTCAGGAAGTGTCAAATGCCTTTTCTGCATCAATCAAGTTGATCATGTGTTGTTTTTCTTTTCCTTTAATTTGTTAATGTGGAGTATTATGTTAATTGATTTTCTTGTGCTGAAACATGCTTGCATACCAGGAATAAAACCCATTTGATCATGATGTATAATTCCTTAAATATGTTATTGGATTATATTTGCAAGTATTTTGTTGAGAATTTTTGCATCGATGTTCATTGGAGAGATTGATCTGTAATTTTATTTTCTTGTGTTATCTTTATCTGGTTTTGGTAAAATGGTGATGTTGGCTTCATAAAATATGTTGGACAATTTTTCCTTCTTTTCAATATTTTGGTTTAGATTGGTATTAATTTTTCTCAAAATGTTTGATGGAATACACCTGTGAATCCATCTGGTCCTGCACTTTTCTTTGGTGGAAGATATTTGATGATTGAGTCAACCTCTTTACTTGTGATTGGTTTGTTGAGTTCCTGTATTTCTTGTAAAGTCAGTATAGGTTGTTTGTACATTTCTAGGTATTTGTCCTTTTTATCTAGGTTGTCTAATTTGTTGACATACTATCCTGTTATGATTCTTTATTTCTGTGGAGTCAATTATAATGTTCCACCTTTCATTCCTGATTGTATTTTTTTGCAGTTTCTTTCATTTTCTTTCTATTAGTCTTGCCAAGGTTTTGTCAATTTCACTGATTTTCTCAAAATTGGTTTTGTTGATTTTCTCTATTTTTCGTTCTCAATTTCATTTATTTCTGCTCTATTCTTTATAATTATTTCCTTTTGCTTGCTTTTGAATTGTTTGCTGTTTTTTTTCTTCTAGTTTCTCCAGTTCAGTTAGGTCTTTGACTTAGCTCTTTCTTCTTTTAAAATATAGGAATTTAAAGCTATAAATTTCCTCTCAGCACTGCCTCACTGTGACCCATAAGTTTGATAATTTGTGTTCTTACCTTCCTTAGTCTTGAGATATCTACTAATTTCTCTTGCAATTTCTTCCTTGATCAACTGGTTGTTTAGGATTGTGCTGATTAGCATCCATGTATTTGCAAATTTTCCTTTTTTTGCCTATCATTGACTTCTAGCTTCATTCCATAATGACCAGAAAAGATGCTTTGTATTATTTCAGTCTTCTAAATTTATTGAAAGCTGTGTTGTAGCCCATCACGTAATCTATCCCGGAGAAAGATCCATGAGCCCTTGTGCAGAATGTATAATGTGCTGATTTGGGATGAATGTTCTGTATATATCATGTCAAGTCCAGCTCATTTACCAAATTGCTCTCATTCTCCGTTTCCTTGTTGATTTTTTGTCTAGTTGTTTTATTGATGTGAGTGGTGTGTTGAAGTCTCCAACAATTATTGTAGAGACATCAATTTCTCCTTTCAGTTTTGCCAAAGTTTGCCTCGTCTTCTGTGGCACCTGGGTTAGGTGCATAAATATTTATGCTTGTTACTCCTTCATGGTTGTTTGTCCCTTTTGTTAATATATAATGGCCTTCTGCATCTCATCACATTTTTTATATTTAAAGTCTGTTTTGTCTGACATCATTATTGCTACCCCAGCTATCTTTTGTTTACTCTTTGAATGAAATACCTTTTTCCAACCTTTCACTTTCAATCTATTTGCATCCCTGGGTCTAAGGTGAGTCTCCTGAAGACAGCGTGTGGATGGCTTATGTTTTCTTATGCATTCTGCCAGCCTATGTCTTTGATTGGGGATTTTAATCCATTAACAGCCAATGTTATTAATATAAAGGGATTACTTCAACCCTTTCATCCTTTGGCTTTCATATGCCATATCTTATTCTTGTCCGTCTTTCTGCCCTTTTGGTAACTTTTTCTGATAATCTTCACTTCTACACTCTCCTCCAAGCCTCCTTCTCTTCCCTTTTCTTTTCTCACTGCAGAAATCCCTTTAGTATTAATTGCAGAGCTGGATTCTTGTAATGAACTCTCTTAGTTTCTGTTTATCTCTGAATATTTAAAGCTCAGCATCATATGTGAAGGACAGTTTTACCAGATGAAGAATTCTTCATTGGCAGTTTTTCTCTTTCAGTATCTTAATTATGTCTTATCACTCCCTTCACACTTCCGTGATTTCTGAAGAGAAATCCACACTAATTCTTATTGGACATTCCCTGTATGTAATGTTTCACTTCTCTCTTGCTACTTTCAGAACTTTATCTTTATCTTTGGCATTATGAAGTTTATGTATTTTGGGTTAGGTCTATTTGCACTTATTCTTATTTGAGTATACTGTGCTTCTGGAAACATATATTCATGATCTTCCTGAGAGTTGGGAAAAGTTGAGCCATTATATCCTCAAATACACTTTCTGCCCCTTTTCCTTTATTTTCTCCTTCTGAAATTCCCATAACATCTATGTTGGTGCACTTCATGCTGTCATTCAAGTCCCTGAGCCCCTGCTAAATTTTTTCCATTCTTTTCTTTCTCTGTTCTTGTCATTTCAATTTTAGCTGTTCTGTCTCCATGTTTTTTATTCTTTCTTCATTGATTTAAAATCTGCTATTGTGTGCCTCTGTTTTATTTTTGTTACATTGTTATTTTCATTCCCATAAGCTCTGTTATTTTCTATCCAAGGTTTCAAAATTTTCTTTGTGTTCACACAGTGTCTTTTCTTTTTCTCTTTTTATTTTTTTTAAATGTTACATTTAAAAAAATGAGGTCCCCATATATACCCAGTGTCTTTTTAATGTTTTTTATTTCTTAAGCCATGTTGTCTTTCAACTCCATGTTTTGATTTAGGGGATTTGTATGAACCACATTGAATTAGTTATTTCAAGTTTTGTGTCTTGTTTGGAGTTCTGATTTGTTCCTTTGACTGAGTCATATCTTCCTTTACCTTTGTATGGCTTGTAATTTATTGCTGATGTCCAAGCCTCTCATTCTGTTGCTAAGTTTACTCTGATGTTCAGTTTTTCTCTTGCCTAGGGATTTGCTAAGCAGCCGTGTTCCATCACTGTTCTTTGACTTTTAGTTCAAGTTGTTCCAGATCTTTAGGATTGCCTTTGTTTAACTGCTCAAACCAAAGCTAAGGATCCAGTAATGGGGTATAGGCCACTTTCCAAGGTCCTTGATGAGGGGGGCAGTAAAAGCACCTAATTACTTTATTACTTTATTTATTTATTTGTTTGTTTGTTTATTTTCCCCTTTTTGTGCACTTTTCTCAGAAACTGTTCTCTTCCCTTGGCCAGCCACACTCACCCTCCCTCTGCCTCCTCACTATCCAGCCCAGCATAGTAGAGAGGGTGTCTGGGAAAGCAAATTCTCTTTAGCTCCCTGCTGGCTCTCAGTACAAACAATGTTGCAACCCTACTGGGTCTAGCAAGTACCATCCCTGGAATGCAGCAGACCAAGTTTGCTGGCTGAAATCAGTAATTGTTGTAGGCTGTGTTCCTTCTTCTTTTTGGGGGGAAGAGGACCCCTGCAACCCCCTCAGTCCATAGCTACTGCAGTCTACAGCTTCTGCAGCCCATAGCCTGCTGTTAGCACTGAGAGTGAAGGTGTGGGCACCTGCTGCTGCTACAACTTCCTCATGGGATTTTCCAGCCTGATGAAACTCCTATCCTTCACCACTTCTGCTTCTGGGTAGTGTTTCACCATCTCCTGTTGTCCTGAGCCCCAGAAAAACCCTCCAAACTGTTTCTGCCTATCCCCTACTTGCTTTTTCCAGGGAAAGAAGTGATCCCTCTTCCATTCCAATCCTCCATCTTTCCAGAAGTCCCTGGTAAAATGTTCTTAAAATAAATATTTACAAAAAAAAATAGACGTATTTCCTAGGAAATTTGAAGTGTCCTCACTGACCATGAGATGTGCTAGCACTGATCTGCCTAATACTGAACAACAGTATAGTGTTAAATGGTCATAATTTCAGCTAATCTTTTAAAATGTTACATGCTACAAAAACAACCAAATTTCTTTGTCAGTTACATGCTTTCATGCTGACCCTTCTCTGAAAATGTTTGCAATAAGCTACAGGTCAGAGCTTTATCTCCAGCAAAAAAGAGGCTCTAAGCAAAAAACAAGGTAATTATATAAATTACATTCTACCTATCAATTACATAATCCTTGTAAAACTGTAAAGATGGGAGGGGTCAAATACCTCAATTCATAGGGACCTATGGACGTCTTTAAGTGCACTTTATATAGCTACCTCCTTCTATGGGATATGAATATCTTCTTTTTGTTGGATGTCTATTTTCTGGATGGATAAAGGCTTTTCTTTTTCCAAGGCTACGGCCCTTCACATTCATTAGACTTTGTTTCTCCACCTGGAAATTTCTGCTATTCTCTCAACTGATCAAAGTACCCATTTTACTGGAAGCATTGCAAAGAAGAAAAAAAAAGCAAGTTCTTGCCCATCAACCAAAAGCTTCAATGATCATACAATCCGCAATCTTCAGGCCATGTGGGAAACTCAATGGTATATTAAACCTGAAGTTAGATAATTATCTGGTTCTTTGTGGTGCCTTGGCTAGAAGTACTCCCATTTGGTCCTCATGGCCCTGTGAGCTACACAGTCAGGTAAACATTGATTGACCCCATGTGAAATAATTGCAGCATGGCCCATGTACTTGCACAATTCACAAGTCACTTTTTGGACTATTATTTTATCTATATGTTTTATGTTTTTATTTTTTGTTGTACAAACTGTTTCAAACTTCTGTTCAAATTTCTTGGCATTTTCAAGGAGTGGTTACCCTTAAGGTAGCTAAGTAAAAAAGAAAAACGAGAAAATAATGGGACTGTCTCTGGTGGACTGAGATTTAAATAACTTTAGTTTGCCTCAGAGAGAGGTCCATAACTATGAGCCGTTCAACTGAATAATATAAAGGTCTTAAATGTAATTAAGTAGCCACCCAACAAACCTCACTGCAATAAAAAAATTAATGAAACAAACTTGGAAAATAAAAAGGAAAAAATGAACAA
Source organism: Dasypus novemcinctus (assembly GCF_030445035.2). Lineage (NCBI taxonomy): Eukaryota > Metazoa > Chordata > Mammalia > Cingulata > Dasypodidae > Dasypus > Dasypus novemcinctus. The sequence goes on along the minus strand of NC_080683.1, from coordinate 38,540,491 downwards.
AACAACTGAGTGAGTCTTCTTTTCCAGGTGGTTACCTGGAAAAGAGAGAGAGGCAGACCACTCAGTGGTGGTGACAGGAGCATTTAGTCAAGATCCCAATGAAATCATTGGACAAAATGACCCAAAGGGGGACTGTTAACTAAAACAGCACTGGGACTTGTGAGGAGTTGTGGTCGGTCATCTTTCAAAATATGGCAGTCTTTTAGAAGATAAACATTTGCCAAGGATGAATACAGACCAGAAGTCAGAACACTTCTAATAAATTGCATTTGAGCAACATTTAATGATAAGATGGTCTCAGTTTGATAGTCATAGCCCGTTAAAAATGGACAAACCTACTATACTAACCAATGTATTTCTGTTCCCACCTTTGTAATGAAAACATAAATGTAAACCAGTCATTGTAATTCCCCACTTCAAATTCCCTGATTGCCTTTATAATCTACTGTAACCAGCTTGCCTTGTTGAGACTTCACTGGCTTGGTTTGAGATCTCCCTGCTAGAGCAGTTTCTCTTTCAATAAAACTGCAGACTTGATAAAATTGATAACTTTGTTTCTATTGACATAGACCTTAAGATGAAAGTTTCCTTTATGCATTAAATACCAGAATGTTTAGAGTAAAAATTATTGCTCAAAAATAAGAATCATATAATGCCATATGGCTTAATTATCTGTGTCCCAACTTGATACTTTTTCAGTATTGATCTAAAATCATATCTTTAAATCATATGTCGTGAGCAAGTTGTGGATGTAAATAATGTAAATTACTGAAAATGTAAATAAATGGATTTAGTGGCAATGAGAATTTGCAGACCCACTGAAATTTTGGAAATTTAAATAGTTCCCATTTTCATTTATTTTAGTGTAAATCCAGTGTTTGTTATTCTTCATCAGTGAGAAGCAGGAACTCATTCAGGACTAGGCATATACTGAGTGCTCAAAATATCAATATATGTGAAATAAATAAATATTAAAAGTATCCCATGCATCCTGCTGAGTAATCTCCTTCAGACAGTCTGATGACCACCTGTTACTTCCTCTGGAATCCCTGAATGTCTGGATAATTAGAAAAGACAGAAAAGTTTAATTCTCTGACACTCAGGAATGATTTTTCATCCCATGATGGTCACCAGCAACAAGCCAGCTCTGCTTTGCCTGGATCTTTGCCTTTCTATGCTCTAATCAAATACGGGGTATTAACAGCCCCAGGAAAATAGAGAAAGAAGTACTTAATATTTTTGGACATTTTTCTTCAATAAAGAAGCACATTTATAACAGCAATATTTTCTTCCTTTTCTGCTTAGCATAAAGATTTAAGAATGTTATTTTATCTTCGTGTTTCCTGGTCTGCGAAAGGGAGAGCGTTTCATATTTTCTTCATCCTTATAATTCCAGCTAAAGATGAGGAGGGCATCCTATGAGACTTTACTCTTGGGACATGCCTGAATTTTGTATTTTTGTATTCCATTTATAGATGCTGTGAGGCAACAAACACTCCTAAACTCAAGTTCACCTACATGGAGTAATGCCATCACCCTGAAAGTTGTCTTTATTGTCCTTTTTTATATCTCTCTAGCTCCTCTCCTCTCTTTAGCTTTTTGCAAGATAACTATTAACTTCCAGCTCCTTGGTAGTGCATTTAAGAGGTTTTCTTTGTTTCTTTGTGTGTTTTCTAGGACTTTGTTTTTTGTTGTTGCTGCTGTTTTGCAAGGGAGGTAATTCCGATGCCTAAAGAACCCTATTATGAGAAAGCCTTCTAGCTACTTATTTTTAGTCATTCAAGTCCCAGTTCAAAGATAATCTCGTTTGGGAATTTTTCATTAACTCTCCAAAGAAGAGTTGATAACCTTTATATCCCAAAATACTTTTTGAAAACTCTATTTCATACTCATTTTCTGTTCAAATACCTGGGCTCACATTAGACGCATACAATTTCTTATTCAGCTTTGCATTCCAGAATCTCATGCTTTCTAAATTTTACTGAAACTTGAACATATTTATTCCTAAAAGAGCTTGAATTATCAAATTTCTGAAATTAAATTATTAATGGAAGATAGCAATAAAAGTATTAGTAAAAATAATAGTACAAGGAAGCTGTTAGAATCATAACAACAAAGTTATTTTTTCTGAAGAAATGTCAATAGGTTTTTGTCAATTTTTATTTTATTATTTGTTTAATTAAAAGTGCTAAACAGACTGATGGAAACTGGAAAAAGTCTAAATAATTCTTCATTTGACCTTCTTTTTATGTTCTTATCAGTGTCTATCTCCTCTATCATCTTTGATCTTGCATTTGCATTGCAGCAAACTGGGTATTTGTAATATGTAAATAAAGAGAACAGAAAGGAAATATAAAAGGATCTCTTTTCACCAAGGTAGTCAGTAATTCAAATACAGCACTAAGTTGCTATGCTTTGTTAGTTACAGCTTTTGTTCAACTTGTGCAGTGCTCTTTAAAACCAATAAAAGGGCTTTTAATGCAAATACTCTTCCCTAAGTAATAAATCATGATATTTCCATTTTATGTAATGAAATACCTCAATTTAGAGGAATAACTCTAGGTTGTTAGTCTTGTATTGGGTGCTTAATTCATGATCTTAAAATGATTTTTGAAACTGCATTTTAGCCAACCAGAAGCTTAAGGCAAACTGTTATTATTGTATATAATAGCATTTATGGTGTGATTTTGTGTAAAGAACATTGTGAATTCACACAGGACTCATTGTCATTTTTCAATCAACTAAGGATGAACAGATAGAGTAAAACAATGAGGCCTAAGGGATCTTTGTGCATGGTAATGAAAAAGAGGAGCTCATCGGCATACATTGGAGAATCTCATTCACTACTCAGAAACGATACATCAAAGAATCATTTTTCAGATTCTGGGATATATTTCTATATTCTATAATGGTTAGGCAGATAGATAATCTTTTAGTTAAACTGGCAATGTCAGAATATGGGTTTATTTATGTACTACCTGAATTATTGTTCTGATATTTTCTTCAACCATTGAAGTAAATATTACATTACATAGTAAATAAAGCATTAATTTACAATCAAAAGGTGTGACATTCATATAATAATCTTAGAGAGGTGCAATATATTTATAAATACAAGGAAAGGTCTATTAATGAGATAGACCATTTTATAGAATATGACTAAGGATGTTACCATATGATTTGAAACTCTAATCCAATTTCCAATCTGAAATACCTGGTAGTTTCATTTCTACTCTTGATTTTTTTCCCCACTGATCCATAATCTTTTCCACAAAATAATAATTTAATAACAGCATTGTTCCTGTTCTACAGTTTAAAAAACAGGGTTATCTGTTTCCAAAAACTTACTACAATCAAGTGGAAATGCCAGACAAACCTGTTCTAGTTTTCTCATTAAAAATTATAAAAAACAATGTTGGCTGTAGAGTGCTTTATTAAAACTAAATTATAAAATTAAATGCACTAAAAGTATGCCATGAATATTTTTAGAACACATATCTACTTTTATCTCATGATTAATTCTGTTATCAAGGTCATCCAGGAAAATAAGCCTAATGAAGGAAAGAAGCCATATTTCAGCACTCAGTAAGCATAATAGGCACTCGTATTATTATTTTTTAAAGATTTTTAAAAATTTATTTTTCTTCCCTTCCCCCCCCCCATTCCCACCCCCCAGTTGTCTGCTCTCTGCATCCATTCGCTGTGTGTTCCTCTGTGACCGCTTCTATCCTCATCAGTGGCACCCGGAATCTGTGTTTCTTTTTTGTTGAGACGTCTTATGTCAGCTCTCCGTGCGTGCAGGGTCATTCTTGGGCAGGCTGCACTTTCTTTCGCGCTGGGCGGCTCTCCTTATGGGGCGTACTCCTTGCACGTGGGGCTCCCCTACGTGGGGGACACCCCTGCGTGGCACGGCACTCCTTGCACTCATCAGCACTGTGCATGGGCTAGCTACGCACGTGTCAAGGAGGCCCGGGGTTTGAATGCAGACCTCCCATGTGGTAGGTGGTCTCCCTATCCATTGGGCCAAGTCTGCTTGCATCCTTCATATTATTTTTGAAAAGGCTCGTTGTTTTAGCAATTAAAATTTTAGTATAACAATTTAATATATGCATTATAGATTGTCTTAAAAAATAATTATTCTGCTACATTTCAAGATACAAGATCTCTCGCCAGAGATATTATTTCATAAAATCTGCATATTTTTATACTTCATTTACCTTTGTATTCCTAACCATATGCAAATGTCAATACTGATAAGAAAGCATCATATGTTTTCACTGCTTTTAATCTTAAATGTATTGGAAGTTTCAACATAAAAAATATTCAGCCTTCCTTGATGCTTCCCATTCCAATAAGATTTTCATATTTTCACCTCTGCTTCCTTTATTATGTTACTTCTTATATTAATTAATCTTTTATTCCAACAATCATTGAATGTCTACCATGTGACAGATACTGGGTATACATTGGATATAGAATAATGTATCACATAGTCTCTTCCTTAGCAACTCATATTCTAGTTGGAAAGAAGTTCTAATTCCTAGGGCTCCACAAGATTGTGTGGAGTCAACCCAGCTAACCTGCATGAAGTATGTAGCATAGGCAAATGAAAAACTTTTGTTGGGAAAGACTACTGAGATTTGGGCTTATAATCTACTACACTATGGTTAATGCAACATTCTTTCCATTTCTTTTCTCTCTTTGCTATTTTATATCCAAAATATCTCATTCTATATTACATATCACTTTGTCCCATAATAGAACAATATTTACATCCTATTATTGAATACCTAGATACAAAAAAGAAATGTTTGTCTTTCTAATGCAGAGGATTTAGTTTATACTTTGGAAGCATTATAAATTACAATTTATCTTATGTTCTAAAATATGATAAACATTTAAATGGTAAAGATTGTGGTGGGCTTATTATAAGATGAATGGAGAAATTGGTGGTGAGAGAAATGGGATTTACAGTTATGACCTGGGGAAAGCACATCTATCTTAAACAACTAATGCATATGAGAATTTAGATCACCTTCCCTAACAACACCATAGGTGATTATACAGATTTCAGACTTTTTATTCTTCTCATTTCAGAATTTTGAACACATGAACTGATAATTTTCTATTACTTTGTCCTAGAATTTCTGTTTAGCATCTGTATTGCTAACAGTAATCAAGTAAACAATGAAGGAAATATGTCACTGAGCAGATGATGACTCAGTATAAATTCGTAAAACAAAGATAAATTCAGCATTAAACAAGTTTCTTCTGATTGCAAGTGGGGGACATCCAACACTCAGTAGAATATTTATTTATATAATTAGATGGGCAGACAAGGGACTTAATTCAGAAATGGTCCAGAAATTAAAATTATTCCAGTGCTATTTCTTTACTTCCATATCTCAGTTCCACTTTTGTCAGATGGGAATTCTTGTATTGCTAATGACCTTCTGTCATGATGAAGAGAGCAAAATATGCTTAAGCATATATAAAAAAGGAAAACTGGTGTTAAAACATTAAAAGTAGAAAACATTTAAAGTTCATTCTAATGTGAACTTGAATATACACGTTATGTAATTTTAAATGTATCATTTCAGTTTCATATAAAAATCTATGCTCATTTATTGTCTATAAAATATGAATATTTTTATTAAATTTACAGAAATAATCATATACAAAATCCTGGCAGATTTCTTCATTCACTTAAAATTTAATAAAATTATGGTGTTTTCCAACATATGTGTAATAACAATTTATTTGATATTGTTGTATAGTATTATTATTACAGCTGGTATCTTTAAAGCTAGTATTTATTTTGTGCTTACTATAAGCCAGCTACCCTTCCAAGCACTTTATAGCCATCATCAACTCATTTATTCCTCATGATAACACTCAGAGGTAGGCATTATTATTCCCATTTTACCCATGAGGAAAACAGGACTTAGAAGGTTTAAATAACTAGCCTGGGGATATACAGCTGGAAAAAACCAGAGTTAGGATTTGAAGCCAGATAGGAAAACTCCAGAGCTATAAATTTGTTCTGATATACATATTTTATTGCAGGCAATAAAACTTCATAAAAAAATAAAGCAAAATAAAACCTGAACAAAAGGTTACTAAATAGAGCTGTATTTACTTGGAAGTAATCAGGTGGGGCATTTATATCCCTTGCTCAGTTCATGCATAAAACTAAATTAACCTGAGGATGGAATGTATTAGGAATGTACCAGTAAGTTTTAATCCTTGAATAAAGTTTTTAGTTTTAATCAGAAGACAAATAGATATATATATATATAGAAAAAAAACACCTCTTTCAACAAAAATGATAAAATATCCTATTACGCAGAACTCAAACTGATGATGGAAATGTTCTTCAGTGTCTACTATAGTAGCCAGTAGTCAATATGGTACCTATGGCTAATGAATATTTGAAATGTGGCTAGTATACCTGAGGGAATGAGTTTAAAATCTGATTTAACTTTGATTAATATAAATTTTATATCCAAGTGTGGTTCATGGCTGCCGTATGCCACGTAGTTCTAGGTGATCTCATCAAATGATAGTTTACAACATATGCCCTTCAAATTTTTGAATAATATATCCAATTTCTTACAAGATAACTCCACATAGATATCTTAAAGTCATCCCAGTCTTATTTGTCCAAATTCCTGGTTTTCATACATAAACCAGTGACTTTCCTAGTATTCCCCTTCTTCACAAAAGCACACCTCTATTTAGCCTTTGCTCAGGATGAAAACAGAGTCATCCTTGACTCTTCTCTTTCTCCTATGTTTTATAACTGATACATCAAATATTCACAGAGGCTTTACCTTCAAAATCTCTGAAATTTTCACCAAATTTAGAACTATACCATAAGTCCAAGTAACATTCATCTCTTGTCTAGACTTCAGAAGCTCCTTCCAAACTATCTCCCTCCTTCCACTCTGAACCTCTATAGTTTGGTCTTTCCTGCTGGTGGTCTATGTTTCTCTTCTCAGATCTCCATTCCAGCCTCACCAGATGACCAGAAGTCATGAGAAGAGGCCAAATAGTCTCCTCTATGGAACTTTTTGAACTTATTTCTTCAGCCTGGAATGATCTCCTTTCAGATACAGTCACGTGGGTTTGTTTCCTGACTTCATTTAGGTTTTCAGGTCAAATGCTACCTCATCAGAGAATACTTCCATCACTTACCCTTTAAAATGGTGTCTTCCTCCCCAATCTTATCTTTTATATTGGTATGTCTATTGTGTTCTGTCTCCTCCTCTAGAATCCATGCACAGATGGTAGGACAGTTTTGTTCACTCCTTTTTCCTCAGTGCAATGATATTGACTTGAGCCTATAGTTACTCAATAAATATTATTAAATTAATGAAATATTTCTTTCAGATTTTAATAATAATATGTAAACAACAGGTTTGAATACATGACATTTTTATTATTGAGAATACCTAGGCATTTACCTTAAATGTTAAATATAGGAATAGCAATTGGGGGTTTAAAAAAGAGATCTACAAATTAATATCATTTTTTTTTTAAAGGAATCTGTGTCCTTCATGTGCTAGAAAATATCTTAGATCAAAGTTATTAAAGTAATTGCTTCAAAATTTTAAAACTGGAAGGACAAAATAGGGGATAGTGAGCAGCCTCTTCAAAATTTCTATGGGTTTTATTTTTTTTATTCCTTCATTATAATTAGTATCTCATTTACTCAACCATTCTGTAACGAAGTTTATTATTTATTTTATGTTTAAACAGATTAGAAAAACATTCCCTGTTTTTTTCAAAGTAGGTTAATGGCATTAAAGAATATCCTGACATGATTTGGTTTATGAAAATCAGTTTAGTGTCATAAAAATAAAAGGCACATTGTTTACTATAGTAATCACAGTGAATCAGTCTAATGCAACATGGAGTATGATTTGGCATTACTATAGGCAGAAAAAGTTGCTATAGAATCATGTATTTTTTTTGCCATGTGTATTAGTCAGCCAAAGGGGTGCTGATGCAAAATACCAGAAAGTGATTGGCTTTTATAAAGGGTATTTATTTGGGGTAGGAACTTACAGATACGAGGCCATAAAGCATAAGTTACTTCCCTCATCGAAGTCTATTTTCACATGTTGGAGCAAGATGGCTACTGACATCTGTGAGGGTTCAGGCTTCCTGGGTTCTTTCCTTCCTAGGACTTGCTTCTCTTTCCTCTGTGTGCTTACTTCCTGGGGCTCCAGCTTCAGGCTTCAGCATCGAACTCCAACATCAAAACTCTTACATCAAAAACACTTGCATCAAAAGCTCCAACTCTGTCCTTTGCCGTGGCTTCTATCTGTGAGTCCCCACCCCCCAAGGTGGAGGGACTCAACACCCTAATGACATGGCCCAATCAAAGCCCTAATCATAATTCAATCATGCCCAGTAATAGACCAGATTACAAACATAATTCAATATCTATTTTTGGAATTCATAACTATGTCAAACTGCTACACCATGGATACATAAGTATATATTTCTACAACCAGCTAGATTTCAGATTTATAGACTGCATATTAAGTGCAACTGGCCCAAGAAAAAGTGATAGAAAATGTCTTTATAATCATTTTTTATCCCTAGTGATGACTTAGTCTGATTAGAAATAATTAAAAATTGTTAAAATGAAGTACCCAAAAGACCACATTAAGAGGTTAAGTTTATCTTTTCTGAACTCATATCAAGAATTCCTGATTAACTTGTTTCAGTTGCGGCACCAAAATTCATAAAAATAATCCTCTTGTTTAAGGATTATAGACACTATATATATATTTAATCTAGTAATTGACAGGGCCTTTTTTGTGTTTTTTAACTATTATATTACTGGCTAATTGGAACTTAGTATAAAAGTATTTGACTATACTTTATATATAAGATTAATAAAATTTTAACTGCATTTCTCCATTTTATGCAATGCATTGGTAAATTTTTATAAGCCAACATGTGTTAGGCCATTAGGTAAAATGACTACACTTTAGATAAAAGTCCTCCATAAACAGTGTGTAAATATAATGCCAATGTTGCAAATTTTGCATCTTTAATCAATTAATTAGACACAGTTATGTAGTCCTATACAAAAAGGGCATTAAAGATTCTTTACATTTAAAAGGTGTAAATGAAATGTATTTTGAAATAGATTTTCATGAAAATATACAAATAGTTTGGATGATCAACATAAGACTAAGTTCTATATCTATTGTTGATTTGCATGTAATTAAGGAAGAAAGATGGAATGCATTTGATATATCCCAGCATGATAATGGGTTTTCAAAAGTGTTTGCTCCTGCAACACATTTTACTGGTAGTGGGATAGATTTTGCTGCATAAAAAACAGACATATATACACCCATCCATTACTATACATTGATCAGGAACAGTATTTTTTGTGCCAAAGAGCATTAAGTGTTCCTGTGAGGCACATCAGGGCCTTTTACTGGCAGGTGTTTAATGAAAGGAACAAATAGGTGTTCTGCTAAGCTCCAATTTCCACTTCAACCAAAAAAAGCTCCATATTTATCAGGTCTGTATATTGCACTCTCAAAGACACTTTCCTTTTGTGGCCAAATAAAGTTTTGGCATTTATCACTCTAAACAAAACCAGCAGGAAAATCCTCTACAAAAGGGTAGTTCAAGTCAATGAATCATTTAATTAGATTGGTACCATCTCTCATATAAATCACCTCTCCTCTGTATGCTGGTTTTATATTAGCCATTAAAAACAAAGTCAAACAAAAACATCATTACTCTTAATCTTTTTTCATTGTAAGCTAAAACTTTAGGAAACTGAAATATGTGCTATAGAAGTGGACACCCTTTATAAATGAAAGAAAAACAATATTTAAGCAGTGTTAAATATTAACTTTATATATTGTATTAGTCAGCCAAAGTGGTGCTAATGCAAAATACCAGAAATTGGCTGGTTTTTTTGAAAGGGTATTTATTTGGGGTAGGAGCTTAAAGATACCAGGCCATAAAGTATAAGTTACTTCTCTCACCAAAGTCTATTTTCACATGTTGGAGCAAGATGGCTGCCGATATCTGTGAGGATTCAGGCCTCTTGGGCTCCTCCTTTCCTGGGGCTTGTTTCTCTTCCTCTGTGTGTTTACTTTCTGGGACTCCAGCTTCAAGCTTCAGTATCAAACTCCAACATCAAAAATCCTTCACTCTGTCCTTCACCATGACTGTTATCTGTGAGTCCCCACCCTTGTGTACTATTGGCACAAGAGGTTTATATAATTACTTAATCAAGTAAACCTGTTAATCCAATATAATCTAATACGCCCAGAGGAAAAGATCAGTTTATAAATATAATCTAATATTTCTTTTTGGAATTCATCAATAATATCAACCTGCTGCATATATATACACATATATTTATATATACATATATTCCATGCAAATTATCTTTCTTAAAATTTACAGTGATTTTGTTAGATAGTTGACAGAAATTCAAGGTTAAAATTCATAAATGGAATTAGGGACTACTTTCCTGCCTATCTAACAAATTCAACAGAGCAATGGCTTCAGGAAAGGTGGGTTCAGGACTACAATGATGATATCAGAAATATCCACTCTTTTAAATATTTCTCAGGTGTGTTTTACTCAGTTGTGCTTATTGGTATTATTCTGAGTCAGGCTTCCATTAAGTGGTGAGAACAATGGTCATCAGCAGCTCTAGGATTGTATTTTCTTTAAGACTTACCCAGATATTCAAAAAGGGAGTGCCACTTCACCAGATCTTACAAAGTAGCTATAGTGGCATCTGAATAGGCTAGTATTTGCCCTATTTCTAGTTAAATGGATCAGGGTTTGACAAAAGCCTAAAGAAAGCGCAAAACTCAAAATTGTAATGCTCTACAAAGACCTTATTCTCATTTCCAATTTATTGGTCTATTGTGTTGAATGACGGCCTCCAAAAAAGATGTCCACATCTTTACCATTGGAGCTTGTAAATGTGACCCTATTTGGAAAAAGAATTTTTGCAGACGTGGTTAAGTTCGGGATCTTGAGATGGTATCATCTGAATTACCTGGGCTGGCCTTAAATTCTATTACAAATATCCTTGTGAGAAAGAGAAAATGAGAAGACACAAAAGAAGCCATGAAAATAGAGGCAGAGATAGAGTTGGGCAGTCACAAGCCAATCGACTCTTAGAGCCCCCAGAAGTTGGATAAGGCAAGGAAGGATTTTCCCCTAGAGACCATGAAGAGATTGCAGTCATGTTAATACCTTGACTTTGGACTTTTGTCTTCCAGAACTGTGAGAGGATAAATTTAAACTACAGATTTTGTGGTAATTGTTATGGAAACCACAGAATCCAAGGCAAATTGAGCTCAAAGCTCAAAGCAATTTGACCATGGTTACACAACCAGTAAGTAGCTGTAGGAAAAAACAAAAGAAAGAAATGATCATGGAAACAAAAGAATAGAGATCAGTGATGTCACACAGCTTAGAAGAAGACAGACACGTGCCTGGACTTAACAAAAAGTTGATTATGGTCTAGAAGCAAATGACTGCTCTTAGGGGAACCAAGTTATCTGTATAATTAAGGACATCACTTGCCAGGAAACTGGTCTCAGAATTGAATCATGTGTACACCATTTCTTGCTCTTTAAGCCTGCATTTCCAACTTTGGACCATATTCAGATATCTAGTGTTGCTCCCAGAGGGAAGCAATGACCTTGCTCAGGAAGTCAGGGACATACCTAGCAGTCATCTCCCAGTTCTTGCTTGCCTGCATCCTTTTCTATTGTGTGCAGACGTTTCAACATGTTTCTCTTCTGCAGCCCAGGAGAGCTGTTGTTAGGTCTAATGAAAAAGCCTGACCATACCTTAAACAGGGAAACTAGCAGCCCCAGCTGCTTATCAGGGTGGGAACTCTGAGTGTCAGGGCCATCTCCCCCTGGGTTGTACACATTTCCAGCCCTTGGAAAGCACAAGATTTGTCTTTGAGCTCCCATGAAAAGTGTGGGGGAAAGTAGGCAAAGTGGGGCATGAAGATCTGCCATCCACAACCCTGACCCATGTAGTTTGCCCTTCCTGGGAATTGGCCAAGATAGGATCGCTTCCTCTTCTCCTTTGGATCATTTTTGCTGTATAGGTAATAAAGTGGTTATTTGTTGTGCCTGAGGGAGTGATCCCACAATGCACCATATCAAATCTCACTCCAGAGATCTCATCCTTTGATTTCTTCTTCTGAGTTAAATTCATTTAGGTTTCCCTTTCCTGAAATATTTTGAAAACTGAAATCTCTCTACCAAGTTTGCTCATGATTTGCTCCCCAAATCATCTGCTTCAGTTTTTCTCAATTCTAAAACAGGTGTTTGTAGTTTGGCTGTCTATGAAATGCCTGGAGCCTAAACTCGGACTTCCTGGGTTCCTCTCTTCCCAGGGTTTGTTTCTCTCTGGGCTCAGCAGCTGTGTTCCCTCCATAGGGCCTGCTGTTGACTATCAGGTGAATGGCTCTGTCTCTCTCCCTGGGATTTTTGCTGTGTCTAAGGAGTCATCTCTATTCCTCTATGTTCTTCTCCTGTATGTTTACTTCCTGGGCTCCAATATCAAACCTCCAACTAACTCCTAGCCTTGTCATTTTCTCTGTGAGTCTCCACCTACCAAAGGGGCAGGGATGCAAGGTCCTACTGACATGGCCCAATCAAAGCCTTAATCATTATTTAATTAAGTAAAAGTGAAATCTATGAATGCAATATAATCTAATATGCCCAGAAGGACAAACCAGTTTACAAGCATAATCCAATATCTATTTTTGGAATTCATAAACAATAACAAACTGCCACACATAGCAAAAGCTTAGTCTCCATAGAAACTTAAAAAGATCCTCAATTTGAGCAAAGGCCTTATTATTTAAAAAAAAATTATAATCTAAATGTCTATATAAACTTCCATTCTTACGGAATGTCTTTAGTACAGTCGACCCCATACTGCTTTGCATCTATTTCTCTCTGTTTAGAAAGCTCAGTTCTGGAAGTTCTTTTCCCATTCTCCATGAAACTGTCTTTTGACTCTCAAATGCAACTCCAATAACTATATCACACTTCTCTTTAAAAGTACCTTACTGCCCTTATACTATAAGGCCAACAATTTAACATTTATGCTAACGCTGTTCTCAGGTTTATATGGTAAATTAATTCAGTTAGGCTTTAGACCTTGGATTCCTAGTCTTGGGAGATATTCTCAAAAATGTATTCTGGACATAACTTTTGTGATGAATACATAGTTATTATATTAAGTATGAATATAGTTTGGTTTTCCCCTCTGGGAGTTTTTCATGCAGGGATTATATCACTCTGAAGTTCTTGGGAATAAAATTCTCTATTTTGTGTCCTAAATTTCACAATTTTTATAAATCACATCAAAGCATGCATGTTCAAGCATAAGAGGCTTGATTATTCCAATTCATGAATTCATGTTCATGGCAGTACTTAGCTATTCACTATCTTTAGGCTTTAAAAGGCTTTATCTTTCACTAAGTCTCTAATATAGTTATGGCTATCTGAATATTTCAGTCTCATTATTACCTAGAATACAAAACCAGAATGGAAAAACAGATCAAGTTTGGTACTATGATTATATATGGAAAATATTGCTTAAAAGACAAAAAAGTCTTGCATTCATTCACTGCAAAGATTCAAAGGTACAACCACAAGATCCAGAATCAATTGCATTTTCTAAAATATCTTTTCAGAGAGCCACAGCCAGCAGGTATAAATCCACATATACCACACCACTAATTTATTCAAGTCATATATAATGTCTAGAGGTTTTCACACATTATTATGTAAACAATATTTTGTTATTGATGTTCTGAGAATCAGGAAAGCTTACTTTGGCTTCTTTACAAAATTATATGTATGATACCATTCAGACAAAGGCAGATTTATAGAAAATGGAAGGAAATATAAAAAAGTAAAATAAATCTTCATTTACAAATGAAATGCTATTTTGGTACTTTTAATTCTCACTTATGTATACAAAAGACAAAAATACATATAAGACAAAATTAGATTTTAGTCACTTAGTTTTCACCAGTACTTACAAGATGATTCCATATTTCAAAAAGTTATGACTTCTCTAAACAACTCTTTAAATAAATCCAGACATCTGTTGCCTAGATGAGCTGTTAACATTTTTAGGATAAAGATATTTCCCAGTAAGCTATTCTGTTTTGAATTATTTGTTTTTGAATAAGATAATATGGATAATACACCAAGCACTTTAAACAAACCTCTGATTTAGGTACTCCTTGACAAAGTGTTAGAAATTTATTTTATGCTTTCTTGCCATCTTAATTTTTTCCCAAATGGAGGATCTTTCCTTTTAGATAAACACAGTTAAGAGAAATCTTCTGCCCTTTGAATAATCCAAATTCAGTCACTGAGAACTCCAGCAATTATTCTTTCAAGAGAGGTTAGCTTTCTATTGTCCACCAAAAATAAGCTCAAACTAATTTTTTGTCAAGTACATATTTTACCCATCAGCTAGCTGAGATAACTGTCCTCTGAACACTAACTATAATTTATTTCCAAGCAGAAAGTATAAATTATTTTATTAATTGTTCAAAGAAATTATAAGTAGATATGGAAACCTGCTATTAAAAATGCATCTATTTTTCTTAAATCAATTTTAAAAGATTATCTGCTAGCCTTAGTGGCCTTATCTGAAGCTTGCTGTAGCATACAGCATATTGCAGGTGTTTAAGTATTCTATAAAAATGGATATTTAAATGAAAATCATTTGATAAAATATATTTAAGTGCCCTAAACGCCTTAAGTAGTTTAATAGTTTATCTCCACCTAGGAATGTTCTCCATACAAATATACCATATAAATATATCATTCATGAACACTTCAAAAAGATCTATGAAGCCAAGGAGTAACTACTATAATGGCAAAACTCTCACCATGAAAGCACCAATGAATGGGTGCAATATCAACTTATTTATCTTACACATTTCTATTTCTATGCAATTCAAAGTATTGATGGTATACCTTCAAACTGCAAGGTACATTGCATTATACTGATAATGTATTTCCTATAATTTATGTTATTTGTTTGTAAGTGTTCCATATTCAGTTTAAGGAAAAAATATCCATGTGTAAGTTATATTGCTATTAGTAACCTGATATACTGAAATTTTAGAGAAGAATATATTTCATAAAAATAGATTTCAAAGATGTGAGTTTTAAGAGAGCAATAAGCATAATTGAGAAGTACTCATTTGTTCTTTCTTAAACGGTGGTAAATTTTGTATGTGAGGGAAAATTATTCTACTTGGGGAAATATGGTACTTAATGAGACAGAACACTAAATATGTTTTTAAATTATATCAATGCATGAAAGCATTTTATCTGTATGGAATCTAATTAATTAGTGACATTTTGGTATTTTAAGCTGAAATATTTAATCAATGTATATGTTTACCTATTCATGATTTTTCCTTTGATAGTAACTTTTTTATAAAAGGAAATTTTGTAAGTTTTGAAATAAATCAAAGTCATTAGACGATCATGAACCACATTTCCTATTGATAAAATTATAATGTAGCTTTAAAAGATACTCCATTTTGATGTATTTGTTTACAAAAAATAAACGAACAGGGAGTTACTAAATCTTTAGCTGCCATTATGTATTTCTGGAAAACACTTATGGGCTGATTCAGTTTAAAATCACTTTATCCCAATATTGCTTTCACTTTCTTGGAAAGTTCATTGACTACTAAGTTTATGCTTAACAATTATCGGCTCTCTATAGTGTTTCTTTAAGTGAGAATGAGATACTTAAACTATATTAGCATACTTTATTTCAAATTATATAAAGCAGAACTAATCCCAATAACTGAGGAGAAATTATCTAGATTCAAAATTGATAGAAAAAAGAAGCAACTAATACTTATGCAATGACTTGATTCCATATATTTGTTGGCTAGATCAATTGAGGACTGGAATTGGGTTACATGGCTTGTCTGTCAGAGATACTAATTGCTAACACTTTTTGAATGTTCTTATATGCCAGGTTCTGCTTTAAATACTTCCCCTAAATTGGTACATTATATATTCAAAACAACACCTATGATGTAGATCCTATTATAATCATTTTTATACAGTAGGAAACTGAGATAGGGAGACACTAAGTAATTTACCAAAGTCTACAAACCCATAACTGTTAGAACCATAATTAGAACAGAAGAATCTGAACCAGAGTCCAGGATGGTCATCATTATGCTGCTCTGCCTGCAGAATTCTGCTCCTGTGGTATTACTAAAAAGCTGTCAGACTGACAGAACACTATCTCTTTTCCTAGAATGAAAGGGCTTGAGAGGAGGGCTTCTTCAACATTTCCCACAAATTCTTCAACAAATCTTTTTTCTTGTGACTTCTATCAACCTTTGCCTTTTCACTTAATTTTATTTTTAAAGGAAACTTGCACTTCTTTCTATTCCTGAATATTAACTCAAAATTACCCAAGCACTTGCTCCACTATACAGAAAACAAAAAGTACACAAGATCTTATAAATTTTCTCTATTTCAACTACCATTGATCCAACAGAGTATAAGCAAGAAGACAAGTCAGAATTTATGTTATCTGTGTTATCATTTGTTACCTTTTGGAAACATCTGAAAAAACATTTAGCGATTTCATGGAGAAATATTACTTCTGAAAAGAGGAAAATGATGCTGAATAGCCCAAGGGTAGATTCAAAGCTCAATAAAGATAAAGGTAACCTGCTTCAAACACTGAATTATAGTTTATTGCACCTGAGACACTAGTATTTTGGGAATATATTTAATTAAATCTATCAAAGGTATACTATTCATGAGTGAATTTAATAATTATTCAAAATAATTAACATTCTTCTTATAAGGGTAAAGATGCTCATTTTTCATTCAAAATTACTTCCATTGCTGAAATATACTTTCTTCCCATTTGACCCATAATATTTGCAGTCAAGTTTAATAAATTGAGAGGTAAAAAGTGTTGAGGTAAATCTAAAGGACAATATTCCACACACTATTTACCATGCAGGACAGTGACTGAACTCAAGGTAGCTGCAGCCACAGATTAAAGACCATGTGGATTATGTAGGCCTCTTGAGCTGGAATTTACCATCACAAGGCAATAAATAATGTGGTACTTCAAAGTTATCTCTATTTCAAGGACCAAGGAGACCCCAGTTAACCTCTGAGTTTGATTTGCCTTCTCATTGCACACTAAAGACTTAAAATAAATACATCTTGAAGCTAATTAAACTTGATCATATTGTTTCACCTTCAATGTTTATATAGTCCTCCAGTAAACAAAATTAAAACATGGATGATATGTATAAATTCAGTCTTTATTTCTCTTCTTATATCCTTCATTTCAAGAATTTGTCCTTGCTTACATGGTATAATTGATAGGTAGGGAAATTAGAAGTGAATCTTCAATTTAGCCACACTCCTTAATATAGCTATAACTCTTCAGGATATATTTACCTCAATGATAGGCCATCATTCCTGTTATATATAAGAAACAAAGAATACCTCCCTCTTAAAATCTTTTTTTTGTTTTAAGATGTATTTATTTATTTATTTCTCTCCCCTTCCCCCCAACCCCACTCTGGTTGTCTGTTCTCTGTGTCTATTTGCTGCACCTTCTTTGTCTGCTTCTGTTGTCAGCAGCACGGGAATCTGTGTTTTTTTGTTGTTGTTTCGTCATCTTGTTGTGTCCACTCTCCCTGTGTGCGGCATCATTCCTGGGCAGGCTGCACTTTCTTTCGCTCTGGGCGGCTCTCCTTATGGGGTGCACTCCTTACGCATGGGGTTCCCCGACGCGGGGGACACCCCTGCGTGGCAGGGCACTCCTTGCGCGCATCAGCACTGCAAATGGGCCAGCTCCACACGGGTCAAGGAGGCCCGGGGTTTGAACCGCGGACCTCCCATGTGGTAGACGGACGCCCTAACCACTGGGCCAAGTCCGCCGCCCCTCTTAAAATCTTATGTTTCTTACATTCTCAAGTTTCCAACCAATCCAGTTATGCAGAGAATAAAAATTGAGAATATCCTTTCCTTTGTATTTCCTTCATTACCCACATTCAATGGTCACTAATTTTTAATTATCTTAATATATTTCAATCAGAGACAATTGTCACCATAGGTACTGCCATCTTTATGTGTTGCCTTTCCAACACCAATGTTTTTCTTCTCTCTTCCATTCTTTTATTTCACAGATTAAAAGTTATCAACCTAGATTAAAATCTACCATAGTTCTTCACTGTTGAAAACAAGTCTGACTTAATATAGGTATAGAGGTTTACATATAGAAATATTTAGGCATATGAACAGGATCACAGGTTAGTATGCAGACATATATTTCCTTGCTCTGGCAACAGAGATGGCCTAGAAGTAACTATAATTCCATAGCAAAAAGCACATCTAGCTCCATATCTTAGCTCATAATACCTTTCTCTAATAAAAGGAGCCCAGAGTTCCTTGAAGAAATCAGATTTTTTCTATGATTGGAGCAAGAAACCTACGAGATGAGTCTGGAGAATCTTGATAGTGCCAGAAAGTGCTCAAAGTAAATGCTCAAAAAGCAAACCAAAACAAAATAAAAAAATAACTAAACAAACAAACAAAACCCCACAATGATGGAGGTATGACTCAGGAAACAGTAGCCAAATGAAAGAGCTCCAATGGAAAAAGATGGAACAATTTGAGGAACAAAACAAATATAAGTATAAAATAAAATCTGTGAGCCCATACTGACATAAATAAGTGACTGGATAAATAAGTCTATGGAGGAAAAATGGACAAGTTGCCCATGCAGAAGAATTCCAAATAATTTTTGTAGATACTCCACCCTCAAAGTGGTGAAGAATAACTCACCCTCCTCAAGTTTGGGCTGCACATAGTGACTTCTTCCAAAGAGTAGAGTGTAGAAAGAAGGAAAATAGTAACTTACAGTGGGGAAACCTGACACACTCTACATCAACCAGGTGATCAACATGAACACCGACAGTACTAAGTGTTACTGATAACATGCATCCTTAATATGATATGCTGAGAATGGCATTTTATCTCTTTGATCTTTTTTACCAAAGCCCATAATCCCTGTCTAATCATAAGGAAAACATCCAGCAAATTCCAATTGAGTGATATTTTATAAAATACTTGAACAATACTACTCAAAACTCTAAAGTTTATCAAAAGCAAGGAAAATCTGAGAAAACTGACACAGCTAAGAAGAGCTTAAGGAGACATGACAAGTATTCTGGATGGGATCTGGAACACAAAAAGAATGTTAGGCTAAATCAATGGTATCTGAATAAAGTACGGATTTCAGCTAATAATGGCGTATCATTGTTGGTCCATTAATTATGACAAATGTACCATACCAAGATAAGATGTTCATAATAGAATATATGGGGACTTTCTGTATTCTATTTGTGATTTTTCTGCAAATCTAAAACTATTCTAAAATTAAAAGTTTATTAAAATTAAAAACAACTCTGAGATATTTCTGATTATAGATGACAAAAGGGATGTCATTTTCCTTTAATCCTCTTGCTAAAAGTGAAAATAAAAGACATGAAAAATACAACCAGAAACTTCACCTTCAACAGTGAAATAGCTACAAATTGTGAACCAAAAAGCACATAAGGGAAGCAGCTGTGGCTTAATCTGTTGGACTCCTGTCTACCATCTGAGAGGCCGTGGGTTCACATCCCGGGGCCTCCTTGTGAAGGTAGGCTCACCTACACACTGCAGAGAGCCACTGGCCTGGGCACTGCAGAGTCCCCCCACAAGCACCACAGAGAGCTGACTCAGCAAGGTGACACAATAAAGGGAGACAAGAAAAAAAAAAAAAGAAAGCACAGTGAATGGACAGAGAGCAGACAGCAGACAGCAAGCAAGCCACAAGGGGGAGGGGGGGATAAATAAATAAAAATAATAAATACAGACACAGAAGAAGACACAGTGAATGGACACAGAAAGCAAAGCAGAGAGCAAGCAAAAAGCCACAAAGGGGGGGGGGGGGGGAGGAGGGGAGAGACACATAATTTACCAGAAACTATTATTAAAAATGGGCTGAAATAAGAAAAGTGACTGTCATGAAATGAGTTTGCGAATATCCTGAAAAAAATTTTTATTTTAAAGTATGATACAAATGAAAACTTAATTCAGTTATCTTTGATAAGAATAGCAAGAGGTAGGGGCATGAAGGGCAAGAGAAAAAGTGGGAGAATAATTAAACATCTTCCCACAAACAAAAGCCCAGACCTAATTGAATCCTACCAAAAATTTAAAGAATGTATAATAGTAATTTTTCAAATTTCTTATAAAAAAAATTACCCAGTGTGATATATTCCAGAAATACAAGTTTGGCAAAACATCTGAAAAATCAATTCATATAATACATCACATTAATAGAACAAAGAAGAAAAATCATATAATCATCTCAAGAAAGACAAAAAAAACATTTGACAAAATCTTGCACCCATTCAACATTAAAAAATGGCATTAAACAGAAAAGTAATAAAGGGATCTTTCTCAAATTGATGAAGGACATCTTATGCAAAATCCATGGCTAATATTATATTTTATGATAAAAGATTGAATGCTTTTACCAATGATCAGAAACTATTGATAAAACACTATCCAGACTAACCAGGAAAAAAGGAGAGAAGACATAACTTCCCATATTAAGAATGAAAGAGGACATTACTACTGACCCCATAGACATTAAAAAGTTAACAGATTACTATGAAAAGTACAATGCAAATAAATTTATAACTTTCATTAAATTGACCAGAAGACACAGACTACTAAAATCACTCAAGAAGAAATAGATAATACAAATATTACTATATCTATGAAAGAAATACAATCTGTAGTTAAAATGCTCCCCCCACAAAAAAAGAAAAATAACCCAAAACCAGGCTCTGGTAATTTTGCTGCAAGTTATACCAAACATTTAAGGAAGAAATAATAACATTATTACTCACTTCCCAAAATAGAAAACAAAGGTTATGTTTAGAGTTCCACTAGTCCTATCATGGTATGGAAGTTTGCCATACCTTCAGTTATTATCTGACACTCATAAGCTCCCACTTGGAACATTTGGCCAAGACCTTTTATATTCCCTGAAATTATTGTTAAATCCAGAATTCAATAACTCCTGAAATATTTTGATATTTTACTTTTCTTGATAAGTAGTTACCTCAGAACTACTGGAAAAGATTAGGAGAAAATTTAACATCAATTATGTATAATGTTATAACATAATCTCTCCTCAAGGTTGCAAAGACATTGCTTCCCTCGAGGGGCATTATATTTGTGACACAGACATGGGTGAGTGGCCATGACTATCTTTTGTGGTAGTCTGAGTAGATTTCATTTCCACAGGCATTGATAGGTTATATTTTCCTAATTTTTACAAGTTTTCTAATACTTGTGTAAATGGGCTGCTTAATTATTTTTTTTTTCTTAAGAGCTCTATAACTAATTAAACATAAGCAGAGTTTTCAGTATATACTACCCACTGGTGAATACTTACACCATTGTCTATTATGATAATCTTATGAATGTTTGCAATGATTATTTAAATACAGTTTAATGAACTTAGGTGTCTCAGTCTCTTTACATTTCTGCTGATATCAGTGACCCTTTGTAAATTCAATCCTTCTTTCTTATATTTCCAACCTGAGAATAAAAAGCAACAAAATACAGTTTTATTTTTTAAAAGATTCTGATGTTTCACTATCAATTTATTCTCCATGCCATGAAGAGTAGAGGTGTGTTTTAGGTCCTGTGGTAGTGTTGCCTATGATATATCTACTTCAGAAATCTGGTTACTTAAGTTTGAGTTAATAAATCCTTTATTAACTGGTTTTGGTACCAGATAAATTGACCCGAAGGTCTCAATGTAAATACAAAATCTCACATGATTAGAAGGGATTGCTTAGTTGTTTGTTTCCTTACTAAAAACCTTGAGTTTTTAATATTTTATTCCAGAGTATAAATGGGTATCGCTATATTTTATCACATTTTATGCAATAACCAATTCCAAGTATTCTAATTTTTTCTGTTTTCTGCTGCCTGCCTGATATGACCAACTTTGTAGTGTCCTTGATTAACAAATAATAGAAATAGAAACAAATTTTGGATAACAAAATAATAACAATAATTATAAATTTTACAGCTACCAGAAAATTCCCCAAACTGAAAACCTGGATATCATTATTTTAGGCAAAAGAGTAATTGTAGTAGCTTCTTGGATTCCATAAGAAATTAGAAATGACTGTTTACAGGTATTATATAGTTTACACGATGTCTTCTGGGTTTTCATATGATTCCACTGAGTTGCCCTTCCATTTACTTCCATTTGTACTCATGTATCTGCTGAAGGGAAAATGGGTGCATTTGGTCAGCTGAAAATTTAAGAAATGTGCAGGTCCATTCTGGGCATTTTCTTTCTCAGCATTCCTATGTTCAAAAATTGGAAAGCAGCCTGGAGCCCAAACTCTAAACACAACCCTCTGTCAGTTCTACTCATTCTTCTCATACCATGATAGACTTGTTAGGGAAATGGAACTCCAGGCAGAACCAATTTTCTGGCATTCCCTTACAAATAATCTCAGATATTTAAATAGTTTCTTTGATGGTAATACACATTCATGACTTGTAATGATTTCACCCCAAGTCTAATCCCTTTAAAAATTTCTTCTACCAGCTCTTCCAATTCTTAGTAGGTCTGTTACTCCCATGTCACAGGTTTTAATTTATATTTCCCTTTATTTAACCATAACTCCATTATAATAAAACTTTCTACTAGATTATTATGTAAGAGTGAAAAATAATTCCATTAATGTTAATGATGTGATCTTATTAGCTAATTCAATTTAAACAAATGAAATAACATTTTTTGAAGTTCTATAGTCATTATGCCTCTTTGGCAAGGTAGCTTGCACTGTTACATCTTTTTTTTAGTTCATAATCAAAATAGCCTAATTGTTATGATACAATTTTCACAGTTCTCATTTATGATTGAGTTAAATATTTTTAAAAATACATTCTGTGTTTTACCATTTTGGTAAAGACTTTAGCTAAATAATCCCCCTAGATACTATAGCTAGAAACCTGAGTTGAGTAGATTTATTCAAGGCAAGTTTATAAGGTCAACATTTGTGCCAAAACTGGGCAAAACAAGATAACTACTTTTTTTTTTCATTAGTGTGATACATTCATTGCAATTGATAAATACATTTTGAAGCACTACAAAAGAGCATGGATTGCAGTTTATGCTATAGTTTACGCTCTCTCCCAGTTCATTCAGTGGTTTATGGCAGGATATATAATGTCCAGCATCTGTCCCTGCAATGTCATTCAGGGCAACTCCAGGTCCCAAAAATGCTCCCATATTACACCTCTTTTTCCTCTCCCTGCCTTCAGCAACTCCAGTGGCCACTGTCTCTACATCATTGCTAGATTCATAATAATTCTATAGTGGAATATCATCAGTAAATCCACTCTAGTCCATATTTTATTCTCCAAACCTGAGGACTCAGGGATGGTGATGCCCACCCCACCTCTTAATTGAGAGGGGGCTTTGATCCCACATGGCTGATGGATGGGACTCCCCTTACAGTTGTAGCCTCTCTCAGTTCCTGGGTGTGGTGGTTGTCCATCCTCACCTCCTTCAAGATAACTACTTTTAAGGAAATATAATTCTATTTTGGTGCATTTCATATTATGTAAATTCATATCTTCATTATACATGAAAGACCCAATAAATAATACTTTTATTCCCCTCTCAACTTCAGAATATAAAAATACCATAGTTGATTCTACAAATATAGGAAGAAAATGGTAGCTTTATTACTGCTGTAAAGTATTTTGGAAAATTTGACATATATTTGAGAGCCAAATGGACATGCTAACAATTTATCCACCAGTCCAGAACTTGAAGTAGTCCATTGAAGGAAAGGTTGACTGTGCAAAGAAGGTATTCTTATCCAGATAACTGCCCCCAATGGACCAAATTTTCCCCACATTCACAATTTAAATAAATTAGTTCCTCCACATCAAGAATCATAAAGATGAAAATTGTTCTACCCCTATGGTACGGAGTAAATGGATTTGTCTAAACATCTATATTAGACAGTCAAAAGGATACTGAGTGCAAAATACCAGAAGTCTGTTGGCTTTTATAAAGGGTATTTATTTGGGGTAGAAGCTTATAGTCATAAGGCTATAAAAGAGTAAGACTTCCCTCACCAAAGTCTGTTACCATGTGTTGGAGCAAGAAAGCTGTCAGTCTCTGTGAGTGTTTAGCCATCCACTTCCTCCTAAGGCTCAGTGGTCTCAGCTTCTTTCAATCTCAGCTGTAGGCTGGGATAAGTCTTGTCTCTTCAACAGGGCTCATTTCTCTCCAGGTATAGCTGTAGCTGTAGGCCATCAAGTTCATTCTCTTCCCAGGGCCTCTCCTGTCTATATGGAGCTGTCTCTATTTCTGTTTTGTTCCCCTATACTTACTCCCTGGGGCTCCCATATCAAAAACTCAAACTCTCTCCAATGACATGTCATTTTCCCTGTGATTCCCCACCCACCAAGAAGCAGGGACTTAACATCCCACTGATGTGGCTGAATCAAAACCCTAATCATAACTTAATCAAGTAAAAGTGAAACCTCTAAATCTAATATAATCTAATATGCCAAGAGGAACAGACCAGTTTACAAACACAATCCAATATCTATTTTTGGAATTCATAAACAATACCAAACTGCCACAATGTCAAAGAGAGAAATTGTTCCTTTTGAAAGAGGAAGGAATGGTTTGGTGACTTAGTAATGTTAACTTGCTAGGCTTAATTACCTTTCCCACAATTTGCTTTTATTTTATCATTCCAGCAAGAGTGGGACACAAGAGAGATTCTTGAGCAATTTAGAGAATGAAGGGAAACATCAGTCATTTTGTGACTCATACACCTTGTTTCTGACTTACAGAGTCACTTCATTGGCTTAAAGCAGTGGCTGGGCCTCCACCTCCTGTATTTTCACCTATATCCTTCTTACCTTCTGTGATGCCTAGGACAGGAGTATGTGTTTAATCCTGTGACAAAGAGCCCAAGCTTCTGAAGGATACAGTAGTCACCAAGATCACAAACAACAAAAATTGACAAAGAATTCCGTTCTTCCCCATGGGGTTCCAGCTCATCCATGTGGCATCCACTCAGTGCTTGCTCTATCTACTTTATATCTTTCTCTCCTGATAGCCCACCCTACGGACTGGGAGATCCAATATCAGACATAGAGACAAGAGCCTTTAAGAGATGCTTTAACAAGTTCCCATAATTTCTTAAGGTCAATTACCTTAAAGATATTTCTTCCCTAACATTCCTTCTTACTTCATTGGGTCAAACCATAAACCAGTTTTCAACCAGGGATGGATAGGGGAGCAAGAATCTATCAATTGGTTCCCCACCTATGTAAGTGTACTCATCCTTTACAAACTGTTTTTTTTTTGTGGATATTACTAAAGACTCTTTTAAGCAGTAGAAGTTTTGTCCCCATAGGTCAAACAATGAACTACCTATATCTACTGCAATAACATGTTGAACCCAAACTTTAAAGTTAAATTCCTATTTTATTTCCCTTCCCAAATGATATCTATTTGCAATGCCCAGAATAGCCATTCACATGTTCTGCAGTGAAATAAAATATAATCATAAATATACACCAATATTAACATGTTAAAGGCATGCCAATAATAAAATGCCAGCACCATAGAGAGGCACCAAATGTACTTATAACATTCCATTATCAAGTTCCCAGGGAGAAATTAAATTCTCATAATTAAATCCCCTTGCAAGTCGAACCCCAAAGACTGAACGAATTAAAGGACAAAATCAAAGTCTTTTGATCTTTTAATATAAAAGTCCAAAGAAATTAAAAGCAGATCTGTTTTTTTTTTTAACTTATTATTGTTCTGTTCAGTCTTAATGTTGAGGGCTTTTCTCTTCCAGGGCAGACTTGGCATTTCTTCAACAGTGCCCTCTAGGTACAGGACCTAGAAGATGAATTAACACAATGCCAAGTCTCTGACATGTCTCATTTGAAGTAAGTAGTAAAAGTTACCAGGAAAACAATAGTATCACATTGCTTTCTCATTACCTATTTCACTAAGAGAGCAAGTCAATTCCTAGTCACTCCGGGATAATTCATTTTCCTATCACACAATATTAAATATTGCCCCAGGTGAATGTAGAGACTTAGTGGCATCTGATGACAGAAGGGTCAATGGAGAGTTCAGTTTTACTCTTGACAGAATGCCAGTCAGTTTAATCATTGTCCACTTTCATGTCCTGACAAATGCACTTCAATTGGGGGAAATATACCAACTGAAATTAATTTTGACCCTAGGCATTGAACATATCTAGGAATAATCCTTCTGTGTATAATGTATTCTTTCTCAGAGAAAGGGGTTTGAAACATTAATGCATGCTTTAAAAGCCAAGGCCTTTGTAATAGTGGATCTCTAGTCACTAAGTCTGAGTTTCCTTTCTTTCCAATCCTTTCCTAAACTTTAATTTCTATTT
Organism: Dasypus novemcinctus; assembly: GCF_030445035.2. Classification (NCBI taxonomy): domain Eukaryota; kingdom Metazoa; phylum Chordata; class Mammalia; order Cingulata; family Dasypodidae; genus Dasypus; species Dasypus novemcinctus. Next base: position 38,513,868 of record NC_080683.1, on the reverse strand, counting down.
CCATGATGCACTTTCAATCCAGAAACATGAAAAAATAAAAGTTTAGAGAATGGTTTCTCTCTGCCGTTGGCCAAGTGTTTATCCACAGGTTACCTCTCTCACTCTTGAGGATACACTTTAAGAGCAATTGGGAGGCTCCTGCAGCATCTTAGTCTGAGTGAAGCTGGTTTGTAGGCAAAAGGCAGGAAGAACAGGCATGAGACAGGCACTGCAGGTTATCCATACAGAGTTATTTGCTACCATGTTATACTAGCAGACACCTTGGAAAAATAATGCCTGTGTGTATATATGTGTGTATATTCAGAACTAGTTATTCCAAACCAGTACCCCTGTCTCCTGAATATGAATATACAGCAATTTAATTGTAAAATATACTTCCTTAAATTTTTTTGACAATAATAAGCTTAAAACATTTCAGGGGAGCAGATGTATCTCATAGGGTTAAGCACCTGCTTCCTATGTACGAGGTCCTAGATTCAATCCCCCATACCTCTTAAAAAAAAAAAAAACAAACCTTCATTTCACATTTCGTGGGAAAAAATTTTTTAATTAGATCACATTTTAAAACTGAAGAAATCATATATGTCTATATTATTTTTTCTGCTTTATAGCAATCCAATGAGGAAGTTATATTTATTTACCTAAGTATGCATAAAGAAGCAGAACCTTGATGGGGTTAAATAAGTTGTCCAAAGTCACACAGCTAGGAAGTACCAGAAGCAGGATTTAATTGCCAGCAGTCTTCCTCCAGAGTGAAACCCTTTAAAACACGATGCTACACAGACTCATGCATAAAAATGTTTCCTTGAGAAAAGATAAAATTAATTGGGACAATTAGATCATGACTCATGAGTATGTGAAAACTCCAAGTTGTAACAAATCTTTTGACAGATCCTAGCATCAGGTCTGAGAAATTACTTGCACCATGCTATACATCTGTATTGATTAAGGAAAACATATTTTATTAAAATGTTCAAAATGGCACTGTTTCACCAAGCCAGAAATCAATAATGTATTATGAGTGTTAATGTAGGCAGCACTACAAGCTCTTAAAAAGGACAAACACTATTGTTAGTAGATAAATTATGCAAGCTTAGTCGTGTACATCTGCTGATTTACCAGATAGCTAATTAAAATGCTCTAAAACCATTATGCTTTTTAAAAGCACATTTTGCAATTTCATAAATTGTCATATATCTAGTTTAAACTGTCTTGTTTTGATCTGTAGCAAAAAAGTCACTGAAAGACACAAATTTTGCATATAAATGTAGCTGTAAAGAAGGGATATGTGCTTCTTTTGACCTTAGTTTGAGTGGAATATCATCCATTTTGATTGAAAATACAGTCGACAGAAAAATGGCACGCCCGATACATTGATACTGGTTCTTTACTAGGATTTATTTTTTATTTATATTCACATATACAATTAAGTTCAACCTGGCAAAAGTTCTCATAATATTATTATGAACTGTATTTATTGAAGTTTTGTTATGTACCAGGCAATGTTAATCTCTTAATATATTTTTTAATACTTAAAACCATCTTTTGTATACCCTGGTAACCTATCTCCCAGACTCTACCTCTGTGAGTCTGATCATTATCCTTAGTTCATATCAGTGAGGTCATGCAATATTGTCCTTAGGTGACTGGCTTACTTCACTCAGCATAAGATCTTCAAGATTCATCCATGTTGTCACATGTGTCAATACTTCATTCCTTCTTACAGCTGAGTAATATTCCATAATACATCCATTTTATGCACTTCATTTTATATCGTGAAGCATTGTAATATATTCATCATGATATAAAATGAAGTGTTTATGTCATTATCCTCATTTTATAGATGAGGCAGACTGGTCAAATAAACTTGCCAATATCACAGAACCAAGAAGGCTACGCCAGAAAGCCTGACTCCAGAGCCCATGTTCTTACCCATCGTCATTCACTGTCAGTTTTCTGAAAGGAGCATCTTGATTTTCTCAAGGCACAACAACAACAATAAAATAGACTTTATGTTCCCACAGTAAAATTGCTAACACTATTTAAGCTTTTTACAATATTTGAAAAGACTACTTACATCTTTTAAACCTATTTTTCTATTGATAGATGTACCAAAACCATAAAATCTATGCAACTCGTTCTTCTAAGCTGAGGAATAGCAAAGCTTTGACTCTAGGAGGAATTTTTACTTTGGCTTATAGCCATTAAGGAATAAGGTTGCTTTCACCAATCACGCCAATATAAGGCAAAAAACAGTCAAACTTGGGCAATATTGAAAAGGCCTAAGATCAGGACAAAATTAATTTAGACTCTGAAAAACTCCCACACTCCCCTACCCTTATATACTCTTTCAAAAGAAAGCTTTTTTTACATTTAAATGCAAGAATGCTTTATTTTGCTCAGCAAATACAATCTATAAACAACAACGTTTCAGAATTAATTAACTCAATAACTTAATCTTTTAAAAGAAATGATTTATCCCAATATTATTTCAACAGGAATTTCATATTGCATAATCTAAACTGAGGAACTATTTAAGTACTGAATTTGACTTCTTTATTTGACAGATTTCAGTCTAATAAACTGGGTTAAAAGAGGCTTGCCATTTTTTAATGGGACAAAGAAGAGGAGTAATTTTATTGATGGTCACTTCAACCAGCTACTAATTGTTCCTATAATGCTTTGGAAGGAAATTTAGATGTATCTGTCTTTCCATAAATTTGCAACTGTAGAGTTTTTAGCAATGTTTTGGGCTTTGGAAACCATCCCAATGTTTCTTACTCTAAACTAACACCCTCAAAACTAAAACCTGAGAGGAAAAAAATACATTTCCAAGTGTGCCTACACAGACACACACTAACACTTCTTTTGTGTGAATAATTAGCAGGGAAAGAAAGTACTCATGGCCTAATTTATGGTTGGTTCTTTCCAATATGTGGACACCAGTTGAAAATGGACTGCTACACCATTGTGGCTCCATGGGTAGTACAGAAGTGAAATACTCTAAAAAGCAAAGGCAGATTTTTAGCAGTGATTCATCTAGTGATGGCTAGAAGTATTGATTCATAGGAAATTACTAGTGGTTTGACTTTATAATAAGGTGCTTATAAAGAATAGATGTGAATATTGTTGACCAGGAGATCTGGAAAAGAATCATGCAAAAAGATTCCTAGGAATGAGTCAGAGTATTGGGCTATTTGTGTTTTAGGAGAATGCTGATTGACTGAATAGAAGAGGTCCTCAATAATCAAATGGCCAACTTAACCATTTGTGTTAATGCCTGTCAGGCTTTTTCCTTCACAATCCTAATGATTGTTCAATAAACTCAAGAAAGAGGGTAGTTAGGCATGAACTCAACCACTTGGGCTTCCTCTGATAAGAACTTGACTTAATATTGTTGCTGACTTTTCTACCTGCCAATTAGAGACCAAAGTTAAGTACACAATGCAAACCATCCCCAGAGTTACTGGTCAGCCACTTGGCAGCACCTTGTTTACATTAGATATGAAGAAGTAATATATTTTCCTCACTGAAAAATATGCTTAATGTAGATACAGATTTACCTTTCCTGTCATCAATGTTTCTACCTACATAACCATCTGGACTTTCTAAATGCCATTGTAATGATGTAAAGAAATTATGTTTGGTGCCTTGTCATTTTTGCCTACTTATATGTTCCCTGTTTGAGCAAACACTTACCTGGGTATATTCATATCTAGTAATGCATGCACGTACTTAAGGCTTGGATGGAAAGAGCTGCCCTTAGCTTCTCCAAATGGCTCTTGCTGCTTTTTCTGTAGATGACCCTTGTTCCTTCCTCTCTAAATGACCCCTTGTCCTCTCACACTTCGTAATTTATTAGCAAGGTCTGCCTTTCCATATGGCTTGGATAAGAAACTGCCCTCATCTCCTAATGGCCCTTGCAGCTGCTGCTTTCATGTTACAGAGTTTGAAACTTCTAATCCCCAGTACCCACAGGAAAGTTCTACCCCTCCCCTGTGGGTCACAATAAAGGCAAGAGCCTGAGACTCCCACATACTGTTCCTCTCCTTCTCCTCCATGGACCCCACCTCAGGAGCCTAGGTAGGTAAGCCCGGGGCCCTCTGCTGCCCTCATTCTCTCCTCTCCACCTGCATGCTCTCTGAACTATAAATGCTGACTGCGCATGTGTTCTGGGCTGACTGGCTATCTATGTTTGTGCCTCATTACCCAAATAATTTCATGCAACATCCAAAACAGCCATATTTCCTATCCATTTATCCCACGAGCATAATTTCTGACTGTGTAACTCATTTTATAGCAAAAGAAGTGAGAAACTTAGAGAAATGCATAACCATGGGATTAACTGTTTTATGCATAAGGATATTTCATCACCCAGAAATAGCTGGCTTAATAGATTGCTAAAAATGGTCCAATAATGACTCAGTTATTGCATTGGCTAGATGATTGCACCTTGAAAAACTGGTGTTCTATTCAACAACATATGGCTTATACTCTGATACAGCAACAAATATATGCTACCTTGTCTCCCTTAACCTGCATAAATGAACCAAGGAAACAGAGGATGGAAGAGGGACTGGCTCCTTTTCCAATTATTTCTGAAAATATCTACCTTTTAGGGAAGTGATGAGCACCATGACTGAACATAGAATAAGTTATGTCATGATGCTGGAAAAAAATCTTTATATGTTTGCTATACTTTTAAAAAGATTAAATTTAGTTAAAAGGATATAATGAATGCTGAGTTGACAAACTGGTGGATAGTCCCAGGTTAAAATTATTCTCACCCAATTTTTTATCCCCATCTACAAAATGGGAGAGAGGTCAAATAGTTTAATTTATAAATTTTCTTGCCCCAAGGATTTTGGTGTGATATGTGGAATGGAAAGGATGAAGAGCAACTGTTTCTTATTGTTTGTTTGTTTTTGCCAATCACAGTAATCTGTATATAGTTAGGTATAATATAAGTGTGAAGTTTGCACTGATTTCAAGGCATTCTCTTGTGAATCACCCACAACAGTCCTGCTGGCAGCTGAGATCATGAGGGGCAGGTTTCCTGATACTAACAACAGCTTCCCATAAACATTTTTTCTCCAACCACCCAATTGTTGTATTGTTTTTTATTTACAGAAATTGTAGGTTAGCAGGGCAACCTACATTTTGTTCATGCATAAAATACGGAATTCCCATATTCTGCCCCACTACATACACTGCACATTGGTGTGGAACATTTGTTACAATTAATCATAGCACTTCTTTATACTCGTACTATTTTTAACACAAATTAACATTCTTGAAACTGATGAAAGATTATTAAAATAGTACTATTAACTATTGTATATAGTTTACATTAGGTGTATTTTTCCCATATACCACGCTATTATTAACACATTGTATTAGTGTCATACAAATGTTATAATTTATGAAAAACATTCTTATAGTTGTACTTTAATATTTACCATAGTCTATCATCTATAAATAGGGTTCACTGTGTTATACAGTCCTATGTTTTAACTTTAATTTTTATTCTAGTAACATATACCAACTTATTTTGCCTTTTAATCACATTCATATGCGTAATTCAATACTGTTAATTACACTCATAATAATGTGCTACCATCACCATACATTTCCAAACTTTGACAATCAACCAAAAAGAAATTCAGTACAAATTAAGCATCAGCTCCCCATTATCTACCTTTATCTCTCTCCTAGTAGAGTGAATTCTAGATTCTAACTCTGCTTATAATAATTAATTCATATTAGTAAAATGATACAATACATATCCTTTTGTGTTTGGCTTATTTCACTCAACATACATATCTCAAGGGTCATCCATGTTGTCACATGTATAAGAACTTCATTCTTTTTACAGCTGAAAAATGTCCCACCATGTATATATATGTTTATTTATCCATTTATTAGTTGATAGCCATTTGGGTTGCTTCCATCTTGTGGCAATTGTAATGCTGCTATGAACTTGAATATGCAAATATCTCTTTGAGTCCCTGCTTTCGATTCTTCTGGGTATAACAACATGATTGCTGGGTCATACGCTAATTCTATATTTAGCTCCCTAAAGAACTTCCAGGATGTCTTCCATAGTGGCTGGACCAATTTATATTCCCAGCACCAATGAATGAGTGGTCCTATACCTTGACATTCTCTCCAACAATTGTAGTTTTCTTTTTTTTTTTTCATGGTAACCATTCCAGTGGGAGTGAAATGATATCTCATTGTGGTTTAGACTTGTAATTCCCTAATAGTTGAGCATCTTTTACTGTGCTTTTTAAAAATTATCTTGTATGTTCTCTTTGGAGAAATGTCTATATTCAAGTATTTTTCCCAATTTTTAATTGGGTTGTTTGTCTTTCCATTTTTGAGTTGTAGGATTTCTCAATATATTCTGGATATTAAACCCATATCAGATATTTGGTTTCCAAATATTTTTTCCCATTGAGTGGTTTGTCTTTTAACTTGTGTAACAAGTCCTTTGAAGTACTAAAGTTTTTAATTTTGAGGAGGTTCCATTTATCTGTTTTTTTCTTTCTTTTCTTCTGCTGTGGATGTCAATTCTAAGAAAACATTGCATACCATAAAATTTTGAAGACACTTCCCTACATTTTCTTCTAGGAATTTTATAGTCCTGGTTATTATATTTAGGTCTTTGATCCATTTTAATTTAAATTTTGTCTATGGTTTGAGATAGGGTCCTCTTTCATTCTTTTGCATATGAGTATCCAATCCTCCCAGAACTATTTGTTGAGGAGACTATTCTTTCTCAATTGATAGGACTTGGCAATCTTGTCAAAAATCAATTGGCCAGAAATGTGAAGGCCTTTTTCTGAACTCTCAATTCAATTCTGTTCATCAATATATTTATCCTTATGCCAGTAAAATGCTCTTTTGACCACTGTAGCTTTGGAATATACTTTAAGGAAGTGTGAGTTCTCCTAACTTTGTTCTTCTTTTTCAAGATGTGTTTGACTAATCAGGACACTTTCCATTCAAATAAAATTTTATAATTGGCTTTTCCACTTCTGCAAAGTAGACTTGGAATTTTGATTTGGATTGTGTTGATTCATAAATCACTTTGAGTAGAACTGACATATTAATGATATTTAGTCTTCCAATCCATGAACATGGACTATACTTACACTTATTTAGGACTTCTTTGATTTCTTTTCAGTGTTTTATAGTTGTCTGTATACACATCCTTTATATCCTTGGGTAAATTTATTCCTACATATTTGATTCTTTTAGTTGATATAGTAAATAGATTTTTTTTCTAGATTTCCTCCTCGGATTGCTCATTACTAGTGTATAGGAACACTATGAATTTTCGTGTGTTGACTTTGTTCTCTGACACTTTGCTAAATTCATTTATTAGCTCTAGTAGCTTTGTTTTGGGTATTTAGGTACTTTCTAAATTTAGTATCATGCCATCTGCAAATAGGGAAAATTTTACTTCTTCCTTTCCAATTTTGATGACTTTTCTTTCTTTTTCTTGCCTAAATATCTTGGCTAGAACTTCCACTACAATACTGAATAATAGTAATGACAGTGGTTTTCTTGTCTTTTCTAGATCTTAGAGGAAAATCTTTCAGTCTTTCACCATTGAGCTTGATGTTGTCTGTGAATTTTTCATATATGCCCTTTATCATTATGGGGAAGTTTTCTGGTATTCCTGCTTTTCTAAGTTTTTTTCTTTTTTTCAAGAAAGGATGCTGCATCATGTCAAAGACCTTTTCTGTATCAATGGAGATGATCATGTATTTTTTTTTCTCTTCATTTTATTTACGTGGTGTATTATGTTAATTGATCTTATGTTGTTGAACACCCTTGCCTACCTCAGATAAAATTCACTTTATAAGGGTGTGTAATTATTTTATGTGCTTTTGTGTTGCAATTTTTTTGTGTGTGGATTTTGCATCCATACTCATAAGAAAAAAATGGTCTTTTCTTTTAGTATCTTTATCTGGCTTTGGTATTAGGGTGATGTTGGCTTCATAGAGTGGGTTATATAGTGTTCCCTTCTGTTCAATTTTTTTGAAGAGTTTGAGCAGGATTGATATTAATTCTTTTTTGGAATTTTTGGTGGAATTAACCTATGAAGCTGTCTGGTTCCAGGCATTTTTGGGGGGAAGGCTTTTGATATTTGATTGAATATTTTACTTGTAATTGGTATGCCACGGCCTTTTATTTCTGCTAGAATCAGTAATGATTACTCATCTGTTTTAGCATAGAATTTTTAATAGTATCCTCCTATGATCCTTTTTATAGTAGTAATGTCACCACTCTCAATTCTGATTTTATTTGTGTCTTCTCTCTTTTTTTCTTCATCAGTCTGGATGATGGTTGGTCAATTTTAGTGATCTGTTCAGAGAACCAAATTTGGTTTGTTAATTCTATATTTTAATCACAGTTTCATTTATTTCTGCTCTAATCTTTGTTTCTTTCCTCCAGCTTGCTTTGAGATTAGTTTGCTATTCTTCTTGTAGTTCTTTGAGGTGGTAAGTCAGATATTTGATTTTAGTTCTTTCTTCTTTTCATAATAAGCACTTAGGACTATAAATTTCTCCCTCAGGAATTCCTTTGCTCCATACCATAAATTTTGATGTGTTGAGTATGTTCTTGTTTCCATTCATCTAAGAATATTTGCTGGTTTACCTTGCAATTTCTTCTTTCACACACTGATTGTTTGAGTTTGTTATTTCATTTCCACGTATTTGTGGGTTTTCCATTTCTCCACCTGTTACTGATTTCCAGCTTCATTCCATTATGATCAGGGATGACGTTTTGTATAATTTCGTTTTTTAAAAATGTATTGAATCCTTGAATTGATTTAGGAGACTTGTTTGAATTTCCTTGATTAGTTGTTCCAAATTCTGTTTCTCCTGAAGTTTTTCTTTGTTCCCTTAACTGAATTATGTCTTATTGTTTCTCATTATGGCTTGTCATTTTTTGCCAATGTCTAGGCATCTGTTTATCTGGATGAGTTAATTCTAAATATGCCTTTCTCTCTCTTGTCTAGGGTTTTATTGTTGATTGGATTTTTGTTAAATTTCTTCTTTGATGCTTGGTCCAAATTACTCTAGACCTTCAGAGTACATTGAGTCTATCTGATCAGATTTTCTCAGCTCTTCTTCACCTGATTCTTGCCCTTGGGTATATGGTACCATTTATAAGATTGCACTTTTTGTGGGGATATGTCACCTCCAGGCAAAAGTTTTCTCTCCCTGGTTGCTTCTGTGGGACTCTTTATTTCATTTGGTTTTGTGCAGAACTTTTCTCCCAGTTCCTGATTTGTTTAAATTGTTTAATTTCTCTTCCCCTGGGAGAGTGGGTGTGTAGCTGAGTGGTTGAGATCTTGCTTCCCATGTATGAGGTCCTGAGTTCAATCCCTGGTATCACCAAAGAAAAAAACTCTCAATTCTATGGGGAGCAGGTGTATCTCATTGGTTGAGTGCCTACTTCCCATGTACAGGGTCCTGGGTTCATTCCTGGTAACTCCTTTAAAAATTAAAATAAAGAAAGAAATAAAAAGGAAAAATAAAATAAAATAAATAAATAAAAGGTAAACAGATTAGTTAATTAATTCATTCATTCTCTCCCCCATTAGGTCCCTGTTTCCTTTACACTTTTCAGGTCTCTATGACTTACTTTATGTAAGACTATGCCCTAGTCTTACAGAAGTTCAGTTTAACCCTCTCCCCATTTTTTTTTTTTCCTCTGGGTTGCTTTTCTGCCTCCAGTTTCATTCCCTTTAGGTTATCCATCCAGAAGGGGAACCAGATGGGGTCAATCCAGAAAGGTAGGTCACCAAAAAATTTCATTTTACTTTTAGGAAGTCGCACCAACAGTTACTAGACTATGTGAGTGCTTTTGCTTATCACAGTTCTGTCATGGTTTTCCTCTTTTTAAAAAAGTTTTCTCTCTTCTGGGTACCCTTTTGTATGCAGCACTCCTTAGAAACTTATGTTCCACACACAGTCTCTTGAAGACTTGGACCCCTGTGCCTGGATTTGTATGGAGTTCTAACTCACTGCAGTGAGTTCCTCTTCAGTCTGTGACTTTGTTGGATGGGACCTGGGCCTCTGCCTCTGGAGAACTCTCAAGCTTTGCATGGGACCAAGTGAAGAGGAGGGGAAGAAGATGGGCCAATCTGGGAAGGAAATTTTCTACCTGGTATTTTTCTTTTTCTTCAATTCAGTGTTTATAGAGGGAAACTTGCATATAACATCTGTCTTCCAGAATTCTAAGCAAGTGGATTAGTCCTTACATTTGCTAAATATCTGGGAAGGTTGTTCAGGGTATGTCTTATGCTGTCATGTTGATGATGTCCCTCCCAATTTTTTTTTTTTAAGTACCTAATCACCTGTGGTTCCAACTTGTAATACTTTAAAATTTTGTTTTGTTTTTCTTATTCTGATTTATACATGAAGTGACACCTACTTCACTAAAAATAAGTTGATGCATTAAACCTGTAGGATTCTTTAAAAGCCTGAAAATAATATTAAATTCAGATTAAAATAAGTATAGAACTTTCTTCTAATTGTACACAGATATACGTATGAATAGTTTTAATAGAGACAACAGAAAGAGAGTTCGCAGCCACTTAGAGCTGAAAGGATTAAGAGAATATTGCTATATGTATTGCCCCATGTGGACTCTTTGGACATAAAAACAAAGCAATATGTTGCAGTTACTTGTTTAGTCATGTTTGTGTTCCTGTGGCCTAATGCACTGTTAAAGTTTGCCACAGGCTATAAATGCAATATACCAGAAATGTGTTGACTTTTATAAAAGGAATTCATTAGGGTAAAAGCTTACAACTTTGAGGCTGTGAAAATGTCCAAATCTACGCATCATTAGAAATTCTGTCTTAACAAAGTCAGCTTCTGGTGATCCTAGACTCCTGCCATGTGGCAAGGCAAGATAGTAGCTGATCCTTGCTCTCTCTTCCAGGCTCCCTTTCTCCCTGAGATCAGCTGTGGGTGATCAGACATATAACTTGTCTCTTCAGCTTTGGGTTGCTCTGCTGATTCCAGCCTCTTGCCTCTATCTCAGGTTCTCAGCATTTCTTTTTCTTTCTGCAGCTAGGTGATCCTAGAGTCCTCTCTCATGGCAAGGTAAAATGGCAGCTCCCTTTCTAAGTGTGTTCCATTTATAGATGACTCCAGAAAAAGGATTAAGACCCTCCCTGGGTCTAATCTGAGGTCCTTAGCTGATTCAATCTAATCAAAAGTGATCTAATCAAAAGAATCCTTACCTCAAGTTAACCAAAAAGCCCTACATAAAACAGGCTACCATGCACAAGAATGGCTTAGTTTAAAAACATACTTTTCTGGGGCCCACAGAGGACTCAAACCAGGAAATGTACTGAACAACATCAGCAAAAAATTCCTCTAACATTTTTTGAATTATTGACAGCAGTGCAATTGTTTGTGATATTCCTTCTTTATTGGTGAAATATTGAGATAAACAAAGATTAGCATTTTACATTATTTATAAACTTAAAAGAACCCCAATAATTTTCAATCTCACTCAACATATATTCTTTGAATATACACAACAGGCTTATATGAAGGAAATCTTTCTACTCTAAGTGAAAGAAACCATCTTTAAAATCCAGAAAAGTAAACCTGACATTTTTGTTCTATTGAGAACTCAGTTTGCCCACAAGCTGAAACAACATTTTAGCAATTCCAGTAGATTAATATTCAAGGGTAGATAGTTTCAAACACAGTTAAATGAGGAGTTTTTAAAAATTACATGAGACTTTGTTATTTTTGTTATAGGAATTGTAGTTTTACAGAAAAATCATGTAGAAAATAGAGCGGTCCCATATATACTTCCTTACACACAGTTTTCCCTATTATTGAAATTTGATGAGTGTGGTAGCTTTGTTCAAATTGATGGGAAAATATTATTATAATTATGCTATTTATTATAGCCCATAGTTTACATTAGGATTTAGTTTTTATTTTAGTAACATATATACACCCTAAAACCCATCCCCCTTTTAACCACATTAAAATATAGAATTCTGTCATATAAATTACATTCACATTGTGTGCTACCATCTCCACCATCCATTATAAAACTTTTCCATTGTCCCAAAGAGAAACCTTGTGCCAACTAAACATTAACTCTCCATTCTCTACCCTGTCCCCTGATAGCCTATATTCTAGTTTTTGACTCTTTAAATTTTCTTCTTCTAATTATTTCAGATCAGTGACGTCATACAATAGCCTCTTGTTTCTTACTTCATTCAATAGGATGCCTTCAAGGTTCATTCCTATTTTCACATGTATCAGAACTTCATTCCTTTTTATGGGAGAATAATATTTCACTGTATATGTATACCACATTTTGTTCATCCACTGATGGATACTTGGATTGCTTCCATCTTCTGGCAATTATGAATAATGCCCTATGGACATTCTTATGCAAATATCTGTTTGAGACTCTGTTTTCAACTCTTTTGGGAAGTTAATTAGAAAAGGGATTACTGTGTCATATGTTAATTCTATAAACTTTCTGAGGAACTTCCAAACCGTTTTCCACAGCTCAAGGGACAAGGGGAGCTGGCTGAAGTATAAATTCCCTCGAGCAAGTTGCAAGCTGGAAACTCTGATAAAGGTGATGTTAAAGTTCTTAATCAAATTCCCCAGGAAACTGGATGGCTGAAAATTCTAAATTTCATTGATGAAGTTGAATCCAAATTCTTCTTCTGACTTTTGAAATTCTCAAGTCTGGCTTTTAAGACCTCCAATCAATTGGATAAGGAGATTCTCCACATTGCTGGGAGTAATCTCCTTTGTTGGTAGTAGGTACAAATAACTGATTATATATTCAAGTCACATCTTGAAATGCCATCATTTTAACAAGTAGGCCATTGCTTGACCAAACAACTTGACACCATAAGCTAGCCAAACTGACAAATGAAATTAGCTATCACAATAACCAGTATCAACCTATGATCACTTTTATGAAAGAAGGAAGTTTCAGCAGTTTGAAACGTTTAGATGACTTGAAGAAAAAGAATAAAGAGGAGGAAGGTGAAGAAGAAAGGTAGGGTGAACATTATTAAAAACAATAGATATGGTCTAGGTACTTTGTATACATTATTTCATTTGATCATTATAATGTCTCTATGGCAAATAATGTTATTTCCATTCATGGAAACAAGAATGCATCTTATATTACAAAGCTTTTAAGGGGTAGAGTCAAGATCTGAGCACATTTCTTTGTGATCTCAAAAACCTTATTTAGAAAGACATGTGATCAATATATCATTGAATGAAAGTAACCTATACATAATTTAATAAAATATAATGTTTATGAAGGAATCTATTTATGTATCTACTATTTATATTTTATATATATACCTATTGATCTACACTTATATTTAGAGGTTTACACAAGTACAAAATTAAAATGTGAATGATTATACTACTAATATTTAGTTTTTCTATGTTTAGATAATGGGATTAATTAAATAGTTTGATTTTATTTAAAAATACAGTTTTTATTTTCACTTAGCTACATTTACTAATATTTTGCAATGACCATGTAAATTCATATTTTGAAACAAAAAATAAGAAAAATTTGAAAATGGACATGGGTTAAGAAAAAAGAATATATAGCACTTGGAAAATTATCAAACTGGGTTTTTAATTGTTGAATTATTAAGATATAAATATATGGAAAAGATGAAACATAGTTTACATATAATAGTGTCCCAAACCAAATGGGTTTATGTATTTTTATATTTCATACTGTCCTTATTTTTCAATAGACAGGAAAATGCCAAATTGTATGAAAAATAATGGGAATTAAAGTTATTACAGGTAATTCTGGAGCACCACTTTAACTTAAATATGAGGAGTTTTTGAAATCCCATGATCTGAGGACAGTACTTTTAGAATGATTAAAATACCAGTTACTACAAGGCATTTTACTCATAAGATATGTCATTTCAGATTATTTTTTGTCTTCATCCTTGCTAACATTTCCTATATCTGTTCAAGACTTTGACTTTATTAACTTAATTAACTGAATCTTCATTCTTAGTATTCAACAGTTCCCCTGTAATAGAAATGACAGAATATATTTGATCTGTTATTCTTACACTTATTCCAATTAAAATACTTACCTTATTTTAAAAGAAAGTGCTTTTTATCTCTCCCATACCCTCTATTAAACCAGTATTCTTTTGCTACACAGATTTTAATGAGTTATCAAAATTTGAAAGGGCTATTCATATGCAATTTTAATCAAATACATCATGAGTTTCAGATTAACCACTCACCATTAGGAGTGTCAGTACAAAATAATTTTATCAAATTGATTTGGACTTCACCTGAAATTTTGAATGCCAATATGACTTAAATTTTGTGATATTTTTGCCAACAGACATTTTCAATAATCTGTGATAATTAATGACAGATTGGCTAATTATATGCTTCAAACTTGTCAAATGTTGTAGGAAAAAGTAACTGTAAAGAATAAAATCTGAAATGCACATTATACTTTAATTGAATTATATTTTCCTTTAAATGTCTGTCCCATCCATGTCTATTTCCCTGAAACATATCTGCATTCTGAATTTATTTTTATGATGATGGTAAATGGCAAAAAGGAGAAAATTTTCATGGATATACTTTATGCTACCGTTGTTCATAGGAGAAACATGGAAAATTTTTCAAGGATAAAATAATCTCTGAACAAAACATAAGACCCAGATGTTTACTATAGCATTTTTAGCTTATTTCTACTTAATTTTTCTCAATAAATTGAAAAAGCCTTTCAGGTTAGGTCTTCTATTTAAATAATCTTGAGATTTCATCTGTTGATAAGCTGAGTGTTTTGCACATAGTAGAAAGTGCATACTGAAAACAGAATGTTATTTGTTTTTATCAGCAATAAATCACAGTAGTATTTGTCACTGAATGGGCAAAAGGCAAGTTAGTTAAAGTTGGTCTCTCTGGAATGTTTGGTTTAATTCTATTTTGAGCCTGGTATAAATCCCACTGTGAGTTATTGCCTCAGAGACACAAGATCTTCTTTATTTCCTGATGTATCCAGAAGATACACCTTATAGATTTTAATCTAGCAGAAAATGTATCACAAATTGCCTGCTGGCAGTTTAGCATTCAACAGCATCTTGGGGTCCATTTGCCAGATGGTTCAAGGAGTTGCGTTTTCCCTGAAGTCTCATCTTACCAAGTAAATGGTGTGCTATCTTAGACCTACCGCCTGACTAGGGATAAAATATTTCAGTGTTCTCACCGCCCTGCCCTCCCACTATCAGAAAGGGTCTATCTCCTCACCAGCCCATCTCATCAAAGTTTTAATATCATATGTGGAGATATAACTAAATGGCTTATTTGCTTTTTAAAATCAGTTTTATTGATTTAAAACATACAATTGATTCAAAGTGTGTAATCAGAATGGTATAATCACAGAGTTGTGCATTCATCACCTCAATCAATATTAGGGTGTTTTCATTGCTCCAATAATAAAATTAAACAAAAAACACATAGCAGGCAAACAAAATATTCTCCACCTTAATAATCATTTCTCAATCTCTCATATCCTTTCCCTGCCATACACAGTGCTATTCTATTTCCATCTCTCTAATTTATTTCTATTTGTATTTTGCATAGATGGAGTCAAACAATATGTGCTACTTACATGCTTTTTAAATATACTCAGTAGAGTAGGACTGCAAATATTATTGATTCTACTGATTCGTTTTGTAAAGTGAGACAAAATTTAGTACCAGAAGAGATAAAAATATTCTTGTGGCATTGTTTCCATGGTTTCCACACAGTTGTCTCTTATTCACTGTACATTCCAATGTAAACTATACTCGATATCTAATCTTAGATATATTTTCTAGCACTGTATTTTACTGTTTACCTAAGAATGAAAATGATGGTTACATTGGGAAATTTCAGAGTCAGGTCACTAGAGCTCTTCTTATGTTCCAAATTTTTTATATATAACCTCTTTATCTACCCATTCATTTTGATATTTCCCAACTTGCATTTTTGGCAATAATTTTTATTGTATTTCCATATTCTATCTTTTGTAACTTTCATTTAGATACCAATTATCTTTTTTAACACTAAATCTCAGATTCTATATAGAATATAGAATATAACTCTATATTTTGTTTATTTGTTTTAATCCATCTGCTATATGATATGAGGTATGACCTTAACATTTTTTTTCCAAATAGTTTCCCAAATAGTTAATAAATTATTCTACTCTTTTTTTAATTCATTTTTTTTAAATACCACATTCAAAAAATATGAAGTCCCATTCAACCCCACTGCCCCCACCCCCCACCCCCCACCCCCCACAGCAACACTCTCCCCCATCATCAGGACACATCCACCACACCTGGTAAGCACATCTCCGGGCATCGCCGCACCCCACGGTCAATGGTCCACACCACAGCCCACACTCTCCCACACTCCATCCAGTGGACCCTGCGGGGATCCACAATGTCCCGCAATTGTCCGTGAAGCACCACCCAGGACAACTCCAAGTCCCGAAAACGCCCCCACATCCCATCACCCCCCCCCCCACCTCCCCGCACCCAGCAGCCACCATGGCCACCCTTCCCACACCAATGCCACACCTTCTCTGTGGACACTGGATTGGTTGTGTCCATTGCACCTTCATGTCAAGAGGGGGCACAGACTCCACATGGACACTGAATGCAATCCTCCCACCCCCAGCCGTAGGCACTCTAGGCTCCATGATGTGGTGGTTGACATTCTTCAACATCATGTTAGCTGAGTGGAGTAAGTCCAATAAACCAGAGTGTAGGAGTTGAAGTCTGCCGAGGCTCAGGGCGTGGACATCATACTGTCAGTCCAGAGATTCAAATCCCCCAGATACATCTCAAACCCCAGCACCAACCACAATTCCAGTAAAGCAACATGAAAGTCTTGTGAAAAGAGATCCCATCTGAGTCCAGCTCCACCACGCAGAAACACCATCTCCAAAGAAGGGCCAACCGACATGGCAGTGAACCCCATCTGCCATGACCACAGTACCCGCGGGTCTCCTCAGCCCTCAAAAGAACCAACACCTGGGGCTATACCCACTCCATCCGTCTCCGAGACTCTGCCCAGGTGTGCACAAGGGCAATCCTTCTGACAACCTCCAGACTCCTCTCCAGAGACTCAAAGCCATACAAACCCACTCCTCCCCTCCATTTCCCCCTCACATCAGGTCAAACAGCATTTTAAAGTCCCGTCACTATATGTAGACAGGGATATTCCGCTGGTCTGCGCTGAACCCCCAATTCAAGGTCACCTTCTAGCTGCATCATCAGCTGGCACTTGGCAGTGATCCCTCGGTGCCAGGGAGGCCCATCCCCGGGCGCCACGCCCCACGCCAGGGGAATGCACCGCATCCACATGCTGAGTTTGGCTTCAAGACCAGCCACACCCAAGCAACATGAAGGCTGTCGGGAGTAAACTCCCAGGCACAGCGCTGCTCCAGGCCCCGCTCTCACCTCAGGCGCACAGGCTCACAAGCATAGTCACCAGCATCAGGGGCTCACCATTGGACCCCCACTCCCTCCCGGTCCCTACTGCAGCACCCGGGGGACTGCCACCGCTCCCCCAGGGACCACAACAGAGCACCCCCGGCCAGGAACCCAGTATCCCCCCAGCTGTTGTTTTGAATTGTTTCCACCATGAGTACATCCAAACATTACCATGCACCCTGGACATATGCCCTGCACAACTCCCCGCCAACCACATATCGCCTGTCAATAACATCCCATACCAGCATTCCTCTGCCGCCACCTTCGAACCACTCTGCGATCCAAAACTTCCCGAAAAGTGAAGCCCAATATAATGTCAGGTTCCCTTACTAGTAAAATGGAATATAGCGATGAGTTTAAAGGTCAGACCTAGAACACGTATTGACCTGGAAAAATTCTACATCCTATCCTCTTCTTTTCCTCTTTCCTAATTATTGAGCTTCTCTTCACAAGAGCCCCAGATCACAGCAATCCACATATACACTATACAGCACTCCCACACATCCACCACAAAACCCTCTCCCCTCCACAGCGACAATCCTATAACTCATTCACATCACATTTACTTAAACCGATGTACAGACTCTGAGACAATAGCTTTCAAACAAGGCGACATCCGTGCCCACACTGTGGTCCATACTCTAGGATATACAGTTCTCTAAACTCTCAGCTATCCTATGTTTTACATTATGGTCCACACCATTAGTCTGCCGTACCCCACATGTCCTTGGTGCAATACCACATGTTCCACATCCATCCCTGTGCACTTTCGCGAAACTCCTCTCCTACCCCCACACCTACCTTGGTTCCATCCATTCGACATCCACTTTCCCCTCCCCTTGGCCCATAGCGACAGCCAATCTCCATTTCCCGAGGAGCCACGTCCAGAGACACCTGCAACAGTGTCCAGGGCCCGGCCCGCTCAACTGCCCCAATGCCCCGGGAGCCACCCTTTCCCTCGAGAGACACAGTTCCCTCCATTCGATGGCATCAGTCCCCCCCAGGATGTGGATCCACCCCAACTCCCACGACTTGGGTCTCCACCCAACGGCACAACCTACCCCGGCAAAATGAGCACCCAGACACTCCCCAGGAGTCCACCCCCCATCAGACCATCCCCTCCGAGCATCCCAAACAGGCAACCCTCCTAATTATACTTTGATACGATTTTCTGTGCATTTTACTCTCGACCAACACCTGTCACTCTCCTATGTTCATATGTTGCCCCTCCCTACCTCTAATTTTTTGGGCATTATTACCCATCCGCCCATCCCCAGCCCCCCTCAAACCCTCAAAGCCCCACCCAAAGGCAACCCCTTGCCCCCGTTTTATCTCTTCTTTGTGCTCATACTTACCGCCAGCTCATCATAGATTCCACCCCTGCAGACGACGACTCACATCCTTCCTCCACCCCCTGATTTCCTGTAAGCCTATCTTCCAGCCTCTAGCTCTCTGAGGCAGCTTGCTTATTTCATATCATTGAGGTCATGCAGTATTTGTCCTTCAATGCCTGGGTTGCTTCACTCAACATAAGGTTCTCAAGATTCATCCATGTTATCACGTGTGTTTGTAGTGTATTTGTTCTTACAGCCGAGTAGTATTCCATTGTATGTATATACCACATTTTATTGATCCACTCATCTGTTGATGGGCATTAGGGTTGATTCCAACTTTTGGCGATAGTGAACAATGCTGTTATGAACATTGGTGTGCATATATCGGTTTGTGTCCTTGTTTTCAGTTCTGCTGGGTATATACCCAGCAGTGGAATTGCTGGGTCATATGGCAAATCTATGGTTAGTTTTTTGAGAAACCGCCAAACTGTCCTCCAGAATGGTTGGATCCTTCTGCATTCCCACCAGCAGTGGATGAGTGCTCCCCTTTCTTCACATCCTCTCACAAGCATTTGTATTTTTCTGTTTTTTTTCGTAGCTGCCAATCTTATGGGAGTAAGATGGTATCTCATTGCAGTTTTGATTTGCAATTCCCTGATAGCTAGAGATTTGGAGCATTTTTTCATGTGCTTTTTAGCCATCTGTATTTCTTCTTTGGAGAAGTGTCTGTTTAAATCTTTTTCCCATTTTTTAAATGGGTTGTTTATCTTTTTATTTTCAAGATATAGGAGTTCTTTATATATGCAAGTTATAAGTCTCTTATCAGATATATCGTTGCCAAATATTTTCTCCCGTTGTGTGGGTTCCCTTTTTACTTTCTTGACAAACTCCTTTGAGGTGCAGAAGGCTTTAATTTTGAGGAACTCCCATTTATCTATTAGTTCTTTTGCTGCTCGTGCTTTTGGTGTGATATTCATGAAGCCATTTCCTATTACAAGGTCTTGTAGATGTTTCCCTACACTGCTTTCCAAGGTCTTTATGGTCTTGGCTCTTATATTTAGGTCTTTGATCCATCTTGAGTTGATCTTTGTATAAGGTGTGAGATGGTAATCCTCTCTCATTATTCTACATATGGCTATCCAGTTCTCCAGGCACCATTTGTTGAGTAGGCCATTCTCTCCCAGTTGAGAGGGTTTGGTGGCTTTATCAAATAATATATGGCTATATATATGAGGTTCTATGTCAGAACTTTCAATTTGATTCCATTGGTCTGTGTGTCTCTCCTTATGCCAATACCATGCTGTTTTCACTACTGTAGCTTTGTAGTATGTTTTGAAGTCAGGTAGTGTGATTCCTCCAATTTCATTTTTCTTTTTCAATATGTCTTTGGCTATTCGGGGCCTCTTTCCTTTCCAAAGAAATTTCATAGTTAGTTTTTCTAGTTCCTTAAAGAAGGCTGTGTTGATTTTTATTGGGATTGCATTGAATGTGTAGATCAGTTTTGGTAGGATAGACATCTTAATAATATTTAGTCTTCCTATCCATGAACAGGGAATATTCTTCCATTTATTTAGGTCTTCTTTGATTTCCTTGAACAGTCCTGTGTAGTTCTCAGTGTATAAGTTTTTTACATCTTTAGTTAAATTTATTCCTAAATATATGATTTTTTTATTTACTATTGTGAATGGTATTTGTTTCTTGATTTCCTCCTGATCTTGCTCATTATTGGTGTACAGAAATGCTACTGATATTTGCGCATTGATCTTATAACCTGCGACTTTAATAAACTCACTTATGAGTTCTAGAAGCTTTGTTGTAGATCTCTCAGGGTTTTCTATGTATAGGATCATGTCATCTGCAAATAAGGAAATTTTGACTTCTTCCTTTCCAATTTGAATGCCTTTTGTATCTGGTTCTCGCCTCAGTGCTTGAGCAAGTACTTCTAAGACAATGTTAAATAGAAGGAGAGACAATGGGCATCCTTGTCTTGTTCCTGACTTTAGAGGGAAGGATTTTAGGATTTCTCCATTGTAAACAATGTTGGCTGTAGGTTTTTCATATATACTCTTTATCATGTTCAAAAAATTTCCTTGTATTCCAATATTTTGGAGTGTTTTTGTCAAGAAAGCATGCTGTATTTTGTCAAATGCCTTTTCTGCATCTATAATCATGTGATTTTTTTCCTTCAATCTGTTTATATGGTGTATTACATTGATTGATTTTCTTATGTTGAACCATCCTTGCATACCTGGAATGAATCCCACTTGGTCATGGTGTATAATTCGTTTAATGTGTTGTTGAATATGATTAGCAAGTATTTTGTTAAGTATTTTTACGTCTAGATTCATTAGAGAAATTGGTCTGTAATTTTCCTTTCTTGTGGTGTCTTTGTTTGGCTTTGGTACTAGGGTAATATTGGCATCATAGAAGGAGTTAGGCAATGTTCCTTCTGTTTCGATTTTTTGGAATAGTTTCTGCAGGATTGGTGTTAGTTCTTTCTGGAATGTTTTGTAGAATTCACCTGTGAAGCCGTCTGGCCCTGGGCTCTTCTTAGTTGGGAGGTTTTTAATGGCTGATTCTATCTCTTTACTTGTGATTGGTTTGTTGAGATCATCAATTTCTTCTTTCGTCAATATGGGCTGCTTATGTGTCTCTAGGAATTTGTCCGTTTCCTCTGAATTGTCATCTTTGTTGGAATATAGTTTTTCAAAGTATCCTCTTATGATAGTCTTTATTTCTGTGGGGTCAGTGGTGATATCGCTTTTCTCATTTCTTATTTTGTGTATTTGCATCTTCTCTCTTTTTTTCTTTGTTAGTCTCTCTACAGGTTTGTCAATTTTGTTGATCTTCTCATAAAACCAGCTCTTGGTCTTGTTTATCTTTTCAAGTGCTTTCTTATTTTCTATTTCATTTAGTTCTGCTCTTATCTTTGTTATTTCCTTCCTTCTTCCTCCTGTTGGATTACTTTGTTGTTGTTTTTTTTCCTAATTCCTTCAAATGCGCAGTTAGTTCTTCAATTTTTGCTCTTTCTTCTTTTTTGATATATGAATTTATGGCTATTAATTTCCTTCTCAGTACTGCTTTTGCTGCATCCCATAAATTTTGGTATGTTGTGTTATCATTATCATTTGTTTCAAGGTAGTCATTGATTTCTTTTGTGATTTCCTCTTTGACCCACTGTTTTTCTAAGAGTGTGCTGTTTAATTTCCAAACCGTGATGTGAAATCTGGGACTCTGTCCCTTGCAAATTTCCAGCTTCCCTCCACTGTGGTCAGAGATATTGTTTTGTATGATTTCGATCTTTCTGAATTCATTAAGCTTTTCTTTGTGGCCTAGCATATGGTCCATCTTGGAGAATGATCCATGTGCACTTGAGAAAAATGTATATCCTGCTGTGTTTGGGTGTAATGATCTATATATGTCTATTAGATCCAGCTCCTCTAATATACTGTTCAAATGTTTTGTTTCTTTAGTGATTCTCTTTTTAGATGTTCTGTCAAGAGTTGATAGTGGTGTATTAAAATCCCCCACTATAATTGTAGATGCATCTATTCTTTCACTTAGTGTTTCCAGCATTTGCCTCATGTATTTAGAGGCGCCCTTGTTAGGAGCATAAATATTTATGATTATTCAATCTTCTTGACAGATTGTCCCTTTCACTAAAATGTAGTATCCTTCTTTGTCTCTCACAATTGTTTTGCATTTAAAGTCTATTTTGTCTGATATTAATATAGTTACTCCTGCCTTTTTTTGGTTATTGTTTGCTTGTATGATTGTTTTCCAGCCATTCACTTTCAACCTCCAGGAGTCTCTAGGTCTAAGACGTGTCTCTTGTAGACAGCATATAGATGGGTCATATTTCCTTATCCAATGTCCCAGTCTGAATCTTTTGATAGGTGAGTTTAATCCATTGACATTCAGTGTTATTACTTTCAAGGAATTATTTGTGTTAGCCATATTTTGATTGGACTTGTGTTTGTCATATTTTGTTTGCTTTTTTTTTCCTTCTCTTTTTGTCTTTTTTGTTGCTCTTACACTCTCCTCCAACTCTGCCTGTCCTGTTTTTTCCTTTCTTCCTGCAGAACTCCTTTTAGAATTTCTTGAAGGGGAGGTTTTTTGTTGGCATACTCTTTCAGTTTCTGTTTATCTGTGAATATTTTGAATTCTCCATCATTTTTGAATTTTAGTTTAGCTGGATAGAGTATTCTTGGTAGGAATTTTTTTTCCTTTAGTACCTTGACTATATCATACCACTGGCTTCTTGCCTCCATGGCTTCAGATGAGAAATCAGCACTTAATCTAATGGAGCTTCCCTTGTATGTGATGGTTTTCTTGTCTCTTGCTGCTTTTAGGATTTTCTCTTTGTCTTGAGCATTGGATAATTTGACAAGTATATGTCTTGGGGTGGGCCTGTTGGGGTTTATGATGAGTGGGGTGCACTGTGCTTCTTGGATATGTACAAATGTCTCTTTCAGTAGATTTGGGAAGTTTTCAGCCATTATTTCCTGCAACACTCCTTCTGACCCCTTTCCCTTCTCTTCTCCTTCTGGGATTCCTATAATATGTATGTTTGAGCGTTTTGCATTATCATTCAGGTCCCTAAGTCCTAGCTGGATTTTTTCTCTTTTTATTGATCAATTCTACTATCTGTTTGATTTCCGATGTACTGTCTTCACATCACTAATTCTCTGCTCTGCCTCTTCTAGTCTGCTGATATTGCTGCAAGTGTATTTTTGATTTCTTGAACTGTGATGTTCATTCCCATCATAGCTGTTATCTTTTTGCGTAGGTCTGCAATTTCCCCTCCAAGTGTTGTCTTCATGTTGTTAACCTCTTCCTTTACTTCATTAAATTTGTTGGTGATAAATGTTCTGAGATCTTTCATTAGTTGTGCAAAGTTCTGCTCCCCTTCCTGATTTTTAGTTTGTTCATTGGATTCAGCCATGTTTTCCTGATTACTGGTTTGGTTTGTAGATTTTTGTTGCTGTCTGGTCATCATTTTATCTTGATGGGTTTAATCAGTTCCTTAGCTTCTTTGTCTAGTCTTGGAGATTAATTAGCTGTTGTTTTTGCGTAAGTGTTATATCTTCTCTTTGTCACTTTGTTCTTCTTATTCTAATTTCTTATTGCTGGTTGAGTTCACTTTAAAGGAAAGTATTAGGGCCGGGGAAAGGCAATTGTGTAAGCAAGGAAAAAGTGTAAAGTAGTATTGGTGATATATGTTAACAAAGCAACAATATGAGATCTGGGAGGATGGATGTTAGATTCATGTAAGTTGTGTAGAGTTATAGCAGTAAGTAGAGTACCTATAATGAGTTAGTTGACTAAATATGGGAGGAATATGGTATGAACTAAAAAGCTATTGTTTTCATAATAGAGGAAAAGAGAAAAGAAAGGCAATAGTTTCAAGAGTGGATAATAGACAGAAAACAAAACAAAGGTATTAGAAATTAAGAGTTAGACACTTTGTGGATCAAAGAAAGGGAGGTGGAATATAGGAGAGACAGTAGATGATGGAGGATATCAAGATGTAGGGGAAAGGGGATAGTGTAGGTAGCCAAAATCTATTCACACAGAAGTGAGGCAGTGGAGGATGAGGAAACCCAGCAAATGTGAGGTGTTCCCTGCAGTGCCGATTGTATGGTTAAGATAAAATAAAATAAGAAGAAAATGAGGGACAAGAGAGAGAAAGAAAAAAGAGAAGAAAGGAAGGAAGAAAATGGGAGTGGGTAAAGGGCGGGGAACAGGTAGGGAAAAGAAAAAAAAGATATACACCAACCACAACAGCCACAATAACAATTAAAAAAAGACGTAAATAACTGA
This sequence comes from Dasypus novemcinctus, assembly GCF_030445035.2. NCBI lineage: Eukaryota > Metazoa > Chordata > Mammalia > Cingulata > Dasypodidae > Dasypus > Dasypus novemcinctus. Next base: position 38,489,136 of record NC_080683.1, on the reverse strand, counting down.
AAAAAAAGACTTTGGGGGATACGCTGGGAGAAAAGACTAGGAGATGATGCAATGTTAGGAATCAGGACATTAGAAAAATAAATAAATACAATAGAATAAAAATAAAAACAAAACAAAACAAAACAAAAAAGAAAAAATGCAAACGTTGAGGGCTAGGACATTCAAGGACCTCAGATGGACCTCAGGGCGTGATGGATTCAGGGATGGAAAGCCTGAGATATTGAAGACTCAAGAGGTGTGAGTCCCTGGGGTGTGGGCCACCAGGGTTTAGGGGATTCAGACCTGGCAACCTCAAGTCCGGTTAACAGGGAGCCTGGGAGCCCCGCAGTGCATCACAGCCTTCAGGGATCCCTGTAGCTGGGTGCCAGCCCTATGGGTGAGGTCACATCTGCAAGCTCTATCCTGTGTGTCTGTACTCCACAATTCACTCACTTACTGGGGTCTATTCTGTGGATGTATCACCAATTCGCCTTCAGGACCCCTCCCACCCTGTGATCCACGGGAACGGCCACCTGGGGGCCCCTCTACACTGCAGCCAGTTTAATGACACAGATCAATAGCCAGGCCCCGGGGTGGGGCTCCAGCCGGAAATGCTAATAACAGAGTCCAAACCCGAAATTCCCACGCTTCACAAAATATTCCCCTAATCGGCTTCCAAACATCTCCCACCCTACCAGCCCCTGGTGGTGTCTCTTTATTGCTATCAATTGAAGTCCACTGTAGATCTGCAGCCGGGCTTGGGGGGGGGCAGGGCTCTAGGCAGAAACACTATTGTTTGTGTCCGCAATCAAAAATTCCCCCGCTTCGCAATAAAACTCCTGTTTGTCTCCCCAAATCGTTCTGCAAGCGCCTCCTGTCCTATTAACCCCTGAATAGGCCACTCAGGGCTTAGGAATTCCCCAGTACTGCAGAGCCTCCAAAAAAAAAAAAAAAAAACACCGGGGGCAGGGCCTATGCCACGCGTCCGCCCACCCTAGGAGGGAGGGTTCCGCCCACAGCCGGGACCTCCGTGCAAAGAGTCTCAATTATATTTTATAAATGTATTCTCTCTGTTACTTTCCCACCAAATCGATGTCCAGACACCTTCCGTCCTGCAAAAATCCTGAAACAGCCTGGTCCGGAAGAACCTCCAACGCTGCCCATCCCCTTCTTTGCAGGAGATATTATTAGGTAAGCTCACTCAGCCACCATCTTGCCCCGCCTCTCTCTACTCTTTCTAATCATCTATTCTGTCCCTGCTTATTTGAAATGACATCTTCGTATATACCAGAAGCATACCTGTACTTAGCTGTTTTTTGTTTGTTTGTTTGTTTTAAAGATTTACTTATTTCTTTTTCTCCCCTCCCCCCACCCCCACCCCCACCCCCACCCCATTTGTCTGTTCTCTGTGTCTATTTGCTGCATCTTCTTTGTCCGCTTCTGTTGTCGTCAGTGACACCACGGGAATCTGTGTTTCTTTTTGTTGCATCACTCCGTGTGTGCGGAACCATTCCTGGGCAGGCTGACCTTTCTTTCATGCTGGGCAGCTCTCCTTACGGGGTGGACTCGTTGCGCATGGGGCTCCCCTACGCGGAGGACACCCCTGCCTGGCACCGCACTCCCTGCGTGCATCACCACTGTGCATGGCCCAGCTCCACACCAGTCAAGGAGGATGGGAGTTTGAACTGCGGACCTCCCATGTGGTAGACGGATACCCTAACCACTGGGCCAAGTCTGCTGCTGTGTGCTTAGCTGTTTTTGAGCCCTCTTTAGGTTCCATCAATTTTTGTCTTTTCTAGCCGCAGAAACACTGTTTTAATTATTGCTGCCAAATAGAAAAATGATACTTCTCCTCTGTCTTTTCTTGTTCTTAATTTTTTTGCATTTAATTAACTTTTGTATTTTTAAATAGAAATAAACTATTAATCAACTAATAAACTACTAATATTTTCTCTACTTTTCTAGAAGCCATATATACACATTACTATTTTCTGGCAAAGTTCTTTTAAAGTTATAGATTCTCAGTCACTGAAAGAGGTAGTTTGCTCTCATGGTTCTGGTTCTTTCTACATAATGATAAATTTGTTGATTCATTTTAAGATTAAAAACATATTCTAATATAGGCACCTCATTGGCAATTAAATGAAAACCTCGTTTTCCCTAATACAAAGCAGTGAAACATGCATGAAGCATGTAGCAGTTTGATATAATTGATGAATTCCAAAAAGAAATATTGGATTATGCTTGTAATCAGATCTGTACCTGGGCATGATTGAGTTATGATTAGGGTGTTGCGCCCCACCCTTTGGTGGGTGGGGATTCACAGAAAAAAAAATGCATGGCGAAGAACAGAGTTGAGGATTTCTGATGTTAGAGTTTGATGCTGAAGACCAGGGAAGTCAGCACCCAGAGGAAAGAGAAGCCAACACCAGGAAGGAAGGAACCTTGAACCCAGAGTAAAGCAAGCCCCAGGAATGGAGGAACCCAGGAAGCCTGAACCCTCACAGACATCGGCAGCCATCTTGCTCCAAATAGACTTTGGTGAGGGGAGTAACTTATGCTTTATGGCCTGGTATCTGCAAGCTCCTACCCCAAATAAGTCCCCTTTTAAAAAGCAACCAATTTCTGGTATTTTGCATCAGCACCCCTCTGGCTGACTAATACAGAGGAGAAACCCTCAGAATGCTCAAATTCTTTAGAATATCAAGATGTAATTTTCTTCTGGTGTTAATTTTCCTAACAATAAGAATATATGAATTATATTACATGATAAACGATATATTAAATTTTTATCAATTCCCATATTTCTATAACAAATCTTTAGTTACAGGTTTTTGATATTATTATGAAATGAATGAAGAATTGAATCACTACTAGACCAATGAACATATGGGACCAAAATGTTTCTAGTATCCATTGTGTTTTCATGATTTTGTTTTTTCTTTATATAAATTATATAAATTGACTGTAACACTGTAAGATGACATTAAAATTTCATATATTCCCAAATGAAATATTCCAAACAGATACTCTGTGATATCTCTATTTCATCTATTAAATATTTCTTATAGCTGCACAGGGGGAAAATGGTTGCAGAATTTATGTAAGGATGTGGAAATGTTATTCATGAATTATTTTGGAATACCAGTTTACTCTTAATCTCTATAAAAATATTTGATAACTCAAAACACTTGGAAGGAGTAGAAATAAACATGTTTACACATTTTCAGTAAGTCCTAAGGTTATTTTCATTTATTCTTTGTGTGTGTGTCTCTAAAGAAATGTACCATCTGACTCTGCAATCAACAACAGAAGTTTTCCCAGTATCAGAATATTTGTGAAATTGGAATGGCAAATTATTTTGTTTACCATCTTGATTTGCTTGAGCTTCCATTTTATCCAGGGATATATAAAGAAGAAACTGAAGTTAACTGAAGCAAGGTGACATACCAACAATCCTTTGTGGAAGTGATGAAACCCCCTGTCTCTGCCTCAGAGAAAAAAACGGACCTCAGCTAACATCAACAAATCTTGCTGCTGACTTCACCGTATGGCTACAAATTCTACCTCCCCATCCTGCCCACTATTTAAGAACTGAGTCTCAAGGGCTCCCTACCCTAACAACTCTGCCTCAGGGAATACATGTACTAACTACAAATAATGTCCCTTTATCTCTTCCCAAGCCCCTGCAAACTTTTCTTTGTTTCAAGCAGCCATATAATCTGCTTCCCCCACTCACCGCTTTGGTGCTGCTCCTTCATTAATGCAACTTTAGCTCAATAAACTTGCTCTGCACTCCTTTCAAAATCTGTTTCTTTTATTGTCAGCATAACATTCCCAAACTTGTTTCTTGACCAACAGCAGTAACGTCTGAAGTAGCATAATGAAGGGTGAAACTAGGGGAGCTAAAATAATGAGACCATGGTTATCTTGGCATAGCTTTGAAAGCAATTTGTCCCCTTGTTACCCATCGCTGAGTGATTTATGTGGTCTTATACACACACAGAGACACACACACATAAATATTATAAGATTTATTATAGGAATTGGCTAATGCAACTATGAGGATTGGGAAATCTGAATTCTGTGGGGCATACCACAGAGTGGCAACTCCAGTGAAGGTTTTGATGAATTCCCCCAGGAGAAGCCGGCTGTCTATAGTAAAGATAGAAGTTCTATCTTTAGTTCTTCCTTTAAGGCTTTCATTTGATTGAATATGACTTTTTTCATTGCTGAAGGCAATCTTCTTTGTTGATTGGAGATGTAATCTGCCACCAATGCGATCAATTGACTAATGATTTAAATTCATGAAATACCCTCAAGGTACCAGGCCAGTGACTGCTCTAGCAAAACCTGGACATTCCAACTCAGCCAAGTTGACACAAGAACTTGACCACCACAAAAAGCAATAAATATCTAAGTATAGCTTTTAAGCAAATGTTTGATGACTCAAGGTTTGAGTTTTGCAATTCATTCATATCCCTGTTTAGCAACTTTTGCTTCTTAAGACAAATACTACCTATGTTTTGAATTCAGGTTCACACAGCAATAATAACATCAAATGACCAAAATCTTTCATTTCTCTTTACTCTGATGGGTTTATTATGGGGATGGAATTCAATTTTACCTTTTAATATTTATTTTATTTATTTATTTTCAGATTTTTACTTTAGGTAGTTGAAATTATATTTACAGGAAGTTTTTCTTTATCTCTTTTTATGGAGTGCACCTTATGAAACTTTATTTGCAACGCAAACATTAAATGTCTTTTCCTTAAACATTTCTCTTAGCTACCTAATTTCATCTTCTAACATATTCTAATGATTTCAATGCATGAAATTGTAATAAAGTGTATATTCCCTCTCTTTCTCCAATTCACTGACAAAATATGTACCTTTTAATTAGGTGTAGAAAAAAATTGTATTATAGTTCTAATAGCTTAGATTTATAAATTTCTGCAATATTAATTCATATGTATTTTCAAAGAGTAAGTAATGAATCTAGATTCTACCTCTGGCTCTGTCATTAATTATCTGTGTAACCTTGAACAAAACTCACTTGTTTTGGTCTCTTTTTAAAAATTAGGGTATTAAACAAGATCATCTCTAAAGTCTTTCTGGCTATAATATTCTAATTTTGGTTTATTTCAAATCACATGAAATAAAAGACACGGCTAACCCAGGTGCTAGCAATTTAAATTTAACATGACATTGAGTAGATAAAGCCCAAACCAGAGTTCACCTGTCTGGCTTCAAACAGCATAGTCTTATTACAACAAAGTGTTACAATTAACCAAGGTCTTTGGATAAAAAGTACTAGTAATAACAGTAAGTATAGCTCCTATGGTTTATTACTATAGAATTTCCAAGGGTAAGATCATGTCACCAGGATGCTACTTTAGAAAATATGTAATTGTCTTCTATGTGCCAGGCACAATTCTAAATTCTAGGGAAACAAGAATGAGCAAGACAGACATAGCCTTTGCTCACAGCAGAAGCTTATATTCTTGTAACAATAACTGAAAATAAGCAAGTAAATGAATTATTTATATACACATATGTAAATAATGTACATAATAGAAATTATAGAAATTAATGTGTATATATATATGTCTCCATGCTCACATATTTATATGATAAATATAGAAAAATCTAGGAAAAAGAATAATTCTAGATAAGAAGTTTAAGGTAACATGGTATCAGGGAATCTTTTTGAAACAATGATTGAGAAGACCTCTCTGGGTGGGTGGCAACTGAGCAGAAATGGAATGAAACAAGGTCAGAAGAAGAGAAAGCACAATGACCTTGAATCTCATCTCAATAAACACATGTTTAATGATGAACTTGAAAAACTATGTAGCAAAGAAGAGAGTGTTCTAAGATGAATCAGAGCCAGAAGCAAAGGAATGCAGGACTATGGAATTTAGATTTTAAGTGGAATGAGAAGCTGTTTTCATTAGAAAAGACAGGTCCACATATATCATTTAAAAGGAATACTCAGTGTTTTGTGGAGAATATATTTGGTGGAGAGATTTGTATAGCAAGAGTGGAACCTGGGAGGCCAAGAAAGAGACTATTATCATATTCATCTAAATGAGAGGTGATGGTACTTTGAACTTGGCAAGCTACAAGTCACTCGTGCCAAGAGACCATATTTTAATTTGATGAGAGAACAAAGAAGACTAAGCACAGTGGAAAACCAAGAGAGGATTTACAGATAATTCCTAGGTCTGCAGTGCTTGGGTGAACTTAGTATCATTTACTGTGATTGGCATGATGAGGTAGAGAAAGTAATCTTCTATGACATGAATGTTAGGATGAGAGGGATGATTGGGCCTGAGATTACCCAAGATGTCAGTGATATTCATCAGAGGCTTACTTATTATACAGCTGTTAAGATACATTTACCTGACTTCTAAGCAAAATAATTAAAATCATGACTGCTGTCAAGTATTCTTGTAAAACATTTCAATTTGGGGAAAATTACTTCTTTCAATTTAAAAGTCAGAGAAAAGCCGAACTAATTCCCAATTGGAAAGAGTTACTTCACCCAGTCTTCAGAGCTAATGGACATGATGTTTTGAAAGAACAAGAATGACTCTAATAAAAACCTATTTCTGCAGATAAGTTCTTTTGGATTCATTTTCCTAACTATACCAAGAACTGAACTTTGAAAGTAGTATTTCCTAAGTAAGACAGTCTGCCCAATTTTTTCTCGCTGTTAAGGATTAAAAGCAAGAGTTACAAACAAAACACAAAAGACCTTAAAAATGAGTGGTATTTGCTAAACAGGTGAAAAGTTATGATTATTTAAAACCTTAAGTGAATAGAATTTCAAATATGACAAATTAATTAGATGCAAAAATTAGGAAAAGGTAGCATAAAAAGCAAATTTTTTTTGTTACTGTTATTTTGTTTTTGTTGTTTCTCTGATACATATAATATATCTGGATGTAAAAACAAAAATAAAATTGAATTTCTAAAAATTTCACATACTGCAACTGTCAATTATTTTGAGGAAGGCTAGTTTAGGAAAAGGGAAGAGGAGTCTAAAATCTGGGAGAAAAACATGGCCATGAAGCATGTGGCCCTGGAACCCCAGCTGGAAAACTCCTGAGGGAAAGACGGCCACCAAGGAGGCTGCTGGAAGGATTCCTTGAGAACCCTACTTGGAATGCGATCTCATTCCAAGTCAAGGTAAAGCTCCAGTATCCTCAAAGAGCCTTATCATTTGGCCAGTTGGGGAACTGACAGTTGGGATAATCAATCATAACAGCAAACAGCTGGAACCCTTCCTCTGAACATTAAAAAGGGGAGGAACAATTAATAGCTGAAAAGGTAACCACACAAGCCAACGCTCCCTCTCTCTGCCTAGAAGAGCCTGCATCAAATCTTGGTGCTTATTTCCATCCTTTTCTGTTTTTTAGCAAGCTCTGTTCTTCTCCCCCATTTATCAATTATTTTCACTGGCTTAACTATACTTGTATATTCTTAAATTCTTTTATGCGACATAGCCAAGAACCTATGGGAATCCAACACTTTCCTGGCTTCATTTCTTTCATATTTTCTACACTTGGAATCATGATTTCAAGAAATTTCCTCTGCAATGTTACATATGAATTAGGTACATACTTAATTAAATTGATAACAGAAAGAAATTTGGAATATGCAAAATCAGTTGACTTTATCAATGTCAATATCTTGGTTGTGATTACACTGTATTATAGTTTTACAGAATGTTACTGTTACCGGATTTCATTTAGGTTTTTTATCTATGCAGGAGAAATGAACTTCAAGAGCACCTTGGATGAGGTGACTTAGGCCAGTAATTTATTCAGGTAGGAAGGGAAGAGAAATGGGAGAAAATAATAGAGCAGGTGTCCCAGGTAGAGAGGAAGGGGGTGAAAAGGGATTAAAAGGGCTGATTTACAAGCTACAATTCCCCATTATAGATTATAAATGCCCAGGTTTACTTGAGTGGCCACTGGGCAGAGGAAAAATGGCAAGAACGGTACGCAGAGTGCAGGAACAGGTCCAGAGGCAAGAGAGTAGAAAGTCTGCATGCTCAGGCCTTGTAGTCTGCTTTATAAACTATTAATTATTCCACCCTTGTGCTAATGGCAGGGGAGGGGTTCCAGCTGTTTGCTGTTTTGATTGATCACCCCACCCATCAATCCCCCAGTGAGGACCCAATGGTAAATTCCTTGGGGAACATCCGGGGCTTTTCTTTGCATCCAGACGTCTTCATTCTTGATAGCAGAATCCTAGGAGTGGGGATCTTCCAGCAGCCGTCTTAGGGGCTGCTGATGTCCACGTGGACTCTCTGCTAGGTTTCAGATCCATCTATAAATTCCCTATTTTACTATTCTGGTTGATTACCTTTGGGGTAAACTTGCTTAAGCATTCATGTAAAATCTATTATTTCTTGCAATTACATTTGGATATTCCATCATCTCACTAAAAATTTCAACTAAAATAAAGCCATACTAGGTATCACTTTCTAGAATAATACTTAAGTTACTATGATTCATTATTGCATTTACCAAAGGAAATCTAAGAAAAATGCAATCATTGTAACACAATTTCTGTGATTTCATCCACATTGTCTTACTTCATAATTAAGAATAATTTTTCTATAGCTCACAGTGATTTCTGAATAAAGTTCAAAAATTTCTAATAGAAACTGCATTCTTTAGGACTAGCTAACTTTTCGGAGTTGTCTGATTCTAACGTTTCATTTTACATTTTACTATCTTAAAAATGAACTATTTTACAACTCTATAAATTGTAGATACCTCAAAACAATGCAAACTAAGTATTGTCTATAGACATGCAAATGTTTCTCTCCAGTGGGAGGACAGCCCTCACCCTTGTAGAAATGCCAGATTTGTGAATATTTGCAATTCATTTTAAAATTCCTTATCTATGTTTTTTCTTTCAATTCTCCTTTGAAATGACTGTGATATCATTAATAATAAGTTAGATAATATTTTATCATGTGATCCTTTTTATCAGTATGGAAGTTATAATTTTAACTTTTTTGAAAATTATCCTTTAAAAAAAATTTAGCATAAAATTTCATGAAGAACTGTCCCCCCCCCCAAAAAAAGCACAAGAAAAAACAAAAAAGAATTCAAGAAAAACTTGCATTTATCAAATATTTTAAATATTTCAGAATTATTTTTGACTAGCCTGTTTGGTTTTACAACCAGATGCTGGACTAAGCACCCAGGCCAGAGTGATAGGAACATAGGGCTTTCTTGTAATATCATTGTATTAATCATTAGATAGATGTCACCAGATAACCTGGGAAGCTGTGACAACATATTCAGGCATAGCCTTGTGATTTGCAGAATCCAATCAATTGCCATTGGAATAAGGTGTTGTAGTCTTACCAGGTAATAAGAAAATGGCAAGAAAAAAGGATACCATCAATTTAGAAAGGGTTACAAATTAGATGTAAGTGCACAGGGGATTAAAATGGAATGGCCTTAAAGCATCATTAGAACTGTATGTGAAAACACTGAAACACCTTTAAAAGACAAAGAAGTACAAAATCAGATGGCAACTCTGCACTCCTTACTCAGTAATTTCCCATTTTCCTTATCCCAGGCCATAGGTAACTTGTAAAATTGAAAAAATAAAAATCAAATAACAAGTTAGATACTTGCTAGTGAAAACTACAATGATTTTGTGGAATATAAGACCAACACCTTTTTCAGATGTGTGAATCTATGATAGAGTGGTCCTATAAATGGATCTGCCTGACAGTTGGGACTCTAAAATGTATCACCATGGATAACAACATCTTTCTATCACCTGACAAACAAATAGATCTGTTAACATACCCAGGAAGTTAGATAGTTTCTGTTTTTCTGGTGGCTATTTTTTTTTTTTTAATTAGGATGACTTAGAATCAATTATGCAGATATCAAGATAAATCAGACTTTAAGTTTTGGGATATGAGGGTTAAATATTTTTAGGTTAAAAGTAATCTGTGTGTTTGAGTTATGCTAAAATGAAAATATGTATTGTTGTATCCTAACCTAAAATCTGCCCACTTCCCTAGTAACAGCTAACGACACAAGACCACAAGTCCGCCCACGAGTTTCTGCCAGCCCCCAGCCGCCCCATAACCATCACTCCTCCTGCTCTACCCCCGCCCTCCTCATTCTCTATATAAACCCCTGCACTTCCGTAATAAATTAGACTTGCTCTGCACTCCAGACTGTCTCCGTGGTCTCTCCTTACCACGCGTCCTCCCACACCTTAGAAGCCCCGCTCTGGCCCACTCCTCGCCTGGGTCTTAGAGCATCATCGTCGGCCATGCCAGCCCCTCCGTCTACCCCCGCTGACCCCCGACCCCTCAGGGAGCGAGCAGCCCGTCATCTGGCGCCCGAACAGGGACCCCCTGCGGTGTCCGGTTCCCGCCCGCTGCTGCCCCTCGTCTCTTCAGTCGCTGCGCTTCTAAGGTAAGGACCCCTCGTTACCGGCCCCAGGCGAAGGTCATGGGCGGGCGTCTATCCTCCCGTCAGGCACCCCAAGTTAGGGCACTAGCTGCCTTACTTGATACGAACCAAGTTAAAGTCTCCTTGCGACAGCTCCAAAAGTACTGGGACCTTCTGTTGCCCTTTAATCCGTGGCTAGCCACCTGCCACCTTTGGAGCCCAGACACTTACTCGCGTCTCATTGATCGCGTCACCTCCTCTATGGAGCATGATGGCAGGTCGTTTCCCCCCGGCCTCCTGCCCACCCTCGTGGCCATCCGCGCCTGCCTCCTTGGTGTGCCAGCCCCAAAGGACGCTTACCAAATTTCCGCCGGGACTGCTGCGCGGCTGCTCAACTGCGACCCTGATGACGAAAACACTCCCAACTCAGATACCGAGTCCTTATCCGAGCAGCTCAATGCCGATCTTGAGCGTCACCCTCTTCCACCGCCTCAAAATGGCGAACTTCCCCCTCTTCTCCACCCGAACACGGGGAGTCCCCACCCACAAATCCTCAAGATGGCGAACTTCCGCCTTCTTCCTCGCCCGAAAAAGGGAAGCATGAGCCTTCCGGTAAAGAGTCGGCCTCTCTCTACCCACCTCTTCCTGCCACGCCATCATCTTGGTGTAGACCGGAAGAGAAGCTGCCGCCATCTTGGTATAGACAGGAAGAGAGGCCACCGCCATCTTGGTGTAGACCGGAAGAGAGGCCGCCGCCATCTTGGTGTAGACAGGAAGAGAGGCCGCCGCCACCTTGGTGTAGACCGGAAGAGGGGCCGCCTCCATCTTGGTGTAGACCGGAAGAGGGGCCGCCGCCATCTTGGTATATACAGGAAGAGAGGCCGCTGCCATCTTGGTGTAGACCGGAAGAGGGGCCGCCTCCATCTTGGTATAGACAGGAAGAGAGGCCGCCACCATCTTGGTGTAGACTGGAAGATAGGCCTCCGCCCTCTTGTTATAAACCGGAAAACCAACCGCCACCATCTCAGCACACGCCGGCAGGAAAGCCGCCATGTTGCCAACCACCGCCATCTTATGCAACTTCATGGCAGGCCACGAATTCCTGGACACCCCAACATCCTCGTGTTCTCGTCCAGCCAACTATGCACCTCTTTCCCTTAAATCCGGTGCCCACTGCAGCGCGCCCACAAGAATGGTTCCCATTTACCAACGACGAAATGAAAACGCTTCGAAAAGCCGTTAAAGAAGATGGAGTTGGCAGCCCTTATGAACAACAGCTGTTAGAAGAACTAGGAGCCCAACTCGTCCTCCCATATGACTGGATCTCCTTAGCCCGAGCCATTCTTACACCAGGCCAATTCATTGAATGGAGAGCACACTTCCAAGCCGAAGCAGAAAGGCAAATGGCCAACAACGCTCGCACAGGCGTTAATGACCATCCGGATGCCTACACCGGTACTGGCACCTTTGTCGATCCAGCGCTGTACCGCAATGTCGACCCAGGATTCTGGCAACGACTGAAAACTATCGCCTTGCAAGCTTACCGAAATATTTCCACTACGCGTCCTACTAAAATCACCCAACTCACTCAGGGCAAAGATGAGGACTTTGCCACCTTTGTGGCCCACGTTCTTGAAGCCTGTCAACGTAAAGTTCGCGGGGAAGAAGCCCAACTTGCCCTTGCAAAAGATCTCATCATAGAGGGCAGCCTTGAAGCCTGCCGCCAAATCATCTCAACTATGCGAGACAAAGCCATCCATGACTGGGTTCTTGCATGCCGCGAAATAGACCCACAGGCCAAAACATTAGCCAATGCCTTTGCATCAGCTATGGCAGTCTCGTCCGGATGCTTCCGATGTGGAGAGACAGGTCACTTCGCCCGCGACTGTCCTCAACCACCAACAAACCAAGCGCCTCGTCTGCCGCCTGTATCTCGTCCTCAAGGCCGCGCAAGAGGACCTTCTACCCCGTGCCCGCGATGCAGAAAAGGATTTCACTGGGCCCATGACTGCCGCTCAGCAAACCCTCGGCAACCTTTAAACTCCCAGCGGGGCAAGCCTCAGCCCCGCCCTCAAGAGGCCACCCATCAGAGAAACCCCAAGCCTTGATGTGGACGGTTCCCATCAAAAGCACCTCCAAGCCCGTCATGGAGCTCAAAATCGAAGGGCAATGGTTAGAGGGACTCCTCGACTCCGGTGCTGAAGTCTCCTGCATTCCCTTTGAAATTGCCGCCTTCAATCACTGGGCTCTTGAGCAGGGGCCTCAAGTAATTGGGGCCACAGGCTCCACCGAGTCCTGGAGATGCACCACTCCTATCAAATGGGAGGACCGAGAGGGCCGGCACGATCGCTTCTGCCCCCTCATCCTCTCCACCGTTGGTGGCATCCTCTGGGGCAGAGACATCCTCAGCCAAACGGGAGCCATCCTAACTACCGAAGCCCTTTCGCTCAATCTGCCCCCCCCCCCCCCTTATAGGGGCCACTGCTCCCATCACAACGCCTGACCCTATCCCTCTGGATTGGGACACAGAGGAGCCCATCTGGGTCGAGCGGTGGCCCTTGCCAGCCTACAAACTGCAAGCCCTCTCTGCTCTCGTCGAGGAGCAATTACAGGCAGGGCACATTGAGCCATCCACCAGTCCCTATAATTCGCCTATCTTTGTAATCAGCAAGAAAGGCACTGGTAAATACCGCCTTCTCCACGACCTGCGTGAGATCAACAAGCACATCAAGCCAATGGGGTCACCTCAACCAGGATGCCCGCACCCCACTGCAGTCCCGCAGCATATGCATGCGGCAATCATCGACATCAAGGACTGCTTTTTCTCCATCCCTCTCCATCCACGAGACTGCCCACGGTTCACCTTCACTGTGCCATGCACAAACCACCAGGGCGCAGCACAACGTTTCCAGTGGAGAGTCCTCCCTCAAGGGATGCGCAACAGCCCAGCTATTTGTCAGCTTTATGTAAACCAAGCCGTTAATCCACTTCGTGAAGAAACAAATGGACAAACCTACATTATTCATTACATGGATGACCTTCTTCTCGCTACCAACGACCCGCGCAAGCTCGAGGCTCTCGTCAGCACACTCTTACATAACCTTGCTCAAATTGGTCTTACTGTTCAGTCAGACAAAATTCGCCTTCAAACCCCCTTTCAGTTTTTGGGGTTCCACTTCCATCATTATGTCAAGCCAGTGGCACCAAAGCTTCGAGCCACGCCAAAAATGTCGCTTACAGAACTGCAACAGCTCTGCGGCCAAATTAATTGGCTGCGCTCAGCTCTCCCAATCACAACGGCTCAAATGCAACCTCTTTTTGAGCTTCTTCAAACAAAAGATTTTCCTGCCAATGTGGCCACCCGCTCCATCACCATTACCCCTGCTGCGCGAGCAGCCGTACAAGATGTCAATGAGGCTCTTCAAGCCTGTCGCCTCGAGCGCTACGCTCCAGGACAGCCAATCCTTGCGTTAGTTCTTCCCACCCCAGTCACGCCTACCGGACTTCTTTGGCAAGATGGGCTGTTGCTTTACCTACATACCTCCAAAAGCAAGCTTCCAAAAATTTGCCCTTTCACGAGGGCATGGATCACCCTCGCTTCCGATCTTGTGGGACTTTGCGTGCATACCTATGGAGTTCCTCCTTCTACAATTATCTGGCCTTTTGATGCCAAGGCCACCACCAACTTACTCATGCACAATGAAGATATGCAAATACTTGTAGAAACATTCCAAGGCTCCTTTGACAATCATTATCCTCACCATCGACTACTTCAAGGCCTTTCATGGCTCGCACTCTCCTCCCCGTTCCATCTGCTGCCAGCCCGCAAGCCCATTCCGTTTGCCGCGACAGCTTTCACCGATGCTTCCAAGACCTCATACGCGGCTGTCATTTACATCTCAGGATCACCTGAGCCGCGAACTCTTGTGTTCGCAAACGCATTCTCTGTTCAGGTAGGAGAGCTCCTCGCAGTCGCCACTGCTTTGCACACCTACCCTAACCAACCACTCAACATATTCACAGATAGTCTCTACACTATGCAAGTGTGCCATGCTCTGCCGTTGGCCACCTTCTTTCCAACAGACACCGCTATTGACAGAGCGCTCCAATTTCTGCAGCGTCAACTAGAGTCCAGATGGTCGCCCTGGTTCATCGCTCACATTCGAAGTCACTCTAGCTTACCTGGACCTCTCGCCCATGGTAATGACATGGCAGACCAAGCTGTCTCCTCCGCATGTTGCGCCGCGCTCTCACGTGTAAATTATCACGAAGGACTAGTCAATGAATCACGGCTTGGAAACCTTATCAACCAAGCGAAATTACTTCATTCACAGTTCCATTTCTCCGCCCGTTCCATTCACAAACTTTTCCCAGACTTACCTATAGAAACCTGCAAACACTTGGTGCGTTCCTGCTGTACATGCGCGCCTCTGCTCCCTCTTGGACCACTTCAACCCCAAGGAACTAACCCTCGAGGCCTTCGCCCAAACTCCAGATGGCAACTAGATGTCACCCATGTTAATTCTTTCGGGCGCCTAAAATTCTTGCATGTAGCAGTGGACACCTTCTCACACATGTGCTTTGCCATACCACAAACCGGAGAAACCACCAAACACGCCATCAAAGCCCTTCGACAGGCCATCCTCTTCATGGGAGTCCCCTGGGACCTAAAAACAGACAATGGACCAGCATACCGTAGCTCCGCCTTTGCCGCCTTTTTGCAACTCTATAATATCAAACACCATTTTGGCCTCCCTTACAACCCCCAAGGACAGGGTGTTGTAGAAAGAACCAACCAGCACCTCAAGCTGCTCATCCAAAAAGAGCAAGCCACCTCTCCTCACAAGTCACCAGCTGACATTATCACTGCCTGCCTTATACACCATAATCTCCTCTCCTTTGACAAGGAAGGCCTTTCCCCCACTCATAAGCACTGGGGTCCCATGTGGCAGCCCTCCCAGGTTCCCCTCGTGCACTGGAAGGACCCCCTCACTAACCGCTGGCAAGAGCCAGCCCCCCTCCTTGCCCAAGGGCGAGGATTTGCTTGTGTCTTTCCAGATTCTGAGCCTCAACCATTGTGGATTCCTGCGCGTTGCATCCTACCTGCCACTGACCCCCTCGTGCCGCCATCTGACAAACACCCTACGCCGCCCGCGCTGGACAACGTCGCACCTTTTGCAGTGATCAAGTTCCAGCCCTCATCGTCACAGCCAGAGAACGCTGCGCCCGCGCTATCAAGCAACAGTCCACCACCGAGCACCCCTTCTTCGTCTGCCCCCCGAGATGACAGCACCGATAGAGCAGAAGACTGAAGCTCATCTATATCCAGTCCTTCTCCTTCTCATTCCTCTTCTCCAGCCTGCCTTCTCCAGCCCACTCCATCAGCCTTTTAATTGGACTCTCTCCCTTTGGCAGCAGGAAAAGTTTCTCCTCGCGAACGTAACTGCCTCTGCCCCTTCCTTTACAACAAATCTCTGTAACCTCACTGGACTCATTAAGAGCCCGTCCTCTAGCCCTTCCCATGTATGGGCTCACCCGCCGCTAGCGAGTGGGGAGGGCACAGCCCCTCTGTCTCAGGCTTCTACATCTGCCCATCCTCCGCCAGAGGATGCCGTAACCCTACAGACTATTACTGCCCCTCCTGGGGATGCGAAACCATAGCCTATGGGTGGTCTGGCGCCCCCAACAAAGACCCATACCTCATCTTGACGGAGACTAAGGGCTGGAACAGCATAACCCTCACGGTCAAAAATCCCTCAAACGATGTCTGGCTGTCTGGCCGCACGTGGGGAGTCCGCTTATTTGCCACCGGATACGACTATGGCGCCTTTATCATTATAAAAAAGAAGCCAATTCCTGCTCATTCCACCCCAGTAGGCCCAAATCAAGTTCTCAATCCTCCACAGGCTCAGCCTCCCTCTCCGCCCCGCTATGCCTCGCCCTCTCCTTCGCCCGGCACCTCTTTCACAACTGCCCCCCTTAGCTCCCACTACCCCAAGCCTCACTTACCCCCCACTCAATACTCCAGGCCCTCATTAACCTAATCAGAGCCGCATACACCTCTCTAAACTCCTCCCACCCCAACCTCACTGCAAGCTGCTGGCTTTGTCTCTCCCCCTCCCTTCCTCTATATGAGCCCGTCGCCACAAACCTCACCTTCAGCGAATCCTCTGAAAATTCCCCCACCGGATGCAACTGGAACACCTCCTTTGTCCCCTTAACCTTCCAATCTGTTTCCTCCACAGGGCGCTGTGTTCATTCTCGCCAAGGTTCCCATCCCCTCCTCGATGTCTGCTCCAATTACTCCTCTCCCAACGCTTCCGCCAAATTCTTAATTCCTCATAACACCTCCCAATGGCTTTGTACCTCCACGGGATTAACCCCCTGCCTCAACGTCGCCACCCTCAATGCCACAAATGAAACCTGTCTACTCATTCTCCTAGCCCCTCGGGTCCTTTTTCACAGTGACGAAGAGTTCTTCTCCGCCCTTCAGAATCAAAAACTCCCTGCTCACCTCCAGAAAAGAGAACCTATCACCGTCCTCACAGTTGCTACCCTTCTAGGTCTCGCCGGAGCAGGCACAGGAATCGCCGCCCTTGCCACACAATCCTCTTCCCTTTCCTCCCTCAGGCAAGCTGTCGACAGTGATATCTCCCACCTCCAAGTCGCTATCTCCCATCTTAAAAACTCTCTCAATTCCCTTTCTGAAGTAGTTCTCCAAAACCGCCAGGGCCTTGACCTTCTCCTCTTCAAAGAGGGAGGCCTTTGTGCTGCCCTTGGAGAAGAGTGCTGCATATACGCCAATTCTACTGGCCTTGCCGAGGACAACTTAAGAAAGGTCCGAGAAGGACTAGAGCGGTGCCAAAAAGAGCGTGAAGCCGCTAACTATTTTTCCGGAGTCTTCCATACCCTCCTCCCATACCTCCTCCCTCTCCTAGGCCCACTAATAATAATTTTCCTAGCTCTTACCATAGGGCCCTGGGCTGTCAAGAAAATCATCCAGCTCGCCAAGGACCAAACCAATGCAATCCTCACGTCCTTCGTGTGCATCCAGTACCATCAGCTCGCCACTGAAGACAGCCCCCCCAACGAGCCCTGCTCAGCCCGCCCCAAGAAGAAATCAAAGACTACCCAACCAAGAACCCCGCAATGCATTCCATTGCTCCCCCAGTCCGTGTGTTCCCCATCTTAGCTACCAACCTCGCTCTCCCTCCCTGGCCGGGTAGGGGGCGGGGCAGGCCCAGGTTTGAATGGCAAGCATAGCCGCACCCAGTGGGGGAAGTGCGCAGCCCACCACTCACGTGTAGCACAGCTGGTCTGTTCTGCTTGCCTGCCACTCTTTGGACCTGCCACCCACCCCCTGTTAGCGGCCAATATAGCCTATACACGTCCATAAATATACACTCCAGCAAACCCCTCACTTACCACTTACCCCCCTCACCTTCTCAAAAAAGAAAAAGGGGCAAATGTTGTATCCTAACCTAAAATCTGCCCACTTCCCTAGTAACAGCTAACGACACAAGACCACAAGTCCGCCCACGAGTTTCTGCCAACCCCCAGCCGCCCCGTAACCATCACTCTACCCCCGCCCTCCTCATTCTCTATATAAACCCCTGCACTTCCGTAATAAATTAGACTTGCTCTGCACTCCAGACTGTCTCCGTGGTCTCTCCTTACCACGCGTCCTCCCACGCCTTAGAAGCCCCGCTCTGGCCCACTCCTCGCCTGGGTCTTAGAGCATCATCGTCGGCCGTGCCAGCCCCTCCGTCTACCCCCGCTGACCCCCGACCCCTCAGGGAGCGAGCAGCCCGTCAATGTATAATTATTAAAGTAATAAATTATCCTGTGATTCAAATTTACAATATATGTTGAGCAACTGATTAAAAAATTTAAGTTTTTTTCTCACTCTGCTCTTACATACTGTTGGAATACATTGGAGAACTTAAGGTTCATCATATTCATTATGTTTCCATTTAATTTATAAGACTAACAAAATTTTTTCAATACACAGGAAAATTTTGTTAGGAAAACTGCTGGGTGGTTATAATAGAAATCAAATATATTGATTTACTAATGCAAATCAATGTTAAGGACATTTTAAGTTATAAAAGCCCCACTTAAAGGTGATTATTAAATGTTTTCTGTATTTTACATAGCATAAAATGATTTATAAACTCAAAGGAATAATTTAAGAAATAACTAGGATTTGGAATTTTTAACTTTAATGTATTAAACTTTAAAATAATTTTTAAATCATAGTAAAAAGAATTACTTACTTCTGTGTATGAAAGTCACAAGGAATGACCCTAAAAAACTGGCAACTGACAATGCATAATGTTACCAGGGGCATCTAATAATCTAATCTAATTCAATTAACATCTAATCTAAAGGATCTTAAATGAACTGTAACACTTATTTGATTTTTGTTTACTTTACCAACATTTTAGAAATTTGTTACTCTACATGCTTTGAACTTTCATTTAGGTGAATTTAAATATATGGTAATGTTAGAGCATATCATTACCTGATGTCAGAATATAACTGAATGCTTGAATTCATTACGTACACAGAAAATTAGAGTCTCAATGTTTTATCTTGTTTTTCTACTTATGATGAGCTGTCTTACATATTCACAGTTCTCAATTATATAATTATGAGGCATTATATGACTACTTTGGATCTGAAATTTTCCTCCCAGGAATTTTTCTCTGCTTGCCAGTTTTTTGGGAATCAGATTTTATATTTCCAAACTTTCACACCATTACATCTTTTATATAGAATCTAGTAGAGTTTAAAGACTTGAGTGGATATGGTATAAGCAGTTGAGTGCCTGCTTCCCACAAGGGAGTTCCCAGGATCTGTTCCCAGTTCCTCTTAAAAAAAAAACCTCACAAAAAAAACACAAAATAAAGAACAAGCAAAACAATGAAAAACCAACTCAGGGAAGCTGATGTGGCTCAGTGGCTGAGTGCTAGCTTCCCACATACAAGGTCCAGGGTTCAATCCCCAGCCTCAGATAACACCCCCTCCCCCCAAAAAAGGCTCATTTGGACAAGTTTTCCAGATTATCAACTTGAAATATTTTAAATATCTGCAGATATTTACATATGGATAAACGATGAGACTTAGCAAATGTAAAAAGCAAATGCCATAGTAACATTCAATTGCATGAACAAAGGCGATTTTAGTTTTTTTACTGTTAACCTGCAAAGTGGAATTAACATCAATATGAAAAGTAATAGCCTATGATGCAGAAGAAAAGAAGTTAGAAGTTATATTAGTAAGTAATGTCAACTAAGTATAAAAAAATTGTTAATACTTAAATATGGAGCAACAGTAGTATATGTACAAAAATATTTGAGTAGAGAGTACAATTTAAATATATTTAGAGCATTTTTCTCTATTATTAATTATGAATACATCAGAAAAATACAACATTACATTTCCAAGAATTGGTTCCAAGTATAGACATAGATTAAGAATTTGATATAAGCCAAAGTTCCATTTATCTCAACTTTTAGGCTTCATCTTATTCATCAGACTTTCTTCATATTGAATTGTTTTTGGATGAACAGATAGTGAATGGAAAGAGAGAATGAATCAAAGCAAGTAAATATCACCATATTTCATAAAGTTAGCTAAATATTATTTTACTTTAAATAAACAGCAACAAATGAAGGCTAACCATATTACGATTATAAGTGATATATTCCCAATCAATTGAAAGTATTGTATCTTATTTTTCTCATATAATCAGATACATCTTTACAAGTCCTTGCATAACTTGGCTTCACTTAACTTTCTTTTAGCTTCATTGCTCACTCTTCCTCTCTTACCCTCTTGCTACTTTAGCGGACTTTAACTCTCACATTCCTTTAACTGCTCCTGAAAAACTCTATCACTTTGCACACACATAGTTCCTCATAAGCCTGTTCTAAGCTAACCCTTACCATATTTTTTTTGTAATTAATTGATGCATTATCTATATCTTCCATTACACTCTTAGTTCTTAAGGTCTTTGGCCATATTTACTTTCTTCACTATTTGCTTCTCAGTTGCTAGGCATTTAGTAATATGACTTAAAAGTATAAGGCCTCAATAAAAAATAAATAATAATAATTTTAAAAAGACTGGCCAGAACAGACATAATCATTTTAACTCACATGGAAAATGGGTCCTAATTTTTACATAACACTTTCAGTTTGTTTAAATAGTTAAGATCTTACATTTAAATACATGCATTTATTTAAAAGTTACACTCAATGTAATCTCCTTGAGTTATTTATTTCTTAATTTACCCTGTTTATTTTATTTTTCTGAATTTGCACTGAAAGTTCTGTCTCCCACAGTTATCCAGTATAACCCATGTACCACATCTCCTCTGTACTAGAGGAGATTTCTTAGTGTCTCTGAAATGAGTAAAGGGGAGATAGCACCAAGTTCATTTCTGAACTTCAAGTTCCATCATAGGAAACAAAGCTGTGACAAAATAAAATTCATCATTGTTAATATAAACACAAAAATTAGTTTCTTTGCTTACTAATCTTCATGCCATAAGTGAGATAAAACAATGAGTCAAAGGGAACCATACTTCTGCCTCTAATATGACAAACTTGGGGAAACAGACCAGCAAGAAGAAGGTCCCACCAGTGGGGTAAAAATTCTAGGAATTGGGGCAGTTCTATTTATCTCAAGAATGTTAATCTTAAACTATATATTTGATAATTTCTTTCCTTCAGCATAAACTTAGCAATGGAATTGCTAATAATATTTCTCAAATAAAGCCCAATGATATATAACACCTTTCACATTATTTCAACAAATAGAACCTATAAAGTTTCCACTAATCAAAACATTTCTCCAAAATTGCTCTAACACACTGCTTAAAGCTATAAAGAACATGGTGGACCTGCCTACTAAAACTTCCTCAAATAAGATGTTAAGATTGGATATAAAAACTGTTAAACAACTCCTTTCATGAATGTTTAAATGAAACATTTAGAACATATCTCCCTTTCTGAAAGCCAAATCCAAAATTGAAGTTTTCATTAAAAAAATAAAATAAACCATCATACATGTAGCAGTTTGATATGGTTATGAATACCAAAAAAAGATAGTGGATTATGCTTGT
Organism: Dasypus novemcinctus; assembly: GCF_030445035.2. Classification (NCBI taxonomy): domain Eukaryota; kingdom Metazoa; phylum Chordata; class Mammalia; order Cingulata; family Dasypodidae; genus Dasypus; species Dasypus novemcinctus. The sequence goes on along the minus strand of NC_080683.1, from coordinate 38,467,579 downwards.
AATCTGATCTGTACCTGAGCCTGATTGAGTTATAATTAGGGATTTAACTGGTCCACATCATTAGGGCATTGAGTCCCCATCCCTTGGTGGTGGGGCCTCACAGATGAAAGGCATGGCAAAAGACAGAGTTGGGGGTTCTTTGTGCTGGAGTTTTGATGTTGGAGTTTGAAGCAGAAGTCTTAAGCTGGAGCCCCAGGGAAAGAGACAGCCATTTGCCTGATAGTCTACAGCTGTCCTTATGGAGAAAACAGGAGCTGAGCCCAGAGGAATCCGGGAAGCCCGAACCCTTACAGAGGTTGGCAGCCATCTTGCTCCAACAAGTGAAAATAGGCTTTGATGAGGGAAATAACTTATGTTATATGACCTGGTATCTGTAAGCGCCTACTCCAAATAAATACCCTTATAAAAATCAACCAATTTCTGGAATTTTTCATCAGCACTGCTTTGGCTGACTAATACAATACACATGAAAGAAGTATTTGCCTCATAAGCAATGTTCTGATAAAATGTAACTATAGTGGCAATATACAAATATCATTTTACATTGATTTGAATCCATAATTAAAAAGCAGTGACCTAACACTTTGTTATCTATTTCTCCTAGAAAATGACAATTCTTTCTTATTGCCAAATTTAAAAGTATGAAATAAACTTAGCCAAGAATAAGTTGTTGAAAGGTTATCCGGTTTCCTATAATAACTCATTGAAACCCAAGATGTCTACTTGATTTTCTCCTTGTGAACAAGTAACTTTAGGTGGACCAAGTGTTCATCAAGCTATAATCAAAGAGTCCTAAACATAGCACCTGTCATTGCCCAAATTCTTTTTGAAGAAGACCAGTAGAACCATGACATTGCCTTGTCTTGGGTCCAAGAGTTCACGATTAAGGAGGAGAGAGATTGGCATCTGTAATCATTCTTTGTCCAATATATCCAATGAGAAGTTCATATTTTCTTTATGGTCTTTGAATTAATAGTTTTAAATTGGGCTGATCTATGTTAGTGGTTTAGGGAGGATAGAGTTAAAATATTTTCTCTTCTGTATTAATCCTGCTATTTCCCAGGGTGGTGGTAGAGCTAGAGGGGCTATTAAAACCTATATTGAAATAAGCTTTCTGCAATCAAGCACAAGTCTTATTGTAACTTGATATCACCTTACCTCATATTGAACTGCATAGACTATCATAACTACAATTTTTTAACCCATCATAAAGAATTTTTTTTATGCCACAATTAAGATCAGTCAAGTGTATCTACTTAAGGATATAGGGAGATAACTAGTATTTAATTATTTTTCCCTATATTTCCGTTTTTCTGGCATACCTGTTTTTGTTTTGTGTTTTCTCTAAAAGAGCAACAAAATAAATAAAAAATGGAGCATATAATTTCTTTTATAAATAATGTTTTACTGTAATTCTATATTCCTTGGACTTTGTCATGAAGATTAGAGGCATAATTGGTTGATATAGGTAAAATTCAGACATCTTTCAAAGGAGGCTAATCTGGAAAGAATTAAAAAGGAAAATTATGTAGGGGGAGAAAAGCACAAGAGAAAGTCAGGAAAACCAAATGGTTCTAATTTGAGAGTTCTCATTAAATTGATGAATTTTAGCTTGCCCATTACTATTCTGTTCAGGTGTTCCTTATCTATAAAATGAGTTGATTGAACTTGATCATTGTAATTGGGAATACTATTAACAAATTTTTGTCAAGAGCAATTCTTTATAATGCAAAATATTGTTATATGTTAAAGGAAGTACAATTTATCAAGGCAATATGACCTTTTTCCAAATAAGGGAACATCAAAACTATGTCAGAGCTATGTTGGAGATGTAGCTAAGGGTTTAGATTTTGTTAATATGATGTCAATCATTTTACTGGAAATAGAACAATGTAGACCAAAGTATATTCTTTCTTATAGCTTGATCTTAACATTGTCAATCAAATAATTATATTTTCTACTAAATTGAAAATGCAAATACATTCATTCTGTCTTATAAAACTCTAGTTCAAAGCCTTCATTTACCAATATGGATATAGCTATAAAAAGGTACTTGAATAATAAAGTCTTAGCCATTTTTACTAGGAAGTAATGTCGATTACTTTGTAAACTTAGTGTAGATTTTCATTTCACACAAATATCCGCTATGGTGCCTGTGCCAACTTTTCAATCAGTCTTTTTTTGTATACTTTACTAGTAAACAACTTATTCCACCCTGTACAGTTCTGATTACTGTAACATTTTTTAAAACTGCAATTTACCTTTCCAAATAGATGTTTGTTCTACCTTTGCCCTCATATGCAGTTTAAGAAAAAATCTGGAGGACTTTCAAATATTCAAAAATCAGTTCCAAATTCCTTAAGTATTTTCTTCTTAAAGCCAAACAATTCCAGCTGCTTCAGCCATTTTATGTGATTAGTTTTCCAGTTGTTTCATCATCTTTCTCTGGATGCAGGTGCCCTTCCCTGGATGGAATATGGTCATTCATATCTATCTACATTGATATGCCTACACTGAACCCAAAACTCCAGATGTGTCCTGAGAGTAGAGAATACAATAGAAATCTGAGGGATGTTTTTTTTTATTTCTTCCTGATTCGTAGTGCCTAGAATGGAGACTAACATTAAATGAATACATAATATATATAATTTTTGTGATTTTGTCATTGATTGCCATTTTTCTATTTTCACTCGACTTGTCAGGAAATCTTAGCCACGAATTATATAGTTCGTATTAGTGAGTTAGTGAAGGAAAGATAAGCTCTATTTACAATCCCACCATGAGAAACTAAACTTTCAATAATGCAGTTAAAATTGCATAAATATTCTGATCAGATCCACCAAACTCTTAGCGAATATTTAACACATGTTCAATTAAGTCTCCCATCTCTAAATACATTTTATTGGTTTTAGCTAAGCATTGGGGTCCACAAAGGTTTTGATTCTCAACTCACATCCATCAATTCATTTGTCTATACTCTTTGGGAAAGATTGCTAAAGAAACAAACTCTGTTGATATCAAGCCCACAATTAATCTTTTATTAAGAAAGGATATAAAAAGAATATTATTCAATACTCACATCGAAATTCAAATTCAAGATACAGTAATATTTCAGCATTGTTCATGTTTCCATGTTTAAAAGACTTTTGTAATTAAAAATATGGAGCAAATTTGGTCTTAGTTATTAACAGCACTCTATATATGCAATCAATTCTTGCTTTTCATAGTAGTTAAATTCTATAAAGCCAGCAAAAACACTGAATTAGCAAATGTAGAAACACTGCATTTAGTGGAAATACAGGATTAAGTTCCTGTAAGCCTGTGGTCACATTCTCAGTGGTCAATACATAACATTGTTTACAGAATCTGATAATAATGAGGATCAATCGTGTATAGAGATGTAATTATTTAACTGTATTATGGTATTTTTGATAGGTGTATTGAGATATAATTCAAATACAAGTCATATATTAAAATGTTATAATTCATTATTTTTAGCATATTCAAAGATTATGCAACCACCAGCACAATTTTAAAATATTTTCATACCCCGTAAAAGAAACTATGCACCTCTTAGCAATCACTACCCATTACCCCTGTTCCCTCCGTAGTCCTAGATCACCACTAGCCTACTTTCTGCCACTATAGATTTGCCTCTTCTGGACATTTGATATTAAATTTATGTAATACGTAGTCTTTTGTGACTCTCTTCTTAACAGAATGTTTTCAAGGGTTTTCCATGCTATAGGATATTTCAGTACTTCATTGTTTTTTCTTGTCAACCAATATTTCATAGAATAGTTATATCACATTTTGTTTACCCATTCATCTGATTCTGAATATTCAGTTTGTTTGTACTTTTTGGCTACAAAGAATAATACTGTATCACATAATGAAGGATATTGTTAATGTGGGAATGTATGGGAAGGGCTGGGGTGGAGCATATGGGAATTCCTATATTTTTTAATGCAATATTTATGTAATTTAAAGCTTCTTTAAAAATAAAAAGAATATTAATAAAAAAGAATAATACTGCTATGTACATTTACATACATGCTTTTATGTAGACATGTTTTCATTTCTCTTGGGTATATGCCTAGGAATATACTTGCTAATTCATATGTAATTATATGTTGAACATTTTAGGAATTGCCAAATTGTTTTCCAAAGTGCCTGAAACATTCTACAATCTTACCAGCAGTGTATGAAGGATCCAATTTCTCTACACCCTTGCCAACACATTATCAGTATTTTTTATTATAGCTGGGTGTAGAGTAGTATCTTTTTGAGTTTTTTATTTTATTCCACGATTGCCTAGTGGTTTTGAAACTCTTTTCATTTGCCTACTGGCCATTTTTTCAATCTTGTTTGGAGAAATGTCTATTCAAATCCTTACACATTTTTAAATTGTAGTAATTGCATTTTTTATCATTGAGTTTTAAGTACTCTTTAATATTCTAGATAAAATCCTCTTATCAGATACATGGTTTGCATATATTTTTTAACAGTTCATGGATTGTCTTTCAATTTCATGATGTTAAAATCAAAATAGGAATTAATTTTGATTAAGTTCAGTTCATCTATTTTTTCTTTTGTCACTTGTGCTTTTTAGTGCCTAAGCTAAGAAACTGTTGCCTAATCCCAAATCATGGAAATATATTCCTAAATTTTCTTCTAAAAGTTTTAGAATTTTAGATCTTACATTTAAGTCTATGACCCATAATGAGTTAACTTTTGTATATGGTCTAAGGTAGAAGTACAACTTGATTGATTTGCATATGGATAGCCTGGTTCTCCAGCACCACTTGGTGAAAAGATTATTCTTTCCTCCATTGATTTTGCTTGATATTCTTGTCAAAAATCAATTGATCAGGGAAGCGGCTGTGGTTCAACCAATTGAGTTCCTGTCTACCACATGGAAATCCCTGGGTTCCACGAGGAGGTCCCAGGGCCTCCTCGTGAGGGCAAGCTGGCCTGTACCCACAGAGAGCTGACAGCCTATGCCTGCAGAGAGCTGGCACAGCAAGATTACACAACAAAGGGAGACAAGCAAACACAGAAGAACACAGAGCAAATGGACATAGAGAGCAGACAGCAAGCCTGCTGCAAGGGAAGGGGGGGGCGGTTAAAAAAAATCAGTTGCTCATAGATATAAGGGTTAATTTCTTGACTCTCAGTTCTATTCCATTGTTTCATATACCTTAATTGTCCTGTATGGTAAAGTGTTTGCATCAAGGAGTAGAGTCTTCCAACTTTTTTTCTTTTATCAAGATTGTTTTGGCTATTTTGTGTCCCTTAAAGTTCCATGAATTTTAGGATCAGCTTAAAATTTCTTCCATACACACACATACACAAGATGAGATATTGATAAGGATTGCATTGAATCTCTATTTCAGTTTGGGGAGTAATGCCATATTAACAATATTAAATCACTGTTTTGATCCATAAAATGGAATGTCATTTGAAGAAGTTAGCCTTTTTAAATCTCACTCCACAATGATTTGTAGTTTGCTTTGTACAACTATTTAAAATCTTCCCTCAAATTCATTCCTACTTAAAAATTTTGGAGCTTTTTATATAATGAAATTAAATCTTTTCAACAAATTTAGGAAGCTTTGATCTATTATATTTCTGTATGATTTTTCAGATTTTTTTCGCTCCTCCTGTTTCATTGAGTTTGGTAGGGAAGAGATCAGGTTGTTATTCAAATGCCATAGATTCTCACTGTTTTTGCCAATATTTAGTACATTTCCTTGAATAAATACTTATTCATGTTCTATTTGTCCTTGGGACAATTTTTAGATTTTAAAATTATCTTAAAATTTGTTTCTAAAAAGCAAGTGCAGAAGTTATGTCATATTTTAATAAATAAAAGTTTTGTGGTATGATCATTTCAGCTCTCTAAATACTCTTTTTTAAGTTTATTTCTCTCCCCTTCTCCCCCCACCTGCCTTCCTCAGTTGTCTGTTCTCTGTGTCCATTTGCTGTTTGTTCTGTGTCCGCTTCTATTCTTGTCAGCAGCACTGGGCATCTGTGTCTCTTTTGTTGCATCATCTTGCTGCATCAGCTCTCCATGTGTGTGGCCACCACTCCTGGGCAGGCTGAACTTTCTTTCACACTGGGCAGCTCTCCTTACGGGTCACACTCATTGTACTCGGGGCTCCCCTACGTGGGGGACACCCCTGCATGGCAATGCAGTCCTTGTGCGCATCAGCACTGCACGTGGGCCAGTTCCACACAGGTCAGGAGGCCCTGGGTTTAAACCCTGGACCTCCCATGTGGTAGGCAGATGCTCTATCTGTTGAGCCAAGTCTGCTTCCTCTGAATACTTCTTGAATTCTCAAATTGAATTTTTAAGATTATCTGTAGTAAAATTTTAACAATTAAATATGGATTTAGTATGCTTCAATATAATTACATATTTTTTAAAAATATTTTCCTTCCTTGGAGTTACTAGTCTTTAAAATATGGTTTAGCTGAATAAGCCATGGGGAATAATTGTGTAGATGAATCTACAAAATTTTAATATTTTTATTAATATTTTGAATGAGAAATTACCAATTTAATTGCAAATATTTTATGAAGATGAACAATTATAGAGCTTAAATAGGTTTTCCAAACTAGTCATATTTCACGTTGGCAGTAATGCATATTTTCTTTTTGGTCTATGCTGCCTTTACATTTTTACCAAGTGATGAAATGGGAATCTGAGCATTTCTATCCCAACTTTTATCATGGAAGAATAAGGAGAAATATGCTTTATCCAGTGGTATTCTCTTGACACTGATTGTATTTTCAGTTCCAAATAATATACATATGTCCAGTGAATCAAGAAATGCCTGTTTTCAAAGGCCAACTTTACTTTTGCCTTGTCTCACTTCTCTGTAAGGCAGAAAATGCCAGTAATGATTCACAAAATTGATGGCTACCACAAGTAGAGAAAGCTTTGTAAATCATAAAAAGTGACCATGTTTCAGAAGAGGAATGGAAAACTCTTCTCATAGTTATTACCCATTGACAGTATTGTTTTTCCTTCAAGAATTCACACGTGATTTCATGGTAGAAAACAATAAGCAAAAGAAAGATATAATTAAAATGAATCATTTTTATGATATTGTCATAAGATCAAAAATGAAACTAAATCCAAACTTTGCACAAATTAAAGAACTAGTAAAATGGCATTAAAGTTTGGTTAAAATCTACTTTATAACAGTTACATTTGAAATTATTGGGCCATGGGTACTTATAAAGGAAATGAACAATGCACTCTGGAGATATAAGCTAAAATGAGGTACATACATGAAATTTTTAAAAAAATTATAATTTCTTCTTTTCCCTTTACTATTTTTCAGATAATCAAACATAAATACATAGCTATCAGAGAGAATAGTTATCTGTTGACTGCAGAAATTAACATTCTACATGGAAGAATTTGAATTATAATAATCCTTCACTTTTTTATTCATTACTCATTGTTCCCTTCATCCATTCATCCTTCATCTCATCCATTTATCAATGTATTATTTATTTATACTAATGTGTTAAACATTGTATAATCTATGGCATTATCTGGATATAGTTACATCTGAAATCTCCTCCCCAACTATTTGTCTGATCTCACCTCTAATATAATGCCATTCAAAACACTTCCTTCCTCCACTTTTTTAAAATATGCCAAGCCATTTATAACTATGTAACTTTGTGCATGTTTTACCTTGTTAATGTAATAACATTTACCTTATATCATATCTGAAAAATAATTATTTTCTCCTAAACCAAGTTAAATATGTTTCTTACTAAATCCTTTCTTGATTCTTCTATGAATTTTTACTCCTAGTGGAGTCTGAATTTAGCACATAATCTCTCTGATTAACTGTAAGGTTATATATGGTAGCCAAACATGCAAATTGAGAGAGATAAGTATTTGTGTGGCAGGACTATAAGAGCCATGATCAAGAAAGAAAGAAAAGACTGGAGATGATCTAGAGGTAGTTTGGAGTTTGATTGTAATTTTATTGCTTTGTGTCAAAGGGAGTGATTTAGTGTCTGACCCAAGAGAAAACCAACACAACTTTTCTTAAGGAGAGAAGTGACCAGATCTTTTCCACTAGCCATCTATGGTGATTCAATTCTTCTTGTTTAACCAAGTACAAATACATTGTCCCATGATTTTGTAAAATGGCCAAAAGAACAACCGTAAAAGTCTAGTGAGATAGTACATTTCTGTGTGAGTTAGAAACTATTTTATTTTACATCCAGTACGTATTTATACTTTCAAGAAGTGCTTGCCCACCTGATCATTGGCCTCTTCCTCTATTTTTCTTCTTCATTCAACATTTCCGGAAGTGTATACAGGGATTTCTAGGGGGAGATGCCAAATTGAGGAGTCATTTATTATTTGGATACACCACAGATAAACAGTCCAGAAGAGATAGAATACCTTGTCAAAGAGCACACATAATATAGTTGTATATACAAAAATAAAATAAGCCAAGTTTAGGAGTAGTCCCTTCTTAGCCATTTGCTGATCTTTCTAAACCATAAGTTTCTTTTTTCCATTCCAAAATATCCATTTCCTTACTATACTGGTGGGTTATTCTTAAGACTATCATCACCAACAATGGAGAACTTCCCAAAATGCCATTCTATTTAGATTCTGTACTAGTAAAATAGTACACATACAAAAAATCAATTTTTTTTACTTTATATCACACTTTAAAAATGTCAAATAAAATTTTTTTCATCAAATATTTTTAAAAAATTAAAAATAAAGAAAAAATAAAAATGTCAAATAAATTTGAACAGATGGGTCAATGGCTATAAGAAACCTGTTTTAATTAATAAAACTTTTATATTAATAAATTAAGGTTAAAATTATATAAATGCACTTCATTCTACCACCAACCTGGAAAACATAGGACATAAGAAATTCTCTCTCAAATAAAATATAATGGAGAAATATAAACTGGAAGATACTGGGTCAGATTTGGGGAACGAAACTTTGCTAAGGGGTAGGGGACTTTTCATTTTGGAATAATGAAAATGCTAAAATAGTCATTATAGAGATGAATGAATAACTCTCGATTATACCAAAAGCCAAAGAATATACAATGCATCTAATACATTAGATGAATTATATGGTACATGAATATATCTCAATACATTTATTTTTTAAAAAAGAAGAAAATATGGGAGAAAAATGGCAAAATAACAAGACTGACCCCTGAAGTCATTTATTACAATTATTTTTGTAATAAAAGAATCAATGAAGAAAAGACTCAGAATTACTGCCAGCATGCATGGATTCAATATGATAGGTATTTCACAGAAAGGTGTAGAATCTGGAAATGTTTTTCATTAAATAAAAAAATCATGCGGATATATGCTCCCTCAACAAACATATACAAGATGATCATGTCCATGTCTCATTTGCTTGTGACATATATGAAATATATTACTTCTTAATTGCAACATGTATTTACAAAAGAGAAGTTGAATATTATCATTAATGTCAAGAAAGGTATTTGGAGTTAATATTTGAAATAATCATATGCTATATGTAAAACCTACCATAATATACAATTAATGAAAAGGACATGAACTTTTAATGAAATTGAAAATGAACAGTGTTGATAGAATCTTAGGCACTCCGTGAATATCCCCATTTAAAAGTATATACATAGCCACACTAAATATATTCTCACAAGCATTTCTCTAGGCAATAATCCAAAATATATATAAAAATATGACACATAATTTAACCAAATTTTCTTTTTTAAAAAATGCACTACTTGACTTCTTCCTTTATGATAGTGTGTGCTGTCAAATAATATTATGGATAAAGAAAAAAATAATCACAAGGGTCTTTAGATAAGGTATTTTTGAAAATATGGTATCCAATTTGAAAAACAAAACATATCACAATGAATATATTCAAATAATTTTCACTGTGAACACCTTGGGGTTATGAGGATTATAAGTGAAACCCTTATGGTTATTAAGAACATTTAAATAATGAAATAGATCATTTCCCTAGGAAAATTTTCACTGGAATATTTATGGGAGAATTACTATTATTCATTTTAGTATAGTAGTGATTATTGAATTATGAATAATCACTTGCATCATTAAAATTCTACCCACTCCCCCAAACCATTTTATTTTAAAGCAATTTCTAGACATAATCTAATTTCCCTTCTAAATATCTGAAATGTACCCCTAAAAGTTAAGAATTTCTGAACTTATCTATAATATTAACATTTTACCTACAAAAATTAGCAGTTTCTTAGTATCATCAAATATCCAGGCAGTGTTCAATTTTCCATGCTAAAAGAAAATGTGTTTTGCTTTTCATTTCTTTGTTTTTTCAAAGGAATCCAAGGACTATAAGGACTATAAGGACTATACATTGTAACTCAATGATACATTAAGTCTTTTTTAAAAAATAGCCTCTGTCTCTTTCTTCATCCCTTTCTCCTTCTCTTCCCCACTTCTTTCCTCTCTAAACTCCTTTCTTTCCAGAGTATAAATCTTGATTTCCTCCATCTCCAGAAAGAAAACATAGTCTGTTCCTGTCTATTACAGACATTCCTATATATGATACCTATTGCTGCTATAACAAATTACTACAAATTTAGTGACTTGAAAGAGCACAAATTTATTACCTTAGGGTTTTGGAGATCAAACGTTTATAACAGGCCTCAATGGATGTCTTAGTTTGCTAGAGCTGCTATGATAAATACCACACACTAGTAGTAGTAACAAAATAAATTTACTAGCTCAGGTTTAGGAAACATGAAGTCCAAAATCAAGATGTCGTTAAGGTCATGCTTTCTCCCAGAAGTCAGTAGCAATCTGGTGTTGGCTTGCCACAGTCCAGCATTAGTTTGCATTGCTGTCCCTCTTTACATGGCAATCTTTCCCTTCTTGTGACTTATCTTTTGGTTTCTGCTGATTTCTGGCTTCTTCCTGTTGCTTTGTCTGACTATATTCAAATTTCCTTTCTTCATAATCATTCAATAATATGGATTAAAACTCACCTAGAATTAATTTAAAAACACCATAAATAATAATATCTTCTAAAGGTCTTGTTTGCAAATGGATTCACACCCCAGGAAGGAAGATTATGATTAAGAACATGTCCTTTGGGATATGTGCTTCTATATACCACAATGGGCTAAAATCATGACTGTTTTCTTGCCTTTTCTAGTGTCTAGAGGCTGCCTGCCTACCTTGGCTCATGGTCCCCATCCACTTTAAAAAGTGAAGTAACTAATCAAATATTTATTAAATTGCATCTCTCTGACAGTGACTCTTCTGCCTCTTCCTTGCTTCCATCTTTTAAGGGCTCTTGTGAATTTATTAAACCCATCTGGATAATCCAGAATAATCTTTCCTTCCCAAAGTCAGTTGGTTAGGAACTTTAATTCCATCAGCAGACTTAATCCCCCTTTGTCATCTAACATGCCATATTTACCAGTTTTGGAAATTGAGTTGTGGACATTTTTAAGTGTATATGTGGGCATTATTTTGCCTACCATAGTACCCCAATCAACACAACTAAAAAACCAAAATCATACTGTTAGCTTTCATCTCTCTATTTCCCCCAACACTTTGGCAAACCTATCAGTAAATTCTGTTGACTTGACCATCAAATGTGTATTCTAGATTTATCCACTGCTATCACATCCAGTATATTTTACTGATGCATACCAATAATATTTCATTTCAATATTTTCTGCATGGTTTCTGTTGTCTTTCAGCTCCACACCTGCCGTTTTAGATTCTCCTCTCCAACCCTCAGGCGAGAATCCAACAAAGTATTTGTCCTGGAATTTCTTTCAACTGGTGTCCTGATAGTTTCTACTGTAGCAATCACTGGCAGAAAACTAGAAGATGGGCAGAAGATAGAAGTCATTTTGTTTTCTTTGTCTGGAGATGCCTCTACAATAACAACAACAGAATTGGTGGAAGAAACAATTATGGAGGTACTAGTGACAGCATCAGTAGTGGGAGCAGTATCTATAAATTTTAGATTTCTCCAGTCTGTTCAAAGTAGATTATGCTTTCTTCATCATGTTCTATGACATTCCCCATTCTCCCAGTCATTTCCCATTGTCCAATTTCATAGACATCCAACATCTTAGATATTTGCTAGAGCAATATCCCATTTTTGGATATCAAAATTTGTATTTGTTTATATACAACAAAATCTGTGACTTAAAACCACATTAATTTAGCATCTCACAATTTCCACATGTCAGTAGTCTGGACTTAGTCCTCTGCTTATGGACTTATCAGACTGAAATCAAGATGTCAGTCAAGGTTGAGACTTGGGACATCTTTCAAATCACTGGTTGTTGGTAGAATTCAGTCCATTTTGGCTGTCAGACTGAGGTCCTGAGTTCTTATGGCCACTCACCATTATCTGCCATGTGGCTTCTCACAACATGGCTGTTTTGTTTATTCAAGGTCATGAGAAGAGTATTTCTGCTGTAAGTATTTCTGCTGCGTCAGATATCTCTGGGTTCTACTATTACTTCTGGATCCTATGTTAAAGTGCATGGATGATTATTTCTGGCCTACCCAGGATAATTCATCTTTTGATGAACTAAAATCAATTGATAAGGGAGCAACAATATGTGCAATATCCACCAACATTTGACATATAACAACCTAATCATGTGAATGATATCCAATTATATACACATGTCCCACTGATACTCAAGGGCAGCAGATTTTATAGGTGACATGCACTAGGGAGTGGAAATATTGTAGGCTATTTTAGAATTATGCATACCACAACTAGGAATTTTGTCTTTTTCAAATACACTTCTCTGTTATTATTCTTGTGTGCTCAGGGCATTTTCCTTGTCATTGTGTCATCCAAATGGGATTGATGCACAAGTTAATAATTTTAGAAAGCTTTCCAAAGAACCAAAAGCACTGCCAAATTATCTCATGTCAAATAAGTGAGGTATTAAAGAAATCATGTTCTCAATGTGAATACAAGGAAAATTTTAGACATTTGAAAAGCTGACTGATAAAATATGAAATTAAAAATTGACTTGTTGATGGGCATATTCACTTGTGTTATATATTTCCAACTCATTCCTCATAGCAATTATTTCAGGATTCAAGAAGTGGGAAGTTGAATCAAATATCTATGAAGTTAAAATTAAAGGACAAAGTCCTTATTAAAATTGTTAATTATATTGTTTAAACTCTTCAGTTATATTCATATTTTGAGGCTTGATTATTATGTGTATTTAAGTAAAAGTAGTCAATATATTAATTATGCATTCAAAGAATAGGAATGATAAATATTTTTCCTATTATTAGAGTTTAAAAAGAGAAATATGACCACTAAAATAAAATAATAATATCCATAAAGCCAAAATACATTCCAAAGATTCTGAAATCACAAAATATGCATAATAAAAATAATAAAAAATATCTCAGACCACCCATACAAGACATATCACTATAACAAAAGGTCTTAGCTAACCTCTTAGAGAATGATTTTGTGATTGGGCTGAAAGATAAAACCAAATTTTATGCCATATACAAGAGAAGGTCTTTTTAAAGTGATTATACTGGACTAAAACTAACAGAATTGGAAAAGAAGTACCAGACAACTTCAAACATAAGAAGCATGGATTGCTATTCTGATAAAGACAAAGTAGAATTCTGTCCCAAAAGTTCGTTAAGAAAAGAAAATCTTTTTTTTTTAAACACTGAAGGCCAAAATTCATAATGCATATATAACTGCAAGAGTTAAGCCAATTTGAAGTTAGAGGGTACAGTATCCACACAAGACCGCCTCAATTCTGTCACCAATTGCAAGTTCAATGGATTCTGAAAACCAACTCCAGAGTCTATAAAATTCACTAAAAAGAATGACTTGACTCAGTGAATGCAGTTTTGCTTATGGTTTATTATAGGGAAAGAATACAAATTAAAATCAGCCAAAAAGAGAAGTATAGAACAGAAAAAACCCAGCACGGGAGCTCCTAGTTGTCCTCTTCTAGTGAGTCAGGACAATGTTACTTTTATGGTAGTAATGCATGACAATGCACATGCAGTATTGCCAAGGACAGAAGCTCATGTCAGTGTTCAGGATCTTTATCTGGGCTCCATTATGTAGTAATATTTGAAAGTGCATGTGGCTGACTTCAGTTCTCAGCCCCACACGGGAATGATGCCTGATAAGCCAAGCCCCCAAACTTAATCACAATGTTAGTCACTTTGATGTGACCAGCCTCTATCTTAAGATTCTCTGGGGAGCTCAGTCTCCACCTTAAACACTTTGTTAGACTATTCAGAGTGATCTAAGGGCCCCAGGCAAAGACACTCACATCAGGCAGGACATTTCAAGGGCAATGAGATTACCTCCCAGAAGCTGAGAGCAAAGGGCAGACCTCTTTCTGAGAAAAGATTAATTATTCACTATGCGCAATCATTATGAATACCTACACTCTGAAATAACACAACTCCTGTCTTCTTAAACCTAAATTTCAAGAGAAGGAATAAGAAATAAATGGAATTATTTTGTATTATCTATTGATACATAACATCTCAAAATTTACTGGCTTAAAACAGCATCCTTTTTAAAATTATTCTATTTTTTTTATTGAAGTATATCATAGCATCCTTTTATTTTGCTCACGATCTCTAAGTTTGGCAATATAGGCTGGGCTTGACAGGTCATTTTGGTTGGGTTTTGCTTCCTCATGCATTGTTGGTTAATTGCGGACTGGCTAGGAGGCTTTGGCTGGGTTATTAGCAGGCATGCCACAGCTCTACTTCTCTTTCTCCAACAAGGTAACCTGGGTTTGTCTTCCTGGCAAAGTGAGGAGTTTTCAAAAGGGCAGAAAAGAACAAGACTTCTGGTTTGCAAATCATATATTTTCATTTTTGTTTTATTTTTGCTAAATTAAATGATAAAGCCAGCCCAGGCTCAAGAGATGCAGAAATGAAGTCCATCTCTTTGTGAGAGGTAATGACAAGTGCTGAAAAGTCACCTTTCAAAGGACATGGATATACAGAGGACTGGAAAATATGGGTCAATTTTGTAATTAATCTCTCAGTATATCATATATCTATACTAAGTCGCAGCACTCCTACAAGCAAATACACTACTACCATCCTAAAACCCTACAAATCCCAGCCAATCAAGACATCATACTAAAAATAAAGTATCTTAAAATTTATATCCATCCTGGATGCAGTCCTTCATCCACTGGGGACCTATAAAATAAAAAGAACAAAATCAGCACCATATGCCATACTCTAAATGCCAAATGTAGAAATAAGAGCAGGGTAACTTCTATTAAACTCCTATTTAAAAAAGGGAAGAATGGGAAGAGTTCACAGAAATTCTGGCAACTGTAGGAAAAATGTTGCCATATCATCCCCGTTTTAGAGGTATGGAATGTTCCTTGATCAAGCCTTGTTCTGGTTCCTGGGTATAGCCCTCCAGTCAATCGTTCTTCAGTGATTTTGGTTCTATGCTTTCAGCTATTGATTTCATCTTCTGAAATATCTTTCCTTTCCTTTTATTCTCCTTGGCTACTTTTGAAGAAATTTCTTGTGTAGATAATACAGTAGATTTCTCAGCCTGCTTTCTGCATATAGAAAGTCAGCGGAAGAGAAGTTTTATCATCTCAGCTCTGCTTAAGGCAGGTTGGAAGTACTTTGTCTTTACTTGTCCCTTAAAACTTATAAACAGTCTATATATCTAATTATTGTCTATTCGATGAATTGCTTAGAATAAACAAATAAAAACGCCTCTTTCTTTAAAATTACTTACTTCTACTTAGGGCTTAAGCTTCTGTGGAAGTTTATCCTTGACCTATCTGTAAACCTTATTTCTAGCTTGTATTGTCTACTTGGCCCTCTCATTATGCTTTCAGTAACAACCTCAACGAGATCTATGATTCCATATGAGAAATGGTTTTATTTTTCAACCTAGTAAGTCCTAACCCCTTTATGCTCGCTAAAAATTCCATCAGCTATTGAGCCTGTTCTTTCTTCAAATTATTTATTTCTTGCAATTCTATATTATATGAAGCTAGTAGCAACTAGTGCCTCTTTCAGCCTTCTGTTTGGAGATCATCTTGTGGAAGTCTAAAAGTTCATAAGCTGTGTTTTCTAACTTCTGTGTTATTGTGGACAATAAAAACTAATCAAATATTTGAAGATTTTATAACTGGGCCATTATTTTTCAGACATTTTTCCAACTTCTCCTTGCCACATGATCTTAAACTTATACCATATAGTGTAGCATTTGATAATAACAGCACCCTACATCCAGGTACCAGTATCCATGTGAATCACCTTTGCTATGTAATAAATCACCATAAAATGAAATGACTTAAGGCAAAAATCATTTATTTATCTCATGTATTTTCACATCAGCAATTTAGGCTGGTCTCAGATAAATGGTCTTTCCATCTCTGTCTGACTTTCTCAGTACACTTTCAGTTAGCTGCAGGTTGTCTTGGAGGCACTGCTTCTGGAATTTGGCTGGTTCACAGAAGGAGGGATTTTGTACTCCTCTGTGTGGTTTCTCATCCTCCAGATGGTTATCTTATGCTTATTCACATTGGAAACATGCTGCAAGAGTCAATGAAAGCATTCAAGGTCTCTTGAGGTCTAGGCTTGGAACTGGCATGCCTTCCTTTCTATCATCCTATACTGGCCATGGCAAGTCATAAAGCCAGCCTAGATTAAGGGATATCGAAACAAACCTGGCCTCTTAATGGGTGGAGATGTAGATTCACAAAAGGAATAGCTATAGGATTTGCTGGAGAATCAAATCTATTATTGCTACCAATCTACTAAACACACTAATCCTAGCCATACTGAGTACATTGCAGTTAATTAAGACAGGTCTAGCTGACAAAAAACTTGATTGTAATATAATAGAACTACAAAACAGCATCAATAAATGGATCTGTAAGTATATATCACACTTCTTTTCAAGGGCACTAGAACTTTTACTAAAATTGATAATATATCATGTCACACACACAACATAAATTAGGACTATAAAGGAGAAATAAAAAACCACACTCTTACCACATTACAATTTCACATTAAATTAATAACAAATGTCCTTCTACATAAAAAACTAACAATCTTTCTCTTAAGAATTCTTGCTTAAAGGGTTAATAAAGGTAGAAATGTCAATATTTCTAAAAAAGAAAAGGAAGAAAATAATACAACTATGGTATATGTTAGAAGAAGCATTAAAGGAAAATTCATAACCTTAAACCATTAAATAAATAAAAATAAAACAACAAAATTAAATAAATTAAATTTCCAAACAAAATGCTGAGATCAGAATCAACCAAATGGGTGTAGAAGGAAGCAAATAACATAAAATTACAATTAATGGAGAGAAACCAAAAAGGGAAAATGAAAAAAAAAGTAATGAATAAATGATTGAGAAATAATAAATGAAATGCTGGTTCCTTGAAGAAAATCAACAAAAGACATAATACAGAAAGCAGAAAAAAAAAGCTTAAAAGAAATGAGTTTATCAAAGTGAAATAAAAAATAAAAGTAAAAATTATCATGAAACTACTTTGATCAACTCTATGCAAAGCATTTGCAAACCTAAATGATACAATTATTGGAAGGGAGATATATTTACTTTATATGTATATTATATACATGTGTATATAATATATATATATAATTGAAACTAGTAGAGATTGAAAGCTTAAACAAAACAATTTTCTTACAAAAATAAAGTTATTCAAGTATTACTCAATAAGAAATAACCCATCCCAGATAATTTTGTAACAATTCTATAAAATCTTCAAAGACCAGATAATTTTGATATTTAATAAATAAATCCAGAGAAGACAAAAAGAAGGAAAAATTCTTTTCTGAAGCATTTACAGCATTAAAATTTAAATCTGAGTTTTATATAATATGTATATGTGTCTTTCAAAATGAGTTTTTTTCCAGAAATATAAGGATTATTAGGATATTCTTTAATATAGTTTGTTATATTAATATATCTAAAAGGAAAATTCTTATGATCACATAGACTTGAATGGTGTTTTATACTATTAGACACACACACTTAATGCTAAGAACACCTGTTCATTCATACAGGTTTATATTTTGAAATTGTTATAACTGCTGGGAAGAAGCACATTGTTCTGTGGTACCATATAACCCGAGAACTTGACAAACCCGCAAAGCCTTTCCTGGGCAAGATAGATAGTTAGATAGCTAGCTAGCTAGCTAGCTAGCTAGATAAAACCAAATAAATAAATGTATAAATATTCCTAAGTTTTATGGGAAGGATAAATAATTAAGTATCTGAATAAAACAAAAGTTTTAGGAGTGGAACAATCAGAGGGTTAGGCACTCCATTACAGGTTGGCATGTGTGGCTGGCTCAGAGAGGAAACAAGAACTTAATGTGTCAAAGAAACTGAAAGTGGCCAGTATTTGTGAGTGAGCAGAGAAAATATTTGGAGAAATAGGCTCAGAGCAGATTAGACAAGATATAGCTCTGAAAAGCGTACATTGGCACATTCAGGGCACTTCAGCAATGTGTCTGAAAAACATTAAAATATGTGCATATTTGACATAATTTCTCTCTTATAAGTTATCCTAAGAAAGATACTGAAGATAAGCATAGATTTAAATAAAGAATATTCAAAATGGCATTATTTATATATAACTAAAAAAATTGCAATAAGTAATTAAATCATATATCTATAAGTGAAATAATTGAAGTAATGAAAGTGTTGGAAAAATATGCATAATAAAGTATGTTCATTATATATTGAGTTGGGGAATGGACCCTTATAAATTCCCAATAGTATTAGATATTTAATTGTCACTGATATTCTAAACTAGATATTTGCACTTTAAATCCAAACATATCTTGTTAGTGGAGTCACATGTGAGAAGTACAGAAAGACATAATTTTATTCTTGTTATTATTAGTAATCTACAAGAAATCTAAGTATTCTATTTGACTAATTTGCAAGTTTGCAGTTAGAGTTAAATTTGGTAGTAATAACTATAGAGAATAGAAACTCTTTAATTATGATCAATGTACTTATATTCATGCATCCATATATCATATTTTATAGTTTCATGGAACATTACAAGTTTAAGGAATTTGACACAAATTCTGCATTAGAATGCTAATCAGCCATTCATAACAAATTCCTTAAAGAATAAAATTTCACTTTGAACAGTAAGCAAGCAAATTGCAGACATTGTCAGGCAATTATAAATGTCATTATGTTCTTGTTGTTAACTGCAGTTTATGGAGAGATTAGCTGAGATTTTAAAACAGATAATGAAATTACTCAAATTTACAATACTTGTCTATTAAAGAGTCAACCACATACATAAATGTTTTAGCAACATTTTATTATCTTGCATTTTTCTCAATCACTGGTGATGAAGAATAAATTAGCAAATAAAATTAAAATTCTCAGAAATCATAAAGTGATTACACACATATAAGTCATAAATCATTTCATTTCAAATAGACTAAAAAGAACATAGAATTGTTCTTTGGATAATTTAAGCTAATAAGACACTTAAATAACTTTTTAAAAATCAAAGAACACTGGGGGAAGGTGTGAGGCATATAAGAATCCCTTATAATATTGATGTAACATTTATGTAATCTAAAGATTCTTTAAAAATAGAAAAAAAATTAAAAAATCAAATAGAAAGTTGAAAGAATTACTAAAAATAATTGTTCTAATGAGCTGCATACCATGTTCTTTTTCTTGTATAAAAATGTTATTTCATAGACAAAGTAAGATCTCAATATTAAATAAATTTTGCATTTTCCTCTGACATTAATAATACTGTTACAGAATTATTTTCATCCAAGTTTTTTTTTCCTGACTAAAAACTCCTAATTCTGGTGTCAGCTTAGATAAAAAGAGAAAAAATAAAAAAGCATCACAATAAGCAAAATATTTTTAGAAGATGCCTAGATTTTTAAAATTTATATGTTTCCATTTGGATTTGACATGACAGTTGTTTACAAGTTAGTTTTATTACTGATAAAATTTAAGGGAAATAATTTCAGAGAGAGCATTTACTACACCTGTTTCATTTTATAGACAAGATAGCTTTTCAAGAAAGTGTAAACAATTTTTAAAATATTGATAGATAACAAAAGCTAAAGTCCAGATATATAATTAACAATGTTTATTTTGTTTCCTTTATAACCAAGATTTTCCAGATTAGTTATATGGCCATTGCAATAAGCAAATATATTTAAGTTTGTAAACACATTTCAATATTAATTAATTAATTAACTAATTAATTACTCCATTCCAAAAATTGTTCAGTTAAAAATAATTATTCAGTCATCCAGTTCCAAGAGAGTCCTATACTTCCATACACTTGGAAATATCCATGAAGCCATTTTCTATTTTCCCTCTGTGCTTACTTACATAAATTTTCCATTTTATTTTAACAATCAAAGGCAGAAAGAATTCTAGGTAGGAGAAGTCCCAAACCAGCAAGAAGAAGAAAAGACAAAAAAACAAAAACAAAAACAAGTGAGTGAAATGGAAAAATATAATGACTCACAAATAAATAATTGTGCTGTCCCATCAAATTTGTTTGCATTCTACTCTCTGAGAAATTTTCATTCATGTAAAAGTAAACTGGTTATAAAGTGTATGAAGAGTTTAAAGGAAGAAAGATAGATACCAGTGTAACCATAGTTAGTACAAATGTCAGCTAATGCAAACTAAAACATAAGGTGTGAAAAAATTATCTATTAAATAATTTAAATATGGAAAACTACATTAATGAGCTTGAGAAAGATATGTAGAACTTCTTTTTAAAAAGAAGTTAAATGGTAATTAAATTTGAACTTAAGAGATATTACCAAAAGAACACATGATACTGCAAAAAGATAATGCTTTCAGGTTAGTTACATTTATCCTCATAAAACAATATTTACTCTCACAAAACTGTCTTTTCTATTCAAAATTTACCTAGTTCTTATTTATTTTATGATTCCATAGACCTGGCTCATTTCACAGTACTTAATTTCCTAATTTATACTTATAATAAAAGATAATCTGTAGGAATGTAGATAACTCTGGCAACATATGCAAGACAAAAATCTTTACCTGGGGTCTCTAAGTACAAAGTATGATATTATGAAGTTCTTATATAAACAAATTCAATTATTAGCCATAAGATAAAATAAATTAAAATTAATGTTTTCACGAGTAATTTAATTAGTACAAATAAAATTAATTTAGTACAACCACAATTCCTACAAATGACAGTTCATACAAATAAAAGTGAGGGTGTGAGTAGTAAGTTAAATAATTTATTCTTTAAGGAATGATATTTTAAGAGGAAAAAACATCATTTAATGAGTTCATATTGAAAAAAAAATCCTTAGGGCTTACAAAAAGAAACAAAGTGCTGATAAACTTCTGTAACTATCTCTTATTAGCTAACTTCCAAGTAAACAGAATGATCTTTTTCTTAATATTATTAATTTCACGTGAAGTTTCCTAAATGGAGTCACTCTGGCATTGATACCTCATCAGTGTAGCAATTTGCTAAGAACCCATACATCATATTGCATAACATTCTGTGAGAAAATTAAACAGAATATTGGCATTCACTCATCAGTGTTGTACAACAAATCTACATTCTTAATGTTTTTACTAAATAAAAAATGACAGTCCATTCTAAATGAAGGTACAATATGAAGCTCCTCTCAGGCTTGCCTTTCCAGAATTTGCACTCTAGGCAGAAGCAGCCTAGAGTGCCACAGCCAAAGCAATGTAAGAAAGAATTAAATCAAAGCAGCCTGGGGCATTGCTTACATGCCTTAGGTCATACAACAGAGCACACAGGAGAAGGAGGAAATATAATTCATAAGGAGTAGAGGGTGCATTTGAATTCCTGTAAACAAGGGAATTACTAAGATCACCTGTCGGAGTCGGAGTCGGAGATCCGAGGGTATCGGGAATGAAAGACAAAGAAAGATTGGGTTTAGGGAATCTGAGAGCATTGATTTCTCAAGCTCATCAGACAACTTTATTGAGTCAAGGGGCTAGTATATATACCCCTTACATACGTGACATTCATCAGGAAATCAGGTTACCTATTACCCTTACCTCATTCTCTATTAACTAATGATTGATGAACACCAACAAATTTTACTGGAACTATTATTATAAAAATCAGTAACTATACTCATAATCCTGTTACTCAGGTCATTCCATCCTATATGTTCTTGTTCCACCTGCAGGTGTGCTTTACCCAGCCATGATTATGATCTGCACCGATAATCACAGGGGACAGCCTGACTCAGTGGTCAAGGAAGTAACTTGCTTCCATGGAAACAACATGCCTTTGTTTCCCACATTTCCCCCTTTTTGTTTTAGTCAGGGTGGCTGTGCCTGTCTTAGGTTGCCCTCCTCTGAGGGTCTTACCCATCATTGACTACCAGCCAAGCACACTGACCTCGGGCAACTTATTGCAATGTTTTTGCAAGGACCAAGTTGTTGGCCTGTCCCATGGTATCCACTTGGTGCAAACTCTTGCAAGCACCTTTTCCCAGGCAAGTAACAACAATGAGCAAAAGGGTCAATACACACAGCCCTATTCCTAAAGCTGATAGAAAATGCTGTGACTTCCACCAGTTAACAGGATTAAACTTATTTAAATGTGAAATCAAATCATTAAAGATGTCCTTATCATTATCTACATATATCTGATTATGAGACATTTCTGGAATCTTTTTCTGCATTTCTTCAATTTCTAATGACACATTTCCTTTAAGTCCTAGTAAATGATTCTTAATTTTATCCCATTGAAACATTGATGTGTTATAATCCAAAGGAGTAATACAAAAATTACTTTCATTCCAATCACATTTCAATCCTCTTAACAAATTTAAGTTATAAACTTGATCTCCCAAATGTAAGACAGCAGACTCTAGATCACTAACTCTACTATTAGTCCTTCGTCAATGTGCTCCTGACTATGCCATAAGTCATTTGCTTCCATGGAAACAACATGCTTTTGTTTCCCACATTTACCACCAGCACAGACAATCCCAGGAGAAGACACAGGTTCTGAAAATACAGGAAACACCCTACACTTCCCATTGCCTTGGACTTATCTACTAGCTAGGAGAACTAAACTTTGAAGGAAAGCACGGGCCAAAGAAAAGCCAATTTGCAAAGACTATGAAAGGTGTTCTGTACATTGGTTTGTTTGATTTTGTTATTTCCTAGCACTGAAGGAAATCTCTATCTTAACTAAATTTGGGCACAAGCTAAAGGATTAGTCAGCTCTGGGACTAAATCCCAGAGTTAGCACTTTAAAATATTAAAATATGTATGCAAGAAAAGATTTTGAGACAAACAAACAGGAAGTGATGGCCCATCCAAAAGAACGGGATAAAAATTCAGAAAACTTTAAAAAAGAAGATCAGACCACTGACTACCAGATGAAGAATTTTTAAATATGACCCTCACTGTGGCCAAGCAGATGAAGGAAATTCATATAAATAACTAAAGGATATCAGAAAAGAAATTAAATGAACAATATGAGAATCTCTATAAGGAGATCGAAATTTTAAAATAGAGTCAAACAGAAATACTGGAATTGAGAACAATAATAACTGAAATGAAAAATTCCCTAAAGAGTTTAAAAAACAGATTGGAGTTGACAGAAGAAAGAATTGTGAAATCAAAGACTAAGTTCATTGAAATGAGGCGGCTGAGAAGCATAAAGAAAAAATAATTTTGAAAACAAAGTATTCTAAGAGACCTATAGGACACCATCAAACATAACAATATGTGCATTACGGGAGAAAAAATAAATAAAGAAAGAAGGAATATTCAGAGAAAAACAGCAGAAAATTCCTTCACAAATAACAGCAGAAAATTCCCCAAACTTAGCAAAAGATGTCAATATGTACATCCAAAAATCCAACAAATCTCAAACAGAATAAACTTAAAGAAAAATATGGGAAGCAGACTTGGCCCAATACATAGGGCATCCGCCTACCACATGGGAGGTCCGTGATTCAAACACCAGGCCTCCTTGACTGGTGCGGAGCTGGCCCATGAGAAGTGCTGATGCTCGCAAGGAGTGCCACCCCACGCAGGGGTGTCCCCAGGTAGGGGAGCCCCATGCGTAAGGAGTGCACCCCATAAGGAGAGCGGCCCCATGTGAAAGAAAGTGCAGCCTGCCCAAGAATGGTGTCGCACACACAGAGAGCTGACACAACAAGATGATGCAATAAAAAGAAACACAGATTCCAGGTGCCGCTGATAAGGGTAGAAGCAGTCACAGAATAATACACAGTAAATGAACACAGAGAGCAGACAACTGGGGGAGGGGGGCACGGAGGAGGAGGGGACAGAAATAAATAAATAAATAAATCTTAAAAAAAAAAGGAAGAAAAATATGCCAAGATAATACATGGTTGGGCAAATTGGTAAATGCAAAGGACAAAGAGAAAGTTCTGAAAACTGCAAGATAAAAGCAATGTGTTATTTTCAAGGAAGTCTCAATAAGATTAAATTCTGATTTCTCATCAGAAAACTATTAAGGCAAGAATGTAGAGTGATCAAATACTTAGTACTAAAAATAAACAATTATGAATCAAGAATTGTATATCCAGTGAGACTGTCTTTTAATAACAAGGGAAGATTATGACATTCCCAGGTAAAGAAAAGTTGATAAGTTTGTCACCAATAGATTTGTGCTACAAGAAATGCTAAAGAGAGTTCTTCAGAATGGAAGAAAGGAACTAGACAGGGGATCAAAACAACAAAAAGTAATAAAGACTACTAATAAAGGTAAACATATGGGTAACAATAAATGCCAATACTATTGTGCTGTGATTTGGTATGTAACCCCATTTTTCATTTCTTGAAGGTTCAAGCTATAAATGCATATAAAGTAATGATAAATCTGTGGTTTGGGGAGTTCAATGTATAAAGATAAAATTTATAACAAGTACAACCAAAAGGTAGGGAGCAGAGGTTATAGAAACAGTATATGTGTACTTTATTGATGTTAAGTTGCTATCAAATCAAACATGACTATTATAGTTGAAGGATGTCAAATTTTAGCCTTCTGTCAACCAACAAAGAAAATATATGAAAAAATATGTAAAAATAAAAGAGAAGAGACTAAATAGAGTACAATGCAAAATATAAAATAAATATTAAATTATACATTAATAGAAGAATTGAGGGACAAAAACAGTTTAAAACTTACAGGGGCCATGTAGCAAAATATTAATAGCACAAGGAAGTATTGCATTATCAGTAGATATTGTAACTATAAAGTGATTAAGCATAACCTCTTGAATGACCTCCTGATACACTTTGAAATCTCTTAGCCCTAAAAACTCATTTATATTTATTATTTCCTCCCTTTTGGCCGAGGTCTTTTTCCAGATGCATCACTAGTTGGCACTTGATAATAATCTCCCAGTATCAGGAAGGCTCATCCCTGGGCAGGTAGTGTGCTTATATGCTGAATTTAGCTTAGAGAGAGTCCATATTTGAGCAACAAGAAGGCTTTCAGGAGGCAACATGTAAGTAATATGTAATACTAAGCTAAGTTTTAATTTCAAAAGAACAAAGGTTTATAAATACAGCATTAATATCAAGGGTCTCATGTATTGGTCTGTCTTCTTTCACTGGTCACTGCCCATGTACTCTAAGGACTCTTGCCACTCTTTTAGAGAATGCAGCAGGATTCCCTGGGATGGAAATTCACTATTCTTTCCATATTGTGTGGGTCTCCCCTTCCTCTGTTGCAACCCTTCTGCAATCCAAAACCTCCCCCAAAACTAAGCTGAACATAAATAAATAAATAAAATAATAATAAATAAATAAAAATACAATGAAATAATATTTTTGCTTTGTGTCTTTCATCTCTGTAAGATCAGTTATCTTTTATGTACAGTGACAATTTATTCTGTAAGTTTCCCCTGTGTCTTGTTATTTTCAATTTATTTCAAAGTGAAAATATTTTATAGGTTATAGAAAAGTCACATTAAAAATATAGGGGATATCCATATACACCCAACCCTCCCACATTTTCCCCTATTAATAACATCTTACATGAGTATGGTACATTGGTTAGAATTGATGAACAAATATTGAAGCATTGCCACTAACCACAGTTGATGGTTTACATTATGGTATACCTTCTGCGCCATTCACTTTTATAGATTCTTACAAAATGCATAATGACCTCTATCTGTCAGTGCAAGATTATGCAGAAAAATTCCAATGCCCTAAAAATGCCTAAAAATCCCCCATGATCCAGCCATTTGGCTCTCTATTTGAGAACATAGCAGGACTCCCCAGATGAGAGTTTAATATTTTCCTGCTTATTTTGTGGGTTTCCACCTACTGCGATAACATGCTGTGACAAGATGAACACTTTCATATTCCATAGAAGCATACCCCAAGTGTGCACTTTCCCACATATCCCTCCACCCCTGAACCCCTGAACAGTCACCCTCCCCTGATATATTTCCCAGAATAACATTCCTACCTTTGTAGTTTTAACCACAGACCTAAAAGTCCCCAGAATTTACCTCTTCCTTCCTCCAGTCCTTTTTCCAATTCCATGTATAATTCAAACTAACTTGCCACCCTGCTCATCCTCACATTCCAACACCATCAATGCCACTCACGTCCCTGCACCACTGGCACCTTCATTCACTGCCTAACCACCTTCTTCCATCTTATCATAGGTTTTTCCTGTATTGAGCATCTATCTGCTCACCACACTCTGTTTCCTTTCTTCACAAACTCAGCTCTGTGAGTCCGCTCAATTTGCTTAAATTTGATTAAATTCTCCAGTCAAAGCAAAAGATTGGTTGAATGGATAAAAGCATGACTCAGCTATATGCTGTTTGCAAGAGACCTTGAGTTCAAAGACACAAGTAGGTTGAAAATGAAAAAAAAAAAAAAGGAACAGAATTCCATGTAAATATAAACAAAAGAGAACTAGTTAAGCTATTTCAATACCAGAAAAATAAATTTTAGGTAAAAAACTAATGAGAAATAAACATGGTCACTATATCCTGATAAGGAATCAGTTCAAAAAGAAGAACTAACAATTATGAAAATATAAGCATCTAATGGCTGAGCCTCCAAATAAATGGAACAGATATTCACAGAGAAAAAAACAGTACTAGATTAATAGTAGAAGACTTCAATACACCACTTTCAATAATGAACAGAACATCTAGGCAGAAGATTGGTAAGGATATCAAAGACTTTAATGATACTAGAAACCTACTAGCCCTTACAGACTTACATAGAACACTTCACCCATGAGTAGTAGAATACACATTGTTCTCTAGCTCATGTAGATAATTTTTGAAAATAGACTATTTGCTAAATAACAAAACAATTTTCACTAAGTTAAAAAATATTGAAATAATACACTGTATTGTCTCCAGCTACAAAGGAATGAAACTAGAAGTCAATGACAGAAAGAAACCTGAAAAATTCATAAATATGTGGAAATGAAACAATGCACTCTTAGGCAACAAATTGGGCAAAGAAGGCACCAGAGGGATATTTAGAAATACCTAGAATCTAATAAAAATGAAAGATAACATAACAAAAGTTTTGGGATGCAACAAAGGCAGTACTGAAAGGGAAAGTTATAGCTTTAAATTCTTACATTAAAAAAAAAAAAATTCCACCCATAAACCTATCAGCTAGAGGACCCAGAAAAGAAAATCAAACTAAACCCAAAGGAAGAAGAAGTAAGGAAATAACAGAGATTAGAGTGGAGATAAATGAATAGAGAAAAAATAGAATTAACAAAACAAAAAGAATGTTCTTGGAAAAGATAAATAAATCAACACAACTTTAACTAGACCAACAACAAAAAAATGAGAAGAAGCAAATAACTCAAATTGGAAATGAACAGGGAGACATTACTACCAACCCCACAGGGGGAAAAAAAGACTATAACTAATTAGAGGTTTTTACTTAAAGTTTATAATATAATGAACAACTGTATGCCAATAAATTATATATCCTAAAAGAAATGAACAAATTCTCAGAAACACACAAACTAACAACATTTACTCAAGAAAATTAAAAGACATCAATAGAAAAACAATAAATAGGCAGCAGACTTGGCCCAGTGGTTAGGGCATCTGTCTACCACATAGGAGGTCCACTGTTCAAACCCTGGACCTCCTTGACCCATGTGGAGCTAGCCCATGTGCAGTGCTGATGCACACAAGGAGTGCCCTGCCATGCAGGCGTGTCCCTCACGTAGGGGAGCCCCACGTGCAAGGAGTGCGCCCTGTAAGGAGAGTCACCCGGCATGAAAAAAAGTGCAGCCTGCCCAGGAATGGTGCCGCACACACGGAGAGCTGACACAACAAGAGGATGCAACAAAAAGAAACACAGATTCCCGTGCCACTGACATCAACAGAAGTGGACAAAGAAGATGCAGCAAATAGACACAGAAAACAGACAACCGGGGTGGGGGAGGGAAGGGGGGAGAAATAAATAAATAAATCTAAAAACAAAGTTCTAAAAAAATAATAATAAAGAAAAGAGATTGAATCAGTCATTAAAAAACTCTCAAAAAATAAAAACCCAGGACCAGATGGCTTCACTGGTGAAATTTACCAAACATGCCAAGAATTAATACCAGCCCTTTTCAAACCTTTCTAAGAAATTGAAGAGAAGCTACACTCCCTAACTCAATCTGAGAGATCAATATCATCCTAATGCAAAAGTCAGATAAAGATTACACAAGAAAAGAAAATTGCAGACAAACATCCTTTATGAATATAGATACAAAATTCTTCATATGAGTACTGGGAAACCCAATCCAACAGCATATTGAAATAATTATATACCATGATCAAGTGGGATTTATCCCAGCCATGCCAGGCTGGTTCAACATAAGAAAACCAATTAATGTAATAAACCACATTAGTAGAACAAAGTAAAAGAATACATGCCCATCTCAACTGATCCAGAAAAGACACTTGACAAAATTTATCACCTCTTTTTGATAGAAAGCTTTAGAAAACTCTAGGAATAAAAGTAAACTTCCTCAACATGATAAAGAGTGTTTATAAAAAACACAAAGCTAACAACATATTCAATAGTGAAAGAATGAAACTTTCCCTCTAAGAACAGGTAAAAGACAAGGACAGCCAGAGTCACCAGGACTATTTAACATTTTATTGGAAATACTACCTAGAGCAATTAGACAAGAAAGAGAAATAAAAGATATCTACATTGGAGAGGAGGAAGTAAAACTATCCTTATTTGCAGATGAAATGATCCTATATAGACAGAGTCCCCCAAAATACAAAATAATGCTATTATAGTTCATCAAAACAACTTGGACAAAGTACCTTGAATTCAGCAAAATGGCAAGGTACAAGATCAACATCAAAACCCACTAGTGTTTCTAAACACAGAAATGAACAATTTGAAGAGGAAATCAGGAAAAAATAAAATCCATTTACTACAGCAATTACAAGAATACAATATCTAGAAAAAAATTCACCAAGGAGGCAAAAGACTGGTACCCAGAAATGTACAAAATATCACGAAAAGTAATCAAAGATTTCATAAATAAATGAAAGATTATTCCAAACTTATGGATGTGAAGAGTAAATAGTGTCAAGATGTCAATTTTACCCAAAACAAATTACTAATTCAGTGTTATCCAAATAAAAATTTTAACAGCCTTTTTTGCAGAAATGGCAAATAAAACAATAAAAAATTTTTTAGGAAAAGGTATGTGGACCTGAATAGCCAAAAACATCTTTAAAAAGTAATACCAAGTTGGAAGACTTGCATTTCCCAATTTTAATTTTTTTAATAAAAATAAAGTGGTCAAAACAGCATGGTAATGGAACAAAAACAGACTTATAGACCAATGGAATAGAATTGAGAGTTAAGAAATAAACCCTCATATCTATAGCCAGGTAATTTTTGACAAGGGTTCCAAGTCCACACATTTGGGAAAGAATAGTTTTTTCAATAAATAATGTTGGGAAAACTGGATATGTAGATGCCATAGAATAAAGGAAACCCTTTATCTCGAACCATTTACAAAATTATCTCCAAATGGATCAAAGACCTAAATATAAGGACCAGGATTATAAAAATCCTAGAAGAAAATATAGGGAAGCATCTTTGCGACTTTGTGTTTTCTTGGTCTTTATGAGAAGCAAAAAAAAAAAAAAAAAAATAGGTAAAAGACTGTCAAAATTAATAACTTCAAGAATCAAAGGACTTCATGACAAATGTAAAATATAACCTATAGAATAGGCAATTGGAATCCTTATATTTGATAATAGCTAAAATGCAGAATTTGTAAAAGAAATCCTCCAACTTAACAACAAAAAGCAAACAATCCAATTAAGAAATAGTCAAAGGACTACAAAAGTATTTCTCTAAAGAAGATATCCAAATGGCCAAAGGCATATGAAAAGATGTTCAACATCATTAGCCATTAGGGAAATGTTAGTTAAAAAGAGCTATTAGCTATCATTTCATACCCACTAGAATGACTACTATTAGAAATATGAAAAGTAACAAGTGTTTCAAAGGATATGGAGAAATAGGAACATGTTCATTATTGTTAAGAATATAAAATGGAGCAGTAAGTGCAGAAAGCAATTTTGCAGTTCTTCAGATAGTTAGGTATACAATTATTTATGACCTGGTGATCCCCTTCTAGATACATACTCCAAATAATTGAAAGCAGGAACTAAACAGATATTTTCACACCAATGTTCATAGCAGCATTATTCACAATTGCCAAAAGATGGGGAAAAAAAACAGTGTCCAGCAAAGCAGATGTGGCTTGTGTGATAGGGATTCTACCTACCAATGGGAGGACCTGGGTTCGATCCATGGGGCCTCCTGGTAAAAAAGAAAAAGAGAAACGTGCCCATATGGCAAGCCAGTGCCCGTGTAGTGAGCCAAGTACCCATGTGGTGAGCTGAGGGCCTATGTGAGTGCCTGCATGGAAATCCAAGCACCCATGTGGCAAGCCAAGTGTCTGTGCAAGTGCCCACATGGGGAGTTGTGCTTATGAGGCAAGCTGAGTGCCTGCTTGAGTGCCTGTGTGGTGAGACAGTGCCCACATGGTGAACCAGTGCCCGCATGGTGAGCTGAGTGCCTGTGTGCTGAGCTGAGTGCCTGTGTGAGTGCCCACATAGTGAGCCAGTGCCCATGCAAGTGAGTCATGCAATAAGATGATTATGTAACAAAAGAGATGAAGGGAAAAGTTAAGGTGAAGCATAGCAGAAACTAGGAACCGAGATGGTGCAGGTGATAGGGAACCTCTCTCCATATCAGAGATCCTTAAGTTAGAATCCTGGTGAGTCCTAGAGGAGAAAAAATGAGAAGAGAAGATAAAAAGAAATAGATACAGAAGGTCATACAGTGATTGGACACAGACAGCAAAAACAGCAGGGTGCAGGAGGAGGGGGAAAAAAGTTTCCATAGATAGAATATATAAACAAAATATAGTATATGCATGCAATGAAATATTATTCAACTGTGAAAAAGAATGAAGTTCTGATACATGCAACAACATGATGAACCTTGGAGACATAATAGTGAGTGAAATAAGCCAAAAACAAATGGATGAATATTGTATAATCTCTCTGACATGCAATAATTAGAATAAGCAAATTCATAGATTCAGAAACTGGAATACAGTTTACCAAAGGCTGAAGTAAAAATAAGAAATGGGGAGTTAACACTAAATTGCTACAGAAATTTTGTTTGTATTGATGTAAATGTTTCAGTAATGGATGGTTGTGATGGTAACACAACATTGTGGATGTAATTAACACCATTGAAATATATAGCTCAATTAGATTAAAAGGCGATATTTTAGGTTGTATGCATGTTACTAGAATAAGAATTTAAAAAAAACATATAGGACTGTACAACAGAAACACTGAAATCCAGTCTATGACCTATAGTTAATAATATAATCACAATAATAATCTCTGATCAATTGTAATAAATTTACTCTACTACTGCAAAATTTTAATAATACGGGCAAGTGTATGTGAACTCTATTTTCTGCATGATTTTCTATATACCTCTAATAAAAAAAATCTTGCAACAAAAAATGAAAAAGCAACAACATAGGCAATAGCCCCTGATGCAGCTTTCCTCAGATTCACATTAAATCATATATGGGGAAAATATGCCTATACACATATAGAAAAAAAAAGCAAAAAAATGAGGGTGCACAATGTGAGAACTGAAAATAAGCTTATTGTTAAAATTAGTGCTTGGTTTTCCAGTAACTAAAAGGCTGGTAGAAATTTGGAATGCAGAGTTACTAGAAATTAGTGAAATCTGTTATCCTAAAGAAGAAAGAAAATAGAAACCCTGATTTTCTCCTCTCTTGTGCACTGCCTGGTTTATAAAGCCATTATCTTTTCTTCTATTTAAAGGTTTTCACTCACTGAAAATGATTGGGTAAGAGGTAGGCCAGGGTTTAGGAGTAGTTGTTTTTAAACTCTTTGGAAAATTGAGTGAATGGATAGATGTGGCACTAAAAAATTCATACATATTAAGACTGTAGTTTATAAAAGTTTTCATTCCTTTGATTCATAATATCAGAAAATCAAACAGTAGGAATAAAGGATTTTCCCAAATTAAATGAACATCTGCACTAAGCTGTGTTTCTGAAATAGGAATTACCAGTTTTATGAGAAAAGCAATCAGAGCCCAGATTTACCACCTACCTCCCAACACTTACCAAGAACTTTCAATTCAACCACCTGAATATCTCTTTATTCTGCCATTTCTTTTTATTGCGATTGTCACTATCATAAAATAAAGCAATGAAGCAATGTCTTTTACTTAAATCACTACAATAGTCTCTTAATTGCTCCTTTGCCTGCAATTTTTCTCTGGCCAGTTCACTTAAAATGCTGCAACAAAATGATCTATCTAAAACTCATTTAAGGGTATGTCATTCCCTTTATTAAAACTTTTTGTATTGTGACTTATCATCTTTTTGGACAGTTAAAATTGTCTAATAGAACTTATAAATTTCATGTACTGTATGGATCATTTCTGTCATTTGAACCCTATCCTTACCAAAGGCATAAAATAGTAGGTTGTGGTGGTAGACAGAAAAATGCCCTCTCCAAAGATGTTCACATTCCAATTTTGAAAACATGAAATTTTATCTCAGACAGCAAAAGGGGCTTTGTAGATACGAAAAAGTTAAGGAGTCTGAGATGGGAAAATTTCCTGAATTTTCTGGGTAGCCCAGTGGAATCACAAGGATGTCTATGAGAAAGAAGCAGGAGTTTCAGAGATGGGGAAGGAGGTGTAACAAACACAGAAATGAGGGAGAGAGACAAAGAGACAGAGCGATTAAAAGATGTAATGTTCCTGCCTTTGAGTTAGGAAGAAAGGACAGTGAATAAAAAAACCTAGGCAGCCTGTACTGCAGAGAAAACAAGGAAATGGATTATTTCCTAGAGCCTACAGAAATAACCAGCTCTTCTGTTATACACTGACGTTAGCCAGGTGAGACAGATTTTAGATCTCAGACATCCAGAACTACAAAATAACAAGTTTATGTTGTTTTAAGCTACTCAATTTGTAGTAATTTATTAGAGTGGTAATTGTAAACTAATTGGCAAATCCAGAGAAGCAAAAAGATGACAGATTGGCAAAGCAAATCCATGAACAAATAAAATGCATGAGGCAGGAGAAGATAGATAGCAAGAACCATGTGACAAAAGATGTGTCAAGAAGAACCTTGAATTGAAAAAGTGGTAGACATTGTGGAGAGAAAAATTAAAGAACACCTGAAGAAATGGATAGATATTTTATGTATAAGAATTGAAAGAGGTAATGTTTTTAAGATTTAAAATATTACCAAACTAATATATATTTAACACAATCCCCAAATACCAAAATTCATTTATAAAAAAATTTAAATGGTAATCATAAATTTATATGGAAGTGCAAAAGATCTAGAATAGTTATGATTATTTTGAAAAGAAAGAGGAATTACACTTCAGATACTAAGAACTACAAGAAAAATAGGATGGGTTGAACAAAGCAGGGGACATAATATAGTGAACTCTGAGGTGAATGATGGACTGTGGATAACAGTACAAATTTGAGAATGTTCTCTCATGAATTATAATAAATATACAATATCAATACATGGTGTTAATAATAGGATGCTTCGTGGCAAAAACACACCAAAGATAAGGTATGGCCTACAGACAGCAGTAATATTATGATAATGTTCTTTCATCATTTAACAAGCATAGTGCTAACTATAGATTCAAATTAAAGAGACAGAATATCCATGTATAGAGAAATCATAAACGAGTCTAACTGTTACACTGGGAAGCATATATTCCAAAATAAGGCATACTAACTGGGTGCCAAATTCCTGAGGTTGTCTGCCCTGCCTATGGTTTCTAGATGTCTCTAGAGCCCTCAGGAATATGTCTGTTTGAGGTAGTGATTACTGTGGCAGTCAATGAGTTCTCCTGAGATATGCATAAGTGTAACCTCTGGAATGAACTCCAGACTCACTTTGGCATCCCTTAGCTCTAAACACTCATTTGTGTTTACTATTTCCCCCTTTTGGTCAAGGGCTTTTTCCAGCTTCAATGCTATTTGGTGCTTGCTAGTAATCCCTTGGTGCCAGGGAGGTTTATTCTCTGGAGTCATGTCCCACACTGAGGGGAGGGTAGTACATTTATATGCTGAATTTAACTTAGAGAGAGGCCATATTTGAGCAATAAGGAGGCTTTCAGGAGGTAACTCTTAAGTAACACATAACACTAGGCTAAGTTTCAATTTCACAAGAACAAGGTTTATAAATAAAAGCATTAATATCAAGGGTCTGGTGCACTGGTCTGTCTTCCTTTCCTAGGCACTGCCCATGTACTTGAGGGATTCTTGCCACTCTATTAGAGAATGTAGCAGAACTCCCTGGGATGGGAATTCAATATTTTTTTGTTTGTTTGTTATTGTGCAGGTCTCCACCCACCCCACAACCACTTGAACGCATTCCTATATCCATAGTGCCATACCCCTGGTACACCCCTCCTCACACTTCCCCCCACCATTGACACCCCACACCAGTGATCTTTCCTTGCCACAGTTGTGAACTTTCTGTGATCCAAAACTTGCCCAAAAACAAAGCTAAAATTTAAAAATTAAAATTAAAATAAAGCAATCATAATACTAAAAAATGACAGATAAAATATAAAAATAAAAGATAATTTTTTTCATTGTCTTCCATCACCGTAAGATCTGTTAACTTATATATACAGTGACAATTTCTTCCGTCTGTTCTCCCAGTGGCTTATTTCTTTCTTTCTTATTTTTCAAAGAAGCTTTAGGTTTCATAAAAGTCACATAGAAAATATTGGGAATTCCCATATACCCAACCTTCTCCCACTCTCCCCTATTAATAACATCTTACCTGAGTAAGTACTTTTGTTACAATTGATGTACAAATATTGAAGCTTTGCTAATTTTTATTTTATTTATTAATTTTAATAAGCAAAATTTTTATTTTATGAAGTATATTTCCCTATTTTGTTTTCTTTATTATTAGTGCTTTTTGTGTTGTTCCCATGAAATTCAAGTTTTAGTTTTATAAAATAATATATAGATTCCATGGGTTTTTATGCATGCCCAATCTGCTGATGTGTGAACTAAGTATATGACATTTCCTCTTTACTTACACTGCAAATATATATAGATGTTAAAATTAGTTTAGGTAGTTTTTAATAAAATTTTATCATATGAAAATACTTGAAAAAGTAGTTAACTATATTTAAAATTTAAATCAGAAAAATGAAATATGTCTAATTTTATAATGATATTGTATTTATACTTTAGTTTTAAAAATTATATATTTGTTACCTATATCCTAAACCCCAAACGTCAATATCAATAGGATATTATTTAATTATGTAACAATTATACTTTTCCAATTGACACAAAAGATCGGAGACAAAATATTGATTCATTCTATCAAAATTTGCTATGCTTCATGTGGCTGTCCACAAATGATTAAAGTTGAATTTAGAAAAGAATAGTACCTACTTGATATGCTGATTGTTATCTTCTGTTACTAAAAGAACATGTTTTACCAGTG
This sequence comes from Dasypus novemcinctus, assembly GCF_030445035.2. Classification (NCBI taxonomy): domain Eukaryota; kingdom Metazoa; phylum Chordata; class Mammalia; order Cingulata; family Dasypodidae; genus Dasypus; species Dasypus novemcinctus. The sequence continues at coordinate 38,431,382 of NC_080683.1, read as the reverse complement.
ATATATGTGCTTTCATGCATATGGCTGATTATACAAATTTACAGTAATGACTATAATAAATTTTAAGAATATGTGTTTATACATAGGACATTACATTTATTTCGGCAGGATATAAAATAAATACGGTGAAAGATAAAGATGTGCCTTAATACAATTTAGGTTTTTATAAATTTTTTATGTATTAATGAATGCCGACCTTAAAGAAATTTAATCACCTTTTTCACAGAGGATATTCCAGAAAGGACAATAAAATATAAATTAAAAAGTAAAATACATTAAAGGAGCAGAAAAATTTGTTTAAAATTGAAAAGTATTTTAAAATCCTAGAAAAATGTTAACCAAATGGGAAAAACTCTATTTCCCCTCCTTTATTACCTCAGTATTACCGAATACAGGATAAAAATAAACCTTAGGATAATTACATAAAGAGATACCATTAGAAGGAAGACAATTACTTTCTGTTTAATGAAAAAAGGTCTCCGAGTTACCAGAATAAGGCAGAGACAATAAAGTTTGTATTACTGATTTCAAGAATAACACTATTAATATTTCTAGAAAATTATTCCCATATAACATCATCAGCAATACAATTTTACATACATAAATAGATTGGTGAACAAAATAAAATCTGTTTAACCTGTTGGATTTTCAAAAAAGATTGGATTTATCCCAGGAATGTAAAATTGGGTTAACATATGAAATCAGTTGATATAACTTAATACATTAAAAATTCAGAAAGAAAAGTCACATGCTTTCTTTTCCTTAATTGGAGACAAATACATTAAAATTTAGCATACATTCAAGATTTTCTAAAACAGAAAATACATCTTATAAGTTGGTATAGAAGAGAACTTACTGAACATGAGAAAGCACATCTACAAACAAAAACAAAAATTAAACAAAATTTTAAAACAATTATCAAACAAAATGGTTAAATGTTGAAAACATTCTATTTAATATCAGGAACAAGCCTAGAGTACTTAATAGAACCACGGTTGGTCAAGTGGAATAATTAGTGCCAGGATACAAGAAAAAAAGATGGCTCTGTATATATGAAGAAACAAATTGTTATTATTTATAGATAATATCATCATATGTTTAGAAATGACCAAAAGAGCCACAGATAAATCATTACTACTTAAGAATTTTAGCAATTTTGATTAACACAAAATGTTACATAAAGTCTTCTACATTTTTATTCACTGGAAAAAATATTTAACCAAAGTAATTTTTATAAACAGCATATATAATTGCAAAAAAAGAACAAAACACAAATAAATCCAGCATGTGATGTATTTAGGAAATGATACAATTTTAATAAAATGCATTATCAAATATATATCAATAGATAAGTATGAATATAACTAGTATATATTGAGAGACCAAATATTGTTTAGATAAACCCTCTAAATTGGTTTACATATATTTTCTACAATTCTAATCAATATCATAATAATTTTTGATGTAACTTAAAATGATTCTTACAACATTTATACAGGAAAGCAAATAGCTAAGCATAATAACATAATACTAAAAAAGAAGAAGTTAAGGGAACGTTTCCTACTACATGTGAAATATTACTGTAAACATTAGTTAAGAAAAATGGAAATATCAGACAAAATAGAAAGCCCACTAGAAGATATAAATCAATTTTGATTTATTTTTAAAATATATTATTCTACAAGAAAGGAACCAAATCAAGTATTTAAAAAAAAAATTCACAAAGATCAAGTTGCAGAAAATATATATACTACAGCAACTTTTCTTGAAAGACAAAGTTAAGTTTAATTTTTCTAGCAACAGAGTAAAATAAAGGACATCAAAAATAAAATGTTTTCCTTGGGGTTGAGAAAGATAAATAAAATGAGGGAATGGATTGGGGTAGCCAAAGTCTAATCACTGGCAGTTTTCTTTTTCTAAGATTGTATTGTGTTGCATAGGTTTTCATTTTATCATTTCAACTTAATAGGATTAAGTTGAAGCAATAATGACATTCTAATAATGATATATTTGGTAGCCATTTAAGATGATGTCAAAGAACAATACTTAATGGTTCCCAGTAGAGGACACCAATGGCAAAGGTGACCAAAAAAGAGAATTAATGGCCAGGAAAAAGATTCACATATATCCAGGTATATGAAGGTATATCACATTTTTCTTCTTTATATAACTTCTGTACAAAGACCTTTCATTTTAAAAAATTCATGCATGTTTCATGTTATATTCCATCTTATACCCAACTTTTTACTAATATAGTTGTACAAGTTTCTCAGTTTAATTCCATGTTTGCAACTAAACCTTGTCACAAAAACATTTGTGCAGATTTTATTCAATATCTTATTTGCAGAGAATGATTGCAGGAAAGTATTTATGGAATATCACTATATTAAGGGTAAAAAGTTGCAAACAATCAGGTTATCATGTTTACATGACCTAAAAATTTAAGTTTACATATATAAAGATATTGAAAACCACAAATGTATACTCCAAATTAATAATGGTACATAGTATTAGATCAGTAATATTCCGGGTAATTTGAATTCTCTCTTGCATTTACTATGCTTTAAAATTTTAATAGTGAATAGGAATTGCTTTGCAAATAGAAAAGGAAATGAACAATATAAAAACTGTGAAAGCTCTGTTAAGGATGTCAGAAGTGCTGCCATAGAGACAAATGGAAGAAAAGACAACAACTAGTTTTTCCTAACAATTTATGACACCCATACTGTTGATGCTGTCCACGTGATCATGCTCCCAGCTTGATATTAAAGGAAAATTCATTTTTATGAAATAATTACATTTTTAAAAATATGAAATACAATAATTAACATTAGGAAAAATACATATATATATATATATATATACACACTATGTACAGACTTAGAACTAAGGATTAAAAAGCACAAGAACATTTACAATAGAATTTTAACTTTATTTTAAACCGATTAGAATAAAATATTATAGAAGTATTAATAGTTTTTATAAATATAAATGTTTAAAGTACATTTAATTTTAAAACAGATTTGAGTGCTAAAGAACAAAAGAAAAATATAAAGTAAATAAAACAACCAATTATAAAAGGCTTCATATTTACCAATTTAAAAAAATAAGATGCTCAAAGTACATGTATGAATGCAATAAATAAATATGTAAAAACAAAGGTATTTTAAAAAGCTAGTAATTTTGAGAGAAATTCACTATACTAAAAAAAAATAAAGTGAATAATGCTGCTATGAACATTGTTATACAGATTACCTTTCCTAGTCCTGCTTTCAATTCATCAGCATATATACCAAGGAGTGGGATTGCTGGGTCATACAGAAATTCTAGGTTCAACTTTCTGATGAACTGCCAATGGTGAATGTAATTAATACCACTGAATCATACATTTGAAAATTTTTAAATTGGAAAATATTGAGTTGTACATATAGTACTACAAAAAAATAAGGAGGTGATAAAAAGTAAGGATCAACAAAATGAAAGAAAATAAAAGAACTGAAAGAACAAAGTTTAAAAAGATAAAGACATTAACTGGGAGGTAAATATCAAGAAAAAGAGTTTTTATTAGAACTAAATTACTTCACAATGAATTAAAATATTTTAATATATCCTTCAAATGCCCAGGGGTCCCTGAGGTTTAAGTTTCTGAAGTGTGGTCTCCTAAATGCTCCCATTCCTGGAATTTAGGCCCTCATTCTTTCCCTATTGATTGTTCCCTGCCTATTTAGAGCTGTGGAAATGACCCTGGTTAAATGAGAGTAGACTTCTGCTGCCTAGGAACTTTAAGTGAAGAAGAAGCCCATCTAAGTGATGATTTTTCCTCTCCACTAATAGTTGGCAAACTTCCTATAAAGAGCCAGATACTTAGTATTTTATAGCTTTGCTAGTCATATCATTTCTGTTACAATTTTTCAACTCTGACATTATGTCATAATAACAGACATAGGCAATATGTACATGATTGGGCAGGCCAGATTGTTCTAAGGTCTGTAGTTTGCCAACCCTATTCTAAACCAAAAACTAAGGTCAGGCCTCGAAATGGTTTGAGAGGAAATATGTAGTCTCTGCTAGGGAAGCAAGGAATCTTTGACCAAAAGAACTGCCTACCTGGAATATATATAATCTATATGTATATATATATGTACTATGATAGAAACTAGGAGAACATATAGGAAACTTGATATTAAGTCCCATAGTTCAACACTATGGGAAAGGGAGTGACATATAAACCTGGAAGGAGATATTTTATTGATATCACTTGCCAATACTCAAGATTTGTCATCTTGGCAAGGTAGCTTAGGGCCTGCCCCAAAATATTACTGAAATGCTTCTTTGAAGCTTGGATATAATGAATGTATACAGTAATTGATGTGAAGATACCTTCAAAAAAACTAAGGAAAGGGTTAATTGTCCATGAAGTTGGAATGGCAAAATGAATACAGTATATCAGTGCATAAAACCCATAAATTGATTAATTTTCCTGGAAGGTGCAGAGGAAAGTTCACTTAATAAAGCACTGATGAATGCACACATGAGAAGGGCATCAACATATCTGAGAATCTCAGAGATGACCATCTTCTGTAGGCCAGGGTTGATAGTGAGACATGCTTCTATCAATATCACTAGACTTAATAGGATCCCAGAACATCAAAAGCCAGGTGGTGACAACCATTAGAGGTAAGGTGGATGCAATTATTGTAGTGGAAATCAAGGGTAAAACAGCCATCAAGAGCCCTGGCCAATGCATAAGTGGTAGTAGGCAATAGAGAAAAGTGTTTCTAAGGGTAAGCTAAAAGGTCTTCCAACAAGAAAATTTTGAGATTTATAAAGCAACAACAACAAAAATAAAAGACTAGTGAAAAGAACACTGATGTGAGTAATATAAAATCTTCATAGAATTCACTTACAGATTAAGAACAAAAATATTCAGGTAAAACACATGGAATCTTCTGACCATGACACCATTTCCACAGTGCATATACTATATTAGAAGCAATACCATATACCAAATTCAAGAAGATTTAATAAAGAATGCTCCAATCACAGTCTCATTTAATTAACAGAAATAATCCATCCAAAAACCACAAAGAATTTGGAGGATAATGGTGGACCACTGTAAAGTTAATCAAGTTGTTAGCTTCAATTACAGCTGATATTTCAGATGTGATCAGCAGAGCTTCTGGGACTCTGCATGTGGTTATTGCCAGGAAGAATGCAATCCCTTCATTTTCCATCAGAAAGGAAGAAGAAAAGCTGTTGCAATTCATCTGGGATTTGCAGCAGTAAAGATTTAATGTCTTGCCCCAGGACTATGTTAACCTCAGCATTTGTCATAGAATAGTTCTAAAGGGCATCCATCATCTTACCTTTTCAGGGAAAATCACAGTGGGGTCCTTGGTATTGATGACATTATGTGAATCAGAACAGAGAAGTAGGAAGTTGCATGTATTATTTACCCTGGTAACTCACACATTCACCAGAAGGTTAAAGATAAAACATACGATGATTCAGAATGATGCCAAAGGTCTGGGACATTCATAAATATGCTCTCCAAAATAAAGAACAATTTATTATGAAGAAATTGGCACTGTCTATGTTAGGACTTTTGCATGGAGTGAATTAGGTGACTTAGAAAATGGCACAGTTTTAAGAAGAATCCAAGGCAAGAGAGGAGGTTGCAGTACCTCTTGTCCTGCAGCTCAGGCCGCATGGTATGGTATGCTGGACCTAGTGGCCCTTGAGGTAACTGACAAATAAGGACCTTAGATAAAGTCTCTGGCAAGCTTCAAATAGGAGGGTTATGGCACAGACCCGTCCATAACAGTGTTGTCAGTGGTGGGTTTCCAGGTTCTTGGCTACATCCCAGAAAATAATTTAAGGATGCACCATATTTTAATCAAGCAAGTAGAGTTTATTGTAAAGTGAAAGAAAGAAGGTACGCACCGGAGACAGGATTTCAGGCATGCTCAAGGGAAAGAATTGTTCCAAGACTGGGGTTGTGGCCTCATTTAAGGTGAGCCTTCACCCCCACCTTCCTTCCTCCATGTAAATTACAACTGGAGTGACAACATTCTCATTGGTTTTGAGTATGCAAAAGAAGGATTGGAAACACAACTTTTTCATTAATTCTGTGTGTCTGCGGCCTGAGTGGAGGTCAGGAGAGGGGCTATGAAAGGACTTCTTGTTATCTATTATCTTCAGGTATTTGGCCTAGTGTGGTTGACTCTTCCTTGTTGGCAGGCTGTTCCACAGGCGCAAGCAAAGGTGGGCAACTGCAAGTAGGAGATTTACACAGAACTGACTGTTCTGTCCTTATCGCCTGTATTAGCCAGGGTTGCCTAGGGAAAACAGAATCAACAAGAGATATCTGTCAATAGTATGAGATTTTATGAGTCTCTCACATGACTGTGGGGATGCAATTCTCAGGCAGGCTGCAACCAGGGGCTCCTATGAAAGTCCAATGAGGGTTCTTAACGAGTTTCGGGAAGATGTTGGGTGTCCAAAGATGAGCTGGAAAATTCTCGCTCAATACTGGAATCACTTCTCCTTTTAAGGCATTCGACTGATTAGGTTAAGTGTCTCTCATTGTGATGGCAATCTCCCTGATTGATGTAATTGTAATCAGCTATCTATGATTTATCACTGCAGTAAAATCAATGGTGACTAAAGTCCATAAACACCCTCATATTACAGTTAGCCAAGTCCTTGCTTGACCGAACAATTGGGCACAATTACCTGGCAGAGCTCACACAAAAGTCTAACCATCACATCACCCTAGTGCTTTCCTACAACATCCTTCTTTCCCTCAGGAGCCTGTTTTAGCCTGCCTCAATAGATCATCTTTTTTGTTTGTTTGTTTGTTTTAAAAACTGATCTTGATATACTAGTAACAGAAACTGACAATTTCATAAGATATCAAATGACTACAGGACTGGAACTACCCATCAAGGGCTACTTATAGTCAGAAGCCCCAGTCCAACAGGTACAAAAACAATCTTTTGTAGGGTGAGAAAAGTACAATCACAATCCAAAGTAAGCAGATCCAGAGATCATAAGTATGTTAAATGAGCATATGACCTAGACCACATAGGTGACCTAGACTGACCTTTATTTCACTGATGTGTCTCCTTCAACATATATTTATATCCTCATGGATTTTTCTTTTCTCAGCAGTAAAGACTGGGATGTCAATGTCATACCATTACTTGATGGAAAGTAATTATATAAGATTGCTTCCAACTTCTGGTTAATGATTTGTACTGCCAGAGATTAGTTTATTTTTGTCTATGGGTTTCCCTCTTCCTAACAACAATGCCTCTACCAGCTCTTTAAAGGGCTTACAGATTGTCTTATTTGCTGAAATGGCATTGTGTAGAACATGGCCTCAGAACAAGAGACTGCCACTGTGATGAAGATCCAAGAAAGCACATAGGACAAAAGGATCCACTGTCCCTGTTATTTATCACTCAAAAGCAACTATCTTGATTAACAATTGCAATTGCCTTTGAAAGACTTAAAAAATTGATGATAATGTCATAGACGGTTGAGGCAAAAACCTCAAAATGTAAAAGTCTTATCTGGTGCTGTGTCTCTCAGAAATAGAGTTACTGGTTTCAGGAACCAAGAGGTAAAAATAAACTTGGTCACTCTTACTCAAACCCCAGTAACTACTTGAGAATATGTGCTTCCCTTGCAATTCAGTCTCCATAGTGTTAGCCATCCAGGTAACCAGGCATGTAATGCTTCCTTCAAGGGATATAGGGTGAGTCCCAAAGAACCTAGATTTATGACTGAAAACTGATTATCTTTGGGTCCTCCTGCTGTAATTATCAGGAAAACAAAATAATTATAAGGCAGGTAGGCAAAAACAACCCTAGTTATCATGAAAGGTTTGGATTGCTGTGATGTGGTGGATACAGTGACAAGTATGTTTGGGATGCAAAGAATCCAATGGACACTTGGTGTTGCTTATATGTCTGGTGAATTGAACACAGTGCTACCAGGGTATGGTATCCAGGGTTTCAGACACTCCATTGACAATGATCTGGGTGTTCCCACCAGATAAACAACTGTGAGCAGCAGAAATGCAGGCTAATAGAAATGCTGATCTAAAACGATTAGTATCAGGGAGAAGTGATGAATATCGAATTGGATTCAGTAGCTATTCTGTGCATGGAATGTAGTTTTAACCCAATAATTATCTTTTTATAATTTGTTTTATTAGAATTCATGATCAGGAACCAACTTGAAGAAACAGGACATTGTTGACTGAGTGTGGGGTACAAATAGATCTGAGTCATGCAAAGTGTAGTGTTTCAGGCAGATACCATCAGTGTCTCACTCCAATGTCTTTCTGACTGGTAACATTCTCAAGCATCAAGAGAAATTCTAGTCCAAACAATGAAGACAAGGATAAAAGGATGGAAGGGCTAAGGATTTAATGTCCATGAGCAACCTTCATCCAGTTAGGGTCTAGAGTTGGTGGATCAATGTCCCAGCTTCCTAATTACATGGTGAAATAATTCTGAGTACATTCTACATAGGCCTCATGGGGGGTTGCCAAGGGGAAGGAGTCCCAGTTGCCCACAGCAGTATTCCATTTCTTAACACAGTTTTTATTGGATAGCCTCTTGTTCTTCTCTGACTTCCCCATATCCTCAATTTACTTTCTGTAATCACCTCTCAGATATAAAACATATATCTTGATTCTTTTCTCAGGTACTGCTCATGCTCATGTAAAGACCTAAATTATGACACCTGTCTTTAGTTAAAAAATAAAATCTTTGTTCAATTTCATAAAATTTTAGCAGAAATTATAATCAATTATCCCATGTATCTATGGGTATTCATAAAAAATATATTGGATAATTTTCTGTAGTTATGAAAGGATCAATATATTATTTTATAACTAAATATATAAGCATTCTAAAATAATTTTTAATAAAATAATGCACTGTAAAGAAAAAAATTCCTGCTTTGTCTTTTCTATATGTATATGTATCACACACATACACACACTAACACACATACAACTTAAGTCATGTGTGTTAGTGTGTGTATGTGTGTCCTGTTTCATGCCATCCTTACTGTATAACTGTCTACATTTGTTCCCAGCCAGGATTTACCAACAATTATAAACTATGCAACCCTAATCACGCGCCATGCCCTAATCACTTGCCATGCCCTAAGGTATGCATTGGCTTTTATTGACTGAAATTTTAAATTGTATCAATCCCTTATTTAAGGTTTTTAGCAATGTCTATTACAAATCTATTGTAAGATTACTTAACATCTGGCATGAATTAGATATACCTTTGCACACAATATAAAGGTTGTTGTAGAGTGTATTTGTCAGGTTTCTCTAGCGAAACAGAACCTACAGGAGATATCTGTAAATAGTATGAGATTTTATAAAATTGTTTCACATGACCATGGGGATGCATAAGTTCAAAGTTTGTTGGGCAAGCTGTAAGTCAGTATCAACAATGAAGGTCTTCCATGATTTCCACAGGAAATCTGGCTGTCTGAGTAGAAATGGGAATTCTCTCTCCTGGTTGCAGAAATCCTTCTTTTAAAGCCTTCAACTGATTGGATGAAGAGTATCTCATTGCTGAAGGCAGTCTTCTCAGTTGACTGTAGATGTAATCAACTATAGATGCAATCATCTTACCAATGATTTATGTCCATGAAATGTTCTCACACACACAATTAGGTCAGTGCTTGCTTAACCAAACTGGGCACTGTTACCTGGCCAAGTTAACACATGAGCCTAACCATCACATAGAGTGCTAAAAACTAAATTATTTTGTTGCTAAAATTGCTCTTTGAAATAGAAAAGAGCATATACCAAACACTGTAACGTTTCAGCATCTCACACACAGTGAATTTTCAAACATTTAGATGTAAATTTAAAGAACCAAAAAAAGTAACACTATTTATCATTATAAAATTATCTAGAAAGTGAAACTGCATACCTTTGTTATACAGTAGTGGTTTCCAAATATGGATATATATTAGAAAACCTGGAGAATTTTAAAGCATGGGAACTTGACAGGCCCCAGTAAATAATTCAAAATTTCCAGAGAAAGAGAAAATTGTAAAAACATCACTTTTCCATAATATTGATTTCTCACACAAAACTCCTGAAAGAAGATCTGAGGGTCTCCATTTTTAAAGATGAGGAAATTTAGATTCAGGAATGGTGAGGTAGAATGCTTAATTTATGTTTATGATTATCTTAGGAATTTGGAAAAGGGGAAAGGCTCTTTCATTTGAAATCTATAATTTTACGTATAACTATTTTTAGAATTTTGATAGTAATTAGTATCATTAAACAAATGATGCCAGGTAGCTAAACCCAACCTAGGAGGGGTCGTTAAGAAGCAACTATTTAAGATTTATTCTTCCCAAGGGATATAGATGTGTTCACTTGCAATGGCATCTTCTAACCTGGGGTCAGGGTATTAAAATAAAAAGAAGGGTCTGGTGAGCTAGTAAATTCAATTTTTTTTTTCATTCTAGCATATTCTTCTGATAAATAGGAATCTTTCCCCTTTTGATTGCCCAATGTTTAAAAATGCTTACTTTGGTTAACCTACTTTGGAGAAGTAAGAAGAATTGTAATGGATTGTAAACTATTAAAATTATATGACTGCTGACATTCTTCGACAGATGATATTTAATAAGCTAAGGTAAAAAAAGTAGTGTCATAAATGAAATTCAAAGTCCTGTCTGAATGCAAATTCTTTGTTTTTTTTTCCCTACTACCTGAAATATGTCTGGATTTTCTTTACCTTTCTGTATTTGGATATCTTCATTAAAATAATATATAAGAAAATATAATCATTGCAGAATGTTATTTATATCTCTGGGGTAATGAGTTAAATAATATTAAATTATAAAATTCTCTATCAGCATTTATTCCAAAGAAATAACTATAAGGGGTGCGGTCACCCCTCGGGCTGAAGTGTGGTTTGCTGGCCTGGCAGGGGAGCGGCCGCGGTAGGCCTAATTCCGCTGCCCCCATAATAGGGTGGCTGGTCGGACTCACCGCCACCCCTGAAGGAAGCTCGGCACATAATAGGGTGGCTGGTCGGACTCACCGCCACCCCTGAAGGAAGCTCGGCATGGGCGCAGAGTGCCCTCGGGTCTCCCCTTCTCGGCAGCCATGCTTCCGCGGCCGCCCCTCCTCCCAGATGGCGCCACCCGATGCCTTGTGGGGCGGCACCCTTCTTCTTCCTACTCCCTGCGCAGGCGCAGGGCGGAAAATTCCAGTCTGCCCTTTTCCCCTCCCCCGACAGCAGCAACAGCCAGGTGTGGGTTGAAAAATCCAGCCCGCCCTTTTCCCCTCCCCCAACAGCAGCAACAGCCAGGTGTGGGCGGAAAAATCCAGCCCGCCCTTTTCCCTTCCCCCGACAGCAGCAACAGCCAGGCGTGGGCGGGAAACTCAAGTCTGCCCTCCACCCCAGCAACAGCAGCCACCAATCCCTAAACCCTGCCCCTTCCCCCAGCAACAGCGACAGCCAATCCCTAACCACCACCCCTCCCCCGTCCAGTACCGCCCACTGACCTTTCGCCAGCAACCAATCAGAACAGGGCGTGGCTTCGACCAATCAGCCTTCCCCAGCCCCTATAAAACTGTTGCCTCTCCCTCAGTAAAGTGGACTTGCGTGTTTACCTTGTCTCCGCGGTAGTTCTTCTGCCGTGCGCCCTCCAGTCCTGAGAGCCCCCGACAAGGGCCTGGCCTCCCTTGTCCCCAGTTCGTCGCCTGCTTCTCCGGGCGACCCCTTCGTCGCCGGCTTCGCCGGGCGACCCCGTCAGCCGAACCGCGCAACCCCTTGTGAGACTGATCCCTCGTCTGCTGCCGGACCGATCCCTCGTCCCAGGTGGGACCGACCCCTCGTCCCAAGCGGGACCGACCCCTCGTCCGCAGCCAGACCCCACCTCTACCGACCGAGCAAGCCGTCGCAAAGGGGCAGTGCATACAGCTTAACTTACCTGTTCTAAGATTTTTCCTCCAAACCAAGCACATTAGAGTGGACCAGGGGATGAAGACAAATTTCTTTAGGCTCTGTGCATACATTCAAAGCCTGAAAATAAAGACAGACTTCTAGACTTCTTTTTTTCCAGGCCTAGCTTAAATATTTTTAATATATCATTACTAAATTATCCAGGAATTTAAGTCCAAGAAAAAAATATCAAGGGGAAAGGGAGAAAAACACTTTTAATACACTATTTGTGTTTCTTCAGGTAAGTTGCATTACTTCTCTGAGCAATGGTTTTACCATTTGTATATTGAGACTGTTGTAGAGATTAAAATAGATTGTGCATGAAAAACACTTAATAGTGTATTTTAAAAAGTAAGCATTTTCTCTTTTTAAGCTATTATTGTTATTATCATTTTATTAGTAAACTAGCCATTTCCCCCTAAGTCTTATATTAAAGTTGGTCTAAGAAACTGTCTTATAGAAAGGGACAATTCTTTTTTTTTTTTTTTTAACTCTCTTGTGGGACAATTCTTAATAAGCAGTTCACCTGGTTATTAATAATAGCATTTTTCCAGACAAATAACACAGAACACATAATGTGGCTTTTCTAATCCTGTTATCTAAGCACACATTCATATTCTAGTCAAAAAGATAAAGAAAACTTAAAAAGACTGACTTTTTTCCCTTACTATAGGTAACTTCCCAGCATGTATCATCTAATACCTCATTAGTCAGAACTGAGTCTGGAGTAATCCTGAATAATTTTTCCCAATCTCAAATCATTCTAGAATTAGAGTAGAGGCCTACCTTCTCTTAGGTCAAGGAATCATTTATTGCTACATGAACAAATCAGGTTTAGTTATCTGGGATGAATGGTAGATAGCATAATGGAGATTTTCTGATATTTAGGATTAAAACGGTTAATTCCATTAATCTTTTGGACCATTGCTATTTAAAAGGATTATTGATATATTTTGTTAAAAGTTATCATTTTCCTAGCTGCTTCTGTTTCATGTTTGCATTCTTCCTTTTATTCTTCTGCTTTCCCTGAATTTTATTGACACTATGTTATAATTCCATTTTTATATATTCTATTGACCAATTTATACCTCTTCTTTTAACATTTTTCAGTGCTTGACCTAAAGTTTTCAATAAACTTTTAAAAATAATTTTAATCTACCTCAAAATAATATTAAGTGACTTTATATAAATTGTAATGAGCTTAAAACAATATATTATCAGTACTTATCTCCTATCCCTTGTGATATTATCAAACATTTTATTGGAATATATGTTATAAATAATACATTATTACTACTATTGCTTTAAACAGTCATGTATGTTTAGAACAATTAAAAATAAGGAAATATTTTATTTTGCCTTCATTTATTCCATTTCCAAAGCTCTTCTTTCTTTGTGTAGAACCAATATTTTGACTTACATCATATTTCTTTCATGTAGGTCATGAAGAACTTTCTGTATCATTTCTTATAGAGTAATCTGCTGAAAAAAAATTCCCTAAATTTTTGCTTTACTGAAAAAACTTAATTTCTCATTAATTAATATTTTATTATTTTTTTATTTTTAAAGAAGCTACAGATTATATAAATATTACATAAAAATTATAGGGAATTCCCATATGCCCTAATCCCTACCCCTCCCACACTTTCCCACATTAACAACATCCTTCGTTAGTATGGTAATTTGTTACAATTGATGAACCATATTGAAGCATTGCTACTAACCATAGACTATAGCTTACATTGTAGTTTACACTCTGCACAATTTTGTAGGTTATGACGAAGTATACAATGACTTGTATCCATCACTTTATTTATTTTATTGTTTTTGTCTTTATTTTTTTAATGTTACTTTCAAAAAATATGAGGTCCCCATATACCCCCCACCCCCCTCACCCCACTCCTCCCTGCATAACAATCTCCTCAATAATCATGAGACAATCATTACATTTGGTGAATACATCTCTGAGCACCCCTGCACCTCATGGTTAATGGTCCACATCATAGCCCACATTCTCCCACAGTCCACCCAGTGGGCCATGGGAGGACATACAATGTCCAGTATCTGTCCCTGTAGCACCACCCAGGACAACTCCAAGTCCCGAAAATGCCCCCATATCACATCTCTTCCTCCCACTCCCTACCCCCAGCAGCCACCATGGCCACTTTCTCCACACCAATGCCACATTTTCTTCGATTACTCATCACAATAGTTCATGAATAGAATATCAGCAAGTCCACTCTAATCCATACTGTATTCCTCCATCCTGTGGACCTTAGAATGGTTGTGTCCACTCCACATCTATATCAAGAGGGGGCTTAGATTCCACATGGATGCTGGATGCAATTCTCCTGCTTTCAGTTGCAGGCACTCTTGGCTCCCTGGTGTGGTTGTTGACCTTCTTCTTCTCCATGTTAGCTGAGTGGGGTAAGTCCAATAAACCAGAGTGTAGGAGTTGCAAGTCTGTTGAGGCTCAGGCCTGGCTATCACATGATCAGTCCAGAGATTCAGGTCCCCTGGGTATACATTAAACCTCAGCAACAACTACAGTTCTGGTAAAAGTAACAGGAGAGACTTGTGGACAAAGATCACATCTATGTCCAGCTCCATCACACAGAAACACAAACTCCAAAGTATGGCCAACTGAGATGGCACTGAACTCCATTTGCCATGACCATAGAATCTGTGGGTCTCTGTAGCCCTCAAAAGAACCAATACCTGGGGTTGTATCTACTTTATCTGTCTCTGGGACTCTGCTGAGGTGTGCATAAGGGCAACCCCTCTGATAACCTCCTGGCTCTTTTTGGAGACTCATAGCCATATAAACTCATTTGTCCTTTCCATATACTTTTTATTAGAAAAGTTGTGAGCTTACAAAGCAATGATGCACAATGTGCACAATTCCTCTATATCACCACTCCACTAATCATCTTGCATTGCTGTGGAAATCTGCCAAAGCTTATGAAAGAAAATCATCATTATGACAATTAGCTATGGGCCATGGCTTACAATTGGTATATTTTTCCATATACCTCCCTATCATTAACACCATGTATTAATATTTTCATTTGTTATAGTTCTTGAGAGAACACTCTCATATTTGTACTTTTAACCACAGTTCATGCTCCACATGTTTCACTGTGTTACATATCCCATACCTTTTACAATCCATCCAGATTGCATACTCAGTGGTTCTCACTTTCATCACATAGCTCTGCAGTCATTGTGTGAGGAAAGTTTCGACATTTTCCTTAGTCCAAAAACAAACAAACAAAAAAACCCAAAAACCCATTCACCACTATTATTGACCCTTAGAATTGATATATTACCTTTATGGACACTGATGCAAGAATATTACAATATTGATGTTAACTCTAGTCATAAGTTACATTAATTGTATTTTCCTGTGCATCCCTATATTCTTATCACCTTAGAATAGTGACATACATTTGTTCTATTCATAGAAGAAAATTTTTGTAATTGTGCTATTAAACACAATTATCATCCACCACTGGCTTAACTATATTACTCATTTCCTAGATTATTCCCTAGCTTTCTTTCAATTGATTTTAATATGCATAGATTTCACCTTTAATCCACAATCACATTTATAAATCAGCTGTGTGTGATACTCACTAAAATGTGTTACCATCAACTCTATTGAGTTCCCCACTTTTATAGTCAAGTTAATTAAAAATTGTGTATACATTAAGCATCAGTACCCTTTCTCAGCTCTCATCCTATCCCTGGTAAACTATTCTCTAGATTTTAACTTCATGTGTTTTTTCTTCATATTTTATTTCATATTAGTGAGACCATACAATATTTTTCCTTTTGTGTCTGGGTGCAGTTTCTCCCTTTAGTTTAGGGACTTCTTATCTTTTCTCACTTCCTGGTTGTGCAGTAGGAGCCAAGGATGTAGTTGGTGCTGTAAGCGATGGAGGCTGAAGCTACCCACATTACCCCAGGAAGTGATGAAGCTTCTCCCACCTTTCTCCTCTGTCAGGGGTAGGGGCAGAGCTGTAGCCATGTATAATAATCCTAGTTGGTCACAAGATTGTCTGTAGTCACCCGGAGACACTGATGAAGCTTCACACTGCTTCCTCCCCTACCTTAGGCAGGAATGGAGCTATAGTTTTGGTCAGCAATCTATTCTGTGTGGGTCCAAAATGACCACAGTTGTTCAGGTAAACTGATGTGTCACCAGACCCTCTTCCTGCTGGGAGCAGGAATGGGCCCTCGGGAGTGCCCAACAATCTAATTTCTGTGGGCCAAATATGCCTGCATTTGCCCTGAGAGGCTTAGGGAGTACTGTCTCTTCTTCCCTTTACGGGGTGGGAGCACAACCACAAGTGCTCGACAGTTCAGTCCTGTAGGCTGAAAGTACCCACCATTGACTGGAGAAGCTGAATAAGCACCAGCTCCCTCCTATCCTATTGGGTGGTAGGGGTGGTTCTATGGGTGTTCAACAGTTCAGTCCCTCTAGGCCAAGAGTACCTGCTGTTGCCTGGAGAGGTTGAGGAAACACCAGACCCCTTTATCCTCTTAAAGCATGGGGTTGGATCCACAGGCACCTGACAGTTCAATCCCTGTTGGCTGAAAGTGCCCACCATTGTCCAGAGAGGCTGTAGAGACACCAAAACCCTCCTATCCTATTTGGGGATGGAGGTGGATTCATAGGCATCCAATAATCCAGTCCATGCAGGCTGCAGGTCTGCTGTTGCCAAAAAAGGCTGTGGAATGACCAGCCCCCTTCTTTCTTATTGCGGGTGAGAGTGCATCCACAAGTACCCACCAGACCAGGCTGTGTAGGTCAAAAGCACCTGCAGTTACCCAAAGAGGCTGGACAAACACAGTCCATCTCTTGTCCTATTGGGGGTGGAGGCCACAGATGCCCAACAGTCAGTCTTGTGCAGCCCAGTACTGTTGCCCTGAGAGTCTGAGGCAACCCCAGCCTCCTTCTATCCTGTGGGAGGACAGAGGTGGAGATGGGCTCAAAGGCACTCAACAAGTCTGTGTGGGCTAAACACTTCTGCCATTGTCCAGAGGCTGAGGATACTCAGATCCTCTCCTATTCTCTTGGGGTGTGGGGATGCAGCCCCAGGTGTCCAACTATTCAGCCTCTGCCAGCAGAGAGCACTTACAGTTGCCTGGAGAGCCTGGTGCAGGTCCCGCCAGCTACCTCTCTGCTGGAGGTGGGGCTGGAGCCTAGGCTAGGGCTACAGTCTGATCTTCGTGGAAAGGAGCCTGTCCCTAACTTCACTGAATTTCAGTCAGCCAGCTTCCTGTCAAGTTGGTGGGCAGAGTCAAAATGGCGGCTACTGGACTTTCCCGCTTGAACATGCTCAGACCCCAACTGTCTCTAAGAGTATACTTTAGCCTGCTGAGTCCACTAATCAGTAGCTGAGGTCAGTGGACATCTGTCTCTTCCTTCACTGTTTATGGGAAATGAAGTTTGCAATTCCAGCCACTGAATAGCTCCTGAGGTGGCTTGTGCCCCTAGAGCAGGCTGGTCATCAGCTTCTGTGGCGTGGCTTGCAGATTCCCAGAGAGGTGGTGCAGGTCCCCCCCCCCCACTTCCTCCCTGTTGGAGGTGGGACTGGGGTTTAGGCTAGACTGCAATCCAACCTCGGTGGAAAGAAGCTGATCCTTACAAGCACTGATTTTCAGTCAGCACCTCTTCCCCTCATACCTGGGGCAGAGTCAGAATGGTGGCCACTGGCTTCCCTTTGACCTGGATAGGCTCAAAGATTAGTTGTTTCTAGGATTCTACTCTAGCCTGCTGAATCCACTAATCAGTACCAGAAGTTGGTGCCACACTGTGTTTTCCTCCAGTTTTTATTGGGGGAAATGGAACTTCCAACTCCAACCAAGGCATAGCTCCCAAGGCAGCTTGCAAGCCATGCCACCGACCTCCTTGGCATGGAGTGCTCTACTCATGATTCCCTGTGCAGATGGGTAGTCTCCTCCTTCCACACTGTCAAGGATGTTGCAGGATACTCCTCTTGTCTCCTGGGTCCTCCAAATTTGCTTTAGGTAGCTGTGGGTGACCACCAACTGCCCTGTTTCAAGAAATGACTCCAGGAGCTCCTTACTCTAATGCCATCTTGGCTCCAGCCTCTAACCATAGTTTTTAAAAATATTTTTTAAAATTTATTTTTAAAAGATAGATTACAGAAAATGTTACATAAAAAAAATTTTAAGGGGTTCCTATATGCATCATTCCCCACACCTCCCACTCTTCCCCACACCAACAACTTCTTTCCTTAGCATGGTACATTCATTGAAATTGATGAACACATTTTAGAACATTGCTACCAATCATGGATTATAGTTTACATTGTAGTTTACATCTCTTCCACTCAATTCTGTATTAAGCATAGTTTTTGGTCCAGTGATCAGGAGGAAATGTGGACACATATTGTGAGGGGGCACATGTTGTTTTGCATGGGTGAGCACTCTGCATCATCTTCAAGAAAAGAATAATGCTAGCTCTTAACTGGAAGGATTGGAATATTTCCCCAGTTTTATAGAATTTAGGGAAGTCTGGTGATCCAAGATTTTGGGGTCTATAACCCAAATGTCCCCATCCATGTATCAGCATCCTTTTATTCCAAGTCAGGGTCCTGATTGTGGCATAACTACTTTCCCTTGGTTAGAACTTCAACCGTCTATAAAACTTGGTTGTTCCTAGGTGGAGTCCACAGTTTTCTCTATTCTGAAGAAATAAGAACCTCTTCATGTGCTATGAGGGAAGATCTTTGGCATTCATCTTTAACTTTTAATTGCCATTTAATTCTTCTCAGCTTTTTGCTATTTTTTCCCAAAGCATCAACAGATAGCCATAAACATTCTATTCCACCATCCTTATAGTTGTTATTTCCTCCACTATTCCTCAATCCTTGCACCATATATATCTGTGTTCACCACCTGTAAAGGTTTCAACAATTGCACTGCTATCTTGTGCCAAGGACTAGCTATGTTGCACCTACCTACCAAGAGTGTTGAGGTCCTCATTGCTAGCAGGATGGTAGGTAATCCAACTTGAAAATCCTATCAGGATCTCTTTGTTTTTGAGGTGCCAGGGCCGGGGAATGAACCTGGGACCTTGTATGTGGGAAGCCGGTGCTCAACCACTGAGCTACACTGGCTCCCCAGATTTGTTTTTTGTTTTTTTTTTCATTTGTTTGTTTGTTTTTGTTTTTAGTAGGTGCTGGGGATCAAACCCAGGACCTTATACATGGGAAGCAGGCAGTCAACACCTGAGCTACATATGCTCCCCTCAGATCACTTTGACACCAAATGTTGCAGGTTGGATTCCCCATGAAACAGTTTATAAGAGAAAGGCATGGAGAAGGTTTACTGGAGTGTTCATGATAATGGGTAATTCTTTTAGGATCAATACTTGTGGAAGGAAAGAAAGTAGAAGGGGAAGTTGAGCTCTAATCGAGAGCCAGCAAAGGGCACAGCTAAGGCCATAGAGAACCCTGAAGCTGTATCTCTTACCCTAAGTTTGTGTGAAGAGACCTGGCCTTTATGGTCGCATGTTGATTTGTCTTTAGGTATGGGCTATCCTGAAAGGTAGCCTGACTTTAGATGAGGCAGTCTTCTTCAGCTAGATCTCCAAGGAATATTGACAGCTATGCTCTCAGGAGCCGAGGATATGTCTTTCATTCTTGGAGGAGGATATGAATGGCCTGTCAGCATCCTCTGCACTAAAATATGTCTAGCTATAAAGTGAACAAAGATTAAGCTAGGATGACTGCTACATTTCAAAAGAAATACCATGGAATGTGAACAACATGGGGGCAGGGATTTTTGTCTGTTCTGTGCATTGCTCTATTCCTCACATGTAGATCAGTGACTGGTATGTAGTGTGTATTCTGCAAATATTTGTTGAACAAATGCTTGTCCCCTAGATCTGTAGATTTTTACATAACAGAGTCCATATGCTTTCCCATCTCTCTAGTCAGATCTATTTCTTCTAAATAAGGTATAGTTTTCCATAGTCATAGACTGGCTGTGAGTTTCAATCCATCATATATGGATGATAGTGCATTGGTTTTATCAACTGAAGTTAAAATGGAAGAAAAAAATCTGATTTTTTTCTTGTTTTCTGAGTCCTATTATGTAGATGACTGAATCATAGTATTATTCCTGACCATCATATTTTTTTCTTGAAAATTATTGAGCAACTTAAAATTCACTTATATACATGTGGGCAAATTTTATTTTATTTCTTAAAGCTGATGATATACCCACAATGGAAAATGTAACTTTTAGTTTAGCCTTAAACTATCTGACCTCTTCAGACACATTTTGGGTAAGACAGCCAAATACTAATACTCATTTTATATTGAGAGAGGGCAAATACACAAATTGACATAGTAAATCTTTCCCTGATAGATATTGGAAAACTAATAAGGAAGTATAGTCAAAAGTGAAAATCCCTTAGGAAGCAACATCAACAAAATTGCTTTTATGAATATCTGTCATTCAACAAAAATCATGCCCAACTAATTCCCTATTTTTCTCTTTTAAATTATGACTAGCTGTTGCAGATAGAAATATATATATACATATATATTAATTTGCACTATATTAAATAAATTTGTGTATAGTCTATGGCTTTCTTAGGACAATTGTGTAAATTTGTAGATTTAATTTCCTTTATGATATCACTTGATACTTTACCATTGCTTGCCTTGTTCACTCACACTCTTGTCCTGTAAAGTTATATATCTTAAATGATACAAAAATTCATAACCATCAGTATAATTATGGAGTAAATCTCCAAATAATAATTTTAATGATGTAACTAATAGCATCTATTTATTAAGTGCTACTTTTGTACCAAGGATAGTTCAGTCTCACTGCCCTCTTACATAATGTTCAAGAGCATCCTGAATCCAAATCCCATATTTATAACCACTACCCAATATTCTGTTCCACTGACATATTTGCTAGTCTTGTGGGCTACTACCTTTCACTGCATTAGCTTGCTGAACTCACTGACAGCTGCTATTAGTAATTGTAATGAAAAGAGCCTTCTAAGTCCAATGCTTCTACTCTTTCACATTGAGTGAATTCATTTGGAACATTCTCTGAATTGTTGTCTACCAAGATTCAGAAAGAAAACCAGGAAAAGGATGGAGGTGGTCATGGAATTTATAGTTTCCTGAACAGCCCTATTATCCTATGCATTTGAAATTTTACATACTGTGTTCTTTCTGCTGAACATGGCCTGCCTTTGCCCCCTTCAAAGTTGACCTAGCAAACTTCTTACCCTTCATGTTGCAGTTCAAACCTTCTCCCATTTCTATGATGCCTTCTGAATTCCTCAGGCAGATGGCACTTGATATGCTCTTAGGATCAGATTTATAATGGGAATTATTTTCTTTCTAAAATGGAACTGTTTGTAGGGCTCTCCACCTATTAGGTTATGAGATAATTAAGGGTGTGATCTTGGTCTTTTAATCCTTGACTTCCCAGCACTTGACAGAGTAGTATCCTGAAAAATTATTTGTTGAATGAATAAATGCAAAAATAGACAAATTCCAAGAATGCTAGGACCAAAAGTGATGTTTAGGCAAAAACAACCATCTCAAACAACAACAAAGCAAGGCATGTGGCTTAGCTGGCAGTGCACAGAGACGGTATGTCATTAAAAAACTTCTCTCCCCAACCCAAGGAGAACTCTTGCTACAGCGTGTAGCCTTTTGGTTCTTGCTTCTGTGGACTGGAACAGGAACCCAAGTCTTTAGCAGCTCATATGCTTCATTTATAAGACATTTGACTCTCTGCTATCATTTACCTCACTGGTTGATTGAATTAATGTCACTGCGAAGATATACATGTTGCTTCATTGGAGAATTTTTCACTTGATGCCAACTGTTTAAGAAAGCAGAAAATTTCTTGCTTGCTTTCAGGTACTCCTTTAAATATCTTCAGTACATTCTTCATCTTTTAGCTTCTAACAGGTCTTTAGTGGACTAAGCTCTTTGCCTCTTTTCTACTATCAACACATACCCACTAAGAGGAAAAGCAATTTATGCTGATCTTTCAGGCCCTTAAATTGTTTGGATCTCAGGAAAATCAGTATAGGCTTTCCTCATTTTATTATGGTTCACTTTATTACGCTTAGCAGATACTGTGTTTTTTTACAAATTGAATGTTTCTGGCAACCCTGTGTGGAGCAAGTCTATTGGTGCCATTTTTTCAACAGCATGTGATCGTTTCATGTTTTCTTGTCACATCTGGTAATGCTTGTAATAAACTCATTTTTTTAATATGTTATGGTGCTCTGTGATCAGTGAGTTTGGTGTTACTGTTGTAATTGTTCTGGGGCACCATGAATGGTACCCATATAACAGCACAATGAGAACATTGGGTAGAACGGTAGTGATTGGAAAAAAATAGATTGTATTCCTAGAAATGACCACACCTTTCCTTTTGCTAGGCTTTTAGTGTGGTCCTGAGTTTGTGTTAATCTGTTTACTAGATGAGCTAAATATAAGATTTGATTTTTTGTTGCTCTGATTACCCACACTGCATCAAAACTTTTGAATTCCTGTAGAGAAACTTTGTGTCTAAAGTAGGGTGAGGATTACCAGATCAATTTCCATTCTATTGAGTTTTAGATCTCTCCTTCATTCTGTGCCACAGTCAGTCTCTACAGATACTCATGTTTCTCTTCTTATGTTTTTTCAGCAGTATTCTTTACTAGTTAGGGCTGTCTCAGATCTTTACTAAGAGTATTTAGTACAGTTTTCAGATAAAGAGCTTGCAAGATGGTACAGACTCCTCCAATATCTGTAGCCCTCAGGGTTTTTGCACTGTCCTGCCATCTCACACTCGGCCTTCACCAATTTGTTAGTTGTGCACACTAGACTCTTCTGGCCAGTGTCTTATTGCAGACCAGGTAAGCACCTGTTCATAGCTCTTCTCTTCCTTGATTTTGCAGTTTGCTTTGTTTAAGATCACACATCTCTGAGGCATTTTAAACATGTCAGGAATTTAAATTTATTCCAACATATTTGTGTTTTAATGGTAAGAAAGACTTTATACCTAGCTCTCTAGGTCATGGGACAAAAGTCAGAAGTCAACCAGTCTTTTGGAATACTAGCAATTTGCTTGTTCTATAACACTATGCACAAATATTAATATCTAACTGAATCAGCACACAACAGTTAGCAGGCTAAATTTGTAACTTATTTTAGTTTAACAAGGCAAGACTAAAAGATTCTGAGAGACCTATGCCTTTAGAAGTAAAAGAATATTCTCATAATTTAAAAGCTAGCACTATTGTCCATTGAAATGTGGTTTATATTCTACCAACTTTAAATCTGTGGCATTCTTAAATATTAAAAATTATTGAAATAGGAAAACTAAAAAACAAGATATAGAGGTCCAACATTCATGAACAAAGAGAAGAGTTAGATATATGCGACATAGAACTGAGTTTGTTATTGAATTTTAGTGTTTGAATTCTGAACTTCCTGGCTAAGAAGGTAGAAATCTAGCCTTGTTATCAGTTAAATAAAGTTCTTTCTTAAATATCACTTTGGTGTTATAGTAGACACTTTTCCTACTCCAGAATTTCAGGTATACACTATATTAATTTTGGGAATAAAACCTTCTTATGCACTAAAGAAAGCATAGACCTACAGGGAAATCTTTGCTATTTCCATAGAAATGATTCCCTAGTCCTGACTAAGGGAAGCCCAAAATAATGAAGGTGACGATGTATATAACTTAGATACAATCCCCCATCAGGAAAGTATCTTACTCAGAAAAATTCTACATATTTGAACAGATTCTCTAGAATTTTTTCTTTATGAATCTAATAATCAAAATTCCTAACAAAGAGGACTCAGGATTGAAGATCTCTTATCATAAAATGCCGTTATAAATCCATACATATTTTTTGTATGTGTATGTTTGTGTGCAATATATGCACATTAAGTGATATGTACAAAGTAGTTAATCCATTCTAATTATAAAAACATTATTCACCTTGACTTTCTGGCTCTGCTAAATGTATATGTATGTGTATATATCTTCTACAATTAAATAAAAAATGTTTTAAATACAAAAGTTTCACAGATAATATGAGACTCCATAGATAATTATTTTTACTTTAAAAGTTTCCATGTCTAAAAGTACTCTGACTCCCAGAAGGGAAAATAAAAGGATGCCTGGTAAATCAATATATATTAATGAAGAGGGAGAATAGATAGAGTAAGGAAGAATAAAATCCACAAAGTAAATATTAATAGATAAAAAAGAATCTAATTTAGTCAGTTGGCTATGAGCAGGAAAAGTCAGAATTTTGTGAGAAATAAAAATAGATTTAGAAACAAGCATGGAATTAAAGACAATACAATATGTGTTGTCCCTTCAAGAAAATACCATATTAAACATTTTAAATGAGCACTATCCATTAATTAATTAAAGACCATGAAATATTATTTATTTCCAACAAACTCTTTGGCAATTTGCAAAAATATGTGGAACTGGAATCTTTGGGAAACCAACGCTTCTTTATAACTAGTTGATAGTTTGGTTAAGCTTCTTTTTTGCTGAATACAGTATTACAATTCATGCAGGAAAATGTTTTATTTAATTATGTATCCCCATTTATTATAAAAGTTCAAGATTTGGTAGTATTCATTATTTATTTAAAGTAAATGTTTATCATGTTTATTTAAAATTAATTCAGAGTCTGATTGAATATATTTTTGTATATTTTAATGTCTTCTATAATACCTTTAGAACATTCTTTAAACACAAACTCAAAATATAAAGGCAACATTAATAATAACAGTAAAATTAATTATTGTAATATTAATACAACTCCATTTTCTGGAATATCTGATCTTCTTTTAAAACATGTTTTATTTCCAACAATTTTTTGATGTCTATAGCACAGACTTCATTTCCATTTTTGAGTATTAAGAAAGAAATAATAGTTTTCCCTCTGGTACTTTGTTAAAAGTGTTTTACTGCGTTTACTCTACACTTAAAACATTAACAATTACAGTGATTTAGCAATTCTATTGACCATTAACAGTTGGTACAGTTCATTTTGATTTTGTAAAAAATAAGTTCATGAAAAACACTTATTTTATAAAGAAATTACTTATTAAAAAGAAACTCCTTCAGGTTTTAATCAATGTCTTTCACAGTGTCAGAAAAATTGCAATTTCCTTCTGTTTTCTCCTAGTCTATTAAATGCATACATTGTGCAGTGACTGCCAACAAGGAAGTTTATTTCTTCCACTTTTAGTAGTAACTTCTTTAACCAAAGTACTTAGCACTTCAATAGAAATTGAATATTTAATTTTGCCATGTAATTAATATATCAAAATGCAGCTATTGGTTTATGACTTTAAATCTATTTTTTCTTTCAACTATGAAGTAAAATGTCCACATATTAAGAGCTTTTATCATTACTGTGATGTATGAGTTGTCAGATTAATGATGCCATTATAATTTCTTAATTAAAGTAAATGAGAAAAAATTAGAAAAGTTAAAATATTGCATTTAGGTATATATTTCATAGTCAGTTCAAGAGATGATATTATTGTAAATTAAAGTACTTGAAAATACAAATAGCTGACCTCACAAAAATTTGACCATAATACAATACAATTTAATGTTTGCAAATAGAATATCCATTAGCTTAATAAATATTCACTAAATATTTGCCCTGTATAGTGATAGGCAATAGAGAAAATAAATATTAAATTATATTATATTGTATTTTATCATACTATATTATGAAATATTAAAGGATCTAATAGTATAATATATAATATCATAGTATAATATGTGATGTGACATATAAACAGATGGAAAAAATTATAAAGTACAATGCTAGTAATAATGATAAAAGTCTAGCAGGGTGATATGATAAGCACATTCATATTAACTTGGGAGATTAAGGCTTCATGGAGTCTGTGGCATGAATATTATTATTTGAATTTTAAATAGTAATTCTGAAATATAGAAACTAGAATAATTTAATATCAAAATTTTATTTGAAACATAATTTCTTTCAGATGTCCAAACATTTCAGAGTCCTTTCATATATATCTTGTCTTGAGTTGCAAGATAAAATATTAGGATTTATGGATAAAATCCTGTCCAAAAATAAAATATAATAGCCTCATCTATATTGCCCCCTATTATCTGTGGGAACCCAAGTAGTGGCCTGACCTGGCACGCAGGTCAAATGAACCGGCACCTGAAAGAGGGAGTGGGAATTGGGGGACAAGAGGTGAGAGAAATGGAGACAAGACAGGATTCTGATCAAGTCTCCATTTATTGAGGGTAAAGCATCAGAATATATACTAAGGGGAGGGTATTAGCAGGGGGTGATAGGCTGATGAAGCAGCTCTTCCATATAAGGCAATAAAATGCTGTTACACCCTTTAATGCTGGTCATAGGTTCAACATCTTGTTGCGCAGGCGCGGCACTTTTTGCCTGGGAAACTGGGGAAAGGGGAAGAAGAAGGCAGAAGCACAGGGGTGGAGTAGGCGTACTTATGAAAACCGCCATGTTGCTGGAGACCACAAATGCACGTAGCTCCGGGTGGCTCGCCACAGGTCCCCCTTCTTTATTATATTTTATGAAGCACCCTGATTTTGGGGGGAACTGTGCCTGTCTTAGGTCAGGGCGTGCAAACGGTTAGGCAGATAGCCTTACCCGTCATGGAGAATGCAACAGCGGTGAAAGGCTGTGTCTCTGTCTTAGGTGGCTCTGCCTTGGAACCGATCACGCCCAGTTGCCTGTCATTGGCTATCCAGTTCATCACCTCAGAACCTGACAGGGTTCATATGTATTTGAGAACCGCTGCCAGCAGTCAGGGTGCTCCCATTTTGGTTATAATGTGTGGAGGACAGAGGGAGGTGCGGTACGCACCGTGTTCTCTTACTGCGGTTTCATAATGGAGGTTTGGGGAGGTGAAAGCAAGAGGGGGAGAGAGAAACATGAGGGAGCTGTAGCAAGGATGGGCTCTTCAGTTGCAAGCAGCTGGCGCTGGCGGATGTGGTGTGCAGCATTGGCCGATACACTCTTAGGTTGTGCTAAAGACTCGGAGTGCCGGCATCACAGAAGGATTCTAGGGGGGCTGTACAGCCGTATGGGTTTTAGCATTGGTTGCTCTCCTGCAAGAAAACAGAGTTCATCTCAGGGAGAGTTCTCTACCCTGGATAGGTTGTTATTATCTGTTTGTTTTACCAATCGTTCCGGCAGCCACCTGGCTGCATCTAGTTCTTTGGAATAGACGCAAACTGATCCTCTGCCCCATATTAGGATGGGATCGGGTCCATGCCAGGTATTATCCATTGGGTCTTTCCATAGGATGGTGGCATGTTTTGTGCTGGTATTAGGGTGCCAGAAGCAGTCAGCCGCAGAATGTCCTTTTTGAGCTAAGCTTAAAAAATTTAGAATAAAGAGAGAGTGGGATAATAGATTTTTGGGGGATCCTTTGACGGGGTACCACTCCCCCTTTTTTATTTTTTCTATGATGTTTTTTAGAGACAGATGCGCTCTTTCACTATACCTTGGCCTTGGGGGTTATATTATTTCCTGCCATATGAAACCCCAGGTAGGTATAAGGTCTTGTAATTGTACTTTATCAGGGGCAATTTGAAGCCCGTGTGCCTTTAAGGCTGTTTTCATGTCATGGTAACATGTTAGGACATCTTGTTCCTTTTTACCAGCCATTAAAATGTCATCCATGTAGTGAATAACATTAAGGTTTTCTCACATTGCCCTTACTTCTCTTATGGCAGTAGCCACAAATTTTTGACATAAGGTAGGGCTGTTTGTCATGCCTTGGGGTAAAACCTTCCAGTGATATCTCCTCATAGGTTCTTTGAAATTCACAGAGGGGAGGCTAAATGCAAAGCGTTTTTTGATCCACTGGGTGTAATGGGATAGTAAAGAAACAATCTTTTAGATCTATGATAATTTTATAATATCCAAAGGGGATGGCTACAGGGGTTGGAAGACCAGGCTGTAAGGCTCCCATAGGTATCATTGTTTTGTTCACTGCTCTTAAGTCTTGCAATAATCGCCATTTTCCAGATTTCTTTTTAAGGACAAAAATAGGAGTATTCCAGGGAGAGTCACTTTCTGTAATATGCCCTGCCGCTGGCTGTTCCTGCACTAACTGCTGGGTGGCCTGTAGCTTGTCTAAGGATAAAGGCCATTGATCTACCCATACAGGTTCATCTGAAAGCCAGGTGATTGGTCTGCATGGGGTACAGGAAGATCAACAACCCCTAGGCTAAATTTCCCAGGCCTTTTTTGTGGGTGTGTCCTGTGGCCGATATGGGTTGAGTAATGCCTGTCTCAAGCTTTCCTAGGCCTTTTCCTGGCTTAAATCCCTGGGAAAGCATTTGAGCTGTGACTATATCATTGGGGCTACCCATACAGAGTCCCATTTGGGCAAGTAAGTCTCGTCCCCATAGATTGACAGGGAGCCCTTGGAGGACATAGGGCTGTATAGTTCCTTGATTTCCCTCCCTATCTTTCCAAGTCAAGAGCTTGGAACTTCTTTCGGGGTTTTGGGTTTGCCCAATGCCCTGTAAGTTGGTTAAGGAGGGAGAAAGGGGCCAGGTGGATGGCCAATCAGCCTTTTTTAAGATGGTAACATCTGCCCCTGTATCTATTAGGCCTTTGAACTGTTTACTGTCAAGCCAAAGAGACATAGTAGGTATGTGGGTGGTGATGGGGTGTACCCAGTATGCATCAGAGGAGCCGCATGCTCTATCCCTGCGGTCACTATCAAGGCAGTGTTGTTGGGGGGTATTAGGGGGAGTATTAGTAGTTGAGAGACCTGCTGTCCGGCAGGGAAGGAAATGATGTTTTTTGGAGCAGAAGCCATAATTTTTATTTCTCCTGTGAAATCACTATCCACAACTCCAGGGGAAATGTGGAGGCTACTAATAAGGGAGCTGCCTTGCCCAATGATGAGGCCAAAAGTGCCTTTAGGTAGTGGGGCAAACACGCCTGTAGGCAGGGCTTGAATTCCCATAGGCGGTGTTAGTACTGTGTGGGAGGAGGTACAGAGGTCCAATCCTGCGCTCCCTGAGGTGGCTCTACAGAGGTTGGAAATGGATTGCCACTGGCAGGAACAAAGTTGATTGCGCCATAAGTCTGATTGTTTGTTGGAGCCTGGGGCTGGCCCCTCCTCCCATTTCCCTGATAAGGAGGGAGTGGGCGACATGAAGAATCAGTTCTTGATTTGCATTCATTAGCCCAGTGTCTGCCCCTGTGGCAACGGGGGCAGGAGTTGGGATGAGGGGGTGGCTTTTGGCTAGCAGGGGGACTGCGAGGACAATCTCTGGCTAGATGGCCAGGGTTGCCGCAAGAGAAACAGGCCCTAGGTGCACGGGGCACCAGGGATGGAAGCACTTCTCTCAAGGCCGCGGCGAAGGCTTGGGCCTGTTCAGAGGTGGCCTCCCTTATGGTGGCAGCTATAGCCAGGCCCTGCTGCTTTGTGGGGCCTATATCTGAGCAAAGCTTAATGTAGCCAGAGAGATTTTCCCTTTTTCTATAGGGCAGGATAGCCGCTTGGCAGGCTGCATTAGCATTTTCAAAGACAAGTTGTTTTACATAGTCAGCATCCGTATTTGCATCACCAAACATTCTCTCAGCGGTGGTGCAAAGTCTACCTACAAAGTCGGAGAATAGTTCCTCCGGGCCCTGATGGATAGAAGTTAAGGAGGTAATGGATTGTCCCTTGGTAGGCAGTCTTTTCCAGGCCTTAAGGGCTGCAGCACGGACTTGTTCGAAAAGTCCGGCATCATACTGCAACTGATTTGAGTTCTGCTTAAAATCTCCTGCGCCGAGAAGCATGTGCTCGGTCCACCCATTCTCAGTTCTGGGATTCCGCTGTGTGGTTTCCTTGCAAAACTCACAATATTCTGACTTCCAGAGGAGATAATCTCCTGCACTGAGAGCGGAGCGGGCAAGGATGTGCCAGTCATGGGGGATGAGCCACCCATCAGCAATGTGTTCTAACAGAGAGAGGGTGTTTGGAGCAGTAGGGCCATAGGTGGTGACCACGGACTTAAGCTCCTTCAAGGTTTTGAAAGGGAAAGGGTTATAGATGCGCTCAGGCTCAGGTTCAACAGCAACCTCGCTCCCCTCACCAGCCTCATTAGGGCTCCCAGGCCTCTCGATAACAGGGAATGAAAAAAGGGGTGCTTTGCGGAAGTTGGCAGTTAGGGGATTTTTTAGAGGAGGGGTTAAGTTGAGCTGACGCTGCAGAGTTGCGCATTGAGATTGTGGATCCTTTCTCTCTTTTAAAAGAGAGAGCCATAACTGTAGATCTGCTTTGGGTTCTAGGCTAGCGGGGGCGGAAGCGGGGGGGTGCATATGGGGGTGGGCGGAAACCAACAGAGCGTTCTTCAGCCTCCAGGGTTAGAGTTATGGGAATCCATTAGGGTTTGGATTACTAATAACTCTCCTCCTCTGATTAGGGCCAGCTCTTCCCTTAGAGCAAGGGGAAGGGGCACTCTCATCATCGCTATTTATTTTAATAGACACCGAGTCTGAGTGTGGGGGGGTGGTATTTAGCAGGACTTTTTGCTAGGGGGGATTTAGAGAGCGTCCCCAACTCTACTCCACCACCTTTCATTTATGGTCCTTTCCTGAGGAAGCCACAGACAGACTTCTCTCAAAAATCTAAAGAATTCTATTAGCTCCTTAAATTTAACCTTTATTCCTCTTGCCTTTAACGCCTCTCTGAGGCTCTTAATAAAAAGTTTGTGCTCACTCATTGCTTGTCCCATATTCACCGGTCACTTACCGAGGCTTCGCAACTGGGAGGCAGGTTCCCTCGCAGCATCCTCTTATTACTCTCTGATTCTCCTTCTTGATTTCTGGGCGTTTCACTTGGTCCGGCCAGACTGTCTGTTGGCATTCCTCACTGGATCCCTTGTTTTCAGGTCCCTGTGTCTGGGCGCCAATTGACCCAGCCCGCAGGTCAAACAAACCGGTACCTGAAAGAGGGAGTGGGAATTGGGGGACAAGTGGTGAGAGAAACGGAGACAAGACAGGATTCTGATCAAGTCTCCATTTATTGAGGGCAGAGCATCAGAATATATACTAAGGGGAGGGTATTAGCAGGGGGTGATAGGCTGATGAAGCGGCTCTTCCATATAAGGCAATAAAATGCTGTTACACCCTTTAATGCTGGTCATGGGTTCAACATCTTATTGTGCAGGCGCGACACTTTTTGCCTGGGAAACTGGGGAAAGGGGAAGAAGAAGGCAGAAGCACAGGGGTGGAGTGGGTGTACTTATGAAAACCGCCATGTTGCTGGAGACCGCAAATGCACGTAGCTCTGGGCGGCTCCCCACAGTGGCCATGTTGATGTGGAGTAGACATCCTATGAGTAAATATAGAGCCTTAAAGTTTCCTTTTTGTATAGAAGAAGTGTGCAAACAGAGGATATGTGTGAGTATGCATGTGTGTGCATGCACGTGTGTGTGCTCAATTTATAACACCAATAGAAATTTATTATAACAATGAACCAGTTTGTCTTAGAACTGAATGACACAAGAAATTCCAAGAAAAAATGGTCTCCAAAATATCTTTTCTTCCTGCCTGCTTTCCTGTGTTCCTTTCTTGCCTCTTCCCTTTTCTCACTCCTTCTTTGTTCAGATAGGTATTGACTGTGCTTGCCACATAGATAGCATTAATCAAACTCCATAAGTAAACTATTTTAACTTTGTATGGTATTTTATACTCAGTAATTGGTCAATATATATTAATGTTTTTTTCCTTTATAAGGGAAGTTTTGGGTTTACAGAACAACCATGCATAAAATACAGAATTCCCAAATGCCAACCTATTACTAACTCCTTTCACTGGTGTGGAACATTTGTCACAACTGAGGATAGCACATTTTTATAATTGTACTATTAACTATAGTCCATGTTTTAACAGAGGGTTCACTATTTGTGTAATTTAGTTCCATGGATTTTTTTTTTTTTTTAACTTAAACTTGCTTCCTTTTGTGGTAGTAGCATTGTTGATGGCTGGCATACCTTAGGTTCCTTGGCATTCCCATCACTTGGTAATGTCCTCTACTTTCTCTTTTGGGTTCTGTTGACTTCCCCAATATATATATATATATTTTGTAGTCCAACCCCCATGTTTTTATTGCTGTTATCACTGTTGTTTGTTCGTTAATTGTATTTAGTATGTATGCTGTTTAAAGGAAGTAGTGATAATGGCCACCCTTTTCCTATTTTTTAAATCTAAAGAGAATGCATCTACTATTTCATCACAAAGAATGCTGCTTTCTATTGATATGAGATGAATAGTTTCCATTAGATTAAGGAAGTTATATGCTTGGTTTAAACATTTTTTTCATAGTCACTGAAATTTATAAAATGAATGCCAATGTCACAGATGCTAGCTATACAATTTTTAATGAACAGGGTTATTTATTTTTAAAATTAATTTATTGAAGTATATCATTCATATACAAACATTCATAAATAATAAATTTATAATAATAGTTGTGAACTTACTAAACAAACATATATAACATAATACAGGACTCTCATAACTCACCCTACCACCAACAACTTGCATTATTGTTAAACCTTTTTAACGAATGATTAAAAAGCATTGTCAAAATATTACTACTAACCAAAATATTTTTCCACCAACCAAACCTGTTATTATCTTTTTATCACTTATACATGAAAATATGTAAACACAGTTAAGTGTGTAGTAAAAGCTGTGAACTTCCAAAGCAAACATGCATAACATCATACAGGGGTCCTATACATCAACCCTCCACCAACACCTTGCATTGTTGTGAGACATTTGTTACAAATTATTAAATAATATTTTCAAAATCTTACTACTAATCATAGCCCTTATCTAACGTTTGGTGTTTTTTCCCTCAACACACCCTATTATTTTTTTTTTAAATATACTTTTTTATGACAGAATGTGTAAACTTATAAAACAGTCATGCACATGTGCAGAATTCCCAAACAACACCCCTCCATCAACACACAACACTGTTGGGGAACATTTGCTACAGATAAGATAATATCATTTGATTGTTTCCATGTCCATAGTGTACATTTGACTGACGTTTTCCATACTGTCTCATAATCAACACAATACATCTTTCACATAGATGCAAGAATATTATATTATTACTACTAACTACAGCCCATGGGTCACTCCAGCTGTATTTTTCCCATGCTTCTCCACATTCCCAAAACCCTGCAGTAGTGATGTTCATTTGCTCTAGCTCACAAGGGACACTCTTACACCTGAACCATCAACCACAATTCTCATCCACCTCTTGGTTTACTGAGCTCTTCAGTTCCTAGATTATTCTCTAGCATTCTGTCTCTTGGCATTTACATACCTAGACTACCATTTTCAGTCATATCCCCATTTATAAACTAGCTGTTACTTACTGTGTGTTACCATAACTCTATACCTTTCCATACTTTTACAGTAAAGCTAATTAAAACTTCTATATACATTAAACATCAGTAGTTCACCTCAGTCATCCTCTTACCTGCTTTAAAAATCCATTACCTACCACCAGGTCTTGAAGATATTTTCCTACAATTTCTTCTAGAAGTTTTATGGTTCTTGCTTTTATTTTTAGTTTTTTGATCCATTTTGAGTTAATTTTTGGATAAGATGTGAGCTAAGGATCCTCCTTCCCTCTTTTTGGCTATGAATGTCCAGTTCTTTCAGCACCATTTGTTGAATGGACTGTTCTGCCTGATCTGTGTGTATTTGACAGGCTAGTCCAAAACCACATGACCATACCTTTGAGGGTCTGTTTCTGAACCATAAATTGGGTTCAATTGTTCTATGTGTCTATTGTTGGGCCAGAACCATGTTGTTTTTACCACTATAAATAGATAATATGATTTAAAGAGTGGAGATGACGGTTCACTTTTCCTTTTTATGGTGTTTCTGGCTATTCAGGATCCCTCACCCTTCCAAATAAATTTGATGATTGTGTTTTCTTTTTTTTTTTTTTTATGCTGCTGGAATTTTTATCAGGATTGCATTACATCTGTATATGAATTTGGGTAGAATTGACCTCTTAATGATAGTTAGTCTTCCAATCCATGAGCATGGACTACTCTTCCAGTTATTTAGGACTTTTTTTATTTCTTTAAAAATTGAGTTTCAGTATTTGAAAACAACTGCTTTACACTTTTGGTTATGTTATTCCTGATTATTTGAATTTTATCTGTCATATTTTATTTTCACCACTCTTTTAACACTTTCAGTTACTTTTATTGTGCTAATCTTCATTTCTAGACTCTTCCAGGCCTCTCTATCCTGTCTTTTCTTTTCAAGCTCTAGCATACCATTTAGTATTTCCTGAAATTCTGATCTCTTGCTTAGAAATTCTCTCAGTTTCTGCTTATCTGTGAATATTCAAATCTCACCCCCATTTCTGAAAGACAGTTTTGCTGGATGTAAGATTCTTGGCCAGAAGTTTTTCTCTTGTAGTATGTTAAATATATCAGACCACTTTCTTCTTGCCTCCATGGTTTCTGGTGAAAAATCAGCACTTAATCTTATTGGATATCCCCTATATGTTACACATTACTTTTCTCTTGCTGTTCTCAGAATTCTCTCTTTGTCCTTGGCCTTTGACATTCTGATGATTATGTGTCTCAGAGTTGGTCTATTCAGATTTTTTGAGATGGGAGTACTTTGTGCTTCTTGGTCATGGATATCTATGTCCTTCAATGGGGTTGGGAAATTTTCTACCATTATTTCTTCAAATATTCCTTCCACCCCTTTTCCCTTCTTTTCTCCTTCTGGGACACCCATGACACATGTTTGCATGCCTTTTGCCATCATTTAGTTCCCTGAGAACTTGTTCAATTTTTTTCATTTTTTTCTTCATCTGTTCTTTTGTATGTTCACTTTCAGAGGTCATTTCTTCAAGCTCACCAATCCTTTCTTCTGCCTTTTCAAATCTGCTATTATATGATTCTAATGTTTTTTAAATTTCATTTATTGTACCTTTCATTCCCATGAGATTTGCTATATTTCTATGTTTGCTTACAAATTCTTCTTTGTGCTCACCCAGTGTCTTCTTAATATCCTTTATCTCTTTAGCCATCTCATTGAATTTATTAAGAATATTTGTTTGAACATCTATGATTAGTTGTCTCAACTCCCTTATGTCATCTGGAGGCTTATCTTGTTCCTTTAATTGCCAAAAGCTTCCTGTTTCTTGGTGTGGATTGTAATTTTTTGTTGGTGTCTTGGCATCTGGCTTACTAGAGTATTTGTTCTGGATGTAGTTTTTACCTTTAGTTTAGGGTTTTCTGACCTTTCTCCCTTGCTGTTTGTGCAGTAGGAATCAAGGTTGTAATTGGTGCTATAGGCAGTGGAGGCTCAAGCTGCCCTCATTGCTCCAGGGACCAATGAATCTTCCTCCAACTTTCTCTTTTGTCAGGGGTAGGTACAGAGTCACAGCTATGTGGAGTAATCCAAGTTGTGCAGGCCTAGATTGTAGTTGCCCAGAGAGATTGATGAAGCTTCATGCCCTTTTCTTCCCTGACTGGGACAGGGGTGAAACTGTAGGTGTGAACAGCAATCTATGCATTGTGGATCCAAGATGACAGGCATTGCCCCAGTAGATTTCCAATATTCAGTCTGTGCCAGCCAAAGTTACCTGCAGTTACCAGGATAGGCTGGTGCAGGGCCCATATGACTCCTCCCTGCCAGAGTTGGGCCTGAATCCTTGTCTAGGGCTGCAGGCTGATCTGGGTGAAAGAAACTATTTCCAATGATCACTGTGATTTTTGGTTGGCCCATCTTCCCCTCAGGCTGGGGGCAGTGTCAAAATGGTGGCCACTAGCTTCTTTCTGAGTTGGACTGACTTACACCCCAGCTGGTCCCAGGGTTGTATCTTAGCCAGTCTAGTCTACCACTCAGTAGCCCAAATCAGCAGCCAATCATCTCCTTATCTCCTGTTTTTGGGAAATGGAGCTTCCAATTCCAGCTCCAGAATAGTTCCTGGGGCAGCTCATGCTGCCAGAATAGGATAATAACCAGCCTCTGTGGCTTGGCCAGTAATTTCCCAGAGAGGCTGGCACAGATGCCTGCAGCTTCCTCCCTGCTGAAGGTGGCACGGGGCCTAGGCTACAGCTGCAATCTGACCTGATGGAAAGAAGCCAGTCCCCACCAGCAGTGTGACTTTCAGTCTGCCCTGCTTCCTTTTGAGTCAGGTGCAGAGTTAAGATGGTGGCTACCAACTTCTTTCTGACTTGGACAGGCTCAAACTTTAACTGTTCTCAGTATTATACTTTACCCCACTGAATTTACTAATCAGTAGCTGAAATTGGTACCCATTTTTGGAAAGTGGAGTTTTCAATTCCAGCTGGGGAATAGCTCCAAGATGGGGAACATCCTCCAGTGGAGGATGAGCACCAGCCTCCAGGGTGTGGGGCAATCTACTTACGTGTTTTCTCTGCAGATGGATAGTCTCCTCCTTCCATTCCTTCAAGCATGTTGCAGGATGCTCTTCTGGTCTCCTGGAGCCCCAAAACATGTGCTTCAGCTAGCTCCAGAGAGCTCTGGGTGTTTATTAACTGCCCTGTAGCAGGAGCTGACTCTAGGAGCTCCTTATTCCTCTGCCATCTTGCTGTTCCTCACCCCCTCCCCCCGACCAGTATATTCTAAAATCAAATATGATAGCTGTTTATAATAGACATGCTTTAAGGTAACCTGAATCCATCAATACACTTTAGCTGTTCTCAGGATTATACTTTAGTCTGCTAAATTTACTCATGAGTAGCTGAAATTGGTACAACAACAAAATTGGTTAACAACAAAAGTCCATGGCCCAATCTTATTTCATTCTAATGTTTCATTGTAATGGACTCAAGAGAGATAGCAAACAAATAAAATATAAATATGTCAGCTATAAATACTAGAAGAAAATAAGTCGAGGTAACAATAGAGAGTAATTTGGTGTTATTTTAGATGATGAGTTTAGAGAAGTCCTCTTTAAAAAGGTGAGATTTTGAGAAGATATTTGGATCAAATGAGAGAGAAACCATGCAGTCTTTAGTAAAAAGGAACATTTGAATCAGAGGGAACAGCACATGCAATGACTCTGATTGGACTCTGTGCAGTCAAAAGACAGTAAGAAGGCAAATGTATCTGAAGTAAAGAGAAACTACAGAGGAGACCATCAGGAACTGAGATCAGAGAGCTGCGTGTGACCACAAATAAGGAATTTGGATTCATACTTATATTGATAACCATTGGAGGGATTTACTGTTTTTCATCCTGCTCTGATATGGAACACAAAATATATAGCATTTGAATGAAAAGGGGAACAGGAAGATTGGTGTTTTTTTAAGTACGAGGAATTATGGTGGCATGGACTAAGGTAATAACAGGGATGTTAAGCATAACATGAATCTAGAAAAATAAATCATAATTATAAGGTTTGATGTATATTCACAAAGTGAACACATACCCTACAGTAAACAAACCCTGAATAGAAACAAAGAGCATTACAAACCTCCAGAAGGATCCTGCATGAAATCACCTTCTGTAACAATGACTATGATCCTGAATTCTAATTCACTGGATCATTTGGCTTGTTTTTCTTTTGTTTGACAGTTTTTTTCTGAAATTAATTTATTTTTCTGCATGTAGAAACAGTGTATTCTCATTTTGTATAAGACTTCATTGTATTCTATCAACATTTCGGTTGTTTCATTTTTGGTGCTATTACAAATGTCCTGAAATTATTTTCATGTTTTGTGCTGTTCATAAACACTTATATGTACAGTGTCTGTTACTAGGCACAAATAACTGACCATAGGCTGTGTGTATGTTCATTTTTAATAGGCACTGAAAATTTTTCAAAGAGTTGTACCAAATTTTACTATCACTCACAGTGTATGAGATTTCTGGTTGCTCTACATCTTCACCAATACTACATAGTCTCGGTCTGATATCTAGTAGAATTGAGCGCTATTTCATTTATAGGCCATTTGAGTATCTTTCATTGTAAAGGGATTTTTCAAGTCCTTTACCCATTTTTGAGCTGAGTTGCCTATATTTTTCTCATTGATTCATAAGATTTTTTTATCTCTGTGGCAATAATGCAACATCTTAACTAATGTAGGTTTATACTCAGTCTTCATATCTATTAATATAAGTCCCTCAGTTTTACTCTTTTTTAATTTTTATTCTTTCTCAGGATAGCTTGGCTAGTCCTTGTTTAGATATTCCTATTTTTTATAAATTTAATTTGTTGTAAGTTCTTGCAGCTTAATTGAGAATGGTCTTTAATTCTGCTTATTTTAATGAAATTTTTATCACTAAGAATAGGGCATACTGAATGAAATAATGGCAGTAAAAATGAAAACTCAAATACTTAAAATTGTGACTAATATTAAAAAGTGACAGACCTTAGTGTATTACATATTAAGTATGGCTAAAAGAAAAAACATATATCTTTTTATACACATTTGATTTCCTTCCTTTCTTCCTTTGTGACTTATAAATTAAAGTTAAAACTTATAAATTTTTAAATACAATATTTTAGAAACAACTCAAAAATAGATAATGATGGTTTTAATAAATTATAAAATATTGGCAATTTTTCTTTTTTGTAGTACTAAAAATTGCCAAGATTTTGAACTCAGATTCATCACATAATAATTTCCCTTAAGACTTAAATAATGCATTTCCTTAAAGTCCTAGTAAGAACATTAACAAAAAATTGTGTGTTTTTTCAAACTAAATAAATCTTGTCTTAACTCTAAGTTTATAAATGTCTCTCTTTGGGCAATTAGCATGGAACTAACAGGAAAAAACATTCATCCAGTTGCTCCAGTCAAAATATGTGGTGTCATCTCTGATTTACCTGGTTTACCTTCTCATCCAATTAGTACATTTATTCAGCCCTATCAATATAATATGTATGAAATCAGGCTTCTCCTCAGCATTTCCATCATTACTATTCATACCTATTCACCCTGAGTCTGGCAAATACATCCAAATGTCTCCCTGAGTCCTCTCTTGGGCAAGACTATTTTCCAAAAAATAGTGAAGATCCTTCCAAATCATAAGTCAGATCATGTTGAAGCCTTGCCCAGAATTCTCCATGTATACCAAAATATACTTGATTGGAATTCAAAATGTTTACATGGCCTTTAACATGTCACCTACCATGGAGACTGATGACCTGTCTGAACTAATGTCTCCCACTTCTCTTGGGTGGCCATGATCCCACCATGTTAGCCTCACTGGTCTCCTTTAAACATGCAAGTCATATTCCTCTCTCAACTCCTTTCTACTTACCATGTCCTCTACTTGGGATGTTGTATCCCAAGACATTTGCATGGCTTACTGCTTGATTTACATCTCTTAGAAGTAAGGAAACTTGAAGATTTCCTGATGACTCAATCTAAAATAAGTTTATTCATATTACTTTTAGAAGTCCTGTTCATTTACTTTTTAAGTTTTTTTTGTCTTTCATGCTGATTTGAGGTAAGTACTGGAAAGTCAGTGCACCTCTGTTCTGTACACTGTTCCCTATCATCTAGGATAGTACCAACAACAATATTAGTTAATTATATGATGATAATGTGGCCCCATTTTCTAGAGACTTCTAATTGAAAATTCACAGGCACATTCTTATTGCTCTGCCTTTCCACGAAACTTCATTTCCCAATGGCCTGCTGAAAAACATGGGAAACTGAATCTTAATCCTAAAGACCTTTGAGTAAAAGTTATATAAGTGTACAGCATATTCTCTTAAATCAATATAAATTTATTAAGTTAATTATTATACAAAAAAGTGAAGATTCAGCTGTTAATAAGACATTTCCTCTTTCCAGGAACTGGCAATCAAGTGGGGTAGGCAGAAATATAAACTATTATTTAAAAAAAAAATACCAAGTAGAGGACACATAGTAACAGAAGAACATACTAGGAGAGTGACCTCATCTACAATTGCAGGTCAACATGGCTTCTCAGGGAAGATGATGACTACATTGATTATTCAAGGAAATTCTCAAAAGTATTTTTCATTCCAATTCTACTTTATAAATTCTCAACTTTCAGTCAACTACTGTACACATAAGGCTGGAAATTCTGTTTTCTAAGCCATTGCTAAAAATATAAGATTGTATCAAGTGACATTTAGCAGAACTGCAAAATTGCCCTGGAATCAATACTAAATTACAGATTGCTAATCATTGTGTTTAAGTTCCTGTCTAGCAGAGTATCTGCCCAACAATAACATTATCTAAACCAAGTTCAGTGCTGTCCATGAAGAAATGTGTCATTTGAAAGAAAAGGAACTGCTTTCCTGGAGTCCAGATACATTGTATTTGCTCTTTCTTGTTATCGACAAAACCTATCATGTTGTCATGGAAAGAAATTTGTTTGACAAGCATGTGTCTTACTTGTGAATTCTTTACAGATGGAAACACTTTTTGTAAGATGCGTTCAGTGTGTTATTTTCAAAATTGAGACATTTAAATATACAGAAAATATTACAAACTTTTAGAAGTTATGTGATTTCAACTTCAGTCACTGTTTTCAGCTGAATAAGACTTATGGGATAATAATAGGAATGGAAGAAAACAAACTAACAATGATGATTCAGGTGCATAATTCAATGTAGAGAATTGTAAGCCCCAGGTTTGGTATAACTAGTAATCACTCACACTGAGGATAATAGAAAGAATCAAAGAGCGTTTAATAAATTCAATAAATTCTTCACAAGAGTAATACAACATTGATATAAAAAGGGAATAGAGTGTGGAGAGAAGAAAGAAGTGTTTTTCAGTTGTGTAAAACTTAAGTATAATTGCTCCATTCAGAATAATATTAGAAAAAGTCCATAAAAAGTAGGAATTTTGAAATGTATCTGATTAATGAACTCATTTAAGATAGGCAAAAGATACTTTTGATACTTTTAGCCAAATTATACACTCCAGTGACTAAATTAATATTGGAAAGCTCCACATCTCCTATTTATTTTATGTTGTGTTGACAATGATACAGACCTACATATTTTCTTTTAAACTAAATAAAATACCCAAAGATTCTGACATAGCCCTAACTAATGCCCACAAGCTGTTTTGAAAATTCTATCTTAAATTTATTAAATCTTTCATTCTAACAGTCACAGTAGAAATCTAAGAGGAGGCAATTTTAATTTCAGAATGTGTTATTTCCTTACCTAGACTCTTGATTACCCTTCCTCTTTAGAAAATATCTTCATGTTACCATTTCTGTCTTAGTTTCCTGGTTACTATGACAAATACCACATCATGGGAATGTGATGGCTCACAGTTTTGAGGCTAGAAGGTTTGTTTCTTCCTGGGGTTGTTAGCCTTCTGTTACTGGCTTGTCACAGTTATTGGGGTTCCTTGGCTTGAATCCATGCTTCACTGTCACATGGCAATGTTATCTTTGTCTTCCAATTTGTTGATTTCCAGTTTCTGGCTCTTCCCTGTGACTTTTTCTTTCCAAAGTTTCCCACAATCCTATTAAGAAGCATCTTCGTGCAGCCCGTCACCCTTTTCAAGAGATCCTATTTAAAATGGTTTCAAGCCCCACAGCAATACAGATCAAGACAAAAAAAATTGTCTGAATTGGATACATAAATCAATCCACCACACCCTCTCTCTTCATTCAAATGGCTTCATCTCCTAGGGTTATATTCAAAGGAAAATCATTTAATCAAAATCAAATGCAAATGAATTAGACGTTTTACTAAGTTCCCAATGCACCCCTTTCTCATTTATCCCTTATGTGCTATGCTCTGCCTTACAAGGGCACAAGTAGTTTCCTACTTGCTGGAACAGTGCCCATTTTTCACTCTTTATTCTACCATTTCTTCGCTGCACTTTTGAAGTCCTACTCCCTCCGTTTCACTGAGAGCAACGTCCCTTGAAGTTCCTTTCACCAGGATAGCTGTTTCTTATCCTTTGATCCTTTGGACTCTTCTCTTTCCTGCCCCTCCATCTTTGGCTCATAGTGACCAATATGTACAAAATCCCTGGATGACCTCTCCTCACACAGTTCCAACTACTATTCACATACCATCAGTGCTCAAATTGTTTTTTTTTCCTAATTCATACTTCTCCTTGATAGTAAGTTAATATATCTAATTGTCTGGGGATATCATATCTAAGTAAAAATTTTATCAGGAATGATCCTAAAACTGTTAATTTCCTTGTGTATATTAGAATTATTTTGGTAGTGTTACAATATCATAAATTACCTAAAACAGAAATGTAGGTGATATTCTTAATTTCCATCTTTCTCTCTCCTTGAAATCCATCCACTGATATTATATTTTTATATACTTAAATCTGAACCTTCTCTTGATTACTTCAAACTTTACCACACCATAGACCATTGTTTTTCTCTTGTTTGAAATTTCATAACAGCCCTTAGAAGTAAGGACAAAATACATATCCAGAAGACAAGGTTTTATAACCAATGTACAGTTTTAATATTGACTGTTTACAAACCTTTAAAAATCAGAGTTTTCACTCAAATATCCAGACTTTGTCTCCTCTCTGTAAACAATGAGAAAACTGGTCCATTTCCTTCTGTTTACAATCCCAGACCCCATTTCATCTTTCCGAGTTTTTTTAAGGAAATTGGTAGTAATTTGGTTTTTATGTTTTCTTCTAGATAGCTTTATAATTGAAGCAGTATATGTATACCGCCATGTCCTGCTTCATCCATTTTAGGCATAATATTTGATTCCCTACCAATGAAGTTTAGGAAATTAATGCATTTATAATTCTTCATATTTTCCATCCATCTCATATATGTTTAATATACTAATATTTTACAATTCAATATTTATAATATCTCATTTCTAAACAGACTTCACATTTGGACTCATGGTACATATTTAGGTGGATTCAAAATTCATAACCATTCTTTTTACCCCAGAACTTCTTTTAGCTCTTGATTGACTAGAATCTATAAAATCCATTTCAAATATACTTCCCTGAATAGGTAAGTAATCAAGATTACTGCATGGTTCCCTTGAGTCATCAGAAGAGTTGGAAATTTTTAAATGGGGTTTCACATTTCTCTTAGGCTACATGTTGGTAAAACAATAACAGCAAC
Source organism: Dasypus novemcinctus (assembly GCF_030445035.2). Lineage (NCBI taxonomy): Eukaryota > Metazoa > Chordata > Mammalia > Cingulata > Dasypodidae > Dasypus > Dasypus novemcinctus. The sequence continues at coordinate 38,388,203 of NC_080683.1, read as the reverse complement.
AAGAAGAAGCAACAAAGAGGAAGAAAGGAGGGAAAGAATGAAAGAAGGAAAGGAGGGAGAGAGGAGGTAGGGAGGGAGGAATGTAGGAAGGAAGGAAGGTAGGAGGGAAGGAAGGAAGGTAGGAGGGAAGGAAGGAGGGAAGGAAGGAAGGGAGGAAGGAAGGAAGGAAGGAAGGAAGGAGAAGAGAGAAAGAAAGAAAGAAAGAAAGAAAGAAAGAAAGAAAGAAAGAAAGAAAGAAAGAAAGAAAGAATGAATGAAAGAAAGAAAGAAAGAAAGAAAGAGGAAGGGAAGAAGGGGCAATGGAAGAAAGGTGAAGGGAGTAAGAAAGGAAAGAAGGAGGGAAAGAAGAAAGGAAGAAAGGAAAGAAGGAGAAGAGAGAGAAAGAAAGAAAGAAAGAAAGAGAGAAAGAAAGAAAGAAAGAAAGAAAAGAAAGAAAGAGAGAAAGAAAGAAAAGAGGAAGGGAGGAAGGGAAGGAAGAATAAAGGAGGAAGGAAGGAGAGAAAGAAAGAGAGAGCGAGAGAGAGAGAAAGAAATTTAGTTGTTACAGATCCTTATATTACCAGGTGTCAGGTTGAGAGAACTTGTCCAAAATCAAAACAACTTCTTAACAGGAATCTGTGGTTTATAAAAATTCTTAGGAAAAATTCCAAATTTTTCTGGTGGTAATTTTCAAATAAAAGTTTTTCCATTTGTGACTCAGCATACTACAACATTACTTGTCTTTTTCTGCATGACTGATTATGTAATGAAATCTGTTTTTCATGATTTACATGTACATCATCCTAAAAATAACTACAAAAGATAAAGTATAAAACATCTCTCAAAACATGAGAGAAATTAAAAAAGCATACACTGAAATTTTTATTTTAATATCTATTATTGGTATTATTTACTTACTCAAGGAAAAAATCATTTCTCCAAATAGCAATAGATTAACTTAAAAATTAAAACATTTAATTTGTGTACAGATTTCTATTGATCTCTGCTTGTGTGTGTGAAGGAAGAAGATAAATAAAACAGACCTTGCCATAAAATATTGTGTAATCTTCTGAGAAATGTATTCTCTTTCGAGACAGGGAAGAAAAGTAATTAACTATATTTTAAAACACAGTGAAACAAGAACTATTACTCCACCTGCTTAATAAAATGTCCAAAAATAACCACTCTTTTAGGTCATGATAATCTCTGGAAACAGTTCTTTTTCTAGTGAAAATTATGATATTCATCATATATTAGATTTATTTAAATAGAACATGAAGGTAAATAAACCATATAAGGATACTGTTTCAGACTTTCCTTTCTTTTCCTTTTAATTTTGTCTTTCAAAGAATTTAAAGAGCTAGTGAAATGTCAGTTTAGAGTCTGGGGTATAGAATCACTAAGAACCATGTTCATGGAATATTGAGCACAAAAGATCATACAGCTGGTTTGAATGGCAGTGAAAATGATGTCAATCTTTTCCTGTAACAAAGCTGCAACTTTTTCTGAGAAACTTACTCAAATGAAGTGTGTAAGAAATGTTTTAATTCAAAAGAGAGAAAATAACAATAAAATAAATGAATTGTATTTGTTAGGGTTTGAACCATTACTCGCAGAGATGTGTTGAAGTCCTTAATTGGAAATAGGGTTGCTGCAGATAGAATTAGTTAAATTAAGATGAGGTCGTACTGGAGTAGGATGACTCCTAATCCAATATGACTGGTGTCCTTTTAAGAGGAGACACAGAGACAGAGAGAAGGCCGGGAGGTAGGGCTGAAATGCCACAGTTGCACACCAAGAATGCCAGGAATTGCTGCCAAATCCCCGAAGCTAAGAAGCAGCAAGGAAGACTTCTTTCCTACAGGTTTAGAGAGAGCATAACCCTATGGAAACCTTGACTCCAAACTTCTAGCATCCAGGACTGTGGGACAATAAATTTGTTTTTAAGCAAACAAGTTTGCTACAATTCCTTATAAGAGCCCTTGGATATTAATACAGTGTGTATTCTTACCAATTAAAATAGAAAAGGAATGCAGTACTTGCATTTACAAAACAAAACAACAACAAAAAAACCCAACACACACACATACAAAATAGATATGTTCTATTATTTCTTAGTATAACAATTTAGTACCTATTAAATTAGAAAAACTTATAGAAGAAACCAGGGAAGATACTCTTTGGAAAATTTTAATTAACATTTTATTACATTATATTATAGGACCTGAAAAAGTTCTATAACATAAGACTGAAAAAATGGAAATAAGCTTATACTTCTTACACAATGATGATTATCTAATATACGAATATTTCATTTAAAAAAGATGAAATTGCAGTTGGAAGAAATGTGATATCTTTTCCATCACTGCAAATATATTAGAGAATTACACTGTCAAATTAAACTATCATACTATCTACTAAACTGAAATGTCATTTCAGAACATACTAATTTTCTTATAGCTCAAGCAGCACTTAAATTATAGAAATTTAATGTTATTTTAAGAATGTGTACTTGTTATTTTTAAAATATATCCCTATTGACTTGTAATTTGCATCTGGTTGGCTGTTTTTTTCCTTGCAATCAAGATTCTAGAATCATAATTTTGTCACTTCACAGTGTGATTAGCTAACATATGGAATAGTAATATTTGAGAGACAAACTTTTCTCATACTTTTATTAATTTGTATTACACTGTTTTTGTTTAGGCTGCAATTATCAAGTTCTGAAATGAGTAACTAGTTTAAACCTAATATAGTATTAATTTGACAGCAGGAATTTACATAAAAATTAGACATACACCTATTTATTTGGGAATAAATAGTCTTTCTTACATTAAATTAGCTTGATAATAATACATGTATCTCAGCATGGTTTCCCCATAGCTGCAATCAAAGTAGAGCCTTAGTCAAGGATTTATTTGCATATGGTTTATTCTGGAAGAAGTACCCAAAGGGAGGCAAGAAGAAGTAAAGAGCAAGCAGTTTTTATTCAAGGTGACTCAGTACACATTGCCTCATTTCAAAGCTTTCACGCAAGAGAAGCATGATAGAGAAGTAAGGTCTGATTTCAATGGACCTTCAACAGTCGAGCCTACAAAGTACATTTATGATTTTTTTACTTTTCTGAAATTTCCTTAAAAGAAAGCAAAATGAAAACAAGCTTAAATTAAAATATGAGACAATATATTTAATTAATTTGCATTAAAACATAAATGAGTACTATAAAAATCTTTTCTAGGGGCACTTTTTAAAAAAAGAAGAAATAGATATGAGAAAATGGAAGGAGAAAGAAGTAATTCTAAATAGGAGACAGAGGAAAAATAAAAGTACTACTTAAAAATAAAGTTGTAGTTAGTAATCCCTCAGTGCCAAGAAAGCTCATCCCCCAGAATCATGCCCACGCTGGGGGGAAGGAAATGTATTTATATTCTAAGTCAGCTTAGAGAGAGGCCACATTTTCCCATATTGGCAACATCTTTCATTAGTGTGGTACATTCATCGTAATTGATAAGAACATTTTGGAGCATTGAAGTCTAAGCATGGATTATAGTTTCCATCGTAGTTTACACTCTCTCCCACTCAGTTCTGTAGGTTATGGCAGGATATATAATGTCCTGTATCTGTCATTGTAAAATCATTCAGAAAGGTTCCCAAATCCCCAAAATACCCCTGTATTACTCCTGTTTATGGTTTTATTTTGTTTTGTTGTTGTGTGTGTTATAAGGTTTCACTCTGATACTTTATTCTTCTTATTCTATTTTCTTGTTGCTATGTTCCCTTGAAAAAGAGATCCAGAGAAAAGGAGAGAGATAGAAAGAGAAAAAGAATAATAGTAATAATAAGGGAAGAGTTAGGAGAATAACCATACAAGACCCAGGAAATTGAAAAATTAACATGAGTAAGAAGTACAGAGGAATAAGATTAGAAAAGTGGAATAGAAATAGTGAACAAGAAACAGAATAGAGAAAAATGTATAGACTGAATTATAAGGCCAGAGTGGTGAGAAGAGGGGAAAAGAATAAAGAAAGAGAGAAAGAAAAATGTAAAAAAATAAAGAAAACAGAATAAAAGAGTGAGAGAAATAAAAAATTTGGAGACAAAACAAAAAGAGGTGGCATGATAGAACAACAGAAAACAGAAGATATAAAAATGAGGGAGGAAATAGAAAAAGCAGTATAGGTAGAGAAAATTGGTATTGAAAGAAAAGAGAAAAAACAACAGAGAAACAAAGGAAGGGGAATACTACAAAAAAAAAAACACGAAAACCCAAGGCAATAGTGACTCATTTTTAAAAAGGGAGAAAGAAAGAAAAAAATCAAAAGATAAAGAAAAATAGCCTTCTCTCCTAGACCCTTAAGGATCTTCTCAGGCTGTTGGTGTTCATCATTCAAACTCCCTGCAGCCTGCCCCTTGCAGGTTTTGATTCAGGTTTTAGTGTGTAAAATCAGGAAAATTTGAAAAAGGAACTTTTTTAAAATAAGAGATTTAAGAAAAGCTAGTACATTTAAACAATTTTAAAGAGATTCAAGAAAATCTAATAATTTTTAAAATTTATTTTTGTAATAAGGGATTCAAGAAAAGCTAATATAAAGAGAATGTCCATAGTTCCATGTCATAAAGTTTCAGCTGGATGCCTGATAAAGGGGTGGGCCATTTCTCAAAGAAGAGCTGGGATTCAAACCAGGGAACACAGATATGCTAGGCAGGAGTTCTTCCACTGGCTGATCTTCTCCTTAGGTCGGCTACCCTTTCAGAAGACTAGCCGTCCTTTCTCCCCCTGGGGTGGTTGAGTCCCTACAGTCAGTTGTAGTCCTGCTGACCCGCCACGTGTCTCTGCCTTCTCCTGCCTGAGGAGATCACCCTCTCCTTTCCCTGTCCAGTCGGGGTCCCTTCCAATATTCAAGGGGGCCTCCAGCTGGCTAAACTCGCTGCAGAGAAACTGCTCTCCACCCTCCCGGACTCCTCTTCCTCCCCGGGAATCTGCTGTCACACTCCGGTTAGGAGCTGCTCCACCTGGATTTGAGCCACCAGGGCAAGCAACCCGCGATTTTCCCCTTGGCTTCCGCTGCCTAGTACACTTCAGGATGACTCAGAGCACCTTTCCATTTATATATATGGAAAGGAGCTGGCAGGGAAAAGACATCTGCTCTCTTCTCAGATACAATTCTCCAGGAGTTTAACCCTCATTTAACGTCTCCGTGGTGGGGGACGGGAGCCCTTCCCAGGCCAGGAGATTTAATAACTCACAGCTTGCTGCCTTCTTGGTCTCTCTGTCCCTCACTCTTCTGGGAACCGCGAAGCAGTGTCCTGGTCTGCTGTACCCCAAAAGTAGGTCCCCAAGACAGCCTTTGGCTCTTTCTCCGTTGTTTGAGCCTTATAAGCCTAACCATGTTCCCACAACCTTATTAACTCTTAACGCTTAATGCTTACTTATGTTGGGTTAAGAAAAATTAAATGTTAAGTGGGAGAAAAAGGGAGAAAAATTATTTGAGGATACCACTTAAAAATTTTTGGAGTTTTTTATCTAGCTATTGTAAATCTTGATGCTACTGCTAATAATAACCACTGGTTTGAGACCTTAAGGTAAACTGGATAGGTTATTCACCTTGTCTTATTGAGAGTTATTTCCTGACTAGTCTATCTAAATAGGAGGTCCTGTCACTCTCTATTCTGTTACCTTAATAATTCTCGTCCAGAGCACTTATAAATAACTGACATCAAATTATATATTTTGGGCTTGATTATTGTCTATTTTCCCCACTAGAATATAAACATGAAGAAGACCTGGCCTTTGCATGTTATATCCCCAAATCCCTGTGCAATGCACGGAAAATAACATATTGAATCAATAGTGATTTAAAGGAATGAATAAATTTACATAGAATATTTGAAAAGTATTATTCTTCCAGCTTCCCAAATGAAGAAATTGAAGTACTGACCACTTAAACTAATTGTTCAAATTCAATCTTTTCATGAAAGGTGAAACACCGTTTGATGCCTGGTCTATCTAATATGATATAGTATTAAATAAATGGAGTTTTCACCATACCATTCTACTTCTAAGGTGAAGTGATGTGCCAAGAAGTAGTTTTATTCTATGGAGACTTCTAATGTGTGTGAATGCAGGTGGGGCACCTGAAGGTTATCACATTTGCAACCCAGATCTCTGACCCTCTTAGACCTACCGCATAATTAATTGCAGATACTCAAAGTACCAGAGAAACTTTACAAAACTCAATGCATTTTATGTTAAGGTTGCCTACTGTGATCTTTTCTAAAATGTGAAACTGAATGAATATTTCATTAGACATTTGAGAAAGAAGCTCAGAGTAGCAGGGGTATGGCATATGCTATGTCAAAAAAATAGTATAATACAGATGACATTGAGATGCTGGCATTGTAAAATATTCATGACAATATAAGTATCTATTAGGAAGTTGGAACCATAAAAACTTCTTGCACTGAAGATATATCTTCTTAACTTAACAATACTATACAATGGAATGTCCACAGAATATGTACTGCTGCACACTTTCTAATTTTTTTCAGGGAAATTGTATATTTACAGAAAAATCATGCAGAAAATACAGAGTTCCCATGTACCCTCTTCATATATACATAGCTTTCCCTATTATTAACAATTTACATTAATGTTATATCTTTGTAACAATTGATAGAATAAAATTATTACAATTATACTATTAACTATAGACAATAGTTTATATTAGAGTTCACTGTATAGTACAGTTGTTTGTTTATTTTTAAAATTTTTATCTAATAACATATATAGCACATAAAATTTCCCTTTTAAAATATTATTCAGTAGTGTTGATTACATACACAATTTGTGTTACCATAACCACTGACATCACTCCAAATAGAAATTGTATAAGCATTAACTCACCATTCCCTACCCTCACCATTGCCCTTGATAATCTATATTATAGTTTCTGGTTCTATGAATTTGATTATTTTAATTATTTCATATCATGTCTCTCTAAGAATATTCTTCTTAAGAAAGCTCTACAAAAGTTGAACTTGTCCTTGGTAGTTTCTTAAATGTTTGTCCATACAAATAACCCACTTTTATCTATGCCTTTTCACTAAACAATTATAAAACCTGAAAATACATAGAATTTAATCACTTACAAAACACTATCTTAAATTATATCACTTGATGCTCAATGGAAAACAGCATAAAATTGTTCAAGATTTTAAAAATCAGAAGCTTAGGAAGGCTCGGTACCTTGTGGAAGGTTTCAGAGCCAGGAGATGTCAGTTACTCTGAACTCAAGAGATACTTTCTGGTTCTAATTCAATGTGAACTTACATCCTTTGAGCTCTAGCTTTGGTTTCTCCTATTTCAAACTCCTTTCTTCATCTCTCTTTCTCTTTCTCACACCTTCCCCCCCCCCACACACACACACACTCACACTACACACACTACAAAAATGTAGTAATTTATTTCTCCAGAAAACAGTTTTGTCTTAGGCATTGTCTTCCTTCCCTAAACTGAAAGTACATGCTGATACTTCTAGGGTACCGAGACTACATAACACTATTACCAAATATCCAACCACAAGTTTAATTTTTGAATATTAACAAATAACTAACTTTTTGAGTGCTTAAGTTCCAGACATTTCATTACAATTAGATATTTTACCTCATTAACTCATTAATTAGGTAATAGTATCTTCTCAAATGAACAAATAAATAAATTGAGAATCAGAGATTTTGTAACAAAAAAGATTACACAGCTCAAGTGACTTACTAGGATATGACTTCCAAGATTTCTGCTTTCTTTGTTCTGAACTTGTGCCTGATGGTCCATTGCTTTCAAGATTTGTTTTCTTTCTCATTGAAATCTTTCTGATGTATCTGCTTTATTTTACATTATGCTTACCTATGGGAAATAGGGCTGTCATTTTCAAACTTTTTTAAAAAGATTTATTTATTTATTTATTTCTCTCCCTTTTTCCCTCACCCCACTCCGGTTGTCTGTTCTGTGTCTATTTGCTGCATCTTCTTTGTCCACTTCTGTTGTTGTCAGCAGCACGGGAATCTGTGTCTCTTTTTGTTGCATCATGTTGTTCTGTTAGCTCTCCGTGTGGGCGGCACCATTCCTGGGCAGGCTGCACTTTCTTTCGCGCTGGGCGGCTCTCCTTATGGGGGCACTCCTTGAGCGTGGGGCTCCCCTACTCGAGGGACACCCCTGCGAGGCAGGGTGCTCCGTGCGCGCATCAGCACTGTGCATGGGCCAGCTGCACACGGGTCAGGGAGGCCCGGGGTTTGAACCGTGGACCACCCATATGGTAGACAGATGCCCTAACCACTGGGCCAAGTCTGCCACCCATTTTCAAACATTTTTGTTCAAAGTGTCTTTCTTTGAAACAAGTTGAATAATTAATATCTAATACACAATTGTTAATATTTACACTCATTTTTTCCAACATTAGTTGTACCACAACGGCTATTCTTATCATCAGAGATCCTGATGCACTAATCATTAAAAAAATATAGCAAAATATGTGACTGAGGGGCAATTGTAGGAAATTTGTTTTAAGATTCAGGGCATTGACCAAACCATTCTGAACTACTTATAAATTAATTTGGAGCTCCATCACTTCTAGAATCTGAAATAAGTCTTCAAATGCACCATGATTTCCTCCAGTGGAAAACTTGCTATGATTAAACATTGATCCAAAGAGTTGATTACTGGCTGGGGATTTCTACTTCAGTTCTTGTTTTACAAGAGAGACAGATAGATGGAAAGAGAGAGGGAGAGGGAAAGGTGGTTTCTATGTTCAAATGCATGTTTCCATATTTTTGACAATGTATTAAACACCCTAGAAAATGTTTTAGTTTTCAATGTGTTTTTTCCTTCAAAATTAGATAATAATCAAATCCTCAACCAATATTCTGAACCTGCATGCTTTACCGTACGTAAAAGTAACCACTCTTTAAACCACAAGTAAAATTTTATTTCCATTTCCTTCTCATTCACTCAATCTATTTTGGGCAATTTGCTTAAACACCATTATTTTTCAGATTACAAAGAATACTTTAAACTGGAGTTGAACATTTGTTGCCTCCTATGAATAGGTCACATGCTCTCCTCTAGCCTCTTCGGTCATTCTAATTTACACAGCTAAAATCCTGCAAGAACCTCTTAACTCTTCCTGTAGTCTCTAAATCTGCCCAGTTGAGCATTGTCAAACTGAGCACTTGAAATGCAGTTAGTGCTGTGATCTGGGAGACTGAGAAAAAGAAAAAACATACAAAAACTGTTATCTGGCCACACCTAAGTGTGACCCACTGTTTGTAGCATCCCCCTGAGAGGTTATGTAAACTCTGCCTTAGTTCCATCTCTTAGGGAAAGAAAGGAAAAAGAATGCATCCTCTGGTTCACAAATTCCACTGACAAAATTTTCCCTACAAGACACTAATTTCCCACACTTCTGGGTTTTACATTAGTTGACATAAGAACCAAGCAGTGTCAATTGAGGAGCATGGATGCCAAAGGCAAAGTACTGTCTAGATTGCACTTGTGTAGACTTCAGCCAGAGCCCACACAGAGCTAAAAGAGAAAATAAGAGAGGCGAAGAGGATTTAAAGATGTACACATGGAGAATCCGATGCAATGCTAGTAAATCAACCAGGGTCAAAGAAGGAGAACTCATGGAATACAGAAATATACAGGTTAATTCTCTTAGCAAGTGTTCAAAGTAGAAAATAAATGACTGTTAATTAGGAGGTATTTTTGTGGTTCATTTCTACTTTTTATTAGTCTAACTTATAATTTTGATATTATTTCTAACTTACAGAAAACTTGAATGAAAAGTATACATATCACCTAAATGTCCTTTATCGGGATTCACCAATTGCATACATTATATCAGATTTGCCAAAATTTTCTGGAGTAGTTATATCATTCTGCAATCCCATAAGAACTACATTAGAGTTCTACAGCTCTAAAACAGTGTTCTTAGATTCTTTAAAATTTTACCTGGTATATTCTTGAGCATTTTAATTTTAGCCATTCAAGTACAGAGTGGTTTCTTCAAATGGTTAAATTTGAATTTCTCTGATTACTGTTGAAATTGAAAACTTTTTCTTGTGCTATTAACTATTTGTATGTTTTCTTTTGTGAAGTGTCTGCTCAAGAATTTTGCCTATTTTTGATTGGGCTGTTTACCTTTTTATTATTGAGTTGTAAAAGGTCTTTTTCTGCAGTGTATTTGATTTGAAAATTATTTAAAAGTTTGATAAGTAAATTTTTCATAGTTAATATATTTTTTATTTTGTATGGCCCATCTAAAAAATATTTGTCTACCTGCTAGGTTGTGAAGACGTTTAGTTCCTGTTTCTATATGTGGCATAGCGCTTCCTGTATTCCATCTTACAGCAATATGTTGATCTATTTACAGTAGAATGTTAAATTGCTAGCTAAGTAGTCACAAAGAGAAATTTGGTTATGGAAATATTTTTAAAGTTAATTTTAGAAAAATTTTTTCACTCTATAAACATACTTTCCTCTCTAGAAATAGGAGATAAAAACAACTGTGCACTGCCAATTGTTTTCAGCATATGTGAAATATTTTCTTTAGTGAATACTTCCTATTCAGTAACTATGATATGGGAGAAACAATTTTTTTTTTTTAGCATACACTTGTCATGCTGTTGAAGAAGGCAGGTGTTAACCATAGTTTTTCTTTCCAAACTAAGGCTTTCTCTTCAAACTTGATATACAGTGACTGAGTCACAGAACAATCTTTCATAGAAGCTAAAGTGTGACATTCTGTTCTTTATTTTTATATTTCTATGTAAATTTTGGAATAATAGGAATCTGCAAAATGCATATGAGTGGTATATAAATAAAATGTGGTTGAAAATAGTACTAAATTAAATAACTTTCAGAGATAGAAGTCACACAAAGATATCAACAACAGAATTACAACACGATGTGAAGATTTAGTATGTTTTGAGAGAATTTATACAATTTCTCTTATAATTGAAATGAAGCTATATACCAGAAACATTTCAACAAATTGCAAATATATTAAAACTTATAAACTTTTTGTAAAACTGAAATAAAAGCTGAGATATATTTTTATTGAGAATAAAGAGATTTCTATGAAAATATCAAGGAATATAAAAACCAAACATAGATCAATCTCATGCGGTAACAGTCAAAGGAAATAAAATAATTATATTACCAAGTACTGAAATAATATTTTAATAGAAAATTCATAATATTATAAAAGCAGAAAAAGAAGATAAAGAGTACCTCTTTGCACCCAGGAAAATAATATAACTAACTTAAGAATAGCCAATGCATATAAAATTTTTTATTGTAGCAAAACTTCACATATAACATGATATGTAATTTTCATAAGGAAACAAGCTGATTTTTTTCAAAATGATTTTACAGGTTAACTCCTAAAGGGAAAGAATTGGAAGAAAGATTACAGGTAGTCCTAGCTCAGGTAACATGAAGAAATTGATAAGGAAGGAATAATAAGCAGATGTATTTGTAGTAAACCCTATGTATTGTTTTCCAAACATATATGGGAATATGAGAAAAAGCTATTTACTTAGCTCTAGATTCTCTTTCCTAACAATTGAGAAAATTGAATAACTGAATCAGGAAAGAAAATTAGAGAATGTCTACTATGAACGATATTCATGTGTTTTAGAGGTTAGTAAAATGCTGCATTTATTGTCCCACACAAAGTTGGGACATCCTGTCATCCATAAATTAAGACAAAGAAAGATCTAGGAAGTTTCCACTAGGAAACAAGGCAAGATGAGGGTCTTTCATGTTGTTTTACTGTACTCACTCCAATCCAAGTATTAAAAAGTATATGAAAACCTGAGTTTGTAAATCAAAACAATAAAAACCTAAAGAGATGCCAAATAAGAAAAATTTAGAGAATAAGAAGAGGAGAGTGAAACATTGTGAAATATTAAATTCCTTAAAATATTTGGCAAAGTTGGAGGTAAAAGTAGACTCAGGGAACCAAACCTTATTTCAAAATTTACTGTATTCTCTCTCCTCAAAGGTGTACAGAAATATGTATATGCACACACTTTTAGAGAGGGCACAAATAATACATATTGATTTATTTATATAGAGAGAAAGAGACAAAAAACAGAGAAGGAATTCCTTCTGCAATGTATAACCTGGAAATATATTGTCAAGGGAAAGAAATGACGTCAATTAGCGTGTGTCCCTTCCTTTATTGGCTCTAAAAATAAGCTGCAGATTTTAGAGAAACCAAGAAACAAATAATTCCATTTTTTCCCCTTTAATTTCTAGGCAACTGCCAAATCTTATAAAATTTACTCATGTACCATCTTCTAAATCCATCCACTCACCTTCATCTTTATCGTATTCATGCGATCTTTAGATTGTCTTATACTGAAGGGGTATTATTGGTGTCTGTGGAGATAGATATTTGGTATGTTTTATACTTAAGCCTGGGAAAGTTTTGAGCAGTATTGGTGCAGATTGGAATAAACTCCAATCTTTAAAAATTTGCATCCTGGGTAGAAAGATATGTTTGACTTTAGTGTCTTCCTATTCTTAGTTACATCTGTGCCTAAGGAGAGAAAGTGGATGAAGAGACTCAGCCATCACTCTGCTCTTTGCCTTGAAGATTTTTCATGAGCTAATTCACAAAATCCAAAATCAAGAGATCTGATTTGGTGATTTCCTGATATTGGAATGGCATTTCTGATGAAGAAATAAATTCATATCCAAGAGGAATATTTCTTTGTCTCTCTAAAACGGTAAGTAGATTGTATTGAGGGTGAGATTGAGAGGATATGACTTGGAAACTGATGTAGCTCAGTGGTTGAGCGCCAGCTTCCCACATACTATGTCTGGGGTTCAATCCCCAGCACCTCAAAAAAAAAAAAAAAATGAGAGGATATGATTGAATCTTTCTAGGAGTGATCCAGGATGATCTAAAAAGATTCTGTTGTCTTGAGTCAACGATATGTGAAGCATAGTTAAGAATTGTTAATAAAGCATCAAAATATCAATCGTTGGCTCCATCATTTCTCCAGGAAATACTATTTGACACTATGTGGATGTGCTTTCTGATTCTGAATATGGATACTGAATAAATTTTTTCTTTGCACTCTGGGTTCAAGGTAGCTTGGAATGTTTAAGTTACTCATTAGTTTTGGTTACTAAACTTGAGGAGTTGTAACATTAGTTGTGCTTTTTAGCACAAAGGAAAACATATTCCTTTATATATAATGTGGTGTTTTTAAAGTAAATTTAAAAGAATACCTCAATGTACATCTGGGACATTGTCATTTCTAACATTTAATATACAATCAAACTGCTACTATTAACTTCTTGAAATGTGTTAAACCATAGAGATCACATTGTGTGTTTTTGTATGTATGTCTTTGCAAAAACTCTGAAAGATTTAGAACATTCACTCTTTAAATATGAGCTACTTTGTTTGTAGCTCATGAGTTACTTTGATAAGTAATGGCTTGGGGTGCCCTTAGCTAGAGATCCAGATGGTCAACAGTGATATGAAAGGGAATACTAAGATGAAAGTGAGCTCTGTGAAAACCACTATATTAAATTTTGAAAATTTGAATATATTTTATAGGATGGAAGTATATTTTATTTTACACCAAAATTAACGGTGAATATATGACTCAGTAGAAGTTGCAAGGGTTCTGACTTCCCAAATCTATTTCAACTTTTAAAACTCTATGCTAATTGCAGGAAGTGGCTATCATGACTTCTTCAGTTCTCTACACTGAACTGCTGACAATCAGTTGCTATGTTCTAAGTGGGAAATAGCTAAGTGGGAAATAGCTGAGTGGGAAATTAAAGTTATAAAAACACTGTTTAAGAGGCAAAATATCAATCAAATGGAATATTAGTAAACTTAATACTAATTTGTTGAAATAATATTTTCAAGAGAACTTCAATAAAATGAGTTTTGTGCAAAAATATTTTTAACACAACCAAAAGAAGTTTGGAAAGAGGATTGGTTTAGCAACACTATGCAAAATGTGGTGAAATTCAACTTGTTCAAAGTAGAAATTATTTTGTTCTCTCTCATTTCTATTTCCTTGTATTTCTTAGCTTGGATACTGGCATCGATATTAACCTAGAAACAAACTTGATTCAGTCTTGATTTCTACCTTGTTCTTTCACCCACCTCATCTAGTCATGTCTTAGATATTGCAAAATATACCTATTTCAAAAACTCATCTCTCCATATTCCCTCCAAAGTTTTGCAAGCTCTTATCAACTCTCACTTGCTTCAGGAACCTCTGAACTCTTTCCTATGCCCCTTGTCTTTTACATTGAGCCAATTTTCCTCAATGCCACATGAGGGTCATTTACAAAATGTACATCTGATCATGTCTGATCTGATCATTGCCTTAAAATAGCCTATTCAGTGGATATATACACATACACTCTAGTATGAAATTAAAAATCTTTAGTGTATAATATAACAACTTCCATAGTATTACCTCTTACTTATGTAGTTTCTGCTACTTTCTCATATCCACCATACTGTTCAGTTCTAAATATTCTTTTTAAAATTTTCCTAAATCTGTACTGTCCAATATATTAGCCATTGGCTACATGGCTTACTGATCATTTGAAATATGGTTAATCCTAATAAAGATATGCTGTAAATGTAAAATACAAACCATCTTTTGATAATACAAAGAAAGGAATGTAAAATAACTCCTTTCTTAATTTTCAAAAGTATTTGTTGAAATGATAGTGTTTGGATGCATTGGATTAAAAACAATATTTTATTAAAATTAATTCCATTTGCTTCCTCTCTTTTTCTTTTTATCTTTTAGAAAATTTTCAGTTACATGTGTGTTTTGCATAATTTCTATGAGATGGTTTCAACTTTGTTTAATGTTCTACAAGTAGGTTCCTGTTCTTTTTTTTTAAATATAATTTTATTTATTTTAAAAATATGTGTAGATCAAACAAAATGTTACATTAAAAAATATAGGAGGTTCCCATTTACCCCACTCCCCACAATTCCCACTTTTCCCACATCAACAACTTTCATTAGTGTGGTACATTCATTGCAATTGATAAATACATTTTGGAGTACTGCTACACAGCATGGATTATAGTTTACATTGTAGTTTACACTCTCTCCCTGTCCATTCAGTGAGTTATGGCAGGATATATAATATCCTGCATCTGTCCCTGCAATATCATTCAGGACAACTCCAAGTCCTGAAAATGCCCCCATTATCACCCCTCCTTTTCCTTATCCCTGTCTTCAGCAACTCCTGTGGCCACTGTGCCTACATCATGATATAAATTCTTCCATTGCTAGAGTCATAATAATCCTATAGTAGAATACTAGTAAGATCACTCTAATCCATATTTTATTCCTCCATCCCAAGGACCCTGGGATGGCGATGGCCACTCTACCTCTCAACTGAGAGGGGTTTTGATCCCATATGGCTGGTGGATGGGACTCTCATACCTACAGCTGTAGACTCTCTCAGTTCCTTGGTGTAATGGTTGCCCATTATAACCTCAGCCGACCAGGGTAAGTCCAATGAACTGGAGAGCAAGTGCTGCAAAACCACTGAGGCTCAGGGTCCAGCTGGCACATGACACAGACAGCCCAGAGATCAAGTCTCCTGGGTATATACAAACCCCAGCACCTACCACAGGTTCAATAAAAGGGCAGAAGAGGCATGTTTAGAGAAGTCACAGTGAGTCAGTCCAACTCCATCACACTCAGGAGTATAAATTTCAAAGTAGGGCCCTTTTATAAGGTACTGAACTCTGGAGCCATCTGCCATGACTGTAGGGGCTGTGTGTCTCCATAATGCTCAGGAACACCACTACCTGGGGTTATATCTACTTTGTCTCTGAGATCCTGCTGAGATGTGATCCCTCTGATGACCTTCTGGCTCATTCTGAAGTCTCTTAGCTATATAAATTCATTTGTCTTTACCATTTATCCCTTTTATTCAAGGTCTTTTTCTAGTTGTATCTCCAGCCAATGATTGGCAGTAATCCCTTGGCGCTAGGGAGGATCATCCTCGGGAGACGTGTCCCATGTTGAATGGAAAGTAATGTATTCATATGCTGAGTTTGGCTTAAAGAGTGGCCATATTTGAGCAACATGGAGGCTTTCAGAGGTAACTCTTAGGTACCCCCCTGGAACACTAGGGCAAGTTGAAATTTGAAGCACAACAGGCTCATAAGCTTAGTTATCAGTATCAAGAGCCCATCATTGGACCACCCTTCCTCACTGGCCATTGTCCTTGCACTTGGGGAATTGTTGCTGTTCCATTGGGGAATTCAACAGAGCTCCCCAGGATAGGAACCCAGCACTTCCTCAGTTGTCATGTGAATCTCTACCCACTGTGTGAATACCCAACGAAAGTCCATATATACCTACATACACTATAGGCATGCCCAGTTGAACTCCCTCCAATGCATTCCCCATCAATGACATCCCATACCCATGCTCCTCCCCTGCCATAGTGGAATCCCTCTGATCCAAAACTTCTTCAAAAATGAAGCTAATATATTGTCAACATTCAATTAATAGGGAAATGAAATAATAATGATAAGTTTAAACATTAGAAATAAAATGCACAATAATTTAGAAAAACTAAACTAAAGTAAAAAAATTGGGATATTAAAGGAATGAAAAATATTATGAAAATTTTTTTTTGACATTTTGACTTTCATCTCTGTGATAAGTGTTGTCCTGTATGAACAGTGGCAAGGCAATCTCTTCCATTACTCCCTCAGTGTTACCTCTTTTTTTTTCATTATGACTTCAAAGAAGTTTTAGGTAACAGTATGATATGTACATATTTTCACATAAATTGTTCCCACTCCTAAGAATGCTTTTGCACCTTTATTTACCTGGAGCTCAGCATCTGTTTTTGAGTAGAGCTTTACAAGGTCCTTGGCAAGCAGCAAACTTGACTATTTCCTCCTTTGGGCTAGTAGACTTTCTTCCAAGGACTGCGTCAACTCCATCATTATTTATTACTATTTAGACTATCATTTGTTTTTCATTTCTTAAATAAATTTATTAACACATATTAATAAAGCATACAGTTCCTTCAAGATATACAATCAGTGTTATAATCACATAGTTGTGCATTCATGCTATCTTTGTTCTCTAATGCTCGCTCTCATTTCATAATCTTCTTTTTTATATTCCTATCTGACCCTTGATATGTTCCTATTCTAGGTCCAAAATAAAATCACCCTTAGGAGAAAATTTGATCATTTTTGAAGTGAACAAAAGTCAAAAAAATAATAAACAGGCCTATTAAAAGATTAACAGCTTAATAAAGTGCAAAATAATATAATACTCTGCAAGTGTTTGTGTTTGTGTGTACCTTTATGTTTGCAGAGTGCGTTTCTCTTACATGCATTCATAAACATCAAGTGGTTTGAGAATACTACAGTATAATGGAGTATAGCAGATATCCAGTAAACTCCAGCAGATGATTTCAGTTTTTGAGAGACCAGCAACATAACTGAACCTGGGCCTCTCAAAATACTTTCCTCTAGTCTCATTTTCCTACCATTTTTTTCTTCATACATAAAATAATACAAATAACCTGAGTTAATATGAGGATAAATATTAGTCATTTTTCCTAAAAAATTTTTTCATGTAATTTCTGGTTAGTTTCAAATAAGTTTTAATGAATAAACATGAGAATTATGTGAGCTTAAATATATGTAATATTTAATAATGAAGGCTTTGTGTCATCTTATCATCTCATTTAGCTCAATTTATTTCAAGCATTGTCGGGTATTGTTAATGTAGGATATATAAATATGAATGGCACCAGATCTGTCCTTGCTGTGCTCAAAGTCTGGGTCTAAAACAAATTTGCAAACTAGAGTGCAATATGAAGAAATATTACACATGCATTTAATTTACTCCATAGATAACTTTTAGCAACTATGATTTACTGTACAAGCACTGAGCAAGATACTGAAGATACAAGTAGAAATAAAGAGGTAGTCTCTATAATGAGATCAATACTGAGGTTTCCACATATAAATGAATAATCAATGCACCATAATAGATGACTGATTGATTGATAGATAGATATACGTAATATGTTATTGCATATATGACAGGAAACTTATCTCAATTGCAGTAGAAGGAGAATGCCATTTAGCAGAGAGGACATACTTATTAGAGGTTAAGGAAAACACTCATTTGTTGGAGAAATGGGCTAGGGAGTTTTGAGAAAGAGAATAGCATTAAAGAATCTTGGAAACATAAAGGACCATGGAAGTGTCATAAGATCATTGAGTGAGATGCAAAAAAGAGAATTCAGACATAATCTGGCAAGTGATCAATTAAAGGCCAGACTTAAAGGGAGCCAAGGATAGAATTGCAGATGAAAGAGTAAGCTCTAGAGGGGATGCCACAAAACTGTAAAATACCTTGAAGTTTACGCCTGCGTGTGAGTAGGTTTAAAATCACAGTGATCACAGAAAACCTTGCAAAGTCTTTATTTTACCCATTTCTCTCTCATAGCTTGCCAATGTGCTTAATATGCTTTTTTTAGGATAACAAAACCAGCCTCCTTATCATAATCCATATTTATTAGCAAATATGAGTCATAGATACTTTGCATGCACTGGACTTTAGAAAATTTCATGGGTAAAAATGGTCCTAATCCACTTCCAAGCAAACTATTTCCTAATGGTGAAAAAAGTTTGAGGTCTGAACAGAGATCTACTGAAAATACAGAAGTGTTTGATGACTTTAATAAATAATAGTTTAAAAGCAGTGCTATATTAGTCAGGGTTCTCTAGGGTACAAAATCAACAGGAGATATCTGTAAAATGTATGAGATTTTATAAGACTCTCTCATGTGACCATGGGGATGCACAAATCCAGGTTTCACAGGCAGGGTGGAAACCAGGGGTTCTGATGAAAGTCCAATGAAGGTCTTGGTGAGTTTCTGGGAGACATTGGCTGTCCAAAGATGAGCTGGGAAATTCTCTCTGAATGCTGAAATCACGTTCCTTTTAAAGGCATTCAACTTATTGGATAAATTGCCAGTCATTGCTAATGGCAATCTCCCTCATTGATTGTAGATATAAACAGCCATCTAGGCAGTAAAGTAAGGGTGAATATAGTCCACAAATGTCCTTGTATTACAATTAGCCCAGTGTTTGCTTGACCAAACAACTGGGCACAATTACCTGACTGAGTTGACACATTAGCCTAACCATCACAGTCTACCCCTTGTCAACTTGGTAAACATACACATTACCTTCAACCATACTTAGTCTCTAAGTAAAAACTATAACAGACATGTGTATATATACATTTACACCTAACAATGTTCAACTCTCCTATGTAAAGCAAATACACAATAATTCCCTACAGAATAGGGTGCAAGATGTTGGGTAATAGTCACTCTTAAACTTGACATCCTTAAATATTATTTCATGAAACTATTACAACTTGTCATGTGACAGGGGAAAAGGTTGGGGAAGAAAACAAAGACATTAGTTTTGTGTACATATGCAATCATACTCAGAACAAAACATGGAAAAAAGATCCATGACTATTACAGTCTTCATTTCTGTAACTGGTCACATGGTCAAAGTTCATATTGATCACTACCATTTTCCCCTACCCATTCCGTGTTCCCATTACCCTTGGCAAGCACTTTAGCTGGCCATGGTTTTTTTGCCTGGTGGGGTGACCCAAACTTTCATTCCTGATTCTTGGCCACTATTAGTCCTGCTTGGATTGGGTTGTTGCAATTTTCTATCGACTTTAATCACATGGCATGGCAGTATGAGGATACACCCTGGAGGATCTCCTCTATTCCAGGCATACTCTTCTTTATGTAGATGCAGTACTATTTCTCCTTGATAGTATCAATCACCCCAGCCAACACAGTAATTTCTTTCTTTGCCTATTGATTCAGAGGTAAGAAGAGTCCAAACTGGTCAGATGGTAGTTTTAATTTCCATTTCAATGGAATCATTATTGTGTTCCTTGGTAGGAGCACTCTTTCTTTTGGCACTATAACCTGTAGACCAGCAGAGCTTGGGGATGCAGAGACAGGAAGCAAATATTTTCCTAGTGGATCACTAGGGGTAATAGTGAGTGATGCCACTCCCATTTCTATCCCTTGATTCCTGGACCCATGAATCCTGGCTACGGGAGAAACAACACCATAGAGTGGACGCTGATTTAGAGCATAAACACTCACCTGATGAACATTGTCCCAGCCCTGCAAAGTATTGCCGCCTAGTTGGGACTGTAATTGAGAATTCAAAAGGCCATTCTACCCTTCTATCAATCCAGCTGCTTAAGGATGATGGGGAGCATGGTAAGACCAATGAATTCTATGGGTACATGCCCATTCCCTTACATCATTTTATGTGAAATTGGCTCCTTGATCAGAAGCAATGCTGTGTGGAATGCCATGGTGGTGGATAAGAAATTTGGTAAGTCCATGGATGGAAGCTTTGGAAGAGGCTTTGCTTGCAAGAAATGCAAACCCATATCCAGAGTATGTCTATTCCAGTTAAAACAAATTGCTGCCCCTTCCATGTAGTAATCCAAGTAATCAACCTGCCACCAGGTAGCATGCTGGTCACCTCGGGGAATGGTACTGTATCAGAGGTTGAGTGAAGGTCTCTGATGCTGGCAGGTTGGACACTCAGCAGTGGCAGCAGCCAAGTCAGCCTTAGTGACAGCAAGTCTAAGTTGCTGAGCCCATGTATACCATCCATCCATACCTCCATGGCCACTTTGTTCATGAGCCCATTATACAATGTCAGGAGTGGCTGGGGAAAAAGAGGCTGAGCATTAGTCACAGGGCAGGTCTTCTTATCCACTTGAGTATTAAAATCTTCCTCTGCTGAAGTCACCCTCTTCAGCAGTGAATAATCACATGGGACACAAATATTTTCGTGTTGGTTTTTTTTTTTTTGCTAACTCACAATTGTCTATCCACATACCTTTTCTCCAGACCTCTCTGTCACTAATTTTCCAATCATGTCCAAGTCCCTGACCATCCAGCCAAACCATTGGCAACAGTTCATGAATCAGTGTACAAATGCATCTCTGGCCATTTCTTCTTCCAAGCAAAATGAACAACCAGGTGCACTGCTTGAAGTTCTGCCCACTGAGAAGATTTGCCCTCACCACTGTCCATCAGTCATGTCCCAGAAAAGGGTTGCAGTACTTCAGCTGTCCACTTTTATGTGGTACCTGCATATCTTGCAGAACCATCTGTAAACTGGCCCAAGCATTCCTTTCCTTAGTCAACTGATTATAAGGAACTTCCCAAGTGGCCAAAGCTGTGGACTGGGAAAGAGAAGGTAATATGGCAGGGGTGGTTACCATGGACATTTGGGCTACTTCCTTATGTACCTTACTTGTGCCTTCAAGACCCACTCATACCCTATCTCATATATAGCACTTCCACTTTATTATGGAGTGCTGCTGTGCAAGCTTAATGGTTTGGTGGGCCACATAATACCCAGCTCATGATAGGCACCTCAGGTCTCATGGTAACAAGCATTCAGTCTCTACTAAGGTCCAGTAGCAGGCTATATGCTGTTTCTCAAAAAGAGAATAGTTATCTGCAGGGGATAGCAGGGCTTTGCTCCAAAATCCTAAGGGTCTGCATTGTGATTCTCCTATAGGCTGTCAAAACCTTCAAATAACATCTCTATTTGCCGCTGAAACTTCCAGCACCACTGGATCTGCTGGATCATATTGCCCAGGTGGTAGTACAGCTTGCACAGCAGACTGGACCTGTCACAGACTCTCCTTTTGTTCTGGTACCCGATCAAAACTAGCAGTTTTTCTGGTCACTTGGTAAACGGGCTGGAGTAGCATGCCCAAATGAGAAATGTGTTGTCTCCAATATCCGAGGAGGCCGACTAAGTATTGTGCCCCTTTTTTGGTCATAGGAGGGGTCAGATGCAACAGCTTATCCTTCACTTTAGAAGGCATATCTCAACATGCCTCACACACTAGACAACTAGAAATTTCACTCAGGTGGAAGGTCCCTGTTTATTTGTTGGATTTGTCTTGCATCCTCTCTTATGCAAATGCCTTACCAATAAATCTGTAGTCTTTGCTATGTTTTGCTCACTAGGCCCTACCAAGATGATATCAGTATAACAGACCAGTGTAATGTCTTGTGGGAGGGAGAGATGATCAAGGTCCTTGTGTACAATGCTGTGATATAGCACTGCAGTTTGGCTGCTACCTGCCTCAGGGTACAGTGAAGGTCAAGACTCTCTGGAACAGGCCAGAGGCTGGGCAGTGTAGGCTTTAATTTGTCTGGTACCCATCTCAGGGCTGGAAGAAGGTCCAGACTTCCTGGGGCAGGCTGGAGGCTGGATGATACAAGGTTGCAAAAGTGTGGTCTCCACAGTGCAGATCATTACAGACTTATCTTGTAAAGTGTCAGCAGATCTTTGGGTTCCAAAGTGCCCACCAATATTATCATTATCCTCTATGTCTCTATCCCAATCCTCTGGGTTCCACTCCTTTCCAATCAGTGCCTTCACTTTATCCACAGAAACTCTAAGGGTTTGAGATTTTCTTTTCCTTTGTAATTGTGCTACTGTACAATGAGAGTCTGAGTTTGGTTCTCAGTTATCTCAAGCCTGTGGCTGCAGCAAAGAAAGTCTTGCAAATTTGAAGCTTTAGCTCACCTCTTTCTTCTATAACTGTATCCAGAGTATCTAGGAGGAGCCAGCCAACATTGTTATACCATTTGACTCCACAAAATTTGGTTAAAGTGTTGAAAGCACTATCAACAGATCCTTAACTCTTATAAGTGTGGAAGTAGGCAAATACAGTGATGTTTTATGTATCTGCATTGCCAACTCACGCCAAGGACTGTTAGCAGCTTCTTCATTATTGGAAAGGGAGTCATTAGTACTGTTGAGCCCCATTAGAGTTGAAAGCCAATTGCAAAACTCCCAGAACAACCTCAAACATCCCATGTTTAAGGTTTTGTTCCTAAAGAACCACTCCTGGTACCCAGATGTATTATTCAGGATTCTCTAGCGAACAGAATCAACAGGAGATATCTGTAAGTAGTATGAGATTTTATAAGATTCTCTCACATGACCATGGGGATGCACAAGTCCAGTTTCCACAGGCAGGCTGGAAACCAGGGATTCTGATGAATGTCTAATGAAGGTCCTTGGTGAGTTTCTGGGAGATGCTGGATGTCCAAAGACAAGCTGGGGATTTCTCTCTGAAAGCTGAAATCACTTTCCTTTTAAGGCATTCAACTTATTGGATAACGTGCCACTCATTGCTGATGGCAACCTCCTTGGTTGACTGTGGATATAATCAGCCATCTATGCAGTAAATTCACTGATGACTAAAGCCCATAAATGTCCTTGTATATTACAATTAGCCCAGTGTTTACTTGACCAAATAACTGGGCACAATTACCTGGCCGAGTTGACACATTACCCGAAACATCGCAAGTGCTATTAGAGGATATATCAAGTCATAGTGACTTAGCATCTAAAAATATGCCATATAAAAATTGAATATATATTTTTTCACTTTATGAAATCTGCCAGGGAAATGTTAGTTTCTATATTTTTTCTTTGAGATGGATGGCAAAGGCATCAACTTGGAGTAAGAGAAGCATACATACTTTCATAATGAGGCTAATGAACTTAAGCTTCAAGACTCCTCAGTCACATGGGTTTCTTGTAAAGAATTTTGCCTAATTTTCTATTATTTTTCTTAAAGAAAAGCCCCAAATAGTATAAATTTGAAATACACACAAACCCTGTCTTTATTGTCTAGGGTCAAGTTTGTTAAGAAGCTCCTGGGAAAATATACAGGGGTTAGGAAACTAAATAGTAAAAGAGAAAAGGAACTTACTGGACAGAAGGAAATCACAGACATAATTTGTAGTTTTCTAATGAGCAAAACTATCTTCTTTATTTTTTACCAGTGATAGTAGGAATGGGGAAGATAGATCCAAGTCACAATTCAAATATCATACCCTTAGAAAGACCAAAAATAAAAGCATAGTAAAAAGGAAGAACAAAGAGGACTTTAAAAAAGTGACTTCAAAATACTCCTCGAAAAATAGAGGGAAACATCTTCAAACCTAGTGGTGGGTTGGTTGTTTCTTAAACTTTACACCAAAAGCGTGGGCAATGAAGGAAAAAAAATGAATAAATGCGATCTCACAAACTTAAACCTTTTTGTGCTGAAATTTCATTTTAGTTATTTCTTTTGTGAGGTAACATCACTGTACTCTGTTGCAGTGGTGTTGACTCAATTTTAAATGGTCTTGACTCCCTTATTGAATGATTTTTTGGTTTGTATTTTAAAACAAATAAAAATGAGCATTTTTCAAATCTGTATTTCTCATTTTGCACTGAATAACGCTTTTCTTCTTTTTTAAGAGGTGATATTATTTTTCTTAACATTTTTCTTGATCGGTTTTTTTCCTTTCAAATTATTGTCAGTGTCATGTTTTATTTTGTTTTTTTCATTTAAAAGAATTTACACTGTACACTTACAGAGATTGAAATTGTGTTTACCATTCCTTCCTTTCACTCTAAGAATAGTGATTGTCACCCATATCTACATTGCACTTTCACTAAAAAAATCTTCTTCAGACTTCCTCAGGATTTAACTGAACACATAGCAGTTAATTTATATATACCAGTTTATAAAGTGCACAAAATTCTTGGGATTCCCTTCACCTGAAAATATTTGAGAGCCCATTTAATTATGATATAGCTAGAAACTTATTTATTTTTTAGGTTATATTCCTGAGAAAATCTAAACTCCGTAGTTGTGTATGTTTAATGCCAGTCTGAAGAGAGCCTGTAGCTTGGGGAATATTCATAAATAATAAAATTCCATTTAAATAATCTTCATCCCATGCATTTTCCTTCCTACTAACTATATGATTATTGACCATTTGAGTATTTTTGTTTATATTGGCAGAAATTTGAAAATTGATATCTAGGAAATTGAGATTACATATTGCTTTGGGTCCCTGAAATAGTGTATTGCACCTGTGATGACTAGGCTAATGTGTCAACTCGGGCAGGTAATGGTGCTCAGTTTTTTGGTCAAGAAGCACAGGGCTAATTGTAATACAAGATTTTTCATGGATTTTAATCATCAGTGAGTTGATTGCACAGATGGCTGGTTACATCTACAATCAGCTGAGGCAATTGCCATCAGCAATGAGTGACTTCTCATTCAACCAGTTGAAGATCTTAAAAGGAGAAGTGATTTCAGCATTCAGAGAGAGCATTTCCATCTCTGTTTCAAACAACCAGCATTGTCTGGGGAATTCATCAAGAACCTTCATCAGAGTCTGCAGCCTGCCTTATGAAATTTGGACTGGTACATTCCCATGGTTGTGTGAGATAATTTTATAAAATGTCATATTATTTACAGATATCTCCTGTCAGTTCTGTTTCCCTAGAGAATCCCGACTAATCTGTCATTTTAGCACCAGGTTCATTGGAAAGGAGATGCAGTATATAGAAGGTAATTTTAAAGATGAAGACAACTCATTATAAATCAGTTTTCCCTAACCTCCATAAAAGAATTAGAATAAAGTACATGAGAAAAAACACCTAAAAGTCACATTGGAATAGGGCAAAATATGGATAAATTCAGTTGATTATATTTTATTTTATGGTATATACTTTGTAACAAACAAAGCAGTTTGTGGCATTTTTCATTTCTTTATAAAAATAGAAAATGTAATCTAATGTTAGAAATAAATACTTGAGCAAAAGATGTCTCAATTTTCTTTGCTTTTATGAGGCAAAATTTAACAAATATGCATATAAAAGTAGATTTGTGTTTATTTTGCTTGAATAGCTTGCTGCTAATTATGTCCTCAAAAATATGTGAAGATTCTTTGATATTTTATTGTTACCTTGCATTTTTAAAATAGTCTTTGTGTTTGAAAATCTGATAGGGGACTGTTTAGAGGTTGAGAAATAGTATCAACGTTTTGAAAAGTTTATTTGAAGTATGCATGCTTTTTAAGAATTTACAATAGTACCACTTTGATTACTCTGAATCTTTCCAGACATTGAAATAAATCTTCACTATAAGAAGAAAGAAAGAGAGAGAGAGAGACAGACAGACAGAGAGAGAGGGAAAGAGAGAGAGGGAGGGAGGGAGGGAGGAAGATTTCAGATCAGGGCCCTAACTTCAAAGGTGGAAGAACAAGAAAAAGATGAGTAAACTAAACTGAAAGCAAGGAGAAATAAGGAAATAAGAAAAGATTAGAGCAGACATATATGAAATAGAAAAAAAAGAACTCAATAGAATCAAGACAACCAAAAGTTGGTTCTTTGAAAAGATCAATAAAATTGTAACACCTTTAGCTAGACTGGAGGAGAGAGAGGACACAAAAGACAAAAATTAGAAATAAAAAGGGGGACATTAAAATGACCACACTGAAATAAAAAAGACTATAAGAGGATGCTATGAACAACTGTATGCCAATATATTAAATAACCCAGATGAAATGGACAAAATCTTAGAAGCACACAAACTACCTACATTGACTCAAGAAGAAACAGAAAATCTCAGAAAACCAATTACTAGAAAAAATAGTGAATCAGTAATCAAAAACTTCCCAACAAAGAAAAGCCCAGAAACAGACACCTTCACAGGGGACTCCTACCAAACTTTCCAGGAAGACTTACATCCAGTTCTGCTCAAACTCTTCCAAAACATTGAAGAGGAGGGCACATTCCCTAATTCATTATACAAGATCAACATTATCTTCATACCAAAGCCAGGTAAAGATATCACAAGTAATGGAAACAATAGACCAACATCTCTTATGACTGTAAATGCAAGAATCCTCAACAAAATACTAGGATAGTGAATCTAACAGCATATTAAAATAATTATACACCATGAAGTGGAATTTATCCCTGGTATGCCAAGTTGGTGCAACATTTAAAAATCAATTAATGTAATACACCAAATTAAAAGAATGAAGGGAAAAATCACATGACCATCTCAATTGATACAGAAAAGGTTTTTGACAAAAGATAGCTTTTGTTGACTAGAACAGCAGGAATGGATAGAAACTTCCTCAAAATATAAAGGGCATATATGAAAAGTCCATTGTTAATATCCCACTTAATGGTGAAAGACTGAAAGCTTTCCCTCTGAGAACTAGAGGAAGGCAAGGTGGCCCACTCTCACCACTGTTATTTAACATTGTACTGGGCATTCTTGCCAGGGCAATTAGGCAAGGAAAAAAAGTAAAAGACATCCAAATTGGAAAGGAAGAAGTAAAACTTTCCCTTTTTGCAGGTGATATCATCCCATATATGGAAAACTCTGAAAAAAAGATCCATAACAAAGTTCCTAGAGCTAATAAATGCATTTAGCAAAGGAGGGGGGGGGGGCACAAGATCAACATCCAAAGAGCCGTAGTGATTCTACACACAAGTGAATTATTGAAAGAAGAAATAAAGATAATATCCCATTCATAGTAGCAACTAAAAAATTAAATATCTAGGAATAAATCTAACCAAGAATGTAAAGGACTTGTACACAGGAAAGTGCAAAACATTGTACTAGAATAAGAAATTAAAGAAGAACTAAATAAATGGAAGGACATTCCATGTTCATGGATTGGAAGACAGAATTTCATTAAAATATCAAGAGTACTCAAGCAGCTTAGATTCAAACAATCCAAATAAAAATTCTAACAGTTTTCAGAAATGGAAAAGCCAATAATCAAATATTTATGGGAAGGGTAAAGGGCCCCCAATAAGTAAAGGTATCTGGAAAAATAAAGAAGTTGGAGGACTCACACTTCCCAATCTTAAAATCCACTGGCACAATGTGCACTGGCACAATGATGTACATATAGACCAAGGGAATAGAAATGAGAGCTCACAAATCATCCCTCACATTTTTAGTCAACTAATTGTTGACAAGGGTCAAAGACAACCCAATTGGGAAAGAATAGTCTCAACAACAAATGGTGCTGAGAAAATGGAATTTCCATTTGCAAGTATATAAAAATAAACATATATATAAGCAGGATCCCTATCTCATACCTTTTCCACAAATCAACTCAAAAAGGATCAAATGTCTTAATATAAATGCTAGAATCCTGGAAGAAAATGTTAAGAAGCATCTTCAAAACTTTATGTTAAGCAATGGTTTTTGACTTTACAGCCAAAGCACAAGTAACTGAAGATGACATACATAAATGATATTTCATCAAAATTTAAATCTTTTGTTCCTTAAAGTACTTTATCATAAAAGTACAATAACCTAAAAAATGGAAGAAAATATTTGGAAACCATATATATGATAATGGATTAATATCCAGAATATATAAAGAATTCCTACAACTCAACAACAAAAAGACAAACAACCAATTATAAAATTGGCAAAAGACTAGAACAGACGTCTCTCCAAAGAGTACATATAAATGACCAGAAAACATATGAAAATATCAATATCATCAGCCTTCAGGTAAATGCAATCAGAACTGCAAATAGATACCTTTTCACACCCATGAGAATGGCTCCTGTTTTCTAAAAATACAGAAAATAACAAGTGCTGCAGAGGATGCAGAGAAAAGTGAACATTCATTCATATCTGTTGAGCATGTAAAATGATGCAGCTGCTATGGAAGAGAGTTTGGCTATTCCTCAGAAATGTAAATGTAGAACTACCATATAACCCCATAATCCCACTACTAGGTATATACTTAAATGAAAGCAGGACTCAAAGAGATATTTGCATACTGATGCTCATAGTGACGTTATTCACAATTGCCAAAGGATGGAAACAACTCAAGTGTCCATGAACCCATGTATGGATAAATAAAATGTGGTGTATGTTTATATATATATACACAAAGAAACATTATTTGGCCATAAAAAGTAATGATGTCCAGATAAATGTGACAATATGAACGAAAATGAAAGACATCATGTTTAGTGAAATAAGTCATATACAAAAGAACAAATATCATATGATATCACTGATTTGAAACAATTAGAATAAGCAAACTTGGGATCTAGAATAGAGTTTACCAAAAGACAGGGCAGGGATAGGGAATAGGAAGTTAAGGCTTAAAATGTACAGGGTTCCTACTTAAAAAGATGAAATGTTTTTTATAATGGATGGTGGTATGGAAGCACAATATTATGAATGAAATTAGCAGTGCTGAAATATATATCTGACTATGATTCAAGGGGGAAATTTTCTATTTTATATATGGTAACAGAATAATTTTTTTAAAATCTAAGGGTTTGCCCTACACAGGGAAACTTAAGTTAAACCACTGACTTTAATTAATAAAACAATTATAAAAATGTGCTATCATCAATTGTAACAAATGTTCCACACCAATACAAGGAAATGGTGCAATGATATATGGAAATCCTTTATTTTGTGCATGATTATTCTGTAAATTCACAACTTCTCCAATAAAGAAAAAAAGGTATTAGGGAAAACTGAGTGCCTAAAACACATGATAAAATAAGAGATTAAATATAATAATGACCATTTGAAATTGAGGAAGATGAAAAATATTGTAAAATAAAATATTCAACATTATGATTTTTCCTCAAGTGAATTTAAAATAGATGGCAAAATTGAGAGTAACATTACACAATAGAATTTTATATAGTGCTAAAAATGGCCACACATGTGTGACTATTGAGGACTTGAAGTTCATTCAGTTTGATTGTGGAATTGAATTTTTAACTAACTCAATAAGTAGTAAATTTAAATTTAATGTAAATATGCAAATATGGTTAGCAGCTACTGTATTAGATTCCACTAATCTAGGGAGCTCTTTATATTTTTATTTGGGTCTCCTTTTGAAGTCTGAAGTAAGTTCTGGATCTCAATTTATCAATCATTGGATCAAAAGTGAAAACATGGTAATAGGCTGCTGAACTTCAGTATTGAGAAGAAGGTTATTGATACAAAGAACATCATAGATTGAAGAGGCCAATATGTAATACTGTTCAGGTATATTAGTAATAATATCACATAAAACGATGGAAAGTAGATGAACTAGCCACTTAAGAGGAGAGATTTGCTGCCTATCTGTAAACTGGACTCTACTCTTAAGGATAAAAGAAATTTGATGCTATGACAGAATATCATAGCATATAATAGAATTAGCGTAGGTTTCGAGTAACTGGTAAAAGTTATTTATTATCTGTTTTTCCTTGGACAAAGTCCTTGAATCCTGTAAGTTTCAGTTCCCTCATCTGTGAATTAAGATAAATGGAAAAATTTACTGAAACAGCATATGTAAATAATTTAGCATAGTATGTAGGAAAAGGAGGTTCTCAGTAAACAATAATTTAAAGATCACTTTTGATTGAGTAAAAAAAAGTAAATAAAGGAATGAATTGATGAGTTAGTGAATCCATTTCAGCAGTGGTTAAAATAACTGTGGAAAACCTATTGCTCTTTTGCATTGCTTTAAAATCAACAGGTCCTGGTGTCAAGATAAAACAACTCGAACATACAAAATTTGCTAAATAGATATTCTATAAAACGTTAGGTGCAATGAGAATACTAGTTTGGCTAAACCTCACCTACATAATGATAGTAGTTTAAAAAGTCAAGATAAATTTCCATTTTGTGAGACTCTTGGCATGTTTGGATCTCCAAAGTAGTACCTTATATCCTCAACTCTAAACTTTTCTCTTTTCACATTTTAGTGTTTCTGAAATCAAGATGCATATTATGGGTTATGTTATATTTAATATAGTAGTAAGTAAATTAGCAAATTTCCTTGTAATCTATGAAATCTTAAAACTAAAGAAGTTGATTGCTTTCATTAGGAATAAATACAGCCACAAACTTACTTGTGCAAAAAAAAACCTTTGTTTCTCTATATACGATTAACTTTGTTTTTAAGCTTTGTTTCTATTGATGCATAAGCGAATCTAACAATTTCATTGCAAAATAAGCCACATTCTATTAATATAATTCTTCAGCCATTTTGTTATTATTGAAATTGAGGAAATGAATCTCTCCTCTTGCTGGTTTTTAGGTAGGTAGAGTTGTATGCAAATGTTTCACTGTTGCTGAGGGAAGAGTATCTTCTAATTGGTTTTGACTGATCTTCTCCCAGATGTGAGTACTCTGGACAAAATAAAATCGTCATAGCTAACAAGGGTTGTTTGTATTTGTGATACTCAAATTATATAAAAATGAATATTAATTTACTTGCAAAATGAACAATTTAGAGAACTCTTGCTATAAAAGACATTTTAAATTGCTGTTTTCTCTAGTCTTTCTTACTATCTTTTGAAGCCTCTTAGTCCAGATAAAGTTGTCACAACATTTATTGACAATCATTTTTTCCCTTGAGGGTTGATTTCAGTATATTTAGGATTACTTACCCAGTAAAATGCAAATTCTACTTGTTTACTCAGACTAGTATATTTCTTGAGGAGAAAATCGTTTCTCATATCTTTGGGTAACAAAAATGTTGTTTTGAAGTAAAACTTATCCTCTAGTCTGTCTCTAGAGATTGAGACTAAGGAAATATCATTGGAAAAATGGCATATTCATTGTCCTTTGGCTATTCACAAACAAGTAAGAAATACGAAAAGTTATTAACAGAATACTTTAATGCATAAATTGATCAGATTCCTGTAAACTTTGGAAGAGATTTTTTTAAAAGTCTCAGTAAAGAATATTTTAAAAATCCTGTGTAATTATGTCATGAAATTAGTTTAAAGAAGCAAAGTGAAAGAATGTAAAAATGTAGAACAGGAGCAAACAATCAAATATAAGTTAAATCAGTCCCAAAAGAGGAAGTGCCTAGGCAAAGATCTAGTTTGAATTTTACTTCCAATATGAAGAAGCAATGCACAGCTTTTGGGAGATCATTAGGAATCATCTGCCATTATTAATGTAAATGCAATTAAAAATTCAGTTAAAAATGTCAAAATTGAAGATAATATTTTTTGTTTTTATCTTGATAATAGAATGATAGAAACTCCAATTTTCACATTTACAAACTGATATGTATCAAAAAAGTCACTGAGCAATAAAATTCTGTGACAAAATTGTTGTTGAATAAAAACACACTCTAGTATATGACAGAATATACTTTCTCTTTTTGTCTGTCAAATATTTATTGAATTTCAGAAAAGTTTGAGCCTTGGAAAACCTGCTTTGTAAATTGAACTACGATATCTATAATGGTAATAAATGATATAAATTTTTGGCTAAAGAATATTCTATATTTTGGTTAATTTTGTTTAAAAAAACTATTGGAAAGCTTTACTCAAGTTATTCTATCATAGCATCAAAATTATTTTTCTTTATAAGCTTTTAGTGAATGACACTTAATGAAACAAAACCTCACAAACAGGAAGATATTGGAATTTACCTTTACAAAAAGCAAGGGTAGAACAAAGCAAATAAAATTACCAGTTCAAGATTTAACACTATAATTCTACAATTGCATCTTAGAATTTCTTCAACTTGTGAGAAGAATATTTTGATAGAGCTCCTATTTTGAATTAGAAAATTTTATATTTTGAGCCAGAATAAAATAAAATTGAAGATGCATATTTTTGTTGCACCTAAAATTGGAAAATGATTTTTAAAACTCATGGAGATATATATTGATAAATATTTTTTATAATTCTATTTATTTATTTATTTTAATTTATTGAAATATATCAGTCATACATAAACATACGTAAACATAAGTGTATAATAGTTGTGAATTTGCAAAACAAACATATATAACCTCAAACAAACATATATAACATCTCACCCTACCACCAATAACTTGCATTGTTTTTAAACTTTTTAAACTAATAATTAAAGAGCATTGTCAAAATATTACTACTAAACAAAGTAGTTTTCCCCTAGCCAATCTGATTGTTATTATCTTTATATCATTTATATTGTATATGAACTATTATTGGTAGAAGGATTTTGACGGTGTTCTTTCATAGTTTGTAGCAGACATCTCATGACAGTGTGAGGTGTTGGTGGAGGGTTGATGTATGGGACCCCTGTATGATGTTATGCATGTTTGCTTTGTAAGTTCACAACTTTTACTATACACTTAATTGATTATGTATGTTCATATATACATGTTTTTCATTCTAAGTGGCTCAGGAAATTGAAAGTCCAGGAACGATGATTTAGGAAATTGAAAGATGTGGAAGAAGAGGGCTTGCAAAGATAACAGAATTAACTGGTACTGTTAGGTTATTTTCAGTTCATAAATTGGACTAAGGAGAGACTGGGGGCCATTAACAAGCAGATAAGTGTGAACCAGAGGACCTCACCTCTTTGGTAGCTTATGAAAGTCATTAACTTCTACAATACAAGAACTGATACAGCTGAACAGCAGCCTGAGGATGTGTTATTGGTGCAGAATTCCAGGGATGTTCGTATGTTCAATCAGGGCAGTCCTGTTACATTGAGTTCAGTGCCCTTGTTAGGAAAATTAAGACCCTGAGACATACGGAAGAGTTTTCTGGATGGATTACCCTGTAGATGTTAGCTCTGTGGATCCTGCTGAACTCTCACAGCTTTCCTTTCTGAGATTGTCATCCTTCTCCCACACAGGAAAATAGGTGCCACTCTCAGGTTCTTGAATTCCAGAATAATAACTATGACTGAGAGCATAACCTGGATGGGTTGAATTCCAGAGTAATAACTATGACTGAGAAAGGGGTAAAGAGATCACACTGTAGCTGCAATAATTCATTAGCATGTACCAGTAGGAGGCAGAGAAGAAATGCATGGATTCTATTTTGAGGGATCTGGATTCAGTAGGCCAGATAAGACTGGATTAGCTTAGAGGTACTTTCTCAGGACATGGGATTTATCATCCTGATAGAGGCAAAATAGATAGGCAGCCAATAAGGATGCTGCTTAATATTTATAACCCAAAAAATGCAAGAATAGAGAAGCAGGAAGTTGCAAACGGGGGGGGGGGGGGGAGAGGGGGGAGGAGCAGGGGGGTGGACAATAGGCAGAACCTCAATAAAAAACCACCCCCTTGCTTACTTCCCATATAGAACCCATTGACTGAAGAACAAGCAGGACCCATTGAAGGATGTAGAACCTTTTGACTGAAGAACTAGCTGGACCCATAGAAGGAAGGATAGCAAGTATAGAGTGAGGCAATTCTTTCAGTACTTTACCAGTGGTACCTATCTCTATGCCATTTACTCAGATGGTTGGAATAATGAGAATGAAGCTAGCAGGGTGAGAGACTAAAGTAGGAGGAGACTTGCATTATTTGAAGAGAAAACTTCACTTAAGGACTCCCCATTGGCCTTATCAAAATCTTAAACCTGAACTGTTGTCCAAGACTCTGCTTTCCAACCCTCCCTTCTCTCTCTGCCTTTCAGCTGCATTACAATCTGATGGTTCTCCTCACTTCCTCCAGCTACATCTCCTTTAACTTCATAAGTGTTTACCTCAATTTTGCATATCTAATCCTATCTTTATGTCTGCTTCTTGAGGAATCAAACCAACTCATGAAAAAAGATACCTGCAAGAACTGAAAAACATAGAACTGTGAAAAGAACTGCGCTGAAATATTTATAACATTTGATAACAACAACAAAAAAAGAATTGGAAAACCATCTTGTTAAAGTTGTTTTTTCTTAGCTTATCTGGTTTTTAGTACTTCGGAGATTATTTTCTCAATTACAAGTACTATGGTATATTAAAAAATATTAAATGATAGAGTCAAAAATGTCATATTTATATATGATGAGAAGCAACTATTAAGTTCACAGGAAATTTCAAGAAAAAAATTAAAAATAATAAAACCACATATAAAAATATATTTTTAGTAAAGTGTCAGTGACAAAGTTTTAGAGACAGATAAAATAAGAAACTGATTAGACCTTATTTTTCAATTTTTTATAACTAATATGAAAATGCTTTTCTGTTTTTTGTTCAAATTATTAACACTTTATTGCTGAGTGATTTATATATGTATATACATATATACTAAAATGAACAACTCATTGTGCACCTTGATGAATTTTGACCAATGTATGTGATGTAATTATTGAGGTCCGGGAAGTAATGAATTTTCTAGGTTCTTGGCTATATTGCATAAAAGAATTTAAGAAATGCCAGTTTAGTTAGGTCAGTAAAAAGAATTTATTGAGAAATAGGGGGAAAGAACAGAACTTGCTAAGAAATGGGAAAGACAGAAATATGCTTTGGGATTTGATACAGACTTCTCTATGCAGAGAGAGTGAGATTTGGTTTGTGTGGTTACCTTTTAAGTTATTAATTATTCTTCCCCTTGCTAATATTTGGGGGAAGGGTCCCAGCTCTTTGTAGCTCTGATTGAACAGCCCAACTGTCAGTTCCCTAGGAGGACCAGTGATAAGGTCCCTTGAGGCTATTGGGGCTTTACCTTGACTGGGAATGAGATCTCGTTCCAAATAGGGTTCTCATGAGATCCTTCCTGCAGCCTCCTTGGCGATGGTCTTTCCCTCAGGGGGTTTCCAGCTGAGATTCCAAGGCCAGATGTTTCACAGCCGTGTTGTCTCTCAGCCATGCTATTTGTCAGCCATGTTGTCTGCCAGGCCAGCCATGTTCCCCCTTTCTTTATACTATCCTGTCTCAATTAGTACCAAGATTGTGGTATATTTCTACCACCCTAAAAATTTACCTCATTCCTTGTGTGTTAGAGAAAAGAAGGCCTCACTGGGACATGGAGACTGATTACAGGCAGAAAGTTTATTGGGACGCTCTCCCAATGGAGGGGGTCTGAAGAATAGACTTCAGCCTCTCTGCTGACATGGCAGGGGTCTG
This sequence comes from Dasypus novemcinctus, assembly GCF_030445035.2. Classification (NCBI taxonomy): domain Eukaryota; kingdom Metazoa; phylum Chordata; class Mammalia; order Cingulata; family Dasypodidae; genus Dasypus; species Dasypus novemcinctus. Next base: position 38,352,366 of record NC_080683.1, on the reverse strand, counting down.
AAGAGTGACTTCAGCCTACTTCTGGAAAGGGAAGATTTGAATTTATACAGTACATTCCTAGGTGGGGAAATGATAGTCAGTGGGAGGGGGTTGAGGGTCCAAGTGAGGTGCAGGGCCCAATAGGAAGCTCTAAAGGTGAGAATTTTCCTTGTATGGCTAGAAGGTAGTGAGTTAGGGAGTTATGTTTTCTTGCAATGCTGTAGGAGCAGGTGGTGCTGATCTGTAGGGAGTGAAGTTCTCTATCTTCCTTTATTTCCATTTCCTTGGAACAAAGCTTTTTTTGTTCAATCTTTGGGGAAGTGCAGTGCTTTCAATCATGTAAGCTGATGGGGTGGGGGGGGGGACTTGTCTTTCCTCAATGCATGTCAGGGAGAACTGAGTTACAGCTTATGAATTATTGCAAACCTAGTAAGAGGGAACCTCAAACATTTCTATCTCTTTGTGTGTATTTATATATATATATTGGGGGACCTGAGTATTGGGGTATATGGTACTGGCAGGATGGGAGGGTGAGGGGATTCAGGGCATCAGCTTGATTTGGCAACTTCCTGCTGTCAAGGAGTGGAGAAAAGTTCCCTTCTATTCTATTCTGTCCAGTGGGCTGTGGTTTCAGGGTCCACAGGGGTTGATATTATCACTCATACAACAGAAAGACAACATTTATATATTTCAGGGTTGTTGATTATACAATTTGGTGTATGAATTGGGAGAGGAGCTGTAAGAGACAGGGGCTAAAAAGAAGCAGCAGCAATGCTGTCAGTCATGGTGTTATAATGGGTAAAAGGATTGATTTTAAGGGTGAAGAAAAATAAGAGAGGAATGAGGAAAGCCATGATTGAATCCCATAGTTATTATTCCAGGCTCCTTCTTGCTGTTGCGAGTTGGAGTGGGGTTTCATTGAATTATTGTGATGGTGTTTTGGGGGTTAATGGCTGGTATTGAATTTCATGCATTAGGAGGAGGTTGTTCACGTGATTCTGGGTGATGTTTTGCACTGTTGTTTGAATGGACTGCTCTATAGCTTGGAGAATGTGTAGTCCTAATGATATTAAAAAGAGGGTTATTAGTGGGTGGATATGGGAAGTAACTATGAGAATCAGGACTAAGATAATGAGGAAAACTAGTCATACATAGGGTCAGTAGCTAGATTATTAATATGACTTATTTGATCGGCCATATGCTGAGAGGTCTCAGTGACCTTAAAAATTTAGTTTAGCTTTAAGAAGAGTTTACGTAGACATACATAGAGTTTTAGTGGGAATAGAAAACTTTATATTATTAACTGTGGTTTCATAACAATGTTTGGGTGACTTTTGTTTTCCATGGACTTAAGATTTCCATCAAGTAAGGCTGCATAGAATGGCTAAAATTACTTTATTTTTTCCTATTCACATAGTTTGAGGCATAGGCAACAACAAAGTATTATTACTTTTCATTTTGGACTGTAGGGTAGCTGGCATTTTATATAGGCACTTACATTTTTAGGCAGCAAATAGTAGTTGGCTGAAGAGTTTCATTGCAGTGTTTGTATAAGTGAAAGCATATCTTGTTCCTTCTGAGAGTGGAAGGGACTGCTGATCATTTGTCAGAGTGAGAACAATGAATAAGAACTATTGGTGAGCAACAGGCAGCTGGAAGTGCTGCTATAGTGTTCAGTAGTCACCATGTCCATGTTTATTGTGGAATCACTCTACCGCTTCTTGGTTTCAATGGTATGGCTCTGGATCTTCACACGATTATTTGCTTTAACAGTCTTGAGACAGGTTTTAGAGGAGTTGGCAGGTATATGACAGTTACCTGTTGCTGCTGGCAGGCATTTTAGATATTTTTCCACAGATTTTTTTTTCTGCAGAGTGTGATTCATGATAGTTTATTGTTCTTGTCTTGTTTTTTTGTATCTGCAATCCACCTTTAGATAGAAGTGGCAGTTTTCAGAGTGACCGGACACAAATGGGTTAAGCCTTTTACTTGCAATAGGGCATGGTACACAGCACACACTTTTTTTTTTCATTAAGGGGCTATATGTAATTTGGTTCCTTTTACAATTGTGATTACAACCCTTAGGTTATTTGTTTATAATGTTGCTTCTGCCAAAAAATTTACTTAAAGCTAATGTTGGCGCTAGCTACATTTAATTTACAAGATAAATTCGGGTTTATTCCTTTATTGCTTAAGCTTCTGCCAATGTCCTCTCTGTTTTCTTTAAAAAGCAGCCTGCTGGAGGTTCTCTTATTTCCATGAACAACTTTTTAGATTTACACATACAATAGTTTTAATATTTGAGCTAAATGAGGAATGGAGGGTTTTCAGTACCTTAACAATATTACAAACTCTATTAATTTTTGAAAACATTGTACTTGTCAATTACAGCAGAAGGTAACAGTTTTTGTTTTATTTAACCAAACAACATTTAAGAATTGGACAGAGCAGCTTGTATTAAATAGCTTATTTAAATTGTTTGCCCATTTCAGATTTTTAAGGTAAGATACCATTGTTCCTGATGATTCTTTTAATTCTGTAAAAAGAAATTATTTGTTAAAATGATATAATTAATATAACAAAATAGGGTTATAGCTACAGATTTTTACGCAGTCATATTTTTGTCACCAGGCCAGGATAGACGATTGGGTTATGCACATAACTTTGGGAAAGCACTCCAAAATCTACCGTTGGCTTTTTCACATGAAGGTGAATGCAAGCTGGCTTGATTTGCCTAAGGAGATACAAGAGAAAGCTTTAGCAAGTTTGAAAACAAAGTGATAGTGATATAACTGGATATTAATTTTTATAATAAACTAACAATATTTTGGGTTGCTGCATACAGCAGTGGTGTTATTTTAAGTTATGATAGCATACTGTTATATATCATTCTGTGGCAGCTCAATGTGACTTGAACAAGTAAGAATTAAAAGCATCTGCTTGGCGGCAGCTTTCAATGTAAATCAGAAGAGTGTGTATTAAAGCATTTCCTTTTTGATTTCCATGAGGAGAGGTTACCTTTGAGATACATACCATTTTTAATAATAATTAAAACCATGAGTAGCAACATTACATTTTAATCTAATATTATGCCAGAACATTGTTAAATTTTCAGAAATTTTATGCATTCTTTCAGTATTTATATGAAATTTTTGCTCATACAACTTTAATTAACAGAGGGTTAAAAAATCTCTTTTAACTTTATAGCACTTTCTAAACACTTTTCATTTAATTTATAACTATCAAATGAACTCAATTATTTTATTACTTCACTTTTTTAAGGTGAAAGAACAAATCTCTTGCAATAATTTGAAATAAAAGACACTTTTCAGGATTTGATTTTAAGAAAGCAGTTTTGAACATTATTTTTTTTTCAAAGAATAATTAGACTTGTTTTTCTTAAATAGCCAAGAAAACAATAAAGTTAAAGTACAAGAAGCTATTTCAACAAAAGAAACTTTTTTTACACTGATTAGTCAGAAGGAAAATTCTTGGTAAACTTTTGCTAAAACAGAAAAATGATTTAAGAAACTTTGTTAATTTAACAGAGAAGGCACAAAATTTTAATTTTGCATTGGTATGTTATTTGATACTATAGCTTTTCAAACTTTTACAGTTTTGACCCAATAAATCTTATTCAACTCTGACCACAAAAAATCCTTTTCCACTCACTTTCTGTACTTTTTGTATTCATTCAGGTTTTGCCCTGCATTTTATTCTTTCTTAATAACCAGTCCTTTCCTCTTAGGACAAAATTACTTTTTTTTCCCTTAACACAAAGAAAATAACACATTCTACATACTTTCCATATTTAAGTTACCAAAACAACTTTGGAAACTTTTGAAGCAAACATTTTATAGCATACAATTACTGTAAAATTAAACATGCATGTCAGGCTAATGATTTTACTAGACACACTAACAGAAACATAAAGCTCACCAATTTGACTTATAATTCTTACTCTTTTGGTATGACTGTTTTTAAGTTTTTTATTACTTCATATTTCTGATTTTACTACTTTTAAACTTTTTCTGGAATCAGTGTTGTCTGTAATATGCAAGCTTGTTTCTGGAAATATTTTAAATAGTAATCAGAAACAAGTTAGGAATATTTGAGCAGTTAAACTTTACTTTAGCAGTGTAGATAGCAGTGTACTTTAGCAGAGTACAAATGCAGTTAAACTTTAATTTAGCAGTGTAGATAGACAGATATTTAACACACATATTTTGGATTATTACTTTTTTGGAGCATACTTAGATTTAAAGTTCAAGAGTAAGCTAAAGGTTTACTTGTAAGAGGTGAGTAATTGTAGGTTTGATACTTTACAGGGCATCAAGAGGGACAGAATATTGGACTTTGAATGTCATGTGGGTATGATTTTTGAGTTGATCTGTAACTGGTTTGTGATGGGCAGCAATGAGAGGAATTTTAGTATTTCACATTTCAGGATTGACAGAGTTTGAGGGAAAGAAGGGGAGCAGAGGAGGAAGTGAGTGGCTTCTTACTGGCTACAGTAAAAGAGGGATTATGAAACTATTATACTGACCTTCACTATTGAGATTGAGGAGTGAGTTGAGGGTTTAGGGACTTTGGGAAGGGTAGAGTAAGTGGTTTTTATGTTAATAAGGAAATTACCTTACCTGCTACCATCAGAGTTACCTGAGGTTCTGCTTTGGAGATGGGCATTGAAGCTTGTACAGTTCTTAGGTACCTTTAATCATTTGTTGCTAGTTCTGGAAGGTCTGGGAGGTTGAAGCTGGGGTTTGGGTCTGACTGGGTAACCAATGCAAGTTTGCCTTGAGAGGTGTGGGGAAAGTCAGACTTCCGTGGATTTTTTACTTGCACAGTGGGCATGGCCTTGGAGGAGGTTGTGGGTTTAGGCACTTCTTGGTCCAGTGCCCAGACTTTTTGCCTTTGAAGCATGGCTTTGATGGGTGTTTTTTTGTACTGCCTGGAGTGGGGTGTCTGTTGGGAACTCTGGAGGGTGAACGACTTACAGCTAGGTTTTTTCTGGGGGACTGCTGTGGCTCTGTCAGGGCTGTTGGTAGATTTTGTTGTTTTAGGGTATTTGCAAGGGTTTAGGCTACAAGCCAAATACATTCTTTTTCTTCTGGGGATAGACAGGTGGAAAAAGCGATGTAGAGGTTTTCAGAGAAAGGTTCTAACTGGTCCTCTATATGGCTTAAATCTGAGAGTGATAATCAACATGTACTCTGACTATTCCTTCAGCTCCTGCTACTTGCTGGAATGGTAGGAGAGGACCTGGCAACTGTGTGGAGTTAGAACCCTCGTGCTGTTGGAGGTAGAGGGCTATGGTGCAGAAGGAGGGGGAGATAGTCCCCTTGTAAGTATGAAGAGGGGAGAAGGGCAGAGTAGAAGGCAATGGAGATGAAGGGAGGGGAGAAGGGGTAGAGGGTGAGCTTGGAGATAACACAGAAGTATTATATGGAGGAGGTACAAGCAGGGCCTGATCTGAAGGATCAAAGTCTGAGCTTTCAGAAGTTTTAAGGGGTGGAAGTGATAAGGAGGAAGATTTCGGAGAATGTTTCTGGTGTAAGAGAAGAATTTGGTAGGAAAAATAGTGTTGACAGAGGGAGGGAAGGAAAGAAAAGGAATGTGTGAATGTGAGGTATCTCTGACCATCTGACACTGCATTTCATAAAATTCTCTAAGTCTTGAAGAACTTGGAAATTGAAAGTGCAGTTCTCTAGCCACTGATTTTCATTGTCCAGTTTGTTTTGCAGCCACATAGAGGTTGAATAGAAAATGAGGTTTTTAGGTCTGATGTCTCCTTTCAGGTACAGAGTTTTAAGGTTATGAAGGAGACAGCCCAGAGTTGCAAATTTTGAGGGACCAAACTTGAATTCCCCATTTTAGGTGGCTTAGGTGAGACTAAGGATCTCTAAAAGGAAAGAACAGGGGAGATTCTGAGTTAGACAGGCATCCCTGAATCAGTCAAGCATCTCCAAGGAAAGAGGATACCATGCTTGGAACCATATATTTCTGGAGCCAAGGGGTTTCTTCCCTGCCCTGGACAATAGAAAAGGACAGAGAGAACAGGATCCTCCAGTGGAGGAATTCTTAACTCACCCAGCCAAGATTTGATGTCTGGTGTTGGATAGGAATTCGGCCATGGCAGAGGGGAGATTCCTCACCAATCAATCAATCTCAACGTGACCCCAGTCCTGGGTTTTGGCACTGAATGTTGGAGAAAAGGAAGTGCTCACTGGAACATGGAGACTGATTGCAGGCACTAAGTTTTTTGAGAAGCTCTCTCAATGGAGAGGGTCTGAAGAATAGACTTCAGTCTCCCCATGGGCGTGGTGGGGATCCAAAGAAAGACTTCAGCCCACTTCTGGAAAGGGGAGATTTGAATTTATATAATACATTCCTAGATGGGGAAATGACAGTCAGGGGAAGAGGGTCAAGGGTCCAAGTGAGGTGCAAGGGCCAATAAAAAGCCCTAGATGTGAAAATTTTCCCTTGTATGGCTAGAGGGTAGTGGGATAGGGAATTATGTTTTCTTGGAATGCTGAAGGAACAGGCAGAGCTTTGATCTGCAGGGAGTGAGTGAATGTTTTTATCTCATTTTATTCCCATTTCCATGTGGTTTCTTTGTTCAACCTTTGGGGAAATGCTGTGCTTTCAGACTTATGAGGGGTGGCTTGCCTTTCCTCAATGCATGTCTGTGGGAACTGAATCACAGCTGGTGAATTATCACAAACCTAGTAAGAGGAAATGTCTAACATCTTGCTAGACAATCCCTTCCCCATCACAAGGTAACCAATATTCTGACTTCTGTCACTGTAGTTTAGCCTTGACTTTTATATAAGGGAATGACACAGTATGTGCTCTGCGTTGTCTGGCTCCTTTTCTCATAACATGATAGATTAGAGTTTCATTTATGTCTGTGTTTGAGAGACAGAGAGATCTGAATAGTAGTCCATAAATACTTCTCTAGTATGAATATATTACAGTTTGTTTATCTATGCTCTTGTTGATAGACATTTGATTGTATCCATTTTGGAGCCATTATGAAAGATGCTGCTATAAATATTTTTAAACAAATTCTTTATTTCTCTTAACATATGAATATGTTTTCTGATGCGTATTCTTGTACATGGAATTGCTGAGTCATAAGGTAGTTGCAAATATATTTGTTAGGATTTGCCAAAATATATCCAAATTGATTGTATACTTTTATACATGCATCAGGCTTCCTCCAATAATGTATAGGAGTTCCAGTTATAAATATCCTTACCAACATTTGGAAAAACAGGCTTTTTTAAAAAAATTGCACATTCTGGCTTTTATGTACTGGTATGTCATTGTGGTATTAATTTTCATTCCCTAGATAAATAATAATGTTGATAAAATTTTTATATTCTCATTATTCATTCATATATCTTCTATTGAGGAGCCTGTTTGTTCAGGACTTTGAGTGTTTTCTGGTCTATTAATGTTCTTTATCAATGCCACCTAGATAGGAATCCTTTGACTACAGTGGTACCTTGGTACTTGTTATTTATTGGTTCTGGGAGCCTCAATGAGTACTAAAAAATGATGAGTACCAAACAAATTTTTCCCATAAGGAATAATGTAAAGAAATTTAATAAGTTCCTAAACCAAAGACAAGGCACATTTTTAAGGCACTATGTATAATGATGGTTGTATATCATTACTTTACATGAGAAATAAACCTAAAAATTAAATAAAATAAACAGTTCACTTTACCTGAACTGGGAAGAGTCCATGGATAAAGGGATGGTGAGAGGAGAGTGGTGAGGAGGAAAGGTTACGGAGTGTTACTTGGAAGGAGAGTCCCCCTCCAAAAGAACATCAGACACTTGCAGTTCAGGTGTTTTTTCTCTTTTCTGCCTTTTTTCAACTTGTGCCACAGGCTCTGACACGCTCTTTGTAACCTTCACTAAAAACTTATCCAATGAGGTTTGCTCCTGTCTTCTTTTCAGAATTCTTCAAAAGTGTGAAATTGTTTGGTCATTCAATTAATTCACATTTCTGCTTGTCAGAGCTTTGTCCAGATGTTACTTCTTCACAAAGTTTTGAACTTCTGTCCATTTTGCACATATTTCTTTTATCAAGGAACTGGGGGGTGAGGCTCGCTACAACGTCCTTTTATGCATGTGATCGTTATTCCTCTGCCAATTTAAGATATTGTAATAGACTCCCTAGATTAGTAAGCCCAGAGAAGAAGGTGAGGAATCTGCAGGGGACTTCCCTTAGATGAAAGTGCAGGGAGAATAATATTAGGAATACAGAAACAGCAAATATCGCTAAGAATCCATCCATGTAATCCAATATAAAACATGAATCTGGGAAAAATCATCAATGATACAAGAAAACATTTAAGTTACCATCAAAACTGAAGGAGCTCAGAAAGAGGAAATTTAAGTGGGCATTATGATATGTGAAATAATTTTTACAAGTTTCAAAGGAGTATTTTGATCAAAAGATGTGATTGCAATTTCAATGAAAAGTAAGAAAGAAAATATGATTATGCCTTCCAGGTTTCTGTTCCTGTAGAATTAATTTATAATTGAGTATCAAAAAAATAATTCATCTCAGCAAAATCATTAGAGAGCCTATTCTCTTGAAATCTCAATATATAAGAATGAGAAACAAAGTGGGAGTGAATTAGCTAGATACATGCTTCATAAATTAGGAGAATCTGAGATGACATCAGGAAAAAGCAAGTCTTCATAAATCTCCTGTGAAGATGGAGACAATAAACTGTTATAATCACAACCACAACTCATCAAAGGGCTAAACTATCCTAGTCTGGAAATAACTGCCTGATTCTTTCTGCACAGGTTTTATAATATAATTTTTTTAAGGGGAGATGACTACAAACCTCCAAATGTTACCTCTACACTTTTTCTTGACTAGTAAATTCCAATTTGTTGAGTATATATTGGTGTGCCAAGAGAAAGAAGATGAATAGATTTTATCAAATTTTTCTTCTGCCTACCTTTCTTAAATCTCTTACTTCTGAATTTGCACTACACACAGACATTAGTGTCTTTCTCTCTCTTGTCCCCCCTTACTTTCCCTCCCTCCCCCCCCCCCCCCCGCCAATCTCAGTCTCTATCTCTTCCATTTAGCAAAGCTTGGGTAAGGAAAGGGAAGATATGTTACACAGTTTTAAAGAAACAGTTGTATACTTTCACTGATTTCTCCACTTACCCCTATACATAAGCAATATCATGTCAATTCAGAAGAACCTAAATAACCTTATCCATTTGCTAATGTAACTTAGCAAATACACATCTACTTAGGAGTAAAAATCTAGATTATAGGTACATTTAAAGAGGAACATAGAGTAACACAATGGCTAGCCCTAGTATCATCTAGTATAATGTTTTATTTTCTTATATGCCATTTTTAAAATTATGTTTGAGATGTCTATGTATTTTTCTTATTTACCATAATAGATGTTAAATTCATTGTTCTTGGGATGTGTTGAAGTCTTCCCATTCAACACAGTAGCTTTCACAAATGAATATCTGCTAAATTGAATTAAATGTGCTCAGTTTACATGAAGGTAGCTCTTTTTCATTTTAGGACCTTGTATATTTCAATCATTCTGAAAGATACTCTGGGTTAGGTAACATCCCATTATCACATAGCTGGCAGTTTATAATGCCAAAATCCCTAATCAAATTTGCCCTTTTTCAAGCTTCTCAAACTAGTATTCTATTACTAGTGCTGTTTCCTCAGAGACACATTTATATAATTTAAAAGAAGTTTAGAAGCATGTATTATAAACTTTAGGAGAAGTTTGCAGGTAAATAATAGAAATCACAATCATTTAAATTACCTCAACATGTATGCAAGCCAAATTTGATGGAATCTAATTCAAGGGTCATCTTGCCAACTAGCATCCCAATGGATTTGAGAAGTGTAAAATATTAAGGAAATGAAATAGAGACCATTGATTTTGAAGGAATTGAATTACTCCAACTTTAACAATCATTCCCATATCCATATCCCAACCAAGGTTAAAAGTTCATCAATAGGGGAACAGATGTAACTCAGTGGTTGAGTGTCTGCTTCGCACATGGGTTCAATGCCCAATACCCCCTAAAAATTAAAAAAAAAAAAGGAATTTCATCAGTGAAATGCTTCAGAAATTTAGCTGCGAGTGTGATCAAAAGATTGGCTTTGTCCATAAGAGTGTAAACTACAATGTAAACTATATCTTTGTGGTACAGCCATTCTCCAAAACATATTCACCAAATGCAATGAATGTGCCACAATACTGAAGGAGGTAGTTGATGTGGGAGGAGTGGTGATGGGGGATGTGGGATGTGGGAACCTCTTGTATTTTTTAATGTTACATTTTTTTGTGATCTATGTATCTTCAAAAAATACAATAAAATAATAAAAAATAAAATACAAGATTGGCTTTGAAACTTAAAAGTACTGTTTTATAGTAGAAATAATGGAAAACCAGTATTTTGACCAGAGTCTATCTTTCATCCTGGTATTTATCCCTGTTTAAATATGTTGTTAAAATACTAATACTATTTATTGATCATTCAGAATATTAAGCCTTCAAGTATATGAAAAATAGCATTTCTTCTGATAAGAATATTAGATAATGTATAAAATATATTTCTTCCTTTAATGAGATGTATATATGGCCTTTTTGTCTTTGGAATTTATAAAATCTCCATGTATAAGTTCTGATATGACAAAAGCCTCCCAAATGACAACTCAATGGCTGACATATAGTATAGATTTAGGAAAAACAAGGTTTCTATTTTCCCAGAAATGAGAAGGCACTGTCTGGTCTCCCTTTAGGAATTTTTTTCATTTACCCAAGGGAGTGGTTACTGACATTAAAACGTGTTAATATGGTTTATGGGGTACTCTTCTCCCTACCATATTTGACAAACATGAAAAGTGTAAATGAACCCATAAGTAAGGGAGACATCATAAAATGAAGAGAGGTTCCCATATCACATACTTAAAAATATAAACAAAATATGCAAATAGTATTTTTAAATCAATTGAAATGCAATTTTAGAAGTCTATACTTTACCATTTAACCTAACCTGCTATTCTCAATAAACACATTTGCTCAAAATTTTTTTCTTCTTTTTATATCTTTTACAATTTGGCAAGATGGCTTATTCATGAGCAGGTCCTTGTGTGTGTGAGAGGAAGTGTATGTGCATGAATGTGTGCATTTCTTCTATGTTGTTAACTCAGAATATCTCTTTGGAGGAGGTTACTATAGTAACTGCCACTACTATTGATTTCTTGAAATAACAAATTTCACTAAATTTTAGGAAATATTTTCACGGGCATTATTTTTACTTTGTATCTCCTTTTTACACATTTGGGTTTAATAAACACATATAACCCTCATTGTTCCTTTATATAAGATGAAAAACATTGCAATAGTAAAACCCTTTGTCAGTTTAGTCAGCAATTAAAAAGAAAAATCAATACTGCGTTTCCTTTTAGTTGCTCAGGATTGAGTCTTATTCCTTCAGAGGTGTACCAACTTCATGGCTCTCCATCTCAGGGCTGTGAATTAGTTTTGGTCATTCTCTGATTTCAGAGGCAATCTGTGATAGTCTGAACTTGCTGCAGTAATATATCCCCCTTTAAGTAATTTAAGTAACTCAAAGTTTTCCAATACCACTCCCTTTATGGAATACCGAAGACACACAATCATTGAATTATGGTGTTTGTACTCCTTGACAGTGTATGCAAAAGATTTTTGGGGCCAAATATAGGTCCACAACTTTACTTTCACTACTGATACCAAGCAAAATAGTAATTTTCCTCCAGATGCACTTTCCTGAGACCAATACCTGAGACACCGGGGTTTCAGAGAGAGAATGAAGTTGTTTGCACAAGCAAAGGAGGACAGTGGACTAATGGCCCAAACCTGACTTCCCTGAACTGCAGTAATTCTGATAATTTATTACGTTCAGAATTAGCAGTTTATATTAATGGTAGTTGGTGTGGGGCTGGTTCAGGTTCTTTTTGTTTATTTTGTTTTTAAGTATTTTTTCTTTATTTTTTTAAAAGGAATTTTAGATATAGGGGATTCCCCTGTACCTCACCCTTCCACACACTTTCACCCATTAACAATATCTTTCCTTAGCGTGATACATTTGTTACAATTGATGAACACATTTTGAAGCATTCCTACTAAGCATGGTCTATAGTTTACATTATGGTGTACACTTTGCACTACACAATTTTATACGTTTTGACAAAATGTATAATAGCTGATATCCATCACAGTAATATCAGGCAGAATGATTCCAATGTCTCAAAAATGCCCACGTCACACATTGTTCCCTCTCCCTCTACTCGGAACCTTTCATCAAGGGATGAAGAGGGTCAGGGGTGGGTACCAAATCTAGGAAAGTCACAAGGTTACAACCTTTAGAGATCAAGATATTGATAGGGGAGTACAGAACAAAGGTCAATTACAAGGTGTTTCATATAGATATTAAACAGAGAAGGGTAGAGTGGCTACCCTTTCAATAGAAATGTTCATCTAAGAAGGTACAATCCCAATGGAATATCTTCATAATAGCAGGTGGAAGTGACCATATACATGGTTAAAACCTGTCTGGAATAATCATCACAACACAAATTTTTAGTTGGAAATGACCATATACAAAGGGTGAGGCTGATCTAGCCAGTTTCAGTAATTTCAGATGTCAACCTTTGGCTGTTTTACAATTTACTGGATGCAAAAAGGCATTATATAATGGTTTAGTAATCATAAGTATTGGTTACCTTTCTCCTATATCTATATCCCTTGGTTACCTTTCTCCTATATCTATACCTCTTTTCCACTTTGTTTTATGCACCTTAAGCTGTATTCTCACTCTCTTACTCATTGAAATATATCACAGAATTTCTGTGTCTCTTTGCCTTTCTGTAAGCTGTATTTTCACTCTAATTTATCTTCTTCAAATATCCTTACCTAAGGATCCTCAAACTTGTCTTGCAAGCCCCAGTTTAGATTACGCTTTCATGATGAAAGTGTCAGACTTAGTGACTAGTATGTATGAGTCCTGTGAATAATATAAACTTCATTCACTATACATGTGTTATATGCTGTACTTCAACTATTTGTGTATTATTGCCTTCAATGAATGACAAAGAAATAAGAGAATATAAAGTTCATAAAATTAAAAGTAATTGGAGGCTGTAAATAGAAATAGCATAAAAATTCTTGCTTATTGCTCATTGCATTTATATTCAGGTCCAGGAAAACACATGCACACACAAACACACAACAAAGAACTAACTATATTAAAAAGTGAAGATTTCCTTCTTATTTCTAGGGGGCTGTCAAATAAGTCATTACTATTAAATTTGAAGCTATCTAATACTAGTAGGTGGGAAATCTTTTACTGACATCTGTTTTAACATGTAGAGATTATCAAATCTATTTCAGCCAATTTCTCATTTCAAAACAGATAGCAATGGAGTTAATAATTTCAAACACTGCTAAAATTGTGAATAAGTTGATATTGATGGTGCATGAATTTTCATTAGTCAATCATCCTTAAAAACTAGAAGAGATGTGTTTTAAATGAAGAATAGCAAAATCCAGGAAACTGGTGAGAGATGATAACAAAATAGTAGATGAGTTCCCACTGATTTTCTTCCCTATTACATTTATATCCATAATTTAAAATCTATCTATCTATCTATCTATCTATCTATCTATCTATCTATCTATCTATCTACCAAGCTATCTATCTTACCAGTAGCAAATGACCTTATTCTCTGATGACCAAGACCACAAGCATATTCGGTCAAATATAAACCCGAGTTTATTTAATTGAACTGTATGGATAAAGACAATTTACTATGAATGAGAAACGTTCATTTTCTCATTCATAGGTAATTTTTGGTTGTTATTTTTGCTCCTGGCAATACTTCTTTATTACAAACACAACTTTGTATATTCTAGATGAATAGTTTTTAGACCTTTGCTCAATTCCCATTTTTCCCTTAGTTCTTTCTAATACCAAAAAAGACCATATTGGACTAAAGCATACACAATACACTACAGTCATTTTCAGAAGGGCAGCAATTTATGTCCTTTTGAAGTAGGGTGAAAAGGCTATATTGTCTATATGGTATCACAAGTGAAAGTGCTGTTTAAGAAATAAACACAAATTCATACCACACCCTAGAGAATCTGTCCAAATACCTAGGAAGTAGAACCTTAACACTGAAAATGCTTTCTAAGTCACAGTCCTGGTATCACAGTCTTGAATTTCTATTGACTTTTCTTCACATTTTCTAATAGTTAATTCCAACAGGACGTGTAGAGCTGTTGCAGTACATTCCTTAGATTAGTTTTGAAGAGTGCCTTCTACATATAGGTATGCAAAAGGAGTTTCTGAAGGCTGGCTTTGGAGAATGTAGTTCTCAAATTTCACCCTGACCAAACTTCTTACCCCATGCATATTACTTTCTAATTTACCATCTTTAACCATTAAGAACCAGAAATTCTGGATGAAGTCGAAACTAAGGAAAGTGGGTAAAGGTTCTTTTTTCTTTATGACTTACAAAAAGGAATATTACACATCTAGAATATATCATTTTTACTGTGTTTTCAACAAAACAATAACTTTAAAGGTATTGCAAAGAATGTGCTAATATCATTTCAACTTCAAACTATTACTTTAAATGTATGCATAGACATGAACTATAAAGACAATCTAGAAATAAACTTCCATTGAAATCAGGTATGCAAAACTTAAAGTTAACCTTTAACTGTGAGATCAGATTTCTAACTTCAAATGTCCTTACACATATACAGGTGCACAAATGAACATACACATATACAAATGAATCAAAACAGAGTAAAAAAAAAAAAGCAATACCACAAGGCCCATGTGCAGATAATTTTTTTAAATAAACAGTAGTCATTTACTTAATAATTATGAAGCACCTACTATTTGCCAGATTTTAAATTAGGTGCAGAGCATATAAAAGGGAAAAAATAAGAGCTTTTGTGACAATAGGCCATAAGATAATAAATGTGTAATACATACTAATTTATGGCTATAGCCTGGATTACAAGGAGAAATTAAGTTGCATAAACACTAAAATTTAGGAAGATTTCAATATGTGGGGAAAGCAGGGATACCTCTATCAATTTGTTTTGTTTACTTTCACATTTTGTAATAAACCAACTTAGTATATCCCTCTTAGTGTTGTAGTCACTTCTTTTGAGTGTACCTCAACTTCCAGTATTTTAGTTCACTGAACTACCCTACTAATCATAGCCATGGGGAGAAGATTCATGGGAAACTTAGGTAAAGAAAACAAGTCAAACAGCATATGTCCAGACATATAAAAAGTGTCATAATTTGGACAAGGGTGAAAATAAGCAAACTTGATCAAGATTAAAGTGAGTGTGTGTAATTTTAAAATACAAAACTCAACCTACTCTTCACATGTCAGAAGTAAAAATGTTTTAATATAATCCCTGCAGAAGATACAGCATTGCTTCAGTATCTCTGGAAAGATGGTGATTAAATATGATGCTTAATAATACTAAATTGTACATATTCATTCTGTTCCATTTTGTTTATAGTTCTCACATTTCAAGTAAATTTTCACTTAAAATAAAGAAATTTAATTATTCTGTAAAATATGATTCATCATGAACTATTATTTTATTTATGAATTGAAGAAATGTCAGCCTTTTTCTTTTTAATGAATGAATTCATTGCACTCTCTTATAATTGGCATGAAAGTGTAATTTTTAAAATGATTTCTTCTTAGATTTATGTGACAAACATTGCAAATCTAGTCCATTTATATTTGGCTATTAAAGTTTGCGAGTTGTAAAAGAGTTACCAGATATTTTATTACAGAGTGACAGATAAAGGAAAAGGCAATAAGTGAGTGAAAAATTCATCTGTAAGCTCACAGTAAAACCACAACTTTGCAGAGGCAGCTCTGAGTTGATACAGACATAATGTATTATTAATATAGAAAGTTGAGCTATGAAGATCATTAGTGAAACATAACATGCAGCTATCATTAAAAATAGTTTTCTTTATTTTGTAGTTCCATGAGTTGTAAAAAAAAAAATCAGTTACCATATTTAGTCTTAACATTTCCCCCTTTAATCACACCTGATATATATTCCAAAGCTAATGTTAATTAGGTTCTCAATGCTTTCCAGCCATTAACACCACCCCTTACCAAACCATTTCCATCATTCCAAGTAGGAACCTGATATATTTGAAGACTTAACTTCCCATTCCCAAAACAATTTATTTATGCTATTTTAAATGTTTAATCAATTTTATTTTACTTTAATGTATATGACTGATATTTTTAAGAAATAAGTTTATACTGTGAAATAGCTTTTGAAGGGAAATACTAGCAGTAATGTACAAGTAATATAGAATAAATTTGTTGTTCAATAAAATATTTTTAAAACTCCATATAAATTTAATTATTTTTAGTGCCCCTTAACTGTGAAAATAGTCACAGTTTAGAAAATACATTGTGTGACCACCAAACATTAATTCAGTCTTAGGATTTGAAATTTTCTGGACATCTGCTGACTGGAAGCCAATCTTCTTGATGGTTGATGAGGCTTGTTTACTTCCAGTTCACACTCTCATTTTTTCTCTATTAGTAAAATTGTGCCTTTACAGAACAATCATGCATAAAATACAGGATTCCCATATACTGCCCTATTATTAACATCTGGCATCTATGTGGAACATTTGTTAAAATTGATTATAGCATATTTTTTATAATTGTACTGCTAACTATAGTCCATGATTTAAATTAGGGTTCACTCTTTTTTTAGTGTAGTAACACGGCTTTTTAAAAATATTATTCTGTTATCATATATACAAGTTAACTCCCTTTCATCACATTCAGGCATGTATTCTCAATGTTGTTGATTACATTCACAATAATTTGCTACTATCACTATCATCCATTACCAAAATGTTTCCATCATTCCAAAGAGGAATGCTGTACATATTAGGCCTTAACTGCCCATTTCTTATCATCACCCTATTTCCAGATAAACTATAATCTAAATTCTGACTCTTTGAGTTTTTGTATTCTGGTTATTTCATTTTGCACTGGGATTATTTCACTCAACATAATGTCTTCCAGGTTCATCCATGCTGTCACATGTATCAGGACTTCATTCCTTTTTATGGTTGAAAAATATTCCACTGTATGTATGTAACAAATCTTGTAAATCCATTCATCAGTTTATGAACTCTTGGGTTGTTTCCATCTTTTGGCAATTGTGAATAATGCTGCTATTAACATCAGAATGCAAATATCTGCTCAAATCCCTGCTTCAATTATTTTGTGTTTGTATCAGCTAGTGGGATTGTGGGTTATATGGTAGTTCCATACTTCGCTTTTCTGAAGAGGGCCACACTGTGTTTCACAGGGACTGCACCATTTTATGTTGCCACCGGCAATGCATGAGTATTCCTATTTCTCTGCATCTTCTCCAACATTTGTTTTATTTAGTTTTTGTTGCTGTTGTTTAAGAACATATTCTAGTGTGAAATGGTATTTCATTGTGATATTGATTTGCATTGACTTATTGTTAATGATGTTTAGCAATTTTTCATGTGCTTTCTGATTATTCATCTATCTTCTTCAGAGAGATGTCTGTTCAAATCTTTTTTTTTTTTTTTGCCTTTTTGTTATTAAGTAGAAGGTTACTTAATATATTCTGGACATTAAACCTTTATGGATATGTGGACTTCAAATAATTTCTCTTATTGTGTGTGTGTGATTATTTTGCTTTCATGATAAAGTCCATTGGGTAGCCAACATTTTAAATTTTGGTGAGGTCTCATTTATCTAATTTTTCTTTTGTAGCTTGTGCTTTGGGTATAAAGTCTAAGAAACAATTGCTTCAGATGCTTCCGAGGGTTTTCTTCAAGGAGTTTGATAGTTTGGCTTTTAATTATTTATTTTTGTTTTGTTTTCTCTTTTCATTCCCCTTCCCCATCCTGCTGTTTTTTATGTCTGCATCGATTCACTATATGATCTTCTGTATTTTTCTTTTTGTCTTCTCTTCTCATCTTTCTCCTCTAGGATTCACCAGGATTCAATCAATGATAGGGGACCTGTGATGTGGAGAGAGGTTCCCTGTAATTGCACCACCTTAGTTCTTGGTCTCTGCTATGCTTCACCTTGACTCTTCCCTTCATCCTTTTTCATTGCATCATCATCTTGCTGCATGACTCACTTGTGCAGACACTGGCTCACCGTGTGGGCACTGACTCACCATGCTGGCACTCATGTGGGCACTCGGCTCACCACACAGGTACTTAGCTCACCACACAGGCACTTGGCTCACCATGTGGGCAATTGTGTGGACTCAGCTCACTGCATGGGCACTCAGCTCACCATGTGGACACTTGGCTCACCATGCGGGCACTGGCTCATCATGCAGGCATGCTTTTTCTTCATTTTCATCAGGAGGCCCTAAGGATCAAACCCAGGTTCTCCCATATGGTAGGTGGAGGCTTTATCACTTGAGTCACATCCACTTCCCATGGCTTTTATATTTCTTTGTATCATTTTAAGTTGACTTTTGCATAAGAGTTAGGTCCTACTTTTTTTTTTTTGGCAAATGGAGACCCAGTTTTCCCAGCACCATTTGTTGAAGAGACTATTTTTTCCCAAATAAGAGATCTTTGACCGTTGTCAAAAAATACATTTGGCCATAAATATGACGGTTGATTCCTGGGTCTATTCTATTCCATGGGTCTAAATATCTATCCTTATGCCAGTACTATGCTGTTTTGATTACTGTGGTTTTGTAATACATTTTAAGATTGAGGAGTGTGGGTCACCCAAGATCATTTTTCTTTTTCAAGATGGTTTTAGCTATTAACGGTCCTTTACGTTCTGTATAAATGTGATGATTGATTTTTCCACTTAAGTGGAGAAGGTTTTTAGAATCTTGATTAGGATTGCATTGAATCTATAAATTGCTTTTTGGAATATTAACATCTTACTATTTAGTCTTCCAATATCTTTCATGAAATGCCTTTACCTTTATTTAGGTCTTCTTTGATTTATTCTAGCAATGTTTCATAGTTTTGTGTGTACAAGTATTTTACATCTTAGTTAGATTTATTCCTAGATATCTGTTTTTTGTACAGCTATTCTGAGTAGAATTTTTCATCTCTAATTGTTCATTGCTTGTGTAGAGAAACACTACTGATTTTGAGGTGTTGATCTTGTATCGCACCACATTTCTGAATTCATCTATTAGCTCCAGGAGCTTTGGTATGGATTTTTCACTGTTTTCTGTATGTGGGACCATATCTTCTTTAAATAAGGAAGGTTATATATCTTCCTTTCCAATTTGGGTGGCTTTTATTTTATTTTCTGGCTTAATTGCTGTGGCAAGAACTTCCCAGTCAATGTTGAATACTTTGATTATTAGAGATCTAAATGTTTTTATCAAAAAAGGATGCTGGATTTGTCAAATGCCTTGTCTGCATCAATTGAAATAATCATGTAGTTTTTTTTCCCCTTTATTGTGTAATGAGGTGTAGTACATGAACTAATTTTCTTATATTGAACCACCCTTGCATATTGGGGTAAATCCCACTTCATCATGGTATATAGATTTTTAACCTATTGGATTCAGTTTGCAAGTATTTTACTGAGGATTTTATGTCTACATTCGTAAGACAGATTAGTCTGTAGTTTATTTTCTTGTTTGGCTTTGGGGTGAGGGTGGTATTGGTTTCATAGAATGAATTAGGGAGTGTTTCCTCTTTGTCAAATTTTTGTAAGAGCTTGAGCAGGATTGGCTTTAATATTTCTTGGAATCTGGTAGAATTCCCTGTGAAACCATCTCCTCCTGGGCTTTACTCTTTTGGGAGTTTTTTAATTACTGATTCAATCTTTTTACTACTTTTTGGTTTGTTGAGAACTTCTTTTTTTTCTTTAGTCAATGTAGAAGTTTGTTTTCTTCTAAGAATTTGTCTGTTTCATATAGGTTATCTAATATACATTTGGGGGAGCAAACTTGGCCCAGTGGTTAGGGCATCTGTCTACCACATGGGAGGTCCATGGTTCAAACCCCAGGCCTCCTTGACCCATGTGGAGCTGGCCCATGCACAGTGTTGATTCATGCAAGGAGTGCCATGCCATGCAGGGGTGTCCCCCATGTAGGAAAGCCCCACGCACAAGGAGTGAGTCCCATAAGGATTGCTGCCCAGCGCGAAAGAAAGTTCAGCCTGCCCAGGAATGGTGCCGCACACACAGAGCTGACACAACAAGATGATGCAACAAAAAAAGAAAAACAGATTCCCATGTCCCTGACAACGACAGTAACGAACAAAGAAGAGGACGCAGCAAATACACAGAGAACAGTCAACTGGGGCGGGGGGGGGGGGAGGGGAGGGGAGAGAAATAAATAAATAAGTAAATCTTTAAAAAAATATATACATTTGTACATAGCATCCTTTTATAGTCCCTTTTACTTCAGGGGGATTGATAGTAACATCCCCCTTTTCAAATCTAATTTTCAAAGTTTGTATGATCTCTATCCTCCAGTTCATTAAAAGTTGTGTTAATTTTGTTGTTCTTTTCAATGAACCAACTTTTGGTTTTGTTGGTTCCAGTTTTATTTTCTATTCCACTTATCTCTACTCTAATCTTTATTTCCTTCATTCTTAATATATTGCGTTTATTTTGTTCTTTTTCCAATTATTCCAATTTTTGAGATTAGATCTCTGATTTGAAGTCTTTCTTCTTTTTAATATAACAGAGCTCTAAATTTCCTGTCAGCACTGCCTTCTCTGCATCCCATAAGATTTGGTATCTTGTATTTTCACTTTTATTTGCCTCAAATATTTCCTAATTTCATTTCTAATTTCCCTTTTAACTCACTGGATGTTTAAGAGTGTGTTGTTTAATTTCCACATTTTTATTAATTTTTCCCATCTCTCCCTTTGGTATAGGTTTGCAACTTCATTCTATTGTTGTGGGAGAATATACATTGTATGATTTCAACATTTTTTAAATTTACTGAGTCTTATTTTGTGATCGCACCTATGGTCTATCATGACGAATAATCCATGCTTACTCAAGAAGAATTTATATTGTTTCTGTTGACTGAAGTGTGCTATTTGTCTGTTAGGTCTAGTTATTTGAGAGTATATAATTCTTGATCTTCTGACTAGATATTCTTTCCATTATTGAAAATGGGGTGTATTAAATTCCCCTACCCTTAATGTAAAACCATCAACTTCTCTCTTTGAATCTGTCAGTTTTTCAGTGGTATATTTTGGGACTCTGATGTTAGGTGTCTATATATTATTAATTATTACATCTTCTTGTTGAATTGTCCCCTTTATCAGTGTCTAATGACTGCCTTTATCCTTTATCACTTATAACTGTTTTTGATTGAAAGTCTATTTTATCCTATATTAGTATAGTCCCCTAGCTCCCTTTTGATTATTACCTGTGTGTTATATATGTTTTTTGTCATTCCACCCTTAACCTACTTGTATCTTTGAATTCAAGGTGAATCTCTTGCAGACAGCATATAATTGAATCATACTTTTTTAACCATTCTGTCAATCTCTGCATTTGACTGGAGACTTTAATTCATTTACATTTAAAGTCACTATTGATAGTGCAGGACATTTCTCTGCCATTTTTCTCTTTAGCCTTTGTAAGTCTTATACTTTTTTCTCTCCTCAATTCTTCCATTAATATCTACTTTTATATTTATTTGAATATATGTTTAGTGTCATATGAAATGCCTTCTCTTTTCTTTCTAGACACATTTTTTTCAGCTATTTTGCTTGTGGTTACAATGGATTTAAAATATAATGTCATATATAATAGTCATATTTGATTTGATGTCAACTTAACTTCAGTACCATACACATATGTTTTCCTATAACCTTTGTCCTCTCATCTTTTTTTGTACTTGTTGCCACTTATATTTCTGTACATTGTATGTTCAAAAACATAGACTTATCATTACTTTTTATGCACTTTCATTTTAGCACTTTAAGGAAGATGTGGAATTACATACCAAATAATACATTACAATAATAATTTATAATTCCCCAAATGATTACCTTTCCTGGAGGTCTTTATTTATTTATGCCATTTTGAACCACTCTGTCATTTCTTTTCCTCTCAGTCTGAAGAACTATTTTTAGCATTACTTTTAAGGCAGGTCTTGTGATGATGAACTCTTTCAGTCTTGATTTTGACATTTACACAGCTAGAAACTAAGCTAATAAATCCCCTTTGTCTATGCCAACCCATTTCATGGTATTTGCTGAAACATAAAGGAAACTAAGAATTGGGATGTATTTCCTTTAATGTTTGTCTGGTTTAGTATTCTCTGAACTTCTTGGATGTGCATATTCTTATCTTTTGTTAAGTTTGGGAAGATCACTCTCATTATTCCTTTGAATAATCCTTCTGCCCCTTCTTTCTTTCTTCTCCTTCTTGCACTCCTATAATGAGAATATTCATATGTTTGATGGTGTCCTACAAGTGTTTTAGGCTATTTTCTTTTTTTATAATTCTTTTATGTTTATGCTCCTCAGCCTGATGCATTTCAAGTGTTTTGTCTTCAAGTACATTGATTCTTTCTTCTGCCATCTCTAATCCTTTGAAATACTCCTGGAAAATTTCCATTTCAGATATTTTGGTTTTTAACTACAATAATTCTGTTTGGTACCTTTTAAATTTTCAATCTCTTTACTAAAATTTTCATATTCTCATTCATTGTTTTCCTTATATCATTTAGTTCTTTCTCTGCATTTTCCTTTATCTCCTTTAACATTTTTATGATCACCTTTTAAAAGACTTTGTTCAGTATGTCCACTTCTGGTCTTTTTCATGAGTGTTTCCTGGAAGTTTATACTTTTCCTTTGGATGGGACATTGTTTTTTGCTTCCTTGTTTGTTTTATAATCTTTGTTACACACTGCTCATTTTAATAATTAAAAATGTTAAGTCTTGGATTTATTCCCTGAAATATCTGTTTTCTGATTTTGTAACTTACTGCTGATAAGACAGAGATTTTCTTGAACTTCAGCGTTCTATCAGGAAGTTCTGCCCAAGGGGTTCAAGACTTTTCCTGTCTTTCTTGGACTGAGTCTTGTCCTGGGCTTTTGCTTGTTAGTTATTTTGAGTTACCCTGTTTAAAGGAGTTTTGATGTTCCCTCTGTTCCTCAGGAGACAGACCTTCTTCTCCTGGGTGTTTGAAATTAACAAGCCTTTTCTCCATACTGTCAACCTTGGTAGTTCTTAAATTCCTTTTATTATTGTCTCAAACTGCTTTTGCCTGGAGGACAAATTTTGGGAAGAAGGGTATGCCAGAGAGGATTCTCTTAAGTCAGTCTTTCCCAGCTGAAAAAGGGCCAGGGACCTAGAAAAGGGATGCGGGCCAGCTATAAAGTGCCCTGAGAAAAGGATCTGGAAGGGTGACAAGAACTTCCAACATGGCCTTCCAAAGCTGAACTTTCTTGGCCTTCCCAGAAAATACAGCCTTTCACTTACCTATCTCCCACATCCCTAAGAAAGCATGGAGCTTTTAATTTCCCCACTGCAGACTTTGTCTGGGTGGACTGAAACAATTGCCACCACTGCCTTTGCTGGTGCAGGATGAACCAATGACCACCCTTAAACCTATGTCTCCAGAGATCCAAAGTTTAATCAAAAACCGTAATCAGTGATCAGCCATACTCATCCTTGGTCATAGAGAATATTACTTTTATGTTCTTTACTGTCACCAGTGAGATACCCATGGACTGGACCATGGGTGACAGTGGGGGATAGGTGCTGGCAGCCACCTCATGGAGAGGGCAATTTACTGTTCTTTACTATAATTTTTTTCTCTCCCCCTATCCCCTGCCCTGCTGTGGTTTTTTGTTTGTTTGTTTGTTTTTTTGCTGTCTGTGTCAATTCACTTGTGATCTTTTTTATCTGTTTCTCTTTTTGTCTTCTCTTCTCATTTTTCTCCTCTAGGATTCACCAGGATTCATTCCTGAGGACTTCTGATGTGGAGAGAGTTTCCCTGTTACTTCCACCACTTCAGTTCCTTGTTTCTGTTGTGCCTCACCTTGATTCTCCCCTTCATGTCTCTTTTGTTGTGCCATGATCTTGCTGTGTGATTCACTTGCATGGGCACTGGCTTGCCTCATGGACACTTGACTCATCTCACAGGCACTTGGCTCCATCTTGTGAGCACACTTTTTATTTTTT
Source organism: Dasypus novemcinctus (assembly GCF_030445035.2). Taxonomy (NCBI): domain Eukaryota; kingdom Metazoa; phylum Chordata; class Mammalia; order Cingulata; family Dasypodidae; genus Dasypus; species Dasypus novemcinctus. The sequence continues at coordinate 38,328,106 of NC_080683.1, read as the reverse complement.
TAACCAGGAGGTCCCAGGTATTGAACCCAGGTTCTTCGATATGGTTGGAGGAAGTCCAATCATTTGAGCCCCATCCACTTCCATCTTTACTATAATTTATCAACCTCCTGCTCTTCTTTGGGTTCTGAGCCATGTTCTTTTTGCCTTCAGAGTTTCAAAATAGTTGTTTTAGGAAGTTCCTAATAGTTGTTCTGGTGGAAGGAGTAGGTCCTGGATTTCCCTACTTCACCATCTTCTCATATTCCTCCCCTAAGTGCAGAGCTTTCTTTATGCTTAGATTTAGATATATATAAGTATAGATATTTGAACAAATACATATATGTAAAAACAATTTTTAATTGTATTAGCTATAGATATGTTACAAGTTCATTTTTTGTAACATGATTCACCTTGATCCATCTTTAAATATATATTCACAGGAAAATAGTGCAAAACATGTACAATTTGATTTTACAAAAATATGTGCCTGGTACTTTTCTGCTCTGTCCTATGCAATATATTATTTTAAGAATGTAGAATTAACTAGTACTTATAAAAATCCACTAATTTTCACATGGCATGTCTTACTTATCTACTTATCCAATTTGTGGCAATACAGATTATCTGGAGCAAAACCTGAAACCTAGAATTATTCTATAAAATAATTGAGTGGCAAGGAGTAATAACTGCCATATCCTCCAAGTTGGTTAAGATCTATTACTTCAAATCATTGTAATATTAAGCCTATTAAGCTTGCTGATTTGACAAGTTTGGTTATCTGATTTCCAGAGGCAACTTTCAGACCTTTAAGTTCAAAAGTCATGGAAAGAGAAGTAGATAGTGAAAGAAACTGACTCTGAGGAGGTAGATGTTAAAGGATATATAAAACAGAAATCCATGTCAACCAATTAATAAATCCATATGGGATCACCTAGTGCTGAGCAAATAGACCTATACCTCTTAGCAGTTTCTGAAGACATTATGAAAACTGAAGTTTTTTAGAACTATTCAAAGTGTCCATTTAAGATATGTTAAAACTGGATTACTACATTTAAAGAAAACAAGGCGACTTCAACATTTTTCTAAACATGGGTGCATAGGATTGTGTAATTAAGATGGTGCTTATAGAGATAAGCTGAAACTTGATTAATTAGATGAATGCAAACATAGTAATGCCAGAAAAATAAAATATTGCTCAAGATAATGTTAATATAAAGTAAAATGTATAACTCTTTTGAACCTGTTATAAGCACTCTGAAAATCAGAATATGCCCTGGCTCAGTTAAAAATGCTGTTCCTCAATTCTTTGCATAGGAAAAAGCCATAGCTAATATTGAGCCTGCTATACTGAAGGTTCTAAATTTCACTCAAGGAATTTTCATTTACTATTTGAATGCATGAAATAAAGACAAGGTTCAGGTAGTAAATACCTGTAACTGCTTTGACAAATGCTAATCCTAAAATAAGGGAGGACTCTGGCACAGAGCCTTAATATCTCTGGCTTTATTTTGACTTTGAGTTGCCAAGATGAAGTGGAATGAGGAAACCTGTTTATTAATCTCAAATTTATTGCCCTATCATGACTGCAGTTCATCAAAATTTCACTTGTTATGAAGGCTAGCTATCAAAAACAATTCAGTTCATGCTATTTTTATTCCTTCCTTCTTTTCTTATTGTTATAGTGGACTAATTGGATATGCATTTATTTTTCTTCCAGGATTATATATTGAATTACAACAGAAAATAGCTCATACAATATCTCATACTGGTATGAGATGAGTAAATATTTATTAAATAAAGGGTGCTGATAATTTTTCCATGGTATCAAACATTTGTATTAAAAAAGAAAAAGCTTGCTAGAAATTCTATTTGTAGTTAATCTTCTTTTAATATAGGTTTTTAAAGTTCTTTTATCTTCTTTGTTTCCAGTTGCTGGAAACAAATTGTTTACTGAACATGACTCCAATGATATCTATAATCTCAGTTCTCAATGGTATATTCCTTGCAAAAGAATTTGCATATTTTGCTTTTGCTTTAATATTTTCCAATAATAGTGCACTAACTTAATTGTTTGCTTGGATACTGTCTTATTTTGACAGTAGAAAAGGGTAGAGGGAAACGGACTTGGCCCAGTGGTTAGGGCGTCCGTCTACCATATGGGAGGTCCGCGGTTCAAACCCCCGGCCTCTTTGACCCATGAGGAGCTGGCCCATGCGCAGCGCTGATGCGCGCAAGGAGTACCCTGCCACGCAGGGGTGTCCCCCGCGTAGGGGAGCCCCATGCGCAAGGAGTGCGCCCATAAGAAGAGCCGCCCAGTGCGAAAAAAAGTGCAGCCTGCCCAGGAATGGCGCTGCCCACACTTCCCGAGCCGCTGACGACAACAGAAGCAGACAAAGAAACAAGACTCAGCAAATTACACAGAGAACAGGCAACGGGGGGGGGGAGGGGGGATTAAATAAAACAAATAATCTTTAAAAAAAAAAAAAGAAAAGGGTAGAAACAGATGTTATTTTTAATGAAAAGCCAGATTCATAGAATAATGCATCTTCAAAACCACTACATAGGGGGAAGTGGACTTGGCCCAGTGGTTAGGGCATCCATCTACCACATGGAGGGTCCATGGTTCAAACCCTGGGCCTCCTTGACCCGTGTGGAGCTGGCCCGTGCACAGTGCTGATGCGTGCAAGGAGTTGCCTGCCACGCAGGGGTGTCACCCGCGTAGGGGAGCACCACGCGCAAACAGTACACACCGTAAGGAGAGCCCCCCAGAGAGAAAGAAAGTGCAGCCTACCCAGGAATGGTGCTGCCCACGCAGAGAGATGACACAACAAGATGACACAACAACAAAAAAAAGAAACACAGATTCCCATGCCCCTAACAACAACAGAAGCAGACAAAAGAAGAACACACAGCCAATAGACACACAGAACAGACAACTGGGGCGGGGGGTTGGGAAAAGGGGAGAGAAATAAATAAATAAATAAATCTTTTAAAAAAAACACTACATAGGTAGTTTGTCTGTTAAATTTCTTCTTGGGCTATTTCGTGATAATGATTTTCTTACCTTTTCTGCTGCATTGGAAGAAATTATCTGTCTTTAGGTCAATCTTTCACAGTCAATTTTAGTAACTAAGGGACAGAGACAAAACTTTTTCATCTTTCATCCCAAGCATTTAATATAACATTTGCATAAAATACAACCTTAGGAAATTAATGGATAATTTAAAGAATAAATAAAGAACTGGAAAAAATTTTAAACATTATTTTGCTCAAGTCCCATACTTTACATAGAAAGTAAACCTAGAAATATTGTGTGTTCAAGAATATGAAGTTTGATGCAAATAATTTATTCATTTATTGACAGAAATGCAAAGTAACCTGGTATACACCATAATGCAACATGTTCACAGTAATTTATATCTAAGACTTCACGTAAGGTCCAATTTTTACCATTACTTATTTAATCATAAGACATTCAAATTAAGAAAAAGATGTCTTTTCCCTTCTTTAGGTTGTATTGTGTGCATATCCCAGGGGATAGCCAATCTTCTAGGTGGACATTATACATATTTTTAAGTATTCTTGGGTTCTTCTAATTCAGTGAATATTAATTAATTTAATCATTGGTACACTAAAGATAATGCAATTCAATTACTATAAATATTAATAGACTATTTTCAGCATGAGGTTCGCTATTTGGTCAAAATACACGGATATGATTTGACTTTTGTTGTGAGTTATATATTTTATTAGTCCTAGTCATACTTTTTTGAAATGATTAAATATTTTAAATCATAATCAGAGGCCATCAGATATTTATTTTTTGTGGACATTTTGGTTTCTCTGTTTTACAAAGGAATTTGTTTAATATAAGAACCCCATTTCCCACATTCATATCTCATGTATCTCTCCTCCCCTCATCTGTGATGGCATTGATTCATCTTAGGCCCAAATACTTGGATAGTTTTATACAATATGGTTTGAAGTATATTCTGTTCAATATTAGTGGTTACTTTTTTATAAGACAATATGTTATTTTTCAAAATGTTTGGAAAATTAGCATTTGGGGAAAGTTAAGCAAATTTCTGCATAAAACTTCTAAGAACACTAATAGAACATGAAGTTAAATCACTGAAATGGACATGCATTAGAAATACTTGTCCAAAGAATAAATTCCACTGTAGAGAATGGACTGTTGATGCAGAGAAATACTGAAATCTTAATGAATAGTTGAGCAATTGTTGCCCAAATCAAAGCAATCAATTCTATGAACCTAAATTAAATTTGCCATAGTTGGAACAGAGAGGAGGGGAAAATTCAAAAGTGATTAAGAAGGTAAAATTGAAAAAGCAATGGCCATAGATTGGAAGTTTCCAATAACAATGAAGGAGAAACAGACATTAGCCTGACAAATAACATAGCTGATAGAGTCATTCACCAAAATGGGACTCAAATGGCAAGAGAAATTTTGGTAGAAGAAACTGAAATCTCAGGTTTAAACTGGTGTCTTGATTGTTTGTGAGATATCCCAATTGAGAAGATATCTAATTTGAGAAGGTAAGTGCATAAATAGGTCTGGTACTCAAAAGATCATATAAGTTGTGATACAATAAGAGTGGTCATGCTCGTGAATGAAGAAAAAGAAGTGAGAAGATGAAAGTACACCGAAAGGGAATTCAGAGATACAAACTTAAAATGAATACCTAGCTCATGTTTTGATAATTAGAAAGAATAGTGATGATCAGATATTTGACTTGTTTAAAATTGATTTTACATTTATTAGAATGTGAAATTTAAACTAGTTTTTTTTTTTTGGTAGTTTTCAAGCTTTTCCTTATTCCCTTTTAAATAGATACAACAATTAAATCCCAGTAGAATGCTGAAAATGGCATAAAAATTGGGCTATTTCAAATTATACTGTAATTATCACTGTTTGTTAACTTTTTTTATTACTTTAAAGCATTTTAATTGTATCATGCCTTATATGATTGTGGCATGTTTTCCTTCATAATCAATCTTGGTGTTGCCATTCTATTGGCTGTATTAACTAGAAGCCCAAATAGGCCTCAACATCATATGCAGAGTTAAATATGGTATACTCAGTATGCATCTAAGTTGTGATCATCTTCTTTTGTCAGAAGTCAGTTTAAGAAACAGCTTACATGAAAAAGGTCAGAAAAGTCATAAAGTCATTGTTATACCCAGTTTCACATTTATGAAAGGGAAACTGAATTCTTAAATCATCCCTTGGCTCCATGGTAGATAATACACTGTGACTAGAAGAAGGTAAGAAGAAATAGAATTTTACAGTGAATTACACCGAAAGTAAATTCCAAGTCAATTTAAAAGAGACTGAGATTTTATCAGGATAGCAGTTCTTCCATGTACCTATTTGTGTACTTTGATTCACACAAGTTTTTTTTTCCTTTTTTCTTAATTGGACTTAAAGGTGAAATCTTTTGTAAACAGACGCAAAGTTTGCCGCAACATTAAAGTAAATGTGTTCTCAGCAAGTATTTCAAAATAACTCTATAGAAGCATTGTATGAATCAGAAAGCATAGTCATTCAAATAAGAGGAGAAAGAAAACCTTGCTTGCCCTTGCTTTTCTGACATTTCTGTGCCTTTTCTTTGCCCTGCTAAAGAAGATGGTCATGATTTAAGTAATCTAAAACTTTAAAAAAATATATACATAATGTGTCAATAAAAAATGATGGTCATGAATATGGAAGTTGGGCTGAATTAAACATATATCATCTATATAATGCCAAAAGATCCAATAAAAATGAAATTTTGTTTACTCATCCCAAACATCTAGGTGCTTCTGCAATAGGTCTTTTTTAATATATCTGCTTCTTTTGTCTTTAGGCAATATCGCTGATTAACTTGTATTTTTAACAAATAATTCATTGAATTGAGCAATATTTATTGAATATCTCTGAGCAAATTATAGAAGACACTATACAGAGATGGATCAGATACTTACCTCAACGTTGGATATCTGCAATGTTCATAAGTTATAATGATAGAGAAGATGTCTAAAGTGCCCTAAAAAGAGCATGTTTCAAGTATCATAATTTGTCAGGGGAAGAGACTGGGTCCTGTGTTTGTTAATGAAAGAAATGAGACTAAGGAAGCCAGGAAAGAGAAGGTAAGATATTTACTGGCTGTAGGATAAATCATTTATTCATATATGTGAGATGTAGATATTCTGTATATTCCAGACACAGTTAACATCAAGACCAAAATATGTTATTAAGTAATTTATGGAACCCCTAACAATCTTTAATGCTTTCTATTAGCTATCAAACAACATTCAAGACATTTAAGATTTACTGACCTTCAAAATTTTCAATAAGTTCATTGAATTAAAATTAAAGTACTCTTTATTCACAACCATATGCTTCCATTCATTTTTTCACCTTTACACAATATTCCTAATGTTTTCCCTGATATTTTGTCTCAGCAAAATAAAATTGATGTGTATCCATGTGGTAAATCAGTGTCTGAACATGCGAGATATTGACACAACTCTTTCTTGCTCTGGAATCACATAGTCCTAAGTAGCCATTCTTTAAGTAGCCATTTTCAGTTATTGGATTTAGAACCAGAGTGAAATCCAAATCATCATTCCAAGAACATTTAAAATATTCAGATAACTGAATATTTATCTGAATATTTATCTGAATAATGACTGAAACATTATTCTATCTGCCTATTTCAGAATCACATCCACTTAACCAAAAAGCTTGGCTCACACAGATCAGCTGAGCACTTATTTAAAAATTATCCTGAGGGTCCCAAAGGCAAGACACCAAAGGAGATGGTTCTTTCTCAGGGAAGTTTATCTGAAATATAAAAGAACTTGACTCATTTTTAACACCAAAATGCAATAGAGGTAAAAAATAATAAACAACTAGCTTTGTAGACAGCTAGCTTTGTTAATCATTACAGTTTTTCTTAACGTTTTGTTATGAAAATACGAACATTTGGGAACATATTAAATGGAATTGATGTGTGGTGGTAGATGCTACATTCTTACACTAAGAGATAGCTCTCTGTCCATAAAATAAAAAAAACACAACAAAACAACAACAAACACAAGCAAACAATAAGTATCTGAAATACTTGTTACAGTGATATATAGATATGTTCGTATATTTATTTATTTCGATCATATTTTTGAAGCACTTTTCTTTATAGTGATTTAAATGCATAGAAGGATTGATAAATACTAAAAGCATTTATGTTTGTGCGCTCTGAACTTAGAGCTTTCATTTCATAATTAAAGTTGATTCTATAATTTATGCAGTTCAATATATTTTTATACCTTGAAAATCAAATATGTTGATTTTTCTTCTGAAATGTGGGCATTTAGGTGGACAGAAAATAATAGCAAATTAATATATCAGATCAAAGTAATAAAACATATTAAACTATGGTATGGAACTACATAGGTATATAGGATAAATGTAGAGGCAAAGAGAATTCTTTTAATTAGATCCAAAGCACCTGAGGACAATTTCAATTAAACTAGTCCTTACTGATTTGAGTACAGAATTCATTTTTTTCCTGCTAGAAAGGGAAGGAGAAAAAGGAATTCAGAGGAGCATGTGTATTTTATTTGTTGGAAGCAATAGTCTCAGAAGTCCTATACCTTTTCACAATTTCTATTTACTGACCATTTAAATGCAATAAAGTCTGCTGATATAAATGGAGCTTTGAATTTCTTTAATTCATTTAGCAACAGGACTGAAAATAAGATTAATTTTTAAAAATGTACTATGGATCAAATTTTGCTATAGACACAAAATTAAGTACTCTTACCACTGAGATGATCACAACCTACTGAGAGGAAAGACTCTAATACATTAAATTGAGGAAGATCATTGATATTCTTCAGGAAGATTCTCTGGACTTCGTTTTTACAAATTATTTAATAAAGAAGTGCTGGCTTCATGTCCTCTTCCAACTCCTATGCAGGAAATAACTAACATTTTCCCTGTACATAATTCTTTGTTTGGTCCAGCATTTCCTGGGCTTCCCCAAAACACTTTCACAATAGTTACACATAGCAAAGAAGTGAAACTATACAAAAAGTACTTTCAAAAAGTCATTATTCAAACAAACGGCTATGACAATCAATTAAACAAACCCTGAAGAGGTAAAAAGTTCTGGTTTCCAGAGTTATTGTATTATAATACTAAAAATGTCTAGTTTTCAACAAAAATTACAAAGCATGGAAACACACAAGAAAGTATGGCCCATTTACAGAAGAAATTAGTAAAACAAAATCATAGAGAAAGCACAGATTTTGGACATATTAAACAACACCCTTAATTATCTTAATAATGTTCAAAGTGCTAAAGGAAACCATAAACAGAGGACTAAAGGAAATCTATTTTACTAATAAAATATTGGTAAAGAAATATAAAGTGTATAAACAAACCAAATATAAATTCTAAAGCAGAATAGTATCATAAGTAAAATGAAAAACTCACAGTAGGGTTTGAAGAAGATTAGAGCAGGAAAAAAAATCAGTGAACTTTAAAATAGGTCAATTAAAATTTTTCCAATTGAGGAAATGTAAGGAAAAAGAATTAAGAAAAGTGAATAGAGTGTAGGAGACCAGAAGGATAACATCAAGAGTATCATGATGTACATAATGGAAGTCCCAGCAGTAGAGGAGAGAGAACTGGGCAGAGAGACCATTTGAAGAACTATTGGTCAAAAACTTTCCAAATTGTATAAGATATATGAATCTACACATTCAAAGTAACTCATGAAACCCACGTAGGAGAAGCACAGAGAGATCCACAATGAGAAACATTATATTCAGATCTATAAGAGAAAATCAGGAAATCAACAAAAGAGAAGCTACTCATCACATAAAAGGGATCTCTCGGTAAGATCAATTACCCTGGAAATCAGAGAGGCCTTAGAGAGTTGGAAGATATTTTCAAGATGCTGAAGTAAAAACAAACAAACAAAAAACCAAGAGCACAAAAACTGGTCAACCAATAATCTTATATCTTGAAGGTATAACTAAGAGTCCTCAAAAATGAAGGAGAAATTTATATGTCAGGATTAAAAGAAAGAAAAAAAAAATGTGACGGATTTTATTGCTAGTAGACCTGCCCTACAAGATATGCTGAAAAGTGTCCTTCAGGATGAAATGAAAGTATACTTGACAGTATCTTCAAGCCGTATGGAGAAATAAATTACACCAGTAAATGTAACTGCATAGGTAAATATAAAAATCATTATGATTGTAAAATTGGTTTGTAAAACCTCTTTTCACTGACATGATTTCAAAGACAAATTCATAAAAATAATTGAAAATCTGTATTAATGGACACACAATGTATAAAAGTGTAATTTGTAATAATGAAAGTATTAAGAAGTTGGGAAAAAGCAGGGTAGGAGTGGGGTTTTTATATGCTATTGAAGCTAAGTTGGTATCATTTCAAAGTACATTGTTATAAATCTAGGATATTAATTGTACATTGTGTAGTAATCAGAAAAAAAATCTAAAAATATAAAAAAAGGGAAATGAGAGGGGAATTTTAGAAAAGTAAACTACGAAAAACAAACAAACACAAAAATGGCAATCATACAGGAATTGAGGACTAAAAATGGTAAAAAATATACAGAAAACAAATAACAAAATGGAAGAAATCCCTTCATTATCAGTGATTACTCTGTATGTAAAAGTATTAAACATTCCAACCTAATGGCAAAGATTAGAAGAATGAATAAAAACAAAACAGAAAAAACAAACAAAAAAACCCATGATCCAACTGTATCCTGTCTACATAAGATTCACTTTTGATCCAAAGACATAATCAGTTGACAGTAAAGGGATGGAGAAAATATTCTTTTCAAAAAGGAACAAAAAAGAGCTAATGTGGCTATACAAATATCAGACAAACTAGATTTAAGTAAACAATTGTTTACAAGAAACAAAGAAAAATTACAATGGTAAAAGAGTCATCAACAAAATAAAACAATTACAAATATATACACACCAAACACTACATCCCCAAAATATATGAAGCAAACATTGACTGTATTGAAGGGAGAAATAGACAGTTGTACAGTAATAATGGTAGACTTCTATAACCTACTTCCAATGATAGAGAAAGCATCTAGACCATCAATAAGGAAATAGAAACATGAGCAACAATATAAGCAAACTAAAGCTAACAAGACATACCCTGAACACTCCACACCAGAACAGCAAAATACACATTCATATCATGTGCACACATAGCATTCGCAAGGACAGACCATATATTAGATCTATAATAAGTACAGAATGATTCAGTAATAAAAAAAATAATAATAAATTTTTTTAAAAACATCCAATAATGAGAAGAGTAGGAGCATAAGGCTTTAAGGCTTCCTTGGTGAAATTTGCCAAACATCTAAAATTAACCCCACAGATGCTCTCAAACCCTTCCAAAACACAGAAGAGGAGAGCATACTCATTCTACAAGTATCCAGAATAACTCTGACACCAGGCCAGGGAAAGACACCATGGGTAAACAAGGCAAGAGTTCAATATTCATTTTAAAATATAGATGACGCAAATCTCAGCAAAAGGCTTACTGAATGCAAGAGCATATTACAGAAATAATACACCATGACCATGTGATTTATGACAACAATGTAAGGGTTGTTCAAGATAAGATATAATCAACCATTGTAATACCCACTATTACAAGAATGGGGGTGCGGGGAACCTATGTGATCATGCCCTTTGATGTAGAAAAACTTCTGAAAATACACAATGTACTTTTATAGTAAAAAACAAAACAAAATTACGAATAGAATTATATTCATCTATGTAATAAAAGGCATTATTGAAAGACCAACAGTTAAAGATTACATAATGATGGGAAAAGACTGAAATTACACTCTAAATTCAGGTACATTATAAAGATTGAAATTTTTGCCAATCTGATTTCACATTGTGCTAGAAGTTCTAGGTACAGAAAAATTAGGCAAGAAAAAGACAAATGGTATCCACATTGGAAAGGAAGAAGTAACACTGTCTCTATATGTAGATAAAATGAACTTATATATAAGAAAATAACAAAAATACACATGAACACACACACAATCTACTGGAGCTAATAAACACATTAAGGAAAGTACAAGATATGAACAATATGCATATAGAGTAGCAATGAACAGCACAAAAAGGAAATTAAGAAAACAATTCTATTGATAATAACATCCAAAAGAACCTAGAAATAAATTTAATTAAGGAAGTGAAATACTTTTATATGGAAACCCATAAAGCATTTCTGAAAGAAATTAAAGAAGACTTAGATAAAAGAAAAGAAATTCATTTTCATGAATTGGAAAACTTAATATTTTTAAAATGGCAATACTACCCAAAGTGATCTACAAACTCAAGGTAATTCCTATCAAACCACAGTGCTTTTTTTCAGAAAAGGAGAAGTCAGTTCTTAAGTTTGTATGGAATTTCAAGGGGCCTTGAATACCAAAATATATGTTAAAAGAACTAAGTTGGAGAAGCCACACGTACTGATTTCAAAACATATACAAATCCACAGTAATGCAAACAGTGTAATACTGGCATAAGAACACACACTTATTTCAGTGGAATGGATTTGAGAATTCAGAAATTAATACCTATATTTTCAATCAATTTTTGACAAGGACGCCAAGATCACTGAATGGGGAAAGAACAGTCTCACAAAAAAACGATGCTGGGACAACTGGATATCCACATGCAAGTTTGAGTCCTATCCACACCATATACAAAATTAACTCAAAATAATCAGTGACCTAAATATTGGAGTTAAGACCATGAACATATCAGAATAAAAAGTAAGGCTAAACTTCCTTGATCTTAGTTTAGCAATAGATCCTTAGATTTGACATCAATAGTAAATAACGAAATTAAGAAAATAGATAAACTGAACATCATAAACATTACAATTTTTGTGCATCAAAAGTCATTATCAAAAATGTCTAAGGACAACCAATGGAATGGTTAGAAATATTTGCAAATCATATCACTAATAAAGATCTACTTTCTAGGATGTACAGAACTCCCACAGATCTCTAATAACAACAACAACAAAACAAACCCAATTGAAAAAACAAACCTGAACTCAATTTAAAAATGCACAAAGGATTTAAATAGATATTTCTACAAGGAATCTATAAAAATGTCCAAAATGATCATGAAAAATGTCCAAACTTATTAGTCACTTGGGACTACAAATCAAAACCATGATGAGATACCACTTCACAGTCACTTGGATGGCTATATAAATTTTTTAAAATGGACACATATTTCATAGCAGCACTATTGACAATAGGAAAAAAAGCTTGAAACAAATGTCTATTAATGGATAAATGGATAACCAAATTGTGGTACACGTGTACAAAATTATATCACTCAGCCATAAAAAAGAATGAAGTTTTGATATATGCACAATGTTGATGAACTTCAAAGATATTATGCTAAGTGAAAGAAGCAAGACACCAAAGGTCACATATTATATAAGCCCATTTATATGAAGTATTCAGAATAGGTAAATCCATAGGAACAGAAAATATATTGGTGGTTGCCATGATGAAAATGTTTGGAACTAGATACAGTTGGTGGCTGCACAAAATTAGGAAGTACGAAATGCCATTGAATAGTTCATTTTCAAATGGTTAATTATACATTATATGGTGTGTACCTCAATTTAAAAAATGTTAAAAAATATAAGACCAAGTACTTTTTCAACTTTGAAACTTCTGGGTGACTCTTTGCTAGATATAATTCCATCATGTATTGCATCCACTGGTACCTTGCAGACTCCAAGGTCTCTCCCCAGACGAAGTGAATCACAATCTGCTTTTTGACAGTCTGCAGAAGAATCATGTACACATCAATGTTTGAGATGCCCAATAACATTATTGCAGGAAGTGACGTGTGAGTCACATAAACTAGTATTATTTTACTCAGAAATTTCAATGTAAGACATTATTTTAAGACTTGTATTAAAGGTGATATAAGTAGGGGAAGCAGATGTGGCCCAAGCAGTTGAGCACCTGCCTCCCATCTGGAAGGTTCTGGGTTCAGTTCTGGTGCCTTCTAAAGATAAAACAAAACAGACAATAAGCAGACAAAGAGCAAAGGCAATGAACATAAAACAAGCACAAACAATTAGTAAACACACGAGGGAGCCATCTCAGGGGCTGGAGTGGTGGTATATGTAAGTAGATTATATAGTAAATCTCAACTTGCTAAATCATTCAAAATCTGAGAAAATTATGTGGCATATAACAGACCTTTTACCTGAAGATTCCTTAGGTCTGAGTTTATGAAATTTTAGAAATATGTTGCATCAAGACAGAGAAAAATTTATCTAAATTTTTACTTTTAATCACATGCCACTACAGAACTATTTTGAGTCAGAGACACCTCAGTTGTTGCCTCCAACTTCTGGGTTTTAGAAAAAACTATTCATTCTTTTCTTCTTTTACAGATATTTATTTGAAATGATTTGTACTTACTGACATAGACAACCACCATTTCCACCAAAAAAATATGGAAAATTGTTTAGTCTAAAACTTACATTCAGGTTTGGATATAGTGAAGAATCTTTCTAATTTTTAAAATTTCTCCAGCTCTTACATGAGTAGACATTTTTATATGTAAATGCAAGTTGCTGTCATAAATAATATTTATACTCACACATTAAAAATATATTTTATGATAAATATTTTGAACACATTTTTACATTTTATTAATTTAACTAAAGTTTAGTGAGCTTTTTAGCTATCCTTCTAACTCTAGAAGCTGGAGGAAAATATTGATATTTGGTGTTTTATAGACATTTCAGGAGATGATGTTTGACTTTCTTTGTAAGTCAGATAAAGAAAGAATCAAAGCTGAGAATTAGAGAAATGGGGTAGGCAGCTAATACAAAATTCTGAACTTGAACTTGTTTCTAATTGCTTTCCAATAAAAATAAATGAATTTGACAGCCACTAGAAGGAAACAAATTTTCCAAAGCACCAATTTATGAAGTCTGTTCTCCCAATGAGTTCTGAAAACATCAATTACTTTCAAGAATGAAACCATTCCTAGGAAATTTAAGAGCATTTTCTTCCTCTTCCTCGACCTCTCTTTATTTCTCTTCCCCTTCCTCCTTCTTCTCTTTCCTCCTACTCTTCTCCTCTTTCTCCTTCTTCTTTCTTTGCTGCTTCTTCTTCTTCTTATGTTTGTTTATATTTCCAAAGAAGCTTCTCCAGAAATATATTAATTGCATCATCTTATTAATTGTTATCCAATTAGACTACTAGTTATTATTTTTGATATTCAGAATAATAAAAAAGTACAGATGTAGAAAGATGAATATGTGAAGCAATCCAGTAATTCGTGCTCAGATCAGCTCAGCAATAGTTCTGCACAAAGGGAAGGTGATGCAGAACTGAAGAAATAAAAGGACAGAAAGAAAGAAGAGAGGAAACAAAGATGTGACCAGGGGACTTCACGGCTTCTGAAACTGAGAGCCTCAACCCTAGTTTCCACACCCTATTTAGAAACTAATGAGCAGCTGTTGGCTATCAGAACTGCAACATTTACAATAACAGGAAGCAACTGCAACATTTACAATAATAGGGATCAATGGCAACATTTATAATAACAGGAAGCAACGAATAGGTAAGCCAGTTTCCCACAACAAATTTGATTATTCTGTTTCTTCATGATCCCAAAAATGTAAACTTCACATTTCTTATTTTTTCAAGATATTTTTCCAGGCATTAGTGCTTCATCAGTGTTCATAAAACACATTTCTAAAGAGTAAATGAAAGATGAATGCAGAATAAAACTAATTTCATGCAAAAAATATTTACTCATCTACTCAAAAGTCGACCCATTTCCAAGTTCCATCATAAACATATCAGCAACTAGCATCCCTAAAAATATCCAGATAGGAAGTTAGTTAGCGATAGATTTACATGTTCTCCGAATTTGTTGACAGACATTTGCACTGAGTTAGAATTCTGAAGAAAGTATCTGAGAAAAGGCAAAGTAAGAGGGATGAAGCATTTATGCCTGAGATTTGGCATGGGTTACCAAGAGTTTTGTCAGATCTTTTGTTCCTCATGCTTTGGGTGTAGGGTTTAAAAAACTACCCCCTTTCATAAAATCTTGAAGATGTTTTCCTACATCTTCTTCTAGGAGTTTTCTGGTTGTTGCTTTAATATTTGGGTCCTTGACCCATTTTGAGTTATTTTTTAAATTTCTTTTGTATAAGTTGTGAGATAGGGGTCCTCTTTCTTTCTTTTGGATATGTATATCCAGATCTCCCAGCACAATTTGTTGAATAGACTCTTCTGGCCCACTGAGAAGACTTGACTGCCTTGTCAAAAATCACGTGACTGCAGTAAGGGTCTATTTCTGAGTTCTTTATTTGGTTCCATTGGTCAATGTGCCTGTTTTTTTGCCAGTATCATGTTGCCATGTTGTTTTTACCACTGTAGCTAGATAATATGTTTTAAAGTCTTGAAGTGAGAGTCCTCCCACTTTGCTCTTTTTTAAGATCATTTTGTCTACTCTAGGACCCTTACCCTTCCAAATGAATTTGATAATTGTTTTTTCCACTTCTGAAAAAAAGGCTATTGGGATTTTTATTGGGATAGCATTAAGTCTGTAAATCAATTTGGATAAAATTGACATCTTAATGATATTTAGTCTTCCAATCCATGAACATGGCATAGGACATTTCCCTTTAAATATCATTAGGACTAAAGGCATTTTTAGTGATTTTTCCAGTATAATGATTCATTAATGAAGTTAATTCTGCAATATTTAGCACAGTTGGTGTCTATCATAGCTATATAGATTCATTTGTTTTTGTCAAGTCAGTAAGAAAAAACAAAACTTCACCACTGATTTGAATAACCACTGATTTGAAATTTCTAAACATTAAACTGCCTGGAAGTAGTTACCCAATCATTGCAAATCATCCTTTTGCTAAGATATTTAGGCAATATCCTTTCCATAGCCAGTTCAAGGTGAAACACAGAAGTTATATACTTGTGGCAGTTTTATTACAAGTGATTCAGAGAATAATAAAGAAATATTAAGGTTATAGAATCAAATAGATCTTGGCAATTATGGAATGTATAATGTGTATAATTTTACACATAAATATGAGTGGATAAGGAACATAAAAAATGACAAGAGATTTTCAACAAGTGCCATCAGTATTTAAAAAGGAATTTTGAAAGCCTAAGTTTAATCTATGAAATTGCCCATATTTTCATCATTTTTTAAAATAATATTTTAAATATATCTTTTTTCGTGTTGTGTTTGTGAAGGACTTAAAGCATCCCTGCCAAAAAGTATAACTGTGAAATTTAGTACTATCTTCAAGATTGATTTTTAAAAGCAAAACAAAACAAATGCCCTTGGTAAGTTTCAGAGTGAAGTATATGTGTAGATATATATAGATAGATATATAGATGTATAGATATATCTCATAAATCCTTAATTACAAAAATATCCTCTAGAAAAGTTAGCTGGAAGCAAAATCCTTAAGGATGACATAATTGGATATAGTAAAGGCGGGGGGGGGGGACATTTAACAGTAATCTTGTAGCATGAAACTGGCACTGCAATGCAAAAAGGAGAGTGAGCAGGCCAGTCTAGGGGCACTGAAAACCTGTTCGAGCTTGAGGAAGAAAAGTTTAGGAACCCAGTGATACCTGAATCATGGAATAATGCTTGGCCACTACTTCTTACCTGATATGTGAGCTTGGGCTACTTATTTGCATCTGAATTTCTGATTCCTGGCCCTTAGATTTCTTAAAAATAATTGCATACTCTTGACAAAGCAAATGTTGCCCCAGGAGGATGTAGCACAGTGACTGGTATATAACAAAGAATGTATATGTCCACAGTAACTTAGGCAAAATAAGCTCTGAAAAAAAATTTTGCCCATAATTTTGGTGCCAAAACTCATTTCACAGCAAATCTGGCCTGAAGTAATTTATAGCTTTTTAAAAATCCAATTTAGTGTGACTATTCATACATTTTATTTCAGAATTTCAATGTGTTTGATGAGAGGTGCTCCCCCAAACTCTTTGCAGTTTTGCATAATACATCATAATCCTTTTAGTGCCCTGTTAAAATAAATAATGAAAATATGAATTCCAAAAAGATAAGTTGGTTTAACTGTTTCTAAGATAGGGTTGGTTTGTGGACCATAAAGCAATTAGTTTCCAAAGGAGATTCAAAACAAATAGGTAGATACTAAAATATATTATCCTTAGATAACAGTTTTTCCTAAAACTAGTGTTACAACAAGATTTTGAACAGTAAGAACAAGTATATGTAAATCTCTTGCTTAAAATGACACTCAGAACATTATTTGCAGATCTTTCTTTCAGATGTACATTTTAAAAAAAAATTTCATCAAAAAAACTTTGCATCATAATACCCAGAAATTTCATTTAAGCTCTTGTCTTTAGGAAGCTTAGAGCCATGAGATGTGCAGATGTTTATTAGTTGGAATAAAATATTATGGATTCTATAAGGAAGACTGAATAAAAAATGGCAGAAGAAAAAAGGTGTGGAGATGAGGAGGCATTTCTATAAGTCTGACAATGCTTTAGAAACAAAGTATAACTCAAATTGAAGTACTTATTGAGAGACACTTGTGGCATTATTTGTGGGATATTTCTCTGCACTTAGAAAATACACATTAAACAAAGAGACAAAGCATTCCATTTATATATATCGCTTATAAAAATACAGCTGGTCATGTTAAGGTATCTGATTCTTGGTCTTTGGAATGCCCTGTATCATCTAATTATAGTTTGTTGGGTTTTCCTTATTATGATTTTCTGTAAAGCTGTGGTTCTCCTACTAGAGCAAAGTCTCCTTGATGCAAAGTTATCACTTTTATCTCGCTATCCCCATGGTACTGGCTATCTACCTTGTAAATAATGGACTCACTAAATATTTTCTGAGTTGAACACTCTTTTCTATGTTAACTTCTGTCTTCTTTCCATCCCTCTTTTACAAACATTGCAGTTGGGATTCTATCCCTGAGTCCTAGTCCCATGACTGAAAACCTCAAGTTTTCTGCTACCTAACTCCCACAGTGGAATGCTTTATCCACTTGTTCCATTTGATCCTTGATGCTTTTCTGATCTCTTGGCACAATAATCTTGAGTAGATTCAAGACACCAGTCTTTTAGAGACTGATGCTTTTACCTAGCACGTTGATTTCTGTTTGTGTCTCTGTCTATCCAACCACATTTGTTGAGTTTTAGAGACCATTATAAATATTGAGTTTTTAATGACCTTACTAAAAACAGACACCTAAACAACTGAAGTTTCTGTATCAATTCAGCATTCAGAAAATCAGTGTTTTAATTACTTAAATTCAGAGAGCTGTTGCTTTTGCTGTAATGTTTCCTCTTTAGTTATTCATTGATCAATGCCAGTAAGCCCTGCTAACTCCAAACCAATAGCTCCAATATAAATAAACTGTTGTAGAAAGGTGCTTTAAAACACTATAGCTCAGAAGAGAAAGGAATGGGTTATTTATTAGAAAAACAACAACCCAGAAGTGTCTGATGAAATATATATTACAGAATCACAATATTTGCTAACTGTCTTTGGCATCATTAAAAAAATATTTTGTATTTTATTTGTAAATAGTAGCGATACTATACCATCTTTTATAAGACTTTGGAAGATATTTAAGATAGGAGAGCGCATAATTATTTGCTCATACACATCAAAACTTCATTTAATTTCCATCAGTTAAAACACTATTAGGACATCAGAAATATTTACCAAGTCTCCCTGCAGATCTTTTAAAACCTGTGTGTTTTATTCCATGGAATGTGTTGCAGTTAATCTTCATCTTGACTCAAGCAGAACAACTTCAATTAGACTTGTCACCTTTAGCAAGAAATAAATTGAAAAATGAGGACACCACAATAAATTCCAATTATGATATACACACATACATATAAGTATATATACATATATAATGCAGTATTTCTCATCAATATTTGGAACATATTTATACTAAGATATTATACATCATTTATCTGAAATTCAAATTCAGCAGAATGATCTGTACTAATCTGCCAATCCTAACTTTAGTAGTAATGCATTTATTTCTAATATGGTACTAATGATGAAGAAATAGAGAAAACATGATACTATGAATATATTGCCAGCATAAAGAACAAAAAGACAAACTGGGCAAACTTATGCTTGCACATGGGAAAGCGATTGTACACAATAGGTCCTTTTATTATATATAGTACAAACCTTGCTATTAATTGTGGTGATTTTAAAAATTATTTTTATTCAAGAAAAGCACACATGGAAAATTCCCTTTACATCATAGGAAGATGAATACTTCTAAAGTGTGTATTTCAATAGATTATCCAAGGTAACATACTCTTGTGTTCAATGTTTAGAATATTAATAGCATTCCAGAAATTCTCACTGTATCCTTTCCCATGAACTGCTTCCTCACCCCTACAGAAAGGTAATCTCTACCTGATTTCTAATACCATACATCATTTAGGGTGTTTTACACTTTACATAAATGGATTCAAATACTATGTTAACCTTAGTGTCTATCTTCTTCTATTCGATACTGTTTGTTATATTTTTCTATCACAATATTACAATATCATGTTCATGTAACAGTAATTCATTTCACTTTTTGTCATATATTATTCCATGGCATGAATACAACAAAATTTTTATGTCTGTTCTACTCTTCATGGCCATTTGATCTGCTTCAAGGTTTGGATATTATGAATAATGAACAATGGTGCCACAAACATTCTTACAGATTTCTTTTGCTGAATGTGAAAAATGTATTTCTTTTGGAGTTACACCATGTGGTATGTGCATATTCAACTTCAGTAAATCTAAGGAAAACTAAGAATAATCATATTATATTGGTCCTTTTAAACAATGGGTCAAAATGGGTCATAGCAACTTATACTTCCAACTCTAGTCTATGAGAGTTCCCATTGCTCCCAACACTGGATATTGTCAACCAGTCTAATTTAGACACTACAGTGTTTGGATATGAGTATCTCATTGTAGCTTTACTTTGCATTTTTCTGAGTTTTAATGAGTTTGACTAGCATGTCATGAAAACTTTGTCCATTTGAATATTCTTTTTGTTCAATTTCCTAGCCAATTTTTCTACATTTTTCTGCCACATATATATAAGATGTATATGTACTTTCTCCAGATACATATTCCTAGACTGTAAATTTTTGCCTTTTGCTGTTTTAATGGTATCTTTTGATAAGCCTTAGTTTTAAAATTGATCTACTTCAATTTACCAATATTTTCCTTTATGATAAAAGGTGTTGGTGTTTAATTAGTCTTTCCCTATCCCAGGGTCCTGAAGATACTCTTCTATATTATACTCTATAAAGTTATAACTTTTTCTTTCTCATATATATCTATGCTACCAATTAAACTAAGTTTCATGATAAAAACACTCAGCAAACCAGGAGATCTTCCTCAACCTGTCACTTCTTTTCAACCTTGTGATAGAAGATCCAGATGGGCATTAAGGCAAAACAAAAACAAATAAACAAAACAAAAACAAAAACAAAAGCATACAGATGGGAAAGGAAGGTATAAGAAGATCACTATCCACAAATGCCACAAATGGCATTATATCGTATATAGAAAATTATAATGGATCTGCAAAATAAATGAAAACAAATAAAATAGTTCAACATGCCCACAGAATATAAATATAAAGAAAACAGTTTATTGATACACTAGCAACAATCAAAAATGAAATTAAGAAAACAATTCATTTTACAATACCATAAGAATGATAAAATTCTTAGTAATAGATTCAATAAATGAAGTGCCATTTGGGAAATGCAAACCAAAATCATAGGAGATATTCCTTCACACAGTTTGATGGATAAAATTAAAAAAAGATTGGACACAGCATGTGTTGGCAAGGATGTAGAAGAATTGAACCCTTGTATGTTGCTTGTAGGACTATAAAAGAGAAAATCACTTTGCAAAATAGTTTGTTTTTTTTCCTAGCATTATAATACACCCTACTTATTCTACTGCTAAACATAAACTAAACATTGAAGACATGTTTCCATAAAATAACTATTATGTAAATGTTCATAGCAGTAAGATTTACAGTCACTAAAAAGTAGAAACAATCGAAATGTGCATCAACTAATGAATGAATATACAAAATGTGGCAGTGCTTTGCAATGGAATATTATTTGGCAATAAAAAGAAATGAAATATAATATGGCTACATAAGATATCACCTGGAAAAGTCTGCTCTCATAAACAACTAACAAAAGGACAGACCCCACTTACTTGACCTCTGTATGAGGTTAAAGGGTGGAGGAGTACTCCAAAGGACAAGTGCTGAATTGAAGGGAAAAAAATTTTTTTTAAGGTGGGAGATCTTTGACCATTACCTGCCAGAACAGTCCTTCCCCTACACTTGGTCACACACTGCTTAGATTCACACAAAAGCAGCACAGCCTGGGGACCTTCTGCCATTGATTCAGACATAGAGCCATACCTGGCATGAAGTTTAAAATGCCATGAATATCCAGTCACAGGGACCCAAGACAGAAGATAATCAGCTGATAAGCGCTTGCATAAAAAATGGTCCTAAGAAATAGAAGAGACTATAGCAGAGTTGTCGCCAAGAGCTGCACTCACTAAACCTGGTCTTTGATTTCTGATCTCATTAATAAAAGAAAAAAAATAGTCTTTTTTGAACATTGACATCACTTGGCACCCGGGAGTGGGATACCCTAATGGGGAAGTAACCAGAGGCATAAAAGCCTCATGGGAAGAAAAAGAGTTGGGGAAGGGGAGGAGAACAGCTATAAGGCAGGATGGGTCCCAGAACTGAAGAGTATAATGAAAAGGGAACACTGGGTAAGGGAGAGAAGTTAAATAAAGCATAGGAGCTAGGGATAAAATTCTGTATAAAAACAAACAAAACAGATCAGAATTTCCCCAAGAAAGAACAGAGAAAAGGAAGCTTTCTCCTGGAGGTAAAATAATTGCATATAAAAGACAATCTTAAACCTTGTACTGCATGTTCAGGGTAAGAATCAAATGCAGAAGACCTGAGAAAATCTGAACACTTAAACAAAAGCTTTTCAAAAGCTCCAGTATAAATTAGACCAAGTACCAAAGAAGAGCCTTAATGACTAGCTAATCTACAATAAAACCTTAGGCAAAAAGGAGAAGCTGACCTACAGAGTTAGCACATCAGCAAACCATTACAAGCCATACTAAGGACCAAGATGATATGGCTTAGTCAAGGGAACAAAATAAAACTTCAGAGGAGATACAGACTTTCGAACAACTAATCAAAGAAGTTCAAACAAATACAAATCAATCCAAGGAGATGAAAGAAAATGTGGACATAAATAAATTAGTGCTGGAAATAGATCTAAAGGATATTAAGAAGACAATATGTGAGCAAAATAAATAATTAAAAACTAAAACTAAAAGAAACATAACATGAAAGAGGAAAGGCACAATAATGAAAATTAAAAGTACATAGAGGGGGCTAGTGAATGTGGCTTATGCAATTGAATGCCCACTTACCACATGGGAGGTCCTGGGTTTGGTTCCCAGTGCCTCCAAAAGAAGACAAACAAGACAGTGAGTTGATGCTACAACCTGCTGTGATGAGCTGACACAATGAGATGACAGAATGAAGAGACACAATGAGGAAACATGAGAGACACAACAAGCAAAAGCAGAGGTGGCTCAAGCCCTTGGACTTTTCCCTCCTACATGGGAGTTCTCGGTTATGTTCCTGGTGCCTTCTAAAAATGAAAAGGAGCACACAACGAACAGCACAGAGAGCAAACAGTAAGCACAAACAACGAGGGGAGGGAGAAATAAATAAAAATA
This sequence comes from Dasypus novemcinctus, assembly GCF_030445035.2. Taxonomy (NCBI): domain Eukaryota; kingdom Metazoa; phylum Chordata; class Mammalia; order Cingulata; family Dasypodidae; genus Dasypus; species Dasypus novemcinctus. The sequence goes on along the minus strand of NC_080683.1, from coordinate 38,305,156 downwards.
AATAAATAAAAAAATACATAGAGGGAGTGGATGTAGCTCGGTGGTTGAGCTCCTGTCTCCCACATGGAAGGTCCCAGTTTCAGTTCCTGTTACATCCTGAAAAAACAAAAACAAAAACAAAAACAAAAAACAATCAAGGAAGCAATGTAGCTCAGTGATTGAGTGCCTGCTTCCTACACATGAGGTCCTAGGTTCAATCCCTTGCCCCTAGTACCTCAAAAAAAATAAAATAAAATACATAGAACAGAAGATTTAAACTGGCAGAAGAAAGCATCATCAAACTAGAATACAAATAAACTATACAATCAGAAGAACAGATAGAAAAAAGAATAGAAAAATTGACACTAGATCCTGAAGATGCTTCCTTACATTTTCTTCTAAGAGTTTTGTAGCTCTGGCTCTTATATATAGGTCTTTGATCTATTTGCACTTGACTTTATATAAGGAGTTGGGTAAGGGTTTGCTTTTTGTTTTTTTTGTTTTACAAATAGAGATCCAGTTTTCCAAGCACCATTTGTTGATGGGACTATTCTTTTCCAAATGAGAGGTCCTTGCCCCCTTGTGGAAAACCAGTTGATTTACAAGTTTTCAGTCTGAGTCAATTGGTCTGTATATCCTTGTGCCAGTACCATGCTGTTTTGATTACTGTGGCTGTGTAGTAAGTTTTAAGATTGGAGAGTGTGTCTTTCAATTTCAGCTTCTTTTTCAAGATGGTTATTGCTATCTAGGATCTCTTAACCCTCCATAAATATTTTATGATTGACTTTTCCATTTCTGCAAAGACAGTCGTTGAAATTTTTATTGAGATGGTGTTATAAGTTCCCGGTGTCCCGGGAACTTGAGTGGCAGTATGAAGCATACCAACACATGCATCATGGGAATCCCAGAAAGAGAAGAGAAGGGAAAAGGAGAAAAGGGTGTTTGAGGAAATAATGGTCCAAAATTCTCTAACTCTTATGAAAGATAAAAATATACATGTCCAAAAGTACAATGTACTCCAAACAAGATAAATCCTAATAGACCCACTCTGAGGCATACACTAATCAGAATGTTAAAATGCCAAGGATAATGAGATAATTCTGAAAACAGTAAGAGAAAAAGATTCATCACAAACAAGGGATCCTTAATAAGACTAAATGCTGATTTCTCATCAGAAACCATGGGGACAAAATGGCAGTGGTATGATATATTTAAGGTACTGAAAGAGAAAAATTGCCAGCCCAAAATTCTCTATTTGGCAGAACTTTCCTTAAAAAATGAGGGAGAGTATAAAACAACCACAGATAAACAGAAATTGAGAGAAAGATCTGCCCTACAAAAATATTGCCCAAAGGATTCTTGAAGTTGAAAGGAAAAGACAAGGAAGAGTGGCTTGGAGTAACGTGAAGAAGTGAAGATCTTCAGTAAAGGTAAATAAATGGGTAAATGTAAGACTCAATAATGCTGTATCCTCAATAAATAATTCTACTCGTTAATTCCTTTAAGAGTCAGAATATGATTGAATATGAAACAGTGATACATCCTGATAATACACAAGCAAAATATAAAGATGTAATGTGGAACTAAAATAAGTTAAAGAAAGGGAATGAGGGGGAATGGGAACAGATAATGTGTGTGCTATTGCAGCTAAGCTGTTATTTTTCCTTCAGATTAGTAAGTTATCAACTTAGGTAGTGTAATACAAACCCCAGGGTGACCACAGAGAAAATATTTTAAAAATATACACAAAGGCAAATGAAAAAAGATGTCAGATATATTACAAAATATCAACCATAAAGAAATGGAGGCTGTAATAGAAGAAGAGACATATATATATATATATATATATATAAAACATATATGTACATATAAAAACAAATGGACAATATAGCTGAATTAAGTACTGACTTTACAGTAATAACACTGAATGGAAAGGGATTAAACCCCCAATCAAAATATACAAATTTGCAAAATGGATTAAAAAATTTGTATCTAACAAAATGTTATTTGTAAGTGACTGACCTTTGACCCAAAGACACAAAGAGTTAGAAAGTAAACAATGGAAAAAGAAGATCCAGGCAAATATTAACTAAAAGAGAGCTGGGGCAATTATACTAATTTTGGACAAAATAGAATTTTTAGTCAAAAGTTGTTATAAAACACAAGGAGGGACACAATATATTAATAAAGTATCAATCTCTCAAGAAGCTATAACAGAGTAAAATATTTATGCACCTAACTATTGTGTCCCAAAATAGTGGCAAAACTGAAGGGGGAAGATTACAGCAAGGTGACAGCAGAGTAAGGAACTCCTAGAGTCAGATTCTGCTACAGGGCAGTTAGCAAACACCCAGAGCTCTCTGGAGCTAGTCCCCTGTTTGGGGGCTCCAGGAGACCAGAGCATCTCTGAAGGAGTGGAAGGAGGAAACTGCCCATCTGCAGAGAACACTGGTAAGTAGAGTGCTCCAAGCCACAGAGGCTGGTGCCCATCCTCCCCTGGAGTCACAAGCCACTTGGGAGCTGTTCTGCAGCTGGAATTGAAAGTTCCACTTCCCAAAAATGGGGAAGGAAGAGACAGTTGGGCACCAACTTCAGCTACTGATGAGTAAAATTCAGCAGGCTATAGTATAATCCTGAGAACAGCTAAAGTTTGAGCCTGTTCAAGTAGAAAGAGGCTGGGAGCCACCATTGTAACTCCACACCTGGCACAAGGGGAAGTGGGGTGGACTGAAAATCCCAGTGCTGGTGGGAATCGGCTTCTTTCCATCTAGGTCAGATTGCAGGTCTAGCCTCAGACCCAGTGCCACAGAAGCTGCAAGGACCTATGCCAGACTCTCCAGGAAATTGCTGGCCAAGGTGCAGAGGCTGGTGATTGTCCTACTCTGGTGGAGCAAGCTGCCCCAGGAGCTATTTTGTGACTAAAATTGGAAGCTCTATTTCCCAAAAACAGGGGAGGAGGAGACGGTTGGCTGTCGATTTCAGCTACTGATTGGTAGACTTGGATAGCTAAGGAATAACCCTAGGAACAGCTGGGGTGTGAATTTGTCCAAGTTGGAAAATGGCCGATGGCCTCCATTTTGACTCCACCCCTAGCCTGAGGGGAAGTTGGCCTGACCAACTATCACAGTGATGGTAGGAACTGGTTTCTTTCACCTGGATCAGCCTGCAGCCATGGCCTAAGCTTCAGTCCCACCTCTGGAAGGGATGAGCCTGGCTAGCTCAGCACCAGTCTATCCAGGTAACTGAGAGTACCTTTGGCTGGCACAAACTGAATAATTAAAAGTTTACTGGGGCAACTACTGTCATCTTGGACCTGTCTGCATAGATTGCTACCCACACCTGCAGCTCCATCCATGCCCAAGGCATGGGAGAAAGGGGTGTGAAGCCTCATCAGTCTCTCTGGGCAACTATAGTCTAGGCCTGCACAACTCGGATTATACCACACAACTGTGACTTTGTCCCTACCTCTGGGAAAGGAGAAAGTTGGGAGAAGCTTCATCCATCCCCGGGGCAATGAGGACAGCCTGAGCCTCCATTGTTTATAGTACCAATTACATCCTTGGCTTCTACTGCACAACCAGCAAGGAAGAAAGGACAGGAAACCTAAACTAAAGAGAAAAACTGCACCCAGAATAAATACTCTAGTAATCCAGATGTCAAGAAACCAGCAAAATTACAATCCACACCAAGAAACAGGAAGCTATGGCCCAGTTAAAGGAACAAGATAAACCTCCAGATGGCATAAAGGAGCTGAGACAACTAATTTTAGATGTTCAAACAAATCTCCTTAATAAATTCAATGAGATGGCTAAGGAGATTAAGGATATTAAGAAGACGCTGGAAGAGCACAGAGAAGAATTTGAAAGCATTCATAGAAAAATAGTGAAAGGTGCAGTAAATGAAATTAAAAAAAAAAAACATTGGAATCATATAATAGCAGTTTTGAGGAGGCAGACGAAAGGATTGGTGAGCTTGAAGAAATGGCCTCTGAAAGTGAACATACAAAAGAACAGAAGAAGAATGGAAAAAAATTGAACAAGCTCTCAGGGAACTAAATGACAGCCACAGATGTGCAAACTTATGTGTCATGGGTGTCCCAGAAGGAAAAGAGAAGGGAAAAGGGGCAGAAAGAATATTTAAAGAAATAATGTTAGAAAATTTCCCAACACTATTGAAGGACATAGATATCCATGTCCAAGAAGCACAACATACTCCCATCTGAAAAAATTCAAATAGACCAATTCTGAGACACAGTCTCATCAGAATGTCAAATGCCAGAGACAAAGAGAGAATTCTGAGAACAGCAAGAGAAAAGCAATGCATAACATACAAGAGATACCCAATAAGGTTAAGTGCTGATTTCTCACCAGAAACCATGGAGGCAAGAAGACAGTGGTCTGATATATTTAAGATACTGTAAGAGAAAAACTTCCAGCCAAGAATTTTATATCCAGCAAAACTGCCTTTCAGAAATGAAGATGAGGTTTGAATATTCACAGACAAACAGAAACTGAGAGAATTTGTAAGCAAGAGACCAGAATTTCAGGAAATGCTAAAGGGTGTGCTAGAGCCTGAAAAGAAAAGACAGGAGAGAGAGGCCTGGAAGAGAGTCTAGAAATGAAAAATAGCACAATAAAAGTAACTGAAAGTGTCAAAAGTGGTGAAAATAAAATATGACAGATAAAACTCAAGTAGTCAGAAATAAACTTAACCAATTATGTAAAGCACTTGTAGTTAGAAAACTGCAACCCGATGTTAAAAGAAATCAAAAAAGTCCTAAATAACTAGAAGAACATTCCATGCTCATGGGTTGGAAGATGAAATATCATTAAGATGTCATTTCTACTCAAATTGATATACAAATTCAATGCAACCCTGGTAAAAATTTCACCGGTGTTTAAAAAAAATTGAAAACACAATTAGCAAATATATTTGGAAGGGTAAGGGGTCCTGAATAGCCAGTGATATCATAAAAGGAAGAGTGAACCCTCATCTCCAGACTTTAAATTGTACTACCAAGCTAAAGTGGTAAAAACAGCACGGTATTGGCATAAAAACAGATGCATAGACCAATGGAACCAGACTGATGGCTCAGAAATAGACCCTCACATGTATGGTCAAGTGATTTTTGACTAGCCTGTCAAACCCACACAGCTCAGGCAGAATAGTCCATTCAGCAAAATGCTGCTGAAAAAACTGGATATCTATAACCAAAAGAAGGAAAGAGGACCTCTATCTCACACCTTATCCAAAAATTAACTCCATATGGATCAAAAATCTAAAAATAAAAGCAAGAACCATAAAACTTCTAGGAGAAATTGTAAGAAAATATCTTCAAGACCTGGCGGTAGGTGGTGGATTCTTAATGGAGATAAGAGAAGGACTGAGATGAACTACTGACATATAATGTTTGTAGAAGTTTTAATTAGCTTTACTGTAAAAGTGTGGAAATGTATAGAATGGATAGTAAAAGTAGTATTAACTAGTTTATAAATAGGGATGTGGCTGAAAATTGTAGTCTGGGGGTGTAAATGCCAATTGACAGAATGCTAGAGAATAATCTAGGAACTGAATATCACAGTAAACCAAGAGGTGGATGAGAAATGTTCATGGTACAGCTGCAAGAGTGTCCTTTGTGAGCTACAGCAAATGTATATCACTACTGCAGGGTGTTGGGAATGCTTGGGAAAAACACAAGTGGAATGACCTGTGGACTATGGTTAACAGTAATAATATAATATTCTTGCATCTATTCCAAAAATGTAGTGTATTGATAATGGGGCAGTATGGAAAATTTGAGCCAAATGTATACTATGGGACATGGCAGCAATCAGATGCTATCTTATCTGTAACAAATGTTCCACCAAAAAGTGATGTGTTGACAGAGGGGTGTTGTTTGGAAATTCTGCATATGTGCATGATTGTTTTATAAGTTTACAACTTCTGTCATAAAAAATATGTTTAAAAAAATAATAAGGTGTGTTGGGGGAAAAACATACCAAATGTAAGATAAGGACTATAATTATTAGTAAGATTTTGATAATATTCTTTCATAATTTATAACAAATATCTCACGACAATGCAAGGTGTTGGTGGAGGGTTGATGTATGGGCCCCCGTATGATGTTATGCATGTTTGCTTTGTAAGTTCACAACTTTTACTATACACTTAATGTTTTATGTATGTTCATATATAAATGACATAAAGATAATAATAGTATGGAGGGTTGGGGGAAAATACTTTGGTTAATAGCAATATTTTGACAATGCTCTTTAATCATTAGTTAAAAAGGTTTAACAACAATGTAAGGTGTTGGTGGTAGAGTGAGTTATGATGTTATATATGTTTGTTTTGTAGGTTCACAACTATTACTATATACTTTCTATTTAATTATGTTTGTGTGTGGGTGATATATTTCAATAAATTAATTTTTAAAAACTGAAGGGAGAAATAGCCACCTCTTTAGTTTGGGCACAAAAAGTTCTGGAATCATTTCATACTTTCATTTATTTCCTTGGAATCAGTCATTTCTCACAGGGTCCTGTATCATTTTACTGTAGAATAATATTTAGAAAATATTTTCTTAGTATTTCAGATGAGCTCGTTGACACTGGGGTGGAATCCATGAACATTTATACCTCTGCATATGTTTGTTTGTGTGTACTATCCTTCAAATTCCAATCCATCAGTTCAGATTTCATTTTAGTTTTATCTCCCCCATATTGTGATATTCCTGCTAAATATACATATTCAAATTGTGAAATTCATGAAAGTCAAGGAAATAATATACCCCAAAGTACTGAAAGCAGGGACTCAAACAGGTATTTGCACACTAGTGTTCATACTGACATTATTCACAATTGCTAAAATATGAAATCAACCCAAGTGTCCACTAACCAATGAATTGATAACTGTGGTATATATGTATGATGGAGTACTATGCTGCTATAAAAGAGAAATGAAATTGGGACAAATATTACAACATGGATGAACCTTGAGGACATTATGCTGAGTGAAGTAAGCCAGACTCAAAAGGATAAATACTGTATGGTCTCATTTATATGAGATAAAAATTTTAAAAAGAAATGAAATAAATAGGGAAATAAACAAAAATACCTAGAAAACTTTAATAAATGCTTTAATATGGATGAAATTTGAAAATATTATGTTTGGTGTGATAAAAATATTATAGAATCAGATAGTGATGTGGTTGCACAAATACAAAACCATTGAACTGTACATTATAAAAAGGTAAATGTTATGGCATTATATCTTAATAAAACTGTTATAAAATCATTGTACAAAATGGTAAATATATCATTTATAAGTGATAGAATTATTTTGTGTAAAACATATTCAAAAAGTTATTTCTGCAATATTTAAATAAATGCCATTATAATAAAACTTTCTTATCTACGAGGATCCCATAGTTTAATTCACAAATAATACCTTAAAATATTCCTTTATTCTTAATATGTCTAGTTGACAAGAGAAAGCAATAACAAATGCAAATAGACATGCAAATTCTAGTTCATTGATTAAATGGTCATGGGAAACCCCTTTGTGCAGAATATTCATACGAAGACCACTAGAGATTTACTTTTCTTCCCCTACCTCCCCAATACACACTCACACAAAAGTGAATTAAGTGACCTTGCATTAATCTTTGAATGTCCTTAATAAAGTACTGGAGAATTGCTGACCAGGCTTTTTACATGATTATTGTTCATTCTTCGACTTAATACAATAATCCATATTATATACATCAAACAAATTATAAAGATACTTAATCTATACTAGATTCTTTTTTTCTTAGTATTTATACTATAATATGATATGTGGTGTGGAGTAAGTTCTAAAGAAAATACCCTAAATGTCCAGAATGCACAAAGTTGTCAATTTTAAAAGTATAAATACATAGCTAAGAAATACATTATTGACCTAGTCTGACTGACATTAATCCATAGATATCCAGCATGATCTTTCCAATTGGAATATGTTTGTTCCAGTGGACTAACACAGATAGACTGAAATAATAACCTTCATGTAAGGAGTATTGATAGGTTTATACTGGACAAGGAGGTCTCAGTTCTGCATGATATAATCTAATCATTACACATCCTGAACTCTTTATCCCTCACAACAGAACTCTTACCCTTTATAGATGCTCTTCTCTCTACCTGGAAACAAGTTCACCTGCAAATATTTGTTTTATGTTTACCTCTTTCTCATTCTCTAATGTAAAGCGAGGTATTCTCTGAAAAAGAATACATAATCTACCCATTGTAGTATGATTCATCTATTGTTTATTCCACTTGCAGCCTTAATTCTATTACCATATTTTTTTTCCTGTACCACAGAAAAAGAACTTTAAGTCAATGATTTTTGTGTGCTATGTGCTTAAGGGTATCCATTCTACTTAAACGAAATGACTAAAATTTTATATTTCAAATATAGGGACTCTGCACATTCACAAAAATGCCTGAATGAAGGACTTTATTCATTATAAAGTGTAAACATTGCTACAGATAATAAGAGGCTCAAAATGGAGTAACATGAAAATATAGCTTTATAATACATTATCTCTCACCTTACAAGTTTGGAGTTCCCGTTATCATTATGTACCTGAGATAGATAAAGAATGGGAGAGAGAGAAGAAGGAGATGAAAATGAACATTGATTTATTATTATCTGATCCTCATACTCCATTCAAGTTTCACCAATTGCCACATCAGTGTCCTTTACAGCAAAAGATTCCAGTCTGATTCATACATTATATTTATCTGTCATGTCTTCTTAGTCTTTTTCAATCTGGAGCACTTCTGAATTACTTCTTTGACTTTCATGAATTTCACAATTTGACTATATATCTTTTGCAGGAATATCATGAAAATAATTCTGTGTTCTTCTCACTGCATCTTATCAGATGGCATATTTTTTATTTGTACCATTACTGGCAATAACTTGTTTGAATGGTGACTGCAAGACTTCTTCACAGAAAATTTTACTATTTTTCCTCAATAAGATGCTTTTGGGGGTGTGGAAAAGAACTTGGAAACTATGTGATCATGCTTTCCATCAGTAAACTTCTAATGCATTCATTTATATATATATATATATAAATTAGTAAGGTATCATGGATTTCTATTTTGCTTAATGGGCTATATATGCTCATATAATCATATCATAGTTGTGGTATCTAAATTGGCCCAACTTTACCCAGAAGGAAGTTGAAAGATGTGGCTTTGTATCAGGTTGATATTCTCCATTATCCATCGAGCAACTCTTTAGTTTATGACACATACAAAAAAGTTCTGGGATCAATTATTTCCTTGGAATCAACCATTCTCCACAGGGTCCTGGATCTTTCTACTGAGGAATAATCTTTAGAAAGCATAGTTTTGTTGCTCTAGATGAGCTCATTGACGCTGACATTGAATCTATGTATATTCATATTTTCATATATGTGTGTTTGTGTATGTGTACGTGTTTATACAAGCAAACAAGAATTTATCCGTTATTTCCAATTCCAATCCAACAGTGAAGATTTAATTTTAATTTTATCTCCCTCATGTTTTGAATTCCATTCTGAATATAGATAGGGCTATATCCCATTACCCTTAGTAGATAAAACTATTTGACTAATCTTCTGTGTGCAACCAAGTTTCCGCCACAGTTTATAGGCTCACAATCCCTCTATAATTTCTCCCCTGAATTGACTCCTCCTTTCCCTGCTCAGGCTCAAAAACCCCACAAATTTCTACATTCCTACATAGATATCTTCTTGATTCCTTTCAGTCATCAATACCTTTCTCTGGGAGACTGTGATCCCACCACAACTCTTCCAAAGGGGCAGACCCCTATCTTCTTTGATCTCATCTGATGACTTGTGGATTGAATTTATCAGGAATGGAAGTAAAGTATAAGAAAAAGAGGAAGAATTGAGCACATGAAAAAATTAATTTAATGAGAGGGAAAGTTCTTGGGTTAATTAGGGCACGATTAAGAACAAAACTAGAGGAAAAAGGATTAGGGCATATAGGATGGTCAAATTAAGTAATTTTCCAGATTCACAATGCATATATGCTCTTTGAAATATTTCAGACCTCTGAAAGATCAGAAAATCCATACTGTGATGTGACAATAAGTATAACATGCAAACAATAAAAATATTGGTGATTTAAGTGATAGCTAACATTTATGGAATACCAGGATCACTGTTATTCTATACAAAGGCAGATGACTGCATATGTGTTTCCATGGGGAAGGGGGGAAATATAGCAGGAAGAATTATTAATACCACAAACACATAGGTTTGGAAGTCTGTACAATCATTCTTTTTCTGATAGCAGTTTTCACAAGCGTGTCTAAACCCTTATGTAACAAATGAATATTCTTTCCCATGTGTTGAAAGAAAGTTCTTGTAAAGGATGCAAAAGTAATTGAGTTCAATATTTCAAACATTTCTAAACAAAAGAAAAGATTTTCAATGTACTGCAGTCTTTTTTCATACTTTTAAAAGTAGAGAAATTGTAGGTTTACAGAAAAATCATGAAGAAAGTATAGGATTCTCGTATATATTTTATCTGAAGGGTAAATCATGTGTGGGGTAGTTGAGCTGTTTTACTCTCCTACTCCCTGACAGAAAGAAATTGCAAGAACACCTATGCACATGTTGAGAGGAGAACCTCCTAGTTATCTGGAGCTTGAAAGGTTTTGATTATAAATTCTACGCATGCCAAATGCACCACTGGGAATTGTTCTTAATGTTACTCTAAAAAGGCACAGTAGGAATAAAATGATCTCCTGACAGTTCAGATAAAATTCCATCTACAAATGCAGAAATGAGAAATTGTAGCAAAGAGCACAGGAACTCTGCTATTTCATGCTCTTAGATAAACAGGAGGAGAAGACAATTTAAATCTGCATGAGACACAGAACATACCTCTATTGCTAATATGTTTGATATTTTATAACATCAAATTAGGCAGTGAAAGTAGAGAAAAGTGATGTACAGTTCTTCAAAATACTCTGAAGAGTATTAAAGAGAAGAAGAGTTGTGGGGGATGTTTAACTGAAAAGAAGAAGGGAAATGAGGGGCAACAAATCTTAGTTTGAACATCTAGATTATTTTCTTTGAAATTCTAGTGTCACAATGACATTATTCATGAACCCATATTAAAGAAGACTATCTTTTGCGGCAAAGGCAAATCCTACAATATGAAATAGTCACAAAAAGTCCCTGCAGATCATCTTGCATCAACTGGCAAATTTTGGACAACTCATGCTAAAATCATTCAAATAAAACAATGTATCTGATAGATTATTCTATATTAACCTGGAGGAACCATTTTAAATATCCTTCAAAAATATTGGCTATGAAGCTAAAACTTCTGGAATAAAAATGAACATTTAGCTCTGCTTGCTACTGAAACCACAATAAATTTCCAGAAAGTAAAACAATAGTAGCATAAAATGATAAATATAAAGATAACGAGCATAAGTTATAGTAATATACTTCTGAACAAGCCAGAAGATGTTTGCTGGCTGAATTAGAAGGCTCTAGAAAACTGAATTTTAAGTAGGAGATTTGAAAGATAGTGAGCCAGTTTTCACTAATTCTAATCCAAAAGACTGAAGAATCAGTGGCAGTGAAGAATAGTGTACTAGGAGAGTACAAGAATTCTCTGTCCCAGTAACTCTCTGATGAAAATTAATCTCAGTTATCACAGAACTCGATTTGAGTCTGATATAGTCAGATAACTTCTTAGTTTATGAAGACCAGGTACAGTTGGTCATGAGAGTTTGGCAGTGAAAATCAGGTTATTATTATTTTTTAACAATCATAAACATATAGATCATACATCTTTCATAACCTTTACTAAGATTATAGGGTCTCCACACTCATTAGTTCACCAAATGCAACAATGTTGTAGTCCAGATAATGCAAGGCACTGCAGGTAGACTACTGAAATATTTTTCCTCATGGATTATGACTAATCAAAGTGAATACAAAAAACACAAATACTCAGATTTGGGGGAAAATGGAACTTTCTGTTAATAAATACTCTCTATGGATAAAGAGCTCCCAGTCAATTTTAGTTGTCTTAATCTTAAATATGGAAGAAATGGAGATCTCACCAGATATATAAGAAATGTCTTTAGCTAAAAGATTAAAACTAAAACAGTCCAGTTATGTCATCAACATGATGAGGTAAGACATCTCCTAGAAAATCCTCCCCTCTGAATCAACTAATAAAAGGGCAATCCTCACTTCCTTGGACTCTAGAGGATGATGTAGACTTGAGAAGGACTCCATAAATGCTGAATCAAAAAAAAAAAAAAGAAAAAGAATCACCAAAAACAGGTAGGAGATTTTTACCCCAGACCCACCAGCTTGTTCTGCTCTACCTCAATTCCATTTCATGCAGCATGGTGGTCTCACAGAGGCAGCATGGTACAGATCCCTCTTGCTGCAGATGGACTTCATAGAGCCACCCACAGTAGTGAGTTAGAACCCCACGCATATCCTGGCATAGAGACCTAAGTCTGCAGAGTCCCAGGGCAGAATGCAAGTGGTGTAGGAATACTTCATACAAAAGTGCCCCAGGTGAAAAAAAAAAAGACCAGGAAAAACTTGTTGGCAAGAGGCGCACACATTCAATCCAGTGTCTGTTTGCTGTACCACCTAAATGAAAACTGGACCTTTCTAGAATGACACCTTATGGTTCCCCAGGGGAGAATACCTTAACGGGAAATAAACTGGAGACAGAAAAGTCCCCCCCCCCCAAAAAAAAAAGTGGGGGAGGGAAAAACAGCAGTAGGACTGGTTGGGTCCCAGAACTAAAAGTTTAAGGAAAAGAGGGCACTAAGAGGGAGATAATATAAATAAATAATAAGATCTGGGGAGAAAATTCTGCATAAAATCAAACAGAACAGAACAAGACTCCCAGAAAAGAAGCAGGTGAAATAAAAATTTCTCCTGGAGGTGAAACAAATGCACAAAAAGTGCAATCTTAACAAGTGTACTGCATATCCATGGTAAGAGTCAGGTACAGAAGAGCTGAGAAAATTTGAATTGTTTAATATAGATACCCCAAAGATCCAGAATAGTTTGGACCAAGCACCAAAGAAGACCCTTAAACCTTAAGCCATGAACAATAAATCCCTAGAGAAGAAGGAGAAGCTAACCTTCAGAGTTAACACTTCAAAATAATCAGATACTCAGATATCAGCAAAAAAAATTAGGAACTATTCTAAGAAATAGGAATATATGGCCCAAATAAGGGAAAAATTAAAACTTCAGTATAGACAGAAATTAGAGCAACTAATCAAAGAAGTTCAGTCAATTGTCATAAATCAGTTCATGGGACATAGGAAAATATGGATATAGAGCTAAAGGATATTAAGAAGACAATGTATTTGCATAAAGAAGAATTTGAAAGTTTAAGAAAAAACATAACAGAAATAATGGGGATGAAGGTAAAATAATGGAGATTAAAAATAACTAAACAAGCAGCAAGATGGTGGCAGAGTAAGGAGCTCCTAGAGTCAGCTCCTGCTACAGGGCAGTTAGTAAACACACAGAGCTGTCTGGAGCTAGCTGAAGCACCTGTTGGGGACTTCAGGAGACCAGAAGAGCATTCTGTCACATCCTTGAAGGAATAGAGGGAGGAGCCTGCCCACCTGCAGAGAAGATACATGGTTGGAGCACTCCACACAATGGAGGCTGGTGCCCATCCTCCATTGGAGGCATAGGCTGCCTCAGGAGCTGTTCCGTGGCTGGAATTAAAAGCTCCACTTCCCAAGGGATAAAGAGATAAAGGATATTAAGAAGACACTGGATGAGCACAGAGATGAATTTGAAAGCAGACATAGAAAAATAACAGATCTCATGGAAATGAAAGGTGCAATCAATGAAATTTTTTTTAAAAATTTGAATAATATAATAGCAAATTTGAGGAGGCAGAAGAAAGGATTGGTGAGCTTGAAGAAGTGGCCTCTGAAAGTGAACATACAAAAGAACAGAAGAAGAAAAGAATGGAAAAAAATTGAACAAGCTCTCAGGGAACTAAATGACAGCAAAATTCATGCAAATATATGTGTCAGGGATGTCCCAGAAGGAAAAGAGAAGGGAAAAGGGGCAGAAGGAACATTTGAAGAAATAATTGTAGAAAATTTCCCAGCTCTATTGAAGGACATATCCAATTCCAAGAAGCAGAAAATACTCCCATCGGAAAAAATCCGAATAGACCAAATTCTGAGACACATACTCATCAGAATGTCAAATGCCAAAGACAAAGAAAGAATTCTGAGAACAGCAAGAGAAAAGCAATGCATAATATATAAAAGATACCCAATAAGGTTAAGTGCTGATTTCTCACCAGAAACCATGGAGGCAAGAAGACAGTGGTCTGATATGTTTAAGATATTACAAGAGAAAAACTTCCAGCCAAGAATTTTATATTCAGCAAGACTGTCTTTCAAAAATGAGGCAAGATTAGAATATTCACAGATAAACAGAAGCTGAGAGAATTTGTAAGCAAGAGACCAGAATTTCAGGAAATGCTAAAGGGTGTGCTAGAGCCTGAAAAGAAAAGACAGGAGAGAGAGGCCTGGAAGAAAGTCTAGAAATGAAGATTAGCACAATAAAAGTGACTGAAAGTGTCAAAAGAGTGGTGAAAATAAAATATGACAGATAAAACTCAAGTAGTCAGAAATAAATTTAACCAAAAATGTGAAGCACCTGTATTCAGAAAACTGCAACTCAATGTTAAAAGAAATCAAGAAAGGCCAAAATTAAAAGAAATCAAGAAAGGCCAAAAAAACTGGAAGAACATTCCATGTTCATGGATTGGAAGATTAAATATCATTAAGATGTTATTTCTACTCAAGTTAATATACAGACTCAATGCAATCCTGATAAAAAATTCCACCAGCATTTAAAAAAAAATTGAAAACATGATCATCAAATTTATTTGGAAGGGTGAAGGATCCTGAATAACCATAAACATCATAAAAGGAAACGTGAACCCTCACCTCCAGACTTTAAACATATTACGTAGCTATAGTGGTAAAAATAACATGGTACTGGCATAAAGACAGACACACAGACCAATCGATCCAAATTTATGTTTCAGGAACAGACCCTCACATGTATGGTCAAGTGATTTTTGACTAGCCTGTCAAACCCACACAGCTCAGGCAGAACAGTTCATTCAACAAATGGTGCTGAAAGAAATGATATCCATAGCCGAAAGAAGGAAAGAGGATCCTTTACTCACACTTCATCCAAAAATTAACTCAAAATGGATCAAAAAACCTAGAAATAAATGTAAGAGCTATAAAACTTCTAGAAGAAATTGTAGGAAAATATCTTCAAGACTTCGTGGGAATAGAAGCTAGAAGTCAGAAGAATCCAGAGATTCAGGCAAATCACCATGTGAGAGAGTCAGAGATGCAAGTCAAAGAGCCAAGGATTACAGACAAACCAGCCCCAGAATTCTACAGAGTCTGGGAGAAAGCATAGTCTGTTGAGACCTTGGTTTATATTTCTAGCCTTCAAAACTGTGAGACAATAAATTCTTTTTGTTTCAGCCAAAAAAAAAAAAAAAAAAGACCTGGTGGTAGGTGGTAGATTCTTAAAGGAGATAAGAGAAGGACTAAGATGCACTACTGATGTTTAATGTATGTAGAAATTTTAATTAGCTTTACTGTAAAAATGTGGAAATGTATAGAATGGACTGTAACATAGTGAGTATTAGCTAGTTTATAAATGGGGATGTACCTGAAAATGGTAATCTAGTGATATAAATGCCAATTGACAGAACACTAGAGAATAATCCAGAAACTGAATAGCACAATAACCAAGAGGTGAATGAGAATTGTGGTTGATGGTACAGATGCAAGTGTGTTCTTTGTGAACTAGAGCAAATGTATACCACTACTGAAGGTTAACTTCATTAGGAAGTCATTTGGGTTATAAAAGTGTTAGCAGGGAGAAAAACAATTTAAGAGCACAGAACTTAAACAAGAACTATGAAATGAAAGTGATACTTTTACAGAAACTCTGAACTTTTTTTTATGTGTTATGATGATATTCTGAAAAGAATACTTCTTAAATTACCTATGTGCTGCCTGGTCTCTATAAATCTCATTTATTCTCTGACATGCATATGACCATATTTGGCAAATTCATCAAGAAACTAAATATTAAATTTTCTCCAACAAAAATATTAGTTTGCTGCAGCATGATTTGTATATGAATAAATACACTTTATCTGAAAAAAAAAAAACACTAGAAAAATACAACGGCACATTTGAAGAGGCAGAGGAAAGAGCCAGTAAAATAGATGATACAACAATAGAAATATACTGTCAGAAGAACAGATAGAGAAAAGAATAGAAAAAACTGAGCAGTGTCTCAGGGATTTGAGATAGCATGAATCACTCAAACATTTGTTTAATGTGTTTTTCAGAAGGAGAAGAAAAGGAAAAAGTGGCAGAAAGGATATTTAAGGAAATAATGGCTGAAAATTTCCCTTCGATTTTAAAAAAAACATAAATATTCATGCCCAAGAAAGGTTATTTTACTCTAAACAGAACAAACAAAACACACCTACCCTGAGAAAAATACTAATCACAATGTCAATGCTGAAGATAAAGACAAACTTCTGAAAGCAAAAAGAGAAAAGCAGCTTGTAACATACAAGGGATATTCAATAATATTAAGTGCTGATTTCTCATCAGAAACCATGGAGGTGAGAAGGCAGTGGCATGATATATTTAGTATACTTAAAACAGAAAAACTGCCAGCAAAAAATTCTTTATCTGGCAAAACTGTTTTCAAAAATGAAGGCCAGTTTAAAATATACATAGCAAAACAGAAACTGAGAGCGTTTGTCAACAAAACCTGCCCTACAAGATTTACTAAAGGTGTTCTGTGGTTGAAAAGAGAAGACTGGAGAGAGTGGTTTAGAGTGCTGTGAAGAAATGAAGATCTTCAGTAAAAGTACCTAAAAGGGTAAATGAAAAAATTAGTATACAACTTTGCTCTTAAACTCCTACTTGAGTCAGAATAAAATTGAACAAGAAAAAGGCATATTCTTTAATAATGGACACACAAAATATAAAGAAGTAATGAGGGAAAAAAGAAACAGCATAAAAGAAACAGAGGGATATGGGAGCAGAGAGCATATATGCTATTGAAGCTAAGTTGTTACCTTTTCAAATTAGTAGGTTATAGTTATAGGTTGTGTAATACAAACCCCAGTATAACAACCACACAGGGAGTATATAAATGTATACAGGAACAGAATTGAGAAAGGGGTCTGCCAGAAACCTCACAAAAATCAACTATAAAGTAAAGAAGGATGCAATCAAGGTAAAAAGACAGAAAAGAAGTGATATGACATATAAAAATCAAAAGACAAAATGGCTGAATTAAGTACTGTCTTTACAATATTAACATTGAGTGTTAATAGATTAAACTCCCAATCAAAAGACACAGATTGGCAGAATGGATTAAAAAGCATGATTGAACTATACATTTCTTATAAGAGACTCTACCTTAGACCCAAATAGGTTGAAAATGAAAAGATGTGAATAAATATTTCATGGAAATAATATCCTAAAAAGAGGCAGGGTAGCTATACTAATATCAGACAAAATAGACTTTAAGTCAAAACTTGTAACACGAGACAAAGAAGGACACTATATATTAATTAAATGGTCAATCCACCAAGAAGAAATAAAATTTATAGGTATTTTGCTCCTAATCACAGTTACCCAAAATACATGAGGCAAACACTGGCAAAATTAGAGGGAGAAACAGACATCTCTAAGATAGTATTTGGAGATTTCAACACACCATTCTTATCAATAGATAGAACATGTAGGCAGAAGATCAATTAGGAAACAGAGAACTTGAATAATATGATAAATGACCTAGACCTAACAGACATAAACAGAACATTGCACCCACAAGTAGCAGGTCTTCCTAAGAAAATCCCTATGTGCTTTTTTCCCCAATGTTCTATTTTATTTGACCTCAATGTCTCTAAGAAGTTAGCATGAAAGGTTCATTATTCTATTTTATTAATGGGGGAAACCTGGGCCTATAGAGATTATGTGACCTGCCTAAGGACACAGCTAGACAGTGATGATGCCAGAATTTGTTTTAGGAAGCTCTCTCTAAAATATCTCTTGCTGTTGCCTTATAGCCCATCATTGGTACCTCATTATTTTGAGATGTTGCTGTAGGAAAGATTTGTTGTGATTTAGTGGATTAAAACCCTTTTCTCTGGCAATCCCACAGTAACCTGCGAGCACAAGATGCGTAAGTTTGGAGCATGGAAAATGCTTTCTGACAGAGAGTGTAAAAAGAAGAATTGCTAAGTCTGAGGACAGTCTGACAACTGCTCTGGAGCTATGTCAGTTTCTCTCTGTAGAGTTGCAGGAGTGGGAGGGAAGGTGTAGCAGTTTGGCATTATTTATGAATTCCAAAAATAGATATTGAATTATGTTTGTAAACTGGTTTGATCCTCTGGGCATATTAGATTACGTTGGATTCAGAGGTTTCATTTTTACTTAATGAAATAATGATTAAGGTTTTGATTGGGTCATGTCAGTAGGACATTGAGTGTCCTCCCCCTTGGTGGGTAGGGACTCACAGAGAAACCACACAGCAGAGAAGGGAGGTTGGAGTTTTAATGTTGGAGCCTGGGGAAGTAAATACACAGAAAAACAGATACATGAGGAAAGACAAACATGGCAGAGGCCCTGGGAAAAGATAAGAGCCATTTTCCTCAACTGGCATTGTGGGAGAACAGAGCAGCTGAGCCTGGAGAGAAACCCATGGAGCTCTGGGAAGAGAGAAACACAGGAAGCCTGAACCCTTTCAGACGGCAGCAGTCATCATACTCTAACACGTGGCAACAGATTTTGATGAATGAAGTAACTTATGCGTTATGGCCTGGTAACTGTAAGCTTCTACCCCAGTTGAATGCCCTTAATAAAAGCCAATGGATTTCTGGTATTTTGCGTCAGCACCCCTTTGACTGACTAATACAGAAAGTGTGGTACATCCTTCAAATCCTTATTGCCCTGGAGTCCAGATATCACTCACCACCAAGGTGACACCGAGAGCAGCTGGGGTACAGCGAAAAATTGCTATGGCTTTGAGCCAAGAAGTTCTGTGTTCATGTGCCAGCAACTAGCTGATTCACTCAAAGAGAGTTTCGTCCAGGCACTGAGCCTCAGTTTTTTTTACCTCTAAAACAAAAGTGATGATTTCGCCACTTGCTTTGCAGTGTTGTGAGGCCAAAAAGAAATCCCACTAACACTCTTCTGGTATTAGTGATATGGAACATTGTTGTGTTGCCTTGGGAGGTGAGGGACCTGGGCACCCACTGCAGGACAGGGTGCCAGGGTAGAAGTTTCAGCTGGCTTTTCCCTTAGGGCCAGGTTGGAGCATGACTCAAATGGCTTGGAGCAAGATCTTTTGCTGCAATGACAGATTAGCCATAATGACAAGACAAGTGTTCTAGTGTGGTAGCAAGATCCTATTTCTCGTCCTGGGTGCTGATTACTCAGGTATTCTCTTTATTATTATTCTTGAAACTGAATCTTTATGTATTATGCCATATTTGAATATTTACTTACAATGAAACGTTTTTCAAAAAAGGAGAAGAGGAGAGACAGAGGAGTAGGAGGGAAGCAGAGGAAGAGGGAGGAAAAGGGAGAAAGAGAAGGAAGGAGGAGAAAAGGGAGGAGAGGATAGAGGAAGGGGGAAGACTTTTTTATTTTTCAATAGAAATGTAGACACACAGAGGTTAAGTGCTCTTCCAAAGTTATACAGTTAAAGGCAGGCATTAACCAGGCTACCTGATGTAGAATTTGCTTCAATCTATCAATTAGTAACTGACAAGAAGTGTACTCTTAGCAGCATTGGCTTAACTACAAATAATTGTATTCAGTTATCCATTTATTTAGCTGGCATTTTTGTGGTGGAAGAGAGATGGCGTGGACTCCATACAATCCAGTTTTCCTTCTAATTCTGGAACTTTGATTATATGCTGTTGATAGAATATGCCTGTTATACTTTGTCCCTTCATGCACCATCATCTTCATCATCATATTCTAAAATAAGTCACATGATAATTTTTCATATACTTCAACTTTATTTCCTCTCTATAGAGCTAATATTTGAATAGACTTAGGAAAGTACTTTACATATATATTTTTTTCATGTGAGTTCTTTGACAAACATTGAAAGTTAATGTATTAGTGTCAAAGAGGTAAGTACCTTGCCGTAGGTGGAAGCAGTAGCAGCAGAGCCCATCCTTGGACCCAGGTAACCTCAGTCCACATACTATGCACCTTTCAATATCCCAAAACGTTACTTGACTACCAAGTCAAGTAGAATCCATTTGGAAGTAAAGTTAGTAATTCTAAACATAAAACCTAAACATTCTAAATTATTCGTGAGAGTTTGGTTAAATGAGTAGAAATGGTGATTTACATAAAGCATTCTTTTTAAATGAGCCATTTTATTATATCATAAAGGCCACATATGTTCCTGAAATTTTTCAATTGGCACTAATTTTCATACTAAAGAATAGTTGTTACATAATTTCAAGTGATGGGAGGCAATCTGATTTAGACTGCCATGAGTTTAACAAAGTTAACATTAATTTGTATTATTAATATCTTAAGCAAAACCTTTTAAAATTCATTAAAGTCCAATAATATTTTGTTAAAGGACAATTTGAATTTAAAGTTAAATTATATTTACAATATATTAGTTTAGATTTTAAATAATATTTTACATTAATAACTTAAAATAAAATAAAACAATATATTATAGTTATGAAAGCAGATGTACCATTTTCCCCTCATGTTTCATTGTATACACAAATTATACTTTGGGGAAAATAAATTTTCCATATTGAAAATATTCCATGTAGTAAATTAAATTTTTCTCACACATATTTTTAAAGATAAATAATTGTTCCTTTTCTTTGGCAAATTATCTTAATCCAGTAATAAAGCATATGTCTTAAACTTTAATTTTCTCAAAAAATTGAAATATATTTTTACCCGAAAATATTCCTTAAAAGATCTCAATGTTTTCTATATTTTCTGAATATAACATTGTTCTAGCAACCAAAATTATTTTAAAATTAATACTCCTTCTTGGAAAAATCATGTATTAGCTTTTCTCTTATGTCAGGCACATAGCTCAGGTTTAGGGACACAAAAATGAAAGAAATATCCCAGACTTTGAGTAGCTCACAATCTAATAAGGGAAATAGATTCATAAATATGTAATTAGAGAATGCTATAATAATTGTTAGCACAGGTGAAATTTATACAGAATGATCTATACAAAAAGATAGGAAGTGATATTTGAATTAACAATAACTGTATAGCTGTTTAACAGTAAAGAAAAGGGGAAGAAGAAATGTTTCCAACAAGAAAAAGTTTGTAGGAAATGGATGTTGCAAACAACTGGGCTCCTATCTACCACATAGGAGGTCCTGGGTTCAATTCCCAGGGCTTCCTGGTGAAAGCGACCTGGCCCACGCAGCTAGCTGGCTGATGCTGAGCGTTGGTGCAACAAGATGACACAACAAAAGAGAGACAGAGGAAAAAAGACAATGAGAGACACAACAAACCAGGGAGCTTAGGTGGCTCAAGAGATTGAGTGCCTCTCTCCCATGTCAGAAGGTCCCAGGGTGGATTCCTGGTGCCTTCTAAAAGATAAGAAGAGAAGGCAAGCAGATATAGAAGAACACACAGTGAATGGACACAGAGAACAGACAGTAAGCACAAGCAACAAGGGTGGGGGCATGTGGAATAAATAAAATAAATCTTAAAAAAAGAAAAAGTTTATGCAAAGGTATAAATAGCAAAGGAGAATAACCTATTAGCAACAATGTTAAAAGCTCAATTTTCTCTCTTTTAGGTAGAAGAATTTGAGTGGATTGGAAAAATGGATGGGAGAATTGTTCTAAAGGCAGTATCCCATAGACACTGAAGAGAGAAAATTTTAATATTGGAATTTTCTTGGTAAATATATATTTTTAAAAGACCTTGTTTTTAGTAGAAAGGAAGAAGAATTGAAAGTAGGAAGTTATAGGTCTGGAAGTCATTTGGATTTTATTCAAAAGGGTACAAAATTTCAGTAGAAACAAATTAAAAAGATATAGGAAAGTAAGAAGAGGTAGGTGCAGGAGACAATCAAGACATACTTAAGAAATATTTTCAGTCACACTTGGTGACTAAATTATATGGAAGGCAACAAAAATATTAACCAGGAATGTTTCTGAAGCTGTTAAATTGAAACTTTCACTAAATGACATTAATCATGCATGGGGGAATATGGAAGAAAAGAAAGTTACCTGGAGAAATGATGTGGTCATTTGTGAATAGGCTAATTTGAAATGCCTGTATGAAATAACAAGCAGAAATTGAAATTATGTGTTGAA
Source organism: Dasypus novemcinctus (assembly GCF_030445035.2). Classification (NCBI taxonomy): domain Eukaryota; kingdom Metazoa; phylum Chordata; class Mammalia; order Cingulata; family Dasypodidae; genus Dasypus; species Dasypus novemcinctus. Next base: position 38,282,687 of record NC_080683.1, on the reverse strand, counting down.
TATAGAAGAACAATTTGGGCATGAAATAGTCATTTCTAAATAATCGGTGTCAGACATTGATTGAAATCAAAGACACAATCTAAGAGAATACTGTAGATTTTGGGATGTGCAGCAAAGCAGTGAGTTAAACAGTGAAAACCAATGCAAAGAGTTCAAAGGCATCAAAAGCATGTTTAAAATGAGAAATGCATGAGAAAATCCAAGAGGAAGGAAGATTTTAAAGCCTCCTGTCTTAAATGAGTGGGCACAAGAACACAACCCAGGCTGCTCATAGATTACCTGGAAGCCTGATGGTGGAGATGATGGTCCCTGATCCCAGAGGCAGTGCTTTTGGAAGAATACCAATTCAAAACCTGAAAATTTACCAAAGAAACTTCAATCCAATAAAAAAAAAAAAAAAAAAAAAAACAGTTGACACAATGTGAAATTTCATTAGAAGTAGTTATTATTTCCTGCTCTGTCAGATGTACATTAACATGACTTTAACCTTCCATAACTCTATAACCCCCCATAACCATTGGCCAGAATGAATTATTTTGTAGACGATATCTGTCTGATGAAACAGGAATGGGGTGCCAACATTTTTATGACATAGATTTCAAGTAAAAGCTGCTTTTATGTGGACAATGGAGACACTCCTTAATATTAATTTCATGCTCTCATATATGTCATCTTTACTAATTATTATTCATGACAAATTTTATTTTATGAAATAATGATAGGTTCAGAAACAAAGAGATTCTCTTATTTATCACTGTGTTCCTTGGTAGCCAACTAATGGTCTGACACATATCAGTGATTAAGACGTTCTAATTGTATGAAACTAATATTACGTACAAAATAAGTAAAAACAGCCACAGAATCATATGATATTATAATATGGATATTATCGACGATGCTTATAAAAAGAACATCAGATACTTTAAGCCACAGGTTTTATAACCATCTTGGCCATTTAATTATTTGGGCTGGATAAAATTTTTTTCTCCCTCTCTTTGTTATATTTCTATAACAAGATATTATAGAATTGTATTTGTATCATATGAAGTATATTGAATTATATCTCTATCATTTGAAACTAAATAGATACTGATTATTATACTTTGCCAAATAGGTCAAGGTGGGTAATTTGTTCATTTCTGTAGAAATGTGTTGGTCACGTAGAGGTTATTACTTTAACAGGAACTTGGAAATAGTGAAATATAGAGGTTGTACTTTAAGGCAGTTTCCTGATATTCATCGTGACTTTCACAATACTCCTAATTTTATACACTTTTCAAAATTAGATTTAAAATATTTTTATCTGTGTGTGAGTCACTAATTTATATTCAAATAACTTCTATTAGAATGCACTTCAAGAGTTTAAACAAATTTCTACTTTTGTTTATTTTACAATCACAAGATAATTTCAAGCCTTGAAAAGCTGATATATTTGTAAGAATATTTTCATTTAAAATGGAACACAGATGTATTTGTCAAGATAGCAGCCTCTTCACAGGCTTCTTCTCCTCTTTAGCCCTTTTCAGCCCCCTCCCCCACCAATTGAAATGACAAATGGAATACAAAAATAGAGAGAAACCCAAATCAGTGTTTTTTATTGGGGAGGGTCTTCTCAAGTCAGAAGCATCATGTAATTGTTTACTAAGTAGAGTGTAAATTTAGAAATTAAAACAACCACAAATCTATGACTTGTTCCTTAATTGTAAAGTCTGACAGATCCTGGCAAGATGCCATTTGTATTTAATAACATGTACCATGGGGAAACTAGGAGTGAAATTCCAACATTGGCAATGCTGGAGAAGCATGCTTGCTAATTTAGGCCAAAATAAGAAAAGCACATTTGGCAACGTTTGCTCCTGGCTTAGATTTGGAGCCCTCTTGGAGAAGAAGGCTTTGCCAGGCAAAACCGGGGATGTGATATGGTTGGCTTTTAAGAAGTCAGACAACAACAACTTTGCTGAGGCTGCCACACCAAACATTTAAAAGGAACTCTTGTGCAGAAGGCAAAACTCCCTGCTGTGATTTATTCTACTTCTATATCCATCTTCCTCCCTCTGTGCTCTCCCTATTCACAGCATCTCTTCTGTGATGTAGCAAAATGAAACCAAGGATATCTAAAACTTTCTTTTCTCACCTGTAATGTACTTAGGGAATTGGACTAGGACCCATATCAATCTCTGACAAATCCAAACTTGATTCAGACTTGCTGAGTCCTTATTAGCCAAGAGTAGGCTTCATTCTTTAAATGCCAGCCAAGAAAAATGCTATCATAATTATACACAAACAGGGGGTTATTCTAAGAAAAGAGAGTAAATTTTTAGATAAATTTGAATTCAGATTCTCAAGAGATTGAAGGTTTTTTTTTTTTTAAAGATTTATTTATTTATTTCTCTTCCCTTCCCCCCACCCCACCCAGGTTGTCTGTTATCTATGTCTATTTGCTGCTTGCTCTTTATTCCTCTTCTGTTGTTGTCAGCGGCATGGGAATTTGTGTTTCTTTTTGTTGCGTCATCTTGTGTCAGCTCTCCGTGTGGACGGTGCCATTCCTGGGCAGGCTGCATCTTCTTTTGCACTGGGCGGCTCTCCTTACAGGGCGCACTCCTTGAGCTTGGGACTCCCCCATGCGGGGGACACCCCTGCATGGCAGGGCACTCCTTGCAGGGCATCAGCACTGCACATGGGCCAGCTCCACACACGGGTCAAGGAGGCCCGGGGTTTGAACCAAGGACCTCCCATGTGGTAGATGGACGCACTAACCACTGGGCCAAGTCCGCCGCCTGAAGGATTGTTTATAAAACCATATGTAAAAAATGCATTGAGATGAAAGATCCACATGGTAATTTCCTCTGAATTCACTCCTGAGTACATGCAAATACACAAGCTCACTCTCTTTTTCCCTTCTCTCTTTCTCTCACACACTCACACACATACACAGAGATGAAAATTCCTCAAATTTCAGACTCTAGGCTGCACACCAAATTTCAGTGCAGTCTAAAACAAAATAATATAATAGGCAATGATCTTTTAAAGCAATGCATAGAAAATTTAATAAAAATTACATTAATAATCAATTTTAGAATAGCTTAACTGAGTCTAGAAATTCACAAAGGATATAAAATAAAAGAAAATACTAAATTTTAAATAGCCTTAAATAAAGAAGGTTTCAAGCTACAATTAAAGGTTGCTTAGAAAATTAATACAGTAACAATTGGTAAACCACATATAAAAATATTTTGGATAAAGTAAAAGGTTTATTCATAGTAATTTTATCACAGAAATTACTATTGCCATCAGGAAGGAAATAAAAGAATAATCAAGCATTCGACTCACAAAGACATAAAACAATCAAGTTATACCTGAAGAATAGTGAGGTCAACAAAAATAAAATCCCTGTTTCAAGGTATGGAAAATGTTTGGAACCATAAGTAAATACATGGTCTATTTGCTTAATAAACAGTTTTGTAAGGTTTTTGTAAAGTCTAGCAAAGAAAAAATGTATATGACTATACAAATAAGACACAGAATTTAACAAGAAATTAGAAGAATGCAAAACATTAACATAATACTTATACAATTCTATACCATCAAATTTGAAAACACATAAAATTTTAAAAGTGTGAAATTCCAAAATTATTTTGTAGAAGTTCTGAATACAAAGAAATTGAAAGAAGTCTTTGAAAAATAGAAATAAAATGGGGGAAAAAAAACTTCTAAAAATGATTTAAATTCCACATAGTTTTACATGGAAGTTCAAGGAAAAGAATATTTTGTGTTATTTAAAATATAGTAGAAAACAAAAAAATGATAAAACATGTTTTTCATTGCTTTATAAGAGTATGAGGTGATGAAAATTCAAGGCCTAAAATTTTCCTGACCAATCTTACTTAAGTTAAAGCACAAATAGTGAAAGCAAAATTTAAGAAAATTCAAATCAGCACTATGTTATCATATTAAATGTTATTGTATAGCAGCATTAAAGGAAGTGTAAAAAAGCCAAAATATGTTAATCATCTATATCTAGTATTCCTAACTTTTCCAGGTAAGGCAAGCGTAAACATTATAATTTGAAATTTGCTAAAAAGGCTTTGTACATACAGTGCTTCCTCTTCCTACATTTGTGTCAATTATTAGCTAAGTTTGGCAACCTTGCCCAAAACTACTTCGCTTGTGGATCTAATGAGAGAACTGCATTATGTTTGTTAGTATTTGCAAACTGAATCTAACTGTAAAAGCTAACAGGAAAAAGACTCTGTCTGATATTGAATTACCCGCGGAAAACAAATTCATCCTCAATAATAGTGGGCTTTCAGCTGTAAGCAATTGGCAGCAAAAAATGTGGTGTCTGTGCAATATTTCTGTGGCTTTAGATTTTAGACATTTTATCATTTGCATTAAAACAATCCATTTGCAAAATACAAAGTAATTCTAATAATTGGCCCTGTTTCACCTGAAACAATTCTACAAATAGGTTTCAAGGTGAAATATAACACAAAATGCAAATACTGACCTCTGCAAGATAAAGGTATTTAACCCCTATGGGGAAAGCATGCAGGTGGCCACTGTGACAAATCTGTTTGCAATATCCAAGGAATTTGAAAGCCTGAGGTGATGCCTTTAGAAAAGGTTAAAATATGCCATAATAGTTACTTTATTAGCAAGACTAGCATTAGTGCCAGAGCTTAATAATTTTACTCATATGTCTTGACTAGTTCTGTCTTTTTTACTATACTTTTTTTTTCATTTATGAGAGAGGGTGATGGCAGTCATTTCAATGATTATTATTTTCAGAATTGTGCATTTTTATTCATAGTCTGATTTGCCCATATATTAAAATTATAGTTTATGTCAGTACACCATTAGGGAGTAAAATATGGAATTGCACAGACTTTGAAATATCGGCTCTTGACCTTTTCTTGGGCAGTGTCCAAGTTCATCAGCACTAAAATGTTGCATGAGATAGAAAATTATACTGCTGCTTGCTGAAATATCTCCATAGTGCTATACACCAGTAAGCAAAATATCTTAACAGATTCAAATGTATTTCTGTCTCTAATCTCAAGAATAAATCATAAATATGACACTCTTTGCAATGCCATTCACAGAATCCACCCAGTGCTCTACTGTTAATGAAACACAATAAAAAAATAACAATTGTATATTGGCTACTGGATGTGTTAAGATGAGGGAATTTCATCTTATAGGCCTCCAACACAATGACATGAGAGAAGGAACCATGAAATATTTATATGATTATAACAAACTTATCAAGTTATATTGTGATATATTTCAATAAAAGGAGAAAATAAAATGAATAAAATGAAATTTAGCACCAAGTGAAGGGAAAGGTTATTTATAGTGTATGTTTTCTATCTCCTAATTTACTTAATAGATGAAATGACAGAGAGACCAGAGAAACAAAGCATATATATTGTTTCCCTAATTTTTATAGTAGTTATTATTCATTCCAATTATTTGACATTTATCATAAATTTCCTTAATCTCTTAGATATGATAAATAGAAGATAGCACATAGCATGATAGATAATTCAACATAAATATAAAGATTGATATCTGCTTCTCATCTAGATGAAAAGATTTCTGGGAGCAGAAACTCTGTAGCATAGTAGCTATCTTAACGTTTTATAGAAAGGCTTAAAATATATTTACTGCTGATGGAGCTACAGTGTAAGATAATATGAAGATCTTAATGACACAAGATTTTATAAATTGTAAACACACATTTGAAAATATAAGAATTCATGCTACATGAACCTAAATCCTTAAAGACTAATAATAAAGAGAAGACAATATTTGAAGTTCTTAACTGTTGATATCATGGGAATTAGGATTAAAGGAAATGCTATGTTAATGATATATATAGTCTCCCTATATACAGATAATCAACATAACATATAATAAAAATATGTAGTAAGTGCCAGGAATTCTACTAAATAAAAACTATAAAATAATCCATGCCTTTCTTTTGATCTATGATTTACAAAGCTAGAGATAGATAAGAATTACATTTATGAAGGTATAAGTGATAAGGACAGATCTCAAAAGCAGTCTGTATTAGGCAAAATTCTTATCCTTATATTGCCCCAAGATTCCCACCTTTTATTGTATATATCCTGTATAATTCCCTCATTTGAGTACAGGGCTAAACCTGTAACTGTGATAGTCTATAACTCTTATGATTACATTACTAATGAGTTGACTTCCAATCAAGCAAAGACAGAGCCTTGGTGGGCCTGACCTAATCAACTGAGCATTGAAAAGAAGTTAAAGAATCAGAGGCATATTGTAGCTGGTGAGGAAGAAAGCTAACATCTATATTGTGAACTGCCTAACAGGTCCTGTGACAAGGAGTTGCCAGGAGTCTCTAGGACCTATGAGAATATCCTGGATGTAGCAGTTTGATATTACTGATGAACTCCAAAAAGATTATGTTTGTAATCTGATCTGTACCTGGGCATGACTGAGTTATGATTAGGCATTGAGTTCCCACCCACCAAGGAGTGGAGACTCACAGATAAAAGGCATGGCAAAGAACAGAGTTGAGGGTTTCTGATGTTGGAGTTTTGATGTTGGAGTTTGATGCTGAAGCCTTATGCTGGAGCCTTGGGAAGTCAGCTCACAGAGGAAAGAGAAGCCAGCCCCAGTAAGAAAGGAACCTTGAACCTAGAGAAAAGCAAGCCCCAGAAACGTAGGAACCCAGGAAGCCTGAACCCTCACAGAGGTTGGCAGCCTCTCATTCTAAATAGACTTTGATGAGGGATGTAACTTACGCTTTATGGCCTAGTAACTGGAAGTTCCTACCCCCAAAAATTAACCTTTATAATGCCCAGCAGATTTCTGGTATTTTGCATCAGCAACCCGTTGGATGACTAATACAGAATTTGGTACCGAGGAGTGGGCAAGTGCTTTTGCAATTACTGAAATGCTGGAACAGTTTTATAAGTGGGTAAGGGGTATTTTTTGGAGGAATTGTGAGACACTTGATGGAAAAGGCCTAGAATGCTTTGAAGAGACTGTTGATAACAATATGGATACTAAAGAGACTTTTATGATGCCTTAAAAGTAAATGATTAAACTATTATTGGAAACTGGAGGAAAGGCAATCTGTGTTTTAAAGTTGCAGAGAATTTAGCAAGATTAATTCCTGGTGTTTTTTGGAAGGCAGAACTCAAAAATGGTGAGCTTGGGTATTTAGCTGAAGAAATTTCCAAAGTAAACCTGGAGAACATGGCTTGGCTTCTGTTTGCAGCTTATAGCGAAATGCTAGATGAGAGAGATAAGCTAAGGACTGAACTGTTTTCAAGAAGGAAACAGAAACTGATTCTGGAAATTCCATGCCTTTGGAAATCAAGCTCCCAGATGAAAGTGCCCCATTTAAGGACTTAACTAAACTTGGAACTGGTAAATTAAGATTGAAGATGCTGTTATCTTAGAAAGACTTGTGGAAAGATTTACTGTCTGATGACTTGGACCCCTGCTTCCTGCATGCTAAACCAACAGACTTTTTGAGAGAGCTGTATGAATAAAACCACTCTTAGCCTGGAATAAAAAGGACATGGGAAGAGAAATTGAAGGAGGGACATAGACTTGGCCTGATGGATAGGGCATCCGCCTACCACATGGGAGGTATACGGTTCAAACCCTGGGGCTCCTTGACCCATGTGGAGCTGGTCCACGCACAGTGCTGATGAGCACAAGGCGTGCCATGCCATGCAGGGGTGTCCCCCGTATAGGGGAACCCCAAATGCAAGGAGTGCTCCCCCTAAGGAGAGCCGCCCAGCATGAAAGAAAGTGCAGCTTGTCCAAAATGGTGCCACACACATGGAGAGCTGACACAACAAGATGATGCAACAAAAGAAACACACATTTCCTGGTGCCACTGATAAGGATAGAAGCGGTCACAGAAGAATACACAGCAAATGGACACATTTGGGGTGGGGGAGAAGGGGAGAGAAATAAATAATTTTAAAAATGAAAAATAATTGAAGGAGAAAGAGCTTTAAGAGAGAAACCATGGAAGCTGAGATCTAGAATTAAGACTTCACCTTGTGCCAAGAGATGAACCCCACCCTTGTGTACAGAGAGGGTGAGGTTGCCCTAGGAGTTGAAGAGGGTGGATGTTCCTTTCCGATGTTCTGGGAGAGTTTTGCTGCCCCAGGGTACAGAGAGGGTGGAGCACATTCCTCAAGGATTAGGGCAGTTAAGGTCAGTACCCCACAGGGTTGAGAGGGGTGAACCAGTCCCCCAAAGGTTAGGGAAGGCCAGGTGGTCAGCTCATTGCTCTGAGAGGATTGAACCTGTATGCCAAAGGTTAGGGGGAATATTGTCTTCACATCCCTGCACTAGGGGGTTAAGACTCTAACCCAAAGATTAGGTAAGGTGTGGCAATCACCCCAACACTCTTGGAGGGAGAAGTCTGGAGCTTTATGGGCACCCAGATGCTTGATGAGCATGGAACCAAGAAAATGGCCACTGGGCAAACTGGTGGAAAAGGTGAGTTCTCATAAGGCCCCAAGGGGGAAAAAACATCTTAAGAATGACTCTCAGTCTTTGAAATCATACAGAGGATTCCCTGCAGGTCTACTGAACTGTGGAGAGATTGTGACTCATGTTTCCCATCCAATTCCTACTTATTGTAATGAAATGTTTATTCTTTGTCTATCCATTTGTTTATTGGAAGCAGATGAATTGTTTTATAAGTTTCAGGGGCCTATAGCTGATAGAGCTTTGCCCCAAGACAAAGTTAATTTCTTTAAATTGATTTTGATATGATTTAGTACTTACATTGTAATTGACTTAAGGTCTTTTTTTTTTTTTTTGGAATATTGTAATATCTTTTTGGAATTCAGAGGGTGGAGTGAATGTAGCAGTTTGATATTATTGATGAATTCCAAAAAAGAATATAGGATTATGTTTGTAATCTGATCTGTACCTGGGCATAACTGAGTTATGTTTAGGGCATTGATTCCCCACCCACCAAGGGGTGGAGACTCACAGATAAAAGGCATGGCAAAGAACAGAGTTGAGGGTTTCTGATGTTGGAGTTTTGATGTTGGAGTTTAATGCTGAAGCCTTTTGCTGGAGCCCTGGGAAGTCAGCTCACAGAGGAAAGAGAAGCCAGCCCCAGTAAGAAAGGAAACTTGAAACCAGAGAAAAGCAGCCCCAGGAACGTAGGAACCCAGGAAGCCTGAACCCTCACAGATGTCAGCAGCCTCTCATTCCAAATAGAATTTGGTGAGGGATGTAACTTATACTTTATGGCCTGGTAACTAGAAGCTCCTACCCCAAATAATTAACCTTTATAATGCCCAGCAGTTTCTGGTATTTTACATCAGCACCCCTTTGGCTGACTAACACACCAGTCAACCGCTAGCAAGGAGATGAGAATTTCCGTCCTAGAGCACAAGAAAATGAATAAGGTTGGAAAAGGACCTGAACCTAGGATGAGATCACAGCCTATGAGACACCTTCACTGCAGCCTTCTGAGACCCTGAGGAAAGTACTAAGCAAACCTGTGCTCAGACTCTTCATCCACCAAAAGGATGAAATGCAAGTTTGTTTTGTTTCTAGCCATGGGTTTCCTGTATTTTGTTACAAAGCAATAGCTAACAAATGCAAAACCCTGCAGAAAAAGAGAAGCCATCGGTGACTAATGGCCAGATGACTGGCATGAAATAAATATGGGAAGGAAATATTAAGAGAGAGAAAAGATGAGATAATTTGAGACTTAAGACCCAGGTAGATAAATGATGAAAATGATGAGAAGCTTCTTATTATTATTAGTTTATTGGCTTAAAGAGAATACATAAAATGACATTTAGAGCACCCAGGATGTTTAGGATGAGACTTCAGTGTCATCATCTTTGAAGATAATGAATGTTTCTTCATTATCTTCTGACGGATGAAAATTGAGAAAATGGCCGAAGCCTGGAGACAGGAGAACGTTGGCCTCAGAAGTGGCTGGTGACCCTTCATTCCAGCAGTTAAAGAAAAAGCACAGAAATTAGTAATTAGTATCATTGACTATATTCATTTGAAAGATAAAGGAGAAAAAAAGAGAGAAGAAGAATTTTAAGAAAAGTAGAAGAATAAAAGAGAACAAGAAAAAAATATCATTTGACTTAATTTTCTAAATTTTTTGACTAGCTTAATGATGGCTTCCTGCAGCAAACATTTTAAATTAAACTAGGAACTTCATGATTGTTGTTGAAATTTATTGATTCTTTTTTAAAATAATATGCATTTTTTTTAGTACCTAGTAAGAGGGAATTAATAGATGAATCTGGATCCTGGCAAAGAGATCACATAGACATCAATAGCCCCCAAGTTGGCTGCTGGAAGACCCCACCCCCAAAATTCTGCCATTCAAAACAAAAAGTTATTCTGTAAGCTAGGAGAAGCCCCAGATGTTCCCAAAGGACTTTATCATGGGCTGGGCAGTCATGGGGAATTGATGGATGAGGTAATCAATCAAAACAGCAAACAGCTACCATTAACAAAGGGGTGTAATAATTAACAGTTTATAAAGTAGACTGCAAGGCCTAAATGCTGTCTCTCATGTGCCTGTAAATGCGGTTTGCCCTTAGAGCACTGCTCTCACTGTTTTTCCTCTGCCATGTGGCCACGCAAGTAAACCTGGGGGTTTATAATCTATAATGGAAAATTGTAGCCTGTAAATCAGCTCAGTTTATCACTTCTCAACCACTTCCTCTCTACCTGGAACCCCTGATCTCCAATAACGCTTCCCTCCCTACCTGAATAAATTACTTGCCCAACTCACCCAACGTGCTCTTGAAATTCATTTCTGCAGCATAAGTCAAGAACCTAAATAAAATCTATAAAATAGCGTTGTATCTTTGTAATATTTAGCCATTTGCAAACTAACATCATTTTAATTTTCACATTCACCCTGAGTAGTAAGCCATGCATTTTTATGATCAATTTACATGCTTGAGTGTGGGTCTTAGAGAAGTTAAGTGCAGACAGTTTTTGGTAATTATAATCTCAATTGCAGTCATAAATTTAACAATATTTCATTTGATGTTTTGGTATTAACTACAATAAGAAACCAAGGAAAAAAAATCAGATTTAGTGTGAGAGATAATTAGACCACTTTTAAAATACTGAGTTTCAGGAAGAAACTACAGCAAGTCACAGAATTTATTTTAATAATTCATATTAGTTTTAAAAATATTAAAGTCTGAGGAAATTTCAAACACACTTCTACACTTAAAATACAAAAGAAGGTTTTCAATGGATCACAACTAAACAATGACCTAGAAAAATAGGGCATTTGACCAGCAAATTTATCTGCATATTGTCTCGAAGAAATGTTTAATAATTAAGTTTAAACTGTATGTGGTGAAAACTGATCAAATTAAATATTTTTTATTGCTCATGGTCCTTTGTATAATTGTTAGAATATATTATTGAAAATAATGTAGGACTGGTTTTTGGTTGAGGATTATGGAATTGAGAAAAACACTTACCAGAGTAAAGTAAGACAACTTTTCTTGCTCATTTTAGTCCACTGGACCATGTCATATTTCTTCCTCTCTGAGGAAGTATTAGCTCTTCCACTAATTTTATGTTTGAAACAATTTAAGTCTTATTGATAGAGGGGTGAAAATTTCTATTGTTATACAATAATAAATCCCAGAACGAAATGGAATGGAGCAACAACAATTTGAAAACCACTCACAATGTCTTGGGTTGAATGGGTTTAGCACAGTGGGCAATCCTTCCACATAATTGGGACTAGATAAGGTGGGCCCTCCAGGGGGCTAGAATACATATGGCAGCTCATTCACTTGTCTATTTTCTTGGAAGGAATGCTGAAAACCTGGGCTGAGCAATGATTCTACAGTGGCTGCGACTCCCTCTCTCTTCATGTAGTTTTGGGGTGGCATCCTCTCCCTGTAGTCTTCCACATGATGTTTCCAGGGTATCCAGTCTTCTTATGCCACAGATCAGGGCACCCAAAAGTGAAAAGCAGGAGCTGGCAGGTGTCTTCCGGGCTAAGTCTCAGAACCAAAGCAGCAGCATCTCTACCACCTTCTGTTAGTTAAAGCAGTTAAAGTGGCAGCACAGATTCAAATAAATTCCACCGCTCAATAGGAAGAGTGACAGGAGGAGGAACAAAAAGTTTGCAGCCATCTGTTATCCCCCATGCCTGTGAACAGTGATTTTTGAAAGACATAAATCAAAATTTCTGAGTGCTATTCAGAGCAATTTTAAATAATGCAGAGATTCCTTGGGGTCAATCCTTTGTATGTTTATTCATATGTATGCTTGGTCAACTTGAATTCTATGACCTTTGATGAATAATATTATTGACTTGAGAAGTCATCAAAGACACTGGTGAATCATATATGTTTTGGTTACTTTCTTCCTTAAATAGGGTCATGACTGGCTTGCATTAATATAAAATCCTAATGAACTAATATGGATATATCATTTCATTTACGTGACTAAGTACTAATGAAGTACTTAGTATAATTGTATCTATCAATAAAAGATGCAATTGGTTGTCTATTTCTTTTTCACTTAATCAAATATCTCTATCTTTTACATCGTTATTTGCCAAGGAATAAATCATCTTTAAAAGGTAAAGGAACAGACCTTTTAAAGAATAGAGTACCTGTATATGTTGAGAGCAGACAATCTTCATTTCTGTGTCCCTAAAGCCAAGTATCATTCCTAAACTATGATAAAGATTCAATAACTATTTGTTGAATTGATATTAAAAAAAAACAACTTTGGTTTAAAAGTAACTTAAAGAAAAAGCAGTAGTTATTAAGAAATAGAGTCAGATAGGCAGGAGTCAAACTTAGTTTAGACATTTTGGAGCTGTATATCACCATGGTGATTTTACCTGATAGTCTGTGCTAGATTGCAGTTGTTCACTTAAAATTTTAAGGTCCTTCGTGGACCATGGTGACATCATCAAATTTATGTCACTTTATTGAAAACAAATTTGGCCTAGACCATTACGGTTTCACTGGTGGAATCTCTTCCTTTCTCATTGCCCAGTTCAAGTAATAAGCTGAAACAATCCGAGCAGTTTAATCAGAATGGTAAAATCTGATGTAAATGTAGATGGTATAAAAGAAGAAAACTATCCAGGAGACCAAGTAAAACATAATAGTTAAAAATATAAGGCCTTCTTTTATATGACATGCATTAAAGGTAATTGTTCCTGCATATTTCATTTTTTTCTTAAGAACAAGGCTTATTAGGAAAGGATTATGTTTGTAATGATTGTAGTGAGGGGAAACTTTGTCCCAAGAAATTTAGGTAAGTTTTTTTTTGAATGCCAGTACAATTGTAAAATTGATATTCCATTTTAGACAATAGAACTGCAAATCGAATAATTACTTCCAAACAATGACCTTCCTCACCAAATTTGGCAGTTGAGTACTGACTGAATTTCTTGGCGCTGCCATAACAAATTATCATAAACTCAGTGTCTTAAAACAAAAGAAATTCATTTTCTTATTGCTCTGGGGTCTAGAGGTCCAGATTCAAGGTGTTGGCAGGGTCATGTGCCCTCTGAAGTCTCTAGGGAAGAATCTGCTCCATGTCTTTCTCTCAGATTCTGGCTCTTGTAGGCAATCCTTGACATTCTTTGGCTTTTAGATCATGCTAAGCTCAGCCTCCACATTCATCTGTCATTACTCAAATTAAAAACAAATCCTGATCCAGATTTCACATCAGCTGAATTTGTATTTTATGCACACCCCCATGAGCAATTAACAATTGATCTGGGAATTGTGATTGGAAAGAAGATGTTGTCTGATTCAAATCACATAATATCTTCATATAAAAATTTGGATCTGTACTGACTGAGAAAGCAGTAGATGATCACTATACTTATTTTTCACATGACCTTACATTGTGTTTCAGATCTGACTCTACTAGACTATTCAAATCAAGCTTGTAGTAAATACTAAGTATTTACTACATGTATGCTTGGTCAACTTGCTCATTATGTTTTACTTAAGACAGTAAGAAGTAATTGATCCTATTTCCATTGCCAGGTTCCTACACAGCCTCATAGTTGCTTGTTGTGTGGACTGGTTCCCAAAAGACTATGGGTTAAACTTTAATTAGTGCGTATGTCATCATATACATCAGATTGTCAGCTTTCCATAAATTGACAAGATGCATGGAACTAGATCCCTAATAATATTTTTTAATTAAGTAATTTATAAAATTATACTGAATTATTTATTTTTCCCCTTAAGGTCCCATAATGAAGCATATGGGCAAAATTTGAGACTGTGCATAGGAAAACCAGATCAATAAAGAGCCAAAATAATATCATCACATAAAAATGCCTCTGATAGTCTGATTCTAATATGTAGAGAAAAGCAGAGATTACACACCAACCAATTCTCCCTGAAATCTATTTCTTTCAGACAAAGATTGGATAAGCATTAAACAGTATAGCTTTTGATATAATATACTCTTGAAGAACCTGGACTACAGCAATTGTCATTTGTTTCAATTAGATCTATACACTTAGTTATTTAAGCAGTGATAATGCTTGAATCTTCTACATATATATATTGAAATGGATGATCTTACTATTAGTTTCCATATTTTGCTCATAAAACAATTATTTCAGGATATAACTGAGATACACCTCACCATTCAAAAAAAAAGTGGCTTTAGAAAGTTCAATCAGAAAGTTTATTAAATCAACTTCTCCCATTGACCATAATAATTTTTAAACACAATTTGTAATAATAACTGAATTAGAAAGCCATAGGATTGCTATTTTAAGTAATCTAAGTCCTTCTGCATTATTCAAGAAAAACTAATTGTGTTATATATGCTTAAATAAACTTCTGCTATAGGTTACAAGGTATCATTAAAGAAAGCAAGTTGGTTTTGGAGTCCAACCACAAAATGAGATTTTTTTTAAAAATCAGCAAGGCTGATTACTTTTGAATCTGTTTCTAGTTTAAAACATTAAAAAACCATGCACAATCATACTGGGGAAAACTTGTTTTTTCTAAAATTATATACATTTTATAATAAAATTTTGTACTCTACAACAAATTATAAAGGGGTCATAGAATCTTCACATATCTGGACTCACTTGAAAATATCTAGTTATGGCTAAGTAAAGGAAGTTCATCAAGTATTTCTCTGGATTTTTGTGCTTTTATCCAAATTCTGTTGCTCATCCATTGTATTATTTTTCCTCCAATATAGTCTGTAACAAAAAGGCCAGTTTCCTGCTTTCCTTTTTAACTCATTAATGATTTGACTTTCTTTGTTTTTTGCTTCAGGTCAACTCTGCAATATGAATCCTCTTTAAAAGTAGCTTCTTTGAGTAAAAGTGAGCAGAAAACAGACTTACCAATGGAAATAAGCATATATGAATTTTTCTGCAATTATTGATGTAGATGAAACTCTTTAATCTTGGGTAGTTAAGAAAAATTTTCAACAAGGGTTATGGATTGAGCTGAGTCTTGAGGAAGGACAAATACTAAGATTTTCAGAAGAAAAGCACAAACCAAGGAAAGAGACTAGCCTCTGTCAAAATTAGGGATAGAAGAGGAAATATCATTTGAGGAATAAAAAACAGGTCTACATGACTATATATACATATATATATGTATATATATGTATATGTTATATATGTAATGATAAGCAGTAGCTTAACTACAGCTGAAGAGGTGTACAAGAGAAATAGTATTCTGAGTTTTAATAAAATATTCTCAGCTAACATAAAAAAACTCCACAGAGGAGGGGGAGCAAGCCAGAATAATTAATAAGAACTAAATACTTTATAAATATAAGATTAGTGGGGAGTTCTAGGTACTATTTATATAAGAAATATAGTGTTTGTTTAATAAAGACATTATAAAAAGAAAGTAAATTAACAGCAAACTTGAAGAATATACAGATAATCTCTGAGTGTTCAATATGCCCAAACACTATTGCAAACACATTTCATGTATCACTTCATTTAGTATTCACAACAAAATGAGTTAGGTATAATTTGCAATCTGATTTCTCAGTTGAGGATACTAAAGCATAAACAGAGCAACTATCCTATCAAATACACATAGTAAATTAATTAGAGCTCTGGAATTTGGACAAGGAACTTCTGCTTAAGATCCTGTATTTTCAACCATTCCACTGTCTTCATGCATTATATGCCTACATACTCACTTTATAAGGCACCACTGGAAAGAGAATTTTACTCATCTTTGACTTTACCAAAATCGTAGACAGTGTGCCAATTATGGTTTAAAAATCAAATTCTATCTTAGACTCTCATTATTCTTATCATTTTTCAAACTCTTGTTCTGTCTTCTTTTCCTCCTTTCTTGCCTACAACTCAGAAATTCCAATGTAATGCAGTATTACTTCTAAAATCTAGATGCATATCTTGGTCTTTAAGAACTCTAGAAAAGAATGCTTCACATCAGTTGTTAACAACCAATGCAATACTTACTTTCAAAGTCTGTATCAGATATCATCTGAAACTTGAAAAGCCATATTCTTGTTTGCTCAGTAGGATGCCTGCAAGCCCTTATCTGACTCAGTGTCACATCCTATACAACTGACATAGACAGATAAACTGGATTGGGCCTTCCTTTGACGTTACCTAGAGGAGATGTTTTTCCCTTGACCTTGCAGTAGCCATCTAAGATGATAGAGACACATTTATTAGCCACTGATGCTTACTTTCCACACCCAGACCTGACTTTCTAGGAACCTCCTGTCTCTGGGCTCTTTTCAGTTGAGTATTCCAAGACACATTGAAGAAATATTTGATTCCTTACCACTTTCCTTACTGCTATTAAATTTTATAGCATAAGTATTTTAGATTTTTAATCCTATTTCTGCCTTACAAAGTTTGGGATGGGTGCCACTATATAATAAATTAGTGATTGTTTACTTTTATAGCAGTTGAATTCATTTTCATGAATTAGATCTCCATGAAAGGTCTTCATGAAAGGAAGATCTGAGTATACAAAATTTCTTGGTCATTGTGTGATCCATTTTCCAACATAGAGAAGAACTACTAATAAAATCTTCAAACTATTCTGGTTTACTTATTTTTTGGACACCAGAAAATTATGTTCTTAAGCTAACCCATTCCTGTGTAGGACCATTAGGTTAGATTCAGTTGAAGGGCCTTTTGATTGGATTACGTTCAGTATTTTAAGGCCTTTGATTGGACTTCTTCAGTGAGATATGACCCAGGGAGGGTCTCTGCCTGCTTGTTGAAGTCTTACAAAAACAGAGACCTAAAAGCAGAAACACACAGAGAAAGGGAACTGCCATTTTTTACCCTGCCCGGAGAGAAGACTCCATGATCATTTACAGCCACAGAAAGAAAAACCCGGAGAGGCTGAGAGAAAAGTCAGAGCCTGGAATCAGTGGAGCTGCCCAAAGCTGAAGAGACGAGGCCTAGGGAGAGATGAGCCATGTGCTTGATCATTCATAACTGAACTCAGGAAGAAAGTGAATCTGGAGGAGAAGGCACACATGGGAGCATTTTGCCTTGCCACATGGCAGGAGTCTAGGATCAGCAGAATAGCCAAACTTTGGTGAGATAGCATCTCTGATGATGCCTTGATTTGGACATTTTCACAGCCTTGAAACGGTAAGCTTTTACCCTAATGAATTCCCTTTTTAAAAGCCAAATTATTTGTGACATTTTACATTGGCAGCAGTTGGTGAACTAAAATACAAACTCTCTTCAAATTATGTCTCTCCAAGATGCCAGATCTCAAATCTATTTCTTATTATGAGAAGCTAAACCTTAACATACATTTATTTAATTTTAGGCTAATGTAGTTTCTTAAAAAAATTTAAATGAAATCCTGCAGATTCAGAATATACTTTGATTGTTCTTTTTATAAAGAAATACCTAAAACATATGACATAATTCTCATTTTTAAAATTTTGATGAACTAAATTCAGTCTCTCTAATTAGAAAAATGCCCACAAAAGCTCCCAATACCATGTCCTTTGTTAGTTCAATTAATTTGCTGTTCCCCGTGTCTAAATGACTATTTATGAGTATGCAAAACAAAATTAGGACTAAAACCTGATTCTGTACCGCTTGGCTGCACACATCAGTTTTGGCCTGCCCTGCAGTTTTATCACCATCCTTTGTTTAAGATGCCACAGATACTTTTTGAATTCAAGCGATACTTCCATTAGAGATTAATTTAAGTGTTTTAAATAGGAAAAGGATAGATTTTTATATAAGAAACACTTTGGAGGAAATTTAAATATGAATTTTTTTTTCTTAAAGTATCACTTAAACAGAAAAACTTTCTTGAGTTTATTTTATTGAAAAAAAAGTTTAAAGTTTGTATTGCTTTCTTCATTTGAGAACAGCTATCTTTACTAAAAAATACAGAATTACATTACCAATGCAGGCTCGTTCTATCATTCTACAACATGTAAACAATTAGAGCAATATGTCAGGCATGTGATAGTTTCTGGCATGGAAGGGCATACGAAGTCTCTGACCTTAGAATTTCCTGCAAAAAGAAAACCAAATAAACAATAAAACAAACACAGATGAGCAAAAATAAAATATATTAATGTGTGAGGTTGGGGGGGACATGGAAATATTTCTCACCTTGCACTCATAAGTATCAATTTCTGAGGTTTTCTGCATTTATAGTAAAGAATGATACTCAAATACTTCTAATATAATTTATTTAAAGTATATATTCCCCGACTACAAGGAATTAAGTCTTAAAAACATTTTGCCCTTAAAATAAAATATGCCTTGCTCCATGTAATCCTAGCTCTAAAATTCTACCCCAATACAGCATGATGACAGAGATGATCCTGTAAGGATCTTACAGTACCTTCTCCCATCCACAAAGATATGTTGTGATGAAGTCAATCTTTCAGATTCCCTAATGTAACTATTTTCTTTAAACATTTACCCCTATATCTCTCTTTCTTTCAACATTGGAAAATAGTTGAAATTCAAAACAAGCACTTTTATGGCAAAATTACAGTGAGGTTTAATAAACAAATAATCATATAATCATATGTATTCAGCAATACATATATAAAAAAATTACATAAAGTCAAACAAAGTCCAAAAAAATTCTATTCACTCTACTTCCAATTATTTTTTCCTGTTTCTTGTTTGAGAATTCAAGACATTGGTGGTGGGCATTTCTATATTCACCTTCTTATTATATCAAATAAGTTGGATCTTAGAAATAAAAATAATGAACTCTTTTAGTATTTTATTGTGAATAAGTTATTATTTATTAAATCATCCTGCTGTCATTTTCGTATTTTTCCTTGGTCCCTACCAAGTCTTTCTTTTATGGAGACATAGTGACTTCACATTCCCTTCGTTTATCTCTGTAGAATTTATGCTTCCTTCCTTTCTCAACGTCTTTATATAATAAATTCCTATGTCATGTTTCTTTGTATGATTATAGTTCTAAATTTCTCCATATGTAAAATATGGTTGCTTATTAAGAAAAAAGAAGTTACCAGAATTTGTCATTTACTTTTTGGGTATTCTGGTTTAGTGAGTGGCTGGAAAATTTTTTTTCTGTAGTTTGGTACTGAGAAGTCCTCTCTGCAAAGGTACCAAGGAAGAACAACTTTTGTATTTCTTTCGTTCAAGGAAAAGCAAACAGGCCCATAAGGCTAGTGCAGAAGGGAGCTATCAGTAAAATCTAGAAAGCAAGGAATGAGAATATGGAGTCTGTGATCTTACTCTAAGATGATAAACCATTGAAATTAAGCAGCAAAATCAGAAAACTCACTTTTTTTTCTATTTTGTTTTGTTTTAAAATTATTCTAACTGCTGTATTGAGAATAGACCTATAGAGGAATGAGAATGGAAACAGAGAAACCAATAAGAAATTATTGTAATACTTTGAGGCAGAGGATGATGGGTACTGTCTAAACTTCAAGAAACTGTGAATAAGTGAATGTGTTTGAATAGGGATTGGAAAATCAAATTCCAAAACATTGAAATGGAAAAAATACCCTAGTATTCAGGGAGTATTTTTTAGGCAATGATAGGAAAGAAAAAAAGAAATGAAATGTACTTGCTAGGTGGCTACTGTGTCTCAGGCACTGTTCTGACATTTTCATCTATTATATCCCTTAATTCTCTTACACTATTCACGAAGAAAGATTGATTTCTGTCCTTTTAAAACAGATGTACCTTTCTCAGAGGTTAAATAAATGATCTTGGATAAAAATACTTATACATTGCTGGTTGGAATTTATTTCAGAACACAATTTGATAGCAATATTCTTTTTATGATCCACAGTAACAAATATAAGAATGCAAATTTTATCTCTAAGAAGTGTACATAAGGCTAAAATATAATACCAAAAAGAAGAAAGAACGGTTTAGATGAATTCATGGATGATTGCTTTGGGGTTGATTTGTAAAGTATTTAAAGTAACACGTGTATGGGGTCCATTGTCAGGCAATGGTCAGGAATTATTATGTGGTTTAATTCCTTTTGTCACTCCTTAGCATGTTAATGACAGATGAAGCTACACTTTGAGATAACTGCTTTAGTTTCTGATGGTCCCAATGAGGAAGTCCTGTCATGCTTGAACCAAATAATCAGGCAGACACTTTGTACCTAATTAGTTTTCCTGGCTGAGGAAGTTCTTTTATTTGTGGTAAGAGGACAGCATCTTCCTCTCCATTCCAATTTGGTGATTGAAAAAATAATTTCATAAAGTTACTGTTGACAGTTGATATATGTTTACAGATTGCCATTTAAAATGTATTAGCAAATGGATTTATTGGAAAATATACTTTATGCAAATTCTCTATAATTCCATCTTCATTTTATTAGTTTAAACTTATTGCACAAAAAGCTAGGAAAGTCTTTAAACATTTTTATTGAAGCTTTTTTTTTTCAACCATTCTCATTGATTCAATGTTTGTACACAAACTAAATTTTTTTATTTTTTTCCTGAAAATTTTAATCAAAATTATTACTATTTACAATTTTAGAAGTCTTCTTAGATATGTAAAATAGTGTTATGAGGAGCTTTTCTATTTATATGTATACTGAGAGTTATCTCTAGCAACTTGGTATTTCCTAAGGAGTGTTTTTTTTTTCTCTTGGCCTAATTTTACAGATATTTTAATAAATAGATTTGTATAATTAAACACTTTTAAATATATCTTTCTTTCTTAAAATAGAATGCATATTTTACAGTAGAATACTATTCCTAACAGAGAACTTTGATGAATAGTAAAGACCAGCTTTTTATTTTTTTAAGATTTATTTACTTATTTATTTCTCTCCCCGCCCTACCCCCTGTCTGTTCTCTGTATCTATTCCCTGTGTGTTCTTCTTTGTCCGCCTCTGTTGTTGTCAGCATCAAGGGAATCTGCGTATCTTTTTGTTGCATCATCTTGTTGTCAGCTCTTCCTCTGTGCGGCACCATTCCTGGGCAGGCTGCACTTTCTTTCGCACTGGGCGCACTCCTTACAGGGTGCATCCCTTGCGCATGGGGCTCCCCTACGGGGGGGACACCCCTGCGTGGAAGGGCACTCCTTGTGTGCATCAGCACTGCATGTGGGCCAGCTGCACACTGGTCAAGGAGACCCGGAGTTTGAACCATGGACCTCCCATGTGGTAGGCAGATGCCCTAACCACTGGACCAAGTCCACTTCCCAAAGACCAGCTTTTAATGTCATAAAAGCCACTGTTCTGAATGTGTTTTTTTAGCTACAACGATTTTTCATATTCAATACTATATATTTTTTTAACCAGTGACCATTTATAAAGTTAATTTAACAGTAATCCAATGTTCTATAACTATTTCTGTATTATGTTTTAAAAGATCCTGAAAAAAAAAGACTTAAAATTTATATTATATTCAAGTCTAAATAGATCATACAAGGTAGCATACGTTCTGAAGCATATAATTAATAACAAGATGGAAAATCATGAAGACAGAATTTTGACATTGTATCTTTTTCCAGTTTTGGTAAACCTTGAACTGAATATAAGTTATTGAATTTTATGATAGTACCAACAGTAACACATACATTTTGTAAATTTCTAAGTATAAAAAAATCTAAGTTATGCATGTAGAAGTTTTCATGTCTCCAAATACTTTGAAAACTATATTACAAATAAATACCATGAACAATATAACTAATTCCCTATAGAAAATATTTAACTAATTATTTCACAAAATCAAAGTTTACAGATGACTTTTATATCTAAATTTTGAGTACATTTCTTATTTTTATTTTGCATTAATAAAGTAACTCTGGATAATTAAATTAATGATATTGCTTTAAATGTGATTAATGAATTAAAGGGCAAAACTGTTTTTAAGTCTTTTAAATCTGTTCAGGAAACACTTCCTGAAAGATTTATACCTATATCAGGAGTGGACAAGAAAGTCCATTTCACTGAACTTTGGCCAATATTGCATATTATATTTAGAAGGATTTAAAATTCTTATAAATAGTTACTCTTTTAAAACTTTTGCATTTGACTTAGTAGTAGTTAACCTAAATTCCTTAAATGTTTCTTGGATATTAATCGGAGCTGATTTTGCTGCCCATACCCTTTTCCCAGTCTTCTGTAAAAATAGGTATCTATTTTTTCTTAATATTTCTATGAACTCTTTATATATAAATAGTATAAACTTGTCATTTATGTTTCAAATTTTTTTTTCAGAAACACTATATGCCTTTTAATGCCACATAGTGTTTTGTTTCACTAAAATTTTTAACTTTTGTAATCTAATTATCCACATTTTCATTGTAAGGTTTCTTTTACAGCTATTATAGTCAGTAACATTTTTCTTTGAATATTATATAGCAACTGTATGCATCTTTTCTTCACACTGTATCACATTGTCTAATCCTTAATTTGTATTTTATATTTAAATTCTCTAAACAGAATTTCTTTTGTCCTATTTTTAAGGTAAAATTTTAGATTTTTTAAATTATTTATTCACATTATATTATATTTTCCTCCATTTTCCATGCAATTTTAAGTTCCGTCTTTTTCACATGCCTAAAGTATTTTTAAATTTTCAGATACTTCTGAGACTTTTATTGCATTTTTTTCTGTTTCAACAAAAATGATTCCTGTGTGATTTTCTTAGAAGGTGATCAGGAGAGGGAAGTTGTATTTTATAAATTTTAGAAACTATTCACCTCTTCTTTCTAACTGACATATTAAATCGTCACAACCAAAATTATAGGAATTGTGCTTGAAATGCACAAATGAAGAATAAGCCTTGGGGAGTTTCTGAAGTACGCATTGCTCTTTTTCCCTGGTAGGATGGTTTTCCCAAGGTTATATTCTATATGTCTCAGAAAGAAGTCCACCACTATATTTTATATTCACTTACTTATCACTGTGTATAATCAGATATGTGAAGACATTACATGACGTTTCATTAGACCTGCCACTTCAACTATCTTCATCAGAGAAGAAAATTTCAAAGTGATAGGAAATATTAAGCCAAAGTATCCAGCGGGTTTCTAAATTGCCCTTTACTTTAAAGATACAAACAGTGGCTTCTCTTATTTAATCTGTCCTTCAATTTTAATGAATTAGGAAAGAGTAAGCAATTACAGTTGAATTGAAGTTGCATTAAGCTATATCTTCTAAAAAGATTGATAAAATTTCTTTAAACCAATTAAGTTCGAAGAACTTGTGGCTTGGGGAAGTAATAAGAATGAGTATTACTCTCACTTGCCATTCTAGCCACCTGAAAGAAACACAGGAGTAATATAGAAAGGAGTCTTTAACACCAGTATTACCAGCAACATTTAAAAGTTATTTATGATTTTAAATGACTAATGGTTATGTTTCTCTATGTATGTAATAAGGCGAGGGCTTTTAGTATGAACTGGGTACTTTTAACAAACTTCACAAATCTCATGATTTCAAAATGACTTGAAAAATCTTTTTCAAGAGAAAAATATGACTACAAATTGGGACTAATGTTTCAGATCTAGCCCTGGAGGATTTACAAATAAAATGTATGTTGCTGAAACTGCCCAGTGTGTTTTGAATTTTTCAAGGAAATTCCTAAATTGAAATAACCAAAAGAACTGTTCCATGGAAAAGGGCAACTACTTCTCCCTCAAATTATGCAGTTATTTTGCCAACTTTACACCCAAGAAGCAACTCACAATTGGCACAGGAATGGACTATTGGAGTTACCTTAAACCTTAACTGTTCTTGTTCAATATTTTACAGCCCCTTTTTTTGATTCTAATGATTAAGTTCTGGCTAAAGGGATATGAGTAAAAGTGTTATGTTCAACTTCCAGGTGATATCTTTAAAAGGAAGCTACTTGCTCTTCTCTCTTCTATCCTTCCTGTAGGCTGGGTCCCTATTGTGGAGGACGTAAACCAGCTTCAGACTTAGGCATGATGACAAAACCTGAGTAAGAGTAGTAAGAAAGATGGATACACATTCCTTAAAGGACCTTATAGAATATATTAACCCTGTCTCCATTATTGCTTCAAAGTTTAGGCTTATTCATGAAAAAGACATAAGCCTCCTCTCTTCTTTTATTTAGTCTCAATTAAAGCAGTTGAAGTGAAATATTAACTGATAAAATTTTTATTCATTTTTTATTAGAGAAAATATTTTAATTACCTTTCTTGTATATTTCCCCATGCTTCTTTGTGTACATGTACTAATAGTTCTTGGAGTAAATACATAGAAATGAAAATGCCAGTAAAATAATTTGAGTATTAACAATCTTAAAAGATAATTTAATTGCTTTCTAAAATGTCTGACCTAATGTACACTACTTTATCCACTAGTGTATTTGATATGCATTTCTTCATGGTCTTCTAGCATTTGATATTGTCAATTCCATTTTATAACTTCATTTTACAATGTTCTTTGAAAAGGTTTCATTTTTACCAAGTGTAAATATAATTTAAATGCTCATAGCATATTATCATTGCTATTTCAGTCTATGATTATTATGGTTAGACCTGTGTTTTTCTATTTATATTACTCTGTATTCATTCCTTTATTTAGATATATTGGAATGATTTACATTTACTTAAAGTTTCCTCTAGTATTGGTTTTCTGGTAGAATTTTATCTCATTCTCTGTCTAAAAATCAGGTATTTCACCTTAATTCTGAAAGGATATTTGTATTGGGTATAAAATACTGGTTCAATGGTTATTTTCTTTAAAACTTTAAGTGTGCTGTACTTGGTATTCTAACTTCTATTTTTTCCATCATCCTCTGTTAAACAAGTTGATCTCAGGCATTACTGTTTCAATAATTATGTTGTCTTCTAGCTCCAATTAACTCTTCGTGTAATGTTGGATATTAGGTACTGCAAATCACATTTCTGCTTTGCCAGCTAATTCTACAGTAGGCTCTGCCAATGAAGGTGATAGTAGAAGACTGAAAGTCTAAAGAAAGAAGCAGGGAATTGCTTCTGTGTACTCCCAAAGGAATTCCTGTTCAATTGAGGTTGCACCTCTTTGTCATATTTTATCTTTCTATAAATATTGTATATAAGATTAAGTTTTCAAAAATTGCAATAACCATACATTTTTTAACTTTCATGTTCTCCTTTGACAATGTAATCATTTTTACCTATAACTTTATTCATTCTTCACACCATTTTAATTGTTGCTTGCTTTTACCTTGCACAAATAAAACACAATTTACCCAACCAATTCCCTATTATTAACTTCAGGTTCTCTGATTATTTATATTATCTTAAATACATTATTTATCTACCATATAATATTTATTTGCTTTATGTCAAATATTTAGCGAGCATTTAATATGTATCATCTTTGCTAAGACACATAATATTTGAGAAACAATCATTTCCTTTCCTTTTATAGATCAGAAACTTGAAATGCTGTGACTTAAGATGATTCCCTTAAGCTCACACTTCAAGTAATTATATGTTTATTTGTTTGTTAATTTATATCAAAACTAAACACTTTTATAGCATTTATGTAAAATAAAACTTTTGCATAGCCATTCTTTGCTGTTTGTCTTCTTGATTCCTTATTTTATTATTTTGATCTTCTGGTATTCATTTGCCATGTTTCTGTTAAAGGCCTACAGTTTTTATTTGGAGATTACGACCTCATTGGTTTGGGTGGGACTTCACTTCTGAGATAAAGCAAGAAGCATGTGATCTAGTATTTAACAAATCAGTGAATTTAGTCACTTTGGTCATGGTAATTCAGGGTTGGCCATCTGTCTCAGGTCATATCAAGAAGGCTTACTTGGAGCTATTTTTCTATATTTTTGAGCTAGTTTAAGGTAAATTTGGATTTGACTCTGACAGGATGTGAAGCAAAGGTGCTACAGTCCATCATTCTGTGAACATATGCAAACTCAGAATGAAGCTAATACCTAGAGAAGAGCGAGAGACAGAAACAAACCTGGACCTACTGTTACTTGAGTCCAGAATTCAATAATGCCCAAATCTACTCATGTCTTCTTAAATTTCTTATTTTTTAATAGGCTACTGGTAATCAATTTCTAAATGAGCTTTTTCTCTAAGCAATTCAATACTTTAAATGCTTCATCTGATATTCTAAAATAAGAATCTTCAAAGTATCTGTGTGAAATAGATGTTATTGTTATCTCTGTTTAAGAGCTAAGAAAATTAAGGCCCAGGGCAGTTGTGTAACTTGTAATACGTCAGAATCCAGGTAAATGGCTGAATCATGACTGGAATTTAGGCATTCAGAATCTAGGGTACACAATTACTCTTCAGGATTCTTTTTTGTTTTTTCAGCAAG
The DNA here is from genome assembly GCF_030445035.2 of Dasypus novemcinctus. Lineage (NCBI taxonomy): Eukaryota > Metazoa > Chordata > Mammalia > Cingulata > Dasypodidae > Dasypus > Dasypus novemcinctus. Next base: position 38,255,892 of record NC_080683.1, on the reverse strand, counting down.
TATGATTTGTGCTTGTATGTGGCCTTGAAACCATAAATGACCTTAAATATAGTCAGGGATTACCACCACCCTATTTATAATCTATTTTATAGTTTGGGAATACTTTATTCTAATTGATACTACTTTAAAAAGTCAATAAAAATAAAGACAGCATCTTTGTCCAACCTTTTATATTTAGTTCATCTCATTTTTTTTTAATTTGTTAACTTTTTTCTTGGTACAAAATACATTGATGATTGGGAAAAACTGGAAGTTAATATGGGAATAAGTTATATTCTTCATTGTTAGTAAGTTTTATGAAATAGCATTCCTTGGGTATTATATGTCTCTTATGAATAATGACTCTGTCCTTAAATCTGCCTTTCACAAAATGAGCATATAAACTAGCCCTTAATAATGTAGCTAGCTCTGCTCAGTACCTGTTTGGACATAAAATATGAATTGAAAATTTTTGACAATGATGTATTATTTCAAAAATACATTGTGATTTCTCTCAGTTTTTTCTGTCTTCACAGTATTCTTATCAAGTTCTACTTTATAATTACAGGAATTGCAAGGTAAATATTTTAGACTGAAAACAAAAGTTATTTTTAGTAGAAAGAGCCGAATGTACTAAAGCTATTTGCAAGGTAACTTGCAAGGTGTGAAATTAAAAATATATACTTAAAGTCTATTTATAGCTAATTTTTTAACATAAACCTTTGAAAATATGAAGGAATAAATGATGCAATTTGAATGGAATACAAGAAAAACATTTTCTCGTGTGATAATAATGTAATGTAATTCCCATTGTGAAAAAGGATAGCATTGTCCTGCCACAGAAATAAGATTCCAAGTTTTTATAGGAACTATAAAAAGTTATATTATTCTGTTCTAAATTGAACCATTTAGAGAACCTGTTACTGCAGAATAATATTTTTCTGTAAAAATTTAAATCTTGTATATCCCAGGATACTATTATTGGAAGCAATAAAATATACTATTGTAAGATCAACTAGGGTAGAGTTGACTCTATTCTCACAAGCTAAAGAAAACAATCAGTATGATAATTAGAGCATGTTAATTACTCTCCAACAGCAACAAAAAATGCAAATGATATACAGCAGGAAATTAACAGCAGTTACTGCTCAATATTGCATGACTTTTCCATTAAGAATAATATGAGAAGTTGTTAAATTATAGAAAATGAGAATAATGAGGCTAGAATATTAAAGAGCTTTAGGTTTCCGGTCTGGCTGGGGAGGGAATCATTAGTAATGATTCAGAGCAAGTGCTGTATTCTGTGTGGATTTGGCAAGCTTCTTGAGTGCAATGAGGAAATCTTCATGTATGCTTTTGTTTTTACAAGACATAACAAGACTGGGTATTCTGTCTCAAATAGAAGCAGTTCAGTAACCTTTCCTGAAGAATACAGTTGCCAAAATCTGCTAACACCATTTCACCCTTTTCTTTGAAATGTTAGGCTGATGGAACAATGAGTATAATTTGCCATGGTCTTAGAACAATCTGAAAAATTAAGGAAAGGCTTTGCAATTGCAAATCATTTTTAAAGAAAGGAAATCAATTATATGACTAAGATTTAGATGAAAAATAAATATGGTAAGAAACTAAGAAATCTTATATTTTCCAATGCACTACAAAGAAAGAAGCATACCAACTTTCTTTTGAAAGTTTTAAAATGAAAAGAAACTGCATTACAATAAACCAACTCATGTGCCATCATCCCTATGCAATTCAGTCTGTCAAATATGATAGACATACAGCAGATATGAAACTTAGAAAGTGTCAATTTAAATATATATTTGAAATAATGTACAATTATACAATATTCTCCAAATTCTGTGGTCATCAGTCTACTCCCAAAAAGAAAATTTCACTAACATCTTCAGGCCAGGGGAACAAAATTTAGTCATGGAGTAAACTGCATGAAAAGTAAGACTATTGTCTCAGGGAGAGAGGAGCAGGAAAAAGGGAAGTAAGACAATTTGCAATATTTTTAGTTTTTATTTCTTTGGAAAGGTTAACATTCAATTAGATGCATAAATATAAATTCATCTCAGTTTGTGCTATAGAATGTATACAATTTGTATCATTGGATATCATTTAACCACTTTGTTTTGTTGCATCCTTAGCCTTAAGATCTTGAATTTAATATTTTTCTAAACTTCCAGTGTGAAATAAATAGGTATTCAATGCATCACTGTTTAAGTTATCAGAGGGTATAATAAGTATAAAATTCGATTGATAGATATGGTTTCATCTGTAGATTTAATTTTTCATACCTTCCAGGGAACTCCAATTCCTCTACGAAAACATTTTGCCTTTGCTCAAACAGTTTGCTTTTCCTAATATAGTACAGAGCTACTATCACCCATCCCTTTGTTTCATTTTCCTTTTAATATCTATTTATTAGAACCTGTCATCCTGATTTTATTTGGGAAAAGACTTTTTAAAAGCATCCTGGTAAGTACTACATCACTAAAACTATTCCAGAACAAAATTATTGGCATAAATAGGCACGTCCTAGCTAAATACAAGGCGTAGCTAACTACATACCCGCCATCTTAGCTATCTCCTGCATAATAACATTGCACTCCAGGTAGGCAATTTATTCCTTGGGAAATATCTCTGAAACAGCCCTCAGAATGATTATTGCCCAGTAAATATACATTTTATGGCTTAGTGCCTTGTTGTTATTGTTGTGGGTTTTTTTTTCACCACAGCACTTACGAAAACATTTTCTCTGAAATTACTATCATACTGTTTCTAGCCTTCAGAATCCATACTAGCTTTTTTATAAAAACATGTGCAAATTAAGATCCTAAGGAAGAATTAGATTGTCCTTAATCTTTTAGACTTTCCACCTTGTTTAATTAAGATCATCTGATCTGCTTTCACTGAATCCAGAAACACACTGGAATCAGTAAGACTCAGACTCAACTTTCATTACAATGATTTGAACAATCAGTCATATGAAACCCTTTCCTAACTGCTGCTAATTGTCACAGCTAAATCAATCAAGACATGACCTGTACATAATCTGAAAACATCCAAAATAAATGAGATAAACAGATAGCACTAGGAGGTATACTTATGATTAGATAAAACATTGACCTATATAAGTAGATAGGGGTTCTGGAATCTCTTACTCTCTCAAGAGGAGCACTTCAAATGAGAGAAGGAAGTGAAAAAGAAAGATGCAACAACAGCAACAAAATATTTATGCTTCTAATGCATCTTGAATCCATGATTTCACATGAACTATCATTCTTGGTTCCTCTAAGGGTCTCATGAGGCATGTAGGACAAGTGTTGAACACTAAAGTTTGAAAACAATTTACATATTGAATTTTATTTGAATAATGCAATTTTTCAAAAAGTAATGTAGACAAAGTGAATGACATTGATAATAAAGATGTCATTCTGCTTTTATGATTCCCAACATGGTACTTTTTCCACAACAACATGTTGCCGCTCAGATCATTCAAATAAACAAAAATCTTTATTTTCAACAACAGGTAGTTTTCAGAACTTTTTCACAAATGTTATAATATGACATGTGGAAAAATGGTTTAATAGGACTTAAGAGACCTGGTTTTAAAAATACTTCTATTATAAATCCAGGATTTTTTGTACCATTTACAGATAAGAGAAAACTGGCCTTTTATTTATTCAATAATTTTGCATTGCTTACCAAGTGCTGGGCATTTTTCTAGTAACAGAGTATACACTGAGGGCAAAACAACTGAATTCTGCTTTTATGATGGTTATATTTTTGTGGAATGAAAAGAGACAATAATCACAGCAATAAGTAAATTGTGTCATAAAAAAAGAAGACAAAAATTGCCAGGCAAAAGAAAAAAGTAGTAACGAGATAAAGGAGACAAGAGAAAAACAGGCATAGGGCAGTGTGCCTTCTCCTACCTTTAAAAGGTGACCATTTATGGAAAACATAAACCCATCCCAGAGTTGCTAGGGAATTGTTTCCTGTTGCTAATGTATCACAATTTCTTTTCCTTCTTTGTACTGAAGTAAATTTTGCCCTCTTTCCTGGACTAGCTGATTCCTATTTGCCCTTAAAGATACAACTTAGTGATCATGTTCTCCAAGATGTTTTTCAGCTTTCGTCTGAATGCCCAGTCCTTTGCTTTTCTTTATTCCAATGTTTATAATATTGGATGAATTGTTATATTTTGCTTTTATGCATCTGTTTACTTGTTTACTTTCTACCTTGCCATGACGAATAATACCACACAAGGAGTTGGCTTAAATAATAGAAATTTATTGGCTCATGATTTGGAGAGTTGTGAGCAAGGCGATCTTTTCTCTTCAAGGTTGTAACATAGTGATGCTGGCTGCTGATAACCCCTGGGATTCCTGGGCTCCAGTCCCTGTCTGGCTTCACTGTCTCTTTCCCCTCCTGGGTTCCTTTGACTTATAGTATCCAGCTCCTCTCCAAGGCTTTCTCTGATGTTAGCAGAAATAGATTAAAATTAAGAACATATCTAAATTGGGGTACATAATTAAATATATGGCGCATCTCTACTGTCACATCCGTGAGGGAAAAGCCATATTTGTACTCAGGAGCTGGCATAGTGACTTTTACTTAGTAGTGGATCAATAAACATTGGTTGGCCAGTTGAATGCCACTGGAGTTCTAAATAGTTATTTATTGCAGTTACTGCCCCAAGCGGGGAAGAGATGCGAGTTTGTTTTTTTTTTTAAGGATTTTCACAGAAAACACAGTTTTGTTGCAATAAAATCTCTTGTTACAAGGTCCAGAAATGTTTTCTTTAATAGACCTCCAAAATAATTTGATGATAGTCAGATAGAAAAATCATTGATTTAATCGTTATATTGATTATGTTTATATCCACTACATTTAGTTTAGAAGCCATTGAGACATTCCATCTTAGTGATAAATAAAATGGAAATCATGCATAATATAACAAAATTCAAGTGATTTTTCTACCAGATTGGGACCTTATATCAAATGAGAATTATGTTGTTAAATCTTAGCATATGATAGCATTTCCCAAAATAACTTCTAAATCTTTAATTTTTAGTAAACATTTGGTTTATATGCCACAAAAGAATGAGATTATTTTGGTGTTTTCAGTTGTGGTTTATCCACTTTTTTTTACAAGCATAGGCCTAAACTTTCGAATATTTAAAAAAACGAATGTATCCGTTTAATGTGCGATTTTACATCAAAGAAAGTATTAAAACTGCCATGTCAATGCATCTAGAATATATAAATTTGTAATTAAATAAAAATAAAACATGGAATTAAAAATGGACAAAAAACTTTGAATAAGCATTTCACAATGTTGCAAATAACCACAACAAAAAAATAATCAACAAGGGAAATGAAAATTGAAACCACAGTAACTAACTACTTCACACTCCCAAGAATGGGTGATAGTAAAAAGACTGATAAAACTAGGTTTTGTGAGAATTTAGAGTAAAGATAGAAAATATATTGCTGGCGAGAGTGTATAATGATAGAAAAACTTTGTAAAAGAGATTGGTGGTTACACAATTTAAATACATAGCTACTCTAAGACCCAGCAATGTGTATTTGCCCAAAAGAATGAAAATATATACCCATAAAACCCTCTACAAGAATTATTGACAATTTTATTTATAATAGCCATAAAGTGGAAACACCCTAAATATCCATTAATATGTTTGTAAATCACCATATTGTAATGCATTCATGTAATTGAAGACATATGATCTATAAAAAATGATTGTGCAAAACACAAAAGGGATGACTGTGTGTGAATGGTGGAATACAGTTATATAGATCCATAGAGATAACACATAAATAAAATAAACATATAATATATAATGAATATATGTAAAAAAGACTTTATGTTGTTTGATTCCATTTTATGAAATTATAAGTAAAGGTCAAACCAAGGTGTGGTGATAGAAATGATATCACTGTAGTGGGGATCATTTGACTACAAATTGGCATAGGGAAAAATTAAAAGGTAATGGGAATGCTCAATGTTTTGATTGGTTTGGAAATTGCATAAAACTCATCACACCATTATAACCTCTGACTTTTGTCATATGGAAATTACACTTCAATAAAGATGACTGAAAACATGCTATAAACTATTATAGTAATTAAAAAGAAAAGCTAACCATGTTTTTGAGAAGTAGTAGAATTTTAGAATAATTACATATCCTTAAAGGTCACTGCTTTGCAAAGTTCGATATTTATTTGGATGACTACACTGTATTCTGTTGCTTTATAATAAGTCATTTATTCAAAACCTTAATTACATAATTTTTAAAATGCATTATATGTTTAGAAGAGCATTCATATTTATCTTGACAAAATTTTAACAACTGACACACCCACGTAACCAGTCCTCAGTTAAAGAAACAGGATTATCAGTCCCCCATTAGTTCTCTTTGTCTCTCTCAGCCAGTACACTGCAAAGGGTATCCTAGGCTAAAACTTCAGAGAATCTACGCATATAGATTACCTTTGATTTTTTCCTTTTCTTCATCTTTTCTTTTTTTTTTTTTTTTTTTGTTTATTTTAGTTTCAACAAACATCACCTTAATTTTGGCTCCTAATCTTTTGTTTGAATAGAACTTCAGGAGCTTCCTAACTGGTCTCATTACTTGAAGCCTCAAATTCATACAATCTGTCCCATCATCTTAAACTCAGATTCTGTTATGCCACATTTTTGTGTATGTGTGTAACAAATGTATGTATTTTATATAAACACATGCATATATATACAACCCACACACACACATAGACATATGCCATCATGTTCTTATTGTACTCTTTCCTTCTCTATAGTCTCCTCTTTTGTTCTAATCCTTTGATTAATTTAGTAATTCATTGAAATTCCATTCATCCTTAAGTTCCAAATTAAATTAGAAGCCTTTTCCAATGCCTGTAATCAAAATTGATCTCCCTTTTCTGTGAACCAATAGAATACTTTTTAAAAGTCTTCTTATAACAGATATCACAATCATCCGTGAATTATATTTCTGATGCTGATTATATCCTTGAATAGATTTTTGAGATAGTGGGTGTCATGATCTTGCAAGAATCAATCATTTTAGGTTTAATTCTAATTTAAATCATTTTTAAAAATTTTGTTCTATGCCATGTGCATTTGAATAACCTGTAGGTCTTGTTGAAACTGCAGAAGCTTTAGTCTTACCCTAGACTATTATTCAGGCTTTTCAAGTGCAGGTGAATGAGGAAATCTGAATTTTAATCAAACACCTCTGGTAATTCTTTGACACACTATATTATTAGAATCACTGCTAAAGCCAGTGAACTATTTATTATAAAATAAATAATATAGAACCAAGCTACACCGGCTTTTATAGTGAACTATAAGCCATACTTAATGCAATTGGAATATGTGGTTCCCAATTTTATTTCTAAATAATACTGGTAAATACATATAGCACTTACTATTGGTTACATACTTTTATAAACTATTTGCATATGTAGATTCATCTAAACTTTCCTGTAATACAATGAGGTGGGTTCCCTTACAATCACCATTTAGCAGATAAAGAAAATGGGTCAAAGGTCACATGGCTTCTCAATCTGGCTCTAAGTCTGTGCTTCCATAAACTTCTTCTAGAGCATAAGGAAATTAATATTGAATAAAATAGCTGAAATATGATCAATGTCATCATGAAGCAAATAGAAAACATAAATTTCCAGTTGATCACATGAAAATGGGGCATACCCTATTTAGTCTTTTAGTTGATCCATATATTGAAACCACTGCTGCAGAGCAATAGAAAACACAAACATTACACAAATATTACACAAACATTATACAATCCAAAATACTAGTTTATGTAAAACAAATGTTTTCCTAAATTCAAAATTAAAAGATAGAATGATTTAATGCAAATAAATAATTTTAAGCATTAGGCCTACAATATTTCCCAATCTTAATATTTTCTATATTAATAAAAACAGTGAAAAATTTTAAAGACAAACATGGCAATTACTCATTCATTGGCAGTTACTTTGGAACTCAGTTTTTAAATTTCTCCACAAGATATGCATTTTATCTTATATTTTTTGTTTTATCTTATCTTATCTTACTTTATTAGCTTTACATAAATGTTAAGTCAAAAAGCATAGGGGGAGGTGGATGTGGCTCCAGTAATAGAGACCTGACCTTCCACATGGGATATCCTGGTTCTGTTCCTGGAGACTTGTAAAGAAAAACAACAACAACAAACAGACAACAAGAAGACAAGGAATAGACAACTTGAAAACCAATGAGCTGACAGAGAAACAAGCAGACAAGGACTGCAAACAATGAGCAAAAATGAACAAACAGACAAGGGAGCCATCTGGGAAGGAGGGGAAGCATAAGGACAAGAAGCAGATGTGGCTCAAGTGGTGGAGCATCCACTTCCCACATGGGAAGTCCCAGGTTTGGTTCCTGGTGCTGTCTAAAAACAAAGAGGGAAGCGGACTTGGCCCAATGGATGGGGTGTCCGCCTACCACATGGGAGGGCCACGGTTCAAACCCTGGGTCTCCTTGACCCGTGTGGAGCTGGCCCATGTGCAGTGCTGTTGCACACAAGGGGTGCCGTGCCACACAGGGGTGTCCCCTGCATAGGGGAGCCCCACGCACAGTGTGCCCCATAAGGAGAGCCGCCCAGCGCAAAAGGTAGTGCAGCCTGCCCAAGAATGGTGCCGCACACACTGCGAGCTGACACAACAAGATGACGCAACAAAAAGAAACACAGCTTCCAGGTGCCGCTGATAAGGATAGAAGTGGTCACAGAAGAACACACAACGAATGGACACAGAGAGCAGATAACTGGGGGTGGGGTGAGGTGAGAGAAATAAATAAATAAATCTTAAAAAAATAAAATAAAAACAAAAAGAGCAAACAACAAACAAAACACATGAAAAAAAAAACAACTCAGGGGAGCCGATGTGGCCCCCTACCTAAAAAAAAAAAAAAAAAAAGCATAGGGTTTTCTCATATACCTTCTCCCACTTTACCCCATTAACAACATCTTACATTACTGTGGTAGATTTGCTACAATTGATAATCCCATATTGAAGCACTGCTACTAACTGTGGTCTCTAGTTTACATTATAGTTTACACTTTCCCCTGCACAATTTTATAGGTTTTGAAAAAATGTATAATGTCCTGTGTCATTGCAATGTCATGTAGGTCAATACTAATGTCCCCAAAATGCCCCATGTTACACTTATTTTTCCTTCTCCATCCCTTCAGAACCTCTGGTGATCACTGCCTTTATATCAATGTCACAAGTTCTTCCATTACTAGAATAATAATAAGTTTACTATAGTCCATAGTTGCATTCTCCCCTTATGTTGGTTCATTCCAAGGAACATATTCATGTAATGGAGAATAGGGAAGTGGAAAATAAGTGGTTTGCATTTGTCCTAAGTTTGGTCAAGACAATATTGTAACCACAATAAATATATTCATTATCTCTTCTGAATTTGAATTTACTATAATCTTTTTAAATACACAATCGTCTTTGAGCTGGAAAGGCTACAGTTCAAATGTGAACACTAAGGATATAGCATAAAAAAATAACATAATGCAGTGTAGTAGAATATTGAGCCTCCATACAAATAAGACTATGGAAACTTCAAAACAGGAAGAAGAATGGTTATTTTCCTAAGAAAAATTGAGATACTTTGAGTCTCTGAGATGGGAAAAAATCACTTGTGTATGGTACACATGTATATTGTATTTATTTATGCTCAAATAATTATATATACAAGTATGTATATGCATGCATATATATGAAATGGGGAATAAAAAGGGAAGTAGTAGCATAATAACTTTGCATTCATTCATTCTCCAAGCATAGAAAATTTGAGTATCTGTAGAAAAAAAGCACAGAAAATTTAGTCCAGAAATTCTTTTTAATAGAAGATATCTAGCGTATATCTCTTCTGCTGACCTCAAGCACCAAGTTCCATTTAATATTGATGAATACATTTTCCTTTCATCAAATATTCTGCCTATAATGTATTTTGGATCCTAAGCTAACAAATGTGAAGAAACAGAACTTCGATAAAGGGACAGAGATGAACAAAAAAAATCATACACAAAGATATAGAAAAATCTAAGTAATGAAAAAGAAGACCTGAAATTGCTACTTTCACAGATAATGATCATTTATAAATGCCATAAGAATTGATTATCATGTTGGAAGAATTAATAATGATATTTAACAAGTTTTCCAAATAAAATATCAATATAACTTTTACTCATGTAACAAAAATTAACATCAGGAAGAAAATTAATTAAAAGAAAACATCTGTAATAGTAGAAGATTCTTAAGTTTTATTGGAGAAAAGGGGGTGCTCACTGGGACATGGAGACTGACTGCAGGCAGATAATTTATTGGGAAGCTTTCTCAATGGAGGGGGTTTGAAGAATAGACTTCAGCCACCCCGCCAGCATGGCAAGGGTCTGAAGAGAGACTTCAGCCTACTTCTGGAAGGGGGGATTTGAATATATATAATACATTCCTAAGCAGGGAAATGATAGTCATTTGGAGGGGTGTGAGGGCCTGAGTGAGGTGCAGGGGCCAATAGGAAGCCCTAGAGGTGAAAAAGTTCTCTTGTATGACTCGAGGGTAGTGGGTTAGGGAGTTAAGTTTTCTTGGAAAGGTGAAGGAACAGGCGGTGCCTTGATCTGTAGGAAGTGAAGGTCTCTATCTCCCTTACTCCTGTTTCCATGTGGTTTCTTTGTTCAACCTTTGGGGAAGTGCTGTGCTTTCAGACAAGTAGGTTTATGGGGTGGGGAAGCTTTTTTTAAAATATTTTAAGTTATAGGTGGAAGTGAGTTTTTGTTCTTGTTGTTGTTTAAAGATTTATTTATTTATTTCTCTCCCCCCAACCCTGGTTGTCTGTTCTCTGTGTCTATTTGCTGCATCTTCTTTGTCTGCTTCTGTTGTTGTCAGTGGCACGGGAATCTGTGTTTCTTTTTGTTGTGTCATCTTGCTGTATCAGCTTTCTGTGTGTGCGGTGCCGTTCCTGGGCAGGCTGCACTTTATTTCGCACTGGGCGGCTCTCCTTACGGGGCGCACTCCTTGCACGTGGGCTCCCCTATGCGGGGTACACCCCTGCGTGGCAGGGCACTCCTTGCGCGCATCAGCACTGCACATGGGCCAGCTCCACATGGGTCAAGGAGGCCCGGGGTTTGAACCACGGACCTCCCATGTGGTAGACGGATGCCCTAACCACTAGGCCAAGTCCACCGCCTGGGGAGGGCTTTTTATTCTTTTATTCTTTCTTTATAACCAGTCCTTTTATCTTAGGACAAAATTACTTTTTTTCCTCTAATACAAAGAATATAACACATTCTACATATCTTCTATATTTAACTTACCAAAACAACTTTGGAAACTTTTTCAAAGCAAACTTCTTATAGCATACAATTACCATTAAAATTAAACAAATTTGTCAGATTAAAGATTTCATTAGACACACTAACGGAAACATAAAGTTCACCAATTTGACTTATAATTCTTACTCTTTTGGTATGGCTGTTTTTAAGGTTTTTTTTTTATTATTTCACATTTCTGATTTTACTGCTTTTAAGATTTCTCTGATATCAGCATTGTCTATAATATACAAGCTTATTTTTGGAAATATTTTAATTAGTAATCAGCAACAAGGTAGGAATATTTGAGCAGTATAAATACACGTAAACTTTAATTTAGCAGTGTAGACATATTTAACATATATATTTTGGATTATTACATTTTCGAAGTACACTTAGACTTAAAGTTCAAGAGTAAGCTAAAGGTTTATTTGTAAGTGTGAGTAATTGTAATATTTTGCAGGGCATCAAGTGTGATACTTTGCAGGGCATCAAGAGGGACAGGATATTGGAGTTTGAATGTGACGTGGGTAGGATTTTTGAGTTGAAATGTAACTGGTTTGTGATGGGCAATGATGATAGGAATTTTAGTATTTTAGAATTCAGGACTGACATAGTTTGGCAGAAAAAGGAGGAGCAGAGGAGGGAGTGGTAGAATGAACAGGTGACTTCTTAGTGGGTATAGTAAAAGAGTAGTTGTGAAACTATTTATTGACCTTCATTATTGAGATTGAGGAGTGAGTTGAGGGTTTAGGGACTTTGGGAAGGGCAGAGTAAGTGGTTTTCATATTAATAAGGAATGAAATTGGCTTACCTGCTACCATCAGAGTTACCTGAGGTTCCACTTTGGAGATGGGCATGGGGGCCTGCATAATTCATGGGTACCTCTAATCGTCTGTTACCAGTTTCAGAAGGTCTGGGAGGTTGAAGCTGGGGGTTGGTTCTGCTGAGTAACTGATGCCATTTTGCCTTGAGAGGCTTGGGGACACTCAGACTCCCAGTGGACTTCTTACTTGCACAGCAGGTACGGCTCTGGAGGAGGTTGTGGGTTTGCACATTGCGTGCCTCAGTGCCTAGGCTTTTGTCTTTGAAGCATGGCCTTGGTGGGTTTTTTTTTTTTTTTTTTTTTTTTTTGTACTTGCCTGGAGGGAGGTGTCTGTTGGGAACTCTGGAGGCTGCAGGATTTACAGCTAGTTTTTTGTTTTTTTTTTCCCTCTGAGGGGTTGCTATAGTTTTGATAGGGTTGTTGGTAGTGTTTATTTACTTTAGGTTATTTGCAAGGGTTTGGGCTGCAAGTCAAATACGTTCTTTTTCTTCTCAGGATAGACAGGTGGGAAGAATGATGTAGAGGTTTTTAGAAAAAGGTCCTAACCCATCCTCTATCTGGCTTAACTATGAAAGTGAGAAAGGAATGTGTACTTGACATTCCTTCAGCTCCTGCTACTTCCTGGAGGGGTAAGGGAGGAGCTGGTGTCTGTGTGGAGTTAAGAGCTGCATGCTGGAAAAGGTGGAGAGTCATGCACAGAAGGAGGGGGAGGTCGCCCACAAGCACTTATGAGGAGGGGAGAAGGGAGGGGTAGAAGGCAGCAGTGACAAAGGGGTAGAGGAAGAAGGGGGTAGAAGGCAGCAGTGACAAAGGGGTAGAGGAAGAAGGGGTAGAGGGTGAGCTTGGAGATAATGCCAGAGGATTATATGGAGGAGGTTCCTGGGCGGGTGTGATCTGAGGGATCAAAGTTGGAGTGTTCAGAAGTTTTAGGGTGTAGGATAAAGATTTCTGAGGAGGTTTCAGGTGTAAAAGAAGAATTTGGTTGGAAGAAAAGGATTGGCAGAGGTAAGGTAGGATAGAAAAAGAATGCCTGAATGTAAGGGATTTCAAACCATCTGCCATTGTACTGGGCTAAGGTTCTCTAAGTCTCAGAGAGCTTGGAAATTGAAAGTGCCATTCTCCAGCCACTGATTTTCATTGTCCAATTAGTATTGCAGCCATACAGAGATCAAATAGAAAATGAGCTTTTTAGGTCTGGTGTCTCCTTCCAGGTATGAAGTAGACAGCCCAGTGGTGTGTTTTTATTTTTTATTTTTTTGGGGGGCGGGGGGAGGAGCTGAAATTGAACTCCGCATTTAGGTGGCTGGGGCAAGACTAAGGATTTCTAGAAAGGATGAGGGGAAATTCTGAGTGAGACAGGCATCCCTGAATCAATCAGGTATCTCCAAGGAAGCAGGAAACTATGCTTGGAACCAGACGTCTCTGGAAGCAAGGAACCAAGGGTTTCTTCCCATGAGAACTCAGGACTTCCACCTACCATGACCCTCAGGGACAGTTAGGATCACTGGTCTAGCACTAGGATTTTTCCTGTGCATTGTCCTGGACAACAGAAAAGGAGAGAGAGAGAGAGCAGGATCCTCCAGCAGAGAAATCCTTAACTCACCCAGCTGAGATTGAATGTCTAGATTTGGAAGGGCATTTGGCCATGGCAGAAGGAAAATTCCTCACCAATAAATCAGTCCCAATGTGACCCCAGTCCTGAGTTTTCTACACCAAATTTTGGAGAAAAGGGGTGCTTACTGGGACAGAGAGATTGACTGCAGGCAGAAAGTTTATTGGGAAGCTCTCCCAATGGAGGGGGTCTGAAGAATAGACTTCAGCCCCCTTGCCAACATGGTGGGGGTGTGAAGAGAGACTTCAGCCCACTTTTGGAAAGGGGGGATTTAAATTTATACAGTACATTCTTAGGTAGGGAAATGATAATCAGTGGGAGGGAGGGAGGGTCATAGTGAGGTGCAGGGGCCAATAGGAAGCTCTACAGGTGAAAATTTTCCCTTCTATGGCTAGAAGGTAGTGGATTAGGGAGTTATATTTTCTTGGAATGTTAGAAGAGCAGGTGTTGCTTTGATCTGCAGGAAGTGAAGGTCTCTATCTCCCTTTACTCCTGTTTACACCTGGTTTCTTTGTTCAACCTTTGGGGAAATGCTGTGCTTTCCAGACACCGAGGTGGGAGGGACGTGTCTTTCCTCAATGCATAATAGGAGGAACTGAGTCAAAGCTGTGAATTATTGCAAACCTAGTGAGAGGGAACATCTAACAGGTTTCAACACATAATTCAATGCATTTTATGCCAGACCTTCATTTTGAGCTTATTAGACTTTTTAAAGTTTGATAGAAATCAATCAATAAATGAAAGAATATATGATGTTCCCTGATTGTAAGAATTAATAATGAATAGATGTTGGGGAAGTCATAGACAAACCTAGCAGCTGGCCATCTCCCAGCCTCACCTACCCAGTCTCCTTTTCTTTTGTGTGCAGATGTTTCCATGTGTTTCCATTCTGCAGTGCTGGAGAGACCAATAGGTCTAATGGAACAGCCTGACTATACCTGAACCCCAGAAACCAGAAATAAGCCCTTTCAACTGCATATCAGAGCAGGTTCCCACCCCAGATTATATAAATATCCAGCCCTCAGGCAAGACAAACTTGTCTGTCCTCTCTAATAGCAAAATAAGATATGCTTTCACACTCTCTAGATTTGCAAAAATTAAGAAGTCAAATAATACCAAGTGCTGGCTAGAGTATTAAACAAGTAAAAGTATAAAGCTAAGATAGCATAAATTAGTACAATCCATTTGAGAACTAATTTGCATTACTTAGTAAAGAAGAACATAACAGAGTTCATTCTCTCAAAAAAAAAGAAAAAAGAAAGCAACAACAACAAAACCCAAAACTAATATTTCACATGTATCTCAAGAGGCATTTATAAAAGTTTTAAAAAGTTTGTTATTATAAATTAAGCAAGGTAATATTTGTAAAATGTTTATAACTGAGTTTTGTATAGACTAAGTATTAACATAATATTATCAAATTTTTCTTTAAAATATCAATATCAGAATTCTGAAAACTGCATGTCCATTTTTAGTAGAATTAATGTATTGTAGTATATACATTCAATGGACTTCAGTAGAGTAGTAAAACTGAGCATATCAATGTGCATGAATTTCAAAAAAGAATATTTGAATGAATATAGAATTATACAGATGTAAGTACACAGTAGGATCTACCTACAAAATACTCATAAATAGAAAATACTAACTGACACATCATTCAATGGTATGTATGTATAAAACTATAAGAAGAAGGATGAGACAAAGTTCACAAATTTAGGCCAGTGGTTACTTCACAGGGGAAGCAAGTGGATGTGAATGAGGAAGAGCATCCTGAAGACTTTTAAGGGACTATACTTAGTACTTACTGATCTATCTGTTAAGCAGTGTGATAGTATATGTGTATTCATTTATTATTTTTGTAAAATTCTTCAATATTATTTAAAACCACCTCAAAGTATCTTTCAAAATAACAAAACAAGGCTTTAAACTTAGGGGAGAAACTAAACAAAACTAAAGTACATAAATAAATATTTATAATTTCTTGCAAAATTAATCTGGTAATTTTATATGATCTAATCCATTAAGCATTACCATTCTTAAGCTTTTAATGGTAAATAATCAATATATTATTTCTTTTTGAATTGTGGTTAAATTACCAAATAAGTTTAGTAATTTTCAGAGTGTAAAAAATAAAGTGAGAGATATTTTAGGAACAGATTTAAAATTGCTTATATAATATAATAAAAATATGGATTTTATTCTCTTGACAGCAAATATATTTTTAAGAATAATGAATTGTGTCCCTTTATATTTTTATGATCAATATATTCTTTTAAATAGTGAATGATATTCTTTGATATTTTTAGCAAGTTAATGTTAGTTCTGATGACAATTAACTAAATTTCACTGACCTTTTAATCAAAAATGTATACATTTGAAAATATAAATCTACAAATTATGGAGTTACGTATTGTATTTGATGCCCTCCATGTGTGAAGTAGAGCCACATATGTTAATATATATTTATATTTTATACAGTGTTATTTATATTTTATACAGTAATTATTTCAGATATTGTCATTAAATATTATCATTTCATCTGAAAGTATGAAATGGAATATTTTATTTAATTAACTCTCAATTTTACCAGAATATCCACATGTAGACTTTATTATCAAGTTTCATGTTGCTAAATTAATAAAATGCCTAACATATGCTCTTACTGAATAAAACTCAATCTGTACTTGTTACAGAAAGCACCAAGATCATGCCATCATTGTGAAATCAAATTATTATTGCACCATGCTTTGGAAAAAATGAAAGTGTGATTTTGTTCGTTGCATTCCTAGTTAGCTACATTTTACTTTGTTTTAGTTTATTTCATTAGTCACTATAGATTATAATAGATATATTCTTTTAATCAATGCTTTTGTTTGATGGTTTTTATTCAAGTTTCACTGTAATGCTCACTTGGGATGATTTTAAGACACTTTTCAGGGTACTGAAAAGTTTAGATGAGCAATCCACAGAGTTATCTAGAATATGCTTAACATCTAGTTTTGATTGAATGAGTGAATGAATGAATGAATGAATGAACAAATGAATAAGTAAATAGTCTAGACCATAATCTATACACCAACAAATGCAGTTTAGCATGACAAGAGTTAGAATACTTTACTATCACATTCACCACATTTTTTCATCAAAATCTCATAGATATTATAGAATGCTCTGTAAAATTGCAGTTTTACTTCATTCCTCTTGTCTCTTTGTAATGCACATCATTTTTTGTTCTATCAGCTTTCTCCAATATTTAATTGAAACCATTTTATGGTGATGGACAGTTGGGCAGCAGATTTACAGCTTTTCCTTGGTTCAATTTTCTGCCCTTGTTATCACCTTTATAAGCTGAATAAAATACTCTGCTAAGATGTTTACTCTTCTATTGTTTTTTTTTTCCACTGTAATACTGGAATAGAATAATAAGTATGAAAGCATAATTCTCTCCATCTCCAAGCCTCCACAAAACCATATCTTGTTTCCATCAAATCAGAACCTGTGTTCCTATAAATATGAGAACCTATGCCTGAAGATGTTACCTATTTACAGATGCAAGTAACTTAACAGTCAAGTTTGTGGAGCATTCTCAGAAGTTCGTGCTGACAGTTTTAATATTGTTTACTTTCATTTATTTTTTTCTCTAGTGACCTTCCTATTTATATCTGAATCTATGAGTATGTTAGTTGTGGATAGATAAAACATGAGCCTAGGCTTTTGTTCCAACTGTGTAGCAATTGCCTTAAAATCCAAGGAAGGGAAAAAATTATTACATTCATCCACTTGACCTCTGTGAAATGGACTAATATATTTGTCCCTAGTAAGCAAAGTTCCAATTTTATTGTCCTGGCTAAGTCTTCCAATACATTGTCAAAATATTAGATAAACCTGTTTAATTTCTGACTTTAATGGATAGCTTCTAAAAACTCACACACAAATTTATTTAAAGAAGGAATTTGGTGAAAACATATTATCAAATAAAGGCAATTTAAAGATTTATCCCTTTTTCCTCCTTTTTATTTGTTAAAGTTTTTGATACTTTTTTACTAAACATGTAAATTTGAATGTATTTGCTATAAGTTTTGGGGTATATATTGCAGTTGTGTGTAAGTGTGTTTTCTTCCCAACTTAGTAAACTCTGCCTAAGCTTATTTATTTTATTATTTTCTTCAATGAATTAACTGACTTTGTTGAGTCTCTATACTTTATATATATTGTTTATTTCTTTATTTCCTGCACTTATGTTTATTGTTTTTTTTACTCCACTTTTTGGAGTTAATTTTAATTTTAGATGCTTGATCAGTAACTTTACATATGTCACATTTATAATATAAAGCATTTGATTTCATCCCGTAAGTAGGAGTTAAATTAATGCAACCTCTTTTTTACTGTAAATTTCAGTTTGTTTAAAAACTATGACTCATTAGTTCTATTCTTAAGTATATAAACCAGAGAAATACTTGTTCAGGTGCACCAAGAAATATTTAAAATAATATTAAAGGGAAAATTAATCATCAATGAAAAAAAAAGAAAAACTCTATGTATCTATTAAGAATGGCACTGTGGAGCCAGTTGCTATGCATGGTGGAAACACATGTTTAGGGTACAAAAGAATCTTCCATCAAATGATGCCTTTATTGCACAAAATAAAGAGCTGAGAAGGCACTAATAATCTCCTGGTCACTTACATAGTACAAAGAGTCCAAAAGAACACGACAAGAAGTCCCATCAAGGTCAGTCTTCAGGGATGGCTGAAAATTGTTCCTGGTTGGGGTAGATATGTGACAGTTCTGCATGTCCCACGTTTGATGAGAGAAAAAACTACTGCCTGAGTGCGGCTTTTATCCACCTGTGGAAGAGGTGACACTACCGCTGAGAATTCTTGTTCTGATAACCCCTGGGGCTGCTAGTTCCTGGGGTTTTCCTTAGACTGAACATCTCTCTCAGGTTGTGGAAAGGCATACAAGAAAAAAGAAGGTGGGGGTAGGGGAGGGCCAGAGGATGTTGTTTAGTGTATGTTTGTGACTTCCCCAGAGAAGGAGAGTAGGGAAGGTGAGTTCTGGGCAATGCAGCTTCACAAATGTTCGCTATTTCCCCAACAGTAACTAATATGTATTCTGTAGTCATTGAATATAGCAAACCACAAAAAATAGTTAAGGCAGTTGACAGTGTCATTCAGATCTTCCACCTCCTTACTGATATTTTGTCTACTAGCTTAATGTATTAGTGAAAGTGTTGTATTTTGTTAAATTTTGTAACAATAATGCAGACTTGCTTATTTTTTTGCTAGCTGCCAGTTTTTCTTTCTTATACAATGCTGATCTGTTATCACATGGACACATAATTATACTTGGTATATTTTCATAATTCATAGAAATACAAATGTCTTAGAATGGCCAAATAATTTCAAAAAAGAGAATAAAGTAATTTCAAGAGTTATATGACATGAATAAAGAAAACAGTGTACAATGGTATAAGAACAGGCACGTAAATTAATGGAAGAAAACAGAAATTGCAATTATTGACTGGCACATGTGAGAACATTTGATTTGTGACAAAGGTAATTAATGAGTAAGGATATTCTCTTCACACTTTTCCCTGCAACAATTGGATCTCCAAATGCAAAAACAAAACAAGCCCGTAATATCCACTGTTACATCATGTCTTAAACAAAACCTCCACTTACCTCACACCCTATACAAAAAAAGAGGTGAAACTGGGTCATAAACACTAAAATTTCTAAAATTAAACATGAGAGAAAACCTTGTTAATCGTGGGTCAAAAATATCTTAGACAGGATTCAAAAATCACAAATCATAATTTATAAATGCAACTTCATACAATTAAAAATTTTGCTCTCATAAAGGTACTTTTAAGAAAACTAACAATTAACCTACAGATCAGGAAAAATACTTGAAAGACATAATCTGATAAGGGAATTTAATAAAGAATATATAAATAACTTATATAAATCAATAATAAGAAGATAAGCAACCCATTTACAAATTGGGCAAAAGAATTGAACAAACAAGATATATGAAAGACAAATAATTGCATGAAAAGATGCTTGGCATTATTTGCCACTAGGGAAATGCAAATTGCAAGCACAATAGGATACCTGTATATATACACTAGAATGATTAAACTTAAAAATCTATTGGTGAGCAGATGGAGGAGCTGAGGTTCTCATACATTGTTAGTGGGAATGCAAAATGAGGCACTTTGGAAAGCACATTGGTAGTTTCTTATGAAGTTTAGTATATACCTACCATAAAACCCATCAATTGCACTCCAGCAGGGTAGATAGGGAATTAATAGACAGATCTGGAACCTGGGCAGAAAAACTGCTGCCATTAACATGTGTCCTTTGGTACCCTCACAAGAAATCCCATTTGGAAGGAGATTTTCTCCAAAAGTCAAGAGAAGCCCCAGATATTCTCCAGGGACCTTATCTTTGGGCCCTCCTGGGGCATTGATGGGTGGGGTAATCAATCAAAACAGCGAACAGCTAGATCTCCGCCCACACCGTTAGGCAAAGGGTGGAATAATTAAAAAGCAAATGGGAAAGTGAGCAGACCATGTCCCTGTGCCTGTTTCTGCCCTATTCTGGCCTTCTTCACCCCCGCCTGGATCAATACACAAGTAAACTTGGGGATTTATAGTCTGTAGTGGGGAATTGTATTCTGTAATCAGCCCTCTTTATCACTCTTCAGCATTTTCCCTCTCTGTCTGGGACCCATGATCTGTTATTTTCCCCCGTTTCTCTTCTCTCCCTACTTTAATAAATTATTGGCCTAATCAATATAACTTGCTCTTGGAATTCATTTCTTGCAGCTTAGCAAAGTACCTAGACAAAATCCAGTAACACTACTTTTACTGAAGAGAAATAAGAGTGTATACCACTCAAAATCTGGTACTAAAATATTCACAGCAAACAACCTAATATAGCCATGGACAAGTAAATGGATAAACAATTTGAATGTGTGGTATATCCATACAATAGAATACTAGGCGGTGATAAAAGGAGCTAAATATTGTTGCGCAAGACAATATGGATAAATCCTCGAAGCACTATATTTAATGATAGAAGTAAGGCATAAAAGACAACATACTGTATAATTCAATGAACATGAAACTTCAGAAAAAAGCAAAAATATTGTACCAGAAAGCAGGTCAGTTGTTGCCAAGGCTGCGGTTACAGAGATGAAATTAATTGCCAAAGGGTACAGGATAAAATCTGGGGAGGTAGAAATGTTCTGTGATCTATATCACAATTGTTGCAGAGATTTTACATTTATCAAATATAATCTAATTATTTACCTAAATTTGGTGACTTTGTATATAAATCACTCCTCAACAATTTTTTAAAAACCAGCCATTTTAGGGATTCTGCATTGAGAAGGTTTTCTCTGTGAACTTAACCTACTCTGAAAGTTAGTTTTACGTGTTGTGATGGTTAGGCTAATGTGTCAACTCATCCGGGTGATTGTGCCCAGTTTTTGGTCAGGCAAGCACTGGGCTAATTGTAATACAAGGGCATTTATTGGTTTTAGTCATCAGTGAGTTTACTGCATGGATGGCTGATTACATCTGCAATCAACCTGGGAGTTTGCTGTCAACAGTGAGTGACTTTTTATCTAAGCAGTTGAATGCCATAAAAGTGGAAGTGATTCTAGCATTCAGAGAGAATTTCCCAGCTCATCTTTGAACGGTCAATGTCTCCCAGAAATTCATCAAGGACCTTCATTGGACTTTCATCAAAGCCCCTGGTTGCAGCCTCCCTGCAGAACCTGGACTTGTTCATTGTCACAGTCATGTGAGAGAATCTTATAAGTCTCATGCTATTACAGATATCGTCTGTTGATTCTGTTTCCCAAAAGAACCCTGACTAGTACATAGCACAAGCTATTCATCTTAGTTATTTCATCAAACATCAGTCTAGGTATTGCTTTGAAGTTAGTTACATTTAAATAAAGGAACTTACCCTTGATAATATATGTGGGCCTCATCCCATTAGTGGAAGAAACTTAGTAGCAAAAATTAAGGTCTCTCAGAAAGGAAGAAAAATTATGGCGCAATACCACAGCATCAAATCCTGCCTGAGTTTCAAATCTGCTGTCCTGCCCAAGGCATGTCAGATTATCAGCTCCCAGAATGGTAAGCCAATTTCTTAAAATAAATCTTTAAAAATTATATATAAATATAAATAGACCTGTGTGCATGTACATACCCTACTGGCTGTGTATTTTTGGAGATCCCTGACAGACACACCTACCTTATTGTTAGTAACCAATTCCCATTTGAATTCTTTCACGCATTCAGAAATATAAAAAATGTGCATTTTTATTAGATAGAATATTACAGATAGATAAGAAAGACATACTTTTATTTATTTTTTGTTATTGTTATTTATTATAATTTGTGCCAAACATTTTTATTGGTTCTAGTATTCTGCCTATTAAAAATTTCACTGCTCTGCGTTCAGAAAAATACTGCAAAGTCAAATTCTCATATCAGGAGCAGAATCAGTCCATTCTTATAATTTGCTTTTGTGATAGTAAAGAGGCATTATCTGATTCTGTTCATTTATGTTACAACAGAGGAAAAAAAAACAAACACCAAATGCATTCTGTAGTATCCATATAACTCTGAAACACGTTGCTTCAATAATTGTTGTTTATCCTTAGACAACTCATCTTCCTGCATGTACATGTGTGTGTTCTCAGAACTGGAAAGCTTTGCTTTTTCTCATTTATCTTAAATTATTTTGATTGTTTGCTGTTTGTTGCCATATTTAAAAAACCTGTATGAATGATATTTTTGCAACTTTTATCATGAAAACATTGTATCAGACTACATAATTATTAATATTTAATAAAATAAATGCTACATAATATAAAAAGCATTGAAGTGATGAAAAAAGACATGAGTCAGAGGCATATTATCATATGATATCATAAAAAACTATGTAAATATGCCTAGTATTGCATTTCATATATATTTTATATTGATTTTGGGGAGAAGACTATCACTAGCATCATTTTATTTCCATTTAGCAAACATTTATAAAAATCTTTTATCCTTGGAAAACCAACTGGATACCTTCTGGATCATGTTTCATTTCTTTTCTGATCCTATTGCCAAGAATATTATTTATCTGTTCTCTTAACTGGTTAACTATTATTTATCTTCAGGATATTCATTGTAGTAGATCAGTAAACTCACTTGCTTCCTTCTATTTGAAAATTTCTTCCTAAACTCAGGCTGAACTGGCTTTTCTTTCCCTGTGATCTCATAATAGTTTAATACCTATTTATATCAAATCACTTATACTCTTTTATAATTATTTCTTTATAAATTTTCTCATCTGGGGAATTAAGTGTTCATAGAGGACTTCGAAAAACTTCAAAACATCCCTATGAATCTAGACGTCTGCACACACATGTAGGACTGAGTTCATGCCCAGAAAATAACTGAGAAGGTCCTAAACTCTCATGTGTTGCTGACTCTAAGGTTCTGAACAAGAAGGAAATTAAGGCCAAAGAAGAGTTGTAAACCGCTTTCTGTAACATTGAAGACATACACTTATATGCACATAGAAACCAAGCAAAAGCTTGGAGATTTATTGGTTCAAAGTATGAAATAAAATCCCTGCCAAATGATAAGCTAATCACTAAGATACAGAAGCAGATACTTCAATGGCCACAAATTACAATAATACAGACTTTGCATAATTAGTTTAGAAAAATCACTGAACTGACAAACAAAAAACAGCAACAACAAACAGTATCAATCACAAAATCTGGAAATGGAAGTGGGCAATTCTGATATCCAAAGTCACATTTAAAATAAGTATAAAACTTGTACTTTGAAAACTAGGAAATGTTTTTTTAAGAAATTAATTTCCAAATAAATTAAGACATCTATGTTTATGGATCAGAAGACTTAACATTTTTAAGTTGGCAATACTCCCCAAATTAATCAACATTTTCAACAAATCCCTATAAAAATTTAAGACCTCTCTTTTGCAAAAATTTACAAAATAATTGTAAAATTACCATGGCAATCTTTAAAAGGGTGAGAAAATTTAGATGACTCAAACTTCCTGATTACAAAATTTACTCTAAAAGTAAAATAATAAAGACAGGGTGATTGGCATAGTGAGATACATACACACACACACACACACACATATAAATGAGTGGAATAAAATTGGGACTCCAAAAATAAAGTTGGACATTCATGGCCAATTAATTTTTGAAAATATGCCAAGGAAATTCAAAGAGAAAGAATAGTCTTTTCCACAAATAGTGCATGGAAAACTGTATCTCCATATACAAAAGAATGAAACTGGACCTTTACCTCATACCATATACAAAAATTTAACTCACAATGAATTAAAGACCTAAATTTAAGAGTGAAAACTATTGAACTCTTAGAAGAAAACATAGGAATAAATCTTCCTGGCATTTTTTAGGCAACGGTTTCTTAGTTCTAAAACTAAAATCAAGATCAACAAAAGAAGAAATAGATAAAATAGATATAATCAAAATTACAAATGTTTGTCTTCAAAGGACACTAAAAAGAAAGTGAAAATACAACCCACAGAATGGGTGAAAATATTGTTAAATCATATATTTGATAAGGGGCTTACACCTAGAGTACTTAAAGTACTTAAACAACGCAACAATAAAAATCCGGATAACCTAATTGTCAGAATGGGCAAAGGTTTTGAATACACATTTCTCCAAAGAAAATATAAAAAGGGCCATTAAGCATATGAAATGATGCTCAATATTAATAACCATTATGGAAATGCAAATCAAAATCCAATGAGATATAACTTCACACCTTATAGGGTGGCTATAATTAGACAAAAAGTAACAAGTGTTGGCAAGGATATGGAAAAATCAGATCACTCATACACTACTAGCGGGAATTTAAAATGATTTATCAACTTTGGAAAACAGTTTGGCAGTTCCTAAAAAATTTCAACAGGAGGTTACCATATGACCCTACCAGCCCTCTTGTATATACCCAAACTGAAAATGTATTTCCATGTAAAAAGCATTATTCACATTAACCAAAATATTGAAAAGAATCGAAATGTTAATCAAGTGAGGAATGGATATGCAAAATGTAGTATATATCTATATCTATCTATCTATATATCTACCTAACTACCTACACACAATGTAATATTATTCTGCTATAAAAAGAAATGAGGCATTGATAGATGCTACACCATCAATAAAGCTTGAAAATATTATGTCATGTGAAAGAAGGCAAAGAGAAAACACCATGTTGTCTGATTCAATTTATAGGAAACCTCCCAAACAGGCAAATCTATGGAGATGGAAATTCAATTACTGGTTGCCAGGGTCTAGAGGAGGAAAGAATGCAAAGTGATTGGTAATGGGTATTGAGTGTTTTTGAGGGGGTTGAGGAAAATATCAGGGAATTGGATAGTAATGAGGGTTCCACAATGTCAAGAATATACTAAATACCACTGAATCATATACTTTAATTGGATACATTTTCTGGTAACTGAATTACATCTCAATAATAACACAATAATGGTTCTTTCATAAACATTTAGGCTCATGGAAAGAGATGACTATTATGGAGAAAGGGCAGGGTTTTCTTGTGGTAGCTATGGAGTCATCCCTTCTGGGTTTTGGATGTAGGATCTCCACTTACTAGAAGTGTAATAATAGTCTAGTTACTTAACCACTGTATTCCTGAAATTCATTACCCATAAAATGGTGGAATAATAAGTAGCAAGACAAGATTTTTGTGAAAACTTCATTATATAAGGTTTTATTACAGTGACAATCCTTGCTTTTAGAATATGATCTACAAATATTTACTATTTGGATTGGCTATTAAAGTTTCAGTACAGTATATGCACCACACATTTCAATCAGTTACACTATTTTCCTTAGAGAAGTCCCAGGAAAGAGAAGCAATATAGGAATTATTTTTTTGCTATGTAGTCACATTTTGAGCAGTAAAAATGGCTAACCATTCAATCACTAATTCCCACTAAAACACTCCTTGGTAAAGCCCTTTACTAATAAGTGTTGACTTTTGGGATTGAAGGCCCCTCTCAACTAGAGGTGGAGTAGGCATCACCATCCCAGAACCCTCAGGATTGAGGCATAAAATATGGACTAGAGTGGACTTACTGGTATTTTTCTATAGACTTTTTGTGATTCTAGAAATGGAAGAAATTATATCATCGGTGTAGAGACAGTGGCCGCTGGAAGTGCTGAAGTCAGGGAGAGGGACAAAGAGGTGTAATACGGGGACATTTTCAGGACTTTGAATTGTCCTGAGTGACATTGCAATGACAGATACGGGTCATTATATACATGCCAAAACCTACAGAATTGAGTGGGAGAAAGTGTAAACTACAATGTAAATTATAATCCATACCTAGTGGCAATGTTCCAAAATGTGTTCATGAATTGCAATGAATGTACCACACTAATGTAGAAGTTGTTATAACGGGGAAAAATTGGGAGGTGTGGGGAGTGGGGCATATGGGAATCCCTTATATTTTTTTATGTAACATTTTATGTAATCTAAGATTTTTTAAAAAATATATTTAAAAAATAATTTTGCTGAACATTTGTCAAGTGTACCTATTGTTCCAATATGTTGGTCCTGAAATATTTAGTTAAAATAATATTTTAATGGGTTTTAATGGATTGAAGCTACCAAAAATGTACCTACAATAATACTGAAAAACAAACTGTCAAGTCTTCAATAAATGATGGATTTATTGTTATATCATTACTGAAAGCTAATACATTTATGTTGCCAATTTGGAGACAAAGGTTTCTGACATTTGTAACACCACATAGATCCAATGACCACTTATTTCCATATTTCTGGTTTAAAGAGACTAGTAGCAACATCCTTCATAATTAAATTCATTCCTGTAACACTGTAGTCACGCTACTCTATTTGAAAGGGTTAAAGAAATTTTTTTTTACTTGCATTGAATGATCAAGCACATCTTCATCAAGTTTAGGTTTCTAAAAATAGATATAAATATAGCAGTAGGGAAAATGGTGACACTAATTTAAATATCTTACTTAAAATGAATCCTGCATAGCCAATAAAGTGATTGAGTTTGTTCTCAAGTATTGTGAATTTGACTACCGATCTATTTTATTCTAACTGTAATTGGAACACATTTTTAAAAATACTATATACAATAAATTCAGTGAGAAAAAAGTTTTTAAATCAAAAAGGCAGATGAGTCTTTTTTCTCTGATACTCTCTAGCTATGGGCTTAAGTTACTCAAATTTTCCAGGAATATTTAATTTAATTTAATTTCTACATTAAGGTTACAAAATATCTCACAGCATCATTGAGGAAATTAAACTTTGCAATATGTGAAATATATTTGCAATTGTTCAAAGCACCTTAAAATATGATTCATGACACATATGTTGCCAGATAATTGTTTGCTGAATGAATGAATTAATATTAATTTACTTTAGCAATGCTATTGATAAATTTTCTCTGTCTGAAATGGCTCCCAGTTTTTTCGTGTTTTTTTGAAGACTTAATATCCCTTCACTATTTGTTTGAAAATTCCTTAGCATTTATAATTTCAAACACTCATGTGCAAATATGTTTTTGCATCATTTGTATTTAACTTTGTATTTCAAATTTATCTTTTAACTTAAATATATTTCATCTTTAACTTGACATTCATCCCTGTGTCGCAATTTGACATTGCTACTGTTTTTCACCAGACTGAGGCTACCCCCAGGTCGGTGGGCTCGAACTAGTTGGCCCCGGGGGAGTGAGGATGGATACGGAGACTATGCACACTCTGGAGACAGGGTTCTGGACCAAGTCTAACTTTATTTCGTAGGAACAGCAATTTATAGTTTAGGGCAATAGGGAAGGGGGGTTAGGCGGTATTAGATTGGAGGGGGTGAATATATGCCCAAACAAGGAGAGGGGTAAGCTATGGGGGACGGTTAGGTTGATCACGTAGGCTGAGCTTTTCCGCACCATACTGCCTGAT
The DNA here is from genome assembly GCF_030445035.2 of Dasypus novemcinctus. Classification (NCBI taxonomy): domain Eukaryota; kingdom Metazoa; phylum Chordata; class Mammalia; order Cingulata; family Dasypodidae; genus Dasypus; species Dasypus novemcinctus. The sequence continues at coordinate 38,228,004 of NC_080683.1, read as the reverse complement.
TGGTGGAGAGTAAACAAAGGGAGAGGGGCTCGGAGAGGAGGAAGAAGATGCGGTGTAGCTGGACAGGGCCTGGTTGCCATTCTGTCTGACCTCGTGTCCAGCGGCCATTCTGTTCAGCTGTGTGGTTGCCTTAGAGACAGCGTGTCGGCAACTGATGAGCTATGCCTTGTCGGCTGTGCACAGGGTGCTCTTGGAGCTTTTATTTCTCCTACAAAAACAAGAACCATAATTTACAAGGTACAGATGCTAATGTAGTGTTGGGAACGTTTTTGGTATCAGCATTTCACACAATGTCAGGTTAACTAATACTTGATATTGATTATATATGGACTCAAAATTATTGTTTCTATCATATTAACCTGTTTGCTAGTAAAATGGAAGAGCAGACATGGAGATGTACTGCTTAGTCATTTAGTGAATGTGCTCTTTCTTCAATCCCAATCCAAAAAGAGGATTAGAGACCATTTAAAATCACATTCATGAACAAATTATTGTTACAGTTTTTATTCATGACTCTTTTAACCTATTACCTGTCTCGATTTACAACAGAGAGACTTGGAGTGTCTGTGCATTTCTCAAAAAGTCACATTCATCCATTACATCAAACATATTCGTTTCACTGGTAGATTAAGCAAGAGGTAGCTTGCTTGCTGAAGTCTTTAATAAGACACAGGGCTTCAGATTGTATGAAATAATCCTATTAAGTGTCATGGGTATGGAACTGGATACAATTCAGTCGTCAGAAATGTGCTGGGACATCCATTTGAATGTAAAAGACTAATTATTGCAAATTGTATCCTCTACCCCAAAGAAAGTAGCACAATAAATGGTGAGATTTATCATATTCTAGAATAGCAGATATTCCACATGCAGGGGTAATATTCTGGTTCACTTAGTGGGTCAACCAGCTTTGAGTGGAGTCCAAAGCAGGAAAGAACCTGCCCCTCAGCAGGTCCATGCTGCCATGAAAGTAGTCTATGGCTAGAGGTGTCAGCTGTGAAGAAAAAAGTTCTGGGAGTTTTTGGCAAATCCTAGCAGACGAATAACATGGTGGTTTTCTGAGCACTAAAGCAAGGTCTTGATTCTCTTCAGAGAATTTAGAGAATTATGAAACTTAAGAAGCAATGCCTGGCAAACTATTCTGCCCTGGTATAGAACTGTGCAATACTTAGAGAATCACTGAGTGGTAATGTCGGATAGGACAGCAACAATCTATAGTAAGATGGAGGTACCTTCAGGATCAAGTACAAGTAAGACCAGAGGAAAAAGTAAGTTGCATGACCAGGAAGTCCAGATATTCATGCCATATTGCCCTGTTATAAAAAGGTCTCTCCCTCAGTTCACACCTTAAGCTATATTAGGGATTTTATATCACCAGTGGAAGAAGGAGGAAAATACCTGGCCTTGGTGGACCCATTAAATGGCTCTTTTTTTTTTTTTTTTTTGTTATGTTTTCTAAAAATCTATGGCAACTGCACTAAAACTTTTCTTAGGAATCATGTTAAATGACATTAGCAAGGGAAAATCCTCTTAATAGGAAGAATATTTTGTGGTACAACTTTGGGTTAGCCAAGTTGGCAATCTCAGGACTCATGGAAAGGGATAAATAATTTGGTAGAAGGTCAGAGCTCTGGAAGGAAAAAAGGCTGGAAGATACAGGGTGAGGATGATTTAAGGTAGAGCCATATAAATGGACCTATAAGAATGGGGGGGAAAGTACAAGTTCAGAGAGCATCCAACCCAGAATAGTACTAACCAATGAAATTGAAAAATGATCCAATGAGTTATAAATAGACACCCTCTGTTGTGCTGACATGATGGGCATATGAACAAAGTGGTAATATTAACAAAGATGGAGACTATACATCAGTGCAAAATCATGACCAATTGCCACAGTAAATCTCCTACTGCTTCCATACCTTCAGCCTACAAACAACAATGACCAACACTGAGCTGACAGTATGCCACAATTCCTTGATGAGACCAACTGGCCACATGGTGGCAAGTACATTTGGTCCTTCAATCCTAGAAGGAAGTTATTTTCACAAGTTTAGAAAACTGTTATGAAATTGAGTTTGCCTTTCTCACAGCTGGGCTTCAGTCAGCACTACAATCCAATGTGTTATAGAGGGGGTAAACCATCAGAATAAGATTCTAATTAAAATCATGTCCAAACAGTAGACCCATTTAGAGCAAAGAAGATGCAGGAGTGGGATCATGAAAGGGGACACACTGAACATGTCACTTTTATACTACCTACAAATTGCTACCTGATGGAGCACTGGAAAGCCTTATTAAAGGCTCAAGTGAAATGCAGTCTCAAAGGCCTCAAAAATGGTATGTTCCTAATAGGAAGAATACATATGTCTGGGAACCAAGAGATGGAAGCAAGAGTGGTTCCTGTTATTATCACTCCCAATGACCCAGTAGAGAGACATTGTGCTTCCTATTTTGACAACTCTAGGCTCTGTAGGATTAAGTATCCTAGTTCCCAAAATGGGTAAATTTTAGCTAAGTGAAACATCCAAAAGCCCAGTAAATTATGAGCTATGGGGGCTTCTTGGAAATTTTGAGCACCTTGTATCCAAGGAATATCAGAGAAAAAAATGAGTCATCTTCTGGCAGGGATAATTGGCCCTGGCTATCAAGAGAAGCAGAGCTGATGTTAAACAGTTGGAACAAGGAGGAATATTTGTGTAACTCAGATGGTCTATTTGGGTGCCTGTTGATATTCCCTTCCACAGTGTGACTGAAAGTGCACAGGCTTATCAAATCCTGCCTAAGAAAAGCATGGTGACTAGAGACTCAGATCACTGGGGATGAGTGTCAGTTTTATACAACAAAGTAAAACTTCTTAACAACCAGACATGGCAGCTACAGGAAAGGAAACTTTAGAATGCATAGAATATGAAAGAGATAAGTAGCAATTGCAAACTTGAGTAGATATAACTTTATAGATGCAGACTTTGTGCCAATAACTCCCTTTCTTCTAAGACTTCCCTTATGTGTTAGTCAGCCAAAGGGGTACTGATGCAAGACCAGAAATTGGTTAGTTTTTATAAGGAATATTTATTTGGGATAGGAGCTTACAGATACCAAGCCATAAAACACAAGTTATTTCCCTCACCAGTCTGTTTTCACATGTTGGAGCAAGATGGCTGCTGATGTCTGTGAGGGTTTAGTCTTCCTGGGTTCCTCCTTTCTTGGGACTTGCTTCTGTTTCCTCTGTGTGCTTACTTCCTGGGGCTCCAGCTTAAGATTTTAGCATCAAAATCCAACATCAAAACTCCAACATCAAAAACCCTTTGACTCTGTCCTTTGCCATGCCTTTTATCTGTGAGTCCTCACCCACTAAAGGGTGGGGACTCAATGCCCTACTAGCACAAGAGGCACAAGAGGCTTACATAATAACTTAATCAAGTAAACCTATGAATCCAATGTAATCAAGTATGCCCAGAGGAAAAGATCAGTTAACAAACACAATCCAATACTTCTTTTTGGAATTCATCAATAATATCAAACTGCTACACCTTATAAAGAAAGGTCACCTTCTGAAGCTGACCTTCATTTATCTATGTAGAAATGGATCCTTACACTGCATTAGGTAGACCATGGTAGATATAAAAATGCACCACTCCGTTTCCTCTTCAAGGACAGATTTTCTACCCATCTGCCAGAAATGTGGTTACTAGACAGCCATAGATGTTAGATCATTCAGATTCTGCCTCAGTTTCTGGCAGCTGCTTAACCCATGACCATGCTTTTCTCTGACAGCCCATATCCTAACATGAGGAAGGCAGAGGCTTAAAAACCTGACTAGTTCAGCCTGGTGTAGGATGGCCCTGGCGAGAAATTCTTGCCTTGGAGCTCTCTGACAGATTGGTTCTGTTTCAGTGACTCTACATCATAATTTCATTTCTTTCTTTGCCCAAACATACTCTCCCTGCCATTTCCTTTGGGGGTCATCCCGATAAATATCTTGTATCCCATACTCCATACTCAGGATCAGATTAAAGAAGATTGGACCTAAGTCATAGAGTCTGAAAGAGAAAATGTAAGAAAGTGCAAAAAGTTTTATACCCATAAACATGAACGTATTTCTTTCAACAGGTGCAACAAGACTTATTCCACTGAAATATTTTGAAACATATATTGTTAATGAAACTGGAAAGCCCTTCACTTACTAACACTATCCTTTTAGGAATGAAATCAGTAAAGATTTCATTGATATCATATTTGTAAAATTATCTGATACTATAAAATAAGCCCTGATAATTGGTTTCAGGAAAACTCTATTCAAAATTAGGCTGATGTACATCAGTAGAATTCTATGGAGAGTTCTATATAGAAAGTACCAGACTTAAGCAAGCATACACATCTTTATTTTTACATGAAATGTACTCAAGGAAACTCACATTCTGGAATATTTCTTGGAGAAACACATTTATACATGCACATATGCACACATACATAATTTAGGGTTTAACCTATCATATAATACTTAACTAAAATTTTAAGCTTAGTGAACAAGAATATGTGTCAGACTGAAAGGTAGTCACACATGGGACACTGAGTTTTTCCATCTTAATGCCAGGAGTGGGGAAAAGTTCAGGATAACTGAAGTATATTTAGGCGGCGGACTTGGCCCAGTGGTTAGGGCGTCTGTCTACCACATGGGAGGTCCGGTCTGTGGTTCAAACTCCGGGCCTCCTTGACCCGTGTGGAGCTGGCCCATGCACAGTGCTTATGCATACAAGGAGTGCTGTGCCGCACAGGGGTGTCCCCCACATAGGAGAGCCCCACGCACAAGGAGCGCGCCCCGTAAGGAGAGCCACCCAGCGCGAAAGAAAGTGCAGCCTGCCCAGGAATGGCACTGCACACATGGAGAGCTGACACAACAAAAAGAAACACAGATTCCTGTGCCGCTGACAACAACAGAAGCAGACAAAGAAGACACAGCAAATGGACACAGAGAGCAGACAACGGGGGGGGTGGGGGCTTGGGTGGGGAAGGGGAGAGAAATTTTTTTTTTTAAGTATATTTAGGTCATATGTTATAATCCATTATCGCATCTTTGTGTCAAACAGGAATATAAATGTATCAGGACAATTTTGGTAGGTTCAAAATGTCTTATTTCATTTGTAAAATGTATCCCAGTTGAATTTCTATCACTAAATAAATAGTCTCTCTTTGACCGGAATTGAAACCAATTAATTTGTCAGGTCAGGTTTTCTAGCTTTGTGGATATATTTATCAAATGACTGCCAAGACCAACCTTATATGTGTAGAATCTAGATTGTTCCAAATTCATGGGCATGTTTCTAATGAGATGCCTCATTACTCCTCAGTTTTCATTATGTCAAATTAGGGATATATGTTTCTCCTGTATATCCTAAAACCCCATCAATAGAAAAGGGGTTTTAGGATGTGCCAAAAAATTTGTCTTGAGAACATGACCTATCTGATATGGTACATAAGATATGATCAGAACAGGGATAGGTCCAAATATAAACCCTATATAAATTAAAACATAGCATATAATGCCAACATCTTGTTTGACCTTTTATTTAGTTCTTTAATACTGCTAATATTGTACTTGTCTTCAAGAGTCTCCACTCAATCATTAAAAAAAAATTTAAGGAATAAGATTCTTCAATGCAATTTTAAAATTAAAATTTACCTTAAATTGACCACATACACCTCTCTAACTTTATAAGTTACATTTTGCTTGGCTTCTCATAATCTCCGCTGATCTGGAATGTAGTTTCCTTTTGGAGTCAATCATTAGTTCCTATGTCTCTAATGGACTGCACACAAAGATCCGACTTACATTTATTCTTTTTACTTCAACAGATTACTTCCCAGGGTCTCTTCATTTTACAAAGATTATTCCATTTATGTTGCAGTAACTTGTGCCAAATAAATCAATCCTAAGTACCACTTTATTTCTTTTCCGGTAATAATGTAGGAATTTTGCTAGAGAAGTAAAATAAAATTTTTTCTGATTCTTTAAATTCAAATGATAGTCTCTACGGGTGCCTCTATCACAACCATTAGTTTGGAGGTACTTTGCTGTGGTGCTAAGCACTAAAATAATGTCTTCTTACAGGGTCGTCATGGTAACATGCATGCATCACCTGTCCTGCTCACATTTAAAATCCATCTCTGATCTCTTCCATATGTATGCTTATTTTTTTTAAATGTATCACCTCGACTACATTGTGATAAGATTCAGCATGTTCAGATTGCAACTAAATTATTAAATTAACTTATCAGTAAATGTTCATAATTAAGAATCTATTAAGTTCATAGGAATGGAGGTTAAAAAGCATGGCAATTGGAAGCACTCTGTTGATAAGTCTTGCGTAAAGTTAAAATAAATATATCATGGTTCATCAGTTTAATTGAAGTCTTTTCTGGTAATCTCATGCAAACCAAGTTAGTAGAAACAGCTGGGTCTGCTGAAAGAGCTCAGGGCAGTGTCACTGTTACTGCTGCTACATTTGCTACAGATGTTCCTACTTCAATCACTGCTACTCCTATAAATACAGAGTTTATTCAATACATACTGTGTGATGTACTGTGCTAAGTACTGTACATACATGTTCTTGTTCTAGCCTTAAAGCTACCCTGTGCAATGAAAATTGTCATTATTTATAATGAAAATAAACAGGTTTATGCTTACGTCTTGCCCTGTGTCACAGGGCTCTGGCATTCAAAGGAATCCTACCTCCAAAAAGTACGCTTGTAGACTTTATGCTATATTCCCTTTTCAAAAATCTTTGACTCAGTTTTGTTCACCTCTGAAAGACCATCCCAACTACAAAGGTCTCTGGATGATTGACTGTGTTCTCTTGTGAAACCACACTACATGTCAACATTTCATTCTTACTAGTCCTGCCCTCCTCACTTACTCACAGGTGTACATCCCTGGAGGATGATCAAATAAACCTCTGCATACAATTCTTTATCTCAGTGTAGGATTTTCTTAATTTACTAAAGATACAGAAAAGAAATATATTTTCCTTCAAAATCTTAAGGATCCATATTGTTTACTTTTGTTTCAAAGCAAATACCCTACAATGAGGTGGCTTAAACAATGGTAATTTATTTGCTCACAGATTCAAGACTGGAAAAATGTCCAAATCAGGACATCATCAATGTGATGCTTTTTTTCCTCCAAACCCTGGCAGTCAGCGATCCTTGGTTCCTCCGTTACATGGTAAGGCCCGCGGCGGCATCTGCTGGTCCCTTCCTTCTCTTCTGTGTTTCATTGATTTTAGCCTCTTGCTTCATTGGCTCTTTCTTTCCTTGTCTGAATTTCTTTCTATTATAAAGGACTCTAGTCATAGGATTGAGACCCATCCTGACTGAAGTGGGCCACACCTTAACTGAAGGACTTTAAATGTAATCCCTAAAACCATTTAATGTAATCCCTAAAACCACTTTTTTGAGGAAAAGTCCTACTCACAATGGTTTTTTTTAGGGTTCATACAGCTTCAAACCATTACACTGTCATTCTCAACTCATTTCTTTAATTTTTAGTATCATGTTAGAATGACAAGTACTTCTTTAATTTTCCCCTTTTTTTCCAGCTTTTGTATACCCTGATATATACATACATCTGTTGTTTTCCTTTGTTGTTTTAATGTGAGCACCAACTTTCTGAAAAGAAAAAAAAATCCCAATCTTTCTCCAAATTAATATTAATATGCATGTCAGGATACTTAGTATCTCTGAATCACACATTAGAGAATAGCAATTAAAGTTACAATATGAATGATTATATAACATTGATGCATTGTCTTTTAAGTTCTCCATTTTCATGGGCCTTAGTGTGCTTATTTATCTTTTATCCCAGTCAGATCTGGTGCTACACACCCAGTATTTAAAGTTCTTTAGAGGAAAAACAAATATCAATAACTCAGGATTGTATCTATTCTTGTATGGAAACCCATTTAAATAGTCTAGCAAATGTAATAGAATAGTAAACTTTTGCCCCAAAAGCGTAAATAAAGGAATTTCAATAGGTCCTATTTTAGTAGTTCATATTATATTTAAATTCTCAAATAGTGTTAGTTCCACATGATCCAATTTTTACAACACATTAATTGATATTTTAATTATTCAGTTATTTTCTATACTTTTACAAATAATTTCAAAAATTTTGGTCCTAATTCCAGAGGACTTTATTCATATGGAAAATTATCACAAATAATATAGAAGTTTATAACAAGAATAAATTGTGTCATGATTGATTTCTCCCTCTGTGATAATTTCATGATCACCAAAGAAGAAATATAGTGTGCTGCACTTGATGATTTCTAGATAAGATCGAATGTGCTTTAAACTATGAGATAGAGTTTTGACAAAATAATAGACAATGTGTGCATTGTGATTTTTGTTTTGATCTGGTGGGAAAATGAACAATAAATTACTTGACATAAACTGTTCCCTCCATTCTAAATAATAAAAATTAATTTAGCTGCTTCAACCTTGGCATGGGGACAATTCCAGACTTTCTCATTTTTACTGTTTAATTAGCACCTACATTCAAGGAGGGAAACAGGACAAGTTGTCAGTTCTATTTGGTCACATTCTAAGACCATTTACCATCACTTATACAGAGTATTCCTGATCTTCCCAGTAAAGCAAATCTTACTCCATATCTGCCTGTTAGTGAAGTTCAGCTGCTCTTCGAGGACCCTCACATCAATCTAGCAATTCTTCACCAAAACCCATTCTCTTTTCTTCCAATCTTTTTTGATTCCCAATATTTTCTGATAACTGAGGAATGGTACATGCTTTTCCAGAATTTTTAAGACCTCTATTACATCAACTTATTTAAAAAACAAAACAACTGTTATGTTAGGACTGTGAATGTGCAGAGGACTAACGGGGGATCATTCTCTCGCTGCAGCCTTCCCCAACAGGATTTTGCAAGTCTGCCTTTATCTGGTGCTCCAAGTGTCAGAGATATTGACGTTGATTAAAAAAAGTGATATTTTCCTCATTTATAGTTTATCCTCTGATTAATATTTACAATTTAACAACCCCAGTTATACATTTCACATTTTATAGGGGAAGTATTGTTATCTTAACCAGGGGTCCACAGACCCCTTGGGGTCCATGGAAATAGTTCAGGGGTCTGTGAGCTTGAATTGGAAATTAAAATATATATATAAATTATTCTTGTGGGGAAGTGCTGATGTAGATGTGATATATTTATTAAATAACATACAGTATAGTGTGGACTTATAGGGGGTCCATGGTTTTCACACGACTGGCAAAGGGGTCTGTGGAACAAAAAAGATTATGAATCTCTGCTCTAAAATATCTCTTTACTCCATATTTCTTCTTTATCAGAGTAGAGGCCAAAAGTCCAAGTTCTGAACAATTTTTCAATCTCTCTTTCTCCCCCAATAATATTTTGATGTCTTGTTTTCCTTCCCATTCTTAAGGGTGTGTTGGAAAAATAATATAAAGCATTTCTCAATTCTGGTCTCATCAATTCTCATATCTAAAGTCTTAACTTCTATTCCTTTTCTGCTTTCTGCCTCATAAATTAATAACTGTTATTATAACAAGAGTTCAAGTTGATCCTTAGAACCTCTACCACCAACTTGTTACCTGAGTTGTCTCTGTCCTTTTCATCAGGACCCACAGTTTCAGAGGCAGTTTCCCTTATTAGTCACATTCTCAATCTGGTTTTGCCTGTTTTAAATTTCTGTTAGAAACATTCAAGTTTTTCTGCCACCATGGCTATATTCTAATGACTCAATTGTAAAATTTAAAACAAATGTTAAAATGGCCATTTGGGATTTTGCATAACAGGCAAAAGGGGATGAGTGTGCGGTAAAGATGAAAATAAGTGAAAATTAAGACATAAAAGACAGCACAGATAGTTATAAAGAAGGAGGAGGAGGAGGAAGTGAGGAAGAGGAGAAAGGAGAAACATAATGCTTCTATACAGGGATATGACTCTCCGTGCTCTTATAGAACCTCAGAGGAATCTACAACTTTGAATGATGCTTCCCCCACATATCTACAAAACTCCTTTTCCCACTCTCAGAGCAGTTATTTCTATCATTCCATGACCATGCTCTACTTTTCCAGAAGGCATGAATACCTTGCTTGTCTCAACTACCTGTTGGCACAAAAGCACATTTTTGAATTTCTGTTTAGACACATAGTGAAAGGAAAATCAATTTCCAAAATCATTTCTCAGTTGGCCCATATTTCAGGCCTGTCTACAGGTTACTCTTGTGCTCATCACTTTATAAAAAATAAAACTGAACCTTATAGCATTTCAGTTGTTAAAGATCATATAGTCATTGTATGCTGCAGTCAAGGATTAGATCCATATTTTTTCCTTATATCTAATTGCTTCAGAGAAAAAACTAGAAAGGATGATAATATCAGGAAGGTAGAATGCCAGATTGAATTCTCTGGCTGATAAAATGAAGAAACAATTAAAAATTTTGAGCCAGTCAAATGAAAGTTTTCAGGAAATTGAGACACTTAGAGTAACGAGTGAAATAGGAAGGAGGAAATAGGGTTTCGTTATTTTTTGGTAACAGCAGAAACATGTAAAAGAGGATAAGCAAGTATCAACTATTCATAGAAGTTTAGATAGAAGAACCATTGAATTTATTACTACAAAGCTTAGTTTTACAAAAAATATAACTTTTTTTTAATCCAAAACCTTTAATTTCACTTGTTCAATAAAGCATAAACTTATAGATTAATAGGAACTGCCAGATGCAGTTCTGGGTTCTTTGCACATATTACCATCCAATGTTCAAAATAATCAAGTGAGCTTGTCATCTCTGGTTGTTGATAGGAGCTTCAGAAATTAATGAGTAAAGATAAAAATGGAAGAATATTGTAATTTAGATAAAGTCAAGAACTTTGAAACAAATTCAATGCCATATTGTGGAAATCAAGAGGGGTCTGAAAATCCTCCTTAATGCAGTTTTAATAAAATGGTGTTAAGAAAGTCTGGTTTTCAGATCCAAGAATAGACAGCAAACTATCAAATTAGAGAAATTTATATTAAAACTTCTCTAAAAAAGAAATAAAGTAGTAGCTACAGAGATGGGGAAAGTATCTAGTATGGGCTATTTTTATGTAGCTATATAATATAGACTTTGCAGGTAACTTGTGGGAAATATTTATCTATTTGGCATGCACACTCATATATATCATTTCAAATGCAGATCTGCCTTCTCCCAAATCTCATCAAGTCTAAGAGATCAGTGAAATGATAGTTCAGTATATTAGCCTGTGTTCTCCAGGGAAACAGAACCACAGGAGATATCTCTAGATAGTATGAGATTTCATAAAATTGTCTCATTTGACTATGGGGATGCATAAGCCCAAATTCCATAGGGCTGTAAGCTAGGAACTCCAATGAAGGTCCTCAATGAATTCCCCAGGAACCGCTGGTATCCGAAGAAGAGATAGTAATTTACTCTCTCAGTGTTGAAATCACTTCTCCTTTTAAGGCCTTCGACTGATTGGATGAGGCCTAGCTCATTGCTGACGGCACTATCCTCAGTTGATTGTAGCGTAGGTGTAATCAACCATATATACAATCAACTCATTGATGACTAAAGTACATGAAATGTCCTTATATTACTACTAGTCCAGTGTTTGCTTGACCAAACAAGTTGACACCATTTCCTGGACAAGCTGACACATTAACCTATCACATGCAATTTCATTGGCATTTTCATACCTTCTAACAGGAAGAGGTTTAAATATTTAAAATAACTTTGGGACTAGGTATAATGGTACAAGATAACTAGTTTGTGAAGCAAAAATAAAGATAATAATATCTTCCATTATTCATGGGACTATGTGAAGAATGACATTCAATAGATAATACAATTTATTATATAATCATCTTATGACTGAAGGGCATACCTGATGAAATTTATCATTATGAAAAGCTATTTCTTGTGTCCAAAAATGAGTTGAATTATGATTTTAAGCAATGATTTGAATCTTTTAGGGTAGATTATTTTTATATCGAAGAAGTGTATAAATTTTGTAATTCAAAAGCTATTGCATATTTTATTCCAGTAAGTCTATATGGTGAAGATCATATAAAATATCTAGCAAATCCATTACCTATATTTTGGAATTGTTTCACTAATGGAGAAACTTTCAAGTACTAACAAGCAGGTTATTATCAAATCACAGTTAGCAAATAAATTATTGTTTGAAGTCAAGTAAAATGAGTTGTCCACAACATCCTTATTTTCAGTTCGCATGATGCAGTGAAATCTGTTCATCTGTTGGATATGCTCCTAATGTAGTCCTTAAAATATATATTTTATAACTGTTTATTCAATTATTAAAATGTATTATTATAAGTTTTCATCAGAAATACATGTTATTAAAAAAACTGATAACTTCAAATGCTGTGCAGACGTCAGTGAAATACCAGAGGCCAGGAAATCAAATATAAGTGGCATTCTACCTTCCTGATATTATCTCCCTTTCTAGTTTTTCTCTGAAGCAATTAGATATAAGGAAAAAATATGGATCTAATCTTTAATTGCAACAGACAATGACTATATGATCTTTAACAACTGAAATTCTCTAAGGTTCAGTGGCAATGTTCCTAAATGTGTTCATCAATTGCAATGAATGTACCTCACTAATGGAAGATGTTGTTATTATGGGAAACTATGAGAGGTATGGGGAACAGGGCATTTGGGAATCCCCTATATTTTTTATGTGGCATTGGGGTCATCTAAGTATCTATAAAATATTTTTTTAAATATTAAAAAAAATAAAGTGTGTGAAGAAGAGGTTGCACCAAGGAAAAAGTCTTTAATCAAATGGAAATCTATTCAAATTTTAATTCAGATGATATTTTGTATCTTTTTTCAAACAAAATGGAGAAAATACATGCCTGAGTCAAACATTGGTGAATATTTATCTTATCTTCTGCATTATTTTCAGGGTGAGGAATGGAAGAGTGAGAAACTGAGAAAGAAATGTTTTGTTTTTATTAGTGAAAAAACTCATAGTTATTTGATAGCACTGCTACCTGGAAACTCAGAAATATAATCCTTTGTCTAAGAATGATTTAGACCCCAATTCAATATTCTAAGTAAGCAATAAATAAGCATTCCAAGTATTATGCTTTCATAATATTATGTAGAAATAGGTTTTTAAGGTAAAAGTTAAGAATCTCTTGCCAGTTGCATATTATAACTAAGCAAGCATTTCATTTGTTGTGAAAGAATATTGGTTCAGGATTCAAAATGCTTTAGGTTCATGTATGCCAAATGAGATTTCAGGTTACTGAACATCAGGATCACAAATGAAAGTCAAGCATTGTAGCATCTATTATGTGTATCTGTAAGGGTTGTTGTGAAGATTAATTGAGATAGAATACATATAACTAAAATGTAATACAAATATAATTTGGTTTTTCACAGTGAACCTTGTATGTTTTGGATCTATAGATACCCAGAAATGCATGCTCTTAAAGTTAATGTATTCCTATGTGTGTAAATGTACTGTAAATAGGTCCTTTTGATGATGTTACTTCAGTTAAGTTGTGACCCAGGTGGGGTCTTAAACTTCTTACTGAGCCCTTTATAAAAGAATGAAATTCAGACAAAGAGAGAGAAAGCCATGGAAGCAAGAAGCTGAAATTAGTGCAACTCAGAAGAGAAAGGAGAGTACAGCAGATGTTACTATGTGCCTTGCTATGTGACCGGGGGCAAGGATTACCAGCAGCCCACCTTTGGCAAGCTAGTAAATTCACATTGTTTAATACCAACCCATTTCATGGTATCTGCTTTAAGTAGTTTTGGAAACAAAAACAGATTTTGGTACTGCTGTTGCAAATAAAAGAAATGTGGAAATGACTTTATAATAGGGTAATGGGTAGAGGCTGGAAGATTTGTGAGGTATTTGATAGAACAAGACTAGATTGCTTTGAAGAAACTGTTGGTAGAAATATGGAGGACACTGAAGGACTTCCAAAGAGCCTTTAGAGAGAAATGATGCATGTGCCATTGCAAACTGGAAGAAAGGTAACCTTTGTTTTAAAGTGGCAAAATTGAGTCCCGATGTTGGATAGAAGAAAGAAGTTGAAATTTATGAGCTGGTATACTTAACTGAGGAGGTTTTCAAATTAAATGTGGAAAGTGCAGCCTGGTTTCTCCTTGCAGCTTATAGTAAAATGTGAGAAGAAAGGGATAAACTGAGAATGAAATCCTAGGCACAGATAAAACAGAAATTAATGGTTTGGAAAATTCTGAGCTTCTGGAAAGCAAGTCCACAGAAAATATTCCTCCATGTGAAGATATACCATAACATCCACCCTATCAACCACTGCAGTACAAGGCAGGATTGGAAATGCAAGTTATCCAGAAAGGATTCTTGGAAACTTCTTTTGTCTGATGGTTTGGACCCTTATGTACTACATGAGAAACCAATAAGTGTTATTTTGTTTTGGTTTTGGCTTGTTTTTTACAAAAGCTATATGAATGAAGCCACTGGCTGCCTCGGACTACTCAAATAAAAGGGACAGATTGAAAATGACTACAAAGACAAAAGCAGAACCATGGAACCTGAGGTCTGGACTGAAGACATCTTCTTGCGCCAAGAGAGAAGACCCACCCATTTGTGTGGAAAGGGTGAATATGCCCTGGCACTTCGAGAGGGTGGACCTTCCACCCTTTAGTTTAGAAAGAGTGTTACCACCTCAGTTTTCTCAGATGCCTGGCAGATTGCCAAGAGTCAGGAGGACATTCAATATTTGACAAGGGTGGTGCCTAGAGTCTGGCCACCATCTCCATGCTTGATGAGGCTGGAATCTAGAACAAGACCACCATCCCGATTCTTGAGTAGGGGAACTTGTACCCCAATATTTGGGGAGAGAACAGCTGCTGCACAAGCACTTGCAAAGGGCGAGGCTGCTCATCAGGCCCAGTGGACAAAATACTGTTTGATATATCACTCTTAGACCTTAAAATCTAAGGGAGGGGAATATGCCCTGCAGGGTTTCAGAATTGTTTGGGACCCATGATCTCTGTTTTCCTTCCAATTTTTCCCTTCTGGAATGGAGATGTTTATCCTATGCCTGTCCCTTCTTTATAAACTGGAAGCAGATAACTATTCTCTAGATGTCATGTGTCCACGGACAAAGAAGAATTGTGCCTCAGGACAGATCATACCTATAAGCAATTTTGATGAGACTTTGTACTTAGTATTGTTACTGAAATGACTTAAAGCTTTTGGGACATTGTGATGAAATGAATGTATTATGCATATGGAAAGAACATGTCTTACATTGTGATGAAATGAATGTATTATGCATATGGAAAGAACATGTCTTTTGGGGTCCAGAGGAGAGGGTGGAGTGTGGTTGTTTGGAACTGTGTGTATCCCAGAAAATCATGTTCTTTAAACTAATACATTCTTGTGGGTATAAACCTACTGTAAGTAGGACCTTTTTTTAAAAAAAGATTTATTTATTTATTTATTTATTTATTTATTTATTTATTTATTTATTTATTTATCTCCCCTTCTCCCCCCCCCCCCCCCCACACCCCGGTTGTCTGTTCTCTGTGTCTATTTGCTGTGTCTTCTTCTTTGTCCGCTTCTGTTGCTGTCAGCGACACAGGAATCTATGTTTCTTTTTGTTGAGTCATCTTGTTGTGTCAGCTCTCCATGTGTGTGGCACCATTCCTGGGCAGTCTGCATATTCTGTCGTGCTGGACTGCTCTCCTTACGGGGCATACTACTTGCACGTGGGACTCCCTACGTGGGGGACACCCCTGCGTGGCACAGCACTCCTTACGCGCATCAGCACTGTGCATGAGCCAGCTCCACACGGGTCAAGGAGGCCCGGGGTTTTAACCACGGACCTCCCATGTGGTAGATGGATGCCCTAACCACTGCGCCAAGTCCGCCACCCAGTAGGGTCTTTTAATGAGGTTACTTCAGATGAGGCATGACTCAGAGCTGCTGGCATCGAGTCTTTGGGAAGAAACCATCCCCTTGATACAGACAGTATCACAGCCGTTTAAAGCCAATCATGGATCTTCTCTAAACAGTTAGGAAAACTAAAACACCATGATTCCAGAAGAACTAGAAATGTACGCCATGTGACTGGAAGATAAATTAATTTTAAAAGAGCAATTTGAAGAAGATAAAGAATAAAGAAAGATTTTCAACATGAACTTCAGGGAACATAAGGGCAATAGTAAAGGACATTTTCTGATTTTCCTCTGTACCCTATTTGCATATTTGCTCATAGAATAATGAGCTTTGCTTTCTGGCAGTGCCCCTTTATTCCTTGGATAATGGGCCAGTTCAAATCCTTTGGTTATTTTGCTATCTTAGTATTATTTATCTCTCATTTAGTCAAACATATACATACGTGTACATATTTGTAAATATATTTGTATAGTTATATTTAATTTTTACTTATAGTAATTTTCTACCTTAAATAACTTTTTAAAGACTTTGGGTCAATATTTTTTTTAGTTGTTTCTGGCCTAGGTATTAATATAAGTCTTGAAATTGTCTTTCTCACGCAAAAAAAAAAAATCTCATTTTATTAAATATTATAATTTTATTGCTTTTCTTGTTTATTTTTAGAAAAAAAAATTTGAATTACATGGAATATATTCTTATTTATTGTTCAATAGTGATCTTATCCCTTTATTTCTAAAGAGAAACAATAATCCCAGCATGATTTTTCAAAAGGACAAACCTTCCTCTCTGCTTAAAACAACGTATTGAACTCTAAATGTGCACATTTATGCATACAAATGTTTAAGAAACTGAATTCTGTTGATCCCAAGCTCTTACACTTATCATAATTACTCTAGCTCTAAAGTTTGATTTGATATCTTATATGAATTATCCTTTCAATATTTTTTCCCTCAAGTTCTTTAGGTATTATCTTGCATTCTTTACAAAGTCTACAAAGATGTTTTCTTCTCTATTAAAATTTAATTTTAGTAAAACATTGGGGAAGAGTTTCATATTTGCAATTGATTTTCTCCATAAACAGATTTTTATAAACCTCTATCTTATTCAAATCTTTATAAATCTTATTCAGAACATCCTTGTTACTTACTATCAAGAGTTCATTTGCCTTAGTCCCCATGAATACAGACAGCTTCATTATGCAGCACCTGAGAAACCTTCAATAAATATATATACGAATGAAAGATATTGGGTATCTTTACCTTGATGTTTTCTGTTTGAGACAGGAAGAAAGAAAAAATGCTGAAGGGAAAATAAGTTTCATTGTTTAGCATGGGAGGAAACACTCTACTAATTTATAAATATGCTATAGAATCAATGTTACTATTTCTCTTATTTTCTTGAAACAGTTATTACAATCAGAGCAATGAGTTCAACCCATTTCTGAATGACTTCAAAGTGAAGAGCCCAGGAAATAAGCTATGAAAAGCAATTTCTGTTCTTTGGTTTATCTTTAATATGCCATCCTTATTTGGACCTCAAGTGCAATTTCAGATGGAAAATCAGAAAATTTCTAAATTTTTAATATTAAAATTAACAACAGTTTTCTCATTGACATTGATTTAGTCATTAATGACAGTAACCAAGTTTAGATTTAAGAGATTAGAGATTAAAGATTTAAGAGATTAGATTTCTTTCACAGATATTCATACTATTATTTTCATTTTGAATGACAAAGATTTGGGCTTCAGACTTTTCTTCCTGAAGTAGTCTACTTTTAAAAACTGATACTTATTACCATACCAGAGCATGCTCCTTTCCAACACAACTTGCATTATTATATTAATCAATACACATTAAAATAGCAGAGTTGCATTTTGTGGGTAAAGAGGAAAGAATAGTCTTGTTGTTGAATGAAAGATAGCTTTTATTTTTAATTATTTATTAATTAGTTATCTATTATTTAAGCTTGTGGCTGTATAGCATGATGGTTAAAAGCAGAAGCTTGGAATTTAAATCCCAACTCTTTTATGTACTAAACGTTTGTGGTGAGCAAGCAAGTTGTTTATCTTTTCTAAATACCAAGTTTATGAATTAGGAGAATTAACATTAACTCCCTTGAGGGGTGTGAAAATTAAATCAGATAATGTATATGGTATGGATGCAATATAATTTGCAATGTATAAATGTTAACCATGTTTAGTAGTAATTGGTAAACAGTTATATTAGAGAGTATAATCACATGGAGACATTTCCTGAGGATGAATATGTACTATCTACTGTTTTCTAGAGCAAGGTTTTGCCATACTCAACATTGCTGATTTCAGCAAAACCACACACAAGTTGGTGGGGGGTGGGGCGGTGAAAAGTACCAAAGTAAATGGATATTGGGAAAATATATTCCACATCTATATCAAAATGCCTCTACATATTGGGTATAAACATATCTTCATTCACAGTGAAATTAAGACATTTAACAAAACTATTCATAAACAAAAAGAAAATTTGATGCTTATACAAAAACATGCCATATCTAAATTTTGCTTCTATGTATATACAGTATATTAAAAATTATATTTTATAATTTTTAGATGTATATTTTAGTACTTGTAACTTGAGCAGTTTTAAAGTTATGTAATCTTTAGATGTATTTGTATATTTCTGGAGATATTCTATTAGATAATGCCAAACTATAGCATTTCAATATCTTGAAAATAACCTGAGAATTCAATATACTGTAGACAAATATCAAATGCAGTGTTCCTAGATATATAGCATGTTCATGCTTAAGAATTGCAAATTCATAAGGTCCTTCTAAATTTTCTTTAATTCCATATGGAATAAATCCTAGTCCAATGACCTTGACTGAATATGGTTTAGATATTCAAAGTACAACTAAGAGTAAAATATTTTTTTTTCATTAGTATAATGTATTTTAAATTGACAGAAATAAATTTATATCAAATAAAAGTTTTACCAAATTTACCTTGAATAGCAAGCAAATTGTTTTTGGCTACTATCTGAAGATATTTTTGTTTGTTTTCTTATTTTCAATCTTCTTATTTGAAAGCTAAATAAAATTATTGCAAGAAATATAAAATTCCAAAAATATTGTTAGGAAGTGAACACACTCAAGGAAAACTATCTGAAATATAGAAAAATAATCTCTAGTGCTATAAAACATGGAAATATGTCTTATGCTTTTTTTTTAAGAAAGATATTTTTTTGTATTCCAAGCTTATGAAAAATTGGGAAGCAGCCTGGAAGCATTATGTGGTACAAAGTCAGGAGGATAAGATGCTTTGCGAGATGGAGCTCAGTTACAGAGAAGTAGCAAGGAGCTTTGTAGTGAGAGCATCAGTGACAGATAAAGATTCCAGACAGCTAAGCATGAAGGTTGGTGAAAAAGACATCAACAAGGGTGAAAATGACATTGCTCCCTGAAGTGACTTACCTAATGCCTAGACAATAAAGGACATAAGTTTGTGTAGTCCAACCTTGCAGAAATGGAAGGAATTGAGAACAAATATCCCTCTTGTGTTAAAATATATGTAGGTATATAAATAAGTTATGTAGATATACAAAATAAATACTTATATACATATTTACATACTATATATCAAATATGAATAATTATACACAATATATAGATTAATTAGTATTTAAAGTTAGAAAGCAAGTGGCATAAATATTTTTATTCACATGCCTATGAGAACATATAAATGTTTTATCCCTTTGTAATTTGATCAAAAATGTACTTTGAATGTTTATTATGCTGTTAACTTTACTCATCATCAAACAAATACATTTTATGATTTTCCTGCTAGTTTTTGCTTTCTCCAGAGACAGATTCAAGAAAATAGATAAAGTGACACTTACAAAACATGATAGTATATTATGACTTATCCAGGAGTGCATAACCTTTCTACATTGAAAATCTTGCTACAATAACCTATAAGGCATAACCTTTCTTTATTGAAAGATTAAATTAAATCCAGAAATTCCCTTATTAAAATTTGTCAAAGCTTTTTTAACCCAATTGTATGATTCAGTAATCAGATTAACCAGGAGTTATCATAGTAGTGTGGACCTGAACTGATTCTAGCCCCAATTTATCTTCCAGTGTGGATGCATAGTGGAATTGAGAAGAGGAAAGTGCATAGTACAAATTCTACCAATAGGTGGTAAAGGGCAATAAAGGCCTACACCCATGTGAGGAGGCGTCAGTCCTCTCCTAAGATATCACAGACCTTAGGCTGATGCCTACAGGGAGTAAAGGGTACATGGTGGATGATGTGACTAAAAAGAAATAGTAAAATAAAATTGGAAAAAAAATTTCCACTCCAACCTTTAAAGATGGCATTGCTAGTTAATTTCAGGAGGACTTCTCGTGCTAAAATTCTAAGGAAAAAAATGTACATAACTCTGAAGAGATGTTTATTAATAACATTATTCAAAAAGAGCTCCAGCCTATGCTCATGTACCAAAATTACAATGTGAGGAAAAGCATGCCATCGAAAGAGAAAATGGTGCAAATACATTTGACATTACTATGATAATAAATTTTGTCATTGAAAAGTATTGCTGTATTCCCACACAATAATATATATGATAATAAAATAAAAATAAATATGTATAATAAATAAATACAAAATGTGCTCAGGTATTCAAGAGTATTTTATTGAGCATCTGCAAGGTGCTATGAGTTTCCAAAGATGAACAAAATCAGTCCCTTTCCTTAAAGAACTAAAAATTACTACAGTGGGATATTTTTAAAATATGCAAATAGCAAGGATTCATATCAAAACATAATAAATACTGAGAGGAAAAACCAAAATGTTACATCTGTCCTAAGGAGAGGGCAATACATAACATTTTATCTTCAAGGCTATTATTATTTTTAGTATATTTCTACTATTAATACTAATTTCAATTGTAATGATAATTTTACTTTTATTTCTACTACTTTATTTTTTGGAATAAGGATGTTTTACTTGTCTGTGTTTCCTAGCTAGTTAAAAATAAAAATGGTAGGGTTTAAATAATAGAAGGTAAGATGGTTGTTAGTGAAAGAATAAAAGTGTAATGGAAGGAAGGTACAGTATGAGTGTGAGGAAGAATTAAAGTCAATATGACTATATATAAAGGAAGTAACAGGTAAACTCTAGTACTGAGATGGTTGTAAAGGAGACCTTGAGAGTAAGGTTTAGATAGCAATAAATTTGAACAGAAGCTTAACTTAGAGAAACAAATTGCAGTCTAACAGATAACTTTTTATCAAAAGGGATTTGTATTTATAAAGGTTAAAGCAAAATGCACATGTGGTATAAATCCATATGCATTTTCTGTAGATTTTCTGCATTTTAATAAAATCAACTGCCCAGCTTTCTCATAAATATATTTTCTCATTCTGCTTTTCTTATACTACTATAAATTCCCTTTTGTTTAAATATAACAGTCACATCATCATTTGCTTTTCTGGTTTGCAAAAGCTTCCATCAAACTTTTTCAATTTATAATTAAAAGTTTAAAATTGGAAAACAAATAGAAAGTATTTTATTTATGCCTATAAGATCACATAAATATTTTGCCTTTGTTCTTTGGCCAGAAATACATTTAACCATATTTATTATTATGTTATATGATTCTTTGCCTGTTTCTTACTTTTTCCCAAGAAAATTTCCCTAAAAATACTTTAAAGGTATATTTTATATGACATCATCATTTATGAAAAAGAACTCATTCAGTCTAGTTCAAGAAATGAAAGTTTGATATAAAAATAGAAAATTTTTATGTATAGAAAAATTACGTAGCCATGAAGAAATCAAATAACAAAAACTGTTTTATGTCAGAGACCTGATGAAGGATTGGGACAACTGGCAGCACTAGTAACTCAGAAGCAGACAGTTTCCTTATTAACCTGGCTCATTTCTTCTCCATGTATCTGTTTCTTCCTGTTTTTCTCTGCTTCCTCATCATGCTCTTCTCTTATCATCATCTCCTCATTTTGCTCCCTCATGGCTTCTGTTTTTCTGGTATCTGCTTCCTCCTGGAGATGGAATGTCATAGAATGTATTATATTTCATGAAATTTCAGTTTCAATTTTCCCTCTTGTTTCTAGTAAGGCTGACAATCTATTTTCCACTTAAATTCCAATTTTAATGTCTTATTTTACAAATCTAAGTAGTATTAAAAATTTGAAAGTTTTCTTTCTAAACAGCTAGTTTATTCATAACTTAAACTCTATCTCCTTGCAGGAATGCCAATTGATAGCTAAGGGTGGAGTCCTCTGGAGATTTTAGGTACCTGAGTTTTCTGAAGAGCAGAGGGTTCTTGCTGACAAATTTGCTGAACCTAGAGTCTGGAAAATGGGTACAAATGTGGAGGGCTACAGTCAGATCTCTGCCAAAAGATTTGTTCAAGAAGATATCTTTAATAAAAAAACCATTACAGGATACTCATACATTATTAACATCATTAGGGTTTGAGTAGTAGTATATTTCCTGCAGTGATTTTGTACCAAATCTGTAGAAAGTAGAATTAAAGATTTTCTCATTGTATCAAAAAGGCATATGCATTTTTTAAGCACTTGATTTAAAGGTTTTCAATTTCTAAATTGTTTTCTTTTATATTGCTTTCCTGAAGTGCTATTTCAAGTGTTAAAAGTAAATGCTTCTGGCTAGAGAGAGGACTGTGGGAAGATGACCAAGTAGGAAGCTCCAGGAATCAGTGCTTCCACAAAAACAACCACTGAGCTTGCAGGCACTGTCTGAGTCCAGTATTTTGAAACTTTGGAGTCTAAGTAAATACTGTGCAGTATCCAAGGAAGAGCAGGAGTAAGAGGGTAGTAAATTACGTTAATAATAATGTTTTCACCCCTTCTACAGCAACTACCATCTCCACTCCCCAGCCTCAAAGCAGGCAGATGTGAGGTGGGGACTTTCTGTTTCTCAGTCCGAATTATTTCAAATGTCTTGTCTTTGAAATCACTTATTCGTTCTGCTGCCATGTGAAATCTTATGTTAAAATGCTCAGAGAATTTTCCATTTCAGTTATTGTGTTCTTCAACTCCAGTATTTCCATTTGGCTCCTCTCATAGAGATTCTAATATATTTTTATTCATTGCTTTCCTTTTATTGTTTAATTTTTTTGCAATGTTTTCCTTCATCTCCTTGAGCAAGGTAAGGATCTTTTTTTTTTTTTTAACTTTGTTCAGTATTTCCAAAGTCTAGTCCTCTTTGTTGATGGTTTCTAGATTTTATCTTTTTCCTTTGGACGGGCCATAATGAACTAAAACTCTTTGTTTTCCCTTGAATTTTTTTTTTTTTAGAAAAGCTGTAGATTTATAGAAAAGTCATGCAAAAATTATATCATTCTCATATAGATCTCTATTTTTGAGAATTTGCATTAGTGTGGTACCTGTGTTACAACTGATGAAAGCATATTAAAATATTCTACTATCTATAGCCCATTGCTTACATTAGGGTTTTTTCCCCCATATACCATCATATTTTTAACACTTTGTAATAGTATTATACACTTCTTATAATTCATGAAAGATCTTTCTTTTTTAATACATTTTTAATTTTTTAAAAGATACATTTTTAATTTTTTAAAAGATACTTAGATTACATATAATGTTACATAAAAAAAAGTATAAAGGATTCCTATAAGCCCCACTCTCCACACCTCCTACTTTCCCCACATTAATAATTTTCATTAGTGTGGTACATTCGCTGAAATTGATGAATAGATTTTGGAGCATTGCCACTAATCATGGATTATAGTTTACACTGTAGTTTACATACCCTCCCACTCAATTCTGTAGGTTAGGCAGAATATATAACTGCCTGTATCTGTAGTTGCAATGACATACAATTCAAAGTGCTGAAAATGCCCCCATATTATACCTCTGTTTCCCTCCCCCTGCCTTTAGCACCTCCACTGGCCACTGTCTCCACATCAATGATATAATTTCTTCTATTGCTAGAATCACTATAAGTCTATAGTAGAATACCAGTAAATTCACTATAGTTATATTTTATTCCTCAACTTCACCTCCAAGTGAGAGGGGGCCTTGATCCCATATGGCTGATGGATGGGACTCTCTTGCTTGGAGTGGTTGACTCTTGGTTCCTTAGTATGGTTATTGTCCATTCTCACCTCCTTGTTCATTGTCTTGGATGACTCTAATGACCACGAGAGTAGGTGTGGAACTCTGCTGAGGCTTAGTGCCCAGGAGGCACATGGACAACCCAAAGATTCAAGTCTCTTGGATGTACACCTACCAACTCCAGAACCAACTATAGGTTCAAATAGAAGGGAGAGAACAGGCATGTGTAGAGAAGTCACAACTGAGTCCAACTCTGTCACACTCAGGAGCATAAGCTCCAAAGAAGTGCCTACTGGCAAGGCACCAAACTTTGGAGCTATCTGCCATGACCATAGGACCTGGGTGTCTCCAGAGCACTCGAGCCCCAATATTTGGGGTGATATCTATTTTAGTAGTCTATGAGATCCTGCTGAGATGTGCATAAGTGTTACCTCTTGGATGAACCTCCAACTCACTTTGATGTCTCTTAAACATATAAATTTATTTGTCTTTACATTTACCCCTTTTATTCAAGGTCTTTTCCAGTTGCCATGCTAGCTGGTGTTTGGTAGTAATACCTGGGTGCTAGGGAGACTCATCCCCAGGAATCATGTCCCACATTGGGTGGAAGGTAATGCATTTATATGCTGAGTTTGGCTTAGAGAAAGGCAACATTTGAGCAACATGTAGGCTATCAGATAGTAACTCAGGTACCCCACACCACTAGGCTAAGTTGCAATTTCAAGAGCAAAGGTTCATAAGCATAGTCGTTAATATCAAGGTCCCATCAATGGACCATACTTCTTCCCTAAGCATTGCTCTTGCATTTGAGGGATTGTTGCTGTTCCATTAGAAAATATGGCAGAGCTCCCCAAGATGGGGACTCAATATTATTTCTGTTAGTGTGTGAATCTCCATGCACTGTGACAATGCCCCATGAACATTTGAACACATTTATTTACCTTATATGTATGCCCAGGTGAACTTCTTCCCCTGTATCCCCCATCATCACACCCCAGACCCATGATCCTCCCCTTCCACAGTTGTAACCCTTCTATGAAGTAAAACTTCTTCAAAAATGAAGCCAAGAATACTGCCAAATACAATTAATAGGAAAAAGAAATAATAATGGTAGGTTTAAACAAAGGAATAAAATACATAATAATTTAGAAAAACTAAAACTGAAATAGAATTTAAAAATTGGGATATTTAAAAATAATGAAAAATATTGAAAAATGTTTTTTGATGTTTTACCTTTCATCGTTATAATATCTGTTGTTCTGTATGTATAGTGACATTTTCTTCCATTTCTCCCCCAGTGTCTCAATTTTTTTTCAGTTTGTCTTCAAAGAAGTTTTAGGTCACAGTAAAGTCACATATAGAACACAGGATACTCCCAAATACTCAACATCTTCCCTGTTTTCCCTCTTCCCATATCAATAACTTTTTAAAAATTTATTTGCTACCTGCATACAAAAATATATTGCACATAAAACAAGCAAAATCAAAAAGAAAAGAAAAGAAAAGATACTCTGTCAAGGACTAACATGTAGTTTATACAGAATAAACCTGCTGGAAATGGTACTTTCCAGTAGTTCATGAATGGACATGACTAATCCAACTTAGTGTTAAATAATGTTAAAATAATGTACACTATAATAAATAAAGCAAACAAAGCCTCAATGTAGAACAGTCACTGCCATTATCACCAGTGTCCCTGCAGATGAGTTTACCAAATGTATTCCAGTGGCCTGCAGATTTTCCTCTACTTACAGAATTTTAAAAAACACTTAAAAACAGACCAGTTTCCAGACTAAATTAATGGAGAAATTACAATTTAGTGCAAAATATTTTAGACTGCATTTCATTCTAGTTTTACTTGGGTGAAGAAGAGGTTGCATATTATTAAAAATGTAACAAAAGCAGCTAATGCTTTTCATAAAGAATATTAGGTTAGGGAACCCACTACACCCACCTCCCCTGTCTCTGCTATATTTTGAAAACAAAATAACATTTCCTATAGCCAACAACTTTTTAAAATGTTACATATACTATTCTCAAGGCACATCTGATGATAATATTTTATGACACAGTAGGTGTCAAAGTATGTTTCACCTATGATTTCTTCAGAATCCCTCCCCTTTCTGAATTCCAAATGGAAGAACTTAAAGTGTGATGTAAAGTGTGATGGCAAGCGTGTACAAGCACTAATGTAAAATGTAATGTAAAAGAACTGTAAACTAGGAACTTCTTCAGTTTATGAACCACCATACAGGACTGCTGCTTCTTGAGTATTTTCTTCTTTTAAGGTATTAATCTTTTCTTTTCCTGGAGTATGTTGTAACTTAGAAATTTCATCACCAAAGCACTAGATGGGCCATTTATTGCCTTTCTGGAAGGACCATAGTCTTCAATCATGCCATTTCTTTCTTGTTTTTAGTCAAAGTTTTCCTTGGGAAGTTTCTTCATCTGCTTTGAGATTCAGCTCTATAAATGTAATTTAAAACTGTGACTTTGGCTAAAAATCAGAAAGAAATCAGTTTCAATAACCTTTTTATATGTGGATGGTACATTTGTTATGGCTGATGTACAAATATTAAAACATAGCAACTAACTATGGTCAATGGTTTACATTATGGTCTACACTCTAGCCCATACGTTTTTATATTATTTATGAAATCCACATGACCTGTATTCATCATTGAAAGATCATGCAGGATGCTTCCATTGCCCCTAAATACCACTCTTCCATACACTCTATTCCTCCCTTCCCCAATCTTCATGGCACATGGCGACCACCAGATTTCATTCCTTGAAGGACAAGATTCATAGTTACTGCAACAACACTGAGGTCTTGACACACTGCTCTGTCCTTCCCAATTGGGAACCACCCATGCTCTCAAGATACAGCTACCCCTTTGTTTAAGAGCATATTGGGCCTCCCCAAGATAATGATCACTAGCACCTTCTCTAGAAGACTGCCCCAGGTGCAGCCTGTCCCAAATGTTCCTGCATCCAATGCCCTAAACCAGTAACCCTTCCTTGCCATATTACCAAAAGAGCTTTCCCAACACTGTAGTTTCAACTACAAACCCACCAATCCCCACTTTTCACCTGTCCCCTCTTCCAACCCTCCCCGCAGTTCCATGGACCATCCATCCCACACTCCCCACCCTACCCACCCTGTCAAACTTGTACTGACCAACCCGGTATTATCACTGTACCCCTCCTATCTCTTCAAAGTACATCTACTCATGTCCACCTTATAGATTTCACCCAAACGGGTGTTGGCTCACAACCTTCTTCTCCTTCTATTTTCTGTAAATCTTTCTTCCAGACTCTAACTATCTGAGTATGCTCGATTTTCTTAGTTCATATCAGTGAGGTCATGTAAAATTTTCCTTCAATGCCTGGCTTGCTTCACTCAACATAAGATCCTCAAGATTCATCCATGTTATCCCATGTGTTAGTACTGTATTCGTATTCCTTTTTATGACTTTGTAATATGCCATTGTATGTATGCACCACATTCTGTTTATCCATCATCTGTTGATAGGAATTTGGGTTGATTCCAACTTTTGGCAATAATGAATAATGCTGCTATTAACATTGGTGTGCATATATCTGTTCAGGTCCTTTGTGGGCTCGCTGGCAGTGATTAGCGGCCCACGAGGTCCGGGCAGCCTTCCACGGCTCGGCGGGGAGCCCCTAGGCCAGCGCGTAGGCCTAGGTTCTCCAGGCGTGGGGGACGCGCGGTAAAAACCACGGAGACAGCCTGAGCGCAGGAACAAGTCTGCTTTATTGCGGAAGTACACTTGGTTATATAGGGTTGGGTGGAGGGAGGGGCAGGAGCTGGGGCGGATTACTACAGGGCGGTAGTGGATAGGCGGAGTTGTGCAGGCGGCTATGAGGTAGGCAGTAGCTGGGGAAGAAGGCAGATTATATGTTGGCAACGTGGGCGGGACTGGCGGGAAGGACAGCAATGGCTGGAGGAAGGAGATAACAAAGGCTGGGGGAAGGGATGGAGGGAGGCAGCAACAGTCCTTGCTTTCAATTCTTCTGGGTATATACCCAGCAGTGGAATTGCTGGATCATATGGCAGATCTATAGTTGGTTTTTTGAGGAACCACTAAACTGTCCTCCACAATGGCTGGATCATTCTACATTCCCACCAACAGTGTATGAGTGCTCCCATTCCTCCATATCCTCTCCAACACTTGTAGTCCTCTTCTTTTTAATGGCTACAAGTCTAGTGGGTATAAGATGACATCTCATTGTAGGTTTGATTTGCATTTCCATAATACCTAGTGATGTTGAGCATGTTTTCATGTGCTTTTTAGCCATTTGTATTTTTTCTTTGGAGAAGTAGCTATTCAAATCACTAGCCCATTTTTAAATGGGTTGTTTGTCCTTTTATTTTCAAAGTATAGTATTTCTTTATATATGATGGATATTAGGCTCCTCTCATACATATGGTTACCAAATATTTTCTCCCATTAGGTAGGCTGCCTTTTCACTTTCTTGACAAATTCCTTTGAGGTGTTGTGGGGAGCTGCCCGGAGCTATGTGCATTTGCGGTCTCCAGCAACATGGTGGTTTTCATAAGGACGCCTACTCCACCCCTGTGCTTCCACCTTCTTCTTCCCCTTTCCCCAGTTTCCCAGGCAAAAAGTGTCGTGCTTGCGCAACAAGATGTTGAAGCCATGACCAGCATTGAAGACTCGCAACCTGTAGCAAGTGGTGTAACAGCGTTTTATTTCCTTATATGGAAGAGCCACTTCATCAGCCTATCACCCCCTGCTAATACCCTCCCCTTAGTATATATTCTGATGTTCTACCCCCAATAAACGGAGACTTGATCAGAATCCTGTCTTGTCTCCATTTCTCTCGCCTCTTGTCCCCCAATTCCCACTCCCTCTTTCAGGTGCCGGTTTGTTTGACCTGCGGGCCAGGTCAAGGTGTAAAAGTTTTTAATTTTGAGGAGGTCTCATTTATCTATTTTTCTCTTTTGCTGCTTGTGCTTTGGGTGTGAAGTTCATGAAGCCATTTCCTCTTACAAGGTCCTATAGATACTTCCCTACATTATCTTCCAAAGTCTTTATGGTCTTGGCTCTTTTATTTAGATAACTGATCCATCTTGATTTGATTTTTGTATAAGGTGTGAAATGGTGTTCCTCTCATTCCTTTGGATATGTAATCTGGTTCTCCAAGCACCACTTATTGAAAAGGCTGTTCTCCCAGTTTAGTGGGTTTGGTGGCCTTGTCAAATATCAGACAATTGTATATGCAAGAACCCATATCAGAACTCTCAATTCAGTTCCATTTGTCTGTATGTCTAACTTTGTGCCAATACCATGCAGTTTTGACCACTGTAGCATTGTAGTATATTTTAAAGTCAGATAGCATGATTCCTCCAATTTCATTTTTCTTTTTCAATATGTTTTTGGCTATTCAGGGTATCTTGGGCTTCCAAATAAATTTCATAGTTAGATTATCCAATGCAGAAAAAATGCTGTATTGATTTTTATTGGACTTCATTAAATCTGTAGATCAATTTGGGTAGGATAGACATCTTAATGATGTTTGTCTTTCTTAATGCTGGAAGTGACTCTCAACCTTCTCCCAGACCTCCCCCTTCTCCAAGGGAACCCTAAAGAGGCCCTTGGAAGTTAATTATGCACTTCCTACTGCCTGCCTCCCTTAGGGGAGTTAGAATTTTGATAATTTTCAGTACGAGACTAGTCAATTGCCTAACTCCACCTCTCCCAACTGGAGTTCCTTTCTCCTAGGTCAGCTAGGTAAATCAGGCTGCCTGAGCAGATTCACCACTCTCCTCTTCCCAGAGCCACTTCTTGCCAGCTGGCATGTTCCCTAAAGTTCAAAGGGGGTCCAGATGACCAAACCCACAGAAAGGAAACCCCTCTCCACCCTTTGCCAGAAGACTCTTTCTCCCAGAGAATGCTCCCTCTCACTTGGTGGCTAGTGGGAGTCAGGGGGCTTGCAGAGGCTTTTTGCCTTGAGGTTAGGACTTAACCACTCGTTGTTTTCAGCCACTGAATGAGAAACTTATGGTTTTACCTTAGGTTTTTTATCTCTTTGTCCAATTCCTTCCAGATTGAAGACTTGCAGTTTCCTGCTCTGTGGGTTCCCAAAACAGCTCACTTAGGCAGGATCTTGCCCCTTCTCAGCCATTTTTTGTGTGTGTGTGGATTCCACAAAAACATTCTCATATTTGTACTCTGAACCACAGTTCATCATCCACAAAGGTTTCACTGTGTTATACAGTCCTATATTTTGTAAAACCCTTACAAAGTTACACTCAGTAGCTCTCAGTATAATCACAAAGTTGTGCTGTCATCACCATAATTCTAGAATGTTTTCATTACTACCAAAATAAAAATTCAATACCTTCTTATACTCCCATGTTGTTGACCCTTAGTACTGACATAGCACCTATATGACAATTGATGAAAAAATATTACAACATTACTCTTAATTATAGTCCATAAGGTACATTAGCTGCATTTTCTCTTATTATTAACACCTTGTAATAGTGATGTTCATTTGTTCTAGTTCATGGAAGAGCATTTTTTATTTGTACTATTAACCATATTCCTCATCCACAACCAAGTTCACTATATTTTACAGTCCAAAGTTTATCCTCAAGATTTCCTTCTATTGACATTTACAATCTTAGACTACCCCTTTCAGCCACAATCACATCTAGAAATCAGTTGTTAATTATGCTCATTATGCTATGTTACCATCATCTCTATTGATTCCAAACATTTCCAACCAAAATTATTAAAAATGTTATAAACATAAGGCTTCAGCTCCCCCTTCTCAGCCCTCATTCTATGTTCTAATAACCTATACTCTGGATTTTAACTCCATGAGATTACTCATTGTATTTATTTCATATTAGTGGGACCATACAATATTTGCCCTTTTGTGTCTGGCTTATTTCACTCAAGATAATCAGTCTCTTTAAAATTTTAATCGCTCTTTTAAAACTTTTCATTACTTTTATTTTTATTCTTTTTTAATGAACTCTCTTAAAATTTCTCTCTCCTCTCTTTTCCTTTCAGCCTGTAGGACTCCCTTTTGTATTTCTTGTAGGGCAGGTCTCTTTTTCATGAACTCTTTCAGTTTCTGTTTATATTTTAATATCCTAAACTCTTCCTCACTTTTGAAGGACAATTTTGTCAGATATAGAATTATTGGCTGTCAGGTTTTTGTTTGTTGTTGTTAGCATATTAAATATATTTACCACTGCCTTCTCATCAACATGTATTCTGAGGGGATATCATCACTTACTCTTATGGGGCATCTCTTATATGTGATGAGTCACTTTTTTCTTCTTGTGTTCAGAATTCTCTCTTTATCTTTGTAATCTGGTATTCTGATTGTTATGTGTCTCTAAATAGATTTATTTGGAAGGATTTATTCAGATTGGAGTAAAATGTGTTTCTTGGATATGGATATCCATGTTTTTCTAAAGAGGAAATACTTGACCACTATTTCCTATTATTTTTTTCTGCCCCTTTTCCCTTCTGTTTCCCTTCTATGATACCCATAATGACTATGTTTGTGTGGCCTGTGCTGCTATTCATTTCTCTGAGAATCTGCACAGATTTTTTCCACTTTTTCCTCTTTCTCTTCCTCTATCTGTTCAATTTAGGTAGTCCTGTCTTCTAGTTAACTGATCCTTTCCCCTGTATCTTCAAATATACTGTTTTATGCCTCTAGTGTATTTTTTTTTTGAGGTACTAGAGATTGAACCAGGGACCTCATATGTGAGAAGCCAGTGCTCAACTACTAAACTACATTGGCTTCCCTGAGTTAGATTTTTCATTTGTTTTGCTTGTTGTTTGGTTTTGTTTTTTCAAGAGGCACCAGGAAAAAAATTTGATGCCTCCAATTTGGGATGTGGGTGCTCAACTGCTTGAGCCACATCCACTCCCCTTAGTGTATTTTTAATTTCATTTATTATGCCTTTCATTCCCATAAGACCTATTATTTTTTGGCATACTTTCAAATTCTTTTTGCTCACCCAGTGTTTTCATTATTTGAGAATCATTTTCCTATTTATTTCATTTCTCTCCATTTCCTTTTTTAACAAATCAATTTTATTGATAGATATTTATAAATAATAAATCCATCTGCAGTGTACAATTGATGGTATTTTGCATAATCACATAGTTGTGCATATATCACTACAATCATTATTAAAGCATTTCATTATTCTAATTATAATAATTTAAAAAGAAGCAAACAATAAAAACCAAACAAACTGAATATAGAATTTGGTACCAGGAGAATGAGGTACTATCTGATACAATTACCAAAAATGCCAGAATATTTTTAGAAATGAGTATGAGGTATTTTTTGGAGTTATTGTGAGATGCTTGATGAAAAATGCCTATACAGCTTTGAAGAAACTGTTGGTAGGAATGTGAATGCTAAGGAGATTTTTGATAAGGCCTTAGAAATAAAGGATGAAACTGTGATTGGAAAGTGGAAGAAAGGTGATCTGTGTTTTAAAGTTGCTGCAAATTTAGCAAGATTGACTCCTGATATTATAGGGGAGGAAGAATTTGAAAATAACAAGCTTGGACATTTAGCCAAGAGATTGCCAAACTAAATGTGGAAAATATAGCCGGGCAGTTTATAGTAAAATGCTAGATGAAAAGAGAGAATTTAAAAACTGAATTGTTGGGCACAAAGAAACCAAAAACTGATTCCAGAAATTCCAAGTCTCTGGAAATCAAGGCCCCATTTGAAGGATAAACTAAACTTAGAAATTTTAAGTTAGGATAGAAAATGCAATTATCCAGAAAAGACTTGTGGAAAGTCTAACAGTCTGATGGCTTGGAACCCTGTTCCCTGCATGCTAGATAAATAAAGCATTTTTTGCAAGATATGTATGAACAAAACCACTGTCAGCCTGAACTAAAAGAGACAGATAGGGAATAAATGTAAGGGAAAACAGCTTTAAGGGGAAAACTATGGAAGCTGAGGTCTAGAATTTAGACATCTCCTTGGGCCAAGAGAGGAACCCCACTCATTTATATGGAGAGAATAAGGTTGCACTTGTGTATGTTCCGGCCTGCTGCTAAGGAAGAGTTTTGTCACCCCAGGATACAGGGAGGGTGAATCACATTCCCCAAGGTTTGGGAGGAGTGAGTTTGCCACCTCAGTGGTCTGAGAAGGGTGGGTCTGATACAATAGGTTGGGGAGAAATGAGGTCAACACCCCATTGCTCTGATAGATTGGAGAAGGCCAGGTTGCCAACTCACTCTTCTGGGAGGGTAGGACCTATATGCTAGAGATTAGGGAGAAATTTGCCACTACCTCACTGTACTAAGGAGGTTGAGACTCTACCTCAGAGATTGGGGAAAGAGTGGCCATCATCCCCATGCTCTTGGAGGGTAAGTTCTGGAGTTCAGTCACCTCCCAGATGCTTGATGAGGGTGGAACCAAGAAAATGGCTGTTGAGGAAGACTGTGAAAAGGGTGGGCCTCCATGAGGCCCCAAAGAAGAGGAGAAACCATTATCTTATGTATGAGTCTCATACTTGAAATCTAATGGATTATGCCGTGCAGATTTTCAAAACTGTTAAGGACCAGTGACTCATATTTCCCTCCAGAATTCTCTTTATAATAATCCAAGTGGTTTTCCTGTCTCTGTGCCTTTGTATATTGGAAGCAGATAAATTGTTTTGTAAGTTTTGTTGGTCTACAGTGAGAGGGGATTTTGCCTCATGACAAATTGTATTTCTATTAACTGATTGTCATGTGATTTTGTACTTAGCATTGCTAATGAAATAAGGCCTTTATGAATATTTTAACAAGTTTTTGGGATTCAGAGGGTGAAGTGTGACAATTTGATAATATTTTTGAGGCCCAAAAAGAGATGAATTATGTTTGTAAACTGGTCTGTTTCTCTGGGTGTGATACCCTTTGAATGCATTAGATTCAGTTAAGCTGTCTTGATTAAATTACATGTTAAGATTAGGATTTTGATTCAACTGTGTCAGTAGGACATGACTCAAGTTTGAGTCTCCACCTCCTTGATGGACTGATACAAATGGACATTCACTCTAGAAGATGCACAGAAGACACAGTAAGAGAGAGAGCTCCATAGATACCCTAGGGGAGAAGGCACAAACAGCTAATACCTGGGGAGAGATGAGCCATTCACCTTATAGTTTGCAGGTTAGAAGCTGAGCAGAGCCTTGGAAGAAATAATCCCTATGCCAAACTGCTATAGAAAGCCCTGAGAGATGAGCCCTATGCCAGCCCACAGCTGAGGTTGGAAGAAGCTGAGCCCATCGAATCTTAAGAAGAATGAAGGAGAGACCAGGCAGAGATCAATGCCATCTTGCTTCAACATACAGCAACTGGACTGGCTTTGATAAGAAAGTGTTCTTGAGTTGGACTCTTTAGGGCTTTGTAACTGTAAGCTTTTACCCCGAATAAATGCCTTTTATAAAAACCAACAGATTTCTGTTCCTTTGCATCAGCACCCCTTTGGCTGACTAATACATAAACAAAACACAAAAGACTCATCACCTCTCAATCACTCTATGCTTCCCCTGCTGTACACAATTGCTATTCTTCTACTGTCTTTCTGGTTTATTTATATTTTGTAAAAACATTTATATATGCCTTATTACCCATGTTCATAGTTCTCATAGATTTTACTGTTATAAAGTCCCATGTTTCATTTATTAGCTTAGTTTCTAATAATATACCTATCCTTAGACTTTAAACTCACCTACATTTTGAAGGACAGTTTTGCTGGATACCGAATTCTTGGTTGACAGTTTTTCTCTTTCACTATCTTAAATACATTATACCAGCATCTTCTCACCTCCATGATTTCTGATGAGAGATCATCACTTAATCTTATTGAGTTTCCCTTGTATGTGATACTTTGTTTTTCTCTTGTTGCTTTCAGAAACTTCTCTTTAACTCTGATATTTGTCATTCTGAATAGTTGGTGTCTCAAGGTAGGTCTATTCAGATGTATTTGGGGTGCGATATCCTTGGATATTGATACTTATGTCTTTCATAATGGTTGGGAAGTTTTCATTCATTATTTCCTCAAATATTCTTTCTGCTCCTTTTCTATTCTTTTTTCCTTCTGGGATGTTGATAATGCAAATATTTGTGCATTTTGCATTGTCATGCACTTCCCTAAGACTGTTTCATTTTTTCCATTCTTTTCTCTTTCTATTATCTTGTCTTTTCCAGTTCAGATGATCTGTCTTTGAAATCATTAATTCTATCTTTGAGTAATTCAACTCTGCTCTTATTTGCTTCTAATGTTTATTTTTAAATTTATATTGAAGTATATCATTCACACATGAACACACACAAATAATAAGTGTATAGTAAAGACTGTGAACTTACAAAATAAACATATATAACACCACACAGGGGTCTCAAATATCATCCCTCCATTAACTCTTTTCATTGGTGTGGAACATTTGTTACAAACTATGCAACAGCATCATCAAAATATTACTACCAACTATAGTCCTATCTTACATTTGGTGTTTTTTCCCCCAATCCATACTATTTTTTAAAAATATATTTTTGTTATAGATATTGTGAACTTGCAAAACAATCATACAGATGTGTCTTAACCATCATGTCTTTCATTTCCATGAGGCCTTTTGGCCAGCTTTCAAATTGTTCTTTCTGCTTACCCAGTATCTTCTCAATATCCTTATTTCTTTGGTCATAGTTTTTTTAAATTCTTTGAAATGATTTGGAGAGTCATGTGATTATCACTGATTAATTGTCTTAAATCCTGTATCTCTTCAGATTATTCGGTTTGTTCCTTTGACTGGGGCATCTCTTCCTGTTTCCTAGTATGGCTTGTAATTTTTGCTAATGTCAAGGTATCTGAATATGTTGGTGAATTTACCCAGGTGGCCAATTTCTCTTTCTTGCCTATTTTTTTTTATTTCGCTACTCTTCTTTAATCTTTGGTTCAACTAATTCTCAGTCTTTAAAATTACCCAGCTTAATTTATCAAAATTGGCCTAAGGTCTTACTAATGGGGCACAGATTTTCTCCCAGGGGTTAGAGTACAGAAAGTACCATAAAAGATTTTGTCCATACAATGTCCAGTCTAGCCAGCAGATGATGCTCTTTGGCACACCTTTCCATGGAGGTGTTTCAAGCTGGGCTTTCCTTTGTTCCTGTGTTGAATCTCCACAATGGAGATTCAAAATTGGCTCTGCTGGCTGAATTCACTGAAGTAAAGCCTGCCAGCTACCTCTCCTTTTTCCCTTGAAACAGCTAATGCAAGAAAGCTGACTGTTCTCCTCTTATTCAGTTGCAGTGAGCCAGAGGGTTTACCCCAGCTTAATATCTTGGGGGTGAGGGAGGGAAACCCTTCCCAGCCACATCGGGGGCTTAGAAACACACATTTGTCATTTTGGCTTCTTTGTCTCTCTGTCCCTCACCTTCCTGGGACTTGTGTAATACTATCCTGGTCTGTTGATCCCCAGAGCAGTTCCCTCATACAGTTTTTGGCTCTTCCTCTGCTCTGCCTGCTAGTCTGACACCATCTTCCCACAATCTCGTCTACCCCTTTTGAAATAGACTTTCATCCCCTCTCTGGTTGCCCTCTTGAGAGACTTAATGCAGGCAATTCTTTGCTCCAGGGCACTTCAAATTAATTGTTTCTCACACTGTCCCAGATGTCTGCAAGCTATTTCTCTGCCTTCAGGACAAAATCTAAGAAAGCAAACCTGAGGCAAGTTCCTGGCTCAGTCTCGTACTCCTACCTGACAGATTGGCACTGAGGTATTGTACTTGCTCTCCAGATGTACAAAGGGGCCATTTTTCTTCCTCAGCAACAGGGTCGGGGGCCCACAATGGGAGCACAGGCTGACTCCACCCTATGCTATAGAATTGGTGGGAGAAGGGTAAGCAAGCATGAAAGAGCTTCCTCTATGGCTTTTGAAAATCTGTTTTGTTTGATTCAGCACTTTCTCAGTTAATGCAGCCTTTAACTGCTTTCCACAGTTTTGAGGAAAGTACTGTCTTTAATATTTCTATGCTGCCTTTGTCAGAGGTGGTTTGGAGCAATGGCTATCTTCAGAGATGGCCTTCAGTGTTCTGAAGATCTCCAAAATGCTGCATTGTTAATAGCAGTGATCAGCATTCAGGCCTCACGCACAGTTTGCCGGATTAGTACTTTTATGTCCCACCCTGGCCCAAGCTCTAGTCCCCACTGCAGCAGCCAGAGGCTGTGGGAAAGGAGGTGGTAGCCACAGCAGGGAGGGTGAAATTCACTGGTATTAACCAGCCTCTTCCTCCCATTTCTCTCTGGATGATTTAGTGTTACACTAAACTCTGGAGTTTCAAAATAGTTGATTCTTCAGTTACTACCAGTGCAATAGTTTTTTATGGTGGGAGGACAATTCCTGGAACTTCCTATTCTACTCTCTTGCCTCTCCTCCTGACTTTTTAAATGATGAATTTAATGGACTTTAAATTTAAAGTCTAATGGAGAATATTCTGTACACATATAACCAAGAAAGAATGAACTAGATTCTATAATAAAGGTACAAAACATTACGAGATTTTAGATTAAAAAGTGGTTAACTTCCTCTGAGATCTAAAGAAGATAATGATTGTTTAAACAAGTATAATTCCAACTAACTTTGCATGAGAGAAAAATTGTGAACAAAAGAAGAGAAAATTTCTGATTGAGAAAATAAGATGAACAAAGTTAGTGGTATTCAACAGAGTGGCTTAAGATTTTGGTTTTGGATATGTACAGGAAAGTATGTGCTAGAAATGTAGCTAAACCATGATCCTATTTAAGGAGTTCATTGTATAGTCAATGAAAACATACAAATTATTTTAATTTTCTTCGTTATCAAAAGTCTTGTTTAGTCATGTGATTTAACTGTACATCATTGTGACGTGATATAGACTGAGAAGTTCTCAAAGGAAAGTTCAATCTTCACATCTTCCTTTACCTACATGTTATTTTTTAATCTCCCTATATTTGTCATACATACCAAGACTAAAGTAATTGCGTGTATTGTGGATTTCTATTTTAAATAAAATTTAGTTTTCACATTTGTCTCAATTCCTCTTATCATTCTCTTATTTTTATTATTAGTCTTTCAATTTTACTTCTTAATGAAATGAAAGCATTTCTGATCCAGTATGGAGAGGATAAGAAATGTTCTTAGCGACTGTAATTTTATTATATTCAGAAATAGAGAATTAGATTAAATTGGTCACCCTTTGCCTGAAAATACTAGAAGACCTCCAAAACACTGCAGGTTTAAAGTTTTGGGGAAGTCACAAAGGCATTAGAAACTTCTCTGAGAGAGGGAGTAACACAGTTCTTATCTAAATAATGGAGGACTTTAGAGACACCATGCCCTGATCAAATTGGATTTAAATTTTGAAAAACTTAGCAGAATTCTGCCAGTTCTAAATTGGAATAACCTTGAATTTTATGGTTGTATGATATTCATTCAATTTTAATTATTCAAGAAAAATCTCATATAATTATATTTGGAATGAATTATATTATGAGGCAATGATTATGTTTGTATAAAAAGTTTCATAATTATTTCAAAACTTAAATTTATAGTTACCATATGACAGCCAAGGAAATATAATTGATCTTCAATTAAGCATACATTGAAGAATGAAGGTAAGTTTTTATAATACTAAATAAACTTTGATTAAGATTTTGTTCATAACAGAAATATATAACATTTCATGAGTCTACATATTGTTACTAAAAGAATTCTGGCATTAATACTCCTTTTTAAAAAACTACACTCACTCAATTCTATCTTTTCCTAATGGGTTTTTGAATTGAAGTTTCTCCAATAATTCCACATGTGCTTAAATGTCATTTAATACATTCAAAAGACAAGATGAAAGACATTCCAGAAAAATTCTTATCCTGAATAGTTTGGTACTTAAAAATTATCTCATAAGACCTTGAAAAAAATAGTAGTTGTTTCATTATGACACAATGGGATCTGTCAAGGGATTTTATTCCAACACCATCCTAGGTTTTCCTCATTATTAATTACTTATCCTGGAGCAATATTAGCTTCTACTTTCCTTCCAATGTCTCTTCTTTTTGTTTCCCTCATTTTCAATTCCTTATTCTTCTATATTCTTATCTAATATGTAATGTCATTGGAACCAGAAGCTTTTAGAAGGAAAATTAATTCCAGGAAAGTCAATAAATATAAGAATACAAATTTATAAGAATATAAATACAATGTCTTACTATTCAATAGGTTACATGATTTTGCATTTACATAAATTAAAATATGGGGCAATATTAAATTGTACTCTGAAGGCAGTAACAAGTAAGAAACCTTTTCTAGTTCCCATTTATATTTCAATCCTTGTCACTAAAATAGATTAATACCGTGTTAATTCCTGTCCCTTATTAAATTTTGTCATAAGAAATGAAGCATCAGAACTTTTATACCCTGAAGTGTTTAACGGTTAATGAGACTGATTCTCCCAATGCAAAATCTACTGCCTAGAACAAATGTCAAATATACACAGCTGAAACAACTGAAATGCAGCAGAATTTATCAGAGTCATTTGATCATTTTTCTAGTGTTACTGATTATAGTCAAATTGTCTGATGCACTGCTTCAGTTATCTTTTCTGTAGTCAAGTAAATCTCCATTTAGTTTGATTGTATAAAGCTGCAATACTCATAGATGTTCACAACAATACAATTGATTGACCTTGCTCTGGTTTTCTCAGTTATATAGAACTAACATATAGATATAAGCTCAGTACTGCTTTTCAGAGAAATTCCTAAATCTTTAAATCTATCAGTTGCTAAATTATATCCTCTGTGCAACAGAGTCAAATCAATATTGTTATTTTATAGATATATTTTACCAAGTAATTAGACATTTCTAGATTGCTCTGCTTGCCTATGAGGAAAATAAGACAATTATCTGAGATGAGGGTAAGTTTAAGTTCAAAACCTCTGTGAATATATCTTTAGAAAATTAGTAAGCACCATCAATTATAGGCCTTATCCTATCCCATCATTTTCGTTTTAAATCATTTTGCTCCTCAAGCAAACAAACAATTCTCACAAAAGTGATACTGTTCCCAAGATAATAAAATATCACATACACACACACAACTTTTAAAATATCTACAATTCATACTTTAATTCGTATGCCTGTCTTAATATTTCTTTTAATATTGTTCTTCCTGACATGTTAGATCTGAAATATGTTGGGTGAATATTATAAATTAATTTTTTAAAAATTTATTCGTAAATGTTTCCTCTGTGCTGTGCACAGAATAATGCTAAAATAATAGTAGGTTACAATGCTTAAGTTCACTCATTCTGTCTATGAAGAATTTTAATTGTACCTTTCCACACATTAGATCAACCTATATAGTCAATCAAATCTCTAAAGGCATTTTATTTGCAAGACTCTAATGTGAACATATCCAAATTTACCAAATAATTACTTTATCCTTCACCATGCTTTAACTTTAACTTCTCTCAATGGAAGAGTAAGAATCCCCAAGCCTTGTATTTTCAGTATGTTGTTTAAGATCCCAAACTATTTCTCCTGTCTGCTCATTGATCTTTTCCAATTAGAACTTAATTGTGCATATATTTTTCATACTTTTATTTAGATAAATTGCCATCTGTTACTTTGTTCTAATTTCTTTCGACTTTAGTCAACTGATTTGGACTGATATTGTACCTTACTTAGTATGATTAATTGGAAGAAAATTTTAGCAACTTTTTTTCAAAGATTTCAAAGAACTTCAAGAACAAAAATAAAAATAAGAGAGATAATTCATTAATATTTTATAACCGTATCTTTCATCTTACCATATTTTGTTTAGAAAAAGATATTGACATTGGAAATTTTCAGGAGTGGTTTAATTTCTAATTCTGCCACATTGTAGGATTTGTCAGGTTATAGAGTATTTTGCGAGCTTTAAAAAATAAAATATCTAGGTGTGTTCAAATTGTTGATGTCCCTTCTCATATCATAGATTTCAAGAATCAACCTCCTGTAATAATAAATTTCTCTAAGTAGAACTTGGTAAATTCAAGTGAAAGAGATTTTTTTATCTAGTCAGCTAATTCTGTGAAATGACTTCTGATATCTTTCAGAGAAAATACTCTTCTAATATTTTTCGAATAAAAAATCTTTACATTAAGATCTAAATTTGAAATATAACAAAGATAGTAAAGTCTGTTTTATAGATGACAAATTTAATATTTGTATACTTTTAGCATTTTAACATATTAATACATTTCTTCCCAGTTATTTTTTTGGTTTGACTTATTTTCCCTGCAGCCATTACATCATTGTAATTTGGGTTTTGTGTGATGTTTTAAGCTATATTTTGATTTACAGTATTGCACTTTTAAAATGTATCAGGGGTGGTGACCAAGTTAAATTTGGAAAAGATGTAGACCATATAGAGTTGCATTGAATATCCCTGGTGATGGCAATAACTCAATATTTCACACCTCATTTCACTGCTAATGCTACCCAGCATCTAACTTCCTGGATATTCATCAACTCAGTAGGGACCTGTTACCTAGTCTACGCTCTTCTCTCATGAATATTTTATTGTACATAAGTAAAAGAAAGTTCAATTCTATAAATATTACTGCATCTTTCATTGATTCCTTCCCTCACCTTGCTATTGCAGGACCCCTTTTCTTCCACAAAAACCCTGAATTATTTATTGGGGTGTTACATAGATTCTGCACATGTGTTTATAAATAAAGTGTGTCAGGTACATATGGCAAATTCCATGATCTGCATTTTATACTCTGCCTTCATGCCAGCAGTGATAAACATCACAAAGATCC
Source organism: Dasypus novemcinctus (assembly GCF_030445035.2). NCBI lineage: Eukaryota > Metazoa > Chordata > Mammalia > Cingulata > Dasypodidae > Dasypus > Dasypus novemcinctus. The sequence continues at coordinate 38,186,051 of NC_080683.1, read as the reverse complement.
TAGTGCATGGAAGATGGATATTAACTAAATGGTCTAAAAAATATATATATAATTACATTTGTTAATACATATTGTGAAAGAAAATAATAAGACATAATGTAAGAGTAAATGTTTCAGGCCTAAGTTAGACTGAAGAGTCATTGACAGTGTCTAAGAATCACTGACAATGAGATGTACAGAAGTTAGAGGCAACTATCAATAAAAATAACATTTCCTTTTAACAAATTTTTAAAATTATAATATCACAAGAATAATTCAGTAGAAGATGGTCAGAAAGAACTATACCAGGGAACCAGACCTACTGAATATTAAAATAAATCTACAAAACCATTTTAATTTAAGCAGGTACATGAATAGACAAAGTGGTCATTAATAAAAAAGAAAGTCTAGAAATAAACCCAACTACATACATAAAAATCTAACATATATTAATGTTTACTTACCAAATCACTGGGACAATTTGAAAATACATAAAACTCCTCATATCATACACAAAAATAAATTACAAATGTATCACTGGTCCTAAGCTATGTTTTGTATTGGAAGAAAATATGGGGTGAATTACTCTATGACCTGAATATAGGGAAAAATTTCTAACTATTACTAAAAATCCATTTGCAATAAAAGAAAAGATTGCTAAATTTAACTTTTTAAAAATAAAGAAAACCCATGACAAAAAGAGCCATAAGCAAAATTAAAATACAAGTGATAAATGGAGAGAAAATATTTGCAACACACGTCACAAATGTAGGACTCTTCTCTCTAATATAGAAGTGAATTTTAAAGAGTTGAAAGAAAGTTCTCAAAACCTTACAGAAAGTAGGCAAAGACACAAACAAATGAGCCAAAAAGAATAATGTAAATCTGTCCCTTGAACACATGAGAAGAACTTCAACTTCAATTTCTCTCATAATGGGATAAATGCAATTAAAAGTACACTGAGTTTGGCTTAGAGAGTGGAGACCTGAATCTCTGGACTGTCCATGTGACAGCCAGGCCCTGAGCCTCAGCAGACTTGCGACTCCTACCCTCTGGTTTATTGGACTTATCCTGGCCAGCTAACAGGGAGGTGAAGAAGGTCAACCACCATACCAGGAAGCCAAGAGTACCTACAACAGCAAGCAGAATTGCATCCAACATCCATGTGGAATCTAACCATCCAAGGGTCCACAGGCTGGAAGAATAGAATATAGATTAGAGTGAACTACTGGTATTCTACTATGGAACTATTGTGATTAGAAATAGAAGGAATTGTAGCATTGATGTGGAGAAAGTAGACACGATAGCTGCTGAGGGTAGGAAGAGGGAAAAGAAATATGATGTGGGGGCATTTTCAGGACTTGGAGTTGTCCTGGGTGGTACTGCAGGGACAGATGCTGGATATTGTACATCCTGCCATGGCCCACTGGGTGGACTGGGGGAGAGTGTAAACTACAATGTAAAAAACTATCCATGTGGTGCAGCAGTGCTCCAAAATGTATTCATCAAATGCAATGAATGTGCCATGATGATGACAGAGGTTGTTGATGTGGAAGAACTGGGGTGAGGGGTGTGGGGGATATATGGGGACCTCATATTTTTTTAATGTAACATTTTAAAAAAATAAAGAAGGAAAAAGAAAAGTACGCTGAAATTTCTTTCACCCAGTGGATTGACAAAAATCAGGAAGCTAAAGATTGTTGAGGCTGTGGGAAAACAGGCACTCACATACATTTTCTGATGGGGATGAAAGTATATGTGATCCCTTTGAGGAGGAATTCAACAATATCTACAAAACGACATTACATATGCCATTACTCATCATTACAGCAACTAAACACATATCCCAACTACACAAAAATTCACATGTGTAAGGTTACTCATTGTAGTATTATTTTTAATTACAAAATATTAGAAAACAATCATAGGAGATTGGGTAGATAAGCTATGGTACATATACACAATTTAGAATATACAATCATAGAAAAAAACCTAGAAAGAGAAAAAATATCTATGAACTGGTGTAGAGTGAATTCCAGGAGATATTGTCAAATGGGTACATATTTGCTTATTTTCAAAAAATAAACACAGGAAGCATTAAACAGAAAATAATGAAATTGGTTACCTATAAGGGGTTGGGAATAATAGGATGGAAGAAAACCTTATTTTTCTTTTGTTCTAACTTTTTAAAGCCTATTAATGTAATAATATTTTAAAAAATAAATCAGTAAGAGTGAGAAGGGAGAGAATATAACAGTGAAAACAAACCGAAATCAGTGTATCTAATTGTGTTTCAAATTTTCAAATGAATAACATAACCATGCAGAAAGGAGGTAAAGAAAAAGAGAGAGAAAAATAAAGAGAAAGAGAAAGACAATATGTGTAAGAGGGTGGGAGAAAGGTAATGCATTGGATTTGGGAGTATTAATACATACTAAGGATTTCTAAATATGAATATGTATAAGTTTATGCATGGATATATACATGTATGTGTTTGTGTATATGTGTGTCTACCTGTACATTTGTATGATGTTACACATTTGTATGTATGCATTATGTTTCATGTATATGCAAATATATGCATTCTAGTCCTGTCCTCTAAAAGACCTGAAGGCAATGATAGTCTATTAGCAATGAGCACTTGCAGTGGCCAGACGTTTGTCTGCAATGCCATTCTTCACTAAAAGCAACTAGTGACCTTAAAAGAAATGTCTCTTCCAGGATTGGATTGGGGTATAATCATATAAGCCTATAATATCTTGCATCATAAAATAAAGAAGATATAATAACAATGAAAATAATTTAATAGCACATATTGACCAAATCTAGACAATTTGATGATCAAAATAATTAAATACAATAATGCATTTTAAAATATTTAAAATTTGAAAGCCCATACAGATAATAAATCAATAAATAAACTATAACATATAATTGAGGGAGGGCTATAATTGGAAAAACAGTATGATGTGGACATCATATTATGAGGGTATAGAGCCAGAATTGGCAATGGATGCTAAATCAATCAGGATATTATGAGGAGCAGGTTATTTGCATGTTTTTAAAGTGTCTCCTTACAGACTACTGATTGTTTGCAAGGGGAAAATGCATAGTAATAATAGAGTAGAGAAATCAGAAACACATTGACAAGCTCATTGAAAGAAATATCACCAATAGAGGAAAATAGATGTCATGTGCCACCAGATGTGCTATTCTGAGGGCGCAGTAACACCTACATTATTCCAGTAAATAGCATATAATGATGTGAAGACAACTCCAAATTAAAAATGTGCTTTTTAAAAAAATAGGATAGGGGACAATGTTCTTCAGAAGTGTTAATTCCATGAAAAAAAGAGGAGCATTTAATCTGGAACATTAAAGGAGACTAAAGTGATATGACAACTAAATATATTACCTGGCCCTAGACCGAATCCTGTACTGAGGAGAAAAAAATGTTATAAAGAACATTGTAGAGGGATTACAGGAAGATGTTGGAGTAGGGAGTTCCAGGACTCAGTCCTCCAACAAGAATAGCTATTAAATAAGTAGTAATGGTCTAAAACAACTAATTTGAAACTCCAGAGGACAGAAGGACAGTGTACAATATCCAGGGCAGGATTGGAGGAAGAGACTGATAAATTATGATAAAAAAAATAGTAAATTACTCTCTCCACAGCTGCTGGCAATACCCATCACCCACTCTTGGAGCAAGGTGCCGAAGGGTTCAACTCCTGGCTTACACACTGGTGAAAGAAAAGGACTTAAAACTTCTCTTTATCAAGACCAGGGTGGGTATGGCTGGTCACTGATCAGTTTTTGCTTAGTGATTTCAAATTGCTGGGGTCCCTGTACCAAGGTTGGCAATTGTTTCAACCAGCCACTGGCAAAGGCAGTATCAGTTATTGTTTCAACCCACACAGGACAAAAGTCAAGATGGAAGAGAATTAAAGGTGGTATTCTTCCTCAGGGCTGCAGGGGACAGTCAACTTAGCTTTGAGGAATCATAAAAGAAGCTCTTGGTGCCTTCTTGAACCCATCTCAAGGGCACTTTGGAGCTGGTCTTCACCCCTTTGTGGGTCCCTAGCCCTGTTACAGCTGGGAAAGTCTGACATGTGAAAGTCCTCTCCATTGTGCCCATCCTTCCAGAATTTGTGCTCTAGTTAAAAGGAGCTTGAGACGAGGAAAGGGTGCAAGAAGTAAAAAACTATAAGGGCAGACAATCTGGCCAAAGGCCATTGCTTCAAAACCTTGGCAAAGGAGGTATGTGTACTGAGAAACAAAGGTGACAACCAAAGGACTGTAAAGAGGGGATCCAAAAACAACTAATAATCAAAGCTCAAGACAAGACAGGGCCAGAAAGTCAGAGAAAACACTGCACACTGCATTTACCATGAGCAGGCCTTCCTGATAAGAGGGCCAAAGTTCAAGAATTTCTGTTTTAGGACTTCCAGGAAGATGGTAGATTAGAAAGAAATCTAATCTCTCCCAGAAAAATAGCTAGAAGACAGACAGAAATGGCCTGGGGGAAAATGCTCTAAGGTTTAGGACACCAGGGGAAATCTGGACACCACTCAGAAAAGAGAAGAGAACAGGAAAAAACATTTAATGGGAAGATTATGAGTAGAAGCTGCAGCTGCAGCCACCAGCACCCTTCCCGTACTCTACCAGACAATTTTGAATTCTCTGACCTTGGGCCTGCAGGTACAGATTTAGGGGGCCACAGGGTTCCACCTCCCCAGGAAAAGAGAAAGAGGGATGTAGCCCAAGACTGATGCAGCTTTTGGCCTACAAATATGGTCTGTTATGTCCCACAAGCCCTTTCAGCCTGGGAAGGTCTACACCATTGTTTGCCCTGGAAGCCAACATGATACTAAAAAGATCTAATCCTCTCAATCAACTTTCCTTCTGCCTGGGGCTGGTTGTTAAGGAGGCAGAGGGGAGTGAATTATTTCTTTACTGAGAAAAGGGAAAGGGTTGCTAGCAAAGGCTGGAGAACAGCCTCTGAGAATATTTGAACTGTGAGACTCTTAGCCCCCAAGCAGGATCCTCTGTCATAATGTTGTACTCAGTGTTGCTGTTGCAGCAAACTCAGTCAGTCCAGTCTTTGAACTGAGAAGGCTGCCAAACATAGCCATCGGCTAGATGACCAAGGAAATGCATGTGAGGAAATGAAAAGTAAGTAAATAAGATAGGCTTTTCCTAGCCTTTACAGCCTTTCTCCTCAAGGCCCTTGAAGGTGGATCTGCAGCACATTATTGGGTCCATGGTCCAGATTTGAGCAACTAACAGGGACAATCATAAAGACCCAGATCAAGTTCAACTAAGAATCAAAGAACAGCAGTAACAGCATCAGCATCCCACCACTTAATCCCTATGAAAGAAAGAAATTGAGCATCAAAGTAAACTCACTGCATAATCAGATGCCTAGAGGTCAGCAAAAAATTACGAGTCATGCTAAGAAAATTTAAGAAATGGCCTAAGCAAAAGAATATATCAAAGTTACATATGAGACACAGGATTTGAGACAGCTAATCAATGATAATCAGACAAATTTCCAAAATAAAATTAATGAATTGAAAGAAAATATTGCTAAAGAGATAAAGGACATCAGGAAGACACTGAGTAAGTACAAAAAAGAATTTGAAAACCTGAATAGGAAAATAACAGAGTTCATGGGGATGAAAGACATGATAGGTGAGATAAAAAACATATTAGAAGCATACAACAGTAGACTTGAAATGATAGAAGATAGAATACAAAAATAGAGAAGACAGAAAAACAAAGAGAGAAAAGAATGGGATAATAAATTGAGCAGGGGCTCAGAGTTGAATAATATCACAAAGTACAATATATCTTTCTTGGGAGTTCCAGGAGAAGAAGTGAAGAGAAATGGGCCAGAAAGAGTATTTGAGGAAATGATGACTGAAAATTTCACAACTCTCATGAAATAAATGAATTTATTTGTCCAAGAAGAGTAGCATACCCCAATAAAAATAAATCTAAATAGACCTACTCCAAGACACCTACAACTCAGAATGTCAAATGTCAAAGATAAGAGAAAACTAAAGACAGCAAGTGAGACACAAATCATCAAACACAAAAGGCATCTATTAGGACTTAGTGTAGATTTCCAATCAGAAATCATGGAAGTGAGAAGACAGTGGTATGATATAATGAGGATACTGAAAGAGAAAAATTGTCAGTCAAAATTCTTTATCTGGCAAAGTTGTCCTTTAAGTATGAAGTTAAATTTAAAGTATTCACAAATAAATAGAAAGTAAGAGCTCATAGAAAAAGAATCTGCCTTTGCAGGAAGTATTAAATGGAGTTTCACAGCCTAAAAGAAAAAGACAGGATAGAAGCTTAGAGGAGAGTATAGAAGACAAGAATAGCAGAAAGGATAATCCAGGGATAGTACTTGGACCAAAAGGAAAGGTTGGAAAAAGATACTCCATGCAAATAGTAACCAAAAAAAAGAGAGCAAGGGTAGCTATAATAACATCAGAAAAAAATAGACTTTAAATACAAAAGAGTGGTAACAGATACAGAGGCCATTGCATATTAATAAAACTGCCAATATACCTTTAATAAAGGGAAGAAAGAACAATCTTGCATATCTATGACTCTGACCAGGGTGTCCCAAAATACATGAAGCAAACTCTGGCAAAATTGAAGAGAGAAATAGGCATTTCTTCAATAATAAATGGAGACTTCAAAACAACACTCACATCATTAGACAGAAAAACTAGGGTCAAAAAGAAAAGAGAGAAATTGAACAATATGATAAACAAGCTAGACCAAACAGGTATATACCAAATGCTGAATCCTAAATCAGCAGGTTATATATTCTTCCCAAGTGCCCATGGTTCTTTCTCCAGGATAGATCACATTGTGGGTCACAAGGGACATCTGAATAAATATAAAAGATTGAAAATACAAAGCACCTTCTCAGATCATAATGGAATGAAACTGGAAATCGATAATAAATGGGAAAGTGGAAAATATACAAATGTGTGGAGGCTAAATAACACACTCCTTAATAATCAGTGCCTGAAAGAAGAAACCATAGGTGAAATTAGTAAATATATTTAGACAAATGAAAATGCGAACACAATTTATCAAAGCTTATGGGCTTTCCTCTAACTTATCCACTTTATTGGCATACAATTTTTTAAAGTATCCTCTTGTGGTACTCTTTATTTCTGTGGGGTCAGTGATGATATCCCCTTCTTTTATTATTTTGTGTATTTGTATCTTCTCTCTTTTTTTCTTTGTTAGTCTAGCTAAGAGTTTGTCAATTTTATTAATCTACTTAAAGAACCAGCTTTTGGTTTTGTTAATTTTTTTCTAGCACTTTCTTATTTTCAATTTCATTTAGTTCTGTTCTAACCTTTGTTATTTCCTTCTTTCTACTTGTTTTGGGGTTAGTTTGTTGTTCTTTTTCTAATTCCTCTCAATGTGCAGTTAGGTCTTTGATTTTAGTTCTTCTTTATAAATATAGGCATTTATGGCTATGAATTTCCCTTTCAGTACTGTTTTTGCTGCAGCCCATAGGTTTCGATAACTTGTGTTATTATTTTCTCTCATTTCAAGGTAGTTACTGATTTCTCTTGTGATTTCCTCCTTGACCCATTGATTATCTAATTGAATCATTCCAGTGTGGTCAGAGAAATTACTTTGTATGATTTCAATCTTTCTGAATTCAATGAGAGTTGTTCATGTGATCTTTCATGGAGAATGGTCCATGTGCACTCAAGAAGAATTATATCCCACTGTATTTGGATGTAATGTTCTGTATATGTCTATTAGGTCTGGGTTCTCTAGTATATTGTTCAAGTTTTTTTTTTCTTTATTGATTCTCTGTCAAGGTGCTCTGTCTAATGGTGATAATGGTGTATTAAAGTCCCCCATTATTTTTTGTAGAGGCATCTATTTCTCCAGTTAGTGTTTTTTTAAGATTTCTTTTTTATTTACTTCTCTCCCCTTCCCCCATCCCCCTGATGTCTACTGTCTTGTGTCCATTTTCTGGGTGTTCTGTGCCGACTTGCATTCCTGGCAGCACTGGGAATCTGTGCCTTTTTTTGTGGCATTGTCTTGCTGCATCAGTTCTCCATGTGTATGGCACCACTGCTGGGTGGGCTGCACTATTTTCTTCATGGGTGGCTGTCCTTGTGGGGTGCACTCCTTGAACATAGGGCTCCCCTACATGGGGGACACCCCTGTGTGGTATGGCACTCCTTGCATGCAGCAGCACTGTGCACGGGCCAGCTCACTACATGGGCCAGGAGGCCTTGGGTTTGAACCTTGGACCTTCTATATGATAGGCAGACACTCTATCAGTTGAGTCACATCCACTTCCTTATACTTAGTTTTTTCAATGTTTGCTTCATGTATTTTTAGGTGCCCAGCTGGTGCATAAATATGATTGTTCTTTCTTTTTGATAGATTTCTCCTTTAATTAATATATAGTGTCCTTCTTTGTCTCTTAAAATAATTTTGCACTTACAGTCAGTTTTGTCCAACAATAGTACAGCTACTCTTGCCCTTTTTCTGGTTATTGATTGCATGTAAAATTGTTTTCCAACCATTCACTTTCAGCTTTCTTGAATCCTTGGGTCTAAGCTGAATTTCTTGTAGACAGCACATAGATTGCAAAACCTACTCTCCTGTTCATTGGACTCACCTAGGACAACTAACAGGGAAATGATGATGGGCAACGATGATCCCAAGGAACAGAGAGAGTCTACTACTGTAAGCAAGATAGTCCCATTCCTTTACCCCATTTGATCTAAGCCCCCTCTCAATTAAGGCAGAGTGGGCTTCACCATCCCTGTGTCCTCAGGACTGCAGAATGGATGATGGACTAGAGTAGATTTACTGGTATTCTACTATAGATTTACTGAGATTCTAGAAACGGAAAAACTTTCATCGTTGATGTGGAGGCAGTGGCCACCAGAAATTCTGAGGGGAGGGTTAAGGGAAAAATAGGTGTAATATGGGGGCATTTTCAGGACTTGGGAATTGTCCTGAATGACATTGCAATGACTGATACAACCATTATATATCTTGTTATAACTTACAAAGTTGTGTGGAAGAGAGTTTAAACTGTAATATAAACTATAATCCACACTTAGTGGTACAATATGTAACCCTCAATTGTAACAAATGTGCCACACTAATGAAGGATGTTGTTAACGTGGGAAAGTGTGGTAGGGGTAGGGAATGGGGCATGTAGGAATCCCCTACATTTTTATGTAGCATTTATATAATCTAAATATTTTTTAAAATTATTTTTTTTTAAAAAGTGGAATGAGGACTTGATTTTAACAAATATTCCACACCAATGTGCAGTGTTGGTGGTGTTATATTGGAATATTTATGCATGGTTGTTTTGTAGAACCATAACTTCTCTAACAAAGAAAAAATGGAATGAGAAAAAAATAACTGATGGAATTCAATGAAGGCAGTGCTAAGAGTGAAATTTATAGCCCTAAACTCCTATACTAAAAAAGAAGAAAGAGCTAATATCAAAGATCTATCTGAACACCTGGGGAAACTAATTAAAGAAGAGCAAACCATTCCCAAAACAAGCAGAAGTAAAGTAAAAAGATTAGTGCAGAATTAAATGAAATTGAGAACAGGAAAAAAAAAAAAAAACTAGAGAAAAATCAACAAAACCAAAAGGTGGTTTTTTTAGATTAATAAAATTGGCAGTCCTTAAGGTAGACAAAAATGAAAGAGAGAAGATAAAAATAAAATCAGAAATGAAAGGAGTAAAGTTGTGACTCAGCCCAAAGAAAAAAAAAGAATCATAAGAGGATATAATAAGAAACTGTATACTAAGAAACTTAACCAACTAGATGAAATGGACACATTCCCAGAAATGTAAAAACAACCTACATTGATTCTATAAGAAATACAAGAACTTAACAAATGAATCATATTTAAAGAGATTGAATTAGTCATCAAAAATCCCCCAACAAAGAAAATTTCAGGACCAAATGGCTTCATAGGTGAATTCTAACAGGCATTTAAAGAAGAATTAGCACTAATCCTGTTTAAACTTTTCCAAAAAAACTGAAGAGGAGGGAAAATTGCCCAAGACATTTTATGAAGCCAGCATCACCCTAAACCAAAGACAGGAAAAGATACAACAAGAAAAGTAAATTACAGACCAGTCTATAATGAACATAGATGCAAAAAGTCTCAACAAAATATTTGCAAATAGAATCCAGCAGCATATCAAAAGAATTACATACCACAACCAAGTAGGATTTATTCCTTGCATGCAAGACAATTAATGTAATACAGCACATTAACAAATGGAAGGAAAAAATATGGTCACCTTGATCAATGCAGAAAAAGCATTTGACAAAATCTAGCAACCTTTCTTGATACAAACACTTCAAAAGATAGGAATAGAAGGAAAATTCTACAATATGATAAAGAGCCTATATGAACAAACCCACAGCCAATATTGCACTTAATGAGGAAATATTGAAATCTTCCCTCTAAAATCAGGAACAAGACAAAGATGCCCATGATATTCACTCATGCACACTTGATATTCAATATTGCACTAGAATTTCTAGGTAGAACAATTAGATAAGAAAAAATAAAATAAATAGCATCCAAAGCAGAAAAGAGTAAGTAAAAATCTCACCATCTGTGGATGGTATAATCCTATATTTAGACAAGTCTGAAATGTCTAAGACAAAGCTACTTGAGCTAATAAATGAAGACAGCAAAGTGTCTGCTTACAGGATCTCCATACAAAAATCAGTAATGTTTCCCTATACTAGTTGAAAAATCTGAGGAGGAAATCAGGAAAAAGTTTCTATTTACAATAGCAACAAAAACTCTCAAATACCTAGGAATCAATTTAACCAAAGAGGTAGAATACATGTTCTAGAAAACTACAAAAGAATGGTAAAAGAAATCAAAGAAGACTTAAACAAATAGAAAGATAGTCTGTATTCATGGATGGGGAGACTAAATACTGTGAAGATGTCAATTCTACCCAAACTGATTTATAGAGTCAATGCAATGCAATGCAATACCAATCAAAATTCCAACAGCTTACCGTAAAATAAAATGCAATTACTAAATTTATTTGTAAGGGAAAATGCCCTCAAATAGCCAAAAGCTTTCTGAAAAAAGAAGAAAGATGTGAAAGGACTTTCACAACCTGACCTTGAAACATACTGCAAAGCTATAGCTGTCAAAACAGCATGGTAACTGTTGCCTTTTGACCCTTGCTCATACCTTCTGCCTCCTGTTCTGGCCTTCTTTGCCTCCCATGTGGAACAACACTCAACTAAAACCTGGCATTTATAATTTATAATGGGAAATTGTAGTCTGTAAATTGGCCCTTCTTATCACTCTTCAGATCCTTCCTCTCTATGTGGCACACATGATGTATTATTTTCTGCCATTTTTCTTCTCACAGTCCCTTAATAAATTACTGTCCTAACTGGGAAAAAGAAAAGCATAACATGGTATTGGTATCAGATACAGACATTGTTCAGTGTTTGAAAGTTCAGAAATAAACCCTTACCTCTATGATCAACTGGTTTTCACAAACCTATGAAGTCCATGTTAATGGAACAAAATTGTCTCTTCAATAAATGGTACTAGGAGAACTGGATATCTATAACTAAAAGAATAAAAGAAGACCTCTATCTCACTCCCTATATAAGAATCAACTAAAAATGGAACAAAGACCTAAGTATAGTAAAAAAGCTAAGACCATAAAACTACAGGAAGAAAATGTAGGGAGACATTTTCAAGATCTTGTGGTAGGTGGTGGTTTCTTGGATCTTGCACCCAAAACATGAGCAACAAAAGGAAAAATAAATAAATGGGACCGCCTCAAAATTAAACACATTTGCACTGCAAAGGATTTTGTTAAAAGTGTGAAAAGGCAGCTAATGCAACGGGAGAAAAATTTGGAAATTGCATATCTCATGTGAGTTTAGCATCCATGATATATAAAGAAATGCAAAATCATCAATAAAAAGACATAAGACCCAAATTTAAAAAGGGGTAAAAGATTTGAATATGCATTTGTCCAAAGAAAAAATGGAAATGGTGAAAAAAAGCGCATGAGAAAATGTTCAACATCATTAGCAATTAGGGAGACGTCACTTCAAATCTATTAGAATGGCCACTATTAAAAAGACAGAAAATTAGAAGCGTTGGAGAGGGTGAGGAGACAAAGGAACACTTTATTCACTGTTGGTGGGAAAGTGGAATGGTACAGCCACTGTGGAGTACTTTTTGATATTTCCTGAAAAGTTGAATAGAGATTTTGCCACATGATCTGGCAATGCCAGTACTGCATATATACCCAGAAGAACTGAGAGCAGTGACACAAACAGACATCTGCACACCAATATTCATAGTGATGATATTGCCAAAAGATGGAAACAACCCAGGTGTTCATCAACTGATGAATGGATAAACAAACTGGTTTATACACATGATGGAATATTATACAGCAGTAAAAAGAAATGAAGTTGTGAAGCATATCACAACATGAATGAACCTGAGGACATTATGTTAAGTGAAGCAAGCAAGAAACAAAAGGACAAATATTGTAAGACTGCGCTATTATGAACTAAATATATTGTGTGAATTCATGGACTTAATAACTAGAATATGAGTTACCAAAAAGTAGTATGAGGTTAGAGAATGGAAAGCTGAGGGTTAACTTGGGGAGAATTGGTAAAGCTTTTGTTTGTTAATCTTTGTAAATGAATAGAAAAGATGAAAGCAAAATATAGTGTTTGCAACTAGCAATGCTATTATATGGGTATGGCAGTGGTTGAAAGGGCAAGTCTGAAGCCATGTATATTACTAGAAGGAAACCTAAAAATTGTCACATAGGAGCACCTTTTCAAACAGCTAAAAAAAAGTTCAGTTTTCCTGTTCTATGAATTGCCATTGCATATATTTCTATTGGTTGTTTTCATTTTCTTACTGATTTGAGTGTGATCTTCATATATTCTGCATACAAATGAGTTTTAAGTGTTTCAATGTGAATATAAATCACAGGACCATAGTTTGCATTTTAATTTTGGTGTCTTTTGGGGATAGGTTTTACTTTAGTAAACTTTCTACTGTCATTAAAAATAAAAAATTGTCACATAGGACTGTATAGCATAGTAAAACCTCCTGGGAAATATGAATATCAGTAATATTGCATTTTTAACCCTGCATTTCTTTGAAACTGGACAAATGTATGTGTTGTTGTTGTTTTTATGGGGATCACTTGTTTCATTTTGCTTTTTAATTTTTTATTCTATTTTTTAAGAGATAAATACGTCACATAAAATGCCATGCAAAAAACACAAGAGGCTCCCATACTCCCCACACCCCACCGCACCCCCACATCAACATCCCCTTCATCAGTACGGCACATTCATTGCATTTGGTGAATATACCCTGGAGCACTGCCACATCACATGGACCGTAGTTTACATTTGTATTGGTCAGCCAAAGGCGTGTGGCTGCAAAATACCAGAAACTGGTTGATTTTTATAAAGGGTATTAATTTGGGGTAGGAGTTTACAAATACCAGGCCATAAGCATAAGTTACTTCCCTCACTACAGTCTATTTCCGCATGTTGGAGCAAGATGGCTGCTGATGTCTGTGAGGGTTCAGGCTTCCTGGGTTCCTCTCTTCCTGGTTGCTTCTGTTTCCTTTGAGAACTTACTTCCTGGTGCTCCAGCTTAAGGTTTGAGCAGCAAGCTCCAAAAGGAAAACTCCAATATCAAAAACCCTCAACTCTGTCTTTTGCCATTCATTTTATCCGTGACTCCCCACCCACCCAGCGGCAGGGACTCAATGCCTTAATGATGTAGCCCAATCAAAGCTCTAATCATAGTTCAATCATGGCCAGGTACAGACCAGATTACAAACAATCCAATATCTATTTTTCAAATTCATAACCATATCAAACTGCTACAACATTGTACTTCATATTCTCCCCCAGTCCATCCAGTGGGTTATGGCAGGATAAACAATGACCTGCATCTGTCCCTGCAATATCATTCAGGACGATCCAAGTCCTGAAAATGCCCCATATCACACCTCTTCCTCCCTCTTCCAGCCCTCAGCAAGCCCCATTACCACCATCTCCACATCAATGATACAGTTTCTTCCATTGCTAGAGTCACAACAGTTCTATAGCAGAATACCAGCAAGTCCATTCCAATCCATATTATATTCCTCCATCTTGTGGACTCTGGAATGGCAATGTCTACTCCACTCTAAATCAAGAGGGGGCTTAGATCCCACACGGCTGATGGATGCATATCTCCTGCTTGCAGTTGTAGACAATCTCGGTTCCCATTGAAGGTTGTCCATTCTCACCTCCCCATCAGCTGACCTGGGTATGTCCAAGGAACTGGAGAGTAGGTGTTGCAACTTTTCTGAGGCTCAGGCTCAGCTGGCACATGGCAGTCCAGAGATTCAAGTCTCCTGAGTATGCACCAACCCCAGTGCCAATCACAGGTTCAGTAAAAGTGGTAGAAGAGGCATGTATAGAGAGGGTACATCTGAGTTCAACTCCATTACAATCAGGAGCACAAATTCCAAAGTAGGACCCACTGGCAAGGCAATGAACTCCAGAGTCATCTGTCATGACCATAGCACCTGTGTCTCTATAGCCCTCAGGAGCACAAAATCTTAATATCAGGAAAAAAAAAATATTGTGCTAAGTGAAAGAAACTAGACAAAAAGAACTACATATTGCATGATTCCATTTATATAAAATGTAAGTACAAATAAACTTATAAAGATGGAATTATATTAGTGGTTATCTATGTCTGGGGAAGGATAGAGGATTTGAGAGATGATTGCTGCATGGTGTGGAGTTTGTCTTTTTGGAGTAATGAAATTGTCCTAAAATTTTGGGGGGTGATGAATGTGCAATATTGTGATTATCCTAAAAGCCATTGATTGTACACTTTGAATAGATTGTATGATATGTGACTATATCTTAAAACACTTTTTAAAAAAAAAGAATCTCTGTCTTATCATCAGCTGGTTACAAAATCAAGAAACAGACATCTCAGGGAATAAATTCCACATGTAACATTTAAAAATAGTAAAATGTACAGTGTGCAACAAAGGAGTAGAACTCAAAGAAACAGGAAATGATGTCTTATCCAAAGGAAGTGTTTACAAATTCAGAAAACATCAATGAAGAAGACAAAAGGTAGACATACCAAATAAAGCCTTTTCAAATATGATCTTCAGAATACTCAATGAGATGAAGGAAAAGAAAAAGAAAGAACTAAAGAGTATTACGAAAGCAATGAATGAGCAGTTTGAGAATCTTAGTAGAGAGATAGAAATTTTTAAAAGAAACAGAGTTAGTGGGGTGTAAGACAATTACAAAAATGAAAAACTCCCAGGAGGGTTTGAGGAGAATATTGGAGCTGGCAGAAGAAAGAATCAGTGAAATTGAAGACAACACACTTGAAATGAGTCATGACGAAGAGTGAAAAGAAATTATAATTCTAAAAACCAAAAATATCCCGAGACACATCTGGAACTTCATCAAATGTACCAATATATGCAATTTGGGAGTCTCAGAAATAGATGGAGGAGAAAAAGAGGCAGAAGTAATATTCAAGGAAATAATGGTGGAGTGTCCCAAGCACTGCAAGGAGCTGTAGAAATTGACAGCTTCCCACTGGACTAAGTGGGATATGTCAGACCAAAGAATGACTCAGACGAGTTCAGCTTAGTGAGTAATAAGCATATAGTTAGAGGGTTTATGTAAGCAATGAAAAGAGAGACAATATTTTCTAAGCATGTAGTCCATGCCTACCAAGAACTTGTTGGGTAAGTTTAATCTTGGTTGCCCAAGATTAAAGGTACATAGTTTAAAGATGTTTATCAAGTTATGTGGGGGTACACATGACTTTTACAGATTGCTTTGATTACAATCAAAGAAGCAGATGTCTGCAAGTAAGGGAAGGTCATATAGTTAGAGTTTACTGACTTTAAGATTTACTGAGTTTAAGACTTTAAGATTTACTGATTCTCAAGCATTTGTCAGCTAAATCTACCCTGCAGTTTAAGGAAGAGGCAATAAGAATTGAGGGATGCTAAGTTACCTATACCACATGAAACTACCCAAACTTAGCAAAAGACATGAAAATACATATTCAAGAAGTCCAGAAAACACTAAACAAGTGTTATCACACCCATCATCTATTAATCACATTATCAAAGCATAGGACAAAGAAAGAATTCTGAAAGCTGCAAGAGATAAGTAACATATTATGTATAAGGGAGTCCCAGTTAGAATGAGTGTCTATTTCTCACCACAATCATTGGAGGCAAGAAGACTATGGATTAAAACATTTAAAGGACTGGAAGAAAACAACTGCAAATCTATGGTATTGGAAATACACTGTACAAAGATATAAGTGGTAATAAGTACAAAAAATGGTGGGGGGACAGAGTGTCATAGGAAGAATATATGTGCATGTTATTGAAATTAAGTTGTTATCAAACCAAATGGTAGTTATATAATGAGGATGTTAAAATTTAGCCCCATGGTAAGCACGTTGAAAACAGATGAAAAATATAGCCAGATAGAAATGAGAAGGCACTCACTATGGTACAAAACACAAAAAAATCAAATAAATATAAAAGCAAAAAAATCAAATATAAAAGTAATCAATAATGTGGAGAACTAAGAGACAAAAAAGGTCTGATACGCATAGCTAAAAAGAAATTGGCAGAAGAAAGTCCTGCATTATTAACAGTCACTTTAAATTTAAGTGAACTAAACTCTCCAGTCAAAAGCCAGAGATTGAAGAATGAATAAAAAAGCATGGCTCAACTATATGCTGTCAACAAGAGACTCACTTTAAATCCAAAGATATGAGCAAGTTGAAAGTGAAAGGATGGAAAAATATACCTGGTAAGAAGTAACCATAGGAGAGCTGGAGTAGGAACAGTTATAATAGATAAAATAGACTTTAAGATAAAAACAGTTATTATGGACAAAGAACATCATTATATACTGATAAAGGTGACAATTCAATAGGACGATGTAACCATGATAAATATTTATGCACATAACCGCAGAGCCCCACAATGTATAAAGCAAATACTGACAGATTTAAAGTGAGAAATTGACAGTTCTACATTAATTGTAGTAGACTTTAATTCACTCTTTTCAACAATGGGATAGAACATATATTCAGAGGATCAATAAGGAAATACAGGACTTGAACAATACTCTAAATCAATTAGACTTATCAGACATATATAGAAGCCTTCATCCAACAAAAACAGAATACAAATTATTCTCAAGACAATATGAATCAGTCTACAGGATAGACCATATGTTAGGTCATCAAACAAGATTCAATAAATTTAAAAATATTGAAATTATGCAATGTATATTCCTTGACCATAGTGGAATGAAGCTAGAAATCTGTAACAGAGATAGAAAGGGAAAGTTCACAAATATTGGCAACAAACACTGGGTTAAGAGGAAAGCTAAAGTGAAATTAGGTTATATCTTGAGGTGAATGAAAATGAACATACAGTATATGAGAACTTATGGGATTCCACTAAGGCAGTGCTGAAAGATTTATAGCTTCAAATGCTTAAATTAAAAAAGAAGACAGACTTCAAATCATGGATATAACCTCAAAACTAAAAGAACTAGCAAAAGAAGAGAAAACTAAACCCAAAGAAAGCAGAAGGAAATAATAAAGATGAAAATAGAGATACGTGATATAAAAAAACAACAGAATAACAAAAAACAAAAATTTGTTCTTTGAAAATATCAAACCTGTAGCTAGATTGGCAAGAAGAGAGAGGATACAAAGAATGAAAATCAAAAATGAAAAGGGAGACATTATTACTGACCCCACTGAAAGTAAAATGATGAAAGTAAAAGTATCTCATAGGGAAGGGGTCTTGGCCCAATGGATAGGGTGTCTGTCTACCACGTGGGAGGTCCGTAGTTCAAACCCCGGGCCTCCTTGACCCATGTGGAGCTGGCCCATGCGCAGTGCTGATGCGTGCAAGGAGTGCTGTGCCATGCAGTGGTGTCCCCCATGTAGTGGAGCCCCATGCTCAAGGAGTGCACCCCATAAGGAGAGCCGCCCAGCGTGAAAAAAAGTGTAGCCTGCCCAAAAATGGCCCTGCATACACAGAGAGCTGACACAACAAGATGATGCAACAAAAAAACACAGATTCCCGGTGCCACTGATAAGGATAGAAGCAGTCACAGCGAATGGACACAGAGAGCAGACAACTGTGGGGGGTGGGGGGAGAAAAAAAAGTATCTCATAACTGTAAGGCAATAAATTAGATAATCTAGAAGACATGGACAAATTTGTAGAAACACACAACCTACCTACACTGAATAAAGAGGAAATATAATATCTCAATAAACCAATTACTAGTAAGTGGATTAAATCAGTTATCAAGAACCTCTCAGCCAGAAAAGTCCAGGACCAGATGGCTTCACAGGAGAATTCTATCAAACTAAAAAGATATAACTCCAATTCTGCTCAAATGCTTCCAAAGAACTGGAGAGAAGGGAATACTCCCTGATTCATTCTACAATGACAACCACAACCTCACAAGCTCATAACAGTGCTAGATAAAGATAAAGATACCACAAGAAAACTACTGACTGAAGAAAACCTCAAAAAAGAAAAAAAAACACTAGCAAACCAAATCCAATTATGTTAAAATAATTATATGCCATGATGGATTAGGATTTATTCCTTTTATGCAAAGTTGGTTCAACGTAATAAAATCTCTTAATGTAATATACCACATTAGCACAATGAGGTGAAAAAGCACATGACCATTTCTATTGATGCAGAAAAGGCTTTTGACAAAATCCAGTACCATTTCTTGATAAAGAATTTAGCAAATTTGTAATAGAAGGAAACTTTTCCAAAATGTTAAAAGGCATATATGAAAAGCCCACAGTTAGCATCCTACTTAATAGTGAGAGATTAATATTTTCCCTCTAAGAACATGAACAAGACTAGGATGCCTCCTGTCTCCACTGTTATTCAACATTTTACAGGAGTTACTGCCAGAGCAGTTAGATAAGAAAAAGAGTTAAAAGGGATGGAAATTTTAAAGAAAGAAGTAAGACTTTCTCTCTTTGCAAATGATGTGGCAGTTTGAGATTATTTATGAATCCCAGAAAAAGAAAGATTATGTATGTAAACTAATCTTTTTCTCTGGGTGTGATACCATTTTATTGTATTAAATTCAAAGGATTTAAGAGTATTTGATAAAATCAATTTAGGGTTTTTGATTAAAGAGTGACTCAAGTTGAGTCATCATCCCTTTGGTGGGCTGATATAAATGGATACTCACTTAAGAAGATAGACAGGAAGAGAAAGAGCTCTGTCATTTTTTATCCTGAGGCCCTGGGGGGAGATGAGCCATTCACCTGATAGTTTACAGTTGATATAGAGAGCCCAGAAAGACATGAGCCCTGTGCCAAGAGAGTCCTGGAAGCTTGAACGAAAAGGAAAGACCAGGCAGAGATCAGTGACCATCTTGTTTCAACATGCAGCAACTGACTTTGGTGAGAAAGCAACCTTGAGATAGACTCTTTACAGCCTTGTAACGCTGAGCTTTTACCCCAAATAAATACCCTTTATAAAACCCAACAGATTTCTGATACTTTGTATTAGAACCCATTTGGTAGATTAATACAGATGAAATGTTTCTATATATAGAAAATCTTGAAAAATCCACAAGAAAGCTCCTAGACCTAATAAATGAATTCATCAATGTATTAGAATACCAAATCAACACCCAGAAATCATGACTGTTTCTATACACAAGCAATGAACAATCAGGAGAAAAAATAAAGAAAAATATTCTATTCACAATAACAACTAAAATAATCAAATATCTAAGAAAAAGTCTAATCAAGGATGTAAAATACCTGTACACAGAAAGCTACAAACATTGCTAAAAGTAATCAAAGAATATGTAAATAAATGGAAGGGCATTACATATTCATGGATTGGAAGACTAAATATCACTGCCTTCATTTGCCAAAGGGATGCTGTAGCAGTTTGATATAATTGATGAATTCCGAAAAGAAATACTGGATTATGCTTGTAATCTATCTATACCTGGGCATGATTGAGTTATGATTAGGGCATTGACTCACAGATAAAAGGCATGGTGAAGAACAGAGTTGAGGGCTTTTAATGTTGAAGTTTTGAGGTTGGAGTTTGATGCTGAATACTTAAACTGGAGTCCTGGGAAGTCAGCACACAGAGGAAAAAGAAGACAGCCCCAGGAAGGAAGGAACCTTGAAGCCAGAGAAAAGTAAGCCCCAGGAATGTAGGAACCCAGGAAGCCTGAACTCTCATAGACGTTGACAGCCATCTTGCTCCAAATAGACTTTAGTTAGGGAAGTAACTTATGCTTATGGCCTGGTATCATTAAGCTCCTACCCCAAATAAAAAAGACCAATTTCTAGTATTTTGTATCAGTGCCCCTTTTGCTGACTAATACAGATGTCAATGCAAAGCACCAGAAATGGGTTGGCTTTCATACTTGGACATTTATTAGAGGTAAAAGCTTACAGTTTCAAGGCTGTGAAATGTCCAAATCAAAGAATCAGCAGAGATGCTTTCTCACCAAAATGTGCTGCTAGTGATTCTGCTGTCTGGCTATGTGGCAAAACAGGATGGCAACCAGTCTCTGCTGAGGTCTTTGCCTTCCCCTCCAGAATCTACCATCTCCCAGAGCTCAGCTGTGGGCAACTGGAGTAGGGCTTTTTTCTCACCTGGTCTCCTCTTTCAGTCTCAGCTGTTCTGCTTTCTTCCTGAGTTCAGTTGTGAGGTATAAGGCATATGGCCATGGCTTCAGCTTTGAACTGCTTCATAGGTCCAGCCTCTTGGGAATTCACACCTAAACTTTGGCTGCTACAGATCCTTGAGTCTCCTTTTACATTGCAGGGTCAAAAATGGCAGAGCTCCATTTCCCTGTCTGTGTCTTCATTTATATTAGACCCAGCAAGAAACCTGAGACCCAAGCTGGCTGAACCTTACTGACAAAGTCCAATTGAAAGGGTCTCACACCCAGAGGAAAAGATTAGTTCAAAAGCATAATCTCTTTCTTTTTGGGATTCATAAAAGAACTTCAAACTGCTCACACCCACAGGAAAAGATTAGTTCAAAGAACATAATCTGATTGTTCTGTAAACCTAAAACTTCTCTAATAAGGGAAAAAATAAATAAAAGAGCATTATATAACTTATTGACAAAATTGGAATTTTGATGATATATTAGGTAAAAGTATTGAATCAATGTTAAATTTAATGGGTATGATCATTCTACTGTAGTTTTTTAGATAAAAAATAGCAATTCTTAAGAAATAGAAAATGATTTATTTAGGGTAAAGGACCAGGATATATGTAACTTAACCTCAAATATAAGGAGAAAGACAGAAAGATACATGGAGATAAGAAGAGAAAATGATGAAGCATTTTTTTCATAGTTGGTTTATATTCTGGAAACATATTAGTATAAAATTAATTAGGAAAGTTTTGAGTATGGATGATGTAGTAATATTGATATTTAGATGTTATAAATACTGTGTTTTTTGTCTTATATGAATTATTTAATATTTTTTTCAGTGTGATCAGGTAGATTCTATTGTTATCCCCATGTTATAAAGGAAAAAATAGGTTTTAAAAAGAATGCACATTTTGCTCCATTTCAAATAGTTAGTGTTGTAGTTAGGACCTGAGCCAAGGCTTTCACATTCTCAATCATAACCTATTTGACTTTTTTAGATTTGTGGCAGTTTGAGATTATTTTGTGAATCACAAAAAGAGAAATATTATTTTTATAATCTAATCTATTCCTCTGGGTGAGATACCCTTTGGCTGTATTAAATTCAATTGAGGGGACTTTGATTATATTACTTGGCAAGATCATATTGATTTAGGACTTTTGATTAGACTACATCATTGAGGTGTGACTCAGGTTCAGTCTCTGCTCCCTTCCTGAATCTGATATAAACAGAAACACAGAGAAACTCACTCAAACAGATGCAGGAAAAGAAAGCCGCCATGTTTGATCCTGCCATGTAAGAGAGAAGACTGCAGGATTGTTGAAGACAAAGCCCCAAGAGGCTGGGCCCACAGAGAAGCTTAAGAAGAGAAAAGTGAGTCCAGAGGGAAGACTGAAAACTTTATCAGATATCAGCAGTCAACTTGATTTACCACACAGCAACATGTTGTGGCAACTATAGCTGACTTTGGGGAGAAAGCATCTCTGCTGATGCCTTAATGTGGATATTTCATGGCCTTGGAGATGTAAGTTTTTGCCCCAAATAAATCTCCATTAAAAAACTCAGCAATTTCTGGTAGTTTGCATTGGCAGCCCTTTGGCAAACTTTCCTTTCTACTCATAAGATATTTTAAAAAAAGGCAGCTTGGATAATCCTCATAGATATTTGTCTGTGTAAATTACAGAAAGTTGGATGAAGGCATACTTCTTAATATAAGATGTCAAATTTAACAAGAAATAATTTGGTGACATAATTTTAGATTTGTTACAATCCTTTATAGTATAGATAATCAGAAAATTATTCCTTTTGGAATAACCTTTAACAAAAATATAGACTGAAAAATTTTACATGCATTTCATTAACTACAAATTTATATTATGTAACTATGAGTTTTTCTTTAATTTTTCCCCAAATATGATCATATAATCATATTTCTAAATCAAATTCAAGCCATATGACTTTTCGGTAGTATGAATATCTGAATGAGTTTA
Organism: Dasypus novemcinctus; assembly: GCF_030445035.2. Lineage (NCBI taxonomy): Eukaryota > Metazoa > Chordata > Mammalia > Cingulata > Dasypodidae > Dasypus > Dasypus novemcinctus. Next base: position 38,163,251 of record NC_080683.1, on the reverse strand, counting down.
GTAAGGCCCGTAGAGTTAGTGTTCATGATCGTGGGAGAGTGGTACTTGTGTTTGCATGCATTTTGGAGTGTTGCAAACATAACCTGTAGTAGAAGAAAAGCTGTTCTAAATACAATAAAAATAAATCTCAAAAGATAATTTTGCATAATTTAGTAGGTTATTTCTCTTCCATATCATTGAAGAGCAAGAGGTTAGGTTCAGAATGTCATATTAAATCACCCTAACAGATGAAAATTGTCTTTAATATTATGTAGAGGGTAATAAAATGACTAGTAAAATATTAAACAGGAACTGTATATCTCAGGTGCTAACATCTACAAACTTCTAGAAGCAAATTAATCAACAATATTGTTTCTCATAAAAACCGCCCTTTAATTTGTGAGTTTTATAAATTGTGTAGATTTAATCACCATCTAAGTGACCAAACACTAATATCATTCTTCTACATTCTAGATAAATTCCATTACATCTAGTATCTTGGAATGAGGCTTGCTGCTTTTCGTGAATAAAATTTAATACAGGTAGAATTTAGATTTCATACTTTAAGTCTCAAAACAAGGTCCAAATTATTAATTTCTTTTGTGAAAGATGATTGTCTTTTTTTTCACATCAAATCTACTGGGTACTCAGTAAACACTTTTTTTCATTTACGCATCAGATAGGTATAGAATATTTGCTCTTTGCAAGTCATTACTCTGTGCAAGTCACATTAGTGAACCATATATAGTCCCTTGCCTGAATAAGCTCAATTTAGTGGGGAAAGCAAAAAAAAAAAGGCATTTTCTATACTTTGTGTAGATACTTACAGGATGCTTACTATAGGAGCATAAAGAATGGGCACTAAATCTAAGTTTGCAGAGGCAGGAAATACAAGCATTATGAAAAAAAAAAAATACATGTTTATACCAGGCAAAGACTTTACACAGACTATAGGAGAAGGGATTTCCTTGGGGGAAGGGAAAAATAGATCCAGGAAGACAAATAGCATGAACACAGGTATAAAGCCAGAGAGAGCTGACTGTGAACAACAAATACCTCAGTCTAGCTGGAACACACAAAGACTTGTGAGAGATGAAGCTGGAATGGGCCCCGGTGGTCACATCAGAAAAGGCCTTAGAGCTACAGAGTCATGCCTCCATCCTGAGAAAAGTGGGTAGATATACATTCATCTGAAAATATTTATTAATCAAATACTTTGTGGCTACATAGATCTGAATTAGTAATTTTTTCCCTTTTAGAGTTTATTTTCTTGACTCTAGTCTCTTGCAGGCATAGTAGACAAAAACAAACAATACAAAACAACCTAAACAGGTAAACAAATAATTTTAAAGAAAAAACATAAATCAAATAAAAAGATATCAAGTTTATCTGTGCAATGGATGAAGAATATATAAATTTCATTTGTTCATTCACTAAATATTTATTGAATATGTTCTTTGTCATACCCTGCAGATAGGGATAATGCAGGAGACATAAACTCTTCCCATCCCCAGAATTTATGGTTTAGAGGAAAATGATAAATATAATTAAAATATGCTGTTATATACTGTTTACTATGTGCCAAGAACTGTTCTAAATACTTTACAAATGTTAACTCTTGCAATCCTTATAGCACCCTTTGAGGGAGTCACTCGTACCATCCCTATTTAATGGATGAGAAAAACAAGACACAGAGTAGGTAAATAAATTTCTTAGGGTCACATGACTATGTGTGATAGAACCAGGATTTGAACCAAAGAGTGTGGCTTCAGGCAGTTAACCACTATGCTATTTCTCAAATAATCGCAATTGTGGAAAAGATAATTTTAAAAAGACAGCCATATTATCTAATTAGTGGTCATGTGAGCCTTCTCTGAGAAACAGACATTTAGGCTAAGGCCAAAAAAAGAAAAAAGAATAGGAATTTGCTTGATTAGGAATTACAGGAAGAGTATACAGATTGAGGAAAGAACATGCAGAGAATGACTAGGAAAGTAGAAATTTACAAGCAATGGCCAAGATTTTAAGCTTTATATTTTAGTTTAGCTTTGGGGAAACTGCAGCCTTTCAGCTATTTTTGTAAGTAAAGTATTACTGAAACCAAGGTACAGTCCATTGGTTTATGTATTGTCTGTGGATGTTTTGCGTACAGCAGCAGGATTGAATAACTGAGACATAGTATGGCCTGCAAAGCCTAAAATATTTATTATCTGGTCCCTTTCAGTGAATATTTGCAAGAGGTAATACAGTCAATAGAAAGAAAATCAAGAGTTCTAAACTGGAAAGTGAGGATTAATTTGCATTTTAAAAGAATTACTCTATATTGCAATATAGGAAATGGATTAAAGAGGGGTAAGATTAAAATAAATTAAAGACTTCAATTTAATTCATAGAGAAGGGATAATGACATATTGGACTTAGGTAGTCAGAGGTGCTAGGGGAAAGGTAGGAAGTTGGGAGACAGGATAAACCATGTTGGTTAATGAGCATGGAGAGTGATGTAAAGCAGGTTTTGGATGATATTGGGTTTCTGGTTTAAGCAATTGGGTTGATGTTGGGTAGAACAAGGGAATGAAATAGCTAAACACAGATTAAGATATTTAAAAATGGCTCTAAGGAGAGTTTTGATTAGATAATGTCCTGGGGGTAGCCACCCAAATGAGAGCTGAAATAAATTATATTAGTGGCAGGATGTTGGTGGAAACTGGTACTGATTTTGAGTCTAGTGGCTAAGTTTTCAGTAAACATAGAAAAGTATCCCAGTGACTTGAAATACTTGAACAAATGTTTTAACATAGGTATGTTAAAGTAATGATTCAGAAGAGGCATTAAGAAAAGTTTGATTTCAAGTCCTGAACCTAAACTTCCTTGGATGTGATGGACGGAAATTAATCATCCTTAGTAAAAGTGCTAGGGAGTCAGATGTTCCTACTGGACCAATGGAGTACAAAGAACATTCACTAAATAATATGAGAATAAATGAAATATTTTCCATGGATTAGAAGATTCTGAATAAAAGCTGCATCAGGTAAAATAAAACAGAAGAATGACAAAGAATGGATAAATATATGTGGTCATATTTGGGGAATGATAAGGATTACAGGGATGAAAGGCAGGATGATGCTAATTGACATATAGGTTTTAGGAGATTTCATTTTATCTGACCAGGTCTAGATGGAATGTGTTAATAGGGGATTTGTTAAGCAGATGTAAGGGCTGCTGGAATTATTACTCCTTTATATCTTTCTTGGCATCCACTCCTGCCTCTTACGTACTCCAGCACCAATAATCTCTAAAATTCCTACTGAGACTCGTGTATCCCTTGTCTGCTTCAAAACATGCAGGGAAGTGGATTTGGCTCAATGGATAGAGCATCTGCCTACCACATGGGAGGTCCAGGGTTCAAATCCAGGGCCTCCTTACCAATGTGGTGAGCTGGCCCATGCGCAGTGCTGATGCATGCAAGGAGTGCTGTGCCACGCAAGGGTGTTCCCCACATAGCAAGGAGTCTGCCCATAGGAGAGCTGCCCCACATTAAAAAAGTGCAGCCTGCCCAGAATGGTGCTGCACACATGGAGAGCTGACGCAGCAAGATGATGCAACAAAAAGTGACACAGAGCCCTGGTGCCACTGACGAGAATAAAAGCAGACACAGAAGAACACACAGTAAATGGACACAGAGAGCAGACAACTGGGGGGAGGGTGGGGAAGGAGAGAAAAATTTTAAAAATTTGAACACTTTAAAAACAAAACAAAACAAACCCATTCATTATCCTTTCAGGGACACTGCTCCTTTGTCAATCTTGCTTACATTCAAACTTTGAGCTTGCCTTCAGATACACTCTACCAGTACCTGTCTTCTTTGGGATAAAAATCATTCTTAATATCCAAACAATGACTACTTTAAACTATTACATTTATGCTGATAATGACCCCCCTTTTGTTTCTAGGCTGAAACATTTCATCCAGTCTTCAATTCCACAAGTGTAAATGGCTGCAAAATATCTCCACTTGAAGATTGTTACTGCTCCAGATTTAACCAATCCCAAACTTAACATCATTTTTTTCAATCATGATCCTCTGTTACTACATCATTTCCTTTAGTGGCATCAATGTTCTTCAGATCTCTCAGGTTAGGCAATTTAAAATTTATCTACAAATTCTCCCTTTACTTTGCTATAATCAATTGGTCACCAAATCCTATAACTTCAAGATGAAATCAACATGCTTAGATGATTTCCTATCTGTATCATACTGGGAAAGTTAACTCCTCTGGGATTCTATTTTCTCATTTAACAAACCAGAATTATTACCTTTCTCACAAGGAGAATGAATCCATTGACACTAGAATACAAGGCACCACATTGTAGTAGTTCATATCTTGGACTTTGGAGTTCACTTGCCTGTGTTTGAATTCTAGTTCTGCTCTGTACTAGCTGTGAACTCTCAGAAGTTATTACTTGTATGATCTCTATACCTCAGTTTCTCAATCCATAGAACGCAAATAATAAGATTAACTACCTCACTAACATAAAATGTACAAGTGTTTGTAAAGCTTTTAGAGGGTTCCTGACACATAGTAAGTGCTAACTAAGTTTTATTAAATATCACCCATATCTCTATAAACAGTATAGCACAGTGTCTGGCACATTGTGGACATTCACAAATTTTATCTATATATATTTATCTATATTTATTATGGTTTATTTGTCTTCTTAGTTTCCATTGCTGCTACTCTACCATATATTTTTATTAGCTCACTCCTGAATTACTGAATTGCCTCTAACTTTTCCACTATTGTCACAACTTGTGCTGAATTAACTACCATCAGATTAACATCATCCCTGCTCATATCTTTACTCTTCCTGCCTCAGGAGAAAAGCTTGAGAAATACATTTCCAACAGTCTCTTGCTAGTAGAGTTCAACTAATGAGGGGTACTCAAGCAAGACTCAATAATTGTGTGGTGAACATAGACATCTGACATAGATTATTACCTGCAGCTTCAGATTATCCTGTTGAAAACCATCTACTTAGGTGTTGTTGGCAACTGAGATCATAATTAATATCTTAATTCCCATTTTTTCCCTTCTGGATCTCCTTGAAGTTAGCAGTAGCCTCTCCAACTTTTGCTCTTCCAGTCCTTCCAAAGTTATTTAATTTTCTAATTTTCTTTCTTGAATCTTTTCCTGTTCTTAATACCTAGAGGTTTTTTCTGTTTTGTTTTATTTTGCTTTGCTTTGAGTTGATTTTCCTAACTTAATTTTGAATAGCTAACTTTCAGAAAATATTTTCTCTTCTGTCGCTATTTTGAATAGATGCCCCCACTGATCAATTTTTCATTGCACTTCTTAGGTCATTATAAACAAAAATTCATTCCAATTTTCTTAAAAGCATAGACACAATTTATCTTGCCAGTATTCAGAATGTTCCATCTTATTTTTTTCTTTTATCTTTTCAGTATGCACTCTTATTTTGTCTCAGATATTTGAATACCTATATTGTTTTATTCATTGACACTAGCAAATTTCTGTTCCTGTATTTTTGGATTTACTTCTTGCCATTACATCTATATAACATTTAGTTACCTATTACTAAGCTTTTTTTTTAATTTTTGCTTTCTTTTGCTTTGTTTTAAGAGAAGAAAATATACGCACTCATAAAAATAGTGAGTCTAATGACAAAAGATAAAATATTTTCTCTAAGATAACTATTCTGGTTCACTCTTAGTTTTTAAGAACCAGAGGCTCCCACCTACCAAACAGAAACCACATCCAGAAATATACTCTCTTCCCAATTCTTAAAACACAATTTTTTATTCCTGAAGGAGAAGAGAAAAGATGGTGGAGAGAAGAAAAATGACTCCATCCTGCAAAAACTCTCTCTTATCAACAAAACTTTCCCCTATGCAGATTTATTCTAAATGAAATCCACAGGGTTCCTCCAGAAGGAGGTTTGATGGGGATGTTAATGGGACATCATCTACCAACTCTTGTATGCACTTTTATTGATTTCTGATTCCAGCCTATAAATTTTCCTTAAATTTGAATCATTCTTACCTCTATAGTTCTGGTCAAAGATGTGCTTGTATAATGCTAATTCTATTTTTCTATATCCGTATACATAAGGAGCAGTACTGCATGGTAAAAATGAATCTTATACTGATTAAAAGCATGGCTATAGCAGTTAGGTTATGAATTCCAAAAATAGATATTGGATTATGTTTGTAATCTGGTCTGTACCTGGGCATGATTAAGTTATGATTAGGGCTTTGATTGGGCCATGTCATTAGGGAGGGGTGCAGACACACAGATAAAAGGCACAGCAAAGGAAAAGGTTGAGGGTTTTTCATGTTGGAGTTTTGATGTTGGAGTTTGATGCTGAAGCCTTGAGTTGGAGCACCGGGAAGTAAGCACACAGAGAAAACAGAAGCAAGCCCCAGAAAGAAAGGAACCCTGAGCCCTGGAATAAGCAAGACCAGGGAAAAGAGGAACCATGAGCCTGGAGAGAAGCAAGACCCAGGATGAGAGGAACCCAGGAAGCCTGAACCCTCACAGACGTCGGCAGCCATCTTGCTCCAACATGTGAAAATAGACATTGGTAAGGGAAATAACTTATGCTTTACAGCCTGGTATCTGAAAGCTCCTACCCCAAATAAATACCCTTTATAAAAACCAACCAATTTCTAGTATTTTACATCAGCACCCCTTTGGCTGACTAATGCATGGGCTCACTAGATGTGTTTCCTTGGTAAATTTATTTAAATTCTCTGTTCCTCTGAAAGGCAGAATTTATAGATATGTAACATTGAAATGATAATAATGCCTTCTCCATGATTTTATAAGATTAAATAATATATATAAAATATATAGAAGGAAATCTCATACATAATAAATGATACAATTTTAATTTATGAAAACAGACATGATTCTGAGTATTATTTTTTAATTGATAATTTTTTTTGAAGCACAACATTAGAACCAACATTTCAAGACCAACATTTCTATGTGTTTCCCCAAAATCTCCATAATACCGTTGCTTCCAATATATCAATGCAATTTTCTATTTCTTGTCAAAGTAATCCTTTCATTCTATTACAGTTGATCTCATTGTTTCAATGTGTGTTTTTCTTAATAACAATAAAACAATTGCTAACATTTACTTGAGGATTTATAGTTTAAAAAACCCCTTTCCCATATACTAGTACTTTCAATCCTGCACTATCCTTTGAGATAAATAGTTTTATATTCATTTTTCAATAGGAAAACAGAGATTTAGAGAGGTTAGATGACCTGTTCAAAAGTATACATTTCAACTATAGTGTTGTGAAAACATATCTCAGGGGGTTTCTATTATTTATATTCTGTGGGCTAATTTTGTCCCAAATATCAGAAATCCACAATCATCTACATATCCACCTAACTTAGTGTGAAAATTCAAACTTAAGCGTCACCCTTAAAAAGTTCCCTGACAGTCTATCATATCAATTTGTTTATATATTTTTTCTTATTTAATTATAATTGCTACTATACACTTTAGCATGTTAACTTCAAAAAGAAGGAAGAGGGGAAGCAGATGTGGCTCAACTGATTGGACTCCCATCTACCATATGGGAAGCGAACCCAGGGCCTCCTTGTGAAGGCAACCTGGTCTGTGCCCACAGAGAGCTGACAGCCCATGCCCATGGAGAGTTAGCGCAGCAAGATGATGCCACAAAGGGAGAAAAGTAGACATAGAAAAACATGCAGTGAGTGGACACAGAGAGCAAACAGCGAGCAAATGGCAAAGGCGGGGGAATAAATAAATAAAATAAATCTAAAATTATGTATACCATAAAAGTTGCAGTTAAAGTAAATATTAACATGAACATTATTTTATTTCATTTATCATTTTTAATAGTATTTCTTCAATTATGCAAATATGGTAATGTCCCACATATTCTCTAAATATAAGCATTGCTATTAATTTGATGTCTTTCTATACTGTCTGTTCTTAGAAATTTATTAACTGAATTACAGTATGTATATATTTGTGTGTATTATGTATGTGTGTGTACACTAATTCTCACAAGATATGGCTTAAACAATATTTACCCCAATTGTCAAATGAGGAAACTGGAAAACATAGATTAGGTAACTTCTTATCACAAAGCTTTTAAGTGGCATAGTTAGAATTGAAATCTAAGAGGTCTGGCTCTAGAACTTAACCAATTACCTCTCTCCCCTTCCCATTTTATTATTCTGCATCACTATTGTGCCCATCAGAGTACTATTACAGCTTTATAATTGTGAGCTTTCTCATTCATTGATCTTACTTGTCTTTTAAAAGCTCCTTGGTATCCAACATTATATAGCTATCATAGTTCATTTAGATATACTTCATCAGTAGATGGATATATAAGCTGTTTCCAATTTGGTGCTATTAAAAATGTTCAAATAAACATGCTTTCAAATATTTTTGCATGTGTGTGCATTGATGTATTCTTCTCTAGTGTATGTTTGGAAGAGTGGAGGCACTAGTCATATGATATATGACAAATTGTCTGCAAAATTAGGCTATATTAATTGATACTTCCAGAAGCAGAGCACAAAGGACCTTAGAAAGAGTCATGTCTCATTACTGTTGTGGAGAAATCAATTAAACCTACTAAATACTGTTGACTCTTTAAATATTTTTCAAAATTGAATTATATAGACAGAGACTTCCATTGGGCAGTGGCATAAGAGTTGAAATTAGACCCCATTTTCTCCTAGGACTAATGCTTATAGACAAAATAATTAATCAGAATATGTGACAGAGAATTAGGGGATAGTAGAGATATTGTCTTTCTAGATATGAAAATAATTTGAGTTGCCTGGAATAGGAAAGATTATTTCCACAGTTTTTATTTTTGTCTTTAAATAATTTGAAACCTTTTTAGTTAGAAATGGAGATAGTAAAAGAGTGAGGCTAAAAGAGTGAGCAACAGATTTACAAGTGGTCTGTAGATGATGAATATATGTTTATTATTTTCCTAATGCAGGACATATCACTCTTTACTAGAAAAGGGTTATCCTCAGCATAGGAGATTTTGCCTGACATTTGCTAAATATTATATGTCTTTCTAATGTAGATACCTGGTAAAATTAAGATAAAACATTGTTTTATTTATGGCTGAAAGTTCACTGCTAATACACAATGAAGATATAAAGGTTGAGGTGGCAGCTATAATTAATTTACAATTAATTGCTTGGATTCATTTAAGTGATTTGCCTGTATAGATGAGAGAATTTTTTCTTCTCACTTCATTTCTCTTTCAAATGGGTTTTCTTCCCTTATATAAAGGGCCATTCTTGATGAAAGTCCATCAGAATGTAATATTAAGACAGTGCTCTATATGATAAATCATTATTAGGTCATTTTGTTCATAGCACATATAACAATCACATATAACAGAAGCATATTTCTTAATTGATGAGACAAGACTCAGGATCATTTCTGTCACCTTCAATATTATGTACTAGCTAGTTTCCTACAAAACACTCTCATAAATATATTTAATAGAATGATTAACAATAAAATACAATATAGAATCAAATATGAAGAAAACTAATGAATAATGGTTATTTTGGATAAGTTATCTATGTAAATAGGGAAAATCTCTAATTGGAGATATATTTATAACATCCTTAATACCAGTGCTCATCTAGGCCGGAGTTATAGTTATTTAAATTAGTTTTTAATTATAGTTTTCTTGTTCTTATTTTCAGATTACTTCCTTACAAAGCAAGAAAAAGAAGGTATTTCCTGTTGTAATTCCTCCTATCACTTACACATTAAATATTACCACCTTTTGCAAGCTAGAACAGAGCTTTTAATAGTGAAGGTGCCTTTGGAAAGACAGGAAATATTTTTCTTTTCATCATTTAACATAATGTGCTTAGCCTTTTTAAACAGTGAATGATAAATGAATGGTAGTTTTGGCTAAGAAAAAATAAGAAATAAGCACTTAGTGATTCTTAATGAGGTGAAAACATAATTTGATCCCAGAAGTAGAAATTAGAAATGTTAAGACACCTTTCACTAGAAAGTAGGCATAATAATACAGAAAAACATTTTAAAGAGTTATATACCATATGGTTGATTCAAGAGGGGAAGTGTATACCCTTGAAATATATTTCTCTTAAAGCATTACAATTCAGTTTCATCAATGGATTTAAGATAAACATTGGAAGAAATCACCTGGTGCCTAAAATCTTTAGAACTTTTCATTTGTGAGATTCTCAATATTCTTGATATTTCTTTGCTCTTTCTGGCGAATTTGACCTATATATAATTTTAAACAGCTCCCTGGCTGACAGATAGGCTATCTCATCATATGGTAAATGGTAATACACTCCATTACACAGTAACTTTCAAATCATAGTCCCACTGAGGAGCTGCTCCAAGAGTTTAACTACTCTCCTGGCAGATATCAGCCAATATCTAGATATATTAGCAAGAGAGACTCTGCTGACCACAAAAGTATTTGGGAGGGAGTCTGGAACTTATTTCAATACTATATAAAAATATCTGGAAGTTCAAATGCTTAATCTAGTTTTTATAGACTGCAGCCAGGAAATGAATGCAAAATATTCATATTAGTTCAAAATATGCTATCCCTTTTTTTTCATCAGGGCTTTAAAGATTCCTGACCATTCGTATACTGAGGAAACTAAATATTATTTAAAAGCAAGTAGAAATTTTTTAAAAAATTATGCTTCCTTTAGATAGCATATTACATAATATGAAATTGACAGAAGTCTCCGTGGCACTACCAACCTGATTACCAGGTAATCAGAGTAAATTAGCTAAAATACTCAAGTTACATTTTGTACCTTTCAGAGATTACTAATAGTATGTTCTTCTTTATGAAATGGTTCCTTTACATTCTGTGTGAAACATCCAAAAATCTAAGTGTGTAGTGATATAAGAAACCCACAGTAACAGATTAGAGGAGAAATGCACTGTAATTTTTCCTCTCTTACTCTTACTACAGAAAGGCAAATCATGGTCACAGTCACCAGCATGTTGAGATAAAACATTTCATTGAGATGATATATAAATACTTTCTGTTTTTGTTTGCATTTCTAATCATGACATAGTTTTAAAGGCACATTTTGGAAATAAATGATAGTTAAGTATGAGACTTTGAATTCCTTGGAAAGAAGCCATTATACATTTACACATAGATGGAGTGGGTTTATTAAAAAAATTAATCTGGTCTGGTATTGAGCTAAGCATCCTGATAATAATGTAATTGTTACCACTGTTACTTACTACTAGTGTTAATAATATAGAAAAGGAGGCAAGAATTTTCTCATAAAGAATATCAAGGATTTTCAGGATCTATATATAGAAAGGTTTTCTGTATGAAGAGAGTTGAAAGAGTTAGTTTAGAAAATCTTCACATTTTTAAGTCCCCAAAATCCAGCAATGTGCCTTTCCTTTAAGCTGTGTGACTGCCTAGTATTGTATCACATCATTCTTGTGAATAAAGTGGTCATTACTGCATCTCATGATCTAAGGAGATCATAAGTCACTGCAAAGGATAATGAGAAGAGCCACTGAGAAGGAGCAAATAAAGATTGCAACTCTGTCCTTCTAAAGGACAAGGTATCAGCTCTTTCTTTGTAGTGTAAAGGGCATGGCTAACATGGATAAAGTTAATTTTTTAAGAACCAAAGAAAAATCCTTGTTTATATCCCTTATTCACAATGAGCATTTATCTCAAGTATTTATAATGCAGGGAGCTTTGTACATCAAAGTTCATGATGTCAATTCCTGAACAAATCAGCTTTCATCAAAAAAAGAAAAAACTGTTTCAATTCAAAGATTATTTTTACCATCTTGCATGTATGTAAGGGGTTGAATAGGGCAAAAATGAATGGTCTTTTGTAAAAATTCCTTTACTGCTATTGGGCAATGAAAATAAGTCTATGTGTTTCTTCCAGCGCACCTGAAAGCATTAGACATATGCATAACTATTTTGATTATTAAGGTGGTCTACCATAACTTGTACTGGTATATTTGTAGATAAGTATATTATAAATCAACAGTAATTTGGACTTTTACAATATCCGAAGTAGGGCTTATTGTGCTTTCAAAAGATAGATATTACAAATTTAAAACAAATTATAACAATTGTTCACTTCATGTTAAACAAGATATGCCGAAATATACCTAAATGTCAATAGAATAATATAATTTAAATCAAAATTTGACCCTCTATTGAACTGAAAACTGATCCAGCTTTAAAAATTACAGATCCAACAAGATATATTGTAGTAGAGTAATATATCACTCCATACTTATCTGGGTAAATATGTAGAGAGCATCAAAGAATTTATACAACTTTCTTCCTTTTTATCTCACATTATACATTGTTAGAGAGCTTTGCAGAATATAAAGTGCATTACTTCTCCTTATCCTCACAACAATCTTGCAAAGGGAGCAGGGAGATATCATATTGCCATTTTTATAGATCTTAAAATTCAAGCTCCGAGAGATTAAGAAAATCATCCAAACTCAAATTGCTATTTCATAATAGAGACAGGAATTATTGTAAATGCTTATTCAAATTATGTTAATTGGGGAAAATAGTGTTCTGTGATATTTCAAAATATTATTCATGATGTTATTTTTCTACCTAGGGTTAAATAATGAACTCCACCAGTATTTGATTATGCCCATCCTTCCTCTACAGGACTATGGGCTTTGGAGATGCAAAACCACAAATGTTGTCCAATCTTGGTTAAACATCATGAATTTCTGCACTAGGTTTGAATATTTCCTTCTCCACATTCATAACTGCATATTTATAACTGAAATCAGTTCTTGCTGAATGAAGTGCTTAGATTTATAGGTAAAGAGACCAATAAAACATGCATGATGGGGAAAAAACTAAAACAAAACAGGAAGGGTAACAATGTCATTAAACACAAGTGTTGTTCTAAATATAAAAAATGAAAAAAAGGTAGAACAAATTCAAGAATAGGAAAAGAAAAAAATAACTCTAGACATAGGAAGGAGGCAGGGAACATAAGAGAAATAAAGGAAAAATAAAAATCATAGTTCTGTAACCAATTTATAATCATTTAATTGCTATTTGCCTATACAAATTTTCTGCAAAAACAATTAAAAGTGATTGCTAGTATATCTGTGTCCTAGGTGTCTGTGTTCTTGGTGTCCAACTATCTTTCACCTAGAGAGAAAAGGAGAGGTGCTGCCATGCTTTACCAGTTTGTATACTTCACCTTCTTTAAATCACCCACAAATTTATGTAATTACTATTCCAAATGCTGCCAATGCCCTATAAGTAATAATAAGAGTATATAGAATATACTAACCAAATGATATTAAGACATTAGCTTCATCTAATTATCTAGGGTCTAATAAATTAATTAAGACAATAGCTTATCCCTGCCTGCACTTCCATACTTGTCATCTTTAAAAAGCAAATATCAATGTCCCTGGGGAATGAGAAATCTAGGAAAGAGTTCTCCACCCACTTCACCACCTCCTCCACCTCTAAATTGCATAAGCTGATTTTCCCTACTAAAACTTCTTTCCAGAGCTTATAAGTTAAACATTAATTTATAAATATATTATACTGAGGCATGAATATGTGACTTGACATGAGTGAGATAACTTGAACATATACTTCAATTTAATTGGTGTTTTTGAATGACAACTTTTTGCTTGGTAAATGCTGTTCTCTCACTAATTTAAAAGAATAATATTTGAAGTTTGAATTACTCACAGAATTGTTCTTTTTCCATCCCTCAGCTAACCAAAACACCTACTTTGTTGCTTTTTTTAACCAGAGATTCTCATTTTCTAGTAGATGGTCTAAAAACCTAGTTACTTCTAAGTATTTTGGAGAATTGATATCCTTGACTTACTTAAAAAAAAAAAAACAAATCAATTTTATTGATACATATTAATAAAACATATAGTTTATCCAAAGTATGCAATCAATGGTATTTGGTATAATCACATAGTTGTGCATTCAAAATTTCAATCATTATTAAAACATTTTCATTATTTCAATAATAATAACAAACAAGAAAAATCCTTACCTCTCAATCTCTCTGTTTCCCCTGCTGTAAATAGCTATTTCTGGCTATTCTTGCACAATTATTTAATTGTTTATTAAGCAGGTTTTTTCGAGATATATTTACATATCATATGATCTACCCAATGGGTATAATCAGTTTTTTTTTTACCGTGAAAAAGCCCTTTATTGTAAAATTGTAAAATAAAAAGAAAAATAGATTGAAAGAAATTACAAATTTTAAATGAAAGTGCAAGGCTGGGTTAGATTTAATATAATCAATTATAAAGAATAGATAGCATAGCAACAAAAATTTATAAATTTAAATAATAATTCAAATATAATAGAAGTTAATTATAACAATTCTAATTTTTATATTACATCTTTAAATATTGGACATAATAATCTCTAAGAATGAAATAATTATTGGTTTAGTTATTTAATTTCCATTTAGGCCATAATTCTTTCTAGGTAATCAAATTCCTATTTGGGAATTCTTCACATCTTACTGGAATAAATTACAGCAGATAATAATTTGCCAACTCATAATTTTTTGAGACAGAGAAATCAAAATCTTTTTCAACAGTAGTCATGCTAAATCATTATTGAAACAGATTATTTTAAGTAAAGATTATGAATAAGAAAGGGTTAAAGAAAATGAAGCATCTAAAAGTATATCTCTTCTCCAGTTCTCCTCAGTTAAAAGGAAGTATTTATTTTGTATGAAAAAAATTACAGAATACTGACCACAGGCACAATTTGCCAGTTGTACTGAGTAATTCTTGTTCAAATACTATAATATTGTTATTTTGCATTTACGTGGTCTACTCCAGCTCTCTTCTGGTTACTATTTGCATGGAATACCTTTTTCAGTCTTTCACTTTTAAACTGGTTGTGTCCTTGTATCTGAGATGGGTCTTTTGTAGACAACATAGAGATGCCTCATATTTTTTTCATCCATTCTATCAATCTATGATTTTTGATTGGGAAGTTCAATCCATTAACATTCAGTGTTATTAATCTAAAAGCATTACTTCATCAATTTTGTCCTTTGGCTCTTTATTGTCATTTCCTTGTATTATCTGTCTTCTTTACCCTCCCTAGTAATCTTCATTTCTAAACTCTTCTCCAAATCTCCCGCCTTTGTTTTTTCCTTACTGGCTTCAGCACCCTTTTAATATCTCTTGCAAATCTGGTCTTTCGGTAACACATTCTATCAATGTTTGTTTGTCTGTGAGGACTTTGAACTCAATCTCATTTTGAAGGACAGCTTTGCCAGATACAGAATTCTTGGCTGGCAGTTTTTCTCTTTCAGTATCTTAAATACATCATACCACTTTCTTCTCTACTCTATGGTTTCTGAAAATATCAATTAAGTGATGCTTTCCCTTGTATGTGATGCTTTGCTTTTCTCTTGCTGCTTTAATTTTTTTTTTATGATTCATTTTTATTTATCTCTTCCCCCCCCCCCCGGTTGTCTGTTCTCTGTGTCCATCAGCTGCGTGTTCATTGTCCGTTTCTGCTGCCATCAGCGGCACGGGAATCTGTGTCTCTCTTTGTTGAGTCATCTTGCTGTTTCACCTCTCTGTGTGGGCAGCCGCCATTCCTGGGCAGGCTGCACTTTCCTTCGTGCTGGGCAGCTCTCCTTATGGGGTCCTTGCACATGGGGCTCCCCCACACGGGGGCATCCCTGTGTGGCACTGCAGAGCACTGCGCATGGGCCAGCTGCACACGGGTCAAGGAGACCCGGGGTTTGAACCGCAGACCTCCCATGTGGTAGACGGACACCCCAACCACTGGGCCAAGCGCGCCTCCCCTTTTTGCTGCTGCTCTCTTTATCTCTGATATTTTCCATTCTGAATAGTAGATGTCTCAAGGTAGGTCCATTCATATTTATTCTGTTTGGGACATACTGTCCCTCTTGAATATTATATTTTTGTCCTTCATAAGGATTGGGAAGTTTTTAGTCATTATTTCCTCAAATATTCTTTCTACCCCTTTTCAATTCTCTTCTCCTCTGGGACACCAATAATGCAAATGTTTGTGAGTTTCACAGTGCCACTCAATTCCCTGAGACTCTGTTCCATTTTTTCCATTCACTTCTTTCTGTTCTCCTCTCTTTTCCAGTTCAGATGTTATCTTCAAAATCACTAATTCTGTTTTTGAGTAATTCAAATCTGCCCTATGTACCTCTAATAATTTTTAATATCTTCCATTGTGTCTTTCATTCCCATAAAGTTTGTTGCTTTTCTTTTCAGGTTTTCAAATTGTTCTTTATGCTCTCCCAGTGTCTTCTTAATATACTTTATTTCTTTAGTCATATTTCCCTTAAATTCTTTGAAGTGATTTTGAAGAGTTATGTGATTATCACTGATTACTTGTATTAAATCATGTATTTCTTCAGTATATTTAGTTTGTTCTTTGGGTAGGTCATCTCTTCCTTTTTCCTAGTATGGCTTGTAATTTTTTGCTGATGTCTAGGCATCTGAATATGTTGTTGAATTTACTCTGATGGCTATTTTTTCCCTCTTGCCTATTTTTCTCATAGCTCTTCTTTAATATTTGGTTCAACCTATTCTCAGCCTTTAAAATTTTCCAGCTTAAGTTTTCAAAATTGGGTCAGGGATTCACTAACAGGGTACAGATTATTATGCCAGAGGTTTGGTACAGAGAGCACAATTTTTGCCCATGCAATTTCCAGACTGGCCAGTAGATAGCACTGTTCAGCACACCTTTCCACAGAGATCTTACAGTCTGGGCTTCCCTGTGTTCCTGTGTTGAATCTCCAGAGAGGAGATTCAAAGCTGGCTCTGCTGGCCCAATCACAGAAGAAGTCATCCTGACATCCCCTTCCTTTTCCCGTGAAAGAGCTGAAAAGCAGAAATATGTCTGCCTCCCTGTCAGTTGGTTGCAGTGAGCCAGGGGTTTTACACCACTTAATATCTTGGGCATGGGGAAAGGGAGCCCTTCCCAGCCTCCAAAGGGCCTTTTTAATTCATGTTTGCCATTTCAGCTTCTTTGTCTCTGTCCCTCACTCTCCTGGGAGCACTGTCCTGGTCCGCTGATGCCCAAAGCATGTCCCTCAGTCAGATCTTGGCTCTTTCTCTGTTGTCTTTGTAAGACCATTCAGCTCTGTCTGTTAGTCTGTCACAATCTTCCCACAATCCTCCTTCTTGCCCTTTATCTTAATGAGAAAGCACTCAGGCTTTCATTATGAAGTATGATATTAGATATAGTTTTGTCATAGATGTCCTTTATCAGATTAAAGAAGTTCCTTTCTATACCTAATTTGCTAAGAGTTTTGATCATGAAAGGCTACTGAATATCCCAAATGCTTATTCTGCATTAAACTTTTTTTTAATTAATGTGGTGAATTACATTGATTGATTTTTTTTTTTTTTTTAATGTTCAGCCAAACTTATATTCCAGGAATAAACCCAGTTGGGCAGGATGTATTATACTCCTTTATACACTGCTGGACTTGTTTTACTAATACTTTTTTGAGTATTTTAACATCTATGTTTTTTAAGGATATCGATTAATAATTTTCCTCTATTTTAATTTATTATTTTATTTTATTTTGAAAGAAGCTTTAGATTACCTTTTTGACACATCAGAAGTAAAGTGGAATTCCTATATATGCCCCTCCCTCCCCCTCCCACACTTTTCCGCATTAACAACATCTTTCATTAGTGTAGCCCATTTGTTACAGTTGATGAACATATATTGAAGCATTGCTTCAATGGTCTGTAGTTTACACTTTGCAGTTTACACTTTGCTCTGCACAATCTTATAGGTTTTGACAAAATATATAATGGCCTGTATCCATCATTGCAATGCCATTCAGAACAACTCCAGTGTTCCAAATATGCTCCATGTTATACCTATTCTTCCCTGCATAATTTTCTTCTCTTAAAACATCTTTGTCAGGTTTTTGTATCAGGTTTTCAGAGGCCTCATAAAAGAAGTTGTGATGTGTTCCCAACTCCTCTATTTTCTGAAAGCATTTATGTGATCTTGTATCATTTCTTTTTTAAATGTTTGATAACATTAACTGGTGAAACTCTGGGCCTGGAGTTTTCTTTTTGGGAAGGACTTTATTTTACTTTTTTCAAATTGGATAGCTTTCATAGGCTTAAAGGTACATCAGTTTCCTAAGTCTTCTTACATTGGTTGTTTTTTAAGAAATAAGTCAATTTTGCCTTAGTTGCAAAATAGTTGACATAAAATTGTTCTGAATGCATTCAATCTTTTAATATCAGATATACATTTGTAGTGATGCCCACCCTCTTAATCGCTGATTTGGAAACTGTTTCTTTTTTTTCTTGAGTAGTCTTTGTTAAAGTTTATTAATTATATTAATCTTTTCAAAGAACAACTTATGACTTAATTTTTCTCTCTTAATTACTCATTTCTATATTATTTATATCAGATTTTATGTTTAATAATTTCTTTCTTCCACTTACTGTGTATTTTATATGCTTATCTTTTTCTACCTTCTAAAATGAAGCTTAAAATATGGATTTTCTCTTTCCATCAATTGTAGGCATTTAATGTTAAAAATATCCTTTATAAAGAATACTATAAATGTAAACGACCAAAAGTAATATGCTGTGTTTCCATGTCCATTCTTTATCAATATTATTTTTTCTATCCTGTAATTCCTTTTTTGACCTACTGGTAATTAAAAGTGCATTGCATAATTTCCAAATATTGTGGGGCTAATTTCTCATTGTAATTGATTCCTAAATTAAACTATTGTGTTGAGAGAACATCCTCTGTATAATTTCAGTGTTTTGAAATTCATTGATAGACAAATGATTTATGAACCAGAGTTTGGCTTATGTTAGTGACTCTCTGGACATTTGAAAAGAATATGTATTCTGCTATTGTTAGTTTCAGTGCTCTGATTTAAAGCATTGTCCAAATCTTCTATATCCTTGATGACATTATATACTTGATTTATCAATTTTCCAGAGAATAGTATTTAAATATATAAGTATTTTGTACATTTATTTATTTCTCATTTTAGTTGTATTTTTGTTTCATGTGTCTTCAAGGTCTTTTAATACATTATGCTATTTTTTATTTTGTTATCATATCTATCTATCTATCTATATTTTTTTCTTATATGACAATGTAGGGAGCCACCCGCTATGAAGCCTATTCACAACATGGCAGAATTCACAAATCTACTCTGTCATTTCCTTGTTCTTCTTCCTCCCTGCTCCTTTGTTCTCCGTTTCCCGCTACTGCCCAGGCAAATACAGCAATGCGCAGGTGCAAGGCGCGAAACTCTGCATACCAGACAAAAGCTTTCAACCAATCCCCTCCTTGGACGTCTGCCACCCGTGAAACCAGCCTATCACTCCTGAGCACGTCCCCTTTTTTCTCTATATATTCCCGTGTTTTACCTCCAATAAACGCAGCTTGATCAGAATACTGTCTTGCTGTCATTCTTCGTGTCTCTCTTGTCCCATACCATTCTATCCTCACAGGTCCTGGAGTCTCCGTTGATCGTCCCGCGGGCCGGGACATGACAAACCCTGCCTTTTAATTGAAATTAGTCCGCTATATAATTATGAACATAATTGCATTTAAGTCTACCAATCTCACCATTTGGTTGGTTTGTTCCCTCTCAACTTTGTTCCTCTATCCTTTAGGATCTTATTTATTTTTGGTACAATAGAAATTACGGTTTTTTTTTTTAGTATTCTCTTTTATCTTCTCTACTGTTTTATCTACATAGGTAAGTGGAAAATGTGGAAATAAAGAATAAATAAATAAAATAAAATACGGATTTTTCACATTTTCTCTTGTCTCAGCATCTCTGAAGTTGATAATAATGTAGGGACTTTTGCATTGTCATAATGGATCAGCGTCTTAGATCCTGTCATTAGGTTTCTTGGTGGCCTCCCCTGACACATGCTTACACAATATAAACAGCTTCTCCCTATCTTATCCAGTTTCTACAACTACCCTGCAAATGTCAAATACAAACTCCCCAATCCCTGCTCATGCTTGACTAATCCCTACAAATCCACCCATATAATATTATAAAGGCATGATCCCCAGGTTGACTATAACTTTTGCTCTCCTTTCTGCTTGGTTGAGCCTATACTTCTGATGCCCCATCCCTTGAGAGTCATGCCACTCCCCTCTGTTTTAGGACCTGTTAAGTACTTACCAACTTTTCCTGCCTTACATCTTTGATGTTCCTCCTCCTTGCCCCACCTGACTATCTATAAAGAGATACATAAAATACAGTCATAAATGATGTATATACAGAAAGAGAGTAAATGAAAATCAATTAAATTTGTTTTACACTTACCCATATATTTACTCTTTCTGGTTTTCTTCATTCCTTCCTGTAGATAGAGGTTTCATTGATTGGTATGATATGTCTTCTACCTTATGTACCTCATTTATCATTTCTTTCAGTGCTGATTTTCTAAAGACAAATTATCTCAACTTTTTTCTTTGTGAAAATCTCTATTTTCATTTATTTTTGTACATAATTAAATTATAGGTTGATATTGATTTATTTTTTTCAACACTTTAAAGATATTTCATTGTCCTTTGGAATCCATATTTTTAAGGAACTTTTGCCATTATTTTTACCATTGTTGCTCTGTACATTAAGTGTCTTTTTCTCTGGAAGCTTTTTTGAAACCTATCTATCTATCTATCTATCTATTATTCTCTTATGAGTTTCAGCAGTTTTACTCTGATATGCTGAGTTGTAGTTTTTATTTTCTTATTTAGGTTTTTGTGCACTTCTGTGAGATTTTGTCTTTCATCAATTTTAGAAAATTCTTAGCCATTATAGCTTCATATATTTCTTCTACCCTCTCTCTTCTTTACTTCTGGGACTCCAATTGCATTTACGTTATATCCACAGTTCTTAGAGGAATTTTTTTGCACTCTTGAGATTTCAGTTTGGATAACATCTACTGTAATCTTTTCAAATTAACTCAAATTATTAAAATTAAATCAAATTAATTCAAATTATTCTCGGTTCTCTTCACTTAAATAAATTTTTTCTTTTATAACATTGTATTTCTCAGTTTTAGAATGCCCATATTTATATGATTTTATCATTCTTTTTAAATTTTATCTTTAAAATTTATCATTAATCATGAATATTGTGCACTTTAGAAATAAATCCTTTAAAATGTACTAATATATTTTGTAAAACTGTAATAAATCTAGCACTGATGATCTCTGGGTTTGTTTCTATTGACTAATTACTCTTCTTATGATGTACCAAATTCTTTCTTCACTACAAGTCTTATAAATATTTATCACATAGCAGATATTGTTAGTAAAAACTAAAAAAAAAAAGTAATTTTGTTTTAGGATTCATTTAGGATCCTTCTTCTGAATGACTGTCATGAAGATGAGTCTGCAACTTTTTGCAGCTTTTGTAGAATATGAGTATGGAATCAGGAGTTACCCTTTAGAATGGCTTGGAAAGTGCATACCAGTGAAACCCCGAAGATGTCTTTGTGTTTTCTATTTTAGCCACCAATTTTCTTATTGTAGGAGTTTTTGTTTTGTTTTGCTTTGCTTTTGTCTTGTTTTGTTCTTTTCTGTCTTTCAGGTTGTGGTTCAGTTCTGTAGTTTGCTGGACAGTTCTCTTTAATCTCTATTTTCACTGCAAGTTTTCTGTGCCTTGGAATATGTGTCTCATCTTTCTGTTCTTTCACCTTCTGGACCACTGTTGCAGTGCAAGTGAAGGCTTGGAGTACGTTGGGACAATTTTTCTAAGTTCTCCTGACCCATCTTCAGCCTGTAGAAGTCAAATCTCCACTTCCTTGCATTTGGAGGCTGGAGTACATCATGGGGATTTCCTTCAAATTTTCTGCTCTGGCTCAACCTTCGGGGGTCATTGTAGGACACTCATTGATTGCCAAGAAAGACTTGAAGATTTTCTTCCCTGTTCACAGCCTTCAGAAGTTTCCTGATTTGAGTTTGGGGAAAAGTCCACATTAAAATGGTAACTTCCCTCAACTTTCCATACCTACCCTTAACCAATGTTCTCCTGAACCATATACTCAATCAAAGCAAATTGGGATGTTTTGGTAGGAAGGTACGATTCAGTTTACAGCTGGGGCTCCTTATGATGCTATGCCATCAATTTTGGCTCCTATATTTCCTAAGACTTCATCTGGTTTATTCTTGCCCTTACCTATGATGGATTCTTTCTTCTCCTGATGATCGACTAAGAATGAAAGTAGTTATAAATCTCTTCTCTATTAAATAAGGAATATCACTTTCTTTCTGACATTGCCTTTGTTTTTTTTTTTTTTTTTTTTGGTTGTTTTTTAGTCTTGCTTTCTGATAGGTTTTCTTTTTTAAAGATTTATTTTATTTATTTCTCTCCCCTTCCCCCCATTGTCTGTTCTCTGTGTCCATTTGCTGCGTGTTCTTATTTGTCTGCTTCTGTTGCTGTTAGCGGCATGGGAATCTGTGTTTCTTTTTGTTGAGTCATCGCGTGTCAGCTCTCCGTGTGTGCCGTGCCATTCCTGGGCAGGCTGAATTTTCTTTCGCGCTGGGTGGCTCTCCTTACAGGGTGCACTCCTTGCATGTGGGGCTCCCCTATGCAGGGGACACCGCTGCGTGGCACCCCACTCTTTGTGCGCATCAGCACGGCACGTGGGCCAGCTGCACACGGATCAAGGAGGCCCGGGGTTTGAACCGTGGATTTCCCATGTGGTAGACAGAAGGCTAACCACGGGGCCAAGTCTGCTTCCCTCTGATGGGTTTTTGAAATACATAATTTTTTATTCAGTCAGGTTTATTTCCATTTCCAGGAAAGGAGTAATATAAGGGTCTCGTGACTTTCTACTTTCTAAGAGGTAATTTTTATATGAAAACTATGTCAACACTATACCACTAACACACAGGAGGAAGAATAGTCCTTTCTTTCATCATATTTATAAGTTAAGATTAACAAATTGTCTTCTATAGATGAGTAAGCTCATAAAAATAGTCTTTAAAATGGGGATTGTGGTTAAGCAGGTTTTTAGGATTTGTGCCTACTCTTTGTTCCTCTTGCAGATTAGCAATGCAAACATTAATAATGAGGGTTTTAAACCATTCCAAAATAAAACTATCTATTTAACTGTGATTAAGCAAAGAGTGTGCCATAATTATTTGACACAGAACTTGAAAAAAAAATATTGCATCTTGCTTAGTTTTTATTTGGGAAATGCTAAACTAGATTATTGGGAAAGAAAATTAATAACATAACTAAACCAGTTTTATTGTGCTTAATATTTAACCATCTTAAAAAGGACTCTGTTATTGTAAATTAATCAATTCTGAATAAGAACAGTACATTTGAAAGGAATAGAAAAATAGGAAATTTTTATAATTATTATTGTGATAAGTTATTTATTTTGTGCGGTCCTACGTGGCCATATAACTACATTTTGTTTTCCTTATTTTGCCCCCAGGTGATTTTTACTAAAAGAGTGAATTTGTAATGAGTTTATAATTAGGATAATAATAATTCTCCACACTATTTTGTGTATTTTTATTAAAAAGAAAAACTATGTACGGTTTCTGCAACCTACAAAATTTAATTCATGTGTATGAGATTTATGTAGAATCAAATATAAGTAGGAAAATCTGATTGCTATGCTATTTTGATCTAATTATGCATAGCAGTGACTAAAAATAATATCTTTAAGTGAGATATTATTTTCATATTAAGAAGTCAGAAAACCTGAGTCCTCATTCAAATTATAGCAAAAGATTACTTAAAGGATAGAAAGAGTTGTGATAGTATACATGCTTTCTAATAGATTTGTCTCCAGTACCTCAAAAGACAGACAAGAGACTTCAAAACCAAAATTCCCACTGAAAAAAATTAGAAAATACATATCTTGACAAATTAAAAAATATATATTTTTTAAATCATCAAGGAACTAACAAGGTAGTGAGGATCTAGGAGAGTCAAGATCCAAAAGAGTATGAGAGAATGAAGCAAGATGACCTCGCAAGGGCCAAAGACTAGAAGTTAGGATCCAGGCTTTCATTATAGCCCTTCAGTTTGGGTTTTTTAATCTGAAGGTCTAAGACTGAACTGGAAGAAAACTAGATCTCACCATCCTGCAATAAGATTGGCTTTCAGTCAGCAGGATGCCCAGACAATTTCACATCCTAAAACTATATTAATGTTGGTGATCATAGAATTTATTTTCTAAACTGTGATAGTTTTGACAATTATGGAGGTACTAAGAATAATAAAATTTATATAAAGCTTTAAAAAAATTTTATTAAATAAATTTGTTTTACATTACTGCTGGTATTTGTGTAAGCTATTTTACTGCATAAAATTATTTCTTAAAAATAACATTCATGTACATTAAAGTAAAATGAACTAGATCAATTATCTAAACATTCGAAATAGCATAACTAAATTATTTTGGTACCTGTTCATATACTTTAAAATAGTTTTCAGCCAAATATGACTCTATAATACTGTGTTCATGGTACTTTTGAGGGAACATTTTTTCTCGCTCAGTGTGGTCTTAATAGTTTAATTTTTTTCAAAAATTACGAGCAATTTTTCTCAAAGTTGAAGTTTATGGTTAAAACTTTAAAAACTTAAATAATTTTTCTCTTCAACTAACTTTTCTCTGAATTTCATGAGATTTCAATTTTCTTTTTTTAGATGCTGATATTCTCAGTAAACTCAGAACAATTTCTAAATGGGAGTTATTCTAAAATTGACTTATTTTTCATATTAAAACATATAAATCTTCCAGCCCAAATATTTTCATATAGTATCTTTTTGCCTCCACTAATAATGCATTTCTTCAACAAATAATTTTATAAATCAAATGTTGTCAATATTATCTCTCTTGATTATTGAAACTTTTCCCAATTCAACTGACAAATATAGGCCCTCTCAATTTCAGTCCATCCAGTAACAGAATTCATATTTATTCAACTAAAAATAGGACATTTATAAAAAGAAATCTTACAAATTGAAATAAATATTGACTTTCAACTTAAACCTTGTATACCATTTAAATCTTCATTTAAATGAATACTTCCATTCATTCCTTTTTTTAACATCTTCCTGTTCTCCAGTTCCAAGTACATTTTTGCATATAGTTTATTTAATTTGGTAAGAACATTATTTCATGATGGTACACCAGAATTTGTATTTGTATTACCTATACAAAATAAGATTTTTACTCTCCATGTTGAAAATTTAAACTGAATTTATAATAGCATTCATGGGAAGTGGATTTGGCCCACTGGATAGGGCATCCACCTACTGCATGGGAGGTCTAAGGTTCAAACCCAGGGCCTCCTGACTGGTGTGATGAGCTGGCCCATGTGCAGTGCCAATGCACGCAAGGAGTGCTATGTCATGCAGGGGTGTCCCCCATGTAGGGAAGCCCCATGTGCAAGGAGTCCACCCCATAAGGAGAGCTGCCCAGTGCAAAAAAAGTGCAGCCTGCCTAGGAATGGTGCCACACACACAGAGAGCTGACACAGCAAGATGACACAAAAAAAGAAACACAGATTCCGAGTGCTGCTGACAAGAGTACAAGTGGACACAGAGGAACACACAGCTAATGGATACAGAGAGCAGACAATGGAGGACGGGTGGCGGGGAAGGGGAGAAAAATTTTAAAAAATCTTAAAAAATATAGTAACATTCACAATAATGTTTCGTGTTTCATCTTCAAAAAATGAACTTTCAAAGGATTTACTATGATTCCAGTGGTTGGGGGAGAAGATCAAACTGTCATTTGAGTTTAATGACTTTCTAACAAGTCTCTGAAGACACCAATATCAAAGGATAGTAGGGAAAAAAGAAGATATTTGTTCCTCAAAATAAACTATATTCTTAATTTTGAGATTCAAACACAGGCTTGGTTTAATGTTACTCTGTAAGTATTTGAAGGTTAAGAATAAGTTTGATATACAAATATGCTTTGTCCATCTTAACTATTTTTAAACTATGCTAATGGTATCAGCTGGATAAGTAAAAAGTAAAGTGAATGAGTCCGTTTCCCTTATTTCATTTATTTACAATATTTTTATTTTTTTTAATTCCAAGAAGAATCTTCTTTTATTAAATATGTATGTAGATTCTAAATACTCCTCAATGTTAGTTTGTGGTTAAATATTTACAAGCTGTGAACGAGCAGGAAAAGAGAAAAGCTAAAGAAAATAGGGTACGTTTTAAAAAATATTACAGAGGCAACTTTATCTATTATTTATTTATTTTTTCTTTAAGAGACACAAGGAACAAAACCCAGAACCTCCCATGTGGGAGGCAGGTTCTCAATTGCTTGAGCCACATCTGCTCCTGTAAACATTTTTAATAAAATGTAATTATACTTTAAAAGGAAGTAATTTGTCAGGTATTTTTTCTGAGATTATAGTGGTTTGTGACAGTTAAATGTCTGCAAGCTGCTGTGATACATCTAATAATGGTAAACTGAAGAGCATCCAGAGTAAAATTCATCAGGCACCAGCTCATTAAACAGCAAAGCCCAGGCTGGGACTGGGAAATGTTTAATGGCTGAACACAGGAGAGTTAAATGGGCCCAACAAGAGAAGAAATGTTTTCAGGAAATTACTCTTCATACAAAAAGGGGTAAAAACTCCTGTTTATGCCTAGAGTATACAGAGAATGCTGAAGGGATCCAAAATAATGCAGTCAGCAATGAAATAACAAACAGACTAAGATAAGGAGACAGTTTTGAAATTCTGTTTAAGTTGGCCTTCAGAATTTCAAGGACACTCTTGAAGCCTTCCTACTGAAGGAAGGGAACAGAGTAACAGAGACCCAGGATGGAAAAACTCCTTCAAAAGGTTTTCAGCAATTGTACAGGCAAAAAACTTTCTGCCTTTATTAAAGAGCTTTAAAGCAAGAACATAGATTCTCAATGCAAGATGTCATATTGTGGGAATGTGGCCATTGTGTCAGGCAGAGAAGGCTCAGCTGTCACTGAAACAATGGAGAAAGAGCCAAGAGCTGACTTGGGGACATGCTTTGGGGTGCAGTGGACCAGGACACTGCTTCACATCACCTGGGAGAGTAAGGGACAGAGAGAGGAAGAAACCAAACAACTAAGTGTGAGTGATTAAACCTACTGGCCTCCTGAAAGGTCTCTCTTCCCCCACCCCCAAGATATTAAGCCAGGATAAAACTCCTGGTAAATTACATCTAACTGACAGGACAGCGGATGTCTTCCTCCCAGCCAGCTGCTTTGGATGTACATAGAATGGGAAGGTGTTCTGAGTCATCTAGGAAGGTACTGGAAAGATAAAGAAGCCAAAGGAAAATCTTGAGTTGCTCACCCTTGTGACTGGAAAGGATGCATATACCCAGCCCTCACCGCAAATAGCTTAGGTGGAGTCACTGGCTCCCAGCTCTGAACTGAGCTTGAGGGCTGATTCCCAAGGAGGCACTGAACCTCCCCTGAATATCATAATGGACCCCTACTTGACAGGGAGAGGGGAGGGGCATCTCCTCAGGCTGGCTGTCACACCCCGTGGCACAGGTAAAGAAAAAAAGTAGATCAGAGAGCTGGCAGAGAGAGACATGCATCTAATCAGCAGGATTCTAGTTAACAACAAGGAATCTAATTTGCCTGAGGGAAAGGGTGTGCATAGCCTTCAGAAAGGTTAACTAACGTAAGGATAACGAGTAGTTCAGTGAAAGTATTCCTGCGTTGCCTGTGAGGTCTCTGGTCCAATTTCTGGCATTTTTTAGAGAAGGGATCCACCAGGTTATCAGGCATGCTGCTGAAACTTTATGACCGGAAATACATAAATGTTCTCTTTGTGATAGCTTTTTTTGGATATCTTATTTTTTTAAAAAAAAAGGTTCCTTTTATAATTTTCCTCACTAAAACCCAGTTCAAAACCTGCAGAGGGCAGACTCCACGGTGACTGATTGATGAACACAGGCATCCTGAGAAGATCCTTAGGCATCTAAGAAGGAAGGCTGTTTATCCATGTTTATTTTCGCTTTTTTTTTTTTCTCCTTGTTTTAAACAAATTGCTGCTGTCTTGCTTCTTGTTTGCTGTGTTTCCCTTTCCTTAGTTTCCCTGTTTTTCTTTTTCTTGTTTTTCTTACCATTTACCTATACCATCTTTTCTCCCCTCCATCTTTCTATCTTCTCTTTTCTGTTGTTCTTTCATTTCTCCTCATTTTGTTTCATCCTAAATTTTTCTTTTTTCAAAATTTCTCTGTCCTATTATTTCTATTTTCTTTCTTTTCTACTTTTTTCCCCTCTCTTTTCATTTTTCCTTTCCTCTCTTCTCAAAATTCTGGGCTTTTAATTTATTCTATATCTTTTTCTCCATGCTGTGTCTCATTTCATTGCTTCTATTTCACTTTTTAAGTCTTATTCCTTTGTCCTGCTTACTCATGTTAATTATTTATTTTCCTAGGTTCCTCTCCTACTTTTTTACTGTTAATATTACTAGTGTTCTTTTTCTCTTCCTATCTCTTTCCTTTTCTCTGCTCCTAAATTTTTCAAGGGAATATAGAAAACAGCAAGGAAATAGAATAAGATGAATGACGTGAGAAAGAAAACCTTACTACTACACACACACAAACAACAACAAAATAAAACCCTAGTGTAGAGAGAGGTTATGCAGCTGGATAAACACAGCATGATCATCAGATGCTTAGACACCAACAAAAATTTACAAGCCATACTAAGGAACAGAAAGACATGGCCCAGTCCAATGTACAAACTAAAAACAAGGAAGAGGTGCAGAACATGGAACACTAATCAGAGATGCTCAAAGAAGCATCATGAATGAACTTAATGAAGTGAAAGAAGAGATTATGGACATTAAGAAGATACTGGGAGAACATACTGAAGAAATTGTAAACATACGTAAAAAGATAACAGATATAATGGTGATGAATGACACAATCCAAGAAATAAAAAATGCACTGGAAGCACAAAACAGCAGATTTGAACAGGCAGAGGAAAGAATCAGTGACATGGAAAACAGTACATCTGAAATCAAACCGATAGATAAAAAGATACAAAAAATCCAGCAGGGACTTAGGGATTTGAATGACAATACAAAATGCACAAACATATGCATTATAGGCATCCCAGAGGTAGAAGAGAAGAGAAAGGGGACAGTAGGTGTGTTTGAGGAAATAATAATTAAAACTTCCCAACTTTATTGAGGGAGATGGATGTATACGTTCAGGAAGTGTAGCACATTCCAAACAAGTATAAATCATGACAGTCCTACAAAGACATCTACTTGTCAAATACTGAAAGCAGCGGGAAAAAGTAAATCCATCAAGTATAAGGGAAGTTTGATAAGATTAAGTGTTAATTTATCACCTGAAAACATGGAGGAAAGAATGCAGTGGTGTGACATAGTTAAGGTGCTGAAAGAAAAACTTCCAGCCAAGAATTCTCTATCCAGCAAAGCTGGCATTCAAAAATCAAGGAGAGTTCAAAATATTCACAGATGAACAAAAATTAAGAGAGTGTGTCAATATGAAACCTGCACTTCAAGAAATACTAAAGGGAGTTCTGCAGGTTGCAAGAAAAAAAACAGGAGAAAGAGAGTTGGAGGAGAGTGTAAGAACAACTAAACTAAGAAGAGAAATAAAAATAACATATGGTACACATAAACCTAAAGAAAATATGGTTAATGTAAGTAATCCCTTGACATTAATAACACTGAATGCTAATGAATTAAACTAACCAATCAAGAGACACAGATTGGCAGAATGGGTAAGGAAATGTGATCCATCTATATGCTGTCTACAAGAAACACACCTTAGACCCAGGAAGACAAGAAGGCTGAAAATGAATGGTGGGAAAACAATTTTACAAGCAAACAATAACCAAAAAAGGGTGGGAAAAGCTATATTAATATCAGACAAAATAGATTTCAAATGCAAAACTATTCTCAGAAACAAAGAAAGACATTATACATTAATAAAAGAGGTAATATACTAAAAAGAAAGAACAATCATAAACATTTGAGCACCTAGTGAAGACTTCTCAAAGTACATGAGACAAACACTGGGTAAACTAAGGGAAGAAATAGAGATAAACTAAGTGAAGAAATAGATACCTCTACAATTATAGTGGGGGACTCTACTACACCATTATCACCAATAGACAGAGCATCTTGAAAGAGAATCAATAAAGAAACAAAGACTATGAATAATAAATTACAGGATCTGGACAGACCAGACATATATAGAGCATGACACCCAAATACAGTGGGATATACAATATTCTTGAGTGCACATGGATCATTCTCCAGGACGGACCACATGCTAGGTCACAGAGCAACTCTGAAAGAATTCAGAAAGATTAAAATTATACAAAGTAATTTCTCTGACCACAATGGAATGAATATGGAATTCAGTAAGGGCCAGAGAAGCAGACTGGGCACAAAGGTATAGAAATTGAACAACACACTCATAGACAAACAGTAGGCCAATTAAGAAATCATAAAAGAAATCAGTAACTACCTTGAGATGAACAGAAATGGCAACACAACATATCAAAACCTATGGGATGCAGAAAAAGCTATACTGACAGGGAAAATATTAGCCCTAAATGACTTTATTAAAAAAGAAGAAAGAGCTAAAATCAAAGGCTTAACTGCACACCTGGAAGAATTAACAAAGAACAAAAACCCAAGCCCAAAGGAAGTAGAAAGAAGGAAATAACAAAAAATGGAGCATAGCTAAATGAAATTGAAAATAAGAAAACACTTGAAAACAAAAAAAAAAAATCCAAAAACTTGTTCTTCAAGAAAATAATAAAATTGTCAAGCCCTTAGTTAGACTAACAAAGAAAAAAAAAAAAACAGAGAGATGATATAAATACATAAAATAAGAAATGAGGAAGGGGATATCACCACTGACCCACAGAAATAAAAATTATCATAAGAGGCTATTTGAAAAATTGTATGCCAACAAGATGGATAGTTTATAGGAAATGAACACATTGTTAGAAATGCACAAGCAGCCTACATTGATAAAAGAAGAAATTGGTGAACTCAACAGACCAATCACAAATAATGACATAGAATTAAGTCATCAAAAACCTCCCCACTAAGAAGAGCCCAAGATCAGACACCTTCACATGTGAATTCTCCCAAACATTCCAGAAAGATCTAACACCAATCCTGCTTAAACTCTTCCAGAAAATAGAAGTAGGGGGAGCATTGCCTAACTTATTCCATAATGCCAACATCACCCTAATAGCAAAGTCAAACGAAGACACCATGAGAAAGGAAAACTATAGACCAATCTCTCTAATGAAACTAGATGCTAAAATCTTCAATAAAATACTTGCTAATTGTATTCAACAGCACATCAAATGAATTGTACACCATGACCAAGAGGTTTTTATCCCTGGTATGCAAAGATGGTTCAACATAAAAAAATCAATCAATGTAATACACCACATAAAGAGATTGAAAGAAAGAAAATCACAGGATCATTTCCATAGATGCAGAAGAAGCATTCAACAAAATACAACACCCTTTCCTAATAAAAACACTGCAAAAGATAGGAATAGGAGGAAAGAAGGAAACTTCCTCAACATATAAAGGGTATATATGAAAACTCCACAGCTAACATCATATTCAATGGTGAAATCCTAAAAGTATTCCAGCTAAGATCTGGAACAAGACAATGATGCTGTATTAGTCAGGGTTCTATAGAAAAAAAGATTCAAAAAGAGATATCTGTCAATAATATGCAATTCTATAAGGGTCTCTCATGCAGCTATGGCAATGCACAAGTCCAGGCAGGCTACAACCAGGGGCTGCAATGAAAGTCCAATGAAGGTTCTTGACGAGTTCTGGGAGATGTTGGCTGTCCAAAGACGAGCTGGGAAATTCTCTCTCAATGCAGGAATAACTTCCCCTTTTAAGGGACTCAACTGATTGGGTTAAGTGTCACTCATTGCTGATGGCAATCTCCCTGATTGATGTAAGTATAACCGTCTATCTATGACTTACCACTGCTTTAAAGTCAATGGTGAATAAAGTCCATAGATGCCCTTGTATTACAGTTAGCCCAGTACTTGCTTGACCAAACAACTGGGCACAATTACTTGGCCAAGTTGACACAATAGCTTAACCATCACAGATGTCCACTGTAACCACTCTTCTTTAACATTGTTTTACAGCAAGTACTTGTTTGAGCATCTAGGCAAGAAAAATATATAACAGGCATCCAAATTGGAAAGTAAGAGGTAAAAATTTCACTATTTGCAGATGATATGATCCTATACATAGAAAGCCCTGAGAAATCTACATCAAAGCTTCTAGAGCTTATAAATGAGTTCAGTAAAGTGGCTGGTTATAAGAGTAATGTTAAAAAATCAGTAGCATTTCTGTACACCAATAATGAGCAATCTGAGGAGGAAATCAAGAAAAAGTCCCACTTACAATAACAACTAAAAGAATCATATACCTAGGAATAAACTTAACTAATGGTGTAAACAACTAGTACACAGACAATGACACCACATTGTTAAAGGAAATCAAGAAGACCTAAATAAATGGAAGAATATTCCCTCTTCATGGATAGAAAGACTAAACATCATTAAGATGTCTATCCTACACAAACTGATCTACAGCAATTCCAATAAATTTTATGACAGCATATTTTTAGTGAATTGGAAAAGGTAACTATGACATTTATTTGGAAGGGCAAGAGGTTCCAAATAGTCAAACACATATTGTAAAGAAAAATGAAATCAGAGGAATCACACCAACTGACTTTAAAAAAATACTACAAAGCTACAGTGTTCAAAATTGCATGGTATTGGCAAAAGGATGACATACTAACCAGTGGAACCAAACCGAGAGTTCTGATACAGATCATCGCATATGCAGTCAACTAATAATTGGCAAGGCCACCAAGCCCAGTCAACTGGGAAAGAATGGCCTCTTCATCAATTATGCTTGGAGAACTGGATATCCATACCCAGAAAATGAGAGAGGAACACTATCTCTCACTTTATACAAAAATTAACTCAAGGTGGATCAAAGATATAAATATAAGAGCCAAGACCAAAAAGATATTGGAAGATAACATAGGGAAGCATCTTCATGATCTTGTATTAGGAAATGGTTTCATGAACTTTACATGCAAAGCAGGAGCAGCAAAATATAAAATAGATAAATGGTACCTCCTCAAAATTAAAAAACTTTTGAACATCAAAGGAGTTTGTCAAGAAAGTGAAAAGGCAGCCTACTTAATGGGAGAAAATATTTCTTAACCTTATATCTGATAAAGACACAATATCCAGCATACATAAAGAAATATTACACCTCAAAAATATAAAGGCAAACAACCCATTTTAAAAACGGGCAAATTATTTGAATAGATACTTCTCCAAAAAAGAAATACAAATGGCTAGAAAGTACATGAAAGGATGCTCAACATCTCTAGCTATTAAGGAACTGCAAATCAAAACTATAGTGAGATACCATCTTATACCCATTAGACAGGTGGCTATTAAAAAAACAGAGGATTAAAAGTGTTGGACAGGATGTGGAGGAATAGGAAACCTCATCCACTGCTGGTAGGAATGTACAATGGTGCATCCATTGTGGTGGTTCAGTTTGGTGGTTCCTCAGAAAGCTAACTATAAAACTATTACATGACCTCACTGATTAAGCAAACTGAGCAGACTCACAGATCTAGAGTCTAGAAAATAGGTTTATAGGTAATAGAATGGGAGAAGAAGGTTGTGAGCCAGTGCCCATATGGGCAAAATCAATGACAACGTGAAAGTGTGTTTTTGCACAGTAAAGAGATATGACAGGGGTATAGCAATACTATAGGGTTGGGGGAAGGGAGGGTTAGATGGTCCATGGAACTGGGGTGATGGTTAGGGTAGGGAGCAGGTGAACACTGGGAATTGGCAGGTACATGTTTGAAATTACAATGTTGGGAATGCTCGTTTGGAAATAGAACCAGGAAAGGTGACTGATTTAGGGTATTGGATGGGGGGCATTCACTCTGGGGCACACCTGGGAGCAGACTTCTAGGGAGTGTGTGAATGATCATTTTGGCATCAGTGGGTAGAGATCAACATAATGAGTGGGATGGTGTAGGACTCCCATCCGAGAGAGGCCCACTATGTTCTCAAACAGACAGATGGGATTCATTTGAGAGCATCAATGGTGCCTAACAGGGGAGGACAGACCAGTGTGTCAAGCCCTCAGTGAAGATGCAAGTAACTATGAGTCTTGTCCTTCAAGGAGTGAAGACTGGTGGTCACCTTGAGCCTGAAGGGGAGGGGAAGTAAGGACTAGAATAGATTGAACAGGGGCATCTTGGGTGATGGATGTGTTCTGCATGATCTTGCAACAAAAGGTATAAGCCACTTTAAATTTTATCAGATTTTATAAAAGTATGTGGTCCAAAATGTAAACCATAATGTGAACCATTGACAATGGTTAGTAGCTATGTTTCAATATTTGTACATCAATTGTAACAAATGTACCATCCACACATAAATTTTATTGCTGGGGGAAAGGGGAAAGGGGAAGAAAAAATGAAAAAATAAAAGAAGACACTGGGGTAATAAATGAAAGAAAATATCACTATATATACAGGACAATAGTTTTACTTTAATATCCTAATTTTTAAAAATATTTTATTTTTACTTTTTATTGATTTTTTTCTGTATTTTACTTCTTATGTATAAAACTATCATTATTATTTCATTTTATTATTAATTGTATGTGACTATTTTATTGCCTTCATTTTTTAAGAAGTTTTGGATCACAGAAGGGCTTAAACCCACACTTAAATCATTGGTGTGGGTGTCAGTGAGGGGGGAAACATGAGAGGAAGTTCATCTAGGTATACATATAAGTCATATAAATGTGTTCAAATGTTCATGGGGCATTGTCACAGTGAGTGGAGATTCACACAATAACTAAAGGAATATCAAATTCCCATCCAGGGGAGCTCTGCCACATTCTCTAATGGAACAAGGATGCCCCAAGTACAGGGACAATGGTGTGTAAAAGAATGGTGCACTGAGGAACCTTTGATATTGATGTTGGGTATATGGGAAACCCTATGTTCTGTATGTGACCTTTCTGTAACTTAAAACTTCTCTGAAGACAAAATGAAAAGAGTAAGACACTGGGGGAATAAATGGAAGAAAATTTCACTATTTATGGCTGTATCTATGAACCCATACTCTTGAAATTGAGACTTAACCTAGTATTATAGGGTGCCTAAGAGTTAACTCCTGAGAGCCTCCTTGTTGCACAAACATGGCCTTTCTAAGCTGAACTCAGTATATAAATGCATTACCTTCCCCCTAGTGTGGGACGTGACTCTCTGGAATGACCCTCTCTGGCACTGAAGGATTACTACCAAGCACCAAATAGCAATGCAACTGGAAAAATAAAAGGTAAAGAGAAGTGAGTTTATATGACTAAGAGACTTCAAAGTAAGTCAGGAGGTCATTCCAGAGGTTACACTTATGAATGTTTCAGTAGGAGTTCATAAACTGCCAATGTAAATATTGCCTCAAATAGTGGGGCTCATGATGGTTCTGGAAAAATCCAGACACTGTAGTCAGGGCAGATAGCTTGGGGTTTGATGCCTTGCCAGTGAGTCCCACTTTAGAATTTATGCTGCCCCATGTAACAGAATTGGACTCAGTTGGGTATTCCTAAACATGGCTCTTCTGACCCTTCTGTTTTAACCTATAATTCACACTAAGGTTGATAGGTGTATGTCCAAGAGACTAAAATCTTTAGGCTGTTCATTTGTCAGCTGGGCCCTGAATCTCAATGGAGTTGCAACACCTGCTTAGCAGTTCATTGGTCTCACCAGGACAACTAAGAAGGAGGTGATGATGGACAACTACCATAACAAGGAACTGAGAGGGTCTACAACTGCAA
Organism: Dasypus novemcinctus; assembly: GCF_030445035.2. NCBI lineage: Eukaryota > Metazoa > Chordata > Mammalia > Cingulata > Dasypodidae > Dasypus > Dasypus novemcinctus. The sequence continues at coordinate 38,127,266 of NC_080683.1, read as the reverse complement.
GCAAAAGAGTCCGATCCATTGGCCCTATGGGATTGAAGACCTTCTCAATTAGAGGTGGAGTGGGAATCACCATCCGAGAATCCTCAGGATTGGGGAATGAACTATGGAGTAAAGTAGACTTACTGTTATTCTACTATAGACTTATTGGGATTCTAGCAATGAAAGAAATTATATCATTGATGTAGAGGCATTGGCCACTGGAGGTTCTGAGGGCAAGGAGAGGGAAAAACAGGTGAAATATGGGGTCATTTTCAGGACTTGGGAATTATCCTGAATGGCATCACAATGACAGATATAGGCTATTACATATCTTGCCATAAACTACAAAATTGTGCAGGAAAGAGTGTAAACTACAATTTAAACTGTAATCCATAATTAGAGGCAATGCTCCAAAAAGTTTTCATCAATTGTCATGAATGTACCATACTTATAAAGGATGCTGTTAATGTGGGAAAATGTGGGAGGAGTAGGGATGGGGCATTTGGGAATCCCCTATAATTTTATGTAACATTTATGTAATCTAAACATCTTTTAAAAATATAATAAATATATTTCAAAATAAAGATGTCATAGAACGTACAGAAGTAAAATGTAAATCTTGGAAGAAGAATGATGCAAAACAAACCAAATCCATTCTCTTAAACCAGTTTCTCAAACCTTTCTAAGTCTTAGCATTTTTTTAATGACCATGACCATGTCACCTCAAACACCAAATAAGTTAAAATTCCCACCTGATTCTAATGTGTTGCCAGGTTTCCTGAACATTGATGTGGCTAAAAGCATCATGAGATTTTTCAAAATAAAAATCCAGATAATAATATATCATCCTGTATAGTCTTTACTACTTAATGTATATGATTGAGAAATCTCAGTGCTCAAGAGCACCAGGAACATACCTGCAGTCTAATAAAATAAGATATATTAATTGCTTTATCAAGGAAATCACAATCAATGGGAAACCTTGGAGCTTCTCAGTTAGAGGAAGTTAGGAAGTGTTTGTTTTAAGGTTTGGAGTTGTGCTGGTTATTCTGTGGAATGTTTAAAGGAATGAAAGTATACTCTGGATTGGGTTCACTCAGAGGCAGTACAATTTGATGTTTGGTCTAATAATAGTTTTTATCCCAAGGGTGGAAGAAATAAAGAGTAATGGATTTTTCATTTGTAAATAAGCATGAATTTTCCAGTGAGCTATTATCTATTAAGCCAGGAGATTGGAGAATATTTGGCTATATGGTAGAACAGTGTCCTTGTTAGGGTCTTACTTTCAGAAATGAGTATAGATTGATCTTACTTTTAGAATGTGTCCAAATATTTTTTTAAATTCTCTGTTTTATTAATGTTTAATGCAGTAAGGAACACTGCAGTCTAACTGTGAGCTGTAAGCCTCCAGAAACTTTTAACCTTCTTTTTTGTGATTATGCTATATATAATTATATAATAAAAGCAAAAGTAAACTCTTTTATTTTAAGGAATGTCCAGTCATCTCCAAAGATCTTACTGTACCTCCATAAAGTTCAGAACTTTAAAATTTCCAGTTTGTATGTGCGTATATTTGTGTGTGTGTGTGTGTATAAAGGTAAATAGTCCTGACCTTGCTTGAGTTTCTTATGTGGAGCATAGATAAACAGGACCCTTTACAGAATGCTTTACTGAGACCTCTTTCTCATGGGTATGATAAAGTTTGTCTTGCTTTATTTTTAGATAGTACAATATATGACATATAGTTTTCTTTTTCTAGGTTTACAGCATATAATTATCATAGGTTTTGTGTGTGTGTGTGTGTTAGAGTGTTTGATTTATATTTGTTTGCAAATAAAAGCGGGCAATATTGATCTTATGACAAGGCTGTGCTAATCTGGTTACAGGAGTCTAAAATCTCTAATGTAAGTTCCAGGAGAAGAGGGAAGTAATAATTTAAAATTGAATCTAGGATTGATTTTGACTTCACGAAAAGAAAAAGGTAAAGAGATGAAAGGAAGAATATACCCATTTCTTGAGATCAGCCAATCTAGATTGTATAGATGAGATTAGTACCTAAATGTTTATTCTGGATATGACTTCGGGACACTTTTCTTGTGACGTTTGGATGCCTTTTATGTATCATAAGGCAATAGTCAACCTCAAACATCATTAACATAAAATAAACACATATAAAATATTGTGAAAAAATGATTTCCTATGACAGAGGATGAGTGCTATTAAAATGACAACATAAAGAAAGAGGAGAGTATGATACAGTATTATTTCAAACAGAGGAGATTAAGATGCAGTGATTTTTCAAACAAGTTTTAACATATAGAAACAGGGCAATGCAAAGAATAATCTTGCATGAGAAAATACTATAGGCAGTTTGGAAAAGAGCATTATGAAAAAAATAGGGAAAGTTAGACTGTCAAATTCTTGTCAGTTTTGGCAAAAGTCGGTATGAATCCAAGAGAAGGAAGATAGAGGACAACTCTTCTAATTAAGAAGCCATTGTAGTAATCCAGAGAACGGATGAGAGGTTTTAAATTTAAAGTAGGAGCAATAGGAATAGGGAGGATGACAGGAATGGGAGAAATGTTAATGGAGTGAAATCAAAATGTTTTTTAGGTTATTAGAGAGAGGGCAATAGTGAGATTTCTCCGTTGTTTCTGATTTCCATGTCAGGGGAGGAAGATGTCATTAACTAAGATTGAAAATACAGAAGCAGCAGCAAGATAGCGAGTAGAGAGAAAGATAATGAAATAAATAAAATCAGTACTCTTTCAAGAGATAGCTCCGTGGAAAGGCAATTTTGGAATTATTGAATTAAATGGTAGCTATAGGAATGATCAAACCCTGGAAGGAGAAGAGAAGAGAATTAGTATCAGAATGATGCCAGGTCCCAATATTCAAGATGAAGGCAGAGGTGAAGGAAGGAACACAGCTAAGGAAGCAGAGATGGTAATAATGAGAGTGAGAACACGAACAAGTTGTAGTGCTGTGTGAGCGACCACAGGGGGAGAATTTCAGGAGCAAGCAATCCAAAATCCTTGGATTTTTTTCAAATAACAAAGGTTGTACTGTTTTATTAATTGATGAGGTATTGCCTACCTAATATTTGCCAGGTTCTATGTAAAATTGATGCCATATTGTATATAATATTTAAATGACATTTTCACCCTTAATATTCAGAGCTCTCAACTTATGTAATTAAATGGTATTTGGAGATACAAACACACACATAAATATAATGTGTAATTATTATATATTGTTTATATATATATATCTTATAGGTATTTTATATACTTGAGCTGTTTCAAATTTTTATATTAACATAAAATTTAAGTAGCATCTTTCCACATGCAGTTTGAGTGTACAAATGAGAATGCTTACTTGCTGAAGAGTGCATGTTGCTTCCTTACATAACCTCCCCCCTTACCAATCTTAAGGGGCTCCTATTGTCATTTTTATTCTGCTTTTATATTAGCTCCTCCCACAGCATCTCTATTACACCCCAATCTGCAGTGGTCCTCTGGATTTTAACACCAAGTTTCCCAGTCTCAATGCTCTTTATCCTGCTGCCTAGACAGCCTTTTCTAACTCGAGATCTCATTTAAATAGCAGCCTCACAAGTCAACAGCTAAATAGGTCCTAAAGCCCAAACAATTAACTTATAAAGTAGAATTATTTTCCCTTGAACTCAGTGGGAGGTATCTCAACATGTCACACCACTCACCCTCAGAAACTTCACTGAGGAGGTAAGCCATTGTAATGGGGGATTTTATTCCAACCTTTGGGACATATGTCTTGCTCAGGCTTCTAGTTTGCCTGTTATTTCCTGCTCTTTGGGACTTGTCAGAACAAGAGGGTCACTATAAAGTTTATCTTCATGTCCTTTTCCAGGGTCAGATGGTCAAGACCTCTGAAGCCTAAATCAGAGCCCAGAGTTAGAGAGTTGATGCAAACCTCAGGCAAGGGAATGCAGTTTTCCCAAGTGTCCTGGGATCTGACAGTAGTTACAAATTTGAAACAATGAGAGTAGTCACAGGTGAGACCTGAGTTGAATTTTCTTCACGTCACTGGGTGAGATATTCGAAAAAATAATGAACTACCTTGTAAAAGGAAGGAGCCTTTCTGCAACTGACAGGGGCCTTGATCCATCTTAAGTCCTTCTCATTCATCTCACATTCTCCCCTTTCAAATCTCAGAGACCTTTCCTACTATCAGAGATCCAACCCTTCCTGATCATTGTCCTAAATTTTGCATAAGAAGTCTAACAATGTCGTGAATTCTACTGATGTAATTTAGAATGCACTAACTCTTTGGATAAAACATTCATTTAGTCCACAGGTATCTTAATTATGCTGCTACACTGCAAGGGATGCTTTTAGCACTGGACTACATAGCCCCTAAATCACCTTTGGTGCCTTGAACAAAGAGTTTAGGAATTTAAACGTGCCATTCTTATTTTAACTCTCCCGAATCTTTAAAACAATCTGCCTAACTAACAAGTTTTTAAAATCCTCGTCTTTATAAGGTGCCAATAAAGCACAGGTTTATCCAAATCAACATGTTTTATTTTAATGCATCATTGTTTACAATTTTTTCATTAATTTTTTTTAAACTGTGGGAAATGCTAAACAAGATAGGAAGTTAAGAAAACAGCATAAACCAGATATGTCAGAGGCAAACTATACATATAATCAGTCATCTTATCAAGATGATCCAGAATTGCTAGTGCCTCTAGCACTAGCAACAGGAACTGGAGCAAATGAAAAGCATCTATGAAAGAAGATAAAAACCTGGGCCTCAATTTTTTTCTACAGATAAATTTTTCAAAAACAATGTCCAGCTCAAAATAAAAGATAAGCAGTTACCTGAAGAGACAAGACAAACTGAGTGGGAACTAGCAGAAAAAGTAACAGAAATAGATCCACAGGCACCTCGGGTACTGGAATTATGAAACAAACATTATAAAATAACTAAAACAAGTTGGAATTTTTCTCAGGGAAGTGGAAATATAAAAATTGATATATATATATATATATATATATATATATAGCCAGTATAAATATAAGAATATTCTTTTACAAAGTGTTAAAAGAATATGGTAATACATGGGAAAATTACAACTAATGTAACTTATGGGTAAGTTAACAGTAATACCGTAATATTTTTGCAGCAGTGGCAAAGAAGATATTATATCAATAATGGACAAAAATAAGGGGGTAAAAGGGAGTATGGAATTGTTCCTTTTGTGGAAATGAAAACATTCTAAAATTGACAGGGGTGATAAAGCACAACTGTGTGATGAAAATGAGACCCACTGAGTATAAACTTTGCATGTATTATGCAAATCATGGGACTGTATAACACAAGAATCCAGGGGTGGAAGATGGACTATGGTTAACAGAATATGAGAATATTATTTTATGAACTATAACAAATATATAGTACTAATACAGTGTTAATAATTGAGTGGGTTAGAGGAAAATAAACCAAATATAAGACGTGGAATATAGTTAGTAGTAGTATTTTGACGATGCTCTTGCACAGTTTGTAACAAATGTTTCACAACAATGTAAGGTGGTGGTGGTGGAGGGATGTATGGGAGCCCTGTATGATTATATGCATGTTTGTTTTGTAAGATTACAACTTTTACTCTACATTTATTGTTCATGTATGTTCACGTATAAATGATATACTTCAATAAAAATTTTTAGTGAAAACAAAGCAAAACTAAAAAATACATATATAATCAAAATTTAGAACACAATAGAGAGATTTAATTTATATTTTTTAACACAAAATATTTCTTTTTTTTTTGTTAGTTCATTATGATAATGTAGAGTCTAATTGCAACACTTTTGCATTTAATATTTCTATATTCTATAGCATTTTTTTTCTGTGTCTTTGATATTCTGTTTTATTACTATACTTTGCCCAATTTAGTGCTTCCTCAATTTTAGGAATTATATCATCCATATTGCAAAATTATAAGACACAATCACTTCAAATATTTTCTGGCCCTATTTTTCTATTGCCTTAATGAAACTCACTATAGATAATTGTAGGACCTTCTCAGTCTATCCTCCATTATCATCCTTTTATATTTTGCAACAAATTTTAACAATAATAACACATAATAAGATTAGCTATATTGTATACTTACTCTGTGCAAGGTTCATTGCAAATACTTTACATTTTCTCTCAATAATCATATGGGAATCTGAAAAATAAGATTAAGTAACTTGCTGATGGTCACAGGTTAACTCTTTGTGCCAAATTTGGGGGTTTCTTCTTTTCAGCTCTGCATGAAATGTACCAAATCAATGTTTAGTATTTATTTGAAATGTTTAAAAAATTTTAGATTCTCTGATTTATTCCTTTTCAAATCCATGTGCTTTTTCATAGTGCACTCTTCTTTCTTTATCAATTCTATTTTGCCTATTTTTAATTTATCCTATTGAGCACACAAAATATAGTATCTCTCACGTTATTGCAGTGTCTGTTTCTTGGGTGTCAATTCCTTTATCTATTCCATCTGCTGACTCTATCTCATGGAGTTCGTGCTTTGCAATTTAGACTGTGAGGTAATATTTAGGAGGTTTTCTTTTCAATGAGATTCTCTTCTGAATTGTACGCACATGTTGTCTCACATGTTTTAAAGATACAAGACATTTTCAATTTCCTTTGCCTAGGACATATTTTTCTCTATTTGTAATATGTTCATATCTCACAATGGGTTTTCTGCATGTAACAGTTCTGTATGTTTGTACCCATACCAGCATATGACGTAACTTGAGTTTCGCATTTTTTACTAGTGATTTTTTCTTTCCTCCACACATAGCTCAAAATGACTGCTTGGCATATCCTTAGGCCAAAGGCTGAAATGTTTTTAGATGCTTTAACAATAAATGAGCTTCTCTTGGCTGATGTTTCATCTCCAAAACAGAGAGGAGATTTATGGATTGGTCTCCTAAATTGCTTCTTAACCATTACCCTGTCCAAGGAAATTAGCCTGTTTCAGTATTCCCAAAGGGTTTGTGGCCTCACTTATTGCTCTATTTATGGTTTCCTTCCTTCTTCATTTCTATTATGTAGAGATTCCCTTTGTTGCTATAGAGCTTAAGTATTACAATACCCTTTTGTATTTTATCTGGCCTTTCAATGTATTTGGAGGGGGGATGAGCAAAATCTTGAGTCCACTCTGTCTAATATATTGCTCTAATATAGCAAGGCATAACTTACAACTAGAATTTTGATTTTGAAACATTGTATTATTTCTTTTTTATATACTCATGATCCAATACCACTGAAAATATAATTATGACATAGGAATTGCATTACAAGAACACATAAACCAAATTTTCTGTTGTGTTGGTAGTTAATGCTGAATTAGTAGGGGGAAATGTACTATCCATATTTTATAAAAATATCTAACCAACAAAGAAGTAAAGTGCTAAAAACAGACCACTATTCTTATTGGGAAATATGACAAATAGACTTTATTCCCTTTTATACCTATTTAATTCACTTCAAACAAAGCAATGATTTTAAAATAGACTATACAATGTTATACAACATCACAATAGAGAGGTATTTCAGGATAGTGTTTTAGCACTTGGTCTAAAACCCAGAATCTTAGAATTGATACTACCAATTTTTGGAGTGTTATCCATAGTTCCTAATTATAATCAAAATCCATATAGTTGAATACGAAAGTTCCTCCATTATCGACATAACGAAAAATGTTAAAGCTTCTATATTTCTTACTTACCTACATTCCTGAAATTAATATATCTAATAATAAAACCATTCCATGTGGCAAAAATTCTCTATACTACTATGCAAAACAGTTTCCAATTTTATGAAAACATATTTTTAAAATAAAAATCATATTATAATTAAATATTTTAATATAAATTATATCAAACTAAGACAAACATAATTTTCTATCATACATTTCATTATGTACCATGTGTACATAAATGATTGTTAAATTGATAGATAGTAAATAATAAATTGTGAAATTTTTATGACAAATCATTTATGAATTTTAAATAATGTGGAAATAAATATGTTTAAGTATATGTCATTGTACTTCTGTTGATCAGATTCCTAAGGACAAATTTAAGGTTAAGATTACCAGATAGAAGTGTCTAATTGACCACTAGGTAATGTGACATAATTATTTTTTTCTTCTTAGAGTCACATAATATCATACAATTTTACCAGAAATCATTAAAGATATAAATTTTGCTATAACACTGCAAGAAATAAACATTGGTCTTAAAACAAAATACTATAAAATCATTATGGAATAGCGAGGTAGCTTTAAGTTATACTTCTTTGAATAGTATCTAGTATAAATGTATCCTGGCACTATGAATATGCAAAATTATTAACTAGTGAGAGTATCTTGGAATATCCTTATCCTTCTAAGAAACTGATGTGCCAAAGGCAATTTTATCAGAAGTAGAGAAAGAAAAAAAAGAGAGAGGCAGAAGAAAGAGAGAGGGAGAGAAAGAGACATAGATAGAGGAAGACACAGAAACAGAGAGAGGAATAAAACATTAAGAAAAAGATATTATCTCAATATGGCCAAACGAGAAAGACTTCGATGTATCTCAGGATTCAGAGTAAATGGATACTATCACGAATGACATAATCAGTCACCACCAATGGATTCCAGACAAAAAAGAATAATCAGATAATCATCTCTGAAGGTTTCTACGTAAGTGGGAGGATCCGGTGACAGAGCCTCAAGGAAACCTGTATTTTTCTGCACCAGAGTCTCTTATATCTTCATTTTTCACATCATTCTTAAAACTAAGCCTGTAATGTTTACAACTTAATGTTTAAATTCCATAGTTTATTTCTTTTGTAATATACATTATTTATTTCATATGGTCTCAGTTGAATTTTCTTCAGCTTCAAATTCACATTCTAACTGCTTTTGTTGTTAACTGCTTTCACTTTTGCTTATTTTCTTGTAATTTTGGTTTGTGAGCACATATTCTAAAGGGAGTCCCTCCTGTGCCACATCTCCCCCACTACCACTCTTAAAACATTTCAATCTTTTTTGTTGCTTTTGTTTTATTTTGTTTGGGTTAAACTCTGAACTTCTTAGAATGACTCTCAAGAAGTTTTATAATCAAGGTATTACTAGAAGTTCCTAGTTTATCTCTAGGCATTTATTTCACCCCCACTAATTATCATAAAGTCCTATTATTTTGTACTATTGTCAATTCCACAAATAAGAATATTATCCTATATGCTCTCGCTCCTATTCTCTCTCTGTCTCTCTCTTTCCTTCCTGCCTAGAACACATTTTACTCTCTTGCTTCTTCTCCAGACCAGCTCCTAATCCTTTATGCTTCAGCTTAAACATCTGTAACAAAACTTCACATGGGGGTGGTGGTCAAAATATACACATTTTTTCCTTGCTATCTACCCCTTGTGCTCCATCAAGTCCTCCATTGTTCTCTGGGCTTTGGTAGTTATGGGAATGATCTCACTCAAGATATTAACAGCTTGTTCCTAATTAAAATTTTAGTATCATGCTTGATGCAAGTTCTCTTTCTGTTATTTCAGAGCAAAATATAGCTAGCTGAAGTGCCCTATAGAATATATGTGGACAGGAGGTGCCATCACATACTTCCTTCTTCCTCTCTCTTTCTCTCAGCCAACTCTCCTTTCAAGTATGCAGCAGGGAGGTGGGAGGAAGAGAAGACATGTGTCTTACATGCAAGCTGGATGTCCTCTTTCTTTGGATTGCCATGATGGCTGATCTAATAGCTCATATATATTTTATTTTTATGAAAGTAGTGCCAATGATTTTTCTTATATGGGATGGGCACACATACATTTGGATAGTCCTATGGGGCTTTCCTCCCTGTACAATTTCTAGGAAGAGCAGTCAGTGCTTATTCCCTTCCCCCAGCTCAGGTCTGAATTTTTTCTGTCTTAGCCCTGCCACCCTACAGCTTCCTACTCATGTGCCTACTTTCTCAGAATGTGAATCTCTTAACCGGCTAATCTCAAGTGTCTTCTTCCTTCCCAACTCACAAAAGCCCAACTGTAGATGCAGGTCTATACTTCACAAATGTAATAGGACTCACTGGCATGCCCCTACATTGGTAAGCTCTGCAATTTCTCCCCTGCCCTTTAGTTTAAACTTCTGTCTTTGTGGATAGGAGAAATAGTTGGGTTGTCCACAACTTGACAACTCCATGGGGATATGAACAGGATGAATAGCTTCTCTTCAAGTATGACTGACAACGTCAATGAGAATGTTGACTTGCTCACCGTACTTCCCCAACCCATTATTTATATGAACTGGGAATTTAGGATTATGGGGAGGTCTAGTTTTACTGAAATGGTACATCTGATCTTACACTAAGGGGAATTGCCTGTCCCCTTATTTTCCTTAACAGGTGAAGTGTTTATTTCCTTTTGTTCACAGTTTTGTGTTTGTTTGAAAATCTTAACAGCAACAAAAAATGTCACTTGACTTGTTTCCAACAGCATTCTAGAGAAGGCCTAAAAGAAAAACCCTTAATTCAAGATTGTTTACTCCTGATATGTGTTACCATAATGTCACTCATCATTATTAAAATCATAATATTCAGCCCAACAGATTTTAGCTACAAAAATATGCTGCCCAGCACAGAGTAGTTTCTTAATAAATAATATTTAATAATAATTTAATTAATTATAATTCATGTTAGAAATGGTAACATCATTCATGGAAATGTATTTAAGATCAGATGTTGATGATCTTCAAAAAAACTGCTACGAATTTAAAGATGGATCAAAAAGTCAGTATAAATTAAGAGTAATTATGAATCTTGGAGTAATTCATTTGATTGTGTTTTTGGGATGCAACATGTTTCTACTTCTAGAATTCCTCAGTGACTACTCTAGGTCTTTAGCATACATTAGAAATTGACAGCTCATTAACAGCTCATTAGGAATGCTGTTAACTGTGCAAAAGAAATATATTCTGCACAGCAGAATCTTACTTGTGAAATGTATTGAAATTTGGGCTAGATTCAGCATTGCAGGAAGAAAATCTCAGGCTTACAATTAGTGGGAAAGCACACACAAGCATGTTTAAAGTGATTTAAAAAAATGCTTTAAGTTTTGATATATTTAAAAAGATACTCAAATGTAGCATATTTTATTTTCCTGTTATTTTTTCTCTTACTGAATTTATAGAAGCTGTGTGTCAAACTCTGACTCCTTTCAAAATGCATGCAGTCATCATTCATTCCAGATTCTGACTTATAAAATCATTTCATCTAAATTTTGGAAATTATTTGGCATTATTTGGGTCAATAGAGAAGACCAAAAACATTTTTATGAATAAACATGTAAAAGAAGATATATTAAATATATATTTTAAAAGATGGTGAAAAATAACGCCATAGTTTACCAAAAAATATCCCACCGATTATTTGCATCTGACTTTAGATTAGCAGAATTAAACTGTAGTCTAGACCAAGGGCAGTAGGCACACTAAAGCCTGCGGGCCAGATCCAGCCAGCTCACTGCCTGTTCCTGTGTGTAAAGTTCTTCCTGCACGCCCCGTCCTTAGAGATGGCGCCCTCATGTGTTTACTCATTGCTTTTGCTCATTGTCTGCTGGTAATTTTTTTGCTTGTTGTCTGTTTGTTTTTTCTTTAGGAGGCACCAGGAACTGAACCCAAGACCTCCCATATGGGTGATGGGCACTCAACTGCTTGAGCAACATCTGCTCCCTGTGCATTTGTTTTTGTTTGTTGTGTGCTCATTGTTTGCTCATTGTCTTGCTCATTGTTTTTGCTCCTCGTCTGTTACTTGTTTTCTTTCCTTGTTGTCTGCTTCTTGATTTTGCTCATTGTTCGTTTTTGCTAGGTGTCTACTCATTGTCTGCACATTGTTTGTGTGTCTTCTTTAGGAAGCACCAGGAACTGAACCCAGGACATCCCATGTGTGAGGCAGGCACTCAACTGCTTGAGTCACATCTGGTCCCTCGTGTATAAAGTTTTATTAGAACTCAGATATACTCATTCATTTTCATACTGACTATGACTGCTTTCATAGTATAATGGTAGAGTTCTGCAGTTGTGAAAGAAACCATATGGCCTGCAAAGCCTAAAATATTTACTTTTTGGCCTTTACTATTTAGAACACACTTAGTATAGACATATATTTTACTTATCTTGGGATTTATGCCATTTGGTTTATAAAATATTATATAGGTAGAGAGAATGTTTGACTAGAAAACCCCACAAAACTGGTTGCAATACTTTTGGGCACGTTTAAAATTTTACCTATAAGTGCATCGTAGAGACATCATAGATTGATTTCTAAGCTTAGATCACAATGTTGTCATTATTTCTTTTATTTTTAACATAGATGAGATCTTAATCTACCACTAAAGTATATATTTAATATAATTCCTATTCTGAAACTATCACCTTAGTAAAAATTTAAACTCAGTGTGTCATTGTCATTTAAACTCTGTGTGTCTCATTTAATAATCTATGCATTTGAATTTGAGCTCCAAGAGTATGAGAGAAGTAGTTATAGATGTCGACTGCTCTTTCTTCTAATGATAGTTGCTCTCTGTTGAGTCATTAAACTAAACATGTGATTCTGGAACTAAGCAGTATTATCTATGGTACTTGCTTATTATGTTTTACACAGTTCATCATGAGACATCACTCTATTCTATCCTCTAGAACTTTTTTTTTTCAGGAGGCATGGGGAATGGAACCTGGGACCTCCCATATGGGAAGTGAGCTCTCAACCACTTGAGCCAGATCCATTTCCTTCTCTAGACCTTTTCATTCTGTTTAATCTTACTTTTACTTCTAGGCTATTCATGGGACTGGGGCCTGACCTAGCTGTTCCTATAAGATCTCTAGGAAAGAACTCACTTTTCCAGATTCATTTATTTATTCTTATTCTTTGTGGCTCTGCCTGGGATAAAGAAACAGAAGTCCCCTATTTAGAGCATGCCAGTGTCTTATCATTTCTACTCTATATATCTCACTCAGCATACTGAAAAAAGTCTTGCATTTCTCATATCTACTGTCCCATATATTTATTAATATTTATTCCCAGGAGTCATCTACTTTGAGAGATTATTGTCTAAACAAGAGTTCAAAAGAAGGGTACATGTTCATCTATCAGCTACAACTTTCCCCAAAAGCACAGAACCCAAATATCAAGTCTGATTGAATGAAGATAAGAGAAAAAAAGGAAAATAAATAAATAAACAACAACAATAAGCAAACCAAGATAAAAAACTATTATGATTTCTGAAATAATATTTTACTTCACTGATTGGCTTGATTATTGTAATCTCATTCGTCAAGGTCTCAGTGCTGGTGTATAGATTAGATTAGGCAAAGTTTAGGATAGAGTAGATTAGGGAAAGGCAACAGGTTAACCTCCAAATCTTAGTAGTTTAATGTCATAAATACTGATACCATTTCAGTATATATATACCTTGCCGGTTGGTATGGGCTTCTGCTCTACATAGTCACTCAGAGCTGCAGTCTGATGGAGGCTCTACCATTTTTAGCTCCATCTTGTGAATATGACCCCTTTCTTCTTCTCAAGAAAAGTAAGTAGAGACTGGAAAATCATGCAGATGATTCACCCCAGAAGTGAAGCACTTTTTATTGGCCAAAGTTAGCCACACCATTACATTTAAGAATTAATAAGTTGGAAGTGAGTCTTCTCTCTGCCCAGAAAGGAGAAAATTGAATCAAGATTTCATGAACATATAATTGTATTTCTAATACAGAATATATTACTTGATAAGTTTTTAATTCTTTTACCTTTTTATAGGTAATCTCAGGGAACATGTTTTCAAACCATCTAATAAAACATATCAGTGTAAGGGAACAATTCTATCTTTGGAAAAAAGGAATAAGCAAAGAAAACTCATTTGTCTAGTCAGAAGTAGTTGAGACTATTTTCTCATTCTAAAGGAAACAAGAAAAGGAGCATCCAAAATTTCTCCCTGTTTACATTTCCTATATTATAACCTCAAAAGACATGCAATTTAAGTTAATCATTTCTTGTACAACCATAATAGAAAGAAAAGGATTCACAGCAAAAAGCAGTCAGCTTTCAAGTTTTGCTTTTGCCATGTAAATGAAATATATTCTTCAAAGAAAAAATTTCTAGGAGTATATCAATATTAGACCAATGTTATATGCACTATTATTGTCATTTTTTTCCCTTACATCCTTTATTCATCCTCACTAAATGGAATCCCACGAAGAATAGGAAACACAGATTTACACTCAAAGAATTTATTACATGGCATACCTTCTTAATTAAAAAAAGAAATAGGAAAAGAACATGAATTTTCCTTTATTTCTCTCGGAATGTTTTAAGGATAACACACACATACTTATTTACATAATAATATGCATGTGTACACATGTTAAATTTAATTTGGTATCATTTGGTTTAACAATAAGGCAAACAAAATTTAAAAGATTAAAGGGAAAAGAGGATAAAATGCATTTACTCTAAAACAGGATAATAATTTCTAATATATATACTGAAGAAAATCACAAATGTCATGCATTTTTAAATTTATCCATTCTAATCAAAGGATATGATAATGAGTTTTGCAGAACAAATATTTTGTAAGACCTGGAAAAGTAAAAACAATTGTCCTAAATAAGGATGAGTCTAAAATGATATGCTTTTTTAATCATGGGTCCATCACAATGTGAAAAAAACTAGTTGAAAAAAACATGTAAAACAATAGATTTGAGTCAGCAAATAGGCAACATGGATATACAGTCCTGATTCACTTCCTTTCATTAGTTCCCCTATCAAGTAAACTGAAGTTTAAATTACCATCTTCAAAGTTTAATTTATTTTCCTAGTCAAGCAGTTAACTGTATTTATGGAGGCCTGACTCTTAGTCTAGGAAAGACAAGTGCTGATAGTAGCATTAATCGGAGAAGAGAAAGATAAAAACCATGTAAATCTCTTTTTAAAATGATAATCAAAGGTTTTATCTAAAAATGCATATGATTATAACTTTTTGGGTGCTAACATATCAATTTACTTTCAGTCAGAATTTCCTCTTTCTTTAATTATATACATATTTATTTAACCAAATTCACAACTATATAATCCTATTTATGTACTTTTAAGCATAATGTTGGGAAAAAAAGGAGATATTTTCTTCCTGTAGGAAAATGCCTTTCTTATTTCAACACAGATAGAAAAATGGATGCATTTATCTTATGCCTATCTGGTGCATATAACAGGTGAATTCAGAATTTGTAAGTTATTTGGATATCATGCAATTTAAACCTTCATCCAATATAAGAATCACTCTCTATAGTTTCATCTCCTGGAGTTAAGTGAAAGAAAGCATACTACATCACAGCATAAGCTCTCATGACTTTAACTTCACAGGCATTATCCTGGGATTGGGCTGCCTGGATAATGCACCCTGACACAGAAATTTCCCTGTAGGAATATTATTTCATGTAGGAGGGAAGTGTCCTCTGGATCAACATCTGTGGGGGAGTAGAGATAGGAGTTAAATGGGGATACCATTGAAAGAGAGCCCTCAGTCAATCTGATGCCAAGCTCTAGAGGAGGGATCATTCTTCAGAGGTATCTTGCCTTCAGACAGGAGAGTGCACTTTTTATACCACTGCATGGACTACTTATTGGAAGTAGGGTGCCCTAGAGGTCCCATGACCTTGATGGAGGTAGCATTTTCTAGAGAGCAATAGGATTAAGGAACACCTAACAGCTGGCATGATGAATGCCTGTCTTACAGGGTGGATCTGGGTGGTCTACTCAGAGCCATTTTCTATTCCTGATAAGATTTGCAAATATTTGCATAAGATTCTGGTTGATATCCTTTTCCCAGGAAAACTGACAAAGTTTAATAGGATTAACTACAGTCCCTTTCACTGCCACTGGCCAGAGGACTCAAGTGATATTTTCTACTTTCTCAACCATTTCCCATTCTTGATTTCCTTTAATCGCAACTAGAACCCTTGAGGAGGGGTGATCAAAAACGTCATTTCTGATGTTATAAGTTCTTGGGTACCATGGCTTTCAGGTCATGGCAACTATAATGATCCATTTACTATCAAATTTATACAAAAGAATACCAAGAGATACCCCAAAGGGTCACCTAAAGAGCCAAGCATCTCTTTCTATGCTTCCAATTTTTAACAGCAGCGCAACTTCCTGATGATAATCTTGGTCAATTATCAATCTCGGTCAGTTTTCTTGTCTGATGATTGCCTCAGACCAGGAGTGTGAAATGACTAAGCCGCAGCCATAACAAAGTTATTGGGACTATTACTATATCCACTGGTTGAAGCATTCCTCTTTAACAATAAATATCCTTAAACCCACCAAGCTGGTACAGGAAGTACAAAATCCCAGGTGGGTAAAGTAGGTGTGATAGTAAGTGCTTTCACCACTTGGTTGCCAGACCAAAGTTTTCTACCCATTGGACACACAGCAATATGTACTAACTACCGATTTATAATGTAAAATTCATCCTGGAGGATGGTAACTTATTCCCACAGAATCAACTCCAAGCTGGCACTTCAGTTCCACCATCAGAAGGTCATTTCTGCTCTATGCTTTATGAGACCAGCAGCATCTGTGTGACACAACGCTTGATTTAACCAGTGGATCTCACTGTCATGTGCCTATTTCCTTTGCTATGAATTGGATCTCTTGATCTGATGAGATATCACATGAGAGCCCTTATCAGGAAATCAAATATTTTATAAGCAGGAAATGCAATACATATAAATGGATTCCAATTATAACAGTGTGTGATCACCAAATGGCTGGGTGATCTCCTCAAGGGAAGTGCTATATCCAGGGATAAATGTTGGTCTCTACTGGCAGGCTGGATATTCAGCAACTGCAGTAACAAGAGTGGATTTGTTGAGTAGGAGCCCAAGTCAATGGGTCTAACCACAGTTTATATTCCTGCCACCAGGTTACTCCTGTCCTGACACCATTGTGCCATTACAGGACATTGATGAGAAAAGCTGACTGTGAGAGTCACTGTGGTTTTTTTTGGTTGTTTAATGCCTTATCAATGGAGGAATTTGATTAACATATAATAGAAATATTTTCTCAGTTTATGAAATCCATCCACATGGCCTTTACTTCTGCTTCTTTGTCTCCAATATTGCAATATTTCTAGTTCCAGGCCTTTAATCAACCAGCATAAATGGGAATATATAACTTCTCTTTTCACCAAAAGTGATCACAAGGACTGTCACTCAAACATCTGTCCACTAAGAGGATTTCCCCTTTTCATTTTCTTACACAGTAACATGTAAGGGGGGCTGTAGCACAGTAGTCATCCATGTTCAGTTTGCACTCACCAAGCCATGCCATCTCAACCTCCTTTTGCCTTTTTCCCTCTATGTGGCCACAGGTATGATTTGATAGAATGCCACTGGTGCTGCATTGTTTCTTGAAACAATGTTCTAGCTTACCTGCTTATTCAGCTTGTTTGTGACCTTGGTACATTCTCAGTTTCGACTCAAGGATGACCACTTCCATTATAAAACAGATTACTGCTGGGCAACACACTTGATGGATTTGACAGAAGTGAGGTCATGACAAACTGTTCTGTCTGTATATTCACCTGATGTCCCATAGTGAAGTGCTTTTTCTCTTCTAGGGTTCAGTAGCACTTCCTCCAGTAGGTGTTTATGAATTCATATAATTTAAATGACCTGGTCTTACTCCACAACCTAATAGTTTATACTTGGACTCCTTTATTTGGGTTTGCAATAAAGTCAAACAGCATACTTTTCCATCATTGAAACCTAATATTATAAGGTTGAATGGAAGACTCGTGCCTGCAATTTGCACCATAGTTTTAATTAACTTCAGGGTCTTCCTTGCTCCAGGACCCCAGAAAAACTAGCAGTTTTCCATACCACTCAGAATATTTGTTGAAGCAATATTTCCAAGTGTGGAATTTCTGCTCTAATCATGCTACAGATCGCAATAATTATGGTCCTCCTCCCTTGCTTCTGAAAATTAAATACCACAATACGACCTTTAGCTTTTGAGAACCTCTGTCATCCCCATTGCTATCAAGGGCCCCAGTTCTCTAACAGCATTGTAAACTATTAGCTTTGACTTGCAGAGTTTTGACTTGACCTGCATTGCTCAGTGATGCTGTTTCCTCACTATCCAGCCCATTTTTACTGCTTTGATACATATAGTGTCCTGGTACTACTCCTGGCTTTCCAGTGAATATAGTGGGTGAGTATTCCAGTATTAGCATATTCACTCACTTCTCTGAAACTTTTGACCTTTTCTTCCAGTCTTCCAGTCTTTATCAATTTATTTCTGTCAGATCTTCACTTAGTTTTAGCCATCACTTTCTCAAAGCTTCCAAGGACCCTCTTAGTTAGTGTATAATCATCATTTCCTGGGGTTTTTGCCAGAGTGTTAAACCCTATATCATAGGAGAGTATTTCCATATAGATAAAATCTTCCTTATCTAACCATACATTCTGTTCCTCACTATCCAGCCACTCAGAATCCATTCATATGCATACTCTCAAGACTCCTATCAGTACATATCAGTTAATTCCTATATCCCTTTGAAATATAGTCCATTTTCTCTCCTAGTAGGCCCTGTACTACTTCCCCTGCCAGATTATGTGATCAATTAACCCTAGTTATTATTCTGGTGACCTGGAGGGGCACTGGGATAGATCACAAGAAGGGTGCTCGTTTTCTTGAAGGCAGAGGTCATGGTAACATCTCCTATCAAGCAGAGAGCGCTGGGCTTTAACAGAAAATAGAGGGCCAATTCTGCACACCCAGATGGTTCACAGGGATAAGGGATTTCACAGTTTTCCAGTATCCCATCTCTTATCATGTCTCCAACTGTAGCATTGCAGACTTTCTGAAGTTGAGGATTCAACCTCCCCTAAGATTCTTCTATCCATATAATTAATTTCTTGGCCTGATCTTCAGGGATTTTTTTGCCCTCTGGCCACAGGAGATGAGATTCTCTTTTTATGCTGTTGAGCAGGTCCTCTTGTTTTCACACTTAGACTTAATTTCATACCCTCAGACTATCATTATCTTATTCCATCAATTGACACTAGCAACAGCCAAACAATTCCATAATCCTTACAGCAAAGGCTTCCTCTGAACTTCTTAAATGACTGTGATATTGCTTTCATCACTGAATTCTTCTCCACTCACTTCCCATCAAAACCACCTCAAGTGATGATGCCATCTACCACTTGGTATGGACTTTATTGCTAGCTAACCAGTAGATGATATACTTCAAAAATTCCATTTTAGCATCTGATTGATTTAACTACTACAAAATTAATAGAATTGGTTTGATTCCCCAGGAAACAAACTCTAGGATGGAAATTTGCATGCAGGAAATAATCAGGAGTGCCCTAGTGATCAATATCTAAGGAAGAATGAAAGAAGTATTTGTTGGTTGGAATTGAACTATGATACAGTTACAGCACAAAAGCTTCAACCTACTCCCAGAGAGGTCTGGAGCTGGAATGGCCCTTTAGAAATGTCCACCCATGAAGTAAGGCAGCTGGGCATTCATATTCTTGCAGGGACCAGTGATAGAATGCAAGTGGGTTTGGGTGTGCAGGGTGATGTTGGACATGACAGCTATCTTTGGCTGAGGAAAATTCCTAGAAAGCTACTCAGTTGAGATGCTACACAAAACTCTCAGCAACTGGGTGGCTGAGTGGCTGGGAAGGGAATCTTGGCAGTGCAATATAGTTTCCATTCCAACATTCTTCTTTATATTCTCCGTCATATTTTCCAAAATGTTTTATGTTCTCTCTCTCTCTCTCTCTCTCTCTCTCTCTCTCTCTCTCTCTCTCTCTCTCTCTCTCTCTCTCTCTCTTTCTCTCTCTCTCTTTCTCTCTCTCTCTCTCTCTCTCTCTCTCTCTCTCTTTCTCTCTCTCACATACACACACACACAAACACACCAAGTTTAAATATAATTTATCCACCCTTTACCTTACAGGAGGTAAAGCATACCATTTGCTTTATCATCCTTTCAATCTCAGGTTTTATTTTGCTACATTCATTTCCTGATACTGCCTTCCAACCCAATCCCAATTTTATATATCCCAAATATAAGGGCCTAACTCTAGGTGATCTTAGACTTTAAGCCTTAAAGAATGTTTTAATAAGCCCATGAGCTTTTATATCACAATTTTACAATGGTATTTTTAAACAGTTTTATCCCTTCATGATTTCTCATTCCAAAATTTAAAAAATGGAGTGCTTGTATAGAATTTGTGAAAATAACAAAACTGAAAAATTGAGAGCATTCAATGCCTAAAAGATTTTCTAGGAGCCATGAGAATATTGGTTTCTCACAGTGCATATGCCTTCAAAGAGTTACAACAAATCCGTCCTTTTTATTAAAGACATTTGCATGAACAGAAGATGCTGTGCTTAACAGTTCACAAGCTTCTGCTGTTTTTATACTGTCTGAAGGCTGTATCATCTTTTATTGCCAATGCAGTTGGTTGCCATAGAAATTATAATGATGTCACTCACTATTTAAATCTAGAAATAAACAGCAGGAATAGAGAGAAAGAAAGGGCAGAGTTTTAATGCAAATATTCACGAAAACAAGAACAACAGGTGAATAATCACATAAAACCAATGGAATTACCTTGTGCAAAATTATACTTTGTTTCCAAAGTTATCCATCTAAGTTACTGAATTGGAATCAGGAACATGAGAAAAGAGAGCAGGGAAAGCATTCTCAGAAGAAAAACAAAGATTGAAACAGACTCAGTTTGTTGGAACTGGATCATGGTTTTAATATACAGATATAAGCACCCAGCAATCCCAGTCAGAGATGGGAATGAGACAGACTGAAAAGAGATGTGAACTCAGCCTCAGGGAAGTCAGGGTAGTATGTGGTAATAGAAAAATAAAGAAGCCCCTAATACATGTGAGGAGAGATTACTTATCCCCATAGCCAGAGAATCAGAGGAGATACATTCTGTTTGTAGGTCTACAAAACATATGTTCCATAACTGCTGCATCATTTAAATACAGAGGAGGATTTACAGATGTGTCTACTGTTACGTTCTTTGTAAAAGAAATTCCGACTCTGACAAATAACAATCACAAATTACTCAAAATGTAACCTTTAAAATACTGTAGATCCAAGTAATTAGGAATCATACTAAAATCAAACCAACCAAGTTAGCAAAAGAAGAGAAAATAACTAACAATTTAAAATTAAAATAACTAAAAATAAAATAACTAACAAATTAAAATTTATATAAGACTCAGACGTTCTATTTTTTAGATAGTTTGTTTTCAATATATTGATTAGAGATTGTAAAGAGATTAAGAATGTTTTCCATCTAAGTCTTTTGTTGATCTGGATAGCAAATTTTTTTCAATGGTCATATATATCACTAGAAAATGAGAACTGAAAACTCTATCTTCTAAAGATAAACATTGATCTAACTTAAAATGGAAATCCCATGAAAATGCAACAGAAAATAACCTGGAAGCTGGGTTATTTCACTTTGCATTGATTTTCACAATCTGATTTTCTTATTCTGATGAATATTAACCATAGGTTGTCTTGAATCTTGAGCTTATGATGAGTCAGGAAAGACGACTGTAGAAGAAGCATTCTTAGGGTAAATTAGATCCTCATTGTCACTTTGTTCCTAGTGACCTGTCCATATTATCCCTCCAGATATTGTGTGTTTATTGTTTTGTATAAAGTGGTACACTCATAGAGTCAGAGATCACACTGAGGCAAGGTAAGAAGTATTTTCTTCTGGAATATGAACTCTTAACATTAGTTAGGTTTCATCAAGACTTTGACCAAGAAGCTTCCAGTCTTATTCCTCATGTACCCCTCTGCTCCTCCTGCTCTGATACTTGGAAACTATTCTTGCAGCTGTGGGACTGCGGAGCAAAACAAGTCAAACTGCAGGAAAAAAAATGGAAAAAGGACTGCTTCAGAATCTAACTATTCTAAATACAAAGTCTTCTTGACTCCCCATCGTTCTCACCCTGTCCCTTATACTACATAGGTACCTGAAAGGATCCTCACTGGGAGGTTCTTCATCTCCCTCCTCCTGTCTCCCAGCCCTTACAAACCCCAGGTGGCCTTATAACCACAAAGGAAACCGTTCAGAACCACATGGTCCTAATCACCCCTTCTGGTGATCAACCTCCCTTAATATCTTCCAGTTCATTCCTCCATTCCACTTCCAAGTCCTTGGAAAGCTCTCTGTCCTTTGTCTCTCCTGCTATAGAAGCCCCTGAATAAAGTCATTCTTTCCTGTTGAACATTTTACAGTGAAACTTTTTCTTTGACAGCTGTTTAGAGTTCAACTCTCCTTAATAATTTCAAAGGTTTACTTGTATTATAAAACTCAGAAGACAAACGGATAGTTTAGGTATTGGACTTAATTCACTCCATGGAAATAAAAAATACATTTCTGGAAAAAGATAAACAGAAAAACTAAAAGAATATTAAGTAAAAATTATATCGAAATTCTCCAATTAATTATATTTCTCAATTAGTGTGAAATTTTATGACTTTACTCCCAGGGATTGTCACTGTTCCAATCCTTGTCTGGAGACCTTTCTGTCATTTTCCTAGTCTGGTTCCATCTATGATTCACTTTATGTTTCATGTCCATGTGCCAGTCAACCCCACTCCATAATATTCATAATATTTACATTATATATAAGTAGTCAGTTCTGTTTTCCTAGAAAACCCAGATTATTGCATCAGGAAAAAACAAAAAATCTAATCTGAATGTTAGCTAGAAGACTTTTAGTTTTCAGAAATATGTTGTTCATTGCTCAAATGCTCTGATATCTAATATAACCTCCTTCATCCCTCATACTTGAAAACTAATTTTATGGGTCTTATTCCATTTTCTGTAGGCTTTATTTATAAAATAATTTGCTTATTGAGAAAGTTATAAAAACACGTAAGTAATAAGATTTTGAAGTTTGTCTTTATAATTTAATCAAAATGTTTTAAACAAGTATTAGTAATCTTCCAAGATAAATACAATTGAAATGAAAAGACAATATTTACCACCTCATATATAAAATGTCTCCTTTGTGAAACTGAGGCATTAATCAATGATTTTGACTTGTTTTTACTTTGATCATATTGTGATGAGTATAATGGGGGATAATTTCCACATGATCAGAAAACACAAGGTAATTTATGAGTGTTTGGTGGACATGCCCAAAGCTATTATAATGTAGCTGTTGAGCATTTGGTATCAAAATTTGTTGATAATAAAATTAGATTGGATATATGTAAATTGTTGGTTGATAATATTCAAAATAGGGAAATAAAATTTTGAAGATTATAGCTTAATTATCTCTTTTTAAGATTTTCCAAAAGAGAAAAGGTAATCATTTTTCTGGAAAGATGGGAGAGATCTGTTCTTATACTTTTCAAAGACTTAGAAAGTTTGGTCACATCTGATGTTTTGTCAGCTTTCATTTTATTCCATAAATCAGACTTACCCTGCCAATATAAAGCAATTTCTAAAATTCACCAACACATTTGTTGGTTGATTTTTAAACTCTATTTTATTTTAATCAACTTGGGTTGTTTCTCATTGTTTTTTCCCCTTATTTGGCATCAATCAGAGAGTGATACTTTGCTTTCTTCATTTTTGAAATAAGAAATGTCTTCCTATGTTTAAAATCCTCTTCATTCTTGTCTCTCCTTAATTTCAGTCCAATTTAGTGGAAAAGAGTAGATCCTACCTACATTTTCTACTTCTCAACTTCTCTTTAATAGTTCCTTTGTCTGCATTTCTGATAAGGACCTGCCATAGATGCTATCCTCCCCTAGATCATTAAAGTCTGTTTTGAGGATAAATCTGGGAGATACAGCATAGAATGTAACATATTTTATGTTTTTTCATGATGTATTTTGTACTTCCTATATTTTGAAACTCATTTCCCTTGGGTTCAGAGACAAAAATCAAGCCATTTTCATCTAATCCTTTGGATAACTTCTTTAGTTTCTCTCTTTCATTTCTTTTCATGTTTGTTCCCTCCTTGTCTTCTCACAAAATATCTGTCTTCTCAGGTGCAATACTTAGAGATAGCTTTCAGGACCCACAGGCTTTTCTCTTCCCAGCTTTGATCATCATAACAACATTTACATATTTCACAGAGTTGCTGATGACACCAAATTGTTTGATTGACCACTGATGATGGCCATTTTCACTTAGATGTCTCATAAGTATCTGTAATTATACATGTTAACATTCAACTCTCATTTACATGTTGTCATCCCATTATGTCCTCTTCTGTTGTTCTAGTTCCTACATCACCTAGTTATC
This sequence comes from Dasypus novemcinctus, assembly GCF_030445035.2. Classification (NCBI taxonomy): domain Eukaryota; kingdom Metazoa; phylum Chordata; class Mammalia; order Cingulata; family Dasypodidae; genus Dasypus; species Dasypus novemcinctus. The sequence continues at coordinate 38,102,896 of NC_080683.1, read as the reverse complement.
TTTTCCTACCAGAAAGCTGAATCACCCAAGAGATTCATCTTCTCTAGGGGCATGAAATCCCATTCTCTTTCTTTCACTGACTTCATCTCTTTACCATGTGTTGTAAATTACTCTCCACTCCATTATTTCCCACTTTTCTTTTCACATGTTCATATTGCTTAAGTTTCTTAAAAGCAGTCTGACCTCATTTCTAAGTACCAAGTTCTAAATATGCAATAACCAAACCTTTCCAGTTTAACTTAAAGCATAATCCCCCAAGGCACATTTTCCTACTTAATTTAGCTTTACTGTATCAGTTCATTTGGGTCTTCTCATCTTTTCACATATTATTCTCTTTTCCCAGAATGTTTCAACTGCCTTAGACAATGGTAGTTATTTCAAATAGGGTTTGGTAAGCATTCATTACTCCATCTCTCAGTCTCACTCCTGTCTCCAGATATATTGTAAAATTCACCATATTAGGTATCTTCTTAGTTGCGAAATGGGAGGATACGGGTTCTAAAATGGGCTTATGGTAAAAGGGTACCTGGGTTATTAGATTTGAGAATCTGAGAAAGGAAAACTTGGTTGGCAAATAAAATAATCAGTTTAATTAGAAGTTTTATGTAAAAATTTATAAAGGTAGGTTTGAATATCATACACAAAGTATTAGCCTTAATAAATCCTACACTCACACATCTACACACACATAAGGAGAATAAAAAGAAAAAAAAGGAAAAGCAAAAATTAGTGACATTTGTAAATTCATATATAGTCACACAAACACACACTTGTATATGAACATACATATGTAATCATATATATATAAGCAAGTGTCAACAAAGCCAAAGTTAGTTTTCTTTCAAAAGAGAAATATATTATTATATGTCTGGTGAGATTGACCAAGAAATATAAAGAGATATGGCTCAAATATTGAACAGATTGAATAAAAAAAGTGGATCACTTTATAACTGACATCATCAGCAAGTTTTAAAATTATCTCACTAATAATTTTAAGAAAAGTAATTGAAATACAAAAATTATTAGAAAAAAATATACTGGGCCAGAATTAGTAAGAAAGTTTAGGAAGGTTTCTTGAAACAGATCATTCTACTTAACATTTTATTTTCATATTCCAATTATTTATAAAACTGATATTAAAAAATTAAAATGATGTCTGACAAAACAAGTGTGTAGGAATTAATATAACAAAATATATAAGGAAATTATAATATTATTTAAGTTTATTTTACTCAGACATTAGTGAAGATTCTAATATTTTATTGAAAGACATTGAAATGTAATAAATAAATAAGTAGATAGTATATTCATGAATTATTATGCCTTAATATTTAAAAAATACCAAGTACCCCTATATTGTTCTATTGATTTAATATAATTATTGATATCTTAATAGGATTTAGGGATCTTGTTAATTTGATTTTTAAAATCTATGAGAATAATAAAAGGGTATAGGATAGCCAATATAAAAAGAACATAGTATAAGGGTGTATTTAATTAAGATTATTATAAACATAAGTCATTGTGGTTTTGATACTTAGCTAAGCAATAGAACAATGGAACTAAAATAGCAACATTGTTATCATGCAGTGTTTCTTAATATATGATTTATAGAATAAGTAGCACTTTAATAAAGTGGATAAAGAACATCTTTTCCATGAGTGGTCTTAGAACAATGAGATATCTATGTACAAACAATAAAATCCGCATGCCTTCTTCCACTACACAAAAAATTAAATGTAGATGGCTTATAAAAATAAATAAAAAGGCAAATTAATTAAATGAATAAATAAATAGTAAAACTTAAAAAATACAATTAATGAGAATAGTTTTATCACCACACAGTATATTTTAGGCAATAGATAAATAACAGAACAACCCAAAATGATATAAAATAATGAACTGGGTGACAATCAAATTAAGAAACGGTTTGGCTTTTGAGTTGTCTGTGGTACCACAATGCCAAAGGAAAGAAAGTGTGATCTGAGTTTCTAATCCAACAAAATTGTGATTCAAGTGTAAAAAACAACACATCTCAAATTAGGAAAAATTCAGTGAATAAAGAATATACAATTTTTTGTGAAAAAACAATGCATCATTTAAATAATTCATAACATAGAATTCACACTGAGAAACTGTAAAAATATAAAGTTAGTGGAATGGATCACACCCAAATCCATATCTGTTTTAGAGTGATTCATGTCCCCCACAAAGACAAGTTCAAGTCCTCATCCCTAGTTCTGTGGATATGAACTCATTTGGAAATAGGATCTTTGAAGATGCTGTTAGTTAAATGAGGCCAAACTGAATCAGGGTGGGCCTCAATCCAGTATGACTGGAACCTTAGTCAGCAGAGGAAATTTGGATACAGTAGAAGGAGACACAGAGGGAAAGAGTGGGCCATGAGGTGGAGGCAGAGATTGACTTATGGAATGCTGGCAAGCCACCACTAGAATGCTGCAGAACTCAGAAAAAACATGATCCTTCTGACAAACCTACAAAATTTGAGAAAATAAACTCCTCTTCGCTAACTCTACTAGTCTGTGGTGATTTGGTGCAGCCATATCCCCATAAGGAGCTCTGGTGCTGTCTGATGGTTCCTATACATCATGCAGAACCATCTATAAACCTACCATATACCTGACAAAAAGGAAATTGGGAAATTTTATGTTGTATATATGTTATCACAATAAAAATTAAAATAAGTCAATAATAATAAAAGACAATAAGCTAAAAACTAATAAATGTAGTAAATGATATTTTAAAAATCTGAGAAATTTCAAAATATTAAAAAGTTGCAATAAGGACAAACAAAAAAGTAAAAGGGTCATATAGCAAGAAAAGTTGTAGTGAATATTTTCAAGCAGAAATAAAAAATAAACAAAATCATGATTCTAAGACCATAAACAGCCCTGATATAAATAAATGTACATGACATGAATCTACCAGTTAACTTAAAAAAAAATACAATAGCAATATTTAGAATACTAGATACGAATATAATACAAACATGCCTGAAGTGACTGAAATTAAATATATTCCAATTGTATTCAAGGAATAGGAAACAGTGTGAATAAAAGTCAAAATCAATAAATAAGTGAAAAGGAGTACTAAAATATGATAACTAGAAATATGTAGTCACCATAAAATATTACTTCAACACTCAAACAATACAAGACATCAAGGGAAGAAATAGAGTGAAATACAAGAGAGAAAGAAAATCTAGACAAAGTTTTTAAAGTGCATAGAGAAACATGATCATAATGATTATTTGATCTAATAAATGTGTAAAATCCAGTTGCTTTAAAAACAGACCCTCTTCTTTCAAAGAATGTATGGAAATGTTATAGATTATCCATGTATTTGGACAAATAGAAAATGTCAACATTTACAGGGAGTGAAATTATATTTTCAGATCAAAAGTGAAAAGATGCGTTGGATGATACAAAATGAAAACAAACAAAAATTCCTGCCTTGTGATATTTAAAAGGCATTATTGAATAAAGAGAAAAATGCTTAAATAAACAACAAATTGCAGAATATCCAGGTAATAATTACAATGAAAATACAAATTTCTCCACACTCCCAATTCTGCCTAAATATATGACTACATAAAAATAGATGAAGTCATAGATTTAGTTACTTGCTTTTCCAAACAAGAGAAAGGAATGTTAATGGATTATACCTTGAATTAAAAACTATGGATTAATAAAATCAATGTAAGAAAAATGAGAGACTGTATTCAAAAGTAAAATAAGAAATTAAAGAAATTGAAAAATAATAAAAAACATGTATGTACAATCATACGAAATGGTTATTTAAAAATATAATAGCGTAGATATTCTATTAACTAACCTAATCCAGAAAAAAATATTATTATGAATACACCAAACTGGAAAAATTACAAATGAGAGTAAAAAAGGATAATTTCACATGTAGTAAATTATGTGATGATACTCTGCTTATCCCTGAAATTAAATTTGAAAACTAATTGAAGTGTGAAAGACTGTTTCCAATGCATTTCTCTCTCTTCTCTCTTTTTCCGTTGTTTGTTCACATTGTACACACACTCACACATACACACACACCCAATACACAGTTGTTTCAAAAGTGAATTTAAATAAAATTTCTCAAAATGGATAATTCAAATTAACTATTTAAAATGTGCTATAAAGTCTTCCATTAAATGTGTATTCTTGGACCAGTAGTATCAGAATAACTCGGGAGCTTGATAGAAATGTACAATGTCAGCCCACCCAGACCTACTAAAACAAAATCTGGTAGAGCAGTGGTTCTCAACCTTATTTATTAATTAGAATCAGCCAGGAAGTTGTAAAACCAATAAACAAACAAACAAGCATATCAAAAAAAGAAAACAAATTATGCCTCTAAAACCAAGGATTCTGAATAAATGCGTGTGAGATAGCTCCCAGGCAATAATAATTTCTGAAAATATTGTTCTAAACTGTAGAATCTAGACCAGAACATATGTATCAGGTATGAATTGTGTATAAACATAAAATATTTTTGTTTTTGCTAATAATTGTTATGAACATCATGTGCTAGGGCCATATGGCTTGATATCTGTGGGGAAATTTTTAAGTTGCCAATTAACATATCTCATCGTTTCTGGAAAATTTAGTGTTATCTGGTGATTTTTTAATATAATTCAAGTATGAGAATTTCAGTCACTATACAATGTCTGATCTCAATATCCTTGCTTCATTATTATTTCCCTGCATCTTTGCCTTATCCCACTTTTCCAAGTCAAGCTCACCTGAGTTTAATACTGGTCAACTATGGGACAGCAAATGGGAAAGAGGGAAGTGAGAAGGAGTTACATGCACAGTTCAGAGTTCTTGTCCTCCTAACACTGGCTCTTAATGGGCTCTTCTGTGCTCCCACATCTATATTCTTCTGATGCCATTCTTGGCACTCTGCTGGTCTGCACGTGGCAGTTCCCTGCCATAGCTTTTTCTTCCATTCACCCCAGAGCAGGAAATCTACCTCTTACACTTTCACAGCATTAGGATGGTCACCTCCACCTGGGAAAGCACAAAAGGAGCCTAAAGACACACCTATCATCCGTTGGAGGGTCCATACCCCTGGGATGCCCAGCAACTCTTTCCATTCAAGCAGGGAGTGGAAGTTGCCTGCTGGCTTCTCTTCCTGGATTTTGCTCTTACGTTTCTTTTTTCTTTTAGGTGAAAATATTTTTTCACTGAATTTTATATCTTATTATCACGCCAATAAAACAAAAACAAAAATAAAATAAGTATTACAGTAAAAAGAAGAAAAAGCCACATACCAATATGTTTTAATTACAATAAAGCATATTTTGAAAAATGGAGAAAAGTGTCACTTCATTTTACTCAAGTCCGGCAATTCTCTGGTCCAGCAACCTTGAAATAGATGGCTATCAATAGCCTCTGGTTTGGTGGTTACCTGGGAACACACAACGCCCAGTGACAGATTCTTATGTTGAGGGTAGGTATGGAAAAGTTTGAAATTCTGTCCCATAAGAAGATAGTCCTCTTACCTAATATTCTCTTTACAAGGCAAAAAGGCAGTGGGCAGAAGTTTGCAAAACATGTTTTGTTACAATTCTTTGTTGTATCTAGAACCACCAAAAATATTATCCCATTATCTGCAAATCACAATCTTATAACAAAGTTATTGTAACATCATGCGTAATAATGATCCACTAAAATTACCTCCACCAATGTTAGGAAAGATACAAGTATGTACATCTTGCCACTATAATTAACCTCAGTCAATAAGTTTGGTTAAGGAAATATGATGATAGAATAAAGTCTATATATTTTTAACAGGAAAAAATAAATTTGTGTTGTATTAGATAATTTAAAACTAAAATACGGTGGGAAAATATTAAAATTCAGTTAATTTTTTTTTTACAAAACTACAGATGTTATAGTTTTCCCATACAAAAATAGTATTAGTAGATAATATAATGGAGCAAGCAATTCTATTAGCCAAATACATGAAAAGTCAACAAGAAAGATTAATCTAACAAGAACTGTAAAATGCCTATGTGAAGAAAATCTTACATCTTTAATAAATGACACAGAGTAGTACTATTTATAAATGGAGAGGCAAACCTTAGCCTGGATAGGAACATAATATAGTAAAGGTATCAAGTCTCACTCAATAAGCTTCATATTTAAAACAATCCACATTGAAATATCAAGACAGGATTTATGAAATTTGACTAAACATCAAAATGGCTAGAAAACTTTTGGAAAAATAGAAAACCCTCAAGTATTAACTATTTCAAATATATATATGCATATATATACATATATATAGTCACAGGACTGCGCAAATCACTAGAAAATAAGAAAACTTAAAACAATGAAAAATATAGCTCTTCACATCACTGAGGAAAAGAAGAATTGCAAAATAAAAGTTCCCCAAAATTGAATAATTATTTTTTTTAAAAATAGGTTAAATGCCAAGGAAAGAAAGTTTATGTGGTAAAAATGAAAGACATGCTAAAAAATTGCTAGAGGAAAATGTAAGGAATTTAAAAAAATAATTTTGGAGTAGAAAAGTCTTTTTTTACAAGAATGATTTGAAATTTAACAGTGAAAATTTAAATAATGGATTTATTTAAATATAGCTTTTAACTATTTAAAGGGAAACTGCTGTAAATAATACAAACAAAAAACTTGAAGAAGCATATTTGCAACAAATGGCAAAGGATTAACTTCTGTAATATACATATAGCTTCAATAAAAAGGAACATATCAAAAACAAATCAGGAAAAAAAAGGGAAAATTAGGAACATAGCACAAAATTTGAATTTTTAAAGCTTTGTGACTTGCATCACAATAAAAATATGTATCTGTAACAATGATGCATCATTTTCAGAACTCAGATTGGCAGAGATTAAAAATAAACTACTTAATTTAGACCTTTAAGATTTTGTGTGAAACTACACATATTAGTAGGAATACAGACTGACTTGACACAAAATCTGCTGAACCCTGACTTGGAAGAGCAAAGCCAAAGCCTGAGTGAGAGGATTTTAGAAATTTGAAGTGAAAATCAATTTTCTGATTTGTGTATGGAGGGAAGTTAAGAATCAAGAGAATTTCTAAACATTTGCTGAGAAAAACTGGTATTATTTGTAGCAGGTGAAGCTGTGTCACACCCACTGAGACACATTTCCCTGAAATGCCTCAAAACCCCCTTAATTTTTAGCAGTATTGGAGACAAAAAGATCTCATGCTATTATCAAATTCTAAATTTGCCAAGTCTTTGGCAAATAAACAGGAAGCAAGATGTGAATTATGGCTGGCACACTGAATCTTTCAGCAACTCTAATCCTATCACAATTTTTAATGATTTCAGCACACACGTAGCTGATGCCACTAATACTCCGGTTCCACAAATGCCTTCTCCAATCACCACTCTTAGCTAATAATCCTGCTTTTCCTCTGCCATTTATTCTGCCAGGCTGCTATGACAAATAATATATAATCGGTTGGCATAAACAATGGGAAATTATTGTCTCACTATTTTCAGGCTAGGAAAAGTCTAAAACTGAGGTGTCAGCAAGGCATTGCTTTCTCCCCAAAGTCGGTAGCATCTGCTGCTGCCTGCCAGGGAGCCTTGGGGCTTATTGGCTTCTAACCCCACCTCTCTTCTCAAGACGGTGTCTCTAATTTCTCCTCTGGGTTTTTGCTAAGGTCCAGTTTCTGTCTCCTCCCCATAGCTGTTTCTTACTCTGCCTTCTGGCTGCTTTCTCTTTATAAGGTCTCTAGTAATCCAGATTAAGACCCATCTTCATTCAACTGGGCCACACCTTGATTTAAAGCAACATCTTCAAGAGCTCCTACTTACAGTGGGATCCCACCCATAGGAATGTGGATTGAGATTAAGAGCATGTCTTGGGTCATTGACCCTTCTCTATGATCTATCATTAATTTCTTTGTTTATTTTTTAGTTGGATTATACTCATAGAAAAATACTAATATAACTCCCACCTTTAAAAAGGAATGGCTTTTTACCACCGTCACCTCTTTCAGCTCCATTTTTCATCCCCATTCAACAAAAAACTCCTTAAAGGAATTATCTAAACTCTTGTTCTCTAATTTCTCTCCTCCATTCTCTCATGAACATGCATCAGTTAGACTTTCCTCCACATTACTGTACCAAAACTCTGCTTATCATGGTGATAAATGATCTCCAGCTTGCCCAATCCAGGGATCCATTTTCATAACTTGACTTATTGGCATTATTAGCATCATTTGATGACTTTTGTCACTCTTGAAGCAGAATAATTTTTATCCTACAGAGCAGTTTTAATGCTTCTTTTTTGTTTTTCTGAAGCCTTCCCTGATCCACAAAACAAGCAGAGGTCCTGCCGCTACATGCTTCCATAGACTGTTATCTCAAACTGTGTTTTCATCATTTGCAAATGCATGAAGGCAAGAATTTCCTACTAGAATGCAATCTTCAGAAGTCCAAACCATGTCTGCTTTTTGCAGTAGCATAATTCCAGTGGTTAACATGCTGTTGGCTTATGGCAGTTACTCAATAAATGCATATTGAAATGAAAAACTGGATGCATGAATCTTTTAGGATAAGATTTTTTCTGTTTCTTTTTTTCTGGTACTTCTGACACCCTCTCAACTCTGTTCTCACACAAGAGAAAAAGGTCCCAAAAATGTTCTACATAGCTTGATTCATCCTCCTGTGTAACCATGAAATCGAATGACATAGGGATACAAAATAATATCTAAGCTCCCATGGAGCAGGGTCAAGAAATATTCCAGAATAGCGTATGAGCTTGCACAGTGTAGGGGTTACAAATTATATGGAAAAAACACTTAGAAATCCTATTCAGAAATTTTGCTTAGGATACAAATCTATATTGATTAGTTTAGCTGGAATTTAAGAATTGAATTTGGCTATATTTTCACCAACAGGAAATTAACATCAAGGCACTATCATAATTTGTGATCCAAGATTCTCCTTGCTACTTCTTGAATGCCTAGTTCACATGGAGTCTTTACTTATGTCTGGAACTACATAACCCAGATCTTTGCTTGACTTGTACATTCTCCTTCATCTGCTCAAATTAATTTGCTCAATTTAAATTGTACCCTGTCCCTTACACTCCCTTCCCAGTTGTATTTACTTCATAGTATTTATCTTCGCCTAACATACTAGATATTTTAACTCTTACTTTCATCCTTGCTTATGTCTTCTCCCCACTAGAATGTGGACTCCATGAGTCAAGGACTTTTATGTTCTTTGGTTATTGTTGTATGCACAATGCCTTACAAAGGTGTCTGACACATAAAAAGGACTCAGCAAATATTCCTTGAACTAATTATCTTTACCTCTTAGTATCTTTCCTCAGAAAAACAGAACAGTTACCTACTGAGATCCCATTTCTACCTCAAAATCAGTGTACAGGCATTACAGTAAAACGACTTATATTAAACTCAATTATAAACTAGTTAAGGTTAACTTGCCTGGGGAGAGTTTTGTCTTCATCTCAATTGTCTGCGAATTTTTGTGGGTATAACACATTTGCATAGCTATCTCTGTCATTCTGGGAACTCCTGCTTCTCCTGAGTTTGTACAGTTTAGAAAATCCGAATCCATCCCACCTTTTTCCCCTTTTGATCCTTACATGAGTCCAGCCATCATCAGCCTTGTCCTTGGTCTTAATCAATTAAAAACACAACGCACTTCTCACTTTTTTGTGTGACTACTAGACCTGACTAAACTTTCAATGATCTGAAATGTATCACACCAGTGCCAATAACTTACGTTGAATACCTAACATTCTTGTCTTAAAAGTGACTTCAACCCTTTTCAGCAACAGTTTCTTGGCCTCTGCCCTGTTGTATCACCCTCCTCTGGTCCCTTTCTCCCTACTGCTCTTACCTCTGCTCTCTCCCAAACCCATTTCTCTGCTTATTTATTAAGCAAAATGCCTTAGCTATCTTAATTTTTTTTTTCCTTAGCCAATGTAAACCCTCAGTTTTTCCTAAATCATCACATGGTTTATCAAGATATATTCCTAAACAACAGCAATTCTTACCTTAAGAGAAAAGCTGCTATATGGTATGTTCACTCAGATATACGTATACACAAATGCACTCCATGTGGGCTGGGTTTTTTACTCTTTTCAATTGTTATTTCCTTTAAAATATAAGCACTCACTCACTTTACTGAAACCACCAAGAGGCAGCTGCTGTGGACAGATGGCCTGTATTGACTACAGTGTAATAAACTATATTAAATGCAATTAGCACATTTTCTTACTTCTAACAGGAAATATTTGAGTGTCATCTATTTTAGCCCAAACTACCTTTTGGGGTGTACATAAGCATTCATAAATCTTCAAATGCCAGGCATTTGTTAAGTGAGCACTTCTGTCAGCATTTATAAATATGTCTAAACTTCTTTATTATAATTACTGCTAGTTATAAAACTAGAGGAAAAATAGTCATACTGACAGTACTGAATTGGTCAGCATATTGTTTGAATAGTAGCTTTACTTCTATAATACAAGTAAAAACTTGTTATTACTATTTTATAATATTATACATAAATGTACATGTTATACATATAATACATGTTTTATGGCTAAATAGACTTTAAGAAAATATTATGTTTAGTAAAAAAGCAGCTATATATAATTACATTAAACGAAAAGGGAAAATACCTTTTTCTTTCCAGAAAAATACATATCAATAAGGTCAGCTGAAATTTACAAAAATTTGAACTAATAAATAAACACAAATCTGCTTGGTAAAACAACTTCATATGTCTTTCTTAACAAATGGCTTTCCTCATTACATATTAGTTCATAAGACTTTTCTCTATGATTTTAATGATTTCAAGGTATGAATATCAGGTTTTCCTTTGAACATTTTTTGGATATTTTACACATTTTAAAACCAAATAAAAACAGGTATTTGTTAAGCATTTTCTATAACATAAACAATTCTAAGCAAAAGGCCAGTGCAGCTAATATCACTAATCCCATTTCATAGATTAGAAAACTGAAACACAAAAAAATATTGAATAAATTGACCAAGATTATAGTTAGTGTTAGATTTTGGCTTCAACTCTTAGCAATCTGAAATCAAATCCTGAGCTCTTACACCATGTTACACAACCTGTCAACAGGAATTCTAAAAGTCTTCCAAGAGGTGAGGTGAAAAGATCAGTCACTAAAAGTGTTTAAATAGTATTTGCTGATTCACTACATTAATTATAGCATTTTTCCTTTTGTACAAGAGTGGACATTTTCCCTAGTAACCCATATGAACTTTCAAATATTGTTTATAATATTGCCTAAAAGGAAAAACAAATAAAATTTGTAAATATTGAACCTGAAAGCCCTTTGTTTGAAAAATGTGTAATATCAATACATATAATTTATATTTTATATGGCATTTAGAAGGAAATCATAGCATTGTAAGTAATTTTTGATAAAGACTTAGGACCTGATTTAAAATATCATATGATTTTAAATATTTATAATTGATCTCTTGATAAGCTACATGATGAAAGGATCTAAAAACTCTTTTAAATTATTATTATGGTAAAATCTCCAGGAGTCTATAAGGTATAAAAATTTCTACTTTTCTGGTTAATATTGAGCATATTTAAAAGCCAGAGGGCATAAAACCATCTAAATATATATATTTATAATATTGAAGTGATGGATGTTACACTTGTTAAAATGTGTGCAAGTTATTTTAAGAAATATAATCCTTTGGGGATGTGCTGTTACTTTTTAGTCTTTAATATGTTCTCTATTAAATATATACATCTTTGGTCTTGCTACAGATTTTGTAATTTAGAAGAAACATCAACTTTAAAATAAACATCTACCTATAAGATCTTTTCATAGAAAGAGGTCTAAAGAACTGAATACATATGAAAGGCAAGTTTTACAGATTTGAATGCAACACTTTTTAAAAAGGGTGCCTTTTTAATGGAAATGTCAAAAATTTCTATGTCTTTTCATTTTAACTGCTGCACTTGCATTTATAAAATGCCAAAGAGAAGATAGTGTGGGTTTTTTTCAATTTTTGATATTTCTTAATGTGAAGAAATGGGATATGAATTATGAAGTCAATCAACAAGCATCAATTTACTGATGCTATCATTGTCAGTGTTACTTTTTAGTGTTTAAAATAGTTATCTGGTAAGTTATTCCAATCTCATTCCAGAAGCGTGGTACTCCTCTAAAGCATCTTCAGCATTATGATAGTTACAATGGGAGATCTAGAAAAAGAAATCGGTACAATTCAGACCTCAAAGTGCTTATAATCTCTGGGGCAATTACTTATGCAAATGAACAACCAGCAAAAATATGAGAAAGAATAGACATGAAATGCAAATGGTCAGTTATAAATATTATAAGGATTCCAAGGAAAAGCCCTTGGAAATAGACTTCTGCAGACCATGCTTATGATAGTGTTTGTGCCTTTATTCTTCCTTTGTGGCTGGTAATTTTTCTCCCTTGAATTTATCTCTTAAAATCATACTGATTCATTGTCAACCATTTTGGTCTATTTTGTGATACTAGAAACAACATACTGTAAATGACATTTCACTCACCTTCTAATATTTGCAAGGCATTCCTAAATAATAAAGTTAAATTCTGGGTCTCTGTTTCTTCTATGCTACTATATTTCATATTTTCTTCAATATTTCCTGGCCAGTTTCATAGACAATAAACTTACCAGGGCCTATCAGTGCTGAAAGAATCTTTGTCTATAGCTCCCTCTGGGTTTCAAGTGCAGGTTTATCTATGTCTGTTAAGATCTAACATTTCTTAAAGGATTAACTCAATAAGGAATTCTTTATTTACCTAATTAAGTCAGATTTCTCAGCTTCCCTTGTGCAAATCTTTGAATTTGCAACCTTTACATTTATGAAATACTGCCTTATTAATTATATGTATATATTATTTTATTTTATTTTATTTTTTACTAAAATTCATGCTTCCTAAGGGCATTTTGATCAATTCTATCAATATTAAGCAGGCATAAGTCTTATGATTCAGCAATTCCACTATGGGTATTTACCTTTTTGGCATGTTCCTATATTATTTCCAATTACTGTGAACAAGAATATTCATATTAGTATTTTATTTAGAGAGGTAAAAATCAGAAAAAAAGGAAATGACAATATTTAAACAAACTATGTTTCAATAACTCAATTATGTTATGACTAATATATTAAACATTTAAAAAATAATTTGCTTAATACAAAAAATGATTTCATTTTTATAAAAAGGCATATTTTGTGTATTTATATATATAATAACTGCGGTCCATGCATTAAAAAATCTGGTAAGAAAGATATCAAAAGACATTTACAGAGAATGGTAGATATATATATAGATAGATAGATATGAGAATATATTTCCATACCTCTTTATGGAATTTTAAATGGCATTGCTATATTAGTGACTACTGGGTTCAGCCCCACTAAATTATTTGACCGACACATCCAGCAAGAAATGAGAATTCTAAGACACATCAATAGAGAATTTACATGACTGAATTAAGCAATATTATAATTGTCAGACTTAAAAATACATTTATTCTTTTAACATTTAATTAAAGATTGCAAAGGAAGAAGATGCATGTGCTATATGTAATTGAAGGTCTAGAGCTCATTCATAATTCCTGGTATTCCAAGATTTTGTTATCAAGTAAATGTTCTTTTATTATTGTTTGTTTTTCTATTGATATTCCACAATACCAAGGATCCTATCTACTTCATTCATCACAGTATGTCCAATACATAGTTCATCACTATCATGGAATAAGTTCTCAAGGAGTATTTGCTAAACTGCAAAAGATATGGTTATACTGTTTCGTTTTGTACCAAATTCAGGCAAAAATAAACAAATCCCCTTGAGCAATTACTACTTGCAAATAATACTTTGTGACAGATATTATTATATGTATAATTTAAATGTTTTTCACTGGCCCCTAGAGCTATAAAAAATGATGTTCTAAGCATTCTAACTTAAAAAATATCTGGAACTCAATATCGTTAACAAAATCACCCTTCTCCTTATTGTGCATTTAATTTTTCAGGCTTCAAACTGGCAGTTAAGATAATAGAAAGAACTTTTACCCAATGGGAATTTAAAAAACAGAATTGTAGCTGCATATTTCTCTTTGAGGCTTTTGTAATATATGGATACAATCCTGTTAAATCTTTGATTTTCTCTTCAATGAAAAGGCATCCTGCAGATACTGAATAATAAAATGATTCAAAATTGGAAACAGACAACTATTCTAGTAACCATTGACAAAACTAGTTTTTGAAGAAAGAAAATCAAAATAGAAATCTAACAGAGGAAATAAAATCACAGAAACCCTTACTCCAAGTCACTACCTGTGAGAACATTCCTTGAAAGTTGATAACAAGAACTACTACCTTAAAAGTGACAGAAGAGACATGTGCATAAAGGTCACATCTGAGTCCAAATCCATCACACTCAAGAACACAAATTCCAAAGTAGGGCCAACTGACATGGCACTGAACTCCGGAGCCATCTGCCATGACCATAGAATCTGTGTGTCTCTGTAGCCCTCAGGAGAACCAGTAGCTGGGGTTGTATCTACTTGGGCTCTCTCTGGGACCCTGCTGAGGCATGCATAAGCGCAACCCCTCTGATGACCTCCCTAATCTTTTTCAAAGACTCAGAGCCATATAAACTCATTTGTCCTTTCCATTTCCCCCTTTTATTCAAAGTCAAAAGGCAGTTTTTAACACCTGATATTTCATGTAGGCTGAGATATTCTGCTGGTCTGAGTTGAACCTTTTATTCAAGGTCTCTCTACTACATCATCAGCTGGTGCTAATGACTTGAATCTCTGTACTGTACGTGTGACAACCAGGCCCTAAGCCTCAGCAGACTTGCAACTCCTACCCTCTAGTTTATGGGACTTACCCTGGCCTGCTAACAGGGAGGTGAAGAAGGTCAACCACCACACCAGGGAGCCAAGAATGCCTACAACTACAAGCAAGAGATTTGCATCCATCATCCATGTGGAATCTAAGCCTCCTCTCAATATAGAGATGGAGTGAGCATAACCAGTCCAGGGTCCACAGGATGGAGGAATACAGTATGGATTAGAGTGGACTTACTAATATTGTACTATGAAACTATTGTGATTAGTAATTGTAGAAATTGTAGCATTGATGTGGAGAAAGTGACCACTGTAGCTGCATAGGATGGGGAGAGGAAGAAGAGATATGATGTGGGGGCATTTCAGGACTTGGATTTGTCTTGGGTGGTTCTGCAGGGACAGATCCTGGACATTGTATGTCCTGCCATGGCCCACTGGGTGGACTGGGGGAGAGTGTAAACTACAATGTAAACTATTATCCATGTGATGCAGCAGTGCTACAAAATGTATTCACCAAATGCAATGAATGTCCCACGATGATGAAAGAGGTTGTTGATGTGAGAGAAGTGGGGTGAGGGGGGTGAGGAGCATATGAAGACCTCTTATATTTTTTTAATGTAACATTAAAAAAAATAAAGAAAGCAAAAGTAAATAAATTTAAAGAAATTCGTTCCTCAATTTCATTCATTCTATGAAATAGAAAATATATTATGCTTCCAGGTTTAACTCAGAAAGAAAAAAAAATAGCTGTTATATGTCAAAAGTCCATAAGTGTGAGAATGAGAAATATGTTCAGTTGCATAAATATAAAGAATAAATTAGCATTTAGAAAGTCTGACTTATCTAACATACCAAGTTCTAAAGGAAAATCAGGTCTCCAAAGACATTTTGTGTGACAGTTTTCTAATTTCTAGGAAGATGATTTAAATACTCATATGTTTTCTGTAGAGAAAGCCTACTTTTAGGTTTACAACTTATTTTGTTATTTTTGTTAACCTGGACTCATTAATCCCCATATATCCAATGGATTTTCATATCCCAGATATGATGTGTGCATTTTAATTCTTGGCATTTGAAAAAGATCTACCGAAGTATATATCTATGTAAAATATTTAGTCTATTAAATATTCCATTCATCAGACAAAAGTTGTTAATGAACAATAAATTACTAAATAATTAAATGCTAACATTGTCTTTAGTTAATACTAATTTATTAAGTTTCAAAATTTTTCTAAGTGATTCGAAGTTCATTTATTTAAAAATATATTTGTATGAAAAGCATGCTCTATAATAATTGAGCCAAATAAGAAGATTTCATGATTTACCAACAATAAAATATGCATGAGTTTCAATTGTAGCCCAACACAGGGTCTAAATATAATGGCATTCCTTTTCAGGAAACCTGAGAGAACTGACTGTCCTACTCTTATAATATTTTGAAGTCAAAATAGTCTCATCACATAATTCAAATGAGAAAAGAAAAACAACCTTAAATTCAGAAATATATTCTATTCCTTAACAACCCAGGTATACACAAATCAGCCTTAAATCCTTCCATTAGTTTGTTTACTTTTTGCGGTCTTTTCAGGAATGTGAAGAATTGGTGAAAGAGTTGAGAATTACTAGCCTATCTCTTGGCTAACATGGATAGGAATTTTAAAGTTAAATGAAGTTTGCCAAGAATGAAGGCGCTTATTTGATTAATCTAGCTGCTACTTTACATTGAGATTAAGGAAAATAGATTCAGGTCAAAAATTACTGCAACAATCCCATTACTAGGAATATACCAAGAAGAACTGAAATCAGAGAAGCCAACAGATTTATGCACACCCAATGTTCATCATGGCATTATTCACTATTGTCAAAAGTTGGAAGCAACCCAAATGTCCATCAACAGAAGAACGGATAAACAAAATGTGACCTACACATATGATGGAATATTACTCAGTTGTAAGAAGGAATGAAGTATTGACACAAGTGACAACATGGATGAATCTCTACAACCTTATGCTGAGTGAAGCAAGTCAGTCACTAAAGGACAAATATTCTATTCTCTAACTGATATGAGCTAAAGATATTGAGCAGACTCATAGAAGTACAGTCTGGAAGATTGGTTACTAGGAAATAGAAAGCAATTAGACAGTGGTGAGCTGATACTCAATCAGGGTAGAATCTATGGTAAAGTAGATGGGGGCAATTTGGCAGTGGACAGGAATGATGGTAGTGCAGAGAAATGAAAGGGGTCAGTGATGCTGGAGCATGAGGGTAAACAGAGTTGGGAGTAGATGGATTGGGCTATCCATAGAGCTAGGGGAAGGGTTGGGGGAAAGAATAGGTGAATAGGGAGGTTGAGGACTGTGGTTAAGAAAACATTTGTGGCAGTGTTCTTTTGGCAACTATGGCAAGGGAGAGTCTCTGGTGCATGGTGTCAGTGGCGAGGGGGATGTGTGTTGAAGGGTACACCTGGGACATACTTGTAGAGAATATGAATATGTTTATCTTGTCACAGGGTGTTATCACAGTGGGTGGAGACCCACACAATAACCAACAAAATATTAAATTCCCATTCTGGGGAGTCCTGCTATGTTCTCAGATAGTGCCAAGAATCTGTGAAGTACACTTGTATTGGGAAAAAATTTAGTGAGTATTGTTCAGGCCTAAAGGTGAAACATCATGCAGGAGGATTTGTTAATCAGCACACCAATGCCTTACTGGTCAGCCCATTTCATATTTCAGGAGGAATGATGAGAACTAGAACAGTGGGCACATTAGGCATATTTTGTAACAAATAAGAACAGACAGGGTGCTTCCGGGGAGTACTGTGTTCTC
The DNA here is from genome assembly GCF_030445035.2 of Dasypus novemcinctus. Lineage (NCBI taxonomy): Eukaryota > Metazoa > Chordata > Mammalia > Cingulata > Dasypodidae > Dasypus > Dasypus novemcinctus. The sequence continues at coordinate 38,085,134 of NC_080683.1, read as the reverse complement.
CTTGGGAAGGCTAGCCATGTTTTATTCTTGGGGACAGGCACATAGGCCTTGGAATGTACTGCCCAGGGAGTGTTGTATTCCTTCCTCAGGAGGCTGGCCCCTTCCTTGGGAACTGACACAGTACTCACAAATTGGCATCTATAGTATCAAGTTTATTGATTATGAGTGCAATAAAAGGGGCAGTCCCCGATCAGGCCAGTTGAAGTCCCACCATGGGAGAGGGTGCTCTGCACAGGTGTTGTTTTCAATCAAGCTTCTGATATTGGCTGCAATTCGGGGCTTCCCTGCCATGAGTTAGGTGTTGGTGAGATTTTATGTAAGACTGTTCTATTTTTCTGTTATTTTGCATCTCCGATCAATATTGATTTAATCTTTTCACTGGTTATGTTATTCTTCTCTCTCACTCTAATTCTCAGGATAGACTTATTAAACTAGATATGCATACATGTATATATTGTCATCCAATCGGAACTCTGGCTGGAGGTGGGCCAGGTATGTTAGTGTGTCCCCCAGTTTGGTGAGCTTATATCTATAGTATATATACCACAAAAGATTATGATGCAGCAGTTGGACCCCTGTTTGTAGACAATCCTTGCTTATTTTATGTTCTTCCAATTATTAACAAAAGTTTAATTAAAGAAATAAATATATGTCTGTGTATTGCTGTCTCATGCTTGAGTTAATTGAGTTATTATATCAATCTCTCTTTCTCTCTCCTCTCTTTATATAGCAAAGCATTAGCAAAGCATTTATCTAGCGGAACATACATACACAGTGCTTAATGTAGAAAACGGACCCATATGCCATGCCCTTGATATTAATGCTTGTACTTATGAACCTTATTCTTGTAAAATTGAGATTTAGCTTGCTAATAACTATTTCCTAAATGTTACCACCTGAAAACTTCCTTTCAATTCAAATGTGACCTCTCTCTAAGCCAAACTCTCTCTCTTCTCTTTGATTTAGGACTTGACTCCAGGGGATAAGGCTTCCAGGCACCAAGCGATTATTACCTAGCACCAACCAGTGATGCAGTTGGAAAAAGACCTTGACCAAGAGGAGGAAATATTAAATACAAAAGAGTTTTTATAGCTAGGAGATTTCAAAATGAGTTGGGAGGACATTCCAGAAATTACGCTTATACACATCACAGGCGGATCTCACTAACTGTCACAGTAAACGAGGCCTCAAACGGGTGCTTTTGAGGGCTGAAGAGACAACCAGATACTTTAGGCAAGGCAGACAATCTCAGGACTTGGCACACTCTCAGAGGGTCTTTCCTCAGAATATATTAATATGTTCCTCAATGTATCAGAGTTAGACTCATTTATAATTTCCCTACACATGGTTCTTCTGCCCCTTTTATTTTAACCTATAATTAGCACTATACTCATTAAATATATGTCTCAGAGACTTCAATCTTCTATCTGTTCATATGCAAGTTGAGACCTGAATTTCAGCAGAGTTTCAATACCTACTCTCCATTTCATTGGACTCTCCCAGGACAACTAACAAAAGGATGATGATGGACACTAACCATCCTAGAAAGCAAAGAGTATCTACTACTGCAAACAAACAGTTCCTTCCATCTGCCTTGTAAGTCCCTTCTAAGTCCCTTCTCAGTCTGAAGCAGCGCAGGCATCACCTTCCCCAAATCCTCAAGACCGAGGAATGAACAAACATAAAGGGGGCAATGCAACCGTGGATCAAAGAAGACTTATTTTTATTGTAGTAAAGGAAGAACTTGTAACAGTGATATAAAGATCATGGTTACCAGAGGTTCTGAGGGAAAGGGGAAGAAAGAATAGGTGGAACATGAGGCATTTTAGTAACTCAGTCAAAAGTTCTATTAAAAATTCCCAAATTCTGAAAGGATATTTTTTCACAAGGATAAAATTTCTTAAATCTTGTGTAATGTCCAAGGAACTAGTATAATCCTATTAACATTTATAATACAAACAATGGCATATACATACATCTTGCAAAATATTTTTTTCTAAGACTTGGTGGTAATTAGTCTGTTGGGAATAGCCTGGATCTCCAAGTTTCTTGCTATATCCAAGTTTATGTTCCATGGTATAATCAAAGGTACTTAACATTACTGAAGCAATCAGTCCCTCCAAAACCATGTGTTGACATGAAAGGCTTCTAGGTAAGCTGGAAAACCTACTTAATCTGTCAAGCCAACATTTTAATTTTCAGTTATGTAGAATAAATTCTTTTATTAAGCCTTTGAAACCTGAGTCACCCTAGTAATTTTAAGAGATGATTCTCTTATGTTAAAGGTGGGAGGGGGGGAAGCTTTTTGTAATACAATAGTTTCATAACTTGGTTATATAATGATCTTTCAATAAAAAAGTGATAAGGTTAATGTACCAGGTTTATAATGCTGTTCTCCAAATTGTATTTTGAAGAGGATATGCACATTTATATATCATATCTGTATATTGTTAAATAGAATAATTATATTCTCTCCATAACAATATGTTTATTTTCCAATTAACAAAGATAATGCATGGTTATAAAATAATTTTAACTCAAATAGTTATTTTAAAAACCAAAGACATACCTCAAAATTCTAGCCACACAAATGACTATTCTCAACATTTTTGAGAGTATACCACCAGATCTCATCTTAGGTAGATATAGGCTGCCAATCCACATCATATCAATTCAGAATTTGCCTTTTCATATGTTTATAATTCATTAATCATTCTTTAATGAAATGCTGTTTTCTTTTTTAACTTTCTATTTCAGTATTTACTTTGTTAAATTCTTTTTAACAAAGTTAAATTCTTATTTGCCTCTCAATCAAACTCTAATAATTTTCCCAATGAGTCCATTGCAAATGCCTTTTTTAATCATTATTTGCAATATATTAATCCCCTTTTATCCATACAGTTACCTAACTTGTGTTGACTAAATATTTCTAAAACTGTGTTAAAATAATGGAGATCATAGTAGACATTTTTGTCTTATTTCTAGGTAAAAACAAATATTTTGGATGTTTTCAGTGTTTATCATCAAACATGATACCAGTTTTAGTTATTAATAGTATTAACTGAAGTTAGACTAAGAAGCATGCAGCAGTAATCCCCAACAAAAATGGCTTGAATAGGGAAACGGACTTTGGCCCAGTGGTTAGGGCGTCCGTCTACCATATGGGAGGTCCGCGGTTCAAACCCCGGGCCTCCTTGACCCGTGTGGAGCTGGCCATGCGCAGCGCTGATGCACGCAAGGAGTGCCGTGCCACGCGTCCCCCGTGTGGGGGAGCCCCACGCGCAAGGAGTGCGCCCGTGAGGAGAGCCGCCCAGCGTGAAAAGAAAGAGCAGCCTGCCCAGGAATGGCGCCGCCCACACTTCCCGTGCCGCTGACGACAACAGAAGCGGACAAAAGAAACAAGACGCAGCAAATAGACACCAAGAACAGACAACCAGGGGAGGGGGGGAAATTAAATAAATAAATAAATCTTTAAAAAAAAAAAAAATGGCTTGAATATATAAGGTTTTATATTCTTAGGGAAAAAAGCTGTAGAAGAGTATGGCTGGTGTAGAAGGTCCAAAAATTCATCAAAGATCCACATTCCCTTCTTTTTTTTTTTTTTTTTTTTTGAGTCTTGGCACATATTTCTTTCTTTTTTTTAAATAATAAACTGTCTTTTTTTTTTAGAGATACATAAATCAAAAAAAATATCACTTTAAGAAATAAAAGAGGTTCCCCCGTATCCTACTTCCCACCCTCACTCCTCCCACATCAAAAACCTCTTTCATCATTGTGGCACATTCATTACATTTGCTGAATATATTTTGAGCACTGCTGCACTGCATGGATTATAGTTTATTTTGTAGTTTACACCCTCCCCCAGTATATTCAGTGGGTTATGGCAGGATATATAATGTCCAGCATCTGTCCCTGAAATATTATTCACGACAACTCCAAGTCCCAAAAATGCCCCCATATCTCATCTCTACTTCCCTTTCCCTGCCCTCAGCAAATACCTTGACCACTCTCTCCAGATCAATGCTACAGTTTGTTCCATTACTAGTCACAATAGTTCTATAGTAGTATACCAGTAAGTTCACTCTAATCCATATTTTATTCCTCCATCCTGTGGACCCTGGGTTGGTGATGTCTGCTCCACCTCTATACTGAGAGGGGGCTTAGATCCATCATGGTTGATAGATGTGATTCTCCTGCTTGAAGTTTTAGGCACTCTCGATTCCCTGGTGTGGTGGTTGACCATCTTCACCTTCCTATTAGCCGACCTGTGCAAGTCCAGCAAACCAGAGGGTGGGAGCTACAACTTTGCTGACACTCAGGGCCCAGCTGGTACATGGCCCGTCCAGAGATTGAAGTCTCCTAGGTAAACCCCAACCCCAACACCAACCACAAGTTCTGTAAAAGTGATAGAAAAGGCATGTATAAATATCCACATTCTCTTTAAGCTTTCTCTTATGCCATCTCAATTTGTATAAGGCCATTTAAGTATAGTCCAATATGACTGCTGAATCTGTGGTAATTATGTCTACGTTTCTGACATAAAGAGAAAGGTAGATAAAAAGACATACACATCCCCTTTAAGGAAACTTCCTAGAAATTATATATACATTACTTGTGCTTACATCCCTGGGCCAGAAATTAGTTATATGAACACATCTTTCTTCAAGGGTGACTAGGAAATGCAGCTTTATTCTCAGTGGCCATATACTCAGCTCAGATTCAAAGGGTTTTAGTACTAGCGTATATTGGTGGCTGTGGCAGTTTGAGATTATTTATGAATCCCCAAAGAGAAAGGTCATGTTTGTATTGTAAACTAATCGATTCTTCTGGTTATGCTACCCTTTGATTATATTGGATCCGGTTGAGGGGTCCTTGATTGCATTAACTTTAAGATTAGGGCTTTTATTTGACCAAGTCAGTAAGGTTTGACTCAGGTTGGGATCCCCCACCCTTGGTGGACCCATATAAATGGACACTCACTCAAGAAGACACACGGGAAGAGAGAGAGCTCCATAGATGCCAGAGGAGAAAACTTTGTGACAGAAAGGAGAAGACTCAAAGAGCTAAAGCCACAGGAAGGAGAGAGACCAAGCTGAGATAAGCAAGTGTCTTGCTTCGACACATGACAACTGACTTTGGCGAGAAAGCAACTTTGGTCTGGACTCTTTAGAATCTGTAACTGTAAGCTTTTATATCAAATAATTCCCTTTATGAAAGCCAACAGATTTCGGTACTTTGCATCAGGCCCCCTTTTGCGGACTGATATGGTAGCTGTAGCAGTTTAATATTATGGATGAATTTCAAAAAGAAATATTGGATTTTGTTTGTAAACTGATCTTTTCTTCTGGGCATATTAGATAATATTGGATTCAGAGAGTTACCTGATTACTTAATCAGGTAAACTTCTTGTGCCAATAGATAAAAGACATGGCAAATGACAGAGCTGGAGGGATTTTAATGTTGGAATTTTGATGTTGGAGTTTGATGCTGAAGCCTTAAACTGGAGACCTGGGAAGTAAGCTCACAGAGGAAAGAGAAGCCAGCCCCAGGAAGAGAGAAACCCTGAGCCCAGGAAGAAGCAAGCCCTGGGAAGAAAGGAACCTTGAACCCAGAGAGAAGCAAGACCCTGGAAGGGAGGAACACAGAAAGCCTTAACCCTCGCAGCTGTAGGCAGCTATCTTGCTCCAACATGTGAAAATAGACTTTGGTGAGGGAAGTAACTTATGCTTTATGGCCTAGTCTCTGTAAACTCTTACCCCAAATAAATACCCTTTTAAAAAACGAACCAGTTTCTGGTAGTTTGCATCAGCACCCATTTGACTAACTAATACAGTAGCCATGTACCCAGTTCAAATTCAAATTGTTTTAGCAAAAGGATCAAATGAAGATTGGTAAAAACCAGTAGCTTCTGCCAGTTTCCACTTTAGTAATTTAAACACCCATGTTTACTTTTATTCTATTCAGGAGAGCTTACTCATCACTTCCCCAAAGGAGGCAGATACCAAAGTTAGTTCCACTACTACATTTAGATTAAAGTTCAGTACTATTCATGAAGCCTGGTTATTATAAATGCCTAGTATAAATGAAGAAACAAGAATAAAATATCCGTAAGAAACAATTTCATTTGGAAAAGAAGAAGAAATTGAGCATACAACTATTAGTTATCTAAAGTAGTAATCAAGACTCCCTGGGCAGAGTTTGTGAAAATTCCTTACTTCTCAGGAGTTTAAATTGTTTGTTTAGCAAGATTTGAAGCCCCTGCATATAATCTTCTTGAGCAACTCTTGTCCATTCTTCTCTTCGGTCCCCAACCCAGATCTCTGGGTAATTTGCTCTTGTTCACTTTTCTCCCTCCTCAAATCTGAGGAGGCATACAAATCTGAGAAAAGTATGTTTCTTTTCCTGGCTGGCCAATATTCATGGCCCATTTCCTACCAGAGCCTAATTTGGAGGTCCAGTAATTGCTTCAAACAGATCTAGTTTTAGCACCCTGGCTTGTAGCCTCCTGACAATGTAATTTCCTCTGAAATATTTAGGTGTCCAATCTACTTGCTACCAGTTAAATCCCTATATTAGTAACACTTTCAATGATTTCATCCAGGTGTAGATTTTAAGTCTTTTAATGCAGGCCTTTGTGATCTGTTCACCTTTCTATGTCTCTTATTAGTGTCATCTTCACTGAGGTTTGGGTGGGAAGTCACCATCTATAATCTTCTCTGACAGTAGGCTCACAGCCTTTGATTAGGACATGAATTTAATCCCTGGCTCATGCTGCTACTTAAGAACCATTGTTTATAACTGTTTCCATTTGAGGTAGAGAAGCAGAGGAATTTTCAGCTCCTTAAGTCTTCAATTTTTCAACTTTTAGCCTACCTATTTCAGAGAAAGTCACTGTTAGCAAAGCTAAGCTTTCTTCCAATTCTAGTTATACACTGGCAACTCTAGACTAGATGTTTTTCCTTTTTTAAGGATCATGCTTAATTAAACCTGTCCAAACCAGCTAACACAAACCAAATTTCTGAATTTTCCTTTCCATTGCCCTAAACCCTGAGCCAGGTCTGATTCTGAAAGGCAACACCATTGAAAGTTTAACTGGTGTTTTCCATGGCCTAACAAGAGTCACAAACTTTCAAACCTATAATATTTGAATCCTCATCACCAACTTCTCAACACCATGCCCATACCTCATTTTTTAAGTTTGTCACATGCAGCACACCATTTTCAGGTGTCAAGTTGTATATTATATGTAGAATTGCTGTTTATTTCACATAGCAGAAAATCACAATTTATAATGGCTAATGATGCAAGGTTTTATTCTCCAATGTTGAAAGTCCATAAGCCATCAGTCCAGGGCTGGTGTGCTATATTCACTAACACATGAAGGACTCAGGTTCTTTCTAACTTTTTCCACTGTCAACTTTGAGCATGATCTGAGATTCCTGCTGGAGCTTCATTCATGCTTTCTACTTTCCAACCAGTAAAAAAGAGAAAAAAAAAAAAGGAGAAAGAGACTTTGCTCCCTTTAAGGATACTTTCTTAAAGTTGTATGAATCATTTCCACTGAAATAACATTTGTTCCACTTAGTCACACCCAGCTGCAAGGAAGGCTTGGAAAGGTGACTTCAGAGGCACAGCTTAATTTGGTGGTTCTACCAAGAAAAAGAGCAAAATAGATTTAACTAACAACTAACTCACTATGATATGCATATGCATCTCAGAGTTCTCTGTCTATCTCTCTCTATACATATCCATTTACCTACCTGCCTTTTTATCTATACATCTGCTCACTTATACATTATTACTGCATAACAAAATACTCATATGTTTCTTCCACGTTTCTTTTGAACGGGGGTTGAATTTTAATATATACTTCTTCAGTATCTAAAGTATTATTGATCATAATTTAATGTATTATTATTGAACATGTTAATATTCAATAATATTAAATAGTTATGGATTATTAAGCCCCTGTATGCTTTAAAGTAAGTTTTTAATTATGATAGCTAATAATGTAATTGGATTTTTTCCTTAAATATATTTAATTTTCAAAAATTTTAAACCATGATAATTTGTTTAGAACCAGAAAAGTACATAAGAATGTCTTCTACCACTTTTTCAATTTCAGATATATTTTAAACAAGTGTTTTCCAGATTTTAACATATATGTGAATAGCCTCAGATTCTGAGTCAGTATTCCTGCAGAAGAACCTGAGATTTGCAATTTTAACATACTCCCAGGTGATGCTAATGCCACTTTTTCCCCAACATAGATAACAGTAACAATTGTTTGTTCACGATTTTAATTTGCATTTATAATATTATTTCTTTGTAAAAATGTGTTAGAGATCATACAGGTTTTAAGATCCTTTCTCTAATTTTCCCTGAAACACTGTGAATATTTTTAAAAGAATATTATTAGGATTCCAATTTTATAGATTAAGAAAATGGGGCTCAGAATTGTTTAATAACTTAACCAGGATCACGAATTAAGGTTTATACATTTAAGTCATTCTCTAATTGTATTATATTTCAATAAAAGGAGGCAAAAAGTGCAAAAAGAAATGAAAACTGGGCTATATACTCAGAATTCATTTATCCACAAAAGAATTATCCTTGGTGTGTTTAATTAATCTCAGTTTGTATTTTAGAGCACGGTCCCAGATCATTCTCTCTTATGGTAGGAGCATAAAAAAGCGTTCAACCCTTTAACTGTGCAAAAAAAATATGAAACTAATTGCATAAATTCTGATACATATTTAAAAATCTTTAATAGCTATTCTTTCTTACTCCTTTTCAAAGGTACTCACTTAGAAATAGGATACTTGAGTTTGAAAATTAATAATAATAATACATATACTTGCAAAAGAAAACCATAAAATTCTGCTGTACAGATACTCCCAATGTAATAAAAATAGAGAAACATTTTACAAAAAGAGAACAGGAAGGGTTAAAAACAAAAACAAAAACATCAATGCTGGGCTAGAAATACCAATCAGGACTTATGAGCACTCAAAAGAGTCTGCCCCAAATTTTACTATTTCCAAATATTGGGATTCAGGGAGATGTCAGATGAGTTCTCTTTCTACTTATTCAAGAAAGTGGCTTATAAAGGAACTAAGTAGCTATAAAAATCTAGGTGAATTTGCAAGAGCACAATGCCCAAGACTTCAGGGACAAAATGAAAGAAAACTCTAAGGAAAAATAACATAGAACTAAATTGTGATGTTCAAAAATGTTAGACAGGTACTGTTTTTCCAACATGGTTATAGAAAAAATAGAAAATAAGTGACAAATGTGATATTAATTAGTGTACATCACCATAATTAATCAAGATTCCTATCCAAAGTGTCTGCAATCTTTTTTTTTTTTTACAATAGTCTACAGCATGACATTATTAGTCAAACCAAGTAAGAATGGTATATTACGTGAAAAATTGGAGAACCTGGCTCTCCTGTCATTTTCCCTGCATCATTGCATATCTATTCCAGGCAAGAAGAATCTGCCAAGTCAAAAGAAGTTATGTCTTTATGTGGAAAGGATACTGAAAACAAGGAGGGAAGGACAAGTGGGCTGCGTAATCAAGTTTCAGAAGTCTGAACATTTCTAGAATGGCTGTAGCCACCCTGCAATGAATTTTAAAAATGGAAACAAAGTTGTTTGTTTGTTGTAAAAACCTTTTCCTTTCATTTTTTAAAAAACTGAAAGTGCAATGAAAATAGTTTTAGTATGAAGTTGGGTTTTCATAACATGGCAGTTATGTAATTTGATTTAGAAAGATATGCTTCTGGAAAAAAAAACTCTTGGATTAAAGAATTTTCACTTAGAAAAAATTCATTTCAGATAGAGTTTATTTTTTAAATTAACTTTTTATCTTTCTGACCCATGCAGTATTTGAACTTTATAGATAAGTTTTAGGTACAGGTTAAGTAAAATTTTAAGAACTTTAAATAGAGTTCATTTATCTTTAAAAGTAAATATAAACAGACCCAGGAAGATAGCCAATTGTTTAATCCAGATAAAGGAAACTTTCTTCAAAACTCCAAGAATACTTTATTTTAAATTATTGACAAATGAGTGGCCCCAATTTAGTAGACCTATCTTTTTTTTAACAAATAAATGCTTTAATATAAAATTATATCAGTAATAATTTGAGGAACACAAGTTCAAGGAACTAATATCACAAGTTTTATATTAAAATGCAATCTTCATTATGAAAATATACATGGTTCATAAGCTACATTAAAATGTAAATATGTAATATTAGAAGAGAAAAGTTCATTCAAGCTCAAAACAAGAAAAGGGTTCTTTTCAAAATCAGTTTCTAAATATTAAGGAAAATAATATTTTTTCCTCTGATATTCAGGACTTCAACCTATAAATTGGAATCATAGTCAGAGAGAATCTAAGCTATTTCTTGATACACAGCAAAAAATGCTTAGGTATGCTGCCCAGTATTGCCATAGAACTGTATTTTCAATTTTTTAAAAATTTTAAGTTTCTTCTAAAGACATGGGTAACACACTTGCATTACTACATTTTAGGGTCATTTATTTTCTGTGGAAGGGATTCTGACCTCTCTCAATAAAATGTTCTAGTTCATTGCAATTTTTTTTCCCTAAAACGTCTTCCAAAAATTAAACTCCTACCTTTTTACATATGTGGGCCTTCATTCATTAATTATCATTGTTAAAAATATCTCATTAAGTAATTTTGGTTGCCCTGATGAAGTTTGACAAACTTTTTTTAGGTAACATTTTCTTTATAACCTTTTAGTTCCATCAAAATTATTCTTACATTTTTGTTTGACATTAGAAATTATGATCTATAAGTGCTTTCCTCCTTTCAGATAAGGCTACACTCTCTTTATACATAAATGCACTTCAAATGACCAATTAAATTAAGAACTCATTCTGGGAAATTGGGTGGAACTATTAGATTGTGAGGGAGGTTAATATCATGTGCTTGTTGAGAAAATGTGAGAGTTGAGCACATTCTGTTACAACCCTTATTTGGGTCAGCAGCTCAGCATGCAGATGGAGGCTTCGGTAATGAATATCTGGCGGTGATAGGTAAAGGAACTTTGATACTGGTGTAGAAAGGAGACAGATTGATCTTCACTGCTATCATCAAGGATATAATACCTGCTATTTAAACGAAATAGGGTTGATTAATAGTGATTCATTTATTCACTTAAAAATATGTATTTAATACTTAAAGGCATCAAGCACTGTTTGACCTGCTGATGTCACATCTTAAACAGTGTATATGAATTTTAGTTGAAATGTTATTATAATTTCAAGCTTGAAAGGGCCTTAACAATCATCTAGTTAAACCATTTTTTAAGCAATTGAAAACAAATACTTGAATTTCTCAATTAATTTGTTTTAAAGGCAGAAGATAATAAAAGGTTAAACTAGTTTTGTAACTTGGGCATAACTTACCTTGCTTAATTTTCTCAAACTCATTGTCCAAATCTCTACTTTTGTTTTCATCATTGTCTCTTAAGACCTGAGTAAGGCAATTTGTTTTGGCTTTTCTCTTTGGTTTTGCTTGCTTACCTACTCACTTTTACTCCACTGCTCCATTATTATTTTGTAAATATTTGCATCTCTTCTTTTTTGCATTTGTTAGTAAAAGAACAACAGAGGACAAATTTTAATGGCTTATATATTTTAGATCATATTTTAGTTCAATTTTTCAATTTTTTCTTTTATTAATGAAGTACCATATTAAAGGAATAATGACATCACAGAATAAAAAAATTTAAAAATAAATTAATACTTGGTAAAAACCCTAAGGATTATGCTGTGGTAGTTTTATTGAGACCTGACATCTGTTCAAATGAAGGGGTTTAATCTGCCTACAGTCACCTGGCCTAATAATAACCTTCTTGGATTCTATCATGCAGGTGTCGAATGACAGTTGTCTCTTCTTAGCAATCATATATTTCAGTCACTCATGTGAATTTTTCACAGTAATGGATGTCTGAGTGGATTCATTTAAAAATATGGAAAAAGAAAGATATGGAAATTTGGAATGAAATGGTAGTCAGTAAAGAAAGATGGCATTCTTATTATGTCTATCAGAAAAAGATTAACCAATACCATCAGCATTTAAAAGTAATAGTCACAAGTTTATGAAAATGAACTGTCATTATAAGCTTAAACAAATCATTGAACTATAAAACAAGGTGCAATTAATTTTATGACATTGATTATTCTAGCAATGAATATATGTCACTGTTAAGGAACTGCACTACCGAAAATTAACCCAATCTACCTTGTTTTGCATTTCCAACTGATCATTTAGCATTAATATTACATAACTTTTACCTTACTTTTTAATAAACATACTACAGCATTCTCTCTCTTTCTTGCTATTTCGTTCCCTCTCCTTCTCTCTCTCTTTCTCTTCTCACATACACACATAAACATACACATACACATACACACTCACAATAACACACATAACTACACATCATGTAATGAAAGCAAAAGCAAAGAGCAATTCAGGATACATACTTTTCTTAAAATTTTCAGAAATTTTGTTTTAAAGTAAAACTTATTTAAAGAAAAGAAATGGAATTTGAATGGATAGTCATGGACGAAATTAATGCAAATTTTACAATCTATTAATGCAATCAGGGATTACAATCCCATTGATTCATTTCTATTTTTAAGGAGTGAGAGAAGCTGCAAGAGATAAAGAGAGGGGCCAGAGAAAGGATGATCAATTCAAATTTCCTATAGCTTAGAAATATTACTTTTTCATATTAAACATATTAAAATAATGCCATTTAATATACTAAAACTGCATTGCCATAATATGGTTTAAGAATCTGAAATATACTAAATACATAGTGTATATAATTATAATATATATAACATATTTTAAATTATCCCCAATTAAAACTGGAATAAGCCAGATTTCATAGGCTAATTCTATTTAAAACTCTTTGCTATGTACATGCCATTTTTATCCTGATAAAAAGACAACTACAAGTCAGAAAAAAATATGGAAGAGATAGATTTTGAATACACTATTTTTGATATTGTTACATTCCCTAGCCATCATTTTCCATAACAGAGTTTTGTATAAAAATAAACCCATTCTTCAAGGTTGCACTTTTTGCTATGATTTATTTTAATGATTTATTTTTAATTATTGTCTTACATAGTTAAAATGATCCACTTCTCCTTGAAATACTGTCTTTGATCCCATTACATTGTACTCCATTCTTTTTCCTTTCCCACACTAGAGACTCCTCAGTTTCTTTGGTGCCCCTTACTCCTCTCAAGAACATTCTAGGTCTCAGAACTTAGCTTTTCTCCTTTCCTCAGTTCTTATCTTTATCCAACATTCTATTTTCAGTTTCTCTCCACCTGAGCCTGTCTAGATCTCTGATAACAATTTCATCTAAATGTTCTCAAATCAATAATTTTTATCTTCATTGTTTACCTCAGCTCAAACTCTACCTTAATATAGACATGATAATTCTTGTAGTTGTACTAAATCCACTTAGATTTCTTTTTGTTTGTTTGTTTTGTTTTTGGGTTTTTTTTTTTTTGTAAATTATATATTTTTGAAGATATATACATCACATAAAAAATGCTACATTAAAAAATATGAGGTTCCTGTATACCCCCCATCCCCCCACCCCACTCCTCCCACACCAACAACCTCCCCCATCATTGTGGCATACTCATCACACTCGGTGAACACATTTTGGGGCACTGCTGCACCACATAGGTAACAGTTTACCCTGTAGTTCATACTCCCCCCCAATACATTCAGTGGGTTATGGCAGGATATGTAAAGTCCAGCATCTGACTCTGCCATATCACTTAGGACAACTCAAAACCCCAAAAATGCCCCCACATCACATCTCTTAATAGAACATCTCAAATGCAATGTCTCCAACAGGTAAATATTAATGCTGTCCCATCTCCCCACATGTAGTTTCTCCAGAATTCCTCTTATCAGTAATCGTCAAGTCAATATTTAGAAGTCATGCTTAACAAATTCCATTTCCCTGACTTCTCATCCAAACGAACTACAATATTATTGGTTTTGTCTCAACTGTGCCATCAACTAAGTCTTAAACTTTATTCTTCTCTACATTACAAATACTGCCTACTTAGTTTCCCTGTTTCAATTCTGGCCTACATACAAGAAATCCGTATCACAGATGTTTAATGAGCTTCTAAGTTCGAGAGTAAACTGCACAGGGTCTTAGCTGCTCACTGGGAATAAAACAACCAACACTTCATACTCTGGTCTTTGCCTACTTCCCAGCCTTCCTGCTCTTCCTCTTCCTCTCTCAGATGCTCCAGACTCTTGTCTTTTTTCTCTTTCCCAATTTTCTGAAAAATTTCTCACCTTACTTCTTTGAACTGGTTATTCCCTCTGCTAAATTAATCTGTCTAGGGAAGTTTATAGGACTAGCTGTTCTTCACATTTAATTTAAACAGCTTTTCCAAGAATCCTTTGCTACCATGCTATCTAAGGAAACTCTCCCTTCCCTCAAGTCTTTCTCCTATCACCTTTATTTTTTTTCATTCAAAACACTTTTATCACTCTTTAAAATGATGCATTTTTATTTATTGGTGAATCTTTTTGGTTATTACCTCAACTATCATTAAGTATGACTTCTCCATGGCTACATTTCCAAGGCTTCAAACAGTAGCTGGCACATTCCTGATGTTATACAAATATGTTTTGCAAAACAGTACACTAAGCTATATATAAAAGGAATATAAAAATATATACTGTTATGTGTGAATTACTTAGGTAGATTTTAATTTTAACCATACTGAAAACTTAAAGTACTCAGAGAGAGATGATGGCAAAATCTCAAGAAACTGTCATAAGGCAGCTTTGTAAGTTACAGCACATTATCAAGTAATCATGTGTTGTTGTTTTTTTTTTTTAATGTTTGGAAAGGAATCTACAGAGAACTTATTTTTGCTTTTCAAAATTCTAAGTAGCAGTCAAAAAGTCATTGGAGATAGATAATAGAAAAACTATAAGGAGCAAGAATTTTAAGAAGGATAAAACCTTAAGAACCTCTAGGGTGCTCTCTATTTCATTACATGCTTTCTTATCCATCTGCTTCAAGTTGCTATTCCTCCCATCAGATTAGATCATCTCCAGATCTTAAAATTAAAATCACTCAAAAATCCATGCTTTCCATTTATTTCCTGATGTATCTCCCTGAAGCACTCTTTCTGAGTCTGCTGTCTTCTGCTGAAGGCTATGAATTTCAAGACATGTGTGAGTCTAAGTTACATGGAAATTCCTTCACATAATCTATGTAACAACTGACCTAGCCTCTCTTTTCTGAGACTGAAAAACTTGCTTTCAAATATGACTCTTCTACATCCTGTAACTAGATCTATCATATAAAAACTAAAAACACAGTCTCTCATATCAACCTTAACATGTAGGGAATATAAAGAAATAGAATTTGTTCAAAGAAATTTGAAACCATTTAAGAGTTTCAGTGTTGGCTTTCTCTTAAAGGAAGATAGATTTTAATTCCTTGAAATAAACATGAATAGATCATATGTAACATAAGAAGTGTTCAAGACTATATCCTCTCCACTGAAATCTCATTTAATCATGTCATTTATAAGCTAAATGATTTTCCTTCTCAAAGTTTTGTATTTATTTATTCTAGCTATAAGATTATTTATTCATTTCTGTTTATTTATTTACAAACATATGCTTCTCATATAACATAAATATGCAGAAAAACCTTTATTTTAATCAAAAGTCTTAATAGACACATATTAGGTCAAGTTTTCAAATCTGTGACATCTTTACAGATGTTGAGTCCCAGAACCAGACATGAAAGAGATCTTTCCAGTCTAGGTTAAAAACGTACGAGTTGTTCAAAATTCCACCTTGATGGAGGCGTCTTTGGGTCATGGAGCTGCCCTGGATGGTGCCTCAGAGGTAATCACTGGACATTGTAAATCCTCACAGGGCCCACTGGATGGAATGGAGGCGAGTATGGACCATGATGTGGACCATTGTCTATGAGGTGCAGAGGTGCCCAAAGATGTACTTACCAAATCCGATGGATGTGTCATGATGATGGGAACGAGTGTTGTTGGGGGGGGAGAGGGAGGGGGGGGTGGGGATGAATGGGACCTCACATATATATTTTTAATGTAATATTATTACAAAGTCAATAAAAAAAAAAGAAAAGAAAAAAAAAAAAAATTCCACCTTGAGCTATGAGGAATTCTCCCTGGGAGTTGTGTCAGGTATTAAACCATAGTGTTACAGAGTTTTAAGTGATGGGACTATAGGGTATCTCCTGGAAAGAAAAGGAGAGAGTAAAAAGGAAAATTAGAAAGGAATCCAAGAGAAAATAGCCATAAAAACAAAGGATGAATTATGGATAAATAAGAACCTATAATAGGCATAACCAAAACAAGAAAAAATTAATAAAAATTATATTTGTTAATTCAAATTTTCTTATCCATGCAATAAATATCATTTCATGATTTACTATATGTCATGTTTATAGAAGACAACTTAAAAACTTAACATAAGGATAGTGGGAAGATGGTGGAGTAGGAAGCTCCAGATATAACTCACTCTACCAAAACAAGTATTGAAC
Organism: Dasypus novemcinctus; assembly: GCF_030445035.2. NCBI lineage: Eukaryota > Metazoa > Chordata > Mammalia > Cingulata > Dasypodidae > Dasypus > Dasypus novemcinctus. Next base: position 38,068,504 of record NC_080683.1, on the reverse strand, counting down.
TGACATCAAGAGTTTGAATCAACTATTTCGAAAGCCGAGTCTAGTGGAACCCTGTTTAGCATCCATAAAATAGCAGAAGGAAGAGATTTGTAAACTGGGATAACTACTTAGTGAATTTCACCCATCCCTCATCTCCCTGACTCACAGCGGGTAGCAATGGAGACAGCAGCTCTGGCTTCCGGCAGTTTGCTGGTGCCGGGGAGGGAGATCAGTATCTAGTTCTCCATGCTCTCGGTGGTGTGTGGTTTGATCACTGATGCGTGATTTTGATCAGTTCTTTAGGATGCTCAGGACCAGTTCTCAGGGCAGCCATTGTCCCAACTCCCTTTAGGCAAAGGCAGCAATAGAAGAATCGTAACCTTCAGTAACCTTCAAAAACTAGGGAAAACTGTTAAAGGGCTGCACTAACGGGCAAGAACTGAATCAAGAAAATATAGCGTCAAAACCATAGAAGTACCTACTAGTGCATTTGCCGGCTTACCCCAAGCCTCCACAATATAGAATGGAGCCAGTTTGTGCTCCCACTGTAGATCCTTGGCCTATTCCAGAGGGAGCAGAGTAACCACTATGCATATAGTGCGTAGTGAGGGAGCTTTGGGTAGTGAAACCTATCCATAAGAAGTCTGAAAAACCGAACTAGGAAACTGAAATTGGGTTCACCTTCCCAGAGTTTATTCTGAAGATAGAGAAGCACATTGCAGACATTAAGCAGTATAAGAAGCATGTAAGTCAAAGTTGCTTGGGGCATAAAGAAAGACTTATGGATAAAGGAAACCATATGAGTAATTATAAATACCAGTACAATTGTATTGCAGCTCTTAGTAAGTAATTCTATGCTTTACAAAAATCATTACTGATGCCAAAATGCAAATGCATTAAAAGTAATAATAAATATTTGGTTTTGCACATACAACATACAAAGACATAAATTGTAAAAAGTACCCCAAAAAAAGTAGGGTGTGGGGGGATATAGGAACAGTGTATTTGTAAATAAATTTTGTGTGAAATCAAATATGATTATTAAAAGTTATCTTGTCAACTTTTAATGCCATGGTAACCACAGAAAAGTGTATGAAAAATACAATCTGAAAAAATTTAAAAAGGATTCAAAATGGTACGCTATAAAAATCAAATAAATATGAAAGTAGGCATTAACAGAAGAATTGACAGTCAGAAACAGCATAAGATTTATAAAGTAAAAATAGCAAAATGGCAGAAGAAACTGCTCCATTATTAATACTTACTTTAAATGTAAACTAAAAGGCATCCAAATGGGAAAGGAAGAGGTGAAACTTTCCCTATTTGCAGATGATATGATCCTGTATATAGAAAAACCTGAAACATCTACAACAAAACTGCTAGAACAAGTAAATGAATTTAGCAATTTTCTAATAAACAAGCAAAATCCAGCTGTGTTTCTATATGCTAGTATGAACAATCTGAAGAGGAAAGCAGGAGAAATGTTTAATTACAAGAGCAATGAAAAGAATCAATATTTAGGAATAAATCTAACCTTGAATATACAGTGTGTGAGCACTGTGAACTATAAAACATTGTGAAAAGAAATTAAAGAAGACCAAAATAAATGGAAGGGAATTCTGTGCCCACAGAGTGTAAAACTGAATATTTTTGAGACATCAATTCTATCGAAAGTAAATTACAAATTCAACAAATCCCAATCAAAATCTTACCAGCCTTCTTTGCAGAAATGGAAAAGTGAATCATCCGCTTTATATGCCAGGTTAATGGGCTTTGAGTAGGCAAAGCCATCTTGAAAAAGAAGAATGAAGTGGGAGGGCTCAGAAATCAACCCTCACATAGATGGCCAACTGACTTTGACAAAGTGGCAAAGGCCATTCAATTGGAAAAGAATAATATCTTCAATAAATGCTGCTGGAAAACTAGATCTCCATTTGTAAAAAAAAGATAAAGAAAAAAGGGGGGACCCCTATCTCACATGTTTTGCGAAATTCAACTATAAAAATGGATGAAAGGCCTAAATATAAGAGATAGTACTATAAACACTCCTAGAAGATAATGTAGTGACATATCTTCAGAACCTTGTGTTAGGCAATGATTTCTCAGACTTTACTCCCAAAGCACAAGTAACAAAATAAAAAACAGATAATTGGACCTCATCAAAACTTAAGAATTTTCATGCCTTAAAAGACTTTACATGAAAGTGAAATGACAACCTACACAATGGGAGAAAATATTTGGAATCCATATATCTCATAAAAGATTAATACCCAGACTATATAAAGAAATCCTTCGACTTAACAATAAAGAGACAAACAACCAAAATAAAAATGGGCAACATCTACTTTGGTTCATGGTTACATTCCCCCTTATGTTTGTTCATTCTTAAGTCCTGAGGAGTTGGGAATGGTGATGCCCGCTCTGCTTTAGATTGAGAGAGAGGGAAAGTTCAGTATCATAACTCGTGACTTGAAGAAGATACCCCTCCACTCCGAGAAGGCTGCTTCTTACTCCTAAGGTTAAAAGTCTCCCTGTGTGGTGGTTTTGAAAATAGTATCAAACCCATAAAATGATTTATTTTTCTTAATATGGTGTTCAAATTGATATGAAGTGTGCTTGATATTTTTTAGTTAGTGATGGAAAAAAATATTGAATAGAATTAAAATGTTTTTAATATTTAGTTTATGTTCAGATCTTTTATAAGCAACATGGAGGATTTGATTTTTAATCTAAAAGCCAGCTTCTGTTCACAATGAATGCACAATATAATCTATTGAAATAATTTTTCTAATAGTTATTGTTAATTGTTCTTCAGCTCAAAAAAAAAATAAAGAGGAGATAAACATGGCAATCAGATCCTTTTCCCAGTTTTTCTACTTTGTTTTGTAGAAAATCTAAATCTTATTGAGAAATTTACGTTCTTTAAGCAGAAAAAAATGTATGTTGCTTTTACATCTAATGTTTTCCCCAAGCATATAATTTCCTGTTTTGTTCCCTGGAAACATTATGACAGGGAAAATGTTATCTGTAAAAGAGACTTGAAAAGAAATATAAGGAAGCTTCAATAAATATTACTGAACCAAACATGGGTTTTTAAAATATAATTCTCTGCAGAGTGGGAAAACAAAAACGATTCTTAAACATATTAGGATTAGTTGTTTATTTTTCCTTCTTCTGGTCTTACCTTATAAACCTCTCAGTCAAGTCCATGCTTTTAAAATAGCATGATTTTCTACTATTTCCTTGAAATGCTGATAGATTTATTAGAAACCATCTTGTGATTTTTTTTATGTTTCTGTAGCACTTACAAGAATTTAAATAAAGGCATTATTATAATTTTCATTCTCTAAAACCCATTTTCCAATAGATTCAGTACTCACTGAAATGTGATACAATTCTGCCAAATGACATTTCTACTTATTCCCTTTCTAATTTCCATAAAATATTATTTTTTCAAAAAAAGTATGGGAGTATTGTAGCATTTGAAGAAAGAAGAAACAATAAGAAATGAATATCAAATGTTCAATAGTGAGCATTATTTCTACAGGAATTTTTTTTTTCTAAATTACAATTACTCACTTTTTTTGTGCTGAATTCTAAAAGAATGCTTCTGATATACTGGGGGCTTCCAGGTTACATAATTATAAAGGACTAGTTTATTTTACTTTAAGCCTCAAAATAAGATCATTCTAATTTTACCGTACTGAAGCATCAGCAGATGAATTGAGTGGCAGAAGCATAATTCAAATTATTTCAGAGACTTGTTCTGTCTTTGGCTAAAGATATCTGGAAAATGACATAACTGACGAAAGGGGAGAAAATCACAGGAAAAAAGTTTTAGTAAGCTGTTTATATTTATTTCCTTGAGATTGATGGATTTCTAAAACTTTGGGGTATTGGTGTGAAAAGTCATGTGCTTAGTTTCCACTTCCCTTGATGCCTATTATGTGCTATACTGTCTCTGGAGGTGAAATGAAAGAGAGTTACCTAAGAATCATTCTATTGAGGACGTACAATAAGGAAAAGGGGATAGGGATATTAATGAGTGAAATAAATTGTTATGGATCCTATGGCAAAAAAAAAAAAGCATAGCATCCAAACAGAGAAAGGCTTTTTACCTTTCACTTCTCTTGCCATTCTTCTCTGGGCATTTCCTTTTTATCATGTGTAGATATAACAATGTAACTATTTTCATGTATATAAAAAGAGAAGAGAAAGGAAAGAAGATTGCCCTTGTTTTTTTTAGAACAGACCTTTAAAACAGAGAACTTTTTTAGTGGTTTCTGTTTGCATTTTAAGCTCCTGTGGCATACTCTCAAGCGGAAGTGATGCTCTGCTCTTGATCATCTTGCCAACAAATTAACAGTAATGGTTGTCTACACTTGTGCTACTCAAAGCATGGTCTATGGGCCAGCAGCAGTGACATCACCCCAGACCTACTAAGTCAGAATCTACAGTTTAACTAGATCCCCAGGAGATATGTAGGTACATCAAAATCTGAGAAGTAGTGATCTAAAGATGAGACTGACGATAAAATTGTTTCAGTTTCTGGCAAGCTGTTGTTGATGAACAACACTAACTTGCCAATTGGTAATTAAGGCAAAGGCTAGTTAAGTTATCCTTTTGAAATGCATTTTTTCTTTCTTTTATGTAAACGGAAATAATTTGGGAAGTTTATGTGTTTAAGGAGGGCTCAGCAGATTTTTCTTATTCTAAAACAATGGGGGAAAATAGAGGGATTTGTGAGATTAATTTATTTAATAAATCACCACCAAACTTCCATATTGTAATACTTTTAAAAACAAAATTGTTCCTTGAGCTCAGTCCTGAAAGAAGAATGGGTTTTTACTTAACTTGAGTAAGAGGTGGAAAAGCCTACTAGGAAGAAGGGAGTAATGTTGAACAAAGCCACAGGCGCTGGAAATAACTTGTGTTTAAGAACATAATACCTAGATCACACCAGGGTGTAAACCGTGAGGAATGTGTGTGAGGAAGTTTCATGGACTATTAGGCAGCTGCCTACACTGTGGTCTTCTCCCCTCAGGGTCTCCCTTGTATAAATGTTCTTTCGGGCTCTATTCTCCCTCTCAGATTAGTCCTAGATAAAGTACGGTTATTATTATTCTCTGTTCCCCATGTGTATGTTCAAACTCCTCCAATTTAGAGCTTATCATTGTCTGTTGTCTTTTGCTGTAACCATATTTGGCTCCACAGCTAAATAAGCTTTAATATTTTAACATATATATATATATATATATATATATTGCTGCTGTAAAAAATTATCACAAATTTAATCATTTAAAACAAGACAAATTTATTAATTTAGGGTTCTGTATGACAACATTTAAATACTAGTCTTCTTGATCTAAAATCAAAGTGTCCAAGGGCTACATTCCTCTCTGGTGCCTTTTCCAGTTTCCAAAGAAGGTTCTCATTCCCTGTCTCGTGTCCCTCTTCCTCCACTTTCAAAAAGAACAGGAATGGGGAAGCAGATGTTGTTCAAGTGATAAGGCCTCAACTTACCATATGAGAGGACCCTGGTTCAATCCCTGGGGCTCCTCATGAAAAAGAGGAGAAAGAGTGCCTGTATGGTGAGCCCGGGCTTGCACAGCAAGCCGAGTGCCCACACAGTGAGCCAAGAGCACAAGTGGTGAGCCAAGCTCCCTCACGGAGAGCCAAGTTCCTGAACAGTGAGCCAGTGTCTGTGCAAGCGAGTCACACAGCAAGGTGATGATGCAAGAAGAGAGAGGCGAAGGGGAGAGTCAAGGTGAAGGGCAGCAGAGACCAGGAACTGAGGTGACGCAAGTGACAGGGAAACTGTCTCCAAACACATCAGAAGTTTCCAGGATCAAATTCTGATAAATCCTAGAGGAGAAAGACAAGAAAAGGAAAAGATGGGGGAAAAAAAAGAGAGAGAGAAATAGATATAGAAGATCACACAGTGAATAGACACAGACAGAAAAAACAGCAGGGCAGGGGAGGAGGGAGGAAAAAAAAAAGAGAGCAGGAGTGGGTTGAGTACTTCTTACATCGAGCTCTCTGGCTTTACTTAAGTCATCATATCTTCTCTGTCTCAGCTGCTGCCCTCTTCTATTTCTAAGAACCCTTGTGGTTACATTGACCCCCACCCAAATAATCTAGGGTAATCTCCCTATTTTGAAGTTAGCAGATTAGGAATTTTAATTATACCTGCTATGTTAATTCTCCTTTGCCATGAAACCTAACATATTCAGAGGTTCTGGGGAATAAGGCATGGACATGTTTGGGGCCCATTATTCTGCCTACAATCAGAATATAAAAAATTTTGAGAGCTTCTAATTCCAGGATCAATTCCAATTGATATCCAACTAAACATAGGTGATATGGTCAGTGGCTAAACAAACAAACAAGCAAGCAAACAAAATAATAAATAAGGAAGAAATTTCTCATTCATTTTTTTTTCCTAGCAGCTAAAACTAATACAATACAATGGGTTGGCTTAGCAACAGGAATTTCTTGGTTCCCAGTTTCAGAACCTAAAAAACATGCTTCCTCTCTGAATCAGTATCTTTTGGCTGACCAGAAATCTTTGAGGTTCCTTGACATTTCTATCAATAGTAATGCAACTGGCAGCATCTTCACCTTTTCTTCCAGGTTCCATTGACTTTCAACTTCTTGCGACCCAGTGATTTTTCCCTCATGGCTGAATTTCACTCTGCTTATATAGGACTTTGGTAAATTGAAATAAAGACCAACCTAATCCAATTGGCCACATCTTAATTAAAAATAACATTGAAGTTCCTATTTATAAAGAAATCATACCTACAGGAAAAGGTTAAGTATATGTTTTTCTGTAGTACATAGCTGACTCCCTAACAATCCTATTTATCCTTCCTAATCATTTATCCTTTTGCTGAAATATATATATTGTAAAATTTTTTAAAAAACAAATTATTTATCACCAATGCTGACTCTAATATTCATTTGTTATATATCTCCGTTGGTTTATCTTTGACTAGAAAAACTCTCAAATTTGAGAAGCACATCAGCAGATTTTCTTAAATGTACACCATTTTCTGCTCCAGAAAAATAATTCCAAGATATTTTAAATGATTATTTCACTTCCCTTAGAATCAGTGAAGCAGTTGTTGAGATGTGAATTGCCAGACAACACTCTATTTCATAGGACCTGACTGGTCACTTTCTTTTCCTCCCTACCTCCTCCCTCCCTTCCTTTCTTCCTTCCTTCCTTCCAGCTTCCTTCCTTCCTTCCTGCTTTTTTTTCCCTTCAGATCTTGCATTTTCATTTAGTATTTGATAGTGTCAATAAGATGTACCTGGTTACATTTTATTTTTATTTTATTTTGTTTCCTAGTTACATTTTTTAAATTAATTTTTCTTGCAATTATGATTGCTGAATTTGAGTATCTGTCAATGAATTATTTTAAACTATCATCTCTCCATTTTTCCTTCCTTACCTCTGAATAGATGATATATTTTAGAACTCCTACTTATTTTTTTGTCTCTTGCCCTTGCTTTCATTTTTCCCATCTCTTTATCTCTCTGAATGTGATAAGTATCCAGGCATTTACTGAAGTTACTGGGCTTCATGCTCATACCCATTACCACCTATCTATGCTACACTCTGGATAATCCTCTATCTGTGCTTTCAGTACCACCATTTTCTTCCACTGTTTAAATATCCTCTTTAATATTTTTTTTCGGTTGTTATGGATTTTAATTTCTGGGTGATCATTTTAAATCAGCTTGCTTACACTGACATTTCTTGTTTCTCAAGCATATTTTAATTACTGTCTTTTACTTTTTAAAACTATGTAACATGTAGACTTTATAATCAGTATTTGATTATTCCTGTACATGAAACTTGATTGTTTTCATTCCTCGTTCTGTTTTCTGTGATTTTTGGTGCTATGTATTTCCTCTTTGCTTGGTCATTCCTGACAGTCAGTTTTTTTTCCCCATATCTTTTGGGATAAGTCCTGGTTTGATGGTGATTTTCATTTGCACTAGTTTATGCCATGGTTCAATAGGTTCCTCCAAAATAGAATCACATTTATTATATTCTTACAATATTTTCTCAGACCAAATTGTGTGAATCTGAGCTCAAAACTGCACAAAAATCTTGTTTGTGCTTGTAATATCTCAGGGGATAATGTTTTTTTCTCTCCACAGAGTCAAATTCAAGTCAGGCAATTTCCTTAATTTCACCTTTTCAAGGGTAGGTTTGCTTTCCAGTTCACCCTTTTACTAAGGATAGAAACAGTTTGATGTAGACTGATTAGACTCCTATTAGGATGAAATCTCTAGAGTTTTCTCATGTCCCCTGCATACCAGCTAGCAGCTGAAACAGAAACTGAAGTCACTATGGTTTGGATCATGCCCTGAAACAAAATCAGCTTGAATGTTTTCTTATCTCTCAGGATTAGCAATTTCATTTGCATTTAGTTTCTGAGACTCTTCTAGGTTTTGGCATCTCAGCTATGCTTACCCAGCATGTTTAGTTTTTTGAATGGGAGATTAGTTCAGGATATCTAGATTCACATAAGGCCAGAAAGAGAAAGATCCTGATATCTTATATTGGTCATATCAAATTTGCATATCATTATACCATTTTCAAATTAACATCCTTTCCCCTTTCTAACAAATTGCCCCATTGGCTTACAAGGTCATTTTTAAAATATATATTTAGATATATATTTTTACTTTTTTTAAATGCTTAGATTACATAAAATGTTACATTAAAAAAATGTAAGGGATTCCCATAAGCCTCACTCCCCCCACCCCCTACGTTCTTTAATTAGTGTGGTACATTCATTGCAATTGATGAACCCATTTGGAGCATTGTCACTAAGCATGGAATAAAGTCTACATTGTAGTTTACTCTGGCTCCCACTCAGTTCTGTAGATTATGACAGGATATATAATGGCCTGTATCTGTTGTTGCAATTTCATTCAGGGCAATTCCAAGTTCTGAAAATGCCCCCTATATCACCCCTATTTTTCCCTCTCTTTGTCTTAAGTACCTCCAGTGGCCACTGGAGGCCACATATATTCAATGATATAATTTCTTCCATTGCTAGAATACCAATAAGTCTATAATAGAATGCCAATAAATCCTCTCTAGTCCATATTTTATTTCCCAGTCCTGAGGATTCAGGGATGGCGATGCCCACTCCAACTTTAATTGAGAGGGTACCTCAGCCCCATAAGGCCGATGGATGGAACTCTCTTGCTTGTAGTTGTAGACTCTTTCGGTTTCTAGGTATGGTGTTTGTCCATCCTCACCTCCTTGTTAGTTGTCCTGGGTGAGTCCAATGAACTGGAGATTAGGTGTTGCAATGCTGCTGAAGCTCAGGGCCCACCTGGCACTGGACAACCCAAAGATTCAAGTCTCTTGGATGTACACCTACCAACTCCAGCACCAACTATAGGTTCAAACAGAAGGGATAAGAGATGCTCATGTAGAGAATTCACAACTCTGTCATGCTTGGGTGCACAAACTCCAAAGTAAGGCCCACTGGTGAGGCAACCAAACTCCAAAACTATCTGCCATGAGTATAGGACCTGGGTGTCTCTAGAACCCTCTGGAGACCCAATATTTGGGGGTAATATCTACTTTGGCAGTCTGTGAGATCCTGCTGAGGTGTGCATAACTGTTACCTCTGGGATGACCTCCTGACTGACATTGAAGTCCATTAGCCATATAAACTCATTTGTCTTTACCTTTTCCCCCTTTCATTCAAGGTTTTTTTCCAGTTGCATTGCTTGTTGGTGTTTGGTAGTAACCCCATGGTGCCAGGGAGGCTCATCTGCAGGAGTCATGTCCCATGCTAGGGGAAAGGTAATGTATTTATATGCTGAGTTTGGCTTAGAGAGAGGCCACATTTGAGCAACAGTGAGGTTCTCAGGAGGTAACTCTTAGGTATCCTACGGAACTAGGCTAAGTTGCAATTTCAAGAGCAAAGTCTCGTAAGCATAACTGTTAATCTCAAGGGTCCATCAATGGACATCCTTCTTCACTAGACATTGCCCTACATTTGGGTGATTGTTGCTGTTCCATTAGAGAATGTGGCAGAGCTCTCCAAGATGGTAATTCAATATTCTTTCAGCTGTTGTATGAATCTCCAACCACTGTGACAATGCCCCATGAACATTTGAACACATTTACATTCCTTATATATATGCCCAGGTGAACTTCTTTCCATGTACCCCCCACCAGTGACAAAGTTGTTTTTAATGGTTCTATCCAAAGGAGGAGTACAAGTGTTAGAATTCTGTGCTGACTTTGAGTACTGGTAATATGAACAAAGTGACCACATGTGTACTAACAACAACAAATATTTGAATCTTAAACCACATAAGGAAACTAAACATAATTGCTATCTTTCAACCTTTTCTTTTAATTTGATTTTCTTTAATTGACCAAACATAGCTAATTTTTCTCTCTTTGGTTACTCTAACCATCTGTAACTGAACCAAAACAACATGTATAATAATAGACTGCTAAAAATATCAAGGTAGTTACTTTGCATGTCTTATCAACAAAACTGACTGGATATAAAAGATTATATATCCACACATCTTTAATGTTTCCACCTGTGAATCAAAGAATATGAATATCCACCAGTATTGACATTTTTATGTTTATCACTAAACAAATTGTAATGTGACAAGTTAGTTTGAAAAAGCAAATCAACAAGCAAATAGTGAAAAATGCTATACAAGTCAAGCAAGCACTAATTTGCTTTGCCTAATTTTTGCTTTTCTCTCTGGTCTTAATGGATTTGCTTTTGTCAGACCACAGACTTTACCCTGTTCATATTAACTTTTCCAATAATCAACTCTTCTTAAATAATTAATTTTAAATTGTTCTTAACATTTTAATCATTATTTTAGAAATCTATTTTGAAACTTACATCTGGTGAGTTCTTTAGGATTCAGGAAAGTTGTTCTTTAATGTGGGGAATATATGCTAGGAATATTCATCTTCCCCATTCAGTTCTACCTTCCACACTTTTCCATTCTGTTCTTTGTCTTAGAAGCTTGGCCTGTATGGACAACATCAACGTAGCTCCTTGCTTTCTGGATCCAGGTTAATTCTGCCAAAGAAAGCCTGGTATAAAATTGTAAGAAGAAAGGAGATTGAGATCAGGGTGCTTACTGCCCTGGATCATTTCCTGTAAGGAAGACTTGGAGTATTGCTATTACTTCCGTTAAGATCATAGATTGCTGAAGGTGGAAATGAAGAAAGGCTTTTAAACATCTTTGAGATGAGGTTATGTGATATAGTAATTGATTAGCCATAGGAGGTAGATGTGAGAGTGGGTGATTGAAAATAACAAAGGATTCTAGTGTGTGCTAAGTGGATTGTGGTGGGATATATTTAGATAGAGAATATGAGATTAAAAAGTATAGCCAATCTTTGAAGTTATGACATTTTATTAGGTCTCCAAATAATGAGGTGAATCTCCAAATGCATTCATTTATTGGTTTCAGAGAATTAAAACTTTATGATAATATGAGTAAAATGCTTTATTTTCAAGAGGTTGATCTTTTCACGGAAAATACTACAAAATTAAGAGTTTAAGTTGAACAAATTATAAGTACAGAATATTAAATTCTGGATATTTAAAAAATATACTAATTAATAAAAAGAGATTATTTTAGCTGATCCTTGTTTGTGGCAGATTTAATTAGGTTTTTCTTTTATAATTGATTTTTATTTTGCTATACCCTTATATTTTCATGGTCTCTTTTTTCAAAGTAATGGCAAGTAGGAAAGTCATAGGTTTTAGTGCACAATTTTTGACAAGCCAGGTTATAAATGAAAAGAACAACTAATTTTAATGAGGCTTGTGAATATAGCATTTCTTTGATAAATAAAGATGGAATCAAAGTTCCAAATGTTAAGATAAGAAAGAGAATTAATATTTAGCTTTGAATAATATTTTAACCTCTAGGTAGCAGCATTACAAAAGATTTTCTTGTATACTCTATTTAGATATTCTCTTTGCCTTGCAGCATTATACTTTTTTTTTCCTGTCACAGTTTTTCTTCCTTATTATCCAGGTTAGCAGTTGTCCAAAAGGACATTTGTGCAATCAGACTGCTATATCAAAAAATCTTTGACAAAAACTCTGTTTGCAGGACATAATTATTTCTGTAAACCTATGTGAACTGTGGTATAGGGGTGGGGTGTAGAATTCTTGCAGGAGGAAGTTATATCTATATTGCGTACATATATATCATTAATTATGAAATATATGAAAGAGTAATGATTGAATGCGACCTTATCAAATATATCAAAGAATGTATATGGTGGCCTAAAAGGTTTGTTTATTTTCTTTAAAAATATAATGCATTTTCAAGCAGCAAAAAAAAAAAAATTCACTGTTAAATTCATTTAATCTCATATGAATAGTTTCCATTAGAAACCATACCATTGGTGAGTCTATAGGTCAGATGAGACATTATATTGAGATATAGCCTGTTCTCAAGCTGTTGCATAAATCTTGAAATATTGTTATAATATTATGTTCATAGGGTGAAGACAGATATAGTACAGGAGATATTTCTTAAGTGGAGTCAGATTTCACAGACTAAGAGGATAATTATTAAAATAAATTTTGAATCCTGACAGTCTTGAAAAGGGGTTTATCTGACAGCATCACAATTTCTGGAGACAGTAACTAAATAGTCTTTACTGCACTCAATAGTAAGTATAACTTTGGAGCATAGCAATGGAAAAAGCATTAATGAAATTAATTTACTTTTCTGTGTAGTATTTATACTCCACCCCCCAATTAAAAAGGGAAAATCATATATGTCTTTGTAATTCTGGTTAATTTAATAGAGTGAATTTATGGCAAAATCCAAACAAAACTGCACTCGAAAGACAAGGAAGGAAGGGAGGGAGGGAGGGAGGGAAGGAAGGAAGGAAGGAAGGAAGGAAGGAAGGAAGGAAGGAAGGAAGGAAGGAAGGAAGGAAGGAAGGAAGGAAGGAGGGAAGGAGGGAAGGAGGGAAGGAGGGAAGGAGGGAAGGAGGGAAGAAGGACGGGAGGGAGGGAGGGAGGGAGGGAGGGAGGGAGGGAGGGAAGGAGGGAAGAAGGATGGGAGGGAGGGAGGGAGGGAGGAAGGAAGGAAGGAAGGAAGGAAGAAAGTCTACGTGGTCATCAAATTAAACAAGCAGATGAAGTGTAAGTGACAGGAGAAACCAGAACAGGACCTAAACAGTGGTATCTGGAAGTTTATTTCTGAGGAGGGAATGGGAACTTAACACATACATGTGTGGCCAAGGACTTAACTCAGTTTCACTGCATGGACAGAGACTTCACAAAATGTGACCACTACTCAGGCCAGGACTTTTGTAGAAAAGAAATTAAAACGAAAATATCCAGTCTGAACTAAAATAAACAGGAAAATTAAAATATTAAAACTAACCTTTCTTCAGAAATATACAGGTTTACAAAATCTAAGATTGAGATATATTTTAGAGAGCTTGCATGGTCAGCTATGCCTTCGTTTAAAACCGTGGTCACAACATTAATATCCCCACAGAAAGAATGTTAGTAATTATATTGATTTAACTTGTAACATAGCTCACCATAGTTTGTATGTTCCACTTATTTTCTAAGTTATATTAATTTCTCTATTTATTGTGTATAAAGAATATTCTGGTAAGCTAAGAGTTCATTTTTTTTTTTTCTGATAGGCTATTTAACTGCAAATGATAATGAAATATGTTGCAATTTTTCAGTGAATCAAGAATTTATACAGAATTATGTAAGAAACGTTCAACAACTGGATTCTATATCTATATGTCTTCAAATAATGAAGGGTTAGGAAATTTTATAAAATTTGCACATAGATTAGGAGTACTTCTTGAATGTACAAATACGTTCATGCCCAGTTTCGGCACATAGTCAACATTAACAAATAGTAGAAAAGGCCTTGTAATGAACAAATTCATGAAGCTATACACATCAAGGCCAAATAATTGTATTTAAATTGTTAGAGCTTTTCAAAAGTATTATTCTACCAATATTTATACTATGCTTTATACAATTCGTTCTCAAAAGGTAGTTCTCAAAACAAAAGCATCAGCACCACCTGGAAAATGGTTACAAATGCAAATTCTCTGGCTCCACTTCAGAAACACTGATTCAGAAACTCTAGGGGAGCAACCTGATAACCTGTGTTTTTTCAAGTCTTAGAGATTATTCTAGTTAATGCTATAATTTGAGAACTGCTGCTTTATATCTTTGCTTGGCCCATATTAGTGTAAATTAAACCATGGACTTAAAACAGAGAGCTTGGATGTTATTCATGTCTGAGTAGGGTGCCAATGTGGCATGTGCCTTTTCAGAGAAATCTTAGAAATACATGATGCCAGAAAGCCTCACATTCTGGCTTGAGCAAATGCAACAAAACTACATATAGTTTAATAGTATACAATATTGCAAGGTTATAAGAAAACAAGAAGGTCATTTTCCACAGGGTAATTTATCATTCCTAGGAAATATTTTCCAGTTGAAGATCATTACATCTAATTTCTAAATAAATGTATAACCCATGACTATTTTCTCAAATAACCCTAGTAGGTCTCATGTCTCTAGAAATGCAGATTCATTTAAATCTTGAGTAGCTTCTAAATGCCACCAGCAAAATGAGCCAAGATGGACCTAGGGACACTGCCTGTTGACAGCTCATCATGGATGTTGTTGCTCGTTTTGCTGATAAAGTCCTTTATTCTCTCTTGGATGTCATGCTTTCTCACTACCTTATACATCTATATGTAGCTCTGTGCTACCTATTTACAGTTTGCTCTGTTGCCTTATCACTTTCCACATATCCACATTGCATTACAAAAACATTCCATGTGGTCTGGTTACTCACAGGGGAAGCCTTAGAATACCCATCAGAGGCCAGATAAATCCATATTTAACACCAAATTTAAAACTCTCCAAAAGAAAGTTTGAAATCTTTTTGTGGTAATCAATGTGACTCCAAGATTTACTGTTTTAACTGTGATTTGCTATTTTAACTTTACTGTTCTAATTGTGAGGACTTTATTACTACATTTTAAAAGTCATTAATCTATAACATTTATGATGCCTTATAACCTCATTTATTTTATTTAAATATAATTTCTGAATTGCTTAATAATCATTCTCAACCGCATCTTGGTCTGTGGAATCCATAAATGGACATAATACATCCATAAAGATCTGATATCTAGTTTAGCATTCTTTGACTTTCTGACTTAGACTGTTAACTTATTTTGTAAGCTGTGTTAAAATTCTCTTTAATTCTTCAAAGGATTTTTCTCTCCCTCCCTTACTGCAGCCAAAATATGAAAGTGAATTAGATGAAGATGGTAAACAGTGTGCAGTATCTCTATGTGGGCAGAAGACAGTAAAAGATTTACTCATCCAGGTGCTTATTCTCTCTGATGTGAAGTTCATTATGCTTATGTTAAAGATGTTTATGTTAGACCTAATAGTTTCTGTCCTATGACTCCTGGGATTCCAAACAAGATAAGGAAATAGACCTGCACGTTTACATTTTAATCTAAAAAGTTATCTTGCTGTAATAGGGCTTTCTTTTAGGATATTAAAATGTGTTCTTGAGAAGTATGCCTGCAGAGACCACACTGTGCACAGAATGAGCCAAATCATCCCATTACATTCAATTAGGTATGGTGAGAAAGATAAACATAACAAATGAGCTTGTGGAATATGAAAACAGCTTCAAGGAAAAAAATGGAATGAGAAAGCTGCTAAATGATAAGCAAGCACTGCTACTTTGGCAAAAGATTTAAGTGACATTTCTTCCAGGCATTAATAAAGTTATAAAAATGGTATTACTTAAAGAGTAATGATAAATAGAAAGTGAAGCCTTCAGCTTTCCCCAAATGAAATGAATATCTCTTTTCTAGTTATGTGCTCTTAGAATTGTTTTCATATCCTTAAGTGTCATTTTATTTAATGACATATGTTTGTAAAGTTCCTCTTGACCCACTCATGCTTACATTTTATTAATTTCATTAGGGAGACAGCAATATATATTTTAGTATATGAGAAATAGGGAAAAAAACAGAAAGATACTGCGTTATGTGGAACTTCATCAAATGATAGCTTTAAAACATGGTCATCATTTTATATATAGTCTAACTAATGCCCCTTGGTCATTCTCTAGTTGTTCTATAATTTATTTCCCTTATCACTTTACATTCTAGCATCTTTTTGAAAATTCTGTTTCATTTCTTGTCACGTAAATTTTGGAGCATTTAAACATACTAGGACCGCAATGCAGGTTTTGTTTATGATAATGACAATATGCATAGCACATTAGTGTACTCACATGTATTTATTTGATCACTGAATGAATAAATGACGACTTATTACTGACAACTGTTTTTAGTGTTTAATATTTATTTCTTAAAAAAATAATTGGCTTTTACAAATTCAAATGTTATTTCTGTGAAAGTAGTTCCAGAATGTATAGCTCATGTCCTCATTTCTAATCCTTTCTAAAATATCATATTTCTCACTTTCTTTACTTACAATTGGTTGGCAACAAAACAATGTATTTAAAAATGATTTCTCTTTTAAAAATGCACTTAATCAATTTTCCTTTTATTGTTTCTAGAATCTCTAGCCTATTTAGAACTGTGACTTCAAAGTAGTAAGACTAAAGCCTTCCAATAATTTTTCCTTTCTTCTTCTTTATCTGTGTGATAGTTCTTTTTCAAAGTCTGTGGTGCTTTAAAGCTATAAGTAACCCAGAAAAACATGTTCTTAAGTTTAATCCATTCTTCTGGGTGGGTGTGAACCCACTGTAGGTAGGACCTTCTGATGAGGCTACTTCAGGTAAGGTATGGCCCAACTCAATCAGGATGGATATTGATTCTATTACTAAAGTCCTCGATAAGAGAATGAAATTCAGAGAAAGAGAAGAAAACCACAGGAAGCAGGAAATTAAAACAGAACCTGGAGGAAACCAGGATATGCCTCCTTGTGCCTTAACATGTAACAGAGGAATCAGTGGCAGCTAGCTCCTGACTGCCACAGTCTCAGGGAAAAAGCATCAACATGATAATGTTTTCATTTGGATATTCTGCTGGTTTCAAAACTGTGAGTGATAAATTCCCATTGTTTAAGCCAATCCATTGCATAATATTTGCTTAACCAGCTTTGGAAACTAAAACAAAGCCTATTTCATATTCTTTTTTATTTTCTTCTTACCTGTCTTGGAAACTTTAACCCATAGCCTTGAGCTTAAATGTAATATACCTCGATTTCTTACATCCCTTACCTTTACATACCCTGAAATCTGCAACCCTTAGATTCATTGCCGGAATAATTCCTCTAAAAGACTGCTTTTATGATCTCCCATGGCATCTTTTTACTTTTTTCTAGATCCATCCAGTACCTATTGGATATGCTCTATATGTCATGGACTATTCAAGTCTTCTGTTATTTTTCAAGCCTATGTATTTCATCACCACTTTCAATCAAACCTTCAAGTCATACCTCTCCCTCCTCTCTCATACGAAAAGACCTGTCAGTTGCAATCTGACTGGTCTCATTCCTAAGATAAAAACATGACCTTTGATATTTTGATGCCCTTGTGTAGGCACTGTCTTCATATATTCCTTACTTGAACTTTACTTCCTGTCTATTTCCATTCTTATCTCTAGGAGTAGAGCATGCAAAAGAAATATATGATGAATCACAGATGAGAGTCACATATGTATTTTTAAATTTCATATTAGTCACGTTAAAAACTAAAAAAAAGACAGGTAAATTTTGTATTATTACTGTGTTCTATTTTGCCCAATATATATTGAAAAATGGTTATTTCTAGCTATAGTCCAAGTCTTCAAATAGCCAAATGTAGATCAAGCAACTCTAGAATATGGAATTCTTCTCCATACTTTTCCTAATTAATGTTATTCCAACATGATAATTCTTTTCTTTTATATTTCTCCCTCACAGCAATGTATCTGAATTGTTTTAAGAGTAGAGAAAAGCGTAAGTATCATGAGCAGGGCCCTGACACAAATATATGCTTGAATCCCATGCCACTATCTCTTTCTAATTTGAGGGACTCTAAACTAAATATTTAAATATTCTGAGTCTCCAAATTTTTTTCCTCTAAAATACGTGTAATGGTTAAGAAAAAAAACTTAATGATTCCTCAAACTTATAACTTAAACAAGCAATTCCTTGCTCTAAACTCTTTTCATTCCTGAATCACACTCACTAGAGCAAACCACTCTCAATTATTTTTTTTCTGAGACCTGCCTCCACATTTCACATAATATTATTTACTGACTTTATATATATTTACATGTAATTATTTTTAAATTGAAAACATTAACATTTATATAATACTATATGTAATGATTTTCAAATAGAGACAGTGTGTCACACTCCTAAAATTGCCCTCTCAACACAGACACACTTCCAAATTTCTCATTCTCTCTTCACCTCTCCCTCACTTTCTCTTTTCTTCCTAGCTTCACACTACTTATTTTGAAATTTCTAGTTGAGTCAATGTATTAGTTGGACCATGTAAATATTATTCACAATTGAGCAAATATATTCTGTTCTTGACTCTTAGTGTTTTCTTTAGAAGAGATAATTGCTACTTTTTTGTTTTCTTATTTGTCTACATACCTATAAATCATTTTTCTAGTCTCTCCAAAAGAACAGTGAACTTCACGGGATGAAGCAAAACACATTGGGTAAGATAATTGTTCCTTTTATTTTAGTGGAGATATCTTTCTTTTGAAACATTATATCTTGCTACTCCAATCTGGACTGGATGTTCTCACTGTCAGTTTCCCTGATCTTGGGAGTGCCTTAAGCCTATCTCTCTTTGTTCTCTTGTGTTGTGTGAATTCCTGTAATCTATGTTGTCTCTCCCTTTGTTAACTCTTTTTTTAAAAGGCACATAATCACAATGGTGTCCTGTGATATATTATTTTTGAGAATATTCATCTGAAAATATATATATTGTTAATTTCAGACATAAAGCCATTTTAAAAGTGCATATAGGAATAAACCAAAAATGGTAAATATATGTTTTACCCAGCTCTCATTCTCAAAACATGGCAGATTATAATTCTCATCTGTTAAGAAAGAGTGACTAAATAGTGAGGTGCAGGAAGGTGGATATGTGTGGAAAGGCAGGCAACGCTTTGTCAGGTAGAAGGGAGACACAGTAGTTTCCAAAATTCCCATTTTCCCCTGACTAATTTTATGAATGAATGAAATTGGCACTAAATAATCTGAATTCACTGTAATCCCTCTTCTATCCTGGCAGTCTGACCAGCCAGTGTACTCAAAATCATCCCCACTGGCCTTTTTAACCAGAGCAGACAAGCAGCTTAGAACTCTGACTAGCATCTGGATCTGGAAAGATATGAAGTATATAGCCCAAATAGGTAGCTGTGAAGGCTTACCCTTACAATATTATTACTGCTCATTTTATGGGATTAAGTTTCTGAACCCTGTTTATCACACTATAGTAGGGACATTACAGCATTACCTCCACAATTGTATGTTTTTGAGGGGTTGATGTAGAAACCTAGGTCAGAAAAAATTTCCCTTCTGAAGTTTAAAGCATTGAGCCATTGTTCTCTAAATTCTAGCATTCTGTGGAAATAGCTGATGATATTTGTATTACTGTTCTTTTTGTGTGACTTCTGTCCAACTCAGGAAAGCCTTAAGAACCTTCTCTGTATCCCCAATCCTCTGAAATATCTTGATGAACTACTGAGACACCCTTTTCATTCATTGTACTAGATATTCAGTGGGTGGGCCCTATTAGATCAAGAAACCATAAGCTGAGCTGAAATAATATTCTATTACTTTATTTATTGGATCTAATTTCTGGGGAATTTCTTCAACTTCATTTTTAACTTTCTACTAACATTTCATTTTCTCCCATTTCGATTTTTCAATAGCAATTTACTTATTCTGATTGTTCATTTGCAAGTATTCTTCATGCTTTAATAGAAATAGTTTTTTACTCATAATCACCTTAAATTTTTTTTCTTTCGTTCCACCAATTGTCCAAATATCTTATAGTTTTCCTTTTCCTGTTTTCATTTTGGAGACTCTACTACAATGTGTGAAGCTCATTGTATATGTACACACAAATAAAAAGAAACTACTAAAATTGAAATGGTGCATGAGCTTACTTTTCACAGGGGAAAGGTATTGGACAGTGTATTAGTCAGCCAGAAGGGTGCTGATACAAAGTACCAGAAATCTGTTGACTTTTATAAAGGGAATTTATTTGGGTTAGAAACTTATAGCTACCAGGCCATAAAGCATAATTTATTTCCCTCACCAAAGTCTGTTGTCACATGTTGGAATAAGATGGCTGCAGAAGTCTGTAAGTGTTCTGGCTTCCTCTTCCTCTTAAGGCTCTGTGGTCCAGCTTCTTCCAATATCAGCTGTAGGCTGGGAAAATTCTTGTCTCTATCCTAAGGCTTTTTTATCTGTGGGCTCAGCTGCTTTGCTCTTTCCACAAGACCAGCTGTAAACTTTCAGGCACACTGCTCCTTCTCTCTTCCCAGGGCCCTTGCTGTGTCTAAAGGAGGCTTCTCTCTTTCCTCACATATCTGCTTCTCTGTGTATTTATTTCCCAGGGCTTCAGCATTAAAATACTAGGTTTCTCCTCTGTGAGTCCTCACACGCCAAGGGGTGGGGACTCAATGTCCTACTGAGGTGGCCCAATAAAAGCCTTAATCATTATTGAAACAAGTAAAAGTGAAACCTCTGAATCCAGTCGAATCTAATATGCCCAGAGGAAGAGACCAGTTCACAAACATAATCCAATGTCTATTTTTGGAATTCATAAACAATATCAAGCTACTGCAGACAGCATCAAGTGTTTTTTGTTAGAGAACCCTTTGATGTTGTAGGCCTTATTATCATTTGGGTCAGTTATCTAATATTCTGCCTAGAAAGTATAAATATGCTTGCATTATTCTGGTAAATGCATTGGAGAAATGATCTGCAAGTCTCACCTTCTAGTATGCAGTCTTTAATTACTTTCTTAAATTGAGTAAAGTATCTTCCAATGGTCATCCTTCCCCCTTGTCCTTAAGTTTAGAGACCCTCTCTCATTCAATTTTTTTTTTTTTTCCTCAGAAATAAGACTCCATTTCCTGATTAGGTGGAGGATAGATGATTGACTGCCTCCCTGGTTTGGAAAGAGAGGTGAGAGCCTAAATATTCCTTATAGTATGTTTTCAACCAATTCTCCTTCTTTAATTCTCAGTCCTCCAGTCCAAGTGCCTAGCGATTTGATGTATGAGTCTTTCAAAATTTCCTTGGTTTCAATTGACCTGCTACATATTAGAACATTCCTCTACTGACCTTTAGATTTCAGCATCCTCCACTCTGATAATCAGTTAGCATTTATCTATCTGTATTTCATCCAAAATTATACTGACTCTTCCTTTGATCTCTGATCTCTTCCTGTCTTTTATTCACTTTGTCTTTAGCTATTTATACAATTCTATGCTGTTGTTATTTCACTTGAGATTTTGGGGAAAGCAGAAGTGAATTATTTAATTACTTCATGTTTAGCCAGTCGCAGGTTTTTCAAATTTAAGATGACAGCTATTTATTAAGATTTTGCAAAAACTAAATGAGACACATATAAAGCTTTTAGGTTTGCTTTGTCACCTACTTAAACATGTTTTCCTTATTTGTAATATATGAACTGTCTGCTAAATTAGATTGAAATTACTTCTCAAGTCAGGTACCATAGCCCTCTCTATTGTATTTGTACTCGTTTTGTATATAATTCATTTGAATATACAGAGAAGATGCTGTATATTACAGTTAACCATTTTGAACTTTTGACTCAAAATGTTTCATGATAATGTCACAAAACTGTGGCTTGTTTTCACAGAGATAAATAATGGAGAAGTGAGTCATTTGTCTATAAAGTACAAATCTGTCACTCTCACTTAACTCTAAAAATCCAGTTACAAAAGATTAGTTTAGCCAACATTAGCCCAATAATTGATTTGATTTGATTTTCACGTGGACATATCATAGTTTAACATATTTTAGATGTTGTATATAAAATAATTCCACAAAAAATTAAGCACTGCTTTTATTTAAAAAAAACTTTTAAATATCTGTTATTATTCCATGATGGCAAAGGTATTTTGTCTGTTGTATGTGTGTGCATGTCCATGAGTGTATTGAGTGATATATGCAAATATATGCATATAGTTGATACTCAAAGACTTGTTGAATTACATAAATTATTTATATGGGAGTTTTAAAAAATTATTGCATTTTGAATAACAAATTATTCTGCTCTATCTTGATCATCTAAAATCTCAACCAGAATAGTGCTCCACACACAGTACACCAAAGAAGTGGCAAATCAGCATTCATTAAATGAACAAATGAACAAAGTTCTCTTTTGAAGGGTTGACACTTTAGGTTTTTAACCTCAATCAATGCTAGTTTTGGATATTTATGGTGTTAGTGAGTTGTAATAAGGAAGAGAGACAGAGAGAGGCAGTGACAGAGAAAGTGGTGAGAGAAAGTATATTCTGATTTGGTAAGTGTTTGGGAGAGTGATTTGTATATTAAAAGATACAAGCCTTTTAAAAATGAATAAAAATGGAAGTACAGAGCAATAAAATTAAGAGTAAATTTTATGGATCACAAATATAAACCTTTAGTATGAATAATAATAGCTAAATACTATCCTAATGTTGCATATTGTTACATGTCAATTGTAATAAAATTTCAGTGCTTGAAATATATTTAGTATTAAAAATAACGGTATATAAAATATATTAATTTATATGTGATTTTTAAATATACACATGTAACATCAACTATTATAGAAATGATTTGCTATTAAAATTTAAATATAATTCCCTAAAATTTATCTAATCAGATTGGTCAAAAAGCTATTTTGTGGAGTCTTCTTACTGTGCAAATGAAATGTTGTCTTACACTTAGGTCATATTATATTTAGACATATATTGTAGCTCCTTTTTTTCTAGTACCCTCTATTTATGTGGGTTTTCTGTCACATGTTTCATTAGGGGTGACCTCTGCTAAGATTAAATTAAATATCATTTTGGAAAATTTGATAATGGAAAAAAAGTGTTAATCTCTGTACATACCTTTTATTCATCATTTGCTCTTTCTAGAAAAGAGTATTAATTTTTTAAAATGGTCTTGCATATGCAATTATCACCAGAATATTATCTCATTTTATACAAAGACTAGAAATTATGTTTGAATGAATTAGAACATATCTGGTTTGGTCACTAAATGTACAGTATTCATAAGCATTTCCTTTTGCTATTTATACCTTAGGCCTTGGAAATTGTTGCAATTTCAAATAGATAAAAAAAGAGATACCATCAGATATCTTATATCTTCTGTCTCTAGTCATTTCAAATGGGATTTATTTTGTCAAAAATCTGTCTTATTTAATATGCACAATATTTACATGTTTCTGAGCATTTATTTGTTCTGATTAGACTTATGGTTCTGATAACACTGTTCAATATGGAGAAACTAAATACACTTAATGAAATATGTTATATGAATATTAAATATGAAACACATGAGGAAAAAATGCTGTTTAGGGTTTGATTTCAGTTACAAAATCTAGGCACTCTGTCATGGAAATTCCTACAGTTTTCCACAGACCTACTCAATTACTTTAAAAAATCTATTCAAGGGAAGCATATTACTCTATTATTCTCTTTAACTTTGTGGCATGATCTTATTTAATTTTAATTTTAGAATAATGGAATTGAAAGTGTTATTTCATGAAACCACAGAAAATGAGACTCACCTATGAGAGACTTCTACTCTCTCAATGCTTAAAGCCTCTTCACCACCTTTTAAGGTTAAGAGGTATGATCTTCATTTCTATCTAATTAGTCAGAATCCATAATGAGAGCATTGTTTTCCCTGCATTCAGCATTGCAGTGATTTTGTGAAAGTCACTTTGGCTGAATTGAAGCCCTCTTCCCCAACTGCTTCCCGTTTAGAGTTCACAAACAGAAATTCTTGCGAGTTTGGAAGATGTAGGTGAAGAAACAGCCATTAAGCACTTATGTCCACTGTGATTGGTGTCTATGAGTCAACTTTCACCTTCCCGACCCCTGCCCGTTGGCACTGCTTTCAGGAAGATGCTGTGGTAACTTTTCTGACTTCTTTTCCAGCAGTCCTACACTGAAAGCTGCGTATGCTGATTTCCTGGAGTCCTTGTCAAGTTGTGACTTGTGGTCAGTGCTTCAGAGGGGCTACATGTACCTTTTCTCAAAAATTCTAAATCCCTCTTTCAGACTCTCGCCTCTCCAGGTTTGCCCACAATTTAATTATGTTCACTGTTAATCCAACATTCAATCCCTCATTCTATAATATTGATAATAGGCCTGCCTCTTTGATTAAACGATTACTTTGTAGGCCTGTAGTGGTTCATTATATTCTTACCTGGTGGGTAAATTCCACCCTCAAGGCAAGTAGATCCCATGGGACTCCTGGCTCTCACCAGCCAGCTGAGTGGGAGGAAGGATTCCCTGGGAGGAAGAGGGGTCTATGGGAGGGTGGGGAGTGGTTTCCTTTCCATGGATTTTGCTACCTGAGTCCCCTTTGAATCTTGGGAAAAATACCAGTCAGCCCTGAGGTGGCTCTGGAGAGAAGAGAGGACCTGCTCAGGCAGGCCGTCACTTCCAGCTGCCCTGGGAAAGAGGAATTTAGTCAGGGAGGAGACTGAGGCAGGGACCAAACTGACCCTGCCCATGAAAACTGTTAGAAGTCCAACTTGCCTAAGGGAAACAGGAGCAGAAAGAACCAAATAAGCTTTCTAAAAGTCTGTTTAGTCTATGGAGCTACTGTAGTGCAGTGGGGGAATTCCTGCCTTGCATGTAGAAGGTCCCTGGTTTGAGTTCCAGGAACTGCCAAGAGAAGGGATCCAGGGAGAGATAAGTCATACAACTAGTATTTTATGATAGGGAACTTACATGGTTTTTTGAAATTTTTTTCTTTTTCTTTTACTTGCTAAAACTGAATGCATCACCTGTTAAGGGACTGCAGGGTGATTAATTGATAAGCAACAACAGCCTGAGGAAATCCCTGAGTGCTTAAGAGGGAAAGCTTTTTTCCTTGGGTTGTTTCTTTGTTGCTGTTTAGTTTCTTGTTTGTTTTATTTTCCTACTCTTTTTGTCTTTTTGTTTTTCTTTACTTATATTTTACCACCTACTTTATTTCCCTTCTTTCTTTCATTTCTCTGTCTTCTGACTTCTGTTGCTTTTCTTTTATTCTGCTACTTCTTGTTTGGTCTTTATTTTTTCTTTTTCTCTCTCTCCTTTTTTATTTTTATTCCTTCTATTCTCTTCCCATCTGCCTGGTCTTTTCATTTATTCTATATTTTTCTCTCCATTTTGTTTCTTGTTATATTTATTTCTATTCCACCTCTTTTTATTCTTATTCCTTTATATTTTTAAAGATTTTTACTTATATTAATTAGTTTCATAGCTCTGTATTGTCTCTCTTCTACATTTTTTGTAGTGTTACTATTATTCCTTTTTTTTCTTCTTATCTCTTTACTTTTCCTTAGTCCTAATATTTTTTCAAGGGAACACAGACAACTGCAAAGATATAGAATAAGAAGAACCAAGTATCAAAAATTAACCTTAACAACTAGAAAAGGACCTTGAATTAAAGGTTCAACACGGATCAGCAGAATATCCCTGTCTACATATAATAACATGCCTTCAAAATGCTGTTTGACCTAATGTAAGGGGGAAATGGAGAGGAGAAATTAGAATATAAGGCTATGAGTCTCTAAAAAAGAGTCTGGAGGTTGTCAGAAGGAATCCCCTTATGCACAACTGAGCAGAGTCTGAGAGACAGATAAAGTAGATACAACCCCAGGTATTGGTTCTTTTGAGGAATTAAGAGACCCACGGGTTCTATGGTCATGGCAGATGGGGTTCACTGCCATGGCAGATGGCCCTTCTTTGGAGCTGGTGTTTCTGCGTGATGGAATTGGACTCAGAGGGGATCTCTTTTCACAAGACTTGCATGCTACTTTATTGGAATTGTAGTTGGTGCTGGGGTTTTAGATATATTTAGGGGATTTGAATCTCTGGACTGATAATATGACACCCAGGCCCAGAGCCTCAACAGACTTCAGCTCCTACACTTTGATTTATTGGACTTACTCCACTCAGCTAACATGGAGTTGAAGAAGGTCAACCACCACACCATGGAGCCTAGAGTGTCTACAACTGAAAGCAGGAGGAGTGCATCCAGTATCCATGTGGAATCTAAGCCCCCACTTGACATAGATGTGCAATGGACACAGCCAATCCAATGTCCACAGAGAAAATGTGGAATGGGTGTGGGAAGGGTAGCCATGGTGGCTGCTGGGTTTGGGGAATGGGAGGAAGAGATGAGATGTGGAGGCGTTTTCGGGATGAAGAGATGTCCTGGGTGGTGCTTCACGGACAATTATGGGACATTGCAGATCCCCCCAGGGCCCACTGGATGGAACGTGGGAGAGTGTGGGCTATGATGTGGACCATTGAATATGGGGTGCAGTGATGCTCAGAGATGTACTTACCAGGTGCAATGGATGTGTCACAATGATGGGAGAGAGTGTTGCTGTGGGGGGAGTGGGGGGTGGGGGCGGTGGGGTTGAATGGGACCTCATATTTTTTTAATGTAATTTTTAAAAATAAATAATTTAAAAAATTAACCTTAACACACACAAAGAAACAACAAAATAAAACCCTAGAGTAGAAAAAAAAGCTAACCAACCAAATGAGATCATCAAGATACACAGATGCTTAGACACCAACAAAAAATTACAAGTCATACCAGAAACAGGAAGAATGACCCAGTCCAATGTACAAAATAGAAAACTGAAGGAGATACAGAATGTGGTACAACTAATCTAGGTAGTCCAAACAAATATCATGAATCAACTTAGAGGAGTGAAGGAAGAGGTAAAGAATATTAAGAAGACACTGGAAGAACATACTGAAGAAATTGTAAACATACATAAAAAAATAACAGACCTGATGGTGATGACTGGCACAATGCAAGAAATCAAAAACATACTGGAAGCACATAACAGCAGATTTGAACAGAAAGAGGAAAGAATCAGTAATGCAGAAGAAAGTACAATTAAAATCAGACATAGAGAAAAGATAGATAAAAACATAGAAAAAAAGCCTGCAGGAATTTAGGGCCTTGAACAGCAATGTGACACACAATCATATAGGTTATAGGTTTCCCAAAGGGAGAAGAGAAGGGAAAGGGGGCAGAAAGAGTGTTGGAGAAAATAATGACTGAAAATTTCCCAGCTCTATTGAGGAACATGGATATACATGTCCAGGAAGTGCAGCACACCCCAAATAATATAAATCCTAACAGCCTATACCCCAAGGCATATACTTATCAAAGTGTCCAATGCTCAAGACAAAGAGAGAAAATGAAAGCAGCAAGAGAAGAGACCCATTACATACAAAGGAACATTGATAAGATTAAGTGCTAATTTCTCATGTGAAACCATTGAGGTAAGAAGGCTGTGGTATGACATAGTTAAAGAACCAAGAGGAAAAAACTATCAGCCAAGAATTCTCTATCCAGCAACACTAGCATTCAAAAATGAGTGAGTGTTCAAAATATTCACAGATAAACAGAAATTAAGTGAATTGTTCAACAAGAAACCTGTCCTTAAAGAACTGATAAAGGTAGTTCTGCAGGTTGAAAGGGAAACAACAGAAGAGAGAAAATTGAAGGAAAGTGTAAGAATATCTAAAAAGATTTTTAAAAAGAAATAAAAACAACATATGGCATACATAACCTAAAGAAAATATGATAATTGTAAGTAATGCCTTGACAATAAAAACTTTGATTAGTAATGGATTAAACTCTCCAATCAAGAGACAAAGATTGGTAGAATGGTTAAGTAAATATGCCCCATCTATATGCTGCCAACAAGAAACTCACTTTAGACACAGGAATGCAAGGAGCCTGAAAGTTAATGATTGGAAAACAATTATATATGCAAACAATAATCAGAAAAGGAAAGGAGTAGTAGCTATACTAACATAAAACAAAATAGATTTAAAATGCAAAACTTTTGTAAGAGACAAAGAAAGACACTATATATTAATAAAGGGATAATCTATCAAAAAGAAAGAACAATCATAACATTTATGCACCTAACCAGTGCTCCTCAAAATACATGAGGCAAACATTGGTAGAACTAAGTGGAGAAATAGATGTCTCTACAATTATAGAGGAGGACTTATTATACCATTATCACCATTAGACAGAACATCTAGACAGAGAATTTATAAAGAAAGAGACCTTGAATAATAGGTTAAAGGATCTAGACCTGATAGACATATGCAGAACATTACACCAAAATACAGTGGATATACATTTTTCTGAAGTGCACATGGATCATTCTTCAGGATAGACTGCATGGTAGGCTACAGAAAAACTCAATAAATGCAGAAAGGATGAAATTATACAAAGCAATTTCTCTGACCACAATGAAATGAAGATGGAAATCAGTAAGGGGCAGAGAAGCAGATTAGGCACAAAGAAATGGACAGTAAACAACACACTTTAAGACAATTAGTAGGTCAGGAAGGAAATTGCAAAATAAATCAGTAACTACCTTGAAATGAATGAAGATGACAACACAATTTATCAAAACCTATGGGATACAGATAAAACAGGGCCGAGAGGGAAATTCATAGTCATAAAGGCCTATATTAAAAAAGAAAAAAGAGCTAAAATCAAAGACCTAAATGAACACTGGGAGGAATTAGAAATGGAACAACAAACTAATCCCTAAGCAAGCAAAAAGAAGAAAATAAAGATTAGAGCAGAGCTCAATGAAATTTAAAATAAGAAAGCATGAGAAAAAATGTAAAAAAACAAAAGCTGGTTCTTTGAGAAGATTAATACATTGACAAACCAAAGCTAGTCAAGCAAAGAAAAAAAGAGAGATGATGAAAATACATAAAATAAGAAACAAGGAAGGGGATGTCACCACTGACCCCACAGAAATAATGAGTATCATAAAAGGATACTTCACAAAATTGTTTACCAACAAAATGGATAATTTAGAGGAAATGGACAAATTCCTAGAAACACACAAGTGGCCTCCTTTGATGAAAGAAGAAATTGGTGAGCTAAATAGACAAATCACAAGTAATGAGATTGAATTATTCATTAAAAATCTCACAAATAAGAAGACCCCAGGATCAGATGGCTTCACAGGTAAATTCTACCAAACATTCCAGAAAGAGCTATCATTGATCCTGCTTAAACTTTTCCAAAAAAATAGAAGTGGAGGTAACATTGTCTAATTCATCCTATGATGCCAACATCAACATAATACCAAAGCCAAACAAAGATGCCATAAGAATGGAAAATTATAGACCAGTCTCTCTAATGAACCTAGATGCTAAAGTCCTCAACAAAATACTTGCTGATAGCATTCAACAATACAGCAATGAATTATACACCGTGACCAAGTAGGTTTCATCCCCGGTATGCAAGGATGGTTCAACTTAAGAAAATCAATCAATGTAGTATACCACATAAATAGATCAAAAGAAAAAATTCAAATGATCATCTCTATAGATGCAGAGAAAGCATTAAACAAAATACGATACCCTTTCCTGATAAAACACTACTAAAGATAAGAATAGAAGGAAACTTCCTTAACATGATAAAGGGTATGTGTGAAAAACCACCAGCTGGGAAGTGGCTGTGGCTCAATCAGTTGGGCCCCTGTCTACCATATGAGAGGCCCTGGGTTCATGTCCTGGGGCCTCCTTGTGAAGGCAGGCTCTCCCGCATGCTGCAGAGAGCTGCCCAGCCCACAGGCTCCTTGGAGAGCCGCCAGTCCCACAAGTGCTGCAGAGAGCCAACTCAGCAAGGTGATGCAACAAAAAAGGAGACAAGTAAAAATGCAGAAGAGCATGCAGCAAATGGACACAGAGCGCAGACAACAAGCAAGCCACAAGGGTGCGGGTGGGATAAATAAAAAAAAAATACAGACACACAGAAGAATGCACAGCGAATGGACACAGAGAGTAGATAGCAAGCAAGTCACAAGCGGGGAATAAAAAAAAGCAAAAACAAAAACACACTAACTAATGTCATATGCAATGGAGAAAACCTAAAAACTTTCCCTTTAAGATTGGGTAAAAGACAAGGATGCCCAATTTTACTCGCTTATTTAACATTGTGTTAGAAGTATTTGCTCAAGCACTTAGGGTAGAAAAAGACATAAAAGGCATTCAAATTGGAAAGGAATAAGTAAGAATTTCACTATTTGTAGATGACACAATTCTATACATAGAAAGCCCTGAGAAATTTACAACAAAGTTTCTAGAGCTTATAAATGAGTTCAGTAAAGTTGCAAGTTATAAAATCAAAGTGAAAAATCAGTAGCATTTCTGTACACCAATAATGAGCAACCTGAAAAGGAAATCAAGAAAAAAGATCCCATTTACAATAGCAGCTAAAAGAATCAAATACATTGGAATTAATTTAAGTAAAGATGTAAGTGACTTACACACAGAAAACTACACAACACTGTTAAAGGAAATCAAAGAAGACTTAAACAAATGGAAGAATATTCCCTGTTCATGGAAAAGAAGACTAAACATCATTAAGATGTCTATCCTATTCAAACTGTTCTACAGATTCAATGCAATCCCAATAAAAATCACACAGCATTTTTTAACTGAATTCAAAATACTAATTATGAAATTTATCTGGAAGGGCTTGAGGCCCCAAATAGCCAAAGATATATTGAAAAAGAAAAATGAAATCAGAGGAATCACACTACCTGGCTTTAAAACATACTACAAAGCTACAGTGGTCAAAATTTCATGGTACTGGTACAAGGATAGACATACTGACCAAAGGAATTAAATTGAGAGTACTTATATAAATCCTCACACACAGTCAACTGATAATAGACAAGGTCACCAAACCCATTCAATGGCCTCTTCAACAAATGGTGCTTGGAGAACTGGATACCCATATCCAAAAGAATGAGAGAGGAACACCATCTCACACCTTAGACAAACATTAACTCAAGATGGGTCAAAAATCTAACTATAAGAGCCAAGACCATAAAGACCTTGGACGATAATGTAGGGAAGCCTCTGCAGGATCTTTTATAATAAATAGTTTAATGAACTTTGCAACCAAATCATGAGCAGCAAAAAAAAAAAAAAAAAGATAAATTGTATATCCTCAAAATTAAAAGCTTTTGCACCTCAAAGGAGTTTACCATGAAAGTGAAAAGGCAACCTACTCAATGGGAGAAAATATTTGGTAACCATATATCTAATAGGGGCCTAATTTCCAGAATATATAAGGAAATCCTACACCTCGAAAATAAAAAAGACAAATAACCCATTTAACAAATGGGCAAGTGATTTAAATAGACACTTCTCTAAAGAAGAAATGCAAATGGCTAAAAAGCACATGAAAAGATGCTCAACATTACTACCTATTAGGAAAATACAAATCAAAACCACAATGAGATATCTTACACCAATTAGAATGGCAGCTCTTTAAAAAAAGAGAGGACTATAAAGATTGGTGAGGATGTGGAGTAATGGGAAGTGACTGCCACTGCTGGAGGGAATGTAGAATGGTGCAACCATATGGAGGACAGTATGGCAGCTCTGCAGAAAACTAACTATAGGACTATCATGTGATCCAGCAATTCCATTGCTGGATCTATACCCAGATGAATTGAAAGCAAGGACATAAACAGATATATGCTCACCAATATTCATAGCATCATTATTCACTACTGACATTATTCACTATAATGACATTATTCATTATTCACTACTGACAAAAGTTGGAATCAAATGCCCTTCAAAAGACGAATGGATAAACATATACATATATACAATGGAATATTACTCAGCTGTAAGAAGGAATACAGTATTAACACATGTGATAACATGGATGAATCTTGAGGACCATAAGGTGAGTGAAACAAACCAGGCACTGGAGGACAAATATTACATGACCTCACTGATATGAATTAAGCAAATTGATCAGACTCACAGATTTAGAGTCTGGACAGGGGCTGTGACTGGTGAAGGAGTTTGGACCACTGACAGGTCCTAATGAATGTACTTATGAACCTTTACTTTTGAAATTGAAACTTGGCCTTGTTTTATAGGGTGCCTAAGTTATCTCCTGAGAGCCTCCTTATTGCTCAAATGTAGCCTTTCTTTAAGCCAAACTCAGCATATTAATGTATTACCTTCCCTCAACATGGGAATGACTCCAGAGGATGAACCTATCTTGCACCAAGGGATTATTACCAAGAACCAACCAGCAACGCAAATGGAAAAAGACCTTGACCAAAAGGAGGAAAGTGTAAAGATAAATGCATTTATATAGGTAAGAGACTTCAATGTGAGTCAGGAGTTCATTCTAGAAGTTACACTTTTGCATGTCTCAGTAGGCTCTCATTGACTGCCAAAATAAATACTACCTCAATTAACATGACTCCCAAGGACTCTGGAGATATCCAGACAGTATAGGCAGGGAAGACATCTCAGGAGTTAGGCACCCTGTCAGAGGGCCCTACTTTGGAATTTATACTCCCCTGTGTGACAGACTTGGACTTAGTTGTGTTTTCCCTACTCGTGGTTCTTCTGTCCCTTCTATTTGAACCTATACTCAGTACTAGAGTTGATAGCTATATGTCCAAGGGACTTAATCTTTGGTCTGTCAATGTGAGTCCAGTTCATTGGACTCACTCAGGACAACTAACCAGGAAATGATGGTGGACAATGACCATCCCAAGGAACAGAGAGAGTCTGCAACTGCAAGCAAGATAATCTCACCCTTCTGCCCCATGGGATCTAATCCTCCTCTCAATCAGAGGTAGAGTGGGTGTCACTATCCCAGAATGCTCAGGACTGGATAATGGACAATGGACTAAAGTAGACTTATTCTACTATCTACTGGATAATGAACAATGGACTAGAGTAGACTTTTGTCATTTTAATAATAGAATTTTTTTTAAGATTTATTTTTTATTTCTTTCCCCTCCCCCCCATTGTCTACTCTTTTTGCCCATTCACTGTGTGTTCTTCTGTGTCCACTTGCACTCGTTAGCAGCACTGAGAATTCGTGTCTTTTTTGTTGCGTCATCTTGCTGTGTCAGCTCTCCACATGTGCAGTGCCACTCCTGGGCAGGATGCACTTTTTTCTCCATGTGTGCAGTAGTATTGCTTACAGTACAGAAAGTTTTGTTGAACTTGCAATAACATGACATAGCACATTAGGAAATTGATTTTTTCAACATTGTTAAGGGCAAGGTTTTATTGTAATTTATTAGCAAATAAATTATATTGATATATATTAATAAAGCATACAATTCATTAGAAAAAATAACCAACATGATATGGGCACAAGAACAGACCTATAGACCAATGGAATCAAATTGAAAGATCAGAAATCACTCCTAAAATGTATGACCAACTGGTCTTTGACAAGATGAAAAAGAGGAGTCAATTGGGAAAGAATAGTCTCTTCAACAAATGGCGCTGATGCTGGGAAACTGAATCTCCACTGATCAGAAAAAAGGAGGACCCTGTGATGGTTTGAAGCTATATGAACCTCAGAAAAGTATTCCTTAAAGCTAATCTATTTCTGTACTTTGGACCTATTGTAAGTAGGATTTTTTAATGAGTAGAATCTTAAATATGATGTGACACACATCATTCAGGATGGGTCTTAATCATCTTACTGGAGTCCATTATAGGAGAATGAAAGTCAGAGAGATAAAGAGAAAGCAACAGAAGCAAGAATCTGGAAACAATGAAAGCCGTAAGTGAAGTGAGAGATTCGAAGATGTTGTCTTGTGTCTCACCATGTCAGGCAGGAGACTAGGATCATTGGCAACCAGTCCGCAGTATGAAGGTATTGCCTTGATGATATCTTGATTTGGACATTTTCATGGCTTCAGAGCTGTACATTTGTAAGCTAATAAATCCCCACTGTAAAAGACAACCCATTTCTGGTATATTGCTTTCAGCAGCATAGCAAAGTAGAACAGACCCATACATCACATTTTATAAAAACAACAAAATCTATCAAAGACCGAAATGTAAAAGCCAGTATGATAAAAAGCCTAAATGAAAACATAGTCAGAATCTTGTATTAAGCAATGGTTTCTTAGAATATATACAAGCAATAGAAGGAAAAATAGATAAGTGGGACCTCATCAAAATTGAAAACTTTTGTGCATCAAATGGCTTTATCATGAAAGTAAAATGACAACCTATAAATTGGAAGAAATATTTGGTAACCACATGAAGCAGTTCCAAAAAGAGATATTGGAATATGTTTATAATCTGGTATGTACCTGTACATGATTAAGTTATGATTAGTGCTTTGATTGGGCCATGTCATTAGGGTGTTGAGTCCCCACCTACCAAGGGGGGAAAGACAGGAGCCAATTGTAATAGGGTAATACTAATTATATGTGGGCTGCAATATCAAATGGTTTACTGCAGTTTAATTAACTTGCAATTACCTGAATTAATTTTACTTTTTGCAGGTCTCCTGCATACAATTTTTAAATATTTTGTTTCTTTTTTTGATTTCATTAAATCAACAAGTTCTGAGCACACCTAGGAAGGGCAAGTCAATGTTAAGTTTATTTAGATTCAGCAGCAAAATTCCTGCCATTCTGAAACTTACATCCTAGTTGATATTGATTTTGGCATGTCCATCATTCAGGTTTTGTAAGTCTACTCTTTCTAACACTTGTGTCCTGAGTTATGTATGATAAATGACCAGGTTCTAACTGAAGTACTTATGATACCACTTACAAGGTTCTCCACTAGGATTTGCTAGCTATGGTTGAAACTGTGACTTTAATCAACATGGATTCTTTGACAAATTAGAAGATAACAGTTCAAAGTGAAGCTCTTACTACATATCTCACATTTGTAAAGTTTCTCTCTTGTGTAAACTCTGTGCTGAGATTGTAGATGTGAAGATAGACTGAAGCCTTTACCATACACATTATATTTGTATGGTTTCTCTCCAGTGTGGATACTCTGATGAAGTTGAAACCTTGAGGCATGATTGAAGCACTTACCACACTCCCCACACTTACGTGGTTTCTCTCCTGTGTGGACTCTGTGATTCAAGTCAAGATTCAAACTCCAAT
Source organism: Dasypus novemcinctus (assembly GCF_030445035.2). NCBI lineage: Eukaryota > Metazoa > Chordata > Mammalia > Cingulata > Dasypodidae > Dasypus > Dasypus novemcinctus. Next base: position 38,033,245 of record NC_080683.1, on the reverse strand, counting down.
TGCAGCCTTTCTGATACTCCTCACATCCGTATGTCTTTCCTCCAGTGTGGACTATCTGATGGGATTATAGGTGTGAATTCTGACCAGAGTTCTTCCCACACTCTTCACATTTGAATTTTTTTTTTCCACTGTGGACTCTCTGGTGAGTCAGGAGATGTTGAGGTCTAATTGAAGTCCTTCCTACACTCCTCAAAGTTATAGGGTTTCTCCTTTGTGTGGATCCTCTTATGGATATAAAGATATCGCCTATAAATGAAGCCCTTCCCACATTTCTTTCATATGCATATTTCTCTTCTGTGTGGGCCATAGAATGATGATTAAGTGCTGATCTACAATGGAAGCTCTTAGCACATGTGACATATTTGAATGGTTTCTCCCCAGGGTAGATTCTCTGATGTTCCTAAAATTGTGAAGCATGAATAAAGGCCATCCCATATTCCTCACAATTATAAGGTTTCTTTCTTGTATGAACTTTGCAATGAACACTAATTCCTGATTTGTGACTGAAGCCTTTCCCATGTTACTCACATTTGTATTGTTTCTCTACAATGCAAACTTTCTGATGTGTTTGCAGAGGCGAGTTGTGATTGAACTCTTTAGCAAACTCATTACACTTATAGCATATCTCTCCTAACTGAACTCTCTGATGAAAATGAAGAGCTGAGCTAATAATATAGTGGAAGCATCTACCACACTCATTACATGTATGTGAATTCTCTACGGAGTGAAACCACTGATGAAGGTTATAGCTGGAAAAATCACAGAAGGTTTTTTACACTCATTACACTAGTAGGTTTCTATCTTGTGTGAATTATAGATAGTCCTGTCCCAATCTGGCAGGATGAATCATCTTGTTTGGGAAACTGAGGAATATTTATTGTGGAGTTGTGACACTTGGTTAAGTCACTTGCTATTAGTTTCCATATTTGCCAGCCGGAAAGTTTTTCAATTTGTCCTGCTTATGGAACAGTCTCCATCCCATTTTGGATCTTGCCTCCCATGGAAAACAGGTTCCTGAAGTTCTCCACCATCACATCTTGGTACAGCTTCCTCTGGGCAGAGTCTAGCAGCCCCATCTCCTCCTCAGTGAAAGCCATAGCCATGTCCTTGAATGTCACTGCTTTCTTGTACCTGGTCATGTTTCTGGTCAATTCTGGGAATGTACAGAGCCCTGGGAAGGAAAAAATGTACCTGGCAACATGTGTGGTGCTCTGCTGCCAGTGGCCATGGAGTTTCTCTCTCCATTTCAGTTCAGTCCTTTATGAAAAATCAGTGCTCCATTCTCCGTTGTGAATCCTTTTCGTAAAAACCTGTGGTCAGATTGCTGTGGGTCCCAAGCACAGGTCCTGGAAGTTCAGAAGGGTAGTGAGAATCAGACTTAAATCATCACCATGAAAGAAATTATGGTAGCAACACCACACTCCTGGAACAGAAGACCCTGTGACACCATGAACTTTTGATTACTGTGACTTTGTATTAAGTTTTAAGATTGGGAAATGTGATTCCTCAAAATTCATTCCTCTTTTTCAAGATGGCATTAGCTGTTTGGGACCTCTTACCCTTCCATATAAATTGGATGATTAGCTTTTCCATTTCTACAAAAATTATTGTTGGAATTTTTATTGGGGTTGTATTAAATCTATAAATTGCTTGGAGGCAGTATTTTCAACTTAACCATATTTAGTCTTCTAATCCATGAGCATGGGATATTCTTCCATTATTTTAGATCTTCTTTAATTTCCTTTAGCAATGTTTTGTGTTTTTCCTTTAGCAATGTTTTGTAAATGCTATGCCTTTACATCCCTGATTATATTTATTGCTAGCTATTTCATTCTTTTTGTTGCTGTAGTAAATGGAATTTTTTTCTTGATTTTTTTCTTCTAGCTGTTCATTGTTTGTGTGCAAAAATGCTATTGTTTTTGGGGTGTTGATCTTGTACCTGCCACTTTGAGGAATTCATTTCTTAGCTCTTAGGGTTTTATGGTGGATTTTTCAGGGTTTTCTGTAAATAGTATTATATCATCTGCAAATATGGAAAGTTTTTCTTCTTCCTCTCTTATTTGGATGACTTTTATTTATTTTACTTTTCTAATAGTTCTGACAAGATCTTCTAGCACAATGGTGATAGTAGACATCCTTGTCTTTATCCTATTCATAGAGGAAGGCTTTCCATCTTTCAGCACATTAGTTGTGGGCTTTTCATATAAGCCCTTAATATGCTGAGGCATTTTTCTCCCATTTCTTGTGTTCTGGGTGTTTTTTTAAAATCAAGAATGGGAGCTTTATGTTTTCAAATGCCTTTTCCAAATGAATTGAAATGATCATGTGTATTTTTTACTCCTATTAATGTGCTATATTACATTAATTGATTTTCTCATGTTGAATCACCCTTACATACCAGGGATAAATCCTTCAGGGTCATGGTGTATAATTCTTTATATGCTTTTGGATTTGGTGTTTTAGTATTTTGTCGAGGAAATAGGTATTTATGTTCATAATAGATATTGGTCTTTAGTTTTCTTTTACTGTGGTATCCTTATCCAGCTTTGTGATGAGAATTGTGTTGGTCACATGGAATGAGTGATGGAGTGTTCCCTCATCTTCAATTTTTTTGGAAGAGTTTGAGCAGAATTGGAGTTAAATCTTCTTAGAATCTTTGGTAAGATTCTCCTGTGAAGCCATCTGATTCTAGATTTTTCTTTATTGGTAAGCTTTTGGTTACTAATTCAATCATTTAGTAGTAATTGATTTATTGAGATCTTCTATTTCTGCTTGCATCCATGTAGGTGGCTTGTGTGTTTCTAAGAATCTGTTCATCTCATCTGGTTTATGCAATTTATTAACATAATGGTTTTTATTTGTTTCTTCATTTTGTTTTGTTTTGTTTTTAGTTTGCTAAAGGCTGTCAAGGCAAAATACCAGAAAGGGCTGGTTTGTTTAGTGGAAATTTATTAACTTAAAAGCTTACAGTTCCAATGTGGAAAAAAATGTCCACATCAGAGCATCATCAGGAGATGCTTTCTCCCCAAACTGCAGCTGTGGGCAATCAGGCATATGGTGGTGTTAACTTGTCTCTTACTCTCCTCCAAGCCTCACTGTTTTCAGCCTCTGGCTTCAGTGACTCGTCTCAGTTTCTGTGTTCCATTGATTTCAGCATCTGTCTCCTGGAATCTTCTCTCTCAGCTTCTTAGTTTCTGTAACCTCTCTCTTCTGTTTATAATGGACTCCAGTTAGAGGACCAAGCCTCACCCTGAATTACATCCCACTGAAACAATCCTATCAAATGGCTCTCAACTAAATCCAAACCAATTAAGGGTCCTATATGGACAGGAATGGACCAGTGTAAGAATATAATTTTCTGGGGTTCCCAAAAGCCTGAAGCTACCACATTCTACCCTCTGGACTCCAAAAATGCATGTTCTTACACTTGAAAAATGTGTTCATTCCATCAGAATATTTTAAAAGCCTTAAATCATTTTAGTAACAGTATTAAGTACAAATCTCATCAAAATCAGTTATAGGAGTGTCTGTCTTGGGTCAAAAATCCCCTCAGACTGTGGGCCTGTGAAATTTACAAAAAAATTTATCTACTTCCAATATACAAAGGAGGGACAATCATAGAATAAACATTCCCATTGCCAGAGAGAAATTAAAAAGAAAACAGGGCTTATGCATCCCAAAGAGTTTGAAAATCTGCAGAGCATATTTCTTTAGATTTCAAGGTCTGAGATTGATCTATAGAACAATACCTTGTCCTTGGGGCCTGATAGAGTGGCAGTCTCATCCTTTCCAAGAGCTTGCCCAGCAGCCATGTTCTTGGCTCCACCCTCATCAAACATTGGGGTGGCCACTGAACTTCAGGTCCCACTCTTTGAGAACACTGGGGTGATGGCCAGACTCTCCCTAATCTCTGAGCCATATCCTCAACCCACTTACAATTGTGGGATGGTGGCCAAACTTTCACCAATCCCGAGGGAATTTACCCCACCCTCTCAAAAGCTTGGGAAAGCAACATTTTTTCCTGAACAATTGGGTGGGAACACTGATCTCAAGTGCCTGGGCATACTCAACCTTTTTTGAACACGTGGTTGAGTTTGCTATCTGGACTTGAGAAGATATCTTAAGTCCAGAACTCAGTTTCTGCAATACTGCCTTTAAGTTCATTTTTCCTTCAATTTGTTATTTTTCTGTCCCTTTTAGCTGAGGCTGGCAGTGGTTCTGTTCATAACAGATCTTGCAAAAATCTTGGTTTCACTTGCAGGAAACTGGGGGCTCAGCCGTCAGACAGGAAGACTCTCTGCAGATCCTTCCTGGATAACTGCATTTCCAATCCTGACTGAAAGGACTGGCTGGTTCCATGTTCAGTTAAGTCCTCACATAAGACACTATTCTGTGGGGACTTGTTTTTCATAAGCTCAGAATTCCCCCAAGCCATCAACTTATGGTTTCTTTGTGCCTAGGAATTGAGTTCTCACTTATGCCTTTCCTCTCACTTTCTATTATAAACTGCAAGGAAAACCCAGGCTGTACTTTTCATGTTTAGTTTGGAAATCTCCTCAGCAGTATCCAAGCTTGTCACTTTCAATTTCTGTCTGTCATCCAATATCAGAACAAAAGTTTGCAAACTTCTCTGCCACTTTAAAACAAGGATCACATGTCTTCCAGTTTGCAATGACACATTAATCATTTCTGTCTAAGATCTCATCATGCCCATATTTCTATCAACAGTCACCTCAAAGCAATCTAGTCCTTTTCTTTCAAGCATCTCACAATGTTTCCGGAATCTACCCGCTACCCATTTTAAAAGCCTTTTTTAATAAACATTTTTGGTGTTTGCATAGCAGCACCCATTCCCCTGGTACCAATTTCTGTTTTAGTTTCCTAAAGGCTGCCAGGGCAAAACAGCAGAAATGGGGTGGCTTTTACAATGGGGATTTATTAATTTATAAGCTTCCAATTTTGAGGCTGGCAAAAATGTTCAAATCAAGGCATCATCTGGAGATGCTTTCTCCCCAAGCTGCAGCTGTGGGTGATCAGGCAAATCACCCTTCTGTGGTCTGTTGATTTCTGATTCTGATGCTTGGAGCTTTCTCTATCCACTTCTGAGTGTTTCTCTCTATTTCTGTGACCTCCTCTTTCCCATTTGTAAAGGACTCCAGTAAGAAAAACAAGACCCACCTTGGGCAATGCCCCACTGAAGCAATCCAATCAAATAGCCCTGCATAGAATCCATTCCCACACCCACAGAAATGGACCCAATTTAAGAACATAATTTTCTGGGGTTCACAAAAGACTCAGACCACCACACAGTTGTTCATATTATCCTCATATAGTCCTTTTAATTTCAGTTGAGTTGGTAGTAATGTATCCCTCTACGTTTCTGATTTTAGTTATCTTCATCCTCTCCTTTTTTCTCTTTCTTTTTTTTTTTGTAAGCCTAGATAAAGATTTGTCAGTTTTATCATTCTTTTCAAAGAACCAATTGGGCTATGTTGGTTCCCTCTTGTGTAATTTTTTCTATTTAATTTATTTCTGCTACAATTTTTGTTAATTCCTTCCTTCTGCTCACTTTGGGTTTAGTTGGCTCTGCTTTCTTGAGTTCAGCTGTAAGTCAGGCATATGGCTCATTTCTCCTTGGGCTTCGGCTCTTTGAGTCTCTCAGGGAATTCTTTCCTTGCACCTCAGCTATGAGTGTGAAACTGGAGGGCTTCTCTCACATATGGCAGGATCAAATATGGTGGCTTACTTTATCTGTGTTTGGATGTCTCTTTCTACGTATCCATTTATATCAGAATCAACATGAGGGATGACCTGAGTCATCCCTCACTGTCTTAGTCCAATCAGAAAGCCCTAAATCAATTTCATCAAATAATATCTTCAATGGACTCTCAATGAAATTTAATTCAACCAAAAGGCATCACATCCACAGCAATAGATTAGTTTAAAAGCATATTGTTTCTGTTTTGGGGATTCATAAAATAATCTCAAACTGCCACAGGCTCAAAAATTTTCTTGATGACTTCCCACAGCTGAACTTTCCTGGTCTGCCCAGCAAATGCAGCCCTTGGCCCTGAGGAAGTGCTGTGTTTGAAATTTCCAACTCCTCAATCCCTGCTGGGATAGGTTTAAACAATGGCTACCCTCAGAGCCAGAAACCAACAATCCAAATTCACTAAAACCTGTGATTATCAATCTACCATGCCCACCCTTGTTCTTGAGGATGAGAATTTTTATGTCCCTTTCAATCACCAACATCTAATCAGGCACTTGACCCTGTGGTGACCTGCCATGAGACTGGAGGATGGGCACCAGTAGCCACCACACAGAAGGAGCAATCTACTCTTTTTTTTGCCTCTAATTTATGTGCATCATCCTCCCACATTTCCCTGGATGGTGTACAGTGTTCTTCTTGCTTCAGGGGTTTCAAAATAGTTGTTTTAGACAGTTCCTGCCTGTTTAATAATTATTATGGAAGGAGGACTGAGTCCTGGACCTCTCAACTCTGTTATGTTCCCTGGATGTCTCCTGAGATTTTTATTTTTATGTTTTTTAATTTATTGAAGTGTATCACTCTTACAAAAACATACATAAACAACAAGTGTACAGTAATAGTTGTATATTTACAAAACAAACATATATAACATCATACAGAACTCTTGCACCTCACCTTACCACTAATACCACGCATCGTTGTTAAACCTTTTAAACTAATGATTAAAGAGCATTGTCAAAATATTACTACTAACCAAAATATTTTCCCCCAACTACCCTATTATATTATTATCTTTATATCATTTATATATGAACATACATAAACAGTAAGTGTATAGTAAATGTTGTGAACTTAGAAAGCAAACATGCATAACATCATACAGGGGTCCCATACATCAACTCTCCACCAATACCTTGCATTGTCGTGAGATGTTTGTTACAATTATGGAGGAATATTGTAAAAATCTTACTACTAATTACAGCCCTTATCTTATATTTAGCGTATTTTCCCCCAACCCACAGAAGCTGCAAACTTATAAAGCAATCATGCACATATGCAGAATTCCCAAACAACTTCTGTGATGGTTAAGCTATTCTGTCAACTTGGTGAGGTAATTGTGGCCAGTTGTTTGGTCAAGCAAGCACTGGGCTCACTGTAATACAAGGGCATTTATGGACTTTAGTCACTATTGACTTTACAGCAGTGGTAAGTCATAGATAGCTGATTACAATTACATAAATCAGGGAGATGCCATCAGCAATGAGTGACGCTTAACACAATCAGCTGAAACCCTTAAAAGGGGAAGTGATTCCAGCATTGAGAAAGAATTTCCTTGCTCATCTTTGGACAGTCAACATCTCCCAGAACTCATCAAGAATCTTCATTGGATTTTCACTGGAGCCCCTGATTGTGGCCTGCTTGCAGAACCTGGACTTGTGCATCCCCACAGTTGCATGAGAGACTCTTATAGAATGGCATACTATTGACAGATATCTCTTGTTGATTCTGTTTCTCTAGAGAACCCTGACTAATACAATACCCTTCTATTAACACACCACACTATGGTGGAAATTTGTTACAAATAATATAATATCATCAGATTGTTACCATATCTATAGTTACTTTGGCACACTATTTTCCATACCGCCCCATTATCAACACAGTATATCTTTGGCATGGATGCAAAAATATTATATTATTACTGCTAACCAAAGTCCATAGGTCACTCCTGCGGCGGCTTGCTCGGTCGGTAGAGGTGGGGTCTGGCTGCGGACGAGGGGTCGGTCCAGCTCTGGACGAGGGGTCGGTCCCGCTTGGGACGAGGGGTCGGTCCCACTTGGGACAAGGGGTCAGTCCGGCAGCAGACGAGGGATTGGTCTCACAAGGGGTTGCGTGGTTCGGCTGACGGGGTCGCCCGGCGAAGCCGGCGACGAAGGGGTCGCCCGGAGAAGCAGGCGACGAAGGGGTCGCCCGGAGAAGCCAGCGACGAACTGGGGACAAGGGAGGCCAGGCCCTTGTCGGGGGCTCTCAGGACTGGAGGGCGCACGGCAGAAGAACTACCGCGGAGACAAGGTAAACACGCAAGTCCACTTTATTGAGGGAGAGGCAACAGTTTTATAGGGTCTGGGGAAGGCTGATTGGTCGAAGCCACGCCCTGTTCTGATTGGTTGCCGGCAAAAGGTCAGTGGGCGGTACCGGACGGGGGAGGGGTGGTGGTTAGGGATTGGCTGTCACTGTTGCTGGGGGAAGGGGCAGGGTTTAGGGATTGGTGGCTGCTGTTGCTGGGGTGGAGGGCAGACTTGAGTTTCCTGCCCACGCCTGGCTGTTGCTGCTGTCGGGGGGAGGGAAAAGGGCAGACTGGATTTTTCCGCCCACACCTGGCTGTTGCTGCTGTCGGGGGAGGGGAAAAGGGTAGACTGGATTTCTCCGCCCACGCCTGTCTGTTGCTGCTGTTCCGGGAGGGGAAAAGGGCAGACTGGAATTTTCCGCCCTGGGCCTGCGCAGGGAGAAAGAAGAAGAAGGGTGCCGCCCCACAGGCATCATGTGGCGCCATCCGGGAGGAGGGGCGGCCGCAGAAGCATGGCTGCCGAGAAGGGGAGACCCGAGGGCACTCTGCGCCCATGCCGAGCTCCCTTCAGGGGTGGCGGTGAGTCCAACCAGCCACCCTATTATGGGGGCAGCGGCTTGGCCTGCCGCGGCTGCTCCCCCGCCAGGCCAGCAAACCACACTTCAGCCCGAGGGGTGACGGCACACTCCAGTTGTATCTTTCCCATGCTTCTCCACATTCCCACAACCCTGTAATAGTGATGTATATTTACTCTCTCTAACAAAGCACACTCTTAAAACTGTACCATTAACCATAATTTTCATCCACCTTTTGGTTTATGGTGCTATTCTGTTCCAAGAATATTCTCTAGCATTCTGTTAATTGGCATATACATACCTAGACTACCACTGTCAGTCACATTCCCATTTATAAACTAGCTGTTACTATGTGTTACCATCCACTCTATACATTTCCACATTTTAACAGTAAAGCTAATTAAAACTGCTACATACATTAAACATCAGTAATCCATTTCAATCTTCCTCTTATCTCCTTTAAGAATCCACCACTTACCAACAGGTCTTGAAGCTATTTTCCTACAATTTCTTCTAGAAGCTTTATGGTTATTGCTTTTATTTTTAGGTCCATTTCAGTTAGTTTTTGGATGAGGTGTGAGATAGAGGTCCTCCTATATCCTTCTTTTTGCTTTGGATATCCAGATCTTTCAGCACTGTTTGTTGAATGAACTGTTCTGCCTGAGCTGTGTGGGTTTGGCAGGCTAGTCAAAAATCACTTGACCATACATGTGAGGGTCTGTTTCTGAACCATCAATTTGGTTCCATTGGTCTATGTGTCTGTCTTTAGGCCAGTACCATGCTTTTTCTACCTCTATAGCTAGGTAATATAATTTAAATTCTAGAGAGGAGAGTTTGCTTTTCCTTTTTATGATATTTCTAGTTATTCAGGACCACGTACTCTTCCAAATAATTTGATACTTGTGTTTCCAATTTTAAAAAATGCTGATGGACTTTTTATTGGTATTGCATTCAATCTGTATATCAATTTGAGTAGAACTGACATCTTTAATGATATTTAGTCTTCCAATTAGTGAGCATGGAATGTTCTTCCAGTTATTTAGTTTTTTAAAAAATTTCTTTTAACATTGATTTGCTGTTTTCTAAATACAAGTGCTTTACATTGTTGGTTAAGTTTATTCCTTACCATTTGCGTTTTATCTACCATATTTTATTTTCACCACACTTTTGACACTTTTAGTTACTTTAATTGATATAATTTTCATTTCTAGACTCTCTTCTAGGCCTCTCTCCTCTCTTTTCTTTTCAGGCTCTAGCATGCCCTTTAGTATTTCCTGAAAATCTGGTCTCTTGATTAGATATTCTCCAATTTCTGTTTATCTGTGAATATAATAATTCACCCTCATTTTTGAAAGATAATTTTGGTGGATATAATATTCTTGGTTGGAAGTTTTTCTCTTGTAGTATCTTAAGTATACCATACTGCTGAATTCTTGGATTCCTGATTTCTGGTGAGAAATCAGCACTTAATCTTATTGGATATCCCTTATATGTTATGCATTGCTTTTCTCTTGCTGTTCTCCAAATTCTCTTTGTCTTTGGCATTTGACATTCTGATTAGTATGTGTCTTGGAGTTGGTCTATTCAGATTTTTTCAGATGGGAGTACATTGTGCTCCTTGGATATGAATATTTATATCCTTCAGTAGGCTTGGGAAATTTTCTACCATTATTTCTTTAAATATTCCTTCTGTACCTTTTACCTTCTCTTCTCCTTCTAGGACACCCATGACATGTATGTTTGCACATTTTTTGCTGTCATTTAGTTCCCATTCTTTTCTTTATCTGTTCTTTTGTATGTTCACTATCAGAGGCCATTTCTTCAAGTTCATCAATCCTTTCTTCTGCCTCCTCAAATCTGCTATTATATGATTCCAATGTTTTTTTAAAAATTTCATTTATTGCACATTTCATTCCCATAAGAGCTGCTACTTTTGTATATATACTTTCAAATTCTTTGTGCTCATCTAGTGTCTTCTTAATATACTTAATCTCTTTAGCCATCTCATTGAATTTATTAAGGAGATAATTTGAACATCTATGATTAATTGTCTCAACTCCTTTATGTCATCTGGAGGCTTATCTTTTTCCTTTAACTGTCTTCCTGTTTCTTGGTGTGGATTGTAATTTTTTGTTGGTGTTTTGGCATCTGGCTTACTAGAATATTTATTCTGGGTGCAGTTTTTCTCTTTAGATTAGGGTTTCCTGCCATTTCTCCCTTCCTCGTTGTACAGTAGGAACCAAGGTTGTAGTTGGTGCTATAAGCTGTGGAGGCTCAAGCTGCCCTCATTGCTCCAGGGACCAATGAAGCTTCTTCCACCTTTCTCCTTCTCTAGCAATAGGGACAGGGTCACAGCCATGTGAAATAATCCAATCATGCAGGCCTAGACTATAGTTGCCCAGAAACTGATGAAGTTTCACCTCCCTTTCTCCCCTATCTGGGGTGGGGCTGGAGCTGCAAGAGTGGGCAGCAATCTATGCAGTGCAGATCCAAGATGACCATGGTTGCCCCATGATACTTCTAATTTTTCAGTCTGTGCCAGTCAAATGTACCTGCAGTTACCTGGATATGTTGGTGCACAGCCTGCCAGCCTCCTTCCTGACAGAGGTGGGGCTGATGCCTAGGCTTGGCCTGCAGTCAGATCTGAGTGAAAGTAACTAGTTCCTACTATCACAGTGATTTTCATTCAGCCTGGCTTACCCTCACACTGGGGGTGGAGTCAAAATGGCAGCTACCAGCCTCTTTCTGACCTCAACAAGTTCAAATTTTATCTGTTCTTAAGGTTATACTCTAGTCAGCTGAATCTACCAATCAGTAGCTGAAATTGGTAGCCAACCATCTCCTCCTCCCCTATTTTTGGGAAATGGAGCTTCACATTCCAGCCACAGAACAGCTCCTGGCACAGTTTGTGCTGCCACAGTAAGATAATCACTGACCTCCCTGGATTGGCCAGTAATTTCCCAGAGAGGCTGACACAGGTCCCCCCAGCTTCCTCCCTGCTAGAGGCAGGGTTGGGACTTATGGGAGAGCTGCAATCTGATCTGGATGGGAAGAAGCTGGTCCCCACCAGAACTGGGATTTTCAATCTGCCCTGCTTCCCTCTTGCCGAGTGCAGATTAAGATGGCAGCCACTGACCTTTTCCTGACTTGGACAGGTTCAAACTTTAGCTGTTCCCAGAATTATACTTTAGCCAACTGAATTTACTCATCAATAGCCAAAGTCGGTGCCCAACTATCTCTTCTGCTTCCATTTTTGGGAAGTGGAGCTTTCAATTCCAGCCACAGAACAGCTCCTGAGGCATCTTGTGCCTCTAGTAGAGGATGGGCACCAGGCTCTGTGGTGTTACAAGTCCTCTCTGCAGATGGGCAGTCTCCTCCTTCCATTCCTTCAAAGATGTTGCAGGATACTCTTCTGGTCTCCTGGAGCCCCCAACGGGTGCTTCAGTTAGCTCCAGACAACTCTGGGTGTTTACTAAGTGCCCTGTAGCAGGAGCTGACTCTAGGAGCTCCTTACTCCACCAACATCTTGCTGTTTCCTGAGATTTGTTTTAATTAAACAATGTTAAAATTCATGGATTCTTTTAATTCAATCAAATTTTATTTATATACACAATGACATATGTTTTATTTTGAAATTTTTCATCCTTGTCAATGACAGAATCACATACTCTTAGATTTATAAAATGTTGTAGTTAGAAGAGACCTTAAGTAGTATCACTTTTCAGGTGATAAAATATTGAGTTTTTTCAATTAGAGTTACAGAACTGGGAACATGGATAATTAGGTCTAGAACCTTGGCATACTAACTTTTTTCCAACTATAAATTTGTTTACAATCTAATTGATAGTAAATACTAAAATATTGCCAGAGATGCCTTTTATTGCACTTTGTTTATTTGCTCTAGATATATCATTTTTCCATTAAAATAAATTAGTTGTATTTGCCTCTCTTCAAAATTTGGTCCTAATCCTGTTATTCTTAATATTTAATAGACAGCCAACAATGAATGCACAATCTCACTTCCAGATATTTCTCAGTGTTTATTTACAAATCTCAGTGTCTAGAGATTTAAATTCATTTAATGCTTTTATTCAGTTTTTGTAGAAGTGAGACCTATCAAATATAAATTGCTAACACATTCCAATTTGTGATTTGTTCTCATTCACAGAGGAAAAAGCAAACATATTCTATTTAACAGGTCTTCATTTTTGTTGTTCCTTTAAGATTTGCCTAAAATTGTGGGCATATAAATGCTGGTAAATGTACTTGTTCCTTTTAATACATTTCACAAGCTATCAGTTCATAACTCATGTACACTGGAAATATTACATTTTCATTCTATTGATAAATTTGCCTTTAGTTAATTGCTCCTTCTTTTCATATTAAAACAAACAAAGATAGGTCCATTTGGAGAACTATCCGAGCTTCTATACTGCTTAATATATATATATATATATATATATATATATATATATATATATATATATATACACACACACACTCCTTCTTTACTTTTTTACCTTATCATTTGATGAATTGATAAAATATCATTTTCAGAATACCTCAAAAGGATTCTTTGTCAGGCACTATTCTAAGCATTTTTCATATTTTAACTCATTTGATCATCCCAACAACCACTTGGAATATGTGCTATAATTTATGCTTATACTACAAATAATGTAACTAAGACACAGGGAATTTAAGTAATTTGGCAGAAGGTTATAGCACTAGTAAATGGCATAACCAGCATTTGATGCTCCTTGTCAGTGTGCCATATTGCCTCCAATCTCTGAGAATCTTCTCATTTTGTTATATTCCATTACCATGAAATTATTCCAAATCTCCTTAAAACTTTTTAAAATTTCCTTCCAATAGAGTAGAAGGTATTTCTAAGTATAACCAGAAAGTTGGCATTTTTCTCCCCAATTTTTTCATCACTTTTCTTCGGTAGGCAGGACTTCTTTCTGTTAAAATTAAGTAAAAATTGAAGTTCCCTGGTTCTGTTCCCAATCTTTTGGAATATGACACTGTCAGCAAGTCAAAGAAGAATTTATTACATGGTTTTCTTAGATATACAGTTGGAAGAAAATGATCTCTCTAAAACCTCATCCAAATACACTCCATCATACTTCCACTCTCATTTCACTGGTTTAGAACCAAATCAAGACCTTTGTTAAAAATTTTGCCTTTAGAAATAGAAGTCATACATTTGAAGGTAAAAACTTCACGTTGCTGCTATAGTTGTAGCAGTTTAGATAGGCCCTGCAATCCATTGCCCTGAATTAGTTAAGTGCAATATGACAGATTTCTTTCCTTTGATCTATGTGAGCAATCAGCAAGCTATGGCACACTGCATGTTTTTGTAACTAAATTATTATTGGAACACAGCAACACTAACTGTTTACATATTAGTGCTATAAGGGCTCAGTTGGAAAGTTGTAATACTGACCTTATGGCCTGAATAGCCTAAAACATTTATTTTCTATCCCATTAAAGAAGAAGTTTGTCCAATAATGTAATATATTGTTAAATTATTTTCTTTATACTATTTCAGGTTACTTTACTTGACCTATTAGCAGTAGTTGACTCACTTTCATTTCTTGATTGGCTTTCTTCATTTGGCTTCCAAGATTCCAAAGTCTTGATAATGCCATTGCTTATAACTTTTCTCAGCCTTCTTTTTTGATCATTCCTCTCATCCTTAAACCATTGTTGAAGACTCTAACTAGATTAAGTGAAAAATCCAATTAAAGTTGAGTGTCACCAAATAAAATCTTTCAATTGGATAAAATATCGCAGAGAAAAGAGACTCATGGTGTCACTGTAATATCAAAGCTTAATTATTCAACTGTACCTATTTATTTACATTTATAAAGGGAGAGACTTTGATACAAAAACATGGAATCAGATAAGTTGCCATATATATATTATTTTTGAGAGAGTTGTATCATGGAAAGAATCACCAAATGGGCTAAAATAAAATGTGAATATTTAAGATTTTAAATGCCCTTTCTTAGACCAACTATCTGTGGTCTAGAAGGGGGGCTAAGAAAGCTGCTCAGTCACCAATTCTCACTGAAATGGAGTAAGTCCAAAGAGGATAATGGATAATGAAGAGTTCCATGAGGGCTTACCTAGAGCCATGTATAATGAGCTAGGGACCAGAATCAGGGTCATACTAATAAACATAACTCCATGATGGTACAGTCAGAATTTCATACTAACTTCACCCTTGTACTAAAACCTATAAAGATACCATAGAAAAGAAAATTAAAGGCCAATAACTCTTATGAATATACATACAAAAATCTTCAATAAAATACTAGCAAACTGAATCCAACAGCATATTAGAGAAATGATACACAACAGAAATGCTTTGGTAATGGATGGTGGTGATTGTAGCACAACTTTGTGAAAGCAATTGAAAGCACTGAAATATATATCTGAATATGACTAAGGGGCAAAATGTTAGATTGTATATAGGGTAACAGAATAAAATTTTTTAAAAAATCTGTGGAACCACACTAAACACACTAAACAAACTCTGAATTCTAAGTTAAACCATGGGCTTGTATAGTGCAATTATAAAAATGTGCTATTATCAGTTGTAACAAATGCTCCACACTAAGGCAGGTGTCAGTGGTGGGGTGGCATTTGGGAATTCTGTATTTTATGCATGATTGTTCTCTAAACAGACAACTTCTCTAAGAAAAAAGAAAAAAGGAAGAGGAAAAAACCACACATCTCAATTTAGGTAAAGAGAACCTTTCTTCCAAAAGGTTATTGTAATAAGGGGAAAGGGACTATTACAAGAGAGAGAAGGGGACTATTGAAATAGGGAAAATGGTTTCCACCAAGAGATTTGCAAGTATCTCATTTGTCAGATAGAGAAGGGCTTCTCCTTTATATGAAGTAGTAAAAAAAAAGCTAGAAAAAAGAAAACAACAGCAGGTATGAGAAAGTAGGACTAGTGGGTAGAGTTGACTTGGTTGGACAGTGCACCAGAAAATGTTTCACTGCTGAGTCAGCCTACTCTGCCTGAGGAAGAGCCCTTAAGTAGAGGCTGAATGCTGACTCAGGCTGAGGATGAGGCAAAGTTTATTTGGGAAACTGGAGGAAAGCAAGAAGCTAAATGAAAGTTCGATGAGTCAGATTAATGGCATTTTTATTCCATTGATCAGTTGGGACAAACATTTCAGTTATTCATTTATAAGACAAAGAATGGAAATTTAGAGGGTCTGTGTCTGGTCTTGACATTAGCAAACACGGTGGGGGCATCCTTGAGTCATAAGGGAAAAGGTGATTCTTTCACATAAACCTTTTCTAAAACACTAAATGGATTTCTTAATTTTCCCTGTTTTCCAGAGTCACAGGACTTCATAAAGTTCAATATGCTTTGAAATGGATGTGCTTTGAATGGATATGCTTTCATTTGTCTATGGAAAAATATTCAAGAATGGAATCTCTTTTAGGATTAGCATTACAAGAAACCGTCAAACTCTTTTCCAACAATTTCCAACATAGTTATCTTTGCATTCCCAGGGCAAGTTATGTCCCAAACTAGAAACAACGCAAATGTCCTTATCAGGTGATTAGAGAAACAGAATGTTGGAGAAAAGGCGGGGCTCACTGGGACACCTAGACTGATTGCAGGCAGAAAGTTTATTGGGAAGTTCTCTCAATGAAGAACATACTTCAGCCTCTCCATGGCATGGCAGGGGTCTGAAGAGAGACTTCAGTCCATTTCTGGGAAGGGGAGATTTGAATTTATACAGTACATTCTTAGGCGGGGAAATGATAGTCAGTAGGAGGGGTGTGAGGGTCTGAGTGAGGTGCAGGGGCCATTAGGAAGCCCTAGAGGTGAAAAAGTGCCCTTGTATGGCTAGAAGGTAGTGGGTTAGGGAGTTATGTTTTCTTGGAATGCTGGAGTAACAGATGTTGCTTTGATCTGCAGAGAGTGAAGGTCTCTATCTCCCTTTACTTCCATTTTCACGTGGTTTCTTTGTTCAACATTTGGAGAAGTGCCATGCTTTCAGACTCATAGGCTTATGGTGTGGGGGGGAGGGGGCTTGTCTTCCCTCAATGTATATTGGGGGCAACTGAGTCACAGCTTGTTAATTATTGCAAATCTAGTGAGAGGGAACTTCTAACAAAAATTATGGTAAACAATTGAATGCTTAGCAATAAAAAGAAATGACTCCTCATAATTTCGAAAACATGGATGAATCTAAGAAGTGTTATGGTGATTAAAAGCAGACAGGAAAGAGTACATTCTATGTGGTTCCATTTATATAAAACCTGGAAAGACTAATTTACTGGTGACCAAATGTAGATCAGTAGTTGTCTGGACCAGGAGTAGCACAGGTGCTTGGCTGGAAAGAACCATGAGAAGCCTTTTTAGGGTGATGGAAATGTTCTATATTTCTATTGTGATAATGGTTAAATAGTGTGTGAATTAGTAAAAACTCACCAAAATGTAAATCTAAAATTGATTTATTGATTGTTTAAAATTATACCTCAATAAAGTCTACTTTCAAAAACCTGAAATATTCTATGTACCAAAATAAACTCTTGGGTGGAAAAAAATCACATGTTAATTATTATGCATTTTCAATGTAAAGAGCTAACCATTAGGTACTTGCTAAGATAAGGAAAAAGGGCATGTGTTTATGTCTATTTCTGTGACCTCAGGCTCTTATGGAACAAATGGACTAGAATGGTGGAAGGAATCATCTAAATTTAAATTTATTTACTCACAGTCTCTTGTTACATTTATTAGGCAAGAGTGATAACAAATTGTTCTACTGTAAATATGAGGTGTTTTTTTTTTTTGGTCTCTCTGGAAACAACCTTCACCTTCAAAGAATGTAAAGCATCACAATGTTCAAAAAATCCATAGAATGCTTGTTGTTCAAAAGAAACTCTTTTCCACTTAAGTGGCAAATGAACTTGGATAGTCTTGCTTTTATCTGTACTATCATTAAACAAATTATCTTGTTCCTCTTGCTAATTTGAAAAAAATTTAGGACCCATTATGTTTAGTTTTTCTCCAAATGTTTGCAAGATAAATGTTACTTTTGCAGATTTGAATAGGAAAACAAGTGAGGCTTGGTTTCTTCAATATGGGTTACTGGTCAACTTGTTCAATAAACGCCTCGATTTCTGTTGGAACCTGACGATTTATATCATGAGATCCATGGGTAGGATGAAGAAATGTATTAAGGGAGAAAGCTGGGAGTAATTGTCTTTGTTTCTATGTATTTAAAATCTTTGTCACTGACTTAATGAAACACTTGGTGGCATGCCTGCCATTTCTCTCTTTGTTGTCAGATCATTCCCCTTCCCCCTCCAGCCTCTCAGAGGGCTGGCCTTGCCAGCTGCATTAGTTAGGTTCCTTTGCCTTCAGACAGTACTGGTAGGAGAGTGCAGGAAAGGAGGAGCAGGGGAAAGGAAAAGGACAAAACCAGGATATGCATCCCTGTCCATCTATACTAAAGGCAGCTTTTTCTCTGTGTTTTTTTTTTAGTTCCTTCTCAACATGTCTTTCTGTGTTCTCAGCTGCTGCTGAAAAGCTCCCACTTAATTCTGGCTTCTTCCAGAGAGCTTTCATTCTGACTCTAGGACATTGTTCCTTAGTGTTTGTAAGCGTGGTGTTACTGCTTCCTGAGGTTGCTAATTCAGGGTCTCCTCACTGCTCCTTGTTTGGCTTTTATTTCTTTATTGGCCTTGTAACTATTTCTCTGTATTAAATTCAGTCCAATGAACTCCTTGCCCTGGGCACTGTTTTCTGCCTTGCCCTTGATCCTCACTGATGCATGTGCTGTGTCCATTATATTGTAGGTGACATGACAGCAGGATGTTCCAAGGAAGTAGGATTAAAAATTTTTTTGACAAATATATTTTCTAATTTATCCAGCTATAATCCAGTTTTCCATAGACTCTTAAGATTTAATTCTTATATTCGTGCCTATGAATTTTAACATTTATAGAAAAAGTACTGTAACTATTTGCCATATAAGACATCTCAAAAAAAAAAAAGACATCTCAGTAGTGGTTTGTGAACTCATGCCCTGGATAAGTTAGCCTTATCCTGGATAAGTAGCAGATTTCTTGAAGAAGACACTGAGATGAAGTACGGGGTACACAGGTATCAAAACCTGTGAAGGGAAGAAGAAAATTTGGGTAGAGAAAGAAGTCAAACTTCAAAGTAGGACGAACAAAACTTCAGCAAGCTTCAAGAGAACACTGGAGCTATTATTCCACTTCAGAATATTCCACACGGGGCCTAAGTGGTCTGAACTTTATACCCTGCCTTCCTAAGTCACTCAGTGCAAGCTGCTTCAGGAAGGATGAGGCAGTTTTTTGCAGCTGAGGCGGATCCAGAGGGAACTGAAAACTGGAGGTCATTTACTGATCGATCCCCTTACCCCGCTCCACCCAACTGCATATATAGGCAGCAAGTCTTTCCTGAAAGAAGGGATCTAAAAGATGTATTCCACAGCCTGGCTTTCATTCTAGATCTCAATCTTACTTGTTTTATGATCTGCGGCAAATTTTAAACTTCTCTTTGGCTCAGCTTAATCCTTTGTAAAATGAGGTTGTGTTTTAGTTTCCTAAAAGCTGTGCTATTACAAGAAATGGATTGGCTTTTATAATGGGAATTTATTAAGGTAAAATCATATAATTTCGAGTCTATGGAAGTGTCAAAATCAAGGCATCATCAAGAGATGCTGTCTTGACAAGTTCGAGCTGTGGAAGATCAGGCACAAGGTGGTGGCTTCTAAAGATGCTGCTTTCTCTCTAAGTTTAGCTGTGCTCTGCTGATTCCAACCTCTGGCCTCCAGGACCTCTCACTCAGCTTCTTGGGGTTTCTCTGTCTCTGAGCTTTTTTCTATGGATCTGTGGCATTTTAGTCCCCCTTTTATAAAGGACTCCAGTAAAAGGATTAAGACCCACCCTGGATCATGTGATCTAATCAAAGTCCCTCAAATGAAGTGATCTGCAGGAATGGGATTGTTTTAAGAACAGGATTTTCTGGGGTTCACAAATATTCAAACCAACACAGATGATATTAGTAACTACTTCACAGGGCTTAAAAACATAGTCCTGCAGCACAGTCCATGGCAAATAGAAAATATACAATAAATATTGAAATATTGTTTCTTATTGTTTGAGAACAAGTTTCTATTTATTGCTAATTTAAAAATCATGAAGGCATTTTCTTAACCATTAAAAAATGAAATGTATGTGTGAGAAACAAAGCAGACTTATATATTAATCATTCTTGAATATTTTAAGTGTTTGTACAATAATTAAATATATCTTCTTACAATGAAAGACAGTTCAATTTCACTATTTTTCATTATAATTTCTATTTTAGTTTCCCAGCTTCTAAAACAAATACTATGGAATTGATTGGTTTAAAATCAGGAATTTATTTGTCTCACTTTCAGACACTAGAAGACTTGCTTCCTGCTGGGGTTGGAATCTTCTGGGTGGCTGGACATCTTTGGATACCTGGTTTTTTTGTCACATGGCAATGTACATAGCATTGATTTCTTTCTCTTTTGGGCTCTGATTAACTTACAGGTTCTGGCTGCTCTGCATGGTTTCTCTCTCTCTCTGAATTACATTTTGCATATAAAGGACTCCAGTAATCCAGATTAAAGCACAACTTGATTTGATTTGATTAGATCATACCATAACTGAAGGAAGATCTTCAAGAGATCTATTTAAATTGGTACCCACCCATAGGAGCAGGGGTTGGGACCTAAACATGCCTTTTGTGAGACATTGATTAATCCCAAATGGTCTGCTAGATATTGCTCTTTCCAGTAAGTCTCTGAAAGTTTATCATGCAGATTATAGCACAATATTAAGCACATTTTAGTACTAGAAGCCTGTAAAATTCACTCCATGGTGTTTTAGTACATGAAGGTACTTTCAGAATGTTTTATGAAGCAAAATTCATTTACTAAAACTTGCAGTGCCCCTTATTTTATGAGTTTCAGCAAAGATGACAGATGTTCCTTAATGTTTCACCCTGGGAATTCTTCCTTGAGTAAAGTTATCTACATAGGAAGCCATGACTGTAGAACCAATTGTTTAGAGAATGGAAATTTTCCATTTGTAATGCTCTTTATTACGGGTTTCACAAAAATACTTACACTAAAACAAAATATATTAGAGTAAGATGAGTTAATCAAGCTGTCTCTTAATTCTCGTGCAGAAGACTGTTACAAAACCAGTTTTCAGTGCATGGGTATAGTCTGACCAGTTATGTAGGGATAATGTGGAGAAATTGTTCAAGTACAGAGTTCTCCACTTTACCCACGTTACCCACACTTAATGGGTCAGAATGCACAAGAATAAAGCTACCAAAATCTTGATTTTAACAATGGATTGGATTTCTTATCCAATCTAAATTTAAGACACACTAGACGATATAGTCATATATTGAGTCTAAAACTCAGGAAATGATTCAGAATCGAACACTTACTTTGAAATATATTTGAGTAAAAGATCTTTTTGACTTTAGACACCTAATTTTCTGCTTTGTTTTCCATAAGAAATTTGAAGGTTGGGTGTGTTTTTTGTATTTTTATGTAGACACAGTGTCACAAAATGACTAATTTATTTTAAAACAAGAATTAAGTTTCTATCACTTTACACATTTATATCAATAAATTTGGACCCCAAACAAACCTAGATCAACAACATAAATATACTCTTGAAATTCTGGAAAGATTTGGTAGTATTTCAGACTCAATAAACAATTAAGTTAGAAATTCAATCATCTTAATGCAATCACAGAAATCCCCCAAAGCAGCTTTATTTCCTTGTGTAATATTAATTATAGCTAAACGATTAGCTATTGTATACCTTTAGGACTACAAATAAGCAGAAAAATATGATTCAATGTCAAGTTATGGAGGAGGATGTAATTGTATTAATTTCTTTTTTAAAAATCCCTCCTTCCTATCTAAGAGAGAAAAGCTGGAAAGTCATTCAAGTTTGTAAAATATTTACCAAATACCTACCATGAACTAGTTACTATTAATTAGTATCAACCAAAGACTAAGAAAATCCTCCTTCTTTTGATAGTGTTTGAAAATTAAATTAAAATATTATCCTTACTTTTTAAACTATCCATTTGTGCATGGTATTATTTAAGAAATGTTCACCTAGAAATTACCAGGACTGTGCATTAGTTCTCTATTGTTTCTATAACAAGTTACCACAAACTTTCGGTTTAAAACAGCACAAATTTATTTTTAATATAGGTTTGGAGACAAATTTGGTTTCACTGGGCTAAAGTCAAAGTGTTAGCGGGCAGCAATAATTCAGCTCTTCTAGGGAGTAATCTGTTCCCTGGCCTATTCCAGCTCTAGAGCTGCATTGTTTGGATCATTGTCTCTTCCTCTAACTTTAAAGCCAGCAGCATAATATCTGTCTCATTCAACAAATCTCCTTCAGTTTTCTTCTAGTAAGGGAGTTGGGCTTGCCTGGATCATCTAGGCTAATTTCCCCATCACATGAACTTTAATTTAATCACATCTGCAAAGTCACTTTTGATATATAAGGTAATATTCACATGTTCCAAGGATTAGGATCTAGATATCTTCAGGAATTATTAGTTTAATACAGACTCCAAAACAGAGACTCACATAAAAAAGAAGTAAATTTTTCTCTCCAATAAATAAAGGTGCCAAGGAAGAGGTGAGGAGTAGAAGTATGGCTCTACACTGTACCAGGGAATCAGGATGCTTCTAGCTCTTTTCTCCTCCTTTCCCATGGTGTCCCTCTTGCCTAAATGCTTTTAAAATGGCTTCCGTAGTTTTCTTCACTGAATTTGTATTCCATGTGGTAAGAAAAAGGAAGGGCAGAAGTAGCAAAGAGCAAAGAGGTGTAAATCAGCTATCTTCTCTTTTGGAGATCTTTCCCAGAAGTCCCACCCAAGAGCTTCAGGTTACTTCTCATTGGCTAACCATATGCTGCCCTGTGTAGAGGGTTGGGAATTAACTTTGTTTAGCTAAATATATTACTGCTCATATAAAACAGGGTTTGGAAGTGGAAAATGAGAATTGAGAACTGGGATCTGCAATTGTACATCAATATTTATTATGTTATTTTATAAACCTATATTTTTGGAATATTTATTATAAAAATGCATGTCTTTTTAAGTCAGTAATTGTTTTATCTCTTAAAAAGACTTTGCTTACATAGCAAAATATAAACTCTCCCTATGACTCTCAGTTATGCTAGGTGATAGAGTAAAATATCCCAGCAGGTTTTTTATTTATTTATTAATTTTATTCCAGCTCTAAGATTAAACTACATGTGATACAGGTAAAACAATTTCTTAAAACAAGGAGTAATAATTTTTCAAAGTACTGTGAAATGTGAAAGACATCAGATCAAGTTCTATCATAAGAATTGCACAAATGCAGTTTATCATGGTGAATGAATGACATATCTTTTCATGTTTACCTGAGCATTTTTCATATCTGAAACACATTTAAAAAATTCTAGAATTTCATTTACTGTAGGGGCAGTTTCTACTTTTAACTCATACTTTTGTTAATATACTCAGTTAATAGTGGCTAATGATGATCGAGACATTATTCATTCATTCAGAGCTTTCACTGACATCCTATAAAGACACACTGCTTGTGCAGTTGTGCTGGAGGGTCTATACTTGCCAACTGTGGACTAGGGGCAATTTGCTTCTGAAATACAACATCTTTAAAATATGGACACTTTCTTTGGGTGTGCCTGGAAGGAAAAGAGGAAGAAATGTGTGCTAGTTATGCTGTATCAGAAATACATAGTAGTTACCATTATGTCATGCAGTGCAGTGCAATCCCTGAACACTTTAGAAAAAAAGGGCCTGAAATGAAAATGTTGGAGGAGTTCTACCTCAAGATGACTCATTTTACTTGTCCTTCTGAAAGATGAGAGAACTATCCTACCAGGATTCTGGCAGAAATTTGAAATCGTCTACCCTAGTTAGTTCAGTCACCTAATTAGATAGCTAACACCTATGCACGAGTTCCAGCATAGGTATATAAAAAGACATTTCCAATATATTTTTTAAATTTTCCTAATAAAATATTATATTAAATGGAAACTTATTAATACTTTATATTCTAAATAAATAATAGAAGAAATAAGATAATTTCTGGCAGCATACTTTAACATATTAATTTTTAGTTTCTTTTTTTAAAGATATTCTGAAACTACTTTGCTCTGTTTCCCTTATCATCAATGCCATTTACCTTGAGTCATAAAAACTAGGTATATTGCCGTTTTTTATTTTTTTATCCTCCTACAGCTGTTTGCACTCAAAACTGCATCTACACAGAATTGCTTCCCAATGACACAAACTGCATTGTTTTTGCTTTGAGGCTTCAAACATCAGAGATAACTTTGAAGTGCTCAGCTAAGTGCCTTGCACTCAATAAAATGACATTTCCCTCTCCTGATTCTCTTCCATCTCACTTGCTAGTCCTTTCCGGAGGCTTTGTGACATCTTTCCCTCTGATTCTCCATAAATGATGATGGTTATCAGTTATTTTCTTCTCCTACATGCTTTTTCTGAGAGATTCCACTGTCCTTGCCATGCTGGCTTATGATTTTCAAATCTATATTTCCAGCCCAAACCTCTCCTGTAAGCTTTAGTCCTATAGGTTCAAACGTTTACTTTACAGATGCAGCAATGCACCTTACATCTATGATTCCTTTGATGCAGGAAACACACAGGGTAATCTTGAAGATGTTACTTTAATGTTTTATTTTCATTTTTTAAAAAATTTTTGACTAACTCATATGAGGTAGAGAACTCCCCATGATCAGCTGATTAATTTATCAATCAGCTTTAAATATGGAGCAGCTTCTGTAAAAGAAATTTAGCAGAGGAAAAGAGGCAAGATTCCAATGATGGATAGAGAATGAACCCCTGTAAGGAAACATGAATTGAGGAAACCATTGAAAGCTTGAAAACTGTTCTCTTAAAGCTGAAATAATAATAATTATATAGACAATGTAGGTCAAAATTCCCTATCTGTTGTCTTTCTATATACTATTTGACCAGAAGGCCTGGATAATATAGAATTGTGAAAATATTCAAGGAGTTATTGTCTCTCAATACATATCAGAAAGCTGTAGAGATTGTAGAATGGAAAACCATTCAGATCATTATGAAATGCTGCATACATCCCAGATTGGTTTTTAGGTAGCACAAGTATTGTAGGTGTAAATGAAGCTCCAGCAATTACCTGAACAAACATGGCCTGGAATTATGTTCTTAGACTCCTAAAGAAAACAACAGAGAAGACGAAATACACTAGAAAAGGGCCAAGCAGGGTAATAAAAAAATAAGTTCATGAGTGAAAGAAGAAGGGAAAATATCTTCTAGGTGGGAATATTAAACCCAGAGAATTAAATATAGACCAGAGTTTTTTGAACTAAGGAATTTTCAAAATATTTTTTTAAATTTTTATAGAAGCTTTAGATTACATAAATGTTACATTAAAAATACAGGGGATTCCCATGCCCTACCCCTTCCTCTCCCACATTAAGAACATCTTCCATTTTTTAGGGTGGTACTTTTCTTGCAATTGATGAACACATATTGAAGCATTGCTACTAACTGTGGAGTATAGCTTACATTATGGTTTACACTCTGTCCTGCACAATTTTGTAAGTTATGACAAAATATATAATGGTCTGTATCCATCATTGCAATGTCATGCAGGACAATTCCAATGTACCCAAAATGCCCCTATATTACATCTATTCTTCCCTCTCCCTGCCCTCAGAACATCTGCTGCCTACTGCCTTTATATCGTTGATAAAATGTTCTTCCATTGTCAGAATAATAAGTCTATAGTAGAATAATCACAAGTCTACATTAGTCCATTTTCATTCCCCAATCTTGAGAATTTGGGGATGGTGATGCCCACTGTTGTTCTAAGAGGGGGCTTAGATCCCACAGGGCAGATGGATGGAACTATCTTGCTTGCAGATACAGACACTCTCTGTTCTTTGGGATAGGCATTGTCCATCATCATCTCTTTGTTAGTTGTCCTGGGTAAGTCTAATGAATTGGAGAGTAGGTGTTGAAATTATGCTGAGATTCAGGGCTCAACTGGCACATACACGGGCCAAAGATTTAAGTCTCTGAGACATATATTTAACAAGTATAATGCTAATTACAGGTTCAACTAAAAGAGGAAGAAAAGCCATATGTAGGAAAACTATAAATAAGTTCAACTCTGTTACAATGGGGAGCATAAATTCCAAAGTAAGGCCCACTGAGAGTGAGCCAAATTCCTGAGCTATCTGCTCTGTTTATAGTGTCTGGATGTCTCTGGAGCCCTCAGGAGCCCTCAGGAGCCCTGCTTTTTGAGGTACTGTTTACTGTGGCAGTCAAGGAGGTCCTGATGGGTTGTGTATAAGCATAACCCCTAGAATGATCTCTGGACTTACTTTGAAATCTCTTAGCCATAAAAACTCATTTGTATTTATCATTTCCTCCTTTTGGTCAAGGTCTTTTTCCAGATGCATTCCTTGTTGGAACTTGGTAATACCTTGGTGCCAAGGAGGTTCATCCCCCTGAGTCATGTCCCATGCCAGCGGGAAAGTAGTGTGCTTACATGCTGAGTTTGCTTTAGAGAGAGGCCATATTTGAGCAACAAGGAGGCTTTTGAGAGGTAACTTTTAGGCATTATATAATATTAGACTAAGTTTCAATTTTACAAGACATACCCCAAACTCACTGCTTTAATGTCTCTTACTAAAAGTTATTAGAGATTTAATTTCTAAATTAGAAATTAAGATGGCAAATTACTGAGCTCAATACAACATGCAAACTTAGCCTTTTGCATGTGCTATTAAATTTTATATATAATTTCATGATAAATAATAATGATGTAAGGATTAAATTACCGTCCAACACTGGGAACACATTATTTCAGAAATGGGATTATTGAGATTTGTACCTGAAATTTTTTAAGGGAATCTGTTGATAATTTTAGGAAAGAAATACTATGGTCTAATTATATGTGTACTAAATAAATTAACGTAGAGTCTAGTCTTTCCCTTGCCCTTGGCCACTGGGAGGTAATCTCCAAGTCATTAGCATGTTGTTCCTGTTAGGACTGTGTTTGTTTGCCTGGACAGCTTAGGTTAGCTATGGAGTAATAATACAATTTCAGAAGGAGAGGTTAGGGTACAGTAATTAAGAGTGGAGATTTTGGAGCATGTAGTATCAACATGACTTTTTGAAGGGCTGGAAACTGAGATCAGCTATGTGCACAGTCATCTTGACTACATGAAGGGGATCCAATAAAAACTCTGTGTACCTAGGTTTGGGAGAGCTGCCTATACTCTATGCATGTTATCACACTCCAAATCCAAGGAACAAATACTACCTGTAAATCCACAAAGAGAGGACAATGGAAGCCCAATGTTTCAAACATTTCCTGGATATTGCCTGTGATAATTTGAATTTTGTAAATCCAGAAAAGAGTATGTCTTGAACTAATCCATTCCTATGAGTGTGGAGCCCTATGATTACATTAAATTCAGTTAAGGAAACTTTGATTAGATCACTGGATTAGATTGCTTTATGGCTTGTGATTGGACTATATCAGAGAGTCATGATTCAGTTTGGGTTTCTGCCCTGCCCTCTTGCTGCATCTTATATAAAATAATAACTGGAAGAACAAAACAGAGAAAGGGAGCTCTGCCATTTTGACCCTGCCATCTGAGAAGAAAACTCCAGATTTGCTAACTTCTGCAAAAGGACAAAGAAGCCTTAAAAAGCTCAAGGAGATGAGGCCCAGGGAGATATGCCTCATTCATCACAGCTGAGTTCAGCAAGAAAAGGGTGCAGCTAAGGCTGAGAAAGGAGAAACTAGAAAAAGACTAGCCATATGCCTCATTGCCCATAGCTCAGCTCCAGGAGAGGATGAGTCTGGAGGGAAGGCAGGGACTTGGGCAGAGACCAGCCACCTTCTTGCCTTGCCATGTGCCAGGATGCCAGGATCACTAGTAGGTGACTTGGTAAGAAGGCATCTCTGATGATGCCTTGATTTGGACATTTCATAACCTTGGAGCTAAAAGATTTCACTCCTAATAAATTATCTTTTTAAAAGACAACCCCTTTATGGTAATTTTGCATTGGCAGCCCCATAGCAAACTAATACACCTCTTCCTTTGGGTGATTTTAATCTGTATCCTTCTCCTCTAATAAACCTTAACTGTGGGTATAATAGATTTCAATGAGTTCTGTGAGTCTTTCCAGCAAATTATCAAACCTGAGGTGGTTTGGGGAATCCTGGAACTTGTATTTTTGTCAGAATTTTGGGCTGTTTTATGCACTGTACTCATTTTGAAGGGACAGTTGACTAATTCCTGCAATTTAGTGCAATTTTACTTAGTTACTGTCAAGTTTGAAAGGCCTTGCTTTTTGCAGTTTATGTAGGACACAATACTTTTAACAAATGTGTCTTTATATGCTCAACATATGGTTTATTAGGAAAAAATATGTGGAAATTAATTGGAAAGAAATTGTTTGATAATATGATGCATATGGTCTGAATAGTAAATTTAAAAATAATTTTATTTAATAAAATCAATATTCATAATTATAGAATCCATTGTTGTTGTAAATATTACAAAAGTACTATTTTAAATAGTGATAATATTTTATGAAAACAGATGTATATTAAATAAAATGTGCCAAGATTTCTTTATGGAAGCATATGTCTGTTAAAATAAATAAATATTATTTTAATCACTTTGTCAAATATAAAAATAACTCTACCAATTATTAGAAGCAATCATATCAATTCAATGATTTTTTTTAGGTTAAGGAAAATAATGGGGAAAGGGAGAGTTGTGTGCATGGGGTAGCTGTGAGCCATGGCAGTGGCCTGTCTTCTGATCATCAGAATGAGGATAAAATCTACAGCCTGGCTTGGTTTTTGGAGTCCAACCAGGATAAGGAAGGCATCTGCACAGAGCTACAAAGTAAGCTTCAGTGGTGATGACAAATTGGTTCCATTTGAGGGGAATTGATCAAATAAGTAAATATACTCAGAATGATGGGTGCCAGGTTTCTCCCAGTAAGAAAAGGAAACTATAAATATGAACAGGTAAAAGAAAATTTAGAGTGAATGGTTTTTAATACATATAGATAAATTTGACCATCAAAATCGGTAATAATGACTTGATGGGCAAGATGGCGGCTGAGTGAACATCCCTGTTAGAGTCTTCTGCAGGGAATCGGCTGGGCGGCGTTGGAGACTCTTTGGGACCGGATTGTTTCGGGATTTTTGCTGGTCCGGAGGTGTCTGGACATCGATTTGGAGGGAAGGTAACAGAGAGGATTCGTCTGTGAAATATACACGGAGATCCCAGCTACCTGTAGAGGATTCCCTTCTTGGGTAGGCGGAGACGAGGCATCTAGCCCCGCTCGGTGGGGCTGAGCCAGGCCGGGCCGCAGCGGCGGACGCCGGAGCGGGGCCGGGCGGGGCCGAGCCAGGCCGAGCCGGGCCGCGGTAGCGTTTGGAGCCGGGCGGGGCCGGTGCAGGCCCCGGCTGCGGGCCGCGGTAGCGCTTGGAGCCGGGCGGGGCCGGTGCAGGCCCCGGCTGCGGGCCGGGGTAGCGCTTGGAGCCGGGCGGGGCCGGTGCAGGCCCCGGCTGCGGGCCGCGGTAGCGCTTGGAGCCGGGCGGGGCCGGTGCAGGCCCCGGCTGCGGGCCGCGGTAGCGCTTGGAGCCGGGCGGGGCCGGTGCAGGCCCCGGCTGCGGGCCGCGGTAGCGCTTGGAGCCGGGCGGGGCCGGTGCAGGCCCCGGCTGCGGGCCGCGGTAGCGTTTGGAGCCGGGCGGGCCCGGGTCAGGCCGCGGCGGGTACGGAGCCGGGCAGGGCCGGTCCAGGCCGCGGTGGCGGGAGGTGGACGCCGGAGCCGGCTGGGCCGCTGTAGCGAGCGGAGCTGGGCGGAGCCAGGCCAGGCCAAGGCGGCGTGAGGAGCCGGGCAGAGCCGGTCCAAGCCTCCGCGGCGGGCGGAGCCGGGCCTGCGGAGGGGTTTCTGGTTTTATTTATTTATTTTTTTTTTTTTGTTTGTTTGTTTGTTTTTTGTTTTTTTTTTTTTTAATTTTACTTAATTTTTTTTTTTTTTTTTTTTTTTTGAGCATCTGCAGTACCGGGGAGTTCGTGGGCCCTGGGCGGCCTATTGGGGGTTTGTGGGAAGGGAGGTGCTTGCAGACCCATTTGGGCAGACAGACGGGGGGTTTTAGGGCAAAGCGGGGGGAAGTTGTTGTTTTAGATAGTGATGCAATTGTGACACGTGTGTACCTGTATCTCTCTTCTCCCTATCCGTTCCCCACCGTTTGCCCATCCTCTTTTTCTTTCTTCCTTTCTTCTTGCCTTTCTTTTTTCTTTATTATAATTAGTTTGTTTGTTTTTTTTTTTTTTTTGGTTTTCTCTTTCCCTCTTGTCCCTCATCTTCCACCTATTTTTACTTTAATTCAAGTATACAATAGGTGCTACAGGGAACACCTCACATTTGCTGGGTTTTCCCATCCTCCACTGCCTCATTTCTGTGTGAACTGATTTAGGCTACCTACACTATCCCCCTTCCCCTGCATCTTGATATCCACTATCATCTACTGTCTCTCCTATATTCCACCCCCCACCTCCCGTTCTTTGATCCACAAAGTGTCTAACTCTTAATTTCTAATACCTTTGTTCTGTTTTCTGTCTATTATCCACTCTTGAAACTATTACCTTTCTTTTCTTTTTCCCTCTGTCATGAAAACAATAGCTGTGTAGTTCATACCATATTCCTCCCAAATTCAGTCATCAACTTCATAAAAGGTACTCTACCTACAGCTATAACTCTATACAATCTACATGAATCTAACCTCCATCCTTCCAGATCTCATATTCCTGCTTTACTAACATACATCACCAATACAACTTTACACTTTTCCCTTGCTTACACAATTGCCTTTCCCCAACACTAATACTTTCCTCTAAAGTGAACTTAACCAACAACAAGTAACTAGAATAAGAAGAAAAAAGTGACAAAGAGAAGATATAACACCTGTGCAAAAATAACAACTAATTAACCTCCAAGAGCAGACAAAGAAGCTAAGGAACTGATTAAATTCGTCAAAATAAAGAGATGACCAGAAAGCAACAAAAATCTACGAACCAAACCAATAATCAGGAAAACATGGCTGAATCCAATCAACAAACCAATAATCACGAAGGGGAGCAAAACTTGGCACAAGCAATGAAAGATCTCAGAACATTTATCACCGACAAATTTGATGCAGTAATGAAAGAGGTTAACAACATGAAGACATCACTTGGAGGGGAAATTGCAGACATACGCAAAAACATAACAGATATGATGGGAATGAACACCACAGTTCAAGAAATCAAAAATACACTTGCAGCAAATATCAGCAGACTAGAAGAGACAGAGCAGAGAATTAGTGATGTGGAAGACAGTACATCAGAAATCAAACAGATAGTAGAAGGGGTCAATAAGAAGATAGAAAAAATCCAATTAGGATTTAGGGACCTGAATGACAATGCAAAACGCTCAAACATACGTATTATAGGCATTCCAGAAGGTGAAGAGAAGGGAAAGGGGTCAGAAAGAGTGTTGCAGGAAATAATGGCTGAAAACTTCCCAAATCTACTGAAAGAGACAGATGTACATATCCAAGAAGCACAGCGCACTCCACAAGTCATAAACCCCAACAGGCCCACCCCAAGACATATACTTGTCAAATTATCCAATGCTCAAGACAAAGAGAAAATCCTAAAAGCAGCAAGAGAAAAGAAAACCATCACATACAAGGGAAGCTCAATTAGATTAAGTGCTGATTTCTCTTCTGAAACCATGGAGGCAAGAAGACAGTGGTATGATATAGTCAAGGTACTAAAGGAAAAAAATTTCCAACCAAGAATACTCTATCCAGCTAAACTAGCATTCAAACATGATGGAGAGTTCAAAATATTCGCAGACAAACAGAAACTGAAAGAGTATACCAACAAGAAACCTCCCCTTCAAGAAATTCTAAAGGGAGTTCTGCAGGAAGAAAGGAAAAAACAGGAAAGGCAAAGTTGGAGGAGAGTATAAGACCAACAACAACAACAAAAAAGACAAAAAAAAATATACAAACAAAATATGACAAACACAAATCCAATCAAAATATGGCTAACACAAATAAATCCTTGATAGTAATAACACTGAATGTCAATGGATTAAACTCACCTATCAAAAGATTCAGACTGGGACACTGGATAAGGAAATATGACCCATCCATATGCTGTCTACAAGAGACACATCTTAGACCCAGAGACGCATGGAGATTGAAAGTGAAAGGCTGGAAAACAATCATACAAGCTAACAATAACCAAAAAAAGGCAGGAGTAGCTATATTAATATCAGACAAAATAGACTTTAAATGTGAAACAATTGTGAGAGACAAAGAAGGATACTACATTTTAGTCAAAGGGAAAATCTGTCAAGAAGATCGAACAATCATAAATATCTATGCCCCTAACAAGGGTGCCTCTAAATACGTCAGGCAAACGCTGGAAAAACTAAGTGAAAGAATAGATACATCTACAATTATAGTGGGGGATTTTAATACACCACTATCAACTCTGGACAGAACATCTCAAAAGAGAATCACCAAAGAAACAAAACATCTGAATAGTATATTAGAGGAGCTCGATCTAATAGACATATATAGATCGCTACACCCAAACACAGCAGGATATACATTTTTCTCAAGCACACATGGATCATTCTCCAAGATAGATCATATGCTAGGCCACAAAGAAAGGCTGAACGAATTCAGAAAGATTGAAATCATACAAAACATTATCTCTGACCACAGTGGAGTCAAGCTGGAGATTTGCAAGGGAAAGAAGCCCAGATTTCACACCACGATTTGGAAATTAAACAACACACTCTTAGAAAAACAGTGGGTCAAAGAGGAAATCTCAAAAGAAATCAATGACTACCTTGAAACAAATGATAATGATAACACAACATACCAAAATTTATGGGATGCAGCAAAAGCAGTACTGAGAGGGAAGTTTATAGCCATAAATTCATATATCAAAAAAGAAGAAAGAGCAAAAATTGAAGAACTAACTGCACATTTGAAGGAATTAGAAAAACAACAACAAAGTAACCCAACAGGAAGAAGAAGGAAGGAAATAACAAAGATAAGAGCAGAACTAAATGAAATAGAAAATAAGAAAGCACTTGAACAGATAAACAAGACCAAGAGCTGGTTTTTTGAGAAGATTAACAAAATTGACAAACCTTTAGCAACACTAACAAAGAAAAAAAGAGAGAAGATGCAAATACACAAAATAAGAAATGAGAAAGGCGATATCACCACTGACCCCACAGAAATAAAGACTATCATAAGAGGATATTTTGAAAAACTATATTCCAACAAAAATGACAATCTAGAGGAAATGGACAAATTCCTAGAAACACATAAACAGCCCATATTGACAAAAGAAGAAATTGATGATCTTAACAAACCAATCACAAGCAGAGAGATAGAATCAGTTATTAAAAATCTCCCAACTAAGAAGAGCCCAGGGCCAGATGGCTTCACAGGTGAATTCTATAAAACATTCCGGAAAGAACTGACACCAATCCTGCTGAAACTATTCCAAACCATCGAAACAGAAAGAACATTACCCAACTCCTTCTATGATGCCAACATTACCCTAGTACCAAAGCCAAACAAAGACATCACAAGAAAGGAAAATTACAGACCAATTTCTCTAATGAACCTAGATGCAAAAATACTTAACAAAATACTTGCTAATCGTATTCAACAACACATTAAACGAATTATACACCACGACCAAGTGGGATTCATCCCAGGTATGCAAGGATGGTTCAACATAAGAAAATCAATCAACGTAATACACCATATAAACAGATTGAAGGAAAAAAATCACATGATTATATCTATTGATGCAGAAAAAGCATTTGACAAAATACAGCACCCTTTCTTGATAAAAACACTCCAAAAGATTGGAATACAAGGGAATTTTTTGAACATGATAAAGAGTATATATGAAAAACCTAAAGCCAATATTGTTTACAATGGAGAAATCCTAGACTCCTTCCCTCTAAACTCAGGAACAAGACAAGGATGCCCACTGTCGCCGCTCCTATTTAACATTGTCTTAGAAGTACTTGCTCGAGCACTGAGGCAAGAACCAGAAATAAAAGGCATTCAAATTGGAAAGGAAGAAGTCAAAATTTCATTATTTGCAGATGACATGATCCTATACATAGAAAACCCTGAGAGATCTACAACGAAGATTCTAGAACTCATAAATGAGTTTAGTAAAGTCGCAGGTTATAAGATCAATGCGCAAAAATCAGTAGCATTTCTGTACACCAATAATGAGCAAGATCAGGAGGAAATCAAGAAACAAATACCATTCACAATAGTAAATAAAAAAATCAAATACTTAGGAATAAATTTAACTAAAGAGGTAAAGAACTTATATACTGAGAACTATACAAGATTGTTCAAGGAAATCAAAGAAGACCTAAATAAATGGAAGACTATTCCTTGTTCATGGATAGGAAGACTGAACATTATTAAGATGTCTATCCTACCAAAATTGATCTACACATTCAATGCAATCCCAATAAAAATCAATGCAGCCTTCTTTAAGGAACTAGAAAAACTAACTATGAAATTTATTTGGAAAGGAAAGAGACCCCGAATAGCCAAAGACATACTGAAAAAGAAAAACGAAATTGGAGGAATCACACTACCTGACTTCAAAACATACTATAAAGCTACGGTGGTGAAAACAGCATGGTATTGGCATAAGGAGAGACATATAGACCAATGGAATCGAATTGAAAGCTCTGATATAGAACCTCACATATACAACCACATAATATTCGATAAAGCCACCAAACCCTCTCAACTGGGAGAGAGTGGCCTATTCAACAAATGGTGTCTGGAGAACTGGATAGCCATATGTAGAAGAATGAAAGAGGATTACCATCTCACACCTTATACAAAGATCAACTCAAGATGGATCAAAGACCTAAATATAAGAGCCAAGACCATAAAAACCTTAGAAAGCAGTGTAGGGAAACATCTACAGGACCTTGTAATAGGTAATGGATTTATGAATATCTCACCAAAAGCACGAGCAGCAAAAGAACTAATAGATAAATGGGACTTCCTCAAAATTAAAGCCTTCTGCACCTCAAAGGAGTTTGTCAAGAAAGTAAAAAGGGAGCCCACACAGTGGGAGAAAATATTTGGCAATCATATATCTGATAAGAAACTTATAACTTGCATATATAAAGAACTCCTACATCTTGAAAATAAAAAGATAAACAATCCATTTAAAAAATGGGAAAAAGACTTAAACAGACACTTCTCCGAAGAAGAAATACAAATGGCAAGAAAGCACATGAAAAAATGTTCCAAATCTCTAGCTATCAGGGAAATGCAAATCAAAACCACAGTGAGATACCATCTTACACCCATAAGATTGGCAGCTATGAAAAAAACAGAAGAATACAAGTGCTGGAGAGGATGTGAAGGAAGGGGAACACTCATCCACTGCTGGTGGGAATGCAGAAGGATCCAACCATTCTGGAGAACAGTATGGCGGTTTCTCAAAAAACTAGCCATAGATTTGCCATATGACCCAGCAATACCACTGCTGGGAATATACCCAGCAGAACTGAAAACAAGAACACAAACCAATATATGTACACCAATGTTCATAGCAGCATTGTTCACTATTGCCAAAAGTTGGAATCAACCCAAATGCCCATCAACAGACGAGTGGATCAATAAAATGTGGTATATACACACAATGGAATACTACTCGGCTGTAAGAACAAACACACTACAAACACATGTGATAACATAGATGAATCTTGAGAACCTTATGTTGAGTGAAGCAACCCAGACATTGAAGGACAAATACTACATGACCTCAATGATATGAAATAAACAAGCTGCCCTAGATAGCAAGAGACTGAACGATAGGCTTGCAGGAAATCGGAGGGTGGAGGAAGGATATGAGCCGATGTCTGCAGGGGTGGAATTTAAGACGAGATGGTGGTAAGTATGAACACAAAGAAGAGATAAAAGGGGGGCAAGGGGTTGCCTTTGCTTGGGGCTTTGCGGGTTTGAGGGTGGCTGGGGAGGGACGGGTGGGTAACGTTGCCCAAAAGTGGGGGGAGGGAGGGGTAGCATACGAACCAGGAGAGGGTCAGGTGTTGGTGGAGAGTAAAATGCCGAGAAAATCATATCAAAATATAATAAAGAGGGTTACCTGTTTAGAATGCTCGGAGGGGAGGGTCTGATGCAGGACGGGCTCCTGGGGAATGTCTAAATGCTCATTCTGCCAGAGTGGGTGACACCATGGGGTAGAAACCCAAGTAGTGAGAGTGGGGGTGGACCCACATCCGTGGGAGGACTAATGCCATCCAATAGAGGGAACTGTATCCCTCGAGAGAAAGGGTGGCTCCCAGGGCATTGGGGCAGTTGAGCAAGTTAGGCCCTGAACACTATTCCATCTATCTCTGGAAGTGGCTCCTCAGGAAACGGAGGTTGGCTATCACTGAGGGCACCAAGGTGGAAGGGAAAATGGACGTTAAATGTGTGGAACCAAAGTAAATGGGGGGTAAGAGAGGAGTTTCTTGAGAGTACACAAGGATGGATATAAAACATGTAATATTACACCATAACATATAGGAGATGACAGACTGATAATGTAAACCATAATGTAAAACATAGGATAACTAAAAATGTAAAGAACTGTGTATCCTAAAGTATGCACCATAATGTAAACACAGATGTCACCTTGTTAGAAAGCTAATGTCTCAGACTCTGTACATCACTTTAAGTAAATATGATATGAATAGGGCGTAAGAGTATCACTGTGGAAGGGAAAAGGTTTTCTGGTGGATGTGTGGGAGTGCTGTATATTATATATATACATTGCTGTGGTCTAGGACTCCTGTGAAGAAAAGCTGAATAATTAGGGGGGGGGGGGAAAAAAAAAAAAAAAAAAAGAAAAAAATAGGATGTGGAATTTTTTCAAGTCAACATTCTTTATCTAAGTTCTTTATCTAACTTTATCCAAGTTCTTTATCTATCCTTTAAACTCATCGCTATATGCCATTCCCTAGTAAGGGACCATGACATTATATTGGGCTTCAAATTTCGGGGAGTTCTGGATCACAGAGTGTTTCAACAATGGCAATGGAGGGATACTGGTATGGGATACCAATGACAGGTGATATATGACTGACAGGGAGCGGTACAGAACATATGTCCAGGGTGCATGGTAATGTTTGGATATACTCATAGTGGCAACAATTAAAAACCACAGTAGGGGGGGTACTGGGTTCCTGGCCAGTGGTGCTCTGTCGTGGTCCCTAGGGGAGCAGCGACAGTCTCCCAGGTACAGTGGTGGGGACCGGGAGGGAGTGAGGGTTCAACAGTGAGCCCCTGATACTAATGACTATGCTTGTGAGCTGATAAACCCAAAATAATAACAAGGCCTAGAGCAACTTTGTGCCTGGGAATTTCCTTCTGTCAGCCTTCATGTTACTCAAATGTGGCCAGTCTCGAAGCCAAACTCAGCATGTAAATGCAATGCCTTCCCCCCAGCGTGGGACATGACACCCGGGGATGAGCCTCCCTGGCAACGAGGGACCACTATCAACTACCAACTGATGATGCAACTGGAAAATGACCTTATACGGAAGGTTCAATGCGGATCAGCAGAATATCCATGTCTACATAAAATACCATGACTTTAAAATGCTGTTTGACCTAAAGTAAGGGGGAAATGGAAAGGAGAAATGAGTTTATATGGCTACGAGTTTCTAAAAAAGAGTCTGGAGGCTGGCAGAAGGTTTGCCCTCATGCACAACTGAGCAGAGTCAGAGAGACAGATAAAGCAGATACAACCCCCAGATATTGGTTCCTTTGAGGGCTAAAGAGACCCATGGGAGTTATGGTCATGGCCGATGGGGTTAACTGCCAGGGCAGATGGCCCCTCTTTGGAAATGGTGTTTATGTGTGATGAATCTGGACTCAGATGGGATCTCCCTTCATAAGACTTTCATGCTAATGTGCTGGAGGTGCAGTTAATGTTGGGGTTTAAGATATATTTAGGGGATTTGAATCTCTGGACTGACAATGTGATAGCCAGATCCTGAGCCTCAACAGACTCCAGCACCTACAATCTGATTTATTGGACTTACCACACTCAGCTAAGATGGAGGTGAAGAAGGACAACCACCACACCATGGAGCCTAGAGTGATTACAACTGAAAATGGGAGGATTGCATCCAGCATCCAGGTGGAATCTGAGCCTCCTCTTGACATAAAGGTGCAATGGACACAACCAATCCAGTGTCCACATAGAAGAGGTGGCATTGGATTGGGAAAAGTGGACATAATGGACAAAGGGTATGGGGAAAGGCAGGAAGAGATGAGAGGTGGAGGCGTCTTCGGGACATGGAGCTGCCCTGGATGGTGCTTCAGAGGTAATCACCGGACATTGTAAATCCTCACAGGGCCTACATGATGGAATAGAGGAGAGTATGGGCCATGATGTGAACCAATGTATATGAGGTGCAGAGGTGCCCAAAGATGTACTTACCAAATCCAATGGATGTGTCATGATGATGGGAACGAGTGTTGTTGGGGGGGGGGAGAGGGGGGGTGGGGGGGTGGGGTTGAATGGGACCTCACATATATATTTTTAATGTAATATTATTACAAAGTCAATAAAAAATAAAAAAATAAAAAAAAATCGGTAATAATAGTAACAAATTTTAACTCATTAACTAAAATAAGAAAAATATATCTATATTGATATGAAAATTAAATGAATAAATAAATGAGAAGAGAAGAAACACTTCCTTGCAATGAAAACACTTCCTTGGAAAGGCAACTGACTGTAGAAAGAATGATGGAATTATTTTAAAAATCACCATTTAACAATCATTAGATTAATAATTAATTCAGTAAAAAAAATCAAGGGATGTAAAACTAATGGATGGACATATAGTGAATTATGAGGTATTTATATAGTATCGTACAGATGTTCATATTACTACAAAAAGAAACAATGTAACTTTACAGTGAATAGACTTGCTAGACACTCAATAATCAAGTGATCAATGTTAACAACACAAATAATTGAGGAAATTGTGTTGTATACCACCTAACAGGGAGCAGTGAGAAGAATTCAACATTACATCTATAGTATTTTGCCAAAAGTGCATTAACTGAATCAAATCATGAGGAAATTTTAGACAAACCCAAACTGAGGCCCATTCTTCAAAATAATTGCTGGTAATATGCAGAAGATTCAAGGTCATGACAATCAAAGAAAGCCTGTAGAATTGTTCCAGACTAAAGAATACTGAAGATACTAAGGCAAATTCAAGCCATTATTCTAGCCTGAACACTTTTGCTAGAAAAGACATTATTGGAATAACCAGCAAATCTTATACAGTTACTATGGATTAGAATATAGTAGTGCATTTATGCAAATTTTCTGATTTTGATGGTCGTATTTTGTTTACATCAAATAACATAAATTTTGTAGGGATTATTTACTAAAGATTTCAGAAGGATGGAGCCCCCAGTCAGCAACTTACTCTCAGTAGTCTTAGAAAACTTAATGACTCTCTTATTGTTTTACTGTAAATTTGAAACCATCCCAAATAAAAAATAAGCAAGCAAACATATAAAAGAGATTTTCTTGATGGTAAGACTTGGATAACCACTTTGGATCCCCATTTTGAGAATTTTGTAATCTTAAACAATATACCTGAGCTTTAGTTGGCTTGTCCATAAACAGAGCTGTCCCTTACCTCACAGAATTACTTTGAACTTTAAATGAGATAAATTTCTAGAACATAGGTGGCAACTTATAATATTTTAGTGATCTTCCAGTTCTCAGTTTATAGAAGACCCAACCTGGGTCATGCCTTACTGATGTAGACCAATCAAAAGTCACAAAGCATTCTAATCAAGTGACCTAATCTAAGTCCCCTTAACTGAATTTAATTTAAACATAGAGCCCCAAACCCAGAGGAATGGATTAGTTCAAGACATAATCTTTTATGGGATTTACAAAATTCAAACTATCACAGGCTCTGTCCAGGAAATGTTAGAAACATAGGACTTCCATTATTCTCTCTTCATGGAGTCATGGGTAGTATTTATTCCTCAGATTTGGAATGTTATACCTCGAAATCTAGGTACCCAGTGTTTTTATTGGGGCTCCATCATATAGTCCACATTGCTGTGCACACAGCTGATCTCAGTTTATAGCCCCTCAAAAAGTCATGTTGATACCACATGCTCCAAAACCCACACTCTAAATCATTCTGTTATTATGTTCCAATATCTTCATCTGAAATCATATTA
The DNA here is from genome assembly GCF_030445035.2 of Dasypus novemcinctus. Classification (NCBI taxonomy): domain Eukaryota; kingdom Metazoa; phylum Chordata; class Mammalia; order Cingulata; family Dasypodidae; genus Dasypus; species Dasypus novemcinctus. The sequence continues at coordinate 37,993,102 of NC_080683.1, read as the reverse complement.
TTAGTATATGGTTGGCCTGAGCTCTCCAGGCAAATAAATACACTCCTATTAGGCATAGCATTCTAATGGTTTAGAGATTTGCTCCAAATGGCCAAGAGTAAAGACTAGATTTCTCATTGAGTAAGGTTAACTTATTTACTACATATATAATTATACAACAAATATTTTTTTCCTAAAATTATCAACAAATTTCCTTAAAAATTTTCAGGTAAAAATATCAATAATCTCATTTCTGAAAGAATTTCACCCTATTTTTGAGGATAATTTAATCCATATATAATTGTTATTTAGCATGCAATCATATAAAAAAATTAATAGATATGTTTCAATTTTCACCTGTATCTTAATTGAAAGTCTTCATTTCTATTCAGTGAAAGAACATGACTAAAGAAAATAATAAAATTATCTTAATGAGGAAAATATCTTTTTTCCTTCTAAGAATGCAAACTATTACATGAAAATTGAAACAGGGTGCCTATTATAACATATTTCTTTTGTTTCAATTCATGATACAACAACCAAATATAGATTTCTATGTGCAGTGGGAAAAACATAATGAATCAAATATAGGTCAAGGCACAATGTTTCCTACTTGCCCATGCAGTTGATAATTATCATACTTGAATCAATAATGCTGCATGAAATGTATCTATTACAAGACCATCCATTTTAAGCAGGAGGCATATTAGCTATTTCTGTATTAACAATTTCATAAATAATCTAAAAACATGGCAAAATCTCCTTTCAGTAGAGAAATATGTAGATTAAGGAAACAGAACATTGTAAATTAAGTTGATTAAGTATTCCACTTTCTTAGCATGGTAAGGGACAGTCCTCACGTGCCTGCACTTTTCTTTGGGACAAGCATAAAGTCTTACTATTATCCTCAGGTCCAGGTGTGTCAGCCTGGCAGGATAAAACACAATCCCCTAGCAGAAAAGTGTGCTTCCAATAAAATCCTTCCTGTATTGTTCTGAGCATAAGGAAAGGACAACAAGGGACGTCTGATTCTGGTGTGCATGTTTTATGGCATCCTCACACTCACATGTTTTATGGCTCACTCACACTCAGGTGGCATATCTACCCCTGGTGGGGAAAGAATGGTGGTCCTTCACTGCAGTTCACAAACAATGAGAAGGGTGTCATGTGTAGAACATCACCCTGCATCAGCCATGGACTGCAATCTGCTGGCTTTGGGAAACCAGCGTCCACTAGTGAAACTGACCTTGCTCTATCACTATGGGAGTAAAACAGCTTTCCATCAGAGCCTGTGTGAGTTGTGCTTTTGCTGGCAACACTGGCACCTTTATTGGAATGGATTGACATCTCCTTACATGTCTCTACTACTGTCCAACATTCAATATTTCACTAGCATTTCACATTCTTATGAGGTTAAAATGATGATCTGAAATATTGAAAAGATGTTAAAATACCGTCTCCAACTGTTGCACATTTTTTGTGACTGCTAAGCAATGGAATAGATTCTGAGAAAATTAAATTAATGAGGATGTTTTTGGTTTCTCAATATTTGTTTTGAGTTAAAAGAGCACATCTCAAACTTGACTCCAGAAGACATTCACCAGGACAGGTTTTTAACTACTCACATATCTATGTTTGAACCCTTGAAGTGCTGATATAAGCTGATATAATTAGTTGAGATGGTACAGAAGTGTTGTTATTTTCTGAAACAATCAAGGAGAGAAACCTGGACATAGGATTGAGAAACACAGGGCTGGAGATTGGTAAAAATGATCATTCCAGTTATCACTTTCTGTTCTTGGATATAATTTTAGGAATAATTAAGCAATAAAATGCCGATTGATCACAAGTGCATCTCTTATTTTGGCAAATCAGTAACATCAATTTTGTATGCAATGGAACTAATAATTTTACATAAATTAAATATAATAATTATTAGATCTAAAATACTGTTTAAACATTGCTAACCTTTGTATTTTAGGCAAAAGTAGATTACCTACTGATTTCTGTGTAAAATTTCTAAAACGCTGACATATTCATTCTGTAAAATATCATGAAATTCTTAATTTTCAGCAGAAACTAGACCATAAGAAAAGAGCATAGAATACAGAATACCCCATGCAACTTATAGCTTATTATTTACTAAAGTAAGTGTTCTATAAATTATTCCTGATTTATGACAAATAAGATATCATTTTGTTTAATCCCATTTCAGTCTCTTTTGAGACAAATATTATTTGTCACTTTTCTGCATCTGACTTTGTAGTCAACTCAAATGATTTAAATATAGTCTTCAAGGACAGAGTTTGGGTTATATTCATGTCTGATCCGTAATTTGAAGTACAGATTCTAGCCAAATAGAGTGAATGAATAAATGAGAAGCTCAAATGATTGGAGACATTTTTGGTTCTCCTGAGTAGGCTTTCCAGATACTAAAGTTATTTCAGCTGATACATATTTTGGATTATAACTTTTTTCTACAAAATCTATTAAAATAAGTTCTCAGTCTTTTCAACCAGAAGGATAACAACTCAAATGTTACTGAGAAGAGTGCCAATAAGTTGTATTTGGATGCTTCTATAATGAAAAAGTATCAAAATATGAGCTGTCTTTATAGATAGGATACATATATGAAATGATGCTGAAATATACTCCTTTGTGTCAGGGTACACTGCATTCTTTAGTGGAAGAAAACTATTGTATTTAATCTGTACTGTTTGTATCTATGTTAATAAAAATGGGTAAATGCAAGTCTTAAATGAAAGCTCAATATGTTGTTTTTATTTAATATTCTTAGCTTACTTCTGATGTTAGTCTTGCTCACCTTCCTCCTCCCTGAAGGTGTCTCAGTTAGTCAATTACAGCATATTGCAGACTTTGGTTTTATGTCTTTCCTTGTCCTTGGCATTCGTTCTGCCTCTTTATGGTAGCATGGCTAATCCTTTCCTCAGTAATCTCCTGTGGGACTGTAGTATTGAGGCTCTCAATAAAAATTGGAACAGTTCAACAATTTTTATTGGGTCTTGATTGAACAGCCCTTAGGGAGCTAAGCACAGAAAAGAAGAGATTGGGAAAAGTAGACAAGAGCTGTAATCACTTCAGTCTAAGGACATACAGCATGATTCCAAAAGACTTGGCAATGTCTAAAATTTAGCAGCTTGGCATTGATGCAGTTCTCCTGGTGCTTAATAATGAGGCACAGAGAACAGAAATAATAGTTACATTCAAATTATATTTTTATTCTATTTTCGTTATTAAACTGTTGAAATTACAACAGAAGTGTGAGTGGTCAAAGAAAACATTCTTTTACTTCTTTTAAGTGAAATATTCACTCACAAAATAAAGGGAACCATGATATATAATAAAGGTAGGAGAATGCTGGCACTACTGAATTTCCTTCAATACGAAGGGCTTTCTCAGACCCTTCCAGTCCTGATCTCACAAGACAAGAAAGTACATGGGAGTGCAAGAAAGCAGACCCACCCTCAGGAGAAGAAAGAAAGCTATAAAGGTGGATATAGTGCCTCAAAAGGAGCACATTCTAGACTGTCACTAGGAAGCAGGAACTGCAAGCTAATAACGCTATCCTTTGAAAAGTTAAAAAAAAGCTTACCAGAGTCTCTTGTCAGTTTACTTTCATTCTTAAAATATGAGGTATCTCCCTTGCAAATCTGTTAAGTATAAATAGCTTTCTGTGGTCAAATGACCTGGTGGAACTCTTAGTCCACAGTACTGGTGGGTGTGGGCCCATTGTAAATAGAGGTCTTTAAGATGCTGCTTGTTACTTCAGTTAAGGTGTGGATCCACTGATTCAAGTCAGACTTTAATCTGGTTTACAGAAGTCCTTTATAAGCAGGGCGAAAGTAAGACAAAGAGAGAAGCCAGGAGAGGCCTCCATGTGTACTGCCATGTGACTAAAAGCCAAGGACCAAAGTTTGCAGCAGCCTGCTCCAGAATGGCACAGTCTTCTGGGAAAAATCATTATCTTGCTGACAGTTCAATTTTGCTAGACCCCTAGCTTCAAAACCATGAGCCAATAAATTGCCATTGTTTAGGTCAATCTATTGCATGGTATTTGTTTTAGCAGTCATGAAAATAAAACAATCCACAATTAATATTTTTAAATATATAAATAAGTGAAAAAAGAGACCCACCCCCCCAGTTAAATCAGGCCCTTTAGAATAATCATATATTGTGTCCAGGTTTACACATTTATCTAAAGGAAATTATAAGCATACAAACATAAATTGTCTAAGTAACAATAGGTTGGGAAATACGGGATGATAAGGTGGATACCGTGAGCAAAAATGCCCTTGCATTAGTTATTGAGGTGAAGTAATTCCTGATGAATCAGAAACATGACCATGGTTTTTCAACCAACTTTGAATCCAACAAAGGATAAATAGTATGTATGTTAACAGCACATTTGGGGGACTCAAGGAGATGTTCATTATTGTGACAGTTTGATATGGTTGATGAATTCTGGAAAGAAATATTATGTTTGTAAACTGGTCTGTTCATCTGGGCATGATATACTTTGTATTAAATTCAGAGGTTTCACTTTTACTTAATTAAATTAAGATTAGGGCTTTGATTCAGTCACAGCAGTAGGATGTTGAATCCCTGCTGCCTTGGTGGGTGGATACATACACAGAAAATGAAACAAAAGAGGAGAGATCTTTGTTTTTATGCTGGAGCCCTGGAGAGAGAGCCAAGCTGTTCACCTGATAGTTTATAGCTGGCCTTGTGGAGAAAGCAGAGCAGCTGAGCCCAGAAAGTGATGCATCCCAGGAAGAAAGACAAGCCTTATGCCAGTCTACAGCTGAGTTCGGAAGAAGGTGGGACCACGGAACCTTAAGAGAAAGAGAAAGCCTGAACCCTCGCAGAGACCAGAGGCCATCTTACTCCAACATGTGGCAACAGTTTGGTGAGGGAAGTAGCTTACTCTTTAGGGCCTTGTGACTGTAAGATTCTACCCTAAATAAATACCCTTTATAAAAGTCAACAGATTTCTAGTACTTTGTATTGGCATCCCTTTGGCTAATACAATTACTGTCTCCTGCCACACAGAATTAAAGGGTATTAATTTATTCAAAGAAATAAAGTAGAGCTATCATTCTGTACATGGATTTTGGTGTGTCACTATGAAAAAAAAGTGGAGGCTGAGCTAATTCTTATTGAGGGTCTGTTTATATGGTAAAGTTAGCCAGAAAGGCTGTTCCTTGTCCTTAAAATAAGAATGACATAAAACCAATCTGATGAACTTCAAAGATGCCAATTGGATGTTTTTTTGTCCCAGAATATAATGCAACATTAATGTATATAATGGACCAATAGACTATAAGATCAGTAAATCAGTATGGTATTTTATAGTTAGGAAAGGACAAGTATGTTAGTTCCACAGTACCTTCTGCTTTATTTTTTCCTGTATAGTGAAAGAAAGAGAAGTATTAAGAATACTATTCTTAAGAGTAGAGAAATGAAAGAAAAATAAAAATGAAAGAGGACAATTTTTATTTTTTTTTACCATTTTTTTTCTCATTTAGAAGGGGAAAATATGAATTATTCTTGACTAAATGCTGAAACAGTCCTTAGATGTTTTGTCAAATCCTTAGGGAAGTAGATAAGAGGACTCCATATGCAAGAAAATCAGGGCAGCAGGGCAGTAAAAACTAGAAAACTTGGGTTCATATAATTTGAATATTTTAGTGGGTTACATCTTGAGTTCTAAGCTCTCCAGATAGCCAGAGGGGTCACACATCCATTTATCTTTATTTCTTTGTAATTTCACAATGACACAAAATCTAAAATTTTTCTCTTTTTTTACTGGTAATATTACTTTTCTTGGCTTTTCTAAGAAAGCAATCCATGGAAGGAGATGTTGCTGAAGTGGCTGAGTGCCTGCTTCCCACATAGGTGGTCCTGGGTTCGGTCTCCATTGCCTCCTAAAAACAAAAACAAACAACAAGCAAACAAACAAACAAAAAAACAACTTAGGGGATCTGATGTGACTCAGTGGTTGAGCACTGGCTTCCCACATATGAGATCCCGGATTCAATCCCTGGCCCCAGTACCTAAAAAATAAAATAAATAAAAGGAAGCAATCCAATTTATAAATTTGAAGTCCAGTTTGCTACACATGAGAAGAAATAAAATATATAAAATTGCATTTCTGCTTGAGTTAGAAAAACCTTATTCCAAAGGATCCCTTGTAATCCAAGTAATTATCTAAAAGAAATACATTGAACTATATTGAATTTAAAACTTTGTAACTAAATTCACATGGTTTCAAATTTATGGAGATTTATGGGAGATCAAAATCTAATTTGTTTTATGGATGGAAGCTCAAGCAAACTGAAGCAAATGAAAATATGTTATTAGCAGTTCACACTTTTCATATTTTTTTCCATTTCATCTTATTTTACAGATGTTTAACTTTCATCCTCTCATTTCCTAACAAATTACAATTATGTATCCTGTCCAATATACACATTATAGTTTCCGTATAAATAGTTCTCAAAGTTTTGTGCCAAAGATGTGGAAGTTTTGATAGTACTATTCCATTTCTGAATTTAATTTTAACATTCACAAAGTAAAATTATCTCAGTTATAATGATTTTTGTATGCTATACCTCTAAATTGATTTTAATTAGAATATAACAGAACTTGAATCACTGCTCAAAAGTTTACCTTAATTCAAAGAAATGTTATCAGAATATAGATGCATATTATTTTACAGACACCATAATTATGACAATTAAGTTTAATCCATGGCTGAGCTTTTATCACCGTCTGTTTATTCAACAAATCCTTTCTGAGGGACAGCTATGCTTCATTCATTTTTAGGAAAAGGGATTTATCCTAAAATTACCTATTTTTGTGGAAATCTTCCTTCTAGTTAAAAAGTAAAGTTAATGAACCACATGAATTCTGGTGTTAATTAGTGCCATGAAGGAAATAAACCAGGAGAAAATACAGGCCATGACTGAAAAAAAAGATGATTGATTTATTTGCAGGCAATTAACTATACATGTATGAAAGTGAAGACAGGGATACCAGTTAAAAGACTCGTAAAATAATTGACATTAACTCTCAGAGTAAGGAAGAAAATATATTTTAGGAAAACTAAGAAAACTCATGCTACATACCATGCACCATTCTAGGCACTGGGCATATATCATTGAATAAAACAACAATTCTTATTCTAATAGAGTTTATACATTTTAGTGGAAAAGACAGACATTAAAAATAATTAATTGAAACATTTTGGAATGACTTAAGTGGCCCAAAAAAAATGCAAAGTAAAGAAATTGTGTCAGAGTAGGAGGGAGAGGTTATAATGGTCAAAGAATTCCCATTGATAATATCTGAGTTAAGACATATGGTGATGAGGGGAAAAGTCCTATAGATACCTAGGGGAGATAGCATTTTAAGCAGAAGAAAGAACAAGTGCAAAAACCCTGAAGCAGAAGTATGCTTTAGGTTTGAGGAACAGTGAGGTATGAGCGAGCCTGGAGAAGAGTGAGATGAGTGAGAGTTAAGAGATGCAGCCAGAAAGGGTTTATATAGGCAGATTGCTTGTTTCAAGTATTTAAGTTTCACTCTGAATTACAGGACATGCAACTGTAGGGGTTTAAGTAGAGGAGTTATTTATTTGTGTTTTAGTAAGATAATTCTAGCTATTGAATTCAAAATAAACTGTAGGAGAAAAAAGTTTAGTAAGATTGTTCAGCTACTGAATTCAAAATAAACTGTAGGAAAAAAAAACAATTGGTTGTCATAATAATCCTCCACAAGATTGATGATGGCTTGGACCCGAGTGGTATTGATGGAGATTAAAAGTGCTTAGATTCTTGATTTTCTAAAAAAAAAAAAAGAAGCTGGACTTCCTTATTTCTTTATTAATTAAATGTAGACTTTTAAAGAAGTTCCATATTAATTCAACATTTTTTGAGTACCTACAGTGTATTGAGCATTTTTCTAGGTTGTGAAGACTATGTCCATGAATAAAATAGAATTACAGATATCTGCCCTCTCGGAGCTTGCATTCTAGAAAAAGGTCAGTGTTGACTCAAGAGGTATCTGTCTTTAGTAACAGGATGGTCAGAGAGTCCACTAAGTAAAATTGAGAAGATCCTAGATAGATATGTTATGTTGAGGTAGCTTAGGAGTTGTTTTTGGATATATTTAGTGTGAGATGCTGTAAGATGCAAAGAGGGCAATTTAATATGGGAACGTGAGTTCAGGGGAAATGTCCAAATTGAAGATATACATTTGAACATCATTAGCTATCAATGGCATGTACTGCCTTAAGGCTGGATAAAAATATAAAGAAATGGGTATAGATAGACAATATAGTTCAGTGGTCTGAGTCCTAAGGAACTCTATCATCTGAGGCATGAGAAGGGAGGGTACACCAGTAAATTTAATAGAATTGGAAGGAGAGGTCATTAGTTCCAGGAAAATTAGAAAAGCATTTGTTTCTAGTAGGCACGTGAAAAAGTTTTTCAAGGAGAAGAAAGTGATCAGCTGTGCCAAAGATGTCCCTGAAGTTAAGTTAGAATGAAGACTGAATATTCGGTGAATAGTTCCCAGAGAAAATAGAAAGAGAGGAATTATAGTGAGGATAGACAGTCCCTTCAAGTAGTTTTGTGGTACAGGAGAACAGATAAATATAAAGTAGATGGAGGGGGAGCTAGAAGCAAGAAAGCAATTTGTTTATCTTAAATACATTTTGGTAATTTTTAAAATGAGAGAAATGTCAGCACAGTTGTAGGGAAATTATACAGCAAAAGGGGAAAACAGTATAAGATAAGGGTAAACAAGAGAGATGGGAGAACTCCTGTCAATCACATATTATTTGTTTTCAATTCCCATAACCATCCCTTAAGTCCCCAAAGATGTATTAATTTAGATGTATTAATTGTCACTTTTCACAGGGATTGCTAAGAAAGATTCCCAAGTTGCTTATCTGATTTCTAGTTCTGCCCTCCAATGTGTCCTCTACAATGCTACTATGTTCTTTGTCAAATGTGAATCTCTTCACCTTTCTCCCTGGCTTATCTCTCTTCATTCCCTATTTATGCAATTCATTGCTTTCAGGAGAACACTCTTAGTTTATCATCACAGGCTCTTCATAATCTGTCCACTCACTTTTCTTCAATTTCATTTCTTAGCACTCAACCTATCCCACCATACCCCACCTCACCCTCAACAAATTATTAGCCACGGTCTGTGCTTTCGCCATTCCTCTCTGTAGTTGCTCATGCTATTCCTTTAAATAAAAATATTTCCTTTCTTTCTTTTCTTTTTTTCCCAGGTTAATAATGCTTCACTCTTTCAGAGTACCTGAAGACTAGGAAGCTTTCTCAGCCCCTAATATTTGTTACTTTCTTTTAATGAGGTTATAGTTCCCAGTACAAATTGCTGTCATAACATGTATCACAATATTAAGAAATTCCTCCTTCAAATGTAATGTTGTTTAGTAAACTACACATCACTTGATGAAAATGGCTATGTTTTCTATCTATTTAACATTAGCATCTGGTACATCAAAGAGTTCAATAATTGTGTGATGAGGAGATGAATGAAAAGAGCTAGGAACTACTACGTAAATTATTCCAGAATGTTGGACTCTGGCTGGTCTGAAATCCTAAAAATATGTCCCAGTCCAAGTGCACTATAAATCTGATACAGAATGATACAGAATTCAAGGTGAATTAGAATGAGATAGTTTTACCAAAGTCATCTGAAAATATCCTATCAAAATATATTATGGTGGTGGCACTTGTAGATTAATGGGAAAGACACTTAATTATATCTAAGATACATGTCTTTTGAAGCTTGTTTTAACATACAAAATTGAAAAACACACAAATACATATATACACATATATATAATTATCCGAACTATATTTTAAATTATTTGTACTATAGAGTTATCATCTGTAAAAAGTTTTGAGAGTAAAAATTCCAAGGCTGTAATATGTACCTTAAAATGTAACTACCTGTTTAAAAGGGAGGAAGAAAAATTTCAGGTTGCAAATGGGGTAGTAAATATTAAAGTAGGCTTAAAGGCAAAGTACCTGTGTTTTGATTTGGAATAAAAAAAAATGTTTCCCAGACAGGTTTTAATAATGTGATGTCATTCAGAATCATCATTTTTCAGCAAATGTTGAGGCTTGTTTTTGTATGTTTGTTTTGTTGTTACTCTTTTTCTCCATTTCTTTACAAAGAAATGTTTTGTTCTTAGTGTTTTAGGTTGCACATTAAAATGTTTAAAGTTTATAAAAGAAAATAAATAACTTTTTCATGGTAAACATCATTAAACTATGAAATATTCAGAATTCTAGTTAACTTGGGCCTGGCAGCCCTCAAGATTCATGGAACTTCCCTTAATAAGGACAAGGTTTAGCATAGGTGATTAGATATGGTTGGATTTTTGTTGCTGCTGTTATTTAAATCTAGGAGACATTGTTTACTTCAATAATATTGGGCCTCACAGAATTTGCTGGCTGGCTGAGACCCTGCATAATGTAACTTGAGAATACTGCCAACTTGTTTCTCATTTCTATCATAGCTACTTAAGATTTTCTCATAGGTTAACTCCTCATGTAACTACCTGTCTAGCCTGGAAAGAACTGGTTTCAAAAGGGATGATACATTTTAAACAATAAGTAAAAATACAACAAGGCTGGTGGAATGCCTCCAGTGGGAATAGGGCTGAAAGGATGATTAGCAAAAGAAAGAAAATTAAGGAAAATCAGAGAGAAGAAAATACGTAATTTAAAAAGGAAAAAGAGAGAGAGATCTAGAATAGATGTCTTTCAAAATGTTTAAACCCAAGTGTTCTGTGACTTAAATTCTTGTGCAATGGATTGTATCGCAGTGGAAAGATGTACAGCAAGATGTCAAACAGCTTGGGTGAGATTAAAAGAGTAGGATATAGTGGAAAAAGCAAACTAATTGTATTGATTTAAATTATTCTAGACTTCTTATACCATGTATATAATATATATTATATTAAATAAGTATAATATATATTATATTATATAATTATATAAAGATGGCTTAAATGTATATTGTGAATTAAGTTTTTGTAGATTATACATATATATACAAACATACATATGAGACCAGGGTAAAAAATTATTTAGAATCAAGAGAGACATTTTCTCTTTTACTCTGAGGCTGCATGCTCTGTCTTTGTTTTTCCTTGACACGTTATTATTTCTTTCTTGAAAGAATTTCTATGCATTTCCAAGTACAGTAAATGCCCAACAGAAATTGAACAGAACCATTCTGTTGTGGGTTTAACAATAAAATGGAAGGAATCTGATTAACCTAGCTTGAAAATTGCTTGCTCAAGTCCAATCACTTTAGCTACTAGGAATAGGTACCATTATCCTTCAGGGGGCTTATGAGAGATCATTATTTAAGAAGATTTGAGTAGGGCAAATAGTTGGTCTTACATGTTCTATTTTACAGATTGCAAATACTTGTCCTAGGTTGTGTTTGCCATTTGAGTTTAATTATGGTGATTGTTTATTGTTATTTTCTTTTTGTTTTGTTTTTACTATTGTTCCCAGTGGAAATTTTTAAAAGGTTTTTAGTAGAATCTATTAATATTACATTTCTTCATTGGCTTCTGACTTACATGCTTTACTTAAAAACACCTTCACACCAAAAGCTATTAAAATAATTTCAATTTTTCCATAAATGAGGAAAATACATTTATATCATCCAGTGTTTTTAGCTGATGAAACCATAAGCATAAAATATAGAAACATAATGGGAGTACTTTAAATCACCATAAAAATTAAGAAGAAACATTAAGCCAGGCCTAGTATGTAAACCCATCTTAGGTTGAGCAAAAAGTCCAATGTATGTGTATATATATATAAATCGTACACATATAATATAACATACATACAATGTACATAAACATGTATATATAATACATATATACATAAAACATATATACATCTATATACACAATATATATATGTAATCTTGTACAGAGAAAATATAAAATTATCATGTTTGGATGTAGTCATCCATTCTTTTCTGAGTTGTAATCGACTATTGGAAAAACTATTTCTGGGAACAGTGGAGAAACAGGGTATGATATTGATCACTTGATTCTCTATTTGCAACCTGCTTTCCATTTGTCAAATTTTAATTACCATCAAGTTGGCATGTAAGTAACAGGGTCCCTGCCTAAGTATTAGAGCAGGGACTCTTAATCTTTTGTGTTCCATGGACTCCTTTGCCAGTCAGCTGAAAACCATGGACCCCTTATTAAGTCCACACTATACTGTATATTATTTAATAAATATATCACAACTACGTCAATACGTCCCCACAAGAATAATGTTTTTTTTGAATTTTCAATTTAAGCTCAAGGACCTCCTGATTAAGAACCAGTTGATTAGAGGAACTCAGATATGGTTGAGCTTAACTCCTGAATTAGTTGGATGGCCCAACAGAGATTTCTGCCTGAAAATTATCTTTTGAAAAGGAAGGAACCAAGACCAATGAAGTTTCCTTCAGTGAGAAACCTTGAATCATTTGAAGGAAGAGTGGGAGAGTATATTTTGAAAGTGCCATGATAGCTTGCATTAATAACTGGCCTGGCCTAACATAATATACCCTTCCTCTAAGTATTCATAAGTAAAAATTATTCTCTGGGAAGACATGTCAAGGAACAGTGTATAAAATGACTTGGATGGACTGGGGTCTAGAAACTATATGATGTAGCCTGGCTATTGTGGTAATTCAAAGAAGTAAAACTATGAACACAGGTATACTCATCTCTTGATTTTTAAAGGACTTAAAAAAATAAGACTATCTTCAGCTTCCCATAATCAGTATAATCTGATATTAGATGAAAGTTATTTTTATCAATCTAATTCTGTCTCTTCAGAAGAACACATCAGGAAAAAAAAAATCTATTTTCCAACGTCATGTTTGGAATTGGCTTTGGAATAACTGGTCATTCAGTGTTGTAGCCCCATCCTTGATCAGAAACAACTGAGAAAATTCTTCCATTAGCATGTAGAAATTATAACCATGCGGGAGATACAATAGCTGAGTTTGTAGTGCTCTGCCACTCCTCCCTGATTTAAAGCTATACCAAACCTCTTTCCTTTACCCATAGCTCATGATGCACAGAAATAGGGAATGAAATGTGTACAGGAACTTTTGAATGCCCCCTTGTTTTCCCCAGGATGATGAATGCACCATTAGGTCTGAATATTCCTTGTTCTGTGGAAAATCAGTAAGCATCATTATCACTTAATTCTGCACAGTCATGAGAGCTACTCAGAAGTGACACACTACAAATTTATCTTTCTCCTTCAGAAGGATTAATCTCCTTGAAATAAAACCTTCAGTGACATATGGTAAAGGATGCTTTCTATAGTAGAATAACCCAAAGCCATTCTTTTATGCACTTGTAATCCCATGGGAAGAGGTCAGTCCATCAGAGTGAAAATAAAGTTGTTAAAATTACTTGTATTAACAATGAATGATTTTGATTTACCACCTGAGCTGTGTCACTGAAGAGGCTGGGCACTGCCTCACTGTCTCAAGCTGTTTCCCAAGTGCACAGTTTTAAACAAATGGTCAAGCAGGAAGGTTGCCTAAGAGAGGAAGGAGCAAAGCGCTCACTGTTTTTATGTCGATTCATTTTGTCTGTCAGTTTTAACTGAAGAAAGCATTCTGAGAGCCAAAAAGTTTGTATCTCTATCTGCCATTCTTTTCCTCTTTCTTCCTTACTCAATTTTCTCCCTTCTCAATTTTCCCCCTTTCACCTTTCCTTTCATATTTATTTTATCAGGCATCATGGTTAAAAGCACAGAATCTTATTAGGAGGTTTGGGATTGAAATAAGCTCTTACTTTAATAGACGCTTTCCTTCTATAAATTAAATAAACTCACTTCCCTCCCAATTTTTTCTTCTTTAATTTGGGAATAATAATATTACCTACCTTCTAGAGTGGTTTAGAGCATTAAGTAAATAAATAGAATTGTTAGAGTTTTGTCAGATATAGAAGTGTTTTGCATTCTTTTATAAGTCCTTACTCATTGACATATCACAAATTATTACTTCTTTTGTTCTTTAGTAATAACATCACCACAACAAAATCCTACCATTATGTAGAATAATTAATATTAAGGTTATCATTAATTTTCTATTTTCTTTTGTGTATGTATGTGTATTTATCATGAAATTTCCCATCTTAATGAGCAGCTTTTAACAATCAGACACTCCAAATGGGACCTGCACTGGGAGTGCTGGACACCAAAATGGAGATGAGCACTGTCAACATGCCTAGACAAGAGCTGGAGGATGGAGAGAAACCAGGGGTACTCAAAGTGCCCCGGTGCTTTTCACTGATTTTAGTTTCTTTTCCCTAATTGGATGCTCATTTGGCTTCTATTTACCCTTGAGTTCCTTGCACAGTTCTAGACATTTTGATTTACAGAGATTCTGCCTGTTTCTTCAATGCTTCTGCAGGAAGCAGCACATTTACCCAGTATGTCTTATTCTGCCATCCTCAGATTAGCATTAATTTTTAAGGTCTACAATTTTCAAGAAAAAATGACAATTGCTAATTACTTATTTAATGATATATTAAATAAGTCCAGTATTGTATGATTTTATTTCTATGCATGACTTTAGACATATTTTATTCTAAATAGTTTAGAAAAGTACATTTTAAGTACCATAAAAAACTTTAGGAGTCTTGCACTATCCACAGACCTTTTCTTTCTTCTGAAATGGATCTTTATTTCTCAAACCTTGATTTTTGCTTCCCAGAAGTCAGTTATATTTATCTATTGACTACAAATTATCAGGAAGGCTGTAGAGAAGGTTTACCAAGGAGTAAGGGCAAATCTGGAAGTAAGGAGAGCATCAGGTTCTGTCCCATGTTCTGCCCATGTTCTAAATTGCAGTTATCCATGATTGTATGTAATTAACTCTGCCTTCATCATCAATAAAATATTCAGAGTTTTTCCTACCTACTGTGGTTTTCTATTATGCAATTTTGTTTTCCTCATATGGTTCATCTTTCTGTAATTATTAAGGTATCCCAGATGTAAATATCCAGTAATATGTTGCAAAATATGAATATAATACATTTAATATAATGCACTTAATAAGGAATAACTAAATAAAAGTGACATCATTTTAGATACAATCTCAATGTTCACCTTTATAAATGCCACTGATTAAGTTGAGTTAGGAACAGTTGGGGAAATTTTGATTATCTTCATCCAGGATTTTGTTGTTATTATTCTTGCCCTTGTTAAAAACAAATTATCTAATGACTTAGGATTTCTTTTATTGAGATGGAATAAAGAAACTATTGTTAACTTATCCTGAAATGTATAGCTTCTTGTAAGTCACAAGTATATTTCCAGCAGTAAGCAGCATATATTTCACATATGTTATGGGTACTTTATTCAATTTATAAACACATTAAAGTCTGATATGAACATTTCAATGTATACTTAAGACAAATATATTGGCCCAGTTAGTTTGGAATAAGTTAGATAAATGTCTAGGGGCAGGACATGGAAGGAAAGATTTACCTAACACCTTCAAATACATGTTCCCTGTTTTGTTTTTTCTCTTAATTCTATTGTATTTATGCAAAGATGCAGAAGGCTTTTTCAGCTCAAAACATTAAAGAATCTTAGAAATAAAAATGTCAATAAAAAGGAAAGAAAGTACAATCAAAATATGTGATACCATTTAATTACCACAATCTGAAAAATATGCATGGATTTCATTTTGTGTTTACTTCTATACTTAATCAGTGCTAAAAGAGTGAGAATGGCTATTGAGATATTAACTAAATTCATTTTTTCTCTTTCTTTGTTTAATTATCTGTACTTTACCTAAGAATTGTAACATTTCCATCAATAAGTAAGAAAATTTAACTGCTGCCTACTTAACATATTAAAAGAGAGTTCTCTTTCTAAAGTGAAACAGGTTTATTGCACATAACTTTAGAAAATTTATATTTTTTCAGGGTTAGCATTTGGCTACACCATTTGAAAATGAGATCATAATTTTCATATAAAAGTTACAAGAATGACATTTTAATATGACCTTTGTAGGTTATGCTTTATACGCAATAGTATTTTTTTTTTAATGGAGGTACCTGGGATTAAACCCCGGATGGTGTACATGGGAAGCAGACACTCATTCACTGAGCTACTCCAGCTCCTCAGCACAATGGGAATTTGAACTTGTAAGTGATTTTTGTTGAAAGTCAAAATAGTAACCACAGTAACCACCAATGAGGATGTATGTATTTTTCTTTTGGTACAAAGCTCATAGTAAAACTGATAAAGTTAACCAGTACAGATTTTGCTCCATAAAAACATTTTTGTAAAAGATGGTGGAATATTAAGCTAAGCTCTAAGCATGCATCAACATGTTTTAAAAGTTTATTATTCATCTGCTAACACCATAACTCTTTATTGCAAGCATACTTTAATAGATAATTTTAAATGGTACTGAGTGAAAGCTGATATAATGCTCTTAGTATAGCTGATTTCGTAAAAAAAAACAGCTGTTAATTAAATCTCACATCATATATTTCAATACAAAATATTTTTGAATCTACAACAGAAAAACGGACACATTGTATATTCACAATTACTTGTTTTCTGAATTTGAATAAGCATATGATCTCTAAATGTATTTTAAACAATCCTTAGCATCAATTTGTAATCCTGTTGATAAGAAAAATTATTAAAAATCAAAAGAGAAATTTAAAATATTCTCCATGAATTTTAGCTCATGTATTATTACACATATCAATGGAGAGAAAAAACAACGAAAAACCATTAGCTGAATCTTTAAAAATTGCAACCCGAGAACATCTCTAAGATGGCTGTCCTCTAGGGAGTAATCTGCTTAAAGATTTTGTAAATAGATCAGGGAAAGTCAGTCAGATTACATCTTGTTCTAAGAATTGTTTACTTTTTAAATTCTTGAAAGGTATTGTGAACTGAGGTTGTATTAGTGTGGAACAAGATAGAGTGGCAGGAAGACTAGAGTCCCAGTTTACTAGGTATTAAGTCGGACACTATAAGTTTGTTAAGTGTTTAATGGATGAACGTTTGGAACTTAAGATCCTCCAAGGCTAGGTGGGAAATTTTTAGTCCTTCAGAATCTTTCACGGTCCTTCCTTTGGCACAACCATGGCTTCAGGGACAATGTGCTTAATGGAGAAGATGTCAGAGTCCACATTTTCCCTGCTCTCTGATATTTCCAAGTCTGAAAACCTGCAAGGTCCATAAACTTAGGAGATAGTTGAGTTTAGAATGTGGTCATTATTTTCTTGTGTGACTTTTTTCTTTTTATGTTGCCTTTAATCATATGTCAAATTATGTGATGTATAAAAGCATAATAGGTATAGTATAGGATTAAGATGCCAAAGATAACAAGAAGATGATTCACTAGGGATCACATAGGGATATTTGTCTTAAAAACTAACTAGTTAGTATTTAAGAGGCTCTTATATGATTCTCTTAAAGAGTTTAAATAGCAGATTTACATGTGTCATTTCCATAAATAAATTCCAAGTGCTGATGGCCTTGCAGAAGTTTCTGTATTTAAACTTGGGATAAGCTGCCTATAAATTTATTGATAAACTTGGGTATACTGCCTTAAAACTTTACAACAATGCTTCAAATAAATTTGTCAACTTTTGTTTTATGGATCCATTTTTCCTTAAATTTCACTAATGACTAAAGGTGATAAAGACATTTCATTTCTGGTTGCTGAACTGTGTCTTACAAAGCTTATTGATTACAGTTCTTATAAGTGGGTAACTTTCTTATTAGATAAGTTAGTTGAAATGCACAAATTTGGGTACACAAATTCTAGAGACTTTTTTGTTTCTTTGTTTATCTTTTTGTTTTCCTAGTGTTTATGTGATGCAGGCTATGGATGGGGGGTTGTTCATCTCTTTGTAGATAACCTGAGCTGTGTGTGTCCTGAGCTGTGCATGTGGGACAGTAAGAGCTGCAGCCCTGCCCTTGGTAACCATGGCAATGACTCCAGTCCTGGAAAAAGAATTTAGCAATGCAAACTCTATAAATTTTAAATATGCAGGGAAAATGTAAAAGCTTACATGGAATGTATGAAGTCCATGCTAAAAGCTTACCTAGAATGTAAAAGATATATGTTAATTCAAGCTTATTGAACACTGAAACAAAGAACCATTTGGCCCTTCCTCTGTATAAAAAGAACTCAAAAATCTTGTTTGAGGCTCAGGTTTTGAACAGAAAGCCAGTCTGGCTGACTGTAAATAAATTGCTTTTTCCTTCCCAAAATTATTATGAGCCCTGGCCTTTTCATACACAAGTAATTGAACCTCTCTCGACTTCTACAACATATATAATTGCCTTTTCACAAAAACACACACACACAGACATCTAATCAACAAGAACATTGACAGTAGTAAGAACATTCATAACCATTTCAAGAAACAAATGAAATCAAATCTATCTGCAAATGTTTAAATGGATTTTCAAGCTTTAGTTCTTGCTAATGCTTCACCCCTACAGTTTTATAGGGTTATCAGTTTGGCAGAAGAGGACCTGGGCCAAGCAAGTAAAATAAAACTGAAAATCTGTGAAAAATGAATTATATTAGAAAACTCTATCAGAATGAAGAGTTTGGAATCAATTTTTGAGGCATAACACAGATAATTTACAAGGATCAAGTTAATGATTACCAAGTGAGGACACTGGCAATTTTCCAGAGGCTTCTTATTTATATCATAATGCATAACAAAATTGTCTCTTACTGATTGATGAGTGTATTGAAATTAGAAATTTTAAAAAATTCACAGGTTTTGTACTAGTCTTTTTTGCTTGAACTTGAGTACATTTAATTAATTTAGAGGTATACGCATAATCTATATCTATATGTGTATTTGTGTGTGTATACACACATCTTATTCAGACATAAAAAAACTATGAAGACTGAACTTTCATTTGCTAGTTTCTTCCTTTTTAATCTTAAACTTGATAAATAAAGAATATTCACAGTAGTTATGAATTATGAATTATAATTTAGTTATGAATTATAATTTGGATAATGTGCCCTAAAAAATAACTCTTATTACCCTTCTTCAAAATAAGATAAAGCAATATATATCTCTTTTAACTGAAGGCCATTTAAAGAAATACAAAAATGGTTTTTAACAAAGAAGACATTAAATTTACTATATTTAGTTTGTAAGAATGAATTTTTAAACTTTTATTTTAGATAATATATATACAGAATACTTCCACAAGAGCAGAGTATACATTTTTTAAGTATGCATTTTTTAAGTCCAGTTCTAGACCTAAGTCATGCAAAGGAGGAGTCTTGAAATATAAAAAAAGATTGAATGCCTACAAAATACTCTCCAAACACAATGGAATGAAGCTAGAAATCATTGAAATAAAAAATTTCAGAACATTTGCAAATATGTGAAAATTAAGCAGCACACTATTAAACAACCAATAGGTTAAAGAAGAAATTACAAGGGAAATTAGAAAATACTTAAAGAGAAATAAAAATGAAGAAAGAACACACCAAAATATATGGGATAAACAAAGACAGTGCTCAGAAGAAAATTAATAGCTATGAAGACATATTTAAATAACAAAGAAATCAAATCAATAACCTGTTTTCATATCTTAAGGAACAAGAAAAAAAAGAGCAATGTAAAACTAAGTTTAGCTGAAAGGAAATAATTAAGATTAGAGCTGAAATAAATGAAACATTGAAAATTGACAGAATAAACACTGCAGAACATGGTTTTTGGAAAAAAATCAGTGAAATTAAAAAAACATGACAGACTTATAAATAAAAAGGAGTAAAGATATGAATAATTAAAATCAGAAATAAAAATGGTGTATCACTACTGACCTTACAGAAAAACAATGTATTTTAAGAATACTATGAAAAATTTTACACTAAAATGACAAAATATGAAACTTCCTAGAACACACAAATTATCCCAATTGACCCAACAGGAAATAGAAAACCTCAACAAGTCTATACAAGTAGAGAGAATGAATCAATAATCAATAACTTTCCACACAAAACAGTGTAATACCAGATTGCTTCACAATTAAATATGCCATAAATCTTTACTAATTATCTATATCAATATCGATATTAAAATAAAGATATATATCACTGGAAAATGTGAATAGACCATTGTAACACAATAAAAAGTCAGAAATAGACTCAATTGGATATGATATAAAGTATATGAAAAGCATATCAAATTTCCGAGAAAAGATAGAATAGTCAAAGAATAAATGTTGGGTATCTTGAGAGCAATCCAGACGAAAGTAAACTTAGATTTCTACATCAAACTTTATGCCTTAGTTTGTTAGACTGCAATGAGTTGGCTTAATAAGAGGAACTTCAGAGCTCACAGGTTTGGAGGTTAAAGTCTAAAATCAAGGTGTTGGCGAGTCAGTGCTTTTTTTCCAGTGCTTTCTGGCATTGACTTGCTATAATCCCTGGTCTTCCTAGGCTTGCAACTCTGCCTCTATCACACGGTGGTCTTTCTCCTCATGTATGCTTTTCTGTTTTCCACGGACTTCTGTCCCTCGCTTCTCCTTGTGGCCTTCCATGACTGATTGTGTATGAATTTCTTCTGTTTATGAAGAAGTCCAGTAATAGGAATTAAGACCCACCCTGATTCAGTTGGGCCACAATTTAACTAAAAAGGACATCTTCAAAAGATCCTACTTACACATGAGCTCACATCCACAGGAATGGGGGTTAGATTAAGAGGATGTCTTTCATTGGGATATGCCCTGACCCACGCAGTGCAGTTGCAGCCGAACAGGGTCTGTGCAGTCCTGAGGAGGTGGGGTGAGAGGGTGAAGAAATGAAAGATACAAAATAGTGGGGACCAGGTAGACCCTGAGGAGCTTGCAGGAGCTTACAGCTACCTCAGGCAGCCAGTTTAATCATTGCACTTTATTTTCTACTTTAAGTGACATCAATATATTCAGTAGTTCTCACAGGAAGCTCTTGTTTCTAGGTCACTGCAAATACAATAATTATTCTTCTTTTTATTAGCCCTCTGATAACACAGTTTTCCTGGAATTCCCATCCAGCCCAGCATACCTTGCTCAGCACAATACCTTGCCTAGGGGTAACTCCTTTATCTACATTCTTCCTGTGAAACTTGGAGCCTGCTTTGCAGGCTTCTGGGGACCCTGCTTTTCAGGGCTCCCCACAGGGATACATAATTCAGGCCACCGCACCTTATGTCAGGAATTATTCAAATGAATCACAGATTCAAATGTTAAAAAAAAAAGAAACCATATAGAGGAGAAGAAAGAAGAAATAAAAGGCTTGTCTAAGACTCAAAACACAGAAGTTTAAGAATAAAAATTGAGGGCAGCGGCGGACTTGGCCCAGTGGTTAGGGAGTCCGCCTACCACATGGGAGGTCTGCGGTTCAAACCCTGGGCCTCCCTGACCCATGTGCAGCTGGCCCATGCGCAGTGCTGATGCACGCAAGGAGTGCCCTGCCATGCAGGGGTGTCCCCCGCATAGGGGAGCCCCCCCCAACACACGAGGAGTGCACCCCATAAGGAGAGCCGCCCCAGCATGAAAGAAAGTGCAGCCTGCCCAGGAATGGGGCCACACACACAGAGAGCTGACACAAGATAACACAACAAAAAGAAACACAGATTCCCATGCTGCTGACAACAACAGAAATGGACAAAGAAGAAGACGCAGCAAATAGACACAGAGAACAGACAACCAGGGTGAGGGGCAAAGGGAAGAGAAATAAATAAATAAATAAATGTTTAAAAAAAATAAAAATTGATAAATTTAGCTGTATAAAAATAAAATCTGTATGAGAAAAATAAAAATAATGTAAACAAATGAAAATTGGAGGGGGTGGGATTGCAGCTCATATATCAACGTGCTAATCACCATAATATATAAAGAACTTCAAGAAACAGAAGAGTTTTTTTTTCTTTTGGTGGTCTCTTCAGTAATTAAAAATTAAATTTAAATTCTTAAATGTCTTAGAATTCTAATGAAGTATTGATTACTAAATTATTGGAATATGAAAGGGACATGGAGTTCATGGAGTTCACTAGTCCATTCTCAAAGCTCTCATTTTTTAGAGGATAATTAGAGAGTAAGTACCTCCAATAAATAACCTACACAATGTAAATGAAAGCAATAGTGAGATTTATGACATGAGCCTGTGGAGCAAGCCAGTAGATTACCTAGAACGAGCAAGGGGAAGTGAATGCCTGGCAGAGGAGATGTTTAGTCTTATACAGGGAAGAGATTTACAATATTGATGGTACAGAAAAAGCTCAATGTGGTTCAAGAGCAGTAGGAAAGGATGGTGAGGCCCAGAATGAAGATGAAGAAGTAGGCTGGCATCATGTAGGTAGGATCTTTTAGGTGGTATGGGCTTCCTTGTAAGTGTACTTGAAAGCATTGACATATTTTTCTTCTGTCCATGAGGATTCTAGCCATATTGGATTAAGTCCACACCTGATTCAGTTGGCCTCATTTCTACTAATAAAATCTTTTTTTTTTTAATTTTTAAAGATACTTAGATTATACAAATGTTACATAAAAAATATGGGGGATTTCCTTATATCCCACTCCCCACACCTCCCACATGTTCCCACATTAATAACATCTTTTATTAGTGAGGTAATTCATTGTAATTGATGAGTACATTTTGGAGCATTGCCACTAAGTGTGGAATAAAGTTTACACTGTTGCTTACAGTCTCTCCCACCCAATTCTGTACATTAGGGTAAATTTTATATTGTCCTGTATCTGTCATTGCAATGTCATTCAGGACAATTCCCAAGTCCCAAAAATGCTCCCATATTATATTCATTTGCCCTCTGCCTGCCCTCAGAATATCCACTGCCCACAGCCTTCCACATCAATGATATAATTTCTTCCCTTGCCAGAATCATAATAAATCTATGATAGAATACCAGTAAGTCTACTTTAGTCCATCGTTCATTCCCTAATCCTGAGGATTCTGGGATGGTGATGTCCACTCCACCTTTAATTAAGAGGAATGGATGGAGTACTCTTGCTTGCAGTTATAGACTGTTTTGGTTCCTTGGTGTGGTAGTTGCTCATCATCACCTCCATAATAGTTGTCATGGGTGAGACCAATGAACTGGAGAGTAGGGGTTCCAACTCTGTTGAGATTCAGGGTCCAGCTGGCACATAGACAGTCCAAAGATTTAAGTATCGTGGATGTACACCTAATATAGCCTGTGCATAAATTCAAAATTGTTTCCAAGTGTACCTAGTCTCTAGAAATCCAAATAAGTAATATAGGCCCTACAGTCTTTGAATGTTCAGAAAGGATGTAAGACTGAATGTGTATTCAAGGTTGTATCCGGACAGAATGTGGAGGATATACTAAGTTAAAGCTCACCTTAAATGTGGAGGATATGCTAATTCAAGCTCACCAGAAATGTGCGGGGTACTTTAATTGAAAACGTATCTGGTACTCGGACAAATACTTAGCTAACAAGGAAAGTCATTTTCTTTCAAAAGGGCACCATTTAGCTCCCAACCCTTACATCTTTTCTTTATAAAAGGGAACCCAAAATTCTATTTGGGGTTCGGTTTTTATTAGGACAGGAGTCCACTGAGTCTGCCCAGTCAAAATAAATCAACTTCCTTCTCAGAGTTCTCGTGTCCTGGCCTTCGATACCACGTACACCCGACTTCTCTACAACAAACCTACAAACTCTAGTACTAACTACAGGTTCAAATAGAAGGGCAGAAGAACCATGTGCAGGGAAACCACAACTGAGTCCAACTCTATTACTCTGGGGAGCATAAATGCCAAAGTAGGGATCACTGGTGAGGCACTAACTCCTGTTCTATCTGCCCTTACTATAGTGTCTAGATGTCTCCAGAGCCCTCAGGAGCCCTGCTATTTGAGGTAGTAGCTACTTTGGCAGTCAATGAGATCCTGCTGAGATGTGTATAAGCATAACCTCTGGAAAGACCTACTGACTCACTTTGAAGACTCTTAGCCATATAAATTTATTTTTCTCTACCTTTTCCCCCTTTTCGTCATGGACTTTTTCCAGTTGCATTGCTAGCTGGTGTTTAGTAGTAATTCCTCTGTGCCAGGGAGACTCATTGCCTGGAGTCATGTCCCACACTTAGGGGAAGGTAATGTGTTTATGTGCTGAGTTCAGCTTAGAGAAAGACCATATTTGAACAACAAGGATGCTCCTAGGAGGCAACTCTTAGGCACCCTATAATACTAGACTAAGTTTCAATTTCAAGAGTAAATGTTCATACACACATGTCATCAATAACAAGGGTCATCGATGGACTATCCTTCTTCACTAGTCATTGCCCTATTCCTGGGTGATTGCTGCTGTTCCATTAGAGAATGTGGCATACTCCCCAGGATGAGAATTTAATATTCCTTTGGTTATTATGTGACTATCCACCCACTGCGACAATGCCCCAATGAACATGTGAACATATTTATATGCCTTATATATATGCCCAAGGCAGCTTCCTCCCATTTATCCCCCATCACTGACACCCCACATCAATGATCCTCCCCTGCCACAGTTGTAACCCTTCTGTGATCCAAAACGTCTTCAAAAATGAAGCCAATAAAATAGCCAAATATAATTAATAAGGAAATGAAATAATAATGATAGTTTTAAAAATAACAAAAAAAAACAAATAAAATAAAAAATAAAAATAGAAATAGAAATATAAAAATTTTGGATAATAAAAAATATGAAAAAATATTAAAATATATTTTTTAATATTTTGCCTTTTATCATTGTAAGATCTGTTGTGTTGGGGAGGTAGCAGATAAACACTAGGGATTGGTGGATGCATGGTTGAAACTACAATGTTGGGGATGCTCTTTTGGCAATATGGCAAGTGAAGGTTGCTGGTTTGGAGTATTGGATGTGGGGGGGCATTCAGGAAAGGATGCACATGGAATAGGCTTCTAGGGAGTGTGTGAGTGTTAATCTTGCCATAGTTTGTTATATCAATGGGTGAAAACCTACATAATGAGCAGTAAGGTGGTAGACTCCCATGCTGGGGAGGCCCACTATGTTCTCAAATAGAGGGGCAGGAGTCTCTCGAGAGCATGGGTGGTGCCTAGTAGGGAAAGGAAGACCAGTGTGTCAAACCCTCAGTGTTGTGTTGTTGCAAGTAACTGTGAATCTTGTCCTTCAAGGAGTGACACCTGGTGGTTGCCATGGGTCCTGAGGGGAGAGGGAGGGAGGAATAGAATAGATGGAAAAGGAGCATGTTTCATACATGATCTTGCTATAATAGATACAGACCATGTTGAATTGCATCAATCTTCTTAAAAGTGCATGGTCCAAAATGTAAGTATAATGTAAACCATTTATCATAGTTGGTAGCTATGTTTCAATATTTGTACATCAATTGTAGCAAACATACCATCCACATATAAAATGTTATTAATAGGGAAAGGGGGAAAGGGGGGAGGATGTTGAGTATATGGGAGTCCCCGGTATTTGGTACATGACTTTTCTGTAATCTAAAACTTCTTTGAGGACAAAATTTTTTAAAAAAGAAAGAAAGACACTGGGGGAATAAATGGAAGAAAATGTCACTGTACATATAATAAAATCTTTGAAGATCTTATTTATAATGATTTCCATCCATAGGACAGGAGTTAGGACTGGAACTTGCCTTTGTGGGGAACATGAATCAATTCATAATAGTAGTATAGCAAGTTTATATGTTAAAAAATAAACAAGTAGAGAGGAAAAGATTGATAAGAAAGGAAAATGGGTGGAAAATAGGAGGAAAATAATTTTGAGAAGGTGAAAGTGAATGATATCCACAATCTGAGATTAAAACTCTTTTCATTCTATCCTCTGTCTTTTTGCTGCAGACACTGAAGGCATATGTGTAAGCACATTCAATACTTAGGTGAGTTCAAGTGAAAAGGACACTAGAAAAGAAAGGCAAGGGAGTTATGCTGCTAAGGAACATTGGAAACTATATTAAACAATGAATGAGGAGCTGGGTGTGAGGGTGTAACCCCAAAGCAGAGGAGGAAAAGTCTGAGTGATGCTGGGTGGAAGAAGACTGGAGAACAAAGATAGTGATAAATTTACCACGAACAAAGATTAGAGTTGGTCTACAGAGTTTGACTATGATAAGAGATAAACTCTTCTAAGAAGAGAGAGGAACTATTCTAAGCTCACTAGATGAAAGTAAGGATGAGGAACCATTTAAAGATGGCATTTTCTACATTAACTTTCATGATCAAAAAAAAAAAAAGTAAAACAGTATCTCATGCAGTCAGTGAATTAGGTTCATTCATTTTTTAAAGTATTTTCACTGGCATATAGTACATTTCTCCAAACACAGTGTTCCAGAAGCCACGTTGTCTCCTTCAGTGGAAACACTCCCCTTTTTTTCGCCATTTAGCCAAACTTTTCTAGCTCAGAATTCAGTTTAGGTAGAAACTCACCAAGTTTATCTCACAAAATTTGTTTTTCATTATGCTATAAAATTATTTATGTTGTATTAAATTTCAGAAAAAATCATAACATTGCCTATAAAAAGACTTTGAGCGCCATTGAACAGTAACATTCTCCCTTTTTAGTAATTTCAATTGATAGAAAATACTTATATATGTGACAATTCAATTATTATTTATTTTTGAACCCTATGTAAGTATACATAAAATCATTTACTAATTTTTTTTTCCTCCTTTTGGAAATAATCAATTTAGTGTTTATTACATGCTGAACCAGGCATTATCATTTAATAGGTAAATAAGAAGTGGCCTTGTCCAAACTAGTCAACTATGTGATGTGGACTTAGAGATTTAAGTCCACACAAAACTCATAACGACAATATATAAAAAGTTGAAACTGTTAACAACACTTAAAATGTCAACAGTCTAAAAGTATTTACTGCAAGAAATGTGGGGACTGAGAAAAGGAGTGATTCATGCATTCCTCATGCTTCATGAGAAAGAGAGGTACACTTCTGAGAAAGGAGGGCATCTTCCCCTTCAAAAATTGAGATTTATTTTTCTGTAGACAAGTGAATCAGGGGCTCAGAAAAAGAAATTCAATTAAATTGATTTAAAGAAAAAAGTGGTATTTCCTGCACACCTCAGTTTTTATCAAAAATGCATATCCACTTCTCAGTAAATATTAAGACCAATATTTTCAGAGCATGTCTTTACTTTTTCTTATCTTCTGCTTCTCCAAATTACTATTCATTTCTCCATGCACTTGTAATGGTATTCTATTAATCTAGCAGTCTTTATTTATTTTTTTCTTCAGACACTGAATTGGAGGTAACTTCATTGAAATGTTTCCCTTAAGCATTTCAGCAATTTTTATATGTCCAAGTCCAGAGCAAAATCCATCTGGAAACTTTTTTTAAATCTCATTTGAAAACCAATACTGATTTTAACGGGCTCTGTAATATCTATAATCTGCTAATGTAATTCACCCTAGTCACTGATACTCCATTGTTGTAATGTCCTTTACTAAGAAGGAAAACAGAGATTGCACAGAAGAGCAATCTTAGGTCACTAAAACCCTGTGCCTATGTGAACTGAGAAATTGGGGACACACAGAAAAATAAAGTACTTTCCTTATTCTTGAACAGATTATATCAGGAATCCTCAGACTTTCTACTGAGATGTCAAGCTCAACTCAAGTCCCAAAATGTATGCGATTAAAAAAATAGTAAAACCAATAGGAAAATATGACTTTTACTAGAGTGTTCAAAATATTCTGAAATTTAAATGTAGCATCTTCAGCTAGAAATATTCTAGGGCACTGTTTATTTGCTTATTTAATCATAATCAAATATAGTATATTCAAAATTAAGTTGAAAATCCTCAGGTTCCTTCCATATTTTTTGTTTTTCTAAATTTTTACATTTGCACTAGTTTGTAAATTAACATTCAGTTGTAGTAAATAATAGAGGAGGTTCCATATACCCTTCATTCAGTAAGGCCTGAGTAACATCCATCATGATCATATTACAATATCAAAAAGAGGACATGGTCTAAAGAGGTTTATTTATTTAAAAGCCCCGAAGACTTTAACATTACAATGATTCTTGATATGTCAAAC
Source organism: Dasypus novemcinctus (assembly GCF_030445035.2). Taxonomy (NCBI): domain Eukaryota; kingdom Metazoa; phylum Chordata; class Mammalia; order Cingulata; family Dasypodidae; genus Dasypus; species Dasypus novemcinctus. The sequence continues at coordinate 37,964,940 of NC_080683.1, read as the reverse complement.
ATAATCACCTGTGTTATCTTTTAGTATTACCAGTATTTGCTTTTATCACAGCATCTGTAGTATATGGAATATGCTCTAGAAAAAATTTCCTTAGAAATATAGTGATAAAGTTAAATCTCTAAGTTCATGTCACACAGTTGACCAAATATGGGTGGCCATTTAAGATTTCTGGGTTAATATTTATAAAGAAGACATAAAAGAAACAACTAAACAAAACCCAGAAGTAATTGATATGCTAGTTTATAATGAGACACACCTGGTCAGAGTGAGTGAATAAATACATAATCATATACATATGTATGTATGCATGTTTACATATTTTTATATATTTACATACATACATTCAAAAAGTGAAGAATCTTCTGGAATAAGTATGAAGAATAAGTATGATCAAATTCTCTAAGAAATACAAATGTTATTTTTGAGGCCACTTATGATTTTGTTATACTATCCTTCAATGAATAGAATTCACATGGATCTGTTTCCTTGCATTTGAGCATATATTTGACAAACATGTGTTGAATCGTTGTAGAAGTTGAGAGAGGTTCAATTATTTGCGTATAGAAAGGCCAGAACTCAGGAATGATTTTGAGAAGGAAAAATGGTTTATTGATGGCCGGCCAGACTCGGGAGCTTTCTGTTTCAAACCCAAGCCTCGAACAAGATTTTCAAGTTCCTTTTATACTGGGTGGGGAGTCAAATGGTGCTTTTATCAAAGAAAATGACTTTCTTGGTTAGTTAAGTCTTTGCCTGAGTACCAGATAGGTTTTGAATTAACATATCGCCCACATTTCAGGTGAGCTTTAATTAGCATTTTGCCCACATTTCGTCTGGATGCAACATTGAATACACATTTAGTCTTACATCCTTTCTGAACATTCAAAACCCATATTGCTTAACTGGATTTCTAGAGACTAGGCACACTTGGATACAGAATTAGATGATTTTGAATTTATGCACAGGCTATATTATATTTCCCTTTCAATGCCAAGTCCAAGTTCCCTTAAGTTTCGGCATCACCACCATCAGAGTTTCCCTAGACTGACTAGTATGCATATAGAGTTTGCATTGCTAAATGGCCTCCTAGGACTGGAGTCATTGCCATGGTCACCAAGGGCAGGATGCAGCTTCTTACTGTCCCACACCCACAAGTCAGGACAGACAGCTTAGGTTATTTCTGAAGAGACAAAGAGCCTCCCACCCATAACCCACATCAGAATAACTTCAATGTATCAGACTCTCTGCTAGGACCTAATGCTGCAACATTAAAAATTCACAGGCTAAATAATGTACTAATTAAAAGAATGGTTTTAATAATTGCACAGATACTTAACAAATGGTTATCTTTTTTTCTATAATGAATTTTTATCTTTTCTCTTCTCCTCTCCTCTCCTAGAATAATTCTTTGACTATTTGCCAGAATAGAGTGTCTAGTATTTCTTAAAGATATTGTCTTCTTATCTACCTCTAAGGTATTATTTTATGAAAAGAAATAAAGAGAGCTTGAGGCAAACAAACATTGAGAATTAATGAAGCACAGGACATTTCTACACTGAGAAATTCAGTGACAAATTTACTGATATGCTTCTGGATATCTAAACAATTAAATAGTGATGGTGATATATTTCTAGAGAATAGGGGAGATAATTCATAGATGTCTCCTTTCGTAGAAAGTCACATTTTCTGACTCAATGAATCTTTTACTAATTTGTAGATAACTCTATTAGTTTCTTCCTCATGAGGTTTTCTTTTTCATAACATCTTTATTCACTTGCTATAAAATTTACTGATAGATAGTGCACAGTTTTCTTGAATCGCCATGATGGTTAGGCTAATGTATAAGCTTGGTCAGGTAATGGTGCCCAGGTTTTTGGTCAAGCGAGCACTGGGCTAATTATAATACCAGGACTTTAATCATCAGTGATCTGATTGCATACATGGCTGATTGCATCTATGATCAACTGAGAAGATCACAGTCAGCAATGAATGGTGGCTCATCCAATCAGTTGAAGGCCTTAAAAGGAGAAGTGATCTCAGCATTCAAAGAGAATTTCCATCTCTATTTCATACTGACAGCACTACTGGGGAACTTTGAACTATTTGAGGACCTTCCTTGGAGTCATTGGCTTGCAGCCTGCTCTATGGAATTTGGACTTGTGTATCGCCACAGTCAGGTGAAACAATTTTATAAAATCTCATACTATTTACAGACATGTGCTGTCAGTTCTGTTTCCCTAGAGAACCCTGACTAATATAATCACCATAATTTAGCGTATTTAGCATATTTTTGTCACCTGAAAATAAGCCCTGTGCCCTTTAGCAGTCATTCCCCATACCTCCCTCTCCCCAGCCCCTGGCAACCTCTATATTCAATACATTCTTTCTGTATGAATTTGTTATTCTGGACCTATCATAGGTTCATCCTTGCATCAATATTTTATTTCTCTTTATAGTCAAATAATATTCCATTGCATGGATATACCACATCATATTTATCCATTGATCGGTTGATGGACATTGTGTTGTGTCCACATTTTGGCTCTTATATGCTTCACAGGCCTTTCAATGAATTTTTATCTAGGCATTTTTCTCTAATAATGCGAATTGAAACACTAAAATATATATATACATACATACATACACACACACACACAGAATTTCTATAAAATAGACTATGGGAAACAATGCAGAAAACAATTTCTGTGATTGAAAATCTGTGTGGTTCCCCCAAGCCAATATTCCTTTTTGACAGCTTCTTCACTCTGCTCCAGAATAGCCCACTTATTTATTTGCTACAGATTTCCAGACACCAGCAGATTTTCAGGGGCAATGAAGTCTCACCCATATTGAGGGAAAAAATGTCACCTGAATTGTGGAGGTGCCTTCTTTGTTATAGGCCATGAATGCCATTATTTGTAGAATATATTTTGATGGCTTTCTGGAACAAGTTAGTGCCCTTTCAAATAGTAAAGAAGCATCATCAGTGGCTATTCCTTTTGTTAGCCCAGGTTAACCCAAATTTGACTGTGTTAATGAGAGAGAGATATGGTTTCCAGTTCTTCTAGTTGCATTTTAATAAAGCGTATGAGTCTGATTACTAAAGGGGTTTTTGAGAGAAAGTGATCACAGACATCGTTTTATTCAAACTCTATCCAATACTTGAATTTTCACTATTATATTTCCAACTATTTATTTACTTATTTATTAAAAGTATCCTTTTTCCATTCACTGGATGTATATAGTCACCTGGCTCTGCTATAGGCAATGCATATATAGCAGGAAACAACACAAATATTGGTCTTGTTCTCACCAAATATACTTGTACGCATGGAAGAAATTAATCAGGTAAATAAGCAAAGTGGAGGTATTGATTAAAAGAAATAAATAGAGAATGGCAGCATAATCAGGAAACATTTGTAGAGGAGAACATACTTAAGCTATCTGAAGGATGAGATAGAACCAGCAAGATAAAGAGCAAGGGGAAAAGAATACCCAGCAGAGGATAAATTCAATCTTATGTGGGGAAGAGATTGATAACATTGATGGTACAGAAAAAGCTCAATGTGGTTCAACAGTAGTAAGAAAGGCTGGTATGGCACTAAATAAAGATGAAGAAGCAGGCTGTTGTAATGCAGGATCTTGTAGGGGGATAGGGGTTTACTTGTAAGTACATTTGAAAACATTGAGGTACTTCAAATGGGATAAAATGACCCAACTGTTTTTTTAAAAATCCTTCCTGCTACTATTTGCTGCATAGTTTGGATGATGGGGTACATTAAGCAACATTATAGTCTTCTAAGCAGAAGAGACTAATGAGTGGGGCTATGGATACAGCCAGAGGAAAGCAAAAGAAATGCTCGGTCTCTGCTTGAATACTCCTAGAAACGATATCTCCAAAATTCACCTATTCTTTTAAGAGAGAATGGACTGTGAAAAGGCTTTCCTGGAGAAGGAGTCAGTTTAGGCTTCAAAATAAACAATCATTTAACCTCAATGACAAAGTCCAAAAACACTTATTTTCTTTTAATTCATCTGCAGTTCCACTGTGGCTTTACTAGATTTGGATAGGTATGGCTCCAGGTTTTGAACCAGATTCATATTTGCTCACTGTTTCACTAGAGTCTTGGAAAACAGGGTATGCAATAGTGTTCTCATTGCAGATGAAAAAAGTGCCAAAGGGCATGCCAAGCCATTCAAGCTTGTTTGAGGTCTTTCCTTGGAACTGGCACTCTGCAACTTCAAATCACATTTCATTAGCAAAATCAAGTCTCACGGGCCCGCCCAACATCAGTGTGGCAGGGAAATATCCCATCTACTATAAATATTAGACTTGCAAGAGACTCATGGCTAGGGATATGGATATATAAATCCAATTCAGAAAGGAAATCAAAAATTGGGAAAAATACCCCAAATTACTACATCTTGTAGTTAGGTGTAAATTCTACATACTAGCTCTTACAATTCTCTCAGTAGTCATACAGGAAAGATCTAATTCTTAACACATGAGATGTTTAAATATTTAAAGTCAGCTGCTGATACACAAACCCCTACATATTTTCCAAGAAAAAAAATATAGTTCCTTTAATCATCCACGTGGTGTTAGAATAATATTAAAATACTTCCCATTTTGGCCCCAACTGACTTTTGAAGTCTTTTATCATGCAATCCCAAGCTTTTGTCCCATCCTTGAATCACACAAGCAGATACATGATCCCATAAGTACATAAAGAACTTTTAACCTGTCATGCATTTATTCTTGGTATTTCTTTCAGCTAAAATAATTTCATCCCCACCGTGTTATCCTGATAAAATCCTTATCCTTTTTCAATACTACTTTCAAATATCAAATCTACTGTAAAGCCTCCCTTGAATCTGTTAGCAGGATTAATAGCACCTTCCTCTGGGTATCGTCGCATTATTTCAGTGCCATTTGTAATACAGTCATGGCAGATGGAAAGTCTTTTCCTTTCCCAGGCTCTAGGCTTCCCTAAAGATGGAAATTTCTTCCCATCTGTGGCATTAGGGTGGCGGTATACATTGATGCTATGTCATTTGTCATTCCCTGAAGGAGAGAGAAACAACTCTAGTATTGAAAACAGAAAATGGTTTAATAGAGAGAATTGGGTGCTTAAAATTGTTGGAAGTGCTAGAGGAGCCTAACTGGTCATGCCTCTAGGAATGATTCCAAGAATGCCCCAGAACTAAACCACCAGGATCCGCTCCCTCTCTCATATCAGGAGGCTGGGGAATTAGGAAGCTGCGCCTGGAACCATTAATTTCAGAATGTACTGCTTTAACTCTGGTTCATGGATCAGGGAGCTGGAGGCAAGAGGTCATCAGCTGTTCCTGCAACACCCTCACATGGGTACTGGATATGGAAGTGATGGTTCAGAAAAACCCATGTTGCTGTAACCTTGCTTGTCAATTGAAAATTGTAAAAAAGCAGTGGGAATTTTGCTTTCATCTAAGTTGCAACTTTCAAACCTTGCATCAGTGCATTTAATTGTGAAAACGATTTCAAACTGATAATACCTAATCACAAGGGAGTCAGAAAAATGTACTTTTTAGCTATGGGAATTGATGCAGAGTGTCAAATACACTCTCTCTCCAACCCTGTATTTCACCTTAATCTTCTCGCACTACAAGGGATACAGGCAGGAATCTGATAGATAGGATAGCTCAAGTCTGACAACCTTTGGTCCTCATTTATTTGTCTGTGTACATTTAAGGTATTAAAATAAATGAAAACATATAAGAGCCCTCTCTTGGGCACTTGAGTCTTCTTCACTTGATAGGTGTGAGACAGCAGCTGGCTGGCTAAACATTATCTCAATACAAATGGCTCTTTTCTTGAGTCTATGGGTTTAGAAGAAAGTGTTCCAAAAGTGCAAGCCTGTTTTGCTTCAAATCCAAACAGTGCTTTCAGTCTTGCTTTGTTTTGTTTGAGGAAAATGCCAAAATTCAAAGCACAAACCAACCAACCAATCAGCAAATAATACATATCGAATCATGTACTATAATTTATTATTTTATTTTTAAAAGAAGATATAGATTACATAAATGTCACATAAAAAATATAGGGGATTCCCAAATGCCGCACCCACCCACTCCCACTCCTAAACTATCCCACATTAGTGTGGTACATTTGTTACCATTGATGAAAACATATTTAAACATTGCTACTAACTGTGGACTATACTTTACATTCTGTCCTGCACAATTTTGTAGGTTATGACAAAATATGTAATGACCTATATCTGTCATTGTAATGTCATGCAGGACAATTCCAATGTCCTAAAAATGTCCCCGTATTACACTTATTCTTCTCTCTTCCTCCCTTCAGATCTCTGGTGGCCACTGCCTTTATATCAATAATAAAAGTTCTTTCATCGCTAGAAAAATAATAAGACTACTTTAGTCCATTGTTCATTCACAAATCTTGAGGACTTTAGTGATGCCCACTCTGCTTCTAATTGAGAAGGGACTTTTATCCCATGCGGCAGATGGGTTGAACTATTTGATTGCAGTTACAGTTACTCTCTGCTCCTTGGGATGGGTGTTGTCCGTCATCATTTCCTTCTTATTTGTTCTGGGTGAATCCAATGAGCTAGAGAGTGGGTATTGCAACTGTGCTGAGATTTAGCGCTCAATTGGTACATGAATGTACCAAAGATTTAAGTCTCTGGGACAAATAATTAACAAGTATACTGCTGATTATAGGTTCAAATAAAAGGGGCAGGAGAGCCATGTGTAAGGAACTATAAATGAGTCCAACTTTGTTACATTAGGAAGCATTAATTCCAAAGTAAGGCCCACTGACAGGGTGCCAAATTTCTGAACCTGTCTGCCCTGCTTATAGTGTCTGCATGTCTCTAGAGCCCTCAGGAGCCCCAATGTTTAAGGTACTGTTTACTCTGGTAGTCAATGAGATTCTGCTAAGACCTGCATAAGTACAACCTCTGGAATGACCTCCTGACTCACTTTGAAATCTCTTAGCCATAAAAACTTATTTGCATTTACATTTCCCATTTTTGGTGAAGGTCTTTTGCCAGATACATTGCTAGTTGGCACTAGGTAAGCCTTTCTGTGTGCCATGGTGTCTCATACCTGGGCGTCATGTCCCTTGCCGAGGGGAAAGTAGTGCATTTATATGCTGAGTTTGGCTTAAAGAGAGGCCACATTTAAGCAACAAGGAGGTAGAAGGTAACTCTTAGACAATATATAATGCTAGGCTAAGTTTCAATTTCACAAGAAAAGGCTTATGAGTACAATCATCAATATCGAGGGCAGGCATAATCATCTTTCTTCCTTTCATTAGGCACTGCTCTTGTACTCAGGGGATTTTTGCTTTCCTGTGAAAAAATGTAGTAGAACTCCCCAGGATGGGCATTCAGTATTCTTTTATTATTGTGTGAGTCTCCACCCAATGAAACAGTGCCCCATGAACACTTGAACATGTTTATATGCTTTAGAGAATGCCTCAGGTTCACCTCTACCCATATTTTCCCCAATCACAGATACCCTGCCTAATGCCCTAAAAATGCTCTATATTCCATCTATTCGATCCTTTCCTCCCCTCAGAACCTATGGCAAATACTAAGTTCCAATTTTTGAAGAATAAAATTCATAGGCACTTGCAATAATATTGAGACTTGACATATTAGTCTGTTTTCTTTTATTAGGCACTGTATATATGCTCAAGGGATTCATGCCCCTCTAACTGAGTGTATAGCAGGACTTCCCAGGATGGGAGTTTAATATTTTCATTTTATTGTGTGTGTCTCAACCCACTGTGATAACTCACTATAACAAGATGAACACTTTCATATTCCACAGAAGCATGCCCCAGGTGCACCCTATTCCATATATCCCCCCACATCTGATGTCTTACACCAGTAATCCTCCCCTGCCATATCTGACTAAAGAACATTCTCAATATTGTACTTTTAACCACATACATGCTAATCCCCAGGGTTCACTTGCTCCTTCCTCCCCAAAACTTCCATTGATAGTCCAAACCAATCCCCCCGTGCTACTACCTCTCACAGATGAGCATCACTGAATCCAATCAGAGCACTGCACCAATCTCATGCCTATCCACTGCCCAATCACACCCTTTTACTGTATCATAGATTTTGTCCATATGGGCATTGGCTCACCAACATCTTCTCCATCTCTGTCTCCTGTAAACCTATCTTCCAGACTTTAGCTCTGTGAATCTACTCAAATTGCTTAAGTCATATCAGTGAGGTCATGTAATATTTGTCCTTCAGTGCTTGACTTACTTCACTCAACATAAGGTCTTCAAAATTCACCCATGTTATTGCATGTATAAATACTGTACTTCTTCTTACAGCTGAGTAATATTCCATTGTATGTATATATCACAATTTTCTTATTCATTCAGCTGTTGATGGGCATTAGGGTTGCTTCCAGCTTTTGTCAATAGTGAATAATGCTGCTATGAATATTGATGTGCATATATCTGTTCATGTCTCTGCTTTAAATTCTTCTGAGTATATGCCTAGCAGTGGGATTGCTGGATCATATGGAGTTCCATGGTTACGTACTCCACAATGGCTGCAACAGTCAATATTCCTACCAGTAGTAGATAAGATTTCCCTGTCCTCCCCATCCTCTCCAACACTTGTAGTTCTCTGTTTTGTTTTGTTTTTTTTAATAGCTGCTAGCTAATGGGTATAAGATGATATCACATTGTAGTTTTGATTTGCCTTACCCTAATAGCTAGTGAGGTAGAGCATGTTTTCATTTGCTTTTTAGCCATTTGTATTTCTTCTTTGGAGAAGTGTCTATTCAAATCACTTGCCCATTTTTTAAATGAGTTGTCTTTTTTTTTTGTATCAGATTTCTTTATATATGCTGAATATTAGGCCCCTATCCAATAGATGTTTACCAAATATTTTCTCCCATTGAGTAGGCTTTCTTTTTGCTTTTTTGACTAGCTCTTTTGAAGTGCAAAAGTTTTTAATTTTGAGGAGGTGCCATTTATCTTTTTTATATTATTGCTTGAATTTGGGTGTAAAGTTTATGAAACCATGTCCTAGTACAAGATCTCATAGATGCTTCCTTGCATTATCTTCTAGGAGGTTTATGGTCTTGGCTCTTATATTTAGATCTTTGATGCATCTTGAGCTAATATTGTATAGGACATAAGATGGAAATCCTCACTCATTCTTTTAGATATGGATATCCAGTTCGCCAATCACCATTTGTTGAAGAGGCCATTCTCTCCCAGGTGACAGAGCTTGGGGCCTTGTCAAATATCAGTTGACCATATATGCAAGGATCTATATCAGAACTCTCAGTTCTATTCCATTGGTCTATATGTCTATCCACATGTCAATACCATGCAGTTTTGATCACTGTAGCTTTGTAGCATGTTTTAAAGTAAGGTAATGTGATTCCTCCAATTTCATTTTTCTTTTTCAATAGGTCTTTGGCTATTTGGGACCCCTTGACTTTACAAATAAATTTCCTAATTAGATATTCCAATTTAGTAAAAAATGCTATTGTATTTTTGTTGGGATTGCTTTAGATCAGTGAATCAATTTGGGTAGGACAAACATCTTAATGGTGTTTAGTCTTCCAATCCATTAACAGGGACTATTCTTCCATTTATTTAGGTCATCTTTTATTTCCTTTAACAAAGTTGTGTCGTTTCCTGCATATTATCCTTTACATCTTCAATTAAGTTTATTTTAGTTAAATGATTCTTTTAGTTTCTATTGTAAATGGATTTTTTAATTTATTTCCTCCTTAGATTGCTCTTTATTGGTGTACAGAAATGCTACCGATTTTTGTATGCTGTTCTTATAACCTGCCAGTTTACTGAACTTGTTTTTCAGCTCTAGAAGCTTTGCTGTAGATTTCTCAGGACTTTCTATGTATAGGATCATGTCATCCACAAATAGTGAAACTTTTACTTCTTCCTTTCCAATTTGGATGCCTTTTATATCTTTTTCTTGCCTAAGTGCTTGAACAAGTATTAATATCTATAACACAATATTAAAAAGGAGCCATGACAATGGACATCCCTGTCTTGTTCTAGAGCTTAGAAGGAAAACTTTTGGCATTTCACCATTGAACTTTATGTTAGCTATGGGTTTTTCATATATACCCTTTATTGTATTGAGGAAGCCTCCTTAGATACCTGTCTTTGAAGTTTTTTGGTTTTTTTTTAATCAAGAAAGGGTGCTGTAGTTTGTGGAATATTTTTTCTGCATCCATAGAGATGATCATGTAATTTTCTACTTTCCATCTGTTAACGTGGTGTATTACATTGATTTATTTTATGTTGAATCATCTTTGCATACCAGGGATGAAACTCACTTGGTCATGGTGTATAATTTGTTTGATGTTTTGTTAATTACATTTAGCAAGTATTTTGCTGAGGATTTTAGTGTCCAGGTTCACTAGAATGATCAGTCTGTAGTTTTCCTTTCACGTGGCATCTTTATGTGACTTTGGTAGTAGGGTGACATTGGCATCATAAAATGAGTTAGGCAATGTTCCCTCCACTTCTATTTTTTGGAAGAGTTTAGGCAGGCTTGGTGTTAGTTCTTTCATGAATGTTTGGTAGAATTCACCTGTGAAGCCATCTATCCCCAGGCTTTTCTTAGTTGTGAGGTTCTTGATGAATAATTCAATCTTTTTACTTGTGAGTGGTTTGTTGAGTTCATTAATTTCTTCTTTCATCAATGTAGGCTGTTTGTGTGTTTCTAGAAATTTGTCCATTTCATCTAATTTATCCATCTTGCTGGTATACAATTTTTCAAAGTGTACTCTTATGATATCCTTTATTTCTGTTGGATCATTGCTGACATCCTCTTCACATTTCTTATTTTATGTTTTTGCATCTTCTCTCTTTCTTTCTTTGTTAGTCTAGCTACGGGTTTGTCAATTGTATTAATCTTCTCAAAGAACTAGCTTTTGGTTTTGTTCATTTTTTCTAATGCTTAGTTATTTTTTATTTCATTTGGTTCTGCTCTAATCTTTGTTATTTCTTTCTTTCTACTTCCTTTGGGGTTAGTTTGTTGTTCTTTTTCTAACTCCTCCATGTGGGCTGCTAGAGTTTTGATTTTAGCTCTTCTTTTTAATATAGGCATTTATGGCTATGAATTTCCCCCTCTGTTCAGCTGTTATTGCATCCCATAGGTTTTGACACATTGTGTTGTTATTTTCATTTGTTTCAAGGTAGTTACTGATTTCCTTTGAGATTTCCTGTTTGATCCACTGTTTGTGAGAGGATGCTGTTTAACTTTAAAATTTTTTAGCTTAATCTGCTTCTCTGCCCCTTATTGATTTCCAGCTTCATTCCATAGTGGTCAGTGAAATTATTTTGTATAATGTCAATCTTTTTTAATTCATCGAGAGTTGTTCTGTGGCCTAGCATGTGGTATATCCTGGAGAATGATCCATGTGCCCTTGAGAAGAATGTAAATCCTGATGTATTTGTGAGTAATATTCTGTATATGTCTATTAGGGCTAGATCCTTTACAATATTATTCAAGGTCTCTGTTTCTTTATTGTTCTTCTGCTGAGATGTTATATCTAATAATGATAATGGTATATACACCATACAACTGCTTTCTTGCTTCCATGGTTTCAGGTAAGTAATCAGCACTTACGGAGTTTCCCTTGTATGTAAAGGATCTCTTTTCTCTTGCTGATTTTGGTATTTTTTCTTTGTCTTGAGCATTGGACAATTTAACAAGTCTATGCCTTGGGGTAGTCTAGTTAGTATGTATACTGTCAGGGTGTGCTGCACTTTCTGGCTGTATACATCTATGCCCTTCAAAAGAGCTGGGAAATTTTCAGCCATTATTTCCTCCAACATTTCTTCTGCTCCATTTCCCTTCTTTTCTCCCTCTGGGATGCCTATAATGAGTATGCTTGTGCATTTCATGTTGTCTTTCATATCCCTGAGTCACTGTTGAATTTTTTCTATCTTTTTATCTATCTATTATACTAACTCTCTGATTTCAGAAATATTGTCTTCAGTATCACTGATTTTTTCTTCTGCCTGTTCAAGTCTGCCGTTATGTGTTTCCAGCATATTTTTGATTTCTTGGATTGTGCCATTCATTACCATCACAGCTGTTATCTTTTATTGTCTGTTTATAGTTCCTTCAGTATGTTACCCCAGTGTTTTCTTAATGTTCTTTATCTCTTTGTTCATTTCATTAACTTGATACAGGATATTTGTTTGGATATTCTTGAATAGCTGCTTTATGTTCTGCATCTCCTCCTATTTTTTAATGTATTTGTTAGATTGCACAATGTCTTTCTGTTTCTTAGTATGGTTTGTAATATTTTTTTGGTGTCTGTGCATTTGTTCTTTTTGATGGGCTTATTCAGTTGGCTAGCTTCTCTTTCTATTCAAGGGTGTTTTGTTGCCGTTGTTGTGTTTTTGTGTGGTAATGTTCCTTTTTTTAATACTTAGTTCCTCTTATTCTATATCCTTGCAGTTGTCTGTGTTTCCATGAAAAAAATTAGGGCCAAAGAAAAAGAAAGAGATAAAAAGAGAAAAAGAATAATAGTAACAATAATAATAAAGAAGGGTAGAATAGGGACTGTTTAAGACCTAGGTAAATAAATATGTGTCTAAAAATTTCATAAAAAATACAAAGGAATAAAAAAAGTGGAATAGAAAAAATAAAATTAGAAACAAAATAGAGACAGAACAGAATGAATTAAAAGCCTGGAAATATGAGAAGAAAAGACAAGAAGGTAAAAAGAGAGAGAAAAAGAAAAATGAAGACCAAAAAGAAGATGTGTTATAAAAGCAAAGCATCAGAACACAGAAGATGGAACAATTAAGGAAAGAAAAGAAATGAAACATGTAGAAAAAAATAAGTAAAATCAAAAAGAGGAAACAAAGACAGTGAAACAACAACAAAAATAAAGCAGCAGCAACAAAAAACAAGAACAAACAAAAAAAATCAACCCAGGAAAATTACCACCTCCTCCTAGGTCCCTAGGGAGCTCCTCAGGCTCCTGGTATTCATTAATAACCATTCAGCCTACCCTCCACAGTTGAGGTATCTTGTTTTAGATAATAATATAAAGGAAAAAAAAAAGAAGAGATATAAAAATTTTTTTAAAGATCAAAAAAAATCCTAAAACAAAAAATCTCAGTCTATATGCCCCCGGTCATACAGTGCCAGCTGGATTCCTGATAACCCAGTGGACCACTCTCTGGATCCCTTCTCTTAGGAGGTACTGGAAAACCAACCAGGGACATCATACATGCAAGGCAGGAATTTCTACACTGACTCCACAGGTTAAGTAGGCTTCTGAGAGCCTATCTGGCTCTTCCTGCCATGGTTCCCTCAGGTGAGTTGGGCTTCTAACAATTTGCAGGAGTCAGGCTGGTTAGGTGCCTATCTCTGTCCCCTCACTGACCTAATTCCTCTCTCTCCCAGGGCAGCTGGGTATCACAGCCTGTGCAATCTGATACCCTCTCCCCTCTCCCTGGGGTCACATCAGTGCTGTTTTGGGTCTTTCTTAAGATTTAAAGGGGGCTCAGCTGGCCAAACCTACCAAAAGGAACCACTCTCCACCCTCTGCAGACCCCTTTTACTCCCAGATAATGCTCCCTCCCACTCAGTTGGTTGAAGTGAACCAGGGGTTTTACCAAGACTATTCACCTTGTGGGTGAGGTATCTGTGCTATTCCTGCCACAGGGGTGTGTAACTCACAGTTTTCCTTTGGCCTGTTTGTCTCTCTGTCCTGCTCCCTTCTGTAAGATGCACAGCACTTGCCTGTTCTGCAGATCCCCTAAGCAGCTTCTTCAGGCAGGCTTTTGCCCTTTCCCTGTCAATTTTTGGGAGCAAGCTGAGCAAACAAGCCTACCTACTTTGATGCCATCTTCCTGGAAGTCCTGTACCTCAATTTAGACATGTTCTTAATCTTAATCTGCATTCTTATGGATGTGAAACCATTACAAATAGAATCTCTTTAAGATTTTATTTTAGTTTAAGATATGACCTAACTGAATGAGAGTGGGTCTTAATCCATATTATTAGAAGCCTTTGTAAGTAGAAGAAATTCCGACATATTCAAAGGGAGCCACAAGGATAAGCCAGAAGCTGGAAGCCAATAGAGCCCATAGGAGAAAGGAGAGGATATTACCATTGACACAAGGCAGGGATACAAACCAAGGAACCCCAGGAACACCAGCAGCCAGCACCAGATTTTTATAGACTTTGGGGAAAATGCATCACCTTGCTGACACCTCAATTTTGGACTTACTATAGCTCAAACTTGTGAACCAATAAATTCTCTTTAAGTCAAGTCATAGTGTGATATTTTTCATAGCAGTCTGGTAAAATAAAGTGTGTGTATATATAAATTTTCATCACCAAAGGGGGTATGAGATAGTATTAGTTTTCATCCCATACTTGTAGGAATTTCATGTTTAGAAACCAAAGCCCAGGACTAGATAATTGGCTATTTAAAGTAAAGAGTATTTTTATTGCCTAGCACTGGAAAGGCTTTCCTATTCTTTTAATAAATTAAAACTGATATAACATTTACTTAGTAGCTTTGATTACACATGGTAAAATGTGTAATAATATAAATTTCATATGTGTTGACAATCAGGCAAGGATGGGTTCAAAATTTACTTTAGCTCTTACCAACCCTGTGACCATGATCCAATACCTAAGTTTCTGTATCTCAGCTTTTTCAATTATATAAGATATGATATTACCTATTCAAGAGAGCGTTTGTAAAATGTAAATGAAATTTAAAGTTTATAAGACTGTGTGGTAAGGAGTAGACAATCAATGAAAGTTAAATGTTTTTCTCCCCTTTCCCTACTTGTTTTCCCTGTACTTACCAGTTGTGTCACTAGCTCAGAACAAGTTCAGCGCATTATTTGATTATGTCTCAAAATGTGATGCCAGAATTGAACACACTGCTCCAGTTATGATCTAACATAGCTATAGAGGAAGGATCATCATAATAACTCTAATTAGATGAACCTAACACACCAGGAGATTATTTGATAAATAAATTATGCTACAGATTTTATTGCATTTACTCAATCCCAAAGGTTTTGTTTATAACAGCTGTTTTAGAAGCTTGTCTAAGAAGCAGTCTTACTGCACTGGTAGAAAAAACTTCATTGATTTCTATTACATTACATTTGAGTAATTTAGTCTATTGCTTCTACCTGTTCAGATATTCTTTAATGATAGCTCTCTTCTTCTATACATTTGTGATATTTTAAAACACATGTCATTCATAATTTATTTTGCATATCATGACTATCCTTATGAAGGTATATATAAAAAAATATTGGTTATGGTAGGGCTGAGACAGGAAATTGGATTGTCACTAGAGATCATTTTCCAGAATGACAACAAACTTCTAGGTACTGATTAACCATTCAATTATTATTTCCTTAGTTATGCTCATTCACTTCACATTCTTCAATGTATTTCACAAGGATGTCATGATATATTTTACTAGATAATTAGAAGAAATACAGATGTACTGAACATTATAAAAGCAACAATCATACCCTTTAGGAGAAAGAAAATAAATCTCAATGAACAGAATATTGTTCCAATTTGCTATTGATATTTCTTATGTTCCTTTGATTTAGTAAAGCACAAATATTTGTTACTTAGCTATAAAGACATAGTAATGAAATTTATTTCTTTGTGAAAGATTATCTTTCCTTACACAGTTAAATTATTTAGCTATGATATATTTTGACTCAAGTACAATTCTTGGACTTATGGATATAACTAGGAATATTGATAATTAGATAGTGCCACTTATATTGTCAGTTGTTATATGAAGATTATTCAATTATATTGAACTTTGAACAGCTAGAATTTTGCATTTGGAATTTAAAATTTAAATGAAATAAAATATTTACCAAAAGTAGCACAGCTATCAATACACCTTAACCCTGTATAACTGTATCAAGAAAATCAACACAAATTTAAAGCAAAATATGAATTCCCTAATCATTTTTACATTGACCTATTTTTTTACTTTTTTCTAATATATACCAAGGTGGTGTATACTGATCAAATTAAGTATCAGAATGTATATCTGTTGAATTTAGGGAACAGATAACCATTAGGCATCTGTTTCACTAATTTAATTGTTGAGTTTAAAAATATTTATGCTGGCGGAAGTACAGAGAAAATGAGGGATTGCTTATATTTGTTATATCCTGAAACCAGCCCTAAACTGATAACTAAGTCTTCTGGAGAAAGAACTGCAAGCAGAACCTAAAGTAGCGTTTGTCACATTACACCTTTGTTATTGCTCTGCTGCTTTGCTTCCATATAATGGAATATGAATCTTGATCTACTTTTGCACAGGCCCAGGAGAGCTTCAGCACAGAAAATGAAGTGACACTGTGTACTTTTAGAGATATCAACAGTATGATCATGAAGAGTCACTATCTTTGTATAGTCAGTACTGCTTGTAAAGTTGACACAGATCTCAGTGAAAGTTTTGAGGACTTCTCAAGCAGCAGACTAAAGTGAGGTGGAATAAAGAGAATTAAGACCATGTCAATCACTGAACTGTAACTGTAAATGTAAGTGTTCTTTGTACATTCGTATAAGACAACCTTTGAGAATGCTCAGAAATAACTAGGTAAGATTTTTGAGGGGATCTGATCTGGAGATAATGTAAGAGTATCTACAATCAGGAACTGACAACATTTTGAAGATTATTGTTAAATGATCCATTATTTATTGATGCACAGAACATCAAGTTCAGAGGTTACCAGGGTTCAAGCTTTTTTTTGTAAAAGTTATTATTTCCCCAAAATAAAGCTGCTATATTGTTCTTTTTCCTTTTAGGCCATCTTCTGATTCAGCCTCCATTGCTTCTAAAATATTTAATGCATTTTGAACATATGTGAAGCAGAGTGATAATATTTTTGAACTCTTTGAGGAAAAATCCCTATTTTATGTATCTTGGTTCTCAGCCTTTCACACAATTCTGGATATATAGCATCTGTACAATAAATATTTTTATTGTAAATGTTGAATTTATGACATGAAGGTTTTTGGAATTTTGAACTGTTACAGAAGAAGTCCAGGACCAGGTGAAAAACTCAAGTGACCCTCGAGAGATGGAGGAACACAGGTTTATTGTGCGTACACACCCAGAGGAGAGTTTGGTTTCCAAATTCTGGGCCCCAAGCTGTGATTTTCAGAGGCTTATATAGGGGGTGGGAAGCAAGCAGGAGTACAGAAGCAAATTTTGCTGTTGGCTAAATAAATGAACACAGGCTGAGGCAACGGCTGCTAGTCCATATTAGCCTGCTGGCTTACACAATCAAGCTCTTACAGGTGCACATCCTGCAGCTCACAGCACACATACACACCCAAGAGCTGCAAAATCAGAAAGCAGCTCATTTCAGCATTGCACAATGGAAAAGAAGGAAGAGGAAGGGGATTCCTTCAAAAAAACCATTGTATTTGGTTACATTTCAAAAAAACAACTCAAATCACAATAGTTTAACACCTCTTTTCTTTGAAGCTACTTTTTATAGGAAATTAGAAAACTTAACCCTAGCTAATAAAAATAAAAAAGAGAACAATTCAGCTTTTCTTCAGTTCACCTAATCATCATATTTTGGATATAATACGTTACTGTGGTGAAAATTAATTTAGAAACAAATCAATGAGACTGACAAACCAATATCACACTACTCAAGTTTGAATTTCAAGGTTGACACATTGTAAAAGTTTTTCATTCTATGACAGCAAATGGATGTGTTCTGCTAAAGTTAAAACAGAGACAAAAATTATTGATAACAAATAGAAGTTCAAGGTATCACTTTTTTTTAAAGAGTTGATTGATGTATATAAGTAGGGAACACCAGATTGCCCTATTTGTGAATGTGCTAGGTCAAATCCTATGATCCTTTTCCTAGATACTTCTTTTTCTTTCCTCCCTCCCTCCCTCTCTCCTTCCTTCCTATCTTTCTTTGCTTTTGTTGTCTTTTTTCTTATCCAAAATAAAATAAGAGAAAGAAAGAAACAAACAAAAATACTTCTAATTTCATATTCTTTCTTATATTTCAGTTTCTTATGAATTCACAAAGAGTGTGACTCTGCTAAGCAACATTTTCCCACTAGGAAAGATGCAGTAATTCCACAGTAAATGACAGAAACAATAGATCCTTTATTTCCCTTTTTTCAATCTTTCTGTAATTTTGTAGGACAGGTAGCTCACTAAAGAAAATCTCTTATCTTCCAGAAAGATATTGCCACTAAATAACTACTGCTTAGAACAATCTTTTTGAAAAACTAAACATTCATCATTTACATAAAATCCAGTTATCTAAAATAGATTTTAACCATAACAATAGATTTTTAAATAACATTTCAACAAATTCAATAATATTCATTCTAGAAAAAAACAACAGGAAACTAAAAGTTTCTAGAAGTTACTTTCTCAAGTCTGAAAGTGCTCTAAAGAACTTAAAGATCCCAGAGTGAGTCTGATTAATCAGATATATTATCAGTGAAATAACAATGAACAGAAGGAATTGGAGGAGAAAGAGGTAGTAAAATTCAATAAAGCAAAGAGAATATATCTGTGGTTCCAAGTCAGAAGTCTGTTAATTGACATGTGTGTGACTAATGCTTCAAAAATTAGTATTCTGATGTATAATTTAATTCTCTGATAATAATTTACAACTTTAACTTATCCCAAATGTATATCATTTATTTTTATTATTGTTAAGCCAAATATCTATTGGAAATGTTACAGTTTTTAAAATTAAAGGAAAATATCTACTACATAATTATTAATTATGGAATTTTTATAACCAGGGTTGCGATACCAATAGATAAGTATCATGTTAATTAATTCAGAGACACAATTATGGATAGTCTTTGCAATAATAAAGAAACAATTACTAGCTTAATAGTATTAATAATTTATTACTTAAACTGTTCAAAATGGACAGTGGCAAATGACAGAGAAAAGTAAATTAAATGACTGAAGACATTATTTTCCTGCAATTTAAAAACATTATATTGAAATTCATATACATTGCCAAATACACGTTTTTAATTTTGTATAAAGTGTGCATCATGTAAGAACTATTTAAATGCTTACAATGTTTCATTTTGCTTTAAGTAGGATTCAATTTGCCAAATTGTTCCAATATACTGGTTTAATATAAATATTGAAAGATTGTCACTTTTCAAATTCTTAAAGCTATGGTCACAGTATAATGATAAGAATTAAAATGGAAAAAAAAGACCATTATTTATAAGACACCCAAGCCTGATGCCAGGCAGTATAGCTTAAAATCTAGCTTCCAAAATGTACCATGAGAAGCAGGAGAAATAAAATCATATAAACATTTCAATCAAGTATAAACCTTAAGACAAATGGTCCTTGATGCTTTAATCCCATTACACCTTTCCAATATTGTCTCACAAATGTGCTATGCTTCAATGTGACAAAGACAAATTCAGAAATGAATTTGAGGGATGGCAGAAAAGATTTTGCTGCCTAGAAATCTAATAACTTAAATGCTTCACAAACTTGTTATAATTGCCAGTAATTCATGGCTAATGGAGTTTACTCAATGAAAACTGTCTATAAAGAATAATTTTAAGAAAAATCAGTTGAGACTAATAAGAGAGATGTTCAAAAACAGTATTTTCATCTAATTTGAAATTATTTATTTCACAGAACAATCTTTCAGGGTAACAGATCCAGTCCCTGGGCCTCCCCAGATTCACTGGACCATGATTTTCTGCTTTTTGCTATTGGTGACCTTCCAAGAAGGTCACCTAACATCAATAACATTTGTGTAGAACATGGCAAATTGGTCTTTACGGGCATGCAACAGGAATCTGTTTCAGCAAGGGCTTGGTCTAATGCTTTGCTTTGCCTCTTTGAAATCCTTTTCCTATTGAACAAGGGGTACTAGTTTACATTTTGCATTGGGATCCAGGTCCAGAACCATCAAGAGAAGGTATGGCTCTCTACTGAAGAGAAGCTCCCTAAGCTGTGTTACTGCCTTCAAGCATTACAGCTCTGCTGTATTGATAGTCAGGTTTTCCGTAGAAGCCTCTCTCATCCTCCATGCCATTGATTGTAATATAGCCTGTGCATAAATTCAAAATTGTTTCCAAGTGTACCTAGTCTCTAGAAATCCAAATAAATAATATAGGCCCTACAGTCTTTGAATGTTCAGTAAGGATTTAAGACTGAATGTGTATTAGTTGCATCCTGATGGAATGTGGAAGATATGCTAAATTCAAGCTGGTTTGGAATATGGGGAATATGTGTTAAATCAAACTTACCTGGAAGAAATAACTTATCTGATATTCAGATAAAACACTTGAGGAAACTAACAAAATATCTTTTTGCATACAAGCACCGTTTGTCTCCCTACTCTTATTTCCTCTGTATAAAAGGGCCCGAAAAATTCTATTTGGGGCCCAGTTTTTATTAGGACAGAAGTCCACAGTGTCCGGCCGGTCGAAATAAACCAACTTCCTTCTCAGAGTTCTCGTGTCCTGGCCTTCGATACCATGTACACCCGACTTCTCTACAATAGCACAATTTGACAGTCCCTTCCTTCAAGTGTCACACTATAGCCTCTCATCTATCACTTCCAGTGCTTCCATGCTTTCATGGAGGTATACATTCATCAATGGGAAACCAGAGAACTGAGTACTGAATAATTCTTCCCCTACTCTCTCTGATGAGGGAATGATTTGAGAGACAGGGTTCCCATATGACCCCTACAGTGGTATCTCCTCTAATAGCTAGCTAATGGTGTATTCTAAAAAAGACAAGGGTTTTTCTTTCCCACCATAATCCCTTTTCTCCTCATTCTTTGTGTTTGAACCCCTTTCCTTGTCCCTTGAATTAAAGAACAATAATAAATATGTTTGGACTCAGGCTATATTTTACATACACAAGCTAAGATATTCAGGAACAATAAACCTGCCCAAATAATGTTTCTATTTTTTTAAATGAGATGTTAAAGGGGTAATGAAAGTAATTAAAGAGAATGAAAAAGGAATAATTTCTAATCAATACTATTTTAGTTATTAGCTATGGGCTCATGAGCTTTTTGTAAACGCCAGTTTTGATAAACAACAGCTGCTATTAAAGATGTTCCTTTTGAACATACTATCCTCCTGATACTTCTAACAATTCAAATAAATTTAACAAAGATAAAAACTATGTTATTCTATAATTTTTAATATTTTCCATAATCTTGATTTCATATTTGATTACAATTTTTAAAAATTAAGTAATTTAGCAAAAACTTACATTCAAATCCTAACCCCAGTCTCATCAATGTGATCTTTTATGAAAATTTGATTTCTGTAGATGTTACTAGTTAAGATGAGACCAAACTGGATTAGAGTAGACCTTACAAGGGAGGAAATTGGAACACAGACAGCTAGAGAAGACAGATGACCATGTGATAGAGGCAGCTGCTGTCAACTACCAGCTGAGAACTGGTATATATATATATTTATTTATTTAAAATGCTGTTGTTTTAAGTCACCCAGTCTGTGATATTTTATTATAACAGTCCTAGGAACCTAAGACATCCACATTCTGATGCCAGGAAATACTAGCACACTATTTAATTATTGAAGATTAATGACTTTTTGTTTATTTTGTTATTTTGTTATGAAGTAGGTAATAATTTTGAAAGGGAGCTGCGTTAGAAATTAGGAAAAATGGACTCCGTTGCAGTTAACACTAAACAGGTTCTGAAGCAGGCTAGTAAGATGGACAGATCTGGAACCTGGCAAGAAGTCCACAGGGACATCAATAACCCCAGAATGGCTGCTGGAAGACCCTCCCCAAGATTCTGTCACTCAGAAGAAGACATCCTCCGGAAGCCACGTGAAGCCCGGATATTTCCTAAGGACTTTATCATTGGGCACTCCTGGGAGATTGAAGGGAGAAATAAGCAATCAAAACGGTGAACAGTTGGAACTCCTCCCCTGCCATTAGCAAAGGGGTGGGATAACTGGCAGTTCAAAAAGCAGGTCTTTCTCATGTGCTTTCTCACCTGTGGACCTGTTCCTGTCCTCTGTGCACTGGTCTTTCCATTTTTCCTTGTGGCCACGCAAGTAAAACCTAGGTATTTATAACCTATAATGTGGAATTGTAGTCTGTAAATCAGACCACTTTATCACTTTTCAACCCCTTCCTCTCTACCTGGGGCCACTGATCTGTTATTTTCTCCCATTTCTCTTCACTCCCTACCTGAATAAATTACTGTCCTAACTCACCTGATAATGCTCTTGAAATTCGTTTCTGTAGCATAGTCAAAGAAACTAAACAAAATCTAGTTATAGGTTCCACTTGAGCAACCCCTCACTTTTGTAGACCTTGGTTTATTCATTAAAACCTGAAAGACTTAATGATTGTGATCTATCTTTGTAATTGCCATGATCAGAATTCCTGATAAATAAACAAAGTTTTTCTTTAAAAAAAAAAAAAAAGCTATGTTGGCAAGTAAATAGTTCTTTTTGTTTTGTTTTGTTTTGTTTTTTTTAAGAAAAAAAAAACTAATAAAACCCAAGTTTTTTCTGGAGTCACTCTGAAATTTAACTTTCAAATGATTTGGCTGGAGCCATCTGATTAAGACAGGAGTTTTCAGTGAAACACTTCTCCAGGTATTTTGAGTAAAATAAATCTTCATACAGGGAATTGAAGGCTTACATGATCATTGAAGAGCTGAAAGTATAGAGATTATAGGAAAGTTGCCTCCAATGATCTTAGATACCTATAACACAAAATAGGGGATAAGACAGAAGCAAAACATCAGGTCTGCACTCTGCCTACAGATACCATTGGAGAAAAAAAGCTTCTTGTGCATTGCAGTTGACATGTAAATGATTCTAATGGATGGAATCTAACAGGAACCTGATTTCAAGTGCATTTAGGAAATCTAATTACCTTAGGTTTTTGCTCCTAAGGTGCAAGAGAAGAACTTAGAAGGGCAAAGAATTTCCTGAAGGTCCATACCTTTGGATTCTAATGTTTCATCCATTTCTTTCTGTTCGTATTTATCATACAAGCAAAGAAAACAGCAGTTTCTTTTTTTCTGCCAAACATTTATGTATTTATCCTTCCTACAAAGAAAGACTTTCTCAACCTCTCCCCCAAAATGGAAGTTGCGAAATTTCGTAACCACATATATCCATACCTGAATTGTATTAATTCCTCTTTTGACCAATTCACAATTTTCCTTTGATTTCTTGTAACATAAAGAATGAATCAGAGATATAAGCATAATCTATGTTGACTAACAAATACAAATAGGAAAAATATTCCTAGCCACTACCGTACTTGTTTATGCAAATAGACAAGAATCTATAGTTGTTATTTGAAATGTTTTGCTACTGCTTATTCAATATTTTCTTTGCTTTCAGTCAACATTTGCAACTAGTAATAGATTCTTGAACTGGTGAAATGAAAGTAATTCATTCCTGAAAAATCTAGGCTTTAATGATCTTGCCTGTATTATGTTGCTCTTACCTTTCTTTAACATTTGGCTGGGGATGCAGAAATACTGCCGCAACTCAAGAGAATCCCTTGAGTTCCAGAAACAGTAAATACTGCTATTTTGTAGCACTGTAAACAGCACATACACGTGCATACCCATACCCAGAGTAAATGCTTCCTCCTGCCAAGAGAGAAATAAAGGCATTTATTAGGGTTCTAGTAAGGTAGCAACCCAAATCCCACCTTGGCATTTTCAGGCAATGGTTTTTTAAAGGAATAGAAGAAGATTACACCAGTTATTTGTGGTTGGTGGATATTTGGGGCACTCTTAATTGTACTTCAAGCTAGCTAGTTAACTGAGTTCTTTATCTTGTGATTTGTTGGAGGTGTCTGGATGTCTTCAGGGTTTACAGGAACACTGTTGCTTGAGGCTTTGCATACCCTGGCAGTTCGTGACATCTAACTGAGATAATCTCCAGAATGACCTCCCAGCTCCATTGGAAATCACCTAGCCACACTGCCACCTATTTTGTTTTATTTCTTTTAACAGCCCAATGATGGGGCTACTTCAATTTAATCAAATACCCCCAACTAATGGCTGATTCACTGTATAATTTTGCCAGAGCAAAAGCAGTATTGGTCTCTTGTTCACAGGTTGGAAAAATAGCCCTGGAAATAGCCATGTGGCGAGATGAAAGAAACCATGTTTGTTGAGCATATTTATAGTGTTCAGCTCATATATCCTCATATGCTGTGCCTATTCTTTCCTTCAAACCTCTCCGTCACTAATCCACTAATACTGCTTACCCCGTTTCACACTCTATGTAGTCATCATTGCTACCATAAGTTCCCAGTTCAAGAATTATGTAGTGGGGAACGGACTTGGCCCAGTGGTTAGGGTGTCTGTCTACCACATGGGAAGTCCGCGGTTCAAGCCCCGGGGCCTCCTTGACTCGTGTGGAGCTGGCCCACGCGCAGTGCTGATGCGCGCAAGGAGTGCCCTGCCACGCAGGGGTGTCCCCCGCGTAGGGGAGCCCCACGCGCAAGGAGTGGGCCCCGCAAGGAGAGCGGCCCAGCAGGAAAGAAAGTGCAGGCTGCCCAGGAATGGCGCCGCCCACACTTCCAGTGCCGCTGATGACAACAGGAGCAGACAAAGAAACAAGACGAAGCAAATGGACACAGAGAACAGACAACCAGGGGAGGGGGGAGGGGGGAGGGGGGAGGGGGGAGGGGGGAGGGGGGAGGGGGGAGGGGGGAGCGGGAGGAAATAAATAAATAAATAAATAAATCTTAAAAAAAAAAGAATTACGTAGTATTAAGTAGTTTTCCTTCTATATGCACTTTATCCCAGACAATTACAGGTAATTATAGACTTTCTGTGTTCCATTTCAACTAACAGTGTTACACTCTTCAAATATAACCTTCAAATCTAACCATTAGAGGACTGCCTTCTAAAAAATAGGAGCTATATCAAGAATGTTTAGAAGAAAGACTAGACTGAAAATGTGTCAAATTTGTTGACATTATTATAAATCAAAGAGTGACATGAAAATTATTGAAAGATTCTTGACAGATTAAGAGCAAGATTGATCAAACTCCAAACTTTTGAATACTACAGGTAAATTTCATAATCCTAACTGTATATATCAGAGACTTTTGATATAATTATTTTCTTTTTAATTTCTTTTGGATTTCCAAAGTTATTTATTGGCCAGAAGAAGTAGGGTATGTTTCTTTCAATACCTCTGATAAGTTTTCATGCTGTAATCAGTATTTTTCTTCTGTTAGTATTTCATCAAAATTTCCCATAAACCAACACCATCTCTCTCTATTTCTCTAATAAAATATATAAATTGAGATACTAATGAAATCTGTGTTCTATGAAATAGCAGATTCATGAGAGTACATAAAATGGAAGTATTTTCCTTTCCTACCAAATGCTTCCAATTTAAAGTAGTATGACACACTTTGAATTCTTTGACTGTAAGTCTTCAGATATTTAAATTTGACAGGGATATATGGCAATCACAAGCAAAACTTGGCAGCAGGTGCAAATATCGGACTCTTTTTACAAGGTTTTTTAGTTAATTAATCAGTCAAAAAACTGTCTACTTTTGGTCTTAAGAAAAAATGGAACCTGAGACGAATAGAAAGGTAAGGTGGTAAGTAAGAACAATGCCCTCAGCAATGTTGGATCTTTGTTGCTCAAAGTGTTTGTGATGCTTTACTTCACTGAGGAAAAGTTGATTCAGTTTTTAAACCATATACTCTTTCTGAGACAAAAATTTGTCGTAGTTCACTAAAATTATGCAGTTACTCTATCTTACAACGTGTTCTACAATTGATATTGTATCAGCAGAACTCATCAATTTGTAAAAATTTCCAACACCCTCCTTGGTAACAATTTTAATATTTACCAGTTTTCACCAGCATGGGGAGGGACATTTTCAATACTCAAGATTTCTGATGAAGAGAGAAAATCTAACCCAGAAAAAAATTACTTTTTCTTATTGACTGTTTCTCCAGAAGAAAAACTGATGGTTGAAATCTTAAGACCTTATTCATATCTGTTCACTGGAAGAGCTAAAAGCAAATTCTGAGTAAATCTACTAGTATCCACGTCCTTCAATATAATAACAGTTTAAGGAAAATGATTTATAGCACCTGAGGGAAGTGAACCAGAAATCCTCTTGATTTTTATTTATTGTGCAGTAGAGACTGACCACAGATGGAAAAAAGAGAAACATGTCTTTCCCGCAGGATAAAGGATGAAAGAGCCAGTGATTTATTAATCTTCCACAAGACTACTAGTGAGCATTTATATTTGGCTAACACGGTACTCATGGTATAAGAAATAAACTTTTCAGTTAACAAAAGCATGCACAAGCACACACACATAAACATGCACATCAAAAATGAACAAGACAGAAAGCTTCAGTTAATAAATAAAACTGCCTCTTTTGGTAAATTGTGTTTTCATTGATTTAAGAAACATTGAATAAATTACTGCACTTATAAAAATAGAAAGCAAAATGCTCATGGCACAAAGAGCCCAGATTACCATTTAGAGATATCATGTGTAATAAATTGGTAACTCAAGTATGCTAAGCAAATTTTATATATATATTATATAAATATATATTTATAAAAATATATATTTTATATAAAATATATATCTAAAATATAAATCAACTTATACCTTACCCTATATTCTTAACGATATTAGTTAATAGAGATTTTAAGCTCAGATATTTTGGGGTATTGTCATCCTGATGTTATGTCAAGGATGTTATGTCAAGCAGCAAGGAAAATCCTCTCATCATAGTCCATTGTTCCATCCTAGTCCTCTCCAATATAGACAGTCTCCTGCTTTATACGTTCTTTCAGATCTAGAGGTTTTGTGCGATTTGGGGTCATTCTGGGGATATGAGACTCTATTATGAGACTAGCATTCAGTGCCTGGAATACATTTTTCTTGGTTATTAAATTTAACCAGTCCTTTCTGAAAACTTCTCATCTCCCAAGACATTGCCCTTCTCTGAATAAAGCTATAAATAAATGAAATCAAATAAAAAGAAAGTAAGGAAGAAAATAAATTATGTTGAAATACAGGGTCAAAATATGGTAAATAAATATGTGATATATTAATATCTGAGTACCTTCATTAACACATTAGTAAATGTGATGGATACAGATATGGATGAAATTACTATAGTTCTGAAGTAGTGATAGTGACAAATATTATTTTGAGACATCTACAAGAAGTGTGAAATAATATAAATTTACTTGTTATTTCTATTGGTAACCAAGTCCCAGGTACTATTAGATCCTTTGAGATATGTTTCTACATTCACAATTGAAAGAAATACTAAATTTCAATTTGGTTTAAGAGAAACAAAGAGATATGCTTTCCCATCCAAATCCACAGAACTTCTAAGTTCTCATCCTCTATCTCCATCATCAAATGTGAATATGAAGAAACAAGGAATTGATTTTGGAAATATACTATATTGAGTCAGATATTGAGTCATTTCTTTTTATGTTCTTCGGTTTGACATCATCACAAAGTCAACAGTGGTAAAATCTTTTGAGTGCTTTCTTTCAATTATCATTGGAAATTTCTTTCAAGGATAAAAGGTAGCACCAAAGAATTTGCATGATAAATACAGGCACTGAATAAAGGGGACATCTTTGAATGTAGGAGTACTGAATGTGAGGGGAAAAAATGAAATAGATGGGAGCACAAATGTTCTACAAAAAGCCAAACTGAACATCTTATTTTTTAGCAATTTTCTTTTTGTTGTCCATAAAATAATTCTCTTTTCATCCTCTCAACTTCTATTAGTTTTGATCTGCTCAAGTATAAAGGAAACTCCTTTGACCATACAAACTACATTAACTCTAGTTCAAACTAAGAAAAAGAGGAGAAGCTAGGGCCTATCACACATGTATTTGAGGTTTGACTTAAGGTGTGTCTTCATGAACTATGAGCCCCAGGAGTCCCTGGCTCATCCTATTCCCATCCCAAGCATTTTGGAATCAAAAGGGAAGATATTGAAGAAGTATGAGACACATGTACAACTTTGCTGACTGAATTATAAGGATTATATGGACTCTAAATCAAAGGATTGGTGTAACTGGACCATGATTAGCAGGTCTTATGGTACTTCTAGAGATTGCTTGGAGCTGAAAGCAAAAACCTTGGTAGAGAGGATCATCTTTGACACTCACCAGATCCACTTTACCAACTTCTCCCTGGTGCAATCCACCTTCTCTGACCCCTGGAGGCTATGCTCCTGGCCATGATCATAGTCCCTACCTGCCTCATCCCTTTCCTCATCACCCTTGTAGGTGTAACTGAATAAAGACAATGAAGCCCAGACATAGGGTGGCACTAGCTTCTCAGGGGGCATCATACTCCTCTCCCTTACTTCTACCAGATTTCCTGTCTTCCTTCCTTACCCTTTTCCCTTACTCTCGCCTCCATTGCAGGTCCTTGGATTGGTGGAAATGGAAATTAGTGGGATCATAACACAAGCTTTGTAGTCTTCAAAATAAGCTTTTTTTTTCCCACTGTCAAAACAAAATTTAAAATGTTACACCAGCAAAAGTTCCTAGAAGAAAATGTAGGGAAACATCTTCAAGACATGGTGCAAGAGGGTAGATTCTTAAACCTTACACCAAAAGCATGAGCAATGAAAGCAAACATGGATAAATGGGACCTCCACAAACTTAAACAATTCTGTGGTTCAAAGGATTTCATCAGGAAAGTGAAAAGGCAGCCCAGTCAATGAGAGAAAATATTTGGAAACCAGTTATCCAATAAGGGTTTGATTTCCATTCTATATAAAGAGATCATACAATTCAATAATAAAAGAGCAAGCAATCCAATTAAAAAATGGGCAAAAGATTTAAATAGACATTTCTCCAAAGAGGAAATACAAATGACCAAAAAGCACGTGAAAAAATGTTCCATATCACTAGCTTCTAGGGAAATGCAAATGAGAACAATGAGATATCATCTAACACCACATAAAATGGCCATTAAAAAAACAGACAATGGTAAGTGCTGGAGAGGATGTGGAAAAATAGGAACACTCCTTTACTGTTGGTGGGAAAGTAAAATGGTGCAGTCTCTGTGGAAGACAGTTTGGTGGTTCCTCAGGAAGCTAAATATAGACCTGCCATATGATCCAGCAATTCCCTCTATTAGGAATATATCCAGAAAAACTAAAAACTATGACATGAACAGACACCTGCACACCAATGTTCATAAGGTGTTGTTCACAATTGCCAAAAGATGGAAATAACCCAAATGTCCATCCACCAATGAATGGATAAACAAAATGTGGTATATACATATGGTGAAATACTATGCTGCAATAAGAAGAAATGAAATTGGGACATATGTGATAACATGGATGAGTCTTGAAGACATTACACTAAACGAAGAAAGCCAGACACAAAAGGACAAATATTGCATGGTCTCATTAATATGAACTAAATACAAATAATAGGCACATGGAATTAGAACCTAGAGTATAGGTTGTAAGGAGACAAGAGGAGGGCTGAGAAGAACTATGGATGCTTAAAGTATGTCGAAGTTTTAATTAACTTGACTGTAAAAATGTGGGAACGGATAGAGTTGATGGTAATACATTATAGTGAGTTGCAACTGGTTTATAAATGAGATTATGGCTGAAAACAGCAGTCTGGGAAAGTATATATCAATAGAAAGAAAGCTAAAGAATAATCTGGGACTGAATAACAGAGTAAACCCAGAGGCAGTTGAGAATTGTGGTTATGGGTACAAATGCAAGAGAGTCCTTCTGTGAGCTGGAGAAGATGTACATCACTATTGCAGGATGATGAGAATATGAAGAAACATGGGAAAACTACAACTGGTGTGACCTATAGAGTGTAGTTAACAGCAATACTATAATATTCTTGCATCAGTGCCAAAGTTATACTGTGTTAATAATGGAGGTGTATGGAAAAAATGTGCCAAATGTATGCTATGGACCAGGATTGGTGGTAATAGTCTGATGATATTATTTTATAATCTGTAACAAATGTTCCACCATGGTGTGGTGTTATATGGGAAATCTACACATCTGTATGATTGCTTTGCAAGTTCACAACATCTGTAACAAAAATAAATATATATATATTTTTAAATAGTGTGGGTTGGGGGAAAAATACACCTAATGTAAGATAAGGACTATAGTTGGTAGTAATATTTTGATGATGCTCTTGCATAGTTTGTAACAAATGTTTCGTAACAATTCAAAGTGTTGGTGGAGGGGTGATATATGAGATACCTGTGTCATGTTATGTATGTTTATTTTTATGTTAACAATCTTTACTATATACTTATTGTTTTTGCATGTTCATGTATGAATGATATACTTCAATTATATATATATATATATATATATATATATATAAAGCTACACCCCAGCTTGCCAATGATTAATAAAGCAGTATGCAATTCTTGCTTCATATAAGTAGAGATAATGGATAGGTACAATCTCATTTTCAAATTGTTTCTTTGAATTTTATTTACTATCAAAAAAAAAAAAGAAACTAGAATGAGGGCAAGTGTAAGGAAGAACAATTTGGAGGCAAATGTGGGAGTGATGTTCTGAGGTGATTATGATTCAGTAGTCATAAAGCATGGTATCCAAGAAACTGCCATAACTAATGACAGAATCATATGGAACTAGATCCCTAGAGGTCAAACACATGTCTTCTGCCACTGTTTACTCTTCATCAGCATGCAGTAATTCCACCAATCAGTATATGATCATACAGAGCTAAAAAATAAAATCTCTTAAGAGCTGCGAAATATATCCATTTAATTGCTAGAATTGATTACATTAAAATGGTGGGAATAATACTGAGACATTTTTGTAGAAATCCAGTATTTCTACTTCGGTAAAATGACCAGAGAAAATACAAAGATACTATATTAGTCAGCCAAATGGGTGCTGGTGCAAAATACCAGAAATCTGTTGGCTTTTATAAAGGGTATATATTTGGGATAGAAGTCCAGAGTTACCAGGCCATAAAGGTAAAATTACTTCTCTCACCCAAGACCGTCACCATGTATTAGAACTAGGTGGCTGCCGATGTCTACAAGAGTTCAGGATTCCTGGGTTCCTCTCTTTCCAGGGCTGGTTTCTTTCTGGACTTAGCTCCTCTGTCCTCTCCACAGGCCAACTATAGAATATCAGGCAAATGGCTCATCTCTCTTCCTGGGACCTCTGCTGTGTTCAATGGAGCCTTCTCTTTTTCCTCAAATGTCTACTTCTCCTGTGTGTTTACTTCCCAGACTCCAGGATCAAAACTCCAAACTCCCTTTTCTGCAGTTTGTTTGTTTGTGAGTCCCCACTCACCAAGGGGGCCGAGACCCAATGTCCTACTGATGTGGCCCAATCAAAGCCTCAGTCAGGGATTATTTAAATAAATAAAAGTGAAATCTCTGAATCCAATATAATCTAATATGCCAGAGGAACACACCAGTTTACAAACATAATCCAATATCTATTTTTGGAATTTGTAACCAATATCAAACTGCTACAGAT
This sequence comes from Dasypus novemcinctus, assembly GCF_030445035.2. Lineage (NCBI taxonomy): Eukaryota > Metazoa > Chordata > Mammalia > Cingulata > Dasypodidae > Dasypus > Dasypus novemcinctus. Next base: position 37,933,339 of record NC_080683.1, on the reverse strand, counting down.
ATTAAAATCAATTCCATTATCATGAAATTCAATTTAAAGTATAAAGAAAACACAGGAGAATTATCAATGTGAAAGGAAAATTAAATACTCCATGAATCCTGCACAGACTCTTTATTTAAACTGAAAGGAAAAAAATAGCATGTATAATAATTTCCATAAGTAGTGTTTTACAAAATCTGGAAATCATCCATTAATAAATAGTGGTAAAGTACCTCTGAAATGGACATTTATAATTGCTTAGCTATCTTGAAAATATATCACAAATATTAAAGTAAATTCATTTTCATCAGTAATAGTCATCTGTAAAATTACATCAAATGGGATAATTTTCAAAATATAAGAATGATATTTTGTGAATAAATCTGTGAGAGGTAGTAATAAGGAACTTGGGGAGGTGAGGAATGGGGTACAGGGAACATCTTATGTTTTTTAACAGCATTTTGTGTGATCTATTTATCTTTAAAAAAGACAATAAAAAAGAAAAAAATGAACTACTTACATAACAAGGATATGTTATTATAGAATCCTATGTATACCCTGTTTCTTTTCCCTCCCTCCCTCCTTTCCTCTCCCTCCCTTCCTTCTTTTTATCCTTTCTTTCTTTAACTTAGAATTCATTTATAACCTTACTAGGCTATATGCAGTATTCTAGAAGAATGACTCAGAATAATATAAGATAGAGTTCCTTGAGTAACTTAACAATATGGTAGAGAAAAACTTAGAGAAGAGTATTCTCTGAATGCCGTATCAGAGTTGTCTCTAGCAAGCTATGTGATTAAAAAAAGAATTATAAACTTTGAAGGGTTCAGAGAATGATTATTTAAAGTAGCAATTATAATATTGTTTCCAGATACTTCTAGGTAGACTAAGGTTTGAGATAAAATGGCATATATACAGAGAATTAAAATGAGTTCAGCCTGTGGAAAGTATTAGAGAGACCAAAGATCAGCAAAGATGAGATTGCACAAGACCAGGAAGGGAACTGGATAATTTTGAATAGTTTTAAAGAGGGAAATACACTCATTGAATGAAACTCAATTTAGTCAAAAAGAATTTGGGTCACTATAGGTCCTTCCCCTTTCTTTCCTGCATTGAATGTCATTATTTGTTCAATTTATGCCTGCTATTAAATAACACAATATAAACTCAAAAAACATAAACATAAATAATGTGTTCTAGCACCAATGCTGATTACTGTGCTTATTATAACTGATGCTCAGTGATTACTTATTAAATGAATACACAGATTATTTTAATCTAAACCTGTGAGGAATTTGTAGATACCTTTCGCAGTATCATTATCAATTGCTCTAATTTATCTAAAATTTTGGACATGTGGGAGGTAAAAATAAGGTGGGAAACAGAATTATAAAGATATCCCCATGACTCTCATCCTTTGATTATTCAATCAAACACTAATTTAGATACTGCTGTGAAGTGACTTTGCAGATGTAATTAAATTAACTAATTGCTGGCCTTAAAATAGGGAAAGTATCCTGAATTATACAGGTGAGCTAAATGTAATCACATGGGCTCTAAAAAGCAAGTGAGGAAGGCAAAAGAGAGATGCCGCAGGAGGAGAAATTCTCAGAGGTTCAAATGAGGGGAGAATTCAAACCATTGTTACTGGTGAGAAGCAACGTGGAAAGCAATAGAAAAAATGTGGGCAACTTTTAAGAGAAAAGACTGACTTATGTCTGACAACCAGTGGGGAATTAGGGTCCTCAGGCCTTCAGTTGCAATAAACTTGGAAGGAAACGCATCTCCAGATTCTCCAAAAAAGGAACACAATCCTTCTAACACGTAACATAAAAACAAAAATATTTAATCGAATGACAATAATTTTTTGTTACTGACTGATCATGCTATTTTGCTGGATGAAACAATTTATCACAAGATGAATATTTGGCACAGTTCTCACAGGAGATTTTGAGTTTGTCTTAACCGTGTGCCATGCTTTGCCATGTGTTGATTCATTAGCCAAATCCTTGTGTGAGCTTTTACTTGACTGCAGTATGTTATTTACAAACTACCTGTCCTCTTATTCTTTTATTATCCATTCATAATTAACTGTGTACTACTTTATAACAGTGTGTTTGTAAAGACAAAGTCACTCTATCATCCACATGATCTAAATATGCTTATATTAATTTTTAGAAAGTATTTAGAATGAAAAAGAATACAGAACACTAGAGTAGAACCTTGGAGAGGAGTTTGTAAAAAAACCTCTCTATAAGTTCCAAGTATAGTTTCACTTTCAATTTACCAAATACAGATTGCTCCAGAACAAAATGGTGCAAAGGCAGTCACTTTGATTCCTCATGGAGCGAAGAGAAGGTAGGGAGACTTGAGCATACAAAACTGACACTAAGGATCCTATTTCTCTTCACAACCTGATGCACCTGGGAGTTAGATGCTATGTTTCAAAATAATCAGGAAGAAGTAAAGAAATTATATAAAACTGCTCTCTCAGAAAATTCTGCTGGACAAACTGAACACAGAGAAATTAATATTCATGTCGATTTTTATTTAATGTGAATGATGGAAGAAAATGGAAGAAAATTAAATAGAGGCAGAAAGCTGAAATGCATACATATATGCCATACAAATGTGTGTATAATATAAAAATATATTATAGATACTTAAGTGGCAAATGGAAGGAGAAAAGGAGGACACTAGATAAAGAAATCGAGAGGAAGAACATGAAAACTGCATAAGAAAATTAAATTCAGGGCAAGAAACTTCGAATTGAATGGTTAAGATAAATGAAGCAATAGCAAAACATTGACAGACTTTAATATTCAGACTGCATCAAAATAGTTTTAATTTAAATGTTTCATAAATGTTATGGTTTGAATTCAATATCTTCTATAATTTGGCTCCAACAGTTGTGTTTTTAATTTCCATTTCATTTACAGGTTTTTAAAGTTGGCTGCAAAAATCTGTTCTCAAACAAAACTCAGACCTATTAAAGACTTAAATATATTTTATGTATTTTCAAGACAGTTTAATCTCTTCTCAAAGAAAATAAAAAGTACAGTATTACAGACTCCTGTGCTTATGTATGGTTAAATGGAAAAGGATTTTGATGTCAGGCCTTATTTGTACACACTTTGAACTTCGGTAAAGTAAAATAAACTTTTAGCCAAACAGAGATGCGAATGTTAATAAAGAATTGCATACATACCAATAATTTTTCAAACTTGTATTTATGATGTACTCATAAATATTGAATCTACAGCGTACAAATATAATGCTGAAGTATATTTGTAATGTTCAAATAAAGTTGCTGTGCTTTAAAAGCACATGTTGTTCTGTTCTATGAATTTTATCAACAATGCACAAGATGTGGTGAACCATATATTACTGCTTCATAAAGGGCACTTACTAGAGAGATTTTATCCTTAATTTACATTCATATAAAACTTAACAGTTTGAAAACAAGAAATAGTTTAGCAAGTCATCCTACATTAATAGAATGGATTAAAATTAGAAATTGAGAAAAAATCTTCATTCTTCAATGAACCAAAATTAAAGATTTATGTAGAGAGATGATAAATAAGTGTATAAAAATATGTGCATTTATATGTTTTGGTTAACATACACAATATTTTGTTCAGATTAAGCAAAATGTATGACAGTTTATTTTGATTATCAACGTATATAAAAGGAGATATTTTGATTAGATAGTGCTTTATTAAAACAATAATTGTTACTAAACAATAATGTCTTTAATTTCCTTGAGAACTGGGTTTTTCCATATTATAGGCTGGCAAAGCTTCTGATGAGTAAGAGGTACTTAGTAAATGCATTTTAAAAAATGAAAGTTTGAATTATATTTCAGTATTTGTCTTTAAAGTTATATTATTCTTGTTAATGCAAAAATCATTTATTATTGAAGACTGCAACTGAGGCTAAATGGCTGGTAAATGAATGTTTATTGAATAAACAGTATTATAATAAAATAATACACATCATTAAGCTAAATCTTTCTTAATGATACAAATTTGATGCAGTTAATAGGTTTTATTATTGGTCATTACACAGGATATATATTAAATGTAAAATATAAGTAAAGAAAAGAAAGAAATGTATATATTTTAATGTTGCATACTTTCTTTCATCAAATGGAACAATATTTTATAGGCATATTTTGATTCTTCCCAGCTAGTCATAGTAACTATATACCTTGGCTTACATATATAATTACATACATGGATTTTTTCAAAATGCAGTAAAATACAAGAAATTTAGTGATATTTTATAGTTAATTTTCATTGATTTTAAAATATCTTAACTACTTCTCTCTTTTGCTTATTTAAGCAAGATATGCAGTTTGAATTATTTTCTTCATCATGCAGCTTTTTCATACCTCCTGGCTTATTTATGTATTTCCCAAATTAGATTCTTGTATTCCTGTTGTTAAGTGATAATGCTTTTTTATTGTATGGGTAAATGTCTTCTGATATGAATAATTTTATATATATTTTTTTAATATGCTTTGAAATCTATAACCAAATTACTCAAATTTCAAAAAACACTTCTTTAATCTTTGAAAGCAAAGTAATGGTCTATGTGATGATTAAAAAGACCCTTTTTCTTCCTTCCTTCCTTCCTTCCTTCCTGCCGGTCTTTCTTTCTTTCTTTCTTTCTTTCTTTCTTTCTTTCTTTCTTTCTTTCTTTCTTTCTTTCTTTCTTTCTTTCTTTCTTTCTTTCTTTCTTTCTTTCTTTCTTTCTTTCTTTCTTTCTTTCTTTCTTTCTTTCTTTCTTTCTTTCTTTCTTTCTTTCTTTCTTTCTTTCTTTCTTTCTTTCTTTCTTTCTTTCTTTCTTTCTTTCTTTCTTTCTTTCTTTCTTTCTTTCTTTCTTTCTAAAATTTTTTATTTTATTTCAATTTTTTTTAGGTTTTTTAAATTGTCTTTTTAAAAAAAGATAATTAGATCACAAAATGTTACATTAAAATACAAGAGGTTTGCATATACCCCACTACCTCCACTCCACTCCTCCCACGTCAACATCCCCTTTTATCAGTATGGCACATTCATTGCATATGGTGAATACACCCTGGAGCACTGCCACATCGCACGGATCATAGTTTACATTGTAATTCACACTCTTTCTTTCTTTCTTTCTTTCTTTCTTTCTTTCTTTCTTTCTTTCTTTCTTTCTTTCTTTCTTTCTTTCTTTCTTTCTTCCTTCCTTTCTTTCCTTTCTTTCCTTCCTTTCTTTCCTTTCTTTCCTTTTCACAACCAGGTATAGTTCAAATATAACCAGTGGTATATTTCAGATGTTCATTTTTTTCTTTGTAATTACAAAAATAAAAAAATTGACAAAATTTTTTAAATCCAAAAATAAAATAAAAAATTTGGAAAGAAGAAAACTATCGGTCTATTCAAACTTTAAAATTTTCTTATGTGGTTATTTTTCATATATTTAATAATCTATAAAGAAGGTGATTTATAAAATTCTTTTCATATGACTTTTATATGCTATGATATATGGGTATCATGCATTTTTAATATACAATACTCTATATCGTTGTGATTTCTAAATTATTAGCATATATTTTATCTAGTATTCTATTTAATTAGTATCATTTTCTGTTCACACTACACAATCTCTGTATCTCTCCTTAATTAGGGCTTTATGGTATATCTGTGCTATTATATAATCTTTTCTCTAGTCATGAATGAAATTTGCCTAGTTTATTAGTATTTCTCAAGAATAATACCATATGATTCATATGCATATGATATTTTGCTTACTGCTTTTAAAGTAACGTATACATATTTATTTTGTGAAATTTTATAATACTTGTTAGGAAAAAATTAGCAACTATTTTGACTTTAAATATATCCTTAATATTATGTAAGTATACTTTCCTGAAGAGTCTTGATGTTTTTATTACAAAAGTAGGTTTACAGAAAAATCATATAGAAAACACAGTTTCCATATATCTGACTCACACACATAGTTTTCTCCATTATTAACACTTTCTAATACTTGGTACTTTGTTAAAAATCAATAAAACATTATTATTGTTGTTGTTTACTATTAAATATAGCTTATAGTTTGCATTAAGGTTCACTGTTTTATTTTAGTAACATGTATATCACCTAAAATTTCCCCCTTTTAACCACATTCCAATATATAACTCAGTGGAGTTAATTATACTTAGAATGTGCTACCAATACCACCAACCAATACCAGAAATTTTCCGTCACCCCACACAGAAATTCTACAGTAGTTATTATCTCCAATTTCATAACCCTACCCTGGCCCATTATACATCTAGTTTCTGAATCTATGAAATTTCTCATTCTAATTATTTCATATCAAGGAGATCATACAATGCCTCTCCTTTTGTGTGTGGCTTATTTCACTCAATATTCACCCAATGTTATCCCATGTGTTAGAATTCCATTCCTTTTTTTCGAGGTACCAGGATCAGGGATTGAAACCTTGACCTGGTATATGGGAAGTCAGTGCTCAACCACTGAGCCACATTGGCTCCCCTTTGTTGATTATTTCATTTGTTTGCTTGTTGTTTGTTTTTGTTTCTAGAAGACACTGGGAACTGAACACAGGACCTCCCATGCCAGAAGCAGGCACCCAACTGCTTGAGCCACATCCACTCCCCTATTCCTTTTTTATAGCTGAATAATATTCCATTATATGTGTATACTTCATTTTACTCTGTTGACAGTCACTAAGGATGCTTCCATCTTTTGGCAATTATGAATAATGCCACTAAGAATATCAATGTGCAAGTATTTGTTAAGGGACATGGTTTCAATGCTTGGGGTATATACCCAGAAGCACAATTGCCCATTAGATCACATGGTAATTACATATATAACTTTATGGAAAATTGCCAAACTTTCCACAGTGGCTGCACCATTTTTTAATCTCATGAACAATGAACAAGTGTTCCTATTTTCTCCACATCTTCAACACTTGTATTTTTCTTTTCTTTTTAGATAGTAGTCATTATAGTAGACATTAAATGGTATCTCATTGTGGAATTTGCATTTCCCCAAAAGATAATGATGGAAAGCATCTTTTCTTGAACTTATTGTCTTTTTCATATCTTCTTTGGAGAAATGTGTATTTAAACTTTACCCATTTTTCATTGGATTCTGTGTCTTTTTATTACTGAGTTATAGGAATTCTTTAAATATTCAGGGTATAAATACCTTATCATATATGTGGTTCGCAGGTATCTTCTCTCACTTTGTAGGTTGTCATTTTATTTTCATACTGAAGTCCTTTGATTGGCAAAAGGTTTTGATTTTGATAATATTCCATTTATCTATTTTTCCTATTATTGTTCATCCTTTGGTATAAAGTCTTTAAAAATTGCCTAACACAAGATCCTCAGCATTGCTATGTTATCTTCTAAGAGTTTTACAGTTTTTGCTAATTCATTTAGGCCTTGAATACATTATTGAGTTAATTTTTGTAATGGTGTGAAGTAGAGGCTCTCCTTCATTCTTTTGCATATTACTATCCAGTTTTTTCAGCACCATTTGTTGAACAGAATATTCTTTCCCCATTGAGAGGATTTTGTACCCTAGCCAAAATTCAGTAGGCCATAGATGGGATAGTTTGTTTCTGAACTCCCAATTTTATTCTATTTGTCTATATGTCTGTCCTTGAGCTAGTACCATGCTGCTTTGAATAACGTAGCTTTGTAATAAGTTTTAAAATAAGGAATTTTTCAACTTCCAACTTTGTTCTTTTTCAAGAGGTTTTGGTTATTTGGGATGCATTACTCTTCCATACAAATGTGATGATTATCTTTCCATATCTGCAAAGAAGGCTATTGAAATTTTGACTGGAAATATGTGTTGAAACAATAATTTACTTTGAGTAGAACTGACAACTTAACAATATTTGTTCTTCTAATCCATGAAAATGGAATGGCTTTAAAATAATTTATCTTCTTTGATTTCTTTTAGCAAAATTTTGTAGTTTTCCATGCTTAAGTCCTTTACATTCTTGGTTAAATTTATTCCTAGATATTTGATTATTTTGGTTGCTATTATAAATGCAATTTCTTTTTATTTCTTCTTTAGATTGTTAATTATTACTGTATAGAAACACAACTGATCTACTATCTTTTAAAAAAAGATAATAAAAAATGAAAAAAATAAAAAACAAAAAAGATACACAACTAATTTTTGCATGATTTTTTACCCCACTTTCTATATTCAATTATTATTTCTATTAGTTTTGTTGTGTGCTTCTGAGGATTTTCTTTACATAGGATCCTGCCATTGGTTTGCTTTGTCTTTCAAATATGAATGCTTTTATTTCTTTTTCTTGGTTAATTTCTCTGGCTAGATTTTCTAGTAAAGGAATAACTGTGGGTGACAATTGGCATTCTTGTCTTGTTCTTGAACTTAGAATGAAAGGTTTCAGTCTTGCAACATTGATTATGATGTTGCCTATTTAAAAAAATATATATGCCCTTTATCATGTTGATAAAGTTTTCTTCTATTACTTCTTTCTGTTTTTGTCAAGAAGGGGAGCTGAATTTTCTCGAAGGCCATTTTTGCTTCAATTGAGATGACCATGTGTTTCCTTTCCCTCATTCTATTAATGTAGTGTAATACATAAATTGATTTTATTTTGTTTTATTTTTGTTGACCCTTCCTGGCATGCCTGGCATAAATTACACTTGATTGTGGCATATAATTCTCTTTATGTGCTGTTGGATTTTGTTTGATGGAATTTCTTTGAGAAATTTCACATTTATATTCATAAGGGATACTGGTCTGTAATTTTTTTTTCTTGCCATAGCTTAATCTGGCTTTGGTATTAGGGTAATGTTGTTTCATAGAATAAATTAGGGAGTGTTCAGTCTTCTTCAAGGTTTTGGAAGAGTTTGAGCAGAGTTATATCAATTCTTCTTGGAAAGTTTGGTAAAATTTACCAGTGAAATCATTTTGTCCTGTTTTTTTAATTATTATTATTACTGATTCAATACCTTTATTTAATATTTCTCTGTTGAGACCTTCTACTTCTTGAGTTGGCACAAGTATGTTGTGTGCTTCTAGAAATTTCTCCATTTCATCTAGATTTTCTAATTTATTAGCAAATAACTATTCATAGTATCCCCTTATAATCCTTCTTATTTATGTGTGCTCAATAATAATACCTTTTCAGATCTGATTTTAGTTATTTGCACCCTCTTTCTAGTTTTCTTTGTTAGTCTATCTAAAGGTTTATTGACTTTATTGATCTTATTAGTGAACCAATATTTGGTTTTGTTGATTCGCTCTTGTTTTTAATCCTCTATTTCATTAATCTCTACTTTAATCTTTATTAATTCTTTCCTTCTATTAATAGTTGCTTTGATTTTTGTTCCTTTTTTTTTCTACAACCTCCAATTGTGAGGTTAAGCCTCTGATTTCAGATGTTTCTTCTTTTTGACTGTTAGCACTTAAAGGTACAAATTTCCCTTTCAGCACTGCCTTTGCATTGTTCTGTAAGTTGGGTATGCACTATTTTCATTTCATGTAATGACCAGTGTGGTCAGAGAATATACACTGTATGATTTTAATATGTTTAAATTTATTGACACTTGTTTGTGACCTAATATATAGTCTACTTGAGGAATGTTCTATGTGCACTACAGATGAATATGTACTATTCTGTTCATGAATTTAGTGTTCTATATGTCTTTTAGATTTCATTGGCTTATAGGATCATCCAAGTCTTCTATTTCTTTAATTATTTTTGTCTAGAATTTCTATAATTTTTGAAAATGATGTATTAAAATCTCCTACTATTCAGGCAGAACTGGCTATTTCTCTCTTCAAATATTTCAATATTTATTTCATATATTTTGGAGCTCTGCTGATAGAGACATGTATATTTATAATTGTTTTGTCTTCTTATCTAATTGATCCCTTTATCAGAATATAGTGACCATTTTTCTCCTCTTAAGAATTTTTGAGGTAAGATGTATTTGAGGCATTCCAGGAAGATCATGTTGGTGTAGGCAGGCAGGGATCAACAAACTCACAAAAATAATGTAGAAAGAGCCAAAAGGTGTCTGAGAGAATTGCTTTGGGGATCAGCAGACAAAGACAGTGCTGTGCAGCTCCCAGGAGGGAGAAGGACAGAGAGACAAAGAACTTAAAACAACAAATGTGACTTACTAAATCCCTGCAGCAACTGGGAAGGTTTTCCATCTGCCACCCACAAGACATTCATCTTGGATAAAACCCTTGCCTTATTACAGATGAATAAGAGGGGAACAGACATATTCCTTCTGTCAGTTTTTATAAGGTAAGGAGGATAAATTAGAGGTCTTCTCTTCAGTGAATTAGGTCAGCACATTGTACTTTGAATATCATCTCTGGCCAGACCAGAAACATGGGAAAGAAGAGGGTGAAAAAAAAAATTCTGTTGAAAGGATCACCAACAAGAAGCATCTGATGACTGTCCAGAAAATTGCAAGGAGAAAATCTGCTTTGAGAAATCTCTTTAATCCTAACTTCTAGGAGAAAATCTATGCCCCATTAGCTAGTCCCTGGCCCAATTTTGATAATTTAAGCTGGTCAATTTTAAAGACATAGAATGAATTGAACCAAAAATCAAAGTAGAGTAGTGGAGAAAAACACTAGGCAAGAGAGAAAAATTCACCATCAGAGTAATCACCAACTTATTCAGATACCTAAACATCATCTAAAAACTACAAGCCATACTAGGAAACAGGAAGAGATGGTCCAGCCAAAAGAACAAATCAATTATCCTGTTGAGATACAGGATTTAAGACAAGTAATTAATAAAAATCACAAAAATCTCCTAAATCAGTTCAAAAATTGAAGGAAAATATGACTAAAGACATAAAGAATATTAAGAAGACATTGGGTGAGCATAAAGAAAAATTTGAAGTCCTGCAAAGAAGAGTAGCAGAGCTTATGGGAATGAAAGACACAATGGATGAGATTAAAAATACATTAGAGGCATATAACAGCAAATATTTGAATTCCTCAAAGGCAGAACATCTAAACTGGAAAAAACAAGGGAGGACAGAAAGAGAAAGGAAACAAAGAAATGGAACAGAGTCTCATGGAATTGAATGATAATGCAAAATGCACACACTTATGCAATTAACAGTGTCCCAAAGGAAAAGAGAATGGAAAAGGGGCACAGAGAATATTTGAGGAAATACTGACCAAAAAATCCCCAATTGTTATGAAAGATATACAAGAAGGGAAACATATCCCAAACAGGATAAATCCAAATAGACCTACTCCTAGACATCTACTATGGAGAATGATAATTATCAGAGATAAAGAGAGGATTCTCAAAGCAGCAAGAGAAAAGCAAAGCATCACATTAAGTGGCAACATCTCATCAGAAACCATGGAGGTGAGAAGAAAGCAGTATGATGTATTTAAGGTCCTGAAAGAGAATAACTGCCTGACAAGCATTTGTATATGGCAAAACTATCCTTCACGAATAAGGGTGAGTTTTAAGTCTTCACAGACAAAGAAAAACTGAGACTGCATGTAACCAAAATACCAAAATTACAAAAGATACTAAAGGGAGTGCTGCAGCCTGAAAAGAAAAAAACAAAAAAAAACAAAAAAACAAAAAATAAGGGTGAGAGTTGGAAAAGAATGGAGAAATGAAGATTATTCAGAAGGTTAAATTAAAGGATAAAAAGGCAGACATTAATAAGATATGACAATGGAAAACCAAAGGATATAATGGACAAAGAAAGTAATGTGTTCACAGAGATAACATTAAATTTTAATGGAGGAAACTACCAAGTCAAAAGACATAGACCTATAGAATAGATAAAAAAAATATGAACCATCTATATGCTATCTTTAGAGATTTATCTCAGACATAAGGAAACAATCAGCTTGAAAATGAAATTTGGACAAAGATATTACCCACAAATAATAACCAAAAAGGAGCTGGAGTAGTGAAACTGATATCGGAAAAAATAGATTTTAAATGCAAAATTGTTGTAAGGAATGGAGACAGTTATTATATATTAATAAAAGGGGCAATTAACCAAGAAGAAATAACTATAACAAATATTTATAAACCTAACCTGGGGGCCTCAAGGTACCTGAGGCACACATTGGCAAAACTAAAGACAGAAATACATGTCTTTAGATAATATCTGGAGACTTCAATGCACCACTTCCAGTACTGGGTAGAAAATCTGGGCAGAGGAATAAAGAAACAGAGAGCTTGAATACAATGATAAATGAACTAGACTTAACAGATCTTTATAGAGCTTTACACCCCAAAATACCAGGATATACATTCTTTTCAAGTACTCATGAATCCTTCTCAGGACAAACTACATGTTGGGTCACAAGTCAGGTTTCAATAAATTTAAAAAGATTGAAATTTCATAAAACACTTTCTCTTATCATGACAATTAAGCTGGAAATCAATAATTGATGGAAAAGGGGAAAATTATAAATATAGAGAGATTAAACAGCACACTTAAATAATCAGTGGGTCAAAGAAGAACTTTATAACATAATTCAGTAAATGTCTTGAGATGAATGAAAATTCAAAACCTCTAGGACACCACAATGTTAGTGCTGAGAGGGAAATTTATAGCCCTCAATGCTTAGATGAAAGGGAAGAAAGTGCTAAAATGAATGAGATATCTGCACACCAGGAGGAAATAAAAATAACAGCAAACTAATCCCAAACCAAGACAAAAGAAAGAAATAGCAAAGATCAGAGCAGAAATCAGTGAAATTGACAACAACAAAAAAAAAAAAAACAAGAGAGATAATAGAGATAATCAACAAAATCAAAAGTTGGTACAAAGCCTTAGCTAGACTTACAAAGATGCAAATAAAGAAAATCAGAAAAAAGAGGAGGGCTATTACCACTGATCCTGCAGAAATAAGAGAGATCATAAAAAGATACTATGAACAACTGTTTGCCCTAAAAAGCTAGACAATTTTGATGGGATGAACAAATACCTAGAAACACATAAACAACCTGCACTTACCCTAGAAGAAATAGATGTCAACAAAAGTCACAAATAAAAAGATGGGAAATAGTCATCAAAAACCTTGCAAAATGAAAAGCCCAGAACCAGAGGACTTCACAGATGAATTCTACTAATCATTAAGAGAAGATCTAATACCAATCCTGCTCGAGCTCTAAAAAAAAGAACAAGAAAGAATGCTACCAAGCTTATTCCAAGCTTATTCCATGAAGCCAACATCACCTTAGTACTCAAAGCAGATAAAGATAATATGAAAAAAAGAAAATTACACACTATCTTAATGAATATTGATGCAAAATTCCTCAACAAAATACTTTAAACTGAATCCAAATGCGTATTTATACTCCACAATCAAATGGGTTTTGTTCCCGATATGCAAGAGTGTTTCAACACAAGAAAATCAATTAATGGAATAAACTACATTAATAAATTGAAGAACAATCACATAATCCTCTTGACTGAGGTTAAAAATAAGGCATTTGACAAAACACAATATCCTTTCTTGACAAAAACACAAAAAAAGTAATAGAAGAAAAGTTTCTCAATAAGATAAAGTGCATATATGAAAAACCTACAGGAGTGGATATGGCTCAAGTGGTTTAGCACCTACCCTCCACAGGAGTGGTCCCAGGTTCAGTTACCAGTTCCTACTGAAACAAAACAAAACAAAGCAAAAACAACAAACAAAACAAAACAGAAAACAAATTAGGGAAGCCAATGTGGCTCAGTGGTTGCGTGCTGGTCACCAATGTATGATGTCTTGGGTTCAGTCCCCAGCCCTTGGTACCTAACAAAACAAAACAAAATAAAACAAAAAGAACTAGCATTGTAGTCAATGGTGAGAGATCGAAAGCTTTCCCACTGAGATCAGGAAAAAGACAAGGATGCCCATTGTCACCACTTTTATTCAATATTGCGTTACAAGTTCTAGTTAGAGCAATTAGGAGGAATACAAGAGTAATACACAAAACTCAGTAGCATTTCTATGCATTATGAGCAATCCGAGGAGAAAATCAGGAAAAAAAATACATTTATAATAGTGAATAAAAGAATAAAATGTTGAAATTCCTTAACCAAGAATATAAAGGATGTGTATCCAGAAAACTATAAAATACTACTAAAAGAAACCAAAGACATCTTGAATAAATGAAAGAACATTCTGTGTTCATGGATTGGAAGACTAAATATTATTAATATGCATTCTAACAAAACTTATTTAGAGTCAACACAATCTCAATAAAAATCCTAATTGTTTGCAGAAATAGAAAAGCCAGTTATCAAATTTATTTGGAAAGGCAAGGGTCCCCAAATAGTGAAGCTGTTTTTAAAAAGAATGAAGATGGAAGAATCTCACTTCCTGACTTTAAAGCGTATTACTTACATGCAGTGGTAATAACATCATGGTACTGACATACAGACAGATTGACCAATGGAACATGAGAACTCAGAAAAAGTCCCTCACATCTAGAGTCAGTTGGTTTTTGACAAGGCTTTTAAGCCCACTCAGCTGGACCGTAACAGTCTATTCAACAAAAAGTGCTGGGAGAAATGGATATCCTTATTCAAAAGCAAAAAGAGGACTCCTATCTCACATCTTATACAAAAATTAACTCAAAAGGGATCAAGGACTTAAATATAAAATAGACAATGATAAAACTCCTAGAAGAAAATGTAAGAAAACATCTTCAAGATCTTGCGGTAGGTGTAGTTTCTTAAACCTTACACCCAAGGCGTGAGCAACAACAACAAAAATAGATAAATGGTCATCCTCAACATTAAAGACTTTTGCACCTCAATGGACTTTGTCAAAAGGGTGAAAGAGCAGCCAACTCAATGGGAGAAAATATTTGGTAATCACTTATTCAATAAGAGTTTATTATCATGATATATAAAAGGAGATTACAACTCAGCAATAAAAAGACAAACTACCTGATTAAAAAAATGGGCAAAAAGCAACTGTCCAAAGAAGAAATAAAAATGGCAAAAAAAACCAAACACATGAAAAAAGTTCAACATCATTAGCAATTAAAGAAATGCAAACCAAAACTACATTGAGATATCATTTCATACCTATTAAAAAGTCAGAAAACTAAAAGTGTTGGAGAGGATGTAGAGAGATAGGAACACTTATTAACTGTTGATGGGAATGTAGAATTGTATAGTCACTTTTGAGGACTATTTGACAGTTCCTGTGTAAGCTGAATATAGACTTGTCTGTGGCCTGGCAAGATCACTACTAGGTACCCAGAAGAACTAAGAACACTGAAAGGAACATAATTTGCTCACTGAAATTCCTAGTAACATTTTTCACAGTTACCAAAAGATGGAGACAGCCCAGGTGTCCATCACTGCTGTGTATAAACAAATTGTAATGTGTATACATGATGGGGTATTATGTGGTAGAAGAAATGATACCATGAATCATATGACAACATGGATGAAACTGGAGGACACTATGCTGACTGAAACAAGGTAGACACAAAAAGACAATTACTTTATGATTGTGCTATTATGAACTAAATACATTGTATAAATTCATTGTGTTAATAATTAGAATATAGGCCACTAGGAAATAGAATGAGGGTAGAAAATAGAAAGCTGAGGGTTAATCTATGCAGAATTGTTAAAATTTTGTTTGTGAATCTTTAGAAATGAATAGAAATGGTGAAAGCAGATCATAATGTTTGTAACTAGCAGTAGTATTATGTGGCTTTGATAGTGGTTAAAAGGGAAAGTTTAAGGACATGTATGTTACTAGAAGGAAAGGTAAAAACCTGTAACCTTGAAGTGTATAACTGCATGTGAAGTGTGAATATGGATAATATTGCATATATAAGACTGTTTTTAGAAAGTATATATACAAATAAACTAGAGAATAGCAGCTACGTGTGGCAGTGGAGGTACAGAGAGAATGACATGTGATGAATATTTTTGTCTGTTTTTGTTTAGTATTATTGGAATAATGATTAAAGTGATGAATGCATAGCTATGTGATTAAGTAATTACCACTGATGATATACTTTGGATGGATTTATGCTTTATTAACATGTATCAATAAAATTGATTTGTTAAAAAATAAAATAAAACTGACTAAAAGAGTTAAAAAATCTGTTTTATCTGTTTTTAGTATAGCTATCCCAGTTTTGTTTTGGTTATTATGTGCATGGGTTATTATTTCCATCCTTTCACTTTCATCCTAGTTATGTCTTTTAAATTTGATGGGTCTCTTTTAAACAACACATAGTTGGGTGATCATTCTAGAATGAACTATTATCTATATAATTCTACTCCGAACTTGTGATTTTTCTTTTGAATAGATTAAAGGTAGTATAATTATTACAAATTATCATAATGAATACCATTAAATTTATTGATACATGTCCAATTTGCCTTCTAAATAAGTAACACAAATTTTGTTATAGATGCTAAGCATGAAAGTTTCCCTTAAATCATTTTACCACATTCTATTATAATTTACAAAATTATTTGTAAGGTGAAGAGATCCTAGAGATAATTTTTTATTCTAATTAATTCTTGAATTACAAATAAGATTACAAACTGTTTATAAGAATTTTGAATTTATTCCTATGTGAATTTTCATTCATATTTTAATTGGCCATTTATCACATGTATTTCCAGAGGCCCTTCTTTGAGAACTTGCCCTATCTCTTTGGCATGTGAATATAAGAATGTCTTTCATGGGAATCTCAAGATGGATACATATCCCAAGTCTGCAAACATAGGAGAGAAATCTTTGTAGTGGAATATGTGGGGATCTAATTGGAGATAGAGTAACCAAAATTGACTGCTACATTTAATATAATGGTAAGGATATGAAGATTCCCCAGGGTTTACTAAGCCCAAAGGATTTAAAATTAGGTCTTCCTCTGTAGTCAGTGCAGAAAGAGAGAAACAGAGAAAGACGGAGAAATAGAAAGAAAGAAACATGGAGGAACAGAGACAGAGAAACAATGAAAAAGAGGTAGAGAAACAGAGAGAAACAGAGAGAAAGGCAGAGAAAGAAAGAAAAAAGAGACAGAGACTGAGATGGACAGAGAGATAGAGACAGAAAGAGAAAGGGGAGAGGGGAGAAAAGAGACAAAGTGGAGTGAGAGGACAGAAAGAGATAAGGGAGAGAGAGGGAAAGAATTGATTCAATTATTTAGATCTCTCTATCCTTCGGTATATGTGGCTACATCCACTCCTGAAGTCACAAACACAAAGACCAACATAAAATAAAATTCTTTCTTGCTTGAAGTAGTTTGTACTGAATGTCATGCATGTATAATACTCAGTAACCTAAAAATACAGATATTACTATCAGAGGCAGAATATTTCAAGAGCAAATCCCAAATATGGGCATGGCAGGTTTAACTTCAGGAAATCAGCAGTAAAGATTTCCAGTCTTGCTGGGACTATGGCAATACCTTCATTGCAGCTGCAAATGAACTGGTTAAATCCTTAGGTTTTGCATCTTTCAATTTATATGATATGTTACCAAAGAAGAAGATTTGGGAGAAAATAATAAAAGTTCTAGATTTGGATATATATATATTTAACGGTTTCAAGCAAAGCTGAACAATCTAAAACAGAGATGGAAGAACATACAGCTGTGTGAAAAGCAGGCAAAAGGATGCCATGAGGAATGCTTCTAACTAAGAAAATAGTGAGCTAAAAGCAAGACTAATTTTATAGAGGAATTGTAGACTTCAATGTCACCATGAAGGGTTTGAAGTGCTGATGTGGTGACTCCCATCACATCCCCGTTCAACTCCCTTATTTGATCTGTACAGGAGGATGACAGTGAATTATTGTAAATTTAACCACATGGTGACTCCAATTGCAGATGCGTTCCATATGTGGTATTGTTGCTTGAGCAAATCAATACATCCCCCAGTACATGGTCTGCAGCTATTTATCTGGTAAGTGCTTTTTTCTCAACTGCTGTTGGTGAAGACTACCAGAAACAGTTTGTCTTCAACTGGTATGAGCAGCAGTATGCCTTCACTGTCCATAGTTCTATGTCATAATTTAGTCCACAAGGAACTGGGTCACCTTGCCTTTCCACAAGTCATCAACTGTTCCATTATTCTGATGGCATTATGCTGATTAGACATAGTGAGAAAGAAGCAGCAACTACTCGAGACTTATTTGTAAGACATTTGTTTGTCAGAAGATGGGAAGTAAATACAACAAAAATTAAGGGATCTTCTTCCTAAGGGAAATTCCTAGACATTCAGTGATGTTGGACGGTTGAGATAGCCCTTCTTAGGTGAAAGATGAGGTGTTGCATCTGACCCCTCCTACAATCAAAAAAGAGGGAAAAGCCAAATGGGCCTTTCCAGTTTTGGAGTCAACATATACTGCATTTAAGTGTGGTACTCTGATCCATTTACAAAGGTTTACAAAGGTTTCTAGTTTTGAGCTGGACTCAGAACAAGAGAATGCTCTTCAACAGTTCTAGGTTGTCACAAACACTGCTTTGTCATTTAGGCCATATGTGCTTAAAATGGTGGTGGCAGAGATGCTGTTTGGAGCCTGTTCAGGCCCCTTTAGAAAGACAGAATGCAGACCCTTAGGATTTTGGAACAAAGTCCTGCCATCTTCTGGAGATAACTACTGTCCTTTAGAGAAGTTAGTTACCTACTTCCTACCTTTGCTATTGGGTCTTAGTAGACATTGAATGCTTATCCTGAGCTATCCACCATGAGTTGGGTATTGTCTGACACACCAAGTCATAAAGTTTCACTTGCACAGTGGCACTCCGTTTTCAAATGGAGACAACATATATAAGATCAGGCTTAGGCAGGACCTGAAGGGAAAGCTAGTTGCCCAAGAAAGTGGGTCAAAATTTCCAGGACCCCAGTAATCCACAATTCCTTCTTTGTCCCAACCTCACCTATGGCCAGAGGGAATTTTCCTACAATGACACACTGAGGAAAAGGAATCATGGGACTGAATTATAAATGGTTCTGTGAGACATGCAGACATCACTCCAAAATGAACAACTGTATCCCCTTTCTGCGACATCCTTGAAAGATACTGGTAAAGTGACATCCTCCCACTGGGCAGAATTTTCAGCAGTGCACATGGCTGTTCACTTTGCTTGGAAGGAAAACTGATCAGAGGTACAATTGGATACTGGGCAGAATTTTCAGCAGTGCACATGGCTGTTCACTGCTTGGAAGTAAAATGATCAGAGGTACAACTGGATACTGATTCATGATCTGTGGCCAATGATTTGGTTTAATGGTCATGAACTTGGAAGGATCATGATTGGAAAATTGAACACATGAAGGTCTGAGAAGAAGCATATGAATAAACCTTGAAAATGGCCAAAAAACTGGATTGTATTTGTGTCACATGTGAATGCTCACCAATGATTAATTTCACTAGAGAAGGATTTTAAAAATCAAATTGTGGTAGTTTGTAAATGTATGTGCCCCAGAAAATCATGTTCTTAAAGGTAATCCATTCCTGTGGGTATAAATCTATTGTAAGTAGGACCCTTTTAGTAGGGTACTTCAGTTAAGGGTGAGTTTAATCCTCTTACTGGAGTCCTTTATAAGAGGATGAAATTCAGACAAAGAGAGAAAAAGCCATAGAAACAAGAAGCTGAAATTAATGAACCTCAGAATAGAGGGGAGAGACCAGCAGATGCAGCCATATGTCTTGCCACATGACAGAGGATTCCAGGATCACAGGCAGCTGATCTTTGGGAAGAAAGAATCACCTTGATGATGCTTTAACTTGGACTTTCTTACAACTTCAAAATTGTGAGGTTATAAGGCAATAAATCCCCTTGTTAAAAGCCAACTCATTTCTTCATATATTGCTTTAAGCAGTTCAGCAAACTAAAGCACAAGTGGGTAGGATTACCTTTTCTTTGGGTACCAGTCAACTTCTTTCCATAGATACGCTTTCATTGCCCAGTAGCTTCATGAACAAAGTGGCCACAGTGGCAGGAATGGGGGTGGTAGATGAGCTCAGCAACATGGATATCTACTGAATATCAACCTTGATACAGTCACTGCTGAGTGTTCAATCTGCCAGCAGCAGAGACCAACACATAGTCCCTGATATGTGATTCCCACACCATTCCCCAAAGTGATCAGCCATACCTGGTGGCAGGTTGATCACATTGGGCTACTTCCATCATAAAAGGGGAAGCCTTTTGTTCTGCCTCAAATAGACATTCTTGATAGGTATTTGTCTTCCCTGCACAGAATACTTCAGACAAACCTGCCATCTGTGGACTTATAGAATGTCTTATCCACCACCATGGTATCCCACCTAGCATTACTTTGGATCAAGGAACTCATTTCATAGCAAATTAAGCTTGGTAAAGGGCCATGACCCTTTACATCAAATGGGAATTTGATACAATTACTAGATAGGACTCTGAGGTATATCTTTTGGAGAGAAATGAATTTCCATCTAATTCCCTAGTTTTAAAATAATGGATAGTGGCATTTGGATAGTTATTTTTGAAATTGTATATAAAAGATAGGGATGCATTGCCAAAGGAAAGATCACCTTACAGATCTGAATCTTCTCAACTCCTTGTGACCCTACTTGAATATTTAGTCATGTAATACCATCCCCTAGACTCAAAAGTTCCAAGAAGAGCACATAATTGACATTTGCCTCAGCATAATACTGAATTTCCCTAGCAAGAACATGTGACACAAATAGAATTTTTCACTGATATGAAGCTATAGGTATTGGAATCCAAAAGAAATTGCTTTGCTGAGGATCTAAAATTGAATCTTACACCTATTACATTATTATTGTATATTTTGTTAAAGAATTAATCTCATTATTTAGTTCATGCTATTTACAATTTATAACAAAACTATATTTATTTTGTTATAGCTTTACTTGCTCCATCACTAGAATTATTTTGGAAATTTTTATAAGACATTAAAGTGCTTAAAGTTTTGTTTTAAGTTTGTCTAGAATTTTATCATCAATATATTTATATATTTAAATCATTTTAGGTATAATTATAATCATATAATTATATATTTTATGATAAATATAGTTATATAAATTTCTGCTTTAAAATTTGAATTTTTCTCTAGAAATAATAAAATGTATAACTGCACTAGAAATAAGTTCAAAGTTTCATCCTTTAGAGAAGTCCCCTTAATCTCTTGCCTGGACCACTACTATTATCTTTTGAATGGTCTCCCTTCCACCACAAATAATTTTTAAAATAATGCATAATTTTAAAAATTTTAATATATTTAATCTACTAGATCTAAAATATTATATTTCAACATGTAATCAGTGTAAAAATTGAGATATAATTATTTTTGCTGTCTTCAAATTTTAGCACATATTTTACATTTACAAATAAGTCATATTTCAAGAGTTTAACAGTCTAGTTTTAATGTCTACTGAGCACTCTTTTGGACAGCACGCATTGGTGCAATAGTGAGAAACTTGTTACCAACAGAACCTATTGGCAAGAAACACCAGCATTAATTTTTATGTTTATCCCATATGTATGCACATCACTTTTTTTTCAAACTGAGGTTTATGTACACTACAAATCAGAACTCATAGTTTTACTCTTATTTTGAAGATGAGGAACCTGAAGTTCAGAGAGATGAAGCAATTTGACTTAGAAATTATGGTGCCATTTAATAAGTGATAGAACTGGGACTTGACTCTTCCAGGTCTGTTTGACTCCAGTGCCTTTTCTTCCCACCAGTCTAGCATTTCCTGAGCTCTAACAAGCTCCATGATAGAAAAGTCTGGAGTTAAAGTCATTTGAGGAATGCTTTGAGCAATGACCCAGTCTTAGAGATTCACATCATGCATTAACACATTGAAGTTTCTGTGAAGACCTATCGTTAAAAGAACCTGCTTAATTTTAAAATAACATTTGAACATAAGGTCTCCTAGTATATAATTATAGGATTCTTTTTCATGTAACATATACTAACATTCTAAGGAACTAGTATTTCATGTAACTTGTTTCGGGAAATGTACTGTGCCTTTGTCAATTGAATTCCACTTTGCCACAAAATCTCCCAGCCTCCTAAGAGGTCATATCTCAAAAAGGACAGGATTTTTAAATTTCAGCCCCAAGCATTCCAGGGAGGCACTGTCTGGTGACACATCTTAGCAATATCATAATCAATATTTGGTTCCTTTAGCTTCAGATTTAAAGCACAAGGTGGTTATTTGACTTCTCATACTACAAGGATTCTGGATAACTAAGATGAGCCTACAATGTATTCTTTATCCATTTGCCAGAGTAACTTTTGCTTAAGGTTTTCCACTGACTTCATACTAAGAAAAACAACCAAATTCCTCCCAATAACCCTTCCTGATATAGCCCCCATTAACCTCTCTAATCTCAGATTTTACTACTCTTCTCTCTCAAGAAACATGACTGGCACTGCTGTTCAGCACATTTGTACTTTGTGTTCTTTACCTGAAGTATGGCACCCATCTCCCTACCACCACCACCTAGATCTCTGTATGGCTGCTAGTCAATTATCCTTTCATTACCCAGATAATAGATCAAACTCTATCTCCATGAAGAGGCCTTCTCTGACCTTCTGATGAACCCCTTCCCATTTCATACCATGTAAGTAATTAAATCTGAATTTGATGGGTGCAGTAAGAGCATATTTTTCTTACCTGCGTTTGTTAAAACTTATGTATTAATGAATACACTCATAAATTCTCATCCAATCCACGTGAACCTCCCTGAATGTGTGACACAAGCCCACACACATACAGAAACACATACGATAACTTACCTTCAGACTAAGTTACCAGCTTGTGGACTCTGAACCATTTATACCGTATCTATAATTGACTTACATTTTATCATAATTCATCAGCTTACAAGTTTGTATTTCCAAATTTGCAAAGTATCTATGCTACTCATAACTTGTTTTTTTTAAACCAAAACATAATGTCTGAAAATGGTGGTTGGTTAGATGGCTAAGTTATACTTAACAAAGAATTAATGAGCATCCTTCTAGGTGCTATTAATATAAATATTAATTAAGTAATTACTTTCTCTTATGAAGTGTCTAGTTAGGTCTCATGTTTTTCCTTTCAGTAGTTATCTGGCTCAATCCCTTGCCTCCTTATTTATGATTTAATTCATCTTTTATATACCAATGAACATTTAGTAATTCTCCCACAGCTGATAACTTTTTGATGATTTCAGTTTTGAGGAAATGTGCTATGAATTATTTAAAAATGCTGTAATAATTTATTCCACATTTTAATTGTGTTAATATAGCATACATTTTCTATGCTGTAAAGTGATTTTATGTGAAGTGATAACCAAGAATACAGAAATGGTGGTGGTGTTTGAAAGTTAAGTACATCAATTAAATGAAATTACAGGGAAATAGAATGTCATATGGGTGATTACATAGTTAAAGACAGAATGTTTTAGTAAGGTATGCCATGGTCAGTAAAAAGAATATAGGGAAAAAAAAACAGCAATATGTTTCCAGGTCTGTTCATAGGACAAATTTCCTGAATGTAAGGACTATATAGGCATTAGGTCAGTAAAGTGATATTATCCAGAGTGGGTCAAGGATGCTTCAAAAGTCTGATCTTCAAGACTATGCACCCATAATCCACTGATAAACAGTGCACCATACAAGTGCCTAGAATGAGTCATGTTTGCATTTACATCTCACAAAAATGACATTCTCTCATTTTACATTACTAAAGTCACATTTAGCACTATGTATCATTTCCTTGAGAGTTCAGTTAGTTCATTCCATTACCAATCCAGAAATTATATCAAAGTGTTTAATTACATATATTTTGGCCTGATAAACCTGTTTTGAATCTCAAGCTCATGGTTCACTATCTATATTACAATTCTATAATCCTCATCTTTAAATGGTAATAAAAATATACCTGCCTTTGAGAGTTTCTCTAAGGATTAAATGAGAGTATCATGTAAAATTCTTAGCACAATGGCTGATCCACAGTAACTTTCAGTTATTAATGTTGGTTACAATTACTTCTGGATAAACAGATATAGATAATATAGCTTCTGTCAAACTGAGAATATAACCCTAAACCATACTAACTGCACTAAATGAGTCTGGGAGGATTTTAGAGGACAAATATTTAGTTAGTCTTTTCCTGGAAATATCCTGATCTCTGAGAGAACAAGTGTGTGCTTTTCAAACTTTGAACTAATGCCATATGGTTGCTTAGCTCAATTTTTACAAACTTAGAACCAAAACAGTTAGGCCAGAAACCACATCTAGAGACCTGAGTCTTGGAGAGAATTGTTGATTTGCCTTTGTTTACAGTGTTAATAAGAACACTGGTTGCCATTTTTGTTTGTTTGTTTGTTTGTATAACAAAATGAAAGACTGCCATATATTTTTGTTTTCTATTCAAATGAAAGCTATCAGAGCCCAAAATTTAAATTTAAATTTAAATTTTTTCACTGAAAAGCATTCTAAATGTCACAAAATGTAATCATAATTACTGCAAATATTATTTATTTACATTACTTTATGTTGTAGGGTTGAGTTATTTGTCATCTAGAATTTTTTTAATAGAGACTGATAAACTATGATGCTATGAGATTAAAAAGTAATATGCATTGCTATTTGTACTCATTAAAGCTCTGCAAGAAAGTTCTTATTTAAAAATAGTTATTCTATTGCAATTTAATAGCATTTAAAATAAATGAATTTTCTCTAGTGTACTTGGACAAATAGATAAAAATATTTTAACTACAAGAATCTTTTTTTTTTGGATGAATCACTAATGAATGTTACAATGATACTTTTTAATCAATAAATAGCATTTCTGAAAATAGGAGCATATCATCTTTTTTTGACCATACATTAACATTTCTACAGTATAATTCTGGCAATTAAGGGCTTATTAGTTATATGTGGTTGTGAATCTTACTGAAAAATGCCAAGCAACATGATAGTTCAAATAGATATAATCAGCAGACTCCATTTGAACCAAACGTGCCCATTACACTAATGTTGGCACCCTGCACCCAGGTATACCTCAGATCATGTGCAATTTTTTTGCTTCCTCATATATTATGTTTGCAGATAAAATCACGGTCAGGAAAATAACAATAAAATAAACATATTAAAATATTAAGAAATTAGCAATTGGAGAAAAAATATCAGAAGTTGGACTTTATTCAGCACTACCTGGAAGAATATTATTTTAAAAATACTATCTTGATGAGAAGTAGGAATCAGGGGAAATGGACTGGGACTTAGTTCAAATCGTAAAATATTGTTAAATAATTTGTATGCAACAGAAAATAGAAATATGAGAAGAAATCAGTTTCTACTCTCCAGAAATCAGTTCTTACTCTCCAGAATTTGCTTGACATATAGCAAGTAAAATAAGTCAAATACACAAGTCATTAAAACACAATTTGTACCAGAAGAGAATTACAACTAAAATTCTATCCGCTTTGAAATTTTATTAAATTGGCAGCCAATATAAAAGGTTTTATGAATTAAGTGAATGTTTGAAAAGGAACCAGTGGCTAAGAATAACAGAGAGAAGGACAGAGAGCAAAAAAGAAAAACAAGCAAACAACAACAACAACAACAACAACAACAAAAAAAAATACAGTAAAAGATCTGACATTTCACAGGGTGACTAAAATGAAAAGGGAGTGGATTTCAGCACAGTGATACTGAGTTTGGACTTCTGGTCTCCTGAACTGTGAGTGAATAAATTTGTTTTGCTTATAACCCCCACGTTTTTAGTGGTTTGTAATAGCAACCATGGGAAACTATTACAGATTTTGGTACTGGTAAGGGGTGCTGCTGAAGCAAATACCTACCAATGTGGTATTAGCTTTGAATTGGATGATGCGCACAGGTTAAATTTCAAGAATTTCAAGAAGCAGTATAGCAAAAGTTTAAAATGCCTTTAACAAACAGCTGGTAGAAATATGGATGTTAAAGACTCTGACAGTGAGGGCACAAAAGGAAATAGGAACATGGCAGAAAAAGCCTATATCACCTAAAAGTATAGAACAGAGATAGAGATAATAGAGAGGGATGCATAGTTATAAACAGAGTGTAGAATTGTGAATGTTAAAGGTGAGGATTTATAAGGAAATGAGGAATGCATTTCTGGAACCTGGAGGAAAGATAATCCTTGTTATATAGTGGCAGAAACTTAGCTAAAAAAATTGTATCACACAATTGTGTGTAAAACAGAACTTGTAAGTGATGTTTCACTGAGGAAATTTTCAAGCAAAATGTTGAATGTATGGTCTGTTTTCTTTTTTCTATTTATGGGAGAAAGCAAGAAGAAAGTGATGAATTTAGGAAAGACCTCTCTCATGTGCAAAGGACCCCATCTCAACATCCTTGAAATTCTCAACCCATCACAGCATCAAAAAGTTACAAGCCATTGATGATCTGGGAAATTCTCAGCCTATCCAGATTTCAAAAGAAGTTAAAATTAGAAGATTCAATTTTAGGAAAGTATGTTTTTAGGAAAGGCCAAATATGTGCTTCAGCAATATTTTTCTAGTGCTGAGATTAGGTATGTGACCCATGGATCTACTCAATTATCTCACCAGCAGCTTGGAATGCAAGTGGATTACCTAGGAAAGATCTGTGGATGTTCCTCTTGTCTAATGGTGTAAATCCCCATAACATACACTGAAGACTCATAAGATTTTTGAGAATATTCTTTTTTTTTAAAGGTTTATTTATTTATTTCTCTCCCCTTCTCCCCCAACCCCCCTGCCCCAGTTGTCTGTTCTTTGTGTCTATTTGCTGCACCTTTTTCTTTGTCCACTTCTGTTGTTGTCAGTGGCATAGGAATCTGTGTTTCTTTTTGCTGCGTCATCTTGTTGTGTCAGTTCTCCATGTGGGTGGCACCATTCTTAGGCAGGCTGCACTTTCTTTCATGCTGGGCAGCTCTCCTTATGGGGCACACTCCTTGCATGTGGGGCTCCCCTATGTGGGGGACACCCCTGCGTGGCACGGCACTCCTTGTGCGCATCAGCACTGTGCATGGGCCAGCTCCACATGGGTCAAGGAGGCCCGGGGTTTGAACCGCTGACCTCCCATGTGGTAGACGGATGCCCTATCCACTGGGCCAAGTCCGCTTCCTATTTTGAGAATATTCTATCAGAAGAAACAGTACTTGCTTGGACTGAAAGTCACAAAGAGAAGATGAAATGAAAGAAAGCTATTGGACTACCGAAATGCTATAGGAAAGAAACAAGTTGATAAAATTACTTAGATGCAAACATGCACTGTCTATTAAGAAAAAAGAAGGAAAACTGAGGATAGAGACTTGGTCCCAGACAGTAGAGCTTCGCACCACCAGTAATTATACCCAAGTATTGCAACCCAATTGTTTTTTCCTTGTTGGATTTAGTAACTGCTTGAGACCAGTGACTCTTTTTTTTTTTTTTTCTCATTTTTTTCTTTATTTTCTTTAAATGTTATATTCAAAATGTATGAGGTCTCCGTATAACTCCCACCCAACCCCACCCATGCCACCACTCCCACATCAACAAACTCTTCCATCATTGTGACACATCCACTGCACCCAGCAAATACATTCTGGAGAACTGCTGCAGCACATAGACAGTGGTCCACATTGTAGTCCACACTCTCCCCCAGTCCAGCCATTGGGCCACAACAGGACTCGCAACATCCAGCATCCATCCCTGCATGCAGCGCCACCTAGGACAACTCCAAATCCTGAAAATGCCCCCACACGGTATCTCTTCTTCCCTCTCCTGACCATCAGCAGCCACCGTGGCCACCCTCTCCACATCACTACTATCATTTCTTCCCTTACTAATCACAATATTTCCCCAGCAGAACACCAGTACATCCACTCTAATCCATACTGTATTCCTCCATCTTGTGGACCTGGGATGGCTATGTCTAGTACCCCTCTACATCAAGAGGGGGTTTAGATTCCACATAGATGATGGATGTAATTCTCCTGCTTGCTGCTGTAGGCACTCTTGACTCCCCGATATGGTGGTTGACCCTCTTCACCTCCCTGTCAGCTGTCCAGGATAAGTCTAACAAACCAGAGGGTAGGAGCTGCAAGTCTGCTGAGGCCCAGGGCCTGGCCGTCACATGGACAATTCAGAGATTCAGGTCTCCTGAGTATACACCAACCCAAACACCAACCACAGGTCCAGTAAAACTAACAGAAGAGGCACATGTAGAAAGGTTATATCTGAGTCCAACTTCATCACACTCAGGAACACAAACTCCAAAGTAGGGCCAACTGACATGGCCCTGAACTCCAGAGCCATCTGCCTTGACCATAGAACCTGTGGGTTGCTGCAGCCCTCAGGGGAACCAGCACCTGGGTTTCCATCTACCTTGGCTGTCTCTGGTATCCTGCTGAGGCATGCATAAGCATCACCCCTTGATGACCTCCTGGCTCTTTTTTGGAGACTCATAGCCTTATAAGCTCACTTGTCCTTTCCATTTTCCCCTTCTATCGAAGGTCAAAATGCAGTTTTTAACACCTGATATCACATGTAGGCTAAGATATTCTGCTGATCTGAGTTGACCTCTTTGTTCATGGTCTTTTTGTCGTTACATCATCAGCTGGTACTTGGTAGTAATCCCTCGATGCTAGGGAGGCTCATCCCCAGGAGTCATGTCCAATGCTGGGGGGAAGGCAATGCATCCACATGTTGAGTTTGACTTAGAGAGTGGCCACATTTGAGCAACATGGTGGCTCTCAGGAGGTAACTCTTAGGCACCCCACAGCTATAGGCCTAGTTCATATTTCAGGCACACCGGCTTATAATCAGAACCATCAGTATCAAGGGCTCATCATTGGACGATCTATCTTTATTGGTCATTGCCATTGCACTTGGGGGATTGTTGTTGTTCCATTGGGGAATGTGATAGAGCTCCCTTGGTCAGGAATTTAGCACTCTCTCATCTGTCGTTTCCAACTGAAACCACTACGGAAATATCCAAACCTTTCTATGTACCCTGTATACATGCCCTGGGGCACTCACTCCAAACCATGTGCCCCCCACTAATAACACCCCACACAAGTGATCCTCCTCCACCATAGTTGAACCTCTCTGTAGTCCAAAACTTCTTCAAAAAGAAACCCAGGTTTCCATTAATAGAAAAATGGAATATAGTGATGGGTTTAAAAGTTAGATAGAGAATACATAGAAATTTAGAAAAATTAAACAAAGGAAAAATAAATTGGGGTGTCAAAGAAATGAATAAATGAAAACGCTACAGGTGTTGCCCTGTGTGTACAGTGGCAAGGCAATTTTTTCCATTTCTTCCTCAGTGTCTTCTTTCCTTCCTCCCTCCCTCCCTCCCTCCCTCCCTCCCTCCTTCCTTCCTTCCTTCCTTCCTTCCTTTTTCTATCTTTTTCCTGATTATTAAGTTTCTCTTGACATAAGTTTTAGGTCACAATAATTCACATGTACAATATATGGTACTCCCACATATCCAACATCAAACCCTTTGTCCCTTCCCCAACAGTGATCTTTTTACATATTCATTATATTTGCTGCAACTAATGTACAGATATTGAAACAATAGCTTTCAAACATGGTTCCATTTGGGTTTACATCATGGTTTATATTTTAGACTATACAATTTTCTAAATTTTTAGTTATCTTATGTTTTACATTATGGTTTGCATTTTAGCCTACAGACTTTTATACATTTTTGGTGTAATTTAACATGACCTATATCCATCATGGCATGATTCTGTGGAACTCTTCCATTGCCCTACAGTTACCCTGATTCCATGTATTCAACACCTTTTTCCCCCTCCCCTCAGGGCCCACCATGACAATCAATCTTCATTACTTGAGGGACCATATTCAGAGATACTTGCAAAAATGTTGAGGGCTTGACATACTTGACTGCCCTTACCCATTGGGAGTCACTGATTTTCTCAAGAGATACTGTTCCCTCTGTTTGAGAACATCAGTCCTCCCCAGGATGTGGGTATACCTTCACTCTCATTGTATGGGTCTCCACCTAATGATATAATCCACTATGACAAATGAGCACACATAGCTCAGAAGCTTGCCCTGTGTCAGATGCCCCCCCTTAAGCATACCAAACATGCAACCTTCCAATATTACATTTTCTAAAAAGTTTTCTCTGCATCACAATTTCAAACACATACCTGACAATCTCCCATGATCAAATGTTCCCCTCACCCTCTCCCCAATTTCTTGGGCAATGTGACCCATCCTCCCATCCTTAGCACCCCTAAAGCCCATGCAGCCCCACCCAAAGTTAGTCCTATGCCCCCAATTTATCCCTTCCCTGTACAAACACTTATCTCCAGCTTACCATAGATTTCACCCAAGTAGCTGTCAGCTCACAACCTTCCTCTACCCTCCAACTACCTTAAAGTTTATCATCCAGTCTCTAGCTCTCTGAGACAGCTGGTTTACTTATTTCATATCAGAGAGATCATGTAGTATTTGTCCTTCAATGCCTGGGTTGCTTCACTCAACATAAGGTTCTCAAGATTCATCCATGTTATCACATGTATTTGTAGTGTATTTTTTCTTATAGCTGAGTAGTATTCCATTGTTTTTATATACCACATTTTATTTATCTATTCATCTGTTGATGGGCATTTGGGTTGATTCCAACTTTTGGCAAAAGTGAATAGTGCTGTTATGAACATTGGTGTGCATATATCAATTTGTGTCCTTGTTTTCAGACCTGCTGGGTATATACCCAGCAGTGGAATTGCTGGGTCATATGGCAAATCTATAGCTAGTTTTTTGAGAAACCACCAAACTGTCCTCCAGAATGGCTGGATCCTTCTGCATTCTCACCAGCAGTGGATGAGTGTCCCCATTCCTCCACATCCACTCCAACAATTGTCATCTTCTGATTTTTTGATAGTTGCCAGTCTTGTGGGAGTAAGATGGTATTTCATTGTTGTTTTGATTTGGATTTCCCTAATAGCTAGGGATTTTGAGCATTTTTTCATGTGTTTTTTAGCCATTTGTATATCATCTTTGGAGAAGTGTCTATTCAAATATTTTCCCCATTTTTCAAATGCGCTGTTTGTCTTTTTATTTTCAAGGTATAGGAGTTCTTTATATATGCAAGATATAAGTCTCCTATCAGATATATGGTTATCAAATATTTTCTTCCATTATTTAGACTCTCTTTTCACTTTCTTGACAAACTCCTTTGAGGTGCAGAAGGCTTTAATTTTGAGGAAGTCCCATTTGTCTATTTATTCTTTTGCTGCTTGTGCTTTTTGTGTGAAGTCCATGAAGCCATTTCCTATTACAAGGTCCTGTAGATGCTTCCCTACTTTGCTTTCCAAGGTCTTTATGGTCTTGGGTCTTATATTTAGGTCTTTGATCCATCTTGAGTTGATTTTTGTATAGTTAGTTTTTTTAGTTCTTTGAAAATGCTGTGTTGCTTTTATTGGGATTGCATTTAATTTGCAGATCAGTTTTGGTAGGATAGACATCTAAATAATATTTAGTCTTCCTATCCATGAATAGGGAATATTCTTCCATTTATTGAGAACTTCTTTGATTTCCTTGAACAGTGTTGTGTAGTTTTCTGTGTATAAGTCTTTTACCTCTTTAGTTAAATTTATTCCTAGGTATTTGATTTTTTAAATTTACTATTGTGAATGGTATTTGGTTCCTGATTTCCTCCTCAGATTGCTCATTATTGGTGTACAGAAATGCTACTGATTTGGGGGCATTTATCTTGTAACCTGCGACTTTACTGAACTCATTTATAAGTTCTAGAAGCTTTGTTGTAGACTTCTCAGGGTTTTCTACGTATAGGATCATATCATCTGCAAATAGAGAAATTTTGACTTCTTCCTTTCCAATTTGGATGCCTTTTATGTCTGGTTCTTGCCTCAGTGCTCAAGCAAGCACTTCTAAGACTATGTTAAATAGGAGGGGTGATAGTGGGCATCCTTATCTTGTTCCTGATCTTAGAGGGAAAGATTTTAGGATTTCACCATTGTAAATGATGTTAGCTGTGGGTTTTCATATATACTCTTTATCATGTTCAGAAAGTTTCCTTCTATTCCAATCTTTTGCAGTGTTTTTATCAAGAAGGGGTGCTATATTTTGTCAAATGCTTTTTCTGCATCTATAGATATGATCATGTGATTTGTTTCCTTCAATCTGTTTATGTGGTGTATTATATTAATTGATTTTCTTATGTTGAACCATCCGTGCATACCAGAAATGAACCCCACTTGGTCATAGTGTATAATTTGTTTAATGTGTTGTTGAATACAATTAACAAGTATTTTGTTGAGGATTTTCACATCAAGGTTCATTAGAGAGATTGGTCTGTAATTTTCCTTTCTTGTAGTGTCTTTGTTTGGCTTTGGTATTAGACTAATGTTGGCATCATAGAATGAGTTAGGCCATGTTCCTTCTGTTTCAATTTTTTGGAAGAGTTTAAGCAAGATTGGTGTTAGTTCTTTCTGGAATGTTTTGTAAAATTCACCTGTGAAGCCATCTGGCCCAGGGCTCTTTTTAGTTGGGAGGTTTTTAATGACTGATTCTATCTCTTTAATTGTGATTGGTTTGTTAAGATCGTCAACTTCTTCTTTTGTCAATGTAGGCTGCTTATGTGTTTCTAAGAATTTGTCCATTTCCAAACAAATTTGTCCATCTGTTGTTTTTGTTGGAATATAATTTTTCAAAGTATCCTCTTATGATAGTCTTTATGGGATCAGTGGTGATATCTCCTCTCTTATTTCTTATTTTGTGTATTTGCATCTTCTCTCTTTTTTCCTTTGTTAATCTAGCTAAGGGTTTGTCTATTTTATTGATTTTATCAAATAACCAGCTCTTGGTTTTGTTTATTTTTTCAAATGCTTTCTTATTTTCTATTTCATTTAGTTCTGCTCTGATCTTTGTTATTTCTTTCTTTCTTCTTCCTTTGGGGTTAGTTTATTGTTTTTTAACTAATTCCTTCAAGTGTGCATTTAGTTCTTCAAATTTAGCTCTTTCTTCTTTTTTGATGTATGAATTTATGGCTGTAAATTTCCCTCTCAGTACTGCTTTTGCTGCATCCCATAAGCCTGGATATGTTGTGTTATCATTTTCATTAGTTTCAAGGTAGTTATTAATTTCACTTGAGATTTCTTCCTTGACCCACTATTTTTCTAATAATGTGTTGTTTAACTTCCAAATCTTGGTGTCAAATCTGGGTCTCTGGCCCTTGTAGATTTCCAGCTTCATTCCACTGTGGTCAGAGAAATTATTTTGAATGATTTCTATCTTTCTGAATTCATTGAGACTTTTTCTGTGGCCTAGCATGTGGTCTATCTTGGAGAATGATCCATGTGCACTTGAGAAGAATGTATATCCTGCTGTATTTGGGTGTATTGTTTGGTATATATCGATTAGGTCCAGCTCATCTAATATATTGTTCAAAGTATTTGTTTCTTTATTGATTCTCTTTTGAGATGTTCTGTCCAAAGTTGATAGTGGTGTATTAAAGTCCCCCACTGTAATTGTAGAGGCATCTATTCCTTCACTTAGTGTTTCAAGTGTTTGCCTCACATATTTGGAGGCACCCTTGTTTGGAGCATAAATGTTTATAATTGTTCTTTCTTCTTGAAAGATTATCTCTTTCACTAATATGTAGTGTCCATCTTTGTCTCTCACAATTGTTTTGCATTTAAAGTCTATTTTGTCTGATATTAATATAGCTACTCCTGCCCTTTTTTAGTTATTGTTTGCTTGTAAGATTGTTTTCCAGCCATTCATTTTCAACCGTCTTGAATCCCTGGGTCTAAGATGTGTTTCTTGCAGACAGCACATAGATAGGTCATATTTCCGTATCCAATCTTCCAGTCTGAGTCTCTTGACAGGTGAGTTTAATCCATTGGCATTCAATGTTATTACTTTGAAGGAATTACTTATATTAGCCATATTTCCTTTGGATTTGTGTTTGTCATATTCTGTTTGATTTTCTTTTCTTGTTTTTGTCTTTTTAGTAGCTCTTACACTCTCCTCCAACTCTGTCTGTCTTGTTTTTTTCTTTCTTCCTGCAGAACTCTCTTTAGTATTTCTTGAAGGGCAGTATTTTTGTTGGTATTCTCTCTTAGTTTTTATTATTCTGTGAATATTTTCAACTCTCCATTATTTTTGAATGCTAACTTTGCAGGATAGAGTATTCTCGGTTGGAATTTTTTTTTTCCTTTAGTACTTTGACTATGTCATACTACTGTCTTCTTGTGTCCATGGTTTCAGATGAGAAATCAGCACTTAATCTTATGGGACCTCCTTTGTATTTGATGGTTCTCTTTTCTCTTGCTGCTTTCAGTAGTTTCTCTTTGTCTTGAGCATTGGATAACTTGACAAGTATATGTCTTCGGGTAGGCCTGTTTGGATTTATGCTGTTTGGGGTGTGTCATGCTTCCTGGACATGTACATCCATCTCCCTCAATAGGTTTGGGAAATTTTCAGCCATTATTTCCTCCAACACCCCTTCTGTCCCCTTTCCCTTTTCTTCTCCTTCTGGGATGCCTATAATACATATGTTTGCACATTTTGCATTATCATTCAGGCCCCTAAGCCCCTACTGGATTTTTTTCTAGCTTTTTATTGGCCAGTTCTACTATCTGTTTGATTTCAGATGCACTGTCTTCCACATCACTTAATCTCTCCTCTACGAGTCTGCTGTTATTTGCTGAGTATGTATTTTTGAGTTCTTGAATTTTGCTGTTCATCACCATCATATCTGTTATATTTTTGCATATGATTTCAATTTCTTCTGTATTCTCTCCAATTGTTTTCTTCATATTCTTAATCTCTTCCTTCACCTCATCAAATTGTTCCCTAATATATGTTTTGAGATCTTTAATTACTTGTTCAATGTTCTGTTCCTCTTCCTGGTTTTTAGTTTGTTCATTGGATTGAGGCATGTTTTCCTGATTATTGGTTTGGTTTGTAGTTTTTCGTTGCTGTCTATTCATCATTTTATCTCGATGGGTTTAGTCAGTTGCTTAGCTTCTTTGTCTAGTTTGTAGTTTAATTAGTTGTTGTTTTTGCATTCGTGTCAAGTCTTCTCTTTGTCACTTTGTTCTTAGTCTATTTCCTTGTTGGCTAAGTTCACTTGAAGGAAAATATTAGGGCCAGAGAAAGCAAAATGAATAAGAAAAGAAAATGAATAATAGTAGTATTGATAGTAAATATTAACAGAGG
The DNA here is from genome assembly GCF_030445035.2 of Dasypus novemcinctus. Classification (NCBI taxonomy): domain Eukaryota; kingdom Metazoa; phylum Chordata; class Mammalia; order Cingulata; family Dasypodidae; genus Dasypus; species Dasypus novemcinctus. Next base: position 37,898,129 of record NC_080683.1, on the reverse strand, counting down.
AACCATGTGAGATATATGAGAATGGATATTAGACTCATGTAAGGTATGTAGAGTTATAACAGTAAGAAAAATAGATAGATAAAAAACTGAATATGGGGAGGAATACAGTGTGAATTAAAAGGCCTGTGTGTTCAGGAGAGAGGGAAAGAAAAAAAGAGGACAATAACATAAAGAGTGAATATAAGGCAGAAAACAGAACAAAGGTATTAGTAATAAAAAGCCCAAAAAATAGGGAGGGCTAACAAAGAGAGGTGTAATGTAAGAGAAACAATCAATGATGGAGGATAGAAAGATGTAGAGGAAAGGGAATAGTGTTGGTGGCCAAAATCAATACACACAGAATAGAGTAAATGGAGCATGAGGAAATACAGCAAATGTGAAGCTCTCCCTGCAGCATCTAATGTAAGAATAATAAAAAAGGAGAGAAAGAAAGAGAGAAAAAGGAGGGGGACAAAAGGGAGTAAGGAAGTAAGCAGGAAAAAGGTAAAGAGCAAGAAAGAAGAATGAAAGCAAAAAGGACCTTGGGGGGACAAAGAGGAAGGAAAAACAAGGGAAAACCAATCAAATACTAGGGAAAGTTTCAAGCTAGGAATCCTGTTTGTAGTTAACTAAAACACTTAGGGATCTGACGTTCCCCCTTTTCTCGCTTCCTCAATTCCCTCTCTCCCAAGTAGCAGGAAAGCTGCCTGAGAGGTCCCATGGGAGATTCAAGTGGGTCCTTGTTGAATCAGCGCCACACAGAAAACAATGACTCCAGAGAACACCCACACCTCACCAGGTCCCCCAAGTATGCTATTGGAGGCTTGGAAAGCAGCTTCTACAGTCTCTCTGCTTTAGGTGTGCTATAAGAGGGCTTGTTGATTTTCTGACTCCACCTTCTCCCAGGTCAAGTTTCCTCTCCCAGGATATTTAGGTGAATCAGGTTTTCTCAGCAGATTTGCCAAGCCAGCCGGTATGCTCCTCCAAGCGCAAGAAAAGAAAAAAAGAAAAAAAGGGGGGAGGGGAACACCAGAAAACCATACCCACACTAGCCAGGCCCCCTACTGTATCCCCCACCGAATCCTTCCCACCCACAGAGTCAGTCCAAAACTGGAGGGCTAAGGCAATCCTGGACCTCCGGGGCGCTAGACTTGGGAAAGGGAAGTCGGGGACTCTGCAGACCCAGGGCACTTAGGTCCGTGGAACACGGGCTACAGGGACTTAGGGGACACGGACCTGGGGATCATGCACCCAGGGACCACAGGGCCCCAGAACGCCACTGCACAACCCACAGATCTCAGGAAACACCAGAGCTGCCAGACCCAGGGGGAAGGGTCCCGCCAGCCCGCAGCTTCCGACCTCTGAATTTGTAAGCCATAATTCTACCTTTAGCAAGCACCACCTCCACCACTCTCTCTCCAAATTGATGTCCACACACCTTCTGTCCTGCAAGTCCCCAAGAAAACCCACTCCAGCAAGACTCCAATCCCGCTTGGCCGCCTCTTCGCAGGGAAGACCATAAGGTGCACTCACTCAGATGCCATCTTGCCCCGCCTTCCCAGTGATTCTTTTATTTCCTACATTTTCTTCCTTTTGGAAGTATAACTGTCATGCTAAGTATTGCATTTTGGGGAAAGGTAACTTTTTATTTTGGTTTCACAGGCCCACAGATGGAAGGAAATTTTTCCTCCAGTTTGGACCATAACTGGAATCTCATCTATGCCTGATTTGGTTGACATACATGATGAGAATTGGGATTTTTGAAATTATGATATTTAGATAAGTTTTGGACTTGAGTTGAAGCTGTAAAGAAATCAGACTTTTGGGGGTGTTGTGATGGGATGAATGTATTGTACATGTGTTACAGGCATTAATACTTGGGCCACAAAGGGTAGACTGGATAGTAGGTAGGCTGAGAAATGGCCCCCAGAAGTTATCCACATCCTAATTCTTAAAACCTGGAAATGTTAGCATGCAAGGCAACAGCAACAACAAAATTCAAGGTGGGAGGGTTCCAGAGGTCATTAAGTTAAGGCTTTCAAGATAAGATTGTCTTGGAATATCTGGGTGGACTCTAAATTCCATCAGAGTCTCTTATAAGAGAGAAGCAGAGAAATATTTGAGACACATCAGAGGCGAAGGTAATGTGACCATGGAGGCAGAGATTAGAGTGATATAGTCACAAGCAAAGGAATGCCAGCAGCTACCAGAGGTGGAAGAGACAAGGAATGAATTTTTCCCTAGAGACTCCAGAGGAAACATGGTCCTGTCAATACCTTGATTTTGATCCAGTGACATTGATTTTAGACTTCTGGCCTCCAGAACTGTGACATCATGTATTTTTGTTGTTTTAAGCTACCAAATTTGTGGTAATTTGTTACAGAAACCATAGCAAATGGATACAATGTACATAGTATAAACTTGCATTTGCACTTGTAAATAGGGCTAGATATTGATGTATTCAGATGATCCTACTACCATTATTATTAATATTATAAATATTTTCTGCCTGGAGTCAATTTTCATCTGACAATTTTTCATTGCTGCTCTTTGTCAGACATATTTAAATATATTGCTATTCTGTTTCACCATTTTGAAGATATAGGATTCAAGCAAGAGGTTTAGATTCAATTTTGAATTTTGTAAGGGCCCACATGCAATCTCTTAGTCTTCTCTAAATAGCTTCTAATTTCAAATATCTAAGTACCTGTTATGGGCATTTGATATCAAGGCATTAATATTTAATATGTCTTTGTTATTCTAATTCCAGCATGCTTTTAATCTCCTTGAGGTAGTTCTCTCCCATTAATGAGAACTCATTAATGCCTTTAAAGTTATGAATATTAAAATTTATCCATTATCTGAATAATTTGCTGTGAGATTGAATTTCAGTATATCTGTTCCAGAATTCTAGTGAACTAAAAGACAATCACTACTTTCCTCTTTCCTTGGGATTAGGGATATGATTTACTCTTCTGCATAATTTATTACTTTAGCCACATGATGTACTTTTGTAGTCTCCTTAATTTCTTCAGCAAACATTTTAAATCTACAACCAAAGTTTCAAGCAACAAACTTGAAATTGCTCTACTACCTTCAATAAAGAAAACTTTTATATAGTTGTACAATTTAACACATGTATATCATTAGATAAATATCTACATTTTAATGGAAAATTATTAGCAAACAGAACTGTATGCCTAGATCAAATGTGTCCAAAAATTACAGCTTTGATTTGGTATATGAAACCTAATTTAGGGTTTAATTTAAAATACAGTTCTTAAAATAATTTATCAATCTGTTCATTCACTTACACAAGTAGAAAATGAAGGTGTTATGTGATGAAACATATTGTAATTTACAAAAACCACAAGAATATTTCCTTAGTTAAGGATCTTGCTGTTCAGTGATCTCACATTTCCTTTCACATTTTACATTAGTAGGCCAGTATTCATAACCATGAAAACTGATCTCCTCTCTTTAATTTCCCACTGACAAATATCATTGGAATTTAACACAATGAGAATAAGCTTGTTTTTGCCTTTTTCTTTTTTGTGGTACGGGGCCCAGGGATTGAACCTGGGACCTCATATGTGGGAAGCCAGCACTCAACCACTGAGTCACATTGGCTTCCCTGAGTTTTTTTGTTTGTTTATTTTGCTTGTTGTTTGTTTTTGTTTTTTCAGGAGGCAGCAGGAACAGAACCTCAAATCTTGCAAGTGAGAGGTGGGTATTTAACTGCTTGAGCCACGTATGATCATGAGATTGTCTTTAAGATGAAATTGTATCCCCTAATTTTATAATGACAAAATGAAAGAAAAAAGTCACACATACACAACAACAATATCCTGGATACTTAATTAATAGTATCTTTGAATTACAAGTTACTTGAAAATGACTTGCAGGTAGCCACAACACACCCACCTTATAAGTTTCACTTGAGAATTCCTACTTTAAATATTAAATTATAAAATAATAATACCTAGAAAAATTATTAAATAACAAAATAATTTGTTATTAAATAACAAATTAATATGCTAAGTAAATAATGTATTCACTTAGCAGAAGTGGGCTATTATATGCTTTTTTAACTTTTTTTAAAATTTTTTTAATTCATTTTTTAAAAATATTACATTCAAAAAATATAAGGTCCCATTCAACCCCACCGCCCCCACCCCACCACTCCCCCCACAGCAACACTCTCTCCCATCACCATAACACATCCATTGCCTTTGGTAAGTATATCCCTGGGCATCGCTGCACCTCATGGTCAATGGTCCACATCACAGCCCATGCTCTCCCACGTTCCATCCAGTGGGCCCTGGGAGGATCTACAATGTCCGGTAATTGTCCCTGAAGCACCATCCAGGACAACTCCAAGTCTCGAAAACGTCTCCACATCTCATCTCTTCCTCCTATTCCCTGCACCCATCAGCCACCATGGCCACTTTTCCCGCACCGATGCCACATTTTCTCTGTGGACCTTGGATTGGTTGTGTCCATTGCACATCTATGTCAAGAGGAGGCTTAGATTCCACATGGATACTGGATGCAATCCTCCTGCTTTCAGTTGTAGGCACTCTGGGCTCCATGGTGTGGTGATTGACATTCTTCAACTCCATGTTAGCTGAGTGGAGTAAGTCCAATAAATCAGAGTGTAGGAGTTGAAGTCTGTTAACTATTTATTTTGAAATAATTCAGACTCACGATTTCCAATGTACAGATTTCACTAGAGAACACCAACATATTCACTATCCAGAGATTCACCAATATTAACTTCTTCCACATTTGCAATATCATTTATCTATAATTTATCAATGTATTGATGTATCTATCAATCTATCATTTTATCTATTATCAAAACATTTAAGAGTTGGTTGTATACATCATACTCCTTAAAAAATAATACTTACATGTATATTTCTTATGAACAAGAATGTTCACTTATATAATCACCTTAAGTGTGGTTTTCATGGTCAAGAAAATTAACATTGAAATAATGCTTATGCTTTATATTCTATTTTTTCTTAGTTCCCAATAATGTCCTTCTTTATTAGAGAAGTTGTGGGCTTACAGAATGAGCATTTATAAAGACAGGATTTCTATACACCATCCCAACATCAAAAACACCTCTCATTGATGTGAAACATTTGTTATAACTGATATTACCACCTGCTTTTAATTGTAGTATAAATTAAAATCCATTTTTTAATATAGGGTTCACTGTTTGTGTAGTGTATTACCATGGATTTAAAAAAAAAAACAACTTTATTCTACTATGATATATACAATATAACATTTCCTCTTTTCTTTGGGGTATATATCCAGTAGTTGGATTGCCACTATACATAGCTTTCTGAGCAACTGCAAAACCGTCTTCCACAGTGGAAGCACAATTTCACATTACCACCAGAAATGAATGAGTGCTCTCATGTCTCTGCATCCTCTCCAACCCTTGTTCTTTTCTCTTTTCTCTTTTCTAATGGGTGTGAAATGTTATACAGTGGCAGAAACTTAGCTAAAAAATTTATATCCCACAACTGTATGTAAAACATCAGTCATTCTAATGGATGTATTGTAATGAGTGTAAAATAGTATATCATTGATGTAGCTAATGATGTTGAGCATTTTCCCTGTACATTTTCATGATTTGTATATCTTTTTGGAGAGATGTCTGCTTACTCAAGCAGACATCTCTCCAAAAAGATATACATTTTTAAATTGGTTTGTGTGTTTGTCTTTTTGTTGTTAAGTTGAAGAATTTCTTTTTGTATTATGGATATTATCTTTTTATTAGGTATGTGGTTTCCAAACATTTTCTCTCAATGTGTAGGCTGTTGTTTCATTTTCATGCTGAAGTCCTTTGAGGAGAAATGTGTTTTTTCATTTTTATTTTGATGAGATCCCACTTACCTCTTTTTTTCTTCTCCTTTTTTTTGCTTATGCTTTTGGTGTAAAGTGAAAGAAACTATTGCCTAATACAAGATGGTGAAGATGCTTTGCTATAATTTCTTCTAGGAGTATGATAGTTTAGCTCTTATATTTGGGTCTTCAATCCATTTTGAGTTGATTCTTGAATATGATTGAGATGGTTAGGCTAATGTGTCAATTCAGCAAGGTAATTGTACCCAGTTGTCCAGTCAAGCAAACACTGGGCTAATTGTAATACAAGGACATTTATGGACTTTAGTCAACAGCGACTTTACTGCATAGATAGCTGATTATATTTACATAAATCAAGGAGATTACCATCAACAATGAGTGAGGCTTTATCCAATCAGTTGAATGCCTTAAAAGGGGAAGATTTCTGCATTCAGAGAGAATTTTCAGCTCATCTTTGGACAACCAATGTCTCCCAGAAACTCATCAAGAACCTTCATTGGACTTTCATCAGAGCCTTTAGTTTGCAGCCTGCCTGTGGAACCTGGACTTGTGCATCCCTATGGTCATGGTAGAGAATCTTTAAAATTGCATACTACTGACAGATATCTCCTATTGATTCTCTTTCTCTAGAGAAACCTGAAAAATAGAAGGAGTGGTTCTTGAGGAACAGAGTCTTAAACATGGGATGTCTGAGATGGTTCTGGGAGTTTTGCAATTGGCTTTCTACTCTAATTGGACTCTAGGTTACTAATGGATCCCTTTCCAATAATGAAGAGGCTGCTAACAGTCCATGGTGTGAGTTGGCTATAGAGATACACAAAATATCATTACTGGATTCCTCTACTTTCATGCTTATAAGAAGCAAAGAACTGGGTGAGAGTGTTTTCAACACCTTAACACAGTTTTGTGGAATCAAAAGATATAATGATGTTGGCTAGCTCCTCCTAGATGCTCTGGATACAGTTGCAAAAGAGAGAGATGAGTTAAAGTCTTCAATTTTTAAACTTAAACACAACATGAATGATGTGAAAGTTTCTATGTGTGGTCTGAAAGAAAATTTTGTCACCTATAGCCACAAGCTTAAAATATCTGAGAACCAAACTCAGACTCTTATTGTACAAGTAACAGAGTTACAAAGGAAACTAAAATCTCAACCCTGCAGGGTTTCTGTGTTTAAAGTGAAGGTGTTGATTGGAAAGGAGAGTAACCCAGAGGATTGGGATGGATACATATGGGATAATGATAATATTGATGGGAATATTGTAACCCTAAATTCCACTGAGACTTTGTCAGACAAGCCTGCCATATGGAGACAACATCTTGTCAAACTTGTATCACCCATCCTCCAGCTTGCCCCAGGAAGTCCAGACTTTGTTCCAGCCCTGAGGTGGGTACCAGCCAAACTGAAACTTGTACTGTCCAGCCTTGGGCCTGACCCAGGGAGTCTGGATCTCCTCCTAGCCTTGAAGCATGTACCAGCCAAACTATAGCATACACTGCCCATCCTCCAGTCTACCCTAAGAAATCTGCCTTCCAACTCCTGTCTGAAGAGATAAATCCTGTCTCACCAGAAGAAAACGTAAACGAATGCCTTGAGATCAGTAGCTTGCAAGGCATTTCTAATCCTTCTCCTTACCCACCTCGACCACCCCTCTTGTCTTCTAGACCTATTACTAGATTAAAATCACAACAAACCCTTAAGGGTGAAATATAAAGTGTGGCCCATGAGGAAGTATGCTATACCCTTAAAGAACTGCATGAGTTTTCCAACTTATATAGACAGAAAACAGAATATGGGTGGGAATGGATACTAAGTGTTCGGGATAATAGTAGAAGGAATAAAAAGTTGGATCAGGTTGAATTTATTGATATGGGCCCACTAAGTAGAAGTTCTGGGTTCAGTGCTATAGCTTGAGGGGTTAGAAAGGCTCTAATATTTTGTTTCGGTGACTGACTAAAACGTGGACCAAAAGATGACCTACCATGTCTGAAGTTGAGATACTCAATTTGCCTTGCTATACAGTACAAGATGGAATTCAAAGGCTTAGAGAGATTGAAATCCTATAATGGATTTACCATTTGAGACCTGCACACCCACCCCAGGAATTTCCAGAGGGCACACCTTTAACCAGGACCAACCATGAAAAAGAAGAACTCTGTGGTTGCTCTTTGTAGTCCAGATATTACTGTAGGTAGGGCTGTAAGGAATTAAATCCTTAAAAATTATGGGAATGATTGGATCTTGGTCCAGTAAAAGTCATGTATCAGCAGTTAATCACCAAAGACCAGGTGTGTGTGGCTACCCCAATGAAAGGCATATTCAAAGCAGCACTCAAAGTAGTCTGAGTCCCATAGAGTTATGGCATGGCATTGGCTAATACATCATGGGGTACCTAGAAGTGAAATATATGGACAGTCTACTAAATTACTTCTGGATCTGTATAAACAGAAGAGTTCTATAGTGAACAAATGAACAAGAAAACAAAACCGAACTCAAATTACAGATGCAGAGAATCACAGCCCCTTAATCAATTCCCAGACTTGAGACAGTTTAGAGACCTAGAGCCCCTTGAGTGAGGAGAAGATCAGGTCCCTTTGGGGAAGATACATGTTAAACTGCCAAAAATTTATGTTGTTAATCTTTCTCCCATCTATCCCCAAGGAGACCTATGGCCTTTTACCAGAGTAAATGTTCATTAGGGAAAAGGAAGTGATCAGATTTTGGGGATTATTAGACACTGGCTCAAAAGTGACATTTAATTCCAGGACACCCCCAATGTCACTGTGGTCTACCAGTCAGAGTAGGGGCTTATGGCGGTCAGGTGATTGATGGAATTTTAGCTCAGGCCCATCACACTGGGGGTCCAGTGGGTCCCTGGATGTATTCTGTGGTTATTTCCCCAGTTCCAGAATGCATAATTAGAATAGGCATACTCAGTAACTTGCAGAATCCCCACATTGGATTATCTTGTGGAGTGAGGGATATTATAGTTGGAACAGCCAAGTGGAAGCCACTAGAACTGTCCCTACCTAACAAAATAGTAAACCAAAAGCAATACTGGATTCCTGGAGGTATTGAAGAAATTAGTGCCACCATCAAGGACATGAAGGATGCAGCGGAGGTGATTTGCACCACATCCCCATTAAACTCTCCTATTTGGCCTGTGAAGAAAACAGATGGATCTTGAAGAATACAGTACATTATCACAAACTTAACCAAGTGGTGAATCCAATTGCAGCTGCTGTTCCAGATGTGGTATCATTGCTTGAGGAAATCAACACATACCCTGGTACTGGGTTTACAGCTGTTGAACTGGCAAATGCTTTTTTCTCAATTGCCTAAAGTAATGACCACCAGAAACTGTTTGCTTTCAGCTGGAAAGGCTAGCAGTATACCTTCACTGTCCTGCCTCAGGGGTATATCAACTCTCAAGCCCTATTTCACAATGTTGTCTGCAGAGATCTTCATCATCTCCCCCTCCCACAAGATATTACACTGGTCCATTATATTGATGACATTATGTTGATAGGACCAAGGGAGCAAGAAGTAGCAAAGACTCCAGGCATGTTACTAAGGCATTTGCCGGAGAGAAGATGGGAAATAAATTCAACAAAATACAGGGTTCATCCACTGCAGTGAAATTTCTAGTTGTCCAGTGGTGTGGGACATGTCAAGATATTCCTTCTAAAGTGAAGGATAAGCCGTTTCATCTGGCCCCTCCTATGTCTGAAAAAGAGGCACAATGCCTACTCTTCAGATTTTGGAGACAGCACATCTCTCATTTGAGTGTGCTACTCTGGACCATTTCCTGAGTGACAAGAAAAGCTGCTAGTTTTGATTGGGGACCAGAATAAAAGGAGGTTCTGCAACAGGTCCAGGTTGCTGTGCAAGCTGCATTACCACTTGGGCCATATGATCCAGGAGTTCCAATGGTACTGGAATTTTCAGTGACAAATAATGATGCTGTCTGTAGTCTTTGGGAGATCCCTATAGGAGGATCACAATGCAGACCCTTAGGATTTTGAAGCAAAGCTATGCCATCCTCTGCAGATAACGTCCCCTTTCAAGAAACAGCTTTTGGCCTGCTACTGGAACTTAGTAGTGATGGAATGCTTAACCATGAGTCAAGTTACCATGAGGTGTGAGTTGCCTATCATAATAAGCTGGTTATTGTCTGATTCACTAAGTCATAAAGTTGGGCACCACAGCAGCACTCCAAAAGAAAATGGAAGTGGTATATATGGGAAAGGGCTCAAGTGGGTCCTGAAGGCACAAGTAAGTTACATGAGAAAGTAGCACAAATGCCCATGGTCACCACACCTGCCATGTTATCTTCTCTTTCCCAGCCCACAGTTTTGGTCTCTTAGAGAGACCTTTAAAATCAGCTGACAGAGGATGAGAAAATTCGGGCCTAATTTATAGATGGTTCTGTATGATATGCTGGTACTACCCAAATGTAGAGAGATGCAGCAGTGAAGCCCATTTCTGGTACATCCCTGAAGGAGATTGATGAGGGAAAATCTTCCCATTGGGCAGAACTTCAAGCAGTGCACCTGGTTGTTCATTTTGCTTGAAAGAGGGAATGGACAGAGGTGTGTTTGTACAGTGATTCATGGATTTTTGGTGATGGTTGGCTGGATGGTCAGGAACTTAGAAGGAACATGATTGGAAAATTGGTGACAAAGAGGTCTGGGGATAAGGTTTGTGGATAGACCTTTCTGAGTGGGCAAAATACATGAAAATATTTGTGTCTCATGTGAATGCTCATCAGAAGGTGACTTCAGCAGAGGAAGATTTTAATAATCAAATGGATAAGATGACCTGCTCTGATGCTAATTCTTTATCACTTTCCCCACCCACTTCTGTCATTGCTTAATGAGCTCATGAATAAAGTGACTATGGAGGTTACGCATGGGCTCAGCAACATGGACTTCCCCTCACCAAGGCTAAGTTGGCTACAGCCACTGCTGAGTGCCCAATCTGCCAGCAGCAGAGACCCACACTAAGCCCCTGAAATGGTACCATTGCTCAAGGTGACCAGCCTGCTACCTGGTGGCAGGCTGACTACACTGGGCCAATTCCACCATGGAAAGGGAAGTGATTTGTTTTAACATACTCTGGATATGTGTTTGCATTTCTTGCATGCAATACTTCAACCAAAACTACCATCTGTGGCCTTATCTGATCTCTTATCTACTGCCATGGCATTCACACAACATTGCTTCTGATCAAGGAACCCATTTCACAGCAAATGATGTACAGGAATGGGCACATGCCCATAGAATTCACTGGTCTTAGTAAGTTCCCCATCACCCTTAAGCAGCTGGATTGATAGAATGGTGGAATTGCCTTTTGAAGACTTAATTACTTCACCAACTAGGGGGCACTACCTTGCAGGGCAGAGGCAGTGTTCTCTAGGAGGCTGTGTATGCTCTAAATCAGGTTCCACTCTATGGCACTGTTTTTCCCATAACCAGGATTCATGAGTCCAGGAATCAAGGGTTGTAAATGGGAGTGGCACGACTCACTATTATCCCTAGTGAACCATTAGGAAAATTTTTGCTTCCTGTCTCTGCAATCTCAAGCTCTGCTGGTCTATAGGTTTTATTCCCAAAAGGAGGAATGCTGTCACCAGGGGACATGATTCCATTGAACTGGAAGTTAAGATGCCACCTGGCCACTTTGGGCTTCTCTTACCTCTGAATCAACAGGCAAAGAAGGGAATTGCTGTCCTGGCTGGGGTGATTGATCCTGACTGTCAAGAGGAAATAGGACTGCATCTACATAATGGGGGTAAAGAAGAGTTTGCCTGGAATACCAGAGATCCTCTAGGGCATCTACTAATATTACCATGCCCTATGATTAAAGCCAATGGAAAATTGCAACAACCCAAGCCAAGCAAGAAAAACAATGGTCCAGAATCTTCAGGATTGAAAGTCTGGGCCACCCCACCAAACAATGAACCATGGCCAAGTGAAATGCTTGTCAGGGTAACAGGAACATGGAATGGGTACTGGAAGAAGGTAGTGATATATATGAACTTTGAATAAGTGACCAGGTACAAAAAGGAGGACTGTGATGGTCATGAATCTTTCTTTCTTGTTTCATTATGAGTAGGATTGTATACATATACAAAATGAATTTCTTTGTTTTCTTCCCCAACCTTTTCTGCTATCATGTGACAAGTTGTATTAGTTTCATGTCATAATATTTAAGGATGTCAAGTTTAAGAGTGAATATTACCCAAGAACTTGCACCCTATTCTGTAGGGAATTAATGCATTTCTAGTTGTAGGTAAGAGAGTTGGATATTGTTAGGAAGAAATGTATATATATGCATCCTTGTTATTGTTTTTACTTAAAGACTAAGTATGGTTTAAGGTAATGTGTTTGGTTGCTGCACTGACAAGGGGTGGACTCTGAAAGTTAGTCTAATGTGTCAACTCAGCCACGTAATTGTGCCCAGTTGTTTGGTCAAGTAAGCACTGGGATAACTGTAATACAAGGACATTTATGGACTTTAGTCACCAGTGACTTTGTGCGACGGTTTGCTCCGTCGGTAGAGGTGGGGTCTGGCTGCGGATGAGGGGTCGGTCCAGCTCTGGACGAGGGGTCGGTCCCACTTGGGACGAAGGGTCAGTCCCACTTGGGACGAGGGGTCGGTCCGGCAGCAGACGAGGGATCGGTCTCACAAGGGGTTGCGCGGTTCGGCTGATGGGGTCGCCCGGCGAAGCCGGCGACGAAGGGGTCGCCCGGAGAAGCAGGCGACGAAGGGGTCGCCCGGAGAAGCAGGCGATGAACTGGGGACAAGGGAGGCCAGGCCCTTGTCGGGGGCTCTCAGGACTGGAGGGCGCACGGCAGAAGAACTACCGCGGAGACAAGGTAAACACGCAAGTCCACTTTATTGAGGGAGAGGCAACAGTTTTATAGGGGCTGGGGAAGGCTGATTGGTCAAAGCCACGCCCTGTTCTGATTGGTTGCCGGCAAAAGGTCAGTGGGCGGTACCGGATGGGGGAGGGGTGGTGGTTAGGGATTGGCTGTCACTGTTGCTGGGGGAAGGGGCAGGGTTTAGGGATTGGTGGCTGCTGTTGCTGGGGTGGAGGGCAGACTTGAGTTTCCCACCCACGCCTGGCTGTTGCTGCTGTCGGGGGGAGGGAAAAGGGCAGACTGGATTTTTCCGCCCATGCCTGGCTGTTGCTGCTGTCGGGGGAGGGGAAAAGGGCAGACTGGATTTCTCCGCCTACACCTGGCTGTTGCTGCTGTCGGGGGAGGGGAAAAGGGCAGACTGGAATTTTCCGCCCTGCGCCTGCGCAGGGAGAAAGAAGAAGAAGGGTGCCGCCCCACAGGCATCGTGTGGCGCCATCCAGGAGGAGGGGCGGCCACAGAAGCATGGCTGCCGAGAAGGGGAGACCTGAGGGCATCTGCGCCCATGCCAAGCTCCCTTCAGGGGTGGCGGTGAGTCCGACCAGCCACCCTATTATGGGGGCAGTGGCTTGGCCTGCCGTGGCTGCTCCCCCACCAGGCCAGCAAACCACACTTCAGCCCGAGGGGTGACCGCAACTTTGCTGCATTGATATCTGATTAAGTTTACATCAATCAGGGAGATTGCTATCAGCAATGATGACGCTTTATCCAATCAATTGAATGCCTCAAACGGTGGAGTGATTTCAGCATTCAGAATTCCCCAACTCTTCTTTGGACAGCCAACATCTCCCAGAAACTCATCAAGGACCTTCATTGGATTGCCAATGGATTCCTTGACTTGTAGCCTGCCTGTGGAACCTGAACTTGTGTGTTCCCATGGTCATATGAGAGACTCATAAAATTGTACACTATTGACAGATATCTCTTGTTGATTCTCTTTCCCTAGAGAACCCTGACTAATACAATGGTGTAAGGTAGAGGTCCTCTATTTATTTGTTTTGTTTTGTTTTGTTGCTTTGTGGGTGTTTTGCAAATTGAGGTCCAGTTTTCTCAGCACCATTTGTTGAAGAGCAATTTTTTCCAATGGAGTAATTGTTGCACCCTTGTAAAAAATCAGTTGTTCATAAATGTGAGGGTTGAATTCTGAGTTCTCAGTTCTATTGGTCTACATGTATGTCCTTGTGCCAATGCCATACTGTTTTGGGTACTGTGGCTTTGTAATAAGTTTAAGATTAGGAAGTGTGAATCCTTCCAACTTCATTCTTCTTTTTCATGATTGCCTTTTCTATTTGGGAATGTTTACCATTGGGACTCTTTACTCTTCCCTCTTTCTTCTCCCCAGAATGGTTAATTTCCATCATCTTATCTTCATGTTCATTGATTATTTCATCTGCAAGTTTCAGTTTCTAGTGGAACCCCACTAGGGAAATGTTAATTTCTGTTACCATGCTCTACACCTCTGTTTAGTTCTTTTTCATAATTTCTACCTGTCTATTGATATTCTTTTTGTGTTCATATATTATTTTTCTGATTTCTTTCAGTACTTTGTCCATTTTTCTTTTTTTTTTTTCTGTGATATTTAGAAACTTTTTTTTTCAATCTTGGGTTGGTATGTCCCAGATCTGAAACTTCTCAGTGATGGTTTCTAATGCTTTAATATTCTTTTCTGCTTGGGCCATCACTTCCTGTTTCTTTGTATGTTTTGTAACCTTTGTTGAAAACTGGACAAATTGATATTTTAGTGTATTAAAGAATTTAGAACCTGAGGCTTCTTTTCCTTAAGTTTTTATACAGCTAGTACTATAACAGAGATTTCCTTGAATGCCAGGAGTTACCAAGTGAGAAAAAAAAAAAAGGAAAGAAAGGAAACACCTTTTCCAGTATTTAAAAATTGACCTGTATGAATGATCTCCTTCAGTGGTTTTCCATACAATGGATTTGGAGAATAGCTCTAGGCTAAAAGCCTAAGGGCCTCTTTGATCCTTTTGTATATGTCTTGGGATATGCATTTAGGCCTAGGAATTCCCCTTTTATTCAGTTCCAATTGTCTCCTCTTCCATAGGAAACAGATTTTTCATGTTATTCAACATTACACTGTATATTCTACAGACATAAATCTTTTTTCCCAGGCAATATGGCTAAACTACTCTCACACAGACTTCTAGAGAGGAAAAACTTGGTGAACTACCTTCTATAGCAGGGTAAGTTCTGGGACAGTGGATTCCTCAGGACAATACTAGATAAATACATGGGCCAGAAATATATACTTCCAGTATGTGCACAAGATTTACCCTGCTCCCTCTAGTACTGAGAATAGTGATCCATACTGGGAGCACAGGACAGCTCTATACCCAGTCACTGAAGGGGTGGGGAGGGGTCATCCAGGCCACTAGAGGATCCTATCACTCTTGAGGAATATTTTTCTTGATTAAATTCTCACTCTGTTACTGCAATCCTTCGACTCTTTTTTGCAGCTTGTAGGAAGATGTTTCTCCCAAGTTTTTCTGGATTTCAAAGGCTTCTGTAGGGCAACAAAGCTCTGAAGCACTTCACTCCACCATCTTAATTGGGGCAGAGCCTAGTAGTAGACTTTTAATGCGAAAAGACCCTGAGATCATCTAGCACATCTCTATACTTTAAAAGTGAAGAAAACAAAGCTGAGAGATGGTCATCTAAATTCACAGCTTTTTCCTGTAGAATTGTTTCCCAAACAATTTGGATCACAATATAAAAGTTATGTTTAACAATTTTGCAGCTCACCTAAAGCAGAGAAAGACATAATATGATGGATGAAAAAATTAAAATTCAGAAAGTTCTTGACATAATAGACTGATGTATAGAATTTAAAAGGGTCATGTTTAACAAGGATAAATAGCAGTACACATTTAGGTTAGAACTTGTACAAGTAAATCAGTTGGTAATAAATGGCATTAATGTAGTACTTGTCAAAAAATATTTTTGGTCTTTTGCTGAATATAAAAGAATAAAATTTTGTACCAGTAAATAATGAGTGAATTCATTGAAGCACAATGCCTAGCACAGTAAGATAAACACTGTAAATGGTCCTTTATAACTCAGGTGAGAAAGTGTACAATCCTTAATCTACAGTATTAAAGAAGTTCTTATACACTGCCTACCTTACTTAGAAAGCATATCAAGGAAGATGATAAATCTAATAACTCAAGTTATTTGTATAAGTAAAGGAATAATGCAGAGATAACCTTGAAAAGTGTTCATTGTAGAACTAACATGAGTTATGGTGTTAAATAATAAGGGAGAGAGGATTGTGGGAAGATGACAGAGAACCGACTCAGTCCTTTCACCAAAATAAATTTAAATAGGCAGAAACTACCTTTAACAACTATTTCGAATCTAGTTGAAGGCCAGACGAACACTCTACAGCATCCAGGGAAGAATGGGAGGATGAGGCTGATAAATTATAGTAAAGAAGCATAAATTTATTTTTTGCTGTTTGACTACCATTCTCAGCCTCCACACTCAAGGCAGACCACTATGGGTCCCAGTCCCTGACTAGTCCATTGTTCACAGAAAGAGACTTGAAAATCCTCTTCTCCAAGAACAGGGGAGGGTGTCACTGATCACTGATTGCAGCTTTTTATTGGCAAATTTGGATTGCTAGGGCTGCAGCTCAGATGGCAGCCATTGTTTCAACATTTCCTGGACAAAGGTACTGGTGGTGTTGTGGAAGCAGAGAGATTCAATGATTGTGTATGGAAGGCCAGGACTCAGTAACATTCTTGGAGAGGAAAATTTATTTATGACCAGCCATGCCCAGGGACTCTTGTTTAAAAACCAGAGCCCTGAATAGGATCTTTGGGTTTCTTTTATACAGAGGATGTAAGAGTGGGGAGTCAGACTGTACTTACATGCAAAAAGACTTTTTATTAGTTTCCTCGAGTTTCATGTGTTTTATCTGAGTATCAGATAGGTCTTGAATTAACACATACTCTCTAGGTAAGCTTGAATTAACACATACTCCCTACATTCCAGGTAAGCTTGAATTAACACATTTAGCTTACACACACAGCCCAGGTTATATATGAAGAAACACACATCCCACTCCCCACCCCCCCAGCCCATATCATTACCCTCTTTGATGCAAGCTTAACTTGTTAAGTTTGGCATCACTATTGTTGGAGTTATGGAGTGGGCAGCTGTTTGTTGTTTTGATTGATAACCCTACCTATTAATTTCCCAGTGAGGGCTTAAAGACAAAGTTTTTCAGTAATATCCAGGGCTTTTTCTTGTTTCCAGAAGAAGTCTTTGTTTTGGATAGCAGAATCTTGGGGGTGGGGGTTTTCCAGCAGCCATCTTGGGGGTTACTGATGTTCACATGGACTCTCTGCCAGATTCCAGACCCATCTATAAGGTTTTTTTATCTTATTAGCTTGGTTTATTTTCCCTTTAGAGATTTTACACCTTTAATCTTAAAGTGGTGCTGAAGGGAGATGATCTTTTTTTCTATAGCTACTTCCTGCTGGCCATGGGTGTTGTAGAATTTGAGAGAGGATCAATTATTTGCTTATAAAGAGGCCAGGACTCAGGAATGATTTTGAGAAGGAAAAATGGTTTATTGACAGCTGGCCAGACTTGGGAGCTTTCTGTTTCAATCCCAAGCCCTGAACAAGACTTTCGAGTTTCTTTTATACAGAGGAAAGGTTAAATGGTCCCTTTGTTTCAGTTTTCAATAGGCTTGAATTAGCATATATATCTTCCATATCTTAGGTAAGCTTTGAGCATGGACTTCATACATTCTAGATAAGCTTTTAGCATATTTGGTTTGCATTTCCCCTGAATACTTCAAGTTTATAGACCTTGAATTGTTAAACTGTTTCCTGGGACTGGAGTTGTTGCCATGGTCACCAAGGGCAGGACTGCAGCCTCTTACCCTCTCACACCCACAAGTCAGACAGCTTAGGTTATCTCTGAAGAGACAAAGAGCCTCCCACCCATAGCCCACATCATGGGCTGTAGTCTATATCTGACAAGGTGTAAAAACTTTGTTGTTTCATTTTTACTGGAGGAAGATGGATCTGGCATTCTGTATGAAGCTGGATGAAGTTTTCACATGGTTAACAAGATGACCATTCTAAAAGAAACAAACTTAATTAGAATTTTGGGAATACATGGTTTCTTTAAGAGGACACTGGATTACAGAAGTAGTAAAGGTTATGTGCCTGTAAAGATGGCACCTTTCTAAAGTTGGTGGGGAACAGTATATATATATATATTTAAGTTATCTTATGTTCTTGGTTAACCCCAGAGAGAAATTGTAATAGACAATGGTATTAGGTACTTAGCTTTGTTTTTTTTGAAGCTGCATCCCAGGCTGTTCAATGACTGGCACTTGTGTGTTTTGTCAGGTGCTTCTTGTGAATCTTGGGTAGCTGATTTTATTCAGGATTAGTAAATCAAGCTGGATATTACTTTAGCTTTAATAGCTGTGTGAGTGATCAGAACTACAGAGCAAAGGTTTTATATTTTGGCTTTAATTGAGTAGCTCCTGATAAATTTTTTTTGACTTTTTTTACCAGGTTTTGCTTTTTTTGAGAATCCATTTGGTTACGGTGGTTAGGGCACTTTTCCCCAGTGAAGTTCAGGAAGGACTTTTTATTGCACTGTTCCTGGCAGGTAGATTTGACCATTTTAAATAAACTACCTATCAGTTTTTATGGTTTTATGGAACTTCAAGCTAGCTGCCCTGATTTGTTTACCCTGGGTACACTGTGGAACTTTAGGTACTAGCACAAGTGTTAGAATAAGGGATAGGAGGGAAACTGGGTTCAGAGTTTGATACACCCTTATTTGCACCTTGGGGGTTTTTAGTAATTGAGCCTGGTATTAATTAACCAATTACCTGTAAGCCACTGATGGTCTTGGACTCAAGCACATCCTTCACCTAGTGTGGGGAGAAGGATGTGAGAGGTTGCCCCTAAGTTAATTTGGTGACTTTTTCATTAAAAGTGCTGTTGACCACATTGCTCTCAGGCAAGGTGGCCACTTTTTAATTTTATAGACATGTTTATTAACTATTCATAAAATGAAGTTGATCAGAACCTTCAACATGTTCAATATTTTTCTGTATATGATTTACTATAAACATTATCATAGTTATCAGACATATATTTACAATAGGATATAGGTATAGTACTTAATACCAATTAATATATTACTTAATATATAAGGTTTTTTTGAGCTGCAATTAATAGCTTTAAGCTTCATTTTTGCAATACCATACAGGTTATTTTTCCATGAGAGCAAGCCGTAGTGCCAATTGTGTTTAAGTTTTACTTACAGTATTCTGGTATTTATTGCTCCACTTCATATGTTCTTCACAGACTTTGCAGCACTATTGACCCTAGAGAGAAACTAGGGAGTAGATCTTACAGGCCTGGTGCATAGCACTCTCTGGCACTATGAAACAGTGCCTGTTTGGAGATGATATCTATTGCATATTTGGTTCTACTTAGCCACTGCTGGCTGCTGCAGGAGCTCAAAACTACAAAGTAGTTTCCATCCACTTCAGGAGCATGAACAGAGATAGAGTAGATACTTTTGTTGTTTTATGGGCCAGTAACCAAACTAGCTAACAATTTACATGGAGAAGAACCCTGTATGTATTGGACACCTGGTTTGAATGCACAAGAGATTTTGACAATGTTGAAGTTTATCTCTTGTTTTTTATACATCTTTTAAACACTTTTAATGCAATGTGCTATATATTAAATGAACTTTCAGTACTTTGTTTTTACTTTTACACTTCTACCATGAAGACATTAATTACATACGTATTTTGTTTTAGCAGTAGAGGGAAAAATAACCTTTTTATTTTTAAAATGAAAACTGAAGATTCCCAATGGAATCAAGGAAATTTTTCCTGCCACCACTTGAATATGCACATTGAGGTGACTTTCAGAAAGGTTTTATTGTTACAAAGATTAATTTTTTGCCATTAATGTCAATTTAGATTTTTAATTAATAATGGCTTTTTAGAATTAGTCTTTTAAATGTTTTAATTTGGAAGATGCTTTCACAGATTTTTTATACTTAAACATAATTACATAGACTGGTTAATTTGCCTTAAATTATAATTGGGACTGATGGATTTTACTTTATGCATTTAGGAGAGGGCAGATTTACATTTTTTTAAAAACTTAATTTTATTAAACACAAACTTCCAGTTTTTTATAATTTTAAAGATCTAATACATATAATGTTTATCCATTAACCTGGTATTTTACAAACCAAAGAGACAACACTTAAACTAAATAAGTTGAAATTGTTATTGTTTAAACAAAGATTGTTGTTTTTTCCCTGTAAAACAAGTTTAATTGTAAAACAATATTTGAAAGATTCTCCTGAAGGCTCTCTTTTGCTGACTTTTCCAGATTACTGATTCACAGTTCCCCGCCTCCCCACACACACACTTTGTGGCTTTTTAAAATTAATGGTGTATAACCAAAATGTTTCCAATGCTATGATATGTTTTTTTTCCCCCCAACTTGCAGTAACCATAAGCAAAGGCAAACTCAGTTTATAATTACCATCACAATAGTTGAAGTTTAGGGGTAAATGAAATTAGTTATAAAACAATGATAATTAAAGACAGATTTAAGTTATAATTACTTTTATTACACTAAGCACTAGATAAACTTGAAGTAGCCATAAACAAAGGTAGATTAGTTTAAGATTATTATTACAATAGCTGAAATCTAGGCTACATTTAGTCCACTGTAAAAATTTCAGTTATAAATTTATATATATATATATAAAGGTACTTATATGATGATTTCAACTCAGTTTCTAGAAAGTTTTTACTTAATATTAAACTTAGTATGTTTATTTATTTGGTATGTTTATTTATTAATTATGCAATTAAAATAATTTTATTGTAACAATTCTGTGCAATTTTTCATCTTTTTCAGCAATTAAATAAATTTCACTCATGAGTTGTGCATTAAATTTACTAGCAAGACAATATTAGCATTTCCCAAAAATCCATTTCTAGGTTACCTTTTACCGTAATCCACCTTGTAACAAGTGAACTCTAAATTTGATTTTCTAGGCACAAGCAAACTGACAAAGTCAAATAGATTTTAAAATTGAACACAAAATTAAGCACAGATTAAAACAAAAGGATTTTATTCCTTTGCATTTTGGGGACAGTTTTAGATGTGGGACACAAGTTGATTAAATTATAATGTGAAGTTGCCACCCTGATTTGTGTTTTTTTCTTTGCAGTATGACTTTATTTTCTGATAGTTTCCCAGTTAAACCAGCCATTAAAAGGCCATTAAGTGATTAGAGGTTCATTGTTCTAGTTAACAGGCTTTGGGTTTTTGAGGCAATAGCTTTCTTGCTAGATAAAGCACTTTGCCAATTTTACAGTTTTTAAAACATTCCAAATCATTTTATCACAAACTTCCAAAGAGAAATTCAGTAGCAAGTAGTAGAAAGGCAAAAGATGGGTAAAGGTTAATTATGCAAAGCTATCTTGGCTTGTGGCCACGCTGGGGAAATGAATTTCCACTGCATTCATTTTGTCTCTGCTCCAAACCTTCCTACTTAATTTTCCCAGGTAGCTGGGTGTGGTTAGATAGGAATGTGGCTTACAAAGGCATGGACCCTCTGGGAGGAGTAAGCCCTTGGCTGTCCACCATTACCATGCACCCCCCCCCCCCCCACAAGGGAGAGGATGAGAGAGGCAATTACAGACAAGTCCCAGGACAATGGCTTCTAAAATGGCTTGAAGAAGCTTGGCAGGGCCTGGTGCTCTCCTATGAGGACCTCTGCCTTGGCAAGGCCATGACTTGAGCCACTGTTCTATGATCCAGCCATACTGACTGTGGTCAGATTTAATAAGCCTGGGTGTGTGGCATGGACATGGAGAATTCCTGAGCCCTGGCAAATGACAAGAGTGGCATACAAAGGGCAGGTATGGGTTTAGAGCAAGAGAACAGAGCATGTGCACATTCAGGCTTTGCAGTTTGCTTTATAAACTATTAATTATTCCACTCCTTTGCCGATGGCAAGGGAAGGGCTCCAGCTTAACCAAAGTTCACTATTTCACAAAATTTAATACTACTATCTGGAGGCATGAAAATATACACTGGCATCAAATAAACACAGACAGAAACACAAAGTCCATCAATTTTACTCATAATTTTCATTTTTCCAGTATGGCCATTTTTGAGCTACAGCTTGTTAATTATTGCAACCTTAGAGAGGGGGAACTTTTAACACCAAATTTTTAACAGGACTTTTTGCCTACCCTTGCTGTTTTCAAAACAAGTTCATTTGCAATCCAGCACCAAAACAAAGACTTCTTTCTGCCTAATCTTTCCACTGTTTAACTCATATTCAGACTAAGCTTTATTACAAGAACCAATTCACTTTTCTATAACCAAGATTTTTCAAACGCAGATGAATTTTTCAAGATGCATTAGGACGTAAATCCATTAATGTCCTTTTCCACTATAATTAAACCTTCACTATCTTAGTGAAAGCAGAACCAGAGCCAGATGCTAACCCACAATTACCTAAACTTAAGTATCAGGCTTTTTTTTTCCTTTCAGACCTGGAGAAGATGGCTTCCCCCCAAACTTTTGGAGGTATTGGGGCCTTCTTTGGGAGCTGATTGGGCTCCCCTTCTAATGTTTAAAGTTAGGTTTTCCTGACACTATGCCCTCTGGGGGGGGGGGGGTGTCTTACCTGTTTGGTTTGCAGAATTTTTTCATTCTCAGAATTTCCATTTAGATATCCTGGTGCAACCGCTTGTCCCCAAGAGGACTCTGGCAGAGCCCTCATCCTTTTTCTGGACTGAAAGGAGTCCAGGGGTGCCCAGATTTGGGGTTCACCTGAGCCTGCCTGGCTTTCTCAGAGATACCCAAAAGAGGCATCAAAGTGCTTCCATCTCTGGCCTTTGTTGCAATCCCAGATGCACCCCCAGGAAATGTTGTGGAAGCAGAGAGATTCAGTGATCATGTATGGAAGGCCAGGACTTGGCAGTATTCTTGGGAAGGAAAATTTATTTATGACCAACCAGGCCTAGGGACTCCTGTTCAAAATCCAGAGCCCTGAATAGGATCTTTGGGTTTCTTTTATACAGAGCATGTAAGAGTGGGGAGTCAGACTGTACTTACATGCAAAAAGACTTTTTATTAGTTTCCTCAAGTTTCATGTGTTTTATCTGAGTATCAGATAGGTCTTGAATTAACACATACTCTCTAGGTAAGCTTGAATTAACACATACTCCCTACATTCCAGGTAAGCTTGAATAAACACATATCTTCCACATTCCAAGTAAGCTTGAATTAACACATTTAGCTTACACACACAGCCCAGGTTATTTATGAGGAAACACACAGCCCCCCACACACAGCCCATATCAGTGGCCCTTGTTTCAACTCACCCTCGACAATGACCACAGAGAGGAGACCTAAAGATGTTATGCTTCCTCAAGGGTTGCAGGAGACAGTTAGTTTAAGGGCTGCATTTGCTGGTCAGACCAATAGAGCATAGCTTTGGGGAGCTGTGGAAGAAGTATCTTGGCACCCTATTGCAATTTGGAGCTAATCTGTGCCTCCTTCAAGGGTCTCTGTCCCTTTTTCAACAGGAAGAGGATAACTTTTCCTCTCTAGTATTTTGCACCTTCCAGAATTTGCTCTCCAGGAAAAGGAGTGTAAAAAAATCTATAAAAACTAAAAAGGTATACAATCTAGGGCAAAGACTTGCTGACTTCAAACACCCAGGAGAGGATAGTTTGT
Organism: Dasypus novemcinctus; assembly: GCF_030445035.2. Classification (NCBI taxonomy): domain Eukaryota; kingdom Metazoa; phylum Chordata; class Mammalia; order Cingulata; family Dasypodidae; genus Dasypus; species Dasypus novemcinctus. The sequence continues at coordinate 37,874,556 of NC_080683.1, read as the reverse complement.
CTCCTCAGAAACTGATGGGACTGACAAACTTCTGAAAACAGGGAAACTCCAAAACAAGCTAACAAGTTAAAAGCCCAGAACAAGACACAAGCCCAGAACAATAAGGAGAATCCTGCATACTACATTCAGCTCGGGAAGACCTTCCTGGTAAGAGGGCTAAAGCTCAGGAAAAGCTGTCTTATCACTAAGTGGTTACAAAACCAAGAAAGAGACATCTCAGGGAATAAATCCCAGAACTAACATTTTAAAATATTAAAATGTACAGTGTGTAACAAATGAGTATAACAGAAACAGAGAAATAGGAAATGACATCCCACCCAGCATGAGAGTAAAAATCCAGAAAATACCAACAAAGAAGCCCACAATGTGGACATACCAAACAAAGGCTTTTAAAAAGTGATCTTAAAAATGGTCATGGAGTTGAAGGAAAATACAAAGAAGGAACTAAAGATGCCAGGAGAACAATGTGTGATCAATATTAGAATCTTAGTATAGTGAGAGAAATTTTTAAAAGAACCAGTCAAGTCAACTGGATTTGAAGGCCACAGTAAGTGAAATGAAAAATTCCCAGGAGTGTGTCAAGAGCAGATTAGAGATGGAAGAAGAAAAATCAGCAAACATGGAAACAAGACACTTGAAATAAGTCAGGCTGAGGAGCAGAAAGAAAAAAGAATTATAAAAAGGAAAAATAGTCAAAAAAACCTCTGGGACACCATCAAGCAAGCTGAAATAGATTTTATAGGAATTCAAGGAGAAGAAATAGAGAAAGGGGCAGAATTGTCAAAGAAACAATGACAGAGAACTTCCCAAACTTATAATAGCAAAAGTCATGAATACGCACATCTAAGGAGCCGAGACCACATCACCAGCAAAAACATGAAAAAAAAATATAACTCATAAATTGATAACACGATTGAATGAAAGAGAAAAAGGAGAGTTCTGAAAGCTGCAAGTCAGCACCTACATGTTAGGTAAAAGGAAGTCCCTATTAGATTGAGTGCTGATTTTTCTCATCAGAAACCATGGAGGCAAGAAGACAGTTAGTTTAAATACTTAAAGTGCTAAAGGAAAATAAATGTGAACCAAGAATTTTACATCTTGTGGGACTTTTTCCAAAAATGAGGTAGAAGTCAAGACCTTCCCAGATAAAAGAGAGAATTCATCACCACTAGACCTGCCCTACTAACTACACTAAAGGGAGCTCTTCAGGCTGAAATGAAAGGACAGTAGACAGTGGTTCAAAGCAGCAAAAAGAAATAAAGACCCAGGTAAAGTTAACTATCTGGGCAATTATAAATGCGAGTAATTTTGTAGTGTATTGTTTGGTATGTAACTCCACTTCTTACTTCCTACAGGAGCTTAAATGCAAATGCATAAAATAATAAATCTATGCTTTGGATATAGAATGTACAGAGGCAAATGTGGTATCAAGCATACACTAAAAATATGGTGACAGAAGAGTATAGGAAAATATATGTATATGCTATTGAAGTTAATTGTTATCAAGCCAAATATGATTTTTATATATTTAGGGTGATACATTTTATCCATTAGGTAATCACAAGGAAAATGGGTGATAAATGTAAACAGATAGAAAAGAAAGATACTTAATATGCTACAACACAGAAAAGCAAATAAATATAAAAGTAGGCCTTAACAGAAGAATAGAGGGACAGAAAGTCACAAGGCATACAAAAGCTAAATGGAAAAATGACATAAGAATGTCCTGCATTATCATTAGTGACTTTATATGTAAATGAATTAAACTCTCCAGTCAAAAGGCAGAGACTGGCAATATGGATAAAAAAGCATGACTCTACTATATGCTGTCTGCAAGAGACTCATCTTAAAATCAAAGATACAAGTAGGTTTAAAGTGCAAAGATAGGAAAATACATACCATGCAATTAGTAATCAAGAGGGAGCTTGGGTGTCTATATTAATATCATAAAATAGACTTTATGTCCAAAAGAGTTATGAGGGATAAAGATGGTTGTTATACACTGAAAAAGGGGACAATCCAACAAAAGAATGTAACAATTGCAAATATACATGCAATCAGAGCAGAGTCCCAAAATATATGACACAAATACTAACAGATTTGAAGGTAAAAATTGATGGTTCTACATTAATACACCATTTTCAATAATGGATCAAGCATTGTGTCAGAAGATCAGTAAGGAAGTACAGGATTTGAATGATACTGTAAACCAACTAGATCTAAAAGACATACATAGAACACTGCACCAAACTAAAATAGAATACTCATTCTTCTTAAGTATACATAGAACCTTCTCCAGGATAGATCATATGTTAGGTAAAAAAATCAAGTCTCAATAAATAAAAAAATACTGAAATCATGCAGTGTATATTCTCCCACCACAAAAGAATTAAGCTAGAAATCAGCAAACGAAAGGAGAAATGGAAAATTTTAAAAAGATGTGTAAATTAGACAACATACTCTTAAATGCCCAGTAGGTTAAAGAGGAAATTAGAAGCAAAATTGGAAAATATCGTGAGGTGAAGGACAATAAAAATACAACACACCAAAACTTATAGGATGCAGTGAAAGCAGTGCTGAGAGGAATGTTTATAACTTTAATTGCTCACATGAAAAAAATAAGATTTCAAATAAATTGCCTAACCTCAAAATTGGAAGAACTAGAGAAAAAAGAGCAAACTAAACTCAAAGCAAGCAGAAGAAAGAAAATAAAATTTAGAGCTGTGATAAATGAAAGAGGGAAAAAAAATCCACAATAGAGTCAACAAAAGCAAAAGTTGGTTTTTTGAAATGAGAAGTAAGCAAATTCATGAAGTCAGAATCTAGAATATAGGTTTCCAGGGGGCAGGGTAAGAAAAGGGAATTGGAAATTAAGACTTAAAATGTACAGAGTTCCTACTTGGTATGATGGAAAGGTCTTGGTAATGTATGGTGGTAATGGTAGCACAATATTATGAACATAATCAACAGCCCTAAATTGTATATCTAAATATATTTAAAAGGGAAAATGTTATATTGTATATATAGTAAGAGAATGAAAATTTAAAAAAATAATAAAGTGATTAATTGCAAAGAAACTGAATGTAACCTTTGTTGTTTGTTGTTTTTGTTGTTATTTTTGTTGTTAAAAGGCAAATATATTAATGTAGATGTTTGCAGAGGGGAGTGTATTGAAATGAGTCCTGATTAGAAACATGGAAGCCTTGTGTTGAATCTATCTTTTCAATTGTAAGATATAATAACATCTTGAAAAAGCCACAACCTCAAACAACCTTTATTTAAAGTAGGGATAGTAATAGCCAAGTAAAATAAAATTATAGATGTGAGGTATTTTTAAATAGTAATGCCTATAAAAAGAAAAAGTTTGTTGTAACTGCAGCTTAGTGTAAGAGGAATAAAAGTAGCTGTCCTTAAAAGCGCTGTTGTAGCCACTGCATTATTAAAGCAGAAGTCAAAGGCCCAATGTCCAGAATGTTCTAAAAAGGCCATTCTCTTCAGACAATATGATATATGGGACAGTTGAGATCACTGACAAGTCTAAGATTTTTATTTTCTGAAGAATTATACAATTCACAGGATGATTCAAATACTTGATTTGAGATGAATTGCTCTTTCATTATGTGAACATAGACGTATCTGCCTCTATTTGACCTATAACCATGTTTTTTTTTCTTTCTCTTTCTTTTCCTCCTTCCTGCCTTCCTGTTTTTCCTCCTTCCTCCCATTTTCCTTCCCTCCTTCCTCTCTCCCTCTCTTCCTTTCTTCTTTTTTTCTTTGTATTTAACTGGGTTGATTATGGGATGATTGAACTATGCAGGAACATACCTCCTGTACTGATATGATTTGTTCACTTGTACTTCAAGCTTGACCAGATGAGCTCATGTGACCATTAAGAAAACAGAGGATTTTCTTCTTCCTGTTTTTCTCCATTTGAAAATATACATATTTAATCTCACAAATCTTATCAGGTGATTCCTGATACCTTTCATACATAATTTTTGTTAGGAAGAAATATTTTTATATAAAATGGTAGATAATATTTAAAAGGAAAATCCAACAAACCAAATTGGATAAATAACAACTATTGTTTTGTTTGCAAATGATCGATGATTTGTATTATAATATTCTCCAGTGGTTTTGCTTACTAATTTAACTTTTGCTAAAAGTAGATGTTGACATTTGTTTTAAATGTGATTTACTAAGTTATGGTCAATGTATTTTCAATTTAAAATATGAAAAAAAAATTACAGAACAGTATTTTAGTATCTGCAAAAAATGTAATTATGTAATATTTCAAAATATGATAGAAAATTTTAGGCAAGCTTACACATAAATTATATTTCCTTTTTTGTCAATCTAGAAGCATACTATCCCTATTTCATACTTTGAAACGTACAACTGAAATCATAAAGAAAATAGAATATACTTATTTGAGCAACATTTATTTTTATTTAAAAAGTTAATGCAATCATGCTTTCTTTAAAGAATTATCTGTATTATTTCCATATTTTTCTGCTTTATATTTATCATGTATATGTATAACATTGCAATTTTCTTCTTCTGAATCTGTAAATACTGATGCAGAAAAGGAACATTTATTAATCATAAATAATAGTGCAAAGGTTAACATTGGCAAATAAACAGAAAACCTAGTTGTTAAATTTTAGGTGAATATAGTGAATTAATTTTGTTTTTGCCTCAATGAACACATGTAAAAATATGGAGGGAAAAATTAAAAAATCTTTTCAGGGTTGAATAAATATTCAATACAAAATAAAATTCATTCAGAATGAAATATCTAGAGTACTGAGACTATAAATGATTTTGAGAGAGTGGCCAGAGGTAAGTAACATGGATAATAGGATGGAAACATTGAGGAAAAATGAATGGAAAGAAAAGATAATAGAAAAAAAGAAGAAAAATACCTCTTTATATTTCAAAGGTGTTTTTATAAGGACATGGCAGGCCACAGGAAAACTGCCTGTAGATTATAGTTAACACTTTCTTTGTAAAATATTACTGGCCTAAAACAAAGACCTCATTTCTTATTGGGTTGAATTGCTTGAGGTACTTCATGAATAGGTAAAAGCAGTATGTTTAAGAATAGATAACAAAGGGATGAGAATTTCAGAAGTTACTTTTCTATCATCTTTCTCTGAGAATGGTTAATACTGAATATTTAGCACTATGCTAAACCATTCAGATATGCTCAATGTGATATTACAGCAAACCTACTAGGTAGATTCTGTTACTATTCTCACTCTAGGATTGGAAAAATTGACCTATAGTAATATTTAAAAATTTACCAAAATTCACTCTGTTGGTAGGTTTGTGAATCTTGAACACAAAGCCAGGCTGTTGGCTTGCAAACCTGTGCTGTTCTTTGTGTTCCCAAAGGCCAATGTCCTTTGAGACAAGGCAAGGTACTGCAGATGAACTGGTGAAATTTCCTATAGTTTACCAATATGATATAAATTGCTCCTTTGGCTTCTGGCTATCACAACAGGTCAGTGGAGAGGTGTTAAATTGTGGGGCTTGAAAGTATAGTCTCCAAAAGCCCAACAACCTTGGTTCAAACCCTGTTCCTCCATGTACTAGAAAATTGATTTATATTTCTATGCCTCATTGTCTATTGTGCAATGGGGTAAAAATAGAACCTGCAGCTGAAAGTTAAAGAGAAAATGAAAATAATTCATTAATAGCAGCGTCTAGTGTAGTCATCACTTAGTATTTTCAGTTTATTTTTGTATATGCTTTAGTGATGATTAAATTTAAAATTCTGTAATTTTAAACTTAAAAATTGGGTCCCAAATAAACATCAATAGAGTTAAATATTATTAAAAAGTACATACTGAATGCAATTACTCAAATATCTGTAACCATTGGGGTTCAAACTCACACCAATCTAAGTAAATAGTTTGAGTTGTAAAAATGCTAATGATGCTAAGAAATAACTGAGTCATCAGCACTTGCTTATTACTTTAGATCAGTAGAGCAATTTCATCCTTGACTTACATCTTGTTTCATTCCCCATGATCAATAGCATCCCTAGGGACACATAATGTATTACAACTCTGAAACACTTGTATACAATTATAAATTTAGCTTTGTAAATTTGTACAGGTAGATAATGATACAGTTTGTATTACTAAAGGTCTTATTTGATCATAATGTGTCACAGCAATAACTAAAGTAGAAAAGAATGGTTAAAGTATATAAAGCCTTTATGTTAAAGTTTGGAACAGAAACTACAACTTAAATCTATATACTAAATCCCACCAGGCTTAATGGGCCAATCGTTGTTTGTCATTCTTACTCCATTAGATAATTACCAATTATACTTTGTTACATAGGCACAAAAAAACAAGCTAAAAAAGAGAGGATAAATAGCAATATTTGGATATGCCATCACTTCTTTGTATTTTCATAAAAATCTATGTCAGTACTTAAAATAACTATACTATTTAACTGTTGACTTAATGAGATGTTTGTCAGGCATACCCTTGAGGGTGAAAAGCAAGTCAAGTGATCCATTGATAAGCCTCTTTGAAGAAATGAAGCCAACTGAAATATTAAAAAGTGGGCCAAGTACTAAAACATAAGGAAATAATAAAATTTAATATTAAAATTCTAGCTCTCGCATGGAGGTATCTCTCATCCTTTAAAATGCAAAATGGAATTCAGAGCTGTGGAAATCATAATTTTTGTTCTGAACCCTTTCTAGCCTCAGGTTCTTGAAATTTCTGTCAATTATAAGTTTTCTAAAACCAGGAATTATTACTATTTCATATTATATATTTCACAACCCTTGGCAAAATAATTTGCATGCAGAAATTGCCTAGCAATTATTGCTTAAATTGAATTCAAAGACATTTGACCAGTTATGAAAATAGTATCTTCACATTTATCAAATTCACTATTTGAAAATCCTATTTCTATTATACCTTGTAACCTCAGGAGCTTCATGTGAATAGAAACATGAATTAGCATATCTGCTCCTGAATCTCATAAGTTTCTTTTGAATATATGATTTAAGCAGCCTGATTAATATGTCAAACAAAATTGAGAAATCCTTCATTTCCACATCTAAGTCCCAATTTCTCCCAACTCTTGGGCTTTGGAGATTTCTAAATTCGCATTTGAAAACAATGTAGAAATTAAAATCTAAATTGTTTTTATTCTCAAAATTTTATTTCTCAGATTATCTAATTGTGTTTGTACTGTATTTTTCAGCAATTCATTATTCAGCAACTCATGTGAAAATGATAAAATTATGATGTAATTAATATTATAATCAATATATATGGTCGTACTTTTATTGTTGCTGTTATCACCATCATCATTATCAATATCACTACTATCATTATTAAAAAATGAAAAGAATGATCCTGGCAATTTTCTCCTAGAAAAATTATGGATACCCATTACTCATTAGAGAATCTTTCCAGCATTAAAGAAATGATGAAGGGATATATTTATTTTAACAAGTTTCATTCATATACCACCAAAACAATAAAGTAACACAAACAGCAAAATGAAACATTATTAACTTTTTTTGTAGAGAAATAAGGAACTGAATTTATTTTTGTTTTCTCCTATTGCTGTGTCCGTTGTATTAAAATCTTGTAATCGTTCCCATTGCTATTATCAAGCAGAATGTTTATATTTTCTTATTGGGTTAGATCAATTTAAAGAACAGAGTAATTAATAGAATCATTGATTTTCTAACTTTAGCAAATAAAATTTTGGTGTGATATTATAATTTATACATTGATTTTAAAAATCAATCCAATGATCTTTCAACATGAGCAATTTTTGCTGATCTATTACTATTCCTCACTCTGGAATGGGTATTAAACAATGTATCAGCAACTAAAATGTGCTTCCATTCTTAATCAAGAAGTAGATCTTAAAATGATCAAGACAATATATGCTTGAGAGCTATTTAAAATTCATAAACTGATTCCACATGTACTATTTGATTCAGTCTTTGAAAAAAAACCTTTGAGGCAAGTTTTATTACATTTTTGCAAATCAGCAATTGCCAGTTTTGCAAGGAAGAAATAATAAAAATTCTGTGAGTTTATATGCCTTCCATGAAACTTCTGTTAGTTTAGAAGATTCATAATTCAAAACCATTGTCTCAAGAAAAAATGTGATGAGAAAACAAAAAGGATTTTGAACTTCAGATGGGAAAATTTGTATCAGCAAGATTGTTGGACTTATTATAAAGGTGATTGCTTTCTTTTTTATGCAGTTTTATAAAGCTATTGTAACAGACAAGGAAAAGTAAGTTTAAACTTACTCTATTGTAACAGACAAGGAAAATTACTTTAAACTTCCTACTAAATATAATTCCCATAATGGAAAATACTGAAGATATAACCTTATAAATTATATGGCATTTAAAATTTATTAATATTTGCTGTATAATAAACATAAATGAAAGGGAGTTCAGGAACCCCACTGAATTTTTGATTTATAGTGATAATCAGTAAATCTGTGATAACTAATCTTATGCTATTTATCTTTCATTTTTCATTTTGGGGATAAAAAAATTCCATGTCTGTTCTTTGCAAAGAAAATTTTCACTTTTAGTAAAAGCTGTTCAAACTGCATTTTCCATTTAAGTTAGTGTCCAAGAATCCAGAAAAGTTGATTAATGATCAAGACTAAAAAACATAAAAACCTAACTTGGGAAATGAATTTGAATTAACACCAAGGGGTGAGACTGAAGATGCAATTCACCATTGTTTTCCTGACTGCTTTTTTCCACTATTATCTGATGGGAGGTGTTTTAAAGTGCTTTACACTGAAACTGAAACAAACAAAAATCAACCTATTATAGCTAATAATTTCTGAGTGCTTATTTACAATAAGAAATGACAAATAAAATCAAATAGGCCCCACATGGAGGCATCAATGCTTAGCCTCCTGTCAGTAAAACTGAAATCAAATTTAAGTTTCTATTCCCTACAAATGCCTAGCTTGCCCAGAATACAGAATTTAAATCATTCAATAGGCTATGGACAACTCCCTCGTCAAAGACAGCTAACTTGCTCATTGCTAAGCAACAGCCTGCACCAACTATATTAAGAAATGTGGTTTGAATTAACCAATGAAAATTGCCTCCCAGTTATTCCCTTGTTCTCTCTATAAAAGCCCATTTTTCTCTTTATTTAGAGGAATTCCTCTCTATCTTGTGGCAAATAGAATCTCTCATATTCATGAATTAATTCAATAAAACTCTCTCAGATCTAACCCAAATCTGCTCATTTTTAAAAATTTTAACACACATAAAAATAAACACAGTTTCTGAATACATCAAAGTATTGTAATCCATTAGATACAGTTCATTTGTACATCATATATTTATCCTTAAATCTCTAGATCTGGTATCAGGCTACCTCATGCCAATGAGTTGTGTGGCAAAGTGGTTTTATTTCTTTTATTTCTCCCATTGGCACCTTCCCCATAGGAGTCATCTTATTGGTGATAGAAATGTTCACAGGTGGAGGTGGGGTAATGGAATGCTCACTCACACTTGGAAAAGTAGATTTGATAAAATGGCAGAGCATAATTTAGATTCAGAATCTCTGGAAATCCATACTCAGATCTTCCTAAAGTAATCATTTAGTGAACCAACATTTTCTTAAGGCAGGCCATGTGTATTCAACTCTATCTCTTTCTATTGCCATTTTATCCAAGTAAACTTTTTCATTTTATTGAACATTTTTTAAGATACAACTTTTTTAAAAAGAGCCAGTGGGGATTTATGAAGAGTGAACCATTCCTGTAAGTAATCATAATAACAGTAGATTCAATTACAATCATTTTAACTTTGAAAATGGCATATTGAATTTGCTACTTTAATTTTCATATTTAAAATTTTGAAGTTTCAATTACATCTAACAAATTTAAGATCATTTTAAATGCTCAAAAGTTCTTTGAAATATTAAAATTGTTATATGAAAATCTACATCTAATCCTTTCAATCAATGACCATCAGGCTTTTCCTGTAAAGGGAGGAGAGCAAATATTTTAGACTTTGCTGGCCATGTGGTCTCTGTGGCAACTACTCAACTCCGCTGTGGTAGACTGAAAGCAGATATAGACTTTAAGTAAATGAATAGAAGGGGCTGATTTGGGCCAAAGGGCTATAGCTTTCGAATCCTTGCTTTAAATGACAAATGTAGTTGAGACAAAATATTTAAATCAAAATTCCAGGATAAAACATTTTCTTTATCTAACAGTATACTTTCATACAATGTTAAGCACGTACTATTAATCCTAGCTTCTAAAAGAGCTCTTTTCTCTAATTTGTCTATAAAATAACTTTGCATATTTTAAGTGAAAATTTTGTTTAGATTTAAGTGGTTTATGGTTCCATATTAGAAATCTTATTTCTCTTTCCTTTTCTATAATAGTGAGAAATTGTGCCATTAAATTATTTATATTTGGCACTAACAGTTGCGTGCTCACAAAACAAGTGCTATCAATAATTTTCACTGGGATGCTTTTTATGATAATACACTGTAATTGGATTCAGCAGCAAATCCAAACACAGCTCTGAGGCATTGATTTTCTAAACAGTTCTGTCAAAATTATTCAGGAAGAAATGAGCAGTGGCTTGATGAGGCATACTAGAGGTTTAAAAATATACTTATTGAGCAAAAGACACGAAGATGTAAATAGCCTGTTTCTTTCAACAATCTTGGCAATACTACCCAAGTTGTTAACAAGAATAGCTGTCATTTATTGATCCTGCTTTACCTTACATAAATTTAAGGGGGAAAGTGAATAAACCATGTTTACAGGAAAACACAAATTATTCTGTTCTTAATTTTTTTTTATTAATTTCTATCCATGCCTCATACTATTAATGTGTTGTGGGAAAATATAATTGATTTCTTGAATTTTCTTCTATTTGTTAAAATTGTGGGTGCTTCTTCAGCTGGCTGACTCCTTTGCTGACTTTAAATAAAAACTTGGTTACCCAGTATGACAATGATACTTGAAAACAGCCTGATGAATTCAGGTGGATAATTAATAAAACCCATGTACTTAAATTTAACTGAAAACTAACAGGCTGTTTTTCAGATGCTCTATGGGACTGAATTTAACTTTCTTGATTCTCCTTCCCACTAAAAATATAAAAATAAAATAAAATTAAGAACAAAAATTTATTTGGTCATATTTTATCATAGCAATTACATCATTTAGGAATAAAATCTAAGTAAAGAATCATATTTGAATAATATTGAGCCCCAAGGAGGCTCATTACAATTTCCTCTTTAACACAGAAAAGTTGAAAGAAATCACATTATTTGCCAATAAGCAATTTTTAAATTAAATTAGGCCTCCTTGTATTTCACTGCATAACAATAGTAAAGAAGAATATGCAAGGACATGGAAAATGTTAAAGATGCAATAGTAAGTGAAAAAGTATAAAAGAATATGGTGGGATATAGGATAATCTTTTGCATAGTACTTTGTTTAAGAAGAAATATCTATTTTATTTAAATTTGTTTGGCACTGCCAATCTACATTTACTGCCAATCTAAATGCTCGGTATTGTAGACCTGAAAAGCAAGAGAAAAAAGGACCTATTAAGAAATCTGATTCTTCTGCCTATCCAATTTACTGTGAAGAGCTCTGAAGCTAATTAAAATTAATAACAATTATTTACATGGTCTTACTACTTCCAAAGTGCTAATATTAATTTTATCATTTCTTCAGCCCTGTGGAAAATTCTGTTCTCCCTATTGCATAGAAGAGGGAACTAAATCTCAAAGATGTTACTGAACTTGGCAAATGTCTCCCAGCCAGTCAACTCAGAGCCTAGACTACCCTTAAGCCTCCTGTTTCCAAACCAAACATTCTTTCAACTGCTGCACAGTCCATCCTTCAGAGTTGTATCACCTTCTCAGAATGTCATTAAAACACTTTAGATATTTCAGGCAAAGAGTAATTTAATGGATTTTATTGTTCAGAGTAATTAATTAATTTCTGTTCCTTCTTAATACCTTATGCTACATCTATACAAAATTATCAATATATGCATTTTTTAGCCAACAGACATAGTCCAAATGCATGAATGGACTAAGAACAAGACCCCAGAAAAACTGCATACCAATTAAAGGACAGAGAAAAAAAAATAATGTTTGGACAAGACCAAGAACAGTGGATCTGAGGATGGTGATTTGTGGAAAATAGGGGCCTGAAGAGCACAACGGACAGCAAGCAGGGTAGCTACAGATTTGCGGGGGCCAGTACAAAATGAAGATGTAGGGCCTTTTTTTAAAAAAGCCAGTAAAAAATAATGTTAATGATTTATACCGGCTCTTTTTCCCTTTCTTCTGCAGTGTTGTCATAAAGGTGATTTTAATTTGATATTTAATGTTGTTCCAAGTAAAGAAAAAATAAAATTTTAATTTATTAGCATGATCCTTATTCCAGAACTTGTCCCTGAATAGTGGTTCCCACTGGGCAGAAGAGAAGAAAGCAAATATCTCAGGAAGTTTGGAAAGAAGAAGAAAGGATCCCTCCAGGCATGAAACAAGGTAAAGGAGCACAGAACTACATGCAAATGGACAACTCACAAAGATCTTTAAATCTCTAGGACAGGACACTCTCAGTACCTGAACTGGGGATAGGTGAAAGCCTTTGCCCTGCCAATGGACTCCCACTGACCAGCTACTCAAGAGAAACCTTGTGGAGCTGCCAACCTGGGCTGGGGACAGCTTCTACCATGCCTAGTTCCAAGATCAAGGAGGCTTACTCATTTGGCACTGATTCTCCCTGGGCATAGAGTGGCTACTATTTTATAGTGTAAGGCAACATCCAGCAAGTAAATTCAATATATATTTTGAATCACAGGTGTATACATTTAGCAAACTTGGATAAAACAAGCCTTGTTTGATTCTCTGACCATTTATTTTTCTCAGATGATGACTTTAAACTTACAAGATACCTTAAATAAAATCACACAAATAATTGTTGGGTTGGTCTCTCTCCCTCTCTCATTCTCTCAGTCTCTCTCTTTCTCTTTTTTGGGAGGGAGGGGGCATTCTTTCAATTAACTAGGTAGTCTGAATCAATTTTTAAAGAACTTTCCCAATACTTGGTGACATGATTTAGTAAGATGCTTGGCACAGCGTAGGTACTCAATGAATCTTTATTTAAAGCACTAATTAATAATCAAATCATCAGCTGTATACATAAAAATGGATACATTAAAAATGAAAATATTCTAAGCCATTTTTACCACTGACATAACTATAAGCTCAATTCTGCCTATACTTTGGGATAGTACTTCTATTAATTCGTGTATGGATGAAGGTAAAAGTGTTGACTCTCTTGTTTTTTTTTCCCTTTTTATTTTGCATCTTCTTCTGTCTTATCTGGCACTCTTTTCTAATCCTAGGTTTGCTGAATTTCTACAGTATACTCCCAACACATCCACATCAAACCCATAAAGCTCTTTGCAATCATTTAGAAGTCTGCTATATTTTAAAAGCACTGTGCTGAATGTTCTCGTTTCTCCATATACAAAGTAAGATGTTTAACAAATGCACTTTGTATTCTGCATAGCATTGTTTTCTCATCTCACCCACCATCCAAACCAAACCAAAACTGTCAAATCAAAATGAAATTATTTTTTAGAAATGAGATCTATTTGAGCCTGCAGTCACTCAACCAATTAGCTTCGTTTCAATTATTCATTTAACATAGCAATTAGAAACTATCATAAGGTTGTGCTTGGGCTTGGTTTAATTTCTCTTCCATTTATCTTCATACAAGTGAACAAGAAATCTCTGAGAAGCCTGGTTTCCTCATCTATTCTTTCTTCACCTGGAGGTCAATTGCAGTAGCAAGCAATGTGTATGCCATTACACTTTGAAACAGCATACATATAAGCCTATCATTCTTTTTCCTTTCCATTTTTCCTGATTGAAATAGGTATTCATTCATTCATTCATGTATTTACAGTAATTATTTATTCACTCATTCATTTATGTAATTACAGTAAGTTGTTATATAGTGTAAGGCATTATTTCCTAGAATGTATATACATTTTATCTGTCAAATAACAAAATAAGATAAAAAATATATATCTTGGAAGAAATGTGTAATCAGATATTGACTAGTTCAGTGGGCAATGAGAGAGATTTTTAAAAATGCAAAATATCAGGTTTCACCAAGATCCCCAGCTGCTTCACAAGAACAATAAAGTTTGAGAAGTACTGCTTTAAGTCCCTTTGTAGAAACAACTATCTACCTCACCTCTGGCAGAAACATCGAATTTACAAGTAAGATATGTGGAAATGAGCATGTAAGAAATGGTTGGTTTTATTTATAAAGATTAACTTTCTTTCAATAAATTGTTTTTGTGTAATGGTGGATGAACATATGAAGGTTGAAAAACACATTTTTATGTTTTATGTATATGTGTTCAAGATGATATAATGACATAGCATTCACACCATTTAATAAAGCTTTAAAAAAGGTTATACTATTTAAATGATCTGAAATTTAGTCAAAAATATCATCTAAGAATGTTTCTTCACCTGAAATGATTGATCACCTCAATGGTGAATCTGAAAAAGATGCTTAGCTATAATTGGAAAGAAAATTTAAAATATTCCATCTTGACCATTAGAGTATCTCTTCCAGCTTTTCATTATTCAGACAAAGTATTGTCATGAAAATGAATTCGTCAGTGTAGAAAAGATAAATGAGCCAACATAGAACAGACAAAACTAGCTTCCGGTTCTAAGGAAGGAAAATGTCTCACTGCCCTATTATATCTGTGACAGAGATGTCTGGATTTTATGAGCATCTCTTTCCACTTAGTCTTTTTAAAATATTAATGACACAATGATTTAATCTCAAAGTAGTTTCAAGAAAGTGCTTAGAAAGTACTTCCAAGATTGAAGACTTAAGACTGAAGATAAAACTAATCAAGTTATCTAAAAGATTTGGATAGTTCACCCAAACTAAGAATATTATTAATGTGAGTTAAATACAGTGATTTAATGAGTCAAAATATTCATATTTGTACCTAAATAGTCTATTAAAAATCATCTAATAAAAATAATCAAAACATGAAGTTTAGAGGATATTCTAGCTTGAGGCTAATTTTCTAATCCGTGGGTTCCTAACAAGGGGTTTGTTAACTTAAATTGAAATTCAAAAACACATTATCCTTGTGAAGATGTGTTGGTGCAGGTGTGATTTATTTATTAAATAATACACAGTACAATGTGGACTTAATAAGGGGTCCGTGGTTTTTACCTGACTGGCAAAGTGGTCCATGGACCAAAAAGGGTAAGAACCTCTGTAATCTCTTCAGATTTAAGCCATGTGTGGGCATAACAGAAAATGGTGGGTTGAATCCTTCTAGAGTCTACTTGTATAAAGGACTGAAGTAATTTTAGGGAGATAATTTACTTTAAGAAAACAGGACACAAATTCAGTGGTTATGAGAAGGAAGGAGTGATTCTTCATATAGCACGGCACCTGTTGGTAGTATAGTAATTAGTCTAAATTGTAGACTACAGAATCCTATAGAAAGGTCTTTTAAAAAGCTGTTTAAATAAAAATTGCTAAACCACTAAAGAAAAAACAGCAATGTACTGCAACCCATTTAAGTAAGTACAATCTGGGAAGTATAGGAACCACAGAACAACTTGGCAGCTTGATACCCTGAAGTTTCCAGTTAGGGAAACATTCCCCATGGAAAACAGATGACAAGCCTGAAAATCACTATTCCTTGTGAGAAGGAGATATTAAAAGTTGCAGTGCCTGAGAGCTTTGTGATGGTTGGCTAGACTTGAATATAAACACCTGTAAAAAAGACAAAAATGCTAAAGGAAACTATGGTGGACAGTTCAATAGGAAGTAGAATCTAGTATCAGAAAGATATGGATAGTTATC
Organism: Dasypus novemcinctus; assembly: GCF_030445035.2. Classification (NCBI taxonomy): domain Eukaryota; kingdom Metazoa; phylum Chordata; class Mammalia; order Cingulata; family Dasypodidae; genus Dasypus; species Dasypus novemcinctus. The sequence continues at coordinate 37,858,617 of NC_080683.1, read as the reverse complement.
AATAATATGATCAAAATTAAATTATTTAAAATGCCATGTAAAGACAAAACTTTCCTAGTGCATGAAAGGAAAATAGTAGTTATTTGTGAGTGGGTGACTCTCTTTTATTACTCTTGTGAAAGTTAGCTGAGAAGAGTGAGAAATAACCAGTTTTGCTTTCTTGATCTTCATAAACATGCGTCCAACATGCACACACACACACACACTCACAGAAATATGAGCACCGAATGAGCAAATTAACAGTCAGGAGCACAATTCTCAGGATCAGTGTGAGCTGTTGAGGTATTTCTGCATTTTTTCTATACTGAAACATACTGAACAAAGGGTTAGGGTACAGATTTCCCTACTAGAAAAAGACACACTTTTGAAAACCCAAGTAAAATATGAGAAAAAAATAGAATTTAGTGTTTTGGGCAGGACCAGATAGAAGTTCCAAAACCTGGTCTACCGAATTACACACCCAGAATATCAGAGAATAAAGACCAAAAAAGAAATAGTATTCTCCTTTTTTCCCCTTTGACTTAACCTTATCTTAAGCCAGAAAAGATAAAGGCTATTGACCTAGTCCAACTGAGTAGAGACATGTAACCTGAAAGGAAGAAAGAAAGAAAGAGAGAAAGAGAGAAAGAAAGAAAGAGAGAGAGAAGGAAAAAGAAAGAAAAAAGAAAAGAAAGTCATATAGTTAGCTTCATAATGAGCCATGATGACCTTTTGTTCAACCCAAAGAAATGGAAAGATGAAAACTGAGCAGCACTGTTTATACAGATAAGAGAATAAACCTAATGTGTGGGAGTGTTTTAAAGAATTTGACTAAACTTTGCAGCTGTGTTAGCTCACTTTTCTACCTTGTTTCATCAGGTCTTACAGCACATAGAAGGCCACTTCCGGGAAACGGACTTTGGCCCAGTGGTTAGGGCGTCCGTCTACCATATGGGAGGTCCGCGGTTCAGGCCCCGGGCCTCCTTGACCCGTGTGGAGCTGGCCCATGTGCAGTGCTGATGCGCGCAAGGAGTGCCTTGCCACGCAAGGGTGTCCCCCGCGTGGGGGAGCCCCACGCAAGGAGTGCGCCCGTGAGGAAAGCCGCCCAGCGTGAAAAGAAAGAGCAGCCTGCCCAGGAATGGCGCCACCCACACTTCCCGTGCCGCTGATGACAACAGAAGCGGACAAAGAAACAAGCCGCAGCAAATAGACACCAAGAACAGACAACCAGGGGAGGGGGGGAAATTAAATAAATAAATAAATCTTTAAAAAAAAAAAAAAGAAGGCCACTTCCATTAGGTAAATAATGAAACAAACAAACAAACAGTAAGTAAATACCAGATAACTTATGCATATAGAGTATTGCCGAAGTAGAAAACGAGTATAAAAACTGCAAGAAAGGCATTATAGTTTAAACTGATGTTTCCAGAAGATAGCAAGTATATCAGAAAAACATCCATACTTGTAAGTAAATTCAGGAGAAATAAATGCCAGACCCTGAAAGAATAATTCTAAATTGAGATACAAGAATAAAAAGTAGATGAAATTTAGGTCAATATTCAACTAAAGCTACTCCTATTTCTCAATGTCATGTGTTTCAGAAAATAAATGGAAAATAAGACAATAAAAAACTAAAGGCCATATTAGAAATAATAGAGTAGAATCATGTATGTAAAACACAATCTCTAGTATGAGGGAAAAGCACACAAAATAAGCCAGAAATTGTTAAAGATTAAAGGGATTAGGAAAGTGGCTGTGGCTCAATCGTTTGGGTTCCAGTCTACCATATGGGAGGTCCTGGCTTCATGTCCCAGGGTCTCCTTGTGAAGGCAAGCTGGCCCGTGTCCACAGAGAGCTGGTGGTCAGGGCCCACAGAAAGCTGGTAAAACAAGATTATGCAACAAAGGGAGAAAAGCAGAGAAGTAGAAGAATGCACAGCAAATGGACACAGAGAGCAGACAGCAAGCAAGCCGCAAGGAGTGGGGGGGGGGATAAATAAAAATAAATCTTAAAAAAATTATAGGGATTAGAAATTATAAAGATTAGCTAGAAGAGCATGTCATCATTATATGTTATACATGTAATTTTGAAGGAGAGAATATTTAGGAGAAAAATCTATGCTTAAGCATATGATTAAAGAAAAATTTTTCTGAAGAAAGACTTAAATCTCCCACTTAAACAGGAAAATTAACTTTAAAGCACCCTCCCCCCCAAAAATCTCATGGGCCAGGCAAAACAATCAGGGGCAAAGAAAGATCATCAGGCTTCCCTCAGACTTCTTTAGTTGCCAGAAGACACCAATAACAGAACACATTTCTGTGGAAAGAATATGTGACATAAAATTTATTTGCAGAAATATTTCCACTTAAGTATAAATGCAATATTTAGCATGCAAAAACTGAGGAAATGGATATTATCAATAAGGCAATGGAGAAGAAGTGGTTAAAGTATTGAATGGGTAATGAATTAATGTTTAAGAATAATAAAATGAGGGAATTATAGAACATGTTGGTAAAATAAACAATGGAAATGTAAAAGAAACATTACTTACTTACAAGCAACATTAAATGTAGTGAAAAAATGTTGGAGGAAAGACAATTTTGCTAATTATAGCTTTTACCATGATAAATCAACAGTATATATTAAAAATCAATAAATGTGGAGACAATTCTTTTATTTAAAGTTAAGCAAACAAAACCAAACAAATTAACTAAATAAAAGTAGGCAAAAACCCTCTAAATTACCAAAAAGAAAAAATAATGCATTTTATAAAACCAAATATGCCTTTAATATTTTAAGGACATACAATATTATATATCATAAAGAAATAAAGGAAAAAAATCCAACCAAATAACTTCACAAAGCTTTTTTATCCCTTAGACTTTTCATTATATGCTAATTGAAATATGTTAAGACTCACTTAAAAATGACAGGTGTTGTTCTTGTTCAGTGATCAAATAGAAATCTTTAAGTGCAGTAAATTGGCTAATTACTAACACTACTTCATACATAAAATATGACATTTCTGAATCACATTTTTATTATACAGATTTGAGCATTTTACACAAAAAAGCATCCTCTGTGCCATCAAAAAAGTTTTTGATATAGCCTTTCATTAACCAGTCTCCAAGAGTGTCCTTAGGGATTTTTTCCCAAGAAACTGACAGCATACTTCAACATTTGAATCTGGTACTTTAATTTGTGGATTTAGATAGACATCTGTTTAAATGAACTTCAGAAACAAAACTTTGCCTATTTTTTGAGAATCTTTTCTTAGATCCTATAAAATCCTTGCTTAGTGCTTTATGAGAATATATGAAATTAATTCATTCTTCCAAAAATGGATATTGGCTTCATTATTATACAATTTTCACTTACTCTTCTTTCATGTTTGTTATGTTTTGAGTACAAAATAACTTGGTTTTGTTTCAATGCAAAATTATAATGTAAATTGTTGAAGAAATATTTAATTGCATTAAGCTCAACACAGATAATAAATATAGTTCAAAAATCTCAATTGAATGGATGGCTATATGTATAACATAAACAAATCCATTCAAACAATATAGTTTGGACTACCACCTATCCAATGATGATTGTAAGATGTGTTTTTGTTATAGAAATGTTATAGTATAGAAGTGCATCTTAAGATTGGTGGACTACAGTATATCATATGCACATAAAATATACAGAAAAACAAATAGAACATACGGTAAAAGGTATAGAAGTAGAAATTTTAAATTTTGAAAGAACTAATTGTTATGAAGGAACTGAGAGAAAACATATCTCATATTTTTAATGTGAATTATATAAAATCAACTAAGAAAAGCAAATCATTGAGGAACAGATATTTTTTTAAATAAAACAAACACTGAAGGCACAAATAGTACATATACAATAAGAACTATACAAAGCAAATTTAAATATTAATCTCAATAAAAATAACAAAATAATTCAAAAAAATAAAGAAGGAAGAAATAATAAAGTCAGAAGCAAATATTAATTAATGGAAACAAATATAGAAATAATAAATAAAACTATGAGCTATTTTATTCTGAAAATAGTAAATAAGAGGAGGCACAATCTCAAATCTTTAAGGTAAACTTAAATCTTACCTATATGGTTTAAGTATAAATAACTTAAACTATAAATAACTATAAATAAACAAACAGAAATATGAATATGTAAATACCTAAAATTTCCATTCTATGAAATTTAACTAGGAAAAATTGGATTACCTTTATTGAAAATTGATATGACAAAAACTTTACAAAAGAATACGTAAAAGAAATCTAGGGGAACAATAAACATAGAAGTAATTGAGAGCTTATTTTTAAATGTTATACTCCAATAAGTGCCTGGTTTAAATAAAGTGACAAAATAATTACTCCCATACTTCAAAAAATGAGGTGGTATTTTTGTTATTTAAATAATACCAAATAAAATAAAAGAAGCAAAGTTATCCATCAATTTTTTAAAAGTCAGCATAACATTAGCAACAAAACTAGAGAGGAGAATACTCATCAGTTACACATTGTAATTAAACAAATATTTTCAATATAAAATCAAGAATGAGACTCAAGTCCTGCCTTCCTCTTATTAAGATGTCATATTCCACTCTAGGAGTTTAAGGACTTTCAAAAAACTTCTCCTGTATCAAAGTAACAAAAGCACTCACAAAAATTGTCAAAATTAGCTTCTTAGGAATTCTGGAAATTAATCAGTCATTTAACAAGCACTTAGCTAAGGAAATAAAAATAATACCATTCACAATGACATCTAAAAGAATAAAATATCAAAGAATAAATTTAACTAAGGGTACAAAGAGTAGATGCTGATAACTAAAACCATTGCTGAATGAATAAAAAAATTCCTAAATAAATGACAAGATAGTCCATGTCCATGATTAATAGAGTTACCATTGTTAACAAGTGAATATTATCCAAAGCAATATACAAATTCAATAGAATCATTCTTAAAACTCCAGCAGTCATTCTTTTTGCAGAATTAGAAAACCCAATCCTCACATTTATATGGGATGGCAAAGAGCACTGAATAGCCAAAACAATTTAAAAAGAACAAGGTTGGAGGAGTCACACTTCACAATTTCAAACTGTATTACAAAGTGACCATAATCAAAAGAGTGTGGCACAAAGACAGATAAGTGAAAAAGAATTGAAAATCAAGAAATATACCCACACATAGATGGCCAATTGATTTTTGATGAGGGTGCTAAATACTTGCAGTGGGGAAAGAATAGACTTTTTGGCAAATGGTGTTAGGAAAATAGAATATCCACATACAGAAGAATGAAGATATACCCTTACCTCATACTACATAAAAAAAACAACTCAAAACAGACAAATGGGGCCATTTCTGGGGAAGATGGCAGAATAGGAAGCTCCAGGATTCAGTCTTTCCATCAAAACAACAGAAAAATTATCTGAAACAACTATTTTGAAATTCCAGGGGCCAGAAAAATATTGTACTGTACCCAGGGAAGAATGGGAGGAAGAGGCTGATAAACTATGGTAAAGACAACTTATTTGCTCTCTCTGTATGGTAGTTCCTGGCACACATCCCCCACTCTCACAGGAGGTCACTTTGGAATCCATCTCTTGATTATAAGCTGGTGGAAAGAAAGGGACAAAAAATCATCTTCCCCAAGAACAAGGATGTGCACAGCCAATCACTGATCACAGCTTTTGATTAGCAAATTTGAATACCTGAAACCTAACTCTGAGGACAGCTTTTGTTACAACCTGCCCCAGACAAAGTTAGCAGCAACCATTCTTTCCAACTCATTCTGAACAACAGCAGTGGCAGCCATTGCTTCAGCCCTTCCCTGATTGGAGGAGGCAGTAGAGATTTAAAGATGCTGTCCTTCCTCAAGGGTGTGGAGGACACTTATTTGGAGGGCTGTGTTTATTGGGTAGACCAGGAAAGCTCACCTTTGGGGAATCAGTGGGGAAGTTCTTGGTGCCATTACTAACTCCCTCCACAAGGCACTTTGGAACCAAATTGTACCCCCTTAGTGCATCCCTGGCCCTGTTTTGTCTGGGAAAGACTGAATTAGAAAGTCCTCACTGTGGTGATTCTATTCCCAGAATTGACACTCCTTGTAAAAGTAGCATGAGACAATTAAAAGAGTGTAAAAAACAACAGAAGCATACAGTCTGGGACAAGGGCCTACCAGTTTCAAATACCTGGGCAAGGGAGGTCCATTCCCTGGGAAAGAGAGGGTAAAACCAAACTTGTGGACTAGGGGAACTCCAAAACAACTAACAAGCAAAAGCAGAGGACCAGACACAGGTTCTGAAATACAGGAAAATCCTTGCATTCTGAATTCTTCTTGAGCACACCCTCCTGATAGGAGGGCTGAAACACAAGAAAAACCCTGTCTTATTACCAGTTGGTTACAAAACCAAGAAACAGACATCATAGGAAATAAATCCCAGAGTTAACTTTTTAGTATTTTAAAATAGACAGTGAGCAACAAAAGATATAAGACAAAGAAACAAGAGTTGATTGCCCAACTAAAGGAAGAAGGCAAAAATACAGAAAACACAAATGAAGAAGATGAACATGTGGACATACTGAACAAATCCTTTAAAAAGTGATCTTGAAAACATTGAAGTACATGAAGGTAAGTACAGAGAAAGAACTAAAGGTTATCAGGAGACCAATGAATGAAAAATATGAGGGTCTAAGTAAAGAAATAAATTTTAAAAGCAACGGAACAGAACTACTGGAGTAGAAAAACACAATAAATGATATTTTAAATGCCCAGGAAAGTTTCAAGAGCAGATTGTAGTTGGCAGAATAAAGAAATCAGTGAACTTGAAGACATGACACTTGAAATCAGCTAGGCTGAGGGGAAGAAAAAAATGAAATCTTAAAAGTGAAAGTAGGTTAAAATAGCTATCAGACACTATCAAGTACACCAATTTATGTGCTATGTGAGTCTCAAAAGAAGAAGAAAAAGAGAAAGGGGCAGAAGGAGTAGACAAAGAAATAATGACGGCAACTTCCCAAACTTAAAAAAATATATGAATATGCACATCCAAGAAGCTCAGATAACACCAATCAGGATAAACATGAAGAAAAAAATATACCCCACTATATATTGATTACTCTACCAAATGCAAATGATAAGATGAAAATTCTGATGTTGTAAGAGAACAATATATTACATACAAGTGCATCTCATTTAGATTTAGTGCCAATTTCTCATTCAAAACCATGGAGAAAATGAGACAATGGGTTGAAATTTTTAAAGTTCTGAAAGAAAACAACTGCCATCAAGGAATTTGATACCCAGTGAGATTTTCTTTCAAAAATGAGGGAGAGATTAAAACATGCTCAGATAGACAAAAGCTGAGAGAGTTTATCACTACTAGACCTCCCATACAAGCAATTCTAAAGAGAGTTCTTCACACTGAAATGAAAGGACACTACACAGTGGTTCAAAGCAGCAAAAAGAAATAAAGACCTATGGTAAAGGTAACCATTTAGGTAGTTATAAATGCCAATATTATTGTGTTGGTTTTTGATATGTAACTTCAATTCTTACATCTTACAGATGCTAGAATGGTAATACATAAAAAATATTAGTAAATCTAGGTTTTTGGACATACAATATATAAAGATAAAAGTGGTAACAAGTACAAAAAGGGTGTGCCCAGAGTGAATGTAGGAAAAGTATATGGGCATGCTATTGAAGTTAAGTTGGTATTAAAATATAGTTGTTATATATTTAGAATGTTAAGTTTTAACACCATGGAAAACACAAGGAAAAGAGGTGAAAAAGATATCCAGATAGAAATGAGTACTCAATATGGCACAACACTAGAAAACAAATAAATATAAAGGAAAGCCTTAATGGAAGTGAGGGACCAAAAATTTATAAGTGTTAAAAAGCTTAAATAGCTAATAAATGGGAAAAGAAAGACCTGTACTATCAGTAATGATTTAAAGGTAAATGTATTAAACTATTCAGTCAAAAGGCAGAGATTGCCAGAATGGATAATAAAGCATGACCCAAATATATGCTGTCTGCAAGAGATTCACCTTAAAGTCAAAGATGTAAATAGGTTGATCGTGAAAGGATGGAAAAATTATACCATGCAAGTAATAATCAATAGAGAGCTTGCTGGTTACACTATGATCAGATAAACTAGATTTTAAGTTAAAAACATTCAAGAGGGACAAAGGTGGTCATTACATACTGATAAAAGGGACATTTCATCAGGAATATGTAACAATTATAAATATATATGCACCTCATAGTAAAGCACAAAAATATATGAAGCAAATACTGACATATTTGAAGGGAGAAATTGATGGTACTACACCAATAGTAGCAAACTTTAACACACCATCCTCAATAATGGAAAGAACAATAAGATCAGTAAGGAAGAACAGGGGTTGAATTATACCCTAAGTCAACTAGACCTAACATTACCCAACCAAAAAAATATATAAATTCTTCTTGAGTCCAAGTGTATCATTCTATAGGACAGACTATATGTTAGGTCACAAAACAAGTCTCAATAAATTTAAAAATATTGAACTGATATAATGTATATTCTATGATCACAACTGAATGAAGCTAGAAATCAATAACAGAGGTAGAATGAGAATATATGCAAATATGTGGAAATTAAACAACATAATATTAAACAAAACATTGGTTAAAGAGGAAATCGGAAGTGAAATTAGGAATTATCTTGAGGCAAATGGACATGAAAATACAACAAACCAAAATTGTATGGGATACAGAGAAGGCAGGGCTGAGATGGACATTTATATCTCTAAACACTTATATGAAAAAATAAGAAAGACTTGAAATTAGAGAATTAACCTCAAAACTGGGAGAACTAGAGAAAGAAAAGTAAACAAATCCCAAAGCAAGCAGAAGGAAGGAAATAATGAAGATTAAAGTGAAGCTAAATGAAATAGAAAAAAAAGAACAATATCAAGAATCAACAAATGCAAAAGTTGGTTCTTTGAAAAGATCAATAAAATTGACAAAAAAGAGAGAGGGTACAAATATCAAAAATTAGAAATGATAAGGGGGGCATTACTCCTAACTCTGTTGAAATAAAAATAAGTATAGTGGATACTATGAACAACTGTATGTCAATAAATTAGGTAACCTAGAAGAAATGAATAAATTCCTAGAAATATACAAACTGCATGCACTGACTCAAGAAGAAATAAAAGATCTCAAGAAACCAATTGCTAGCAAAGTGAGTGAATAATCAGTACTGAAAAACCTCCAAAGGAAAGCCCCAAACCAGATGGCTTCACAGGAAAATTCTGCAAAACATTCCAAGAAAACTTAACTCCAATTCTGTAAAATACTTGCAAAAAATTGAAGAGGAGAGATCACTCCCTAATTCATTCTACAAAGCAAGATTACACTCATAACAAAGCCAGACAAAGATACCACAAGAAAAGAAAACTATACACCAATACCTCTTATGACTATAGTTGCAAAAATCCTCAACAAAATACTAGCAAACCAAATCCAAGAGCATTTTAAAAGTATTTTAAACCATAATATAGTGGGATTTATCCCTTATAGACATGGTGGGTTCAACACAAGAAAATCAATTAATATAATCCTCTGCATTAACAGAATGAGTGAAAAACATATGATTATATCAACTGATGCAGAAAGGCCTTGGAAAAATAAAGTACCATTTCTTGATAAATATATTTAGAACATAGGAGGAACCTTCCTCAATATGATAAATTTATTTAAAGTCCAGAGTTAACATTCTATTTAATGGTGAAAAATTAATAGTTTTCTCTTTAATATCAGGAGATATAACCCTTTTATTCAACATTGTATTGGAAGTTCTTGCCAGAGCAATTAGGCAAGAAAAAAATAAAATACATCCAAATTGCAAAGCCAGAAGTAACACTTTCACTATTTGCAGATAATATGGTACTATATATAAAAAAGCCTGACAAATTTTAACAGAGTTCTTAGAGTTAATATTTGAATTCAGTGGGATACAAGAGCAACACCCAAAAATCAGTAGTGTTTCTATACACAAGCAATGAATAATCAGAAGAAATGAAGAAAAATATTCTATTCACCAAAGCAACTGATCAAATATCTAGGATAATATACTGCCAAGAATGTAAAGCACTTGTGCATTGAAAACTACAAAACATTGCAAAAAAAAATTAAAGATGACTTAAATAAATGGAAAAATATTTCATATTCATGGATTAGAAGCCTAAATATCATTAAGATGGCAATACTACCCAAAGCAATTTACATATCCAATGCAATCTCAAACAAAATTTCAACAACCTTCTTTGCAGAAATGGAAAAGCCAAGCATCAAATTTATATAGATGTGTAAAGGAACCTGAATAGCTAAAGTTATATTGAAAATGAAAAATGAAGTTGTACAACTCAGTCTTCCAGATCTTAAAACTTAAGGCAAAGACACAGCAATCATAACAACATGGTATAATACAGACATAAAGTCTAATGGAATAGAATTGGGAGCTCAGAGAACAACCTTCACATTTATGGCCAGCTGATTTTTAACAAGGAAGCAAATTGAGAAAGAATAGTTTCTTCAAGAAATGATACTCAGAAAACTGGATCTTCATTTTTAAAAAAAGAAGTTAGACCCCTACCTCACATATACAAAAATCAACTCAAAATGGATCAAGAACCTAAAACCTAAATATAAGAGCTAGAACTACCAAACTCCTGAATGTAAACATAGGAATCATCCAGAGGACTTTGTATTATTCAATGGTTTCTTAAGTTTACACCCAAAGCACAAGCCCCAAAAGAAAAAAAACAGTTAAATGGGAATTCACCAAAATTAAAATCTTTTGTTCCTCAAAGGACCTTATCATGAAAATAAAATGACAACCTACGCAATGGGAGAAAATATTTGCAAACAACATACCTGATTAAAGGTTAATATCCAGTATATATGAAGAAATCCTTCAACTTAACCACAAAAAGCAAACAATCCTCTTAAAAATGAGAAAAAGACTTGCCTAGACATCTCTCCAGTGATACACAAAGGGCCAGAAAGCCTATGAAAAGATGCTTAGCATCACTAGCCATCAGGAAACTACACATTAAAATCACAATAAGATACCATTTCACTTCCATTAGAATGGTGATTATTGAAAAGCAGAAATTAACAAGTGTTGGAGAGGATGCAGAGAAAGGAATCATCATTCATTGCTGATGGCAATGTAAAACGGGGTAGCCACTGAAGAAGGCATTTTGGCAGTTCCTTAGAAACATGATAAGACCAAGCAATCCCACTTGGTCATATTATATGACCAAGCAAACACAATACTAGATAAACATTTAAAAGAATTGAAAGCAGTGACTTGTACAGGTATTTGCCTACCAATTTTTGTAACAGCATTATTAACGGTTGCCAAAAGGTTGAAGCATCACAATTGTTCATCAACTGATAAATGGATTAAAAAATGTAGTATATTCATAGAATCTTATTCATCTGTGAAAAGGAACAAAGTCCTGAAGCACACAATAGATGAACCTTGAAAACATCGTGGAATGAAATAAGCCAAACATGAAAGGACAAATAATCTATTATCTTACTGATATGAAACAATTAGAATAATCAAGATCATAGGGCCAGAATCTAGAATATAGGTTACCAGGGCACAGGGTGAGGATTGGGGATAGGAAGTTATGGCTTAAAATGTACAAGTTCCTATTTGAAATGATGGAACTGTTTTGGTAATGGATGGTGATGATGGTAGCACAACATTGTGAACTCAATAGCACTGAAATGTATATCTGAAATGTGTATCTGATTAAAAGGATAAATGTTAGATTGTATATATGTTAACAGAATATATTTTTAAATAATATATGTAACTACACTACAGAAACAGTGGACCCTAAGCTAATCCATGGACTTTGATTAACAGTGCAATTATAAAAAAAAAAATCACTATCATCAAATGTAACAAATATTCCACACTAATGCAAGGTGTGTTGTTGGAGGACTGGTATATGGGAATCTTGTATTTTATGCATGATTGCTTTGTAAACCCACAGATTTTCTAACAAAGAAAGAAAATGGTTCGAGAAACTAAATATTAGTGCTAAAATTATAAAATTATAGGAGATAATGTAGGGCAAATATTCATGTCCTGGAATTCAGTAATGGATTCTTAGATATGACACCAAGAGCACAGGCAACAAAAGAACAACTACATAAGTTTGTTTCATCAAAATTAATTTTTGTGCATTGAAGAAAATTATCAAGAAAGTGAGAAGACAATCTCTCGAAGCAGAGATAATAGTTTTAAACCATATATTGGCTAAGGGTCTAATATACAGAATATATAAATAAATCAACAACCAAAACATTAACAACCAAATTAAAGAATGAAAAAGATCTTGAATAAATCTTGAATAGATCTTCTCTAAAGAAGATTTAAAGAGGCCATTAAGCACATGAAAAAATGCTTAACAACATTAGCTCTTAGGTAAATGCAAATTAAAATCGCAGTGAAATACCACTTCATACGCACAAGGAAGGCTGTTATTAAAAAAAAACAGAAAATAACAAATATTGGAAAGGATACAGAGAACACTAGTGAATTGTTGGTAAGAATGTAAAATGGTGCAACCTCAGTAGAACACATTATTTTGGTTTCTCAAAAAGATAAATATAGAATTGTCATTTGCTCCAGCAATCTCACTTTTAGGTATATTCCAAAAGAGAGTGAAAACAGGACAAAAACATACTTTTTTATACCAGAGTTTAGAGCAGTATTATTCACTAAGTCAAAAGCTGGAAACCACCCAATTATTCATCAACAAATGAGTGGATAAACATAATGTAGTACAATAGAGTATTTGGCCATAAGAAAAAAATGAAGTTTTGTGACAAGCTGCAAACACAGAAGAACATTGAAAACTTTATGGTGAGTGAAAAACAAGACACCTAAGGACAAAAATTGTCAAACAGATGACTAGAAATAGCAAATTTGCTGAGATAGAAAGTAGGTTAGAAATTACTGTGGGAATGGTGGTAGAGGGAGGGTAGAAGAGAGAGCATTTTTAGAAATAAAAAATGAATTAAATTTTTTAAAGAATTTTAAAGAGGGGACATATTTATCTGATTGTGTTATGGCATTTCACAGTTCTAGGTCCTGGAATATATGACTAATTTCTAATACTGGAAAGTTGCAATGCCCCATACAGTAGCCATTAGACATATGGGGCTATTAAATTTTAAATATTAATTAAAAGACATTAAATAAAATTAAAAATTTATTTCCTCAGTTATAATAATTACATTTCAGGTGCAGATATAGACCATTTTCATCAACTCACAAAGTTTCATTGCGCAGCAATACATGTTGAGACTGTCATGTTGAAAAAAAGAGAAAGAAAATGTCTCCAAATTAATAAATTCTTGTTATATTTGGAATCCACTATAGATCAAATTGCCATTTATCTTCCTAATATAGTAGGAATAGTAATGATATTCTAGGCCTTTGCATTCATCCCTGCTATATTGCACACACTGCTCTTTATTTGGAATTGTCACAAAAGTTTATTTGGTTTATATAGAATAATCAGCTTTATCTATTGGTGGCACTGCAGTATAAACTTAGGCTTCTGTTAGTAACATGCTAGTTAGTTCTGCAAGTTCCTTGGCTTTATAATCTCCTTTCTCCCTTACCTGGATGAGTAGGTAAAACTAGAATTTAATCCTATCTATCAGCCTTGCAGTCAGGAGAGGGAGTAGGGGCAGATCCTGAGGAGAGAGAACTCTGTGTGGAGGAAGTTCTAGATCTTATTGGAAAAAATCAACCAGCTCTGCAACCCCTTAGTTTGTCAGAGTGCCATATAGAACTAATTCCTCTGGAATATCTACTCAGATATCCTGGTCCCATGTTGCAGAGTTCCAGGTTTCCCTGACCTTTGCATAGCAGTCTGTCTTGATTGAGCATCAAATAACTACGTAGCTTTGCAGTCCTTATTATCAAATTATAAATATGCTACTCAGCTCTTTCATTGAGGACATAAGGACCATTTTGTCATCTACCACAGAGGTCCACTGGTTCTACCCTTTACCTTTAATGTTTGGTAATGACCCTTAGTTTATCATTATTGCTCTGTACAGTTTCATTACAATTTAGCAGTAAGCAGAAAACAGGTTCTGTTTTTTAATATATTTTTATTAAATAAGTTGTGAACTTACAAAACAATCATGCACATGTGTAGAATTACCCTACAACAACCCTTCCCCAACATACTACACCGTGGAAGAACATGTGTTATAGATTATAATATCATCAGACTATTACCAACAACCATGGTCCATAGCATATATTTGGCACACTTTTTCCATACCCTCCTCATTATCAATACAGTACATTTTTGGCATTAATGCAAGAATATTACAGTATTGCTATTGTCTATGAATTCATAGGTCACACCAATTGTGTTTTTCCCCATGGTTTTCCACATTGCCACCACCCTGCAATAGTGACATACATCAGCTCTAGCTCACAGAAGGACACTCTTGCATCTGTACCATCAACCACAATTCTCATCTACCTCTGGGTTCACTGGGTTATTCAATCCCTAGATTATTCTCTATCTTTCTTTCAATTAATATTTACATCCCTAGGCTACTCTTTTCAGCTACAATCCCATTTATAAACCAGCTGCTATTCACAATAATGTGTTACCATCAACCCTATCCATTTCCACACTTTTACAGCCACGTTAGCTAAAACTTCTACATACATTAAGCATCAGTAATCCCTCTCAGCCCTTCTCTTATCTCCTAATAACCTCTTCTCTAGATTTTAACTCCATGTGTTTTTTCTTTGTATTTATTTCATATTAGTGAGATGATGCAATATTTGTCCTTTTGTGTCTGACTTACTTCACTCAGAATAATGTCCTCAAGATTCATCCTTGTTATCATATGTGTCCCAATTAGATATCTTCTTACTGCAGCAAAGTATTCCATCGTATGTATATACCACATTTTGTTTACCATTCATTGGTTGATGAACACTGGGGTTGTTCCCGTCTTTTGGCAATTGTGACTAATGCTGTTATGAACACCAGTGTGCAGACTCTTTGCATCATAGTTTTCAGTTCTTCTGAATATGTTCCTAGTAGAGGAATTGCTGGATCATGTGGCAGTTCTATATTCAGCTTCCTGAAGAACCACTTAACTGTCTTCCACAGTTTTATAATCCCACCAACAGTGAAAGAGTATTCATATTTCTCCACATCCTCTCCAGCACTTATTCTTTTGTATTTTTTTTTAATAATGGCCATTCGATGCAGTGTGAGATGATATCGCATTGTAATTTTGATTTGTGTTTCTCTAATAGCTAGTGATATGGAAAATGTTTTTCATGTGGTTTTGACCATCTGTATTTCCTCTTTGGAGAAATGTTTATTTAAATCTTTGATCCATTTTTTAATTGCATTTTCATTGTTGAGTTGTATGATCTCTTTATATAGAATGGAAATCAAACTCTTATCAGATACATGGTTCCCAAATATTTTTTCCCATTGAGTGGGTTGATTTTTCACCATCTTGATGAAGTCCTTTGAATCACAAAAGTGTTTAAGTTTTATTTATTTATTTATATATTTATTTATTAAGTTTTAGCCATGTTTCCTTTCATTGCTCATGCTTTCTGTGTAAGGTTTAAGAATCTACTACTGACCGCCAGGTCTTGAAGTTTTCCTACACTTTCCTCTAGGATTTTTATGGCTCTTGATTTTATATTTAGGTCTTTGATCCATTTCGAGTTAATTTTTGTATTAAGTGTGAGATAGGGGTCCTCTTATTTTCTTTTGAAAGTGGACATCCAGGTCTTCTAGCAGTATTTGTGGAATAGACTGTTCTGCCCCAGCTGGGTGGGTTTGACAGACTCATCAAAAAACAGTTTACTATATATGTGAGGGTCTGTTTCTGAGCCATTGGTTCAGTTCCATTGGTCTATGTGTCTATCTTTATGCCAGTACCATGCTGTTTATTACCACTCTAGTTAGGTAATATGATTTAAAGATGGAAGTGAAAATTCTCCAAACTCACTTTTCAATTTTAAAATGTTTCTGGCTATTCAAGACTAAATAAATTCAGAAAATTTATTTATTTTTACAAGTAAACTTGATATTTTTCATTTGTTTAAAAATGCTAATGAAATTGTTGTTTAGGATTGCTTTGAATCTGATATCAATTTTGGTAGAAATGACATCTTAATGATGTTAGTCTTCCAATCCATTAGCATAGAATGTTCTTCCAGTTATTTAGTTCTTTTTTGAATTCTTTTTAACAATGTATTATAGCTTTCTGAATACAAGTGCTTTATATCCTTGGTTAGGATATAAAAATTCCTAAATATTTGATTTTTTAGTTGTTATTATAAATGGAATTTTTTTCCTGACTTCTTCCTCAGATTGCACATTACTAGTATATAAAAACACCACTGAATTTTATGTATTGATCTTGTATCTTGATACTCTACTGAAGTCATTTATAAGCTCTTAGAGCTTTGTTGTAGACTTTTTGTGATTTCATTAAGTTTAGGATCATATCATCTGTAAATAGTGAAAGTTTTACTTCTTTTCCAATTTGGATAACTTTTATCTTGTTTTCTTGACTGATTGCTCTAGCTGTAACCTTACAAATACAATGAACAACACTGGTGGCGGTGTAAATCTTTGTCTTGTTCCTGATCCTAATGGGAATGTTTTCAGTCTTTTACTATTGAGTACAATGATAGCTGTGGGTTTTACATATATGGCCTTTTATCATGTTGAGGAAGTTTTCTTCAGTTCATATCTTTTGTAGTATTTTTATCAAGAAAGGATTCTGTATTTTTTGTGAAATGCCTTTCCTGAATCAATTGATAGGATCATGTGATTTTTCCACTTTAATTTTTAATATGGTGTAATATACTCATTGATTTTCTTGTGATGAACCAACTTTGCATGCCTGGTATAAAACTCATTGATCATGATGAAGCATCTTTTTTGAACATGTTGTTGTATTTGATAAGCAATTATTTTTTTGAGGATTTTTACATCCATATATATTAGGGAAATGGGTCAGTGATTTTCTTTTTTTGTAATATTTTTATTTGGCTTTTGTATTAGCATGATGTTTGCTTCATAGAATGAGTTTGGTAGTGTTCCTTCTTGTTCAATTTTTTGGAAGAGTTTGAGTAAGATTGATATTAAATCTTCTTTGAATGCTTGGTAGAACTCACCTGTGAAACCTGGGCTTTTCATTTTGGGAAGTTGTTGAATGAATTTTTCAGTCTCTTTAGTTGTAATTGATTTCTTGAGTTCTTCTATTTCTTCTAAGGTCATTGTCAGTTGTTCGTCTATGCCTAGGAATTTTTCCATTTCATTTACATTGCCTATTTCTTTGGCCTACAGTTGTTCATAGTATCCTCTTTTGATCTCCTTTGTTTCTGTGGGGTCAATAGCAATGTCTGCAGTTTCATTTTTTATTTTGTTTATTTGTATCTTCTCTCTTTTTCTCTATGTCAGTCTAGCTAAGTATTTGTAAAATTGTTAATCTTCTTGAAGAACCAATGTTTGATTTTGTCAATTATTTCTATTGTTTTTTATTCTCAATTTCACTGATTTCAGCTCTGATCTTTTTTATTCAATTCCTTCTACTTGTTTTGGTGTTAGTTTGCTGCTTTTCCCAGTTGCTCTAATTGTGTAGTTAATCATATATTTTAGCTCTTCTTTTTTAATGTCAACATTGAAGGCTATAAATTTCCCTTTCACAATTGCCTCTGTAGCATCCCATAGTTTCTGATATGTTGTGTTCTCATTTTCATTCATTTTAAGATATTTATTGATTTCTCTCACAATTTCTTCTTTGACCCACTGATTAGTTAAGAATTTTCCCTTTTCCTGCCTCTTGTTGATTTCCAAGTTTATTCCTTTAGGATCAGAGAAAGGGCTTTGTATAATTTCGATCTTGTTGAGTTCATTGAGATCTGCTTTGTTACCCAACATATGGTCTTTCCTGGAGAAAGACCCATCAGCACTTGAAAATAATGTCTATTATACTGGTTTTTTTTTGGGGGGGGGAGTGGGGGGGTGGCAATGTTCTGTATATGTCTATTAGGTTCTGGCCATTTATCATATTATTCAACAAATTTATTTCTTTATTGATCCTCTGCCCAGATGTTTTGTACAATGCTGAAAGTGGTGTGTTGAAGTCTCCAACTATTAAATATTATTGTAGAGATATCTATTTCTCCCTTCAGTTTTGCCAGTGTTTACCTCATGTATCTAGCACAACCTGGTTAGATACATAGATATTTGTGATTGTTATTTCTTTCTGGTGAATTGCCCCTGTTATTAATATATAATGTCCTAACTTGTCTCTAATAACAGTTTTGTTTTTAGAGTCTATTTCATCTAATATAAGTATAGATACTTCAGCCTTTTTTTTTTCCTTCAGTTACTGCGGGCATGGAATACCTTTTCCTAGTCTTTCACTTTCAGTCTATTGGTATTCTTGGGTCTAAGATGCATCTCTTGTAGAGAGCATATATAGCTCATATTTTCTTATTCATTCTGCCAATCTGTGTCATTTGATTCGGGAATTTAATTTGCTAATATTCAATGTTATTGCTGTAAAGGCAGTTCTTCACCCATTTTATCTTTGTTTTTTCCTGCCATATCTTATCTCCACCACTCTTTTAACACTTTCAGTTACTTTTGCTGATATAATCTTCATTTCTAGACTCTCTTCCAAGTCTCTCTCTCCTGTCTTTTCTATTCAGGCTGTAACATTCCTTTTAGTACTTCCTGAAAAGATGATGTCTTTTTATAAACCCTCTGAGTTTCTGCTTATCTGTTAATATTCTAAACTCACCCTCATTTTTGACAGACAATCTTTCTGCATATAAGATTCTTGGCTGACAGTGTTTCTCTTTCAATATCTTAAATATATCATACCAATTTTTGCTTTCATGGTTTCTGATGAGAAATCTGCACTTAATTTTATTAGGTATCCCTAATCAGCACTTAAACTTATTTGGTACTCCTTATATGTTATACATTACTTTTCTATTGTTGCTTTCAGAAATCTCTTTGCCTTTGACATTTTACATTTTGATCAGTATATGTCTCACAGCAGGTCTCTTCAGAGTTATTCAGATGGGAGTATGTTGTGCTTCTTGGACATGGATAACTATGTCCTTCAAAAGGGTTGGGAAATGTTCTACCATTATTTCTTCCAATATTTTCTCTGTCCCTTTTCCCTTCTCTTCTCCTTCTGGAACTCCCATGACATGTATATTTGCACATCTCTTGCTGTCATTTGAATCCATGAGACCTTGTTCAATTTTTTTTCCATTTTTTCCTACATCTTTTCTTTTTAATGTTCACTTTTAGAGGCCATGTCTTTATGCTCACCAATCTTTCCTTTTGCCTCCTCAAATCTGCTTTTATATGCCTCCAGTGTAATTTATATTTCATTTATTAAGTCTTTGATTCCCATAAGAGCTGTTATTTTTTTAATGCGTGCTTTAAAGCTCTTTTGGGGCTCATCCAGTGTCTTCTTAATATCCCTAATCTGTTTAGCCATTTCATTGATTTTATTAAGTAGATTTGTTTGAACATCTATGATTAGTTGTCTCAACTCCTTTACATCATTTGGAAGCTTATCTTGTTCCTTTAACTGGGTTATATCTTCCTGTTTCTTGGTACGGATTGAAATTTTTTGTTGGCATCTTGGTATCTGACTTACTAGATGTATTTATTTTGGATGTAGTTTCTTTCTTTAGTTTAAGGCTTTCTTCCCCTTCTCCTTGCTGGTTGTGTAGTAGTAGCCAGGGATGTAGTTGGTGTCATATTTGTGGAGGCTGGAGCTGCCTGTGTTGCTCCAGGAACCAGTGAAGCTTCTCCCAACTTTATCCTCTGCCAGGGTAATTTTGTGTAATAATCCTACTCATGCAGGTCAAGACCATCTGTATTCATCCAGAGAGACTGATGAATTTTCATAACCCTTCCTCCCTTGCTTTGGGTGGTGATGGAGCCTCAGGTGTGGGTGGCAATCTATGCTCTGTGGGTCCAAAATGACTGCAGATGCCTAGGTTGACTGACATAGCACTGAATCCCCCCTTCCTGCATGGAGTAGAAATGGACCCTCTAGCATGCCCAACAATCTAATCCACATAGACCAAATGCATCTGTAGTTACCCAGAGATGCTGAAGGATTACTGTCCCTTCTGCCCTTTAGGGAATGGGAATGGAAACACTGATGCTCAACAGTTCACTCTCTATAGGTCATAAGTGCCTGCCATTACCTGTGAAGGTTATGGAAACACTAGCTCCCTCTTATCCTATTGGGAGTTGGGGGTGGATCCACAGATGGCCATCAGTCTAGTCCGTGCAGCCTGAAAGTGCCTACCATTGCACTGTCATGCAATGAAAGGCTGAGGAAAGACAGCTCCCCTACTATCCTAATTGGGGGTGGGGCTGGAGCTACACATGCCCAACTATTCAGTCTGTGTGGGGCAAAAGCACCTGCCATTACCCAGAGAGGCTGGGAAAACACAGTCCCTCTCTTGTCCTATTGTGGGTATGGGTGGAGCCACAAATACACAATAGTCAAGTTTGTGCATGTCAAAAGCTCCTGGATTTGCCTTGAGAAGCTAAGGAAACAGCGGCCTCCTCCTATCCTATGGGAGGTTGGGGGTGGGGATGGAATTGAAGGTGCTCAACAACTAGTTTGTGTGGGCTGAAAGCACCTGCAGTTGCCTGGAAAGGCTGTGTAAACACCACTCTCCTCCTATCCTTCAGGGGTGGAGGGATAAGGATGGAATCAAAGGTGTACAACAAACCAGTTCGTGTGAGCCAAAAGTGCCTGCAGTTGTCCAGAGAGGCCAAGGAAACAAATACCACTTCTTACCTTAGTGGGGTCTGGGGATGGAGCTCCAGGTGTCCAACTATTCCATCTATGCCAGCTGACAACAACTGAAATTTCCCAGAGAGACTGGTGCAAGTTCCCCCAGCTTCTTCCCTGCCGGAGTTGTGGCTGGAGCCTAGGCCAGGGCTACAATTCTGTCTGAGTGGAAAGAAACTGGTCCCTACCTTCATTGTGATTTTCAGTCAGACCCACTTCCTCTCCCACTAGGGATGGAGTTAAAATGGTGCTACTAGCCTTTTTCTGACTTGGACAGGTTCAAACTTTAAATGTTCTTAGGATTATACTTTAGTCAAATGAATTTACTAATCAGTAGCTGAAGTCTGTGGCCAACTGTCTCTTTCTCCACTGTTTTTGGGAAATTAACTTCCAACTCCAGCCACAGAATATCTCCTGAGGCAGGTTGTGACATCAGTGGAGTAAGGGTGCTAGCCTCCACAGTGTGGAGTGCTTTACTCATGAATATTCTCTGAAGATGAGACAACTCCTTATTCCATTCTTTCAAGGATGTTGCAGGATGCTCTTCTAGTCTCCTGGGGCTCCCAAACAGGTGTTTTAGATAGATCTGGGTGGTTACTAACTTCCCTGTAGGATGAATTGACTCTTGAAGCTGCTTACACTGCTACCATCTTCAAAATCCTGTCTTCAGTTTCCTTTTAAACATTGTATTCTTGTCACCATCCCTCACCCCATGTTTTTCAAATACCTCCATCATCACAGCTGCAATTTCTTTCCACTCCACTGAGATTTTTTCCCAGATTATCACCAATGAATTCATTAGCATTTTGATTTTGAGTTTGTGTCAAGGGCTCTCCATTTCGCTATATGCCACTCAGGAGGACATCCTCTTTGCTCCTCAGAGGAACAAATAAGCAAAATTTTCTTCCTGTTTCCTCAGTCATCCTCATTCTCAGTACTATTTGTGTTAGTTCAGGTCCTCTGAGAAGGAGATTTCAAGACAGGATTAGAGGTGCAAGAAATATTTTGAGAGAAATACCTGTGAAGAGTAAAGGGAAGAGAGTCATAGTAGTCTGGATGGGGACAAGGGGAAAAGGGTACCATGAAGCTGTGAGGCAGAGTTCTTCTTGAAATGCCTGAGGAGATGAGCTAGAAGGAAGGAGGGTAGGATAGGAAGAGACTCAGACTGCAATAAAGTTCTAAGAAAGTTGCAGGGTTGGTGAGGAGTCCTCAAGCTAATATCATCCATCAAAGAGCCCAGTGTTTCACAGGAAAGTACTTCCTTTAGCAGCCCTGTTTGATTTGAAGTCATCCATTAAAGGAATTGCATGTCTCAAAGCAAAGGGCCCATAATAGTATGCCTGTTCTGCTCTGTTATTACCTGGTTATTATGGTTTCATCACAAAGACAGTATTACATCCAGACGAACAGGTGAAGGGGCTATTAACCAGTTATGCTACCTACAGCAGGAAGTATGTAAAGCTCATTTTGATGGCTGCCTAAAAAATAGATCAAAATAATCTACTTTCAAGAGTATGATTTAGCATTACTTGAAAAGATTTAATTAATGCATTTAGAGAAGAAAAAGAATTGACCCATAAATACTATAGATAATACTATTTTATGCCTGGAGCAACCCCAAAATCAAATAAAAAAACAGAAATAATAAGAATAGTCGTGTAAGATAAAAATTAGTAATAAAATTAATATGTACGTCATTATACAATTATACATAAATTTTATAAGAAATAACATAAAAATCTTTTAACTATACTTAGGCAGGTAAAATGACTATTTTTCAAATAAGATATTTCACTACAAAATATTTTATTTTTTCTCGGGTATCTTATAAATCCATTGTGATATTAATTAAGCAAAGCAGGTTTTTTCTCCTGAACTTGGCAAACTGATTAAGAAAAAAAAAAGTTCATCAGGAAAAATAAATCTTTGAAAGGAAACAATAATTTCACAGAAGGGAAAATGAATAATGAGAAATAAAAATTTCAGGTTTAAACAAAATGATAGACTCAAAGAGAGAGAAATTTCATTCAGTGGATAAAGCTGCACATACTTTACGAAGAATATATTATTCTAAATTAGTTTTGAAAGATGGCTAGGGATTCAACATTGAGAGATTGACAACCAAGTGCTCTCCTAATAAAAGAAACATTAAAACTAAAGGCACAGAAAATGCAAGGTGAAGTACAGGTACAGAAAATAGTCTTGTTTCCTGAGAGCAGAATGATATGTACTTTATTCAATAAATGCTTATTCAGAGTCTATTTCTTTAAGAGGCACAGTTCTAAGTATAAGGATACACAAAAGTGAATAGCACATATTATTTGCTTTTAAATAAATTATTATAATTGATTATAAATAAGTTTTGTATATCTTGAGCTCAATGACTTTTAGGCAGAGCTCAAAATCACTGATGTAGAATAGAAATTAAAAAGTGCAATTCTATCTAAATGATTGATATGTATTTAGTATTATATCAGTCATGTTAGAATCTTAATGATGCACATATCCCAACTTTTACATTGCCTGAGACCACTGGTTATCTCTGAGTACACTAATTCTCAATAATTGTTCTGAGGTTCAGTGACTAGAATAGTGTGTGTTTGCATGTGTGTGTATATAGAGAGAAGAAAGAATAAAAGACAAAGAGGGTCAGGGAATCTTAAACTGAATTTAAAACAACTTTCAAAATTGCTATTGGTTTAAAAAGCAGGCTAACTGGCACACAGTATTTGTTTGGTCTCTAAATTGAGACTATCTTTTAATGGACGGTTATTTTGTCATTACTTTGAAATCTTTTAAATATGAAAACAACTTCAATAATATATATGAAAGAGCATGTATATATGCAAGTGCATTTCATTATTAATAATTTTGTTACGGTATGAACTTGGCAATAACTCAAAAATTTTTCTTTATGTGTACATATATATATGTGTGTGTATGTGTGTGTGTGTGTATGTGTGTGTATATATATTTATTTATTTACAAAACTTGAATCACATTTTGCTGCTTGGCCTGAGTGTATTTACAAACAAACAGACAAAATGCTTTAGAACAATAAAAAATAGGGCTTTAAGTTTAGTGAATTAATTACATTGCTAGTCACTTCACAGAAAAGAGAATGTGAGAAAAAGCAATGACTTCTTTCAATTTTTGGTTGACAGTGATGCATGTTGCATAAGTTAAGCATTTGATGCTTTTTCAGAAGTTTTTTAAATATTTTTCAGGTAAATTTACCAAGATTTGTTCTATTGCTATTTGAATTCATCTATTCATTTATCTTTTATTGTACAACTTTGGACACCACACTTCTGGACAATTCAGTCAAACACAGAATCAAAGAAAATGCTGTATTCCTTATCCCTTAATATTGAGTAATAAAACAAAAGAAATCCTCTGAATTACCTCCTATGTAAGTGGTAAAGACATGACGGAAATTGTTTGGATAATATTCACAGGAGAAGATCAAGCTACTTGGAAGAATTTCTATTACATACTTGGCATTTTAATATCTTGAAACTATATGTGTGATTTATTTTTGATAACATAAAAAGTAAGCAATATCATAATAATCTTAACTGAGAGCACATTATGTGCCTGATGTATGTTTAATAGTCTACATTTGTGTAACTTACACATTACCTTTGCATCATGGGAATTGCCATGCATATTAATATCTTCATTTTCCATATAACTTCCAAATTAAGCATATACTGCATTCTGTGTGTGTGTGTGTGTATCATAGTTAGAACCAGGATTTAAACATTGGCCTCCCTGTAAGTCTTGTATTTTTTCCATTATCCCATGTACTGCTTACAGCATGATTAAGGTTGTGTACATGTTTGTGAGTGTGTGTTTATACAAATAAAAATGTATTTAATTAATTCCTTTCAAGTTGAGTTTTTGAAAGAATTGCTCAAAAAAGCAAGATATTGACCTGTGATATATCCTAATTACTTCAACATTGCCTTATAAACACAGTTTACTCCTGCTGCAGATTAATTAAAACAGCAAGAATATTAAAATTATTTTTTACTTAGTTGTTGATTTTTAAAATGTACTATAAAACAAAATTCTTCCTAGTTGGAAAACAGGAGTTTATGATGATTGTAAATAATTCTTTTTAAAATTTGTTTTTATAATATAAATAATTGTAAATGCATACAGCATATATATTACTATAATTACATGCCATTAACTGAGTTTGTATTTATACATCTGCTTTCATATAATGTAGTGTGCATTTACTTCCGTATTTTTATCCTTTTAAAATATTTTTATATCAGAATTATTACTATTTTTATATCAGAATTATTACTATTTCTATCAGAATTATTACTATTATTACTCTTTTATATCAGAATTATTACTATATAATACTTTCTAAATTTGTTTAATCTTCCTCAAAAGGAAATTAGAAGCTCAAAAATAAAGCATCAGTCTTTCTGGATCAATGAATAGTAATTTGAGATACTAGCCACCCTGAATGAAGATATACATTCTGAACTATGTAAACATAAGAAAACAAAAATCAACACAGACCCAGTGTATTAATCAACACCTTGTTTATAGTCATTAAGCAGAATCACAGAGATCCAGGTCCAAGCCACAATTACCTTCCTCCTTGATTTTTGTATTAGCTTCATCCTGGCATATTTTGAGCTGATTGCAATTTCCAAGTATTACACAATCTGAGAGGAGTTGCTGTCCTTTCTGACTAGAACATTTTCATCCGAGATATTGACAGTTTATTTACTTATTTGTTTCAGCTTCCTTCTTTTTTTAAAATTAAATTAATTTTTAATAATCTTTTCTTAAAAATTAATAGATCACACAAAACGTTACATTGAAAAACATGAGGTTCTCACATACCGCCCTCTCCACCCCCCCCACCATTTTTAATTGTATTTTTTGAAAATATATAGATCACAAAAAATGCTACATTTAAAAAATATAAGAGGTTCTCATATACGCCCAACTCCCACCCCTTCTTAAACCATCTTGAAGAGAGTCTTCCTCTACTCTGGCATAGCAAATCCTCTTCCTGCCTGTCTCCAGGATTCTCTATTCCTTTCAGCCTATTACATTTTATCTATAGCACATGTAACTATAGGACTTATTATACACTTATATGTTTATTGTTTTATTGTCTGATTATCCCTGCATTAATGCAAACTTTCTAAGGGCAGGCATTTTACTTCTTTTACAATCACTGTCTAAATAGTGTTTAATCATAATGTAAAATCAATATATATATTATGAATTAATTAATTACCTATGCATAATCTAGTTTTACATCATTTTACCATGTGTGCTTATTAATTTTGTTTTTATAAGCACTCCCAAATGAGATATTTTTCTAAATAATACCTAATTGTAACTCATGCAAAATTTATAACAATTTAAAAATATGCATAAATGTTCTGACTTCTAAGTATTTGTCATTATCAAATTAACTTATAATTTCATTTTTGAAAATTTGATATAGTTATAGAGAAGAATATGTAAGATTTTCTATAGCATGAAAATAAGTTCTAAGCAGAGTTAATTTTTTTCTTTCAGATCAACTTAAAACAAATTGATTTATTTTTCATTCTCTTTAAAAACATGAGGGTCAACTTCACAATTGCATCCTTATTTTATTTTGGCACACTAATGAAATATTTATTTCATTAATGATTTGTATTAAATGATTTATATAAAATCATTTATATAAAATATAAAATTTTCTTTAAAACCCTATTAATTTTTATAATTTAGACATAAATTAGTAATGAATTTACTAATGATTTATACAAATGACACTTTGTTCATTTGC
Source organism: Dasypus novemcinctus (assembly GCF_030445035.2). Taxonomy (NCBI): domain Eukaryota; kingdom Metazoa; phylum Chordata; class Mammalia; order Cingulata; family Dasypodidae; genus Dasypus; species Dasypus novemcinctus. Next base: position 37,831,864 of record NC_080683.1, on the reverse strand, counting down.
AAGAGAAAATTAGGGATTATTTTAAATTTAAAGCTATGCATTTCTAATTTGTTCCCGTAATTGTTGTGTAATTACTTTTATATGTTAGAATAAAAAATTTCTTCCTAAAATTAAAAATAATTAACCTGCTGTTCTACTTCCAACGTTTTAGTTGTTTATTGAAAATATCCCATTTTCTCTCTCTTATTTTTTATTCTCTGACATAAGTATGTTTGAACATGGAACAGGAGTTTCATGGTAGTACAGGATCCATGATATAAAAGAAGCATCATATCCAACTCAGTTCTTCTTATGAATATTGCAAATGTTGCTGGGCCTCATTGCCTGTCCTTTCTTCCTCTGCTGAATCCTGGCAGTAAAGATATTAGGTTCTGATCTGATGATACTAAAATCCCAACACATAAATAGAATTGATTGTACTTTATCCTTAGAAATGAGCTAAATGAACTATACTTAATAATAAACAGACTACTTTTTACAGCTAAATTTCGTCTCTAAACTGTCATGCAAACAGAACCGATTATATGACACAGATTTAGTAGGAGCTATGTGTCAATAAGTACATATTTATTTGCAGGACTTTTAAAATATTTGAATATGCTAAACTAAATGGAATTTGATAACTTATTAAGGCATTTTTGGTACCTCCTTGTAATGACATTTGTTTATATATAATAAGCAACCATATTGATGAAGAGAGAGTGGAATTTAGTACAGAACAGAATATCTCAATGGGAAATGGCCAGATTTTTAATGTAAGCTATTTTAAAAGTTTTGTGAACTATAAGTCAAAGAATGAGAGGTTCTAAAGGGAAAAGACAAGAATAAGTGTCAAGAGGGTTTTGAAGATGTTGTGCCCCCTCATTTTGACTCCTTGATATTAAGATTTGGGAAGTGGTGTCATTCTTAATTAAGATAAATAAATAGATCTCATTTTACATTGTTTGATGACTCTGGGGTAAAGCTAGAGCAATGCCATGTACAATCTCTTAAAGACTAAAGGAAATGAACAGAATCATTAAAATCACTGTGCAGTCCTGGCTTTGATCTCTGATATCTCTGAAAAACAAAAAAATGAACAAACAAAACCAACTCCCATTGGAGTACAGATATAGCTCAGTGACTGAGCTTCCCGTGTATGAGGTCCTAGTTCAATCCCTAGTACCCCCTGAAAAAAAAATCACTGCAATTTAGCTGTGAGTAGAATTGTTTGTTATTTTAAGAAACAAAATGGCATTTTGCAAATCTATTTGTGGCTTCTGATTACCAAGGACTATGACATGGAGTCGAAACTAAAGGCAGCTTTCTTAAGAATTTTAGTCATGTCTTTTATCATCATGAAGCCATGGTCATGGGAATTTAAAAACTGCAACAAGAACAATTTTATATTATCACAGAAAACAAACACATTTTTAATATCTTAAAGTGTATGACTTGAGAATTTGGAAAAGGACATTATGAAAAAGTTCACATTTGAAAATTATTATAATAAAAATAACTGAAATTTGAAACAAAGGAACACATCTTATTCTACTTAGTGCAGATTAATTAATTCAGGTCATTAAAAAAATATACAGCGTTCAGTTATAACGCCCGTGCCTGCTGTGCTATTGAGCTCTAGACCAGCAAATAGCTCACATCCAATATTCCCCAGAAGAAGCTTAATATTCTGTTTTGTGCACTGTACTTTCCAGCCCGATTTATAACACATATTAATATATATATTTTTAAATATTGTAATAAAATATGTGTAACATAAAATTTACTTTTTTAACCATTTTAAGTGTACCATTTTAAGGGCATCAATTACATTCACAATGTGTACAACTATCACCACTATTTTCAAAATTTTTCTTCACTTCAGATACTCTCTACCCTTCAAGAAGAGTCTTTCTTCATGCCCCAGCTCCTAGTCTCATCTTATCTTTCTGTTTCTTTGAATATTCCAATTCCAAATATTTCATATCAGAGAAATCATACAATATTTATCCTTTTGTGTCTAGATTCTTTCACTAGCACAATGTTATCAAGGTTCATCCATGCTGTTATGCTTGTTATATTGTTTGTTTATTTTTAAAATTATAGCTACTTTGAGGGAGTACAGTGTTATCTCATGGTTTTAATTTGCATTTCCTTAATGACCAGTGATGTTGAGCATCTTTTTCCAATATATGCTTTACTGAGGTCCATAGAAGAGAAAGGATGAAACGGATGAAGAGACTGCAAATTTATCACCAAATGACTAAGTAGAAGTAAAGTCAGTACCAGATTGTAAACTATTTTCATGTTTCCAAACTTCACATAATATTCCAGATGACAATATTCATGGATCCATGAAAACCATTTATTTTTAAATGTACTTAAGGACTTTTCTGATTTAGAGCATCTTCTTCCCTGAATGTCATAAAGACAAATCTTAAAGTAAATCCATTACTGTAAAGTAACACCCTAGGTTATTGGCCCTTGATGGCATGGATGTTGAGTGAGCTTGCACTATGTCTAAGCATATTCTATTTGTTTAATAAATGGCTTAAAATAATCTTAGAAGCAAATGATTTTTCTCATTTTTTAAAATCTTTTTTTTCTTCAGTGGCTTCATTTCCCTTGACAATTAACATGCTCACATCTTTCCTATTTAATACAAACTCTAAATCTTTTCCAAATTTCCAATGGCTTTCCTGTCCTCATTTAAACCTCCCAAACGTGGTCTACATTGCAGGCACCACCTCCTAACCTCCAATTCAGTACTAGGTATAATGTGTCTCTCAAATTCACCCAGCAATGACCACAATATTCTTATATCCATTTCCAGACCAAAGCAATCAAGTCAACTGATTATGTCCTAACGTAGCTCTTGATGATAATGCCCAATCAATACTCTACACACAAAATAGCAGAGGAAGGGCAAAGGTAAAAAGAAATGTATACATAGCTGCTGCAACTCTCATTTTTGAAAGTGGATAGAGTTGCACTTGGCATTTAGCATTTCCTTTTTCCTTTTCGACTACCCATACCGTTTTACTCTTGTCTTTAGCTGACATATCAACTCCTTGGGTTTTTTTCCCAGGCAGCAAAACTTTATTCCTAAATTATCTAATTTATTTGTGGTCTGCCTTTACTATGTTACTCTACTCTTCAAGTGATCTTTAGTGTAGGACAAGAGACTACTAAGAGATAATATCCACCCCCACACACACACACACAAATTGTCTAGGTTCCAGATATTGTCTTCCTTGCAAGTATTGTGTGGTAGTGATACAATTTCTGCTTGGTAAATGGGATACATTTTCCCTACCAGAAGAGTATAATACTTGAGGAGCCCAACGTATTCAAATAGCAGTACCAACTTTTAGTTTAATAAGATTTTTCAATTTAATAATGTTATTTCCCTGATGGAAACATTCATTTGGAAACAAAGAATTAGGAATAGCAGAGCAAGATTATAGAGGCAAAAAGCCAAAACTCTCCAAGTTTATTTTTAGGTGTGGTGGTAAGAGGGGCCATTTCCAACTTTACCTTTTGGTTCTCTGATTGATAGAACCTGGCTATAGTAGACTAGCAACCTTGTTGAGTGTTGTTTTCAGCTGGTACTCTGACTCTTCAGTTAATCAATTCAACATTCTGTTAGACCAGATTCCTCTGTATTATGTGGTATGTGGCAGGCTGATCTGTTTACCCAACTTTTGAGTGCCCAATCTGCCCAAAGCTAAAGTCAACAACAAGCTAAGCACTTAATGTGCACCATTCTGAGAAACAACAACCGCTTACTTGGGGGCAGGCTGATTACCTTCCTTCATTGAAGAATAGTGGCCTGCCAACACTATAAAATATGATCCTTGTGGTAGAAAGGTAAGAAAAGGAGCACTTGTCTTCTATATTCCTTCTGCTCTTCAATCACTCACCAAAGGCTTGCATTGGTCAAACTCAGTTGGAACTCACAGATAGCTGTACAACCAAATGCATTCTAAGGGTACCAGGCCCTCTTTGACAAGAGGAGGTCAGGGAAAGGAGTATAGAGAGTCTAATGATAAACAGTTCAGGACCAACACAAAAAGGTGCTCTAAAAAATCAGTGTGCTTTTAGCTCAAAGCAAAGATATTTTAGAAGAAATCATTTTGGACAGCTGGCCAAAAATGTAATTGAGCAGATAATAAATATAGAATATTAGGCAATGAGCAAATTCAGAGGGAAAATAATTGTTTACTTGCCTTTAAGATAGAATAATTGGTGCTCATTTTTTAAATCATTATTGCTTTTAGTATTCTTTTTTCTTTTTCACTTGCAGAAGGACAAACTGTAATTATGAATCACTTATACACAGAACATACTTATTCCAGTATGCAACAGATTTCAACATCTTCATTTAGAATTTGTTATAGTACCTGTAAAGCAGCAGAACTCCAAACTGCACAGATATTCTTCCATTCCTGCAACAGTTCCATAGAAAATGCCTTTCATTTTTTCAAAATGTAACAGCTTTATTGAGATGTATTTCACATACCATAAATCTCACCCTCCTAAAGTCTAAAATTCAGTGTTCTTTGGTATATTTACAGAGTTGTGCAACCATCACCATTATCTAATTTTAGAACATTTTCACCATCTCAAAAAGAAACTCTACACCCGTTAGCAGACCTTCCTCCATTCCCCTCTCTTCTCAGCCCCAATCACTTACCTACTGTCTATATAGACTTTCCTGTTTTTCACGTAAATGCCATCATACGATATGTGACCTTTTATGACAGGCATCTTTTGCTTATAATATGAAGATTCATCCATTTTCTAGACATTTGGATTGTGTTAATATTTTAATATCATTAATAATACTGTTATAAATGGTTATGTTTATGCATGTTTTTGTGAGGGCATATATTTTCATTTATGTTTAGCATATCCCTACAAGTTGAATTGCTAGGTCTTATGGTAACTCTATATTTAACAGTTTGAGGAATTATCAAAGTGTATTCCAAAACTGGTACACTAATTTATAATCCCACCAGAAGTATTTCAGCATGTACTGACAATACTTATTTATGTCTGTCTTTTTAAGTTCTAGCTATGCTAGTAAGTGTAAAGTGGTATTTTATTGCAGTTTGCATTTGCATTTTCCTAATGAATGATGATGTTGAGGATGTTTACATGTGCTTACGGGACATTTGTATATCTTCTTTGGAGAAAAGTATATTCAAATCCTTGGCTAATTTTTAATTGGGATTTTGATATTTATCATTTATTTTTAGGTTGTAAGATATCTTGACATACACTGGATGCAACTCATAAATATTTACTCCTATGTTTTGTCTGGTTTTGGTAACTGAATAAACTGGTCTTAAAAATAATTCAGATATTTTTGCCTCCTCTTCTTTTATTTGGAAGAGTTTGTGAAGAATTGGTATTAATTATCTTTAAACGATGAGCAATATTCAACAATGTAGCCATCTGAGCCTCGGATGATGATTCTTTCAAGCATTGGTTTGTATTGATCTGCGTGGCAGTTTGAGAATATTTATGAACCCACAAAATGGAGATTATGTTTGTAAATTGATATTTTCCTCTGGGCATGATCCCTTTGATTGATTAGATTCAGCTGAGATGTCTTTGATTAAATTATGTTAAGATTGAGTTTTGATTCTACAAGTAGGGTGTAACTCAGTGTAAGTCCCCACCCCCTTAGTGGGCTATATAAGCAGTCACTCACTCAAGAAGACACACAGAAGAATACAACACATAGAAAGAAAGAGAGCTCCATAGACACAACAGAGGAGAGAACTTTGATACTGTCACTCTGGGAAGAGAGATGAACCATTTGTCTAATAGCTTGTAGCTGAAGAGAACAGAGCAGCTGAGTTGAGGAAACCCAGAAAGAAGCAAACCCTATGCTCACCTGTAGCTGAGAGAAAGGAAGGCTGAACCCTCCCAGAGATCAACAACCATCTTGCTTCAACGCTTGGCAACAGATTTTGGTAAGGAAGTAATCTTGATTTGGAGTCTTTAGGGCCTTGTAACTGTAAGCTTTTACCCCCAAAAAAATGCCCTTTATAAAAGCCAAAAGATTTCTGGTACTTTGCATGAGCACCTTTTTGGCTAATACAGGTTACCTCCACCTTTTGGCTATTAATACTACTAATTTTTGTGTGTTGATCTTGTACGCTGCCACTTTGCTGAATTCATTTATTAGTTGTAGTAGCTTTCTTGTAAGTTCTGTGGGATTTTCTATACGTAGACAGACACATATATTTTAAACCAACATGATATGTAATATTACCAAAAAAACCCTGCAAGTTTCTCCTTCCTCTCACTTTTAATAAGTGACATGCATATTTTACTATTTTCAGCTATTATTTCTTTTCAAATCTTAGGATTATACTAACTTTATTTCATATTTACAAAAGAAAATATTTTTTTAGAGAAATGCTTTTATTTTGAAAGGCAACTCCAAAACAAACAGGTCAAAGAGACTTAGAAAACAGTGACAATGAGGGGGATGAAGCAAAATTTCAAAAATCTACCACAAATATCCTAAGAGAGATAAGGTTTAATATAAAAAGCAAAACATCTTTTGAAGTAACAAGTTCTCTCTGCTGCATACTTAAAAGGAAAACTCAAATGCAATATCAGGATTAATGGAGTAAAAGTAAATAGCAATAAGAATTGCATATTTTTCTGTTAATTTGAAATGCACCACTATGGATGCTGGAGATTTTAAAGCACCGAAGGGAAAAATCTAAAATGTTTTTTAGGTTCAATAACCCAATTTATTTAGAAGTCGTAAGCTTAAGCCAAGGTTAATAGCTCCTTGGATATAGCAGATGCCCCAGGAAGAAAGGTGAGCCATTTACCTGATAGTTTACAGTTGACCTTGTAAAGAGAACAGAGCAGCTGAATCCAGAATAGCTATGCCAGCCTACAGCTGAGATCAGAAGAATCTGGAACTATGGAGCCTGAAGAGCGAAGAGGAAAGCTGAACCCCCACAGACGTTGCCTACCATCTTGCTTCAACCTGTAGCAACAGAGTTTGGTAAAGGTAGTAACCTTGAGTTGGACTCTTTAGGGCCTGGTAACTGTAAACTTTTACCACAAATAAATATTCTCTATACAAGTCAACAGAATCCTTTTACTTTGCCTTAGCACCCCTTTGGCTGACTAATACAATCTGAATGGGATTTTTTAAAGTACTAGTTCAATCTCCACTTGCTATTGGTCTATTCAATTTCTTTATTTCTTCTTAAATCTGTTCATGTCTTTCTAGGAATTTGTCTGTTTCTTCTAGGTTATATTATATTTTGGTATGAAAGTTCACAGTATACCTTTAAAATACTTGATTTCAATAATGTCAAGAGTGATGCTATCACTTTCATTCTTGATTTTAGTAATTAGAAATTAGAAATATAATTTATTTCTTTGTTGATTATCTGCTTAGTTGTTCTATCCATTAAAAATGTGAGGTATTTAGTTCTGCAATTATTATTCTTGAATTGTCTATTTCTCCTTTCAGTTCTGTCAATTTTGCGTCAGGTAATTTGGAGTTCTGTTATGAGGTGACTCTAGTTTATAATTGTGTGTCTTCCTGAATTATTTACATTTTATTATTATAAAATGTCCTTCTTGTGTCTAGTAACAATTTTTTTTGTCTTAAAGTCTATTTTATCTGATATTATAGCTACTCCAGCTCTCTTTTGGTTACTTTCTGTATGGCCTATCATTTTTCTATCCTTTAAAATGTAAAATGTGTCTCGTGTCTCTTGTAGAGAGCATGTAGTTGGATCATGTTTTGCTGTTGTTTCTGTGTTTATTTTTTAAATCTGTTTTGTCAAGCTCTGACATTTCACTGGCATTTTAGGCACCTCACATTTAACATAATCACTTAGAAGGCAGGACTTATATATGCCGTTTTTCTATTTCTTTTCTCTATAACCTATTTCTTTTTGTTCCCTCTATTCCTCCATTATTGCCTTCTTTTGTGTTAAATAGTGTACTAATTTTCCTTTAATATTCTTTTCAGTTATTTTCTTAGTGGCTGTCCTAGAGATTGTAATTAACACTTTCATTTAGAATAGTCTTGCTCAGGTGAATTTGAGTTGTATACAGACATTTTCTTTCCATGTTTCTCCATTCCATTACACATTCTTTGTGCTATTTTATCATACATATTATGCTTTTGTCCATTATATGGCCATTTCATTAGTCTGCCAAAGGGGTGCCAATGCAAAGTACCAGAGATCTGTTGGCTTTTATAAAGGGTATTTTTGGGGGATAAAATTTTGCAGGTACAAGTCCATAAAAAAACTAACTCAAGGTTGCTTTCTCACCAAAGTCGGTTACCACGTGTCGAAGCAAGATGGTTGCTGATCTCTGCCTGGTCTCCCCTTCTCCTCTGGGTATCCAATCTTTTCTCTCCTGGCATAGGGCTCCTTTCTTTACAGGACTTCTTGATCAGTCTCAGCTGTTCTATTCTCTTCCTAAAGTCAGCTGCAAACTATCAAGCAAATGGCTCATCTCTCCCTGGGGTCCCAGGATAAAAAATGGCAGACCTCTTTCTCTTCCTGTGTGTTTTCCTGAGTGAGTGTCCATTTATATCAGACCCAGCAAGGGGGCAAGGAGGCAGGTACTCAACCTGGGTCACACCATTTGATATAGCCTAATCAAAAACCATGAATTAATCTTATCATTTAGTCTTTATCAAAGGCCTCTCAACAGAATTTAATACAATCAAAGGGTATCATACCCAGAGGAATAGATTAGCTTACAAACATAATCTTTCTCTTTTGGGGATTCATAAATATCTCAATCTTCCACACCCATCATCACAATTTTATAATTATTTTATTCATTTGTCTTTTTAATCACATAGTAGAAAAAAAAGTGTTCTGAACAAACAAACAAACCAATTACACACTGTGTATTAGTCAGAGTTCTCTAGTGAAAAGTACCAACAGGAGATATCTGTAAATAGTATGATATTTTTTAAAGTTGTCTCATGCGACCATGGGAAAGCAAAAGTCCAAACTCCATAGGATATAGGCTACAAATGAGAGACTCAGATAAAGGTATGTGTTGAATTCCCCAGGAGATGCTGGCTATCTAAAGTAGAGATGAGAATTCTCTCTCTGAATGCTGAAATCACTTCTCCTTTTAAGGCCTGCAACTGATTGTATAAGACAATGCATTGCTAATGGCAATCTCCTTAGTTGATTATAGATATAACCAGCCATCTATGCAATCAACTCACTGATGATTAAAGTCCTTGAAATGCCTTGGTGTTATAACTAACCCAGTGCTCTCCTGACCAAACAACTGGGCACCATTACTGGCAATGTTGACACATTAGCCTAACCATCACAGTCCACTCCTTGTCAACTTAACAACCATACACTTCACCTTAAACCATACTTAGTCTCTAAATGAAAACAAAAAAGCAATAACAGGTATATATATACTTTTTTTTCCTGCCTAACAATATTCAAGTGTCCTGTGTAAAACTGGAAACACACTAAATCCCTGCAGAATAGGTGCAAGTCCTTGGGTAATATGCTTAAACTTGACATACTTAAAATGCTATGATATGAAACTAATACAACTTATATCTTATGATAAGGGTAAAGGATAGAGAAGAAAATAAAGATATTTGTTTCATGTACATATGCAAACATTCTCATAAGAAAACAAGGAAGAAATATTCGTGATCATTATTGTCCTTGTTTCTGTAATTGGTATGGGGTAGAAGCTTGTATTTATCACTACCTTCTTCCACTACCCATTTCATATTCCCTTTACCCTCAGCAAATACCTCACCTGGCTATGGTTCTTTGCCAAGAACATGACCCAAATGTTCATGCTGAAGATTCTGGGTCATTGTTAGTACTGCTTGAATTGGTTTGTTGCAATTTTCCATTGATTTTAATGGGCATGGTACTGCTAAGAGATATGTTAAGGCAGAGGTTCTTAACAAGGGGTCCATGAGCTTGAATTGAAATTCAAAAATAATTATTCTTATGGGGACATATTGGTGTGGGTATGCTATATTTATTAAATAATACATAGTATTAAGTGTGGACTTAGTAAGTTGTCTGTGGTTTTCACCTAACTATCAAAGGGGTCTGTGGAACAAAAAAGATTAAGAAACCCTGCACTAGGGGATCTCCTATATCCCAAGCAACTCTTCTTTACCTCCATTATGTAAGTGCCATTATACTTCCCCTTGATGGTCAGGATCAATCATACCAGCCAGTACATTAATTCCCTTCTTTGTCTGTTAAGTCAGAGGAATGAGGAGCCCAATGTGGCTCGGTGGCTGTCTTAACTTCCAGTTCAGTGGAATCATTGTTGTGTTCCCTGGTAGAAGCACCACTCCTTTTGGAATGACAACCTGTAGACAGCAGAGCTTAAGGTTACAAGGACAGGAAGCAAAAATTTGCCTAGTAGAGCACTAGAGGTAATAGTGAGTGGTGTCACTCCCATTTCCACTCCTTGTTTCCTGGACGCATGAATCCTGGTTATGGAAGAAACAGCACCAAAGAGCGAGTGCTGATTCAGAGTACACATATCCTCCTAGAGAACATTGCCACAGTCTTGCAAGGTATTGCCACCTAGTTGACACAATTATTGAGTCTTCAAAAGTCCATTCCACCATTCTATAAATCCAGTTGCAACAAGATGAGGGGGAACATGGTAAGACTGTGAATTCCATGAGCATGTGCCCATTTCAGCATATCAGTTCCTGTGAAGTGAGTTCCTTGATCAGAAGCAATACAGTGTGGAATACCATGCCAGTGAATAAGACATTTGGTAAGTCCATGGATGGTAGGTTTGGAAGAAGCATTGCATGCAGGGAAGGCAAAACCATATCCAGTGCATGTCTATTCCAGTTAGAACAAATTGCTGCTCATTCCTTCCATGATGGAAGCAGGCTAATATAATCAACTTGCCACCGCGTAGCAGGCTGATCACCTTGAGGAATGGTTCCATATCAGAACTGATTGTGTGTCTCTGCTGCTGGCATATTAGGTGCTCAGCAGTGCCTGTAGCCCTGTCAGCCTTGGTGAGGGGAAGTCCATGTGACTGAGTTCATGCCTATCCTCCATCCTTACCACCATGGCTACTATGTTCATGAACCCTTTGGGCAATGACAGAAATGCCTAAAGAAAGAAGCTACATGCTATTCAGAGAATGAGTCATCTTATCGAGTTAATTATTCAAATCTTCCTCTACTGAAGTCACCCTCTGGTGAGCATTCATATAGGACACAAATATTTTCATGTTTTTTGCCCATTCAGAAAGGTCTATCCATATACTTCTTCCCCAGAACTCTTTGTCACCAATTTTCCAGCAATGTTCCTTTCAAGTTTCAAGCTTTTGCCCATGGATCAATGTACAGATGCACCTCTGGCCATTTCTACTTCTTAGCAGAATGAAGTTTTGTGCACTGGGAGGATTTTCCCTCACCACTGTCCTTCAGGGATGTCCCAGAAAAGGGCTACACTGCTGTAACTGTCCACTTTTAAGTGATGCATGAATATCATGCAGAACCATCTGTAAATCAGGTCTGAGTTTTCTCTTCCTGAGTCAACTGAGTGTAAGGAACTTTCCAAAAGGCCATATAAATGGGTTATAGGGGAACCTCTTATATTTTTTAATGCAACATTTTTTGTGATCTACGTATCTTAAAAAAATAATAATTAAAATAAATAAATAAATAATTTTTAAAAAGGGGCTGTAACTGTGTGCTAAGAAAAGAAGGTCATGTGGTAATAGCGATGACCATGGGTATTTGGTCCATTTCCTCATGTAACTTATTTGAGACTTCCGGAACCTCTAAAGCTGTATACTGTATATACCATTTTCACTTTATAATGGAGTACTGCTGTGAATGCCCAACTTTTTAGTTTGGAGGGTCAGATAATACCTAACTCATGATAGGCAATTCAGTCATCAAGGGAACTTGGTAGCCCACAGTTGTGTTTAGTCTCTATTAAGGCCCAGTAGCAGGCAAAAATTTGTTTCTCAAAAGGAGAGTAGTTATCTGTAGAAGGGTTTAAAATTCTAAGGGTCTGGATTCTCCCATAGAAGCCTACTAAAGGCTCTAGATGGAATCTCCATTTTTCACTGATACTTCCAGCACCTTTAGATCTGCTGGATCATATAACCCAAGTGGCAGTGCAGCTTTCATAGCAGTCTGGACCTGTCACAGAACCTCTTCTTGTTCCGGTCTCCACTGAAAACTAGCAATTTTTCTGGTCATTTGGAAAATGGGCTAGAGTAGCACATCCAAATGAGAAATAGGTTGACTCAAAAATCCAAAGAGGCCAAGTAAACATTGTGCTCTTTTTTGGTCACAGTTGGGGCCAGATGCAAGAATTTATCCTTTATTTTAGAAGGGATATCTAGACATATTCCACACCACTGGACACCTAGAAATTTAACCAAGGTGGAAGGCCCCTATATCTTTTTGGCTTTATCTCCCATCATCTCTCAAGTGAATGCCTTACCAATAAGTCTAGAGTAATTGTTACTTCTTGTTCCCTAGATCAAATAAGCATGATATAATCAATAAAATGGACTAGTGTTATGTCTTGTGGGAGGGAAAGATGATGAAGATCTCTGTGGACAATATTATGATATAGGGCTGGAGAATTGATATAATCCTGAGGTAAGGCAGTTAAGGTACTTTGTTGGCTTTGTCAGCTGAAAGCAAACTGTTTCTGGTGGTCATTACTAATGGAAATTGAGAAAAAAAATCATTTGCTTGATCAATAGCTGCATACCAGGTGCCAGGGAATGTGTTGATTTGTCCATGCAATGATTACACATCTGGAACAGCAGCTGCAATTTGAGTCACCACTTGATTATATTTACAATAATCCACTGTCATGCTCCAAGATTCATCTGTTTCTGCACAGGCCAAATAGAATTGAATGGATTTATGTAAGAATCACCATCCCTGCATCCTTCAAATCCTTGATCTCTGCAATCCCTCCAGTAATCTGGTATTGCTTTGATTTACTATTTTGATAGATAGGGGCAGTTCTAGTCACTTACATTTGGCCTCTCTTACCATAACAGCCCTCTCTCAACAAGTCAGGAATCCAATGTGGGGATTCTTCCAGATGTTGAGTATGTCTATTCCAATTATGCATTCTGGAACTGGGGAAATAACCACAGAATGGGTCTAGGGACCCACTGGACCCACCAAAATGAACCAGAGCTAAAATTCCATTTGTTACTGCCTAGTGCTCCTTCATTTCAGCCTAAAGGACTCCCATTAGTTTTCTCATTGAGTATTCTGTCAATGTAAGGACATAGTGACACTTTGGGTCTCCTGGAATTAATATCACTTCTTAACCAATGTCTAATAATTCCTTAAATGTCTGCTCATTTCCTTTTCCCCAATGCATGATTACCCTGGTAAAAGGATGTAGATCTCTTTGAGGAAAGCTGGAAGCAAGATTGACAGTACACATTTTTGGCAGTGTGAAGGATCTTTCCCCAATTGGAGTTGGCCTTCCCCTCATTCAAAGGGCTTTGGGTGTGTAAACTGTCTCAAGTTTGGGAATTGATTAAGGGACCATGACTCTCTGTTTCTGTAATTCAAGTTAGATTTTTGTTTACTTGACCTAGAACTCTTCTGCTTATATAAAATCAGTAGGAATTTGTAGACTGACCATCTATTTTACTTCTATTAGTCTATGCCATAGGTCTATCATACTTAGATTCTTGATTGCTGCTTTAAGTCTGTCTTGCATTGTGGTACCATGCCCACCTTACCTTCAGCAAAGTGCTGCTACCTTGTTGCTGCCAGCCCACGGGATCCAATCATCCCCATAGTGTTTAAGGATTCTCATTTTGTGACAGCAGTTCCCACAGTAATAGCTGACCTACAGGTAAGTGCAACCACATATCTCTATCAGGGAAGATGGAGTTAGTCTAACAAATTTACCTGCAGTTATGGTAAAAGGTGTGTCCTCTGGACATTCCTGGGGTAGGTGTGGGCAGGTCTTAAATGATAAATCCATTTTAGCATTCTAATCTCTCTAAGTCTTTGGATCCCCTCATCCACAGTATACCAGAGTAAACTGGGCATCTCTACATCAGATATTGTAGGGCATCTTTTGGTCCATATTTCAGTCTGTCACCCGAACAAACTGTTGGAGCCCTTTCTAACCCCTCAAGCTACAACACTGAATACAGAATCTCTGCTTAGTGGGCCCATATCAATAAATTCAGCCTCATCCAACATTTTATTCCTTCCACCATTATCCCATACTCTTAGTACCATTCCCACACATATTCCCCTGATTTCTGATGATATAAATCAGAAAACTCACAAAGTTCTTTTAGAGTATAGTGTACTCCCTCATAGGTGATACTTTGTACTTTACCTTTGGTGGCTTCTGATTTTAGTCTAATTTAGGTCTGGAAGAGAAGAGGAATGTTGGTGGGGAGGGTATGGAGAAGCATTAGAAGAGTCTTGTAAATCAATTCTCTCAGGGCATTCCCTTGCAATTTTATCTGGTGAGACAGAATCAACACTTTCAGGTAGCGATTGGATGGAAGATTTTTGGGGTAGGCTTAAGGTTGGGTGGTACCCTACTCAGGGAAGAGAAGAGGTTAGGATTTCTTAGGGCATGCTGGAGGTTGGATGATGCAGGCTTGACATTGGGTGATCTCCTAAGGGCAGGCTATTACAGGTTTATCTGGCAAAACTATCAGCAGAATTTAGGGTTTCAATATTTCCACTGCCATCATCAACTCATATTTCTCATTCCAATCCTTAGGATCCCACTCCTTTCCAATCAATGCCCTCACTTTAACAGCAGACACCCTGCAACAGTGACTATATGTTGTATCTCTGCTACTTTTACAATGAAACTCTGAGTCTGGTTTTCAGAGATCTCAAGTCTGTGGCTGCACGAAACAAGATTTTCTTTCAGGGCGCACATAGAAGCTTTTACATCATTCATGTGACACTTAAGTTGCAAATTTGAGGACTTCCACTCAATCTTTTCTTTTGTCACTGTATCAAGTATATTTAAGAACAGCCTGCCACATCATTGTAACTTTAAACTACACAACTTTTACCTCTTTTAAAACACTCTCACCTAGATCCTTGCCTTTTATAAGCACAGAAGTGGTCATATCCAGTGGTGATATTTTGTGTATCTCTATTGCCATCTCACACCATGGACTCTCAGTGGCCCCGTAATTATTGGAAACAGTCATTTCTGCTTTGAGTATAATCAAAGTAGAGAGGCAATTGCAAAAATCCCAGAACCAATTCAGAAAACCCATTTTTTATGATTCTGTTTCTCAAGAACCAATCCCATTACCAAATTATGTTAGTATGAGGTTTTATAAAATTGTCTCATTCATCTGTGGGAATGCAGAAGATCAAATTCTGTAGGACAGGCTGCAGGAACTCAAATGAAGATCCTCATTGAATTCTCCAGGAGATGGAGATGCTGACTCTCTGAAGTTGAGATTGGGGAATATCTTTCTGAATGCTGAAAAATCACTTCTCCCTTTAAGGACATCAACTGATTGGATGAGACATCAGTTATTGCTGATGGCAATCTCCTCATTTGATTGTAGATGTAACCAAACATCTATGTAATCAACTCACTAATGATTAAAGTTCATGAAATATATTGTATTACAATTAGCCCAGTGCTTTCTTGACCAAACAACTGGACACCATTACCTGGCTGAGCTGACACATTAGCTTACCATCAAACTCTCTTTTATATTTACATGTGCAGTTTCCTTTATCAGTCTCTTCATGTGGATTTCAGTTATAGTCTAATGTTCTTTCATTTCAGCCTAAAGGACTCCCGTTAATTTTCTCATTGAATACTCTGTTAGCAGCAATTCCTTTAGTTTTTGGCTATCTGGGAATGTCTTATATTCTCTTTCATTTAAAAAAAATAAATAATTTATTGAAGTATATTACTCATACATAAACATACATAAATAATAAATGTATAATAATAGTTGTGAACTTACAAAACAAACACATATAATGTCATACAGGACTCTCATAACTCACCCTACCACCAATAATTTGCATTGTTATTAAACCTTTTAAACTAATAATTAAAGAACATTGTCAAAATATTACTACTAACCAAAGTATTTTCCCCAACCAACCCTATTATTGTTATCTTTATATCATTTGTATATGAACATATATAAAAAATTAAGTGTATAGTAAAAGTTGTGAACCTACAAAGCAAACATGGATAACTACATACAGGTGCCCCATACATCAACTTTCCACCAACACCTTGCATTGTCATGAGATGTGTTACAAATTATGAGATAATTTTATCAAAATCTTACTGCTAATCATAGTCCTTATTTTACATTTGGTGTGTTTTTCCCCCAACCCATCCTATTATTATTTTTTAAATATATTTTTTATGACAGAAGCTGTAAACTTATAAAACAGTCATGCCCATGTTCAGAATTCCCAAACAACATCCCTCCATTAACACACCACACTATGGTGGAACATTTGCTACAGATAAGATATCATCTGATTGTTACCATGTCCATAGTGTACATTGGACTCACATTTTCCATATGCCTCATTATCAACACAGTACATCTTTCCATAGATGCAAAAGTGTTACTTTTGTAATACTTTTAGTAGTATTACTACTAACCACAGTGGACAGGTCACTCCAGCTGTATTTTTCCCATGCTTCTCCACAGTCTCAAAACCCAGAAGTAATGATGTACATTTGCTCTAGCTCCAAAGGACACTCTTGCAGCTGTACCATCAACCACAATGCAAATCCAGCCCTTGGTTTACTGTACTATTCAGTTTCTAGATTATTTTCTAGCATTCTGTCAGTTGGCATTTACATACCTAGACTACCATTTTCAGTCACATCCCCATTTATAAATTAGGTGTTATTTACTATATGTTACTATCCACTCTATACATTTCCACACTTTTACAGTAAAAGCTAAATAAAACTTCTACATACATTAAACATCAGTAGTCCATCTCTTACCACCATATCTTGAACGTATTTTCTTATAATTTCTTGTAGAAGTTTTATGGTTCTTGTTTTATATTTAGATTTTTTATCTATTTTGAGTTAATTTTTGGATAAGGTGTGAGATAGGGGTCCTCGTTCCTTCTTTTGGCTATGGATATCCAGTTCTTTCAACACCATTAGTTGAATGGATTGTTCTGACAGGCTAATCAAAAATCACTTGACCATACATGTGAGGGTTTGTTTCTGAAACATAAATTTGGGTCCATTGGTCTATGTATCTGTCTTTATGTCAGTACCATGCTGTTTTTACCACTATAGCTAGGTAATATGATTTAAAGTCTGGAGAGGAGGGTTGGCTTTCTCTTTTTATGATGTTTCTGGCTATTCAGGACACCATACCCTTCCAAATAAATTTGATGATCATTTTTTCCATTTTTTTTTTAATGCTGGTGAAATTTTTATTGGGATTGCATTGAATCTGTATATCAATTTGAGTAGAATTGAAATCTTAATGATATTAAGTCTTCTAATCCATGAGCATGGCATGTTCTCCCAGTTATTTAGGATTTTTAAAATTTCTTTTAACATCGAGTTGCAGTTTTCTGATTATAAGTGCTGTACATTGTTGGTTAAGTTTATTTCTATTTGAGTTTTATCTGTCATATTTTATTTTCACCACTCTTTTGACACTTTTAGCTACTTTTATTGATCTAATCTTCATTTCTAGGCTCTCTTCCAGGCCTCTCTCTCCTGTCTTTCCTTTTCAGGCTCTAACACACCGTTTAGCATTTCCTGAAAATCTGGCCTCTTGCTTAGAAATTCTCTCAGTTTCTACTTATCTGTGAATATTCTAATCTCACCCTCATTTTTGAAAGTCAATCTTGCTGGATATAAGATTCCTGACTGAAAGTTTTTCTCCTGTAGTATCTTAAATATATCAGACGACTGTCTTCTTGCCTCCATGGTTTCTGGTGAGAAATCAGCACTTAATCTTATTGGATATCCCTTTATGCTATGCATTGCTTTTTTTTTTTTCTGTTCTCAGAATTTTCTCTTTGTTTTTGGCTTTTGACATTCTGATGAGTTTGTGTCTCAGAGTTGGTCTATTTGGATTTTTTCAGGTGGGAGTATGTTGCACTTCTTGGATATGAATATCTATGCCCTTCAATAGGGTTGGGAAATTTTCTACCTTATTTCTTCAAATATTCCTTATGCCCCTTTTCCCTTCTCTTCTCCTTCTGGGAAACCCATGACACATACATTTGCACATCTCTGGCTGTCGTCTAGTTTCTTGAGGCCTTGTTCAATTTTTTCCATTCTTTTTTTCCATCTGTTCTTTTGTATGTTCACTTTCAGAGGCCATTTCTTCAAGCTCACCAATTCTTTCTTCTGCCTCCTTAAATCTGCTATTATATGATTCCAATGATTTTTAAATTTCATTTATTGCACCTTTCATTCCCATAAGATCTGCTTTTTTTCTATGTATGCTTTCAAATTCTTCTTTGTGCTCATCCAGTGTCTTCTTAATATCCTTAATCTCTTTGACCATGTTATTGAATTTATTAAGATTTGTTTGAACATCTATGATTAGTTGTCACAACTCCTTTATGCCATATGGAGGCTTATCTTATTCCTTTAACTGGTCCATATTTTCCTGTTTCTTGGTGTGGATTGTAATTTTTGTTGGTGTAGAGTATTTATTCTGGGTGCAGTTTTTTTCTTTAGTTTAAGGTTTCCTGCCCTTTCTCCCTTGCAGGTTGTGCAGTAGGGGCCAAGCATGCAATTGTTGCTGTAAGCTGTAGAGGCTCAAGCTGCACTCATTGCACCAGGGACCAATGAAATTTCTTCCAACTTTCTCCTTTGCCAGGGGTAGGGACAGAGTCACAGCTGTGTGGAATAATCCACATTGTGCAGGCCTAAACTGTTGCTGCCCAGAGAGACTAATAAAGCTTCATGCCCCTTTCTCCCCTGTCTGGGGTGGGGATGGAGCTGCAGATGTGGGCAGCAGTCTGTGCAGTGTGGGTCCAAGATGACCTCAGTTGCCCTGGTAGACTTCCAATTCAGTCTGTGCCAGCCAAAGTTGTGTGCAGTTACCTGGATATTCTGGTGCAGGGTCAGCAAGTTTCTTCCCTGCCAGAGGTGGGGCTGAAGCCCATGCTAGGGTTGCAGGCTGATCTGGGTGAAAGAAACCAGTTCTTACTCTACTGTGATTTTTGGCCCTGACTCCCCCTCAGGCTGGGGGTGGAGTTAAAGTGGTGGCCACCAGCCTCTTTTTGACTTGGACTCATTCACATCTCAGCTGTTCCCAGGGTTATATCTTAGCCAGCTGAGTCAACCAATCAATAGCCAAAATCAGTAGTGAAATTTCTCCTCCTCCCCTGTTTTTGGGAAATGGAGCTTCCAATTCCAGCCATGGAATAGCTCCTGGGTGGCTTGTGCTTCCAGGATAAGATAATCATCAGCCTCTGCAGCTTGGCTGGTAATTTCCTGGAGAGCCTGGTGTAGGTCACTGCAGTTTCCTCCCTGCTGAAGGTGGCACTGGTGCCTAGTCTAGAGCTGCAATCTGATCTGGACAGAAAGAAGTACTGTGATCTTCAGTCCAACCTGCTTCCCCTCATGCCGGGCATGGATTTAAGGTGATGGCTTCTGACCTCTTTCTGACTTGGACAGGCTCAAACTTTAGCTGTTCTCAGGATTATACTTTAGCTTGCTGAAATTACTCATCAGTAGCTGAAGTTGGTGCTCACCCATCTCTTCTTTCCCCATTTTTGGGAAGTGGAGCTTCCAATTCCAGCTGTGAAACAGTTCCCAAGGAGCCTTGTACCTCGAGTGGAGGATGGGGCCTCCTGGTGTGGAGTGCTCTACTTATGAATCTTCCCTACAGATGGGCAGCCTCCTCCTTCCATTCCTTCAAGGATGTTGCAGGATATTCTTCTGGTCTCATGGAGTCCCAAACTGGTACTTCAGCTAGCTCCAGAGAGCTCTGGGTGTTTACTTATTGCCCTGTAGCAGGAGTTGACTCTAGGAGCTCCTTACTCCACCACCATCTTGCTGGTTCTCTCTCTTTCATTTCTGAATGATAATTTTTCTAGAAGCAGAATTTTTGGTTGACAGGTTTTCTTTTTAATTTTTATTTTAGTACTTTAATATGTCATCCCACTGCCTCTCTTTTGAACCATAACTTGTATGTTTTCTCTTATTGCCTTCAAAGTGTTCTTTCTGTCTTTGCTATTCACCAGTTTGAGTATGATATGTATTTGTGTTGGTATATTTAGGTTTATTTTATTTTGTGTGATAATGAGGTTTGTTGAGCTTCTTCAACATTAGCTTTTGATAGACAAACCATATTAAACAATGGTTAATAGTGGAACTTGTAAGAGTATTTGCTCTTTTTCCCAGAGATAAGTTATTCTTATGTTTATCAACCTAGTTTTATCAACTGACATATTGTCTTTTCATACTTTCCTATAAAACATTCAATCTTTTATCATTAAAAAAGCTTGTTATCTTAGCATGATTACATGCACAAAGCCACACTAACATATGCAAAATGTTAGATAGCTGTATTTTTGTCATTAATTGTGCTGCCAATTTCAAATTATCCATTATTGTTGCATGCTGTTTCTTCTGATTTTTTTTTTTTGCAAAAATTCATTTGGATAAAAATGAATTAGAAATTTCAAAACATACCATTGTCCTAGCCAAACATGAAAGAAACAGACAAAAAAATTAAACAAATAAAATGCTGTTATGTACATCTATGAAACATAATTAAAATACCAGTTACTAAGGACATTAATTTTTGGTCAGATGTTGACTTTATTTAAATTTATATAGTTAACTTAATTTGGATATATTGCTTTCTGCCAAATATTTCAAATTTCTTGTCTTTTTTGTATTATTGTTCATTAAAATGGATGTTTTATTCTAATAGTTTCTATTATTTTCAGTGAATAAATTTCTTATCTATATTACTTTCTGAACTTCCTCTAGCACTGTATTTACAGATAATATAATTTATAACAGTGAAAAATGTCAGCACCAATGATATATAAGTTTCAGCTCATCCTAGTTCTTAAACCATTAACAAAATAAAGGCAAGCATGCACCCATATAATCTTATATTTAAATAAAAAGCTAAACTTTTTAAAATAGTTATGATTATGGAAAAACTTGTAAGGAAGGACAAAAATATAGGATTGCTTTTGAAACTCTAATATACCTACATCCCTCTTAGTTAATTTTCATACTCTTCCTTGAAAAGGGAATGCCTTCCTGTCTATCACTTTCTTATTTCTATTCACCATTTACACAAATCAGAAAAAAAGTGATCTACCACAAGAAAAATTTCTCCAGACCACAAATATTTTTTTCTTCATGCTGCTATTAGAAATAATATATGCTAAAGTGTATTACAGGTAGACTTTTTCATTTTCCCATTGTTCACTAAGAATATTTTCCTAGAGTATCTAGCAAGTGGCAAGCACTGGGAAAGCAAAAATGAATAAGACAAATGTTTTCCCCTTAAGTGAGAGGTAGATTAAATTGCAAACTCTATAATACAATATGCAATTACAACAGGAATTTTTAGAAAGCATAAAAAAGAAATATGTCATAATTTGAAACAGTATGTACCCCAAAAATTCCTGTCCTCAAATCTAAACCATTCTTGTGCATATAAACTCATGTAAGTAGAATCTTTTGATGAGGCTTCTTCATTTAATGTGTCACGAACCTCATTCAGGATGGGACTTGCTGGAGTCCTTTATAAACAGAACAAATAGAGAGAAAGAGAAAGCCACAGAAGTAAGCTGAAATCATCAAAACCTGGAGGAGCAGGGAGACACCATCAGAGGTGGCCATGTGCCTTACAGTGCAATAGATGAGCCAAGGATTGCCAGCAGCTGGTCTTCAGGAAGAAAGGATAGCCTTGATGATGTCTTGATTTTCACATTTTCTCTGCTACAAGTCTGTAAGCTAATAAATCCCCATTGTTCAAACTGAACCATTTCATGATATTTGCTTTAAGCTGCCTAGGAAACAAAACCAGAACATCTCCCAGGGAGCATAAAAGAATTGCTTCTACAAGAGAAGAATAAAAGAATAGTGAAAGATGTCCCATGAGTGAGGCATTACACAGAACTAGAGAATCAAGTTACAAAAAGGAAATACATATCGACTGTGACCAATACAGGAGAGTGCTCTATTAAAATAAGGGAAAGAAATTAGCTTATAAAGTGGGCACACAGCAGAGCCCTTTTAGTGGAGAGGTGAAACGGAGAGATGTCATAATGAAGTTCATAGAGAAATAGATGAAAGGTGAAGTGAATGCCATTCATGAAAAGTAACTCCTTTGAAGAACTTGTATGAAAAAGTTGTTGGTAGGAAGCATATAATAGAATAGAACCATTTTTCTAGAATTGAGATCTGTGAAGCTTTGATAGCTCATGACATTCAGCCAAAAGACTAATAGAGATTTAGTAGTTTCAAAAGAAAAAATGGGTAAAAATTTTGCTGTCTTATAATTCCATAATTTGTAACATTATACTATTTTACAACTGCAGAAATCTCATTGTGCTCCTCATAATTTTTAACTATTTTTGGTTCTTGTGAAATAAAGGCTGTGTATGATGCTGTCTTAATCTAAACTTAGCTAATATTCAAATACATAAGTGCAGCTCATTTAAACAAAAGTATTTCCAGAAACTTCTTGTTAACATTACATTTAATAATTCCATAACTTTGATGTTATAATTATGGTGTGCTGTAGTCTGATGGATGAGATATGTTGACATACAGGAGGGTTCAAGAAAATTATAAATACATATCACAATGCAGGATAATATACTTTATTTATCATTTATTTAAAAAAAACTATTATATCCTTATCTGGGTCTGTTTCCAGTAATAGTAAGGAGAAATATAATGAGATAAAAAAATGGGATTGTATTTATATGAAATAAATTGATCTGCTATTTTGAGTATTCATAAAATCAGCCAAATAAATTTAAAAGTAACTCTGTATTTTATTGATTTTATTGAATTGATAATTGTTTTGTACCTAATTCTCAATTCATTACAGTTTCAAAATTGTGCAAAAATTGAGGCCAAGTTTGCATACAGTAAAATAAACTAAATTGCCTAAATTGATGATTTTTTATATTTGTGTACATCCTTGTAACCAATACTCCAATCAACACAGCACATTTTCACAACCCTGGAAAGTTCCCTTGTAACTCATTCTGCCATATTTTACCTGTAAATGAGGTCAATTTTCTGCTTTTTCACCACCATAAATTAGTTTAATCTGTTCTTGAACATCATATAAATG
Organism: Dasypus novemcinctus; assembly: GCF_030445035.2. Lineage (NCBI taxonomy): Eukaryota > Metazoa > Chordata > Mammalia > Cingulata > Dasypodidae > Dasypus > Dasypus novemcinctus. Next base: position 37,808,533 of record NC_080683.1, on the reverse strand, counting down.
GAATAATTTATATAATTATTGGTTTTGGGCTCTTTGGTCATCCAATATGTTTTTGAGATTCATTTACATCTTTAAAAATGTTAATTATGAATTCGTTTTTTATTGCTGAATTGTAGTTCTTGATTAAATATACCAAATGTGTTTGCCCATTATCTGCTGAATGGATAGTTGGGTTGTTTGGGTTTTTGACTATTATCAATAAAAGTTCTATAAATCTCTTTGTGTGTGTGAAAATACATTGTCATGACTGTTGGATAAGAAGTTAGGAGTGAAATTCCATGAAAAAGAAAGGTGTTTATTTTTCTTAGAAACTGTTTGTTTTCCAAGGTGATTGTACAATTTTACAACCCTCCAGTCAATTATGAAATGTTTAGTAACTCCACATCCTCACCACCAGTTGGTATTGTCAACCATTTTATTAGAAGCAATTTCAGTGATATTAATTTGCATTTCCATAAGAACTAATGATGTTGACCATGTTCATTGTATGCATAAGATATCAATTCTGATAAAGTCTAATTAACACATTTTCTTTTATGGGTTGTGCTTTTGTTTGCTCTTATCTAAGAACTCTTTGCTTACTCCAAATACATGTAATAATTTTGCTGTTTCATTGCTATTTAGATTTATGGTTCAAGTCCAATTAATTTTTGTGTTTGATGTGAAGTAAGTGTCAAGTTCACTTTTTCATACATTTATCCCATTATTTCTGCACAATTTCTTGAAAATACTTTCTTTTTCCTATTGAATTGCCTTTGTACTTTTGTAATCATTTGAGTCTATTTCTGGATTCTGTCATGTTTTGTTGCTCTTTTTTGTTTGTTTGATTGTTCTTCTACCAATTCCAAAATTGTATGAATTATTCCCATATAGTAAGTGTCAAACTCAAGTAATGTAAAACCTCCAACTTTCTACTTTTCCAAGTTTTTTAAAAAAATAAAATTTGCAGTTCTGTTCCTTTATATTTCTATCTTGGTTTTAGGATCAATTATATAAATTTGTAATTTCTGTCCCCAAAGTGCTGTTGTAGATTTTGATTTTATTAAATTTATATGTTAATTGGTGAAGAAATGACATCTTTCCAAAAGCTCTGATATTGTTTCCCAATCCATTTCCTGAAACATATCTTTATTTATTAAGACTTTCACTAATTTTTTCAATAATTTTTCATATTTTTCACTTTAGCAATCCCACATATTTTATATTACTCATACCTGTTTTATGTGTTTTAAAACTTTATTGATGAAAATCTGTCCATTAACAATCAGAAATAAATACTTTAATTACAAAACTTGTAAGCTGTATTATTAGAATAGAAAAAGTGTTGGAAATTACAAAGTGTATTAAAGATGGCACTTTTTTAAATTATTTATTTATTATTATTTTTTTATTACATTAAAAAAAAATGAGGTCCCATTCAACCCCACCGCCCCCACCCTGCACTCCCCCCACTCCCCCCACAGCAACACTCTCTCCCATCATCATGACACATCCATTGCACCTGGTAAGTTCATCTTTGAGCATCACTGCACCCCATAGTCAATGGTCCACATCATAGCCCAGACTCTCTCATGTTCCATCCAGTGGGCCCTGGGGGGATCTACAGTGTCCCGTAATTGTCCATGAAGCACTATTAAAGATGGCACTTATGACAGTAAAAACAGATACAAATCTGATTATTCCTGAGATATTAAATATTATAACTGTGATGAAGAAAAATTTGCTGGAGACAAAATTTCATCAGATTGTACCAATAAATTCCACCATGTAAAATACATATAAAGTAGAATAATCATTAGGTATCAAGTTAAAAATCACAAAACCTATGATCTGCAGAGAATGAATTTTCCTCTTTTTTTTTTAGTTTTTTTTTTTAATTATTTATTTATTTTTAAAAATTACATTGAAAAAATATGAGGTCCCATTTAACCCCACCGCCCCCACCCCCCACTCCCCCCACAGCAACACTTGCTCCCATCATCATGACACATCCATTGCACATGGTAAGAACATCTCTGAGCATCACTGTACCCCATAGTCAATGATCCACATCATAGCCCACACTCTCTCACGTTCCATCCAGTGGGCCCTGGGGGGATCTACAGTGTCCCGTAATTGTCATTGAAACACCACCCAGGACAACTCGACGTCCCGAAACCGGCTCCACATCTCATCTCTTCCTCCCATTCCCCAAACCCAGCAGCCACCATGGCTACTCTTCCCACCCCCATTCCACATTTTCTCTGTGGACATTGGATTAGTTGTGTCCATTGCACATCTATGTCAAGTGGGGGCTTAGATTCCATATGGATACTGGATGCACTCCTCCTGCTTTCAGTTGTAGACACTCTAGGCTCCATGGTGTGGTGGTTGACCTTCTTCAACTCCATGTTAGCTGAGTGGGGTAAGTCCAATAAATCAAAGTGTAGAAGCTGAAGTCTGTTGAGGCTCTGGGCCTAGGTGTCATATTATCAGTCCAGAGATTCAAATCCCCTAAATATATCTTAAACCCCAGCACCTATTACAATTCCAATAAAGTATCATGGAAGTCTTGTGAGAAGAGATCCCCTCTGAGTCCAATTCCATCATGCAGAAACACAGGCTCCAAAGAAGGGCCATCTGCCCTGGCAGTGAACCCCATCTGCCATGACCATAGAACCCGTGGATCTCTTTATCCCTCAAAAGAACCAATACCTGGGGTTGTATCTACTTTATCTGTCTCTCAGACTCTGCTCAGTTGTGCATAAGGGCATTCCTTCTGACAACCTCCAGACTCTTTTTTAGAGACTCATAGCCTTATAATCTCATTTCTCCTTTCCATTTCCCCCTTACATTAGGTCAATCAGCATTTTAAAGTCATGTTATTATATGTAGACAGGGATATTCTGCTAATCCGTATTGAACCTTTAATTCAAGGTCATTTTCTAGTTGTATCTTCAGCTGGTATGTGGTAGTGGTCCCTCGGTGCCAGGGAGGCTCATCCCCAGGTGTCATGTCCCCCGCTGGGGGGAATGCACTGCATCTACATGCTGAATTTGGCTGTGAGAGTGGCCACATTTGAGTAACATGAAGGCTGTCAGGAGGAAACTCCCAGGCACAGTGCTACTCTAGGCCTTGTTCTTATTGCAGGTGTACAGGCTCAAAAGCATAGCCATTAGTATCAGAAGCCCACTGTTGGGCCCTCCTTCCTACCTGGTTCTTGCCGTTGCACCTGTGGGACTGCCGCTGCTCCTCCAGGGTCCACGACAGTGACCCCCCGGCCAGGGGCCCAGTACCCCCCCAGCTGTTGTTTTTAATTGTTTCCACTATGAGTATATCTAGACATTACTATACACCCTGGGCATATGCCCTGTATATCCCTGTCAATAACATCCTATATCAGTATTCCTCCGCTGCCATTGTTGAACCACTCTGTGATCCAAAACTTCCTGTAAAGTGAATCCCAACAAATTGTCAGCTTCACAAGAGTCTTAGATCACCGAAATTCATATATACAATATACAGTACTTCCCCAGATCCACCATAAAACCTTTTCCCTTCCACAGCGATAATCTTTTAACTTATTCATATCATATTTCCTGAAACTGATGTAGAGATTCCGAGACAATAGCTTTCAAAAAAGGTGACATCTGTACTTATTATGTGGTCCATACTTTAGGTTGTACAGTTTTCTAAATTTTTTAGTTATCCTATGTTTTGCCTTATGGTTTACATTATTAGGCTGTCATCCCCTATATGGTTTTGGTGTAATATTACATGTTTTATATTCATCCTCGTGTACTCTCACAAAACTCCTCTCTTGCCCCCATATTTACATTGGTTCCATCCATTCCACATCCATTTTCCCCTCCCCTTGGGGCCCACAACACCAGCCAATCTCCATTTCCCAAGAAGCCATGTCCAGAGATACTTGCAGCAGTATTCAGGGCCTGACTTTCTCAACTGCCCTGTTGCCCTGGGAGCCATCCTTTCTCACGAGAGATACAGTTCTCTCTATTTGACGACATTGGTCTTCTCCAGGATGTGGGTCCACCCCAACTCTCACTTCTTGGGTCTCTTCCCAATGGTACTACCCACCTTGGCATAATGAGCCTTCAGCTATTCCCCCGGAGTCTGTCCTGCATCAGACCATACCCCCTGAGCATCCTAAACAAGTAACCCTCCTACTTATACTTTGATATGAGTTTCTCAACATTTTGTTCTCAACAAACACCTGACACTCTCCCATGTTCATATGTTGCCCCTCCCTCCCCCCATTTTTTGGATAATATTACCCCTCTGCCCATCCCCAGCCCCCCAATTTTCCTCTTGACATAAATATGTGTGTGTATTATCACAGTTAACAAAAGAAAAGATTGGAAAGATGAATTGGGGTTAGTATTGATAGAAATCCATGGGGGAGTACTGCAAGGGGAGGTCATTCATGAGTAAATAAAGTTTGAGAATAAAGACCAGCTCACCCTCTGCTTTATCATAAAGAAATAGTATCATCAGTAATATATTGCCTGATCTTAAATTAGCATCTTCTGAGTCAGTAAAATCGTGACTTCAGGGAGATCTTTGACTATGGGTACCTGACTTTAAAGAGTGTTGTAAGATATTTAATATAAACCATTAATTTTAAGACTGCTTTTCTATTCTGAGGTTAGATAATTTTTAGGGGTGAAGCTGCTCTTGTAATTTTGTTGTTATAGTTTTTTTTTTTCTTCAGGACATTAGTGATTAATATAATTAGATTTCATGACATTGATAATACCAATAGATCCAATTAAAATTTTTAATCAGATCTCCAAAATAAAATATTCCATTGATACATATTCTGTATTTTAAATAATTGGAATCTTTTATCTATGGATAGAAATATAAGGATCTTTAAAACTGAGGATGATATTTCAGAACTATGTGGGAAGGCCAGCTAGTAAGATGACAATCATTGAGGATTTGGCACATTGCTACACTTGGGATTTTCTAGTTTCAACTTGGAAATAGATAAAATGTCACTTGGCAAATTTAATAACTGTATCCATAAAACATAAATGCTTATACTGTTTAATTTAACCAAAGGTAGGCACTGAATTATCACTATCTGTGAAACTGGAACATATATCAATCTTCGAGATTTGAAAAAACTAAACATCTGCTACAACACTGAGAATATTCTTCAGTATATTATAATAACAGATATAAACCACCTTAAAAATTTGATTCAGTTTTGCTAAAATTATAGGTGACACCATCAGCCAAACATTTCAATATCTCTAAATAAGAAATTTTAAGTTATAAAGTGCAATTATTTTGATTATACAATTATATTTTACAGAAAACATAAAGGTAAGGGCTGGAACCTTTACCTAAACCTAAATGCTAATATAACACAGATTAGGGTCCAATTTATTTCAAATTAGATTTATCTTTATTACTTATAATTTGATAATTAAAATGAATTTGTCTAGTCATTTGTAAGAAGCCCCCCTTTAATCCTGTACTTAACTCTAAAATCTTTATTGTTTTATAGTTTTTCCTCAATTTTCTGATTATTTAAATGTTTGTCTTGGAAATTTGTTAACTTATTACAATATTTTAAAAAGTTTTTTAAAATGTGTTGTTTTACCCATTATTTAAGACCATGTTAATTTTATTTGGCTACCTCACCTATATGTAAATAACTTCATAGTTAGAAAAAGCATAAGGTTATCCTTACATGCCTTTTTGAGATTATAAATTTTGTGACTGTACAGATTCATTTCCAAGAAGTATGGTGAAATAAGTTTTCCTTGACAAGTGAGAAATCTATTCATAATTTCTGGGTCTATATTCAAACCAAACATCTTAAATTGCTGACAATACTGTCAAACACTTCCTGCCATTCCATATGAATGATAGTTATGAGTTAGGATATTTATTAAATGTAATGAATAATTTATTAAATGTAATGAATAAGCAAAGAAATCTACTAAAGGTCAAACTAGATGAATGCCTTAAGTCATTCATGAATAAGGCAGATATGGAGAAAACTTGGAAATGATTACAAATAATTTAAACTGCCATGCCATTTTGAAACTAGTAATAGTCATTGTTTTCAACAATTATATTTCATTTTTACAACTGCAACACTGTTACTGTATTTTCAATTTATATGAAATGTATGGTCTGTTTTTGTATCAAATCCCTGGTAGTCCTTGAGGTTTGCTGAAATTTGGGAAATAATAGAATATATAGGTCAAGAATTGACTATGAAAAAAATGAAGGTTAAATCGACATAAACATATGAACAGGTTGAGAGAAACTTCAGTGAAGGGTGGGGATGTGGTTAAGATAAAGATTAAGTGAGAGGAGTGTTGGGACAATCCTAAAATGGCCAGGAGGCTTTATTGTCAATGATTGGGCTAATTTTCCAAAATCAATATGCATCATAGACATGGATGGAAATGTGATTGTTTTTAAGAGGTTTTCTTGTCAATTCAATATTCAATTCAATATGTTTTGGTCTGTGCTGGGAAAGTCACAGACTTGCCTAGCAGACACACCTAGAGGTCATCCCCCAGTCCTTGCCTGCCACCCCATCCTTTTCTATTGTGAAAAGATGTTTTAATATGCTTCCACTTCATAGCCCAGGGAGACACTAAGTCTAATTGAACTTCAGCAACTGGACCTTGAATTCAAAACCAAGAATAAGGAATTCTAGCTACTTAGTGTGGGAACTCTCATTGGCAGGCCCCCTCTTCCTTTGGTGTACAAATACTCAGCTCTCAGGCACAGCAGAAGCATCTTTCCTCTATGATGACACCAAGTGGAGCCTGAGCTTGTGTATCTGTCATGCACCATATAAGAACACACTCCACAGTCTGAACTAGGGATAAGGATTAGGATAGAGCAATGTAGGAGAGTTGTGTATATTTGGAAAAAACTTCAAGACTGAGATTGAGAATTGTTTAAGAACAAGAAGGAGTAGCTGGGTTAAAGGCCCAGGGGAGTTAAAGATATTCTCAAACATCCACCAGTTGTCAGGAGGAGGACAAAGTCAGACAGGTTCAGCATTTAGGAAAGTCTTTGAACACTCAAATTAAATTGTGATTTATCTGCCATATATAATTTTTTGTAGTTTTGTTCCTCATAGTCAATGGTTTTTAATATAGTGCAACAGAGGACAGATTGAATATCAACTATTAAGTCAAATGAACTGCCTATATCAACTGTTTTTTTTTGGTGTTCATGTTCCATTGACAGAAAATATGGACATATGTATTAAAGGTAACTCATTAAAAAACAACCCTATCAAGTATAGTTTAGTGGGTCTATGATCAGCAACATTTGATAAAATACTATATAAGCATCTATGTTGTATAACCATGAGTCAAGACTTTGAGTGTTATTATATACAAAGAAGAAAATTTGCTTCAAAAAGTATTTACTTAGTGAAAACTGTGAATATTTTTAAGTAATTTTAAAAAGGAGAAGCTGATTTTAGCTGACTGATAGGTTTTTTTTACTAGGTACCAAAATAGAGTCATATAGAAATAGGCGGAGTGGAAGTGTTTAGGGAAAAAAAAAATGTTGAATTATATCTCGATAAAGATGTTAACAAAATAGTGTCATACAATTGGTAATATTTATTCCTACAATGTCAGTTAATACCATTAAATAATTGTGTTGAATAGTATTTGGGTGTATTTTTTTTTTTTTGACTCACTATATACAAACAAGTTGTGAAGCAGTCAAATACATGACACTCAGCTGATTCTGTCATTAAGATATTAAATTAGAGATTTTGAAATAAATTCATAGTTATTAGTAATCTCAGATGATGCAAATTATCTAAAGGGTTATTATTGATATCCTGAGCTCAGGAGAATTTTTATTTTTTAATAGTTCATGACCAAAATTAATTCTATTAGGTTATAAATTCTTTGAGAGAAAGGATTGACTGTATAGCTCTCTTATCTACTTGAAGTCATCATGATAATGCCCTGCATATAGGCATTGGTAAAAAATTAAGGGAATAAAAAGTCATATTATCACCTTCATTGCCACTTTTGATACATGTACATTACTAAAAATTAATAGTAATAATGATAAAAATGTAACCATTTCTTCTGGGTCAACTTGTTGCGCACATTGGAAATCACTTCCTTAGGTATTTTACCCCTAAAATAAGGTATGAGAAAGATTCCGAAGAGAAAATATATGTTTATGTGTTTCCCTATACCTGATACTGAAACCAGTTTTATTATATTTTTAAAGGAGCCTCTGACTCACTCAGACAACTGAACCGCCTCAGATAAATTAATATTGCTTAGGGTCTCCTCATTTCTATAACATGTATTCGCTCACCTATTATACCTTTAGAGCTGCTGCTGCTTCTGTTGGAAATCCACCAAGTGGGAAATATTCAGCATGTATTGGAAATAACCCATACATTTTCTCTTCAAAACTGAAAGGATGGTAAAAGGATTTGGATAAAGATGCACCATGAGAGGAATGAGATAAGATGCATCAAAAATTCACTGTGCTAAGGTAACAAAACATCCAGTGTGTCAATAATTCAAGAAAGCAGAGTTTAGATGTGACCGAAATGATTGTGAATTTCCTATTAAAACCTGAAAAAGTTAGTTGGTAATGTTGTGAACTATGATTATACTGAAAAACAAATAGGAAAATCTGATTCTAGTTATTCAGGTATCATATGAGTTCAGAGTTAATGTCACATCTCAGTATTTGTCTGTATCCCCAATGTCTAGCTGACATTGTCCAACACAGAGCAGGTTTTCAGAAAATAATGCTGCAGCAATACAAGATTTAATCATGCCAGCATCACTCCCTAGTAGGTACTGGCATTTTGCAAGATGCTAGCAATATAAGTGTTAGTAAGATAAAATTTACTTTAAGAAGGACAGACTGGGCAATTTTCTAGGGCTCAAAACTGACATACATATTCACTGCCTTATTGATATGGAACCGTTAAGTTCCATGGAAATATCAGACTATCTAGCCTATCCCTATATTTAAAATTTCTAAGTAATTCAAGATAAGAACATTTAAGTAACTTAGTGTGCAGTCATCAGGATAGTCATGTGCTAGTTATTTTCCACATCTAAATAGTTCCACACTGAAAAATGAAGAGCACAAGTGGAAATAGTACTTGAAAGTGAAATGTACATCACTTTTGTCTCAGCAAAAGGAAAACTCACACCAAATTTGAATGGAAAGCCTGCAAATAGGTAACATCTATTTCAATACAAAACCAAACTTGATAATGATCGGCCTATGAGAGCTGCTAAATAATGACTTGGCAAGTGAAATAAAATGTGAAGTAATAAAAAATGTCAAAACTGAAAGTACTAGTAAAAGACCAGAGTAATCAGTAACAATGAGCACTTTAAAAATCTATCTATGATTTCAATATGAAATAAGCAGAAGATACTTGCAGTGTTACCATAAACAGCAATTAAATATTTTAAACTGTCCAAAATGGAAAGTCAACTAGTCACTGGATAGGTATTTCCAGGTATGGAGAACTCACTATTGCAATATATTCATCATATCAAACATGTATTGGTCTCTATTAAGTACCAGGATTTGTTCAAAGCTGTATAATTTCAGAATCATACAGGCTAGAAAACAGCTCTCTTGGAATTCACATAATAATGAGAAGAGACAAACATTAAGAACATAAAAATAAATAAGATAATTTTGGATTGTGTGCTATGAAATGATAGGGAGAAATCAGTGGTTAAGTTTAAGGCAGTGGTTCATATAGGGCTCTCTGAGAAAGTGACAGTTGAGCTGAGAACTAAAGAAGAAACCAGCCACGATCAATTTAGGTAAGAAAAGAGTCAAATTGAAAGTAAGTACAAATGCCTTGAAGCTGGAATATACCCAATATGTTCCAGGAATAACAACGAATACCTAGTATACCTAGAGCAAAATGGGCATAGAAAAATTTGTTGAACTTGAACTTGAGTTAGATTTAGACTGTAGCTAGATCCAGTGCCATGCTGAGCCTTATTGAAGACCAACGCAAAAAGGAAAAAATCGACAACACTGATTCAGTATTGAAATTTGGCATTTTGTTTATCATGTATATTTTTCATAAATTTTGATTTTTAAAAGTAACAAATACTCTATCTTGATTACTCTTTTTTTTTTTTTTTGGTGCACCTATAAATACTGTACCCAAGAAAAGTACCTCACTTAACTTTACCTAGTCCTGCCCCTACTTGATTCTTGTCAACATTCATAACTCTTTTCAGATGTTACCTCCTGAGTTTATTCTTCCCCAACAAGCCTATTCACAATTGCCACCCCACCTACAGTTCCTGAAATTGGTTATCTACTAACTAACTAGTTGAATTTTTGTTTCTAACAGATAGCATTTTATTTGCATTATATGACTCAAGATTTTTTATATTATTATGGAAGTTGTAATTTAGAGTGAAGATTTTTTTAAAATATATAATCATAGTATATTTACTTGCTTAAATTTAATTTCAAGAGGGTTTCCTAGATACAGGGAAATATATTTTTTGAAAAGGCTTTAGGATATTCTAATTTAACATGGTATATCAGCAGGGTCAAATACAGGTTTGAGGGAACTGAAGCTTTTACATCTTGTAGGCCTTCTTTCAGGAAAAAAAAATCAAATTATAAAAAAAAATTCATCATAAAAGTACGTATTTTTTTCATGAGGAGAAAAAAAAAAACAATTATTTTAGCTTTGGAGATATGGGTCTCTTCTGAAATTTCTTTAGGCCATTTTTCATAAGTTTTACAAAGCAATGTTTTCTCATTGCAATTTGCCTTCATCTCCCCACCTAGAATATTTTACATATTACAGTAACTAACTGCAGTGCTCACAAGGGCTTGTACAAGTGATGCCCTTGAAGCTTAGGCATTGTTAACTAGTTTGTCAGTAAATCTGTATCTGGGTCTCAAACAGGTCCCAGCACAAAACACAGATGAAAATAATTTAATATTACCATAACAGAGGTGTAGGCAGCCTGAGAGCCCCAGAAAAGACCATCAAGTCACCCAGGGATTTGGTGAAATAGGAAGCTATCACCATCACCACTGTCTAAGGGATGAGGAAGGGAAGAGTGCTACAGATACTTAACATGGGCTGGGGCAGAAGCTGAGAGCAGGAGGATCAGCCTCTCTGGTCCAAGTTGTTGCTTTCTCTCAGATTACCCCAAAAGAAATCAGAGGTCAAGGGAATCTGGGTGATGAAATGCAAAGAGATCAGTTTTCTTGCCCACAAAAGGGCAGAGAAGGGCAGAGAAGGGTGACAAATGGTTCTGGAAGGGCAAACAAAGAACATCCAACACACACATACATTGATTACTTTCTGGCCCATCAAAGTTGATTTCCATTTTTATTATATGAAGCATAGCTTTTAGTATTTTACCACTAATCTGGGAAGACATGCTCTGAACATAGATGATTTTAAAGTAAATTTTCAGAGAGAATCTAAAATCACTGGATCATATTTCCTGTCTTCTAGAAGACAATGGATTATGGGAGTTTGATTAAAGGCTTAGTATAGAATAAATGTAATTAGAAAACACTGTAATAAAATTTGAAAGAATGAATGTTTTTTACATGTAAACCACATTTTTTTTTCTACTCCTGCTATTTTTCAGAGGGAGTTGGTGATTGTTAGGGTTTGACTCATATACCCCACAAAAGATATACTTTGTGCCTTAATCCACATTCTTCTGGGTGTGAACCCATTTTTAAATAGGCCCTTTGAAGGTAGTATTATTTAAGATATGGACTCATTTGTGAATAGGTTATTGAAAATCTTATTTATGTGTGGTCAAACTGAATTAAGGTGGACCTTAATGTGTATGACTGGAACCTTTTAAAGAGAGGATATTCAGACGCAATCAGTCAGAAGGAGCTACAAGTCAAAAGAACCCAGAGAAAGAAAGAGTAAATTCACCATATAAAAGGACTGCCAGCACAAGAATGCTACTGACCCCAAGAGAAACCACGGGCTTGCTGACATCTTGGTCTGAGACTTTTAGCTTTCAAAACTGTGGGACAATATACGATTTTTTTCTTTTTTAAAAAATGTATGTAATTTTTAAAACAATACTTATATTAGATTTTAAAAAAAGGGGGAGGATTCCCGTATGCCCCACTCCCTACACCTCCCACATTTTTCCACATTAACAGCATCCTTCATTAGTGTGCTACATTCATTATAATTGATGAACACATTTTGGAGCATTGCCATTAAGCATTGATTATGGTTTACATTGTAGTTTATACTCTAACCCACAAAATTTTATAGGTTATGGCAAGATATGAATTGGCCTGTATCTGTCATTGCAATGTCATTCAGGACAATTCCCGAGTCCTGAAAATGCCCTCATATTACACCTGTTTTTCCTTCTCCCTGCCCTCATAACCTCCAGTGGCCACTGACTCCACATCAGTGATACAAGTTCTTCCCTTGTTAGAATCACAATAAGTCTATAGTAGAATACCAGTAAGTCTACTTTGGTCCATAGTTCATCCCCTGGTCCTGAAGATTCTGGGATAGTGATGGCCACTCTACCTGTAATTAAGAGGGAGCTTCAATTCCATGGGCAGATGGATGGGACTCTCTTGCCTGCAGTTGTAGATTCTCAGTTCCTTGGGATGGTCATTGTCCATCATCATCTCCTTGTTAGTTGTGCTGGTTGAGTCCAATGCACTGAGAGTAGGTGTTGCAACTCCATTAAGATTCAGGGCCAGCTGGCACATGGACAGCCCAAAAATCTAAGTCTCTTGGACAAACACCTATCAACTCTAGTATTAATTATAGTTTCAGATAGAAGGGTCAGAAGAGCCATGTGTAGTGTAACCACAACTGAGTCCAACGCTCACACTGGGGAGCATAAATTCTAAAGTAAGGCCCACTGACAAGGCACCAAACTCCTGGGCTATCTACCCTGGCTATAGTGTCTAGATGTCTCCAGAGCCCTCAGGAGTCATGCTAATTGAGGTAGTATTAACTTTGGCAGTCAGTGAAAGCCTACTGAGACATGAATAAGCTTAACTGCAGGAATGATGTTCCAACTCACTTTGAAGTCTCTTAGCCTTATAAACTCATTTGTCTTTACCTTTATCCCCTTTGGTCAAGGATTTTTTCCAGTTACATTGCTAGTTGGTGCTTGGTTGTAATCTCTCAGTGCCAGGGAGGTTCTTCCTCCAGAGTCATGTCCCACACTGGGGGAAAGGCAATGCATTTATATGTTGAATTTGGCTTAGAGAGAGGCCACACTTGAGCAACAAGAAGACTCTCAGGAGGTAACTCATAGGCAAGTTATAATAGTAGGCTAATTTTCAATTTCAAAAGTAAAGGTCCTGTATTTTAATCCAACCCATTGTATTGTATTTGTCATAGCAATCTGAATAAAGACAGATGTTACATGACACATTTTAATTTGACCTTTTTTCCCACAAAACAAGTTTAATAAAATTCTGTTTCTTTATTTCCTTATTTTCACTGTGATTCTAAAGAAAGATCCTCAACTACATGAAAGATGTAAATGATGGGTTGGGCTATTCAAGTCATTTAGTCATTGTTCCAGTTATTTTTTATTAACCTTTAAAAAGTTCTCATAAAAGCAGAGTATTAATCCCTACTCCACCAAAATTTACAATAGAAAAGCAAACATGCATTTTTCAAAAAAAAATTTCCAAAAGATGATAATAATTTGCCACATTATTGAATTTAACAAAATTCATTTTTCTTGGCTACAAAAGAAGGCCATTTAATAACTACATACAATATATATATAAGTAAGTGGAAATAGGTGGTGGGTTAGTTTGTTTTGATGTTGTTGTATTTTTTCTCCTTGATCACATGGAGTCAGCAGAGGATATTTCGGTATCTAGCCTCAATTGTAAGAATCAGCAAAAGTTAAAACAGTCAATTAACACATCCTAATCAAACGAAAATGAGCAATTAGAGCAGGGACTCTTAACCTTTTAGTTTGATGGACCCCTTCACCAGTCAGGTGAAAACCATGGACCCCTTACTAAGTCCACACTATTATTAATAAATATATCACACCTGCACAAAATTTCCCTACAAGAATAATGATTTTTTAAATTTCAATTCAAGCTCATGGACCCCTGGTTAAGAAGATCTGAGTTAGAGGGATAAGACTCAACTCTAGAGAGCATTTGATTCAAATTAGAAGGACATGGAAGTACAAGGAGATATATCTGGGGAAAATTAAGGGAAATTTTATACAACCATTTAAAATATGAGAGAGAAACAAGAGTAGATAAAGTAGAGAATGTCAATGAAAAAGTAAATTTAAAAATTTAGGGAGTTGGGGGAAGGATGGCATTGGATTAAGTACACACACACAATGTCTCCTACAAAAAAATGACTGAGTGGGGGCAAAATCCTGCCTGAGTGAGCTGTTTTAGGAACCCACAAAACAGGAGGCTACAGTGCATTGATCTGCAGAGAATGTGACAAAAAAAGTAATTGCTCAAGGTAAAACCATAAGTTTCTGGCACTTCAGGTGGGAGCTGTAGGATGGCTAAACTCCTCCCTCAAGGCAGGAAGCAGCAGCAATCCCCAACTCTCACCAGACACCCAGCTGGAGGAAACTAACTCCAAGAGTGGGAGGGTTCTGGTGAAGGGTGGAGAGAGGTACCCTGAGTGAGGGTTCATTTGTCTGGATCCCCTTTTTTGAGCTTTGAGGAGCATACCAGCTAGCTTGAGGAGAAATCAGGAAGAGGGGAGAGGTGAATCTGCTGAAGCAGCCTTATTTATTTAACCTCCCTGGGATGGGGAAAATCGGTCTGGAAGAAGGTGGAGTCAGGCAATTAACTAGTCCTATGTAACTCTCTTAAGGGAGCCAGGCACTGAGAAGTGCTTAACAAGCTTCCAAGAGCATATTTAGGATTCCTGGTAAGGTGTGGCTGCTCTCTTTCAAAGAGACTGAGAGTCATTTTTTTCTGTGGTGAGTTAAGTCACTAGGGTACCATCTGAATTTCAAAAGGGAAATCTCACATAATTGCTTCCTGCTACCCTGGGAGAGAAAGCAGTTAGAAAAAAAGCTGGGTGGGAAGGACACATTTGTAATCAGCAGTTTATCCAATTGCAAAGAGTCAATCCTGCCCCAAGGAAAGGGACTTTATCTGAAGAGATAATCAACCAAACAAGAAAGTTTAGTTCAGTGGAGGAGTTTCAGCCTTGAATATGCAAATTCTCTAGTTCAATTCCTGCCCCTTTTAGAGTAGTGACCCACTGGGATATTAAACATCTAGCTGATACTTCGGGACAGCAAAAACATAGACATTATCCTTGTATTAGCTTCCATTAGGTCTCTTATTTTTCCTAAAGAAAAAAATAAAGGCTTCTTCTTTTACATAACTTAACTTAGTGTACTTAATAAAACCCAATTCAAAATCTGTAGTGAGAAAACTGCAGGTTATTGATTGATAAACACCAACAGTCTGACAAGCACTCCAGGGGCTTAAAGGAAAGTCTGTTTATTCTTAGTATTTGGTTAACTCCCTTGCTTGTGGGTTTGTCTGTTTTTTTGTTTTTTTTTGTCTCTCCTTCCTCTTTATCCAACCCCCCCCCTTTTTTTAATTAGGAGCTGCCAGCTTGTTTCTTACTCACTGTATTTCCCCTTCCTCAATTTCCTCTTTTCTGTGTGTACTACTTTGTCTACCAATGCTATCTGTTTTCCTTTCTACATCTTTCTATCTTCCATCTTCTGTTGTTACTCTTACATTCCACCTCTTTTTGTTTAGCCCCAACTTTTCTGGCTTTTTTATTTCTAACACTTCTATTCTGTTTTCTATCTTTTATTAACACTTTCTGTTTTTGTCCTTTCTTTTCTTTTTCCCTCTCTCCTCATCATACTGGTCTTTTAATTCACACTATAGTCTTCTCCATATTCAGTTTCCCATTTCATTGTAGGTACTCCACTTTTTTATTCCTATAACTCTACACTGCTTTTATGAGTTTACTATTCATTCTCCTAGGTCTTATACATTTCTTCTGCTAACTTTTACTATCAATATTCCTATTATATTTTTTCTTTTCTTACCTCTTTTACTTTCCCAGGCCCTAATCATTTTCCTTCAAGGGAACTTAGACAACAACAAGGAAATAGAATCAGAAGAACAAAGTGTCAAAGAGAAAACTTAACACACCTACAAAAACATCAACTAAATAAAACCAGAGACTAGAGGAAGAAATTAATCAACTGAACAAACCAATCAGGATAAAATGATGACCAGACAGCAACAAAAAATTACAAACCATATCAATAACCTGGAAGACATGGCACTGTCCAATGACCAAACTAAAAACCAGGAAGAGAAGCAGAACATCAAACAACTAATCAAAGCTCTCCAAACAAATATCATGGACTACCTTAATGAAGTGAAGGAAGAGATTAAGGCTATTAAGAAAACAATTAGGGAACATACTGAAGAAATTGTAAACGTATGCAAAGAGAAAACAAATATTATGGTGATCAATGGCACAATCCAAGAAATCAAAAATACACTCTCAGCAAATAACAGCAGATTTGAAAAGGCAGAGGAAAGAATTAGTGATGTGGAAGACAATACAACTGAAATCAAACAGATAGTAGGACAGATAGATAAAAAGATTAAAAAATCCTGCAGGGACTTCGGCATTTGAATGACAGCACAAAATGCACAAACATATGCATTATAGATATTCCAGAAGGAGAAGAGAAGGAAAAGGGGATAAAAGGGCATTGGAGAAAATAATGGCCGAAAATTTCTCAAACCTGTAGAGGGAGTTGGATGCACATGTCCAGGAAATGCTGTGCACCCCAAACAGTATAAATTCCAGTATAAATGCCTACTCCAGGACATATACTTGTCAAATTACCCAATGCACACAACAAAGAGAAAATACTGAAGGCAGCAAGAGAAAAGAGAACCCATCACATACAAGGGAAGCTCAAAAAGATTGAGTGCTGCTTTCTCATCTAAAACCATGGAGGCAAGAAGACAGTGGTAAGACATATTCAAGGTACTAAAAGAAAAAAAATTTCCAGCCAAGAATACTCTAGCCAACACAGTTGGCATTCAAAAATGATGGCGCATTCAAAATATCCACAGATAAACAGAAACTATGAGAGTATGCCAATAATAAACCTACCCTTCAAGAAATACTAAAGGGAGTTCTGCAGACTGAAACAAAAAAAAAAAAAACAGGAGGGAAAGTTGGTGGAGATTGTAAGAAGAACTAAAAAGACAAAAATAAATAAAAACAATATATGACATACACAAATCCAAAGAAAATATGGCTAATGTACTTAATTCCTTGAGAGTAATAACACTGAATGTTAATGGATTAAACTCACCAGTCAAGAGACACAGATTAGTAGAATGGGTAAGGAAATATTACCCATCTATATTCTGTCTACAAGAAACCCATGTTAGACTCAGGGAATCAAGGACTGTGAAAATGAATAGCTGGAAAACAATTTTACAAGCCAACACTAACCAAAAAGGGCAGGAGTAGCTATACTAATATCAGACAAAATAGAGTTTAAATACAAAACTATTGTGAGAGACAAAAATGTATACATATATTAGTAAAAGGGGTAAACTTTCAAGAAGAAAGACAAATCATAAGCATTTATGAACCTAACCAGGATGCCTCAAAATCCATGAGGCAAACACTGGAAAAACTAAATGCAGAAATAGATGCCTCTGCAATTATAGTGGGGGAATTTAATACACCATTGTCACTATTAGACACAACATCTCAACAGCGAATCAATAAGGAAACAAAAACTTTGAATAATATATATATATATATATTATTTCTCTGTGGTAAGTGGGGATATCCTCTTTCTAATTTCTTATTTTGTGTGTTTGCATCTTCACTTTTCTTTTCTTTGTTAGCTAGCTAAGAGTTTGTCAATTTTATTGATCTTCTCAAAGAACCAGTTCTTTGTTTTATTTTTTTGCAGTGCTTTCTTATTTTCTATTTCATTTAGTTCTGTTCTTACCTTTGTTATTTCTTTCTTTCTTGTTCCTTTGGAATTAGTCTGTTGTTGTTTTTGTTTTTTTTTTACTAATTCCTCCACTTGCGCAGTTAGGTCTTTGATTTTAGTTCCTTCCTTTTTTTGAATATATGAATTTATGGCTATGAATTTCCCTCTCAGTATATCTTTTGCCAAATTCCATAAGTTTTGATATGTTCTGTTGTCATTTTCATTAGTTTCAAGGTAGATACTGATTTCCTTTGAGATTTCCTCCTTGACCCACTGTTTGTCTAAGAGTGTGTTGCTTAATTTCCATATCTTGGTGCCTAAACTGGTTGTCTGCCCTTTCAGAATTCCAGCTTTATTCCAAGAAATTATTTTGGAATAATAAAATAATTATTTTATTATTATTTTAATAAATAAAATATGGTCCAAGAAATTATTTTGTATGATTTCAAAACTCCAGCATCAAAAACTCCAGCTCTGTTCTTTGCCATGCCTTTTATCTGTGAGTCCCCACCCAGCAAGGGTCAGGGACACAACACCTTACTGACATAGCTCAATCAAAGCCCCAAACATAATTTAATCACGCCCAGGTACAGACCAGTTTACAAACAATCTAATATCTATTTTTTGGAATTCATAACTGTATCAAACTGCTACACCTTCTAAATATCATTAAGATGTCAATTCTACCCTAATTGATTACAGAATCAATGCAATCCCAATAAAAATCCATGAGCATTTTTAAACAAATGGCAAATACAATTATCAAATTTATCTGGAAGGGTAAGAGGCCTTGCATAGCCAGAAACATCTTAATAAGGAAACGTGAAGTGGGAGGACTCTCACTTCAGTACTTTAAAGCATATTAACTAGCTACAGTGGTAAAAAGTGTTGATGGAGAGGTGTTGGAGAATTCTGCACATGTGCATGATTGTTTTATAAGTTTACAACTTCTGTCATTAAAAAATATATATTAAAAAATGATAATAGTGTGGGTTGGGGAAAAACACACCAAATGTAAGATAAGGACTATGATTAATAGTAATATTTTGACAGTGTTCTTTCATAGTTTGTAACAAATGCCTCATGACAATGCAAGGTGTTGATGTATGGAGGGTTGATGCATGGAACTCCAGTGAAGGCAGAGGTAGATGAGAATTGTAGTTGATAGTACAGATGCAAGAATGTCCTGTGAGCTAGAGTAGATGTACATCACTATTGCAGGGTGGTGGGAATGTGGAGAAGCATGGGGAAAATAAAATAGGTATGAGCTGTGGACTGTGGTTAACAGCAATAATATAATACTCTTGCATGAATGCCAAAGTTGTACTATGGTGATAATGGGGGTTTTGAAAAAAAAGTGCCAAATGAATGCCTTGAACCATTGTTAGTTGTAATAATCTGATGATATTATCTCAAAATCTGTAACAAATATTCCACCACAGTGTGGTATGTTGGTGAAGTGGTGTTGTATGGGATTTCTACATATGTGCATGATTGTTTTATAAGTTCACAACCTCTGTAATAATAATATATTTTTTAAAATCAAGGTAAGTTGGGGGAAAAGTACACCAAATTTAAGATAGGGACTAAAGTAAGTGGCAATATTTTGATTATATGCTTGCACATTTTGCAACAAATGTTTCACAACAATGCAGGGTATTGATGGAGGGGTGATATATGGGACCCTTGTATGATGTTACACATGTTTATTTTGTATCACAACCTTTACTGCACACTTATTGTTTATGCATGTTCATGTATTAATGATATACTTCAATAAAAAATATATTAAAAATAACACAAAAAAGCAGGCTCACCTTTCTTCTAGTTTGCAATGATATATTCATCATTTCTATCTAAGACATCATTGGGAGAATATTTAGCATCCATATTTCTACCAACAATCTCTTCATAGCAATCTAGGTTTTTTCTATCAAGCACTTCACAATCATTCCAGCCTCTACCCATCAAAAGCAGTTTCCACATTTTTGGTATTTGCAATAGCAACACTCTATTTTCCTGTACCCCAATCTGTTTTAGTTTGCTAAGCTGCTGAAAGAAGATACCATGAAATGGGTTGACTTAACAGTTTGTCTTTGTTGTTTTACAATTTTGAGGCTGACAAACAAGTCTAAAATCAACATCTCAATAGGCAATATTTTCTGCCTGAAGACTAGCTGCTAGCAATCTTTTGCTCTCTGCCACATGGCAAGGCACAAAGAGGCATCTGGGGGTCTCTCCTTCCCTTTCGGTTTTCTTTGCTTTCAGTTTCTTGCTTCCATGGCTTTTTTTTCTCTGTATATATTCATTCTGTTTATAAAGGACCCAATAAGAAGGTTAAGACCCATCCTGAATGAGCTGAGCACATATTAACTCATATTGCCTCTCCAAAGTCCCTACTTAAACTGGATTCACACTCCCTGGAATGGATTAGCTTTAATATATTTTGGAGGTATATATACAGTTCTAAACCACCAAGCTATCTTAGAAGTTGCTTCTTTCTTCTGTCAATTACCAACATAACATAAGATCCAAGAATTAGGTAAAATATAGGTCAAAGGAAAATGAGAATTCTACCTCTATATCTTGAGCCAGTAAAAACTTAAGCATGTTGATTATAAAATTAATTACATTTTTATATGCTTATTTTTCTTAGAGGTTTATTTGGGGGATTCTGAAATAATTCTGTCATTTCTAAAAGTCTGAGTACAAGAACTTCTGTAAGTATTATAAAACAGATATGTTTCCATTAACTGAACCCAACAAATTACATGATTATGATCTTTGGTATTATATAGGAGCAAAATCTATTTTAAGTTTATCACATTAAAATTGATATACTAAGACAAAGCCTAATTAAATGTCACCATGTGATGATATTTAGATACATAGCATGTGGCATTTCAAAATTTTTTTACAATACTTTGAATGAATATACCTATTTCCTCCCTTCCTCCATCCCTTCCTTCCTCCCTTCCTCCCTTCTTTCCTTCCTTCCTTCCATCTTTCCTTCCATGTTTTGATAAATATTTTTATTTTCACTTACATATTTTAAGAAAATATAGTTTCTCGTCTATGGAATTTATTTTAATAATATATTAAAATAGTGTCTGAATAATAATTAAATTTAAAATTACCTTCATTGCCAGTCTTATTGTAATCTTGGTTGGAGGAGATATTTATTAAAACCGACTTCATTATACATCAAAAAATTACCTGATTTCATTTTGTCCTATAACATAGATTTTTGTATAACATGTGGCATACCACAGAACAGTAAGCTTTGACTAGATATGCCAGGAAACTAAAAAAGTATTCATATCTGACAAATACATGGAAAGATTTGCTAGTGTTTTAAATATTTTTTATGCTTACATTTTTTTTCAGTAGTCAAGATTTTTTAACCAATTTCAGAATGCCTTCTGGTGTCTTTTATAAAATTAATAAACACATGTACATTGAAGTAAATTTGCATAGATAATGAAAAGCATTATTTTAATGTATTAAAAATGCAGGATGTAAAGAAATTTTCAACTATTCTTTGATAAAATTTGATGACTAGGAAGTGGATGTGGCTCAATCACTTGGGCTCCTGCCTACTACATGGGAGGTCCAGGGTTTAGGTCCCAGTGTCTCCTAAAAGAAGACTAGCAGATGCTGTCTCACACCACAACAGAGCTAGATACCACCACAATGAGGTAGACACTGCCCCCATCTCAATAAACAGAGGCCATAAGCCAGCAGATGTCATGGTCCACAGGTAGTAGATGTGGCTCAGTCCTTTGGGCACTCACCTCTTATGTGGGAGGTCCTGTGTTCAGTTCCTGGTGCCTTCTGAAGAAGGCAAACAAACAATGAGCAGACAGACAAGTGAACCATCTGGGGGAAGGGGGGATAAATAAAGGAAAAAAATGTTGATGACTGCGGCGGCTTGCTCGGTTGGTAGAGGTGGGGTCTGGCTGCGGACGAGGGGTCGGTCCAGCTCAGGACGAGGGGTCGGTCCCGCTTGGGATGAGGGATTGGTCCTGCTTGGGACGAGGGGTCGGTCCGGCAGCAGACGAGGGGTCGGTCTCACAGGGGTTGCGTGGTTCGGCTGACGGGGTCGCCCAGCGAAGCCGGCGACGAGGGGGTCGCCCGGAGAAGCAGGCGATGAACTGGGGACAAGGGAGGCCAGGCCCTTGTCGGGGGCTCTCAGGACTGGAGGGCGCACGGCAGAAGAACTACTGCGGAGATGAGGTAAACATGTAGGTTCACTTTATTGAGGGAGAGGCAACAGTTTTATAGGGGCTGGGGAAGGCTGATTGGTCGAAGCCACACCCTGTTCTGATTGGTTGCCGGAGAAAGGTCAGTGGGCAGTACTGGATGGGGGAGGGGTGGTGATTAGGGATTGGCTGTTGCTGTTGCTGGGGGAAGTGGCAGGGTTTAGTGATTGGTGGCTGCTGTTGCTGGGGTAGAGGGCAGACTGGAGTTTCCCACCCACGCCTGGCTGTTGCTGCTGTCAGGGGGAGGGAAAAGGGCAGACTGGATTTTTCCGCCCATCCCTGGCTGTTGCTGCTGTCGGGGGGAGGGAAAAGGGCAGACTGGATTTTTCCGCCCTGCGCCTGCACAGGGAGAAAGAAGAAGGGTGCTGCCCCACAAGGCATCGTGTGGCGCCATCTGGGAGGAGGGGCAGCCGCGGAAGCATGGCTGCCGAGAAGGGGAGACCCGAGGGCACTCTGCGCCCATGCCGAGCTTCCTTCAGGGGTGGCGGTGGGCCCGACCAACCACCCTATTATGGGGGCAGTGGTATGGAATAGGCCTACCGTGGCCGCCACCCCTCACCAGGCCAGCAAACCACACTTCAGCCTGAGGGGTGACCGCAGATGACTAAAATGCCAAGCTGTGTTGATACTGATCATTTCAGAAGATAACTAGTCCTTTGAAGCCTCAAAAACATCATGATGCAAAACATGTAAATGAGTTATTTCTGTGTCTAGAATTACCAAAAAATTTGAAGTTTTAAAATATTTTTATACTTGAAAATAATTATTTTATTGTTTAATTGTAACTTTCTGATACAATTACATATATACATACAATCTGATGTATTTTAATGTAGACAGTTTCCTATACTGACCTTTACATATTAAGCAAGAATGCCAACATCCATACAATAATGTTTTGAGTACTTCAGATCACAATGCAATGCAGTTATTAGTAAAGTTTTCTATTTCTCTACTTTTACCTGTTTATTTCTGCCCATTGTGTGTCTTAGAATTTAAGCCCAAATTATAAGCTATAGAGGGTAGCTATAAGAAAGAACATGTTAGCTGTTCACCAAATTGTGTTTCCTCTTCTCCCTGGGCACAACATTTGATGCCATTTTTCAGTCTCCTATATGAAATCATCTCTGACTGTGAGTGGAAGTGAGGCATGATTCCTCTAGACCAAGGCTTTTAAGAAAATGAATGACCCAGGAAGCGGACTTGGCCCAAAATGGATAGGGTGTCTGTGTACCACATGGGAGGTCCACAATTCAAACCCTGGACCTCCTTTACCCATGTGGAGCTGGCCCATGTGCAGGGCTGATGCGCACAAAAAGTGCCGTGCCATGCGGGGGTGTCCCCTGCATAGGGGATCCCCATGCTGAAGGAGTGTGCCCCATAAGGAGAGCTGCCCTGTGCAAAAGAAAGTGCAGCCTGCTCAACAATGGTGCCGCACACATGGAGAGCTGACACAATAAGATGACGCAACAAAAAGAAACAGATTCTCGGTGCTGCTAATAAGGATAGAAGTAGTCACAGAAGAACACACAGCAAATGGACACAGAGAGCAGACCACTGGGGGGGGGGGGAAGGGGAGAGAAATAAATAAAAAATAAATCTTTAAAAAAAAAAGAAAATGAATGACCTCAACTAATAGCCGTTCCTTTTCTGTATGCTATATATGGAAGGCAAGGGAGCACCAGGTGACTGTGAATCTATAAGGTACAAAAATAGTCTGGGTCTTTGAATCCCCATGCACCAATGAAGAACATACTCTTTCATCGAGTACCTGAATGAGGAATAAATCTGTATTCTATGTGAACCATTTTACATTTGTGTATCTCTTTTTAAATTTTATAAATGTGAATTTTTTTTTAACCCTTTAATATACCCTGAGACAGACATAAACCTAAATTGGTCAATTTTGAATTATTTTGGCATTATTGAAAAAAATTATAAGTGAAATAATCTGAAAAGACTTTAGGATAATTGTTGATTTAATTTTCCATCTACATCCCCTCCTGATACTATTAGAAATAGGGAAATTTGAAACATTTTTTTCAAAAAAAGATGACATTTTTGAAGATCTATTTTTACAAAATAACTTAAAATGTAGAAAACTGAAAAAAGCATGTTATTAACACTAGTAAAGCAGTTTTCACCAAATTCTCCCTTGTGAGAAATTGTTCTTACCACTCTACATATACATTTATGACTTACAAATAATAAGTCTAAGAGCCCTGGTGAAATAACAGAAAAACAAACTCTTTTATTTAAGTGACAGATTAACAAGAAATGCATTACACAGGATGCATTATCATTTCTTGTGTTGGCTAGCTGAGGTTCACTTTTCTAAAATAAATATTCTTGGTAAACAAAAGAAAAGTGAACTTTAGCATTTGTGGCTGACAGGGAAGAAATTGACATAACAGGAACTGTTTTTCTGAAGACTCATAACTGATAATATAGCATAGGTAAATACTGCAAGAACATAATTGCTTCTGTTTATTGATAATCTTAGGAAAGTTAGAAAGGGAAAAGAACAATTAGAAAGAAAAATGTGAAATAAATAATTCGGTAGAGAAATATAAAATTTAAATATTATTTTTAATAAAAAGAAAGGGAGTAAGAGATTTTGATTGAACATTTTACAATTTAAACTACTAATGGTGCTTTGTCAATATAGCATTACTGAGCATTGAAATGTGAAAGCAGTACCTCTATACCTTTACTTTAAAATCAAAACTATCACATTTCACTTTGTTATAATTAAAAGAAAGTGAAATTAAAGGACTAGAAGACTTCTCAATTGACTTCCACAGATCCAATGATTGAAATGTAATCAACTGAAATTTTATAGCAAAAATTATATTTGTTTACAAAACTGTTTATCCA
Organism: Dasypus novemcinctus; assembly: GCF_030445035.2. NCBI lineage: Eukaryota > Metazoa > Chordata > Mammalia > Cingulata > Dasypodidae > Dasypus > Dasypus novemcinctus. The sequence continues at coordinate 37,783,392 of NC_080683.1, read as the reverse complement.
ATCTGTAAATTGCAATACTTTTTGAATGTTAATTAAAAAAAAAAGAGTCAGAGAATTGAATATGGAATTGATTTGATATAAAAATAAACACAGAGACTGGGAAGATGGGATTGGTGTAGATAAACAGGGCTCAACTCTCAATGGAGAAAGCCAAAAACTGTTTGAGGGAACTGCTTTGGGGGTTAGTAGACCAGGATAGTGCTGCACAATTACCAGGAGGGCAAGTGACAGAGAGATGAAGAGCCCAAAACAACACATGCGAGTTACCAAATCCCCATGATGGCTGGGAAGGGCTCCACCTCCAAAACTTAACACATTAAGGCTGGATAAAACCCCTGGGCAACTGCATGTGACTGATAAGGGAACAGATGTCTTCCTCCTTGTCAGTTGTTACAAGGGAAGAGGGAGGGTGCATCCAGTGAGGAGAATGGTTCTTCAGTGAGCTCAGCCAGCAGAGCCACTTTGAATCTTGGCTATAGCCAGACCTGAAACAAGGGAAAGAGGAGGGTGAAGAAAACACCTCCCTGGAAAGTTACACCCACAACAGCAATCTGTTGGCCAACCAGAAATTGCAAGGAAAAAACTGCTTTTAGGTATCTCTTTAACCCCTACTCCTGGGAGAAAATATGCACCCCATTAGTGAGTCCTGGCCCTATTTTGATAACTTAAGCTGGGCAATTCAAAAGACTCAGAATAAGTTGAACTAAAAATCAAAGAAGAGCTGTGAAAAAAAAAAAAAGGCAAGAGAGAAATTAATCATCAGTGTAAATTTAACATCATATTCAGATGCTTAATCAGACAAAGGATTTAGGGCAAGTAATCAATGAAAATCACATAAATCTCCTAAATCAATTCAAATAATTGAAGGAAAATATGACTCAAAAGATGAAGGATATTAAGAAGACAATGAGTGAATATAAAGAACAATTTGAAAGACTCCAAGGAAAAGTAACTGTTTATGGGGATGAAAGACATGAAGGGTATGACTAAAAACACATTAGAGGAATATAACAGCAGATTTAAATTGCTCAATGACAGAATTAGTGATTTCAAAGACAGAACATTTGAACCAGAAAAGACAGAAAAAAGAAATGGAAAATTGGGACAGAGTCTCTGGGGATTGAATAACAACACAAACTGCAGAAACATACATTATCAGTGTCCCAGAAGGAGAAGAAAATGGAAAAGAGGCAGAAAGAATATATGAGGAAATAATGACTGAAAACTTCCCAACCCCTATGAAAAACATCAATATCCATACCCATGAAAGACAATGCACTCCAAATGTAATAAATCCAAATATACCTACAATGAGACATCTACTATTCAGAATAAAAGCTATCAAAGAGGGAGTATTCTGAAACAGCAAGAGGAAAGCAAAGGATCATATCCAAGGGAACCTTAGTTGTCTCCATTTCTCTCACCTCTTGTCCCCCAATTCCCACTCCCTCTTTCAGGTGCAGGTTTGTTTGACCTGTGGGCCGGACCAATTGGCGCCCGAACACAGGGACCTGAAAACGAGGGATCCAGTGAGGAACACCAACAGACAGTCCGGCCGGACCAAGTGTAACGCCCAGAAATCAAAAAGGAGAATCAGAGAGTAATAAGAGGACGCCGCAAGGGAACCTGCCTCCGGGTTGCGAAGCCTTGGTAAGTGATCGGCGAATATGGGACAAGCAATGAGTGAGCATGAACTTTTTATTAAGAGCCTCGGAGAGGCGTTAAAGGCAAGAGGAATAAATGTTAAATTTAAGGAGCTAATAGAATTCTTTAGATTTTTGAGAGAAGTCTGTCCGTGGCTTCCTCAGGAAGGGACCATAAATGAAAGGTGGTGGAGTAGAGCTGGGGACGCTCTACAAGACTTTTATAAAACCTTTGGATCAATGACCTTTTCGCGATCCACCACACCAACATATTGGTTGCACAAGTAGTTGCTAAAGGCGAGGAACTCCTAGCACAGGACAGGTCTAAATCCCCCCCAGCAAAAAGTCCTGCTAAATACCACCCCCCCATTCAGACTCGGTGTCTATTAAAATAGATAGGGATGATGAGAGTGCCCCTTCCCCTTGCTCTAAGGGAAGAGCTGGCCCTAATCAGAGGAGGAGAGTTATTAGTAATCCAAGCCCTAACACCCCGTGTACGGATTCGATAACTCCAACCCTGAGGCTGAAGAACACTCTGTTGGTTTCCGCCCACCCCCATATGCACCCCCCACTTCCGCCCCCGCTAGCCTAGACCCCAATGCAGATCTAAAGTTATGTCTCTCTCTTTTTAAAGAGAGAAAGGATCTACAATCTCAATACGCAACTCTGCAGCGTCAGCTCAACTTAACCCCTCCTCTAAAAAATCTCCTAACTGCCAACTTCCACAAACCACCCCTTTTTTCATTCCCTGTTATCGAGAGGCCTGGGAGCCCTAATGAGGCTGGTGAGGGGAGCGAGGTTGCTGTTGAACCTGAGCCTGAGCGCATCTATAACCCTTTCCCTTTCAAAACCTTGAAGGAGCTTAAGTCCACTGTCACCACCTATGGCCCTACTGCTCCATACACCCTCTCTCTGTTAGAACACATTGCTGATGGGTGGCTCACCCCCCATGACTGGCACACCCTTGCCCGCTCTGCTCTCAGTGCAGGAGATTATCTCCTCTGGAAGTCAGAATATTGTGAGTTTTGCAAGGAAACCGCACAGCGGAATCTCAGAACTGAGAATGGGTGGACCGAGGACATGCTTCTCGGTGCAGGAGATTTTAAGCAGAACTCAAATCAGTTGCATTATGATGCCAGACTTTTCGAACAAGTCCGAGCTTCAGCCCTTAAGGCCTGGAAAAGACTGCCTACCAAGGGACAATCCCTTACCTCCTTAACTTCTATCCATCAGGGCCCCGAGGAACTATTCTGGGACTTCATAGGTAGACTTTGCACCGCAGCTGAGAGAATGTTTGGTGATGCAAATACTGATGCTGACTATGTAAAACAACTTGCCTTTGAAAATGCTAATGAGCCTGCCAAGCGGCTATTCAGCCCTATAGAAAAAGGGAAAATCTCTCTGGCTACATTAAGCTTTGCTCAGATATAGGCCCCACAAAGCAGCAGGGCCTGGCTATAGCTGCCGCCATAAGGGAGGCCACCTCTGAACAGGCCCAAGCCTTCGCCGTGACCTTGAGAGAAGTGCTTCCCTCCCTGGTGCCCCGTGCACCTAGGGCCTGCTTCTCTTGTGGCAACCCTGGTCATCTAGCCAGAGATTGTCATCGCCGCCCCCCTGCTAGCCAAAAGCCATACCCCCTTCCCAACTCCTGCCTCCTGTTGCCTCAGGGGCAGACACTGGGCTAACAAATGCAAATCAAGAACCAATTCTTCAGGTCGCCCACTCCCTCCTTATCAGGGAAATGGGAGGAGGGGCCAGCCCAGGCCCCGACAAACAATCAGGCTTATGGGGCAATCAGCTTTGTTCCCCCCAGCTGCAATCCATTTCCAACCTCTGTAGAGCCACCTCAGGGAGCACAGGATTGGACCTCTGTACCTCCTCCCACACAGTACTAACACCACCTATGGGAGTTCAAGCCCTGCCTACAGGCGTGTTTGGCCCACTACCAAAAGGCACTTTTGGCCTCATCATTGGGCGAGGTAGCTCCCTTATTAGTAGCCTCCACATTTCCCCTGGAGTTGTGGATAGTGATTTCACCGGAGAAATAAAAATTATGGCTTCTGCTCCAAAAAGCATTATTTCCTTCCCTGCCGGACAGCAGGTCACTCAACTATTAATACTCCCCCTAATACCCACCAACAACACTGCCATTGATAGTGACCGCAGGGATAGAGCATTCGGCTCCTCTGATGCATACTGGGTACACCCCATCACCACCCACAAACCTACTATGTCTCTTTGGCTTGACAGTAAACAATTCGAAGGCCTAATAGATACAGGGGCAGACATTACCATCTTAAAAAAAGGCTGATTGGCCATCCACCTGGCCCCTTTCTCCCTCCTTAACCAACTTACAGGGCATTGGGCAAACCCGAAACCCTGAAAGAAGTTCCAAACTCTTGACTTGGAAAGATAGGGAGGGAAATCAAGGAACTATACAACCCTATGTCCTCCAAGGGCTCCCTGTCAATCTGTGGGGATGAGAATTACTTGCCCAAATGGGACTCTGTATGGGTAGCCCCAATGATATAGTCTCAGCTCAAATGCTTTCCCAGGGATTTAAGCCAGAAAAAGGCTTAGGAAAGCTTGAAACAGGCATTACTCAACCCATACCAGCCACAGGACACACCCACAAAAAAGGCCTGGGAAACTGGAGAAAGGGGAAGAAGAAGGCGGAAGCACAGGGGTGGAGTAGGCGTACTTACGAAAACCGCCATGTTGCTGAAGACCGCAAATGCACGTAGCTCCAGGCGGCTCCCCACACTCAGTAAGATTAAGTACAGACCTCTCATTAAAAACCATGGATGCAAGAAGAAAATGGTATGATGTATTTAAGGTACTGAAAGAGAAAACTTGCCTGTCAAGAATTCTGTATCTGGCAAAACCATCCTTCAAATATGAGGGTGACTTTATACTCTTAACATACAAACAAAAACTGTGAGAGTATGTTACCAAAAGATATAAGAGATACTAATGGTAGTACTGCAGTCTGAAGGAAAAAACAAGGTTCAGAGGCTTGGAAAAGAGTATAGAAATGAACATAATTATTATTAGGAAGGACAAATTAAAGGGTAAAAAGCCTGATGATAATAAGATATGAAAATTGAAAGCTGAAGGATGAAATGGATGAAATAAAGTATTTACAGTAATAAAATTGAATGTTAATGAATTGAGATCCCCAATCAAAAGATATGGACCAATAGATTGGATAAAAAAAAAGAACCATCTATGCTGTCAACAGAAGACTCACCTCAGACATAAGGAAGCAACCAGGTTCAAAGTGAGAGGTTGGGTAACCAATCTGAACAGAGACCCTTTGCTAATATAAGGAAAGGGGAGGAAGCAAGGTCTTAAAAGTGCTAATCTAGGGAACTATGTGTGCAACGCATCTGTACCATGCCTGTAATCCATGTCTCAGATTGAGTACTTATCTCTTCTCTTGTTTCTTAATAAATTCTTTGCTTGCTTGCCTAAAAAAAACAAAGGAAAGTTTGGAAAAAGGTATTCCATGTAAAGAATAATGAAAAAAGAGATGGAAAAGCAATATAAATTAATATTGGACAAAATATATTTTCAATGCAAAACTGTTATACAGGGTGAAGAATGTCATTATAGACTAAGAAAAGGGTAGCACACCAAGAAGAAATAACTGTAATAAATATTTATGCACCTAACCTGGGTACCCTAAGATATGTGAGGTGCTCACTAGTAAAACTGGAGGAAATAGATGTCTCTACATAACTGGAGACTTTAATACATCACTCTCAGAATTGGATACACTATCTGGACAGTGGATAATTAAGCAACAGAGAGCTTGAATAATTTCATAAATGAACTAGACCTAACAGACATCTATAGAGAATTGTACTCAAAACAGGATACGTATTCTTTTCAAGAGTTCATGGATCCTTCTCAAGGAGAAACCATATGTTGGGTAACAAGACAGGTTTGAGTAATTTTAAAAAGACTGAAATTATACAAAAACACTTCTCTGAGTGTCATGGAATGAAGCTGGAAATCAATAATGCATGGAAAAAATGGAAAGTTCTTAAATATATGGAGACTAAAAAACACACTCTTAAATAATCAATGAATCAAAGAAGAAATTTAAAGGGAATTCAGTAAATATCTTGAGATGGATGAAAATGAAAATTCAATATATGGGAGGGGATGAATGTACCTCAAGTGGTTGAGTACTTGCATCCCTTGTACAAAGTCCTGGGTTCAATCTCTGGTACCTCCTAAAAAAAGAAAACAACAACTGTGAAGCTATGAGACACTACAAGTGCAATACTGAGAGGCAAATTTATAGTCCTTAATGTGTACATTACAAAAGAAGAAAGAGATAAATTAAAGGTTTAACTGCACACTTGGAAGAGCTAGAAAAAGGATAGCAAACTAATCCCAAACCAGCAGAAGGAAAGAAATAGCAAAATCAGAGCCCAAATAAATGAAATCTAGGACAAAAAAAAAAAAAAAGAATGAATCAACAAAACCAAAGTTGGGGGAAACGGACTTTGGCCCAGTGGTTAGGGCGTCCATCTACCATATGGGAGGTCCGCGGTTCAAACCCCGGGCCTCCTCGACCCGTGTGGAGCTGGCCATGCGCAGTGCTGATGTGCGCAAGGAGTGCCGTGCCACGCAAGGGTGTCCCCTGTGTGGGGGAGCCCCCACGCGCAGGGAGTGCGCCCGTGAGGAGAGCCGCCCAGCGTGAAAAGAAAGTGCAGCCTGCCCAGGAATGGCGCTGCCCACACTTCCTGTGCCGCTGACGACAACAGAAGCGGACAAAGAAACAAAAAAAAAGCAGACAAAAAAAACCAAAGTTGGTTCTTTGAGAAGATCAATAAAGTCAACAAATCTTTAGCTGGATTGAACAACAGAAAAAGGGGAGAAGATGCAAATAAATAAAATTGGTAATTAGAGGGAGGGCATTACCACTAACCCCACAAAAATAAGAGAGATTATAAGAAGACACAAAGAACAGTATGCCAAAAATTAACTAGACAATATAGACTAGAACATAGTCTGTATTTGCTGAATATAGCCCAGTTCAGCAAAGTGGCAGGAGATAAGATTAATATGGAGAAATCAATAGAGTTTCTATATACTACTGATGAGCAATCTGAGGAGGAAATCAGGGAAAATTCATTGATAACAGCAATTAAAAGAATCAAATAAACTTTAGGAATAAAGCTACCCAACTACTCAGAAATCTAGAAAAAAAAATTACTAAAAGAAACCAAAGAAATTTTAAATAAATAGAAGGGCATTCCGTGTTCATGAACTGGAAGACTAAATATCATTAAGATGTCAAGTCTACCAAATTGATGTACAGGTTCAACACAATCCCAATAAATATCAATAGCCCTTAGCAGAAATGGAAAAGACAATAATCAAATTTATTTGGAAGGGTACAGGGCCCTGAATAGCCAAATTTATCTCTAAAAGGAATGAAGTTGGAGGACTCTTAACTTCCTGACCTTAAAGCAAGTTAGTTAGCCTCAGTGGTAAAAAAAAAAAAAAGCATGGTAGTGGCATAAAGACATATTGACCAATGGAACAGAATTGAAAATAATGCCTTCACATCTAGAGTCAAGTGGTTTTTGACCAGACTGTTAACCCCACCCAGCTGGGCCAGAACAGTCTATTCAACAGATATTCCCAGGAGAAATGTTTACCCATATCCCAAAAAAAGAAAGAGAATCCCTACATCACATTTTATACAAAAATTAACTCAAAATGGATAAAGGACTGAAACATAAAATATAAAAGCTATAACCATAAAACTCCTAGAAGAAAATTTGGAAATTATATTCAAGATCTTGTGGTAGATGTAGTTTCTTAAAACTTACATGAGTGACAAAAGAAAAATTAGATAAATGTGAGCTTCTCAAAATTTAAAAACTTTTGCACCTCAAAGGACTTTGTCAAAAGGGTGAAAAGGTAGCCAACTTAATGGGAGGAAATATTGGCAGCCACATATCTGATAAAGGTTTAATATTCATGATATGTGAAGAGATACTACAACTTAACAATAAAAAGACAAACTACCCAATGGGGGAGAGTATAAACTACAATGTAAACTATAATCCATGCAGTGTAGCAGTGCTCCAAAATGTATTCACCAAATGCAATGAATGTGCCACAATGATGAAAAAGGTTGATGATGTGGGGGGAGTGGGGGGGCGGTTGGGATGTGGAATACATAGGAACCTCTTATATTTTTTAATGTAACATTCTTTTTGTGATCTGTGTATCTTTAAAAAAAAGACAAAAATTAAAATTAAAAAGGGCAAAAGTCTTGAATAGATATTTGTGCAAAGCAGAAACACAAATGGCAAAAAAAAAAAAAACACATGAAAAAAATGTTCCCTATCACTAGTGATTAGGGAGATGTAAATCAAACTACAATGAGATATCATTTCACACTTATTAGGATGACCACTATTAAAACGTCAGAAAACTATAAGTTTTGAAGAGGATGTGGAAAGATAAGAATGTTTATTCACTATTGTTGGGAATGAAGAATGGAACAGACTTAGTGGGGTACTGTTCGGCAGTTCCTAAGGAAGTTGAATATACACTTACCATATGACCCAGTAGAACTGAGAGCTGTGATATGAACAGACATCTGCACACCAATGTTTATAATGGTGTTATTCATAATTGCCAAAAGATAAAAGCAACCCAAGTGTCCATCAACCAATCAATGGATAAACAAACTGGTGTACACACAAGATGGAATATTCTGAAACTGTAAGAAGAAATGAAGCTGTGAAGCCTGAACAACATGAATGGACCTGGAGAACATGTCAAGTGATGCAAGCCAGACACAAAAGGACAAATACCTATGATTGTTCTACTATGAACTAAATATATTGTTTAAACTCATGTAGTTGATAATTAGAATATAGATCACCATTAAATAGAATGAAGGTAGAGAATGGAAAGCTGAAGCTTAATCTGTATAGAACTGGTGAAAATCTTGTTTGTAAATCTTTGGAAATTAATAGAAATGTTGAAAACACATGATAGTGTTTGTACCTAGGAGAATATTATATAGGTATGATAGTGGTTGAAAAGGAAAGTCTAAAGTCATGTATATTGCTGGAAGGAAAGCTAAAAAATGTGGCATGGAATTGTATAACATAGTGAAACCTCATGTGAAATATGAATATGGGTAATATTGCATATATATAAAAGACTTTTCAAAATATAAGTATAAATAAACTAGAGAGACAGAAACAGAACAGTAGCTATGTATGGCAGGGAAAGCACAGAAAGACTGAGAGGTGATGAGCTTTTGTTTTTCTGTTTATTATTGTTATTATCATTATTATTATTATTTTTTAAAGATTTATTTCTTTATTTATTTAATTTCCCCCCTTCCCCCGCTGGTTGTCTGTTCTCTGTGTCTATTTGCTGCGTCTTATTTCTTTGTCCACTTCTGTTGTCGTCAGCTGCACGGGAAGTGTGGGCGGCGCCATTCCTGGGCAGGCTGCACTCTCTTTCCCGCTGGGCGGCTCTCCTTACCAGGTGCACTCCTTGCGCGTGGGGCTCCGACACGCGGGGGACACCCCTGCGTGGCGCGGTACTCCTTGTGAGCATCAGCACTGCGCATGGGCCAGCTCCACACGGGTCAAGGAGGCCCGGGCTTTGAACTGTGGACCTCCCATGTGGTAGACGGACGCCCTAACCACTGGGCCAAGTCGGTTTCCCCATTATTATTATTGTAATAATGAAAATTCTCTAAAATGATTAATTGATGAATGCAGAACTATGTGATTTATACCAAATACCATTGTACACCTTTGATGTATTTATGGTATTAATATGTATCAATAAAATTGATTTGTTAAAAAAATTAAAAAGTAAATAAATAAACAGAAAATTTCATCATCAGTGACATGTCATAGGCAGTACTTTTAAGCTAGCATGACAATTACATAGAAGCTATAAATTTAAAATAGTTTAACCCAAAATTTCTAACATATCTTTATATATGTTTATTTTATTTACAAAAAGTGAATATGGTAATTGAGATTTTGTAATATCCAAATAATAAAAATTCCTGTTAAGCATAATTTTTCCTAGAAAATCTGATGCACAGTTAGATTCATTTATGTTGACTGTATTAACTAGATTGAATATTCATATTCTGTAGGCTGTAGATTTAACCTTGGAATCAAAGTGGAGTCACTCTTTGTACTTTCAAATGTTTTGTGTGGCTCTATTTCTGATACACAAAAACATAACTAGGCAAACATATATTAAATACCATTTTACAAGGTAAATTGAAATAAAGAGCTTTCCAGTGAAAACATCTATATCCTTATGGTGGTAATACTACTATCCTAATTTTAGTTATTCTCCAGAGGATCTCATTCTATGCTTACTTCAAAATCCAAGCAAATTATTTCAAGACCCGGAGGCATGTCCATGTGCAAGGAGAAGAGCATGAAATAAGTTCTTACATTTCATTGTAATTTTAAAAATCAGATATGGCATCACCTTAGTACCTGTTTCTCAATTTGGAATGTCGTAGGATAAGAAAAATCAGGAAAGGGAAAAGATGGTGTTCTTAGAGTGGATAAACAAATACATTATATTTAAAAATTGATGAGCTAATATTCAATTTAGTCAAAATATTTTGTGGCTAGCAGTAAGTCTGAAAGTCAGTTCAGAGTAGTAACCTACTACATACAAGCTGTATTTTTCAAAACTTATTCACATGCTGTTTGGTTTCAACAATCATTTGTAGATTTAGGTAAATTTTATTTGTTTAATAACCTTGATCTCAAGACAGCTTACAGTTTAAAGTTGCAGGAGGAATTATAGATACAAAAATAGAGAAATGCTTTGTTTTCACCATTCTCCTATCCCCAACTTTAATTTGTAACATTAGAAAAGTTATAGATAAATGTGAGATTCATTTTCTAAAACAAATGAAATATATATGTGTGTGTTCCTTCAGGGGTTCAGAGGCTTACCTTAGTGGCAGTGGGGAGGAGGCTTACAAGGCAACCATAAAAACCAGGTGTTATGGTGATCTCCACATGCGATTTTCATCACCCAGTTTCAAGTTACAAAGGAGTCATGTATTTGTACTGGTCCTAAGTCAGAACCTCAGGATAAAGGGGTTTAAATCTTTCCTCTTCCCTATACCACTCAAAGGAAAGTATGTGTATGCACACGCATACATGAATATGAGAATTCACCTGTGCATGCACACACACATTAGCTTATAGAGGATCTTTAGGCAAATTTGAAAACTCTGATCCTTCTGAGTAGATACAGCCCTGCTGGATAACGCCTTAAGGAACAGCTTAATTCCTTTGTAAAGAACAAAAGTACCCTCGGCCACATTAACATAGTGCTGCACTATATTTCAGCCTTATATCATTCTTCAGGTGGGGGCCTTTACAAGGTGCATAAATACACCATCATTACTGGCAGACACACATACAACAGTGCAATAATTTTACAGTTTCTTATTTCAGGATAAATGATAGAGTAGCAAATACAATTCCAGGAGGGAATGGGGTAGAGAACTGTGAAGTCAGGCCATGTGTGTACTCCAGCTAACTCGCATTTTTCACACAGGAGAAAATTATTACCCAAACACATTAATAGTATTCATATATGTATATTTCCACAGCTAGCAGTGAGGCCTTGCCTGCTCTTTTTCAAAGTTCACCTCCCCATGTACTCTTGACTCTAAAATGGTACTCTTTTTGTTAATTGTCCATCCAGTTCTTCTCATTATTCCCCACCATAGTTGTTGTTTTTTTTCCCCCTATTTTAACTTCCCTATGTTAAGTAGAGGAGAATTTTGATCATGATGTTGGAGAGAATAGAATCATCAAGGTGATCTGTTCCTAGTTGGCATTTGCTTTTTATTTGGTAGAGAGAGTCACTCTAAGATATAGATATTGCTGTAACTATTGATATAGCTGTAGCTGTGATTATAGCTATAGACATCTTATTTAGAGAATTTGAACTGTTAAGGAATTAATTTGCCAATGCTATCATTATGCTAAAACTGTCTCTATCCTTAACTTGTGTTTCTCAATAAAGGTCTACTTTTTAATAGCCTTCAGAGGAACTAGGCTGTTGCATGTTCTCATTTGGTTATTGTTTGCTTTGGGATGAAGTATTCACTTCAATTTTGTAATGGACCCCTTGACTATCTTAAGAGGGATATTCTCGTTCAAGCCAGTTCCACTGAGTGCTGCATTCATGTGGGCACTAACTAGCCATAGGGGAGGTGGCCTATTTAGAATACTGACCAACCTTAAGGTAAATAACTAAATGGACAAAGCTTCCATTGCTTGTTACCTGTACATATTAGGATTTTTTACCTCAAAAACTGAGCATTCTCCCTGAGATTATTTCACTTTTTACATCAGACAATTTCAATAATATGTGATAATGTTTGCCAGTACCAGAGCTGGATTCTTGCACCTTGGAAAACATTCCTCTTCCAAGGATACTATTTCCCTCTTCAGCATATATTGGATCCTCAGCTTTCATTTAGTTTTCTTTCAACTCTCAACTCTAGGAAGGGAATTGGTTCAGAAGTACATTTGTGTCATGAATGTTTCTGGAGTATAATCACAACCTCATAATTAAAAAATTTAAAGCCCTATTTTATACCAAAGTTTGTACAGACATCCAAAGTTAAGTTTATAATGTATATCTCCTTTCCTTAATTCCCCATTACATGATGCAATAAGGCATACAGAGTGGCCATTTAATCTCAGACCACCACCTAGGCATCTGCAGCCTGTCACACATGCACTGAGCACAGAGAATCCAAAAGGTGAAGATACCAAGGGACTTCCAAATATCTGGTCTGGCTGGGTTCTAATTGGAGTTTACTTACCACATAGGAATAAGTTTAAGAATGGAATGGAAATCGTGTAGTCTAGCTGGCAAAGAGAAATAAATAAGCAATAAAAGTGTCCATGAGTGTCTTAGTTTCCTGGTTACTATGATAAATACCACACAAAAGCTTGTCTTAAATAATTTATTGAATCATCATTTTGAATGTAGTGGAAGCCCAAACTTGGGGTATCATCAAGGCAATGATTTCTCTCCAAGGTCTATCCCATCCTGGTGCTGGCTGTGAGCAATCCTCAGAGTTCCTTGGCAATGTCCTCTCTTTTCTCTTCTGGGTTTCTTTTAGTTCCAACTTCCAACTCCTTCCTATGTTTCTCTCTCTCTCTCTCTCTCTCTCTCTCTCTCTCTCTCTCTCTCTCTCTCTCTCTCTCTCTCTCTCTCTCTCTCTCTCTCTAAATTTCTTCTGTAATCCAGACTAAGGCCCAATCTCATTCAGCTGGGCCACACCTTATCTAGAATAACATCTTCAAGAGATCCTGTATACAATGGATTCACAACCATAGGGATGTAGATCAAGATTAAGGACATGTATTTTGAGGGGTATATAAGCAACCTACAACAATGGGTATCCACTACCCTATTGCGAGGTCTTGACTGAAAATAGGTGTTGAAATTATAAACAAAGAGTTGTACCACTCAGTGGTTCCCTGTGACATCCATCAATACCAGGAAGCACATTGAATGAGTTATAATCAAATAACACACACTATCATACAATAGAAATGCATACTTTACATTTATCAGAGATAAACCTTTAATAACTGAATATTTGGTTTATGAATGGTATAACAGATCAATTAAAATTATCAAGTGCAGTATTTCCTATAATTCTTTTCTGTCCTGCTGCCTAAATGGGGATGATCTATAATATAAAAGGGTCACTGGGTCAGCAAAATTCAATATAGAGGTGGTGGAAAACCTATCCCTGAGGTTAGCATGACTTCTCATAGTTTCCTCCAATATAATCTCTTTGCTTGGAGAGCTATGGTGTGATAGATTCTCTTGTATTGGAAAGATCGTCCCTCTATGCAGCATCTTAGATATGAGTTGATAAAATCCATTAGAGTTAGTCAAAGTTGTGACAATCTGATTGTATTACACATTGAACCATGAAACATAGATCCTTAAAATAAACTAGATGAAGGGATTGCTTTAGGAACTTTTCTGAGACTGCAGTTATCTCTTGTTGAAAAAATAGTTGTCAATAATCCCTTGATACTTGATGGGTTGAAACCTCTCAGTGGACAGCTTTTGACCAGTCTTTGGAGGTGGCATTATACCTCAAGTCAATGATTTCAAAATTGTGGTACAAATATCCCTGGAAATCTCTAAGATCAACATTATTTTAATAAAAATACCAAAAGTATATTTTCCTTTCTCATATGTTGATATTTAGACTGATTGTGTAAAAGCAATTTTGGTAAAACTGCTGGCAATACTAGAGAGGGTGGGAATGCCAATATTTTATTGTAGATAATTAAACTATATTGAAGTAATTTAATATAACTTGAAGATTGATCATGATAAGTTAAAGGTGTTGTGATGGTTAAGTTCATATGTTAACTTGGCCAGGTTTTGGTATCCAGTTATTTGGTCAAACAAGCATTGGCCTGATTGTTATTTTGAGGACATTTCTGAGACTTAAATCATCAGTTAGTTGATTGCATTTATGGCTGATAACATCTACAGTCAACTGAGGAGATTGCCTCCAACAATGAGAGAAGTGTCGGCAAATCAGTTGAAAGCTTTGAAAGGAGTAGAGATTATTTTAGCAGTCAGAGGAGAAGATTTCCATCTCGATTTCAGCCAGCCAGCTTTTCCTGGGCATTTCAACAAAAACTGTCTGTCATCAGATTTCTCAGCTTGCTGCCTGCCCAATGGACTTCGTACTTGCCCATCCCCACAGTCACATGACACAGTTCTTACAAAAATCTCATATTTATGGATATCTCCTATCTGTTCTGTTTCCTTAGAGAACCCTGAAAAACTTAGATGTCTTACTATGAACCCTAACACAACTGCTAAAATAAATTAATAAATTCAAAGAGTTAAAGCTAATAAGTTAACAAACCAGAGAAAATAGAGCCCTAAAAAATAATCCAAAAGAGGTAGCAAAAGAAGAACCAGGAGAGAATAAAGATTTGACGGAACATACAAAACACATAGGAAGATGATAAATTTAAACCTAACTGTGTCAATTAGCAACTGATAGTCTAAACAGCTCAATTTAGAGCAGAGATTTTCAGATCAGGTAATAGCAGGAGCAAACTATGGACTGTCTATATGAAATGCACTTTAAATCTAAAGGCACAAATAAGTTTAAGGTAAAAGTACCATAAATAATTACCAGGGCAACATTATTCAAAAGAAAGCTGGATTAGCTATATTAATATAAGTAAATTTTAGATCAAAAGATATTATCAGGGTTTAAAAACATTCATTTCATAATGATAAATTAGTAAATTCATAAAGAGGACACAAAGGCCAAAATTGTTTATGTGCCAATTAATAAGCCTTCAAAATAAATAATACAAAAACTTGTAGTAGTTCAAGGGAAAATAGGCAAATCTTTGATTATAGTTGGAGATCTGTAATGAACTCTTGCAAAAAATGCAGTACAAAAAGACAGAAAATCACAAAGGTAATGTAGATTTGACAAAACTATCACCCACTATACCTAATTAAACATTTATAGAATATTATACTCCAAAACTTCAGATTAAACATTCTTTTCAAGTACATACAGTACATCTACCAGATAAATCGGGTATTGGTTTATCAAAGAAGTCAATAAATTATAAATTATTTGATTAATACAAAATATGTCCTATGTGCAGAGTATGAACAAATTAGAAATCGATAACAGAAAGATATCTGGAATACCTCCAAATACTGGAAGCAAAATAATACATTTCTAAATAAATCTTTTGGATAAAGGTGAAAGCTAAAGGGAAATTAATTTTTTTTTTTAAGCTGGATAATAGTTACCTGGATGCTTGCCATAGATGTGAGACCTCTGGGTCACAGATAATGGACTTTATTACTCATTGCACAGAAAGCAGATGACCTTCATGTTTGCTCCTGTTCTTCAGATGGAAGCCTGCCCTAACTCTTGTTATATTAGCTGGGTATTTACCACTTGCACAGGTTGCTACTAGGAAAAAGATATTGAAAATAGCATTTCTAATGCCTCAAAAATGACATTCCCATTGGAACCTCCCAAAATTTTAAAAGTGATACTGCTTCCCATTGTTAATTGCATTCATATAAAATAAAACCTATAGCAGGAAAAACATTCTATATCAGACTACAGAAGGATAGCTCCCACTTTTATGTTGTGCCTTACTACTTTTCTTCCAAATCAGAAGACCTAGTCTGAGAAATAAGGGAAAAGTGGTGGGAAACAATTTCCACCGGATCTCTTGCATTTCTGCTTATCTTACAGGCAGGACACTGACTGCTTTTTGTTCCTAACTATCTTTACAAGATTGTAATCATTGCAGATACTTTTCAAGATAAAGGTAGTATTTTCCTCCAGAGGAAAGGACAGGTATGCTTACTGTCTATTATAAAAGATAGGGATTCCCTGATCTCAGGGAATTCACTTTATGTGCAGATGTTATTTGGTCCTTGTTGGAGAAAATACAGTGCTTACTGGGACACAGAGACTGAAATGACTATAGACAAAGAAAGATTTACTGAGTAGCTCTCCCAATGGAGGGAGCCTGAAAAGAGACTTCAGCATCCCCACCAGCATGGCAGAGGTCTGAAGAGAGACTTCATCCCACTCCTGGAAGGGGGGGTGGGGGGGACTTGAATTTATGCAGAACTTTCCTAGACCGGGGAATGATAGTTGGTGGGAGGGGGTTGAGGGTCCAAGTGAAGTGCAGGGACCAATAGGAAGTCGTGGAGATGAAAACTTTCCCTGAGAGTGACTGAGAAGATAGTGGGTTAGGGAGTTATGGTTTCTTGGAATGCTGCAGGAGCAGATGTTTCTTTGTTGTGCAGGAATTTTATCTCCCTCTGATATGCAGGTAGGGAAGGTATCCATTTCTGTTTACTCCTATCTCTATGTGGTTTCTTTATTTAACCTGTGGGGAAGTGCAGTGCCCTTGGACATGTAGGCTTATGGTGGGTGGGGTTAGCCTTTCCCCAGTGCATATCAGGGGAAACTGAGCTACAGCTTGTTAATTATTGTAAACCTCTAACAGTCCTCTTCATATTATTTGGTGGGAATTGGGGCTTGGGAAACAAGCATGAATAGCTGATATTCTAGCTATGGCTGTTGCTATTAATATGATGCTGCTCTTTGTCTTTGACCTAGAAGTCCCTGACTTCTCCCAGCAATCCCTGAAACCGTGGCAGACTTTCTTATTAGCTTGCAGGGAAGAAAATACTTGTGACCTTTGACAGAACTCTGTGCAGAGTAAGAAGACCCATGAAGTTAGGGCTCCAATTGAAATATATATATGAGTTAAAAATTTTTTTCACCTTAGGTATTAGCAAAAGACTAACTCCAAAATAAAATTTTTAGCTTTCTTCACTTTGAAAATTTTGTCATTGCCAGAAAAACAGGTTGAAGGGGAAAATCTAAGCCTAGGGAAGAAGGTCTTAAATGGTTTTAACCTATTAAGCATTCTCTGCGTTCAAGTAACCACAGCAAAAAGAAGCAGACCTTATGTGATTTTACTAACCGCAACTGGGAAATACTTCTTTTTTTTTTAATCTTTTATTTATTTATTTATTTTTAAATTACATTATGAAAAATATGAGGTCCCATTCAACCCCACCGCCCCCGCCCCCCACTCCCCCCACAGCAACACTCTCTCCCATCATCATGACACATCCATTGCACCTGGTAAGTTCATCTCTGAGCATCACTGCACCCCATAGTCAATGGTCCACATCATAGCCCAGACTCTCTCACGTTCCATCCAGTGGGCCCTGGGGGATCTATAATGTCCCGTAATTGTCCGTGAAGCACTATCCAGGACAACTCCACGTCCCGAAAACGCCTCCACATCTCATCTCTTCCTCCCGTTCCCCACACCCAGCAGCCACCATGGCTACCGTTCCCACACCCATTCCACATTTTCTCTGTGGACATTGGATTGGTTGTGTCCATTGCACATCTATGTCAAGTGAGGGCTTAGATTCCATATGGGTACTGGATGCACTCCTCCCGCTTCCAGTTGTAGACACTCTAGGCTCCATGTTGTGGTGGTTGGGGAAATACTTCTAAATGCTCATCTCAGAAGTATCCCTGAAAGAAAATGAAAACTAAAAAGTTCCTCCCAGTAGGAAAAACCTAGGATAGTAATTTGTTTATTGGTAAAATCACTTGGCAAATGGTGAAATGAGTTAACAAAAGATGCCCATTGTATTTTCTCTTGTTATAATAGTATTTCCTTTGTTTTCATTCATTGAACAGTACTATTCAGCATATGCTCTGGAGCAACAGCCAATTTGGGGTGTCTTTATCCTCCTTTATATCTTTGTATGTGGAATGTGTTGGAGTTGTATACATTTACATTTGGACTGTTGTTAAATTAGCTTCTGAAGGGCTATACCTGTACATGTTCTAGACCTCACTAGGGGAATAATGAGTACCACAGAGAACATAGATCAGAAGAAAGGAGTTCCATTTATCAAATCTGGATGACAGTAGTTTTAGCAGATTTATGAGAGGACCTTGATTTGGGGAAACAACGATTATATGACTGGAAAGCTGGGAGCCTCTATTGAACTGGGTAATGATATTTATACACCTGGTATTTTCTAGAAATGGTCTCATACCATATTTCCTCACTTGTCCATGATTGAGTTAAAAATAATGACATCATTCACTTCAGCCATAGTGCTTATCCAAATAGATACAATTGTGTATTCTTCAATTGGGTACCTGTCACATGTTTGATGAATCAAAATTCTTTCCTAGGGATTTTGGAACTAGAGCTAGTGGTTCTAGATTATAAATTATAAACTCTTGACAGTAGCTATTTAGCCTGTCTTGTGGATGATGGAAGTCAAAGAAACTTGGTTGGAGTTAAAAGACGAGAAGAATGAAGAGAAGAAGAAAATTAAGAGACAGAAGGATTCTGATTGGGTTTATATCCTGGATTGAGGAGTTTTTGATGCCCATCTGCATTTTTGTCCACTGAATTTATAATGCCATATTTTACACTACTACCTCCACTTTTTCCCCTTAAATTGAGTTTGTATTTTATCATTAACTTCCACGTTATTATGTATTATCTCATTTAAGCCTAATGCAGTCCCATTAGTCCCATTATTATTTTTCACATACATAGAAACCTATGCAAAATATTGAAGTTTGTCAATCTCCTTATACTTGTTTTATAGAACTATGCTGTAATTATTCAGAACAGAAATAAAAAGAGAGTAAAAGCACATTGCTAAATAGTTCATTTGTCACTAAAAGTTTGAAACATGAAGTCTCAACTGATCCTTTTTGGATGAGAACCTTGAGACTTCTATAAAATTTTCATAAAGTTAATATTATTAGGACAAAAGTCTTTTGCCATTGACCAAAGAGGAATATAGAAATACAAAATGAAGGTCTTCAATGAAGGTTGAACATTCAGGGAAAAAAGAGAGTGCTATGGGCACATTGTGGGAAGAAACTGTAGACAGATAAGTGGGGAAGGTGGTAAAATAAGGAGGATCAGGGAAAAGTATGTAGAATAATAGAGATGGACAATAGAACTTTACAAACCTCTAAAATGTCCACCTATTCACTAATGGAAGACTATTACATTTCATAGGCTAGAATCTTTATTCAGGATAGATTTACATAGTCAATGGAATAACTTATTTTCAGACATTTCTCCTATTCTGCTCTGCCCCACCTCTTTAATGTTTATTCTAATGCCTACTATCATAAATTTTCCATCTAAATGAAGAAGTGGAAATATTCCAGCTTTACAGAGGTTATTAAAACTAAAAACAAAAAACAAAAAACCAAAGTGGTAGGATAAAGACAGCATTTTGGGGTTGGGGCAAGATGGTGACTGAGTGAACTTGCCTGGTAGTGTCTCTGCAGGGGGCGGCTGGGCAATGTTGAAGGCTCTTTGGGACCGCGCTGTTTCGGGGATTTTTGCTGGTTGGAAGGTGTCTGGACGTCGATTTGGTGGGAAGGTAACAGAGAGGATACGTCTATAATATATAAATGGAGGTCCCAGCTGGGCGCGGAAAGTTCCCTCCTTGGGTGGGCGGAGCCGTGGTATCGGGCGCTGCTGCAGCTCGGGGAGCCGCCGCCGCCAGGGTTTTTTTTTTTTTTTTCCTTTTTCTGGAGGCTCTGCGGTGCTGAGGAATTCGTGGGTCCTGGGTGGGCTGGTGAGGGGTTGATGGGACAGGACTCCTTTGCAGATCAATTTGGGGAGACAGACGGTGTTTTATTGTGAAGCGGGCGACGTTTTGGTTGCGGACAGGGGTGGTAGCACTTCCGCCTGGAGCCCCATCCCCACAGGTCCGGCTGCTGATCTGCAATGGAATTGGATTTTTGGCAATACGGGGACACAATTGGGAGATTGTTGCAGAGTGCAGTGAGGGAGGGGGACACGTCTAGAAGCCGATTGGGGAATATTTTGCGAAGTTTGGGACTTCCGGTTTTGGAGTCTGTTTTTGGCGTTTCCAGCTGAAGCCCAGCCCACCCGGTGGGGTTTGGGATCTGGGTCATTGAACTGGCTGTGGTGTAGAGGCACCTTCAAGTGACCATTGTGTGGGAGCACAGGGAGGGAGCTGTCCAAAGGCTGAAACCCTGAGGAGTAGGTGAATTGCAGGGTTCAGACATTAAATATAGAGTTTGCGTATCTGGCTTCCCCCATGGGGCTGGCACCCAGCTACGGGGATCCCTGAGGGCTGTGTTGCACTGCGGGGCTCCTAAGCTTCCTGTTGACCAGATTTGAGGTTGCCAGGTCTGGGTCCCCTGGACTCTGGTGGTCCACACCCCAGACTCACACCTCTTGAGTCTTCAGTGTCTCAGACTTTCCACCCCTGAATCCATCACGCCCTGGGGTCTACTTGGGGTCCTTGAGTGCCCTGGACCTTAACGTTTGTGTTTTATCTTTATTGGTTCATATTGTTTTGTTTTTATTTTCATTTTATCTTATTTTTTACACTTTTTGATGCCCTAATTGCTAATATTGCATTATCCCCTAGTCTTTTCTCCCAGCGTGTCCCCCAAAGTCCTTTTTTTATACAGTTATTTAGGGGTTTTTTCGTTGTTGTTTTAGATAGTGTTGCAATTGTGGCTTGTATATACCTGTATCTCTCTTCCCCCTACCTGTTCCCCACCGTTTGCCCACCCTCTTTTTCTTTCTTCCTTTCTTCTCATCTTTCTTTTTTTCTTTATTATTATTAGTTTTTCTTTTTTGGTTTTCTCTCTCTCTCTTGTCCTTCATTTTCCACTTATTTTATTTTAATTCAAGTATACAATAGGTGCTACAGGGAACACCTCACATTTGCTGGGTTTTCCCTTCCTCCACTGCCTCATTTCTGTGTGAACTGACTTAGGCTACCTACACTATCCCCCTTCCCCTGCATCTTGATATCCGCTATCATCTACTGTCTCTCCTATATTCCACCACCCACCTCCCGTTCTTTGATCCACAAAGTGTCTAACTCTTAATTTCTAATACCTTTGTTTTGTTTTCTGTCTGGTATCCACTCTTGAAACTATTAACTTTCTTTTCTTTTTCCCTCTCTCACGAAAACAATAGCTTTGTAGCTCATACCATATTCCTCCCATATTCAGTCATCTACCTCATAATAGGTATTCTATCTACAGCTATAACTCTACACAATCTACATGAATCTAACCTCCATCCTCCCAGATCTCATATTCTTGCTTTGTTAACATATATCACCAATACTACTCTACACTTTTTCCTTGCTTACACAATTGCCTTTCCCCGGCACTAATACTTTCCTTTAAAGTGAACTTAACCAGCAACAAGAAATTAGAATAAGAAGAACAAAGTGACAAAAAGAAGATATAACACTTATGCAAAAATAACAGCTAATTAATCTCCAAGACTAGACAAAGAAGCTAAGGAACTGATTAAACCCGTCAAGATAAAAGGATGACCAGAAAGCAATAAAAATCGAAAAACCAAATCAGTAATCAGGAAAACATGGCTGAATCCAATTAACAAACTAAAAATCAGGAAGGGGAGCAGAACTTCGCACAAGCAATGAAAGATCTCAGAACATTTATGACCAACAAATTTGATGAAGTAATGAAAGAGGTTAACAACATGAAGACAACACTGGGAGGGGAAATTGCAGACATACGCAAAAACATAACAGACATGATTGGAATGAACACCACAGTTCAAGAAATCAAAAATACACTTGCAGCAAATATCAACAGACTAGAAGAGGCAGAGCAGAGAATTAGTGATGTGGAAGACAGTACATCAGAAATCAAACAGATAGTAGAAGGGGTCAATAAAAAGATAGAAAAAATCCAGCTAGGATTTAGGGACCTGAATGACAATGCAAAACACTCAAATATACGTATTATAGGTATTCCAGAAGGAGAAGAGAAGGGAAAAGGGTCAGAAGGAGTGTTGCAGGAAATAATGGCAGAAAACTTCCCAAATCTACTGAAAGAGACAAACATACATATCTAAGAAGCACAGTGCACTCCACTGGTCATAAACCCCAACAGGCCCACCCCAAGACATATACTCATCAAATTATCCAATGCTCAACACAAAGAGAAAATCCTAAAAGCAGCAAGAGAAAAGAAAACCATCACATACAAGGGAAGCTCCATAAGATTAAGTGCTGGTTTCTCATCTGAAACCATGGAGGCAAGGAGGCAGTGGTATGATATAGTCAAGGTACTAAAGGAAAAAAATTTCCAACCAAGAATACTATTTCCAGCTAAACTAACATTCAAACATGATGGAGAGTTCAAAATATTCGCAGATAAACAGAAACTGAAAGAGTATACCAACAAGAAACCTCCCCTTCAAGAAGTTCTAAAGGGAGTTCTGCAGGAAGAAAGGAAAAAACAGGACAGGCAGAGTTGGAGGAGAGTATAAGAGCAACAAAAAAAGACAAACTAGAAGGGGGAAAAAAATACAAACAAAATATGACAAACACAAATCCAATAAAAATATGGCTAACACAAATAATTCCTTGAAAGTAATAACACTGAATGTCAACGGATTAAACTCACCTATCAAAAGATTCAGACTGAGACATTGGATAAGGAAATATGACCCATCTGTATGCTGTCTACAAGAGACACATCTTAGACCCAGAGACGCATGGAGATTGAAAGTGAATGGCTGGAAAACAATCATACAAGCAGACAATAACCAAAAAAAGGCAGGAGTAGCTATATTAATATCAGACAAAATAGACTTTAAATGTGAAACAATTGTGAGAGACAAAGAAGGATACTACATTTTAGTGAAAGGGAAAATCGGTCAAGAAGATCGAACAATCATAAATATTTATGCTCCTAACAAGGGTGACTCTCTAAGTACGTGAGACAAACGCTAGAAAAACTAACTGAAACAATAGATGCATCTACAATCATAGTGGGGGATTTTAATACACCACTATCTACCTTGGACAGAACATCTCAAAAGAGAATCACTAAAGAAACAAAACATTTGAACAGTTTATTAGAGGAGCTGGAACTAATAGACATATATAGATCATTATACCCAAACACAGCAGGATATACATTTTTCTCAAGCGCACATGGATCATTCTCCAAGATAGACCATATGCTAGGCCACAAAGAAAGGCTGAATGAATTCAGAAAGATTGAAATCATACAAAACATTATCTCTGACCACAGTGGAGTCAAGCTGGAAATTTGCAAGGGACAGAGGCCCAGGTTTCACACCAAGATTTGGAAATTAAACAGCACACTCTTAGAAAAACAGTGGGTCAAAGAGGAAATCTCAAAAGAAATCAATGACTACCTTGAAACAAATAATAATGATAACACAACATACCAAAATTTATGGGATACAGCAAAAGCAGTACTGAGAGGGAAATTTATAGCCATAAATTCATATATCAAAAAAGAAGAAAGAGCAAAAATTGAAGAACTAACTGCACATTTGAAGGAATTAGAAAAACAACAACAAAGTAACCCAACAGGAAGAAGAAGGAAGGAAATAACAAAGATAAGAGCAGAACTAAATGAAATAGAAAATAAGAAAGCACTTGAAAAGATAAACAAGACCAAGAGCTGGTTTTTTGAGAAGATCAACAAAATTGGCAAACCTTTAGCGAGACTAACAAAGAAAAAAAGAGAGAAGATGCAAATACACAAAATAAGAAATGAGAAAGGCGATATCACCACTGACCCCACAGAAATAAAGACTATCATAAGAGGATACTTTGAAAAACTATATTCCAACAAAAATGACAATTTAGAGGAAATGGACAAATTCCTAGAAACACATAAGCAACCCATATTGACGAAAGAAGAAATTGATGATCTTAACAAACCAATCACAAGCAGAGAGATAGAATCAGTCGTTAAAAATCTCCCAACTAAGAAGAGCCCAGGGCCAGACGGCTTCACAGGTGAATTCTACAAAACATTCCGGAAAGAACTAACACCAATCCTGCTGAAACTATTCCAAAAAATCGAAACAGATGGAACATTGCCGAACTCCTTCTATGACGCCAACATTACCCTAGTACCAAAGCCAAACAAAGACACTACAAAAAAGGAAAATTACAGACCAATTTCTCTAATGAACCTAGATGCAAAAATACTTAACAAAATACTTGCTAACCGTATTCAACAACACATTAAACGAATTATACACCACGACCAAGTGGGATTTATTCCAGGTATGCAAGGATGGTTCAACATAAGAAAATCAAACAACGTAATACACCATATAAACAGATTGAAGGAAAAAAATCACATGATTATATCTATAGATGCAGAAAAAGCATTTGACAAAATACAGCACCCTTTCTTGATAAAAACACTCCAAAAGATTGGAATACAAGGAAATTTTTTGAACATGATAAAGAGTATATACGAAAAACCTACAGCCAACATTGTTTACAATGGAGAAATCCTAATATCCTTCCCTCTAAACTCAGGAACAAGACAAGGATGCCCATTGTCTCCCTTCCTATTTAACATTGTCTTAGAAGTACTTGCTCGAGCACTGAGGCAAGAACCAGAAATAAAAGGCATTCAAATTGGAAAGGAAGAAGTCAAAATTTCATTATTTGCAGATGACATGATCCTATACATAGAAAACCCTGAGAGATCTACAACAAAGCTTCTAGAACTCATAAATGAGTTTAGTAAAGATGCAGGTTATAAGATCAATGCGCAAAAATCAGTAGCATTTCTGTACACCAATAATGAGCAAGATCAGGAGGAAATCAAGAAACAAATACCATTCACAATAGAAAATAAAAAAATCAAATACTTAGGAATAAATTTAACTAAAGAGGTAAAAAACTTATACACCGAGAACTATACAAGACTGTTCAAGGAAATCAAAGAAGACCTAAATAAATGGAAGAATATTCCTTGTTCATGGATAGGAAGACTGAATATTATCAAGATGTCTATCCTACCAAAACTGATCTACACATTCAATGCAATCCCAATATAAATCAACACAGCCTTCTTTAAGGAACTAGAAAAACTAACTATGAAATTTATTTGGAAAGGAAAGAGACCCCGAATAGCCAAAGACATACTGAAAAAGAAAAACGAAATTGGAGGAATCACACTACCTGACTTCAAAACATATTACAAAGCTACAGTAGTGAAAACAGCATGGTATTGGCATAAGGAGAGACACACAGACCAATGGAATCGAATTGAAAGCTCTGATATAGAACCTCACATATATAGCCATATAATATTCAATAAAGCCACCAAACCCTCTCAATTGGGAGAGAGTGGCCTATTCAACAAATGGTGCCTGGAGAACTGGATAGCCATATGTAGAAGAATGAAAGAGGATTACCATCTCACACCTTATACAAAGATCAACTCAAGATGGATCAAAGACCTAAATATAAGAGCCAAGACCATAAAAACCTTGGAAAGCAGTGTAGGGAAACATCTACAGGACCTTGTAATAGGAAATGGCTTCATGAATATCACACCAAAAGCACGAGCAGCAAAAGAACTAATAGATAAATGGGACTTCCTCAAAATTAAAGCCTTCTGCACCTCAAAGGAGTTTGTTAAGAAAGTAAAAAGGGAGCCCACACAGTGGGAGAAAATATTTGGCAACCATATATCTGATAAGAAACTTATAACTTGCATATATAAAGAACTCATATATCTTGAAAATAAAAAGATAAACAACCCATTTAAAAAATGGGAAAAAGATTTAAACAGACACTTCTCCAAAGAAGAAATACAAATGGCTAAAAAGCACATGAAAAAATGCTCCAAATCTCTAGCTATCAGAGAAATGCAAATCAAAACTACAATGAGATACCATCTTACTCCCATAAGATTGGCAGCTATAAAAAAACAGAAGAATACAAATGCTGGAGAGGATGTGAAGAAAGGGGAACACTCATCCACTGCTGGTGGGAATGCAGAAGGATCCAACCATTCTGGAGGACAGTTTGGTGGTTTCTCAAAAAGCTAACCATAGATTTGCCATATGATCCAGCAATACCACTGCTGGGTATATACCCAGTGGAACTGAAAACAAGGACACAAACCGATATATGTACACCAATGTTCATAGCAGCATTGTTCACTATTGCCAAAAGTTGGAATCAACCCAAATGCCCATCAACAGATAAGTGGATCAATAAAATGTGGTATATACACACAATGGAATACTACACGGCTCTAAGAACAAATACACTACAAACACACGTGATAACATGGATGAATCTTGAGAACCTTATGTTGAGTGAAGCAACCCAGGCATTGAAGGACAAATACTACATGACCTCAATGATATGAAATAAACAAGCTGCCTCAGAGAGCTAGAGACTGAACGATAGGCTTACAGGAAATCGGGGGGTGGAGGAAGGATGTGAGCTGACGTCTGCAGGGGTGGAATTTATGATGAGCTGGCGGTAAGTATGAACACAAAGAAGAGATAAAATGGGGGCAAGGGGTTGCCTTTGGGTGGGGCTTTGCGGGTTTGAGGGGGGCTGGGGATGGGCAGATGGGTAATATTGCCCAAAAAGTGGGGGGAGGGAGTGGTAGCATATGAACACAGGAGAGTGTCAGGTGTTGGTTGAGAGTAAAATGCTGAGAAAATCGTATCAAAATATAATTAAGAGGGTTACCTGTTTAGGATGCTCGGAAGGGATGGTCCGATGTGGGACGGGCTCCTGGGGAATGTCTGAATGCTCATTTTGCCAGAGTGGGTGATACCATTGGGTAGAGACCCAAGTAGTGAGAGTGGGGGTGGACCCACATCCTGGGGAGGACTAATGCCATCAAATAGAGGGAACTGTATCTCTCGAGAGAAGGGATGGCTCCCAGGGCATTGGGGCAGCTGAGCAAGTTAGGACCTGAACACTGTTGCAAGTATCTCTGGATGTGGCTCCTCGGGAAACGGAGGTTGGCTGTCACTGTGGGCACCAAGGGGATGGGAAAATGGATGTTAAATGTGTGAAACCAAGGTAAATGTGGGGTAAGAGAGGAGTTTCGTGAGAGTACACAAGGATGGATATAAAATATGTAATATTACATCATAAACATATGGGGGATGACAGAATGATAATGTAAACCATAATGTAAAACATAGGATAACTAAAAATGTTAGAAAACTGCGTGTCCTAAAGTATGCACCACAGTGTAAGCACAGATGTCACCTGGTTTGAAAGCTATTGTCTCAGACTCTGTACATCACTTTAAGTAAATATGTTGTGAATAGGTTGTAAGAGTATCGCTGTGGAAGGGAAAAGGTTTTGTGGTGGATGTGTGGGAGTGCTGTATATTGCATACATGAATTGCTGTGGTCTAGGGCTCTTGTGAAGAGTAGTTCAATAATTAGGGGGGAAAAAAAAGGAAAAGAAAAAGATAGGATGTAGAATTTTTCCAACATGTATTCTATATCTAACCTTTAAACCCATCGCTATATCCCATTTTGCTAGTAAGAGATCCTGACATGATATTGGGGCTTCAATATTCAGGAAGTTCTGGATCCCAGAGAGGTCCAACAATGGCAGCGGTGGAATACTGGTATAGAATACTATTGACAGGGGATATATGGCTGACAGGGAGCTATACAGGGCATATGTCCAGGGTGCATGGTAATGTTTGGATATACTCATAGTGGCAACAATTAAAAACTAAAGCTGGGGGGGTACTGGGTCCCTGGCCGGGGGTGCTGTGCCGTGGTCCCTAGGGGAGCAACGGCAGTCCCCCAAGTGCAGCGGCAAGGAACGAGAAGGAATGAGGGTCCAACAGTGAGCCCCTGATACTAATGACTATGCTTGTGACCCTATATGCCTGAAATAAGAACAAGGCCTAGAGCAGCACTGTGCCTGGGAATTTCCTCCTGACAGCCTTCATGTTACTCAAATGTGGCCAGTCTCGAAGCCTAACTCAGCATCTAAATGCAATGCCTTCCCCCCAGCATGGGACATGACACCCGGGGATGAGCCTCCCTGGCACCGAGGGATCGCTATCAACTAACAACTGATAATGCAACTGGAAAATGACCTTGAATTGAAGGTTCGATGTGGATCAGTAGAATATCCCTGTGTACATAGAATAATATGATTTTAAAATGCTGCTTGATCTAATGTAAGGGGGAAATAGAAAGGAGAAATGAGTTTATATGGCTATGAGTCTCTAAAAAAAAAAGAGTCTGGAGGCTGTCAGGATTGCCCTTATGCACAACTGAGCAGAGTCTAAGAGACAGATAAAGTAGATACAATCCCCAGGTATTGGTTCCTTTGAGGGCTAAAGGGACCCACGGGTTCTATGGTCATGGCAGATAGGGTTCACTGCCATGTCAGATGGCCCTTCTTTGGAGCTGGTGTTTCTGCGTGATGAAACTGGACCCAGAGAGGATCTCTTTTCATAAGACTATCATGCTACTTTACTGGAATTGTAGTTGGTATTGGGGTTTAAGATATATTTAGGGGATTGAATCTTTTTACTGACAATATGATAGCCAGGCCCTGAGGCTCAACAGACTCCAGCTCCTACAATCTGATTTATTGGACTCACCTCACTCAGCTAAGATGGAGTTGGAGAAGAACAACCACCACACCATGGAGCCTATAGTGCCTACAACTGAAAGCAGGAGGATTGCATCCAGTAACCATGTGGAATCTGAGCCTCCTCTTGACATAGAAGTGCAATGGACACAACCAATCCAAGGACCACAGAGAAAAGGTGGCATTGGAGTGGGAAAAGTGGACATGGTGGCTGATGGGTATGGGGAATGGCAGGAAGAGATGAGATGTGGAGGCACCTTTGGGACTTGGAGCTGCCCTGGATGGTGCTTCAGGGGCAATCACCGGACATTGTAAATCCTCCCAGGGCTCACTGGATGGAATGGGGGAGAGTGTGGGCCATGATGTGGACCAATGACCATGAGGGGCAGAGATACCCAGAGATGTACTTACCAAATGCAATGGATGTGTCATGATGATGGGAGTGAGTGTTGCTGGGGGGGGGAGGGGTGCGGTGGGGGTGGTGGGGTTGAATGGGACCTCATATTTTTTTAATGTAATATTTTTACAAAATCAATAAAAAAATAAATAAAGACAGCATTTTAAAAAGGAATGTCATGTGCAAAGCACTAGAAAGACATATGTAACCATATTATTTCTGTAGAAAAAAGCCTTAGTTATATTATTGAAATTTATTATATATGGTTCATGTTGATTTATTGTAGCAATCAACTGTTGCTCAGATAATGTGACAATTAATTTATATTTTCTTAAAACCCATTAACTGACAGTAGAAGACATTTATCAGAAGCATATTGGGTGAGATCTTAAGGATCGATTGTGAGCTTAAGTATTTATTATGAAAAGTGTGTATATAGCTATTTGTATATATATTTATATAAAACATAAGATGATTGCATGTAGGTCTACCTTAGTACCCGTGAAAATATTTTAAATTATTTTTTAAAAGATTCATTCATGACGTTCTCCCTTAGGCTCACATATTTAGGGAGAGCTTGCATAGCTGGAAAATGAAAGAACAGGATAAGTAGCAAAGAGGATTACATTCAATATGCATGTAAGTCAGATAGATTTATTTTAAGAATCTACTCTCATAAGTAATATTCCTTGACATCACTATCATTCTACTCTCCTGAGCTCTGTACATTAGAATCAACTTTGTCTTTTTTTTTCATTTGTGCTTTCCCCTATTTGCTATTTCCTATTTCCCATCTCCCTTCACTTCACAACTTTCACCAGTACGATTAGATTACCTAGTCATTTTTCTTCTAACCACATGTCTCCACAATTGTTCCCATAGTCCAGGCTCTCAATACTATACAAATAGGCAATTATTTTCATTCCAACTAGTACCCATGTTGCCAAACGCTCTTCTTTTAAAAATCTGGCCTTCGGATAACCTTTTCAGTTGTATCCCCTATGGTTTCTTCCTCAGTAAATCTGAAAACTTGATATACATGGCAAATTATTTAACCTTTCTATATTTCAACTTCTTCTCCATAAAATAAATATTATTATAACATTAATTTCATGGGTGAACTATAAGGATAAATGATTTAATATGTATTAAAACCTGAATAGAGACCCAGAAATCATATATGATAAATATTCAAAGTTATTAATCATAATTTCATGTCTATTCATTATTTGTAAATACCAAAAGCATGTTTACACATTTCCTTATCCATTCCTGCGTTCCCAAGTTTTCTGAAGTGACCAAAGATTATTTTCACTTTCACTTGTTATAATTATTATTTTTAGATCTTGTTCATTTATAAAATAAATACTATTATTTTATTTATTCCTTTTATTTATTCATTTTATAGATGAATAAACTGGACAAACAGAAGGTTAGAATTGCCAAATTATTAGTTCAAAGATACATGTGAAGGAATTCACTCAATGAGGACTGGAAGTTTACAAGGTCTTTATCTAAAGCCTAAGTTTTTCTTTCTTTGTCATTTGGCTTTACCAAAGTTGGGCAGGAGAGAAAAATAAAACAAATGTAAGCTTAAAACTAGGGCTAAAAAATATTCCATCTGTGAAATTTAAAATTTGTATATTTTATTCTCAGATGTATCTTTTTAAATCACTGTTAAAATACTTCCAGATTTTTTTTTAAAGAAAGTCTTGTGATATCATGTTGCCACTACCATCTCAAGACCTTTCAGCAGTACCACCTCCCTTTTCTAATTTTTTCAAATTAGATTATTTGAAAAATAATTATAATTTACTCTAATGAAAATGCTATGAGCTATTTCAACCCTCATGGTCAAACCCAACCTCAGATAAAACTTTTATTTTCTCTGGGCCTGCAAATAAAGAGCTTATGAATGCTGGCAAAAATTCATATACTTGGCCAAAATGGTTTCATTCTAAAATTTATGATATCATACTTAAAGGAACACTCCACTTTGCTAACACTGCCACTATATTTTTCTTTCAGTATTCTAACGAATCTGCAAACTTGATTCTAATTTAACTCCTTCCCTTTTTGCTGTTCTGCTTCAGATTATGGCAGTTGTTGAGAATATACTTCCCATGGCTGTGGCAGCTCTGCTCTACATATTTCTCCTTTCCCTTAGACCAATGGGCTAGTTCGGTGTTCTCTTCTCAAGATGTTGGTGAAGACTCAAGAGGGCAAAGAGAAAAACACAAGTCCCCTTATGGTCCAGGTTCAGAAACAGCCTACTACTCTCCTTTTGCCCAAATTCGATTGACCATTACAAGCCATGTAACCAAGCCCAAAGTAAAGTGTCAGGGCGCACAGTCACCCCACACCTGAGCCACTACAAGGTTTAATGCAAGAAAGGGTGAAGACAGGGGGTCAATAGTTCAACGTATTGAATATGGGTATTTAACAGGATTAATTTTAGACCTACTGGAAAAAGTTTGTTTCGGAGGCTACAGGAAAAAATTCAGTCAAGAAAATTACAGTATTTCATAGTACGTTTTCAAGAGATTAGCACATTTTTAATCATCATTTAAATGCTATACCCCATATCTAACTCATGGTATTTTTTTACTTTTTATATTCACATTTTTTATGAGATGAATGAATTAGGCTTTAGACTATTTTCCAGATTTGATTCCCTATCTCAATAATCT
Organism: Dasypus novemcinctus; assembly: GCF_030445035.2. Classification (NCBI taxonomy): domain Eukaryota; kingdom Metazoa; phylum Chordata; class Mammalia; order Cingulata; family Dasypodidae; genus Dasypus; species Dasypus novemcinctus. The sequence goes on along the minus strand of NC_080683.1, from coordinate 37,751,572 downwards.
ATAAGCAAATCTTGGTAAGAAAAACATAGCAATACTCATATTCAGGCATTGAATAATGTAACACTAACTTCATTGCATTACGCCGTTAGTGCACCTATTTAACATAACTGTGGGGCATTAAGTATTTCAGTCTGAAGCAGTAGATGGCGAAAAAGATTTCGTCACAAGTTCTCTACCAAAACAAGCACGATGGCCTAATTTTTCTTCTTTGGTTAATCCTGATGAAACCACCTTCCGTTCCATTGTTTTTTATCTGTGAATAGTCATTTCTTACTACAAAGTCAGATTTAAAGGCTAATATAGCTAAGGTTACTCCTTAAATGTTACTCCTCCTTCCCAATGCTCAGGAGCAAAGTCTCAACAAAATCTCTATAGTATATGTAACAAAGGATACAGAAAAGGATGAATACTAAGGAAAGTTATTGTTGTTACTTTTTATTCCGTAATGATTTTATTTACTTATTTTATTTAAAAACTGTTGAAAAAAATAAGCCACCTGTATTGTTACTGCCTATACTGACCTTTTATTTTCGTAACTTTTATCCATTAAGAAATCTAAACTGAAAAAAATATTTTAAATTTTAAAGTCACAACAAGAATTCTCTTTGTCCCCAATTTATTTTCTCTATATTATAAAGAGAACCTGGACTAAAACTCACATCTGTCTAATTTTAATCTGCTGAGGGTTTGAAGCAATTAAACAGTTGAGGCTGTCATAGAAGTAGACAAAGAGAAAAATAACAGATTAAAAGAGGATATTGCTGAAGCAGAAGAAAATATTTTAGCAAAAGTCTACTTTTAGAACATGGAATAATTACATCATACTCTGCTAAGATAGAATAGAGACATGGAAAATAAAGAAAAAATGCAATTATTTTATATGTTCTGAATTTTGCTAACATGTCACTGATAAAATTTGACCAAATGCCAAAAAAAGTTAGCATCTGGGTAGATCATTTTTATAACAATCCCACAAATATATGCTGGGTCATTTGCACCATCTGCTGTATAAGCTTCTGCAAAGTAAAGGACAATAGACACTTCTGGACATCTGTGTTAAAATGCAATTCAAGAGGATATACCTTATCAAAGAGAAAGGGACCTAAATAAATAAAGTGGAAAGAAGGTTATAGTTCAGAACAGGATAGAAAAAAACTAAAGCTGAATCATTTTACCATACCTTGTTTTCAATGTATTGAGAAATATTTATATAGAAACCTAACATTCTTTCCTGATAGCAAGTGAAATAAATTTTCAGTGAACTATTCTTGGGAATAAAAAATATATTTAAAAATATATTGCTGGGCCACATTCATTAATTACATGTATTATTAATATTTCTACATTGCAGGGAATGAAAACTGATAAAAAATTTGTTAATTTAAATATTTGTAGAAAACAAAATTGAAGATGTTTATAAAATATGTGCTATATTCTGTAAACAGGTATTTTGTTACCAAGTTATTTGTGGCATGAGTCTAAGGATGATTTTGATCAATGTGTGGCAAATAATAACATTCTAGTTTTAGATGACTGTCTCCCTTCTAATGAACTGAATGCTGTTTTTTAGGAATAAGTCTATTTCTATTTTGGTAATGATACATACTTTTCCTTCAAAAGGAAGAAGAAGACTCATTCTTTCTTCTTACTATCCAAGAAAGTGCTTTTTCTTTAACTAGTCCTTAGCTAGGCTCAGTCTGTGACTGTGAAACTCATTATCTGGAAGAGTTACAGGATATCTGAGAAAACTGGTCAATTCTTACTCTGGTCTTATAATTTCCAGTGTTCTCACATTTAACTGGAAATTAATTTCTTCAATCATTTATTTAGCTTTTTTAATTTAAGAAAATAAAGTAAATGTGAATTTCTTTTGCCATATAATAAAAAGCCTAAAACAATTGCAATAATCCATATCAAAGAATTCTTGCTTTCAGCATCCAGTTATTTGTATTGCCTGCTTTAATTATTCTATAAACTAGTTCCAACATTGTTTATTTTTAACTCTGAATATTTGTACAGGAAAACATGCATGTATTCTCAGAAAAAAATTTAGATTATGAAATTTTCACACATTTGGAAATAGTTCAGTAGGAATAAAGAACAGAAGGGCACTGAACTGTTGAACAATTAGTATTTGCAAGTCAGAAACATTTATTGAACAGATAGTGTTACCAAATTTTGTTTAGATTCTTGACTTTGCTGGAGAAATGAATTTCAAGAGCACACTGGGTGAGTTAGGCCAGTAATTTATTCAGGTAGGGAGGGAAGAAAAATGGGAGAAAATAACAGATCAGGGGTCCCAGGAAGAGAAGAAGGGGTTTAAAAGTGGTAAAGGGGGCTGATTTACAGACTACAATTCCCCATTATAGATTATAAATGCCCAGGTTTACTTGCGTGGCCACGTGGCAGAGGAAAAATGGTGAGAGCTGTGCACAGAGAGTAGGAACAGGTCCAGAGGCAAGAGAGCGGAGCGAGACCATGCTCAGGCCTCACAGTCTGCTTTCTAAACTATTAATTATTCCATCCCTTCGCTAATGGCAGGGAAGGCATTCCAGCTGTTTGCTGTTTTGATTGATTACTCCATCCATCAATCCCCCAGTAAGGACCCAATGATAAAGTCCTTGGGGAATATCTGGGGCTTTTCCTTATTCCCAGAAGAAGTCTTTGTTGTGGATAGCAGAATCCTGGGGGTGGGGGTTTTCCAGCAACCATCTTGGGGGTTACTGATGTCCATGTGGACTCTCTGCCAGGTTTCAGACCTGTCAATTTATTCCCTATGTTACTAGCCTGCTTCAATAGTATGTTCGAAGCTCTGTGATCTCTCAGAATAAGCATTATCTCTCCTCTTCAGTATCTCACAATGTAGTAACATGATCCATCCATAACTTTGAAAATTTTTTTTAAAAAACCACAGAAGGCCAAGATTTGAGCTTTAATGAGATAAGAAGTAAAGAGAATTATAGGCAAAGCCTCTGTAATGGCCGTCGTAGCAGTGTAGTGTGATGTAAAAAGCACGGAGTTCAAATCCAAGCTCTCCCATTATATACTGATGTGACCATCTTAAGAAACTAAGGTTTTTGAACCTCTGTATCCTTATTTGTAAAATGACTCAAATAGTTCTTACGTTATAAGCTAGGGGGCAGTATAAGTGTGTTAATATATATAATCCAAATATTTTTTACCTCAACAGCCCTTTTCATATAATACCAGACCGATGTAATTCCTACTTGCCAAACTCTGAAATGGTTACCTTTTTTATTGGGTGACCAACTCAGTTTTCCAGAAATCTCCCATTTAATTTTGAAAGTCCCATGTCCAGAGAACCTCTTCAGTCCCGGGAAAAATAAAATGACTGGTCACTGTATTTTTTATGGCACTAAAATTCTGGCCCTTAATCAATGATGTTTCTGGTATTCACACACTTGTATAGTCCTCACTGAATCTGGATTAGCAATTGTCGTGGTTCACCAATAGAAATCAGGTAAAGAAATGATCTGAGGGTTTTAACTGAAGCCTTTAGAGATTGACAACATTTGGATATGTGTTTTCTAGAAACAATCACCTGCCATTCAAGAAGTCTAGTTACCCTGCTAGAGAAACTATATGGGGAGACATGATCAGGAGAGGCATTGAGACTATAAGAAAATTCCAGTCAATTCAGTATTCCAGTTGAGGTTTCCAAATGATTCTGTGCTGAGCCACAATCGGACAGCAAGCACCTAAGAAATCTCAAGAGAGATCAACAGAAAGACTGCTCAGATGAGTCCAATCAACTCCCAGAACTGTTAGAAATAATGGTTGTTTTAAGCCACTAAATTGAGGGATTTTTTTATTATGCAGCAACAGATAACTGAAACACTCAACAGAAGTTTGTCTTTCACTTTCCCACAAGCAAACCACCTATGGCAATTCTCCTGTAGCACTGGCTGTTATTTTTTCTTTTGTACTGGCTTCCCCACTGACCGGAAACCAAATCCCTATAGCCAGTATTAAAAAAACAAAACAAAACAAAACTTTGTTGTCTATTGATGTCATTGCAGAAGACATGTTGTTGACACAGACCAACTTGAAAACAAAATATAAGATAGCCTGGGTTTGAGGTGCCAAAACAGACACAGAATTCTAAGCAGTGCCAGGAAGAACAGTCATGGGGTACAGGAATATCTGGGAACTGGAAGCTTTGTGGCTTGGCTTAGGTTAAATATTTTCAGCATGTTATTAATCAATTCACCTACCTGCCTCATAGGAGCTCAATCCACCATGTCCAATGGGAAATGGATTCCACACCATACATATTATTCTTATTCCTCCAAATTTGTCCATCCATTAAGCCTTCTAAACTCTACATGAGTAACAAAAATAAGTAACAAAATAAATCTCCTAAGCCTAATGAAGAAAGAAAATAATATGAACATGTAACTATAGCTGAATAAGGATCCCTTAGCCAAATACATGTTCATCCTCATGCCCCAAACCTGTTTCCACATATGGCATGAGGGACTTTGCATATGTGATTAAGTCAAGGCTCTTGAAATAGAAAAATAATGCTGGATTAAACAGGTGCTCCCAATGGAGTCACAATTGTTCTTATAAAAAAGAGGCAAGAGTCAAAGTCAGAGAAGAAAGTGATATGAAAATGGGTTGTAGTGATGCACTTTGAAGATGGAGGAAGGGGTCATAATCCAAGAAATAGAGGCAACCATTAGAAGCTAAAAATAAATCCTCTTGGAGCTTTCAGAAGAAACCAGCCATTCTGACACTTTGACTTTAGGCCAGTGAAACTTATTTTGAACTTCTGACTTTCAGAACAGAAAGAAAATAAATTCGTGTTGCTTTAAGCCACTAAGTCTGGGGTATTTTTTTACAACAGCAACAGGAGACTTGTCTTCAGGTGCCATCACCTGAAGACAAGGTGATGACCACACCAGCAGCAGAAAGTCAAAAAGTATTATGCAGGAAAGTACCTAAACTAGTACATAGGGTAAAAAGTCAAATTTGCTATGTACGCAGTGCATCATGGGAATACAACAGAAATTTCAGCAAATAATCCCTATTACTTAAACAGCACAAAGACCTAAAAGAGCAGGGATAGAGATCCATTCATGACTTGTCTTCTGGGGAGGTCAAACTAATTATTTTAGTGTCAGTAGATGGCAACTCCACAAGCCTCACTTCACGTCAGAGTGGAGAAACATACTGTCTGAGGGTAGGGTATTTATATAACTCAAGGTGAGGGGGCCCTACCACTGAGAATTTCTACCCTGATAAGCAGCTGGGGCTGCTTGTTCCTGGTTTCTGGGTGTTTTAGTTTCCTATGATATTCAAGCAAGACCATGAAATAGGATGGCTTAAACAATGGAGATTCATTTTCTCACAGTTTTGAAGCTAAACGAAAGTCCAAATAAAGGCATCACCAAGGTGGTCCTTTCTTCCCAACTACTGGTATTCTAGGGCCAGCTGCCAGTGATCCTTGGTTCTTAGTTTGTCACATGGCAAGGAGCATGGCAATATCTCCTTTCTCTGCTATTGGACCCTGAACTAAGCTTGGACACATGCTATTTAATATTGTCCTGCAGATTTTCTAAATACAGAAGTTTGTCTAAATGACAAATATGATATGTGTATCTTTCAAAGTCCTTCCAAATAGAAATGGAAAGAGCATAGTGTCTTGGTTAAGATCACATCTTTGGAGTCTTTCTTAGCTTTGCCAAGCTACTATGATAAATGCCACACAATGAGTTGACTTAAGCAACTGGAATTTATTGGATCATCATTTTGAAGCTAAGAGAAGTCTAAAATCAAGGTGCTAGACATGCAATGCTTTCTCCCCAAGGTTTGTAACATTCTGGAATTGGCTGAAAGTGATCACTGGAGTTCTTTGGCTTGCATCCTTGCTCTGCATCACATGGAGAGAGCTTCTCAATTTTCTTCCTTTTTCCATTGACTCTGGCTTCCAGCTCATGTTCATGATTTTTTCTCACTATTTCTGAATTTCTTCTCTTATGAAGGACCCCAGCAATTTGCATCAACGGACACATCTTAACTAAAAATAATATCTTCAAGAGGTCCTATTTACAATGGATTCATATCATAGGAATGTGGATTAAAATTAAGAACATGTTTAAATTGGGGTACATAATTCAATCTACCACAAAGTCAGATGCTAGGGTTCAGTCCCCACTCTGCCTTGTATGGACTGTGTGATCTTCAACTTTCTATTAACCAATGCTTTGTTCCTTCCCTTGTAACACTACAAGGGCCAATGATAGTATCTGTTGCATAGGGTTATCATCAGAATTGAATGAATTAATATTTGTAAAGTGTTAAGAACTGTTTTTGGCACCTAGGAAGTGCTAAAAGTATTTTGAAAATAAAGACTAAGAAAGTAAATGATGATCATGTAGAAATTAAGAAAAGAGATCAAAATTATAGAAGTCATAAGTCAAAACAAAAATTAGGCTATGTTTTAATCATTTGCTGTAAGAAATAGAAAACATTTTTAACTAGTTCAGGCAAAAGGGGGATTTATTGAAATAATATAGCATATTGCACAAAATCAAAGGATAAAAAAATACAGTCATCAGGGACTGAAATAAGGACTAGAAGATTGGAAGTCAAAATTGTCTTTCTAAAATTTTATGGACTTTTGTCTTTACTTCTTTCAGCTGGTTTTATATTTCTTTCCAGGCAGACAAGCTTTGCTATGGTGTCTCTTATATAAAAATTACTACACGTAACTGGCTCTATGGTACCCAAAAAAACTAAAGTGACTATTTTGCAGGTAAAAAATTGTATTTGATATCATTGGCTTGACTCTCTAAACTGGAAGGAATTTTTAAATTGGTTTTCTATGGATTTAGACATATTTAATAATCTTCAATTGTTATCAATTAATTTATTTGAATGATGATATAGAAGGAATGAAGTTTAGCTAACTATATTTATTTATTTATTTTTTAATTTTTTTATTTTTTATTGACTTTGTAATAATATTACATTAAAATATATATATGTGAGGTCCCATTCAACCCCATCCCCCCACCACCCCTCTCCCCCCCCCAACAACGCTCGTTCCCATCATCATGACACATCCATTGGATTTGGTAAGAACATCTTTGGGCACCTCTGCACCTCATATACATTGGTTCACATCATAGCCCATACTCTCCTCCATTCCATCCAGTGGGCCCTGTGAGGATTTACAATGTCCGGTGATTGCCTCTGAAGTACCATCCAGGGCAGCTCCATGTCCCAAAGACGCCTCCACCTCTCATCTCTTCCTGCCTTTCCCCATACCCTTCGTCCACTATGTCCACTTTTCCCATTCCAATGCCATCTCTTCTATGTGGACATTGGATTGGTTGTGTCCATTGCACCTCTATGTCAAGAGGAGGCTCAAATTCCACCTGGATGCTGGATGCAATCCTCCCATTTTCAGTTGTAATCACTCTAGGCTCCATGGTGTGGTGGTTGTCCTTCTTCAACTCCATCTTAGCTGAGTGTGGTAAGTCCAATAAATCAGATTGTAGGTGCTGGAGTCTGTTGAGGCTCAGGATCTGGCTATCACATTGTCAGTCCAGAGATTCAAATCCCCTAAATATATCTTAAACCCCAACATTAACTGCACCTCCAGCACATTGGCATGAAAGTCTTATGAAGGGAGATCCCATCTGAGTCCAGATTCATCACACATAAACACCATTTCCAAAGAGGGGCCATCTGCCCTGGTAGTTAACCCCATCGGCCATGACCATAACTCCCATGGGTCTCTTTAGCCCTCAAAGGAACCAATATCTGGGGGTTGTATCTGCTTTATCTGTCTCTCTGACTCTGCTCAGTTGTGCATGAGGGCAAACCTTCTGCCAGCCTCCAGACTCTTTTTTAGAAACTCGTAGCCATATAAACTCATTTCTCCTTTCCATTTCCCCCTTACTTTAGGTCAAACAGCATTTTAAAGTCATGGTATTTTATGTAGACATGGATATTCTGCTGATCCGCATTGAACCTTCCGTATAAGGTCATTTTCCAGTTGCATCATCAGTTGGTAGTTGATAGTGGTCCCTCGTTGCCAGGGAGGCTCATCCCCGGGTGTCATGTCCCACGCTGGGGGGAAGGCATTGCATTTACATGCTGAGTTTGGCTTCGAGACTGGCCACATTTGAGTAACATGAAGGCTGACAGGAGGAAATTCCCAGGCACAAAGTTGTTCTAGGCCTTGTTCTTATTTTGGGTTTATCAGCTCACAAGCATAGTCATTAGCATCAGGGGCTCACTGTTGAACCCTCACTCCCTCCGGGTCCCCGCCACTGTACCTGGGAGACTGTCGCTGCTCCCCTAGGGACCACGACAGAGCACCACTGGCCAGGAACCCAGTACCCCCCCTACTGTGGTTTTTAATTGTTGCCACTATGAGTATATCCAAACATTACCATGCACCCTGGACATATGTTCTGTACAGCTCCCTGTCAGCCATATATCACCTGTCCTTGGTACCCCATACCAGTATCCCTCCATTGCCATTGCTGAAACACTCTGTGATCCAGAACTCCCCGAAATTTGAAGCCCAATATAATTTCATGGTCCCTTACTAGGGAATGGCATATAGCGATGAGTTTAAAGGATAGATAAAGAACTTGGATAAAGTTAGATAAAGAACTTAGATAAAGAATGTTGACTTGAAAAAATTCCACATCCTATCTTTTTCTTTCCCCCCCCCCCTAATTATTCAGCTTTTCTTCACAGGAGTCCTAGACCACAGCAATGTATATATATAATATACAGCACTCCCACACATCCACCAGAAAACCTTTTCCCTTCCACAGTGATACTCTTACGCCCTATTCATATCATATTTACTTAAAGTGATGTACAGAGTCTGAGACATTAGCTTTCTAACAAGGTGACATCTGTGCTTACATTGTGGTGCATACTTTAGGATACACAGTTCTTTACATTTTTAGTTATCCTATGTTTTACATTATGGTTTACATTATCAGTCTGTCATCTCCTATATGTTATAGTGTAATATTACATGTTTTATATCCATCCTTGTGTACTCTCAAGAAACTCCTCTCTTACCCCCCATTTACTTTGGTTCCACACATTTAACGTCCATTTTCCCTTCCACCTTGGTGTCCTCAGTGATAGCCAACCTCCGTTTCCTGAGGAGCCACTTCCAGAGATAGATGGAATAGTGTTCAGGTCCTAACTTACTCAAATGCCCCAATGCCCTGGGAGCCACCCTTTCTCTCGAGGGATACAGTTCCCTCTATTTGATGGCATTAGTCCTCCCCAGGATGTGGGTCCACCCCCACTCTCACTACTTGGGTTTCTACCCCATGGTGTCACCCACTCTGGCAGAATGAGCATTTAGACATTCCCCAGGAGCCCGTCCTGCATCAGACCCTCCCCTCCGAGCATTCTAAACAGGTAACCCTCTTTATTATATTTTGATATGATTTTCTCGGCATTTTACTCTCCACCAATACCTGACCCTCTCCTGGTTCGTATGCTACCCCTCCCTCCCCCCACTTTTGGGCAACGTTACCCATCCGTCCCTCCCCAGTCACCCTCAAACCTGCAAAGCCCCAAGGAAAGGCAACCCCTTGCCCCCCTTTTATCTCTTCTTTGTGTTCATACTTAACACCATCTCGTCTTAAATTCGACCCCTGCAGACATCGGCTCATATCCTTCCTCCACCCTCCGATTTCCTGTAAGCTTATCGTTCAGTCTCTTGCTATCTAGGGCAGCTTGTTTATTTCATATCATTGAGGTCATGTAGTATTTGTCCTTCAATGTCTGGGTTGCTTCACTCAACATAAGGTTCTCAAGATTCATCCATGTTATCACATGTGTTTGTAATGTGTTTGTTCTTACAGCCGAGTAGTATTCCATTGTGTGTATATACCACATTTTATTGATCCACTCATCTGTTGATGGGTATTTGGGTTGATTCCAACTTTTGGCAATAGTGAACAATGCTGCTATGAACATTGGTGTACATATATCGGTTTGTGTTCTTGTTTTCAGTTCTGCTGGGTATATACCCAGCAGTGGTATTGCTGGGTTATATGGCAAATCTATGGCTAGTTTTTTGAGAAACTGCCATACTGTCCTCCAGAATGGTTGGATCCTTCTGCATTCCCACCAGCAGTGGATGAGTGTTCCCCTTCCTTCATAACCTCTCCAGCACTTGTATTCTTCTGTTTTTTTCATAGCTGCCAATCTTATGGGTGTAAGATGGTATCTCATTGTAGTTTTGATTTGCATTTCCCTGATAGCTAGAGATTTGGAACATTTTTTCATGTGCTTTCTTGCCATTTGTATTTCTTCTGCGGAGAAGTGTCTGTTTAAGTCTTTTTCCCATTTTTTAAATGGGTTGTTTATCTTTTTATTTTCAAGATATAGGAGTTCTTTATATATGCAAGTTATAAGTTTCTTATCAGATATATGGTTGCCAAATATTTTCTCCCACTGTGTGGGCTCCCTTTTTACTTTCTTGACAAACTCCTTTGAGGTGCAGAAGGCTTTAATTTTGAGGAAGTCCCATTTATCAATTAGTTCTTTTGCTGCTTGTGCTTTTGGTGAGGTATTCATAAATCCATTTCCTATTACAAGGTCCTGTAGATGTTTCCCTACACTGCTTTCTAAGGTTTTTATGGTCTTGGCTCTTATATTTAGGTCTTTGATCCATCTTGAGTTGATCTTTGTATAAGGTGTGAGATGGTAATCCTCTTTCATTCTTCTACATATGGCTATCCAGTTCTCCAGGCACCATTTGTTGAATAGGCCACTCTCTCCCAGTTGAGAGGGTTTGGTGGCTTTATCGAATATTATGTGGTTGTATATGTGAGGTTCTATATCAGAGCTTTCAATTCGATTCCATTGGTCTATGTGTCTCTCCTTATGCCAATACCATGCTGTTTTCACCACCGTGGCTTTATAGTATGTTCTGAAGTCAGGTAGTGTGATTCCTCCAATTTCGTTTTTCTTTTTCAGTATGTCTTTGGCTATTCGGGGTCTCTTTCCTTTCCAAATAAATTTCATAGTTAGTTTTTCTAGTTCCTTAAAGAAGACTGCATTGATTTTTATTGGGATTGCATTGAATGTTTAGATCAGTTTTGGTAGGATAGACATCTTAATAATGTTCAGTCTTCCTATCCATGAACAAGGAATAGTCTTCCACTTATTTAGGTCTTCTTTGATTTCCTTGAACAATCTTGTATAGTTCTCGGTGTATAAGTTCTTTATCTCTTTAGTTAAATTTATTCCTAAGTATTTGATTTTTTTATTTACTATTGTGAATGGTATTTGTTTCTTGATTTCCTCCTGATCTTGCTCATTATTGGTGTACAGAAATGCTACTGATTTTTGCGCATTGATCTTATAACCTGTGACTTTACTAAACTCATTTATGAGTTCTAGAATCTTCGTTGTAGATCTCTCAGGGTTTTCTATGTATAGGATCATGTCATCTGCAAATAATGAAATTTTGACTTCTTCCTTTCCAATTTGAATGACTTTTATTTCTTGTTCTTGCCTCAGTGCTCGAGCAAGTACTTCTAAGACAATGTTAAATAGGAGCGGAGACAGTGGGCATCCTTGTCTTGTTCCTGAGTTTAGAGGGAAGGAGTCTAGGATTTCTCCATTGTAAACAATATTGGCTTTAGGTTTTTCATATATACTCTTTATCATGTTCAAAAAATTCCCTTGTATTCCAACCTTTTGGAGTGTTTTTATCAAGAAAGTGTGCTGTATTTTGTCAAATGCTTCTTCTGCATCAATAGATATAATCATGTGATTTTTTTCCTTCAATCTGTTTATATGGTGTATTACGTTGATTGATTTTCTTATGTTGAACCATCCTTGCATACCTGGGATGAATCCCACTTGGTCGTGGTGTATAATACGTTTAATGTGTTGTTGAATACGATTAGCAAGTATTTTGTTAAGTATTTTTGCGTCTAGGTTCATTAGAGAAATTGGTCTGTAATTTTCCTTTCTTGTGATGTCTTTGTTTGGCTTTGGTACTAGGGTAATGTTGGCATCATAGAAGGAGTTGGGTAACGTTCTTTCTGTTTCGATGTTTTGGAATAGTTTCAGCAGGATTGGTGTCAGTTCTTTCTGGAATGTTTTGTAGAATTCACCTGTGAAGCCATCTGGCCCTGGGCTCTTCTTAGTTGGGAGATTTTTAATAACTGATTCTATCTCTCTGCTTGTGATTGGTTTGTTAAGATCATCAATTTCTTCTTTTGTCAATATGGGCTGTTTATGTGTTTCTAGGAATTTGTCCATTTCCTCTAGATTGTCATTTTTGTTGGAATATAGTTTTTCAAAATATCCTCTTATGATAGTCTTTATTTCTGTGGGGTCAGTGGTGATATCGCCTTTCTCATTTCTTATTTTGTGTATTTGCATCTTCTCTCTTTTTTTCTTTGTTAATGTTGCTAAAGTTTGTCAATTTTGTTAATCTTCTCAAAAAACCAGCTCTTGGTCTTGTTTATCTGTTCAAGTGCTTTCTTATTTTCTATTTCATTTAGTTCTGCTCTTATCTTTGTTATTTCCTTCCTTCTTCTTCCTGTTGGGTTGCTTTGTTGTTGTTTTTCTAATTCCTTCAAATGTGCAATTAGTTCTTCAATTTTTGCTCTTTCTTCTTTTTTGATATATGAATTTATGGCTATAAACTTCCCTCTCAGTACTGCTTTTGCTGCATCCCATAAATTTTGGTATGTTGTGTTATCATTATCATTTGTTTCAAGGTAGTCATTGATTTCTTTTGAGATTTCCTCTTTGACCCACTGTTTTTCTAAGAGTGTGCTGTTTAATTTCCAAATCGTGGTGTGAAATCTGGGCTTCTGTCCCTTGCAAATCTCCAGCTTGACTCCACTGTGGTCAGAGATAATGTTTTGTATGATTTCAATCTTTCTGAATTCGTTCAGCCTTTCTTTGTGGCCTAGCATATGATCTATCTTGGAGAATGATCCATGTGCGCTTGAGAAAAATGTATATCCTGCTGTGTTTGGGTGTAGCGATCTATATATGTCTATTAGATCGAGCTCCTCTAATATACTATTCAGATGTTTTGTTTCTTTGGTGATTCTCTTTTGAGATGTTCTGTCCAGAGTTGATAGTGGTGTATTAAAATCCCCCACTATAATTGTAGATGTATCTATTCTTTCACTTAGTTTTTCCAGCGTTTGCCTGACGTATTTAGGGGCATAGATATTTATGATTGTTCGATCTTCTTGACAGATTTTCCCTTGGACTAAAATGTAGTATCCTTCTTTGTCTCTCACAATTGTTTCACATTTAAAGTCTATTTTGTCTGATATTAATATAGCTACTCCTGCCTTTTTTTGGTTATTGTTAGCTTGTATGATTGTTTTCCAGCCTTTCACTTTCAATCTTCATGCGTCTCTGGGTCTAAGATGTGTCTCTTGTAGACAGCATATGGATGGGTCATATTTCCTTATCCAATGTCCCAGTCTGAATCTTTTGATAGGTGAGTTTAATCCGTTGACATTCAGTGTTATTACTATCAAGGAATTATTTGTTTTAGCCATACTTTGATTGGATTTGTGTTTGTCATATTTTGTTTGTATATTTTTTTTTGTCTTTTTTGTTGTTGTTGTTGGTCTTATACTCTCCTCCAACTTTGCCTTTCCTGTTTTTTCCTTTCTTCCTGCAGCACTCCCTTTAGAATTTCTTGAAGGGGAGGTTTCTTGTTGGTATACTCTTTCAGTTTCTGTTTGTCTGCGAATATTTTGAACTCTCCATCATATTTGAATGCTAGTTTAGCTGGATAAAGTATTCTTGGTTGGAAATTTCTTTCCTTTAGTACCTTGACTATATCATACCACTGTCTTCTTGCCTCCATGGTTTCAGAAGAGAAATCAGCACTTAATCTAATTGAGCTTCCCTTGTATGTGATGGTTTTCTTTTCTCTTGCTGCTTTTAGGATTTTCTCTTTGTCTTGAGCATTGGATAATTTGACAAGTATATGTCTTGGGGTGGGCCTGTTGGGGTTTATGACTTGTGGAGTGCGCTGTGCTTCTTGGATATGTACATCTGTCTCTTTCAGTATATTTGGGAAGTTTTCAGCCATTATTTCCTGCAACACTCTTTCTGACCCCTTTCCCTTCTCTTCACCTTCTGGAATGCCTATAATACGTATGTTTGAGTGTTTTGCATTGTCATTCAGGTCCCTAAATCCTAATTGGATTTTTTCTATCTTCTTATTGACCCCTTCTACTATCTGTTTGATTTCTGATGTACTGTCTTCCACATCACTAATTCTCTGCTCTGTCTCTTCTAGTCTGCTGATATTTGCTGCAAGTGTATTTTTGATTTCTTGAACTGTGGTGTTCATTCCCATCATATCTGTTATGTTTTTGCATATGTCTGCAATTTCCCCTCCAAGTGATGTCTTCATGTTGTTAACCTCTTTCATTACTGCATCAAATTTGTCGGTGATAAATGTTCTGAGATCTTTCATTGCTTGTGCCAAGTTTTGCTCCCCTTCGTGATTATTGGTTTGTTGATTGGATTCAGCCATGTTTTCCTGGTTATTGGTTTGGTTTGTAGATTTTTGTTGCTTTCTGGTCATCTCTTTATTTTGACAAATTTAATCAGTTCCTTAGCTTCTTTGTCTGCTCTTGGAGGTTAATTAGTTGTTATTTTTGCATAGGTGTTATATCTTCTCTTTGTCAGATTTTTCTTCTTATTCTAGTTACTTGTTCTTGGTTAAGTTCACTTTAGAGGAAAGTATTAGTGTTGGGGAAAGGCAATTGTGTAAGCAAGGGAAAAGTGTAAAGTTGTATTGGTGATGTATGTTAACAAAGCAAGAATATGAGATCTGGAAGGATGGAGGTTAGATTCATGTAGATTGTATAGAGTTATAGCTGTAGGTAGAGTACCTTTTATGAAGTAGATGACTGAATTTGGGAGGAATATGGTATGAACTACAAAGCTATTGTTTTCATGAGAGAGGGAGAAAGAAAGGAGAGGTAATAGTTTCAAGAGTGGATAATAGACAGAAAACAGAACAAAGGTATTAGAAATTAAGAGTTAAACACTTTGTGGATCAAAGAACGGGAGGTGGGGGGTGGAATATAGGAGAGACAGTAGATGATAGTGGATATCAAGATACAGGGGAAGGGGGATAGTGTAGGTAGCCTAAATCAGTTCACACAGAAATGAGGCAGTGGAGGATCGGAAAACCCAGCAAATGTGAGGTGTTCCCTGTAGCACCTATTGTATACTTGAATTAAAATAAAAATAAGTGGAAGATGAGGGACAAGAGGGAAAGAGAAAACCGAAAAAAAAAAAAGAAAAAAAAAACTTTAAGTCAGGCCACACTTTTCCTTGGAATGACCTTCATCCAGCCAGAGATTCTAAACCTCTTGCTTTAGGTTTCCCTCCCCATCTTACAGCCCTTCCAGCAGGCAGTTACAGATCTGTCTAGCTAACTATATTTAAATAAGTATAAGATATTCACATTTCAAAAATAATCTTTACAAAATTAAACATTCAATTATGTGAACTAACAAAAAGGAGCAGAGGCGTCAATGAAAAAATCCCTAATACAAAAATATTAAGTAGTTTTTTTAGTCTATGTAATATATAAGAATGATTGATGTTCTTGGAGCATTTACTGTTTGTTAAAGTAAAAGACCTTTTGAACATTCCTTGTTTCTTCTTCTTATCTTGCTAATATCATTCTATCTTTTTTTACAATCTGAATTGACTGAAAAAAAATCTCATTCTCATTCTTGGTCTCAGTGTAGATCTTATACTATGACTATAATTATGTTTTACCTGAGTTGGGAAGAAAATGTTCTTATTACTGTATTCAAAATGTACTTTTATAAAAAATAGTATGACAAACATATTATTCATCAGTAAACATTTATTTAATGCTAATCTGTTTCGAACACTAATCCGTAAAGTTTAATAAGTCTGATTTTTGCTCTCAAACATTTCACAGACTTGTGAAAAAGCCAAAATAATGAATAAGCTCTTAGAAATCTCATAGTGGTCTCAGATGGAGGTAAGTAATGTCTGCTAATGGTAGAGCACTTAGGAGGCCTCCATATTCCCACTTGCTGACAAAAGAAGTACCCAGATTACAGTGGGTAGGAGTGGGATAGGGTGTAAAAGCAAAGAAAAAGGTAAAAGCATAGTGTATGCAGTTGATAGTTCAGTGTGTCTAAAATATTGAATACAAGCAATGAGAAGTGATAGGAATACTCCTAGGAAATAGGCAGTGTCAGTCAAGGACGGACTTGCTCAACACTCTCAGGTTTTAGGTAATAGACAATAAAGCTTTGATTGAACTACACTCTACCCCCTCCCACCAAAAAAAAAATTCTTGAGTACTAATTCCCAGTTCCATGAATATGACCCCATTTGGGATCAGGATCTTTGGAGACGTTGTTTAGTTAACATGAGTCCAAATTAGATTAGGGAGTCCATTCCAGAAGGGGAGAATTGGACAAAGTCAGACAGATGGAGAAGATGTCCCTGTGGTGGAGACAGAGACTGAGTTATGCTACAGCCATAGACCGTAAGGATCTCAGGCAAGCCACCACCCAAACCCTCACGCTTCAGCAGAAGCATGAGTCCATGGATATCTTGATTTCAGAATTCTAGCTCCAGAACTGTATGAGAATAAATCTCTATTGTTTTATGCCACATAGTTTGTAGTGCGTTTTTATGGCATTCATAAGAATCTAAGACAAACTTAAAGAAGAAAACTGAAAAGTCAGATTCGATATTATAAATGATAACCTGAGAGTGTCTGGTTCAATAATAAAGAGCCTTATATGAAAAGCAGCTTCTCTTTGACAATTGATTAGAAATTGAAGGTAGGAGAGAGAGAGGCATGCAGTGTCAGGAAACAAGTTTTGGGGGCAGCTGATAGCGTGTTATTATTCACCGAGGTGAGGTATGCAGGATGGGAAGCAGGTTTGAAGGAAGAGTTTTTTTTTCAGCTTGGACATACAGCATTTAACATAATGAGTGATGTACTTGGTAGAGAGACATCTAGAACTTAGGAGCAATGCCTTTTCTTACAAAGATTTCTTGCTTTCTCCTTCCTGTGTGACTTCATAGTTTCTTGTGTCCAAATGAATGAAAAAGGAAAATACCAGCCAATTGGGGTATATGGCAGTATCACCTGTCATCTTTCCAAAATTACCACTGTGAAAATGCTTTATCTTCCTATATATAGAAAATTTGTTGAGAATGCACCTATTTCTTACTGATGCCCTGAAATACCTTTGTATCCTCACTGTTTTTCCCTGTAGTTTACATAGGTGTAGGTTATATTTTCAGGCATTCATTTAGCAATGAAGATAAATCACCTGACTTCACATGCTTTTCTATATTACCCTCAAACCTTCGAATTTCAGATTAAGACAGTTGTGTAGAAGTAAATATTTTGTTTGTTTTTTTATTTGTTTTAGCAGTAAATTTTTAACATTCATCTCTCCAGGGGAAAAATTCTGGGTGTAGTGTTTGCCAATTTCTATGGTGCAAATTCTCTCACCATTAGTGATTTCAAGCTTCCAGTGAGACCTCACTACACACAGATTTGGGAAGAAATATGCACTATCACCTCTTCTGAGTCACTGTACTCTACCAGCACATCAAATATTGTTTTAGGCCCACAATATTCCCTTCAACTCAAAGTCAGTTTATATTGCAAAATGACATATAAGGAAGACTTCTCTTTTTTTGCATATAAGCAACATGAATTTCTCAGGGCAGAAGTTAAAAATGAACCAGAGCCATACAGAAAGAGTAACAGAAATTTGTAAATATGCATATTTATCAATTTATATGTTTCATTTTACTTTTAAAGCATGGATGGTTGTTTTATATTATCAAAATATTCTATATATTTATATAAAATATTTACTGCTGATAACAAATCACACTTAAACTTTTGAGTCAGTAATATAGTCTATAAACCTTCAAGAAATAAATCACCTTCCAGTCAATAAGATATAGCTGACATTAGCTAAATTGAATAGATGGATATAAAATCTCTGAGTCTTCTTCAACTATCTTTTTTAGCTTTTAAAAAAGCAGATCTACCACTGTAATGGAAGAAAAGATATTGTTTAGAATTCTAATGCCACTTATATGTAAATAAAACTTCATGATCTACAAAGTCCTTTCACTTATGATATTTCATTATGATGTAACCAAACAGTCATGCAGTATAATTAACATTGAACTGTGCCAACACTTATGCCAAAGATCATTTTTTAACATCCTCAAAAGTATTATTTTTTACTCAGAGAGGTTTCTTCCAAGGATTTGATAATGTTTTATGCAGTCCTTATCATTAATTCTCTCAAAATGCTTGGAGTTTGGAAGAAAATTTTAATATTACTGCATATTTAGAATAACAAGCTCAAAGAAGAGTTGTGACTAACAGTGGGTTTATTTTATGATACTCAAAATGGAATACTCAATCCAACACCCAGGATTTAGGGTCCTTAGCTAGTGCCAGGGACAGATGGAACTAATAGACGAGGAAAGCAAAATAAGTGTATGTCCTCTAAAGTAAGCATATTGTATCAATCTGTCATTATTGATGAGGAGTAAATATTCATTGTCCCAGTATGGAGTGATAGGAAGTTGTTGTGTTTTTTTTTTCTTTAATTACATATGATCTGTTCATTAAAAAGCTGAAATTTATTTCATGAAATTGAAAATTCAAGGCCATTCTTTGACTTTAGCAGGTAATAATATTCACTGTAAAAAGAGTGGAATTTCTCTGCTTCTGTATGCTCTTTTCTTTGTAGTTAAAAGCACATTTATAGACTAATTACAACAAGAAGCAATACCCTTTTGTGTTAAATATAATTTTCTTTATCTCTCTAATCCAACTCTCACCTATCAATCATCTATCAATAGATCATCAGTTGATGAAAAACAAGTCTAGAATGAATTTTCCCTTAATATCATTGAACAGGCAGGAAAAAGAAGCAAGTATGTAAACCAAAATCCCAGTTCTGGTGTCTGTTACAATATGTGAATTATGCTGTCTAGCCACACTCAAACATCCCACCATTTCCTTTTAACCAGCAACCAAAAATATAACTATGGAGAAAAGGAAGAAAATGTCTTTACTGGTAGCACTCAAACTCTCTAAAATTGTGCCTTGTATGTGGCCGATATTCATTAACAGCATGTGTTTGAAAATTATATCACTAAGTGCTTTAGCTATATTTTGATCCTAAATTATAGAAGTATTAATTAGAAGATATGTAAGAATACTTATTCCAAATTAGATTTCTTATTTTTCAAAAATGAGATATTGAGTGTATACTGCCTCCTAGTACTGTTGAATATTTGCTCGTATTTCTTATGTGAAAGGGATATAAATGAACATACTCTTTTGGAAATGTCATTACTGAAGAAAGTTCATTCATCTTAATAAGTCTACTAATTATTTTCACTTAGAGTTGACTTCCCTTTGATATAATAAGGAGAAATAACAAAATGATATATACTTACATGTAAAAGTAGGTAACTATACTTGTGAATTAACAGTTTGTGGTGACAATTGCTACAATGAACACACAATAAGTCTTCAGAATTTGTCATGTTCCACGAAGTGAATAATCTGCTTTTGATTCCTCCCTAAATATTCATTTATATGAATGGTAGAAATGGCTATAATCATAGCAAGGAAGTCATCAATAAGCATTTTAAGAGTCTTGATCTAGTAGAATATATCCTGTTAACTTCCAAATCACAACTTTACATGATGTTTTTGATTAAAGTTTTTCTTAAATTTGAAAAACAAGCTGAAGTGTTCATTAATTGTTTAATGGCTTCAGATGTGACAATATCCATTACATGGGCAAAAAATATTTTATTAATTCTTTTTTGGTATTTTAGATAATTGTATCTGTTTGTGCCCTTTTATTAATAGATATATCTTAAGTAATATTTTAATGGAGAATAATAGGAAGGGAATAAATATATGTTTGTTGATCAATCCACAGATTAATATGACAAAGAAACTCCAGAATCAAGTCAACTGGATGGGTAGGTGAATGGATAGTTTTATGGAATAATTTTTTATTATTTATTTATTTATTTTCTCTTTGTCTTTATTTATTTATTTTTAATGTTATGTTCAAAAAATAGGAGGTCCCCATATACCCCCCACCCCTCTCACCACACTCCTCCCATAACAACAACCTCCTCCAAAATCATGGGACTTTCATTGCACTTGGGGAATACATCTCTGAGCACTGCTGCACCACATGGTCAATGGTCTACATTATAGTTTACACTCTGCCCCAGTCCACCCAGTGTGCCATGGGAGGACATACAATGTCCAGTAACTGTCCCTGAAGTGCCACCTAGGGCAACTCCAAGTCCTGAAAATGCCCCCACATTACATCTCTTCTTCCCACTCCCCACCCTCAGCAGCTACCATGGCCAATTTCTCCATCTCAGTGCTACATTTACTTCCATTACTAATCACAATAGTTCCAGAATAGAGTATCAGTAAGTCCACTCTAATCCATACCCTATTCCTCCATCCTGTGGACCCTGGGATGGTTATGTCCACTCCAACTCTGTATCGAGAGGGTGCTTAGGTTCCACTTGGA
Source organism: Dasypus novemcinctus (assembly GCF_030445035.2). Classification (NCBI taxonomy): domain Eukaryota; kingdom Metazoa; phylum Chordata; class Mammalia; order Cingulata; family Dasypodidae; genus Dasypus; species Dasypus novemcinctus. Next base: position 37,730,933 of record NC_080683.1, on the reverse strand, counting down.
TGATGGATGCAATACTCCTGTTTTCATTTGTAGGCACTCTTGGCTCCCTGGTGTGGCAGTTGACCTTCTTCACCACCCTCTTAGCTGGCTGGGTTAAGTCCAATAAACCAGAGGGTAGGAGTTGCAAGTCTGCTGAGGCTCAGGGCCTGGCTATCACATGGACAGTCCAGAGATTCAGGTCCTCTGAATATACACTAAACCCCAGTGCCAACCAGAGGTCTGGTAAAAGTGACAGGAGAGGTTTGTGAACAAAGATCACACCTGAGTCCAACTCCATCACACTCAGGAACACAAACTCCAAAGTAGGGCCAACTGACATGGCACTGAAATCCATCTGTAATGACCATATAACTTGTGGGTCTCTGTAGCCCTCAGAAGAACCAGTACCTGTGGCTGTATCTACTTTAGCTGTCTCTGGGACTCTGTTGAGGTGTGCGTAAGGGCAACCCCTCTGATGACCTCCTGGCTCTTTTTTGGAGACTCATAGCCATATAAACTCATTTGTCCTTTCCATTTCCCCCTTTTATTCAAGGTCAAAAAGCATTTTTAACTTACATGTAGGCTGAGATATTCTGCTGGTCTGAGTTGACCTTTTTATTCAAGAGCATTCTCTAGCCACATCATCAGCTGGTATTTGGTAGTAATCCCTCAGTGCCAGGGAGGCTCATCTCTGGGAGTCATGTCCCACGCTGGGGGGAAGGCAATGCATTTATATGCTGAGTTTGGCTTTGAGACTGGCCACATTTGAGCAACATAGAGGCTCCCAGGAGGTAACTCTTAGGCACTCTGCAATTTTAGCCCTAGTAGATTTATGGAATTAAATGATTAGAAACATAATATAATTCCATGGGTCTGAATCTGCTTCCCTGTATGGTGAGGACAACTCTATTGAATACGGGCCCTGTGTTTGAAAGGAAAAGAAATCAGGCTGCATTGCACTTAGCTTAGCCTATTATGAACATATTTGTACATTTATTTTTGGCAACAAACATTAAAGCTCAGAATCTTAGACGCACTTCTTTATCATCACAACTTTTGATAGAGTTAACTCTGTGTTGTAAGCATTAATTTTTCATATCTACTGTAAACATTTATTATATGATGATGTAATTTGTCTCAATTCTTTGCAAATACCTTTTCACCTTTGTATTATCAGGGTCTGTTATACCACTTGACACATACTAGACTATTTATATACATATTTCCATCTATCTCCATATCTCTATATCTATTAGGTATTCCAGAAGAAATAGTTGTATTTTTATAGGCAGGAGTATTATAGAACAATACATTAAGAAAACCAAAAATGTCTTCAAATAAAACTAGCATTACAGTACTGTAATGAAAAACCAAAACTAATTCATTGTATTGTATAATACTCATAAACCTTTGAGATATCATTATCTTCATTTTACACATGAATAGGCTAGGATTTGGGAGGGTTAGCTAAATTATGTATGATAGATAACCAGGAAGAGAGTCTTAATTTCCACTAAGGTCTTTTGATTTCCAAATGCTTCCTTTTTCAAATATGTCCAAATAACTTTTAAAAGATTTGCCCATTTGGATAATTCATTCTAATATGTAAATTAAATTACCAATCAAATAAAACATTGAGCCTTATCTCTGACCTAAATCTATTTGACCACAATCTGATCAGTTAATGAATTTCCTTATTTTTATCAGATCATTAATGTAAAAAGCCAGTTGGTAGTATAAGTAAATAACCAGGACTAGGGTTTTATTAGAGCATTATCTTCATCTATAGAGAATATATCTATATTTCTTTGCTCTACAGTAACAGGTCTTTTCCTAAATGACTTTTGCTATTTGTAAGTGTTTAAGTTAAAATAACTTTTTACTTATTTATCCTCATTTTTCATGATAATTATCCAGAAGCAGCAAGTTTAAGGTAGGTGAGTCCATCATGAGGCCATCCTGCAAAGCTGCTGAGAGCATTTGTAAAACTTGAATATAGTTTTAATACTATAATTTTATAAAATAAAGAAACCACAAAAAGCTAATTAAAAAATGTTATTATAGATTCCTAATAAATAAGTATATTTGTCTTAAAATAACTATTAAAGTCCCATTGAAAATAGTCTTTTTTTTTAGTGAGGTCTCGAAAGTAAATCTGTGGGGAAGAATTATTCACTTTTGAATGCCATTTTTAAAATTCACAAATTAGTATTAAGGTAATTCTCTTCCTTTGGTCTGGAATGCTATTTCATATGGGTGGAGTTATATTGTCATAGAATAAAAAGTCCTGAAACTAGAAATCCTTTCTAGTTAGTGCTTTTCCACATAAGCTGCCATTTGTAATCATTTTCACACTTGAAGTTTTGCATCCTGCCTTGCCTGAAAGTCTTCATTCAGAATTTCCCTGGCTTTTTTCCAGGGTGCAAGAAAATCTAATTCTTGTTCTACTTTAAATGCTTCCCCTTATATCCATGCATGCTAGTAATAGTCAATAGACCTGAATTTAACTTTAAAGTCCAAAGCTGGTCTCTCTGTCAGTTGGATCCATTATATTTGAGGAACGCAGATCAACATAGCAGACACTCAGCTGATGCTTTTTCATTCTGCTAATACTCAGCTTTTAACTGACATCAGCCTCATGTGGCAAAATTGCTTCCAACCTCATTTAAACAGCTGCACACTGAAACAGGGCTAAATGATGGGTTTTAGTAAGTTGGTGAAGCATGAGTATGGAGATGCATAAATTAACCTGGCCAAAAGCCAGGTTTCAAGAAATGTATTGTTATTTCGAGTCCCAAATGTATATTTCGCTTCTCAGGCTGAAAGAAAATAGTTTAGAAATGGAACCTCGTGAAGAATGCATTTCTGTCTAACCCTGTGGCTTGAGCCAACATGCACTGACCTTTAACCTCAGGACTCTCAGCTACTGGCTTGACCTTCTCAGTCCCAAGTATCTGAAAGAACTCTGTTACACCATTCTTATTTTCAGACACCCAGGACAGCTCAACAGCCATTGCTGTTTCCTTTTCATTTATGTACAACCCTTTATCTTTTTCTTTATTCTTTTTTCCTTTCATTAATGCCAACCCACATAGACTGCATTACCCTTGGTAAAAATTGCCATTTCTAATGTGAATACTAGCAGACTTCTTTGTTCTCAAAATCTCACAAAAAGTCATTAATATCGGAACATAAGTCAAATCGGAGGATACGAAGAATACCACTGAAAAGTCAATTTAGAACTTCTTTACAGTTTTGCTTTTGAAACACTCTTATGTCTCAAACACAAACTTGCCTCTCATTCTTGGTAGCCTAGAAAATGAATTTGACTGTAAAATAATCACATCGTGTTAAGATGACTTCGTCAGTAAAAGTTTAGGAGGATGTTCTATATGTCACACATTTATGTTTTTCCCCTTTAAAAAATCTGTTAAACAAAACCACGAGTTTCCTTCAAGAGCTCTCTGCAGTGCTAAATGCTCCATCTAGTGGCACAATGGAGCCCTGGCAAAACTTATTACACTTGAAATTTATGATGTTTATTTGTCTTATTTATTCAGTGTGGTTTGCTGGTGAGAAAAAGACATGGAGACATAGTACATAGTTGCAAAACATACAAAGTTTACGTGTCTTTACTTATTAGCATTTTGGTTAAAATAACCTACCATTTTATATATTTTTTAAAAAATCAATTGCACTATACATTTATGTATAATGCTTTTAAGGAGCATTATATTTCTGCAAGCAAGTTGAAATAACTCTTACAACCAAAGTAGTGGATATTGTATAACACCTACATAGATTTTAAACTCTAAAAATGAATTTTAAAATATTTTAAGAATGACAGATAATTTAAAAAAATATGCTATATACCTTTAGTCCTTTTTATTTACACTGAACTTTTTCATAAAATTTAAAAATGACTTAAAACTGGTCACTAGTTTAATATTGCTCATGACTCTTACATATAATTATCTAAAACAGGGGTCAGCAAAACTTTTACCACAAAGGGCCAGACAGTGAATATTTTGGTTTTGTGGTCTATGTCAGGTTTCTAATTAATATTTTGTTTGTTGCTGTTTTATTCCTAGGTTTGAGGGTGTACGTGTATGGGTTACAACTCTATAAAAATGTTTAAAGAAAAGATTCTTAGTTCTTGAACTTTCAAAAACAGGCAATGGGTCATCTTTGGCTGGGCAGGCTGTAGTTGGCCAACGCCTGATCTAAATGACTAGGTTTAGAATAAGGGCACTTTAGTGATGCTTCAAACAAATAAGGATAAAGTGATGACATCTTCTCATTTGGTTATGGTTTGAATAATCATTATCAGGATGAAAGAAAGTCTTAAAGTTACATTCAACAAAGTACTTTAATTTTCATGAGAGTACAAAGGTGTTACGTTGGGTATCATGATAGAAAGCTGTCAAACTTCAAAGGAAACTATACTAGAACTCACTAAGGTTTTTTAGGGAGAAAAAAAATGTGGTCAACCAACAGCACAAGTTTTTGTTTAGGAAGTCATTACAGCTTTGTGAGAGGCATCCTCTCTTAAATAGAGTTTGTTCACACAATTCTTCGTGACTTACACAAAGGAAATACTGTAGTAGGCAAGAGTGTTGTCCCCCAGTAATTTCTATGTTTTCTGGGTCATTGGGGATTGTATTTGCTTGATCTTGAGGTCGGTCATGGCTTTGTGAACTACTTTGCCCAATAAACATGAACAGAAGTAAAATAGACCATTTATGCCTAAGAGTATTTAATTACCTGGGCTGTAAAAATCAGGGGAGCTGCTTCTTGATTCTTCAGTAGTGGTTCACCATGACTGAGGATGTCACACCTGAGTTAGTTCTCCAGGCTAGTGGCAGATTTTGAGTGAGAGTATACTGTATCTTTGTTGTTTAATGCCACTGACATTTTGGATTTTTCTTGTTACTATTAGATTTATATATTCCAGGTTAATATAGTCTTTTATAATCTGACTGATAGGAATGCTCTGATCCAATTTTTAAAAGATGATCTGGGTACTAAAATTGGAATGATATAGAGAAGATCCTGTGTCCAAGGATAACATGCAAATTCCTGAAGCATTCCATATTTTTTAATTGGAGAAGAGTGGGAGGAGGGAGGAGCGCATATGAGAATCCCTTATATTTTGGATGTAAAATATCTGTAATCTAAAGCTTCTTTAAAAATAAAGACAAAGATTTAAAAAAAGACAATTTGAGAATGATCAAGTTGATCAAGGCACTTACTAGTTGATACCATCACTATTATCATTTTGATTACTATTTGATACTTAACTGAATGGTTGGTCTTTCTGTCCACATCTCTTATTTTTGGATCAGAGAAGATGTGCTTACAAATACAAACAAAGAATCACTTAAATCTCAAATTATATTAGGTAGGACTGAACTGAGAATAAAACTTGAAAATGCACAGAAGGTTCAGAACTTTATCTATTTTAGGGAACAAACTTCCCTATTGAAAGGAGCAAAACCATGCAGTTTTGGTAGAAGTTATGGCCATCTAGAGAAACTGTAGTGGAAAATAAAATAATAATTCATTAATAAGTGAGGTACATAATTTACAAAAAAAATAGAAAGGAATGGGGTTCTCCATGATTTTTAATTTTGACTGCTCAGCATAGTCAAGTAATTTCCTTTTCTAATAAAATATTTACAGATATTATTATACATAATACTAACAAGAAGCTTATAAAATTTGGAGAATAAGACATAGTTAAAATTTAAGCACACTTGCCAAGGCACACTATTATAAATATCTTCTTTTTATGGAAAAATATAAATGTAAAATGTTATGTTTAATGTACATGAGATAGGAGGATTTACCCATATTATTTTTAGAATATATATTTTTATAGTAAAAAGTCAAAGATGGGAAAGAAAACTTAGTCATAAACTTAATTTTGACATTCTTTAGATTGGGCTTTTGTAACTAAAAGATACACATACAATCTCTATTTATTGAAGATGAATCAATTTATAATTTGTAAGAGTAAAGAAGTACAAACAATATATGACAAACCTACTGTATTTATATAAATTATGTAATTCAACAACTATAGAAAAGATATAGTTTAAAAGCATGGAAAATTTTAACTTTGTAAAATGAGAAATATATTTTAAATAGCAAATACATTACAGATAAATAATGTACCATATATGGTAACATAAAAATATATGATGTGGGAGCAAATGTGGCTCAGTGGTTGAGCACCAGTTTCCCACAGAGAAGGTCTAGGTTCAATCCAAGACCCCAGTACATTAAAAAAAAAAAAAAAAGTATTACTCTTTAATAAAATAATCTGAAGAGTGAATACAATGAAGATAAAACTTAATATAAAAATTTTGTCCATTCTTAAACATACACTTTTATTCACATAAAAAAAAAAATTATTCTGATGTCTTTGCCTAAATAGAAACTGCACCAAAGGTTGTTTTTTTTGTTTTGTTTTTTGAGTTTTCTTTTTTTTCATAAATGAAATTGTTGGCTTGTTTTCTATAATAATCAACAGGAGCCATTTGAGATGAGGTGCAACTGGTGGGGATTATGGATATAATTTACTTCCTTAGGACAGAGCATTTCTGCTTATAGCTAAATGGCCCCCTGCAGATACTGAAATCAGAACTTTGACTTCATTAACTCTGCACACAGATCAACATAATTAACTGATTCAGAATTACCAAATAAGAATAACTGTCACATTATTTTTAAAATAGTATGGAAAAATAAAACAAACTACAGACAGCAGAGTTGGCATTTTGCCTGAATTTTGTATACCAACACATCATTTGACAAACAGCTGATCTAGAGCAAAGTAGTAGACATCTTCCCCAATGTCAACTGTCACAGAATTAGGGAAGAGTTTCATTTTGGTAATTTTTCCATGATTACTTACATTTCATGTCAACTAAATTGTCCATAAATTAATACATTGAAATTCATTTCTATTTTCTATTTGTCTAACATAACCATTAGAGAGCACAATTAAAAAAAAAACAAAAAACCCAACTTTCAGGATTTAGTAGCAAGTAGTTGCTATAATTTATCACTCATGAGTGATGTCTGTTTTCTGCCATGAATTGGACTTGTTTTGACTAAGCAGAAATCTCATTCACCTTGTACCAGGACATAGTTTTGTTTCCAGAGTATGTATTGTCACAAAAGAATAATGATTCTGTAATTTTATGTAGATATGAATTAGTTCCCAGACACATAAAATAAGTCAACACAGTGAATCCACTAAAGGCTGTATGCTTTGAAATTGAAATTTTACAAACTGTTGTTCAGATAGAAGTATGGTTTAGAAGGACTTCTCTTCAATTGGTCTTCTCAATAATTTGTGTATATAAGGCAGATAGATGTCAAGCTGTCTGACAAATGTACTGAAGAATTCAAACTTTTCCAGCTGTTGAACCCAAAATTCTTTGCATACAATAGATTCAAAAGTGGCTGATGTTTTACCTGAGGCAGTTATGTGCATTCCCTTAGGATTTTACTGAATATGTGATGATGAGAATTGGAAGACAGAAGTGTTGGCATTGTTTTTGAAGGAAACATCAGATGATTTCTTACAATACTTTATTTAATCATAAAGGATCAGGTCAATTTTTTTCATTAGATATTATAAAAAGTTAGAAATAAGGCATTATTTTCTTTTTTTTTTAATGTTACATTAAAAAAATATGAGGTCCCCATATACCCCCATACTTTCCAGTTAATCAGGGGAACAATACAGATGACCACCATAGCACATTATGCTTAATGTTCTTCAATGGGTCAGTATACCAGACAAGCCCAAGTGTCTGAGCACATCATTCAAGGTTCATTGTGACTTGACACATACTTATCTCTGCTTTTTCAAGCCGAGATTTATGCTTTAAAATACTTAATAGCTTATATTATCTCATACACATCTTACGGTTTCACATATCTGTATATATAAAGTGTATCTCCTCTGCCTGAAGCACCCTTCCTACCTGTGGTGGTTTGCTATCATTTATTAATTCCAAAAAGAGATATAGATTATGTTTGTCAACTGGTCTGTTCCTCTGGGGATGATACCCTTTGATTGTATTAGATTCAGCTGAGATATCTTTGATTAAATCATGTTAAGATTAGGGCCTTGATTCAACCAGGCCATTAGAGTGCCTCAGTTTAAGTCCTCACACCCTTGGTGGGCTTTACAAACAAGCTCAATCAAGAGCAAGAGAAGAGAGTGCCATAGAAAGGGCAGAGGCCCTGAGAAAAGAAATGAGCCATTTGCCTGATAGTTTACATCTGACTTTATGATGAGAACAGAGCAGTGAGCCCAGAAAGTGTTGTAGAAGTTGAGAGAGGTTCAGTTATTTGTGTATAGAAAGACCAGGACTCAGGAATGATTTTGAAAAGGAAAAATGATTTATTGACCACCGGCCTGACTCAGGAGCTTTCTGATTTAAACCTGAGCCTCAAACAAGATTTTCAAGTTCCTTTTATACAAGGTGAGGAGTCAAATGGTGCTTTTATCAAAGAAAACTACTTTCTTTGTTAGTTAAGTGTTTGCCTGAGTACCAGGTAGGTTTTGAATTAACATATTGCCCACATTTCAGGTGAGCTTGAATTAGCATCTTGCCCACATTCTGTCTGGATGCAACTTTGAATACACATTCAGTCTTACATACTTTCTGAACATCCAAACCCCTATCACTTAACTGGATTTCTAGAGACTAGGCACACTTGGATACAGATTAGATGATTTTGAATTTATGCACAGGCTGTATCATATTTCCCATTCGAGGCTAAGTCCAACTTCCCTTAAGCTTTGGCATCACCACCATCAGAGTTTCCCTGGACTGACTGATATGTATATAGAGTTTGCATTGCTAAATTGCCTCCCAGGACTAGAGTCATTGCCATGGTCACCAAGGGCAGGACTGCAGCCTTTCGCTGTCCCACACCCACAAGGCAGGACACAAAGGGATGAACAGTCTCCCACCCACAGCCCACATCAAAAGAAAGAAGCCTTGGAAGGAAAGATGAGGCCTGTGTCAGCCTACACCTGAGATGAGAAGAAGCTGGACCCACAGAGCCTTAAGAGGTAAGAGGAAGGCTGGACACTTGCAGATGTCGCCCACTATCTTACTTCAATACGTGGCAACAAAGTTTGGTGAGGAAGTAACTTTGAGTTGGACTTTTTATGGCCTTGTAGTTGTGAGCTTCCACCTCAAATAAATACCCTTTGTAAAAGCAAACAGATTGCATGTACATTGCATCAGCACCCCCTTGGCTGATAATTACACTATAATTCCTGGACAAACCCTTCCTGATTCCTTAAGAATCATTCTCGTTTGGTCTGCACTGAGGAAATTTAGAAATTGTCTCAGTGTTTCTCCCCTTTGTTCTGGTAGACCTTTCTGCATAATACTAAATTAATGTATTACAATGAAATTTATATATATGTTTGTTTCTCTTCCTAGATTACAGAACTAATTTATTCATCTCCACTCCTCTGGCTTCAAGCATAGTAACTGGCACATGGTTGAGGGTTTCTGAATTTTGGCTGAATTGATTTTGAAAATTGGATAACTTTATATAGGGAAATAAAGGTCACCATAGATAGTTTATCTGAATACTTCTTCATGAACAAAATGTAACTGTACAAATCCCCTTTGCATATTATAAAAACAAACAAAAACAAAAAAAACCAACTATGTATTGATCATTCTTTAAGCATGTTTGTTATTATTTGAACTTCAGGAAGGACTGAGTGATTGTAGGAGAAAAGGAAGTTTGAACAAGCCATACTGACTTCCTGTACAAATAAAATTTTATTGGTATTCAAATGTCTTAGTTTGGTAAGGTTTCTATAACAAAGTACTACAAACAAGGTAGCTTAAAACAACAGAAATTTATTGTCTCACAATTCTGGAGACTAGAAGCCTGAAATAAGGTATTGGCAGAGCCATGCATCCTCAGAAGTAAGAGGGTTCTTGTGGTGGCTGAACAGCATTCCATGGCATAACTCAAACTCTACTTCCATCACAATTCTGCCTTTTCTCTCTATGTGTCTCTTACTGACTGTGTCAAAAGTTCCTCCCTTTCTAAGGACACTAATCATATTAAGTTTGGTCCCACTCTATTCCAATTTGGTTTCCTATTAAATAATAACATCTTCAAAGATCCTTTTCTCAGATAAGATCACATTCCTGTACTGGAGATTAAGACTTGAACATGTCTTTTTTAGGGACATAATTCAACTCATAGCACAGAACAAACTACTAAGATTTAGAAGTGGGCATGTAGTACAAAAAGGCCTTTTCTTTTATGGCTGGACCTGTTTTGGAAGTCAATAGACTATCAATTATAAACAATCATTTTTATTTAATAAAATATAAAATGATAGAAAGGATGAATGTTCTTCAAACTCTGATCCAGACCAACCTGAGTATTACATTCACTAGAAAATATCATGATTGAATAATGTCTTATAATTTTGTATATGAAAATAGTTGTTAGAAATTGAATTTTTTAATCAAAAAAATGAAAACTTGGGTAAAACATTAATGCCTTTAATTATTTTAAGTGCAGTGATCCAAATAATTTTCAAACTTATAATTAGAAAATAAATAAAAACAGTTAAAAACTACAAAGGAAAAGATACTTTAGGATATGCACTAACTTTCAAAATTACTTTACTCTGAAGAAATCTCCCTATGAAAGTGGTGAATTCACAGTCACTGGAGATATTCAACATTAGCTGGACAAGAGCTGTCACAGATTCCATAGAAAGGACTCAAGCATCTACAGATAGTTGAAGAACCTGGCATTTACGGAAAATACCCTCCGACTATAGGGTGTTTTTCAAGTTTTTCTTCCCCATTTTGTGATCCAAAGGAGTAGTGTGATGATGGCAGGTTGTTTGTTGAAGGATAATACTTTTGTGGTCCATACAAAGAACTACTAATGTAAAATGTCTCTCTGGATGTTATTATAGTATCTTTTTTTTAAAAAAGCACATCTAGTTTGGCACTTAATAGTCCACATATTATGGAAAAATAGGAGGGTTGTCATGACAACTAGATGGAAAATTTAGTCAATGTAGTTCATTCCATATAATGCAGAATTCTCTTCCTTCCTACTTGTTTAAAAAATAATTCCATGCAAAATCCATGCTCTGCACTGAAATAACCTGCAATATGTGTGATAATATATACTCCAGTGTTAAATAACACATTAAAGATAATTTTTATTTGTCTTTTCAGATGCTGGCCATTTTGGCCTGCTGTGGAGCCATTACATTTGGGCATAGTGGGAGCATAGACTCAGGTACAACAGAAACTTTCATGGAATAACTTTTATTACTTACAAAGAACAAAGGGACTGAAAGAGCAGGGGAGGAGATTCCCATCATGGCAGGTTCCCAGGGAGGCCAACTGGTCAAACCAGAATCAGTGTTTGGTGGCTCCCCATGTCCACTTTGCTTTAGAGAAGAGAAACAAATCTGTGCCACCCGAAGACTGGTTATTTATATACCCCAGAGGCAGGTCTGATAAGCAGCTGGAACTGCTTTTTCCTGGGTTTCACGTTTAAGGTTTGGTCAGACCCTTTCATTAGATATTGCATCTCTCCCAGACCACAGAATGGAAACAGATGGAAACATCTGCACACAATAGAAAAGGAGGTGAGGAAGGGTTATGTGAGGGTTAGGAGATGGTCCCTGACTTCCCCAGCATGTGGCTCTACTTTGTCAGTGTCATGGCCATTGAATGCATTGTGTGTCCCCCCCGGTTTAAACTGAACACAGGAGGAATTCTTTCCTGACTATAAAAATTAGCATAAGCCCATAGAAAAGATTCATTGGAACATTTGAAATGTCAAAGTGAGGTATATCATTCAATTCACAAACAATCAGTACAATTTGAGCATACTGAGGCACCAGGGAAAGGAATGGAAATCTGGAATATTGCACTAGAGCAAGAAGGGTCATAGAGAATATCTGGTTATGAAAATTACTTAATGAAATGAATAATTTGAAAGTCAGACTAAAATTATTTCATTCTACTCCATTCTGTAGGGGAAACAATGTAGCAAATAGAACCTGTTGCCTTATGTTAATATAAGTGAATCTATGAATGGAGCAAACACTATTTTGCACATTTCTTGATACCATTAAATATTTCCAACAATACAGACAAACAGAGACCTTGAAAATGGCCAAATATGATTTATCCCAGTCCCTTAGTCAGTGCAATATAGAAAATCGTGAAGGGAGTAGGTATAGCTTAGTGATGATCACCTGATTCTCACATACAAGGTACTAGGTTCAGTTCTCAGTGCCTCTAAAAAAAAATAAAAAAGTAAGTCAGTGAAACAGGAAATGTAAATGTGCTCACATATATCTGTCTTTCCTTAGAGAAAGAAGCCAGAACTGTGTTTATGCAATTATATGATTCTTCTCTTCAATATTTATATTTAGTAATTCATGAAAATTTGAGTGGTATAAGGCTCTCCATAATCTACACCAAACTTTTCAACTACTCTGCCATTGTACTATCTTTTCTGTCTACTCTGGACTAGAGAAAAATAAATAAAATGAAATAAATTGGCATATGAAAAGAAAAAAGGTAAATATTTTAATGAAATATTTAAATATTTCAATTTCAATGGCAGATTATTAAATAGCATAAGTACTTAAAATTTCAGTTTATTTTAATTTACTCTGTAGTACATTTGCTGAATTGTATTAGAATTGAAAAGTTAAGAGAAAATATCATTTATTTTCCATAGAGAATTTTTTTAAAAGAGGTAATATTGTTGTAGCAGAGAGAGGTCTGGTGTACATGGTATTGAAGGACAAGATGCAAGAAGCTGAGAAGGAAGATTTATTATGACCAGCTGGACTCAGCAGACTCATGTCCTAATAAAAAGTGAACTCCGAATAGGATATTTGGGTCCCTGTTATACAGAGGATGTAGGAATGGGGAGCCAAACAGTGCTTATGTGCAAAAGCACCTTTTTGTTAGTTCCTTCAAGTGTTCTATCTGAATATCAGATAGGTTATGTCCTCCAGGTAAGTTTGAATTAACACATATCCCCCACATTCAAGGTAAGTTTTAACATGTACCCCCACATTCCAGGTAAGCTTGAATTAACACATTTAGTTTGCAGCCTTCCTGAATATCCAAAGCCTATAGAGTTTATACCTTTCAATTGGCTTTCCAGGGAGCTAGGCATACTTGGATATAGCAAAAGTTTGAATTTATGCACAGGTCATTTTATTTCTCCCCTTTGATGCATGCTTAAGGTTATTAAGATTTGGCATTACTATTGTCAGTCTCTCTGGACTAACTGGTATGTATATAGAACCATGAGATGGGCACCTGTCTGCATTTTTATTATACCATTTATTATGGCATGTATCCTGAAAGGAAGGAGGCAAGGAAGTATGGTACATCCTCCTATGAGGAAGACAATTATTCCCACTATAAGCTTGAAATTGTCTGCTATTAACTGCCAGCTTCCAAAGGGATTACTTAAATTCTAACCACCCCAGGTCTGCACTGAAACATGAGCAATTTTTACTGTTTTACTTGTAATTTCATGATAACCTTTCCAGTGCTGTCTAGTTTAAGGCAGCAATTAGAGAGATTGAATTTTCCTCAACCTCCCTTCCCCCTTCAGCTGCCAGGAGATAGTCTGGGGCAAGACAGTTTTGATAGATAGCATTTCTGAATTTAGTTTGCTGTTGGGCTAGTAAGTTTAGAGCATGGGCAGTTTCATTAGTTATTATTTCTACCATGGCTTGTAAGTGGATGATTCGGTTTAGCATATAGATGGGGGTTTGATAACCCCACATGCCATCCTCTGCCCAAGTTGCTGGCCCATAGTACTGGATTATATGCTCAGGGAGCCATTCTTCATCTCCCCAGGTAATGACAGCCCTTTTTTCTCTTATGTTTTGATATACTGGCAGGCTTAGCTCTTTCCCTTCTGTTAAGGGAATGAGGAAGGAGGGTTTTATTGTACCAAGCATACAAGTATCACACCAGTTTCAGGGAAGTTCTTGGAATGTGACTTTTCCACAAATCCAGTACAGACAATTTGGGGCAGTAAAGGTGCCCTTTGCATTGGAATTCCACACTGTGATTAATTTGGGGAAAGTATGATTTATGAGAATGAGGTCAGATTCATTCCATGTTCCCCAAGGCTCTGTTGTATTGGTGGTGTAATTTTGGAGTTTTCCCCCTGTACCTGTTAGGTTTCCAACAGATATAGAGGAGTTTAGGCAAGCCCTTGAAGGACAATATTTTCCTATGACAGAAGTTTGCAAGGGCCACTTACTATCTCAGGGGACAGCCGGGAGGCCAGTTTCCTTATATGGTTGGCTGTAATTGTATTCTATAGTTTCCCAGGGCCATTGGTCTCCCATATTAGTACCTCCACATACACAACATGAAGAGACATTTAAGGCTGCCCCTACTACTTCAGCTAGGTTTATAAAGAGGCTTTTTGCTGTTTGCGGAATGTAACAGGGCTTTTCCACTTCTTCATAGAAGGAGTGAACACAGAGTGGGCTTTGCTTGTGTGTGGGTGTTCCTGATACCCAACCCAGATGTAGGCTCTTGGGTCCATTCCTCTACCATCAATGCAGAGGCCCATTTGGATTCCCTGATTCTGCCAGGATTCAGGGGTAAGGATGGTGAGGTTTAAAGGGTTACATTGACCATGTGGACAGTTAGCCAGGGCCATTCCTTTGGTGAGGATGGTGTTTGTTTAGTTGTGTCTGTGTTCCAGGTGACCCAGGTGACCCAGGTGATGCAGGACCAGTAGGGACAGTAGAATGCACATACTTATTTGCACCAGAAGCCCCCTCCTTAGGCTTCACTGCGGCCACCCCTCGGGCTGAAGTGTGGTTTGCTGGCCTGGAGGGGGGCGGCGGCCGCGGTAGGCCTATTCCAAACTGCTGCCGACATAATAGGGTGGTTGGTCGGGCCCACCGCCACCCCTGAAGGAAGCTTGGCATGGGCACAGAGTGCCCTCGGGTCTCCCCTTCTCGGCAGCCATGCTTCCGTGGCCGCCCCTCCTCCCGGATAACGCCACACGATGCCTTCTTTCTCCCTGCGCAGGCGCAGGGCGGAAAATTCCAGTCTGCCCTTTTCCCCACCCCCGACAGCAGCAACAGCCAGGCGTGGGCGGGAAACTCCAGTCTGCCCTCTACCCCAGCAACAGCAGCCACCAATCCCTAAACCCTGCCACTTCCCCCAGCAACAGCGACAGCCAATCCCTAACCACCACCCCTCCCCCTTCCAATACCTCCCACTGACCTTTCTCCGGCAACCAATCAGAACAGGGCATGGCTTCGACCAATCAGCCTTCCCCAGCCCCTATAAAACTGTTGCCTCTCCCTCAATAAAGTTGGACTTGCGTGTTTACCTTGTCTCCGCAGTAGTTCTTCTGCCATGCGCCCTCCAGTCCTGAGCCTGGCCTCCCTTGTCCCCAGTTCGTCACCTGCTTCTCCAGGTGACCCCTTCGTCGCCGGCTCCGCCGGGCGACCCCGTCAGCCGAACCGCGCAACCCCTGTGAGACCGACCCTTCGTCTGCTGCCAGACCGACCCCTCGTCCCAAGTGGGACCGACCCCTCGTCCCAAGCGGGACTGACCCCTCGTCCAAAGCTGGACCGACCCCTCATCCGCAGCCAGACCCCACCTCTACTGACCGAGCAAGCCGCCGCAGCTGACGCCCAACGTGGGGCAAAGCAACCCCACCACAGCCTCACTCCATAACCTGGTGGCGACCCCCCTCCTCCCTTCTCACCGTGGGGCTTCTCTCGTGCAACATTGCTGCTACCTGAGCCTTGGCTACCTCATATGATCCACGGCGATCTGGGAGAATTGCTGGATGGCTTTCTCCTTCCATGTCGGGAGCTTATACCGACCCGCTTTGATTAAGAGGAGCCTTGGATTTCTCGGGAGCGCGCGCTTGCACGTCTGAAGTAACCCTACCACAGCCCTACGCCCTCCTCTCTTCTCACCCCTATCTTTTCACTCTGCATTGCTGCTCCTGAACCTTGGCGACCTCATACGATCCACGGCAGTCTGGGAGAATCACTGGATGGCTTTCTCCTTCCATGTTAGGGGCTTATACTGACCTGCTATGATTAAGAGGCACCAATAAAACTCTCAGGAGCGCGTGCCTGAGCACCTCCACTCCTGCCTTCACCTCTGCCTCCTCCCCTCTGCGCTTAATCCCCTTTGCCTTGCTCCACTGCTCATCGTTCCGCCTTCCCCTCGTCGGGGCCTTCCTTTGGCCCGCGACCACCGTCGGAGTCCCATCGGCTCCGACCCCTCGTCTCACCGCGCACCTCGGCTCCCATTGCCGCGCTCTCAAGGTAAGGGCCCCTTTTCTTATCGGCTCCAAAAGGCCATTAGCAATGGGTAACATCCTTTCTGCTAAGCAAGCCCTGCAAGTTCGGGCTCTTGCCGGTCTCCTAGACACTCACCGGTGTAAGATCTCTTTGAAACAGCTCCAAGTTTATTGGGACCTTCTTCTCCCCTTTAATCCTTGGCTTACCACATGTCAGCTCTGGGACCCGGATACCTATACTCACCTTATAGATAGGGTCACTTCTGCTGTGGAGCAGGAAGGTAAAAGATTCCCTCCTGGCTTATTACCAGTGCTTTTTACCATCCACTCCTGCCTTCAATGTGCCCCTACCATCGACTCCTTCCGGCTGTGCCACCGCCGCCACCGTGATTGTCAGGACGGCGACTTTAACCGGGACCCTGATCAGGATCCTGATGCCGGCTCCGACTCCAACTCTGAGTCGCTTGTCGAGCACCTTAATAACGCGCTCGAAAATTGTCTCCCTAAACAGTGTAATCTTGCAGTGCCGAGTGCAGGTGAAGATGGCGAACTTCCGCCTTCTTCCTCGCTCGAAAAGGAGAAGCACTCCCAAGATGGCGGGCTTCCGCCTTCTTCGCCATCCGAAAAGGGGAGGCACTCTCAAGATGGCGGACTTCCGCCTTCTTCTTCGCTCATAAAGGGGATGTCCCTTTGCCCCTCCCCCCCGACAACTTCCTGCCTGGGTGGGCTGGAAGCTCCCTCCCCGCCATTTTGTAGCACCGCTGGGGACGGCCTGCAGCCA
The DNA here is from genome assembly GCF_030445035.2 of Dasypus novemcinctus. Lineage (NCBI taxonomy): Eukaryota > Metazoa > Chordata > Mammalia > Cingulata > Dasypodidae > Dasypus > Dasypus novemcinctus. The sequence continues at coordinate 37,713,808 of NC_080683.1, read as the reverse complement.
TTTTGTAACACCGCATGGGCAATGGCTCCTCTCGCGCCCTCCGCGCCAGCGGCCCCCCCCGGCTCTGCCTCCCCCTGGCAGCCCCCTCCATCCGATCCGTGGCAAGCTGCCACACGCGCGGCCCCCTCTAGCCTATTTTTGGACCCGTATTCCTCCCCTGCCAAGCGCAAGTTCTGTGAGTCCCATGCCGGGGCTGCTGCCCTGGACTTTGCCCGCCGTTTCCGCCTCTACCTGGCCTCCCACCCCCAATATGTGGGGCCGGGGGCTGAGGCTGCCTTCTCCCGCCATTTTGCTGAGCTCTTCCTGCAGCACTTTGAAGCTGAGGTGGCCCAGGCCTCTGGCTCCCTCTCACCACCCGTCTTGGCTCCCCTGAGTCCTGGAGCGGAGATCCCACCACATGACCTGTCCCTTGAGAGCTGCAGGGTGGGTGGGCCCCTGGCTGTGCTGGGCCCTTCTCGGCCATCTGAGGACCTGGCCAGCCCCCTCCCTTCCTCCGTCTCTTCCTCTTCTACGACCTCCTCAAAGCCGAAGCTAAAGAAACGCTTCTCCCTCCACTCAGTGGATCACTCCGTCCGCAGTTCAGTCCGTGGAATCCTGCAGTGGCGGGGGACCGTTGACCCACCCTCTCCAGCTGGGCCCCTGGAGACCTCCTCAGGCCCCCCAGTCTTAGGAGGAAACAGCAACTCCAACTCCTCTGGTGGGGCTGGGACCATTGGTAGGGGACTGGTTGGTGATGAGACGTCCCTTGGGGAAAGATGGACTCACCGGGTTTTGAGAGGCTGAGACTGAGTCGGAGAGGGAGGGCCTTGAAAGATGGAACAGGGATGGTGCAGAGGGAAGAGCTGCTGAGTTTCATGGGGGCTGAAGAGGCAGCCCTTGACCCAGCTGGAGTGAGCCGGAGAGGAGGGGCAACCAGGCCTACCTCAGGGGGAGGAGGGCAACCTCAGTGGCAGAAGTGCCGCTTACTGCTTCGGAGTGAAGGAAGAGGAGGAGGAGGAGGAAGTCGCCTGGAGTTCTTTGTACCACCCAAAGCTTCTCGGCCCTGACTCAGCATTCCCTGCTCCACTATAAAAGACGTCCAAATGACCACAGCCCTGGAGATGCCTGACCGGGAGAACACATTCGTGGTTAAGGTGGAAGGCCCCTCAGAGTATATCCTGGAGACAGCCGATGCACTACATGTGAAGGCCTGGGTGTCTAATATCCAAAAATGCCTGTCTGCCTCCATTGCTGCCTCCCATTTTGACTCAATGGAACTGCTTCCCCCAGAATTACCCCCTCGCATCCCTATTAAAGAGGGACCTCCAGCAGAGACAGTTCATCCCCTCTCAGCTCCCTACCTTCCCCTGGACACTCCAGAAACGGCCACAGGGTCATTTCTTTTCCAGGGAGAGTCAGAAAGAGGTGAGGGGGACCAGCCCCTCTCAGGATATCATGGGATGCTCTCTCGACTCAAGGCTGTCCAGTTAGTGCTGGCAGGAGGTACTGGCTCCCACGGCGTTTTCCTGGTACGTCAGAGTGAGACGAGGCAGGGCAAATATGTCCTCACTTTCAACTTCCAGGGCAAGGCCAAGCACCTGCGTTTGTCATTGAATGAGGGCCAGTGCCGAGTCCAGCACCTGTGGTTCCAGTCCATTTTCGATATGCTCAAGCATTTCCAGGTGCACCCCATCCCTCTGGAGTCTGGAGGCTCCAGTGATGTTGTCCTTGTCAACTATGTCGTGTCCTCCCAGCAGCAGCAGGGTGAGCAGAGCAGGTCTGCAGGGGAGGAGGTGCCTGTACACCCTGGAAGTGAGGCCGAGAGCAGGCCGAGAGCCCTGCAGAGGTGTGCGAGGGAGATGCGTCAAACTCGCCACCTCTGCAGCGGATGTCCCGCAGGGAACAGCACCAGATGCGAGTGATCCAGCACCAACTGAGCCAGCTCACCCTCCACCCCGAGAGACAACCATCCAACCCTGAAGTCCGTTCGCTGCTCGCACTCTACCGTCAGTGCAGACACTGCAACCCTCACCATGCTGCCGAGCCAATTAACATAGTCTCTCTCCTTCTCCTTAGGCTCTCCCTCACCACCTCTGGCCAAGCTAACCCCTCTCACCAGCCCTTCAATTGGACACCCCCCCCACTTCATCTTCTCGGCCTCCTCCTACCCGACCTCTTCCTGCTCACTCTTCCTGCAGGTGCCCCAAGTCTTCTGTAACCGCGGCCCCCCATGTCGCCATCGCTCTCAAGCAGCTCCAGCCCCGCTAAACGGCCTGCAACCTGCTTTCCCCAGCCCGCGGCCTGCTTTCTAGCATCCAATAATGCTTCTGCTCTTGCCTCCCCATACTTCTGTGGAGCTTCCTCCTGTCTCGACCTCACTCCTCTTCTCAGCCATCCAAAGCGTCCTTTCTCGTCCCCCGCCCCCCTCCCTTTTTTTTTTTCTTGAACCCCCATTGCATTGCAGATTGGGCCGCCCCATGTCGGCCCGCCCCGTTAACATCGGCCTCTCTCGCGCCCGTGGAGACTTTGGCCTTCTTGTTGTCCTCACCTACGTCTCCACCACTCCCGACGCTGCCGCCACCACCGCCGCTGATGCCCTGACGTGACTTGTCCTCACAGCTGCGATTCTCCAGACCATCACACAGTCTGCCTCTGCCGCTCTTCGCTGCCAAGAAGAGATCAACTACCTGTAACGCGCTGTCATCTTGGACTTTTAACAAGCAGATGGACCTTATAGCCACCGAGATCAACGAGAATTGGACATTGGCCACCCTTGCTTGCAATGCCCCCCAAATTGTACATTTATATCCCCGGCATACTCACCTCCCTCTTCAGCCCCGCTTCCCTCATTGCTTACTGCCTCTTGGGCCTCGGTTACTTGTTGCTGCTGCCATCCTGGCCCTTATTTGAAGAGAAGGGGGAAATGCGGCCACCCCTCGGGCTGAAGTGTGGTTTGCTGGCCTGGAGGGGGGCGGCGGCCGCGGTAGGCCTATTCCAAACCGCTGCTCCCATAATAGGGTGGTTGGTCGGGCCCACCGCCACCCCTGAAGGAAGCTCGGCATGGGCGCAGAGTGTCCTCGGGTCTCCCCTTCTCGGCAGCCATGCTTCCGTGGCCGCCCCTCCTCCTGGATAGCGCCACATGATGCCTTCTTTCTCCCTGCGCAGGCGCAGGGCGGAAAATTCCAGTCTGCCCTTTTCCCCACCCCCGACAGCAGCAACAGCCAGGCGTGGGCGGGAAACTCCAGTCTGCCCTCTACCCCAGCAACAGCAGCCACCAATCCCTAAACCCTGCCACTTCCCCCAGCAACAGCGACAGCCAATCCCTAACCACCACCCCTCCCCCTTCCAATACCTCCCACTGACCTTTCTCCAGCAACCAATCAGAACAGGGCGTGGCTTCAACCAATCAGCCTTCCCCAGCCCCTATAAAACTGTTGCCTCTCCCTCAATAAAGTTGGACTTGCGTGTTTACCTTGTCTCCATGGTAGTTCTTCTGCCATGCGCCCTCCAGTCCTGAGAGCCCCCGACAAGGGCCTGGCCTCCCTTGTCCCAGTTCGTCGCCTGCTTCTCCGGGCGACCCCTTCGTCACCGGCTTCGCTGGGCGACCCCGTCAGCCGAACCATGCAACCCCTGTGAGACCGACCCTTCGTCTGCTGCCGGACCGACACCTCGTCCCAAGCGGGACCGACCCCTCGTCCCAAGCGGGACCGACCCCTCGTCCAAAGCTGGACCAACCCCTCGTCCGCAGCCAGACCCCACCTCTACCAACCGAGCAAGCCGCCGCACTGCACTTTTCATTTCTGTAGTGCACATATACTTATTGTTATGAGTATATTTCTGCTCCCAGCTGAGTCCTCCAAATTTAGTGTTCTATGGTATCCCAGAATCTATAACTTGATATGTGTCAAATAGGAGGGACACTCATTAGTTCTAGTGACTGGAGTGAAGTTACATAGCTCCCCATTTTGATTAAATGCTCTTATTTCCCATTTATGGGATATTGATGGGGGCTTGGGCTCATAGCGTTTATTTGGCTGGATACGTTACAGACATTATAGGAGATTCCCTGAAACTGGCAGGTGGTTATATGGCCCCTGCAGGTGTAATGGCTATGATATATTAATGTGGTATTGATATGGGCCACCATATGCACTTCTTGAATACATGGCTTGCACTCTATGGTGCCAACCTGGGACCAGGGGAGGGTCAGGGCTAGGAGTAGGGAAAATAACCAAGGGGCATAGTAACTGGGATTAAACTGGATTCCTATTCTTCAGCTCTGTGTAGGTTAATTATCTTCCGGGGTGTGATTGAAGAAGAGCTCAGGGTTCCATCCTCAACCTTTGGCCATGAATGGACCAGTCAGCTTCTGGGGTGTGACTAGAGCAGAGTTTGGTGTTTTGTTCTTTTGCAAGATGAGTTTGGTTGAGGTGTGGGTATCTGGAATACAGGTCCAGATCTCTGGGGCAGCTTGCTTGACCCAGGTATGGTGTATCCACATGGTGATTTCAGCTATTTTAACTGCACTGGGGGTATTACAGGACAAGATAGGGTCCTCACCATCGAGGTATTAGTGGAGCTAACTTCCAGTCTTTGAACCAGACTGCATCTCCCAGCTTGTATGGGTGTATGGAGCTGCTTAAGCTAATGGGGGTCCTTTCTTGGACCCAGTGATGCAGGTTTTGTAGGGTTTTTCCTAAGCTGATCATTTACTGGGCTATTGATAAGTTTCCTCTTTCTCTGAGATCACTGTCTATGTTTTGGATTAAGGGGGTGGCCTCCCAAAGATGATTTCATAAGGGGTTAGGCTTAGCTTTTGGCTTGGGCTAGCCCAAACTTGGAGGAGAGCTCTCAGAAGTACTTGCACCCATGTTATCCTAGTTTCTTGTCAAATTTTGGCAACGTAAGTTTTTATTGTATAGTTCACTCAGTCTACTTTTCCTGAGCTTTGAGGACAGTAAGCGGTGTGCAGTTTCCATCAGATGCACAGTGCTTTGGCAATCTTTTGAGTGATTTCAGAGATGAAGGTGGTTCCATTGTCAGAGCCAATTGAGAGAGGTAGCCCATACCAAGGAATGATTTCCCTGAGGAGAACACTGGCCACTTCTTCAGTTTTTTTCAGTTCCAGTGGGGAAGGCTTCCACCCAGTAGGAAAAGGTACAAGTGAGGACTAGGAGATATTTACAGCTTCTGGATCATGGCATTTCAGTGAAATCAACTACTATATCTTTGAGAGGCATATTGCTGATCCATTGGACTCCTGGGGCTCCCATGGGTTCCTGGCAAGGGTTATTCTTTGCACATGTCACGCACTGCTGGCATATGGCATGGGCAACAGTGGCTAGATTTGGAATGGAGAAGAATCTTTCTAAACTTCTTTAAGATGGGTTTTCCCAAGTGTGTGTTTTCATGGTAGTCTTGAACTATGGTTGTGGCTAATATTTGAGGCACAACTATTCTGTGATTGGGCAATGTCCACCACCCATTTGCTCCTTGTGTCTCACTCTCAGAGAGTATCTACTCTGTCTTGGCTTGAGTATATTGTGGTTCCTGGTGATTCAGAGGCTGCGGGATGAGAGCAGGCAGTGCATAATGGGGTTTCTGATAATTAAGAGGTTGAGGAATGAGGGCAGAAGCTAAGTTTTCAGATAGGGATCCTTTCTGTGCTGCTCTTTTTGCTTTAGCATCTGCCCTCTGATTTCCTTGAGCAATGGGGCTGTGGCTTGTCTGGTGTCCCTTGCAGGGCATCATGACCACTTTGATAGGCTCCCAAACTGCTTTTAGTAATTCCAGAATCTGTATGCCATATTTAATGCTCTTTCCTCCTGAGTTAATGAGTCCTTTTTGTTTATATAAGCCTCCATGCACTTCAGGGTAAGGAAGGCATATTTGGAGTCTGTGTAGATGTTAACCTTGGCCCCAGTCACAAGTTATAGGACTCAGGTGAGGGCAATGAGTTCATCTTTTTGTGCTGATGTGTTATCTGGGAGGCCTTCACTGTGGTTTCAGAGGTTACTATGGTGTATCCTGCTTGCCAGTCACCGCCCTGAATAAAGCTACTCCCATCCATGAAGAACTCCATGTCAGGATTTGGTAGTGGCTGGTCTTAGAGGTCTGGCCAGCTGGAATGTACTTCTTGCAATGTTTCCAGGAAGTTATGGGTTGGAATTCCTGGCTCCATGGGTAGCAGGATTTAGGGTTTTTTACAAGTTCATGTTGGATGGATGGATTTTCACATAATAGAGTTTGATATTTAACCAGACAGGTGTTAATAAGCCAGTGTGTTCCTTTGACTTCTAAGATTGTAATTACTGCATGTGAAACTGAAAAATTATAGGCTGCCCAAGAGTTAATTTTATGGCTTCTAGTGTTAGCATAGCTGCAGCTGCTATAGCTTGCAGGCATGAGGGCCATCCACGGGCTACAGTGTCCAGTTGTTTGGATAGATAAGCTGCAGGTCTTTGACAGGAACCCAGGTATTGAGTGAGTACTCCTACTGCAATGTTTTGGCAATTATGAATGTATAGGTAGGACATTTTTCTGAGGTCTGGAAGCCCAAGGTTTGGTGCTGCCATCAGAGCCTGCTTGAGAGCAGTGAAAGCTTATTTCTGTGGGCTTTCCCAGCAGGATGTCACAATTTCCCCCCTTTGTGGCTTCATATAAAGGGCATGTGAGGACTACAAAATTGGGGATCCAAATACGGTAGAATCCAGATTCTCCGAGGAATTCTCACAAATTTCCATTAGTGCTGGGTTCAGGGAGGCTACAGATTGCTTCCTTTCTTTCAAATTCCAATTCACAGAGCCCCTGTGCTATTTTATAACCTAGATATTTGACCTGACATAGGCAGATTTGGGCTTTTTTCTTGGACACCTGATAGCCTTTTTGTTGCAGATGTTTTAAGAGGGCATGGATTCTACTAGCACAGTCTTGGTAGGTGGGATTTCCAAGGATGAGGTCATCTACATATTGGAGGAGAAAATAACTATGGTTTCCTGGTTTAATGGATTTGAGGTTACTGGACAGGGCTTATCCAAAAATAGTGGGTGCATTTTTAAATCTCTGAGGGAACAGCATCCAGGTTAGCTGTTGCTTTTTGCTGGAGGTCAGATTGTCCTATGTAAAGGCAAAAACCAGTTGGCTCTGGGGCACAATCTGAATGCAGAAGAAGGTATCTTTAAGACCCAGACATGAAAAATAGATTGCCGATGAGGGTCTCGAGCTGAAGAGAGTGTATGGATTAGGTACCACCACATGGAGGATTACTACTGCTGAGTTAACTGCTTGCAAGTCCTGGACTGGGCAGTAATCCCCATCAGCCTTTTTAACTGGGAAGAGTGGACTATTCCATGGCTTTAGTATGCCTTTATCCAGCTATCTCTGAATATGTAGCTGGACTTTTTCTTGCACTTCACATGGAACTGGATATTGCTTTATGCTCACTGGGCTGGTGGTGGGCTTTATTTCAATAATAATTGGAGGAATGTCATGTGCCATCCCCATTGGATTGCCCTCTGCCCATACTTTGGGAACATCTTTGAAGAGGATCCATACAGCTATAGATTGGCTGGATTCACTGAGGCAGAACAGTCTCCATTCCTCCTGCAGAGGAAGGTTTAGCACTATTTTTGGAGGGTTTGGTGGCCCCAGTGTTAATGTGGATTGCCCCATGGTATTAAGGGTAATTTGAGCCTGTAGTTTAAGCAGCAGGTGTCGACCCAGGAGGGGGACTGGGCATTTGGGGAGATACAGGAATTAGTGAGTGACCCCTTACCCCCAATGTTACAGGTCCTGGCTTGGAGGAAAGGCCGCTGTGTGCTTTTACCAGTTGCTCCTATGATAGTGTCTTGTCTTTTTGATAATGGCCTGACTGGCTTGGTCATTACAGAGTGTTGAGCCCCAGTATTGACCATCATATGTATGGTGCAGCCCCCAATTTGGACTCTGACCATAGGCTTCTTGGGGCTGAGAGAATAGGAGCCTGGTCTGTCCTAATAATCTCCATCAGAGTCTGCTATTCCTGCAAGTCCAATGAACTGATTTGCAGGCTTTCCTTCTGAATTTTTGTGAACCCTGGGTTTAGTTTGTGACTTTCCACGAGCTCTCCTGGCTAATACTTTGGCTGCTTTCTTTGTGGCCTGTTGGGTCACTCCTGTTTCCAGTGCCCCTCCTCCTTGCAGTATATGCACTGATTTTGCCCTAGGGGTGGGCCCCTCCCCCTCCTTGGGGCAGGGATTTCCTGTTTACTTTCCTTGACCCAGGATTGCCATTTTCAACTATTGTTGCTGCTAGAAGGTCTGCTTTTTTTTTTCATTTTCTGGTTTTCCTCTCTTCTGTATTCTATATTGCAGTTGACATAAACCTTGGTGGCTATATCCATGAGCTGAGAAATATTCATACCAGTGAACCCTTCTAACTTTTGTAGCTTTCTTTGGATGTCAGCCTGTGATTGGGCAACAAATGCTACATTGACCATTGTTTGGCTTTTGGGAGTGTCTGGGTTAAAGGGAGTGTATACAAAAATTGCCTCGCACAGTCTCTCATAGAATAGAGCAGGACTTTCATCGAGAGTTTGTAAGATTTGAGTGTTTTTTGTCATGTTTGCTGCTTTTTGGCTCCCAACTCTGAACCCAACTAAGGTCCTATGGAAAGTTTCTAGTAAGTTGAACCCGGTTGTGCTATTGGGATCCCATTGGGGTTTCTCATCTAGGAACTATGTGCAAGCATATTGGTCACTGTCCAGGGTTCCCTCTAATGGGTGCTCTTTGAGCCAAGTTAGAGCTCCTTGTGTGACTCACATTCTGTCCTCAAAGTTGAGTAAGATCATGATGGGTTTTTTACAATCAGCACAGGTGAGTTCGTGGGTCTGTATGATGGACTGGAAGAGATCTCTCATGCCCTGAGGCTTCTCCAAATATAGTGGGGTGTGACTTCTCCAGTTAAAGAGGTCGGTTGTAGTGAAGGGCTGGTACACAAACATTTGATTTCCTCCTTGAATCTGGCCACCTGCATCATAATAAATTGGAACTCAGGCTTCATGGAGAGGTAACTGTAGGGCACCCCTTCTCCCTGCTCCACCTGCCTCTGGGGCTTCCCATGATCTGAGTTGTCATTTTTCAGGGACTCCTTCCTGACTGATGGTCATCATTATGCTGGCAGGGGCAAATGGCTGTAGGGGCAGCCGGGATGCATTTCCCAGTGAGGATGACAGCAAAGACAGTTAATGGGACAATGTGGATGCACTTCCCAGCATGGATGGCAATGGGGGAACACGCTTAGCGAAATTGCCTCATCCCCATTTCTCAGCACTGGCATGGTAGGAGCAATCACATAGGGTGGCAGGAGGTAATTTTTAACTGGCCCTTCTAGAATGAGTGGGTCAGCACTGGATTTGGAGGCTCACTTCCTCTGGACCCTTTGCATAGTGCTTGTTTGGCCTGGTTTCTGGGACAACACTTCTGGGCTTTTGTATCAGGTAAATCCTGACTTCTTTAGTCATACATTTCCCTAACCAGGGTGGACTTCTACTCACAGCATCCTGCCAGACATAGATGTAGGGGAACTGGTCAGGGTGCCCTGGTTTTCTGGTTACTACATAGTGGACTTTATGGATGATCCAGGGGTCAAAAGTGCCCTCCTGGGGCCAGCCTACACCAAAAGTCAGCCTTTCTAATTCACAAAGCATTCTAAGCTTCCCTGACTGGAACTTTATGCCATATACATTTCCGTGGAACGCTCGGGGAAAAATTTTCAGCATACAGCCTAATGTGGTCCTACTTTGTGTGTTTCTCATGTTTCTACCGTGTTGGCACTGCACAACACTCACTCAGCCTTTCTCTTCATCCATTTCTGGCCGTGTCCCTAGTGGGAGTTTACAGTGCCTCTTAGCCTTAGCAGGTTAGTATAAACCCCAGACTCAGAAAAGGGTCCCTTTGCAGGGAGGTCCTTCAGACCACCCTTGAGTAGATATGGTCACCACAGAACCACAGATCGGGACTCTGCACTCACCCCACAGAAGTGTGTTTCTGCGTCTCACTCAGTCTCCACAACCACATGCACACAACCACCCTGTTTTCTTTCTTGGACCTAAAGAAGATGGCTTCCTCCTGTCTCCTCAGGAGCACTGGGGTCTTCTTCAAGAGCTTATTGGGCTCCCCTCCTTATTTTTCAGAATTAGGCTTTTCCTGCACTATGCCCTCAGGGGTCTTACCTGTCTGGTGTGTGGAGCTCCTTGCTTCATTCTCAGGGTCTCTTGAAACCTCTGGTGCCTCAGTTTCTCAGGGAGGGCTCTGGTGAAGTCCACAACCTTTTTCTGGACTAAGGGGAGTCAATGGGTGCCCAGGACTGGGGTTTGCCTGGGCCCTCCCATCCTCCGCAGAGACATCTGGGAAAGGCAATCAACTGTTGCCACCTCTGACCTTCTCAATGTATCCCAGATGAGCCCCCAGAGATGTTGTAGCAGGGAGAAGTTGTGTGTATGTGGTATCAAAGGCCAGGACACGAGAAGCTGAGAAGGAAGCCTTATTATGACTGGCCAGACTCAATGGACTCCTGTCTTAATAAAAACTGAGCACCAAATAGGATTTTTGGGTCTCTTTTGTACAGAGGATGTAGGAGTGGGAACTCAAATGGTGCTTATATGCAAAAGAACCTTTTTGTTAATTTCTTCAAGTGTTTTATCTGAGTATCAGATAAGTTATATCCTCCAGGCAAGCTTGAATTAACACATATCCCCCACATTCCAGGTAAACTTTAACATGTACCCCCCACATTCAGGGTAAACTTGAATTAATACATTTAGTTTGCATCCTCCCTGAATATCCAAAGCCTATTGAGTTTATACCTCTCAATTGGCTTTCCAGGGAACTAGGCATACTTGGATAAAGAAAAAGTTTGAATTTATGCACAGGCCATATTAATATAATATAGTGGTTAAATGCTAGACTCTTAAGCCAAACTGGCTGGGTTTAAATGTGGGATTAATTGCCTACATACATTATTACCTTTTTCAAGTTGTATTTGTTTGCATCTCAGTTTCTTTTCTGACAATATATTAAAGTCTCCTTCAGAATGTTGTTTTGAAGACTAAGTGAACTTATGTATTTAAAGCAGTTAGAAAAATGTTTGAATATATTAACATAAGGTTTGGTTCTGGTATTTTTATTACATGTCTTTGCATCAGCTCTCTATGCCCTAAAGACTGGGCTTGGAAATGCTATCATCTACAAATCCTATGGCTTATTTTTCTCTCAACAAATTTCCAAAGCACAGAGTCTACATTTAATTCAATAACTCATTGACTTCATCAGAAACAGGCTCTTCCATAATTCTGCTCTTCATCTGCAGAATGCTGGCATTCAGTAGCTCATGTCTGCTCTTTATGGTTACAAGAAGGTTTCCAGGTATCACTACACTCTCCAGTATCCAAACAAGAAGGAAGTGATCCTACAGAAACAATTCATTCTTCAGGCCATTCTTGTATTAATAAAGGGAAAAAATATTCTAGAAGAAATTTCTGTAGATCAAATTGTCTGGTGGAATATAATTATCCACATAGTTTTAAAACAATGATGACTAAGGGTCCTAAATTTCTTAACATCAAGGGAAGTCCACCTACCTTACTAAAAATAGTAAAGGCTCTTTTAATGAGAAACAAATTGAGAAAATGGCTACTGTGTGGGCAAATAATATCTACCACACCGAGAATGGGTAGGTTGACCTACAGCGTCTTGCCTCCACTATTTGCAATTCTCTATCCCATGTGATTTTGTATAAGCCACTTTTTTTTTAGTTTATATACATTGAAGCCCTCAGTCCACACAGTCAGGAATAAATTTTAAAAGATGATTTCATTATAAACATAAATCACTACCTTTTAAATTGTAAAGGAAGATATATAAGTTTAATGTGAAAACCATACCTCAGGAAAATCTTGCCAAAAAAATGGAAAAAAAAAAAAGCACCTTGAAAAGAGACTATAAACTAAGTTAAAGATGGTCATTCATTTTACCTATTTCTCTCAATCCATTTTATGTAGTGTTGTATTTGTTTAGATATTCTGGTAATGTTCTCCTTTAGTCTAAATATACATTCTTATTGAAATTTTCTAATTGCATTAAAATAATGAGGTACAATGAGGTCATGTAGCTGGCAGAAAGAAAGTCAATGCCAATAGTTCTCAACTGATATATATTTACAAACTGCTGGGGATGTTGCTAAAGACATATCTCTGAATAAAGTGCTTTTTTGCTGCAGCTGAATACATACTCACTTATACCATTATCTCTCACATATTATATTTAGATTAAAAAGAATATAGACACTTAAAACTGTAAATATAATAAAGTTAATCAAGTAGAAATATGTAGAATATCTCTATAATTACATAGGGGGATTTATAAAAATTCATGATACACTTGTTCTTAAGAAACTTTCAAAATTGTAAAAGTTTCAGTATCATATATTAGGTTGGTGCAAAATAAATTGCAGTTTTGGGCCATGAATTTTAGATCATATAACTAGGCTCAAACACATCTTTATTAATCAAAATAGGAATCATTACAATCAACACATTTTTGCCAGTGAGAAATGTTTGTTTATTCCCGTAGCATAACAATCCATGCTTTGAGATTTGATGAACGCTTAGAAAGCATTTTCTTCATCCTGGAAGCATTTTCCCTGCAAAAAGTTGGTGAGTTGCTTGAAGAAGTGGTAGTTGGTTGGTGAGAGGTCAAATGAATATGGTGGGTGGGCAAAACTTTGTAGCCCAATTTAACTTTTGAAGCATTGATTGTGTGACATGTGGTCAGGTATTGTTGTGGAGAAATGGGTCCTTTCTGTTGACCAATGGCAGTTGCAGGCATTGCAGTTTTGGTGCATCTCATTGATTCACTGAGCATACTTCTCAGATGTAATGGTTTCACCAGAATTCAGAAAGTTGTAGTGGATCAGACCAGCTGCAGACCACCAAACATGACCATTACCTTTTTTTGCTGGTTGTTATATAAATTCACTTTTCACTGCATGTCACAATCCAATCAAGAAATGGTTCATTGTTGTTGTATAGAATAAGAGAAGATGACACTTCCAAATGACGATTTTTTAAATTTTCAGTCAGCTCTAAGACACCCACTTATCAAGCTTTTTCACCTTTCCAATTTGCTTCAAATGTTGAATGAACATAAAACTGTCAATGTTGAATTCTTCAGCAACTTCTCATGTAGTTGTAAGAGGATCAGCTTTGATGATTGCTCTCAGTTGTTTCTTGTCAACTTCCAATGGCCGTCCACTATGCTCCTCATCTTCAGGGCTCTTGTCTTCTTTGCAAACCTTCTTGAACCATCACTGCACTGTATGTTCATTAGCAGTTCCTGGGCTAAATGCATTGTTGATGTTGTAAGTTGTCTTTGCTGCTTTAAGACCATTTTGAACTCAAATAAGAAAATCACTCGAATTTGTTTTATGTCTAACATCATATCCATAGTCTAAAATAAATATAAAATAAACAGCAAGTAAAAAGTCATTAGCAAAAATACAGTGAGAAATGCACATTAAAATGATGTATAAACATAACAACATTTATTTAAGGGTGCAATGCTAATATCAAATGGCAAATTCCAACAATGCAAAATTGCAAATAATTTGAGATAAAAAATATATAATACTAAAATTGAAATATTTGGAATTAAATGATAATGAAACTCTTACTTTCAAGAAGTGTGAATTACAGCTAAAATAGAATCTGGAAGGAAATCTTTTTGTCCTAAATGCATGGGTTAGAAGAGAAGAAATTTTAAAAAAGAAAGAAAAGTATAACACCTATTAGCTTAAATTCAAATCAAGACATTAAAAAATGAGGAACAAAGTTAAACATGAAAAATAAATATAAAATAACAAGTGACAAAATAAAAAATAAAGAAATAGTGCTTTAAACACAATTCAATTCTTGGAAAAGACTAATCAAAGCAAAAGAAAAGAGGAGGTAGAAGAGTGCCACAGAAAAATAATTTGAGGAATACAAAAAAAGGAACCTAAATTTAAATGCAATATTAGACTAAATAAATCTGAGAGATACTTAAATTGTTTTTATTACTTGCATGTTAAAGTATGTTAATATATAAATAAAACTTTGAAGTATATTCCTTTGCATTATCTAATAAACTAACAACTGCATTAAAACTGATTGTCAGCAATAGAATTGGAAGAACTGGGAGTGGATATGGCTCAACTGATAGAGCACCCACCTACAATATGGAGGGTCCAGGGTTCTATACCCAAGGCCTCCTGACCCATGTGGTGAGCTGGCTCAAGCGCAGTGCTGCTGTGTGCAAGGAATGCCATGCCACACAGGGATGCCCCCACATATGGGAGCCCGACATGCAAGGATCGCACCCAGCAAGGAGAATCACCCTGTGTGAAAAAAGCAAAGCCCAACCAGGAGTGACGCTGCGCACATGGAAAGCTGATGCAGCAAGATAACGCAACAACAACAAAAAAATGCAGTTTCCCAGTGCCATCGGATAATACAAGCAGACACAGAAGAACACACAGTGAATGGACACAGAGAGCAGACAACTGGGGAAGGGGAGAGAAATAAATAAAATAAATCTTAAAAAAGTAACTGGTAGAATAAAGTGATTGATTAATTTTTAAAAGTTGTTACTAGGATCTTATTAGTAGCTAACAGATGCATCAGAGTGAGTAATTGTTTGACCTATGAACTACCTCAAACTTCCTCATGAACTTCTTGTTGAATTTATGCTACAAATCAATAAGTAAATAATTTCTCTTAACATCAATAATACTGTTCATGTTGTTCAAGTTCCTACTGAATTACATTAAAAATTTTTCTAGTACTTATTTTGTTATATTCAGCCTCTTTGTTATCAATTAAACCACAAAAATCAATTATTAGATTGTCATATATTATTGGTTTTGATGTTTTAATATTTTTGTTCATCTTCATTTTAAGAACATTGAAAAAGGATTTGGCCAATATTCATGATTAAATAAATTTAAGGGATTTAAAATGTTCATTTTAATTTTAAATGCTATCATAAAAAAGCAAATAAATTTTTATATTTTTAATTTTTGTGCTATGGAATGCTAGTTTATTTTTAATATTGTATTCTATTTTTTATTTCTATATCTTCATGTGAGGCAGAATCTTGACTTTAATTTTTTTATTTTAAAGAAACTTTAGATTACATAACTGTTACATTAAAAATACAGGGGATTTCCACAAACCCCACTCTCTCCTCCTCCCATACTTTCCCACATTAATGACATCCTTCATTAGTGTGCTTTGTTAAAATTGATGAACACATTGAAGCATTGCCACTAACCGTTGATTATAGTTTACATTATACTTTACACTTTGTCCTGTGCAATTTAAAAAACATCTACATCATGAAATGGATGTGACTCAAGCAATTGGGTTTCCATCTACCGTATAGAAGATCAAGGGTTCAATTCCTGGGTCCTCCTGGTGAAAAGCAAGCTGGTCTGTGCGGTGAGCTGATCTGAGTGGAGAGCTGGCCCATGCGGAAGGCCAGCGCATGTGGACTGCTGGTCTGCGCAGGAGTGCCAGCCAATGCAGGAGAGCTGGCACAGCAAGATAACACAACAAAAAAATACATAGATGAGAGACAAAAAGAGATGCAGCAGATGAAGAAGCTGAGATGGCACAAGAGATTGAGCACATCTCCCACTCCAAAAGCTCCCAAAATCAGTTCCTGGTGCCACCTAAAGAGAAGATAAGCAGGAACAGAAGAATGCACAGTAAATGGACACAGATAGCAGATGGGGGTGGGTGGGTAAATAAATAAATAAATAAATAAATAAATAAAAACCACCTACATTGCAGAGATGATTAAGGTAAATATCTTTAGATGGAAAGAGTACCCTGGATTAGTTGGATGGGACTGATTTATTATTATGGGTTCTCAAAAATCAAATAGGGAACCTGAAAAGAAGAGCCAGGAGATGTGACTGTGGAAGAATGTCAGATAAAGCCAAGATTCCTGGCTGGATTGAAAATGGAGGAAGGGGGAGCATGAGCCAAGCTAGGCAGAAAGACTCTAGAAGCCAGAAAAGGAAAATAAATGGATTTTGTCTTAGATCTTCCAGAAGGTCTGCAGGCCTACCACTGCTTTGATTTTAGCCCAGTGAAACCCAAGTAGAACTTCTGACCTACAGAACTGTAATTTTTCAGCAATAGAAAACTAACATACTTCCCTTTCATAATTTCCTCATTTAGTATTATATGTTCAGTATTTTTAATCATTCATTAATTAAGTTAGATTCAATATGTGAAAATTTATTTACCTGTTAAATTAAAGAAGGTTTTGGAAACTCTGTTAGAACATTATCAATCAATCTTTTATATTTTTATTTTGCAAACATTCAAGAATTAACTTTTCACAGATTCCTTTAAAGGGAATATGTAAGTATGGATAAATTTCCAAACTGCTTTTGATGTTACAGCACTACAGGGTACTGCACATCAGAGTACTAAAGTTCTTTCTATTAGATTACTTCAGTTCTCAGATTTCCATATATTTTTAAACCACCTATTTTTTGTTTGAAGTAGAGTAATATGAGAAACCCATTATGTAATTTGCTCTATTTCTATTTTTATTGTATTATCCAGAGATAATTTTGATATATATAAAACCAGATTGAAGCATATAGACAATGCATTTTAAATTCCAGTTGAATCTTCAGACTTCTTCCCATTACTGTTTTGATATCTGCTGCATAAGGTCCAACAGATTTTTTATGTTTATACACACACACACACACACACACACACACACATATATTTTGAGGTATTAGGACCGAAGATTAAACACTGGACCTGGTATGTGGGAGACCAGTGCTCAGTCACAGAGTCACATCAGTTCCCCTGAGTTGGTTTTGTCATTTGTTTGCTTGTTGCTTATTTCTGTTTTTTTAAAGAGGCACCATGAACTGAACCTGAAACCTTCCATGTGGGAGGCTTGAGCCACAGCTGTTCTTTTTCTCTTGCTTTCTTTTTGAAACTATTTTTTCCAAAGCACTAACAATAAAATTTGACGGCTATTTCTAATTTTTATTTACTTTGTTTATACTCCTTGATGAAATATTTTCATAAGCTTTTATTGATTCAAATGCTTTATAAGTATGTGATATATTTTTCCATTTAAGCTATGTGATATAAAAAAGTCTTTTCACCATTCTGTTCAAATATGTGACTATTTACCATTCAATTTATTACATAATTCTTTGGGAGCTATAAACTTAGACTGTTATTAACAGTATATCAGCAACATTTTTGTAATAAACATGTTGTTTTTCAACTTACTTCTTTTGCTCTGACCCAGACACAATATCAAAGGATGTACCAGGCCATTCTGAGTTTGGCACAGTCTCATGAAAGAAATTCTAGTCTGAAGTTCTTGTTTCTTTCCACTATTGCTTTCTAAGATTTTCTATATTTATAAATATATAAATATTTGTTGTATTTAAATAAGAAATTTATGCAATCTTTGTTATCTTTTCGGTCTGGACTTCAGTCCTATAGTAAATTCTTGATGTCACTAAACACCATTTGCTTTGGAAATATTACAACACATAAACCATAAAAAGTAAAGAACTAAACATTAGAAACAGTAGTAATTAGGCTGGAAGATAATAATAAACTGGTGGATTTCGTAGGCAAAGAGTTCATTAAATAAGTACAACACAACTGCGGCATCTATCTTGATCAATGAAACTGAAAAATAGTGATGTGCAGTAAGTTGAACTACAATTCTCTAATACTAGGTTTATTTCTTATGGAAACACTATATATATAAAGCAAATGAAATTAGGAAGGCCTATTTAACTTGTTTTGAGGCAAGGTCATTATTGTGGATGATAGCCACTCCAACAGCCTGGGTATCAGAATGAGGGCAGTGGAAATGTGGAGCACAACCCCAGATGACTCATAATGCATAAAATGTGAGTTAAAAACTCTTTTATGTGAGTCACTGAGATTTTTTAGTTTTATTGGCCATAGCAAACCATAGCCTACCCCGACTGATGCATAATACAAAACGTTTCTCAGATGTGCCTACAACAGGAGACACTTTCATCAACAACCTTTAACCACCTATGACAATTACGTTGAAGTATAATCATATAGACATATGCATATATATATACACATATACTATGATCAGATATATACACAACAGCAATGTTTATACCTGTGTACTAAGATATATATTAAAGTTGCTCTTATTAGCTTTATTTATAAAAGTCAAACACTGGAAAAACTTCTGCATTAATCGTCAAACTGGTAAAAGAATCATAACGTGTGTATGTGTATGTTTTATTGGTTACTCTCTGAATTCTGCAAACAGAAGGAAAAAACAAAGCCTTGGCTGACTCATGTAAGAACAGGTCATATGCCCACACCTAGATGATTGTCTGGCTTGGAAATAGAGTCTCTGGATAAGAAGCCACTTTCCCTCTCAACTTTATATTAGGGAAGTGGGCATTTGAAATGTGTTAGAACAACAGCTATTGAACCAGTCCATGATCAAACCACTCATACCAATGTATTGATAGTTGCTGTTAGAAAACATTTTAGGTAGCTAAGTCATTAGTTCTGGGCTTGATATGACTTCCCCATTCTAGAAAACAACAAGTAATCATTTATAAATTCAACAAATATTTTATGAATAATTATTATATGCCAAGAATGTATTAAGCTAAGTATATCAAGATGAATAACATATAATCATGATGTTGAGGGACTTACAATCTAGGCCAGAGGTCAGCAAACTTCCTGGAAATGACCAGACAGTAAATATTTCAAACATTGCAGTCCCCTTATGGTTTTCTCACAAGTCCTTAGTTTTATGTTTGTCATTTGTTTTATTGTTTTGTGTTTTTATAACCTTCTAAAAATGTAAGAGCTATTTAACCAGAGGGCCCCCCACATACACACACACACACAAAGATCAGGTAAGAGAGAATGGTTCTAATTTGTTGACATCTAGATGAGTTAACAAAATCAGAAACTAGGCAAAATGCCAAGAAATGTAGAGTCCTACACTGTTGGCTAAGTATTCCTCATGACTCAAAAACAAACAGGACCAAGATGGCAGGATGAGATGTTCCAGGTTGCTATTCCTCCAAAGAATCTTTGAACAACTAGCAAAAACTTTCAAAAAATGTCTTCCTTAAAATTCCAGAAAAAAAGTTATACACTGTTACAGAATCTGGGCAAATGCTAAATCAACTCATGTTGAGTGAAATAAACCAGATGCTGAAGGCCAAATATTGTATGATCACACTGATATGAAATAATTATTAACAAACAAATTCATAATATCATAAACTAGACAATAGGTGACTAGGGGCAAGGGTAGGGTAAGGAATGGAGAGTTAATGTTTTGTTGGTACAGAATTTCTGTTCAGGATGTTGAAAGTTTTGGTAATGAAAGTTGGTGACAGTAGCGTAACATTTTAATTGCAATTAACAGCACTGAATTATATATTTGAATGTGTTAAAAGGTGAAATTTTTAGAATATATTTGTGTTACTAGAATAAAAAATTTAAAAAAAATTGTAGGGCCCTACAATACACACAGAATGCTAATGTAAACCATAGACTATAGTTAATAGTGCAACTATAATAATATTGTTTAATTAATTGTAACAAATGTACTGCACTACTGCAAAATGTTAATAAGAGAGAGGGTACTGTGGAACTCTGTAATTTCTGCACAATTTTCCTCTAAATCTAAAACTTCTTTTAAAAAAATGAAAGAGAAGCTTGTGTCATCCTTGCTGGAAACTTACCCACACCCTTCCCCGATGGTGTGTGGCCAGCCTGCACTCACATTGTATGTTCTTGTCCTAGTCCTGCAGGGAGCAGAGTAACACTTATGCACATACTTGGTTGTCTATAGGTCAGTGCCAATATATCTGTTAGCAGCCTAATAGAATGAACCAGAAAATTCATCTGGCCTCACCTTCCCAGAACTTGCCCGGCAGGCAGAAGCAGCTGGAAGACAGATAAAGCAGTGAAAGAAACAATTAAGATAAAGTCTTCTGCTTTAAGTAATACAAGAGAACAACCTATAGGAAAAGAAAGTCTATTACATAGGAACTAGAAGGGTCATTAGAATTCATGTAAATGGGGAATTCTTAAGGTCAGGAGCAAGCACAGGCCCAAGACAAGGAGAAGGTTCAAAAAAAAATTGGATAAAACTCTGCTTCACAATCACCTTGGGCTGATTTTTTTTTTTTTTAATAAGAGACTTAAATTCTGAAGAAGCACATCAGCCAAGACAGATTCAATTTGTAAAGACTGTGAAAGGTGATTTTGTTGTTGTTGCTGTTAGCTCCTATCACTTAAGGAAATATCAGTCAATAGCTGGACGTAAATTTAAGAACCATAGAGCAGGGATTAAATTCCAGAGTTCACACTTCAAAATATTACCATAAACAGATTGCAGCAAATGATACAGGACAAAGAAATAGGAAATGTTGGCCCATTCAAAGGAATAAGATAAATACTCAGAAATCATTGTGGAGGGGACCAGAATTTTGGACATACTCATTAATAAAAGATCCTCAATATGCCCAAGGAGATAAAAGAAACACAGAGAAAGAATTAAATGATATAAGGAAAACAATGAATGAACAATATGGGAATCTCTTTGAGATATCCATTAAGAAACACACAGAAATATTGGTTTAAGAGACCAAAATAATGAAATAAAAATTCCCTAGAGGTTTTCAACAGCAAATTAGAACTGAAAGATGAAAAATTCTATTTTCTCAAAGACAAGATACTTGAAATGATTCAGACTGAGGAGCAGAAATAAAAAAGAATTTTTAAAAAATGTACAAAGCCTGAGAGACTACTGAAACACCATCAAGTGTACCAGGGAGAAGAAAAAAAGAAGGGGTAGAAGGAATATTCAGAGAAATCCCAAATTTAACAAAAGATATGAACATGCACACTCAACAAATCTAACAAATCACAAACAAGATAAACTCAAAGGAAACATTGCCGAGAAATACAGTAATCTAACTGTACAATGCCAAGGCCAAGGAGAGAGTTCTAAAAGGAACAATAGCAAAACAATGTGTTAAATACAAAGGAGTCTTAAGAAGATTAAGTGCTAGATTTCTTATCAGAAATCATTCAGGCAAGAAAGTGGTGGGATGAAATCATGTGTTGGGAAAAAACAACTGCCAAATAAGAATTTTATATCCAATGAGATTGTCTTTCAAAAATGAGGGCAAGATGAAAACATTCCTTGATAAACAAAAAATGACAGAGTTTGTCACCTTACCTGTCATGCTAAATGCAAAATGGAGTCCTTCAGGCTGAAAGGAAAGGACATGTGACAATGATTTGAAATGGCATAAAGAATAAAGACTTCCAATAAAGGTAATAATATGGGTCATTATAAATGCCAGTACTATTTAGTTTTTGGAATGTGACTCCATCCTTTATTTCTTGCAGTTTCTAAAATGCTAATGCATGAAAATTAATAATATGTCTCTGGCTGTTGACATTTATAAAGAAATAATATATAACACATACTACAAAAAGATGGGGAATGGAGGAATATAAGAAATATATACATATATATTCCTGAAGTTAATTTGGTATCAAATAAAACTTGATTGATATAGACTTAAGATGACCAAATTAAGCCCTATCACACCCACAAGGAAAAAATGTGAAAAATATATACAGAAAGAAACAAGAAGATATCAAATATAGCATAGCTCCAAAAAATCAAATAAACGTGAAAGTACATGCTAGTGCAAGAATTGAGGGACAAAAAAAATATAAGGCTTAAAAGAACTAATAGTAAAACAGCAAAAGACAATCTTGCATTAATAATAGGTATTTCAAATGTAAATGGATTAAACTCTCAGTCAAAGGGCAGAGACTGGCAAAATGGATAAAAATATATAAAGCAACTTTGTGCTATGCGTCTACTCATCGTAAATTTAAAGACACCAGAAGATTGAAAGGATGGGAAAATATGCCATATAAATATAAACCAAAAGCTATATCAATATCAGATAAAATGGACTTTAAGTCAGAAATAGTTATAAGGGACAAAGAAGGTCATTATACACTGATAAAGGGGTCAATTTCATAAGAAGCTTTAACAATTATAAATATAATGCACCTAACTGTGAGCCCCCAAAATATATGAAACAAATATTGACAGATTTAAAGGGAGAAATAGGCAGTTCTATATTAATAATAGAAGACTTTAATGTACCACTTTCAATAATACATAGAATATGACAGAAGTTAAATAAGGATGAGAACGCTTAAATGATACTACAAGCCAACTAGAACAATCAGTCGTATATAGAAGACTTCAACCTACAATAGCAGTCTATGCATTCTTCTCTACTACATATTCTTCAGGATTGCCCCTTACATTGTTTTTAAGCTGTATGTACCCAGGAAAAATATGTCCTTGGAAATTAAGAGAGAGAGAAAGAAATCCATGGAAGCAAGAAGCTGAAACCTGGAAGGGAAGGGGAAGAACAGCAGATAGCACAATGTTCTTGCCATGTGGCAGAGAAGCCAAGGATCAATAGCAGCTGGTCTTCAGGAATAATGCATTGGCTTATTGATGCCTTGATTTGGTTTTTTTCATACTAATGCCTCAAATCTGTAAGCTAATACATTGTCATCACTTAAGCCAACCCATTTCATGGAATTTGCTTGAAGCAGCCTAGGAAACTCAAATGACCATATATTAGGTTGCAGAACAAATGTTAGTAAATGTAAATATACTGGAATCATGCAGTGTATTTCTCTGACAACAACGGAAAGAAGCAAGAAATCAATAAGAGAGGGAGAAGTGGAAAATTCACAAATGGATAAAAAAAAAGAAAACATTAAGGAAATTAGGAAATACCTTGAGGCAAATGAAAATGAAAGCAAAACATACCAAAACTTAGGAGGTATAACAAAGGTGGTGATGAGAGGGAAATTCATAGCACAAATGCTTACATTAGAAAAGAAGAAATATCTCACATCAGAGTTCAACTTCACAACTGGTGGATCTAGGAAAAGATGAGCAAACTAAACCCAAAGCAAGCAGAAAGAAGGGAATTATAAAGATTAGAGTAGAGATAAATGAAATAGAGAATGACAACAACAAAAAATAATACATAGACTCCACAAAACCAACTTGGTTCTTTGGAAAGGTCAGTAAAATCAAAAACCATTTTCCTAGACAGGTAAAGAAAGAAAGGGAGGACACAAATAGCTAGAATAAAAATTTAAAGTGTGGATACTACTATTAAGCCCACAGAAATAAAAATATTTTTAAAATTTACTATGAACAACTGTAATCCAAAAACTTTGATAACCTAGATGAAATGTATAAAAACCTAAAATTCACAATATACCTACACTGACTTAAGAAATAGTTCTCAACAGACAAGAAAAACATAAGTTAAGAGACTGAGTCTAATAAAATCCTCCCAACAGAGAAAAGCCCAGGACCA
Organism: Dasypus novemcinctus; assembly: GCF_030445035.2. Classification (NCBI taxonomy): domain Eukaryota; kingdom Metazoa; phylum Chordata; class Mammalia; order Cingulata; family Dasypodidae; genus Dasypus; species Dasypus novemcinctus. Next base: position 37,690,294 of record NC_080683.1, on the reverse strand, counting down.
GATGGCTTAAATGGAGAATTTTACTAAATATATCAAGAAGAATTTAACAATAATCCTGCTCAAAATCTTACAAAAAACAGAAGAGGGGGGAACACTCCCTAACTCTTCCATGAGGCCAACATCACCCTAATGTTAAAAACAGATAAAGTTACCACAAGTAAAAAAAAATCTATGAAAAAATATATATAGACTAATATCCTTTATGAATAAAGATACTTGTTCTCTTTGTAACATACATTGTTTTTCAAATCAAGATTAAATCAATCCTATCAACACTTGAAACTCAGAGAAAAACAATGTGTATCTTAATTGTGTGTCAATTTTATTCAGCTATTATTCAAATATTTTCTTAAGAATGACTCTGACTTTTTGCCTTTTTCAAAGGTTTTGTCGTAAATGCGTATAAGCCAACTAGGCTGAATCCTCTTTTTGCATGTGTGTTCTCTGATCTCATGCATTTAAAAAATATATATTACAGAAGTTATGAATTTACAAAACAATAATGCATTGCATGGTGGATTTCAATATATCACTTCAATGCCAACACCTTGCATTGCTGTGGAACATTTGTTACAAATAATGAAAGAATATCATTAAAATATTTTGGATAGACAACCAGCAAGATGGTGGTGGAATAAGTTGCTCCTAGAGTCAGCTCCTGCTACAGGGCAGTTAGCAAACACTCAGAGCTCTCTGGAGCTAGCTGAAGTACCTGTTTGGGGACTCCAGGAGACCAGAAGAATATCCTGCCCATCTGAGGAGAAGACCCGTAAGTAGAGCGTTCCATACCATGGAAGCCAGTGCGCATCCTCCACTGGAGGCACAAGCCGCCTTGGGAGCTGTTCTGAGGCTGGAATCGAAAGCTCCACTTCCCCAAAATGGGGGAGGAGAAAACGGTTGGACACCAATTTCAGCTCCTGATGAGGAAACTCAGTGGACTACAGTATAATCTTGAGAACAGCTAAAGCATGAGCTCGTCCAAGTCATAAAGAGGCCAAGATCTGCAATATTAACTCCACGCCTGGCACGAGGAGAAATGAGGTGGACTGAAAATCCCAGTGCTGGTGGAGATCTGGTTCTTCCCAACCAGATCATATTTCAGGTCTAGCCTAGGCCCCAGTGCCACCTCCTGCAGGAAGGAAGCCACGGGGACCTGCGCCAGCCTCTCCAGGAAATTACGGCCAAGCTGTGGAGGCCAGTGGTTATCTTACTCTGACAGCATGAGCAGCACCAGGAGCTGTTCTGTGATGGGAATTGGAAGCTCCATTTCCTGGAAACAGGGGAGGAGGAAATGGTTGGCTGCCAATTTTGGCTACTGATTGGTAGCCTTGGCTGGCTAAGAGAAAACTGTGGGAACAGGGGTGTGTGAACCAGCCCAAGTCAGAAAGAGGCCAGTAACCAGTAGCCACCATTCTGACTCTGCCCCCAACCTGAAGGGAAGCTGGGCTGACTGAAACTCTCAGTGTCAGTATCGGGCAGGAACCAGTTTCTTTCATGCAGATCAGCCTGCAACCTGCCTAGGCTTCAGCCCTGCCTCTGGAGGGGAGGAAGCTGAGGAGCCCTGCACCACTCTATATAGGTAACTGCAGATAACTTTGGCTGCCATAGACCGAAAATCAGAAGTCTACCAGGGCAACTGCGGTCATCTTGGATCTGCACTGCATAGATTGCTGCCCACACCTGCAGCTCCATCCCTGCCCCAGGCAGGGGGAAAAAGGATGTGAAGCTTCATCAGTCTCTCTGGGCAACTACAGTCTAGGCCTGCATGTGGATTATTCCACATAGCTGTGACTCTGTCTCTACCCCTGGTAAAGGAGAAAGTTGGAAGAAGCTTCATTGGTCCCAGTGCAGTGAAGGCAGCTTGAGCCTCCACAGCTTACAGCACCAAATACATGCTTGGCTCCTACTGCACAACCAGCAAGAGAGAAATGATAGAAGTCCTAAACTAAAGAATAAAACTGTACCCAGAATAAATACTCTAGTAAGCCAGATGCCAAGACATCTGGCCTAGACATCTGGCCCAGTTAAAGGAACAAGATAAGCCTCCAGATGACATAGAGGAGTTGAGACAACTAATTATAGATGTTCAAACAAATTTCTTTAATAAATTCAATGAGATAGCTAAAGAGATTAAGGCTAATAAGATATTGGATGAACACAAAGAGGAATTTGAAAGTATACATAGAAAAATAGCAGCAATTATGGGAATGAAAGGTGCAATCAATGAAATTAAAAGAACACTGGAAACCTTTAATAGCAAATTTGAGGAGGTAGAAGAAAGAATTGGTGAGCTTGAAGAAATGGCCTCTAAGAGTGAACATACGAAAGAACAGATGGATAAAAGAACGGAAAAAATTGAACAAGGTTTCAGGGAGCTAAATGACAGGAGGATAGAAGGGAAAAGGGGCAGAAGGAATATTTAAAGAAATAATGGTAGAAAATTTCCAACCCTGTCAAAGGACATAGATATCCCTGTCCAAGAAGCACAACATACTCCCATCTGAAAAAATCCAAATAGAACAACTCCAAGACACATACTCATCAGAATGTCAAAGGCCAAAGACAAAGAGAGAATTCTGAGAGCAGCAAGAGAAAAGCAATGCATAACATATAAGGGATATCCAATAAGATTAAGTGCTGCTTTCTCACCAGAACCATGGAGGCAAGAAGACAGTGGTCTGATATATTTAACATACTACAAGAGGAAAACTTCCAGCTAAGAATTTTATATCCAGCAAGACTGTCTTTCAAAAATGAGGGCAAAATTAGAATATTCACAGATTAGCAGAAACTGAGATAATTTCTAAGCAAGAGACCAGATTTTCAGGAAATGCTAAAGGGTGTGCTAGAGCCTTAAAAGAAAAGACAGGAGAGAGAGGCCTGGAAGAGAGTCTAGAAATGAAGGTTATATCAATAAAAGTAAATAAAAGTGTCAAAAGAGTGGTGAAAATAAAATATGACAGATAAAACTCAAAAAGGAATAAACTTAACCAATGATGTAAAGCACTTGTATTCAGAAAGCTGCAACTCAATGTTAAAAAAAATTTAAAAAGCCCTTAAGAACTGGAAGGACATTCCATGCTCATGGATTGGAAGACTAAATATCATTAAGATGTCAATTCTACTCAAATTAATATACAGATTTAATGCAATCCTGATAAAAATTCCACCAGCATTAAAGAAAAAATTGAAAACATGAACATTAAATTTATTTGGAAGGGTAAGGAGTCCTGAATAGCCAGAAACATTATAAAAAGGAAAAGTGAACCCTCATGTCCAGACTCTAAATCATAATGCCTACCTACAGTGGTAAAAACAACATGATAATGGCCTAAAGACAGACACAATAGACAAATGGAACCAAATTTATGGTTCAGAAACAGACCCTCACTGGTATGTATGATCGAGTGATTTTTGACTATCCTGTCAAACTCACACAGCTCAGGCAGAACCATCCATTCAACAAATGGTGCTGAAAAATTGGGCATGCATCTCTGAAAGAAGGAAAAAGGACCCCTATCTCACACCTTTTCCAAAAATTAACTCAAATTGGATCAAAAAAAATAAAATAAGAGCAAGAACATAAAACTTCTAGAAGAAATTATTGGAAAATATCTTCAAAGAACTGGTGGTAGGTGGTGGATTCTTAAAGGAGATAAGAGGAGGACTGAGTAGATTACTGAGGTTTAATGTATGCAGAAGTTTTAATTAGCTTTACTGTAAAATTGTGGAAATGTACAGAGTGGATGGTAGCACACAGTGAGTAAAAGCTTGTTTATAAATGGGCATGTGACTGAAAGTGGTAATCTAGTTATGTAAATGCCAATTGACAGAATGCCTGAGAATAATCTAGGAACTGGATATCACAGTAAACCAAGACGTGGGTAAGAATTGTGGTTGATGGTACAGATGCAAGAGTGTCCTTTGTTTGCTAGAACAAATGTATGTCACTACTGCAGGGTGATGGGAATGTGGAGAAACATGGGAAAAATACAGCTGGAGTGACCTACGGACTGTGGTTAGTAGTAATACTATAATATTCTTGCATCTGTACAAAAGATGTACTGTGTTGATACTGAGGCAGTATGGAAAATGTGAGCCAAATGTACACTATGGACATGGTAATAATCAGAAGATATTATTTTATCTGTAGCAAATGACACATCACATTGTGGTGTGTCGATGGAAGGGTGTTGCTTGGGAATTCTGCACATTTGCATGATTGTTTTATATGTTTACAACTTCTGTCATAAAAATATATTTAAAAAATAATAAAAGGGTGGGTTGGGGGAAAGCACATCAAATGTAAGTTAAGGACTATTATTAGAAGAAAGATTTTGACAGTGTTCTTTCATGGTTTGTAACAAATGTCTCTTGACAATGCAAGGTGTTGGTGGAGGGTTGATGTATGGGAACCCTGTATGAAGTTATGCACGTTTGCTTTGCAGTTTCACAAGTTTTACTATACACTTAATTGTTTATATATGTTTATATATAAATGATATAAAGATAATAACAATAGGATTGGTTAGGGGAAAACTACTTTGTTTAGTAGTGATATTTTGACAATGCTCTTTAATCATTAGTTTAAAAAGCTTAAAAACAATGCAAGTTACTGGTGGTACGGTAAGATGCTATATATGTTTGTTTGATGTTGTATATGTTTGGTTTATAAGTCCACAACTATTATATGCTTGTTATTTATGTATGTTTCTGGCGAGGTTTAATTTTAATTTTAATCAGTAAAATTAATTCTGTTTTCCCCACATATCACCATATTCTTAACACCTTGTATTAGTGACATACATTTGTTGTAATGTAATAGAAGAATATTCTTCCATTTGCCCTATTAACCAAAATTCTCATCCATCTCTGAATAGACTATGTTATACAGTGCCTAGTTTGGTAGTATGCACGACCCTTAGATGGTAGTGCTCATCTCAGTAACTTGGGACTCTATATCACCAGTTGCCCAGGACAAAATAATCTTAGTGGCATTCCAGTCTCCTTTATTTTTCTCATACCACACATCAAATCCATGGATAAATCCTATACAAATTATCATCAAAATATAGTCTGAGTCTGATCAGCTCTCACCATCACCACCATTAATACTAAGACCCATTTTTTTCTATCTTTTTATGTTTTCAAAATAGATGCATAAATGAACATAATCCACAGTCTTAACCAAAATGTCCTAATTATTCTTCTGGAAGAGGGTAAAAGACTTTAGGGCACATGTTTATAAGCCAGATAAATTACATATTTTTTTTTATATTATTAATACTAGCTTATAAATTCAACTTCTTTGGCAGATTTTTCATTAAGAATGCTACCCAAATCATCAAATGTAAGAAAACTCTAAATAAAGTGAATTGTCATAAATAGAGCTCTGTAATGAGAATGAAGTTTGACAATTGGCTAGAGATTTTATCATGAGAATTATGAGTCTTCTAGAATTCTCTATTCATTTCCATAGAATTCATCCTTTTTTACTGAAAAAGTTCTTGGACTTGTTTTCCCTTGGGATTGGAAAAGAGACTTTACTTACTAGGAAACTCTTTTACTCTGTGGTAGGAGATTACCAAACTAATTGTTCAAAATACAATGAATTTTTTTTTCGAAGAGTTGTCTGAAATTTTTATTAATGGTAAGACTGAAACAATTTTCCTCAGTGATTATCTTGACATAGGTCATAAAGTAGTAGGGGAAACTCTTACTCTTTATATTCACATATTTGTGGGAGTTTCTTTTCTTAAATATTGTAATCTGAAGTCAGAGAAGGCAAATTAACGATATGTGAGGGATACTGTTTGTGGGAGGGGATGTGGGAGAAAGGAGGTAGGGTATGTGTGAATCCCTGTATTCTTGATATGGCATTTATGCAGTCTGAAGTTTCTTTAAAAATAAAAAATTACCTCAAAAAGCAAAACAAAACAAAACAAAACAAAACCGTATGTAAAATTCAAAGTCTGCTTGTGATTAAGAGCTGAGAATATGAGAATTGTTGAATTGCTGAGTTTGGGATTGGTATCTTCTGACAAATTTTCTAACTTTTTCCAAAGGGAAAAGTTGAGTCTTTTCTGCTGATAGATCTATTACTAGACAAACATGTGAATAGCAGTATCCTATGGGGGCCTTCCTATCTGCCAGTTTGCAGTTGAAAAAGGTCAGGTGAGCATTTAAAAATGATTCTATAAATAATTACTTGCTAGGGTTTTTCATACATAATCACACTTTAGCATGAAGCTATTTTAAAATCCAGTTGAGTAATGCAAAAAGAAAAATATAATTACTTATCAATAATTGATGTTTCTCATAAGACATCAAGGAAATACTAATTATTGACTGGAACCATGTTATAGAATTTAATAAATTTCTAGCTATCATTTAATTATATAAATGGAACAATATATTCATTTACCAAATGAGACTAAGCACTTAGTATTTATATAATTTCTTGATTAAATATTCTCCACCACAAAGAAAATAGCATGCACTTCTACATGTCCTTAGAAATATAGAAAGCATTATGTTCTGAGAAGAACATTAACTTAGAATCCAGGAAAAGTTTGGTTTGAGTTCAATCTTTACCACTTAGTAGCTGTGGAATCTCATGCAAATCCTTCATTGTCATTGAACCTCACTGTTGAAAGTTGGTGAAATGACAATAATAACTCCTTACCATATTGCAGTGAAGAAATAATGATCTAATGAGTGAAATTACCCTAGCACAGTGCCCAGCTAATAGTAGAATTTCAATAAATGTTGGACTTTTCTAATTCATGGATGACTTGCAAATGCTCTATGAGAGAAAAAGAATAAATATAATTTCAAACCTTTTATTGTTTATCACTTGATTTGATATAATGACAAATGGAAGATATGGACCAATAATTTCTAAACTGTTTTATTCAGAATGGTGTCCCATGAGCTGTTGATAGGCACTCTGAGGGGCCTCCATGATCAGATAATTTCATGAAGCACAGAATATTTTATCTGACCACCTTTTAAAGAGCCAGCATGCATATTAGTAAAATCATAGGCTTTAAAATATCCTGCAGTTTAAAAGAACTACATAGAATTGTTCAACTTTATATGATGATGTGTGTTCCCTTAGAAGTGTTCGTTGGTTTTTTACACTATGCTGAGGAAAAGTGTGGATAAATGGTCCATACAGTTTGTGCTTAGGGAAGGTTTGGGAGTCAGTGGCCAAATCCAGAAAACAAAGGAGAATCATATTAACAGAGGAAATAAAGATAAAATTGAAGAGTCAACAACTTGCTATCTGGAAACAAATATTGTGAATTACTTATGCATTGGTTTTCTATGTTGCATAACAATTTATCACATAATAGGCAGCTTAAACCCACCCAAATTTATTATCTTGCAATTTCTATGATTCAGGAGTCTTGGCATGGCTCAGCTGGGTCCTCCAATTAGGGTGTCACAAGGCTCGAATCAAGGTATTGGATGGTGCTAGATTCTCATCAAAGTGTAGGCCAGAGAAGGATCCATAGCTTAGTTTCCCAGCTTGCGAGTGGAATTGAGTTCCTTACAGCTTTGTGATTCATGCCAACAACACAGAGACAGAGAAACTCTAGCAAGACCAAAACTGTATTCTTATGTGATAACCACATCTAATCACTTACAACTCATCATGTTTGCCACATTCCATTGGTTAGAAGCAAGTCACATGTCCCATTCCCACTCAATCAGAGAGGATCACATAAATTGGTTAATACCAAGAGTCGAGGTTCTTGGAGCCCACCTTAGAGCCTGTCTGGCATACTTAATAATTTATGTATGATTCAGAGAAGGAAACTTTTATGATAAATTAAATTTTCTTTTTAGAAGTGTTATATGGTCAACGTTCATTTTTATATTGAAACCTATAGAGCTAGAACTTTCCTACTGTACATCAGAATATATACTATTCATTTACATCATCGCACAGCATCTTAGGAAATAGGAAAATTAGGTGGTATTTCATTCTCATTTTAGCACAAAAAAAGCTATCTAGGTTCAGAAAATGTAAATGTTTGCTGAAGAAGGTTATAAATGAAGCAGACACTTTACCCAACAGGTCTTTTGGCTATGAATGTAATGATGTATCTCACCTGGGAGAACTTTAAGCAAATACATCTCATCTATTTTTTTTTTTAATTTTCTAAAAAATATTTCAATTTAGCTTAAGATTTCTTAATGAACTACTAGCAATCTAAAAGAAATCTTCAGTTTATTCTTCAGAATATATTTATATATAACAACTTGATTGCTGAGTATTTTTGACCAGAGAATGTTCAACTTTTCAGTTTTCCTTTTTGAAAATAAGGTGAAAGATTAGGGATATAAACAAAATAATTCTAGTTCCCATAATAATTATGTAAATATCTTGCATTTCTTAATTGAATTTGTTTGGGGACTATTTATATAGCTAACTCCTTTATGTGATCTCATTCCTTGGGGTACATTGAGTTAGAAAGATATTATGGAAAAATAATCATTTAAACATTCAATGGAAAAGCTGATAAACATGTTTTTAGACAATAAAATGTATTTTGTATCCACAATATCGATTTATGAGTTTCTTCTAGAAATTTTTTTGTTGATTTTATTTTTCTTTTATGTATTTTAACAATTCTTGTTTTCTTGGCAGTTAGAAACAATTTTTTAAAGAAATGTGTTGAGTTTTCTAGTTAAAAAAAGTTACATTGAGGACTTTGAGAAGAAACTATTGTCAGTTTTCATTATTCATGGCTTTCATATTTCTGAATTCACCTACTCACTAAAATTTATTTGTAACCCCCAGGTTAATACTCATGGTGCTTCTGTACCAGTCCTGGACAATTGAAGAGGGTCGAAAAATTTGTTTAACCCAATGTGCCTGTGTTCAGTTGAGGTTAAACAAAGTGAAATTCTGCCTTTTTTCAGCTGTCATACTACAAACAATTGTCCTTTATGTTATATATTTAGGGTCACATGAAATGTTTTGACTAGACCATTACTGAAACCTAATCCAATATTTTCTCTAGGAGCAATGGCTTGCTATTCACAAAATCATGTTTGTAGCTCTTTATAGAACACAACTTCTAAAAATAAGGAAAAGAGTATGTGTCTTAAAATCAGACCAACTGTCCTGAAGTGCTTCTAAGGGCAGCTGAGCTTGATTCAGAAGGCAAGGTTTAAATACACACGGTCCTCACCACTCTCCTTCCCTACCTCTTCAAATCCTACCTCTCTCAGGGAAAATACTGACCACTGGATTCTATTAAAAAAATTTTAAGAGTCTGTAGCTTGGAACAATTAAACCCACATTTTAACACTTTATATGTAAACAAACACATAAGCAAAGGTTGATTATGTTATGTAAGTATTTCAATCTTGGTCCCTTTTATATTTTGGGCAAGATAATTCTGTTGTGTAGGACTGTCCTGCACTTTGTAGAATACTGAGCAGGATCTGTGTGGCCCTACCCACAAGATACCTGTAGCATCCCTTAGTTATGACATCAGTAATGTTTCTAGGCACTATCAAAAATGTCCCCTTCGGGGATAAACCACCTCCAATTGAGAACCACTGAGCTTTAGAGTACATGTTCCTAAATATCTAAATTATAGATATGTCTAAGCAAAATAAAAATAAAAGGAAAAGAGTTAATGAAAGGAAAAATAACTATTTCATTGAAATGTTTGAGATACAATTAATAAATAACACACATGAAGATGTCTAATGCAGTACAGGTCAAATAATAAAGATTCAATCTATATTATTTCAGTTATACAAGTATACCATTATACAGATGAATAATATCTGGGAATATTTAAGTTACCCATTAAAATATAAAATGCAAGAGAATTATGGATTATCATGAAGAAAAAATAAACTGATTCAGGGGTTCCCAATAAAAGTTCATTATCCAAGCAGAGAAGATGTCGATGGTTCATATTTCAGGATGAAATGAAAAAATCCATAGACACCTATTTTATTGTTGTTTTCAATTTTACTTAATTTCCAAACAAGACTAATACTTTCTCCTTGGCTTGTTTAATTTAAATGTATGAGCACTTTGCTTCATGATAAAATTTTAAAAAGCTAGCCTATTTAGACACCATGGTGTTTTGCATCAACAGGAGAGAAGAAATCCCCCTTAATATGATTAATATTTTTTTCCTTTCAACACATTTGATTAATCTATCCAAACCTTCACTTAAAAAATGACTAAAATTGATCATAAAGTAATGTATGTATCAATAAAAAGTATAAATTTCATTTATAAATAGTAAACTGATATATATCAGAGCCATTTTGAATAATGGATATAAATCGGATCATATATACATATTGTATATATCAGTAATAATGATATTAATTAGAGCCAAACTTTAATCACAACTAAAGATGAAACCAAAGGCATGTTAAAATATACATATTCTCATTATGTTTATTTCCCAAACTCAAGCCTCCTTAAAAACCTAGAAAAGTATTTATTATTAATACTAATTTAATTATACAGATACTTTTATGTACTTTCAGAAATGTAGAAATGTATCAGATAAATTATTTCAGGGAATTAATCATTAATAATTTCCAAAAATTAGTATTCTGACAAAGTAAATGCTATATTTTGTGTTTCAATCAATGTCGAGACTTCATGCTTCAATGATGAAATATTTTTAAAATATTGGCATTCACCTTCTCTGGAATATTTTCTTCTTTAATAAAGTCATTTTTTTGTCTCTAGTTTTTAAAGTAAATAATTATTTCAATCAAAATAATATAATAATGTAATTTAGTAAGTCAGATATTTTTCCAGACATTTTTAAAATCTAAAACAATGTCTTGCCTCATACCTTCACTTTCCAAATATCCACAATTTAAAAATTTTCTCATTCTTTTTTTCCATCTTTAAAATCCTTTTACTCTCCCTCCATGCTCTTGTCCTTTCTTTTTCTGTTTTTCTGCTTTAAATACCTTTTGTTTGACATTTAACTGGGGTTTAACGGAGGGAGAAAGGAGACGTTCTCAATGTGTTTTCCCATCAACAGTAAAGTGATCATGTTTTAATTCTTAATTGTGTTTAACACACACCCGGGTGCCTAAACAGTTATTTTCATTAGTAACTGATATTTTATACTATTCCCATATGCACATGTTTATTAGTTAGTTGCTGATTGGAATAAAATATATCACACTCTCAATTAAATTGTAGAGTTAATCTGCTTTTCCATTTACAAGCCACTTTAATACTACATCACACAAATAATATTGTCATAGGACTAATTAGAATTGTTCACCAGAATTTATGTAATTATTGGTAAAAGTTGCAGAGGATTTCCATGGAGGTTTAAGAATTTCTTTGCCCATTCTTGATCTAAAAAGATGCCTAGAGTTTCTTTAGTTACCATTCTCCATGAAGGCATAGAAATCTTTCTATATTTCTTCAAATATTCTCTAAGAATTATTCCTTTGTGTAAAATAATTCTCAAAAATATTTTGATGACTGTGATTTATAGAAAGATACATAAAAGCAATGCATTAGAAGAAATTATTTTAATGAATAATTAACTCTAAAGATGCATCTAAAAAGGATGCTAAATATTGTATATCAAAGATATTTCTCTGAGGACCACTCTGCTATTCAGCAGAATAATTAATAAAAATTTGATTTATAAATGTAACAGTTGTAAAATGCAAGTTAGATGTCTGATTTTAATTTCTATTTATATGTAAACTAATACTCACTTTAAAGTTTTCTCATTATCCTGCATATTTCTAGACAAGATATAAAACATACTTGTACAAATTAAAGCAAAACTGTTTTTGAGACACTCTTCTCCTGTGTACAAACTGAAAGAAGCATCATTCTACTTTCAGATGTAACAAACCACTATTTCTCCTTTCACACTAGTTATTTGCACATATCCATAATAATAATCATGGATATTCATTATATTATTTTTACATCATTGTATGTAAAATGCAATACATACATGTTTATTATGATCATCATCTTTGCCTTTCCAGATTTGTTACAACAATGTAGGGATAGATGAATCCCCAAGCTGAAATAACATGGTATGAGAGGAAGACCACATGGCTCAGTGGATTGAATTTGATTCTAGTTCTGAGGCTGCTGCCTTTTCTCTCCTCTGAGACTGCTCTAATCATGTACAAAAAAAAAAAAAAGAAGCAAACAAACAGAAAAAAACAACAACAACAGAAAAGAGTGAGTTAACATGAGCTCCAGGGTGTCATCTACTTCTAAATAATGTTACAGTACTGAATCAGACTACAACAGATCTTTGCTCAAAGATAAATTTCCCTTTAAATCTGAATTTGTCAGAAGTATGGTGAGAAGAAAATGGAGACAGTAAAGATTATAGGTAGGGAGGTGTATTATTGTCGATTACAATCTGGTTATAACTAGGTTGCTTGCAAGGAAAATAGGAAGAAAGAAATAGAAATGATAAACATGAAGAAAGTATCAACTCGTTGTTAAAAGAAGGTTGTCTTTGCCAATATGATTCACACTCTAAAGATGAGTAAATGATAATGTTTGTCACATTTCTTTGTGCTATAATTTGAATCATCCATAAGGATTCATTATCCTAAAACATTTCAAATATACAGCTCTGAGCTTGTTAACAATATTTGTTCTAAGACTCTCAAAATAATTTTTAGAATATTTCTTCTTGTTTTTGGAAATAGTACTAAACTTGAGTGCTTCATTGTAAGTGGTCTTGAACATTGTGTCATGTTTTTTCATACCCAATGATCTCTAATCAATTTAAAGTTTCATTCCAAAAATTATTTACTATTATAAAGATACCTACATAGATTTCTTTTTCAAGTTCAGCTTTAAGAGATGATTTATGTCTGCCTTTCCAAACATGGTGTGGCTTTGGGCCCAGCAATTTACCTCCCATAATCTTAATTTCCTCCCCTTGAAAATGGGAGTAGCAAAAATCTACTTCTTGGGATTACTGTGTACATTGAATAAGAGATTTATTTAAAACATTCAACATGTCACTTTGGCACATAACAAATACTTATTAAATTAATGCTTTATTACTATTGTTAATCTGCATTGCTTATTTCCATTGCAGGAAGGTTTTAAACAGAATATTGACAGAAATCTAAGAATGTTATTAAGAATTTTCATGGGCAAGTTGTCTTCAATAGTTAGATGGAATTAAAAAATAATATGAGGCTGTTCATTACTATTGTGCTTATTGTATTTTATCCAGAGGCACTTTTGTTTGTAGCATTTTCTAAGATTTTTTAATCACTTAACATTGTGAAGAAGGGAAGGGACGTATGACGGTTTGAATTTGGTAAATCCCCAAAATAGATTATGCTCTTAAACTAATCTATTCTGTAGGTGTGTGGCAGTTGGAGATTATTTATGAATCCCCAAAACAGAAAGATTATGTTTGTAAACTTGTCTATTCTGGGTATATCCTTTGATTATATTGGATTCAGTTGAGAAGCCCTTGATTAAACAGCTTATTCAGATTAGGGCTTTGATTTACCCAGGTCGGAAAGGCACAACTCAAATTGAATTCCTGCCCCCTTTGTGGGTTGATACAAATGGACACTCACTGAAGAAGACATGAGAGAAGAGGAAAGAACTTTGTCTTTTTTGATTCTGTGCCCCAGGGAGAGATGAGTCAATGGCCTGATAGTTTTCAGCTGATATGGAAAGCCTGGAAAGACAAGAGTCCTATGCCAAGAGAGAAAGGAAGCCCAGAAAGGAGATACCAGGCAGAGATCAATGACCCTATTGCTTCAACATGTAGCAAGTGACTGGTGAGTACCCTTGAATTGGACTATCTACGGCCTTTTGACTATAAGCTTTTACCTTAAATAAATACCCCTTGTAAAAACCAACAAATTTTTGGTACTTTTGCCTCAGCACCAATTTGGCAGACAAATACTGTGTGGTTGCATTAAATTGACTATAGATTGATTAATTAGATGACTTTTGATTGGACTCTGTCAGTGAGGTGTGACTTAGGTTGAGTCTTTGCCCTCTTGCTGGGTCTTAAATAGAGGCAAACACAGAGAAAGACACAGAGAAAGGAAGCCACCATTTTTGATCCTAATATGTGAGAGAGTATTCCAGGATTGCCAGCAGTCCCCAAGCACAAAGTTCCCAAGAGACTAGGCCCATGGAGCAGTTCAAGGTTGAGGAGATGGGCCCTGCCATATACCTGATTGCCATGTGGCAGGACACCTGGATTACCAGTAGCTTATTTGTGAGAAAGCATCTCCGATGGTGCTTTGATTTGGACATTTCATGACCTTGGAACTGTAAACTTTTACCCTAAATAAAATCTCCATTATGGAATCCAACCCATTTCTGGTACTCTGTATCAGTAGCCCTGTGGAAAACTAAGAGGGGAGGTCGTGTTAGAGGAATTGAATTCTATGGGACTATACTTTGGAAAATGCAGCTTCATATGCATATCTACCATTTAGTCTCATGTATATTTTCAAGAGTTCAATTTGTACTGCTTAAACTCAGAATCCCAAAGGGGTTATCATTTTATTTTATCATAAGAATTCAAGTCATATTTGTTAGTTTTTTATGGGACCATTTTAGTTATTTTGGTGCGTTATATGAAAAGTGAGATTCTTATATATTTCTCTCAGGATTAAATTATTTCCACAACTGATTTTCATTTGATTTTGAAACATAAATGTATATTTTAAGACAGTTGAAATGATCCAATATTACTTTATAAAAATTTTGATTCCCAACTAGAAATGTATATTGAGAATTATTTTCTTACAAAGAATAATCCTTAAAGAAAGGCATTTGCTCACTAAGAAACGTTTGATCATATGAATAACACTCAACTTTTCAGACTTATTTTTCAAACTGCAACACTATACATCTTTTATATGGGCACTGAGAGTAATGCAATAAAATCACACCATTAAATCCAAGATCTAATAATAAATTCTGAAGTGCTTAATTTGTCAAATAAAATCAGCCATTTAACCTATAAAAACACAACTAAACAAAGATGAATTAATTTTGTTGAGAAGAAGTTTCTTGGGGGGTATGAAAGTGACTACGGTGTTAAATCAGCACTTAGAATATGAATCACTTCTTGGAGTCTTCCACAAAACAAAGTATAAGTCCACCCATAAGGAAGTTGTACAATTTGTCAAGTGTTGATATAATGCCTCATACTTGATACAAAAATGTTCCACAGAGTGAAGATTTTTAGCAATGCTATGTTGGTATTAAAAAAAAAAAAAAAGAGAGGAGGAAAAAAATGCTGTTTTTAATCCAATATTCCTTAACATTTATAAATCCAAGTGTCCTTGACAATTCATCTAATCTCTTTAAGTTTAATTTCTGATTTTTAAGCTAGGAGAATTAATAACATACTCATAGAGTGGTTAGGAGATTTCAATGAGATAATCCAGGAAAATGTATTAAAAATATTTTAATCCTGTGTTAATTCAAAAATTCTTTTGTTGGCCATGTATCAGATTTTGTTTAAGTGGACGGGGAATTTGTAAGTCAAGAGGAAGTTTTGTTTATGATTACCTTTTTACAAAAAAAAATTTTTGAATATATATTCAAGTATTAGTAAGCTAACTAATTGTTTTATCACCAATTTTTCCCCAAATATCTTTGGATTAGTGAACTATTTCTTTTAGTATTAAGACTTGAGTGCTTTACCATTTGTCAGAGATTACTTGATTAAGACAAAGCCTAAAAGATTAGATTTAAAAACAAATGTTGGTAAGCAGATATAGCTCAGGCAGGTTAGTACCTGCTTCCCATGTACAAGGTTTGGATTCAATCCCTGGTACAAACAAACAAACAAAAAACAAAGAAAACCAACTCCCATTGGGGAGTGTAGCTTAGTGACTAAGCACCTGCTTTTCATGTACAAGGTCATGGGTTCTACTCTCAGAACCTCCTCAAAAAACAAACCAAAAATAAAAAGCAAATTTATCTTATATTTTCCAGTTAATAAATTTTCTGTTTTTGTTGATTCTATATCATAAAAATTCACAGATCACTGTCCATTTTTATGAATTTATTTCTATAGATACTATAACCAATGCCACTATAGCAGTTTGATATGGGTATGAAGTCCAAAAATAGATACTGGGTTATGTTTGTAATCTGATCTGTACCTGGAGAAGATTGAGTTATGATTAGAGCACCTTGGTGGGTGGGGACTCACAGATAGAAGGCAGGGCAAAGAACTGAGTTGAGGGTTTCTGATGTTGGAATTTTGATGTTGGAGTTTGATGCTGAAGACTTAAGCTTCAGAGCCCCAGGAATTAAACTCACAGAGGAAAAAGAAGCCAGCCCCAGGAAGAAAGGAACCTTGGACTCAGAGAAAAGCAAGCCCCAGGAATGTAGGAACCCAGGAAGCCTGAACCCTCGCAAACGTCAGCAGCCATCTTGCTTCAAATAGACTTTGGTGAGGGAAGTAAATTATGCATTATGGCCTGGTATCTGTAAGCTCCTACTCCAAATAAATACCCTTTATAAAGACCAACCAATTTTTGGTATTTTGCATCAGCACCCCTTTGGCTGACTAATATAGCCACCAAATGAAATATATAGATTTTAATGAAAATTACCTATAAATGTTCCAGATTCAATAAGTACTCTTTCAAAAGAGAAAATAATGTGAATTTACCATTCTAAAAATATCATGTGTTGATTATCTATTGTTTATTGATTTAAAGTGATGTTAGAGAGATAAAAAATTATCTTTGATTTGTTCAATACTTTTATATCTTGTTTATCCAACAAATGAGTTAAGAGAGGTCCAGTATTTTGGGGAGAAGCAGGACACTAAGGAGAATTATTTTGAAAACCCATTTTCTTCAAGTGTTATGTTCTGATATTTAAAAATATTTGGAAATTTTTATTGAGAAGAGAGAAAATAAACTACTATGATGACTGCATTTAGCATCTAATCTTTAATTCTATTCTTCCTGTTCTAGGTACCTCCTAATGGAGCCGTACTTTTAATACAAATTATTTTTAACATACTAGTATTTAAATCAGCATTTTTCAATTTGTGTTCCAAGTGCTTACCACTGCAGTTATTCATGACTGTGTCCTTAATGAAAAAGGCACCCATATCAAGTTTTACATAATCTAGTTCTTTTATTTCCACATTTAGTGGAGCATGCATATCCTTGAGATCAGAAAGAATCATAAATCCTGACTAAAGCCAAAGTTTATTTGAAGCCAAAAAATATCTCACAAGAGAATCTACATAATTTATTTATAACCCCACATCCCTCCATATTTTTTGTTTGTTTTGTTTTTTTCAGTCATAATTTACTTTGGTTCAAAACTATTTTAAAAATCAGGTCCATTGTTCCCTTTAATACACATATATTTTTGAGAAATAGAAGACTTTTATAATTTCAATAGAGTTGAAACTGTAATAGAGGTTCTCACTGACTATAACTTTTCTATTAGTCAATATAATCTTCCCAAGACTGAATCTCTTACTCAGAAGCAAAATCAATAAAAGGTCAAAACCACTATTTGCACTTAAGCAATGACCATTCCTTAAAATAAACGATAAGTAAATAAAACAAACAAGAATAAAGGAACCCGAACACTGTGGTTCAGTAGATGAGTCTTGCAGGCCTGAGGAAATGGAAAGAAATGCAAATATGATTCACTGAAGGCTATCAGCATAAACACTCTTGTTCAAATTCTATGCTAATTTGATACATTGGGAAAGCACCTGTAGGTTAAAATCTGTGTCTTCTAATAGGTCTAGTTGTTCCCTGCTTCAGACTCTTAAAAAAATCAATTTATATTTCTGTACTGTTTATGAGTGAGTGGGTATGTGTATGATTCTAGTCTCTCTTCCTGGTATTACATTTTCCCTTCAGTACTCTTTCTCTGTCTCAGAACTCTTATGTTTAACTATCTATTTCTATCATCACTTCCTCAGGAGCTACTTCTCCACCTTCCCTATGGATATTTCATCTCTTATAATATCTTCCTTAGCATCTATTCACAACTACTACATTACTTAGCCCATTGAAGCAAATGTCCTGTTTTCTATTTCCCACTCACACCCCTCAATCCTGCTTGCACTGAAAATACAGATTGTGTTTTAATTATTTTCATATCCATTCCATTTAACACAGGTTCTGACACACAATTACCATTCAGACTATATTTGCTGCAAAAGAAACTATGTCTTCATATATCCCTTGAGTCATAGTTAAATGCTATTTTTATTTTAAGTGAAATTCTTCAAAGGGAATTCTTTTTTCAACCAGTTTGATGACATTCTCCACATCTTTTTTTATTCATTGAATAGCTGCAGAAATGTCAACTGCAGTCTAGATTGGGTCTTGCTCCCAAAAGCATCAGTAATCAAACTCTTCATGTTCTCACATGGGGAAAAAAACAAAAACAAAAAAACCCTTCAAGTCCATGTCACGTAATAAACAACCCAAAAGTGAAAAGAAGGTAGAAAATGCCAAATACTTACTCATCATCATTTTAATGAAAAGGTTATAGGGACAAGGAGTGTAATCAGATTAATCCAAATATGAATCTTTTGGTAAAGAATCTTTAAATATGTTCTGTAAATGACAATGAAAACCTCAAACTTCAAACTTCAAACAAATGCCTGGTATTTTGTGAACAATTACACTAGCTTTCTTCTTAGTATTCTTTACTTTTAGCCACTTACATGACCTCATCCAAATATACTAACATGAATCATCAGACTTGAAAACTGTTCATTCTCTATTTTTCTCTGTAATCTCATAGACTAATAAACCTTTCTGGCATTCCTAAAGAATTCCAACCAGGATATCAGTCCTTACTATGAAAATATGAATGTAGAAAGAATAATTTGATAGTAACTATACAATTTAAGACCTTCTTTAAGTTTTGGAGTGTTTAATTTTTCTGTCCTTAATCTGTCATCATTATACTTCTGGATTCAATTTGTTATGAGGACTTCTTTAAAACTTTTTAAATAGATGACATTTTTTAGTCAATGTAGTTACTTCTGAGGCTCTAATGAAAAGTGAATTATGTTTCCGTAATTGGCGTTAGAGAAGGGCACTTTGATTTCCGCCCCCTTCACTTCATTCCCTGAATAATTACTGACCTCAAATGCACTCTTTTTCAATTAAAATTTGAAAGTACCCAAAACTTTATGGTTGTGTTAGCTTTGTTTAATGCTTTCTCAAGTTTGCATCATCAGCAAACTAAATATATTTACAATTGATGCATTCTAACGTTAATTAAATAATAAAGAAAGGAACATTTAGCATAGGAAACATGAACATTAATTAATGTTTCTTTAGGCCAACATTATTTTTTATGCATTCAGTTCAATATTTATTTTATTAGATAATTTTCTCTACTCTTAGAGATTCACCAGTCATAATGCATTGTGGAAATTTAATCTAGAATATGTGGAGTAAGAATTTCATTTAGTTGAATTAATTTTCTACCATCATTCTGAAGATGCCTTAAAAATTAATCCAAGATTACCAGAAATATAGTACCTCTTTATTATTGTGGCAGTGATATACTGCCTATTTATGTAATGCTTAAATCATTTGAAACATTTTTTACTCTAGAGATTTCATGAGATTTCCTTTAGTAAGTTATTGAACAATATTTATAGAGGGCCCACTCAACAGAGCACAACACTGGGTGAAATTCTATACTGAGTTAAGGAGAAGATAAAATAAGTTGGCAGAATCAGAAAAGAAAATGAAAAAAATCCATGGAAATCTTCATTTTGTCTGCTGGTTTACAACCTGCAGAAAAATGAAGAAAAACTGTATGGCTAAATGATTTTTCTCCATTTATAAAAGAAACTCTCTTTCTCTCCCCTCCTCCCCTTACATGGTGCATTTCCTTAGAGACATAGTGAATCTGAGTTTTTACTCTAATTTTTATAATTGAAGCAAAACCCTCCAAGGATTAAGCTCAGTCTCAGGTTTTAAAAAAGAAAAGATTTTCCAGGATATTTCAAGAGTCCAGGCCCAATAACTTCTAGATATGGAAAAACATACCTCCTGAAATAGCTCAGGGGTTTTTGAGACTTACAGGACAATATCACAAAAGGAACCTTGTTTATATATTTTGAAGATAACTTATTTTTCTTTCCTCTTTGTTGTATAAAACATGTGACCTTTTGACCTAACTTCATAGTCACTATCAGGATAGACAGCAGTGTCTTAAATTTGTTAATTCTAGCCCTGTAATAAACTCTTTCGTCTCTCTTTCTCATTGGTATGAAGGGGTCATTTGTGAACAGAATTATTTTATTTACCAGCAATATACATTCACACTCATACACATGGGTGCATACACACACAAAGAATGATGCAGGGCAACTTTAATATTCTAGTATTATAGAATTGAATGTGTAATTGCCAAAGGAACGCAGATTCAATTTATTTAGGTGTTGATCATAAAGATCAAGAATTCCCGTATTATGTGCTATGTTATGTTGAGTTAATGCATTTACATAGTAAAAAATTGCTTCTTTTTCTTTATTTTTTACAATATGTATCAGCATATTCATGTCTTTGCAATTTAAAAAATTGTCTTTTTTAAAAAGTATTTATGTATCTATGGAACCACACACACATTTTTGAGCAAGTCACCAATTTAACATAGAAATATTTTCCTATGGATACCTTCAAAACAGATCTTGCCAGATTTACCTGCAGAGAACTTTAGAGAATTTGAAAATTAGAAGAAAAAGATGACAACAAATAGACTACAAATTGCCTACAGCAAATTGTAGGCAGACATGAAACTTTTGCCTTGGTTGAGAGAGTAGAGAAAAATATGTGTGTGTAGGCTGTCATAACAAATAGACCAATCCAGGAAGTAATCAAACTAAATTAACCTGTGAGTAAAATATGGGTAGCAGGAAATCAAAGATGCCATGAAGGAAAGAGTGAGTGAAATAAGTTATAAATTGATTGTGAGAGAGAAAGAGAGAGAGAGAGATTGAGAGAGAGAGAGGAAAATGCCAGAATAATCAGCAATGCTGATAGAAATGCCACGAGTCACTTAGAGAACTTCCATGATTGATTTGAACAATATTAATATATAATGCACTTTATTTACACATTCATGGCCAGCATAGTATCATGTTTTGTTCAATCTTAGCCTAATTGTATATAATAAGTAAATTTGGTGGTATTAGAGAGCTATGGGCTCAGCTATTTAATACAGAACAAAAGGAAAATTATATTAAGAGCCCTGTTTGTGCTTGGCACTTTGCTTCTTTTCGTGCCTTATTTCATGCAAATAGGGAGGAGGTGGATTAGTCCTTGTCCTGAAGACATACAGCTCTTAGTGATAGACTAGCTAATATAACACAGATCTCAAACTTTTTAGGTCTTTGAGGTTTATGTTACATCTGCAGTGACTCCCAAAACGTATCAAATTGCAACTAGGACAACATCTGATGAAAAAAAAGCCTGGATGGAGGATAGAAAATTAAAGAACATTTATCAATATATTTAAATAGGTTATTATTTATAAAGTGTTTTACTCACTTCTTTAAAAAAAAATCCAATAAACACCAGCTAAAATGAATTGTTCATAACAAATTCCTTGCTTCTAAATAGGATGAAATGTACTTGAGAAAATTTCCAAAAATTTGCCTCAGAAAAATTCACAATTTTAATTTACTTTTCAATTAACTATCACTGAATTTTACAAAAGTACAACTTTACCATAAGTCTGTACTATTACATTCAAATTACTTTAAATGCATATAAACATGCTTTACTGTAGTATAACTTAATGTGTGTGTCTTTATTTTTACATTTGTTCTTAATGCATTTTTGTAAAAATGAAATTAGATACTAGTTAGAATTATTTGTTATTTGAATTAACCAAAGTAGAAATGATGTGGGGCTTTTAATGTTTTCAATTGTCCATTAACATGCAATAAAAATTTTATGTTTCCACTTACATAAAAGCAAGGTGGGTGCTAATACATTTAAAAGCTTATTGGTCAATATTAAGATCCATTTTACAATAAATTTGAAAAATAATTGCTCAGTAATGGATGTCATCATTCTTTTGTGAAGTGTGCCTCTTAACAAAGTCTTAAAATAAATGAATTTTTCATGTTTGCATTCCCACTCATTTTGCAATTTACTTTTTTTGCTTCCTTTTCGTGCTCAGTTCACAAAGTGCTCTCTTTCTGCTCTAATGCCTCCTGCCAACAAAATAATTCATTACACATTGAGTTGATGTTTATTCTTCTCTTCTTCTTCAGAACACTTCTACATTAAAACCTGCCCATCAGTAGAGTGGGCATGGTGTAATTCAAAGGAAAAAATCAAAACAAAATTTTCAAATGGCAAAACTTAAGCTATCAGTAATAGACTATTGGAAAATAATTTTGAGATAGATTCCAGTCTTCCCAATTTATTTTAACTTAATTGATGCATAGAACCACCATATCTACCAGAATTTATAATAGTCTCTTGTGGATTTGGGAGGAAATTGAATCTACAGTCAAATCAAACCACCCTTAAAGTGGCCTGATCTTTACTTTGAAGTGTTTGGAAAGTTCCTACCTGCTTGAAATTTTCGTTCCTGGTAGATATGCATCATTACCCTTGATTATCTCTTCCAAAATTCTTTGATTAGAATTACTCCTCAAGGCTAAATCACTAATACCTATACCCAAGTTTTTAACAGCTTCTGAAAACAAGGAAAGAAGGAAAGCTGCAATCTGCTTGCTCATGGTAGAGGAATTGTGCCAGAACCTTGCTGAATAATTGCCTGGCTAGTGAGGATATGGACAGAAATATTCTTCAAATATCTCTCTGTAAGTGCCCTTAAGACTAATTTACATCTCACAGACAGCCTTAATGTGGACTGCTTAATTAGAAATCTAATTTCTTCTTCCTATGTATGTTTCTACAAACAAGTCATAGTAATGGTCTAAAGCAATTAATGTGAAACTGTACTGCAGAGACACTCATTAAATACTTGAAAACCATGTACAAAATTTTCACAGAGGTCAGAATGATTAAAAGAATAAGTAGAGGTTCATGACAGAGTTAATCTCATTTTTTTAAGGATAAAAGTTTAAAGTGCTATGTAAAAAAGTGGTCATTTGAGTGTGATGCTAACTGCAGAAGACATCCCCTACAGAGTTCTGGCAGAATGCCTAGTATTTCAGAAGATTTTTAGCTTTGATTCAAACTTTGAAGGAAAAAAATAAAAGAGTTCTTAATTTTCTCAACTGAGTTTCTTAACTATGGTTATTATCTTAAGAATGATTTACTCTTATCAGAGAATATATTTTAGCAACAAATTGATCTGAAGAGATGTTCTTTCTATCTTAATTCAATATGGCATATTCACTGGTTGTACAATCATTCAAAAATCAATTCAGGAGACTTCAGAACTTATGTTTAATGCTTAGCTAAAAATAATAACATAAAAAACAGAAAGAAAGATAAGGATTTTAACATTCCAATATCTATAATAATACTGAGCTATTTAATGCAGGAAGGTTCAAAAACAGGCAAGAAACAAAATTTAATGGCAACCTACCTACTTAAATACATGTAAATAAAACCCCCAATATAACATTTATAGCAGTTTGGTATTATTCATGAATTCCAAAATTAGATATTGGATTATGTTTATAAACTGGTCTCTTCCTCTGGGTCTATTAGATTGTATTATATTCAGAGGTTTTACTTTTACTTGATTAAATTATGAATAAGGCTTTGATTGGGCCATGCCCTTGGTGGACAGGGACATGGTAGAGGAGAGAGTTGGAGTTTTGATGCTGGAGCCCTGGGATGTAAATACACAGAAAAGAAGTAGACAGAGAAGCAGATGTGTGAGAAAGCTCATCAGACACAGCAAAGGCCCCAGGAAGAGAGATGAGCCACACCTGATAGATTTTAGCTGGCCTTGTAGCAAAAGCAGAGCAGCTGAGCCTGGAGAGAAGCAAGCCCCAGGGAGAGAGATAAGCCCTCTAACCTATAGCTGAAAAAGGAAGGAGCTGGGCTCATGGAGCCTTAGGAGGAAGAAGAAGCCTGAACCCTCTCAGAGATGGGCAGCTAACTTGCTCCAACATGTGGCAACAGACTTTGGTGAGGGAAGTAACTTACACTTTATGGCCTTGTGATTATAAGCTTCTACCTGAAACAAATACCCTTTATGGAACCCAGCAGATTTCTGGTACTTGGCATGAGCACCCCTTTGGCTGACTAATATAACATTTGAGTAATAATAGTAAAATATTTGAAAATAAAATAAAGACACTTATTCATAATCCCTCAGTAATGAATTGGAAAGTGCCCTTCAAAATGTAGATATGGGAAAGACTATAAATAAAATTATTCTAATTGTTGTCTTCAAATGAATTATAGGCTGAAAATGGAAGATATATTTACAAATAGTGAAGAATTTTGAGAAGACTCTAAAATTGTAGCATAATAAATTTCAGTTTTCTTTTTCCTTTAATTTTATTTATTTATTTTTACCACATTATAAAGATGACTGGTAGGTACAGTCATCTGTACTTCTTTTACTTTTAAGTAAAAGAAAAACATTAGAAACATGGAATACTTTGCTACTACTCACAAACATGCATACTCTGTCACTCACATGCACACATAACTTCTTTAAAATGTTGGTTTGGTTTGTTTTCTTTATAAAGTGATTTGTAAACTGTCTTGGACACTATCTTGGTGTCAGTTTTAAATAATATGTATTGACTGTACACCCTTAAGTATACCACCCGGAGAGAAGGGAATTTAGTATTCTACATACATTTAGAAGCAACAATGTTAACAAATAAGGGTAGAGGTACATGTAATGCTTTGTAGAATTAGGTTTAAAATAAGGAAAATTTTATGTTCCCCTCATATGACTCCAACTTGGGGCTACAGATATCAGTCTTGCAACATTTCTCAAAAGTAGAAACTCAGGGTTCCCAGCAAATGAGAATAAAGGATTCAGGGCTGGCTTTTATTCAAGACCCTATTGATTACAATAGCTCCTAAACAAACATGGACAGGGGAAGGGAATAGGCTCAGCAGATTGGTTCAAGAGTAGGAAGCCTTTAGGGTAACTTTTCTGGTTTTGAAGACAGAATAACAGAATTGCTTTATTGCTTGTGAGTTTCAGAAAGTTTATTACAAGTTTGTTAGTAAGAGTCCAGCATGGGAAAACTTTTACTTCTGAACATTAAAGGCCTATCTGTAATTTCAGCCCAAATCCATTTGACAGCATGCTTGCTCATGTTCTGTTGAACCTTATTATTTGGTTTCCATTCTGGAGTAGGGCAACTCACAGCAGGTTTGTAAGAGATATGCCTCCTTTGACTAAGTTAAACTTTTAACTGTTTCAAAATGTATAGTATTTTATAGGGAAAAGTGAGGCAGAGTGAGTCTCTGGTCTGAATTGCTATGACCTCCAGATGGGCATATTTCACAGGAAGGCAATAATAGAATGTGAAGTTAAGTAGGTCTTCCAGTTTACCTCAGAACAAACGTAGAACCTTCCCCCCACGTACACACATTTACTTACTCACATGGAACTCCTTCACCGCTAGATTACCTATGCTTAAATTCATCCCAAGTCATCATGGCAGAGTGAAATGCATATTACTATCTATGACTTTAGGCTACTACCTTCTTCACAGGTGCCTGTGGTGTTATTTCTAATAAAAACAATCAAAATTTATCTGTATGTATACATGCCTATTCATTTATGATTTACTGGATTTGGTTAAAAAGCTTAAGAGAGACAGGTGGAGAAGCACAGATTGTGTGATTAACCTTGGCTATTGCATTCTTGAACCACTTAAGGACAAGCCTTTCTAGCTATGCTTATAAAGGCAGGTAATAGATTTAGATTTTATTTGGTCTACAGTTCAAAAATCATTTTTTGCCTTCTAGGTATGCTGTAATAACATATTTCTTTCTTTTGATTTTGTTCTTTCCTAGCTAGAGCTGAGATAAATCACATGCCTCTTTAAGAGCTGACTAATTCTTCCAGAAATATATTATCCATTAATGAACTGGTGTTCTGGTAGTCTGCATGAAAGTGCTACCCTCAAAATTAACATTTTGAAATGGCTGCATCATTAATTATTTTTGCATATTTTCAAGGCAACTGGTCAGCCCATTTTGTATTTATATAAAATAAATTAGTTTAATAGTGGCAAAATATTTCAACTTCATCTGTTTCGGGAACTACTTATAATTCTACATCTGGAGTTATTGATAAAGAGAGGATGGACACGAATGGCATATATGTATATAAGCAGAATATATTTCTGTTCTGGTACATTTCTTGGTTAATTTGGGAGCACGGATTGTCCATTTTACTAAGCCTTGATTTAGTCTTTTTATAAGTGTTGATTGAAAGCTATGATTATGAAATTATATAAGCAAAACTGAAGGGTTTATATTTTCAATTCTGACTATCCTATTTGGAAACTAGAAACAATAGTATGTTTCAAGTTCTCTAAAATTGTATCTCTTTGGAGTTGGCATAATTATTTATAATGGAGAAATCCTCATAGTTCATTACTTCAAGTTGTTCCCATTTACCAATTCCCTTTCCTTTATATTATCTCTCTCTTTATTACCAACACTTAAATATGTAAACTTGAGCCTAGTCAGAGTCCAATCTCTGTTCTTGCTGCCATAATCACATCCACTTAAATTTGACTGATTGTGAAATCATTCTTGAATATAATTATTTAAAAAGCAAAACTTCTTGGGCCAAATTGACCTTCGACATTCCACTCTTGCTTCTCTATAAACTGACTTGTACTATATAGATAACCTAACATTCTGCATTCAATTTCTTTTTTCCTTGACCCATTTTCTGCATTGCTAAGCCCATGACATATTATTAGTCTAATTGATATGCAAATGAAAAACAAATATTCTAGCTGTAATGAAATACACATACTTCTCAAACACACTTTTTAGTGGTGTTCCCACTGTAATAGAACATGTTCGTTTCTCAAAATCTCACAGTGTTATAACTAAAAATAATAAGGCTTATTGAAAAAAATCAGATTTGGGTTGGACAATTCAAAACATATGTAAATAGGAACCAGATTACTAGCCAAAACAACAAGAATTCTAATAAAATATTAGTTTAAAAGACTTGTTACAATTCCTAATAAAGAATGCAACAGTAAATACAGAAATTTCCTATTAAAAAAAGGCATAGATAGCTTGATTGAAAGAGATATTAAGAAGTTCATTTTGCCGAATTATAGAGACAACAGCTATTTATCTTTTATTTTTTATTTTGTTTTGATTTGTTGCATTGGTTTATAATCCTGAACCCCTAATAGCAGACAGACGAAGTCAGAATGCCTGAGCTGACAGTGACTCTGAGAGTAATAAAGAATGGCACCATTTATTATTAGTCTTATAGCTGCCATCATTAAAGATCTAAAGCACCTGCTTTTCTGCTGGCAAAGAGGGTACCCATATATACTTCATGCTCAAGCCTGAATGCTTAAAGACCTAATGATGAAAAATCAAAACAAAATATAGTATTCATCATCTGGGCCTTTCTGACCTAACCTTTAGCAAAACATTCAATAATAATTCTTAGGAAGTTTTTTAATTAGAAAAATTTAATTCAGAGGTATGTTGCCACTAAGCAATCAAATAAATAATTTATCCTGAATGAAAGTAAGAGAGGATTACAAGAGTTGAATTTCACATTTAAAGATTCTCTTTAGCAGTGCATAATACAGGAGCTATCCTGGTGATAAGTAGGTGAGAGAATACTTCCTTCCACTGAGTGTACCTTTGGGTAATTATGTACCTAAACTTCATTCATGAAGTCAAAGACAAACATGCCCTCTCTTTCCTGTAATGCAGGGTTCTTAACCTTTTTTTGTTTCACAGACCCCTTTGCCAAGCAGGTGAAAACCTTACTCAGTTCACACTATACTGTGTATTATTTAATGAATATATCACACCTGCACCAACATGTACCCACAAGAATAATGTTTTTTGAATTTCAATAGATGCTCAGGGTCCCTTGGATAAGAATCCCTGATTTAAAGTACCACAGATTGTAGCTAAACACATGCTAGCCAAGCTAAAGACTGCATTACCAAGACTCTTTCGTAGCTAGTCATAAGCAAGATATGAAGTTTTAAGTATGTGAGTGGAAATGATGTGTGCCACCTCAGAGTGTTAATCTTAAAGGAAATGAATGAATATTTTCTGCTCTGTTCTACTCTTCCCACTTGCTTAACTACACATATCATACTTTGGTTTACATAGACCAGGCAATGGAAACCTCATGTGGAGTATGAAACCAATATAAAGAGGAAAAAAAAAGATTCTGGATCATTAACACTGAGATCTGCCATTTTATCTTTGAATTAACTTGCTCTCTTCTAGCTTGTTTCAAGTAATTTGTTGTTGTTGTGTTTTTTGCCTTTGTTACTACAGCCAAAATAGAACTTTAATAAATATGAGTAATAAATATGGCTTTCCTTTGTTCAGAATTTTGCTTTCCTTGCAAGACTCTAGTCTAAATTGTATTCAGACCTTTATGGTGCAAGAAGAAAATATATTTTGTATCAAAAAAGTATCCCAGTGAAAAGAGATTTTGGTGTTCATGTACTGTTTATCATTCCATTTACAAAACCATTTTCAAATGCACAGTGTATTCCAGGATTCAGGAAAATATTTATGGACTGATATTACAGTCTTGTGCAATATCTTAATTCCTACAAAAATAAAATATAATAATATAAAAAAGGCAGGAAATTAAAAAGAATTGAAATAGTAAGCATGATAAAAAATATATCTTTACCTGATAACTTCCCTAAATAAAGTAACATGAGAAAAAGTATCTATGACAGTCTGAAAGGAAAAGTCTTGCAGACTATTAAATAATGTCAGCTAATAAAAATGTGAGTTATTAAATTGACTAACAAAAGTATGAGATTAATAAGGGCACATCATTTTTAAATTCCTACCTATATTTTTTGTCTCATTTAACAGATTTGGTGTTCCTGAAATTAGGTAAGTATATTAATAATATAGGAACTAATTTTTTTTAATTGTTTTCTTGTCACACATCCATACTCTTAAAAGCATACCTAAAACTGGGCAGGTTGGAGAATTGAGGTAAAAATCTCAGAGAGATTCTGGACCACTAAAGGAAGAGGAAAAAATAACAAAAGAAAATAGAGGATGATTTAATAAAGTATGCTATATTAAATGGTAATTGTGAATGAAAATTATCCATTTAACTTTTTATGTGGGTCTGTTAATGGGAAAAATGTTTATATTATTCTCCTAAAAAATGAACTTTAAAGACTTCATATGTCTAAGTAAAAGTAAATTATATCTGTTTGTTAGTATTGAGATATGATAAAATAAGAACTTTCATATTTTTGATGTGTATTGGAGCCCTTTTACATTAAAGAAAAATGTATTAATCATTAAGCCTTTGACTTCTTTTTCCAGTTGGCAAATAGATTTATAACTGATATCTCTAAATATATTGGTTTTATTTCTTCTGGAAAAGCTTGACTTTTGACTTTTCTAAATTTCAATAACCAAACAGGAAAATAAACCCAGATATAATAATAATAACTATGGCAAAGATTTTAAAGAATGGCATCAACATTCAAAAAAGATTATTATGACTGTAAACCAAATTGTTTTTCCTTGAACCAGTATAGTTAAATAGGTAATATTAACTCAACTTAAGGGAATTTTTAGTAAACCTGTTTTGGTAAAATTGAATTCTGTATCCCCAAAAAGATATGTTCTTAATCTTCATCCACATACCTGAGGGTGTGAACCCATTTGTAAACAGGACCTTTTAAAGATGGTATCTTTACTTAAGGTGTGGCCCAGCTTTGTCAAGGTGGGCCTTAATTTATATTACTGGGGTCCTTTATTAGCAGAAGAAATTCAGACTCAGTCAATTAGAGAAGACTACAGAGGAAGAAGATGGAAAGCATCAGAAAACCAAATGATGGGAAGCAGATGTGGCTCAAGCAATTGGGCTCCTATCTACCATATAGAAGGTCCAGGGTTTGATACCCAAGGCTGGTCCACATGGAGTGCTGGTCCACGTGGAGTGCTGGCCCATGCGGAGTGCTGTCCTGTGCAGGAGTGCTGGCCCATGTGGTGAACTGGTGCAGCAAGATGATGCAACAAAAAGAGACACAGAGGAGAAACAATAAGAGATGCAGCAGATCAGGGAATTGAGGTGGCACAAGAGAATGATCACCTCTCTCCCACTCTGGGAGGTCCCAGGATCAGTTCCTGGACCCACCTAATGAGAGTACAAGCAGACACAGAAGAACACAAAGCAAATGGACACAGAAAGCAGACAATGGAGGGAGTGGGGAGAAATAAATAAATAAATCTTAAAAAAAAAAAAAAAAAGCAGACACAAGAGATTGTCATGGGAAGCAGATTTGGCCCAGTGGTTAGGTGGTCCTTCTACCATATGGGAGGTCCATGGTTCAAACCCCGGGCCTCCTTGACCCGTATGGAGTTGGCCCACGCACAGTGCTGATGTGCGCAAGGAGTGCCATGGCACGCAGGGGTGTCCTCTGCTTACGGAAGCCCTATGCTCAAGGAGTGCGCCCTGTAAGGAGAGCTGCTCAGCATGAAAGAAAGTGCAGTCTGCCCAGGAATGGCACCACCCACACAGAGAGCTGACACAACAAGATGATGCAACAAAAAGAAACACAGATTCCTGTGCCGCTGACAACAACAGAAGCGGACAAAGAAGACTCAGCAAATAGACACAGTGAACAGACAACCAGGGTGGTGGGGCAGGGTGGGAAGGGGAGAGAAATAAATAAATAAATAAATCTTTAAAAAAAGAGAGAGAGATTGTCATGGGACAGGAGTAAGAGATACAAGACAAGGATTCCCAAAGATTGTAACAAATCAGATCCAGAAGACTAGACTTTGGGGAGAAAGCTTTCTGATGCCTTGATTTTAGGCTTCTAGCCTTCCAAAACATGAACTAGCAAATCTCTATTGTTAAGCCAAACCATTGTGTGGTATTTGTCATAGCAGCCTGGCAATCTAATACAGCCAGACCCCAATTCACATGTGGGCTTTCAGTGCAGAATTGTGTACAACGTTTTCTGTATTCCAAATTGAAGCACCTTGCACATCCAGCTCCTCTGGAATTATGGAAAACAAGGCATGGAACAGAATACACAAATCCCTACTTTGAAACACCTACAATAATCCAAATGAGTCCTCAAAAAATGTTTCTTTTCTTTGAGTTCTAAACTTGTTTTTAATTTCCTAACTTTGTGGAGCGAATTGCTACAACAGTCATTTTGAGAACACAGATTCATGGACACAACAGCAACTTTATGCAAATAACTTCTTTGTCAGCTGCATAGGATAAAGAGTCCAATAAAGTCCCAGAGACAGATAAAGTAGATACAACCCCAGGTATTGGTTCTTCTGAGGGCTGCAGAGACCCACAGGTTCTATGGTCATGGCAGATGACTTCAGTGCCATGTCAGTTGGCCCTACTTTGAAGTTTGTGTTTCTGTTGATGGAGCTGGACTCAGATGTGATCTTTGTCCACAAGTCTCTCCTGTTATGTTACCAGAAGTGTAGTTGGTGCTGAGGTTTAATGTATACCCAGGGGACCTGAATCTCCGGACTGACATGTGATAGCCAGGCCCTGAGCCTCAACAGACTTGCAACTCCCACACTCTGGTTTATTGGACTTACTCCACTCAGGTAACACGGAGGTGAAGAAGGTCAATCACCACACTAGGGAGCCAAGAGTGTCTGCAACTGAAAGCAGGAGAATTGCATCCAGCATCCATGTGGAATCTAAGCCCCTTCTTGATATAGATGTGGAGTGGACACAACCATTCTAAGGTCCACAGGATGGAGGAATAGAGTATAGATTACAGTGAACTTACTGATATTCTATTCATGAATATCAGTAATTAGTAATTGAAGAAAATGTGGCATTGGTGTGGAGAAAGTGGCCATGGTGGCTGCTGGGGGTAGGGAGTGGGAGGAAGAGATGAGATGTGGGGGCATTTTCGGGACTTGGAGTTGTCCTGGGTGGTGCTGCAGGGACAGTTACCAGACACTGTATGTCCTCCCATGGCCCACTGGGTGGACTGTGGGAGAGTGTGGGCTAGGTGTGGACCATTGACCATGAGGTGCAGCGGTGCTTAGAGATGTATTCACAAATGCAATGAATGTCTCATGATGATGGAGATTGTTGCTATGGGGGGAGTAGTGGGCTGAGGGGGGTGTGGGGTATATGGGAACCTTATATTTTTTTAATGTAACATTAAAAAAATAAAGACAAAAAAAAAGTCCAATAAGGCAAATAACCTCTTTGTTAGTTACACAGCACAAGAGATTAAAGGAATAGGGGATGAGGTTCCCTCTCAGATAGTCTCCCAGATTGGCTGAAAACTGCTGTGACTTGGATAGCAGTTCCACACACTTCGCTTGGCGCTGAGAGAGAGAAATCTATACAGTTTGTGTCTGGTATTTACCCACCTTGAGGGGAAGAGGCTCTGCCTCTGAGAATTCCTAACACGATTAGCATCTGAAGCTACTTGTTCCCGGGGGTTTCTGGTTTCCAGGTTTAAGTTATGGCCAGAACTTTACATTAGACTTAGCATGTCTGCCAGGTTGTGGAATGGAAGCAGCACAATAGAGAAGGAGTCAGCAGGTGGGGTTTGGGGGTGGTGAAGGTATTGACTGGGAGATGGTTGCTTCACGTGTTGTACATGAATTCCCAAGAGAAGAAGGTAGGGATAGGTAAGGGCTGGGTGAGGGCCATCTAGCAGGTGTCTGTGACTTCCCTGATGCACATCTTTTGAAAAGTTTCCAGACTACTGTTAGAAAAATAGAACAGAAATATCATTATATCCATTATGAGAAGGGAAATTGCTACTGCTATAGGCCTCTCAGTTGAACTTCCTCTTCAATGCTTATTTATTATGGTATCAGTCTACAACAATATAAAAGGTGTTCAATTTTTAATAGGAAATATTTTTGCTGTAAGAAGTCTGATTGCTCTTTACAGTATATCTAGCATGTTTACTTTCTTAATGTTTATTCACGAAGTTCAACTTTTGATGATTACCTCTCTTTTTCATGATTTTGTATAGTAAGTTGGTGTTGAGTGAAGGATATTTGGTAGAAATCAAATCGTGGTCACTAAAGTGTGCTAGTAGTTCTATAAAAGACAAAAAATAGGTGTCACAGAAGATTGGAAAGGTAAATAGAAGGGGACATTAGATGTAACAGTCGAGCTATTGATCCACAACAATTTACATCCAGGTCCGCTTTGGTTCCTGCAAACACCAGGGTCTTGATTGAGGTAGTTCTTTCCTAC
Source organism: Dasypus novemcinctus (assembly GCF_030445035.2). Taxonomy (NCBI): domain Eukaryota; kingdom Metazoa; phylum Chordata; class Mammalia; order Cingulata; family Dasypodidae; genus Dasypus; species Dasypus novemcinctus. The sequence continues at coordinate 37,656,882 of NC_080683.1, read as the reverse complement.
ATAACCTAACATTAAAACAGTGTTAGTTGCTTAGTTGATAAACAAAAGAACTCAGTTTGTTTTAAAGTGACAGTGAAGCCTGAAACTGTAAAAGTTAAGAATTAACAAATAATTATAGTTACAAAATCATTGTATCGTTGCCTTTATATTTTAAAGTAACAAAAGGTTAATAAATATCTTAATATTTAACCATAAACCACACCCTTGTTTATGGTTGTTGGGGTGCGGGTGAGAGACAATTGGGATGCGGAGGAGAATGCAGGCAAGGACTTACTGAGAAATCCCAACAGGAAGGTGTCTGAAGATAGAGACTTCAGCCCACTGTTGCGAACTTCAGCACTGGTCAAGAGGACAAACTAAGGGTAACGGGTTAGGGCAAAGGACCAAAAGGACCTTAGTTCGAGGGTGGTCTGAGGTGTTTTTTTTCAGAGTGTTACAGGGGTAGGTGGTTTCAGGGAAAACAGGATCTTCATCTGAGTCAGCAGCCTCCTTCTGAGTGAATGGCTGATTGCATCTTCACAATAGGGCAGGTTAACAATGAATTGCAACCTTTGCAAGTCAGGGCTGTTATTTGAGTGCTAGGCTAAAGTATGGGGCTTAATCCTGCCAATGGTTACTCTAGACTTAGCCTCTCCTTTGTGTATATTTACTATGGTGAAGGTATTTCTAGAATGAACTTACCTGTATTTACACTTATTTCACTAGGCTCATCCTTGTGAAAACTTGCCATTGTGATGATAATCACCTCTTCTCTCTCTGTTTGAATCCATAAAATCTCCTGCTCCCCTAACAGGGAAGGCTGATTTGAGACACCCCAGCCTCCTGTTCTTCCTAATGTATTAATAAACCTGCTTTCTCTCATAAGTTTCCAGAGTAGGAATAAATTGTGTCAAGTTGTCAACTTATGGAAAACAAAATTTTCAAGAGAAATTGTATAATAATTACTATTAGAATTAAAATGTGTATATATAGAACTATTAGTTGAAGTAACTGAATTAAATTTCACTTAAATATTTAACTTTGCATTTGCCTGTTTCTAATTTTAATTTGCTTAATCATGTTCTTTAGGATAAAAGCATGTTACCTTTTTATAATTATTATGGGCTAATTCACACAGGTTGAAATCAACCTATTGAAAATACATTTTTATTTATCCTTAAAAATCAGCTAGCTGGTCTTTATTCATTTTACATTGAACATTTTTTCAATGTATCAACATATTCTCAACTGCAATGTTAAGCAGGAGATGAAGAATAACTTCACAAAAATATAGACCATCTAGTATAGTAATTACATTACTCAATGACAGGAAAACACAGGAGCAAGGGAAAACATATGATACTAGGAAGATTGGTAATTGCTAGGAAATGCTGAGTTCTGTATATTTATTTGCTCAAATGTACCAACTAAAATATGATCTAGCTTTCAAACACAAGGTCGACATTTTAAAGTACTATACAGTCAACATAACAAATTTTATGAATTTAGACCTTACTTCTTATTTTGCCAGTTGTTACAGAGCTGCAAATTGGGTTATCCACTAAGCATGTACAGAATAAAGGAAAATACATTTTACTCAAATTCATCAGCTTAAATTATTTTTATTTCTCTATCTCCCATCTATTGTAATATAAATCTAACTGGTTTAGTTGTCTTTCTTCTTTACTTCATTATGTTTCCTTTGAAGTGTGGCTACAGTTTCCAATGTCCAAAAACATTCATTAAAGAAGTTTGATTTGTTTGTGTGTACTTTTGAGTTATTTATGATAAAACTTTCTTCTTTCACTTCAAATTTTTGAAAGCTGGTACAATATTTGATGGGCCCCACTTTTAAACAAGAAAAGCATATATAGTAAAGCTATGTCATTTTAGTGAAAGCAGGAACCATAGAATAAATGTTGTCATTCATATATCTTTATAATTAATGTGAATATACTTATACATATACATGAACATATATGTAAATAACTATATATCAATTATATGCTTAAGTTTAAACAACAGAAAATAATTTATATAAACAAAATAAATTTGTCAAAAGGATATTGGCTAAACAGCTCTGCATTCCACAAATAGATAATACACATTCTTGTCTAGCATACATGGCTCTTATATGAATATTGACAAAATAATAGGCAATAAATCAAACATTGTTTGAAAAAAACATCATATGGTTATATTCAATGGCCACAAGTTAGTTAAGTTTGAAAATTTTAACTACACAAAAGCATAAAAACAAAATCCTCTAAAGTGACTCATAATTAAAAAAATAATGGAATCTATAAAATATTTTGAACAAGGGAATAATGATAATACAACAAAATTGTGGAAAACAGCTAACGCAATATTTGGAGTAAAATGCACGACTTTTACTTTTATCTTAACGATTTAAATGAAGCAAGTTAATGAACAAAGAATGCAAGGTAGAAATTTGCAAAAGAATAACCAATTTATCAGACCCATCACAAAATAAAATAAATTGTTAAAACAAACCCAGAAATGGATAAAAAAGAGAACAAAACAAAGGTTAAGTACATAAAATTACAATGCCCTAGTTTTTACTTTGAATAGATTATTAAGTTGTAAGAAGACAATTCTTTATGGGTTTCTTGCATTCCTATAATACATGTCTTGTGATACCTTTTGTGAACTACCATCTTTTCAAAATATTTGTATAATGAGTAACCTCAAAAGACAGAGAGATTGTCTCTTTCTGAGCTGGCGGATAGATTGGTTCTTATCCAAGATAAAAAAGATAATGTCTCCTTTCAGTACAAACGTTGGGCAGATTTGCTATTAACCCCTGTAAACTTTTGAAGTTATCTGCTATGTGCTTAATATCCATTTGGACATCCTTCCACATCACCTCTGCAACTACGAATTAAGAGAAACTGAGGCAAACATGAATCTCAGTTTGCTTGTTATAAGTTGTGAGTAATATATGTTCTTCCTCAGACCCAGGTCTCATGTCTCTGACAGGAGGGTGACTTATTACTTTGTAAGTGGGGTAAAAACTTAGACTCTTCATCATTCTTGACATAAATCCAGCAAACCTTTAGCATAGTTGATCAAGATTAATAAAAAAAAACTACAAGAAAAAAATCAAGATAAAAAAAAGCATAAACCTGCAGGTAGAGCAGAGATTATAAAAATAATACAACAATATAACAAACAAATTTACACAAATATTTGAAAACTTGGATTAACTGACTAAATATCTAGAAAATACTGGAACACACCAGAGTTCATTAGAAAATAGATAACATGATAAAAGTGTGCATTAAATTTTAATTCAATATTTTAAAAATTACCCATAAATATAAAGGTCTTTACTAAATTATCAAAGAACAGATTATTAAAACCTTTTTCAAAAACATCTGATAACAGATAAAGAAGAAATACATCAAAACTCATACTATGATGTTGAAGCTTATGGTGGATTTCAATAGATTCCATGATCTAGTCAACTTTTAACCCTCAAATGCCATCTCCTTTGTTCCCTTTTCTCCTGATTTTCTCTGCTGTTTCTCAGACATGCATGCTCATAACTCAAGTAACATATGTCCTTCATTATGAAATAATCTTCATGATGACATTTGCATATAATAGGAGACTGTAATCTTCCTTCAATAATTGATAGTAGAAGTAGCTTTTCTTTTTATTTCTTTATGTTTTGCGGCGGCTTGCTCGGTCGGAAGAGGTGGGGTCTGGCTGCGGACGAGGGGTCAGTCCAGCTCTGGACGAGGGGTCGGTCCCGCTTGGGACGAGGGGTCGGTCCCACTTGGGACGAGGGGTCGGTCCGGCAGCAGACGAGGGATCGGTCTCACAAGGGGTTGCGCGGTTCGGCTGACGGGGTCGCCCGGCGAAGCCGGCGACGAAGGGGTCGCCCGGAGAAGCAGGCGACGAAGGGGTCGCCCGGAGAAGCAGGCGACGAACTGGGGACAAGGGAGGCCAGGCCCTTGTCGGGGGCTCTCAGGACTGGAGGGCGCACGGCAGAAGAACTACCGCGGAGACAAGGTAAACACGCAAGTCCACTTTACTGAGGGAGAGGCAACAGTTTTATAGGGGCTGGGGAAGGCTGATTGGTCGAAGCCACACCCTGTTCTGATTGGTTGCCGGCGAAAGGTCAGTGGGCGGTACTGGACGGGGGAGGGGCGGTGGTCAGGGACTGGCTGTCGCTGCCGCTGGGGGAAGGGGCAGGGTTTAGGGATTGGCGGCTGCCGTTGCTGGGGTGGAGGGCAGACTTGAGTTTCCCGCCCACGCCTGGCTGCTGCCGCTGTCGGGGGAAGGGAAAAGGGCGGGCTGGACTTCTCCGCCCACACCTGGCTGTTGCTGCTGTCGGGGGAGGGGAAAAGGGCAGACTGGAATTTTCCGCCCTGTGCCTGCGCAGGGAGAAAGAAGAAGAAGGGTGCCGCCCTACAGGCATCGTGTGGCGCCATCCGGGAGGAGGGGCGGCCATGGAAGCATGGCTGCCGAGAAGGGGAGACCCGAGGGCACTCTGCGCCCATGCCGAGCTCCCTTCAGGGGTGGCGGTGAGTCCGACCAGCCACCCTATTATGGGGGCAGCGGCTTGGCCTGCCGCGGCCGCTCCGCCAGGCCAGCAAACCACACTTCAGCCTGAGGGGTGACCGCATTTCCCCCTTCTTTTCAAATAAGCACCAGGATGGCAGCAGCAACAAGTAGCTGAGGCCCAAGAGGCAGTATGCAATGAGGGAAGCGGGGCTGAAGAGGGAGGTGAGTATGACGGGGATACAAATGTACAATTTGGGGGGCGGTATCTTGCCGTTGCAAGCAAGGGTGGCCAATGTCCAATTCCCGTTGACCTCGGTGGCGATAAGGTCTATCTGTTGTTAAAAGTCCAGGATGATAGCGCATTACAGGTGGTTGATCTCTTCTTGGTGGCGAAGAGCGGCAGAGGCAGACTGTGTGATGGTCTGGAGGATCGCAGTGGTGAGGACAAGTTGCGTCAGGGCACCAGCGACGGTGGTGGCAGCAGCGTCGGGAGTGGTGGAGACGTAGGCGAGGACAAGAAGGCCAAGGTCTCCACAGGCCGAGAGAGGCCGATGTTAATGGGGCGGGCCGACATGGGGCGGCCCAATCTGCAACGCAGTAGGGGTTCAAGTGAAAAAAGGAGGGGGGCGGGGGACGAGAAAGGACGCTTTGGATGGCTGAGAAGAGGAGTGAGGTCGAGACAGGAGGAAGCTCCGCAGAAGTATGGGGAGCTGTTAAAAGCAGAAACGTTATTAGATGCTAGAAAGCAGGCCGCAGGCCGGGGAAAGCAGGTTGCAGGCCGTTTCGCGGGGCTGGAGCTGCTTGAGAGCGATGGTGGCATGGGGGGCCGTGGTTACAATCTTCTGGGGTGGTAGTGGCTAGACAGATGGCGGGAAATATTATCAAGAAAGCAAAGGTTATGAGGAAGAAATAGAGTATTAAAGGCTGTGGGGGAAGTGAGAAGATCATTTAGAGGATAGGGTTGAGAATGGTATGTTTAAGACAGAAGCTTTGTGGTTTGTAGGAGACTGCTTTATAAACGAAGGAGAATGAGGGCAGTAAGTATAGTAACGATAGATAGGAAGATGACAGTGAGGAGGAGTCTTTGTTTAAGGTTCCAATCGTCCGGCGCAACAGTGGCTAGGCCGATAGCGAGGGGTGTTGCTAAATAGACAATGGCTGCAAAGACAAAATCATCCTCTGTTTCCTTAAGAATAACTTTTCTTTAAATACTTAGTAGCATGCAATATTAGAAACCGTTTCCTAAAAGCAAGTTGGCAGGGGAGCTTGGTTGCTGTTAATCTTTCCTGTTACAAAATTACCTTTTATTATTATTATCATCAATTTAGTTTTATATATATATATTTAAGAATGACCTTTTGGAATTAGCCATTTAATACCTTAATGTAAACTATTGAAGATAAATTTTATCTTTACAGAACACATTCCCTTACGTAAAGTTATCACAATACCTTTTACACTTGCCGCATGCAAATTAAGTTTCAAGAGTTTATGAAAAATTAGCCATCTTACTTTAGGACAAAATATGTCTTTTTGCAAAACTTATTACATTTCCGTTAGCATTTTTACAAACTTTTAACCTTTTTAATATTCATATAAGTTTTACATTCTTCATATTATCCTGTGAAGAAAAATAAGTTATTCATTTTAATCTAGGCAAGAACAACTTTTTATGAAGACGTACAGTTAATTTTGTTAATTAAGACTTACAATTTTTTTAAATTGTAGATATCTTATTAACATTTAAACTTATGTATTAATTTAATAAACTTAAGTATTAATATAAGCGCTTATTTAATTTTTGGCCATTTGAATAGAGCTCTTTTAAAGATTTCTAGTAATTTATATTTACCATCCGGAGGTATCACAATATATGTTGACATTGAGCGAACAGACAGACAAACACAGAACAATTACAACACATTAACAGAAATATATAATTTATTTACAGTTGACTCATAATTCTTACTTTCTTGGTATAGCTGCTTTTAAATCCTTTTTTATATAGCATATCATAGATTATACCCTTCAAGATTTCTTCTGGACTTCATGTTGCCTGTAATAAGCCAGGAGGGAATCTTTAACCTTCCTGCTCCACAGCAAAAGTGACCCTATCTATAAGGCGAGTATAGGTGTCCGGGTCCCAAAGCTGACACGTGGTAAGCCATGGATTAAAGGGGAGAAGAAGGTCCCGATATACTTGAAGCTGTTTGAAAGAGATCTTACACCGGTGAGTGTCTAGGAGACCGGCGAGGGCCCGAACTTGTGGGGCTTGCTTAGCAGATAGGATGTTACCCATTGCTAATGGCCTTTTGGAGCCGATAAGAAAAGGGGCCCTTACCTTGAGAGCGCGGCGATGGGAGCCGAGGTGCGCGGTGAGACGAGGGGTCGGAGCCGGTGGGGCTCCGACGGTGGTCGCGGGCCAAGAGAAGGCCCCGACGAGGGGGGGGCGGGACGACGAGCAGTGGAGCAAGGCAAAGGGGAGCAAGCGCAGAGGGGAGGAGGCAGAGGTGAAGGCAGGGGTGGAGGTGCTCAGGCACGCGCTCCTGAGAGTTTTATTGGCGCCTCTTAATCATAGCGGGTCGGTATAAGCCCCCGACATGGAAGGAGAAAGCCATCCAGCGATTCTCCCAGACCGCCGTGGATCGTATGAGGTCGCCAAGGTTCAGGAGCAGCAATGCAGAGCGAAAAGATAGGGGTGAGAAGAGAGGAGAGCGTAGGGCTATGGTAGGGTTACTTCAGACGTGCAAGCGCGTGCTCCCGAGAAATCCAAGGCTCCTCTTAATCATAGCGGGTCGGTATAAGCCCCCGACATGGAAGGAGAAAGCCATCCAGCGATTCTCCCAGACCGCCGTGGATCGTATGAGGTAGCCAAGGCTCAGGTAGCAGCAATGTTGCATGAGAGAAGTCCCAAGGTGAGAAGAGAGGAGGGCGTAGGGCTGTGGTAGGATTACTTCAGACGTGCAAGCGCACGCTCCCGAGAAATCCAAGGCTCCTCTTAATCATAGCGGGTCGGTATAAGCCCCCGACATGGAAGGAGAAAGCCATCCAGCGATTCTCCCAGACCGCCGTGGATCGTATGAGGTAGCCAAGGCTCAGGTAGCAGCAATGTTGCATGAGAGAAGTCCCAAGGTGAGAAGAGAGGAGGGGGGGGCTGCCAGGTTATGGAGTGAGGCTGTGGTGGGGTTGCCTTGCCCCACGTTGGGCGCCAGCTGCGGCGGCTTGCTCGGTCGGAAGAGGTGGGGTCTGGCTGCGGACGAGGGGTCAGTCCAGCTCTGGACGAGGGGTCGGTCCCGCTTGGGACGAGGGGTCGGTCCCACTTGGGACGAGGGGTCGGTCCGGCAGCAGACGAGGGATCGGTCTCACAAGGGGTTGCGCGGTTCGGCTGACGGGGTCGCCCGGCGAAGCCGGCGACGAAGGGGTCGCCCGGAGAAGCAGGCGACGAAGGGGTCGCCCGGAGAAGCAGGCGACGAACTGGGGACAAGGGAGGCCAGGCCCTTGTCGGGGGCTCTCAGGACTGGAGGGCGCACGGCAGAAGAACTACCGCGGAGACAAGGTAAACACGCAAGTCCACTTTACTGAGGGAGAGGCAACAGTTTTATAGGGGCTGGGGAAGGCTGATTGGTCGAAGCCACACCCTGTTCTGATTGGTTGCCGGCGAAAGGTCAGTGGGCGGTACTGGACGGGGGAGGGGCGGTGGTCAGGGACTGGCTGTCACTGCCGCTGGGGGAAGGGGCAGGGTTTAGGGATTGGCGGCTGCCGTTGCTGGGGTGGAGGGCAGACTTGAGTTTCCCGCCCACGCCTGGCTGCTGCCGCTGTCGGGGGAAGGGAAAAGGGCGGGCTGGACTTCTCCGCCCACACCTGGCTGTTGCTGCTGTCGGGGGAGGGGAAAAGGGCAGACTGGAATTTTCCGCCCTGTGCCTGCGCAGGGAGAAAGAAGAAGAAGGGTGCCGCCCTACAGGCATCGTGTGGCGCCATCCGGGAGGAGGGGCGGCCATGGAAGCATGGCTGCCGAGAAGGGGAGACCCGAGGGCACTCTGCGCCCATGCCGAGCTCCCTTCAGGGGTGGCGGTGAGTCCGACCAGCCACCCTATTATGGGGGCAGCGGCTTGGCCTGCCGCGGCCGCTCCGCCAGGCCAGCAAACCACACTTCAGCCTGAGGGGTGACCGCAATGTTTTAATAAATGAAAATCTTTCGAGAGTTTATAAAGCTCAAAGCTTTGACTAGTAGTTGTGTATTTCAGATTTCATCCTACATAATTAAGAATACATGAGGGTTTTGAATTATGTGGAAGAATATTAGGTTGTAGCATTATTTACACTAAAGAAAATTTGGATGTTATCAAAATAATTTAGTAGTAGTATAAGAATATATATTAATGCCAGATATAACAAAGGATGTTTGTATGATATCATTTAATATGATGATTTCAATGTATTTTAATATATTCTAAAATGCTTGAATAAAATAGTTTACAAGGTAGGATGCTGCTAACAATATACTAAAAATCAAGTATATTTTCCTGCCTATGAATATATTTAAGAAATGAAATGTCTTCATGAAAACAAAGAAGCTTTCATTGGATGGTGGAATTATAGATGTCATTATTTCTTTCTATATGCTTTCTCATTTTCCAAAGAACAGATGGGTCAAACCAAAACAAGTAGTGAGATGATAAAATTAAAACAAATCAAAATCATACGAATAACATTAAGTAAAATGGTCTAAATACCCCCAATGAAACGAAAGATATTGTTAGATTAGATATAAAAGCAAGAACCACCTATCTTTTGCTTACTAGAAACACAATTTTACTGCAAAGACACAAAAACACTAAAAAAAACTAAAAACGTAGGAAAAGAGACATCACATTAAAAATAAAGAGAGAAAAATATCCTGGTTTGTTAGTAATAGTAATTATAATTATTACGATGCTGTGCATTATCCAGGAGGGAGAAGGACAGAGATAAAGAGGCCAAATAAAAGCTGTGATTTACTCCCCCCTGTGACAGAGAATGGCACATATACTCTATGCTCATGGTGAATAACCTTGGCAAAACCACTGTCTCACTGCAGCCAACTCAGGAAGAAAGACCTAAGAGTCTTTCTTCCTGAGAGGAAAAAGGGTCTGAGGAAGAGCAGAGAGTGGTTTCTCTTCAGTCAGTTTGGCCAGCTGTGTCCCCTTTAAAAGTCAAAGAAGACCCCAGCCAGTCCTGGAACAGTCCTGGAGTGGGGTGGGGGTTATTTGATCAGGCAGGCTGTTGCACCCAAGAGCCCTGGGAGAGAGAGGAACTAGGTCAGTAAGGGGATAGGTAGACAGGCTCTTAACCAGCTCATGAGAGAAGAAAGCCAAGAGAGATAGCCAGCAAACTGTTAGAAGCCCAAATGGCCTGAGGGAAAAGAGGTGGTGAGAGCCAGATAAGCTTTCAGAAGCCTAACTAACCTGTGGAGTGGGTAGAGCTCAGTGGAGGAACTCTTACCTCACAAATACCAGGTCCCTGGTTCAATTGCTTTCTCCTAAGAAAAGGGATCCAGAGAGTGATCCAGTAGGTTGTCAGGCGCCCAGCTAGAACTTTGGGATAGGGAATTTATAAACTGAGTTTTTTTTGTTTTAAATTTTTCAATCTGTTGTTTTATATTTATTATTTTATTATTTTATTTTATTTTTCTTTATTTTAGTCTCTAAAACTGAGTAACTTACCTGTGGAGGGTAGGCTACAGGGTGATTGATTGATGAGCACTGGTTCCTAGGATCCTAAAAGGGGTGCCTGTTTATCCTGTGTTGTTTATTGTTGTTTTCTCTCTTTTTTTGTTTCCTTTTTTTTGGGTTCCTTTTCCTTTTCCTTATTGTTTCTCTTCAGTTTCTTTCTTTCTTTTCTTTCTTTCTTTCATTTTTCCATCTTCTGTTGCTTTTCTTTCATTTCACCTTTTATTGTTTGTTCTTTTTTCTTTTTCTTAATTAATCTTTCTGGTCTTTTTTTCCTATTATTTTGTTGTTTCTTTTTTTATTCCTATTCCTTTGTATTTTTAATATTTTTTCACTCTTATTACTTATTTTCCTAGTTCTTTTATGCTTCCTTTCCTATCTTCTTAATTATTACTATTATTCCCTTTCTTTTTTTCTCTCTTTTTTTTTCCTATGGTCTTAATATTTTTTCAAGGGAACATGGACAACTATAAGGATATAAAATAAGTGAAACCAAGTGTCAAAGAGGAAACTTAATACAAAACAAAACAAAATAAAACCCTAGAATAAGAAGAGAAGCTATCCATCTGGACAAGCCCATCAAGATAAACAGATGCCTAGGACACCAACAAAAAATTAAAAGTCATACTAAGAAAGAGGAAGGTAAGGATCAGTGTAATGAACAAACTAAATACAGGGGGACATGCAGAATGTGGAATAAGTAATCAAAGATATCCAAACAAATATCATGAATCACCTTATGAAATGAAAGAAAGGATAAAAGATATTAAGAAGACGCTGAAGAAACATACTGACAAAATTGTAAACATACATAAAAAGATAACATATCTGATGGTGATGAATGGCACAATGAAAGAAATAAAAAAAAATAAGCTGGAAGCACATAGCAGCACATTTGAATGGGCAGAAGAAATAATCAGTGACATTGAAGTTAGTAGGTTTGAAATGAGATGGACAGTAGAACAGATAGATAAAAAGATAGAAAAAAATTTAGCAGGGACTCAGGGAATTAAATGACAATGTAAAACACACAAATATATGCAATATAAGCAAACTTGAGGGGAAGAAAAGGGGAAAGGTTCACAAGAAGTGTTGGAGAAAATAATGGCAGAAAATTTCCCAACTCTTTTGAGGGATATGAATGTACATGTCCAGGAAGTGCAGTGCACTCCAAACAGTATAAATACTAACAGGCCTACCCCAAGACATATACTTATCAAATTTTCAAATGTTCAAGAGTAAAAGAGAAGCTCAATAAGATTAAGTGCTGATTTTTCATCTGATACAATGGAGGTGAGAATGTAGTGGTACGACATGGTTAAAATGCTAAAAGAAAAAAAAAAATCCTGCCAGCCAAAGAATTCTGTAGCCAGTAAAGCTGGCATTCAGAATTGAGAGAGAGATCAAAATATTCACAGATAAACAAAAATTAAGAGAGTTTGTCAACAAGAAGCCTGCCTTTCTGGAAATACAAATAGGAGTTCTATAGGTTGAAGGGAAAGAAACAGGAGAGAGTGTGCTGTAGGATTGTGTAAAAAGGAAAATTATTAGCAAGAATCACTAAAAAAAGAAAAAGAAAAAGAAAAATAAAATATGACATATATAAACATAAAGAAAAATGGCTAATGAAAGTAATGCCTTGACGTTGGTAACATTGAATGTTAATGGATTCAACTCTCCAATCCAAAGGCACAATTGGTAGAATGGATAAGGAAATATGACCCAGTTTTATACTGTCTACAAGAAACTCACCTTAGACCCAGGGACACAAAGAGGTTGCAAGTGAATGATTGGAAAAAAATTTTACATTCAAACAATAACCAAAAAAGGGCTTGAAAGGCATACTAATATCAGGCAAAATAGACTTTAAGTGCAAAACTTTTGTAAGAGACAAAGAAGGACACTATATATTTGAAAAAGGAGTAATCAACCAAGAAGAAAGAACAATCATAAACATTTATGCACCTAACCAAGGTGTCCCAAGATACATGGAGCTAACTTTGGAAAAACTAAGTGGAGAAATAGATGTTTCTACAATTATAGTGGGAGACTTTAATACAACATTATCAACATTAGACAGAACATCTTGACAGGTCAATAAAGGAACAGAACTTTGCTTAATACATTAGAGGATCTAGACCTATTAGATATATATTGATCATTACATGCAAATGCAGCATGATATGCATTCTTCTTGAGCTCACAAGGATCATTCTCCAGGATAGACCACATAATAGGTCATAGAACAACTCTTAATGAATTCAGAAAGATCGAAATTATACCAAGTAATTTCACTGACCACAACAGAATGAAGCTGGAAATTAATAAGGGGCAGAGAACCAGTATAGACAAAAAGATATGGAAGTTAAACAACACAATCTTAGATAATCAGTGAGTCAAGGATGAAACTGGAAAGTAAACCAGTAACTACCTTGAAAAGAATGATAATGAGAACACAATATAGCAAATTAGAAATTTATAGTCATAAATGCCTATATTAAACAAGAAGAAAGACCTAACTGCACACATGGAGTAACTAGAAAAAGAACAGTAATTCAAAGCAAGCAGAAAGAAAGAAAGAACAGATTAGAGCAGAGTTACATGAAATTAAAAATAATTAAAAAAAACACTAGAAAAAATAATAAAACCAAGAGCTGGTCCTTTGATAAAATTAATAAAAATAACAAACCCTTAACTAGACTAATAGGATGCAAATACATAAAATAAAAAATAAGGGAGGAAATATCACCATTGATCCCACAGAAATAAAGATTATCATAAGAACATACTTCGAAAAATCTTATGCCAGCAAGATGAATAACTTAGATAAAATAGGCAAATTTTGAGAAACATGCAAGCAGTCTACATTGATAAAAGAAGAAATGGATGAACTCAACAGAGCCATCACAAGGAAAAATATTGAATTAGTTATCAAAAACATGGAGGACTTGGCCCAGTGGTTAGGGCGTCTGTCTACTACAGGGGAGGGCCACGGTTCAAATCCCGGGCCTCCTTGACCCATGTGGAGCTGGCCCATGCACAGTGCTGATGCGTGCAAGGAGTGTCCTGCCACATGGGGGTGTCTCCCATGTAGGGGAGCCCCATGCACAAGGAGTGTGCCCCATAAGGAGAGCTGCCCAGCATGAAAGAAAGTGCAGCCTGCCTAAGAACGGTACCACCCACACGGAGAGCTGACACAACAAGGTGATGCAACAAAAAGAAACACAGTTTCCCATGCCGCTGACAACAACAGAAGCGGACAAAGAAGACACAGCACATAGACACAGAGAACAGACAATGGGGGTTGGGGGGAAGGGGGAACAAATAAATAAAATAAATAAATCTTTAAAAAAAAAAGTTATCAAAAACCTCCCAACTAAGAAGAACCCAGGACCAGATGGTTTCACAGATGAATTCTACCAATCATTCCAGAAAGAACTAACACCAATTCTGCTAAACCCTTCCAAAAAAAGAAGTGGAGGAGACATTGTCTAACCATTGTATGATGCCACCATCAACATAGTACCAAAGCCACATGAAGATACCAGAAGAAAACTACAGACCAATCTATCTAATGAGTCTGGATGCTAAAATCCTTAACAAAATACTTGCTAATCATATTAAAAAATATGTCAAATGACTTATACACCATGATCATGTGAGTTTTGAGCCTGGTATGCAAGGATAGTTCAACAAAAGAAAATCAATCAATGTAATACAACACATTAACAGATCAAAGGAAAAAATCTCATGGTCATCTTTATTGATGCAGAAAAAGCATTGAACAAAACTGTCATCCTTTCTTCATTAAAAAAAAAAAACACTTAAAAAGATAGAAATAGAAGGAAACTTCCTCAACTTGATAAAGGGTGTATATGAAAACCAACAGCTAACATCATATTCAACAGTGAAATGCTAAAGGATTTTTTGTAAAAATACAAAAAAGATTTTATGTCTAAAATCTGCAAGAAGACAAGAATGCCCATTGTCACTGCTCTGATTTAACATTGTGTTAGAAGTACTTGCTCAGGCACTTAAACAAGAAAAAGATATAAGAGGCATCCAAATTGGAAAGGAAGACAAAAATTTCATTATTGCAAATGACACAATCCTATACATAGAAAGCCCTATAAAATCTACATTAAAGCTTCTAGAACTGATAAATGAGTTCAATAAAGTGGCAGCATATAAGAGCAACATGGAAAAATCACTAGCATTTCTGTACATCAATAATGAGCAATGTGAGGAGAAAATCAAGAAAAACATCCATTTAAAATAGCAAGTAAAAGAATCAAATACATAGGAATAAATTAAAGTTGTAAAGACTTGCACACAGAAAACTACACAGCATTGTTAAAGGAAATCAAAAGCAACCTAAATTAATGGAAGAATATTCCATGTACATGGATTGAAAATCTAAACATCAATGAGATATTTTTCCTACGCAAATTGATCGACAGATTTAACACACTTCAAATAAAAATTACAACAGCCTTTTATATTGAATTTGAAAAGCTAATTATGAAATTAAGTTTGAAAGGGCAAAAGGACTCAAATATATAAAAATTTTGAAAAAGAAAAATGAAATTGGAAGAATAACACTACCTGACTTTAAAACATAAAAAAATCTTCCTCTACAATGGTCATAACTGCATGGTTTTGGCACAGGGATAGACATACTGACCAATGAAACTGAACTGAGAGTTCTGATATAGATCCTGGCATATGCGGTAAACTGATATTTGACAAGGCCACCAAGCTTACACAACTGGGACAGAATAGTCTCTTCAACAAATAGTTCTGGGAGAACTATTTCATTCAAAAGAATGAAAGAGGATCTCCATCTCACACTCTATAGAAAAATTAACTCAAGGTGGATTAAAGCTCTAAATAATAAGAGTCAAAACCTTAAAACTCATAAAGATAATGTAGAGAAGAATCTATGAGATCTTGTAATAGGAAATCATTTCATAAGCTTTACATCAAAAGCACAAGCAATGAAAGAAAAATCAGATAAAAGGGGTTTCCTCAAAATTAAAAACTTTTGTGCTTCAAAGATGTTTGTCAAAAATGTGAAAAGGCAGTCTACTCAATGGAAGAAAATATTTGGGAAACATTTATCTGATAAGGGCCTAATATAGAGCATATGGAAAGTCATTCTACATCTCTAAAATAAAAAGACAAACAACCCCCTTAAAAATGAGCAAGAACTTTGAAGAGACACTTTTCAAAAGAAGAAATACAAATGGCTAAAAAGCACATGGAAAGATGCTCATCATCACTAGCTATTAGGGAAATGTAAATAAAATAAAAACTACAATGAGGTATCATCTTCCATCTATTAGACTGGTTGCTATTATAAAAAACAAAGAACTACAAGTGTGGGATAGGGTGTGGAGGACAGGGTATACTCACCCATTGTTTGTGGGAATGTAGAATGGTGCAGCCATTATGGAGGACAGTTTGGTGGTTCCTCAGAACATTAACTATAGAATTGCCATAAGATCCAGCAATCCCGCTGCTGGGTATATACCCAGAAGAATTGAAAGCAGGGGCACAGAGAAATATATGTACACCAATGTTCATAGCAGCATTATTCACTATTGTCAAAAGTTGGAAGCAACTCAAGTGTCCTCAACATATGAATGGATAAGCAAATTCTGGTATACAATGGAATATTACTCATCTATAAGAAGAAAGGCAGTATTAACACATGGGACAACATGTATGAATCTTGAATTTAACCAAGATTACTTGGATGCAGTAAGCCAGTCACTGAAGAGTAAAGATTACATGACCTCACTGATATGACCTAAGCAAATTAGCAGACTCACAGAGCTAGAAACTGGAAGATAGGTTATCAGGAGGAGAAGGGGAGTAGAGTGTAGCAAGCTGACACTCAAAATGGGCAAGTCATGTGACAAAGTGGAAGGGGTTGGCTTGGCAGTAGATGCGGTGATACTGGTACAGGGATGTGAGTGGAGTCAATGGTACTAGACTATGAGGGTGAGAATGGGGGGGAATGTTGGGTTGGGCTCTCCGTGGAACTTGGGGAAAGGAAAGAGGAAGGAGCAGGTGACCTTTGGGAACTTGTATGCCTATGGTTAAAACTACAATGGGGGAAATGTTCTTTAAGCAAATATGGCAGGGGAGGTATTTATGCAGGGCATTAGTGATGATGGGGTGTTTGGGAAATGGTGTACCTGGGGCATGCTTCTATGGAATATGAAAGTGTTCATCTTTTCATAGGGTATTATCTCCGTGTGTGGAGACCCACACAACGAACAAGAAAACATTAAACGCTCAATCTAAGGAGTACTGTTAGGTTGTCAAATAGAAGGGTAAGGCTCTCTTGAAAACATAGGCACTGCCTACTAAAAGAAGATGGACCAATATATCAAGACTTCAGTGTTAATGCACTGAACTATGAAACTTATTCTTCATAAATTGCAACCTAGTGGTAATCATGGGTTCTGAGGGGAGGGGAAAGGAAAGAAAGGATGGAGCATGGAGCATTTTTAGAAGAATGGAATTGTTATGCATGATCTTGCAATGACAAGATACAGGCCATTATGTATTCTGCTAGAATGTATAAAAGCGAACAACTTGGCCCAGTGGTTAGGGCATCCGTCTACCACATGGGAGGTCCGCGGTTTAAACTCCGGGCCTCCTTGACACGTGTGGAGCTGGCCCATGCGCAGTGCTGATGTGCGCAAGGAGTGCCGTGCCATGCAGGGGTGCCCCCCACATAGGGGAGCCCCACATGCAAGGAGTGTGCCCCATAAGGAGAGCTGCCCAACACAAAAGAAAGTTCAACCTGCCCAGGAATGGCACCACACACAGAGAGCTGATGTAGCAAGATGATGCAACAAAAAGAAACAGATTCCTGTGCTGCTGACAACAACAGAAGTGGACAAAAAGAAGAACATGCAATAAATGGACACAGAGAACAGACAACTGGGGGGGGGGGAAGGGGAGAGAAATAAATAAAATAAAATAAAATAAATCTTAAAAAAAAAAGTGAACGGTACAGAATGTGAAGCATAATTTAAACCATTGACCATGGTTAACAGTAAAATTTCAATATTTGTTCATCAATTGTAACAAATGTACCATACTCATGTAAGTTGTTATTAATAGGGGAAAATGTGAGAAAGGAAGGAGGTGGTATATATGGGACTCCCCTATATTTTCTGTCTTACTTTCTGTTAGCTAAAGCTTCTTTGAAAATAAAAAGAAAAACAAAACACTGAGGAACCTAAGGAAGAAATTGTCACTGTACATAAAAGATAACTGATCTTGCAGGAATGGGAGATGTGATTCAACATTTTAAAAATTAATATATATATATTTAATTTTTAACTTTTTAATTTTGTATTTTTTTATTATTTTTATATATTTGTGTATTGGCTTTGTTTTGGGGCTGTTTTAGATTGCAGAAGAATCACAACTGTAGCAAAGGATAATCACTGGGGCAGGGTATTAGTTGTGGTGTATTCTGTGGGGAGGGATGTACCTGTGGCATGTCTCTATGGAATATGAATGCGTTTGAGTCGTCATAGGGTTTTGTCTGGGTAGACGGACACCGACAAAATAAGTGGAAGAACACTGAATTCCCATCCTAGGGATACCTGCTACGTTCTTTGTTAGAGTGGTAAGAATTCCTTGAGTGCATGGGAAGTTCCTAGTGAAGGAGGACAGACCAATATGCCAGGACCTTGATATTGCTGCTTGTAATTATGAACCTTGCACTTGTGAAATTGAAACTTAACCTTGTATTATGTATTGCTTAGACTTACCTCCTGAAAGACTCCTTGTTGCCCTAATGTGGCCTCTCTCTAAGGCAAATTCAGCAAATATGCTACCTTAACTCACTACCTTCTCCCACCGTGTGGGCAGGACAACTAGGGATGTGCCTCCCTGCCGTCAAGGATTTATTACTATGTGCCAACTAGTGATGCATTTGGAAAAAAAAACCTTAACCAAAAGGGGGAAATAATAAATATGAATGAATTTTTATGGCTATGAAATTTCAAAATGAGTTGGGAGGTCATTCCAGAGGTTACTCTTATGCACTTCTTAGGCGGATCTCACTGACTTCTGCTGCAGTAAACAGTGCCTCAAGCAGGGGGGCTTCAGAGGACTCTAGAGACATCTGGACACTAGAGGTAGGGTGGACAGCCCCAGGAATTTGACACTCTGTCAGTAGGTCTTACATTGAAATATAGGATAACCTATCCCCCAATGTATTGGAGTTGGACTCATTTATAATTTTCCTATACATTGTTTTATGCCCCTTTAATTTGAAATTATAATTAGCACTATAACTGTTAAATATGTGTCTAAGAGACTTAAATTTTCTGGTACTGATCATATGCTGGTTGAGCTTTGAAGCTCAATAGAATTATAGCCAACACCTATCCTCCAAATCTTCAAACTCATACAGGACGACTAAGTAAAGGATGATGATGGGCAATGCTCATCCCAATAAACAGAGAGTATATACAACTACAAGCCAGACAGGTCCACTCATCTGCTCCATGGGATCTAAGCCCTCTCTCAATCAGAAGCAGAGTGTGCATCACCATACTAAAATCCTCAAGATGGAGGAATGAACAAACTATGGACTAAAGTAGATTTATTATTATTCTAGAAATGGAAGAATTTGTAACACTGATATAAAGGCAGTGGTCACGAGAGGTTCTGAGATGAGGGAGGGGGAAAAATAGGTGTGACATGGGACATTTTTGGGACATTGTAATTGTTCTGCATGACATTGCAATGATGAATACAGGTCATCATATATTTTGGCAAAACCTATAAAATTGTGTGGTGTAAAGTTTAAAACATAAGGTAAACTATAGACCATGATTATAGCAATACTTCAATATGTGTTCATTAATTATAAGAAATGTACCACATTTAGGAAAGAAGTTGTTAGTGGGGAAAAGTGTCTGAGGGCATGAGGTATATGGGAATCCCCTATATATTATTTTAATTTATTTATGGAAATACATCACCCACACAAAACATACAAACACAATAAGTGTATAGTAATAGTTGTGAACTTACAAAACAAATATATATAACATCACACAGGACTCTCGTAACTCATCCTACCTCCAACACCTTACATTGTTATTAAACCTTTTTTAACTAATGATTGAAGAGCATTGTCAAAATATTACTATTAACCAAAGTATTTTCCTCAACCCTCCCTATTATTATCTTTATGTAATGTATATATGAACACACATAACAATTAAATGTATAGTAAAAGTTGTGAACTTACAAAGCAAACATGCATAACATCATATGGGTTCCTGTACATCAACCCTCCACCAACACCTTGCATTGTTGTGAGCCATTTGTTACAAATTATGAAAAAATATTTTCAAAATCTTACTACTAATTATAGTCCTTATCTTATGTTTGGTGTGTTTTTCCCCTAACACATCTTAATATTATTTTTTAAATATATTTTTTATTACAGAAGTTGTAAAATTATAAAACAATCATGCACACATGCAGAATTCCCAAGCAACGCCCCTCTATCAACACACCACACTGTGGTGGAACATTTATAACAGATAAGATAATATCATCTGATTGTTAACATGTCCATAGCATACATCTGGCTCACATTTTCCATACTGCCCCATTATGAACACAATACATCTTTGGCATAGATGCAAGAATATTATATTATTACTGCTAACTACAGTCCATAGGTCATTCCAGTTCTGTTTTTCCCATGCGTTCCCAACTCCCTGCAGTAGTGATAAATATTTGCTTTAGTTCACAAAGGACACTCTTTCATCTGTACCATCAACCACAATAGCTGTGCTATTCAGTTCCTACATTATTCTCTAGCATTCTGTCAATTGGCATTTACATCCCTAGACTACCGTTTTCAGCCACATCCCCATTTATAAACTAGCTGTTACTATTTTTACTATCCGTTCTATACATTTCCACACTTTTACATTGAAGCAAATTAAAGCTATTACATACGTACATCAGTAGTCCGTCTCAGTCCACCTCTTATCTCCTTTAAGAATCCACCACCTACCACAAGGTCTTGAAGATTTTTTCCTACAATTTGTTATAGAAGCTTTATGGTTCTTGCTTTTATTTTTAGGTTATTGATCCATTTTGAATAAATACTTGGGTAAGGTGTGAGATAGGTCTCCTTTTTCCTTCTTTTGGCTATAGATATCCAGTTCTTTCAGCACCATTTTACTGAATGGACTGTTCTGCCCAAGCCGTGTGAGTTTGACAGGCTAGTAAAAAACACTTGACCATACGTGTGAGGGTCTGTTTCTGAGCCATCAATTTGGTTCCATTGGTCTATGTATCTGTCTTTATGCCAGTACCAAGCCTTTTTACCACTATAGCTTCATAGTATGATCTAAAGTCCAGAGATGAGGGTTTGCTTTTTCTTTTATGATGTTTCCGGCTATTCAGAACCCCTTAGCTTTCCCAATAAATTTGCTAGTTGTGTTTTCAATTTTTTTTTTGTAATGTTGGTGGAATTTTTATCCATGTTTCATTGAATCTATATATTAATTTGAGTAGAATTGACATCTTAATGGTATTTAGTCTTCCAATCCATGAGCATGGAATGTTCCTGCAGTTATTTAAGACTTTTAAAAATTTCTTTTAAATTGATTTGCAGTTTTCTGAACACAAGTGCTTTACATTATTGGTTAAGTTTATTCCTGGCTATTTGAGTTTTATCTGTCATATTTTATTTTCACCACTCTTTTGACACTTAGTTACTTTTATTGATCTAATCTTCATTTCTAGACTCTCTTCCAGACCTCTCTCTCCTGTCTTTTCTTTTCAGGCTCTAGCACACCCTTTAGTATTTCCTCAAAATCTGGTCTCATGCTTAGAAATTCTCTCAGATTCTGTTTATCTGTGAATATTCTAACCTTGCCCTCATTCTTGAAAGACAGTATTGCTGGATATAAAATTCTTGTCTTGAGTTTTTCTCTCATAGTATCTTAAATATATCAAACCACTGTCTTCTTGCCTCCATAGTTTCTGGTGAGAAATCATCACAATCTAATTGGATATCCCTTGTATGTTATGCATTGCTTTTCTCTTGCTGTTCTCAGAATTCTCTCTTCGTCTTTGGCATTTGACATTCTGATGAGCATGTGTCTCAGAGTTGGTCTATCTGGATTTTTTCAGATGGGAGTACATTGTGCTTCTTGGACATGGATATCTATGTCCTTCAATAGCATTGGGAAATTTTCTACCATTATTTCTTCAAATATTCCTTCTGCCCCTTTTCCCTTCTCTTCTCCTTTTGAGACACTCATGACACATATATTTGCACATCTCTGTCGTTTAGTTCCCTGAGTCTTCGTTCAATTTTTCCATTCTTTTCTTCATCTGTTCTTTTGTATATTCACTTTCAGAGGCCATTTTTTTCCAAGATCACCAGTACTTTTTTCTGCCTCCTCAAATCTGCTGTTATATGATTCCAATGTTTCTTTGATTTCATTTATTGCGCTTTTCATTCCCATAAGATCTGCTATTTTTCTATGCATGCTTTCAAATTCTTCTTTGTGAGCATCTAGTGTCTTCTTAATATCCTTAATCTCTTTAGCCATCTCATTGAATTTATTAAGGAGATTTGTTTGAACATCTATGATTAGTTGTCTCAACTCCTTTGTCATCTGGAGGCTTATCTTGTTCCTTTAACTTGGCCATATCTTCCTGTTTCTTGGTGCATATTGTAATTTTTGGCATATCTTCCTGTTTCTTGGTGTATATTGTAATTTTTGGTTGGTGTCTTGGCATCTGGCTTACTAGAGTATTCATTCTGGGTGTGGTTTTTCTCCTTAGTTTAGGGCTTTCTGGCCTTTCTCCCTTGCTGGTTGTGCAGTGGGAGCCAAGGATGTAATTGTTGCTATAAACTGTGGAGGCTCAAGCTACCCTCATTGCCTCAGGATGGATGAAACTTCTTCCATCTTACTCCTTTCCCAGAGGTAGGGACAGAGTCATAGTTGTGTGGAATAATCCAAGTCATGCAGGCTTAGATTGTAGTTGCCCAGAGAGACTGATGAAGCGCTTCACACCCCCTTCTCCCATTCCTGGGGCATGGATGGAGCTGTAGGTGTGGGCAGCAATCTATGCAGTGCAGGTCCAAGATGACTGAAGTTGCCCCAGTAGACTTTTAATTATTCAGTTTGTGCCATCCAAAGGTACCATCAGTTAGCTGGATAGACTGGTGCTGAGCTAGCCAGCCTCCTGCCTGCCAGAGGCGTGACTGAAGCCTAGGCTAGGGCTGCAGGCTGATTTGGGTGAAAGAAACCAATTTCTACCATCACTGTAATAGCTGGTCAGTCCAGATTCCCCTCAGGCTAGGGTGGATTATAAATGGAGGCCACCAGCCTTTTTCCAACTTGGACAAATTCACACCCCAGCTGTTACTAGAATTATTCCTTAGACATCCGAATCTATCTATCAGTAGCTGAAATCGGCAACCGTCTCCTCCTCCCCTGTTTCTGGGATACAGAACTTCCAATTCCAGTCACAGAACAGCTCCTGGGGCAGCCTGCACCATCAGAGTAGGACAATCACCAGCTCCATGGCTTGACTTGCAATTTCCTGGAAAGGCTGGAGCAGGTTGCTGTAGCTTCCTCCTTATCAGAGGTGGCACTGGGTCTTAGGCTAGACCTGCAATCTGACCTAGATTGAAAGAAGCCAGTTCCCACCAGCACTGGGATTTTCAGCATGCCCCACTTCCCCTTATGCCAGGTGTGGAGTTAAGATGGAGGCTCCCAGCCTCTCTCTGACTTGGACAGGCTCAAATTTTAGCTGTTCTCAGGAATAGCTAAATTTTACTCATCAGTAGCAGAAGTTGGTGCTCAATCATCTCTTCCTACCCCGTTTTGGGGAAGTGGATCTTTCAATTCCAGCTGCTGAACAGTTCCTGATGCAGCTTGTGCCTCCAGTGGAAGATAGACACTGGCCTCTGTGGCGTGGAGTGCTCTACTTATGAGTCTTCTCTGCAGATGGGCAGTCTCCTCCTTCCATTCCTTCAAGGATGTTGCAGGATGCTCTTCTAGCCTCCTGAAGCCCCCAAACAGGTGCTTCAACTAGCTCCAGAGAGCTCTGGGTATTTACTAACTGCCCTGTAGCAGGAGTTGACTCTAGGAGCTCCTTACTCCACACCATCTTGCTGTAATCTTCCCCTATATTTTTGATGTAACATGTGTGTAATCTAAATCTTTGCAGCAGTTGAATATTCTTTTTAATGTTCAGAAATAGATATTGGATTATGTTTGTAATGTATCTCTTCCTCTGGGTATCTTAGATTGTATTGGATTCAGAGCTTTCACTTTTACTTGATGAAATAACGATTAAGTTTTGATTGGGACATGTCAGTAGGACATTGAGTCCCTGCCCCCTTGGTAGGCAGGGACTCACAGAGAAAACCACAAGACAGAGCAGCCAATTGAGTTTTGATGCTGAGGTTTTAATGCAGGGACCCAGAGAATTAAATACACAGAGAAGCAGATACATGAGAAAGAGAGAAGGTACCATTAGATACGGCAGAGGCCGGGGGAAGGGAAACAAGCCACTTGCCAAATAGTTTACAGTTAGCCTTGTGGAGAGAACAGTGCAGATGAGCCTGGAGAGAACTGTGCCCTAGCCAAGAAATATCCCAGGCTACAGCTGATATTGGAATAAGCTGGGACCTAGAAGCCTTAAGAGGAAGAAGAAGCCTGAACCTCTTCAGATGTTAGCAGCCATCTTGCTCCAACAAGTGGCAACAGAATGGTGAGGAAAGTAACTTAACATTTTATGTTCTGGTAACTGTAAGCTTCTATCACAAATAAAAAAACCTTTAAAAAAGCCAGCAGATTACTGGTATTTTGCATCACCACAGGGTTTGGTAAGGAAGTAACCTTGAGTTGGACTCTTTAGAGCCTTGTAACTGTATGCTGCTACCCAAATAAATACCTGTTTTAAAATCCAACAGATTTTGGTACTTTGCATCAGCACCCCTCTGGCAAACTAATAAAGAGTCTAATGATTGAGTATGCTTCCAGAAATAAAGGCTCAAAATGAATGTCTTATGAAACAGTGGAACATGTTTATGACTTTCACCTAAACTAAGAAAAAGGGAAAAGAAAATTTTGGAGAAAAGGCAAAGCATTTTTTTCTAGTCCAATTGAGTTTCAGGTGCTATGGGACATTCAGGTAAAGATGTGCATTAAGCCATGTGGTACAGTGATATGGAGTGAAAAGGACAGACTTGGAGCAATGCCACAAATACAAATTATGACAGTACTCATTTGTTAAGTGAAATCAGAAGAGAGTAAGAGTTTGCTACAGAAAATTGATTCAATGCATAATAAAACCAAATATAGTATATCCCTGCAAACAGAAATAAAAGAAGGGTCACAGAAAAGGAAGATGGTAAGAGAGAGAGTAGGAAATCCATGTCTTCCAAAACACTATACAACTGCAAATATGCTACATATACTTTCCAAAGTTTAAAATAAATGTCTAATTGAATATTTAATGTAGTTTGTATTTATCTAAATAAAAACTAATTTCTGTGAATATATTTATGATTTGATGAGTTTATGTAGAGCTTTAATAGAAAGGAAAACTTAGGTATTACTGAAAGTAAGATTTGCTTTCATAGTTGTTTTATGCATGATCTTAAATGTAAAGCACACTTATTAGAAAGGGATATAGAATGATTTTTAAAATAAAACTTAATAGTAGATTAAATTTAGGGTTTTTTTAGATATTTGCCATGTTTTTGGATCTTTGAGCAAGTCACAATTTGTTCAGGGATTTTAGAGAGAGATAATTAACATTATGTTTAAGTTTCATAGTTTCTGATGTCTTGAATTATAATTATAGTTGAAATGCTGCAAATTATATTCAGAAATATCCTCCATTGGCTGAAATAAAAAGCTCTTTTTTAAGAGAACTGAATGCCCTAGAATTCTCCACATACTCATTTGTTCAGCAGGGATTTTAAAAATGACACTCACATGATAATTATCTGCTTCCTTTTGACAGTTGCCCTATTTAAGAAACATAGAATTTGTGATATCTCATGTGACATTATTTTTGCTTCTCTAGTTGATGAAGAAAAGGAAAGAAGAGAGAAAGGGAGAAAGGTAGGATGGAAGGAAGGAAGGAAGGCAGGGAGGAAGGAAAGAAGGAAGGAGGGGAAGGAGGGAGGAAGGGAGGGAAGAATTGAAAGACTAAACAGATCTAAATTTAATTTGGGGAATAACAGCTGAATATAAATACCTTTATGCCAAGATTCATGAAATAGCAAATAAAAACAGCCAAGTTATAAATCATTGAAGATGGGGGATTTATGATGGGAACAACAAGCCAACTTTAACTATAGCTTCTCTGCTGGGTGCTGCTCTATAGAACGGTTATAATAAATCATGCAGTGAATGAATAGAAAATAGATTTCTTTTAACTTCCTGAGGATAAGCTCCTGGGACTCCTCTCTGATTTTGTATACTTATGCATGCACATCTCTTTTTTTTTTTCACTACAAATTCTTTACACTGTATTGATTGCACCATACTTACCATCTAATGGCAAATAAATTAGACATCTATCTATGGTTGAACAGATATTCATATATTTTTCATTTTAATTTGTTATATTATAGATTTGCACATACAATGCCTGGGTTTTAGTATACCTTGCTCTAAGAAAACCTGCTATGGAAGTGGGAACTGAGACATGTTTCATATGGCTAGACATGCCATTACAATATTTTAAAAAGGCTGGAATCTTATTAAAACCAGTTTTCCCAATTTTCAGAGTTCATCTTTAGTCTTATTATAAATATTTTTCCTCTCTTATCATTGTTGCTAAATTCATTTTTTGGATAATTATGATGGACTTGCAAAATTTTTCCAGTACCAGTTTAAATTTTTCCCATTTCCATTTGCAAGAATAAAAATCTTGTATATTTTTAGGAAAAATAATTCATAAACATGAGCAAATAAAAGAAGAATGAAAAGGGAGAGAAGATAGGAAATAAGGGTAAAAGGGGAGAGAAGAGAAAGGAGACAGAGAGAATGGTATACAATGGCAAAAGAAATAGAAACAATTCCATGGATGAAATATAAGAAGAGATATTATGATAAATTATCTTTGAAATATAGGAATATTGGCATTTAATCTCCTGGATATCATTACCAGAAGATGGAACAAATGAAAAAAGTTTCAGGAAAGGAAGTCAAGAATAAAACGAAGAGGGAACAAAATTTAGAAGTTCACATCTGTGAGATTTCCCCACAGACGTAAAAATTAACCATAGTTGATGTAGTCTACTAAGAATAAAAATACCTGGGAAATTAAGTTTCTTACTTTTGATGTTCTTTGGATTCAGAAAATTATATAACAATCTTGCCACCTGTTTTTCAATTAATAGACATTTTTATTAGGTAATCAGGAAAAATTATTTGTGGGGAAAAGCTATTTTCAAATTGATTTGTTGTAAATTTTGAGTCAAAAATGATTTTGAACTAACTGAATTAGAACATAAGTGAGACTTCAATCAGAGAATGAACAGAAAATGCAAAACATTTTAAAATGATGGACGAAGAACATCGAGTGCCAAAAAGTCATTATTAATTTTCTGAGAATAACGCTTCTTCAGAGTCAGGGAAAACATCTACTCAACCTTCACAATTTCAAGTTTTCAGCAAAGCAAAAAAGGATTACTAATTTCACCAACTTGTGCTTCTCCTTCTTGCTTGCTGGTGGATATGAGGATGGGATGTAGGGAGAAAACTTGAAGCTGGGGAGGTGGTAGCAAAGAAGAGTTCAGTGTTACACAGAGGAAAATGCCATGGTATTCACTTCTTCAGCATTTCTTGAGATTCTAAAAAGAGCAGAATGCAGTGGGAGTGAGAAAGACTCACCCCACAGTTCAGCTAATGTATTTGTTTCAATGAAATATATTTGGCTAGACTCATAGGCAATTATGTATTCTTTAAGTGGCAAGAATGAATTTTATTTACGATCCACGGCTTACATAATTAGAAAAGACTTTCCCCAATATTTCCATGTGGTTTAGTTTGTAAACAATACCTAAAACATTTTTGCTTTAATGATGTGCATACATAAATATTTTAAAAATAAAAAGAAATATTTGTAGTTCATTGTAAGGTGCTACTTCACACAGCAAGGCTTAAATTCTTACCCTCTATCAGTAGAACGTGTAGCAGATAAAGTGGTAAAAGTGATAGATAGGAATCAGGAAACAGGGCTTTTTCATGTTGGTATTGCCGCTAATTAGCTGTCTGACCAAGAGCTGCTGCATTTGAATTTCCTCAACTGTAAAATGAAGCAGTGGTTGATCTCTAGAGCTTCTCCCAGGACTAAAAATCTATACACATGTCATTATTTCTTCTAGCACTGTACATAGATTTATTCTGTCCTGTCTATGTGCACTTTCCCATTCTTTTAGTGAGAAATGCTGTGCTCCAGTAATCTACACCAGTAATTTTTATAGGAATAGTCTGTGTGACAGAGGGACTCAAAGCCATCCATTCAAGAATCCGAATCCCCAGAACTGTCAATTAGTAAAGGTCCCAATCAACTAAGCCCCCTGATGATACTGTGATGCCAGTGATTCCTTGGGGATATGCTTCTGTGGATGTCTATTTGACTAAGAATGAACTGCATACACAATAAAATAATCCATTTGAATTTAAATTACACTTGGCCAAAATATATTCTCTTGAGAGCAAAATGACAGTTTATACACTTTTTGATAAAGGTGGGAAAATGGGAGGTCAGTGAATTAAAGAAATAATAAATTAGCACTTATAGATTTAAGATTATTTCTGTGAGCTCAAGTAGCATGCATAAATACACTAAGATTTTAATAGTCCAACCTAATAAACAACAGAAACAAAACAAAGAGATACTAATAGAAATGCTGTGACATTTTTATTATGAGTACATTATGAAGAATTGGGAATGCTAAAATTGTTACAGCTCTTGTCTTGACTGTGAAATTCTATGTCTTTGCTTCAGTCTCATCTCTTAGAATCACTGGAATTTCTGTGCCATGGTATCTTGTGGAAATGTTGATATACTGTAATTAAATTTTTATAAAATGTGTTAAATTTTTGGTTCATTTAACAATCTGAAAACAAAATGGTGATTGACAAAGATACTGAAATATGATACAAATATTAATAACATGTTATTAACTCATTTATCTAAGGCACATTGCTTAAAAGAAAGTCATGAACTTGAAAGATGTGAACTTTGTTCTATTGTGCACTTAAAAATTTTATAACTGGTGCTTTCAAAAGGTTTTATCAAAGGCATTTCTTTTCTTTAAAAGAAGAAAAGATGAGAAAATATTAATAAATCAATAAACCTCCGTGTGGTTTATCATGGACGATAGGCTAATAATGGGTCTGTGGCATCAGGGAATTAAAATCTACACTTACAAAACTCAGCAGACCATGTGGTCCAATCTTTCACTACTCAGTGTCTGTGGACCAAGTGAAGCACATGTTACTTTTACTCTCCATTTCTTTCTACTTCTCTTCTAGAGTCTCTGGTACAAAACTTAAATGCCATTTACCATAGTGAAATACAATTTAACTTGAAAAATACCGATCTAACCCAACCCTGATACAGATGAAATGATTTGAGCTCTAGAGAGTTAAAGTAATTTTCCAAAATCAAACAGTTCATTTATATCAATCGATGTTGGAATCTAGGTCTCCTAAATTCAAATATAGCAATTTATCTCTCAGCCCTCAGACACATATGTTTTTAGCTTTTGTATAGGCTAAAATCAAGACCAAATATTTTCAACATAATTTTATTTTTATATTCAACATCTTGAATTTATTCACGCAGCTAAATCTCATGCAATAATTGTTATAGACATAGGTCACTGCTGAAAGGTGAAATTAGCCAAGTCAGAGAGGAGATGCCGGGTTTTAAGGAATCAGTAGTTCAATGGGCTTCACTGTAAGGCCACAGGGAAAGCAGTAAGTGGCCTGTCTGTGTTGCTTCCATCTAAGTCCAAAGGCAGAATATAGCAGCATGACTTAGGATCACATGAGTGAAGAGTCTCCATATTGTTAGCAGAATTTTTCAAAGAGGGAGCAGTTATTAGTTATCAGTAAAGTTTTTAAGTTATTGTTATAGCTATTAGTGAAGTTTACAAAGGCAAATAACAATCAGTAGAGTCTCTGTCCACCCGGACCTGATGTAGAGGATCTGTTAATGGCACCATTAATAGATAAATGGCCAAAGGGGCTGACACGTTTCTAACAGGGCAGGTATACTGTATGAAATTCAGTATTTGAAGGGACAATGTTGAGTCTTCTGATAGAAATATTTAAATGAAATTATTAAACAAAGTGAATGATTTAAAATTGACGAAGAAATACTGATTAACTCACAAGGAGCCACTTAAATTGGTCGTTGGTGGATTTAGCATAATGCAGATTCTGGCCCAGTGCTTCTCAGGGTTCATACCCAGAATTTTTGGCATATACAGTATATCCACATAAAATATAATAAATTATACTGCTTAGTCTATTATCCCTGCCAGCTATAGCAGATCAACATAAAATCAAATATAGTTAAGGAATTGCTTTATGAACATATAGTTAGAACTAAATATAAGATATCTATTTTTAATATTTTAAACATTTTATTTTGTTATAATCTTACAAGAATTCACAAGAGCTAAAGTGAACTTTTAATGGCATCAGGATAAATGAGCCTGATGCATCTAATTTTACAATGGGGGCATTATTGCTAATGTGACTAGAATATGCAAAGTCTGATTGTTTGAAAGGAAGTGCCAATTTTTGCCCCTGTGATTCATTTTTGCTTTAAGCCCAGTCCATTCTTACAGGGCCAAGTCTCAGTATGACATGCTCTATACCACTTGGATTGTCTCCATGTTCAAGCTCTGATTAATTCATGTTTCAATCCTATGGACATGGAAGGCTATAAGTAAAAACTGAAAAATTAGTTACTCTAATCTAAAGATGGGAGCAAAAGCAGCACTGATGGTTACTTGAGTAGAAACTCTAATAGTAGGATGGAGAACTTCCCCCACCCTCTCAGCAGAGAACAACTCTGTTGGGAGGTACTGTCATTTGGAATTGTTCAGGGGTGTATAATGGGATACTGGATACCTGGCAGTTGGTTATAGTGTGGCAGAAATTCCTTGTGAAGTGGTGATAGCCAGGAGAATATTTAAGTTGATTTTGATTATTTTCATTAATGATGGAACAGATTTCTTCACAACTAGGTATAGAAAACTTGGTTATCCTGAATGTACTTCAAGAGTGTTCTGTTGAGGTATGAGCAAATTGGGACAAGAGCCTATAAAATTTAGGTTATTGTTGCTAATATAACTACATTGTATCTATTGACTATTATAGACTAGGACAAATTTACTTATAAATAAGTTAATTTCCAAGAGCAAATTTTATCCTCTCTTGTATCAAACACTCAAACTAAATTACAACACACTCTGCAGCATCACCCCTCATCCCAAGTCCTGGAGAATTTACCAAGTTTTACATAATTCACAGGAGCATGGCAGTATAAAGGTTTATGTAGGATCTGAGGCAAAAATTTGAAATAAAATACCGGATCACTGAGCTATAATGCTGAAGAACTAACTAACCCCACCATACACAAACTTACCCTGAGTCATTTGGTCCTAGCAGAATCAAACATCCCTTCCTGAAACTGCTTACTTGGGGACAAGGTATCCTAGCCAGAATTCCTAAATTTTGAACAACATCACATCCCTGGGACTGTGGACACAGTGGAAAATATTTACAAAATTGGATAAGTATTTGATGAAACTTTCAAACTGTTCCAAAAGAAACACTAATTCCATTAAATGTTAATGACTTGTAGAAAATTGCTATTCATGAAACTAGTAATGCATTGTTTTATAATTTGAGCACTATATTCAAAGGATTATTATAGACTTCCCTTTAATTGCCCCCCTCAAACAACACACATTATAGTCTGAAAACATGCTGAAAATGTTCACAGTGAATTCTCACATGTGGTCATGAGTTGACTTTCAGGATTACCAAGATTTGGTTGTATTTAGACCCAAACCTGTTTATGACTGTTGAACTTGTAATTACATTTAATTAGTTTGGATACAAACTAATGAAATATAATGAAAAAAAGAGCTTTTTATATAAAAGTGCTTTGGAAAGTTGTGATAAAAGTAAATTGCTGAAAAAATTCTAACAAGTATAAATAAAAAATACTGAAAACAACAATGAAAAGGATTCTACATTTTGTTTCATAAATTATTTAAGTACCCTTTTATTTAGACATTGTAACTGGAAATCATAGACTTGCTTTATGGTTGGTTATGGGCTTTATCTAAGAAAGATAATAATTGAATCAGGCATATTATATTTCAGGCATACTAATCAGGCATACTATATTTCAAATTAAGGTGCCAGCCTCACACCACTGGTGATTGATGAATGCCAATTTATATATTTTAAATTTAAATAAAACTGTAATATATTGTTATATAAATTTTGCCACTTTTCCGCTTAATAGGATTTTTCAGATTACTGACCAATCATATCAGGTAGGAAAGTCTCTAAATAAGTATTATGCTAAGACTTGTGAAATTTTATCTTATCCAAGAATTTTTGTTTATTTATTTTTATACCCAGTACTATAGATATAAAATAGGCACACATACCAGTCTATACGGAGCAAAATCTTATGATAAAAATACTTATTAACTAAGTTTCTTAGTTTTTAAACCAAAACCACCCAAGTTCACCTGCAAAGAGGATGGAAATAATAAAGCTCCTTGTTTAAAATATGGAGATTATTAAATAAGTATATAATGAACTCCTGGTATGATATGCTTCCTATTTGATTATCTTTTTAAAATATGGATATGATGATTTTGAAGGAAGACAACAGATCAGTGGATCATTATATAGATTTAAGCATAGAATAATAATACTGAAAAGTAAACAAAACACATCAGTCATCCAGTAAGTGAAAAACAACAAAAAACAGAACTGTCTTAAGATTCAGTAGTCTGTTTTGAGATTAAGGAATAAATGAATAATTGTTATAATAAAGAGTTGGAAACACTTGAAATTCATATAATAAAATAGAAACTGAATTTGCATGTATCTTTTTAATCCATGTTTGCCAAAAGGATATCAGCTGTGATCGCTTCTGCCACCTCCGTCATTTAAGAAGCTGCACATATAATTGTTCTACAATTAAGAAGAAATAATACAGACTCTTTATTCAACTATTTTATGTTCCAAATTATAATGAGAAAGTAATCTGGACATCTCTGAAAAGAGCATCCTGTAACTGGTCTATGTTTCTATGGATAGTGAAAAGAGAAAACAGTTGAGAATGGTAAGCAAGAATTTGGGGGATAAGTATATTTCAACATTTTAGTTATGGATTTTTAAAATCCCTCATTTAGAAGGATTTGGCAGCATAAACCTCACCATAGAATATAAAGTCTTGCTTTGTCTGAAGCTACTGAGGCGAAACTGTAGATTTTGGTTTACAGACCCTGAAGTGGAATTCATCTTGAACCTGACTTTTGTAGGAAACCTAGGACAGGGCAGTGAATGGAAATGATGATATTCCTGGAAAGTTGGGAGGCTGGCACACCCCTGAGGATGAAAAAAATCTTCTCATGCAAAATCTTTGCATAAGAAAAAAATAGTAATCTCCACCATCACGACATATTATTTTTTTCTTCTCACAGGCAGGGAAATCACTCTATATAGTGACTCTTTCAAATACAATAATTTAAGCAGCATGGAGGCTCTCAGGGGGCATTTTTGGGACTTCGAGTTGTCCTGAATAATATTTGCAGGGACAGATACACGACAGTATATATCCTGCCATAACACACTGAATGGGCTGGGGGAGAGTGTAAACTACAATGTAAACAATCCATACTGTGTAGCAGTGCTCCAAAATGTATTCACCAAATGCAATGAATGTGCCACAATGATGAAAGAGGTTGTTGATGTGGGAAGAGTGAGGGGGTGGGGAGTGAGGTATATGGGCTCCTATTTTTTTAAAGTAACATCTTTTGTGATCTACATGTCTTTAAAAAAAGACAGTAAAATTTGCTAAATAAAATAATACAATAATTTATAATAAAATATTTTCAGATTTTTACATGTGTTAGAAGAGATGAAATTAGAACTTTTACTACCTCAATTTAATATTTTATCTATTTCTTTTGTTCCATTTTATAAAGAATTCTCTTTGCCACACAATATACCATTATAACTAAGTCTATTTTACAAAAAAATCACTTTTATATGTTTACATGTGACTCATGTAAAATTAATTAAAATTGATTTTGTGTTTTCACTTGGTTTATTTTAAGTTTTAAAACTATACCAAGAAGGAAAATGGCCATAGACAATTTCTCTATTAAAGATACTATTGTATCTGTTTCTGTAAAATCAGACCATTCTCAAAGAATATAAGACATCTAGGAAACATATTGAAGAAGAAGTTTACGTAGTCCACACATAGTGGACATGAAAAAAGTTAATTAGCAAAGCTCCAGGCTATTATATTACAGCTGGGCTGTTGGTAGTGTACATGCCCAATACTGTCATAAAACAATGATGCATCAATTACTTCTGCCCAGCAGGGAAGGCTCTTTTCCAGGTAACCTCTAAGCTATTTTCTCCCTATAACTGTTAACTCAGATTCCTCCAACTAATGCCACAGGGTGGAGCAAAGGCAGAATACGGACAGAGATTTAGCACACGCGAAAAGCACTAATTCCTGTTCATACAGGAGCTGCTGGTGAAATTTTATGAAACTCTCCTGAAGGAGACTAAAACTAATATATCTGCGTTGTGTGATTGCCTCAGCAGCAAATTAGAAAAAGTAGTAGTTAGAGCTCAGGTGTGTTTAATGAAGATTCTGTCATAATCTTTGCTAAAAGTTAACAGCTGACTTTAAATATAATTGCCTCATATATGATGGACAAAAATAATGTCTGCAATGAACTCCAACAAATCACTAAAATTGTTGTTGAGGAATGAAAAGCATAACCTTGCAAAATACCTAACAAGTCACTCCTGCCCCCATATCTGTGGATCGGCCTGTGAGGGCACGGCCTTGCAGGAGAATATGAAATAACTCCTACCCCTGTTTCTGTAAATCATCCTGTGAAAACATGGCCTAGTAGAAAGATATCAAACGAGTGACTTCACCCCCCACCCCGCTTCTGTAAATCAGCCCGCAAACTTGCAGCTGCATTCTGCCTCTGTAATGCCCCTGCTTGCAAATTTTCACCTAGCAACTTGTTAGCCAATGAGCAAAAGTTACGCCGATCCCACCTGAAATCCTATATAAACCAATGAAAACTGAAAAACGGGGCTTAGAATTTGGAGATTGACTCTCCTCTGGGCCCGCGTGTAATAAAACTGTTCTTCCACCTTTCTGGAGTGCGGGTTTTAAGTTTCTACGGTTCAGAACTCCTGGTTTTGCCGGAACAATGTCACCGAATAGACAGATGTGAAAGTGTATGAGCTAAATATCCACAGAAAAGGAATTAGGAATAGAAGCTAACATATTAGGAGGTGTCTAATCTTATAGTCAGTAAAACAAAAGGAAAAATAAGTAGAGTAAGATACAATTTTGTACTTATTAAAGATAACAGTAATTCAAAATAAGGAAGAGAGCACATTGTAAGTATTCAAAAGGTATTGGAGAAATAGGACCTTTCAAATTCTGTTGGTGGGAAGATGAATTGGTGTGAACCAAGTACCATCAAAACTAGAGGTATTTAGATAAATTTAATTACAAAATTATTAGATAAGCTTAGGTTTACAAAAATATCATGCTGAAAACAGAGTTCCCACATACCTCCCACTTATACATACACACAGGTTTTTTTCTATTATTAATAATTTATATTACTGTGCTAACTTTGTTACAGTTGGTCAAACAGTATTATTATAACCCTGCTATTAACTATTGTCCATACTTTACATTAGGGTCCACTGTTTGTATTGTACATTCCTATGGTTTTATACCAAAATTTATTCTAGTAACATATATACAACCTAAATTTTCCTCTTTTTAAACACAGTCAACTGTAAAGTTCAGTGGTGTTAATTACATTCACACTCCCGTGGTAGCATCACCACCATCCATTACCAAAAATTTTCCATCAACCCAAACAGAAATTCTGTACTAATTAAGCATTACCTCCACATTTCCTACCCCACCCTAGCCACTTTTAACCTATAGTCTAGTTTCTGGCTCCATGAATTTGCTTATTCTAATTATTTCATCAGTGACACCACACAGTATTCACCCTTTTGTGCTGGACTTATTTCATTCAACATGTCTTCAAGGTTCATCCATGTTGTTGCATATATCAGTACTTCAGTCATTTTTCATGGCTGCATAATATTTCATTGTGTGTATATTCTACATTTTGTTAATTCATTTGTCAGTTAAGGGATACTTCAGTTGCTTCTCTTTTTTGACAATTGTGAATAATGCTGCTCTAAATATTGGTGTACAAATATCTGATTCTTTTGAGTATATACCTAGAAGTGGTACTGCTAAGTCAAACAATAATTCTATACTTAACTTTCTGAGGAACTGTCCACCTGTTCTCCACACCATCTGTACCATGTTACATCCCCACCAACAATGAGGGAATGCCCTATTTCTCAACATTTTCTCTGACATTTGCTGTTTTCTGTTCTTTTTTAAACAATAGGAATTCTAGTGGGTATGGAAAGGTATCTCATTGTGGTTTGGAGTTGCATTTCCCTATTGGCTAATGAGGTTGAGCATCTTTTCATGTGCTTTTTAGCTATTTGTATATCTTCTTTGCGGCAATGTCTAGTCAAGTATTTTGTCCATTTTTTTAACAAATCAATTTTAATGATATATAATAATAAAGCATACAATTCATCCAAAATGTACAATTTTGGTATAATTTTGGTATAATTTTGGTATAATTTTATGGTTGTGCACTCATTATTTCAATCATTATCAGAGCATTTTCATTATTTTCATAATAAAAATAATAAACAAAAACAAACAAATAAGAAAGTTCTTCACCTCTCAATCTCTCTATGTTTTCCTGTGCTGTACATAGCTGGTATTTTTGGCGATTCTTGCACAATTATTTATTTATTTATTAAGCAGTTTTATTGATATATTCAGATAGCCTATGATCTATCTAAAGTGAATAATCAATGCTTTTTAGTATAATCACAATGTTGTGCATTTATCACAAAAAATTTTAGAATTATTTCATTACTCCAAAAAGAAAAACTCATCATTCCTTAGCTTGACTTTCCCAACCCTATATCACCATTAACCCTACATACCCTAGTCCTACATAACCCATTTTTAATTGGGTTTATTGAATTTTTGTTGTTGAGTTGTAGGATTTCTTCATAAATTCCGTTTTTAAATGCTTATCAGATAAGCATTTCCAAATATTTTCTTTCAATTTGTAGGTTGTATTTTTACTTTCATAACAACATTGTTTAAATGTGATGAAGTCCCATATATTTTTTTCTTCTGTTGCTTATAATTTTTATTTAAAATCTAAGGAACCATGCCTAACAAAATATCCTGAAGACATTTCCCTACATTTCTTTCAGGAGTTTTATAGTATGGGGTCCTTAGATTTTTGATCCATTTTTAGTTCACTTTTGGATATATTGTGAGAAAGGGTCACTGCCATCATTCATTTACAAATGGATATCCAGTTTTCCAAGTACTATTTGTAGAAGAGACCAATTTATCATTATTTATTTTGTTTCAGAAGTAAAGCATTTTATGCAATGATACATCTTATTCTTTATGATTTCTTCTATTGTTTTTATTACCCAAATGAACTTTCTAATCCAAAGAGTTGTTAAGTAATTACTTTTTGTTCACTTTTGTTTTTAAGTGCTGGTAATGCATTTTGCTCATATGACCATTCTGAAATTAATTTTAATATTTGGTGTTTTATTCCCTTAATAATTAACATTTATATTTTTCAACACCATTTACTTACTGAAAATTCTGTTTTTACTTGGCAATATATAAAAGCATGTTGATTTCTCTAGCAATTCGTATATAAATCTTACATATTTTGTTCATTTATAGTTCATATTAGGGTATGATAAAAGCAGACTCTAGTCACTCTTGGACTATTACTACAATGGACCATGTACTATACCAATTACATTGTAGAACTTTCACCATTCACAACATATTTTTGCCTATAGTGCCTATTGTCATGCATCAACTGCAAAATTGATGAGGCCTCTGATTCTCCTTGAGGTTTGAGCTTAAAACTGCCTGGAAGGAAAGTTACCACTGTTCTTTTAGAATATTGAGCTTAACTATAATGTCCAGAGATAACAGGAGTTGGACAAGGTCACTTCTTTGAATACAAACCCACCTATTATCTCTAAACTTTCATTTCCCCAAATTGTCTGGAATAGAGGCTAATCATTTGCTTAATGTTCTATCTCAGAATCAAGAGGCAGCCTTTTTGTTTCCTCTAGGATCATCTCCTCAGCATTGTTCTCCTACATATTTTCAAATTGCTTCATTTTCCTTTTAAATATATGGTTTCTTACTTCATAATCTGCATATTTCCCTCATTTAACAGCACTGTGTGTATGCCACAATAGTACCTGCAAAATTTGGACTCTGCTCTTATCCTTCATTCGCCTTGAGGGTTTGAATGACTTTTATTGTCTGTGAAGGGGACCTATATAAAATCCTTTCCTCACAGGGTTATTTCTTCAATGACAATGACCAATTCTCTATGGCCATATTTTAGCAATTATTTCCCCATATTTCCACTTCCAAAAAGTTCTGTCTTGCTATCCTTCTCTCTAGATTTATTTTTCAAACTCACTAAAATCTCTTTTCCTATTTTCTTCCTGCTATCTGCTTCTCCTAGGTTTTATTCCCTTTATATTCAGCTGGTATTCTGCTGTCTTCTGATATGCTTATGATTACACTGGTTTCTTTTTCTCTTCCACAACCCAGCAATCCTCGTCCCCAGAAGCCCAGCAAAATCCTCACTCTGAAACTATGTTAAATTGTGCTATTTGTGTCCTCTGCTCCTATAGGATGTAGAATTTCAGTCATATGATCAATTCAATAAAGGCATGATCTTAAACATCACTAGATGCCAATCATCAACCCATTTACAATTTCATAATCATCTAAAATGTGATTTCCCTATGATGCTTATCTAAACTTTAATGACTTCATAAGTGCCATACCCAATCACTGCTATCACTCATAACATATCATTGCCCTTCCTATCATATGGAGATTATTAAGACTATTTATATGAAATCCTTTAATATCCCTCCACCTACTTACAAAATAAAATAAATTCTGTAGACCTGTTGCTATTGCTCTCATGTTCAGTAGGTCTTTCCTACACTGCTTTACCTGTTATCATGAGGAAATGGGAAACATACTTATGTGGATGATTGAAATAGTCTGTAGTTCAGTATTAGAATGGAAATATGGAAAATAAACTATACAGGAAATATCACTAACAATATTCTTATTGCCTCTGCCCTTACATACAGTTGAATTCACATTCTAGGAATCTAAATGCACTGTTCATCTTACTTTTCCTAAATGGTTGTAAGTGATGTAAATTAGGAGATGGAAACTCCATAGTCACTCTAGATGACAGCCACCAGCTGCAACTCCAATCCTCAAATGGGATATCATTCAGTGTAAACGCTGAAGTGTTCTCTTTCGTGTGTATATTATTACCTGATTCAAATTTTTTCAAATCCAGCACTCACAAATAATATTTAAATTTACTTTACACAGCAACTGGTGTGCATTTAATCATTGTTCCAAATAAATACTCTTTTCCCTTCATTTTAAATATTTAAATACAATGGTTAAAGAGGGCAAAGCAGATCCATCCAACTTGCTAAAATCCAAAAACAGAAGTCATGCATTTGTCTTTTTAAAAACTTATTTCGTAAAATTAGATCTTCAGTGAAAATACAATTTCAAGTTCATATTAATTTGTTCAAATAAATCTTTGGATAATCCCACTGATTTAACACGTATTGTATATAGTCATATGTCATTTATTAATAAAAGGGAATGATAGTAATGGAGGAGCATGCCTTATCTACAGTAGATGTGAATTGATAGCTATTGATCTAATTTTTTGTGTGACTTTATATTTAACTTACATCATTTATAAAATTAGGCAAGCACAATTTTCTCATGTTATTTTCAAAACATTAGAAACCTACAGTAACTCCAATTTATGGAAGAAATAGGGTAGAGCTTTTTACAAAGATCTGGGGCCTATATTCTGGGTTCAACTGTACCGCCAACCAGCTGTTACCTTCAGCAAGTCAAATACTCCCTAATGAACACACATTCTTTATGTACAGAAGGAGGAATGTGGACTAGATGATCTCTGAAGTCCTATTCAGGTCTAACATTCTATAATTCTATTTACTTGAATGTCCTCTGTGTGAAAGCTCAAACAATATGTGAAGGACACTGATAATAGCACAGCAAGCATATTTTTAATGGTACCCCAACCAAATCTATGATGTAACCAGGAGCATTGCAGGAGAATTTCTGCATCAACATTTCTTTTATTAATTTTTTTGCTTTACTACTATAGATTGCAAGTCGCTTTGATCTTTGGTGCTGCTAAAGTGACATAAACTCTCATACATAATTTATTATGTTCTGCATTATTTAAAGAAGCAATTTTCTTTTTCACTTAAGAACATAAAGCCTGGAAAATGTTATTCATAATACTAGTAGAAATACTTAAAAGTAAATTCCCTGATACAATAACTATTTTCATTAAAGTAAACCTAACAGAGAAAACTGATCTAATTTCTTAGCACACTAATAATTTTCCCAAATTCGATTAATGTTCACAGTTTTTAATTTGTCAAATAAAATCGTACCAAGTATGTAATTGAGTACAGTGTACATACTATATTTATAAAGTATATTTAAATATATAATAATAAAGAATGAAATAATACACGTAAAAATCTTTGTCCACACTAAAAAAAATCAAAAGCTTATTTGCATCAGAAAGTACAATGAGCAAAATTGAAAGAATAAGGAACTTTTCATAACTTGGGCATATAATGTCTTACTATGCTTAATTTACAAAATACTTTAAATAATATATCAGTGTGCAAAGAATTTATCACAAATGTTTCTTTTTATTAGTAACCAAAGAGATACACATTAAAGTCATAATATTTTTGGACATGATTTTTATAATGATGAAATCCA
Source organism: Dasypus novemcinctus (assembly GCF_030445035.2). Taxonomy (NCBI): domain Eukaryota; kingdom Metazoa; phylum Chordata; class Mammalia; order Cingulata; family Dasypodidae; genus Dasypus; species Dasypus novemcinctus. Next base: position 37,616,299 of record NC_080683.1, on the reverse strand, counting down.
GTGTTGGCCACAGAGAGTTAACATCTACTATAATACACTTTTTCCCCCTTCATTAGATAAGTTGTGGGTTTACAGAACAATCATGTGTAAAATGCAGAATTCCCATATACCACTCAACCACCAATACCTTGCATTGGTGTAGAATATTTGTTCCAATTGATGTTAGCACATCTTTATAATTGCACTATTAACTATAGTCCATGGTTTACCTTAGGGTTCACTGTTTGTATAGTGTGCTTCCATGGATTTTTAAAAACATTTTAATCTGTTATCATGTATACAGTCTAACATTTTCCCCTTTTGATCATATGCAGTTATAAATTTCAGTATTCTTAAATGCATTCACAATGTTATGCTGCCATCACCACCATCCATTATCAAAACATTTCCATTATTCTAAATAGTAAGGTGCACTGTTCATTTTAAGCCTTAACTTCCCAGTCTCTAACTACCCTGTCCCATGGTATCCTATATTCTAGATTCTGACTCTATGAGCATATTCTAATTGTTTCAAGTCAGTGAGATCATACAATGTTTGTCCTTTTTGTCTGCTTATTTCATACAATATGATGTCTTCAAGGTTCATCAAAGTTGTTGCATGTATCAGGTCATTCCATTTAATGACTGAACAATATTCCTCTGTATATATGTAACACATTTTACTTATCCATTCATCTTTTAATGGACACTTGTGTTGTTTCCATCTTTTGGCAATTGTGACAAATGCTGCTATGAATGGCAGTGTGCAAATATCTGTAAAAGTCTGCACTTTTAATTTTTGGGGGTCTATACCTAGAACTGGGATTGTTGGGTCATATGGTATTTCTATACTTAGATTTCTGAGGAACTGTCAAATTGTCTTCCACCGGGGTTGCACCATTTTACTTGCCACTGCAGTGAATGATTATTCCAATTTTTTTATTAGCAGCCATTCAAATGGGTGTAATACACTTTTAATGGAAATATAAGCCAGCACATTTCTGAAAAATAATTGGGCAATAATTATCAAGTGCCTAAAAATGTATAAATGTATTTATATAGGAATTTTCTGTCTATTAATTAATTTTAATGGGCTAAAATTACTGTCATAAATTCATGCTCACAGTTGGTTCTTGAAGCTTTATATATAATAGAAAAATACTAGAAACAACTTAAAGTGAGTGGTCTTTGTAATATTAATGCAACCATTTAAAGATAAGGATCTTAAATCAAGGATTAAATCAATCTAATGATTGATGACAAAATGTTCAAATTATGTTATTGCAATACACAATTAGAAACATATGGACAGTTTTCATCATGTAAATGCAAATTTTAACAGGTCAGCATTTATAAATACATCTACTTTCATATATAAATGTATTTCAACAGGCATACCTATGTCACCATATTTTAACTTTCAGTGACAACAGAGTACAATTGTGAAGAGCTTGAACCTGGGTATCAGAAAGCTCAAGATAATGGCAAATTAAGTAACCCATCTAAACTTCATTAATCTCATTTTTAATAAATGGATTATAATAGTATGTTTATAGCTGTGATTCTCAAGTTGTGCTTCTTGGTATCTGAAGGTTTCTGAGATCTATTCAAGGGATTGGCAAAGCCCAAGCTACTTTTATAATAATATTTTTTAATTTTAAAAATTTGTTTAACTTGATTTTCTTTTTCAACATGTTGACATTTGCATTGAGTACAGTAGCAATCATGGGTAATTGCAGATGCCTTAGAAGTTCATATGATAACAGCACCAAGGCAGAAATTCTTGTGTTCTTTACCTCCAAGCAGATGATCTTTGATGCTGCTATAGATGCTGCCAGTTCCACTTAATTATAATTTAATGGTAATTCATGAACTAATAAAAATTCTTAATTTTATAAAATATCAACATTTGAATCCATGCTGCTTTACCATTCTGTTTGAAGAAAAGGAAGTGTACAAATAGCAGTTCTGCTACACAATATGATGGGTGACTCGAGGGAAAAAATTGCAATTTTTTTATTGCAAGCTGAACTAGCCATTTTTTCATCAAATGTTATTTTTAACTTTAAAGAAAAATAAACAAAACTATACTCATACAGATTTGGATATCTGCAGATATTTTATCCAAAATAAACAAAGTGAGATTTTCACTTCAAGGGAAAGAACTGACAGTATTGATTCTCAATTATAAAATTGGGGAAAAAGTAGAATTTTGGAAACCCTGTACCTACCATCATTAGTCTGAAAATTTCCCAATGCTTAATGTCTTTCCTGAAAAGATTGTGGTGATTTTAAGGAATTTGATTATTTGGTAATGAATATTGAAAAGTATCTTCATTTAGAATATCTGCCTACTTTGATGGACCATTTGGTGGACAATTTCCAGATGACAAGGTATGATGTTATAATATTCATGAGCAAAAGATTCATTCAAAGTTCAAGATCAATAAATGGATTTTAATACAATAATGTACAAAAGGACCACAAACGTGGTTTCAGATTCCACAATGCAACTAACCTATAAGAACTATATATTTTGGTATATTATTAAACAATTCCCATAATTAGGTGAAAATGCTATTAAATACTCTTTCTTTTTGCTTCATATTTGTGAGAGGTTAAATTTTCTTTATATATCCACCACATATCATTGCAAAATATTGAATGCAGAAGCAGTGAAGAGAATCCAGCTATTTTCATTAAGCCAGTGGCTTGCCAGAACTTAAAACAATGTCATGAAAATTCAAATAGAAAGCCCATGTTATTAATTTAATATACAATGGATTTATTATTCTTATTTTAATTATTTAATAAATAAATATTTTTAATTTTATGTTTTATTTTCTAATATAGTAAATGTCAATAAATGTGATACTCATAAACAAAAGTTCCATTAGGTTCTAAAAAATATTTTAAGCATGTAAAAGGTCTTGAAGCAAAAAAGTTTTAGTACTACTGACCCCCAGTTTGATAGAATATTTTACATAAGATTATAAATTATTTAAAATGCAGAGACCAAAGCAGAGTCTAACAAACTTACAGATACAATGTACATTGTCTATAATCACAAACTACATATAAAAGGCGTGACTATAAATACACTGAAATATTAACATTTGTTATCCTGCTTAATGAGATAAAAAGTACATTTTTTCCTAACAAAATGTTTGTTTACATTTTTAACATTTATATATGTTGTCCTTGCAATACCAAAATAGCCATCCAACTGTAAACAACTGTATGATTAGATAAGATATATGAGACAATCATTTTTAAATCATGGACTACAGATCCCTTACTTTGAGATCCCTTACAAAAGCAAATCTTACAAAGATCAACCAGTTCTTTCTTGATGCAGATATCTGTACCTGAGTAGAGAACACTTGCCCCAATAAGCTGAGGTAGAGGTGATCAGAACTTGGAGCAGCTGAAGTAGTTGGTCTTTGTGGAGCAGATTATTGGAAAGGAAAGACTTGTGTAGAAAGAGGGCTCTAAATGTCTAAGGAGGTTGTCACTGAAAATTGATGACTAATGAATGGGTTGGAAATGTCCAGGGTGATAATGTCTCCTTCTGGTGCAAAGGTGAGGCACGTTTGCTTTTAGCTCATTAGAAAGATGTGTTTCCTAACCTCAGTGTTCCTCAGCTGTGGCACAAAGCCAATCCATGCACAGCTTTCCACTTAGAAACTTATACATCATACCCATGGGACCTGGGGTGGGAGGGCGGGGCACATAGAACTGACACAAACATAAAGTTCATGCCACTTTTTGTGCCATGACCAGTGAAGTTCTTTGTCTCTGTCCCAGGAATTCCATGATTTCTGACAGCATCTATGAAAACATGGCTGGCTAACATTTTACCTTACAAGTACAGTAAAATCTCACTGCTTTCACAGTTTTTAACAATTATTTCCATATTTTCATTTAAATCTTTAGATACAGTTACAATAGCTTCTTTAAAGATTTTAGCTACTAATTCCAACATCTCTGGGTCTGTTTCTACTGACTCCATTTTTCCAGTTAAGGGTTATAATTTCCTCCTTCCTATCATATCTAACTAATATTTTTGTTTAGTAAAGATTGTAGATGCTTTATTCTTGAGAGTCTTAGGTTGTTTTCTTCCTTTAAAGTATGTGCATTTTCTCTAGAAGACAGGTAATTTAATAAAGATCACATTGATCCCATCATGTCCTGTTTAAGCCTTATTCTTCATTGGTGTCTTTCAAGAATCTCAGTTGAATGCTGGTGTAATTAAGTAAGCTTCTCCACTTGATTCTTCAGAATTATAGTGCCTCTCAGCAATGTGTAACTTCTGGAAGCTCCTATCAGTTCAGAAGTCTGCATAGCTCTTTTTTTTTGCCAGGCTTCTCAGAATCTTGCCCTAAGCATGCATAGTTTAATTGTCTGTCTAGTAAAGAGACATCATGATGCAGATTTTTGGGTTCCCCTTTCAGTGCAGCACTCTCTTTGCTGGTACTCAGCTCTCCAAATGACTGCCTTACAAGCTACCCCCACATGCAATGTCTGTTCCCCACACTAAGAATGTGTTTGCTCACTGTTTGGACTCCAGATAAAGGCCTACGCACATAGGAAGTGTCCTGAGGCAGACTAGCATGACTTTAGAACTTACCTCATTTATTATGCTTTGGTTTAGTATCACAGTCTTATCCTATCTGTTTTTCAATTTCTGAAAAGAAGAATTGATAACTTATTATTCTTTCTTTCCCTTTTTTTTTTTTTTTTTAGGAAGTCCTGGGGATTGAACCCAAGTCTTTGTACATGGGAAGCAGGTACTCAACCACTGACCAACATCCACTCCCCCATTAACCCCATTTTTATGGTTAGTTATCATAGGTTATGTTCAATAGTTACTTGAACATTGCTGGAGAGTATTAGATTGTAACCATAAAATAGTGTTGGTCAGAAAGAGAGATACCTACTATCACCTCCAGTGATAAACTACATAGAGGGAGCAAGACTATAATTATACCTGTCACCAAGAAACCAATCTTAGAGGAACCAAACCTACTCTATGGTTTTTGGATGTCAGGGTCACCAACAGTAGCATTATTCACACAGCACTGGATAGAACATTTTACTCACATTGAGGAAGTTCAACTTCTCTAAGAGGCATGGCTTTCCCAGATCCAGGCCAGTGTATCCAGCCAACACAAGAGAGATGTACTACATGGTGCAGCACCCTTATCCTACGTGCCTGTGTGTGCCTTAGTGGAGGAACCCTGCTCCCACCCCCCTCCGTGCCAGGAACAGATATCACCAGGATGTGAACTTGATGTCATAAAACACACCCACTTCAATTAGACTTCTGCAGTGAATATGCACATACATTCAGGTAAATAGGGAAGGTATGTACTAGTCGCTACCTTAGTTACTAGAGGATTATGTTTTCTCAGCCAGGCTGATACCTCTGGTCCTGAGCACATATGTATTTGTGTAACCCAGGGAAATGTGACAGGCCATGTTAGGATGGCTCCCTGTCACAAATAGTATATTATTTTCAATTAAATGGATCACAATTCAGGGTCCTAGATTTTAGATTACTTAGATTGACTTACCTTGGAACATCTGGATCAAATGTGGTAAATTTTCAATTTCAATGAATCAGTAGGACCTTGATTTTGTCTAAAACTTAACTGTACAAACATAAGCATTCATGGCATATTTAATAGATATTAATTAAAAGAATTTTTACCTTAGTGCTTCAGTTTGCTAATGGCTGCCAAGGCAATGTACCAGAAATGGGTTGGTTTCACAACGGGGATTTAGTAAGTAATAAGTTAACATTCCTAAGGCCATGAAAGTGTCCAAATCAATTTATTATAATATTATCATTATTATTACCAGTTTCTTCAGTGCAACTTTGAAAACATCATAAAATATAATAAACTTAAATCAATGTCTGCTTGCTATAATATTAGTTTGTAGATGAGGTGTATTTCATTGATATTTAGATAGAAGGAAGAGGGTATTTTTTATGAAAACACATTTTTTAAAATTTTATTTTGAAAGAAGCTTTAAACTATATAAATGTTACACCAAAATATAGGGGGACTCCATATACCCCACCCCTTCCCCATCCTCTACTTTCCCCATTAACATCTTTCATTAGTGTGGTATATTTGTTAGAACCAATGAAAATATATTGAAGCATTCCTACTAACCATGGTCTGTAGTTTACATAATAGTTTACAATTTGCACTGCACAATTTTAAAGGTTTTGACAGAATGTATAATGGCATGTATCCATCATCGCAATGTCATGTGGGGCAATTCCAATGTCCACAAAGATGTCCCATGTCGCACCAATTCTTCCCTCTCTCTCCACTCAGAACCTCTGATGGCCACTGCCTTTATATCAATGTTATGAGTTCTTCTATTGCTAAAATAATAACAAGTCTACTTCAGTACATAGTTGCATTCCTCCTTTATGTTTGGTCTTTCTTCAAGCTTGAGGATTTTGGAATGATGATGCCCACTCTCTTTCTGATTGAGAGGGGGCTTAGAGCCCATGGAGCAGAAAGATGGAACTGTCTTGCTTGTCATTGTAGATACTCTCTTTTTTTTTTGGAATGGGCATCATTATCCTTTTGTTAGTTGTCTTTGGTGAGTCCAGTGAAGTAGAGAGTAAGTCTGCTGAGATTCAGGGCTCAACCAGCATAGGAACAGACTGAAGATTTAAGTCTCTGGGACATATATTTAATGAGTATAGTGCTGAATATGGGTTGAAATAAAAGGGGCAGAAGAGCCATGTGTAGAGAAATTATAAATGAGTCTAACTCTTTCACATTGAAGAGCATATATTCCAAGGTAAGGCCCAACTGACAAGAGTGTCAAATTCTTGAAATTATCTGCCCTTCCTATTGTGTCTTGATATCTCTAGAGCTCTCAGGAGCCCATTGCCCCATTATTTACTATGGCAGTCAATGAGATCACCTCAGTTGTCCATAAGCATAATCCCTAGAATGACCTCCCAACTCACTTTGAAATCTCTTAGCCATAAAAACTCATTTGTATTTAATATTTCCCCATTTTGATCAAGGTCTTTTTTCAAAAGAATCACTAGTTGGTCCCTGGTAATAATCCCTTGGTGCCAGGAGATTCATCCCTCAGAGTCATGCCCCACACTGGAGGGAAGGTAATGCATTTATATGTTGAGTTTGGCTTAGAGAGAGTCCACGTTTGAGCAACAAGGAGATTCCTCAGGAGGTAAATCTTAGACAATATATAATACTAGGCTAAGTTTCAATTTTACAAGAAGAAGGTTCATAAATACTAATACAATCATCAATATCAAGGGCCTAGCATATTGGTTTGTCCTCTTTCACAGGGCACTGCCCATGTATCAGGGTATTCTTGCCACTCTATTAGAGGATGTGGCAGGGCTTCCCAGGATTGGAATTCAATATTCTTTTGATTATCATGTGGGCCTCCACCCACTGAGGCAATACCCTATGACCATGTGAATATATTCATATACCATAGAGGCATGCCCCATTGACCCGGACCGCAGGTCAAACGAACCAGCACCTGAAAGAGGGAGTGGGAATTGGGGGACAAGAGGTGAGAGAAACCGAGACAAGACAGGATTCTGATCAAGTCTCCATTTATTGAGGGTAGAGCATCAGAATATATACTAAGGGGAGGGTATTAGCAGGGGGTGATAGGCTGATGAAGCGGCTCTTCCATATAAGGCAATAAAATGCTGTTACACCACTTGCTATAGGTTGCAAGTCTTCAATGCTGGTCATGGCTTCAACATCTTATTGCGCAGGCGCGACACTTTTTGCCCGGGAAACTGGGGAAAGGGGAAGAAGAAGGCGGAAGCACAGGGGTGGAGTAGGCGTACTTATGAAAACCGCCATGTTGCTGGAGACCGCAAATGCACGTAGCTCCGGGTGGCTCCCCACACCCCTTGTGCACCCGTCCCTGCACATCCCCCATCACTGACACCTCACACCAGTGATCCTACCCTGCCACGGTGTGACCCTTCTGCAATCCAAAACCTCCCTAAAAACAAAGCCAAAAGAATCAATAGATTAAAATAATAAGAAAATAAAATATTAATAATAATGATTTTAAAACAAGTAAAATACAAAAATTAAAAATAAATCTTTTTTATTGTGCTTTAATCACTGTAAGATCTGTTATCTTTTATATACAGTAACCCTTCCGTTTGTTCCCCCAGTGTCTTAATTTTTTTTTTTTTCATTTCATTTTCCAAGAAGCTTTAGGTTATAGAAAATTCACACAGAAAATATAGGGGATTCCCATATACCCATCCCTCTCCCCATTTCTCTCTGTCCCCTGTTAATAGCATCTTAAATGAGTATGGTACATTTGTTACATTTGATAAAAAATATTGAAGCATTGGTACTAACCATGGTGGATGGTTTACATTATGATTTATATTTTGCACTCTACAGTTTTATAGGTTTTGACAAAATATATAATGGACTGTACCTTCATTGCAAGATCATGCAGAACAATTCCAATTCCTTAAAAATGCCAAATGTTTCACCTATTTGATTCTTTCCTCCCTCTCCCCTCACAAATATGGTAACCACTAAATTTCAAGTTTTGAAGATTTAGGTTCATAGTTACATGTATTAATTTGAAAGTTTGGCATATTGATCAATTTTCTTTTATGTTCTCAAGAGATTCTTGCCCCTCTAAATAAGAATGTGGAAGAAACCTCAGGATGGGGGTTTAATATTTTATTTATTGTATAGGTCTCCACAAACTGAGATAAAATATAGATAAAAATAGATATCACACTTTGACAAGATGAACACTTTTATATTCCATAGAAGCATGCCCCAGGTGCACCCTTTCCCAAATATCCCCTCACCCCCAATGCCCTGCACCAGTATACTCCCCTGCCATAACTTAAAGAACATTCTTACCATTGTAGATTTAAACAGACATAAAAATCCCAAAAGTTCACTTATTCCTTTCTCCATCCCTTTCTCCAGTTCCATGGATAGTCCAACTCAACCCCGCACTTGACTCTCCTTCATTGTCCAGCACCATTGAACCCAATCACATCTCTGCACTATCCCCCTCATCCACTATCCATCCACCCGCTTCTGCCTTATCATAGTATTTGCCTGTATTGAGCATCAGCTCACTGCATTCTACTCCCTTTCTGTCTCTTAATAACCTATCTTTCAGACTATTTCTGTGAATCTGCTCAATTTGCTTGAGTCATATCAGTGAGGTCATGTAATTTTTGTCCTTCAATGACTGACTTACTTCACACAGCACAGGTCTTCAAGATTCATCCATGTTATCCTATGCTAATGCTTATCCGTTCATCTGTCGATGGACACTTGGTTTGCTTCCAACTTTTGACAATAGTGAATAATGCCGCTATGAACATTGGTGAGCATATATATGTGTGTGTTCGTGTCCCTGCTTCAATTTTTCTTGGTATATACCCAGTGGGGGAATTGCTGAATCATATGGCAGTTCTATAGGTAGCTTCCTAAGGAACCACCAAACTGTCCTCCACAATGGCTGCACCATTGTACCTTCCCACCAGCAGTGGATAAGTGTTCCCTTTCCTCTACAACCTCTCCAACATTTGTAGTTCTCTGTTTTTTTAATTGCAGCTAGTCTAATAGGTGTAAGATGATATCTCATTGCAGTCTTTGATTTGCATTTCCCTAATAGGAAGAAATGTTGAGCATCTTTTCATGTGCTTTGAAGTCATTTTCAGTTCTTCTTTGGAGAAGTGTCTATTCAAATCTCTTCCCATTTTTTTAAATGGGCTGTAGTCTTTATTTTCAAGACATAGGATTTCTTTATAAATGCTGGATACTGGGTCCTTATCAGATAAATGGTTACCAAATATTTTCTCTGATTGAATAAGCTGCCTTTTTACATTCTTGACAAACTTCTTTGAAGTGTGAAAGTTTTTAATTTTAAGGAAGTCCTATTTTTCTATTTTTCCTTTCATTGCTTGCACTTTGGGTGTAAAATTTATGAAATCATTAAGGAAGACTTTTTGATATTAACTAGTGCTCCCAAACATCTTATGTTCATCACAGTGGAATACAGATTCAACCAATTTTTTTCCATTAGAGAAGCTGTGGGTTTATAGAACAATTGTGCATAAAATATACAGGGCTCTCATATTCCACCCTATAATTAAAACCTTGCATTCATGTATAATATTTGTTATAATTGATGTTCGCTCATTTTTATAATTGTACTATTAACTACTATCTATGGTTTAATTTAGGGTTCATTGTGTAGTATAGCTTTATGGATTAAAAAAAATGTTTTTTTCTGTTACCATAAATACAACCTAATATTTCCCCATTTAATCACATTTAGATATATAGTTCAGTCCTGTTAATTATGGTCACAATGTTGCGCTACTAATATAACTATCATTAATCATAGAAATGAGAATATTTCCTGAAAAAATTATTAAGAAAAAATTTAAAATGAAGAAAAACCACCAAAAACTTGGCTTTTCTATGTAATCAACTCACAGTTACTTACTGCTTTGTAGTGCACAGAATGATGTGGTAAATTTTTCAACATAAACAATTTATATAAGATTATGTGGGTAGGAGATGATGCCAGGGATAGAAACCATTATATCTCTAATGCCAATGATGGGGCTTAATTCACTAGAGACAAACACAGTGTTCACTATTGCTTCCTCTCAGAATTTGTTTAAGATAGACTATGCAAAGTGATTTTGAAAATATTTTAAATTGACAATTTGGCAAAGCAGGTATTTCTCAATGTTCCCAAGGTGGAAAGAAGGGTAAAACTGCTAAATACATACCATTTATTTATAAACATATCGGCTGATGTTGCTGAATAATAAGATGGCACAACTCATTGTAACTAGAATAAAACAATAATGTTACAGATTGAAAGATTTAAAAGAATTTCAATTAATTGATAACACCAAGGAGAGTACTTTAATATACATTTTAGTTGAAAGTGATTACTACTTAAGTAAGATTAACACATTCTGCCAACCAAATTTATTTATTAATAGAACGTCACATGGAAGAAAAAGTGCAGTGGAAAGAATTGACTAGGTGTATTAATCCTGAGGTTAGATGAAAATGTCCATATGCAGAGTATAAATGACATGCTAGTGTGGTCCTCTCAGACTTGTAGTTGAAAAACTGTAATGAACAAGTTGAGGATGAAATAATAAGTGTTCTTCTTACGTTTTAAAAGAACTTTAAGGGCAATGATAATTATGGTATTCAGTATTAGTTATGATGATGATAATAATGAATAACATTTATTTGCTGCTTACTCTGTTAGGTATTATTGTAAGTGGTTTACATATATGTGCTGTGTTAATAGGCACAATAATGCTATGACATAATTACTGATATTTATTAATTTATTTTTTAAGATTTATTTCATTTATTTCTCTCCCCTTCCCCACTGTTTGCTCTCTGTGTCCATTTGCTGTGTGTTCTTCTGGGTCCACTTGCATTTTTGTCATGTGGCACCAGGAAATTGTGTCTTTTTTTGTTGTCGTTGCATCACCTTGCTGTGTCAGCTCTCTTGGGCAGGCTGCACTTCTTTCGCGTAGGGCGGCTCTCATTGCGGGGTGCACTCCTTGTGCATTGGGCACCCTTATATGGGGGGACACCCCTGAGTGGCATGGGACTCCTTGCACAGAGCAGGACTGCGCATGGACCAGCTCACTACATAGGTTAGAAGGCCCTGGGGATTGAACCCTGAACCCTCCATATGGTAGTCAGACACTTTATCAGTTGAGCCACAACCACCTCCCCAATTACTGATATTTGGAGCACATTAAACACATTTGACAGTTGTGGAAACTTAGGTCATATGAATTTAATAAATTTCCCTAAGGTTACTCAGCAAGTGGTGTAATGAAGATTGGAATCCAGATATTCTGTTTTCAAGATCCCAGATTCTTGGCTACGTTGCCTGTTGTGACATATAGATCTGGAAGACTGAGGGACTGGATATTGGGGAAAATATAACAATAGCAAATTTATAAAGCAAATTGTAATACAAATATGTTTAGTTTAATAGACATAGGAAAGACAAAAATGAAGAGAAGACATTTTGCAGAAGTGTGTGATAAAAAACTCAAAGGATGTGACATACCTGATACTGATAAAAAATCAAATTATGTAGGCCTTAGCTTCCTAAACTGAGACAAATGGATAGAAATCAGTTTTCACAAATCTCTTGAAATTGTATGTAACACTGCAAATAAATGAGGGCCCTTAGAATTTTTTGGAAATGAAAGATTTGTAGCACCTATCAGATTTTCAAAGAAATACTACTCCACAAAAAATGAAATCACTTTAATAACTTTTATTTTTCCTTAAAGATGGCTAATGTAAAGAATAAAATATAATAAAACATGATAAATATTTGCCCTTTAGCTGTTACTATAATCATGTGCCTCTTCATAGGTGTTTAATATCTTTACTCAATTAATAATATTAAAACATTTTTAAGCATATATTTGAAAATTCAGCTTCCTTGATTTTTATTTTCTTTTCTAAACAAGTGTGGGTTATTGGCAATAATATACCCAATTATTAAACCTTTGAATGAAGTTTTCATATTTTCTTGAGTCACTGTACCATACACAATTATTTCTTGAGTCACTATACCATGTACACATGATTTTATTTCTTTATTCCACTGAGGGAATGAACTCTTTTGGAATTCTCCTGAAAACCCTGGCTAAGTTTCACTGGCATATTTTTCCTACTGTATTTTCAGAGCTTCTAAAAATATGTCATGGCTTTGTTGACTATAGAATAGAAAAATTTCTTTTTATTTAAATGCGAAAGTAAAAAAGAAGTTCTATTTCCCTCACCATGGGAGACAATGTTGTCCCCAGTTCAAAGATATAAATTGACAGAATAATAACTTCCTCTTGCAAAAGTAATCTGTGGCCAGCTACTCAAACTTAAATCCTGCAAGAATATTTGACTAATTCTTGTTGTGTGCTATCATTTTAGAGGATGAATATACATACTGAAAAAGAAGTCTATAATGTAAAGTTGATTGACTGAAGGTTCTTATGCTCAGACTTGTATCAGATGGGAGAAGTATGTTTTTCTTGATCTTTATTTTTAATAATTTTAATTAACTAGTTTATGCAAATATAAGATGCATTTAATAATTAATACCAGTTTAAAATTTTTATAATTGTGTTTATATGTGCCATAAGTATATTTGCCAAAATTCTAAATCAAAGTATACTTACAAACTATATAACATCCACTTTTGTCACAATTTTCTGTGGAAATATTAATATAATTAACATTTAAATTAAAAAAACACATTTAAATAGGAAATAATGTAATTAAGTGCACACTGTTTTCAAAATTTTCAACAAAGATGGAATATTAGTGGTTATACATTTAATTTTTTATGTTATCTCTGTTCTCATCAGTGTAGTAGCATTATTAATTTCGTCAATACACATTACTTTTTTTCCTGGGTCCCTCGGCTTTATAAGATAAACTTTAAATTAAAAAATAAACCAGATGGTAAATGTAGGAATAATTATAATCATAATTTATTTTTCTTACAAGAATTTTTAAATTGATCTTTCTGTGATCAATTTTTGTCCTATTTCTGTATCTATATTTTTCATTCTTTACAAATTTACTTGCTTTATTTATGCTATGATGATTGTGTATTTGCATCTAAGCTTTATGACCATATAAAATAAAATGTCTTTTAGATTCATCAGGAATATAGCTATGTGCTCATGTACATAGGTAAAGAAACATTTTTTTTTTCAAATGTGAATTCTTTAGATTAATTGCAGTTTCCCCAAATAATATTCCCTTGATTAATTTATACAAATTTTAGTCTTTAAAGTTAAATCAATCATCTATCAATGTGCCTCAAAAAATTGAACTTGCCACTGAGAAATTCACAACTTAAATAACTCCTATTCACAACTGATCCTCTTAACCAGATATCTGCCCAGTCTCTCTTTTACTTTTGACTCTACAGACATAGCAGTGCTGATTCATCATGGAAGGAAAAGGATAAAATGCATTTTTTTCCTTTGCTGCAAAGCATTATGAACGGCCAATTATGTGCCATACACATTAACGAAAATCACAATTATAGGATGGATGTAACATTTTACTGATTTTATTTAAGTGCATCTACGGAAAGAAGACATTTCAATAGATATATATCAACTATTTTATCTATAAATACTGTGAATATTTAACATGATAAGGTGAGGTAGAAAAGGCCCAGTATGAATGTGTGATGAACATATCTGTGATGTGGTTGTGATAATATTAGGCCCATTAGGATGTGAAAACACCACTATCAGGAGTATTAGAAGGCAATTGATATAAGGCATTCCCTTGATCTTTCCAGATCTTTCAGGAATAACTGAAAGTGCAGAAACTTGTTATTAATTAAGATCTGAGGTAATAATCAAGACAGAAGAAAAGAAAAGCTTTTTGATGTTAACTGAAAAGATTCTACTAAGTGACAAGGCCAGATGTTATAGATTAAGCACACAACTATGCAAAATCAAAAATTCTCTTTCTTAAGCACCTTTTCTTTTCTGAACCCTTTTGGTAATGCTTGTCAAAAATTCTCTGACATTAAAATTATTGAATACATATTTTACAGATTTTACACTGGTAATTTATTTAGACAATTCTGTCAAGATGGAAGGATTCCCAATTAGTACCAAGTTATAGGTCTGTTAATTGGTAGAAACCGAGTATCTTCATGAGCTTTTTTGTTTTTGGCCTTTTTTAGTCCAAAGCATCATCAAGACATCTAATCTTTCTCTGTGGAAATGACTATCATGGACTGTAGTAATTAATATTCAGAGCACACTTCCTTCTTGGCTTATGTAAGGTTTTCAATTTCTGACATATTTACTAAAAATTCTTCTCTCTTTTTATTTGCTAATTACCAAGGACTGCTAGGCTGGCAGAGCTTTACTGTGATTGAAAGATTGTATTCAGTGGTAAGAAACAAGCCAGGCAAGAAAAAGTTGGTTTTGCTGCAGCAGGCATTGTTTAATTTAGCTCTCTGGAGCTTACAGAAAATCTTCCTCTGACTAGGCTGTTGTAAAGATCACCCTTCCGGAAAGAAGAGAGTGAAAGAAAGAAAATTCACTTCCCGTTGTTTAGCTTTCCACATAAAATTACCTGCTCTTACCTGGGCATCTGCCTTTGCTTGATTAGGTGGCTTCTGAGATGGTGGTTAGATACAGGGCTCTTTGATGTGATGACTTCATATTATTGATTATATTCAAAACATACTGTAAGGCCTATGTATTAATTCATGTGGAAAGTGTACAAGAAAAATCATTTCACTATTATAAAATGATGTATAAGAAGAATTCAAAATAACAGGTGGCTCCATGTACTTAAGAACAAATGGCAATTATTTTCTTTAAAAGGAGATAGAATGTGGGTTGAGAATGGGAGCTGCTGCTTAAAATATGTAGAATTTACAATAGGTTTATTGCAAAAGTATGGAAATGACTAGAATTGATGGTGACTTATTACAGTGAGTACAACTAACACTGCTGATTTATAAATGTGCTTGTGGCTGAAAGGGGTAGTATGTGGAAGCAAAGTCAATTGAAAAGAAGCTAGAGACTGATATAGGAAATGTAGCACATATGATTTCAGGGATGGATGAAGATTGTGGTTAATAGTATAAATACAAAAATGTTCTTTTACAAAGTGTTAGGAATAGGGTTATACATGGGAAAATTACAATAATGTAATTTATGGACGATAGTTAATAGTAATATTGCATGGTAGTTTTGAGCAATGGCAAAGAAGATATTGCATCAACTTTAAGTGAGAACAATAGAGAGGTATAAAGAGGCATGGGCTTTTTTCCTCTGGAGTAATGAAAATGTTATAAAATCTACTGAGGTAATGATAGCACAACTTTGATGAAAATAAGAGCAACTGATTATACACTTTGAATGGATTGTACAAAGCATGGGACTAGACTGTGATTAACAGAACAAATATGAGAATGTTTTCTCATGAACTACAACAAATATATAATACTAATACAGGATGTTAATAATCAGATGGGTTTGGAGAAAATATACCAACTGTATTGACTACAGTTAATAGAAGTATTATGATGATGCTCTTTCATAGTTTGTAACAAATGTTTTGCAACGAAGCAAGGTGTTGGTGATGGGGTGAGATATGGGAGCCCTGGATGACGAAATGCATGTTTGTTTTGTAAGAACACAGCTTTTACAATACAATTATTGTTTATGTATGTTCATATATGAATGGCATACTTTAAAAACAATTTTTTTAAATGTAAAAAGAAAGTGGTTGTAGAGATTTTTATATTTTAGTAATATAATTTTACAATTTTTAGTCCTTTGTGTGAAAAGCTAAAGCAACTAAGATATTATTTACTGTTGAAATTCAAGAAGGAGAAGTACAAATATATTAGTTAGCATTCTAGACATAATGGCTAAAATAGATAAAACCAGAACTATTTTTACAATGTTGCATCTGCAGATAAGAATAAAGTGTGAGAAGGTAGGCTTTCTATACTATAACTTTTCCACAGATCTGTGTATATTCTTTCACTAATATCACACTCTTTTAATTACTGTAACTTTATAGAAATTTTTGAAATCAAGTAGTGTGAGTCCTCAGATATTTTTCTTATTTAAAAGTGTGCTGGATATTCAAGGTTGTTTTTCATTCCACATTAATATTAGAATCAGTTTGTTGATATCTACATTTAAGCTTTCTGGGATTTTGATTGGTATTGCATTGAATGTACAAATAAATTTGGAGGAATTGTCACCTTAACATTATTGTAACTTTCAATCAATGATGGATTATCTTTCATTTATTTAGTTATTTTTTCATTTCTTTCATCAGAGTATTGTAGTTTCTGCATATAAAGCTTATACATATTTTAATAGACTTATACCTAAGTGTCTCTCCTGATCCATGAAAATATTGTGTTCTGAAATCTGCTTTGTATGAAATTAATATAGCTACTCCAGCTTTCTTCTCATTAGAGTTCACATGTTATGCTTTCTCAATCCTTTTACTTTAATCTATCTGAACCTTTATATTTAAAGTGGATTTCTTGTAGACAGTCTATAATTCTTTTTTAATCCACTCTGACAATTTCTGCCTTTTAGGTGGTGTAATTAGACCAATCTTATTTAAAGTGATTATCAATACAGTTGTATTACTATTTATTTTGTTTGTAACTCTTTTATTCAGTGAATTTGTTCTTTTCCTAACTTCTTTTCTCTATTTTTAACTGAACATTTATATCTCATTTAATATCCTTTCTATTTTATATTTATTTTACAATAATTTTAGTGGCGCACCTAGATTTCTCAATCTACATTTATAGCTGATTTAAGTTCATCATCAAATAATATCATACAGTTTCACATGTGTTACAAGTACCCTATAATAGTAATTCCTCCCAGCTGTCCCTTGTGATATTATTGTTATTTATTTCACTTATATGTATGCTGTAATATCCAAACATTTTTCACTTTTATTTAAGCAGTTATCATTTAGATCAATTAAGAAAAAAAAAGAAAGATTTTATTTCAACATTAATTATTTTTATGAGAGAAATTTTAGGTTTACTTAAAAATCATGCACTAGTCCTTTTTTAGGTAGATCTGAGTTTTTGATTTATAGCATTTTCTTTCTTCCTTAAGAATTTCTTAAAGCATTCTTGCAGAGCAGATTTTCTGGCAACAAATTTTCTTAGGATTAAAAAAAACGTTTTTGAGAAATTCTTTATATCTTCTTTTTGAAGGTAAATTTCACTGAATATTGAATCATGTTAGTTTTTTTAAGTTGTTTTTTATTTTAATTTTTTTTTCTTATTTTTCGTTTCAACATTTTAAGTATTTAATTCCACTCTATTCTTCTTTGCATGGCTCCTGATAAAAATTACATTGTATTTCATATTCTTGTTTTCTGTAGTAAGGTTCCCCCTCTCCAAATTTCTTTCAGGATTTTTCTCCATCTTGTTTTAGCTGCAGATTGAACATGTTATTCCTAAATGCAGATTTTGATTTTTTATTTTTGGAATTTATCTTGTTTTGTGTTCTGTAAGCTTCCTGTTCTAATATTTGGTGTCTGTTATTAATTTTGAAAAATATACAGCTATAAATACTTAGCATTTCTTCTACTCTCTTTTTTCTTTCTTCTTTAACACAATCATACATGTGTTAAATCTTTTGAAATTTTCTTATAGTCTTTGGATGTTCTATATTCTTTTCTCTTTTTCATTCTTTTTCCTCTTTTCTTTTCTGTTTTTGAAGTTTGCACTGACATATCATCAAGCTCAATGGTTCTTTCCTTGGGCATATCCAGTCTACTGATGAGCCCATCAAAAACTTTCTTCATTTCTTTAGTTTTTTTTTTTTTATTTCTAGTATTTTATTTTGATTGTTCTTATTTTTCAGAACATTCATCTCTCCTTACATTACCCATTTGCTCTTACATATTGCCTTATTTTTCCATTAGAGTCCTTAATATACTATTCAGTTATTTTAAATTCCCTATGTTTCCAAAATATATTATATCCTAGTCTGATTCTAATGCTTGCTTTATTACTGCCCTTTAGCATGTGTTACAATTTTTTGTTGAAAGCCTTATCAGGTAATAGAAACTGAGATAAACAAGCCTTTAGAGTGAGGTTTTATGTTAATCTGACTAAAAATTGGACTGTTTTTAATCTGCTAGAGGTACCAGAACTTTCAAAATCTTCTCCTGCCCTTGTTTTTCTCTCTCCTTTTATCTTTGAGGTTGTCTAATAACTCCTCTTTAGATAGAGTCTGTGTTTTAGAGTTCTTTCAGCAGTAATCTACTGTTAAAATACTTTAATACTTGTTGGTGTGCTGGTAGGGTGTGGGTGAGGGGAAATGTTCTATTATTTCACAGTTAAATCTCAGTGTTTTAGAAGGGTTGGGTCCCTGGACAGGAAACTTCAAAAATGTTCCCCCATCCTCTGATAAGAAAAGAAAGCTGGGGAGCGGGGCTAAATTCTTACAACTACCCTTCCTCTAAGTGAGCTGAGGGAGGAAGTAAGCCTGGAGGAGGAAGCAGAGAGTGACAGAGAGCCACTGTGCCTTGCAATGTAGCAAGGATCCAGAATCAACAGCAACGGACCTTCAAGGAGAGAGCTGCACATGATACCTTGATTTGACGTTTTCCCCAGCCTTGGAACTGTAAGCTTCCTTTTCTGTTTTTAAACAAATCACTTTTACTGTTACATATTAATATAGCATAAATCCATTCAATGTGTACAATAAATGGTATTTGGTATATCAAAATAGTTGTGCATTCATTACTTCAGTCCTTATTAGAGCATTTTCATTATCCCAATAATAGTAATAACAAAAACAAATAACAGACAAACAAAACTCATTACCTCTCAGTCTCTCTATGCTGCCCCTGCTGTACATAGCTTCTATTCTGTTTCTCTCTCTCTATTTCATTTCTATTTATAGTTGGTAAAAACAGTCTTAAATATGCAACATTACCCATTTCATATTTCACATGAGTTTCACGGTTATACAGTCCCATGTTACATTTTTAAGCTTTCCTTCTAGTAATATAAATGAACATAGACATTCCCTTTCAACCACTGCCATACCCATATAATAGCTCTGCTAATTACAAACACTAGGATGTGCTGCCTCCATTTCTACTCATTTCCAAAGAGGTATAAACAAGTTTTTAACCAGTTCTGCACAGAGTGACTCTGAGATTTCCATTCTCCACCCTTATTCTGTTATCTGGTGACCTATATTCTAAGTATTAACTCCATGAGTTCACACAATATATTTAGTTCATAATAGCACAATCATACAGTATCTGTGCTTTTGCATATGGCTTGCTTCACTCATCATAATGTCCTCCAGGCTCACCCGTGTTGTCATATGCTTCATGCCTTCATTTATTCTTACCACTGCATAACATTCCATTGTATATACCACAGTTTGTTTAACCTTTCATCAGTTGATGGACATCTTGGTCATTTCCATCTTTTGGCAATTGTGAATAATGCTGCAATGAACATAGGTGTTCAAATATTTGCTCACGGGAACTGTAAGCTTTTAACCTAATAAATTCCCATTATAAAAGCAAATCAATTTCTGGTATATTGTTCCCAGCAGCTTTTAGCAAACTAAAACCCTGAGCATCACATTTAGGGACACTTTTTACTTGGGAATTACATTTTATTGAAGTAAGACAGAACATAAGTTTTTAAAAAATTATATGTAAATGTCAGTTACATTATTATAAAAATATATTAAAAAATAAGCATGCTGTAATTGGGTGTAATTGAAGTAAGTGTATGGATGATGCATGGTAGTTTGGGCAGTTAAATAATTTACGTCATTGAAGATCACATGTTGACTGAAGCCTGCAGTGCCTAAAAGCAAAATTAGGGTCATACTAAACTACAGGGCACAATAGTTTAGATTTAAATGCAAGTATAATGGAAATCAATTGTAGGATTTCAGTAATTAGGTGGCTCTTATGACCATATTTAGGTTTTATATAGAATAATTACCTTGGATGCTGTGTGAACAAAAGGGTAGTGCAACAGGTATGAGAGAAGAAAGACCAGGTAAAGAAGTCAAAGTAGAGGAAGACGTGATAATTTTGAATATGAGAGATGAGGAAAGGAAAAATAATACATGACTTCTAAATTTTTGTCTTGAGCATTTAGATGGATTGCAGTATCATTTACTGATGTGAAGACAGAAATAAGAGTAAGCTCAGAAGAAAAATAAAAACCTTTTTGAGCTATGTTAAATTTGTGCTTATTTTAGACACACACACACACACAAAAGATGAGAACTGTGACCAAAATTGCAAAGACATTGGCAGTTGCTTTACTAGGTAAAAATGCTTAAGGAGGGAGCATCAGTGAGCAACAGAGACGACTGTGATCAAAATATGAGGATGCCTATTATAAGAACATCTGAAATAAACATGAAAAAATAAATCCTGTATTCCAAAAGTTCACTGGAGAGATGTGAAATATAGGGCAGAATTAGTTATTAAGGACAAGCAGAACTTACATAACTGAAAATAATACAGAAATCAGAATTGAGGAACAAAAAAATATCTAAAGACATGGGAGGAATGGGGTGAGGGGAGCAAGGGGTATATGGGGACCTCTTATATTTTTTGAATGTAACTTTTAAAAAAATATAAAGTGAGAGAAAAAAATAAAGTCTGATATAGAGGGGCATTGGAACTATGTTTCTAAGACAAGATAGATATGTTCAAAGTGAATTAGATTGGCATATAATTCACTATAAAAAGAAAAGAAAAAAAGAAAGCTTTACTAAAGCAACCATTAGGCCATTGTGTCTATATTACCCTAACTTTCCACTAAAGAAGACTGTTTGCCACTCAAAAGGAGAAAGGACGCATAAAAAGATTACCTAGATCTTAACAGAAAGAGACAAGTGAGCTATTTGTGAAGAGTATTCCACAATTGTCAGAACAAGACCTGTACTACAAGATCTGTGTTGATTTTATTAAAATTAAATCAATACCTTTTGTTTCTTAATATAGCATATTGCCTCACAATTATAGTTTTTGACATAATATTATTTCTAGCTCATTTACATTCATCCAGATAAACGTGATTTAGCTTATTAATTATGAGTGAAAAAGGTCAAAATGTACATTTGAGATAATTTTTAAAGTATCCTCATTTCCTTAAATAACTGAAATCCACTGAAATAACTCAATTAAGTCTCCTAGCTACTTAAAAGAAAAATTAGGCTATAATTTAGGACATCTAAATAACCTTGTAGTGAATCTTTGAATTTGTGATCTAATAAAGAAAATTTCAAGAAAATAAGGAAAATTTTTCTGGCCCTTATCATCTACATATTTCTGTGACTCAATCATTAATGCTTGTTTATAAATGATTTTTATTAAAATAAAAATTTTCCTAGTATCTGGACCAATAAATCAACTAAAATAAAAAGTAAATATTTTAACTTTAAAAAATGGGGCTGCAGGAAATGTGTGGCTTAATGTTGTCATAAGTTCCTGGCAATCCATTTAAAAGAGCTTTATTGCTTTATTGTAAAACCTATCTTTTTCATGTGTAGTAGTATTTTAGGATGAAAAATATATTTTTCAAGTAATTTTTTAGTAGTAAAATAAGTAAATTAAAGCAAGGCAGTTTTGATTTCTACTTTGGGAGTTATTTCCTTTGAAAGACTGCTGTTCCTTCTTCCAGGTTTAATATTCATCAATGGTGTATAAGAAGATTTATGTATCTAAAGCCCCCAAGATTTGCTTTATAAAAAACTTTTGCTAAATCAAACAGCAACCTTCTAAAACCACATCGTTGGTGTGAGACAGGTTTTTATTCTAGCCCAGTGAAGCCTAGAAAGCAGGCTTCTCTCAGAAATGTTTCACCCCATAGGGCCTGCACTGCATAATTTTCACGGTTGGTAATGTAGGAAGTGATTTACCCTGCCAAACCTAATGAGTTATTTTCTGGAAATGGCATGCCTACATCAGCTTGTCAAGTAAAGCATATTTAGGCATTGGAATTGTTTATCTACGTAGCCTTTTGTGTACAAGGAAATTATAAACATGCTTTGGAAATTCAGCTTTTAAATATGCAATACAGCAGAGATGGAGTAATTAAGTTTTCCTGGTGTATACATTTTCCTTCAGATCAGGATCAGTATCATGGCCATGTTTTGTGTTTTAGAGCCTGTATTAGACAGCCAAAAGGGGTGCTGCTGCAAAATACCAGAGGCCTGCTGGCTTTTATAAAAGGGTATTTATTTGGGGTAGGAGCTTACAGATAACAGGTCATAAAGCCTAAGTTACTTCCTTCACCAAAGTCTATTTACAAGTGTTGAAGCAAGATGGCTGCTGACATCTGCCAGGGTTCAGGCTTCCTGGGTTCCTCTGGCCTCAGCTCCTCTGGTTTCTCTATAAGGTCAGCTATAGACTATAGGCTCTCTAGACTTTGCCTCTCTCCCCAAGGTCAGCTGTAGACTATCAAGGCCAGCTGTAGACTATCAGGCCCGCCACTTTCCCCCGTGTTTCTGCCATGTTTAAGGAGTCATCTCTATTCCTCTGTTTTATTCTCCTGGCTCAGGTCCTCTCTTCCCAGGGCTTGCTTCTCTTTCCTCTATGAACTTACTTCCTTGGGCTCCAGGTTAAGACATCAGCATCAAACTCCAAAATCAAAACTCCAAAATCAAAGTTAACTCTGTCCTTTGCCATGCCTTTTATCTGTGAGTCCCCATCCACCAAGGGGTGTGGATTCAATGGCCTAATAACGCCGCCCAATCAAAGCCCTAATCATAACTTAATCACAATCAGATTGCAAACATAATCCAATATCTATTTTTGGAATTCATAACCATATCATACTGCTACAGAGCCTTTCTCCAGAGGAATGAGGCTCTAGTTGTCCAGAGCACTTGAGATTGGCCAGATTGCAAATTACCTAGGGTTCCCCACATTTTAGGTAATCAACTGTAAGTATGGTGATCCAAAATACTTAGCTTGATAATCTGATTCATATTCCATACAGTCCAAATGGTTCCTGGTTAAAAAGTGTCCCTGGACATTAGTGGTTATAAAAATTATGGAGCCATTCCTTTTCTGTGAAGGTTATATATCTTTCAAAATTCAAAATTAAAAGTGGCTGATTATAAGCAAGTGAGAAAATTAATGTTTAAGTGTGAGGAGACCAGATTCTAGTATTGCCTTAACATTAACTTGCACTGCATTGTAAATGTGTGTTTGTTCCTCTTTAAAATGAACAAAACAGTCTAGCAGATTTCAAAGGGCCATTTTTAATTAAAAATTTTGTTATTTCTGAATCTTTAACTTTTGACAAAATATGAGTTATTTACAAGAATGAAACAATACAAATTAAGAAATATGTTGACCCCTGTGGATATAGTGACTCCAAACACAATGTTCCAGCTCTCAGGCAGTTTACAATCCAAATTGGAAACATAAGTACTCAGACAATTATCAATTATAATTATGAGAAGCACGCTTCATTCTTATTCAGCAAATATCTATTGAGTTTCTATTATGCACTAAACTCTGTGGTAGATACTATGGGTAAAATGGTAAGCAAACGCAAACAAGATTCTTATTTTCACTGAGCACAAAGATTACTGAATGAAATATATAGTCAGTTCATTACACAAATAAACACTAAAATGCAAACTGAGGCAAGGGCTATGTATAGAAGGAAAAGAACAATTCACAAAGACATATTATCAACAAAAATGATACCTATTACATCTATGGTGCTAGGGAAATTTTCTTTGAAGAAGTGACACAGATTATTAGTAGACATTATGGGTAAAGGTAGAGCAATTCTTGGAAAACTTGAAAAAGCAAGAGAAAAGGACTAGTAATGAGCAGGAACTTTGGTAAAGCTGATAAAATGGCATGGGAATTGAAGAAAGGAAATAAGAAAAAAAAATAGCTCTGAGGGAGAAAAATGCTATGAGAGTAAAGTTAACATAGAGTATGGCATTAAGAGGAAGAAATGTTAAATCAGTGATATGAATTGTAAGGCAATAAAGTCAGAACAACATCCCAGACACAAATCCACAAATTTTGAGATAGAAAAGAAAAGAACATTTTTCCAATATGTAAAAGAAAGGCAATATATCTAGAGCACTGGTTTTCAGCTTCAGCCAGAGCAATTTTGTCAATCAGAGAATATTTGCTAATACCTATGGACATTTTGTCACAACTAAGGGGATGGATGCTAATTGACATCGAGGGGTAGAGACCAGAGATGCTGGTCTACAATGAAAAATGCAACTCTCCATTCCCCCAACAAGAAATTATCTGGTCCAAACTGTTAATAGCACCCAAGTTGAGAAATAATGACTTAGCTTGTTGAGAGCTAAAGACAGATAAATATGAACTGTAGTGTTAGGTAGTAACCACACCCTTTTAGAATTTATCATAAAAATCTTGGAAAATCATTGAAGAGTTTTTATGCAAAAGAGTCACATCATGAGAATTACACTTCTAAAAGATATTTTGTCTAATATGTAAAATGAAGTATAACAGGAAAAGATAGTGATACCAAAAATATTTCAGTAATCCTGGTGACAATTAGCGATGATTGGGTCAAAATTAGTATGAGTAATTGGAGATAATTGGACAGATTTGTGAGATATTTAGGAGATAATGGGACAAATTTGCGAGATATTTAGGAAAGGGCGCTGTGATTGATCAGAGGTGTGTTTAAAGGAGAGGCAATGATTTCAAGGGAGAGGGAATGAATTGCATGTTTCTGACTTGAGCAGCTGGAGAGCTAGTGGTGACATTTCATGAAATTAAGTTTTCTGTGAGGCTTGTGTGCATGCTTCAGGACTTCATAGGTGGTTGGTGCCTTTACAGATCTGGTAGGAATAATAAACAGGTAAGAAGTCAAGAGAAGAGAATCTGAAGTGGTACTAAATGGGACTATGAGGCACTAAGTTTCCTAAATAAGTGAATATCAGCTATGTAATGCAAACACTCCTACTTATGTCATAAACATAATTTATAATTTTAGAACTTGATTTAGGACATTTGGGAAACTGTACAAGCTTCTGTTTTTTAAAATTCTGCCATATCTACAAACAAAATTAAAATCTACTTTGTGTGCATGTTATACCCAGAATTATGCACTAGCATATTTTCATCCTACAAAGATTTCTAAGTACCATATTTTTAGCTATTATTTTATAAGAAAAACTAATGATATGTTATCAAGTTTCAAGGAGAATGGATTAGTGCAAAAGTAAAATTGAAAATTTGCAAGCTGTATCTGCGACACTCTTTTCTTCTCACCACTTTTATTTGCATCATTTTATGCCCATGCATAGATCAATACTCATAAAAGTGCTGACACCAGAATATTTTCAGGTTTTATAAAATAACTGCGTTGTGCATGTTGCTAATACAATTTTATAATATTTGCCTTCAGATATACTGGTTAAAGCAGCAACAATTTGGCTAAGGATTTAGTTAATCTATTGAAATGTTTGACTTAGCAAGTTGCTTTTTTAGATTATCTCAAACTTTGAACTAATTTTTAAAAATGTAGCATTGATTTAATTGACCTTACAAGCAGTCAAATTTATTATCTCTGCAGAGTCAACGTAACCTTTTTATAGTATAATAAGAGCATACCAGGAGCAAATTACTAAATAGCTTCTGACTTGGAAGAGTTAGTATAATTTTCACACTGCATTGCTTCATCCAGGATTTTGTTTTGGATTGACAATTCTGAGCTTTTGTTTTATTCATGTAGTTCTTGCTACTGTTGTTTTTCATTTTTACTGGATTTGTTTTAACCATAACACTAGCTGATTTTAAATTTTACAAACATAAAAAAAGAAAGAAAATATGCAAAAAATGATTTGCTTTCCTTGCTGAACACAGAGAACAAGATCAAAGGAAAGAAATCATCGGGGGAAAGTCAGAAAGAAGAATTGACATGTACTTTTTTGTTTTATAAACCAGCAAAAATAGCAAGAATCCTCTGTAATTTTATTGAGATCATGACTCATAAAAACAAATACCAACAGGGCCCAAATGGGCATCATATTGGGGAAATTGAAAAATATGTATGTGAGGCAGATAATAACAGACAGCACCTTTTATCAGATTGTGAAAGGTTCTTGCCAGGGCTGAAGGACCAGCTACTTTTTTGCTTCTTCAACTATGGACCTTAGTATGGTGAGTTGTTTCAATTTTTTCAAGAGAAGCCAGGACTTCAAATGCTCATGTGACAACTCTAAATTTTATATAATGGCAAGTTTCTCTTTTTCCCCTCTTCTCTTCTCTTCCCTTCCTTTCCTTTCTTCTTTTTTTCTTTTACCTTTTCTTCCTCCCTCCATCCCTCTCCACTTTTCCTCCTCCTCCCTCCCCCTCCTTCCTCTCTCCCTCCTTCTTTTCTCCCTGTGTCTCTCTGTTCCTCCTTTCCCTCCTTCCTTCCTTTTCCATACTTTTGTCTGTCATTACCCAAATTTTTTAGACCAAACAAAACTTTAGATCAAAAAAGTAGAAATGATGCACCAAAATTTGTGTGGACTCATTGAAAGAATTCAATCCTAGATCATTAAATAATAATACCATCATCTGTTGATGTTAGTAAATACCTATAACTTTCTTATATGGCTTGAAACCTTAGGCATCTTCTTGGCTTTCAGGAAAGATGGCAACAGTTGAATACCTTGGTGCTAGGCTGTCTTTATTTTCATTCTGTTCTTGACTTATCCCTTTCTCACTTCAATTAAAAAATACATATTTGATTTCAGTGCATTGTTAAATGGAAGCATTGGAAATAACAACATATGCTACATGAAAGTTTCAAGTCCTTAAATTATTTTCACGTATATTTGCAAGTAAGTATCACAATTTTTATTTTGCAAAAAGAATAACAGTCTTTTTCTTCAACCCTGAAAGTTATTTCATAGAAGGTAAATGCATACAATCTCAGTTGATGCAATTTCTTTGTTCTGTATCTTGAATGAATTTGGTCTCTGACTCTTAACATTTTGAATATTTTTCAAGTCTTAAATGCTATTTAAGCATTTTTTATTAATTTTTCATTAATTTTTTTTGATTTTTCATTAATTTTCCAGGATTGGTGATAAACTAAAGATATCTATATCATTAGATAATATTCAATATATATTTATGCATAATTATTATTTACACTATATAAAGATGTTAAATATACAGCTTTCATTTCAGTTTGTTATCATTATTTCTCTTTGCCTTCAAACAGCTATGCTAGCATTTCTTAAAGGTATTTTAGTGGTTAAAAAAAAATGGATCTTTTTCTTACTACAATACCCAGAAGTTTTGGTATATTTGATTGCATTTGCCATTATACATATCACATAATTAAATATAAGTTATTAATCATTACAAATTTTTCATATCACATTTTACATTTTTTCCTTTTTTAATTGTAAAATAATTTAAATGTAGTTTATAGACAATACATAAACAGACACCTTGTGTACCACCATCAAACTTTTACAAATTATTTTGCCTTATTGAGCCAAATTAAAAGAAAGTATAGATAAAATTAAAGTCAAGAAATGTCTGTTAATCTGTGTGCTCACTGTTTTAGTTTCCTAGGCTGATCTAGCAAATACCATGCAATGAGTCAGGTTAAACAAGGGAATTTATTAACTCATGGTTTTGAGGCCAAGATAGTGTTCAGATGAAGTTATCATCAAGGCGATATTTTTCCTCAAACATCTGACTTTCTGGGGCTGCTTGCCAGTGATCGTTTCTTTGTCCTTAGATCTTCTGTCATATGGCAACGCACATGCCAGCATCTCTTGGTTGCTTCCATTCTCTACCGGGTTCATTTACTTTCAGTTTCTTGCTACTCCTTGTGAATTTCTCTATCTGCCTTAATTTCATTCTGCTTATAAAGGAATCTAGAATAGGATTAAGACCCATCTTGACTGGGCTGGGCCACACTGAGGTAACCCAATCAAAAGCCCTGCGTATAGTGGGCTCACACCCACAGGAACGGATTAGTTTAAAGAACACATTTTTAAAAAAAACACACTCACCATCTACGAAACTTAATGTATATCCTTCCTTCGTATATTTTTATACTTATACTTCATATATAATTATCCCTAACAGCAATTCTTGCTTGTTTTTAAGGTGCATAAATATGATATTTTATTGCATATAACTTTAAAAAAAATTAGCATTACATATTCGAGATTTATATAAACTGATACCTGTGTATCTCACTCTTTAGCTGCTCTAGATTTTTCCCACATATTACACATATACTTCCGATGTTTTTATATTCCTTAATGTTATAATCACTCATTATTTTTCAAATATTATCTTTCACTGTTATCTCAATAAAGAGTTGAAATGTTATCCCAATTTATGTTTCCCTCTACTACCTTAATTAGGATGGTTCCAATATCATTTTAGTTCTCAAATCCTGTGTTATACTGGTCTAACTCTATCCCTACAGTGAGACATTTAAGGGGAAGCATAGACTTGTGCTGTTTTTATTCTCTGGTGTTCTCCCCTCTGGAATCTCCCCTCACACCTCTCAGATTTTTCCGGTTAAAATGACAAAATAATTTTTATTTGAATTTTAGCCTCACATGCTACAACATGACATACGTGGCCTGTATTTTGGGCAAAGCCCTCAAAAGAAAGAGAGAAAGAGAAAAACATCCATATACAGATTACTTCCCCAAGTTTTTGTTTTCCTCTACTATTCTCCTGCTCTTTTTTACTTTTCCTATTTGCCACTTAGTTGTATTTTCTATTTCTTCCAGGGCTTTTGGTTATTATAAGTGGGAGGAATGGATTGTTGGAGTATATGCTACCACAACAAAACAGAAACTCTGGCCCATTTGATTTGGATTAAGACAGTTTAATTCCAAAATGTGTTAACTTCCTTTAGTTTAATTCCTTTATGTAATAAATGTGGAAAATAGTCCTAAACTGTTACATACCAATTTCAAGGTATAAACAGACAAGAACCCAGATATTCTAATCCTCCAGTCACTGCACCAATTTCTGAGCTTTAATAATTCTCTTTCTGGTATTAAATATAAGTTTTAAAATATCCATTACTAATGGACTAAATTATTTACATTTCATATGATTTTGGGTCATGTTAAATTCCCTAAACCTCTATGAGATTGATGAGAATTAAAAATACAAAAGTTATTTCATTTGGTAATATTTAACCTGTGTCTTTGCCTAAAATTAAATAGCGATATTTTATCTACAAGATTTTTCATACCATAACCATGCTTTCATCAAGTTCCTAAGGTTACTTCTCTGTTAATATTAACAGGAAAATGACTTTTCCAGTATACATAATTCCATTCATTTTATAAGCAGGAAGTAATATGGCAGTCCACAAAGTGCACCAAAAACAAATAAATACATTTAAAACACTTTCAGAATGGCTTTCATGAAAAGTTATGCCCACATCAAAATAAGGCAGATGCTAATGTGAGAAATCCTTATTCACACTCACTGAATAAAAAAGGACATTTGATTTCTTTTTGATTTGATGGCATTTTACAAGTGAAATCTTAAGACCTTTCTTATAAATAACTTATAGACCATTGTTTCACCTTACTCTGGAAAATTTCTGTAAATGGGTCACAGGTGCTTCTGCCACAAAAATATCCATGAATCAATCTTTAAAGGGTCACAGGTGCCTCTGCCACAAAAATATCCATGAATCAATCTTTACTTGCCATCCATTTGTGGATGGATATTTGAGACTGTAAATCTCAATTCACATCTGTAAATCAAGTGATAAATTGACTCCAACAATAATTACTATCTTTGCATTGGTTTGGAGTTAGACTCTGCTTTAAAAATGTTCATTCTGCACAAAATTTGAATCGTAGTATCAGTGGTAGTATTTCATGACTACAAGAAGCAGAAGTTATAAAATTCACTCTCTATCAATTCAACCCTTATTTTTTTCTTTCTACACCTCCTCCTCCCCTTCCTCCTGCTCCTCCATTCTTCCACTTCTGATTCTTCTCAGGTATATTTCTTTGAATTATGTTATCTTATCTACATTAAATAATAATAAATGAGTAGCAAATTACATTTCTTCACATAAAATATTGTAATTTCATTTTATTGCATCCAAATTACCTCAGGCAATAAATTTTATCATGAGGAGTAGACAAATTTCATGTTAAATTGACTATATTTGATATCTTATTTTACACTATTTAAAAATGGTACTTCATTGCATCAATGTGAATGATCCTTGAGAAAGAAAACAATTTCAATTTTCATGACTTTATTTTATTTAATAATTCAATTTTATTGATACATATTATTAAAGCATAACTCCATCTAAAGTGTACAATCAGTATTATTAGTATAATCACATAGTCCTGCATTCATCACTCTAATCATTTCTACAGCATTTTCATTATTCCAGCAATAATAATAACACTAAAAAACAAAAACCTACCAACCAACCAGACAAAACTCATCACCTCACAATCCCTATGCTTCCCTTGCCATACATGGCTGCTGTTCTGTTTCCTTTTCTCTAGTTTACTTATATTTGTATTTTGCAAAGAACAGTCTAATATATGTAATATCACCAATATTTGTATTTTTCCATCAGGTTTCACTATGTTATACATTCCCATGTTACATATTTTAGCTTTCTTTCTAGTAACTTACAGGTTCTAAGGCTTTCCCTTTCAACAACTGTCATACCCATGTGATATCTCTGCTAGTCACAAACAAAATGATGTGCTCTTAGCATTTCCATTCATTTCCAAAGATTTACAAATAAGCTTTTAACCAATTCTGCAGATTAACCCTCAGTTTCCTTTCTCTACCTTCACTCTAATTTTCCATATATTTAGTACATAATAGGACAATCACACAGTATTTGTCCTTTTGTGTCTGGCTTGCTTCATTCAACGTAATGTCCTCCAGGTTCATTCATGTTGTCATATGCTTCACGACTTCATTTCTTCTTACTGCTGCATAATATTTGTTTATCTATTCATCTGTTGATGGACACCTGAGTCGTTTCCATGCTTTGGCAAACAGAGTAGCACCATGATGAACAACAGTGTGCACATGTCTATTCATGTCATTGCTCCTAGTTTTTCAGGGTATATACCTAATAATGGAATTGCCAGGTCATATGACAAGTCTATATTCAACATCCTTGAACTGCCAAACAGTCCTCTACAGTGGCTGTATCATTCTACATTCCCACCAACAGTGAATGAGCATTCCTATCGATCTCTCCATATCCTCTCCAGCATTTACAGTTTTCCAGCGTTTAATAGTGGCCGTTCTAAAAGATGTGAAATTATATCTCATTATAGTTTTGATTTGCATTTCCCTAATTGCTAGTTACGCTGAATATTTTTTCATATGTTGCTTTGCCATTTGAATTTCTGCTTTGGACAGCTGTCTTTTCAAGTCTTTTGCCCATTTTTTAATCAGATACTTTTTCTTTTTATTGTTCAGTTGTATGATCTTCTTACATATCA
The DNA here is from genome assembly GCF_030445035.2 of Dasypus novemcinctus. NCBI lineage: Eukaryota > Metazoa > Chordata > Mammalia > Cingulata > Dasypodidae > Dasypus > Dasypus novemcinctus. Next base: position 37,584,201 of record NC_080683.1, on the reverse strand, counting down.
TGGATATTAAACCTTTATCAGACATGTAATTGCCAGATATTTTCTCCCATTCAGTCAGTTGCCTTTTCACCCTTTTGACAGAGTCCTTTGAAGTGCAAAAGTGTTGAATTTTGAGGTAGTCTCCTTTATCTATTTTTTCTTTTGTTGTTCATGCTAAGGATGTAAGGTCTAAGAAACTACTGCCTATCACAAGGCCTTGAAGATGTTTTCGTATATTTTCTTCAAGGAGTTTTATGTGTGTTGCTTTTATATTTAGGTCCTTGATCCATTTTTAATCAATTTTTGTGTAAGGTGTGAGATAGGGGTCCTCTTTCTTTTATTATGGATATTCAGTTTTCCCAGAACCATTTTTTGATTAGACTGTTCTGGCCTAGGTGGGTGGACATGACAGCCTTCTCAAAAATCACTTAACTCTATATGTAAGGGTATATTTTTAAGCTTTCAGTTTGGTTCCATTAGTCAATCTGTCTGTCTTTATGCCAGTACCATGCTATTTTTACCATTCTAGGTAAGTAACATGCTTTAAAATCAGGAAGTCAGAGTCCTCCAAATTTGTGCCTCTTTTTTTAAGACATTTTTGGCTATTCATTGACCCTTACTCTTCCAAATAAATTTGATTATTGGCTTTTCCATTTCTGCAAAAAAGGCTATTGGGATTTTTAATAGGATTGCACTGAATCTGTAAATCATTTTGGGTAGAATTGACATCTTAACGACATTTAGTCTTCCAATCCATGAACACGGAATGTCCTTTAATTTATTTATGTCTTCTTTGAATTCTTTTAGCAATATGTTGTAGTTTTCAGAATACAGGTCCTTTATGTCCTTGGTTAAGTGTTTTCCTAAATATTTGATTATTTTAGTTACTATTATAATGAATTTTTTTTTCTGATTTCCTCCTCAGATTGCTCATTAATATTGTACAGAAATGTTATTGATTTTTCATATTAATCTTGTATCTAGCCACTTTGCTGAACTCATCTATTAATTCTCATAGCTTTGTTGTGATTTTTCAGGATTTTCTACATAAAGAATCATATCACCAGCAAATAGGGAAAGTTTTACTTCTTACTTTCTTATTTGAGTGCCTTTTATTTCTTTATCTATCCTACTTGCTCCAGTTAGAACTTCTTAGACAATATTGAATATTAATGGCGACAGTAAGCATACTTGTTTTGTTCCTGATCTCAGTGGGAGTACAATTTTACCTGTAGGTTTTTCATATATGCACTGTACCATATTGAGAAAAGATTCCTTCTATTCCTATCTTTTAGAGTATTTTTTTATCAAGAAAAGAAGCTCTATTTTGTCAAATGTCTTTTTTGCATCAATGTAATTTTCCTTTTTCAATTTATCATGGTGGTTTATAACAACAATTGATTGTCTTGTTTTGAGCCACCCTTTTGTATCTGGGATAAAACCCACTTTATTGTGGTCTATAAATGTTTTTTTTTTTTGTCTTTTGGATTCAGTTTTCAAACATTTTGTTGAGGATACCTTTATTCATTAGAGATATTGGTCTGTAGTTTTCTTTTTTCATGTTATCTTTATTTGGTTTTGGTATTAGGGTGATGTTGGCTTCATAGAATGAGTTTGGTAGCAATCTTTCCTGTTCAATTTTTTGCAAGACCTTGAGCAAGATTGATATAGATTGTCTTTGAATGACTGGTAGATTTCACCTGTGAAACCATCCGGTCCTAGGCTTTTCATCTTTGGGAGATTTTTCGGAACTGTTTCTATCTCTTCACTTGTGATTGGTTTGTTGAGGTCTTCTAATTCTTCTAGGTTCAGTGTAGGTGGTTTGTGTGTTTCTAGGAATGTGTCCATCTCACCTACATTGTTTAGTTTTTTGGCATAGAGTTGGTCAAAGTATCCTCTTATGATCTCTCTTATTTCTACAGGGTCAGTGGTAATGTCCCACCTCCATTTCTGATTTTATATGTGTCTTCTCTCTTCTTTTTTTTTTCTTTGTCAGTCTAGCTAATGGTTTGTTGATTTTGTTGATCTTCTCAAAGATCCAACTTTTGGTTTTATTGATTCTCTCTATTTTTTTTTTCTCAAATTCATTTATTTCTGCTATGCTTTTGATGATCTTTACTATTTCTTTCCTTTGGCTTGTTTTGGGATTAGTTTGCTATTCTTTTCCTAGTTCCTCCAGTGTGAAGTTAGATCTTCAATTTTAGCTCTTTCCTCTTTTTTAGTTTAAGTATTGAGGGTCCTAAATTTCTCTCTCAGCACAGCCTACAGTGTCCCATAGGTTTTGGTAAGTTGTATTCTCATTCTCATTCATCTCAAGATATTTGCTGAATTCTCTTGCAATTTCTTCTTTGCTCCACTGATGGTTTAATCTCCATCTATTAGTTTTCCTTTTTTTCTGTCTATAATTAATTCCCAGCTTCATTTCATTATGATCAGCTAAAGTGTTTTGTATATATCAATCATTCTGAATTTATTGAGACTTGTCTTGTGACCCTACATAAGGTCTATCTTGGAGAGGATCCATGAAGTCTTTAAAGAGTATACATCCTGCAGTTTTGGGGTGCAATATTCAATAGATGTCTGTTAGGTCTAGTTCATTTATTATATTATTCAAGCTCTCTGTTCTGAACCAAAAGAAGCTTTTGTCCCAGGAATTTCCAGATCCACCAGCAAATAGTACTTGTCTGTACACCATTCCACAGAGTAGTTTTACTCTCCATTTTCCTGTGTTTTGATCTGGCCACAGTCAAGATTCAGAGTGGGTTCTGCTGGCCAAATTTACTGAAGAAAATACCCTTGCATCCTCCTTCCATTTCACTTGTAATAGCTGACAGGGAGGAAGATGTCTTTTCCCCAGTCAACTGCAGTGAGTAAGGGGTTTTACTCTAGCTTAGTATTCTAGGGGTGGGAGAATGGAGCAATTCCCAGCCACCAGGAGTGTGGGGGTTGATAGCACATGTTTTTATTTGGGGGGAGGGTTCTTTTTCTCTCTGTCCATCATCCTTCGGGGAGTTGTGAAGCATTGTCCTGGTCTGCTCACCCCCAAAGCAGGTTCCTCAGATAGCTTTTGGCTCTTTCTTCATTGTTTTTGTAAGAATGTTGAGCCCTGTCTGCCTAATCCAATGTCATCTTCTCACAATTTCTTCACAACTTTATTTTTTTAAAGATTTATTATTTATTTATTTATTTATACCCCCCTCCCTTGTTACTTGTTTGCTGTCTTCTCTCTGTGTCCATTCATTGCATGATCTTCTGTGTCTGCTTGTCTCCCTTTGTTGAATCATCTTGCTGCACCGGCTCTCTGTGGCGTACAGACCATCAGTTCTCTGCAGATACAGGCTGTCAGCTCCCCAAAGGAACAGGCTAGCTTGCCTTCATAAGGAGGCCCTGAAATGTAAACCCATGGCCTCCCATACGGTAGACAGGAGCCCAATCAATTGAGCCACAGCTGCTTCCCTCATGACTTTATTTTTAACACAAGGAAATTTTGTGTACTACTTCCTCATTTTAATGTGCTTCATTCTTATAAATTTCTAATTTATTATTTGACTTAAAATTTTGTTTTACAAAGTGCCTAATATTTTGTTATATTTTTAATGAATGTAGGTATTGAGCATATATAATTTTTCATTCCCAACACTAAAGTAGATACCTTCATTTAAGCAATTAAATTGTTTTAAAATGTTACTTTTATTCATGTTTTTAGGTTTAAGCATGGATAGTGCAAGACTCATTTGACTATGAATTTTGTATCTCTTTCTTATTAATGATCTTAAGCCTGTCACTTACATAACATAAAACCTGTACAATGGCCAGTGTTAAATAAATGGAAGCTGGTGATGTTAAATATGAAGAAGATGACTGTGGTGCTGATAGAAATGATGCCACATAATTTTTTTGAAAATTTACAATGTTTCACAAATTTCTTAGTACAAATTCAAAATCACTGATAGTTAACTAATTACAAAGAGCTTGTTACACATATTCCTAATATTGTCTGGTATTAATTCAGAACTGAAGAGACAAGACAGACAATGATAGGGAGGGCCAAGATCAGGACTTTGAATACAGGTGAAAAAGCCTCAAAAAATATAAAAATCAAGATAGATAATATTTGAAGAACAAAGTCACTTAAAGCTAAGGTTAAAGATTATGGTGGAATCAGTTGTTATTCTTGAAGTAAGAAATTAAATTATAAAAATGAAAATGGTAAGTTTGGACGTCAAGAATCAGAAAGTGAGAATAGGGGAGTAGGGAGCAATTTTATTTCAATATATATTAAGCATCTACAATTCAAGTAGTTTGACAGATTCCATGGGAAATATAGCAATGAAAAATACATCAATCTTTATTATAAAGAGCTTTCACCATAATATGGAAGAAAGTCTGGATCAAATTCTTCATTCTAGAGTTTGAAAGATATAGAAGTAGAGCCCAGCACAGAATGTTTAAATGGCAAGCAAGAGATAGGACCTAGGAAAATGACTTGAATAATCCACGATGGGCTCCAATGAACCAATGGAGAATGGCATTTAGCCAATTGCTCATGTCCATAATCAGTTGTAAATTAAAGATATCTTAGACTGAGCATAATGTCAATATTTATTCCTCAAAAAAGAAATTGCTCACAAGATTTTTCATCTTGTTTTTATACACATATTAACCAAAATATTTATCTAATATCCTCACATATATTGGATCATTAATTCTAATTTAGATGTCAAAGGAATTTTATTTTCCTTTGAGATTGTATTGAAACACCTTAGAAAGCAGAAGTAGCTTCAGTCAATTTTGTTTTTATATGTCTTTTTTTCTCAATTAGATTACCATGTTGAATTGACTCTGAGACTGTACAATGAGATCTTTCTGTTCATCCATGTAAACTTCCTCCTATGATTCACATTTGCCTATTTTTGCATTTCTCCAATGATGATGGGTCTGCACTTTGAAAGTAATAGTTGGGTACTCTAAATCCAACCCTGGTTAAATTGAAATAAAATAAAGCAAAAACTAAGTATACATGAGTATTAAAACTTTTAGGTAGTCACTCAAATATTTCAATCTCCATTTAAATGAATTTTAAATGGAGATTGAAATATATATTTAATTCATAAGTACATTATTATTTCTTTTTCAAGGAAATGGATTTTCTTTTCAATTACATTTATTATTTCTTCAGTACAAATTTTATAAATATTCCTATATTCATATACTGTATAAATTTGAAGATCTTTCCTCTGCTGATATTCACCATGTATATGTATACTTTTAAAAAGTCTTAATTTTTGCCTTGCTTCAGAGTATTGTGTCTCAGGCAATGGCATCAGCTTCTGCCTTCTGAATTCCTTGCTACCTTCATCCATCTCAAACATGGACAGCTATTTTCTTATTCTTTTTATTAATCACATTCTAAAAGTTATTATCTTATGAGACTCAAGCAAAGGTCTCTTCCCCCGGTACTAGTATAATAATTCTCAAAAAATGAGATTCAAAAATACTTGAAATCTTATTTAAAACTTTTATAATTCTATGGATTATTTTATTGAAACATAAATATAAAATTGTACTAGAAAACATTGATAAGCTCTGTTAAATTCAAAATTGCAGTGAAGTATGTCTAACTAAAAATCTAGTCTTCTGTTATAATATCTGCCAAGGTGAAAACATTCTTTGACTTAGGTGCATAGAATTTTCTATACCATCATTAATATTATAAATATGCCAAGATCTCAGTTCTAGGAGTCCAAATTTTATGTACCTTTTTCCTCTTTTTACAATTTTTTTTTTAAACCATGCTGGTATAAATGTTAGATAACTAGGATTTATCTTGTTCCTGAAAGAATAAATGGCATGTGACTTAAAAATATCTATTTATGAAAATAAATATAAATTTCCTAGTGTTATACATTTAGTGCTGCTACCTTTCTGCTAGAGTAATATGTTTAAAATGTATTTCCATGGATTTATTTCAAAACTTTTTAATCCAATTTTATCTTCTCTTTGTTATCACCAAATTTGATAACATATGTTTGTAACAAAAAAGCTGACCAACTGTGATCATTTTTCACAAAAGAAAGCGCTAGAGGAAATTAGCATATGTTAGAACAAGGCAAACATCCCAGAGCACAAAATGAGGAGGTTTGTGAGGGAGATTAAAATTAGTTTTTAAGAGCTTCTAAAGTCTCTATTCTTCAGAATTTTTTTGGATGTAATTCAATTTATTTTTTATTTTATTACATTTTCTTTTGCTTAAGAAAGACAACCGTGTATTGCTATATTCAATATGTATATAAGGCACAGACATCACTTCTTTGGGTCTCCCCACTACGTTGTAATGCAGAAAGCCCAGGAAATACATTTGTTAAAAATGCTCAGGGTATTTTCAAGGTGATGTCTTTGAAATTTAGTGAGAACCTGACCCAGAGCCCAAGCTAAGAGTAAAACAGGACCCAGAAATAATTTTCATAGAAGCGATGAGTGATCTTTCCATTTCTTAGAATTTTAAAGGAGAGAGAAAAAAAATGAGAACGGCTAAATAATTCATTTCTTGGACTATCCCAGGTAACAAGAACTAGATACAGTGATTTGACTTTTTCTCTCTTCCCTCATTTCCATTTTCAATTTGACCTCCTAAAAGGCTCTTTAGTCTGTGCTCTTCATCCCCAATTCCACCCAACTCGTTACACTAACATACGTAGATAACTGCAATAGCCTCCTAACTGTGAGCCTGATAGTTTTTTCCCCATTTTGTCAATCCATTCTCCACCCTTCAGACACAGTGATTGATTTTTCTCAAATGTCAATCCAATAGATGTTCCTTGTTGCTAAGAGGCACTGCACAAACATCTAGAAATATATTTCCTATGCACTTTAAGCAGATTGAAAGTCAAATAAGTATAATATATATAGATATACACATGCATGTATGTGTAAATTAAAAGACTGCTGTCCCTTTTAACAACAGCAGTGCTATTATTCTTTTGTATAAAATGCTTTTGTTCAGCAAGTTTTGTATTTTTTTAAAAATTAGGCCTGTAGTTTATTAAGGAAATGAGATAAGAAAATAGAAATGGGAGGAAATAACATATCATGGGTCCCAGGTGTATTTAAAGGCTGCTTCAGACAGAGAGAGAGTGATTTAGTTTGTGTGGTTACTTTTTAAAAAATAATATTTTATTTATTTATTTATTTCTCCCCACCCCTTCATCATTTGCACTTGCTGTGTATGTTCATCTTTCTTGGTTCTTTAAGAGGCACTGGGAATCAAAGCTGAGACCTCAAATTTGGGAGGGAGGTGCCTAATCGCTTAAGGCACCTCCATTCCCTGCTTTGCTGTGCCTCTCATTACATTTTTATTTTGTTTTTTCTTTTCATGTCTCTTGTTGCAATATCTTATTGTGTCAGCTTGCTGTCTTCTTTAGGAGGCACTGGGAACCAAACCAGGGACCTCTCATATGGTAGGCATGAATCCAATCGCTTGAGTCACATCCACTTCCTGGGTAGTTGCTTTTTAAACCATTAAAAATTCCTCCCCTTGCAATTGTTTGGAGTTGAGTCCCAGTGTTCAGCAAGTTTTAATTGTCAAGGCAAACTCTGGACTTCATTTAAATGGTTCATTTTCTATGACTTGGAAAAACTAACAGGAGACAGAGAACTAAAACTTTATATTAAATGTGTAGACTTTCAACATTGACTAAAACACCTCATAGAAAGTTATTGATTTTAATTACTTGTTATATCACTTAAACATTTAGGTAAAATATGTTTAGAGCTACCATATTATGTTAATTAAAATTCATTTAAATGGACATGGAAATATTTGAGTGAGTATACAAAAATTTTTCTTACACATATTAATACCATAGCAGTAATACTACCTGAATACTATAAGGGTAAATACATACGAAAAGTATGAAAGACTGAATTTTCCCTGTTGAGCATAAGGGAGGACACTTCTTCCTCCCTTTAATATATATTAGTATTGACTTTAGAAAACTCTATAATTGTAAGTTCTCTATCTTTTGAAATGTTTGTACAAGATTAAATATGCTTCTTGCAAATTTCAACACCCTGAAGGTCTCATCAAGGAAGGGAGCCATTTCTTTGAAGTATAATCAAGGAAGATATGTCTCAGTTTCATGGGAAGAGTGGAGGATAACTCTAAAGAGGGACTTCTGCTTCCAAACTGTAATCCTAATTCTGGTCCTAAATATAAGAGAAATATATTGAGAATGTGTATGTAATGGGTTGTTTTATGCTTAGACAAATAAAATGGGTGAGATTTCTAAGTCCAGATTTGTTTATATATCACAACACTCCTCGAATTATACAAATGCAATACAAATGTAAAAGAATCACCTAAGCTTAGAATCATTAATAATTTAAAATACCTTTTAAAATCTCTGCTACTCCACTATCATCTGGGATATATATTCCTATTATGATGGTGGTGAGTGTTCAATATTTGAGTGTATTTTAAAACTTCCAGCCAACATTTAAAATTCAAAGAAAGTCATTAATACTCACAGTCTTATTTCAGCAAGTAATGTGCTCTTTTGGGATGACCGTTTGATGAAAAGAATTAAGGCATGGCTATTTGCTTACTAAAGTATTCTTCTGTCTGTAGAAGTACAACTCTATGCAAGGATCAGTCCCATGACTAATGAATAATGGAAGTGCAGTGAGCTACCTCAGAAGAGATAAAGATAATTAGTAGATTATTGAGTCTTGGTAGTTCCTTATTTCAAATATGTCTGAGGTCAGCTATATGGATCTATATGGAATCTAAATGAAATAAAGTATAAAGGAGTAGTGATAATTATTTGTTTTAAAAATAAATTTGGACTATAAAATCAACCAGAAAGTTTTTAAAGTACTGTAATATATAGTACAAATAAAATGTATCCAAATTAGTAGCTTGCTACTTAAATAAATGGTTAATTACACTCTATCTCCCAAAACCCACATTTCATGGACAGGTAAAATTATAAATATAAATTAAATATAAGTGGATTTAAATATAAATATATATTAAAGGGGTAAAATTCAAGGTGATAAATTTTTAATCAGTTAATTTAACACAATGTAGAGCTATTGTGAAAGGAAGGAACACAATCAAGTTTCTGAGATGTAAATTTGAAGCATGACTATAGACCACACATGTAATTTTTTAAAAAATTCATTGGGGAAGAAGTACTGAGAAAATTCAATATAGCAGTGAATGAAATAACAAATTTGGTAAAAATGACTGACAGCAAAAACAGTTCAGAACTCAAGTTAAACACAAGGAGCTTGATTTTGCCAAATCATTTGCCTTTAGAAATAACAGCAGAATCAGTGTGAACTAGATTTTAATATTTAGACATCATTAGCTCCTTCTTTCAACACGAGTAGCTACTTTATATCACACACTATGCTTATCATTTGAAGTATAAATTTATTAGACTTGAACCCCGTACTTAAATAGCTCTCATTCTAAGAAGAAGACAAAAGTAAACATATGAAATAGAACAAAGGTGATAAGTGGTTAAAAAAGATAAACACAGTGCTTCCATCTAATCTCTCTACTTTCACTAACCCGCTACAAGCCCTCCCCCAAGACAATCTTCAGAATGACATTTTAAAAACTTAATCATCTCAAGAAGAAGATATAAAATATAAATATATGTGAAACTAACAGCTGAGTCCCAAAATATCTGAAGCAAATATTGACAGATCTGAAGGGAAAAATGGACATTTCTATATTAATAGTAGGAGATCTTAATACACCACTTTCAATAATGGAATATTTATACAGAAGATCAATTAGGATACAGAAGATTTGAAAGATACTCTTAACCAACTAAACCTAACAGATATATATAGAACACCTCACCCAGAATGCACAAAAGTGGTGCTGGGAAAACTGGATGTTCATGTACAAAAGAATCAATGTGGACTCCAACCTCACACCATATAGAAAATCAACTCAAAATGGATCAAAGACCTAAAAACATAACCAGAAATATAAAACTCCTTGAAGAAAACATAGGGAAACATCTTCAGGACCTTGGTTTGGGCAATGGTTTCTTATACTTTACATCCAAAGCACAATCAACAAAAGGAAAAAAAAAAATAGATAAATGGGACCTCATCAAAATTAAAAACTTTTGCACCTCAAAAGACTTTTTCATGGAAGTAAAACTACAGTTCATACACTGGGAGAAAATATTTGCAAAAGAAGTATGATCATTAATGGTTTAATATACAGAATATATAAAGAAACCATGCATCTAAACAGCAAAATGTCAAACAACCTATTGTAAAAATGGGCAAAAACCTGGGAAAGACATTTCTCCAAAGAAAACATAAAAATGGCCAAAAAGCATATGAAAAAATGTCTTACATTAGTCTTTAAGGAAATACAAATCAAAACCTCAATAAGATACCATTTTACACCCACTAGATGACTATTCTTTAAAAAAATAGGAAATTATAATTCTTTTAGAGGATACACAGAAATAGGAATTCTCATTCTTTGTTTGTGGGATCATAAATAATGTAGCTATGGTGAAAGATTATTTGGTGGTTCATCAGAAAGCAAGTATAGAATCAACATATGCCCCAGCAATCTCACTACTAGGTATATACCCTAAGACTTGAAAGCAGGAATCCAATATATATTTGTACACCAATATTCATAGTGGCATTATTCACAATTGCCAGAAGTTACAAGCAACCCAAGTGTCCATCAACCAAAGAATGGACAAACAAAATATGATCTATACATATAATTTATTATTATTCAGTATTAAAAAAGGAATGAAGTTCTGAGAATCTTTGACAACATAGATGAACCTTGAAGATACCATGTTTAGTGAATTATACCAGACACAAAAGTACAAGTATTCTATGATCTCACTGAGATGAAATAATTAGGATAAGGAAATTCATAGACTCAGAAACTAGAATATAGGTTACCAGGGGCTGGAGTGGGTATAGGGAATGGGAAGTTAATGCCTACATTTTACACGGTTTCCACATGGGATGATGGAAATGTTTTCATAAGGAATGGTGGTGATGGGAGCACATTGTGAACTTATATAACTGCACTTAAATGTAAATTGGAATGTGGTGAATATGGGGAATTTAAGTTATATATGTTACTAGCATAACATTTTTCTAAAAAATCCATAGGCCTGACAATCAGCAAGATGGTGGCAAAGGAGCTCTACATGCTACAGGGCAATTAATAATCACCAAGAGCTATCTAAAGTTCCTGTTTGGGGGCACCAGGAGACCAAAAGAGCATCCTGCAACATTCTTTTAAGAAAATCTGCAGGGAAGATTCGTAAGTAAAGTACTCCAAGCCACAGAGGCCAGTGCCCTTCCTACACTGATGACACAGCCACCTTAGGAGCTATTTCATAGCCAGACTTGGAGGAAACATTTCCCAAAAATGGAGAGAAAGAGATGATTGGGCACCAACTTTGGCTATTGATTAGTATATTTGGCTGACTTGAGTATATGACTAAGAAGAGCTAAAGTTTGAACCTGCGCAAGTCAGAAAGAGGTCAGTGGCTGCTATTTTAACTTCATCCCCAGCATGAGGGGAAGTGGGGCAGATGGAAAACGACAGTGCTGATAGGTGCTGGCTTCTTTCCAATCAATTAGATTGCAGCTCTAGCCTAAGCCCCAGACTCATCTCTGGCAAGAAGAAGCTGGAAGGACCTGTGTTAGACTCTCCAGTAAACTACAGGCCACACTGAGGAGACCAGTGCTCATCCTATTCTGGCAATGCAGGCAACCTCAGGAACTATTCTGTGGCTGGAACTGAAAACTCCATTTCCTAAAAAACAGGGAGGAAGAGGCTGTTGGCCATCAACTTCAACTATTGACTAGTAAAATCAGCTGACTAAAATATAATTCCTAGTACCCTTAGAACAGCAAAAGTTTGAACCTATCCAAGAGAGAAAGTGGTTGGTAGCCAACATTTTGACACTGCCCTAGCATGAGGGAAAGCAGGGCTAATTGAAAATCACAGTGACAGTAGAGACCAGCTTCTTTCCACCCAAATTGGACTGCAGGCCTAGCCTAGACTTCAGTCCCATCTCTGGCAATGAGGAAATTAGCAGGACCTGCACTAGCCTCTCCAGATAACTGCATGTACATTCTGTTGGCAAAGACTGAATAGTAAGAAGTCTACCAGGACAACTGCAGTCATTTTGCATAGGCATGGCATAGATCACTGCCCATACCTACAATTCCATTCCTGCCCTAGGCAGGGAAGGAAGGGTGTGCCTTCATCAGTCTCTCTTGGCAACTATAGTCTAGGCCTGCATAGCTTGGGTTATTACACACAGTTCTGGCTCTGTCCTTAACCCTGGCAAAGGAGAAAGGTGGGAGAAGCTTCATTAGTCCCTGGGGCAAGGCAGGCAGCTGGAACCTTCATAGCTTACACCCCCGACTACATCCTTGGCTCCTACTACACAACCAGCAAGGAAAAAAGGACAAGAAAACCCTAAACTAAAGAGAAAAACTGCACCCAGAATAAATATATCTCCTAAGCCAGATGCCAAGAAGACACCAACCAAAAGTTACGATTCATGCCAAGAAACAGGAAGATATGGCCCTGTCAAAAGAAAAAGACAAGCCTCAAGATGACATAAAGGAGTTGAGACAACTAATCATAGAAGTTCAAACAAATCTTTAATAAATTCAAGGAAATGTCTAGAGAGATTAAGGATATTAGGAAGAATTTGTATGAATATACAAATGAATTTGAAAGCATACATAGAAAAATAGCATATCTTACAGAAATGAAAGGCACAATAAATGAAATTAAAAATAAACTGGAGTCATATAACAGGAGATTTGAGGAGGCAGAAGAAAGGATTGGTGAGCTTTAAAACATAGCCTCCAGAACATACAAAATAATGGATGGAGAAAAATTGAAAAAAATTGAACAAGGTCACAGGGAGCTAAACGACAGCAAGACACAAGCAAACACATGTCTTACAGGTGTCCCAGAAGAAGAAGATAAGGAAAAAGAAGCAGAAGGAATATTGGAAGAAATAATGGTAGAAAATTTCCCTACCCTATTGAAGGACATAGATATTTGTGTCCAAGAACCACAACATCTTCCCATCCAAATAAATCAGAATAGACTACCTTTGAGACTCATACTAATTCATATGTCAAATGCCAAAGACAAAGAGAGAATTTTGAAAGCAGCAAGAGAAAAATAATGCATAACATATAAGGGATACCCAATAAGATTAAGTGCCAATTTCTCATCAGAAACCATGGATTCAAAAAGTCAGTGGTATGGTATTTTTAGGATACTGCAAGAGAAAACATCTAGCCAAGAATCATATAGCCAGCCAGATTGTCTTTCAAAAATGAGGGTGAGTTTAGAATATTCACAGATAAACAGAAATTGAGAGAGTTTATTATAAAAAGACTGGTTTTGCAGGATATTCTCTAGGGTGTTCTACAATCTGAAAAGAAAATACAGGGTATAGAGGCTTGGAAGAGTGTCTGGAAATAAAAATTACATCAGTAAAAGTAACTAAAAGTGGAAAAAAAGTGGTGAAATAAAATATGACTGATAACACCTAAAGGTCAAAATGAGTGACATAAGAACTGCCTTTTCAGTATTAACATTGAATGTTAATGTATTAAACTCCACAACCAAAAGACACAGACTGGCAGAATGGATAAGAAAATATGAGTCATCAATATAATGTGTGCAAGAGACTCACCTTAGACCCAAGGAAACCAACAGAATAAAGGTGACAGGCTAGGAAAAGATATTCTATGCATGCAGTAACAAAACAAAAGCAAAAAAGTCAGAGTAGCTATACTTATACCATATAAAATATTTAGGCATAAACTTAACCAATGATGTAAAGCACTTGTATTCAGAAAACTATGGTTTAAAAAAGACTAAATAACTGGAAGAACATTCCATGTTCATGGATTGGAAGACTAAATATCATTAAGATGTCAATTCTACAATTCTACCCAAATTCATATACAGATTGAATGCAATCCTGATAAAAATTTCACCAGCATTTTTTTAAATGAAAAAGACAACTATAAAAGTTATTTGTAAAGGTAAGGTGTCCCAAATAGCCAGAAACATCTTAAAAAGGAAGAGCAAAGTGGAGGACTCTCACTTCTGGAATTTAAATCATATTACCTAGCTACAGTGGTAAAAACAGCATGGTACTGGCATAAAAACAGACATGTAGAGTAATTGAACCAAATTGATTGCCACAGCTGTGATCAAGTGATTTTTGACATACCTGTCAAACCCAGCCAGCTTGGGCAGAACAGTTCATTTAACAAATGGGGCTGGTAGAACTGGATAACCAAGTCAAAAGAAAGAAATAGGACCCTTATCTCACACCTTATACAAAAATTAACTCGAAGTGGATCAAAGACCTAAATATAAAGGAAAGAAACATACAGCTTCTAGAAGAAAAGGTAGGGAAATAACTTCAAGACCTGATGGTAGGTGGTGAATTCTTAAAGGAGGTAAGAAGAGGGCTGAGATGGACTGCTGATGTTCAATGTATGTAGAAGTTTTAATTAACTCTACTGTAAAAGTGTGGAAATACATAAAGTTGATGGTAAAACATAGTGAATAATAGCTGATCTATAAAAGGGAATGTGGCTGGAAAGGTTAGTCTAGGGATGTAAATGTCAGTTCAAAGAAGCTAGAGAATAATCTATGGACTGAATAACACAGGAAGTCCAGAGGTGGATGAGAATTGTAGTTGTTGGTACAGATGCAAGAATATACTTTGGAGCTAGAGCAGATGTATGTCATTATTGCAGGGTGGTGGGAATGCAGAGAAGCATGAGAATAATATAACTGGAGTGACTTATGATATGTGGTTAGCAGTAATACTGTAATATTCATGCACATATGCCAAAGATGTAATGTTTTGATAATGAAAAGAGTATGGAAAAAGTGTGCTAACTGTACACTATGGACCATAGTTAGTGGTAATAGTCTGATGATATTATCTCACAATCTGTAAAAAAATTTCCACCATGGTGTACTGTGTTGATGGAAGGGTGTCGTATGGGAATTCTGTTTATGAGCATGATGTTTTATAAGTTCAAAAAATAAATATTTTATAAAATAACAGGATGGGCTGGAGGAAAAATATTTCAAATGTTAGATATGGACTATAGTTAGTAAGATTTTGATGATATTCTTTCATAATTTATAAAAATGTCTCACAACAATGCAACGTGTTGGTTATGGGTTGATGTATGGGACCCCTGTATGATGTTCTGCATGTTTACTTTGTAAGTTCACAACTTTTACTGTATACTTTTTTTTTAATGTATGTTCATGTCTGAATGAAAGAAGAAGAAGAGGAAGAGGAAGAAAGAAGAAGAAGAAGAAGGAAGAAGGAAGAAGGAAGAAGGAAGAAGAAAGAAAGAAGGAGAAGGAGAAGAAGAAAAGTTGGGTTGTGGGAAAATATACCAAATGTAAGATACTTTGGTTAGTAGTAATTTTTGAGGATTCTCTTTTATCATTTGTTAAAAATGTTTCAAAACAATGCAAGGTATTGATGGTAGGGTGAGATATGAGAGTCCTGCATGATTTTATGCATGTTTGTTTTATAAGTTCACATCTTTTACTATACAATTATTGTTTATGTATATTTATTATGAATGATACACTTCAATAAATTTTTAAATGAAAAAAATCCATAGGCCTGCACAGCACAATTAGTGGACCCCAAAGTAAACCATGGACTATGTATAAAAATAAAAAATAAAAAATATTCTTTCAACAATTGCGGCAATGTACTGCACTCAAAAAAGCGTTATTTCACTGTACCTACATGAATTGTCTCTCTCCACTTTCCTTTCCCCCGCATTTCTCAATACATTCCTTACTCATTTTTCCTTACTCATTTGCTCACTCTGCTCAATTGATATTCGTTTGTTCTTTAAAACCAAGTGCTCAGGTTGCAGAACCTTTGCACTTGTTTGGGACATTTTTCCCTCAATTATCTGCATGGCTTTCTTCCTTACATGCCCCAGATAGGCTTTACTCAAATGTAATCTTAGAGTATGTTCTTATCTGACCATTCCTTCAAAAAATATCCCCCCAACTCCACTAGCAGTCACTGTTCCCCTTATCCTTCTTTATTTCTCCTCATAGAACCAGTCAATATATAAGTAGGAATTTATATACATGTTTATTTTTTTCTTCCACTACACTGTGAAAGCAAGCCCTTGTTTTGAACTAAAAACATGAAAATCATCCTCATCCACACCCATGCTGCTGCAGGAACTTTAAAGCCATTTTCTCAGGGCCAACTGTGTCCAGGAGTTACTTATTAGAAGTGGAAAATGATTTCTGATTCTCATTAAGCCTTCTATGGTAGTGATTCTTCTGTGTTCAATATAATTCAGTCGCTGCATTTGCCTCTGATATAGCCCAGTGAATTTCCAATCATAGAACCTCAGTAGCTATGAAATGTCTGTCCTGACTCGGAGCACATTGAGAGAATCTAATAATCACTGAGAGCATTTTGAAAAACAAACAACAAACAAACAAACAAACAAAGCATCATAAACTTTAAGGAGCTGACTGTGGTCTCAACTTTGTTAAGGAGGAATAAAATCTAGAAATAAAATCTTAGAATATTTTCTGGTGTATAGAAGATAATCAGTAAACATTTGTTGAATGAGTGAACATGTGAATTGATTTGGCTAGAAAATTATTAGGAAAGAATGTGTTTAAAATTTAAAGAAAACTTTTAATTTCATTTATTTTCTATCTATGTATTTAGCATATTAGTTTATCTAGCAGATACATACCAGGAGCCACACAGTTTTCCAGGTAGTTTGAACTATGCTCTTCTATTTATGCCATGCCCCGAAAGGGCAGTTGAACATAAATGGCATGTCCATACTACCATCTAGAGTATGTTATGGTTTTAAAAATTATTTGTGGAATAATGAGTAAAAAGATACAAGAATTTTAAAAAAAGGTATATTTCTCTTCTTTGTACTGGCAGGGGTTATAATTTCTGGCTCAATTATTAATTCTATGTAGATTTCTGAATGATAGGGACATTTCAAAAGGAAATATTTATATTCAATATCTGGCAGGGGTTATAATTTCTCGCTCAATTATTAATTCTATGTAGATTTCTGAATGATAGGGACATTTCAAAAGGAAATAATTATATTCAATATCAATGCAAGAAAAAGTGCCCTTTATTAATAACAAATAGACCTGGTATTTTATTGCAGGTAAAATAGAATACTTTCAGAACTTTGTCACCTTTAAGAATAATTTATGCATCATGTCTGAAACAAATAATGAATTTTTAAAAAATAATGTTGTTAATTCTTACTATATGATTCTGCAGGGAAGATCTCTGGGATCCCAAAAGCCAGTTGTTTTTCAGGATTTAAAAAGTGTTATATCACACTCTGCAGTAAAAGTATATTATATTGGTATGATGTTTTAGTATACTCTGGAGTTACTTCAGAATCACAAAGCAATTAGCCAATAATATTAAAAAGTTATGGCTAATTTAACTAATGGTTAATGGAGCTCGGTATAACTGTCAGAGTTGATGAGCCCAGGGAGATTTTGTGGAGGAATACACATTAAATTTAGGGTCCTTTATTTCCTTTTAGACTTTAATCAGTATCCTGAATGATAGAATTTCTAATAATGTGCCAAAAATATATTTTTAAAAATTTCTTTTAATATTCAAGTGTGAATAGTAACCAACAAAAAGTAAGGGATTTGTCAAAGTGTATCTATACAATATAGATCACAAAATCATGCTCAGGCAAGCCCTAAGAAAATACACTTTTCTAGGACTAGTAGGGTAAATGGAGTTTTAGTAGCTATAAATAAGATCCTTCTTTTTCCTATAGTTTAAAATATAACAATAACTATATTTTGAATTTAATGAATGAAAATGAAATTCAGTTAAATTAACCAGTGCTTGAAATGAAATATAAGAGAAAATAGAGGATAAAGGCTTGCAGATCTAAGTCTTTTGAAAAGGTTAGAAAAAAAATGGTAGTGTCTTATAAACAATGTTTTTGAAGTCCCTAGCTAAAGGGCAATGCACCATTCTTTATGAGCTTTATGTTTTATTCATTGAATGTTTTGAGCTTGTAGAAGGAGTTATATGTTTTCACAAAGCTTATGTTATAGAATAGATCCTTTACTCCAGGAAAACTCGGCTTCCTACTGTGAGAAATTCACTTGTTTCCAAACTATCAAATTTAAATAACATATGAGAAAGTGGGCTTACACTTCTGTGTGCAGACAAAAAATGTCTGCACACAGAACAGAAAAATTGATCTTTAAAGAAATGTGCCATTCACTTAGACCATCTCAGGAAAGTTTGGGATGATCCTACTTCACTGCTAAAAGAATATTTTCAACTGTTTCTTGCCTTCTATAAAAAATTCCTTACTAAACTTGTTGGGAATAAAATTTTGGACAAATACATTGCAATTAAGAATATTGGAACCAATTGTAATAAAAAGCACATTTGAAATAACAAAAGAATCACCTTGATTCCAACTTTTTATCATAAAAACACAGAACACCAAAACTTCAATCCAATATAAAAAGGTGTAATAGCATAATCAGTGACATGGCAGGTATCACAATATCAATAGTGATGGGAGCAGAACTCTTTCCTGTTGTGTGGACTTCTGCTGCCGCAGGAGTACGGCAGGCAGATCGCTGCCGGGGGTCGGGCCTACGCCACGGCCTGACCGGGGCGGCAACAGGCGGCTCAAGGCTTGGAGGGGACGCGTGGTCGGATGGAAGAAACCACGGAGACAAGGTCTATGCGCAAGTCTAATTTATCGAGGAAGTACACTTAGTTATATAGGGTTGGGTAGAGGGAGGGGTTGGAGCTAGGGCGGGCTGGCTAGGGGTGATAATGGATAGGCGGAACTGGGCAGGCAGCTATGAGGTAAGCAGTGGCTAAGGAAGAAGGCAGATTATATGTTGGCAACGTGGGCGGGACTGGCGGGAAGGACAGCAACGGCTGGAAGAAGAAGATAACAAAGGCTGGGGGAAGGGGTGGAGGGAGGCAGCAACAATTTCCAAAGACATTGTTGTAATAGAGATAAATAAAATTATTTTGCAAATAATTCAAAATATGTATACAATGCATGACTCTCACATGGAAATTATATATTTATTTACATTGTGATTTGACTATTGAGTCTATATGTTCCACAGAGTTCTATATAAGGGGGAAGCACAAAAATGTTCTTAATTTTCAATTCTGGAGGATGGAAAATTATACATACATATATTTTTTTCTTCTGAATAAATCAGACCATAAGAAGTTTTAATATAGGATCCACATTTTCTGTAAGATTATGATCAAGGAGAGTTGAATCTAACAAGGAAGAGTTGGAAAGCCACTTGAGAAAGGTGAAGTTTGGGTGGGTTTCTTGAGAGGGTGAATATGGTGGGAAAGATATATTAGGCCATTCTATTAAGAGCAACTTTTCCATTCATTCATTTAACAAGACAAAGGTATCAATTTTATTCCAGAACAGACAGTTTGCACTAGAGATGCAAAAATAAGTAAATTAGACAAGGGTTCTGCAGTTGAGATCTCAGTTTAGACTGAATACCAGATAAACAAAGAGAAAACAGCGACACATTTTCATTTCAGCCATACAAATACAAATAAGTTAGTATTAGTTGGTAGAGTTTTAGCGTAACTACACCCGAAGTTGTCACGTTAGATTTTCAGAGGTACAGTAGGAGATATACAAGTTAAATAAAAATAGCTACATTCCAGGCACAGGGAACTGAAAAGGTAAATCCGTGGTTCAGAAATAGCGTGGTGTGGTCATAAATGTAAGAATTCTGATTTAATGAAGCATGGAGTATAAGTCATGTGACTTGGAAGAATACGATGGAAGATGTAAGTATGAGAAAGATCATCCTGGGCTTCTGTGGAACCCATGATTCCAGAAGGTCAACAGAAGAGGTGCACATGGATGCAAATATTCACTTACATAGAAGAAGGATGTACTTTGGCTAGTTAGGAGAAATGTTCCACTTAGTGGAAAGGAGATACAGTTCTCCGAGTGCCATTTTTATCCATCAGAATAATAAATAAATAAATAAATAAATAAATAAATAAAATAATAATAAAATCCCATGAGTTTATTGGGATTGTGGGGTTTATATAGCCCATATGTCTAGGGATTGGGCTAGACAGAAATCATCCTGAGTCTCTTTACTTTGGGCTCTTATTCTGACAATGCCACTAACATCCTACTCTCAACTTTTCCTGTACAAATCAATGGTATTATCATCTCCTCAGTTACTGAAAACACAAACATGGAATCATCCTTTATTTATCCCCTCTAATTTATCCATATGTTTCCAGACATAAAGCTACCAGGTCCTATCAAATCTGTTTCCCAAACTTTCTACTTATTGTCACCTCCATAGTTCCTGCCATTTCCCTTGACATCTATTTTCTACTGAATCATTTCTCTGTGTTTAATTTTAGCTCTCTAAATTTGTTTTAAACAATGTAGACAAAGCATTCTTTTAAAACATAAAATTTTATAAGATTACACACCCCCAAACTTTTCTTTGTAGTGTGTCTTAATCTTACTCAAGTCATAGAACCATTTGAGAAGATGTTTCAAAAGGTAGGGACCTCACTTTGCCCAAACAAAAAGTAGAAGTCATGTACATGCCACAAGTTCTTACATAAACATTCAGGAAATTCATGGATCCAAGGTCCATACTTTGATTTATTATATGTACATAATTTTCAACCCTACACTAAAAAATCATTTCAATAATTTACCATGGCTCAGAGTATAAAATCAAAACTCCATAATGTTTCTTAAGAAGTCTGCACATCTTATTCTCACTCATCTCTTACGACTTCCTCCTTCATTGAATGAGTTTTGCTCTAACTTCAGACACTTTGCATATAATTTTCCTAAACTCTGAATTTCTCTTCCAATATGCAAATCCTCCTGCCCATTATTTAAGCCCTCTGTTTAAACATTCTTCCTAAACTGGTTTATATTCTGCTGTAATTTTCCTATCTGAAAATCATTGTATTTATGCAATTATTACTTATAAGTCATAAGCTTTACCTTGAATCTGTTGTCTAGCATAGTGCCTGGTGCTGTCCTGATTCTCAATAAATATTTGCTGAATAAATGAATATTGTTATAATGCAGAGTCATATATTAGTTTTTTTTCTACAAAATTGCCTCATAACAATTTCCACATTTCAGTGGCTTCAACAAATTATTATTTTGTAACCTTGGGTCTATACACTGGCAATGGTTTGACTGATCTTAATCAGGCTTGGCTGGATTTCATTAATCTAGGCTGTATTCCAGACTTAAGATTGGGTTTAGGTTATGCATTCTCAATGCAGGCAAGTTTGCTCCCATGGGGGTGGGGCAGGTTTTTGGTGACAGGGAAAAATTTATTTAGAAATGTCCATAAATATAAACAAATATACAGTATACTTGTGTTATTAAAAGTTCATCATAGGGAGGTGATTAGGAAAAAAGAAATATCTGTATTATCTCATTATGGAGGAAGAACAATGAAAAAAGGGTAAATAACCAGTATTTTAGATTTTTTCCATGAGTCCTCATTCCAGGACCCAGTGTGAAGGAGAAAATGTTACTGGCAATATGCTCTGTTAAAGCCAGAGAGCAGAAGTTCTGAAAAGTCAAGCCAAACCTCTCAGCATGTTGAAATCTCTGTGTGCATCATTACTGCTCATGTTTCATTGAAGAAAGCAAATCACAAGCTCAATATATAATAGAGCAAGGAAGATTACTGCAGGTATTCTAGTGGGAGACACTGCAAATTCACAGGACAAATTTATGGATGCATAATTATATCATAGCCAGGAGTGCAGAGTTGGATACAATAATCCAAAGTACCACAGATGAATTTTTGGTGACATCAGAATGAGGAAACAAAACTTCCCAAAATAGATCCAAAAATATGGAGCTGAAATTTATAAAGCAAGTAAAAAGTTTCCTTTTGTCATTTCTTTTCCTCCTTGGACATGTTTTCTGAGAGTCTGACTTCACAAATTGCTTGCCAGTTGACAGTAGACAGTGTTTTGAATTTATTGAGCTTCATATGAGATCTGAAATATTTGCAAAAGCACTCTTTGTTTTAAGGCACGCTAAATAATTCAGAGTTATATTTTATATAGGGAACATAAGAAATCACTGAGCATAATTTTACTAACACTTTTATAATTTAAAAACATATTGACAGAAAGCATTAGTATGTTCCTATGACTGAAATTATCATGGCATTCTGTATAAATTACCAGGAAGTAATATCAGAGGTATATTTACCATATAGTTTCTTCTTGGACAAAGACAGTAACATCATAAGCAATAGCAATAGGGTGGAAATAAATACTTCATAGACAATAAACCCAAGCCAATCAAGATTGAAGAAAAACAGATAATATCAAGGCTCATTCATCTTGCATATTTCATAAGAATGGTAACCAAAGCATTTTCTTTGCACACTTGGAAAAAATAAAAATTGATTATTGAAGTAGATGCTTGAAATAAGCCATTCTAAAAAATAAAAATAATAACAATATGTCTATGTATATAATACAAAAGTAGTTTTGGAACTAAAATGAAACCAATAAAAAAAGGAATAAAAGGGGTAAAAATTTTTGATTTAGTAAAAAACAAAACAAAACAACAATTATATAAAGGGGATTAAGAAAATGAAAATGTTTTGAAATCAAACCTTGACTGCAAGTTAGAAAGTCCTGATTATGGAGGCTTTGATGTCAATTACCTGATTTGAATCTTACTTCCACTAAACTAGTCATCACTCTTGAAAAGGACATTTTAACCTCTCTGAGTTTTACTTTCTGCATCTAATGCTCAAGAATAAGTATTCAAGTCCTATTATTTATTCTTATTTTATTACTATTTCTTTATTTCTTTATTCTAGAGCAAGTCTCATAAACTTTTTCTGTAAAGAGACGGATAGTAACTATTTTCAGTTTTGTGGAACATATGGTCTCTGTCACAACTATTCAATTCTGTCTTATAGCATGAAAGCAACCAAAGATAATATTAATTTGAAAGGCACGGCAGCTGTGTTCAAATAAAACTTTATTTATAAAAATAGGCCATGGGTTAGTT
Organism: Dasypus novemcinctus; assembly: GCF_030445035.2. Taxonomy (NCBI): domain Eukaryota; kingdom Metazoa; phylum Chordata; class Mammalia; order Cingulata; family Dasypodidae; genus Dasypus; species Dasypus novemcinctus. The sequence goes on along the minus strand of NC_080683.1, from coordinate 37,561,023 downwards.
ATGACCAACAGGCTCTAGTTCCTTTGCCAAATCTCTTTCAGAGGAAGGTGAGTCCTAGAAAAACTATTTTGCCAATGTTTAGCCAGACTATCTGCTTGCGTGATATATTAGAATTTTACTACATAATGCTGCCTCTGAAAACCATAATTTATTCTCAAAATTATCAATCCTTATATCATAATCCTATCCTTTTTTAAAAACTATCTTATTTATGTGAACTACTATCCTAGTGACAATTTACAGAAGGAAAAATTCTTAAAACCAAAATATTATTACTGCATTGCAGCAAAAGTTTAGCTGTTCCCTTGAAACTGTGTTCTCTTTCCCATATGAAAAAGATTGTTAAGAAGCAGATGCTCAGTCTGAGACTACATTTTCCTGGTTTTCTTGCACGTTATATGTGACCATATGACTGATTTGTGATCCAATAGATTGTGAGTCTAATTTATGTGGACTACTTCTAAGACTGGCACATAAAACTTTCCAATGTTCTTCCTCAGAGCTTTCAGGGATAAAGGATGTCAAGGTGACACAGGAAAATAAAACTTGAAGATTGCAGAGCCTCCATGGTCCAAAAGATTATGCTCTGAGCTTCTCTTCTACAAAATAGGCACCTTCACATTAGACTATTAAGGTGAATCAGAAATATCCTTTTGAGATGTTGAAGTATATTTTGAGGAAAATTTGGGATTTAATTTTTACTGAAACATATATTAAAATATCAAGTAGAGAGAGTAGGTGTAGCTCAGTTGGCTGAGTGCCTACTTCCCATGTACGAGGTCCCAAATTCAATCCCCAGTGCCTCTTAAAAAGAAAAATTCAATACAATACAATCCAATACAGTAAAAAAGAAAATGCCAAATAGATAATTTGCTAACTGAAATTTGGGTATCATTCTCTGCAGGGTTTACAGGATCCTTACTGTCCCTGAGATGGACTAAGTGGATACATCCAATGCCATGAATTGTTGACCTCTCTGAAGGTGACAGAGCAAATCATGGTGACTTCCAAAATTGAATGACATTCCAAAGTATTTGACTTTTTATTTGAGAATAAGTAACAATCAGTAAAGGGTACATTCAGCTAAAAGATAAAATAATAGCTACTTAAAATATGCTTTCCTTCAAATGATTACACTGGTGCATCTAGTGTGATATTTTATTTTCATGTTCTGTAAGCCAGAAGCAATATATATTTAAGGTGAAGAATTTTTTTCTCTGTAAGATAAATAAAACTTACACTTAACTTATATGTATATATAAATGTCTGTTAAATGATCTGGTTAAAGAGCATGTGTTCCAAACTTGCTTCAGTATACCCTGGCCTAAAGAATTTTAATAAAGTTTAAATATGTTTAAAAAGTAAACACTTTAAGTTTGTGGCATTCATTGGCTTGGAAGTCAGTAGTGGTCTGTATTAGTCAGCCAAAGGGGTGCTGATGCAAAATACCAGAAATTGGTTGGTTTTCATAAAGGGTATTTATTTGGGGTAGGATCTTACACTTAACCAAGCATAAGATACTTCCCTCACCAAAGTCTATTTGGAGCATGATGGCTGCTGATGACTGTGAGGGTTCATGCTTCCTGGGTTCCTACAATCCTAGGGCTTGCTTTTCTCTCAGTTCAAGGCTCCTTTCTTCCTGGGGCTGGCTTCTCTCTCCTCTGGGAGCTTACTTCCTAGGGTTCCTGCTTAAGTCTTCAGCATCAAACTCCAACATCAGAAACCCTCAACTCAGTTCTTTGTTATGCCTTTTTTCTGTGAGTCCCCATTTTGTTTGGGGAAAAATGAGCTTTTTCTACAAACAAGCTAGAAGAAATGAGATGTCAAAAGGTCTTTAGCTTTTAAAAAACCTCATCAAGAACCCTCAGCTGGGCAAAGTATTAATTGCTACCTTCTTTCCAAAGTATATTGTTTTATATACCCTCAAGGTAACTGCTTTTAAGCAGAGAGTGATCTAGTGGCTTGAAATAGCATATATACAATCACCCTTCAGAAGTATATCTAGAAAAAAGGACATGAAGGATGTGGAAACTTATCCCCCTTTATTGTTTTAAGAGACAGAATTTGAGAAATTTTTTTAAACCACAAATTATCTTAGCTTCTCTTTAGATACACCTTTATTTTAATAACTGGAAAGAACCTAAAGGCAGTATGGAGGCAGGTAGTTTTTAATATTTGGTTGTGAACAGATAAGAGAATTCTACTTTCTCATTATATAGGAGATGAAGTTATCTGCTGAGAATGAAAGTGAAAGTAGGTAGCTTAGAACAATTTGTGAAGAGTAGGAAGTATGGAAACTGCCACTGTGTAGGAGACAATTAAATAGAAATATTGAGAATCATTGCCCTTTCTTACTGTGGCTGTTTGAAATTATTTTATGAATCCCCAAAAGAGAAATATTATGTTTGTAAACTATTCCTCTGGGTGTGATACCCTTTGATTGCATTAAATTCAGTTGAAGGGTATTTGATTAGATTACTTAATAAGATTGCTTTAGGGCTTTTGATTGGACTACATCAATCAGGAATGACTTATATTAAGTCCCTGTCCCCTTGCTGGGTCTGATATAAATGGACTCAAAGGGATAGACAGAGGAACAAGGGAGGTGGTGTATTTGATTTTGCAATGTGAGAGAAAGGATTTTTTAAGCAGGAAGGCTCCAAGAGGCTGGGCCATGGAACAGCTCAAGAGGAGACCAGGCCTGCTATATGCCTGATAGTTTACAGCTGAACTTGGGAAGAAAGCACAACAGTAGGGAGTCCCAGAAAGAGATAAGTCCTAAACCTGGCTGCTCAAAGTTGAGCTCCAGGAGATGATAGATTCTGGAGGAGAAGGCAAAGAACACCACAGAGTTTGGTAGCCATCTTGCTTCACCATGTGGCAGCAATGTCAGACTCAACAGTACTTGACTTTGGTGAGAAAGCATCTCTGCTGATGCCTCAATTTGTACATTTCATCGCCTTGGAAGAATAAGCTTTCACCCCAAATAAATACCCTTTATAAAAGCCAGAACACTTCTGTAACTTTGCATTGACAGCCCTTTGGCAAATTAAAACACTTACTGAGTGACAGGCCAAGATTTTAGACCTCAAGTTTGTGGAAATATCTTTATACTTGTGTGTGTGTTTAGTATCACTCATTAGCCTAGATGTAGGTGCAGATATGGCAGGAATTGGTTTGACTTAGTATTGATTATTCCCCTGGTAGACATATGAAAAGAAAAGCAGTCAGGAGGGCAGATGAGATCTCAATATTGGCAAAAAAAAAAAAGGCTTAAATGAAATAATACTAAAATTGAAATTAGATAAGAGTAGATAGAAAAATATGAAAGAATTTCTAAATAGAAATAAATGCAGTCAATTCAGTAAGAGGTAAACAATGTATTTGAAGAGATAAAGAAGAGAAATGGAAGAATGAGAAGTTGTAATCAGAAAGTAAATTTGAATGAATTTTTAGATGAAGGACATTTCTGGAATGTTTCACAAGGGTATATGTTAATGGGTCTGAAAAGAGTTTGAACAAGAAGAGAGTTGACTCTTTTGTACATCTCTGAGAAATGTGGTTCATGGAAGAATGAACATCAAGAGAATAATGTAAGCACACATGTTTTCTTTTTTTTTTTTAGCTTTTAAAAAAATTTATTTATTTCTCTCCCTTCCCCTTCCCCTCCCCCCCACCCCAGTTGTCTGTTCTCTGTGTCTGTTTGCTGTGTGTTCTTCTTTGTCCTCTTCTGTTGTTGTCAGCCACACGGGAATCTGTGTTGCTTTTTGTTGCATCATCTTGATGCATCAGCTCTCTGTGTGTGCAGCACCATTCCTGGGCAGGCTAAACTTTCTTTTGCACTGGGTGGCTCTCCTTATGAGGCACACTCCTTATGTGTGGGACTCCCCTATGTGGGGGACACCCCTGCCTGGCAGGGCACTCCTTGCGTGCACCAGCACTGTGTATGGGCCAGCTCCGCATGGGTCAAGAGGCCCAGGGTTTGAACTGGGGACCTCCCTTGTGATAGATGGACACCCTAACCACTGGGCCAAGTCTGCTTCCCAATACAAACATGCTTTCTTATTCTCCATCTCAAGAATACACTGATGTGGATTTTAAAAATAGAGAATAAACTTATTCTAAGGGAGAAATAAATGAGACTCTGGACCAGATGAGTAATTTCTATAAATTTACAAAAGGCAGAGGGAGACATGTGTGAGTTTGTTGATTGAAAGGAGAGAGCAGAAATGATATCAATGCATAAGAAGGTACTGCAGTGGCAGTGGGGAGCAATCTTTCTGGGAACTTAGGTAGGCTTTCCTTTCCAAGTCTGCAGGTACATAAAATTGAAATATACAAAGCAAGTATAAATATGGATTAAAAAGTGGAGATATTAGTCATCTAAGAAATGGCCACATGACCACACTATTGCAGCATAACTAGTCTATCCCTTCATCTACCCCTTTCTTCTAAACAGTTGAAAATAGAGTGACTGGAAGTCTGGTATATGTCTCTAACCTGAGTAAAAATTCTGAGTTCAACTTATAAGATCAGCTTTAAAAAATGTCATTTCTTGTAAAATATGGTCACTACAGCATAAGAACCCCCCTTAAGTTTCCAAGTCTATCCCCATTATCACACCTAAAATAAGAGCCCAAGATTCAGTGGTCTCACCAGTATGCACAATAGTCCTGGTCAACCTTCCTGTAAGTAGAGATGCATTGTGGGAAAGGACTCATCTACACAACAGCAGAGGAAATCAGTAAGAATTAGATATCATAATCAGCATAGTCCATCATTGTTTAATAAGAATGTTTGTCCAGGGAACATAAAAAGATATATATATAATATAAAAATAATAGCATTTAAGAGAAAAACAAAGGTCATTTCTTGAGAATGATTTAAAATTTTAATTATATTTTAAAAGACATTGCCTCCCCAAGTAAGGAAAAGATTAACAAGAAAAATAATCATTTGTTCAGAGGGCAAGAAAGAGTTCTAAGTAATAAAAAATAATAATAATGCCCCCCAAATCAACAGATGAAAGTGATAGAGTCTTCTTCAAAGAAGTTGTATAGTTAACAACAGAACAGTATATTTATCATGAAAACATGCATTAAATATTAAATAGGGGCTCCTGAGGACTCTAGAGACATCTAGGTACTGTAGATAAGGCAGACCATCTCAAGAATTTGGCACCCTTTTGTTGGGACTTACCTTGGAATCTATGCTCCCCAATGTAATAGACTTAGATTCATTTATAATTTCTCTACACATGGCTCTTTTGCCCCTTTTATTTGGACCTATTTTTAGCACTATAGTCATTAAATATATGTCCCAGAGACTTAAATCTTCAGTCTGTTCATATGCCAGTTAAGCCCTGAATCTCAGCATAGTTGCAGCCAACACCTCCTCTCCAGTTCACTGGACTTGCCCGGGGTAACTAACAAAAGGATGATGATGCTCATCCCAAAAAACAGAATATCTACAATGACAAGCAGGACAGTTCCATCTTTCTGCTCCATGGGCTCTAAGTCCCTTCTCAATCAGAAAGAGAGTGGGCATCACTATTCCAAAATCCTCAAGCTTGAAGAAAGACCAAATATAAGAGGGGAATGCAACTATGTACTGAAGGAGACTCATTGCTATTATAGCAATGGAAGAACTTGCAACATTGGTATAAAGGTAGTGGCCACCAGAGGTTCTGAGAGGAGGAAGAGAGAAGAATTGTTGCAACATAGAGCATTTTTAGGGACATTGGAATCATCCCATGTGACATTGTAATGATGGATACATTACATGGATGCTGTTATACATTCTGTCGAAATCTATAAAATTGTGCAAATTATAAACTATAATGTAAACTATGGACCATGGATAGAACCAATGCTTCAATATTTGCTCATCATTTGCAGCAAATGTACCACACTAATGAAAGATGTTGCTAATGGGAAAAGTGGAGGAAGGGAAAGTGATAGGTGAAACAGTTTGACATTGTCGATGAATTTCAAAAAGAAATACTGATCATGTTTTGATCAGAGGAACTGTTCTGTTTCCCTGGGCAAGTGATACCCTTTGAGTATATTGGATTCAAAGGTTTCACTTTTTTTTTTTTTTTAAAGATTTATTTATTATTTATTTAATTCCCCCCCCCCCCCCCTCCCCTGGTTGTCTGCTCTTGGTGTCTATTTGCTGTGTCTTGTTTCTTTGTCCGCTTCTGTTGTCGTCAACGGCACGGGAAGTGTGGGCGGTGCCATTCCTGGGCAGGCTGCACTTTCTTTTCACGCTAGGCGGCTTTCCTCACGGGCGCACTCCTTGCGCGTGGGGCTCCCCACGCGGGGGACACCCTTGCGTGGCAGGGCACTCCTTGCGCGCATCAGCACTGCGCATGGCCAGCTCCACACGGGTCAAGGAGGCCCGGGGTTTGAACCGCGGACCTCCCATATGGTAGACGGACGCCCTAACCACTGGGCCAAAGTCCGCTTCCCTAGGTTTCACTTTTATTCTACTAAATTATGATTAGGACTTTGATTGGACCATGTCAATAGGACATGGTAGGTGGGGACTCACAGAAATAAAATGACAAGGCACAGAAGTCAGTGGAGTTTTGAGTTGGAGCCCCAGGAAGTAAACACACAGGAGAAGAACAAAGAGGAATAGAGACAGCTCCATAGACAAAGCAGAGGCCCTGGGAGACAGATAAGCCATTAACCTGATATTGTATAGCTGGCCTTGTTGAGCGAGCAGAGCAGCTGAGTTCAGAGAGAATCAAGCCCTGGGGAGAAAGACAAGGCCCAGAAAGACTGATAGTTTGGAGAGAAACAAGCCCTGGGAGAGAGATGAGACTTATCCCAGCCTACAGATGATATTGGAAGAAGCTGGGACCATGGAGTCTTAAGAAGAAGAGGAAGCCTGAACCTTTGCAGACATTGGCAGCCATCTTGCTCTGCCACATGACAACAGACATTGGTGAGGGAAGTAACTTATGCTTTATGGCCTGGTAACTGAAAGCTTTCACCCCAAATAAACACCCTTTATAAAACCCAACAGATTTCTGGTACTTCATATCAGCACCCTTTGGCTGACTAATATAGTGGGGTATATGGGAATCTCCCTATGTTTTCTATGAAACATTTATGTAATCAAAAGCTTCTTTCAAAATAAAATTAAGAATAAATAAATAAGTAAATGAAATATGGGAAAAATACACAAATGAAACACATTGAATAATTTCATTCAGACATTTTAATGATATTTAAAAAGGTGGAAAATATGATTTGCCTTCCAGAAAGAAAGAAAAGATGAAATAAGTCACATAGAAAGAAATCACATTAACATTCATATAGCTGTTCAGATTTGGAAAAATAAAAAGGATGTTAGCAGAAAATGGAAAATATATTTAGACTGGAAAAATATTTTGATCTCAGAATTTTTCTATTTTGCTAAATTAACAATAAAAACTAATTTATGCCATTTATCAATTACAATACCCTAATATATAAATACTCAGAAATGTTACCCCTTATGTACCTTTTCTGAAACATATTAATTGAGATAATGTCCAGTAATTAAGAGGAAAATATGAGAGAGGAAGTTATTGATACTGTGAAACTGTAGCTCTAATGGATGAGTGTAGTGAAGGGTGATCTTAGTTTAACAAGCGTGCAATTGATTTAGAGAAAAATCTGTCCAGATTATAGCTGAATATTAGAATTCTCCTACCAATTGAAAAAAATGAGCAAAAACAATTATAAATACTAAAGACAATGATGAAAACACTACTACATTTTCAAGAGACATTGAAAGGTTGCACAGCTAGTTCAAAAGAAAAAGGAAGGCAAATCAAAACTCCAGAAGAATGAAGAATGCCATGGTTCAAATACAAATCAAATTGTAATGTTGCATGATTATGGACAATTATTTGAATGCATATTATTCAGATTAGGCTAAGTTATGCTAAACTTCACACAAATCTAACATCTCTGTGGCTTAACAAATAAGAGTTTATATGTCTTCAGTCAGGTATTGTTCTTCACTTAGTGGTTCTCCAAGGCTGTTCCCTTCTAAATGGTGACTTAGCAATTCAAGTTGCTTATATCTAGAGTTATACCATCTGGAATACTTGGAATGCAGGTCATTGCAGCAGAGGAATGTGCAAGATAGTCATTAAGTCATCTTAATATGATTTTAATTTTGCCATAAAATCATTTTAAGACAAGTGAAGGGTGGCTTCAAGAGTATAACTCAAAAAAATCTGTGATAAAACTGATGTGCTTTCATCATTTATAACAAATGTTCCACAAAAATGTAAGATGTTGGTTGTGTGGCAATGTGTGGGAATCCTGTATGGTATACATGATTGTTTTGTAAACTCTCAACTTCTCAAATAGTAAAAAATAAATAAAAGTCAAAAGATTGGGGTTGTCTGGCAAAATGGGACTGATATTTTTCCCTTGCCTGGATGCTGGCTGGACTGCAGTATCATGTCAACTATCAAACTCTCCTGAGCTATTATCCAAGTAGGTAAGAACTATGTTTTGAGAATGTTACCCATGCCCTCTGGAGTTGGGAGGCTACAGGAACTTACCACTGACTCTCTATATGGGCAAATACTTACTAAAGATGAGATGCTGGCTGCAGCAGCTCGGATAACAGATTAAAAGGGATTAAATGGAGAACAGATTAAAACAGATTAATGACATAGTTGTACCTCCCTTCCAGAATTTCACCAGTTTTTCAGAGGCCACAGTGGTCACCAGAAAAGGAATACAGGCCAAGCCAGCTTGAGAAGATCCTGCCCAAAGAGCTTCCTGAAATGATAAGGCAACCTCCTATTTTAGGAGGAATTGAGGGTCAGTCACAAAAGAATAGCCAGAGATTGCTTCATCTACTTTAGTGAATGAAGCAATTATCCATTTACTCCAACTGGCAAGTCTCTCTAGAACCCACACACACTATCAGAGCATGAGACAGCATTTGGGCATGTATCACACAGAGAGAACTGCTTTATGCTGCAGTCGCATCTGTCAGATAAGACCTTGTTCTTTTCCTTTCATCTCTCTCTCTCTGTACCTATCCCTGGGGTACCAAGAAGCAGTTTGGATGGTAGGGGATGAGACTGTAAGAACAAGAAAAAATGACAGTCCTGCGACACTTATCAGCACTACAAGTTAAGGAGCCTGTGTCAGTCCAGAGCAGAGAGATGAGTGTGATGAATTGATAAGTAAGATGAAAGTCTGATTTAGATTGGACTTGGTTTTCTTAACACCTGAACAAGACCTAGATTTTTTTATGGAACCATTCTTCCTTTTCACTTTTAATTGGTGTTGGCAAAGAGAGACTCTGATATAAACAATGACCCAGATAGGGTGTCATGGCCCATTTCATCTCAAGTAAACCTTCTTACTTTTTTCCCTTGATGATGAAGAAGCTTCTACATGCATTACTTTGAAAGCCTGAGAACTTATATTTGAATCTGGATTCAATTGTTTTGTTTCTTTCAAATGTCATTTTGAGCCTTTTGATCTTAAAGACATTATGCATTCTCTAGATATTTTGAGGCAGGCTTTGTATTTTACATTATTTATAGCATCCCGATTTTTATTCACTTTTTAAAATCTTCATTATTCCTTTAACTCGTCAATGTCCCAGTTGTAATATTGATCAGAGTATGTTATATGTGTATATAACTTTGAAAAAAAATTCATATTTAGGAAGAGTTTCAGAATGCATTAATTCAGTCAGTAAAAGTGCTATAATCATTATTTCAACATAAATTTTTACTTATATCAATTGTACTTTTACTTTGTGGAACTTAAAAGAATAGGCATGGTCAGATAACTTTTATAGTGAATTTAAGCTTAGGTACATGATATACCAGGTAAACCAAATAGACGCATTTCCTGCCCTCCTGTATATAATAACCCAGGGGAGTTAGTAATATTACATGAGAGTATACAAATACTAATAATTACATGCATGTTTTAAAAAAGTAGTGGAAAAGCACCACACCAAAGGGATATTTTAACTATGACCTTAAACATGAATAAGATATTCATGAGAAGGGAGGTAAAGAAATCAGTTATTCATTCATTATCTGTACAAAGTTTCTGAAGTTAAAAGATGCATTTCCTATTAGGAGCAGAGAGCATATTAGATTACATAAACCTTAACTACAATTTACATTTTTATACTTGTTTTCCAATATGTAAATCATGTGTAAACATCTTCGTGTTTTCTTATATACTTAACTTTTGTTTTTTGTTTTTTTTTCAAGTCTCAGGTAATAAACTACATTTATTTTGTTTCTGCTTCAGGGAGAATATTCTATGATTTGATTCAAGCTTGATCATTTCAGAAGATAAAATCTGGGGGCAAGATACAAATATACATTAGAAACTTTGTGGCTACAGAGAGTCATCACTGGTCTTGACAATATAAACCACGTCCATCTTGAACAAACACATAAACTCATATCAAAATAATCCAGAAGAATGTTGCCAAAATATAACTATTACACTTTCTGTCCCAGTCTATTTACTCCCTATTAGTCTTAATTTCCTAACAAAAGAGAAATTGCAAACATGTATTATTTGCATCACTGTTGCAAATCTTGCTAATGAGCATTATTGAAAATCAGATCAAAACCAATAAGCATAAAAGGTAAAATCAGAAAAGAAATTAATGGCTTTTTAAAATAAAACACTTAACTGGAGTACAATAAGGGGTATTTATATTTGAGTACATAAAAGTAAGGACCTTGAATTCAATCACCATATTCTTGGCAAGCTTTATCAAGAGACCAACTTCTTAAGGTAATGGGGCCTTCTCCACTATTTGGTTGTTTACCTTTTCAAGGTAACTATTTGGTTGTTTACCTTTTCAAGGTGATAGAGCACATCTTAGTGGACACTTTCTGCACACTGTGTTGCACCTCAAAGATTACTTGAACATACTTATTAAAAAATAATTTACTTCTCGTTACGCTTATAACTTCACAGTCCAGGTGAGTAGTAAAGGGATATGGTTCATGTTTAAAGGAAAACAATTTCTATTTCTATCAATCCCATGGAAAGTTTGGGAAAATGATTTTTCTGAATTTCCCAGATTATGATTTGTCCTATTCATTCTATCTTTGGTTTTCAGAATTGTTCAATTGTCCCTGGTGGGGTGTTTTCTCCTCTTTTCTGAATGAATCTTTAGCAATTTATCATGTATGTTAACATACAGTAATTTTAGAGGATACATTAGTAAGGAAAACAAAACATAGATTTATCTCCATAAGAATTTCAGCTGTATTTTGTATAATTTCATCTTCATCTCAGTAAAGAAAAGAAAATATCACTATCTTAAAATTGCAAGAAGAAAACACATACAAACACATTAAACTGTAATCATTTCAATCACAAGTTTATGAAAAATTTAGAAAACAGGGCTGCCAAAATCAGCATTTGAATTGTAGGAATAAATCCTGTGGACGTTTCCAAAATTTCCACTGTGGTGTGAATGAATTTAAAATTTATAGTGGAAAAAACCATTTCCAAATATGTCTAGATCCAATGAATATAACATGAAAAATAACCTAATCCTATGAGTCTTGCTATGATACTTTGCTTTTTAAGTCTGCTTTTGAGAATACTCTCCCAAATTTTGGTAATAACATTCAATGATGCTCAATATCAAGTAAAGAATATTACATGTGGCCTTGAATGAACCTGCCACCTGAAAGTTTACTTCTGGCTTCCCCTTAGGAAGAAGATTTGTTTTCACAAACCTATGTTATACCCTGTGGTTGAATATAAAGAGCAGAGAACAAAATTGTGTTTAGTACTATAACCCATGGCTTCAGCATTCCCTTTTACAATGGAAAAACACACACATACACAAACACACACACAAATGCACTCATGTGCATGTGCATACACATGTATACTATAGCTACTCCCCATATTATTTCAAATATATTTTCTTGTTTAATCTTATAGTAATAATATTACTGGTACAATAAAATAATAATACAACAATTAGAGATTCTTTTCTCATTTTGCAAATTAGGAAATTAAGGGTTAATTTACCAGTCATCATAGACTATACTATTGTATGAACACAGAATTGGGATTTGTGTCACATTACTCTGACTTATGTATTAAATGAGGTTGGTCTCTTTGGTTTTTCAAACCTGAACAGTGTACTGAATGCATAATTTTTATCCTGATTTAATTCTTCAGCAATTCTAATTGCATCATTAATTTGCCAATTGTGTCAGCACCTGTAAATATTGTGAATAGAGTGTTCTGTTATGATTTGGTGCCAATCTTAGTATAATTTTCTTAATATAGTCTGTTGCTTCTGCTCCTGATGGACTATTTGTATGGCCATTTTAAATCATAGTCTCATAGTCTAGCCCTAGCTTCATCAAGATTTTAGTGGCATCCATAGCAAAGGACCATGTCCCTGTTTTTACTGCTGTTAAATTTGGTAAGGGCCATCCTTAACTTCCAGGCCCTAGGCATCCCATCAAATAGTGGTCTTTCTATTTCTGAATGCTTTTCTACAAAACTTTGAAGTCCTTGGTTTAGTCTAATGTCATCAAATATGTTCCTGATTGTGTCAGTTTTCTTCCTGATAGTGGCAAGTTTTATACTCCTTTGAGCCATAGATCTAATAGTCACTGTGTTTCAGTTCTCCATTTTGCCAAAATACTAGTCTTAATTTTATGATTTCTTGTCTGGTAAATGCCTCTTGGTTTGTGTCTATAATAGGACCATCATCATTACTCTTCTTAATAGTTTTAATAATAGCCATGCATTTCAGCTTTCCATTCATCTGGGTTATATGAATTATCTGAATAGTCATCATCCTCTGGCAAGAGAACTGGGTCACCATCTGGAGCAAGTGGATAGTGAACTGGGATTGGTCCTTTATACATAATTCTTCTGGCCAGAATTTTCACTTTAGCTCTATCTTTGTCTATATTGCTTTTTGCACTCAACAATAAAGAAGGTATTTCACCCTTCTTACCTCTTTTAATTATAGGTTTTATCTCTTCTGTTTGGGTGATCAGGCCACATCCCCAGAGTTGCTAATCCTAATTTTTTGTCTAATGGGGGCCCTTATTAACCTCCAAGCACCCTCATTTTTTATCCCAGAGTTTTGCCTTTTCAGTAGTTTAAAAATATCTTTCCATATCTTGAGTATCTTACAACTCTTCCCAGGTTTGTTTGTTTTTTTTCCCAATGTAAAAGCCAATTAAATTAAGAATGTAGACTTCAGAGTTAAGATAAAGATATTGCAGAAGTGGTTACCTAAAAAGGTATTTGCATTAGAACAGGATCCTGACAACTATGCCAAATGTCATGTAAATGTAGTTGTTGCAACAAACCATAATCAGATGGAAATCTAAAGTAAACTTAGCACTTGGAAGTAGGTCCTACAAGACTACCATTTCAATGTTCAATGTGATTTATTTCCTTGCTTAATTGCAGCTTCCAATATGACCAGTGCACAAAAACCAGGTCAGGCATGCAATACATTTAAAGGTGGAGGGTATGACATCTTAAATGTCTCTCTGCAGGAGAGCTGCTGGACTACAGGCAAAAATCATTTAATGATAAGACTTGGGAGGCAGGTCGGACACAAGGTCCTAAAGCCACCAGGGGTAGCCACTGGTCTGAACTCAGGATGTCAGCAAGAATAGCAACAAATCTTGTAGCATGGGTATTGCAACCAGGAGTTAGAGACCTGATGTTGATTTGACTAAACTTGATATTCATGTGGCAGCATGTGCACCAGGTTTTTATAAGGAAGGCCAATCTGGCCGACATTAAGCCAGTCCAAATCATTTTTTCACCCAAATGCCTGATTATTACTTCTTACAAAAACATGTTTCTCTCAATTTATTTACTTGTGGCCAGCATGTTTAGAGGTTTTGGGGATTCAAGATCATTAATGTCACTTCAAATATACAACACTATGCTAATATACATAGACATTGGATAGGAAAGGAAGGTGCTTGTTGCAAGCGCTAGCAGAGATAAAATTTGAGTGTGTTCATTTTGCTGATATATGTATGTATATATATACATATGTATGTAGTTATTTCTTTGGTAACAAAGTAAGGATGCATATTATAATAGCATCTTAAAATTATAATTAGCCTTTTTTTTCCTTTCTTAATAGTGCATTTTCAATTGATGGAGATTTAGAGTACATGAAATAGTGCTTGAGATTTGCTTATTATTTTCTGATAAGAAAACTGAGGTGTAGACAGATTTAGTATTTTGATCGAGGTCACAGAGTTGACACGGTGTTTGATTCAAGTCATATCTAATTTCATAGTCTTCTAATTTTCCACCAACAGAAAATTGGAAATAAGTAAATATGTGTAGTAAATACCAGAGAATTTTCTGTGGAGAAGATATGCAGGCCCTGCCAACAAGTATCTGCAGCAGTACGATATTTAACCCACATTCAGATAAGCATGTCCAGACAACATGTATCTATAGCAGTACATTTTTTACCTACCTTTCAAACAAGTGTTTTTCTCTCTACATATATATTATCCTACATATACATATGCACACAAGCCATACACTTTTGTGCATATTTTTATAGCTTTTTATAGATATTTTGAGGAAGAAATGGGAGACAGTATGTCAAATGCTGAGAGCCACATGCCTTTTGCCTTTTTAAGATTGCAATCTTTATGTTATTATTTCAAATCATATGTGCCTCTACCTCCACATTTCTACTTATAAGTATATCAATATTCCAGGCATAATTTTTTTTAAAGCAAAATATACTCTAAAGGTGGGGGGGGGGGTAGATGGGGCTCACACATTTGGGTGCCTGCCTCCCACATGGAAAGTCCTGGGTTTTGTTCCCAGTACTTTCTAAAGTATATGAGCAAGGTAGTGAGCTGACATGATGGGCTGATGCAGCAAGCTGATGCAATGAGCTGACACAATGAGATGATGCAACAAGGTAACACAATGAAAGACATAGTAAGCAGGCAGTGGATGTGCCTCAAGCAATTGAACCCCTTCCTCCCACATGGGAGTTCCTGGCTTCAGTTCCCAGTGACTCCTAAAAAGAAGATGAGCAGGCACAGAGAGCACACAATGAACCAACACAGAGAGCACACAGTGAACATAAACAAGGGTGGGTGAGAAATAAATAAAAATCATGTCTTTAGGGGTAATTCATTCCTGGGGGGTGGGGGGAGCTCTTAAATTAGATTAGGTTCAGCTGGGGAAACTTCGTTTGGATTACTTAATCAAGGAATGACCCAGGGTGGGTCTTCATCCTCTTGCTGGAGTCCTTTATAAACAGAGGACTGAAGGTACAGAGACACAAAGAAAAAGAAGCATAGACAGAGAAACCCACAGAGGCTGAAAGAAAGGCCTGGAGAAAAGGGGAGAGACAAGCTATGCCTGATCACTCACAGCTGAGCTCAGGGAAAGAGATTTGCTTGATGCCATGATTTAGGCAGAGTAGCCATTATGCCCTGCCACATGGCTGATCACCCACAGCTGAGCTTGGAGAGACTGTGTCTTTAGATGATGCCTCCATGTACCTGACCGCCCACAGCTTCAGTGAAACAGCGTATCTTATGATACCTTGATTTGAATATTTTCACAGTCTCAAAACTGTAAGCTTCTAACCTAATAAATTCCCATTTTGATTTGAATCTCTGGACTGATAATATGACACCCAGGCCCAGAGCCTCAACAGACTTCAGCTCCTACACTTTGACTTATTGGACTTACTCCACTCAGCTAACATGGAGTTGAAGAAGGTCAACCACCACAGCATGGAGCCTAGAGTGTCTACAACTAGAAGCGGGAAGAGTGCATCCAGTACCCATGTGGAATCTAAGCCCTCACTTGACATAGGTGTGCAATGGACACAACCAATCCAATGTCCACAGAGGAAATGTGAAATGGGTGTGGGAACGGTAGCCATGGGGGCTGCTGGGTGTGGGGAACGGGAGGAAGAGATGAGATGTGGAGGCATTTTCGGGACGTGGAGTTGTCCTGGATAGTGCTTCATGGACAATTACGGGACACTGTAGATCCCCCCAGGGCCCACTGGATGGAACGTGAGAGAGTCTGGGCTATGATGTGGACCATTGACTATGGGGTGCAGTGATGCTCAGAGATGAACTTACCAGGTGCAATGGATGTATCACGATGATGGGAGAGAGTGTTGCTGTGGGGGGAGTGGGGGGCGGGGGCGGTGGGGTTGAATGGGACCTCATATATATTTTTTAATGTAATTAAAAAATAATAATAATAAATAAATATTTAAAAAAAAATAAAATAAAATAAATTCCCATTTTAAAAGCCAACCTATTCTTAGTATGTTGCTCCCAGCCATTTTTAGCAAGCTGAAACACTAAATGAAGCAGTAAATAAATGTTAAGCTCTCCAATATTTGACTGGGTCATTCCTAATATCAGTATGATGTTACTGCCTGAACAAAATACAAAAAAGTTGAAATTTATGTATTCAGGGAGGTCTCTTGGAGACCCAGAGGAAGGGGATAAGACAGTACAACATGCAGTAGAACTTTTTAAAAACAATAGTTTTTAACTTTCTTCCTCTAAATTCTCACACGAGTGTTGTAATTTCTCTTGTTTAAACTCTAACCTATGTCAGACTTTTCTCTCAACCTAACTTAGTCTTCCTTATTCTTTACCCATTTGCTGTATTTAAAAGAATCTCATGCTTTTATAATATAAATTAATTTAACCTTGCTATTTAAAAAAAAATTCTACTCGTTACCCATTACCCCTATCTATAAGGCAGAAGTACAGAAATACAGCAGGCAAATCAAAACAAAAACACTCTTAGAAAGCTCTTGGGGTGGAAAGCTATAAATATGCTAGCAAATTTTGTTGTTATCTAAGTCAGAATCAATGTGGAATGAATAAATTGTGCTACATGCATTTTATTTTATTTTTTAACTTTCAGTCCACTTTTAGGTATCTTATTTGTTCCCAATAAATCTACACTGGAATATTTTTCTATTTTCTAGTAGGGTGCTGAAGCAATTTGATATTATTGATGAATTCCAAAAAGAAATATTGGATTATGCTTGTAATCTGATCTGTACCTGGGAATGATTGAGATAAAAGGCATGGCAAAGAACTGAGTTGAAGGTTTCTGATGTTGGAGTTTTGATGTTGGAGTTTGGTGGTGAAGACTTAAGATGGAGCCCCAGGAAGTCAGCACGCAGAGGAAAGAGAAGCCAGCCCTAAGAAGAAAGGAACCTTGAACCCAGAAAAGAGCAAGCCCCAGGAACAAAGGAACCCAGGAAGCCTGAACCCTTGTAGAAGTTGGCAGCCATCTTGCTCCAAATAGACTTTGGTGAGGGAAGTAACTTATGCTTTATAGCCAGATATCTGTAGGCTCCTACCCCAAATAAATACCCTTTATAAAATCTAACCAATTTTTAGCGTTTTGCATCAGCACCCCTTTGGCTAATACAAGTGCCAAGTGAAGAGGAGCTGTGTGTTGATTCTTTGGTCAATGGGGTTGCTGAAGATATTTTTTATGAAGGAATGAGCTAGACTAGTTCTGGAACTGTTTTTGTTTGGTTAAACATGCACTTCAGAGACAAAAGTAAAAAAAAATTTTCCTTGGAAAAACTGCAAACTTATTTTAATCTGAGTACTGAAGTTTTGTTGTTGTTTTTTTTAATATTTTTTATTGCTCTTCAGTAAAGTAAATTGGGTTTATAGGCAATTTCTGATATTAAGAAAAATTAGAGGCATGTTTCTCCTCAAAATGGTTTGGATCAGACGATTAGATTCTCTGACATTCATTTCACTTATTTCTACTCAAATTACTCAAATTTCTAGTAAATCACTCTCAAATTTTGTGGTTACTTTTTTTTGACCATGGAGTTCAAGCCACATCCTGTGATTGGTTGTCAAAATTTTCAGTTTTATTTGTATTGTATTTTTATGTGCCCTGGATGTTAGCATTGCCATTTTCTACTGTTACTCCTACTGCATTTCATATTCAAGGAAGAGAGGAGCCTTTCCTATCTAGAATTAGGTGCTGCATTGAAAGTAAAAGGGCCCGCAGATTTCTTATGTGGTAAGACAGTGAGTTGGCCTTCATATTTAGAAGCAATCAAAGATATGAACCTCAGATTTAGGGCCTTTTTTGTCAGTTGACTCTGCCAACTTAATAGAACTACTTTCTCCAAAAGTTCTTCCACTGAACAGTCTGGTTTAGGGTTGGCAACAAGACAAATTCGTGAGATTTGGAGAGCAGAAGGAGCTGCAGCCTTTATGCTGTAATTATCAGTGTGGGCACCAGATGCTATTGCAGTTTACACATTTTGTCTCTGATATACCTGCTTGCTTGGTTGGTCTTTAAGTTTCCTAGGCTGCTCCAAAAAAATGCCATGAAATGGGTTAGCTTAAACAATGGAGATTTATTGGTTTACAGTTTTGAAGCCAGGAAGTTTTCTGGCTTTCCAAATTAAGGTATCATCAAGGCAGTGCCTTCTATGGAAGACGGACTGATGGTGATCTTTAGCTCCTCTGCAGCGTGGCAAAGCACATGGCAGCATCTCCTGGTCTCTTCCTATTTTTCTGGGTTCCATTACATTTTCTTGCTTCCCATGGCTTTCTCTGTGTCTGAATTCCATTCTCTTATAAAGGATGTCAGTAATAGGATTAAGACCTATCCTTGTTGAGTTAGGACACACCTTAACTGAAGTAACGTCATTAAAAGGCCCACTTAAAATGGGTTTGCACCCAGAGGAATGGATTGGATTTAGGTACGTGATTTTCTGGGGTTCAAAGCATCTGAGCTTCAAGCCATCACAGATAGTATGGATGGAGTTGTTGCTGGACCTGCAACAATACCAGCTTCTAGCTTCCACTGGCTGCTTCCTTCAGCTTCTCAGAGACTTGTGTGAGCTGCATGTTCAGCCGTGGGACAAAGGTCTGGCAGACTCTTCTGCATATCACCTGTCAGCCCTGCTGACATACAGCAACTTCAGAAGCAACAATCATTCATAGAATTCTTAAAAAATATATATATATATATATATATATTAAAAGATACTTAGATTACATTAACTGTTACGCAAAATATAAGAGATTCCCATATGCCCCATCCTCCCACACCTCCCACCCTTCTCCACATTAATGACTTCTTTCATTAGTGGAGTACATCCATTGTAAGTGATGTAAACATTTGGAGCCTTGCCACTGAGCATGGATTATAATTTAGATTGTAGTTTATACTCTCTCCCACTCAGTTCTGTAGGTTATAGCAGGTTTAAGCCTATATTTGGTGCTGGATTTGGTAGGTATATGTCCAAGATGCTTGAATCTTTGGGTTTCCATGTGCCAGTTGTGCCCCAAGCCTCAGCAGAGTTGCAACACCTATTTTCCAATTTATTGTACTCATCCAGGACAACTAACAAGAAAGTGAGGATGGACAACCACCACACCAAGGAACCGAGAGAGTCTACAATTAAAAACAAGAGAGTCCCATCCTTTGGTTGTATGGAATCGAAGCTCCCTCTCAATTAGAGGTGGAGTGTGCACCACCATCCCAGAATCCTCAGGATTCGGGAATAAAATATGGACTAGAATGGACTTACTGGTATTCTACTATAGACTTATTTGATTCTAGCAACAGAAGAAATTATATCATTGATGTGGAGGTAGTGGCCACTGGAAGTGCTGAAGGCAGGTAGAGGGAAAAAAAGTTGCAAGATGGGGGCATTTCCAGGATTTGGAATAGTCCTGAATGACGTTGCAATGACAGATACAGGCCATGATAAATCCTGCCATAGACTTCTTTACACACCCTCTTTTTTGTGCAAGACCTAATCTCTACACTGTATCCATATCATTCATATTGGTTCTGCCTTCCTGATGGAACCCTGACTGGCATTTACCTGTGGCATAATGGGAGAGGCAGTTGGCTCGATATTCTAATTTTTCCAATACTCTGCTTCTTTTCTTCTCTCAGAATCTTTACTACTTTGTTAAACACACAATAGAAACTTAGTAAGACTTTAAGAAGTTAAGGGAAACAACTGGATTCATATGTGAAGTTAGAAGGTACAGAGAGAATTAATTGCCTGGAGTTGAAGATTAAGAAATTCTACTAAGTGACTTGCAATATGTATGGAAAGGAGCAGTATAAACACATGTGACTATGAATTTGTAGTGCTTATAGATGCTTGTATTTGTTTCTATTGTGCCATAACAAATGACCACAAACTTAGTGACTTAAAACAATGCACTTTTGTTACCTTCTGTTTCTGAGGGTTAGAATTCCTACATGGTTTTCTAGACTACAATCAGTTTGACATTAGGTCTACATTCTTTCTGGAGGGTCTAGGGGATACTCTCTTTCCTGGAATTTTCCAGGTGTTACAGACCACCAACATTCCTTGGCTTCCCATATTCCTCAGCTTATGGTCCCATTCCTCCATTTTCTTTTCATTTTTTTAAATTAGTCATTGATTTTTAATTTTAAAGAAGTATTAGATTACAAAAAAATAGGAAATTCCCATATGCCACACTCCCTCCCACTCCCACACTTTCCCACATTAACAACTTCCTTCATTAGTGTGTTACATTTGTTGCAATTGATGAAAACTTATTGAAGCATTGCTACTAACCATGGACTGTAGTTTACACTGAAGTTTACACTCTGTCCTACACAATTTCATAGGTCATGACAAAACTTATAATAGCCTGTAACTGTCATTGCAATGTCATGCAGGATAATTCTAATCTTACAAAAATGTCCCCATATTACACCTATTCTCTCTCCCTCCCCTCAGAACCTCTGTTGGCCACTGCCTTTATAGTGAAGATAAAATTTCTTCCACTGGTAGAATAATAATAAGTCTATAATAAAAAAAATAATGTCTACTTTAGAGCATTGTTCATTCCCCATCTTGAGGATTATGGGATGGTGATGCCTATTCTGTTTCTTTTTGAGGGGAGGCTTAGATCCCCTATGGCAGATGAATAGAACTATCTGGCTTGCAGTTGCACAACTCTGTTCCCTGGGGTGGGCATTTTCCATCATTGTCTCCTTATTAGTTGTCCTGGATGAGTCTAATGAATGGGAGAGTAAGTGTTGCAACTCCGCTGAGATTCAGGGCCTAACTGGCACATGGACAGACCAAAGATTTAAGTCTCTTGGACATACACCTACCAACTTCAATACTAATTATAAATTAATCTGTCATTTCCTCTGAATCTTTTGTCTATAGTCACATCTCCCTTTGGCTTCATCCAGGAAATACCCTTCCCTTTCACAGACTCATTTGATTACATTGGACCTATCAGAATTATCCAGAATAATCTTCCCATCTCAAAGTACTTAACCTTAGTCACAACTGCTGAGTGCCTTTGCCTGATAAAGCAACATATTCTCAGATTCCGGGGATTAAGATTGTGACAAGTGGGAGGCATTATTCTGACTATAATAGTGCTATAAAAGAAATCAGGGAAATTACCTGTGAAAGAAAATCCCTGAAGATAACATGGACTCTCTGCTTGTCAGGGAAAAAATATAGTTTGGACATGTTCTGGTTTGAAATTTAACAAAATTTGAGCTTAGGCCTGAAACTAAAAGGAGACACTTAGGAATAATTTATTGCTTGTTATTGTTTTCTTTGATTGTAGGAGTAATATGCTACTCTCATTTTTCCTTAAAGTACATAGTACATAATGTGCTTCGATTTTTGAAACAGATTATAAATTCAGAAATGTGGATGACTTGAGAAAGATAGCTAAAAATATATTGTACATCTTTCTTTGTGAAATCCAATGATATATAAGCCAAAGAAAAAGGTTAGCAGTTTTTAATTAATTTTTTTAATATACCTAAACTAGCTCTAATTTCATAAATGTAGTCAGTGAGGAAAGATTTTAATAACGTTCAAGTACATTTATAGATTTTTTTTTCTAAATTCTGGTGCGTTAGTTGTAAGAAGACAATTTTATTCATAATTATCAGAATTTTAAATAAATCTGAAACAATATTTTTCATATATAAATAATCTTATTCTTCCTAAAAACACCTTTAGGTGGGTATTTTTTTTTTCAGCATTGTACCAATGATTAATCTGATCCTTTTGAGATAAACTATCCTTTTCTAATCCACAACTCTGGTTTCTCCGAATCTTACACAAAATTATCCTTTGTGTCAGACTGTGATCAGTTTGCACTCATCAATATAGGAAGGAAAATAAACTCTTTGTTTTGGCTCCTTCCCACCATTATTTTAGACTATTTCAATGTCAATGTATTATTTTTAAAAATTAAAAATGTAGCTCACACATAAACATAGAATGAACATTTGTCAAAGTGAACAAATCAGTAGGATGCTGCAGTTACTTCTGAGACCCCTTCAGAATAGGGATAACATAGTACAAGAGTCAGCAAATTATCACCCATGGGTGAAAGCTAGCCACATACCAACCGTTTAAATAAAGTTTTATTGGAATGCAGTCACATCCATTTTTATATATTGTCTATGGCTTCTTTTGAGCTATAATTATAGAGTAGTTGTGGTAGAAACCATATGTCCTGATAAGCAGGAAATATTTATTATCTGAACCTTTACAGAAAAGGTTTTCTGACTATAAAGAAGTCATTTAAAAAAGAAATGACCAAAGAGTATGCTATATGAGATGCAAAACTGGTTCATGTCCTACAGCTCATTAAATGCATAACCTTTGGTGTGATCTTTTCTTCTGGATTTAAGTCAACAAGTTAATGTTTATAAGATCTGCTTGTAATCAAATAGTAAATTACAACTTTTACCTATTTCTCTATCATTGGGTATTTCTTGGGTATGCTTGTTAAACATTCTGCCAGTAGGGATTAAAAAGATATAACCACTCTCTTGATTTCTAAGTTTGGGATAATTTTTTTGAATACCATTGAAGTAAAATATCAATCATTCCAAATTCATTCTTCTGGTTTTTATTCCATAAAATCATATCTCTGTTCTGACTTCATTAAAATTGGTTTTGAAGACAGTTTCTAAAACACATCAAATGAATAAAACATAGCATCTTCAAAAATTGCCATTGAAATGATTTCCACTTATGATTCTATTTCTCCTTCCTTTGGACATTACCTTTGTACTTCTGACTTTTATTTTATTTTACATGAAATTATATAGTTATTTGCTACAAGTGGGTCTCTTTTATTAGTCTATAATATATTTTGTATTACAGCAAAATTCACTGTTGCTACTGGTCACTAAATGTTTATTGAATGAGCTATATTTTAATGCAAATTTACTTAATTTTCATAGGATATGTCTTTTTGTAAATAATACAGTTAGTATGAAACAGTATGAGGTTTTGTAAACAAGATGCAGGCTCGCCTCTGAGAGATTGCTGGATTGACTCCAGACTACCACAATAAAGTGAATATTGCAATAAAGCAAGCCACACAAATTTTTTGTTTCCTAGTGCATATAAGTTATGTTTTCATTATACTGTAGTCTATAAAGTGTGCAATAGCATTATGTCTAAAAAGACAATGTACATATCGTGATCATAATGTGACACTACTACTCAAAGTGAGCACAAGCTGTTGGAAAAATGGCACCAATAGTTTGCTCAAGGCATGGTTGCCACAGACCTTCGATTTTTAAAAAACACTATATCTGGGATGCCCAATAAAGCCAAGCGCAATCAAATGAGATATGTCTATACGTGGAATTCTCTAATCTTTACTCAAATAATTTTTAAACCATGGTTGCATTTATCTGTGAACTTTTAACACAGTCCCAAGATATTGTTCTCTCAGTATCAACTGGAAGAATATTTCATTATTTTCATGCTGCTTCAGCACCTGGAGACATTCCAAAAGTATCTTTTTTGTTGTACCTCCTAAAGCAATAGATAAAATATCTGATCCATTTGTATTGCTGAAGCAAATGCTATATTAATTTTTTTTTGTAACTGGTTATTCAGTTTTAGCTACAGTACATATTTATGGGTTCAGGCATCAATTACTGACCTTATTATTCTGCTGCTATATCTGGCCATCATTTCTACAGAATATACTAACTTTAAAAATGTATTTATGGGCCTTTTGGGAAGATAGTGTCAAAGTAGGTAGGCAGGGCTCAACTCTCTTAAAGAAACAAGAGAGGAAGAACAAAAAGTTATCCAACGGAGCTGCTTTGGGAATCTGAAGACCAGGAGAATGCTCTACATCATACAGGAAGGAATTGGACAGAGAAACAAAGAGGTCAAATGAAAACTGTTTGAGTTACTCACCTCTGTTGCTGGTAACAACCCAGGTATCCCACCTTCAAGGTGAATAGCCTTGGTAATACTCTTAGCTTACTGCAGCCAATCAAGTGGGAAAGAATATTCTTCTCCTTGGGAGGCAGAGGGTTCAAGGAGAATGGAGAGTGGCTTCTTTTCCGTGAGTTTAGCCAGCTTAGCCTCCTTTGAAACTCAAAAAAAAAAAGAGTCCAGCCAGTACTGAAGTGTTTCCTCCAGGTGGTTGGAGGGGGAATTTGATCAAGCAGGCTGTCATACCCAACTACCTAGGGAGAAAGAGGAAATAGAACAGTGAGGGGCTGGGTGGAGACAGGCATCTAACAAGGTCAGGAGAAAAGGAAACCAGGAGAGATAGCTGGGCAAATTGTTGGAAGTCCAACTTGCCTGAGGGAAAATTAGGTATGGTGAGCCAGATAAGCTTTCAGAAGGCTATCTAACCTGTGGAGTGGGTATAGCTCACATATACAGGGTCCCTGATTCTGCTTCTATGAGAAATGTTCCAGAGATGATGCACAGAGTTGTCAGTAACCCAGCCGGTAGCTTATGATAGGGAATTTATAGACTGAGATTTTTTTAAATTTTTTTATTTCTTATATTTTTATCATTTAATTTAATTTAATTTTACTTTATTCTTTATTTTATTCACTAGAATCAGGTACCTTACCTGTGAGGGCAGGGGGCAGGGTGATTGATTGATGAACACAGGTAGCCTGCGACATTTCCTACGAGCCTAAGAGGGAACATGACTGACCTGGGATTTTTGTTGTGTTTGTTTTCTTTTCTTTTCTTTTTCTTTGTTAACTTTTTTTTAAATCCTTATCTTCTTTTCTTTATTTCTTTCAATTTTCCCTCTTCCATTGCTTTTCTTTCATTTCACTTTTACTTGTTTGGTCTTCTTTTTTCTCTCTCTCCTTTTCTCATCTTCCAAACTTTTATTTTATTCTGTTTTTTCTTGTTTCATTTTTTATTTCACCTTTTTAATTCTTATTCTTTTCTAATTTTTAAAATGATTTTTCAATCTTATTACTTATTTATTTTCCTGGCTCTTTTACAGTTCTTTTTCTATCTTTAAAAAAAGTTTACTATTATCCTTTTTCTCATCTCCTCTCTTTCCTTTCCTATGGTCTTAATGTTTTTTTAAGGGAACATGGACAACTACAAGGATATAGAATAGGTGGAACCAACTGGCAAAGAGGAAACAACACAACACAACACAAAATAAAACCCTGGAGTAGAAGGAGAAGCTAACCAAATGAATAAGCCCATCAAGATAAACAGATGCCTAGACACCCAAAAAAAAAAAAAAAAAATTACAAGCCATACTAAGAAACAGGAAGACATGGCCCAATCTAATGAACAAACTTAAAAACAGGAGGAGATGCAGAATGTGGAGCAACTAATAAGGATGTCCAAACAAATATCATGAATTAACTGGATGAACTGAAGGAAGAGATAAGGGATATTAAGAAGACACTGGGGGAACATACTGAAGAAATCCTAAACCTACATAAAAAAAATATTGGATTTGATGGTGATGTATGGCACTTTGCAAGAAAAAAATACTGGAAGCACATTGCGGCAGGCTTGAATAGGCAGAGGAAAGAACATACAAAAGGACGATACTGGACAATGCCCATCCATAAAAACAGAGTATCTATAACAGCAAGCACACAGTTCCATCCATCTGCCCCATGGAATCTAAGCCCCCTTTCAATTAGAAACACAGTGGACATCACCATTCCAAAGTCTTCAAGAATGAAGGACTAAAAATATGGGCTAAAGTACACTTAAGATTTTTCTAGCAATGGAAGTACTTGTATCATTGATATATGTATTAGTAAACCAAAAAGGGTGTTGCTGCAAAGTACCAGAAATCTGTTGGACTTTATACAGGGTATTTATGTAGGGTAAAAGCTTACAGTTACAAGATCCTAATATTCAACTCAATGTTAGTTCTTTATCAAAGTCTGTTGCCATGTGTTGAAGCAAGATGGCTATGACATCTGCAAAGGGTTCAGCTTTCCTTTTTCCTCCTAAGACTCCATGGGCTCAGCTTCTTCTGATCTCTGCTGTAAGCTGGAGGGCTCCTTTCTTTCCTGGCATGCTCAGTTGTCAGGCCTCTGCAAACTATCAGGTGAATGGCTCATCTCTCTCCCTGGGGCCGCAGGATCAAAGTCCTCTTCCCTGTCTATGGTGCTCTTTCTCTTTTCTTTGTATGTTCTCTTAATTGATTGTCCATCTATAGAGCTCACAAAGGGTGTGGGGATTCAAACTGAGTTTCCCAATGATGTCAAACCAGAGCCTTAATCTTAACATAATTTAATCAAAGTCATCTAACTGAATCTAATACAACCAGAGGGTATCACACCCAGAGGAACAGATCAATTTACAAACATAATCAATAGCACTTTTTGGAATTCATCAATAATATCAAACTGCCACAATATAAATACAGTGGCCATCAGAGGTTGAGGGAGAGGGAAGAATAGGTGTGACATGGGGCATATTGGGTACACAGGAATTGTCCTGTATGACATTGCAATGACAGGTGCAGGCCATTATATAATTTGTGGAAACCTATAAAATTGTGCATTACAAAGTGTAAAACTGTAATTTAAACTATAGTCGATCATTGGTGGTAATGTTTTAATATGTGTTTGTCATTTGTAACAAATATACCACACTAATGAGGGAGGTGGTAAATGGGGGAAGCTGTTGGAGGGGGAAGGGTAAGGTATATGGGAATACCATTTTTTTATGTAATATTTTGTAAATTTAAAGGTACTTTAAAAATTAAAAAATAAGAAACATACTTATTTAAGACACTGGTTTTGTCAAGAAAGTTTTTTTCATATACTTCATGACTTATCCACATTCCAAACTACCAAAAATGATTTCAAATGCCATAAAATAAATACTGTTAAATATTATATTTATAATTTTAAGGATTTCTAGAACTACATAAATTTAAGTTTCAAATTTTAGTGTGTGCAATAATCATGTGGAAACTTATCATGTCGATAATGGAATCCAATAACAGAGAATTTAAGATTAGAAGTTAATCTGTCTAGTAATCTACACTTAGATCTGTCCAGTAATTTACATTTTGTCAAGTACTCCAGGAGATTGTATTGGAGGTTGTCTGAAGGTCTCACATTTAGAAGAGTGCTCTAAAGTATCCATTTATACTGATAGTTTCTTTTAGCATCTTAGAACAGTATATAAGCTATACATACCACTCCTCAGATTTAAGAGAGTGGTAGTATTTCAGGTATGGGGCAAGTTGCTACATGGTATGTCATGGGAACACAGGCTCAGGTAAACCAAAACATTCAGCAAATCACTGCTGTATTATTTGCACAGCACAAAGGTCCAAAAATGAAGAGAAGAGATCCCATGGCAGCCTTCTCCTGTCAAGGCCAAACTGCTCAAGTTAAGGTTAGTGAATAGCTGCTCTGTAAACCCCACTTCAAATTGGAAAAGTGAAAACTGTATTGTTTGAGGGCAGGGTATTTATACAACTCAGGGGCAAGGGGCTATGAGATGTTCCCATCCTGGTCAGCATTGGTGATGTCAGTTACTGATTTTTGAGTTTCAGGTATGGTCAGATCTTTTCTTTAGAACTGACATACTGGCTGAGGATTGGAAACATAGTGAAACATCTGCACACAATAGAAAAGGATGTGGAAGTAGGCTAGGGCTGGGAGATGGCCACTAAGTGTGTCCCTGTCTTCTTTAGCTTCTGGTTTTAGTGAATTTAAAATACTGAATCAAATATAAGCATTGAACCAATAAGTCATCCAAATGAATCTTTATAGGAATTTAAATAATTGATCCGATCTGTCTTCCCAGGGAGAGAACCTAAAGAGTGGATGCATTAATTCAGTTCTGTTACCTGAGACAGTGTCTAGTTTCTTGGCTTTGTCATGAGAAAGTGTTGTGGAATTTAAGAGAAGTTCAATTATTTGAGTTAGAGAGGCCAGGACTCAGGAATGATTTTGAGAAGGAAAAATGGTTTATTGACGGCCTGCCGGACTCGGGAGCTTTCAGTTTGAATCCCGAGCCCTGAACAAGATTTTCAAACGTCTTTTATACAGAAAGGAAAGGCCAAATGGTCCCTTTGTTTCAGTTCTCAATAGGCTTCAATTAGCATATATCTTCCACATCTTAGGTAAGCTTTTAGCATGGACTCCAGACATTCTAGATAAGCCTTTAGCGTATTTGGTTTTTGCATTTCCCCTAAATACTTAAAGTTTATAGCCCTTGCATTGTTAAACATTTCCTGGGACTGGAGCCGCTGCCAGTCCCTAAGGGCAGGACTGCAGCCTCTTACCGTTCCACACCCACAAGTCAAACAACTTAGTTATCTCTGAAGAGACAAAGAGCCTTCCACCCATAGCCCACATCATTCCCCCCCTTTTGCCAAAGTTTACTTGCTAAGCTTTGGCATAATTATTGTTGGAGCTATGAGGTGGATGGCTGTTTGTAGTCTTGATTGATTATTTATCAGTCTTTAGTACAGCATCCAGGACTGTTTTTAGAAGTTTAGAACTTTTCATTCTAGACAGCAGAATCTTGGGCAGGGGCCTCCCGCAGTTATTCTGCTGCCACTGGCACTCACGTGGATTTCCAGTCAGGTTCCAGATCCATCTATTAGTTTTATTTTACTCTTAAAGAGTTTACACCTTTAATTTAAAAGGGGTGCTGAAGGGAGACGATCTCTTTTCTGTAACTGCTTCCTGCTGGCCATGGGCTGTAGTCATTGCCTAATAAGGTGTAAAACTCTTTAATTTATTCTAACTGGAGGAAGATGGATCTGGCATTCTGTACGAAGTTGGATGAAGTTTTCATATGGTTAATAAGATGTTCACTCTGAAAGAAACAAACTTAATTAAAAATTTGGAATACCTGTTTTTAAAAGAGGACACATTGGATTACAGAGGTAGACAAGGTTAGGTGCCTATAAAGATGGCATTCCTTAAAAGCTGGTGGGAACAGCATATATATTCTTTTTTAAGTTATCCATCTTTAGAGAGAAATTGCAACAGACACTTAGCTTTGTCTGAAGACACATTCCAAGCTGTTCAATGATTGACACTCATTCGCTCTGTCAGATGCTCCTGGTGAACTGGCACTCCTTGGGCAACTGGCTTCACTCAGGATTAGAACACTAATTTGGAAATACTCTTAGTTTTCACCTGTGGGAGTGATCAGAACTACAGAATAAAGATTTTTACACCTTGATTTTCATTGTACAATTTCTAGCAATTTTGACTTGTTCAATAGGTGACTCACCATCAGCAAGCAAGCCTCACTTTTGCTAACTGAGACTGGCTGAGACTGCCACCTTATTCTATAGACATGTTATTAACTGTTTAGAAAATGATTTTACCAGGAATTTAACATGTCTAATATACTTCTGCACTTGATCCAAAATAGAAAAGATAACATTACAATTATTAGGCATATATTTAGTACAGGATAAAAGTACAGCACTTAATATTAACTAATGTATTACTTAATGCATAAGGATTCAGAGTTGCAATTATTAGTTTTGAGTTTCAGGTTTGTAATACTTTACATGTTATCTCTCCATGAGAGCAGGCCATAATGCCAATTGTGTTTAAGTTTTACTTACAGTATCCTGGTATCATGGCTCCACTTAGCATGTTCTTCAAAGCAGTGAGCAAGTCGCAGCATCCTTCATCTTAGAGAGATTTTCCAGTATTCTACTAGCCTGGTGCATAGTGCTCTCTGGCACCATGGAACAGTGCCAGTCTGGAAGCGATATCCATTGTACACTTGGCTGTACCGAGTCATTATTGGCTGCAGGAGCTTGAAACTGCAATATAGTTTCCATCAACTTCAGGAGCAGAACCAGAGACTGATATAGCACATATTTTTAATTGAGGGGTCAGTGACCAGCCTAGCCAATAACTCACATGGAGAGGCCACCTGTAATGTATACAAGGCCTGGTTCAAATGCACAAGAGTTTGACAATGTTAAAGTTTATTCCTTGTTTTATATATATTTTAAACAACTTAACGCAATACATATATCAAATGACTATTTACTTACACAGTTTTACTATGAAGATAACAGTAGGTACTTTACTTTAGTAATAGAGGAAAAATATTATTTTTCATTGTTAGAATGAAAACAGAATATTTCCAATAGAATCAAGACAACTTTTTATTATCATTTACTTAAATGTGTATTTTACAGTGGCCTTCAGACAGGTTTATTATCATGAAGTTATTTCTGCTACCAATACCAATCTAAGTTTCTTTAGTTAACAATGACTTCTACAACTAGAACTATTTAAACATTTTCAGTTTGGAAGATGTTTTACAATCTCTTTATAATTGACTATAACCACATTGACTAGCCACCTCATGTTTAAATAAACTTACTAAATTACAATTACCAATGAAAGAAATTTACTCTTTATTTAAGAGAGCATATCTACAATCTTTTTCCTTTAGCCTAATTTCACCAATGTGAATTTAAAATTTTCATTACTGTAAAGATTTTGTACATATAATGTTAATTTAGTTTATAAATTAACTATGGGAGATTACACTCAAGTTAAATAAAATTGAAACCATAATAGTTTATGCAAGGAATGTTCTCTTTTTCCCTTACAGGAAGCTAAAAACTTCTTTTCTTTAAGTTATGAAAATTATTAAATTAAAAGCATACTGATTACCAGGTTTTAAAACACATGCATACTGACTACCAGGTTTTAAAACACATTACACAATTACTTAATTTTTTAAAAATCATAACCCAGGAAAGATCTCTCCATAGTTTTTATGGACTTTCCTTTACTTACTGAAATTTGTTAATAGAGCCACTAATTACCTTTATTTCGTTGGAAAGAAATCTTCTGGAAGAAATTAAGGCTCACCAGATTGTGGAGAAGAAAATAATTTATTCTCAATCTTGCAAGAAGGGGTGCAGAGCCAGATATGGCTGGTGCCACGAACAAAGAAAAATGACACAATTTATACCCCTAAGCCTAGCATGCAAGCTCTTCCTGTTTTTCCATAGATTGGATACTTCAGAAGTTACAGCTTATCTGAGATTTAACTTTCCCACACAAAAGTTTGATTTAACTGCTTCTTCTATCACATTCCAACCATTTTAGTTTTTACCTGCTCCCCCCTTTGTCAAATAAGGAATAGAATTTAGTGCTGAAATGGCACCGACTTAGTTAGCTCCTTCTTGGGCATCCTTCCACTGCCCATAGGACTGGCCTAAACTGGTCTCCTCCACTGCTGTCCAACCCGGGAGTGGGAGACTGAGGCAGCAGGCCGCCGGGTTACGTCAACATTTTTCTTATGTGAAAATTAACCTAATCTTTGTGTTTTTTTTTTTTTGCAATTTATGGCTGACAAAGGTTTAAACTGGGAAATTACCAGGCAAACTGATTCTTAATTCCCTAGCCTAGTAGATAGGTTTAATCTGCCACACCTAGTCTTGCCTTAAAAGCTCTTGCAAAGAGGAGGCCCTTTTCCAATTGTTTCCATAATCAGATTTCTATGACTTTTTCATCCTGCTTAATTTAATTTGGGCTTTAAGAATATTTATAAATATAACTGCATATTTAATTTTTAACAATTTGAATAGACCTCTTTTAAGAATTTTTATTTGTTAATTTGATATTATCCTGATGTAGGAAGACATACATTGAGCTTTTTTTTTAAAATGGGCAGACACAAAGAGTTAGACACAAACACAACTCATTGATATTACTTATAATTTGCATTATTTTATATACTGTTTAGCTTAATTAATTAGGGGTCCAGAAATACATATTACTTATATAACTGCATATTTAACCTCAACAATTTGAGCAAATAGGCAGACATGAATAGTTTGACACAACAACATGACTTTAGTTACTTTAAACTTTTCAAAGACTTTTGAAACTCTTCTTAATTTGCACTATGACCATGCAGTTTACCACAAGAATTTTCTTTCTTACTTAATGGATTGTAATAACCAAAATGTTCTCAATGCCTTAGCACCATTTTGTTTTAGAACTTTATATTTTACTTTGAAATTAGCAGAATTTTGGATAAGCAACAAGATTAATTTTATATATATTTACTGAGGCTATTTGAAGCCTCAGGGAGACAGACTGCTTTCTCTCATGAATTGCCACTCTTAGGAACACTGACCTTCAAGGCAGGAGACTTCTCCCCCTCCACCCCCCTTTTTGATTTTGGAGATAATAAAACTCCAGTGGCCATTTAACCTTATTCTATCAGGCAGCAATTTATTTAGTTTACACTTTAATTCATGAGAGAAAGGGTTACTAATACCAGGAGAGGAGACAGTGATGTCCCAGCTCTTCTCAATTATGAAATAACCATAGGCAAAGGCAAAGGGTGAGGTTAGGCTTGAAGTAACCATAAACAAAGGAAAGGTTAGTGTAGAATTTACACTTAAATAATAGTTTCAGGCTAAATTCACCCAGCTATAATCTCAGTTATTGTCTTTCCACTGTTTTATAATATAAATGCATTTATAAATGATTTTAACTCTTAGTTACAGTTTTTATTAATTTTTTTAAAACCTATTAATTTTATAACACCTTTAAATACCTTTCATTCAACTTATAACATATTAAATGAACTTAACCATTACTTTAATTTTTCCTTTAAAGTAAAAGAATAAATCTCTTGCAGTTAGTTTGAAATAAAAGGCTACTTTTCAGGATTTGATTTCTAGAACATAAAATGTTCTTTTAAAAGAGGTAAGACTCTTCTTCAAACATTGAGGATATGATGAGGTTAAAGCACAAGAAGATATTGATAAAAGATTTTCTTTGTATATTGATCTTACTCAATTTAATCATAAAAATTTTCCTTCCACAAACCTTCTACACTTTCAGTATTCATTCAGGTTCTGTCCCACACTCTACTCTTTCCAATAATCAATCATTTTATCTTAGGACAAAATCATCTTCTGTTTCCTTAACAATAAAAACACACTCCATATATCCCACATACTAAGTTACCAGGCAAACTTCTTACAACATATAATTGCCATTAATACTAAACAAGTTTGTTAAAATAATGAACTTTTCTTCACTTTAAATACTTAGTAGCATGTAATACCAGAAACAGTTTTTTTTGGAAGCAAGTTGGCAGGGGAGATTGGCTGCCTAATAAGTTTGTTATAAAATTGCCTTTTATTATTATTATTATCAATTCAGTTTTGTTAAATAATGACTTTCTGCAATTAGCCACTTAAATACCTTAAACAATGCTTTGTAAAACTTTTATATTTATACCCTTAAGACAAATTTTACCTTCACAGAATACATTCTCTTACTTAAGGTTACTACAATACCTTCTAAGAACCTGAGCAGAATGCAAATGTATTTTGGCTTTGACACCCTAAGGAGGGAACTTTACCGCATTTATTCTGATTCTGCTTTTCACCCTCTTCACTTCCCCCCCTTCCAGGCAGTCGGGTGCACAACAAACAGGAATGCGGCTTATGAATAGAAGGGTGGACTCACTGGAAAGGGGCAAGCCGCTCCCCCCTTTCCAGCTTTCAGCCAAAATGGGCAGACAGAACCTACTCAAATTTGGCAACTCTCCCAGGGACCCAGCCACCCTGACTGGGACATCCCCAACAAACTTGGGTGCGTGGCGCGGACACAGATGGCCTCCAAGCCCCGGCAAAGGGCCAGACCAGAGACAAGACAGCAGAGCATGCACAAACATCTAGACTCCGCAAACATCCAGACTCCTCAGCTTTTGCCACAGAATCATTTCACTCCCTTGCCAATGGCAAGGGAGGGCTCCAGCTCAGCTGTAATTCCACTTTACATAAGGACACAACTCCAACACTAGCCTTGATCTGACACAGACAGAAGCACAAAGGTCACTAATACGACCCACAAGTTTATATATTTATTTTCACCATGGCTGCCCCCACAGCCATCACAAACCTCAGAACACTTAACATTTGGTATAAAGCGAATTCATTCACAAATTAGCACCATAACAAAAGATTTCAGCTAGACTTTTCCACTGTTTAAACTTTACACCCAGACCAAGCTCCACCAGAAAAGGCGATCCATTTTCCTGTAACCAAGTTTTGTTTCCCTTAATCTAGACCAATTTCCAGGACATTAGGACTTGAACCTATAAATAGCCCTTCCTATTAAAATCGAGACTCCACTCCTTTAGTGGATATAAGACCAGTACCAGATTCTAACATGCAGTTAGACAAACCCAAAACACCAGGGCTTTTCCCCGGTTTTCCTCCTTTTCCCAAGCCTAGAGAGAACGGCTTCACCCCAGCCTTCTGGGGCTACTAGGGTTCTCTCGGGAGGTGATCAGCCTCCCCTTCCTAGCAATTAAAGCTAGGGCCTTCCAGACTGTGCTCACCCGGGGAGTCTTACCTTCTTCCATGTTTGGAGTTCTTTTTCGTTCCCAGAATCTTTCTCTTCAGACCTTCCATTGCCCTCGATTTTTGTCGGGAAGTTTCTGGTGGAGCCCACATCTTTTCTGGATTAAATTTAATCCAGGGGCGCCCAGATCTGGGGTTCACCCGAGTCCTCCCGGCTTCCTCGGGGATTTGGAAGGGGCAGCAAAATGCTACTGTCTCTGGCCTTCATTTGTAGTCCCGGCGGAGTCGCCAAAAATGTTGTGGAATTTAAGAGAAGTTCAATTATTTGAGTATAGAGAGGCCAGGACTCAGGAATGATTTTGAGAAGGAAAAATGGTTTATTGATGGCCGGCCGGACTCGGGAGC
Source organism: Dasypus novemcinctus (assembly GCF_030445035.2). Classification (NCBI taxonomy): domain Eukaryota; kingdom Metazoa; phylum Chordata; class Mammalia; order Cingulata; family Dasypodidae; genus Dasypus; species Dasypus novemcinctus. The sequence continues at coordinate 37,525,955 of NC_080683.1, read as the reverse complement.
TTTCAGTTTGAATCCCGAGCCCTGAACAAGATTTTCAAACGTCTTTTATACAGAAAGGAAAGGCCAAATGGTCCCTTTGTTTCAGTTCTCAATAGGCTTCAATTAGCATATATCTTCCACATCTTAGGTAAGCTTTTAGCATGGACTCCAGACATTCTAGATAAGCCTTTAGCGTATTTGGTTTTTGCATTTCCCCTAAATACTTAAAGTTTATAGCCCTTGCATTGTTAAACATTTCCTGGGACTGGAGCCGCTGCCAGTCCCTAAGGGCAGGACTGCAGCCTCTTACCGTTCCACACCCACAAGTCAAACAACTTAGTTATCTCTGAAGAGACAAAGAGCCTTCCACCCATAGCCCACATCAAAAGAATTTAAGGATGAGTCATAAATTAATTAAGCAAGCAGAAAATTTATTGGCAGGTGGAGCAAGAGAATAGAAATATACCTTTGGGGTGATGATGTCCATGTTCAAGGGAGAAAATGCAAGCTCTGTCTTGAGGTCTCCTGTTTTGTGGTGATTACAGGACTCCAGGGTCTGTGCTGATTGACATATTTGAAACAATGCAGGGAAACTCTATTGGGTGGTTTTATTCTTAAGTGATTATGAATTGCTATCTGGTGGTGATTGGCTCTTGGCTATTGCTTCCATGAGGGGCTTATGAAAGTAGGTGGGTAGTGAGGAAATATTCTGTTTTCCAATTTTCTTTCTGCTGGTTGTACAGTGCAAGCTGCTTTCCCATGCCTTCTTTATGCAGGCAGTGGGGCATGCTCCCAGTGTTGTTTCTACAGCTGATGGGTGAATGGTATAAATTGCATTCCTACCATGTCAGCAGGTATAAGCTGCTTTATGACAACTCGTTTGTACATATCAGCAAGCATCAGTTGCCTACTGAAAATCTATCTATGTGAGTCTAGCAGGATGCTGCTTTAGTTTTTGCTACTGGGTGTTGTTTGTGTGGAAATTTATTGGGTTTTCTGCCCCTCTTCCTTTGGTCCTTATTCTATACAGTCTTAGTTATGTGGTCTGAAGTGGGAAAACCAGAAGCACTCTTCTATTTTAAGCACAGACATGCTCAGTGTTGTTAGAGGGTGAACATCAAATTAGATATTTTCTGAGGTGAAATGTCAAGTCAAAATGGAAGAATAAGTCCAAATGTGTTTACCAAATATGAAATAATATTGGCAGCAAAATCAAAGCAATAAGACAAATGGACTTGAAGGAGAGTGAATTAGAACTGAAAAACAGATTGAGTAAATTCCATTGAAATGGAAGTGCAAGGAGTTTAAGGGGTTTTATTTAATCTATTCATGTATAGGGCAGTTGTACTCAGAGGGGCAAAGAGAAGACAACCATGGTTGGTCAAACTGGCTAAAATAAAAGTATAGTATATGTAAAAAGCCTAAGTTATGCATTTATTCAATATAAGTAATTGAAATAGAATATTTTGTTACACTCTAAATATTTTTCTATAAAGTATATATCTTGGAGGCAGCTTGGGGTGAGTGGAAGGAGACATTACATATAATGGAACAAAGAAAAGCATCACATCAGTATCTTCAACAGAAAGTATACAGATTTGAAGACAATGAAGTGACATCTGCGAAGTATTGAAAAATGAAAAAAAAAAAAAAAAAAGAGAAGAAACTGTTAACTTAGGATTCTATGCCCAGTAAACTATCTTTCAGAAATGAAGGCTACGTGATGAATATCTTGACAAGCAGATTCTGACAGAATTTTTTAAAATGCTACAGAAAATATTACAGTAATTTTTACCAGCAGAAAACCCTTGGCATCTGCCAAAACTTGAATCTACAAAAAGAAATGAAGAGAAATAAAAATTGTAAACTTTAAGGTAAATATTAGATTTTTATTTTAATTGCTTCAAAAGATAATTGACAGCCCATATTAAAAACAATAAAAATCAATTTTGGATTTATAACATATGTAAAAATAGAATTCATGAGTGTTCTGATTTGAAAATTTGCTTTTCCATTCACTGCCAAGTAACCTTGGACAAATTATTAAACCTTCTCTTTTTCAGTTTCCTTGTGTTTAAAATTATAATGATAACAGTGCTTACTTACCTTACACGGTTGCTGTTTGGATAACATGAGCTTATGGATATAAAGATATTAGAGTACTGCCTGATACACAGTAAGCTCAATAAAAAATTATTATTATTAATGCTATTAATACTATTTTATCACAGTGAATGGAAAATTGAATTTAAAGCAAAATGAAGTATGTGGAAATAGCGTTGCAAATGCTATAAACCGTTAAAATTACACAAACTTTCCACTGAAACAATTGTTCCACTATTATCACAATTACGTGATATTAATTTTTAAAAACAGATTCCAAGGTCCCATTTCTAGTGATGTTGAATAGGATCAAGTAATTTTTTTAAAATTCCTAGCTAATTATGATAAATTTACTATCCTTCCTTAAGAAAACATAAATACTTCTAATAGAGCAAAAACCATGTCTATTTTTTATCATGTTTTCCTTAATTCTTACTATAATTCCTGGCACACAAGACTCAGAATTTTTTATTAAATTCTTATTTTTTGAAAGTTTACCTTGATTTTTTCCCCTATTGTGGCACATTCATTGCATTGGTGAATACATTTTGGAACACTGCTGCACCATGTGAATTACAGTTTACATTGTAGTTTATACTCTCCCCCAGTACATTCAGTGGGTTATGGCAGGATATATAATGTTCAAACTTGAATATTGATAGAGATGGAAAGAAAGAAAGAGAGAGAAAGAAGTGTGTGTGGGGGGACTAAGACAGATAGAATACAAGCAAAATCTAAGCCATAGGGCGAAAAATCAATAAAAAAATATTATGTGTTCCATGAAAATGTAATTGTTGAGTTCCAATATCATATACTAAGGAGTTTTGATTTGTGGTGGTTTGAAACTGTATGGGTAGCCCAGGAAATCCTGTTCTTAAAGCTAACTTTTCCTGTGTGTATAAATTTATTTTAAGTAAGAACTTTTGATTAGGTTGCTTCAGTTAAAGCATGGTCCACGGTGGGTCTTAATCATCTTCTTGGAGTCCTTTATAAACAGGATGACTACAGGGAGAGAAAGCCATGGAAGCAAAAAACTGAAAGCAATAAAACCCAGAAAAGAAGGAAGAGACAAGCAGACACTGGCTGCCATGTGCCTTGCCATGAGGCAGAGGAACTAAGGGGCATCAGCAGCTAGTTTTCAGAAAGAAAGCATCTCTTGATGATGCCTTGATTTGGAATTTTTCCCCCGACTCTAACTGTAAGCAAGTAAATCGCCAGTGTTAAAGCCAACACATTTCACACTAACTGCTTTCAGTACCCTAAGAAACTAAAACAAGACTCAAAGCCCAAGTGGCCCTAAATTAACTGATTTTACTTCATTAAAAGAGAATGCGACACCTATTAGCAAAATCGAAACTAAATTCAGAATATTTTATAGAAATGCTTTGATATACATATATCCTCTGAAAGTTAATTTTACTTTTTTCAAATTTTTAAAATATATGGTAACAATGTTTTAATAATAACAATGTAGGCGAAATATAGAAGACCAGAAAAGCTGTGCATAAATGTGCTTAGATTTCTTAAACAGACTGAGCTTGAACCATGTAGTAGTGAAAGTAACAAATATTTGTTATTTGTTCAAGTCAGTGCCATACAGAATATCAGCAATCAGTAGTTTAAATGTTCCCCTTTCTTCTAGAAACATTCTGCCCATAGTTAGCAAACTATATCTCGCAATGAATGTGCAAAGTAGTGTAGAACAGACATCTCTGTTGCTTGGATAGCTCCCTTTCTTGGCAGTCCCACAAATAAAACCATGGCAGAAATATTTTTCAACTTCTGCCTAAATAACCTCTAATATATTCTTCAAACTTCTTTCATCTGTGTATTTTCTATTTTTAACTATGTTCATCTCCTGGAGAACCACATATTCTTTGAAATTAGGAAATATGGCTTATTCACATTTACACCCCCAAGGGCGTAACATATTTGGCATGAAACTGATAATTAATTTGCACTATTGAGTAAATAAATGAATTCATAATATATGCTGTAGACATATTAATCTGTCAACATTACCTAACAAGTTTATCATTTATGTTTTATTTGTTCCTTTTTATCTGATGTTATGTCCCCACTCTTCAAATATCCTATATCCCTATTCCATGCTCACTCTCAGCAGGAATGATGCTTCCTATTTCAAAAAAAAAAAAAAAGAAAAAAGAAAGCAATAAAATTAAAATATCCTTGATTTTCTCCCACCCAGTATAGCTACAGAGATAATTTTGTTTAAGTCCAATTAATATAGTCTACTTTTTCTTGTCCAAGGTTACTCCTTCCCTATGTATTTCCCTAGCCACCACTGTTCCTCAAGGAACATTTTCCACCAAGAATTCTCTCTCTATACTGTCGTAAAATGTTCTCTATATGGTTTAATGTCTGTAATATTTTAAATAACTTAGGATATTTTCCATCTTAAAAGATAATATGAACTAAAAGAAGGAAGGAAAGAAGGGAAGGAGGGAGGAATGAAGGAAGAGAGGGAGGGAGGGACAGAATAAGAGAAGAAAAGAAGACCACCTTCCCTTCTTTGGAACCAGCTGCCATTATTTATCATGACGTTTTTCATGGAAAGGAAGGAGATGCATAAATGAGGTGAAGAGAGAGCACAAAGGTCTACATGGAGGTACCAACAGATCTCTGGCCAAGGCCCAGACTCCTCATTCATATGTTCAGATTCTCAAGCTTAGGAGAACACGGCTGTTGCTGGTCTAAGAGTTAAATGGAGATGTGAGATAAAATACAATGCACTCAAATAGAGTAAGGAGACCTCACTGAACAGCTCAGTAGTCAGGTCAGACCTACACCTTAGGAGAAAGAATAGGATCTTACAAAAAGAAAAATGTCCTTGGATAAGGACAAAATAGAATAGGCCTGCCAGAAAAGAATAAAACTAAACATGAATATATCTAAAGAATCAGCCTATAGTTTAAATTGCTTGCCAGAATAACAAACAAAAAAAAATCCAAAGCAAAACAAACTGTTCAATTCATTTTAAGAATGATAACGTTCTTAAGAGAAATTGGAGTTATGTTGTATGACTCCATACAACCTATCGATAAACAATTTCTACTATATATGTAAAAAAGGAAAATAATCAAGGAAAAAGGTTTAGCCACACCTAATATGGATCAATAGAAGGAAACATACTTAAATATATCAAAGTCACATTATTGAAAATGAAACTAAGGAGAAAAATCTTAAAGGCAGTATGAGAATAATAAAAATGATGACAGATTTCTGAGAAACAAAGGAGGTAGAAAATAATGGCATAACATCATTAAAGTGCTGAAAAAAATACCAACTTAGAATTTTATATCAATTCCAAAACTCTATTATAAAAATATTTTCTGTGTTCTGTATATTCTATATTGAACAAATTTTTCAAAATTAAGGGAAAAAATACATTTGCAGAAAAATAAAAACCTTAGAGTTTCTTCTTCCACAGGCTTGAATTGTATAAAATATTAGAAATTCTTCAAGATATAGAAAAATGACCCCAGAATTAAATACAGATCTATAAAAGGAATGAAATTGTACTGAAATGGCAAGGATATGGATAGTTGTAATTTTATTCCTCATTTTAAACTTATTTAAAATATAATTATTGAAATAAACATAATAAAAATTATGAAGTTTATAGCATAATAGAGCTAAATGTACGGCAACAAGAGAACAAAGGATAGGATGTGAGAAATTAAAGCATACTGTTTAAATTTCTTACATTATTCGTGAAGTGATAATTTAAAGAATGACTATGATAAGCAAAAGAAAAATATTGTAACTCCTGGTACAAATACTAAAATATGAAACAGGAGGTATAGTTAGTAAGCTAATAGAGGAAATAAAATAGAATGTAAGTATACTCAAAGAATCCAAAGGAAGATAGGGAAATAGAAAAAGAGAAACAAAGAACTATATCAATAAGTTCATTAAATATAAATGGGCTAACCATATCAATTAAGAGGATAGATTGGACAGAAAAGCAAGATCCAATTGTTTGCAGGAGAAGCAGGTTGAAAAATGCATATGATGCAAGAAAAAAGCATAAGAAAGCTGATGTGGTTATATTAATATCTGTGAAGTACACATTAAGACAAGGCATATTACCAGATGTAGAAGTGGGATATATCATAATGGCGAAAGGATAAATCAATTGGGTAGTTTAAACAACCCTAAATATGTTCAGAGCTAAACAGAAGATTAAGAATTGCAGAAGCAAAAACTGAGAGAATTCAGGGAGAAAAAAAAAAACAAACCCACCATCACCCATCTTCAGTAATTGATACAAGTAGAAAAAAACCTCAATAATGTTATATAAGATTGGAAAATCTGATAGTCAAATTGGCCGAACTGAAAATTATATAATACTACATCCCAAAAATACCAAATTTATACTTTTTTGTAACTTGTTCATAAACTATCACCTGGATAGAACATATGCAGGGACATAAAACAAATCTCAACAAATCGCAAAAGATTACATCTATAGAGGTCTTTCTCTATCAAAACATAGAATTGTTATAAAATTAAATAATAAGAAATACTAAAAAATCACTAAATATTTGGAAATCAAGAAAGGCTTTTTATATAATCCATGGACTGAAGAGAAAATTATTAGGAAGTTTAGAAGATATCCTAAAGTGAAAAATGTGGAAATACACACCAAAACCAAATTAGCTATTTACTGTAACTTCAAAAATAAAATTCTGAAGATAAAAATTTTCAAATATATGCAATACTTTTCTGCATAGAAAATTTAAATATTGTTAAGAGAAATTTTAAAAAAATTAACAGATGCAGAGAGTTACCATTTCTACTAAATGAAAGATAAAAGGCTATGATGTTCCTTCTCTCTAAATTGGTCTGTAGTTTCAAAATAATCAAAATTAAATTTCCATTAAAAAGCATTTCTAATTCCAGGCTAATGGAGCAATTGATAGAATTTCCCTTCCATTATAAATAAGAAGAAAATTGGACATAATATAGGAAATCTTTTTTAAAATTTTAATTTAGGTAGCAGAGTACAATAACTCCTGAGAGAAAGGAAACAAAACCAAAAAAGGAAACAGAGAAAGAGTTCCAAAATTTGCATGAGTTTTATCTTGAGTCTGTTGTTTAATTAAGAGTACATTAGAGGGGAGAAATTTATGAGGCCAGGAAATGAGCTCACAAGAAGGTGGAAGGAGACTATTCCCAGAATTTATACAGAGAGTATGTTCAAGTTCTAACCAAGTAAGGTGAAAAGACCATGAGCACTGCAGGTATACTGTAGAGAAATCAGCCTTTTTAGCTGAGCTAAACTGGTCCTAGAATAAGTTTAATATTCACGTGTGCAGGAACATTTATCAAGATAGACCATACACTGAGCCATATAACACATTTTGACAAATTAAAAAGGATTGAAATCATGCAAACTGAATTCTTAAACAACCATGGAATTGTGTTAAAAACCAATAACAGGGAGGCAGGGCAAGATGGAGTCAGAGTAAGAGCACCCATATCATAACTCTTCAAAAAATGGCTGAGTGGGGACAAAATCTTGCCTAAGTGAGCTGTTCTGGGAACCCACAAAGGAGGAGGCTGCTAAACATCAATCCAGTGAGAGCTCAACAAGAAGAGTGATAGCTCAAGGTAAAATCCTGCGTTTCTGCCCCTCCCCCCAGGGCAAGAGCCATGGCATTCCCTTGTGGGTCACAAAGCTGGAGGAGGATTTTGGTGAAGGGTGGAAAGGAAATCAAGAAAAAAATACCATTTATAATAGCAAACAAATAAATCAAATACCTAGGAATAAATTTAACTGAAGACGTAAAAGACTTATACAGAGACAACTACACAACACTGTTAAAGGAAGTCAAAGAAGACTTAAATAAATCGAAGAATATTCCCTGTTCATGGATAGGAAGACAAAATATCATTAAGATGTCTATCCTACCAAAACTGATATCCAGATTTAATACAATCCCAATAAAAATCAACACAGCATTTTCTACTGAACTGGAAAAACTATGAAGTTCATTTGGAAGGGAAAGAGGCCCCAGATAACCAAAGACATTTTAAAAAAACATAATGAAATGGGAGGAATCACAGTACCTGACTTTAAAGCGTACTACAAAGCTATAATGGTCAAACAGCATGGTATTGGCATGATGCTAGACACACTGACCAATGGAATCAAATTGAGAGTTCAGGTATAGCTCCTCACATATACAGTCATCTGATATTTGACAAGGCCACTAAGCCCACTCAACTGGAAGAGAATGTCCCCTTCAACAGATGGTGCTTGAAGAACTTAACATCCATATGCAAAGAATGAGAGAGGATTACCAACTCACACCTTATACAAAAATCAACTCAAGATGGATCAAAGAGCTAACTATAAGATCCAAGACCAGAAAGACCTTGGAAGACAATGTAAGAAAGCATCTATAGGACCTTATAATAGAAAATGGCTTCATGAACTTTACACCCAAAGCACAAGCAGTGAAAGAAGAAATAGATAAATGGGACCTCTTCAAACTTAAAGCCTTTTGTACCTCAAAGGAGTTTATCAAGAAAATGAAAAGAAAGCTTACCCAATAGGAGAAAATACTTGCTAACCATGTATCTGATAGGAGCCTAATATCCAACTTATATAAAGCAATCCTATGTCTCAAAAATAAAAAGTCAAATAACCCATTCAAAAAATGGGCAAGAGATTAGAACAGATGCTTCCCCAAAGAAATTGAATGGCTAAAATGCACATGGAAAGATGCTCAACATCATTAGCTATTAGGGAAATGGAAATCAAAACTATAATGAGATATCATCTTACACCACATAGAATGGCAGATATTAAAAAAATAGAGGACTACAAGTTTTGGAGAAAATGCGGAGGAATGGGAACCCTCATCCACTGCTGGTGGGAATGTAGAAAGATTCAGCCATTGTGGAGGACAGTTTGATGGTTCCTAAAAAAAAACTATAGATTTGCCATATGACCCAGCAGTTCCACTCCTGGGTATACACCCAGAAGAACTGAAAACAGGGACATGAACCAATGTTCATAGCAGCATTATTCACTATTGTGGAAATTTGGAATCAACTCAAATGCCCATCAACAGATGAATGGATGAACAAAATGGGGTATATATGCACAATAAAATACTACTCAGCTGTAAGAAGGAATGCAGTATTGACACATGGAATAAAATGTATGAATCTTGAGGACCTTATGTTGAGTGAAGCAAACCAGGCATTGAAGGACCAATGCTACATGACCTCTCTGATATGAATTAAGCAAATCAAGCTGCCTCAGAGAGCTACATACTGGATGATAGGCTTACAGGAAATGGGGAGGGGGAGGAAGGTTGTGAGCGGATGCCTACATGGGCAAAATCTATGATAAAGTGGAGGTAAGTAGTTGTGCAGTGAAGGGATAAGATGGGGGCATAGGGATACTATTAGTCTTGAGGGGGGCTAGGGTTGGGAGGATGGTTCACATGGTCCATGGAATGGGGGGGGATTGGGGTGAGTGGGTGAAAATGGGAGATTGTCACATATGTGGCTGAAACTATAATGCTGAGAAAATTCTTTAGAGAATATAATAAGGAAGGGTTACTTGTTTAAGGTGCTTGATTGGGAACATCTGGCTCAAGGTTCACCTGAGGCAGGTTTCTAGCAAGTGTGTAAGTGCTTACCTTATTTTATTGTGTTATATCAGTGAGTGGAGTCATATACAATGAGTAGGAAAGTGTTGTACTCCATCCTGGGGCAGACTGATGTTCTCAAACAGAGGAGAGGGTGTCTCTCAAGAGCACGGGTGGCTCCCAATGGGGGAGGACAGATTAGGGTATCTATGAATCTTGTCCTTCAACAAGTGAAGCTTTTTGTCACTGTAGGCTCTGAGGGGAGGGAGAGAGAGGAATAGAATAGATGGAAGTGGGGGTAACTGGGGGGCAATGGAAGTGTTCCACAAGATCATGCAGCAATGGATATAAGGTCATGTTAAATTTCATCAAAAATTTATAAAAGTGTATAGTCTAAAATATGAATCATAATGTAAACCATAATGTAACCTAAAATTTAGAAAAGTGTACAATCTAAAATATAAACCATAATGTAAGCCATAATGGAACCATTGTTGGTAGCTATGTTTCAATATCTGTACATCAACTCTAGCAAATATAACATCCACATGTACAAAGATCATTGCCGGGGAAGTGGGCAAAAGGTTTGATCTTGGTTATGTGGGAGTCCCATATTTTGTATATGTGACTTTACTGTGATCTAAACTTTTTAGAAGACAAAAAAAAAAAAAAAGAATGTAGACACAGAGGAAGGCCTGGAGGAGATTGCCTTGCCACTGTACATACAGTTTTATGATATTTTTCATTTTTCAATACCCCAATTTATTTTTTACTTTATCTAGTTTTTCTAAATTATTATGTATTCTATTTCTAATCTTTAAACCTGTCAATACTATTTCATTTTTCTACTAATTAAATTTGGCAATATATTTGCCTTCATTTTTGAAGAAGTTTTGGGTCACAAGGGGGTTCATCTATGGCAGGGGAGGAGCACTGGTGTGGGGTTTCATTGGGGATGCATGGGTCGTAGGGAGTTCTCCAGGGCATGTATATAGGTTATATATGTATGTCCAGATATTCACTGGGTATTGTCATAGTGGATAGAGTTGCACATGACAACTAAGGGAGTGCTGAATTTACCATCCTGGGGAGCTCTGTCACATTTACCAATGGAACAACAATATTCTCCCAAGTGCAAGGGCAAAGACCAGTGAAGAAGGATGGTCCAATGATGGGCCATCAAGATACTGATGACAATGTTTATGAGCCCGTGTGCTTGAAATTTCAGCTAAGCCTAGAACTGCTGGGTACCTACGAGTTACCTCCATGTTGCTCAAATGTGGCCACTCTCTAAGCCAAACTCAGCATGTAGATGCATTACCTTCTCCCCAGCAGAGGACATGAGATGCAGGGATGAGACTCCCTGGTGCCAAGGGATTACTACCAATACCAGCTGGTGATTCAACTAGAAAAAGACCATGAACAAAATGGGGAAATGGTAAAGACAAATGAGTTTATATGGCTAAGAGACTTCAAAATGAGTCAGGAGATCATCAGAGGAGTTGTGCTTACTCACATCTCAGCAGGACCTCAGAAACAGCCAAAGTAGATAAAACCCCAGCTACTGGTGCTCCTGAGGGCTACAGAGACACACAGGTTTTATGGTGAGGAGAGATGACCCTGGAGTCCACTGCCTTGCCAGTGGGCCCTACTTTGGAATTTGTGCTTCTGAATGTAATGGAATTGGACTCATATGTGACCTCTTTACACATGACTCTTCTGTCACTTTCCTGAACCTGTGTTTGGCACTGGGACTTTTGTATGCTCAGGATTATTGAATCACAGGACTGTTCATGTGCCAGCTGGGCCCTGATACTCAGCAGAGATGCAACACCTACTCTCTGGTTCTTTGGACTTACTGAAGTCAGGTGAGAATGACCAACCATCACATCAGGGAACTGAGAGTGTCTACAACTGTAAGCAGGAGAATCACATCCATCAGCTATGTGGGATCTAAACTCCCTCTCAATTTAGAGGTGGAGAGAGCATTGTCATCCCAGGGTCCACAGGATGGAGGAACATAATATGGATTGGAGTGGACTTGCTGGTATTTTACTATAGAACTGTTGTGACTCTAGCAATGGAAATAATTGTATCATTGATGTGGAGACAGTGGCCACAGAGTTGCTGAGGGTAGAGAGAGGGAGGAAGAGGTGTGATATGGGGCATTTTCAGGACTTGGAGTTGTCCTGAATTAAATTGCAAGGACAGAGGCAGGACATTGAATATCCTGCCACACTTGATGGACTGGGGGAGAGGCTGAACTACAATGTAAAGTATGGCCCCTGCAGTGTAGCAGTGCTCCAGGGTGTATTCACCAAATGCAATGAATGTTCCTTATTGATGAAAGGAGATGTTGATGTGGGAGGAGTGGGGTGGGGTGGGGTGGGGAGTGGGTTATATGGGAACCTCTTATCTTATGTTCTTAAATGTAACATTTTGTGTGATCTATTTATCTTTTAAAAATGACAATAATATAAAAAAATCAAGAGAAAACATAATATAATTCATAAAAAACAATAAAAAAATGATAGAAGAAAAATCTGAAGGCATTTTAGAAAGAAATTAAACACATTTTAAATTAATCCTTGGGTAAAAAAGAAATCACAAATGAAAATTAGGAAACATTTGGAACTGAATAAAAATGAAAGCACAACGTACCAATATTTGCTTGAGGCAGGTAAAATATATCCCTTAGAAGGAAATTTATACTTTTAAAATATTTATAAGGGATAAAAGCAAAGTGTAAGATCAAGTTAGAAGGGAAATTTAAAGAAATTTATCAAATATAATGTGGAAATATATTTTTGACAGTTTCTATTAGAATGCTAAATTTACACTTACCCAATGATGCAGTGTGACAGTTTGAAGTTTTGTAATTCCAGAAAAGATCATGTGATTTGAACTAATCAATGCCTGTGAGAGTGGGGCACGTTTGAAGAAGGCAAGCCTTCGGCTGCAGTTTTCAGGTACAGTTTTGCCATCCCAAGCTACAGAGAGTGTGGGACACATTTCCAGGAGATTGAAGGGAGTTAGGTCAAACCATCCCACTCTTCTGAAGAGATTGGGTCTGTGTGCCAGAGAATAGGGAGAGTGTGGCCACCACCTCCACTATGCTAAGGGAGTTGAGCCTGTGCCCTGGACATTGGGGAAATTGTGATCATCACCCCAGTGTTTTAGGAACATGAGACCTAAGGCTCTGCTACAACCCAGATTCTTGATGAGGGTGGGACTGAGAGGATGGTTGTTCAACAAGACCTTGCAAGGGGTGGGCTTCCATAAGGCCCTAAGGATAAGAAACCACCATTCTATAAATGATGCTCAGACTTTTAAATCTAATGGAGTATGTCCTGAAAGTTTTTCGAACTGTTTGGGACCTGTGACACCTGTTTTCCTTCCAGTTCTTCTCAATGGTAATGCAAGTGTTTATCCTATGTCTGTCCTTCCTTTGTATATTGGACACAGATAACTAGTTTTCTATGTTTCACAGGTGTACAGCATAGAACTTTTCCCCAAGACAGATGGCATGCCTGTAACAGATTTTGATGTGTTTTTGAACTGAGCATTGCTACTGAAATGATATAAGTCTTTATGAAATATTGTGTATAATGAATATATTTTGCACATAGAAAGAACATGTCTTTTGGAATCCAGAAGATGGAGTGTGACAGTTTGAAATTTTGTGAATCCCACAAAAGATCATGTTTTGAACTAGTCCATTTCTGTGGGTATAGGGCCCTTTGATTGTAGTAGTTTCTGTTATGGACATTTTTTATTAGATCACTTGATTAGATTACATAAGTACATTTGATTGAACTATGTCACTGAGGTGTGACCTAGTTTGGGTATCTGCCCTCTTTCTAGGATTTTATATAAACAGAGAACTGGAAGCAGAAACCCATAGAGAAAGACAGTCACCTTTTTGACCCTGCCATATGAGAGGACTACAGGAAGAAAAATCCAGAGAGACTGAGAGAGAGACAAGAGGCTGGACTCAGTGGAACAAGCCCAAAGTAAGAAGAAGCCACTATTTTGCCTTGCCATGTTGCAGAATCCAGGATCTCACCAGTAGTCAAACCTTGGTGAGAAAATATCTCTGATGATCCCTTGATTTGAACATTTTCACAGCCTTGGAACTGTAAACTTTTACCCTAATAAATCCCCATAATATGAGAGAAATCAGAGAAAAAGAAACAGATGGAAAGACAAAGAGCAAGAAAGAAAAGAAAAGGGATATTAGCTAAGACATGAATAGTAAAGGGAAATTTCCTTGAAGAAATTGAAGCCAGATGAGACATTACAGAATAGAGAAGTAAAAGGAAATCTTTCCCTGTTTCCTCTTGCTTCTCTGCCTGAGATGGTGCAATAATTTGTTTAAGAGTCTGTGAATTTGTTTTCTTTGTATAGCAGAAAATATAGTACCTAAGATCTGAAAATAAAAATTGAAGCATTATATGCTATTTGACTTCTAGAGAGAAAAATAAGAAAATGTAATTGAAATAAAATAAAATCTATCTTTAAAAATTGACTTGCATAATTTAAAATTTAAAATTCTTATTTTAGTTTAAACAACTTAATAAGAAAATATATTCAACTAAAGAAATTCCAGGACATATGCATGTCACTAAAAATGCATGTATATTTTTTATTATTTTCCCCCCTCCCCAAAAGAAACCAAATACAACTTTTCTGATATAGGCATTCCAATGTGTCAGGAGTTTGATATGGTTTTATTGTTGGTATCCACTTCACAATTTAAGAAGGAAAGTAAATATATGAAGTCTGCCCAAAGAGAGAAAATATAACAGAGAGAAAAATAGGAGACCATGCCAGAGAGAAACAATTGAATGACCTTGTGCTGGTTTGCATCTTTTGTGGACTGCAGAAAACCTTGCTCTTAAAGTGAATACATCCTGTGCCTGTAAACCCATTGTGTATGGGATCATTTGATTAGATGCAAGGACCTTTTAATTACATCACTTGAGTTAATGGTCTTTGATTAGATTGCTGGACTCAGCGTGGTCTTAATCTTACTGGAGTCCTTTATACATAGAGGACCAAAAAGCAGAGACATACAGAAAGAAAGTTGCAGAGACAGAAAAGAAAACCAGGAGTTCAGAGAGGAACCTGGGAGGGAGAAAAATCACAGCCAGCCCAAAGCATAACTATCAATGGATTCTGGAGAGAGGGAAGAGAAGTAGGCTGGCATTGTGCCCTGCCATGTGTTTGATTGCAAACAGCTGCAACTTAGACAGCATTTCTTGATGATTCCTTGATTTGGACATTGTCATGGCCTCAGAACTGTAAACTTTTAACTTAATAAATTCCCTTTGTAAAATCCAAACCATTTCTGGTTTATTGCTCCCAGCAGCTTCTTGCAAACTAAAACAGACCTGTTTTGTTTACCCTGCCATTGGATAGATATGATGAACTGCCTTTAAATACTTAAAGTACTGTCCTACGGAGGAATAGTAAAATTTGACTTTGGCAAACATGATGGACAACACTAAAACCAATAGGTCAAACCTATAAGAAGCCAGATTTCAAATCTAAGAAAATGAGGTGAGTTGTCTTGAAAAACAGAATTGCCAATCATTGAAGAAAAGATAAGAAAGGTATTAAGTGGAAATATATTAAAAGACAGAATACATGAATAGCATAGGAAGTAGGACTAGCTATTTGCTTCTATATCTGGAGATTCAATAATTCTCTGGAATTGCAACAGCTAATAATTTAAACCTCACTCATATGAAATGAAGATAGAATACATCTTACTGTTCAAATTGCTAGTTTTCAATTTTTACTGTAATAATAGAAAAATAATTCATGAAAATCTTGTTTAATGAATTTTTAAAAAATATTCATACTGAATGCTGAACACATAAATATAGTATTTTATTTGCTTGACAGTACTTTGCTTTCATATATATACACACACACATATACATAATTAAAAATTATAATACGGTAGTGTAAAGTTAATAACAAAACCAATTATATCTCACTAGATTCCCTATTGATATAGATTTTTTATTTACATATACAGTAAAATAGACTAGAAGGAAAGAACTAAGCTCTTTCCTTTCATATCAAAGAAAAGAAAAAAATGTATATATGCCCCCAGGAAAGGGCATAATTTTGTATATTAACCTGATCCAGAGACTTAGTAAATGGCAATCTAAGCAACATCCAACTGTTTTATTTGTAAAGCTTCTGGGAGCAAAACACCAGAAATGGTTGGCTTTTATAAAGTCTAATAAAAGGAATTTATAGGGTTAAAGTTTATGATTCCAAAGTTGTGAAATGTCCAAATCAAGGCGTCATTAAAGATGCTTTCTTACCAGAGCTGGGCTGTTGGATCCTAGACTCCTACCACATGGCAAGGCAATATGGTGACTCTCTGTTTGGGTCTCTGCCTGCTCCTTCATGCTGCTTTTGTTCTGTTGGATAATATCAGTACTTAGAAATTTAAATTGATGAAAAATTATATACATTTATCTTAAAAAAAAAAATACCCTGAAAAATGATTTTGGTTATATCCTTTATCAATTCATATATTAATAGAATACTTACTCTATGAAAATTATAATCAACTTATTTATTTCAAAAGACTCATTGAAAATTACATCCTTTTGATTATATCCTTATGATATCTGATATTTATATACTCATATAATTCTTATGGTTTCAAATAAATAAAATCACTATTTCAGAGCTGGAATTTATTTCAGAAATCTGACTATAGTCAAGCTAAATATATGTCTGAATATTTTTCTCATGTAAAGCAATTATGAAAATATCAACTAAAACACATTTAGGCTAATAGCATTAAGATAGCCTATAGAAGACACAATAGGAAAATATTCCCCAGTATACCTACATGGATCTCATTTCCAAATTCAGCATATGGAAGATTGTGGAAAGATGGCCAAGTAGGGAGCTCCAGTCCTTCCACCAAAACAACTAATAAACAGGCAGGAAATATCTGAAACAACTGATTAGACTGCAGAGGCCAGAAGAATGCTGTACAGCACACAAGGAAGAGGCAGATAAATTACAGTAAAGACTATGTAGCAGCTTGGTTTTATTTATGAATTACAAAAATAGATTTTGGATTATGTTTGTAAACTGGTCTGTTCTGCTGGACATAATAGATTGTATTAGACTCAGAGTTTTCACTTTTACTTAATTAAATTATGATTAGGATCTTGATTGGGCACATCAGTACGACATTGAGTCTTTGACCCCTTGGTAGGTGGAGACTCACAGAGAAAACTACAAGGCAGAGGAGTTAGTTGGAATTTTGATGCTGGAAGCCCAGGAAGTAAATACATAGGAGAAGAACACAGAGGAAACGAGATGATGCCATAGACATGGCAGAGGTCCCAGGAAGAGAAAGAGCCTGATAGTTTACAGCTGACCTTGAAGAGAGAACAGAACAGCTGAGCCTGGAAAGAAATGAGCCCTGAGGAGAGAGACAAGCCTTATGCCAGCCTACAGCTGACAAGAAAAGGAGATGGGACCATAGAGCTTTAGGAGGAAGAGGAAGCCTGAACCCTTGCAGAGTCTGGTAGCCATCTTGCTCCAACACATAGTAACATACTTTGGTGAGGGAAGGAACTTATGCTTTATGGCCTTATGACTGTAAGCTTCTACCTCAAATAAATACCCTTTATAAAAGCCAACAGATTTCTGATATATTGAATCAGCATCCCTTTGGCTGACTAATGACTAATACAGCCTAGTATTTTGTTCTCTTTGCATAGTGATTATCTGTTCCCATTCTCCACTCTTGTGGTAGGCAGTCAAGGGGCCTGACCCCTGATTACCTCACTGTTAACAGAAAGGGACATAAAAATCTTATTTCCTGAGAACAGTGATGAGCACAGATGATCAATAATCATCTTTTGATTAACAAATTCAGAATGCAGATAGCCTGGCTCTGAGGGCAGCCATTATTTCAACTCCACCTAATCAGGGGCAGTGATGATGGAGACTTAAAGGTGCTGTGCTTCCTTGGGGCTGTGGGATGCCATTAGTTAAAGGGCTATATTTGCAGGGCAGGCCAGGAAAGCTCAGCTTTGGGGAGCCATGGAATAAGCTCTCGAGGCCCTCCTGATACCCTTCTCAGGGCACTTTGGAGCTAGTCTGCACACTCTTCATGATTCTCTGACCCTGTTTTGGCTGGGAAATACTCACTTGGGAAAGTCTTCTCCAGCATGCACTTCCTCACAAAATTTGTCCTTCATGCTAAAGCAACCTAAGACAATGAAAGGAGTATAATAATCTATAGAGTTGACAGTCTGGGGAAAAAGATTGCCATCATCAAACACTTGATAGAGGGAAGTCTGTCTCTTGGGTAACAGAGGCAACAATCAAAATCCTATAAACAGGAGAACACCAAGCAAAACTAACAAGCAAAAGCCCAGGACAAGACACAGGCCCAGAAAGAGTGGGCACACCTACAAATGCATTGGCCTTGGACAGACCTCCCTTATAGGAGGGCTGATCCTTAAGAAAATCTCTGTGTTATCACCACCTGGTTACAAAATCAAGAAACAGACTTCTCAGGGAATAAATCCCAGATTAAACATTTTAAAATATAAAAATATACAATGTGTAATAAATAGTACAAGACAAACAAAGAAACAGGAAATGCTGGCCTATCCACAGGAAGAGGATAAAAATACAGAAAACACCAATGAATAAAACCAGAGTGTGAAGAAGTCACACTGAACAAAGACTTTGAAAAACTGTTCTTAAAAGTGCTCAAGAAGATGAAGGAAAACACAGAGAAAGAAGTAAAGGAAAACAATGAATGAGCAAAATTTGAGTCTTATTAAATACATAGAAATTGTGAAAAGGAACAGAACTACTGGAGTTGAAGACCACAATAAGTGAAACAAAAAATGCCCTGGTAGGTTTCAAGAGCAGATTGGAGCTGGCAGAAGAATCATTGAACTCAAAGAAAAAGGCACTTGAAATGATTCAAGCAGAGGAGCAGAAAGCAAAAATAATTATTAAAAACAAAAGTAGTTTAAAACATTTCTGAGACAGCATTAAACATACCAATATACATGTTATGGGATTTCCAGAAGGAGAAGAAAGAGAAAGGTGTAGAAGGAATATTCAAATAAATAATGACAGAGAACTCCTCAAACTTTATAAAAGACTAAATATGAACATGCAAAAAGCCCAAAGGACACCAAACAGGATAAACGTAAAGAAAAGTACACTCCATTATAAATCGATCACATTATTAAATGCAAAGGACAAGGAGGGAGTTATGAAAGGTGCAAAAGAAGAATAATTTGTTTCATGCAAGGGAGTACAAACATCTCATCAGAAACTGTGGAGGCAAGAAGGCAGTAGGTTGAAATATTTGAAATGCTGAAAGAAAACATCTGCCAGCCAAGAACTTTATATCTAGTAAGATTTTCTTTCAAAAATGAGGGAGAGGGAAGAGGCTGTGGCTCAATCAGTTGAGCTCCCATCTACCATATGGGAGGCCCTCGGTTTGTGTCCCAAGGCCTCCTTGTAAAGACAGGTTCACCTGCACGCTGTGGAGCACTGCCTGGCCCACAGACACCACAGAAGGCCAACTCAGCAAGGTGACTCAACAAAAAAGAAGGGAGACAAGTGAGAACATAGAAGAGCCCACAGAGAATGGACACAGAGAGCAGAGAGCACACAAAAACCTGCGAGGGGGGGGTGGTGGATAATTTTTAAAAATGAGGGCGAGATTAAGACATACACAGATAAACAAAAGCTGAGGGAGTTGATTACCACTGGACCTGCCCTATAAGCAATGCTAAAGGGAGCTCTTCAGACTGAGAAGAAAGGACACTAGATCTCACGTAGGCCTCCTTCTACCCTGGCACTTCTCTTTTTTTTTTTTTTTTTTTTTAATTTTAGACATTTACTGAAAATTTTTTTCATACACATGTAAATGAACTAGCTTCATTACTGTGGACAACACATTTCCACAGGAGCTGTCTGATTGGAAAGACCTAGCAAACTCTGGAGCAGTTGGGAACAGACCACTCTCTCTCATTGGCCATGAGAGATAAGAAATAGCACATGGAAAGTGATGGGCAAACTTGTGACAACATGTTTAGGATGGATTCCTTTATATCATTTACACCCAAGAGTCAAAGTTCAGAGAGTGATTCATGAGTTCTCTTGGTCCCTGACAGCAGGATGAGGCAGATGATGCCTATGAATAGACTGTGGTAAAGGTTTCCAATCGTCTGGCCCCAGCAGAATTGGGTAGCTCACTTACATGGTCTGCAAGACCTACTTCTCTGAGCCAGAAGGTATGACGCAAAACCCAAGGGACCTTCTTGATTCAGGAGGTTCAAAGCGGCATGAACAAATCAAAGAGTTGCAGTAAAGGTAACCATTTAGGTAATTATATATGCCAGCATTATAGTATTGTATTGTTTGGAATGTAATTCCACTTCTTAATTCCTACAGGGGCTAAAATGCAAATGAATTAAAAGTAATGGTAAATCTATGTTTTCAGCATACAATGGACAAAGATATAAGTGGTAACAAGTACAAAATGGTGGGTGGACAGAAGAGTATAGGAAAAGTATGCATTCATGCAATTGAAGTTGTTAGTATCAAATGTACTATGATTTCTATAAATTTAGGATGTTAAATTATAATCTCACAGTAACCACAAGGAAAATAGATGAAGGCACTCAATGTGGTACAACATAAAATATCATGTAAATATAAAATTAGGCATCAGTAAAATTGAGGGACAAAAAACTATAAGACATACAAAGGAAAAATAGTAGTACAATAGAAGAAAGTTTTGTATTAACAGTAGTGACTTTAAATGTAATGGGTTCAATTTTCCATCAAAAAGGCAAAAGGAGTGCATGTGACTCATGTGGTTAAGCACCTGCTTCCCAGATGGAAGTTCCTGGGTTGAGTTCCCAGTGCCTCCTAAAAAAAACCAACCAACCAAACAAACAAATAAGGCTGAGATTGCAGAATGGATAAGGAAGCATCACCAAACTATCTGCTTTCTGCAGGAGGCTCACCTTACATTGAAATATACAAGAAGCTGGAAGTAAAAGCTGTATCCAGAATATATAAAGTGTTCCTTCAATTTAACAATAAAATGACAAAAAGAAAGCACAATTTAAAAATGGGCAAAAGACTTGAATAGACATTTCCCCAAAGAAAATATATAAGTATCCAAGAAAGCACAGGAAAAGATGTTCAATATCATTAGCCATCAGGGAAAAGCAAATCAAAACAACAATGAGATACCATGTCACACCTTTTAGAATGGCTGCTATAAACAACAACAACAACAACAAACAGAAAGTAACAAGTGTTGGACTGGATGTGGAGAAATAGGAATACTCATTCCTTGCTGGTGGAAAGCTAAAATTGTGGCGCCGCTGATGTGGAAGACATTTTGGGAATTTCTCAGAAAGCTGAAGTTAGAGCTACCATATGTCTCAGCAATCTTAACCCTTAGAATATATCCAAAAGAATTTAAAGCAGAGAATCAAACAGATATTTACACACCCATATTCATACTGGCATTATTCACAATTGTAAAAAAGATGAGAGCAACCCAAGTGTGCACCAACCAATGAGTGGATAAACAAAATGTGGTATTACGCATACAATGGTATATTAATTCAGACATAAAAAGAAAGGAGTCCTGATACATGCCTCAACATGTTTGAACCTTAAAGATATTGTGTTGAGTGAAATAAGCCAGACACAAAAGGACAAATTTTGTATGATCTAATTGATTTGAAACAATTACACTAAGCAAACTCATCGAATCACAATCTAGAATATAGGTTATCAGGGGACAGGTTGGTGGTACGTAGGGGATAAGAATTTATGAAATAAAATATACAGTGCGACTATTGGGAATGATGGAAATGTTTTGGTAATGAATGGTGGTGATGGTAGCACAACATTGTGAATGCAATTAACAGCACTGAAATGAATATCTGAATGTAATAATAGGAGGGAAATGTTAGATAGTATATATAATAAAAAGTACAAAAAAATAATTCATGGCACTACAATACTCAAACAGTGACTCCTAAGTCAAACCCTGAATTATAGTTAATAGGAAATTAGAAAAATGTGTCTTCAGTAACAAATGTTCCATATCAATGCAGGGTATTGGTGTTGAGATTCTGCATTTTGTGCATGGTTATTCTGTAAACCCACATCTTCTCTAATAAAGAGCAAGGTCAAGGGAAAAAAAATTAAGCATACAAATCCTCATCACCAAAATTAGCATGGTGCTTACAAAAATGAACTTGGAATTGCAACTATTTCTGGTTTTGGGCTTCTCAGTAAATGTGAAAATAATGCAGAACAATAGAACAGGGGAAGAAAATATTTCTAGATCATCACAAGAACCATTTCTTACAATTCTTACAACTTTCCCAGAGCACAGTGATAATGGGCCCTCAGGTTATATTGCTAAGAGGTGACAATTAAAAATAAGAAAAGGTTTAAATCAAAGATAGGTAAATTATGGCCATGGGACATTCTCTAAAGTTTTATTAGAACACAGCCACATCCATTTGTTTACATAACAGTAGAGTTAAGGAGTTGTTACAGAGATCTTACCATCCTTAATGATGAAGATATTTGCTTTCTGACCCTGTAAGAAAATGTTGACCTCTGCTTTAGAAAAGAACATTAATTTTAAAAAGAGCATTTAGTACACAGACACACACAAACTCACTTGTTCACAGCTTATTTGCCAGCATGTCTGTCATTGGCTTATTTTTAAAGAAGCCTTGACTGACCATGTCACCTTGCTTAATTGTTTTCTTGATTATTCCCCCATAAATGAAAAACCGAATTGCTACCTTGCTGATAGCCCTTCACTTACAGCAATGCATCCTGAATGCTAATTCAAATACAAATAAATGTTAACATATATAGGAATGACTTTTTTCTACTAAATTCTAACCAATGTTTGTTAATTCAAAACAAAAACCCTCCCAGCAATCTAAAGAATAGTTCAAAGTAAATTGAACCTAAAACCTCTAATAAGCTACTGAATAAAGACACAATTATTTCAAACTGCCCCAAATCAAACATGAGTAACACTGATCATTTGTGCATGTCTAGTGTCCAATTTAAAATAAGGAATTGTTTTGGATCATGTGGATATAGATTCACCATGGAAATAGCAGTTTTGCTCAATTGCCCTAAACAAATGAAGAAATTCCTTGAAAAAATAAAAGATTAACCAAAGTACTAGGAGCACATTATTAATAATTGTTATGGGACTTGATTGGCTCATAAATGCTTCATTATATCATACTAACTACTTCCTGATGAGGAAGGTGGGAGTCCCATGAAATAGTTCCCATTTGCTTACTGGAGCTAGTAAAGAATTAAGAAGTAAGACAGAATATGATTGTGAAGAAAAATGAAACTTACTTCCCACATATTTGCTAGGGAAAAGAAGAAAGAGAGTAGCTTAGTTAAAATGGCTCTTGAATGGTGGGAGAAAAGTCTTTGATATTGAGAATTTGTATGGTTAAAATTTTAGAGCAACATTATCGAATGGGGACCAAGAACACTGCTTTCATTTTCTTTGATTACAAATATTTTAAAAAAACAACATTTTTGAATATTCAGTGTCACTGGATTCTGTCTTGTTGGTCCGTTGCATTGTAGTATAGTATTTAAAATCTCAGATCCTATACTCAGCGTATTCCAGGGAATCACCTGCTGGATCACTTACCTGCTGGACCACCTTGAGCTAATTCTTTTAACTGCTCTAATTGTCAGTTTCCTCATCTCCATAGAGGGACAATAGTAATTCTTATGTCACAGAGTTGCTCTTATTACATTAAATACTTTCAAAGGTTTTTGACTTACAGAAAGCACAAAATAAAGATATTTACTCCTAAAAATTTTGTCTCTATTTAATAATAATATGCATTCAAATTTTGGAAATGTAAAAATATGAAGAAACATGCTTCTTGAATTGATGCATATGAAAAAAAATCTTAAGTGGGTTAGGAAATAAAAATATGACTATAGCAGATAGATTGGTCTACATGTTTTTTTCATGAAACATGTATTAGTAAGAACAAAATAAAAATATGCCTTTACCTGCATAGTTAAAATATTTTAATATGCTTTTATTCAGCTATTTTAAATATTTTCTCCATGTTTTTTGATTAAAGTTTATAAAACAAATATCTCCTGTAGCTTAAAACAACTTTAATGTAGAAATTATTTATGCTACTTAATTTGAAGGAAGAAGGGTATTAATTTTGTTTGAAATTTGTACAAATGTACATGTTAAACAATATGTATAAAAGAAAAAAACAACATTCATGGCTTTCACTAAGGACCCCAAATAGCTACCTCATTTATTAAAGAGTGGATCTAGAAAAGCATTAAAATTAGCATCACCTACGTTAAAACTTATAACAACATGTAATATTTTCCAAATTGCAAACACCTTTACCACAAAATGAATGAGATGCAGTGTTATATAGAAATCATACAAAGATTAATAAAATTAATCTTTTTAATAAAAATTAATAAAAAGAATTATTTAAATATGACATTACTATTATACTTGCAACTGACTTGTCTCATATTGTCATTTGGGATATGTATTTCAGTTATAATGAGTCTAAATATCCTTGTGCTTAGATCAGCACAGGCAATCCAGAGACTCATTTCAAAAGTCAGTCTTGATTATTCTTGCCTTACAGACAAAGCCGTATACTGTGGTCTCATGGCCAAATGCCCAGTTTCTGGAATACCAGTCAAACAAGGACACTCAGCAGTTTTGTGGACATCTCTTTATGCTGTATAGCTACAGCAGTAGCTACACAAACCAAGTATGTCCTGTGGCCCAATATTTACTACAATCGCTATTTCCGAACCTTATTTTAACTGAAGAAGGATATTGTTTTCTCTAGAGTTATAATTTACTGGATTCTTTCAGACCAAAACAGTACATGGGATTCCACAAGTGTCAATTCTTAGGGACTAGCTTTTGAAGATGGTAAACCTATACATTCTTGAAGGCTTCCATAGTATCACGGTGTTTAGCTTGGAGGTATTTGAATATTACCTGCATTCTTCACCTAAACAAGCTAGTCCTTACAACTACCCTAAGCTTAGTGGTTGTTCAGCTCATTAGTAGGTTATTTGTATGCCATTCCTTATGCTGAGACCCTTTGCTCTCTTCTTTCACTGATCTCAGTGAGGCTAAGCTGGGATATATGAATTTTTCTAGCCTTTGGTATTCTTATCATCTCTAAACTAGTGGAATGACAAGTTAAAAAGTTGAATTGAGCACATATGAGTAACAATTTCATTTTGATATAATTAGTTATGCAAGTTCAACAATTGGGCAATGCAGGCAAAAGAGTCTTCAGATGATAGTCTCATTGAAAGGAAAAGAACATACTGTTTTACCCTAAAGAACAAATATGTCTGGCATTCATGACGCTCTGTCACAATACATGTGTTGCTAAGGATTTGCACATCCGGTAATTTATAGAAGAGATTAGGTATGATTGGACTATTATTCTGTATATTTTAATATTTAATTGAAATTGATTGCCAGATGTCACAATCTAAATGTGGTCCATGTAGTAAACATAGCAGAAAACACGGTTGTATTAAACTGCAGTTCCAGTATGCATTATGCGATGCCTAATAGAGGAAGAAACAGTCAGATACCCTGCTTCCCAGGGAAAACAAAATGCCAGATAACATTTGTCTTGCAAAACCCCTTGTTGATGTGTGGCACAGCATGTAGGTTGCTCATTAGTATTTTATTAGGGTAATCCAGTTCTCTTGCTATGGGGTAGACAACAGGATGCAGAGGTTTAAAAGACATTATTTTTCTAGCACTAATAGACAAACACTTAATACATAATGCACTCAACAAACTATGATTTACACAAATTACCCCCTGGTTTGGTTCCCAGCAGACACAGCTTGGCATCTCATGGAAACGGAGATTGGAACATCTGTGCTATTACTGAACAAATCTCTTCCTAGAAGTTGTTCTGTAGCAATACCATATGGAGGGAATGTTTTCACATTTCTTTCATTCATTAGACATTACATGAAAAGATTTGTACAATTACCAAGAAAGAAACAGGATGTAGAGAAACCACTTACAACATCTTTACTCATTTGTTTTCTTGGTGATAACACTATTCTTTTTATCATTTACTCATTTATTGCTTAGAAATAACTTTTTCTTTACATTTGGGAAAGATTGCAAGTTATAAAGTTGAAAGTAGTTAAAATTTACACAAAGTTAAAAACTTGATAATAATCTTAATAACAATAGCTAACTTTTAAAAAGTATCTACTATGGCCCATGCACCATTTCTACTACTTTCATATATTAATTTATTTAACCAACACCTGGGATAGATACCACCATTTCCTCTATTGTACAGAGGCATGGAGAGGCTAAGCAAGTTAAGTGGCAGTGGCAGTGGCAGTGGCATCCAGTTGAGCCTATGTTCCTAAACACTATACATTTGGTTCTGACAAGAAATAATTAAGCAATAGTATAGAATTTCATCTATTGAATGTAAATGAAATTAATAACCTTGTTATTAATACTGTGGATATATGGATTTATACTTAAAATTGTATCATTCTATAGTAAACATTAAAAATCATCCTGTCATAACCCACTGAATGTACTGGGGGTACTGGGGGAGAGTGTAAACTACAATGTAAACTATAATCCATGCAGCGCAGCAGTGCTCCAAAATGTATTCACCAAATGCAATGAATGTGCCACAATAATGAAAGAGGTTGTTGATGTGGAAAGAGTAGTGTGGGGCGGGGTGTGGGATACAAGGAAAACTTTTATATTTTTTTAATGTAACACTTTTTGTGGTCTATGTATCTTTAAAAAAAAATGTGATTAAATAAAAATATTTAGAAAGTAAGAAAAAATCAATACTTTGCTAAAATGTCTTTCAATTATTTGGTCAAAAAATTCACATTTGTTTTAAGATATATGCATACACACATCCTTCCAAATATTTACAAAGTGGGTAAATGATTATAAATGTATACTATTGAAATACTTCGTTATAACTAAAATATTTCATAAGGGGATGTACATAATGCAGGATTTTTCTTTAATTTGTCTTATTTGAAACAATGTAAGCTGTTGAGCAGCTTCATATGTTAGAAATATCAAAAACAAGTTAAAATTATAATTAGCCAATAACTTCTATTTTACTTTTGAACTGTGAATTATGTTTTCCTTTGTACTGTCATGTACAAGTGAAAGGAGTATTTCAGGTTCAACCCGTGCACTCAATGTTGTATTTATAGAATCGTTTAGACACTATCTGCATCTGTATATAGTTATATAGGGTATAACTGGACATTATCTGTGGTATTCTCTTCTGATGGCACTTGCATCCTGAGTTTTTCCCAGGTAAGAACAAGTCTCTCTAAACAGTACAAAGATCCTGTTTCTCAATACATAAGTATTTTAGAGAGTACCCAACTAAAGATATAAAACAATGAAGAAAAGTGTGCATTGTTGGAAATGAAGATTTTCACAATTCACTGAAATTAGCAATTTGGTTGATATAATCACTTTTTAAAAATGCATATCACTAGACTTTATCAATACTTTTAAGGATGTGTATTGATAGTGACCTTTGAAATCACTGGTTACCACAGACTTTTGAAATGGTAGACTTTATCATAGAATCTGCAAACAAAAAACTGAATCAAAGAATCTGCAAATTTAACAAGGGCACCATGTGAATCTGATACAGGTGGTCTATGCATCACATTTTGAGAATACTTCCATTGATTTGATGTATCCTGACATGTATAACTCCTGGTTTCCCAGTTTAATGATGCCCTCGTATATTGCAAAGGCTAAAGTCAATGCTAGATATTCCATGGGGCTTGAAATTAAGTTTGTAACTGATTTTGCCCTCATTCACTCTTGTTAGAATTTAGTGGAACATCATGACACCTGCTTACTCTGAATAAGGAGATAGTGACTAAGAGCATTGCAATTCAGAAAAAAGCTATTATTTTTAGAGCTTCAAGTCAATCAATTCTATTGTTATGACCAAGTTTAGGGATAAGTCTTTATGTCCTTTTTACTATAAAACCTTGGTTTCTGATAACCTTTTCTGAGATCCACTATGAAAACAACATTTCAGAGTGCAGGGATGCATGCTGAAAATCAGAGTTATATTCATTTTAAATAAATATAATGTCCTATCTAATGACAGGTATTTGGTATTATTATAGTTGTTGTTGTAAGTATTATTGTTATTTTGGTTTTGACTAGCCTAAAAAGAGGAAAAATTGACCTGGTGATCAGAAAAGGAGGGAATAAATCAATTTCTGAGATTTACTCAGAGCCTATACTAGATAAATACCCATTGTGAGGTTTCTGAAGACAGTCATAAAATTGGTATCATTTATCTCATTTGTGAGAAATATAGAGAGGTTTGCTGGAAACTTATTAACACAAGCTAAATAAAAGAAAATAAAGAAAATCATCTATAGTGGGGTATAGTATTTTCAGAACTTGCACTTTGGAGGTGGGCTTTATTTAATTTGGTCTCATTCCAGAAGAGAGAACTAGAACAGATGTGTTGAAATTTTGAAAAAGTTTTCAGATCTGTAAAAGATACAAAAATTCAGAATTGGAAACATTAAAAAGTAGCAAAAGAAGTACTTTTACCATTGTCTTCGTCATCACAAAATGTCAGTAATTTTATTATCTATTAATATCTCTCTAACTTTCTATCCATCCATCCATGTAGTCTATCAATCTGTCCTCACCTGTCTGTGTGCTTTTACCATCTAATGTCATGGAAAGAGTTCAACTTGCTTCTAAATGTGATAGAATGTTTTCCTATTTTGGAAGGGAGTTTGACCTCATAAGTCCTGTCTAACATCACCATTCTTTGGGTTAATGACCCTTCCCCATTCATGATCATACATCATTCTGGGTCTGCAAGAACATAAGTTAAGCAGAGTGGATCAGATAAGCACAATTAAGCACAGTGGAGTGTCCATAAGATTCCAGTTTCCTGCTCTCCCTCAAGCAATAAACATTATCAGAAAGAAAAGTAACTATCTCCCTCTCTCTATTCATTTTGCTTTATAAGGTAACCTATATTGAATTTACTTTACCATATATAAATACACTATGCAAACAAAATCTTTACAAAATTCAGAATTATAAAATGGTAAATTTGAAAGTTAAATTTGCACTTAATATTCCTCCTGTCACCAACCCTTTCTCCCAACTTTTTTATGATTTTTAATAAAATCAACAATAGAAAAGTTCTCAAAGCTATGAAGTTTTGTCACCCTGTGGCTCAAGACTCTTCGAATAAAGTTATCTGTTTCAAAGCATACAGCCTACAGTCAAATGTTAACCTGGTTTTCTCTGGCAAACAACTGACTTTCAATTAGATGGACTAACTCAGGTGGTTACATCTGTCATAGAATTGCTATAGAAATTTGTATTCCCTGAAGTATATGTTTTTTTTTATGTTGACTCTCCACCATCAAAATCTAAATATATTTTTGTTAGAGCTTCATGTGAATTTTGTACAATACTGAAAAAAATTCCTGTGAATTTCTGTTTCATGTATTCATACACCCTGATACATACTAGAGTTTTCAATGTACACGATAGACTGAAAATAACAATGCATTTGTGAATTCAGAGTTTTGTTTTTGCTATTTTTCTGGGAGTGAGAGAATGGAATGGTAAGTTCTGTTTCATATTTAAGGAGCCCAACAATTACCTGATTCTAATGGATTTTCTTTTTTTTCTATGTTTTTTTTTTATTAAAGTTAATAGATCACAAGGAATGGTACATTAAAAAACATTAAAAAAAAAAAAAAAACAAACCTAAGAGGTTCCCATATAACCCACTCCCCGCCTCCCAGTTGGTTTTCATTCAGTACTTCAGGAAAGGGTAGCTATGATTTAAATCTCCAAGGATTGTTCTGATATTTAGGAAGCTGCAAGTAAATTCAGGGATCATATCCCATAAACATTTTTCAATGGTAGAATGACTAACATGCTTTCAATGAATATTTAATTACTAAAACAGTTTTCCCGAGATTCAGTTTAAGTTTGAGAGTTAAAAACATGAAGTCACAAAAATAGTCACCAGTCATGCTTTAGGCCAAGCCTTATTGTCTTTTCCCTGGATTATGGAAACATGACCCTGACCTCATATTTACATCCTTCCAATATACTCTCCACACAGCTTCCAAAGTAACCTTTAAACATTGCAAACATGGTGATAATTCCATGCTTAAAACTTTACATTGAATCTGTAAGGTCTAAAAGGTAAAGCAAAATTCTTAGGTGGTATACAAACCCCTCCTTCAGATGTTCCTGCTTACTCATTTCTCGGGTCCTTCATTATGCCTTCTTGTTCTAAGAAAACCCAATTATTGGATCTTCCATGAACACATTCTCTCCCACACCTGTTTCTTTGCTCTTTATCCTCTCCTATATCTGCAACACAAAAAACTTTTTATCTTTTATATTTAGCATACTTGTAACCTCTTCTAAGCAGAAACCTTGGCTGGATTCTCCATGGGGAAGGAGTCACTCTCTCAGCTATGCTCTATTATTTCCTGTATCTATTTCTGTTGGTTCACTCCTTTATATCTTCCCTTACTAGGCTGTAAAATACCTTATGACTGAAACCATGTGATGTTTATCTTTTTGTCTTCAACATCAAACACCCTGTATATTCCTTGAAGAAGGGAAGAAAGGAAGTGGGAGGATAGAAGGAAGAATTGATGTGTCATTCTGGGAATATTTGATACGGTCTTTTTAGAGAGGAGACAATATATGAACCAAATATATTCTCTTACCTCAGACAGCATATAAAATATTCATAATTTAAAAAATAATATGGAAATTCATTTCATTCATACATCCATTTATAAGATTTACAAAATAATCACTTTACTAGTTACAATTTTGGAGACACAACTCCAGACTGGAGTTTTCATTAATTCATTTTTATGTCCTGTTTACCAAGTCCTGAAATCTTTAAGAAAATTTTGAGCTCCAAGAATCTCTAATTTTTTCTCCTCATTTGTATTCCAGGGCTCTATCATGGAGATTGACACTTTAAAGTTAATAAATAATTGATTAAGTC
Organism: Dasypus novemcinctus; assembly: GCF_030445035.2. NCBI lineage: Eukaryota > Metazoa > Chordata > Mammalia > Cingulata > Dasypodidae > Dasypus > Dasypus novemcinctus. Next base: position 37,495,045 of record NC_080683.1, on the reverse strand, counting down.
AGCAAATAAATACATTTCTACCACCTGTAGGTTTTAAATGCAGTAAATAAAACAAAGTCAGGTGCTCTTAGATTGAAAAAAGACCCCAATTGATAGATTAAATATCCCAAAATAGGTTATAGTGATCATTCCTTTTGTCAGTTAATGTCATTGGATTTTCTTTCTTTTTAGTAATTTTTTTTCCATTGTCAAAAGTAGGATTTCTTTTTTTTTTTTTTTTTGTCATTTTGTGCTAATTAAAGATGGAAAAATATTGGATTTGTCACTCTATTTTCTCCCCTTATAAATTATATTGAAATTTGAAAGTACTCATCAGAGAGTGTATTCAAAGAATTAGTGGTTTTACATGGGAAAAAATGGATTCAGATATGTTATTGCTATAATCCCTTACTTTCAGTCTCAGATTATCTGTCAGGCAATATTAGCCTTTGAAACCCAAATAATTAATCACCCTCCCTCTAACATAATTCTTCTATCTGCATATGACTTGCCTCATATCTAATCTTGCTTCGTTGTAACAATTTTCCTTTTTCTCTCTCTGAGAAAGAGTCTCTTAGACATACATCCTTTAAACTTTTCCCTTGCGTTCTGATATTTTATCCACACTTGGCTTGCTTTCTTGTCTTTAATGTCAGCATCTATACTTTTCCTCATTTCCATCTCCTCTCAATTCCTTCAGTTCATTCCTTTCTTGAACTCTGGAATCTGGTTATTCATTGGCCCATTTCCCCTCCTGATATTGAGCTTATTTGTTTGTGTTAATTAAAGAAATGTTGGGTATCACTGAGGCATATATTCTAGACCTTCTATTTCCAAACCTATCATATTAAAATTAGAGAAAAGTCATAGAACTCTTAGAGAAGAAACCAGCTGGCTACTCAGACACTATTTACGGGTTGGCAATTTAAGGATGAGTCAAGCAAAATGCACATAGAAATTATTAAACTCAATGGATCCAGAGTTAAGTAGGTTTAGAGGAACTGACCCATCAACCAAACATACAAGAGATGAGTGCATAAATCAGAAGGTGAATTTATTAAGTTACAGTGAGAGAGATAAATGAAAAGTAAAGCAGAAAATATATGTCTCTGTTTGGCATTTCTGTCCTGAAAGGAAAGTAAAAGGGTAATAAGAACTGTTTAATGACTATAGAATGAGGGCAAGAGAAACAAACTGGATAAGTTTAATTATCCTCATATTCTCATAAACAGACATACCCATCATTTTTAAAGGGATATACATATATAGCAATAATTTCTGTCACCTGAGAAAAGCCTCTCCCTCTCATGGTAACAGAACTATATGGATAAATACTTTCTGGATTATACAAACATCCTATCTATTAACAAACTTTCCTGAGATCTTTTGTAATAACAGTGATTAATTTTACCATTTTACTTGAGAGAAGCTTTTTTTTCTTAGACTACACCTGAGTCCTTGCAATTGCATTAAGTTTTTTCTCAATTTTGTATTTTCACACCAATTCATGGGAGTTGTTACTGCTATTTTTGTTTAATCTAATCCATTGACATCAGAATATGTGTAGAATCATTCAGGGAATACCAAAGCTACAAGAACTAAAGGACACTTTAATGTGAACTGTGCTGATCTGTTTATACTTTGATACTTAGAATCCTTATTTTCATCTCTGCCCTTATAATTAACTATCATCTATGACACTTCATTCATCTTACCCTTCCTTTTTTTCATCATTATCATTGTCATTGCTGTCATTGTCTTCCTTTTATCATTGTTATTGGATTTCCACTCATATTATCTATGTCAGAAAAGAAAACAAAGAAAAGTACATCTTAAATCATGTCCAAGTTTTGTGTTCCCTTATTGATTTTCTGACCAAATGTTCTTTCCATGATTTAAAGTTGTGTATGAAATTCTCCTATTATTAATTGTAGAACTGTCAATTTCTCCTTTTAAATCTATCAGTATTTGCTTAATCTATTTTTGGGCATAGTTATTTATAAATGTTTCATCTTCTCATTGGACTGTCACCTTTATTGGCATATATTGACCATCTTTGTTCTTTATAACAAATAAAACAAATGAACAAATAAAAAGTCTATTTTATTTGATATTAGTAAAGCTATCCCAGTTTTCTTTTGGTTACTAATTGATGACATATTTTTTTCCATCATTCACTTTCAGCCTACTTGTAACTTTGAGTCTCTTGCAGACAGCATATATTTGTGTAATGCTTTTTTATCCATTCTGTTAATCTCTGCCTTTTGACTGAAGGATTTAATCCGCTTATATTTAAAATTACTATCAATAATGCTGGGCTTTCTTCTGCATTTGGCTACTTAACATTTGTGTGTGTTGCCCTTCAATTGCCCTTCAATTCTTTTGTTAATGTCTATTTTTAGATTTACTTAATTTTGTGTGTCGTACTATATTGAATGGCTTCTCTTTATCTGGATATAGTTTTATTTATTTTCCTTGTGGTTATCATAGAGTTAAAATTTAGCATCTTAGATATACACCAGTCATATTTAGTTTGATACCAACTTAACTTCAATAGCATAAACATGTACTTTTCCTATAGCACTCTGACCCCACCATTTTTTCTACTTGCTACCACATGTACTTTTGTACATTTATGTCCAAAAAGGATAGATTTAGCATTACTTTTTCACATTTGCATTTGGCATCTGTAGGAAGTAAAAAGTGTAGCTGCACACCAAACAGAAAACTACAATAATACTGGCGTTTATAATTACGCAAATGGTTATAATTACTGCAGGTTTTTATGATGTTTTGCACCACTGTTTAGTGTCCTTCCCTTTCAGTCTGAATAACTCCCTTAGCATTGTTTGTAGGACAGATATGATGGTAATGAACTCTCTCAGCATTTGTTTATCTGGGAATGTCTTAATCTCTCTTTTATTTTTGGAAAAAGATTTCATTGGATATATGATTCTTGATTTGCAGTTTTTTCATTTAGCATTTTTAATATTTCAACCCACTGCCTTCTTGCCTCTGTGGTTCATTATGACACATCAGCACTCAATCTAATTGGACCTGCTTTTTATGAAACACATTGTTTTACTCTTGCAGCTTTCAGAATGCTTTCCTTGTTCTTTGCATTTGATAGTGTCTGTGATTGATATATGAAGGGATACACTTTTCTTCACGTTTATTTTGTTTGGTGTTCTATGGGCTTCTTGCATGTTCATTTTCATGTATTTTGCAAAGTTTAGGAAGTTCTCTGTCATTATTTCTTTGATTACTCCTTCTATTACTTTCTCCCTTTCTTTTTCTTCTGGGGCTTCTGTAGCATGTATATTGGTATGCTTAAGGATGTCTTAGAGGTGTTTTAGGCTATTTTTGCTTTTAATAATTTCTTTTTTTCCCTGCTCCTCTGCTTGACTCATTTCAAATGTCTTGTCTTTGAATTCACTGATTCTTTATCTGCCAGTTCCAATCTGCTCTTGAAACCTACCTGGGCATTTTTTTGTTTCACTTATTGCTGTCTTCGACTTCAGCAGTTCTGTTCCTTTTTACAATTTCTATGTATTTACTAAGACTCGAATTTTGCTCATTCATTGTTTTCCTGATATCTTTACTTCTTTCTCCATATTTTCCTTCATCCCCTTGAGCACTTTTAAGAGTATTTTCTCAAAGGTTTTTTCAGTGTGACTTCTTCACATTCTGGTTTTATTCATTAGTGTTTTCTGTATTTTTATCCTTTTCCTGTGGATAGGCCATCATTTCCTGTTTCTTTGTTTGTATTGTACTATTTATTACACACTGTATATTTTTATATTTTTAAAATGTTTAATCTGGGATTTATTCCCTGAGAAGTCTGTTTCTTGATTTTGTAACCAAGGTGGTGATAACACAGAGATTTTCTTGAGGTTCAGTCCTCCTATCAGGAAGGTCTGTCCATGGTGAAAGTAGTGTGCAGAGCTTTCCATCCTTCTGAGTCTGTGTTTTGTTTTTGGGAGTTTGTTTGCTAGTTGTTTTGTAGTTTCCCTGTTTACAATGTTTTGGTTGTCCTCTCTGTTTTCAGGAGTCAGATAACCCTCCCCTAGCTATCTGAAGCAGGTAATCCTTTGCCCCAGAATTTTCATCTCTATAGTCTCCTGTTCTCCTTTCCTTGTCTCAAACACCTTTACCTGGAGGTAAAATTATGGGAGGAGGGAGAAACTGGACAGGGTTTTTCTAGTGTATTCCCCAGCTGAAACACATTTGCTCATATCCACAGTGTCCTGAGGAGGGACTTCCAAAGGGTACCAAGAGCTTCTTCCACAGTTCCCCAATACTAAGCTTTCTTGGCCTGCCCCATAAATGCAACCCTTCAACTAACTGTCCCCTGCAACCCTGAGGAAGTGCTGTGCTCTTAAGTCTGTACCACCACTGGCCCTGTCTTAGGTGGGTCATTTCAAAATGGCAACCCTCCGATTTGGGCTCCCAGTAATCCAAATTCACTAATCAACAGCTGTGGTCAGTGATAGGCCTTAGGGTAGAGAACGTTATGCCCCTTTCTCTTACTAGACAGCTAGCTAGTAGCTGGACTCCATGCAGCCCTGCCATGAGAGCGGGAGATGGACACCAGGAGATGCCATGCAGAGAGAGCAAGTCACTGTTCTTAACTCTACTTTATCAGTCTCATTCTCATGCTATTCCCTGGGTGCTGCACAGTGTTTTTTTGGCCTGTAGAGCTTCAAAATATTTGTTTCAGGAAGTTCATTGCTGTTAAATAATTGTTCTGGTGGAAAGACTGAGTCCCTGGGTTCCCTAATCCATGACCTTTCACTGTCCGATTGTTAACCATTCTTCAAGGATACTGACCCTTTCCTCAGCTCTGTCTTGTCTGTTTTAAAGTCCATTGAATGTATTTTTCATTTCCACTAATGAGGGTATTATTTTTTCATTTCTAGCATTTCCATTTTGTTCTTTTTAAAACTTTTGACTGCCTGCTGAAATTACTCTCCCTTTTACAAATATTAAACAGCTTTACTATAGAGCCTTTCACAAATTTTCTTAGTTTTTCTAAGTTTATTTTTATCAGAAGTTAAATTTTCTCACTCCATTGAGTTTCTTGCACTTTTGTATTTAAAATTGTACACTATGTATTAAAGATTTGTAGATGAGTAATATTTACTACCCAGAAATGAGCATGTCCCTTTCCTCCCAGCCTATTATTGTGGAGATGTGATGTCAATTTAATCTGTGGTTGAGCTGGGTCTGGGTTTTTTGCCACTTTGGTTAGATTCAATTAATCAGTAACTTCAAATGTCTTGAAGACATTTTTTGGGATTTATTTTCAGTAGCAATTGGGATCTGAGTACAAGCTGGATTTTGGATCGTTATATATTTTATAGTTCATCTCCTAGCACCAAACCATGGAAGAGCACTTTGCTTTTCTGTCAGGCTGCCAGTTTTGTTAGTTACTAGAACATTTTCTTTGTACTCGAGCCCATCCAAGACTTATGCTATTGAGAAGATTTCTCCCTGCCTGCCTTTCTGCTCCCAGCTATAGGAAGGCTGCAGTTGTGTACTTTGTAAAAGCCAAGGTTACTCCTGAGTTACTTCTTTTCATTCTCCCAGCCTGCCCAGCCTTTACTTATTTTAACCTTGAGCTCAGCCAACAACTGTAGGAAAGACAATAATACATGTTCTGACTTACCCTGTGGTAAGAAACCTCAAGAATCTAATCTGAATGCCAGCCCACATATAACTTTTAGAAATTTCTTTAAACTAGACTCTCTCCTTATTTCCCTTTATGGAACTTTCTTCTTTTCCAATTCTACTGGAGACAAAGTGATAATGAAGCTCTTCTTTCTTAAGGAAGAAGTTTCTTGAATTTATTTCATTTAGGTTTCCTTGGAACCTCAGCTATTTGATGGCAAAAATAAGTTAAAATTAAAGAAAATAAACTATGGTCTTAATGCTTACGCATTCCACTGTCAATGTTAGATAGGTAGTGATTGAGCTGTTGAAACTTTCTACATCCCAGCCAAAAGCAAGAAACTTGTTTTCTTTCCATGTCTGTCCATGATATGCCAATAATTATAGAGTGTTAAGTGAATTTTGTTATGCAATTAGCAACATATACATTTATGTAGCTTTACCTGAGTGACATCTATCGAATTAAAACAAAAATTGTAAATGCCATTAAAAAGCAAATACTTATAAATTTAGGCCTAATATAATAGATCCTTATTTCTTTAAGAACAAATATACAAGTTAGGTTTACAAGGTGAATTTATATATATTAATAAGGAAACATCATTACTTTATCAACTAAAGAAGTCCTTTACCTGTATATGTCCTGTTATTGCTTTTTTTCCAAAATGTCTGTCCATAACAAAATTTATTTTTTTTACAAGAAGAAAAAAAAACAAGCAGCAAGAAATATAATAATAATGGCACATTATTATATCACTTTCACACACAGTAGTTTATTTTCAGAAACAATATTATTACATTAATTTACTGCAGAGAAAGTATGGCTCAGTCAGGCTAAAGGGTTTTCCCAAGATCATAGCTATGAGTTTTTGGAATAGAAATTTAAAATTGATCCAAAATAAGTCTGCAGAGGTAGTAAAGTGAGGAATATATGAATTAAATTGAGGAGAAGCTATAGTGTTCAGTAGCTGTAAATTTAGTTTCTGCGTGTTAAAAGACTTTGCTTATGAATACAAGTAAAAGTGTTTCTGTCTTAGGAAAATTAGTAAACAAAGTAAAGTATATGGCTCCCTTTCCCTGCATACCTCTTTGAGTTTTTCTCAGTTAGATCTATTTAATCTCTGCCCACCTACTAACCACTCCTCCACCAGATAAGAGAAATAACTGAACTGCACAAAATAACTCTCATGACAATTACTCTATCCCAACAAGAACTTTATTTCCATGTTTCACAGAATAGTAACTTTCATACTATTTGATGTGGAATGTATTTTTACTTCAAGATGGAATATAGATAGAAGTTCTCATTATTTGAGAGATTTGTAGATCATTCTCTCAGCTTTTAAAAATAGGAAATTTTTGTTCATTTGTTATAGTTATTCTTTTGCCTATTAATATTTTGGGATGCATGTTTTATTGCTTAAATATATGAAGAGAAAGAAAATTAGGAGCAAAGCATGTCTCTGAAGGAATTATGAAGGTATGGATATGAAATTATGGGAGTTTATGAGAAGTGTGTCAAGAGAAACTTACACTTAGATGATATTGAGACAGTTTAACAATAAGACAAAGTCTGTTTTTGGAAGAACTTAGTCATATTGGATGGAGGCCAATGAGAAGTCAAAGGAGGGAAGGCAGAAGAGTTGTCTGGGAATTTTTCAGCCTTCATTGCAGAGACCCTTACCTCTTTTCCAAGGTACATACCAGTTAAAACTTTTGGCTGCTTAAGATCGAAATTTACTTCTTATTGCATCTAGGCCCTCAAAAATTGTTTAGCAAATATGAATTATACTTTCTAATTAAATATCACTGGAGCTATAAAGTATAATTATTTTGTACCTATTTTTTGTTTGAGAGACCAAAATTGCTGCAAAAGGTCATACTAATTTGAATTGACAATATCTAGTTCTGACTGTAGATTCTTTTGACTCTAAATCCAAGTCATATTAACATTTATGAAAATAAATTTGTGGCACACCATTTCTGTAAGATGATAATACATGTCCTTGGATTCTACAGTCTAAACTATATGAGTTCAATGAGAAAAAAGCTATATAAAATTATGCTAGTCATTTCACAATGTTAAGAGATTCACAATACTCATAACATAGCTGTGATAAGTTCTAGAGTAAAAAGATTTCTCTATTTTGTTTGAACATCAGTTTCCTAATTGGGTGCTTTTGTCAAAGACTCTTCAGTCATGTCTTGTAAAACACAATTTGGGAAGTACTGCTTTTTACAAGCTTCCCTAAGAAAAGGGTGTCTTTCAGACTTACACTCCTTAAACACGTCTATCATCATAGTAGGTTGTTTACCTAGTTCTTGAAAGTTACCTCATGTTTTAGTCCATCCATTATTTCAAAGAAATAATGGCAGAAATGTGCCAAATTCAATGAAAGACATAAAATATACATTCAAGGACTATAATGAACTCCAAATAGAATCTACCTGAAGAGAATCATGCCCAGACACTTTGGGTAGTTAAACTGTCGAATGCCAATTACAACGTGAGAGTTCTGAAAGGAGGCAAGAAGGCAGTGGCACGAAATATTTAAAAGGCTGAAGGAAAATAATTGTCAACATAGTATTTTATATACTGTAAGACTGTTCAAAAATGAGGGGGAGATTAAGAAACTCTCAAGTAAACAAAAACTGAGGGAGTATGTTATGACTACACCTGCCTTATAAGCAATGTTAAAGGAAGTTCTTCAGGCTGAAAAGAAAGGACACTAGACATTGGTCAAAGCAGCATTGAAAAATAAAAGTAGCCAGTAAAGGTAACCATATGGGTAATTTTAAATGTCAATAGTGTTGTATTGTATTTTTCATATATAAATCCAATTTTTAATTGTTAACTTTTTAAAAATGTAAATGCACAACAAATAATGATAAATCTATGGCCTTGGACATATGATGTATAAAGGTAGTTCTAACAAGCATAACAAAATGTAGGGGTGGATGGAGGCTTATAAGAACAGTGTATGTGTAGGATATTGATGTTAAGTTTGTATCAAATCAAACATGATTTGAAACAGATTTAGCTTGTTGAACTTAAGCCCCTTGGTAATCTCAAAGAAAATCATCTGAAAACCTTATGCATGATTGTGTAATGATGGATACAGACCATGTTAAATTTCACTAAAATTTTATAAAAGTGTATGGTCTAAAATATAAATCATAATGTAAACTACTGATAATGGTTAATAGCTATGTTTCAATATTTATACATTAGCTGTAGCAAATATAACATCCACATGTAAACATCCACATGTTGGGGAAGGGGGAAAAGGAAAAGGATGTTTGGTATACAGGAATCCCCTATATTTCGTATGTGACTTTACTGTGAGCTAAAACTTCTTTGAAGACATAATAAAAAAAAAAAGAGGTAAGACATTGAGGAAGAAATGGAAGTGATTGCCTTGTACTGTACATACAGGACAACACCTATGATAATGATGAAAGGCAAAATGTCAAAAAAAATTTTAATAATATTTTTCATTTTAAATACCCCAATTTTTTTTACTTTATTTTAGTTTTTTGAAATTATTATGTATTTTATTTCTAATCTTTAACCTATCATTACTATTTCATTTTCCTAATAATTGAACTTGGCAATATATTAGGCATCATTTTTTAAGAAGTTTGGAATACAGAGGGTCCGACTATGGTAGGGGAAGAGCATTGGTGTGGGATATCATTGATTGCAGGTGCATGGGAAGGAGTTCACCTGGGCATGCAAATATGTATATAGATATGTTTGGATGTTAATTGGGTATTGGCACAGTGGGTAGCAATTCACCCAACTGAGGGAGTGCTGGGGAACTCTGTCACATTCCCCAATGGAACAACAACAATCCCCCAAGTGCAAGGGCAATGACCAGTGAAGAGGAATGGTCCAATATTGGGCCCTTGATACTGATGACTATGCTTATAAGCTTATAAGTTGAAAGTTCAACTTGGCTTAGTGTTGCACGGTTCCTAAGCGTTAGTTCCTGAGAGCCTCCATGTAGCTCAAATGGCCATCTCTAAGCCGAACTCAGCATTTAAATGCATTACCTTCCCCCCAAAATGGAACATGACTTCTGGGGATGAGCCTCCCTGGCACAAAAGGATTACTACCAGGCACCCACTGTGATATGACTAGAAAAGACCTTGAATAAAAGGGGGAAATGGTAAAGACAAATGAGATTATATGACCAAGAGACTTCAAAATGAGTCCAGAGGTTATCAGAGGGGTCGTGCTTGCACACATCTCAGCAGAATCTCAGAGACAGTCAAAGTAGATACAACCTCAGGTACTGGCACTCCCAAGGGCTACAGAGACACCCAGGTCCTAGAGTCATGGCAAATGACTCCAGAGTTCAGTGTCTTGCCTGTGGACCTTACTTTGGAATTTGGTCCTGATTGTGATGGAGTTGGACTTAGGTGTGATTTCTCTACACATGCCTCTTCTGTCACTTTTATTAAACTGTGGTTGGTGCTAGAGTTGGTATATACTTAGGAGATTTGAATCTTTGAGCTCTCCATGTGCCAGCTGGCCCTGGGCCTCAGCAGTGTTGCAGCATTTACTCTCCAGTTCATTGGACTTACCTAGGTCAGCTGACAGGGAGGTGAGGATGGACAACCACCACACTAAGGAACTGAGAGATTATACAGCTGTGGGCATTAGAATTCCATCCACTAGTCATGTGGAGCTGAAGCCCCTTCTCAATTGAGTGGTGAAGAGGGCATCACCACCCCAGTCCTCAGGATGGAGGAAAAAATATGGATTAGAGTGGACTTACTGGTATTCTACTATAGAATTACTGTGACCCTACCAATGAAAGAAATTATATCATTAATGTGAAGAGTGGCCATGAAGTTTCTGAAGGCAGGGAGAGGGAAAAGGAGGTGTGATATGGGGGCATTTTCAGGACTTGGCGTTGTCCTGAGTAATATTGCAGGGACAGTTGTAGGGCATTATATATCCTGCCATAACCCACTGAATGGACTGGGAGAGAGTGTAAACTACAATATGAACTATAATCCATGCTGTGTAGCAGTACTCCAAAATATATTCATCCATTGCAATGAATACACCACACTAAAGAAGGAAGTTGATGTGGGAAAAGTGGGGGTTGTGGGGAGTGAGGCATATGTAACATTTTACATGGTCTACATTACCTTTTAAAAATAAATAAAAATATATTTTAAAAAACTATATATAGAAAGAAATGAAAAAGGGACTTAAATTGGTATGCTACAAAAAATCAAATAAATATGAAGTATACATTAACAGAAAACTGAGGTCAGAAAAGTCTTAAGAATTATGAAGACAAAATAGCAAAGTGGTAGAAGAAGTTCTTCATTATCAGTAGTAACTTCAAATGTAAATGCATTAAGCTCTCCAATCAAAAGGTTGAGACTGGAAGAATGGATAAAATGCATGACCTAAATAAACAAAAGGAGACTCCTGTTAACTTCAAAGGTACAATTAATTGAAACTGAAAGGATGGAAAAGAATATACCATGAAATAATAACCAAAAGAAAGCTGGGGACAATATACAGTGGAAAAGGGTTAATTCACACACACAAAAAATAACAATTATAAATACATATGCATTTATTTAACAGCAGGGATCCAATATATATGAAGCAATTATTGTCAGATTTGAAGGGAGAGATAGATAGTTTTACATAGTAATATAAGACTTCCATACACCACTTTAAAAAATGAATAGACTACCTATACAGAGGATCAATAAGAAAACAGAAGACATGAATGATACTATAAGCCAATCAGAACTAACTGATATATATAGAACATTTTACCCAACAGTGGCAGGACAGGCACTCTTCTCTAGTGCACATGAATCATTCTCCAAGATAGGTCATATGTTAAATGACAAAACAACTCTCAATAAATTTAAAAAATACTGAAATCATACAATGCATCTTCTCTGACCATCAAGGAATGAAGGGAAAGATCAATAACAGAGGGACAAATAGAAAATTAGCAAAAATGTAGAAATTAAACAATATACTCCAAAAATGGACAAAGAGATTCACAAAGAAAATCAGTAAATATCTTGAGGAAAATGAAAATAAAAATACAACATACCAAAAGTGTGAGAGGCAGCAAAGTCAGTGCTGAGAATAATATGTATAGCTCTAACTGTATACATTAAAAAAGAAGAAAGATCTCCAATCAAAGACCTGACCTCACAGCTGGAAGAATTAGTAACAGAAGAAAAAACTAAAACCAAAGCAAACAGTAAGCATGAAATAACAAAGATTAGAGCAGAGATAAATGAAAGAGAAAATTAAAAAAGCAATAGAGATGGGAAGAGGTTGTGGTTCAACTGATAGTGTCTGCCTACCTCCTGGAAGGTCCAGGGTTCAATACCCAGGGCCTCCTGACCCATGTAGTGAGCTGGTCCATGCACAGAGCTGCTGCATGCAAGGAGTGCCGTGCCATATAGGGGTGTCCCACGCGCAAGGTGTACACCTCTCAAGGAGAGCCACCTACATGAAAAAAGCACAGCTCTCCAGGATTGGTGCCACACACACGGAGAGCTGACGCAGCAAGATGATGCAAAGAAAAAAAAAAAAAAAGAAAAGTGATAGTTTCCCGGTGCCACATGATAAGAACGCAAGACACAGAAGAACACACAGTGAATGGCCACAGAGAGCAGACAACAGGGGGGAATGGGAGAGAAATAAATAAAAGAAATTTAAAAAAAAAAAGCGGTAGAGAGACTCAAATGTAAAGTTGTTTCTTTTGAAAACATCTAAATTGGCAGAACTTTCCTAGACTGTCAAAGAAAAAAAAGATAGAATGCAAATAACTAAAATAAGAAATAAACAGGGGATGTTAGCACTGATCCCCCAAAAATAAAATGATTTTTTTCCTTAAATAAAATTTTATTATAGTAAATCATTTGTACATGAACATACATAAACAATAAATGTGTAGTAAAATGTGTGAATTTCTAAAACTATGCATATCATCATATAAGGATCCCACACATCTCCCCACCACCAACACCTTGCATTGTTGTGAAACATTTGTTACAAACTATGAAAGAGCATCATCAAAATATGTATACTTATGGTAATATTTAGCCCATGTCTTACATCTGATGTATTTTTCTTCTAACACCCAATTATTAACACCTATATTAGTATTATATATTTGCTATTGTTCAGGAGAAAATATTATATTTGTCTGGTTAACCATGGTCCATCATTCACCACTGGATTCCCTGTATTATACAGTACCGTGCTTTGTACAGTCCATTCTAAGTATACATACAGTGGCTTTCATTTTCATCACAGAATCACACTGCCATCACCTCAATTTTAGAACATTTTCATTACTCCAAAAGAAAAATACCATACCTTCCCCCTTATATTTGTCCCTTAGTATTGAAAAATATTGTTACAAAATATTACAATATTACTGTCAACTGTATCCAAAAGTTATCTTAGTTTTAATTTTCTTGTATATCACCATAATCTTAACACTCTGTAAAAGAGTGTTAAGTATATTTATAATATTTTTATTATTTATTATTATATTTTTATTTTCCATGTACCCCACTCCCCACCCCCCCCCATTTATACTATTAACCCAATCTTCATCCACCACCAAAATCACTGTTATACACATCAATCACTATGTTATACATACCTTAGATTATTCTCTATTTTCCTTTCAACTGACATTTACTTCCACATATTATGTATTTCAGACACAATCATATTTACAAACCAGAGGTTTAAGTTATATTCATTATAATGTGTTACTTTCAGCTTTCTTCATGTCCACAGTTTCAGTTAACCTTATTAATAATGCTACATACATTAAGTATCATCTCCAATTCTCAACCCACCTTCTATTTTTTGGTAACTTCTACTCTAAGGTTTACTTCAATGAGTTTACTCATCGTGTTTAGTTCATATAAATGAGACCATACAATATTTGTCCTTTTGCATCTGGCTTATTTCACTCAATGTAATATCCTCTAGGTTGATCCATGCTGTCATTTCTTCTTACAGCTGAATAGTATTCCATTAAGTGTATATAACACATTTTTTTTTCCAGCTGAATAGTATTGCATTAAATATCTATAACACATTTTTTTAATCCATTCATTGGTTGATAGACAATTGGGCTATTTGTGAATAATGTTTCTATGAACATTGAAGTGCAAGTACCACTTCACGTCTTTGCTTTCTTCAGAATATATCGGGATTGCTGGATCATATGGCAGTTCTACATTCAGCTTCTTGATGTATTGTCAAACTGTCTTCCACAGAATCTGCACTATTTTACACTCTCACCAACAGTGAAGGGGTGTTCCAATTACTCCACATCCTTTCCAGCACTTGGAGTTTTTTGTTTTTTTTTTTTAAATAATAGGCATTCAATAAGATGTAAAAAGGTATCACACTGCAGTTTTGATTTGCATTTTCCTAATAGCTAGTGATGTTGAACATTTTTTCATGTTCTTTTTGGTCATTTGTATTTCCTACTTGGAAAAGTGTCTATTCAAGTCTTTAGCCCATTTTTCAATTGGGTTGCTTGTCTTTTTATCGTTGAGTTGTATGATTACTTTATATAACAAGGATATCAAATGTTTTTCGGACATGCAGCTTCCAAATATTTCTGCCTCTCCTTTATTCATTCTTTTTCTTTTTATAATATCACACATCTTTTTGAAGAGATCTTCTCTTTGTGAGAGTCTACTAGGGCTGTTAATCACACCATTGCCCAGAAAACTTAAATCACACCAAACTGTTTCCTTTCCAGTTAGTAAGCAAGAGACATATTCTACTGCTCCATGGATTGCAAAATATAAATATGCAATTTTAGAGCTAAGTATATGTACTTGGTACAGAGTAAAAAAAAAAAAAACAAAGACTGAGGGGATGGCAACATAGATGTAGTCAATACGTTATTTTAACCCATTATCATGATTTTTATAATATGTAATTATAAAATCAATTAGTACTATTACTTGCACTACCTTGGAATTTACATTGCATTTCTATAACTTGGAATTAAGAAAAAACAGAAAAATATACTAGGCAATGAGTCTCAACTTCCATCTGGAGGCAAAAGCAAGCTATTGATGGATTTGAAATTGACAGAGAACAAGGTCAGAGTTATAATTGAGAGAGATTAATTTGTTGATGGTATGAAGGATGTGTTACAGGGAAATGAATCAAGGGGCAAAAATTCTATTTTAAACTTTAGGGTTGTAATCCAGCTGGAATTTGATAGGATAAGTTAACATTATATTATGAGGCAACATAAAAATAAATGATGGGCAGCTAAATAAAGGAGTGAGTTACACCCATGGAATTCTTTGAGCACATTATAATCCTGACACATGCCAAAATTCTTAAGTTTGCTTGCAAGCTTTTGCATGATGTACCCTCTGCTTATTATCTTGCCTGATTCTAAACTACTTTTTCCTTTACACAATATGATTTAGCCACATTCAACTTATTTAAGTGAGAGGTAGTGTGAACATTGGAATTTATGTTGGTGAAGAACAGAATTTCTGGTGATGAACAGATCTCACCTGATTAAAGTGCATATAATGATCTGCAGATAAAGAGAACAAGTAACTCGTAGTAATACGTGTTGTGTTCTCATGTCCACAGATGCTGTAGTGATTCATGTAATGGTAGATCATAGAATAGATAGTAAATTTGTGAACCAAGTGTCCAACTCCATCTAATGGGAAGATGGCTTCATTCTAAGGGATTGCCTATTGGTCCATCTGGGGATGAAGGGTGGTCCCAGGAACTTCAGCCCCATCAGTTATATTTCATGGTACTGACTTCTTCTAAAGAACAAAAGTGACTTTTTCCCCTGAACCTACAAGACCCCAGGTTGTTAAGAATCCCACCGTCCTTAAGCAGCACCTGATTACTATAACCCGATTTTGGTTTTTAGATTTCAAGTAAGAGACTCTTCTTCCCACCAAGGATTATTTCAATTGATAAAAGTTTAAAAAACCTGGAATTGCTTCACATAACATAGTAAAATTACAGTAAATGATGTCTAAAAGATAATTGGGGCAGTTTTGAAATCAAAATATAGTGTGGCCCATACTGTACCTTTGCCCTCCTTCCACTCACTCTCCTGGGTTCCTACTGCTCCTTCTGTAAAGCCTGCACCATCACTAATTCACCAGTGTCCCTTTACCTGTTATTCCACAACCAATTTAATTAAAAATAGATAATAAAATAAGTTTAGAAGTAATTTCACATGTTGTGTGGTCACTTCTTTTACTTTTTGGTTTCCTTTCAAAAAAAATTATTAAAATAAGCAGAAAAGTTTGGACATATTATTTTCTTGGCAACAATCACTTGATATTGACTACTTTTCCAACAAGTGCAAGAATCAAGAGAGTCGGCAGATATGGTTTTCCCCTTTTGCATGAACTAGAATGCCTTGTCTATATACATGAAGAATTGAGCTCATCGGGGTTAAAAAAAAACCTTGATTGAAAGCTAAGGAAAAAATTATGATTGTATTTGTAGGGTTACATAATATAGCACTGCAAAAAAAATCAGTAAACTTAAAGTAAAGATAGCATTTTATTTATTTCTGAATCCCTAATACTTAGTATAATATATGGGTTGCATTGATTGTTCAATGCAAATATATTAAATGACTTTTATATAATTTTTAGGCAACAATCTCATTATACATTATTTGCATTTTTCCAAATTCCCATGATATGAATGGAATTTCTGCACCATTTACTTCAGTAGTACTGTCATTTTGAACAATGGTATCCAATTCAGTTTCGTATTAAATTGGTGCCTCAAAATTCAGTTTGCGCCCAGCTGTGTAATTATTATAACTTTTAATCTCAGAATCCAGTTATCTTTGAATTCAATTTCCACTAACCAGTATTATAGCAAGAATAGAAAAATTATATTCTAAAAATTAAAAAGCATCTAAAATGCCAAGACATAAAATTCTAGATGTGAGCAGCAAACATACTTACTTAAAATATATTTTTTTAAAATCTCTATTTTACTAACCCTCCTGCTTAATATTATTTCTAATATGAAACAAGGAATTAATCAGATGGCCTTAAAAAAACTTAACAAAAAAAAGTAAAAAATACACATAAACCAAAACTTATTACAGCATATTGTACATATCTAAATTAAATATTAACCCCAAAATGTTTTAATTGTGTAAAAGTATAATTCAAATGACAATTATGGCAAATTTCACATTGTTTGCATTCATAAAAATATTTTTGCATTCTATGATATTATTCCAATTAATGTTGAAAAATGCAAGAAAAAATCAGACAGGTTCTACCAATTTCAGAGGATTAACACTGGTCAAAATGTGTGATGTTAAGTTTTCTGTTTTCAAACTATAATAAAAGATTAAGATCCTATTTTCATTCTTAATTATACTTGGTTCTATAACTATGGCTCCCAAACTGTTCAAAGATTTCCACCCTAATTAATCTGTCCCAGAAACTTCATATAGTTAAATAACTGTCACAACTGGATCCAGTTTAGTTACATTTATTGATAGACTATACAATTAATGCTATTAAAAAAACACAGAATTAGACTAAATTACAGCATTATGCTAGAGAAGGTCAATTTCTTGGAAGGCTGGTCTTTATATAGCAAGAGTAATCATAATTTTGTAAAAGCCAAGAAAAGTAAATTGCTGTTCAGAAATCATGTAGAACAACAGGATATATAGGGTTAGAGTAAGGGTATTATTCAGATGTTTTACAGTTTGTGATGTTTACACATATTTGCTAAGATCAATGGTCCTCAAGCATTTTATTCCCAGGATTCTTTTACACTTTAAAAAATTGAATATCACATAGAGCTTTTTAATGAAATTATGTCTACTGATATTTACCACAATAGAAATTAACCTGGAGAAATGTTTATAAATTTATATAATTAATTAAAAATAGAATATTATATGCCATTATAACATTTTTATAAAACTAACAATAGTAGTCAAAATTAAAATTAATGAGAGGGTTAACATTGTTTTGCATTTTTGCAAATCTCAAAGAAGACAGCTATATTCTGCTGTCTTTGTATTCTTTCTCTTGGAATACTGTGCATGATTTAGTTGCTGGAAAATCTCCATCCAATACTTGCAAAAGAATGGAAGTACAAAAAGAAATATAAACCTCAGTATGAATACGAAAATAGTTTTGACCTCCTGCGCCACTGAAATCTTCCAAGACCCAGGAGGCTCTGGGCCACACTGTAAGAACTAAGATAATTGGTACCTAGCACTGACTTCCACTAGAGTCAATTGGAAGCTCTGATGAGATATAGATATCTAAATTTCTCCTTCAAAGAATCTAACTTAATTGGTCTACAGAAACATCCTGGCATCAGTATTTTCCTAAGTCTCCCCAATGGTTTTAATATGAAGCTAGGTTAACATCTATTGACTTTAATGAATTGTGTAATGAGACATGTCCTCATCTTTACTTACTGTTTTTGCATCTTTATAAATTTAGATCATCCTTACTTTCCTGTATGGAATTTTATTGGGTGGTATTGTAGATGCTAAAAAATACATATTTCAGGTAATACAAAAATTAAATGTTACTGCTATAAACACAGATGAAATATTGTTCTAAAGATACAACTCCTCTCAGTGAATAGAAGAAACAGCAAGCTAGAATATTTAGAGGGATATGAACAAATGCTTTGCCAAAAAGTCAAATCATATTTGAAGATTTGTACATCATGTCCAGGAAAAATAGGTCAGACAAAAGTAACATTCTTTCTTGTGATTTAAATTATAAGCCTGCTTGCATGACAGGGAAATGATGTGTTGCTGATAAAGACAATCTGGTGCTAGTAGAATGACTTACAGCTGAGAGGGGGAAGAGATTATATCATACACCCAAGTCTTTGCTGTCCATCAGGGCTAATACTTTCATAGATATATTCCAGTATGAAAAGGATACACTGTCTGAATAATCATATGTTAACAGACCATAGAAGAACTATGTTTTCTTATTTCTTAAATTAAATTATTAAATTAACTGCAAGGCTTTAAAATGTATGAATAAAAACTGGAGGATTTTATATAGGGTATTCTTGATTTCTGAACCTGATTTTTGTTTCCCTAATTTCTAAAATGTAGGTTTTCTGACAATTATTTTCTGACACCTGGGCCCTTGGGAAAAGCAATGTTGTTGCCTCAGAACTGTTATCAATTTCAACTACATTTGATTAATGGTTCTCAATCAGGCATGATTTTGTCTCCAGGGGACATTTGGTATATTAGTCTGAAGACATTTTTGGTTGTCATAAATGGAAAAGAGGGGTGCTACTGGCATCTACTGGGTAGAGGCCAAGAATGCTATATATTGTACAATATACAGGGCAGGCCCCCACAGCATATAATTTATCCTGGCCCCAAATAGTGCCAAGGTAGAGAAATTTGCACTAGATAATATACTAATGTACTAACAATTATTATCCAGTTACCAGTTCATTACGGACATTTTAAACCACTAGATAGCTGGGTTCAACAATACATATAAAACACAGTTCTACTCATTTCTAAGTTAATGGGTTGAGTTTGAAAAAAGATTGTTCATTTGCAAATGCACATAGATTAGCAAATTATCAGTGAGCCAAAGAGAACAGACTTAAATATAGTCATTCAAACAAAACTCTTATTATCATATGAATTTAATTCTCAAGTCCTCTCTAACAATAATTTTCCCCCTTTTATGGTATAGGTATATATGTGAAGGTTATTAACTATTTTCAGAATAATAAAATACTAAACCATTCATAAAAGATGACCAGTGGTGAAGGTATTTGTTTTAATTTTAATTCATTAATTCTTGAGATGAATTTGAATAGAGCTACCTACTACATAGAAGGAATAAAGATTGATAGTACCTTATATATTCTATGATTGGAGTGACACTGTCCAGGAGTGCCTACACCAAAACTCTCTCCCCTACAGTTCTGTTCTAAAGGTCGTCATTCCACTATTTTTGCCAAGTCTTTTAAGGACCAAGCCTCTAGAATTGCCTTATAATATGACATATATTTCTGGGAGAGGGAAAGTGTTTCTATTATCATTTTATGATTGATTAGACAGTCAATTATAACAGTGTCCTGGGATAAGTAGACTCTGGTAGGTTGGGTTCAGAAATGTGAGAATAGAGAATGACTGAACTCTTATCCCAAAACCCTTCCACCTTGCTTTTTACCATTTCAGAAGTTGTGTGATGTTTCCCTTAAGAAGGTAAGTTGTTTCCTATTCAAAGGATTAGAAAAAGTTATATATAGGATGACTATTTGTTGTAGGGAAAAAAAATCACAAAAATAAACTCATTTGGCACGAATCTACTTAAAATTGGTTAAAAGATAGCACAGTACACTAGAAGTCTTCTTATACTTATGTGTGGGACCAGCTATAGGTTACTTGAAAGTGTCTATTTAAGTAGTGAATCATTAGTATTTAATAAGTATTTAAGGCTTTTAAAAGACTTAAATTAGATAAACACTAAAAATTGTTATCTATTTTAAATATTTTGATTTTATCTAAAACATATAAATATGTTTAACCACTGATGTTTCATGCAGACCAGTTCTTTTCACTTGAACATGATTAAAGCTTAAAGCTTTTTTTTTCTTACATAAGTCATATTAAATTTATCACAATACAGTTGCCAGCTTTGTTTTTTCTAAAACCGGAATGAGAATTTAGACTATTGAGAAGTAATTTAAGTGCAATATTCTTCTAGATTTTTTCCAGTTTCTATTAAAAATTATTTATAGTTTAACCCACCCTTTGATTAATCAGTTATATATTTAATTTAGCTATTTACTATTAGTAATCCTTTCCAAAACATTCAAATTAGTTTTCAGAGAAAATCAACTGTATTTTAAGAGTAATAGTAATTATTTTTTAATTATAATGCAACGCGAAATAAAATGACTTTGGAGACTTACACAACTAAATGGGAAAGCAAAATTCGCTGGTCATTGCAAGGTTAGCATCTCTTCAGGATGCTAACCTGGCAAATGAGTTAAATTGAAGCTGAAGCATGTCAACTGGGCACTAATTAGGATACAGAAGTATGAAACTATGGTTAAATTTCATGTACTCTTTCTAAACAATTCAATTATATAACATACAGTTTAAATAAATTTTTCTTTTCAAAAAATACCAATGGTCTTATGCATAATTTAACTCAATTTTCCAACACCTTTTCCCTAAACTTCATGACTTGACTTTATTTTGATATTAATATGTATTACACATTGAGTATTTACAATATCCGTAAATGAACTCCACAAAAGCAAAAAAAAAAAAAAAATGGTGACAGATACCTTACTTACTAGAGGAAGCAGGCAACATTTTTGGTCAGATACAATTTTCAAGCATACCCGTAAGGTGAAAAAAAAAATAGTTTCCTTAACTCTAACCATGAATTCAGTCATCATTCCTCCTAATGTGACTTTAAAAAATACTAGGGAAACAGAGAGAGGGCAAAACATTTCAGGAAGTCCAGTATTTGAAATGAGAAGGTGCTTTATTCTCTATTTCAAGTTAAGATGGTTTGACTCAAGAGAATCACTTATAGAGACTAGGAATGCCTTTTGAAAAGAATAACTCTTTGGATTCTTACTGAATGATAGAATTTGCTCGTTTGCCTTCACGCTGCTATTGAAATGAAGCAAATCCTGAGATTTGTTGTTGGAGACGTTGATAAGTTCTCCAGGACTTGGGAACATAAACACAGAGAGTGATAACTGTTCCTTAAATTGAATTCTTGAGTGAGAAGGTGCTGGTGAACAGCTGACAGCAGCGGGGCAAAGAAAGGACAGAAATATATTATCCCTGTCCCTGGGAAGAAGACGGGGCAATCAATCTTATGCCCCAAAGTCCTTGGAAAGCTCAGAAGACCTCCGCATTTCCCTGTGGCTTCATCTGAAGAGTCCTAATCTGGTAGATAAAATGATAGGAGTGGGAATGCCCATGTATTTGTTAAGTAAGGATATGCTCCTCCAAGAGAAAGGATTGATTTTGTGGATCATGCTTGGGATTAAAGGGAGTCTTGGTTTACCTGGCCCTCTCTGAGAGTGTCCTTATCAGGGCTAGAGAAAACTGAATTTCAACCCACTGGAAAACTATGCAGATCCTATAAGTGGAACATTTTGGTAGCAGACACTAGCAGCAAAGATATCTAAGAAAGAGTGAGATCAGGAATACACTTCTATCTCTACAATAGTTATCAGGAGACTTAAGAAGACTTCTGTCTCCCCATGCCCCTTCCCCTTCCCATCTCAGAAAAGCACCAAATAGTTGGCACCAAGAAAAGGCATGAAAACAGGACTGGAGAGTTCAACTGGATTGTGCAAAAGTAGATTTAATAACTAGAACAACTTGCAAGTGTATGACCTGCTTAGTTTGTTGTGCAGGGATTGGACAGGATAATTGATAGACCACAGTTAAAAGCTATAATTGTTGGAAAACAAAATCATTTTTAAATTATTTTCCCCACTGAGTTGAGAGTGCTCAATAAACCAATTATTGATGCCAAGATGAAATGAAGAGGCATGTATGAGTAGGTACAGTTTCTAAAAGTTCAGTTTATTAGTGAATATTTTTGTGTTATAGTGATAAATTTTCCTCTGCAACCTCATAACTGTAGGTACTTTGCTAGTAAGCATGTGGATAATATGGATCTCCTGGATATTTTGGATTCCTATAGACTTTATTTTTCTCTTATAGAGCCAAATTGGAATGGACATACCCATTTACATTTCCACTAAATCATTAGATTAATTTAAAAATTGCAGCTATAAAGATTCTACCCTTTTGTAAATAATGGTGTGGTGGTGTACTGATTATTTAAAATTAAGAAGTGTTCTGCAGTGAATGAATGAATCCATAGTCATTCTCAGATATGATTATATTCTCTAAATCATAATTTGACTGTAAGAAACTGGTTTATAAATTTTCCCCAAGTGACACTTAAACGAGTAAAATTGACTGGTATTTTACAAATTCTATGGGGTACATCCATTTTAAGAATGACATTGTATGTTATTAATCATCAACTATGTATTGCAAAACTACTACCACCTAGCCACTGTTCTGAATAATGGTAATTTTTTTTTATCATCAAGGTGTTCATAATCTGGGGAGTCAGCTAAGAAAATGAATCAATAGAATATAATTAAATAAGTGTGATGAGAAACTTATGCTTAGAGAAAAAGCAGAGAGAAGAGACCTCAAACTCAACATTGGAATTTTAATCTTCAAGAAAGAAATGACAATTTAGCTGAGTTCTGAAAAAGGAAAAAGAGTGAGATAAATCAGGATGGATAAGAATTTTCTAGGAAAGAGCCTGACTCTAAGCTAGATCCAATTTCTCATGTTGATATTGTACTGCAATAGAGTTTTTGCTATACTCTTTATAATTGATGCTTTCAAAAGAATATCAAATATTTATCTGTAAAAATAGCAGTAGATACTGGAGACATGAGTAAACT
Source organism: Dasypus novemcinctus (assembly GCF_030445035.2). Lineage (NCBI taxonomy): Eukaryota > Metazoa > Chordata > Mammalia > Cingulata > Dasypodidae > Dasypus > Dasypus novemcinctus. The sequence continues at coordinate 37,471,851 of NC_080683.1, read as the reverse complement.
ATAAAATGTATTTATTTATGAATAAACACATATTAGGACTTATTATTGTTTTCACCCAGTTTATCATGGCAAAAAATTAAAAATAAAAAGGGAAGGTTTTCATTAAGAAAGTATTTCATTATTTTATTTTTAAGTGAAAAAAACCCCAATATCTTTACATAAAATAAAAATGCCCTTAGATTTAGCAAATGAAAATACCTTATAAGTGTATCACATGTAATATTTGGGACATACTTATACTAAAAAGGTATGTGCCTTTTACCTGAAATTCAATTTTAATTGGTCATTCTGTATTTGTGTGGCAGTACAAGATTAAAAGATACATATTTTGATTTTTTCCCCATTCCTTGTAACAAGCATTCTTTGAATAATCAACCTGTTTTAACCCTTTCTTTTCATAATCAGAAGCACACTTTTTAAGAAATAAGTCTTCTTAGTTTCTAACTTGGTCTTACATGCAACAGCAACATTTAATCCAAACCAATTAAATCTCAGGGGATCTTACAATTATAAAGCTGTCTTAATCAATAAATATTGGCAAAACAAATAATTAAATGGAAACATTTAAAAATTAATATGTATTTTTACATTTTCTATATTTAGGGGTCCTTAGAGATTTGGAAAAAATGGTTAAAATCAATAATATTAAAATAATTTATAATCTTTAAAATATAATTTTCCTTTTTAGAGACATACATCAATGCTAGATCCCAGGAAGTAACCTTTAAGCCTTTGAAGCTGCTAAAATCCTAGTCCTGATGATTTTAATAATATAGAATTCTTTATCATCATTGCTAATGACCCCAAAGGAGAAACAAGGAGGGGATTTTCATTACTCTATTTCTCCTACTATTATTAAAATAATCTACATTTCTTATATATTCTAAAATTCTATTCATGTATAAATGCCTAATATGTTATCTTGTGATAGAATCATTCATGATTCATTATCATTCAGAGGGTATTCAATACTAAAGTCACCTTAACTTGGAAAATAATTAAAATTCATATTAAATTATCTCAGAAGGAAAATAAAATCAAATGAGCCTATCCCATATACATGTTTTTCTATTTAAAATGTTTTCTGTAGAATCTATCATATTTGTGATTTAAGAAATCCTTTAATTCTTCTTTTAAAGGTGATATTAAGTGAATAAAGAAAGAGTTGGCAAATAAAACCAAATTCTGTCAGCTGAGCTTCCAAACATATATAACTGGAAAAAAAAATAGTAAATTTGTATTTACTTTAAAACTCTACTGTATTATATGCCAAAGGAAAGAATGGCAAAAGATTCAGAAATCAGAAATCCAAAAGAATGCAATAAGAATAAGAGCAAAAAGTTTTATTTTATTTAGCATTTGTGCCTTAGTACCTTAAAGTTTAATAACACACCAAAGTATATATGTGCCTAAAAACTGGTCTTATCATGTTTTCCAACATCTTTCTCTTATATTAATGAAAACTTATCTCTCTCCACAAGTGAAATTTGCTTTTCATATATGCCTCTTCTTTCTCTAAAGTTCATTAGAACCACATTGTGAAAGTTTTCATTGCAATGACAGATCTTTTACTTAAGAATTTTGTTGTTTGCTTGTTTGTCCATTTTAAACTTAAAGAACCACCAATGGTAGTTTCCAAGAATGATTAAAAGTAATATTTTGGGGGCTTCCATTCTCTTCTTCAAGTTTCAAGAACCTCAAGTTTTATTGACGCCATGGAGGTTGTCCACTATTCATGACTCTCTGCAAACACTGCAGAAGACCAAATCTCTCACTCAAATGGCTTAGCTTGGTTTAGGGGCTAAAAAGGAAGGCTATTCTTAGTTTTCTTATACACGAAAACTGAGTATAAATAAAATTCTAGAACTCAAACTACTTGCGAATGAGTGAAATTATTAATTCTCAAGATGAAATAAATCAAATTACTATGATACATTATAAATAGATGTGGAAAATGTCATTTATCAAACATATGAGATGAAACAAAAGCTGCTACCAGAGAAGGTCCAAATATTTAAATGTTTCAGTTATTAAATAAAATATTATGGTTTTAAGTAGGATAAGAAGTTAGAAAAGGAAGTAAAGTAAAATTGTAGAAATTAAAATGTGGAAATTCATAAAGCTAAGAGAAGGAATTAATGAGTCATAAAGCTGAAATAATGTTGAGTTAATAACTGTAGTGAAGAGGTTTGTAAAAATCAATGATAAAGTAGTCAAATTCCCTTACTAATCAAATAAAAATGGAGTATTTCAATTAAATGAAAATATATAGAGAGATTAAAAATAGCATTATAATATATAACTCTATTGTAATATATTTTAATGAAATGGGTGTTAATAACAACTTGGTTCAGGAAATTAAAAACCTAAACAGAAATATCACTAAAGATGAGCTAAGGCTGTTTTAAAAAATAATATCCACTAGTGCCTGTAAAACAATGACCAAGACCTTTTATTTGGCTTGAAAATATTTTCAGTCTTCAAAGAACAATTGATTTCCATATTATACAACAGATTTTGAGCTGAGAAAATAATGTATAGTTTCAAATTTATTTTAGGAAGCTAACATAACACTAATCCCAGAAAGCATACACACAAAATAATAAAGCAAATAATGACTTCCTTCACTAAAAAAATGGAAAAAAATTCCTAAATATCTTCTAGGATATTTGATATGCACTGTTTTAAATCAATATATACCAAGATTAAGTAGTTTTATTCTAGAAATATAAAGGGTTTTTTTTTGCTATTATAAAATCCATTAATTAATTTCAACAGTAATGGATTACTTGAAGGAAAAAAAAACCCTTCTTTGACAGAGGGGAAGCTTATGGAATGCATTTGTACTTATTTAACATAATAAATAAAATATACCTCAACCCAATATTCTAAGAGACATTTATAGGTAACTCTGCAGCATCATTGGCAATAAAATACTCCAAATTAAGAATGTCATTTTACTCACCCCAAATTTTATGGAAATTTTAGAAAGGGATATAGAAGGAATTACTAAAAACACAAGAACTCCACCCCACTGAAAAGTGGTGAAAAATTTAGCAGGTGTGAAGGTTAATTTTATTTATTTATTTATTTATTTATTTATTTATTTATTTATTTATTTATTTTATTTTATTTTATCTAGCTAGGCTATTTTTGGCCCAAGCCCCACAGTCAGAGTGGGAGAGTCAGGGCCTTTTGTACAGAAGAAGGCACATGAAGCTGCAGGGTGTTTATACATATTGCGTTTATTCCGTGCTTTCCCTTCCTCTGCTCTCTCTCTCTGCTCCTGTTCCTTTAAGCTTCCTTTGTTCTTTCTGTTCCTCTGTTTGCATAGGAGCTGCTTTTATGCTACTACTATCAGAATATATGATTGATTCTTACAGTGGCATACCTACCATGTTAGATATACTGATTAGCTGGTGCATGGGTCAGTCGGATCGAGTTCATCCCCCAGAAGCTGAGTGCAGTTATGCTGTGTCATTGCATCCCAGATACAGCAAAGAAGTATCCAGGATATTTAGGCTGTTTAACTACTGGATTCTAGCTGCCCCTACAGCTATGGTGTCCTGTTGCTAGCAAGATGTTGCTGTGAAGTTATTTTGCAAATGTGATTAGTATCTACGATAAATTGGCTTTAAGCATAGGAGATGATGCCCATAATATATATAGGCCTCAACTAGTTGTATGCCTTAAGAACAAAAACTGAGGTTTCCTAGAAAAAATGAAATTATGCCTTAAGACTACAACATTAACTCCTCTTTGAGTTTACAGCCTGCCAGCCTTCCCTATGGATTTCAGAATCAAGACAATATCTTTTACTAGAATGCCTAGAGTATCGGCCTGTTCTATGGATTTCAGATATGCTAGCCCCCACAATCATGTCAGCCACTTCCTTAAAAGAAACTTTCACACACATACATGCACATATACACACACTCACCTACATCCTGTTGCTTCTGATCTCTGGAGAACCCTGAGTGATACAACAAACAGTCACAGAATTGGTCAATAAGTATGCGTAAAGTATTCAACAACACTGAAAATCAAGAAATGCAAAAATAATCTCATTGAGATAACTTTTCAAATAGTTTCCCATCATTTTGACAATTTCAAATCTGACAATAATTAACCATTGGCAAGAGATGCAATGACGAGAACTCTATAACTTCTCATGGAAATGCAAATTGTACAACCACTTTGAAGAGTTGAGTAGCAACACATAAAAAAGTGGGACTGTTTGCCATTAGGGAAGATATAACTCTTACAATTGGCTTAAGTAAGAGCATTTGTTTCTCATCTAACTATTCAGGTGTAAGTAGTCTAAAGTCATAATCGCATCTTCTCTTGTTTTAGTGCTATCATCCCTCAGGAAATGCCATCACCTCATGGTCTAAGATGAAACACCCCCCTTCCCCCATATCCATATTATATCAGTAAGAAAGAATTAAAGAAGAAATACCTAAAGCATTGCTTTCTTTGAAGTCGTAACCTGCAAGCTTCACAAAATGTTTATTCTCATACCACATCAGCAAAATCTTAGTTGCATGGCCACATCTAGCTGAAAGAAAGGTATTTTCTTTTCCTGGGAACTCCAGGGTCTAGTTAAAAATCAGGTATCTATTTCTATAATAGGTAAAAATACTAGATTTGGAGAAAGGAGTTTCAGTCTTTGGGGCATACATAATTCCTAAGAATTAGGATTTTTACTTCTAGTTATATATTCTAGGGAGAACTCTCATGTATGCATATCATTAGTAATGTACAAGGATATTAATAGCAGCATATTTTTAAAGGGAATGAAAATCTATAAACAATTTGCATGACAACAAGAAGTGGTTAAATAAATTGTGATATATTCAAGCAATAGAATATTAAATAACAGTAAAAATAAGTAGAACATGAGTAGTAAATGTGAATGAACTTCAGAACATGTGAATGAACTTCAGAAACTGAATATTAAGTAGAAATCATGTTTAAAATATAGTGTCATAAACACTATGTTAAAATTTACATGATTTTAAAAACATGCTTATCTATAAGCCCCAAGCATGTGAGCATGCACTGAAATGTCAAACAAAAAATGCATAAAGGTGTACATATATGAGGGAGATGGAAGGAGGAGAAAACTAATGAGACATATACAGCAGAGAGTTTACTGGTTTCAAATATTTCTTAAGCTAGGTTAAGTGTAGATGAATGTTTATTATTCCTTATTTTTTATATATGATAAAAATGTATCATATTTATATTAAAAAATAAAAGTTACACTCAGATTTTTAGTTCTGGCCAGCCTAGAGCAGGTGGACTAATCTTCCCACCAGAAGCAAAAGTAAAATGAGGACTATATATATATATATAAAGCATTTCTTTGACTATATTGGTAAGCAACAGATTTAAAAGAAAATAAAACCTGAGGATCTATGATAATTGAACAAAGGAAAACAGAGTGAGATAAGCTCTACAACTACTCAAATCATGTCATACATCCTCAGTATTAGTGAACCAAGGAGACAGAAATCAGATTACAGGAGCTGGCAAAGTTGAGGGGCATAATTCTGGAGAAGAATCACTGAACCTGAGTCACCAAACCTGCATACAAAATTTCTTTAAGTATTGTATGACTCCTGACTTGTGCAGGCACAGATTAATACACCACAGAACCCAGAAATAGCAGTTGGGAGACTAAAAAAACTTAAAAAATTTCAGCAGTCATTGGTGAAGACTGCTGGATTTCAGTTCACTTTCATGGATAAGGACCAAGAGGTAAAGAGAATGTCTTAGAAGTAGTAGTTGTGCTCTATGAGTAAGGGCAAATGTTAAAATGATCAACCTTAAAAAAAATATAACATATATATAACATATATATATAAAATATATAACATATAACAAAATTGCAATTGACCCACTGGTACTCTCTATCTTACTTAAGAAAATTTAACAATCTTTGGAGGGAGATTATATCATCCTGAGCCTTTATAAGTTTTCATCCACAACTTGAGCATCCAGTCAAGAATTATGAGTCTGATTAAAATAATGAGTTGAATAACGGAAACACAGGAGGAATATAGTTACATAATATTTATAAATTTAATCTATAATACATGGAAAATATACAGAAGAACAAAGATATATACAGAACATGACAAGGAGAAAAGAGAGAAAGGGATAAAATAAGTAATAGAAGAAATAATGACTGAGAATTTTCCTAACTTTATTTAAAAAAACTCAAACCAGATTCAAAAAGTCCCAAACTATCAAATGCTAGCAAGTAGGAAAGCAAATAGGAAAAAATTACTTCCCTAATGGCAAGAATTCCACATGGAAATAGCAGGAAAAAATTAGAGGGACTTTATCCCAATTGGCCTCAGATAACTCCAAACAAATAGCTCATCAGTGGTTTCCTGAGAGTTAATAGGTAGGGCTCAAAAGGCAACCAATCAGAATGGCAAATAGCTGGGGCTTCTCCCCAACATTAGGAAATAGGAGGAGTGAAGAACAGCTTTAATGAAGGTAACCCCTGAACCCAAGTGCTCCTCTTTGCCTGGAGGTAGCCCTCATCCATGTCTTGGGTGTAAACTTTTCTCTTTGCTCTTGTTTTTTAATAAACTCTTTTTACTGGCCTAACAAAAAAGAAAAATAATAGAGGACCTTTAACACAAAAATTATGCCATTTTATTGAAGTATATGCTATTATCCTAAATGGGGAGGTTTAATATTTTTTAAATACCAGGTTTTTTCCAAATTAATGTTTTTACTGCAATAAGAGACTACTCCAATGTTATGTGTTTACTTTATTTTACTTCTTTTATTTTCATTTTGGGGGAGACATCTGTACATATGGTGCTCCTTCTAGGATAGAACCCAAAGCCATTTCCTAAGAGTTAAGCTGGTCACATAGAGGAGAAAATGTAAGCATCCTCAGCTTCAAATTCCAATACAACATACTTGGGGATGAACAAAAGGTATTATTGATGAAAAGGAGGCAGTGAAAGGGAAGAATGTGGGTGGAATTGAGTCTTTGTTTGTTGTAGAACAGGAACCTAGCAGAGGTAAGGACGACGGAGCAAAAGACCACTCAGTAAACGCTCCAGAGACGCTGGTTCTGGATGCAGGTCTGGTTTATTCAGGAAGTGTTATAGCTTTTATATGCTGTTAGCAAGCGTGTCTATAGCTAATTGGCTATGCGAATTCAGTGAGGCTGGTAGGCTCATTTGCCTTTGTTGCTGGAGGATGAGGCAAGTACAGGGGCAGACCCGGATGCTTGCGCCTCAGGCTTCAGTACCATCTTTAGGGTTTTCCCCAAAGCATGTGCTTGCCAGAGAGTTTTCTCATCCAACAATGTGCTGAGCGGCTGCACTAGTTACATGGGCTGCTCACCTGACTTAACCTCATTTCCCCCTTTCCTTTTAATTCAAGAAGTGAGGTGCAGAGCTGAAATTGTAAAGCAAGTGGGCCAAGGTGACTGTGCCTGTCTTAGGTTGTCCTCCTCTGAGGATCTTACCCATCATTGGCTACCAGTCAAGCTCTGTGGCAACATTATTGATGATTTTTTAGTTCTGCAGATTTTGCAGAACAGCAAGGCTGGATATATTTGCAGTGTGTGATGAGGCTTCTGCATTGCTTTCTTCTGTTTCTAGAGCACTTACCATTGCCTGCTGAACAATTGCTAAGGCTTTAATATCCTTTTTTTTATGTTGCACAATTGAAATATTACACATCTGAGACAAATCACACCAATAATAAAGGCACTTCCAATGACACCAAAGGTAACAAGGTTGGGGAGAGAGAAGAAGGCATGTAATTTATTGAGAACCTCAGTGAATACAGTGGCATTTCAAGTTATTGCTCGGGTGTTGTTAATGGCAAAGATAGAATGGGTAAGTTGTGTGGTGAAGTTTAGGAATTCATTGTTCCAATTCCCTAGTAGTTGTTTTTTCAATTCTAATCTGGCTTTAGTTATATTGGTAACTGTAACTGGCATGACACAGATGTAGGGAAATTTGGTGTCACAAGGAATTCATAGTATCTGTATTTGCTGCTGTACTTCTTCTTCTAGGAGGTCTACTTGCTGCTGTAAATCAAGCAATCTACCATGGATATGGTTATTTAGAAGGTTTTGTGTTTGCATAGCAGAGGCAGTACGTTCTGCAAGCTGATTTACAGTTTGTGCATTGGCTCCAGTTTGCACTAATGAGACAATGCTGGTGGCAGCTGCTGAGATGCTAATTATGATAGTTGTGATAAGGGCTATTATGGTGCCAATTGCCCTTTTTTCTCTGAAACTTTTATGTGTAACTACTACAGTGGGGCCATCCCAATCAGAGGTGTTAATGGGAACCCATATGAGGAAAGGTATTCTGACAATGAGGGCAAAAGAGTGAGAGATGCTATTCCAGCAATTAGTAAGAGAGCATTGTGAGGAATTACATTGGAAGGTTTTGTTGTTAGAAACTAGAATTAAAAATGGGAGAGTGACACAAGGTTGGGCCTATATGTTAAAGGTGGTATTGTCAGTTTTAGTGAGATCAATGGCCCAGTCTGTTTCATTTGTGTCATTGTATGCCCAAGTTCCATTACCGATCATAGCATTTATGATTATTAAGGGGAGAAGATCTAAGCAGGCATTTTCACCACATAAAGTCCATTTACTGAAGACAGTTTGTATAGCAAAATGAGGATCATGGCTTTGTCGTGGGGGTCCGATGGCAGGAAGTGCCGGACTAGATGTCCATAAGGATGGAGTGAGTTGAGGTGGGTCGTTGAATGTGATGCAGTTATCCCAATAGTTTTCAGGAGACAGCATAGTGTAAGAGGGACAAGAGATGGTGGGTAAGTAGGAGCATCTAATCCATGGAGGAGACTTTCTTCGAGTATTGTTGTTGAGCTTTATATTTGGGTTATTTGCGAGGGAGAAATGTCCCAAGATAGTTTTATAAGTGCCGTTGCAGTGACTTGTTGAAGCTGAAGACTTTTTATTCTCAAAAAAGTTTCCTGTTTCATATTGTAAGAGCTGTACCCATGTTTTGTTATTTGCTGATTGCATCATGTTTTGGGTGGTGAATTTTAGGATAAGATGATTTGAGACATCTGGCGAAAAATTCCCTGGGTGTTGTACAGGTTCATTTTTGAGACATGGGAGTCCGATAGAACAGTTACTGGTAAATATAGCGGGGAATTGTGGAGAGTCAACGGTGAGAGGTAGGACCAGAGGAGGGTGTTTTATGGCTGCCCATAGCATTTCGCCAGTGGCAGGGGAAGAGTTAGCTGTAAGCAGTGCACAGATAAGGAGGAAGAGTTGTTCCAGTGTTGGATTTTGGGGTGCGAGGCGTTGAGCTTCACAGCATAAATTTTTGATATCTCCCCAGTTGACTAGTCATTGAGGTGAGTGTCTCCGTGGTCATTGGGCACGCAGTCATTTGATGGGTTGTTCTCCTTGATCCGGTTGATCTGGTGCAGAGGAGAGGGATTGCTTTTGGCATCAGTTGCAGGGGGGTTACTAGGTGCGGAGCTCATCCTTGTTGGCTGGTTGGTCTAGCCGGCTGGGAACCCAGATTGGCTGTTCTGCATTCTCTGGAAAAACACAAGCATACCCTCTCCCTTGGGTTAATAGGGGGTGGGGCCCTTTCCATTCATTGGTGAAGGGGTCCTTCCACCTAACTAGAGGCAGGGGGGTTGGGGCATCTTTAAGCCCACCCCAATGTTGGCTGGCGGGATTGTAGCCTGTATCATTGAAAGAGAAATAATTTTGGGTAATTAGGACTTTGTTTAAGGTATCTCTGGGAGTGTCCCAGGGGAATTCCCCCTGTTGTTTTTTTATTTGTTGTTTGAGTGTAGCGTGTGTGCATTCTATGATGGCTTGACCTTGTGGATTATATGGTATACCTGTTTTATGTGTAATGTGCCATGTTTTGCAGAATTCTTGGAATTGCTTAGAAGAATAGCAGGGCCCGTTATCTGTTTTTATAGTCCATGGTATGCCCATTTGATTAAAAGCTTGAAGACAGGTAGTGATAACATGTTTGGTTTTTTCCCCCAGTTAATGCAGTAGCAAAAACATATTTGGAGAAGGTGTCCACTATTACATGAAGAAATTTTGTTTTTCCAAAGGTTGGTACGTGAGTAACATCCATTTGCCAAATGGCGTTTGGACGCAGGCTGTGAGGGTTAACTCCTTGTGGCTGAAGTGGGCCTAGCGGAAGAAGAGGGCCACAGTGTTTGCATGTGCGGGTGAGGTGTTTGCATTGTTGGTGTATTAAAGAAGGAAATAGTCAGCATAGGGAGTGAGCAGACATGTGGAATTTTGCATGGAGTTCTCTTGCTTGATCAATATCTGTGGTTAAGAGTCAGATGGCTAGTGAAGAGTCTGCTAGAGCATCGCTGCTGGCAAGAGGACCTGGGAGTCCAGTATGGGAATGAATGTGTTGAATGTACCAGGGGTGGTTTCTATTTTCTAATAGGTGTTGGATGAAGGTGAGTAGCTGACCTATAGGTTTGTTTTTAGTGTTAAGTACAGTATATGGTAAAGCCCTGATGGTATTAGCTGCATATGCACTGTCAGAGAAAATGTTGAAAGGAATGGATTGGTAATAGAGGAAGACTAGTAAAAGGGCATATAGCTCACCATGTTGAACAGAGCCAGAGTGAGGCTTAACTTGGACTGATTGTGATGTGTTAGTGTATTTAATGACAATGACACTGTGAGTTTTGTTAGCATCTGTAAATATAGAGGCTGCATGGGGGATAGGTGTGCTGGAGGGGAAAGCATGTGAAGAGAGGGTAAATGGTAAGAGGTCCATGGCAGTAATTAATTTATCTTTTGGCAAATGATTACCTATTTGTCCTGTATAACCCCTCGTAGGATTTGCATATTTAGATTATTTTGTATTAGATGTTGCATTTGTTCTTGTGTAAATGGTAAGATGATAGTGTCAGGCTCTGTTCCATATAATAGGTGACTGTTCTTCGAAGCTTTCACCCAAGGATGCAAATGGCATCACAGTGGGAGGTAACTTTTCCTAAAAGGCTGAGAGACAAGTGAACCCAATAAAGGGGTGAATTTTGGTATAGAACTCTGGTGAGGGTGCCTTGAGTGGCAAAGACAAGCGCAAGGAGTGGCGAGTTAGGTTGATAATGAGCAAATTTTAAGTGATTTAGTTGATGATTTATTTTGCATGTGCATTTGTGAGCAGGGGTGTCAATTTCTCGAATGCTGGATGGGTCGGGATCGCTTTCCAGCAAACTGAAAAGAGGCTTGAGTTCCTGTGTGGTTATTGCTAAATGAGGGCGAAGCCAATTGATGTCTCCACATAGCCATTGGAGTACATTTAAAGTACATTTGTTGGGTAATTTTAAGGAGGGGGTTGCTGGTTCTACGAAATTTGTGATAGTGTAGCCTAGGAAGCTATATGGCGGTAGGGTTTGCACTTTCTCTGGGGCAACATGTAGGTTTATTTGTTTTAAATTATTCAGAAGTGATTTAAAGCACTTGGTTAGGTGAACTTGGTCAGGATGAGCTATTAAAATAACATCCATATAATGGACAACCAGGCAATATGGCTGTAGCGGATGGGTAGCTGAGCTAACATAATATTGACATATGGCAGGACTGTTTTTCATGCCTTGTGGTAGGACTTTCCATTGATATCTTGCATGGGGTGCCTCATTGTTTGTAGTAGTATAGAAAATGCAAAATATGGGTGGTTATCTTCATGTAAGGGGATAGAGAAAGAGCAGTCTTTTAAGTCCAGAACGAAGATGTAGCTTCCTTTAAGGATAGCGGAGAGGTGTGGGAGCCCTGATTGAGGGGAGCCTATTTTGTTCATTTGTTTATTGATATTTCTAAGGTCATGTAGGAGTCTCCATTTTCCTGATTTTTTTTTTTTTTTGTATTACAAATATGGGAGATTTACGAGGGCTAACAGTGGGTTGTATACGTTCCAGTTGTTACTGTTGTTGAATGAGAGCTTCTGGGTGCTCAAGTTTATTTCAAGGCAATGGCCACTGGTCCACCCAGAGGGTTTCTTGGGTTTTCCAGGTTAATTTAATAAGCTTGTGTTTTGATATTGTAAATAGAGGTGGATCAGTGGCCCTTAGGATTGGGGGTGACTGGTAGTGAGAACAGCTCCAAGCTTTGGGAGAACATCTTGTCTGCAAAGGGTGTTGGTAAGGTTACTTAATACTAGAGGGCAGAAGGTGCCTGAGGTTCCATCTGGGTCTGTCCATTTTAAAGGTTTTGCAATTTGGCGAGAAGCTTTTAAGCCCTCAACTCCTTGAATTATTGGGCCTGCTTTAAGAGGCCATTTAGGATTAGTGGTCTGTGGAGCTAATGACAGAAATGTCTGCTCTGGTATCTATTTGGCCTGTGATTTGTTTTTCCTCTACTGTAAGAGTTAGTCAAGCTTTGTTCTGTGTTATGGGAATAGTCCAATATATTTTGGACAAGGGGGCCTCTCTTACTGGCAGGGCTGAGAGGTGCCCCGTGTCTTGTTTAAAGGTGGCAGAGGGTTTCTTTGTACATCAGTTTTGGAGTGGCAGTCTGTCTTCCAATGCAGTCCTTTTCTGCACTGAGGGCATACTGAGGGAGGGCAGTTTTTATTTTTTGGCACTGCAGCGGCTTGGCACTCTTTAGCAAAATGACCAGGCTGGTTACATTAATAACATGTTTTATTTGTATTTTTGATGTTCAAGTGATCAGCCAATGCCGCTCAAGGACAGCTGCCAAGGAAGCCCCAATATATCTACAAGCAAGTATCCAATCCTCGGGGGTGCCATTGCGCAATGACCTAATGGCTTGGCGGCATTCTGAATTTGCTCCCTCCCAGAGCAGATCTCTGAGTAATGCATCCACAGCCGCAGCATGGGAGACCTTTCTGTCTACTGTTTCTTTTACTCGGCCATAGAAGCTAGAGAAGTCTTCATTGGCTCCTTGGATTAGTTTGGTTAGTTGGACAGGCTTTCCCTTGGGATTAATTTGTTGGAAAGCCTTTTTGGCACAAGCGCGGCATTGATCAAAATAATTGGCAGGGCCAGCAGCTTGTACTGTAGTTAGAGACCATTGTCCCTCTCCCTTCAATGCGTCGGGAGGAATACTAATGTTATTTACTATATTATGCACCCAACTATTTCTGCCTCGTCATAATATAGAGCTTTCCAAGTGATAGAGTCTGCGATAGGCAGGATGGCTCTAGCCAAGTATTTCCAATCAGTGGGACAATTCTGTTCAGTAGAAAGATTATCTAAAGGCATTTGAATATAAGGGCTGTTAAGCCCATCTTCTTGAACAGTCTTCCTAATAGTGGAGATAGTTTTCTGATCATGAGGGTACCAAATGTTAGGCTGTGCCGGACTGCAATTCTGATTGACAGGAAAGACTTGCGGCCATGAGTGAGGAAGAGGAAGCATACTGCAGCACTGGCAAGCTTGAGTGTAGAGATCAAGATATGGGCTGGGCAGGTCAGGATCGGGAATGGTGGTGGAGGCAGGAGGTATGGGACATAAAATGGCCGCTGGTCAGGAAGAGGAAGCCGGGGGTAGGCGGGCCTTCCGGGGGTGCACGGAAGGCGTCAGCAGGCCAGGAAGCAGAAGCAGTAGAAGGCGGGCTTTCCGCCTTAGCGAAGCTGATTAGCTCCTCCTTCTCAACGAGAGTGGGGGAAGGAAGTTTACAGTTAGAGGCTTCAGGTGTTTTCAAGCGAACAAGGAAGGCTTTTGCTCAGAGGGGTTAATGGTTTTACTGGCAGGCAGTGGAGTGAGTAAAGGAGAAGTTTCAGAGTTGTTACTAATTTCCTTTAGAGACGGGTATAGGGTTTTAGAATGAGAGGAGGGAGAGGCAGGAGAGGTAGGCGGTTCATAGGGAGGTATGGGAGTAGAGGGAGTAGCAGCCATGACTGTAAGGGGGATTGGGGGAGGGTCTTCTAATGGGGCGCCCATAAGACAGGCATGGATAGCTAGAAGAGCAGGAATGAGACCAAGGGGAAAGGTTTTTCCTTCATGAACTTCTGCTGAACGCACGCGCTTATGCAATTTTGCCCAAGTGGCGGGATCCCATAAAGCAGTGGTGGAGAGCCAGGGGTTGAAGCGCAGGACAAGGTCCCAATATTGACTTACCTCTTTTTCAGAGATTTTTACATGCCTACTTGCCAAGAGAGCGTGCAGGGCACGCGCCTGTGGGGCTTTTTCGGATGAGGAGAGATTGCCCATGGCAAGGGTCACTTACCATGACTACAGACGAGACAACCGCAGGGTGGCTCACTGTAGGATTGCTGCGGGTCCCTGTTCAGGCACCAGTTGTTGTAGAACAGGAATCTAGCAGAGGTAAGGACGACGGAGCAAAAGACCACTCAGTAAACGCTCCGGAGACGCTGGTTATGCTGCTAGCAAGCGTGTCTATAGCTAATTGGCTATGCTAATTCAGTGAGGCTGGTAGGCTCATTTGCCTTTGTTGCTGGGGGATGAGGCAAGTACAGGGGCAGACCCGGATGCTGGATGCTATCGCCTCAGGCTTCAGCACCATCTTTAGGGTTTTCCCCAAAGCATGTGCTTGCCAGAGAGTTTTCTCATCCGACAATGTGCCGAGTGGCTGTGTTAGTTACATAGGCTGCTCGCCTGACTTAACCTAATTTTTCAAATATATAATTATTGCACAGAACAAGAAGGAAAAGTAGGAGGAGGCAGATGAACAAGAAGAGGAGTGGAGGAGAAATATGAGAAAAGGGAAAAGGAGAAGAGAAAAGAAAAACAATACAATTCCTGTATTACTTTATAATAACATTTCACTAGACAGGTAAGTTAAAACCCTGGTATAAAAGTTAAAAATCTAGCTTGAAATTTTTGTATGATTTAAAAATTTTAAATAAACAATATATTTTGAGATGTTATTATGCTCCATGTTAGAATTTCTCTGTACTCAATCTTTATTTTGACTGAATGCATATAATAGAGTATTTTGAATCTGTCACTTGTTTGCATTCATGTTAAATATCCATTAAAATGAAGAAATAATCAAAATAATCTCCTAAGGAATTTTAGAGGGCAGCATCATATTGTAATATAGTAGTTAATATTATTATCATTTATTATTTGCTGTTTTACAGACCAATAATGCATAAAATACAGGGTTCCCATATCACACCTTAGCGCCAACACTGTGCATTAGTGTGGAATATTTGTTTCAAGGATGATAGGACTATTTTCGTAATTGTACTAACTTTTTGGCAGTAATTACCTTTGTTATAATTATTAAAATAGTTTTATTAGCTATCATCCATACTTTACATTAGGTGTACTTATCCATATACCACCACATTATTAAAACCCTGTACTAGTGTCATGTATTTGTTATAATTCAGGAAAGAACATTCCTATACTTGTATTACTAATGTTAGCACTGACCCATACCATGGAGTTTAACTTCATTGCAAGGAAATCATTACCTTTATCTTATGAAATAAAATAGGAAAATAATTCAATATTATATAATATTAATATTTACTTATGAATTTAAATTATTTATATTAAATTTACATCTTTTTCAATATTGGCATATATTCTTAATCACTGATATTATTAATTTATTTGCTAATTCTCCGTTTACATTTTACTTTAATATCCAGCAATTTAGTACTTTCCATTTTAAATTTCTCTTAAATAATATAATATGGAAATATTAAAAATGCTTAATCATAAAGCTAAAGTTATATGAAATGTTCACTATATTAAAGAAATTAATCTCATATTTTAATATAAAAGCACTATTAATTTTCCCAAGTTCTTTCATCTTAATATTAAATTATAGGGTTTCCGTTTCAGATTGTATTATAGTTCGAACATTGTTATGCTTTGTGTGTATTGTTCTGTCATATGGGTTTGGAACAGGTGGTGATATTCTTAATACATATTTCATCATTTCTATTTGAACTCTTTTAATATAGATGCTCAAGGCAACAGACTATCCTCAGATCATGGAGTTTTTTTAAATTACTTAATTCATACACAGTAGGCAATATTTCCTTATTTAATTATTTTTTTAAATTAGTGAATTTGTATTTTCTCCCAATATTGTTTAGCAATGTAATGAATGAAAGTACTCCAAAACCATTTACTGTGTCATAAATGGAAGTGAAAGGCCCAATTATCTTACTTTTTATTTTAAATGTGTATTTTCTGGATAAAAAAGTGCTTAGATGTCTAGTGTGATCATCATAGTTGATGGAAAACTAAAATGCATCTACTAAAACACCTAGAAAAAACTTGACTAGATAAAAAATAACAATTTTATAGCTAATATCCCCAAATAAAAGAATATCATATATGAAGGGCAAAGTTTGAAAACCAGCTTTAGCTATGAGTATAAGCTGATGCCATGGCTAGGAAACTGTGTACATGAAGGGTTGGTTGTGTCAATATTAATTACTTCTAATACTTACTTTTAAATGATGAATTCTTTGGTAGGGCTAAGAAAAATATTCTGCCAACTTACATAGGTAGAAGTAGAAGAAATTTTTCTTTCTCTGACTGTGGTCTGGGTGGAAAAATAAATCCCCTGTTAATTTGCAACTAAGGAATTGTTTTTGATATAAATGTGACAGTTTGAAGCATCTTGTGATCCCAGAAAATATCATCTTCTCGAAGCTAATCCATTCCTGTGGATATGGGATCCATTGATTGGATTTGATTCATTGGGGGGACTTCGATTGAATGACTTCAGTGAAGTGTGACCCAGTGTAGGTCTTGGTCCTCTTGCTGAAGTCTTTTATAAATGGAGGACTGAAAGCAGAGACACAAAGAGTGAGAGCCACAAAGGTGGAGAGAAGGAACCCAGGAATTCAGAGAGGAACCCAGGAGAAATGAATCTGCAGATGGAGCAGCCAGAAGCTGAAGCAGTGAGACCAGGAAGAGAAGTAAATGCTTCTGTGTGCCTTGCTATCTGAGACAGGAGTCCTTCACTGAGACAGCATCTCTGATGATGCCTTGATCTGGACATTTTTGCAGCCTCAGAACCGTAAGTTTTAACCTAACAAACTTCCACTATAAAACCAACCCATTTCAGGTATATTACTCTCAGCAGCTTTCAGCAAACTAAAAACAATAGGTTTAGTGCTTAAAATTACAATACCCATGTGACACAGGATTTATAAAGAAAATAAACTAAAATTCAAAAACAGACCTAGGAAAGTAAAATTGGGTATGTAGGAGAGAGATAAAACATTGTAGGGAAAAATGCAAAAGTGTTGAAACCAAACTGTACACTATTCTCAATAAAAATCCTGCTGAAAATTAGATTACAATACAATATCCTAATATATACTAATAAAATATTTATCATGAATAAGGTTTGCAAATTTATCATATTATAGGTTATTATACAGTAAAACAGACTGATAAACTCTATGAAATGTGTCAAACAATTAAAAATACTAAAAAAACCAAGCCCATAATAGAAACAAGATACTATGAAAAATAAATAGAAAAACTTGAAAAGTTGCCAATTAACACCAACTAGAAACATCCTAAAGAAAACAAAAATACAAGTACGTAAGTGCAAAATCATAGGAGACTCAAGGACCTTATGATGTTAATTTCCCCTAATTTAATTTATAAATGTAATATATTCCCACTAACCATACTAGCACTACTTTTCTATGTCAAAATTAATTAATTGATATGTATAGTCATAGGGAAATACAGACAAGTAAATGTTAGAAAAAAAAATACTTAACCACTGTGAGTAAACAAATGCTGTATGTGAAAGAGAAATACGGTATAAGAAGTCTAATTAATACAGCACAGTGTTGGTTTACAAATAGACCAGTAAAAACAAAAAGAAAGATCTTAAATAGACCTCATTACATTTAAGAATTTAAAATTTGATGAAGTCAGGATCTAAATACTGTAGAATAAAGATGAACACATTTAATAGATAGTGTTGGGCAACTGACAAGGACAATGAAAAGAGATCACATTTTTACCTCAAATGTATTTTTCTTTGGTGGGTATAGGGAAAATTAGTCTGAGTATTGGATACCATGAACTTGCATTCATTTAGCTTAGGTATGAAATCATATGACTCGTGGTATTTGAAAACAAATTTTAAAATGAAACAAAAACAATAAAAAATCTCACACTAGTCACAAAGCAATTATTTCCTTGTCTCAATGGAAAATTTTTATAAAGTGGAAAATCAGATTGTCATAATTTTAAGCCAATGGCCAATCTTAGATCTACAACAGCAGCTCATTCAGATACAATGATACCTTGCAACAAAGACTCAAGAGATATACATCAATGTGAATAGTCTAGTCAAATTTTTAAATACATGAATCCTTTATACTTAGAATTCATATGACAAGAAAAATAGGATGGAAGAGTAAGCTTAACATCATCAGAGGAAGCAACTAAACAATTATAAAAAGAAGGTTCCTTGGGACTAGCAGACCAATGTCTTATAAATGAGTCAATGTATAAAGAAAAAGTAATGAATTTCTTTTACAGACTTAGAGATCTTATACAACTCACATTCTAGGAATATACACTAGTGCAGATAAATCATATATAAAGAATATTTGTGGGGAGATGGAAAGATGGCATTGGATTGGGCAGACAAGACTCAGCTCTCCTACAAAAACAATGGAGAAAGAATCAAAAGCTGCACAAGACACCCAGTTTGGGGATCAGCAGACCAGGACAGTGCTTCACAACCCCCAGGAGGGTAAGGGACAGAGAGAAGATGAATCCAAAACAACAAACTGTGAGTTATTAAACCTGGTGGCTGCTGGGAAAGCCTCATCTCCCCCACTTCTGAGATATTAAGGGGTGGGGGAGAGTAAAACCCTATCTCATTGGAGCTGACTGAGAGGGGAGCAGACACATTCCTTCCTCCCTGTCAGCTGTTACAAAGGAAAAGGGAGTCAGGGAAGTTTCCTGAGTGAATTTGGCTAGTGACGCCTGCTTTGAATCTTGGCTCCACCCAGACCAAAACAAAGGAAAACAGAGCGAGATAAACCTTTGTAGAAAGATGCACCAAAGAGTGCCATCTGTTGGCCAGTCTGGAAATTGCATAGAGGAAATTTGCTTTTAGGGCTCTTTATTTTTAAAGATTTATTTATTTATTTTTCTTCCCTCCCCCCCAGTTGTCTACTCTCTGTGTCCATTCACTGTATGTTCTTCTGTGTCTGCTTGTATTCTTGTCAGTAGCACTGGGAATCTAGGGCTCTCTCTATAACCCACCCCTAGGAGAAAATCTGCACCATTAGTGAGACCTTGACACAATTTTGTAACTTAAGCTGGGCAATTTTAAAGACTTAAGCTAGTTTGAACCAAATATCAAAGAAGACCTTTGAGAAACATAGTAACAATAGACAAGAAGATAAATTGGCCAGTAGAATTAATTAGACAACACATTCAGATGCCTAAACATCAGCAAAATATTATAAGCCATACTAGGAAATAGGAAGAGTTGGTCCAACCAAAGGAACAAATCAAATATCCTGAAGAGATACAGGATTCAAGACAATTAATCACTGATAATCACACAACTCTCCAAAATAAATTTAAAGAATTTAAAGAAAATATGACTAAAGAGATAAAGGATATTAATAAGACACTGGGTGGGCATAAAGAACAATTTGAAAGCCTGCACAGAAAAGTAACAGAACTTATTGTAATGAAACACATGATGAATAAGATTAAAAATACATTAGAGGCACATAAGAACAGATTTGAATTGCCTGAAGGCAGAATTGATGACTTTGAAGATGGATCATCTGACCTGGAAAAGACAGGAGATCAGAAAGAGGGAGAATGTAAAATATGGAACAGGATCTCAGGGAATTGAAGGACAATGCAAAACATGAAAACATGCATTATGGTGTCTAAGAAGGAGAAGAAAATGGAAAAGGAGCAGAAAGAATATTTAAGGAAATAATGACTGAAAACTTCCCAACCCTACAAAAGACATAAATATCATTATCCATTCCAAACAGAAAATCCAAATAGATCTACCCTGAGATACCTACTATTCAGAATGATGAATATCAGAGATAAAGAGAAGATTATGAAAGCAACAAGAGAAAAGCAAGGCATCATATACAAGGGAAACTTGATAAGGTTAAGTGCTTACTTCTTATCAAAAGCCGTGAAGGAGAGAAAAAAGTGGTATGATGTATTTAAGGCCCTGAAAAAGAAAAACTGCCAGTCGAGAATTCTGTATCTGGCAAACTGTCCTTCAAAAACGAAGGGGAGTACTAATGAAAACTGATAGAATATGTTACCAAAAGACAAGAGATACAAAGGGAGTGTTGAAGCCTGAAAGGAAAAAAATATGGGGGGTAGACTTGGACAAGAGTGTAGAAATGAAGATTATTAGTAAATTAAAGGATAAAAAGATAGACAATACTGATCAACAACAGAAAGCCAAAGATCAAAATTGGATGAAGTAAAGCCTTTGCTGTAATAACATTGAATGTTAATGGCTTGAACTCCCCAATTAAAAAACATAAACTGATAGAATGGATATAAATATATGAGCCATCAACAGGATGTCTAGAAAAGACTCACCTCAAATGAAAGGACACAACAGGTTACAAGTGAAAGGTTGAAAAAATATATTCCACACTAATATTAACCAAAAAAGAACTGGAGTAGCAATACTAATATAGGAAAAAATAGGTTTTAGATGCAAAACTGCTATAAGGGAAGAAGATGGCCATTATATATTAATAAAAGGGGCAATTCAACAAGAAGAAATACATATACTAAATATTTATTCACCTAACCCCAGTGCCCTTGGGTTCATGAGGCACACACTAGCAAAGCTGAAGGGAGAAATAGATATTTCTACAATAATAGTTGGAGGCTTCAGTACACCATTCTCAGTATTGGTTAGAACATCTGGACAGAGGGTAAATAAAGAAACAAGGAGCTTGAGTAATATGATAAATGAACTACAGAGCATTGCACCCCAAAACAGCAGGATATACATTCTTTTTAAGTGCTCATGGATCCTTCCCCAAGATAGATCATATGCTGGGTCACAAGGCAAGTCTCAGTAAATTTGAGAATATTGAAATTATACAAACACTTTGTCATAATTGAATGGAGCTAGAAATCAATAATGGATGGAAAGAGGGAAAATCCATAAATATATGGAGATTAAACAACACATTCTTAAATAATCAGTTGGTCAAAGAAGAAATTATAAGAGAATTCAGCAAATATCTTGAGATGAATCAAAATAAGAACACAACAATCAAAATATATGGGGCACTGCAAAGACAGTGTGGAAAGTGAAATTTATAGCCCTGTATGCTTACTTTACAAAACAAAAAAGAATTAAAATTGATGATCTAATTGCACACCTGGGAAAACTAGAAAAAGAATAGCAAACTATCCCAAATCAAGCTGAAGGAAAGAAATAGTGAAGATCAGAGCGGAAATAAATGAAATTAAGAACAAACAAGCAATAGAGAGAATCCACAAAACCATGTAGGATGGTAGAGCTACCTTGGAGGACTGTTCAGCAATTCAAAGAAAGTTGAACATAGACCTGCCATGGGACTTGGCTATATAATTACTAGGTCTACATGCAGAAGAACTGAGAGCAGTGACACAAATAGGCATTTGCACACTGATGTTTATAGCAGCATTATTCAGAGTAACCAAAGGTTGGAAACAATTCAGGTATTCATCAACTGATGAATGGATAAACAAACTGTGAAGTTACACACATGATGGAATGTTATACAGCAGTAAGAAGAAATGAAGTCATGACATATCACAATATGGATGAACCTGGAAGACTTTATGTTGAGTGAAACAAGCCAGACACAGATAAATACTGCATGATTGCCCTATAAGGAATTAAATATATTATATGAAATATAAATACATTATGTGAAATATGAATATGGGTAAAATTGCATATATAAGACCATTTTTCTTTGAAGCTGAACAAATGTAAGTCAATACTACAAAATGTTAGTATCAGACCAAAAAACCATTATACGAAATGAAGGAGAACAGACACAGAGAACCACATATTGTATGATTAGACTAGTGGTTATATAGGGCAGAGGAATGAATGCTAAAGGGTATAGTGTATTTCTTCTTTGGAGTAATTAAATTGTTCTAAACATTTTTTGATGAAAGGTACAGCATTGTGAATATACTAAAAGCCATTGATTATACATTTTGGATAGATCATATGGTATGTGAATATATGTCAGTAAAACTGCTTAATAAACAATTTTAAAAAGAATATGTTTATATGTGTTTGAGTAAAGATAGAGGAAAATAAGCACTAATGTGTTAACAAAAGCTATTTCTGGGTGGTAGAATATGTTGTTTTTTTTTTTTCAGCTTATTTTCCTATATATTACATTGATTTTTTAATCAGCTCATTATTCTAAATGTTAGTCATACTGCCCTGATACAAGATGTAAAGGATTTCAAAATTAGGGAATATCTTCTTTGTGGAAAGTGTCCTTTCAGTATCCTGCATAATAAGCAAGGAAATTTACACTATTATAAATATGTATTTTTATATATGTATATTTTTAATATATTTTTGTGTGTTCTAATTTTCTGCAATGTATTGCTTCTGCAATTATAAAATCTCATTTTAAAACACATTAAAAACAATATGATGAACATCCAAATTAAAAGTATAGTAAAAATGCTCCTTGAGTAAAAACCAAATGAAATAAAATATTGAGAGAATTAAACTGTCAGGAAATCAATAGCATACAGGTCAAAAGGGATTTAAGTGTCCTAAGCAGTGGTGCACTGGCTTTGGAATATACTTGCTCACAAGAACCAATTTTTCACATTGCTACCCAAGTCAGTATTCATTGATGTCACCTTGGTAGCTTGAAATCAGAAATGATGGCAGTATTTACACCATGTAATTTGGCAAATGCTACAAAATAGGATTTTATGTTCTTATGATTTGAAAGCTAGATTATCAGCATATTTCTGGTTCTCTAAGGTCCTTGAATTAATAAGGGAGAAGGGTAAACCTATAGAGCTACTTCAAACTTTAATTATGCATATTAAATCTAAAGTAAATCTTAAATAAAAGACATTGGGTATATATCTTCTAAATGATTGAAAGAAAAAAATGAATAAAAAGAAGAAATCAATCAATCCGAAGTAGTTAAATGTGATTTAAAATTAAGACACACAGAAAATAAAATACAAAGTACACAATAAAATGGTAGTTTCATTTCAGAAAGCATAATAAATGTTAATGAACTAAATTCTCCAATTTTAAGGATGAAGTTTCCAGACCAGAAAAATAAACTAAAATTCCAATATGTACTCATAAAAAACATGTTTATAATAGAAAGACTCAGAAAGATTGATAGATAACAGAGGTTAAAGTTTTAACAGTAAATGAGGGAGCAGATGTGGCTCAGTGGTTGAGTGCCATATTCTGACATATGAGGTCCCGGGTTTAATCCCAGGTCCTGGTACCTCAAAAAAATAAATAAATAAATAAAAGCTACAAACAGGGAACAAGAATTATTTAACAAATGAGAGTTGGTGTCACAATATTTATGTCACTGAAATAGTCCTTAAAGAATAAATATTTCCTGAGATTTAGAAGTTTATTGCATAATGATGAAATGTTCAATTCATTGACAAAATATCACTACTCTAATTTCCTTTCCATACATATAATAAGATGTTCTCAAAAGGTGTAAAGATAAAATGAACACAACTGCAAGTAGTATTGATAAATCCAATACCATATTGTAAAAATTAACACATTTCTTTAAACAACTAGTAGATCAAGCAGATGTATAATCGTCAATGACAGAGACATAGATTTGTCAGATCAGCAAATAAAAACATCTAATTGCTACACACAAAAGAAATGGTCTAAGAATGGAAGTGGAATGAAAGAAAATCTGTTATTTGGGATTAAAAAGAGCTATGAATTATGATAAAAATAAAAAATCACCAGTAATATATAATAATAATGTATTTGTATACAAATCATAAAAATTGAAAATTCACAATAATAGCTTTTTAAAGTCACAAACATACTGGGAGAATTTAGCATAATTCTCTCCAAAACTGACAGATCAAACCAACAAAAACCCAGGAGTCTCAATAATGTGAATAACATAATTATGAAATTAATATAATGACTGTGTAGATGCATACAACCAAAGCTTTATTTTCCTTTCTTTTCAAGTACCCAAGAGTATTTATATATCGCAGAGAAAGAAAAGAAGAGCTATGTGCTGGTCCCTTCAAACCCCAAGAATTACCAGTTAGTTGAGTATTATGTGATACAGAAGAAAATATGTAAGATTAGATACAAAATAAATGATTTTGACTGAAATGCTCAGGAAAAAGAAAAAATTGTTAAAAATATAAAATCATATTCCATGTTTTTGTATTCAGGAGAGTTGATAAGAGATTAAAACCACTATAAACCACATTTATTTTTAAATGTGGAAAATTTGAAAATAAAATAATCAGTTAATGAAAATTACAGTCTATTATTAAGATTAAATGAGTAGATAAACAGATTAGAGAGCAAGTCCTGTATGGATAAGATATGAGAAAACTTGAAAAAATAGGAAAATTTGTATGTGGTAAAGGAAAATGGTGCAAAAGAGAAGTAAATATTCAGATACAAGTCTGTTCTGGAAAGGAAATATGGTGAGTATGTCAGTACTCATCAATATGTATAGAAATATTATCTTTTATAATTTCTATTATAAAAGTGACAAAAACTGAAATTGCAACTTTTTGTTGAATGTAAGGAAATTGAAACTTATAAATGCCTTGAATTGTTGAAATTTCATCAAACTTTTGTATTCTGCTCCAGACTGGCGGGGGTGAGTTCTAGGACCTGTGGGAAGGAGCCGGGGTAGGGGACGAGAAGAATGGAGGCAAGACAGGATTCTAATCAAGCCTCATTTATTGGGGGTAAAACATGGGGATATATAGTGAGGGAAGGGAACGTGTCTATAGGTGATAGGCTGGTCTTGTGGGTGGCAGACGTCCAAGGAGGGGATTGGCCGACAGTTCGCGTCAGGTCTGCGGAGTTTTGCGCCTTGCACATGCGTATTGCTGTGGTCACCAGAGTTGTGGCGGGAAAAGGAGAACAAAGAAACAAAGAGGAAGAAGAATAAGGAAATGACAGGGCAGATTTGTGAACTCCGCCATGTTGTGAAATCCGCCATGTTGTGGAAGGCTGTAAATAGGTTTCACAGTGGATGGCTCCCCACAGGTCCCCCTTTTCTGTTTAATGCGTTATGAATTGAAGAAAGGAACAGCCGGCGACAGCTCATGATAGAGCAGGGCTAATTTTCAGTAGTGGCATGCGGCTGCAAGGTGCTCCCATGCTGAAAGGGGGGCTGTGCTTGTCTTAGGTCGGGGCTGCACCCAGTAAGCGATTCGTCTTACCCGGCATGCGATCAATCTTACCCGTCATTGGGAATCATGGCAGTAAAAGGCCACGTCCCTGTCTTAGGTTGACTGATGGGTCAGCCCAGTTGCCCGTCATTGGCTAACCAGTCCAGCACCTCAGCGACAGATGGCTTGCAATTACAGCAAGCTATAATGGGGAGCCCTCATAGATCATGTATGACAAGCATGATGTACTGAGATTGGTGGGTATGGCCACACCCACCCCGGTCTTGTCAGGCCAGGGTGCCCATTGCTTGTTCAAGCTGCTGGATCTTTGCCAAAGCCATTCAGTGATATAGATTAAACAGAGAAGGTTAAGCCGTGATATGGGAGGTGGTGACTGTAAGGGGAAAACAGGCAAAGAAATGCTATTAGGGTATAGGATAGCAAATGAGACAACATAAGAAATTTGCATTTTCAAAGGTTGGTTGTTCGTTCTTCGGTCCGGAGAGGTTGGTATTGATGAACAGTGGCAAGATACATCATATGGGCCAAGATTTGCTTCATCCTTTCTTGGATAAATTTAAGGAGGCAAGGCACAAATGCACAGATTAAAAGGAGAGTGATTAGGGGGCTGAGGAGGGGACCCAGCCATGTTACGAGAGGGGAGGTGAGCCAGGCTGATAGGGAGGAGGTTGATTGGGAGGGCAGTATTCCTTCCCGCAATTCTCATAATTTCTTAACATTTTGCTCAACAATACCAGGTTCATTTATATAGTAGCAGCATTCCTCCTGGAGAAAGAGGCAGGTTCCTCCTTTATTCAGCTGTGAGTAAGCTAAGGGCCCTGCTGTTATGAAGGACTACTTGGATGAGGGATGTTAGTTGCCGCTGCAGAGAGTCAAGAGACTGTACACTGGATTCTAGGCTAATTTGTCGTTGTTGTTTAAAGTATTGCAAGCTGATGAGGCCATGACCAAGAGCACCACCTGCTATGGCAGCTGCAGCGACTGAACCTGTGAGGCTAATTTTTTACCAATATAAGGAGGAAGGCGGCTCTCTTTTGACACAGATGGGGATAATAAATTTTTTAGTCTGCCTTCTCCATAGTATGTTAGTTGTGGGGTAATGGCTACTAGGATGCAAGGCCTCATTTTTATAGAATAGAGCATTTTTGGGTTATAGTTAATTTTCCGACAATCATAAGTAGGATTCTTGGTTATG
Source organism: Dasypus novemcinctus (assembly GCF_030445035.2). Classification (NCBI taxonomy): domain Eukaryota; kingdom Metazoa; phylum Chordata; class Mammalia; order Cingulata; family Dasypodidae; genus Dasypus; species Dasypus novemcinctus. Next base: position 37,445,270 of record NC_080683.1, on the reverse strand, counting down.
ATTAAATTGTAAGAGGGAAACAAAGTCACAATAAACTGAGTATTACTATTTTTAAAGATAGTTATGGCCCGATTTTTAACATACATACAGGAAGGATGGTTACCGATGCATAAGCATTGATAATCAAATGGTAATATGAGATTATCGATTCTTTGTCCTTCTTCATAGAGTTTAATTAGCAATCAATTATCAATTGGTCCAGGGAATATATGGGTTTTATTCAGATATATATATGAAAGAATGAATCTTTCCAGGTTAACACTCTAAGTAATGGGGGGTTAGGTATATAGGCCCAATAAGTGTAATTACCGGCAGCTTCCTCATTACTTATGATCACCATCATCAGAAGTTGGAGGAGACCCCATCTCTTCATTCTGGGGTTTAATCCTCTTCGCAGGCAACCAAATTTGTTCTCTATTTTCTGAAATGATAAGAGCATAGCCTCACGTCCTTACTTTAATCCTGCCTTTTTTCCATTCATTGCTTAAAATATCTTTCCAGAATATTGGTTGATCTTCACTTCCTGCGTCCACTGTAGATATTTGACATTTTTCAAAGTGACATTCTGCAGGTGTCAATGAATTATAAACATTAAGAAAATTTAAAGTAAATAAAGCTTTTGCTAATTGATCTTTTGGTGTTATAATACCATTATTTCTCCCTTTTTGTTTTAAAAGCGCAGTTTTCAGGGTATGATGGCTGTGTTTAACTATGGCTTAACCTGGAGGATTATAAGGAATATTAGCAACATATTGAATACCATATTTTAAAAGGAAAGATTCAAAGGATTTACTAATAATGTAAGAAGGTCCATTATCAGTTTTAATTTTCAGAGGGCATCCCATTACAGCAAAAGCAGACCAGAGGTGTGAGTGAACATGATGAAACCATTCCCCACTTTGAGCAGTAGCCCACAAAAAATGAGAATAAGTGTCAATACAAACATGAACATATTGTAATTTACCAAAGGATGGTATGTGAGTAACATCCATCTACCTTAATTGATTAGGAGTCAGGACTCTGGGATTAGTTCCAGCCTGAAAAGGCACCACTGTCAGTGGTCCACAAGTAGGACAAGTGTGAATAATTTCTCATGCCTGTAGTCTTGTTAACTTTTGATATTTATTTTGCAGGCCTTTAGCATTAATATGAGTTAAAACATGGCAATCATGAACACATTGTAAACACCCTACCAATAAATCAGCTCAAGATGTCATAGGACTAGGCAAAGAGGCATGAGAGATATATGAATAATGTAAATAGGATGCTGTTTTAACCCGATGAGATGTTGCAAGTCAGTGAAAAGTTGAGATAACTTATCAGTAGCAAAGATATGAGCTGTTTTAATATGCTTGACAGTAAGACTTACATATTTAGAGTCAGAGACTGTTCAAGGGCTCTTAAAACATTTGTAAAACTTTAATGATGGCTGAAAGCTCTGTGCATTGAGCAGACAAATAAGGAGTTTGTCAAACCTGTTCTTTTTGAGAAGTAATGTATGCTGCTTTTTTATTACTATTACTATCAGTAAATACTGTACAAGATGGTTGGGCTATGCACATAGTCCTGAAAAGCACTGCAAGAGTTCATTTTTACATTTTTTTTAATGTAGATTGAGGAATGCAGTTGGCTTGATTTGTGTAAAAAGACACTAAAGAAAGTCCTAGCAAGTTTTAAAACAAAGTGGTAGCAATACAGCTGGACATTAACTTTTTGCAACAAACTAGCAGTGTTTGGGATTGCTGCATACTAGTGTTGTTAGTTTAATCTATGATAAGAGGTTGTTTCTGTGACATATACTCTTTTATTATAATTAAAACTATAAATAACCACAGTGTACTTTTCTTAAATATTATGCTGAAATATTGGTAACTTTATACACTAAGCATTTATAGAAAACTTTTACTCATACAACTTTAATTAACAGAGGGTTAAAGGAAAGAAAAACTTCTTAATTTTGTAACACTTTTAAACACCTTTCATTTAACTTATAACATATCAAATGAACTCAACCATCACTTTAATTTTTCTTTCAAGGTAAAAGAACAAATCTCTTATAATTAGTTTGGAATAAAAGGCTACTGTTAAATGATGAACACAAGAAGCTATTTTGATAAAACAGACTTTCTTTGTATACTGATTATTGAGGATAAGAACTTTTACCAAAACAGATTAATGATGAGACTCCTTGAGAAAGAATAAAAATTTTTAACTTTGCATCAGCATATTACTTGATACTAAAGCCTTTAAAATTTTATAGATAGACCCATTAAATTTTATTTAACTTTAACTGTAAAAATTCCTTTTCCATGAACCTTTTGCACTTTTAGTATTCACTGAGGTTTTGTCCCACACTCTACTCTTTCCAATAATCAATCATTTTATCTCAGAACAAAATCATCTTCTGTTTCCTTAATAATAAAAACACATTCCATATAGCCTACATAAAAAGTTATCAAGCAAACCTTTTATAACATATACCGTGAACACTAAACAAGCTTGTTAAAATAATGAACTTTTCTTTATTTTAAATACTTAGTAGCATGCAATATCAGAAACAGTTTCCTAGAAGCAAGTTGGCAGGGGAGGCTGGTTGCTGCCAATCTTTCCTGTAATAAAATTACCTTTTATTATTATTATATTATTATTATTAATTCAGGTTTGTTTAATAATGACCTTATGGAATTAGCCACTTAAACACTTTAATGTAAACAATGCTTCATAAGACCTTTTATAATTATTTATAACCATATAGACTATATTTATATCATTTTAAGACAAATTTTACCTTTACAGAACACATTCCCTTACATAAAGTTATTATAATACCTTCTACTGCGGTCACCCCTCCGGCTGAAGTGTGGTTTGCTGGCCTGGCAGGGGAGCGGCCGCGGTAGGCCTAATTCCGCTGCCCCCATAATAGGGTGGCTGGTCGGACTCACCGCCACCCCTGAAGGAAGCTCGGCATGGGCGCAGAGTGCCCTCGGGTCTCCCCTTCTCGGCAGCCATGCTTCCACGGCCGCCCCTCCTCCCAGATGGCGCCATCCGATGCCTTGTGGGGCGGCACCCTTCTTCCTTCTCCCTGCGCAGGCGCAGGGCAGAAAATTCCAGCCCGCCCTTTTCCCTTCCCCCGACAGCAGCAACAGCCAGGCGTGGGCGGGAAACTCAAGTCTGCCCTCCACCCCAGCAACAGCAGCCACCAATCCCTAAACCCTGCCCCTTCCCCCAGCAACAGCGACAGCCAATCCCTAACCACCACCCCTCCCCCATCCAGTACTGCCCACTGACCTTTCGCCGGCAACCAATCAGAACAGGGTGTGGCTTCGACCAATCAGCCTTCCCCAGCCCCTATAAAACTGTTGCCTCTCCCTCAGTAAAGTGGACTTGCGTGTTTACCTTGTCTCCGCGGTAGTTCTTCTGCCGTGCGCCCTCCAGTCCTGAGAGCCCCCGACAAGGGCCTGGCCTCCCTTGTCCCCAGTTCGTCGCCTGCTTCTCCGGGCGACCCCTTCGTCGCCGGCTTCGCTGGGCGACCCCGTCAGCTGAACCGTGCAACCCCTTGTGAGACCGATCCCTTGTCTGCTGCCGGACCGACCCCTCGTCCCAGGTGGGACCGACCCCTCGTCCCAAGCGGGACCGACCCCTCGTCCAGAGCTGGACCGACCCCTCGTCCGCAGCCAGACCCCACCTCTACCGACCGAGCAAGCCGCCGCAGTTGGCGCCCAACGTGGGGCAAGGCAACCCCACCACAGCACAACGTGGGGCAAGGCAACTCCACCACAGCCTCACTCCATAACCTGACGCCCCCCCCCCCTCCTCTCTTCTCACCTTGGGACTTCTCTCGTGCAACATTGCTGCTACCTGAGCCTTGGCTACCTCATATGATCCACGGCGGTCTGGGAGAATCGCTGGATGGCTTTCTCCTTCCATGTCGGGGGCTTATACCGACCCGCTATGATTAAGAGGAGCCTTGGATTTCTCGGGAGCACGCGCTTGCACGTCTGAAGTAACCCTACCACAGCCCTACGCCCTCCTCTCTTCTCACCCCTATCTTTTCGCTCTGCATTGCTGCTCCTGAACCTTGGTGACCTCATATGATCCACGGCGGTCTGGGAGAATCGCTGGATGGCTTTCTCCTTCCATGTCGGGGGCTTATACCGACCCGCTATGATTAAGAGGCGCCAATAAAACTCTCAGGAGCGCGTGCCTGAGCACCTCCACCCCTGCCTTCACCTCTGCCTCCTCCCCTCCGTGCTTGCTCCCCTTTGCCTTGCTCCACTGCTCGTCGTCCCGCCCTCCCCTCGTCGGGGCCTTCTCTTGGCCCGCGACCACCGTCGGAGCCCCACCGGCTCCGACCCCTCGTCTCACCGCGCACCTCGGCTCCCATCGCCGCGCTCTCAAGGTAAGGGCCCCTTTTCTTATCGGCTCCAAAAGGCCATTAGCAATGGGTAACATCCTATCTGCTAAGCAAGCCCCACAAGTTCGGGCCCTCGCCGGTCTCCTAGACACTCACCGGTGTAAGATCTCTTTCAAACAGCTTCAAGTATATTGGGACCTTCTTCTCCCCTTTAATCCGTGGCTTACCATGTGTCAGCTTTGGGACCCGGACACCTATACTCGCCTTATAGATAGGGTCACTTTTGCTGTGGAGCAGGAAGGTAAAAGATTCCCTCCTGGCTTATTACAGGCAACATAAAGTCCAGAAAAAATCTTGAAGGGTATAATCTATGATATGCTATATAAAAAAAGATTTAAAAGCAGCTATACCAAGAAAGTAAGAATTATGAGTCAACTGTAAATAAATTATATATTTCTGTTAATGTGTTGTAATTGTTCTGTGTTTGTCTGTCTGTTCGTTCAATGTCAACGTATATTGTGATACCTCCGGATGGTAAATATAAATTACTAGAAATCTTTAAAAGAGCTCTATTCAAATGGCCAAAAATTAAATAAGCGCTTATATTAATACTTAAGTTTATTATATTAATACATAAGTTTAAATGTTAATAAGATATCTACAATTTAAAAAAAAATTGTAAGTCTTAATTAACAAAATTAACTGTACGTCTTCATAAAAAGTTGTTCTTGCCTAGATTAAAATGAATAACTTATTTTTCTTCACAGGATAATATAAAGAATGTAAAACTTATATGAATATTAAAAAGGTTAAAAGTTTGTAAAAATGCTAATGGAAATGTAATAAGTTTTGCAAAAAGACGTATTTTGTCCTAAAGTAAGATGGCTAATTTTTCATAAACTCTTGAAATTTAATTTGCATGCGGCAAGTGTAAAAGGTATTGTGATAACTTTATGTAAGGGAATGTGTTCTGTAAGGATAAAATTTATCTTCAATAGTTTACATTAAGGTATTAAATGGCTAATTCCAAAAGGTCATTCTTAAATATATATATATAAAACTGAATTGATGATAATAATAATAAAAGGTAATTTTATAACAGGAAAGATTAACAGCAACCAAGCTCCCCTGCCAACTTGCTTTTAGGAAACGGTTTCTAATATTGCATGCTACTAAGTATTTAAAGAAAAGTTATTCTTAAGGAAACAAAAAATGGTTTTGTCTTTGCAGCCATTGTCTATTTAGCAACACCCCTCGCTATCGGCCTAGCCACTGTTGCACCGGACGATTGGAACCTTAAACAAAGACTCCTCCTCACTGTCATCTTCCTATCTATCGTTACTATATTTACTGCCCTCGTTCTCCTTCATTTATAAAGCAGTCTCCTACAAACCACAAAGCTTCTGTCTTAAACATACCATTCTCAACCCTATCCTCTAAATGATCTTCTCACTTCCCCCACAGCCTTTAATACTCTATTTCTTCCTCATAACCTTTGCTTTCTTGATAATATTTTCCGCCATCTGTCTAGCCGCTACCACCCCAGAAGATTGTAACCACGGCCCCCATGCCGCCATCGCTCTCAAGCAGCTCCAGCCCTGCTAAACGGCCCGCAACCCACTTTCCCCGGCCCGCGGCCTGCTTTCTAGCATCCAATAACGCTTCTGCTCTTGCCTCCCCATACTTCTGCGGAGCTTCCTCCTGTCTCGACCTCACTCCTCTTCTCAGCCATCCAAAGCGTCCTTTCTCGTCCCCCGCCCCCCTCCTTTTTTCGCTTGAACCCCTACTGCGTTGCAGATTGGGCCGCCCCATGTCGGCCCGCCCCATTAACATTGGCCTCTCTCGCACCTGTGAAGACCTTGGCCTTCTTGTCCTCGCCTACGTCTCCACCACTCCCGACGCTGCCGCCACCACCGTCGCTGGTGCCCTGACGCAACTTGTCCTCACCACTGCGATCCTCCAGACCATCACATAGTCTACCTCTGCCGCTCTTCGCCACCAAGAAGAGATCAACCACCCGTAACGCGCTATCATCCTGGACTTTTAACAGCACATGGACCTTATAGCCACCGAGATAAATGAGAATTGGACATTGGCCACCCTTGCTTGCAACGGCAAGATACTGCCCCCCAAATTGTACATTTGTATCCCCATCATACTCACCTCCCTCTTCAGCCCCGCTTCCCTCATTGCTTACTGCCTCTTGGGCCTCGGCTACTTGTTGCTGCTGCCATCCTGGCCCTTATTTGAAAAGAAGGGGGAAATGCGGTCACCCCTCCGGCTGAAGTGTGGTTTGCTGGCCTGGCAGGGGAGCGGCCGCGGTAGGCCTAATTCCGCTGCCCCCATAATAGGGTGGCTGGTCGGACTCACCGCCACCCCTGAAGGAAGCTCGGCATGGGCGCAGAGTGCCCTCGGGTCTCCCCTTCTCGGCAGCCATGCTTCCACGGCCGCCCCTCCTCCCAGATGGCGCCATCCGATGCCTTGTGGGGCGGCACCCTTCTTCCTTCTCCCTGCGCAGGCGCAGGGCAGAAAATTCCAGCCCGCCCTTTTCCCTTCCCCCGACAGCAGCAACAGCCAGGCGTGGGCGGGAAACTCAAGTCTGCCCTCCACCCCAGCAACAGCAGCCACCAATCCCTAAACCCTGCCCCTTCCCCCAGCAACAGCGACAGCCAATCCCTAACCACCACCCCTCCCCCATCCAGTACTGCCCACTGACCTTTCGCCGGCAACCAATCAGAACAGGGTGTGGCTTCGACCAATCAGCCTTCCCCAGCCCCTATAAAACTGTTGCCTCTCCCTCAGTAAAGTGGACTTGCGTGTTTACCTTGTCTCCGCGGTAGTTCTTCTGCCGTGCGCCCTCCAGTCCTGAGAGCCCCCGACAAGGGCCTGGCCTCCCTTGTCCCCAGTTCGTCGCCTGCTTCTCCGGGCGACCCCTTCGTCGCCGGCTTCGCTGGGCGACCCCGTCAGCTGAACCGTGCAACCCCTTGTGAGACCGATCCCTTGTCTGCTGCCGGACCGACCCCTCGTCCCAGGTGGGACCGACCCCTCGTCCAGAGCTGGACCGACCCCTCGTCCGCAGCCAGACCCCACCTCTACCGACCGAGCAAGCCGCTGCATTCTACAATTTGCCACATGCAAATTAAGTTCCAGGAGTTTATGAAAATTAGCCATCCTACTTTAGGACAAAACACCTTTTTGCAAAAACTTGTTAAATTTCAGTTAGCATTGTCACAAACTTTTAACTTTTTAAATATTCATTTAAGTTTTGCATCCTTCATATTATCCTATGAAGAAAAATAAGTTATTCATTTCAATCTAGGCAAGAACCATTTTTTTATGAAAAGGCATAGTAATTTTTTTAATCAAGACTTACAATTTTTATTATTGTAGATATCTTATTAACATTTAAACTTATGTTTTAATATAATAAACTTAAGTATTAATATAAGCGCTTATTTAATTTTTGGCCATTTGAATAGAGCTCTTTTAAAAATATCTACTAATTTATATTTACCATCCGGAGGTATCATAATATACACTGACATTGAATGAACAGACAGACAAACACAAAACAATTACAACACATTAACAGAAACATACAGTGTATTTGCAATCAACTCATAATTCTTTACTTTCTTGGTATAGCTGCTTTTAAATCCTCCATTATATAACACATCTTAGATTGTACCTCTTACGATTTCTTCTGGAATCCATGTTGCCTGTAATATGCAAGCTTGTGCTTGGAAACATTATTAGTTATCAGCAATCAGTTAAAATAACTTGAGCAGCATAAATGTAGTTAAGTTTTTATTTTGCAGTTTAGACAGACCATTAACACACATTTTTGGATTACTACTGTAAGACTAAATTGAGACTTGAAGTTCTGGAGAAAACTATTGATTTAAAACTGAAAATTCCCCTTAGACTTTAATAGAAACTTGGTACTAATTTTATTATCTTGGTCAAGCAAGCCCAATCAGAACTAGAATGGAAGCAAAACAAAACACAAATGTTGCCACGTTTCTCTCTCTTTCCAGTGGATTAACTATATTAGCCTTCACTAGCCCAGTGCGGGCTGTAGCAAGGCCTTGTTGGTAGGCGGGGCCAATTTTAGGACAAAGCCTGATGCAACCAGAGAAGTCCTCCTTTATTCTATAAGGTCTCACTGCAGCCTGACAAGCGCATTTGCATTATCAAAGGCAATTTGCTTTACATAGTCCGCCTCTGTGTTGGCATCGCCAAACAGTCTTTCTGCAGCTGTGCACAATCTGCCTACAAAATTTGAAAAGGGTTACTCTGGCCACTGCTTAATAGGAGGCAGGGTGTTTTTTTGTAGGCAGCCCTTCCCAGGCTCCAAGGGCCGCGGTTCAAACCTGGGAGAAAAGGCTGGGGTCATATCTTGCTTGTTGCACAGTGCTTTCATAATCTCCCGAGCCTGTTACAGAGCAGTGGGCCCACAGATGGAGGTGGCGGTCCCAAGCTCCTCCAAAGATCCAAAGGGGAAAGTGGAATGTACATGAAGCACCTTCACCTCACCACCTGCCCCACCATTCGCCCCATAGTTTTGCCCCTTGGTTCACCTCTCGGTGGCCAGATATGAAAAAAAAAGGGTTTTTTTTTTTTTGCCACCGCAGGGGATGCATGCCTGGGTGGCCTTTCTAGGCAGGTGCAGGTGAGCGGGAAGTGGATAAAAGGATTGTGGTTAATTGCCTTTTTGCATTTGTGGTGTTTTAATTCTTTTAGCTGCTCTAGCTCCTTTATGAGCTGTAAATGCTCCCTTCCTGTGGAAACCAGGGACAAACTTCTTTTAGGAAAGCAAAGAATTTAAAGAGTTCTTTAGCATTAACCTTTACTCCTCTTGTCTTAAGACCTGCAGGCCAGATAGGAAAAGGGAACTATTACTAGAGGAGCCCTGCCCCATGGTAAAGTCGACACTTACCGAGGCCTCAGAAGATAGGCGGTCTCCCGAGGGTCTCTCTCACACGTGCCCTAGCTGAAGCTCAGGTCTTCTGCCCAAGTCAGTTGCTCAGGTCTTCTGCCCAAGTCAGTTGCTCAGGGCTTCTGCCCTAGGCAGTCACTCAGGTCTTCAGCCCAAGAATTCCCAGGTCTTCAGTGTAGTCTCAGATCACCAATGCTGGCTTTTTCTGCAGTGCCGACTTGCTCCTGTCCCAGGCCCCAGCACCACGTGGGGTGCCACTTGCTCCAGACTGGTGGGGGCGAGTTCTAGGACCTGTGGGAAGGAGCAGGGGTAGGGGATGAGAAGAATGGAGGCAAGACAGGATTCTGATCAAGCCTCATTTATTGGGGGTAAAACACGGGGATATATAGTGAGGGAAGGGAACATGTCTATAGGTGATAGGCTGGTCTTGTGGGTGGCAGACGTCCAAGAAGGGGATTGGCCGACAGTTTGCGTCGGGTCTGCGGAGTTTTGCACCTTGCGCATGCGTATTGCTGTGGTCACCAGAGTTGTGGTGGGAAAAGGAGAACAAAGAAACAAAGAGGAAGAAGAATAAGGAAATGACAGGGCAGATTTGTGAACTCCACCATGTTGTGAACTCTGCCATGTTGTGGAAGGCTGTAAATAGGTTTCACAGTGGATGGCTCCCCACAGTATTCACTAAAAAGGAATTTTTTTTTTCATTTACCATAGTTCTATTGACTTTAAAGAAAAAGCATATGAAGTATATGTATGACTTATGTTTTATGGAATATCCTGTTGATGTGGGCTGTGGGTGAGAGTCTCTTTGTCTTTTAATAGATAACCTAAGCTGTCTATAACTTGTGGGTGTGGGACAATAAGAGGCTGCAGTCCTGCCTTTGGTAACCACGGCAGTAACTCCAGTCCCAGGAAACAGTTTAACAATGCAAAGTCTATAAACTTTAAATATTCAGGGAAAATGCAGACCAAATGGGCTAGAGGCTTATCTGGAATGTGTGAGGTCCATGCTGGGGGCTTACCTAGGATGTGGAAGATATGTGCTAATTCAAGCCTATTGAGACCTGAGACAAAAGGACCATTTGGCCTTTCTTCTCTGTATAAAAAGGACTCAGTAGTCTTGTTCGGGGCTCGGGATTGAAACAGAAAGCTCCCGAGTCCGGCTGGCCATCAATAAACCATTTTTCCCTCTCAAAATCTTTCCTGAGTCCTGGCCTCTCTATATCCAAATAATAGAACCTCTTTCAAATTCTACAACACAGTAAAATAAAACACAATGAATATACAAATTTTATTTCAATTCTACTTGTGACAATTTATCTATGATGTTTATATTTAAACAGGTAAAGTTTGGAAAAAATATTTCAAATGAAACATGTGACCTCTAGTGCAAATGTACATTATTTTTTTGTGGACATTGCATCAGAACTTTAGCTATTAGATTACTAGGGACCTTACAATCTTTTTTGTAATAAATTTAATTGGTTTACTTGGAATATTGAGAGATTTTAATTTTATATTATCTGGACATTAAAGTGGAAATGTTAAAATTTTTCTTAATTTGCTCTTTATTTAATTTTTTAAAATCAGTTTTCTATCCACGTCTGGTTAAAAAATATATTTCTAATGGTACATTTCCAATGGTAAATAATCATTTCTAGTACAGATATAAATCACAAATGTAAAGAATCTAATGCTTTCTGATTTATTTTTAGGACAAGACTCCTGGTCCTGCATCTGACCTTGGGATACTAATAATAGCCAGAGTCAGGAAAATATGTCTCAAAATGATATAAGAAGCTGCCAACCCTGATACTTTTTTTTCCCCCTTTATTAAATTTTTAGCATTTCTTCCATGAAGCAACAAGAAAAATATTGTATCTTCCAGGTAAAAGAGAAATGTAGAGAGAATAATTATCTGGTTAATTTTAAGGATATCATTTTATGGCCCAACATGGATACTTTTTATTGGAATTATCCAGTTTGGCAGGATAGAGGAAGCTACAAAAAACACAAGTGTGACAAACTTTAGATTGGGTCTGAATCTGTGTCTTCTGCCCTCTAGGAGAGTGATTTATGTTTTATGGATTTATGTTTTATGGATTAATTCCTTGCATACCAGGTATTCTGTTTGTGTAAAAGGATATTTTTGAGCTATTCTTTAGCATGCATGCAATTGCATTATGTAAGGTGTATCATGGGAAACAATACATTATTAAAAACATTTGTGGTTCATGGTTAAATATAGAAATCATTGTAATTGGATTAATTTAGGAAATGTACAGTGATGCCTGAGTTTTCCCTTGACAGTCAAATGTAAATTAAGGGCTAAATTTTCAAAGAGTACCAAGTTGACTTTCTCTGATTAAAAAAAATGAAATAGTAAATCAGACTCCCTTAATTCTCAGCTGCACTAAAGAGAATATAACTTCTACATGGTATGGTGGGTAATACTTTTGCTTGAGACAAATCCATCTTCTATTGAAACTTTGAAAATGTATTTCTGCAGGCAAATCTTGCTCTGACCATGAAAACTTGGCCCTAGAGGTACAACTGGACCTTTGAAAATGCCACTGGTAATGGTTACATCAATCCTAGTTTAAGAAAGGAAAGTAGCTGATGCAGGAAATCTAAGTGATGGAATAGTCATATAACAAAACACTTTCAATATATCTTTTGTTATGTAATGTTACCTCTGACATACCCATCATGAATATTGTCAGAGGCTATAATTTAAGAGGTATAGTAATTATCAGTCACCTCCAGCACTCTTAATGACTGGTGGAGTGATGCGTTTATAAAATGATGACACTCATATTCCCTGTTGCTCAGAGACTGCAGAGATAAGATTTTTTTGCAGTAGGGAAGGATGCTCTGAATTGAATTTTCTTTTAGTGCCATTCCTAAATTCTTTGACAAAAAAAAACTACTGAAGAAGAAATGTTCAAGTTCCCTCTTGCTTCCCTCCTCCCTCCTTTCAGCTCTGTTCTGAGAAAAGAAAAATTAAGAACACATTGTGGTTAACAAACCCAGAGGCATGGGTTTTGGGGAGGACTGATGTGGGTTTTGGCTATTCACCTGGATTTCCTCTTCAGCTCATCTGTGTTGTTCAGCTGCTTCATCCTTGGGCTTTTGTCAACCCTCCCATTCTGTGTGTCAGTATTTAACAACTTTAGGTAAATTAAGGCAGTTCAGAGCCTGCCCTTTGTTTTCATTGTCTCCTGGTTTACAAGCTGCAATGTTGTGGAGACAATGTTTGTTGTGGAGCTGCAATGTTTGTTACATCAAAGCAATGGATTCCTCATACATTTGAAAAGACCCTTTTTTTTTTTTTTTTGTAGTCTGTTTCTATTTTTTCTTTAACTGAAATTGGGAACAATGTGTTCAGAATAAAACCTGGTTATTTCCAACTTCATTTTCTTTCCAATACTTTAAGATATTGCCTGGAATTATAATCATTGTTTTCATATCCCATGTCTCAGGTTAATAAAAAATGAGAATCAAAATAATTCTTTTGAACAAACAGCAAAAAAATGATACCAATGCTGTTATAAACATCTTCAGAAATTATTTGAAATGGTTCTTTGGAAAAAAAGAAGAGCTGATGGGGAGAATGATCCCTTTGAATTACATAAAGAAAGTATGGGGAGTGTGGCAAAAGTGATGGGAAAAGTCTTTAACTTTCTTTTTGCAGGTCTTTTCTACTTAGGTGTACTTTGATTTTTCTGGAAACACTATTACCTTCTGGGTGCTTCTGAAAATTTTCAAATATTGAAAACAGATAAATAGATTTGAAGATAAGAATTCACTTTTATTATATGAAACCAGGCTAGAAGCAAAAAAAAAAAAAAAAAAAAAGGCAGATGAGGATTAGATTTTAGTCAGATTCTACCTGATTCATCATTAATAGCAATTTTTTAATTGTCAAAATTACTAGTTTAGTTTGTTAAACTACTTATAAAATTATTAAATCAACAAAAGAGAATCTTTACTATTTCAGAAGTATACTTAAAAGTTCTGAATTCATTTTTGAAGATGTTCATTTTTATTTTGAAGTCTATAAACCAAGGTTGGAGATTCATAGATATCTCAGCAATCATTTGTATGCCCCAACTGATCTTTGCATAGAGATATCATTGCTCCCACTGAACTTTTGTTCCTCTTTTTACAACACATTCCCTTCCCCTTCCACCCAAATCTTCCACTTCTGGTAACCTATAATATGCTCTCTCTCTGCAAATTTTCTGTTTCTAGTTATCTCTTATTAATGACATTATACAATTTTGTCCTTATGGGTCTTGCTATTTTACATGCTAATTTTTTCAAGGTTCTTCCATGTTGCAGCATGTTTCAAATATTCATGTTTCCTAGTGGCTGAATAATATTCCATTACGTGTGTGTACCATATTTTGTTTACCCATACATTGGTTGAAGAATATTCAGCTTTTGGCTCTTGTGGATAATGCGGCTTTAAAACTTGGTGTGCAAGTATGTATGACCCTGCATTTTAATTTCTTTACCTAGAAGTGGAACTGCTAGGTCAAATGGTACTGATCATATTGGTTTCCAAGAGGTTGCACTATTTTACCTTTCTCATCAAAATGCACATTATATTCCAATTTATAACACTTGCTATTTTCCATTTTCTAAGAAATAAAATATGTCCTGATGGTTATGAAGTGGTAACTCATTGAGGTTTTTATTCGCATTTCCCTTATGATTAATGATGTTGAGCCACTTTCGTGTGCTTATTGGACATTTACGTATCTTCCTTAGGACAATATCTTTACAAGCCCTCTTCCCATTTATTAATTGGGTTGTTTGTCTTTGACTTTTTGTAGGGATTATCTCTATATAGTGGATAGTAAACCCTTATCTGATATGTAGTTTGAAATTATTCTCTCCCATTGTGTAGGTTTTGTTCTCTTTCTGGATAATTTCCTTCAATGCACAAGTTTTTAATTTTGATGAAATCTAATTTATCTATTGTTAATTTTGTGGCTTATGCTTTTGTTGCCATATCTAAGAATCAATTGTCAAATGCCAGGTCATGAAGATTTGCCCCAATGTTATCACTGAAGTGTTATAGTTTCTGTTCTTTTATTTACAATCTTCATCCTTATTGAATTGATTTTTATATATTGTGTTGATATGGGCTGTGTGTGTGGGTTCCGTGTATTCAGGAATGATATGGGTTGTATGTGTATTCAAGCTTACCTAGTTTCCTAAAAGCCCCTAGGTCCCAAGAAACTGAAACCTGATCCAACAAAGAAAAGTCTCTTAATGCCAAAACCTCTCTTGGCCCCACTCCAAGTATCTCTCTCTCTCTCTCTCTCTCTCTCTCTCTCTCTCTCTCTCTCTCTCTCTCTCTCTCTCTCTCTCTCTCTCCTATATTGCAATTAAACTTGTTTTGTAAACAGCCAAAAAAAAAAAAAAAAAGGACAAAAGATCCCATATGTTCAAATCTTTGAGTTGTAGAAAGACAAAGAAACCAAAAAGTTGTGAATTAATGCTGTGCGAGTACCCTTTAGCTCCAAAGATCTTAAAAGCATAAAAATAGTGAAATGATGGAAAGCTTGGAAACAACCATACTGAAAGAGTAAGAATTATGAATCAAATTAGCAAATTTCATGTTTCTATTGTTGTATTTTAACTCTTTGTGTTCATTTGTTCAGTGTATACTTTCATACTTCCGGATAGTAATATTAAATTTTGTGGAATGGTAAACTTTAGTCAAACTAGGACTTCAGGATGTCAGATCAGTCAACAAAAGGGTGCTTCTTCATTCTTCCTAAAGTAATGAGTGACTTTTAGCATACCAGCAAACTCCTCATAGAAGTCTCTTCTTAGGAATTGAGAAGTTCTGCCTAGTGTTGGTCCACATGGCCACAATAGAGCCCCCAAAACAGCCTCAGTATAAAATGCTGAATTCCATTTAAACCAGTGTAAGAAAAGAGGACAATTTTCATTTTAAAAATGGAAAATGCAGTTTTTCCTCTACATGGGCCCCATCCCATGTTTCTCTTGTATAAAAGCAACCTGTAAACCCTGCTCAGGGCTCAGTCTTTGGATATAAGTCCAGTGGGCCCAGCTGGCTGTTAATAAACCTTCCTTCTCAGAAAAGTCTGACATCCTGGTCTTCAATACTCAATCATCAAATCCTCTCAACTGCCACAACAGTGTAAGATAGGGACTAACTTCATTCCTCCGAATGTGGATACCCATTTTCTCCATTTTGCACAACACCATGTGTTGAAGAGACTATTCTTTCCCCACTGCATATACTTACCACCCTTGTCAAAAATCAATCAGCCATAGATGTGCAGGTCTATCGCTGGGATTTCAGTTGTGTTCCACTGACCTATTTGTCTATCTTTGGGTGAGTATTATGTTGCTTTGATTGCTATCACTTTGTAATAGAAATTTAAATAGAGAAATGTGAGTTCCCCAACCCTGTTCTTCTTCAAGATTGTTTAGACTATTCAGGGCCCCTTGAAGTTCCATATAAATTTGAGGATTGGATTTTCCATTTCTGTAAAAAGAACTGTTGGAATTAAATATGGATTACTTTAAATTTACATATTTCTTTTGGAAATATCGACCTATTAACAATGGTAACTCCTCCAATCCATGAATATTTGATGTCTGACCATTTTAGATCTTTAATGATCTAACTTTCAGTCATGTTTTGTAGTTTTCAATATACAAATCTTTTGTATCCTTAGTTAAATTTATTCTTAGATATTTCACTATTTTAGATGCTATTGGAAGTGAATTTTTTTCTTAATTTTCTGTTTGGATTGTTCATTACTAATTATAGGAATATAAATGTTGTGTATGTTTGATCTTGTTCCAGCCATTTTGCTGTATTCACATATTAGCTTTAATAGATTTCTTTTGATTTGTTTGTTTTATCTCTATATAAGATCATGTCATCTGAAAATAGAGATAATTTTACTTATTCATTCCCTATTTGGATATCTTTTATTTCTTTTCTTTTTCTTGCTGAAATGCTCATACAAGAACTTCTTGTACAATATTGAGTAGCATTATCAGTATGTCTTATTTCTGATCTCAGGGTGAAAGCTTTAAGTCTTTCATTGTGATGATGCTAGTTATGGACTTTTCATAAATGACTTTTGTCACGTTGAGAAGATCCAGTATATTCCAACTTTTCTAAGTGCTTTTCATGAAGAAAGGGTACTGTGTTTTGTCAAAGGCCTTTTACATATATATTAAGAAAATGCAGTTTTTCCTTCATTCTATTTATATAGTATATTACATTGATTTTTGTATATTGAACCACCTTTGCATTCCTAGATTGACTCCTACTTGATCATGTTGCATATTTTAAATATGCCATTGGATCTGGTTTTCTAATATTTTGTTTAGGAGTTTTGCATATGTATTCATAAAGGAAACTGCACTGTAATTTCTTTTATTTTCTTGTAATGTCTTTGCTAGTCTTTGGTACCATGTAGTGCTGGCCTCAGAATGAATCAGGAAGTACTCCCCTCTCTTGATTTATTTGGAAGAGTTTGAGATGGATTAATATTCATTCTTTATATGTTTTGTATCATTCACCAGTGAAGCCATCTGGTCATAGATTTTTTTTTTTTTTTTTTTGGGTGGAAAGTTTTGATCATTGTCTCAATCTTTGTACTTACTATAGTTTTATTGATGTTTTATATTCTTGAGTCAATTTGGATAGTTGATGTATTTCTAGGATTTTTCCTATTTCTTCTATATTATCTAGTGTGTTGCATATATTTATTCAGGGTATTTTTATAAACTTTTAAAAATTTCTCTAAAGCCTGTAGTGATATCACCATTTTCCTTTCTTATTTTAGCTATTGTCATCTTTTCTCTTTTCTTTGTCAGTCTAGCTAAAGGTTTGTTAATAATATTGATTTTTTTAAAGAACTAAATTTTGTTTTCTTGATTCTGTCAAATGCTTTTCTGTTCTCTATTTCATTTATCTCATCTCTAATCTCAATTATGTCCTTTTCTTTTGCTTATTTTTGTTTTTAGCTTCATCTTATTTTCCTAGTACATCAAGATGTAAAGTTAATTTGAGATGTATTAATTTGAGATATTTTTCTTTTTCATACAGGCATATATAAAATTAAATCAAATATTTACACTAAAATATTTAAATTTATTGAGACTTCTCTTGTGCCCTAACATATGGCCTATCCTAGAGAATGATCTGCGTGCAATGAAAAAGAATGGGTATTTCACTGTTGTTGGATGAAGTGTTCTATGTATGTCAGTTAGATCTCATTGGTTTATAGTATTGTTCAGGTCTTCTACTTCCTTATGGATCTTGTTTAGATCATCTATCCAGTGATGAAAGAGGTGTATTGAAATCACCAACTACTATTTAAACTTTCTCCCTTCAATAATGCCAATATTTGCTTCATATACTTTAGCTCTCTGCTGTGAGGGGCATATACATTTATAATCATTAAATTGACTTGTTGAATTGACACTTTTATCTATATATTTATCTATATAAAATGTCTTTCTTTGACTCTTTTAACAGTTTTGGGCTTAAAGTCTATTTTGACTGATATTAATATAGCCACCTTCCCCCCTCCTATTACTAGTTGTTTGAAATATTTTTCCCATCCATTCATCTTCAGTCTTTTGCATTTATGTATTTAAGATAGGTCTCTTGTAAACAGCCTATATTTGGGTCATGTTTCTTTATTCATTTCACAAATTTCTGTATTTAGACTGGAGAGTTTAATACATTTACATTGAAGGAAATTACTGCTAAGGCAAGATTCATCTCTGCCGTTTTAATGATATTGTTTTCTACCTTTTTTGTCCCTCCTTTCCTCTATTACTGCCTTTTTTTTTCTTTAGATGATCTTTCATAAGGGGCAATTTTGAATCAATTATCCTTTCCTTTTGAGTAAATATTTTCATTATATTTAGCATGGTAATTATATTTAGCATAATATAGCTATTAAAGTTTAGTTTTTGTTGATTCTAACTGTACTTCATACCTACATATACACAGTACCTATATCCCTCTATTCTCTCCCTTTTATGTTGTTCATGTCACAAATTATATGTTTAGGAATTTTTTGCCCAGTAACAGAGAGTCCCTTTTGTTTTTTATGCACTTGTTTTTTTATCATTATAAGATCTAAAAGTATTACCAATGATAAATGAATAAAACTGACATATACATTTACCCATATTTTCATTTACATCTGTAATTTTAGTTCTTCATTCAGCATCAAGATTCTGTATAATATTCTTTGCTTTCAACAAAGAGGACTTCTGAAAGGCAGATATAATGGTAATGAATTCCTTCTGTTTTTGTTTATTTATAAATGTCTTAATTTCTCCCTTACTTTTGAAGGACAACTTTGTCAAGTATATTATTCTTAGGTAACAGGTTTATTTTCTTTCAGCACTTTAAATATGTCTTCTACAATCTTCTGGCCTCTTGTTTTTGATACATTGCCTTTCTCTTCAGGTTTTAGTATTCTGTCTCTTCTCTTTGCATTGGGAAGTTTGATTGTAATGTGCCTCAGTATAGATAGATATGTTTGGGTTCATCTTGCTTGTCACTTGCTGAGCAACTTGAATGTATATATTCAAACCTTTCATCAGACTTGGGAAGTTTTCTGTTATTATTTCTTCAAATATTTTTCTGACCTTTTATCTCTCTCTTACTTTTCTGGGACTCATATAAAGCATATATTGATAAACCTCATGATGGTTTCCCACAGGTTCTCCAGGTTTTGTTCTTTTCTGTTTGTTTGTTTGTTTTTTTTCCATTCTTTTTTCTTTCACTCCTCAACCTGGAATTTCAATTGATTTATCTTCAAGATTGTTGATTCTTTCTTCTGCCTCCTCTGATCTGCACTTGAAACCCTCTATTTTAATTTTTCATTTTAGTTATTATACTTTTGAATT
Organism: Dasypus novemcinctus; assembly: GCF_030445035.2. Taxonomy (NCBI): domain Eukaryota; kingdom Metazoa; phylum Chordata; class Mammalia; order Cingulata; family Dasypodidae; genus Dasypus; species Dasypus novemcinctus. Next base: position 37,426,044 of record NC_080683.1, on the reverse strand, counting down.
CCAGAATTTCCATTTGGTTCTTAGCCTATCTCATTATTGATTTTATCATTTTGTTCTTTTATTGCTTTCCTAATTTCCTTTAGTTTATTTGTCCATGTTTTTTCTTTTGTTCATTTATCCTATATATGAGAGAAGCTCTAAAGTTTTTGATTAGTAATTCCAGAGACTGTGCTTTCTCTGGCATATGTTCAGTCACATTCTAGAAAAGAAAAAGAAAAAGAAAAAGAAGAAAAAAGGAAAAAAGAAAACTGGGCCAAACTTTCATGTCTCCTTGTATGTTTTGTAACTTTTTAAATTGAGAACCAATCAATCTGACTTTTATATTATGGTCTTTCTAGAAATCTAGTTCTACCAATCTTCAGTTCACCAGACTAAAAACAAATAAAATACTAACTACAAAAAAAAAAAGAAAGAAAAAATAATTTCAGTGTCTCTCCAAGTCTCTTTTTATGTGCTGGTCAGAAGCCAGAAGCTGCTGCTTTTGAGGCTGAAACATAGGCCAGAGATCCTTCTCATCCCTCAGTGATCTACCAGATCTGAAAATATAAAAGTGAGAAAGAAAAAGCCAAATAAAAAAAAAAAAAAAGAAGAAAATGAGAAAGAGGTGCATTGGCTCTTTATATTTCTAGAGATGCTGATGTAAGTTTAAATGCTGTTGCTTCAGAAAGAAACTGAACCTAGCATCTGTCTGGGTCCTCAGGGATCTGCCAGACTAAACAACACAAAAAAGAGAAATAAGAAACACAGCTAAAGAAAAGGTGCACTGGGTCTCTAACTCCTGGTAGATGTTTGTGTGAGGCCAGAAGCTGCTACTCAGAGAGGACTGAAATCAAGATCAGAGTTTATGCTGTGTCTCAGGGATCAACCAGACCTGGAAACACACACAGAAGCAAAACAACAATAAAAAAGAAAGAAAACAACAAGTCTACAGTTGAACAACTGATAGTCTACTCTAGTCCACTGTCCTTTCCCCAATTCTGAGGATTCTGGGATGGTGATGCCCTCTCTTCCTCTAATTGAGAGGAGGCTTAGGTCCCATGAGGCAGATGGACACGATTTTCCTGCTTGTGGTCACAGACTCTTTGTGTTCCTTGAGAAGGTCATTGTTAATCATCTCCTTGTTAGTGGGTCCAATGAACCAGAGAGTTGGTGTTGCAGTTCTGTTGAGATTTGGGGCCAACTGGCACATGGACAGCCCAAAGACTTAGGTCTCTTGAACATATGCCTATCCACTCTAGTACCAACTATAGGTTCAAATAGAGGGGCAGCAGAGCCATGCATAGGAAAAATATAGAAGTACTTTTATCACTGATGTGGAGGCAGTGGTCACTGGAGGTTCTGAGGGGAAGGAAAGGGAAAAATAGGCATAATTTGGGTTAGTTTTGAGACTTGGCAATTATCTTGGAGGGCATTTCATGACAGATACAGGCCATTGTATATTATGTAATAACTTGCAAAAATGTGCAGGAAAGAGTGTAAACTACAATGTAAACTATAATTATCACATAGTGGAAATCCTCCAAGATGTGTTCATCAACTGTGACACTAATGAAGGATGCTGCTGCTATGGGAAATATGGGAGGGCTAGAGAACAGGGTATATGGGAATCCCCTATATTTTTCGTATAACATTTATGTAATCACTGGAAGCGCTGCTACCCAGAGGACCAAACAGTCCAGCCTCTGTGCTGGTCCTTTAAGGATCCCCTATACTAACCTCAGTCCCCAAACTCAACTTTTCACAGAGGAAGTTTCCCCTGCCAGTCCTGGCCCCAGGCAGCCCTTCTGGAATTTGGGCAGCATTACCATAGCTGCAACAATTTCTGCAGCTGTTTTGCAAGGTTGAGCAATGGGAGCTGCTCACTGGTTTGTGCATTTACTTATGAAAGCTAAACTGTCAGCAGCCTGTTGCTTCTTCTGGTATTCTTATAGTTGTGCTAAATGGCCTTTGTGGTAACAGGGTTACCATCTAGCTATTAACAGTCTTATTTTCAAGCTCTTTAATTTTTCTAATGGAAGGAGCAATTTATCATATTTTCTACTCTGCCATTTTTCACTGGTACCCCTCTTTATTTAATCTTTGATCTTTTACCAACCACATTTGATACATAACTTCATGAACACCTGGATAGCAAAGCTATACTGGACCTAGAACTATCAGTCTGTATTTATATGTATGAAATTTGGTCATTTGTATATACACTTTAAAAGAAATGAAAATAATATATGCGAAAACACATTTTCAATTATGAAGATTTGTCAAATCTTGAATAAGTTCTGATTTTACATAATTTATTAGAATAAAACTATAGATTGATTAAAATACAAATCACTTAGTACAATTTTTCTATTGCTGTGTTATTCATAACTCAGCAGACAATGGGGCCAATTTTTTTAAAAAATCCTTTTTTGAAACAAGTTAATAACATAAGGATGTTATCTGCTTTTAACTTACATATGAAGGAAGTAATATATTTTATAAATCTGATCTCTTTTTTTAAGATTTATTTATTTGTTTATTAATCCTTCCCCCTTCTCTTCTCCCTCCCCTCACCCCACTGCCCTGGCTGTCCCTGTGCATCCACTGTATGATCCTCTGTATCCATTTCTCTTTTTTGTCTTTTCTTCCCATTTTTTCTCCTCTAGGATCCACTGGGACTCGATCCCAGAGACCTCCAATATGGAGAGAGCCCCCTCATCAGCTGTACCACCCCAGTTCCTGGTCTCCGCTGTGTCCCACCTTAACTTTCCCCCTCATCTCTCTCCTGTTGCACCATCATCTTACTGTATGACTCACCTGCGTGGGCACTCAGCTTGCCACATGGACACTCCCATGGGCAGTTGGCTCACTATGTGGTCACTTAACTTGCCATGCAGGCACTTGGCTTACCACATGGGCACTTGACTCACCACTCAGGCACTTGGGTCACCATGTGGGCACTGGCTTACCATGCACACCCCCTCCTCTTATCCTTCACCAGAAGGCCCCAGGGACCTAACTTGGTTCCTCCCACATGGCAAATGTAAGCTCCATCACTTAAGCCACATCTGCTTCCCTGTAAATCTCGTCTTGACAACTAATTCTGATAAATCAGTAAAAACTGCATCATCAATTCACTATGCACACTAAATACAGAATTTTCTGATCATTAATTTCTAAGCACTTTCAATTGCTTTATGTTCATGAGGTTTTTTAGAAATCTATTTTCATTTTTGTGAGCAGCTTGAATAATATTTCAAGTGACTAAAATTTGTATCAGCTTCTTGGTAAGCTTTTAAATGAGATTTAATACAATTATTATAGAATCACTTACCAAATGAGATATTATAATAACTAATTTCATTTTAATAATGTAAGTATGGATTTTACCTGTTTTTCTTACCATCTCATTCCTACTTTTCTTGTATCACTTAAACTTTATATCAATTCTCCAACTTATTTTGATCTCTCCATTTTTTTGTATTCTTTTTTGTTGTTGTTGTGAAAATCAGATTTGTTCATTGGAAAAAAGTTTTGAGGAAAATAATATGAAGAAAAATTTTATATTTTTACTATATTATCAACTTGTTTACAAAGAGTATCTGTTGAAGTGCCAGGAGCTAGATGAAAATCAACGTTTTGAGTTCTTTTCTTTATTAAAACTTATCAGGAAGGGAATAAAAGCAAATGCCAATAAAACAGCCATGAGTGTAAAAACAAGTAAATATTTCAATATATTTGACTAATTCGAGTTTCACAAAGGTTTAGAAATTAAAAATTAAAGTTTGAACTTTGAGAATAAATACAAATATTGGTTTCTATCATCTAGTGTGTAAAATGCTATGTCAGTATGTCAGAATTGACAACTTGCAGGTCTGAGCCTGCAGGGTTTAGAACAAAATAAACACTGTAGAAACCACAAACTTATAAAGAAATGAATCTTGAAATGTTTGTTGTCACAGTTTGGGGCGTATATAGAGGAGATAACATTTATTGAGGGCTGGTAAAACTGATCATTCAAAGCTTGGTTCTTGTTTCCCAGCTTACTTAATTTTTAATGCATTTACAATATGTACTTGAAATATTCCCTCTTATAAATATATTGAGAGAAAAGGTGCAGACAAAGTAATTTTAGGTGTTTTTACAAAAGAAGAAAACAAACAAGATCACACAGTATTATCATCATTGTGAGGATCATTTTTAAATCACCTTGAAATTCAAATAATATTGAAAGTCCATTTCAAAGTTAATCCTTCAAAGTTTTCTTTTGCATTAAAATGGAATTTGAGCCTTTGAAAAGCTACATCAACTCTTTGAGACACCTGTGCATCTGTGTAATGTTATTATAATTTCCAAAATTATAATCCAGGCTTGAGGACTTAGTCATAAAAATAATAAGATTCCATCCATATTTAGTTCTTATATTTCTCAGCATCTTCCAACTTCCCAGACCCAGTGCCAATCCATCTACACTGATTACCATTTCTGAACTTTACTTGTAATTCCTTATATCAGATACCAGAACTTCATTTATTTTAACCACTTAAATTCAGGCCACGTAGAGGATAGAGTCTAGGAAAGCAACTTGGTTACCAAAACTCAGATAGTTGAAATTAAAATTTTACTTATAAAATTTCTTTTATAAGTTATATAAGTGGCTATTTCCTAAGCAACTATGTTTTTCATCATTAAGTCCTCTGAATCATCTTCAACAATTCTGGCACTATTGATCAATATCTTCATCCACTAAGGCAGATGTATATAAAATAGACCTTTTAAAAGTCTTCTAACCAGTCTTAACTTATTCTATTATTTTTAATTTTTAAAAACCTTATTTATTTATTAGAGAACTTAGAATTTTACAGAAAAATCCTGCATAACATACAGAATTCCCATATAACCACTGTAATAGTTAGGGTTCTCTAGAGTGAAAAGAGATATATATGCAAATATAAAAATTACTATAAAGAAAACAAACATTTTCTTTTCTTTTTTAAAAAAAGATTTATTTATTTCTCTCCCCTTCCCCCACCCACCCCAGTTGTCTGTTCTCGGTGTCCATTTGCTGCATGTTCTTTTTGTCCACTTCTGCTTTTGTCAGTGGCACGGGACTCTGTGTCTCTTTTTGTTACGTCATCTTGCTGCATCAGCATTCTGTGTGTGTGGCGCCATTCCTGGGCAGGCTGAAATTTCTTTCACACTGGGTGGCTCTCCTTATGGGGCACATTCCTTGCACGTGGGGCTCCCCTATGCGGAGGACACCCCTGCGTGGCACCACACTCCTTGTGCGCATCAGCACTGTACATGGGCCAGCTCCACATGGGTCAAGGAGGCCCGGGGTTTGAACCGCAGACCTCCCATGTGGTAGACAGATGCCCTATCCACTGGGCCAAGTCCACTTTACAAACATATTCATTAAAAACAAGGAAAAATATTAAAAACCACTGCAGTCCTCATTTCTGCAACTGGACTGGTTGTATTTGTATTTATCATTTTCTTCCATTTCTAATCCCATATTTCCATTACCTCAGTAAGCACATCCTCTGCTTGTTGTCTTTGCTGTCTGGAGTGACCCACCTTCATTCCTGAAGGTTTTGGGTCACTAGAAGTCCTAATTGGATTGGTTTGTTGCAAGTTACCATTGACTTTTTTTATAAATAAATCAATTTTATTGGTAAATATTAATATAGCATAAAATTCATCCAAAGTCTTCAGTCAATGATATTTGGTATAATCAATGTTATTTGTACAATCAATGGTAAGACAAATGAATAATGTATTCATTATTTCAATCATTATTCGAGTATTTTCATTCTTTCAGTAATAAACAACAACAAAAAAACAAACAAACAAGAACATAGGGCATGATGGTACTAAGAGATATCATAGGCGATTTCCTGTTTTCCAGGCAAAAACTTCTTTACTTCTATTGTGTTGAAAAGTTCTATTTTACACTCAATAATCAGATCAATCTCCCCACCTAGTACCATAATTCCTTCTTTGCCTATGGATTCAGAGATGTGAGAAGTCCAAAATGGCTGGGAGACAGTCTTAAATTCCACTTCAGTGGAATCATTGTTGTGTCTCCTGTTGGGAGTGCTGCTCCTTGGAACCAAAGTTCCAAGCTGAAACCAGTAGAGCTTAAAGTAGAGCTTCTACTGAAAACCAGTAGAGCTTAAAGTAATAGGAACAGGAAGCAAAATATTTCTAGTCTATCACTAGCAGTAATAGTGACTGGTGTCTCTCCCATTTTCACATCTTGATTCCTAAACCTGTGAATCTTGAGTTGGGGGCTATTATTAATAGCAGTATAGAGTAGATGCTGATTTAGAGCATATAAAGCCTCCTGGAGAACATTGCCCCAGCTCTGCTAGATATTGCCACTTAGTTGGCACTATAATTGAGTCTTGAAAGGGTCATTACACTATTTTATCAATTTAGCTGATTCAGAATGATGGGCAACATGGTAGGGACAATGAATGGCATGAGTATGTGCCCATTACTGACCTTCATTTGCTGTGAAGTGGGTACCTTGATCAGAAGGAATTATGTGTGGACTATCAAGATTGTGGATAAAGCATTCTGTAAATCCCTGGATGGTAGCTTATGAAGAAGCATTATGTACAGGGACAGCAAATCCAATATTTGGGGCTGTGTCCATTCCAGGATGAAAAAAAAAAACAAAATACAAAAATGCTACCCTTTCTTTGGTGGAAGCAATCTAATGTAGTGAACCTGCTACAGGGTAAGGGCTGATCACCTCAGGGAGTGATGCCATTTAGGTGACTGAATATTGGTCTGTTTGCTGGCAGATTGAGCAATCAACATTGCCTATACCCAGATGGGTACTGGTGAGTAGAAGTCCTTGTTGTTAAGTGCATATATATCTTCATCCCTATCACATAACTACTTTGTCCAAAAGTCTACTGTACAATGAAAGGAGTGTCTAGGGAAAGAGACTGATTGGTATCTGCATTTTGGATCATCCTATCCACTGGATTAATAAAATTCTCCTCTGCTGAAGACACCTGCTAGTGAATATTCACATGGGAAACAACTAATTTCTTGACTATTGTCCATTCAGAAAGTTCTATCCATATATCTCTTTCACAGAACTCTTTGTTACTGATTTTCAAATGATGTTCCTTCCAAGAAAAATCATTGGCTACACCCCATAAATCAGTATAAAAATGTACATCTGACCATTCCTCATTCCAAGCAAAATGAACAATCAAACATTTCAAAGTTCTGCCCACTGGAGGATTTTCCTTCACCACTATCCTTCAGGGATATCCCCTGAAAGGTTTGTAGTGCTGCAGCTGTCCATTTTTGGGTGGTACCTATACATTGTGTAGAACAACCTGTATACCAGGTCCTAGTTTTCTCTTTTTCTCTTCTTCAATCAACTGATCATAGGAAACTCTCCAAGAGACCATACCCTTGGGCTGGGAAAGAGAAGATAATTTGACAGCAGTGGATACTGTGGGCATTTGGACCATTTCTTCATGTAACTTACTTGTCCTTACTAGGCCTACTTGAACCTGACCTCATGTATACCATTTCTTTTGATGATGGAGTGCTATTTTGTACAGCTGACTATATGATTTGGTGGATCAGACAACAATCAATTCATGGTAGGCAATTCAGGTCTCATGGTAACTTGGTTATCTATGGTTAAGCTTTCAGTCTCCACTAAGGACCAATTGCAGATCAAAAACTGTTCCTCAAAATGAGAATAGTTATTTGCAAAGGATGGCAGTGCTTTTCTCCAAAATCCTAAGGAACTGAACTGTGATTTCCCTATAGGGGCCTGCTGAAGGAGCCAAGTAGCATCTTTATTTGTTGATGAAACTTCCAGCATCATTGGATATGTTGGAACATGTGGCACAAGTGACATATCAATTTGTATGGCCGTGTGAGTGTTGCAGTGTCTTCTTTTGTTCTTGTCTTCACTTAAAAATAACAACTTTTCAGGTCACTTGGTAAATGGGCCAGAGAAGCACACACAAATGGGGAATATATTGTCTCTGAAATCCAAAGAGGCCAACTAAGCATCATATGTCTGTTTTGGTAGAGATATAATAGCATATGCTTTGCCTTGGAAGAAATATCTTGATATGCCCCACACCACTGAACACCTAATAATTACACCGAAGTAGAAGGCCTCTGAATTTTTGTTGGATTTATCTTCTACCTGTGACATAAAATGCTTTACCTATAAACATGGAATAGTTACTAGTTCTTGCACATTAGGTCCAATAATCATAATGTAATTAATGAACTAGTGAGATGTATTTAGAAAGGAAAGGCAATCAAGGTCCCTATGGAGTAGGTTATTACATAGGAATGGAAAGTTGATATACACATAAAGTAGATAGTGAAGGTGTATTACTGGTCTTGATGGCTGAATGCAATTTGTTTCTGGTGGACTTTATTAACAAGTATCAAGATAAAAAATATTTGCCAGAGGACAACCATCAAGATGGCAGCAGAGTAAGGAGATCCTAGAATCAGCTCCTGCTACAGGGGAGTTAGTAAATACCCAGAGCGATCTGAGCTAGCTTAAGCACCTATTTAGGGGCTTCAGGAACCCAGAGGGGCATCCTGCAACATCCTTTAAGGAATGGAAGGAGGAGACTGCCCATCTGCAGAGAAGACTGGTACATAGAGTGCTCCACTTCATGGAGGTCAGTGCCCATCCTCCACTGGTGGCACAAGTCACCTCAGGAGCTGTTCTGCCACTGGAATTGAAAGTTCCACTTCCCTAAAATGATGGAAGAAGAGGAGGTTAGGCACCAACTTCAGCTACTGATGAGTAAATTCAGCAGGCTAAAGTATAATCCTGAGAACAGCTAAAGTTTGAGCCTGTCCAAATCAGAAAGAGACTGGGAGCTGTGATTGTAACTCTGCTTGTGGCATGAGGGAAAGAGGGACAGACTGAAAATCACAGTGCTGGTAAGAACTGACTTCTTTCCATCCAGATAAGATTGCAGGTCTAGTGACACCTCTGACAGGAAGGAAGCTGCAGGGACCTATGCCAGACTCTATGGGAAATTGCCAGCCAAGCCGCAGAGGCCAGGGATTGTCCTACTCTGTTGGCACAAGCCTCCCTAGGAGCTGTTCTGTGACTGGAATTGGAAGCTCCATTTCCCAAAAACAGGGGAGGAAGAGACGGTTGGCTGCCAATTTCAGCTACTGATTGGTAGACTCAAATGGATAAGAAATAATGCTAGGAACAGCTGGAGTGTGAATCTGTCCAAGCCCAAAAGAGGCTGGTGGCCACCATTTTGACTTCACTCCGACCAGAGGAGAAGCTTGGCTAACCAAAAATCACAGTGGAGTTAGGAACCAGTTTCTTTCACCCAGATCAACCTGCAGCCCTAGCCTAGGCTTCACCACCATGTCTGGCAGGTAGGAGGCTGGTGAGCTCTGCAACAACCTATCCAGGTAAATGTGGGTACCTTTGGCTGGCACAAACTGAGTAATGGGAAGTCTACTGGGCCAACTTCAGTCATATTGGACCTGCACTGCATAGATTGAAGCCCACACCTGCAGCTCCATCCCCACTGCAGGCAGGGGAGAAAGGGATGTGAAGCTTCATCAGTCTCTCTGGGCAATTACAGTCTAGGCGTGCATGAATTGCATTATTCCACAAAACCAGAATTCTGTCTCTATCTCTGGGAAAGGAGAAAGTTGGGAGAAACTTCATTGGTCCCTGGGGCAATGAGGGCAGGTTGAGTCTCCACAGTTTATAGCACCAATTACATCCTTGGTTCCTACTGCACAACCAGCAAGGGAGAAAGGGCAGGAAGCCCTAAACTAAAGAGAAAAATTTCACTCAGAATAATACTCTAGCAAGCCAGATGCCAAGACACTAACAAAAAATTACAATCCACACCAAGAAACAGGAAGATATGGCTCAGTTAGAGAAACAAGATAAGCCTCCAGATGAACTAAAGGAGTTGAGACAACTAACTATAGACGTTCAAACAAATCTCCTTAATAAATTCAATGAGACAGCTAAAGAGATTAAGGATATTAAGGAGACACTGGATGAGCACAAAGAAAAATTTGAAAGCATGCAGAGAAATATAGTAGCTCTTATGGGAATAAAAGGTGCAATAAATGATATTAAAAAAACATTGGAGTCATATAATAGCAGATTTGAGGAGGCAGAAGAAAGGATTGGTGAGCTTGAAGAAATGGCATCTGAAAGTGAACATACAAAAGAACAGATGAAGAAAAGAATGGAAAAAAATTGAACAAGGTCTCAGGGTGCTAAATGACAGCAAAAGACATGCAAACATACATGTCATGGGTTTCCCAGAAGGAGAAGAGAAGGGAAAAGGGGCAGAAGGAATATTTAAAGAAATAATGGTAGAAAATTTCCCAACCCTATTGAAGGATATCTATATCCCTATTCAAGAAGCACAACATACTCCCATCCAAAAAAATCCAAGTAGACCAATTCCAAGGCAAATATTCATCAGAATGTCAAAGGCCAAAGACAAAGAGAGAATTTTGAGAACAGCAAGAGAAAAGCAATGCATAACATATAAGGGATATCCAGTAAGATTAAGTGCTGATTTCTCATCAGAAACCATGGAGGCAGGAAGACAGTAGTCTGGTATATTTAAGATAATATCAGAGAAAAACTTCCAGACAAGAATTTTATATCCAGCAAGACTGTCTTTCAAAAATAAGGGCAAGATTAGAATACTCATAAAAACAGAAACTGAGATAATTTCTAAGCAAGAGACCAGATTTTCAGGAAATACTAAAGGATGTGCTAGAGTCTGAAAAGAAAAGACAGGAGAGAGGCCTGGAGGGGAGTCTAGAAATGAAGATTAGCTCAATAAAAGTAACTAAAAGTGTCAAAAGAGTGGTGAAAATAAAATATGACAGGTAAAACTCAAATAGCCAGGAATAAACTTAACCAACGATGTAAAGCACTTGTGTTCAGAAAACAGCAACCCAATGTTAAAAGAAATAAACGAAGTCCTAAATAACTGGAAGAATATTCCGTGCTCATGGATTGGAAGACTAAATATCATTAAGATGCCAAGTCTACTCAAATTGATATAAGATTCAATGAAACACTGATAAAATTTCCACCAGCATTAAAAAAAATGGAAACTCGATTATCAAATTTATTTGGAAGGGTAATGGGTCCTGAATATCCAGAGTCATCATAAAAGGAAAAGCAAACACTTATCTCCAGACTTTAAATCATTCTACAAAGCTGTAGTGCCAAAAACAGCAAATCTGGCATAAAATAGATATATAGACCAATGGAATCAAATTGATTGTTCAGAAATAGACCCTCACATATATGGTCCAGTGATTTCTGACTAGCCTGTCAGACCCACACAGCTCAGGCAGAACAATCCATTCAGCAAAATGGTGCTGAAAGAACTGGACATCCATAGCCAAAAGAAGGAAAGAGGACCTCTGACTCAGACCTTATCCAAAAATAAACTCAAAATGGCTCAAAAAACTAAAAGTAAAAGCAAGAACCATAAAACTTCTAGAAGAAATTGTAGAAAAATATCTTCAAGACTTGGTGGTAGGTCATGGATTCTTAAAGAACATAAGAGAATGACCGAGATGGACTATTGATGTTTAATGTATGTAGAAGCTTTAACTAGTTTTACTGTGAAAGTGTGGAAATGTATAGAATGGATGGCAACAAATAGTGAGTAATAGCTAGTTTATAAATGGGGATGTGACTGAAAATGTTAGTCTAAGTATGTAAATGCCAATTGACAGAATGCTAGAGAGTAATCTAGGAATTGAATAACACAGTAAACCAAGAAATGGATGAGAATTTTGGTTGATGGTACAAATGCAAGAGTGTCCTTTGTTAGCTAGAGCAAATGTATATCACTACTGCAGGATGTTGGGAATGCATGGGAAAAAAAGAATTGGAATGACCAATGGACTGTGGTTAGCAGTAATATTATAATATTCTTGCATCTATGCAAAAGATGTGCAGTGTTGATAATGGGGCAGTATGGAATGTGTGAGCCAAATGTATACTATGGACATGGTAACAATCAGATGATATTATCTTTTTTTTTTTTTTTGCTTTTTATTTTATTTTATTTTTTTAATCAATTTTGTAAAAATATTACATTAAGAAAAATATATGAGGACCCCTTCAACCCCACCACCCCCACCCCACCACTCCCCCCCAGCAACACACTTATCTGTAACAAATGTTCCACCACAGTGTGGTATGTTGATAGAGGGGTGTTGTTTGGGAATTCTGCACATATGCTTGATTGTTTTATAAGTTTACAACTTCTGTCATAAAAAATATATTTAAAAATAATAATAGGGTGGGTTGGGGGGAAAACACACCAAATGTAAGATAAGGACTATAATTAGTAGTAAGATTTTAAGAGTGTTTTTTCATAGTTTGTAGCAAACATCTCATGATAATGCAAGGTGTTGGTGGAAGGTTGATGTATGGGACCCCGGTATGATGTTATGCACGTTTGCTCTGTAAGTTCACAATTTTACTATACACTTAATTGTTTATATATGTTCATATATAAATGATATAAAGATAATAATGGGGGGTTGGGGGAAAATACTTTGGCTAGTAGTAATATTTTGACAATGCTTTTTAATCATTAGTTAAAAAGGTTTAACAACAATGTAAGGCGTTGGTGGTAGGGTGAGTTATGAGATTCCTGTATGATGTTATATATGTTTGTTTTGTAAATTTACAAATATTTCTATACACTTATTGTTTATGTATGTTTGTGTGTGGGTGATATATTTCAATAAATTAATTTAAAATAATATTTGCCCTATCAATAGTTGCACACAAGGTACCAGGGGATGTATTGATTTGCTCTAGTAATGATACCACATATGGAAAACACAGCTGTGGTATGAGTTACGACCCATTTAATGTTGCAATAATCTACTGTCATCTTCTGAGATCCATCTGTTTTCTGCACAACTCAAATAGCGTTAAATGTGGATGTCGTAGGAATAAACACCCTGCATCCTTCAAGTCTTTGATGGTGGCACTAATTGCTGCAATCCCTCCAGGAATGTTTTTAGTTTACTATTTTGCTAAATAGGTGCAGTTCTAGTGGCTTCTATTTGGTCCTTCATAAAACAATGGCCCTCACTTCACAGATTAGGGAATGAATGTAGGGATTTTGCCACTGGGTTAATAACCTCGGAATGGGTTCAGGCCTCACTGGACTCACTATAAAATGGATTTGAGCTAAAATTCCATTGATCACCTGATTTTCATAAGTCCCTCTCTGTCTGCTGGGCAACAGTGATATTTTGGGTATCCTGAAGTATCAGTTCAGAGCCAGGGTCTAATAATCCCTGAAATGTCTGATTATTTCCTTTTTCCAATTGCACAATCACCCTGATAAAACCCTATAGTTCCCCCTGGGGAATGCTGGCAGAAGATTAACATTATAAATTTTTAGCAGTTAGCAGTATCTTTCCCCAAGGGTACCTAACCTTCCATTCATTCAAAGGGCTCTGGCTCTGTAAACTGATTTAAGTCTGGTAATTGATGGAGGGGCTGTGACTCTGATTTTGTGATTCAAGTCGAACCTCAGTTTACTTGACCTAGGTCTCTTCTGCTTATACAGATAAAGCAAAAATTTAATAGAATACCCATCTATATTACTTCTAAGTACCCCATGATCAATGAGTCAATGTCATGAGTCAGACTATTCTGATATTGCTTTGACCTTATCATTCACTCTATAGTTATGGTCACCTTGTCTTTGGTGACTAAATGCTGTGACTTGGCTCCTAACAACAGGGATCTGATCATCCCCATTTGTTTAAGGATCCAAGTTCAGTGACAGCAGTTTCCACAGTAATATCTGACCTTCTGAGAAGAGCAACCACAGATTGCAGGTAGAACTGGAACCTCTGGAAATTCCTAGGATAAGGATGCAGGTCTTACATGACAAATTCATCTCCTCAACTATGTCATACCAAGAAAGTTCTGGAATTTCAACTTCAGGTAAGGAAAGCCACCCCTTAGCCAAGGCCACTACTTGGACAAACTGCTAAAGTCCTTTGAATTCCCTGAGCTACAATACTGAATACCTAACCTCTATTTAGTTGACCTAAATAAAAACATTCTGCTAGACCCATCTTAATATTCCTTGCACTATTATCCCACAATTTAAATATACATTACCCTTGCTTTCTATCAATATAAACTGGAAAATTCATGGAGTTCTTTTGGAATGTGGCTCACCTCCCCATCAGATATTTTGTACCTCACCCAAGGCCTTTTGGCACTTCAGTCTAGTTATACATGTGAAGAACATAGAAATAGTTTTGAGTGAGAAATTAGCAGTGTTTTGCAAGCAACTACCTTGGTGCATTGCATTATATTACAGTTTAATCTGGTGAAACAGGTCAGTCTCTTCAATGGAAGGATGAGGGTTGTTTTCTAAGGAGAGGAATTTATAGGTTTATCACTCACAGCAGTGTTACTCTCTTTAGACATATATGGGATGGCTGATTTCTCAAGGCAGATTGGAGGTCAGGTGGCTGACTCATGGCAGAATGGAAGTCCTACTCAGGGCAGACCATTATAGGTTAATCTGACAAAGAAGACTCAGCAGCATCTAGGGTTTCAAAACCCGCATCATGATCATTATCAACACATAACACATATCAACACATATGTCCCCATTCCAATTTACAGTATTCCTTTCCTGTGAATAAATTACCTCATTTTAATAGCAGAAACACTGTAAGTTTTGGAATCCAGTTTACATTGTAATTCAGCCACTCTCACAAGGTCAGCTTTTCAGATATCTCAAAAGTACACCTGTATGAAATACAAAGTTTCTTTTCAAGCACACATAGAAACTTCCATATCTTTCATACAGCTCTTGAGTGGGGAATTTGATGACTTGAGGTCATCCCTTTCTTTAACAACTGTAAGCCAGATACTTAGAAACAGACAGATAATATCATTAAACTTTTTAACTCCACAAAACTCTAAGTAATCAAATATACTGTCAACAAGGGCACTGCCTCTTAAACGCATTTGAGTAACAGTACCCAATGGTGATGTATATATATATTTTTAACAATAGATTTTATTGATACATATTAATAAAGCATGAATCCATCCAAAGTATATAATGAATGGTACTCTGTGTAATCACATATTTGTGCATTCATCACTTTGATCATCCTTGGAGCATTTTCATTATTCCAATAATAATAATAATAATAATAAAAAACAAAACTCATCATCTCTCAATCTCTCTCTACTTCCCCTGCCATACATAACTGCTATTCTCTTTCCTTCTCTCTAGTTTATTGTTATTTCATTATTTCTTCTACCACTGCATAATATTCCATTGTGCATATACACCACAATTTCTTTATCCATTAATCACTTGATGGACACCTGAGTTGTTTCCAACTTTTGGCAATCATGAATAATGCCACTATGAAAATCAGTGTGCAGATTTCTGTTCTTGTCTTTGCCCTCAGTTCTTCTGGGTATATGCCTAGTAATGACATTGCTGGGTCTCATGGCAAGATGGTGATATTTTTTGCATATCTATTGCTAGTTCATACCATGGACTATTGGTGCCATTTTTTAATCATTGGAAATAGAGTAATTAATGGAATTTAATCTAATCAGATTAGCAAAATAATTCCAAAAGCCACAGAAACAACCGAGAAATCTTATCATTAAGGTTCTGCTTCACAAGAACCACTCTTAGTACCAAAATCTGTATTAGTGAGTATTCTCCAGAGAATAGATCTGAAAAATATATATATATATAGGACATTTAAAAAATATTGTTATTAGTTAAAATGTGGCCAACTGAACCAAGCTGGTTCTCAATCTGTGTTACTGGAGGGAGAAGCAAGAAGACAGCAGAATCTGGAATAGAAAAACCACATGGGAAGAGATATCTCTTCAGGTTTTACTAAGTGATGGGAAGCAGAGATGTAAGTTAAGGAACCCCAAAATTTCAGAAAGCCAACATCAAAATGCTTCATACTTCAGGAAGAAAGCATGGCCCTTCTGCTGCCTTCATTATGCACTTATAACCTCCAAAACTATGAGACAATAAATCCCTGCTGTTAAGGCAGCTAGTGTGTGGCATTTGTAATAGAAGCTCTGGCAAACTAAAACAATTGTATTGTTTTGAATATTTTTAATTCAATAAAAATAAAGCATTTTCCTGGATTTTATAAATTACTATGTTTTTCTCTAACTTTAATATTTGTGTTTTTTCCCAAGGGTCAGGTATTGAACCCAGGACCTCATATGTGGGAAGTGGCTCAAACACTGAGCCATATCAGCTCCCCTGAGTTGTTTTGTTCATTGGTTAGTTTTTTAGGTGGCATGGGAAACTGAACCTGAGACCACCCATGTGGGAAGTAAGTGCTCAATGACTTGAACCACATCTGTTCCCCACTTAAAAAAAAAAAAATCGCCCACCTGAGATAGCTCCTTTGTCTGTCTTCTCAATGTCTGCTTGCTGTGTCTGTTTGCTATATCTGCTCATTGTCTCTGCTCATTTTCTCTGCTAATTGTATCAGCTCATCTTCTTTAGGAAGCACTTGGAAGTGAACCTGGAACCTCCCATGTAGGAGGCAGTTGCCCAACTGCTTTAGCCACATTCACTCTCCCTGCTCTCCACTTTTTTCTTTTTTTAATAGATATTTTAATTTTTTAAAAAAGATACATAGATCATACAAAGTATTACATTAAAAAATATAAGAGGACAGCATATACCCCCCACTCCCCACCCCCACCCCCCACTCCTCCCGCATCACCAAATTCTTTCATCCATGTGGTGCATTCATTGCATTTGATGAATAAATTTTGGAGCACTGCTACACCTTATGGATTATAGTTTACTTTGTAGTTTACACTCTCCCCCAGTCCCCTTAGTGGGTTGTGGCAGGATATATAATGTCCTGCATCTGTCACTGCAATATCATTCCGGATAATTCCATGTCCTGAAAATGCTCCCATATCACATCTCTTCTTCCCTCTCCCTGCTCTCAGCAACTACCATGACCACTGTCTCCACATAGATGATACTATTTCTTCCATTGCTAGAGTCACAAGAATTCTATAGTAGAATACCAGTAAGTCCACTCTAATCCATATTTCATTCCTCCATCCTGAGGACCCTGGGATGGTGATGCCAGCTCTGCCTCTAACTCAAGAGGGTTCTAGATTCCACATGGCTGACGGATGAAATAGTCCTGCTTACAGTTGTAGACTCTCTTGTTTCCCTGGTGTGGTGGTTGACCATGCCACCCTCCCCACTTTACTGTACTTTTAAGACTTAATACTTGGTTTATATTGCTACAGCATTATTAGTTGTGAAAATATAAAGAACATACCTAAAATGAAAAAGAACATTTTTTTCTCTGCCTTTTGGTTCTTTCTCCCTTACTCACTCTTTTGTCCTTTTAGTTAAGTCATTTATTTCACTCAAATTATTTTTAATAAGACTCACTGTACATGTAAGATCATCTCAGGTCTAAGTAGAAAGTAAAAATAAACAAACCATGGCAAGTTAAACATGTCAAGAGATAAATGTGTTTGATGCTAGAAAATACTTTTCTCTCTCTTTTGGCAGTGATTTTTTCCATTATCAGATTTCTGACTGTCAACAAGATGGTACAGAGATAAAAAGATTGTATAAAAAGAGATAAAAAAGGATAAAGATATTATTAGGAAAGAAATAAAATGTCCCTTCCTCTTCAGCCTCATGTGTGCTGCCATCAGTCTGATATAGTTTAGGAATCAGATATGAGGTATAGAGATTGTAAACTTGTTCTTAAAGTATCTCCCCATGCCCTAAGTAGTCCTGGTGCCATTTCTTCAGTGAAGACTAAATATGTGCCAGATGTGAACTTTAAAAACAAGACCACTTTTAAACTCTTCAAGTGTATTAAAACTATCTGAATGTTAGCTGAGTGGGATAAGTCCAATAAACCAGAGTGTAGGAGCTGAAGTCTATTGAGGCTCAGGGCCTGGCTATCATATAGTCAGTCCAGAGATTCAGATCCCCTGGGTATATATTAAACCCCAGCACCAACTACAATTCTGGTAAAGTAAACAGGAAAGGCTTGTGAAAAAAGATCACATCTGAGTCCAGCTCCATCACACAGAAACACAAACTCCAAGGAAGGGCCAACTGACATGGCGGTGAACTCCATCTGCCATGACCATAAAACCTGTGGGTCTCTGTAGCCCTCAGAAGAACCAATACCCGGGGTTGTATCTACTTTATCTGTCTCTGACTTACTCCACTCAGCTAACATTGAGTTGAAGAAGGTCCACCACCACACCATGGAGCCAAGAGTGCCTACAACTGAAAGCAGGAGGACTGCATCCAGCATCCATGTGGAATCTAAGCCCCCTCTTGATGTAGATGTGGAGTGGACACAACCAATCTAAGGTGCACAGGATGGAGGAATAGAATATGGATTATAGTGGACTTACTGATATTCTATTCATGAACTATGGTGATTTGTAATCGAAGAAAATGTGGCTTTGGTGTGGAGAAAGTGGCCATGGTGGCTGCTGGGTGTGTGGAATAGGAGGAAGAGATGAGATGTGGAGGCATTTTCGGGACTTGGAGCTGTCCTGGATGGTGCTGCAGGGACAATTACCGGACATTGTATGTCCTCCCGTGGCCCACTGGATGGAACATGGGAGAGTGTGGGCTATGATGTGGACCATTGACCATGAGGTGCAACGATGATCTGAGATGTATTCACCAAATGCAATGAATGTCTCATGATGATGGAGAAGAATGTTGCTTTGGGAGGAGAAGTGGGGTGAGGGGGGTGGGAGATATATGGGGACCTCATATTTTTTTAATGCAATATTAAAAAAATGAATAAAGACAAAAAAATCACTTGGAAAAAAAAAAAAACTATCTGAACAATTTCTTAAAGTTCAACCCCAGAAAACTCAAATTGACTTAATGGAATTTTATTAACCTTTCCAAATCTTGTACCTTAAATATGAGGAGAAGCATGAGAAATTTTGGCCTATAGATAATATTCAAGAAATACAGAGATGCTTAAAAGTAGAGGCTGTGAAAGTGTGTGTATATGTATGTTTTCCCTTTCATGCATAGCTACATAATACTTTCCAGGGATATAATTATTGATTATTTAGATTCATGTTTATAATATTAAACATTTTTATTTTACATAAACATTTTAAGTGTTGTTCATATTTTTGAGCCTTCATATAAAATCGGCAATGCTTCTGTGTGTTTGCCATTGCAACTGTATCAGAGATTTACTATAATAGAATAATTATGGAAATTAATACTATTCATATATCTGAATACTACATATTTGAAGTGATGATTTCTCATATTTTATGCAGATATCTAAAATAATTTACAATTTATAGAAATTTAATTAACTAAAAAATTCATGAAAAATTTAATAATTTTACTATTTCACATTTATTTGGAAATATACATTACACAATTCCATGAAAAAAGTTACAATCTTACTATTTCTCATTTATCTGGAAATATACATTATACAATTAAATTTTATTCAAATCAGGCAAAATTATTGCACACCCACTATTTGTTAAAAACTAGGGTACAAAATGGAAGATAGTAATATCACCATAGATACTTCCTTTATTTCATTTTGGTTACCAAGCAATTTCTGCAATTTTGGACTTTATTTTTAAGTGTATTTTTTTCTTTCGATGCACTTAAGATAAAATATATTTAATATGATGAAAATGTATGAAACACTTTGCATAGTTTATTGTGGGTGGGGAACCAGGAATTAAGATGACCCGAGGAAATGATAAACAACAACCACCAAAGCAAATCTGGTGTTTTTGTATCCAATACCTATAGCTAATAAGAAAGCAAAATATACAGTCAAATGGAATGTATTATTTTTGTTTTCACTAAATTAATGGAATATTCCTAACATATAGTCATATCTTCAAAACTGTGTAACTGAAAAAAATTCAGTAAATTCAGAATATTACAGTTAACTTCATGTAGCATATTGGCTAGGTTATAAAGTCCATTTGTTCAGTCAAGGAAATATTAAGTTGATTGTTACTGAGAGGATATTTCATGCATTTAAATAATCAGTAAGTTTGTTGCCTCTATTGCTGATTATATCTACAATCAACTAAGGAGTCTGCTTTCAAGAATAAGAGAAATGTTGTACAATCAGTTGAATGCCTTAAGGGAAAGGTGGTGATTTCAACAGTCAAAAGGAAGAAGTTCCATCTCTACTCTATGGGAATTCATTGAAAACCCTAATCGGAGTTTCCTATATAATTCAGACTTGCCCATCCCCACAGTCATGTGAGCTAACACCTATAGTAAATCTTATAATATTTGCATTATATATCTCCTATTAGTTCTATTTCCTGGAGAAAACTAATATACACCTAACTTATAATTTGTCTAATGTTGATTAAACATTTAAGCAATTTTAACCTGAAAGAACCTGGAGGAATCTGTAAGAGAAGAGAGAGGCCAGGAAAGGCTGCCATGTGCACTGTCATGTGGCAGAAAAGTCAAGGACCAAGGATCACCAGTAACCATCCCCAGAAGGTCACAGACTTCTGGGAATAAGTGTCACGTTGGTGACACCTTGATTTTGGACTTTTCTTAGCCTCAAAACCATAAGTCAATAAATTCCCATCATATAAGCCAGCTCATTGTATGGTATAGCTTCAACAATGAGGAAACTGAAATAATTACCTACCTCTAACACTTCAAAAACATCAAGGTTGACCTCCCTGTTTTCAGATGATTTATTCTCAAACCATCTTGTAAGAATTATTTTTAATGGAATTTTCTGAATTAAGGATCAGAATTTATTGAATCATTAAATAGTATGTAGTGAATAGAGTACCTACTATTTATATTTTATTTAACCTATTTTACTTCCCCAGTGATATGTTGTGGCCAACCCTAGCTGGCCCATGAGAGCCAATTTGGATGTAGCTTTCCTTAATTCCCTTTCTGGTGATATCAAATTGGATGCTTGGAATTTTCTGGAATTAGAAAATTTACACCATAGAAATTAGCAAAAGATATGGATCATGTTTTTTTTTCCCTTTTTCCTGGTGAGTTAGCTAATAAACACTAGCTTAAAGCTCTTCATTAACTGATCCAACCACATTCATATTCAATGGTGAAGAAAATCTAGTATCTTGGGGTTTATTATAAATGCTTTATTTTTTATTACAATATATCTTAAAATTCTGCAGTTTGACCACCTTGTTTTTGTCACATCAGTTTGCATACTTTAGTCTCCCAAACCATAGTCCCTTCCAACACTATGTTTACATTATACTTCTCCCAGTCCAAAAAAGCTAAAAATTTAAATACACAGAGGTTATATCTACTGTTCATTATTCATACATGTCTTCCTAAAGTTTTGATAAATTATTTGAAGTTAAAAATAGTGAAATACCTCTTTTCCTTTTGTATTCTGAAATCCTTAATAATGATCCTGTCTGTTTTCAATCTCTATTTTCCCCATCTTGCATAAACATGAAAGATATCACTTCCAGTAAACCAACTCAAGAGATAGAAGTGGGAACAGCCTGTCATGATAGTGAACATGGGAAACTGGAAGTGATAATTAGCAAATGTCACGATCCAGATATATGTGTATATTTCTAAGGACATGAGCTAACAAGAAATCTCCCATAAAATGCATTGAATTTAGCCTTATGTTATGATCAGTTCTTCAGAACCACTGTAATATTTTAGGCTTAGATTAGCATTGCCATCAACTCTTAATAATTCAAAGCATTTTCACATAAAAATCTTAGTTTTTTTACAACCTCTGTACAAATAACATTATTCTTACAAGGAAAAATAAATTTGGTGCATCAGAGCTTCAGGGATGGAACTAGAAAAGAAATGAAGTTTCTCATTTCCCATTGTTTGCCTTGATATTTGTTTCAAGAATTCAAATTCCAAATGTATAAATGATCTCTATTTTTCCAGATATCCAATTTTGGTTTGTATAAAGAGCCCATTCAAATTCTCATAAACATACTCACATCAATTGCTAATGGATATTCTCTGTATACCCTTGGCACAATGACAATTTAATTTTCACAGAGGCAAGCAAATACCTAAGATTGTCATACAAACATCCAGGTTTCTAATCAGTTGGCTCTTTGGGGCTGGGACATATTAGAGAAACAACATTTTATCTTGCATACCAGATGCTGTCTCCTACAGAAATATGACAGCATTATTCCTTAAACTCAAAAGACAGGTCAAGATCCCCAAATACCATCCTGGCTCTATATTACATTTAGTAAATGTTTTCCTTTTAACCTTAGAACCTAAATTAGTAATCAATCTCTTAAGTGATTACATTGGAATGCTGTCACCTGATATAGAGGATAGGTTATAACTAAGTGGAGGAAAGGGGAGAATGCATTTAAAACATTTCTATTTGGGACATAAATATTCATCTGAGTTGCATTCTCTGGCCCCAAGAGAGCATTTGCTTATTTTTTCCTGTTCATTCCTTATGCTTATCTTGATAAAAACACAATGCAGTGAGTTTGGTTTAAATGATACAGTTAAATGACGAATAGTCTATTTGGGAAATTATTACTATTATATGTTAAACATTTAAATGTCTCACATTGGGATTGTGAGCCTGAAAATTCTGAGTCCTCTGAACTTAAATCCAAACTTGCCTAAAATTTCAGATGAAAGGGTTTCTCCTGGGAAAATTCTGACAGAATATAGAATTTTTCCAAGCCGCTTGAATCTTGGAAAACATTTTAGAAGTTAGGAATAAAAGTCTTTTTGTGTGTGTGCAATAATTTCCTTTGTATAGTTATTTACTTCCTTGTGTTCATTCAGATTACTAACAGGAAAGACAGACATTAGTAGTAAGCTCAGTAACAGATCATGTTGATTTTCCATACAGAAGCAAATATTTAGAGGATACAAAAGGCCCTAAAATATGAAAGAAAAAATGTTTTTGTTGAAATTAATTTTTGAGGAAGAAAAATAATGATTTTCCAAATAGAAAACATTATAACACAACTTTGAATACCATTTTATTTATTTTCATTATGTAAAATAAGAAATGTTTTGGATTATAGATGAAGATGTTTTTACCAATAAAATTAGGAGTTGCATGCATATATATCTTCTGGAGTTTTCAGAAATGAAAATGTGGGTTTATTTGATATTGACTTGCCAAATCTTTAGGGATTCCAAATGTAATTTTCCTTTGATAACTTGGTGCTAGAGAAAATAGATTGCAACTTTTAAAAAAGACTGACACACAACCTTGTGAAGATGTATGTCTGGACAACTCTTACCTTACCTCAGTGTAGAGTAGAGAAAAGATGTCTGTGTTTTAGGATGGATCATTCATTCAGTCTACCATGTTTATTGAAACTATACTATATGCAAGTCATTGCACTGCATCAAGTGTTAGGGCAATTTAGTTGTGAAAAAATGTTGTTTCTGTCCTCCTGGAACGTGCATTCTGATGGGGAAGTTATGGATAAATAGGAAATAAAGTAAATATATATTATGTTGTATGTTCATCAGTGCTATTGACTAAAATAACATAGGTTAACAGGACATGCTATGTAAGGTGCTAATTTCAATAGGGTGATCAGGGAAGGTAATATTGAAAATAAATCATTTAAGAAGACATAATTAATAAGAGAGGGAGCCTTGTGGCTATCTGGGGGAGCACACCAGACAAAAGAGCTTTAAATAGGACATGAAATGGGTGAATGCCTGGAATGTTTAATAAACAAGAAGGATAACTATAGTTTCAAGGAGGAGAACAAGGGAAAAAGTGGTAGGACATGAGTTCAGAGATGTAGCCAGGGTTCAGACCATATGGGTTTTACATTCCATTGTAAAACAGGAGTGACAGAAATTATACTAATGATACTGGGTGTCCTATGGTGAAATTTATTCTATGTACTAAACAACAACTAAAAGAGAGTTGTAAGCAAAGATCAAGGCATCCTTTTGAAGAATATTATGAAATGCCTATAATCCTAGATGTGAGAACTGTCATTAACTGATGGGTGTGCAGTGGTCAATATTAACACTTAGACCTGCCCCCCTGTGGTGGAAATAATGTGAGGAGTGGTAGTGGAAGTTCTTGTTGCCATCACTGAGGGGTTGTGGGGCAGCAGGTAAAAGACAGAATATGTCCCTACTGGGATAGAGAAGAATAAACAATCTCAGTGACTCATGAACAGGGCTGTAAAGTCAAAGGTAATGTTTATGAGTCTTAGGTCATTTCCTTAAAAGTGGTATGATAGAGGACAGAAGGGATTCACTAATTTCATCACTACTGTAAATGCCAATCAAATTTACTTTTCAATTATTTGGGGCCTGAACAACAACCAGAAAATAATAATTTAATTCTTAGTGGTTATTTTTCATGGCTAGCTCTCCTCAATATGAAAAACGATTTGATCAGATAGGGGCTGGGGAGTAAGGCACAATGTCCATGATAGAGGTAAAGATACAAGTTCCCAAGCCTATATTAGAAGCAGAGTGGACAGCAACTTCCCCAAATCCTCAAGACTGGAAAATGAACAATGGACTAAAGTAGAGTTAATATTATTCTACTATGGACATATTATTATTCTAGCAGTGGAAGAACTCTTATCATTGATAAAAAAGCATTGGCCACCAGAGATGCTGAGGGATGGGAGAAGGAAGAAAAATGTAATATGGGAAAATTTTCAGGACTTGGTGTTGTCCTCCATGACACTGCAGTGAAGGATACAGGTCATTGTATATTTTGTCATAACCTACAAAATTGTTCAGGACAGAATATAAACTGTAAAGTAAACTGTAGTCAATGATTAACAATAATGCTTCAATATGTGTTCATCAATTTTAACAAATGTATGACACTTATGAAAGATGTTGATGTGGGAAAGTATGGGAGAGGAAGGGAGTGGGGCATATGGGAATCCCAAGCCCTAATAACTCAGTGAAAAGTGACTCAAAGACATCCACTGCAATGTCAAAAGGTACAGCGATCTTTGACTGTGAACAGGCTTCTATTTCCCTGGACTGTTTTCAGATAATTTTCTTCTCAATTTCTCTGATACTATGCCTCCACATCTACCTCTTTACCTTAACATTGCCTCTTTCTCATGTTCTCCTACTCAGTTTTTATTTTATTGCAATTCACTTTGGGTCCAATTCCTGGTGCTGGACAGTTTTGGTGTAGGCTTCCAATTGCTTACAGGAATGTGATACCCATAATCAAAGAAAGATCTTTCAAGATTTTGGCAGTAGTAATTTGTCTTTTCAAATATGAGCTAAGAATATTTATGCAATTCAATCATTCTTCTAAAAACTATGTCCAATTAGTTGACATCCAGTAAGAATGGATCTTGTTATGGATCTAAGAAATATACCAATATGAATTTTAAAAAGAGAAAATATGTTATGCTTTAAGCATTTTTCAAAAATTACTCATTCAAAGGCACACACAGTCCCTGCCATAACATTTTTATAATGCCATTGCATTGGTCAGGGTTCTCTAGGGAAATAGAATCAACAAGAGATATCAGTAAATGGTATACGATTTCATAAAATTCTCTCCCATGACCATGAGGAGGCACAATTTCAGATTCCATAGGCAGGCTGCAACCAGGGGCTCCAATGACGGTCTCATGAAGGACCTTGATGACCTCCCAGGAGACACTGGCCATCCAAAAAGCTGGGAAAACCTTTCTGAATGCTGAAACCACTTCCCCTTTTAATGAATTCAACTTATTGGCTATAATGGCATTCATTGCTGATGGCAGTCTCCCTGGTTGACTGTAGATATAATCATCTATCTGTGCAGTAAACCCACTGATGAATAAAATCAATTAATGTCCTATTATAATTAGCCCAAGTTACTTGCTTGACCAAACAATTGGGCACAATTACCTGGCCAAGTTGACACATTAGCCTAACCATGACAATCACTAACTCCTAACATCTGCCTCAGAGTAAAAAGAAATAATAATTTCAAAATTGTCATTATTTTATATTTAAAGAGTAATATCTCTTATAATTTCAGACATCAATAAGATATCCTCAAAAATGTTTACATTCTTCCCCTTGACATTTGTTTATCAGTGCAAACGTGATTAAAAATAAGGTTTAAATTAAAAATAATAAGCTTCATTTGCTAAAATCTTTCAAAAATATATTTCATTCATTTTGCTTGTCAAAAAGTAAAAGAAGAGTAAGCACTGCCCAGATTTTGGGGGGAATAGCACTACTATAAAAGTAGGGCTACTGCATTAAGTTGAACCATATGGTTTAACCACCTTTGACATACAAAAATTATAATTTCATAACAATTCAACCAAAATAGGAAAGAGAAGTGACATGGTAAATATTAATTTCTTATCTTTCAAGCTGCAATATTAGTTAAAATAAAAAGTACCTTAATTAACTTCTAATCCAGTGATTTTCTGGCATATTTTACAGTCAGAATTGCAAAAAATTTCAAAGGAATCTTCCTCCATAACCAATTTTTAAAATAAGTGAAAGGAAGCCTGCTGTGGTTCCCATAGAGGAAAAATCTCAGAGACTGCATTAGACAGCCAAAGGGGTGCTGATGCAAAATACCAGAAATTGTGTTTTTTTTTTTAATAAAGGGAATTAATTTTGGGTAGGAGTTTACAGATACCAGACCATAAAGCATAGGTTACTTCCCTCACCAAAGTCTATTTTCACATGTTGGAGCAAAATGGCTGCCAATGTCTGTGAGGGTTCAGAATTCCTGGGTTCCTCAGGGCTCAGTGCCTCTCTTTTCTCCACAAGGTCAGCTGTAGACTATGAAGTGAATGGTTCTGTTTCTTTCCCTGGGGTTTCTGCCATGTCTAAGGAGTCATCTCTACTCCTCTGTGTTCTTTTCCTGGCTGAGGTCCTCTCTTCCTAGGGCTTGCTTCTCTTTCCTCTGCTTGCTGACTTCGTGGGGTTCTGCCTTAGGACTTCAGCATCAGACTCCAACACTGAAACCCCAACATCAGAAAACCCTCAACTCTGTACTTTCCCATGCCTTTTATCTGTGAGTCCCCACCCACCAAGGGGTGGGCGCTCAATGCCCTAATGATGTGGCCCAATCAAAAGCCCTAATCATAACTTAATCATGCCCAGGTTCAGACCAGTTTAAAAACATAATCCAATATTTATTTTTGGAATTCATAACTATGTAAAACTGCTACAGAGACTTAACCACCAGGATTTCTTTCTTTTCTCTACCTGGCTTAATGTTTGAGATTTCCAATAGAAGACAATGTGAAAACAATTGCTCTGGTCAATAAAACCCATTTACAAGCAAGCAAGAGGGTCCCATCCATCTGCCCCATGGAATCTAAGCCTCCTCCCAATTAGAGGTGGAGTGGGCATCACCACCCCAGAATCTTCAGGATTGGGGAATGAACTCTGGACTAAAGAGAACTTACTGGTATTCTACTATAGACTTACTGTGATTCTAGCAATGGAAGAAATTATATTATTGATGTGGAGGCGGTGGTCATTGATGTCTGAGGGCAGGGAGAGGGAAAAAAACAAGTGAATTATGGGGACATTTTTGGACTTAGGAATTGTCCTGAATGACATTATAATGGCATATATAGGCCATTAAATATCTTGCTATAACTACAAAACTGTGCAGGAGAGAGTATAAACTTTATTGTAAATTATAATTCATGCTTAGTGGCAATGCTCCACAATGATTTCATCAATTGTAATGAATATAACACACTAATGAAGGATGTTGTTAATGTGGGGAAATGTGGGAGGTGTAGGGAGTGGGGTATATGGGAATCCCCTATATTTTTATGTAACATTTATGTAATCTGAATATGTTTAAAAAATAAAAAATATATATTTAAAAAACCATTTACAAATAAGAAACCTGATTTCAGAGGGGGATACTGATTAGAGCAAATTTATAAAACTTGTCAGTGTCAGATTAATGAATAAAATACAAGTCTTATGATTTGTGCACTAAACAGATAAACCTGTAATAAATAAAACAAATTTCCCAAAAACATTTATCTTGAAGGTATACAGAACATTTTAGGTTGCTTATCTATTAATCATTGTATCTTGAGATATCAGGATACAAAAATATCCTTGAAAGTCCATGTAGCCTATAATGTTTTGCACAGTGTATTCTCCTGTTGCCATTTGTCATAGTATTTGAGCCTAATAAGTACTTATGTTTATTTTTTTTAACCTGACAGTGATCACACAGTTGATGGTTTGGAAGATGTATTATGATTATAAAAAATGTCATTTCATGGAGAAATCCATTTAATTACTGTAGTAGTGCATAACAAAAGCTTTTTTTGGGAGAAATAACTGACTTAACTAGGAATTACCACCCAAGACATTGGTATCTCGAGAATAGTTAGATCAGAATAAGACATCAACACGTTTTCCAATGTATTCCCTCATGACTGAGCAGTTTAAAAGAGGGCATGAGTATCATCCAAATTTGATCTGTTCCTTGCATCAATTAACTTGGAAGGGAAAATTATAGCATAGCTCTAAAGAACTTAAAAGAAAAGAAATTGACTTGGCTTCCAATCAAAATTTTTGTCCCCTGAACTCAGATATCCATAGTAGACTATATTAATATTCTGTGTGTACGACTTGTAAAATGTAAATATTTTACAGGGTTTTTGTAGATCTAACAAACCCAAAACTTGGGAGATACTTTCTTTTCCTCAATTCAAACCTTTCTCTCCTCAGATGGATTGCAAGACCTAGACTTTGGGTGAGGTTGTAGAATGCATGCTTAAGCTACATTTGGAAGCCCATTTTCCCTGTAATCAATCTGACCCTTATAATACTTCTATTTTTCACTAAAATACTTTAGAGTAGGGAAGGAGAGTAGCTGCACTACAGAAACACCAGTATAGTAATGTGATTTAAAATCATATAGTCTTGTGTTTAAAATTTGTTTCTCTCACTAGAATATAACTCCACAAGGACTGACTGTATAGTTCACTAACAACTTGTAGCCTTGTACAAGATAGTTTCTAAAATATTTGGTAATTGAAGGTTTTCAGGAACATGTACTATAAATATTTTTTAAAGATTTATTTTTTATTTATTTCTCTCCCCTTACCCCTGGTTGTCTGCTCTGTGTGTCCATTTGTTGTGTGTTCTTCTGTGACCACTTCTATCCTTATCAGCAGCACCAGGAATCTGTGTTTCTTTTTGTTGCATTATCTTGTGTCAGCTCTCTGTGTGGACGGTGCCATTCTTGGGCAGGGTGCACTTTCTTTCACGCTGGGTGGCTCTCCTTACGGGACGCACTCCTTGCGTGTGGGGTTCCCCTGCGCTGGGACACCCCTTCGTGGCAGGGCACTCCTTGTGCGCAGCACATCAGCACTGCACATGGGCCAGCTCCGCATGGACATGGGTCAAGGCAGC
The DNA here is from genome assembly GCF_030445035.2 of Dasypus novemcinctus. Classification (NCBI taxonomy): domain Eukaryota; kingdom Metazoa; phylum Chordata; class Mammalia; order Cingulata; family Dasypodidae; genus Dasypus; species Dasypus novemcinctus. Next base: position 37,396,576 of record NC_080683.1, on the reverse strand, counting down.
CTGGGGTCTGAACAGCAGAACTCCCATGTGGTAGGCAGATGCCCTATCCATTGGACCAAGTCTGCTTCCCCCTTACTATAAATATTTTAGGCATCCTGGACATATGGCTGACTCTTTTCTGTCTTAGTCATATCAAAGAGAACCTCCTCTAAGAAGATTTTGTCATCATCCAAACAAACATCATTAATTAAGAGAATTCAAATGTAAGCACCTTTCATTTGAAATCCTTCATACCTCTTCACTGCAAATCCCCTGAAGACATAGATGCCATCTGTGGTTCTCCTTTTTTTGACCCACCCCCATTTTTCCCAGTAGCCAACTGTAAAGTTTATTGCTAAAACTTGTGCAATGCCCACAATAGCTTCTGATGCCAACTGCAAATATCACAAATAACTTAACCCATTTCAGTTCTGATTCTTGACTGCCCTGTGTTTGGTCAGACTCCAGTTGATAAGGGCAATCATCTATAAGATTTCCCTTCAGGCATCAGTTACAGTTTCAGAGAACCAGACCACTCGCAGTTCTGACCAACTGGCTACAAGATCAGGTGTTCCCACAACTGCCTTGTGTTTGATAATTCACTGGGAAGATTCACAAAACTCATTGAAAGCACTATACTTCCAATTACAACTTTATTAGAGTGAACATAAATATAAAAAGAAGCCTAAAGAAGAGACTCATAGGGTAAGGTTTGGGAGGGTTTCAAATGCAAGCTTCTGTGTCCTTGTGTCCACTGTACTACCTGGAGTCAGAATGCATGACCCTTCCAGAACAGAAATGTATTTTATCAATCCTGGAAACATATGAGGGCTTCAAGTGTCATGCGTTTATATGGAGTCTCCTTACATAGGCATTTTTAATAGAATCCATGTCAACTTTGTTGAATTCAATCTGCATTCTCCTCCATTCCCAGTAATCAGGGAGGTAGGTTGATTTGACATGACTCAGAGCTCCAGACCAAACCCTAAGACTGGTCCCTCCCTGTCATGTCTCAGCCTATGAACTATCAGGTGTGGTTCTGGGCCCACCATGAAAACCAGAAGGCATTCCTATCATAGGACATTCCAAAGATTCAGATGTTCCATCCCCAGGAGCTGGTGACTTAGACTAGCCAAGTTTTTCATTATACTTAACCTTGTCCCGCTTATAGAACCTCTTGGTTCTTGGTACCCATGCCTCTTCTGTTACTTTTACTGGACCTGTGGTTGGTGTTTGGGTTGGTGTATACTCAAGAGATCTAAATCTCTGGACTGTCCATGTGATGGCCAGGCCCTGGGCCTCAGCAGACTTGTGGCTTCTACCCTCTGGTTTGTTGGACTTACCCTGGCCAGATGACAGGGGGGTGAAGAGGGTCAACCACCATGTGGAATCTAAGGCCTTGATATAGAGGGGGACTGAACATAACCATTCCAGGGTCCACAGGATGAAGGAGTATAGTGTGGATTAGAGTGGACTTACTGGTGTTCTGCTGGGGAACTATTGTGATTAGTAAGGGAAGAAATTGTAGTAGTGATTTGGAGAGGGTGATCATGGTGGCTACTGATGGTAGGGAGATGGAAGAAGAGATATGTTGTGGAGGCATTTTCAGGATTTGGAGTTGTGCTGGATGGTGCTGCAGGAACAGATGCTGGACATTGTGTGTCCTGCCATGGCCCACTGGGTGGACTGGGGGAGAGTGTGGACTACAGTGTGGACCACGGTCCATCTGGTGCAGTGGTGCTCCAGAATGTATTCACCAGGTGCAGTGGATGTGCCGCGATGATGGAAAAGGCTGTTGATGTGGGAGGGGTGGGATGGGTAGGGTGGGGATATATGGGGACCTCATTTTTTGAATGTAACATTAAAAGAAAATAAAGAAGAAAAAAATTAATTTAAAAATATATATATGGGTGGTCAACTTATCCTACTTCTGCTTTGTGTGAGAAAATGCAAAGGCTCTGCTGCCTTCCCTACTTAACTCTTCTTAGGGCTCTAGCCTCCAGCGTCCCAGATGAAAGAGAAGCGTTAGCTACTCCCAAAGGCTAAGACAGTACTTCTCCAATTCTATGTGGGGGGAACAATATTTTATTTTTTCTCTTCCTCTGTTTTTATTTTCAATTATCACAGACCACACCTATGTAAAATGCAATAAAAATAATTTACTAGAAAAAATGAAAGCAGGAAAAAAGTAACTGAAGAAATGTTCCTGTATTGACTTCTGTATTCATTCTATTCCTATCTGCTGTTTGAATAAAATATATGGGGAAAAAATCTGATTACACAAAGGTATGTATTAGGAAAAAAGAAGAATAGTTTAATGGGCTTTTCATATAGTTTTGGATATTCTACTTTAATACTACCCCAGAACTCAAAAGGGATAGTTTCTTAAAACTGAGTTGCAATTTGGAATCTGAAACTATGTTGATGACACTTCATATTCTTTTACATTAAAATTCCTTGGTCTATTTTCACTTTGAATGTAACCTTTATCAATTCATGGATTTATAATGTCATCCATTGGTCACTTGGAAAATATTAATGCAATGAGATCTTCTAACTGTTGATACATTCCCTCAAACACAATTTCAAAAAATCACATTCAATAACATTTGCATTCATATCATCAGAAAAATCTTGAAGTATTGGGAAGGTGTGTCATAGTTTCAGATATGAATTTTCCAAAATTTTAATTTTTGCTTGAAATCTTGAATGTAATTATTGGTAATTAATTCTGTATTAGTCAATTGATGCAAAATACCAGAAACTGGTTGGTTTTTATAAGGGGCATTTATTCGGGGTAGAAGCTTACAGTCGCAGATCCTAAAGAGTCTGATCCAAGTTACCAAAAGAGCTTCCTCACCCAGAGTCTGTTGCTACACATTGACGCAACATGGCAGGCAATATCTGCAAGGGTTCAGGCTCTCTTTGCTGCCAATATGGCAAGGGTTCAGGCTTCCTCTTCCTCTTTAGGCTCCATGGTCCCAGCTTCTTACAATATTAGCTATAGGCTAGGTTAAATCTTGTTTTTCTCCCAGGTCTCATTCCTGTCTGTGCTCAGCTGCAGCTGTAGACTATAAGGTTCATCTCTCTTCCTAGGGCCCCTGCTGTGTCTAGGGAGCCTGTCTTGATTCCTCTGTGTTCTTCTCCTGTGTGTTTATTTCCTGGGGCTCCAGCTCAAACTCCAAACACCCTTCTCTGTGGTGCAGTTTCACTGTGAGTCACTGCCTGCTTGGGCTACTGACATCGCCCAATCAAAGCCTCAGTCATTATTTAATCAAGTAAAAGTGAAACTAAGATGCCCAGAGGAATAAACCAGTTTATAAACATAATCCAATATCCATTTTTGAATTCATGAACAATATCAAACTGCTCTAAATACATTAATTTTTTTTTTCTTGAATAACAGGGTCAGTTTGTTCATTTACAAGGAACTTAAATGATCATAGTGTATCTGTCTCCTGGTCATGTGTTCTTTTAAGTATAAAACTGCCCCTTAATAATAGTGGACAGTTCAATGATTGCAAAGTAATTATTTATATTCTGTACATCAAAACATAAACTAAACATGTTATGACAAATAGTTCCAATATAGACAACTGCAAAAAATTTAATATTCTTATCTAGTATAATTTTTTTAAGTCATGGAGAAATATCAACAATTGATAAGAAGTACTTCTTATATGCATAAAAATACATATGCCCAATATACATGCAAAATAATCAAGGCTGCTAGTAAACAAAAAATGTAAAAGTAAAAATACAAAGCAACTTTTTACCTATGCAAATTGAAAATATAAATCTATGCATATAAATATTTACATACACACAGACATACACATGCAGCTAAGGATAATGTGCATGTTGGTGAATACTTTGAAAAATTTGACTTAGGCATTTTTGTGGGATTAAAAGTGGTAAAACCCTTCCAAAGACAAATTAAAAATAAATATAAAACTTTGAAACTTTTTATTCATTCAATTTGACCAATTAATTATTGGGGAAAAAATCAATATACTAAAACTATGACATTACTACATATGTTAAAAATTAACATGATAGAATATTATGCACTCTTTATAAATCTAATTTTTCAATAGGTAAACATTGCTAAAATGCTCATTTTATTTGTATAAATGTGTGAATTGTAAAGTACATCATTAAATATCATCTCATCAGAAAAACCCACTGATATATTTAATAGTCAACCATAACTAGTCTTGTTACCTTTCATTTATTTGAAATTCCTTTGTGACAAAAAGTATATGATTCTTTGTTTATTTTAAATATTTTTATTTAAATTCCATGGAAAGTCCTCCTTTGTATTGTGTACTTCTCTGTCCCCAGCAGACATATAGGACATGGTACAAAGGATGATTCAACAAGTAACTGTCATATTAGGAGTAAATGTAAACAAACAGGAGATAAACTTGGGAGAGAAATTAGAAATAAATTTTATTATTGTATATTTTTCTATTTTTTTTTGCAAATGATTCATCAAGACAATCTTTCATATTGTAATCACATATTACATACGTGAGAAAGAATAATAAAATTGAAAATTCATCAGACATCTAAGAGTTTTATAAATTTATTGTTAAATTGGAAATTCTTTTATCACTCAAGTATATGTGATATCTACCCCATAATAAATGTAAGTGCTTCAAGTCTCTGTGTGTTTACTCAATTTCTAACATGTTTTGTTTTGCTTTTGTTTATTTATTTGTTTATTTTTACAAGAGACATTTACTGGACCATGGGGACTAGGTTCTCTACAGCTCAGAAATGGCCCTCCTGAGTAAGATTTCTGGAATGTCAAATTATTATTGATTTCTAAGTCTGTTCGAGTGTATTATGATGACCCAAAGTACTGTTCCTTTTTATTGTACTTTACCCTATGGAGTTTTTATTTTGCTTAGCTGTAAAATCCTAGATGGAACTGAGGACCACTATTATTTCTCTAAATCACTGTGACATAAAGAATGAAATTTTATAAAAATTGATAGTGAATTCTTGTTTTAATTGTCTGGTCAAGAGGAAAAGTTTTCAGACTCATTTATTGCTTTGCCATTATAGTTTCTTAGTAACCCCAAGATTATTGTGCAACTCTCATAAAGATAAGATTCTATCTTTAATTAAAGTCTTTGACATCAGAAGCATAGAAATGTCTGAAGTTTATACCTTGTACCATCTGCCATTTTGGCACTAAGATTATGATCTTGCTTCCTTTAGAACAGTATTTTGCCTTTTTTTTTTCCTGCATAGGAATTCAGATTGTCTTGAATATTAAACTCTGTATGTAGGAGAAGATCGAAATACTAGAAGCAATCTGCATTATTCCCTGCAAAATTTCCAGGGTTACAAGCAATATCATCCTGATTGCTTCCAAAAGGAAGGTCCCTGAGTTCTGAGTTGAGCAGGCAAAGACACTTTTGAAATGGTCATCACTTCTAGCCAGTTGTTTTAGCACTGGGTTTCTCAACCTCTACCCTGCTGACATTTTTGTCCAGATAATTCTTTTTTGGGGGAGAATGGGGAGTGCAATGTAAAATGTTTGGCAGCTTCCTTGCACTAGATGCTAGTAGCAAGCTCCCTAATAGTGTGACAACCAAACATGACTCTACCCATTGCACAATTATAAGTGGGTAGCAAAATCCTCTGCCCACAGCTGAGAACTACTACCTTATGAATTAAAACAAAGCATAAAGAAAGCAAACCAAAACCAAAACTACTTCATAATCAATAGGATCTTCAAATTAAGAGTGAAATCAATTAAAGGAAATGCTAGTAGTGTCTCTTGACCAACAACATTCCTCAAAGGGTGGGGCCAATAAATAAGAGTGTCCACAATCCAGGTTTTTAAACCTTAATGTGCATACAAATTACCTCAGAGTTGATTTAAAATGAAGAGTTCTCTTTTCTTCTCCCATCCCCAAGAAATCCTTACTCACTTAATTTCCAATGGAGCCTATAAAACAGGATAATTTTATAAAGGCAGAATCCTAGTATCAGCCCCGGATACCTTCATGAGATCTTTCCTAAAAAAATTAATTAGTTTAAAAAAAAGATTGTCAAGAAGATTCTGATGCAACATGTGAAGAATATTTTTTGATTTGGTAGAGGATGAGAAACCCAGTGGCCTAGGACTTGTAGCCAAGGGCTTAGGAAATGCATTGATGAAAGCAGCTTGCTAAAATAAAGCAATCATTTGAACTACGGACTTAAAGGCAAAAGGAGTTAATGTACAAAAGGGTTAAGAAATTGGATAAAATTTGACAAAATCTTTGTCAAAATTAGTACAGTTAAAATAAATCAGGGATAGCATTGAAGGTTCAGAGAGGCAATGGCCTGCTCTAGTGGTGAGAAGTCTTTTTAATTTTTTTTTTCTGTAAACAAAATGTTCTCTATAGATAGGGTTTGCCTACATCCCTCTGAAATCAAATGCTCACATAGAGCCCTGAGGTGATTTAGAAATACAAGGCATGCACACACAATAAGCAATATATTTCAGGGGGAAAATTGTGGTGATTACTTCAAATGGTAGATTTAAATAAGGTTCCCTTGACCGCATTTAAAGCAGCAGATACAGAATTGGTTTTCATTCAAAACATTAGCTAGAAGTCGTATCTAATAGTTGCAATGGATTTTGATGTTGAAAAGATGTAACTGAGTATAGCATTTGCTAAGTCAGTTATTTTTTATCATGGGGCATGAAAAGAAACCTGTGGAAGTTTTATATTGATTTAGCCTGGCCATTATTAGGAAAGAACTTACTAGCTTGGAAGTGTTCAGTGTTCCTTCTCAAACCTCAATGACACGATTTCATCAATTCTTTGTAGTAATTACCAGGCACAATAATTTCTGTCTGTAGAATACAGAATTTTTCTGAAAGAAACATTACCTGATCTGTTTATTTCATGCTTCTCTTTCCAAAAAATACACTGAAGTTCAAAAAAGAAGTGTATTAGTTAGCCAAAGGGATGCTGATGCAAATACCAGAAATCTTTTGGCTTTTATAAAGGACATTTATTTGGGGTAGAAGCTTACAGTCACAAGACCATGAAGAGACGGTTACTTCCCTCACCAAATTCTGTTGTGTTTCAGAGTAAGATAGCTGCTGGTCCCTGCCAGAGCTCAGCCTTCTTCTTCCTCCTAAGTGTCTGAGGTCTCAGCTTCTGATCTCAGCTGTAGGCTGGCATAAGTCTTGTCTCTCTCCCTGGGGCACTTTTCTTTCCAGGCTTTCTCAGCTGTTCAGGTCTCTGGTCTCTTCATCTGCAAACTATTAAGCAAATGGCTTGGCTTTCTCTCCAGGGCTCCAGCATCAGAAACTAAACTCTCTACGTTCTCCTCCTCCATATACTTACTTCCCAGTCTTTGACTGAACATCCTTTTACATAGCCCACAAAGGGGTTGAAAGTAGGAACTCAAACCAAGTTGCCATAATGATGTGGGCAAATAAAAGCCCTGATCTTGGTTTAATAAAGTGAAAGTGAAACCTCTGGCTCTAATAAAATCTAATATGCCCAGAGGAACACACCAGTTTACAAACACAATCCAATATCTGTTTTTGGAATTCATAAAAAATACCAAACTGCCATCACAACTGAGGATATTATGAAGCTATTTTTTTTTAAGATACTGGGTAAAAAGGATAGCAAGTTTTCAAATCCTTGAACTTGTTGTTCCAGATCCAATAGGTTTATTAAAATATAGACCCCAAAATGGCAGGGCTACTTTTAATCAGTTTTGTTCACTGAGTTCTCCCCTAAAATTGAAACACTAGCTGATACCTAGAAGGTATAGACTGAATATTTGTTATATGAACAAATAAATAGAAACTTATTGTGTTGTCATTGAAATGAGAGAACAAGTCGAGCATTTCTTCAAGCATTTCAGAGTGGACATAACTTAGGTAACCATACAGTATTTCTAAAGCTAACTCCTCCATTTGTTCCTAACCCCTCTTTACCTACCCATAGCAATCCCTCCTTTCCCTCATAAACCATTTTCCCTCTCCAGTTTTAAGTAAGCTCACATCATCCAGCTAGCATACATATAGACTCTTCTGCATTCTAAGAGCAAAAAGGCCATTACGAAGGTGTGTTTGAGGAGGAGGGGAACTTTCCAGGCCTCAGTATATTTTACAATTATATTCCCATTTTACTTTTTCTTTTATAGCTGAACTCCTCAATAAGTGTTGTCTGGTCTTTCTGCTTTAGTTCTTCTTTATGTCTTTCTTCTCGAGCTCTGCAATCAGGCATTCACCTTCACTTGCCCAGTGGAAGTACTTGAATTAAGGTTAGCAGAAATCTCTACGTTTCTAAATGTGGTCTTTAAATCTCATTCCTCATTTTACTTAATCCTTCAGAAGCATTTGACAAATTTGATTATTCTCTTTTCCTTAAAAAACTCTTCATTTGACTTCCAGTACACAGAATTATATCATCTTTCTACTGGCAGTTTCTTTTCAACCATGTTTTCGTAGTTCTCCTCACGACTCAAACTTTTAAGGTTGGAATCCTGCAGTCCTAGGTTGCATTTCTTCTTTATTTGCATTCAGTCTTAAAATTTCATCTTTTTTACCAGCTTTCAATGCACATCACTAATCTCATCCACACTATTATCTATTACAAAGAGCTTCCCCATGATATCTAGGAGGCATATATGCAGAGCTTACCAATGTGTCTACCTAGGTTCAGCTAAACTTTCAGATTCATAAACCTTTCAATAGACCTCACTTGGCATGAGCCTACAAAAATGGATATAGTATAGCAACAGCAGCCTATCTTCAAGTAGTGTCAGGGGCTCCTTATCTGCTGAATTCTTAGTAGCAGTCCTTGCTGCAGTTCACACAACAAAGATACAAGGAAAGAGAAATCATTCTAAGAGGGTGTGGGATCCACCCAGGTTTAAACATCTCCTCTACTACAGGAGCATTATTTAATTTTTTATTTTAATTTTAGTGTTTAAAACCAGCAAATTTACTGCACAATTAATCAGTGAAATCTTTAAGATGAATTAGATGCTGTAGCAGCTGTGTTCTTGGGTTTAGGAGTTCCTTCAGGGAATTCATGCCTGAATCTATGGGACACAATTTTAGGTGTCTCTTTCGAACAATACTAGTGGTATTTCAGCTCTTGGTCTTGGCCCTCCAGTTACACTTTCACTTAGACTTGTTAGGTAGCCAGGTTTGCCACAGCTCAACTTCTGAAGGTGGTAGACCTTAGGACTACAATGACAGCACTAAGTGTGTGTCTTATTGTTGCATTCCAAATGATGATGTTCTCCTTTGTCATCTTGTTTCTGCAGCTGAGACCAAAAACCAGGAGGATTCTTTTTTGATTCCATAGACATAGCCTCCAGGGTCTCTCTAAAAGACATGCCTAAATATCAGACTCGCTGCGCTCCGGGAAGCAGGATGCTGTCTTCCTTTAAAGTATTTATAGTTGTTTCAGCACAAATGCAGTATATATTTTGACCATAGGCAACAATGCTCTATGTTAAAGCGTATTTTTCAAAACCCACCAGATTCATACTTAGAGTAAAAAATGGTCAGGCTTATTGAGTTTACAAAGGGCACCAAAAGATGGGTGAGGTATATAAAAAGGTGGGAGTTAAAGAAAGGATACTTGGAGGATTTTAATGACTGAATGTAGTCATATTATGGCCTTTGTAGTGATTTGTCATTTTTTGCAAACTAGGGAGTCCTTGGAAAGTCAATGATCTTACTTTAGAACATATGAGTTCATGCAGACTTACTGTTAGATCAATATGTTGGAACACGTAAGTATGAATGAATTGGTGTTCAAAGAGTTTAAGCATATGGAGTCTGTGATAAACATCATGGCTTTAGTTTGATGGCTTTATCTGATTTTGTGCCAGATGGAAGTCCATTTTGAAATATTAATTTCACTTTCAATTTCCAATTCTTCCTCCTATCTGTCAGACTATTGTAACTTTATAAGTAGTAAAACCATCAACATATTATCCTTTTCAAGTTCCCAGGATAACAGAAGTAGAAAACTAAACAAAGGTCAAGTTCTCTGTCCAAGCAGGAAAAGTTTTGTAAACTCTTTACCAACAATCTCTAACTGCCTGCTTTATAGCTCCTCATGGAGGTAGGTTATATTGAACATTTCCAAATTTAACATTCTCCACCCTCCACCAGAAAGTAATCAAACTAGCAAACAGTCAAACATGACAAAGCATAAAATAGTCTTCTACATCACATAGTGTCAAATCCATGATTTCAGTTTTACAGGTTAAAAACATGAAGCCTCCTTTGTCTTCTCCCTCTCACTTACATCGAACATATCCAATGGAATAGCATATTCTGCTAGATTTACCTTTAAAAAAACTCTAGTATCCCATTCCTTTTCATGATTTCTGTCTTGCCTGGATGTTTGCAATATTGTTCTAACTGATTTCTTGCATCAACCTTTCCCCTTTAGTCTATTGTGACCATGATAGACAGTGATTCTTTTAAATTATTCTTTCACTCTTTTCAAAAGCTTCCAGTGGCTTTCCATTTTATACAGAGAAAAAATCAAAGTCCTTAAAATGACATAGTAAGCCCTAAGGAAATGTGTCCCCTTAGCCTCTTTAATCTAAGCTCTTAACTTTTCTGTACTCCCATTTTAGGCTTCAGCTATATTGTCCTCTTTGCTTCACTGGACTATACCAGGCATATTCCTGCCTCAGGGTTCTTATGCCTGCTGTCCTTTCTACTTCCAGCTATATGTATAGCCTGTTACTTCACCTCCTTTAAGTCTTGCTCAAATGTTTCCCCTTCCTACTCCCTCTTACAGCTTCTTCTTCCTTGTTAGTACTTATAATATCATCCCATAATTTATACTTTACTTACTCATTTTGTTTATTGACTTTTTTTCCCTACTTGATATAATCCCCATGAGGACAGGAATTTTCTGCCTGCTGTATTCACCTTGTATAAACAGGACCTAGAAAACTGACTAGAACACACTAAGCACTCAATAAATATTTGTCGAACAAATTTGTTGAAACTAAAGCTGTATATGTAGGTGTTTATAGTGTAAGGGAAAGATAATAATAGATTAAGGAGATTTGCAGCTTTAAAATTCAGGTTGGTTAAAAGCTTATTAATTTATCTCTTTTGGCTGATAGGCAATACATTGTTTACTGAGTGTTATATATATATAAATATACACATAACAATAAATAATATAACTACTAGGTATTCCACAATATTGGAATCACAGTCCTCTATCACTATTATATGTGATTTGTCAAAGGGGAAAAGATATCATCTTGGTTCAAAGGAAGACAATTTCTTACCAGGACCCATGGAAGTTCTGAATTTTCTGGGTCTTGAATGCAGATAGAATCCTTACGTTATCATAAAGTATGTAGTGTGTATGCATGCAAGCATGTCTGTGTGTATGTGCACCTGCAGATGCATTCAAGAAGACAAATATGGGGTGAAATTATTGATGTAACTAGTAGAAGGAAAAAGAAAAAATGGTAATAAATAGGCAAGCAAGTTATAATATTGGCAATGATGGAGATTGGAATAATAGAGATGCCAATGCTGCTAAAAGAGAACAATTAGGTACTCTTTGATCTGAGGTTTGATGCCTTCATAATAGATTTAGTAAGTAATCTTTTCAGCCTAATAGAGTCTTCAATGTTGAAGGCAGAATTTTATCAAGTAGGGTCAGTGATGAAGTCTTACATATCCTCATGGTCTGTAAAGGTAATTTTTCTGGGCAAGCAAAGTATTTGGCTTCCAGTCCAAAACTAGATTTCCCCCTCATGCCAGATTAATAGTGGTGCATTTAAGGACTTCCATAGAAGCAATGACATATTGTAAGTATGGGCTCCATTATTCTCTGGATATAGATCTTAATGAGCTATTGCTGCCAGAGAACATGATGCATCTGACAATACAGCTAAGACCTGGATACACTGTATATACTATATCATGGGCATTTTTCTTGTGATACATAAACCTGGCCTTAGGCCATGCCTGTGCAATAGAATTCTACCTGACTGAAAAATTCACTTGATATGATTTGTTGTGACCTGTCTATACAATTCTTGAGCAGTGGATATCTTAATGAGCCACAGCAAATTGGATGGGCCAATTCATAGCTGCTGTCACATACTGTAACCACGACCTCAATTAAAGTTATAGATTGCTTCTAAGCATTGTTCCTTGGAAGTGACTCAAAGTATAGCTTAGAATGCTCTCATTAATCCCTTCACAGAATTGAGACAATACATAGACATTTCTTCACTGAAGGTATTACTTTACCTACTAGGATATTGCATAATTTGATTGACAGTAATTGCTACCATATGCTTCCAATTATCTAATTAGTAATTGCTACAACATATGCTACCAATTATATAAAACCAGCACTGATTTAGAGTCTCCATTCAAAACTGTCACTGAATCTCAGAATGTTATATGATGTTTGCTTTGAAAAATGCTTCTTAAAATGTCATGCATATATGGCCTAGTCTAAGTTTGGCATGAGGTAATAATAAAAGTATCTCTTAAGATAATATGCTATTTGGTTAATATGAAATTATTGAAAATTATATTGGAAATAAAAGAGATTCAATGAATCAAATAAAAAAATAAACTCTATCTCAACATCAAGTTAACATTCTATAACACTAAGATTTCTGGCTCAGCTCTTTTAATTATGGACAATGATTATGGAGATATTAGGATTCCATTTTTTTCTTTTCTAACTCCATCTATTGAATACATAATAATTGAGAATAATCGTATGCAAAATATTAGCTATCAAGATCATAGAAATATAAAAGACAACTTTGCTTCTAACATAGGTGATATCAATGTCACAACTATTAGGTTAGAAATCATGATGCAATACTTTAGAAAAAAATAAGTACTAAACTCTACAGGCATTAGACAGAGATAGATTTGGCACTAAGAAGAAATATACAATTAAACTGATGATGCTACATTTCAATTAGTTCTTGAAGAATAGATAGTCTTTCTTCTGGTAAGGCAAGATAAAACTTGCTCCATATAGAGGGAATAGCAGTAGCAAGGCTGGTATATTTGCATTAAGTAACAGTAATATATATGCCCATCTAATATATCAACATGTCACTAAAACAATGAAATTTCAATAGTTTGCAAATAAAATGCTTATTGTTCTTAGGCTTTCTCCTCTTTATTTCTACTCTGTCCTAAGGAAAAAAATATCAAAACTACACAATTAATATTTCAAAGTAATATCCACCTCAATATCTTACACAAATATCTAAAATTGCCAGAAATCCTCCTTGGAAACAGTGACATCAATTCATTATTTCTCAGATATTTTTGCCTGGTTGGTTGTTTCTTACTTTTTTTATATGTTTGGGCATTGCTTATAGTATTAGTAAGCCAAAAGAGTGCTGACGCAAAATACCAGAAACCTGTTGACTTTTATAAAGGGTGTTTATTTGGAGTAGAAGCATAGAGTTACCAGCCCACAAAGCCTAAGTTACTTCCCTCACCAATGTCTGTTGCCACATGTTGGAACAAGATGTCTGCTGATGTCTGCAAGGGTCCAGGCTTCCTCTTCACCTTAAGCTTCCATGGTCTCAGCTTATTCCAATATCAGCTATAGGCCTTGATAAGTCTTCTCTCTCTCCTGGGGTTTGTTTCTCTCTGGGCTCAGTTGATCTGCTCTCTACATAAGGCCATCTGTAAACTATCCTGCAATGGCTTATCTCTCTTCCTGGCCCTCTGTTGTGCCTGATGGAGACTTCTCTCTTTCTTCATGTATCTGCTTCTCTGTGTATTTGCTTCCTTGGGCTCCAGTTCAAAACTCCACTATCAAAACTCCAATCTCTGCTCTGCCATGTGGTTTTCTCTGTTCCCCTTGATGGACAGGGACTCAACATCCTACTGACATAGGCCAATAAAAGACTTAATCATTACTTAATAAGTAAAAGTAAAACCTCTGAATCCAATACAACCTAATATGCCCAGAGGAAGAGACCAGTTTATAAACACAATCCAATTATCTATTTTTGGAATTAATAAATAATGCCAAACTGTTACACTAATATAATTCCATTATAGTATATAAATTATATGATTTCCTCAGCAGGGCATTTCAGTTCCTATTTTGTGCATCTTCCTAATTTATGCAGATTTTCACTTATGGAATGATTTTATCACCTAATGTATGGCAGCTTCTTTGCTATGCACTAGAAGGAGTCTGGACCTTGTGGAACATACATTCTGTAAGTTTAACCATGCCATCTTCTTACATAAGAGATTTAGATGGACTATCTTTGTTTAGTGCAGTATTTACCAATACGTTTCCATACTGAATCAGAATATCAAGGAATTTTAACAAGCTCTTAAAATTTTTTACAAGTGAATTGGGTAATACTATAAGTACGTTTGAGAAACATGCCTAATGGACCAAGTTTATTTATTATACTATACAAATTTATCTATAATCACTCATTAGTAATATTCATTTTTTCTACAAATCTCAAATCATACCAAGTGGTAAAACATTTATATGCAAACACCATTCAATCCAACTATCATGGACTCCACTCTTTCTCTTATACCAAATTGCTAAACAGTCCTCATAAGCTATCTCAAGTAATCTCTTTCTTATAGTCTTCCTCAACTAAATGACATGGCCCAAATGGATGTGTGCAAATTTTTAACTTTTGTATACAATTGGGTAAGTTATTATATCTTTGATATTGCATAAAGTACTTCAAGTCAGTAGGGGTAGATGATTGTTGTTATTAATTGGTGCATTGCTTCAGGTAAAGCTAAAAATAATAATGCTGAAGGTCTTGGGCAGAAAGGAATGATAGCATTGAATAATAATTAATTCGAACTGCAACAACTGAGGGTCTTAAGAGAAGTAATGAATATTAAATAGCAATCTAGACTCCTAGATAAGGGTCAATTTTTTTAAAACTATAAAATAGACCAAGAGGATAAGGCAGTGGATTAAAATTGCACCTTAGTCCACAAGAACTATATAAAATACAAGGCAAAAAAAAGTAAAAGGAAACACACTAATTACACAATGAAGATGAGACACAATTTCAAGGATGCTGTAAGGGCAATAATAGCGAGCAGTTTGTGGTAGTTTGGAGTATGTACACCAGAAAAATCTATGTTCTTAAACTTAATCCATTCCTGTTGGTGTGACCCCATTGTAAGTAGGACAATTTGATGAGGTTACTTCAGTTAAGGTGTGGCCCTCCTCAGTCAGGATGCGCCTTAATCCTATTACTGAAGCTCTTATTAAGAAGAATGAAATTCATAGAGAGAGCAAGAAAGCCACAGAGGAAGCCACCAGAAGCGGAACATGAAGAAGAAAAGGGAGAGGCCAGGAATGGCTTCCACATGCATTACTATATAATAGAGGAGCCCAGGACCACAAATCGCCAGTAGCTGGGCCCAGAATGCCACACTTTTTGATAAACCCTTGCTTTGATGATGCCTTGATTTAGACTTTTACCTAAACTCAAGAGCATGAGGCATTAAATTTCCATTGTTTAAAATGACCCATTGCATGGTATTTGCTTGAACGGCCAAGGAAACTAAAACAAAGCTAAAGGACATGCACAATCTGAGATATTGTAGTATCTTTTCACCTTTAATAAATGCACTGCAAGCTCTTTAAGATGGAATCATTAAATAGCAAATAGATACACATAGACAAATCTATCATAGCAACTGAAAACAAAAGTCCACGTAAGGATGCAAGGGGACAGGGGAGCATGTCTGAAATGCCATTAATAGAAACATACTTTTAAATAGTAGGAAAGGCACTACATCTTTATATTTATCAGAAAAATACAAACAATTAATTTATACTCATAAAAATGTAATGACTGATTTAAGTTCATGAATATTCTGAAGAAAACTATTTGGGCTTCCAATATTTTCATTTTTATTTCTAGGTGCCAATTACAAATTAACACCTTTGATCAAGTTAGAATGTGTTCAAATTATAACTTAGATTTTGTTACTGAAGTATAAACAAAAGGCACAATGCACTATTCGAATTTCTTTGTTAACATTAGTTGATTAGCATTTCATTTTAGCTTCATCTCTGAAATCAAACAGATGTTTGTTAAAGTATGCCTAAAACATAAAGCCTCAAACAGTGTAAGGGATTATTGTTTCAATTATTATAAAAGTGTTTTCAAAGGTTAAGTTTTCTTTGGGTGTAAACATTCCACATAAAAACAACGGAGTTATTCTACTTTTTCTAAACACAGAGAGAAGCCTATGCTGGAAAACCATGAAAAACACCAGAAGATAAAGCAGAAAATAATAAATTAGGCCCTCTAACAGCTGTATCCTGATTGCAACTTCTTCTGATTTCTTGCATAGAAATTGAAAGGATCTAAAATATGCACAACCTTGAAGTCAGCATTATTCCTTGCACAGGAAATAAGTCATCTCCAGTTGGCAAAGGGGTACAAACAAGCATAGTAGCTATAAATCAAGTATTCTGTTAAGAGAAACAAATCTGGGGAGCTTGGAAATATGCTCTACATTTGGAAAAAACACAAATTAAGTGGATAGATTAAAAAATTGACAATGTGTCTTTCATATTTAATGGGTTCATTTTTCATGTGAAAATGCAAAGAAAGTATAATTCTTTTTGGCCTCTTTTCATATAGTATCTTTCATTGGTTGTAATCATACATATTATATAGCTTTTCCCCTTTATGCATTATGTCTTATGTTATGAAAGTGTACTGACTGAGCAGTATCAAAATGAATCAGAATAAAATAAATTAGGACAATTTATACCTATGAAAAATTGCCCATTTCCAAAATAAATGAGGCACCAAAAGAGAAAAAATGGGCTGGTGGTGATGTATTGACAAGTCAACATTGACAATAAATGATAAAAATTTTTTTAAACTAATATAATTTGTGCCATTTGTTTTACATAATTTTTTTCATTAGTGACTTCTACAAATTGAAATGTAAGATTAGGTAAACATTTATAAAAATAATTTCATTAAACATGGTTTAATCTGCAGTGGGTTTATGGGTTTGATCGATGTGTGATTTATGTGTATATGTGTATGTGTTTTAAAGAGAAAATGGAAGCACAAGGAGAAAGACTTACAGAACTATATACTCGTAGCAATAGTTGACATTTTGTTAAATCAAATTTTCACTCATTTTACTTTGAACATAAGGAAAAATACCTATATTAAGTGACTTGCTTAATGTCACAAAGGCAGTTTGTAAGTGCTTGCACTCAGTTTGCTATTGCATAATGGTTTGCAGAAATTACAGAAATTTGTCAAAGCTAATACTGAAAAAAGGAATTTCTGAAAAGACTGCTTTGAACAAAAGTAGTCACTTAGATAATGTCCTCCCTAACCTGTAAGTGTAGTAAAATTGTCATAAAATGACCTGAGAAATGATCACAAATCAAAAGGGGATTTGGGACTCCTGTAATTTGGATAATCAATGCAAGTTATTTACTTGCTCAATCACAACACAACCTATATGCAATAATGAGGTCAAGGACACAACACATTTAAAGGTGGAGGATTCCAGAGTCTCTAAAATTCATTGTCCTGAAGGCTATCTTGTGTGGCAGTTTGATATTATTTTTATAAATTCCAAAAAGAGATATTGATTATATTTGTAAACTGATCTGTTCCTCAGGGCATGATACCCGTTGATTTAAATTCAAAGACTTTATGTTTACTTGATTAAATCAGGATTAGAGCTTTGATTCAGCCACATCATTAAGGAGTGTAGGGTTGAGTCCTAGCACCCTTGGTGGGCTGATAAAACAGACACTCACACAGAAGTAGATACACAGAGTAGATAAACAGAGGAAGAGAGACGGCTCCATAGACATGGCAGAGGCCCTGGGAGAGATGAGTCATTTGCCTGATAGTTTGCATCTGACCTTTTGAAGAATACAGACCAGTTGACCCCAGAAAGAAACAAGCTCTGGGAAGAAAGACAAGCCTTATGCCAGCCTACAGCTGAGATCAGAAGAAGCTGGACCCATGGAGCCTTAAGAGGGAAGAGGAAAGCTGAACTCTCACAGACATGTCCTGACATCTTGCGTCAATGCTTGGCAACAGATTTTGGTAAGGAAGTAACCTTGATTTAGACTCTTTAGGGCCTTGTAACTGTAAGCTTTTACCCCACATAAATACCCTTTATAAAAGCCAAGAGCGCTTTGGAACTTTGCATTAGCACCCCTTGCCTAATACACCAGTTAACGTTAATAAGAAGCCTTAGGAACCTGTCCAATAAGGTATCAGTGGGTCCAAAGCCAAAGGCAAGAGATATTGATTGCTTTGTGGCAAGGCTGGCAATAAACTTCATAGCACAGCCGAGGCTTTGAATCAGAGTTATTGGATATCAGTCTGCTTCTACCTAATTCTCACCGTAATGGCATCTGCCCTAGGCCTTTATGCCTCAGAAGTCTGTCAATATTCTTCTCGAGGGAGTGTCCCTCTGCCATGAATATCTAGTTATCAGTTGTTACAAAAGCATGTTTTTCTCAATTACTTATATTGTAATTGTGGTTAACATATTTATAGTGTTTTGAGAAGTAAAATCACTAATAAGTCAAAACACAACACTCTTTCCCTTATTTAATAGGATATTGGGAGGCAGAGCCCATTGACTAAGCACAGGACACTTGGGAAAGAAAGGAATGATGGTTTTTTCACATAACCTTATCTTTGTAATAAATACCTCTTTTCTTTTGGACTTTCAATTAATATATAATAGCTATGTTCAGAATACTTTAATTGACAAGAGTTATGATGAAAAAGCTATTCTCAAGTCCTCCCAGGCCCACCTGATTTCCCCGCGAAGTGTTCTAACTGTGTTTTATTAAATTTGTCAAGTAACAGTTGCAAGTTGTCTAATGTCTTGATAAGAAGTATCTGGTAAATTAGGTAACACCACTCTTGGAAATCATGTGAGTCACTTGTTAGTAATTCTTTATGCATCTGCTTTCCACAAATAGAAGCTGGATCTGAATGGAGTTTTCTCTCCTTAGGAGTTTGCCACTACTGCTTTATTTTATTCTTTGTGATATTTTAAATTCTTTTTGATTATTAATTTTTTATTGACCTACATTAAAATTAACTCTTGATGGTTTACAGCTTTATCAGTTTGACTCAGGCATAGAAGATGTGTCTACCACCATACTCATGATACAGAACGGTTCCATCACATTAAATATTCACATGGTGACAGACTGAAGAGAAAGCAGCCTTGAGTTGAACTCTTTAGGGCCAATACCCTTTATAAAAGCCAACAGATTGCTGGTACTTTTCATCAGCAGCCCTTTGACTAACACAGTGTGCTGATATCACAGACCAGAAAAACATAACATGGTAAATCTGGGATTTCCTGAGAACAGAGTCAATAATAAACTGTATTTTCACAAGTTGTTCATTCATATATTTGTATAATTTGGAATATAAATTTAACTTGGATACTCATGGTTTATGCCTGTTTTCCCTGCCTAATTTTTAACAGTGCCCCCTTTCATCTCAAAAATCTCTCCCTTTGGACAAAACTGTACTTTACGCTCATTATAAGACAAAATGCTAAATCCAAGAAAAAGTAAAATTTATATGCCACAAAATATTGAAAAATACTGTAGGCCCCAAGTGCAAAATCAGGAAGTGAAGAGTAGTGGTTCCTGTTTGTCAATTTCTTTTCAAGATTTTGAGGCATTAAAAATCCTTGAGTAAATTGACCTGAGGGAGATAAACTTCCACTATACACAGTTCTTATAAAGAATATCTCCCCATGACAGTAAAGAGGAATTGTGCATGTGACTGAATAGAGCATTCTAGATGACTTACACTAGATGAAATTTTGGAAAAACATTAAATAGAAAAAATGGGTAGTATAGAACATGAAAGAGTATTTTACCCTATGAGACAGTATTTACTAGTACCCCATGCATGTTCAGACAGAGGTAAGGAAAAGAATTGAAAGTACCTACTTCTATGAATATTATGATTATCATATTCAGTTACTCTTCCTTAAGATGCAAACATATACTTAAGGTACTGATAAATTTAATATGTTACTTTATTATTTTTAAACTGGAAGTTAAATGAAGACTCATGTTTATTCCCACAGCATTAATCTTTAACCATTTCTTGGAATGAGATAATTTTCAGTCATTCAAAAAATATTGAATGCCTACAAAAAGTTTAGTATAATAATAGATGCTTGATACAAAGTATTGAGTTAATAGATATGATCTCTGTCCTTTTTAGGATTTACTTCTGTTTTAGTTTGCTAAAAGCTGCTGGGGGGAATATACCAGAAATGGATTGACTTTCATAATGGGAATTTATTAGGTTAAAAGATAATAAAATGTAAAGCTGTGAAAATGTACAAATCAGGTCATCATCAGAGAAGCTGTCTCACCAAAGGTTGACTGCTGGTGATCCTGGACTCCTCTCTTTGATAGCAAGCCTCAGGAAGGCATCTGCTTCTCTTCCAGGTCTCATTGCCTCAGCTTTTGGCTGCTCCATCTGCTGATTCATTTATCCTGGGTTCCTCTCTGAGCTCCTAGGTTCCTTCTTGCTGTCTTTGGGGCTTTGTTTCTGTGTGTCTGCTGCCTTCAGTCCTTTCTTTATAAAGGACTCCCACAAGAGGATCAAGACCCATCCTAGATCACACTTTTCTGAAGCAATCCCATCAAAGACCTCCCCCCCCCCCCCCCAAGATGGAGGACAGTCCAATCAGAGTCCTACACCACAGGAATAGATTAGCTTCAAGAAAATGGTATTTTCTGGGATCTACAAAATACTTCAAACTGTCATAACATTTCATGGATAAAATAGTCATTAAGGCAATAAACAATCAAAAGAAGTGATTATAGAATATAAAACTTCCTCAGATATTTCCTCCATACAAAACACCTTTTAACTTGTCATTTGGACTTGTGCATAATAATTGGGTGAGAAGAATTTTTCATGTTGGTATTACTTATATATGGACACTATTTATTATATTGCTCTTTATTATGACCTTGAGTTTACAGAAAGAATGAAAGGAGAAAAATCACTTAGAAATATCCTGGCTGTACTAAAATTTCAGATAAGAAGTAAAATCAATGAAAGATAGTAAAGAATGCAATGATAAAGATTTCCTGGCTTCTACATTTTAAAAAGAGAAAGGATGAACTGTAACAAGAACAGCAGTAAACTGCCTTGGTCCTCTTAGGCCTTATGATGTCACAAAAAAGCAGAAGCTCATTTAAGATAAAGTTTGATGGAAATAAAGATGTCCACAAAATCGAAAAGAATAAACTTAAGTTTAAACAATGACAATGAAATGACTATTTAGGAAAGAACAGTGAGGAAAGAAGCTATTGAATTTTGATGTTATTTACTAAGAAATCTAATTTCACTTTTTTTTTTTTACTTCATGTTTTTTCTTCTATTCTATTCAAACACAGATTTTGCAGCTTCTATCTCATGAGCAAATTTCAGAATTTCTTCAGGGCAAAACCTCTGAATTTGATTTATTCAACAATATTCAAAGACAAAGTCAGGGAGTTTGATCTCAAATCTCCCTTCCATTAAATTCTGATAATGAGGTTTATTCAGAGCCACAAAAACAGAATACCATGAAATTAGATCCTGTATTTTGACAACTCTGAACTTTTTATTGCCAGGTTAAAATTGGAAAGACTTAGCTCTTCAGTACCAGATAAACAGTGAAACTCCATGGATTGTAACTTAATTGGTGTAGTCAATTTCTCTATCCTGATAGTTCCACACTTTAAATCTACCTAACTTCATAAAATGGTCCCTAACCATTAAAGCCCACAGTCACTTTATTCTCTCATATAATCTAATAGAATTTATCAAATGTATGGTAGTTGGAATATGCTCTAAACTTTGTGTCAAACTTTTTGTAATCAATGCTGTTTAATATATGACAAATTAATTTCAGGCAGGGCACAAGCCATCACTTGTATTTCTTTGGAACATCTTTATACCTATCATATTAGTTTGCCAAAGCACTTTCCATGCAATGTACCAGAAAAGTATTGGCTTTTATAAAGGGAATTTATCCAGGGTAAAAGCTTATAGTTCTGAGGCTGTAAAATATAAAAATCAAGGCACCATCAAGGTGCTTAATCACCAAAGTCAGCTACTGTTGATCCTGTTGTCCAGGCATGTGGCAAATCAAGATGGCCTCCCATCTATGCCAAGGTCTCTGCTTTCCCTTGGGCGTTTAAGTTTTCCTGCAGTCCTATCTTTACATGGCCAGACCAAATATGGTAGACTCTCTTTTCCTGTGAGTCTCCATTTATATCAAATCCAGCAAGAAGGCAGCGACTCAAATTTAGTCATGCCTCACTGATGATTGAAAGGGCCTCACACCCACAGAAATGGATTAGTTCAAAAAACATACTCTTTTTCTTTTTGGGTTTCATAAAATAATTTCAAACTGTCACAATCTAATCTATGAATCCAAAAAGACATGTTCCTTCCATATACAAAGTATTTTCATTACATAGCAATGTTTCAAAAGTCTTAAATTATTTCAATAGCAATGCTAAGTACAAAATCACATAAAAAACAGTTATAGACATGCAGTTTGTCTTGGGTCAAAAGTCTCTCTGGCTGCAGACCTGTGAAATTTACAAAACAAGATATCAACTTCCAGTATACAAAGAAGGAAGATACATAAGATAAATATTTACATTACCATAAGGGAAATTGGAAGGAAAACACATCATGGCTTATAGAGAGTTCCAAAACCCTGCAGGACATACTCCACTAGATTTCACAGTCTGAGAGACATCTGTGCAATGTTGTTTTCTTCTCCTCAGGGCCTCATGGAGGCCTATCCCTTTCACTGACTTGCTCAACAGCCATTTTCTCAGTTCCATCCTCATTAAGAATCTGGGAGGCAGTTGAGCTGTAGACCTCACCTTCCAAGAATACTGAGCAGACAGTCACACTTTCTTCAAACTCTTTGGTATGCACTTCACCCTGTCTGTAGCCTAGGGGAACAAACTCTCCCTGAAATCACTTTTCCTGCTGTCTTTTTTCTTTACATGGTTGGATCAAATATGGCAGAGCTCTCTTTCCTGTGTGTCTCCATTTTTATTAGACCCAGTAAGAGGGAAGAGACTCAACTTAAGTCACATGTCACTGATGTAGTCCAATTGAAAGGGTCTCACACCAACATGAATGGTTTAGTTAAAATGATATGATCTTTCTCTTTTTGGAACCATAAAAGAATTTCAAATGGTTATACCTATTGTTTCAGTCAGGGTTCTCTAGAGAAACAGAATCAACAAGAGATATCTGTCAATAGTATTTGATTGTATAAGAGTCTCTCATGCAGCCGTGGGAATGCACAAGTCCAGGTACCACAGGCAGGCTGCAACCAAGGACTGCAATGAAAGTCCAATAAAGATTCTTTTTTTTAAAGATTTATTTATTTATTTATTTCTCTCCCCTCCCCCCACCCCGCCCCCCTGGCCTGGTTGTCTGTTCTCTGTGTCTATTTGCTGCATCTTCTTTGTCTTCTTTGTCCGCTTCTGTTGTTGTCAGCAGGACCAGAATCTGTGTTTCTTTTTGTTGCATCATCTTGTTGTATCAGCTCTCCATGTGGATGGTGCCATTCTTGCGCAGGCTGCACTTTCTTTCATGCTGGGTGGCTCTCCTTACGGGGTGCACTCCTTGCGCGTGGGGTTCCCTTATGTGGGGGACACTCCTGAGTGTCAGGGCACTCCTTGCGTGCATCAGCACTGCACATGGTCCAGCTCCACACGGGTCAAGGAGGCCCGAAGTTTGAACTGCAGACCTCCCATGTTGTAGACGGACGCCCTAACCATTGGGCCAAATTCGCTTCCCCAATAAAGAGTTCTGGGAGATGTTGGCTGTCCAAAGATGAGCTGGGAAATTCTCTCTCAATGCTGGAATCACTTCCCCTTTTAAGGAATTCAACTGATTGGGTTAAGTGTCATTCATTTCTGATGGCAATCTCCTTGATTGTTGTAATTATAACCAGCTATCTATGATTTACCACTTCAATAAAGTCAACTGTGACTAAAGTCCATAAAATGCCCTTGAAATAGAGTTAGCCCAGTGCATGCTTGACCTAACAATTGGGCACAATTACCTGGCTAAGTTGATACAATAGCCTAACCATCACACCTATTAAAAAGGCAGATTAATTTTGACCCAATTTTTGAATGGGACATTCTTGGGTGCAACTTGGTTTGGTTTTGATTTCAAATCTGTTATATGTATATAAACTCTGCTATCCAGTTTTTACTAATTTGACATAAAAACTCATCCTTCCTGATCAGGATTCATCTCCTTTAGTATGGTTAACCCAGGAAAAAACAGAAATTTGGCTGCATTGAAGTGCAGCCACACCCCGGCTACAGCCACATGCTATTGGATTACTTTTTCTTCCTGACAAAATTTCCACTAGGTGTGGCACAGTAGAGTACTGATGAAGAAACGGTCAGTCCTTAATTCTTTGCCTTTCGCAAAATAATTGAGTTTTTTTTAGTTAGTTGATGCCTGAATGTGGTTTATTTATGGAAAGAATGTTAGATATTCCTTAGTAAATATATGAAATGTTCTAAGTAAGGGTGGCTTTCAAATGAAATATGGCTTGTAGTATACTGACTCTCATTTTTTCCCCTATTTTTCTCAACCTAGCATGTACCAAAATCTAGATTTACTAAACAGTAGTCCATCTTCCACACTTTTACAGTAGAGGACACAGTAGAAAACAATCCACTATAAAATAGATTTGTAAGTGAGACAGGCCTATGAAGGATATTACTCTCTTAAGAATGTTAAGATAGCGTCTATTTTGCATGTTACTTATCCCAGCCTGAAAAATTACAACCTTGCAATTTTTTAAAATATCTATTTTCTTATTAGAGAAGTTATGAGCTTACAAAACAATCATGCATGACATGAAGAATTTCCATACATCACCCATCCACCAACGCCTTGCTTTGTTTGTACAGCCCTGCGATTTTAATCTCAAAAGAGAAATTAACACACAGGACCAGCCCTACAAGATATGCTAAACGAATTCTACAGGCTGAAAAGAAAGGACACTAGACATTAGATTGAAGTCATATGAGGTATGAATCTGCTATAAGGGTAAGGGCATGGGAAAATATTAATGCCAGTACTATGGGGTTTTCATTGTTGTTGTTACAACTCTGCTTTCTACTCTGTATAAGATCTAAAAGGTCAATGCATAAAATTTAATGACAAATGAATGGTTTGGGACTTACGGTGTATAACCACATAATTTTGGCAAGAACCACCACAGGTGGAAGGATGGAGGAGTATAGGAAAATAGTTTGTGTGTACCATTGAAATTAAATTGCTATGTAAGCAAATGAGTGCTACAGATTTGGGTTGTTAAATCTAAGCCTTATGGTAACTACAAAGAAAATACTGGAGAATATCCAAGCTTATTGAAAGAGAAATTAAAATATGGGTTGTGGTTGTCTTTAATAAAAGCAACACAGTAACACTCTAAATATTTATGAAAAGATGAAATAATTAAGGTAGAAAGTTTCTGGAATTCATTTGTTGCTTGTTCAGTCTGGATTATACGTAACAATTACATGGTTCTTCTTTGATTCTGAATTCCGTATATAGAAAGTTTCTTTACCAAACACTGGACTTGGGCAATGAAAACAATTATTTTTCCTTGAGGAGTTATGTTACTGCTGTTAAGTATCTGTGTATCAGTATGGTGTTGACAAAATTTCCCGGACTCTGGACCTAAACAAAGTTTAGCTTCATTTCTGTATTTGCCAATATTTACATTATTGCGTTTTGTTCAAGCTATCCTCCTCATTGCTGAATTTCCTCATCAAGAAGTAGTAATAATAATCTCTTCCTTAAATATTTTTATATAATGAAGATTATATAAGATAATGTATTTATAATGCCAGGCACAAAATAAGCTTTTAGCAAATAACAGATTCTTTCTTCATGAATATATGTATATATTTAATAACTAAATTTAGATCACTAATTACTTTCTAGATACTATTAGCTGTTGCATTTTCCAAATTGTTATGTTAAAAACTTTAGGGTAAGTTATATGTAATAGTTATTAAAATTGATAATTTTAATTTATTTCATATTTAGTTAATTCATATTTAAAAGTTCCCCAAGCACATGAATGTAGTTGGTGGTATTCTATAATTGCTGATATGATGATGTAAACATGTACCTAGAAGGAAAGTGGCCCTGACAGTGGGGAGGTAAATTAGTGCTTATATAAAACTAGTGTCTCCATTGTAAAGCAAGAATCCGCTTCTCAAGTTACTGATGATAAGAATCCAAAGGAATCATTATATTAAGAATTTGATGAAGATATTTTATGTATTTTTACATAATACTCTGCCTAAATTCAAATCATCTGAAGTAAGAAAAATGCAATTTGTAAGGATTCACACTGTTATTTTCAGATTGATATTAATATTATTCACAGCAAAAACAAAAACAAAAACAAAAACAAAAAACTAAATATTTTGGCAATTTTGCGATTTTCCATTAAACTGTAAAGCATTCAATAATCAAATCAAAATTAAAATGAAGCCAGTTAGGGTCTTTTAATATCCAGTTGTGGTCCCCATATGTAGCTCTTTTACATTCTGAGTGCTTAGATAGTGTAAGTGAAAGCATGCAAATATCCTCTGAGAGCTGTAGTTCAATGTGGTATATAATTGCCATGACCATCTGGCACAGTCCCACAAAGACACATGTAGCAGTTTAGTTATAAAAATATGCAGGTGACAGGATGCCAGATGTTTTGCATGGTTGTCATCTTTGAAATTCTTTTAATTTTATCACCTAACATAAACCTAGTACAATGACCTTGGTGTTTGTCCATTTTTTATATTTTATTTTGACCTCCACAAAAGCAAAATAATAAGCATTGTGCAGCACTAGAGTATAAAATATATAACTCCAGGCAAATACCCTTACATACTAGAGAAATAATATAGCTTCTATAGCACAGACTTTTTCAATCTTATGTAGTTTTGTATATATTCAGCTATCAATAAGAACAATGATCTTTCTTATATGGGAATATAAAATGGGGTAAATAAATATGTAGTATATATAGTGCCTGCATATAAAAATGTTAAATAGCCTTTGATGTAGTTAATCTATCCTTGTGATTTCCTTTGAGTCTGGATAATCATCTCAGCAACATGTAGAATAAGTCTTTAATATGGAACCACTTCCACTTTTTCTAAAGTCCTTATTCTTTCCTTTTCACTGTGATGTCTTCGATCAGTGAGGAATGACCTTAAATATACTTTGCCAACTCTAAGGGCTAGACTTACTCAATGTTTATTGTTCCTAGCTGAATCTTGATATATCCAAGGTACAGAAAGGATCACCTATACAAATACCATCTGCACAGTTTTGACTATACCAAAATAAGCTGCCTCAAAGAAAATGACTAAACAACCAAGAATAACTATAATTTAAGATTCTGTATCTTTTCATCATCGGGATATATTTAGGGTATGTCTAACTATAGCATGTTCCCTAGTTAATAATAGTGATGAAATGTCTTTGGATAAAGTGTGTCATGTTGAAACTCTTACTTCCAAAGTTCATTCTTCATTTTGACACAAAATTCCACATGTTACATAAGATTTCTGAATGCTTTAGGCTTTTCATTTTCTGTACTGAAAATGGAGTCTCCAGAATTCACTGACATGTTCAGCTGAAAATGATCTAGCAATTTAAAATGATATTATTAAATTTACTCTGACTTTTCTCATGACTCTGTTATTCTAATTTTTGGATATTGACCTATGGAAGGACCAGCAACCCTATCATTCTGGACAGGAAAAAAAAAAAAGATCTATGTCCAGTAGTCAAGGGTTGGTTGTGGAGAGTTATTCTGTTCTCATAAATAAATATTCTAAATGAAGAGGTAGGTTTTCCTTTCTCTGATGCTCATTATGTAAACTCTTTTGAGATGGAGCCACTATCATCCAAGAAAATGACTGTTTTTCTCACATTTCTAATAAATTGGCAAATAGAGCAGAATCGCTTGGGGACTGGAAGGGATCATCATATCTGTGTATAGTGCTTTTCAGTGATATTGTTTACAACCAAAATATTTAAAAAATTCTCTTGGTATCAAATAGTTCTATTTGTATATATTGTTATCAACAATATTTTTATCAAGATACTTATTTATGTTTTTTAATTTAAACTTTATTTTTGAAATACATTCAAACTTACAGGACAGTTACAGAAATAATACAAATCCCATACAGAGAATTCCAACATACCCCTAACCCCTCAGATACCCACATCCACCAATTTTAATACTTTGCCACATTTCCTGTGCCTCTCTCTCTCCTTCTCTCCCTCCTTCCTTCTTTCCTTCCTTCCTTCCTTCCTTCCTTCCTATCAATCCATTTTCTGAACACTTCAATGGAGGTGTATACATCATGCATATCTCACATACACTATAATTTCACTATAATTTCTCCCAATAATCTTGTTGTATTGCATTTCTTTGGAAACAAATACATTTAAATATTGATATGGAAAAGTTGTATCTAGCTGTGTATCATGGGCTTATGTTAAATGTGATTGAGAACTGTATTATTTAGGAACAAAATTGCACTGTATATTAAAATATTGGTAGTCTTAACTTACTTCACTACCAGGTAGGGAAAGAAGAGTAAATAAAATTATAAACTTTTCCTAGGCAAAAATGGTGCACAAGTATATGAGCTGTTAATAAAAATTTTAGTTTAAACTAAAACATTTTCATATAGGAAATAACACTGAAATATTTATATAATACGGAATGTATAAATTTGTTTACAGATATACTAGTGCATATGATCCAAATTAAAGTTTTGCATATTTAAAACCAGATGCAAACATAAAAATACAACTAAAAAACTTGTCATAACATATAGGAAAAGCTGCCATAAAGGCATTGTGATTGATACTGAATGCCAGAGTTGTGTTGAATAACTATCTGCAGCAGTAGAGTAGGGCAAATAGAGAAATGACTGACTGGGTTTTCTGTTTTTGTTGTTGTTGCTTGCTTATTTGTTTAATCTCATATTTAACCAAAGGCAAAACATGGCAAGTGGGAACACCTTATGGGTTTCCTTCTTTTGGACTTTTGATTTATTAAGCCAAAAACAAATAGGTAGAAACATATATAAAACGTGATAGTCCTGTTTTTATTTGTGTATTGTTTTAGACAAAATTTTAAATATAAGAATTAACAAAGCAGGGTAATCAGTTTTATAAAACCAGCACCTTGACAAAAAGAAGTCTCAGAGTTGTGTTAATTATATGAGATTCCAGTATATCTTGAAAAAATACAATGTAGTCAGTCACCTTTTTTACCTTTGTGAATTGAAATGAATGGTGAAGGAAGAGAGATGTAAGCATAGACATTAAGAGTGGAAACCAGACAGTACCTACAACTTCAAGTAAGACAGTTACACCCATTTGCCCCATAGGATCTAAGCTCCTTCTCAGTGAGAAACAGAATGGGCATCACCACCCCAAATTCCTCAAGTTTGAGGAATTAACAAAAATAAGGGGGCAATTCAACTATCAGCTAAAGTAGACATTATTATTGTAGCAATGGAAATTTTTGTAACATTGATATAAAGGCAGTGGTCACGAGAGGTCTCAGAGGAGGGAGATGAAAGAATAGGTGTAACATGGGGCATTTTGGGGGCATTGGAATTGTTCTGCATGATATGGCAATGACAGAAATAGGCCATTATACATTTTGTCCAATCTAAAAAATTATGTAGTGCAGAGTATAAACCATCATGAAAACTACAGACCATGGTTAGGAGCAATGCTTCAATAATGTGTTTGTCAACTGTAACAAATGTGCCACAATAATGAAAGATGTTAGTGGTGGAAAGTGTGGGGTATATGGGGATTGCCTATATATATATGTGTGTGTGTGTGTGTGTGTATATATAATATATATATAATGCATATATATTTACTTATTTTTAAACAAATCAATTTTATTGATGCATATTAATAAAGCATTCTATTTATCCAATATGTACAATGAATGGTATTTTGTATAATCACATAGCTGTGTGTTCAGAACTTCAATCATTACTAAAGCATTTTCATTATTTCAATAATGAAAATAAACAAACAAACAGGAAAATTCCTCACCTCTCAATCTCGCTGCTGTACATAGCAACTATTTCTGCACAGCTATTTATTTGCTTATTAAGCAGTTTTAATGAGATACATTCACATATCATATGATCTATCCAAAGTGTGTAATAAATGGATTTTAGCATAATCACAATGTTGTACATTCATTATCTCAAATATTTAGAATAATTTTATCACTCCAAAAAGAAAGACTCCACACCCCTTAAGCATTGCTGCTTAAGCACTATAAAACCACAAATCTAATTTCATCTTTATTAATTGATTTATATTTATATTTTATATAAATGGAATCATAGAATATGTTGTACCCTGTGTCTGGTCTCCTTCATTTAATATACATATATGTCTGCTAACATTTTATAGTATCAAACTATGTTTGTTCAAATTCAAAGAAACTGGTCTTATATATGAAATTTTACACATTATTAATATTTGATATAATATATTTTTATTTCACATATTTAGTTCACAATAAGGCAATCATACAGTATTTGTCCTTTTGTGTCTGGCTTGCTTCACTTCACATAATGATCTCCAGGTTCATCCTTGTTGTCATATGTTTCATGACTTCATTTCTTCTTACTGTTGCATAATATTCCATTGTGTGAATGCTCCACAATTTGTTTATTCATTCCACAGTTGGTGGGCACCTGGGTTGTTTCCAGCTTTTGATAATTGTGAATAATGCTGCAATGAACAAAGGTGTGCAGATCTCTATTCGTGTCACTGCTCTCAGTAGTTTTGTGTATATACCTAGCAATAATATAGCTGGGTCCCATGACAAGTATATATTCAACTTCCTTAGGAACTGCCAAACAGTCTTCCACAGGGGCTGTACCATTCTACATTTCCACCAAGAATGAATAATTTCTCTTTTCTCTCGACATTCTCTGCAACATTTACAGTTTACTGATTTTTTAAAAGCAGCCAGTCTAATAGGTGTGAAATGATACCTCATTGTTGTTTTGATTTTTATTTGCCTAATCACTAATGATGTTGAACACTTTGCACTTGTTGCTTCACCATTTGAATTTCTTCTTTGGACATTTGAATTTCTTTTTAAGTCTTTTGCCCATTTTTAAATCAGACACTTTGCCTTTTTATTGTTGAGTTGTATGATCACATTATATATCATGGATATTAAACTGCTACCAGATTTGTGATGACCAAATATTTTCTCCCATTTAGTCAACTGCCTTTTCACCCTTTTGACAAAGTCCTTTGAGGTGCAAAAGTGTTGAATTTTCAGGGCAGATGGCCCCTCTTTGGAAATGGTGTTTATGTGTGATGAATCTGGACTCAGATGGGATCTCCCTTCATAAGACTTTCATGCTAATGTGCTGGAGGTGCAGTTAATGTTGGGGTTTAAGATATATTTAGGGGATTTGAATCTCTGGACTGACAATGTGATAGCCAGATCCTGAGCCTCAACAGACTCCAGCACCTACAATCTGATTTATTGGACTTACCACACTCAGCTAAGATGGAGGTGAAGAAGGACAGCCACCACACCATGGAGCCTAGAGTGATTACAACTGAAAATGGGAGGATTGCATCCAGCATCCAGGTGGAATCTGAGCCTCCTCTTGACATAAAGGTGCAATGGACACAACCAATCCAGTGTCCACATAGAAGAGGTGGCATTGGATTGGGAAAAGTGGACATAATGGACAAAGGGTATGGGGAAAGGCAGGAAGAGATGAGAGGTGGAGGCGTCTTCGGGACATAGAGCTGCCCTGGATGGTGCTTCAGAGGTAATCACCGGACATTGTAAATCCTCACAGGGCCTACATGATGGAATAGAGGAGAGTATGGGCCATGATGTGAACCAATGTATATGAGGTGCAGAGGTGCCCAAAGATGTACTTACCAAATCCAATGGATGTGTCATGATGATGGGAATGAATGTTGTTGGGGGGGGGGGAGAGGGGGGGTGGGGGGGTGGGGTTGAATGGGACCTCACATATATATTTTTAATGTAATATTATTACAAAGTCAATAAAAAATAAAAAAATTTAAAAAAAAAAAAAAGAAGCTAGACAAAAAAAAAAAAAAAAGTGTTGAATTTTGAGGAGATTCCATTTATCTATTTTTTCTTTAGTTGCTCATGCTTTGGGTGTAAGGGTTTAAGAAACTATAGCCTGCCACAAGATCCTGAAGAAGTTTTCCTACATTTTCTTTAAGGAGTTTTATGGTTTTTATATTTAGGTCCTTGATCCATTTTGAGTTAATTTTTGTATAAGATATGAAATAAGAGTCTTCTTTCATTCTTTTGGATATGGTTATCCAGTTTTCCTAGCACCATTTGTTGAATAGAGCCTTCTGGCTCAGCTGGGTGGGCTCAACAGCCTTGTCAAAAATCACTTGACTGTAGAAGTGTGGGTGAATTTCTGAGTTCTTGATTCAGTTCCATTGGTTAAGTGGTATGTCCAAATGTCAGTACCATTTTGTTTTTACCACTGTAGCTAAGTAATATATTGTGAAGTCAGGAAGTGAGAGTGCCCCAAATTCATTCTTCTTTTTTAGGACACTTTTGGCTATTTGAGCCCATTACCCTTTCAAATATATTAGATTATAGGCATTTCTATGTCTGCAAAAAAAAAGCTGTTGGGATTTTTATTGGGATTGTGTTGAAACTGTAAATCAGTTTGGGTAGAATTGACATCTTAATGATATTTAGTCTTCCAATACATGAACATGGAATGTCCTTCCATTTATTTAAGTCTTCTTCAGTTACCTTTAGCAATGCTTTGTAGTTTTCTGAATACAGGTCCTTTATATGCTTAGTTAAGTTTATTCCTAGATATTTGATTATTTTAGTTGCTACTATACATGGAATTTTTTTCTGATTTTCCTCCTCAGAATGCACATCATTAGTATATAGGAAAATTATTGATTTTTGCATATTAATCTTATATCCCACCACTTTGCTGAACAAGTCTATTAATTCCAGTAGCTTTGTTGCAGATTTTTCAGGGATTTCTAGATATAGGACCATGTCATCAGCAAATAGTGAAGGTTGTACTTCTTCTATTACTATTTAGGGGCCTTTTATTTCTTTTTGTTGTCTAATTACTCTAGCTAGGTCTTCTAGCACAACAATATTGAAAATAATGTTGACAGTGGGCATTCTTGTCTTTTTCCTGATCTTAGCAGGAAAGCTTTCAGTCTTTCACTGTTGAGTACAATACTAGTCATAGATTTGTCATATATGCACTTACCATATTGATAAAACTTCCTTCCATTCCTATCTTTTGGAGTATTTTTTATCAGGAAAGGGTGCTGTATTTTGTCAAGTGCCTAATCTGCACAAATGGAAAAGATGATGTGATTTTTCCTCTTCAATATATCAATGTGGTATATTACACTAACTGGTTTTCTTGTGTTGAAACATCCTTGCACACCTGGGATAAAACTCACTTGATTGTGGTATACTTCTTTTAATGTGCTTTTGGAACATGATTGCAAGTATTTTGTTGAGGATTTTTGCATTATATTAATTTGAAATATTGATTTGTAATTTTCTTTTTTCATAGTATCAATATGTGATTTAGACATTGGGATGATGCTATCTTCATAGAATGAGTTTGATAGCATTCTTTCCTGTTCAATATTTTGGAAGAACTTGAGCAAGATTAATATTAGGTCATCTTTGAATGATTTGTAGAATTCTCCTGTGAAGTCCGTCTGGTCCTGGGGTTTTAATCTTTGGGAGTTTTTGATGACTGTTTCAATCTCTTCACTTGTGATTGGTTTGTTGAGGTCTTCTATTTCTTCTAGTGTCACTGTAGGTGGTTCGTGTGTTTCTATGAATTTGTCCATCTCTTCTATATTTTCTAGGTTTCTTGGCATACAGTTGTTCATAGTATCCTCTTATGAGCTCTTATTTCTACAAGTTCAGTGATAATGTCCCTCTTCTCATTTCTGATTTTAATTATTTGTTTCTTCTGTCATTTTCTTTGTCAGTCTGGGTAAGGGTTTGTTGATTTTGTTGATCATTTCAAAGAACTAATTTTAGGTTTTGTTGATTCTCTCTTTTCTTTTACTGTTCTTGATTTCATTGATTTCTGCTGTGATCTTTTTTATTTCTTTCCTTCAAGGACAGTTTGCTGTTCTTTTTCAAATTCTTCTGGGTGTGCAGTAAGGTCTTCAAATTTAGCACTTTCTTTTTTTCTAATGTAAGTATTGAGGGCTATAAATTTCCCTCTCAGCACTGCCTTTGCAATGTTTCATAGGTTTTTGATACATTGTGCTCTCATTTTGATTCATCTGAAGGTATTTGCTGAATTGTCTTGCAATTTCTTTTTTGACCTCCGATTAAAGAGTGTGTTGTTTAATTTCCATATATTATGAATTTTCCTTTTTTCCATCCATTTTTTTTCTAGCTTCATTCCATTATGATATGAGAAAGTGTTTTGTATAATTTCAATATCAATATTTTAAATTTATTGAGACTTGTCTTGTGACCTACTATATGATCTCACCCTTGGAGAAGGATCCATAGGCACTTGTAAAGAATGTATATCCTGCTGTTTTAAGGTGCATTGCTCTATAGCTGTCTGCTAGGTCTAGTTCATTTATCATATTATTCATGCTCTCTGTTTCTTTATTTACCCTCTGTCTAGTTTTTCTATCCAATACTGAGGGTGGTGTATTGAAATCTCCAACTGTTACTGTAAAGGCATCTATTTCTTCTTTCAGCTTTGCCAGTGTGTGTGTCATGTATCTTGGGGTATCTTGAGGTTAGGTGCTTAAATATTTAGCATAGTTATTTCTTCTTGCTGAATTGTCCCTTTTATTAATATATAATGAACTTTGTCATCCTTATAACAGTTTTGCATTTAAAATATATTTTGTTTGAAATCAGTATCACTACCCCAGCTCTTTTTTGGTTACTAATTGCATGGAATATCTTTTTCCAACCTTTCATTTTTAAATTAGTTGAGGTAAGTCTCTTGGAAACAACATATAAAAGGCTCATATTCATTTATCCATTCTATCACTCTCTGTCTTTTCATTGGTAAATTAAAGTAATTAGCCTTCAAAGTTATTATTGTAAAGGCATTACATTCTTCATCTATTTTGACTTTGGCCTTCTGTTGTTATATCATACTATTGTCTATATTTTCATCCTTTAATCTATGCTTTCTATTACTCTTAATTCCGACACTCTTCTCCAAATCTCTCTCTCACCCTTGTTTTTACCTTTCAGGCTGAAACACTCCCTTTAATATCTCTTGTAATTCTGGATTTCGGTAACATATTTTATTAGTTTTTGTTTGTCTGTGAAGACTTTGAATTTCCCTTCATTTTTGAAGAACTTTGCTAGATACAGAATTCTTGGCAGGCAGTTTTTCTCTTTCAGTTCTTTAAATATATCATGTCATTTTCTCTGCTCCTCCATGTTTTCTGATGAAAGGTTGGCACTTAAGCTTATCGAGGTTACCTTGTATGTGAAGCTTTGCTTTCTCTTGCTGCTTTCTGAATCTTCTCTTTATCTCTGATATTTGTCATTCTAAATAGTAGGTGTCTTGGGATAGATATATTTGAATTTACTGTTTGAAGTGTGTTGTCCTTCTGGATATTGATATTTATGTCTTTCATAAGTGTTGGGAAGTTTTCAGTCATTATTTCCTCAAATATTTTTTCTGCTCCTTTTCCATTTTCTTTTCCTTCTTAGATGCCAATAATGCATACATTTCTGTGTTTTGTGTTGCCATATAGTTCCTTAACACCCGTTCCATTTTTTTCTATTCTCTTCTCTTTCTATTCTCCTATCTTTTCCAGTTCAAATGTTATGTCTTTGAAATACTAACTCTGTCTTTGTGAAATTCAAATCTGTTCTAATGTACTTCTAATGTATTTTTAATCTCTTCCATTATGTATTTTATTCCAATAATGGCTGTTGTTCTTCTTTGCAGACTTTCAAATTGTTCTTTATTCTCACCCAATGTCTTCTTAATATCCTTTTTCATTTCAGTCATGTTTTCCTACAATTCCTTAAACTGATATAGGAGAGTTGTCTGGTAATCATTGATTAATTGTCTGAAATCCTGTATCTGTTTAGAATATTTGGTTTGTTTCTTTGGCTGGGCCATCTCTTACTGTTTCCTAGTATAGTTTGCAATTTTTGGCTGATTCTAGGCATCTGAATATGTTGGTTAATTTA
Organism: Dasypus novemcinctus; assembly: GCF_030445035.2. Classification (NCBI taxonomy): domain Eukaryota; kingdom Metazoa; phylum Chordata; class Mammalia; order Cingulata; family Dasypodidae; genus Dasypus; species Dasypus novemcinctus. The sequence continues at coordinate 37,360,179 of NC_080683.1, read as the reverse complement.
TTCTGATGGTGAATTTCTCTCTCTTGCCTATTGTAATTTTTTCCACAGGTCTTTGCTAGTCAGTTCAACTTATCCTACATCTTTAAAATTGCCCAGCTTCAGGTCTCAAAATCATCTGGGGACTCCCTAATAGGCACAGGTGTACTCCCAGAAATTAGAGAACAGAGAGACCAATTGCAATTTTTTGTTCCTGCAATTTCCAGACTGCCCAGCAGATGGTACATGTTGGCACACCTTTCCACAGAAGTGTATCTCTCCTTTATCCTTTTGGTCTGGATGGAGCTGAGATTCAAAGTGGACTTTGCTGGCTGAATTCATTGAAGAAAAGTCCCCCCACTTCTCTTCCCTTTCCCTTTTAATAGCTGACAGGGAGGAATATGTCTGCCTCCCTCACAGTCAGCTGCAAAGAGCCGGGGGTTTACTCCCACTTAAAATATCAAAGGTGGGGGTGGTGAGTCCTTTCTGACAGGAAGTTTAGTAGCTCACATGTTGTTCCTTCAGATCTTTGTCTATGTCCTTTGTCCTCACAACAAAGGAATTGTGCAGCACTGTCCTGGTCTACTGACCCCCAAAGCAGGTCCATTGAGTGCTTTCTCTGTTGTTTTCTGTGACAGAGCTGAGCCTTGTCTGCCTAACCTGATGCCATCTTCCCAAAATTCTCTCATATATATATATTTTGAATCAAAAAATTATTTCAATAGTTACAAAACTTTATTTTTACAGAATCAGTATAAAATAGTCATTGATTTCTCCAAAATTATTAGAATTACTTATACTTGAGGTCTTGGCTAATTGGGGTTGAAATAAACAAAAGGTCTTAGACTGTTGGCTCAGAAATCATCCTAGAAGCCCACCCTCTTGACATCTGCCATGCCTAGATCTTCTAAGATGACCCAGTGCTTTTAAAAAAGTATCTCCCTTCATTTATTTATTCTTTGTAGGCTTAAAGCAAATTTGGGAGTGTTCATTAAACAGCTTCAAGCTTCTGTCATTTATCATTTCTTCAACATTTGGTTCTGACTGCACCCATTTAAATTTTGTTCTTTTCTAAGTTGTTTTAATAATGTTAAATTGTCCAAGTTCTTTTCTCTCTCTTCTCAGAGATCTTTCCCTACTGAAAAGGTCTGAGCTATACAATGTTTTATGACTCTGTCCCTATTGGTGTGAGCTGTCATCAGCTCATAAAGTTGTTTAAAGATTTGGCTAGCACCAATTTTCCCTGCAAAGGAAGTTGTTGGAACTGTTGTATGTAATTCATGTACTATTCTGTCATCAATTTTCCTCATTACCTTGAGTAATTCCTGGAACTCAGCCAACTCCTCACAGTTCACACCACTATTGGGTGGTGCCATATTTACCCTCCTCAATATTTTTGATGTAACGTTTATATAATCTATAGCTTATTTAAAAAGAAAAATAAAATAAAAGTCAGTAATTTGAGAAAAATTTTGAAGTCAAAAATTTTCTAAGCCAAGAGGTTAAAAAAGATCTGTTTATGTAGATCTATCTAATCAAGGAGGACCGATTCCATAATAAGAAAATAGAATGAAGGGAACAACATGGATTAATCTTGAAGACATCATGTTTACTGAAATAAGCCAGACACAAAATGACAAATATTATATGATCTCCTGAATATGAAATAATTAGAATAAGCAAACTCACAGAGTCAGAATCTAGAATATAGGTTATCAGAGGATGGGGTGGGTGTAGGGAATAGTGTGTTAAGGCTTAAAATGTACAGAGTTCCTATTTAGAACAATGGAAATAGTTTGGCAATTGATTGTGGTGATCATAGCACAATATTGTGAATGATATAATTAGCAGCACTGAAATACTTAGTTGTTTAAAGTGAAAATATTAGGTTATATATAGTGTAATAGAATAAAAATTCTTTAAAAAAACATGGAACTACACCACACAGTGAAACCTAAGTTAAACGATGGACTATATTTAATGGCACAATTATAAAAATGCACTTTCATCCATTGCAACAACTGTACCACACAAAAGCCAGGTATTAATGATAGGGTGGTATATGGGGGATTCTGTATTTTATGCATGATTGTTCTATACATAGATAACTTCTTTAATAAAAAATAATTAATAAATTTAAAACATCATTTTATTACTCACTTATGATGATTTTATGGCACTTTTAAGAGCTTATGCTTCAAAAATCACAATTTTGAGGGAAAAAATGAACTTCATATTATTTTGTCAGGTAAATTAATACCAATATAATATTAACTTAAAATACATCTAAGTGTTGGTTTTTGGTATAAAAGCTTTAATAAATATATTGTTTTAAGATCTAGGCAATGAGATAAATTGTATTGTTTTGTTTTTTTAAAAGATTTATTTGTTTATTTTTCTCCCCTTCCCCCCCCCCGCCCCGGTTGTCTGTTCTCTTTGTCTATTTGCTGCGTCATCTTCTTTATCTGCTTCTGTTTCTGTCAGCAGTATGGGAATCTGTGTTTCTTTTTGTTGTGTCATCTTGTTGTGTTGGCTCTCTCTGTGGGTGATGCCATTGCTGGGCAGCTCTCCTTACAGGGGGCACTCCTTGTGCGTGGTGCTTCCTTACACAGGGAACACCCCTGCGTGGCAGGGCACTCCTTGTGTGCATCAGCACTGCCCATGGGCCAGCTCCACACAGGTCAGGGAGGCCCGGGGTTTGAACCACGGACTTCCCATGTGGTAGACGGACGCCCTAACCACTGGACCAAGTCCAACCCCAATATGTATTGTTATAAACTAAGAAAGCATACGAATTGGACTCAAATTCTTGATTTAAATATCAAATTTAGATGGTTTTATGCTGATAACTGCCATGTTAATTTGTTTTTTTATCTATCTATCTATCTATCTATCTATCTATCTATCTATCTATCTATCTATCTATCTATCTATCTATCTATTTTTGAGGTACTAGGGGCCAAGAGCCACATGGACTTCTCTGGGTTGTTTTTTTCATTTGTTTTGCTTGCAGTTGTTTTATTTTTTCCTGAACCCAGGACCTCCTGTATGGGAGGTCAGAGTTCAACCACTTAAGCCACATCCACTCCTCTACGTTAATTTGTTTTAGAGTTTAGAAAATGAGGTATTATGATTTTTATAGTGTAATATACTTCGATATATTAGTTAAACTTTTCTCATTATCTTATCTGTATAACAAGGGTCCTGGAGATACCTTTAGTATAATTGTTGGCCTCATGTAATTTTGGGAAATGGTATAATTTAGATCCTTCTTGGAGATTTAAAATGGATATTTGCATATTAAAAAATCTGAAGTATCCTGTATTAAATAAGCCACTGTAACCTTATCCCTCTTTTCTTTAAAGATTTCTCAAACACTCACCTTACTTTTTTAAAGAATAATATTTGTTATGATTATTCAGAATACATTTGGGACTCTTTTATAAAATCTAAATATTTGATGACAGAAATATAATATTCCTAATGAATCTTTTCCTAACTTGGGGCTAATTAGGCCATTTTAAATGTTTACAGCATTAATAGAAAACTTACATAAAATGTTTTATCCTCACTGGAACTCCCAAACATCTATTACCTTCAAATGAGGATATTTAAAAGCTGACTTTATATGGTACAGATATTTGAAAATAAGCATTTTCAAAAGAAAAATGGTGAGGCGATTTATGCCTTAAGTTTCATTTTAATACAAAGCCTATGTCTACATAAATTTAACATATATCAATCAAATCAGAATATGGTCTTTGGTTTCTGAGAATCTTATATAGCCTTCCTTGGAGAGAAAATATAAAAAAATACCATCATTTCTAATCAATAATCACACTTACAATCCTTAAAGTTTGTCATAGTAATTCAGACACAGCTGCCTTTATTATGCCTCATCTTCTGCCACAAATCTCCTCCCCTATTATCCTCCTGATGAATATCAAATTATCCTTCCACACTCAAGTCAAGTATCATTGACTTTGAAGCCTTTCCAGATCACCTCCCTCCCACAAAGTAAAATGTTCTATAGTTCCTAAAGCATTATAATCCAATTATTATTTACATTTATGCCTTCCCAAGGTAAAGTAAGCTCCTTGTACAGGGTAGGTGGTTAACTAGCATTAGTAATTAGATCAAGCCTATACTAACTGATCTTCAAACACTATTTAATATAGTTGGTAACTGAATGTTAATGAAAATAGAAAACTATGTTTTTTTGTATGCTATTATTTGCTTACTGCAATATGCAGTAATTGTGTCATTGCAATGGTAGTTATTTCCCCAAAAAGCAATCAACATAAATGGAAAATTCCGCGTTTTCATTTTTATGTCACAGTTTTACCAGCTTATAAAAGAGAAAAAATATTTACTTTTACAAAATGATTTTTGGATAGCTGAAATTATTTGGGAGTCATTTTTTGGCCAAAGATATATTACTATGAAAATTAGGGAGATTTTGTGAGAACAATATTATATCCAACTAAATTTAAAGTATAATAATTACACAAATTTCTTTTACATAGCTCTATTTAATGTGAAGGGAGTCTAAGTCGATGCCTAAAACTCCAAAGCCTATGACATTAACTATATAATGGAAGTAAAATATAAAACGAAAGAGAGATAAAGTAGATTCAAACATTCAGTTTATTTTGTGCCTATTCATATTTGCTCTAGAAACTCTTTCTACCTATTTAGTAGAAATTTGCACCCCTGCCTTTAGTGTATAAGAGTTTCTGTGTTTTCATACCCATACCCATACAGGCAATTGATATCACCGGATCACAATATAACCATTCACCAATTGTAGGACAGTAGGATTGTTTCCAATTTTTGATGATTATGGATTCAGCCTCCATAAATATTTGCATGTAGGTTTTGTGGAAACATATTTTCCTTTGTCTTTGATAAATGTAATTGTAAGGTCATAATTATTTAAATCTTCAAATTTATAAGAAATTGTCAAATTCTTTTGTGATATGTCTACATTTTGCATTGACAGCAATAATGCATGAGAGTTCTCATTAGCTAACTCTCTCCCCCCACACAAACTTTTTCGGTTCTGCTTTTAAATTGGGCTATTTTAATAATTTTGTTGTGCCATATCACAGTGATTTTAATTTTGCATTTTTCAGACTAATGGTGCATCTTTTCATTTACTTATTTGCTATTCATATACCTTTGTTGGCAATACATTTGTTTAAATACTTTGTCCTTTTTTTTTTTTTAAAAATTGAGAACTGGGTATTTTTATGCATTCCAGAAATAGTAGATATCTGCATTGCAAATATTTTCTCAGAGCTAGTGACTGTTTTTCATTACTTTGGTGATGTCTTATTGAGACTATTTTAATTTTGATGCAGTCCAATTTATGAAGTTTTTCTGTCATGGAGGGCATGTGTCTTTGTTAAAGTGACAAGAAATCTTTGACTAAACCATGGTCAAAATATTTTCTGTTCTGGTTTCTTCTATAAGTTTTATATTTTTTCAGTTTTACTTCAATTATCCATTTTAGCTAATTTTGTATAAGGTTCATAGAAAGGATCAATATTCATTTTTCTGCATATTGATGTCCAATATTTCTAACACCGTTTGTTAAATAGGCTTTCATTTTCTATTGAATTGCATTTACATTTCTATCAAAAATCCAGGTGTAGGACAATCAGCAAGATGGCTGCAAACTAAGGAGTTCCAAGAGTCAGCTTGTTCTACAGAACAGTTAGTAATCACCTGGAGCTGTCTAAAGCGCCTGTTTGGGACTTCATGAGACCAGAAGAGCATCCTACAACATCCTTGGAAAAATGCAAACAGGAGATACCCATATGCAGAGAAGATTCGTGAGTAGAGTACTCAATGCCTCAGAGGCTGGTGCCCATCCTTCACTGATAGCACAAGCTGCCTTGGGAGCTATTCTGTGGCAAAAACAGGGGAGGAAGATGCAGTTGGTCACCAACTATAGCTAATGACTAGCAAATTTGGCAGGCTAAAGTGTAACTCTAGAGATTGAACTTGTCCAAGTCAGACTGAGGTCAGTAGCCACCATTTTGACTCCAACCGTGACTTTAGGGAAAGCAAGGGTCATTGAAAATCACAGTGATAGTAGGAACTGCCTTCTTTCCACCTGGATCATACTGCAGCCCTAGCCTAGGCATCAGCCCCATCTCTGGCAAGGAACAAGCTGGTGAGACCTTTGCCAGACTCTCTGAGTAAATGCAGGTATATTTGACTGGCACTTACTGAATGGTCATAAGTCTACCAGGTCAACTTAGTCATTTTGGACCCACATTGCCTAGATTGCTGCCCACATCTGCAGCTCCCATACCCACCCCAGGCAGGGGAGGAAGGGGTGTGAAGCTTCATCACTCTTTCTTGGCTACTATACTCTAGGCCTGCATGCCTTGGATTACCACACATGGCTGTGGCTCTGTCCCTATTCCTGGCAAAGGAGAAAGTTGGAAGAAATTTCATCAGTCCCTGGGCAATTTATACAGCTTGAATCTCCACAGTTTACAGCACCAACTACATCCTTCACTCTTACTACACAATAAGCAAGGAAGAAAGGGCAAGAATGCCTGAAAGGAAAGAGAGATACTGCATCCATAATAAATATGTCTAGTAAATCAGATGCCAAGATACCAACAAAAAATTACAATCCATACCAAGAAACAGGAAGATATGGCCCAGTTAAAGGAACAAGATAAGGATCCAGATGGCATAAAGGAGTTGAGACAACTAATCATAAGTGTTCAAACAAATCTCCTTAATAAATTCAATGAGATGGCTGAAGAGATTAAAGATATTAACAAGGCCTTGGGTGAGCACAAAAATAACTTGAAAGCATACATAGAAAAAGAGCAGATCTAATGGGAATGAAAGGCACAATAAGTGAAATATAAATACACTGGAGGCATGTAACAGTGGATTTGAGGAGGCAGAAGGAAGAATCAGTGAGTTTGAAGACATGGTCTCCGAAAGAAAATATACAAAAAAGCAGATGAAGAAAAGAAGGGAAAAAGTTGAACAAGGTCACAGGGAACTACACAACAGCAAGCGATGAGCAAATATACATGTCATGGGTGTCTCAGAAGGAGAAGAGAGGGAAAAAGATAGAAGGAATATTTGAAGAAATAATGGTAGAACATTTCCCAACCCTATTGATGGACATCAATATCTGTGTCCAAGAAGCACAATGTTCTCCCACCCAAATAAATCCAAATAGATCAGCTCCAAGACACATCCTAATCAGAAGGTCAAAAGCCAAAAAAAAGAGAGAATTCTGAGAACAGCAAGAGAAAAGCAATGCATAACATATAAGGGATACCCAATAAGAGTAAGTGCTGATTTCTCTTCAGAAATCATAGAGGAAAGAAGAGAGTGGTATGATATATTTAAGATACTGAAAGAGAAAAACTTCCAGCCCAGAATCTTGTATCCAGTAAGACTGTCTTTCAAAAATGAGGGCAAGTTTAGAATATTCATAGATAAACAGAAACTGAGAAAGTTTATAACAAAGGGACCAGCCTTGCAGGATATATTAAAGGGTGTGCTACAGTTAGAAAAGAAAAGATAGGAGAGAGAGGCTTGGAAGAAAGTCTAGAAATAAGGATAATATCAATAAAATTAACTAAAAGTCTCAAAAGAATGATGAAAATAGAATATGACAGATAAAACCCAAAGGTCAAAGTGGGTGAAATAAGAACTGCCTTTAGAGTAATAACATTGAGTGTTAATGGATTAAACTCCATAATCAAAAGGCATGAATGGAGGAATGGATAAGAAAATATGAACCATCAATATACTATCTGCAAGAGACTCACATTAGACCCAAGGCTAAAAAAAGATTGAAACTGAAAGTCTGTGTATTAGTCAGCTAAAGAGGTGCTGATGCAAAGTACCAGAAATTTGTTGGCTTTTTTAAAGGATATTTATTTGGGATAGAGCTTACAGTAACAAGGCCATAAGAGTAAGTTACTTCCCTCACCAAAATCTGTTGCCATGTTTTGGAGCAAGATGGTTGCCAGTCTCTGTTAGGATACTGCTTTCCTCTTCTTTTTAAGGTTATATGGTTCCAGCTTCTTCCAATCTTAGCTGCAGGTTGGTATAAGGCTCACCTCTCTTTGTGGGGCTTGTCTCTTTCTGGGCTCAACAGTGCTGGTTTACAAGGCCAGCTGTAAATTCTCATGTGAATGGTTGGCTTTCTCCCCAGTGCTCCAGTATCAAAAAAACTAAACTCTCTTTTCTTCTGTGTCATTTTCTGTGTGAATCTCTGTCCACCAATGGGCAGGGACTCAATGTCTCGATGTCCTATTGATGTGGCTGAATCAAAGCCTTAGTCTTAATTTAATCAAGTAAAAGTGAAACCTCTGAATTTAATACAATCAAAGGGCATGATGCCTATAGGAACAGACCAGTTTACAAACATAATAAATATTTCTTTTTGGAATTCATCAAGAATATCACACTGTCTGGAAAAATATATTAAACCTAGGCAGTGACCAAAAAAAAAAAAAAAAAAAAAAGGAACAATATCTATATCAAATGAAATAGACTTTGAAAGACATGTGTATTCTGAAATGGAAGTCAGGGGAAAAAATCTACTTCAAAAAGTGACTAAAATAATAAAATATTTAGGAATAAACTTAACCAATGATGTAAAGCACTTTTACTCAGAAAACTACAATGCGTTGTTAAAAGAAATTTTTAAAAAGACCTAAATAATTGAAAGAGCACTCCATGGTCATGGCTTGGGAGACAGAATATCATTAAGATGACAGTTCTACCCAAATTGATATACAGATTCAAAGCAATCTCATTAAAAATTCCACCAGCATTTTAAAGATAAATGGAAAACACAATTATCGAATTTATTTGGTAGGATAAGTGGTGCCGAATAGCCAAAAACATCTTAAAAAGGAAAAATGAAGTTGGAAAGATTCTCACTTCGAGACATATCATAATACCTAGCTACAGTGGTAAAAACAGCATCGCACTGGCATAAAGACAGACACATAAACAATGGAACCGAAATGATGGTTCAGAAACAGACCCTCACATCTATGGTCAAGTTGATTGTTGACAAGCTTTACAAACCACCCAGCTCCAGCAGAACAGTCCATTCAACAGTGTTGGGAGAATTGGATATCCTTAGTCAATGAAAGAAAGAAGACCCCTATCAAACACCTTATTCAAAAATTGACTCAAAATGGATCAAAAATCTAAATATAAAGCAAAAACCATAACGTTTCTAGAAGAAAATATAGGAAAATATCTCCAAGACCTGGTAGTAGGTGGTAGATTCTTAAAGGACATAAGAAGACTGAGATGTGCTACTGATGCTTAACGTATATAGAAGTTTTAATTAACTGTAAAATTGTGGAAGTACATGGAGTTAATGTTAACATATTATAGTGAATAACTGTTGGAAACTGAGAAACAGTGGCCTCACAAGGAGAGACATGCTGTCTTCATGCTAGTGCTGTCTCCACGGCTACGCTTGCAACCTAAGGAATGCAGTAATTAAGAATTCCCGGCAAATGGGATCAAGCTGTTAAAGGCTGAAAGAAAAGATGATCACATAACTTTTGTAGTGAATAGAACACTTAAACTTTGTACCTTGAGATAATTTTTTTTTTAATTCCTTAGACTATGGGTAATGCTGCTTGATGTCATGTAGGCTACGTGTTCCTGCTTATTGGCACATAGGCTACATGTTCTTGCTTTTTGTCACATACACTGGGGTATATAGAGAATCCCTTGTAAACAATAAAGTTGTCTAAGGAGTTATTACTCATAGACCCCCTGATCCCAGCTCTCTCGCTCATTCCTTCTCCCTTTTCTCTTTCTTTCATTCCTGATACCCTTCGGGTCAAATCTCCAACAAATAACAACTGGTTTATAAATTGGAATGTGGCTTGAAAGGGTAGTCTAGGGATGTAAAAGTCAACAGAAAGGATAACAATTCAGTACCTAGATTATTCTCTAGCAAATAGATGAGAATAATCTATTCTCATGAGAATTGTGGTTGATGGTACAGATGCAAGTGTCCTTTGTAAGCTAAGGCTGATATATGTCATTATTGTAGCATGGTGGGAATTGGGAAAAATACAACTGAAGTGACCTATGGACTGTGGCAATACTGTAATATTCTTGCATATATGCCAAAGATGTACTGAACTGATAATGGGAGAGTATGGAAAAACTGTGCCAAATGTATGCTATGGACCATAGCTAGTGGTAATAGTTGATGATATCTCAAAATTAGTAACAAATATCCTATTGTGGTATGGTGTGTTGATGGAGGAGTGTTGTATGAGAATTCTGCACATGGGCATGATTGTTTTGTAAGTTAACAACTTCTGTAATAAAAACATATTTAAAAAATAATAATAGGTTAGGATTGGGAAAAATCCACCAAATTAAATATATAGACTATAGCTCATAGTAAGATTTTTATTTTTTTACATATGTTTTTTAAATTTTTTAAATTAAAGTTAATAGATCACAAGGAATGTTACATTAAAAAATATAAAAATAACAAAAAACACATAACCATATAACCCACTCCCCACCCCCACCACATCATTTTCATAAATTGTATTTTTGAAGATACATACATCACAAAAAATGTTACATTAGAAAATATGAGGTTCCTGTATACCCCCACCCACCCCACTCCTCCCACACCAACAACCTCCCTCATCATCATGGCACACTCATTGCACTCAGGGAACACATTTTGGGACACTGCTGCACCACACAGATAATAGCCTACACTGTAGTTCACACTCTCCCCCAGTACATTCAGTGGGTCATGGCAGGATAGATAGTCCAGCATCTGACCCTGCAATATCATTAGTAACTACTGAGACCACTTTCTCCACCTCAATCCTAAGATTTCTTCTACTCATCACAATAGTTTTAGAGTAGAATATCTGTAAGTCCACTAAGATTTTGACAATATTCTTTCATAATTTGTAATAAATTATGTAGTAAGTGCTGTGAGTTGTGGAGGCTCAAGCTGCCTGTTTTACCCCAGAGACTGATGAAGCTTCTCCCACCTTTCTCCTCTGACAGGGGTAGGGATAGAGTCACAGCCATGTGTAATAATCCAAGTCATGCAGACCTAGACTGTAATTACTAGGAGAAAATGGTGAAGCTTCCCACCCCTTTGTCCCCTACCTGAGGTGGGAATGGAGCTGCAGGTGTAGGCAGCCATCTATGCCATATGGGTCCAAAATGAACACAGTTCCCCTCGTAGACGTCCAGCTATTCAGTCTGTGCCAGAGTAGGATGATAACCAGCTTCCACAGTGTGGTCTGTATTTCTCTGGAGAGTCTGATGCAGGCCCCCACCTTCCTTACTGCTGGAGGTGGATCTGGGGTTTAGACTAGTGCTGCAATGTGATCTGGTCTCTAAGAGCAATGTGATTTTTCAATCCAATCTTCTTTTCCCTCATGCCAGTGGCTGAGTTAATGTGGAAGCTACCTGCCTCTTTCTGACTTGGACAGGTTCAATCTTCAGCTGTTCTTAGGTTTATACTATAGCCAGCTCAATTTACTAATCAGTAGTTGAAGTTGGTGAGCCACAGTCTCTTCATCCCCCATTTTTGGGAAATGGAGCTCCCAATTCTTGCCAAGGAATTGCTCCCAAAGTAACTTGTGTCAGTGGAGGATGGGCACCAGCCTCCATGGTGTGGAGTGCTCTACTTATGAATCTTCTCTGCATATAGGCAGTCTCCTACTTGCATTCTTCCATGGATATCGCAGGATGCTCTTCTGGTGTCCTGGAGCCCCCAAACAGGTGCTTTTGATAGCTCCAGATGATTACTAACTGCCCTGTAGCACAAGTTGACTCTAGGACTTCACTCTGCTTCCATCTTGTTGATTGTTCCCCTTTTATCCTTATAATGTCTATGGTGTTTGTAATGATATACACTCTTTCATTTCTCGTAATGGTAATTTTGCATCATTCTGGCTAGAGGTTATCTTTTGTTTTCTTCTCTAATGTTTTTCTATTTTCAATTATCTTGATTTCTCTTTTTATCTTTAGTTTCATTTCTTCTTTTTACATTGCGTATGCTTTCCTCTCCTTTTGTAGTTCTCAATATGGAAACTTAGATGATTGAGACAATTCTTCTTTCCTAATAACATCATTTAAAGGTAAAAATTTTCCTTTAAGCACTGGATTGCCTGTAGCCCACCAATTTTCATATACTATATTTTCATTTAATTAAAAATAATTTCTAATTTGCTTCCTGACTTCCCCAAACCCATCAGTATCAAATGGTTTGTGCTTTAATTTCATATAATTTACTATTATTTTTTGTAAGTATCTTTCTATTGTTGCTTTCTAGTTAAATTATATCACTTTATATTCTTTTATTGTTTTTTTAAAATTGTAATAAGCATTTTAGGTCCAGGACAAGCTTGTCTTGGTGAATGTTCTGTGCATACTTGGAAAGAATGTGTAAGGTTTGGTTTTTAGGTAGAATATTTTATAGATGTCAATTTGGACGTGTTAATTAATAATGTAATTCAGATCCTCTACATCCTTACAGATTTTCTTGCTACTATTGAGTGCTAAAACAAAAGTGTTTTGTTTTGTGTTTTTGAAGTTTTTAATTTTGTTAGGTGCATATAAATTTATTACTTGTAGATCTTAGTGAACTATTATTTTATAACTATGTAAGATTTCCCTTTATCACTGTTACTATTCCTTGTTGTGAAATTTAATCATTTGATATTAATATAGGCATTCCAGTTTTCTTTTGATTAGTATTTGAATGTTATTTTAAAAATAATTTTAATTCATTTTTACTTTTAGCATGCATTGATATTTTCAGTGAGTTTCTTATAGATGGCATGGATTTGGTCATTGTTTATTTCTTTAACATTTGTTATTAGCCTAATTACATTTAATTAGGTTTTAATATTGTGAGATTTTTAAAAATCTTTACTATTGTTATTTGTGTCTGTTTGAACTTTCTATTTTTGTAGTTCTTGTTCCCATTCCTCTTCTCTTTTGTGCTATTTGAATATTTTTCTTTATTTTATTTTATGTATTGATATTTTAGTTATATCACTTTTGATTGAATTTTTTAGTTACTACTCTTAAGATTCTAATATTAATAGCTTACATTCTCAGTCTACTTAGATTTACTGTTTTACTTTTGCAGGTAAAATACCGAAGTCTTACAACCATACAGGTATGTTTAACTAACTCCTCCATCCCACCAATTTTATTTTATAGTTGTCATATATAATACATCCACATACATAGGCAACCATGTTAGCCAGAATTACAATATTTTGCTTTTACTAGTCATACATAATGTGTAGGCTTAAGACAGTAAATATAATTTCATATTTATTCAGATATTTATAATTTCTGTTGTTCTCCCATCATACCTGAACATCTAAGTATCCCTCTGGCATCATATTTCTTCAATCTGATGATCTTTCTTTAGTATATCTATTACAACATGTCTGCTAGGAACAAATCTCTTAGTTTTCCTTTGCCTGGCAATGTCTTTATTTCATCCTTAATTCTTGAAGGATATTTTTGCTGGGTGTGAAACTCATAGTTTACTGTACCTTTTTGTTTAGCACTCAAAATATATTGTTTCAATGTCTTTTAGTCTCCATGATTTTATACTGTACCCATAATAATTCAAATTCTTGTTCCCATGTATTTAATGTGTGTTTTTCTCTAGCAATTTTTATAATTTTTAAATTTGCTTTGTTTTCAGTAGTTTGTTTATGATGTGTCAAAGCACTGTTTTCTTTCATTTTAATTATGTGTGGGCTTCTCTGGGCTTCTTTAGCTTCTAAATTTATGCCTATCCCACTGTGGCTATTTTCTCTTCAAATTCATTTTCTGCACTAATTTCTTCTCTCATGCTGAGATTTCAATTATATGAATGTTAGGCCTTTCGTATTGTTCCAAAGGTCCCTGTGACTCTATTTGTTTCTCAAAAAACATTTTTTTCTTTTTGATTTTTTCATCTTTATGCATCTATCTTCTGATTCACTGAACCTTTTTTCTGTTATCTCTGCTGTGCAATCGGGCTGATAAAATTTTTAATTTTTGAGTTCTAAAATTTATTTTTTTTGGTATACTTTCCATTTCTCTTTTGAGAACTTCTATCTTTTATTTCTTTGCATGTATTTCCCTTTACTGCAAGAAGCCTTGCTCTAATAGTTTCTTTAAAATCTTTGATCCTGGGAAATGGATGTGGATCAACTGATTGGGCTCCTCTCTACCACATGGAAGGTCCTGGGTTTGTGCCCCAGGGCCTCCTTGTGAAGGCAAGCTGGCCCACACCCACAGAGAGCTGATGGCCTGCACCTGTGGAGAGCTGATGACCCACGGCCCTTGGAGAGCTGGCAGTCCATGCCTGCAGAGAGCTGGCACAGCATGATGTCCCAACAAAAGGAGACAAGCAGACACAGAAGAGTGTACAGCAAATGGACACAGAGAGCAGACAGCAAGGAAGTGGCATGGGGAGCATAAATAAATTTAATAAATCTTTGAAAAAAATCTTTGATACTTCCAATATCTGGGACATGTTGATGTTGGCACTAATTGCTTGCCTCTTTCCTTGTGGTTTGGTTAATTTTTCCTTGTTCTTTGCAGGTTGAACAATTATAAATTGTGATTTTGAATATTGTTTTCTAGATGCTAAGTCTTGTTATAATCTTCTGGAAAAAATTAGTTTTGTTTAGTGGGAGACCTACATGGTTAGTATTGAAACTCAATTTCTGCCTTACTGTTTGCAGGTGGTGGTTCCACTCTCAGTGCTATTTTCAAAACCTTGACTATGTTTCTTGAGTCTGTCTAGGCTGAGCCAGAGTTTTATGTGGGTTCATTCACAGCATTAGTAGATCTTATTCTTTAGTTCTCCCTCTTCTGACATGCCTCCCCATCTCTTGACCTGCAGAGGCCCCTTTATGACATTCTACTGGCTGATCATATATATAAGTTTTCTATCAGAATTTTAGCTACCTTCCTACTGCTCTGCCTTGAGGCTCCCAGACTTGAGCTTCCTCTACTGGAAAAGCTGCAGGACATAAACAATTATTTAGTTAATTAAACTAAAATACAAAGCAAACAATGAATTTCATTCCCTTGTGAATGATTTCAAGTTTTGTAAAGCTCTACAATTTGTCTGCTTTTGCTTTCTTTTCAGAGTCCTTGAGCCCTTGGTTTTTGCTTTTTTTGACCAGTTATAGTTGCAATCAGTGGGAGAAATAGTCTGAAGTTTCATAACATGAAAACTTATTTTGTCATGTTGAAAGTGGAAACAGTTTTCTGCTTCTTTGTAATCAAATGTAACTTTGTTTTATTAATGTCTTTCAATTTTCCTGTTTTGCTTAAGAAAGCTTCAAAAACTCATTTTACACTCACTATTAAAGGCAAATTAAAAATAAAGTAAAATAACACCTTGGATGAATATAGATAAAATGGTTTCTAAGTAAAAAAATGTTTATGCATCACAATATGTCCTTTTTGATTTTTTGGTTGGGGTGTGGATAGTCTAGAAATTCATTTATTTGAATGTTTAAATACATAACATTTAAAATTATTTTATGGGCATAAGAAACTGAAGTAGTTCAACAAATAAACTTAAGTTTTTACTTTAATAATAATAGAAAATTAGATAATTTTCTTAATATGATGGATATTTCAGGGCATTTTAAATAGTAATTACTTGTCCAAAGTTTTCTTTTTTTCTCTTAGCTCATAATTGCATAGTCCAGAAAGAGCTCCTGGATTCTCTTATATATATGAAATAATTTGATTCAATTCAAAATATTCGGAAAGAGTTAATAACCATAATCATATTAGACACTTTTGATTTCTTTAGGTATTATAATTCTATAAGTCCACAGAGTAATTACATAATTGTAAGCTGTCAGTTTATGATTGCTGATACTTGCAATATTTTGTAATTACATAATTTGGCATGATTACAATTATACAAAAAGCACATAATTGACTAAAATTACTTTTCGGTTTGTCAGAAATACAAAATTGTGTTCTAAATTAAGATAAGAACAAAATGTTTAATTCTATCTGTAAAAACTATAAAAGAAAATTCATATAGATAGCATATTATTCTTCAAAATGTAGGTGAACAAAATTTTGTTTTGGGAAGATATTTATCAGTTATTATTATGATATGCCTACTTGATCCTAAATTTATTCTGTCAAAAAGTGTAGAATACAAATGTTCATCATCTTGTCTTATGGAGGCAACATTATCAATTTTTTTGAACTTTTCTTTCACGAGTTTGAAATGTTATTTTAGCATCTTCAAAACATAAATGACGATTAAAAAAACTAAGATGAAAGTAGCATGTGTTTTGCTTTTGCATGTTTTGGGTTCCCCTCATGATATAGAAAGTCTACCAATGACAGTAACTGAGCATGTCCACATAATTCCTCACATGAACATGATGATTTGCTTTTTATATAGTGTAAAATAATTCTTTGAAGCACATTGCAAAGGCAAGAACATGATTCTGGCTTGAAAATTTGGAAAAAAGAATATTAACAAGGATTGTTGGTTACACTAAAATATTATTTGCTACTCTTTAAACAGTCAAAAATTTATGGTAAATAAATGTTATAGAATGTTATAATATTTGGTTAAAGTAAACATGATTATTAGTATTATTTTTCTTAAGGTTCTCTAAAGCTAATAGAACAAAAACTTTCCCCAAAGTTCTCCCCCATGGATTCTTTGAAAAAAAAACAAATACAAAACTGGTGTTTATTGAGAATACTCTGTGGCAGACATTGTGTTGAAAGTACTATAATCTTCATCTCAGTGACAGTCTCTTCACATAACCACTCTCACCATACTGCCCTTCTTTGACATGTCACCTAAAGCAGTAGTTATATTTATCGATGGTGTTTTCATGGAAAAAGTCTAAGGAAATTTTATGAAGTATCTGAAAATTATAAAGAATATTAACAGATGTTTAAAAACATTTTTAATTACCATGATGTTGTACTTATTATTCTTGTAGTGTAAGGCTAATATTTAAAACATTAGCCATGTCACAGAAATATGTTTATATCTTTATTTTATTTAATTAAAATATATTAATATATGCATGATGACTACAATTAATGGACCAAGAACAATTGTTTGTCTCTTCGTTTACTTTATACAAAGTATAAAGAGGCATCTCAACTCTCTAAATTGTAAGGAAGGCAAAACATTTTTTAGTATGGGCAATAATAATTTTGAAATTTTAATTTTTCAATGTTTAAAGTACTTAATTACCTTAACTTCAAATGGTTTTTCCTTTTAGGTCAGTATTTTTATTTTAAATGTGTTTGTTGTTGACTTTACTGGCATCAATTAAATTAATGGGGAGTGTATATAGTAATAACAAGTGACAGAAAAATGGAATTATTCAAATTACCTTTGCTCCCACTTAAGGATGATTATTAGATTAAAGGATGATCATTAGATTTTAGTTAATTAATTTTTTATACTATTATATGTGAGTATGCCAAATTACTCTTTTAGTCTAGACATATTATATTCTGAAATATTTTTCAGGGACCGTCAAGGAATTGTAGAAAATATAACTGCTGAAGAAAGACTGAAAATCTATATCTGTAGTTTCAGTTTTCAAAAATAATTTTCAGATATTTAAAAAGGGATTGATATTTCTCCTTCCATAAACATGGAGTAGATATATATTTCCCTTATTCGTCCTGATAAGTGCAACTGAAATCCTTGGACATTTTATATATATGTCAATTATAAGAAGAGTCTGAGCAGTGGAGAAAAAATGCAGACTAACTAGAGACACTGGGACCAGAGGAATGACGTGGTAGCAAGTTCACTGAATCTCCTTTTTTTCCTCATGTATCTCAGATTTATAAAGTAAGAAAATGAAAATCTGGAAATGTCAACAGGCATTGACAAATATAGAACTAACAAAAGCCTGTTCTCTAGCCAAGGGAATAGCAGAAAAGGAATTGCTTAGCAAGAGAGACAACTTTCAGGCAAATTAAAACTATAATAAGATGTTAGCACACACCTATCAGAGTGAATAAATTCAAGTATAATGACCACACCAAATGTTAACAAGAATGTTGAATGGCTCAATCACTCATATATTTATGATTATTTATGATATTAGGATATAAAATGGGACAGCTATTCTGGAAAATGCTTTGACAATTTTTTATAAAACTAAACATGCAACTACCATATGAATCAGCAATTGTACTCCTGGACATTTAATCCACAGAAATAAAGGCTTATATGCACACAAAAACTGTTATATTAATATCTGTAGCAGCTTTATTTGTAAAAAGCAATGACTGGAAAAAGTCCATATATTCTCAATGCATCTATGGTTAAGCAAACTGTGGTGTAATTCATTCATACCATGAAATATTTCTCACCAATATAAGGTATGAAACTATTAATGCCGCTTAAGTGGATCTCAAATTATTATACTGAGTGATAAAAAGCCAATCCCCAATGTTACCTACTTTGATTGAATTTAAATAACACTCTTGAAATGACAAAATTATAGGAATTGATCAGATTAGTGTTTACTAGGGGAGTGGAAGAGTGAGGATGAGCAATGTAGTATGGTATAAAAAGGCAACCTGAGGGATTCTTGTGGTGATGAAAATATTGTATTTTTTATTCTATCAAAGTAATACCATATTTGTGATATTGAACTAAATTTTACAAGATGTTCCACCAGGGGAAACTGGGTAAAGAGTTTAAAGGATCTCTCTGTATTTTCTTAGAACTTCAAATGTGACACTACATTTACCTCAAAATATGAAAGTTTAATTAAAAAGGGGTGGATAATGCAATCTATACTTCCAAACATTTTTTTCCTTAGGTAAGATTATAGACACCTTTATTATGAAGCCTGGCCATGATAATTTAGTATAAAACAGGATGCTCATAAGTCCACATCGTATGGGTTTACATTAATTATTTTCCTTTCCAATAAATTGTAGATAATATGCATCATAAGACAATACTTGAATACTGTATATGGACATTTAATATTCTGTCATCAAATTCTAGAGGACAGGATGAAGAAATGTGATCTGGATTCCTACACAATTGGGCAGTTTTATAATATAATCATCTACTGTGATAGAGTGCTGCTGTTAGCAAGACCATTCCAACCCACAGAATATTTCAGACACTTCCCTTCATCCTGTCCAGGTGAAACTTTGTCAATGATTTTGATAAAGATATTTAGGAGATTTATACTTGAGTAAAAGAATGGGAGGCAAAAATCAATAAATTAAAATTCAGAGCCCCATAGTCTCTAATAGTTTGAAATAATTAATATATCCCATGATGAAATTAATAGAAATAAATCTGAAACATGTTAAGTACCATACTTATGTTAAAAATAGAGAATAAATTATTTAGATGTAATACTTTTGAAGAAAATTGAAGTATTTCAGTCATTTATAAAATAAAAATGAATAAATATCTATGATACTGTTCTAAAAATGTCTAAAGTAATTTTGGGTGCTATAAAGAAACAGATCTACAATATGGGATGCACTAAACCGAATTTAATTCATGGGTATGATGTTACCTAGAGCAATAAAATAATTTCTGGGGCTTATACTTAATGAAACTCAAGGAAAACCAACCAACTAAACATATCTGGAAAGCCTATCTGAAGGAGAATGGTTAATGAAACTGTGATACAGAAAAATTCAGAAAGAACCTGAGGAAATCTGAAGACTTGAAGGATTATCTTATAATTGCAGTTTAGACTTGTTCTGTATATCCTAGGATGGCAGGATTAGGAACAATGGAGATAAGTAGAGGTAGACAGCTCAGTTCAGTAAAACGAAGAGTTAGTCCAACAAATGGAGATTTCCAAGGTACATTCAAATGGGATATCCAGAAATACATTTTATTAGTTGTTATTGGAGGTAGTTCAAATGTCACTTGAGGAAGTTATGAAAAATAAGGATGTACCTGAATTTGTTTTCACTTCCTTCAAGTCTTTGTACAAAGTTCAGTTTGTCACTAAGACTGACTTAATACCCTATTTTTAAAAAGACGTCTCCCCACCTCACCCTTTACTCCTTCTACCCTTGTCCTGATTTGTTTTTCTCTGTGGTACACATTCTGATGTAACACACTATATATTTTATTCCTTTATATTTTTATCATATGTCTCTCCCTGCAAAATGTAACATCCATGAATTTAGGGATATTTGTCTGGGTTTTGTTCACTTCTGGAACCCTAGAGATGAGAACAGTGTCTGGCAAACATTTTGTTTTGAATAAAAGTAGGAATGCATGGAAAATGAATAAACACTGAACAGATTTAAAAAAAAAAACAAGTTAAACCGAGTTTAAACTGAAATTCTGTGCTGTATTTATTTCTGTTCTTTTTCTTATACATGACATAAGATTCTTATTTTTTGCACATAGGTTTTTTAGAATTATTCTAATTATATGTGTGCAAAGCAGTAAAGATTTAGGAAAAACACAAATAAATGTGGTCATAAGTTCTATAGTAGTGGAATTTATTATCTATTAATAGTATTGCTTAAAACAAAATACATTTATTTTCTTGCTCCTTATGAGTGACATGAGCCATATGCCAGGTTCAAGTGATTTCCATGTTATCAGAGAAATGAAGTAAATATAATTGACTTATAAGTTATTTATATATGAAATGGGCATAACTGGATTTCCATTTGTACACCAACCTGAGAAAGCAGTGCTCCTGGTACTAGGCATGCTATACTTGGCATTTGTGTTTGAAGGCTGATAGTTCTATCTAAAACTGAAATTTGTGTTTCATTCATCAAATATGCAATACACAGAAGGAATATTACTATAAATCATGAAGTCCTGTTTGTATACATGAGTCATGGTGTTTGTATAACCTTCTTACATACTAGCACTTGTCTATTCTCTTGCCTAAGGAGTGGAAACTAATAAAGTTCTTTGTATCTATTACAGGCTCAAAAAAGATTTAATAACCATATTTCTTTGAGATTTCATTTAAAAAACCTTATAATATATGGAATGTAAACCATATCATATTAGTTATCCCATGAGTGATTTGAATTGACATATTTTTTTCCAGAGGTCAATATTTAAGTATGAGAAAGCAACTCTTTACATGTAAGGGAATATGAAAAGTATTTTGGGGAAATGGAGCACGGGCTTTTCCTTTTAGCCATGTAACACATGATATAAGGAGCAGCTTTTCGTTGTCTTCTTTACCCTTCAAATGCTTTAATGTGGGAAAGTAGTGTCTCTATTGTGCTGCCTCAGTGCAATATTCAGTAGTTCAGTAAAATGCTAAAGTTGTTTTATTTAGGATAAATGGTTACTGAAGTGTAATGTTCAAGAACTCCCCTTTGCCCTGGGAGGGCCCTTGAATGAGTTTACATGACAATATGTTTTGAAATAATTGGTCGACTTTGCTCTTTTCAGTCTGATGTACTCAATACCTAGTCCTCTTTGTGTTAAACGGAATTGGAATAGGTCAAGCCTTTTTTGGGTATGGGTAAATGGAACTTATTTTGCTAGTATATTTAATTTGGTTTTTGTGGGATGTGTCCACAGTCACCTCATTTTGGGGGTACTGCCAGCTGTCCAGGTAAAGGGCTGAACAGCAGGATACTCTTGCCACTCTTATGCCCACTCACTCAGCATCATAACACAAAGTTTGAGGACAAAATATGGTATAGTGATATTCATATGCCCTAAATCTCAAAACAATAATGTTTGAGTTGGAGGAGAAATAATATCTGAAATGTATGGTGCCAGTAGATTGCCTGTGGAATCCCAGACATGTAAAATTGTAAGCAGAAAATTCGGTTCACAACAAGGCTTACTTAAATTGGAATTTTTCTCCTGTCAGAAAAATATTCAATCATGGAAACTTATAAATCATAAACACGTGGTGAAGTCAAATTTCTGTGGTAACAGGGTAAATATGGAACAATACTAGTCAGCAAATATGCTGCTTTTTAAACTTACATGTTTTATTCAACCTAAGGTATGAGGATTATTTCACAGAGCATCTGACATATCTTCTTCTAGTTAAGTATAGTGTTTACAGAAGAAACAGACAAGCAAGATGACCCAAAGACAACTGTTTCCAATACCAAAAATTTACATATATTCATCAGTAAGTAGGCATATTTAAGAGAAATTTAATTATTCTGAATAAGTACTCTTAGTAGCTTCATACAACATAGTTTTAATTATTTTTTATTTAGAGAAATTTTGAGTTGACAAAAAATTATACATAAAATTTAGAATTCCTGTACAACACAACACTCCAAAATTTTATATTGGTTTGGAATATTTGTTATAATTGATGGTAACATTTAATTTTTAAAATAATTGTATCTCTTTTTTTTTGTTTTATTTTGTTTTTGGAGGTGTTAGCACTGGGGATTGAGCCTGGGACCTCATATGTGGGAAGCCTGTACTCAAACACTGAGCTACACCAGTTCACTTTTAAATAATTGTACTATTCTTTTTAACAGTAATTACTTTTCTTACAAGTAATGAAAGATTATTAAGAGTTCTAGCTATTATACATTATTTACATTAGGTGTATTTTTCCTATTTACTACTCTATTAATACTGGATTGTATTAGTAACATTTTTGTTATAATTCATGAAAGAACATTCTTGTACTATTAACTCAAATGCATCATCTATGATAGATTTCACTGTGTTGTACCATCCTAGTTTTATTTTTTACTTTTTTTCTAGTATTATATATGCATCATAAAGTTTGCGCTTTTAACCACATTCACTGATATAATTCACTGCTGTTGATTACATTCACAATAATGGGCTACCATCACCACTATTTCCAAACCTTTACCATCAGCCTACATAGGAAATTTGTACAAGTTAAGCATCAATTCCCCATTCTCTACCCCTTATCTATTCCCTGGTAGCCTATATTTTATTTCTTTGAGTTTGCTTATTTTAATTAGTTTATAATAGTGAAATTATGTTTGTTATTTTGTGTCTGATTTCACTCAACCAAATTTCCTCATTTCATCCATGTTGTCCCATGCTTCAGGACTACATTTCTTTTTACAACTGAATAATAATCCAGCATATGTACATACCACATTTTGTTTATCCATTCATCAGTTGATGGACAATTTTTTAAAAAAATTTATTTATTTATTTCCATTCCCCCCCCCCATCCCGGTTGTTTGTTCCCTGTGTCTATTCGCTGCCGTCTTCTTCGTCCACTTCTGTTGTTGTCAGCGGCACGGGAATCTGTGTGTCTTTTGTTGCGTCATCTTGTTGTGTCAGCTCTCCGTGTGTGCGGCACCATTCCTGGGCAGGTTGCACTTTCTTTCGCGCTGGGTGGCTCTCCTTATGGGGTGCACTCCTTGCCATGGGGTTCCCCTACGCGGGGGAGAACCCTGCGTGGCAGGGCACTCCTTGCGTGCATCAGCACTGCACATGGGCCAGCTCCACATGGGTCAAGGAGGCCCGAGGTTTGAACCACCGACCTCCCATGTGGTA
Source organism: Dasypus novemcinctus (assembly GCF_030445035.2). Classification (NCBI taxonomy): domain Eukaryota; kingdom Metazoa; phylum Chordata; class Mammalia; order Cingulata; family Dasypodidae; genus Dasypus; species Dasypus novemcinctus. Next base: position 37,336,652 of record NC_080683.1, on the reverse strand, counting down.
GACAGATGCCCTAACCACTGGGCCAAGTCCACCGCCCTTGATGGACAATTTAGTTCCTTCTATTTTTAGCAATTGTGAATAATGCCACTATGAACCTTAATGTGCAAATACATGTTTGAACCTCTGCTTTCAATTATTCTGGAATAATTCTAGAAGTTGGATTGCTGGATCATATAGTAATTCTAGATGTAGCTTCCTGACGAATTGTCAAACTGTCTTTTACAGCTGCTGCACAATTTTACATTCCCAACAGCAATGAATGAGTGTTCCTAATACTGCACATCTTCTCCAACATTTGTAGATTCCAGTTTATTTTTAATAGTGCCCATTCTAGTAGGTGTGAAATGATATCTCATTTTTGTTTTGATTTACATTCCCCTGATACCTAGTGATGCTGAGCATCTCTTCATATACTTTTTAGCCATTTATATTTCCTTTTTGGAGAAATGGCTGTTCAAGTCTTTTGCCCATTTTTAACTGTCTTTTTATTACTGAGTTGTAAGATTTCTTTATATATTCTGGATATTAAACCCTTATCAGATATGTGATTTTCAAATAATTTCTCCTGTTGAGTAAGCTGTCTTTTCACTTTATTGACAAAGTCCCTTGATACACAAGGGTTTTAAGTTTTGAGAAGGTCCCAATTATATATTTTTTTCTTTCATTGTTTGTGCTTTGGGTGTAGTCTAAGAATCCACTGCCTAACAATGGATTGAAGATGCTTCCATACATATTCTTGTAGGAGTTCTATACTCCTGGCTACTATGTTGTAGTCTTTGATATATTTTGAGTTGATTTTTGTATATGGTATGAGGAAGGCGAGCTCTCTCATTCTTTTGCTTATGGATAACTGATTTACCCAGCACCCTTTGTTGAAGAGACTATTCTTTCTAATTTTGAAACTCATTACAATTTTTTTTTTTGTGTGTGTAGCTAATTTAGGATTTACTTTTTATGTTTTTAGAATTATTGGAAATAAAAATTATTTTCACAATTCAAATATTATACAAATGAAAAATCCTAGTGGAGGATAACACTCTAAATGTAAAGAAAAGACATGTGATATTTGTCAGCCTTTAATTATTTTGTAATTTTTATGAGTTATTTTCATACTCTAAAATAAGAAATTACACATATAATAATTTCACAATTGTAATTTTGAACCATTTTACTTTTTTTTTGAGGATCTCGCACTTTAAAAATCAACACTTTTTAAGGACAAGCTAAATGAAAAACACTTAGAAAGTGTTTAGGAAGTTAAGTGTGGCCCAAATCTATTATTTCCTTCCCCATACCCAGTTAAGACAGACAAATATGCTCGAAGTCCTGGACAAAGACATAATTTTGACCGGATTTCTACAATTCATTGCTATTTTAAAGGGCATACATGTTTACCAGACTTCAGAAATTTTTGTATAACAGTTGTTTGCCACCCATTTTGAAATTACCAAATTTAGCCTGTACTTTATTCTTTTTTTTTGTTTATCCTGCAGAAAATTTCTTTATTTTTCTTCATTTAAATTTTTTTAAAGATACTTAGATTAGATAAATATGTAAAAATGTAAAAGATTCCCATATACCCCACTCCCTACCACTCCCACACTTTCCCACATTAACAACATCCTTCATTAGTGTGATATATTTGTTAAAATCAATGAACATATAATGGAGCATTGCCACTAAGGGTGGATATACATTGTAGATTAAACTCTCTCCCACACAATTTTGTAAGCTATGACAAAACATATAATGGCTTGTATCTATCATTGCAACGTCATTCAAGACAATTTCAATGTCCCAAAAATGCACCTATTTTTCCCTCTCCTTCCCCTCAGAACCTCTGAAGGTCAATGCCTCCATGCCAATGATAAACATCCTTGTATTACTAGAATAAAAATAAGTCTACAGTTGAATAACAGTAAGTCTATCCTTGTCCATTGTTCATTTGCCAATCCTGAGGATTATGGTCATCATTTCCTTGATAGTTGCCTTGGGTGACTCCAATGAACTGGAGACTGGGTGTTGCAACTCTGTTGATAGTCAAGGCCTGACTGGCACATGGAAAGCCCCAAAATTTAAGTCTCTTGGAAATACAGCTATCAACTCTAGTACAAACTATAGGTTCAAACAGAAGAGGCAGAAAGCCATGTGTAGGGAAATCACAACTGAGTCCAACTCTGTCACACTTGGTAGCATAAATCCCAAAGTAGGGCCTACTGGCAGGGCCCACCAAACTCCTGAGCTGTCAGAGCTGCCAACTCACTCTGAAGTCTCTTAACCACGTAAACTCATTTTTCTTTACACTTTCCGCCTTTTGGTTACGGTCTTTTTTCAGTTGCATTACTAGTCAGTGATTGGTGGTAATCCCTTGGTGACAGGTGGGCTCATTCCTGGGAGTCATGTCCCATGCCAGGGGGAAGATAATGCATTTACATGCTGAGGTTGTCTTAGATAGAGGCCACATTTGTGCAACAAAGAGGCTTTCAGGAGGTAACTCTTTGGCAGCCTAGAGTACTAAGTTAATTTTCAATTTCAAAAGGAAAGTTTCATAAGTACAGTCATCAATATCAAAGCTCCATCAATAGGCCATCATCCTTCACTGTCACTGTCCCTGTACGAGGGAGATTCTTGCATTCCCACTAGAGAATGTGGCAGAACTCCCCAGGATGGGAATTGGATATTCTTTCAGTTACTGTGTGGATCCCCACCCATTGTGTCAATGCCCCATGAACACCTGAACTCATTTGTATGCCTTATATGTATCCCCCATCACTGTCACCCTGCACCAAAGATCCTCCCTGCCACATTTGTAACACTTTTGTGATTCAAAACTTCTTCAAAAATGGAGCCAACAAAATAACCAAATAAAACTAATAAAAAAATGAAATAATGATAGTTTTAAAAATGACAAATAAAATACAGAAAATTAAAAACAATTTGAAATAATAAAAGAAATAGTTAAAAATTAAATTTAAAAATTTGGCTTTATGTCTTTCATCATTGTAAGATCTGTTGTCTTGTATGTACAGTGACATTTTCTTTCATTTATTCCCCCAGGGTCTTTTTTTTTTTTCCATTTTATCTTCAAAAAAGCTTTAGGTTACAGAAAAGCCACAGGCAGAATATAGGGATTCTCATATACCCAACATCCTCCCCTTTCCCCTTTTTCCTTATTAATAACACTTTACATGTGGATGGTACATTTGTTACAATTGATGTATAAATCCTGAAACATTGCTACTAACCATGGACAATGATTGACATTATAGTTTACATTTTCAAGCATACACTTTTATAAATTTTGAAGAAGTTTAACAAAAAAATTAACATGACCTGTATCCATCATTGCATGCATGTTATCATGTATGACAATTCTAATTCCCCCAAAATGTCCCATGTTCCATCTATTCTATTCCTCCCTCCCACTGCCCTCAGCACCCATGGCAACCACCAAGCTTCACTCCTTGAAGAAAAAGATTCATAGCTACTTGCAACGACATTGAGAGCTTGACCTATTGGTTTCTTCTTCCCTGTTAGGTACTACCTATACTTTCAAGAGACTCATCCCTTTATATGAGAACCAAGCAGGATATCCCATGATGGGAGTACAATACCTTCCCGATAATTGTGTGTCTAAACCTACTGATACAATGCATTATGACATGATGAACTCTCACATACTACATTGAAGCCTGCCCCAGTTGCACCCTGTCCTGCATGCCACCCACATCCAGTACACTAAACCAGTAACCCTACCATGCTATATTAGTAAAAAACAAAAAAAGCTTTTCAAACCCTTTAGTTTAAACCACATACCCACAAATCCCCTGGATTCATATGCTCCTTCCCCCAACACTTTCCCCATTTCCATGGACAATGCAACCCACCCTCACACCACCTTCCTCACACGCTAGCACCACCCAACCCAATAGCATCACTGTACCATTCCATGCCCATCCACTGCACAGCTACACTTTTCCAACTTATCATAGATTTTGCTTATATAGGCATTGGGTCCCAACCCTCTACTCCCTTTCTGTCTCATGTAAACCTATCTTCCAGACTCTAGCTCTGTAAGTCTGCTCAATTTGCTCAATTCATGTAAAAGAAGTCACATAACATTCCTTTCATGGCTGGCTTCCTTCACACAATATAAGGTCTTCAAGGCTCATCCATGTTATCCCATGTGTTGATACTGCATTCCTTTTTACAGCTATTGCATGTATATACCAAAGTTTGCTTATCCATTTATCTGTTAATGGACATTTGCGTTGTTTCCAATCTTTGGAAATAGTGAATAATGCCACAATAAATATCGATATGCATATATCTGGTTCTACCTCTTTTCAATTTTTTCTGTGTATACACCCAGTACTGGAATTGTTGGATCATATGGCAGTTCTATAGTCAGCTTGCTGAGGAACTGCCAGACTGCTCTTCACAATGGTTGCCCCATTCTCCATTCCCATCAGAAGTAGATAAGGATTTCCATTCCTCCACATCACATCCTTTCCGACACTTGTAGTCCTATGTTTTTTTAATAACCACCAGTCTAATGCGTGTAAGATGATATCTCATTGTAGTTTTTGAGTTGCATTTTCTAAATAGCTCGTGATGTTAAGCATCTTTTCATGTGCTTTTTAGCCATTTGTATTTCTTCTTTAGAGAAGTGTCTATTCAAATCACTTGCCCATTTTTAAAATGGGTTGCTTGACTGTTTATTTTTGAGGTGTAGGATTTCTTTATATATGCTGGATATTAGGCCCCTATCAGCTATATGATTACTAAATATTTACTCCCATTGAGTAGGGTGCCTTTCCACTTTCTTGAAAAACTCCTGTGATGTGAAAAAGTTTTTAAATTTGAGGAGGTCCCATTTATCTTTTTTTTCCCCATTGTTGCTTATGCATTCTATGTAAAGTTCATGAAACCAATTCCTAATACAAGATCTTGCAGATGCTTCCCTACGTTTTATTCCAAATCTTTATGTTCTTGTCTCTTTATATAGATCTTTGGTCCATCTTGAGTTAACTTTTGTGTAAGGTATGAGACGGTCTTCCTGTCTCAATATTTTAGATTCCACAAACAACATTTGTTGAAAAGGCCATTCTCTCCCAGCCAAGTGGGCTTGGTGACCTTGATGACTATCAGATGAGTATATATGTGGGGATCTATATTAGAACTCTAAATTCAGTTCCATTGTTCAGTATGTCTATCCTTGCGACAATACCATGCAGTTTTGACCAGTGTGATTCCTCTGATTTCATTTTTCTTGTTCAATATGTTTTTGGCTATTCAAGGCCCCTTGTCCTTTCAAATAAATTTCATTGTTAGCTTTCCAATTCAGTAAAAAATACTGTGGTAAATTTTATTTTGATTGCATTAAATCTGTAAATCAGTTTGGGTAAGATAGACATCTTAATGATGTTTAGTCTTCTTATCCATAAACAGGGAATATTCTTCCATTTATTTAGATCTTTCATTTCATTTAACAGAGTTGTGTAGTTTTCTGCATAGAAGTCATATATATCTTTAGTTACATTTATTCCTAGGATTTGATTTTTTTGTTGCTATTGTTTTGTGGATCTTTTTCTTGATTTCTTCCTCAGATTGTTCATTACTGGTGTATAAAAATGCTACAAATTTTTGCAAATTGATCTTTTAACCTGCTGCTTTATCAAATTATTTATCAGCTCTAGAAACTTTGCTGTAGATTTCTCAGGGCTTTCGAAGTATAGAATCATGCCATCTACAAATAGTGAAATTTTTCCTTCTTCCTTTCCAATTTGGATACATTTTATATCTGGTTCTTGCTTAAGTTCACAGGCAAGTAATTCTAACACAAAGTTAAATAAGAGCTGCACAGTGGGCATCCTTCTCTTGTTCCAGAACTTAGAGGGAAAGCGTTTAGGATGTCACCATTGAATATTATGTTAGCTGTGAGTTTTTCATGTATACCATTTATCATGTTTAGAAAGTCCCCTTCTATTCCTATCTTTTGAAGTGTTTTCATCAGGAAATAATGCTGTATTTTGTCATATGCTTTTTCTGCATCTATAATCATGTGAATTTTTGCTTTTGATCTGTTTATGTGGTGCAATACTTTGAATGATTTTCTTAGGTTGAACCATCCTTGCATACCAGGGATGAAACCCACTTGGCCATGGTGTAATATAGTTCATTTGGTTTGTTGTAGAGTAGGATTAGGAAGTATTATGTTGAGTGTTTTAATATCTAGGTGCATTAGAGAGATTGGTCTATAGTTTTCCTCTCTTGTTGCATCTTTGGCTTTGGTGTTAGGTTGATGACGGCATAATAATATGAGATATGTAATGCTCCTTCCACTTCTAATTTTTGGAAGTTTAAGCAGAATAGGTGCTAATTCTTTCTGGAATATATGGTAGAATTCACCTGTGAAGCCATCTATTCCTGGGCTCTTTTTTTGTAGGGAATTTTTGATGACTAATTCAAACTTGTTGTTTGCTATTGGTCTGTTGAGTCTACTTTGGTCAACATAGGCTGCTTGTCTATTTCTAGAAATTTGTCCATTTCCTCTAAATTATCCATCTTGTTGGCATAAAATTTTTCAAAGTATCCTCTTATGATACTTTTTATTTCTGTGGGGTTGTGGTGATATCTCCTTCCTAGTTTCTTATTTTATGTGTTTGCATCTACTCTATATTTTTCTTTGTTAGGCTAGCTAAGGGTTGGCCAATTTTATTTATCTTCCCAAAGAACCAGCTTTCGATTTTGTTTGTTTTTGTCTAGTGCTTTCTTATTTTCAATTTAATTTAGTTCTGTTCTAATCCTTATTATTTCCTTCTTTCTACTTCCTTTGGGGTTAGTTTGTTGTTCTTTTTCTATTTTCTCCAGTTGTACTGCTATGTTTTTTATCTTAGCTCTTTCTTCTTTTTTAATGTAGGCATTTATGGTTCTGAATTTCCCTCCCAGTACAGTTTTTGCTGTATCCCATGGTTTTGATAGGTTGTGTTGTCATTTTCATTCATTTTAAGGTATTTACTGATTTATTTTGCAATTTATTTCCTGACTCATTGATTGTCTAAGTGTGGGTTGTTTAACTTCCATAACACTGTACTCAATCATTTCATTGTGGTCAGATAAATTACTTTGTATAATTTCAATCTTTCTGAATTCTTTAAGAGTTTTTCTGTGGCTCAGACACAGAATCCTGGAGAATGATCCATGTACACTTGAGAAGATTGTATATCCTACTGTATTTGGGTGTAATGTTCTATATATGTCTTTTAGGTCCAGATACTCTTAACATATTAGAAGAAGTATTTGCTTCTTTATTGATTCTCTGTCAAGATGTTTTGTCTAATAATGATAATGATGTATTAAAATCCCCCACTGTAATTGTAGAGGCATCTATTCCTCCAATTATTTTTTCCCATGTTTTCTTCATGTATTTTGAGGTTCCCTGGTTAGGGACATAAATGTTTATGATTGTTCCTTCTTCTTGATAGATTACCTCTTTTATAGAGAGATAGTGACCTTCTTTGCCTCCTATCAAACTTTTGCACTTAAAGTCTATTTTGTCCAATATAGTATAGCTACTCCTGCCCTTTTTTGATTATTGTTTGGATGTAAAATTGTTTTCTAACCATTCACTTTCGGCTTCCTTGTATCTAAGTTAAGTTTCTTACAGACAGCAGATAAATAGGTCATATTTCCATATCCATTCTGACACTCTGTCTCTTGATTGGAGAGCTTAATCCATTAACATTCAATGTTATTACAGTCAAGAAATTACTTTCATTAGCCATATTACCTTTAAGTTTATGTATGCCATATATTGTTTTTATTTCTCTTTTTATCTTCTTAGTTATTCTTACACTCTCCCTAAATCTCTGTCTTCTTTTTTTCCTTTCAACTTGCAGAACTCCATTTAATATTTCTCGAAGGGCAGGTTTCTTATTGATAAGTTGTCTTAATTTCTGTTTATCTCTGAAAATCTTGAACTCTTCCTCATTTTAATGCCCTCTTAGTGGAGAAAGAGAATTCTTGGCTCAGAGTTTTTTTTTTTCTTTTACCACCTAAATGATGTTAAACCACTGTCTTCTTGCATCCATGGTTTCTGATGTGAAATCAGCACTTAATCTTATTGAATTTCCTTTGTATTTTCTGGATCTCTTTTCTCTTGCTGTTTTCAATACTCTCTTTTTGTCTTGAGCACTGGGCAATTTGACAAGTATATGTCTTAAAGTAGACCTGTTAGGATTTATACTGTTTGGGGTACACTGCATTTCCTGGACATGTGCTCCATATACCTCAATAGAGTTGGAAAATTGTCAACCATTATTTCCTCCAACACTCCTTTTGCCCCCTTTCCCTTCTCTTCTCCTCCTGAGATGCCTATAAGTACGTTTGTGTGTTTCTTGTTGTCATTCATGTCCCTAAATCTGTGTTGGACTTTTTCTATCTATCTGTTCTACTCTCTGTCTAATTTCAGCTGTACTCTCTTCCTTATTGCAGATTCTTTCATATACCTGTTCAAATTTGCTGTTATGCATTCCCAGTTTATTTGTGACTTCTTGCATTGTGCCATTCATCACCATCATACCCACTTTTTTTAATGTATGCTTCCAATTTCTTTGGTATGTTCTCCCAGTGTCTTTTTAATATCCTTAATCTCTCCCTTCACTTCATTAAGTTGACTAATGGTATTTGTTTTGACATCTCTTCCATGTTCTCCACCTCCTCCTGTTTTTAATTTGTTCATTAGACTGGGTCATGCCTTCCTGTTTCTTAGTATGGGTTGTAATTTTTTGTTGGTGTCTAGGCATCTGTTTATCTTGATGGGTTTATTCAGTTGGTTAGCTTTTCTTTCTACTCTAGGATTTACTTTGTTCTTTTTGTGTGTGTGGTAAGTTTTCACTTTGACACTTCATTCCTCCATTCTATTTCCTTGCTGTTGTCTATGTTCACTTGAAAATAAAGAATTAGGACGAGAGAAAAGGATAGTGAAAAGAAGAGAAGAATAGTAGTAATACTACTACTAATAATAATTAATAATATTTCCTACATATGTAGGAAAATAAGTAATTAACATGTTTAAAAATCGTAAGAAGCATAAAGGAATAAGAATAAAGAAGTGGAATAGAAAATGAAATGAGAAGTAAAATAGATAAAAAGATACAGAATGTATTAAAAGGCCCAAGTGTTTAAAGGGAGAAAAAGAAAAAAAGGAAAGAAAAAAAAGAAAAAGTGAAAAAGAGAGAATACAAAGGAAAAAAGGAGAAATTAAAAAAAAAGACCAAACCAAAAGAGATGGAGTGAAAGAAAAACAACAGAAAACAGAAGATAGAATAATAAAGGAAAGGAAAGAAAAGAAACAACAATGTAAGTTGAAAAATCAGTAAAAGAAAATGAAAGGAAGAACAACAAACAAAAAAACAAAACAGGAGAATTAAGAAAAAAAGAAAGAAAACAAGGTAAAACAGCCTTCCTTCTTAGGCCCCTATGGAGCTTCTCAGGATGCCATGTTCATCAATCAATCACCCTTCAGCCTTGCCTCTGCAGTAATGTACCAGGTTTTAGCTATTAAAATAAGTAGGAAAAAAGAACATTAAAAAAAAAAATAGATCTAAGAAAACCTAAAATAAAAAGAATGTCTGTATGTATCCTGTCATAAGGTTATCAGCTGGATGCCTGATAACCCTCTGGATCACTTCTCCACTGTTCTAAGGTCACTTGGGATTTGAACAAGGGGTCCTTGTATATGTAAGGCAGGAATTCCTCTTCTGAGTTAAATTATTTCCTTAGCTTGATTAGGCTTCAGAAAACTATCTGACCCTTCTTCCCCAGGCATTTTAGACTACAGTTTGCTAGAGTCCTACTGATTAGGCTCCTGTCCTGCCCCCTCTCTAATCTATTTCCTCTCATTCCCCTAGTGTTTGGGCTTGACAGCCTGCCTGAGCAGATCTCCCCTCTCCTCTCCCCACCAGATCAGAGTCCATTCTGAGGTTCAAAGGGGGCTCAGCTGGCCAAACTCATCACAAAGAAACCACTGTCCACCCCTCTGTCAGATTACTTTTGCAGGGAACGCCCCTTCCCCTCCCCCCCCCCCCCCTCAGTCGATTGGCAACAGTAAGTCAAGGTTTCCACTTGCCCTGAGGGAGGGCTATATGTTCCCTTTCCAGCCACAGGGGCAAGCAACTTATGGTTTTCCTTTATCTTCTTTATCTTTCAGTACCCTCGTATATGACTCAGAGTACCTTCCCATTTTCTATATATCCAAAGCAGCTCCTTTTGGTAGGTCCCTGCCTTTTCTCCACTTTTTTTGTGAGAGGGTAAGACCCTGCCTACCTATTTTGGCACCATTTTTACAGAAATCCTTCCCATTTTACTTTAAAGGAATCTTACAAATTATATATGCTTTTGCTCCAGAAATCCTGGATCTACTCCTACCAATTAAATAACTTTTGCCTCTGGTATTATTAGCAAAGTTATATTTCAGATTTGAGTGATACTTTATTGATACCATTAGGATAGTTGACAGAATGACTATAATGATTCCAGTGGGTTCAGAGAATTTGTTTAAGGTATTTGCACATAAAATGACTGTTCATTAAAAAATTTCACATATCTAATTATTATTTTCCTAAATTACTCCTTAATGTAACACAAGAGAAAATCAAATAGAGAATGAAAATAAAAGACAACCATGTAGAAATATTTTTAGTTAATTCATCTGAATTATTTTATGGATCTTTAGCTTGACATCAATTTGGGAAAATATGAAATTGTGGAATTATTTCTTTGTATAGCTTATAAGTAATATTTCTTTATTTATTATGACACTCATTAAAATATATAAAATACTGAATTGAAGAGCTAAAATTGGGGTATTTTATGCAGGTAATATAAATTAGTTTATGTGTTTGAACAATGAGTAATTGATAAATTTATCTCAATTCACAGTGATCCTATTTTATAATCAAGTGTACATTTTCAATATCAGAATTAAAAAAAAATCTAACCCCTTTATCTATTGTGAAAGTATTTTCAAATTCTTTTTTATTTATTTTTATTTCCTATAAAGTCTAGAGAAGAAATAGTAAAAAATCCTCTGAATTACAAAAATGCATTCTAATCATTTAAGAACTAAGAAGATTTAGAAGTTCACAATCCAAAACTAGACCTTCATCTTGAAAAATTGCTCACTTTCATTGCTCCATATATATTTCAGTATGCTGACCTACTTATGACACCAACTTAAAGGAAGAGCTGTAAAAATACACCTACCCAGGTATAGAGAAGCATTATATTTAAATGCACTATTAAGTTCAAGGAGGTTATACTTGAAGAATCGTAAAGGATAATTCAAAATAGGAAAATAGGTCAAGAATGGGATATTAGAAATAAAACTTAATTTCTTTTTTTAAAATGCCATTTCATTGACAGGCTTCAAACCATGACACAATGACCAGACTTAAGAATTCTTCCAAAAATAAAATGTATTGAACTAATATTCTTTAAAATTTTCCTTATACTTACATAAAATAATCCAGGCATCCATCAATTTTATGTTCAGCAGTAGTGCACCTATATGTCCTCTTTCCATATCCTCACTCATTTAATAATGATTTTTGCCCAATTCATTGTATCATTTATGCTCTTTATCTTGAGCAACTATAACTGTAAACTTTATTTGTTCCTAAAATTTCCATATTTTCAAGAATTTAATTTTATAGCAGGCAGTATATTTTATTATTATAAATATTATGGTGTAAAATTATTATAATTTTACATACATAATTGAACAAGGAATCCAGAGATCTTGAATCCCAGATCATATACTGGAACTTGACCTCAAAATCACTTAGCTAATCTAGATTCAAAATCTTCAAAGGTAAAAGGAAGTTGCTGATCTAAAGCAGAGAAGACAACTGTTAGTTCTTTTTTTTTTTCTTTATTTTTGAAGAAGTATTAAATCACATAAAAATTACACTGAAAATATTGGGGATTCCCATTTACCCCATCCCCTCCCCCTCTCACACCTTCCCCCATTAACAACATCTTTCATGAGTGTGGTACATTTTTAACAATTGATGAATACATTTTGAAGCACTGCTACTAACAGTGGTCTATAGTGTACACTGTGTGATACACTTTTCACCACACAATTTTATAGCTTTTAACAAAGTGTATAATGTCCTGTACCCATCATTGCAATGTCATGCAGGGCAATTCCAGTGTCCCCAAAATGCCCCATGTTACACCTATTCTTCCCTTTCCCTCCCCTCAGAACCTCTGGCGACCACTGCCTTTATATCAATGTTACAAGATCTTCCATTAGCAGAATAATAGTAAGTCTACTTCTGTCCATAATTTCATTCCTCTCTTATGTTTGTTCATTCCTCAAATTTGAGGATTTTGAGATGGTGATGCCCACTCTGCTTCCCATTGAGAGGGGGCTTAGATCCTTTAGAGGTCAAATCCAGGACAATTTTACATTGTAATAAAAAATTAGGAAGTAAATTATTGCAATTTAACAACCTTTGATTTATCAAAAAATCTGGTAACCACAGTACCACATAGTACCATATTCACTACAATCTCCTGACTAGATCAAGGTCTCTCCAATTTATTACATGTGGAAGACATTATCGTTACTCTGTTCAGCTGTCATCTAATCCCACTTATCATTTCTTCACACCCATTCCCTGGTTTCCGTGTACTATTATTTCTAAGGTATGCTCCTCTATACATGGTACCTGCTACTCTCTTCAAAGAACTGCCCCTGGCCTTCTGCGGCCACATTGCCCACAAGGGGAGGAATACTGATAATTTCACTCCCCCTGCAGCACTGCCTGTAGACAATCCTTAGTCAATCCCTGGCCACTCGGTAACTGAGAGATAGGTTTCCAGCAGAGACAGCCTGTAGGAGTTACTTCTGAAATGTAATCCTTGCCTAGCTTCTCCTCTTCCCTCTTCTGTTTTTTTTCATCCTCTAATGGTTTCTCCAGGCAAGGGGGAGGGTAGGATTTCCTTATTAAGGCACTTGCATCGGGTGCTCATCTCAGGGTTTATTTCTGGGGAATTGCAACTAAGTCATCACATTCTCTACATTCAATGATTCGATCCCTTTCATTTATATATAACACATAGTTTAATTCCAGTAAGCCTTTGGGCTAGAAAATTGCCTAAGCCCATGAAGGTTCTTATTTTCTACTGTATTTTAGGATTTGCTTAAACAGGCTTTGCCTGACAATTTATTAATGTCAATGTAAACTATTAGGTTTTAGTGTTTGTTCTTGTGTTTCTTTACACTTGTAGTTTTGTTTTGCTTTATTTTGATTTGAGGAGGTTTTTTTAAAGGGTATTCCTCTGTGAGAGCTCATGAGATTGTGGGGAGATGAAGAGATCTGTCTCATTTCACTGGTTAAACAAAAGATCAAACTGATAATTGTGTCAAAATGTAAATGCAATGTGGTAGATGCATACGATGGATTCTTTAGAGATGTTATGAACAAAACTGTGAAAAGCACAATACAGTTTGGGAAAGAAAAGGAAAAATAAAGATTTATAACTTAATGCCATGTATATGAATTGATGAACATAAAACAATGCTGAGTTTACAAGAAGACATATAGAAAAACATCCATTAAAAACATTAGAATCATTGCCTAAGAGAAGGGGGTAGGGAAAATGGAACCAATCAATGAGTCAAAAAATCAATAATAAAATAATAGAAGAAACTTGCATAAAGCGGTGGTAAAAATATGCCATTAAAAGAAGTATACAATTACCTTTTTTTAACCAGTGGTTCAACTGGATTATAGAAATTGGAGCAATTTGGTAGAGTTGTAGGGAGAAGGGAGGATGACTGAACAATGAGAAAATATGTGATGAAATGAGGGGCAAACACAAAATATTTGAAATTATGTCTCCTCAAACTAGCTAAGTTCGAAATTAATGATACCTTCTTTGTTTTCATAAATTAACTCTTCCTCATTTTTTAATGACAGTTTTGCCAGAATAAAGCATTTTTGTCTGGCAGTTTTTCTCTTTCAGTACCTTTAATATATCAAACCACTGCCTTCTTGTCTTCACAGTTTCTGATGAGATATTCGCTCTTAGTCTTATTGGGGATCTCTGGCGTGTGATGATCTGCTTTTTTCTTGCTGCATTCAGAATTCTCTATTGATTTTTGACATTTTACATTCTGTATTTGTCTCGAAGTAGGTCTATTAGAATTTATTCTATTTGGAGTATGTTGTTCTTGTCCATGCATATGTATGTCTTTTATGAGAGTTGGGAAATTTTTGGTCGATAGTTTCTCAAATGTACTTTCTGCCCCTTTTCCCTTCTTTTCTGTTTCTGGGAAACCCACAACACTTATATTTCTGTGCTTCGTACTGTCATTTAAATCCCTGAGATACTGTTCAAATTTTTTATTTTTTTTTCTCTGTTCTTCTGACTGTATGATTTCTATTGTCCTGTCTTCTGGTTTGCTGATTTTTTTCTTCTGCCTGTTCAAATCTGCAGTTGTATGTGTCTCAATGTCTCATGTATTTTTAATCTCTATTAATATGACTTTTATCCTCATAATTTCTGTTATGTTCCTTCATATACTTCCAAATACTTCTTTATGCTCTCCCATTGTTTTTCTAAATACCCTTTAGCTCTATATCCCTATTTTCCTTCATCTCCTTAAGTTGATTTAGATTTGTTTGAACTTCTTTGATTAGTTGTTGCCAAATCTTTGTCTCCTCTGAATTTTAATTTGTTCACATGACTAAGCCATATATTCCTGTTTCTTAATATAGCTTGTAATTTTTTTGCTGATATCTAGGCATTGATTATCTTGATGAGCTAACTCAGAGTGTCAGTTTCTCCCTTTGTCTAGGGTTTTATTTTTGATGAACTCTGTGTTAACGCTTTTCTTTGAAACTTGGTCTAACTCATTTTGGAAATTTAGAATAGCCCAAATTTAACTGATCAGATTTTTTCAGGTCTTCTTCATCTTATTCTTGCCCTAGATATGTGATACACTCTTTAAGAATGCACATTTTTGTGTAATTGTTCTACCTCTAAAAGGTAATTTCCTTTTTTCTCTTCCTTCTTTGGGAATCTTGCTCTGTTTCACCTGTATTTGTGCAGAATTTTCTCCCCAGCTCCTAGGATTTGCTTAATTCTCTCCTTTATTCAGTATTCCACTTTGCTTACACTTCTCAGTTCTTGATCCTTCCAGTCTTAAAGCAGTTTAGTTTAAACCCCCTTCCCCACCCCCTTCTTTTCCCTGTGAGGCTTTTCTGCTTCTGGTTTATCCCACCTCTGGGAACCTCATGGTGTCAATCCATAAAGTTTGGTCACTCCAGAAAAAATCAATTTTGTTTTTAGGGAGTCCCACTGATAGTAATTGGATTGAGTTTGTGCACTTCTTGGATTCTGCCTTTCTGCTGCGGTTTTTCTCTTCTTCCCCTCCCGCCAGGGTGTTTTTGTATGCAGCACTATTTAGCGACTTGTGTTCTACCTTGGGTGTCTGTAGACTTGTGCTCCTGTGCCTGGGTATACCTGGGATTCTTACTCACTACTGTGAATTCCTTTGTAGTCTGTGTAACTGTTGGGAAGGACCAGGGCTGCTTTCTCTGGTTTGAACTCCCAATCTTTGCATGAGACTGAGTGAATGGGAGTGGAAGAGGACCAGCCATTCCTGGACCTGATTTTTTTTTTTTTTTTCTTTCTTCCATTCAGCATTTGCAGAGTCCTTCTTCAACCTCTACCATTCCTCCAGGGTTCTAAGTAAGTGGAATTTTTTCTTATATTTGCTGAATCTAAGGAGAAGGTTTTTTAGGGAATATTTTACATCATCATGTTGATGATGTCACCCTCCCTCTTTCTTATGGAAAGTTTCTTAATAGTATTCTTTTTAATAACTGAGGAAATTCTTTTACTGAAGTTGGAAATTTACATACAGTCTAGACTTATTAGTGAAATAAGTGAAACTTCTTATTTACAATAACAGATATGATTTTTTTATAGAGCTCCTGTAACAAATAGAAACTAAAGGAAAAAAATCATTTTATTCTATTTCTGAAAACTCCTCCTATGCCAAATATAAGCAGTTTCTTGGATAAATCAATCTTTTTAAAGTTCTTTCAGTGGCCTGAAAGAAGGGGTCTACAGAGTTACTCCATCATCCTTAGCACTCTGGTTGATGGATCCTATGGAACTTGCTTGGATTCTATCCCTTGGTTTTCTCCATGTGTCTGATCCTGAATTCTTCAATTGATTTGTATTTTTCTTGTCTTTCTCTCTGATCTTTTATGATCCACTGTTTATCCTCTTCAACAATTTGGACTTTCACTGGCTGTTACTCATCCTGCCTCATCATGAAGTATGACTTTTGTTTGTGTTTTGGCCTTAGAGGTTATTATAGGGGCCTAAGCTATAGGGTCACTTACCTGCTATCATGGCAACCCACTATACTAAAAGCTTCTCAACATGGTCCCTTTGAGCATGTAAGAAACTTGAGCATCTTTTATTGCATTTGGTAATTGAAGAAAATCAGATTCAAGCTTTCCTTCTGAGTAATCATTCTCTCTCTCTCTCTCTCTCAAACATACACACACAACACACACATCATAGCATAGCTACATATTTTACTTGGATGCATCTGGGCCAAATTGGAGACAACATGGATGACCCTGTGGACATTATGTTGAATGAAATAAGATTGACACAAAAGGACAAATATGATTTCATTGTTAAGAGCTATTTATAATAAGCAAATTCAGAAAGCTAGAATGTAGAATATAGATCATCAGTGGATAGATTGAGGAGGTAGAGAATGGGGAGGTGATGCTTAAATTGTAGAAATTTTTTATTTAGACTGGTGGTGAAGGTTAGTAAATAGATGGTGGTGATGGTAGCACTTTTTTGTGAGTGTAATTAACAGGAGTGAATTATATGGGTTGATGTGGCTAAAAGGGGAAACTAGTTCATATATGTTACTAAAATAGAAATTAAAAGATAAAATGTAAGTCTCTTAATACTGTAACCCTATTATAGGCAATGGACTATAGTTAATAGTACAAATTATAAGTTATTTCATTTAAAATGCATAAATTATAACAAATGTTCGATACTAATACAATGTGGTAATAATTGGGTGGTATATAGGATAAAATCTACCTAATATAAACTATGGAAGATAGTTAATAGTATTTTAATAATCTTTCATCAATTGTAACAAAGGTAACTACTGTAAAAAAAATAGTACAATTATAAAAATGTGCTACATCAATTGTAACAAATGTCCCACACCAATGCAAGGTGGTGGAGTAGTATATAAGAATCCAGTATTTTATGCATAATTGTCCTGTAAACCCACAACGTCTCTTAAAAAATTAAAAATGAAGCAATAACTATGTGCCTTATTGAGAAAACATTTTATTGCCTAGACTTATTTTACTATCATTATGAATATTATTACATCATTATAATTATTTGGTTGTATGGCTGAATATGATAAGCAGATCTCTTTGAAAAATTTCTAAGGTTGTAAATCCTACCTATATAAAGCACTCTAAATTTTATAATAAAAAAGATAATTGATTAGTTCTCTAAAAAATTTCAAAAATATATATTATTAGATATATTAGATGAGTATGAATTGGGTCTTAGGTAATAAGGACACTCTCTTAGTTTTCTACAGCTAAAAAGCAAAACAAAGGGAAAAAAAGAGATCGACTTTATTCAAAATTTAAAAAAAATATATTGGAAGTAATCCTGAAGAGAAATTGTAAGCTCTTAAAAATAGCTTCCAAATTATCTTTCAATTTTCCATCTAATAAGGGAAAATGGATGTTTACTTGTTCATTCCTTATTAGATGGCTATTTTTAAAGATTCTTAATTCAACGTAGGAAGCACGTAATGGATTATAAAGTATGTCACTTAAAATGAGTACTCCCTGGGGAAGGAAGAGAGCATGATTATTCTAACAAGTGATTAATCAGACTAGAACCAAATTATTTCCTTTTAAATGCTACAGATGCCATTCCATTATTTATCAGTAAATTTAGAGGGGCTTTAGAATAATTGATATTTTTTCTAAGTATTTCACGATGCATATTATAATGTCATAGAATTTTAGTCCTAAAGGAAAATAGAGGACTTTTACTGTAATTCCACACCACTGAGAGTTCCTTCTACAGCACTCCTGACAGACAGTCATTTAGAGCACTGTGACTAATTCCATAGAGTGGATCATGCTGCCTCATAAATGTATCTGTTCATTCATTCATTCATTCATTCATTCATTCATTCATTCACTCCTTCATTCAACAAATGCTTTCTGACTGTCTGAAGATTAAAACAAATCAGTTTATACCATCTTTTGTCTTAGAATGATTGTTAGCAAATAAATCTTGCAAATTCATGACAATGTAATGAGTGTTACAGGACATTTGATCAGCAGATTAATACCTAGAACTTTGTCTAACTTGTTACATTAAGATAAATAAGGATTATATAGGCAAAATCAAAAGTCAAATTGTTCCTTTTGTCTTTCTCTTTTTCTTTTTTCCCTTTTTCCTTTCCTTTTCTTTCACAACAATAGAAAAGGAACAGATACTCATGCTTTTAAAGCATCTAATTTAATTTTAGAAACCAGTTTGTAATTTTGGTAAAATTTATTTTTGGTAACTTTTGATTCTCACTTTTTCTTGTGGGATAATTCAGAATAAGTGTATATACTCTTTATGATGATTCTATTTCAAATATTTAATGGCTTTATCACATCTCCTCCAGGTAAGTTTCTCTCTTACATGATATATCTCCTCAGTCCCTTCAAACAGTTTTATTAGTAAGTAGAAGCATTTTTTCCCATAATGTGACTACTTCTGTGCATGTTTCCATTTGTTGTATTTCTCATGTAGCCACAACTATGTACAGAATTCTAAATAGGGGATGCTAATTGATGAGGGGACTGGAAGGCTCCTAATTTTGTACCACAAGTATGTTATATAGAAGAATACAGTTATGGTTTTAATCTGTCCTGAATTTCTTTGAATCCTTGCTCAACAACAAAAGACATAAAAGATCAGCAAGTCAATTGGCTTCAGCTGGAAAATGGCAAATTTCACACCAACATCTTATGGGATAGTGTAATGATTTCATAATACTTTTGTTTGTGCTTGGCTTATCACGAATATGCAATACTTAGATACTTTCCTTTTCCTTTCTCCTTTCTTAGGTTTGCTGCAACTATACAATGTTTCCCCTAACAACTGTGATCAACTCCTCCCAATCCCCATCTTATCTACATAACTATAGCCAAGCTTTTTTAGTCCTAAACTTATTTGTTCTTTTTTTAGTACTTAAAGGCAAATTTTACACTTTTTCATATTTTCCCCTGATGCTTAAGCCTGGTTAATTTAGTATTTGTATGCTGTAACGCTGAGTAAAAAGTTACAGACTTACATGTACACACACACATATACCTCTGTAAATGTAAGATAATGTTCTGACTTTTATCTCAGTATCAGAGCTTTGTGTCTCCAGACCAAAGACTAACTTGCAAATTAAACTTGAACAACTAAATGATATAATTATTCAAGGATTTTCATAGAACTGGATGAATCTATCAAATAATATTGAAGTTCTGACAATATTTCAAGAACATATTCACAATAAAGTATAGATATTATCAAATATTTTATTAAATTTTAGATATACAATTTCTGTGGCACAGTCTTACAGAATACTTGGCAATACCCTCAAACAATAAGATGAAATTTGTTTGACAGTTCTTGTGCTTGAAAAACTGCGTTTGACAGTCCCAATAATATTTTATAGCTTCATTTCAATTGACATTTATGTTCACACACCACCCCTTTCAGCCACAAACACATTTATAAATCTGCAGAGTTCCTAATACTCACTATAATGTTTTACCATCAACTCTATTCGTTTCTATACTTTTACAATAAATCTTATTAAAAAATTTACATACATAAAGCACTAGCTTCTGTTCTCAACCCACCCTCTAGCTCCTAGTAACATATACTCTATATTTTACCTCTGTGTTTACACATCATATTTAGTTCATATTAATGAGACCATAAAATATTTGTCCTTTTCACTCAACATAATATCCTCAAGGCTCATCCATGTTGTCATATATAACCTGATTTCATTTCTTCTTACAGCTGAATAATATTTCACTGTATGTATATACCACTGTATAACAGTGATTTCAGTGGTGGAGTTT
This sequence comes from Dasypus novemcinctus, assembly GCF_030445035.2. Lineage (NCBI taxonomy): Eukaryota > Metazoa > Chordata > Mammalia > Cingulata > Dasypodidae > Dasypus > Dasypus novemcinctus. The sequence goes on along the minus strand of NC_080683.1, from coordinate 37,316,409 downwards.
GTGGTTAATACTATAAATATAAGAATGATTTTTCTTTTACAAAGTACTAATAGTATGGTAATATACAAGAAAATTACAACTAATATAACTTATGGATGATAGCGAACAGTAATATCGTAACATTTTTGCAGCAAAGGTAAAGAAGATATTACATCAGTTCTAAGGGATAACAAAAGAAGAGAATATCGGGTATGGGATTTTTCTCTTTGGAAAAATGAAAATGTCCTAAAATTGACTGAGGTGATGACAACACAACTTTGATGAAAATGTAGACACGAAGTGTAGACATTGAATGGATTGTATAGACATGGGGCTGTATAATACAGTAAATTCTGTGGTGGAAGATGGACTGTGATTAGCAATGACAACAAAATACAATTTTAATACAGGGTGTTAATAATCAGGTGGGTTCAGGAAATAAACACCAAATATAAGAAATTGGCTATAGTTAGTAATAATATGTCGATGATGCTCTTTCATAGTTTGTAACAAATGTTTTACAACAATGCAAGATGTCAATCGTGGGGTGATAAATGGGAGCCCCGTAAGATGATATACATGCTTGTTTTATAAGTTCATAATTTTTACGCTTACCATTTATTTATGGTCATGTATGAATGATATACTTTAATAAAAAAATTAAATTTAAAAAATCTGTGTTTGAATGTTAATGAGCACCTCATTTAAAAGAAAAGTCAGTGCTCCCTCTAAGTTTCTGATTATTATTATATAATATAAACTTACTGATTTTAACATTAAGACTAGTGATTCTCCATTTTGAATAAAAGAAGAAAATTTACATAACTGTAAGACCTTTAGTTACTCCTTCTCTTTTACAATTCATTTCTGGTTTCTGTTTAATATTTGCAAGAAACTTCAATATTCTTTTAGAGATAAGAAGTAATTTCGATTAGAGTAGACATGGAGAACAATTCTTCCTTTATTCTCGCTTCTTTATGAATCCATGCTCTTAGCAAATATTCAATGAAGATTTGGGAGTTACATAAACTATGGTAGACTCTAAAGATATAAAAGAAGAAGAATACCTTTACTTATTACTGAGGGACTAAAATCCCTCTTCTTTTTGCAAAAGCCAGAGATAAAAGATATAAAAAGTTTTATCATTGTATTCTTTCAATCATCTGTTAACATTATAATCTTGTAGTCCCATTTATGCCTTGTTCTACTTTGTACTCCAAACATTTGGAAGAACCTATTCTTTTAATTTTTTGGTTTTTTGAAGATACTTAGAAAACACAAGTGTGACATAAAAAATATAGGGGATTCTCATATGCCCCACTCCCCACATCTCCATTCATTATCCCGTATTAACAGCTTCCTTCATTACTGTGATACATTCATTGCAATTGATGAACACATTTTGGAGCATTGCTACTAAGTGTGGATTAAAGTTTACATTGTAGTTTACACTCTCTCCCACCCAATTCTGTAGGTTATAGCAAGATATATTGTGGCCCATATCTGTTGTCCCAGTATCACTCAGGACAACTCCCAAGTCCCAAAAATGTCTCCATATTACACCTGTTTTCCCCTCTTCTTGCCCTCAGAACTACCCTTTTATCTATAAAATTTTTCATGAAGCTCAAATTTATTTGATATCTTAAGATTTCAAAAATAAAAAATAAAAATTCAAAACTATTTTTCAGGGTAAAGCTATTTTTTTTGGTATCTATATTTGTTAATATGTATGTCCTTCTCTTCTTTGCAAATACCTAAAATTGACAGTAATCTAGGAACTCCTTGGAGATCCACAAAGGACTGAAATAAAAAAGATGCAAGTGCCAAAGTAACACTTAAGTGTGTGTATATATATACTCAAAAGTATGTTCTATAGGAGATAATATAGATGACTGCAGTATATGAGAAAGAAACAAAACAAATAAAAACCAAAAAATATAATTCTATAGACAGAGAAATTAACATTTAAAAGTGAAAGAAAAATAGAGAACTTCTCAAACAAGAAAATCAGTGGGAATTCATCACCAGCAGACCTGCCTGTAAACAAATAAAAGAATTCTTCAGTGAGAAAGAAAATGATGTAGATCAGAAACCCACTTCTATATTACAAAACTTTAATTAAAATTAATCTAAGAAATAATTGATTAAAGTTATAATTGTAAATAAATACTATGTAATTATAGAATCTGTATGAGTAAAATGAATGGCAGGCATGTCACAAGGGGCAGGAAAGAAGAACTGGGAAAACCTTGTTTTAAAGTAACTGTACTATGCATGGAGTGGTATAGTATTCCTTGAAGGTGGATTTAGATTAGTTAAATATACACATTTAAATTGAGGAGAGCAACTAAAAAATTCATGAATTTTAATTGATCTAAGTGGGGAAACATAAATGAACTACACAAAATGCATAATTACAACTGGAGAGGATAGGAAAAGAAAGAGGAAAAGAAAGAACAAATATGACTGATGAGAAACATAAATATGGTAGAAATTTATATAAAAATAGCGATAATCACTTTAAATAGAAATGGTCTACATATACTAACTAAAAGACAGAAACTGTCAGAGTAGATTAAAAAATAACAAAAGCAAAACAAAATCCCAAGAATAAATCATGAGAAATAAAGTTAAATGTAGACTCTTTAAGAAAATAAAAGTAAAGGGGTTTAGAAAGATATACCATGCTAACACATCAGAAGAAAGCTAGACTGTGTATATTAATTTCATATAAGGCACATTTCAGAACAAGAAGGATTAGGGATAAAGAGAAGTATTGCATCATAAAGTGTTCAAATCTTCAAGAAGATATAAAAATTCTAAATGAGTATGCACCTAATAACAAATTATAAAAATACTTGAGGCCAAAAGTGATAGGGCTGAAAGAACAAATAGACTATTCAACTATTATATTTAGAGTTCTGTCAGACATTGATAGGTGCAGAAAAATCAGTAAGGATATAGTTAAATGGAAAAGTACTATTAATCAATTTTATCTAATTGACATTGAGAAAATACTTTACTGAACAACAGCAAAATACACATTTTTCTCAAGCTCAGGAACATTCGCCAAAATATACCACATTCTAGACCATAAAAGACAAGTTAAGTTTGAAAGAATGGAAATCATGCAAGTGAGTTCTCATGTTACAATGGAATTAAACTATAAATCAATAACAGAAAGTTAGAAAGAAAATCCTCAAATATTTGGAAATTGAAAAATATACTTCTAAATTACCCATGGGTGGCAGAAATCTTGAGAAATCTAAAAATATTTTGAAGTATATGAACATAAAAATACAAGTCATAAAATTTGTAAGATTTTTTTATATAATAAATTTTACTTTTCAAGAGGTTTTGGGACCCACACAATAACTGAAAGAATATGAAATTCCCATCCTTGTGAGTCCTGCTACATTCTCTAATAGAGTGGCAAGAATTTTAAGAGTACATGGGAAGTGTCTAGCAAAGGAGGACAGACCAATACCCCAGGCCCATGATATTGATGTTTTTACTTATGAACCTAGCTCTTGAGAAATTGAAATTTAACAGTACTATATATTGTCTAAGAGTTGCCTTCTGAAAGCCTACTTGTTGTTCAAATATGGCCTCTCTCTAAGCCAAACTCAGCATATAAACTCACTACCCCAGCATGGGACTTAACTCAAGGGGATAAGCTTCCCTTAATACAGAGGGATTATTACCAAGCACCAACTACCAATACATTTAGACAAAGACCTTGACCAAAAGGGGGAAATATTAAATAAAAATGAGTTTTTATGGCTAAGAGATTTCAAAGTGCAAACCAGGTGTACATAAATTGATGAATAGATAAAACAAATTGTGGTTGATACACATGATGGAATATTAGTGGTAAGAAGAAATGAAGTTGTGAAGCATATGACGACATGGATGAATCTGGAAGACATTGTGTTGAGTGATACAAGTCAGACACAAAGGGACAAATACTGTAAGATTGCACTATCATGAATTAAATATATTTTGTAAACACATGAAGATAATAATTATAAAATAGGTCACCAGAAAATAGAATGAGGGTAGAGAACAGAAGCTGAGGGTTAATCTGTGCAGAATTAGTAAGAAGGTTGTTTGTAAATCTTTGGAAATGAATAGAAATGGTGAAAGCACATCACACTGTTTGTAACTAGCAGAGTTATTATATGGGTGAGGCTGTTTGATATTATTTATGAATTCCAAAAATAGATATTGGATTATGTTTGTAAACTTGTCTATTCCTCTGGAAATATTAGATTATACTGGATTTAGAGGTTTCGCTTTTACTTCATTATATAATGGTTAAGGTTTTGATTGGGCCAAGTCAGTAGGATGAAACTGCCCTCAGAGATGGGAGGTTAGAGTTTTAATCCTGGAGCCCAGGAAGTAAACACACAGAGAGAAGATATGTGAGGAAGGAGAGAAGGTTCCATTAGAAAAGGCAGAGGCCCCAGGAAGAAAAACAAACTATTCACCTGATAGTTTACAGCTGGCCTTGTGGAGAGAGCAGAGCAGCTGAGCCCAGGGAGAAATAAGCTGCAGGAAGAGAGGAACCCAGGAAGCCTGAATCCTTGCAGATATCAGCAGCCATCTTGCTCCAATACATGGCAACAGACATGGGGGAGGGAAGTAATTTACACTTAATGACCAGGTAATAGCAAGCTTCTACCCATACAAATAGCCTTTATAAAAACCAACAGATTTCTGGTATTTTGCATCAGCAGCCGTTTGGCTAACTAATACAATGGGAATGAAAGTGGTTGTAAGGAAAATTTTAAGTTCATATATATTATTAGAAGAAATGCTAAAAATTGTAACATTGGATTGTATAACATAGTGAAACCTCATGTAAAATAAGAATATGGGTGATATTGCATATATAAGACTACTTTTACAAAACATAAAACAAACTAGAGAGAGAAGCAGAATAGAGCAATTTAGGGCAGGGGAAGCATAGAGAGATTGAGAGACGATGAGTTTTTTGTTTTTTATTAATATTATTAATTTGAGAATAATGAAAATGCTCTAAAAATGATTGAAGTACTGAATGTACAACTATGTGATCATACCAAATACCATTTATTGTACACTTTGGAAGGATATATGGTTTGCTAATATACATTAATAAAACTGAATTGTTAAAAAAGAGAGAGATTTCAAAGTGAGTCAGAAGCCATTCCAAGGGTTATGCTTAAGTATGTCTCAGGAAGATCTCACTGACTACCACGATAAACAGTGCCTCAAGCAGTGGGAGTTCTGAGGACTCTAGAAACATCTGGACACCACAAGAAGAACAGACAAATCCAGGAATTTGGCACCCTGTCAGTGTGCCTTACCTTGGAATATATGATAACCTATCCCTTCAATTTATCGTTTTCATACACATGGTTCTAGGCCCCTTTTTTTTGAACCTATAATTAACCCATTAAAAATGTTCCCCACTGACTTACATCTTCTGGCTGTTCACATGCTGGTTAAGCCCTGAATCTAAGCAGAGTTGCAGCCAACACCTACTCTCCAGCTCATCAGATTCACCCAGGACAACTAACAAAAGGATGATGTTGAACAACACCCATCCCAAAAAAGAGAGTATCTACAATGGTAAGAAAGACAGTTCGATCCAACTGCCCCATTGGATCTAAATCCCTTCTCAGTCAGAGTAAAGTTGCTGTCACCATCCCCAAATCTTCAAGATTGAGGAAGGAAATATATATAAGTGGAGAACACAATTATGGACTAAAGTAGACTTATTATTATTCTAGCAATGGAAGAACTTGCAACATTGATATAAAGGCAGTGGTCACCAGAGGTCCTGAGGGAAGGGAGAGTGAAGAATGGGTGTAACTTGGAACATTTTGGGGATATTGGAATTGTATTTCATGACATTGCAATGATGGATAAAGGACATTATGCATTTTGTCCAAACCTAAAAAATTGTGCAGTGCAAAGTGTAAGCCATAATGTAAACTATTGACCATGGTTAGTAGCAATGCTTCAATATGTGTTCATCAATTGTAACAAATGAATCACACTAATGAAAGATGTTGTTAATGGGGGAAAGTGTGGGAGGGGGAAGGAGTGGGGTATATGAGAATCCCCTATATTTTCAATGCAGCATTTATGTAATCCAAAATTTCTTTTAAAATAAAATAAAAATTAAAACGAAAAATAAAAATGTTTTGAAGAATATGATCATGAAAATAAATTCATAAATTTTATAAGATTATTTTGTTTTTTATATGATAAATTTTTCTTTGTATGAGATTTTAGATTATGGAAAAGTTAATTTTAAAGTATAAGGGATCCCCATATACACCTATTCCCTTTTTATCTGAAAGATATTTTGAAACTGTACATAGAAAAAAAATTACAGCATTAAATGGAAACACTAGACATTCTAACAAAATATTAGTAAACTAATATAAGAGTATAAAAAACTACAAAAAATAAAATGTGATTTACTCTAGGAATGTAAAGCTCATTCAACATGTAACAAAACATTTGACAAAATCCAACATATTTTCATTGTAAAAACTTACCTCAAACTAGTAATACAAAGAACTTTCTCAACATGATATAATAAAAGATATAAAATGCTAATGAATGGTCTCATGTTCAACTTAGAGGTACATATAGAAATATTTATATATATATATTTCTAAATATGGGACTGTATGTACACATATGTATTCTTGTTTGGTCAGCTGAAAAAACTTAGAATCAATAGTATCCCAGTAGCCATAAGCACACCCATTGCTCAGATCTGGATTTCAGTACTATTTTCCCAGGAATGAACCAGGGATCCTTGAAGAAAAAGCTGATTTTTGGATTGGGGTGGGACAAATATAAGATGATCCCACAGCATCCTGCAGAGACAGAAATTAAGGAAGTACTATAAACACAAACACACACACACACACACACTCACCAATAGGGGTATATCAAAGGGATACAGATTGGAGCCAAATGAAAAAAAAGAAACAAAACACTCCCATTGACCAAAGCTGGAACAACTTGAGCAACAAAATAAAAAAAGTAATATTGGTTTATAATCCAGCATATATACTAATTATCCATAAGGGCATTTTGAAATAAATGGTGATTGATTGATACATACACACATACAAACATACATACATACATATATGCATACATACATGAAATGGGGGGAAAGAGACAACTCTCCCATACAGAAGAATTGCAAACAATTTATGTATATTTTCTGCTCTCAAGGATGGGTTCATATCTCCCCAACCTTAAAGTGTGGACTGCTCACTGTGAATTACTTCTAAATTGTACAATATGATAAGGGGGAAATGAGTGCATTTAGAGTGCAAAAACCTTATAAACATCAACTTAGCCAAGTGATCAAGCTTAACATCAAAAAGCTGTCATGTTAACAGAATGTACCCTTGTTATGATGTGATGAAAATGACATTTTACTAATGTGGTCTTCCTCCCCAAATCACACAACCCCAAAAGAACAAACTTCAGAAAAGCCCAAATTGAGGGACATTTTACAAGATACCTGAACAGTACTCCTAAAACTTACAAAGGTCATAAAAAACAAAGTCTGAACAATTTTCAGAGATAAGAGGGAGCTAAAGAGATGTGGTTAAATGTAATGTTATAGACTACATGGGGTTTTGGAACAGAAAAGGGACACTAGGTAAAAATGAAGGAAATCTGAATAAATTATGTGCCCTTGGCACAAAGGGAAGTGAGACTGACTGAAAATCAGTGATGGTAGGGACTGGCTTCTTTCCATAGATCTGAATAGATAAACTCCAAAACCATACTAATCAGAATGTCAAATGCCAAAGACAAAGAGAGAATTCTGAAAGCAGCAAGGGAAAACCCAATGCATAAAATAAAAGGAATATCTGATAAGATTGTGCCAATTTCACATCAGAAACTATGGCGACAAGAAGAAAGTGGTATGATATTTGTAAGATACTGCAAGAGAAAAACTTCCAGCCAAGAATCATATACCCAGCAAGACTGTCATTCAAAAATAGAAGTGAGTTTAGAATATTGACAGATTAACAAAAACTGAGGGAGTTTGTAAGAAAGAGACTGAGTTTGCAGGAAATACTAAAGGGTATGCTACAGTCTGAAAAGAAAAGACAGGAGAGAGAGACTTGGAAGAGAGTTTAGAAATGAAGATTATATCAGTAACTAAAAGTGTCAAAAGAGTGGTGAAAATAAGATATGACAGATAAAACCCAAATATTTGGGAATAAACTTAACCAAGGATGTAAAGAACTTATATTCAGAAAACTACAACTCAATGTTAAAATACATTAAAAAGGCCTAAGTAATCGGAAGAACAGTTCATGCTCATGGATTAGAAGGCTAAATATCATTAAGATGTCAATTCTACTCAAATTGATATATAGATTCAATGCAATCCCTGCTCCGGCCGGCGGGGGCAAATCCAGGGACCTGTGGAAAGAAGCAGGGTGGGGCAGGAGTCGAGAGAAGAATGGAGACAAGACAGGATTCTGATCAAGTCTCGTTTATTGGGGGTAAAATATGGGGATATATAGAGAAGGAAGGGAACGTGTACATAGGTGATAGGCTGGTCTAGTGGGTGGCAGACGTCCAAGGAGGGGATTGGCCTACAGTTTGCACCAGGTTTGTGGAGTTTCGCACCTTGTGCATGCATATTGCTGTGGTCACCTGAGTAGTAGCGGGAGGGGGAGAACAAAGAAGCAGGGAGGAGAAGAATAAGGAAATGACAGGGCAGATTTGTGAACTCTGCCATGTTGTGGGAGGCTGTAGATAGGTCTCACAGCGGGTGGCTCCCTACAAATCCTGATAAAAATTCTACCAGCATTTTTTAAATAAATGGAAAGCATATTATCAAACTTATTTGGAAGGGAAAAGGGTCCTGAAAAGCCAGAAACATCTTAAAAAGGAAAATCAAAGTTGGAGGACTCTCACTTTGTAATTACTTTAAATCATATTACCTAGCTACAGTGGTAAAAGCAGCACGATACTGGCATGAAGACAGAAACACAGACAAATGCAACTGAATTGATGGTTCAGAAACAGACCCTCACATCTATATCCAAGGATTTTTGACAAGACTATCAAAACTATTCAACTCAGGTAGAAGAGTCCATTCAACAAATGTTGCTGGGAGAAATGGATAATCATAGCCGAAAGAGGATCCCTATCTTATACCTTATACACAAATTAACTCAAAATGGAAAAAAAAAACAAACCTAAATATAACAGCATGAACCATAAAGCTTCTAGAAGAAAATGTAGGAAAATATCTTTAAGATACGGTGATAGGTGGTGAATTCTTAAAGGAGATAAGAGGAGGGCTGAGGTGTACTACTGATGTTTACTGTATTTAGAAGTTTTAATTAACTTTAAGTGAGTAACAGCTGGTTTATAAATGGGAATATGGCTGAAATGGTAGTCTAGGTTTGTAAATTCCAACTGAAAGAAAGCTAGAAAATAAACTAGGGACTGAAAAACATAGTAAACCCTGAGATGGATGAGAATTGTGGTTGATGGTATAGATGCAAGAGTGTCCTTTGTGAGCTAGAGCAGATGTATGTCACTATTGAATGGTAGGGAGAATGTGGAGAAGCATGATAAAAATAAAACTGGAGTGACTTATGGACTGTAGTTAACAGTAATAATGTAATATTCATGCTTCTAAGCCAAATATGTACTTTGTTGATAATGGGGGAGTATGGAAAAAGTGTGCCAAATGTATGCTATGGACTTGGTAATAATCTGATGATATTATCTCATAATCTGTAACAAATGTTTCACCATGGTGTGGTGTGTTGATAGAGGAGTGTATATGGTAATTCTGCACATGTGCATGATTGTCTTATAAGTTTACAACTTCTCTCATAAAAATATATTTTAAAAGTAATAGGGTAGATTGGGGGAGAACACACCAGTGTAAGTTAATGGGGGAGTATGGAAAACGTGTGCCAAATGTATGCTATGGACCTGGTAAAAGTCTAATCATATTATCTCATAATCTCTAATTAATGTTCTACTGCGGTGTGATGTGTTGATAGAAGGGTGAGAACTCTGCACATACACATGATTGTTTTGTAAGTTTATAACTTTTATCATAAAAATATATTTAAAAATAATAATAGGCGGTGTTGGTGGAAAAATACAATGTAAGATAAGGACTATAGTTTGCAGTAAAATTTTGGCAATATTCTTTCATAATTTGTAACAAATGTATTACAACAATGCAAGGTATTGGTGGTAGGTTGATATATGAGACCCCTGTACGAAGTTATTTATGTTTGCTTTGTAAATTCACAGTTTTTACTATGTACTTACCGTTTATGTATGTTCATATATATATGATATAGTAATAATATAATAATAATAGGCTGAGTTGGGAAAAAATACAGCAAATGTAAGATACTTTGATTAGTAATAATATTTTGAGGATGTTCATTAATCATTTGCTAAAAATGTTTCACAAAATGCAAAGTATTGGTGGTAGAGTGAGGTATGAAGAGACCTATATAATGTTATGTAGGATTATTTTGTAAGTTCACAACTATTACTATAAACTTACTGTTAGTGTAAATTTACATATGAGTGATATACTTCAATAAATGGGAACAAAGGAAAAAAATCAGTTGCAATAAGTGTTAGGGTCATTTTCTGAACTCCCAATTCTATACATTTGTCTGTGCTAATACCATCCTTCTTTGATTACTGTGGCTTTGTAATAAGTTACAAAGGTGGGAAGTGAGAGTCTCCACTCCCAATTCTATACATTTGTCTGTGCTAATACCATCCTTCTTTGATTATTGTGGCTTTGTAATAAGTTACAAAGGTGGGAAGTGAGAGTCTCCCAACTTCATTTTTCTTTTTCAATATGGCTTTAGCTATTCAAGACTCTTTACTCTTCCATATAAATTTATATTGGCTTTTCTATTTCTGCAAGGAAGGCTGGTGGAAATTTTATCAGATTGCATTGGATCTATAAATTGCTTTAGATAGCTACTAATGACATTTTAATGATATTTAGTCTTTCAATCCATGAACATATAACATTTATTAGTATGGGAACTTTGGTGTGAATTTTTCAGGATTTTCTGTATATAGGATCACATCATCTTCAGTTAGGAGCTATTTTATTTCCTCTGTTCAAACTTGGATGCCTTATATTTCTTTAGCATGCTTACTTGCTCTGGCAAGAACTTCTACTACAATGTTGTAATACAGCAGTGAAAGTGGAAATCCTCATCTTGTTCCTGATCTTAGAGGAAGAGATGTCAGTCTTTAACTATTGTTTTAATCTGCTAGCTGCCAAAATGCACTGTGCCATAAATGGGTTGACTTTTACACTGCAGATGTTTTAGCTTATAAGCTTGCCATTCTGAGGTCAAGAAAATATCCAAATCAAGGCATCAACAAGTGATGCTATCTCTCCAAAGACCAGCTCCTAGAGATAATGGACTTCTTTGTTAAATGGCAAGGCACATCATAGCATCTACTGATATCTTCTGGGTTTTGCTGCTTTCAGTTTCTGGCTTCAGTGGCTTTCTGCCATTTCCTGTGGCTTTCTCCCTCAGCTTCTATAGGTTTCTCTCTGTCTTCATATTCCTCCCATTTATAGAGGGCTTCAGTAACAGAATTAAGACACATGCCCTACTGAAGTAATCTAATAAAAAAAGTCCCATTATACCCACTGGAATGGATTAACTCTAACAAATGATTTTTCTGGGCCCATAGGAGCTTCAAACTACCACAACCATTAAGTAAGGTGTTACCTGTGACCTCTTAATATATGCCCCTTATTATTTTGAGGAAGTTTCCTACTATTCCTAGTGTTCCAATTGTTTTTACCAGGAATGGCTGTTGTATTTTGTTAAATACATTCTCTGAATCAATTGAGATGATCTTGTGTCTTTCTCTTTCATTTTGTTAATGTGGTGTTGGTACATTAACAGCTTTTCACATGTTGAACCAACCTTGAAGCATATGCTATAGACTCTGAAGGTGATTTTCAACTTGTTTTAGGCAGTGTCTTCATTATTAGAAGAAATCTAAAACCAACCTTGCATACCAGGGATAAATTCCACTTAGTCACAGCATGTAGTTTTTAAAATATGCTGTTGTATTTGGTTTGCTAGTATTTTGGTGAGAATTTTTATATCTATATTCATAAGAAATATTGGTCTGTAGTTTTCTTTTCTTCTGGAATCTTTATCCACCTGCAGTATTAGGATGATATTGGCCTCAGAATGAATTAGGGAATGGTCCCTCCTCTTCAATTTTTGGAAGAGCTTGAGGAGAATTGAAATTAACTCCTCTGGGAATGTTTGGTAGAATTCCCTGGGAAGCCATATGGACCTGAGCTTTTCTTTGTTGGAGGTTTTTATTTGATATCTTTACTAGTAATTAATTTGTTGAGCTCTTCTATTTCTTATTGTACTTAGTTTCTGTGTTTCTAAGAATTTGTTCATTTCATCTTGGTTATATAATTTCTTGGTATGCAGTTGTTCATAGCACCCTCTTATAGTATGTTGATTTCAATGTGGTTGGTCTTAATATTTGCCTTTTCATTTCTGATTTTCATTATTTGTATCCTCTATTTTTGTCAATATAGCTACAGGTTTGTATGCTTTTGGATCTTTTAAAATAACTTAATTTTGGTTTTGTTGATTCTCTGTATTGTTTTGTTTTCTATTTCCTTTATCTCCTCTCTAAGCCTTAGTTTTTCCTTCCTTCTACTTGTCTTGGGTTTAGTTTGCTCCGCTTATTCTAGTTCTTCTGTTATGGAAGTTTAGTACATGTTTTGATGTTGTTGTTCTCCCTGTATGCTGCAGCTGGCCCGCATGGGGAGGAGGCAACAGGGACAACTGAGGAGGCTCAAGCCCCGATGAGTGATGAACAGAGCAAAGATTCACACACAGTGACCACTCTGGAGGCGCAGGCTCGTGGCGCAGGTCTAGTTTATTGAAAAAGTGCAGTGGTATATATGGGTGAGTGAGGGGAGGTAGGATGGTATTTAACAACTGCATTGGTTATGTTAATTTGATAGGGCTGATTGGCTCCAGAGGTTTTGTTACCGAGGGCAGGGGCAGTTTAGGCGGGCTCAGTGGTTGTTTACTTGAGCGCTTCAGCGCCATTTTTGAGGAGTGAGTCTTTTGTTTCACTCACATTTTGAAATCTTCTTTTCTAATGTAAGCATTTAAAGAAATAAATTCCCTTCATAGCACTGCCATCACTGCTTCCCATAAGTTTTGGCATGTTGTATTTTTATTTCCATTTGTCTCAAGATATTTCCTAATTTCACTTCTGATTTCCTCTTAAAACAATTTGTTGTTTAAGACTATGTTTAATTTCCACATATTTGGGGATTTTACCTCTGTTATTGATTGCTAGTTTTTTTCCATTGCGGTCATAGAATACATAATGTAAGATTTCAATATTTTTTAATATATCGAGACTTGTTTTGTGACCCAACTTATGGTCTACTCTAGAAAATGATATATGTGTACTCACGAAGAATGTGTATTCTGTTTTTGTTGGGTGCACTGTTCTAAATAAATGTCTGTTAGGTTTAGTTAGTTTAGTACATAATTCAGGTCTTGTATTTCCTAATTAATCTTCTGACTAGATCTTCTATCCATTATTGAGAGTGGTATGTTAAAGTCTACTAATATTAATGTTGAACAGTCATCTTCTCCCATCAAATCTGTCAGTTTTTACTGCATACATTTCAGGTTCTGCTGTTAGGAGCACACATATTTATAATTGTGTCTTCCAGTTGAATTGTCCCCTTTAACTGTACATAATGACCTTTTTATTTTTTTTAACCTGTAACTGGATTTGACCTAAAGTCTACTTTATCCAGTATTAATATAGTCACTCCAGCACTTTTTAAATTACTACATGCATGGTATATTTTTCCCCATCCTTTCACCCTCAACCTACTTGTATCTTCGATTTTAAAGAGAGTCTCTTATAGACAGCATATAGTTGGGTCATTCTTTTTATCCTTTTTGACACCTCTGCCTTTTTCCTGGAGGGTGCAATCCATTTACACTTAAAGTTGCTATTGATTATACAGGTCTTTGGCCTTTTTCCTATTTACCTTTCTAAGTCTTACTTCTTTTTGTCCCTCACTTCCATTAAAGCCTACTTTTATATTTATTTGCTCTCCAAATTGATTGCCTTCCCATTTCTATCTGGATGTATTTTTCATTTCATTTCCTTGTGCATACCATGAGGTTAAAATTTAACATTGTAAATATTAACAATCTTATTTTTATACCAACTTAACATCAAAAGCATGCACATACTGCACATGTTTTTCCTATACCCCTGTCCTTCCACCATTTTTTTTAATACTTGTTATCAGTTGTAGTCTTTTGGACAGACCCAAGATTTAAGTTTCTGGTACATATATTTAATGAGCATAGTGCTAATTATAGGGTCACATAAAAGAGGAAAAGGAGCCATGTATAGGGAAATTATAAATTAGTCTAACTCTCTTATACTGAGGAAGATATATTCTAAATAAGTTCCACTGACAGGATGCCAAATTCTATTTCCACTTTTAATATTTATTTTTTTATTTCTGCTTCTCAACCAGTCTCCTTTCTAGAGCCTTATCTTTGAATTCACTGATTTTTTCTTCTGTTAGCTCCAGTCCGATCTTGAAACCCTCCTTGGAAATTTCCATCTGAGATTTTTTTTCTCTTTGGTTCCTTTTTAAAATCTCTATCTCCTTTACTTAGACTCTCATATTGTTCATTCATTGTTTTTCTGATATCTCTTAGCTCCTTCTTTTTACTTCCCTTCACCTCCTTGAGCATTTTTAAGGTTTTTTCTAAAAGGCTTTGCTTGATATGTCCGTTTCTTGTCTTTGTACTGTTGATTTCTTTATTTTTAGCCTCTTCCTTTGGATGAGCCATCATTTCCCATTTGTCTTGTATTATTTGTTGCACAGTGCACTTTTTTATTTTTTTAAAAATTTATTGAAATATATCACTCATACATAAACATACATAAACAATAAGTATATAATAGTTCTGAACTCACAAACCAAACATATATAACATCAAACAAACATATTTAACATCTCACCCTGCCAACAATTACTTGCATTTTTTTAAAACTTTTTAAACTAATGATTAAAGAGCATTGTCAAAATACTACTAAACAAAGTAGTTTTCCCCTAACCAATTGGATTGTTATTATCTTTATATCATTTATATATGAACATACATAAACAATTAAGTGTATAGTAAAAGTTGTGAACTTACAAAGCAAACATGCATAACACCATACAGGGGTCCCATACATCAATCTTCCACCAAAACCTTGCATTGTCATGAGACATTTGCTACAAACCATGAAAGAACACTGTTAAAATCTTACTACTAATCATAGTCCTTATATTACATTTGGTGTATTTTTTCCCCCAACACATCCTATTATTATTTTTTAAATATATGTTTTTTAATGACGGAAGTTGTAAATTTATAAAACTATCATGCACATGTACAGAATTCCCAAACAACACACCTCCATCAACACACCACAATGTGGTGTGTCATTTGCTACAGATAAAATAATATCATCTGATTATTACCATGTCCATAGTGTATATTTGGCTCACATTTTCCATATTGCCTCAGTATCAACACAGTACATCTTTCTCATATTCAAGAATATAATTAATACTAACCACAGTCCATAGGTCACTCCAGCTGTATTTTTGCCATGCTTCTCCACATTCCCATCACCCTGCAGTGGTGATAGACATTTGTTCTAGCTGACAAAGAACAATCTTACATCTGCACCATCAATCACAATTTTCACCCACCTCTTAATTTACTGTGCTACCCAGTTCCTAGATTATTCTCAAGAATTCTGTCAATTGGCATTTATATACCTAGACTACCATTTTCAGTCACATACCCATTTATAAACTAGCTGTTACTCACTGTGTGATACCATTCACTTTACATTTCCATACTTTTATAGTAAAGCTGATTAAAACTTCTACATACATTAAATATCAGTAATCCACTCAGTCCTTCTCTTATCTCCTTTAAGAATCCACCACCTACCACCAGGTCTTGAAGATATTTTCCAATAATTTCTTCTAGAAGTTTTAAGGTTCTTGCTTTTATTTTCAGTTTTTTGATCCATTTTGAGTTAATTTTTGGAAAAGGTGTGAGATAGGGGTCCTCTTTCTTTCTTTCAGCTATGGATGTCCAATTTTTTCAGCACCATTTGTTGAGTGGATTGTTCTGCCTGAGTTGCGTGAGTTTGACAGGCTAGTCAAAAATGGCTTGACCATACCTGTGAGGATCTGTTTCTGAACCATAAATTTGGTTCCATTGGTCTGTTGTGTCTGTCTTAAGGCCAGTACCATGTTGTTTTTACCACTATCGGTAGGTATTATGGTTTAAAATCTGGAGATGAGGGTTCACTTTTGCTTTTTATGATATTCTGGCTATTCAGGACTCCTTACCCTTCCAAATAAATTTAATGATCATATTTTCAATTATTTCTTTAACGTTGGTGTTATTTTTATTAGGATTACATTAAATATTTATATCAATTTGAGTAGAATTGACATCTTAATGATATTTAGTCTTCCAAACCATGGGCATGGAATGTTCTTCCAATTCTTTAGGGCTTTTTTGATTTAACATTGAGTTACAGTTTTCTGAATTCAAGTGCTTTACATCATTGGTTAATTTTATTCATGACTATTTGAGTTTTATCTGTCTTATATTATTTTCACCACTCTTTTGACACATTTAATTGCTTTGATTGATATAAATCTTCATTTCTAGACTCTCCTCAAGGCCTCTCTCTCCTGTCTTTTCTTTTCAGGTTCCAGCACACCCTTCAGTATTTCCTGAAATTCTGGTCTCTTGCTTAGAAATTCTCTCAGTTTCTGTTAATCTGTGAATATTCTAATTTTGCCTCATTTTTGAAAGACAGTCTTGCTGGATATAAGATTCTTGGCTAGAAGTTTTTCTCTTGTGCGGTCACCCCTCGGGCTGAAGCGTGGTTTGCTGGCCTGGTGGGGGGGCAGCCGCGGTAGGCCTATTCCAAACCGCTGCCCCCATAATAGGGTGGTTGGTCGGGCCCACCGCCACCCCTGAAGGAAGCTCGGCATGGGCGCAGAGTGCCCTCGGGTCTCCCCTTCTTGGCAGCCATGCTTCTGTGGCCGCCCCTCCTCCCAGATAGCTCCGCACGATGCCTTCTTTCTCCCTGCGCAGGCGCAGGGCGGAAAATTCCAGTCTGCTCTCTTCCCTCCCCCCGACAGCAGCAACAGCCAGGCATGGGCGGGAAACTCAAGTCTGCCCTCTACCCCAGCAACAGCAGTCACCAATCACTAAACCCTGCCACTTCCCCCAGCAACAGCAACAGCCAATCCCTAACCACCACCCCTCCCCCGTCCAGTACCTCCCCCTGACCTTTCTCCGGCAACCAATCAGAGCAGGGCATGGCTTCGGCCAATCAGCCTTCCCCAGCCCCTAAAAAACTGTTGCCTCTCCCTCAATAAAGTGGACTTGCGTGTTTACCTTGTCTCCGCGGTAGTTCTTCTGCCATGCGTCCTCCAGTCCTGAGAGCCCCCGACAAGGGCCTGGTCTCCCTTGTCCCCAGTTCGTCGCCTGCTTCTCCAGGTGACCCCCTCATCACCAGCTTCGCCGGGCGACCCCGTCAGCCGAACCGCGCAACCCCTGTGAGACCGACCCCTCGTCTGCTGCCGGACCGACCCCTCGTCCCAAGCCGGACCGACCCCTCGTCCCAAGTGGGACCGACCCCTTGTCCCAAGTGGGACCGACCCCTCGTCCAAAGCTGGACTGACCCCTCGTCCACAGCCAGACCCCACCTCTACCGACCGAGCAAGCCGCCGCACTCTTGTAGTATTTTAAATATATCAGACCACTGTCATCTTGACTCCTTGGTTTCTGGTGAGAAATCAGCACTTAATCTTATTGCATATTCCCTATATGTTATGCATTGTTTTTCTCTTGCTGCTCTCAGAATTCTCTCTTTGTCTTTGACCTTTGACATTCTGATTAGTATGTGTCTTGGAGTTGGTCTATTTGAATTTTTTCAGATGGGAGTACGTTGTGCTTCTTGGACAGGGATATCTATGTCCTTCAATAAGATTGGGAAATTTTCTACCATTATTTCTTTAAATATTCCTTCTGCCCCTTTTCCCTTCTCTTCTCCTTCTGGGACACCCATGACACGTATGTTTGCACACCTTTTGCTGACATTTAGTTCTGTGAATTCTTGTTCAATTTTTCCATTCTTTTCTTCATCTCTTCTTTTGTATGTTCACTTACAGAGGCCAATTCTTCAAGCTCGCCAATCCTTTCTTCTCCTTCTCAAATCTGCTATTATATGTTTCTAGTGTTTTTTTTTTTTTAATTTCATTGATTGTACCTTTCATTCCCATAAGTGCTGCTATTTTTCTATGCATGCTTTCAAATTTATCTTTGTGCTCATGCAAAGTCTTCTTAATAAACTTAATCTCGAGTCATCTCATTGAATTTATTAAGGAGATTTGTTTGAACATCTATAATTAGTTGTCTCAACTCCTTTATGTCATTTGGAGGCTTATCTTGTTCCTTTACCTGGGCCTTAGCTTCCTGTTTCTTGGTGTGGATTGTAAATTTTGTTGGTGTCTCTGCCTCTGGCTTACTAAAGTATTTATTCTGGGTGCAGTTTTACTCTTTAGTTTATGATTTCTATCATTTCTCCCTTGCTGGTTGTGCAGTAGGAGCCAAGCATGTAGTTGGTGCTGTAAGTTGTGGAGGCTCGAGCTGCCTTCATTGCATCAGGGACCAATGAAGCTTCTTCCAACTTTCTCCTTTGCCAGGAGTAGGGACAGAGTCACAGCTATGTGGAATAATCCACATGCAGGCCTAGACTGTAGCTGCCCAGAAAGACTGATGAAGCTTCTCCCCTACCTGGGGCAAGAATGGAGCTGCAGGTATGGGCAGCAAACTATTCAGTGTGAGTCTAAAATGACAGCAGTTGCCCCAGTAGACTTCTGATTTTCAGTCTATGGCAGCCAAAGATACCTGCAGTTACATATATAGACTGGTGCAGGGCTCCTCAGCCTTCTCCCTGCCAGAGGAGGGGTTGAAGCCTGGGCTAGGGCTATAGGCTGATCTGCACAAAAGAAACTGGTTCCTACCAACACTGAGAGTTTCAGTCAGTCTGGCTTTCCCTCAGGCTCTGGGCAGAGTCAAAATGGTGGCTACTAGCCTCTTTCTGACTTGGGCTGGTTCTCACCCCAGCTCTTCCCAGGGTTATCTCTTAGTCAGCCTAGTCTACCAATCAGTAGCCAAAATCGGCAGTCAGCCATCTCCTCTTCCCCCATTTCTGGTAAATGGAACTTCCAGTTCCCTTCACAGAACAGCTCCTGGGGTGGCTCATGCCGCCAGACTAGGATAATCACTGGCCTCCATGGCTTGACTGGTAATTTCCCAGAAAGGCAGGCAAAGGTCCCTGCAGCTTCCTCCCTGCTGGAGGTGGCACTGGGCCTAGGCTAGACCTGCAATATGATCTGGATGGGAAGAAGCCAGTTCCCTCCAACACTGGGATCCTCAGTCTGCTCCACTTCCCCTCATGCCAGGCACAGAGTTAAGATGGCAGCTCCTTGCCTCTTTCTTACTTGGACAGGCTCAAGCTTTAGCTGTTCGCATGATTAAACTGAAGCCCACTGAATTTCCTCATCAATAGCTGAAATTGGTGCCCAACCATCCCTTCCTCCCTGGTTTTGTGGAAGTGGAGCTTTTGATTCCAGCTGTGGAACAGCTCCCAAGGTGGCTTGTGCCTCCAGGGGAGGATGGGTACCTGCTTCCGTGGCGTGGAGCACTTAACTTATGAGTCTTCTCTGCAGATGGGCAGTCTTCTCCTTCCACTCCTTCAAAGATGTTGCAGGATGCTCTTCTGGTCTCCTGGAGCCCCCAAACAGTGCTTCAGCTAGCTCAAGAGAGCTCTGGGTGTTTGTTAAGTGCCCTGTAGCAGGAGCTGACTCTAGAAGCTCCTTACTCCACAGCTGTCTTGTTGGTTGTCCCACACTGCACATTTTAATATTCTAAAATGTTAACTTTGGGGTTTACTTGCTGGGATCTTATTTCTCAGTTTTGTAACTTGCTGGTGATAATGTAGCGATTTAGAGCCTCAGACCTATTATAAGTTATGTCAGTCCAAGGCAAATGTAGTGTCCATGGTTTTCCCTTTATTTCTGGGTTGCTCTTTTCTCTTAGGCTTTCCTTGTTCAATGTTTTGGATTTCCCTTGTTTACAGGAGTTTTGTTTTTCATGCTTCCCCAGAGACAGATTCCTCTCTCTCAGGTATTTGAACATGATAGGCTTTTATCCCAGACCTGCCTCTACAGTTTTTTGCATTCCTTTTGTTGTTTCACACTGCTTTTGCCTGGAGGACCGATTCTGGCAGGAGTGACACTCAGGATAGGACTTACCCAAGTCAATCTTTCCCTGATTTGGGTGCCAAGGCCCCATGAAAGGGGTGCAGACAGGCTCCAGTGTGCTCTTCAGATATGATAAGAGCTGCAGGGTGCCTAAGAGTTACCTCCTGAGAGCTTCCATGTTGCTCAAATGTGGCCACTCTCTAAGCCAAACTAAGCATGTAAATGCATTACTTTCTCCTGCAGTGTGGGACATGACTCCTGGGGATGGGCCTCCCTGGTGCCAAGGGATTACTATCAAGCACCAGCTGGTGATGTAACTAGATAAAGACTTTGAATAAAAGTGTCAAATCAGACCAACAGAATATCTGAGCCTACATGTAGGATCATGTGTTGAAAACTGCTTTTTGACCTTGAATAAAAGGGGGAAATGTCAAAGGCAAATGAGCTTATATGGTTAAGAGCCTTCAAAAAAGAGTCGGGGTTCATTAGAGGAGTCACACTTATGCATGCCTCAGCAGGACCCCAGATACAACCAAAGTAGATACGATCCCAGGTACTGGTTCCCTGAGGCCTATGGAGACCCACAGGTTCTATAGTCATGGCAGATGACTCTGGAATTCAGTGCCATGTCAGTGGGCCCTACTTTGGAATTTGTGTCACTGAGTGTGATGGAGTTGGACTCAGACATGACCTTTCTACACATGCCTCTTCTGTCACTTTTACTGAACCTGTGGTTGGCACTACGGTTGGTGTATACTCACTAGACTTGAATCTCTGGACTGTCCATGTGCCAGCTGGGCCCTGAGCCTCAGCAGAGTTACAAGTTCTACCCTGTGGTTCATTGGACTTACCCGGGTCAGCTAACAGTGAGGTGAAGATGGTCAACCACCACATCAAGGAACTAACAGTGCCTACAACTGCAAGCAGGAGAATTGCATCCATCATCCATGTGGAATCTAAGCCCCTCTCAATATAGAGGTGGAGTGGACATCACCATCCCAGGGTCCAGAGGATGGAGGAATAAAATATGGATTAGAGTGGACTTACTGATATTCTACTATGGAACTATTGTGACTAGTAATGGAAGAAATTTTATCATTGATGTGGAGAAAGTGGCCACAGTAGTTGCTGAGGGCAGGAAGAGGGAAGAAGAGATGTGATGTGGGGCATTTTTGGGACATTGAGTCATCCTAAATGATATTGCAGGGACAGATGCTGGACATAATATATCCTGCCATTACCCACTGAATGGAATGGGGAAGTGTGTAAACTACAATGAAAACTATAATCCATGTAGTGCAGCAGTACTCCAAAACGTATTCACCAAATGCAATGAATGTGCCACGATGATGAAAGAGGTTGTTGATGTGGGAAGAGTGGAGTGAGGGGGGGTTGGGGGTATATAGGAACCTGCTATATTTTTTGAATGTAATATTTAAAAAAATAAAGAGATCATAGAACCTAAGTAAATAAATAAATAAACAAATAAATAATAAAAGCTTCTTTCATAGCTTCCCAAAGCTGTGCTTTCCTGATCTAGCTGGCAAATGCAGTCCTTCAGCTAAATGTCTGCTACATCTCTGAGGAAGCAATATGTCTTTAAATCTCCACTGTTTCTGCCATTGTCTAGGGAGAATTGGAACAATGTCTGCTACTGTCTTTGTCCTGGGTGGGTTGAAACAATATGTATTGGGGGAGAGTGTAAACTACAATGTAAACCATTATCCATGTGGTGCAGCAATGTTCCAAAATGTATTTACCAAATGCAATGCATGTCCCATGATGAAAGAGGTTGTTGATGTGGGAGGAGTGGGGTGAAGGGGGTGGGGGGTATATGGGGACCTCTTATATTTTTTGAATGTAACATTTACAAAAATAAAGAGAGAGAGAAAAAAAGAGACCTAGAGACACAAACTGCTAATTCTTAGGGAGTGAGATTTTTCCAGGGATTGGACCCTGCAGCAGCTAGCCATAAAAGTGGGTGATGGGTGGTAGTAGCTACCACATGGAGAGAGCAATTTATAATTCTTTATCATAATTCATCAGCCTCATCTGCCCACTCTTCTTTGATGTTGTACAGTATTCTGGGATCTGACATTTCAAAATAGTTTTTTCAGAGAATTCTTCCCTGTTTAATAGTTGTTTTGATGGAAGGACCAAGTCCTGAAGGTACCTACTATGCTATCTTCCAGAGAAGTAATTCATGTTCATTAGTTTTATGAACTAACTACTTGAGTTTAGTGATAACCTTGCCTGTTAAATAAAATAAAAATTTCAGTGGTTTTTTAAAGGAATTTTAACATGATATGAAAATATTTTATAACAACTGTATATTCTGGTAAAATTTCCAACTCAATTGGATAATATCCTCTTATCACGAACAAAAAATTGCTTGTGATCCAAATAAATCACCCATCATTTTTGTTTATTTTCTCTCCTCTGTGACCTACATTCTCATTATCTCAGGATGGTGCTCTGCCCAGTATGGAGTCCTATTGATTAAAACCTTTCATGTAACTTCCTACAAAATGATTTCTTTTTTGACATCACATGTAAAAGCAAAGGGAAATAAAACCATATTCAGTAATTTTTTCTAATATGTTTAAAACAATATCAACCTGATTAAATAAGAAAACCTGAACAAAATTGAGAATAGTCCTGCACTCAAACTCTTTGGAAGAATAGTTACCAGAATTATAGCACACTGTTCCATTCAATACATCAAGCTTCCTCTGATTTTAGACCACTAATGAAAATAATCATAAGCCCTACTTAAAATAACATTTTTAAAAATTTTTTTATTTAAAAAAATAGATTATATAAAAATATCCTTCCGAAAATCTATATTTCAATTTTGAGAAGCAATAGCAATAATTTCAAATTATATTCTTTGAAAGTTGTCAAGGAGATATTTTTATTGCTTGTTGGTACTAGCTGTAAATGCATCAAGTATAAAAAACACCATAATACATCTGTTGAGAATATGCAAGCTCAGGTAGAATGATTTTATTTATGATGTACACACATGCAGCTTTTGTTAAACAAAGTGAGATAATCTTTACTGTGCAAACCTTCAGCTTTCAAGAAATCCTCTTAACTCTTTTCCTTAAAATAGTTGCTAGCCCTCTAGAGACTATAGCTTTTAGATAAAGCCAGCAGCCAAAAAACAGGGCAGCTTAGTCATGGTAGCAAGGAAATGGACTAAGACAGCATATTTTCATGCCATGTGGTGCCTGATGAAATGTAAAATGAGTAATAAAGGCATTTAATGTTCACATATTTTCTACCCTCACTGCTTCTCTTATGTCAGTTCTCCATAATTTAACTCTCACCTTCATTCCTATCTCTATTTAAAAACTTATTGTTGTTCAATCTTAGTTTGGAATTCATTAGGTATTGGTAGCCTGAAATGGGTGGTAATTTGTTCTCATAGCACCTGGTACAGCAAGAGCTAACTTAAATTGTCTCTGATAAGTTCTATTATTTTATATATCTTAACTTAGGGGTTATATCCTGATGTGTTGATCAAGAATAGTTATTTGTGGAATTCCAAGGTCAAGAGATGTTTCAACAGATGTCAAATGTCCAATTTAGTCTAGAAATCTGGAAAAATCAAAATCTATTTTGATGCAAACTGATTATCTTTAGTAGACAAAAAGTTTAAAGTCCATCCTAAAAAAGTCTACAACACATTAAGAAGGAAACTCAATTTTTAAAATTTTTAAGCATGAAAGAAAATAAATATGTGGCATGATTTATACGTCAGATCATTTGTTCTACCTCTTCCCACTCTTTCATTCATTAACATAAATAAGAAAAAAGATAGAGCTCAGATTTGTAACACAGGCTGCTTTCTTCCATGAAAAGTTTGTTCATACCACCCTGAATTCAGGAATAGTTTTCAGTTGAGGGAGCTGTTATAATTCAGCTTCTAACCACCGCCTCACAGCTGCCCCCACCTAAGATTCCACTGGAGGACTGGATTTCTTGGTCTTCAAAGCCTCTCCTGAGCTTGCTAGCAAACCCCCTTTACAACTGCTGGGTTTAAAATCCAGCTGCTGCACCACCCTATGGATCTAATTAGGCAACTTTTATATATACATATTTACATATTCAATTCAATTATTATTCTAGCTAATTGGCTTTAGCTATCTAATAGATGCATGAAGCAAGGCATTTCCCAAAAGGGATACTTTATTTCAATTTGTTCTCAAACTCAATGAAATATCCTCCTTACACAATCCATAAATATATGCTTTTCATGTGAACAAAGGGGTAAAAGTTAGACCTCTGGGGTCTTAGTTAGAAGAGGCCTTTATAAGTACTTATATTAATAATGCTAGTCATTTATAAGGTATCACTATCAGCATTTCTTGACCCTGGTGGCTCAGATTATGTTGAAATATATTCATTGACTGATGATAGGTTGTTAGTGTAACAAATTTAACTCATACATGTAAAGAAATATTTGGATAAATTTTGCCATAAATCTATCAAGGAAATGTCTACAAAAGTGAAGATGTAATGCCTTCTGTTTCTCAAGATAAAATAGAATCATGAACTAACTTGTAATATATCAAGGTATCAATATATTATACTCCAAGTTCTAGGAGAGAGCCTATTGAAGACAATAGTCATGCATTATACTTATGAAATAAATAAGGACTGCGAACTTTGATATAGGAATACAGCCCTATTTACAAATTTGTTCATCATTGTGAATATTAGGCTGCTATTTTAATTTAGTCCTGTGATCTGAAGTTTATTTCCAGAAATATTAAATGGTAGATTTTATTTATTGTTTAGAAAACACAGGAGAGGATGCTTATACAATAAGAGGACATTTTCAGTTATTTGCTGCTGTGTCACAAACCACTCCAAAGCTTCATGACTTAAATACAAAGACAATCATTTCTTTGGTTCAAAATCTGCATTTTAGAGGAGACTAGGAGATAAAAGCATTCTAACTCACTCACCAATACTCAAGAGAAATTTATGCTTTCAGTGATCTTGGCATTGATCTCCAAGAGTTGGTGGCCCTGGCTGACATCAGGGTGTCTCTTCCTCTGAGGAGAAAGTGTCCAGGATTTGAATCTCTGACCAGATGCTTTCTATGACTGCACTCATTTGCTCTGTTTTCAAGCAGATAAAGAGATAATCTCATTTACGACATTGACTGTGGTCCCTACATCCCTTTATGGCTCTTATGCTAACTGGGCCAAAGCATCTTAAAAGTTTAAGGTGTTCTGTTGTCCAGACTTGAGGCAGACATAAGACCAAAGTCTGCCCTGTGCTTGCTTTCTCATGATGTCACCCATGTTGCTACCTTATCTTTGAAGAACCTAAGTTAGATCAGATGCTGGGCCCCTCATATCATATCTGCTAGCTGGGATACTGGTTCAAAGAATGAAAGAGAGAGAAGGAATTTAAAAAAACAAAAACATAAAGAGCTATGAAACAGGCCAACAATGGATTTGTGCCAGATAGTTCCATCAGACACTTTATTTTCTAGCTGGGGGCCTAATTTTATATTCCTGAATTTTCCATTTTTCCCTTGTCCTCATTGGTTGCTTCTCTCTCTCTTTAAGAGTGTAATGATTAGGAGTTTCAGACCAAGAGAAAACCTTAAGTTACTATGTCAATATTTTAACAATTATGCCATGTTTTCAGTCAAAAGGAGTGGACAGTTTTAAGCTTTGACCTCCACTAGAAAATTTATTTTTCAAATTAGGAGAAAAGTTCACCACCCCTATTAGACCTCAGTTCAGTTATAACACAGAATTCTCAGAGTTGAGAAGTGTAGCAGTCTGTGGTTAAAAAAAAAAATCTGCATTTTAAGCAGGATAGGGATGGCTTGGCTCAGCCCCATATAGTCAGTGTCAGCAGTGGCATATTGTCCGGGGCTGGAGGCTCCACTTCCAGGAGGTTTTGTTTACATATCTGGCAATTTGGTGAAGTACAACTGAGGCTGTTGGTCTGGGGGCCATAGTTCCTCTCCTTATAACATGCCTGGGTACTAAGTCCAAGAGCTAGAAAATGGAAGCTCCTAGTGTCTTTAGGCCTAGAAATATTGAATTTATCCAAACAGTTTCACAGCCTACTGAAATACAAGGTTAAAGGATCTAGCTCCACTTAAAGAAGGGAGGAGTATTAAAGAAAATATCACCATCTTTATCTACCTTTAGGATAAGAATTGGTATTGCAGCTTATCTGCTCTAACCAACTTTTCTTAGAGGTAGATAAAATGAAGATCAGTGAAGACTAAAATCTCTCAGTGGTTAGAGGTAAGATTAATAACAGTAAGTCAAGTTTACTGAGGATGTGCCATGAACCAAAAGCTAATAGTTTATTTTGTACCTCTTAACTCATTTAATCTTCACAGCAACTCTCTATGACATATATACGTAATAAAACCGAGACACGGAGAGATTAAGTAACAAGCCAAGATCACACAGAAAACTAGTAGACAGAAGAATAAAGATGTTAATCTACACTTTCACGTTATCAGCTTTATCACTGTTTCATCTTGATAAGTGCCATAAACAACTAATTCTAATTCCATTGCTAACCTTCTAAGTACTTCATCACCTATTTCTTTTATATGTAGAAACTTTCTAACAAATTAGCATAACTTTAACAAAAAATTTATACTACCTCAATATGTCATCACCTTAATTGTTAAGCCCAAATAAGCAACCTTCTCTAAAAATAGAGTTAATTATTTTCCTCAGCACTTAACACATCAATTCACCAACTAATTGGTCCTCCATAAGGACGGGACTGCATCTTTATCCAACATTCAGAGTCATAAAGCATTTATTCACAGATGTAGTGTCTTATATCAGACACGCTGCTAGACATGCATAACATCACTGTGACGCAAGTTTTCGCTGTAATTTATGATGAAGAAACTGAAATTAATATATAACATGCTAAGATGGGAGCTAAAGTTTTTAACTCTAACTATAGTTCTTGCTATTATTCTTCATTGTCTCAAGGTGTCAACAGGCTAAATGTACATACAAGAATGAATGCAAACATTGCCTTATTAACTGAGAGCTACATTCTTTTAATTTAAATTTATTACCTTAATTTGTTAATACGATTCTAAATAGAAAATAGACAATAATTAAAAGATGTTTCAAAAGTAAAAAATGGACTGTGGGGTTATAATATGATAGTAATGAAAGTTACCTAAATGTATATACCTTAACTAGCCTGAGTCATCAATATTTGCATGCTTTTATTCCATTAACCAGGTAATCACTTAGTAAGAGCAGGTTAAAACAAGTGCTAAATACATATAAAATCTCCTCTTTATTTTTAGAGAAGAAAAGGTTATCTTTTAAAACATGGTAGCTTAGGCCTACACATCTAGGATTCATCATTGTGATCCACAAAATTATTTAGAATAAAAAAGATTCTAAGAAATAACAAACTTCAAGAAGTAAGCACATAGGATGATACATAAAGATTTCTCCATGAAAATGTTCTCTTTTTTAGGTAAATATTTTCAAGAATGTGATTTGACAGAAATATATAAATAAATTTATTTATATAGAGAGAATGGTTGATATTTACCAATATTCATTTTTCCTATATTAAAAGGTAGAAAACTCTTATACTTACTAGTTCAATGAAAATGTTCTTTTAGTATAATTAAGAATCTATTATATTGAAGATGGAAATTAAATACTCAGGAATTATCTCTTGGAAATTTTAAGGAAGAAACACAGTTTTGAGGTTAAAAATTTAAGTTAGAATCTCCAAGAGCTGGTTTAAAGTCTTATCTTTTTCACTTCCTAGTTATGTGATCTTAAGTAGGTTAACTAGGTCTAACATAGTGGCATCATTGTTGGAATGAAAAAATGACATAATTTATAATAAATGCATAGTTTAATGTCTTACACATTATGTTCACTCAATATATTGTAGCTGTTATTTGTCACCCATTAAATCTTTTTAGATATTATTTGGGACAAAGAATTTATGATTATTCTTAATTTCTTTGGCATTTTATTATTTCTTATACATGGGCCTAACTTAACTAATATTCATGTTTTTCTTTACTGCAGTAGGATCATCAGTGGTTACAAATTTAATATCATTAAAAATTGTAAAAGAATATTCACTGGCCCCCATAGCTTGCAAAGCCATATACTAAAGCTTGGGAAAATATAGAGATAAGTTAAATTAACTCCTGGAGGACTTCTGTTTCTGGATAGTATATAGTACATCATAGAACTCCAACATTCCCATTACAACACTAGAAAAATAGGTAAATTATAACAATAATATTTAGAAAAGTATCAGATTACTGCAGAAGGAATTAGGAATAAATGAGCTAAAATTGCATAAAGGGATGAGCTCTTCCTAGGTGAGCTGAAAAGTTATCCACTTTCTTCCCTGGGATGTAGTCTGAGAACTGGGCTTGGAATACCCAGAGGTTTTCTATCGGGGGGGGGGGGGGGGGGGGGGGAAGGAAACCAGCAGTGAGGAGCATTATGTTCATAGCATGTGTTCCCCATTGGACAGGCCCTAAATTCATGGCATGGTAGGCTGGAAAATTCAGAAGAAAATTCTAACCAACACAGTGAAATCTTCTGCAGTCTCCTGATTCTTGAGAAACAATATCCTGTTTAAGAAAGGAGCCTCAGAAAAAAAACAGGGACACTTACCCTCAAGATATTCACCAGATAGTGAAGCTGTATTGGGTAGGAAGGAAAACTAATGAACATAAAAACCTTTGGATGGAAGAGCTAAATCTCTTGCAGTCTTTCAGGACTGAGGATATGTTCAATAGACTTCAAAGGAAATAACTAAGAAACAAAAATGAACAAACGGTAAAACAAAGTCATACTAAAACGAAAACACAGCCCTGAAACAGCTCATAGTGAATATTGAAATTTCTAGGAAAATCACTGAATCATTGCACACACACATATTTACACTATATCTATACAAACATACACAGGCAAAGACACACACATATACATACATAAAATATAATTAAAATGTAAATAAAGGAGAATACATAGAATAAATGTACTTTTTAAATTACTTGATTAGTACATAAGGATTTTTGGGATTGAATCATGTCCTCCACAAAACATGTTCAAGCCCTAATCCCAGATCTTATTAGTGTGAACTCACTTGTACGCAGAATCTTCAAGATCTAACCTCTAGTCTTTGGATGTGGACATATTGTCAAATAGGATTCTCAAAGTTATTACTGAAATGAGGCCAAATTGAATCAGCTTGAGCCTTAATACAACAAGTGAAGTCCTTATAAGCAGAGGAAATTCAGACACCATAAGTCAGTAGAAGCTACAAGGAGACAGAAGACAAATGACTTTATTAAGAAGGTAGAGACTGAGTTATGGATTGCTAGCAAGTCACCACCTGAATGTGTAGATTTCAGATAAAGCCTGGCTTGACCAAAAATTTGCATTTGGATGTCTATCCTCCAAAACTATGAACCTATAAATTCCTGTGGTTTAATCCAATCAGTTTGGTATTTCTTATAGAAGTATTGGAAAACAAAGAAAAAGTTTTAGGAAAGGAATAATAAAGAAACAAACAACAAAAGATATAATTAGAAAATAAATAACAGTATGATAGATTTTAATGCACCTATACAGTAATTCCATCAAATTAAATGGACTAAGTAAACCAAATTAAAAATAGAGATTATCAGCTTAAATTTTTAAAAAAAGGAAAACAAGTAATTTATAATTTTAAAAGACACACTTGTTAAATATAAGGGCAGATGGAAGAGGATTTGGCCCAGTGGTTAGGGCATCCGTCTACCACATGGAAGGTCTGCGGTTCAAATCCCAGGTCTCCTTGACCCCTGTGGAGCTGGCCCATGTGCAGTGCTGATGCACCCAAGGAGTGCTGTGCCATGCAGGGGTGTCCCCTGCATAGGGGAGCCCCACACACAAGGAGTGTGCCCCATAAAGAGAGCCGCCCAGCAGGAAAGAAAGTGCAGCCTGCCTAAGAATGGCGCGACCTACATGGAGATCTGACACAAGATGATGCAACAAAAAGAAACACAGATTCCTGTGCCGCTGACAACAGCAGAAGCAGACAAAGAAGAAGATGCAACAAATAGATATGGAGAACAGACAACTGGGGCGGGAGGTGTCGGGGAAGAGCAGAGAAATAAATAAAATAAAATAAATCTTTAAAAAAATATATAAGGGCAGAGGTGTTTAAAGATTGATATTTAGGTGGAAAATATACCATGAAAAAAAAACTAACCAAAAAAAAGCTGTTTGGACTATATTGACACAAAGTAAAATAGACTGTAGGGAGAGAATATTAAGAGACGTAAAAATATTTAGTATTGATAACATGATTAATTCAACAGGAAGATATAGCTATCTTAAATTTTTATGCATCTGATAATATAACTTGAAATATAAAGTAACTATTCAAAGAAATAAAATGACAGATGAAGCCATGACACATTTGGAGATTTTAACTGATACAACAAACAGATGAAAAATAAGTAAGGATATATGCAGATATTCTTACAAAACAATCTATTAACTTGTCCCATAGAATGCTATCCATATCATCAAGACTTTAATTTGGACTGAAAACAAATCTCAACAATTATCAAGGCACTGAACTCATCCAGAGTACCTAATCTAACCACATTGAAGTTAAGAAAGAAATCAGTAACCAAAAGTGAGCTGGAATATCACTAAATGATTTGTAAATAAAGAACACATTCCTGAATAACCCATTAGTCAAAAAAGAAACTGTTGTTTTGTATTAAAAAATCAATGTATATAATTCACTACATTAATTAAATAAAGAAGCAAAATCACTTGATCATTTTGAAAGGTGCAGAAAAAGAACTTGTAATTCAAACACTTGATTTAAAACTTAGCAAAAAGGATGCAAGAAGACCTTCTTAAATTGAAATTATATGTCTTATAAATAAGCCTACAGCTAACAATTTACTCAGGTGAATTACTGAACGCTTTCTCCCTGGGATGAGATAAAAGACATCCTCAATACTGGCACTTCCACTCAATTTTGTTTGACCTGCCACATAACGTACAATAGAAAAGACACAGTAATGAAAGCCATAAAAGTTGTATAAGATATGCAAACTTCATTATTTGCAGGTGGTGTGAAAGTGTGGCTAGAAAATCCCATGGAATCTCCAGGAGTATATTATAAATACTAAGTGAGTTTAGCAATTTGCATAATACATGTTCAATATATAAACATTTTTATATATTAGCATTAAAATTAGAAAGCCTAATTAACAAAACAGCATTAATAAGATCACAAAAATCACAAAACACTTATGAATACACATAATAAAATATTTGCAAAACATCTACTCTATTAATTATAAACATTGCTGAGAGATATAAGGAGATTTAAAGAATGGAAAGATAGGCTATGTTGATAAATTGAAATATTCAGTTACATTAAGATGTCCACATTCCCCAAATTGTTATCAAATCTTCTAAGATTTCAGTAACAAAGGTAGTGTGGTTTTGGTTCATGAATAGCTAATTGACTAACAGAAAAAAAAAAGGAAATTCAGAAAAAAGACCCATTCATATTTGGTTACCTTATTTAAATCAAAGTTACTGCTATAATTTAGCAGGTTTAGAATGGTCATTTTAATAAATGGTGTCGTAGCAATTGTTTGTCCACTAGAAAAAAAAATTCTCAACCTCTATTAGATGTGCACTGTAAGAAATTAATTCAAGATACACCCCAGAACAAAATATGAAGTGTAAAATAGTAAAATTTTGTCTCAATTTACCAAGCTACTATAGCAAATATCAGTCAATGAGTTGTCTTAACTGAATTTATTGTTGCACAGCCTCAGACAGTTGTCTGAATTATCTGGTAGTTACCAAGGTCAGTAGGATTCTGACTGGCTGGCAATCCTTGTGGTACCTTGACTTTCATATCATATAGCAAGATCATTTCCTTTCCCTTCTGATTTCCATTGTCTTCTGGCTTCTATCACCACTCTGGGGCATTCTTTGACCATAACTGAATTTCTTATGCTTATCAGGTACTCCAATAATCTGTACTAAAGCTCACAGTCATTCAGTTGGGCTATACCTTAACTAAGATAACCTCTTCAGGAGATCTTATTTTCAATGCATTCATACTCACAGGAATGTGGATCAACCCAAGTACAAATCTAAATTGGGGGAAGTAATTCAGTCCATCACTGTCCACACCGTGGACCCAAAAAAGGCAGATTCTTACCCTGTGCAAAATATATTCACTCAATCTCAATATCCCAAATGCTTTATATAATTTCAATAATAACACTAAATCCAAAGACTAATCAAAATCTGTTATTCCATCTTGGGGAAAAATTCTTCTATTTCAGTGGACCTTTGAAAACTAGAATCAATCAATCTGATTCTTACAATGATAAGATGGGTATATGATAGGCATTCCTATTCCAGAAGAGAAAAATTGGAAGGAAATAGGGGTCACAGTTTCCAAGCAAGTCTGTAACCCAGCAGAACAAATTTCATAAAATTTCAAGGTCTGAGAGTCATTTGTGGATTGATTCTTTGTCTCTGGGTCTGCTGGAGTGGCAGTCCTACCCTTTCCAATTATTTTAAATATCCTTCTTTGATATCAACTTTTGCAGTAAATGATGTTTTGTCATTTAATAATGCCTCTTGTTGGTTTGAATTTTTTTTTGTTTGTTTAGCAAAATGTATCCTTCATAACATGCTTATGACACATGTTGAATTGTCACAAAAATACTTTGCTGCATTAATTTTAATATTAATTGCTTCTACTTTTTATTAATACATCAGTTCTGAATAAAAATAATCATCAGAAAGATGTAAAAAAATTATGTACATATTATAATCAGCCAGTACTCCTCAATAAAGAACCTGCCTACATTCACTAAGTAAGAAGATGGTGTATTTGCTTTCTGTTACTGTGGGTACAAATCAACACAAATTTAGCAGTTTAAAACAGCACCTATTTATTCTCTCACAGCTCTGTAAGTCACCAGGCCAGGCACAGAGTGCTTCAGGGGGTGCTCTTCTTCAAGGCCAAAATTAACATATTGATAGGGCTGGACAACCTGAGGATGAATCTTCTTTCAGGTTCATTCAGACTGTTGGCACAATTCAGTTCCACAGCAGTTGTAGGACTGAGATCTTCATTTCCTTTCTGGCCTTTGGCCAGGAATAATTCTACCTTCTAGGGGTCACATACATTTCTTGGTTGATGGCCTCTTTCCTCCTTCTGCCAAGCTGGCAGTGGCAAGTGGACGTTTTCTCATGCTTTGAATACCTATATCCTCCTTCACCTCTCTTCTGTACCTTTCTCTTCTGTTGCATTTCTCTGATTTTTCTGTCCTTCTCTTCTGTTTGTAAGTGTTCATGAGATTATATTGGGCTCATCTGGATAATGCAGGGTAATTTCTTTACTTTAAGGTAAGTTGAGTAGTAATCATAATTACATCTGCAAAGTTCCTTAAGAGTAGAACCTAGGTTCGTCTGGATTAGTATTTTATTTAATAAGGGGACAGGAACTGGGCCAGGGACATCATTAGAATTCTGCTTAAAACAAATGTTGACTCTCAATTTTATTCTTTACAGTAAAATATCAAATAATGTGATATTGTAAGTCATTCTGGCTGTGAATACAAAGGAAATTGATAGGTTGATATCCAAGTTGTTATAGGATTTATTCAAGTGAACTCAAAAAATAGTCATACTTTGGCTTTGCAACTAGTACTATAGCATTATTTAACTATTTGCATTTTTACCTAAAGTCTCACTTCCTTCACATAACTAAGCAATTTGAAATAGAATTCAAATCTGCATTTTCTACTTGATAAGAGTAATTTCCCATAATCTGGTTATATTCCTATAAGAAAATACCATTATTTAAGTGATTAATCTTAGAAAATATGAGGCTATTTATGAACCTTGTTCAAAAGGTTTTTAGATTTTGTAAGTACCACCAACTTAAAAACAAATCTATTTTCCATCTCATTTGTTAGAATGAATCTGGACACTTGAAGGATTAATTGACTTCTCCAAATTCATACATTGAGGCAAGTTTAGAAAAGGAGCTGTTTCTTCTCCTTCTCTTTATTCTATGTATTAGACCACATTGCTTTGTTTCAAAGAATTGAGTTCTTACATCCTGTTATAAATTGAATCATGCCTGCAGACATGTTCAAATCCTAACTCATGGTCCATTGGCTATGAACTCATTTTATAGAGGAACTTGGAAGATGATTTTAGTTAAACTGAGGCCAAACTCAAGCAGGGTAGGCCTTAATCTCAATCCAATATGACTGGTGTCCCCATAAACAGGAAATTTGGATATAGTAATAGAAGACATATGGGGAGAAAGATGGCCATGTGATGGAGGTAGAAACTGAGTTATAAATGGTCAGCAAGCCACCACTGGAACACTACAGACTTCAGAGAAAATGGGGCCTTGCCAACACCTTGATGCTGGACTTCTAGCCTTAAAACTATGAGACAATAAATTCCTGTGGCCTTTATACTTGATAAGGCAATTTTCAAACTTTATATTTCCTTTTAAACACCAAGGTTATACAAGTAATGTAAACTAAAAATAATAAAATAAAATATATATGTTTTCAACTTGTTTACTTTATTTCTTTGCTTAGAAGAGAATTTTGCAATCCCCCAAAGGTCTTTAAAGGCTCCACAAAACTTCACATATATTAAGATATTATACATATCAAAGAACTATTAAAACATCAATTTAAAAATATAAACAGGAAGGGCATAAAACATGATCTAATTTCTTTAAAATATTTTGTAGGTAAAATATAAATCTTCTAGCATTTTTACCTTATTAACTTGAATTATCTTAAATTACTCTTCAAAACACTATAATTTTTTTCTAGAACATTCTACCTATTTCTAATAATCACCACCATTAACAGGAATAACGATTATATGAAGTATATCTAATCTGTGTATGCCACTCTATATGGCCTTAATAATAAGGGATATTTACAATGTTGGCCCTGCAATTCCACAAAGGATATAGGTAGAGATACAGAACACATATATAAAATGTTAAAAAAATAAAAAATAAACTTTTAAAGTAGCTTAGCACCAAAAAGTTATTAAGTGGCAATTCAGAGGGAGGAGTTGTAACTCATTTGTTTAGAGCTGAGGTTCTCAAATTATGGTCCCAGACCATCAGCATCATCTGAGAATCCATTGGAAATGTAAATTTTCAGGACCCCTTTTATACCAACAACTAATTTTTTTTTTTGAAAGCGTTATTATAAGTGCATAAAAGGACACATTTACTTGTCCTCTGAAGGGGCCTTGGTCTCCAACTTTTCCTCCAATGTAGATGGAAATGTCCCAAGACTCCTCTCTGCATACAAGTGCTCCATGTCTGTCACAGTCATCCAACCCCATATTCTGGGCCCCCAGGCCACACTGGGGTCTCCTCAGCATTCTGCCCCTGCAGCCTAGTATGAAGGGAAGTGGGTAGACCTAGAGTGCATTCCTCAGGGACAGGAGGAGGAGGATCAGCTGCAGAACAGGCTAGTGAAGGCCAGCGTGGTAGTCAGCAACTTCTTCAGCATTTTGCAGGAGGTTTTAAAATAGGAAACCAGTACTTCTTAAACTTCAGCAGCCCCATGATGGGCATGTGGTTCTACCCTTCCTCCAGGAACTGTTTGTATCACCCTTTCTTTGGGTGGGAACAGTCAAAGTCATAGCAGTCACAGACAGGGCTTTCCCATTTATCTCACTCTGGGAGTGAGGCGCAGCCACCTGGGTTTTTAAAAGTCCTCCAGATGATTGTGATGTAGGAAAACTTTGAGAGAATTATTCTTCTAAAGGGCAGAAATTTGGAAAGCCTTGAATGTCATCCTAAAGAATGTGTACTTTATTCTGGAGACCTGGAGAACATTAACTTAAAAAATTTGAACTGAGAATTAAGATTAGTTTATTTGTTGTGTGTATTATTTGGAGGAGTGATTGGGAACAGATAAAGGACACAAGTATTTAGATTGATTTCTTTTTATTCTAAAGGAGAAAAAATAATGCTGATTATTTTCACAAAAGACAGACAGCATTCTGATAGTTATTTGAGAATGAAGAGCTTATTCCATGTAGATAATGTTGACTGAGAAGCAGAAAATGGCTGAGGGAGTGATGATGAAAAAGCAAGCAAGATAAACTGCAGATTCTACCTTAATATGCAGAAGCTTATTAATGACATAGCCTTCTGGTCTTTTATGCCAAGGTAATTTAAATGACAGAATTATATTTATATATGATTGCTCTATTGTGCAGAACAGAAATTGTGATTTCACCTCTTGCCCAGCTCATAAAGTTTCACTATATCAAAACATGTTCCTCTCTGCTTTCCTTATTTGAATAACTGTTTATATAATGATGTAAGGAAAATAACTCATTAAAAAGTGTGGGTTATTATGTATCATTAAACAAATACTATACTTCTCTAAGAATTTTTAAAAGACTTTTTCCTTTATCTTATTTATTTTCTAATGAATATTTTTCTCTTTTATCTTATCATTGTTATCATTTTTCCTGGGGTACATTGAAATGTAATTGAAATACATAAATAATTATGATAAGTTAAAAATTATGGAAATTGTTAACTTCAGTGTTTTACCAAAGTATTCCAAATTATAAACATAGCATTAAAAATATTAATTATATCATTTGATTTAGTTGTGGAGCTGTTGTGTCAGTTTTATTTTGGCAATTTGTCTTTCCTCAAGTGTAATATGTACAAGCTAACTGGTCATACCATAATTAGAGCAGTTTAGTATACAAAGGAAATAATGGGGGACTTCAAGAATGTATATAAAAATTTCAAAGCACAAGTTCCTCTAGGAATATTCTTCAAAATCGAACTTTCTGAAGCATTTCAGATTCCTGGGAGTTTTTTCTCTGAGATTTTATTTTTTTTATTTGATTTTATTTGGGGACAATCTCAAGGATTTAATTCTAAATTATAGGGATGGCAAATTTTTTTTAACATGTTATTGTAACAAGATTTCAGTGCTAGAATTTGCTTTTGTATTTAAAACAAAGCTGGCATGAACAGGTTGGTAAGAAATGAGTTGATATGGATTTAATATGCAAATGATAACATCTGTGCCAGGTAAAGCAGCATGAACTCAAAAGGACACTGCTCAAAAGATGTCTTCTGATTTTTTTCAAATAGAAAATATGTTGAGATATGGAATATCAAGGAATGTGGAACAAGGCACTAATATCAATGTATTAGGTTTCTACAGGGAAAAAGAATTGACAGGATATGTGTGTGTGTGTGTGTGTGTGTGTATAAATAATGAGATTTATTATAGGAGTTGACTCATATGGGTATGAGCAAGTATGAGTATGATTCTGTAAGCTGGGAACTCTGATGAAGGTTTTCAATGAATTCCCCAGAAGCTGGCTGGAAATTCTTCCTTCTGACTGCTGAATCATCAGGTCTCCCTTTATGGTCTGCAACTGATTGGATAAGTCTTCTCTCATAGTTGAAGGCAATATTCTCAGCTGATTGTAGATTAGTCAGTCTTAGATGCAATCAATTTATGATGATTTAAATCCACCAGATACCTTTGCAGTAATAATCAGGCCAGTTTTATTCTTGACCAAAATAACCTAACCAAGCTGACACATGAACTTAACGATCACAACCAATAATCAAATGTTAAGCAATAATTTCGTTAAAAGCATATAAAAATGGCTTATCTCATATAGGTAAAATGACAATTAATATTTATTAAGTGCTTTTGGTATGACTTGTGCCAAGATTTGTACTAAATGTTTGCCATAAATTAACTCATTGAATTTTCACAATGTTCCTGTAGACAATCCTGTTTATAATCCCTATACTACATGTAAGAAATAAAAGGCACAGAAAGGTCTGGCAGCTCATCTAAGGTCTCACAGCTTGATGATGAAGCCAGAATTTGGAGCTAGGCAGTGTTTTTCCAGTGCTTATTATTTTAACCACTATGCTATGCATGTACACATATATTGTATCCGAAACTGTATTGTCTTGACTATTGATACTCAAAGGTAATTCACAGGAAGGTTAAATCAGCCATTGGAGCAGGTGAAATGAAGTTTTCCTCATTAATTTTCAAAAACAGAAATTGCACTATTTCAGAGTAAGATAAATGGGAAGATTACAAATGAGGGCAGGAATATTTTTCATATTCATACCTTTTGTCAATATATGACCATTCACCAAAGGGTGCTGAACAATCCAGTGACTATTTACTCTTTTGTATTGAAAAATCTGAAAATA
This sequence comes from Dasypus novemcinctus, assembly GCF_030445035.2. Lineage (NCBI taxonomy): Eukaryota > Metazoa > Chordata > Mammalia > Cingulata > Dasypodidae > Dasypus > Dasypus novemcinctus. Next base: position 37,277,654 of record NC_080683.1, on the reverse strand, counting down.
ATGAAAGTCAAATTTCAAAGGGGATATTTTTCATTGAACTTAAAGACAATACAGGATCCTGATTTACCTCAATTCTTTTGAGTAGGTAGGTAAATACCAAATTTTTATTTTACATTATAATGTTTTATTAAAAGACCTGTTATAAAAACTACATTTTATTACTTTAAACATGCATCACAATAATATCACTAAGGCTAGTATGAATATCACAAATACATATGGTCTGAGTGTGCCTAAAGCATTCCTATATTCAATATTTAATAATATTTAATAGTATACAGTATATATTTGGGTCTTCATCTTTTCTTTCTGGACTTCTTAAAACATAAGTGCAGTAAAGCACCAATTTAAAATTCTAAAATCTCTTCAGGATTATAATAGTGAAATAGAGACGCACTTCTTTCGGCATTATCAAAAAAGAAATTGTTTAATAACTATTTCATAAAAGACTTATAAAATCTTTTGCAATATACAATTTTTTTAGGTATTCTCAATTTAAGATAGCATTCCTGTTGCTAGGTGAATATTTGCTATAATTCAGAGTATAATATTTAAAAAGTAAAGCATAATAATGTTTTTCTATAAGGTAATGACAAATTAAACTATACAGTTAAATTAGAATTTATTTTGTAGAAAAGGGCAAGTGCCACGTTGACACCCACTAGAAGGCAAATACATATAGAAAGACGTTTAGACAATCATAGCATAGTCGAATACTAAATGTTATTTCATTTAAAACAGACTTTGGTCTAAAATGCTCAACATTGGCAAGAAATAGGCAACCACAGAAACCTTTATGCTATGAACACACTGTAAAAATGAGCCACCATGCTTAATATTCTGCATTAAGTTTTTGATGCATGCATTTTTTCTGAAATTTGTGTACTATATATAACTTCTCTAATCTAACTTTTACAAATATGTGCTTAAAATACTTTTTATTAAACAAGTCGTTTTCTACAATTTATTTTAAGCTACTCAAAATAAGCATATTGGCATTTGATATTCAGGACTAATCTGATTGGTATGCATTTCCAGTAATATTATAGACCAAATTATTTTAAGTGTTGACTATTATGTTAAAAATATTTTATAGTTAAAAAAACAAAGAGAGTAGATGACAGTGTAATCCTGTCTAAAAGATATTCTAAGAGATGTAAAAGCTTTGTTACTTAGATGCCTGTTATTCACTTTTCTAGGGTATTTAAATCATGTATAGGCATGTGTCTACCCTATTAGAAGCAGTCAATCTGAGGAAGGGAGACGGAGCATTTGATTTGGAAAAGTATTTCTAAACAACTGATTCATGTCATTTGAATCCCTCTCTCCTAAAGCTATTGTTTCTTTGGAAGGGCAATTTGCTGTTAAAATGGAGACCTGATGCTTGCTATGACAATTAAAATGGTCAGTTCCTTAAGACTCATAGGGAAAATGTCTGAAGGATATAGAGAATTTAAACTGGTTCTTGTCATTTCCATTGGAGTTGTAACATTTTTGCACTTTTATTGATTGGAGGCTTATTAAATAAGTCTGGCAAAGTAGTATTGAACAGTATGGTATTTTATCCTTGTAATTTTTAAATAGTGTAAAAGTCAGTGGAGAATATTTCTAGATCTATTCATATATTTTCTGTTATAATTTTCTGTTATAATCTTTCATGGGTTCTAACTTTAAATGATGACAAATAATTTAAAATATATAGTTTCCTTAAAACTACATGATTAAGCATAAATATTTTTATCTCACAAAGATATATTACTCAAAACGATGTAAACAGGTTCTTTTTGTGACAGATACTTTCATCTGGTTACCCTATGTCAGTTCTTGCTTTTTTCTTTGATAACCCTTCCTAATATCCTTGTATCCAAGGGAGCCATTTGCCATGACATAATTAGAAATCTCCCTGAGGTTTCTCCTTAAGCTTTGTTTTTCTGATAGAAGGAAAATGACATTGCTGGCAAGTATCTCCCCTCATCCTCTTTCTTTTCTTCCTACCTTAAAGGTGGACCTAAACCTGGAGCTGAAGTAGCTTCCAGGTTACCAGGAGGCAACAGGCATGGAGAAAAGAATTCATAATATTGCTGAGCCATTCAATCAGAAATAGCAATTGATTTTGCCTGCTCCTACTGTTAGTTAAAAAAAAAAAACCGCATCCTAATTTTCTAAGCGGCCACATTAGTTTTTTGCTGTTGTTACTTGCTGTTGTACTCAAGTACTGCTGCTTTTTAATTTTTACAAAGTGATAATACCCATGTGATCATCACATACATTAAGCTTTTGAGCATTACCTGTATCTTCAAAGTCTCCCTCATGCCTCCTTCTAGTCATTTCTCAAACTTCAAGGATAATCACTATTATGAGTATTATCACTATAGAGTTATTTGCTCTCATTCTGTTTCTGAACATCATATAAATTGAATCATACAGTATACAATATTTAGCAGCTGGAGTTTTCTATTTATCTTTATGTTGCCTATAGTTGCAGTATGTTTTCTGTTGTTGTGACTTTTTTTCATTTTAATTACTTTTTATTAAAGCAATTGTAGGTTTACAGGAAAAAAAATGCAAATAGTACATAGTTCCAATATAACCCTCACACACTCACTTCCCTATTATTTTTTCTTTTTTTAAAAAATTATTGAAGTATATCACTCACACATAAACATATATAAACAATAAGTGTATAGTAATAGCTGTAAACTTACAAAGAATCATACATAACACCATACAGGACTCTCATACCTCACCTCACAATACCACCAATACCTTGCATTGTTGTAAAATATTTTAAACTATTGATTAAAGAGCATCCTCAAAATATTACTACTAACCAAAGTATCTTACATTTGGTGTATTTTTGCCCAAGCCAGCCTATTATTATTATATTATTATTATTCTATAAGGGTATAGTAAAAGTTGTGAACTTACAAAGCAAACATTCATAACATCGTACAGGGGTCCCATACATCAACCCACCACCAACACCTTGTATTGTTGTGAGACATTTTTTACAAATTATGGAAGAATATTGCCAAAATCTTACTACTAACTATAGTCCTTATCTTACACTGTATTTTTCCACCAACACACCCTACTATTATTTTTAAATATATTTTTATGATAAAAGTTATAGACTTACAAAACTATCATGCATATGTGCAGAGTTCTCATACAACAACTCTCTATCAACACATCACACTACAGTAGAACATTAATTACAGATTATGAGATAATATCACTAGACTTTTACCAGGTCCATAGCATACATTTGGCACACTTTTTCCATACTCCCCCATTATCAACACATTGCATCTTTGGCTTAGATGCATGAAATTGCATTATTACATTAACTATAGTCCATAGGTCACCCCAGTTGTATTTTTCCATTGCTTCTCCACCTTTGCACCACCTTGCATTAGTGATGTACATTTGCTCTAGCTCACAAAGGACACATTTGCATCTGTACCATCAACCACAATTCTCATCCACCTCTGAGTATACTGTGTTATTCTGTACCTAGATTATTCTTTCTTTGTTTCAATTGTCATTTACATCCCTAGACTACCCACATTCTATTCCCTTACACATTTATAAACCATCTGTTACTATAATGTGTTACCATCAACTCTATGCATTTCCACACGTTTACAATAAGTTAATTAAAACCTCTACATACAGTAAACATCAGTAGTCCATCATAGTCCTACTCTTATTTCCTTTAAGAATCCACCACCTAACACCATATCTTGAAGATATTTTCCTACATTTTCTTCTAGAAGTTTTATGGTTCTTGCTTTTATATTTAGGTTTTGATCCATTCTGAGTTAATTTTGTAAAAAGTGTGAGATAGGGGTCCTTTCTCCTTCTTTTGGCTATGGATATCTAGTTCTCTCAGCACCATTTGGGGAGTGAACTGTTATGCCCAAGCTGAGTGGGTTTGACAGGTTTGTTAAAAATCACTTGACCATAAATGTGAGGGTCTGTTCCTGAGCCATCAATTCAGTTCCATTGATCTTTGTGTCTGTCTTTATGCCAGCACCATGCTGTTTTTATTACTGTAGCTAGGTAAGGTAATTTAAGGTCCAGAAATCAGAGTCCTTCAACTTTGCTTTGCTTTTTTAAGACATTTCTTGCTATTCAGGACACCTTACTCTTCCAAATATTGATAATTATGTTTTCTATTTATTTTTAAAATGTTGGTACAATTTTTTATCAGGATTGCATTGAATGTGTATATCAATTAGAATAGATCTGGCATCTTAATGATGTTTATTTAGTCTTCCAATCTGGGAGCATGGAATGTTCTTCCAATTATTTAGGTCTTTTTAAAATTTCTTTTAACAATGAGTTGTAGTTTTTTGAATACAAGTGTTTTACATCATTTGTTAAGTTTATTCCCAAATATTTCGGTTTTATCTGTCATGTTTTATTTGACCACTCTTTTGACACTTTCAGTTACTTTTACTGATACTTTGTTCATTTCTAAACTCTCTTCAAAGCCTCTCTCCCCTGTCTTTTCTTTTCAGATTGTAGCATACCTTTTAGTATTTCCTGCAAAGCGGTCTCATGGTTACAAACTTTTTCAGTTTCTATTTATCTGTGAATAAACTCACCCTCATTTTTTAAAAATCTTCTTTATTATTTTTTATTATCTTTTTTAAAAAGATAAATGGATCACACAAACCATTAAGTTAAAAAACATACGTGGTTCCCAATTACTCCACACCCCACCCCAGCCCTGATCCTCCCACATCAACATCCCCTTTCATCAGAGAGACACATTCATTGCATTTGGTGGATACACCCTGGACCATTGCCACACTGCAAGGACCATAGTTTACATAGTACTTCATGCTCTCCCAGCACATGCAGTAGGTTATGGCAGGATAAACCATGAACTGCATCTGTCCCTGCAATATCATTCAGTACAACTCCAAGTCCCAAAAATGTCCCATATGACATCCCTTCCTCCCTCTCCCTGCCCTCAGCAACTCCCATGGTCACTGTCTCCACATCAATAATACAAAGTCTTCCATTAGTAGAGTCCTAACAATTCTATAGTAGAATACCAGCAAGTCCATGTCAGTCCATATTATATTGTTTCATCTTGTAGACCCTGGGATGGCGATGTCCACTCCATCTCTAAAACGAGAGGGGGCTTAGATCCTACATGGCTGATGGATGCAATTCTCCTGCTGGCAGTTGTAGACTCTCTGGGTTCCCTGGTGTGGTGGTTGACCATTATCACCTTCCCATCAGGTGACCTGGGTATGTGCAACAAACTGGAGAGTAGGTGTTGCAACACTGCTGAGGCTCAGGGCCCAGCTGGCACATGGACAGTCCAGAGATTCAAGTCTCCTGAGCATACACAAACCCCAGCTAGCCTGTGATTGCACAGGATCAGTTTAAGTGACAGAAGAGGGATGTGTAGAGAGGTCACATCTGAGTCCAACTCCATCATGATCAGGAGCACAAATTCCAAAGTAGGGCCCACTGTCAAGGCAATGAACTCCAGAGCCATCTGTCATGACCATAGAACATGTGTGTCTCCATAGCCCTTAGAAGCATGAGTATTTGGGGTTATATTTACTTTGGCTGTCTCTGGGATCCTGCTGGAGACGTGCATCAGCATGACCACTCGGATGACCTCCTGACTCATTTTGAAGTCTCTTAACCATATAAACTCATTTGTTCTTAACATTTTCCCCTTTTACTCAAGTTTTTTTTCTAGTTGCATCACCACTTGGTGATAGTAGTAATCCCTTGGCACCAGGGAGTCTTACCCACGGGAGTCAAGTCCCATGCTGAGGGGATGGAGATGAATTTACATGCTGAGTTTGGTTTGGAGAGTGACCAATTTTGAGCAACATGGAGGCTCTCAGGAGGTAACTCATAGGCAACTTGCATCTCTAGACCTAGTTGAAATTTCAAGCACACAGACTCCTAAGCATAGTCATCAGTATCAAGGGCCCATCATTTGACCATCTTTCTTCACTGGTCTTCATCCTTGCACTTGGAGGATTGTTACTACTCCATTGGGGGGATACAACAGAGCTCTCCAGGGTGGGAACTCTGTACTCCCTCAGTTATCATGTGTAACTTTATCCATTATGACAATACCCAATGAACATCTGAACGTATCTATATACCCTATACGCATGCCCTGGAGAACTCCCTCCCACCCATGCATCCCCATCAATGGCACCCCACACCAGTGCTCCTCCCCCATCATAGCTGAACCCCTCTGTTATCCAAAACTTCTTCAAAAATGAAGCTTAATACATTATTAAATTCAAATAGTAGGAAGGTGAAATAGTATTGACAGGTTTAAAGATTAGAAATAGAATTCATGATAATTTAGAAAAACAAAAATAAAGTAAAAAAAATTGGGGTATTTAAAAATGAAAAATATCATAAAACTCTTTGTTTTTGATGTTTTGCCTTTCATCACAGTAACAGGTGTTGCCCGGTATGTACAGTGGCAAGGCAATCTTCTCCATTTCTTCCTCAGTGTCTATGTTCTTTTATTTTTTATTTTGTCTTTAAAAAAGTTTTAGATCACAGTGAAGTCACATGTACATTATAGGAAACTCACATATATCCAACTTCAAACCCTTTTCTCACTCCCCAGCAATGATCTTTGTACATGTGGATGTTATATTTGGTACAGCTGATGTGCAGATATTGAAACATAGCTACCAACCAAGGTTCTATTATGGCTTACACTATGGTTTATTTTTTAGACTGTGTATTTTTCTAAATTTTTGGTTACATTATGGTTTACATTTTAGAGTATACACTTTCATAAATTTTTTGTTGAAATTTAACATGGCTTATACCTATCACTGCACAAACTTGTGGAACACTTCTATTGCCTCCCAGTTACCCCCACTTCCATCCATTCTTTCCCTATCTCCCCCTTCCCTCAGGGCACACAGTGACAACCAAACTTCACTGCCTGAAGGACAAGATTCACAGATACTTACAACAATGCTGAGGGTTTGACACTCTAGTCTGTCTTCCCCCTTTGGAAGCCACCTTTGCTCTCGAGACATATGTCTCCTCTGTTTGATAACATCATTCCACCCCAGAATGGGACTACAACACTTTCCCACTCATTGCATGTGTCTCCACCCACTGATATAATACAATATGACAAGATGAGCACTCACACACTCCCTAAAAGCCTACCCCAGGTGCACCCTGTGCCAGATGCACCCCGTCAAATACCCCAAAAAGTAACCCTTCCTTATTATAGTTTCTAAAGTGTTTTCTCAGCATTATAGATGCAACCATGTACATGACACTTTCCCATTTTCACCCGCTCACCCCAAACCCTCCCCCCAATTCCATGGACCATCTAACCCATCCTCTCAACCCTAGCCCCCCTCAAGTCTGCAAAGCCCCCCCAGTAGTATCCCTATGCCCCCATCTTATCTCTTCTTTGCACAACTACTTACCTCTACTTTATCATAGATTGCCTCATGTAGGATTAGGTCACAACCTTCCTTTCCCCCCTATTTCCTGTAAGCCCATTGTTCAGTCTCTAGCTCTCTGAGACAGTTTGAATTGCTTAGTTCATATCAGAGAGGCCATGTGGTATTTTTTCTTCAATGCCTGGCTTGCATCACTCAACATAAGGTCCTCAAGATTCATCCATTTTATCCTGTGTGTTAGTACTGTATTCCTTCTTACAGTTGAATAGTAGTTCATTGTGTGTATATACCACATTTTGTTTATCCATTCATCTGTTGATGGGCATTTGGGTGATCACCTTCATATTTGAAAGACAATCTACCTGGATATAAGATTCTTGGCTGGAAGATTTCTCTTGCAGTATCTTAAATATATCATACTTCTGTCTTCTTGCCTCCATGGTTTCTGATGAGAAATCAGCACTTAATCATATTGGGTATCCCTCGTATATTATGCACTGCTTTTCTCTTGCTGTTCTCAGAATTTTCTCTTATTCTTTGGCATTTGACACTCTGATTAATGTGTCTTGGAGCTGGTCTATTCAGATTTAATCAGATGGGAGCACATTTTGCTTCATGGACATAGATATCTATATCCTTCAATAGGATTGGGAAATTTTCTATCATTATTTCTTCCAATATTCCTTCTGCCCCTTTTCCCTTCTCTTCCCCTTCTGGGACACCCATGACATGTGTGCTTGCACATCTCTTGCTGTCATTTATTTCTCTGAAAACTTATTCAATTTTTTTCCATTCTTTTCTTCATCTGTTCTTTCTCATGTTCACTTTTCTTCAAGCTCACCAACCCTTTCTTCTGCCTCCTCAACTCTGCTATTATGATTCCAGTGTACTTCTAATTTCATTTATTGCACCTTTCATTCCTGTAAGATCTGCTATTTTTCAGTGTATGCATTCAAACTCTTCTTTGTGCTTATCCAATATCTTCTTACTCTCCTTAATCTCTTTAGTCATCTCATTGAATTTAATAAGGAAATTTGCTTGAACATCTATTATTAGTTGTCTCAACTCCTTTATGTCATCTGGAAGTTTATCCTTTTCCTTTAACTGAGCTATGGCTTCCTGTTTCTTGGTGTGGATTGTAATTTTTTTGTTGGTGTCTTGGCATCTAGCTTACTTGATATAATTATTCTGGGTGAAGTTTCCCCCCTTAATTTAGGGCTTTCTTGCCCTTTCTCTCTTGCTGATTATGTAGTAGGAATCAAGGATGTATTTGGTCCTGCAAGCTACGGGGGCTCAAGCTACCCTCATTGCCCCAAGGACAGATGAAGCTTCTCCTAATATCTCCTTTGTCAGTGGTCAGTACAGAGCCACAGTTGTGTGTAATAATCCAAGTTGTGCAAATCTAGACATAGTTGCCCAGAGAGTCTGATGAAGCTCTATACTTCCTTCTCCCCTACCTGGGGTGGGGATGGAGCTGCTGGTATGGACAGCAATCTATAGTGTGCAGGTCCCAAATGACTGCAGTTGCCCCTTTAGATTTCTGACTATTCAGTCTGTGCTAGCTGAATGTTCCTGCAGTTACACAGAGGCTGGTGTAGGGCTCACCGGCTTCCATTCTGCTAGAGGTGGGATTGAAGTCTAGATTAGGGCTGCAGTCTGATCTGGGGAAACCATCACTGTGATTTTTAGTCAGTCTGGCTTCCCCTCATGTTGGGGGCAGAGTCAAAATGGTGGCTACCAGCTTTTTTCCAACTTGGACAGTTTCAAACTTTAGCTGGTCTTAGGGCTATGTTTTAGCCAGCCTAATTTACAGATCAGTAGCTAAAATCGTTAGCCAAATGTCTCTCCCTCCCCTGTTTTTAGGAAATAAAGCTTTCAATTCCAGTCCCAGAACAGCTTCCAGGATGGCTTGTGCCACCCAAGTAGGATGATCACTGGCCTCCATGGTGTGGCCTGTATTTTCACAGAGAGGCTGGCACACGTCCCCCAGCTTCTTCCCTGCCAAAGGTGGGGCTGGGGCTTAAACTAGACCTTAATCTGATCTGGGTGGAAAGAAGTCGGTTCCTACATGCACTGTGATTTTCAATCCACCCTTCATCCCCTAGTGCCAGGCACAGAATTAAGATGGCAACTACCATCTTCTTTCTGACTTGGACAGGTTCAAACTTTAGCTCTTCTTTGAACTTTACTTTAGCCCTTTGTATTTACTAATCAGTAGCTGAAGATGGTGCCCAATTGTCTCTTCCTCCACTGTTTTTAGGAAGTGGAGCTTCCAATTCTAGCAGCACCATAGCTCCCGAGGTGGTTTGTGCCTCTAGTGGAGGATGGGCACTGACCTCAGTGGCATGGAACGCTCTACTTATGAATCTTCTCTGCAGATGGGCAGTCTCTTCCTTCCATCCCTTCAAGGATGATGCAGGATGGTCTCCGGTATCCTGGAGCCCCCCAATAGGTGCTTTAGATAGCTCTGGGTGATTACTAACTGCCCTGTAGCAGGAGCTGACTCTAGAAGCTCCTTACTCTGCCGTCATTTTGCTGGTTGTTTTATATTTTTCATGTGTATAAAATATCCCATTATGTGAGTATATAACAATTTATTAAATGCACTTTTGATGGACATTAGGGTTGCATCTAGTTTGAGGTTATATGTGTGTAGGTGTTCTGAGCAGTTTTATACGTGACTTCAGGCTTTGTTACCAGATATATATATATTTTGAATATTGTTTAGTGTTGTTATTTCCCAATTTCCACTTCTGCCAGCAGTATATAAACATTCTATTTGTTTTGCAAGCTCATGGTTATTTTCATTGCTTGCTTTTTTAAATTTTAGTAATTAATTCGTATTTCCCTGATGTTTAGCACCACTGAGTATGCTTCCTTTTGGGAAGTGCTTATTCAAGCCTGTCTCCCTCTCTCTTTCATTGTCTTCTTCTGATTCATTTGTAGGAATTTGTCTGTATTCTGGATATTAGCTCTATGTCAGATATGCAAGGCTTCACTTTTTCAATCTCTTTCTAAGTTTTTGATACATGATTCTGGCATTTTCTGAAGTACAATTTAACATATGAAATAAACACAACCAATAAATATATTAAAAGAATGTGTTAATATACTGTTCCTTATTTTTTTATGCTCTCAGATATTTAATCACATTTTCAACAACCTCTTTCTTACTTATGATGCTTTATATTTTAGTTGCTACCTCTTTTGAACCAGAACCTATTCAATGCAATAGCAAACGTGAGGTTGTTCATCAATCTGTGTTTTGGTTCAATTATTTGATCTGCCATTTTACGGAACTCTGATTTTAGGTAAATTAAATATCCTGTCTTAATTTCCCATTTTGTGCTTTGGGATAACTGAAGTGCCCACTTGATGAATTTGAGAATTAAATCATCTACCCAAAGCAAAAATGCTTAGCATATATACACGGTACAAACTAAACATGTAATACATGTTAATAATTATGATTATTTAAAGGATCTTTATCATAAATTTCTCAATAAAGGGAGAATAATTACTTCTATCTAATAATAGATATAGGTATGAATTTTAATTTTTTTTTTTATTTTTTAGATTCAGCTAGAAGCTAAAGGGAAAAATTTTAGACCTAAGGGCATTTATATAAATTAAGAGGCATTTTAGGGAGAAAAGAAGAAAACTGCTGTGCTAAAACTGATATGCTGCTATGGTAGCCAGATGTCAGGAGCTTTTTCAGAGGGGAGATTTCAAGCTCTGATGAGCTCTGCCACTGCCTTTCATTTAGCCCTCTGCAGTGCCTGTTCTTTGTCCCTGGTCCCTCAGTTCACTCATGTGCAACATCTCACAGCGTTGTACCCCTCTCCTCCTGCCTCAAGGCTACACACTGTGACTGCTGAGACCACAGGACACCGTAGACAGCTCAGTGCCCACACAAATACACTGACTCACTAGCTATGCAGGCAGACAGATAGGGAGATGGTGACTTTCCTGCTTTGTGATCTACACCATGTTGCTGCTGCTTTTTGGGTTTCAGGCTTCCTAGCAATTGTCCAGAGTAGTTGGGTGGTTCAATTCAGATTTAGGAGGGAGTTGATACCTATGGTGTGAATTTTTGATGAATGGAGATGAAAAGAGGCAAGTAAACTCTCACCTCTTCCTCTGCACAACAGCTTGTTCAGAGACTTAGTTCACATAACCTATCTGAAGTTTATTCCTTGGAGATTGAGACACTAACTGTGCATATCAGAAACCTGAAACAACATCAGTAATGCATCTTCTTATATTCTCATATTTGTCCTGTATTGTTTCCTGACTCTTTTCTAATTTTCCCATTTTTCATCTCACTCTTGCTTCCTGAGGTTGTACTCCCCCCATAAAATGACAGCATGTAAATATTGCCACAGGATCTATTTCCTGGAGGATCTGAGATAAAACAATTAATTTGCCTGGAATGCAGGGTTATTGGAAAGCAATAAAAATGCATGGAACTGGATTTGTAAGAGCCTTAATAAAATATTAATTAATTTTAGACAATAATTATTCTATGTTGTTGAGTATTGCTGAAGTCACTAAAATATTCTGAATATAGACCTATGGATCATCTGGATAGTGTAAATATAGTCTGGTCTCATCTTTCCTGGGAATGGGTTTGTAACAATTTCAGAAGGATTTCAGAGAGAAAATTAAGATGCCAGTGCCAGTGTTTTCAGTGTGCCATCTTGAAAGAAGACTTCATAAAATTGTCACATGGAAATACTCTAACTTAATAGAGTAGTACTTTATTCCTGAGCATTTAGATTGCTTAAAATATTCTTATATTTTATATGAAATACTATATATGTTTTATTAGCATAAATATATAATTTAGAATTATTTAAAGAGAGTGAATATCTTTCAAAGAAGTGGATATATATCTTTTATCTAGAAACAGTGAATAAATATCCATCCAAATCAGCAGTTAAAGAATATACTTTTCTTTACACTCATTCTAATGCTAACTATAATTTTTTTCAACTCCGCAAATTTTATACTTGCTATAAGTTACTTTATTAAAAACTCTAGTTTTATTGACAATGATGTTACATCCTTTCCATTTATTTATTAACTATTTAAATTCATTTTAATGGATTGTGAATTCATAATTTGCTTAATTTTTTTAGAATGACCATTTTTTTCTATAAGTATTTGTGTAGTGAGACATACAATGTGCTAGGGCCATCTTTTAATCATAGAGACAAGAAAGGTAGGAAATTAGACAAAAATACCACTTGGAAGAAGGTTCAAGAGATAAAGTGGAAGGAAAATAAGGAATTGCTTTCTTTTTTAGTTTTCTTTTTGTTTTGTTTTCATATGATTCATGGCAGATGGTTCTTTTTTTTAACTTTTTGTATCAGTGTTACAAGTTACTCAGTTAAGAAAATAACTGTAGTAACAATGAATATTACATTTCCCACTTAGTTTTGCTCATTCTTCAATATTGAGGGATTTGGAATGATGCCCACTCTGACTGCTTCAGACTGAGAAGGGATATAGATATTATGGGGCAAAGAAAAGCAATTGTTTTTCTTCCAGTGGAAGATAATCCTTGTTTTAGGGATGGGAATGGTCCATCATCACATTTTGTTACTTGTCCAGTGGATACTTGAAGAACTCAACAGTAGGAGTTAGCCACAACTCTGCTGGGTTTCAGCGCTCAACCAGTATATGAATAATATATACTTAACAGATAAATTGAAAATTATAGGTTCAAATAAAAGTAGTAGAAGAATCATGGTTAGCGGAATTATAAATTAGTATAACTATGTTATATTGGGGAAATAGATTTTCATATATTCCCAAATAGGAAACACTGAGTGGGTGTTGATTTCTTGAGGCCACGTGCATTGCCTAGGACTCTCAGGAATTCTTCTGTTTGAGGCTTTGTTTACTGTGGCAGTTTGTGAAGTTTGGCTGAGAGTTTCCTAAGCATAACCTATGAATGACCTCCCAACTCACTTTGAAATCTCTTAGCCATAAAACTGTATTTTATTTCATATGTACCTCTTTGTTTAAGTCCTTTCTTCAAATGCATCACTGATTCATGCTTGGTAATAGTCCCTTGGTGCCAGGGTGGCTTATCCCTGGGAGTCAAGTCCCATGTCAGGGGGAAGATGAGTTATTAGAATTATTTGGCTGAGAGAGAGACCACATTTAAGTACAAGGAAGTTTTAAGGAAGTTAATTCTTAGGCATTAATTATAATTAGGCTTAATTTCATCATTACAAGAATAAGGTTCATAAGTACAAGCACTAAATTTGAAGCTTGGCTTATTGGGCTGTTTTTCTTTTATTAGACAGGGCTTATATATTCCAGAGTTTGTGCTATCTTATTTTAGAAATTTGCAAGACTTCCCAGAAGAAACTTTAATATTAATTAGCTACTTATGTCTAGGTCCTTGATCCACTGTAGAAGTTTGGTATTATTTATGATTGCCAAAAATAGATATTGGATTATGTTTGTAAACTGACCTATTTGCACATTAGATTGTTTTGGATTCAGAGGTTTCACTTTTACTTGATTAAATAATGATTAGGCTTTGATTGGACCACCAAAAGTGCAGGAGCTCCTAGATAAAACTATGTGGCAGAGCAGAGGAGTTAGCTGGAGTTTTGATGATGGGGTTTTGATGCTGGAGTCTGGAAAGTAAACACACAGAAGAAGAACAAAGAGGAACAGAGACAGCTCTACAGACACAGCAGAGGACCCAGGAAGAGAAATAAGCCATTCACCTGATAGTCTATAGCTAACATTGTGGAAAGAAGCAAGCCTGAGGCCAGAGAGAATTGAGCCCCTGGGAGAGAAACAAAGCCTAGAGAGCCTGATAATCTTCAGCTGATTTTGGGAGAACCTGGGACACAGAGCAGTAAGAGGAAGAGAAAGGCTGAATGTCGACTGCCATCTTGTTCCAACACGTGGCAACAGACTTTGGTGAGGGAAGTAACTTATGCTTTATGGCCTACTAACTGTAAAAGTCTATCCAAAATAAATACCCTTTATAAAGCCAACTGATTTCTGGTATTTTACATCAGAAATTTCTTTGGCTGACTAGTACATCCATCTTGTGTTAATTATTATATAGAGTATGAGATAAGGGTCTTCTTTGATTCTTTTGTATATGGATAGCCAGCTCTCTCAGCAGCATTTATTAAAGAAACTATTCTGTCCCAGTGAGTGGACTTGGCAGCCTTGTCAAATATCAGTTTGCCATAGATATGTAAATCTATTTCCTAACTCTGAACTCAGTTCCATTGGTCAATATGTCTATCCTTGTGCCAATACCATGTGGTTCTGACCACTGCAGCTTTGCCATATGCTCTAAAGTCAGGTAGTGTGAGTCTTTCAACTTTGTTCTTCCTTATCTACATGCTCTTGGCTATTTGAGTCCTTCACCCTTACAAGTAAATTTGATAATTGACTTTTCCATTTCTGCAAAAAAGACTGTTGGATTTTTTTTATAGGGATTGTACTGAGTCTGTAAACCAATTTGAGTAGAATTGATAACTTCATGATGTTTAGTCTTCCAATCCATGAACTTGGAATAGCCTTTAAAATATTTAGATTTTCTTTGATTTCTTTTAGCAATGTGATAAATGTTACACATAAGGTGTACAAGTTCTTTACATGCTTAGTAAAGATTCTTTTTTTTTTTTTTTTTTTGCTCTTGAAAATAGAATTTTTTTCTTGATTTTCTCCTCACACTGCTCATTACTAGTGTATAGAAACACTACTGATTTTTGCTGGTTGATCTTATATACTGCCTCTTTACTGACCTCATTTATTAGCTCTAGTAGTTTTGTTGTAGATTTTTGGAGACTTTCTATACATATGATCATATCATCTGCAAACAGTGAAAGGTTTATTTCTTCCTTTCCAAATTGGATGCATTTTATTTTTATTTCTTTTTCTTGCATAGCAAGAACTTTTTCTTGCTCTAGCAAGAACTTTTAACACGATGTTGAATAAGAGTGGTGACGATGTGCATTTTTATCTTATTATGCATTTTACTAAATGCATTTTACTAAAAGGCAAGTTTTTAGTCTTTCACCACCGAGTACGAAGTTAGCTGTGGGTTTTTCATATATGCCTATATTAGGGTTCTCTAGGGAAAGAGAATCAACAGGAGATACCTGCCAATAGTATGAGATTTTATGAGTCTCTCATATGACCATGAGGATGCACAAGCTCAGCTTCTGCAAGCAGGCTGAAAACCAGGGGCTCTGATGAAAGTCCAAAGAAGGTCTTTGCTGAGTTTCTGGGAGATGTTGGCTGCTCAAAGAGGAGCTGGAAATTCTCTCAGAATAATGACATCGGTTTCCTTTTTAAGCATTCAACTGATTGGATAAAGCATCACTCATTGCTGAAGGCAATCTCCCTGATTGATGTAGATATAATCAGCTATCTATGCAGTAAAGTCAGTGGTGACTAGAGTCCATAATGTCCTTGTATTACAATTAGCCCAGTACTTCCTTGACCAAACAATCGGGCACAATTACCTGACTGAGTTGACACATTAGCCAAACCATCACAATGCTGCTCATAATGTTGAGGATATTTTCTTCTATTCCTATTTTTCAAAATGTTTTTATCAAGAAAGGAGGCTGAATTTTGTCAATTGCCTTTTCTGTGTCGATAGAGATGATAATTAATTTTTCTCTTTCTATCTATTAATGTGATGTATTTATATTAATTGATCTTATGTTGAACAATGCTTGCACCCCTGGGATAAGACCCAGCTGATCATGGTGTATAATTCTTTTAATGTGCTGCAATCTTCGTTTTGCAAGTATTTTATTGAGGATTTTTGCAGCCAAATTCGTTAGGGAGATTTGTCTGTAATTTTCTTTTCTTGTAGCATCTTTATATCTTGCTTTGGTGTTAAGGTACTGCTGGCTTCATAGAATGAGTTAGATAACGATCCATCCTCTTTAATTTTTTTGGAAGAGTTTAAGCAGGAAAGGTGTTATGTTCAGAATGATTGGTAGAATTCACCTGTGAATTCTGTTCTGGGCTTTTCTTTGTTGGGAGGTTACTAATTGACTCAATATTATTATTTGTGATTGATCTTTTGAGGTATTTTATTTCCTCTTTATAGTCAGTGTAAGGTATTCAATTGCTTCTAGGAATTCACCCATCTCATCTAAGATTTCCATCTTGTTGGCATATATTTCTTCATAGTACCCTCTTATGATTCTTTTTATTTCTGTGGGATCAGTGGTGATGTTTCCTCTCCTGTTTCCAATTTTATGTACTTGTATCTTTTCCCTTTTTTCTTTGTTAGTCTAACTTGTTAATTTTATTGATCTTCTCAAAAAACCACCTTTTGTTTGTGTTCATTCTTTTTATTGTTTTTTATTTTCAATTTCATTTAATGCTGCTCTAATCTTTGTTATTTCTCTCCTCCTCACTTTGAGATTAGGCTGCTGTTCTTTTTCTAGTTCATGTAAGGGAGCAATTAGGTCTTTGATTTTAGCTCTTTTCTTCTATATTAATGTAGGCATTTAGGGCTATAAATTTCCCTGTCAGCAGTCCCTTCACTGCATCACATAAGTTTCGATATGCCATGTTCTCATTTTTTTTCTCCTCAAGATATTTACTAATTTCTCTTGCATTTTCTTCATTGAAGCACTGATTATTTAAGATTGTGTTGTTTAACTTCATGTATTTCTGAATTTTCCAGTTCTCCACTCATTATTGATTATCAGCTCAGTTTGCATGTTGTCAGAGAAAGCACTTTGTAAAATTCAAACTTTCTACATTCCTTTAGACTTGTCCTATGACTTAATATGTTATCTGTCCTGGATAATGATCCAGAGCACTCTAGAAAAATGTATATCCTGCTGTCATTAGGGTACAATGTTCGTATATGTCCATTAGGCCTAATTCTTTTACTGTATTACTCAAGAGATCTGTTTCTTTATTGATCCTCTGTCTAGACATTCTGTCCATTGCTGAGAGTGGTTTATTGAAGTCTCCCACTATTTTGTATAGGGGTCTATTTCTCCCCTAAGTTTTGCCAGTATTTGCACTATGTATTTCAGTACCCCCTGGTTAGGTGCGTACATATTTATGCTTGTTCTTTCTTCTTGATCGATTGCCTCTTTTATTAATATATAGAATCCTTCGTCTCTTAAAACAGTTTTGTGTTTAAAGTCTATTTCTTCTGATATTCATATAGCTACCCCAGCTTTTTTGTTGGTTTTAATTTTCCAACATATAGCTTGCAAACTATTTCTTAGTCCTAGGTTCTAAAGACAGTCTTTTGTAGACAGCATATTGATGCTCATACTTTATTTTTTTTATTAATTCTGCCAATCTGTGTCATTTACTTGTGGCGTTTAATCTATTAACATTCAATGTTATTATTGTAGAGGTAGTACTCACTGCAACCATTTTATCTTTAGGCCTTTTATTTTATTTTTCATATTTTATTTTTGCTTCTCTTTTTTACCTTATTTTTCTCCTCCTTTTTTTACTCTTAGAAATATTTTTTCCTTCTCTACACGGTCCTCCAAACCGCTCTCCTCTTACCTTTTAGCCTGCAGAACTCCCTTTAGTATTTCTTATCCTAATCTCTCCATCATTTTTGAAGATTCTACCCCAAATAAATACCCTTTATAAAAACGACCAGATTTCTGGCAGTTTGCATCAGCACCCCTTTGGTTGACTAATATACATATTAATATATATAATATAGATTAAAATATACATAATTTTAGTTTTTTAAATGCCATATTTTCTTTCATTAGTATATTTAAACTATTAACTCTTTCTATTCTATTTCCATTTTACTAATCATGAAATTTATGCATGTGATATGTATTATTTTTTTCTGTTAGATTGAGATGAATACTTGAATAATTAGTTACATAATGTCATTATCATTTATATAGTACTGAAAGATTTTACATGAAGATTTTTCTTTTGAATACAATTTTGGTGAATTTTCATAACTTCTAATATGAAGCATTCTTTCTCTTTTTTTACAAGAGTCAATTCCTGAGGTAGTTTAGGTATTCTCTTTTGTCGAGGCCTAATTTATAAGCATACGCATTTTATTTCTGTTTCTAGGATTCTCTAATTGCTATCATGCTGTCTTGCATTGAAAAAAATTCATTTTGTATACTATCTGTTCTTGGCATTCATTGAAAGCAGTTTTTATAATGTTATAATACATAAATAACTTCAATATATATGAATTTTGGAGGGAAAGTCTAGAAAAAATGACAAAGTCTATTTGGTTTACAGTACTGTATTGCACCTATTAAGTTATTTATCTAGGTCATATTATTCAAATACTCTGTATCATCATATTTTTTCTATAGATTTGTCAATATTGAATGCAATATGTTAAATTACCTCACTAGCGATTTATTACTTTCAACTCTTCTTTGGTCTTATTACAGATTTTAAAAATTTATTTGATGACTCTAGTTATTTAGCTCATAATGTTTCTTGACTTCTTGACTAATGTATTGTCATTGAGAACTAATATTTTATTAAAATAATCTATTTTCTTTAATTCTATTTAGTAAATTTTTCAGATGCTTTTCTGCCAAATTTTGAGACTATTCTTTTATGATTAATTACTCTTTCCTGATTTATTTTTATTTAAAATCAGTCTATTGTGTTTGTTTTTTTTTATTTTCTAAGGTATGTAATGGGTTTTTTTTTTTTCACATCAAAGTATATAAAACAGGCCGTGTTTTTATTCAATCTGACAGTTTGGTCTTAAATATTATAAATAAACAGTTGATGCTTAGTTTCACAACTAAGAGGTGATCTTACTTTTGCCAATGGTTTGTACTTTTTTCCTAATATTTGTTACTATTTACTATGTTCTTCTGTATTTTATTTTAACTTTCTTGTAGTTGATGGGTAGGAGAGATATTTTAGGGTTAAAATACCTTAAGATTTCTTATATGCCAACTAACATAAGTTATAATGTTGGCTCCTCAAAGAAAGGAAGGGAATTAATTGCTTAATCAGGGATCAAATATTCTGCTTAATTGTAGATAATGATATGTAAAATACTAGGCAGAACATATTTTTATATTGTACATATATTATTGAAGATTTTGTGACAAATATAACTAACAGTTATTAGATACAATTAAGACTTTTCAAGGTTAGGGAAGTTCTTATGTATTTGTAAATGAATATTCAGATAGTTTACTTCAGTATCTTACAAAGTGTTTGCTATCATAAAGATTTCAATAATATAATTCAAATAACTGTGTCAGTATTTGTTGCAATTTCTCCATCTCATTATAAATGTTAGTGAATTGTAAAGTATAAAAGGAAGATATTTAAGTTCTTCAGAAATTCTATCATTAACTGATAAAAGCCTGATTATTGAAGCAAAGTAATAATTATAACATTTGCATTTTCCCTAACAGCAAAAATGTTACTTGATATTTCATTACTTTTTAAATTAAAATTTCAGATGTGATTATTCCAGGTTGTTATTTTTTTTATTTGATTCTCCCTAAACTCTAAGTAATTTTACTGGTTTCAGAGCATTTCATTTAATTCAAATGAAATTTTGAGTCCTGGTCCCATAAACATAAACTTATACCCTAGTAAACATCAGACTGGACCATACATTGTCTCTTAAAATGTTCTCCTTCCTAGGCTACATAGTAATAACAGAAGGTAATCAGGAATGAAAAAAAATGAATCTCCTTAAAGAGGTATCAAGTAGTGGAGAAATAATTCAATGAAGGTTTAGCCTTGTCACATCTCATAGGAGGTTTGGAAAAGAAATCTTTCTTGGAGCATAGTTAATTTAATTTGAATTTAAAATCTTGACTCTTTATTGACCCCGTTATTCTAAAACAGATGAACTAAAGACTTAAGAGATTTTTAAGTTAATTAGAATCCAGTTTAAACTGCACACCAACTCCAAGAAAGAAACCTTTAACAGGTGTAGCAGATGAATTACTATAAATATATTATAACATAAAAATTTCTTACATATTGTGACTATATATAATAGGTCAAGTTTGTTTTTTTTTCATCTCATTCCATTTGTCAAACTGGAGGATATAAATACCTAAAATAAAATTAGTTTGAACTCAGAAAGTCTTTAGCCCATTTAATCTTTAGACTATATGGCAATGCACTAGAGAATTCCTTTGAATTTATCAAGTCTAACTATCACCTGACATAAAAATTGACTACACTGTCCATAAAGAATCTTAATACAAACAAATTATTGAGGTGGCAAATTCTAGTTTTGAACTATTCTGAATTGGTACAAATTAGCAATATTGTAAAGTTGTAACATGGTACATTTTCAGACTCTTTTTTTTCCCAACAAATACAGAACATTTATTACCTCTTCCACTTGACAGCACCTTGCATTTTTGAAAGCCTCTGTTCATAATAATAGCTAACACTGAGTACCTTCTAAATGTCAGGTATAAATCTAAGGACTTTGAGTCAATTCAATTATTTCTGCCTTATAAGGTAGGCATTACTTTTAGAGGAGAAAAATGAGGCACAGAGAGGTTAAGTTGCTCAGTGTCTTATCAGTAATAAGTTCTGGATGTAAATTTAAATCCACACTGTGGTTCCTAGATTTTAGTTTTAAGCATTGGCTTCTATTACACATTTTCCCATGAAATCATATACCCTCAGAGTTGATTTTCCACCACTCTATTAAAAAGTATATATTTTAATAGGCAATTTATTATTTCTTTTAAACATGTTTGATTATTTTAATTTCTCTATATATACGTATTTATACATATCCATTATAAAAAAAATTTAAAGAACACAAGCACAGATGCTCTGACAAAAAATAGTCAACAGTAATGTCACCATTCAGAAATTACTTCAACATCCTCTATAAATGTTGTGTTCTGTTTTATTCTAATTACAAACAACCCATTTGCCCTATTTATCATCAATCCCCATGCCTTTTCGTAAAGATCACTCCTTCCCCCAAACACCCTTAAAAATTGGAGACTAGACTAAAGATGTAAGTTGCTTAACTGAGACTTTTACAGCATAACAAATATATTGAATCCCACTCAAATTCCTCATTTCAGCTAAATTTCCATTGGAAGGACTTTTCTCTCTCCTCTTCTTCAAAGCACCTAACTTTCACAGCCCACTCTTGTATTAGTAGGCAAGAGGAAAATACCTACGTCCTACGCTCAACTCTATACTCCATTGTGCCTTGGTGGCAGAGAATATTTAGCTAACATTTGTTCAAATATGTACAGATTAGAATTTTAAAGTGTCGTATAAGGTGACTAAATTTTCTTCTGAGTTTCTCATGAAACATTTTCCACTCTTAGAACCCAGGCCAAATCCCAGTCTTTGGATCACATGTACTGAGAATTATAGTCAAGGAAACCCAGTATCTATTTCAGCCTCTTCCCTCGGGATTTGGACCCACACAAGGAGAAGGTATGATTTTATCTTTTTATTTTTTTCCCTAGGGTTAGATGACTCATTTCTTGAGGTACTCCAATTTCCTGATTTTAGCCTTTCAATCATATGAAAAAAAAATTTTTATGAATGCAGTTTTCTACAAAATGTGAGTTTCTCCTCTACCAAATCCAGCCAACCAACCTACCAAACAAAGAAAATCTAGGTAAGTATCTCTCTTTCACAAAGTACAAGTAAAACCACATTGTTTTGTTTTGTTGTCTGAATCTGTTTCTATATAGTCATTAGCATCTTCCATGAGAAATAAATTCCCAGATAGTTATAATCAAGGGAAATGTTTCTAACCAGGTATTTAGGTTCCAGGCTTTTCCTAAGAAAAAGTAATGGTACTACGTACCCCAACTTCCTTGGGCCTTACTGTTTTGGTATCAAACCCTGGATTTTAAGTATTTTTGCATCTTTTCCATCTTTCCAAGTCAGAAAGCACCAAAGACCAATTCTTCATTAAGTCAACTTTGCCTCCATTTCTTCCACTGATTGAAGTGTTTTCAAGAAAGGCAAGAATTAACGAAGGTTGGGTCAACAATAACATTCAAAGTCTTCGTTCATTTGCTACTTTACATGGTAATATTTTGATTTGATTTATTTAGTATGCTTACACTTCCCTCTTAATGTAAGTTGTACTCTAAGAAACACCAAAAGTCCCTCCTAATCAGGTTTACCCTTGCCTGTCATTCATTCGACAGTCTAGCAGACTTAGTTAAAATAAGAATGCCCTTAGGACACAGTTGTGCATTTATAATTTAATTTCAGATACAGGTAAATACTTCATGTCAACCATCTGCTTATTTTCCTCTTAAAGCTGTATCCTTCCAACAATTCACTAGCATCCTAGATTTATTATATAATATATTAAACATCTCATAAAAGATGGAGGAGAGGGTATGTATGTATATATATATATATATATATATATATATATATATAGTTAATACCCTACAAAAAATGAACTCTTCAGTAGCATTAATTCTCTTGTTCACTAAGTCACTACGGGGGATTAGGGTTCCCATTTCAGGTGATTAAATTTCTACTTTGCAATGTTATTATAACCCTTGTGGACAATGAATGGGCTTTACACCACAAAAGACTTTATAATAGCTGCTTTGTATAATATATCTTCTAAATAATCATAGTAAAATGTAGTATGATCAAATAAATAGTACAATTTACTTACCATGTTATGTTTATTATTTTTTAACTTAGTCAATGATGTCTTAGTTTTTCTTTTCTTCCCCCTTATTTGTATACATTAAACTCTATAACCAGAAGAAATTGTTATTTACAAATACCCAAGTTAAATATGGAAATGAAAATATGCTATAACCATATTTGTGAATCTTTTCACAGATAACTCATAAGTATAATGGGAGAAAAGAAAGTTTATACTCTCTAGAAAAGAAACAGATAAAATTTATTTTCGGAAGTTAAGAAAAAAATATTAATTTACACATGATAGTCCCCTGTCCAGAAGACTAAGACATCATAAAAAAACAAAATGGATCTAATTATGTCTATCAAAAATTTGCTGAATGAATGAATATGTAAAGGATTCCTTTGCACATACAATAATATTTTTTATGACATGGGACCTATTATTTTGGCAATTCACACAAACAATAAATTGGATTTATTGGTTCACATAGCTGAAAATTCAAAGTCCATGCAAGTTTTCAGTTTGACTTGATTCAGAAGTTCAGTCCTGTGAGAAAGGACTTGGTGTCTTTTCAAGTCCTTGTATGACTTCCTGTGGTGTCAGCTTAATTCGAAGCTCAGTTTTCCTTGCAGTGCTAACTTTATTCTAGTACTTTCATGAGTTACATAAACCCACCATAGTAGTCAGGGAGAAAGAGAGACAGAGATAGAGAGAGACAGAGAGATTGTGAGCATTCCCCCCCCAAAATCCGCCAACAAATATTTTTTTTCTCATTAGTAGCAATTAGTACCAAGAGGCCTCCACCACTATTGCTGAATATTCTGTTAGAGGACCATCTTCAGAGTGGATTTGTCTGATGACGTGAGAATACATGCACAAAAGTTGAGCCATTTTAACAGAATATCTAGGAATCCTTTGTGGAAATCTTAGGTTGGATATACTGATTTTTTGTAAAAAAAGTTAGAGAATATCAACATTCCAATACAACAGAAAGTAAAGAATGAATAAGATGAGAAAATTATCTGTTTTGATATGAAAAAACTGAAAATTAATAAGAATCATAATCTATTCATTCTATATAATTTTTATAGTGTTTTGTTACATATTACTTCATTGGTCTTCAAAGTATATGTTGTGAATTTCCTCATGATTTTGCACAAAGGCAAATAAACCCAAGCTTTCCAAATTGATAAAAGAAGTATTTATACAAAATATGAGGTCTTGGTTAAGTTACTGATCTCCCTGAAAGTCATTCCTACCTGAAAACTATTTATTCTTCACTGTTTTGCTATGAAAATTGAAAGATATAGTATACATGAAATTAAATGAAGCGTTCTAAAGCAATGGTTGTTAGTAGTTCATTATTTTTTCCATGATACATTGATTGCAATAATTTAAGTTCTTATGCTTTAAAATATACAAATTTGAATTAGCTTTACAGAATCTAAGACAAATTATTTTAGAGTGCAAATACTATTATAAGAATATTACAAGGAGATATTTAAATTTCCTAAAGAGAAAAGGCTTTTTATCTAAAAAGTTTGACTCTATGCAACATACAAATACTCAATAGGCTACTTATAAAACTTGTTTTAAGTTTAAAGAAGAGCCAGCAGGATCCCAGTGCCCAACACTAGGTCATGTTAATATCAACTATAAATTAAAGATGTGTAAACACCCTTTCATTAATATTTTTATTTAATTTTGAAAGGAATATCTATGTAAAAACTCAATTTAATGAAGTTTTATACTATGGTCATAAAATGTGACCTAGTTCGTGATGAAAAGGCGCAAAAATATTCACATGTCTACTATCACCAGTGTTCTACAATCACTATAAATATTAATATCTAAGAATTTTGAAACTTTTCAGTTATTTATCCCAAATACAGCATTATCTCATCTTGACTTTTGGACTTAATCAATTCAGTTGAATATGAAGTCTCAACGCATTATTCAAAGAAGAGTTAAATGATATCATTTTTTTACATTCAGATAGGAATTTAAATGACCAAAGTCTATGAGATCATGCTGCAGATCTATGAGACATGCTGCAGATCTAAAGCAATCTTTAAAACAGATCTGACTGTAACTTTATTCATTCCTAGCCACGAAAAGCCAACTGTTTTTATGGCAGCACAGTTGGCAGAAGCTCAAAAGTATTAGTCTCTCAGTCATGCCCCTGGGTTGACAACACTCCTGTTGCTTGTCCATTTGCTTTGCTTGGCAAATCTCCAGATTGCTTTACAAAAAGAAGTTTTTTTATAAAATACCTACAATAAGGTTAAAATTTTATGAATTTTATAGGGCTATCTGAGGATAAATTAACATGTGGTTGCAGATAATGATGGAATAAGCAATTCAACATAAACTCTTAAGGATTATTACAATTTGAGTAATGCAGACTATTTGCAGAAATTATAGCATCTGGCATATTTGGCAATGCTCCTTTCACTATTTTCTTCCCACATACAACCAGAATCATGTGATAAAAAGCCATCTGACTACTGAATGGGAAATGCATGAACATATATCAAAGAATTTTCTAGGGTCTAATATTTCACGTAAATTTTTTTGTAAAATAGACATTCATTAGCTTTTCAGAAATCAGTTTCCTTTTATAATCACATAACAGATTGATTCAAGGATATTAATAAGCATTAAAAGGTCCAGTGTCTGTGATTGATAAGGTGGATGCAATGCCTCTGAAAATCAGGTTAACATGAATGGACCTTGTGATAGACATAGTAGTCTGACAGGCAAAGTAAGAAAGTGACAATAAAACTTACAATAATGATAATGATGATGACATTAGACAATTGACATTTATAAGAAGTGAATATATACTTGGTATTTTAAAAGTAATTTGAATAAACTTGATTTGCTGTGTAATAATGTAAATGAGTATTGCATGGGGAAGAAGCCATTCTAGTCTTTTTGTGGTTAAAACGTGAAAACAAAATATAGGCAATAAAAACACCAAACGTATGGAGTACTAAACATTCAGAATAAGATAATAAATTAAAATTAGAAAATCAGACCTCTATTTTAGATGACTGTAAACAAAACAAAATCACCTATTAACACATCATTAGCAAGGAGACCTTGGTCATGTTATGTAACCAATCTGTGCTCATTTAATCATCTTTCTGAACACTGGAGAAATAACTGACATTGTTTTAGGATTAAAGAAGATACATGTGCCTGGAGAGGAGTTTTCAAAGCTGGTTAAGCTGCCTTTTGTCTCTTACTTTATTTTTTGAAGTTGAAACAAAGTTTACTAATTTTGAAAAAAAGTGGTTTATAATTGAGATAATTAAATTAGGGTGGATGGGAATTCAAAGAAAAACTAAGTGCTGTATGATTGAAAAATGTCTGAAATATCATGCCTTGGAGTAATTGAAAGCAGAAATGTACAATAAGGTAAACCAGTAAAACTTATACAAAAACAAAGTGTATGGTATTTATATAGTGTGTAAAGGGAAATAATAAATCATGCAATTGTAGATATTGCTTTGTTTGATTTTAATAGACCATCCTGGTATAATTAGTGATCTTAGAAATAAAACAAAACTAAAAAACAAAAACCAAAAATTTTTAATAAAAGAGCATAATTTTAAATATACTACAGTAATTAGTGAAAATTAACAGAAATATACATCTAATATCAAATAAAAGAAGACCAATAAACTGAAACCTGAGCTAGATCAAGTAAAACAGGTCATCTTAAAACTATGGACTTGAGCTGGGAGCAGAAGCTAACAATAACACTGGGATCTGGAGACCAAACTTTATTTTCTAAGAATAAAGACTTGGCTTCATGTATCAGAGATGATAACTGTTGGGTCACTATAAATACTTCTTATCTTACTGCCCAAAACTTTATAAATAATTAACTTTTTAAGCAAAATTTATTTATAACAATTATTTCTGGGGCTTATAACATATTTAGCAGTAAAAATTATGATGCCCACAGAGCAAAGATCCAGAAGAAGAAAAGAGTAAGTAGCCAAGGGATGATGATTTGACAGTCAAGTATTTGATAACCTGAAAACCAACAGAGTGCCCTATATTATGGAGTGGGATCCATCTGTTGGTAGTCAGAGAGAAGTGTGCACTCCCTTCCGTCACTGGACTCATATTGCTACTTCAGGAAGGGAGCCAATCAAAATCTGAGTCGGTGCCTGGATGTCAGGGCATCTCTTGGTGGGTGCCTGTCTCATGTTTCTACAAGGACATTAAGGAAACTTCCTGGGTCAGCTTTTACCTAGTCAGAGGTCAATGAACTTTGTCCTTGTGCTCTGCCTCCTTTTCTGCTTTTCATGGGAATGGTGAGGCAGATCTGCTCTGCTCATCTATACAGCTGTTTGAGTAATGGACTCTAAGGATATTGTTCTGGTTTATTCAAATTTTCAGTCCCTTCTTTCTCTCTCCCTATCTCTTTTTCTCTCGACCTGTCTCCCTTATTTTTTCTGTCTCTGCTTCTCTCTCTCACTCCCTCCCCTTCTTTTTCTCAGTCTCATTTGCTTGACCATAAGGGTTCCAGGATACTGTTTAAGTTAGGAATTAGCCCTTAGCTTTTAACATGATGTATGCTGGTTGCTGATCCTCTGTTCTATACTTTTTCAGAACCCTGAAGACTCAGAGATGATGGCTAAATTGCTCAAGTTATACTGGCAAATATGTAGTGGGATTTGGAATTGGGTCCCACTTTTACTAGGTGTTCATGAAGATATGTATTAGCAGAAGTGACTAGTTGATATTGACACAGATAAGCAAGTTTTACTTTAAGACAGTTTTATGCTATGGAAATGAAAATATTTCTCTTATGACTTTTCATTGTTTTAAAAGAGGCACATATCATTTATTATTCTAATCATTCATAATTTAAATTCAACAAACTCTGATAGGTCAGGAACATAACTATGTTATATTTGAAGCAATGGATATTTAAAGCATTGAAAAGCAGGATAGGTTCCTCCTTTTCTTAATATATATTACAAACTATTTAGATGTGTCTGGAATTTTATTTCAAATACAATTAATGGTCAGCTTTCAAAAGTCTTATCACTGCATAAATAGACTATTAATTCTAAATGACATTATTTCTAAAATTCTATATTTTACTGTATAATAATCTGAGAATATCCATTTGACTGAGTAAGCTTGATACTTGGAAAATTAAATGCGAAAGGGAATAATGAAGCTAAATACTAGCCCCATAAAATTCAGTAGAACACAGATTTCCCATCTCAACCTTTCCCTAAATTTTCCTGTTATATTTTCTGTGTTGGCATTAACAATTTAGTCTTTGATAACAGTACATTTACCTTCTCTCAAGCTTTCCTCTAGCTGAATAGGAGAACAAGATCACAATAAATCTTCTGCCTAAAAAGAATACATTTTATGACTTGGTTATAGAGACAGGGCATGTGGGGAGTACTACAGAAAAATCCCTCTCTTGTAATATTTTTCAAGGTTATTAAAGAAAAACAGAAAGCCTAGCTAGAGTACTGAATTTCAGAGTACATGAGTGCTATATAAAAAATAATGGCATTTGTAGTACACAAATTCATGTATTCCATCCATTTTACAATGTGTAACAATGCAAGTTAATTCAAGATGTTGCTTTCTCCCAGGAATAGTAATTATGGAAACATTATCTTTACCAATAAATCTTTTTTATGTGCAGTTCTATAAAATAATTCTCAGAGGGATACTTCCTTATCCTACACAATTATGCAAAACCTTTTTCACAGCATTGCATGGTATAAAAAATTACATCAAAAGATAAAATGTAGTTTAACGATTACTTTGAGATATATATAAAAATAAAAACGGGGCAGGCTGTTTTAAATATATATTTATGTTATCTCTAAATTGTATAAAGTATTATATTAATCTGAACAATTTGTTAACATATCTAAGTACAAATAGTTCCTGAATTTATCACATACTTATCTCAAAATCAATAATAATTATGGTAGTTCACAATTTTCTTTCTTAAAAAGACAATCCAAACTCCAATTCTGAAAAAAAGAAAAAGAAAGAAAAGAAAAATAGAAAATTGTGTGTGTATTATGTAGCTTCTGAATATATCTCACTGGCTATGTTTCCAAGTACCTATAAAATGAGAATTATCATAATATATACTAAAAATTATAATAAAAATATGGCCTTACAAACCACATTATTAGATTAATAATATCTCCATTAAAATAAAAGAAATTAAAGCCGAAATGAAGCAAAACTACATCAATTTACTTATATAATCCAGTTCTCTGCCAAAGTTTCATGAAAGTTTTTGTTTTGGAGGAGGACATTTTCAGATTATTTTTTACCTCAGAGATTTAAGGTCCAGGTATCCAATATATAAAATTTAAATAGGTGTAGGCCATTATTAACATGCTAATGCCGAAACCATAAAGATAAGTTATTTTTGGCATACATTTTCCTAAAAATGTATATTTATTTAAAAAAAAAAACACGTGCTCATCAATCAGAGAAAGGCGGCACTCTCACCCCACCATCAACACCTTGCATTACTGTGAAACATTTATTACAAATTATGAAATAATACTGCCAAAGATTATTCACTATAGTGCATACCTTACTTTTGGAGTATTTTTCCCCAAAACCACCCTATTTTTTTAAATTCATGTGGCAGTTTGATATTATTTATGAATTCCAAAACAGAAGTATAGATTATGTTTGTAAACTGCTCTGTTCCTCTGGGCATGATAAACCTTGATTGTATTAGATTCAGCTGAGAAGTCTGATTACGTTAGATTAGAGCTTTGATTCAACCACGTCATTAGGGTGTGACTGAGTGTTGAGTCCCAGTCCCCTCGGTGGGCTGATAAAACAGACTCTCACGCATAAGCAAATACACAGAGAAGAGGAACACAGAGGAATAGAGTGCTCCATAGGCAGAGGAGAGAGCTTTGATCCTGGATCCCCGGGGAGAGAGAAGCCATTTGCTTGATAGTTTACTGCTGACCTTGTGAAGAGAAGAGGGCAGCTGAGCCCCAAAAGAAATGAAGTGTATGGAGAGAGACGTGCCTTTTGTCAGCCTACAGCTGAGATCAGCAGCTAGAACCACAGAGCCTTAAGACGAAGAAGTAAGGCCAAACCCTCACAGACATTGCCTGCCATCTTGCTTCAACATGTGACCAATGACTTTGGGTGAGAAGTACCTCTTATGGTACCTTGAGTTGGACTCTTTAGGGCCTTATGACTGTAAGCTTCTAACCCAAATAAATGCCCTTTATAAAAGCCAACAGATTTCTGGTGCTTTGCATCAGCACCCGTTTGGCTGACTAATACAATTCATAAACCAAACAATTTATCTGAAATATACCATCTATGACATTTGCTATAATCACAGAATTGTGTATCTTATACCTAAAATATTCAATTTTCTGCATTCTTGCTTTGTATTTTATATTTTTATATTCATATGTTGAGAAATACCTCCAGGTTGAGAAATCATTTGAGAAAATGAAAACCACTTCCATCCAATTTGTAAAAAAACACAATTTCTGGCAATATTGACTGGGAGGAAAAGGAATAATAAGAACCCTTAAACACTGAAGGCTAAGGTGAATGTCGGGAGCTATTTGGTACTATGAAGGGAAATTGCAAATGAAGATGCACATACTATAATAAAAGTTTCTATTCATAAGCCTTGAGTAATAGCTGCAAAGAATGTTCATGAAATATTCTTTATATTAGCAAAGATTCAGGAAAAAATCTAAAATCTATTGAAAAGAGGATTCTGATTTATTTTAGAAAATGGAATACTATTCAACACTGAAAATAAATAAATGCTAGCTGCATTATCAAACTGAATATATATTAATATATATTATAAATAAAATTTACATGTGAATAATAATACCAGTTTGGTATAATATGTTGTCCAGAAGTGGGGAACAGAAAGGATTGCAATCAGAAAAGGTACAGAGTAGTCTTCAATTAGAATGAAGCCAGGAGGTATGACTACAGATGTTACCTATATATTTATTTTAACACTCCATTTGTTTATTTATACATTTTAAGTCTGAAAACTAAATCTCATTTTATTTCAATCCCTACTCCTTCTTAACACCCACAATACAAACCCTGTTTTTACTCTTACGGCTCAAATGTAAGCATTTCTTTATGCTGAACTCTTCTCTTTTATATATCGAATCAATAACATCTGCTCCCAGTGGGTCAGTTTTCAACTTTATGAAAATATCTTTCCAATCTACATCTTTGCTAATACTGCCTTACTAATACTGCATTTCCAATTTCCCTTTGGATATGTACTACCAGCTGGGTAAACCCTGGCAACTTGAGGAATATTTTATCACATGAGGATCAAGAAAGTTTCAGCTAAAACTATTTAAGCATTACCACAATTAGCAAAGAACAATAGGTAAATCTTTGTGTACTGATTTCTCCTGTAGCTGTAGTGGTTCATAAACTGCATTTGTGATCTTTATATTTTGCCATGTATTTGTTATTGTATTTTTAAAAGTCTTTATCATAATCCATGAATGTGGGAAGGATTGCTCATGTTGAAATAAAAACTTGAGCAAAATATTGTTAGATCTCAGAGAGTTTTATCAAATCATTTCATGAATTGGGGAGATTCCAATTGCTAAGAGGTAAAGTGGAATTCTGCTAAAGAGAGAGCAAAGGGATTTTATTTTATTTTTTTTAGTTGATTGAAATATATCACTCATACGTAAACATACATAAACAATAAATGTATAATAGTTGTGAACTTACAAAACAAACATATATAACATGAAACAAACATACATAACATCTCACCCTACCACCAATAACTCGCATTGTTTTTAAACCTTTTTAACTAATGATTAAAGAGCATTATCAAAAATTACTACTAAACAAATTATTTTCCCCTAACCAATCCGATTATTATTATCTTTATATCATTATATATGAACATACATAAATAATTGAGTGTATAGTAAAAGTTGTAAAATTACAAAGCAAACATGCATAACATCATACAGGGTTCCCATACATCAACCCTCTGCCAACACCTTGCATTACCATGAGACATTTGTTACAACCTATGAAAGAACAGTTAAAATCTTACTACTAATCATAGCTCTTATCTTACATTTGGTGAGATTTTCTCCCAACACACCCTATTATTATTTTTTAAATACATTTTTTATGACAGAAGTTGTAAACTTATAAAATAATCGTGCACATGTGCGGAATTCCCAAACAATACCCCTCCATCAACACACCACAATGTGGTGTGTCATTTGCTACAGATAGAATAATATCATCTGATCTTTACCATGTCCATAGTGTACATGTGCCTCACATTTTCCATACTGCCTCAATATCAACACAGGACATCTTTTGCATAGATGCAAGAATATTATATTATTACTACTAACCACAGTCCATAGGTCACTCCAGCTGTATTTTCCCCATGCTTCTCCATATTCCCAACACCCTGCAGTAGTGATATACATTTGTTCTAGCTAACAAAGGACACTCTTGCATCTGTACCATCAACCACAATTCTCACCCACCTCTTGGTTTACTGTGCTATCCAGGTCCTAGATTATTCACAAGCATTCTGTCAATTGACATTTACATAACTCGACTACTATTTTCAGTCACATCCCCATTTATAAACTAGCTGTTATTCACTGCGTGTTACCATCCACTCTATAAATTTCCACAATTTTACAGCAAAGCTAATTAAAACTTCTATATAGGCGGCAGACTTGGCCCAGTGGTTAGGGCATCCATCTACCACATGGGAGGTCTGTGGTTCAAACCCCGGGCCTCCTTGACCCATGTGGAGCTGGCTCATGTGCAGTACTGATGCGCGCAAGGAGTGCCGTGCCATGCAGGGGTGTCCCCCGTGTAGGGGAGCCCCACGCGCGCAAGGAGTGCGCCCTGTAAGGAGAGCCGCCCATTGTGAAAGAAAGTGCAGCCTCTCCAGGAATGGTGCCGCACACACGGAGAGCTGACACAACAAGATGACAGCAACAAAAAAAAGAAACACAGATTTCCGTGCCGCTGACAACAGAAGTGGACAAAGAAGACTGCAGCAAATAGACACAGAGAACAGACAACCGGGGTGGGGGGAGGCGGAAGGGGAAAGAGATAAATAAATAAATAAATCTTTAAAAAAAAAACTTCTATATACATTAAACATCAGTAGTAGTCCACTCAGTCCTTCTCATCTCCTTTAAGAATCCACCACCTACCAGCGGTCTTGAAGATATTTTCCAATAATTTCTTCTAGAGGTTTTATGGTTCTTGCTTTTAATTTTAGTTTTTTGATCCATTTTTAGTTAGTTTTTGGATAAGGTGTGAGATAGGGGTTCTCTTTCCTTCTTTCAGCTATGGATGTCGAATTCTTTCAGTGCCATTTGTTGAATGGATTGTTCTGCCCGAGCTGTGTGACAGCAATGGGATTTTATAGATAGTACAAGGGAGTGCACTGGGAGGAAATTTTCATTGTTTAGTGCAGACTATATTTCCCAGTATGATTAGTGGTTGTTTAGCAATGAGGAAGTTAGCTGGCATGAGAAGGGAAAGTTGGTGATAGCTGATTGGTTTGATTTCTGTTTTCTGGGGGAACAGGGTTTTACAACTAACATTTAGATTTTGATTTTGCTAACATGGGGTTAAGCACAACTTTTAGTTGTGCCTTCTAAATTTTATTTTTCACTTGAGAGTTAGAATTCCAGTTTTAAGTGCAATAAAGCAGAATCATGTTCTAAATAACCTGAAACCATTTTCAAATTCAGTAACTATATTTGCCTCTTCTAAAAAATAAAAAGGGTAAATTATTCCTTTATATCATGTCAGGATCTGAATTTCAGCAACGAAGGAAAAGCTGACTATATTTTCATTCTTCTTGTCCCACATGAGACTTCCTCTCTTAAACTATCTGACTTTCAGAGTCACCACCAGCCAAAAAAAAAATAAAGGCAAAATGTCTATTTTAATCCTGCTTCTCCACATACTAATGTCCATCACTTTTCATCCCATGCTTCTCTTATACTTCTACTTCCTTTGAAAACTTTCAATGTTTAGCCCATTGAATTCTCATTTCTGCCATTCAACCATATACTTAAAATAGTCTTTTAAGACCCTTAATAAGCTCTATATTCTAAATCCAACTGTTTCTTCTTAATACACTTGCTATTCATTCTTTTTATATGATATGCCATTGATAACTATACTTTACTTTTTGAAACTATTTTTCCTTCTGTTTATTTTTCTTATGTAAACACTCTTACTAGATTTTTTTTCTCTAAACGTGCCAGCCTCTAAAATAGTATCTGCCAGAGTGACTTAAGATTTAAAGGGATTTTTTTAACTTTGTTTTTAAGTTTTAGACTACATAAAAAATATAGGGGACTCCCATATATCCAATCCCTCTCCCTCTCACATTTTCCCCTATTAATAACATCTTATATTAGTGTGTTACATTTGTTACAATTGATGAACACATATGGAAGTATTGCTATTAACCATGATCTATAGCTTACAATATGGTTTACGATTTGCACCACACAATTTTATAGGTTTTGACAAAATGTATAAAGGCCTATATCCATCTTTGAAATATCATGCAGAACAATTCTAATGCTCCAAAAATGCCCTGTGTTCCACCTATTCTTTCCTTTCCCTCTCCACAGAACTTCTGGTAACCATTATTTTTATATCAATGTTACAATTCTCCTTTTACTGCCATGATAAGTCTACTTTGGCCCATGGTTGCATCCCTCCCTTATGTGTGTTTGTTCCTCTATCTTGAGGATTTTAAGATGTAGATGCCCACTCTGCTTCTGATTGTGAGGGGACTAAAGCAATCAAGGTTTTTAGTCCATAATTGCATTCTCCCTCTTCTGTTTGTTCATTCCTCAGTTTTGAAGACTTTCGGATTGTGATGTCCACTTTGCTTCAGACTGAGAGGGATCTTAGATCTTATGGGGCAGATGGAAGGAAATGTCCTATTTGAAGTTATAGATACTCTGTTTTTTGGGATGGGCATTGTCCACCATCATCATTTTCCCAGTTGTCCTGGGTGAGTCTGATTAACTGGAGAGTAGGCAGTGGCAGCAACTCTGCTGAAATTCAGGGCTCAACTGACATATGAATTTTTCTTTTTATTATATTTTTCTTATATAACAACTCTTACTCTATAAATATATATATATATATATTTTTTTTTTCTCCTACTCTGCCAGCTTGCCAGAGAGACTCAAGATTTAAGACAAAGTGGAATGGAATGTTGTCACATAAAAGAGGGAGGCTTAATTTTCTGAGGGTATTTCATGTTGACTGATCTTACATTCGAAGCCTTCTCGTTTCTACTCTCTTCCCATTGTCATCTTCCTGTAATAATGCTCTTGCCTGGAAACTGCAGCCCTCATCCCTACTATGGAAAACTAATATCACCACTAAAGGGAAATGGAATCCCACTCTCTCAAAGTCTTATGTAGTTTTGCAATTTGTGTAGCCACTTGCATCTGCCAAATTCCAATGGCTTTTTCTTCTACTGGATTTATTGTGACTCCACAGAGTAAGAGTAAATATTCTTATCAGATTATCTGTTGACTGGATATGGGTTGGTGGGAGGTGTTGAGTTATTATTTAATTCTTAGCAGCAAAGGTAAAGGATACCACTCTAAGCTCTGCATGCTAAAATTTGTTACTGTATGACAATCTATCTTATTCAAACATCATCCTTCTAAATGTATATTACTTCTACCGATTTACTTTGCTCCTACTTGTTAAGAAGAAACAAATTTGGCCTCAATAGTATAAAGTCATATTTTTCCTTTGTTAAAAAAAGATTAAGCTTCTTACACACCCTTTGACTGCCTACCACTGTCAACACACCCACTGTGTTGGTTTTAAGTATGGCCTCAGATTCTTTGCCATTCTTCCTCTTGTCCCTGTCCTTTCCTCTTGGATCTGTGTGGATTTGTGAGTGCTTAAATAATATAAATGAAGGAAGTGTTGCTCTTGACTTCCAAAGTTAGATCATAAAGGGCCATACAGCTTCTGCCCTTTTGCTGAAACTCTCACTTAGTAGACATAGACGTCATGTAAAAAGGCTCAATTCTGCCATGTTGTGCTGAAGCCCATGACACAATGAGAGGACTTACCTTTGAATCATTACAGCCCAAGTCAGGCATGTGCGTGAAGAAGCCTTCAAGGCTTCTAGCTCAAGAGCCAGGTTTTTGAACATCATCAGATGAAGACCGACTCCTGTGCCCTGACAAATCTTGATAATATAAATCATTGGCAATATAAAGTGGTTGTCCTGCTAAGTCACTAAGTTTTGGGAAGATTTGTTTTTTGCAACAATAGGAAAGTGGAACAGAATTTGACACTGGCATAAAGATGCTGGCATGATAAAAGCTTAAAATATGAGATATTGCTTTTAGGATCATGCTTTGGGCATATGAACAGAAGAAGTTTTCAGGAAAAGTGAGAAATAATGTTATTGGAAGCTGGAATAAGAGGGACAGGGACTTTTGTTATTCAAGAACAGAAATTTTGGAAACATAATCATTGATGTTAATGTGGAAAATAGAAAATGTCCCCAATAAACTCAGTGATATAGCTTAGTAGACTTCCTGTTTTCTGGCACTACTCATAATAAAATATGGGATGAGATCAATGATTTAGAAGCAAACATTTCAGTTTCAGTTAAATATAAGTCTTTCCTGGGAATGTGCAGGTTTTGAGCAACACAGTTCAACTGAGTTAACACTTGCCTGCACAGGAACAGAGAGAAGACAACAAAAAAGCTGTTGTTCAGAATTCCAAAGTTCTACAGAGAAAAAGTAACCTAGAAAATTAGTTTAATCCAAACAAAGGTTAATTTGATAGAAACAGATATATGATACAGTGAGCAAAAACAAAAAACAGCAGAATTTAGAACTATGGAGAATCATTGCTAAGGACTGGACTAGGCCCTAATAAAATATAAACTGACAACTGATGTTTGGTTGTATTTCAGAATTGTTAAGGACCACTAACAGAAGTCCTGATCTCCCCATACACACACACACACAAAAGAAGGGATGTCTATTGAAGTTATCATATAATTTAACTTTGTTCATAGGTCTTGAGATACAGAAGAGCCATATGCAAGTCACTGAAGCAAAAACGACCCATCTTTACTATGCCTTCTTTGAAATTTGAACTCCTGAATTCATTAACATAATTAAATAACTTTTGCTATATGCCCCAAAGTTATGGGTTATTTGTTACAAATCACTTGGTAACATTACTATATCTTCTCTTATTTTAGACTTTTTCCATGATCATGGAGAAAGGGGGAAGGAGATGGGAGAAGAAAATAGATTTTTAAGAGACCATACAGGAATAAAGGATCTAAATCAGAATTCATCCAGCATTTCAAGATCTGTAAACCAGATGAGAGACCAGGAAGGACCAGTGCAGGTAAAGACAAATGTAGTCTTTCTAGAACATACTAAATATTACTTTACATACCTTGTATTATTAAACAATCTAACAATTTTGAGAAATAGACATTAAAATCTTTCTCCTTTATAAGATAATAGAGGCTGAGAGAAGTGACAAAGCCAGGATTCCAATCCAGGTATGTCTAATGAAAAAGTTTTGACTAGTCCCCTCTACCAAAACATTCAGAAAACAGCTTGCCTAAGCCATCAGGGAGTCTGTGGGAATTCTCTAACAGTGCAAAAAATGGAATCTTCCAGAGAAACTCTCTCCTACCTGTTTACATTAAGAGATATCTTATGAAAGAGTAACTTAAGGATGACAAGCCTCACACCTTCTGCAACATTCAGAAATATGGTTCCTAGAGGGCCCTATATACAGAGGGTAGAAACAAGTGATAATGGAAAACTATATAGGTAAATTGTATGATTTTATTAGTGAGTTTGTAAAGATGGATTGCTTTTTCTTATTGTTTGTTTGCTTTTCCCTCAAAGCTGAACTCAGTATTTATTCATTCTATAACTTAGAAGCTATTACTGGGTTGTATTTCAAAAAGAATGAGTTTTAAGTTCCATTTTTATTATTATTATTTTAATTATAAAGTAATTAAAATAACCATTACACTATAGTTTTGTAATTACATTTTCATTTCATTTTATATAAAATATGAAATACTTTTGAAAGAGTAGATGTAAATCAATTTATGTGATATGTGGTTTAAGGTATAATAGTAATAGGCATGAATCCATAATGAGATAAATTACTACCTTCACTGGATAAATAGGGTTATGATATTTTGAAATAGAAAGACAAATTTCAAAATGACTATGGAAAGTTAAATACAATCCCTTCCAAAATATGATAAACCTGAAGATTTTACAAATAACATTAAAATAACATGGAGAAGTTTAAAGTCACCTTTTATGTGTACCTAGTAAAGAAAGCCAAAGGCAAGTAACCATATTCACAGATGGTTGAAAAAAATGTGTTTTTTTTTTTTTATCTTTCTGTGGTGTTTCGTACTTCATCGAAATATTTCTTACTTCATCAAAACTCTAAACCAAGTTATCTTATTTGATCTTCACTACTGTTGCTGTTTGAATTCCCTAGAAAGAAGACTCTGAGACAAGTTTGATTTGCAAGATGTGAAGTAAGGAGTAAATTTTAAATCAAGAACCTGGTTGGGGTGGGGTTGGACTGATGGAGAATTCAAGCTGCACTGCAGTTCTGAATGCAGTCTCATTTGACTGACCCTACGAAAACTTAGAAACTAAAATATCCCATCAGAGGCAGTCCACTTGGAATGCAATGGCAAAGATATTGCTCTCTCCCACGGATCTCTGTCTGTTTATGGAAGTGAACAGTTCTCTGAAGCTGAGGCAATACCTGAAGGTCAACTGAAGTCTGCCTGTCGATGTGTGCCCAGGAGCCAGGAAATGAATTTCTCTTTTTGCTGTATATCACATCTCTGTGTAGGAAAAGATTCATTTATGCCTGTGCCATTGGGGAAGTGACAAGGGGGATTTAAATAAAGTCACGCAGATATCAAGCAGCAGAACCTGGGAGGAATAGATGCTCTTCTGCCATTTCCCAGGGCTCTCTCAATCTCTCTACTGCCATGCATAGCAACTTATTCATGGTGGAGACTGGTCCAGGTCCAAAAGCGTACTTGTTATTCTGCAAAGCAAGTTTGCAGTCTTAAGACACATCCCAAGTGTCTTAATGTCTGAATTTTGAATTAGAAATATATCTGCCATTTCCTTTCTCTTTTCTCGGGCTTTCAGTTAATCCAATTACAGTGGTACCTCAGTTCTCATCATTAATTGGTTCCAGGAGGCATGATGAGTACCAAAAACCAGTACCAAACAAATTTTTCCCATAAGGAATAATGTAGATAAATTTAATGCATTCCCAAACTAAAGACAATGAACATTTTTAAGGCAGTATGTAAAAAGACAGGGCTGTATATCATTACTTTACACAAGAAATAAACCTAAAAATTAACAAATACTTAGATTAAATAAGCACTTCATTTTACCTGTACTAAGAAGAGTCCATGGCCTAATGGAATGGCGGGAGGAGAGTGGGGAGGAGGAGAGGCTACATGGAGTGTTGCTTTGAAGGAGAGTCCCCCTCCAATAGAATATTGGGCACTTGCACTTCAGGTGTTCTTTCTCTTTCTGCCTTTTTTCAATTTGCACTATAGGCTCTGACATACTCTTTGTTACCTTCACTAAAAACTTATCCAAAGAGGACTGCCTCTGTCTTCTTTTCAGAATTCCTCAAAAGTGTGAAAATGTTTGGCCATTCAATAAATTCACCTTTCTGCTTGTCAAAGCTTTGTCCGAATGGTATTTCTCCACAAAGTTTTGACCTTCTTCCCGTTTTGCACACATTTCATTTATCAAGGAACTGGGGGCATCCTTCCTTATCTCTCTTCAGCCACCTCTTGTTGCTGCTTCTTCTGCATTTCCTGCAACTCCTCAGCACTGAACCCTTTAAGATGTTCCTCCACTAACTCCTCAACATCAGCAGCATTAACTTCTAGACCCAATGATTGGTCCAAAAATGCAATATCCTGCATAACTCTACCCTCTGTACTGCAGGCTTGGGGTCAGCCTCAACCACTTTGAAGTCTCTCTGAGTCACAGATTCTGGCCACATATTCTACCATGCTGAATTCACTGTCCTATAAAAGACTTCATTCCAGGCCTTATCAATAAGGGTAAGGCAGTGCAAGATATTGAAATGCTCCTTTCAGAATTCTGTGAAAGTTAACTGGATGTTAGAGGTGATCTCAAAGCACCTCTGGAAAAGGACCTTGGTGTACAACCTTTTGAAGTTTGAAATGACCTGCTGGTTAATGGACTTGATGAGAGGAGTATGTTGGGGGACAGAAAACTTACAGTGATGAAGCTGAAACCCTCCAGTAAGTCATCCTCCAAGCCTGGAGGGTGGGTAGGCACATTGTCCAAAAGTAAGAGAGTTTTCAGAGGCAAATCTTTCTCCAGCAAATAATTTTTCACTGAGGTACAAAACACTTCATCTATATACTCAGTGAAAAATTGCCTCATGACCCAAACTTTGCTGTTTGCCCTCCATATCACATAGAGTTTGATTTTTATAACCTTATGCTACTTGAAAACTCATGGGTTTTCACTATGATAGACTGGTAGAGGCTTGAATTTTAAGTCTCCACTAGCATTCCTACACAACAAGGACAGCAACGAGCCTGTCCTTCATTGCTTTGTGACCTGATGAGACCTTTCCTCTTTCGTGATGTAGGTTCTACTTCACATTTTGTTTTCCAAAAAACTCTGGTCTCATCACAGTTAAAAACTTGGTGGAGAATAAAACCTTCAGCCTCTAGGTAGTCTTGAAATTCACTGATGAATTCATCAGCAGCCTTTATATTAGCACATGCTACCTCTTCACGCCTCTCCACTATAGATGCTGGCCCTCATTTTAAAATTATCAAACCAGCTGTGGCTGGCCTTCAAAACTTCAACACTCTCATCACTCGGTTCCAGTTTGTTTTTCAAAAGACCAGCATGGAACACATTCACTTTTTCACATATCATGGCTTCTGATACACTGATGCCTGCTAACTTCTTCTCATTTAGCCAAACTAAAAACAGCTTTTCAACTTCCTTGAATGTTTGGGAACACTGCCTTTTTACTGCTTTAACTCCTTTTGCAACATCAGCCTTTTTTATAGCTTCTTTATTCTTAATGATGGCTGAGACCATTGTTCTAGGCATATTGTATTCCCTAGCAAGATCAGTAATACAAATACCATTCTCACAGTTACCTATTATTTCTCTTTT
The DNA here is from genome assembly GCF_030445035.2 of Dasypus novemcinctus. Taxonomy (NCBI): domain Eukaryota; kingdom Metazoa; phylum Chordata; class Mammalia; order Cingulata; family Dasypodidae; genus Dasypus; species Dasypus novemcinctus. The sequence continues at coordinate 37,236,261 of NC_080683.1, read as the reverse complement.
TTTGTGCTCAATGGTGGTGTGAAGTAATTTTCTTTTCTGCTCAACTCTATCACTGCTCATTTTCTTAGGACCCATGATGAGATAAAAAGTGCAAAAATACAGACAATGATCACAGAAGCTAAGATTGCAATGGGTTGTACACAGGGCAAGACCTACTGCTTGACTAACATGTGACCCTTTGTTTTGGCTGGAAAGGGTAATGAGTCATGAGGCAACTGACACCAACAAGTTCTAGCTTGCACATCAAGTACCAAACAAATGACAATTACCCAGACAAACTTTTCATGTCAAAATGCATCGAATACCAAATTTATCGAGGTTCAAAGCAGTACCAAGTTTTGACTGTGCATTTTATTAATGTAGATATTAAATCTCTGGGCCTCTTAAAATTCCTTAGATTTAAAAACACTTTTGTCAAGATGGGGCTATCTACAATGAAATAATCAATTAATCCACTCTTATACAACAGCCTTAAATTTAAGGCAGCCAGAATATGAGAGCCTTTGAAACTTATTTAGGACTATTCAAGCTGTTAGTAGAGACATGACTTTCCCATGAAGTATGAATGACAGGCAATAATTAACTCAAAATATAATTATATAATCACTGATTCCAATCAAAGTTCTTGTTATATAGGATCTGAAGTGGTTCATAAGGTTTGAAGTGATTTGAAACATGTAATAGCCTGTACATTTTTATCTCGACAATCATCCCAGGGCTACAGTGATATTTTAAAAAATATACTGTCCCATAGTCATTAAATTATTTTTTAATGAATAAAACCCCTTAACACCAATTTTTGATAGTTACCAGCTTTCTTACAGAATGATTTTAATTCTACATGTGGTAGCTAACACTAATAAAAAAATTAATGCATTCATATCAATTTTAAAAAGATATTATTACCTTGCTTGGACATGATGTTTTCTGAGATATTCTTAGTTAGCAAGAAAATTGCTATAGAATGCAAAAGACATGCAAATATGAAGATACTTTAAATGATCCAGAAAGACTCTATACATATATGGGTATACGGTTCAGCGTGTGTTGTGGAATATAGGAGTGTGGCAATTATTATTGATTGTTGGCAAATGGCATCTCCCCCTTCAGGGAACTCAATAGGATTACACTTCTTAACACCTAACTAATGAGCTATACTGTGTCACTTCCAGCCAAACCATTCAGTGGCTAACATGAGGCCCTCCAAGCTCTCTCTTTTCTTCCTCAGATGGTGACAAGCAGTGTTTGAGATGGTGTGTGCTTCATCAACTTGTTTCCCTCAGTGGCTGCAATGAGTACCCTCTTGATTTATGAAGGGCATGTAGATTTATCAAGGAATAAATATGTCTCTGTTGCATTGAGTCACTGAGATCTTTTTTAGTTACTAGTTATTGTTGCCTAACCTAGGTTGTCCTGGGTCAAGCATAGAGAAAGTCATTGGTAAATAGGTTTGAGTTTTAAAAGTTGTGTCAAGGTGTCCTCCTAACATATACATGCACTGCTTGGAAGCAATCCCCAAAACCACCAGTCAAGGATAGGGAAAATGTCCCCACTCTTTCTACAAGTGCCCTCTGCAAGTTGGTCTGCCGCTAGATGACTGATTATCTTCAAGCATTAGGCCAAGAAGAATGGGGAGGTTGTTGCAACCAGGTTGATAATAAAAAAGTATAAATGATAGGGTTCACATTTGAAAACATTCATAAGACTGAGAAACTGATTTATTTGATGGGGGAAAAAGCCATTAGAGATGTTTTTATCCTAATATCACATAATCCAAGTAACCAAAAATATGATAAAAATTATTCTAGAAGCATTTTCATGTGCATTTCACCTGTTTTTAAATACCTTTATTTTATAGTTCTAGAGATGTTGCTCAGTATGTCCTTAAATAATTACCATATATATGCTTTGTCTAGAACTTCTAAAGAAGCGCTTGAATCTATCCACTGATATATGTACTTGCCAAAGCAACTAAACATGATTTTACTTTACTGGGCAACTTTTCAAGGAGGGTACCTAGATCTAAACTTCAAGTATTCAAGGAAGATTTCATTATAAATTTGGAGCTGGCAGTCAGAGATAAGATTCTGAATCTAGCTTAAACTTCAAGGCTGTTACCCTAACCCTAACCTAACCAAAACTGGAGGGTAGGACTATTAAAATATGGATAAAACATAACTTGTGTGATTATATTTTTTAAGGAATACATACTAGAAAAGTCCAACACAGTTATAAATGTAACCCTACTTATTTCCATTGATTTCCAATACACTTAGGTTATCTTCAGATTGACCAAAAGGAACTCTCTCTGAGTGAGGAATGCACAGGAATACTTTCTTTTTTTTTTTTTTTTTTTAGGTATTGAGGCTGAGGATTGAACCCTGTACCTTGTATGTGGGAAGCCAGTGATCAACCACTAAGCCACATTGGCTCCTCTGAGTTGTTTTTTGCTTGTTTATTTGTTTGTTCTTTGGGTGTTTTTTTGGTTTTTAGGAGGCACCGGGGACTGAACCCAGGACCTCCCATATGAGAAGCAGGCACTAAACTGTTTGGCCACATGCACTCTCAGGAAAATTTTCCTTGTATGTCATAATCCATATTAACAGACAGAACACCTTTATCTACAAACACACCCTATCTGTTATTACTAATGCTTTGCACTAGTGTGGTATTTTTGCTATAATTGATGAAGGAATATTATAATTATACTATTAATTATAGTCCATTAATAATAATATTATAATTGTACAATTAATGATATTCCATAGTTTACATTAGGATTTATTTTTCCCAATACATCACCTTATTATTAACACCTGGCATTAGTGGGGTGCATTTGTTATTATTCATGAAAATACATGTTTATAGTTGTACTATTAACTATAGTCCATCATTTATAATAGGTTTCACTATGTTGTACAGTCTTATCTTTTATCTTTAAAGGGAAGTGAGTTCAAAATTCTAACTTTGCAATCTGCTGTTATGGACTGAATTATATCTCCCGAGAAGACATGTTCAAGTGCTCATTCTAGGTCCTGTGGCCTTGACCATTTTTGGAAATACAGTCTTTGAGGATGTGATCAGTTAAAATGAGACAAAAGTGGAGAAGGGTGGGTCATAATTCAATAAGATTGGTGCCTGAATAAAGAGGAGGGAATTGGACAGAGACAGACAGATACGAAGAAGAATACCATGTGATGACTAAGGCAAAGATTGAAGGCTAGAGATTGCCAGCAAGTCGCCAAAAGCTAAAAAGAGGAAAAGGAGGATTCTTGCCTACAGATTTAGGATATCCAGCTTCCGTAACCTGAAATCATAAATTTCTATTGTTTTAAACCATCATTTTGTGGTACTTTGCCATAGAAGTCATAGGAAACTAACTAAATATACTGTCAGGATATTTCAAGAAGATTGAGAAGTCCTCCCTTTGATTTCACATATTTAACATTAGACTTGCAAGGAAATATTATCAATACTAATAAGTGATTTAAAAATAAATGAATGAATCATTCCATTTCTGCCTTGAAAAAAATCCCCAAACGCTTTTATGATACTAAGAATTTCTTTTCCTATTTGCATTTGTTTTGGTGCATTGAGATCTCCCCGTTGCCCCCCCCACAAATCCATCAAATTGGTGTTTTTATTTATATGGCAAACCTATGTTGACATTAACCTAGGTTGATATTTTGATATGTCTCAAAAACTTACTCAGGAAGCAAGTTTCATTTTGCAATAAAAGAAAGTATTTTTCACAGATGTACACAGTTGGAAAAATATGCCTAACCATGAAACCTATAAAGAGATTTACTCTTTGCGGTCTTTTTCAGTTAATTAGTATAAAATTATATATTCATGTTTTTTCTCTTTAACTTTGACAATAAAAGCTGAAAGTCGGGAATTAAGATATGAAATACAGTAAATTCATACATTAAACTTCTAATGGAAGCTGAATTGGACTCATTACCAAATTCACCACTGGTGGGTATATTTCAATTCTTATGGACATCCTATATCATTCTTTCATCAGCAAACATGCCTTAGTTGATGGACTTAATAATACAATTGTTAATATCATATTGCACAAAAATCAGTAGCATTTCTGTACACCAATAATGAGCAATCTGAGGAGGAAATCAAAAAACAAATACCATTTACAATAGTAAATTAGAAAATCTAATACATAGGAATAAATTTAACACAGAAAACTACATAACACTGTTCAAGGAAATCAAGGGAGACCTAAATAAATGGAATAATATTCCCTGTTCATGGAAAGGAAGATTAAATACTATTAAGATGTTTATCCTACCCAAACTGATATACAGGTTCAATGCAATCCCAATAAAAATCAACACAGCCTTCTTTGATGAGCTAGAGAAATTAACTATGAAATTTATTTGGAAAGGAAAGAGGCCCCAAAAGGCAAGGATATTGAAAAAGAGAAATGAAATTGGAGGAATCACACTACCTGACTTCAAAACATACTATAAAACTACAGTAGTGAAAACAGCATGGCATTGGCACAAGAATAGACACACAGACGAATGGAACTGAATTGAGAGTTCTGATATAGATCCTCATATATACAGCTATGTGATATTCGACAAGGCCACCAAAACCCTCTCAACTGGGAGAGAATGGCCTCTTCAACAAAATGGTCCCTGGAGAATTGGATATCCATATATAGAAGAATGAAAGAGGATTACCAACTCACATCTTATACAAAACTCAACCCAAGATGGATCAAAGACCTAAATATAAGAGCCAAGACCATAAACACCTTGGAAATCAATGTAGGGAAGCATCTAAAGGATCTTGTAATAGGAAACGGCTTCATGACCTTCACACCAAAAGCACAAGCAGCAAAAGAACAAAGAGATAAATGGGACTTCCTCAAAATTAAAGCCTTCTGCACCTCAAAGGAGTTTGTCAAGAAAGTGAAAAGAGAGCCTACACAATGGGAGAAAATATTTGGTAACCATATATCTGATAGGAGACATATATTCTGCATATATAAATAACTCCTATAGCTTGAAAATAAAAAGATAAGCAGCCCATTTTAAAAATCGGAGAAAGATTTGAACAGACACTTCTCTAAAGAAGATATACTAATGACTAAAATACACATGAAAAAATGCTCACAATCACTAGCTATTAGGGAAATGCAAATCAAAACAATGAGATATCATCTTACTACCATAAGACTGGCAGCTATCAAAAAATCAAAGACTATAAGTGCTGGAGAGGATATGGAGGAATGAGAACACTCATCCACTGCTGGTGGGAATGCAGAAGGATCCAGCCATTCTGGAGGACAGTTTGGCAGTTTCTCAAAAACCTAGCTTTGGATTTGCCATATGACCCAGCAATTCCACTGCTGGGTATATACCCAGTAGAGCTGAAAACAAGGACACAAACAGATATATGCACACCAATGTTCATAGCAGCACCATTCACTTTTGCCAAAAGTTGGAATCAACCCAAATGCCCATCAACAGATGAATGGATAAATAAAATGTGGTGTATATATACAATGGAATACTACTCACCTATAAGAACAAATATAGTACAAACACATGTAATAACATGGATGAATCTTGAGAACTTTATGTTGAATGAAGCAACCCTGGATTAAAGGACAAATATTACATGACCTCTCTGATATGAAATAAGTAAACCAAGCTGTCTCAGAGAGCTAGAGTCTGGTTGATAGGCTTAATAGAAGTTGGGAGGCAGAGAAAAGTTGTGAGCTGACACTTACATGGGTGAAATCTATGATAAGCTGTAGGTAAGTATTTGTACAGGAAAGGGATAAAAGGGAGGCATAGGGATAGCTTTGGGTGGGGCTTTGTGGACTTGAGGGGGGCTAGGGATAGGAGGATGGATCAGATTTCCCAAGAAATTGGGGGAAGTGTGGGGGGAACATTTGAATATAAGAGATTGTCAGGTATGTGGTTGAAATTATAATGTAGAGAAAACTCTTTAGAAAATATAATATGGAAGGTTACCTGTTTAAGATGCTTAAAAGGGGACACCTGACACAGGGCAAGCTTCTAGGGAGTTTGTGAGTGCTCATTTTGTCATAGTGGGTTATATCATTGGGGGGAGACCCATACAATGCATGTGAAGATATACCCACATCCTGGGGAGGACTGATGTTCTCAAACAGAGGGAATTGCATCTCTCTAGAGAATTGGGGCTCCTAATGTCAAGCCCTCAACATTGTTGCAAGTATCTCTGAATACGGTCCTTCAAGTAATGAAGATAGATTGTCATGGTAGGCCCTGAGGGGAGGGGGAAAGAGGTGTTGAATAGATGGAATCAGTGTAACTCTGGGGCAATGGAAGTGTTCCACGAGATCATGCAATGATGGATATAGGACATGTTAAATTACACCAAAAATATATAAATGTCTATAGGCTAAAATGAAAACCATAATGTAAAACATAAGTTAACTAAAATTTTAGAAAATTATATAGTCTAAAATATAAATTATAATGTAAACCCAAATACAACCATGTTTGAAAACTATTGTTTCAATATCTGTACATCAGCTACAGCATATATAATGTGAACATGTAAAAAGATCATTGTTTGGAAAGCATTTGATGCTGGATATTTGGGAGTACCGTATATTGTATATGTGAATTACTGTGATCAAAAACTTATGTGAAGACAAACTTAATAATTAGAAAAAAAAAAGGGAAGGATGTAGACACTGAGGAAGAAATGGAAGAAATTGTCTTTCCACTGTACATACAGGGAAACACCTATCACAATGATGAAAGACAAAACATCAAAAACAAAGCTTTTTCATCTTTTGATACCAAATTTATTTTTCCTTATTTAATATTTCTAAATTAGTATGTATTCTATATCTGACCTTTAAACCCATCACTATATTTCATTTTACTATTAATGGAGCCTGACAATATATTAGGCTTCATTTTTAAAGAAGTTTTGGACTACAGAGAAGTTCAACTATGGTAGGGGAGGAACACTGGTGTGGGGTGTTATTGATAGGGGCCACATGGTTGGGAGGGAGTTCTCCAGGGTATGTATATAGGGCACATAAAAATGTTTGGATATTTTCATAGTGGTTTCAGTTAAAAATGACAACTGAGGAAGGGCTGAGTTCCTAGTCAGGAGAGCTCTATGATGTTCCCCAATGGAACAGCAACAATCCTGCAGGTGCAATGGCAAAGACTAATAAAGATGGATGGTCCAACAATGAGCCCTTGATACTGATGGCTATGATTATGAACCTGTGTGCCTGAAATATGAACCAGGCCTATAGCTGCAGGGTGCCTAAGAGTTACCTATGGAGAGCCTCCATGTTGCTCAATGTCATCACTCTTTAAGCCAAACTCAGCATGCAAATGTATTACCTTCCCCCCAGTGTGGGACATGACTCCCGGGAATGAGTCTCCCTGGTGCCAAGGGATTACTACCAAGCACCAGCACTAGAACAAGTTCTTGAATAAAAGGGTCAACTCAGACCAGCAGAATATCTCAGCCTACATGTAATATCAGGTGTGTAAAATTGCTTTTTGACTTTTGATAAAAGGGGGAAATGGAAAGGAAAATGAGTTTATATGGCTATGAGTCTCTGAAAAGGAGTTGGGAGATCATCAGAGGGGTAATGCTTACCCACACCTCAGCAGGTTACCAGAGACAGCCAAAGTAGATAGAAACACAAGTACTGGTTCTTCTTAGGGCTACAGAGACCCACAGGTTCTATGGTCATGGCAGATGAGTCTGGAGTTCAGTGCCATGTCAATTGGCCCTGCTTTGGAGTTTGTGTTCCTGAGTGTGATGGAGTTGGACTCAGATATGACCTTTCTACACATGCCTCTTCTATTACTTTTACTGGACCTGTGGTTGGCATTGGGGTTGGTGTATACTCAGGAGACCTGAATCTCTGGACTGTCCATGTGATGGCCAGGCCCTGAGCCTCAGCAGACTTGCAACTCCTACTCTCTGGTTTATTGGACTTACCCTGGCCAGTTAACAGGGAGGTAAAGGTCAACCAACACACCAGGGAGACAAGAGTGCCTACACCTGCAAGCAGGAGAATTGCATCCATCATCCATGTGGAATCAAGCCCCCTCTTGATGTAGAGGGGGACTAGACATAACCATCTCAGGGTCCACAGGATGGAGGAATAGAGTATGGATTAGAGTGGACTTACTGTTATTCTACTATAGAACTATTGTGATTAGTAATGGAAGAAATTGTAATATTGATGTAGAGAAAGTGGCCACAGTAGCTGCTGATCATAAGGAGAGGGAAGAAGAGATATTATGTGCACGCATTTTCAGGATTTGGAGTTGTCCTGGGTGGTGCTGCAGGGACAGATGCTGGACATTGTGTGTCCTGCCATGGCCCACTGGGTGGATTGGAGGAGAGTGTAGACTACAATAGAGACCACTGTTCATGTGGTAGAGCAGGATTGGAGGAGAGTGTAGACTACAATGTAGACCACTGTTCACGTGGTAGAGCAGTACTCTAAAATGTATTCACCAGGTGCAGTGAATGTGCCACAAGGATGGAAGAGGTTGTTGAAGTGGAAGGAGTGGGGTGAAGGGGGTGGGGGATATATGGGGATCTCATATTAAAGGTAACATTGAAAAGAAAACAAAGAAGAAAAAAATATATTGAATTGACTTTTTAAATTTATGAAACAATATAAAAGGCAATAACTCGTTTTCTGTAGCTTGGGCTAGGAAATGCAATACCACTTTCAGTATTAACACACAAATAAGTTTATAGGCTAATTTGTGCAGAAATATGCACACATAAAGATTTATCACTAGTTTTAATCTATTTTTAACAGCACACCAAGTGACATATTTTTGGTTTTGTTTCCCTGCACTATATGCTACCCCATTATATATTGACACTGGCTTTTTTTCCATATTGAAAATGTTTTCAACTTATTTGTGAAGAATGTTGAACTCACTCCCTATGATTTGCCTTGAATATTTTGTGCAAAAATAGCTATTATCTTTTCTATAATTGAAAAATGACAAACGATAATTTCTAAGGGCCTAGCATGTAGTCCATAATCAATCCACTCCATTTGTTCAAGAGTGACAAAAGATAGAATTCATTTTATTATTTAATCTATTTTATTAATATATTTTGAAGTAAATATTGAGTAATATTTTTATAATATTGTTAAATGCTGATTTATTTCTCATTTATGTACATAATTTAATGCATCATATATTTCATATGTGTAAGTTAATAAAAATTGCTTATGTTTATTTGCAATGTATCCCATAACTCAAAAATAAAATAAATCATTTATATTATCCAAACTTGTTACTTTTAGATCCCAAATAAAATTTTGATTTAACTTATTGGCAGATTACTAGAAATTGTAGGAAATGGGATGAGTTCCTATGCCAGTTCCTTTACTAAATCTTTGAGGATGAAAATCTGCCTATTACAGGTAACACAATTTTAATGGCAATTAATAATCGAAATATAAGGTGGTGGTTTTTAATATAAATTAAAGGAGTAATATAAAATAATTCAATGGCAATAGAATAGATCTGTTGTCTGAGTACTCTTCCCAGCAAATCCCTAAATCCTTGTGGAAACAATGAAACACAAAAACCTAGAATATGGTCAGAGTAGTGCAAGGTTCAATTCAAAAGCAAATTCACAACACTGTGAATACCACCAAAATATGTCAGTCTAACCCTATGATGACATAAAATATCAACCTGCAGGTAATAGCTACCTTGATGATGGCAATAATTACACCCTAAGCACTTTATTGCCTTGATTTGGTTAATCAACACATTCTCATTATAAAGCTCTTACATTTGATTATGTTGAAGTCTCAAATATATTATTTTATTATTAAGGCAATATATTTCCATAAGATATGTCTATTTTATGTAATTTTGAATTTAATTTATGATAAGGCAGGACAAATTAGCATTATTGAAATATGGATACTATTAACAAAGAATTCACCATAAAGAATATTTCACTTAAATTTTTGAAGAAATTATATATATATATATACACACACACACACACACACACAGTAGCTAGACTAATTAAACTTACAAAATTAACTAACATCATAAAAATTACATATTCTAAGTAAAATTTCTTTTCAGTTAAAAACTTATGAAGGGGTGATATCATCGACATGGTGCCATTAAGATATTCCCTGGAAAACATTCCCTCAGAACCAACTAGAAAAAGGACAAATCCCATTTGCTTAGAACTCTGGATGATGAGAGAGACTGAAGAAGGACTCCACAAACATTAAGTCAAAGAAAAAGAAAAATAATTTCCAAGATCAGGTAAGAAATTTCCATCCCAGACCCACCAGTCCAGACTCTTTCCCCTCTTGATCCTGTCCTGCTTGGGCACATGCAAACACAGCACAGACCAGGCTCCTCCAACCGCAGATAAAGACTGTAGTCACTCACAGCAGTGAGTCAGAAACACATGCATAATCGGGCACAGGGTCCCAAGTCCACAGAACCCTGGTAGAACACAAGGCACTCGGTCATGTTGCACACAAAAGGGTCCAAGCTTGGGGAGAGAATGTGACATAACTATTGGAAAGAAGTGCATGCCCTCAATCCAATTTCTGTTGACTGGATTGTATCAAATGTACCCACACTAATGGAAAGTGTCAACATTAGGGGGATATATAGGAAAGCTGTATTTTTTACTTGCTTTTTCTATAACCTACAACTACTCTAATTTAAAAATGTAACCTACGAATACACTGTGAATTTAGTTATTTCATAAAATGTATACTGATATATTAAGCAGATTAGTATTAAGTTTTCATGCAAACAAGCTAACAGCAAACACTTATATGTACTATGTGTATTGTTTTATCACAGATATTCATAGTATTTTTTTATTAATTACTTCACCAAAAAGACTAGGGAAGTATTATTTACTAAACAGCTTTCACTTTTTATGAGTTAAAGTTACAATAAACAGGAGACTCATAAAATATAAAAGTTCATTTTTTTTACTGAGATAAAATTACATATGGCGGAATGTATTATATATGGTGGGTAAAATAGGATGATTTTTGATACATGCATAAACCTTGCAACCACTACTACAAATAAGATATAGACATTTCAATCACCCCTGAAAGTTCTCTTGCAATTTTTTCTAGTTAACTCCTAAAAACATGCAACTACTGATTTGCTGTCAAGCATGATAGATAAGTTTTGTCTGTTTTAGAGTATTATACAAACAAGATCATACAGTAAATATTCTTTTTGATATGTACTTTTTACTCTTAGCATAATACATTTGGTAGTCATAGGTGCTTTGAGTGTATCAGATTTTTTCCTTTTAAATATTGAGTATATTATTTAATTATATAGATATAATTTGATTTTCATTACTCTTATGTACATTTGGATATTTGAGGCTATTATGAATAAAGTTAAGGTAAACATACTTTTTCACATCTATTGATAGAAATAAATTTTCATTTCTATTTGTAAATATATTGAAATGAAATTGTTGGAGCATACAATAAATTCATATTTTCTTTTATAATAAGGACCAAATGGTTTTCTAAAATATTTGAACAATTTTCACTCTCAGCAGCAATAAATACTCATTACAGTTGCTCTGTATCCTGATCAACATTTTGTATTATCAGACAATTTAATTTTGGCCATTTCATTGAGTACGAAATGGTATCTCTTTGTACTTTCAATTAGCCTTTCCCATATGAATAATGATTTTGAGTATTTTATAATTTGTTTCTGGAAGTATCTTTTCAACTCTTTTGCTTATATTTGATAGGTTTTCTGTCACTTTTATTTTATGGGTTTTCTTTTTATTTCAGTGGCTGTGTTCTTTATATATTCTATGTACAAGATTTGTCAGATAAATATACTGCAAATATTTTTCCCAGTCTGTTCTTTTTTTTCAGTTTCTTAATATGTATTGTTTATTTACCTGGAAGTATAATTTAAATACAATAAAATACACAGTTCTTATCTACTCATTTCAATGACTTCTGACAATTGTTTATGATGCATAACAAATACACATAATAAAAGAGTTGTATCATCCAAGATGTATCCACTGTCCCTCTTTCTGGAACAGTTATATATTCTCAGATGCAACCGTATTTTTATTTTTGTCACCACAGATTTGTTTTTATTGCTTTAGAATTCACATAAATAAAATTATGTAGCATATTTTTCTATTTTTTTCCATTTACCATAATATCAGTAATAACCAATGCAAAAATTCTCTATTTTGGGGGAAGGTGGCAATTTCAGATTTATATATAATTGTCAAAACTCAAACTTAATGGCTTAAAAAAAACTGACACTGTATTTTGATCTATGCAATAATGTGACCTTTTCTTTTTAATAATGAATGTACTTAAGTAAAAATAACACACAGCTACAATAAAACAAATAGCCAAACAGAGGGGACGTATTAGTCAGTCAAAGGGGTGCTGATGTAAAGTACCATAAATCCGTTGGCTTTTATAAGGGGTATTTATTTGGGGTAGAAGCTTATAGTTACAAGGCTCTAAAGAGTGCAACTCAAGGTTACTCCCTCACTAAAGTCTGTTGTCATGTGTTGAAACAACATGATAGGCGATGTCTGTGAGAGTTCAGCCTTCCTCTTTCCTTTCAAGGCTCCATGGTCCCAGCTCCTTCTGATTTCAGATGTAGGCTAGGGGATACGTTTCTCCCCAGGCCCAGCTGCTCTGTTCTCTTCACATCAGCTTCATAATATCAGGTAAATGACTCATCTCTCTTCCCAGGGCCACAGGATCCTCTTGGAGCTCCCTTCTTCTGTGTATCTTATTCTGTCTCCTTAATTGAGTAGCCATTTATATAGCTCACCAAGAAATTTATATAGCTCACCAAGAAATTCAACCCTGCATGCCCCGATGACATGGTGGAATCAAAGACCTAATCTTGATTTAATCAAGTAAATATATAGCCTTTGAATTTAAATCAATCAAAGGGTATCACATCAAGAGGTGCAGACGAGTTTATAAACATAATCAATATCTCTTTTTGGAATTTATAAATAATCTTGAACTGCCAAAAGGGGAAAAAAGTTTATCATATAGAAATTACAATTAAAATGAAAGCAAGTAAGGAGAAAACACTGTTATAATATCTTCAAAGTACTCTGAAAAGTAATCATTGGTAAGCCATACCTTCATACCCAGCTAACTTATGGTTCAATAACAAAGGCAATTACACGACCCTTTTCAGACATGGTTTACTACCAAAAAACAGACCTTTACTTTAGAAAAAAGGAAAAATATTCCAGAAAAATTGGTCACAATTAAATGATGAACATGTCGATTAGTGTAGCAGTTTGACATTGCTTATGAGTTCCAAAAATAGATATTGGGTTATGTTCATGAACTGGTCTGTTCCTCTGGCCATAATAGATTTGATTTGATTCAGAGATTTCACTTTTACTTGATTAAATAATGATTAAAGCTTTGATTGGGCCACATCAGTAGGACATTCAGTCCTAGTCCCTTGACAGGTGGGGACTCACAGAGAAAATGACATGGTAAAGAAGAAAGTTAGAGTTTTGAATACTGGAACCCCAGGAAGTAAATACAGAGAGAAGTAAATATGCGAGGAAAGAGAGTAGACTCCTATAGACATGGTAGAGGCCCCAGGAAGAGAGATGAGTCATTTACCTGATAGTTTACAGCTGGCCCTGTGGCGAGAGCAAAGCAGTTGAGCCAGGAGAGAAATGAGCCTCAGGGGCAAGATTTATCCAAGCCTACAGCTGATATTGGAAGAAGCTAGGACACCAAAGCCTTAAAGGGAAGAGGAAGCCTGAACCCTGGCAGACATCACCCACCATCTTGCGTCAACATGAGGCAACAGACTCTGGGTGAGAAAGTACCTCTTATGACACCTTGACTTGGACTCTTTAGGGCCTTGTGACTTAAGCTTCTATCCTAAATAGTACCGTTTATAAAAACCAACCAGTTTCTGATATTTTGTATCAGCTTCCTTTTGGCTAATACAGTTAGTATAGAAAAGTAATAATTACTTAAAATTAAAATTTGGTGGTTTAAGTCTTTTGTGGATCCCAGAAAATTATGTTATTGAATTGGCCCATCCCTGTGGTTATGAATATTTTATGAACCTTTGATTAGATTAAATTCAGCTAAGGGCCATTTGTTTAGATCATTCCAGTAATGCATAGCCCAGGGTGGATTTTAATCCTCTTCCCAAAGTTCTTTATAAAGTGAAATTGGTGAAACCAGAAAACAGAGATAAACTCAATCAATGGAATACAGAAGCTGAGAGGAAGCACTTGAAGCCAGAAACTGAAATCAACAAGGACCAGAGGAGAGGGGAGAGAAGAGCAGATGCTGCCAGGTACCTGAAGGCCCACAGCTGCAGCTAGGGGAGAAAGCATCTCCTGATGATGCCTTGATTTGGGCACTTTTAAGACATCTTGAACTATGAATGTATAAACTAATAAATCTCCATTGTAGAAGCCAACCCATTTCTTGTCTATTGCCTTTGCAGACTTTAGCAAACTAAACATGTAATAATCCATGTTAATTTAGAAAATAATTCCTAAAACTAGAGAAAAATTATAATAAAATAGTATGAAAGAATGGATTTCAAGCTATCTAAAATTTTCTATTGTTAATGAGAAGAAAGGATATATTTTTAGTATCAAAATTTTTAAAATGTTATTTATCTTATCAAATTTTAAGAGTAATATATCAAATATTAAAACGAGAATAATTTTCCAACCAGTAAAGGGTAAATGTGGACAAAATCCATTAATCAAAACCAAGATATTATAGTAAAGTAGAAGAAATGTGTCATAGAAAAAAGCAGTATAAATAGAAATACAAATTTGATGGTTAAAACAAATTCAAATATATCAGTGATTACAATCAAATTCATGTGGACTATTCTCCATAGTTATATTGTAGACATCGTGAGGTTGGATCGATATACCTTTTTTCAAAATATGCCAAGGAATTGAAAGGTTGATAGTAAATGTATAGAAAAATAGTGCAGGCAAATACTAATAAAAGAACATTTGTAACATTAAAACAGGATATTTGACTTTGTTATAAGCAAAAATAAATGAATCAATATTATACAAAAAAATAAACAGCAGGTCAGTAGAGTAAAAATCATGCATAATAAAATAAATAATACCAATCAAATCAGTTATAACAACACAATGTTTTATCCTGAATTAAAAAGCAAAAATTATGATATAGTGTTGAAATAATTATTAGTAATAATAAAAGAATTCTGCTTGTTGGTCTCCAACAACAGGTCTAAAACAAATTGACAAAAGAAGCTTGAAAACAAAAAATGGGCAAAAATCTGAAAAGAAAACTTAAGTAAATTAAAAATTGTAATATTAACTTAAGATAAGGTATAATTGGGACAAAAATCATTTAATTTGACAAAGAATGTCATATTAAATTGATACAAGACACTATCTGCAATGAAAATTCATTAGTCATAAAATTTTATGAGCCAAATAACAGAGCATTAAAGTATATTAAGCAGAAAGTGTTAGAAATTCACAGATATATTCAATGTACACAAATGTATTTGGAGATTTTAACACAGAATTATCTGTGTATGAAACATAAGGCAGTCAAAAAATAAAGTCAGATAGGATTTATATTACATATCTAATTGCATAGTCTATGGTACTGTGTGGGGAAAATTAAATAATTGTGGTACTGTGTGGGAAAATTAAATAATTGTGGTGTGTGTGGTAGCCAAAGTGGATATAAACACTGACATTTGAAGCATACTTTTGGGGATGTGAGGGATGAGAGACAAGAAAACAAGAGAATGTAGTCTTAAATTACTCAAAATTAAGCTTTATTTTTCATCACTGTGTATGAAACTGTAGGTATCATTAATCTAAACTTTATCAGACCATGTTAAAGTTACAAACCTCTTACCATCTATGAAATATGAAGTTAGCAACAACAGCCTGAAAAATTATGTTAATTGGTAGGTGTGTTTGATGTGTATTTTCTTCTGCTTCCATAAGCCCTCTGTATTAGTCAGCCAAAGGGGTGCTGTTACAATATACCAGAAATTGGTTGGTTTACAGAAGCCAGGCCATAAAGCATAAGTTCCTTTCTCACCAAAGTATTTTCACGTGTTGAAGCAAGCCAACTGCACATGACTGTGAGGATTCAGGCTTCCTGGGTTCCTTCCTTCCAGTGTCTTGCTTCTCTCTGGGTTCAGGGTCCCTTGCTTCCGAGGGCTCCAGCTTCAGCATCAAACTCCAACATCAAAACTTCAACATTAAGAACACTTAACTCTATCCTTTGCCATGCCTTTTATCTGTGAGTCACCGCCTATCAAAGGGTGGGGACTCAACGCCCTACTGGCACAAGAGGTTTATATAAGTACTTAACCAAGTAAACCCATGAATCTGATATAATTTAATATGCCCAGAGGAAAAGATCAGTTTACAAACATAACCAATATTTCTTTTTGGAATTCATCAAAAATATCAAACTGCTACACCCACTTAAAATAGGACAATCCCATGAAGAAAAACTGACTTTATCTTCTCTTGAACTGACTTGGGATAATATACTGTGGAAAGCTATTGAAAAGCTTAGATGAACAAATAAACATGTTTGTTTGTTTGCTTGATTTTGTTCTTATGTTTAATGCATGCAGGACAAAATCTATACAGCACTTAATAATGTACAAAGACAGCAGCTTCAAAGAAGAAAGGGTCTTACATTACCACAGCTTTGCATACTTATTTACCCTTTTTATTTTTGCCCTTTTGCTATATAGTTACATTCTGGTACATCCAACAGAAGAACTAAAATAATAAATGGCTTAAGGTGAAGTTTTATTTCGTTTTCTCACTTGAAATATAGGCAGTTCAGGATAGTGGGGCAGAGTGCCAGAATCAGCAGGGATACTGGGCCTTTCTATTTCTTATTCTGCTGTACTTTTTGAAGGACAGTCTGAGATGACTGCGGTACTCCAGACTTTCTCTCACCTCTTTTTTCATGCAGTTTTCTGTTATTGGGCAAAGCCCAAAATATTCATATGCATTTCCTTCCTAGCATCTGTTTTCATAAAGCTGGAGCAAACAACATCTTGTCTCTCTTAGATTTCTGTGTCCCAGATGTGGCCTAACAGAACTAATCCCTTAACTGAAGGGGCCATGTGGACTGGCTGATGGCAATGTACCATATTGAAAATGGATAGGTGATAATTCCTCCTTAATGAATTTCCACTATATAAATCCCAAAGGCCTTTACTCAACTTGATCAGAAGAGGAACCATCAAAGATGGACTGAGCTGATACCTATGATACACCATATGTAACTAATATATTATTAGTTTTCTTTAAAAAATATTATGCTTTTATTCTCCACTCTGACTCATATCATGAAATGATATCCATAGATCTTATCACTGATAGTTCATGTAATTATGTGGATTGTTATTAAAAATACTCAAGAGCAAATTATTATTCCATTGGTATGCCAGGAGTTTTAATCCTATAGCTGTCCTTCTTTTTTAACTTTTTATTTTTATCTAATCTTAGATTTATAGGATGATTGCCAAGGCAGTTTCCATAAATTCTTCACCCAGCACCCCCTCTGCAATGCTAGCATTTTACATAATTGTAGCAGAGTTATCAGAACCAAATCTCTTATAAAAATTTAACATGAACACAGAATATTTGGTGAATGTGTAAATGGTAACTTGATTCTGTTTTATATTTATAACAGTTTTTATACTAATAAATATTACTTATTTTTATAAAATATTTGTGCCTACCAGCTAGTCTCTGCCTGCTGATTCTAAAATGTCCCACATATAATCTTGCTTTTGACACTGTAGACACTTCAGCTGACAGACTGTGAGATCATAAACTGAGAATTATAACTTCTTAATGTGCTCAAACAGCAGGAAGGAAAAGATTATGCCAAAGAAAGCTCCTCAAATATGACATCTTTAACAATTAGCAATTTGGGAAGGATATAACCATTTAAAAAACACATAAATTAATGCATTTTCAAAATGCATTTGTGAATTGTGAGAAAGGCTCAATAAAATCTCAGACAACTATCCCTGCCTTTCTTTTGTAAGCATTTTCAGAAAGGAATTCACCAGCGAGATCACTGACTGTGGACATATAAACACATGTTGAACAAGTTTGTGAAAGAACGTGGTTATTCTACCATTCTCTACCCTTTATGCCACCATTTGAAATACAAAGTTCAGGGCATCTTATCCCACGACACTTATAGGAAGTGTAATTTATAAAATTTCCTTTCTTCTCTATTAATCTTATTTGAAAACACAGATAATAGTAGAGGAATAATGGCAAGCAATGGGGACCATCAATGCTCAAGAAAGAACAGAATGTAAAATTCATTCCTTCATGGAGTAGCATTCCAGTAATTACAAATTTTAGTTCAAACCATGTAAGGAGACAGTCTGAAAAAGAAATTAAGGAAAGCCTCAACTTACTTGCTAATATTTTGTTATTCATATGCTGTCTGTAATATTTAAACAAAGTTATAGCTTTAAGTGCCTCAATTGGAGAGGCAACAATTGTCCTTTAGTAGTTAGCAGTAAATGGAGTGTGCCATTTCATACTTTTAAAGGACAGCAGTTAATAGTCCATTCAAACTTTAACAGGTAAAACAAATTAAAGAATACAAATCCCTGAGGATTTATTATTTACACTGAAAACTGCCAGTCCACAGAACTGTTATATCACATTGGAGAAGTGGTATTTCCTTATGAAATGATAATATCATAATTAATTCATATATTACATTAGAGTTTGGCTGTCTATAAATATAAAACAGAATGATTATTTAGTCAAACAACATCTGAATTACTCTGATGATTGAGGCAAAACATTTGTGTCTTTTTGCTTATGTGAAAAAAATGGTGCCTTGCTACTGGCTGAAAAGGAGAGCAATGTATAACAGAGTTATGTCAGTCCTTTACTGAAACCCTCACATGGAGGTTAAACAGGATCTGCCCTCTCATACACACGAGAATCTGAACTTTCCACGTATACTCATGCATTTACAGGATTTTAGCCCTTCTGCAATTGTCATGGATAAAACTGAAGAGTAAAAGGAAATATACCAAATTTCATGGAATGTATATTTGCATACTACGAAAAAAGTACAAATGAACATGTATTTAAATAAAAATCCCATTGGAATTGTTCAACTCAGAGAGCGATCCAAATCAATATATGCCGTTAAAGCCATAATGAGTCTTAAAATTTCAGTTGCTAAAATAGTCAAATCGTTAGCATTGCCTTCGTGAAATACATAGTTTTAGTCACTTATAGATACGGCCATAGCCTCAGGGCAATTATTGATATTAGCAAATCTATAAAGTATTTGGGATAAAGTTTTTGAATGTGATCTATTGAAACACATAGTGCACAATCAATACAAAACAGTAGAAAGTTATATGGTGAGAATCATACATTGAAATGCAAATTGTAGAACCTGCTTTGTAATGCTTTCCATGAATCTTTATATTTCAAAAGTTGTAGGAAATATGGTTTATTTTTTGTTTTTTTTTGGAAAGAAAACCTAACAAAACTCTTGAAATAGGAAATTACAAAATTATAAATAAATATACCACTAGAGCATGGGGGGCAACTAGACCACTGGTATATAGTTGATTATTTTTAGCCCATCTTTCACTCATGGTAAACCACATTTTCTTTTCTTACATTGTTTCCTGTTTGTTATTTTCCTGTTGCCAGTATTAATCTTTCCTCTTAAACTCCCTTGCTTATGTCTTATTAGTGTCACTTATAATCAGGTTAAATTAAGTGGATTAAATTATTTGTCTCCTTGTCAATGAGATCAGAAGCAAAAAACAGAAGAAATTCGATTCCCCAAGGAGTGCAAGATGCTTTATTTTGACTTTGTTTAAATCAGTGGTTCTCAAGCAGGGATAATTTTGCCTCCTTGTGGATATTTAGAAATGTCTAATGACTTTTTTGTTTGTCAACACTGGTAGAGGAGGTTACAACTAGCATCTCCTGTTAGAGGTCAGAGCTGTAGCCCCCACAACATGGAATTATTACATCCAATATAAATCTTGTGCTGAAGGTAAGAAACCCTGATCTGAATGTATGTCGGTTTGCTTTTTTCCCCTGGTATGCTAATAGACATTCCATGAAATTCGATAGATTTGTTCTTTTCCTTCAGTTGTATTAATGACAATTGCATACCCAATTTTCTCTTTTTGTCTTTATTTTCACTCCTTCTAATCAGTATTGCTTCTTGTTTCCTTGTTTTCCTCTATTATTTCCAATTCAGGCTTATTTTGCTTAGAATAGCTATATACTCAATAAACTCCTTCCTTATCTTAATCTTGTTCATCATTTCTCATTTACAAACCTAAATAGAACCTCAAAAAAATACTGTCTTTATAAGTAGATGTACTATTATTAAGCACAAGTCATGCTCAGAATTTGTTCTGGACATAGATCTGTTAAATATAAGAAAATATAAGGCATTCCTCCTGGTATTTTGGGGATTAAAAATTTAGAAGAAAGAACACATAAATGTCAAGGGAGAAAAATAGGTACAACTTCATTAGTAATGGATATGTATATAATCTTGATTACTATTATCAACCTTTTCTGAATTATAGAATTCTGTGAAAATTATATTAAAGATATGTATAAAATGTAAACTATTTTAATTTTGTATTGAAAATAATGTATTTTTTTTACCTCTGTCTTGTTGCACTGTATGTTATAACGAAGTGTGGTTGTCTAAATTGATTTTTAATTGAACTCAATTCAATAAAACTGTATTATATATCCTGTGTTAGAAAATTAAAAATTTGGAGATATAGAAATTGTCAGATATTAGCATACATGAAATTGTGATCCTAAGGCAGAAGTTTCTGGGTTAATTATGAATCCCATTGCATGGATAAAGAAAAGGGTTGGAAAGTAGAAGAGAACATCGTGGAGAGAGGAGGTCAAGGAAGTTAGAGGCCTAGATTTTGAATGGTTAAATAATGAAGACAAAAAGTCAGTCAAAATTGGTTTAAACTAAAAGGAAAGGCTGTAAAACAGTTGTCAAAGTCATTAATCAATGCAGGAGCATAGCTAGAATGTTGTCCTATGAAAAAATGAGTAAGGATATATATAAGCTATAGAAATATTATATAAAGCTTAGAGAATGAGGTTCTCATTATTTTTTTAAAAAACATGAAGGAGCAATGGCCTCAAAATGACATTGATTAGGAAGATAAAGAAGGTAATGATTTTCATAAACTTAACAAATTCTACCTGAGACAGATTCAAGGAAAGCAGAGTCCTATAAAGCATCAATTTTCATTTTAAGTTATGTGTTAAGAGGAATGCTCAGGGAAGAGTTCGAAAATGTCAAGAAAAACCACTATTTACCTTCCATTTCCAACAAGAAGAGGATTGGGGACATAAATTTTAAAAGTCAATATTATGTTTGTTTATATATTTCAATTAAAATTTGGTGTTTCCTTTGAAAAAGAGGTTTAAATTATTGAGTGGTCTTTCAAAATGCTGTAATTGACCTCCAATCAATTTTTCACTTCTAATTTTATGGCAGTAAGTACTGCAACCCTGAATCAAAAGTGCATACAGAAACAAATAGAATCAAATTCTTATAGCTCACTTTGACAAATGAAGACAAATTTGTGTCAAAGAACAACAAAGTTCTCTAAGATTTGTTGAGTTAAATTCATGAAGGATCATTCTCTTTGTCCTTAAGTCAATGAGGTCATTTTTGGCAAGGTCTGCATCATTGATTTTCTGTCCCTGTCAGCAAAGAAAGGATTACAAAACCATGTTTCAATTTTAAGGTCTTTCGAACAAAAGTAACCTTCAACAATTTTCTACAGCATGTTCAAGTTTCTGCAGATTTTTGATTGCAGATAAATTAACTGGAACATTTGCATAGTTGCCTCTTTCAAGTAACTTCCATAGAGTATCAGCTTGGCTAAAAGCAATATTTATAATGGTGACTTGCAGGGATTTGAATTTAAGAATTTAAGAATTTAATTCACTCATAGATACAAAAAATTCCACCAAACAAGTCACACTGTGAATGTACTCTTTATTTTCAAATTGTTCTGAGATTGGCCTTTTCTTATGTCAAAAAAATGAACTTCTGCTGAACCTGTGAATAAATTATTTCATGACATGCTCTATTAGACCAGCAAATATGTAGCTAGGAAACTTTGTATTTTTCTTTTAACATTTTACAAGTCCACCTGAAAACATCATGGCTCAAAGATTAACTCATAGAAATATAATTTCATGGCAGGAGGAAAAAAAATTCGAATCACATGATCGTTTTGGACACTACTGTATACCTGTATTAGTCAGCCAGAGGACTGCTGATGCAAAATACCAGA
Organism: Dasypus novemcinctus; assembly: GCF_030445035.2. Lineage (NCBI taxonomy): Eukaryota > Metazoa > Chordata > Mammalia > Cingulata > Dasypodidae > Dasypus > Dasypus novemcinctus. The sequence goes on along the minus strand of NC_080683.1, from coordinate 37,213,810 downwards.
AATCAGTTGGTTTTAATAAAGGGTATTTATTTGGGACAGGAGTTTACAGATACCAGGCCATAAAGCATAAGTTACTTCCCTCACCAAAGTCTATTTAGAGCAAGATGGCTGATGATGTCTGTGAGGGTTCAGGCTTCCTGGGTTCCTACATTCCTGGGCTTGCTTTTCTCTGGGTTCAAGGTTCCTTCCTTCCTGGTGCTAGCTTCTCTTTCCTCTGGGTGCTGACTTCCCTGGTCTTCAGAATTAAACTCTAACATCAGAAATCCTCAACTCTGTTCTTCACCATGCCTTTTATCTGTGAGTCCCCACCCGCCAAGGGGTGGGGACGCAACACCCTAATCATAACTCAATCACACCTAGGTACAGATCAGATTACAAGCATAATCCAATATTTCTTTTTGGAATTCATCAATTATATCAAATTGCTCCAGTGCTATATAGAACCAGATGGGCCACTGAAATATGTGATATTTTCCTCTCCACAAAAGCAACAAAAACTCGTCAGTTGTGAAGATTCAAAATGGCTTCATAAATGAGTGAAATATCAAGAATTTTCTTCCATTTTAGTTTTTCTTTGACCAAATTTTATCAACCATATCAAAGTGACTGCCAGCATTTTCAGTTCTTTAAAAAGGAAGGGGGGGAAACAAGCATTAACCATCTTGATAGACATCAGTAGTTTGATTTAGCTTCATGTTGAAGACTTATTTTATGGTATAGTAATTTAGTTCTCTTCAATCACTAAAAATCTAAATATTAGGACACAGGATAGGGATTTTAGTGTTGTTGAAATCATTTGACAGGTACATCATTTCATTTGTTTGTCCCTGATTACAAATCCATGAACCTGTTCAATCACTGGCTTAACCATATTCTCCCCAATTGAATGATTTTCTTTTCAATAATGTAATAAGCAAATATTCTGTGCTTAGGTAAATCTAGGTTATGATAAACTTCCAGATGTTTTAGACCACTCCTTCATTCATAACAAAATTTTCATAAATTTCAATTTATTTCCCATTTTCTTTCACTTGGTTGGATGAATCAAAAATATAATTTCATTTGTTCTTTTTGGCTGTTTTGTGTTTTTATTATTTCATTATAATCAAATGAAATAAAGCCAAAGAACACATGCTTTATTTCTTTGTATATATATTTATAATTAGGGCCCATGTAAGCAAGGACCTATATCCATAATCCATAATAACAATGTTGGATGCGCCTTCTTAATTACATTTATTGGAAATTATTCTAGATTTTATAATGTAGCATAAATGAAGAAAAAGTTATGTGAGCAACTACTATACTTCTCCATACTTCCTTAAATATTGTAGAGAGTAAAAAGTGCTTTAAAACCTAATTTGACTGTCCAGATAAAGGAGACAGGAAAAAGGCTTATATTTAATATTATACCCTCACAAAGTCTCATTATAGCTATTCTGAAGAATTTTTCTTAAACTGGAAAACTACAATTTAGACATTATAGGATATGTGAAAATGTCAACATTTTTTTAATTGCTGGAAGTAGGTAAACAAGAGGTAAGTGCTGGGTTAAAATAAACCACCAATAGGTTAAAAGTGAGGAAAAAGTTTTTGCACAGTAAAATCCTCAAATGATCAAGAACTGCCATCAACAGGTGCCTCTGAAATTGGGAATGAAACGTTGGTGGCTAAAATAAGGAGATTTTGTTGAAACTGTTTAAATAACAGTTAGATTCCTAGATGACATACACACTACAAACTAGTAGGAAATTCCACCTTCCCCAAACCAGCTGAAGTATAGAGTTTTATTCTCTGTGCCTAAAGATAGTACAAGTGTATATATATGTGTGTAGTACAAGTGTAGTACAAGTGTGTGTGTGTGTGTGTGTATAGCTATTCCTCCCCCTAGAATAAACATACAGGGATTATGATAGCTATTAAAAATATTATGACACCCACAGTGATGACATGGTATGGCTAAAAATGAAAAATTAGACAAAAACGATGGCTGCAAACATCAATGGCTATGGCAAAACCTGAAAATACTCTTTTAAACAACAACTTAACAAATATTTTCTAAAGCCTATAAATTGTAATGCAGAGAAAAACACAAAATGTCTAAATAAAGAAAATTCTCATACATTTGTAATAATTACCTCCTTGCAAATGCATAGATTCTTGGGGAGAATGTATAGGAAACATGTAGTAGTGTTTGCCTTGGAGGAGAAGGAGCAGGTTGCTGGGTTAAAAAGGATGTTTTGGAGACCTATTCTGTGCTTTTAATACTTTTTTTTTCTTTCTGAATTTTGTATATTATTGATATCTGTACAAAGGCAATAAAAATATATTTCCTCTTACCTAAATGTGTAGCAATGCCAACCATTGTGGCAAGAAGCCAACAAATAAATTTTTAAAAATGTTTCCTACAATTAAAATGTTTAAAGTAAGAAATGGGGAATCACTGAAGAAAGAAAAACTTTTAAAATTTGAGTTATAAGCATATTCTAGTATATTCATTAAATTTCTAAGATTTTACAAAATACAACTTAAAAATAATTTCATAGATACAGTAGATTCACACTTTTGTATTTCATAGCAAGTGCATATGCATTTTATTAATGTTTATGGTGACATATTTATTCTATGCATTCCTGTTTCCCCTTTAACTCTGAACACAAAATATACATAGAGCTTTAACAGCTAAAATAATATAACCTTAGAGCAAGACACATGCTAAATTACAAGATCCTAGATGGCAGATGTATCTGTTAGCAATGCTTTCATTTCAAGTTATAGAAAACCAAACACTGTCTTAAAGACATTTAGCTGTACTTATTCATAGGCTTTCACTGGTCAACAGTATAATAATATCAGACTGAACATAACTGGTCTTATCATCAGTGTTGTAGGATGACCGGAACAAATTGAGCCTTCATAGCAATATTCAGCACAGAAAGAAGAATGAAAGGGGATAAGGATAATGCCAGGGTACTATTGCTTACGGTTTTTGATGATAATTGGGTCAAATGGCAACACAAGCTGGGAAGTGATATTTACCAATTCCAGCCTCTATAAGCACAGCAGTCATTAGAAAAATGGGATTGGGGTATCCAATCATCCTATGCCTATACAGCATGAATAGAGACTACCATTTAGCTTTATTCTGGACAAACAGATAGACCTCATTTTCCCAAGTTTCTGAAGATAACTGAGATCCAAAAAGTGGAATTAATGAACTACATTTCCAATATTGGTTATTTCAGAATCCATTCTTTGCCTGCACCAGATGTTGACCTCAAGAGTGTCTTGGAAATCATATGGTAAAGATGTTGGACATTTTTTGTTGTTGATTTTTATTTGCACTGCCCTGCCCCAGTGGCTTGCTTGCTGTCTGCTTTCTGAGTCTATTTGCTGTTTGTTCTTCTGTATCTGCTTCAATCCTTTTGTTGTGTGATCTTGCTGCGCCAGCTCTATATGGACGCAGGCACGGACCATCAGCTCTCCGTGGGCCATCAGCTCTCCTCAGGCACGAGCCAGCTTGCCTTCACAAGGATGCCCTGGGATGCAAACCCAGGGCTTCCCGTATGGTAGACAGGAGCCCAATTGATTGAGCCACAGCTGCTTTCCAAGATGTTGTAGTTTTTCTGGATTCCTAAATATTTGTTTAGAGCAAACTATCTACTGTCCATCAGACAAATCTATTTTAGAAATAATTTTAAGGAGAAATAAAGTTCCACGTTTAAGCTACTGAAAGTTTGGGACTTATCTGGTATAGCAGCTAGCATTACCTCAATTAATATAGTGCCTTAATTTGCCTTTATTCTTAGAGCCTTTAACAAGATTTCTTAAAAGCCATCTAGGTATAAATTAGATACTTCTCATGCCAATGGCAACTAAGTTATACTTGAAAAGTTTGTTTTGTTTTGTTTCTTTATTTGCATTATCATCCTTGCAATTCTGAGCTACTGAATCTTTTTAACAGGGTAGGAATATTGTCCAATTTTTTATTTTTTTTAGGGTGGGAATTGAATCCAGGACCTCTTATGTGAGAAGCTGGTGATGAATCACTTAGCCACATCAGCTCCCCTGAATTGTTTTTTTTTGCTGTTGTTTGTTTGTTTGTTTATTTCCTGGTTGTTTTTGTTTTAAGGAAGCAATGGGAACTGAACCCAGTGCCTCCCATGTGGGAAGCAGGCACTGAACTGCTTGAACCATATCTGCTCCCTGATTGTCTAATTTTTATTTTGAAAAATTTACTCTGTGGTGTGTATTGGATGGATGTAAGACTAAAGATTGAATAGGATATTGTTATAATAATTTGAAAGAAGTGATGAGAATAAAACAATAAATGGACAGTGGCAAGTGTATTAGTCAGGGTTCTCCAAGGAACAGGGTCAACAGGAGATATCTATAAAGTATGAAATTTTATAAGATTCTCTCACAGACCATGGGAATAACAAATCCAGGTTCCACAGGCAGACTGCAAACCAGGGGTTCCAATGAAAATCCAATGAAGGTCCTTGATGAATTTTCGGGTTGGCTGTTCAAAGATTAGCCAGGAAATTCTTTCGAATACTGAATTTACTTTCCCTTTTAAGGCATTCAACTGATTGGAAAAAACATCACTCATTGCTGAAGGCAATCTCCTTGGTTAATCGTAGATGTAATCAGTCATCTATGCAGTAAACTCACTAATGACTAAAGTCCATAAATGTCCTTGTATTACAATTAGTCCAGTGCTTGCTTGACCAAACAACTGGGCACAATTACATGGTTGAGTCGACACATTAGCCTAAACATCACAGAAAACAAAGGAGTTTATAGATATAAATAATAATATGTTCAATAAATAAGATTGGTGATTCAATTATTAGATTGGTAAACAAAAATCCAAGGATGATTATCATGTTTCTGGCAAATGTGTAGAGTACGAGTCTCTCACAAAGAAAGATCATAGGAAAAGAAGTAGGTTTGAACAGAATATAGTAGGTTCAGCTTTATACATATTGACATTGAATTTGATATCTGAGGGAAATTGACATGTACTTACCCAGGTTATGAAATTCAGCAGAAAAAATCTAGATTTGGAAGATATCATAGTATTATGTTCATTGAGTATATGAGATCAAATGAAATCCAAGCACAATATTGAATCATGACAAAAGAATGCATGAGGCAATTCTTGAGGATGAATGGAAAACAGGAACCCAAAGACAGAAAAAAATCAAGAAATAAAAAACAAAGAAAATATAATCATAAAAAGCAGAGGAGGGGCAATGATATAAAGTGCTTTTTAGAGGACATGGTAAAAGAAAGATCATTAGTGATTTTAGCAAGAGTATTTTATTGAAGGGATATGAGTCATAATCAATTGCAATTGAATTGAGGTAAAAATGTTATATCAGGAAGAGGAGACATTGTAAACTCTTTGCCAAGAGTAATCAGGCTGCAACTCTTATGAAACATAGGATTAGATTTTTTGAAAGAGACATTGAAACACAGTAAATGCTCTTTAGCAGGATCCAAAATAGAGGGAGTAAAGATGCTGGACAATGAGAGAGAAACTGTAAGATTTATTTTTCTAAGGAAGCTGGAGATGAGGAATCCAGGATAGTGGGATTTGATTTAGTGGTAGAAAGAAGGGAGAATCCCTACATGATGCTTTCCAAAAGGTGAAAAAGATAGTAGCAAAATCTCATCCTGAAGTGGAGTAAATTAAAAGAGCTTTCAAAGAACTAGGTAGAATTAAAAATAAGGGTTGAATAATGTTGGGACTGACCTGAGGCTTGATAATTTTATTGTGATATCGGTTATTACAGTTATAATATGTTCTCTATTTTTCTTTAGAAGCTCAGAATAGCTGTGGAAAAGATAGCTGAATAGAATTATTTAGAGTGAGAGATTGAAAGGTTTGAAATACAGGACAAAGTTTCCAAGAGAACTAGCAATTCTAGCACTAGAGAAGTTACAGTGACTTATTTTGAGGTTTAAATACATAAATATATAAAGAAAATATTTTCAAGAAATTAAGTCAATAGCAAATTGAATGTAAGGAGTTGGGATCTGAAAAATTTAAAGTAGATTAGCTCATGGTTATAAACAGTGGAGTGTTGGAGCAGATTGAATGCATCTCCTCCCAAGTCTGAGTTTCATAACATCTCACTGATAGTTTGAAATCCGCCATGGAGGAAGAATGTACCTCATATAAATCTTCAAATGTTCCATATAAGGGTCACAAAACAATTACTACATATCCTGGGCTGTAAGGTCCAAATCAGGTTCATGGAAATTGGATTGGAGACTGACATGAGTTGAAGTGAAGTAGAGATTCTGAGTTGTTAGTTCATCCACATTACAATGTTAAAATCCAGATCATGATGGGAGGACATATAGAAAAAGAAAAGACTGGTAGTTAAGCACCAACATTTTTAACAAGTTAGTGGGACCTACTGAGTGATGGAGTGAAGGACTGAAGTTGGAGAGGGAAAGATATCAGCTAGATGATAACATAAACATCAAGACAAAGAGAGATTTACAAAACTGTAAAAGAAATGAATTATCAGAAAGTAGTATCTTTCTGAAGTGAGGATGGCTAAACTCACATCCTAATGCTGAGGTATACATATGGACAGGATGTGGGAGAGTGAAGATTCCTGAAAAGCCAAAGAGTAGAGTATCCTCAGAGGAAAGAATGGTACTGCATCCTTTGATACAATAAAAGGAATAAACTTTCAGCATAAGGTCAACTTGATATAAGAACATGTATCTGCCAGAGAAAAAGCTGTCAGTAGTATGGAAGGGAGTTTGGTCTGTATGATCATGTTCTGAGGGGTGAAGTGGGTAGATGGGGGGAGAAAGAGAAAAAAAACAAGACCATGTGGTTATGAAAGCATGAGAGAACATGGGTGGGAATCTTACATTTATTGTGGTAAACAAGACATCAGTGATGTAAAGCATAGAGGTTGTCAAGTTTTCCAGAGGAATTAATCCCAAAAAGCACAAGGTAGATGGAGATCTCAGGCATCTCATTACTTTATTTAATTATGCTGCTCAGGCAAACTGCAATTAGGTTGTGGCTCCTGAACATACTGAAAAGATAAAGACTGTTATTTAATCATGATTGAGATGCACGTTTGTTTTTAATTGATCTTACTTCCAAGGAAGTTTTGATCTTAGTCATTTAATGGAATCTAGCAGAAAAATGGAGTCACTTACTGTCTCTGATATTTTGTTCTAAGAAATGCAAATCAGCTCCACTGGAAAGTGCAATAGGCTATTCAAAGAGATCTATCTCAAGGAAAAAGGCTTATGGACTATTAAGTCTGAGAAAAAGGTATTTAGCAGTTATTTTCACTCAGAGCAAATGAGAAGTTTCACTGAAAATCCAAATTATTAATTATATTTTGTATACAATTCATCAAATTTCTCCCTTTTTCTCATTAATAAGTCTTGAATAACAGTATTTTTATAGGAATTAAAGATATAAGAAAAGGCTTTATTGGCCAAATCTGTAATCTATATAGTTAATAATTTCATTATTTTATGACATTGTTATTCTGAGAGGAAAATGTCATAGAATTCTCCACTGCAAAAGTTAGAGCCGTGACCCAGTTACTCCTAACTTCATTTCAAAATCCTATCCCTTTAATTGTTATACCCACAGATAATTCCAGTATATATATATACAGTGTCCAGTATATATATATACAGTGTATATATATATACACTGAAAACTAGCTGGATCACAGTCAACTAGCATGGCAGATGGAAGGGACCTTAGAGATCACGTGGTGCTTCCTCCCATTTTTCAGGAAAACTGGAGACCAAGAAAGAACCATCAATATCAAAACAACAATCCGTGACCAAAACTCATATCTACTGAGAGGAAACCCAGTGCCCTTTTTATTGTTGCATTGTCACTGTACAAGCTAAAAATGTATGTTTAAGTCAATATTTAACTCATTATTTTATGGTGGGCTGAGCTTTTTTGACTTAACTGAACTGGAATAAGGCATGAGGGAAGAGCTGGTTATCTAAATATAGACAAAAGCCTATCTACTTTGGTTAATTTTCCTTACTGGTAAAGTAGAAGAGTATCTTTTCCAGCAACAGGTTTTGATCAGAAAAGTTTGAATAAAATTGAAAGTAAATGATAAAAAAATTGCAGTTAAAGTCAATAGCAGACAAAATGAATAGCAAACAAGTTAAATTAAAGCAATGATAAGAGTTAGCATATGGGAAATGAGTATGGCCTTATATATTTACTAATAATTGAAATATCCAGCAAGGAGAATCAGAAGAAAGCAGTTCACTAGAAACAAAAAGAAGCCAAGGGACAGATTACAATCTTTGTGCCAAAATTGATGTGTAAAGACTATCACTTCCAAAACCTCCGCCATTCTATCTTTGAAAGGAAAAATGTAAAATCAGGAATTTTATTAGGAAAAAAATAATGCACTTAGAAGCAAATATAGGGAGTAAATTTTCATGAACTTGGATTTGACAATAGAATCTTAGATATAACACAAAAAGCACAAGCAATGAAAGAAAAGTGATAAATTGGAGTTCATAAGTTTTTTTTTTTTTTAATTGTGTTTAAAAGTCTGAAGAAATTGAAAAGACAATCTACAGAAAGAGAACAATATTGAATCTGGTAAGGGTCTAGTATCCAAAATACATAAAGAGCGCATATGAACCCATTACAAAAAGACAACACAATTTAAAAATGGGCAACGGACTAGAACAGGCATTTCTCCAAAGAAGATAGACAAATGCCACCAAGTATTTGGGCAAATAAATGCACATAAAATCTACAATGGGGTACTTCACACACCTATTAGGATGGCCACACACAAACACATATACATACACACACACAAAAAAACAGACTACAACATGAAATAAGTATTGGTAAGGATGTGGAGAAATTGAAACAATTCTATATTACTGGTGGGAAAATAAAATGATGCAGTCACTGTAGAAAAAAGTTCTGTGATTCCTTAAAGAGTTAAACATGGAATTACCATATGATGTAGCAATTCCACTTGTATTTTTATATTCCAAAGAACTGAAAATAGGGACTCAAACAAATTTTTGTACTTGCATATTTATAACAGCACTATTCATGATAGCTAAAAGTTGGAAACAAATGTCTATCAACAAATGAATGGATAAACAAATAATAGTATATACACCCAATGGAATATTATTCAGCTACAAAAAAAGAATGAAGTTCTGATACATGCAACAACATGTATGAACCTTGAAATCATTATGCTAAGTGAAAGAAGCCAGAAACAAAAGGTCACATATTATATGATCCATTTATATGAAATATCCAGGGTAGGCACATCCAGCGACAAAAAGCAGTTGGTAGTTGTTAGGGGATAGGGTAGGAGGCAATAGGAAAGAATTGTTTAATGGAAAGGGGTTTCCTTTTCAGGTATTTCCCAGAAGACAGTTCTTCCTCTTTCAGGTATTTGAAGCCAACAAAACTTTGTCCCAGATTGTCTACCTCTATAGTTTTTTACACTCCTTTCATCCCCTAAAGCTGCTTTTGTCTGGAAGGCAAATTCTAAAAGGAGAGTTACCTAAGAGTAGACTTTCCCAGATGAAACAGGACCAAGGTGCCATGAAGGGGGCATAGACCCACTCCAATGTGCCCTGTGAAGGGGACCAGGAAGGGGGCCATGACTCCCCAAACGTGAGTTTTCTTGACCTGCCCTGCAAATGCAGCCCTTCAACTAACTGTCTCCCGCAGTGCGGCGGCTTGCTCGGTCGGTAGAGGTGGGGTCTGGCTGCGGACGAGGGGTCGGTCCAGCTCTGGACAAGGGGTTGGTCCCGCTTGGGATGAGGGATCGGTCCCGTTTGGGACGAGGGGTCGGTCCGACAGCAGACGAGGGGTCGGTCTCACAGGGGTTGCGCAGTTCGGCTGACGGGGTCGCCCAGCGAAGCCGGTGACAAAGGGGTCGCCCGGAGAAGCAGGCGACGAACTGGGGACAAGGGAGGCCAGGCCCTTGTTGGGGGCTCTCAGGACTGGAGGGCGCACGGCAGAAGAACTACCGCAGAGACAAGGTAAACACGCAAGTCCAACTTTATTGAGGGAGAGGCAACAGTTTTATAGGGGCTGGGGAAGGCTGATTGGTCGAAGCCACGCCCTGTTCTGATTGGTTGCCGGAGAAAGGTCAGTGGGCGGTACTGGACGGGGGAGGGGTGGTGATTAGGGATTGGCTGTTGCTGTTGATGGGGGAAGTGGCAGGGTTTAGTGATTGGTGGCTGCTGTTGCTGGGGTAGAGGGCAGACTTGAGTTTCCCGCCCAAGCCTGGCTGTTGCTGCTGTCGGGGGAGGGGAAAAGGGCAGACTGGATTTTTCCGCCCACGCCTGGCTGTTGCTGCTGTCGGGGGAGGGGTAAAGGGCAGACTGGAATTTTCCGCCTTGCGCCTGCGCAGGGAGAAAGAAGAAGAAGGGTGCCACCCTACAGGCATCGTGTGGCGCCATCCGGGAGGAGGGGTGGCCGCGGAAGCATGGCTGCCGAGAAGGGGAGACCCGAGGGCACTCTGCGCCCATGCCGAGCTCCCTTCAGGGGTGGCGGTGAGTCCGACCAGCCACCCTATTATGGGGGCAGCGGCTTGGCCTGCTGCGGCTGCTCCCCCGCCAGGCCAGCAAACCACACTTCAGCCCGAGGGGTGACCGCACCGCAGACCTGAGAAAGTACAGCATATTTAAGCCTTCTCCACCAGGGCCTTTGTCCTGAGCAGGTTGACGCAATGGCCACCACTGTCTTTATCTGGGGTGGGATGAAGCAATGGCTGCACTCAGAGTCTGGCTCACAATGATCTGAAGTCACTTGGCAAAAGCTGTGGCTAGTGATTAGCCATGCTCACACCTGGTCTTGGGGGAGAGGATTTTTACATACCTTCCTGTCATCAAGGAGCTAGCCCAGAGCAGGACTCTATGGCAGCCTGCCTGTAAAACTGAGGCATGGGTCTCCGTAGCCACTGGGTAAAGAGAGCAAATTTGCTATTCTTTACTGTAATTGATCAGCCTCTTCCACCCCACCCTGGTTGTTGTAGAGTATTCTTCTGGCCTTTGGAGTTTCACAATAGTTATTTCAGACAGTTCCTGCCTGTTTAATAGTTGTTCTGGTGTAAGGATGGAGTTCTTGGACTTCCGACTCTGCCATCTTTCCATAATATAATCTCTCCTGCTCTTTTCTTTTCTTTTTTTGACCTAATCAAAACTTTTTTCCATATTACTTATTTCCTCTCAATAAATTATACCTCTTTCAATATTTTTTAAGCAGATACTCTACTAATAGGTATACTTAGCTCATTAAAGTATACGTAACTTTATATACATACTGTGACATTTTGAACTTCACACCTGAAACCTGTCACTTCCCACTGTTCACTGTTTACATCTGACTTCACACCTGAAACTTCCCACTATTAACATTTCATAATATCCACTTCCCCCTTTCCATTTCCTAGTGCACAAATGTAATAAACTTACAGTATAATTATAATTGCATTTACCTTCACTACTGTTTGAGTTAACAGATATTTTACTTATACATGTATATTGGAACGTACACATTTCAGTTTTCATACTTAAAATTTCTGAATTTCCACTTGCTTTTATAGTTTCCATTTTTTTCTCCTAAAATATCTATATACTCACTCATTAAGACAATATTTCTTTACCTTTAACCATATGTAAATCAACTGCTTTAAATGTTTTGTATGCTAAATCCAAAATCTGGAATGTCTTTGGGATCAATTTATATTGGCATTTTCTGTCTTGACTTTGGTAACATTTTCACATAGTTTTGCATGCCTAGACACTTTTTATTGAATACTAAAAAGGGAGGGTGGTAGCTTTTAGAGGCTCTGTGCTCTGTTATTTTACACTGAAGTGTTGTTTGTTCTAGCAGGTAGTTCAATTATTTCCTAATCATCCGGAACTCATGTAAATTTGATTTTATACTTAGGGGAAGTATATGGAAAGATCAATGACTTTCCTAAAGTCATCTAAATTTATTGGTCCATCTTGCAAAATCTATCTCCCTTGCAGATCTTGTTAAGACTTGGTTTTAAGCTTTGCAAAGGTGTGTCAAGAGTAGGTTTTTTTCCAGTCTGGTATTTATGGTCTTTGCGCTGAATATCTGGGAAGATAAAACGATTTTTCTATCCTTGCTAATCCAAAACTAAACTGCCTCTCAGAAATGCTTGCCTTCTAGTATCTTTGTTCTGTTCACAGCAGCTTCTATCTTGTCAAATAGTCTTGCCCTTCACATACACAGCTTGACATTCAATGAAGACTTGTAAAAAAAACCTCTCATGCAGGGTTCTAGCACTCGCTTTGTTTCTACTTCTAAGTGTCCTACCTGCTAGATTGCAAATGTGTTGGCAACCCTAAACTCTGATCTCTGCCTCTGAAACGCAAAAGAATGGTACAGCAAGTCAGTGTGATCACGGCCTCATCTTTTAAGCTTACTCCTCCCAGGGATTATAGTCTCTTGATAACTGTTTTCCATTACTAAAACATTTTGCATCATATATTTTTTTCAATTTTATAGTTGCTGCTGGGAAGGCCAGCACAATTGTTCCATCAGGTCTGGACACAGATATTTCTCCCTTGCCTTTGTCTATCCATATTCTATCCACTGCTAAAAAGTAATACTAAAAGCTGCAATAAATATGTTTCTTAAAATGTATTCCTATAGTTCTGTTAATTTTTGTTTCATATTTTTAATGTATCATTTATTTTTAAAAGACACTTACGCTTCATGTTTTTAAAGTTCTTTTATTAGGTGCATCTACATCTAAGATTATTATGTCTTCTTGAATTAATTAAAGAGCCAATGAAAACTTAGCTTTTTAATAACTGAAATGTCAGTCTTTATTTCTAATATCTTTGCTCATTTAAATGCAAAGGTAGTATCTGGTGACGCTGTTTATCTTCAACTTTACTTTGTTTGGTATTAATATAGCCCCTATATTTTTTCTGATCAGTGTTTCAATTGTGTATCTTTGGCTTATCCTATTACTTTTAGGTAATGAGCGTCTTTAGATATAAAACTCATTTGTTGAGGACAGCAAAGAATTGGGTCTTACATATTTTTAACCCATTATGACAATCTTTCAGAATTAATTTATATTTAATGTTATTATTGATATTAGAGTTATGTCTACATCCCTGATTTTTGCTTTATATTTGTTCCAGAATTTAATCTAAAAATAATTTCTCAGCAGAAATACCTTTACTCAAATGCATACTCCAGTCAAAACTTTGTTATCCTTCAGTTATGACTGTCATTAAGATGTTTATTCAGTGCTGCTTGAGCTCTGAGTATAACTGAAGTCTATCAGGTCTATCATACTAGTTTTCATTCCTCTTTTCCTGCTTCTTTTTGAATATTTGCTTCTTTTTTCTATTTTAGTATTCATTTTTTGTCCTCTCTATGGAAATTTTAATATTATATCACTTTACCTATCACATGTATACTACTTATTATATGAGAAAATTACAACTATATACTTCCTTTGATCTCTGTTCTGATCTTTTATCATTGTCATATATTTCTACATTTACTATAAATCTCAAAGTACATTTTTATTTTTCATTAAACAATTTGGCTTATTAATGTACAGAAATCAATAAAAGAGAAGATTGGTTTTAAATTCATTCATGTATATATTTTCTTTGTCACTATTCAGATATTTCTGTAGACCTGACTTTTCATCTAGAATCAGATCCTTTCTGTCTGAAAAATGCCCTTAATGTGTCCTGTCATGTGATCAGCTGGCATCTGATTGTTTTTCTGATGACGATATGAGTTAATATTTGTAAATAATTTGCCACATATAAATAAAAAATAAATGTTCCCAGCAATGCCAGAATTCTTATATTCAGGAGGAAATTAATAGATGAGTATGGCCTTTCGTTAAAATTTTCACCATTAGACTATGGGAAATTATCAAGAGCAGAGAGCGTAAGACACTTCAAAGTTGTTCATAAAGAATTTGTGCCAGCTTGATATATTGAGCACACACACACACATATATATTTATATATATATATATATGAAATCAGTTATATCTTGAGGCTATAGAAATTACCTTTCTATTGATTATGCCTAGTTATCTGTTATGTGTGTGACAATGTGAAAATGGGCACAAGCTGCACCTATTGATTTACTGTCCAATAAATAATTACCACTCATTACTTATTGATTATATACTCCCATAATCACTTCACTTCTCTCTGCTATGTGGTATCAGTATCAGTTTTAGAGTCTGAGAAATTTACACATAAAAATTAAAAATCAGTTTTACAGGCAATATGAACTATCATACTGTGTCCTGGCTTGTTTAAAGAGAAAAAAGGGTGTATTATTCTGATGACCAGCATCGACTCTCCTAAATATATTGAGAACAGTCAGTAAATAGGCAGTAGAAACTGTTTTGATTGATTATATAGGATTTCAGGTTATCTCATGCCTGAAACACTCCATTCCAGGAGCCAAGACAAGGCATCAGGAGGAAGAATGTTCAAGGTCTGTATTTCCAGGTAAAGGGGGCCAAGGGAGTACGTTAGGCAGTTATCCTTTTTTTTTTTTTTTCCATTCATCTCTGTATCCTTGATTGCTATTAGTAGAAATTACAGCTGGCACTTGTTTCAACCAAGAAAAAAATTAAAACCATTAACAATAAAGAAAATCTAAATAACAAATACTTCACAAATGGGATTCTCTCGAGGAAAAGTATCGTCTTTTTCTTATGTGTTAACTGCAGTTATTAACACAGAATCAGGAATTCTTGAGGACATTTAGTAAGTCAGTTTCTTGGTAATGCATCTCCTGTAATGAAGACATTTTAAAAAATCATCCACTTGGGCCAAGCAAATATGCTATTCTGTGAGGACCATTTGGCACCCAACTTCCATAGGAAGAGAAGTAACTATCTGATCAGGTTCAGATGTGTTTTCCTTGGTATTTTTTTCCCTAGCATAATAAACACACGTGAAAATAACTAGGAAATCCTAAATTTCCCATGGGTAAAATAAGAAGGCAAGAGACCATCCTGGGATTCTCTGATTGAAAAAATTCTTAGTGCTAGGCCATGGATCTCAGCAGGCACTGACAGCAATTAATTGTGTTTCTGTTCTTAGCAATGGATTTGAGATTAAAAAGTGCATGCCAAGTTAGAAAGGTTTATCTGGTAATTTATTTTTAATTTTACTAGTAATTAAATGGTTGTAATAATTAAAAATTAAATCATTTATATTTATTGACTATCAGTCAATGAATAAATAAAAGTCAATAAAGTACAAAACTAGAAAATGAACTTAAAAAAAATTATTACACATCTGTTTTCCACTAATGTGTTTGTAAAGTATTTTCTTCATACTATCTGTCCTAATAAAAATAAGACCTAAAATTAGATGTAATCAGAGTTGACCCCAATGTCAAAAACAATTCCTACCTTAATCCTGGTCATATTTATTGGTCTAATTAGGAATCAGGGTGTTTCCTTTTCTCACTCATCCCAACCATAAAAATAAATTTATTTGATGAATCTGTAGATACTATATTTTGCACCTTACCAAATGATTTATTTAGCCTGCTTGGTGTTCTCTGAATTTCCTGGATCTGTGGTTCAGTGTCTGTTATTAATTTGGAAAAAAATTTGGCCATTATTGCTTCAACCATTTCTTCTGCTCCACTCTCTCTTTCTTCAGATTTTCAATAACATTTATGTTACAGCTTTGACATTGTCCCACAATTCATGGATATTCTCTTTCGTTTGTCATTCTTCCTCCCTTTGCATTTCAATTTCAGGATGTTCAATTGACGTATCTTCAAGCTCACCAATTCTTTCCTCAGCTGCATCTATTCTAATGATAAGTTCAGCAAAGGCATTCTTCATTTTTTTATAGTGCTTTTGTTTTCTATCATTTTTTTTTGTTTCTTAGAGTTTTCATTTCTCTGATTATATTATTGGTCTGTTCTGGCATGTTGCCTATTTTTTCTATTGAGTCATAATATTAATCACAGATATTTTAAATTCTTGCACCAATAAGGCCAAAATTTGTATCATATCTGATTCAGTGTCTGATGCTTGCTTTGTCTGTGGAGACTGTGTTTGTTTGTTTCCTTTAGGAATGTCTTATAAATGTTTTATAAAAGCTGACCATGATGTTTTAGGTAATAGAAACTGATATAATATGCTAGTTGGACTGTGCTCAGTGTTTGCTTTAGCTGTGACAAGGACTTCAAATTCCCTAAAAACTCCTCCTCAGATAAAGTCTTTACCATCTACTCTTTTAGCTATCTTCCCTAGTACACTGGAGTCTAGATTGTTTTGTGGTAAAATATGGAAGAGGGGAATTGTTCTATAATCTTATGATTAAATCTCAGATTTTTAGTGGGCCTGTGTCTCTGTACTCTGACCTACACAAGTGTTTGCTCCCTTAGGAGAGACAGGAAAGCTAGAGGGGTCTAGAGTCAGGGAAATATCTTTCCCCTAGATAATATAAGGCTCCCCAAAGTCATTTTCTTGGAGAGTTGACCTTTGTTATGTAAACTGCTCTAGGAATATTTCACAATGGTCACTCTTCTCTTCCCTGTGTCATAGACAGGAAGGAAATATTTTTGACTCTTTACTATGAAAGCATCCATGGTCTAGCACTAATCCACAATTGACTGAAGTCCCCTTAAAACTGCAGCATACAAGAGTTTTTCTTGTACTTAAAATAGTACACACTTTGCTTTCAGCAATTCATCAAAATTATCATATAAAAGTTCCTACCACTTTATGACTCAGTGGCTTCCACTCCATATAAGCAGATCTTGGCTGTAACTCTGGATTCACTTCTTTCTATAGATTTCATGGTAGCCATATATCCTGTAGTTTCAGTTCACTGATGCATCCAAGTAAACCATTGATTTTCAATTTGTTCAGGTTTTACTTGTTGTAAGGTCTTGAAAGATAATTTCCAAGATCTTTTAAAGTCAAAACTAAAGCTAAAGTGTACAATATTATCTATTCTTAAAATTAAAAGTCCTCTCAAGCAAAAATTATGTATTAGAACTTTCAGTGGATTAAAAGAAAGAGAAACAAGCAGGCAAAAAGAAAGAAATGAAAGAAAGAAAATAGAATTTTTTCATTAACTGTATTATAGACAATACACCAAAATTTGATAGAGAAATAAAAGGATTATAGAACGATTATAACAGAAGAGGGTAACAAAATCATACTGAGGAATAAAATAGGCAGTGTTTGTTTTAAAATACTACATAAAGATTCAAGAAAATATCACGGTAAAACTGAGTTTTCTAACAGGTATTGGAAGGAAGGTCTAATGATATGGCGGATCATTAATGCACAGTATATGCAAAGGTAAAAAGAGATAGAAACTGGAGAATACTATATATATATATATACACACACACACTATATATATATAGTATATATATATACTCTCTGGAGAGAGAGAAAGCATATAGTATAGCATAAATGCAAATTAGTATAATGGGACAGGTCCTAGTCTTGAAGCCAAATAGGAACTTGAATCCAACCCCATCTCTTAAATAGTTGTGTTACTTTTCACCTTTCTGCATCTGTTTCCTCATATGTAAAATGTGAGAAATAACTTGAATTTTATTCATGGTTGTAAGGGGAAAAAATGGATAGTTTATTTAAAAATACCTAGCAGTGGTTATGGTATATTTTAGAGCTTCAGTAAATTTAATTCTCCTGCTTATTCATTGTCTAATGTTCATTTGCCTTTCAAATATTGCTCTTCACATTCAATGCTTAACTGCAAGGAATTTATCAACAAATATTCCTACAATGACCAGTGTTCTGAAATACAGTTGATTAAGAATTTCAGAATGGATGTCTCTCATTTTTAGGAACTGATTGAAGATTATATTTTAAATAGAATGCATTCAATAAAATGTAATCTTTTCTTGGTAAATCAGGATAGTTATTATAGGCATCCTTTATTGAATTCATTGTAATGTTTTAGTCTGGTTTAATTTAATTTATTTAACAATTATTTACCAATCACTTACAATGTACTCACATTTAGTTAAAAGTGTATGTTGGTGAACAAAACATATAGAGTTCTTTAATTTGTCTGTAAGAGTCTAGTAGAAAAATCTTCTGACTTCTACTGATTTCTGGCTTCTAACTTCTACTATTCAAATGTCCTCTGCCATAGAAATATTGCCCTCATATGGATTAAATCCTACCCTGAACCTATTTGGCCTTATCTAAATAGGAAATTTGAATAGTCTATTCCCAAGTGATCCACACCTTAAGTAATAACATCTTCAAATGTCTTATGTTTTTTTAAAGATTTATTTATTTATTTCTCTCCCCTTCCTCCGCCCCCCCCCCCGTTGTCTGTTCTCTGTGTCTATTTGTTGTGTCTTCTTTGTCCGTTTCCATTGTTGTCAGCAGCACCAGGAATCTATATTTCTTTTTGTTGCGTCATCTTGTTGTGTCAGCTCTCTGTGTGTGCAGCACCATTCCTGGGCAGGCTGCACTTTCTTTCGCACTGGGCGGCTCTCCTTACGGGGCACACTCCTTGCGCGTGGGACTCCCCTACACAGGGGACACCCCTGCGTGGCAGGGCACTCTTCGTGCACATCAGCACTGTGCATGGGCCAGCTCCACATGGGTCAAGGAGGCCTGGGGTTTGAACGGCGGACCTCCCATGTTGTAGACGGACGCCCTAACCACTGGGCCAAGTCCACCGCCTCAAATGTCTTATTTACAAAGTGTCCCTACCCACAGGAACATAGATTAAGACTTGAGGATATTTTTTGTTGGTGCATGATTCAATCCTCAACAATTCTAAAATGTAGTTTTTTTCTTATCCTTGCACTTAAAAGTCTTGTTTTTCTCAGAAGTTCATATATCTCACTAAGATGATAAATATAAAATACTTAAGCACATTGCATGGAACATAATGAAAGGTCAACCTTTTTTATTCTTGCCCCTTCCATTAACTAGAAAAGTTCTATCTCATTTTTGCAACTACTCAGTGGCAATTAGCTTTAAAAAATTTCATGTTTACTTTGGGGAACATTGTGAAAGCCTCTTTGATACTTTTTGATTCCAAAAGGCTTTCACTTTGTGGCAGATTGAATCATGCACCCCAATTTAGGCACATTCTTAATCTCAGCCTGCATTCTTGTGGATGTGAACAAACCTACTGTAAATAGGGTCTTTTGAAG
The DNA here is from genome assembly GCF_030445035.2 of Dasypus novemcinctus. Lineage (NCBI taxonomy): Eukaryota > Metazoa > Chordata > Mammalia > Cingulata > Dasypodidae > Dasypus > Dasypus novemcinctus. Next base: position 37,194,579 of record NC_080683.1, on the reverse strand, counting down.
ATGTTCTTCTTAGTTGAAATAGGGTGGATCTTACTCTGGATTACTGGGGGCTCTATAAAGAGAAGAAAACAGAAGTGAGAGTCAAAGAAGTCACAGGTCAAAGCAGGGAATCAGCAGAAAGTGGAAGTAAAAAGAGAGGACATAGCTATAACAGGAAGCAGAGATACAAGCCAAGGAGCCTCAAGGACTGCAGCACGCCAGCACCAGAGTGCTACTAACCGTGGGAGCAAGCAAGGCTTCTAACCTCCAAAACCGTAAGACATTAACTTCTTGTTGTTTAAGCCAAAGCCCATTGTGTGGTATTTTTCATAGCAACCTAGCAAAATAAGACACAAATATTTTCAGTTTAGCCCCTCTCATGAGGTATTTAAAAGTTTAACTCTGGATAGGTGTAGAAGAACTCCATTTAGTAGAGCAATATTCTGTCTGAATAATGTACCCTCATCCAAATTTACAAATTAATAACTACAATAATCAAGAGATTATATTAAGTTCTGATAATATTAGTACCCCATATTTCTATTATATCTTTTGAATATATTTTAAAGGTAAATAAAAAGAAATTAGTTGGTCTAAAAGTTAAGGATATTTGTTTCTATTCTTTAATGTTTAACTTTCTTAGATAGCTTTTATATATTTAGTGGCAGTAGTGAGTCTACTTTAAATTTAAAAAAATATTATCATTTAAATAGGCCTTCAATATGAATTTAGATTAAAATATATGGGGAAAGAATGAAAAATGTATACAGAATTGCAGAATTTTATATAGGAGATAGGAAGATATTAGATGAATTAATGTCAGGGATTGTAATATAGTGATAAGTAGTGATAGTAAATGATAGCTGAAGAACAATATTTTACAAGTTTCCATACCTTTTGCTCTTCTTAAAGAAAATATAATAACAGTATCCATTAGGTATTTATATAATGCAATATTTGTATAGTATTTAACGGAAAATAAGTTTCAATCAAGAAGTCACTAATTATTTGCTCCAGAAAATACAAATGGCTATGTATTTTAGAAAGCATTTAAATGTAAATGGAAGCCAGAAGAATGAATAGGAAGAAAACATTCTGGGAACATCAAAAGGAGGGAGAAGGGGAAATGCCAGCAATCATAATAGATAGAGGATAAGACGAAATTCTTCCAAATCTCTACTTGAAAAGTACTGCCATACAGTCATCAAAGGCAGTTCAAAAACTACACCTCATTATCATCGTTATTATCTCTAGCTTCACTGTAACCAAAGTAATGAACAGCTTTACAGGAGAATGAGGAACAAGAAAGGTAACCCAGGGTGCCTACTGGAAATTTGTAGGGAAGATGTTTTCTTTTCTGTGTCCCTGGCCCTTGTGACAATAATAAGTGTCCTTGAAATGTTCTTAGTTTCTTTTGAAACTGCAGATAAAATATAGTTCGAAGGACAAATTCATTCATTGCATTTTCTATATCACATTCTCAATTAAGCTATTTTGAGAGAAAATGATCCTCCAAAAATGTCTAAAAGTAAACACTGTCAAACTGAACAAAAACAAGAATACCCTTCAATTAATCAATCAAACATCACAGAGTAAATGGAACATATATAGTCAATGTTAATAGAATCGGAAGCAGTAGTTTGGTACTATGTGTTGATGAGTTCCAATTAAATTTGCATTTTATTATAATTTAAAATCACACTTTCAAAAATGTGCCCCTAACCTGACCATTTCTTCTGATATCTGTATCAAAGGTCCTACTTCAACCCAGTGCCATCTCCTTTGACTATAACAACAGCTTAATAAATTTCTTTGCTTCTATTGCAGCCATTCTCTTCTACCCCAAGGATATTACAATCTACCTTTCCTTTCCTCCCCCACCATAGCAGTTCCAAATTACTATATAAAAAAATACATATGTTTTTATTTTTAAAGAAGCTTTAGATTACATAAATGTTACATCAAGAATATAGGGAATTTCCATATAACTCACTCCCACACACACTTTCCCCATTAACAACCACTTTTGTTACTGTGGTACATTTGTTACAATTGATAAATACATATTGAAGCATTGTTATTAAGCATGGTCTATAGTTTACTCTAAGTCTGACTTTGCACCAGACAATTGTATAGGTTTTGACTAAATGTGTAATGATCTGTATCCGTCATTGCAATGTCATGAATGACAATTTCAATGTCCCTAAAAGGCCCCATGTTAAACCTATTTTTCCCTCTCCCTCCCCTCAGAATCTCTCCCTTTATATTAATGTTTCAAGTTCTTACATTGCTAGAATAATAATAAGTCTATAATAGAACAATAATGAGTCTACTTTAGTCCATAGTTGCATCCTGCCCCTTATATTTGTTCATTCCTCAATCTTGAGGATTTGGGGATGGTGATGCCTGCTATGTTTCTATTGAGATGGGGCTTAGATCTCATGGGGCAGATAGATGGAACTATCTTGCTTGTAGTTGGAGATACTCTGTTTTGGGCATAGGCACTGTTGATCATCATCCTTTTGTTAGTTGTCCTAGATGAGTCCAGTGAACTAGAGAGTTGTTTTCACAACTCTACCAAGAGTCAGGGCTCAACTAGCATATGAACAGACCAAAGATTTAAGCCTCTGGGGCATATATTTAATATATGTGAATATAGTGAAAATTATTGGTTCAAATAAAAGGGCAGAATAGCCATGAGTAGGGAAATTATAAATGAGTCTAACTCTGTTAAACTGAGGAGCGTATATTCCAAAGTAGGCCCCACTGACAAGGTGCCGAGCTCTTGATATTTTAACACATGAGAATATATTACTCTTCTCTAAAAAACTTTCAATGCCCCTTCATTTCACTCAGATTAAAATGCAGACTTCTTACCATGGCCCTATGCGGCGGCTTGCTCGGTCGGTAGAGGTGGGGTCTGGCTGCGGACGAGGGGTTGGTCCAGCTCTGGACGAGGGGTCGGTCCCGCTTGGGATGAGGGGTCGGTCCCACCAGGGACGAGGGGTCGGTCCGGCAGCAGACGAGGGATCGGTCTCACAGGGGTTGCGCGGTTCGGCTGACGGGGTCGCCTGGCGAAGCCAGCGACGAAGGGGTCGCCCGGAGAAGCCGGCGACGAACTGGGGACAAGGGAGGCCAGGCCCTTGTCGGGGGCTCTCAGGACTGGAGGGCGCACGGCAGAAAAACTACCGCGGAGACAAGGTAAACACGCAAGTCCACTTTATTGAGGGAGAGGCAACAGTTTTATAGGGGCTGGGGAAGGCTGATTGGTCGAAGCCACGCCCTGTTCTGATTGGTTGCCGGCGAAAGGTCAGTGGGTGGTACTGGATGGGGGAGGGGTGGTGGTTAGGGATTGGCTGTCGCTGTTGCTGGGGGAAGGGGCAGGGTTTAGGGATTGGTGGCTGCTGTTGCTGGGGTGGAGGGCAGACTTGAGTTTCCCGCCCATGCCTGGCTGTTGCTGCTGTCGGGGGCAGGGAAAAGGGCAGACTGGATTTTTCCACCCACGCCTGGCTGTTGCTGCTGTCAGGGGAGGGGAAAAGGGCAGACTGGAATTTTCCGCCCTGTGCCTGCGCAGGGAGAAAGAAGAAGAAGGGTACTGCCCCACAGGCATCGTGTGGCGCCACCCAGGAGGAGGGGCGGCTGCGGAAGCATGGCTGCCGAGAAGGGGAGACCCGAGGGCACTCTGCGCCCATGCCGAGCTCCCTTCAGGGGTGGCAGTGAGTCCGACCAGCCACCCTATTATGGGGGCAGCGGCTTGGCCTGCCGCGGCTGCTCCCCCGCCAGGCCAGCAAACCACACTTCAGCCCGAGGGGTGACCGCAGCCCTACATGAACTAGTCCTTTTTGCCTCTTTAACTAATCCATTACCATTCTCTTTTAGCCTTCTGTCTTGTCTCTGATATTCCAAACACACTCCCATCTCATAATCTTTGTACGTGTTCTCATTGCAGTTCTGAGTGTTCTTTTTTAAGAACAACATATGATTCACACTTTCATGTACACCTTTATTCAAATGTCACCTCAGATAAGAACATCCTATCTGAAAGAACATAATGCTCTTATCACTTGCTACTTCAACATTTAGCTTTATTATTCTTGATAGAATGACGTTTACCTTACATATAAATGTGAATTTATTTGATCACTGTCTCTCTCTCCTATACTAAAATCTGGGTTCCAAGATTGCCTAGTGTTTTTCTATGTTGTTTAGTTCTATGTAACCAATGCCTAGAGAAAACATAGATCACAAAGATGTTGCTCAATAAATATATTTTGAATAAGTGAATAAATTTTATTTTTTATTTGTTTTTAAAATTCCAAATATACCTAAGAAATAAAATCATGATTGTAGGAGTCAAGGTTATTTATAACATAAAGTGATTTTTAAGATACATGATTTATACAGCCAAATTATTAGTTTGCTCACTAAAAGTAGATTAACATTATTTATATGCTTGAAATGTTTCATATGTTAAATAACAGAAGATTCCACAAGGTTGCCTAGTGCAAAAGTTTTCTGATGTTTGCTTTCACTTGAATGCAATCTGTGTGAAGATATAAGATGTGTATTCTAATGTACTTGTTATCAGAATCCTTTTAAAGAGGCCCTGTTACAGAGGTTTATGTGGAAACAAGAGACAAAGGTTGATGGCTGGTAGGTACCTGGAGACTTCTAGAGAATTATATGATCCCCTTGAGACAGGATTGGTGTTTGAGTTTCTGAATCAGTCCATTAAGTTTAAGAATACTTCCAAAAATTGTTCAAGGAAATATGAACCAGATGAGGCTGCTATTTCATGCTATTCTGAAACTGAGACACCTCAACAATTCCACTCATAGTTATATAATTATGCTTTCTGGAGGCACTTATTTTCTAAGGTCAAAAACTAGTGCAGGAACATTATAACCATGTTTTCCATAAGCTACAGTGGATGGCACCATGATTTGTTTCTGTTAAAAATATTTTTTTACTTCATTTAAATTTTTGTCTAAAATGAAGAACTGCTACCTCTAAAGTGATATTTTTCTTTATTTTTAAAGAAACTTTAGATTACATAAAAGTTACAATGGAAACATATGGGATTCCCATTTACCCTACAACCTTCACCCCTCCCCTATCACATTTCCCCCATTAGTAACATCTTCCATTAGTGTCATTCATTTGTTATAACTGATGAATGAATACTGAGGCATTGCTATTAACCATGATCTGTAGTTTACTTTATGGTTTACCCTTTGCACCACATAATTTTAAAGGTTTTGACAAAATGTATAATGGGCTATATCCATTATTGTAATAACATGCAGAGCAATTCCAATGTCCCCAACATGTCCCATGTTACACCTAATCTTCCCTCTCCCTCCAGTCAGAACCTCTGGTGACCACTGTTTTATATACATGTTACAAGTTCTTCCATTACTAGAATAATAGGAAGTCTAGTTTGATCCATTGTTGCATTTCCTCTTATGTTTGTTCATCCCTAATCTTGAGGATTTGGGGATGTTGGTGCCACTTTGTTCCCAATTGAGAGGGGGCTTAGATCCCATGGGGCAGATAGATGGAACTGTCTTGCTTGCAGTTGTAGATACTCTGTTTTTGGGATGGATGTTGCCCATCATCATCATTTTGTTAGGTGTCCTGGGCAAGTCTGATGAACTAAAGAGTAGGAATTGGCTGCAACTCTGCTGACATTCAGGGCTGAAATGGCATATGCACAGACTGAATATTTATGTCTGTGGGACATATATTTAATGGGTATAGTGCTTCTTGCAGTTTCTGGAGGAATACAGCTTGCCGTTCCCTCCTTCACCGTCTTGGATGTCCCTAAAATGAATTTCAGTATATTTATATTTATAATATTTATGGAAATTGAGTTATATATCATTCCATATACCATTTTAATTGGCCTAAAGTGAAAAGGAAAGGAAATGGAAAGGAAGGGAAGATCTATTGCTTTTGACAGTTTACAACATATTTGGAATGACAGACAAGAAAATGACACTTTAAAAAAATCTTAAATTATTTTTAACACAATGAAAGATTGTGTTTCAATTAAAAGTTTTCTTCTTTTGTGAATACAGACATCAGACAACCTTTTCATTAGGGGGAAAATAAAAATTATCAAGAAAGAAAAAGCAACAGAATTTATGTATTTTATGCCATAAATGTATTTAGAAAAAATATAACATTTCATATTATTTTAGTGTTTGTGTGTCTTGTGATTTAAACTGGGATATATATATGTGTGTGTGTATTTCAGTGAAAACCTGTATTCAAAGTCATTTATGCATTAAATGAATTAACAATACTGTGCTAGTTATTTCTCATGGAGAAAAGTTAATATTATTATAAAGAAAAAAATCATAGGTCTGCACTATATTAAATCAGTTTTTGGCAAGACTCAAAGCAGGAAATATTTTCTTCCAGAAGGAATTAGGAGTCTCTTCTGCTTCCTTTGAATATAAAAGATGCTGATAGGAAGAAAATGCTTTTGTACCCAGAAAACATACTGTGCGAAAAGCACACTGTAACACCCCTGTGTCCTGGGTTAGATTCAGTTATTAGACTGATGAGGGGTTGTTTGGAAGGACACCTGCCCATAGGTCTATCCAAATGCGCATGTAGAGAGCAATGATTGGCTCAAAAGCCAGTGCACTACAGAAGGACAAAGGGCTGTAGCTAACATTTTGTAGAGTGCTTTGGAGAGAAATATAGTCATAGAGAAATCAGCTGACAGATATGTGGCATTTAAAGATCCTCCTTTAAAGTAGAGCATTACCAAACACCTAAGGACTATCTGGAAAGCAAGAGCCCTAAAGCCAAAAGGAGAGCTCATAGGATGTTGAGAATAAAAAAATTTTAAAAATTGAATCCGCAAAATATTTGCAGACTGAACTAGGACAAGTCCATTAGTCAATTGTAGTCCCAGAATTTCTATAATAGAAGGGAAGAGTATAAGTCTGTTTGGAACCTGGAATCACACTGTAATTCACACAAAACTGATACATTTTTGATATTTTGATATTCAAAACCAAAAAAAGTGGCTGTTAATAGAGATTGTGGGTGATAAGTCTAAATCACATCCTGGGTCTGGACTTAACATATTTGGAACTCAGAGTGAGAATATAAATGGAGATAAACATACCATACCATATGTCTAATATCAAAAGTTATAAACCAAGCTAAAACAGATTGGTAAATTAAATATTTTTTCCTCATAACAAATATACTTGGATAATCAGTCTTGAATGTAGCACTTTTAAACCCTTCAGAGTTCTGAACAAGTAAGTGGTAGTTAGGGAATTGCAAGCTCCTGGTCCTTGACCCAACTCCCCTTCTGCATCCATTCCAGGCTTATTCTCATACTACAAGAGTACTGCGCACATGCATGTGGATAGAGCAGCCTGCTTACTGTTATATAAAGATAAAGCAAAGGAGACAAGATCCTCCCTTTACACCTCCACCCTCACCCCATATTTAGAGTTGAACATAATGGCAGTGACATCCACCCTCTGGAGACACATCAGGAAGAGGCCCATATAGGTCCTAAACCTAGGTTCAGGTATCCCTTCCTGCAACCACTCTCATCAGCTACACTTGTAAAGAGTTATTGTGGATTTTCAGTGAGAAAAAAACTACCACTCAAACACTGTTTAGACTAATAATTATTATGCCTCCATTATTATTATACTAATTGTATTTATATTATACCTATATATGTACCTACTAGAGCAGGGATTCTTAACTTTTTTGTTCCAAAGACCCCTTTGCCAGTGTGAGAACCACAGACCCCTTACTAAATTCACATATACTGTGAGGTATTTAATAAATATATCACATCCACACCAATATATTCCCACAAGAATAATGTTTTTTGAATTTCAATTTATGTGCATGGAATCCTGGTTAAGAACCCCTGTACAATAGAGGTACTTAAAAATTTGAGAAAACAGTATAAATAGTTTGAATTAGTTTACTTTCTCCTATTTATGTTACAAATCTAATTAGAGAATACAGAGTCTGAAGACATTCATTTTGCACTATTTATGCCTTTATTCCCCTCTCCTAAGTCAATAATCTACGTGATCTCAGAGACGACATTTAATTGGGTCTCCAGGTCGACAATATAATGTGAGGTTTGAACTAGATGTAATCTGTGGTTATTTCTAGTTGTTAATTATTATTTGATACTAAATGAAATAAAATCATAAATGTTTAAAGTTCAGGAAAGTCACTCAAATTTGACTAATTCAAAATTGACTAACTCAAATTTCAAGGACAAAGGAGAAAAAAAATTAATTTCATGAGTAAAACTAATTTAAGAAGCCTGTACTGATAAATGATTTTCACATTAATTTTTTTGTTAGATTAACCTAATAAATTAGTAGAAATAGGATGACATTACTATAAGGAAAGTAAATGTACTCACTGAAAGAGAAATGCTTATGAATATCATAATGCCTAAGTCACAGATTCTTTTTAGTTATTGTTTAATTATTTTTAGAAAGACTTTCCTACAATTACCATAGTCTCTTGGACCTGCTAAGTGTTGTTATCTATGTTGGCCAGCATTTTTTACCTCTCTTCTGGGCAGATATAAAAGCACACTGACTTAAGATTTGTCTACTGTCTCTATTCTAAGATGTGGCTTCCGCTTTAAAATGCATTAATACAATTGTATCAAGGATATATGGATGGATTTTGGCAGGTCTAGCAATCCTATACCATTAAACACATATTCTATAAACACAAACAATAAAACAGGCCCTAGCGATTGACTTCCTTGGTTTAATTCTCCTTTGTCACTTGCTAATTGAAGAAGTACCATTGGGGTTTATCTTAGTTTATTCATTTATAAATGTGGAGAATATCTGCATTTATCCCTGAAAGATGTTATGAAGACTGCCACAGGGTAAGCTCTCAGTCCATTGAACAATAATGATGATGATAAGGAGGACAGTTTCATTACTAAATTTTGTGGGATACAGAAAAAATCAGAGATGTGCCATGAACTTAAGGATTTAAAATATCATTAGTAAAAGATGAGAAAGAAATTATGAGAAAATGAAGCAACTGTAAAACCTAACAAATTTCATTGTCAATATTTGGGGAGATTTTCCCTCCTGAGGACTTAAAAATTTTAAAAATAAAATTTGAAATAAATGTTCAAAGAAAAAAAAAGGAATATATATGAAAAGTCACCTGAGAGAAACAAAATAACTCTCAGAACAAGGATTAACCTGATATTACTCCATCTAATTTTTTAACTTAATTATTACAAAAAGACTAAGGATATCAATAAAAACATAGAAAAAGAAAAATCATTTTTGATCCATTCTTTTATTTAAAAAGTACTATATGTCAATCCCTGTATGATGTTATACATGTTTGCTTTATAAGTTCACAACTTTTACTAAACATTTAATTTTTATGTATGTTCATATATAAATGATATAAAGATAATAGATTGGTTAGGGGAAAATACTTTGTTTAGTAGTACTATTTTGACAATGTTCTCATTAGTTAAAAAGGTTTAAAAACAATGCACGTTATTGGTGGTAGGGTGAGATGTTATATATGTTTGTTTTGTAAGTTCACAACTATTATAAATTTATTGTTTATGTATGATTGATATATTTCAATAAAGTTTTTAAAAATCAATTGAAAAAAAAGTACTATGTGTCAGTCAGTATGGATATCAAACATTACTCTTCTTACACTGGCTGTTAATGCAGAATACTACAAGGGGGGCTGTAGCTGTCTTTGTGGTTGGCATCACTGGAGAAGTAATACTGAAGGTATAAGCTGAAAGTGATTAGGATTTAGCTAAAAAAAAAAAAAAAAAAAAACAAATGAAAAATGTTCCAGTAAGAGGACAAGGGACAAGGGCAGAGAAGAGCCAGGAACTTCCAAGAAACTGTAAAACCCCTTTTATGTGAGAGAGAAAAAGTAAATGAAACATGATCCTGGAAAAAGAAATGACAATATTAATCAAAGTTGTGAAGGTTTGAAGCTGGATGAACCCCAGAAAACAATTTTCTTAAAGTTAATCCCTGCCTGTGGGTATAAATCTACTGTAGGTAGGAACTTTTGATTATGTTACCTCAGTAAGGTGTGACCCAGGTGGGTCTAAATCCCCTTACTGGAGACTTCTATAAATAGGATGAAGCAGGGGAGTGGGGAAGCCAGAAGCTGAAGCAATGAAACCCAGAAGAGAAGAGAGAGACCAGTAAATGCCACGTGTGCCTTGCCACGTGACTGAAGAGTTGAGGATCACTGGCAGCCAGTCTTCAGGGAAAAAGTATGACCTGATGATGTCTTGATTTGGGCATTTTCATGGCCTTAGAGCTGTAAGCTAGCAAGCAAATAAAATTGCCATTATAAGAGTCAACCCATTTCTGGTAATTGTAGTTCAGAAACCTGGTAAATTAAAAGAAAAGTCTTGAAGGCCATGATAATAAGCATGTATTTCATTCTATAAAGAATGGGAAGTGATTGAAGATTTTAAAGAGGTAAGTGAAATAAATTTTGAGATAATCAAGATATATTGATAATTATAAATACTTCATTATAGGGATCAATATAATAACATTTGAGGTCAAAGAAGTCCATGTCTTTGCCTACATTAGCAAAATCAAATTTTCCTAGTCTTTCCTTAAAAAGAAACCTCTCAGTCTTATACATCTCCAGTATCCAAAAGTATTGTGCAGACCTTTACTTTCTGTTGACTGTGTTATAAAATTTGATGTGTTCCATTCATATCTATAGATCTATAGATCACAGATCTATACATAGTTATACACATATTAATTATAAATGCTTTCCTTTCAAAATTTTCTGTGTGTTCTTGGAGAGAACTATGCTCCATGTTTGTGACACAAGAAGTGATGTTGTTACTATGGGACATCATTAGTTTGACGTATTTAAATATTCAAATCATTAAAATGCCCTTCTTCTCATTCTATACTCAACTAGCAACTCTGGTTGTGATTGTATATCTGTACATTTTCTGCTCATTCTTAGGTTCAGATAAGGACAAACATCTGGGCCTACACAACAAGCTCTGGACCATGGGGTTTGTCATCTCATTTGGGTTCTCTGCAGGGAAATTTCCAGCGCTTCAGTTTACCTTTGCTTAGAGAACATTTTCCTCCTCTGCCTCATGTCCACATACATGTAAATAAGGAAGAAGACAAGTGTATTCAGTAAAAAGTCCTATATGAAGAGATTCTAAATACCTAATGAGGGTTTTATTACATAAAATTATTGGTTATAATGGGGATGTACTACATCCATAATTATGGTGAGGAAATAGTTATGTTAGCTCTAGTTGTTCAATATTTTTACCAGTGGAAGAGTGGTTGTTCACTAAAGTCTTATTTAAAAGTGATTGGATTTCAAAAAATTCCATTCATAAAAATTCACAAGTTAATCAAAATATGCTAATGCTTACATATCATTTATATGCTTAAAATGAGTTAGGAAAATACAGTTCCCACAGTTTCATATGCTCTCAAAAAATGTTCCATCACACTAAATCAATCATAATCAACTGAGTTAGGAGATATCATGTTGGATATCTTGTGAACTTTTTCACACTACATGGTTATCAAGTGCTCCTCTCTCTATACCATTCTCCTCAATGTAAGACAACCTTCATGAATTATGAGTTTGGGTAAAGGCAAGGAATATGTGTGATTTGGAAAACACTGTCTAATACATTCAGAGATGCATTTTTGGTACCTCGCAAACTATTGTGCTAAGCAATTGAATTCTCAAAGACAAAGCATTCAATCACTTATTTTCTATACAATACACATACCTATAGTGAGATAACCTGAAAGTAAATGCCATTATGTTTCTATTTTCCATTCTATATAGCAGGTTATAAATAGAAATCTGAAGTTATATGAGAGGAGAACATAACAGCTCTCAGATTTCTCCTGAACATTCTCTGCCTCACGGAAAATACTGATAAATCTGAATTTTTCAACAAAGGGACCTTAGTGACACGTGTTAATTTTGATATATTAAATGTTGTTTTCTTCTAAAATAAGTTACTTTTATTTAGAAACAACAACTATTTCTCAAGCCTCACAATCCCTTATTTTTTTCTAGTAATATCCTGATTGATGATATCATTAATTATTTAGGCACATTTTAGGCAGACATATAATGTTGATGCTTTCCACTTTTAGATAAAACAATCTGGAAGTTAGATAAAAGAATATCTTAGTCTGACTTTTTTTTTCTTCTTTCTGCATTTGACTATGATATTTAAAAGAACATTTTTAGTAATATATTTACACAATTGCTCATAAAAATGTAATTATATTCTTTGTCTTCTAACTCTATATTATCCTGTCCCCTTAGAGTAAAGTCAGGGGCTTTATGGTTTCCTCTTCTTTTAAAATCACCATATTGCCATAAACTAAATAAAATAAGTGGGGAATTTATCTGACAAATACATGGCAAAATTTCTGCATACCAAATAATTTTCAAATCACAGATTAAAAGGGGGCCTTGGGAGATAAATCTACAGATTTTGGAACAGCTCTTTAAAACATGCCAGAATAATCTTCTGTATAGCCGAAAGCAAGATGTAAATTAAGGAGCAATACACTATGAGTGTAATGGAGCATGTACTTAAAAATTCATGGTTCCATTCATCTCTTGTAAACAGCTCACACTTTGTACCTCCCAGGAATAATTACACAACACTGAACAGTTTGAAATTATAAATATTAAGACAGAAAATATACTGTGCATTGCTTCTGGAATAAGTTTGCAGAGATTAAAAGCAAGTGTAATGCTTAATAACAATATTGCTTCCTAATTATATACTTTGTAGACTGAAAGTCAAAAATTGAAAAGCTCTGGGCAAAATCAGTATAAAAGATGAGGCAAGTGTCAGTTGAAAATAGCTGTCTGCTAGCCAAGCTGACATGCGATCAGTGGGTCACATGACCAGGCAGGCCTTTAGCATTCAGTAAAGAACATGAGCTTTTAGTGTTCAAAGTGCTAGAAGGAGAATTCATTAGGGAGGTAAGAACTGGACCTCTTCAGGAAAGGAAACTGTTAGCAGGAGCCTTAGTAAACAGAACATAACTTGTACAAGAGAATTTGTCAGATTTCTATAAATATGGTATCAAATGCAAATGCAAATCTTTAAAAGCCACCTAAATGTGGTTTATGGTGTTGTATGTGCATGCAATGTGATTTGGAAAGGAAATAAGGAAAAAAAAAATATGTTAGTGAGTAGAAGCCTCAGGCTTTTAAATTAGAAAATAAGATTATGGCCTGAAAAATTATTTTTCAAAATATTAAGGAATAATATTTCTTATAGGAACTTGAGAATACTATTAAATTTATTTGAAAAGAGCAAATGAGAAATTTTTACAAATAAGCTTTATATTGTATATCGAACAAGAAAATATTTCATAAGAACAATTTTATTCAAAAAACCAAAAGCATGCTTTCCCCCTTCACCTGTTTTTCTCAGCTTTATTTTCAAATGATTTTTAAATATATTTTTCAATTAAAGAAGTTGTAAGTTTACAGAGAAATCATGCAGAAAATACAGAAATACAGATATCACATATATCCTCCCTATTAAGATTTTGCCTTTATGTGGTAACATGTTTACAACTCATGAAAGATTTATTTTAATTGTACTATTAATTATAGTGTATAGCTTACATTAGGAATCATTGTATTGTACAGTCTTATGATTGCTTTTAATTTTTTATTCTAGTAACATAAATATAGCCTAAAATTTCCCCTTTTAACCACATTCACCTATAAAATTCAGTGCCATTAATTATGTTCACAATGCTCTGCCACCATAAACACCATCCATTAGCAAAATTTTTCCATCAACCTAAACAGAAATTCTGTACCAATTAAGCCTTAATTCCCCACTACTATCCCCTACCACAGCCTTTGGTAACCTGTATTCGAGTTTCTAAATAAAGGAATTTGCTTATTCTAAATTATTTCGTATCAGTGAGACCATACAGCATTGTTCTTTCTGGATTAATTCTCTCAGCATGGTATTTTTAAGTTTCATCCATGTTGTTGTATGCATCAGAACTTCATTTCTTTTGCCAACTGTGTAAAATTCCATTTACGTATGTACCACATTCAGTTTATCCATCCACATGTTGACGGTCACTAGGTTGCTTCTACCAATTTGCAAATATAAATAATGTAGCTATGAACATCAATGCACAAATTTCTGTTTAAGTCCTTGCTTTCCATTCAATTGTGTTTATACCTAGAAGTGGGATTATTAGGCATAAGGTAATTCTATACTTAACTTTCTGAGAAATTGTCAAAATGTCTTCCACAGAGAATGCACCATTCTATATTCTCATGAACAATGAAAACATGTTTCTATTTCTCCTCATCCTTTCCAATAATTGTTGTTTTCCATATTTGTAAGAGATGCCATCTATTAAACCATCTTATCGTGGTTTAGATTTGCATTACCCTAGGGGCTAATACTTTGAGCATTTTTCTTGTGCTTTTTGTCCATTTGTATATCTTTGGAGGAATGTATTAATATATTTAAATACTTTACCAATTTTTAATTGGGTTGTTTGTCTTTTTGTTCTTGAGAAGCAGAATTTCAATACATATTCTGGATATTAAAACATTATTGAATGTGTCGTTTCCAAATGTTTTCTCCTGTTATATAGGTTGTATTTTTACTTTCATGGTGAATTTCTTTGTGGCCCAAAAGTTTCTAATTTTGAAAAGGCACTATTTATCTTTTTTTTTTGAAGTAGAAGCTTTAGATTACATGAATGTCACATCAAAAATATAGGGGATTCCTGACTGAGGCAAGATGACCTCAGCTTAAGGGTGCACTCACCACCTCTCTAGCAAAAAAACAACTGAGAAGGGGCAAGATCCTGCCTGAGTGATGTATTCTGGGAACCCACAGAGCAGGAGGCATCAGGGCATTGATCTGGACGGAACAGGACAAAGAGGTAAAAAGCCCAAGGGAAAACTGTGGGTTTCTCTCCCCAGTAGCTGGAAATGGCTGGCGGCTAAGCCCCAACCCCAAAGCAAAAAGCCACTGCAAACCCCCTGAATCCCACAAGCCACTGAGCGGGAGGGGAGCATTCTCTGGGAGAAAGAAAGTTCTGGCAAATGTGTAGAGGGGTTTCCCTTTTGTTAGTTTAGTTACCTGGACCCCCTTTGAACTTTAGGAAGCGTACCAGCTGGCAAGAGGTGGCCCAGGAAGAGGGGAGAGGGGAATCTGCTCAGGCATCCTGATTTACCTTGCTGAGGTGGGAGAGAGGAACTTGGGCTGGTAGAAGGTGGAGTCAGGCATTCCACCAGTCTGGTGCTGAAAACTATCAAAATTCCAATTCAAAAAAGGAGGGTGGACAGTAGAAAGCACTTCAACCTTCCAAGTACCTACTTAGAGTCCTCTGGGAGACAGGGGAGGTCTAGAAGAGGGCTGAGAGTCATTTCTCTGTGGTGAGTTTGGATACCAGGGTCCCAATTGAATTTCAGAAGGAAAATCAACCTGACCCAGAGGGGTGAGGGGGAATCTGATCTCACAGACTATCCTGTCCTGCTGCTTTGGGAGAGAAAACAATAAAACAAGAGAAAACTAGAAAACTATTGAAAGGGGACAGGAGACAGGGACAGACAGGCTCTTAATCAGCAAGAATCTACCCAACTGCAAGGAGTCAAATCTCTCCTGCAGAACTCTCTAGCTAATAGACACAAGGAGAAAATTCAGCTCAGTGGAGGAGTCTCCACTTTGAATATATGAGGTCTCTGGCTACATTCCTGGCTCTTCTTAGAGTAGCTGTCCACTGGGTTATCAAACATCCATTTGATACTTTAGGACAGGGAACATATAGAAAGTATTTTTGTTATTAGTTTCTCTTAGGTTCCTTTTTGGGGGAGAGAACCAGCAAGATAGCTGTGAAGTAAGGAGCTCCTAGAGTTACCTCCCACTAAAGGGCAGTTAGCAAACACCCAGAATTCTCCGGAGCTAGCTGAAGAACATGTTTAGGGGTTCCAGGAGACCAGAAGAGCATCCTGCAACATCCTCAAAGGAGTGGAAGGAGGAGACTGCCCATCTGCAGAGAAGACTGGTAAGTAGAGCACTCCACGCCATGGAAGCTGATACCCATCCTCCACTGGAGGCACAAGCTGCCTCGGGAGCTCTTCCGCGGCTGAAATTGAAAGCTCCACTTCCCCACAACAGGGGAGGAAGATACGGTTGGGCACTAATTTCAGTTACTGATGAGCAAATACAGTGGGCTACAGTATAATCCTGAGAACAGCTGAAGTTGGAGCCTGTCCAAGCCAGAAAAAGGCCAGGAGCAGGAGCTACTATTTTAACTCCCCGCCTGGCACAAGGGGAAGCGGGGCGGACTGAGAATCCCAGTGCTAGTGGGGAATGGCTTCTTTCCATCCAGATCAGATTGCAACTCTAACCTAGGCCCCAGTGCCACTTCCGGCAGGGAGGAAGTTGTGGGGACCTGTGCCTGCCTCTACAGGAAATTATCAGCCAAGCCGTGGAGGACAGTGATTATCCTACTCTGGCAGCTCCAGGAGCTATTCTGTGGCTGCAAATGGAAGCTCCATTTCCCAGAAACAGGGGAAGAGGAAACGGTTGGCTGTTGATTTTCGCTACTGATTGCAGACTTGGCTGGCTAAGAGATAACCCTGGGAACAGCAGGGGTGTGAACCAGCCCAAGTCAGAAAGAGGCCAGTGGCCACCATTTTGATTCCGCTGCCAGCCTAAGGGGAAGCTGGACTGATTGAAACTCTCAGTGTCGGCAGAAGCCAGTTTCTTTCACACAGATCAGCCTGCAGCCCTGGCCCAGGCTTCAGCCCTATCTCTGGCAGGGAGGAGGCTAAGAAGCCCTGCACCAGCCTATACCAGAAACTACAGGTAACTTTGGCTGGCATAGACTAAAAACCAGAAGTCTACCAGGGCAACTGCTGTCACCTTGAACCCGCACTGCATAGATTGCTGCCCACACCTGCAGCTCCATCCCCACCCATGACAGGGGGGAAAGGAATGTGAAGCTTCATCAGTCTCTCTGGGCAAGTACAGTCCAGGCTTGCACATGGATTATTCCACACAGCTATGACTCTGTCCTTACCCCTGGCAAAGGAGAAAGTTGGAAGAAGGCTCATTGGTCCCTGGTGCAATGAGGGTAGCTTGAGCCTCCACAGTTTACAACACCAGCTACATGCTTGGCTCCTACTGCACAACCAGCAAGGGAGAAAGGATAGGAAGCCCTAAACTAAAGAGAAAATCTGCACCCAGAAAAAAAAAAAAAAAACACAAAAATCTCTAGTAAGCCAGAAGCAAAGACAACAACAAAAAATTACAATACACACAAAGAAACAGGAAGCTATGTCCCAGTTAAAGGAAAAAAAGTAAGCCTCCAGATGACATAAAGGAACTGAGCCAACTAATTATAGATGTTCAAACAAATCTCCTTAATAAATTCAATGATATGGCTAAAGAGATTAAGGATATTATGAAGACAGTGGGTGAGCACAGAGAAGAATTTGAAAGCCTACATAGAAAAATAGCAGATCTTATGGAAATGAAAGGTGCAATAAAGGAAATTTTTCTAAAAAATTGCAATCATATAATAGCAGATTTGAGGAGGCAGAAGAAAGGATTGGTGAGCTTGAAGAAATGGCCTCTGAAGGTGAACATGCAAAAGAACAGAAGAAGAACAGAATGGGAAAAAATTGAACGAGGTCTCAGGGAGTTAAATGACAACAAAAAGCATGCAAACATACGTGTCATGGGTGTCCCAGAAAAAGAAGAGAAGGGAAAAGGGGCAGAAGGAATATTTGAAGAAATAATGGTAGAGTATTTCCCAACCCAGTGAAGGACATAGATATCCCTGTCCAAGAAGCACAACGTACTCCCATCCAAAAAAATCCAAATAGACCAACTCCAAGACACATACTCATCAGAATGTCAAATGTCAAAGACAAAGAGAGAATTCTGAGAACAGGAAGAGAAAAGCTATGCATAACATATAAAGAATATCCAATAAGATTAAGTGCTGATTTCTCACCAGAAACCATGCAAGAAGACAGTGGTCTGATACATTTAACACACTACAAGAGAAAAACTTCCAACCAATAATCTTATATCCAGCAAGACTGTCTTTCAAAAATGAGGGTGAGATTAGAATATTCACAGATAAACAGAAACTAAGAGAATTTCTAAGCAAGAGACCAGATTATCAGGAAATACTAAAAGGTGTGCTAGAACCTGAAAAGAAAAGACAGGAGAGAGGGGCCTGGAAGAGAGTCTAAGAAAATGAAGATTATATCAATAAAAATAACTAAAGGTGTAAAAAGAGTGGTGAAAAAAAAATGTGACAGATAAAACTCAGTCAAGAATAAACTTAACCAATGATGTAAAGCACTTGTATTCAGAAAACTGCAACTCAATGTTAAAAGAAATTTAAAAAGCCCTAAATAATGGAACAACATTTCATGTTCATGGATCAGAAGACCAAATATCATTAAGATGCTAATTCTACTCAAATTGTACACAGATTTAAATCTCAATAAAAATTCCACCAGCATTAAAGAAAAAACTGTAAACATGATCATTAAATTTATTTGGAAGGGTGAGGAGAGGAGTCCTGAATAGCCAGAAACATCATAAAAAGGAAAAGTGAACCCTCATCTCCAGACTTTAAATCATAATACTTACCTATAGTGGTAAAAATAGCATTGTACTGGCCTAAAGACAGACACAATAGACCAATCAGAAACAGACCCTCACCAGTACGGTCAAGAGATTTTTGTCTAACCCGTCAAACTCATACAGCTCGGGCAGTACAATCCATTCAACATATGGTGCTGAAAGAATTGGATATCCATAACTGAAAGAAGGAAAGAGGACTTCTATCTCACACCTTATTCAAAAATTAACTTAAAATGGATCAAAAAACTAAAAATAAAAGCAAGAACCATAAAAATTATAGAAGAAATTATTGGAAAATATCTTCAAGACCAGGTGGTAAGTGGTGGATTCTTAAAGGAGATAAGAGAAGGACTGAGTGGACTACTGATGTTTAATGCACGTAGAAGTTTTAATTAGCTTTACTGTAAAAAAGTGTGGAAATGTATAGAGTGAATGGTAACACACAGTAAGTAACAGCTAGTTTATAAATGGGTATGTGTCTGAATATGGTAGTCTCGTTATGTAAATGCCAATTGATAGAATGCTAGAGAATAATCTAGGAACTGGATAGCACAGTAAATTTAAGCGGTGGATGAGAATTGTGGTTGATGGTACAGATGCAAGAGTGTCCTTTGTTAACTAGATCAAATGTATATCGCTATTGCAGGGTGTTGGGAATGTGGAGAAGCATGGGAAAATACAGCTGGGGTGACCTATGGACTGTGGTTAGTAATAATAACACAGTATTCTTGCATCTATGCAAAAGATATACTGTGTTGATACTGGGCAGTATGGAAAATGTAAGCCAAATGTACACTAAAGACATGGTAACAATCAGATGATATTATTTTATCTGCAGCAAATGACACACCACATTGTGGTGTGCTGATGGATGGGTGTCATCTAGGAATTCTGCACATGTGCCTGATTGTTTTATATTTTACAACTTCTGTCATAAAAAATATATTTAAAAAATAATAATAGGGTTGGTTGGGGGAAAAACACACCAAATGTAAGGTAAGGACTATGATTAGCAGTAAGATTTTGAGAACATTCTGACTTAATTTGTAACAAATGTCTCATTACAATGCAAGGTTGCCCGAAACCGGCGGGGGCGAGTCCAGGGACCCGTGGGAAGAAGCAGGGGTAGGGGCACGAGTCGAGTGAAGAATGGAGGCAAGACAGGGTTCTGATCAAGCCTCGTTTATTGGGTGTAGAACAAGGGGATTTCTACTGAGGGGAGGGTACGTGTCCACAGGTGGTAGGCTGGTCTTGCGGGTAGCAGACGTCCAAGGAGGGGATTGGCTGAAAGTTCGTGCCAAATCTGCAGAGTTTCGCACCTTGCACATGCGTGCTGCTGTGGTTACCAGAGTTGTGGCAGGAAGGGGAGAACAAAGAAACAAGGAAGAAGAAGAAGAAGGGAATGGCGGGGCAGGGCTGTAGTAGTTATGAGATTCCCCATGTAGTTGGAGGTTGTAAACAGACCTCACAGCGGGTGGCTGCCCACACAAGGTGTTGGTGGAGGGTTGATGTATGGGATCCCTGTATGATGTTATGTATGTTTGCTTTGTAAGTTCACAACTTTTACTATACACTTAATTTTTTATGTATGCTCATATAAAAATGATGTAACGATAATAATAGGATTGGTTGTGGGAAAACTACTTTGTTTAGTAGTAATATTTTGACAATGCTCTTTAATCATTAGTTAAAAAGGCTTAACAACAATGGTAATTATTGGTGGCAGGTTGAGCTATAAGAGTCCTGTATGATGTTACACTTGTTTGCTTTGTAAGTTCACAACTGTTATTACATACTTATTGTTTATGTATGAGTGATATGCTTCAGTAAATTTTTTTAAAAGTTTCCTTTTATAAATTTTAACTTAGTTTGCTTGCTAAAACACAATTCAAAACTGCAGAGGGCAGGAGGCAGGGTAATTGATTGATGAACACCAAAAGCCTGAGAGGCACCTCAGGAGTCTAAGAGAGAGATTGTTTTCCTAAGATTTTGTTTGATTGCTTGCTGGAGTGTTTGTTTTTTGTTTCTTTTTTCCCTTCTTTCTTGCCTCCCCCATTTTTAAAAAATTAGTTGTTGCTGTCTTGTTTCTTGTTTACTGTGCTTCACCCTTTTTTCCCCTTTTTTGTACACCAATTGTCTATTGTGGTGGCTTGCTCGGTCGGTAAAGGTGGGGTCTGGCTGCGGACGAGGGGTCGGTCCAGCTCTGGACAAGGGGTCGGTCCCGCTCGGGACGAGGGGTCGGTCCCACTTGGGACGAGGGGTCGGTCCGGCAGCAGATGAGGGATCGGTCTCACAGGGGTTGCACGGTTCGGCTGACGGGGTCGCCCGGCAAAGCCGGCGACGAAGGGGTCGCCCAGAGAAGCAGACGACGAAGGGGTCGCCTGCAGAAGCAGGCGACGAACTGGGGACAAGGGAGGCCAGGCCCTTGTCGGGGGCTCTCAGGACTGGAGGGCGCACGGCAGAAGAACTACCGCGGAGACAAGGTAAACACGCAAGTCCACTTTTATTGAGGGAGAGGCAACAGTATTATAGGGGCTGGGGAAGGCTGATTGGTCGAAGCCATGCCCTGTTCTGATTGGTTGCCGGCAAAAGGTCAGTGGGCGGTACTGGATGGGGGAGGGGTGGTGGTTAGGGATTGGCTGTCGCTGTTGCTGGGAGAAGGGGCAGGGTTTAGGGATTGGTGGCTGCTGTTGCTGGGGTGGAGGGCAGACTGGAGTTTCCCGCCCACGCCTGGCTGTTGCTGCTGTCGGGGGAGGGGAAAAGGGCAGACTGGAATTTTCCACCCACACCTGGCTGTTGCTGCTGTCGGGGGAGGGGAAAAGGGCAGACTGGAATTTTCCGCCCTGTGCCTGCGCAGGGAGAAAGAAGAAGAAGGGTGCCGCCCCACAGGCATCGTGTGGTGCCATCCGGGAGGAGGGGCGGCCGCAGAAGCATGGCTGCCGAGAAGGGGAGACCCGAGGGCACTCTGCGCCCATGCCGAGCTCCCTTCAGGGGTGGCGGTGAGTCCGACCAGCCACCCTATTATGGGGGCAGCGGCTTGGCCTGCTGCGGCTGCTCCCCTGCCAGGCTGGCAAACCACACTTCAGCCCGAGGGGTGACCGCAGTCTATCTATGCTGTTTCTTTTCCTTCATCTTCCTATCTTCTGCTTTCTCTTTTTTTTACTTTCAAACACTGTTTAGTCTTCAATTTTTCTTTTTTTTCAATCACCTCTTTCTTTTTTAACTTCTTTTCTTATTGTCTTTTCTCTTTCCCTCTCTTCTTATCATTCCATTCATTTCATTCTAGATATTTCTCTCTGTGAATGTTTTTCATTTCATTGTTTTATCCCACGTGTTATTCTCATTCCTCTGAACTTCTTACATGAGTTAATTATTTGTATTCTTAGGTCTTATATGGTGCCTCTCCTACCTTTTACTATTATTATTACACTTATCCTTTTTCTCTTCTGGCCCTATTCTTTTTTGTTCAAGGGAGCATACACAACAGCAAGGAAATAGAATAAGAGGAACCAAGTGTCAAAGAGAAAACTTACCACAAACTAAAAAGAGCAGCTTAATAAAATCCTAGAGTAGACAGTGAAACCAATCAACTGAATAAACCCATCAAGATGAAGAGATGCCTAAACACCAACAAAAATTTATAAACCATACTAAGAAACAAGAAGACATGGTCCAATCTAATGAACAAATGAAAAACCAGGAGGAGATGCAGAACATGGAACAACTAATCAGAGCGCTCCAAACAGATATCCTGAACCAACATAGTGAAGTGAAGGAAGAGATTGAATATATTAAGAAGACACTGGGAGAACATAATGAAGAAATTTTAAACAGACATAAAAAGGTAATGGATATGATGGTGATGAAAGGCATTGTATTAGTCAGCCAAAGGGTGCTGATGCAAAATACCAGAAAACAGTTGGTTTTTATGAAGGGTATTTATTTGGGGTAGAAGCTTGCAGTTACCAGGCCATAAAGTGTAAGTTTCTTCCCTCACCAAAGCCTTTTGTCATTTGTTGGAGAAAGATGCTGCTGATGTCTGCCAGAGTTCAGGCAACCTGAGTTCCTTTCTTCCTGGGGTTCATTTTTTATGGGTTCAGCTACTCTGTTTTCCCCACAAGGTCAGCTGTAGACTAGGGGGCTCTCTATGCTTTGCCTTACTTCACAAGGCCAGCTGTAACCTTCTGACCTTCCTCACAACCAAGTTCTTCTGTGTGCTTACTTCCAAGGGCTCCAGCTCAAGACTCCAGAATCAAAACTCCAAGTCTGTTCTTTGCCATGTCTTTTATCTGTAATTCCCTACCCACCAAGGGGGTGGGATCTCAACATTCCACTGATATGGCACAAAATCAAAGCCTGAACCATAATTTAATCATGCCAAGAGGAAAAGACCAGGTTACAAACATAATCTAATATCTATTTTTGGAATTCATAAATGATATCAAATGGCTACATGTACAATTAAAGAAATAAAAAATACACTGTTAACACATAACAGCTGATTTGAAAAGGCAGAAGAAAGGATTAACAATGTGGGAGACAGTATATCTCAAATGCAACATATTGTAGAACAGATAGACAAAAAGAAAAAATCAGCAGGGACTTAGGGATCTGAATGACAATGCAAAATGTTCAAACATATGAATTATAGCCATCCCAGAGGGACAAGAGAAGGGGAAGTGTACAGAAGGAGTGTTGGAGGAAATAATAGTTGAAAACTTCCAAACCCTATTGAGGAAGATGGATGTACATGTCCAGGAAGTGCAGCACACCCCAAATAGTATAAATACCAACAAGTCTACTCCAAGACATATACTTGTCAAGTTGTTCAATGTTCAAGACAGAAAGAATACTGAAAGCAACAAGAGAAAAGGGAACTGTCACATACAAGAGAAGCTCAATAAGATTAAGTGCTGATCTCACATCTGAAACTAGAAGGCAAGAATGCAGTGGTATGACATGGTTAAACGACTAAAAGAAAAAAAACATCCAGCCAAGAATTCTCTATCCAGCAAAGGTGGAATTCAAGAATGACAGAGAAGCAGACTTGGGCCAATGGATAGAGCATCCGTCTACCGCATCGGAGGTCTGCGGTTCAAACCCCAGACCTCCTTGACCCGTGTGGAGCTGGCCCACGTGCAGTGCTGATACGCGCAAGGAGTGCCGTGCCATGAAGGGGTGTCCCCCGCATACGGGAGCCCACGTGCAAGGAATATGCCGCATAAGGAGAGCCGCCCAGTGTGAAAAGAAAGTTCAGCCTGCCCAGGAATGGAGCCGCACATACGGAGAGCTGACTAAGCAAGATGACGCACCAAAAAGAGACACAGATTCCTGTGCCACTAACAATTACAAAGCAGACAAAAGAAGAACATGCAGCAAAATGGACACAGAGAACAGAAAACTGGGGTGGGGAGGAAGGGGAGAGAAATAAAAAAATAAATCTTTAAAAAAAGATGGAGTGAGGTGAGGAGCCCCCGCTTCTCCAGACAGGGGGCTCGGGGTGGGGAGGCGCAGGCGTGAGAGGACGCACAGTGACTCGAAGGACAACTGCGGAGACGAGGCGGATGGCACAGGTCTACTTTATTGAGGAAGTACAAGCAGTTTTATAGAGTATGAAGAGAGGGGATTGGTGGAGGGTGATTGGGTTCTGATAGGCTAGATTAGCTGTTGTTACCTTATAAGGGCATAGAAGCAGAACTCGTCTACTAGGCTGGTCAGTAGTTACTAGGGAGAGCTTAAATTTGAGAGGGCTGAGCTGGATAGCTCGCTGATAGGTGGAAGAGAGCAGGCGTGTCTTTACGAGGTAGGAGGCCCTGAGATTGGCCCAGACGGAGGTGGTGTGAGGGGGCTTGCGTGAGTTTCCCCTGCGGGGAGGCGTAGGTGCATACCTCATCCCGAGGGGCCAACCAAGGGAGGCATATTTCATGCCTCAGACCTCAGAGGCGGCCAGTTCTGAGAGCCAAACTTTTGCATGCTTGCCCTCAATGGAGAATTAAAAATATTCACAGAAAACAGAAATTAAGAGAGTATGCCAATAAGAGACCTACCATACAAGAAATACTAATGGGAGTGCTGTAGGTTGAAAGGAAAAGAACAGGAAAGAAAGAGATGGAGGAGAGTGTAAGAAAAAATTTTAAAAAAGGAATAAAAACATAGTATGACAACATCATATAAAACAAAAAAAAAAGGGTAGGAAGAGCTATACTAATATCAGACAAAATAGATTTTAAATACAAAACTATTCTAAGAGACAAAAATGGACACTATATTAGTAAAAGGGGTAATCTTTCAAGAAGAAAGTACAATCATAAAGACTTATGCACCTAGCCAGGGTGCCTCAAAATACATGAGGTAAACCCTGGAAAAACTAACTGGAGGAACAGATGTCTCTACAATTATAGTGGGGGACTTTAATACAGCACCATCACACTTAGACAGAACATCTCAACAAAGAATCAATAAAGAAACAAAGACTTTGAGTAATACATTGGAGAATCTGGACCTAATACACATATACAGAACACTACATCCAAATACAGCACGATATACTTTTTTCCTGAGTGCACATGGATCATTCTCAAAGAGCATTCTCAAAGAGATCATTCTCAATGAGAAACCACATGCTAGGCCACAGAACAATTTTCACTGAATTCAGAAAGATTGAAATTATACAAAGTAATTTTTCTGACCAAAATGGAATGAAGCTGGAAATCAGGAATGGGCAGAGAACCAGATTAGTCAAAAATATATTGGAGTTAAACAACACACTTTCAGACAAACACTGGGTCAAGAAAGGAATTGCCAAAGAAATCAGTAACTACCTTGAAATGAATAAAAGTGAAAACACAACATATCAAAACCTATGAGATGCAGCAAGAACTGTACTGAGAGAGAAATTCATAGCCCTAAATGCATATATCAAAAAAGAAGAAAGAGCTAAAATCAAAGACCTAACTGCACACCCAGAGGAATTAGAAAAGCAACAACAAACTAACCCAAAGGAAGCAGAAAGAATAAAATAACAAAGGTTAGAGCAGAACTAAATGAAATAGAAAATTTAAAAAGCACTAGAAAGAAATAAAACAAAAAGCTGGTTTTTTGAGAAGATCAAAAAAATGGACAAACCCTTATCTAGACTAACAGAGAAAATAAGAGAGAAGATGCAAATACACAAAATAAGACCCCACAGAAATAAAAAGTATCATAAGATGAAACTTTGAAAAATTATATGCCAATAAGTATGATAACTTAGAGGATGGACAAATACCTAGAAACACAGAAGCAGCCTACGTTGATGAAAGAAGAAACTGATTAACTCAACAGACCAATCACAAGAATTGAGATTGAATTAGTCATCAAAAACCTCCGAACTAAGGAGAGCCCAGGACCAGATGGCTTCACATGTGAATTCCACCAAACATTTCAGAAAGAGTTAACACCAATCCTCCTTAAACTCTTCCAAGAAATAGAAGTAGAAGGAACATTGCTTAATTGATTCTATAATGTCAACATTACCCTAATATGAAAGCCAAACAAATATGCCACAGGAAAGGAAAATTACAGATTAATAAATGTGCATGCTAAAATTCTCAACAAAATACTTCCTAGTTGCATTCAACAACACATCAAAAGAATTATACACCATGACCACGTGGATTTCATCCCTGGTATGCAAGGATGGTTCATATAAGAATATCAATCAATATAATACACCACATAAACAGAATGAAAGAAAAAAATTCATAGAATAATTTCTATAGATGTAGAAAAAGCATTCAACAAAATACAGTACACTTTCCTGATAAAAACACTGCAATGGATAGGAATAGAAGGAAACTCCTCCTACATGATAAAGAGTATATATTAAAAACCCACAACAAATATCATATACAATGGTGAAATCTTAAAAGCTTTCTAAGGTTGGGAACAAGACAAGCATGCCCACCATTACCGTGCCTATTTATCATTATGCTAGTAGTACTTGCTCAAACATTTAGGCAAGAAAAAGATAAATTGGAAAGGAAGAAGTCAAAATTTCATTATTTGCAGACGACATGATCCTATACATAGAAAGCCATAAGAAATCTACAACAAAGCTTTCAGAGCTGATAAATGAGTTCGCTTAAGTCACAGGTTATAAGATCAATGCACAAAAATCAGTAGCTTTTCTGTATACCAATAATGAGCAATCTGAGGAGAAAATCAAGAAAAAAAATCCCATTTACAATAGCAACTAAAAGAATCAAATATCTAGAAATAAATTAACTCAAGATGAAAAAGACCTTTACATAGAAAATTGCACAACACTGTTAAAGGAAATCAAAGAGGACTTAAATAAATGGAAGAATATTACCTGTACATGGAAGGGAAGACTAAACATCATTAAGATGTCTAGCTTACTCAAACTTATCTACAAATTTAATGCAATCATAATAAAAATCAACACATCATTTTTTACTGAATTGGAAAAACTGACTATGAAATTTATTTGGAAGGTCAAGAGGCCCCAAATAGCCAAATACATGTTGAAAAAAGAAAAGGAAATTGGAGGAACCTGTCTTTAAAACATACTACATAGTGACAGTGGTCAAAGCTGCATGGTATTAACAAAAGGACAAAAATACCGACCAATGGAACTAAATTGAGAATTCAGAAATAGATCCTCACATATACAGTCATCTGATATTCAACAAGGCCACCGTGATTGCTCAAAGAGAATGGCCTCTTCAACAAATGGTGCTTGGAGAACTGGATATCCATATCCAAAAAAACTGAGAGAGGAACACCATCTCACACCTTACACAAAAATCAACTCAAGGTGGATCAAAGATAAAAATATAAGAGCCAAGACCATAAAGGTCTTGGAAGATAATGTAAGGAAGCATCTACAGAACCTTGTAATAGGAAATAGTTTCATGAACTTCGCACACAAAGCACAAGCTGTGAAAGAAAAAAATAGATAAATGGGACCTCCTCAAAATTAAAAACTTTTGCACCTCAAAGGAGTTTGTCAAGAAAGTAAAAAGGCAGCCTACCCAATGGGAGAAAATATTTCATGACTATATATCTGATAGGAGCAAATATCCATCATATATAAAGAACTCCTATTTCTCAAAAATAAAAAGACAAAAAACCCGGTTAAAAAATGGGCAAGTGATTTCAACAAACACTTCTCCAAGAAGTACAAATGGATAAAAAGCACATGAAAAGAGGCTCAACATCACTAGCTGTTAGGGAAATGCAAATCAAAACTATAATGAGATACCATTTTATACCCATTAGACTGGCGTCCATTAAAAAAACAAAGGACTATAAGTGTTGGAGAGGATGTGGAGGAATAGGAACCCTCACACACTGCTGGTGGAAATGTAGAATGGTAGCCATTATGGAGGACAGTTGGTGGTTCCTCAAAAAACTAATTATAGATCTGCCATATAATCCAGCAATTCCATTGCTGGATATATATCCAGAAGAATTGAAAGAAAGGACACAAACAGATATATGCTCACCAGTGTTCATTGTGGCATTATTTGCTATTGCCAAAAGTTGGAATCAACCCAAATACCCATCAGCAAATGAGTGAATAAACAAAATGTTATACATATATATATAAAATGTGTGTGTGTGTGTATATATATATATATATATATATATACACACGCACACAATGGAATATTATTCAGCTGTAAGAAGTAATACAGTACTTATACATGGGATAACATGGATGAATCTTTAGAACCTTATGTTGAGTTAATCAAACCAGGCATTGAAGGACAAATATTACATGACCTCACTGATATGAATTAAGCAAATCAAACAGACTCAAAGAGCTAGACTGGTAGATAGGTTTAGGAAATAGAACGGGAGAAGAAGGTTGTGAAACAATGCCCATACAGGTAAAATCTATGATAAGGTGAAGTGAGTAGTTGTGCAGTAAAGGGATGACAGGGGTATAGTGACACTATTGGGTTTAGTTGTGCAAGATTAACAGGGGGGTAGGGTGGGGATGATGGGTTGGATGATCCAAGGAACTGGGGCAGTTGGGGGAGGTAGCAGGTAAACACTGGGGATTGGTGGGTATGTGGTTGAAACTACAATGTTGGAAAAGCTCTTTTGGCAATATGATAAGGTAAGGTTACTGGGTTAGGGTATTAGATGGAGAGGTATTTGGGACAGGATGCACCAGGGGCAGTCTTCAAGAGAATGTGCAAGTCATCATTTTGCCACAGTGTGTTGCATCAGTATGTGGAGAATCACATAATGAGTGGGAAAGAGTTGGATCTCACATCCTGGGGAGACCTGATATGTTCTCAAATAGGAGTGGATGTCTCTTAAGAGCACGAGTGATTCCTAAAAGGGGAGGACAGACCAGTATGTCAAGCCCTCTGTGTTGTTGCAAGTAACTATGAATCTTGTCCTTCAAGGAGTGAAGCCTGGTGGTTGCCATGGGCCCCGATGGGAGGGAGAAGGAGGAACAGAGTAGATGGAAGAGGTGGTATTTAGGGGGCAATGAAGTGTTCTGCATGATTTTTCAGTGATGGATACAGGCCATGCTGAATTTCATCAAAAATTTAAAATGTATGGTCTAGAGTATAGACCATAATTAAACCATTGACCATGCTTGGTGGCTAAGTTTCAATATTTGTACATCACTTGCAACAAATATACCACCCACATATAAAAGGGCTATTAATGTGAGAAGGGAGAAAAGGGGGAGGATGTTGGGTATATGGAAGTCCCCTATGTTCTGTATGTGACCTAAATCTTCTTTGAAGACAAAATGAAAAAAAGTAAGATACTGAGGAAGAAATGGAAGAAAATGTCACAGTATATAAAGGACAACAGTTACTACAGTTATGAAAGACAAAACATCATAATTTTTTTTTAATTTTTAAAAATATTTTTCATTTTTAATACCCCCAATTTTTAACTTTTAGTTTTAGTTTCTCTAAATTATGTGTTTTATTTCTTATGTTTAAACCTATCATTATTATTTCATTTCCCTATTAATTGTATTTGGTAATATTCTTGGCTTCATTTTTTAAGAAGTTTTGACCACAGAAGGGTTACAACAGTGGCAGGGGAGGATCATTGGTGTGGGGTGTCAGTGAGGGGAGATATATGGGATGAAGTTCACCTGGGCATACATATAAGGTACACAAACATGTTCAAATATTCATGGAGCATTATCACAGTGGGTGGAGATTCATACAATAACCAAAAGAATATTGAATTTCCATCCTGGGGAGCTCTGTCACATTCTGTAACAGCAACAATCCCCCAAGTGAAGGGCAATGACTAGTAAAGAAGGATGGTTCATTGATGGGTTCTTGATAGTGACAATAAATTTTATGAGACTTTGCTCTTGAAATTGCAACTTAGTCTACTGCTGTAGGTTCCTAAAACTTACCTGGTGACAACCTCCAGGTTGTTCGTATGTGGCCTTTCTGTAAGCCAAACTGGGCATATAAATGCATTACCTTCCCCACAACATGGGACAAGTCTCCTGGGGATAATCCTCCCTGGCACTTAGGGATTACCACCAAACACCAATGATCAAAGCAGCTGGAAAAAGACTTTGAATAAATGGGGGCAAATGGCAAAGACAAATGAGTTTATATGGCTAAGAGACTTCAAAGTGAGTCAGAGGTCATCCCAGAGGTAATACTTATCCATGTCTCAGCAGATCTCATAGATTGCCAAAGTAGATACTAAACCCCAAATAGTGGGACTCCTGAGTGCTCTGGAAAAGCCCAGGTCCTACAGTCAAGGCAAATAGCTCTGGAGTTGATGTCTCAACAGTGGGCCCTACTTTGGAGTTTGTGCTCCCAAATGTGACAGATTTGGACTCACTTGTGACCTTCTATATGTGCTTCTTCTGTCCCTTCTATTTGAACCTATAGTTGGTGCTGGAATTGGTAGGTATATGGCCTAGAGATTTGAATTTTTGGACTGTTCATGTGTCAGCTGGGCCCAGAGCCTCAGCAGAGTTGCAATATCTACTCTCCAGTTCATTAGACTCACCCAGGACAACTATCAAGGAGATAAGAATGGACAACCACTGTACCAAGGAACCCAGACAGTCTACAAGTGCAAGCAAGAGAGTCCCATCCATCAGCCATATGTGATCGAGGTCCCCTCTCAATTATAGGTGGAGGGGGCATCACCATCCCAGAATCCTCAAGACTGAAGAATAAAACATGTACTAGAGGGAAGCAGACTTGGCCCAGTGATTAGGGCGTCTGTCTACCACATGGGAGGTCCACGGTTCAAACCCCGGGCCTCCCTGACCCATGTACAGCTGGCCCATGTGCAGTGCTTATGCATGCAAAGAGTGCCATGCCACGCAGGGGTGTCCCCCCGTAGGGGAGCCCCATGTGCAAGGAGTGTATCCCATAAGGAGAGCCGCCCAGTGTGAAATAAAGTGCAGCCTGCCCAGGAATGGCCCCACACACACGGAGAGCTGACACAACAGGATGATGCAACGAAAAAAAGAAACACAGGTTCCTGTGCCGCTGACAACAACGGAAGCAGACAAAGACGCAGCAAATAGACACAGAGAAGTGATAATCGGGGTGGGGAGGGGGAAGGGGAGATAAATAAATAAATAAATCTTTAAAATGTATATATATATGTACTAGAGTGGACTTACCAGTATTCTGCTATAGACATTGGTATTCTAGCAATGAGAGAAATTATATCATTGATGTGGAGACAGTGGCCACTGGAGGTGCTGAAGGCAGTGAGCGGGAAAACAAGGTGTAATATGGGGATGATTTCAGGAATTCAGATTGTCCTGAATGACATTACAAAGACAAATACAGGCCATTATATATCTTGCCATAACCTACAGAATTGTGTGGGAGAAGAGTGTAAACTATAATCCATGCTTAGTGGCAATGCTCCAAATGTGTTCATCAGTTGCAATTGCAATGAATATACCACACTAATGAAAGAAGTTGTTAATGTGGGGAAGGGTGGAAGATGTGGGGAATGAGCATATGGGAATCCCTTATATTTTTTGTAACATTTTGTGTAATCTAAATATCTTTTAAAAATTTATATATATATAAATATATTTTTAAAATATATTTAGGGGATTCCCTTATACCCCACACTTCCCTTCCCACACTTTTCCCATAAACAAACTTTCATTAGCGTGGTACATTTGTTACAATCGATGAGTATATATTAAAGCACTGCTACTAACCATAGTCTATATTTTACATTATGGTTTACTCTTTGCACCATAAAATTTTATAAGTTTTCACAAAATATACAATGTCCAGTATCAGTTATTGCAATGTCATGCAGGACAATTCCAAGTGTAGGGAAATTATAAATGAGCATAAGTCTGTTACACTAGAAAGCATATACTGCAAAGTAAGCCCCACTGACAGGGTGCCAAATTCCTGAGATTGTCTGCTCTGCTCTTATTTTTAGATGCCTCTTGAGCCCTCAGTAGCCCTGCTGTTTGAGGCACTGTTTACCGTGGCAGTCAATGAGAACCTACTGAGACATGCATAAACGTAACCCCTGTAATGATCTATCTACTTGTTTTAAAATCTCTTAGCCAGAAAAACACATTTTTATTTAATATTATGCCCCCTTCATCAAGGTCTTTTTCCAGATGCATCACAAGTTGGTGTTTGGTAATAATACCTTGGGGCCAGGGATGCCCATTCACAGGAGTCATGCCCCACACTGGGGGGAAGGTAGTGCCTTTAAACACCGAGTTTGGCTTACAGGGAGGCCACATATGAGCAACAAGGAGGCTTTCAGGATGTAACTCTCAGGCAGTATATAATAACAAGCTACATTTCAATTTCAAAAGAAAGGTTCATAAGTAAAACCATCAATATCAACACCCTGCCATAATGCTCTGTCTTCTTTCATTAGGTATTGCCCATGTACTTGGTGGATTCTTGCTGTTCTATTAGAGGATGTAGCAGGAATTCCAAGGATGGGAATTCAATATTCTTTTGGTTATTGTGTGGGTCTCTATCCAACAGGACAATGCCCCATGCCCACTTGAACATATTCATATGCCACAGAGGCATGCTCCAAGTGCACCCCTCCTCACACATTCCCTCATCACAGACAACCCACAGCAGTGGTCCTCCCCTGCACAGTTGTGACCCTTCTGTGATCAAAAACCTTCCCCAAAACAAAGCCAAAAAACAAACAAATAAAAATAATAAGAAAATAAAATAATAAATAACAAATAAAACACACAAATAAAAAATAAAGTAAAATAATTTTTTCATTGACTTTCATCCCCGTAAGAGCTGTTATCTTTTATGTACATTGACAATTTCTTCTGTATGTTACCCTAGTGTCCTGTTTTGTTTTCACTTTATCTTCAAAGAAGCTTTAGGTTACAGATAATTCATATAGAAAATAAAAGGGACTCCCATATACCCAACCCCCTTCCTTTCTATCATTCTCCCTTATTAATACTTTTAATGTGTATAGTACATTTGTTACAATTGATTACAAATACGGGAGCTTTGCTACTGATCATGGTCAACAGTTTACACTATGGTTTACACCTTGCACTGCACTTTTATAGGTTTCGACAAAATTTAAAAGGGCTTGTATCTGTCACTATGAGATAATGTAAAACAATTCCAATGCCCCCAAATGCCCTATGTTCCATCAATCTATTATTTCCTCCTCTTCTCCTTGGAACCCACAGTAAGCACTGAGTTTCAATTTTTGAACAATAAGGTTCATGGTTATACACAATAATATTGAGGGCTTGACATATTGGTCTGTTTTCTTTTATTAGGCATTGCCACTGTTCTTGAGAGATTCATGCCCCTCTAACTGAGAACATAGCATGGCTTCCCAGGAGGGGAGATTAATATTTTCTTGTTTTTTGTGTGAGTCTCCACCCACTGAAATAACATACTATGATATGATGAACACTTTCATATTCCATAGAGAGGTATGCCCAGGTGTGCCCAATCCTGCATAATTCTCCACCCCTGATGCCTTGCATCAATAACTTCCTCCCACCATATTTGACAAAAGAGCATTCTGACTATTGCAGTTTTAACCACAGACCTACAAATCCCCAGATTTCACCTGCTACTTCCTCCAGTGCTCCCCCAGTTCCATGGATAGTCCAACCCAATCCCTCTACCCTACTCTCCCTCACATTCACTATTTATCCCAATCACATCACTGAACTACTATCTCCCCCATCCATTGCCCAACCACCTCCTTCCATCTTATCAGGGATTTTGCCTATATTCAGCATCAGCTCAAGACCATCTACAACCTTCTGTCTCTTGAAAACCAATCTTTCAGACTCTACCTCGTAAGTCTGCTCAATTTGCTTAAGTCATATAATACGGTCATGTAATAGTTATCCTTCAGTGACTAGATTCTATTTTTCTTTTGTTGCTCATGATTTGGGTATAAATTCTAGGTAACTGTTGCCTAACACAAGGTCCTAAAGATGCTTCTATATGCTTTCTTCTAGGAGTTTTATAATTTTGGTTCTTATATTTAGGTCTTTGATCCATTTTTAGTTATTTTTTTGTATATGGTTTAAGATGGGGTTCTACCTTAATTCTTTTGACTATGTATATACAGTTTCACCAGCACCAGTTTTAAGAGACTGTTCTTTCCCAATTGAGTGTACTTGACCTTGTCAAATATCAGTTGGCCATAGATATGAGGGTTTATTTTTAAACTCTCAATTCTATTGCATTGTTCTACACGTCTGCCCTTGTGCCAATATCAATTAGTTCTTGTGTTTGTTTTCCATAATTATTCTTTTTCACTAATCAGGCAGCAATCAAAGGAGAAATCCATCATTTCAATACACTTAGGAAATCCTTTACTGAAAAGAACTATCTCCTTGAATAACTGTTCATTGAGGGTTATAATTATTATTAAACAATTTGTGAGTTAACAAAACAATCATGCATAACATATGGGAACTGTGTATACCATTCCATCATCAACTCATTGCATTGGTGTGGGACATATGTTACTTCTAATAATAGCATATTTTTATACAATTGTACTATTTTTAATAGTGGTTATATTTGTTACATTTGAATAAAAATTAAAATAGTTCTATCTATCTTCCATTATTTACATTAGGCATATTTTCCTCATATACCACCCTATTATCACCACCTTGCATTAGTATCATATATTTGCAATAATTCATAAAAAAGCATTCCTATATGTGTATTATTAACTATAGCTCATCATCTACAATAGGGTTCACTGTGTTGTACAGTTCTACTATGTTTTATATTTTAATTTTTATTCAACTAATATATACATCCTAAAGTTTCCTCTTTTACCACATTCACCTATACAGTCGAGTGCTGTTGATAAACTCACAATAAAGTTTTACAGTAAGTTTTAAAATTGTGATGTGTGAATTCTTCAATTTTGTTTTTCTTTTTTAAGATTACTTTAGCTTTTTGGAGTTTCTTGCCCTTCCATATAAATTTGATGACTGGATTTTCCATTTCTGCAAAGAAAGCTTTTGGAATTTTGTTTGGGATTGCACTGAATCTGTAAATCACTACAGGAGGAATTGACATCTTCGCAATATTTAGCCTTCCAATCCATGAACAAGGAAACGTTATTCCATTTATTTAGATATTTCTTGATTTCTTTTAGCAATGTTTTGTAGTTTTCTGTATACAATTCCTTTATATCCTTGGTTAAATTTATTCTTAAGTATTTGTTTTTTTATTGTTATTATAAAAGGAATTTTCCTGCTGTTTTCTTCTCATTAATCATTACTAGTGCATAGAAATACTACTAATATTTGCATGTGTTGATCTTGTAACTTGCCACTACTGAATTTGTTTGACAGGATTGTCTATATATAGAATGTCATCTGCAAATAGGGAAAATTTTACATCATCCTTTCCAATTTGGATGCATTTCATTTCTTTTTCTTGCCTAATTGCTCTGGCTAGAGATTCCAGTACAATATTTAATGCAGTGGTGACAGTGGGCATCCTTGTCTTATTTCTGCTCTTAAAGGTAAGCTTCCAGTAAAAGCAAGCATTTTGAGGTTATTAACAAAATGCTGAAATCTTTGAGATTGCAAGGACCTAGGGCAAATACCAGAAACTAAAAATTGCAGATATTTTATTTTCTTTTTAATGGGATTGTTTTTGTTTCCTCAATGCTAAAGGAAATATCAGGCAATGGACTGACCTAAAAAAAAAAAACAACAAAAAAAAAACAGATATTTATTGGCTTATGGTTTGAGAGTAGGAGAAATCCAAAATATAGGCATCACTTCTTGTTGAAGATTGGCCTTCTGGGGCTGGATGTTGATGATTCTTGATCCTTGCCTTTCATGTCACATGAAAACACAGATGCTGGCTTTTTCTACATTCTCTTCCAGGTCTTTGACTTTAAACATCTTTCTTCCCATGGCTTTCTCACTATCTTTCTGAATTTCATTCTCTATGACTTTCCTATAAGGTTTTCAATAATAAGATCAAAACCTTTCCCAACTCAGCTGTGCTACACCTTATCTAAATTATTCTCATTAAAAGGTCCCATTTAATAGAGTGCACACTCACAAGAATGGACCAAGTCTAAGAACATGTTTTTTTCTAGGGTACATAGCTCCAAGTCACCACAGGGATAAATGTAGTTTTGGAAAACTGCTGGCTAATAAACCTCAGATTAATCCTAAGAAAGGTGAAACTCTAGAACAAAATGTTAATCTACTACTGTTTTAGATAATCTTAAAATGTAGACAGCATACTACATAAGGTCTTGGCTTCAAGTCACATCAAAACCTTAGTGGTCATAGTTTACACTCTCCCCCAGTACATTCAGTGGGCTATGGCAGGACATACAATGTCCAGAATCTGACCCTGCAATATCATTTAGGACAATTCCAAGTCCTGAAAATGCCCCCACACCACATCTCCTCCTCCCTCTCCCTGCCCTCAGCAACTACCTTGGCCACTTTCTCCACATCAATGCTACAATTTCTTCCATTACTAATTACGATATTTCCATAGCAGAATATCAGTAAGTCCACGCATGTTTTATTTCTCCATCCTGTGGACCCTGGTAAGGTGATGTCCACTCCACTTCTTTGTCAAGAGCAGGCTTAGAATCCACATGGATGATGGATGCAACTCTCCTCCTTGCAGTTGTAGGGACTCTAGGTTCCATGTGGTGTAGCAATGCTCCAGGTGTAGCAATGCTCCAGGTGTGAATGTGCCACAATGATGAGGGAGGTTGTTGATGTAGGAAGAGTGGGGTGAGGGGGCTGGGGGTATATGGGAACCTCTTATGTTGTTTGAATGTAACGTTTTTTGTGATCTATGTATCTTCAAAAATATACAATTAAAAATTTGAAGGGAGCGGAGGGGTGGGGAGTGGGGTATATGGGAACTTCATGTTTTAAAATGTAACGTTTTGTGTGATCTATTAACTTTAAAAAAGAATAATTGAAAAAATAAAATAAAGTGGCTCTTAAAGCAAAACAAAACAACAACAAAAACAACAAAAAAGCTTAGTGGTACATAATGGAAAAGGGAGAAAAATAACAAAAGGGAGAAACTGGAACTAAAACAACAAAGCACTCAGCTTGCCTGCATGAAGTCAAAAGATTAAAAAGCAGCTAATCACAAATCTAAAAAAATTGAAGTGCTCTGCTGATGATTGCCAAAGGTATGTGATAGGATGATTTGGTGCTGGAAGTCTCAAAATACCAAGTTGTCTGCCCAGATTGTAGGATAACTTCTCAGAAACCAAACTTTTAGGAAAGGACTTAGCCCTGGGCCAATTTGTCTGGCAATATGTAAACCTGAGATTGGAATCATAGCCAAATTGAATTCAGAGAGGATTCAAGTTTTCATGGAAGAAATGCAATACTCTGAGAAATTGTAAGCATATAAAAGGGGATGGAAAATGTGGGTGAATGAAATGAAAGGCTATGTATAGTATCAGGACAGCCATATATGGTTGCAAAAACTGTATACTGAACCCAAATATAGAGGGTGCCACCTCATACCCTAGCATGTATATGGCGCCCCAAGAATTTTGAAGTACCCAAACTATAAAACCATTTGCAGTTGTTATGCTGGTGTGCACATGGATTAATTGAACACATCCAATATCCATTGTAAATATACTTTTTAATATTGAGCCCACTAGGAAGTACATTGGTGTAGATACAAACTAAAGCTGAACATGTGAATAATGGATGGTCATTGATATCTTCATGTAAGTGGGATAAAAGAATGTGTATACTGATGTCATTAGTCCTCACACACTGTTAAGATGAAATAAGCCAAGATAATCATGCTTTCCTTCCATTGTTATGAGATTGACAGATGAGGAGAATATCATGACTTGATTTTTTAAGAATATGGCAAAATTTAGATATCCATGTAAATCAAATGATTAATTATAGGGCATGTATCATTTAGTTTTACTTTTTACTGTTGGTGATCATGGATTTCCCAGTTTTTAATAAGTGGATTGATGAAGCAAACTTATGCGATTATTTTCATGAGTTTCATGTCCTACTCAATTTTTCACCTGTAATTTGGATGAAAATAAGAAAATCAAGACTAAGGATATATAAGAATGGCAGAGAGGAAATTTTCATATTGTGTGATGGAATTAAGGATAATGAACTCAACAGTTTGGAGTCAGAGATCTAATATAGAATAAATAACAAAGATAAATGTAATGACTGATGTTAAATATAAAGTAAAGCATCCCTGTCTTCTATCCATTAGATTTAAATTTTACTACTACACTGGCATTTCTGTCTGAAATTCCTTTCTAGCAATTTATGCCTCCTTATTCATGTTAGATTTCATATTATTACATCACTGTGGACAATTTTTCAGTTTCTTCTTCATTGTCTTCTCTTCCAAATCTAGGTCAAGTTTTGAAGGAAAAATGGCAAAGAAAGAACTCTCTGATATAAATGAAGAAAAAATGCTTAGATTCTTTCATGAAACTGTAGGTGATATGATTACAACCAGAATTTTAATTAATGGTCTAATGGAATAATTGTGAGTCTTTTACCAACGACATGAAAGGGAAAATGTGAGTGGGAAAAGTAAAAAATTTGAAGAAATCATATATGATGCTCTCCATTTTCCTATTAAGGAGATGATTTCTTTGCAGTCTTAAAAGAAGAATAAAATTGCATCAAGAAGGTAGGAAAGGCAATAAGATGAAGACCAATATTCCAGTGATGCTGTGAACACCTGTAGCTGTGGCCTGTGGCTCATGAAAGAGAAACAGGACTAAGATACAGCTCAAAAGTTTGATGATAATAATCCGTTGGTTATTTTAATCTATGACATAACCTTTGGGCATATCCCAAATTCAAATGGGAGAAATTGAACAAATTTAAGTGTGAAAGAAACATAAGCACATATTATGCTTAGAATTACTATACTAGAAGCAATATATGGATTATGTATGCCATGTCAGCCAGAAAGGCTGGGAAATAGCAGGAAGGTGAAGAGACTATTTAATAATGAAGAATATTTATGTTCTCTCCTCCAGAAATCTTTAACCTGTGGAGAAAGTATTGTTTTTCATTTATATAAAAAGTAGGTCAAGGATCTCTTAATCTTGGATTATTGAGAACTCAAAGGTTTGGAAGCCATAAACCAAATTGAGACACAAGGGTAAATTGGAAAAAAAAATGTTAATCAATTGCTATGTTAATTTCAGCTCATTTATTAGAATAAGGATAATCTATGTCTTATGTGACCCTCTACATATACCCTTCTGAAATATCAGTGTAGTAATAAAAAGAGTATTCTTTTTGGACAAAACTTATTCTACTTGTTCTATTTTCCTGGTAATCTAATTTTTGAAGTATTGGAACAACTTAATGTTCAAATTATTTTGTAAATTGTTATGTTGGATTTTCTAATATTTTCTTGAGGATTTTTGCATCTAAATTCATGAGAGATATTGGTTTGTAGTTTTCTTGAAAATATTTGCCTTGTTTTGTCATTTGGGTAATACTGGCTTAATAGATTGTTAGGCAAACTTATCTCTCTTTTTTTTCTTGAAGATGTTGGGGAGAAACATAATTATTTCTTTATTAAATGTTTGGAAGAATTCACCAGTGAAACTATCAGGGTCTGGAAGGTTATTAAATATTGACAGAATATCTTTAATAGATATAGATCTACTTAGATTTTCTATTTATTCTTCTATGAATTTGGGTAGCTGTGTCTTTCAAGAAATTGGTCCAATATATTTAAGATATTAAAGTTGTTGGTATAGTTTCTTTTTTAACTCTTTAATATCCATGAGATCAATAGTAATGATGCCTTTTTTATTTCTGGCAATATGTACCTTCTCTATTTTTTCTTGGTTAGCTTGGCTAGAACTTTATTGATTTTACTTATATTTTTTTAAAAATTGGCTAATAACTTTATTGATTTTTCTCTGTTTTTTTCCCAGTTTGTAATTCCATTAATTTTTGCTCTAGTTTATGTTATTTTTTTTCTGCTCTATGTAGACTTAAATTAGACTTTCTGCAGTTTTCTATGACAGAAGTTCAGTGATTCTAGATTTTCTTTTCTAATGTATGCATTTATGTTATAAATTTCATTGAAAGCACTGCTTTTGCTGCATGCCATAATATTGATAACTTGTGTTTTAATTTTCACATAGTACAAACTATTTTTAAATTATTTTTGAGGCAAATTCTTCAATCCATGTGTTATGTAAAAGTGTGTTGTATATTTTCCATCTATCTATAATTTAAAGCATTAAATGCACATATTATAAATTCTTAACAAAATATAGTAAATTAAATACAACAATGTATGCACCATGACCAAGCAGAATTTATTTCAGGTATGCAGGTCTGATTCAGCATTTAAAGATCAATCAGTGTCTAGCACATGGACAGGCTAAAGAAGGAAAATCATATAACCGTAACATTAGATGCAGAAAAAGAACTTCACAAAATTCAACACATATTCATTATAAAAACTCTCAGAAAACTTGGAATAGAAGGAAACTTCTTCAATTTGATAAAGAACATCTGGAAAAGCCCTACAGTTAACATCATGCTTAATGGTGAGAAACTGGATACTTTTATTTGGAGATGGTAACCATGGATAATCTCTCCTATCACTCTATCACTCTTACTCAATACCATGCTAAATGTCATACTGGACATTCTAGCTAGTTCAATAAGAGCTAACAGGAAATAAAAGGTGAACAAAACGGGAAGGAAAAATAAAACTTTGTTCACATTTGACATAATTGTAGAAAATCCCAAAGAATCAACACCACCACCACCAACAACAACAACCAAAAACTCCTGAAAGTAATGAAGACAATAATGTCGCAGAATACAAGGCATATAATCAAAGGTCAACTGTTTTCCTATATAACAGCAATGGAAAACTGGAATTTTAAATTTAAAAAGTATCATTTAAATAACATCAAAATCGATGTACTTAAGACAGCAATTGAAACATTTAGAGGATCCATATTCAGAAAAATACAAGCCTCTGAAAAAGAAATCACAGAAGATTTTTAAAAAATGGAGAAATAATCCAAGTTCATGGATTGGAAAACTCAACATTGTTAGGATGTCAATCCTACCAAACTGATTGATAGATTCAATGTTATGCCAATT
The DNA here is from genome assembly GCF_030445035.2 of Dasypus novemcinctus. Classification (NCBI taxonomy): domain Eukaryota; kingdom Metazoa; phylum Chordata; class Mammalia; order Cingulata; family Dasypodidae; genus Dasypus; species Dasypus novemcinctus. The sequence continues at coordinate 37,153,228 of NC_080683.1, read as the reverse complement.
AAAATTTATGAAAGTTATTTTGCAGATGTCAACAAATTGACTCTAAAGTTTATAGAGAAAAGTGGAGGTGTAGAATGGCCAACATAATCCAAAAGAGAAAACCAAAGTTGGAGGTTTCACACAAATTGATTTAAACTCTTTACATAAACCTTGAAGACAGCAAGGTATTTGTAAAAGAACAGAGTTATAGAGAAACAACAACAACAACAAAAAGTCCAGATATAGATCCAAATAAGTATAGTCAACTAATCTTTAAGAAAGGTAGAAAAATAATTCAATGGAAAAAAATAGTCTTTCAAAAAATGGTGAAAGAACAATCAGATATCCATAGGCAAAACTAAAAATAAACTGAGATCTTTCACCTTCCACAATTATTAACTCAAACTTGATTACAGTCCTACAAGTAAAATGGAAAACCATAAGCTTCCTAGAAAAAACAGGAGAAAAATCCATGTGACATGGAGTTTGGAGATGAGTTTTTAGACACAGCACCAAAAGCACAATCTATGAAAGAAAATATTGATACATTGGATTTCATTCAAATTAAAACTGCTTTTTCAAAAATATTTGAAAAACACATATCTGATAAAGGACTTGTACCCAGTATATACAAAGAGCTCTTAAAACTCAACAATAAGAAAACAACCAATCTAAAAATGAACAAAAGATCAGAAGAGACATCTCACCCAAGAAGATATACAGGTAGCAAATAAATATGTGAAAATATGGCCATATAATTTTTCACTTAGAGAATTTCAAATTAGAGCAATGATGAGCTACCTCAACATAGTTATTAGAATGATTATTTTTTAAGTGACAATAACAATTGCAGAGGATGAAGTGAAGCTATGTGAACTCTCATTCATTGCTGGTGGGACAGCAAGAAGGTATAACCACTTTGGAAGATACTTTGGCAGTTTCTTAAAAACTAAAATATGATACAGCAATCACACAGGTATCTAACCAACTGATTTTAAAACTTATGCCCAGTTAATTATTGGTGTGATGTTATCAATGTGGTGATATAAGACAGTGCCAGAAAAAGTGTCCTCAGAAATTTAGTGAATAAAATGAAAATCCCACTTGCTTAGAACTCTAAAGGATGGTAGAAAAAAAATCAGGGAGGAGAATTCCATCATGGACTGCCTGCGGGTTCCTGTTCCCCATCCCCTGACTCCATCTTGCATAGCTTGGGAATTGCACAGAGACAGCAAGGCCCAGATACCTCCCTCTGCAGACAGAGACTCCAGAGTGACTCACATCAGCGCATACTGGTGCACATTCACACACAGCAACCTGTGTCTGCAGAGACCCAGGGAGGAACACAAGACACTAGGGAGAGCTGCATAGGGAAGGAACCTGGGGGGTGGGGGTGGGGAGTGAGAATGAGAAAACTGCTGGCAAGAATTTTTGTGTCCTCACCCAATCCATTTTGAATTGCTGGGCAACCTATTAAAAAAAAAAAAAAAAAACGGATGTTTCTGAAGGGACTACCTTTCTGGATTGACCTAATCAGGCTTCCCAGGGTGGAATACTTTAATGGAGAAGAAACCAGACACAGAAAAGCCTCTCAGAAAAAAAAAAAAAAAAAAAAACAGGTGGGGGGGTGCTGTAAAATGAATTTCTGTAAGACAAGGTGGATCCCAGAACAGAAAAGTATAAGGAAAATGGGATACTGAGCAAGGGAGATTTAAACAAATCATAGGAGCTGGGGAGAAAATTGTGTACAAAACACAAACAGAACAGGACAAATTTCACAGAGAAGGAATAGGGGAAAGGAAGTTTTCTCATGGAGGAGAAACAAATGCAGAAAAAAAAAATTCAGTCTTAAGAACTGTACTGCATCTCCAAGGGCAAAAATTAGATGAAGAAGAGCTGAGAAAATCTGAACAATTAAACATAGGCTATTCAAATGGTCTAGGAAAAGTTGGACCAAGAGTCAAAGAAGATACTTGACACAAAGCCAGTAAACAATAAAACTCCAGACAAGGGTGAGGACCTCATCTGCAGGGTTAACTCATCAAGATAAACAGATGCATAGATTACAAGCCATACTAAGCAAAAAATTACAAACTGTTCTCAGCTAAGCTGTAAGAAAAGAATTTCAAGAGCAAGCCAGGTTAGTTAGGCCTGTAATTTATTAATGAATAGTAAGAAGATAAATGGGAGAAAATAACAGATCATGGGTCCCAGGTAGAGAAGGAGGGGCTGAAGGGTGATTAAAAAAGGTCGATTTACAGACAACAATTCCCCATTACAGATTATAAATCCCCAGGCTTTACTTGCATGCTATTCCAGGCAGGGAGGAGTGGGGGGGGGGGGGGAGGTAGAAGGCAAGAGCAAGGGGCAGAAGGTAAGAACAGGGTGTGGAAAGCAAGACCAGAGCCAGTTTAGACTTTGTGCTTGCTTTTTGAACCATTAATCATTCTGTCCTTTTGCTAATGACAGAGGAGGAGTCCTAGCTGTTTGCTGGTTTGATTGATTACCCCACCCATCAATCCCCCCAGGAATGCCCAATGATAATGCCTCTGGAGAATATCTGGGTGTTCTCCTGGGTTCTAGAGTAAATCTTGTTCTGAACGAGGCTCTCACAAGCTCTTCCAGAAGCCATCTTAGGGATACTGATATCCATGTGGGCTTTTTGCCAGGTTCCAGATCCATCTATTGATTCCTTATTTTACTAATCTGCCTCAAAGCCATACCAAGAAACAGGATGATATAGCTTAGTCAAGGGGGGGAAAAAAAAAAAAAACTTCAGAGATTCAGAAGTTGGAAAAACTAATCAAAGATGTTCAGACAAATCTCCTAAACTAATTCAACGAGATAAAAATATGGATGTAGAGCTATAGTAAACTAATAAGACAGTTTGTGAGCATAAAGGAAAACCTATAAGTATAAAAAGAAACATAATAGAAAAATGGGGATGAAAGACACAATAATAGAGATTAAAAGTATACAAGAGAGGGAGAAGATGTGGCTCAAGCTGTTGAGTGCCTACTTTTCATATGGGAGGTCCTGGGTTCAGTCCCTGGTGCTCCTAAATAAACCAAACCAACAAACTACAAGCAAACAAAAAAAAAAATCAACTCAAGGGAGCCAATGTGGCTCACTGGTTGAGCACTAGCTTCCCATATACAAGGTCCCAAGTTCATTTCCCGGCCCTGGTACCATTAAAAAAACAAAAACAAAACCACTAGAGGCATACAACAGAAGATTTGAACAGGCAGAAGAAAGACTCTTAGACCAGGACAATCAAACTCATATGTCAGAATATCAGATAGAGAGAAGAAAGAAGAAATGTGCAGTGTCTCAGGGATATGAGTGACAGCATGAAGCACACAAACATACATGCCATGGGTAGTCCCTGAAGCGGAAGAGAAGAGAAAAAGAGGCAAAAAGAATATTTGAGGAAATAATGGTCACATGGAAATAAAGAGAGCTACCATTTTACCCTCCCATGTAGATAGGACTCCAGATTGCCTACAATCGTAGAAAGACAAAGCCCTGAGAGGTTGAGAGAGAGGTCCTGAAAACCAGAGCCAGGAATTAGCAGAGCACAGAGGCATGGAAAGAGGCCCCAGAGACTCTAGGACTATGGTGACCCCAAAGCTGAAGAGAAGAGCCCTGTTCTGTGCATGATCCCCCATAGTTGAGATGAGGGAGAAGGCAACCTGAAGGGGAAAGCAGAGACCCAGACAGAGAGGCACCATTTTGTTTTGCCATGTGGCAGGAATCCAGGATTTGCCAGAAACCAACCTTGGTGAGACAGCATCTCTGATGATACCTTAATTTGGACATTTTCACAGCCTGGGAACTGTAAGCTTTTAACCTAATAAATTCGTATTTAAAAAGCCAACGTTGGGATTTAAGATATATTTAGGGGATTTGAATCTCTGGACTGACAATGTGATAGCCAGGTCCTCAGCCTCAACAGACTCCAGCACCTACAATCTGATTTATTGGACTTACCACACTCAGCTAAGATGGAGTTGAAGAAGGACAATCATCACACCATGGAGCCTAGAGTGATTACAACTGAAAATGGGAGGATTGCATCCAGCATCCATGTGGAATTTGAGCCTCCTCTTGACATAGAGGTACAATGGACACAACCAATCCAATGTCCACATAGAAGAGGTGGTATTGGATTGAGAAAAGTGGACATGGTGGACGATGGGTATGGGGAAAGGCAGGAAGAGATGAGAGGTGGAGGTGTCTTTGGGACATGGAGCTGCCCTGGATGGTGCTTCAGAGGCAATCACCGGACATTGTAAATCCTCACAGGGCCCACTGGATGGAATGGAGGAGAGTATGGGCCATGATGTGGACCATTGACTATGAGGTGCAGAGGTGCCCAAAGATGTACTTACCAAATCCAATGGATGTGTCATGATGATGGGAACGAGTGTTGTTGGGGGGGGAGAGGGGGGGTGGGGGAGCGGGGTTGAATGGGACCTCACATATATATTTTTGATGTAATATTATTACAAAGTCAATAAAAAAATAAATAAATAAATAAATAAATAAATAAATAAATAAAAAGCCAAACCATTTCAGGTATTTTGCTTCCACTACTGAAGCTAAATTTATATCTTTTCAAATTAGTAGGTTACGGATGAGGGTTGTGTAATATAAACCCCAAGGTATCCACAAAGAATGCATTTTTAAAATATACAGCAACAAAGAAATGATAAAAGAAGCACTAAGAAACCACACAAAAGATCAACAATACAGAAAAGGAGGTGCAATAAAGTAAAAATGAGACAAAGGTGACACGTAAAAACTGAAGTACAAAATGACTGAAGTAAGTACTGAATTTAAAGTAATAATAGTGAATGTTAATGGATTAAACTCCCCAGTCAAAAGACACAGGTGGGCAGAATGGATAAAAATCATGACCGTACAGTATCTTCTTTACAAGAGAATAACTTTAGACCCAAAGATACAAATAGGTTGTAAGAGAAAAGATAGAAAATGGTATTCCATGTGAACAGTATCCACAGAAGAGCTGGGCAATACTAGTATGGGACAAAATAGACTTTACGTCAAAGACTCTTAGAAAAGGCCAAGAAGGACACTATATATTAATAAAAGGAGCAATCAACCAAAAAAATAACAATAATAAATATATCTGCATCCAACCATGCCCGAAAACACATAAGGCAAACACTGGCAAAACTGAAAGGAGAAATGGACACCTCTACAATAAAAGATGCAGACATCAATGCACCATTCTAATCAATAGATAGAAAATCTACACAGAAGATCCATAAGGAACAGAGAAATTGAATAATATGACAAAGGTATTAGACCAAGCATGTACAGAACACTACCACAAAACAATAGCATATACATTCTTCTCAAGTGCACATGGATCATACTCTAGGATAGATCATATGCTGGGTACAAAACAACTCTTAATAAATTTAGAAAGATTAAAATTTTACAAAGCATATTCTCTTACCACAAGAAAATGTGGATAAACATCTTCAAGATCTTGTAGCAGGAGGTAGTTTCTTAAACTTTACACCCAAAGAATGAGCACTGTAAGAAAAAATATATAAATAGGAACTCTTCAAGTTAAATAATTTTGTATTGCCATGACTATGTTAAAACGGTAAAAGGGCAGTCTACTCAATGGGCTAGGTTTTCTCTTAAGAGTTTTTGTTTTGTGAAACAATTTAGAACAATTTCTATTTATACATAAGTGTGTGTGTGTGTATATATATATATATATACACACATAAACACTAAATAAATACACACTTCACCACTAAAGTGAATTTAAATTAGATGCAGATATACAGATCTGGATACATGCACAAAAATATATACTTACATAGCATTTAAATTAATTTTAGTAGTGTATAAAGTGTCCATTTCCTCTCAATTTCTCAACCCCTGCCATTACTATTTTTTCACTTCTAATAAAATGGTGATTTCTCAATGGTGTTTAATCCTTATTTAAGTTTCTTTCTTTGGGAGTTTATTAGTAATATTGATCATTTTTTAATTATTTCTTGATCACTCATATTTGGAGGGATCATCCTTGTGTGATGAGGCTTTCTCTTTTGGCATGGGTGTGTTCTCTTGCTTCTATAAAGTCATTTTAATGTAACTGATAAAGAAAGCAGGCTTATGATTAAATGATGATTTAATTATTGTAAATATATTCTGATGTTTTGCTATAGTAAAGATCAGTGTTTGACAGAAAAAAAGAAAATGTACTTTGGGACAACACAGTTTTAGTTTTACCTCTGTTTAAAAAAGGTCATGCAAACTATTAACTTAGGAAATAAACACTCCTCAGAAAACAAATAATAGATCCAAGAAACAATTGCTTGTTACAAAAACTTTTAAAAATTGGAGTAAGCTCAAAAAGGCAAAAATACTTCTGTTAATTATACTAAGACTGAAGCTGCAAAGCTAGAGAAAATAGTGTTGTGATGTTTTTGCAATAGTAGGTTGAACTGATGCATAATGAAATCAATACAGTGAAGAAATTGATATAGCAGAGGCCTTTAAAGGTCATTTTGAAAGAACGTTTAATGGGATAATTTACCAAATCCCAATAAAGAAAATGGAATGCATTTAAAAAGCATTCAGTGAAGAGTAACTCCAGAAATAAACACAATCCTACAAAGTAAGTCAAGTTAATTACCTGATATGGCAAGAAAACATTGGCAATGACTACAGAAAAAAAAAGAATCATAAATACAAGGTTAATTTCACAGACAGAAAACATTTTTATAGTTTCTTTTTTTAATATTTGGGTTTATTTGCAACAATTTTTTTTAATGTTGTGGAATACTATCATGCTTAAAATACTTTTATTTTATTAAATCATGATTATCCCCTGCTAGATCAAATAACAATTTTGAACCTCTTCATATATTAGATTTTAAACTAGATATATGGACATAATATTTTTGCATTTCTAGATGAGATATGATGAGATGTGTCACCACATGTACCAAATCCATTTTCAGTCTGTAGACTGGTACAGTCAGAGAAACTAAAGGAGTTATTTTTATAATACTTAATATTTACTTTATATTATGTGTAGTATTTAATTAACTATAGTTTAACATTTAATTTTAATACTAATTTTATTTTGAAATAAACTCTATGATAGTAAGGTACAGGAGATACTGTAGTTTCACGCGCTTAGCATAGTGATTTAAACTATGTACCCCACTTGCCTGTTTGGTTTCCCATCCAGATGACGCAAGTTCCATGGTTTTAAAGTTATGTGAAAGTTCTTTGGTTTATAAGGCACAAACACAGTGACCCAGCCAGCAGAGAATGCGTGAAAGGATAGCTTTGTTAGATCAAACGCTCAGGAGTGGGTGAGAGGAGAATGAGGGAACAGAGAGGACTTGGCTCCTTCAGGAATTCCACGAGGAGAGAGAAGAAGTGCGCATGCGTTCTGCGCTTTTGCCGGGAGGGGTAGGGCTTTACCGCGCATGCTGGGTATTGAAAGTTTCAGACTGTTTGACGTGAAAAGCAAAAGCGCAAGGGCAGTTTGGTGAAGATGAGTGCAGCTTCTCATCATCCAAGCTGTACTGAGATATGGGCCTTGGTAGTAAATTATGCCACCCGAAAGGGGAAGGGGCCATTGGGAGAAAAAGCAACAGGGCAAAGGGACATTCTGAGAAGCTGGGGTTGGTTCTTATCACTCAAACCTACGAAGGTGTAGGTCTTGCTAGTCTGCCTGGGTTTCTCCCATGTCAGAACTAACTGGGGTGATGCCTCAAAAAAAAACTTACACCTTAGCCAAGCAGGATGTGGAGGCACCAAAGATAATTTATTTTATGCCTTTACAGCACATCTCGCCGCCTTTTCTCTTCAATTCAGAATGGATACTAATTGGACACAGTAAATGAAATCCAGTCTTGCTACTTCCTGACCCCCATACCAAAAGAAGGTTGAATAAAAAAGGGCACAAGCTGGGATAGGAGAAGACAGGGATGGTTAAAACAAACAGGGGAGGAGTCCTGTGGAAAGTGCTATGAACAATGGCTGAGGTAAAAAACAAAACAGCTGTGGTAACCCTCTTCAGAAACCTTCCTCTTGAGGAACCTTAGGAGTGCATACGTTTTGAAAAATATGAATAGATCGCAAAATAAAGTTCTAAAGTACACATTCTTCTGAATGGCCTGCATTTGATGAGGTAAACAATAATAATGCTATATAATCATCAACTGCATGATCTCTCCTATCTATTACTAAGGACTTTGTACTAGTACGTAACATATAGCTCTTGATGTAGGTATTACTTTTATCCCCACTTAGAGATGAAAAAGCGAATTCTCAAAGAGCAAAAATAATTAATCCAAGTTACAAATTTGGAACTGGAATTCAGGTGTGCTAGTGTGTCTGTGATCTATCGTTTGGATTCTCAAAAATAAAATTAATTTCTAAGGGGTAAAATTGAAAGTGAAAAATTCCTTGACCCTCAAATATTTTAGAAGACATTCCAGTCAGCACTAATACTTAACCTTTAAATAAAATTTGCTTTGACTTTCAAGTTGCTTGTTTTAATTTATACATATATAAATGCTGCCAAAAATGATAATATTTTTTATAAAAGCTAATTTATGTGTTTAATTTTCTTAAAGTTCCTGAGTTATTTCATTCTTTCTATTTTAAAAATATAGGAAATAATGCCTACCTCGATCCCAGATATTTTATCTAGACAAACAAGGCTCATATTTCGAGATATCATTGCAAAACTAAAAATCAACAAATCTTTAATTTTTCAAAACTCCTTTATTTCTGTGTAGAATACCTCCTTTTTTTATGTTTACCTTGTTTCTTTTTTTAATGTTTCACTAATATTTTTGAGAATCATTATAATAATATGTTCATTAGTCATTCATCTGTAAAAGTATGCATACTGTCTTTCAAAAGACATTCATGGAATGTCTACTATTTGCAAATTTTATCCAAATTATTGCTGTTTTGATATATGCCCTTATTTAGCATATATATCTACTGTGAGGAACCAAAACAAAAGTTACCTTCCAAATACTTTTATTTGGAAGAGAGGTTTAATGGAGGAGGCAGACATGACTGTGACTAGTGCTATTGGGGAGACAAAAGTGTGTCTATATTTTCCTATTTGAATTGTTGCATAGATGTGATAAAGTTTTTTTCAACACACAGGTTCTACGGTCATGGCAGATGGCTCTGAAGTTCAGTGCCTTGTCAGTGGGCCCTACTTTGTAATTTGTATTCCTGAGTGTGATGGAGTTGGACTCAGATGAGACCTTTCTACACATCTCTTCTGTCACTTTTACTGAATCTGTGGTTGGTGCTAGGGTTGGTGTATACTCACTAGACTTGAATCTCTGGACTGGCCATATGCCAGCTGGGCGCTGAGCCTCAGCAGAGTTTTTGCAAGTCCTACTCTCCAGGTTGTTGGACTTACCAGATCAGCGAATAAGGAGGTGAGGATGTTCAACCACCACACCAGGGAACCGAGAGTGCCTACCACTCCAAGCAGGAGAATCACATCCATCAACCATGTGGGATCTAAGCCCCGTCTTGATATAGAGGGGGAGTGGATATAACCATCCCAGGGTCCACAGGGTCGAGGAATAAAATATGGATTAGAGTGGACTTACTGGTATTCTACTATAGAACTATTGTGACTAGTAATGGAAAAAAATTGTAGCATTGAAGTGGAGAAAGTGGCCACAGAAGTTGCTGAGGGCAGGAAAAGGGAAGAAAAGATGTGATGTGAGAACATTTTTGGGACCTTGAGCTGTCCTAAATGATACAGGTACAGATGCTGGACATTATATATCCCACCACAGCCCACTGAATGGACTGGGGGAAAGTGTAAACTACAACGTAAACTATTATCCGTGCAGTGCAGCAGTGCTCCAAAATGTATTCATCAAATGCAATGAATGTGCCACATGATGAAAGAGGTTGTTGATGTGGTAGGAATGGGGGTGGGGGGGATATATAGGAACCTCTTATATTTTTTAATGTAATATTCTTTGTGATCTATGTATCTTCAAAAAATACAATTAAAAAATAAGTTTTTAGAAAGATTTTATTCAACAACTTAATTACTTGTTACGTTTTTCTTATTCTTATAAAATATATAGTAAATCCTGGTGATGGTTTCTAATTAAATATAAATAGATAAAGTCAGGGTCTTTGTACTATGAAATTTAAATTTTGCCTTTATTTCAATTACTAATTCACTGAATATAGCTTCTATAAACTAATTTCAGAAGCAAATTTGGTTAACTATTTTCAGAGACATAATGAGTCAGTCATATAAATATGTAATTATATTTATTTCTTTCAAGCAAAATAAACATATTTTGTAGAATGTATAATAATCCAAATATTAATTGAATCATAATTTTAAAATATAAAATAAATTTCCTAGAAAAAATAATAGAACATAATAAATGAACTTACATGTTTAATATATTTTTATCTGTGTATTCTATATTTTTACATGCATATTCTGTATACATAGACATTTTGTGTGTGTTTGTCTATTTATCTTCATATCTATCTATCTTATCTGCCTGTTTAGGTCTATATGCACCCACACACATACATAGTGTATTAAAGTTTCATTTAATCTTTTTAATTAAGAAATTCAACCTACCTCTTCTTTTAAAAATATATAAACATGTTGCTATTATTTTTGCTCATTATCAGAGGGCCCACTAAATAAGTTGAAGAGGTCACATAAGAGATGGAATAGTTTTATTTAAGTAATAGTCACATTATTTGGGATTTTGAATGCTTCTTGACTTATGGCCTAAGAGAATGTGCAGGCTAGCATTTTAGGGTAAGATTTTTATTATTCCATCTCATAATGTCTTAGTTTTTCAGCTGCTATGACAAATATCACACAATGGGGTGGCTTCAATGGCAGAGATTTATTGGCTCATGATTTGGTACCTATGAGAAACCCAAAACTGATGCATCAGCAAAAGGCAATGCTTTCTCCTGAAAGAATTGGCATTCTAGGACTGGATGCCAGGGATACTTAAGTACTTGGCTTTTTCATCATATGGCAATGTCCTCTCCTTTCTCTTCCAGGTTCCATTATTTCCCACTCTGGTGTTTTCCTGGTGGCTGACTCTTCAATCCTCCATGATGGATTAGGACACATTCTGATTCAGTTGAGCACACCTGAACTAAAACAGCATCTTCAAAAGTCGTTTCAACAATGGATTTACACACATAGGAAAGGATTAAGATTAAGAATAGGCTTTTTTTTTTTTTCAAAACAAAAAGTTAAAAAGAAGTGTTTCAGCAGTAGATAACTCACAATACCACACACACGATAGAGTATTTTCACCGAGGAATGTAGAATAAACAGTCAACTCTTTTCAGTAGGCACATCTAGTTTTGGGCTAAGTCCTATTGGAACATTTTCAGAAAGTGGGAGGAATTAGAGAAGTCGATTAAAGGAAGTGAATGTATTTAGCAAATTTTCTTCTCAGAGAAAATTTAGAAGTGACTAAATTTACCTATGAAATTATTTCCCTAAGATCACCCCAGAGTCTTCCAACGGGTAATAAAATATCCAACACCTATAATACTAAATTTACTTAACTTGATAGAGTATTAAAAAGATACAGTAATCCAAGCAATAGAGGGAGAAAATACAACACAAGTCATACATTTTTAATTATTTAAACCTGTTTTATAAATAAACATACAATAAAAATTCACCAATTGTAGGTGTGTAATTTGATGAGTTTTGACAAATATATAGTCAAGTTAACACCACAGTCCTGGTATGGAATATTTCTATTACCACCAAAAGTCCTCTTATGCCCATTTCCAGAAGCCCCCTCCACTTTGTGGCCCCTAGCAACCACTGATCTGCTTTCTGTCACTGTAGCTTTTTCAATGTTATAGTTGATATAGTATATTTTTGTCTTGTACAAATAATTAGAAATATGTACTACTGATTAAAGACAAAATAGATTAAGCCCAACACAGTCCATTTTTCCTACTGATTAAAAATTCTGGACAAAAGATACTTAAGGACTCTGCTAAAATTTGGTTACAAATATTTTTAGCTAGTTTCATGAAGGGTTTTGGTTATTACTTTTATTTGCTTATACTGTGGTTTTCATATCATAAAATTATTTAGGAAATGTTCTCTCTTCTTCAATCTTCTGGAAGTTTTTTTGTGGAATTTTTATTGCTTACGTGAAACATGTAGATGAATTTACATTAAAAGACATGTTTTTTGGAGTTCTCTTTTTGAGACAGTTTTTATCTATTGATCCAATTGCTTTAGTGCATATAGGGCTATTTGGGTCATCAATTTCTTCTTTGAGCTTTGTAAGTATTTCTTTCAAGAAAATAGAATATTTCATTTCGCTGACCAATTCATTCACATAAATTGTTCATAGGTTGTTTCTAATATTGCCTTATTAGACTTTAAGTCTATAGTCAATGTAATGATAACTTTACTTTATTGGCATTTGTAATTTTTGTCCCCTTTCTTTTTCTTCTAATCATCTGAATAAAAGCTTGTCAGTTTTAACGGTATTTTCAAGAAACCAGCTTTTGATTCATCAGTTATCTCACTCAATTGTCTCCATCACTTCTCACCCCCCACCCCTGGCTCCTTTGCCTGTTTTTGCTCATTGTTTTGCTTGTTGTCTGCTTGGTTTTTTTGCTGATTGTGTACTCATTATTTTTTGCTCATTTTGTTTTGCTCCCTGATCATTTGTTTTTGCTCATTGTTTGCTTGTCGTTTTTACTCATTGTTTTTTCTCAGCTTCTGTTCGTTGTTTTTCTCATTGCCAGCTCTTTGCTTGTTTGTCTTCTTTAGGAGGCACTAGAAACCAAAGTGGGAACCTCCCATGTTGGAGGTGGGTACCCAATTCCTTGAGTCACATCTGCTCCATCATTCCACTACTTTATAAATCTTTGTTTCATTGATTTCTCCTCTTTTCTACATTATTTTTTTCCTGTTGCTTATTTTGTGTTTAACTTGCCCTCTTCATTTCTTAAGGTGGAAGATAGTCACTTGTTGGAAAGTTACTTCTTATATTTCTAATGTGAGTGCTTAATGATATATTTCTCTTTAAGTACCACTTTAACTATAACCACAAATTTATTATATTCTGTTTCATTATCATTAAGTTCAAAATATCTTGTATTTTCCATTTTCATTTCTTCTTTGAACTATGAATAATATAGAGGTGCATTATTTAGTTATGAATTATTTGGGTATTTTCCAGAGATATCTCAATTATTGATTTCTAATTTAATTTTATTGCAGTAAGAAAAAATTTTAAAATTATTAAGACTGGTTTTATGTTAAAGATATGGACTGCCTTGGTAAAAGTTTCATTGACTTTAAGAAGGTCTATATTCTATTGTTGGATAGAAGCTTATAAACTGTCAATTATGACATATTTGTTGATAATGTTTTTCAAGTCTCCTATATTCTTACTAATTGTCTGGCTATAGTCAGTTTCTTATTGAAGCACTATAAATTTTTATATTATGTAACTTGAAACTCTGTTTTTAGATAAGCAACCATTTAGGAATGTTAGGTCTGCTTGAGCAATTTATCCTATTATCTTTATCAAATGTCCCTGTTTACCCCTGACAATTTTTTTTTATCTGAAATGTATTTAATCTTATATTAATATAGTTATTCCAGTTTTCTTTAGATAAGTGCTGGCATTGCATTTTTTTTCATTCTCTTACTTTTAACCTTTTTTGAGGGTTTATATTTAAAGTGGTTGCAGGAAACGTACACTTGAATCTTACTTTTTTTTAATCAAATCTGACAATTAGTGTTTATTTTTAATTGAAGTCACTCAGACCATTTATATTTAATGTAATTTTTCATTATATTTAGTTTAAATCTACCATCTTGTAATTTTTCATTTGTCTCATGCATTGTTACTTTCCTTTCCTCTCATTTTATGACTACTTTAGGACTAAATGGCTATGTATTGTTGGCTTATTTTATCTCCTTTGGTGGCCTATTTTATATATGTATGTATATGCATGTGTATAGTGGGGGTTTTAGAGTTTATAATACTCATCTTTAATTTACCACAATCTTTCATTACATTACATTATGTTAATTTACATTTTCTATAACAACCTTTTCTGCCTCACAGTCTTATTGCTATTTTTGCAGATTTTATTTCTACATGTCATTAATTCTATATTATTCTTCTTAATATTTACTGTTAATAATCATTATATTTACCCACATATTACTCTATTCAGTATACTTCATTCCTTTGTATACAACTTGATATTCTCCTATTATCAATTAATATTTGTTTTTGGGAAACGGACTTTGGCCCAGTGGTTAGGGCGTCTGTCTACCATATGGGAGGTCCACGGTTCAAACCCCGGGCCTCCTCGACCCGTGTGGAGCTGGCCATGCGCAGTGCTGATGCTCGCAAAGAGTGCCGTGCCACGCAAGGGTGTCCCCCGCGTGGGGGAGCCCCCACGCGCAAGGAGTGCGCCCGTGAGGAAAGCCGCCCAGTGTGAAAAGAAAGTGCAGCCTGCCCAGGAATGGCGCCGCCCACACTTCCTGTGCCGCTGACGACAACAGAAGCGGACAAAGAAACAAAAGCAGACAAAGAAACAAGACGCAACAAATAGACACCAAGAACAGACAACCAGGGGAGGGGGGGAAATTAAATAAAATAAATAAATCTTTAAAAAATATATATATATATTTGTTTTTGGTTTTGTTTTGGGGGATTCACTTTAAATAGAGATTGGCAAATATTTTCTGTAAAGAGTCAGATAATAAATACATTAGGTTTTCCAGGCTACATAGAATCTCTATCACACATTCTTTGTATTTTTTCATTAATTTAAAAGTATAGAAACAATTCTTAATTCACTGGTTGTAAAAACCAGATTGCATACCAGATCTCGCCTATGGCCTATAGTTTCCTGACCCTTGCTTTAAAAGTTAATATGTTTTATGTTGCAGGTATGCTGTGATGGATTTTTTTAGCTTTTACATATTTGAAAGATTTCCTTTATTTTATCTTTTTTTTTTTAATTTACCAGAACTGGGGATTGAACTTGAACCCCAGACTTTGTATATAGGAAGCCAGCATACAACAACTGAGTCACATCGCTGAGTTGGTTTTTTAATTTGTTTGTTTGTTACTTGTTTTTTTTTGTTTTTAGAAGCCACTGGGGATAGAAACTAGGACGTCCCATGTGGGAAGCAAGCACCATCCACTTGAACCACATCTGGTCCCAACCTTTGTTTTTGTCATGTACCTTCTCTGCTTATAGAGTTCTATTTGACAAATTTATTTTGCTTCTTTGATTTTTTGAAATTACTTAAAGATATTCATCCACTGTTTACTTACATTTTTTTCTTACCAAAAGTGTCCTGTAATCCTCCTCTTTGATTTTCTGTACATAATGTTTCTTTTTCCTTTGGCCACTTTTAAGATGTTCTCTTTCTCACTGAATTTGAACAATTTGATTGTGATACATTATGTAGGGCTTTTCTTCATTTTATGTATGCTTGGGATTGCTAGTTCTCTTGGATTTGTGTGGTTCTACTTTTTCCCTTCCCTCTTCACATTCAGGGACTATAATTACATATATTTTAAGACACTTGAAGTTGTCCTAAACTTCAGGCTATTAGCTATAGCATAGCTAATAATGCTATACTCATTTTATTTCACTTTTCTTCTCACTGTGTTTCACTTTGGTCCATTTCCATTACTATGCTTCTAGTCCACTAATCTTTTCCTCTGCAAAATATAATGGCCTGTTAATCCCATCCAGTTTACTCTTCATCTCCAGCATTGTATTTTTCATAATTACAATTTCAGTTTGGGTCTTTTATATCTCTTTTGTCTCTACTTAACAGGACAAGTATTTTCTATAATAATTTTACCAGATCGCCAACACAACCAATATACGGAATACAGTTAAGTATTCCTGTATACTAATTATATAATATCTGCCATTTCTGAATCTCTACCTCTTGTAGTTTCCCACACCTGGTAATTTTTAGATTGGATATCAAACACTGTAAATTTTAAATTTTGCAGGCTGGGTATTTTTATTTTCATACAAATGTTGTTAAGTTTGTTTTGGATAGGGCTAAGCCACATTAAAACAAACTGATCATTTCAGGTCTTGTTATGTAATGTCAGAGCCGTCTTAGTCTTGGAATAACTTTGCTTCACTGCACAACAGTGTGCATCAGCATACTCTACCAATAACTTTTGAATTATCTAGTTTTCTATTCTGGCTAATAAAAATTTGAGTATTCCCTTGATTATGTTAGAAATTTGGAGATAATTTTCTCTTTTTTTCTCATTTCTTTTAATTTCTATTTCTTTTTTTATTTTGAGGGAAGCTTTAGATTACATAAATGCTAAAATGAAAATATAGGGTTTCCCTTTTTATATTTCTTTTCCTGTTCTCAGGTTGTTTCCTGACTCAACTTTATCAGTAGTCAGCTAAAGTTCTGAGGGAAGCCCTCTAAAGAACTCTAGGGATTCTCCCTGTTCAGCTCTCTCCTCTCTGATACCCTTCCATGTAAAATCAAGCTCCCCTTGACTTCTTTGGGCTCCCAAATATATTCCATGAACTCAGAAAGTCTGCGTCTGCTTGCTCTATGTCCTAGAATATCTTTTAAACAGTGAGCTGGGAAAATTATGTGACTAGTTTCATTTGTTTCCTGTCTCAGAAGTCAGTACCTTTTGCTGCTTGAGATCCAACCTGAAACCACTGTTTCACACACTCAATCCATTTTTGTGTCAGAAGTAAGTCAATCTGACCACTGTTACACCATCTTTGTTGGAAACCATGATCATCTGTTTTAACTTGTGTGTATCAGAAAACTGATAGTAGAAGGTACTTAAGGACAACTAGGTATAAAGATATTAGTAAAGAAATAGTTCATATTTAGACATACACCAACTGAATTTTAAAAATTGCTTTAAGATACATCCTATCAGTCAACTCGATTCACTGAAACAGTTTTCCACATACATACATATATTGTATATAACATTGCCTACTTTTCCTCACTAAATATCATGTTATTCAGTGACTTCAATTTGTTGATTATGACTTTTTACCTCTTTCCCACTGTTTTATATCTGTGCTTTACATATATATATCTGTACTTTACATATATATATAAAAATATATATATATATATAAAAGAGAAGTTGTGAACTTACGAAGCTATTATGCATGATGTGCAGAATTCCCATACATTTTCAATACATTATCCCTCCACCAACACCTTGCATTGTTGTGGAATGTTTGTTACAGATTATGAAAGAATTATCAAAATATTACTACTAAATATGATCCATAGCTTACATTTGGTATATTTCCGTACATGCCCCCCACTATTTACACCATGCATTAGTATTGTAAATTTTTATAGTTCATGAGAGAACATGTTTATATTTGTACTGTTAATCACAGTTCTTCATCTACCACATGGTTCACTGTGTTACACAGTCCCATGTCATTTACAATCCATCCAAAGTATACACTCAGTAGTTCTCACTTGTACCACAGGGTTGGGTGTGTCATTACATCAGTAAATATTTTTTAATTCTTTTTTCCTCTGAAAAAAACTTTTTCTTATCTGTCTTCCAATTATCTCTGTGAGTGTGAACAGTGTTTTCCCCAATGGGGAAACAGCAAAGAGACCAGTAGAAAGTCAGTGCACTGGCACTGGTGATGGTCAAGGAAGTGCCAAAGTTTTGGGACTATGCTGAATTGAAGGTCAGACTTGCAGCCAGAAACTATCTACTCTGTAGCAAGTAGCAAACTTAAGGAAAGTTAATTATTCAGGAATGTCAGTAGAAGCAACTTCCCAACAAGATTAATGTGGATGATTAATGAGCCTTAGCATCAAAGCTATGGGATTAAATATGTAGATCAAGGGAAGATCATACGAATGTCTCAGTCACTTCATCAATTTCCTTTCCTTTGCCTTGACCAGCTTCCTGTGGCTACATAAATAATGAGTTCTAAGTTCCAGGCTCCCTTCTTCAGCTTCCAAGTCAAACATCACAGGGAAGATAAAAGAAATCTCAGAAGGACTTATAGAGGCTGCCATGTCCCCTCATTTTAGCTAACTTTTCCCAATGATTCCAAACCTTAACATATTGTCTGAGGTCCTGATACATCAAATTTTCATCAGACATCCTTAGCTGGTCTTTTATTGAGTACCATATGTTCCAGATTTTCTGTGATTCACTGGAAAAACAAAAGCAAATATGGTAAAAGACTGACCCTTAATTATTTTAAAATCTAGAGGGAGAAATGTCCCCTTATTAAGGCTTGATTGAGGAAGGGCTAGACTCTATTGTTATATTAATGATCTATATTAATGCATACATTAGATACCCAAATTCAAAGAGGCCTAACAACTAATAATCTCACTATGTCTCCAATTGAAAAGTCCAGAAATAAGGCAAACTTCAAGATCTGTTGGTCAATTCTATTGTTTTTGCTGCCATCAAGGATTCAAGCCTTTCCTAGCCAGAAAAAAAAAAATTAAGTTATGTAAATCCTAGTCAACTTGTATTGAAATCTCAGACAAGAAAAGTTGCCACCTAACAAAGTAGTCTTTTATTCACTCTGTTTTTTAAATAAGTCACTGCCAGAGAAAACAGCCTCATTCTTTTGCAAACTTGACAGAATCCACAAGATACTGTGAGCCATACCAATATTCTATAATATTCCTACTGTTTACACTAATATTACAGTCTTGGCACACTCTTGGCTGGAAAACAAGGTAGGACTCATAGCTGCCTCATCACAGTCTCAGGAAGGAATTGTAAGATCCTCATTGCCTATACCTCTACTTTTTCCTCATAAATAATTCCATTTTTTAGAATCCTTTTGCAGTACCCTAAGGATGATAACAAATTATGAATTAATTGTTATGCAATTTGTTTCAAATCTTATAACACTATATCCAACTCAAAGACTTTAAGCCTTAGGGAATGTATTACACACAAGATAGATATTCAAGTGCAGTCAGATGTCAAGAATGGTTAATTCAGTAGTCCCATTATGCTATCAGGGACTTAGGTTCCTAACTTCTTGCTTCCTATGCATACTCTCAGCGACACCCCAAGTCTGGTTCTCTTTGTGGTCATGAAATATCTGCTAGCAGTAAAAGGAACAACATGCTTCCTTATATTCTGGTAGAGAAAAACCTACTTCACCTTCCCATAAGTTATAAGCAAGCCTGTCCTTTGGGGATGAAATAAGTGATGGGGAATTAACAATGATGTTCATTATAATTATTAACCAATCTTGCTATTCTATGTTAAGCCCACATACAATAATAATAGTGTATTTATAGTACAGTGAAAAAAATTTGATAAAGGAATATGAGCATTTATTTATGTAATGAATAAATATTTGGATTACAATAATACCCACACTTGTCCACTTAGCTCACAAAATCATTTCAAAAATAGATACATGATTGAGAATTATGATGTTCAAAATCTCAGTTTTTGTTTTTGATTTTGCTGTTAGTTCTGTAATAGGGAATGTGGCTTGGAGGTATAACCAAATGGATTTTGTCTGCTCTACTACTACTTTGGTCCCTCCAGTTGAGATACTGGGGCAAATCCTCCAAGTGACAGTTTGTGTCTAAAGATTCAACCAGCTGCAAGGAACAATGGCTTCTTCATACCTCCTGTGCACTGAACAGTGTGTACCCTGAGGAACTCATCTACACACATGACCCTGGGGTACCTACTCTATGGACAAAAATAAGAAAGGTGGAACTGGTGATGCCTACAGAGGTACCCTGGATTCTACTCCATATAGTCCTTTCTAACATCCTCATGGGGATTTATATCACAGAACAG
The DNA here is from genome assembly GCF_030445035.2 of Dasypus novemcinctus. Lineage (NCBI taxonomy): Eukaryota > Metazoa > Chordata > Mammalia > Cingulata > Dasypodidae > Dasypus > Dasypus novemcinctus. Next base: position 37,133,348 of record NC_080683.1, on the reverse strand, counting down.
CAAGTAAAGAGGAGAGCAACTCAGTGAAGTTCAAGGAACTCTATCTATAGAAGCAAAAGAATTCCAAAGCATCAGTCATACTTAGAGTTAGTGTACAAACTTTTTTCATCACTTAGGAACCAACCACACTTCAGCAACATGGAACTATAAAAAGAAAAAGGACTATATGGAGTAGAATCCGGGGGACCTCTATAAGGAGCACCAGTTCCACTCTTCTTATTTTTGTTTGTCTATTAAATTAGAATATTCTGTCCTTTGCATATACTTGGGAATATTAGAAAGTGTAATTTTCATCCTTCTCTAAGCCTGATCATTTCAGCTCCTCTGTATGGATTAACAATGAAGTCAGTGGGAGTGAGAAAAGTGTCTGATACATCTTCTCTCATTTCTAACTACCCTGCTCTGTGGTTGGTGCATTCATATTGCACTTCTGTCCTCCATAGAGTAGGCACCCCAGGATCATGCGTATAGATGAGCCTTTAGGTGTCTTCTCCTTAATTTCCACATAGTTGTGAATTTTGCAAATTTTCATTTTAAAATTTATTTCTAATTTTATTCTACTGTTATCAGAGAATAATTTTTGTGTGTGTGGTTTCAAACTTTTAAAATCAGTTTTGTTTTGTAGAGTTACACATTAGTTAACTAGACTGCTCAAGCAAATATCATGTAATGGTTCAGCTTAATCAGAATTTATTTACTTAGGGTTTTGAAGCTAAGAGAAAGTCCAATTCAAGTCATCAACATGGCTATGCTCTCTTCCCAAAGACTAATATTCAGGGGATGGCAGCTGGTGATCCTTGGTTCTTAGCTTGTCATGGAGCAAGGTGTTCCCTGGATCTCCCTTTTCCTCATGGTTCCATTGCTTTCAGCTTTTGACTTTCTCTCTGTCTATCTGCATCTCATTCCATTTATTAAAGACTTCAGTAATAGGATTAAGACTCTTCCTGACTGAGGTGTGTCACATCATAACTGAAATAACCTCATCAAAAGGTCCTATTTACAATAGGTTCACACTTACCACAGGAACAGATTAAATTTAAAAACATGCTTTTCTGGAGTGCATACTGTTTCAAACCACCACAATGATTGATATTGGAAAATGTTCCTTATTCAATTAAGAAGAACATGTATTTGCTATTGTTGGATTGGAGTGGTCTGTAGATCTCTGTTACATGTAGGAGGTTTATAGTTTTGTTTAAGTCTTCCACTTCCTCATAGATTTTCTGAATAGAGTCTATTGAAGATGAGGTAATAGAATATGCAACTATTATTGTGGAATTGTCCATTTCTCCCTTCAATTCTATTTTTGCTTAACATTTTGTGTCTGTTTTAAGATGCAAATATGTTTACAGTTATGTCTTCCTGATGAATTGACAATTTTATCATTATAAAATGTAATTCTTTACCTTTAATAATTTTTTTTTGACTAAGTCTATTTTGTCTATCTAGCCACCCTAGCTCTCTTTTGGTTACACTAGGCCTGGTTTATCTTTTCCCTACTTTTACTTCCAGCCTATTTGTGTCTTTGAATCCATAGCATGTTTCTAGTAAATGGCAATTAGATAGTTGGATCATGCTTCTTAATTACAGTTTTGTAATTATGGTTTTATTTAGTTGTCTTTTAAGTCAATTAGGAGTCATACAAACAAATATATATATATATTTATTACATTTATAATTAGCTATGTAGCTACATTTATTGATGTTCTCTATTTCTTCATTTGGATTCACATTGCTTCCTAGTGTATTTTTATTTCAGCCTGAAGGATTTCCTTTAGTATTTCTTGTAAGGCAAGACTACTAGTGACAAATTCTCTCAGTGCTTATTTCTCTAGGATTATTCTAATTTCTCCTTCATTTTTGAAGGATATTTTCACTGGATAGAGAATTACTAATTGAGTCTTTTGCTTTTAATACTTTGAATATGTCTTCCGATTTTCTCTGGCCTCCATGATTACTGAGGAAAAATCAGCCATTGGACTTCCTGTGGATCTTTTTTAAGTTGTATGACTTCTCTCTTGCTGCTGTGGATAGTTTCTCTTTGTCTTTAATTTTTAACATTTGGACAATGATGTGTCTAAATATGGATCACATTTTATTTATCTTATTTGAAGTTAGTTTAGCTTTGTTTCTTAAATGCATTTTTTTTAAATCAAGTTTTGGGAAGAATTAGATGTTATTTTTTTCCAATTATCCTTTCCAGCATTTTCTCTTTTTCCTTTCCTTCTGAGATTTCCATTTTCTTATAAATTGATGTGCTTGATAGTATCTCACTAGTCTCTTAGACTGTGTTCATTTTCCTTCATTCTTTTTTCTTTCTCTTCTTCAGATAGGATATTCTCCATTTACTGATATACACAGTTGCTAATTTTTTTTCTCTTCTGCTACCTCAAATCTGTTTTGAGCACTTCTAGCACAATTTTCATTTCAGTTTGTAGTTTTCAATTTCAGAATTTCTATATGGTTCTTTTATATTTTGTCTCTTTATTGATATAAAAAAGCATTCACTCTTTGATTGTTCAGAGCCTCAAAGTTAGCCATAAGAGAAATATTAGGACCTTCCCAGGAATGCACACAGTCACAGCTTGTGCATATAGCTTCCTAGATTCTCAGGAATATATCACAGCCCTTCAAAGCTTTCTATGGACATCTTATTACTCAGTCTTTCATTTAAAGATTTTTAGTCAGCTCTTGTTTGTCCCAAAAGTTCTTGTGAGCTCAATCAACTATGATAATCAATTGTTATTAGCTGTTTTCAACAAATGCCCCAGAGAAAAGGCTGTTCGCACTTTGTGAACTCAGAGGCAGAGCAAGTAAATATAAAACCAGAAAATTATGTTTACAAAGAGCTGCCATACAAGTTTAATAATGGCAGTTTTCTTACATCGGGACTTTGTGGGGAGATCTGAGCATGCTGTGTGCCCTGCGTAGTGCTTGTTTGCTGGATTCCACAACTACTATATTTGTAAGACTCTTTATTTTCAAGACTACCATGATAGTGAGAGAGGGAATGGGAATAGAGCAATTAAAATTCTATGTACTTGTTCTTCTTACTGAATTTCAGTCATTTTTCTTGAATAAACAGTCTTATGTTTGTTGCAAATTTTAGTATGTTTCAGAGTTCTGAAAAGGAGCTTTTGAGAATTTCCCTAGTGTTCTCATTGATTTTTAAGTAGAAGCAGATATTGGGGTCCATATTATGCTATTCTGGAAGTAATTTTCTAGGGCTAACTCTTAAACCATTTGATTAATAAAGGATAAATTCCACAAGGGCAAGATATTTTATCTTTTCTTGTTGTTGTTCACTGAATTTTTCCCTGCTGCTCCTACACTGGTGACTTAGACATATCAGAGAACCCTTAATATTTGCTGAATGAATCTGTATAACTTTCACTGCTAAAACGAAGGTAGTAATCTATTTTCAATCCCAAGATATTTAGCCTCATATACTCATTTGTATACAAGCTAGACCCACAGAGCCTTAAGAGAGAGAGAAAGGCAGTACCCACATAGACATCACTCACCATCTTCCTTTAACATGTGGCAACAGATTTTGGTGAGAACAATAACCTTGAGTTGAACTCTTTAGAGTCTTGTAACTGTAAGCTTTACGCCAAATAAACACCCCTTACAAATCCAACAGATTTCTTGTACTTTGAATTAGCATTAACTGACTAATACAGATCCCAAAATAAAATTCTCCTATTTATATTATTAACCACAATCGTCAGGTAGTGCAGGGTTTAATGTATTATAAAACCCCATCTTTTCTCTCTAGCTTTCTTTCTAGCAAAATTTACAACCCAAAACTTCCCTTTCTGTTAATTTCACTCACTGGTGCAATGCATGAATGTTCTTATTTCTCCACATTCTCTCCAACACTTGTAGTTTTTTTTTTTTTTTTAATAACAGCCAGTCTAGTAGGTGTGAAATGATCTCATTGTATTTTTTATTTGAATTTCTCTAATGCTAGTGATATTGAGCTTTTTTTTTCCTGTGCTTTTTAGCCTTTTCATTTCCTCTTTGTAAAAATTACTGTTCTGGTCATTTTCCCAATTTTTATTGGGTTCTTTGTTTTTTTTTATGGTTGAGTTTCTGGATTTCTTTTTTTATGCTATGGATATTAGACTCTATCAATATGTGGTTTCCAAATATTTTTCCCATTGTGTAGCCTGTTTTTTCACTTTTTTTTTTTGTATTACAAACTCTTATGAAGTACAAAAGTTTTAATTTGGAGAAGTTCCCTTTAAACTAATTTTCATTTCTTGCTTGTGCTTTGGGTGTAAAGTTTATGAAATCATTGTCTACCACAGTATAAGAAGCTTCACTAAATTTTCTTCCAGGAGCATTATGGTCCTGGCTCTTATGTTTAGGTCTTTGATCCATTTTGAGTTAATTTTCTTCTAGGGTGTGAGATAGGGATCCCCTTTCATTCTTTTGGGTATGGATATCCAATTCAACTAGAACCATTTGTTGAAAAGGCTATTCTGTCCCAATTGTGTGGACTTGGTAGCCTTGCCAAATATTGGTTGACCATAGATGTGTTGGTCTATTTCTGAACCCTCAATTTGGTCCCATTTGTCAAAATATCTATCTTTGTGCCAATAATATGCAGTTTTGACCACTGTGGCTTTGTAATATGCTTTAAAGTCAGGTAGTGTGACTCCTCCAATTTTATCCTTTTTCAAAAATTTTTGGGCCCCTTACACTTAAAGATAAATTTGATAATAGAATTTTCCATCTCTTCAGAAAATTCTATTGAGAATTTGATTAGGATTCTGTTGAATCTGTAAATCATTTTGGGTAGAATTGGCATCTATGATATTTAGTCTTCTAATCTATGAATATGAAATGTCTTTCCATTTACTTACGTCTGCTTTGATTTCCCTTAGAAATGCTGTGTAGTTGTCTGTGTATAATTCCTCTCATCCTTGGTTAAGTTTATGCCTATGTATTTGATTGCTATTGTAAATGGATTTTTTTCTTGAGTTCTTCCACAGCTTGCTCATTAATATTATATAGAAACAGTACTGATTTTGGCATGTTGGACTCATAGTCTGTCACTTTTCCTGAACCTAGTTATTGACTCTGGTAGCTTTGTTATAGATTTTTCTGGTCTTATTATATTTAGGACTGTAATCTGTAAATAGTGAAAGTTTCACTTCTTGCTTTCCAAATTGGATGCATTTTATTACTTTTTCTTGCCTAACTGCTCTAGCAAGAACTTCTGACACAATGTTGAATAAATGTAAGGTGACAGTAGGCAACTTGCCTTGTTCTGGATCCTAGAAGGGCAATTTTCAATCTTTCACCATTGAGTTAGGTGGGTTTGTCATATATGCCCTTTATTATATTGAGAAAGTTTTCTTCTTTTCTCATCTTTTGAAGTGTTTTTATCAAAAAAGAACATTGGATTTGTTGGATGACTTTTCTGCATTAATAGAGATAACCATGTGATTTTTCTCCTTCTATGTGGTGTATTATATTTGTGGATTTTCCTGCGTTGAACTAACCTTGCATACCTGGATTAATCCACTTGATCATGGTGTATAATTTCCTTACTGTGTTGTTGGATTCTATTTGCAATTATTTTGGGAGGATTTTAGCATCTATGTTCATTAGAGAGATTGTTCTGTAATATTCTTTTCTTGGAACATCTTTAGTATTAGTGTGATGTTGGCTTCATAGAGAGTTAAATAATGTTCCCTCCTTTTCAATTTTTTGGAAGAGTTTGAGCAGGATTGGTAATAGTTATTTTGGAATGATTGGTAGAATTCACCTACAAATCCATCTGGTCACGGACTTTTCTTTTTGGGGAGGTTTTCAATGACTGATTCAATCTTTTTCCTTGTAATTGTTTTTTCAGGTATTCTCTTTCTTCTAGGTTCAGTGTAGGTTGTTTGTATGCTGCTAGGAATTCAACCATTTAATCTACATTGTCTAATTTGTTGATATGCAGTTAGCATAGTATACCCGTATGATCTTTTAATTTCTATGGGGTCAGTTATGTCCCATCTCTAGTTTCTGATTTTATTTATTTATGTCTTCTTGCTTTTATTTTCCTTGTTAGTTCACCTAACGGTTTATCAATTTTTCAGTCTTTTAAAGAAACAGCTCTTGGCTTACTTAATTCTCTATATTGTTTCTATTTTTCTATTCTCAATTTTACTTCTTTGTGCTTTACTCTTTATTAATCTTTACTAAGCTTAATTAATCTTTATTAATTTTTTCCTTCTGATTGCTTTGGGATTAGTTCGCTGTTCTTTTTCTAGTTTGTCCAGCTATGCAATTAGGTGTTTGATTTTAGCTATTTCTTCTTTTTTAATTAGGCATCTAGGGCTATAAATTTCCCTCTCAACTCTGCCTTTCCTGCAAACCATAAGTCTTGTGTTCTTATTTCATGCACCCTGATATACTTACTGATTTCTTCTTTGACCAACTGATTGTTTAACAATGACTTATTTAAATTGCGTATATTTGTGGATTTTCCAATTCTCTGGCCATTATTCATTTCCAGCTACATCCATTGTGGTCAGAGAAAATGCTTTCAATTTTTCCAAATTCACTGAGACTTACTCTATGATTTAACATGTGGTTTATGCTGTAGAATGATCTATGAGCACTAGAAAAGAAAGTATATCCTGCTCTTTTGGGATGCAATGTTCTTCATATGTCTGCTAAATCAAGTAAGCTATCTAGATCTCTGTTTCTTTATTGATCTTGTACAGATCATGGGTTCTTAATAATGGGTCCATGAGCTTGAAATTAGAAAAAAAAAAGACATTATTCTTGTTGGGATGTGTTAGTGTGGGTGTGATAGATTTATTAAATAATAAACAATATAGTTTCAACTATACTGAGAAGAATACTGACAAACAACCTTCTGAAAGCTGAGTTTAGACCCTGAAGAGAATGTCAGATTTTCAAAAATAAACAGTAAAACAAACCAGGTAATCAGGGTGAATAACAGAAAACACAAGATTGTGTAATTGACTTTAGAGAAAATAGCTAGTATTTTATATAGATGCTCAATGTGAATTTATTCAACAAATATTATAGAACATCTATTTTTCATGTGATGTGCCAGGTGCTAGGATATGTTAACAAATAAGGTATAATAAAATTCACATAACAGATATTTATTGGGAGTTTAATATATGGCAAGCACTTGGTATAGTTAGGAATTCTGAAAAACAGAATTGGAATAGATATTAGGATAGTATTAAATATATTTGAATTTATTAATTAAAATGCTTAGATACATATACAATGGGCAGAATATATGTATTCTTGTTTTGATTATCTTTGTCTATGACTTCACATCTCAGTCACAGGTTTTTTACTGTTAATTTGACTAGCTCTCCATTAGAAGACTTGAAATAGCAGTATTAATATATCCAAAGGTGTCTTCCCCAAAGTCATCCTTGTTACAAAATTGATACTATGTCTTCCTTATTTATCATGTCTATCATGTCTAATCAACAGCATTTGATTTAGGGGCAGATCTCTCCATTTTGAAATGCTCATTATCCATGGTTTCTTAGAACCACTTTCTTTTGGTTTTCTACATGTTGTTCTGACTCAAATGCATACCCCAGTCAAAATTTTGTTATCCTTCAGTAATAGCTGTCATTAAAATGTTTATTCAATACTGCTTAAGCTTTAAGCATAATTGAAGTCCATCAGGTCTAAAGTGCCAGTTTTCATTCTTCCTTTCCTGCTTCTTATCATTTGAGAAATTTACAACTGTATACTTCCTTTGATCTCTATCCCATTCTTCCTCTATCAGTGTCATATATATTCTACATTTATTATAAACCTCAAAGTATATTTTTATTTTTTCATTAAACAATTCAGCTTGTTAATGTACAGAAATCAGTAAAAGAGAAAATACATTTTAAATTCATTCATATATTTATTTTCTTTGTCACTCTTCAAATATCATTCTGACTCCTTTCCTTGCAAACTTCTTTTCTACTCTCTTCAGTGGCACTGTTCCCCAGTGTTTCCTCTAAACCCTTTCACTCATGCCATACTCCTTCCAAATGACTCCTCCATCTCTGTACTATTAGTTATACCGATAATTTGCAAACTTACTTCCTTAGTAGAGAGAGCTCTGTGACATAATCCTGTATTATATACCAAATATTTTATTAACTATTATATCATGTAGTACCTCAAAATTTCCCTACTAATAAAGTTCTAACAAATCTTATTCCTCCTTTTATCTTTCCTATTTCAGTAAATGTCACCAATGTGCACTCAGTTGACAAACATGAAATGTAAGAGTAATGCTTGCAAATATTCTACTGTCTAATCTCATAATGGGAATGTATGAATCTTCTTTGAATTGGTGAAAAATACATAATACAAACAGTATAAATGAGATATAGTTTTAAGGAAGCAAAGAATGAGCCTCACAAAGATGGAGGAAAATACAATATATGGCAAAAAAGAAGATATTTAAATAGAAAGTGAGGATTGTATATTAATTAGCATCGACCTTGGTGATACCCATTTTAAGTTTTTTTTTTCTTTTTCATGAATGGTAATGAGACCATCAATCTCTCTTCATAATTTTGTTTTAAGATTAGATTACAGCTTTATCATATTTTTTCTTCTTCTCCCCCTTCCCCACCTTGGTGTTTTTGCTGTCTGTGCCCATTTGCTGTGTGGTCTTCTGTTTATACTTCTCTATTTGTCTTCTCTTCTTATGTTTCTCCTCTAGAATTCACTGGGATTCAATTCTGGGTGCCTCCAATGTGTAAAGAGATTCCCTGTCATTGTGCCACCTCAGCTCCTGGTTTCTGCTGTACTTTACCTTGACTCTCCCCTTCATCTCTCTTCTGCTGTGTCATCATCTTGGTATGATGTGACTTACTTGTGCAAGAACTGGCTCACTGTGCAAGCTTTCAGCTTGCTACATGGGCACATGGCTCACCACAAGGTCACTGGCTTGTTTCACAGGCACTGGTTCACCATGTGAGCACTCATGCGGGCACTCGGCTCACCACGTAAGCACTTGGATCATTGTGTGGGCAATGGCTTACCATGTGGGCACTGAATCACCACATGGGTGCTTGGCTTGCCATGCAGGCACTCACATGGACACTCAGCTCACCTCACAGGCACTTGGCTCACCATGCAGTCACTTGTGTGGGCACTTGGCTCACACACGGGCATTTGGCTTGCCACTCAGGCACTCGACTCATTGCATGGGCTCTTGACTCACTACGTGGGCACTCAGGTTGTGATGCAGGCATTGGCTCACAGTGCAAGCATGCTTTCTCTTCTTCTTTTTCACCAGGAGGCCCCAGGGATTCAACACAGGTCTCCCATATGGTAGGCAGAGCCTTATCACTTGAGCCATACCTGCTCCCTTCTTCATAACTTTTTCAATCTCAGAAAAATTCACATTGATTATAAATTCAGTTATTGATTCTTTTTCATTTGTTCTACTTTATTTTTCAGAAATGACCTTGGATAAATAAACCCCATTTTTCCATTTTAGTTTCTTACATTTAATAGTAGAACTAATATTTAAATATTATGTAATTATATTGAACTGAATTATTAAAGCATTAATATCTATTAAGCATATCTATTAATATCTATTAAGCATTAACATCTATTATGATTTATCATGATGATATTTGCTTTGAGTTTCCTTTTACTTTCTCCCTCACTAAGCCACATGTTTTTTAATATTTACCTTTTTACCTCATCATGTCTTTAGCATAGATTGATTAATATTTCTTGCACACATGTCATCCTAGAGCTCTCATATTTGTTCTGTCTTCTTTGTTGCTTCTTATAATACCTAATTTAATAAATACTAAGCATGGCAAAAAGGAGCAAAACACATATTTATTTTAATTTTGTATATGTTCTCTGCAATAACTCTTTCCAGATACATACTTTGTCATGGAATCTTTACTCTTCTCTCCAATTTTTGCGTTGCATATTCTGTTAGGTGCTAGATTATTTTTTGCCCTGTTTACTAATCCTTGAAATAAAAGAAATGTTTAAATTTTTAGCCCTGCTAAAAATCCCTCTGTATACAATCTTTTGTCTACTGGAATCCCCTCTTACATATCAAAACTTACAAAAAGTACTGATGTACAGTTTTTAACCAATATTTAGTTACTCGTGGGTATTTCAGGTTTGCATGTATTTTAGTATATTCGAATTGTGCTTTTCCTTTCAGAGCTCAATTATTCCATGTCTCCAGAGAACCTGAGGTAGCCTATTGTTGTATTATATATCTCATTATTGTGGATTGAAAACTATCCCTATACACTTGGGCACTCTTTCTCATTATCTGTAACCATTTCCCAAAATGGTTTATGATATCAGGGTATAATGCACCACTATTCAGCCCACTTACACAACTTTTACTCCTGAGCTCTGACACTTTCTGAGCGGATTTAGTAAAAGTAGCTAACATGGGTGGACAATAATGAGTACTGTACACATATAAAATTGTCTATTTTTCTAAGCATCAATGAGGAATTTAATTCCATAGCATCTATAGTAACCCAAAACCCCTCACTCTTTACTTCCCAAGGGCTGTGTTATTCTTCTTAGTGAGAAAAATGTGTATAACACATCTTTATATCTCATTCAAATTCAGCTTTGGTTCCATTATTTCAGAGTCTCCCAGAGAAGATATGTTTAGAATTTGTCCTTGTGACTTCAGAATACTTTGATGAGAAGTCTGGAAAGAATATACATGGTATAACTAATAGCACACCATATACATTTAGAACACTGATAATTTCCATATTCTAAACAATATCACTATCGATATCTTCTCCCTCACCCTTCTTTCTCTAGCTGTTCTCTCATCTGTAATCACCTCTCTCTTATGCTTATAAGTCTCTTTCCCCCCCATAAATTTAGTTCTTTATCATAACTGGTAAAGCCATGTTGTTAATATAATTTAAAATACTTTTAGTAGAAATTCCTGTGCACCAGAAAGGCTCATCCTCAGGAGTTGCTGAGGGCAGGGAGAGGGAAGAAGAGGTATGATATGGGGGCATTTTCAGGATTTAAAGTTGTCCTGAATGATATTGTGGTGACAGATGCAGGACACCATATATCCTAATATAACCCACAGAATGGACTCATAGAGAGTGTAAACTACAATGTAAACTATAATCCATGCTGCGTAGCAGTGCTCCAAAATGTATTCATCAAACGCAATGAATATGCCGCACTGATGAAAAAATTTGGTGATGTGGGAGGAGTGGGTGGGGTGGGGAATGGGGGTATATGGGATCCTCTTATATTTTTTAATGTGATATTTTGTATTATCTATGTATGGTGGTGCTCACTCCACCTCTAAATTGAGAGGAAGCTTAGATTGCACATGGCTGATGGATGTGATTCTCCTACTTGCAGTTGTAAGCACTCTTGGTTCCCTGGTGTGGTGGGTTGTCCATCTTCACCTCCCTGTTAGCTTACCTGGGTAATTTCAATGAACAGGAGAATAGGTTTTGCAACTCTGCAGCCGCCCAGGGCCCAGCTGGCACATGGCCAGTCCAGAGATTCAAGTCTCCTGAGTATACACCAACCCCAGTGCCAACCACAGGCTCAGTAAAAGTGACAGTAGTGGCATGTGTAGAAATGTCACTTCTCTCCATCACACTCAGGAACACAAATTACAAATTAGGGCCCACTGACAAAGCACTGACCTTCAGAGTCATCTGCCATGATCATAGAACCTGTGTGTCTCTGTAGTCTTCAGGAGCTTCAGTACCTGGGATTGTATCTACTTGGACTGTCTCTGGGATCCTGCTAAGAAGTGCATACGCATGATCCTCTGATGACCTCCTGACTCATTTTAAGTCTCTTAGCAATATAAACTCATTTCTCTTTACCATTTCCCCCTTTTATTCAAGATCTTTATATAGCTGGTGATTAGTAGCAATCTCTCCACTCCAGGGAGGCTCATTTCCATGAGTCATGTCCCATGCTGGGGGGATGTTAATGCATTTACATGCTGAGTTTGGCTTAAAGAGTGGTCACATTTGAGCAACATGGAGGGTCTCAGGAGGTAACTCTTAGGCACCCTGCTGCTATAGGCCTAGTTCATATTTCAGTCACACAGGCTCATAAGCATAGTCATCAGTATCAAGGGCTCATCATTAGACCACCCTTCTTAATTCATCTTTGCCCTTGCACTTGGGGAATTGTTGCTATTCCATTGGGGAATGTGACAGATTTTCTTGGGCTAGGAACTCAGCAACCCCTTAGTTGTCATTTGTAACTCTACTTACTATGACAATAACCAATGACTATCTGAACATTTTTATATACCCTATATACATGCCCTGGAGAACTCCCTTCCAACCTTGTATTCCTATCAATAACACCCCACACCAGTGCTCCTCCCCTGCCACAGTTGAACCCCTCTGTGATTCAAAACTTCTTCAAAAATGAAGCCTAATATATTGCCAAATTCAATTAGTAGTAAAATGAAATAGTAATGATAGGATTAAAGATTAGAAATAGAATCCATACTAATTTAGAAAAACTAAAATAATGTAAAAAAATAAATTGGTGTATTAAAAATGAAAAATATCAAAAAATTTATTTTCAATGTTTTGCTTTCATCACTATAATAGGTGTTGCCCTCCTTTTAGTGTCAAGGCAATCCCTTTCATTCCTTTCTCAGTATCTACATCATTTTAATTTTCCTAATTTTTAATTTTCTGTTAAAAAAGTTTTATATCAGAGTAATTCATGTATACAATATAGGGGAATACCATATATCTTACATCAAATCCTTTTTCCCCTTCTCCAGCAATGATATTTTTTATAGGTTCATGTTTTATTTGTTTCAGCAGATGTACAGATATTGAAACATAGCTATCAAACATGGTTCCATTTTGGTTTACATTATGGTTTATATTTTAGACTGTACAATTTTCTAAATTTTTAGTTACCTTATGTTTCACATTATGGTTTAAATTTTAGCCTGTAGAATTTTATACATTTTTGTTGTAACTTAACATGTCTTATATCTATCATTGCGTGATCTTGTGGATCACTTCCATTGCCTGCCCCCCCCCGGTTACCCTGCTTCCATCTATTCTACACCTCTTTCCCCCTCCCCTCAGGGCCCACAGTACAATCACTTGACTACTTGAAGGACTACATTCACACTTGCAACAATACTGAGGGCTTTACATACTAGACTGCCCTAACCATTGGGAGCCACCAATTCTCTCAAGAGACACAATTTCCTCTATTTGAAAGCATCAGGCCTCCCCAGGATGTGGGTTCACCTTAACTCTCGTTGTATGGATCTCTGCCCAATGATACAACACACTATGGCAAAATGTGCACTCACACACTCCATAGAAGCCTGCCCCTGTGCCAGATGCTCCCCCTAAAGCACTTTAAACAAGGAATCCTTCCTTATTGTATTTTCTAAAGAGTTTTCTTAACGTTTTGTTTCAACCACATTCCTGACAATCTCCCATGTTCAGTTGTTCACCCCAACCCTCCTTCCAATTCCTTGGGCCATCTGACCCATCCTCCCAACCCTAGCCCCCTCAAGCCCGCTCAAAGGTATCCCTATATCCCTATCTTATCGCTTCCTTATTCAAATACTTCCACCTTATCATAGATTTCACCCATATAGGCATCAGCTCACAACCTTCCTCTCCACCCCAACTTCCTTTAAGCCTATCATCTAGTCTAGCTCTCTGAGACAACTTGGTTTGCTTATTTCATATCAGAGAGGTCATGTGGTATTTGTCTTTCAATGCCTGGCTTGCTTCACTCAACATAAAGCACTCAAGATTCATCCACGCTATCCCATGTGTTTGTATTGCATTCCTTCTTATAGCTGAGTAGTATTCCATTGTATGTATTTACCACATTTTATCCATTTATCTTTGATGAGCATTTGCATTGATTCCAACTTTTGGCAATAATGAATAATGCTACTATGAACATTGGAGTGCCTGTATCGATTTGTGTCCTTATATTCAGTTCTTCTGGATATATCCCCAGCAGTGGAATTCCTGGATCATATGGCAAAGTTATATCGAGTTTTTTGAGAAGCTGCCAAACTGTCTTCCAGAATGACTGGATCCTTCTGTATTCCCACCAGCAGTGGATAAGTGTTCCCATTCCTCCACATCCTTTCCAACACTTGTAGTCATCTGTTTTTTGATAGCAGCCAGTCTTATGGTAGTAAGATTGTATCTCATTGTAGTTTTGATTTGCATTTCCCTAATACCTAGTGATTTTGAGCATTTTTTCATATGCTTTTTAGCCATTTGTATTTCTTCTTTAGAGAAGCATCTGTTTGAATTTCTTGCCCATTTTTAAAATGGGTTGTTTGTCTTTTTATTTTCAAGATACAGGACTTATTTATATATTCAGGGTATTATACTCTTATCAGATATATGGTTACCAAATATTTTCTACCATTATGTAGGCTCTCTTTTCACTTCCTTGACAAACTCCTTTGAGGTGCAAAAGGCTTTAATTTTGAGAAAATCCCATTTATCTATTTGTTCTTTTGCTGCTTGTACCTTGGGTATGAAGTTCATGAAGCCATTTCCTATTACAAGGTCCTGTAGATGCTTTCCTACATTGTTTTCCAAGCCTTTATGTTCTTGGCTTTTATATTTTGGCCTTTGCTCCATTTGGGTTGAATTTTGTATAAGGTGTGAGATGCTAATCCTCTTTTGCTCTTTCGCATATGGATATCCAATTCTCCAGGCACCATTTGTTGAAGAGGCCATTCTCTACCATTTATGTGGGCTCGGTAGCCTTGTTGAACACCAGGTGACTGTGTATATATGGGGATCTATATAAGAACTCTCATTTCAGTTCCACTGGTCAGTGTATCTATCCTTGTGCCAATACCATGCCATTTTCACTACTGTAGCTTTGAAGTATGTTTTGAAGTCAAGTAGTGTGATTCCTCCAAATTCATTTTTCTTTTTCAATATGTCTTGGCTATTCAAGGCCTCTTTCTTTTCCAAGTAAATTTCATAGTTAGTTTTTCTGGATCATTAAACAATGCTGTGCTGATTTTTATTGGGATTGCATTGAATCTGTATATCAGTTTTGGTAGGATAGACGTCCTAATAGTATTTAGTCTTTCTATTCATGAACAGGGAATATTCTTCTATTTATTTAAGTCTTCTTTGATTTCCTAGAACAGTGTTGTGTAGTTTTCTGTGTATAAGTCTTTTATATCTTTTGTTAGATTTATTCCTAGGCATTTGATTTTTAAAAATTTACTATTATAAATGGTATTTGGTTCTTAATTTCCTCCTTATATTGCTCATTATTTCAATACAGAAATGCTATTGATTTTTACACATTGATCTTATAACTTTCAACTTTATTGAACTCATTTATAAGCTCTAGAAGCTTTGTTGTAGATTTGTCAGGGCTTTCTATGTTTAGGATCAGGTCATCTGCAAATAGTGAAATTTTGATTTCTTCCTTTTCAATTTGGATGCCTTTTATATCTGGTACTTGCCTCAGTGCTCTAGCAAGTCCTTCTAACACAATGCTAAGTAAGAGGGGTGGTAGTGGGCATTCTTGTCTTGTTCCTGATCATAAAGGGAAAGATTTTAGGATTTCACCATTGTAAATGATGTTAGCTGTGGGTTTTTCATATACACCCTTGATCATGTTCAGAAAGTTTCCTTCTATTCCTATCTTTTGCAGTGTTTTTATCAGGAAAGGATGCTATATTTTGTCAAATGCTTTTTCTCCATCTATAGAGATGATCAGGTGATTTTTTTCTTTAATCTGTTTATGTGGTATATTGCATTGATTGATTTTTTTATGCCAAACCATCCTTCTATACCAGGGAAGAAACCCACTTATTCGTGATGTGTAATTTATTTGATGTGCTGTTGAATGTGATTAGCAAGTATTTTGGGGGTGATTTTAGCATCTATGTTCATTGGAGAGATTGGTCTGTAGTTTTCCTTTCTTGTTTTGTCCTTGTTTGGCTTTGATATTAGGGTAATGTTGGCATCATAGACTGAGTTAGGTAATGTTCCTTCTAATTTGATTTTTTGAAAGAGAAATATGCAAAATTGATGTTAGTTCTTTCTGGAATGTTTGGTAGAATTCACCTATGAAGCCATCTGGCCCAGAGCTCTTCTTAGTTGAGAGGTTTTTAATGACTGATTCTATCTCTTTACTTGTGATTGGATTGTTAATATCATCAATTTTTTCTTTTGTCAGTGTAGGATGCTTACGTGTTTCTAGGAATTTTTCTATTTTCTCTAAATTGTCTTTCTTGTTGGCATATAGTTTTTCAAAATATCTTCTTATGATAACCTTTATTTCTGTGGCATGAGTGGTGATATCCCCTTTCTCATTTCGTATTTAGTGTTTTTGCATCTTTTCTTTTTATATCTGTGTTAGTTTAGCTAAGGGTTTGTCAATTTTATTGATCTTCTCAAAGAACCAGCTCTTTGTTTTGTTTATTTTTTTTAGTGCTTTTTTGTTTTCTCTTTCATTTAGTTCTGCTCTTATCTTTGTTATTTCTTTCTTTCCTCTTCATTTGGGGTTAGTTTTTGTTTTTTTTTTTTTTTTTCACTAATTCCTCCAAGTGTGCAATTAGATCTTCAATTTTAGCTCTTTCTTCTTTTTTATGTATGAATTTATTGCTATAAATTTCCCTCTCAGTACTGCTTTTGCTGCATCCCACAAGTTTTGATATATCGTGTCATCATTTTCATTAGTTTCAAGGTAATTATTGATTTCTTTTGAGATTTCCTCCTTGACCTACTATTTGTCTAAGAGTGT
The DNA here is from genome assembly GCF_030445035.2 of Dasypus novemcinctus. Taxonomy (NCBI): domain Eukaryota; kingdom Metazoa; phylum Chordata; class Mammalia; order Cingulata; family Dasypodidae; genus Dasypus; species Dasypus novemcinctus. Next base: position 37,116,548 of record NC_080683.1, on the reverse strand, counting down.
GATGCTTAACTTCCATACCATGGTGCCTAATTTTTGTCTCTGGCTTTTGTGGATTTCCAGCTTCATTCCATTGTTGTCAGATAAAATATTTTATATGATTTTAATCTTTCTGAATTCATTGAGATTTTCTCTGTGGCCCAGCATGTGGTCTGTCTTGGAGAATGATCCACGTGCCCTTGAGAAGAATGTGTATCCTGCTGTAATGCCCTGTATATGTCTTTTAGGTCCAGCTCCTCTAATATATTATGCAAAGACTTTGTTTCTTTATTGATTCTCTGTTGAGATGTTCTGTCCAATGATGATAGTGCTGTATTAAATTCCCTCACTAAAATTGTTGAGACATCTATTCCTACACTTATTTTTTTCCAGTGTTGCCTCACATATGTGTAGGCACCCAGATTAGGAGTATAAATATTTATGATTGCTCTTTCTTCTTGAAAGATTACCCCTTTTACTAATATGAAGTGTTCATCTTTGTCTCTCACAATTGTTTTGCATTTAAAATCTATTTTGTCTGATCTTAATATAGCTACTCCTGACCTGTTTTGGTTATTGTTTGCTTGTAAGATTGCTTTCCAGCCATTCACTTTCAACCTCCTTGAATCCTTGGGTCTAAGATGGGTTTCTTGTAGACAGCATATAGATGGGCCATATTTCCTTATCCATTCTTCCAGTCTGAGTCTCTTAACAGGTGACTTTAATTCATTGACATTCAGTGTTATTATTCTCAAGGAATAACTTACATTAGCCATATTTTCTTTGGAGTTGTGTATGTCATATTTTTTTTTCCTTTTTTTTTGTCTTTCTAGATATTCTTGCACTCTCCTCCATCTCTGTCTCTCTTGTATTTTTCTTCCTTCTTGCAGAACTCCTTTTAGTATTTCTTGAAGGGCAGGATTCTTGTTGGCATACTCTCTTACTTCCTGTTCATCTGTGAAAATTTTGAAACTCTCTGTAATTTTTGTCTGCCAGCTTTGCTGGATAGAGTATTCATGGCTGGAAATTTATTTCTTTTAGTATCTTGACTATGTCATACCACTGCCTTCTTGCCTCTGTGGTTTCAGATGAGAAATCAGCACTTACTCTTATTGAGCTTCCCTTGTATGTGATGGTTCTCTTTTCTATTGCTGTTTTCAGTATTTCCTATGTCTTGACCATTGGCTAATTTGACAAATATATGTCTTGGTGCAGGTCTGTTTAGGATTTATGCTGTTTGTGGTGCATTGTGCTTCCTGGACATGTATATTCATCTCACTCAATAGGTTTGGGAAATTTTCAGTTATTATTTCCTCCATAACCCCTTCTGTCTCCTTTCCCTTTTCTTCTCCTTCTGGGATGCTTATAATATGTATGTTTGTGCATTTTGAGTTGTCATTCAGGTACCTACATCTCTGCTGTAATTTTCTATCTTTTTATCAATCAATTCTACTATCTGATTACAGATACTGTCTTCCACATCACTAATTCTTTCCTCTGTCTCTTCAAATCTGTTGTTATTTACTGAGAGTATATTTTTGATTTCTTGGATTGTGCACTTCATCACCATCATATCCATTATCTTTTTGCTTATGTTTGCAATTTCTTCTCTATGCTCTCTAAGTGTTTTCTTAATATCCTTAATCTCTTCCTTCAGTTCATTAAATTCTTCCATGGTATTTTTTTGGAGAGCTTTGATTATTTGTTCAATGGTCTGCTCCTCTTCCTGGTTTTTAGTTTGTTCATTGGATTGGGCCATGTTTTCCTGATTATTGGTATGGTTTGTGATTTTTTTGTTGCCATCTGGTCATCATTTTATCTTGATGGGTTTGTTCAGTTGATTAGCTTCTCAGTCTAGTGTCAGGGTTTATTTAGGTGCTGTTTGTGTGTGTTAAGTCTTCTCTTTGACACTTGGTTCTTCTTATTCTATGTATTTGTTGTTGTCTAAGTTCCCTTGAAGGAAAATATTAGGGCCAGGGAAAGCCAAAGAGGTAAGAAAAGAAAAAGTATCTCAGTAGTATTGACAGTAAATGTTAGCAGAATAACCATGTGAGACCTAGGAGAATGAATCATAAACTCATGTATACTGTGTAGGGTTATGACAATAAAAAAATGGATTATCTACAATGAGATGGTAAACTGCATGTGGAGAAGAATATAGTATGAATTAAAAGGCCACTGTGTTCAGGAAAGAGGGTAAGAGAAAAGAAAAGACAATAACATAAAGAGTGAATAAAAGTTAAAAAACAGAATAGAAAGGTTAGAAATAAAACATTAGAAAATTTGGGGGCTAATCAAAGAGAGATGGAATATAAGAACAACTATAGAAGATGGAAGATAGAAAGATGTAAAGGAAAGGGGATAGCATTGATAGCTAACATCCGTACACACAGAAAAGAGAAAGCCTAGAATGTGGAAGCACAGCAAACAAGAAACTGTGCCTGCAGCACCTAATAAAAGAATGAAAAAAAGAAAAATAAAAGGGGTGGTGGGGGGATAAAGAAGAAAGAAAGACAAGAAAACAAACCAAAAAGACCAGACAAGGCTTCAAGCAAGTAGTCTCCTTTGCAACTGAATAAACTTATTAGGAATCTGTCCTTCCCCTTTTCTCCCTTTCTCACCTCTCTCTCTCTCAGGGCAGCAGAAAGCCTGTGTGAGAGCTCCCCTCTAAGATTCAGATGGGACACTGGAGAACCAACTCACCACAGAAAATAATGACTCTCAGTCTCTTTGAGAGAGAGCACCCACACCTTGCCAGCAACCCTAAATATGCTATTGGAAGCCTACCTACCACCTCCTACTGCCCCCCTTTCCCTAGTTGCACAGGAGTAGTTAATTGTCTGAATCCACCTCTCCCAGACCATTTTTCCTAACAGAGCATTTAGGTAAATCGGACTGTCTCAGCAGATTCACCACTTCTCTCTTCCTAGCCTCCCCCCCAAGACAGCTGGCATACTCCTCCAAACCTAGAAAAAAAGAGGGGACCAGACAATTGGATCTGCTTTCTTCAGGCCCTTCTGCACCCCTCACCAGAATCCTTCCACTCTCAGAACCTGTCCAAAACTGGTAGGCTAGTGGAAAACCTGGGTTCGGGGAGTGATGGTTTCAGGGAATGTGGCTAGGGGAACGTGGGCTTGGTGAATGTGGGTTACGGGGAATGTGGGGTTCAAGGAATGCTGGTTCAGGGATCATGGGTTTGGGCAATAAGGGGCTCGGGAACACTGCTGTGTTATTGGTGGTGCTCAAGAAATGCTGCGACTAGCAGCGCTAGGGGAATGGTTAAACCTTCCCACAGCTTCCCCTCAACTAGAAAACATGGTTTTGCCTTGAGCAAGCACTCCTTTTGTCCCACTCTCTCCAGATAGATGTCCAGAAACCTCATGCTTTGTGGGTTCACATAACAGCTCACCCAGGCAGGTTTCTGTCCCCACTGAGCTGGTTTTCTGTAGGAGAGATGAAAAGAGTGCACTCACTCAGATGCCACCTTGCCCCACTTTCCTAATTTATACTTTCTTGAAGGCAAAAGGGTCACTGAGTAGCACTAATGGAAATCAAATTAATGTAAGAGCTAAAAAAACTGATAAAGTTGTAAAACTTAGAATCAGTTTATAGAAATTCAGGGAAAAATTAATAGTTCATCATAGATTTTAGGTTATAATCATACTGGTAATGTGAAGTAAAAATTGACCTATTTATATGGGGGAGAAAGAGGATTCATTGATACAAGTGTCAAATATATTGTTCAAAAGCTCAAGGTATATGATTAAAATTAATGCTTTTTTTTGATTCCTAAAATACCTATGTAATTCCCATCTCTTCACTTTTACTATGTTGACATTCTTCATTTTAAGATATACATTGTAACAGATAAAAAAAGCAATAAAGTAGAAGTTTGCCTTCAAAAATAGAATTGGAACACATTTGTGTGAAAAGTGGTGTCCCAAAATATATAATAAATGAGAGAGATGTAAATTTGAGAAATTAAGCAACACTTTATAACTGTTGATAATTGTTTAAAAGCATCTGGCAGTAAAGGAGGTGACCTATTAAATCATTAGTATTGAAAAACTTCTCCTACAAAACACCTGGTGTATGCAGAGGTAGGAAGGATGACATGATATATAAAGCAAAATCTCCCACAAAACAAATAATTGATTTTCATTTAATATTTAATCTTGTTCATTTTGTGTAATGGACAAGACAATCTTTGGTGATCTGATTGTATTTGATGCTTATCTCTATATTATGACATTTTGGTTAGTAGGGTAAATAACTCAGTGTTCCAGTATTCCATGTGCAAACTTCACTAGATTCATTCCTACAGCTCTTTGTAGGGCAGCATGCTATACCAATGTGTAAGCATAGAAATCAGAACTTGGAAAAAACTAATTTGATTTAGATGTAAAATACACATAGGCAATTTTAACATAAGATTTCTTCTTACTCTTCACCCCTCTTTTAGCTATTAAAAACAACATCTCTCACAATTGACCCAGGGGTTCTTAATACAGCCTTGGACTTCAAGTGAGAGGTGGTTACAATCAATGACACTTAACAAGGTCAGTCATCCAGGCTAACCAAATAGAGTGGAAAACAAGAAAAATGTATAAAATTTAGATTAAAAAAAGATAATATTTTAAAATATATCAATAGTTAGTGCAACTATTTTTAAATTGCTTTACTATTTAAACTTCCTTCCTTCCTTTCTTCTGTCTTTCCTTCTGTCCTTTCTTCTTTCCATCCTTCCATCCTTTTCTAGGATAATCTTTTAATTGTAAACACTTTTTGTGACTATTCCTTTAGAAAAAATATCCCTAATCCCTTTTGAATACAAAAGAAACCCCAATATCTCAAGCTTTTTTTCTGAGTAAGAAATGTGTTAGTAATACTCTATCTTAAGATATATCTAGGGGATTTGAATCTCTGGACTGACAATATGATAGTCAGGCCCTGAGCCTCAAAAGACTTCAACTCCTACACTCTGATTTATTGTACTTACCCCACTCAGCTAACATGGAGTTGAAGAATGTCAACCACCACACCATGGAGCTTAGAGTACCTACAACTGAAAGCAGGAGGATTGCATCCAGTATCCATGTGGAATCTAAGCCTCCTCTTGACATAGATGTGCAATGGACACAACCAATCCAATGTCCACAGAGAAAATGTGGCATTGGTGTGGGAAAAGTGGTCATGGTGGCTGATGGGTGCAGGGAATGGGAGGAAGAGATGAGATATGGAGGCGTTTTCGAGACTTGGAGTTGTCCTGGGTGGTGCTTCAGGGACAATTATCAGACATTGTAGATCCTCCCAGGGCCCACTGGATGGAACATGGGAGAGTATGGGCTATGATGTGGACCATTGACCATGAGGTGCAGCGATGCCCAGAGATATACTTACCAAATGCAATGGATATGTCATGATGATGGGAGAGAGTGTTGCTGGGGGGGGGGGGGGGAGTGGTGGGGTGGGGGTGGTGGGGTTGAATGGGAACTCATATTTTTTGAATGTAATATTATTACAAAATGAATTTAAAAAAATTAAAAGAAAAAAGAAAAAGTAATACTCTATCTTGTGAAGCAAAAGAACTATGCTGACCAATATATCACTAGTGCTTCTAAAGTGTGTAAGAAAAAAATCTATTTTTAGTAAATCTAAAATTTCCCATCATTTTAATTGTAATACTGCAAACTATTTTCTCAGCACTCATGGACAAAGGAATATAATGCATAATTTCTAATACTGCTATTCAGACATTTCCACAGCTCCTCTAATACTGATCAATGAGATTGATTTGCCTCATTTTTCTTAAGAAAATAATTGGCCAAGATAAATGGCTTCAGAATAATTTTAGACATAGATAATTTTGAGCCCATATATAATCCTTTTCTGACCTTCTTATGGGTTTACTTTGCCACTAAAGCTGGACATTTGCCCATTATCTTTGAGTCTTACCTAATGTGACCATGTATATTTTCCTCACTATCTTACAAAGACCTTAAAATAAATTCTAACAATCCTTAATATGGTCTATTAAATGCTTTATGATCAGGCTTATAACCTCTCTGCATGTACACAAACACACACATACACAACAGAAGCCAATGCCTCTATGTATTTTTCTTCAACCTCCTAAGAGCTCTCTATGTCAAACACTAGTTAACACTCAATTTTCTTTTATGATATTTATTACAGTGTATTAATACTAAATTCTAAGCTCTTTGGAAGCAGGGCCAATGTTTGTTTTGTTAATCAATATGTCTTTAATCCTTAGCAGAATATAGCAGTTGCCAAAATAACTATTTTTAAATTAATTAATGACTCGTTATATATTGTAATAATTTTTCAGAATGGGTCATTTTTTCATACTTTGTTGTTTTTTTTTCAACGTTTTAATATTCCTAGTATGGATTATATCTTCATACTTAATATAACCTTTATGTGCACAAATTTAAATTATTCAGACTCTATAAGGACTGTTTCTTAGTTTCTGAATTGAATGCCATTTTTTACCACTCAGATCCTTCCATTTAGATCTAACTATTGTACCTACTTACTTTGACCTGAGAGTACAGTTGGCTATTAGCCAGAGATTGGTTTCTGGCTCATTTGTCAGGATTATAGCCTTATCTACTCCCGCTGTTGTTAGACTCTGATGATTCTATGCACATGCTTTGCCTGCCTGAGCACTGCAATTTTATTTCATTAGAATAGATATCTTTTCATTTTTCCCTTTGGAACATTATATTTTGGGGCTTCACTCTCTGTGCAGATTTCTTACCTAACTTGCTTATCCCATAATATGTGTATCCTTCTGTATTTGAATTCCAGTACTGCAGTGGTGTTGATTGGACCTAATTAACTTTCCCCTGATGTGATAGTTTTTGTTTCGCTAATCTATATTATGGACCTGGTATCCAATTGTATAATTTAGCTTTTCTGGTAATGTGGAAACTTCAATGCTCTTTAATATATTTCTTAAAATATAAGATACCTCTATTTATTTTGGTAAGAAATATGTGGATAACAAAGTACAGTGAAATATGGTTCTTGATCATTAGTGAACCATTGACTATTTACTCACAAATAACTCATTACTCTGCAACCTGACTCCCATAGATTTGTGAGATTTAGCATGAAAAAATACAGGACCTACAATTAAGTATCTTCCAAATATTTTATATCTATTTACTTACACTAAAAAAAAATATTGTTTTTATGAAAGTAAAAATTAACTATGTGTCTTGCATTTGATCTAGCATTGCTACCCCTATATATTTTCAAACGTTTAAAATTGATGACTTTATTTTTTAAAAATAATTAATATAGAATTGGCTGGAATTAGAAATCTTCAATCTGAATTCCTAGGAAGATATCTTAGTTAGCATAATTAATAACTATTAAGTGTTATTTCTATGTGTGTATGACTTGACAGATTTTTTTCAAAATTACAGGGGTTTTTCCCTTTAACTACAATTTTATTTCTAAATGAATGCTTGAAGTTTTTACATATATTATTTTCTTAACTGATTTTTTTACTCCCAAATGTTTTGTTCTTCCCCTTCCTGCCTGTCACTATTAATTCTACCACTTTTTTTGTTATTGGTATTTTCAATTTGCTGATTAATTATATTTTAATGAGTTCTACTTAATTCATTTTGAGTTTTCATTTGTTTTCTTTTGGTTAACTTTTCTTTTTGAAAAGATCCAATAAATCAAATATACAGCAGAGTTAGATTAAATACTTTATTGATTGATAACTGAGGAATATTTTAATGATATGTGTATAAAATACTGAAAAGAATCACTGGCTAAATAGCATAGTTAAAATTTCAATGCAAAAGCTCCCTGAAAGTACATGAGGGGTATTTTTTCTTCAAATTATTGATGTGATAAATAGCATAGCTACAATTGTTTGCTTGTTTTTCTAAAGAGAAGGAATAGCCTGAGAAAATACCTTTATACTCATATTAAAATGTAGGAAAATATTTAAGGGATATATTTTTTAAAAATTGAAATAGAGTAAAATTCCATTGCTGTGAACCATTGAAAAAATTTATATTTATTCATTTATGGGCAATTTAGTTTTTAAGAATTTAAATGTTTAAGGCAAATTTTGATAGAATTTATGCAATAAAAAATTGCTGCAATGAAGCCAATATGGAAACGATAATACAATTGCAATTAATCATTTAATGATTTCTTAGTAAGAGCAAGAAATTTTTAGCATTTTATCTACATTGTCATATTTTATCTTTACTACAATCATGTGAGAAAAGTAACATTCTTCCTGATTTTCAGAAGAGGTAATACATATATGCTTAACTTCTTTAAAACAGTTATTAATGGATTTTAAATTTATGAAAAAGGCTAAAATGGCTATTTAAGAAACATATTGGGATACTATTAGAGACGATGGTGGAGTAGGGAGTTCAGGACTCAGCCCTTACACCAAAACAACTATTAAACAGGCAGGAAATACTTGAATCAACATTTTGAAACTCCAGAGGCCAGATAACACTGTACAGCATCCAAGGAAGAAAGGGAGGAAGAATTTGAAAAGTCACTTTAAAAAACTATGAATGTGTGATGGAGCTGGACTCAGATGTGATCTTTGTCCACAAGTCTCTCCTGTTACTTTTACTGGAACTGTAGTTGGTGCTGGGGTTTAATGTATACCCAGGGGACCTGAATCTCTGGACTGACCATGTGATAGCCAGGCTCTGAGCCTCAACAGACTTGCAACCCCTACACTCTGGTTTATTGGACTTAACCCACACAGCTAACATGGAGGTGAAGAAGGTAAACCACCACACCAGGGAGCCAAGAGTGCCTACAACGGAAAGCAGGAGAATTGCATCCAGTATCCTTGTGGAATCTAAGCTCCCTCTTGATATAGATGTGGAGTGGATACAACCATTCTAAGGTCCACAGGGTGGAGGAATAGAGTATGGATTAGAGTGGACTTACTGATATTCTATTCATGAACTATTGTGATTAGTAATTGAAAAAATATGGCATTGGTGTGGAGAAAGTGGCCATGGTGGTTTCTGGGGGTAGGGAGTGGGAGGAAGAGATGAGATGTAGGGGCATTTTCGGGACTTGGAATTGTCCTGGGTGGTGCTGCAGGGACAGTTACAGGACATTGTATGTCCTCCCATGGCCCACTGGGTGGACTGTGGGAGAGTGTGGGCTATGATGTGGACCATTGACCATGAGTGCAGTGGTGGTCAGAGATGTATTCACCAAGTGCAGTGAATGTCTAATGATGATGGAGGAGGTTGTTGTTATGGGGGAAGGAGTGGGGTGAGGGGGGTGGGGGGTATATAGGGACCTCATACTTTTTGAATGTAACATTAAAAAAATAAATAAAGGCAAAAAAAACCACAAAAAATCTATGAATGGATCTGTTTGCTTGGCAGCTACTGGTGCCCATAGCCACTCTGCCTCACAGCAGGCCACAATATGGTCCAATTCCCTATCTAGGGACTGGTGACAGAAGGGAATGAAAATATCCAAAACACTGTATGCACTGCTGATCACAGATAACAGCATTTTATTAGTAAATTCAGATCTCTGTGTAATGACCCAGAGGGGAGCTATTGTTTCAACCCTCCTCAGATAGGGGTGGAGGTGTTGGAGGTCAAAATTGTCAGGGTTTCCTCAGGGCTGCAGGGGAAAGTTAGCTGTAGTGCTGCATTTGCTGGGAAAGCCAGAAAGCTCAGCTTTGAGAACCCATCAGAGAAGTTTTTGGTGCCTTTTCTGACCTTATCCACAGGATACTTTGTAGCTGAACTGGACCTCCTTTATAGGTTCCTGGCCTTGAGTTAGCTGAGTAAGTCCTCCCCAGGGTTACTGTGACACTTGGAAGTTTTTGGTTTTTGTTTATTTGTTTTGAGATACAGAGACCAGAGATTGAAATTGAGACCTTGTATGTGGGATACCAGTGCTCAACCACTTGAGCCGCATCCAGTCCTCAACAGTTGGAAGTTTTTGAATCCCACAAATGATTGTGTTCTTTGAACTAATCCTTTCCTGTGGCTGTAAGACCTTTTGATTATATCACTTGATTAAATTGTTTTAGTGCATTTGATTGGACTACATCAGTGAGGGGCTCCACCCTCTTGATGGAATCTTAAACAAACTGAGAACTGAGAGCAGAAATACACATAGAAAGGAAGCCTCCATTTTAACCCTGCCATGTGTGAGAGAGGACTGCATGCAGACACAGATAGACAAACAAGGCCCAATGGGCTAAGAGAAATCTGGGAGACTGGAATTAGTGGAACACAGAGACACAGAAAGAAGTCCCTAAGATTCTAGGAACACAGAACAGCTAAAGGCTGAAGAGAAAAGTCTTCTTCAGTGGGAACAATGAGGGCATTCCACCCCATTGTTCAAGGAGAGTTCTGCAATTGCAGGCTACAGAGAGGGTGGGGCACACTCCATGGAGATTAAGGAGAAGGCGGTCATCATCTCATTGTTCTGAAGGAGTTGGGCCAGCTGGTGTGCCAGAGATTAGGAAGAATATGGCCACACCCTACTTGGCTAATGGGTGAGACTGTGCCCCAGAGATTAAGGATATTGTGGGCATCACCCCAGTGTTCTTGGAAGGTGAGGCCTAGGAGTCAGCCACCACCCAGATGCTTCATGAGGGTGAACTGAGAAGTTGGCCACTGGGTAAGCCTGTGGAAGAGGTGGGCCTCCATGAGGCCTGAGGAGAAGAAATCATCATGGTAAGAATGACTGTCAGAATTTTAAATCTGATGAAGTATGCCCTGCAGGTTTTGGAACTGTTTGGGACCTTTGATGCCTGTTTTCCTTCCAATTTCTCCCTATGGTAATGCAAATATTTATCCTGTGATTGTCCATCCTTTGCATATTGGAAGCAGATAACTTTGTTTCTAAGTTTCATTTGACTACAGCTAGTGGAGGGTTTTGACCCAAGACAGACTACATACCTATATGTGATTTTTATAAGATTTTGTAATTACCATTGCTATTGGAAAAATTTAAGGCTTCTTGAAATATTGTGATGGAATGAATGTTATTTGCCTATGGAATGAACATGTGTTGTGGGGATTCAGGGGGTATAGTGTAACAGTTTGAAGTTTTGTGAATCCCAGGAAAGATCATGCTCTTTGAACTAACCCAGTCCCTTGGGTTAGTTGGAGTCATTTCATTGCATTAGATTCAATTAAGGGACCTTTTGGTTAGATCACTTGAGTAGATCATTTTAGGGTCTTTGATTGGACTATGTCAGTGAAGCATGACCTAAAATGTGTCTCTGCCTTTTTGCTGGTGTCTTCTACAAACTGAGAACTGAAAGCAGAAACACACAGAGATAGGAATCTTTCCATTTTTACTCTGCCATGTGAGAGATAGGACCACCTGCAGTCGCAGAAAGACAAAGAAGCCCTGAGACACTGAGAGGTTCTGGAGGCCAGAAGCTGGAATCAGTGAGGAAAAGCTGCATGGAAAGAAGCCCCTGAGAGGATAGGCCCAACGAGGAGCTCAAGGCTGCCATGTGCTTGATTGCTGACAGCACGGTTTAGGAAGAAAGGAGTTTGGAGGAGAAGGCAGAGACTCAGATGAGGAACTGTCATTTTGTCTCACCAAAGTCGAGGATCCAGAAGCCAAACTCTGATGGTGCCTTTATTTGGATATTTTCACAGTTTTCAAATTGTAAGCATTTACCCTAATAAATTCCCTTTATAAAAGATAACCCATTTCTGGTATTTTGCATTGGCAGCTTTGGCATACTAAAACAGTGACCCTTCTTCCATAATTTTCCTCCAAGCAAAAGCAGCATGAGAAAACAAAAGGAGTATAAAAAGCTATAGATGCAGACAGCCTGGGACAAAGTTCTGCCAGCTTCAGATACCAGGGAGAGGGAGGTTTGGCCCCTGGAAAGCAGAGGGGGCAACCAAACTCACATGAACAAGAAAACTCCAGGACAAATAACAAGCAAAATCCCAGGGCAAGATAGAGACCCAGCAAAACAGAAAACCATGCACAGTGCTTATACAGACCTTACTAATAGGAGGGCTGAAGCTTAAGAAAATCTGTCTTATCCCCAGCTGTTTACAAAACCAAGAAACAGGCATCTCAGGGAATAAATCCGAGAGTTAACATTTTAAAATATTAAATGTTACAGAATGCAATACAAGAATACAAGACAAGAAAAGAAATAGGAAATAATGGCCCATCTAAAGAGAATGAAAATGCAGAAAACACCAAAGAAGAAAACAAGAATATGGATATACTGAATAAAGCCTTTGAAAAATCATCTTAAAAATACTGAAGGAGATGAAGTAAATTACAGAGAAAGAGAAAGCAAGAAAACAATGAATGTACAACATGAAAATCTAAAGAGAGAGCAATTTTAGAAAAGGAACCAAAAGGAACTACTGGAGTTGAAGAGCACCATAAGGGAAATGAAAAATGCCCAGAGGATTTCAAGAGCAGACTGGAGCTTGCAGAAAGAATCAATGAACTCAAAGACAAGACACTTGAAATCGGTCAGGCTGAGGCACAGAAAGAAAGCAGTAATATTAAAAGTGAAAATAGCTTAAGACAGCTATGAGACACCATGAAGTGTAGTAATATAAATGTTATGGAAGTCCAAGTAGAAGAAAGAGAGAAAGGGAATAAAGAAATATTCAAAGAAATAATGACAGAGAACTTCCCAAACTTAACAAAAGATGTGAATATACACATCCAAGAAGTTCATAAAACACCAAATAAGATATACATGAAGAAAAATACATTCAGTCATATATTGATTACACTATCAAATGTAAAGAACAAGGAGAGAGTTTGGAAAACGGCAAGAGAAAAGCAACATGTCACATAAAAAGGAGTCCCAATAATATACATTGCTGATTTCTCATCAAACACTATGTGGGTTGTGTACTGAAGCCCACAGTACTAAGACACAACCTCTCACTTATCCAGTACTTCTGTATGATCAGCAGTGTGAAGGGCCTGCCTTGGACCCTTGCCAGAGCCACCCAACCAGTTGTGCTCTTGGCTGACTGACCTGTGTCCCTTGCTGGCCCAGAAGGGTCTGGGCACTGCCTAGATTGCAACCCCGTTGGATGTACAGACTGGGCTGGACCCTTTACAACAAGCAGGTGGCATCATCTGCCCTACTTCTGCTGGGGTAAAGGTTGTATGTGGCTTATGACTTGGTTCCAAGCATCTGGGCATCCACACTGCTAAATTTCCTGAACAAGAAGTAGGTAATCTTCCAGTTGATATGCCCACTGGCATTTATTATGTTTGGGACAGTGTTGGAAGTGGAGATGTTCATGAGACAGTGGTGACCATAGGATGGAATCCATCCTACAAGAATATAAAAAATTCCATTATGCATATCTTCAAAAAAGATTTCTACAGGGAAATTCTCAACATAGCTAACGTTGACTACTCAGAAAAGAACTTTGATTCTTTATTCACTTAATTCAGCAATTCAAAGCAATAATGATGAAGCTATGAAACTTCTAGAATTGCCAGAACATTTGAAACTCAAAGTTTTTTCCAGGTTGTTAAGGGCATAATAATGAATGGCCACCACTAAAAAATCATCTTATTTATTCATTCACTGTTTTCTAGTGTTTCACTGTTCATAACTACATAGTCTCATGTTTGCTATATTTTTTAAAAAATCATTTTCCTAAACCTGTGATTTAAACAGTACAATGTAATTGCTGTATTATGCTTCAATTTTTAATTAAACCCAAAATACCACAGTACTAAAAAGACTCATTTAAAAAATTTCTGATGGAAGTAAAACATATTAATTTCATGTTCAATACACATAACTAGTTTGAGATGAGACATATAATTCTCATGGCAAAACACCAATATGTGTGTACATGTATAGCTTGTGCTGCTCAACAGAGGAGGCTTGTAGAAGTAAATGCATTAAACAGACTCTAGATGTTTACTTTAAGCCTAAAAGGAAAAATCCAGACTTTGTACATTTAATAATTGTGCATTAATTTTTTGCATTAATAAATTTTACTATAGGCACAAACACTTGTGAAATTCAATTTCAATCATTTCCTTCATGTGGTGCAATCATTGAACTCCTCCCTTTTTGTATAGAACTGCCTTAATTCTAATTGGTCTTGATACCCTCCTTCCACCATTTTTGTGTTTTAAGATAAATAAAAATGGGTGTTTTTGAAATATGTAGTCCTCATTTTTATGTTGGATAAGACTTTCCTCCTCTTTAACAGGAGATATTCTTGTTCTTTAACATTTTTTCTTGATTAGTTCTTTTTACCTTTATATGATTGTTAGTGTCAAGTTTTGTTTTTGTTTTTGATTACTTAATTCCATTTCGAATAGCTTACAACTATATGCTTAAGGAGACTTAATATGTCTTTATCAGTCGACCTTTCACTATATAAGCAGTGATTGTCATGCATAAGTGCATTTCACTTTTAGGGGAAAAAACTCCTTTAGGTTTTTTCAACATTTAATTGAACACATAGCACTTCACTTATTTATTTTTTAGAGGTTTTCTTTATGTTTATTTTGAGAATGTTTTATACTGATCATAATTTTATATGAGAAAAAAAGATTAAGTACAAGAAAATATTTCCACTTGAACTTCTTGAAATTTTACTATTATCCTTTCTCACACGACTTCTCATCAAGAATAAATAAGATAAATATTCTGATCTTTTCCATATGTGTTCATTTCTTTAATACAGGGATTCCAGGACAGTAGCCAGGAGCACCAATTCCCAGGATTCCTCTGACCACTACTGGGCACTGAACCATACCAAAGATTGGGGCATCAGTAGTTTGAACATGGTTAGTGGCTGAGAGTGGTGGTGATGGTGGAGATAACAGAGATATGGAAGAACCATGAGTTTCCCCTATCCCACCCCCTCCTACTCCTGACCTGACTTGCTTAGCTTTTTTTCTCTATTTTTTAAAAATGTTACATTCAAAATATATGCAGTCCCCATATATACCACACCCCACTCATCCCACTCCTCCCACATCAACAACCTTTTTCATCGTTGTGGGACATTCGTCACATTTGATGAATACATTTTGGAGCACTGCTGCACGACATGGATAATGGTTTACATTGTAGTTTACACTCTCCCCCTGCCCACCCAGTGGGTCATGGCAGGACATACACTGTCCAGCATCTGTCCCTGCAGTACCACCCAAGACAACTCTAAGTCCTGAAAATGTCCCCACATCACATCTCTTCTTCCCTCTCCCTACACTCAGCAGCTACCATCTCCACTTTCTCCACATCACTGTTACTATTTCTTCCATTACTAATCACAATAGTTCCATAATAGAATATCAAGAAGTCCACTCTAATCCATACTCTATTCCTCCATCCCATGTCAATTGACCCTACTTTGGAGTTTGTGTTCCTGAGAGTGATGGAGTTGGACTCAGAAGTGACCTTTATACACGTGCCTCTTCTGTCACTTTTACTGGACCTGTGGCTGGCACTGGGGTTGGTGTATACTCAGGAGACCTGAATCTCTGGACTGTCCATGTGACAGTCAGGCCCTGAGCTTCAGCAGACTTTCAAGTCCTACCCTCTGGTTTATTGAACTTACCCTGGCCTCCTAACAGGGGGGTGAAGAAACTCAACCACCACACCAGGGAGCCAAGAGTGCCTACAAATGCAAGCAGGAGAATTGCATCCATTATCCATGCAGAATCTAAGCCCCCTTCGATATAGATGTGGAGTGGGCATAACCATAGCAGTTCATTTATACATACCAGATTCTTCACACAAAATTCTTGGGATTCCCCTTCCCTGAAAATATGTAAGAGCCAATTAAACTATGAAGGCATTCGAAAGTTACTTATTTTTCATGTAATAATGTAACAGAGAATATCTAAACTCTGTAGCTGTGTAAGTATAATACAATCTAAAGAGTGCCTTTAGCTTGGGAAAAAGCATAAATGAAAATTTCTAGTTAAATAATAATAATAAAGGAATCATGGAGACAAAAAATCAGTGCATTAAATACTTAAAAGCACTGAAGGAAAACAACTATTAGCCAAGAATTTTATATCCAGGAAAGCTTCTTTTAAAAATGAGGGAGAGATTAAGACATTCTTAAATAAACAATAGCTGAAGGAGTTCATCATCATTAGACCCGTGTTAAAAACTGATGGGAGGTCTTCAGACTGAAACAAAGGACAATAGACATTGGTTCAAAGCAGCAAAAAGAAATAAAAACCTGTGGTAAAGGTGACCAAAGGGGTAATTATAAATGCCAGAACTGTTGTATTGCACTGTTTAGTATGTCACTCCACTCTTACATCATATAGGTATTAAAATTAATGTGCATAAAATGTAAGGATAAATCTATGTTTTTGGACTTACAGTGTACACAAGTATAAGTATAACAAGTACAACAAAATGGTGGGGGAACAGAGGGGTATATTAAACTTATATGTGCACGCTATCGAAGTTAAATTTAAATCAAACCAAATAGAATTCTTACATATTCAGGACATTAAATTTTAACCTTATGGTAACCACAAGGAAAACATATGAAAATATATCCAGATAGAATTGAGAAGGCATTCAATATGGTAAAACACAAGAAAGCAAACTAATATAAAAGTAAGCTTTAACAGAAGTCTGGGACAAAAAATACATGAGACATACACAAGATAAGTAGTAAAAGGCAGAAGAAAGACCTGTACTATCAGTTGTGACTTTATATGTAAATAGAATAAACTCTCCAGTCAAAAGATAGAGATGGTAAATTATGTAAAAAAGCATGGTACAATTCTATGCTCTTTAAAAGTGACTCAGCTTAAAGTCAAGATACAAGTAGGATGATGGTGAAAGGATGGAAAAATATATCATGCAATATTAACTAAAAGAGTGCTGGGATGGCTATACTAATATCAGATAAAAGAGACTTCAAATCAAAAATAGTAATGAGGGAAAAAGATAATATTATATACTGATAAAAGGAACAATTCAACAGGAAGATGTAACAATTACAAATATATTTCCACCTAACAGAAGAACCCCAAAATACACGCAGCAAATACTGACAAATTTGAAGGGAGAAATTGACAATTCTACATTAATAGTGGGAGATGTCAACATACCACTTTCAATAATGAATAAATCATCTAGTCAGAAGATCAATAAGGAAGTACATGACATAAATAATACCCTAAACTAACTGAACTAACAAACATATGTAGAACACTGCACACAATGCAAACAGAATACACATTCTTCTCAAGTACATATGAATTCATTCTCCAGGACAGACCATAAGTTGAGTCACACAAAAAAAGTCTTAGTGAATTAAAAAACATCAAAATAATGCAACGTATGTTCTCTGACCACAAAGGAATGAAGCTAGAAATCAGTAATGGGGAGAAAGAGAAAATATGTGAAAAATAAACCACACACTCAAGCAAAGCAGAAATGAGAAGAAAAAATAGGAAATATTTTGAGGTAAAATGAAAACACAACATATCCAAACTTACAGGATGCAGCCAAAGCTGTCTTGAGAGAGAAATTAAAAGCTCTACATGATTACATTTAAGAAGAGGGACTTCAAATTAGAGACATGACCTAGATACTGGAAGAACTGGAAAAAGAAAAGTAAACCTATAATAAGCAGAAGGAAAGAAATAAAGATTAGAGAAGATAAATGAAATAGAAAACAAAAAAATACAATAGCAAGAATCAACAAAACCAAAAGTTGGTTTTTGAAAAGCAACAAAATTTACAAACTGTAGTAGGAAAAGAAAGGATGCAAAAAACAAAAACCAGAAATGAAAAGGGGAATGTTACTATAGATCCCAATGAAATAAAAGAGACTATAAGTGGATACAAGGAACAATGGCATGCCAATATATTAGATAACCTAGATTACATGGACATATTCTTACAAACACACAAACTGCATATATTGACACAAGAAGAAATAGAAGATCTCAACAAACCAATTACGTGTGAAGAGACTGACACAATCATCAGACACCTCCCAACAAAGAAAATCAATAAAATTGACAAATCTGTAGCTAGACTGACAAAGAAAAAAAAGAGAGAACATAAATAAATAAAATCAGAAAAAATGAGGAGGCATTTCTACCAAGCCCACAGAAATTGATCTTTTCAAAGAACCAACTTTTGGTTTCAGTGGGTCTATTTTTTTCCCCCCATTTCATTTATCTCTGCTCTAATTGAGGTTAATTCCTTCTTTCTGCTCAATTTGGGTTTAGTTCACTCTTCTTTATCTTGTTCCTCTAGTTGCAAGGTTGGGTTTATGATTTGAGATCTGTCTTCTTTTGTTTTAATATAAGAATTTAGAGCTATGACTTTCCCTCTTGGGACTGCCTTTACTGCATCTCATAAGTTCTGTTATGCTGTGTTTATGATTTCATTTATTTGATGATATTTCCTAAATTTCTTTTTTTTCCCTTTAACCCATTTGTTGTCTAAAACTGTTTTTTAGTTCCCACATATGTGTGTAATTTCCATTTCTGATTCAGGTATGGATGAAGTTGCAAAATCAGTAAGGTTCCTACACATTAGTAATGAAAAATCTGAGGAAGAAAGATTTTTAAAAGCCCTTTAAATAGCAACTAAAAGAATAGAATATCTCAGTAAAATTTTAATGAAGTACAAAAAAAACTGTTCAAAGAGAACTATAAAAGATTGCTGAAATAATGAAAGAATTCTAAATAATGGAAGGACATTCCTTTTTCATGGATTAGAAGACTAAATATTATTAAGGATGTCAATTACATTTTAAGCAATTTAGAGAGTCTACACAATTCTAATCAAAATACTAACAGCCTTCTTTGCAGAAATGGAAAAGCCTATCAAGTTTTTATAGAAGGATGAACAGCTCTGAAGAACCAAAAACACGTTGAAAAAGGAAAACAAATTTGGAGGAGTCATACTTCTCAACTTTAAAATTCATTACAAAGCTACACTAATCAAAAGAGCATTGTATTGGCACAATGTCAGACATTTAGACCAAAGGGATCAAATTGAGATTTCAGAAATAAACCCTTGCATCTATGGCCAAATGATTTTTGACAAGGATGCCAGGTCACTCATGGCCAAAGAATAATCTCTTCAACAAATGGTGCTGGGGAAACTGGATATCAACATGCAGTAGAATGAAGGTAGATCTCCAATTCACACCATATATTAAAAAAAAAAAACAATGAAAAATGGATTGAAGACTTAACTATAAGAAACAAAACTATAAAACTCATTTTAGAAAGCATAGGGATGTATCTACAGGATCTTTTGGTAGGTTTTTAGTCATTACAACAAAAGCATGACCAATAAAAGAAAAAAATAGATAAATGGGAACTCATTAAAATTAAAAACTTTTGTACATCAAAGAACTTTATCATGAAAGTAAAAGGACAAGCCAGAGAATGAGAGGAAATATCAGAAACTATGTATCTGATAAGGATTTAATATCTAGAGCATATAATAACACCTATAGTTCAACAACAAAAAGACAAAACAATTCATAATTGGGCAAAAGACTTGAATAGATATTTCTCCAAGGAAGATACACCAATGGGCAATAAGCACATGAACTGATGTTTAACAATACCCCCTAGGGAAATGCAAATCATAACCAAAATGAGGTATCATTTCACAGCCACTAGAATGGCTATAATTTTTCTTAAGTGGAGGGATATAAAAAGTGTTGGAGATGCAGAGAAAAGAACACTCTTTCCTTATTGATGGGGATGTAAAATGGTGCAAACACAGTGGAAGATGGTTTGGCATTTCCTCAAGAAGTTATGTATAGAATTACCATATAAACTGGCAACTCAGCTTCTATGTGTATACCCCAAAGAATTGAAAGCACAAACGTGAATGTTTTTTTGCACATCAGCGTTCATAGCAGCATTATTCACAATTCCTAAATGATGGAAGCAACTCAAGTGCCCATCAGTTGATGAATGGATACACAAAATATGTTATAGACATACAAATGGTAAGTTATTCCCTTGTAAAAAGAAATGACATTCTGATGCATGCAACATGGATGACAATGTTAAATGAAATAAACCAGGCAAAACAGGGCAATATTGTATGATCTCACTGATGTGAAGTAATCAGAATAAAAATAATTTACAGAGTCAGAAACTAGAAAAGAGTTTAACAGGGACCAGAGTGTGGGTAGGGAATGTGGAGTTAAGACTTAATTGGGACAGAGTTTCAATTTAGGGTGATGGGAAAGTTTTGGATGGTTGTGATGGTAGCACAATATTGTGAATATAGCTATTGTTGTGATCTATATTTGAATATAGCTAAAATGGGGGAGTTTAGGTTGTATATATACGCTACAAGAATTAAAAAAGAAAAGAAAAAAAATAACCCCACAGACTCTACAACACAGAGAACCCTAATGTAAATTATGGAGTAGAGTTAATAGCATAGTTATAATAATGTTTCATCCATCATAATAAATGCATCACACTAACACAAAGTGCTAATAATAGGAAAAATTTTGTGTGGAAGGGCAAGTATATGGGAAATCTTTATATTCTGCCTATTTATATAAACTTTCAACTTCACTGATTAAAAATGGCATAAAAGAAAGAGAATGGAAGGAAGATAATACAGAGTCAAAGACAGAGACAGAGTCAGTAACAAAACATCATTTTAAAAAAGTAAATTATATAAAGATTAAAATATTTTTAAAAAGTAGTTAGGAAAGACTGAGCATTAAGACTATTTGATAGGCTCTGCAATAAATGTAGCACGTTATTACTTTTTTGCTTCCTTTCCTATTTAATTAAAGCCAAAAGAAAGACTATCAGCATTTTGAGGGTTGCAAATATTTTTAAAGAGTTGATTAAGATATTATCTCTTTTTTCCAGTTCCATTATTTTCAACACAGAGCCCTTGCTTGTTTTAGCAGGGAAAACATAGAAGAACCAGTTTTCTTATTTTTCATTTCTGATTTTATAAATGTTAGGTAATAACAAAAATATGAGGACAACAAAGAGTAAGACTAAAAGGATGAGGGAAGATTAAGTAAACATCAAGGCCAAATAAGTATTTTAGACTATTAAAAGCACAATATGTTTTCTATGTCTGGTTGTGCCTTCCGATACTGGCAGCAACAACTGGCAAACTCACATGTTATTATTTCTCTCTAGTAAAATCTTAGGAAGCAATGATAAGCTCTCATTTGCAAATTTTGCTTCCCCTCAAATTTTAACTTTCCTATGTCCCAGGCCCTGCCTCTCCTCCATTCAGCTCATTAGTCCAACTCTTCACCTAGGATCTGTAGTTAAAAAACCCCATCATAGCAGGCCTGTCAAACTTGCTACCTCTCAGCCTGGCTGTTGTAGAATTTGAGAGAAGTTCAATTACTTGAGTATAGAGAGGCCAGGACTCAGGAATGATTTTGAGAAGGAAAAATGGTTTATTGACGGCCGGCCGGACTCGGGAACTTTCTGTCTGAATCCCGAGCCCTGAACAAGATTTTCAAATGTCTTTTATACTGCTAGGAAAGGCCAAATGTAGGAAAGGCCAAATGGTCGCTTTGTTTCAGTTCTCAATAGGCTTCAATTAGCATATATATCTTCCACATCTTAGGTAAGCTTTTAGCATGGACTCCAGACATTCTAGATATTTTAGCATATTTTGTTTGCATTTCCCCTGAATACTTAAAGTTTATAGACCTTGCATTGTTAAACTGTTTCCTGCTCCCCAAGGGCAGGACTGCAGCCTTTCATCATCCCACACCCACAAGTCACAGATAGTTTAGATTTATCTCTGAAGAGACAAAGAGCCTGCCACCCATAGCCCACATCATGGCCATCCCATCCTGAAAGAAAGAGATGCTCAAGCTTACTACTTAGACCCTCTCTCATTCCTCCTCTGTCTATAGCCAAGCAAATTTGTCCCCCTTTTTAGGCTTTGTCTTCACACAGAGCTGTGTACTTACAGGAATTCCAAAGTGGAGAGTGTGGCAGTCAACATTACCTTTATCCTTGCTAGCACCCCATCTAAACCCAGAAGGTTATTTAGAACCCAGAGAAAGTTTACTAAATATTTAATTATTTAATGTAAGTGTCCATATGTTAGAGTTTGTCACAGTTTTCCTATTCTTTTTTTTCCATTTTTTTCTCAGTATTACTTTTAATTCAATTTTTACTTATATACTGTGTTATTGAACATAGCTTTCTATATTTTTAGTGGTTCTAGATACTACTATATATACTAATAACATTGCAGTTTATTAGTCTTGTCATTTTACCAGTTCCAGTGAAGTAAAAAACTTACTTCTCCTTATGTCTTTTTATCCTTTCCAATTTGTAATATAATTTCCTTAAATATTTCATCTACATGCATTTAGACCACATCAGACAGTTATAATTTTTGGTTCAAACTTCAAATATAATTTAGAGACTTCAAAAGGGGAAGATAAGTCTACTCTGTTTGCTCATGAATCATGTTCGTGTTTTCCTTTCTTTTCTGATGTTCTGGTGTTTCTTCCTTTATTGATAGTGCACCTTTAGAGAATTCCCTTTAGTTATTCTTTTAAGATAGGCCTATCTGCAACAAATTCTCTTAGTAGTTCTTCATCTAAGAACAATTTGAATTTCATTTCATTCCTCAAGTATATTTTTACTTTCTATAGGATACTAGGTTATCAGCTGTTTTAGCACTTGCAAATCTTGTGCCAGTTCCTTCTGATGTCCTTTTTTTCTGATAAAAGACCTGCTCTAATTTGAATTGTTTTTCCCCTCTAAGTAAAGTATCATTTCTCTTTTGCTCTTATTAAGATTTTTTTCTTTGTTATTAAGTGTTCAGAATTTTGATCATGATGTGTTTTGGTATGAATTTCTTCGTGTTTACCCTGTTTAGGGCAAGAAACTTGGTGAGTTTCTTGAATCTGTAGGTGCAGTCTTTTGTGATATTTGGGAGTTTATCAGTCAATACTGCTTCTTTGTTATAAGTCACATGTCCTTGAACCTCTGTATTTATTTTACAGTCTATTTTCTGTCTGTTCTTCAGATTGGGCAGTTTCCATTGCTCTATATTTCAGCTCACTAATTCTTTCCTTTGCCCCTTCTTACTGTTCTTTAGTAATCAGATTTTTATTTTGGTTTTTGTGTTTTTTAAGCCATAAAATTTCCATTTCATATTTTTATACATTCTAATTCTTTATGAGGCTTTCTTTTTCTTTCATTTGTATCGAGCTTGTTTGCAGTGTTCACTGAAGCAACTTTATGAGTGTAGGTTTTAAATGTTTGCTAGATAATTCTTAAATAACTGCCATTTTATTGTTGACAGCTATTTTCTTTTTTTTTCTATCAGTTTGAGATGTTTCTAGTTCTTTGTATGGTGAGGTATTTTCAATTGAATCCTGAGCATTTTGGGTACTAAGTTTTCAGATTCTGGATCTTACTTAAACTTTCAATATTAGCTTGCTCTCTCTAACACTGCTCCAGTATGAGAAGAGGGGGAAAGTATTTCAGTACTGCTAGTTGTATGTAGAATTTAGTTTCCCTACTCATTCTTTGTTTACATTTAATGAAAAGATTGCTCCTCATTATTGTACCTCTACACTGCTTCCCACATGTCCTCTGGGTGGTGGTGAAATTCCTATAATTCCATTAAGACTCCTTGGACACCAGCTTAAAGTGAAAGGGGAAGGGTACCTTTTTATTGCAAGGAAGGAAAAGAAATTCAGGCTTCCTACATGAAAACTTCTGAGACTGCATGTTTTTTAGGGGCTCACTACAAGCTGGCAGGATGGGTGTCCTTGCTTTTACTTGACCTGCTCTGACACCACCTTGGTGGGGTCTTGAAGGTCCACTTTACAATCTTGTGAGGGTGTAATTCTAGGTTCATCACTCAGCTTTTACTAGTGTGTGGTGGTTTGTAACCCAGAAAAAAAACATGTTCTTGAACTTAATCAATTCCTGTTGGTATGAATCCAACGTAAAAGTAGGAACTTTTGATGAAGTTCCTTCAGTTAAGGGGTCACCCACCTCAATCAAGATGGATCTTAATCCTACCACTTGAGTCGTTCATAAGAGGATGAAATTCAGACACAGAGAGAGAAAGCCACAGAGGGAACAGCTTCTAAGAACTCTTAAAGAGAAGAGAGAGACCAGGAAATGCCACCATGTGCCTTGTCATGTGATAGGCTGAGGACCAAAAATTCCCAGCA
Organism: Dasypus novemcinctus; assembly: GCF_030445035.2. Classification (NCBI taxonomy): domain Eukaryota; kingdom Metazoa; phylum Chordata; class Mammalia; order Cingulata; family Dasypodidae; genus Dasypus; species Dasypus novemcinctus. Next base: position 37,092,366 of record NC_080683.1, on the reverse strand, counting down.
ACCAGCCCCAGAATGTCACAGTCTTTGGGGAAGAAACATATCCTTGACGATGCCTTAATTTGAGCATTCTTTTAGGCTCGAAAGCATGAGCAAATAAATTTCCATTGTTTAAGTTGAACCATTACATGGTATTTGTTTGAGCAGTGAAGGAAACTAAAATAGTGTGGGTCGTGCTGTTATACCCATTTTTTTCTGGTGTTTGATATCAGAAGAAGTGGTATTGTTTAAAATATTTCTGTATTACCAGGCTTCCCATTCTTGGACTTTGGATTATAAAGAGTAGGAAACTTTCCTCTGCATCAGTTGGCTTTTCCAGGTTGCCAGCTTCTTAACTTTAAATTTAGGATAGTAGAGACAAAGAGAAAATGCAGAGAACACAACACCTGAGTCCTTCCTCAGGTTCTGAGTTCCCAGCCCAGCAAGCTCTCTTCCTTTCACCTCTCCAACTCTTATGTTTGATTTATTTAGCATATACCAAGTTTTTAGTTGTACTTAACAGGAAGAATAAGAAAAAAAAAAAATTGTCTACTGTGTCTTCCTGGAGGAATAAGAGAAAAAGTTTGTATACTCTATATTCCTGGAGGAATAAAATTTTGTCTACTCCATTTTCACTTTTTTATTTGTTGCTTTAATAAACTTTGTTTCCACCATGCCACTACTTCTTCACTAATGCCGCTTTTGCTATTCATTACTCAGTTCTCTTTCTCTTTACTTTTCTTCTTGACTTTTAGTGCTGTTTCTATCTTCCATACAGATAATCCAATTTTTATATACAAAACTCGTGTGTTCCACTAAATAGCATAATTTTTATAGCACTCTGCTTGAATTAGAGATACAAAGAAACTCAAAGCAAAATAACCTCTCAAAAAGACAAAAAATCATATACATAATTTGTGGCAAACAGTGGTTAGGAACAAATTCACTTTTTGCTCTCTCTATCACATTCCAGACAGCACTAAATTAAATCTATGGAATTAGTTTTTAGATTTGATCTTCCAAGTTTTTAGAATTCTTGTTTTATTTCAGATACCCAGGTACTATTGCTATAATCACAATTAGACAAATTTCTCACCTAATAAATCATTCTCTAAATTGCATTTTCTTTTTTTTGTTTCTATTTTTTGTTCTTTTTCATTTATTTTTAAAATTTTTTTTCTAAATTGCATCTTGTACCATTTTTAATATCATTCTATTAACAGTTTTAAACCAAAGAATTAGCCGTAACTCATAAAAATCTGTTTCAGAACCTCAGAAACCAATCTCAAGCATATGAAATCTAAAAATAAATTTCATACTGCTTGTTGATTGACAACTGGACTCTATATTCCTAGAAATCTAAAACTCACTGAAGTAAGACAGAAAGAGTGGGTGGGAGGAGGTCAAGAAAAGGACCTTGATTTTTCCAAAAATCAACATTTCTACTACAGTTATATTTTCAAGATATTCTATTTATTATTAATTATTGTAAGTTATACTTAAATTTTCAGCATTGTAACTATCCAGTTGTTGATTATTTTTAACCTTTATATGAAGAAAAAATATTGTGATCAATATAATATATTGAGAAGAGCCTACTTTAGTATTTTCCTTTTAAAATATTCAATTAATATATATTCATTTAGAAAACTGGATAAATGCAGAAAATTATAAATAAATAAAAGGAGCATAAGGATTATTCAATATTCCACCAACCAAAACAAGCTTTTATATATGCTGCTTTGAATCTTAATTTATTCACTTAACTTTATATTTAATATTAATTTATTTAGAAATATTTTTGGAATTTCGTATATATTTCCTAGGAGTGCATATCCAAATATGAAATAATTAATCAAAATCTCCAATAAATACTTAAAACATAGAGATTGCCACAGTATTTGAGAATGATCACGTTTTATTTTCCATTAATGACTTTAGAGTAAGAAAAAAAAGCATTTCCTTTACCATTCCTCAAACATTATGAGATTGCATGTGCCAGTTGATCGTTTTTTATTACTCTCTGCCAGTTTTCTATTTCCTGTAACCATTTAACTATTGTTATTATATGTTTATCTAATTGATTTATAGATACTAAAATGTGTAGTATTTGTTTAGTCTATATAAAATATCAGTCATTTTTACGTGACTTTTAAATTAACTTTATTTTTAACATAAAGAAATATATATACTACTTCCTTATTAAATCTACTCATTTTATACTGTATTTAAAATTGTACTTAAAAAGAGGTTGAATTGCTAATATGTGCAACAATATAGATGAACCTCAGAAACATGCTGGCTGAAAGAAGCCAGATACAAAAGAGTATATATGTTTCCACTACATGAAATTCTAGAAAAGGCAAACAGACACAGGAAGCATTTCAGTGGCTACCTAGATATGATAGTTAAGGGGAAGAATTCATAGTAAATGATCATGAAAGAAATTTTTTGGATCATGGAGATGTTCTTTGTATTTATTGTAGTGGTAGTTACACAGATGTGTAGATTTGACAAAACTGATCAATCTGTGTGAATTCAATTGAATATAAATCTTGATTTTACTCTTTAATTGATTGGGAATTTTATTTGATTTAAGGTTGGAGTTACTAAGGAATAAATTTATCATTTTCTCCAAAAAGCCAAATTTCTGGGCAATGTTTATTGAATAACCAATGTGTCTATTCATTTTTAATAATTAGGCTATTATAAGTAATATTGATATATGTCAAATTGGACTCTAGTATATCTATGACTACTCTGGCACTGAATGATTTAGTTTACAAATTTGGTGTGGGGGTAACAGTTTTTCAGATATTTAAGCAACTTTATGACATAAAAACTAATTACCAATCTATAGGAGGCATGATTATAAGTAACAGGTGCTATCCTGTGTTTTTCCAATAGTGTACAGTGTTTTGTTGACACTACTTATCTGTGGAATTTGCATTATAACTATTCCTTTGTCTTGCATATAGTATTCATATGTATTTTACAAATATTAATGAAAGTCCACATATATTTTTTTTTAATTTTTTTTATTTTTTATTGACTTTGTAATAATATTACATTAAAAATATATATGTGAGGTCCCATTCAACCCCACCCCCCCCCCTCTCCCCCCCCCCAACAACACTCGTTCCCATCATCATGACACATCCATTGGATTTGGTAAGTACATCTTTGGGCACCTCTGCACCTCATATACATTGGTTCACATCATGGCCCATACTCTCCTCTATTCCATCATGTAGGCCCTGTGAGGATTTACAATGTCCGGTGATTACCTCTGAAGCACCATCCAGGGCAGCTCCATGTCCCGAAGACGCCTCCACCTCTCATCTCTTCCTGCCTTTCCCCATACCCTTTGTCCATTATGTCCACTTTTCCCAATCCAATGCCACCTCTTCTATGTGGACACTGGATTGGTTGTGTCCATTGCACCTTTATGTCAAGAGGAGGCTCAGATTCCACCTGGATGCTGGATGCAATCCTCCCATTTTCAGTTGTAATCACTCTAGGCTCCATGGTGTGGTGGTTGTCCTTCTTCACCTCCATCTTAGCTGAGTGTGGTAAGTCCAATAAATCAGATTGTAGGTGCTGGAGTCTGTTGAGGCTCAGGATCTGGCTATCACATTGTCAGTCCAGAGATTCAAATCCCCTAAATATATCTTAAACCCCAACATTAACTGCACCTCCAGCACATTAGCATGAAAGTCTTATGAAGGGAGATCCCATCTGAGTCCAGATTCATCACACATAAACACCATTTCCAAAGAGGGGCCATCTGCCCTGGTAGTTAACCCCATCGGCCATGACCATAACTCCCATGGGTCTCTTTAGCCCTCAAAGGAACCAATATCTGGGGGTTGTATCTGCTTTATCTGTCTCTCTGACTCTGCTCAGTTGTGCATGAGGGCAAACCTTCTGCCAGCCTCCAGACTCTTTTTTAGAAACTCGTAGCCATATAAACTCATTTCTCCTTTCCATTTCCCCCTTACTTTAGGTCAAACAGCATTTTAAAGTCATGGTATTTTATGTAGACATGGATATTCTGCTGATCCGCATTGAACCTTCCGTATAAGGTCATTTTCCAGTTGCATCATCAGTTGGTAGTTGATAGTGGTCCCTCGTTGCCAGGGAGGCTCATCCCCGGGTGTCATGTCCCACGCTGGGGGGAAGGCATTGCATTTACATGCTGAGTTTGGCTTCGAGACTGGCCACATTTGAGTAACATGAAGGCTGACAGAAGGAAATTCCCAGGCACAAAGTTGCTCTAGGCCTTGTTATTATTTTGGGTTTATCAGCTCACAAGCATAGTCATTAGTATCAGGGGCTCACTGTTGAACCCTCACTCCCTCCCGGTCCCCACCACTGTACCTGGGAGACTGTCGCTGCTCCCCTAGGGACCACGACAGAGCACCACTGGCCAGGAACCCAGTACCCCCCCTACTGTGGTTTTTAATTGTTGCCACTATGAGTATATCCAAACATTACCATGCACCCTGGACATATGTTCTGTACAGCTCCCTGTCAGTCATATATCATCTGTCATTGGTATCCCATACCAGTATCCCTCCATTGCCATTGTTGAAACACTCTGTGATCCAGAACTCCCCGAAATTTGAAGCCCAATATAATGTCATGGTCCCTTACTAGGGAATGAAAGTCCACATATTATTTGAAAATATAGCTGTCAGTTAAATACAGAATAAGAGGAAGTAAAAACATAAAACCTAGCATAATGAAAATATATTTTCTGTCGGAGAATTCTGAATCCATACTTTCATTCACAGATAATCAACAAAAGGCATCCTTTGAAAGTATCAATAATGGTTAAGTTGCTTCAATTGTGATTTCCCTATATAAATCACTATACCATAGGAGATATCCTTTCATAAGCAAAATTTCACTGTTGGAGGAGTCGTATAGCAATGGCCATCATTATGTTAGAAAAAGTTATTTACTAATAAATGAGAATCAGTTTTATTTCATCAATATTTCTAAATTCCTTTAATAAGCAAAGGCATGAATATATATTATCCTTGTTTTTACTGAAGTTGTTGTATAAAACTGATTTTACTTACAATCCATTATATACAATATTTCTCTCGTGTATAAAATATGTGTAAACGTTTCCACATAAAACTTTATATAAATCTTTGAGAGTATTTCATAAAACTTTTTGGTGAAAAATAAAGTGATGTTCACATATACTAAGGTGCCACTGAAAAAAGCATGGTAGTTCAATCTTTGTAATTTTTTTACAACCAGAAGAGGGGAGCAGTTACTTCCCTCTATTCTCTCTCTAGCTACCATTCTAATTCCCAGTCTTTATAATGAATTGGTAATGCATAAATCTCTTCCACCTTACATGGATTCGGTATGTGTTAAAAGATTTTACTGTTCTGTGCTGTATTTGAACCATCTTAATGACCAGAAAGTTATTAGAAAGTAATACAATAAACAGATTCACGTTCTCCAAGTTCAAGTGTTTCTTGTGTAAATATCTCAAATTGATGAAACTGATAGAATAATATATATAGAAACTAAGGTTGGTTAAAATTTATAGAAAGAATATTTTATTCAATATACCATTTTGAAGAAAATAATTTTCTTTATGATTATTTGGAATTATGCCTTAGATATTTGTCCTGTTAAGGATGGATAAGGTATAGTGAACACGCATTGTGCTTGATGGTAGACGACCTGGACTTTAACCCTTTTGTTACTTACATCAGTGTGCTTTTCGGAAATCTGCACTGAAGGCTCAGCATCCGCATCTGTACTCTGGCAATGAGACAGTAGTGCAGTGAAAATTCATATACTTTAAGATCAAAAAGCTTGGCTTTGGGTCAAGGTGCAGCACTAGAATGAGGTCTTAATCCCTCCTCAACAGAAGGGGAAATGACAAAATTCACTTTACTTCTTGGAATAATGCAGGTCATCTGCTAACACTCAAAATGTTTTATGGTTTTTTTTTCAGTTTTCTTTCTTCAGGACTTTGAGGAATAAATCAATGTGAATTCTGTTATCGTTTTGGAGAAACAGCACACCTAAACAGGCCCATCCATGCATCTCCAGGAGAAAACTTATAACTTTTTTGTTGTTCTTACAATGAGATTTGGTGATTACCTTGTCCCATTCCACTCTTTCATATTGACTAATTATAGTATAAAAGAGTAATAAAAAATTGTATATAATCTGGTGTATTTTCAGTAAAGTTCAAAATGAGTGTTAGTTGAAAATTCTCATTTGGAGATAGAAAATTTTACATGTGCCCAAGGAAATTTTGATTACATACCATTTCTAGAATTTCAAATATCTTCAATGTTCAATGGCATCAGGAAAATTCACTAAGGCTTCACTAAAGTTTCTTAAAAAACCCAAACAAAAAAACATGTATTCTATCTTTTGCAAGACTGCAAGGTAGTAAAAACTTGTTACAAAATATTCCATTATACTTAAGAGTCTTTAATAAAACATTATTTTGGATTGAGCACTTAACGTCTTGTATCTTAATGAATTTATTTTCAAATAATAACCCCTCTGTAAAATATTAAATATTAAAATTTAAAAACAGTGGAACATGTAGGAAACACAGCCTATATATATATATGCATGGGCTCTGTCAGAAATAATTGCCACATGTTTCAATCATTTCATTTTGGCTAAAACTCATTCTTGAAAAATTTGCTTTATGTTTTGGATGCTCATGTTGTTTTAGTATCATTGTATTCACTCTTGTATTAACATTGACTAACCCATTATTTGAATTAATAGAAGTGTTCAATAAACACTTGTTGAAAGAATACATAAGCAAATGAGATAATGATTAGATGGCTGAATAAATCTTTAGAGCTGACAAAAAAAATAATTCTATAATCTGCCGACATCAGGTTTAACCCACTGGAAAAAATTAAACACTTTTTTTTCTTTTACATTTCCTGTTCTTAACCTGAGGGAAATATCTACATGTTCAAATTCTTTCTCTTTCTCTGCCTGTCCATAATACTAAGAAAGATAAATGGAAACAGTATTTTCTCTTTTTGCCTCTGTCCCATTTCTGACCACAGAAACTATCACAGTGATCTATTAACATTGTGGATTTCTTTCTTCAGTCCATGTGACAAGGCGGCTATTTTTGAAATAAGTTCTATCTTTTCGTTACAAGCACAGTGAATGATTAAGGGTTTCAGCACTGAAAATTACCAAAGCTTTGTCTAAGAATATAGGTGATCTTAAAGTTAACTTATTGTGAAAAGAAGAAAAAGTAGAAATTTCATCTCATCCATCTACTCGAAATGTGCAGGGTCTGATATGATGGGTCATAATGAAAGGCAGAGTGATTCTTGTTCTACTTCCAGTGGAAATTTCTTTAATGGAACAGAGTAGTACATTATCCCGGGTCTAACTCTGAAGAAGAAAGTGGATGAACCTACTGAGGGTGTATAATCTCTTCAGTCTTGTCTCAAAAGACACTTTTAAATACATCTTTTAAAAAAATGTGTATCACAGTTGAAATCAGGATAGAAAATCACTGCTTCACTAACATATTACGTATGCTCTTAATAAAATAAATGTTTGGTTTATTTTGACCTTCCTGGGAGAGACATTTAAGAGTCCATATAATTCCCTATAAGATATGTAAAAAAAATAAAATAATAGCATCTAATGACATAATATGGTAATTAAAATAATAATTTTACAAGTGTGGAAACTATCAGCATTTTAAACTAGCAAACAAATTTAAAAGTTTCCTATTTTATTGAAGATATCACTATCATTCAAACTCAAGAAAAATATCAACTAGTCATGATTGTACATATTATGCAACAGGAAAATAATATGATATTGATATTTATTACATCATAATACTAAATTATTCTGCACAGAACTCAGGCAGATTCATAATTTTGTACAAAAGATAATCCTTTCAAATACTGGCTAAAATTGAATAAGAGAAATCTTAAAATTATTCAGATTTTTATTTAAGGGTTCTTATCCCAAACAGCTAAAATGTTATCAACTATATGATAAGAATGCACAAAGTTCTTTAAAGCAGTTGTTTAGCAATGTATGATTTGTCCAAATAAAATATTGCTCAAATGCTCATTACATAAAACAGGTAAAGTTGAAGTACTATTGAAGTAGGAAGAGGGAGGATAGGATAGGGTACTGATGGTTAGCTTCATATGCTTGTCCAATCTCTGTCTCCCATCTGTAAATTGAGACTTCCAAAAAATTATTTAAAAATCAATAAAACCTATTCTAAGTAATGTTCATAAATTGCTGCCCTAAACATTTCCTTATCAGGCAGTACCTCCATTTGATAATTAATTATGGGGGATCCTCCTTTTTTAAGTATTCATTTCAGAGTTCCTACTATATAATTTATAGTCCAATTTCAAGAAAAAGAAACAACAGCAATAAAATCTAGTTTTCTTTCACCATTCTTTGAAATTGGAATGGCTGGTGATTTGAGCAACAGAAGATAGTAAAAGTGATATTATGAGATTTAAAAAGCTAAGCTTTAAGAGGTCTTGCACCTCTATATTTACATTCTTAGAATATTGCCACATGGCAATAACTGCTATCCTGGCTGACCCAACTAAATACAGTGTAGCATGACAGAGTCCAGGTAAGGTCACCAGCCATACCGGTGTGCCCAGTAAAGGGTTTCTGAAAAGTGGACTGGGACAATATACAGTCCTGGAGGGTGGTAGCCTGTGTGTCTATCTGTGGTAATCAATGTGCCCAAGATGATTAGTGTCTGCATTTATGGGTGAAGGAACCATAGTAAGTATATACACAATATTATTATTTCTGGAGTGATCAAGACTAGAATGTCCAAGATACAAAACTAGTCTTCATGTTCAATTATATCCCTGTGTTTGGACTGCTACATTTAACCAACTTGTCAGCAAATCAGTAGAAGACATACGGCTGTAGGAAACAAAAACTTCACTCCACACTGACATAAATAAGAACAACTCACTTATATCAGTATATATCCAAAGTTAGGAGAGACTTACAATTGGTGAATCTAATTATCGAGTAATATCCTCAAAGTCTGTCTTCTCTTTGTGTATCCACTTCACCAAACAGAGTGTTACTTTCTTTTCCAGCTGATTGCTTCATCATCATAAGATAACTGTCAGAGCAATTTGGGCTAAGACTTCTTTACTCACAGAAAGCAGAATGAATTTCACCCAGAAAAAGATCTATTAGAAGCTTTAACAGAATTTTCCAGAAAACCTTTTTTCTTTTTCAGTCAATTGTACTGTGTATCTGCCACCAGCAAAGTGAGTGGAAGTGTTCTGATTGGTATATTTAATTAGGATCAACTCTGAAACCTGGGATGACCATAATTTCTCCTAAATCCCTTGGGTTCCCTTAATGAAAGATAGAGGCAGGTGCCCAAGGAGAAGGAATGGATGATGGGCAGTAAAATAATATTCATAGTAGTGTAGTTTTCCAGGCTATCAGCATGTCTGCAATGGTCAATATTTCAAGCATGTCAATCTGTGATAGTGGCCAGTCTACCCAGTCCATTGTTATGTTAGGTTGGTTAGTTGGCTCTGGTTTATATTACTCTCATATATTCTTCTTTATAGTTTTCTTGGAATAATATTTTACATAGGTTTATGTACATATATTATTTCTCATATATACAGTTTTTGGGAACATTAATCAAACCCTCTTTCTCTCTCCTTTACACACAAATACATACACACTTTAAAAAAAAAATCAATATATTCCAGATGCCTTGCCATGGTCTACAGAGTCCTTCATGACCTGGTCCCTATGTTACTTTCTAAACTTATGTCAATTAACCCCTCTGTAATCAATCACCACCAAACAGGCTTCATTTCTTTATCTTGAACTGCCAAGTTTTTTTTCTACCGACATCACTGCATCAGCTCTTCTATTTTCCAGGAGTGCTCATTCTTTCTCTCTTTCTCTCTCCTCTCCTCTTCCATGTCCCTCTCTGTGTGTCTCTCTCTCTCTTTGTTTTTTCCTCCCATCGTTCTTCCCTTCTCCTCAGTTCTCTTCTCTACTTCTTCTTTAATACCAGGCTAAAATGTCTGGTAAACAATTGTTGTAAATGAATACAGTTCAATGAATAAATGAGTGAATGAATAACAAGATAAAATGTATGCTGGCTTTCTTTACAGTATTTGTTATACATTCTATCATTTTTACTGTATTTTCAAATTATATATTATTAAATATATAATGTTAGGTTATCATTAGGTAACATATAGGGATTTAGATCATTGGCTTCAGTAAAATTACTTGGATTAAAATCACAGTTCTGGAATATGCCATTTGCACTGGGATTGGACAAATTCCTAAAACTCCTATCTGTCTCATTTCTTTATCAACAATAAAGAGATAATATTATTTCATGGGATTTTTAATTTTATGTTTTTTTTTAAGTGGGGATTAAATTAGAGAACATGAAAATTAATGGAATACCTGGCATATAATAAATATTAATGCATATATCTTATGAATAATTTATTTCAGTCAATTCAAAGATGGACTCATTTATACTCAAAAGGAATAAACATTTTAAGGTTATAATACATAAATTTAGCTTACTATCATATTAGCACATTATCTAGGGTCTTTAGTAGAGGATTCAAAGGTTCTGTCCTAACCAGTTTACCTGGCAACTGCAGGATGACACTTTTTTTAACTTTAAACTGTTGAGCAGGGCCATATGAATAGTCCCAGATAATGGCTTATGGATACAAGGGACTTGTATTACTCCCAGGCCATAGAATTAAATTGCCTTGATTGCCTCTCTGTCTATAGTATTGTGTCAAATTGGCAGTGTGATTAGATTGAGGAAAGCAGTGCCAAGGTAAATAGGTCCCTCAATATCCTGAATTGAACATGGTCAAGAAGTAAAGTTTTAAACCACTATTCCAGAGTTGTTCATTAACTCAGCATAACTTAGCCCATTTTGCTTACTAGAGTACCCCTTTCATTACACCACTGTCAGCCTTAGGTATGATAGCAAGATATGAAAAAAATATATATAGATGATTGATAGATATACTATAATCTTGGTCAGTTTGTAATACTATCATCTAAAATGGCATCCATTCAATATTGAAAAAATATTTTAATATTTTCCATTTGTATTAATTATAATAATAAATACAATATTAGATATCCATACAATATATATAAATACAATACTAAATATTATTTCTATTAGTGTTTTTACTATATTCTTACAATCATCATTCATTTTAAACATTTCTTTTCATAATAAATCAGTTGCATGTCATTTATGTTGAAATAGTTTTCCAAAATGTCATTGTACTTTTAATTTATTCAGTGCATAAATGAAAAAGAAGACTTCAGTATTTATGCAGTGAAAAGATCCTTGGTTTTGTTTTTCTGCTATTATGGCTTTGACAGCCCTTTTGCATTGGAAGATCAGAAACATATTCACATATAATTGTTCTAGATTTTATTTTAGTTACGTTTGTATTAGTCTGCTTGGATGAGGCTATGCCATGGTAACAAAAAACTCTTGAAATATTGGTGTCTTTCATTTTATTTCATTTCTGTAAAATTTACTTTGGGTTCCAAAGCTCTGCAGTTCTCTCTCATCAATGCACATAAGAAAAAAGAACTGGAGGATTATACACTAGCTCTGAAATGCTTCAGCCTAGAAGAGACATGTCACACTACCTGTAAATGGGGTTGAAAACATAGATGTTGGGTAATAAGTGACTTTGTACGTATTTTTTATCGAGTTAAAAAAGAATGCCTACTCAGTATATAATACTCAGTATATAATATCTGGAAATCACAGAAGATAGAATGTGGATAGTAAAAACAAAACAACTTTAATACTAATATTTTTCATTTTCCAATTGATAACATATGATGTTTCAGGTAATGTTTCTAAATACCAATGTTGCGACTAATAGCTGCAACATTTTATTGGCTTACACTTACAATATAGTTGTTATATTGTAAATTATATGTTACATACGATTAGAGTTAAGATGTTAATTATAAAACAGGCAAAAGTAGAAAAATAGGATGATTAAGATATAATTGAATGCATAAAGAAGTTCTAATTTGTCTTTCTTTACTTCCATTTAAGTGTGCCTCAGGTAGGAAGTAGCTGCTCTATAGTTTTTATGGAAATGAAATGTGAGAAGGCAAGAGGCTTCGCAATCCCCTCCATTTCTGGCTGAATTGTCTGTGGGAGTCCTTGCCTCTCAATGTTTGCAGGGATAGTGTTTTTACTGATCAAGCCAGGACAGTGAATCTGGCCACCTCCCATGCCAGAGAAGGTCGATGCTAGAAATCTGAAGATGGGTCAAACTGTTATTATACCTTCTTTGAGTCCTTGTGTCTAATTCTGACTCAGAGTGATCTGCATGTTCTATCTATGCCAAGAACGTTGTGGAAAATTGCCTGGTTTCTTTGAAATGCATATCAAGCCAAATTTCATTCTTGCAAATGAAAAAAATGGTAGTGTCTTCACTACCTTTCTCTCCCAATATTCGCTCAATGATTTTTTAAAGCAATCGTGCAAGAACATAGCTAGCACTTCTGAAAGACTCACCCTGAAAATGCAGTAATCCTCTGCATCTGTTCACATGTCTGCCTGCAGCTGTCTCCAGAGAAGAGTGACATTTCTTTCTTTTCTACCTTCGAAATAATTGTGAGAATGCTGTAATTGTCAAATTCTCATCCAGAACCATATGGAAAAGAAAATTCTGGGAAAAGCAAAAGTGTGCTTAGAATGGGGTGTGAATTACACTGAGTTAAAACAGAAAATCCAACACAGACATCCTCTCAGGGACAATGATATTTAAAAACCAAGGTGTTGTTCAATGATTTTTTCCTAGAGTCTGCTAAGAAGAATGTTTTCTGACTCCCCCTGCGTGGTTAATTCTGTGCATAGATGTTAAACAAGAAAACTGTGCAGGCCAAGGAAGTTCATCAAGCAAAGTCGTTGTACTCATTCACATTTACAAACAATTTGATGTTCGGTACTGTTTGTGCTTAGGCTGCTATATTCTATTACTTTGGTTACCAGTAAAGGCAGAAGCTAACATATATAATGTGATTTTGAAAATGTGGGAATTTATTCTTCTAAAAATAAAATTTGAAACTAGATATCTCATTGCTAAAAGAATAGGCAAATTGCATATATCTCTCTAATATAAAATATTATGATTCCAGTATTGAGAAAACAATGAATTTAGGGTAGACTACATTATTATATCTTGAAATAAAAAAATTAACTTTAATACTCATCTCAATAGGAGGGCTACTCACTTCTCAGTTCTAATTCATGGTTGGTTATAATTTCAACTCGACTTTCCATTATCAAAGAAATACTGCTGTGAATCCTTATTACCAAAAGCAATTGAAAACACCACAAAATGGCTAAAATGTAAACAGGTAACATTAAAGAGAGGAAACTAAACCACTCAAGTATTTCAGTACACAAAAATTAATTTTCTCCCCAAGATTCTAATAATAAAATATCCTATTTAAAACACAGATTAATTGGGAAAAGAATATGAATATACCCCCTGTTTATAGTCAACACTGTAACTTTGCAAAGAGCCTTCAAGTACCTATTAAGGGCAATTGTAAATGTATTGTACTGTTCCAGTGTGACACAATTAATCTATGCAACAAGTAATTCATATATAAACTTTATGGCTTTCCTTTTATAAGAACTCATTTTTATGCACTCGCTATTAAGGTAGTCAGAGAAAAATTCTGCAGTAAAGCATTTTCAAATTATCTATGAAATTTATGCAGACATTTTAAAAAGCATTGTTTATAAACCAGTCCTACTATATAAAAAATTTCTACTGCTTGAATTTTCTGGAATGACGCCATACGAACAGCCATAAAAATTGCAATGAGATCTTACTTCATTGTAATAAAGTGTCTGAAGTCCACTTAGTGACTTAAATGCAATTCAGACAAGTTTGCTTTCCTTAAAAAACACATCATAATATTAAATACATCTTAAAGTACATTTTATAGAACATTAAATTATACTTTTTTTTCCTCTTTTGCCCCTGTTTAGGCTCAACTGTAATTAGCTCATGAAAATCTAAGAGAACAATGAATATCATTAAAAACTTTTTAAAAGTCACATAATTTAAATTAAGTTGTGATCACAAAATTTAACGCTACCTGGCAATCAAACTGTATTTGACTAGTCTCATTCTCTGACTCTCTTAAAACACTACATCGTGTGCCTTCACCTCTCTCCTCAAAAACCCTATATCTCTACTCCAACATTCACTCCAAGTACATTCTTTTTACTACTCCCCAAAGGAACTGCAGCAATCAAAAGAATACTTCCGCAAATTACCACCACATGCCACATCTACCAGCCTCTCTAATCACATCCTTTGCTTTTTCTCTAGTTACTTTAAACTGTGCTAAATTTAATCTTCTTTCTCCCTTTCAAGGCCATCCCTCCAGCAATGTTACCAATTTGTAGCCCCATTATCAAATTTCCCCTCTCTTCTGGATCATTCATACAAGCTTGTAAACATGTATCATTCTCACCTTATTACCTTCATTTGATTCCAATTCTACCTTCTCCTCCTGGTACATTTTTCTGCTTCCCAGATTCTTGCAACACTTCTCAAAAGGTTAGATATAATATACTTTTGTGTCTTATTCCTCAATGCCATTCTCTCTTAAATCTATTCCATTCAGGATTTTGCCTCCACTATTTGGTGGAAATCTCCAGAGATAAGACCTCCGAAGTCCATTGGTCAAATCTCAAGTATTCATGTAATTTTACCTTTCTTGACTAATTAACTTGACCTGGAAAATGTATTCTGGCTACCTGAAAATGCATTATTTGCTTGGGTTTCAGAATACCACATTCTCTTAGTTTTCCTCTTGCTTCACTGGCTACTTCAAAATCAATCAATCATTTTAATCAAGTTCTCATAATTGTATTTTCATTTGTTTGCTTCATAAGGCATAGCTGATGTCACAATTGTTATAGCAGTTGACTAAATTATAACTAACCTCTAAGTTTCAGAAAAACTTTTGTAAAAGAAAGGGGATATAATAAAATATCAGTTTTCAATTTGCAGTCTAAAACAGTAGAGGTTTTAATGTTCTGTCTTAAATCAGAAGAATAGCTAGAATTTCCCAGCCATATTTGAAAATCTTCATCAGTGAAAACATTCTAATAAGCTAATTTTTTATTCATTCGTACTCATGATACCCAAGTTGCAATGTGAAAATGCAGAACACTCAGAAAAATAAATGCTTCTAAAAGTTGTGCACATTGTGTGATTTTACTCTTAGTAATTTTCCAAATTCTATGAGTCTATTCCTCAAAAATGTTTCCAAAACATCTATTTTCTACTGAATATTAACTTATTGAATGAGATGTAAATTTGTGTGTGGAAGAAAAGGGGAGTTAGAATTTCTGTTGTTTTAAATTGACATGTTATAAATTGACAAATATTTATTTGTATTTTCTTCTTATAAAATATCAGGCATCATCTAGATGGTTAATGTCATTCTGAAGCGGCAAATTCAATTAGCTTTCACTTAGAGAGGAACAACTAGAAATAGTTTTATTTTAGAAAATGTCACAATCACTGAGTTCGGAAAGACATAAGCCCACAACTAATCAATCTGTAGCATCTGAGTCTCAAATCTAGTTGTTTGTTTTCCTCCCAAGGTCATTGATACTTGACATTTAACATGTTAATTCCCAGAAGTTGCATATTGACAGTGACTTTTTCTTTGTACTTAATACTGTTGTGGAATTTAAGAGAAGTTCAATTATTTGAGTATAGAGAGGCCAGGACTCAGGAATGATTTTGAGAAGGAAAAATGGTTTATTGACTGCTGGCCAGACTCGGGAGCTTTCAGTTTGAATCCCGAGCCCTGAACAAGATTTTCAAACGTCTTTTATACAGAGAGGAAAGGCCAAATGGTCCCTTTGTTTTAGTTCTCAATAGGCTTCAATTAGCATATATCTTCCACGTCATTAGGTAAGCTTTTAGCATGGACTCCAGACATTCTAGATAAGCCTTTCTAGCCTTTAGCGTATTTGGTTTTTGCATTTCCCCTAAATACTTAAAGTTTATAGCCCTTGCATTGTTAAACATTTCCTGGGACTGGAGCCGCTGCCAGTTCCTAAGGGCAGGACTGCAGCCTCTTACCGTTCCACACCCACAAGTCAAACAACTTAGTTATCTCTGAAGAGACAAAGAGCCTTCCACCCATAGCCCACATCAATACTACTGATATTCTGACTTACATTATCCAATCTACTCAGTTGTCTCTAAATCAGAAAACATGACATAATTAAATTCTGAGTGGAATTAGTCTTAAAGATAAGTTATTGAGTTTTAATCAATAAATTTTTCTACCCTACCACAACATCCTCTATTTCTGTGTTTGCATATAAAGGGATCAATTGGACAGAAAATACTGTTTGTCAGTGCTTAAAGGAACACTGGAGAATTGATAATGAAAGTCAATCTCTCATTTTTCATATGTATTTAAAGAGAGAGAGATAAAGACTTTTTTTTTCAAAATGATACTATAAGAGGCAAAATTGCAAACTAGACTGCATTCTATTATTTTTAACTTACATTTGAAAAAATCTCCAATAAAATGGTTTCCTCATACCTGAATGTAAGTAAAACAATAAGATTCTTCTGTTTCAGAGAATAGTACCTTTTTAGTATATTTAAAGAAATAAGTAATTACCCAATTACTATTTTGCTTCTAAGTCATCAGAAGTACATATGAACAGTAGATTTCATTTTATTGTGTCATCTCTATGAGACAAACTCCAATTCCCTATTACAAATATAGAAAATACAAAAAAAAACCCAAAAACACAATACCTCATTATAAGGCAGATAGACTTCAAAATGTGTCCTATTCTAAAAAGTCAATATAAAACTTAGTTCCAATCCAACTTAATGACAGAACCAAGGAATGCCATTTTGACATTAAAATTTTTCTTTTAAATATGCTAACACATTTTAAGTAGACAAAACAAACTTATTTCCTTAGTTTTTATGTTTATAGCTTTTCTGCAGGTAGGCAGGAAAATTTCAACTCACCACACTCTAAAAATTGACTTTTATTCTGTAAATTAGCCATTAATGGAAAATTAGGCATAATGTAGTTTGAGTTTCTTCCTAAGGTATTTCTGTACAAATGAGTTGAGGGAATAAGGTTAATAAGAATCTTTTTAAAGTAGACATTTCATGTTAGGGCAATTTTATATTAAATTTACTGAAAAATTGTGATGATAGATAGAGTTCCCATATATCTACACCCAGTTTCCACTATTGTTAACATTGTACAGTATTATGACACATTATCATAATTTATTAAGCAATTATGATGTGTTATTATTAACCACGTTCCATTCATTATTCAGAATTACTTACTTTTTACCTCTTGTGATTTTTTTCTGTTCTAGGATCCAGTCCAGAACACTCATTATGTTTAGTCATTTAGCTTTAGATTCTTCTTGAATGTGACAGTTTCTCAAACTTACCTTGTTTTTGATGACTTCGAAATATGCCATTTTGATAGTAGCTTTTTTCTTTTAAATATGTTAAGACATTTTAAATAAACAAAAATAATCTTATTTCCTGTTTTTCTATTTATAGTCTTTCTGCAAGTAGACAGGAAGAATTTAACTCACCACACTCTAAAAACCTTGGAATATTGGAAAAGTATTTTTTCAGACAGTCCTTCAAACTGAATTTGCCAGATATATTTCTCATGTCTAGAATCAGGTTATATGTTTGGGGTAGGGAGACCACAGAATTAAATGGTCCTTTTCATCACATTATACAAAGAATATATTCTATCAACATGACGTATCACTATGAATATTATCCTTAATTACCTACCTGAGATAACATTTGTCATGTTTCTCCACTATGAAGTTTCTCTCCCATGCCCTTCAATCCTGAAATTTTTAAGGAAATCACTTGGCACTTCACATACTTAGAAGTGGGCAATTATTATGTACTTTCCTGAGGGTGAAGTATCTTCATAAAATATTTGGAAATCTGCTTGGGAGATTTTCTTTTCTCTTCCATTTATTTATTTAATAATTTATATCAGTTTGTACTCATGATTATTCCTTACTTTGGGTAATAACCCAATATTACCATATTTATTTAGTTGCTCAAATTTTCCCAACTTTTGTCAATGGGAGTTCCTTCAACTGGTTCCTGTATCCCTTTGGCCTACCTCTATAACTGCAGACTTTGTGCATGTGTGTGTAGACTTTCTTACTCACTGGCACAAAGGATGCACCAGACTCATTTTGAATATTCCTTGCCCCAGATATAGAGTCAGTCATTTCTCAAATGAGTTCTGTTTCTTTTTATTGAAGAATGGTTTTAGATATGAAAATATGAGTGCTAAATTTGCTTGTTTCTATATGCTTATCATTGCTTCTAGGTCTTTTCAGCTGGCAAAGCAAGGAAATATAATTATATACTAACCCATATATACACACATAGAGAATTATTTCTGTATGCAACCATCTTTATCTATATTAAGCTAAATATGAACTCATACTGATATATATCTTACTCTCACACCCTTACCATATGGGTTAATATGGACTATGCCATTTGCTTATCTGTAACTTCCTGCTCCAATAGTAGGAAACTGTGGTGGGAATGAAAGACACACACCAAAACTCATAAGCAGAGAGGACTCTGCCTGGTTTATTTATCTTGCTTATATATCATGTATTTTTGGATTTGGCCAAGGGCTGTGGTAAAAGTTAAATTTCTCAAGGATGTTTTGTTTTGAAAAAGAAACCTCGTCTCTAGGCTCACAGCCTATCTAGCAGCAGAAATGCAAGAAGTCACTTTCAAACTTTAAGCCATAAGAGATAGTTTGTGCGGAGATAAGGACAGAGCTATTTTTGCTCTAAAGCAGGAACAGAGAATCTTTACTAAATCATTTAACCATGTCCTTGCTGACGTGGTGGAACTAATCTCCCATTATCAACTACCTATTAAGTATCCAATCCCAATATCACTATCATAAATATTAAACCATATCTCTTAGGAAAGAACTTTGCCTTACTAGAGTAGAGTGCTTATATATAGTTTCTTTTGTCTTTAGTGTTATATACTTCACTCATTTCCTAAGTTACATAGTTCAGCATTTTTTTCTCTACCCTCTTCAGTGAGTTTGTTTCATATATTTGTAATACAGTTAGATTGTTTGGTCACATTGCACATTTCATCCTGGGATCTTCCAACCTTCTAAATGCTTTTTCCAAAAACTTTTTCCAAATATTTTTATTGAAGTATATCATTCATGCATGAACATGCATAAACAATAAGTGTATAGTAAATAATGTGCACTTAAAAATAAACATGCATAACATCATTCAGGGGTCTCATACATCACCCCTCCACCAATATCTTGCATTGTTGTGAAACAGTTGTTACAAACTGTGCAAGAGCATCACAAAAATATTGCTAGCTATAGTCCCTAATTTTTAAGAATTTATTTTTATTACAGAGGTTGTGAACTTGCAAAACAATCATGCACATGTATAGAACTCTCATACAATACCTCTTCACCAACATGCCACACTGCGATGGATACTTTGTTTCAAATAATGGGCTAATATCTCCAGCCTATTACCACCAACCATGGTCCATAGTGTATATTTGGGACACTTTATCCATACACCTTTTTTATCAACACATCTTTGGCTTCAATGCAAGAATATTATAGTATGCTGTTAACCACTGTCTGTAGGTCACACCAGTTGTAGTTTTCCCATGCTTTCCACATTCCCCCCACCCTGTAATAGTGATGTACATCTGCTTTAGCTCTACAGAAGAACCATCTTGCATTTGTACCATCAACTACAATTCTCATCCACCTGTGGGATCATTGTGTTGAGTCCCTAGATTATTTTTTAGCTTTCTTTCAGTTGACATTTAGTTCTCCACACTACCTTTTTTAGCCACAATTCCATTTAAAAACCAGCTGCTACTCACTATAATATGTTGGCATCAACTCTATTTCCACACTTTTATAGTCAAGTTAATTAAAACTTCTGTATACATTAAGCATCAGTAGTTCTTCTCAAACCTCCTATTACAGCCTAATCATCTATATACTAGGTTTTAAATCCATGTGTTTATTCTTTGTATTTAGTTCAGAGTAGTGAGACCATGCAATATTTGTCCTTTTGTGTCTGGGTTACTTCACTTAGTATAAGGTCTTCAAGATTCATCCATGTTATCATATGTGTATCAATTCATTTCTTCTTACTGCAGCATAGTATTCTACCATATGAATATACCACATTTTGTTTATCCATTTATTGGTTGATGGTCACTTGGGTTGTTTCCATCTTTTGGCAATTGTGAATACCACCACTATGAAAATCAGTGTGCAGTTGACTGTTCATGTCATAGTTTTTAATTCTTCTGGATATATTCTTAGTAGAGGAATTGCTGGATCATATGGCAGTTCTATATTTAGTTTCTTGAGGAAGGGCCAAACTGTCTTCCACAGAGGCTGTCTCATTTTACAATCCCACCAAAAGTGAAGAAGTATCCCTATTTCTCCACATCCTCTCCAGCACTTATTGTTCTCTGTTTTTAAATAATGGCCAATCTCTGTGGTGTTAGATGATATCTCATTGATGTTTTGATTTGCATTTCCCTAATAGCTAGTGACATGGAACATTTTTTCATGTGCTTTTTGGCCATTTATATTTCCTCTTTGGAGAAATGTCTGTTTAAATCTTTTGCCCATTTTTAAACTGGATTGCTTGTTCTTTAATTGTTGAGTTGTATGATCTCTTTACAGAGAATAGAAATCAAACCCTTATGAGATATGTGGTTTCCAAATATTTTCTCCCATTGAATGGGCTGCCTTTTCACCTTCTTAATGAAGTCCTTTGAATCACAGAAATATTTAAGTTTGAGAAGGTCCCATTTATCCATGTTTTCTTTCATTGCTTGTACTTTTGTTGTAAGGCCTAAGAATCTGCCACCTACCACCAAGTATTAAAGATGTTTCCCTACATTTTTTTCTAGAAGCTTTATGGTATTTGCTTTTGTATTTAGGTCTTTGATCCATTTTGAGTTAATTTTTATTTAAGGTATAGGATTAGGGTCTTCCTTCTTTCTTTTGGCTATGGATATCAAGTTCTCCCAGCACCATTTTTGAATAGGCTGTTTTGTACCAGTAGGGGGGGTGCAACTGGCTTGTCAAAAACCACAGGCCATAGATGTGAGGGTCTGTTTCTGAACCATCAATTCAGTTACATTGATCTATGTGTCTGTCTTTATTTAGTACCATGCCACTTTTACCTCTGTAGCTAGATAATATGATTTAAAGTCTGAAAGTGAGTGCCCTCCAACTTCACTCTTTCTTTTTAAGATGTCTCTGACTATTCAGGGCCTCTTGCCCTTCCAGATAAACTGTATTTTCCACTTGTTTAAAAATGCTGGTGGCACTTTTATTGGGATTGCATTGAATCTGTGTATCAATTTGCATAGAATTGATATCTCAATAATATTTAGTCTTCCAATCCATGAACATGGAAACTTCTTCCAATTATTCAGGTTTTAAAAAAAAATTTCTTTTAGCAATGCATTATAGTTTTCTGAATATAAGTGCTTTACATTCTTGGCTAAGTTTATTCCTAAATATTTGATTCCTTAAATTGCTATTGTAAATAGAATTTTTTTCCTGACTTCTTCTTTAGATTGCACATTACAATTATATAGCAAGACTACTGATTTTTGTGTATTAATCTTGTGTCCTGACACAATCCTGAAATTGTTTATTAGCTCTAGCAGCTTTGTTGTAGAATTTCCAGGATATTCTAGATATATTCTAGATATAGGATCATATCATCTGCAAATAGTGAAATTTCACTTCTTCCTTTTCAATGTGGAAGCCTTTCATTTCTTTTTCTTTACTGATTGCTCTAGCCAGAACCTCTAGCACTATATTGAGCAACAGTGGTGACAATGGGCATCCTTGTCTTGTCCCTGATCTCAATGGGAAAATTTTCAGTCTTTCACCATTAAGTACAATGTTAGCTGTATGTTTTCTATACATGGCCTTTATCATGTTGAGAAAGTTTCCTTCAATTCCTATCTTTGGTAGTATTTTTATTAAGAAAGGATGCTGTATTTTTGTCAAATAACTTTTCTGTATCGATCAAGATCATATGATTTTATTCTTTGATTTATTAATGTTGTGTATTATGCTGATTGATTTTCTTGTGTTGAACCACCATTGCATGTCTGGTATAAAACCCACTTTATCATGATGAATAATTCTTTTAATGTGCTGTTGGATTTGATTAGCAAGTATTTTATTGAGGATTTTTGCATTTGTATTCATTAGAGAAATGGGTCTATGGTTTTCTTTTTTCATAATATCTTAATCTGGCTTTGGTATTAGGGTGATATTAGCTTCATAGAATGAGTTTGGTAGCATTCTGTCTTGTTCAATTTTTTGGAAGAGTTTGAGTAAGAAGTTTATGTCATCCGATGTAAATATAGCTACTCCAGATTTTTGTTGTTGTTGTTAGTGCATGCATGGAATATCTTTTTCCAACCTTTCATTTTCAATCTATTGGCATCCTTGGGTCTAAGGCGAGTCTCTTGAAGACAGCATATAGATGACTCATATTTTCTTATCCATTCCACCAGTCTGTGTCTTTTGATTAGGGATTTTAAGCCATTAACATTCAATGTTATTACTGTAAAGGCAGTTCTTATTTCATCCATTTTCATCTTTGAGTTTTTCTGTCATTTTAATTTAACCACTCTTTTGAAACTTTTAGTTACTGTTACCTATACAGTCATTTCTAGACTCTCTTCCAAGCCTCTCTCTCCTGTCTTTTCTTTTCAAGCTGCAACATTTCTTTTAGTATTTCTTGCAAAGTTGGCATTTTTGTTATAAACTCTCAGTTTCTGCCTATCTATGAATATTCTAAGCTCATTCTCATTACTGAAAGATAATCTTGCTGGATATAAAATTCTTGGCTGGCAGTTTTTCTCTTCCTGAACCTTAAAGATATCATACCACTGCCTTCTTGTCTCCATGGTTTCCAATGAGTAATCAGTACTGAATCTTATTTGGTATTCCTTATGTGTTATGCATTGCTTTTCTCTTGTTGCTCTCAGAATTGTCTGTTTGTTTTTGACATTTGACATTTTGATTAGTATGTCTTGGAGTTGGTCTATTCAGATTTATTCAGATGTGAGTACTTTGTGTTTCTTGGACATGGAAATCTATGTCCTTCAATAGAGATGGGAAATTTTCTACCATTATTTCTTCAACTATTCCTTCTGCTCTTTTCCCTTCTCTTTTCCTTTCTGAGACACCCATGGCATGCATGTTTGCATATTTCTTGTTGTCATTTAGTTCCCTGAGACCCTATTCAAGTTTTCCCATTCTTTTCTTCATCTGTTCTTTTGTATGCTCACTTTCAGAGACCATGTCTTCAAGCTCATCAATCCTTTCTTCTGCTTCCTCAAATCTGCTGTTCTATGCTTCCATTGTATTTTTATTTCATTTATTGCAACTTTCATTCCTATTAAGTCTGCTATTTTTCTATGTATGCTTTCAAATTATTTTTGTTCCTGCAGTGTCTTCTTAATATCCTCAATCTCTTTAGCTATCTCACTGAATTTATTAAGGAGATTTGTTTGAACATCCATGATTAGTTGTCTTAAATACCTTATGTCATCTGCTGACTTATCTTGTTCCTTTAACTGGGCTGTACCTTACTGTTTCTTGGTGTGGATTGTAATTTTTGTTAGTGTTTTCACCTCTGACTTGCTAGATGTGTTTATTCTGTGTGCTATATTCCCCCTTAATTTAGGGCTTTCTTGTCTTTCTCCATTGCTTATTTTGTAGTAGGACTGGTGGCTATAGTTGGTGCTATAAGCTATGGAGGCTAAAGCTGCCCACATTGTCCCAGAAATTGATGAATCTTCTCTCACCTTTATCCTCTGTCAGGAGTAGGAACAGAGCTGCAGCAGTGTATAATAATCCAAGCTGGGCAGAAAAAGACTGTCTGTAGTTGCCCAGGGAGGCTGACGAAGCTTCACATTCCTTCCTCCCCTACTTTGGGCAGGGATGGCCCTATAGTTGTAGGCAGTAATCTGTGCCCTGTGGGTCCAAAATGACCACAGTTGCCTAGGTAAACTGAAGTAGCACAAGAACCCCTTCCTGCAAGGGGTTGGAATGAACCCTGTGGAGTGACCAACAATCTAATCTGTGTGGGCCAAATATGCCTGCAATTGCCCTGAGAGGCTGAATGAGTACTGCTCCTTCTGCCATTTAGGGGGTAGGAACAAAACCACCAAGTCCCAACATTTCATCCCTGTAGGCCAAAGTTATCCCTCAACCCCATTGCCAGGAGAGGCTGAAGAAACACCAGCCCCCTTCTATCCTACTGGGTGGTGGGGATGGTTCTATGGGTACCCAACAATTCAGTCCCTTTAAACTAAGAATACTTGTCATTGTGTGGAGTGGATGAGGAAACACCAGGCCCCTCCTATCCTATCAGAGCATGGGGTTGGATCCACAGGCATCCAACAGTTCAGTCCCAGTAGGCCGAAATATCCACCACTTTTCAGAGAGGCTATGGAGACACCAGAACCTTCCTATCCTATCCTGTTGGGGATGGGGGTGGATCCATAGGAATCCAACAGTCCAGTCCATGCAGGCTGAAAGCATCTGCCATTGCCCAGAAATGCTGTGGAGATGCCAACCCCCTCCTTTCCTATTGGGTGGTGAGGATGGTTCCACAAGTATCCACCAATCCAGGCTGTGTGGACCAAAACATCTGTAATTACCCAGAAAAGTTGGGCAAACACAGTCATCTCTTGTCTTATTGGGATGGGGGTGGAGCCACAGGTGCCCAAGGGTCTGGTTTGTGCAGGCTAAAGTACTTGCATTTGCCCTGAGAGGGAGGCTGAGGGAACACCAGCCCCTTCTATCCTATGGTAGGTCAGAGGAGAAGATGGACTGGAAGACACTCAGCAAGTCAGTTTGTGTAGGCTGAGAACACCTGCCATTGTCCAGAGAGGCCAAGAATACCCAGCTCCTCTGCCATCTTATTGGGATGTGTTGTTGCAACCCTAAGTGTCCAACTACTCAGTCTATGCCATTGGAGAGCATCTGCAGTTGCCTGGAAAGCTTGGTGCAGGTCCTGCCAGCTTCCTGTCTGCTGGAGGTGGGTCTGAAGCTTAGGGTAGGGCTCCAGTCCAGTCTTGGTGGAAAGAAACCAGTCCCTAACTTCACTAGATTTTCAGTCAGTCAGGCTTCCTCCCAGGCTGGGGACAGAGTCAAAATGGTGGCTACCAGGCTCTTTCCAACTTGGACAGGCTCAAACCCTAGCCATTTCTAGGATTATACTTTAACCAGCTGAGTTCACTAATGAGTAGCTGAAGTCAGTGGACAACTGTCCCTTCCTCCACCATTTATGGGAAATGGAGCTTCTAACACCAGCCACAGAATAACTCCTGAGGTGGCTTTTGCTGCTGTAGTAGGATGGGCACCAGCCTCTGCAGTTGGCCTGCAGTTTCCAAGAGAGGTGGTGCAGGTCCCCTCAGGTTCCTCACTGCCAGAGATGGGGCTGGGGTTTAAGCTAGAGCTGCAATCTGATATTGATAAAAAGAAGCCGGTCCCTACCAGCACCATGATTTTCAATTAGCCCCTATTGCCCTCATATTGGAGGTTGAGTCAGCCTCCTTCTGACCTGGACAGGCTCAAAGTTTAGCTGTTTTTAGGATTATACTTTGGCATGCCAAATTTACTAATCAGTAGCTGAAGTTGGTACCACACAGTGTCTTCCTCCCCTGTATTTTGGGAAACAGAACTTCCAACTTCAGCCATGGAATAGCTCCCAAGGCAGCTTGAGTAACCAAAAAAATCTTCTGGGCTTTACATGTCAACTTTCTATCATCCCCAAATCTCTGGAAATCCCTCATGTGTTTACTAGCTCTATGATTTTGCCTTTTCTAGGATACCTTATATTTTTAATCATATATTATGTAGTATTTTCAGACTTGCTTATTTCACTTAGCAATATGCATATAAGATTCATTCATACCTTTGTTTGGCTCAATTACTAGCTTACTTTTATTACAAAGTAAATTTCCATTGTATGGACATATCACAGTTTGTTTATCCATTCATTTAAGGAGGGATATCCTAGTTGCATCCAGTTATTGGTGATACTGGGCAAATGTGGCTTCTTCCTTCTCAACACATTCTAAAGATCAATTTTTGAGATGCTGGGGTTTCAAAGAGTGAAAGCGTTTGTTTGCACAAAGGAGATCAGTTGCCTTAGATAACCCTCAAACAGATATCATCAGGGTGATAATGAATAATTGGAGTGTAGCTAGTCAAAGGTTTCTTCATTAATAAACATTAAGGGACTAAACAGGGTGGGGTGGGTGCCTAAGTAGGATGAATCACAAAGTTACAATCATTATCAGAAATCAAGTTTCTGGACAGAGTAGAGGTCAGTCACTGGGTTTTCCATATGGCTATTAAACGTGAAGGTGAAGTAGTTAACACCACAATAGTTAGCTCACAAAAGAGGTCAATTTTGAATCACCATTATAATAGTAAGCATACACAAGGGTAAGCCTAAGTCTACAGTAGCCACAAACAGGGTGAAACCACTCTAACTAGGTTCAGTAATTTCAGGTATTAATTTTTGCTACTGGGAACAGAAAAAGCACATGCATAATGATCCATTAATAATAATCATTTGTTAATTCCTAACATTTGTTTACATTGGCAATTATAAATAAAGCTACTCTAAATATTGTTGTGCTAGTTTTTGAAAGGAGGTTTTAAATCATTGGGTAAATATGTTGGAGCATGACTACTGGATCATATTGTAAGAAATGTTTAGCTTTGTAAGAAATGTCCATACTCTGTTCTAAAGTAGCTGTACCATTTTACATTCCCTAAACAATAAATGAGAATTACTGCAGCTTCATATTCTTGCCAGTCATGGGTATTGTCCATTTTCTTGAATGTTAGCTATTATAATAGGTGTGTAGTGTATTGTCTTGTAATAATTTGCAATTCTCTGATGACAGAGGGTATTGTGCATTTCATATGCTTATTTGACATGTATATATCATCATCCATGAGATATCTCTTTAGATTTTTTTGGTCAGTTTAAAATTGGGTCGATTTTCTTATTATTAAGTTTTAAGACTTTTTTGTATATTTTGTATACAAGTCCTTTGTGAGATGTGTGTTTTCCAAATATTTTATCTACTGAAGAGCAGAAATCTAAAGTTTTAATAAAGTCTAATAAATTATGTTTTTATTTCATAGATCATGTTTGTGGTGGTGTATCTAAAAATTCATTGTGAAAGTCTAGGTTGTATTGATTTTCTCTTATAGTTTCTACTTATTCAGACTTCATAGTTTTGCATTTTGCATTTAGGTCTATGACTCATTTTGAGTGGATATTTGTAAAAGGTGTAAAGTCACTATCCACTTTCATTTATTTACCTACAGATGTCCAATTGTTCCCAGGTTATTTATTGAAAAACAATCTTTTCTCCACTGAGTTGATTTGTCCTTTAATGAGTTCTTTGTCCAGAGCTTTTGATCATGAATGGGTGTTGGGTTTTGCCCAGTGTTTTTTCCTGCACCTATCAATAACATCATATGCTTTTTTTCCTTTAGCCTATTTGTATATTAAATTACATTTATTTATGATTGTTGAACCAGTCTTGCATACCTGGCATAAACTTCACTTCATCATGTTGTATAATGCTTTTTATACATTGTTGAATTTTGTTTATATATCATTATGTATGTTTGTATCTATGTTAATGAGAGATACTGATCTGTAGTATTCCATCTTTATAATGTTTTTATCTGTATTTGGTATTAGGGTAATGCTGTCTCTATAGAATAAGTTAGAGCATGTTAATTTTGCTTCTATTTTGAATGAACTCATAGAGATGGTATCATTGCTTCCTTAAGTATTTGATAATATTAAGTTCTTGATTCAATTTTATTAACATATTTGGGCTATTGAGGTTGTCTATTGAGTATGTGTGTATGTGTTGTTGTAGTTTATATCTTATAATGTACCTATCCATTTCATATAATTTATAAAATTTGTGGGTAGATAGTTGTTTGCATATTCCTTTATTTTATTTTTAATGTCTATAATGCGAAAAGTGATGACTCCCTTTTTAATTATGAAGATGGTAATTTGTGACTTCTACCTTTTTTCATATGTGGTTTGGGAAGAGTTTCATCAATTATACTTATTATTTTAATGAATCAGATTTTGGTTTCATTGATATTTTCTCTATTGTTTTCCCACTTTCAACTTCATTAATTTCTGTTATAATTTTTATTATTTATTTTCTTTTGCATACTCTACCCTTAAATTGCTGTCTTTCTCTAGATGCTAAGTTAAATCTTAGATTATTTATTTTTAGATGTTTGTTTTTGTGATATATGAAGTTAGTGTAGAAATGTTCCTCTAAGGACTGCTGTCTTTGCATTTGCTAAATTTTGACAAGTTGTATTTTAACTTTCATTTAGTTTACATTTTTAAACATATTTGAGGCTTCTTCTTTGACCCACAGGTTACTTAGAAGTGTCAGCAACCTGCTTGCTAAATCAAACAATCTGTCAGAAAGACTGACACCTGGTATCACTGCCAAAGAGGGGTGTGTGGCAGTTTGAGACTATTTATGAATCTCAAAAAGAAAAAGATTACATTTGTAACTAATCCATTCCTCCAGTTGTGATACCATTTGATAATATTAAATTCGGTTGAGGGGCCTTTGACTAGATTACCTGTTAAAATTGTTTTGAGGGCCACATCAGTAAGGCATGTCTCAGCTTGAGTCCCCACTCCCTTGGTAGGTCTAATATAAAGAGACTCACTCCAGAAGACATATGGGATGAGAGAGCTCTGTCGTTTTCTGATCCTGCCTTGTGACAGAAAGGAGAAGGCTCTAACAGCTAAATTCCTGGACAAGATGAACCATCTGTCCTGATAGTTTACACCTAAGATTGGGAAGAGAGCTGAGACTGATATGACAGGCCTAGAAAGAAACAAACCCTATGCCAGAAGAGAGAGGACTTCATTTAAGCATGAAGCCTCAAGAAGCTGGTCTCACAGAACCTCAAGAGTAAGAAGAAGCCCAGAGGAGAAGGCAGATACCAGCCAGAGATTGGTGATTGTCTTGCTTCTACATGTGGTAACTGACTTTGGTGAGAAAAAAGCCTTGAGTTGGATTTTTTACAGTTTTGTAACTGTAAGCTTTTACCCCAAGTAAATACCCTTTAAAAAACCCAACAGATTTCTTGTACTTTGCATCAGTACCCCTTTATCAGACTAATACAGAAATTGGTACCCAGAGTGGGGTTGTGCTGTTGCAATTACCAAAAATGCTGGAATGTTTTTATAAATAGTTAAGGGGCATTTTGGGGAGGAATTATGAGGTACTTGATGGAAATTATGATGTGCTTGATTACTTTTAAGACACTGTTGGTAAGAATATGGGGCCTAAAGTAATTTCTGAAAAAGCCTTAAAAGGAAGTGATGAAACTGTTATTGAAAACTGGAGGAAAGGTTATCTGTGTTTTAAATTTGCAGAGAACTTAGCAAGATTGACTCCTGATGCTATTTGGAAGCTAGAGTTTGAAAATGATGAGCTTGGACATTTAGCCAAGGAGATTTTCAAACTAAATGTGGAAAATGCAGCCTGGCTTCTCCTTGCAGCTTATAGCAAAATACAAGAGGGAAGAGTTAAACTGAGAACTGAATTGTTGGGTACAAAGAAACCAGAGTCTGATTTGGAAATGCCAAGCTTTCATAAAAGAAAGCACCCAGAAGATATTTCCCCATTTGAGGAATTAACTAAACCTGGAACTTGTAAGTCAGGATTGACAATGCAGTTATTCAGGAAAGCCTTGTAGAAAGTCTTACTGTCTGATTTTGGACCCCTGCTTCTTCCATGG
Source organism: Dasypus novemcinctus (assembly GCF_030445035.2). NCBI lineage: Eukaryota > Metazoa > Chordata > Mammalia > Cingulata > Dasypodidae > Dasypus > Dasypus novemcinctus. The sequence goes on along the minus strand of NC_080683.1, from coordinate 37,062,324 downwards.
TAAACTAACAAGGTTTTTATTTGATCTTTATAAATGAAACCTCTGTAAGCCAGAACTAAGAGAGATAGAGAGGGGAGAGACTGAAGGGAAAATGGTTTTAAGAGGAAAACCATAGAAGCAGAGGTCTGGAATTAAGACATTACCAAGGGTCAAGAGAAATACTCCAACAAAGCATACAGAGAGGGTGAGTTTATCTCAGTATTTGAAGAGGTTAGATGTTCCAGTCCACTCTTCAGGGTGTGTTTGGCTGCCCAGCCTATGGGGAGATTGGAGCACATTCCCTGGTGGCTAGGGAGAGTTAGATCACCACCAATACTGTGTCAAAGGGAGTAGACCTGTTAAACATAGGTTGGGGAGAGTGAGGTCACTACCTCACTGCTCTTAGGGGATTGGGTTTATATGCCATATATTAGGGAGAATGTTGTCACTGCCTCACTGTAGTAGGGGGTCAAGACTGTGCATTGAGAGACTGGGGAAACAGTGGCTATCACCCTAACATTCTCAGAGGGTGAGGTCTGGAGCTCAGTCACCACCCAGATGCTTGATGAGGGTGGAACCAAGAAAATGATCATTGGGTAAGCCTGTGGAAAGGATGGGCCCCCATCAGGCCCTGAGGAGAAGAGGAAACTATCATTTTAAGGATGACTCTCAGACTTTGAAATCTAATTGAGTATGCCCTGAAGATTTTCAGGACTGTTGGGGACACTGAAGAGTATTTCCCTCCCAAGTTCTTTTTATGGTAATGCAAATGTTTATCCTATATTGTTCCCCATTTATATACTGGAAGCAGATAACTTGTTTTGTAAATTTCATAGGTCTACATCCAGAGGGGACTTTTGAAATAAGATGAACTGTATTCCTGTAACTGATTTTGATGTGATCTTATGCTTAGTATTGTTACTGAAATGATTGAAGTTTTCTTTAAACATTGTAATGTCTTTTTGGGGTTCAGAGGGTAGAGTGTGACAGTTTGAGACTATTTATGCACCCCAAAAAGAGAAAGATTATGTTTGTAAATAATCCATTCCTCCAGCTGTGATACCTTTGATTAGATTAAATTCAATTGAGGGACCTTTGATTGGATTACCTGGTAAGATTGTTTTGAGGACATCTTTTATTTGCCTACATCAGTAAGGTGTGACTCAGATTGAGCCCTGCCCCTTTGGTAGGTCTGATATAATCGGAAGCTCACTCAAGGAAGCCTGTGGGAAGAGATAGCACTGTCATTTTTTGATCCTGCCATGTGACCTACAGGAGAAGGCTCAAATGGCTAAAGCCCTAGGTGAGATGAACCATCTTTCCTAATAGCTTACAGCTGAGATTGGGAAAGGCACTGTGACTGATGGACATAGGTGGTCCAGAAAGAAACAAGCACTATACCATGAGAGAGAGGACTTCACTTAAGCATGAAGCCTCAAGAGTCTGGGCTCACAGAGCCTAAGGAGTAAGAGGAAGCTCAGAGGGGAAGGCAGGGTCCAGCCAGAAATTGGTTATCATCTTGCTTCAACTCATGGCAACTGACTTTAATGAGCAAACAGCCTTGAGTTTTACTTTTTTATGGCTTTGTAGCTGTAAGCTTTAACCCCAAATAAATACAATTTATAAAAATCAACAGATTTCTGACATTGCATTGACACCCTTTTGGCAGACTACTACAGAAATCTTACCACATAGAGGGTAGCAAGGGTATAACAATGCCTACCACTAGCAACAGCATTACTAGAGTCCTGACCCATTCCATGTTTTGCAGGTGTTGGGGTTGCCAACAAAATCATAACTTACATAAGAACAATGTTTACTCACATGGAGAAGTAGATCAAGGTGAGCTTCAGAAGATGCATCAGACCCCAACAGCCAGCAGGACTCTATCCATGGCCAATGTAGGGAAATGATCTAATATATACCTCTTGTGTCTATCTTTTAATTCATAATTTTAGATCATTCACAGTAAACTTATTACTGATAGAGTTGGATTAATAACTGCCATATATTTAACTGCTTTCTCTTTGCTGTTTTTAAAAAACATTTTTCTTGTCCCTTCCTTTTTGTTCATCTTTTGTTTTAATTGAGGATCTTTTTATTCCATTTTATACCCCCCTCTTTAAACTATAATTCTTTAAATTTTTATTGTCCTAAACATTGCGGTGCATACTTGCAACTAATCTAAGTCATGCTCAAATAACACTGCTGCTTCATAGGCAAATATCTTTTAATTTTGTATTCATAATTTTTCCTTCTTATCCCTAAAGATATTGTAATAATTTATTTCACTTTCATACACTGTAATTATTCAATACATTTGTTACTATTATTACTTTAAACAAAGTTATCTTTTAGATCAAATAAGAATACATTTATTCCTTCTTTGATATATTTCCTTTATTTATAAAGATTTGAATTTCTTACCTACGCCATTTTCGTTCTCCCTGAAATTAATTTTAATGCTTTGTTGCAGGTGCTGATAATAAGTACAATTTATTAGTATAAGGCCCTAGTGACTTCTGTTCCAGGTAAGCATATCTCAGCTTTGACTATCTGGATAAATATGTCTTTCTACAGTTTAGGGTGGAGATATGCCCTGAAATCTCAGTTCCCTGTTGGTGCCAAGAAAAGTCATTGATTTTCATTTTTTCAACTTTTTCTTATTGTAAGGGTAGGAATGACAACCTCCAAGTTCTTTATATATTCAATATGAAGCCAGAAGTCACAATAATGCTGTTTAATACCTCCCTTTATGATCCACATATCTTTGTAATTAATGAATTTATCTGTTAGAGGTATTTCTTACATTTAAAGAAAATTAGTTATAATGTTCTATTAACAATATGTGGTCGTTGAAATATTTCTATTGAAAGTTAAAAACTATTTTTGTTAGCTCCCCATAATGTTACAAAGTCATCATTTTTATGTTTATCTCTTACTTGCTTGTGGTATGTCTCTGGTGTTTATATTTATTCATGCTTTGATGAATCTTATGTCATTTCTAGTTACAAATTTACAAGTTAGTGAAATCATAAATTTCAAGATTGTTCCATTCTGAAAAAGCTATGGAACAATAGGTAGGAATCATAAAATAGAGTGAGGATAATCATGTCATTGCCCATTGGGAGAAATATGTCATTCTTCAGAAGCATATTAGAAACACATGCTTTAGAAACAGAGGAAAAAGACACTGTGCTTTCTTCCCGTGAGACTCATTTCTTGGCCTTCAGCTGAATTTTCTTTTTGGCAGAGTTTTTTTGGAAATGGTTTGCTTGTGAATTTAATCTATTTAGTGTCTTCCCTTGTACTGCTAGAAATTGGCACACAGAATTTTAATTTGCACTGTAAAAATACATCATTTCAACTTCAGAATGTTTCTATTTGGTAAAGAGAGATCATATGCCTACTTATCAATACATTTCATTAGAATTTAAAAATAAACTAAAAGCATAGCTGGAATTATCCAAAGAATATGAGGGACAACATAAACACTTATGAAACTTATTGCCAGCAATCCCATGTTGAAAATTTGGTTAAAATCTATGTAAAAATGTATTTCTTTCATTTTGAACTCTCACAAAAATTATTGTGTCTACTTTTAACTTTTGAAATACTGGTTGATACATCAGTTAACAACAGTAAGAGACGCTTTGTTTTTCTTTAATTAGGCAACACTGAGCCATGTTTTGTTTGCTTTGCTTGAGATAAGCAATATGTAATATATTTCAAAAAGGATCAGAAAAAATATTCTCATCACTGTGAGACTTTGGGATTGAAAAATTATTTCTATTTTTTTGCTTCATTTCATGCACTTAGCAAGTAGACTAATATTTACACCATGCATGTGTGGGAAACAAAGGCATGTTGTTTCCATGGAAGCAAGTTACTTCCTTGACCACTGAGTCAAGCTGTCCCTTATGATTATCAGTGCGGAGCACAATCTTGGCTGGGTCAGCACACCTGCAGGCAGAACAATACCTAGAACAGAACAACCTGGGTAACAGGATTTATGAGTATAGTTACTGATTCTTATAATAATAGTTCCAGTAAAGTTTGTTGGGTTTTCATCAATCACTAGTTAATATAGTATGAAGTAAGGGTAATAGGTAACTTGATTTTGTGCTGAATGTCACGTAGGTTAGAGGTATATATACTAGCCCCCCAACTCAATAAACTTGTCTGATGAGCTTGAGAAATCAATGCTCTCAGATCCCCTGAACCCAATCTTTCTTTTTCTTTCATTCCCGATACCTCGGGTCGCCGAACAAGACTCCGACATGCATGCACACATACACACCACACATACACACAAAGTACCCCTTAAATTGATAACTTCATATATTATTTTATTTAGCCACATTTATTTAGCCCCTTTATGCCATAGGTTCACTCATTACCTATAATCCTACACATATATATGCACACACATAATTACAATGTGTATTTGAAGGTAAATACATATATATATGTCCATGAATACTACATATATGTAGTATATGCCTTTCTTGTACTTTTTTATTTTGCTAAATGTTTATTGCCTATAGCATGGTGATATTTTTTCTCCTATGAAATTAGTGAGAGTGTCAAATTGAGAATAAAGCTGAAATTAGATCTTTTGAAATACTTTTGACAAATTTTTATTTGGGCTATTATATAATAATTAAAAGAAATGTGGTTGAGAAATTCTCTTAAAAAGAATAGAAATCACATTTTAAAAAGCAATTTCATGAAAGGAATTATTAAATTAAAAATAATCAAATCAACATATTTAGCCCTTATGGCCACAGAATGTGTTAACCTCATTCTTCATCAAATCCCTTGCATGCATTAGGCTTCCAATAAATAAATTATAGTAACCTAAATGATTAAATCTAAAATGCATATATGCAATCATCACTTAAAATATATATTTTTTTCAAATAGACTAAAGTTTCCTTGAATGTAAGTTAAAAATGCAGATTGGAAATCACAAAACTATTTTAGAAGTTAGGGTAAGTCAGGATGATATGTTAGACTATTTAGTTTTTTGATAATTGAGGTATTGAAAAAGGGTAAAATGCAGTTGAATGAATGGCTGGTAGAACTTGTTGAGGTCTTAGAAGAGGGGTTTGGAACATGTAGTGACTTACAAATATTGGCCTTTGTAGTTGCAGGAAGGTGGTATTTCTTAGCAAGACGAGCAACACAATAGAAAGATATAATTTAGTAGGGAAAGCTCACAGTAAAATTTGGAGCATGTTAATTTTGACATTTTTAAATTTTGATTAACAAATGGTGATGTAAAGAAAGTGGTTAAACATATGCGAGAGAGAGGGAGAGAAAGAGAGAGGATGAGAGAGATCACACCTAGAAAAATTAATTTGTAAACTACTGCAAAAAAACCCTTATAGCATAACCCATATCATGGCTTTGTCTATAGACTGAGTATAGAGATCCCAAAACCAAAAATGATATGAAGACTTAGAAGTACAACATTTAGAGAACAGAAAGAGGAGTAGTTAATAAAGAAAATTAAACAGAAATGGCCACAGACATTGGGGGAAAACCAGTAGATGCTGTGTCTTAGAAGAAAAGGGAAAAGGTATAGGTGGGAGTGTGAGGAAGTGGCTTAAAGAGGGAAGGAATAATGTGATGTTACAATCTGGAGAGAAATTGAAATTTATTGCAAAAATCTGGGAGTTAACCACTGGATATGGTAGCAAGTAGACTTTTGACTATCATAAGAGTTGTTTTATTCTAGTTGATTTTAAATTAATTTTTAGCAAAATCTGCCTTTTCATCATGATGTTTTCAAACGAAACTGTTAATGAATGCTTTGGAAAAACTTTATTGATTGATGTCAGGAAGGAAGTGCAGCTCTAGATTTTCAAACTATTCTAGTTTATTACGTTTTTAAACTGGTCCAGATTTTTTCGGGAATTAAAGGATGCCAAAAATTCGCCTGATTCACTCCTGTGTTTTCAGTTAAATGATTATCCTTTTAAACAAAGATGGACATAAATGCATTTAGCAACAATAGAAAGAACTGTGGTAAGTTTTATTGCTATTTGCAAATTTTTGGTTTTCTTTCTAGGGATCATCATGTGTTTGAGTGGAACAACATGGCTTCTACTGGCCAAAGTTCTGGGAAATATTTTATTTGTAGGCAAATATATTTAATGGACAATTAAATAGTTTTTATTTCCATCTTCTTAAACAATCAGCACATTTCGGGTATCAACTGCTCCAGTAGTTCAGTCCCAGAAGGTGATCTGCAATGACAGAGAAAAGACTCCTTAGATGACCTGTAACAGACAGCCTTAGTTTGCCAGGCCTGCTAAAACAAATACCACAGAATAGTGGGTTAAACAACAGGAATTTATTGTTCCATCATTTAGAAAACTACAGTCCGAAATCAGCATTTCAGTTGGATCATAGTGTTTCTGTAGTCTGTAGCATTCTGATGGTGGCTTAATGGCAGTCAAGAATTGAATCTCTAGCTCTTTCATGTAGTATATCTCTCCAACATGCTGTGTTTGAAGTTCTTCTGCTTATAAGAATTCCAGTCATGTTGAATTAAGGCCCTCCCTGGTTCAGCTGGGCCTCATTTTAACTAACATAATATTCAAATATCCTATTTACAATTGTGTTCACATCCACAGGACAAGGGTTAGGATTTGAACATGTCTTCGTGGGGGCCATAATTCAAATCCATAACAAAATTCATAGGATGAACAATATAGCAAAACACTATGAAACAAAAAACTTTACAGTGTAAAGCCACAAAGATTTGGGGACTATTTGCTATATCTGCAAACCTAACCTATACTGATTTATACAAACGCAATGTGATTGTTCAAAATACTTACACTTTCAATGTACATGCCCAAATAATACTTTGAGTGAACAAAACATAACGTTTCTCTAAAAATATTTACTTTTTCCCTCACCCAATTTCAAATAATTAGAAAGTTATCATCTTTATTGCTGCATTGGAAGTATGTGGTAGGGAAGAAATAAGTAGTTGGAGCAAGCCATTCTACTTTTTTTGTATTTTAAATGTTTAATCCCTAGGGAGAACATAGAGTTGATGAAAAAGGTGAAAATGGAGAAAAACGTGTGAAGCACACAACTATTACCTTGGAAAATCATATGGGCAAATGAACTTCAGTTGAAGACTGGAATCGAATGATCACCCCATTTGTGGTGAACTGCACCAAGCTTCTGGCAGTACAACAGGAGCGGCAAGACCAGGGAGGTTGAGGCATGGTGTACCTAGTCAGATGGGATGGTAAGGAATAAAAATGTTTCCAACATTTTAAGTATGACAAAAATACATTGAAACCCTGAACCTGCTGGAGACCTTCAAGACAGTGATGAGGCATGAGTTTGCAGCAATATTTATAGACTTGGTATAGAGTCTCCTTTCTTTAATCTGTTGCCATTGTAAAACAAGTAGAGCTGTGGCTTAATACTAGGGTGTGTGTGAGGTCTTGTGCAAGTGAATCTGCCAATTCAATGGAATAGAGCCTTTGAAAGTAAGTTTTTGACAATAAAGTCATAGTTCTTATCTGAAACTGAATATTGTGATTGAGATTAATAAATGCCGTATTTATTTATAAAATAAACTATAATACATTTGATTCCTCTTTATCTTTGTCCAAAATAAAATATTTTATTACACTGCCAAAGATAATAATAGCTGCTTTTAGAATTTATTTAAAACCTTCTCGTAAATATTATCTAATTTTCACAATATTCTTCCGAAATTGGTGAAATTGCTATGTTTGATTTAATAATTAGAGGAATTGAATCTCAATTTGTTAAATGGCTTACTTCTGACTCTTATAGTGATTATTATTATTATAGGGATTCTTAAAGTGATCCTTGAATTGAGGCTTTCAAAGTTCAAATATTACTTTATACTAAATTATTTTTTAATTAAAAAATGGTTGATTTATATTTTGTTTATAGTATTCTACTCATGTAGAAAGAAAAAGTAAAATCAGGATTAAAAAAATAATTCCTGTATATTTTCATTCGTTGAAACAAATATTTGCTTTAATAATCAGTTATTTCACTGTTATTTGTTTTAAATCTCTTTTTAATAACATAATATTCTTTTTCTTCTCTATTTAAAGGTCCTGTTTTAAATGTTTGAATATATTTCTCTTTAAATAAAACATAAAACTAATTTGTATTCCAGAATCATTTTATCCTATATATTTCTAAGACACTTCAATTCGTTGATTACAGTCTATAAACTAGATGTTCACCTCTTTTCACATAGGAAAAGAAAATAAGCTAGTGAAAACAGATTTCCTCAAATCTAAGTTTTATTAAGTATTATGATATAAAGCTTTAAAATGAAAAACATGTCATTTAAGAAACAGGTTCATATTAGGGAAATAATATGAATAATAAAAACCTACTCTATGTGATGAATCAATACATTTTTCATTTTAAAAGTGTCAGAATCTGAGGGTGTTTCTCAATTTATATTTGAATATGAATATTTAAATAAGTTGAAGAAGCCATAGTGGTGAGGGACTTTCAAAACTCCTTTCAGACTTTTTCCTTTCTGTTTACTCCATATAAGCTCATGTTTTAAAAGAGATGTTGCCATTGTGACTGCTTGGCATTTTGAACATGCATGACCAAAAACACCGTGCATTAAAGTCAGGACACATACATGGACTTCTTCATGCTTTTCTGCTTCCTTGTTGAACATTTTTCCTCTCTTTGCTGGTTGATTACTCCTCAGCCCTGTTTCTCAAAGGTAAGGAGATTCGAGAATATTTTGGAACATCAGTCATTTAGATTCTGTAAGAAGGAAATTTCCCTTAGGCTTGGCATCTAAGCATCTTTCTTAAAATTTTTGAAATCCTATGCATTTGAATAATTTGTGTGCTTGTTCAGCTATGTAAACACTACTAGTTTCCTGATTCTGTTATTAGTCCTTTTGTGTATAGTTGGACTAGTTTTAAAACCTCTGAATGTTACTCTGAGCATGTGTTCTTTCTGGACCTTACTATGTCAGTTAAAAATTCTTTTAATTAAATTACATATTATATTGGAATTTGGATTAAATAGCACAAAGATGTGATATAATTTTTCTCAAGAATTTACATGAAAAAAACTGTTTCCTGTTTTGTAATGATCCCAAATCTAATTACAAGATGTGACCAAATGGATCCCACTCCAGTAGATTCTAATTCCACTAGAATTTCAAGTTACCATAACAGCATTTGAATCCCAAAAATAAGAGTTTTAATGGAATTATATTTACAGAAAAATGATTTTACTAATTAAGATTTTTACACTGGATACTAAAACCTTAAAATTTTAGCAGCTTTGATGAATCCTATGAAAGAACATATAGTCATAGAGAGTTTATATAAAAGAACATGAATTACTGGTATATTTATTCATATTCCTTGACATATTAATTGCATTTACATGGAAAATCCACACATTGTTATCTAAAAAGAAATATATATTATGCTAAATCATTGTAGGAATTAAGAATAATTATATCACATGACTACAGATAATATATTAAGTATACTGAAGATAATTCCTCTTACACAGAAATAGAGTTACAAAGGAACAGCCATTATTTTTGGAAAAAACATTCTCTGAGTTAAAAAGGCATGTTGATACTGAGATGTCCTCTACAGCATTATTCTCAAGTAATCTCACTGAAATGAATGTTCATATTTCTTCAAATATTGAAACATCAGTTGTAAGAACTATTGGTATGAGTATTATCAACTTTAAAATAAAAGTGTCTTTTACAAAGGTATTAACATTTGTAAAGAAGCAACACATGATTTAGTAAAAACTGTTTTTAAACTATAATATAAGTATATATCAATCATACAGTAAAATGCTGAATATATATCAAATATACATTAAATTTTGAAAATTATGATGCCTACAAAATAAAATGTGTGTTATTTAACACTCTATAAAGGGAGACTAGTAGAAACAGAAAAATGTACAGAGAATGGACATAGAGAGCAGACAGTGAGCACAAGCAGCAAGTGGAGGGGGGGATAAATAAATAAAAATGAATCTTAAAAAAAAAACTCTAGAGAAGAAATCTAGAAGAAAGGGATTGGCATATAGGTTGAAACTATGACCCAAACATATCCTGCCTATGAGAAATGCACTTAAAAATATTGCTGTTTAGACAGTTTCAAAGTAAAAGGCTATAAAAAGCTGCATCTTGAAAATATTAATCAAAAGAAAGCAGTAATGGTATATTCATATCAGATAAAGAGGATTTCAGAAAAAAGATAAATTAACAGAGCCAAAGAGAGGTATTATATAATATGATAAAAGGACCAATACACCAAAAAGACATAGCAATTTTAATAGGTATGCTCCAAACAATACAAATTAAAAATATGTAAAAACAAAAATTAATATGCCTCACCCAACAATTGATAAAAGAACCAGACAGAAAATTATAATGGATATAGAAGAAATCAGCAAAACCTTCAGCCAACAAGATCAAATTAAAATTTATAAAATACCCCACCCAATAAGGGCAGAATATAAATTATTTTTAAATGTCCATAGAACATATACTAAGATAAACCATATCCTTGGTCATAAAACAAATTGCAATGTTTAAAATATCTGAAATCATGCTGTGTGTTTCTGACCCCAATGAAATAAAAGTAGAAATCAATAACAGAAAGTTAACAGGAAAATCTCTAAAATTTGTAAACTAAACTCATTCCTAAATAAATCCTGGGTTCAGAGAACTCTCAAGGGAAATAAAAATTACATTGAATGAAATGAAAATGAAATTGAAAAACATGCCAAAAATTGTGGAACATAGAGAAAGCAGTATTGAAAGGAAGATTTATATCACAAAATGCATATATTACAAAAGAGAAAAGTCTTAGACAATAATCTTAAGTTCCCACCTTAAAACCTAGAAAAAGGGTAACAGAATAAACTTAAAGAAAGTAGAAAACAAGAACTAATAAATTTAAGAGCTTAACCAATAAAATGGAAATAAGAATATCAATGAAGAAAATCAATTAAATGAAGAGCTGCTTCTTTGAAAAAATAATAAATTTAACAAATTTGTAAGAAGATTGACAAAGAAAAACTAAGAGAAGACACAAATTATCAATTTTGTGAAGAAAACCAGGATATCAATACAGAAACTTATCAAAAGGATAGTAAGAATACTATGAACAACTATGTTTATATAAATTTGACAACTTAGAAGAAATGGATCAATTCTTAAAATAAAATAAAAAATACTAGTAGAAGAAAACCAAAATGAAACTGACCATTTGAGTAGTCCTATCATTATTAAGGAAATTGAATTCATAATTTTAAAACTCCAGGAAAGTAATCATCAAGCCCAGGTAGACAGACTGGAGAATTCTACCAATTATCTGATGAGTAGATCTGCATAATATCTTCCAGAAAATACATGAAGAAGAAAAAAACTCCATTTTATGAGGCTTGTCTTATCTGATACCAAAACTGGGCAATAAAAGTACAAAGAAAACTATAGGTCAATATTCCTCATGATATAGATGAAAAATATTTAAAAAAATATTAGGAAAATTAAATTCAGCAATATAAAACAGTAATTATAAACTATGGTTAATTTTTCTTCCAAGGAACCAAGACTAGTTTATTTGAAACTCTATTAATGAAATCTATACTTTTAACATATTAAAGAAGAAATAATCAGATAATCACATCAACCCATGCAGAAAAGCATTTGGCAAAGTTCAACACCCATTCATAATAAAATTCTTATAAAAATATAAATAGAGGGAAATTTCCTCAACTTGATTAAGCAAATATACTTACCGGTGAAAGATTGAATATTTTTACTTTAAGACTGAGAACAGGCTAGGACATACTACTCTTACCACTTATTTGAATACAATGCTAGATAGTCTAATCAATGAAAAGGAAATCAAAACATATAAATCTGAAAGGAAGAACTAAAACTGTATTTGCAGATGACATGATTGTGTACTTAAAAAATACCAAGGAATTAACAAGAACAAAATTATCACACACCAAAAGCTCCTAGGATTAATGAATGGCTTCAACAAAGTCAGAGAATAAAAAAAAAATCAGAGAAAAATAAACTTTATTTCTATATACCATCAATGAACACATGGATAATGAAATTAAAAACTACAACAACTATTACAATTGCTCAAACATTGAAATACTTAAGTGTAAATCTAACAAAAAAAGCACAATATTTCTATGCTGAAAAGACAGAAAAATATAAACCTAAAATTCTGATGAAAGAGATCAAAGAATTATTAATGTATTTGAGAGACATTCTGTGTTTATTAGAAGACTTAATACAGTAAGTTGTCAATTCCCTGAATTCAATCTACAGGATTAATGCAAATCTTATTAATACTTCAGCAAAAACTTTTTCTAGATAAAGACAAAATTATTCAAATATTTGTATGGAAAGGCAAAGGAACTAGAATTAGTAAAACAATTTTTAAAGATGATAAATTAGAAGGAATTATTTTTTCTACCTGATTTCAAGACATTATATAACTACACTAATCAAGATTGTGTATTAGCAGAGAGGAGTAAACATAGGTCAAAGGTAAGGAATAGAGAATCCAGAAATAGACTCCCACAAATATGTTCAACTGATTTTTGGCAAATTTCAAAACTAACTGATTGGAGGAAAGACCATTTAACAAATGGTACTGGGGCATTTGGATATCCATAGTGGGGGCAAAGACGGCAACCAAGACCGAAACCTCAGACCATAGACAAAAGTTAACTCAAAATGGATTACAGATTTAAATGTAAAATATAAAACCATAAAATATTTAGAAAAGAGAAAACATAGAAGTTAATTTTTGGTATCTAGAACTAAGCAATTGGCTTTTAGGATTGTCACACAAAGCTAGTTGCAAAAAAATAAAAATTTAAAAATTTGACTTCATAAAAAATTTGCTCTGAGAAGGATTCATTTTATAGGGTGAGAAAACAAAATGCAGACTGAAAGAAAATACTTGCAAACCTTGTATTAGATGAAGGCCTTACATTAAAAACACTCAAAGCTCAACATTAAGAAAAAACCAAACAAATGAAAATAGAAAATGGACGAAAATGGACAAGCAGAGACATTTCATTGAAAATGATAGATGATAGACAGATGGTAAAAAAAGTACAGGAAAAATGTTCAATATCATTAGTCAGTATGATAATGAAAATGAAAATTACAATGAGATAACCCTACATAGCTATTATGGTAGATAAAATGTAAAACAGTGATATCAACCAATGATGTAGAGAAAACAGAAACATTACATCATTCATACATTGCTGGCTGAGAATATAAAATTGTAGAGTCATGCTGGAAAATAGTTTGCCTTTTTTTAAAAACACTAAACACACAACTTAACAATTGCTTTCCTCTGAAATTATCCCAGAGAAATTAAAATGCATATTCATACAAATATCTTTAAACAAATGTTTATAGCAACCTTATTTGTCATAGCCAAAATGTGCAAACAACCAGATGTCTTTCAGTGGATGGACGTTTAAACAAACTGTGGTGAATCCATACCTAGTATATTTCTCAGCAATAAAAAGGAATGCACTATTGATACAAGCAGCAATGTGGATAAATCTTCACAGATTTGTGTTGAGTGAAAAAAGTCAGTCCCAAAAGGCTTTATATGGTATGATTCCATTTATAACACTTGAGATAATAAAATTATTAAACTGGAGAGCAGTTTAGTGGATGCCAGGGGTTAAAGAGGTGGTTGCGGCAGAAAATAATGGGTTTGGGTTATAAAGGACAATGTGAGGGATTCTTGTGCTAATGGAAATGTTCTGAATCTTGACTCTGTTAATGTCAATGTTCTGGTTGTGATTTTATACTAAAATTTTATAAGATGTTAACTTTGCAAGAAAATGTTTAGAGAGTTCAGGGCCTTTTTATTATTTTCTTACCAATGAATGTAAATCTATGATCTTCTCAAACTAACAAGTTTAATTAAAAAATAAAAGTTAATGAGAAAGAAAAAAAGAAACAAGAAGCAGTCTGGAGAAAATGTATGTTTTAAATGTCTTTTTATAAATTATAATGTATGTATTAAACCGTATATGGGGAAACGGACTTGGCCCAGTGGTTAGGGTGTCCGTCTACCACATGGGAGGGCCGCGGTTCAAACCCCGGGCCTCCTTGACCCGTGTGCAGCTGGCCCATGCGAAGCGCTGATGCATGCAAGGAGTGCCCTGCCACACAGGGGTGTCCCCCGTGTAGGGGAGCCCCACGCGCAAGGAGTACACCCCGTAAGGAGAGCCGCCCAGCGCGAAAGAAAGTGCAGCCTGCCCAGGAATGGCTCCGCCCACACTTCCCGGGCCACTGACGACAACAGAAGTAGACAAAGAAACAAGATGCAGCAAATAGACACAGAGAACAGACAACCGGGGGAGGGGAGGAATTAAATAAATAAATAAATCCTAAAAAAATATATATATATATGAGTAGCACAACATTGTGAATGTAATTAACAGCCCAGAAATATATATCTGAATATGATTAAAAGGGGAAATGTTAGATTGTATATATGGTAATAGAATAAAAATTTTTTTAAATCCATAGAAGTACATTATACAGTGGATACTAAGTTAAACCACAGACTATAACTAATAGTACACTTATAAAAATATATTATCATCAAAAAGAACAAATGTTCTACACCAATGCAAGGTACTAATAATAGGGTGGTATATGAGAATCCTGTATTTTATTCATGATCATTCTGTAAATCCACAATATTTCTAATAAAGAAAATAAAATTAAGTTAAAAATTATCTACTATGATAAAATATATTAGTATACAGCACCTTTCTATCCTCTTTTTTCCACTGTTATCCATCCAGGCAATAAAACTGTCTATTCCCATTAATGTTAGTTCTAGTTTATATTTTCCTGGTCAGGGCCTTTTTATCAAATTACTGTAACCATTCTCAAATATTAAGAACCTAAGAAACATATTTAGTCTTTGTACCTGCAAATCTCTTAATAAGATAAAATTAATGTATAGTTGGCTCTTAAAATATAGCAATGAAAAGAAACTCAGTGTAGCTCTTTTCTAATAAAAAATACTGTGACATAGTATGACTCATAATATGAAGCCCACAGAAGACATTTTATAAAATTTTAAAATGTTATTTTGAAATAACTTAGTGAGATTGCAAATTAGAGTGGAAAATTTAATTTAAAATTTACACTTTTTTCCCCATATCAGAAATAAGTGGACTTCGAGGAAGATGGCATCCAAGTAGATAGGCAGAGCTCACTCTTCAAAATAAAACAATGGAGAAATGACAAAAACCTACCCAAAGGAGCTGCTTAGGGGATATGCAGAATAGGAAAGTGCTGTGCATCATGCAGGAGGAAGCAGGACAGAGAGACAAAGAGGCCAAAGGAAAACTATGAATTATTCAACCCCGTGGCTGAGAACAACACACATTCCCCATCCTCAAGGAAAATAACCCTGGTAAAAGCTCTGGCTCACTGCAGCCAATTGAGTGGGAAAAAACATTCTTTGGGATAAAAGGGGTCTGGCAGATGGTGGAGAGTGGCTACTTTACAGTGAGTTTGGGCAGCTGAGCCCCCTTTGAATTGCATAAAAGACTTCGACCAGCACTGAAATGTCCCCAGAGAGAGGGGTGGGTGTATCTGATCAGGAAGGCTGTCCACTCAGCTCCCCCTGGGAGAGAGAGAAACTAAGTCAGTGAGGGGGTAATGACAGGCATCTAACCAATCCTTCTCAGGCAAACTGTTAAAAGCCCAAATCCTCTGAGAGAACCAGGGCAAGAAAAACCAAATAAACTTTCAGAAGCCTACTTAACCTGTAGGGTGGATGTAGCTCAGTGGCGGAATTCCTCCCTTGCATATACAAGGTCTCTGGTTTGATTTTGACCTCCTAAGCAAAAGGATACAGAGAGTTGTCCATCAGGCACACAACCAACACCTTATGAAAAGGAATGTATAGACTATTTTTTATTTGTTTATTTTAGGTTTTATTGATCTGTAGTTTTCATTTTCTAAAATTTATTTTATTTGCTAAAACTGGGTACTTCACCTGCAGAGAACAGACTTCAGGTTGATTGACTAATGAGCACTGGCAGCTTGAAATTCTACATAAGGGCCTAAGAGGGAAGACTGTTTTTCCTGGGTTGTTTTTCCTCTTGTTATTTCCTTTTTTCTTTTACTTATCTTTTCTATGTAATTTATTTAGTTTATTTCTTTCAATTATCTACTTTCTGTGCTCCATTGCTTTTCGTTCATTCCACCTCTCCTTGCTTGGTCTTCATTTTTTTCTTCTCATCTTTTGGGCCTTTTAACTTATTCATTTTTTCTCTATTTTGTTTCTTATTACTTTTTTTCTATTCCACCTTTTTTATTCTTATTCCTTTGCATTTTTGAATGATTCTTTTAAATTCATGTTAATTACTTATTTTCCTAGGTCTTGTATGGTTGCTCTTCTACCTTTTAAAAGACTATTAATACTATTACTTATCTCTCTTCTCATCTCTTTCCTTTTCTCTGGTCCTATTTTTTTTTTTTCAAGGAAAAAAAGACAACTGCAAGGGTGTGGAATAAGAGGAATCAAGTATCAATAAGGAACCTTGCCACCAAAAAATAAAATAAAATAAAACCTTAAGTTGAAAGAGAAGCTAACCAAAGAAATTAGCCCATTATATAAACAGATGCCTAGACACCAATAAATAATTACAAGCCATACTAAGAAAAAGGAAGACATGGCCCAGTTTAATGAACAAAACAAACAAACAACAACAACAACAAAGGAGGAAGTACAGGACATGAAACAACTAATCAGGGATGTCCAAATACCATGAATCAAGTAATGAAGAGAAGGAAAAGATAAATGGATGTTAAGAAAACACTGGGGCAACAGACTGAAGAAATTATAAGCATACATAAAAACAAAATGGACTTGACAGTGATGAATGGCATAGGGCAAGAAATAAAAAACACAGTAGAAGCACATAACAGCAGATTTGAACAGGCAGAGGAAAGGATCTGTGATGTTGAAGACAGTACATCTGAAATCAAACAAATAGTAGAACAGATAGATAAAAAGATAGAAGAATTCCAGCAGGGAATCAGGAATTTGAATGAAAACATGAAAAGCATAAGCATATGCATTATAGGCATCCCAGAATGAGAAGAAAAGGGAAAGGAGGAAGAAGAACTGTTGGAGCAAAGAATGGCTGAAAATTTCCCAACTCTTTTGAGGGACATGGAAGTACATGTCCAGGATGTGCAGCACACCCCAAACAGTATAAAGCCTATGAAGACTACCACAAGACATATATTTACATTTACAAAATTGTCCAGTGCTCAAGACAAAGAGGATACTGAAAACAACAAGGAAAAAGTGATCCATCACATACAAGGGAAGCTCGATAAGATTAACTGCTGATCAGTATACATAGAGGCAAAAAAGCAGTGGTGTGACATAGTTAAAGTGCTAAAAAAAAAAATTGTCAACCAAGAATTCTACATACAGCAAATCTGTCATTAAAAAAATGAGGGAGAGTTCAAAATATTCTCAGATAAACAGAAATTAAGAGAGCTTGCCAATAAGAAACCAGCTTTTGAAAAATACTAAAAAGAGTTCTGCAGGTTGAAAGGAAAAAAAACAGGAGAGACAGGGTTGGAGGAGTGTGTAGAAAGGAAGATTATTGGTACGAATAAATACAAAAGATAAAATGAGAGATAAAAATGACATATGACATATATAAACCTAAATAAAATATGACTAATGTAAGTAATGCTTGACATTAATAACATTGAATGTTAATGGATTAAACTCTCCAATCAGGAGACACTAATTGGCAAAATGGATAAGGAAATATGACCAATCTATACACTACCTACAATAAAACTCATCTTAGACCCAGAGACACAAAGATGTTAAAAGTGAATGGTTGGAAAATGATTTTACATGCAAACAATAACCAAAAAAAAAAAAAAAAAAGGCAGGTGTATCAATATTAATATCAGATAAAATAGATTTTAAATGTCATACTATTGTAAGTGACAAAGACTACTATATATTAATAAAAGGGGAACTCTATCAAGAAGAAAGAACAATTGTGTACATTTATTCACCTAACCAGGGTGCCTCAAAATACTTGAGGCAATCACTGGAAAAACTAAGTGGAGAAATAGATGTCTCTACAATTATACTGGGGGATTTTACTACACCATTATCACCATTAGACAGAACACCTAGATGGAAAGTCCATAAAGAAACAGAGACACTGAAAAATATATTAGGTGTTCTAGACCTAACAGATATATACAGAACACTACATGCAAATAATGTGGGATATACATTCTTCTCAAGCTCACATGGATCATTGTCCAGGATAGAACACATGCTAGGCCACAGAACAACTCTCAACAAATTCAGAAAGACTGAAATTATACAATTTAATTTATCTGCCCACAATGGAATGAAGCTAGAGATCAGTAAGGGGAAGAGAATCAGATTAGGCACAAAGATATGGAAGTTAAACAACATGCTCATAGACAATCGATGAGTCAAGGAGGAAATTGTAAAATAAATCATTAACTACCTTGAAATGAATGAAAATAAAGGCACAATGTATAAAAACCGATGGGATGCAGCAAAAGCAGTACTGAGAGTGGAATTTAGTCATAAATGCCAATATTAAAAGGGATGAAAGAGCATAAATCAGAGAAATAACTGCATACCTAGTGTATAAGGACAAGAACAACAAAACTAATCACAAAGCAAGTAGAAAGAAGGAAATAATGAAGATTAGAGCAGAGCAAAATGAAATTTAAAATAATAAAGCACTAGAAAAAATGAACAGAACTGAAAGCTGGTTCTTTATGATCAATAAAACTGTCAAACCCTAAGCTAGACTTACAAGGAAAAGACAGGGAAGATGCAAATACATAAAATAAGAAATGAGGAAGGGTATATCACCATTGATTCAACAGAAATAAAGACTACCATAAGACGAATCTGAAAAATTGTCTGCCAATGAGATGGATAACTTGGATGAAATGGACAAATTTCTAGAAACACACAAGCAGCCTACATTGATGAAAGAAGAAATCGATGAATTCAACAGAACGATCACAAGTAATGAAATGGAATTAGTCTTTAAAGACCTCCCAACTAAGAAGAGCCAAGGACCAGATGCCTTCACAGGAGAATTCTATCAATCATTTCAGAAAGAACAAACACCAACATGCCCAAATTGTTCTGAAAAATAGAAATGGAGGGAACATTGCATAACACATTCTATGATGGCAATATCACCCTAAGACAAATGCCACATAAAGACATCACAAGAAAGAAAACTACAGACTAATCTCTCTAATGAAGCTGGATGCTAAAATCCTTAACAAAATCCTTGCTAATCATTTTCAACAACACAACAAATGAATTATAAACCATGATCAAGTGGGTTTCATCCCTGACAGGCAAGGATGATTCAACATAAGAAAATCAATCAATGCAATATACCACATTAACAGATTGAAAGAAAAACTCCCATGATCATCTCTATTGATGCAGAAAAATCATTTGACAAAATGCAGCACCCTTTCTTGATAAAAACAATTCAAGAGATAGGAATAGAAGGAAACTTCTTAACATCATAAAGGGTTCATACGAAAAACTCTCAGCTAGCATAAAATTCAATGGTGAAATACTAAAAGCTTTCCCTCTAAGATCTGGAAAAAGACAAGGATGCCCAGTGTCACCAATCTTATTTAACATTGTGTTAGAAGCACTTGCTCAAGAAAAAGATATAAAGGCAGCCAAACTGGAAAGGAAGAAGTCAACTTTCATTATTTGCAGATGACATGTTCCTATGTAAAGAAGGTCCTGAGAAATCCACAATAAAGCTTCTAGAGCTGACAAATGAGTTCAGTAAAGTGGCACAATAAATAAGGTCAACATGCAAAAATCAGTAGCTTTTCTGTACACCAATAATGAGCAATCTGAGGAGGAAATCAAGGAAAAAAATCCATTTACAATAGCACCTAAATGAATCAAATATCTAGAAATAAACATAACTAAAAATGTAAAGAACCTGTATGCAGAACACTATACAACATTGTTAAAGGAAATCAAGGAGACCTAAATAAATGGAAGAATATTCCATGCTCATGGATTGAAAGACTAAACATCATTAAGATGTCTGTCCTACCCAAATGGATTTACAGATTTAATGCAATCCCCATAAATTTACAACTGTAATTTTACCAAATTGGAAAAGCTAATTATGGCATTTATTTGGTTGGCAAGTGGCCCCAAATAGCCAAAGATATATTGAAAAAGAAAAGAAAAATTGAAGGAATCACACTACCTGGCTTTAAAACATGCAACAAAGCTCAGTGTCAAAATTGCATGGTATTGGGACAAAGATAGACATACTGACAAAAGGAACAGAACTGAGAGTTTTGGAAGAGATCCTTGCATGTATGGCCACCTGATATTTGAAAAGGCCACTAAGCCCACTCAACTAGGAGAGAATGATCTCTTCAGCTAATGGTGCTGGGATAACTGGATCACCATATCCAAAAGAATGAGAGAGGATCACCATCTCACAACCTATACAAAAAATAACTCAAGATCTAAATATAGGAGCCAAGATCACAAAGTTTTTAGAAGATAATGTAGGGAAGCATCTACTAGATCGTATAGTAAGATATGGTTTCATAAGCTTTACACTCAAAATGTGAACAAAATCTTCCTGAAAATTAAAAACTTTTGTGCTTCAAAGAAGTTTGTCAAGAAAGAGAAAAGGCAGCCTACTCTAAGGGGGAAAATATTTTGTAAACATCTATCTGATAGAAGTCTAATGTCCAGCAAACATAAAGAAATTCTACATACTGAAAATAAAAAGGCAAACAATCCATCTAAAATTGGGCAAGACATTTGAATAGATACTTCTCCAAAGAAGAAATACAAATGACTAAAAAAAGCACGTAAAAATGCTCAACATTCCCTAGCTATTAGGGAAATGCAAATCAAAATTACAATGAGTTATCATCTTGACTCCCATTAGACTGGCAATTAAAAAAAAAAAGAGGACTGTAAGTGTTGGAAAGGATGTAGAGGAAAGGGAATACTAATCCGATATTAATGTGAATGTAGAATGGTGCAGCCCTTGTAAAGGAGAGTTTGACCATTCCTCAGGAGGCCAACTGTAGAACTGCCATATGATTCAGCAATCCACTTCTGGACATATACCCAGAAGAATTGAAAGCAGGGACACGAACAGATATATCCACACAAATGTTCTAGCAGCATTATTCACTATTGCCAAAATTCGAAGCAATCCAGATGTCCATCAACAGATGAATGGCCAAGACAACCGTGGTAAATATGTATAATAGAATATTAATCAGCTGTAAAAGGAGTGTGGTATTAACACATGAGATAACATGGATGAATCTTAAACATCCTATGTTTAGTGGAGTAAGTCAGTCTTACTTCAATGACCTCATTGATAAGACTTAAGCAAATTGAGCAGATTCACAGAACTAGACTTTGGGAGATAGGTTTCCAGGAGACAGAAAGGGAGTAGAGGGTGGTGAGCTGATGCCTATATGAACAAAATCTATGATAAGTTGGAATGGTGTGGATGGGTGTGAGAGTGGTGCAGTGATGTGATTGGGTTTGGTGTTGCTGGTCTATGAGTGGGAGTAGGGTGTAGGGGTTTTTGTGGACTATCCAAGGAACTTGGGGAGTTTTGGAGGAAGGAGTTCACCCTATACATTGATCTTCTGCCCCATTTTATTTTAACCTATAATTATCCCTATAGTTTTAAAATATATGTCCCAGATGCTTCAATCTTTGGTCTATCCATGTGTCAGTTGAGCCCTGAACCTCCACAGAGTTGAAACACCCACTCTCCAGTTCACTGGACTCACCCAGGACAACTATTAATAACAAGTACATAATGATAGACAACGCCTATTCCAAGAAATAAGGAGTGTCTGCAACTGTAAGTAAGATAATTCCATCTATCTGCCCTGTGGGATGTAAGCCCCCTCTCAATTAGAAACAGAGTGGGTATCACTATCCCAAAATTCTCAAGATTGGGGAATGAACAATGCACTAAAGTAGACTTAAAGTTATTCTATTGTAGTTATTATTGTTCTAGCAATTGAAGAACTGATATTATTGATATAAATGCAGTAGCCACCATAGGTTTTGAGGGGAGGGAGAGGGAAGACTAGATGTAATATGGGAGCATTTTTTGGGACATTGGATTTCTCCTGCATGACATTGCAATAATGGATACAGGCCCATTATATATATAATGGATATATATTTTGTTATAACCTACAAAATTGTGCAGGACAGAGTGTAAAAAAGTATAATATGAACTATAGTCCACGATTACTAGCAATGTGTCACTATGTGATCATCTATTGTAACAAATGTACCACACTAATGAAGGATGATACTAATGTGGGAAAGTGTGGGAGGGGCAAATGTTGGGGAATATAAGAATCCCCCATATTTTTTTACGTAACATTTATGCAATATAAAGATTCTTTAAAAGATAAAAATAAAAAAGAAATAATTGAGTAAAACTTCCTTAAGTAATCTACAATGTCCTTTGCAAATTAGCCCATAAATTATATGAATAAAATACATTTCAGAAAATTAAATGAAAAGATTTGTGCACATTCTTATACATTTGTTTGCAGAATTTACTTTCTAAAATTTAAAAATTTACATTTAGAGACTTTTATCTTTGGATTGTATATATGCCCATTGAGCCCTGAGACCCAGTGGAGTTGTTGCCAACTCCTACTCTCCGGTTCTTCAGGCTTACCCTGGACAACTAACAAAACGATGAGTATGACAAGTTCCATCCCAAAAAGCACAGAGGGTCAGCAACTGTAACAAAACAACTTGCTCCATCAGCCCCATGGTATCTGGGTCCATTCTCAGTCTGAAACATCAGGGCAGACATCATCCCAGATCTCTCAAGACTAAGGAGTGAATAGGTGTCAGACATGGGATAGGGGGTAACCAAGGACCAGAGTCCGCTTACTGTGTTGTGGTTATCTTGTGTTAACAAAAGAACAGTGTTGTAAAGGCAGTGGTTGACAGGGGTTCAGAAGGCAGGGGGTAGAATTAAATGGTAGAACAGAGCATATTTGGGATGGTAAGATTCTGCTGAATAATTCTGCAAAATGGACACATAACATTATGCATTTTTCAAGACCTGTAGAACTGTACAGCAGAAAATATAAACCACAATGTAAACTATAGACATTAGCTAGCAGCAGTGTTTCAATTCTGGTGCATCAATTGTAACAATTATATCACACTAACGTAAAATGTTAATAACAGGGGAACAATGTGTGTGGGTGTGGGGGTTATATTGGGATTTTCTATATTTTTGGTAAAATTTTTCCATAAATGTAAATCTAAAACTTCTCTAAAAGTAAAGTTTATTATTACAAAAATATAATAAAATGTTAATTTATTCATTTGTATTTCTTCTCAATTTAAAATAACTTTAGTCTTTCTTTCATAGGTGTTTTTCAATTTAGGCAAACTAATTTTTAAAATATTTACTTAATGAATATTGTTTCCTTTGAAATTTAGGCAATGCCTTTTTTTAAAGATTTATTTTATTTGTTTTTCCTTCCCCACCTCTTTTTCTGTGGTCACTGTTTGCTCTCTCTGTCCGTTTTCTGTGTGTTCTCTGTTGTCTGCTCATCTTCTCTTTAGAAGGCACCAGGAAGCAAACCCAGGACCTCCCATGTGGAAGAGAAGTGCTCAATCACCTGAGTCACCTCAACTCCCTGGTTTGTTGTATCTCTCATTGCTTTTCTACTTTGTGTCTCTTTTTTTGCACCCCCTTGTTGTGTCAGCTCACTGCGCCTGCCTGCCACACCAGTTCACCTTCTCCAGGAGGCACCAGGAACCAAACCCAGGACCTCCCATGTGGTAAGCTGAAGCCCAATCACTTGAGCCATATCTGCTTCCCTAAACAATACTTTCAAACAAGTTCAAAAGACATACAACAAAAGGTTATGGTGTTTTATATTAAGACATTTAATATAGTAATATTTTTTAGTTTAAGACATATTCTGTTATTGTGACTCATCAATTTAAAAATGCTAGTGTACATAAAGATTGTCTGAGAACCTTGTTAAAAGCACATTTGACAGGTGGTTCAAATTAGATCTAGCTTTGTAGAATTGTAATTTATTCTGATATTTTCATTCATTCTAAATACTTATTCATTTTGTACATAGTTTTATGTTAAGGATTTCATAATCTTTTCCTTAAGGAGGGATCCCAAAATTATAAAAGTCCAGCTCCCCAGAACTGGGGTCTGCCTTTCCCTGTCTGAAACCATGGTCATGTGGCGTGGTGTTTTCTCTGCCCATAAGGCTGGGGGTGACTTCGTGGCTTCTTTTGCAGTGTGCTCAGAGGTCCCCTTCTATCATCTCCAAGGGGATTCCCATTGATGTGAGCAATGCCATCCTACCACATCACCTTTAGCTTCTATGTTTCCACTTTTCCTACCTTCTGTTGGAGTCTTATCCCTTTTGAAATGACTCTTCCTTGAGTTCTTAAAATCACGTCTTTGACCCATCATCAGTGGAGGTGCAACTGTTTCCTAATGTACCCCATCTGTGCTGTGCCAGGTCAGTTCTACCTAGTCACAACTTTTGGATTTTTCAGACAGGCTCAACTCATTTTATGTACATTTTAGGGGGCTAAGTATATGAGAAGATCCTTTGACTTTCCAGTGTAGACTGTGCTCTCTGAACCTCTCCATAGGTCTTGGCAACTCCCTTCTTAACTCTGTGTAACATAGGAGAGCTCCTGCTAACCAGTTTCCTCATCTGATACTCTGATCTAGTAGCTTGAATATTTACAAAGTATTGAGTCAGCATTAGGGTCTTTAAATCCAAACAAAAGAGTCACATTTTAAACACTTGTAAAGTGTTTCTCACAAGATTTCCAGGGTATTTTTATATTCAATACAATTTTATAATTACTAACTCAAAATAGCAATACATATCTTAAACTGTAAAAAAGTACTCTTCTTCAAACTTTTCCATATAAAAGCCCAAACCCTTTCATCTTTTGCGTTCATCATTTATAACAGGGCCTAGTAAATTGTACATGTGGAAAAAGTACTATTTTATTATGAGGTTTTCCAGAATCTGTAATTTTCTCGTAGAGTTCAGGTTGGAAACATTTGAATATAGAAAATAGGATATTAGTGTATCTTGGAGGTTTAAATTTATTTGTCATTTTGTTTTTTGTTTTGTTTTGCTGTCCTTTGATCAGTGCACAAAATCTACTAAGAAAACTATAGAACGTGCATGCGATTTCAATGACATAATCATAGCTTATACAGAACAAATTGAGAGATGATGGAGAAAGAGAATTATGTTATTTTCATTGGACCCCTTCCTGTCCCATCTGTTAACTGAAATAATTGCATTTCCTATTTGGCTAGGAGGTCTGGTATGTGGAGTCATTCATTGCTAGATCATCTTTGAAATCCTTTTCTAGCTCTCATAAGACTTAGATTTTTAAAATTACATATACTTTGACCCTGACTGTAACAAAATGCTATTGATCTGCCTGAAAGTAACATTTATGACTCATACTTTTTGTAAGGAAAGACAGATGTTATATGAATGCACTTGGCATAAAATAAATAGGTCCAGTAAGGAAAAATAGAAGCGATTTGTTTCAGAAGTATGAAATAAATCAATACTATTTTTATTTATTATGAGACTAAGTATTATATATTAGCAATTTCCAATTAGTTTGATATGACAGATTAAGCAAATTTAATAAAAGAAAATGACTGCTTTTGAATATGACAGATAATGAAGAAGTTGGATTGCAAGGTAATATATTATTGAGGCAAATTTTTCCAAGGTCATGTAATTCAACTTCTTCCATTGGTTATCATATTTGCTCTGAGATCTTATTAACTTGAATGTTCAAAATCCTCCTATGCAAAATAGACATAAAGTAGGTACATCTCTCTTTTTAGTTTTATTAAATAAAATAACACACATCAAGGACTCAGAAGAGTGGCCTTAAAATGTCCAATTAAGTAAGGGTGGTATTAATAACAATGATGGTAGTGATGAGGATAATGGTTTTAAGGTTTTAATGCCAATCTTGAATTTATAAACCCCAAAATATTAGATAATCATTATAAAGCAAAATAATTGTGATTTCTTTGTCCTAAAGAGGTGGTATATTGAGGAAACAACCTTCCTATCACATGGTCAAACATTCATTTTGTGAATGTTCTATATGAATATAAATGTTTTGAAATAAAATTGGATGCTGCTATTACTATTGCTGAATCAACATATTTAGAGCTTTTAAGGCAGTTAAGTAGATATTTGGACTGAATACAGACTGAGAAAGGAAGGAGCAATTTCTCACTAAAGCCATATTCTGTTCTCTGTCCAACAAAAAAACCTAAAAGAATATAATAACCAGAACAGGAGATGGAATATTTCAAATTGAATAAAGCATTGAATGAGTTCTGAAAATACTCATATTAAATTTGGTTCCAGAAAGTATTCTTTCATGTTCTGTTAAAGTGCTTGGATATGTTTTAAAATATGCATAATAATGTAGATTTATTTATTTAAAATTAAGGAAAATGATCAAATGTTAGAAAACTATTAGTCTCTTGGCTATTGGACCATTTTAAAGAACTTTTATATATCATCTTAAATATTGAAAGTCAGGATTTTTATGCTTCTAAATAATGGGTTTTGCTATTCAAGAAATACAACGTGGTGAAGAGATTCCCCAGAGTTGTTGTTTGAGGTAACAGAAATGATTCTCTCACATCACTCTCTTCTATATATGTATATATGTGTGTGAGTGTGTATGTGGTGTGTGTGTATGTGTGTGTGTGTATATATATGTTATATATACATATATCTAATTATATATGTATATATAACATATATATAATTTAATTCCTCAACTCAGAATTCAAATGATCGCTCTTTCCTGGCAGCAGCATTCCACAATGTGAGAAACAGACTTCTTTATTCGCTGCATTATTCTCAGAATCTGTGGAAAAGACAAAAATTCAGTGACAATGAGTAGATCCTGGGTGGTTTTCCCACCACTCTCTGTATCTCCTAATCAAGATCAGGAGTCAGCATTGCCCCTCATTTATTTCCTGTGAAGTAATATGAGATAGTTTGGTATGGGAAACAAACTCTTTCACATATATAGCAACACCCTTTCTTTCATATATATAAATTTTGCTCTCAATACAGATCCCAATGCACCTTTTCAGTCTATATCAAACTCAGATAACATAACCTAGGATAATTTAACTCATTTTAGTATGAATTTTCTGTCATACAGAACAAAAACACATGACATTAATCCTAACATATTGACATATATATTCTGTGATACCATTTACACTTTTAAAATCTGTGTCTTCCTTGATGTAGCAAGCAATGATATTGCCATTGGTTTAAGGAATGTCCTGTTGTATACAGCTCATCTCATTTTTCTTCTAGCACAATAAATCTTCATATTTCAAGTAGTTTTATACGTTACTTGAAATAAAATGACTTGGGCCTGTGCTTGCTAGGAGTGCTAAGAGTTGGCCATCTCAATAACATCCAGTTTCCTGAAAGCCATAATTTATATATATGTACTTTTCTTTCTCAGCAACCTCTGCAAAATCAATTAGAAAATCATATGTCTAGGTGGATACAGGTTGGCTATTAATTCATAAATGATAGTTTCTTATTTGTTTTTACATTATTCCAAATTGAATTATTTAGATTATTTTTTATTTTTTGTACAACTATGAAATGACACTCTAATTTTAAAATGGAAATTTAACCAAAATGATTAAGACATAGAATGGAAATATGTTGATAATTACACAAATTTAGATAATACTACATAATGTCAATTAATTTATGACCATGTCTTTTTATTTTATTTATTTTATTTTTTTTTATTTTTTTATTTTTTATTGACTTTGTAATAATATTACATTAAAAATATATATGTGAGGTCCCATTCAACCCCAACCCCCACACCCCCCCTCTCCCCCCCCAACAACACTCGTTCCCATCATCATGACACATCCATTGGATTTGGTAAGTACATCTTTGGGCACCTCTGCACCTCATAGACAATGGTTCACATCATGGCCCATACTCTCCTACATTCAATCCAGTGGGCCCTGTGAGGATTTACAATGTCCGGTGATTACCTCTGAAGCACCATCCAGGGCAGCTCCATGTCCCAAAGACGCCTCCACCTCTCATCTCTTCCTGCCTTTCCCCATACCCATCATCCACCATGTCCACTTTTCCCAATCCAATGCCACCTCTTCTATGTGGACATTGGATTGGTTGTGTCCATTGCACCTCTATGTCAAGAGGAGGCTCAGATTCCACATGGATGCTGGATGCAATCCTCCCATTTTCAGTTGTAATCACTCTAGGCTCCATGGTGTGGTGGTTGTCCTTCTTCAACTCCATCTTAGCTGAGTGTGGTAAGTCCAATAGATCAGACTGTAGGTGCTGGAGTCTGTTGAGGCTCAGGACCTGGCTATCACATTGTCAGTCCAGAGATTCAAATCCCCTAAATATATCTTAAACCCCAACATTAACTGCACCTCCAGCACATTAGCATGAAAGTCTTATGAAGGGAGATCCCATCTGAGTCCAGATTCATCACACATAAACACCATTTCCAAAGAGGGGCCATCTGCCCTGGTAGTTAACCCCATCGGCCATGACCATAACTCCCATGGGTCTCTTTAGCCCTCAAAGGAACCAATATCTGGGGGTTGTATCTGCTTTATCTGTCTCTCTGACTCTGCTCAGTTGTGCATGAGGGCAATCCTTCTGCCAGCCTCCAGACTCTTTTTTAGAAACTCGTAGCCATATAAACTCATTTCTCCTTCCCATTTCCCCCTTACGTTAGGTCAAACAGCATTTTAAAGTCATGTTATTTTATGTAGACATGGATATTCTGCTGATCCGCATTGAACCTTCCGTATAAGGTCATTTTCCAGTTGCATCATCAGTTGGTAGTTGATAGTGGTCCCTCGGTGCCAGGGAGGCTCATCCCCGGGTGTCATGTCCCACGCTGGGGGGAAGGCATTGCATTTACATGCTGAGTTTGGCTTCGAGACTGGCCACATTTGAGTAACATGAAGGCTGACAGGAGGAAATTCCCAGGCACAATGTTGCTCTAGGCCTTGTTCTTATTTTAGGTTTATCAGCTCACAAGCATAGTCATTAGCATCAGGGGCTCACTGTTGAACCCTCACTCCCTCCCGGTCCCCGCCACTGTACCTGGGAGACTGTCGCTGCTCCCCTAGGGACCACGACAGAGCACTACTGGCCAGGAACCCAGTACCCCCCCTGCTGTGGTTTTTAATTGTTGCCACTATGGCTATATCCAAACATTACCATGTACCCTGGACATATGTTCTGTACAGCTCCCTGTCAGCCATATATCACCTGTCATTGGTATCCCATACCAGTATCCCTCCATTGCCATTGTTGAAACACTCTGTGATCCAGAACTCCCCGAAATTTGAAGCCCAATATAATGTCATGGTCCCTTACTAGGGAATGGCATATAGCGATGGGTAAAGGATAGATAAAGAACTTGGATAAAGTTAGATAAAGAACTTAGATAAAGAATGTTGACTTGAAAAAATTCCACATCCTATCTTTTACTTTCCCCCCCCCCCCCCCAATTATTCAGCTTTTCTTCACAGGAGTCCTAGACCACAGCAATGTATATATATTATATACAGCACTCCCACACACCCACCAGAAAACCTTTTCCCTTCCACAGTGATACTCTTACGCCCTATTCATATCATATTTACTTAAAGTGATGTACAGAGTCTGAGACATTAGCTTTCTAACAAGGTGACATCTGTGCTTACATTATGGTGCATACTTTAGGATACACAGTTCTTTACATTTTTAGTTATCCTATGTTTTACATTATGGTTTACATTATCAGTCTGTCATCTCCTATATGTTATGGTGTAATATTACATGTTTTATATCCATCCTTGTGTACTCTCAAGAAACTCCTCTCTTACCCCCCATTTACTTTGGTTCCACACATTTAACGTCCATTTTCCCTTCCACCTTGGTGCCCACAGTGACAGCCAACCTCCGTTTCCTGAGGAGCCACTTCCAGAGATAGATGGAATAGTGTTTAGGGCCTAACTTGCTCAACTGCCCCAATGCCCTGGGAGCCACCCTTTCTCTCGAGGGATACAGTTCCCTCTATTTGATGGCATTAGTCCTCCCCAGGATGTGGGTCCGCCCCCACTCTCACTACTTGGGTTTCTACCCCATGGTGTCACCCGCTGTGGCAGAATGAGCATTTAGACATTCCCCAGAAGCCCGTCCTGCATCAGACCCTCCCCTCCGAGCATTCTAAACAGGTAACCCTCTTTATTATATTTTGATATGATTTTCTCGGCATTTTACTCTCCACCAACACCTGACCCTCTCCTGTGTTTGTATGCTACCCCTCCCTCCCCCCACTTTTGGGCATCCGTCCCTCCCCAGCCACCCTCAAACCCGCAAAGCCCCAACCAAAGGCAACCCCTTGCTTCCCTTTTATCTCTTCTTTGTGTTCATACTTACCACCATCTCATCTTAAATTCCACCCCTGCAGACATCGGCTCATATCCTTCCTCCACCCTCCGATTTCCTGTAAGCCTATCATTCAGTCTCTTGCTATCTAGGGCAGCTTGTTTATTTCATATCATTGAGGTCATATAGTATTTGTCCTTCAATGTCTGGGTTGCTTCACTCAACATAAGGTTCTCAAGATTCATCCATGTTATCACATGTGTTTGTAGTGTGTTTGTTCTTACAGCCGAGTAGTATTCCATTGTGTGTATATACCACATTTTATTGATCCACTCATCTGTTGATGGGCATTTGGGTTGATTCCAACTTTTGGCAATAGTGAACAATGCTGCTATGAACATTGGTATACATATATCGGTTTGTGTCCTTGTTTTCAGTTCTGCTGGGTATATACCCAGCAGTGGTATTGCTGGGTCATATGGCAAATCTATGGCTAGTTTTTTGAGAAACCGCCATACTGTCCTCCAGAATGGTTGGATCCTTCTGCATTCCCACCAGCAGTGGATGAGTGTTCCCCTTCCTTCACATCCTCTCCAGCACTTGTATTCTTCTGTATTTTTCATAGCTGCCAATCTTATGGGTGTAAGATGGTATCTCATTGTAGTTTTGATTTGCATTTCCCTGATAGCTAGAGATTTGGAACATTTTTTCATGTGCTTTCTTGCCATTTGTATTTCTTCTTCGGAGAAATGTCTGTTTAAGTCTTTTTCCCATTTTTTAAATGGGTTGTTTATCTTTTTATTTTCAAGATATAGGAGTTCTTTATATATGCAAGTTATAAGTTTCTTATCAGATATATGATTGCCAAATATTTTCTCCCACTGTGTGGGCTCCCTTTTTACTTTCTTGACAAACTCCTTTGAGGTGCAGAAGGCTTTAATTTTGAGGAAGTCCCATTTATCTATTAGTTCTTTTGCTGCTCGTGCTTTTGGTGAGATATTCATAAATCCATTTCCTATTACAAGGTCCTGTAGATGTTTCCCTACACTGCTTTCTAAGGTTTTTATGGTCTCGGCTCTTATATTTAGGTCTTTGATCCATCTTGAGTTGATCTTTGTATAAGGTGTGAGATGGTAATCCTCTTTCATTCTTCTACATATGGCTATCCAGTTCTCCAGACACCATTTGTTGAATAGGCCACTCTCTCCCAGTTGAGCGGTTTTGGTGGCTTTATCGAATATTATGTGGTTGTATATGTGAGGTTCTATATCAGAGTTTTCAATTCGATTCCATTGGTCTATGTGTCTCTCCTTATTCCAATACCATGCTGTTTTCACCACCGTAGCTTTATAGTATGTTTTGAAGTCAGGTAGTGTGATTCCTCCAATTTCGTTTTTCTTTTTCAGTATGTCTTTGGCTATTCGGGGTCTCTTTCCTTTCCAAATAAATTTCATAGTTAGTTTTTCTAGTTCCTTAAAGAAGGCTGCGTTGATTTTTATTGGGATTGCATTGAATGTGTAGATCAGTTTTGGTAGGATAGACATCTTAATAATGTTCAGTCTTCCTATCCATGAACAAGGAATAGTCTTCCATTTATTTAGGTCTTCTTTGATTTCCTTGAACAATCTTGTATAGTTCTCGGTGTATAAGTTCTTTACCTCTTTAGTTAAATTTATTCCTAAGTATTTGATTTTTTTTATTTACTATTGTGAATGGTATTTGTTTCTTGATTTCCTCCTGATCTTGCTCATTATTGGTGTACAGAAATGCTACTGATTTTTGCACATTGATCTTATAACCTGCGACTTTACTAAACTCATTTATGAGTTCTAGAATCTTCGTTGTAGATCTCTCAGGGTTTTCTATGTATAGGATCATGTCATCTGCAAATAATGAAATTTTGACTTCTTCCTTTCCAATTTGAATGCCTTTTATTTCTGGTTCTTGCCTCAGTGCTCGAGCAAGTACTTCTAAGACAATGTTAAATAGGAGCGGAGACAGTGGGCATCCTTGTCTTGTTCCTGAGTTTAGAGGGAAGTAGTCTAGGATTTCTCCATTGTAAACAATATTGGCTTTAGGTTTTTCATATATACTCTTTATCATGTTCAAAAAATTCCCTTGTATTCCAATCTTTTGGAGTGTTTTTATTAAGAAAGGGTGCTGTATTTTGTCAAATGCTTTTCCTGCATCAATAGATATAATCATGTGATTTTTTTCCTTCAATCTGTTTATATGGTGTATTACGTTGATTGATTTTCTTATGTTGAACCATCCTTGCATACCTGGGATGAATCCCACTTGGTCGTAGTGTATAATACGTTTAATGTATTGTTGAATACGATTAGCAAGTATTTTGTTAAGTATTTTTGTGTCTAGGTTCATTAGAGAAATTGGTCTGTAATTTTCCTTTCTTGTGATGTCTTTGTTTGGCTTTGGTACTAGGGTAATGTTGGCATCATAGAAGGAGTTGGGTAATGTTCTTTCTGTTTCGATGTTTTGGAATAGTTTCAGCAGGATTGGTATCAGTTCTTTCCGGAATGTTTTGTAGAATTCACCTGTGAAGCCATCTGGCCCTGGGCTCTTCTTAGTTGGGAGATTTTTAATAACTGATTCTATCTCTCTGCTTGTGATTGGTTTGTTAAGATCATCAATTTCTTCTTTTGTCAATATGGGCTGCTTATGTGTTTCTAGGAATTTGTCCATTTCCTCTAGATTGTCATTTTTGTTGGAATATAGTTTTTCAAAATATCCTCTTATGATAGTCTTTATTTCTGTGGGGTCAGTGGTGAAATCGCCCTTCTCATTTCTTATTTTGTGTATTTGCATCTTCTCTCTTTTTTTCTTTGTTAGTGTTGCTAAGGGTTTGTCAATTTTGTTAATCTTCTCAAAAAACCAGCTCTTGGTCTTGTTTATCTGTTCAAGTGCTTTCTTATTTTCTATTTCATTTAGTTCTGCTCTTATCTTTGCTATTTCCTTCCTTCTTCTTCCTGTTGGGTTACTTTGTTGTTGTTTTTCTAATTCCTTCAAATGTGCAGTTAGTTCTTCAATTTTTGCTCTTTCTTCTTTTTTGATATATGAATTTATGGCTATAAATTTCCCTTTCAGTACTGCTTTTGCTGCATCACATAAATTTTGGTATGTTGTGTTATCATTATCATTTGTTTCAAGGTAGTCATTGATTTCTTTTGAGATTTCCTCTTTGACCCACTGTTTTTCTAAGAGTGTGCTGTTTAATTTCCAAATCGTGGTGTGAAATCTGGGCTTCTGTCCCTTGCAAATCTCCAGCTTGACTCCGCTGTGGTCAGAGATAAAGTTTTGTATGATTTCAATCTTTCTGAATTCGTTCAGCCTTTCTTTGTGCCTTAGCATATGATCTATCTTGGAGAATGATCCATGTGTGCTTGAGAAAAATGTATATCCTGCTGTGTTTGGGTGTAGCGATCTATATATGTCTATTAGATCGAGCTCCTCTAATATACTATTCAGATGTTTTGTTTCTTTGGTGATTCTCTTTTGAGATGTTCTGTCCAGAGTTGATAGTGGTGTATTAAAATCCCCCACTATAAGTGTAGATGTATCTATTCTTTCACTTAGTTTTTCCAGCGTTTGCCTGACGTATTTAGAGGCACCCTTGTTAGGGGCATAGATATTTATGATTGTTCGATCTTCTTGACAGATTTTCCCTTTGACTAAAATGTAGTATCCTTCTTTGTCTCTCACAATTGTTTCACATTTAAAGTCTATTTTGTCTGATATTAATATAGCTACTCCTGCCTTTTTTTTGTTATTGTTAGCTTGTATGATTGTTTTCTAGCCATTCACTTTCAATCTCCATGCGTCTCTGGGTCTAAGATGTGTCTCTTGTAGACAGCATATGGATGGGTCATATTTCCTTATCCAATGTCCCAGTCTGAATCTTTTGATAGGTGAGTTTAATCCATTGACATTCAGTGTTATTACTATCAAGGAATTATTTGTGTTAGCCATATTTTGATTGGATTTGTGTTTGTCATATTTTGTTTGTATATTTTTTTTTGTCTTTTTTGTTGTTGTTGTTGGTCTTATACTCTCCTCCAACTTTGCCTTTCCTGTTTTTTCCTTTCTTCCTGCAGAACTCCCTTTATTATTTCTTGAAGAGGAGGTTTCTTGTTGGTATACTCTTTCAGTTTCTGTTTGTCTGCGAATATTTTGAACTCTCCATCATGTTTGAATGCTAGTTTAGCTGGATAGAGTATTCTTGGTTGGAAATTTTTTTCCTTTAGTACCTTGACTATATCATACCACTGTCTTCTTGCCTCCATGGTTTCAGAAGAGAAATCAGCACTTAATCTAATTGAGCTTCCCTTGTATGTGATGGTTTTCTTTTCTCTTGCTGCTTTTAGGATTTTCTCTTTGTCTTGAGCATTGGATAATTTGACAAGTATATGTCTTGGGGTGGGCCTGTTGGGGTTTATGACTTGTGGAGTGCGCTGTGCTTCTTGGATATGTACATCTGTCTCTTTCAGTAGATTTGGGAAGTTTTCAGCCATTATTTCCTGCAACACTCCTTCTGACCCCTTTCCCTTCTCTTCACCTTCTGGAATGCCTATAATACGTATGTTTGAGCGTTTTGCATTGTCATTCAGGTCCCTAAATCCTAATTGGATTTTTTCTATCTTCTTATTGACCCCTTCTACTATCTGTTTGATTTCTGATGTACTGTCTTCCACATCACTAATTCTCTGCTCTGTCTCTTCTAGTCTGCTGATATTTGCTGCAAGTGTATTTTTGATTTCTTGAACTGTGGTGTTCATTCCCATCATATCTGTTATGTTTTTGCGTATGTCTGCAATTTCCCCTCCAAGTGATGTCTTCATGTTGTTAACCTCTTTCATTACTGCATCAAATTTGTCAGTGATAAATGTTCTGAGGTCTTTCATTGCTTGTGCCAAGTTTTGCTCCCCTTCGTGATTATTGGTTTGTTGATTGGATTCAGCCATGTTTTCCTGATTATTGGTTTGGTTTGTAGATTTTTGTTGCTTTCTGGTCATCTCTTTATTTTGACGAATTTAATCAGTTCCTTAGCTTCTTTGTCTGCTCTTGGAGGTTAATTAGTTGTTATTTTTGCCTAGGTGTTATATCTTCTCTTTGTCACTTTTTTCTTCTTATTCTAGTTACTTGTTGTTGGTTAAGTTCACTTTAGAGGAAAGTATTAGTGTTGGGGAAAGGCAATTGTGTAAGCAAGGGAAAAGTGTAAAGTAGTATTGGTGATGTATGTTAACAAAGCAAGAATATGAGATCTGGGAGGATGGAGGTTAGATTCATGTAGATTGTATAGAG
This sequence comes from Dasypus novemcinctus, assembly GCF_030445035.2. Taxonomy (NCBI): domain Eukaryota; kingdom Metazoa; phylum Chordata; class Mammalia; order Cingulata; family Dasypodidae; genus Dasypus; species Dasypus novemcinctus. The sequence goes on along the minus strand of NC_080683.1, from coordinate 37,026,338 downwards.
TTATAGCTGTAGGTAGAGTACCTTTTATGAAGTAGATGACTGAATATGGGAGGAATATGGTATGAACTACAAAGCTATTGTTTTCATGAGAGAGGGAAAAAGAAAAGAAAGGTAATAGTTTCAAGAGTGGATAACAGACAGAAAACAGAACAAAGGTATTAGAAATTAAGAGTTAGACACTTTGTGGATCAAAGAACGGGAGGTGGGGGGTGGAATATAGGAGAGACAGTAGATGATAGTGGATATCAAGATGCAGGTGAAGGGGGATAGTGTAGGTAGCCTAAATCAGTTCACACAGAAATGAGGCAGTGGAGGATGGGAAAACCCAGCAAATGTGAGGTGTTCCCTGTAGCATCTATTGTATACTTGAATTAAAATAAAATAAGTGGAAGATGAGGGACAAGAGGGAAAGAGAAAACCAAAAAAAAAAACACTAATTATAATAAAGAAAAAAAGAAAGACAAGAAGAAAGGAAGAAAGAAAAAGAGGATGGGCAAACGGTGGGGAACGGATAGGGGGAAGAGAGATCCAGGTATACACGTGTCACAATTGCAACACTATCTAAAACAACAACTTCCCCCCGCTTTGCCCTAAAACCCCCCGTCTGTCTGCCCAAATGGGTCTGCAAGCACCTCCCTTCCCACAAACCCCCAATAGGTCGTCCAGGGCCCACGAACTCCCCAGTACTGCAGATGCTCCAAAAAAAAAAAAAAAAAAAATTAAGTAAAATAAAATAAATTTAAAAAAAACAAAGAACAGAAACCCCTCCGCAGGCCCAGCTCCGCCCGCCGCTGCCCGCCGCGGAGGCCTGGACCGGCTCTGCCCGGCTCCTTACGCCGCCGCGGCCTTGCCTGGCTCCGCCCGGCTCCGCTCGCTACAGCGGCCCAGCTGGCTCCTGCGTCCACCTCCCGCCGCCGCGGCCTGGACCGGCCCCGCCCGGCTCCGTACGCCGCCGCGGCCCGACCCGGCTCTGCCTGGCTCCGCTCGCTACAGCGGCCCGGCCCAGCTCCGGCGTCCGCCTCTCACCACCACGGCCTGCACCGGCCCCGCCCGGCTCCGTACGCCGCCACGGCCCGGCCCGGCTCCGCCTGGCTCCGCTCGCTACAGCGGCCCAGCCCAGCTCCGGCGTCCGCCTCTCGCCGCCGCGTCCTGGACCGGCCCCGCCCGGCTCCGTAAGCCGCCGCGGCCCAGCCCTGCTACGCCGGCTCCGCTCGCTACAGCGGCCCAGGCCCAGCTCCGGCGTCAGCCGCCCGCCGCCGCGGCCTGAACCGGCCCCGCTCGGCCCAGCTCGGCCCCGCCCAGCCCCGCTCGCCGCCGGCGCAGCCCGGCCCGGCTCCGGCGTCCGCCGCTGCGGCCCGGCCTGGCTCAGCCCCACTGAGCGGGGCTAGATGCCTCGTCTCCGCCTACCCAAGGAGGGAATCCTCTACAGGTAGCTGGGATCTCCGTGTATATTTCACAGATGGATCCTCTCTGTTACCTTCCCTCCAAATCGATGTCCAGACACCTCCGGACCAGCAAAAATCCCGAAACAATCTGGTCCCAAAGAGTCTCCAACGCCGCCCAGCCGATTCCCTGCAGAAGACCCTAACAGGGATGTTCACTCAGCCGCCATCTTGCCCCCTCTCCTCCAATGAAGGTTTTTGATGAATTCCCCAGGGGAAGCTGATTGGTTGAAGCAGAGATGGAAATTCTTTCTTCAGACCAACCATGTCTTTTTAAATTCAGGAAGAAACCACAAATATCCCAATAGAAAAAAAATGACAAATGGGGGCAGAAATTACACAAAAATAAAAATGCCTTGAAAAATAAATAGAGAAATATGAATAGCATTGCTAATAATTACCTGCAAATTGAAACAGAAAACCAAATACATATAGTTTTACCACACTGTAATATATTTTTAAATTATAACAGAAATGATCACACTATAGAACTACAGCTGAAAGTGCAAAGTGGTACAACCATTTTGAAGGACTATTTTGCCATGCCCTCCAAAACCTCATATTTGTGCTTGCCTTTTTAAAAATATTTTACTTTATCCCCACCCCCCCAACCTTGTGGCTTTTTGCTTGCTGTCTGCTCTCTGTGTCCACTCACTGTGAGTTCTTATTTTTTTATTACCTCTGACCTTTGCAGCTTGTTTGTTGTCTTCTCTCTGTGTCCATTTGCTATGCACTCCTCTGTGTTTTTTTGTTTTTTGCTTGTCTCCCTTTTTGTTGCATCACCTTGCTGAGTTGGCCCTCCACGGTGCTGGTAGGCTGGGTGCACTCCATGGCACTGGTGGGCCAGCCTGCCTTCACAAGAAAGCTCCAGGACGTGACCAAGGACCTCCCATATGGTAGACAGGAGCCCAACTGATTGAGCCACAGCTGCTTCCCTGTGCTTGCCTTTTTGTTGAAAATAATCAAAGATAAGAACAAAGATTCAGATAGAGTGACCTTGAGAGCATATAAATTGTTACAAGTAATCCCAAATTAAGATACTTTGAATACGTTATAATACAACAAACAATAATATATCATGAGAGGAATGAAGTCTTCCTGGGAAGGAATAATCAATCATATGGGAATTATATGAATATTGCAGATATAAAAATGTGTACAACATTATTATATAAAATAACCACTATACAAATAAACAGAATTTATGGCTGTTAAATATGTATTTCGACCTCTCTATATTTATTAATATTTGAGTTTAGAGAATTTCCTGCTAAATAAATATATTTCAAAATGTTTGTGTTAAACATCTCTGGATGAAATATCAGTTAATTCTGTGTGCATGCATAGTGTTTTCTAATGTGTCTTTGTTTAACTGCATTTTCAAGTAAAATACATATTAGGAAATACAATGTTTTTTTAATCTTTATTAAAATGTACATTTGACTTTTTTTGAAAGGTGATCCTGGAGTCTGAGCACTTGTACATGTGAAGCAGATACTCAACTACAGAGGTACATCCCTCCTCATTTGACATTTTAATATATTTATTGTAATGAAAGAAGGATATTCACACATTCTAATTCAATTATTTTGAAAAAGGAAAACAAAGTGCCACATTTACCTGGGGGGGGGGGGGGGAGTGGTGGTGGTATGGGAAGCAGAAAATACAAATAGCAACCAAAAAATTAGTACTTTCAGATGTAGGAAGAAAGTAGGAACATGTAAGACACATTGTTGAGAGAGTTTGCACCACTTCTATTTTGTTCTTAATTGTTCATTTTTTTAAAGATGTATTTACTTATTTTTCCCCCTTTTCCTCCCCCTGCCCTGCTATTTTTTGCTGTCTGTGTCCACTCACTGTGTGATCGTCTGTATCTATTTCTCTTTTGGTCTTCTTTTCTCATTTCTTCTCCTCTAGGATTCACCGAGATTCAATACTGGGGACCTCTGTTTGGAGAGAGGTTCGCTGTCAACTGTGCCACCTCAGTTTCTGGATTCTGCTATGCTTTGTCTTGACTCTCCCCTTTGTCTCTTTTTTGTTGCATCTTCATCTTGCTGTGTGACTCACTTACATGGGCACTGTCTCACTGCGTAGCCACTGGCTTGCCTCGTGGGCACTCACGTGGATACTCAGCTCACCATGTGGGCACTGGCTCACCGTGTAGGCATGCTTTCTCTTCTTCCTTTTCACCAGGAGGCCCCAGGGATCAAACCCGGGTCCTCCCATATGTAAGTGGAAACCCTATCACCTGAGCTACATCTGCTTCCCTTAATTGTTCATTTTTAACAGCAAGTTAAAAAAAATCTTCCATAATATTTTCAAAACACTTATAAAAATGAATCAATTGAATAATTGAAACAAACTATTTTTGTTGAAATGTAAAGATGATTTGACATGATAGGGAATTTCTATTCATAAGGGGAATGTGAATCTAATTTAGTGAAAACATTTGTTATGTCACAAATAACATGGATAATATTTATTAATAAAGAAATTACAAGGAAAAATAAATGTTAAGTGTAAAGGAAATCAAACTCTGGAACCATAGTTGAGGACAGATAGCTCTTGTGAGGTACATATTTAGAAACAAGAATTCTTTCCTTATTTTCTTCTTTTACTTTGACGAGCGTTTGGAAGACAATACAAATGTTAATTGCTAGTGTTTCCCAAGATATAATAACCAACTTAAAAATAGTAGTGTATATTGTTCTCCATCTCTTTTGAGGAGCAAGGGGAATGTGTCAAATGTGTTAAAGGAAACAAATATTTATTCACTGATTATAGAAGATACTCTAGATTTTGCCAGAAAAACTGTGGTAGTCTCTCTGGATGACTAAACATTTGACTATTTACTCTGTTAATTATCAACATACTTCACAATTTAAAGAGAAAATAAAAAGAATTTGGTTACTGCAAATAGCATCATATTAAAAACTTATACTTCAATCTGTCTAACTAAAATGACATTCAAAATTACCTTAGCAATAGAAGTTTTATGAGGTTTGTATTTAGGTTAAATTAAATATTTGAATGTAGAACTTCTTTTTTGGAATTCATAATTAAACTGCTTACTCTCAGAGATGATCATCTTGTTGATGAACCCTTTGCTTCAGAATTTAGCAAAGCTGAGGAGATGCACTTCTCTTTTTGTTGCTGTCACTGCTATTACTCACCCTCATGTGTTCACCCTTCCAATAACCACAGGTATTACTGTCACACTGGTGTCAGAATGGCCATGCTGCGGACTTCACTTATTCCAACTTGAGGATGAGGAAAAATTACTGGTAAGAAGCCTCTGAAATGGCCCTCAATGATTGTGTAATCCTATCCCTTTGAGTTTGGGCTGAATTTACTGACTCACTCCTTGGACATAGAATACAACAGAAGTGATTGGATGTCAATTCTGAAATTTGATTTAATAAAAAACTGTAGTTTCTGACTTGGGCATACAGTCTTACTCTCATTTATTCACTTTAAGAGAAGCCAGCTGCTCTATGGTATGGCCCACCTAACAAGGAACAGATGTTTCAGGCTAACAGTAAAACAGGATGTGAAGCCAGTCAATAGTCACACAAATGATCATGTGAGTGGATATTCCTCAGCTGAGCCTTGAAATGTCTGCAGCCATGGCCAATACTTTGACTGAAGCCTCATGAATGTCACCGAGCCAGAGATACTAGCTAAGTCACACCCATATTGACAAGTCAAATATGAGATAATAACAGTTTACTACTCTAAGGTTTGTGGTAATTTGTTGCTCAGCAATCAATAAATAATATAACTACATGAATGGTAAGTTTGTGAGGAGCTAAGCATGCTTAATTAATTTCTTCCCCAATTTTACTAAACTTTGGGATCAAACAGCATGCAAGAGCACACATTTTTCTTTATTCTTCCAAGAACTAATGTCTACAGAAGTAGATCTCCTCAGTAGGAGGGTTGCAATTGTTCAGGGTACAGGTCTCCGTAGTGGTCAAATTTGTCTAATTCAGGAGAGAAGTACTAGAAAGATCAGTAGCTTAATAGACTAAATCATGATATCTCAGATAAGAGTTATCAGTAATTAAGTTGCTATTTTGATATCCATTTATCTGACTCCAGTGTCTATGTATCTGTTACTTCTGGGTATAAGTGGTGTCCACAAATCATAACAAGTGATGTATGTTGGAATTTCCAAATTCCCACCATACAATCTGATGTCAGAGAGGCCCTGGGAGGTCCTAGAGAAAGACTTTAACCTAGGGTAAGAGGTTTTCCCACAGTTGCAAGAAAGAATTCAAGCACTAGTCATATAATAGAATGAGAATTTAATGTAAAGTTAAAGTACATGCTCAAGGTGGGAGTGTGGCCATGCCCATAGCTATGGCTCTGGGGTGCTGTTTTATTAAGGTCCCCCTCCATTTAAACGAGGACTTGTAAGTTCCAACATTCTCGCTGATCTGCATTATGCAAAGGGGGTTTGAAAACTGCAACTTTTATTGGCTCTATATCCCTGCCACAGTGGGAACTTTCCAGGGAAGGGTCAGCGAAGCCTGTGGTGGTCAGGTGATGGGTGGGCCTTTTGTCATCTGGTATCTTCTGGCTCTAGGCCTTGGGCAGGTGATTTTCCACTGTAGTTAGGTATTATGTGATGGTAATTTTTCATTAGTCCTCCTCTTTTGCTAGGGTATCTCCAGTCTCCTAATTTTCACTACCTCATTCTCCCCTCAGAGAATTCCATAACTTACACATAAGTAGTGATGAAAGTGGATGATCTGTGTTCTGTAACTACTTCATACTGTCATTGGGATGTTGTCCCTGCCTATCATGGGAGTGGAAATATCTGGCTACTAAATCTAAAGATCCCAAGGGAAGATTGGCTGGGAGGCTTTCAGTTGGTACTGGAGAAAATCTTTGCATGACCACTCTCTTAAAGTAGAGCTGCTGAAGTCTGGAAGATACAAATTTAATTAGTAGGTTGAATAAGAGAGCCCAAAGATTAAGAGTAGAATGACCAGAACTAATGGTCCAAAGAGGGGAAGGAACAAAGTGAGGGAAGGAAGAACAGATTTTATGACCTCCCAGATGAATTTGGTAGAATAATGTTTTTTTTCCCTGAAGGCATTGAGTGATTTCACTTGATCATAGATCTTTCCTATGTCTCTCTCAACTTGTCCTGTTGTGTTGACATAAGTGCAACAGGTCTTGTTAATGATGGCACAGAAACCACCTTGTTCAGCCAGGAGATACCTAAAGTCAGGCAGTTTTCTAAGTTGACATTGGCCAGGGAATTGAGGAAGGTGGATAATTCGCTTAAGGTATCTCCAGCAGCCCAGGCTAGGTCTCCTAATACTCAAGAGAGGTTTCTGATTGTAACTTCATGATATATAACCCTCTCCGATCCCCCAGGGAGCTAGGGCTCCCACTGCTGCCCTGATCCTGGGTAGCACTGGGCCTATTGTCCTTTCCTGGCGATGACTGGTTTTTAGCAGGTTTTTAGAGGTGTTAAATATGACAACTCAGTATCAAGTATGGTATTGTACTTAGGCATTCCATTTTGGGGCCATGTTTCTCTGTCCTCTAATTTATATTGTGGTCCTGCAATATTACAAAAAAAGATTAGTTTTCTACTTTAGGAAATACAGCTGAGAAGCACTCCAATGTTTTAAGAGGTATTCAAGGGGGATGTCTGTAGTATAGAAGGAGAGTCATATTTTGGTCTTCTGTTAGGGTGATATTGGCCTATGAATGCAGTAGATTAGGAAGGAGAGATATAGCAGGTCCTCACAGAGGGTTCCCAAATGAGTGTGGGTTTCCTATGAGGGCTCCTCCTTCACTTCCTGGGTTCTAGCTTGAGACCTAACCTCCTAGGTGTTTTCTTGTCAGGGGGTCTCCAGGTGTCCTTGGGGCCTGACAACTGGTTTAGAGTTTCTGAAGTTTGAGCAGACAGGAAAGTTGGGACAGAACTGGCAGGCACTAAAATAGTCATCCACTTACCTCTAATTGAGATACTTAGGCATCAGAAAGGTTTCTAACATGAAAGAACATGTCCCTGGAGGGAGCTTCTAAGGATATCTAATCAAATTTTAGGGTGGTATACAAGGGTTTGGAGAGAATGCACCTTGGAATGAATGGGGTCGTATCTCATGACCAACCCCACATCTGGTCTTCCCTTAGAAAATGGTGGGGTCTGGGAATGTGGTGACAAAGTAGCACACAGCAGGGGGGGGAAAGCAGCTTTTGGTATTAACAAGTCACAGGGGTGGTTAAATGAGAGATCCATCAGCTTAACTGCTTGTAGTTTGACTGCAGATCACCACAGAGACAATAACACCCCCCTGAATGGTGGACTGGGCAGTGAGGACCTACTATGTGGAGGAAGAAGCTTTCCATCTCAAAACCAAGGGACATTTCTAAGCTGTGAGAAAAGTAATGTTGAGAGTTGTAAAAAGAATGTGACAAAGAAAGGCTTTGTATGGCAGTGGGAAAGGAAAAGTGCCCCAGAACTCTTCATTCACTCGGGTAATTTCCCCTTCAGAACCCAATGGATGGTGTCAGACATCATACACATGGCACTTATATTTGCACAATATGAGGAGCAAGCCCTCCCCCACCCTCTGGGGAGGAGAGCCATGGTCAGGCAGTGGTGTCGAGATTATGTTCTGTGGCAAAAGGACAAGTGTAAAGGAGTAGATAGTAAAGACTAGGGAAGTTAGGAAAGGCCGAGAGGCCAATCCTTACTTTTCCTGTGCCTTCATGGTAGCCACAGTCTTATGTCAGAAAGGCCCTGGGAGGTTTTAGAGAAAGACTTCAACCTAGGGTAGGAGGGTTCTTGACATAGTTGCAAGAAATAATTCAAGGAGTAGTCATATATAGTAGCAAGAGAATTTACTGTAAAGCTGAAGGACACACTCAAGATGGCAGTGAGGGCATGCTTCCTGTAGCAGTTGCACAAGCCACACCTGATGGGGCTGGGGGTGCTGTTTTATTAAGGTTGGGCTTCACCCCCATTTTCCCCCTTCATTTAAATGAGGATTTGTTAAGTCCCAACATTCTCATTGATCTGCCTTATGCAAAAGAAGGATTGAAAACTACAACTTTCTAATGGTTTTGTACTCCTATCAGAGTGGGAATTGTCCAAGAGAGGGGTAAGTGAAGCATGTGGTGGTCAGGTAATGGGTGGGCCTTTTGTCAAATGGTATAGTCTGGAAGTAGGCCTTGGAGAGGTGATTTTCCACTGTGGTTAGGTATTAACTGGCAGTAATTTTCTAATGGTCCTTGTATTAGTCAGCTAAAGTGGTGCTGATGCAAAGTACCAGAAATTGGTGGGTTTTTATACAATGTATTTATTTGGAGTAGGAGCTTATGTTACCAGGCCATATATCATGTCACTTCCCTCATCAAAGTGTTTTGCTTGTGTTGGAGCACAATGCCTCCCAACACCGCAAGGGTTCAGGCTTCTTGGGTTCCTCTCTTCCCAGATCTTACTTCTCTTTGGGCTCAGGGTTTCTCTCTTCCTGGGGCTTGCTTTTCTTTCCTCTGTGTGCTTACTTTCTGAGGTTCCAGCTTAATACTTCAGCATCAAACTCTAATATCAAAACTACAACATCAAAAACCTCCAGCATCATAAATCTCCAACTCTGTCCTTTGCCATGCCTTTTATCTGTGAGTCCCCACCTACCAAGGGGTGGGGACTCAACACTCTACTGATGTGTCCCAGTCAAAGCCCTAATCATAATTTAATCCTGCCCAGGTACAGACCAATTCACAAACATAATCCAATATCTATTTTTGGAATTCATAACTATATCAAACTGCTACAGTCCTCCTCCTTGCTGAATTATCTCCCTTCTCTTACCTTTCACTCCCTCAGAAGGACTTCAAGTTTTCAGTGCACAGGTTTCTATTGTGGACAAGTTAATCTAATTCAGAAGAGAAGTACTAGAAAGCTCACTAGATTAATAGACTAAGCCATAGTATCTCAGATAAGTGTTATCAGTTATAAAGATGCTATCTTGATATCCATTTGTCTGACTTCTATGTTTATGTATCAGTAGTTCTGAGTATAAGTGGTGTCCACAAGTCATAACGAGTAATGTCATGTTGGAGTCGCCCAAATCCCAAGATCATCCAATCACTGATTTTGTAAAATCTTTGTGATGTGTATGTTGCCTAGAACCTTAGCTAGGCTTTGTGTCTAGTTGTTTGGTCAAGCAAGCACTGGCCTGATTGTTACTGTGTTTGATATCCAATATCTGTAAGATATTGATCATATTTAGAAAACTCAGTAATTCCTTAATTTGCAAATTTTATTTAAAATCCTGAATTAAAAAATACAGCTTTTAGAAATAGCCAATGACCTAGTTAGAATGAGATAGAAATTTGATTTCTAAAAACAGATAAGTAGGTTAAAAATAATAATATGCTACAAAATTGAATCCAACATTAAGTCATGTTTAATTAAATATGAGTTTGCAAGCCTTCATTACTGTCCATTTCCTTTCATTTTTTCATTTAAAACTCTTGAGAGATTTTTCCAGCTGTTAAAAAAGAATTATGGATTCATATATTTTCAAATCTTTGTGATTCAATTCTATTCAATATTTTTAGTTTAATTCTTAGGATGAAATATTTTAAGCTGTTTTTTACATATGCATGGTCAAAGATGTTGAGTCAAGCTGAATAACTCATTAGATATATATTATTCCCAACATTTTCAAATCAGATGTTAAAATGCATAGACAAAATCTGACTTATCATATAATTTAAGTCTTTAAACTTCAATTATAGTAACTAGAACTTCCATCTCAAGAAGAATTCTAAGAATTTTCAGGGTATAAAATAGGAAAGATATTATCACATCATGCAGTTCAAAAGGGATATATTGTGCCTTGTTTGGTAAATATTTTAATTCTCGGACATGAAAGGAGAAGTTGGATGGATCATAATAAAAAAGTTGACCATTTAGAAAATTATTACTTGTTTTGCACATAGATTTAAATCTGGGGGACTTAATTTTCTGGTAATTTGTAATTAAAAGTTAATCGTTGAATATGCTTATATGCATATACACAAACTACATATATACATGCATATTAGAATATTACTAATATAATTCTTCTTTTGCTCATTTAGTCAATCCATTCCAGACATTGAGCTCAAACTTAGGACTTTTTGTGTATGAATCCAGGACTGTTCATTGTTTTCAATATATCACTCTGCCTTTTGCATATGCATTTTTTATAATTTTTAAAAATTTACTTTTTAATTTGTAAATAAATTTGTAAATTTATTTATTTTAAATTTATTGGGTCCCAGACCTTCATTCAACAGAGAAACACTTCCCCACCTATTTAGGAGCACAAATGAAAGCTATAGAAATGAAGTCTGAATATGTGCTTATCTGAGGACCTATTCTGAAAATAGTATCTTTTACTTTATAAATGAGTTTATTTGATTCAATTCTTTCTCTATTAAAAGTTAAGTGCAGAAACCCTGACCTGATTGATATGGCATAGGGAGATACTTCAGGACTTTATCCCCCTACAGAAGCTTTGAACAACACAATTCGCGTGTCACGAATTGGCACAAATATCTTTTTAATATCTCCAGAAAACAGTCAAAGGATAGCAGTGACAGAGCAAGAGCTAAATCAAGAAAAAGGTCACTTAAAAGTGGTAGGCATCCTAAAATCTTCAAGATTGAGGAATGAACAAACAATGGGGGGAATGCAACTATGGACCAAAGTAGACTTACTATTCTAGCAATGGAAGACCTTGTAACATTGATAAGAAGGCAGTGCTCACCAGAGTTTCTGAGGGGAGGAAGAGGGAAGAAGAGGTATAACATGGGGCATTTTTGGGACACTGAAATTGTTCTGAATGATATTGCCATGGTATATACAGGCCATTATACATTGTGTCAAAACCTATAAAAATATGCCATGCAAAATGTAAACTACAATGTAAACTGTTGATCATGGTCAGTAACAAAAATGTTTCAATATGTGTTCATCAATTGCAATAAATGTATTACGCTAATGAAAGATGTTAATGGAAAAAAAAGTGTGGGGGGGGAGGGGTTGGAGTACATGAGAATCCCCCTATATTTTCAATGTATCATTTATAGAATCTGAAGCTTCTTTAAAAATAAATAAAAGAAAAATGGTAGGGAACTTGTGGTGCTATAGCTGGATCTTCTACAACGCTCTCATTGGCTTGGCATGAAGCTGGTGTATGCTCCTAATGTGAATCCCTGGTCCTGGTTCTGGAGAGAGCAGAGTAACTCTTGTACACAAGCTGGGATTGTGTATGTCTGGCTCAATCTATCTAGTGATGGCATGAGGAACTCACTGTTCCATCTTACCTTGTGTGTAGCAAGCAGGTCACCAAGCTTTCCTGAAGAACATGTAGTAGAGCAGTCAAGTTGTGCCGCCTTGGGCAAGGGATTGCTGGCTGTAGAACATAAAGTGCAATGCCCGGGACCATGAGGAAACTATTATCTAGGGAAGAAGGAACATTTGTATCCATATAAATAGATTAATTCTAGAACCTTTCACACATGCACAAGAAAAGAGGCATGTGCAAAACAGATCAGGGAGGCCCCTACACCTTGAGTTGGAGCTAGGCTCTAAACTCATTGCATAGATAAGTTCTGAAGGAGAACACTTGCACAGAACCATCTTCAGAGACTGTGAAATGCATTTTCTTTTTTACCTTCCTTTAAAAAAAGTGTATTAGCTCCTGACATTCAAGGAAAGCTCTGTCACAAACTAACTTGATCAAACCTTAAGGAACAGAGGCCACAGAGTCTAAATTCCAGATATAACACACTGAAATATCCAAATGCACAGGTTTCAACAAAAGATTATAAAACATATAAAGAAGCAGGAAGTGATGGCCCAAGCGAAGTAAAAAATTAAAGAATTAGAAACTGTTAACAAGAAGGATCAGACCTGGGACATTCCAGACAAATATTTTAACAAAATGGTCCTAAATATTGTGAAATTGAGATGATAAATAATTTTGCTAACAATCTTGATATGATTGAGCTTCCAATTTATCCACAGAATTACAAAGAAAAAACAGGTTATCTGAAGCAGGTTGACATAACAATGAACCTTTGAGGTGCTGATAAAGACTTAGCTCTGAAAGAAAAAGAATTTTAGTAAGCAAATTGTATTCATGCCAGAAAATCTGCTGGCCCTCACCAGATGGCCACAATCTTGCACAAACATTCTGCTTGTGGAGTTTACTGATTTATGGACTTTGACCCAAGGATATCCTATTTCAGGCAATTCACATCTCACTCACCCGAACAATCTTGCCCATCCCTTCTTTGTCTTAAGCAGACATATAAGCAACTTACCTAGCTCAGTCTTTTGAGCAGAAACCTCTTTTGGTGCTCCTCCACATTAATGTTACTTTACTCAATAACCCCCTTTTAAAATCTGTTCATTCTCTTTTCAACATAACAGTCATATGCTCGAAAGCAAAAGGAAAACATCTACAAAGAATTAAAGGTAATCAGAATAATGATACATAAACACAAAGGGAATATCAATAGAGATGTGTAAATTATGGCAATTAACTAAACAAAGTTGAAGATTGCAGTAATATAAATTAAAATTCCCCTAAAGAGGTTTCAACAGTAGATGGTAGCTGACAGAAGAAAGAATCAATGACCTTAAAAATAAAACCATTGAAATCATCCAGTTTGAGAAACAAAAAGAGGAAAGAAGGGAAAAAAAGTGATCAGAGCCTGAGGAAAATGTGGGATACCATGAAGCATACCAATACAGATGTTCTGGGAGTTCTAAAAAGAAAAGAACTAGAGAAAGAGGCAGAGAAAACATTAAAAAATCAAAACAATGGCTGGAACTTTCCAAATTATTGAAGGACATGATTGTACATACCCAAGATGTTCAATGAGTTTCAAACAGGAAAAACCCAAATAGACCCATATTGTGCCATGTTATAATCTAAGTCAAATGCCAATATTAGAGAATTCTGAAAGCCAGAAGAAAAAATCAATGTCACATTCAAGGGAGTCCCAAAAAGTTTAAGGGCCAATTTCTTATCTGAAACAATGAATGCAAGAAGGCAAAAAAGCCCTGAAAGAAAAAAAAAAAGTCAAACAAGAATCCAGTGTCTGGTAAAAGTGCCTTTTAAAAATGAGGGAGGAATTAAGACATTCCCAGATAAACGAAAGCTGAAAAACTTTGTCGTTACCAGACTTGCCCTACAAGAAATGCTAAAGGAAGTCCTGTAGGTTGTAAGGAAAGAACATTTAAAATTGAATGTTGAAGCTACATGAAGAAATAAAGATCTCTGAATAAAGATAATGACATGGGTAAATATATATACCAGAAATACTGTATTTTTTATTTCTAAGTCTATTCTTTACATCCCACAGGATCTAAGGCAAATGCATAAAATACAGTGATAAATCAATGGTTTTGTACTCATGTAAATATGTAATTTGTTACAAGAGCTACATAAAGATGGGGAAATGGATGGATATAGAAAAGATAGTCTAAGTTGGTATGCTATAGATTTAAAAAGCTAAATTTAAGCCCAATGATGACCTCATAAATAATATCAGAGAAAATGTAAACTAATAAATACAAAAAGTAGAACACAGGTTTTCAGGAATGGGGGTGGGGGTGGGTAAAGGTAATTGGGAGAGTATTGGTCGAACAAAGGGCTCCCAATGCAAAGTACCAGAAATCTGTTGGCTTTTATAAAGAATATTTATTTGGATTGAAAGTTTACAGTACCAAGGCTTTTGAAAATCAAACTCAAATTACCATAAGAGGTACTATCTCACCAAAGTCAGTAGCCACATTTTGAAGCAAGATGGTGGACAATGTCTTCAAGGTTTCAGCCTTCCCCTCTGGGATTTCTCTTCCTCTTGAGGCTCCATGGACCCTCTTGAGGCTTCGTGCTTAAGTGAAGTCCTCTCTCTCCTGACATAAGGCTTGTTTCTTTCTGGGTCTCCAAGTTCAGCCTGAGCTGTCCTTCCCAATATCAGCCGTAAGTTATCATTCAAAATGACTAATTTCTCCCCAGAGCTTCAGCTGATTGAGGCTTCTTCTCTCTGTTACATGGCTGAATCAAAAATGACGGAGCTCTGTCTTCCTATATGTCTGTCTCTGTGAATGCCCATTTATATTTGACCCACCAATGGGGTAGAGACTCAGCCTAACTCAAGCCTTACTGATGTGGTAGAATAAAAAAGCCCCAAAAGCAATCTTAACAAGTAATCAAAGTCCCTTCAATTAAATTTATTATAATCAAAGGGCATCATACCCAAAAGAATAGATTAGTTCACAAACATCATATTTCTCTTTTTGGGATTCATAAAAAATCTCAAACTGCCACAGGGAATTAATGCAAAGTGAGCATAGGTTTCTGATTGGGGTAAAGGGAAAATGTTAATAATGGATTGTAGTGCAGGTATTTCAACAGTGTGAATATGAGAAATCCTAGTGAATGGTATGCTTGGAAGTGGTTGAAATGGTAAAGATTATGTTGTATACATGTTCCCACTATTACAAAAAAGAATGAAAAAGTAAAGAGAATGACAATTAAATGCAAAAACATGATACTAGTTGGGCTCTAGGAAGGAGGAAAAAGTCTCAAGAGGACATTATTGGGACATGAGAACAAAATGTAGACTACAAGCTTTATATTAATATTAAATTTCTTGAACTTTGTAACTAAATTTAAGATGATTATATAAATGAATATCCTTATTTATAGGAAATGTACATGGAAGTATTATGTGTTCAAGGAATATTATGTGTACAACCAGCTTTCAAAAGTTCAGAAAATTGATTATATATAGAAAGATAGATAGTAATAGAGATAAATATAGATAGTAGATAAATAGATAATACCTACACTGAAATGGAAAAGGTGGCAAAGTGTTAAAAATTGGTAGATATATGTATTTGTGGATGAGGATATGTTGGAATTCTCTGTATGGGGTTTGTATTAATTTTGCAACCTTTCTGTAAATTTGAAGTTATTACAAAAAAAGTTAAAAAAACTAAAAGAAAAACTAATGGAAAAGTAACAAAGAGCTTGAAAAAAATGTTAAGTTCGTGGAGTAAACTTTGTTGATTTTTCTCCTTAATTATTTCTCTATTATTCTTAATTCATTCCTTTAAATAAATTCCTTACAATTCAATGAATGTGCGTTAACATTTCAGAAAGTTTTCAGAATAAATGTTTAAAATGTTAACTGTGAGATTGACCCTGCTTGAATGATCTCTACCCATTTCTTTACAAAGCAAAGATACTTCTAATAATAACTGGAAGATACCTTTTCTAGTTTTATTGTTAAAATGTTTTATATCATTATCCAAGAAAGTTTGAATATAAAAGCAATTAGTGAATTTCTTGATTTTATCAGCATTGAGACAATTATCTAGTTTTCAAGTAGAGTAATATCTTTAAGTTGAAAATATTTTTCCTCCAATATTTTGAAAATTGCACTTCCCTCAAAAAAGTCCTAAAATATGAAAATATCTGTGAGATTCACAAATCACCTTTTGTATAGTGTTGTGTGAATCTTGTGCATAGTTTTAGAGTATAATTTAATCTCAATTTCACAGGGACTATATTTTTTCTTGGTGAGTATATTTGTGGAAGCTGGAGCACTTTTTGAAACTGATTCATAGATTTTTCATTCTTTTTTCCAGATGGTTCTATAGTAGACTTACATTCCATAAGTCATATAAAAAATGACCGTATTTGCAAACAAATCCCAAACTTCTCTTTTAGGGTTTTAACAATCCCTTTCTTGCAACTAAATGGTGATTTAAATTACTGAAAAATTACTGAAGATAATGAGGTTTCATCTAAACATTAGCCCAGTAAACTTAAAAAAAGATCTCCATTAAGATTCTATATTTGTGCTCAGTTTGTTCACCAGTAAATTGCAAAATGGGTCACAATAGCTTTATTGCATATTTCAAACCCCTCTTTCAAAAATACCATTACATAATTTGGAGCCCAACATTTGCTTGAAACTAGTAAAAATAGCAGTGTTTGAATCTAGCCATATACTAGCTTGTGGGCATTTGGACAAAGTGTTTCAATAATGAATGTTTCCCACCTGAAATAATAAGCCAAATATATTTCTAATTTCCATTCATTATGAAAAATAGAAATTATATATATATATATATACACACAATATAACTTATAAGCAATACAGCAAATGATAGAATAGGAGCTCCATAAATGGAAGGTATAATTTTATCTCTTCACATCTCCTTTAAATGACAGTGGTTTTCTTTTGTTTTGGAGCTTGGGAACCAGAGCCAAAATTTTACCTTTCTATTATCTCAGGAATTTCCTATCAATTACCTGTGTTGTTCTGCAAAATTATCATATCATTTGAGTACTTTTCTCAAAAGCTCAGAGCAATGTTGAAATGCAAGTTTGTAAAACGGAAGGTGGATAGGAGGTGAGAGTCTTATCTTACTGACTTACCTAAATCATTCAAATAAAAATCTCAAAATATAAGCTTTTTGAAAGAGTTATATTATTTTGGCTTTAATTTTCTTATTTAAAATGTCTTATTTTCAATATATGACTGATATTTACTAGACCGTATAAGTCTTTATTGAAATAATATGTTTCATTAATTAATCAATGCCACTTTTCTTGAATAAAATCTTTATCAGCAGTAATTTTAATCAGGAGAAGAAATCCAAGGTAGAATTAATTTTAACATTAGTCTGAGAAATATTTAAAGGATTTATGTGTTAGGCAGAACTCCAACAGGCTCCCAAGTTTTCTGCCCCTCCAATACTCACCATGTGTAAACCTCTCAAATGAACATGGGCAAGTCCTGGGAATATGATGGGATAAGGACTTCCCTGATTAGTTAAATGACTTGACAAAGGCTTTGGAATAATTACTTCCTAAGTTATATTACAGCAGACTAGAGGGAAATTCTCTGGCCAGCATCTTGAAGCGTCTTAAAGCATCTTGAAGTACAATGTTTGAGAGGACCTAAGAATGGGCTTTTGTGGCAAGGACTTGAGAGGACCCTCTAATTGCTGAGAGTGACTTCGGTCAGCAGATAACAAGGAAACCAAGACTTCTATCGCACAACTTTAAGGAATAGAACTCTGCCAACAACCACGTGAGATGAGATCACAGACCTAGCCAACATCTTAATTTCAGCCAGATGAGACCCTGAGCAGAGGAGCCAACTAATCAATGCCTGGATTCCCAAACCAGAGAAATTCTGAGATGATACAATTTTGTTGTTTTAACCTGTGAACTGCGATTTGTTATACATAACAATAGAAAACTAATAAAAATTAGATAACTGTAGTAAGGGTTACCACCTGGGTGGAAATGTCCTTCTGATTGGCCTAGAGAGATGGGGTAAGTTGAGCATGACACCCTTGAAAATTACTTGGGAGTATTTTTCCATGGGAAGAAAGAACAAGCCCTAAAATCTAGAAACAACAATAAAATACATCTTAAGAGGGAAGGGGTTTTTCTTTTAAACCCTTATTTGCCTTTGTACTTAGAGTTGAATCTTATACAATGGACAGGAATCAGTATGATAGGTGGTCATAGATGAAAACAAAATAAAAAATACAAAAGCAAACCTACCAACTGATCATTGCTCCTTATCTAAATTCTGAAACTTTGAGTAATAAGCCACAATACATTGAGATTTTAATAATTTAATAGGAGACATCTGGGAAGGCAGAATAGGGAAGGGCAGGCTGCTCTCCTCCTCCAGAAACTGCAGAGAGATATAGAATAAGTGTAACCAAGTTTCAAAGAGGACTCTTAGCACAAAACAAAGTGAAATAAAACCCTAATGTAGTAAGAGAAGCTAACCAACTGAATAAGCCCATTGAGATAAACAGATCCCTAGACACAAGCAAATAATTACAAACCATACTAAAAGTCAGGAAAGCATGGCCCAGTCTAATGAACAAACTAAAAAGCAGGAGGAGGTGCAGAACAAAGAACAACTAATCATAGATATCCAAACAAATATCATGAATCAGCTTAATGAAGTGAGGGAAGAGATAAAGGATTTTAAGAAGAAGAAAGAGTAAACATACATAAAAGGTAACAGATATGACAGTGATGAAAGGCAAAATGCAAGAAATTAAAACTGTGCTGGAAGCATGTAAGAGCAGATTAATCCAGGCAGAGAAAAGAATGAGTGACATTAAAAAGAGAACATCTGGAGTCACATAGATGGTAGAACAGAGATATTAAAAAATAGAAAAGCATCAGCAGGAATTTAGGAAATTGAATGACAACACAAAACACACAAACATATATATTATAGGCATCCCAGAGAGAGAAGAGAAGGGAAAGAGGGCAGAAGGAGTGTAGGAGAAAATAATGCCTGAAATTTCCCAACTTTTATGAGGGACATGGAGATACATGTCCAGAAAGTGCAGTTCACTCCAAACAGAATAGATCTAAATAGGTCTACCACAACACACACACTTATCAGATTGTCAAATACTCAAGACAAAGAATTCTGAAAGCAGCATGAGAATAGAGATCCATCACATATAAGGGAAGCTCAATAAGATTATGTGCTGATTTCTCATCTGAAATCATGGAGGCAAGAAGGCAGTAGTATGACATAGTTAAGGAGTCAGAATTAAAACAAAACAAAACAAAACAAAACAAAAACTGCCAGCTCAGAATTCTGTATCCAGCCAAGCTGACATTCAAAAATGAGGGAGAGTACAAAATAAATGCAGATAAACAGAAATTAAGAGATTTTGTCAACAAGAATCCTGCCCTTCAAGAAATAATAAAGGGAGTGCTACAGGTTAAAATGATAAAACAGGAAAGAGTTGGAGGAGAGTGCAGAAAAGATTATTTTTAAGAGTGAATAAAAAGATAAAAAGAGAAATTAAAATGAAATATGACATATAAACATAAAGAAAAATGGTTAATGTATACTAATAACAGCGAATGTTAATGGATTAAACTTTGCAATTGAGGACACAGATTGGCAGGAAGGATAAGAAAATATGATACATCTATACACTGTTAAAAGAAAGTTATCTTAGACCAAGAAATGCAAAGAGGTTGCAAGTGAAAGGTTGGAAAAAGATTTTACATGCAAACAATAACCAAAAAAGGGAGGGAGTAGCTATACGAATATTGGACAAATTAGACTTTAAATGCAAAACAATTGTAAGAGACAAAGAAAGACACCATATACTAAAAAAGGGGCAATCTATCAAGAAGAAAGAACAATCATAAATATTTATGCACTTAAATGTGGTGCCCCAAATACATTAGGCAAACAATGGCAAAATTAAGGGAAGAAATAGATGCCTTTGCAGTCATAGTAAGGGATTTTAATATACCATTATATCATTAGATAGAACATTTCAATAGAGAGTTAATGAAGAAACAGAGATATTGAATAATACATTAGAAGAAGTAGAACTAATAGACATATACAGAACATTACACCCAAATACATCAGGGTATACATTCTTCTCTAGTGCACATGGATAATTCTCCAGGATGAAATACATGCTAGGTCACAGAACAAGTCTCATCAAATTTAGAAAGATTGAAATTATATGAATAAATTTCTCTGACCACAATGGAAAAACACTGGAAATTAATAAGGGGCAGAGAACCAGAATAGGCACAAATATATGGAAGTTAAACAACATGCTTTTAAACAATCAGTGGGTCAAGTTGGAAATTGCACAAGAAATCAGTAACTACTTTGAAGGAAATGAAAATGAAAGCAAAATGTATAAAAGCTTATGGAATGCAGCTAAATCAGGGCAGGAACTCACAGAGAAACAGGACTACAGAGAAGGGAGGTGACAGTTTTGACCTGGAGCCTGGGAAGTAAACACATAGAGAAGCAGATACATGAGAAGGAAAGAAGGCTCCATTAGACAGAGCACATGCCTGGGGAAGAAAGATGAGCCATTTGCTTGAAAGTCTACAGCTAGCCTTGTGGAGAAAGCAGAGCAGCTGAGCCCAGAGAGAAACAAGCCCCAGGAGCTGAGGAACCCAGGAAGCCTGAACCTCTGCAGATGTCAGCAGCCATTTTGCTCCAACACATGGCAATAGACTTTGGTGACAGAAGTGACTTGTGATTTATGGCCTGGTAACTATAAGCTTGTACCCCAAATAAATATCCTTTATAAATGCCAACATATTTCTGGTATTTTGCATAAGTACCCCTTTGGCTGGCTAATATAATGCCTAATAAAAGAAAACTCAGCAAGTTGTCAAGCTTCCAGTATTAATGCATCTAACAATGAACTTTATTCTTGTAAAATTGAAACTTAGATTAATAAGAAATATTGCCTAATAGTTACCTCCTGAAAACCACCTTGTTACCAAATGTGACCTCTCTCTAAGCCAAATTCAGCAAATAAACTCCTTACATCCCCCTTCCCCAGCACTGGACATGACTCCCAGGGATGAGCCTCCCTGGCACCAAGGGATTAATACCACACACCAACCTGTGGTGCATTTGGGAAAAGACCTTGACCGAAGTGGGAAACATCAAATACAAGAATTTTTACAACTAAGGGATTTCAAAATGAGTCAGGAGTTTGTTCTAGGGGTTACATTTATGCATGTTTCAGGCAGATCTTACTACCACTGGGTACACTGCCTCAAATCAGAGTGCTCCTGAGGGCTGTAGAGCCATCCAAACACACAACCCCTTGAAATCAGGACCCTGTCAATGGGCCTTATTTTGAATATATGGTAACCTATTTCACCAATGTGACAGAGTTACACTCATCTATAATTTCCCTACACATGATTCTTCTACCCATTTTTTATGTGCTTATAACTAGAACATCTGTGATATATATATATATGTCTCAGAGACTTAAATCTTCAGTCTGTTCATATGCCTGCTGAACCCTGAATCTTAGAAGAGCTGTGGCCAAGAACTACTCTCCAGGTCATTGGACTTGTCCAGGACAACCTACCAAATGATGGTGATGGACAACCTCATCACCCAAAATAGAGAATATCTACAACTGCAAACAAAAGAGTTCCTTTCATTTACCCCGTAAGATCTAAGCCCCCCTTTCAATCTGAGGCAGAGTGGGCATCACCATCCCAAATTCCTCAAGATTGAGAAATGAACAAATGTAAGGGGGGATTGCAGCCAGGAATAAAGTAAATTTGTTAAAATTGTAATAATGGAAGAACATGTTAACACTGCTATAAAAGACAGTGGTTACCAGAGGTTCTGAGGGGAGGAAGAGGGAAGAATAGGGCATTGGAATTAAGTGTAAACCACAATGTAAACTACAGACTTTGGTTAGTAGCAATGCTTCAATATTTATTCATCAATTTTAACAAATGTACAACACAATTGTAAGATATTATTATGGGGTGTATGGGATCCCTTATACCTTTGATATAATTTTTCTGTGATCTAAAACCTCTTTAAAAGTAAAGTTCATTATTAAATAATAATAATAATTTAATAGCAGGGGTGGTTTGGTAGAGGTCAGTCCCAAACATTTCTCTTCCACTGGCAGGTTAATCACCACAGACTTTAGGGCATTTATCAGAGATGATTTAGAATTTTACATAAAGAGGCCAATGTTAGCACACTCTCTACATTTTATTATTATCATCATCATCATTATTGTGCCATTACAGTGATTAATAAAAAAAAATTAAAATTGCAAGTTAGTGTCATTCAATTATAGAAAATTCTCAGAAATGGTGGTAAAGGATTTGGACTTTTTTATGCACACTATAAAATATATATAATATCTTCCTCATATGATATAATTTACATAGCTAAAGGAAATGTCACAGACTTATATCGCTGGCAGAGATTACTAAAGGTCATCTGGCCCATATTCTGCTTCCTTTAGGAAAACTTAAACTTAAATCATCCCGGATGACTCTTACTTTCAAAGATACTGTGAGATTCTACAACCTCACTAAAAATACGTATGCATGCAGGTACCTTCTCTGTGAGTAATGTCTTCTCCATATCTCCACCTAATCACCACATACCTATTTAAATATATTAAGATCTTGGACTGAATTTAAAGCAAACTAATAAGAATAATTTTATGTTCTGATTCATTTTTAAATCACATATGGACAATACTCTATGTGCCATAAATCGCTTTGTATTTTTGGTATTGAGAAGGTGTTAAGATAATTGCAGTAGCTATGATGAAGGTTAACTAGAAGACAATCCTGATTCTTGTTGCTTTGGCTGGATATTATACTTAATATAAAATAATATATGCTTATGAATATATTATTATCAATAATAAATAATGCAAAGATAAAAATTATCAGACTCCTCCTTCTACTGTTCTTCAATGTGCATGTTGAAAATTTGAAATGTATCTCGTCACATTGATTACACATATGGTATTTTTATCCCTCCACCCCTCACCACAGCATATGTTATTCAATGCCCCATAATCCTTGGGGCCCCCTGGGGTAACTGACAGCTCTAATACTTAATCCAGTACATAGACAACTTCTCATCTCAAGCATATGGGTCTCTCTTCCAGGTTTGATGGTTTGCATTAACACTACAGAGGTATGTGAAACCAAGATGTGTTGAGAATCATGGTCGACTGAGAGTAAATGAGGGCTGTAGGAGTAGGAAAGATACGGGATTGTAGGAGTAGGGGTAATCCCCACATAGCTGGAGACAGGAGTCTGTGAATAAATGCCTCCTCTACCTTGTCTTCCAATCAGACATTCCAAAGAATGCTGCAGACTTTTTCAGAAGATCTCCACAGGATTGAGCCTCAGTCATCATTACCTGTAACAGAATCATTAACACACCACACTATTTACTAACTTCTCTCTCTTCCTTATCTCGCTTCTCCTATGTCTTCACTTGTTTTTCCTAGGATCATCTCCCAAATAATGTACCCACAGACAACTCTTCAGCTGTGGATTTTCTTCAACAGAAATACAAACCAATGCTCTTACTAAATCTAATCATGCTCTACACATTATTCTGAGATTATCTTTTTAAAATTAAATTCTAACAATATATTGTACATATATTTATAGTTAAATAAATAAGTGTATGTGTAACAGTTGCATCATGTGTACAAATTTCAGTATACAAACCATACATTAAACAACACTTGTATATAATTTCTATATGATGTAAATAATGCATATAATTCATGAAATATTTATATGAAATAAATATGCATGTATGTTTATGTATAAATATGCAAAAGACATGTATGTATACATGCAAATGTGTACACATAAATATATACTACAGGCATTTATGTATTCATGTAAATACATGTAAATGTATTTTTTTAGATCTCTCCAATTCTTAGGGCTTATCATTTTCTTATGTTAAGCTTTATGTCTCCTTTTATTGGTCTGAGGTGGTAAGAGAAGAGACATCTCTTTTATCCTCAGACATAAACCTAAATAGGTTATCCCTATCCTTTGTCCTTATCACACCCTCTTTTGTTATTAGGCCGTTCTTGGCCATGGGCATTTATTTTGATATTCTCTTTTTATTTATTTTGTCTCATTTAGCTTAGATGTATCAACTAGTTTTTTTTTTTTTGTTCCAGAAATTTTGCCAGGTCTCTAATTGGACTCTCCAGAAACAAATCCAGTTCCTTCAACTTTCAGACCCATAAGACTCTTTTCTTCTTAGACAATATTTTTATCTGGAAACTTCAATCTCTCACCTTTGAGCAACAAAGTCTGATATACCCTTGAATGTCCTCTTAATATTTCATTTTGTGTCATGATTTATTCAACCAGTCTCCAATCCAGTTGAGGATTACTTAGATTGATTCCAGTTTTAACTTTAAAGGTTTATTGTGCTTCAAAAACTTTCTGCACATACATCCATAATGATTGTTCCTTTCTGTTCTTTTTTTTTTCTTGAAGTAAGCCTGGTGGGTCAAAATTTGCATAAATTTTAATAGGTTCAGTTAGACCATTGCCAATAAGATTATGGCAAGCCACATTTATGAGAGTCACCCTTTCCCTACCAAACCTGGATATTATCATGTTTTTTAATTGTTGGCCACCGGAAATTAATTAATTTTTTTTCATTTTCTTTAATAGCAATGTTGAGCTTATTTTATATGTTTTTGTTGGTTTTTGGTTTGTTTGTTTTTGAAGAGGTATCTTTTGCATTATCTCTTCTATGAGTTGATCATTTATATCTATTTTTATTTTGTTCTCTTTGGTTTATTTTTTCTCTATTATTGAGAAGCTATTTTATATTGGAAGTATTAACCCTTAGTTTCAAATATGTGTGGCAAATACTTTATTCCTTTTAAACTTTCAAAGTCTTCTTCTATTTGCATTATTTTTTAAGAGTATAATACTACAAAATTATTATGGCATATCTTAACACTCATTTAGGTAATAATCCAACATTTTAAAAATATTACAGGAAAATCTACTTTCTGCCACAAACCTCTTTAAATGTAGAAAAATAATAAGTAGCAAACTTTGAACTATCAAGAAGTATAATCTGAGTTAAATAATTCAGTTGTTTACAGTGCTATGCATAAATTAGACATAAATAATATTGTTAAAATTAAACAATAGAAACCAATAAAATAGTTATAATTTGCCTCAAATTTGCTTCTTATTAGTTAATCAACCTCTCATGAAAAACAAAAGTAAAACTGTCTTCTTCAATAAACTGCACTTGTCCTCTGTCAACTTCAATTGTCTTGTAAGTCCCTGCCATTTGTCATAGAGGGAACTGAGGAAGAATGTGTGACCATCACCATCCCTTTACTGCCACTGGAGTAACTGAGGTTTGGCTCTAATATTAGCCAGTCAGTAGACGTGTCCTCCTATTTGGAGGGCAACTTGCTTTATTCAATTTAACAACTCTATTGAACAATAAATATTCAAAGGCTGGTTTCAACTCTATTTCTGAATTGCTTTATGTAATTTCACTTATTTATTTTTCTTTGTTCTTTATTTTACCTTCTTATATACCCAGAGCATTTGACACTCTAAATTGAGTAGAAATTCATCCGTTCAGAAAAATTTCACCAATATGCTTATATTTCACAGTTAAATTAATAATTCATAATCTACAAATTAAGAGATATTACTTTGCCCTCAACAGCTAAAATAATAACTTCAAAATTATATTTAAAAACACTGATTATAAACATTAGCAGAATACAATGAATTTTAGCACTATTGCATAATGGCTTGCTGATGGGCTCTGAAACAAGATCATGTTGGTTTGATCCTGTCTGACAATTGATAGGTGAAAGACATTGCAAATTACTTTTTCATAATGTATCTCATTTTTTCTTATCAGTAAATTGGTGATAATAATCCTGCTTTAGTTATAGAGATATTATGAAAATAAATCACACTAAAACATGTAAGCAACTTATGTTGGTTCCTGATACATGACAAACTCCATATTTCTTGTTTTATGTTACTATGCTCAATATATGCTATTTGATGGAGGGTGGAAAGCAACAATGGTAATTTTAAATAAACCATTGGGCAGAAAATGATCAACACAATTACTATCAACCAGTTGGAAGATTGTTAATGTCAATCTTAAAATCAGGTTTCACCTCATTCACCCAGATTCTGTCCTCACCCAGAAATCTTTCCTTTGGATAACTGAGGTTTGTCTTTCATCTTCAGGTCAAATGCCATCTTCTTAGAAGGACTCTTCTGAATTCTTGGTAAGGATAATCCCCTTGTTTTGTTCTCTCACAGAATCAACTATTTTCCTACTCAAAGCAGTTGGAGCAATTTTATGTTATTTCACTTTTAAATGCATGCCATGTCCATTTAATGCAAAGTTCTTTCAAGCAAAGAACAATGTATATCTTCTTTACTTATATTCCCACAATACGTGGCATATAGTAGATGCCCCAAATAATAAAACAAATAAATACACAAATAACCATTTGAAAAATTTATTCAACTACTACTTATCAAGAATGAATGTGGAAAATTTGTGATTAATTTTTCAAGTGTTTATTTCAGAAAAGAATTCTTTAGTAATGCTGTCAATTTTTTTAAAAGTAAATATTATTTCAACATTTAAAGAGTAAATGTGGGAAACGGACTTGGCCCTGTGGTTAGGGTATCCGTCTACCACACGGGAGGTCCGCGGTTCAAGCCCTGGGTCTCCTTGACCCGTGTGGAGCTGGCCCACGTGCGGGGCTGATGCGAGCAAGGAGTGCCGTGCCACACAGGGGTGTCCCACGTGTAGGGGAGCCCCAGGCACAAGGAGTGTGCCCCCAGCGCGAAAGAAAGTGCAGCTTGCCTAAGAATGGCGCCACCCACACGGAGAGCTGACACAACAAGATGACGCAACAAAAAGAGACACAGATTCCCGTGCTACTGACAACAGAAGCGGACAAAGAAACAAGACACAACAAATAGACACAGAGAACAGACAACCGGGGTGGGGGTGGGGGTGGGGAAGGGGAGAAAAATAAATAAATCTTTAAAAAAAAAGGAGTAAATGTCACACTTTGGTAGTTTCTTATAAGTTACATGTCCATGAAATACATTAAATTTGGCTAATTTAACATGAAAATTGGATGAATATATAAAGGCTAAATAATGACTGTGAATTTTCAAAAGATACTGTTTTTCTTCTCCATCATCTTTGTGGCATAGAATACTATTTCTTTATTCTTTATTTCTTTTCTTTTCCTTTTTTTTTTTTTTCCCTGTTCAACATTCTTTATTCCTAATAGGATGTATACTAAGTCAGATCTCCTGGTGCATTAGGAGGTTTGATAAAATAGCAAGATGATATTTGGGTTTGTTCTCTAGAAAATTACATGCTGAAAAAGACCACAGGTTTGTGGGAATCTTGAATAGCTCAGAATTTTAGTCCATTATCTGAAAAGACCTGAGGAAAATAGAGTGAGTGACACTTCTTATTTTGAATTTTCTCTGAGAACACAAATTAGCACCTGATGTGATAAATAAACAAGCAATAGAAGGTGGTAGAAACTAAAACTCAAGCATTAAAATTCAGATATTCTCCCTTCTACCTTTTGACTTAAAAAGTTATCAATGATTCATGCTATCTACTAAGTGTGCAATTAAAATATGTTATTAAATATTTCTCACATTTTTAAGAGGACTTATCACTGATAGGTGAAACGACCATCAATATTCCCCCATTCTTAAATGCAAGTCATATGTGAAGAAAATGTAGAAAAGAAGACATAGTTCTTTTCTAAAATATATTTTTATTTATTTTTAAAAGATACATAGATTACATAAAATGTTACATGAAAAGATATAGAGGATTCCCATATGCCCCACTCCCCATACCTCCCACTCTTCCCCACATTAACAACCTTCTTTCTTTAGTGTAGTATTTTCCTTGCGATTGATGAGCACATTTTGGAGCATTTTTACACAGCTTGGATTATAGTATGCATTGTAGTTTCTCCCATTCCATTCTGTAGGTTATGGCAGAATATATAATGTCCTGTATCTGCCTTTGCAATGTCATTTTTTAGCTGAGTATAGAACTTTGGGAGCCCATTTTACCAAAAGGTTTGCTAAACTATATCCTCCCTTTCAAGGGTCCTATGTGTTATCTCTTGTAGTCTTTCTAGAAATTAAAACAAAATTGTTGAGGTACTTAGGATCATCATGCCCTCAGAACATGCTTCCGTTTCAGGGTGCTGGACAGTGATCTGGCTAATATACTTGGCTCCTGCCATAACAAATTTGTTTCCTATAGCTTCCCTAGAAACTTATCCCAACCGTGGGGCTTAATACAACATAAATTTTGCACTATATCTACCCTTCACCTGCTCCTTGTCCAAATCATAGTAATTAATAGTAGTAATCTCAACCCTTCTCACTTTACTCACATTTGATTGTGTCATCCATTTTCTTTTGAGCGGCTAATTTACCTATGCATGTATTTGGAAAAAGACCATTCCTGGCAGAAGGAATTGTAATAACAAAAGCCCCAAAATTATGATGTGTCTCATAGATTCAATGAACAGGAAAAAGGGTTCTGTATGGCCAGAGTGATAGAGCAGGAGGGCATGAATTAAACAGTGAGGTCAGAGAGATAAGAGATATCAGATCATGTGTGGTGGTGTGGGCCAATATAAGTAAGAATTTTGGATTTTGTTCTGAATAGGAAAAAAAGACATTGAAAATTTTTGAGTGGATTCATGGCAAGATATGAATTGTTTTTTTAACAGGACTAGTATGACTTCACCTTTGAGGAAAAACTAAATGGGAACAAGGCTGGAAAGGATATAAACAGGAGTTTTGCAAAATAATCCAGGAGAGAAGTGATGGTGGTTTGAACCAGAGTATTAGTAGTAAAGGTAGTAGAAGGTAATCCGATTTTAACAGTAACAGAATTTATTAACACCTTGAATAACTCAATATGTTGTAGGAGAAATGTGTCAGGGATGATATCAAGACATTTAACCTGACGAAGGGGAAAATGTAATCTCTTGTTTTCTGAGATAGGTTTGAAGTTTGGGAGATAAATACGAGCTTATTTTCAAAAAGGTGAGCATGAGAAGTCTATTAGACATCAAAGGCTATGCTGAGAAAGCCATGGACCATGAGTTTGGAGATATCTAGGCTTAAGCATACATTTCAGAGTTTCTTACTTTATAGTATAGCATGAAAAACATAACACTGAGTAAGGATAATAAGGGAGAAAGTGAAGAATGAAAAGGGAAGCCATTCAAAGCCTTAGCCTTGGGGCAAACTAAATTTTTAGAATGCCAAAATCTTGTTACACAAAATATTTGTGCTGTCCTTTGGACAGGCTTAAGCAATTTATAGTTATTGGGGTTTTCCAATGCGTTTCATTAACTACATGCAGATATTAACGATCAGGCTTTTTCTCTCATGTTTGCAAACTTATTTTTAGATGTATGTACCTATAATGAGACTGCATTACCCTGATATTTATTCCATAATCATCATGTTGAACTACTGTCAACTTAAAAGGAACCTCATGACAAAAGAGAACGATAGCTGCAGTGCATCTGTTGATTTTCTAGATAAACAGGCACAACAATGATTTATTCATCATATAAGTAGGTTGTTTTCAGAGACAGTCCATAGATAATTCCTGATCTGAGATTTCCTTTATTTTTGAAGCATTGAAAACCTCTGCTTATTTGAGTATTGAAATATTAAGGTGTTTGTTCATTTTGAACAGTTGCCAAGTTATGATGGATCCAAACTGTTTTGGTATATAACCTTCTTTTTTGTAAAGAATTCATTTGTTACCCAAGTTATTATTTTTCTCAAAAGATTCTATTATTTCATGCTTCTCTTTTGTTGATGTTTTCTTTTGTTCAGAATTGTGTCTGCAAGGCTGTTCTTCAAATTTGTTTTTAAGCTTAATTTAAAATGTAGCTAATAACATGTGAAAAAACTATAAAATAAAAATATTTAAAAATATTTTACTTTATGTTAAAATAGAATACTTTTAGAAAACCTAAAATCTAGTCTCAGCTATTAGCTTTGCAAAGCACAAAACATATAACCAAAGTTATACACCTAAACTCTGCTAGCATCAGTTTCCTCATCTATGAATAATAGAATGCAAAATAAAGGTAGTTTATTTTTGTTTTTGTTACTATTGTTCTTATTTTTCTTTTAATTGTTGTAAAATAAACAAATACTCAAAATATTCATCTATAGGTGAAGAGTTTGATGCATTTTTACAACCTGAATGCACTCATGTAACCAGCATGCTTATCAAGCAATAGAACATTACCAGAATCCCAGAAGACCCACTTTTGCTCCTTTCTTATCATTACTTCCAAAAAGTAACCACCACCTTGGCTTTAAAAGTATATGTTAGTTTTCCCTGCCTCTACACTTTTTATTACTGGAATCATAACATATGTACTTCTCTTTTTGTGTGTGGTTTATTTCACTCAACATTTTGTTTGTGGAATTCATCCACATTGTTGTATGTAGTTTAAAGCTGTTGTGTAGTATTTTATAATATCATGAGGCCATTCCATACTTTATTTATTCATTCTACTCTGGATAAACATTAGAGAAGTTTCCAGTTCAGAGATATTTTAAGTGTTGAAATATGCATTTCAGTAGATTTTGTGTGTGTATGATTTACATCACACTTTGGTTAATGATAAACCAACAGACTTCCTGGGTCAGAAGGTAGTATATATTTAATTTCAGTAGGTATTAACAAATAGTTTCCCAGTATTACTTTATCAAATTAACTCCTTCTGGCAATGGTTGGGAGTTCCAGTTGCTACACGTTCTTGCCATCATTGGAACATTCCACATTTTTACATTTTAGCCATTCTGGTATATTTGCAAGTAGTTTATTAAATGTGGTTTGAGTTTGCACTCATGAAGAAAGGAGGTTTAATTTTAAAGTTTAAATTTAAGGGAGAATTTTGAGATGGGATCACCAATAACTTACTAAAGATTTGAAGTGAAGAGAAATGGTGAAAGAGGAAACCCAAGATAATTGAGATCACATAATGTATTTGTATTACAGAGAATGTTAATTCCAACAACAACTGACAATATGAGAGAAACGTGTGAAATGATGAAGAAAGATAAAAGATGGGAGGGAAAGTAAAAACTGGAAACAAGGAAAGTAATTTTTTTCCTGGAGTGATTAAACTATGTAACTTCTTTCTTCCCAGAGAACTCTGAAATGTCCAGGGAAGAGAAAAATAATCTCATATAAATGGAAGTATTTTTGCCATAAAGCAATTCAGTGTTTTCTTTTATAAAACAGTTTAAAAATAAGAAATCAATGGCAAAACTACAGGTGTATTTTCTGAAAACAGATGAAATATATTTTTATCCATGGCATAGAAAAATCATGTTCATCATTCACTGGGATGTTCAAATGTGAGTAAAATGTACCATTAATTCGACATGACCTTTAGGTTAGATAGAACCTATGTAAAACTCACTTGGCCTGGAGAAGTTTTAGTTCATGACCTCATCCTCTTAAATTTGACAAGAACTTCAATATAGTTCAAAGGAACTTGAAAGTACTCATGAATCTAAATTTAATGTGGTATACTGGATAACATCATCGGGGGCGGGGGGAATGCATTCATGGAAAAACTGATGAAATCTGAATAAAGTCTGCAGTTTAGTTAATAATATTATACCTAAGATAATTTCTTAATTTTGAAAAATGTACAATGGTAAAATAAGATGTTAGCATTAGAGGAGATTGTGTGAAAGGTATACAGGAACACCTATATTATATGTCTAACTTTTCCGTAAATCTAATACTATTCCAAAATAAAATGTTTTGAAAAACATGAATGTGTGAATTATTTTCCCATGTTAAATATAGAGCACTGTGATCTTTTTTCTAAGATATAAATTTGGAATATTATAGCTTCAATCGTATTGTGTATAACTCTTAAAAAGGTGATACAGCTTTTATTTTTAATACCATAATCCATCTAAATAAAACAAAGCAACAAACTAATTTATGACAATTATATATGTTGGGGCTATTTTTTCCTATTTGCTCTGTGAGGTCTCAACTGTGACTGGCAGTGTGCAAACACATGGCTAAACTTCCAAAATCAAAGACATGCTACTCATGTGTCTTCATGTTGAATTATCATGACAGAGAAACTAACAAGCTATAAATATAAGAAATATGTCACCACATATAAAGAATTTTTCAATTCCTATGCATCACTAGAGACCTTAGCTCCTACTCTCAGGTAGGAAGTACTAGATAGCTTCTAGCCTGAGCCTCAAAAGATTGTCACAAATCATATTTTACTACTTCCTTTATCATTTCCAGTAATAATTCTGAAGTTAATTTTTTGCATTTCTGCATTACTTTGTTTAAGCAATGGTGAAAATATTAGAAGTGTTTGTGCAGACTCACTTAGACAATTGGAGGTTTGGTCTTTCCTTTTTCTTGAGTACTTAAATGTAAAGTGCTGGTTCTCATACTGATTTATCTGGCCCCACACTGTGGCTTGTTCACATAATTGCAGTTGGAAATAATCGATTAGAAAATGTGTTAGTCCAAAAGTAGAACTCATGTGTTTAAGACTTTGAATGAAAAGAGTTTTTCCCAGAAGACATTATTTTGAGGTAACTTTGGGTAATTAATGTCAAGATCTGAGCTGAAATGAGAGAGTCGAGCTGAGTTGAGCTGAGCCGGCGGTTGTCCAGAGTAGTGAATTAGGACAATAAGTCAAGAAGTAAGTAACAGTCAAGACTTTAATCACTTACTGCAGTAGTCTAAACAAGAGGCTAAACTGGAGAAAGTGTCAGCTTTCACCAGTGCGAGGGTCAGATGGGTTAGCGTAGATGTGGGTTGTCTCTCTGCCAAGGTAGCCCTGAAAAAAAAAGCTTCTGTCATTTTAGGGACCCAAGTTCCAGCAGAAGGGACAGGGAAAATAGCTAGGAATGGAAAATCCTGAATGCTGATTCAGAATATAGAAAAGTGTCCTCAAGGCCTTTCCCACTCCTCTCTTAATATGGAGGTCCCAAAATCTCTGCTTAGATGCCTAAGGAAAACCTCAACCTAGGAAAAAAAATAAGCATATAAACAAAGCCGCTGGGGGACCTGAGTCCTTGACTGCAAACTCTTTAGAGAATTGCAATGCACTGGCTGTGCACCAAGTCTGGTAGGGTAGAGCAGCTTTTCCCTATGGAATAAGCATTGTTTCTTTACTGAATGGCTTCTTTCATCAGTGACATTGAGTAACTCTGGAAATAGTCCATTAGTTTCAACTTGAAAGGATGTCAGAGAAATCACTTATACAGTTTCTCCACATTAAAAATTCCCTAACATTTTTGATATACAGCCTGTAACCAATGAAGTTATTTAGAAAATATTATTCTCACAAAAAAAAGTCACAACAAAAATAGACGTTTCTAAATGAAACATCTATTTTTGGTCCAATCTCAATCAGTGAGAGAAATTTTAATTATTTTTAAATCTCTATATTAACTTTGTTAGTATCACAACCACCTCTGTATTATTGAACAAGTCTTGATAATCATCTACTTGAGTAGTAATGCAGATATTAGGTTACCTTAGATAAGGACTCATACTATGCTATGTCTACACAGAATCCTTGTATTAAAACTCAAACAAATGCTGACATAATCCAATTAGCTAAATAATAACTTAGTGAGGGTGGGACCATGAACCAAAACAGTTACAAACTTACAGAGATAATTGAAATGGACATGATTTTTCCTGCATTTGAAGAAAATCATAGAAAATCTGGATTTATAATAAACATGCTTAAAATAAAATAAATAATATCATAGATAAATTAGCTACTTTGGATGAAATTGAGCCAATACCTATGGATAGACACAACAATAATATGATATTGCTGTATGTATATATTTTGGCATTCATGATTAGATAATTTTTTTCTTGTCACTTTAGCCTTTTATAAACCCAGCTTTCCTTAGTAATCCTCTTAATCCTTCTCATATTTTCTGTTTTTAAACTTGTCATTTGCCATCTCTCTTCACAGATAATTTATTTTATCCTTTTTTACTCATTCATGTTATTCCTATTTCTGTTCTTAAACTTACTTCAGAGTGAACTCAGTTTTCTGACTACAGAATTTTCTCCTGAATGTGTAATGAACTATGAAGTATATAAAATATCAGAGTTAACACCAGAAGAATGGAGTCCTTTGCTAAAATGCCAGAGCTTTGGATGGAAGATCATGGTCTCATTTAAAACGTACCTCACTTCTAATGTCTAATAATTAAATTTGTGCAACACAGAAATGAAATTACCTTGGAATTCATTACAAAATTTACTAAAAATTTGTCATTTAACTACTCACCACAACAGTGAACATAAGATTCAACTCTCAATGCAGAATTCAGGTAAATGATCATTAAAGTTTCTTATGACTTCAACTTTAAGCACTAAATTTTTTGGCATTTATCTTGTCGGTTTATTCAAAGCAAATTTTACTATTAATATGAAATACAGTGTATTCACTGCAAAACATGTTTTGAAACTTTGCCACTCTACAATTCCATTGTCAATTAAATATTTGAGCAAAATTGAAGCTCTGTAATTCCTAGGGTTTAAATAAATTTCTTAATCTTATCAAAATTCATTATGGCATCAAATGCATTATATTTAACATATGTTAATTACTGCTAATTATATTAGAAAGGTTTAATGTTGTATGTCAAAAGGACAGCAATCAGCATAGTGAATCTGGAAGTTGATTGCAATAATGATCAATCAATGTACTGTTAAATCATGCTCCCTAAAACAGAATAACTGTTATTATGGATTATCTGCACCTTAGTTTTCTTAACTAGAAAAAGGAAAAATTTTCTCTCATATATTATTAGAACTAAGTCATTTAAAATACGTAACATATTTAAGAAACACAATACATAAAATAAACTATTAGCTATTTTCAGCACATTTTAAATTATACTCCCTGCAAGACCTTGAAAATGACAAAAACAATGACAGGAGTAAGGGGAAAACGACAGGGAGCTGTACAAGGAAGTCTCATATTGAGAAATATTTAAGTCTCTTGCAAAGTTTACTAACTTGTGCTGATCCTTTCCCAGTTCAACTCTATAACACCAGGAGTATGATGGTTTTAGAGCTTTGATATAAGTATGACACACATGTACTTAAACATTTTCTATGGCACCATATTTACCAGAGAATTATACTTGATCTCAGATAAAAGACAGAGAAGCAATATTATCACAGAATTATGTAAAAACTTTTTTTCATACTACAGATGCCCAAAGCATAGCTTATTGCACCACTATCTGCCATAAACAACTGGTTCCAATTTTTCTTTTACTACCTGTCTTGGCTTGCCAGGCTGCTATGACAAATACCATGCAATGGGTTCCTTAAACAGTGAAATTCCTTAGCTCACAGTTTTGAGGCTAGAAGTCTAAAACTGTGGCATTTTCCTGGAAGTATATAATGTTGTGGTGCTAGCTTGCTGGCAATCTTTGCTGTTTCTTGGTTGGTATATTTGCTTCCTGTCACATGGGGAGATCCTCTCATTTCTCATTACTGCTTTTCTGACTTCTTCCTGGTACTTTCTCTTCATACAGCTTCCCTTATGCTGGATTAAGATCCACACTCAAACATTTGGCCACATCTTAACTAAAAATAACGTCTTTAAGAAGTCTTATTTAAAATGGGTTCATATCTAAAGGAATGTGAATTAAGATTGATCTTGTGTCTAAATTGGGGTATGTAAGAGGAAATACTGCACATCAGAATGCTACAAAGGTAAGGATGGTTTATTCAGGGCTGCTGTAACAGGGAAGAGAAAGTAGAACTCAAGGAGAGCAAGCCTTTTTATGGGTTAAGAGTGGGTGGGAGGACTAGCCTTGGAAGGTAGTAAGGGGTGTTGACTTCTGCAGTGAATGAGGGATTTACTGAGGTTGCAATTAGGACTACTTGTTTCAGCATGTTTACCATTAGGCTGCCTGGATTCTGTAAGGGCTGAGAGAGAGAAGAAAGGAAATAAAGAATTGCCCAGTTAGGAACCTCTCTGGCACCTGGGTTGCCAGTTGAGTGAGAGGAGAGGGAGGTCAGGGTTGAATCTGATATTTAGAATAGCTAAGATCTGAAGTTACCTTTTTCTTTTTTCCTTTAATTTTTTCCCTTTCCTGCAGTTTAAGTTGTTTTTCTACAGTTTCTCAGCTGCAAGATTAGTGTCAGGATAGTCAGGGCAGGGGAGGGAGTAGGGATGGGCACGTGAGGAGCAAGGCTAGCAGTTTAGTCAAGAGGGAGAAAACAGTTTTGATCACGTACATAATTCAGTCTACCAAATGGCCTCAACAACATTAGCACAGGCAAAACAGTCTCATTAGTAACATCTTTCATAATAAGAAGAAGGGATTCTAAATCAGAGAGCCATATCTCCAGGCTAGATATCTGAACTCCCAGAGTTAGAGTGAGAGGCTTGTGTAATTTAAATGAACTCTCAGTCAATTTGAATATATTTCAGTAAGGAAGAGTGTCTACATTAATCTTGAGAATCACAACTATAGTGCCAATGAAAAATTTATTCAAGCATATGCAGTGCACTTTGATCATTTCGCTTTATAGCTGTTTGATCCATTGCCTGGAGTGGTTTCCTTCTTCTCTGTTTAGTGATTCCTCTTCTTTGTTTATGGATCAGTGCAAAAATTACCTTGTCCTTGAAAATCTGACAATCCTCTAGAGATTACTCAGTAGCCATTTGTTTTTTTTCCCCACTGGTAGCAATTTGTTTATTCTGTTGTAATATTACTGGTTAAATTGCAAATAATTATTTATGTTTCTACGTCCTGATTAGAATATAAACCCCTCAAATACAGGCAGCATTATGTACTCATCTTTG
The DNA here is from genome assembly GCF_030445035.2 of Dasypus novemcinctus. Lineage (NCBI taxonomy): Eukaryota > Metazoa > Chordata > Mammalia > Cingulata > Dasypodidae > Dasypus > Dasypus novemcinctus. The sequence continues at coordinate 36,989,528 of NC_080683.1, read as the reverse complement.
TCTGTCATGGCATCACACATTATCTGACACATAATAATTCCACTCTTACTCTTGTTCATTATGGTAATTCATATGAAAATTTATACTAGCAACCATTATTTATTTTCTGTTTTCTGTTACAATTAATATGTATCTTTCTAGTACATTCATCATAAAGAAGTATCTTAAGACTCCAGAAATTATTGCTATCACCTTATCACCTTTAGCCACTGATGCTGTAATTTACTAAGTAAAGTATCCTGAATAATTATCCTGAATAGTAAATGATAATAAAATTGGCTTTCATTTAAGTTAAAGGTACACTGTTTTCTTTGTTATCCAAAAGTTTTTCTGAAGTTAGATAAAATGAATCAATGGCCCAATAGAATTTTTTTCCTTAAAACATTGTGTATGAGTAGCTATTATTATGTCAAAATAGTTTATATGTAGAGCAAATAGTTTTATTTAAAGTGTAAAGCACTAGAAAAATATATTATTTATAATTTAGTATGAAGATAAAAATGTGAGAAAAGAATGTTCTAGTTATTTTCTCCTTTGTTCATGTTTTACTGTTTTCACTTGCAATGAATACCCTTTTAAAATTCCTTGTATCTAGCTCCCCTCTATCATCTATCTATAGAGATCTATTTACCTATATATTATCTATGTATCACCTATTTATCCATATGTATTTGTTTCATCTGAAATCTGGAAAGTTTGGATAAGTCCCTTTTTAACCCTTATTCTGTGGATTTAAGTAAGTTTGCTATTTGAACTAGGATTATTTATCCCACAGCATTATATCAATAATTAAATAAAAAGTTGTTTTAGTTTAAGCTTCATTATAAACTAGAGCTAAGAGCAGCAACACATGCATATGACTGCTTAATATTTATATATAAATGTAGAGAAAATGATTTTTATATTTTTCAAAGAAAAAATTTGTGCATTACATATATTTGCACTTAAAAAGATATCATTAAAATCCAAAAAGTTACACTGATACTCTGAAAGTAGATTTTGCATGTTTTACTTCTGGAAGTAATGTTTTTAATTATGAGATCTTGCAAAATTGATAGGCTATACAATTTTGAAACAGAATGTCTGATTCCCCTGGTTTACACATATAGCTTACTATTCATTTTCTCTAACTGCTTTTCCAATAAAGTAGTGTAATGACTTTTAGAACAGAAATTAGAAGAACTAACATATAACAATAATTTCTGATACCCTCCTAAATCCCTGGAGAAGATTCTAAAGTTGCTTAGTGATTAAGTAATGTAAGGAAAATTCAGCTGAACACTTGAAGTCATTGCCTAGATCTGACTTTTATTATAGAAAGAAAGATCACTTTATTATTAGGGGAGGGTGTTGCAGCAAACCCAGATAACCTGAATGGCAGAGAAACCCAAATGGCACTCAGAGAAGTGGAGGTAGAGTTTTATTACATGAGGATCCAGAGGAGAATCAATCTCCAAATTCTGAGCCCCATCTTACAGTTTTTACAGGTTTATAAAGGGTTTTAGGTAGAATTAACATGACTCTCACTTATTGGCAAATGCGTTGCTGGGCTGGCAGGCAAATTTTCTACTCTAATATGTAAAAAGGGTTACAGAAGCAGAAAGCAAGAGTGGTCAATTAGATAGTTTCTTGCAAGGTCATGTTTTGCAAGTGAGTTACAGAAACATAAAGCAGGAGTGCTCTGTTAGATAGTCTCCTGCAAGGTCATGCTCTCCTATTTCTCAACATTCCCCTCTTTGATGCCCTTACAATTTTCATAGGTCATCACTGGTGCTAAATGGCTTATATTCTCTTAGGGACAGAACTCTTGCTATTGCTTTTGGGGATACTGTTGTTTCAATGAACCTGATAAGGGCCTTGACTATGCAGGGGCCAAATGTGACTAACATGAATAAAGCGATCAGGGAACCTGCTAGGGGCAGGAGCCAAGAGGACCATTGTCCCAGATTCAAGCTTCATAACTCCTCTAGATCCTTTTTTCTTTTCTGGATCTGGTGTCTCAGCTTTTTCATTTGGTATAAGCTATTCCTAATTGGTTGACATAGTAACAGCATTCTTCCCCAAGGAAAATGCATGTTCTTTGTTTTTCTGCTGTCAATAGGTCTAGGGTTCTCCTGTTTTGCAGGGATACTGTGGCTAGTGAATTGACTTGAGTCTGGAGGGAGACTAAGGAGACAGTAACTTGCTCTATGTCCTCATTTAGTTCTCGGGAGAGTTTGTAATAAAAGTTGAAGGAAGAACCCAATCCTCCCAATCTGGTTCCTACTCCCATGACTATACTTGCTCCTATAAGGGTGGTGGTGAGCAGAGCTCATCTGGCCCACTCTTGGTGCAGGTTTAGGGCTTGCTCTAGCTCATTTTTGGTGTATACCAATACTTCTAGTATTAAGAACACCTAGATGCAACTCCTTGTCCAATTGGCTTCTAAGCACCTACACACAGTGCTTCCACATAGGAAGAACAATCCTGGGAGGCTACACTGGGTCAGGTTGTTTGCTAGGGTTTTATTGGCAGTACATAGGTTTGCAGGGATGGTCCAGACCAAATCCAATGTTAGATCAGAGTTTTTACACAGATAGCAGGTTATATTGCTTTTATTACCTTCTGAGAAAACTAGGCAGATGGTGAGGGCTATGGGGCCAATAGGGGCAATTTAATTTTTATTTTAGTTAAGGTTTGGTTGGGGGTCCATCTGAGAGGAGATGGGGTGCCTATAAAAGTTTTCCTCAAGAGGGGCAGGCACAATCAACAGATGTTGGTCTCTGAGTGAAGGTATAAGTGGTGTTTACTAGCCACTCCACCTGCCAAATGGGGGCTATGAGCTGAGTAAGCTAGTGGAGTCCTGTGAGGCTTATCCACTTATATTTGGGGCCTTTGGCTAGTCAGATGAGTTTGGCATGGACTAATTCTAAAACTTTCTCCTGGGCTTAGTCCTGTACCCCTCTCCCATTGGACATGCCTACTCATGGGAGATAGGTCCAACATACAGTCTCACTTGGGTTACCCCAGGTTTTGCAGTTGCCCCAGTGTTTTATTGTACCCATCTAGAACTTTTGCCCATTTTCCAAACATAGGTAACAGTTTGGATAATATAACATTTTGCTTGCATGTAGGTGTAATATTTAAAGGCGGGGACAGGAGACCATTATCCCTGGAGTTGCTTTAGCCTCTATATAGTAATGGATACAATGGCCTCATAATACCCCAAGCCAAGTGAAGAAAAACAACTTAAAGTAGCAAAGCATCCTACAAGATACAAATACATTATTAAGATTAGTAACCTTTTAACTACACTCCGGTCTCTGGGACCTGTAGCTGTTAGTCCAGCCCCAAACAGTAAGCTGTGCAGTCCAAAGAAGAGCAGAAACTACAGGTAACAGGAGTCCATCTAGTCAGGTGAGGGCAACTCTCAGTGGCTCCGGGCAATTCAGATTTTCAAGGGACAGTCAGTTACAGGGTGAATTATCCAGTCGTCTTGTTTTTCCTTGGAGTGTGCCCTTTTAACTCTAGTATGATGAATCCAAGGGATAATACCTGAAACTTTGAGCTCAGTGGGGGTTACAAGGATAACAGTATGTGGGTCCATCCAGGTTGGCTGGCTTTTTCCAGTCTTTTACCCAAACTAGGTCTTCAGGTAAGTGTGGGTGTACTGGGTGTTCTAATGGGATTGGATCCCAAGACAGGACTGTTTTGTGTATTTGGGTTGGAGTTATTCCCAATTTCTGGAGGGTGGAACTTTGGCTAGTTTCTCCTAGGAGTCTGAGATTTCCTTTGTAGGTCTGAATAATTGGGGGTGATCATCCACACAGGATTTCAAAAGGTGAATAGCCAGAGGGTCCAGGGGTGCATCTGACTCAAAGGAGGGCTAATAGGAGCAGATCCACCCACAGGAGGCCAGTTTTTTGACAGAACTTGGTTAGGGTGGTTTTGAGGGTTCGATTCATGTGTTCCACTTTCCCTGAGCTCTGGAGCCTATATGCTGTGTGGAGCTTCCACTTTATTCCTAATATTTTTGTTAGTTCTTGGATGATGGTTGTTACAAAAGCCAGGCCATTGTCACTGCATATGGACAAGGGTATCCCATGCTGGGGAATTATTTCTCAGGACAGAGCTTTAGTTACTTCTTTTGCTTTTTCAGCATGGATGGGAAAGGCTTTGACCAGCCCAAGAAGGTGCACATTATTATTAGTAGGTATCTACACCCTTGACTTGGTTTTATTTCTGTAAAATTCATTGTTAAGTCTTCAAAAAGGGCAGTTCTTGTGTGCTGGATGCTGACTGGGGCCTGGGGACCTTTGGAGGGGTTGTTTTAGCACAGATCTGGTATCAGCTGCTAATGGTATTACAGAGTGAGGCCATCTGGGTGATGTAGTAATATTTCCAGAGCAGGGCTCCTAAAGCAGTTTTTCCAGGTGGGTGAGATGGTTGTATTGTTGAAGTAGGGTGTTGGTGGCCCTCTTTTGGATAAATACTTGGCCATCTGGGAGTAGCCAATATTCCTCTGGGGTCTGGTGCCCTCCTTCTCTCTTTGTGCACTCCTGTTCCTCCTGGGTATAGTTTAGTTTTTCAACGTGTTGCCCTAAAAGGGACAGTTGAGGTGCCAAGAGCAGTGCCTGTAGTTTGAGGGCTCTCTTGGCTGCCTGTGAAGTCATTTCATTGGCTAGTGTATTCCCTTTAGTAACTGCATCCATTTCCTTCTGAAGTCCCCAACAATGGATGATGGCAACCCTGCTTGGTTTCCAGACTGCCTCCTGAAGTTGAAAGAGTTCCTCTTTATTTTTTATTCTTTCCCCCCTGCAGTTAGGAGTCCCCTCACCTTATAAATTGCCATGGATATGTACAGTAGTAATGCATATTTAGAATCACTGTAAAAGATTACTGTTTGGTGGTAGCCAGTTGTAGAGCTCGAATTAGTGCTCAGAGTTCTGCTCACTGTGCAGACCACCCTTTAGGTAGGGGAGCTGCTTCCACTACTTGTTCAGCTGTGATGACTGCTAATCCAGCAAGCGTCTATCCATCTCTGATGAAACTGTTGCTGTCTGTGAATAGGGTTTGGTCTGGGCAAGGAAGTGGTCTGTTCTGGAGGTTGGGGCAACTGGCATACACTTCTTCTGTTACTTCTGTGGAGTCGTGTTCAGGAGTTCCTCTTTCAGTCAGCAGGAAAGTGGCAGGATTCAGGGTACACACAGTTTCTACTGTTATTCTGGGTTTTTCACAAAGCAGGCTTTGGTAATGAGTAAGACTATGGCTAGATAGCCAACGGTGACTGTGTGAGTTCATTAAAGTGGTGACAGAGTGCAGTACCATGACATGAATGGCTTGGCCAAGAGTGAGCTTGTCAGCTTTTTTGACAAGAGCTACTGTTGTAGCTAAAGCCCTCAGGCAGGGAGGCCACCCAGTGGCTACAGGATCTAACTGTTTTGATAGATAGGCAATAGGTCTCTGCCAGGGAGCGACTGTTTGAGTGAGGACTCCTAGGGCCATGTTGTTTTTCTCACACACAAACCGGTTAAAGTCCTGAGATACATCTGGAAATCCTAGGGCAGAGGTCTAGCCGAGCTGTTTTTTAATTTCTTTGGAGGCTTTCTGTTGGATTATACTCCAGATGAGGGGTTGTTTTTCTGGGCCTGTGAGGATTTCATAAAGAGGTTTAGCCATAGCTGCAAAACTGGGGATCCAGATGTGACAGAATCCTGCTGCCCCCAGAAATTCAGAGCTTTCTTTTAATGGTAGGTGTTGGGATAGTGCAAATTACCTTCTTTCATTCCAGTTTGAGAATTTGGTGCCCTTTTGAGATGATGAACCCTAGATATTTAACTTGTTGCTGGCAAATCTGAGTCTTTTTCCAAGACACTTTATAGCCAGTTTGTGGTAGAAGTTGTAGAAGGGCCCACATTCCCTCTTGGCAAATTTCTTCTGTCTTCATCTACGTACTGAAGGAGAGTACATTTTAAGTTTTCTCATGGGTAGAAGACCAAGTCTACAGCCAGGGTTTCTCCAAAAAGGTCAGGGGATGGTCTTGAAGCCATATAGGAGCTGAGTCCAAGTTAATTGAGTCTTTTGTTGAGTCCTGAGATTCTCCCATTCAAAAGCAAATAAAGATTTGCTCCTGGGAGACACCTGCAGGCAGAAAAAAAAGCATCCTTTAAATCCAGACATAAACCTGGCGGCCTCAGGCAGTAACTGCCCAATTAAGGATGTATGGGTTAGGAATGTCTGGGTGCAGGGTGATGGTGTCATTGTTGACCACCCACAAGTCTTGGATGGATCAATATCCAATCCTGTCAGGTTTCTTTACTGGCAGCAGCAGAGTTGTTCTAGGGCATCTGACATTTGATTAAGATCTCTTCTTCTCTTAGGTGGTTTATGTGTTCAACCATGCCCAATTGTGCTTCACGGGGTTTCAGGTATTGCCTTTGTCAGACCGGGGTGGCCCCAGGTTTTAGATCTATGATGAGAGGGGCATGGTCCAGGCCATTCCTGGTGACTTTCTTTCAGACCAGACCTCAGGGTACAGTTCTAATAGCCTCCCTAGATTTTGACTTGAAGTTTCCTCTTTGAGCCTCCATTCCTCGTTCCAGGGAACAGTGACAAGAAGGGTGAGTCCAGTCCTGAGGTTTAAACTTGTTGACCTCTCAGGTCTAAAGGTGATCTGGGCTCCCAGTTTAGTTAGAAAGCCCCTGCCCAACAGGGGAACTGAGCATTCAGGGAGATTACAGAAATTTGTGGGTTACTTTGTGACCACTCAACTGGCAGGTTCTGGGCTGGCAGAAAGCCACTGGCTGGCCTGATTTGCAGTTGCCTCTATGATGCTGGCTATCTTTCCTCTAAAGGGGGCAACTGGTGTGGTTACTACTGAATATTTGGCTCAAGTATCTATCATGAAAGTCGTTGGTTGGCCCCGGATGTTTACTTTGACCGTGGGCTTGTGGGGGCTGACTTCTAGTGAGTACAGTTGCACCTATTAGGAGACCAATCAGATGGTTTTGGGGTTTGGGTTAGCATTTGGGCTAGTGCTCTGGGAGCAATTCCCTTGTTAGTCTGGTCTTTTTGCAGATATTCATTCTTCCAGCGTCCAGTTTCTTTACAGTAGGCATGTTGATCTTTCACCAAGGGTGCTCTCTTGTAGGTATTCCACCTTTTTCTGGGAGGCTTTCCTTGACTGGTTGGGTCTGGATTCCCTAAGGTTGCTGCTAACAGGGAGACTAGCTGTTTCATTCACTTTTTCTCTTCTCTTTCAACAGTTTCATATCAATTGATGAATATTTTGTGACTTCAAAGAGTTGGGAGATATTCATCCCTGCAAACCCATCTAGCTTCTGAAGTTTCTGTCTGATGTCTGGTGCTGCCTGGGTGACAAAAGCTGCATTGACCCTTCTCTGGCTTTCTGGGGCCTTTGGGTCTTAGAGGGTGTAGATCCTGAAGGCATGCAGAGTCACTCATAGAAATATCCTAGAGGTTCTTCAGGCTTTTGAGTGATGAAGGCCATTTTGGACATGTTCATGGGCTGCCTCACTCCTTCCCATACCCCTCTGAGGAGGGCTTGTCAATACTACTGAAGAGCAGCCTATCTCTCATCTGTGTTAAAATCCCAGTCAGGTTGGGCTTCTGGTGCTGCCTGTCAGACACATTCCTCTGGTTCCAAGACACCTACAGGGGTCTGTTCTTCTAACCACTTATTGGCCTCTGTGAGGATCCTGTGTCTCTCTTCTGTATTAAACAGGGTCAGGAGGAGTTGACTGCAATTAAGTGGGGTGGTAGGTTTGGAAAATGGACTCCATGAGGTTGATAAGAGTCTGAGGCTTTTCTGAATATGAAGGGGTGTGGTGCTTCCAGTTTAAGAGATCTGTAATTGTGAAGGGCTGATAAAACAGCATTGGCTTCCCAGGTTGGACCATCCCATCTGCATGAATCTGGGTTGGACTCTGTGTTTCACAGAGGGGCATCTGGAGTGCAGGTTGCCCTGACTGACGTCTTCTCACCAAAGGGATCTCAGGATCCCCACTGGGGGGGGGGGGGGTGCCTGGAGGGCCTGGGGAGACTGAAGGTGGAGGAGTTTCAGGGAGATCTGCTTGTGGAGGCTCTAGGCCAGAGAGATTTCCTGAAATGGCAGAGTTAATGGGTCTTCCTCCTGAGGTCCTTGTAGAATAACAGGCTTTTGAGGTCTGGCTGTTTGAGCTACTAGGACCCTACTCTGACCTTTCTTTCCAACACAGAATCCAACCTAAGGTGGCAAAGTTTGGGCAATTTCTAACCAGGAGTCAATGTAGGGAAATTTACTAGAGTGGTCAGTGGTCCCAGTGACTACACACCAAATTGCATGAAACTTGTTTACATCTAGGGTCCCTTCTGAGGGCCAGTCAACACCAAAGATGGGCCACTCCAATTTGCACAAGGTCTGGAGAGTTCTAGGGGACATACGGACACCATAATCCCCTGAAAAGCCTTTCTTCAAGTTTTTAAACATACAATCTAAGACTGTGAGTTTGGATTGTGATGATCCTAGCCCTGAACCAGTGTTGTGGGACAAACAAAGGAAGGGTGCTTCTCACAAGGTCACTTGGATGCCCACCCGTCTGCATTTTTCATGAGAACTTACACTTGTCTTAGCTATGGTATCTGTGTAGAGTCCAGATTAGCGATTATGTCATATGATGTATCCATGGAGTGCAGGTTGTGGCCCACTTGGACTCCATAGCACAAGCTGTGGAGCCACTCAATCATTCACCCAATCACTCTGAGTTTACACAGTCCCACCCAAGGGACTTCCTTATTCTGGAATCTTGAATCTCAAGATTTTGATAGGTAATCAGTCTCCCCTTCTGTCCAGAGATGGGCCTGACTGGGACTCAGAACCCCAGGGTCTTACTTTTCTGACATCTTCTTATGTTGTTCAATCCACCTCTCTACTGAGTCAGGCTGGGTTGGAGGACACAGCCCACAGAGATCCTTTTCATGAAGGAGGCTCCATCAAGGGGACAGGTGGCACCACCTCTTTCATGTGGAGATCCCCACCGGCTGCACTAGCCAATGCCAAACCAGAGTCTCAAAGGGCCTGCTTGGTTTGGTTTCCTGGTCAGGCAACCAAATGTTGAGGCAAACCCAGATGACCTGAGTGGCAGAGAAACCCAAACAGCACCAGGAGAGGTGGAGGAACAGTTTTATTATGTGCGGGCTCAGAGGAGATTAGTCTCTGAATTCTGAACCCTGTCTTACAGTTTTTACAGTTTATATAGGGTTTTATGTAGTATTAGCAAGGCTGTCATTTATTGGCTAATGCATTGCTGGTGGGCAAATTTTCTGCTGTAATATGCAAGTGGGGTTACAGAAGTGGAAAGCAAGAGTGGTCAGTTAGATAGTCTCTTGCAAGGTCATGTTCTCACAGACAGATTTACAGAAGTGGGAGGCAGGAGTGGTCTGTTATATAGTCTCCTACAAGGTCATGCTCTCCTATTTCTCAACAGGGGCACAACCTGCTTCAGACTTTGAGTTTGATGACTAATTTCAATCCTGGTTTGCTTTCTTATCAAGTATTAGCCATGTGGGAACAGCCAATTGAGTTTCTATTTAAGTAACTATTTAAAAATTACCTGAAAAGCAAATTTAAATCTTTTTTTTCAATGAGAAAATTATTCTCAATGAAAGACTTTGGAAAGCCATTTAGGTATTGCTCAATCAATATATATGTTAGGGACAAAATAAAAGAAAGGGTGTTTAAGGATCATATCATTTAGTGTAATTAATATTAATATGACATGCTAATTTATAATGTCATAATGCTAAAATGGATATACCAAATATCCATCATTTGTATGTAGATTCAGAATGTATAAATGTGGGGTTCTGATTATTGAAAAAGGAGACTTATATGCTTTTAATTTACCTGTGTTAAAATTGCCTGTTTTATAATTCTAGCTTTTAATTTCAATTGAGGTTTTGATAAGTTAATTATATACTCATTTTTTTTTACAATTTTGTTTTGAACTACCAAAATTTATATATAGCATATTTTAAAAGGAAAAGTGTAATTATTTCCCTCATATTGGAGAAAACTATCTTGACATTGAAATTTTCATTAATTTAACAGTTTGTTTAATTCATACATTTTAACAATGTGTATGCCCAATTGATAATACTTTTTACTACATATTTTCTCTGTTTTTTCTTGGAAACTTCTGTCATATCCAAAAAAGGTACACCAATATTATTTATAGAAACATCCTACATATTACCAAATTTTTTTTATTGCTATCATATGCAAACTCTTCACTCTTTGACAACTTAACAATGCAAAATTACACAAAATATTATTAATTTCCAGAATGTTCAAATTTAATAGACCTCATGAAATATTTATACTGACTGTAAATGTAGGTAATTTAGGAAGTGAATTGAGTAGATACATTGAGTAAAATTATTGGTGATTAGACAAAGGTGGAAACGGCCTAAGTGAGGGATGACATTTGAAAACATAAAGTAGATGGCAAATATATATTGAATTTGATGTTCCTAAACACAGAGATTTGGCTTGGGACAAATATATGTGTAAAGACATGTTGAGGAGAAGGCCAAAATTTGAAGTTTGCACCAGAAAATGGTGATAAGGAATCTGATAATTATTTAGTACACCTGAATATTTTGAAGTAGGAGAGTTGCATTTTATTCCCTTGAAATGTCTTGGCTTCCCACTTGAAAAATTATAAATCATTATTCCAATGAAATATCTTTGGACTTGTTTTCACAAAGGTATAATGAAGAGACGTGAAATGAAGAGAAAATGAAAATAATGCCAAAGATAGTCAAACAATTTCTGCCAGGCATAACCAAAGTATACAAGACTAGATATATGCCTGTAAGCACTTTAATTTCGTAATAACTGAAATAACAAAGAAAGACCTATGATACTAATTTGTAAAGTATATGCAGAATCAAAATAGGAGCACCGTATGTCTGAGAAAAAATCAATGAGATTTTTCAATTGGGGTGATAAGCCAGAATGTAAACAATACTCTTAAACAAACTATAGTAATCATGAATAACAAACTATAGTAATCATGAATAAACAGCACAATAAAAAAGAGTACACTAACTCAGTTTAGACAGGTGTAAAAGAAGAATAAGAAAAAGATTCCATCAAAACACATCAAAGCTATATGTGGTAAATAAACACAAAATATTAAAGATCCTTTGCCCTTAATACTGCAAATACCAAACATGGAGAAAGAGAGATGAAATCTAGGTGGTTATCAAACTCCCACTGTGTTCTATACTTACTATTAGGCACTCATTTCATCCACCCAATAACATTTGGCATTTGATAGTTGTCATTATGTTGGTAATTAAGTTCACGAACTTAATTGCCCAGGATCTTACAGCTTGGATTGGAAGTACAAAAAATGGATTAGGATATCTGCTTTATTTAACTCTATGGTCAATTCCATTATATCATGATAATGTGTTATTATAATTTAAACTTTATTTAAACAGCATCATATAATTATAATAAAGTTTTACATCTCCAGCACTTAGAAGTTATGAAATGCTTGAAAAAAACATATTTGATCCTTACAACAATGATGAAATATTGAGGAAATTGAGGCAACAGAGGATAAATAACTTTATCAAAGTCATATGTTTGAACCATGTTTATTAAAATAAAATATATTATGTCCATGAACTAATTACTAACAAATTTAATATATTTGGATCATGAAAAAATCCACCAAATCCATGAAGATTTAATAAACTTTTTGAGTTGCAAAGTTCTAATGCCTGTAACTAATATTTAATTGTTTAAATAGACTTTATAATCAATCAGTGTATTCCAGCAACTGACCTTAAAGATTTGCCCTTCCTAATTCTTTTACAAGGACTCTTCTTTTTAATTCCAGTACCTAATGAGGCAATAAAATTAAAAAGAAGGAAAAAGAAGAGAGGAAGTTTAAATCCTTATTTTCTGTGTTACACTTCATCTCTTCCGCAGATTCTTTTTGTGTTGCCTTGATATTTCAGATATGGATATACTTTATATACTTAAAATTATCACCCCAGAATACAGTAAAAAATCTTAGGCACTTTAATCCATGAAATCATCTCCAACCCCCACTTAAAAAATATGTTATAGGACAGAATGAATCAATAACCCACACACTCAAGGAGTGAAAAGATTTATTTTATATTTATATAACACCTAGTCTTTATTAACTACACTTATATTCAATCTTTTATACATGCATATATAATATTACTTAATATACTAACATTGTAAAGTAAGTATTATCACCCCATTATTTTTAGAGAAGAACAGAGCTGCTGAGAGGGATTGCTCAGCATCATACAGCAATAAATAGCAAAAGATAGAATAGACTGTATGTTGTAATGTTCATATTTTCAGACTAATAAGAATAAGATAGCATGGTGTAATAAAGTAAGTGAATTATGTTCTTCCACATTTCTTAATTCATAATCATGAATATATTATAAAGGAGATTGCAAAATCTTATAATGAAATAGGCCTTGCAATCACCAATGTCATCATCATATCATGGTTTAGATTCTGTCTTATGTTATGAAACTTAACATAACTAATAGTACATAGGGAAAAAATGTTGATCAAAGACTTGGGGGCCACCAAAGTATATTTTTAATAGCAGTTTACAATTTAAATTATATAAATAATAATTTTTTAGAGCTGATGACTCACATTATATGATAACATCATGTCTTAGGAGCATGTAATAATAGAATGGATGAGCTAAAGAAAAGTCTATACTATTTATATTTGGCAATATAAATGAAGAAAAAAGTATATGCTGTCAGATATGCATTAAATGCCACCCAGAGGGCACTGCATTTTGTTAATTAATGCAATTATTATTATTATTTTACCTACCACTTTTCTCCAAATCTTTGAAAAATGAATTAATTCAAGGTATGTTTGGAGAAATACTTTTAACACTTATATTTCAAATATGTATTTAGTGCTTATCTCTAAAGAATTCAAAACACATTATGGATTTTTACTTGGATATAATCTATTTACAAAGTTTCTGGATGATAAGGAACCCTACAGCAATAAACAATTTTCACTTGACATTTTTCACCAGAGAAAATGTGATTTCAGGCATTTAAATAAGATTCTGAATTATAACATCAACCTAGGTTTGAAAGTATTACATAAATACACCTTGCTAAATTGGAATTTAAAAGGTTGCATATTATTAACATTTTTCAAATTAAAGTTTATTAGTTTAAATAATCCTTATATATTTGATAAGGACCTTACTGCTAGTGGTGCCTTTCAGTACCAAAAAGGGCAATTAGCTTGAACCAACCAGTACTACTGGATTAAAGAGGAAATCACAGGGAAATAAGTAAATATCTTGATCCAAATAAAAACAAAAATATAATATACCAAAACTTAAGAGATGCAGCAAAAGCAGTGCTGAAAGAGAATTTTATAGCTCTGAATGCATACAATTAAAAAAGAGGAAAGATATCAAAGCAGAGACCTAACCTGAGAATTGGAAGAACTAGAAAAGGAAGGGCAAACTAAACTGAAAATGCACAGAAGGAAGGAAATAAAAAAGATTAGAGAAGAGATAAAAAATATATAATAAAAAATAAATATTAGGGATAATCAAAAACACCAAAATTTGGTTCTTTGAAAACACCAATAAAAACAACATTCAGCTAGACTAGTGAAGAAAAAGGAGAAAGGACACAAATGCTTAAAATCAGAAATATAAAGGGGGACAATTACTATCAACCGCAATGAAATCAAAATGATTAAAAGAGGATACTATGAACAATTGTATACCAAACAAATTAGATAACATAAATGAAATGGACCAATTCCTAGAAACAAACGGCCTTCATTACTGAAGAAGAAACAGAAAATCAAAACAAACCAAAACTAGTTAAAGAGATTGAAACAATAATCAAATACCTTCCAACAAAGTACAGCCCAGCATTAGGTCACTTCACTGGGGAATTTTATCAAACATGCCATGTAGAATTAATACAAATTCTTCTCAAATTCTTCTAAAAAATTGAAGAAAGGGAATACTTCCTAATTAATTCTATGAGATTGTGGTAGTTTGCAGCTGTATGTATCCAGAAAAACATGTTCTTAAATCTAATCCATTCCTATAGATGTAAACCCATTGTAAATAGAACTTTTGATGAGGTACTTCAGTTAAGACATGACCCACTTCAATCAGGATGGATCTTAATCCTATTACTGGAGTCCTTTATATGCTGAATGAAATTCAGACAAAGAGGAAAGCACAGGAAGCAAGAAGCTATAAAAGAACCCAGAGGAGAAGGAAGAGACAAGGAGATGCTTTCATGCAGTTTTCCATGTGACAGCCAGCCTCAAAGTGCCAGTCTTCAGGAAAAAAAGCATTGCCTTGATGATTCCTGATTTGGACTTTTTTCTGGCCTCAAAACCATAAGTGAACATATTTCGATTGTTCTATCTGAACCATTTTATGGTATTTTCTTAAATAGCCTAGGAAATTAAACAGAGTCCAACATCATACTCATACCAAAGCCAGATAAAGATACCACAAGAAAAGAAAATTGCAGACCAATATCTCTTATAAATATACAATGAAAATCCTAAAGAAACTACTATCACACCAAATCCAATAGCATATTAAATAATTTTACACTATAATCAAGTGAGATTTATCCCAGGTATGCAAGGGTGATTCAACATAAGAAGTCATTAATTTAATATACTACATTAACAGAAGGAAGGGGAAAGAATACATACAATCATGTATCTCAATTGATGAAGAAAAGGCATTTGAAAAAATGCAGCACCTCTTGATAAAGACATGTAGAAAACTAGGAAAAGATTGAACCATTCCCAATATGATAAAGGGAATATACAAAAAACCCACAGCTGGCATTCTTTTTAATGGTGAAAGAATGAAAGCTTTACCTCTAAGATCAGGAGGAAGAAAGGACACCCATTGTCACCACTCTCCTCAATGTTGTACCAGAGTTCTAAGACAGAAGAATTAGTCAAGAAATAAAAAATAAAAGGTATCCCAATTGGGAAAGAAGAAGTAAAATTTTCCCTACTTGCTGAGTGCATGAACATATATATATAATCCTGAAAAATCCACCAAAAAGTTCCTAGAGCTTATAAACAAATTCAACAAAGTGTGAGAATGCAGAATCAATATCCCAAATCAGTTGTTTTTATACACTACCAAGGAATAATTGGAATAAATCAAGAAAAGTTTCTCAATACAATAGCACTAAAACAACCAAATATATAGGAATGAATTTAACCAAGTGTAGCAGTTTGATATGGTTATAAATTCCAAAAATAAATACCAAATTATGTTTGTAATCTGGTCTATTACTGGGCATGATTGAGTTATGATTGGAGCTTTGATTGGGCCATGTCATTATGGCATTAAGTCTCCACCCCTTGGTGGGTGGGGACTCACAGATAAAAGGCATGTCAAAGGACAGTGTTGAGTGTTCTTAATGTTGGAGTTTTGATGTTGGAGTTTAATGCTAGTCTTAAGCTGGAGCCCCGGGGAAAGAGACAGAGCCATTTGCCATATAGTCTACAGCTGACCTTGTAGAGAAAACTGGAACTTAGACCAGAGGAGCCCAGTAAGCTTAAACCCTCAAAGACATTGACAGCCATCTTGCTCCAACACATAAAACTAGACTTTGGTGATGAAGTAACTTATGCTTTATGGCCTGGTATCTGTAATCTCCTATCCCAATTAAATACCCATTATAAAAACCAACCAATTTCTGGTATTTTTCATCAGAACCCCTTTGGTTAATACACCAAAGGTTATAAAAGACTTGTATATGGA
Source organism: Dasypus novemcinctus (assembly GCF_030445035.2). NCBI lineage: Eukaryota > Metazoa > Chordata > Mammalia > Cingulata > Dasypodidae > Dasypus > Dasypus novemcinctus. The sequence continues at coordinate 36,973,677 of NC_080683.1, read as the reverse complement.
AGGCTGAAAAACATTGCAAAGAAATAAAAGTAAATAAAGGGAATGATATTCTCTACTTGTGGATTGGAAGACAAATATTTTTTAAGATGTCAATTCTATCCAAAGCAGTTAGCAGATTCAACATAATTCCAATCCAAATTCCAACAGCCTTCTTTGCAGAAATGGCAAGTTAATCATCAAATTTATAAAGAAGGGAAGAGCCCTAAAAAGCCATCTTGAAAAATAAGACTGATATTGGAGGACTCATAAAATCTTAAAACTTATCACAAAACCATAGTAATCAAAATAGAATGGTGAAATTGTGGGTACATGGCATTTTACTAACTGGCAGAGTTCAACTCTCTCACAAAAACAATGGAGAGGGAGCCAAAAGCTGTGAGTGAGTGACTTTTGGGGTCAGCAGACCAGGACAATGCTACAGAACTCCTAGGAGGGTAAGCGGCAGAGAATCAAACAAGCTGAAAAACAAATGTGAGTTATCAAGCCCCTGCAGCAACCATGAAGGACTCTCCTCCCCCACCCCCAAGATATTAAGCTGGGGTAAAACCTCTGCCTCACTGCAGCTGACTGAGAGGGGAACAGACACCTTCCTCCCTGTCAGCTGTTTCAAGGGAAAGAGGATGGAGAATCAGGGTGTTTTCCTCAGTGAAATTGGCCAGCAGAGCCTGCTTTGAATCTCTGCTCTGGAGATTCAGTACAGGAACACAGGAAAGCCTATACTGAAACACCTCTGTAGAAAGGGCAATGATGAGCACCATCTTCTGGCCGTCAGAAAATTGCATGGACAAAAACTGTACTCTGTTCTGTGTCTTAAGACCAGGGAGAGAATATGCATCCTGCCAGCAAGTCCCTGGACCAATTTTGATAACAGAACACCAAAATGGGAAAAAACAGGAAATCAGAAAGAGAAAAAAATAGAAAAGATAGAACAGGCTTTCAGGGAACTGAATGACAATGAGAACCACATAAATATTCTCATTTATTGGTGTCCCAGAAAGAGAAGAGAATTGAAAAGTGAAAGAAAGAATAATTGGGGAAATAGTGACAGAAAATTCTCAAATCCTTATGAAAGACATATATATCAATATCCAAGAAGGATAATGCACCACAAACCGAATAAATCCAAATAGACCTAATCCAAGACAACTACTATGCAGAAGGTCAAATATTAGAGACCAAGAAGGATTCTGAAAGCAATAAGAGAAAAGTAAAGTATTGCACACAGGGGAAACATGATAAGATTAAATGCCAACCTCTTATCAGAAACTATGGAGGTGAGAAGAAAGAGGTATGTTGTACTTAAAGGATTGAAAGAGGAAACCTGACGGCCAAGAATTTTGTATCTGGCAACTGTCCTTCAAAAATGAGGCTGAGTTCAAAGTCTTCATAGACAAACAAAAACTGATAAAATATGTTAACAAAAGACCCAAATTAAAGAGATACTAAAGGGAGTGCACAGCCTGAAATGAAAAAAAAAACAAGGGCAAGACTTTTGGAGAAGAGTTTAGAAATAAAGATTATTAGGAGGGGTAACTAAAGGGTAAGTAAACAAACAATAGAGCAATATGATAACAGGGATCCCAAGTACAAAATGGATGAAGTAAGTATGCCTTTACAGTAATAACATGTAATGTTAATGGAATTAACTCCCCAATCTAAAGACATAGACTGATAGAACAGATAACCATCTATTTTTTGTCTGCAAGAGACCCACCTGAGACATAAGGACACAATCAGGTTAAAAGTGAAAGGTTGGAAAAAGGTATTCCACACAAATAATAACTACAAAAGAACTGTAGTATCAATACTAATACCAGACAAAATATATTTCAAATGCAGAACTGTTATAAGAGTTGAAGAAGGTCATCATACATTTATAGAAAGGAGCAATGCACTAAGAAGAAATAACTATAAATATTTACTCATGGAACCTGAGTGCCCCAGGAAACATGAGGGACACACTGGCTAAACTGAAGAGAAAAATAGATGTCTCTACAATAATATTTGGAGATTCCAATACACCACCCTCATTATTGGATATAACATTAGGACAGAGGATAAATACAGAAACAGAGAAATTGAATAATATAATAAATGAACCAGACCTTACATATCTATAGAGCATTGTACCCCAAAACAGCAGGATATACTTGTTCAAGTGCATGAATCCCTCTCCAACCATATGTTGGGTCACAAGATAAATCTCAATAAATTTAAACAGATGGAAATTACACAAAATAATTTCTCTGATCATAATGGAATCAAGCTGGAAATCAATAATAAATGGAAAAATGGAAAATTCGTAAATATCTGTAGATTAAATAACACTCTCTTAATCAGTGGGTCAAAGTAGAAATTGCAATAAAATTCAGCAAATATCTTGAGACAAATGAAAATGAGGACATAACATTTCAAAACCTATGAGACACTGAAAAGGTAGTGCTGAGTGGGAAGTTTCTAGTCCTCGATGCTTATATTGAAAATGAAGAAAAAGCTAAAAATTGGAGATCTAACTGCACACTTAGAAAAACTAGAAAAAGAACAGCAAACTAATCCCAAACCAAGCTGAAAGAAAGAAACAGTAAAGATCAGAGCAGCTGAAAAACTCACATGGTTCTCTCAATTGATGCATAAAAGACATGTGAAAAATACAGGACCTTTTTTAATAAACAAAACAAAACAAAACAAAACAAAAACTCCAAAAAAAAAATAGGAATACTAGAAATATTTCTCAATATGGTAAAGTGCATATATGAAAAATGTACAGCTAGCGTTGAACTCAATGGTGAAAGACCGAAAGCTTTCTTTCTGGGATCAGTAACAAGACAAGGATGCCCACTGTCACCACTGTTATTTAATATTGTGCTAGAAGTTCTTACTAGAGCAATTAGACTAGACAAAGAAATAAAATGCACCTAAAAAGGAAAGGAAGTAGTAAAACTTTCACTCTTCACTGATGATATGTTCCTATATCTAGAATCTCCTGAAAAGTCTACAACAAAGCTATTGGAACTAATAGACTTGTTCAGCAATGTTGGGGGACACAAGAATAATATGCAAAAATCAAGAGTGTTTCTATACACTACTGATGTGCAATCTGAGAAGAAAAATTCCATTTATAATAGCAATTAAAGCAATTAAATATTTAGGAATAAACTTAACAAAGGATAAAAAGGGCCTGTATTCAGAAAACTATAAAACATTGCTAAAAGAAACTGAAGAAGACTTAAATAAATAGAAGGACATTCCTTGTTAATGGGTTGAAAGACTAAATATTATTAAGATGTCAATTCTACCCAAACCAAAATACAGATTCAATGAAGCTCTAATAAAATTCCCAACGGCCTTTTTTGCAGATGTGAAAAAACCAATTATTAAATTTATTTGGAAGGGTAAAGGGCCCCAAGTAGTCAAAAAGATCTTAAAAAAGAATGAACTTGGAGGACTCTCACTTCTTGACTTTCAAATCTTATTACTTAGCTACAGTGTTAAAAACATCATAGTAATGGCATGAAGACAGATACCTTGACCTATGGAACTGAATCGAGAACTCAAAAACAGACCCTCATATCTCCTGTCAATTGATTTTTGAAAAGACTGTTAAGCAGTCCCAGCTGGGCCAGAACAGTGTATTCAACAAATGGCTGAAAGGAAAAGTCTAAGGTCATGTAAATTACTAGAAGGAAAGCTAAAATCTTTAACATGTTACTGTATATGATAGTAAAACTTCATGTAAAACACAAATTGGATGTTACACAATATAAATACAAATATACTAGAGAGAAGGAAAATCATTGCAGCTATGTACAGCAGGAGAAGCATAGAGAGATTGAGGGGGTGATGAGTTTTTGTGTCTTTGTTTGGTTTTTGTTTATTATTATTATTATTGGAATAATGAATGTCCTCCAAAAATGATTAAAGCAATGAATGCACAAATATGCGATTACACTGAGTACCACTGGTTGTACACTTTAGATGGATTTATGCTTTATGAATATATACCAATAAAATTGATTTGTTTAAAAAAAAAACAAACCCACAACCGAATGGTACTGGCACAAGGACAGACCTACAGATCACTGGAATCAAATTGAGAGTTCAGAAATCAACCCTCACACTTATGGCCAACTGATTTTTGACACAGGGAAATATCCAGTCAATTGGGAAAGAATAGTCTTTTCAATAATTGATTTTGGGAAAGGAGGATATCTGCATGCAAAAGAATGTATGTGGACCCTTATCTCACACCACATACAAAAATCAACTCAAAATGGATCAAAGACCTAAATATAAGAGCCAGAAATATCAAACTCCTGGAAGAAAATATATGAAAACATAGGTTAATTAATGGTTTCTTGGACTTCATACCCAAAGAACAACAAAAGAAAAAATAGGTAAGACCTCATCAAAATTAGAAACTTTGTGCATCAAAGTACTTTATCATGAAAGTAAAAAGACAACTTATAAAATGGGAGAAAATATTTGTAACCATATTTAATAAAGGTTTAATATTCAGACTATATAAAGAAATTATTCAACTCATGAAAATAACACATACAACCCAATTTAAAAATAAGCAGACTTGAATAGACTTTCTTCAAAGAAGATATACAAATGGCCCAAAAGCTTATGAAACAATACTCAACAGCATCACTAGCTATTAGAATGCATATCAATATCACAATGAGAGACCATTTCACATCCACTAAAATGACTATAATTTTTTAAAAATGGAAAATTCCAAGTGTTGAAGAGGATGTGGATAAATAGGAACACTCATTCATTGCTGTTGGGAATGTAAAATGATGTAGCTGCTGTGAAAGAGTTCTGCTATTTCTCTGAAATTTAAGTATGGAATTACCATATGACCCAGCACTCCCACTTCTAGTTATATAGTGTAAGGAATTGAAAGCATGGGCTCCAACAGATTATTTGCCACTGATGTTCATAGCAGCAGTATTCACAATTGTCAAAAAATGGAAGCAACCTAAGTATCCATCAACTACTGAACTGATAAATAAAATGTAGTATATAGATGCAATTGAATATTATCCAGCCATAAAAAAGAATCAAGTTCTGATACATTGGAAGCATGGATGAACCTCAAAGACATCAAAGTGAAGGAAATAAGTCACACACAAAAGGACAAATATTGCAGTAACCCACTGATAGGAGATAATTAGAATAATCACACTCATAAGTCTAAATACAGAATATAGTTATCAAGAAATGGGTTTGCAGTAGGGTATAGCAAGGCTTAAAATATTCAGGCATGGCAAGGCACATGGGGTCTGCTGGTCCCTCCCTTTTCATCCCAGTTTCATTAATTTCAGCTTCTTGTTGAAATTAATATATAAGAATTAAGTAAAGAAGAAATGCTATTGAACCCACAAGTTAGTGATAATTCTTGGATTTCTTTGGGACAGTGTCCTATTAAAGCAAGATTCTATAATGAATAACAATCAATCCAAGGCACAATCAAAAAGTGGGGGAAGAGTCTATTTTTGTACTTAATTCATTTCTGAATGCTATATCATACCATCTTCAATTATTAAGTACTAGATGGGTTAATATTTTGAAATGAAGGATTTCCTTCCTAATGTAATATCTGCAGTTTGTCATAAGGTTGATGAAGGTAATGTCCTTGGCTTAGTTACTCTCCAGAGAAGCTAATTCTCTTTTTATGCTATGTTCTTGGCAAAAAATAATGAGAAATTTTGAAAAAATGTATTTCTCATATGAAAACATGACAGTGTATCAATAGGCTGAAGTAGTGCAGCTTCTCCTATAGCACTAAAAGCTGTACACTATTTTTCAGGGAACTCAAATAATTTCTGATGAATCTACTATGTTTACTAATTTTCACTATAAAATTGGAAATTGATTCTTAAAATAAAAGTCCCCTAAGCATAATTGATATGACTTCAACAAAAATAAAATACTAAAAGTACATTATCATGACAATAATAATCTAGAAAAATTAAAGATTAAAAATAAAAACATAAGAAACTAAAATACTCTAAAACTGAAATACTGTTACTATGGAGTAGTAACACTTTAAATATCGAACAACCAAAGCAAACTATTTTTAAAATTTTAGCTAATAATTTTGCATCCTTTAAATTATTAGGATTTATGATTTTTATGAAAGAATGTAATTTTTGCATAACTGATGTAACTTTTTTGGAATAAATTTCTTAATAAGATTTTACTAAATGAGGTACAAGAAGAAATTTTAGTATTTCTAAACAACTTAAAATTATTTTTCATTTCTTTCACGTCCATTTGCCTTTACTATCTTTTACCACGACATTCTTTAAATTTTCTACAATCTCTGTATTTTCTTCCATTAATTAAATAAGTGTCTAAATTATTCACAGGTTTCAAGTATTTTTAAGGCATTTTCATGGTTACCTCTGGTGTAAGATGCAGAATAGGGTTTTTTTAAATTTTTGGTCCATGGACCCCTTTGCCAGTCAGGTGAAAACTGCAGACCCCTTACTAAGTCCAATCGTGCTATGTATTATTTGATAAATATATCACACCCTCACCAACACATCCCAGCAAGAATAAAATTTTTTTTTTGAATTTCAGTTCAAGCTCACGGACCTCTTGCTAAGAACCCCTGCAGTAGAAGCTTTTATGTTGCAGTGTGGACACATCTGAAACCTGTTTTAACTTGTGAAGTTAGCAGATCTCCATGTGAAAGAGGGGCAAGGGAAGCAGTAGTTTTAGGGTTGCTGCTGAGATCTTCCATTATAATTTCTGGCCTAGAGAAGAGAGGCAGTAGAGAATTTTAGAGGATGCTGATGCAGTCTTCTCTAAGACATTTCCTAATACGTTGATGATGGCGTGTTTCCTCCAAGTAGTCCTTGTCATGTCAATGGACAGAACTGAGGTTGCAGTAAAAGTAAATCCACATTAGTCATGCCTCATCCTGAGTCTTTTATTCCATCCTCTAGATCAGAGCGTCTCAAAATTTATTGTGCAATGAATCACCTGGTGATCTTGTTAAAATGTGTATTCTGATTCAGGAAGTCTGGACATTGGTCAAATTTCTGCAATTTTAACTAGCTCCAAAGTGATTTCAATGTTGCTAATCCTCAGATCATACTTTCAGTACCAGACTCTGTAGGATATCCTTAAGATCTAATAATTGCTCAAGCTCCCTAGGACTTAGTTGACCATCTCGCAAAGTGATAATATGTTTCATATACTTAAGGTGACACATTTAATCTCAAATTTTTGTGTGCCCACAAATAATAATTTGTCCTGATTCAATCAGGTATTTCATAATCTTTGGTATACCAGTGTAGTCCATTCTCACACATATTCTGCAGACTCTATTACAAATTTCTAAGACTGTGTAAGTTTTTGAGAATACATATATATTTTTTCCACTGTAGTACATTTTACAATAATTCCTCAAGCTTTTGTGGGGATTGGCACAGCATAACATATCAGGAGACAATACCAATGGTGTGAGTGGGCCTTGAGGAGAATAGACAACACACTTGAGGTAAATCCAGGCATGTTTATTGATTTTTTTTTCCAGTTAAAGGTACATCTCTGACTAGCAAGAATTTTTCAGTGGTAATAAAAGACTCATGGTCCTTAATTTCATCTGTGTCTGAACCATTGCTTCTTTCCCAATTCTTGGGACCCAATCCTGCCCAACCAGAGCTCTTTCTTTATCATATTAGACCTAATGTGGTTGTGCTTTTAACTGGCACAGCAGTTCTGTAACATTTGGGCCTGCTCATGTCTGCCCTGAGGCTATGGGAAATACAGGATTTGATTAAGGGCACCTTAGAAGTCTCTAATCTAAGCCTTGGAAATGAAGACTCTAATATACATTTTAATCTTTTTTTTTTTTTTGGCAAGCTTGCATGCTCAGTCTGAAGAGCCAGATCATATAAAATTTGTGTGGTTATCATGGCTGCTACATTGATTGAGAGGTGTGATTTTGATTTCCCTTTACCTGGCCATACACTGGCCCAGCAGCCCACAATATCAAGGGTGACAAATGTATGGATTGTCAGTATCCCATTTTTTAACAGCCTCCATACCCAGGCTCTTGCAACATTTGGAAACTCTTAACCATCCCAAGACATGAAGGGCCAAAGAGACAAAGAGCTTGGTGTTATGAAAATGCAGGACCCAGATTGAAAGTGCAGCAGGGATATGTTGAGTGATTATGGTTATATCCTTCCCTCTTTTTCCTGCTGCCCTCAAATTTCTTTCCATATCACTCTCTGCCTGTACTGAATCTACAAAGAAGCCAGAGTGCAAGGGATACTGAGAAGCCGGTCCATAGGTGTCTGTTTCCTGGAGCACATGGCAGATAAGGACATGTCACAGAAAGGATCTGGGATGGTGGGGGAACAGAAAATAGATAAACATAATTTACAAAACCTTAAGTTTCAACCTTACATTTTCTGTCTGAAATATTACTATAAACATTTCCAAGCACATACAAATTTAAGAATCTTATAGTCAACATCAACATAGATCCAGATTCTACAATTTTTTTTTGCTTTTTTTTCACATATCTATTCATCGATTCATCTTATTCTTTCTATGTATGTCAAGTGTGTTGAAAATATTTCACACGTATTTCAACACTGAAGAGCATGCATATCACTGACTAGAGCACAATATTTTTCAAGGTAAGATTCACTTTCCTTGAAATACAGAAATCCTAAGTATACCATTCACTGGATTTTTACAAATGTCTACCCCTTGTAACCCAAACTTCTATTAAGATATAAAATGTTAGCACCAACACAGACCAACTTTTAATTCTTGGATAAAAGGAATATTATTTTCTAAAAAACAAAATTAAATATTTAAAATGTTATACGAAATCTAAGCAACTTTGGAAAAAAATTATTACTCAGATATTTTAGGTCTATGATTTTACCATGAAATGAGTGTTTAAGATGTCTAATCATGAGAGAGACAGAGAAAACAAGACAAAAATATATAAGACCTTGATAAATTAGCCTTTCTAGAGCTTCATTTTCTCACACTTAAGTATTATAAAACATAATTATCTGGAAAGGAATATGAAATATAATTACAATTACATGAAGCAATTTCATGACTGCCCCTTGGTGTTGAAGCAAGATATGGATTATTTTTGTTATTTCCTCATTCATCTCTTTTCTTAATGAAAACCATTTCTAAATGAGAGAAATGGGTTGAGTTGTTTTCATTATTTAGTCTAGATTTAATACCCTCATATATTATTAATATTCAAGGAAACACACTTTGGTTTATAATTAAATTATGGAATATTATAGTCAAATAGTACAGCACAAAGAATTATATATTATAACTGGATAGCAAAGATCTAGTTTCCTTAAAACAGTCAGCAGATAAATTGAATCTTTTTCAGTGGGATTGTTGTTGGAAAAAATACCATCTAAATATCCTCTGTTTATTTTGTTTCATACTCATTTAAAAAGTAACCTAGATGGTCACTGGAAGTTAAATTGGGAAATAGAGAAGATACACATTTTCAGCCAAATTATAATAATTTCAATATAAAGACCAAGATTTTCTTTCATTCTCTACCACTTTTAAATGTTATTTAAATCCTGTGCCATTCACACATTACAATAAATTAGAAAATACCTAGTCATCAATACTCCTATAGCTACAAATTTTATAATATCACCAACTTGTGATATAGCAGTAAGTTGTATTCCTATGATTCTAAATCATTTGCTTACACAGAAACAAACATTTCTGGTCATTAACAAACAATTTTCTCAACCAGCTCTAAAGTTTTTTTAAAATCTTATCTTGGTAACAACAAAAATACAGTCGAGGTTAATAATGAAAATTTGCTTTCATTCTTATGATCATGAAATTAGAAAGTAAACAGTGTTTTCATTATCTGGATAACTGTTTAATTATTCAGCTCAATTTGAATGTATAAAGAGTTTAGTGGTTAAGAATCATCACTGACCTCAAAAAAGCAAAATTTTTAGACTTTTGAGATACTAAATAGAAAACAAATTATGTCCTTTTCTTACCTCTTTGCAATGTCAGAGAAATAAAAAAATAATTATACCGTGTTTCTGTTCTCCAGGGAACAAGACTATATGTTCTCAAAGGCATATGGTTAGGGTAATTTTTTGCTGAACTTGGAAGCAATACAAATCTCTAAAAACACTGGACCAAGAAAATTGGATATGGCCTAATAAGCAGAGAGGACCCAAAGGTATTATTTACAGCATTCCTTAATACATAAACTATTCAAGCATTTGGCAAAGATCAAATATATTTGGAATGTGTTTTGCCATTCAAAAGTGCAAACAACAAATTGGGTAAATCTCTTCTCAAAGGTTTTATGTGAGTAAACAAGCATCTAGTCAGAATTTTATAGAAAATCCCTTTTTCTTTTAAAATACATTTTCAAGATTTGGAAGTAGCAATGCTGCATAATTTCGATTTTCTTTTAATTGCATTTAATAAGGATTTTCCTGAATTAATCATTTCATCCTCAATGCTATTCAGTATTTTTTTCTCAATATATTATAAACAAAGAATTCATGGTGCTTATACAACCTCAGATTTATACCCTAACCACCTATAGTATGTAATTTTCTATTGTTTGGAACAAAGAGGCAAGTAATCCCATACTGTGAGACAAAACATTTTTGTTGTTTTAAGTCACTAAGTTTGTGATATTTTGTTATAGCAGCCTCAGGAAACTGAATCAACAATCTTGATAGCTAATGTCTCTTCTCATTTAAAATATTATACGGAAGTGATATTAATTTCCTTGGAAATTATGTTCAGGGAGAGAGGTACAGGATTCAGATTGTGTTGTAAATGGAGGATTCAGACAGATAGTTTGGAAACTTCAATTTCATTTGCATGTTCCCAATCCAATTTCTGATGGGTTAGGATCAGAGAAGAGATTGGCAATGTCTTTGGCTGCTAGAAGATTTCAGTAAAAGGATGGGAGTGGAAAATCCCTCCCATTCTGATGAAATCAGTGATTAGAATGGATAGGAAGAGAAGAGGGGTTAAAAATTAATCTACAAAGTATCAGAATTATTCCTTGATCATCTTCATAAGAGAGAAGTTGTACAAAGCCATGTTCCTTTCAGAAAATTATCAGTCTCCTTGGGTTTTTCATCAGATGAATGAGGGAGAAACCTGGCACCAATCTCAGAAGGAAGGAAAACTGACAAAGCAATTATACATTCGAGTTAAGCTCTTTTGACTAGTCCATCTGTGATAGCATACTTACTCAGAAATTCCTTCACATTTTTCCCTATGTCTGAATTAGGTTCATTTTATTGGTTCCTTCCTGTTCTCATTTGTCTCGATTTTTCCACCTGTATCATTAGTAGCCTGAACTGAGGTGTACATACAATTTGGGTACAGAAAAAAAACCTCCAAGGGTCAGCACATTTTTAAGAAAATAAATTTCCAGAAACCTAACTTTCATTTGTAATCTTTACTGAACTTGAACTTCCTAGAATCCCTCTGTGGTCAAGGTGTCATGAAGATTATTTTTTCTCATTCCCTTTCACAATCACCTTTTTCATACTCTACGAAAGAAAGCACACTCTGCTTCATGCTAAGTTTTACTATGGTGTATTGCTCTTGGTTATTAAAGCCTCCAGATTCAAACAAATGTGAAATCCAAAACGGAACTATTCTGTGGGTGATCCATCATCAATCAGAGCATTTAAACCTGTCAGAGGGATTCTTGTCTTTCCTCTTTTATACATTTTAGTGTTAAAGACAATATACAACATTAAAAACTGCCTATTTTTACTTGAGCCAGAAAATTGTGAATACAGATGTATATTGTAAAGTGGTACAGCAGAGTGAATGACAAATTTTTCTCTTATAACTTCCAACTATTATTAAAGAATACAGCACTTGTAAGGGACAGTCCCATGACAGCACTGCATACAACACTGGAAAGAAATATTGAAGAAGATGGCTGCCTCAGAAGCTTATCAATGTTAGAATTAGAATATTATGAGGTGTTTTTCTTTAAACATGCTGGAGAACACTACTCCTTTATTTAAACATATGCCCTCTCTTCATTTTCACCATTGTATACAATAAGAACTTGATGCAGGCATTCATTGGCCCATGTCTCCATCAGGGTGCCATTTGTATATTTTCTGATTTCAAAATGGAAGAAGTAAAATTTGATAATTATCATATTAACTTCCAGGATACCAAAATTACATTTTCAAGCAAAAAACAAAAATATGCAAGAAACTTAATCGAAAGAATATCGGATACTATATTTCCATAGTCATATTTTACATGATCCATTATTCCTGTAGAGTGAAAGTATTCTTGGCATATTAATTTGTATTTTTCTTGAATTATAATATGCAATTTCCACTAAGGAGTTAATGTGTATTTTTCTTGAGTCATAATACACAGTTTCCACTAAGGTCATTCTTGCCGATGCAGTTCAGATTCAGAACTCTGTGCAATGAGCACTGGGAAGAGACATTGCTGGGACTTACCACACTGCGCATTTGTGAGTGCTTCCATCTCATCATGTCTATCTGAGGTGTGTGGATTTGATACTAACATTCTTCAGTTCTCAGAATGTCTGGAAATAAAATGTCATTACCCCTGGAAAGATATATTTCAATCAAAGTGTTAGTGAAGATTGGCCTGTAGCTAGATGAAATCAACACCGATACACTGAAAAAGGAGGGATTAAGATGAAAGGACTTTTGACAGGAAGTCTAAAAAGAAATCCAGTTAAAACTCGGTTGGCACCCAATCTTAACTGACATAACCATGAAAGTGTTGGTCGAAGTTTAAAAAAATAAAGTTTGTGTACTTCAAACTTTACCTGTATTGCCCTGGATAGTCATTTTGCACATTTATTTTCCATGTATTTGTAGAGAGAAATTTAGACTTCAAAACACATATACAGAAAGAGAATTTGAGTCTAGATAAAAAACTATACTTGTCTTTAAGTGATTAGTGTTATTAATTTCCCTAGATATTATAGGAAATACTTAAATCTTCAAAGAGACTAATTTTAATTTCCTTTTTTTAATTTATTGAAAATATCACTCATACATAAACATACATAAACAATAAATGTAAAATAGTTGTGAACTTACAAAACAAATACATGTAACATCAAACAAACATATATAACATCTCACCCTACCACCAATAACTTGCATTGTTTTTAAAACTTTTTAACTAATTATTAAAGAGCATTGCCAAAACATTACTATTAAACAAAGTATTTTTCCCCTAACCAATTCAATTATTACCTTTATATCATTTATATATGAACATACCAAACAATTAAGTGCATAGCAATAGTTGTGAACTTACAAAGCAAACATGCATAACATCATACAGCGGTTCCATCAACCCTCCACCAACACCTTGCATTGTCATGAGATGTTTGTTACAAACTATGAAAGAACACTGTTAAAATCTTATTACTAATCATAGCTCTTATCTTACATTTGGGGAGATTTTCCCCCAACCCACCCTATTTTTATTTTTTAAATATATATTTTTTATGACAGAAGTTGTAAACTTATAAAACAATCATTCACATGTGCAGAATTCCCAAACAACACCCACCCATCAACACACCACAATGTGGTGTGTCATTTGCTACAGATAAAATAATATCATCTGCTTGTTACCATGTCCATAGTGCATATTTGGCTCACATTTTCCATACTGCCTCAGTATCAACATAGCACATCTTTTGCATAGATGCAAGAATATTATATTATTACTACTAACCACAGTCCATAGGTCACTCCAGCTGTATTTTTCTCATGATTCTCCACATTCCCATCACCCTGCAGTAGTATATATATTTATTTTAGCTAACAAAGGATACACTTGCATCTATACCATCAACCACAATTCTCACCCACATCCTGGTTTATGTGCTATCCAGATTCTAGATTATTCTCAAACATTCTGTCAGTTGGTATTTACATAATTAGACTACCATTTTCAGTCACATCCCCATTTATAAATGAGCTGTTACTCACTGTGTTACCATCCACTCTATACAATTCCACAATTTTACAGTAAAGCTAATTAAAACTTCTACATACATTAAACATCAGTAGTCCACTCAGTCCTCTTCTTATCCCCTGTAAGAATCCCCACCCCTACCAGCAGGTCTTGAAGATATTTTCCAATAATTTCTTCTAGAAGTTTTATGGTTCTTGCTTTTATTTTTAGTTTTTTGATCCATTTTGAGTTAGTTTTTGGATAAGGTGTGAGATAGGGGTCCTCTTTCCTTCTTTTAGCTATGGATGTCCAATTCTTTCAGCACCATGTTTTGAATGGATTGTTCTGCCCAAGCTGTGTGAGTTTGACAGGCTAGTCAAAAATCACTTGACCCCCAGTGAGGGTCTGTTTCTGAACCATAAATTTGCTTCCATTGGTCTACTGTGTCTGTCTTTAGGCCAGTACCATGTTGTTTTTACCACTATAGGTAGCTATTATGATTTAAAGTGTAGATAAGGGTTCACTTTTCCTTTTAATGATGTTTCTGGTTATTCAAGACTCCTTACCCTTCCAAGTACATTTAATGATTGTGTTTTCAATTATTCCTTTAACGATGGTGGAATTTTTATTGGTATTGCATTAAATCTGGATATCAAATTGAGTAGAATTGACATCTTAATGATATTTAGTCTTCCAATCCATGAGCATGGAATGTTCTTCCAGTTATTTAGGGCTTTTATGATTTGTTTAACATTGAATTGCAATTTTCTGAATACAGCTGCTTTACATCATTGGTTAAGTTTATTCCTATTTGAGCTTTATCTGTCATATTTTATTTTCACCACACTTGAGATTTTAGTTACTTTTATTGATATAATTTTCATTTCTAGAATCTCTTCCAGGCCCCTCTCTCCTGTCTTTTCTTTTCAGGCTCTAGCACACCCTTTAGTATTTCCTGAAAATCTGGTCTCTTGCTTAGAAATTCTCTCAGTTTCTGTTTATCTGTGAATATTCTAATTTTGCCTTCATTTTTGAAGAACAGTCTTGCTGTATATATGATTCTTGGCTGGAAGTTTTTCTCTTGTAGTTTCTTAAATATATCAGACCACTGTCTTCTTACTTCCATTGTTTCTGCTAAGAAATCAGCACTTAATCTTATTGGATATTCCTTATGTGTTATGCATTGCTTTTCTCTTGCTGCTCTCAGAATTCTCTCTCTGTCTTTGGCCTTTCACATTCTACTGAGTATATGTCTTGGAGTTGGTCTATTTGTATTTTTTTGAATGGGAGTACGTTGTGCTTCTTGGACGGGGATATCTATGTCCTTCAACAGCATTGGGAAATTTTCTACCATTGTTTCTTCAAATATTCCTTCTGTCCCTTTTCCCTTCTCTTCTCCTTCCGGGACACCCATGTCACATATGTTTGCATGCATTTTGCTGTCATTTAGTTCCTTGAAACCTTGTTCAATTTTTCCATTCTTTCCTTCATCTCTTCTTTTGTATGTTCACTTTCAGAGGCCATTTCTTCAAACTCACAAATCCTTCTTCTACCTCTTCAAATCTGTTGTTACATGATTCTAATTTTTTTTAAATTTCATTGATTGCACCTTTCATTTCCGTAAGATCTGCTATTTTTCTATGTATGCTTTCAAATTCTTTGTGCTCAACCAGTGTCTTCTTAATATCCTTAATCTCTTTAGACATCTCATTGAATTTAATAAGGATTTTTGTTTGAACATCTATGATTAGTTGTCTCAACTCATTTATGTCATCTGGAGGCTTATCTTGTTCCTTTAACTGGGCCATAGCTTCCTATTTCTTGGTGTGGATTGTAATTTTTTGTAGGTGTCTTCACATCTGACTTAGTAGAGTATATTTTTCTTGGTGCAGTTTTTCTCTCTATTTTAGGGCTTCCTATCATTTCTCCCTTGCTGGTAATGCAGTAGGAGCCAAGCATGTAGTTGGTACTGTAAGTTGTGGAGGCTCAAACTGCCCTCATTTTACCAGGGACCAATGAAGCTTCTTCCAACTTTCTCCTTTGCCTAGGGAAGGGACAGAGTCACAGCTATGTGGAATAATCCATGTGCAGGTCTATACTGTAGTTGACCAGAGAGATTGATGAAGCTTCATTTCCCTTTCTCCCCTACCTGGGACAGAGATGGAGCTATGGGCAACAATCTATACAGTGTGGGTCCTGAGATGACCACAGATGCCCAGATAGAGTTCTGATTTTCAGTCTATGCCAGCCAAAGTTCCCTGCAGTTACCTGTATAGGCTGGTGCAGGGCTCCTCAGCCTCCTACCTGTCAGAGGTGGGGCTGAAGCCTAGGCGGGTTGCAGGCTGATCTGCATAAATGAAACTGTCAGCCTGACTTCCCCTCAGGCTGGGGGCAGAGTCAGAATGGTGATTACTGGCCTCTTTCTGACTTGGGTTGGTTCTCATCCCAGCTGTTCCCAGGGTTACCTCTTAGCCAGTCAAGTCTCTCAATCAGTAGTTGAAATCTGCAGCCAACGGTCTCCTCTTCCCTTGTTTCTGGGAAATCGAGCTTCCAATTCCCATCACAGAGCAGCTCCTGCAGCAGCTTGTGCCACCAGAGTAGGATAATCCCCAGCCTCCATGCCTTGGCCGGTAATTTCCCAGAGAGGCTGGCACAGTTCCCCATAGCTTCCTTCCTGCTGGAGGTGGCACTGGTGCATAGGCTAGACCTGCAATATGATTTGGATGGAAAGAAACCAATACCCACCAGCACTGGGATTTTCAATCTGCCCCGCTTCTCCTCATTCCAGGCGCAGAGTTAAGATGGCAATTCCCAGCCTCCTTCTGACCTGGACAGGCTCAAACCTTAGCTATTCTCAGGATCATACAGTAGCCCACTGAATTTCCTCATTATAGGTGAAATTGGTGCCCAACAGTCTCTTCCTTCCCCATTTTGGAGAAGTGGAACTTTCAGTTCCAGCCACAGAACTGCTCCCGAGGCAGCTTGTGCCTCCAGTGGAGGATGGGTACCGGCCTCTATGATGTGGAGTGCTCTACTTATGAGTCTTCTCAGCAGACGGGCAGTCTCCTCCTTCCAGTCAGTCTGCCAAGGACACTGCAGGATGCTCTTCTGACCTCCTGGAGCCCCCAAACAGGTGCTTTGGCTAGCTCCAAGAGCTCTGGGTGTTTGCTAACTGCCCTGTAGCAGGAGCTGACTCTAGGAGCTCCTTACTTCACTACCATCTTGCTGGTTCTCTTAATTCCCTTTAAGGAAAACTATTTTATTATTTATTTTCACATGATTATATTTTATTTTTATAATGGCAAAAATAAATTACCTGAGAAGCAACTGTGGCTTAATCAGTTGGCTCCCATCTACCATGTGGGAGGCCCTGGGTTTGCACCCTGGTGCCTCCTTGTGAAGGCAGACTCACCTGCACACCACAAAGAGCTGCTGAATCATAAGTGCTGGGGAGTGCTGCCAGCCCACAAGCCCCTCGGAGAGCTGACTCAGCAAGGTGACACAACAAAAAGGGAGACAAGTAAAAACACTGAAGAGCGCACAGTGAATGGACACAGCAGACAACAAGCAAGTTTCAAGGGGGGTGGGAATAAAAATTGAAAAATACGGAGACATAGAAGAACACACAGCAACTGGACATAGAGAGTAGAGAGCAATCAAGCCACAATGGGGGGGGGGGGGCGTTTAAAAAGTCAAATAAATAAATAAATAAATTACCTGTGGTAAATCAATGAAGATATTATAACAGAATAAATTGGGACAGTCAAATATGATTCTTCTATGCTAACATACCCTAATTTATTGTCCCCAATGAGGGACTGTGATATTTGCTATTACTTAAAATTAAAGCTTCTCAAATTACTGTTGGAATCAGAAAATCCAACTAAGTTGTCCATCATAGAACATCACAAAGAAATATGTGCATTAAAAAACTCATTATTTTCTTCAAGTCAGATTCCATTTTATATGTATTCGAAGTATAAATATACACACATATGTAATATACATACATATATGTGTATATGTGTGTATACGTATACATAAAATTATGCACATATATACACACAGAGGATGCCCAACATACAGCAAGAATTCAATATCTGTCCCTTAATGTTTTCTCTACCCTCCTGGTAACGTTGCTTACAATGAGTCAGTATTCTTTAAAGATCAGTGTCTCAATTACTTTTAACCTGGTGGCTTAGTAGGATTGTTAATTGATTATGCTTCAATAAATGTCACTTTTAAAATGTAATTATTTACTTTTGAAAGGGTAATAACCTTCTACTTCTTTGTTCAGGGCAAACAAAATTAGAGATGAAAAAGAATAAATACATCAAAATATCCTTTAAGTATCCTCTTTTACATATTTTTTAAAAATCTGTTTCCTATTATAGATTATTCTTATTCCTTTTTCCTTTGATATCTTGGAAGAAACATTTTCACTTCTATTTCCAACTTCCCAAATTCTGTACCTTCATCCATAGCATTCTTACTCCAAGCTTATGCTTGCTCAGTTTACTTCATTTTAGACCATTTAATTATTAATTTATCAGAATGACACAGTTTCCTCATTAATTTTATTGTTTTAAAAGGAATATTTCTATTTTGCTCCTTCTCTTGAACCATTGTTTCTCACAAGGGAAAAAAAAATTTTCTCTCAGAAGAAAAGAAAAAACTTGTACATGACTTTCTAAATTTTCAGGTCTCAAATTTAATTTCTATTTGGAAGATAAATTTTTAAAGAAGGATTGTTTTGAAGGTATTATATATTGCTTTCATTTTACCCAGTAGTGTCTCTTATCATCCCAGAACTCACTCATAGGTAGCTTCTAGGTCACTTAATTCTTGTCCAACCAGGTCTGACATTTCATAAGCAATGCTTTGTTTGGTTTTGGTTTTGGTTTGAATTTGTTGGGTAGAGGTAAAAATAGTTCTTCACAGGAAGGGATGAGCATCTATTTATTGTTTTTATTTGAAAGATCTTTGCCTTTTCTTTTATTGCAAATATTTTGAAACACATTTGATTATCATAGTCATTTTTAGCAAGATAATACAATAGTATCTCCACAGAGGATTGCAAATTCCTTAAGTGGGTTGTAGAAAGTGAGTTAAGAATTGAAATGCCATACCAATTTCATGTTCACAAAGATATTAAATGATTTATTTAGAAGTCGCAAACCATTACGAAGCTTTCTTCAAAATCATTAAACACAACTGCATGTAAATATTACTCTACTTAAACAATTGCTCATATAGGGAAAAATATATATTAATATTTATGCAGTCAAGGACATCTGAATTTTGTTTCATTTCTTACCTACATTTCCCATGAATATTACTAAATAATCCGAGATATTTTCCTTCTATTTTCTAGTGATTTAATTAATTTAGCTAACACATTCTTCTTTTCTAGTCTCACCCCAGTAATTTCATTCGCTTTGATGTCTAAAGTGGCTCCAGATATCTTTTAGATATTATACATATATGTGTATATGTATGTATACGTATACATAAATAAAATATCTAAAAGACAAATGTAACATTTTTTCCTAAATGTAAACACTAAGTATAGAATTCTAAATTAGATTTTTATCAAGACTTTACTTCTGTGTGCTTGAAAATAATGTGAAACACAGCAGGTTTTTGATAGCTTTGAAAAAAAAAACAGAACATCATTACTTCAGGCAAGGTGACAAGGATAATCACCTTCCATAATTCATGTTTAATACCTGAATGCCAGGGAGGAATCTTTATGTCCTTGATCCAAAATTTTAACTCTGCTACATCATCTGTCCTCTAGAAAATGTTTGTGAGAAATACTAGAAGTACTCCAGTTCAAAGAGACTGCATTAGATTTTTGACATCTTTTGAAAATGTAATTCAAAAAATCCTTGAACTGTTTACATAGCTTCTTTATAGTAGTAACTCTCTTTACCAGTCTAGATGTCTGTTCATATCTTTTAATTCTACTTTTGTTCTAAAACAATGGCATCTCATGAAAAAGAAGTTAAGTTGGAAATGCTTATAATATAAAATCCACTTATGATTTTGACTAAATACAGGTTTCAGTATTTGTGCTTTCTTTGACGTAAAATTATTCATTGTATAGCTGGTATTTCTTGTCTCAAAGAAAATAATTTAAATTAATGTTTTTTGTAAAAGAAGTTAAAAACGAAGATGTCTTCATGAAAAGTATGATTTCAGATTTGCTTCTTTAATGCTTAGATACCATATAATTTACTTATGTATGGTGGTTTTTAATATAGCTTGTTGCACTTGAATCAATTCTGCTCTTGTCATAAAAAAGATGTATTTTATCATGTAAATAAGACATGCTGCTCTTATCACATAAGTGTGCTCATAAAAGCTTGATGTGTGTTTTGAGTCATGTTATCCTTCTTTTCCTTGTGTTTCTAAAGAAAGAAAATTATCCTCCTTTTATATACTAAGAATCTTTTTGCTGCATTTCTACTTGAGCAATTATATTGCTGATAACGATTTTTAGAAACATTATAAAGTTTCTTTAAAGCTACATAATTTTCATTCATTGTTCAGCTTATTGATGTCCAGTTCTAGGAATTACTCCTTTTGCATCCTCAAACTTCTATCCTTTAAGTTACATAGAGATATTGTGATTTAGCAGAATTGATTTTGCTCTGGTTCATGATAATTGGACTCTCTTCATTCCCATGAGAAAAGCCACCCAGTGTGTGTTGGTGTGCACAGTAATTGAGAACTAAAGTCAAATAATCATAGCCCCGGGGGTGTCAAATGGGCAGTTCTAGTTGATCTGATACATAGTATAGTATACAGATATAAATCACTGCCCTAATGAAGTTTACATTCTTGGTGAAAGAGAGAGGTTCATAACAAAAAAGAATAAACCTAATAATTTGCATAGAAGTTGGCAAGAACAAGGAAAAAATTGCAGACCCAGACTGTTGGTGGAATGAGATGGTATTAAAATCAATGTGTTCACGGTGGAACATATTAAGAAAGTGGCTTTTGAGCCAAGACTAAAGAAGGTGAGGAGAAAAACCACAGAGTTTTCTGGTGGAAGAAGAAATCAGACAAAGGGAAAATCAATCTTATTTAAAATTATAGAATCCACCCCTGGATGTTTTCTATCTACTAGCTCTAAAATTTATGACCATAGTCCAGATATTCATTTAGCACATCATCTGCTGTGTGTGAGTTGACATTCTAAGTGCTAACCACATTCAATGGTGAAAAAGGCACAACAAGTCTTGGCCTTCAAGGGACTTAAATTCTGTTTGAGGGTGACAAACATATGCAAGATAACCTGGTACTACCAAGTGCCCAGTTGGTGATGAAGAGGGAAAGGTTGGAGGATGACTAATTATGACAAGGTGATTAGACAGGCCTCTCAAGGAAGGCCACATTTATGTTTATATGATATGAATATCAAGTGAAATAATACTTTACACAGTAGAAACAATCAGATGCAAGGTTGCGGCGGCTTGCTCGGTCGTTAGAGGTGGGGTCTGGCTGCAGACGAGGGGTCGGTCCAGCTCTGGACGAGGGGTCAGTCCCGCTTGGGACGAGGGGTCGGTCCCACTTGGGACAAGGGGTCGGTCCGGCAGCAGACGAGGGATCGGTCTCACAAGGGGTTGCGCGGTTTGGCTGACGGGGTCGCCCGGCAAAGCCGGCAACGAAGGGGTCGCCCGGAGAAGCAGACGACGAAGGGGTCGCCCGGAGAAGCAGGCGACGAACTGGGGACAAGGGAGGCCAGGCCCTTGTCGGGGGCTCTCAGGACTCGAGGGCGCACGGCAGAAGAACTTCTGCGGAGACAAGGTAAACACGCAAGTCCACTTTACTGAGGGAGAGGCAACAGTTTTATAGGGGCTGGGGAAGGCTGATTGGTCGAAGCCACGCCCTGTTCTGATTGGTTGCCGGCGAAAGGTCAGTGGGCGGTACTGGACGGGGGAGGGGTGGTGGTTAGGGATTGGCTGTCGCTGTTGCTGGGGGAAGGGGCAGGGTTTAGGGATTGGTGGCTGCTGTTGCTGGGGTGGAGGGCAGACTTGAGTTTCCCGTCCACGCCTGGCTGTTGCTGCTGTCAGGGGAAGGGAAAAGGGCGGGCTGGGTTTTTCCGCCCACACCTGGCTGTTGCTGCTGTCGGGGGAGGGGAAAAGGGCGGGCTGGATTTTTCCGCCCACACCTGGCTGTTGCTGCTGTCGGGGGAGGGGAAAAGGGCAGACTGGAATTTTCTGCCCTGCGCCTGCGCAGGGAGAAGGAAGAAGAAGGGTGCCGCCCCACAAGGCATCGGGTGGCGCCATCTTGGAGGAGGGGCGGCCGCGGAAGCATGGCTGCCAAGAAGGGGAGACCCGAGGGCACTCTGCGCCCATGCTGAGCTTCCTTCAGGGGTGGCGGTGGGCCCGACCAACCACCCTATTATGGGGGCAGCGGAATTAGGCCTACCACGGCCGCTCCCCTGCCAGGCCAGCAAACCACACTTCAGCCCGAGGGGTGACCGCATTTCCCCCTTCTTTTCAAATAAGGGCCAGGATGGCAGCAACAACAAGTAGCCGAGGCCCAAGAGGCAGTAAGCAATGAGGGAAGCGGGGCTGAAGAGGGAGGTGAGTATGACGGGGATACAAATGTACAATTTGGGGGGCAGTATCTTGCCGTTGCAAGCAAGGGTGGCCAATGTCCAATTCTTGTTGATCTCGGTGGCTATAAGGTCCATCTGCTTGTTAAAAGTCCAGGATGACAGCGCATTACAGGTAGTTGATCTCTTCTTGGCGGCGAAGAGCGGTAGAGGCAGACTGTGTGATGGTCTGGAGGATCGCAGCGGTGAGGACAAGTCGCGTCAGGGCACCAGCGACGGTGGTGGCGGCAGCGTCGGGAGTGGTGGAGACGTAGGCGAGGACAATAAGAAAGCCAAAGTCTTCACGGGCGTGAGAGAGGCCGATGTTAATGGGGCGGGCCGACATTGGGCGGCCCAATCTGCAACGCAGTAGGGGTTCAAGCAAAAAAAGGAGGGGGGCGGGGGATGAGAAAGGACGCTTTGGATGGCTGAGAAGAGGAGTGAGGTCGAGACAGGAGGAAGCTCCACAGAAGTATGAGGAGGCAAGAGCAGAAGCGTTATTGGATGCTAGAAAGCAGGCCGCGGGCCGGGGAAAGCGGTTTGCGGGCCGTTTAGCAGGGCTGGAGCTGCTTGAGAGCGATGGCGGCATGGGGGGCCGTGGTTACAATCTTCTGGGGTGGTAGCGGCTAGACAGATGGCGGAAAATATTATCAAGAAAGCAAAGGTTATGAGGAAGAAATAAAGTATTAAAGGCTATGGGGGAAGTGAGAAGATCATTTAGAGGATAGGGTTGAGAATGGTTTGTTTAAGACAGAAGCTTTGTGGTTTGTAGGAGACTGCTTTATAAACGAAGGAGAATGAGGGCAGTAAATATAGTAATGATAGATAGGAAGATGACAGTGAGGAGGAGTCTTTGTTTAAGGTTCCAATCGTTGGGCGCAACAGTGGCTAGGCCGATAGTGAGGGGTGTTGCTAAATAGACAATGGCTGCAAAGACAAAATCATCTTCTGTTTCCTTAAGAATAACTTTTCTTTAAATACTTAGTAGCATGCAATATTAGAAACCGTTTCCTAAAAGCAAGTTGGCAGGGGAGCTTGGTTGCTGTTAATCTTTCCTGTTATAAAATTACCTTTTATTATTATTATCATCAATTCAGTTTTATATATATATATTTAAGAATGACCTTTTGGAATTAGCCATTTAATGCCTTAATGTAAACAATTGAAGATAAATTTTATCTTTACAGAACACATTCCCTTAAGTAAAGTTATCACAATACCTTTTACACTTGCCGCATGCAAATTAAATTTCAAGAGTTTATGAAAAATTAGCCATCTTACTTTAGGACAAAATACGTCTTTTTGCAAAACTTATTACATTTCCGTTAGCATTTTTACAAACTTTTAACCTTTTTAATATTCATATAAGTTTTACATTCTTTATATTATCCTGTGAAGAAAAATAAGTTATTCATTTTAATCTAGGCAAGAACAACTTTTTATGAAGACGTACAGTTAATTTTGTTAATTAAGACTTACAATTTTTTTTAATTGTAGATATCTTATTAACATTTAAACTTATGTATTAATATAATAAACTTAAGTATTAATATAAGCGCTTATTTAATTTTTGGCCATTTGAATAGAGCTCTTTTAAAGATTTCTAGTAATTTATATTTACCATCCGGAGGTATCACAATATACGTTGACATTGAACGAACAGACAGACAAACACAGAACAATTACAACACATTAACAGAAATATATAATTTATTTACAGTTGACTCATAATTCTTACTTTCTTGGTATAGCTGCTTTTAAATCCTTTTTTATATAGCATATCATAGATTATACCCTTCAAGATTTCTTCTGGACTTCATGTTGCCTGTAATAAGCCAGGAGGGAATCTTTTACCTTCCTGCTCGACAGCAAAAGTGACCCTATCTATAAGGCGAGTATAGGTGTCCGGGTCCCAAAGCTGACACGTGGTAAGCCACGGATTAAAGGGGAGAAGGTCCCAATATACTTGAAACTGTTTGAAAGAGATCTTACACCGGTGAGTGTCTAGGAGACCGGCGAGGGCCCGAACTTGTGGGGCTTGCTTAGCAGATAGGATGTTACCCATTGCTAATGGCCTTTTGGAGCCGATAAGAAAAGGGGCCCTTACCTTGAGAGCGCGGCGATGGGAGCCGAGGTGCGCAGTGAGACGAGGGGTCGGAGCCGATGGGACTAAGACGGTGGTCGCGGGCCAAGAGAAGGCCCCGACGAGGGGAGGGCAGGACGACGAGCAGTGGACCAAGGCAAAGGGGAGCAAGCGCAGAGGGGAGGAGGCAGAGGTGAAGGCAGGGGTGGAGGTGCTCAGGCACGCGCTCCTGAGAGTTTTATTGGCGCCTCTTAATCGTAGCGGGTCAGTATAAGCCCCCGACATGGAAGGAGAAAGCCATCGAGCTATTCTCCCAGACCGCCATGGATCATATGAGGTCACCAAGGTTCAGGAGCAGCAATGCAGAGCGAAAAGATAGGGGTGAGAAGAGAGGAGAGCGTAGGGCTATGGTAGGGTTACTTCAGACGTGCAAGCGCGTGCTCCCGAGAAATCCAAGGCTCCTCTTAATCATAGCGGGTCGGTATAAGCCCCCGACATGGAAGGAGAAAGCCATCCAGCGATTCTCCCAGACCGCCGTGGATCATATGAGGTAGCCAAGGCTCAGGTAGCAGCAATGTTGCACGAGAGAAGTCCCAAGGTGAGAAGAGAGGAGGGCGTAGGGCTGTGGTAGGATTACTTCAGACGTGCAAGCGCGCGCTCCCGAGAAATCCAAGGCTCCTCTTAATCATAGCGGGTCAGTATAAGCCCCCGACATGGAAGGAGAAAGCCATCCAGCGATTCTCCCAGACCGCCGTGGATCGTATGAGGTAGCCAAGGCTCAGGTAGCAGCAATGTTGCACGAGAGAAGTCCCAAGGTGAGAAGAAAGGAGGGGGGCGGGCCGCCAGGTTATGGAGTGAGGCTGTGGTGGGGTTGCCTTGCCCCACGTTGGGCACCAACTGCGACGGCTTGCTCAGTTGGTAGAGGTGGGGTTGCTTTGCCCCACGTTGGGTGCCAACTGCGGCAGCTTGCTCGGTCGGTAGAGGTGGGGTCTGGCTGCGGACGAGGGGTCGGTCCAGCTCTGGACGAGGGGTCGGTCCCGCTTGGGACGAGGGGTCGGTCCCACTTGGGACGAGGGGTCGGTCAGGCAGCAGACGAGGGATCGGTCTCACAAGGGGTTGCGCGGTTTGGCTGACGGGGTCGCCCGGCAAAGCCGGCAACGAAGGGGTCGCCCGGAGAAGCAGGCGACGAAGGGGTCGCCCGGAGAAGCAGGCGACGAACTGGGGACAAGGGAGGCCAGGCCCTTGTCGGGGGCTCTCAGGACTGGAGGGCGCACGGCAGAAGAACTTCCGCGGAGACAAGGTAAACACGCAAGTCCACTTTACTGAGGGAGAGGCAACAGTTTTATAGGGGCTGGGGAAGGCTGATTGGTCGAAGCCACGCCCTGTTCTGATTGGTTGCCGGCGAAAGGTCAGTGGGCAGTACTGGACGGGGGAGGGGTGGTGGTTAGGGATTGGCTGTCGCTGTTGCTGGGGGAAGGGGCAGGGTTTAGGGATTGGTGGCTGCTGTTGCTGGGGTGGAGGGCAGACTTGAGTTTCCCGCCCACGCCTGGCTGTTGCTGCTGTCGGGGGAAGGGAAAAGGGCGGGCTGGATTTTTCCGCCCACACCTGGCTGTTGCTGCTGTCGGGGGAGGGGAAAAGGGCGGGCTGGATTTTTCCGCCCACACCTGGCTGTTGCTGCTGTCGGGGGAGGGGAAAAGGGCAGACTGGAATTTTCTGCCCTGTGCCTGCGCAGGGAGAAGGAAGAAGAAGGGTGCTGCCCCACAAGGCATCGGGTGGCACCATCTGGGAGGAGGGGCAGCTGCGGAAGCATGGCTGCTGAGAAGGGGAGACCCGAGGGCACTCTGCGCCCATGCCGAGCTTCCTTCAGGGATGGCGGTGGGCCCGACCAACCACCCTATTATGGGGGCAGCGGAATTAGGCCTACCGCGGCCGCTCCCCTGCCAGGCCAGCAAACCACACTTCAGCCCGAGGGGTGACCGCACAAGGTTCCACAGCCATAGACAAGTATGACTAGTTAGTAGTACACAAAGGAGGTTGCTATAACTTGACAGGGGTAGGGAGGGATAATTAGATAAAGGCATTAATTAAGGTTAGAGGTACAGACAGTTATTAAAATATGTGGGAATAATGGAAAAATGGAAAGTTTAGATCTTATTCTACATGTGATAGAGAGCTAATCAAGGATTGTAAATTGAAGATTGTATGATTTGCACATTTTAAAATACAATCATGGTAGTTAATTATAAAGAAATAAAAATAGTACTGATGGAAACAGGCAAGGAGACTATCAGATAGTGGGAGATGACACAAGATCATGAGTGCTTGGATTAGGGTACAGACAGTGAACAATGCTGATAACTTGACCACGTAGGGAATGGAGAAAGAAATTACCAACAATGATTATCAGATGTTTGGTTTGTGTAACTTGGGGGACTTAGTCTGTGGTAAGAATTAAGAGTTTAATTTAGATTAATTTTGGGACACCAACCAGATATGCAAATACTCTTGATATTAATGCAAATCATCTAATCAAATAAACATTACTTTGTTTTTTCAAATAAGGAAGAATATACAATCTATTTTGTCTAGCCTGCATTATCTACTAATTAAATTACAATATTTTGAATCGCATTAAATATATCATCTGTTTAAAATTTCTTGTCAAATGGCTCTAATTCCTTATCTAAAGAGGATAATTAGGGACTGTACCACAAAGACCTGTTTCTAGAACTGATCCACACAAAAAGCAATCTTAGAAACTAGTTCTCATGGACAGTATTAGAGTGAAATGTAAGTTATTTCTCTTGGTAATTCTTATAATATCTATTCAGAGAAGAATATTTCACAGTAATTCTGTAGCCATGCTGTTATTGTGTATATTACAGCTGAGAACACAATGTAGTGGTTATTGTATTTTTATGATCCTTTACCCCTTTTATGTGTATTTATATGTTCCTTAGAAGATGACTAGGGAGAGTGCCATCTGCATGGAAGTCATACTCTTTTATTTTATATGCAAAATAATCCAACAGAAAATCTTTATTCCCACAACATTAGATATACTGCCCTAAATTGTTGGAAACGTTTTGAGCTTGTACTCTTTAAGTATAATTTAAAGAATAGAGAGAAACAATTGTCTTTTATAAAAATAATAAAAATTTTTAGTAATAAAGAAAACAATTTTAGATTGAAAATCACTACCACATTTATGCTTAGGAAATGTAAAATTCACTTGATGTGATAATGTATGAAGTAGAACATAAATAAAAGTAGAATAGGTTATTGAAACTGTGAGTACATTATAAAGCTAACAATAAGTTTATGAGATCTTATATTTTCACTTTATACTTTTAAGACAAGATGATGTCTCATTTTTTAAGTCTTAAACACACAGGTACAGCCTATATTACCTTATTTGATGTAAATTACAAATTCACTATTAACTTTATTCCTATTTGACTGAAATTTTGATTTTGACAAGATGATTTCTTGATATGCATTTAGACAAATTTAAAATAAATGAGCAAATATGAAACTTTTTTCAGCTCATAGGTATCATATATCTCCCTTTTTAACTTAAAGTAGCTATATATTTCTGATTTCATTACATGTTAAATTCAGTACATAAGGAAAGGGTAAGGAAAAAAAACAATCAAGAAACCTATTTCTCAGCTATCACCACTAATATATATCCTTCCTTTTTTATATACTTAGATGTTTTTTATTACTCCAAAAAATAAAATGTTTACTCTTTTGTCGTGTTTTTTTAAAAATAACAATATAGACACCATTTCTTAATACATTCTGTTAAAATGTCACAAAGGATGTATTTATAATTTATGTACCATAATTTATGACTGTTCATATTCATGTACTTTACTATTCACTGTTTCTCTTTTTAATGGAAGAATAAGTTAAAATTACAAACTTCTTTTAACTTTTATACCAGTTTTAGAGGAAGGAAATTTATTAATTATTATAATTTAATAATTATTATAATAATTATTGTGTATTGAATAGTTACTTGTGTTAAGTATCCTTCTCTTAAAAAAACTCCTATGAGTTATGTATGTATTATTAATCCCAATTTTTAAAAATGAAGAAACAGAAGTGCAGAAAGTTTAACTAACTTCCCCACAGTCATCAACTAGGATTCAAATGCAAAGAAGCTGATCTGACACTCTGAACTACTACTTAATTATTATAATATGCTTGGGTGATGTAGGGATTGTTAATTGCACTGAGTTTCTTTCATATTGGTGAAATAATTTACCAATATAAAAACTGATATAGTCTTATACCCCAAATAGCATCATACCAATAGCTCTAGTCAAAGGCCTTTTGATGGCTGGAATTCAAACAGGGATATCCCTGCCGGGTACTCTGGTGGGAATTTTTTGGAGTGAGCCAATATTCCAAGCCTTTTAAATAAGATAGTCAAATGATTATATCCTCCGAAGAGAAGTTAATTGGGAGCATAGGAGTTTGTCCATAAGGTGGATTCCCTGACACTTCCCCTGCCTCCCTCCCCCCTGTACCCCCCCCGCCCGTGCAATGCACTTATATCTAAGCCCTAGGGAAATTGCTAGAAAGATGGATGGAGTTAGATAAAGGTTGCTTCACTACATCCAATCATATAAATTCAAAATAATAATATATATAAAGGACACAATAATAAACCTACAGTAATAACAATAATTGGTTGGTAAATACATAGCTCTCACATATGAAGAATACTTCCTAATATTCAACAATGAAAATAGAATAATGTATGCCTGATAAGAAAATCATTTGGAACAAAGTTTATGTGAAATGCTTCACTTTTTCTATTATTCATTGCATTACCTGACGACTTCTCATCTCTGAGAGAAATTTTCCTAACAACTAATGATAGTATTTAAAAACAAATTCTAGCACATATTTCTGGTAAATCACTACAAGGGATAGCAGAAAATGTGGCTTTTATAAGTAAAGCAGCATTTTTATTTACAAAACTTAGCTAACAGCCTGGAATCTTCCCAGTCACCTTTAGGGGATTTCCATCACCAAGGTCTTCATTAATTTGCAAAGATTGGACCTCATCACAGAGAATTACACATTTGTCTCAACAGTTGTCTGATTAAATGAGTGGAAATAAAATTTCAGTATATGAGATACCTCATCCATGAGGCCTGTGTGGTGTAACAAAAGTAGATTTTATGCTTACTTATTTTATTCTGGTTCCTTCTATATTGCCTGGCATCTTTCAGGGACAATATATGAAGTTCTGTTAAGATGATCATCTGAATGCATAAAATTAGATCCCTTCAATCAATTTCTGGTATGTTATCTCCTCTACAAGGCCTCAGCCTAAATACTACTGGATGTATGTGGTAACATTAGAAGACTTCTTGAGTGTGATTTATGTAAATGGATTCAATATTGAAGTTTCAGGTGTTTCTATGTTTAGATCACTTCAAAGAATATACTGAATAGCTTGCAATCTAACATTCTGACTCATAGAGTTGGCATTCTTTCATCAGCTAGAATTAGATTCCTTGGCAAACTGCTCACAACTGTTCCTATGAACCATCTATTAAATTAAAAAGTATTATCCTTCAAAGACCTTTCTATAACTGTGTTTGAGCAATTATTATGCAGAACACCTCCATAAAAACCCTTAATAAATAACTCCCAGAACTACTAGATAAAGGCTATTTGAAATATCTATCAACTCCTTCCTGTCTGTGAGTTTCTCTTGAGACTCACAATTGAGGGAGTAGTATGAATGTAAGTCCTTTATGGGGACAATTGTACTTGACAGGTCTCATTCTTTGAGTCATTTGGCCTTGGGATTCCATGTGAAAAATAATGACAATAATCATTGCTTGTGATAGGATCATTGCTTTCTGATGTGACATAATAAACAGCTCTAGGCTATATCTTTATACCTTTCAAAATATGATGTACTAGTCATATAACTACAATTTCTTTACTTAAAGGAATGTAGTTGATAGTCCCATATCTATCATTGTTTTTATTTTCTGTTTCAGACTAATATTTATACTGTTAACTGGCATAAGAAAAGACTAAAATAAATTATTTGGAGTGAAAAGAGAATTGAACTGTACTTTGATAGAGTCTGCTTCGTTATAACTAAAACTTTTGGTTATGGTTCATAATTCAACTTAAGATTTAAATTTCTCAGAGCTACAAACATATAATTATCTTTGATATAAAATTTAAAATGGGACTATATTGCAAACATAATTAATCCTCTAAATTTCCTTTTATGTTATTGAGGATTAGAGATTGTAACAATGTTCATGTTTTTACTCTCTGTTGTCTCTATGTAGTGCTAATTTATTCTGAATTATAAATTTAAGAATTAACAAAGATTCAGTAGCCAAAAATTCCTTCATATTAAAAGAAAATGAATTCAGAAACTGAACAGATTCTTTGTAATCCCGTTTACTCTAAGTGTGGAATTTTACAAAAATAAGTTAATGATATTTTTATTAATAGTATATACCTATATTATCCTACACACATTTTTTCATCTTATCTTATTCCATATCATACAACAAAAACAAGTAAAAAAAAAAACAAAAGAGAAACAGGTTCTCAGTGGATAGCCAGATATAAGTATCTTGTATGAAAATGTATACATTCTTAAAATTATTTTGCTTTGGTTTTATATACTGTGGGAGAAATTATTTTAAAGCAAGTATTTCTTTAAAAAAGATATGAAAGTCTCTATCTCTAAACCATAAATGGTAAATTTATTTCCTCCAGTTACAAGTCTTTTGGAAAAATTAGTCAAGGCAAAATAGCCTTAATTCAGCTTTGTAACTTAGACTGATTTAAAAACTGCACAATGGGAGGGCTGGGCAAGATGACCTCAGAGTAAGCACACCAACAGCATCTCTCCTACAAAAACATTGACTGAGTAGGGACAAAATCCTGCCTCAGTGAGCTGTTTTGGGGACCCACAAAGCAAGAGGTTTCAGGACATTAATCTGGAGAGAGCGCA
Source organism: Dasypus novemcinctus (assembly GCF_030445035.2). NCBI lineage: Eukaryota > Metazoa > Chordata > Mammalia > Cingulata > Dasypodidae > Dasypus > Dasypus novemcinctus. Next base: position 36,941,970 of record NC_080683.1, on the reverse strand, counting down.
AGAAAAAAGAGTGATTGCTCAAGTTAAAACTGAGTTTCTGGCCCTTGAGGCTGGAGCTGTGGGATGGCTAAGCCCCTCTCTCAGGGTAGGAAGCTGCAGAGTTCCCCAAACCTTGCCGGTCACACAGCCGGAGGAGAAAAACTACGAGGGAAGGTTCTGGTGAAGGGTGGAAAGGGATCCCACAAGTGTGGGTTCAATTTTCTGGCCCCCCTTTTTTAGCTTTGAGGAGCATACCAGCTGGCTTGAGAAGAAACCAGGAAAAGCAGAAAGGTGAATCTGCTGAGGCAGTCAGATTTATCTAACCACCTTGGGATAGGGAAAATTGGTCCGGGAGAAGATGGAGCCAGGCAATTAACTTACTAGTCCTGTGCAAGACACCTAAGGGAGGGGGAAAGTAGGAAGTGCTTGTTAGACTTCCAAGAGCATATTTAGGATTCCTGGCAAGGTGTGGGTGCTCTCTCTGGAAGAAACTGAGAGTCTATTTTCTGTGTTGAGTTGATTCACCAGTGTCCCATTTGAACTTTGGAGAGCAGCTCTCACGTGTGCTTCCTGCTGCCCTGGGAGAGAGGGAAGTGAAGAACGGAGAAGAGGGAAGGACAGAGTCATAATCAGTTTATTCAATTGCAGAGTCAATCCTGCCCCAGGTAAGGGGACTCTTTTTGAGGAGCAGCTTGACCTGGAAGAGGGTTTGGCTCAGTGGAAGAGTTTCAACCTTGAATATGCAAGGTCTCTGGTTCAGTTCCCCACTCCTCTTAGAGCATTGACCCACAGGGAAACTAAACATATAGCTGATACTTTAAAACAGGGAAACATAGACATTATCCTTGTGTTTGCTTCCCTTAGGTCTCTTATTTTCCCAAAAATTTAAAAAAAAAAACTTTTATTTCATAATTTAACTTGGTGTACTCACTAAAACCCACTTCAAAATCTGCAGTAAGAAAGTTCAGGGTAATTGATTGATAAACACCAGCAGCTCCATAGAGACTTAAGAGGGAAGTCTGGTTTTTCTTAATGTTTGGTTGTCTCCTTGCTTGAGGGCTTGTCTGTTGTTTTTTATTTTTTCCTTGTCTTTCTTTCCTCTTTATTCCCACAACCTTTTTTTTTTTGATTAGGTGTTGCCAGTTTGTTTCTTATTTGCAGTGCTTCCTCTTCCTTGTTTTCCTCCTTTCTGTGTGTACTGATTTTGGCTACCAATGCTATCTCTTCTTCGTACATCTTTCCTTCTTCCACTTTCTGTTGTTGTTCTTACATTCAACCTCTCTTTGTTTAGCCCCAATTTTTCTGGCTTTTTTATCTAACACTTATATTCTGTATTCTGTTTTCTATCTTTTATTAACTGTTTCTGTTATTGTCTTTTCTCTTTCTCTCAATCTTGATCATGGTGGCCTATTCTTATATATTCTATATTCACACTGTATTCTCCATATTAACTTTCCCATTTCATTGTAGGTACTCCACTTTTTTATTCCTATAACTCTACACTGCTAACATGAGTTAAATATTCTTTCCCTTGGTCTTATAGAGTTTTCCTGCTAACATTTACTATGAATACTACTATTATAATTTTTCTTTTCTTATGTCTTTTGCTTTCCCTGACCCTAATCTTTTTCCTTCAAGGGAACTTAGGCAACAAAAAGGAAACAGAATAAGAAGAACAAAGTGTCAAAGAGTAAACTTAACACAAAACAAAAAAACACAGCACTTAAATAAAACCCAAGACTAGAGGGAGACACTAATCAACTGAACACAACAAGATAAAATGATTATTAGACAGCAACAAAAAATTCCAAACCATACCAATAATCATGAAGATGAAAGTCCAATGAACAAACTAAAATCCAGGAAGAGGAGCATAATGTTGAACAAATAATCAAAGCTCTCCAAACAAATATCATGGACCAACTTAATGAAGTGAAAGAAGGTGCTAAGGACATTAAGAAAACACTTGGAGAGCATATTGAAGAAATTGTAATCATATGCAAATGATAACAGATATGATGGTGATGAATGGCACAATCCAATAAATCAAAAATACACTCTTCAACAAATAACAGCAGATTTGAATAGGCAGAGGATAGAATTAGTAATATGAAGACATTACATCTGAAATCAAACAGATAGTAGAATTGATAGATAAAAAGATAGAAAAGATCCAGCAGGGACTTAGAGATTTGAATAACAACACAAAATTCACAAATATATGCATTATAAGCATCCCAGAAGGAGTAGAGAAGAATGGCTGAAAACTTTCCAAACTTATTGAGGGAGATAGATGTCCAGAAAATGCAGCATGCCCCAAATAGTATAAATCCCAACAGGACTACTCCAAGACATATACTTGTCAAATTATCCAATGCTCAAGACAAAGAGAAAATACCGAAGGCAACAAGAGAAAAGACAACCATCACACACAAGAAACTTAATAAGATTAAGTGCTGATTTCTCATCATAAATCATGGAGGCAGGAAGGCAGTGGTATGACATAGTCAAGGAACTAAAAGAAAAAAATTTTCCACCCAAGGAAATTCTAGCAAAGCTGGCATTCAAAAATGATGGAGAATTCAAAATATTCACAGATAAGCAGAAACTAAGAGAGTATGCCAATGAGAAACCTGCCCCTCAAGAAATAGTAAAGGGAGTTCTACAGGATGAAGGGAAAAAATAGGAGAGACAGATTTGGAAGAGAGTGTAGGAACAGCTAAAAAGCCAAAAAGAGAAATAAAAACAATCTATGACATACAGAAATCCAAAGAAGATATGGTTAATATAGATAATTCCTTGAGAAAAAAAACACTGAATGTTAATGGATTAAGCTCACCTGTATAGAGACACAGACTGGCAAAATGGATAAGGAAATATGATCCATCTATATGCTGTCTACAAGAAACCCACCTTATACCTAGGGATTCAAGAAGTTTGAAAGTGAAAAGCTGGAAAACAATCTTACAAGCAAACAATAACCACAAAAAGGGCAGGGGTAACTATTATTATTGGACAAAATAGACTTTAAATGCAAAACTATTGTGAGAGAACAAGATGGGCACTACATATTAATAAAAGGGGTAATCTTTCAAGAAGAAAGAATAATCATAAACATTTATGCACCTCACCACAGTGCCTCAAAATATGTGAGGCAAACACTGGAAAAGCTAAGTGGAGGAATAGATTCCTCTACAATTATAGTGGGGCACTTAAAAACACCATTATTACCATTAAACAGAACATCTCAACAGAGTATCAATAAAGAAACAAAGACTTTGATCTGGACCTAATAGACATGTACAGAACACTATACCCAAATACATATACATTATTCTCAAGTGCACATGGATCACTGTCCAAGACAGACTATATATTAGGCCCCAGAGAAACTTTCAATGAATTAAAAAAGATTGAAATCATAAAAAATAATTTCTCTGACCACAGTGGAATGAAGCTGGAAATCTGCAAGGGCCAGAAACTCAGATTAGACACAAAGATATGGACGTTAAATAACATACTCTTAGACAAACAGTGGATCAAGGAGGAAATCTCAAAAGTCAGTAACTACCTTGCAACTAATGAAAATGTCAACACAACATATCAAAACTTATGGGATGCAGCAAAAGCTGTAATGAGAGGGAAATTCATAGCCATAAATTCATACATCAAAAAAGAAGAAAGAGCTAAAATTGAAGACCTAACTGCACACTTGGAGGAATTAGTAAAAAAAGAACAAACTAACCCCAAAGGAAGAAGAAAGAAAGAAACAACAAAGACCAAAGCAGAACTAAATGAAATAGAAAATAAGAAAACACTAGAAAAAATAAACAAAACAAAGGGCTTATTCCTTGAGAAACTCAATAACACTGACAACCCCTAGCTAGGCTAACAAAGAAAAAAAGAGAGAAGATGCAAATACATGAAATAAGAAATGAGAAAGGGGCTATCACCACAGAATTAGTGAATATTGTAAGAGGATATTTTGAAAAATTATATGCCAACAAGAAGGACTATTTAGAGGAAATGGGCAAATTCCTAGAAACACATAAGCAGCCTACATTGAAAAAGGAAGAAGTTTCCATGAATAAAAGGGGGAAATGGCAAAAGCAAATGAGTTTAATGGCTAAGAGACTTGAAAATGAATTGGGAGGTTATCAGAAGGATCATGCTTATGCACATCTCATCAGGATCCCAGAGACAGCCAATGTAGATAAAATCCGAGCTACTTGTGCTCCTGAGGGCCATGAGAGAGGACTCTGGAGTTTCATTGCCTTGCCAGTGGGCCCTATTTTGGAATTTGTGCTCCTGTGTGTGATGAAATTGGATTCAAATGTAACCTCTCTATAGATGCCTCTTCTGTCACTTTTTCTGAACCTGTGATTGGTGCTGGGGTTGGTGTATAATCAAGAAACTTGAATCTCTGGACTGGTCATGTGCCATCTGGTCCCTGGGCTTCAGCAGAGCTCCAACACATACTCTCCAGTCCAATGGACTTACCCAGGTCAGATGATGGGGAGGTGAGAATGGTCAACCACCACACTAGGGAACTGAGTGTATCTACAACTGCAAGCAGGAGAATCTCATCCATCAGCCATGTGGGATATAAGCCACCTCTCAATTTAGAGGTGGAGTGGAAATCACCATCCCAGTGTCCACAAGATGGAGGAATATAATATGGATTGGAGTAGACCAGCTGGTATTCTACTGAATAACTGATGTGACTCTAGCAAAGGAAGGAATTGTATCATTGATGTGGAGAAGGTGGCCATGGGAGGTACCAAGGGTAGGGAGAGGGAGGAAGAGGTGTAAAAGGGCATTTTCAGGACTTGGAGTTGTCCTGCATGATACTGAGGAACAGATGCAGAACAATATATATCCTGCCATAACCCACTGGATGGACTGGGGCAAAGTGTGAACTACAATGTAAACTATGGCCTAAGCAGTGAGGCAATGCTCCAGGGTGTATTCACCAAATGCGAAATGTGGTATATACATACAATGGAATACTACTCAGCTGTAAGAAGGAATACAGACTAACACACTGGAAAACATGAATGAATCTTGAGTAACTTATGTTGAGTGAATCAAGCCAGGCATTGAAGGACAAATACTACATGACCTCTCTGATATGAATTAGGCAAATTAAGCTGTCTCAGAGACCTAGGTACTCGAAGATAGGCTTACAGGAAATAGGGGCAGGAAAAGGAAGGTTGTGAGCCAATGTCCACATGGACAAAATCTATGATAATGTGGAGCGAAGTAGTTGTACAGTGAAGGGATAAGATGGGGGCATAGGGGTACTATTGGGCTGGACTTTGCAAGCTTGAGGGGGACTAAAGTTGGGAGGACTAGGGTTGGGTCAGAAGGTCCAGAGAATTGGGGGGAGGTTTGGGGGAAGCAGGTGAACACAGGAGATTGTCAGGTATTTGGTTGAAATTATAATGTTGAGAAAACTCTTTAGAAAATATAATAAGGAAGGGTTACTGGTTTAAGGTGTTTGCTTGGGAGCATCTAGTACAGGGTGCACCTGAGGCAGGCTTCTCAGAAGAGTGTGAGTGCTCATCTTGTCATAGTGTGCTATATCAGTGGGTGGAGACCCATACAATGAGCAGGAAAGGGTTATACCTCCTTCCTGGGGAGGCCTGATGTTTTTGAATAGAGGTGAGTGTGTCTCTTGAGAGCATGGGTGGCTCCCAATGTGGGAGTCCAGACTATTGTGTCAAGCCCTCAGCATTGTTGCATCTATGAATCCTGTCCTTCAAGCAGTGAAACTTGGTTTTCACTCTGGGCCCAGAGGGGAGAGGGAGAGAACAGAACTGATGGAAGATGGGGTACATGGGGGGCAAAGGAAGTGTTCTGCATGATCATGCAATGATGGATACAGGCCATGCTAAATTTCACCAGAAATTTATAAAAGTGTATAGTCTAAAATGTAAACCGTAATGTAAACCATAAAGTAACCAAAAATTTATAGACGTGTATACTCTAAAATGTAAACCAAAATATAAACCATAATGGAACCATGGTTAGTAGCAATATTTCAATATCTGTACGTCAGTTGCAACAAATGTAACATCTACACACACAAAAATCATTGCTGAGGAGGTGGAAAATGGTTTGATCTTGGGTATATGGGAGTCCCCTATATTTTCTATGTGACTTTACTGTGACCTAAAACTTTTTTGAAGACATAATAGAAAAAAACGTTTGTTGACACTGAGGAAGAAATGGAAGAGATTTCCTTTCCACTGTACATACAGGGCAACACCTATTACATTCATCAAAATCAAAACATCAAAGAAAATTTTATGATAATTTTCATTTTTTAATACCTAATTTAATTTTTACTTTATTTTAGTTTTTCTAAATTATTTTGTATTCTATTTCTAATCGTTAAAACTATCATTACTATTTCATTTTCCTATTAATTGAAATTGGCAATATATTAAGATTCATGTCTTGAAGAAGTTTTAGATAACAGAGGGGTTCAACTATGGCAAGGGAGGAGCACTGATATGGGGTATCATTGATGGGGGATGAATGGGTGTGAGGGAGTTCTCCAGAGCATGCATATAGGGTATATATATATTTTCAGATGTTTGTTGGGTATTGATATAATGAGTAGAGTTTCACAGGACAACTTAGGGAGTGTGGAGTTCCCATTCCAGGGAACTCTGCCACACTCCCCAGTGGAGCAGCAATAATTCCCCAAGTGCAAGGGCAAAAGACTGGGGAAGAAAAATGGTCCAATGATGGGGCCTTGATACTGATGATTATGCTTATGAGCCTGTGTGCTTGAATTTTCAAGTAGGCCTAGAGCTGTAGGGTGCCTAAGAGTTACCCCCTGAGAGCCTCTTGTTGCTCTAAACCAATCTCTGCATGTAAATGCATTACCTTCTCCCCAGCACGGGACATGACTCCTGGTGATGAGGTATTACTACCAAGCACTGGCTGATGAAGCAACGAGAAAAAAAACATGAATAAAAGGGGGAAATGGTAAAGGCAAATGAGTTTATATGGCTAAGAGACTTCAAAATTAGTTGTGAGGTCATAGGGGGTCATGCTTATGCACGTCTCAGCAGGATCTCAGAGACAGCCAAAGTAGATACAACCCCATATAGTGGTACTCATGAGGGCTACAGAGGCACCCAGGTCCTACGGCCATAGCAGATGGCTCTGAATTCATTGCCTTGCCAGCAGGCCCAACTTTGGAATTTGTGCTTCTGAGTGGGATGGACTTGGACTCAGATATGACCTCTCAACACATGCCTCTTCTGTCACTTTTACTGAATCTGTGTTTGGTGCTGGGGTAGGTTTATACTCATAAGACTTAAATCTCTGGCCTGTCCATGTGCCAGCTGGGCCCTGTGCCTCAGCAGAGTTGCAACACCTACTCTCCTGTTTGTTGGACTTAACCCAAGTCAGCCAACAGTGAGTTGAGCATGGTCAACCACCACACCAGGGTGTGGAGTGCAAGCAGGATAATCCCATCTGTCAGCCATGTGGGATTTAAGCCCCCTCTCAATTTAGAGGTGGGGTAGACATTGCCATCCCAGGGTCCTCCAGATAGAGAAATAAAATATGGATTAGAGTGGACTTACTGGTATTCTACTATAGAATTATTATGACTCTAGCAATGGAAGAAACAGTATCATTGATGTGGAGACAGTGGCCACAGGAGTTGCTTAGGGCAGGGAGAGGGAAAAAGAGGTTTGATATGGGGCATCTCTGGGACTTGGAGTTGTCCTGAATGATATTGTATGGACAGATGCAGGACATTATATATCTTGCCACAACCCATTGTATAGACTGGGAGAGAATGTAAACTATAATCCATGCTGTGTAGCAGTGCTCCAAAATATATTCATCAAATGCATTGAATGTGCCACACTGATGAAAGAGGTTGTTGATGTGGGAGGTGTGGGGGTGGAGTAGGGTGGCATACATGGGAACCTTTTTATATTTTTTAATGTAACATTTTGTGTGATCTATATATCTTGGAAAAAAGATGAAAAAAATTGCATATTGGAACCAGATCAGTTTTGCCAGGACATTATTTATTCTTTTCTTTTCTCTTTTCTTTTACCCTGACTTATTAAGAAAATATTTTTTTCAAATCTTCCTCATTAGCATCCCTGAAAGGATCCTTCAATCATTAGACCAGTTATACCAACTTTTCCCCCAGCTTTTTTCACTAAAGAGCTATCATTATTATTTCATTTTCTTATTAATTATATCTGCTTTTTCATTGGCTTCATTTTTGAAGGTTTGGATTATAGAAGAGTGACAACTATGATAGGGAAGGGTCATTTGTGTGGGGTGTCAGGGAGGGGAATACATCAGAGGACATTTCACCTGGGCATAAATATAAGGCATATGAATGAGTTCAAATGTTCATGGGACATTGTCATGGTGGGTGGAGATCCACACAATAACTGAAAGAATATCAAATCCCCATCCTGGGGAGCTCTGCCACATTCTCTAATGGGAAAGCAAGAATCCCCTGAGTTCAGCAGCAGAGACTACTGAAGGAGAATGGGCCATTGATGGACACTTATTTGTGATCACTGAATTTATGAATCTTTACTTTTGAAATTGAAACTTAGTCTAGTATTATAGGTGTTAAGAGTTACCTCCTGGGACCCTCTTTGTTGCTCAAACATGGCCTCTTTCTATGCCAAACTTAGCATATAAATGTATTAGGGGGAAACGGACTTGGCCCAATGGATAGGGCATCTGTCTACCACATGGGAGGTCCATGGTTCAAACCCCAGGCCTCCTTGACCCATGGGGAGCTGGCCCATGTACAGTGCTGATGTGCACAAGGAGTGCAATGCAACACAGGAGCGTCCTCCACATAGAGGAGCCCCACGCGCAAGAATTGCACCCCATAAGGAGAGCTGCCCAGTGTGAAGGAAAGCACAGGCTGCTCAAGAATGGTGCCTCACACATGGAGAGCTGACACAACAAGGTGATGCAACAAAAAAAGAAACACAGATTCCCAGTGTCACTGATAAGGATGGAAGCAGACAGAGAAGAACACATGAATGGACACAGAGAGCAGACAACTGGGGCAGGGGGGAGAGAAATAAATTTAAAAAAATAAAATCTTAAAAAAATGTATTATGTTCCCCACAGCATGGGACATGACTCCCAGGGATGAGACACCCAAGCACCAACTAGAAATGCCACTGGAAAAAGACCTTGACCAAAAGGGGGAAAAGGTAAAGACAAATGAGTTTATATGGCTAAGAGACCTCAAAGTGAGTCAAGAGGTCATTCTAGAAGTTAAGCTTAAACACATTTCAGTAGGATCTCATTGACTGCCAAAGTAAATACTGCCTCAAATAGTGGATGGACTCAGTTGTGGTTTCCCTAAACATTGCTCTTCTGACCCTTCTATTTAAACTTATATTTAGATTTAGGGTTAATAGGTGTATGTACAAGAGACAAATCTTTGGGAGGTCCCTGTGCCAGCTGGACCATGAATCTCAACAGAGTTGCAATACCTACTCACCAGTTCACTGGAGTCACCCAGGACAACTTACAAGGAGATGATTATGGGCAACGATCATCCCATGAACTGAGAGAGTCTACAACTGCAAGCAAAAGAGTCCCATCTATTGGCCTCATGGGATCAAAGTTCTCCCTCAATTAGAGTGGAGTGGGTGTCACCATCCTGGAATCTTCAGAACTGGGGAATGTACTATGGCTAAAGTAGACTTACTGGTATTCTGCTATAGACTTACTGTGACTTTAACAATGGAAGAAATTATATCATCGATGTGGAGGCAGTGGCCACTGCAGGTTCTGAGGGCAGGGAGAAGGAAAAAGAGGTGCAATATGAGGTTATTTTCAGGACTTGGAATTGTCCTGGATGATATAACATGGATATCAGGATATTACATGTTTTGCCATAACCTACAAAATTGTGCAGGAGAGTGTGTAAACTACAGTGTAAACTATAATCTATGCTTAGTGGCAATGTTCCGAAACATTTTCATCAATTGTAATGTGCCCGAGCCGGCGGGGGCGAGTCCAGGGACCTGTGGGAAGAAGTGGGGTGGGGCAGGAGTCGAGAGAAGAATGGAGGCAAGACAAGGTTCTGATCAAGCCTCGTTTATTGGGGGTAAAACATGGGGATATATAGAGAGGGAAGGGAACATGTACATAGGTGATAGGCTGGTCTAGTGGGTGAAAGACGCCCAAGGAGGGGATTGGCCAACAGTTCGCACCGGGTCTGCGGAGTTTCATGCCTTGCGCATGTGTATTGCTGTGGTCACCTGAGTAGTGGCGGGAGGGGGAGAACAAAGAAGCAGGGAGGAGAAGAATAAGGAAATGACAGGGCAGATTTGTGAACTCCGCCATGTTGTGAGAGGCTGTAAACAGACCTCACAGTGGGTGGCTCCCCACAGGTCCCCCTTCTCTGTTTAATATGTTAAGAAAGGAACAGCCGGCGACAGCTCATGATAGAGCAGGGCTTATTTTCAGTAGTGGTATGTGGCTGCAAGGTGCTCCCCCCTGCTGAAAGGGGGGCTGTGCTTGTCTTAGGTCGTGGCTGCACCCAGTAAGCGATTTGTCTTACCCAGCATGCGATCAATCTTACCCATCATTGGGAATCATGGCAGCAAAAGGCCACGTCCCTTTCTTAGGTTGACTGATGGGTCAGCCCAGTTGCCCATCATTGGCTAACCAGTCCAGCACCTCAGCGACAGATGGCTTGCAATTACAGCAAGCTATAATAGGGAGCCTTCATAGATCATGTATGACAAGCATGATGTACTGAGATTGGTGGGTATGGCCACACCCACTCCGGTCTTGTCAGGCCAGGGTGCCCATTGCTCGTTCGAGCCGCTGGATCTTTGCCGAAGCCATTCAGTGATATAGATTAAACAGAGAAGGTTAAGCCGTGATATGGGAGGTGGTGACTGTAAGGGGAAAACAGGCAAAGAAATGCTATTAGGGTACAGGATAGCAAATGAAACAACATAAGAAATTTGCATTTTCAAAGGTTGGTTGTTTGTTCTTCAGTCTGGAGAGGTTGGTACTGATGAACAGCGGCAAGATACATCACGTGGGGCGAGATTTGCTTCATCCTTTCTTGGAGAAATTTAAGGAGACAAGGTGCAAATGCACAGATTAATAGGAGAGCGATTAGGGGGATGAGGAGGGGACCTAGCCAGGTCACGAGGGGGGAGGTGAGTCAGGCAGATGAGGAGGAGGTTGATTGGGAGGGCAATATTCCTTCCCACAATTCTCGCAATTTCTTAACATTTTGCTCAACAATACCAGATTCATTTATATAGTAGCAGCATTCCTCTTGGAGAAAGAGGCAGGTTCCCCCTTTTTAGCTGTAAGTTTAAGGCCCTATGGTTTTGTAAGGCTACTTGGGCGAGGGATGTTAGTTGCTGCTGCAGAGAGTCAAGAGACTGCGCACTGGATTCTAGGCTAATTTGTCGTTGTTGTTTAAAGTATTGCAAGTGATGAGGCCATGACCAAGAGCACCATGTGCTGTGGCAGCTGCAGCGACTGAACCTGTGAGGCTAATTTTTCACCACTATAGGGAGGAAGGCGGCTCTCTTTGACACAGATGGGGATAGTAAAATTTTTAGTTTGTCTTCTCCATAGTATGTTAGTTGCGGGATAATGGCTACTAGGATGCAAGGCCTCATTTTTATAGACTAGAGCATTTTTGGGTTATAGTTAGTTTTCCAACCACAAACATATAAGGATCTCTTACACATGCCTGAAGATGATAAATTTGATTTAAATGCAGATATTGACCATTCTTACTATTATTTCCAATCCATTCCACAGTAGGAGCTATTCCTAGAAACACTTTCCACAAATTCTTATGTTTATGTATAAATGTAATATTACACCATGGAGAACAGATCCATTTCCCTTTCTGTTTCCAAATATCATTTTTAGTAAAAATTATTTTCTGTTATCCTTTACTATTGAGACCATGCCAAACAAATCTGTTATTATATTCAATGGGACTCCCAATAGGGGCACTTTCCCACACTCTTCCATAGGAATCATTAAAAAATGACAGATCCTTTTCCTATATGGCACTCTTGCCAACCTTCTTTATCCCTACTGTCTTTTTGCGGACAATCATAAGTAGGATTTTTGGTCATGAATAAATTGGAAGAGGGAAATAAAGTCACAATAAACTGAGTATTATTATTTTTAAAGATAATTATGGCCCAATTTTTAACCTACATACAGGAAGGATGGTTACTAATGCATAAGGGTTGATAATTAAATGCTAATATGAGATTATCAATTCTTTTTCTTTATAGAGTTTAATTGGCAATCGATTATCAATTGGTAAAAGAATATATGGGTTTTATTCAGATATATATGAAAGAATGGATTTTTCCAGGTTAACACTCTAAGTAATGGGGGGTTAGGTATATAGGCCTAATAAGTGTAATTACTGGCAGCTTCCTCATTACTTACGATCACCATCATCAGCAGTTGTAGAAGACTCCATCTTTTCATTCTGGGGTTTAATCCTTTTTGCAGATAACTAAATTTGTTCTCCATTTTCTGAAATGATAAGAGCATAGCCTCACCCCCTTACTTTAATACTGCATTTTTTCCCATTCATTGCTTAAAATATCTTTCTAGAATATTGGTTGATTTTCATTTTTTGCATCCACTGTAGATGTTTGACATTTTTCAAAGTGACATTCCACAGGTGTTAATGAATTATAAACATTAAGAAAATGTAAAGTAAATAAAGCTTTTGCTAATTAATCTTTTGGTGTTATAATACCATCATCTCCCCCTTTTTGTTTTAAAAGCATAGTTTTTAGGGTATGATAGCTGCATTCAACTATGGCTTGACCTGTAGGATTATAAGGAATGCTGGTAACATGTTCAATACCATATTTTAAACAGAAAGATTCAAAGGATTTACTAATGTAAGAAGGTTAATTATCAGTTTTAATTTTCAGAGGGCATCCCATTACAGCAAAAGCAGACTATAGATGTGAATGAACATGATGCAACTGTTCCTTACTTTGAGCAGCAGTGTACATAAAATGAGAATAAGTGTCAATATAAACATGAACATATTGTAATTTACCAAATGATGGTATGTGAGTAACGTCCATCTGTCATAATTGATTAGAAGCCAGGCCTCTGGGATTAGTCCCAGCCTGAAAAGGCACTGTAGTTAAGGGTCTACTGGTGGGACAGGTACAAATAATTTCTTGAGCTTGATGTTTTGTTAATTGAGGAAATTTATGTCTAAGTCCCTTAGTATTAATATGAGTTAATGTATGATATTTATTGGCATCCTGCAAACATCCTACTAATAAATCAACCCTTGGATTATTTGCTGTCATAGGACCAGGCAAAGAGGTATGAGAGCGTATATGAGTAATGTAAATAGGATGCTGTTTTAACCTAATAAGATGTTGCAAGTCAGCAAAAAGTTGAGATAACTCATCAGTAGCAAAGATATGAGCTGTTTTAATATGCTTGACAGTAAGACTTACATATTTAGAGTCAGAGACAATGTTCAAGGGCTCTTAAAACATTTGTAAAACTTTAATGATGGCTGAAAGCTCTGTGCATTGAGCAGACAAATAAGGAGTTTGTCAAACCTGTTCTTTTTTTAAAAGTAACGTATGCTGATTTTCCATTACTATTACTATCAGTAAATACTGTACAAGATAGTTGGGCTATGCACATAGCCCTGAAAAGCACTGCAAAAGTTTATTGTTGGGTTTTTTACAGATAGAGGAATGCAGCTGGCTTGATTTGTCTAAGAAGACACTAAAGAAAGTCTTAGCAAGTTTTAAAACAAAGTGATAGCAATACAGCTGGTCTTTAACTTTTAGCAACAAACTAGCAGTGTTTGGGATTGCTGCATACTAGTGTTGTTACTTTAGTCTATGATAAGAAGTTGTTTCTGTGACACACACTCTTTTATAATAATTAAAACCATGAATAACCACACTGTACTTCTCTTTAATATTATGCTGAAATATTGGTAACTTTATACACTTTTAAGCATTTATAGAAACCTTTATTCATATGACTTTAATTAATAGAGGGTTCAAGGGAAGAAAAACTTGTTAATTTTATAACACTGTAAAACACCTTTTATTTAACTTATAACATATTAAATGAACTTAATTATTTTATTTAATTTTTCCTTTAAGGTAAAAGAACAAATCTCTTATAATTAGTTTGGAATAAAAGGCCACTGTTCAGGATTAGGTTTTGAGAAAGCAGTTTTGAACATTATGTTCTTTTAAAAGAGATAAAAGTTTCCTTCCTGGAACACCGAGGAAATGATAAGCACCAGAAGCTATTTTAATAAGACAGACTTTCTTTTTATACTGACTATTGAGGATAAGAACTTTTACCAAAACAGATTAATGATGAGAGGCCTTGAGAAAGAATAAAAATTTTTAACCTTGCATCAGCATACTACTTTATACTAAAGCCTTTAAAATTTTATAGATAGACCCATCAAATCTTATTCAACTTTAAGTATAATTTTTTTCACGAACCTTTTGCACTTTTAGTATTTACTTAGGTTTTGTTGCACACTCTACTCTTTCCAAAAATCAATCATTTTATCTTAGGACAAAAGTATCCCCTGTTTCCTTAATAATAAAAACACTTTCCATATAGCCTACATACAAAGTTATTAAGCAAAATTTTTATAACATAATACCATGAACACTAAACAAGCTTGTTAAAATAATGAACTTTTCTTTAAATACTTAGTAGCATGCAATATCAGAAACAGTTTCCTAGAAGCAAGTTGGCAGGGGAGGCTGGTTGCTGCCAATCTTTCCTGTTATAAAATTACCTTTTATTATTATTATCATCAATTCAGTTTTATATATATTTAATAATGACTTTTTGGAATTAGCCATTTAAACATTTTAATGTAAACAATGCTTCATAAGACCTTTTATAATTATTTATAACCATATAGACTATAATTATATCATTTTAAGACAAATTTTTTCTTTACAGAACACATTCCCTTACTTAAAGTCATCACAATACCTTCTACAATTTGCCACATGCAAATTAAGTTTCAAGAGTTTATAAAAAATTAGCCATCCTACTTTTAGGACAAAATAAGCCTTTTTGCAAAATTTATTAAATTGCAGTTAGCATTTTCACAAACTTTTAACCAAATATTCATTTAAATTTTGCATCCTTCATATTATCCTGTGAAGAAAGATAAGTTATTCATTTCAATCTAGGCAAGAACAACCTTTTATGAAGACTTACAGTTAATTTTGTTAATCAAGACTTACAGTTTTTATTATTGTAGATATCTTATTAACATTTAAACTTATGTATTAATATAATAAACTTAAGTATTAATATAAGCACTTATTTAATTTTTGGCCATTTGAATAGAGCTTTTTTATAAGTTTTTATTAATTTATATTACCATCCAGAGGTATCAAAGTATACACTGACATTGAATGAACAGACACAGAACAATCACAACACAGTAACAGAAACATACAATTTATTTACAATCGACTCATAATTCTTAGTTTCTTAGTATAGCTGCTTTTAAGTTCTCCATTATATGACATTTTAAATATTTACAATTAACTCATAATTCTTACTTTCTTGGTATAGCTGCTTTTAAGTTCTCCATTATATGACATTTTAAATATTACTTCTTAAGATTTCTTCTAAAATCCATGTTGCCTGTAATATGCAAGCTTGTGCTTGGAAACATTGTTATTAGTTTAGTTATGGTTAAACATTGTTCAAAGTGTGTGTGTGTGTGGGGGGAACAGCTAGCCTGAACTTTTGGAAGGGTTTATTGCTCCTTACCTTTTAAAGCACTTGGGGGAATGCCTGTTATTCCGTTAGTAATGTTGTGGGTACCTACACTTTTGGCTTTATTATAATAGAGAGCTTTCTAGGTAATAAAATGTTCAGGGCTTAAAATAGGAAGGGCTAGATTTTTCTAATCAGTAGGTGTATTGTGAGTATGAGAAATGCTGTTTAATAACACATGAGCACAGGGGCTATTAAGACTATATTTTTGAATGGCTTTAGGAAGGTGAGCAATGGTTTTATGATGCCAAGGTGCCTAAAAGGAAGGAGAATCTCATTGTGGTAATTTACGGGAAAGAAGTGAAGAGGAGTGAATGGGTGGTGATTAAGGACAATTGCAGTAAGTGGAGCTGAAAGAGGAGGTGTAGAAGGCACGGCAGTGAAAGAGTTAATAAGCGGAGCTGAAAAGGAAGGTGTAGTAGGCGTGGGAGTGAGAGAGTTAGGCTCTGGCGGTTTTAGTCAGTGTCTAGCAGGGTATAATGAGTTATTTGATTGCCTAAAGGAGCCGGAGCTTGGGAAGCAGGGGGAGTACTTTTTGAGGGTGTAGTCTTAGGTTTTGGACATAAGTTTGAGTTATTTTCTTCATTGTCAGAAGGGGAACTTTCAGAGCAGCTAGAAGGTCTTGCAGCCTTAGGAAAAGGAGGTGAGGGCTGAGGGCAGAGGGCTTCATTATCTTGTATAGGAGGGGAAAGAGAAAGCAGCAGACTAAGAACCTTCTTGGGGGAACCAGGGACAAATTTCTTCAAGGAAAGCAAAAAATTTAGAAAGTTCTTTAACATGAACCTTTACTCCTCTTGTCTTAAGCGGGCCTGTAGGCTGGATAGGAAAAGGGAACTATTACTAGAGGAGCCCTGCCCCATTGTAGCCGATCACTTACCAAGACATCTTCTAGGGAATAGGCAGTTCCCTGAAGGTCTCCTCCACCCAAGCTGAAAGCTCAGGTCTTCCGCCCAAGTTGATGGCCCAGGCCTTCTGCCCAAGCTGATGGCCCAGGCCTTCCGCCCAAGCTGATGGCTCAGGTCTTCTGCCCAAGAATTCTCAGATCTTCCTTATTTACAAAAAACCACCTGTGCAGGTTTTCCTTTGTGTCGGCTTGCTTCTTCCCCGGGTCCCATCCAACGTAGGGTGCCACTTGCCCAAGCCGGCGGGGGTGAGTCCAGGGACCTGTGGGAAGAAGCGGGGTGGGGCAGGAGTCAAGAGAAGAATGGAGGCAAGACAAGGTTCTGATCAAGCCTCGTTTATTGGGGGTAAAACACGGGGATATATAGAGAGGGAAGGGAACGTGTACATAGGTGATAGGCTGGTCTAGTGGGTGGCAGACGTCCAAGGAGGGGATTGGCCGACAGTTCGCACCAGGTCTGCCAAGTTTCGTGCCTTGTGCATGCGTATTGCTGTGGTCACCTGAGTAGTGGTGGGAGGGGGAGAACAAAGAAGCAGGGAGGAGAAGAATAAGGAAATGACAGGGCAGATTTGTGAACTCCGCCATGTTGTGAGAGGCTGTAAACAGACTTCACAGCGGGTGGCTCCCCACAGTAATGAAGGAAGGATATTCTTAGTGTGGGAGATGTAAAGAATGGGGCATATGGGAATCCCCTATACTTTTATGTAATATTTATGTAATCTAAGTATCTTTTAAAATATATATATATTTGAAAAAGATTATCTAACTCATGATTCCCCTCAGGAAAGTATCAGATAGATAGTCAGCAGTCTATACCAGAACAAATTTTGTTTGTTGTGCTTCACCGGCTTCACTAAAGGATTCAGATGTTTGTTCTGACTAAGAAACATGGCAGCATTTGGAAGTATTTCTGTTGGGTTATTATAATGGCAAATGGTAGAATTTCACTAAGAGAAACATTATTCTTTACTGATTTTACTGATTTAATGCTATTTCACAGATAAGAAACATCAAACATAGCCCAGGCATTTTAATTGAAGGATTGTAGCCCATATTTTAAGTTGATAGCATTGCTGACTTTTAGCTCCCAGTCTAGCTTTTTTCATCAATTATGTTTAAAAGTATCGTTTTATCAATGAGATGTCAAACTTAATTCCTATAACAAAAATAATTCCTACAGAGAAATATTCATTTATGTTCTAATAAATGTTTACCTAATTAGTACTACTCATAATGGTGTCTATTTAAAAATAAATGCAGTATACCACAGTTGTTTAAGTGTATTTATGAGTTTTACCACATTATATGATAAATAAATTTTGAAGTCACTCCAATTTTCTTTTATGTATTTCTGACAATAAAACTTCTAACCCCACATTATTTAATCTTATACATAGGCATAAAAGGTAACAGTATTGGTAAGCATGGAATTCACTGACATGAGAGACTATTGATATTACAATGTTGTGTCTTCTAGTGGCCATCAATTCTCTGTTTCTCTCTCTCTTTTTTTTTTTTTTTGACGATTACATTCAATGCCTTTGAGGTACCTGATATTTAATTTATTAGAAAATGAAGTTTTAAAGATGAAAACTTTAAGGACTCTCTTTTGTTAATGTACAATTGCAATGCTCTACATTTTAGTTTTAACTATTTTAGCATGCACAAATTATTTCCCTGATTTAATGTTATGTAACAATAATGAAAATTTTTTATTAGATTTGATGATATTTATTTTGAATCTCTATCTGGCTTACATTCTTTTAAGGTACAAACCCTTCAGCCAATGCATATGTGAATTCTTTGGGATGATTTTATAGAAAATCTATGTGAATCATGCACATGTATATATGCATATGTATCAATATGCAAAGATATACCCACAAGATGCAGTGTGTTGAAAAGATGAATTTTAATGAAATAAAATATCCAACGGAGCATAGCTTAAAGTAGAAGCCTCTGACTAGAATAGACTGGTTTATAAACAACAAAGGAACACTATAAATTGACTTTAAGAAACTCCTTACTCTTAGGCATTAACGGAATTTTAACTAAAAATAGATCAGTTGTGGTAAAAGAACAAAGTTCAGTCCTTCATGTCACTGATACCAATTAAGTAGTATAAATGCTAGTATGGATTTCTAAAATTAACATTTTTAAATTGGACCATCTAAAGTTCAGTGAACATACTTAAATTGATGTACTTTTCTAAAAGTGTAAGGTTACACAGTGGTATTTTAGCTAAGCACTTCCTTTTTTATAAGATGTTTGAAAAAAATTCTAAAAAGATAAAAACAAACTATTAGCTTATTTCTCTTCAATAAATATACTGAAATTCTACTTTTAAAATAATGAGTAAGGCCACTAATGCATTGCATAAATTGATGTCAAGGACATTACTCTAATAAGAGTATTTTAGAAAAAATTCTTATTTTATTGCACATCTTTAATAACTCATATGGCCTGCAAACTTGTGAATTAAGGCAAATGTTTCATGGCTGAAATTAAACCATGTTTCTTCATGTATAGTAAATTAAAATATAATATATCAAACATTAAGGAAAATGTTAATGAGAAATTCTCTTAAGTTCACACCAGTACTATTAATATACAGTACGTAAGCAGTAGAAAGGCTGTTTTGAAATAAAACATTCTGTTTTATTTGTTGTTCAATGGCATCTATCACATATTTGTTTGAATTTCAGTAATTCAATTATATTACAAAGTTTATTAAGCACCTATAATGTCCTGTCCTGGATTAGGGCACTAGTGAGTGTAAAATAATTAAGATGCAGCCTTCCCCTTAAAATTATGAGTCAGGAATTAAAAAGGAAGGTAGTGACAAGGATACAAGAAGCTGTGCTTTTTTAAAATTTTATTTATTTTTTTAAAAGATACTTACATTACACAAAAAAATATAAGGGAGTCCCATAAGCCCCACTTCCCCCACCTCTCACCCTTCCCCACATTGACAATGTCTTTCATTAGCGTGGTACATTCATTGCAATTGATGAACACATTTGGAGCATTGCCACTAAGCATGGGTCATAGTTTACATTGTAGTTTACCCTCTCTCCCACTAAATTCTGTAGGTTATGGCAGGATATATAATGGCCTTCTTTTAGAGCAAATGAAGAGGACCAGTTTGCCTAATTTGACCAGGTGGTTCATGGGGAAGGCATCCCTTACAAACTAGTGTTTCAGACTATCTTCAATATGGAGCAGAAAGTAGTCAGTCAAAAAATGAGATGAATAGAGAAATCAAGAAAGAAAGATAAAGCATCCATCTGAATGTGGAGGCCTGTGGTGTCATATGTTCTCTTTTGTGAACTGGAAGAAGGTATTCAGTCAGATACGAAATCTGATGCCTCAGTTTGCTAGAGCTGGTATAACAAGGTGTCAAAAATCAGTGGCTAGAAACATCAGAGATTTATTGCCTCACAATTCTACATGCTATTTGTCTGAAATCAAGGTGATGTAAGGACCATGCTCCCCATGCATTCTGTAGGGTTCTGGTGGTAGCTTGCAAGCAATCCACAGCATTCTTTGGCATATGGCATAATTCAATCTGTGTCCCCACCACATGATCATCTTCTCTCTTTATTTGACCCTATCTTATTTCTTCTTCCTATAAGCACACCAGTCATATTGGATTAAGACTCACCCTAATACAGTTTAGCTTCATCTTAACAAATAACATCTTCAAACACCCTGCTTCCAAATTAAGATCCATTTTGTGAGAATGGACATTAGGATTTTAACAAAATTTTTGTGGGACACAATTCAATCTACAATATATGAGATGAAGTTTCTTTTTACCAATGTTAAAGAAATTGTCATTTACCATTTAGGCAAATGGGTTCCAAGGAAAAAGACACTATAGCATATAGAGTTCATCAATTTCCTTAAACTCAACAATAAATATGGGGCAGAACTAGGCTTATAAGTAGGTAGCTTGGTTTCTGAGTCCAAAATTTTAATTTCTTTATTCCAAATTACCTTAGAAGGTTGCCAAGCCCATGGCATTGTCACAATATATCAGTTGTTATTGTCATGATCATTGTTAATGCTCATTTTAGTAAATAAACTCCAAAGAGGTAAATTAATGTTTAAGGTCACACAGTACAAAAGTGTTAGAGGTGATTTTGGAAATTGCATCTGTTTGTTTCACTTCAAATTCCATAAATATTTAAGCATGCCATCATTCTACAGTGAAAATGCTGCCCTAATAAGAGGTGGTACTTCAAGTCCAATACACATATTTTGGTAGGAGTGACCATTAATATTTGCAATTGATTATTGCCTATAAACTCATTGTATATAGTATAATATTGCTATAATATATTTAGTGGATCAAATAGGGAGATATTCTTATCTCTCATGCAGTTTTTATATTAAGTTACAGAATTCTATTTTTCTTTGAAATTCTTTACAATTACTTTTTCATTTTTCTTATATTTTTGTAATGAATCTGGCAAAGAGCTTTTTCCTCATATATGTGCCATTAAAACAATCTTTAGATTCCTGGTATCAGAAACTAAAAAGGACCCTGGTTTGATATTATTTCAGTCCATCAGCAGAATCAAACACAAATCTTTGAAGAAACAGTCCTGAACTAGAGATCCAAGAACCACAAAGAGACAGAAACATGAGTTCAGAATAAAAAAATAAATCATATGAGGAGAAAGATGGCAGAGTAGTTTATTAAGGGCTCTGTTATACCACAGAAACACTGAACAACTAATAAAATCTGATAGAACTCTTTTTCAAAGCTCCAGAAAACAGTTAAAAGGCTAAAGTAATAGGATAGGCACCAAATCAACTGAAAGTTTCCTTAAAACATAAGATCTCCCGGTGCCCTGCCTGCCCCCTCCTCCACCACTCACCACCTCAATGTGGATCCTGGCAGGCTCGCATTGTGGGTCTCTTGTTCTGGTTCTGGAAGAAGCAGAGGAACCCTCTTGCACATACTGGGAGTACATAGGTCTGGTCCGGTCTCTCTGGTGGTGGCCTGAGGGTCCCACTGTCCCCAAACTAGTCCTGCAGGTAGTAGGCAACTCACTAACATTTCCTGCAGAATGCTATGGGAAAGCAGTTAAGTGGATAACTGGGTAAAAGGATTATTGACTGTAGAACATACCGTCTATTGCCCTTGACCATGTGAAACTGTTTCCTAGGGAAGGGAGGTGGGACATTCAGAGCCGTATAACTGTGGGAATTCCATGCTCAAGACAAGATGCAAGTGCAGATATCACCAGGGGGGTACCCTACTCTTTGATCTGGAGCTGTTCTCCAAACTCCTTTATGAATAAGCCCTGAAGGACACACTCACACAGGTTAATCTGCAAGGATTAGGAAAGGTGTTTTCTTTCTTCATTTTATTTTTTATTTACTCCTGGTATTCAACAAAAGCACTGACATAATCTAGGCTGGATTCAAGCATAAGGAACAGATGCCTCAGGATCTAAAATGCAATGATAATTCTTTAAAATATAAAAATCTCCAGGTTTCAAAAAAAAGGTTAAAATTTTACAATAAATAAATAAATAAATAAATAAATAAATAGGAAGTGATGGCCCAGGCAAAGGAGAAGATTAAAACATTAGAAACAATCAATGAGGGGAACCAGATCAAGTACATAGCAGGCAAAGTCTTTTAAAAAGATCCTATTTATGCTCAAAGAGCTAACGGAAAAAAAAATGGACAAGGAACTAATGGAATTCTGGAAAATAAGATAAGCACTGAAATGAAACCAAACAGTGCTGAGGACCACAGTAAATTAAATTTAAAAATTCCATAGTGGGGTTTAACAACAGATTGGAGCTCTCAGATAAAGAATCAGAGAACTTTAAGACAATGGAAATAATTCAGTTTGGGAACAGAAAGAAGAAAGAATGAAGAAAAGTGAACAGAGCCTGAGAAACTTATGGACCCATCAGGCATTGCAAAATACACATTCTGGGGCTCCAAGAAAGACAAAAAAGAAAGAGAAAGAATAAGAGAATATTCAAAGAAATTATGGCTGAAAACTTTCCAAATTTAACCAAAAAAAAAAAAAAAAGCATGAATGTACACATTCAGGATGCTCAATAATTTCTAAACAAGATAAATCCAAAGAGAAATACACTGTGGAACATTCTAATCTGTCAGTTTTCAATGATAAAGAGAGCATCCTATAAACTGCAATTGTGAAGCAAACTGTGACATACAAGTGATCCTCAATAAGAACAAGTACTTACTGCTCATCTGAAACAGTGGAGGTGAGAAGGCAGTAGGAAGACATATTTAAAATGCTGAAAGCAAAATAATTTTTTAAAATTGCCAAGCAAGAAGTCTGTATCTAGCAAAACTGTCTTTCAAAATTGAGGGAGGGGAAGTGAACTTGGCCCAATGGATAGGGCACAAGCCTACCACATGGGAGGTCTGCAGTTCAAACCCTGTGCCTCCTCGACCTGTGTGGAGCTGGCCCATGGGCAGTGCTGATGCACGCAAGGAGTGCCATTCCACGCAGGGGTGCTCCCTGTGTAGGGGAGCCCCATGCACAAGGAATGCACCTAGTAAGGAGAGCTGCCCAGCACGAAAGAAAGCGCAGCCTGCCCAAGAATGGCACCACACACACAGAGACCTGACACAGCAAGATGATGCAACAAAAAGAAACACAGATTCCTGGGGACACTGATAAGGATAGAAACGGTCACAGAAGAACACACAGTGAATGGACACAAAGAGCAAACAACTGGTGGGGTGGGGGGAAGGGGAGAGGAATAAATAAAAAATAAATCTTTAAAAAAAAATTGAGGGAGGAATTAAGACATGCCCAGATAAACAAAACTGAGGAAGTTCAAGACCAGTAGACTGTTCCTATAAGAGATGTTGAAAAGAGTTCTTCAGGTTGAAAGGAAAGGACACTAGACAATAGATCAAAGTCACATGAAGAAACAAAGATCTCCAGAAAGGGTAATAATGTAAGCAAATATAAATGCCAATATATATTTTTGGTTTGTAACTCTAAAAGGGAAGTGCATAAAATATAATGATAAATCAGTGGTTTTGGAATCATACTTATTACACTTATAATTTTTTATAAAACTTTGTACAGGTTGGGGAAAGAGGAGTAGAGGAGCATAGAGGAGCATTTTTGTATACTATTGAAGTTAACCTGGTATTAATGAAAACAAGGTTATTATAGATTTATGATGTTAAGTTTAAGCCCATGTTAAGTACAAAGAAAATGTCTGATGATATGCAAGTTCTAGAGACAGAAATTAGAAGACAGAGAGCCAGGGATGAAGGATAGGGAGAATGGGGAGTTAATGCTTAATGGGTTTCTATTTGGGGAGATGGGAAAATTTTAGTAATGAAAGGTGGTGAGGGTACCACAATATTGTGTATATGATTAATTCCATTGAATGGCATGATTGGGGGTGGTTAAGATGGGGATGTGTATGTTGCATATATGTTTCCACAAATTAAAAAAAAAGAGAAAAAAACAGCACCTAGAGAAATAATGACAATTAAATGAAATACATCATCCTGGATAGGACCTAGCAAGAGAGAAGAAAAGACCCAAAGGGATATTATTGGAATATGTGAAAATATTGGAATATAGAATTTAAATTTACATAAATTTTAAGTTCTTGAGCTTGACAAATGAACTTAAGGTAATTACATGAGTGAATACCATTGTTCTTAGGAAAAGTACATGGCAATATTAAGTGTTTAAGGGGCACAATGTGTACAATCTACACTAAGGTGCATAGAAAATGGATTGAGAGATAGAGAGATAGATGGATAGATAGAGTGATATGGCAAATCTGACAATTTGTCAGAATTGGTACATCTGGGTATCTGGGAAGATTAGGGGTATATTGGAGTTTTCTTTAAAGGATTTGTATTTTTTTGTAACTAATAGGCTTAGAAGAATTTTATAATAAAAGTTTTAAAAATTGAGAAAAAGAAAAATAGTGAGAAAAAAATATGTATAAAAATCAGACCTTAAAGTCCTGCAGTTCAGATATAAATTAGAAAAATTATTTTTAATATTTTAAACAAATAAGAGACTATCAAAATTAATTTTCAGGAACATGACACTAATAAATATGATCAAGAAAACTTATAAAAATGTCAAATGAAGCTTCTAAAGTAACTTGCCAAAATAATAATTTGAAAAACAATGAATTGTTTCAAAACCAGAATAAGACGTACTGAATAGAGGAATAGTAAATTAGAGAGAAGGCATGAAGAAACTACCAAGGTTGCAACACAGAGATTAAGAGTGGAAATTATGAAAGAGAGAGCAAAGAACATTGGTTCTAGATTAAGAAATTTATTTTATTACTAAAGATTTCCAAAATGAAACAAGAGAGTATACAGCAGAGATGTGATATTCAAAGAGCTAATGGCTGAGAATTTCTCAGAATTTGTGGAAACAGAGATTCAAGAAAATCTGTCAATCCATACAGGAATAATAAACATAAGCCTGTACCTAGATATGTTTACTAATTGGAAAACACCGAATATATGAAGTGCCCTAAAAGATAGGGAGAGAGAAAGGTAGATGTCTATAATAGAATAATTAGGCAAAGACCTGAATGCTCATAAACTACAATGCTGTTGGTAAAAATGTAACACATTATCGAAGCTCCTTTGAACTGAAAAAATACACATTCTTTTCAACTAGACATAGGGAACGCTTACAAAATATTTTACACATACTAGAACATAAATCATTCCAAAAAATTATCATATGTGCTAAATTCTCTGAACATGCCCCAGTTACTTTAGAAATTAACAACAAGGAGAAACACATTTAAGTGTAGAAAGTGTAAAATGTCTTTAAATAATGTTTATGAGCACAAGAAAAAACAAAAAGTGAATTTAAAAACTACCTAGAAATGTAGGAAAACATAAATGCAACATCTAAAACTATAAAGCAGAGAATAAAAGCACACTAGAAAGAAATATTTAATGTAGAAAGATTACATTACAAAAGGAAAAAAAGTGGCTGGAAACTAATGAGTTAAATGTCTTGTTTGACTTAGAAAAAATGGTATTAGAAATGTTATTGTTAGTCTTTATATTGTGTATGGATTTTAGGGAAATAAACAATTGATAATATTAGGACTACAAAATAACCAAAATTATTACATTGTAATATTTTTGTTACCAAAAAAAAACTTTTCACAAACTAGAAATTGAGAGGATTTATTAACATGTTTATGATAAAAAGAGGATCAAGAAAATAATGCTCTGACCCTTGCTTCTTCTATTTCACCATTGTACCTGATGTCCAGGCTAGTACACTGAGGGAGAGAGAAAATAAGGATTAGAAAGGAAGAAACAAAATTAGCATTGTGGATGATCTAATTTTTATATAGAAAATTAAAAAACTACAAGTGAATTACTAAAATTAATTAGGTAATTTGGTGAGTATTTTGTTATGTGAACAGTATCTGAGATAATTGAATTTAGCTATATAAGCAAAGAATCACTTTTCACAATCCTTTGTTATTTTTCTTCAGATTTAAAAACTTCAGAAGTCAGTTTTTGTAAAGTATATTTTTCCATATATTTTTTAATTTCGAATTTTATATCAAGCACTTCTATACTAAGAGGCTCTTTGTATGCTTAATAATGTTTATCTTTGTGTTCTATTATTTTCCTGCACTGCGGATTTAGGCAGTGCTGAAAAGAGTTGTTTTTATGTAGGACAAATCTGGAAGGGATATTTGAACCAATCCTGAAATTTGGTGTTTATTCAAGCCCACTGAAGTAAGGGAGCGAGGACCCAGTTGGTGGAGGATATTCACTAGAAAATGAGGAATAATGAAAGACAATAGATTTTAAACTGATTAAGGCTGGAATTGAAAATTGGAGCAAGAGTGATGAACTGAAAAAAACAAATTGATAAGTCAATGGATGGAGTTCCTTAATTTCTGTGTTTAGCAGAATGCTTGACACAGAGTGAGCTAACAAATGATCTTGTGTGAATTTAAGCTCATAGTTATTGTTGAAGTGTACCCCCACCCCAAATACAAAGACAATCAAGAAAACCTGTTGAACAAACAAAGCCAAATTTGTTGATCAGGGGAGGCGTTCAGTTTGAGCATTAGGGAAATAGGAAAGACAAGGCAAGGTTTTGTTCAGAGTTTTGGGGGTTGCTTTTAGTTATATTTCACATGGGTATTAGTAAGTTTTATGTGGACATTGGTTAGTCAGAATTGGTACATAGGGCAAGCTGTTGGAACAATGTTCTTATTTTTAAAATACATAATAACTCTATGGACGTTACAGATCTGTAGTCTTATTTTGGGATATGAGTCTGAAAAAGATAGTGTTAAAACAATTTGAGTTTAGAAAATCTGTGTTATATCCAGATAATTACTTGACAAAATATTAATTCCTTTTGTAAGTTATTGTGCAATATTGCTAACTTTACCCTCTCATCATGCATTATCACTTGCATTCTATAGTGGTGTCAACATAGTTAAAGAAAATATTGCTTAATTGTGATGGTTGTGTAAGTGCTCATGATCAGTTATAGCAATCAGAAAAAAATAAAATAAGACTGTCTTCTGGGGAAGATGGCACTGGAATGGACACACAGGGCTCAACTATTTCATGAAAATAATGGAAGAAAGAAAAAAGACTATCTGAGGGACCTGCTTTGGAGCTCTTCAGGACAAGAGTGTTGCCCACATTCCAGGTGGGGGAAAGACAGATGAAGAAGCAGAAACTAAAACCATGAGTTACTAATCCCCTCAGCCAGGAATGGCACCCATCTTCTAACCTCAAGGTGAATAGTGTGGATAAAACTTACTGCAGCCAACTGAGAGGAGAACAGATGTTTTCATATTTGGGAAGAGGGAGAGTGCAGCAAAGAGTGGAGAGTGGTTTCTTTTCAGTGAGTTGGTCAGCAAAGCCTGATTTGAATCTTGGTTCTGGCCAGACCAGAATCACAGTCACCTCCTTGGAAATATTCACCCATGAGTGCTACCTGCTGGCCAACCAGTAAACTGCAAGGAGAAAACTTGCTTTTAGGCATCTCTTGTCCCCAAATTCTGCGGGTGGATGATCTGTGCCCTATTAGTGAAAACCTGGCCTCATTTTGATTACTTAAGCTAAGCAATTTTAAAGACTTAGGATAAGTTGAATCAAATAACAAACAAAAGCTGTTGGGGGGAAAAATAGGCAAGAGAGAGAAAGGGGCCATTGGGACAAGGCTGTCAACATATTCAGATGACTAGACATCAGTAAAAATTTATAAACCTTACTAGAAAACAGGAAAGGTGGCCCAGGCAAAGGAACAAATGAAATATCCTGAAGAGATACAAGATTTAAGACAAACATTCACATTATTAGTGTCTGAGAAAGAGAAGAGAATGGGAAGGGGGCAAGAAGAATATTTGGGTAAGTAATGACTGAAAACTTCCCAACCCTTGTGAAAGCCATGAATATCAATATCCAAGAAGAACCACTCACCTCAAACAGAATAAATCAGAATATACCTACTCTGAGACACCTAATATTCAGAATGAAAAATATCAGAGATAGAGAATTCTGAAAGCAGCAAGAAAAAAGCAAAGCATCACATACACGGTGTATTAGTCAGCCAAAGGGGTGCTGATACAAACTACCAGATATTGGTTGGTTTTTATAAAGTATATTATTTGGAGTAGGAGCTTACAGATATCCGGCCATACAGCATAAGTTATTTCCCTCACCAAAGTCTATTTGGAGCAAGATGGCTGCTGACATCTGCAAGGGTGCAGGTTCAGGCTTCCTTGGTTCCTATCTTCCTGGGGCTTGTTTTTCTCTGGGTTCAAGCTTCCTTTCTTTCTGGGGTTGGTTTCTCTTTCTTCTGTGAGCTTACTTGCTGGGGCTCCAGCTTAAGTCTTCAACATCAAACTCCAACATCAAAACTCCAACATCAGAAAAACTCTGTTCTTTGCCATGCCTTGTATCTGTGAGTACCCACCCACTAAGGGGTGGGAACTCAGTACCCTAATCATAACTCAATCATGTCCAGGTACAGGTCAAGTTACAAGCATAATCCAATATCTATTTTTGGAATTCATAACCATATCAAACTGCAACACAAGGGAACCTCGATAAGATTAAGTTCTGACCTCTCATCAGAAACCATGGAGGTAAGAAGAAAGTGGTACAATGTATTTAAGGTATTGAAAGAGAAAAACTGCCAGCCGAGAATTCAGTATCCAGCAAAACTCTCCGTCAACAATGAGGATGAGTTCAAGTCTTCACAGACAAACACTAACTGATAGAATATGTTACCAAAAATCCTGACAAGACCCAGCATATAAGACAATTAATCACTGATCATCACACAACTTTCCTAAATCAATTGATAGAATTAAAAGAAAATATGACTAAAGAGATAAGGGATATTAAGAAGATACTGAGTGAACAAAAAGAACAATTTGAAAGCCTGCAAGGAAAGTAACAGAATTTATAGGAATAAAAGACAAGGTGGATGAGATTAACAATGTATTAGATGCCTATACCAGGAGATTTTAATTGATGGAGGACAAAATTACTGAAATTGAGGAAAGAACACCAGAGCATGAAAAGATAGGAGAACAGAAAGAGAAAAGAGTGGAAAAATGGAACAGGGTTTTAGGGAATTGAATGACAATGCAAAATGCACAAACATATGCATTATTGATGTCTCAGAAGGAAAAGAGAATGGAAAGGGGGCAGAAAGAATATTTGAGGAAATAATTACCAAAAACTTACCAACCCTTATGAAGGACATAAATATCAACATCCAAAAGGACAATGCATCCTAAAAAAAATAAATCCAAATAGAACTACTCAGATACCTACTCTTCAGAATGACTTCTAAACAATGATAAAGAGAGGTTTCTGAAATTAGCAAGAGAAAAGAACTGCTTCACATACAAGGGAACCTCAATAAGACTAAATGTGGCTCTCTCATTAGAAATCATGAGGTTGAGAAGAAAGTGGTATGAGCTATTTAAGATACTGAAAAAGAAAAACTGCCAGCCAAGAATTCTTTATACAGCAAAACTGTCCTTCATAAATGAGGGTGAGTTTAAAGTCTTCACAGACAAACAAAAACTGAGAGCGTATGTTACCAAAAGATCAGATTTACAAGCAATAATAAAGAGAGTGGTGAGGTGATGCTCAGTCTGGGCAGAGTCTATGATAAGGTGGGTTGGGGTTGGTTTGGCAGGGGATGGAGGTGATGGTGATGCAGTGATGTGAATGGAGTCAATGATGCTCCAGTGTAGGTGTGGGCAGGGTTAGTGGGTGGGTTGGGCTATCCATAGAGCTGGGGGAAAGGCTGGAAGAAGGAACAGGTGAACTCTGGGGAATTAGAAGACAGTGGTTGAGAATACAATTGTGGTAGTGTTCTTTTGGCAAATATGGCATGGGAGAGTCACTGGTGCAGGGTGTTGTTGGTGGGATATGTGGGGAAGGGTGCACATGGGGCATGCCTCTATGGAATATAAATGCGTTCATGGGGTCATAGGGTGTTATCTCAGTGGGTGGAGACCCACACGATAACCAACAGAATATTCAATTCTCATCCTGGGGAGTTCTGCTACATTCTCTAAGAGAGTGGCAAGAATTTCTACATTACATAGGCAGTGCCCAATAAAAGAAACAGACCAGAACACCAAGCCCTCAATATTAATATTTTTCTTATGAACCTTATTCTTGTAAAATTGAAACTTATGTAAATAATATCTATTATTTTACCTGCTGAAAATCTCACTGATACTCAAATGTGACCTCTCGTTAAGCCAAACTCAAAAAATAAACTCAACCTTTCCCACACCCTGGCATGTGACAGGACTCCTGAGGGTACGCCTCCCTGGCATCAAGAAATTATTACCAAGCACCAACCAGTGATGCATTTGGAAAAAGATCTTGACCAAAGCATAGAAAAAATAAATACAAACAGATTTTACAGCTAAGAGATTTCAAAGTGAGTGGGGAGGTAATTCCAGAGGTTATTCTTACACACATCTCAGTTGGATCTCCCTAACTGCCATAGCAAACAAATCCTCAAACAGGCATGCTCCTGTGGGCTCTAGAGACATCTGGACACTATAGAGAAGATACACAACCCCATGACATCAATGCCCCATTGGTGAGTCTTACCTTGGAATATAAGATAATCTATTTTCCCAATGTAACAGAGTTAGACTCATTTATAATTTCACCGCAAGATTCTTCGCTTTTATTTGAGCCTATAATTAGCACTATGCCCATTAAATATGTCCCAGAGACTTAAAGCTTTGGTCTGTTCATATATGGTTGAGCTCTGAATCTCAGTAGAGCTGCAGCTCACTTAGTCTCCATTTCATCTTCCCTAGGAGGGAAGAAGGGAAGCGGGTAAGGACTAAAAGAAGGGAAAGAGGGAGAGGGAGGGAGGGAGGGAGAAAGACAGCATACCCAAATTAAGCACACATGTAACAAATTTAGTTTGATTACATTAGTTTGGCTTGGTATAACACTTAAAAGACTGGAAATGAAGCTTACATTTCCAATATAAAAATTAGCTATTCTAAGCTATGAGTAAAATAATTTCATTTTAGTGAACATTGTGGAATTTCATGTGTACTAACATATGTGAGAGAATGCTATTAAAATCTAATATTTACTCAGTGAGTGTTTCATTAGTAGAATCATAGTTATTTTTTTACTATGTAGGTTTTAAAGTCTTTTATATAATTTTGAATGCTAAGCCAAATAGGTCCTGAGATTTTTCTTGCTCATGTTTGTATTCTCAATGCTTAGTAAAATACCTAGAATATAATAGTGCCAGTAAATAACCATTGAAGTAATGAATGAATAAATAAATGAATCAATTGATCAATGAGAAGAGTTGCAAAATTGTGGGCTGAATGCAATATTAATTTATAATCCCCACCAACTTTTACAACTTCATTTTCTACTAAACCATTTTCTACATTCCCTATCCTAGCCACACCAATTTACTCTCATTTTCCTGGAAGAGTTATGCCTCAGTGCTTACTTAGCATATTTGACAACCAGAGAAAATCTTTTTTAATACTCTACTTTTCTCTATATCAAAATTAACTTCAATAATAATGTAATAATTTGTACCTATCATTATTTCCTTGATTTATTATTTTGTTTTAAACTAAACATTTTTAAAGAATATTAAATTTCAATTTATTGATAATCTTCAAATTTGGTAATATATTATGTATGAATTAAATCAAATTTGCACTTAAATACATGTCACAGTTTGTGTTTCTTTTCATTGTTTTAAATAATAAATACAAATAAAACCCTCAAGTCTTCACATGGAATGAAGTAATTGAAGTACCTTAAGTTTAGCCTCTGCATCGTCACATAATGAGCTATCACTTAATTTGTCTACAGTTTAAAAGCAGGCATTGGTAGTTCAGGGGGATTGTAGGCACAAATGACACTCAAAGTTGGATTGAACAATCCTGTCCCTTTATGAACTTCTTTCCTAAAATCTAAATGACCATATTTAGGTGAATCTATGTGTGTAAGAAGCCAGCTATTTACTGGATTATCCATATTAACTTCCAAGTAAAATACCAATGTTGATTAAATGATAAACAATGAAATGTGCTAGTTTGTAGTTTATGTATTTATTATAAAACTTTAAAAGTAATGGTGGCAATTGTTTGGAATTAAATCAATAAAGCATTTCTTTCAAGGAGTAATATCACCAACTTTTTTTAGAACTGCCCACATGTTGTTAATCAAAAGGAGATGTTTAACTGGTTTTATAACTGACTTTAAAAATATCTACAAGCAATTCACCCATTAAAGTCTACATCCAGAATAAACCATAATCTTTTTTTCTGTGCACCTGGTGATTCCCTATCTATCCTTCATGACTTATTTAAGAGCTAATTCTCTTATGAAATCTTTCTTAATCATTACAAGGCAAAATTAAGTTCTGTTTCCTTCCTGCTCCTATAGTATAAACGTTTGTACCAGTGAACTTCTTGTTTTCCTAGTTTTCTTTCTTGTTACTGACCACCCTTCCCCACCCCTGAATGTAACATGATAGATTCTATGTGTGTTTTTGGAGAAAGGATAGCCAGAGTAGAATGAAATACATGATTTTTCAGAGGAACCTTATTCTAGTCATGTGGAATGACCAGGTATAGATGTAAGATCATTTATCACATGATGATAATTGCTCAAAAATTCTTGGAGAAGGTGCCTAAACATGTTTTAAGTACTTTATAACTGTTCTAAAATATAAAATTCTGAGGCCTACATGGTCCCTTTGAATTTCTTTCATTAATATGCTATTCCTAACATAGATTGTTTTTGGAAGAAGTGAATATGGAAAGAATGAGGATACCAAGATATCCTGTCATTAATTAATTCCAGGTTCCTAAAAGGTATTAAAGAAGAAAAATGGGAATATATTGTCAAAAAATAAAGTACTAGGCTTCATTGAGGCCGTGGGAAGAAATGCATTTCTAGTCTCCCTCTTTCATGATTCTAAGAAATAATACCCAATTTAATTATGTGAAAGAGATAAAAAGCACTAAGATTGGAAGTTGCCTTGAAGGGAAGGTTAATTTAAAAAAAATCCAGATTGATGTGAATATAATTCACCAATTCAATTACCTGGGGAAAATGAAGATGGGAATTTCTAGTGTTATGGATGACAATAACAGAAGGAACAAGAGAAAGAGTTTAATTGAGTATAGGTGAGCAGGCAAAGCTTTGCTTAAATGAAAGCAAAGCTTGGATACTAGGTCTTACCCAAAGACAGAGATTTAAAAAAATATATTTAATGAAAGAGAAGCTCTACCCAGAAGGATAAACTAATGTTTTTCAATAAAATGGAGGAACCATTAATTCAAGGTTGTGCAATTCCTTAAAACACATTTCAGTAGTCCATAAAGCAGTACATTGTGTTTGTGATTTGAGAGTTAAAAAACTGTAGCAAGCTCCTCTTCACTACATTTTATTTTTACTTATCAAAATTCTATTTTACTCAGGGGACAAACTCTCCACAAGTAACATCTACTTTTGTGGAAAGTTTGCCCACAGAGCTAGAATTAACTGCATCAAAAAGTGCAACCAAAAAAGGTCATGTGTATTCTATGATATGTGAAGCAAAAAGTATAGTTTAGATTTCCAAAAGTCCATTGTATGAGAATTAAAAAAAAAAACACATTTTGAAATTATAACCAATTTATTCAAGAAGTCATGCACATGTAATGGGAAAAATCTTTAAATGTGCCATTAACAAAAACATAAAGCATATCATCCTTACTCGAACCCAAAGAGGCATGATTATTGCAAATATTTTAATGCTAATTTTTCTAGTACCTCCTCAGACATATAAAGATATATAAATGCTTGGAAGCATTTTCATGTAGTGCATACTGTTTTAAAAAATATTCTTTTCATTTGCCTATACCATAAATATATGTGCACATAATTATTTCATGTTACTAAATTAATTTCATAAATTCACATAAATCCCATACTATTTGATTATAACTTATTAAATCAATTTTAATTTGGTATCATTTTAAAAATTACATCTATGTATATATTATTAAATGATAAATGAATTTGATAAGATATACTTTTAGTCATACTTCCAAATATTTCCTCAGTATTATATCCTGGAAGTGGAAATGCTGAGTCAAATGTATAAATATTTTTTTATTATAAGTAAAATACAAAAATGACCTCTCTCTAACAGTGGAATTGTCTTGTCTTGCCAACTATAAACTAAAAGATGGAAATATTCTAGATCTTCCCTATTAATATGTGGCTATTTAATACTTTCAATGTGGCTAGGGTGACAGAGAAATTGAATTTTCAATTTTATTTAATGTAAATAAATTTAAATTTAAATAGTCACACGTGAGTAGTGTTAACTATTTTGGACAGCACAGATATCAATCATATAATAACTAATTTTTAAATTTGCATTTTTTAATACTGTGGAGATTAAATTATTTTTAATGAATTGATTAATAGAATGTATTTTTTTTTTACTTTAAGAGTTAATTATTTGTGGTTTTTCTCTGATTTCCTACTGGAATGTTGCAGAGGAAATGTGAGGGAAAAAATAAAAGAAAAAAAAAAAGAAAGAATGAACATATCTGTATGTATAGTTTAGCAATTTGACCCAATCAGGAGCTGGAAATCACATAGTAAGTTAAACTGGAAAAGTTTAATATAAAGAATTATTGATTATGATAGAAGAGTAGCTATAAGATATACTGAAACTCTATATGGAAACCTAACAGTGAGGGAGAGATCACAGAGAAGGACAAACTTGTAAGAAGTTCAAGTCTTCTGAGAGGAAGTTTGGTTCCACCCAGTGGAGAGAGGTTTCCTGATTATGTCAACTGGGAGTCATGATTTTCTTGACAGCAGAAGGCCACACTCCAGAGTGCAGGTGGGGGAGCAGGCAATCACCAACCAGTAGTGTGGGTGCAGGTACCTGTGGGGCAAGAGACCTTCAGAGCAGCAGATAGGGTGGAACCTTGTCAAGGAGTCCAGGGAAGGAGTTGCATCCAAGTTGTGTTAAGTTCAGTTTTCTTTTCCCTAGGACTGCAAATAGTTTTCACCAAGATAAGGTTACAAGATTTCTGAGGGACTGCATAATGCATCTATAATCTTTGAACATCCTTGCTATGTTTAAAAATTTTTCATGCTTATGGGTCCCTCTTTCCCACAGGGGAAGCCACAGAGTACAGAGAATATTTTTTAGTTGTAATTTAAGCTAATGTACAGTTGTATGAATTAGGCTACCTCAATTACAATCTTAAATTAAAATGAACACAATTTGATGAAGAAAACGCACTGCGGATTCCATTTTTCTGGTGTTGTAGCGGAGAATGTCCAAATCTGGGAAAAGTAAACATTGCAAAATTGACTTAATGGCACAGAAGAGGCATTTTTGTTAGCAGAAGCAGTGGTTGCAATAAAAGAATGTCCTAATGGCAGGGTCAATTGTATCATTTTGGTCTCTTCAGGCCAATTCTATGCAATGACATTTATACTCATCTTCTGGGTAGCTTACTCATGAACGTCATTCTCCAGCCTCTAAATATATATATTTAAATATATATGTATACACACACACATTGCTTTATATCCTTTATGTATTTTTCTCTGCTTAATTAGCTATTGGCCAGCTTCTTTTCTGTACAATTAAAATCTTGATTGATATAGAAATTTATTCTATAACAGACTGTGGACCACAATACCTCACAGAAACTGAAAGATTATGAAGTTGGTTATGTGGTCTAGTTGAGAATGCTGGCTATAAAATATTAGGTGGCTATTATTAACAGATAGCACTGCTAATCCATGGCATGTAGTGGGGAAACAGCTAAAGTTTATTATGTGATCATCAAAAAAAAGTTTCTAAGCTTCCAGGGAACAAAGGCATTGTTGACATAGAATAATGTGATTATTATGAAAAAACCATGGATTTTGATTCATTATTAAATGCCCTAGACAGCTATAGGAAAAAATAGCAAAGAAAAAAAAAAAAGGAAAAAAAAAAATCAACCTCAGAACCCTCATTTCTCAGATGAAAGAAAAGAAAGATCAAACAGTATCTACAAATATCTTTAAAGAGTATCATATCATCTGCACCTGTAGTGCCAAAAAAGATGAGCATCAAACTAAAAAGTTTTATTTTATTGATTTCTGAAATTTAAAGATGCTGGAGGTTCTTGATTGAGTCAGTTTCCTTGCAAGTAATTGCCAGTTTTCTGACTTCATACAATTGAGAGACTCGGATATAAAACTAGAATAGGCTTTCCCAGGTTTTCCTACAAAAGGAACAAGAATTTAAGCTTTGCTACAAAAAGAACAAGAGCTTGCTCATTTGAGTTGTATTTAACCTTGAAAGAATTGTTGGATGGGATTTTGAAGGTGTTCAAGAAAACAGAAACATGTCTTAGATGAGCTGAATTTGTCAATAAATGGGACTTAACCAGGAGTTCTGGACGTGTATGGAAGTTTGTTTGTATTTTTGTTCAGTGTTGTATCCAAGGAACCTAAAATTGACCAATTCTTAATCTGTACCCCATAAACATTTAAAAAATAAGTGTGCTAGTTCTAGAAGATGTGAAGTGTATATAATTATTTACCCTATAATTAGGTGGAGTAGGTACAATGATGTCATGCCCTTGACAAAATAAGATACACGTGAAAAGTCTCTGTAAGTGCTGTCTTTCAGAAGTACTGATGCCTAGTATCTGCACCCAGAAATTCTAATAGAACTGTGTGGTGAAGCTCCAAAATTGTAATTCTCTGGTGATACGAAAAAGGAATCCTCAATGATCAAGAAATAAATTTTGGAGCAGATGTATTATATGTACCTGCTTATCAACCTCAATTTACATCCCACGAAAGAGCCCAGAAAATATTAATTTCTCATAGACTTACAAATCATTAATAAAGGAGGTTGTGACAATCATAGAAAGTGCCATTTTCTATTATTTTAGGTCAAGGGGGCCCAGAACAGCTACTGCTGCAGTAGAAATTATTTTTTTCTCTTTCAGTGTAAATGTTGGAATCAGAAGATAAACATGGCTACCTTAATAGTAAGCAAGATAAGAGTGGTAATCAGAATAGTATGACCTGGAATAATTCCTGGCGGTGGCTAATTTTGGTTGGGGTTGCTAAAACCAAAAAGATGGTCAGCACACTAAGGTAACACTTGATTTGTAAAATTGAAGAACGTCTAGGCCTGGTGATCAGAAGTCTGATTCGGGCCCCAGTGATAAAGCAGACCCCTTTACCAGAGTTGTGTCAGCCCATGAACACAGAGTCCCTGGAGTGAAGTGGAGACTAGGAACACTTGGTAAAGTCACAGGTGTAGACAATATTGTTGCCCTTTACTTCTTGCCTGGAACATGGGCCTTCTGCCTAAGCTGTGACATTTTTCTTACCACCTTGAAGACTAAACCCACATGCTAAGCGTTATGCCACTGAAAAATGGTGGGGGATGAGATTCTTGATAGCTTTGTTAAGGAACATTCATTTATACCGTGATTGTTAAGAGCACAACTCTAGCTCCAGTTCAAATCTAGGATTTACTAGCTTTATGACCTCAGTCAAGATACTAACATTATTTCTGCCTAAGTGTTATTAATAAAGTAAATATTACTACCTATTTATAGTAATATTTATTTTATTAATATTAATATAAATAGCTTGGAACAGTGCTAGTGCAGAGCAAGTGCTATATGAACACCTTGCTTTTTATGGTAACAACCTTGGCCCATGAAGCCCTGAATTTCTTGTTGTGGGAGATAAACAAGCAATTCCCTGTGTTAGTCATTGAGAAAGGTATTTACCAGTGAGAGCAAAAATGTAAACCTGACTGATACAAAGCAATGGAAAATTATATAGTGATTACTGAAGAAGAAGAGAGCTATACATGTACAAAATCTGTCCAGTCATATATCATTTAGGGATTATCTGAATCAGACTTAATATTGGGTCAATTAAATTTAAAAATTTTTGCAACTAAAATTGAAATTCTATTATTTTCAAATTCATTTTCAAACCATTTGTACAAATAAACACAAGTAGTCATGAAAGAAATAAACTTGAAATGATGTTTAAAGGTATTGTGGTATTCCTTAAGTTACAAAGAATCTTGAAGATTAAGACCAATTTAATATACAAAAGTTAACAGTGGGAAAAAATAGGCATGTGAATTTCAGGAAATTTGAAAATGACATTGGGCAGTTGTTAAGAAGTCACCAAATGAAGCATCGTAGAATTCAAATAAATACATAAATTGATTATGCTTTTTATTTAGTATGGAACTGAGTATAGTTTTCTTTTTGAATAGTAAATGCAAAAGCATGGGGAATAAAGCCTTGCATAAGACAGTACCTCTATAAAATAGTAATAGCAATATTAAAGTGGAGGTATTTAAAGTAAGAAAATCCTCCTCAAAAAATCCTCCTGAATTGTTACTGCATCCTCCTGAGGTAATCTATTAGAAGGCAAACTATTAAGCCCCATATAGTTGACTATAAAGAAAGGACCACTGACACTGATATGTGTAAGGGTACACATTAACAACAATCTACTTATTTAGTGTCTAGGGAACAAATTGAGTTAGATGAAAACAGAAAATTAAAGAAGCTTCTTGGGAAGGAGATAGCGTAATTTAATTTATATCCTAGGATGGCTCTATCACTATTTCCATCTCTACCTCTAGCCATATCTATATAATTACTACTGTAACTCTATTGACAATCTAATTATAAATGGTATTTATGAATGGCTATAATCATTTTCAAAGACTTGAGTATATTTAAGGCAATTTATGCCTATTACTTTCAACATCTTATGTAAGTATGCAGTCAGCACTGTAATATATTACACCATTTGTCTTCATTTTATTACTGGAATCTTTAAAGTAATTACATAATGTGTTCTCCCTCTGGTAAATATCAATACATTGCAGAACTAGTGTTCAGCATAACACAAGATTTGAAATATTGTTTTGACAAACACTGTAGTCAAGATTTTTTAATAATAAACCTTATTTGACAACATTTTAAGTTTAAAGAAAAAGTTTCACAAAATGTACAGAGTTAACACAGACTCCCCCCTCCCCCCCCCCCACACACAGTTTTCCTTAGTATTAATAGCTGGTATCATGTGGTACATTTTTTACAATTGATGTATCAATACTGATACAAATTGTAGAAACTAAGGTCTATCATACACATTTGGGGTTACTTTTTGTGTTATACAGTTCTGTGGGTTTTAAAAAATGCGTGATGTCATGTATCCACCATTAAATTATCTTACAAAATAGTTTCTTGATGTAAAATTGCCCAGCATTCCACCTATTCATCCTTGCCCATCCCACCATGAACAAATCCATGGCAACCACTCATATTTTTGCTGTTTCTATAGTTTTGCCTTTTCTGCAATGTGATATGATTCAAATCTTATAATACATATACTTTTCAGATTGGCTTTTTTCATTTAGAAATATGCATTTAAGTTTCCTTTATGTCTTTTTGTTACTTGATAATTCATTATTTTATAATGCTGAATAATATTCCATTGCATGGATGTACCACAATTTGTTTATCCATTCATCTATTGAAGGACATCTTGGTTGCTTACAGTTTGGGCAATTATGAATAAAACTGATATAAATATTCATGTACAGGTTTTTGTGTACGTAAACATTTTCAACTCCTTTGGGTAAATAGCTTGGAGCACAGTTGCTGAATTATATGGTAAGCCAATGTTGAAATCTGTAAGAAACTGACAACTGTCTTCCAAGGTGGCTGTTTCATTCTAATTTCCATGAACAATGAAAGAATGCCAGTTGCTTCACATTCTCTCCAACATTTCAGGTTGTTGGTGTTTTGGAATTTAACCATATTAATAGCTGTTCAGTGATATCTCATTTTTTTTTAGTTTGCAGTTCCCAAAAGATATGTGATGTTGAGCATCTTTTTATATACTTTCTTGCTATCTGAATATCTTATTGATAAGGAGTCTGTTTAGCTCTTACACCAATTTTTTAGTTAGGTTGCTTATTTTCTTATTGAGTTTTAAGAGTTCTTTCTATATATTAGATACAATTCCTTTGTCAGATACTTTTTTTGCCAACATTTTTACAAGTCTATGGCTTATCTTTTCATTCTAGCAGTTCCCTTTCAGATCTAAAATTTTTAATTTTAACAAAGTCCAATATGGATTTTTTTTTTCCTGGAACATGCATTTGTGGTTGTATCTTAAAGACATCACCAAACCCAAGGTCACTTAGGTTTTCTCCCATATTATCTTCTAGATGTTTATAGCCTTGCATTATCCTTTTAGGTCTATAATCCATTTTGAATTGATTTTGGTGAAAAGTGTAAGGTATGTGTCTAGACACAGGTTTTGCATTTGTATATCCAGTTGTTCCAACTTCACTAGCTAATTGCTGTCCTTTCTCCATTGGATTGCCCTTGCTCCTTTGTCAAAGATCAATTGATACATATTTACGTGGGACTATTTCTGAGTTCTCTGTTCTGTTCCACTGTTCTACTTGTCTTGTCTTTGGGCAATGAACTACTGTTTTGATTACTGTAGCTTCATAGTAAGTCTTGAAGGTCGATAGTGATTCCTCCAATGTTATTCTTCTTCAGTATTTTGCTGGCTATTCTGGGTCTTTTACCTTCCATATAAACTTTATAATCAATTTTTGAATACACAAAAAATAACTTCGTAGGATTTTAACTATGGTTGTATTGAATTTATGTATCTATTTAGGAAGAACTGACATTTCTATAATATTGAGTCTCCAATCCATGAACCAAGAATATCTCTCTATTTATTTAAAAATTCTTTGATGGCATTCATTAGAGCTTAATAATTTTTTTCTTATACATTTTCTACATATTAGATTTAACCTATGTATTCCATCTTTAGGTGCTAATGTAAATGGTGTTGTATTTTAATTTCTAATTCGAATTCATCCTTGCTGGTATATAAGGAAGCAATCATCTTTTGTATATTACCCTTATATCCTTACATCCTTTTATCATGAGACATATAAGTAATTTTTCTTTTTTGTTTTGTCTTTACCTGGTTTTTGCATTTAGGGTATTAATGGTCTCATAAACTAAGTTAGGAAGGTTCACTCTGCCTTATTCTTTCAAGAGGTTATATCGTTTCTTCTTCAAATGTTTGTTAAAATTCATCAGCGAAACCATAAGTGCTTTTCATTTTCGAAGGTTATTCATTGTTGATTCAATTTGTTTAATAGATACAGTCATTCACATTATCTATTTCATCTTGTGTAAGTTTTGGTAGATTATTTCTTTCAAGGAATTTGTCCATTTCTTCTAAGTTATCATATATATGGGCATGGAATTGTTTATTATATTCCTTTATTATCCTTTTAATATCCATGGAATCAGTGTAATTGTCCTTCTGGCATTTCTGATACTAGTAATTTGTTTCTTATTCCTTCATTCTCTTGATTCACTTGGAAGGGTTTTATCAATTTTATTGATAATTACAAGAAGCATAATTGATTTTCCTCTATTATTTCTTGTTTTCAATTTCATTGGTTTCTGCTTAAATTTTTATTATTTATTTCTTCCGATAAATTTGTTTATTCTTTGATCTAATTTTTCAAATTTCCAAAGTGAAAAGTTTAGATGACTGATTTTAGATTTTTGTTCTTATTTAATATATGCATTCAATATTAAAAATTTCTCTGTAATTTCTGCTTTTGCTACATCCCAGACATTTTGATACGCTGTATTTTCATTATAATTTAGTTCAAAATGTTTTTAAAATTTTTCTTAAGATGTCTCCTATTACCCATGTATTATTTATAAATTTGTGGCTTCTTTGTCAAATACTTTGGGATTTTTCCACGAGTTTTTCTGTTATTTATTTCTAGTATAATTCCGTTGTTGTCTAGAGCATGCATTATATAATTTCTATGCCCTTAAATGTGCTAAAATGTGTTTTATAGCCCAGGATATGGGCTACTTAATGGATGTCGCATGTGAACTTGAGAAAATAGTATATTCTGCTGCTTTGGATGTTGTATTCCCTAAGTGCAAATTAAACCTAGTTGATTGAAAGTACTGTTCAGTTCAACTATATCCTTACTTGTTTTCTGCCGGCTGGAAATGTCGATTACTGTCAGAGGAGTATTGGAAATCTTCAACTATAATAGTGATTTTGTGTTTTTCTCCTTGCAGTTCTATCAGATCTGGAGTGCCTATTTTGCTGTTCTGTTGTTAGGCACATATACATTAAGGATTGTTATGTCTTCTTGGAGAATTGACCCCTTTATCATTTTGTAATTCTCCACTTCTTCTTTGATAATTTTCCTTGCTCAGAAATTTGCTTTGTCTGCAATTAATATGGTTACTCCAGCATTAATTTGGTTATGTTAGCATGGTATATCTTCCTCCATCCCATACATTTTTCAAAATCAAATTTATTGATACATATTAATAAAACATGCAGTCTAACCAAAGTGTACAATTAATGTTATTTGGTATAATCACATATAGTTTTACGTTTATCAATTCAATCATTATTAGAGTGTTTTCATTATTCCACTGTTAATATTAATAAAAAAATACAAACATAAAACTTTACCCTTTAATATTCACCTCTCAATCTCTTTAAGTTTCCCCTGCCATACATAGATGATATTTCATTTCTGTCTCTCCAATGTATTTTGTACATTGATATTTTTCTTTTCTTAAGTATTTTTTCAATTTTATTAGTACCTACTAATAAAGCATGAATCCATCCAAAGAGTACAATGATATTCAGTATAATCACATTTGTGCATTCGTCACCCCAATCACTCTGAGACCACTTTCATTATTCCAATAATAATAATAATAAACAAAAAATGAGCAAACAAAACCCATTATCTCTCAATCTCTCTGTGCTTCACCTGGCATATATAGCTACTATTCTTTTCCCTTTTCTTTAGTAGATTTGTATTTATATTTTGCAAAAACAGTCTTACTATGCAATATCACCCATTTTTGTGTTTTATATGAGGTTTTACAATCTTATACAGTCCCATGTTATTGTTACAGTTTTTAGCTTTCCTTCTAGTAATATACATGGCCTTAGAATTTCCTTTTCAACCACTGTCATACTTGTACAAGAGCACTACCAAATGGTATGATACACTTTAACCATTTCTATCCATTTCCAAAAATTTACAGAAAACCTTTAGACCAATTCTGCATAGATTAGCACTCAACTTTCCATTCTCTACCTTCCTTCTATTTTCTGGTGATCTATATTATTAACTCCATGGGTTTACACAGTATATTTAGTTCATAAAGCACAATCATACAATCATGCTCTTTTGTGTCTGGCTTGCTTCACTCAACATAATGAACAAAGTTGGAAGACTCTCGCTTCTGGACTTTAAAAACAGCATGGTACTGGTATTAAGATAGACATACTGAGCAATGGAATCAAATTTAGAACTGAGAAATAGACCATCATATCTACAGTTAAATGATTTTGGACCAGTCAGTCAAGCCCTCAAAGCTGGGTCAGAAAAGTCTATTCAACAAATGGTGCTGAGAGAACTGGATATGTATATCCAAAAGAAAGAAAAAAGACCCCTATCTCACCCATTTAAAAAAAAACTCATGGTAGATCAAGGATCTAAATATAAAAGCAACAACCATAAAAATCCTAGAGGAAAATGTAGGAAAACATTTTTAAGATCTTATGGTAGCCAGTAGTTTCTTAAACCTTGCACCCAAAGCAAGAGCACCAAAAGAAAAAAATAGATAAATGAGAACACTCTGGACCTTAAAGAACTTTTCCTGAAGGGTGGAAAGACAGCCAACTCAATAGGAGAAAATATTTGGCACTCACATATCCAATAAGGGTTTAATATCTATGCTGTACAATGAGATTGTACAATTCAACAATAAAAAGACAAACTACCCAATTTAAAAAATGTCAAAAAACTTGAGAAGACAATTGTCCAAAGAGGAAATACAAATGGTGAACAAACACATGAAAAACTGTTCAACATAACTAGCAATGCAAATCAAAGCTATAATGAGTTATCATTGATATCAGATATCAGTGTAATATGTGTAATATTAATAAGATGACACACCTATAAGACTGGCCACTAATAAAAGTCAGAAAACTGTGAAGGTTGGAGATAATATGGAGAGATAAGGATGCCTATTCACTCTTGATGGGAATGTAGAATGGTAAAGCTACTGTGGAGGACTGTTTGGCAGTTTCAAAGGAAGTTGAATATAGACT
Organism: Dasypus novemcinctus; assembly: GCF_030445035.2. Classification (NCBI taxonomy): domain Eukaryota; kingdom Metazoa; phylum Chordata; class Mammalia; order Cingulata; family Dasypodidae; genus Dasypus; species Dasypus novemcinctus. The sequence continues at coordinate 36,897,425 of NC_080683.1, read as the reverse complement.
TGCCATAGGACCTGGCAATATCATTACTAGGTATATACCTAGAATCAAGAGAAGATGTACAAACAGACATCTGCACACCAATGTTCATAGTGGCATTACTCATGATTGCCAAAAGTTGTAAACAACCCAGGTGTCCATCAAGTGATGAGTGGGTAAACAAATTGTGGCATATACACATGATGGAATATTATGCAGCAGAAAAAAGTGAAGTCATGAACCATATGATGACATGGATGAACGCAGGGGACAGTATGTTGAGTGAAACAAGCCATCCTGTACTTTTAAACTATCAGTGTCTTTATATTTAAGGTGAGTTTCTTGTAGACATCATTTAAATGGGTCTTCTTTTTATGCACTCTGATACACTCTGCCTTTTAATTGATATATTTATACCATTCACATTTAAGTGATTATTGTTATGTTTGGATTAATATTCGCCATATTTGTAACTGTTCTCTCCTTGCTCTTGTTCCTTGTTTCTTCTCTTATTTATTTATCTAAAAATTGATTTTTATATTAATGTTATAAGTTACTTAGTTAACACAAGATAATAAATAACTACACTAAAAATACATCTATTTTAGCCAGTAGTTACCCTATCACCTTATTTTTGTTCACTCCTTAATCTTGAGGGATTTGGATTGATGTCCACTCAGACTGCTTTAGACTGAAAAGGGACACAGATAGGTGGGGTAGAGGAATGAAATTTTTTTGCTTGCAGTTGAAGATGTTCCTTGCTTTTGGGATAGGGCTGGTCCACCACCATCTTTTAGTTAGTTGTCCAGGGTAAGCCGAGGAAGTGAAGAGGAGCAATATGGCTGCATATCCGCTGGATTTTAGGGCTCAACCAGCACACAAATAATCTGAAGGCTTTGAGTCTCTGAGAAATACATTTAAGAGATAAATTGAAAATTACAGGTTTAAATAAAAGAAGTAGAGAAATCATGTTTAGAAATTTTATAAATGAGTATAACTGTTAGATTCATGAAATAGCTTTTCATATATTTCCAGATAAAACCCACTGAAAGGGTATTAATTGTATGAGGCCCAGTAGCTTGGCTATGGCACCCTGGTGTTCCCATGATATATTGGTGCACTTTTGTTTGAGGCTCTGTTTACTGTGGCAATTTGTATAGTTTGAGACAAGCATTAGGATAACATCTGGAATGTCATACTGATTTCCTCTGAAATCTCTTAGCTATAAAAACTCTATTCTATTTAATATTTTCCCCTTTTGATCAAATGCATCACTGACTCATACTTGTTAATAACCTCTCAGTGCCATTGTTGTAGAATTTGAGAGAAGTTCAATTATTTGAGTATAGAGAGGCCAGGACTCAGGAATGATTTTGAGAAGGAAAAATGGGTTTATTGACGGCCGGACTCGAGAGCTTTCTGTTTGAATCCCGAGCCCTGAACAAGATTTTCAAACGTCTTTTATACAGAGAGGAAAGGCCAAATGGTCCCTTTGTTTCAGTTCTCAATAGGCTTCAATTAGCATATATATCTTCCACATCTTAGGTAAGCTTTTAGCAGGGACTCCAGATATTCTAGATAAGCTTTTAGCATATTTGGTTTTTGCATTTCCCCTAAATAATTAAAGTTTATAGCCCTTGCATTGTTAAACTGTTTCCTGGGACTGGAGCCGTTGTCACTGTCCCTAAGGGCAGGACTGCAGCCTCTTACCGTTCCACACCCACAAGTCAAACAGCTTAGTTATCTCTGAAGAGACAAAGAGCCTTCCACCCATAGCCCACATCACCATGGAGGCTCATCATTGGGAGTCATGTCCCAGGAGGAAGGTCTTTATTTTCTTTTGCTTCCACTCTTTTCCTCCTTTCTTTGGGTTCAATTGAGCACTTAATATGATTCTATTTCCTCTTTGCTATTAATTATCAATTATGTCTTTCTACAAAATTATTTTAGTGGTTGCCCTAGAGATGGCTATATAGAATTACAGCTAATCTAAATTGATTTTCAGATAACACTGTACTACTTCAGATATAGTGCAGTTACCTTATAATAGAGTATTCCCAACTCCTCCTTCCCATTCCTTGTAACATTGCTTTGGGTATCTTTCAAAAGGGGAATTGTATGAGTCAGGATTCTCCAGAGAAACAAAGCTGGCAGAAGATATATTGAAATACATACATCCCTATATATCAATATATTACTGTAAATATTAAGACATTTATCATAGGAATTGATTCACATGACCATGGAGTTTAGGAAGTTTGAGTTCTGTAGGACAAGCTGCAAGTGGCATTGAATTCCCAGGAGAAACAGGCTGGCTGAAATAGAGGTAGAAATCCTTTTTTTCCCCTCACTGCTGAAATCCTCAGTTTGGGCTTTAAGATCTCCAACTCATTGTATGAGGACACTCCCCTCATTGTCAAGGGCAATCTTCCTTGTTGATTATAGATGCACTTAGTCATAGGTGCAATTAACTGACTGTAAATGCAAACCTGTCTAGGAAATACCCTTACAGTAACAATCAGGCTAGAGATTGCTTGACCAAAAACCTGGACATTGTGACCTAACTGAGTTGATACATGAAATTAAACTTTCCATGGATTGTTTACATACTTCACAATTGTAACCTGGTGGAGATTTTGGAGATAAAACTCAGGAAAGGACCTGCACCCTCAGCAAAAATTCGGGTCCTCCAGAAACTTTAAGACTCAAACTAGTGCACAATGAGCTTCCAGCAATTAATCAAATATGGTTCCAGCATTTCAACCAGTAATGAATGGATGCAATGGAGAGCTTCTGTTCCTAGGCTTTTCCTCAGATAACTTGTGGTTCTCTCTTTTGTTCTGACTGCAAGAGTTTGCATTATGACTGCAATTCTCTGAAGAATTTAAGAAGAATTGTTATTCTTAAATAATTTTATTTACTACTTTTCTTGTTAGTATGGGAATAACAACTTCCAAGCTCCTTCAATGCCAGAAAAGACATTTAACACATCAGAAGTGGCAAATTTATAGTATTATTTAGAAGCCACCATAATAGCTAGGTCAGTCAGGGTTTTTATTGTAAAATTATAATCTCATTCCATTTATTTCTCAGGCATTTTTTTCCTAATTTGGCTTATGAGGGAACTTAAAAAATGTGTGTTTACATGGGTAGAAAACAAGTAAATTCACTTATTGTATGTAGAGTCCAAATTTGTTTCACTGGGAACCCTAAATATTTTGCATGTGGATGATAAAAGATATGGAACTTGGTTAAATTTAACGTTCAGTATGGTTGGGGATAAGTACAAATTGACAGTGTTCCCACATTTAGCAGCCTGTATTTAAATTAATATGTGAGTTTTTAATGATGTCAACACTGGACTCAGTTTTTCAAATTCTTCAATTTTTCTGAATTAAGGTAGCATTAGAATCTGTTATTTCTACTGCTTGTATTCAACTGAATGATGACAATGTGATGTGGGCTATGGGTGGAAAGCTCTTTGTCTCTTCAGAGATAACTAAGTTGTTTGATTTGTGGGTGTGGAACGGTAAGAGGCTGCAGTCCTGCCCTTAGGGACAGTGGCAACAGCTCCAGTCCCAGGAAACAGTTTAACAATGCAAGGGCTATAAACTTTAAGTATTTAGGGGAAATGCAAAAACCAAATATGCTAAAAGCTTATCTAGAATATCTGGAGTCCCTGCTAAAAGCTTACCTAAGATGTGGAAGATATATATGCTAATTGAAGCCTATTGAGAACTGAAACAAAGGGACCATTTGGCCTTTCCTCTCTGTATAAAAGACGTTTGAAAATCTTGTTCAGGGCTCGGGATTCAAACAGAAAGTTCCCGAGTCCAGCCGGCCATCAATAAACCATTTTTCCTTCTCAAAATCATTCCTGAGTCCTGGCCTCTCTATACTCAAGTAATTGAACTTCTCTCAAATTCTACAACAAATGTAGGCTAATTGATAAAAACAGCAAAAATATCAAAATACTCCTATATACATATAACATACCCAATATTATTGAAAAAAGTTAAATTCTTCAAAAACATAAATTTTAAATAGGGGCAATATCACTTCATGGTAAGGAATGTGCACTACAAAGTAAAACATACTAAAGTTTATACTCTGCATAATTTGTAATCATTTTTTTTTAAAGTTAGCTATTTGTACTTCTTTTTAAAAAATTAACCGCAAAATATAACTCCTGCTTGTATTTACAATTAAGCTAATCATTCTCAGTAATTGATAAAATGTGGTATTTTCCTGTTAAGAAATTAAAAATCACACAAAATAATTTAAAAATTAATAATTGAATTACTGTTTAATAATTTCACCATTTTCTTTAACATTTGGTCTACTATTCTGATTCAGAGAATTAGAAATATTATGAGTATTCTTTTGTGATGTATGCATAAATAATTTTTTAATCTGAAACAGAGATGATAGGAGCTATTTCCACTTTATGTTGAAATTATATAAAGGGACAAATTATGGTCTTAATCCCAAGAATGGCCCAGAAAGAATTTAGGGATTTCGAATACAAGATGTCTCTGTTGCCACTTTGTGCCAGGTTCTCTAATGTTAGGCGTAATTGTGGCAAACATTGATAACTAAACAGCTGCAAACTTACTATATATCAGGTCCATTTAATTTTGAATCTGGCAAACAAGGAATTTGGGGAATTAAATCTGCTCTATCAGCAACTGTTAAACATGAATACTGGAAACTAGATATAGGTGTAGAACAGTCTGTCAAAGCTGTTGATCATGAAGAGTTCCAGCATAACTTCATGCTCTTCATTGCAGGCAGAACATTTCCTAAATGAGAATAGTGCCAGGGGCTTTAGTATGAAAGTACGTTGATAGGAAACCTTCTGCATAGTAACAGGATACTTGTTGACCATAATACAATTAACCAATCCCTTAGAAAAGGAACCTGTCTTCTCTCCTCCTTCACACCTATGCCTATTCCTTCATCCCGCCAAACACCACTCACAAGATGCATCATATGACAAGAATGTCTGAACATTTTCAGCAACATCCACTCTTGTTTGGGATTAATCACAAAAATCCACATTCTGCTTTGGGGAGGGGAGATTACCATACAAAGCAGTTCCCAGAACAAAGAACCACTCACTCCATTTCCACTCAACCTTACCAGTGACCTGATCTAAAATGTAGGATTAAGTTCTGTCTTGATACCTGCCCTCTGGAGCATTGTTCAATGAAATGTTTTTGTTTTGTTTTGAGAGACAGCATTTTTTTTTTTAAAGAGTCTTTAGATTACATAAATGTTAAATCAAAAGTGAAGGGGGATTTCCACATACCCCTGCTCCACCCAGACTTTCCCACATTAACATCTTTCATTAGTATGGTACATTTGTTACAGTTGATGAACACATATTTAAGCTTTGCTGCTGAATGAGGACTATAGTTTACCTTATCATTTACACTTTGTCCTGTAAAATTTTATAGTTTTTGACAAAGTGTATAATGGCCTGTATCTGTCATTACAATGTCATGCAGAACAATTCCAATGTCTCCACAATGCCCCCCGTGTTACACCTATCCTTCTGTCCTTTTGAGAGAATTTTTAATCATGTATTCAACTTTGAAATTAATTTTGCTGTGTGTGTGCACTGAAAATATTTTCAAAATTTGTATATATTTTTTCTAAGTTTTTAAACATTTTGTACTAGAGACAAAAAAAAATCATTGGAGTTCTGAAGCTCAGATCATCTTAAATATTTTATGTGTTAGTCAAGAAGGTCCAGATACCATTGTTTTATTCTTATTTTGTTCATCAGAAAAGGTAAGTACAAAAATGTTTAATACTTTTCCCCAAACAAAGGAAGCAGACCGGAATTATTATGCCTTCAAAATTTCTGTTTAAATTCAATGTCCACTATACACAATTCTTAGTGAAGTTGAACATAATGCTTTGTGCCTGTGGAACATTCAAAACATTTTATAGGCCTTTATAAATCCCTTTATTTCCCTATGAGATTGGAAAATCAAAATGTTTTATAGGTAGCACAATGAATCACAGTGATTGGTACTACATTTAAAAATGCTTACACATCAAAACCTTCCCCATGTGTTTCTGTTAACCCTCAGCATCTGCAAAACAACAACGTTTCTGTGGAAAAAAGTTTCAGTACTGGATAAGTAAATCACCATTCAAACACAGCTCCTTATGTATCGGTTTCATTCTCTTTTTCATATGAGACTGCTGTACATTTTTTAAAAAGGTGAAACTATCAAAGTTTCTTTAAAGCTTTAGAAACTTCTATAATTTTAGTATCAAGTCAAACAATATTTTTTGAATAGCCAACATATTTAAAATTCAATAAATGTTTTGAATGCTCTATAATAATAAACTTGTCATATTCAACTTTTCAAAGGAAAACTGAGGTAACTTTAGAGTAAGCAACACATAAAGGAAGACAAATTACATACTTGGAATATCAGTTCAACTTGCAACTCTTAACCATAAAAATGCTACAGTCCTTTTTGAAAAATTAATCACATAAAATATTGAGAATTATTAAATTATATGCTTATCAAAAATGTACTCTAGGTTCTTCATCAAAATTAGGAAAATGTTAAATATAACAAGTATTGATGATGGTCATTACTAAGGTGCAAAACTGATCTAAGGAATACTTGTAGATTTCATTCCAGGCTTTATACATTTAATACATTCTTTAAAGTATCCTTTTACAGTATCTTTACCAACCATGTAAAATAATCATAATTGTACATGTTATCAAATTTAAAAGGTAGAGATAATGCAGGGAGTATACTTTTATAGTTGCAATTGTATTGAAGTTCTTTCAGTTAAGAAATTAACAAAATAGGAATTACTTTTGAGTTAATACTGAGGAAGCCAGGCAAAACGTTACATTAATTTTCTAATGCTTATGTATAATAAAAAGTTTTTAGGTTATAGTTATTAAGTGGGGGAAAACATTCTTTATAATTAGGCTATATATTTCTTTAGATATATCACAAATTCAATGTCTAAAAATATGTTATTTCAGTATATACTAAAGAAGCTAAAATCATCATGATAAAAAATGCCAAGTCAATGCTAAAATCTACAGCTTATGAAATTGAAATGATAGAAGATCTTACTAATCATCTTGTTTTGCTTGAGCTTCCATTCTATCCAGGGAATTATAAAGAAGAAACAGAAGTTAACTGAAGCAGCCTGGCGTACCAATAATCCTTGGCGGTGCTGATGACACCCCATACCCCAGCCTGGAAGAAAGAACTGTAACAAAGAATTCAAGGTGATAACAACAAGGCCTGCTGATCTTCACCAAAAGGCCACAATCTTACATCAATATCCTGCTTGCTAATTAAGGAATGGGGCTTTAAGGACACGTTGCTCAAACAGCCCTGTAGGCCCATAATATAAGGAATGCACATACCAAGCCTAAATCATGTCCCCTTTATTCCTCCCCATTTCCTTGACAACTTCCCTTTGTCCCAAGCAGCCATGTAAGCTGCTCCCCTAACTCAACCTTTCAGAAACCTCTTTTCGGTGCTGCTCCTACATTAATGCAACTTTAGTTCAATAAACTTGCTTTGCATGCCCCTTTCTTCAGACTGTTTATTTTGTTTTCAGCACAAGCTATACCAAAAAGATAGTGCATTATCTGCCAAGAATGTATTATGTCCATAAGAAAATGAGAAAATTGGCAAGATTAGCACTTAAGGTTTTTTTCTGTCTTTATTTTTTTTATGTTACATTAAAAAAATATGAGGTTCCCATATACCCCCCACCCCCCTCACCCCACTCCTGCCCCCATAACAACAACCTCCTCCATCATCATGAGATATTCATTGCATTTGGTGAATACATCTTTAAGCACCGCTGCACCTCATGGTCAATGGTCCACATCATAGCCCACACTCTCCCACAGTCCATCCAGTGGGTCATGGGAGGACGTACAATGTCCAGTAACTGTCCCTGCAGCACCACCCAGGACAACTCCAAGTCCTGAAAACGCCCCCACATCACATCTCTTCCTCCCACTCCCTACCCCCAGCACTTAAGGTTCTAATGGAACTGACTGGAGACAGTTGAGTACATCAGCACAGGCACACAGAGGCCAGATTTTCAAGGCATTTCACAGGTATTTAGAACCTGTTTTACAGCTGCTGTTTTACAGCAGCTAAAATGAGTCATTGAAGATTTTAATCAAAACCAATACTTTAGACTTTTTAAATATTAGTTTTCAAGATTGACTGGAAAGAGACGAGTGTTGGGGTAGATGATTTATTAAGAGTATACTCCAGCATAATTCACTTAAGAAATGGATGAGAATCACATTGAGAAATATTCAGGATGAAAAATTCAATGAGAAATATTCAGGATGAAAATTTCTGGAACTTTGTCACAAGACAAGGACTTAGGATAATACCTAAGCTTCTTCCTTTGTACTGGAAGAAGTAGTCATAGGAAGAAATGATGAATAAAATTTCTACATTTTGAGATTCTAATCCTTTTATATATACTATTTTGACACTCAGGAGAAAGAACGGAACTATTCTCAGACCCATTTTTGCCCAGGGTCACATTCCCTTGAACAGCCTCTGATTTCAGCACTGCTCCTGAAAACATCTTCATGCACTAAGATGATGTATTGCCTTAAACTTGCCGCACTATCCCTCTGTTTCTGCTTTCCAAAGTATAGAAGACCTCTCAGTCCATGGAAGTGATGTTTTTTAGTCCCCAGGCAATTCTCAAATATGCAGGAAAAATGCTCTATAAATAGGACAATTTCCTGATGATGTTTTCCCTGTTATACAAAGGGTTCCTAATGTGAATGTGCCCCACTTGCTCAGAGTAGTAACCAGCTAAGTAATATGCCCTACTTCCTACTTTCATCTCTTGATCTTACCGTCCCTTGTGCCTGCTACTGGGGGCATGTGTCAAATAAACTACTTTCCCTTAGATCCTTGACTCGGGTTCTACTTCTGGAGAAATACAAACTGAGTCTATATAAATTGAAATGTAATAAGCATAAATAAGACCAATGGAACCATGGGATGAATAAAAGTCTCAGTAAAAAAGAAAATGCTTTGAAGTTGAAAACTGAGGAAAACCAAGCTTTAAATGGCACTTAGAGAGGCAGGTGACTGAGAAGAATCAACTGGAAATGTAGAGAGACAAATAGTGGACATATTGCCATTGCAAAGACCAAAGGTGTTTCAAGAAGGAAGAGAAGCAAAGTTATAGTTATATATAGTCTAAAAAGTGTCACTTAATTTAGCAAATCACAAGTTTTTTTAAACCTCAGAGAAGTTTCATTGGATTATTTGGGACAGAAGTGAGATTGCTGATGACTAAGAACAGCTTAGATGTTGTGTAAGCAATAATGTAAACACTTCTTTCATGAAGAAGTATTGCAGCTAAAGGAAGGGGGGAGTGAAAGAGCTTTACTTACTTACTATAGTAATATTTGAGATAAAAGGCTTTATGCTAAAAACAAAAGATAATAAAGAACAAGAGGTAGAAGACAATGAAGAGAGAAGTGATAAATGAGAGAGAAAGGAATCTGAGGAAAAAACAATAACAATTTACAGCGAATATGGGAGTATTTGCTTTGGACAAACTAAACAAAATATAGCCACTAATATTGGATAAAATGATAGCTGTAGAGATAAAAACATGTAAGCCACTTACTCCTGAGAGTAAAGGGAAAATGGGAAAGATAGATATTTACTATTTTGTAGTGAAGTTGTTTGGGGAGATAATAAGTTTTAGGGTGTGGCCACAGATGTAAGTTTTTGATATAGAGCTAAAGTGAAGGCTATTAATATTGAAGGAGAAAATACTATTAATATGTGCATTAATAATCATCAAAATTATATCTTAGTTTGCCAGATTGCTTTAATAAATACCACAAAATGTGCCTGTTTAAAATGGGGAATTTACTGGCTCATCATTTTGAGGACTAGAAGTTCAAAATAAAGATTTTAACAAGGCTTGCATTCTCACGTAAATCTGTGGCATTCTTATATGCTGGCTGCTAGAAGTCCTTGGGGATCCATGGCTTGTATTTTAGCTCCTGTCACATGGTGATGTCCTCCTTTTTCTGGCTTCTGTGACTTCTGGGTTCTCTCCGATAATCCAAATTAAGGTGAACTCTGGTTCAGTTCCCAACAACCTGAGCAAAATAACATTTTCCAAATGTCCTATTTATAGTAGGTTCATATCCATAGAAATGCAAATTAAAATTAAGAACATGTATTTGTTGGGGTACATAGTTCAACCTACAACATCTTATGATAGCTTTTTAAAAAATTAGAGTAATTATACTTATGTCACCCTGCTCAAAATGTATCTACAGCAGAGTGCAGGATTCAAATTTAAAAATTCATGACATAATAAACATTGGTCTTAGCTTTCACTTATTATTTGGTTGAAATATGTGCTTTCTAAATGTGATAAACACATTTTCATTTTAAAATAGCTCAGTTTACAAAATGAATAATTATATCATTACAATTTGCTTTATTTTTCCTTATTCCTGTTTTCTTTCCTCTCCTTTTTTCTTATAAATATTAGTCACAGCTGTTGTTTTCTTAACCACACTAAGGGAAAGGGTTTTGTTTCCCTATTAAAGTGTTGTTAAGCAAATGACCTTAATAAATGTTTGTTAAGCTAATATGAACTTTTTTATGAGACAGAGATTATAATAGAAGAAACTCACTATAAATATTAGAATAAGAGATAAGGTATGCAATGGAACAACTGGATGGGGAAAAAATAATCTACTACTTAAAACCGTTCTAAACAAAAATTGCTACATTCATTAAGAAAGAAATATTTATTCAATTCCTTTTACAAGCCAAGCTCTGTCCTTATTGTTAGGAACATAAAAGCAAGTGAGACCTTAATCATATTTAATGCAGTCTAATCTAGAATGAGAAATTACACAAATGATTTTATTACTCTAATATTAAATTCTTAAAGGCTACAGTGCTATTTTAGTGTTTTATGCAATTACCATGGTGAAGCTTGGAAACTTTGAACAATGCCTATGCTATTTTAGATGTTTGAGGAGTCAACATAGAAATATATTTGTTTAAAGTTATTTCTGAAAAACATGAAGAGGGCCTATCCAGATCTGACAGAAACAATCCAGAGAGTAAGAATTGCAGATAGTTAGCTTATAGACCCTTGAGGGAGGACAATGCTAAAAGGAATAGCAAGTGTTCAGGTAGAAGATAATGGCAAATGGTAAAGAACAGGAAAGCAAAGAAAGAAGGGCAATGAGTATGGATTTTGGAAAACCATCAATGTCTTACTTGGAATTTGGCAAGTATTCTGTGTCCCAGTGTTTTCCATCCATCAGCTACTGTATAGCTTACTGTTATTGTCATTACTAAATACCAGCTATTTTATTACTTCCTTTTATCAGTATTTTTAGTGGACTGTCATAGGTTGAAGATAACTGGAAAAAGTAATATGAAAACACAAACAATATATTAAATTAAAGAAATTAGAAATTAAAATAGAGCAAAAGAACAAGAAAACCAAAGAAGGGATAATAAGTAGAATGAATTTATTTTTTTTAATGCCTAAAAATAAGTTTCTTAATGAGTAAAATGGAACAAGTTCTGTGATCATTCAGAAGGGAAATAATTTCAATTACCACATGTTTGAAAATGTGTTGGAGTCAGAATTTACTTCTGGAAGGTCAAAATATTTTAAAATTTATTTCCTCTTATTTTTGTCTGTTTGGAATCCATCAATCATTATAAAAGGTTTTTTTTTATGGTATTTCACTCTTTTATTAAAGTTATGCCATGTCCACCCTTAGTCTGCTTTTCCTGGAAACTGAGCTTTAGATTCTAAATGATGGCTAAGTGAGGTAGACTCTCAAGATATTTCCTTTATAATGGAATTCTTGTTATATATTTTATCTAATTATTACATTAGAAACATATATTATAATGTTTATTATATCCATTATATGAATTGATACAGTATTTTTTATTTGTTTTTTTATCATAATGCATTTGTTTCTTCATATTGTACCTTTAAATTGTATTAATATTTACTACATATCACAATTGTAATATATATAATATGTATTTTAAGAGTATTGTGTTTGCTTTTTATATATCATTTATCATATATTGTGTTTTATATTATCATATAGTCACACATTCATCATATATTGTGAAAATTGTTTATTTAAATGCATTTATCATATAGTATTTTCTATATATCTTTTACCTATACTGTGTTTTATATTATCATATAGTCATATATTTATTGTTCTTTGAAATATAAATATAAAATATATTTCATAAAAGCAAAATATATTTTATGTATGATTCATATATAACCATTAAATATCACTAAGTATTAGCTTTCCCTAGATATTTAGTTTCTTCAGATCAAATATTGGATTATTCATTCTTTTATTCTTTTTCCTATAGTGTATATACACACTGTTTATTTTATATATAAATGTTGACTAGAAACAGAGAGAAGTAACATAAAGGTCATACACTATATTCTTTTAATAATATATATCTTCCCGCCACACAGGCACACAAAGAAAATAATCATATTAGTAAACCAAGGAATTAAAATAGTTTGGAAAATATAATCGAAGTACAGAGTTTCAAATTATAACAGGTTTATTTCCCTTAGTAAAAAGTATTTTAATATCAACAAGACCATCTTGCACACAGATAAATTGAAAGGCATGCACTTTGATTTCAAATATTCAGGTCTTTTATGTTTCATCTATTCTATCAATATATAAATCACTTACAGAGTAAAACACTGACAATCTTATGGAACTTATTAGATATTACAAAATTATAGGCTTTTATATTCTATCTCGGGGTTTGCGTTTTTTGAAACCAAGCTGATTATTATATGTGAACCTTGTGCAATCATTTTCTTTTTTCTTTTTTAATGTATTGCCTTTTTACTTCATCATTTGAGAATTTGATAAAAATAAATATAATGAACTGTAAATTAAGCTTTCCTAAATCTAGTGAATTGGTAAAATTGAATGTGAAGATTCAAATTTTTGTGCATAGAATAGTACCAAAAAAGGATTTGAACATATCTGTCATATATAAAAACAATTATTGCTTAGTGAAGTCCACAGTAGAAATAAAAATAAAACTACATTTGTTCATTAGTCATTTAATTATGGAACAATTTGAGTAAAAGGAAAGAGTAAATTTCATTGCTTTATTTAAAATAATGATACTAGAAATATAAGCCATGTCTTCAAAGACACAGCTATTCTTATTTATATCTTCCATGATAGTGACCTTATATAATTTATTTTATTTTATTGTGGGCAATTTCATAAATTGCCCAAATGGGTTGGGGATCAGGAAGATTATGAATAAAGGAATAAATAAATAAATCTGTTCAGTTCTTAGGTTTTTATTAACTTCAGTTCTATAATCTTATCCATTAATCTTAACAGTTTTAAAGGCATTCTAATTACATATCTATCAAAGTCAGACAATGTATCTGGATTTTAATAGATTATGCCTAAAATTCCTTTATTCTCAGTTCAGTATCAATTTAAAGACAGCTACTGAACACCAACTCTCTATCAGATATGTTTAAAGGCAATGGGGATACAAAAACAAACTTTGTAGTACAACCTAGATTATGCTACTGAACCTAATTATACCCCTAGGTTTTTATTTTATGTAAATTTACTTTGCTGTTATTTAAAACAGAAAGAAAATCAGTTCTTTTCCTTTTTAAATTGTATTTATTATTTCCCAATTTCCTGCCAATGTAAAAAAGTAATCTCTCAGAGAAGCAGGTGCTGTAAACAGGATATCACATATAGCTTTCATTGATTTGCTTTCTCTGACAGAACTTCTAATTACTTTCACAAGACACTGATTGAAAATGCAATTTTTTTCCCTCCAACATCAGATGTGCCTTTGCTCTTTTCATATTTTTTAAGGGTAACAGATGATCTTTCACTCCTAACTTCCCCACAAACATCCAGCCAAATACATTTAAAGAAGAAACAATTTTCATTTGTGTCAATTATCAATGCCAATCATTTTGGAATTAATTAAGCATGCTGTTCATACAAGAGTATGTTACTTAGATATTTTAAGCCATGCTGTATATGAAATTTTACAAGGATTCCGATAAATCATTTTTATCAAGATGTATATCGTTTTACTAAAATAAAGGCTCTTTAATATAAATAAGATCAAGATATGTTGCTGACAGCTATTTTAATGCCACTTTAGAATGCATATTATTGGTGGTAACAGTATGATAAAAGGACATTAAATTCTTATCTAATATTTTATATTTAATACTGATGTAATTATCCTTTCAACATTATTATAGCCTTTATAACATATAAGGATAATACGTTGTCCTTTCTGCCTTCAAACAAAGTAGCGGAGGCAAGTAAAACAGTTTATACAAGGATATACTAAATACTGTAATGGAGGGAAACACAGTGATTTTATAAAAGAAGCACCCGGGGGCACAGGTGCAGAAGTAGCCCAGTGATTGAGCACCTACCTCTCATGTTTGAGTTCCTGGGTTTATTCAATCCCTGGTATAGCCAAAGGGAAAAAAATGTCTAGCATGAACCTGTCGTCTGAAGTTAGGAAGTGCTTCATTAAACTGATCTGGATTAAGTCTTTCTTCACAGTTCTGAATTTTGTTGTTTTCTTTCTTACTTGAAATGCAACAGCATTTCTAGGTTGTACACATTCCCCAATAAAAAGCTTTCAAGTTATTTAGAGTCTGGTTTTAAATACCAATTGCTTTATGTAAGGTAGTGTTTGTTCCCAATAAAGCACTTAATAGTATAATCTAATGGTTTATGGTTTTACCTCCTCTGTATTAGGACCAGTGCTTTGTATGTTATGAAAGCAATTTCTTAATTGCTGAATAAGTCTTCCATTGACTGATATTCACACCCAGCCACGGAGGAAATACTAATGTCATATATTATACTAATGGTTATTAAATAACCACTAGAAAATTATGAGAAGTATATATGTAAATATATCTAACAGAGATATTAAATATTTTGTGCTAATGATATAACTATCCTCTATTAAAATGTAAGAATATAGTATGTAGCTAAGGAATTTTAAATATTCAAACAATAGTTACTAAAAGTAACTATACATGGATATCTCTTTTTCTTTTAGGTACTCCATGTCTTATATCTTGGACTAGACTACATATTTATTTTTTATACATTGCATTTTCTTTTGTATTACAAAAAATAGAAAATAAAGGAAAAGACAATGAAATATTGGAAGGAGAAAAGTCATGAGGCAAACTGATCGTGTAAACTGAAGTTTATTAGGTAGGTGCATAGATCAAGAATTAAGTGAAAAAGATTCACGGATGTGTTAATAAAAGTCAACTAAAATTTGTCTACAATATGCTCACAATAAGGTATAATAAATAACCATGTACTTACAAATAAATTGAAATGATAAACAATGATACACACACATACACACACACAAGAAAATAAAAACCAAAATAACCCCACAATATCTTGGGGGAAAGGAGAATTGAATATAGAAAAAATATAAAACTTTGTTTTACCTTGCCAAATGACAGTAGAGCAGTCAATAAAATCATATATGCCAAAACTACAAAACTAAACATTTTTAATAAAAGGAATATAAAGGGGCATTCACAGCACCTTTTATAAACAAGCATAGAGGAAATTAAAGTTAGCATAAGAAAAATATCTGTTTACAAAATAAAGACAAAAATATTTTCTCTTAAATGGTAATATCTAGTTAAAATATGAAATAAAATATCCACAATTTTAAAAATAGCCCTGGAATAAAGTTAACAAAAATGGATAGACTCCATTAGAGAAAACTATAAATATTTGCTATGCAATTCTCCTTTAATTTAGCTACACATATAATTGTAAAATTATTTTGAAGAATAATTATCCGGGAAAGCGTAATAGTGGGAAAATAAAGTTCGAACTCTTCCTTATTGCAAATAACAAGTAAGTATTCCAGTGGATTAAAAATTAAATGCAAAAGGAAACCAAAACCACACTAGTAAATGAACATATCAACCTTTGAAGTAGGAAAAGGGTGTCTAAGGAAAGAAAGCAAAAATAGGTTCCATATGGTAAAAGATTCAGAGAATGTATTATGTGACAAAAAAAGTATCTTAAACAAAATATACACATACAATTCCATCTACAATACATTCTTGTAGCAAGTAGATATCATAGAAAGAAAGAGCCATTTTGCGCTGTGATCCTTTTTTATGCAGGGATCATCCATTTTTTGGACCGACTTTTGTTGGTTAAAACTAATTGTTTACAACCATTATTACTTAAAACCAACATGAGGGTCTGTACATGCTTATAATTTCTGTGCAGATAATTTTTTTCTGTCCAAATTTAGGATTAAATTTTAGATGTGTAATTTGCCGCCTTTTGGAGGGATGAACTTACTTTTTGTTTGCTCATAAAGAGAGATTCCATTCTTCACTGTCCAGAATTTTTTGGGGTATTCTCTTTGGACAGGGGCAGTATTCTGGCCTCCTCTTAGTCACCCCGCTGACGAAGACGAGATCTTATGTCCTAATGTGCAGGAGAGGTCCGAACACACATACCCGACACTACAGACTAGATTGGCACAGTGTGTTAGTCACCTACACTCACAGCCCGCCGGAGGAAGGCACCATGCAGGGCTGCGTGAGATTTGTCGTCAGGGACAGGCTGAACCAGCAGGCGCGTGGGAGGAATGCTTTGTAATGACAGGATGGTGGGGTGGTCTCTGGTCCCTGTGGGAGGATGTGTCAATTCCAAGAGATGGCCGGGAACTGAAGCCCTTTAGGTTGAGGACCATGTGGAGTGTTGCTGGTCTAGTTGATGAGAAGCTTTTCCTGCTGGGTAGGGAGAACCTTGGGTCAGAATATGGGAACTGTGGTTAGGCCCCTATAAGGCTCAAAGTTGTCAAGGCAGTATTTTGACCTGCATCCTAATTTCAGACCTTCCAATACAGGCAGCCTCTGAACTTTGTCTCTGGATCTTTTTTTTCCCATAGACTTTGAAAATCAAGTTCAAAATCACCATGATTAGGGTTTTCCACAGTAATTTCTTCAATCCAGATTTCCAGTTTAACATAGATTTTGTCAACTAATTACGCCTTCTATTCCTGAAATCTCATCCACACATTTAAACAAGTTTTAAGCAGGGTTGTTGACCAGGAATTTTGTTTTGCCATACTGCCAGAAAATTTGCTCCCTTTAAAACAAATAAACAAAAAAACTAGGAAAAATCTTCAATGAATGCAAAAAGCAAAATGCAATCAGCGAAATAATGTTTGTAACGTGAAAAGAGTTAAAATTCTTAATTTTTAAGAGCCCTTGCAAAGCAATGAGAAATTTTCATTCATTGGACATAAATGAGCAAGAGAAAGTTTCTCTCTGTAAATCAAAATAAAAAGCCAATAAAATATTGGTATTTTAAATTTGTAATACAGTGCATTTAAGGTTTAGAAAATTACTTTACTGTAAATTTTTTTTTAACTTCTGGAGATTAAGGTGGCAATTTAGGCTCCATTTCTTACAAGTTTTTATAATAATTATTTCATATGCCAGACCACTTATTTGTTATCAATAATTTTAAATAACATTCATAACACAGATTATCTGTTGTGAATTATGAAAGTTTATGCACAATTTCTTTATTTTTAATTTCATTAACTCACCAGTTTTATATAACTTTATTTTCAAAGTTTCTAAAATGCCCCTCAAGTATAGCATGATTTGCCTCTCCGTGTTATTTAAAATTTTTAAATGTTTCATCAATATTGCTAGTTTCCATTCATTTCAATCTGGAGATAAAAAGCATGACTGCTTCCTGTTAACTTTAATATAGTCTTCATCAATAGATGCGCCATTGCTGTGTAATTGGTTTCTATGCAGAACTCCTGAATTATTCTGAGATTGTACTTTATCTTGCATGACAGTGAGCGAAAGATTACACAACTCCCATTTGCTTTAGGAAAAACCCTGGCTAGCTGACACAGCTCTTATGGTAATAGAAATTTGAAGCTGAATGAGAAAGGAGCTATCCAGGGAGAGAATTTACATAACTATTGCATGTAATATCAGATGTAAGAAGTAATTTTCTCCCCTAAACTGTATCCAAAATTTTCTGTCATTTTAGTGACAAGAATAATACAGCAATGTTTTTAACTACACACCCACCATGGTTTCTACAATACCTTTGTTCACCTAACACATTTTCTTGACATATTTTAGTGATAGAAAGATTGGAGTAATTCATAGAAATGCAAATTCAGACTGTTCTAATGTTATCCAACAAAAATCATGTACATTCACTCTCTCTCTCACACACACACACACACAGAGCAAGCAAGAAAGAGGGAGAGACAAAGGAGCTATTAAAGACAGTCCAGAAATTCCATTTAAGGATAAAATAAACTTCCCATAGATAAAATTAATAAACTTTTATGAGGGACTGCTCTAAGACTCTTCAAAATATATATGGTTGTCCCTTGCAATTTTTCTATAGAAGAGTGTAAATGAACTACAGATATGTAATTATCTCTGCAATGTTCATTTTTAAACAACAGTTTACAAGAGTACATATCAGGCAATGAATTCACTATTGTGAAGCATGTTTGTAAGTTCCTTGGAAGCTGGAATTATATGGGTATATCCTTTTTTCTCTCTTCTTAACTAGTTGGTAATATAAATTTAGATAAGATTACCTCTAATGTTAAAATAAGGATTTACATAAAGAAATACATATTTAATTATAATAAAATTTCTGAAATATAGTGAATCATATTCTCATTTTTGTTGTTGCTTTTAACAATAATATTTTAAAATTATTCAATAAAGAAAAATGAATTGTTTGTTCCCCTTCTGCCTAGTACTTTGCTTTCAATATTCAGTATATAGAATTCCATCACTGGTTTCAGACAAATTTCTCCAAAAACCAAATATGTAAAAGTTGGAAAAATATAAAATAATGATTTGAAATCATTAAATAGTCTTCAAAGGAGGTCAGGACTTGATGGAAAAAGATATTGGAGAGAAAAGAAGCTCACTGATGTGAGATAAACTTCTCTGAAGCTTTTTCTCCTGGGAGCATTTGCCGATTCACACCTTTGGACAAGAAACCTAACAGGAAAAAAAAATCTGCATTATATGTTATGCTATTTTGTTGACGTTAGAAGGAACATAATTGCAGTTGGGCTCAAAAGGCAGCCAAGGCAACAACCACAAGAATCCCAAGGGAAAAATGGCCAATGAGAAGTGAATCCAACATTCTGCAAGAAATTCTTCCTTGAGGCATGTGTCAAATCATATGTTGCACATATATAGGCCAGTTTTTGAGAAAGCAAGCATAATGAAATTGCTATATGGCTAAAGCATTAAGTATAAAGTTCAAGTCTTGCAGTACTGAGAAACCAAAAAATTGAGTTCTAATTCTGCCAAGTAAGAGAGGCCCTGAAAAAGACTTCAAGCTTTAAATGATATGTTCAACAGCTATGCCTTTGAAGTAAAGGAGCATTTAGTAATAGCCTCAAGGTACTCTCCCAGGTTGCTCTTGCAACCTAGTAAAGAAATTAAATGCTCTCTGAAGGAGGAAGACTTTATTATATGCTATACCTCTCATGTACTGTAACATATACCAGATTTATCAGAAAATAAAGCCAAATGACTATAATTTTTTAAAAAAATGATAGAAATAGATTTATAAATAATCAATATGTTATTAAAACAAAAATTAAAGTAACTATGACTAATATTTTAAGAAAAGATATTTTGAAACTTAATAATTTCAGTAGAAAATAAGAATTTAAAAAATTGAATGAAAATCCTGGGATAAAAATAGAGAAAAATAAAAATTAGCAGCTGATTCAACACAGTGAATTGGAAAATGTAAATATAAATTATGCAGATTGGCAAAAGAAATTAATAAAATTATATTAAAGAATATCGCACATTTGGGAAATTGTGAAAAAGTTTTATATTCCGGTAATTGAAATTCCACATATGAGAAGAGAAATAGATTGCGCCATAAACAATATTTGATTGCTTACTAGCTAAGAATTTTTTTAAAACTGAGAAAAGGCATTCATTCCCCAATTCAATAAACTCTGAAACCTTAGGAAAGAAATTATAAAGAAAACCATACATCAAATTTATCTGTGGGAAATATATACATAAAATATTCCAGCATCAAAGAATAAGCCTGAGAATTAACCTCTGAACAGAAAGAATTGACACCAAAAAAGCAAATGCTTAAATGCAAATGCTCTAAATGCTTAAAGAAAATAACTGTCAATCTAGAATTCTATGCCAAGGAAAACTAATATACAAAAAACAAAACAAAAAATTTAAAGTACATTTTCCACATAAATGATAAAATTCATCAGTATAAGTGTGACATAAAAATTACAAAGGAAGCTATCAGGCCAAAGGAATATTATTGCAAAAGTATGCAGGGAAACACAGAAAGAAAGAAATGGCAATGATAGTACATCTAATGATTATTGGCTTTATAAACCAATAATGTTCTTTGGTGAAGTTGAAAATATATGTGGATATGATATCCCAGAAAATGCTACTACAGAAGGTGAGAGTGCAAAACAAGATAAAATGGAGTAAGAAAAATGGGACACTGAGTGAGGAAGAAAATTTAAACAAGTTCTGTATGTATAGAGAGAACAGATCAACTCTACCAGAGTAGTAAGAGAGGAATGGAAGTTTTCTTCTGGAGATGAAACAATTACAGAAAGAGTGCAATGATAAAAATTGTTCCAAATACCCAGGACAAGAATCAGTTGAAGAGCTGAAAAAATCTGATTAGTTAAACATGGGTCATTCTAAATATCCAGAATAAGTTTGATCAAGCATTAAAGAAGAGCCTTAATACAAAGCCAATCAAAAATAAGACCCTAGACAAGATGAAGAAAATAACCGTCAGAGTTAATATATCATGGCACATACCTAAACATCAACAAAAAAATTTGAAGCCATACTAAGAAACAGGAAGATATGATTCAAACAAGGGAGCAAATTAAAAATTCAGGGGAGACTAAAAAATTGGAACAATTGGTCAAAGATATTTAAACATATCTCCTAAATCAAAGTGATAAAAGAAACTATGAATAAAAAGAAAAAAAGGATATTAAGAAGACAATATATGAGCATAAAGAAGAATTTTTAATTATAAAAGAAACCTAAAAGAAATTATGGGTCTGAAAGACACAGTAGTAGAGATTGAAAATACACTAGGGACGTACAACTACAGATTTGAACAGGCAGACGGATCAGCAAAGTAGAAGACAGGACAATTGATGCAGTCAGAAGAACAAAGAGAAAAGAATAAACAAAAATTGAGCACTGTCTCAGGGATATGAGTGACATCATGAAGCTAACCATAGAACTGCCATATGATACATTCATCTGTTGATGAATATTTGAGTTGCTTCCAACTTTTGGCAATAGTGAATTATGCTGCTATGAACATTGATGTGCATTTATCTGTTCATGTCCCTGCTTCAATTCTTCTGATTATATACCCAGCATAAGATTTCCAGATCATAGTTTTGATTTGCATTTCCCTAATAACTACTTCCATTGAGTAGTCTGCCTTTTCACTTTTTTGATGAACTCTTTGAAGTGCTAAAGTTTTTTTATTTTGAGGAGGTCCCATTTATCCATTCTTTCTTCGGGTGTTTGTGCTTTGTGTATAAAGAAACCATCTCCTATTTAAAGAGCTCATAAAGTCTTCCCTACATTATCTACAAGGAGCTTAGTAGTCTTGGTTCTTATATTTAGTTCTCTAATCTATCTTGATCTAATTTTTTGTAGGGGATGAGGTGGTGATCCTTTCTGATTCTTTTGGATATGGATATCCAGTTCTCCAAATACCATTTGTTGAAGAGACCATTCTCTTCCAGTTGAGTTGGCTTGGTGGTCTTGTTGAATATCATTTGACTGTGTGTGAGGATCTATTTCAAAACTCTCACCTTTGTTCCACTGGTCAGTATGTCTATCCCTGTGACAATTCCATGCAGTTTTGAACACTGTCGCTTTGTAGTATGTTTTAAAGACAGGGAGGTTGATTCTTCCAATTTCATTTTTTTACATTATGTCCTTGGTTATATGGGGCCCCTTGCCTTCCAAATAAATTTTTAATTAGCTTTTCCCATTCAGTAAAAAAGGAAGTAGTAATTTTTATGGGGATTGCATTAAATCTGTAAATCAATGTGGATAGGACAGGCATCTTAATGATGATTAGTCTTCCAATTCATGAAAAATGTATATTCTTCCATTTATTTAGGTCTTCTTTGATATCCTTTAACAATGTTTTGCAGTTTTCTGTCCTTTAATTCTTTAGTTAAATTTATTCCTTTATATATGATTTTTATTTTCTATTGTAAATGGATTTTTTTTCTTGATTTCCCCCTCAGGTTTCTCATTATGGTATACAGAAATGCTACTTATTTTTGTGGCTTAATCTTATATACTACCACCTTACTGAACTCATTTTTCAGCTCTAGAAGCTTTGCTATAGAATTCTAAAGTCTTCCTACGTATAAGATGAGGTCATCTGCTTATAGTGAAAATTTTACTTCTTAGTTTCCAATTTGGATGCCTTTTATTCCTTCTTTCTTGCCTAAGTGCTTGAACCTGAATTTCTAACACAATTTTAAATAAGTGCAGTGACAATGGGCAGCTTTGTCTTATTCCAGATCTTAGAGGACAAGTCTTTAGCATTTCACTATTGAATCAGATATTAACTGTGGGTTTTTCATATATACCTTTTATCATGTTGAGGAAGTTTCCTGTTATTCATATCTTTTGAAGTATTTTTTATCAAGAAAGGGTGCTGTATTATTTCAAATCCTTTCTCTGCCTCAATAGAGATGATTATATAATTTTTTCTTTAGATCTGTTAATGCGGTGTATTGCTTTGATTTTCTCATGTTGAACCATCCTTACATACCAAGGATGAAACTCACTAGATCATGGTGAATAATCCTTTTCATGTGTTTTTTTTTTTATATTTAATTGTCAACTCTTTTTGAGTATTTTAGCATCTAGTTTCATTAGAGAGATTGGTCTGTAGTTTTCCTTTCTTGTAGTATTGATGTGGCTTTGGTATGAGGGTGATGTTGGCATCATAGAATGAGTAAGATAATGTTCCCTTCATTTTTATTTTTTGGAAGAGTATATGCAAAATTGGTGCTAGTTCTTTCCAGAATATTTGCTAGAATAACCTGTGAAACAATCTGGTCTTGGGTTTTCCTTAGTTGGGAGCTTTTTGATGACTATTTCAATCTCTTACTTGTGATTTGTCTGTAAAGTTCATAAATTCTTCTTTCATCAGTGTAGGCTGCTTGTGTGTTTCTAGATATTTGTCCATTTCCTATAAGTTATCCATCTTGTTGTCATGCAGTTTTTCAAAGTATCCTCTTAGGACACTCTATTTCTGTGAGGTCACTGGTGATATCTTCTCCCTCATTTTTAATTTTATGTATTTGCATCTTCACTTTTTTGTTGTTGTTCTTAGCCTAGTTAAGGGTTTGTCAATTATATTAATCTTCTCAATAAACAAGCTTTTGGTTTGTTAAATTACTTAGTGCTTTTTAATTCTCAATTTCATTTAGTCCTGCTTTAATCTTTGTTATTTCCTTCTTTCTGGTTGCTTTGGGATTAGCTTATTGTTCATTTTCTAGTTATACCAGTTGTGCATTTAGGTCTTTGATTTTAGTTCTATCTTTTCCTTTAAAATAAGTGTTTATGGCTATAATTTTCTCTCCTACCACTGTTTTTGCTGCATCCTATAGGTTGTGATATGTCAATTTCTCATTTCCATTTATTTCAAGATAGTTATTAATTTCTTTTGCAATTGCTTCACTGACCCCCTGATTGTCTAAGTGTATGTCATTTAACTTCAATATCTCTGTGTCTATTCTATTCTCTGCCCCTTATTAATTTTCAGCTTCATTCCTTTGTGGTCAGAGAAATTACTTTGTATAATTTCGGTCTTTCTGAATTTGTTGATATCCTATATATAGGATAATGCCATCAGCAAATAGTGAAATTTTTACTTCTTCTTTTCCATTTGGATGACTTTTTAATCTTTTTATTGTTTAAGTTTTTAGGAACTTAATATTTTCATTTATGAATTTTAAAAATAACATGCAGAGGGACAACAAGCAAGATGGTGGCAGAGTAAGGAGCTCCTAGAGTCAACTCCTGCTACAGGGCATTTAATAATCACCCAGAGCTATCTAAAGCACCTGTTTGGGGGCTCTAGGAGACCAGAAGAGCACCCTGATATATCCTTGAGAGAATGGAAGCAGGGGACTGCCCATCTGCAGAGAAGATTCATAAGTAGAGCACTCCACACCAGGAAAGCCAGTGCCTATCCTCCACTGGTGGCACAAGCCACCTAGGGAGCTATTCCATAGCTGGAATTGGAATCTCCCCTACCCAAAAGTGGGAGAAGAAGAGATGGTTGGGAACCAATTTCAACTACTGATTAGTAAATTCAGCATGATTAGTAAATTCACGCTTAGAACAGCTAAAATTTGAATCTGATCAAGTCAGAAAGAGCCATCATCTTAACCCTGTGCCTGGCATGAGAGGAAGCAGGGTGGATTGAAAATCACAGTACTGGTAGGGACTGACTTCTTTCCATCCAGATCAGATTCCAGCTCTAGCCTAGGCCCCAGCCCCATCTCTGGGAGGGAGGAAACTGCCAGGACCTGCCCCAGCCCCTTGGGGAAAATCTGTCCATGCAGCAGATGCCAGTGATCATCCTACTCTGGCAGCACAAGTCACCTCAGGAGCTATGCTGAGGCTAGAGTTGGAAACTACATTTTCCAAAAACAGGTGAGAAAGAGATGGTTGGGTACCAACTTCAGCTCCTTATTAGTAAACTCAGCTGGCTTAAGTATAACCCCAAGAACAGCTAAAGTTTGAAACTGGCCAAGTCTGAAAGAGGCTGGTAGCCACAATTTTGACTCTACCCCAAGCATCAAGGAAAGCTGGGGCTGACTGAAAATCACAATGATGGTAGAGATGGGTTTCTTTCACCCAGATTGGCCTACACCCCTAGACTGGGCTTCAGTCCCACCTCTAGCTGAGAGGAAGCTGGCAGCTCCTGCATCAGCCTGTCTAGGTAACCACAGGTACAGTTGGCTAACACAGACCTAATAATCAGAAGTCTACTGAGGCAACTGTGGTTTTCTTGGACCCACACTGCATAGAGTTCTGCCCATGCCTGCAGCTCTATCCCCACCCCAAGCAGAGGAGAAAGGAACATGGAGCTTCATCAGTCTCTTTGGGTAACTACAGTCTAGGCCTACATGACTTGGACTATTCCACACAGTATGATTCTGCCCCACCCCTGGCAAAGGAGAAAGTTGGGAGACGCTTTATGGGTCCCTGGGGCAATGAGGGCAGCTTAAGCCTCCACAGCTTATAGCAGCAGCTATATCCTTGGCTCCTACTACACAACCAGCAAGGGAGAAAGGGCAAGAAGCCCTAAACTAAAGAGGAAAAATACACCCAGTATAAATAAATCTAATAAGCCAGATGCCAAGACACCAACAGAAAGTTACAATCCTCAACAAGATACAAGAAGATATGGCCCAGGTAAAGGAAGAAGTTAAGCCTCCAGGTGACATAAAGGAGTTGAGACAACTAATCACAGAAGTTCAAAAAAAGTCTCTATAATAAATTAAATAAGATGGCTAAAGAGATTAAGTCTATTAAGAAGACACTGGATGAGCACAAAGAAATATTTGAATGCATACATACAAAAATAACAGAGGTTATGGAAATGAAATGTGCAATAAATGAAATTAAAAATACACTAGAATCATATAATAGCAAATTTGAGGAGGGAGAAGAAAGGACTGGTGAGCTTGAAGACATAGCCTCTGAAAGTGAACATAGAAAATAACAAGTGAAGAAAAGAATGGAAAAAATTAAACTAAGTATCAGGGAACTAAATGACAGCAAAAGCTGTGCAAACATGCACATCTTGGGTATCCTAGAAGGGGAAGAGAAGGGAAAAGAGGCAGAAGGAGTATTTTAAGAAATAATGGTAGAAAATTTCCTAACCTTTTGAAGGACAAGGATACCCATGTTCCAAGAAACAGAACGTACTTCCCTCTGAATAAATCTGAACAGACCATCTGGGAGATACATACTAATCAGAATGTCAAAAGACAAAGACAAAGAGAGAATTCTGAAAGCAGCAAGAGAAAAGCAATGCATAACATATAAGGGATATTCAATGAGATTAAATGCTGATTTCTCATCAGAAACCATGGAGGTTAGAAGACAGTGGTATGATATATTTCAGATACTGCAAGAGAAAAACTTCCAGCCAAGAATCTTATTTCCAGCAATATTGTCTTTCATAAATGAAGGTAAGTTTAGAATATTCACAGATAAACAGAAACTGAGAGCGTTTGGAGCCAAAAGACCAGCTTTTCAGGAAATACTAAGGGTTGTGCTATAGTCCAAAAAAGAAAAGACAGATGACAGAGGTTTAACAATCTGGAAATGAAGATTATATCAGTAAAAGTAACTATAAGTGTCAAAAGAGTGGTGAAAATAAAATATGACAGATAAAACCCAAAGGTCAAAATGGGTGAAATAAGAACTGCTTTTATAATAATAACATTGAATGTTAATGGATTAAACTCCTCAATCAGAAGACACAGAGTGGAAGAATGGATAAGAAAACATGAGCCACATATACGCTATCTGCAAGATGCTTACCTTAGGCCCAATGACATCAATAAATTGGAAGTGAAAGGCTGGAAAAAGTTACTCCACACATTTGGTAATAACAACACAAAAAAGCCTGAGTACCTACACTTATATTTGATGAAATAGAATTTAAAAGGCACTAGTAATGAACAATCTGAGGAGGAACTCAAGAAAAAAGAATTCCATTTACAATAGTGACTAAAATAACCAAATATTTAAGGATAAACTTAACCAATGATTTAAAGCAGTTTTATTCAGAAAACTACAACTCATTGTTAAGAGAAATCAAATAAGACCTAAATAACTAGAAGAATATTCCATTCTCATAAATTGGAAGACTAAATATCATTGAGATGTCAATTCCACTCAAACTGATATGCAGATTCAATGCAATCCTGATAAGCATTCCATCAACATTTAAGAAAAAAAAAGAAAATATGATAATCAAATTTATTTGGAAGGGTAAGGGGTCCTGAATAGCCAGAAACATCTTAAAAAGGAAAAGCAAAATTGGAGGACTCTTACTTACAGACTTTATATCATATAACCTAGCTACAGTGGTAAAAACTGTATGGTACTAGCATAAAGACATATAGACCAATGGAACCAACTTGATGTTCCAGAAACAGACCCTTACATGTATGGTCAAGTGATTTTTGACTAACCTATCAAACCAAGCTCAGGCAGAACAGTCCATTCAACAAACAGTGCTGAAAGAACTGGATATCCATAGCCAAAAGAAGGAAAGAGGACCCCACATTACACCTTATACAAAAGTTAACTCAAAAGGAATAAAAAACCTTAAATATACAAGAAAGAACCATAAAGCTTCTAGAAGAAAATATAGGAAAATATCTTCAAGTCCTGGTGGTAGGTGGTAGATACTTATAGGAGATAAGAGGAAGACTGAGATGGACTACTGATATTTAATGTATGTAGAAGTTTTAATTAGCTTTACTGTAAAGGTGAGGAAATGTACAGAGTTGATGGTAACACATTATAGGGAGTAACAGCTTGCTTATAAATGGGGATGTGGCTGAAAATGGTAGTCTAGGGATGTAAATGCCAATTGAAAGAATGCTAGAAAATAGTCTAGGGACTGAAAAGCATAGTATATGTGGAGATGAATGAGAATTGTGGTTGATTGAACAGATGCAAGAATGTCCATTGTGAGTTAGAGCAAAAGTACATCACTATTGCGGGGTGGTGGGAATGTGGAGAAGCATGGGGAAAATATACCTGGAGGGAACAATGGACTGAGGTTAACAGTAATAACATAATATTCTTGCATCTATGCCAAAGATGTGTTGATAACGTGGAAGTATGGAAAATGTGTGCCAGATGTATGCTATGGATCTGGTAATAATCATATGATATATAACTTATCTGTAAAAAATGTTGTCTGTTCATAGAGGGGTGATGTTTGGGAATTCTGCTCATGTGCATGATTGTTTTGTAAGTTTACAACTTCTGTCATAAAAATGTATTTTAAAAATAATAATAGGGTGAGTTGGGGGAAAATACACCAAATGTAATATAAGGAATATAGCTGGTTGTAAGGTTTTGACAATATTCTTTCATAATTTGTAACAAATATCTCACAACAATGCAAAGTATTGGTGAAGGGTTGATGTATGGGACCTCTGTATGATGTTAAGCACATTTGATTTGTAAGTTCACAACTTTTATGATATACTTATTGTTTATGTATGTTCATATATAAATGATATAAAAATAATATTAATATTAGGGAGGGTTGGAGGAAAATACTTTGGTTAGGAGTAATATTTTGAGGATGCTCTTTAACTATTAGTTAAAAATGTTTAACAACAATGCAAGGTATTCGTGGTAAGGTGAGGTATGAGAGCGCTATATGATATTATGTGTGTTTGTTTTTTAAGTTCACAACTATTACTATACACTTATTGTTTATGTATATTCATGTATGAGTGATATACATCAATAAATTTTAAAAAATTAGTTCTGCATTCAGCTCATAAGGTTGGCTTGAAGGGAAGGCAATGCAGAAATAAAGGTAGAGACACAAGAGGGGAGACAAACCTGGGACCAGGAGACTCACAGCTTCTGGAACTGAGAGCACCAACCCTAGTTTTCCCATCGCTTTTATTGGGAATCTACCAAGCAGCTGTTTGCTATCTGAACTGCAATATCATTTACAATAACAGGGAACAACTACAACATCTAACAACTGCAACATTTAACAGGTATAACATTTACAATAACAAACAGTTAAGCCAGTTTCCCACAATATTTCTCCCTTTCTGTTTTTACAAAGTCTACGCAAATGACGTTTTACTGATTAATAAAGCTTTTACAATAAACAATAAGACTTCCAACTAGCAGAATAGACTTTCATTTTTCATGAGCTTAAAATTTCCAACTGGCAAGGCTATATAAAGCCAGTACTTGATATTAATGCTGGCCACATCCAATTTACAGGCTAAATTAATACAAACTCTTACCAGCCAAACAACATTTAATAATTTGATAAAGTAGCAGGGACCTTACAGCTTGTCGCAATTGTTTGCCTATTTCAGGCCCTTAAAATACCATTGTCTCTCATGTTTCTTAGTAGGGTCACTGCCACAGGTTTCTTCTATGCAGCCAGATTCATTGCCGTCAGGCCAGGGCAGAAAGCCTTGAGGAACCACGAAAGTCCTTTGCTGACCTTTTCACATAGTTTTTGCACTTTTTGTATTCATTCAGGCTTGTTTTGCTCTTACAAAATATATTAACTCACTGAATGCTACCACAATACTTTTACAGCTGGTATATGCATGCTAGTTCTGTCCCACATATCTCCATATTAACTATTTTAAGACAAAATACTCCTTAAATTTGTTAGCATTCCCACAAACCATTTACCTTTTTCAATATTCACTTAACTTTTACATCTTTCCTTTTATCCTATGAAGCAATTTGAGCAAGAATTCTATTAATTAAGAAAATTAAATAATATGAGTACTTATTTAATTTTTTGGCCAATTGAATAGAGCTCTTTTAGATCACATTACATCACTATCCAGCAAAATATCACAAAAACCATTACAACACACATGGAAAAATTTTAGTACACACTGACATTGAACAAACACCTTTCTGGTCCTCTTCGGACCCTGGGTTCCCACCCTCTTGGGGCACCTGCACTTCTCTTTTCTGGGCTCCCACCCTCTTGGGGTACCTGCCCTTCTCTTTTTCACACACACTAACATTGCACAGACACCCTTTTGGGCCTCTTGGGACCCTGGGCTCCCGCCCTCTTGGGGCACCTGCCCTTCTTTTTACACCCTTTTGGGCTTGACTCTGGGCTCCTGCCCTCTGGGGCACCTGCTATTCTCTTTTTCTTTTTCTTTTTCTCTTACACTCACACTGGAACAATTATAGTACACACACTAACATTAAACAACCATACAAACACAAAAGCAGTTTTAAATTTACTAATCTAGAATTCTTCATTGCTTCAACATTTCTTTTCCAGTTCTCCTCCTATGAAGCAATTTCTTTCATACTCTCGTTCTGTCCCCAACTCATACTTGCTTTATGATGCCATGCTTGAACAAGTTCTGTAGTTTAGATACTTTGATATGTTCAGAATGAGACCCAGCTGGGCAGTTTTCAGCGTCCGGGAGGTTCTGGGTCCCCCAGGAACTTTTGTTGTCTCTTGGCATTCATGGCATTCATGGTATGGTTTTATCCGATGAGTTGGTACCCACACAGGACATTCTTTCATTTCTCAAAACAGTTCTGGAAGTCCTTTTCATAGCGTCCCTTATTTTATTAATATTTTTAAAATTTTACTTCTAATTTAGATTGTATATCAAGGGCAATGTTTCTGCAACATTTTTTTTTTATTTGTTAACCAGTAATATTAACCCCATGCTCTGAATCAGTATTTCCTCCATTGATGAATAGAACTATTTTTAAAAAATTTTTAACTTCTCTCACTTTTGAAATCAACTGTGGAGTTTTTATTATTTTATTTATCATATTAAATTATTTACAGTTTAAAAATTTTATCTAACCACACTATGTTATTTCTTTTTTTCATTAAATTATTTTAAAATTTGGTTTTATTTGTACTCTTTTATTTTTCTATTTCAGAACAATATGTTATTTGAAAGTTTTTACTTGCAAAGGAATTTTTTACTCCAGATAAATTAAGGCTCTTTAATAGAAGGCTAAGGATTCTGAACTTTGATTGAAATATGTAGCATTTAAAATTCTTTTGGAAGAAAATATTTGCATGCCTCAACTCAAGCATTATAAACAATAAAGAAAATATATCTTAACAAAGTAAGAAATCCTGATTCCAGTGCTGATAAACCCAACTACTAAACAGCATTATTGAGATCCTTGTTTTCTTTCATCTTCCCAGTCTCTACTCTCGTTGTGCTGGCTTTGTCCTGAGTTCTCTCTCCAGAAAGTTGCTTACATTCTTTATGAGAAAGCATCCATGTCTCTATTGGTCATTATTACACCCCAAACTCATAGCATAGTGTTCACATAGAGAAAGTAATCAACAAGTGATTGTTGAATGCAGAAATAATTTCCTATTATTTGTAAATAGTTGTTTTTGTTTATTAACTAGAATAAGCTAAGTTCTTTGAGAATTTGTGTTACTTTTTTTTTCTTTTTTTAGTCTGGCCTCAGAACTCATCATAGGCCATTGCTTATATAGGCACTTACTAAATCTATTAAAAAATGAACACAATATAAATGTCATTTTTTTTAAAGATGAAAAACTCACTATAAAGTGACAAAACAGCTACTAAAGCAAGCTTGGAAACTGCTTTTTTTTTTTTTTTTACTTTAACAAATCTAAAGGAGGAATTGCCAAATCGAATCTCAGTGATTGAAAAGGAAACCAAGAAAAAGAAAAGTGTGAAAATGTGTCTTCCAGTGTTTCCTCGAAAGAGGTTGTCCTAGCCCACATATGGCAATTCTATTTTTAAGGCAAATGTAGCAGTCACTTTTGGCTAAATTATGTCCTGCTAACAAACAAATCCTACTTATTTATGTCATGTCTTTCCCAATTGCTCCTTTGTTCAATGAATTTTTTTATTTCAAGACCCATGCAGAAGAAGCAATTGTATTAGAAAGACATCAATCTGGTTATGGAGAGAAAGGGGAGATGCACACCTCATGACGTGCCTAATTCTTTAACTCAGAGGCAAAAAATGCCATTTCCACTTAAAGTTTTTAACCCCTGAAAGGTCATATGACCAAGCCTAAGGCCAGTAGAGTGAAGTTGGACTATGTCCAAGAGGGTAAGGCAGAGAAAAATTGGGGTGAAAATATATAATCAACCACACAGAATTTGCAGCGCATAGTAAAAATTCTGTTTCCATCACTTATCAAATAACTGCATGACCAGTGAAAGTTATTTATCCTTTCTTAATCTCAGCTTTCTCATTAATAACGATGAATAAATAACAATAACCTACATAAATTTATCAATAATATGAAGAATATGTAAAGTATTAAATTCAATAGTTATATTTGATTCTTCTTTTCTAGATATAGTAAACTTATGCGATGATAATAATAAATATCCCATTACTATTTTTACTCTTTTGTTTTTCTTGTCTTGTTTCTAAAAGTTCTAAACCAATAGTAAATTGTGTTATAGATGGAGACCAGGAAGCAATCCAGTCCTACCAATCTAGGACAGGATTGGATTTTTGTCACTTATTTTTATTCCCTCTGAGCTTCTTTCATTTTCTTAAAATTTCATAGTCATTTAAAAGTAATTTGTTTTACGATGATAAGGTGGAAGGGGGTGGTTTGGCAGTGAAGGGGGTTGATGGTGGTGCAGGGATGAGGGTGTGTTCAATGATGCTGGAATGTGAGGGTGAGTCCAGTGGGGGTATTTGGATAGATAATCCATGGAACTGAGTGGAGGGGAGGAAATAACGGGTGAACTCTGGGGATTTGTGGGTCTGTGGTTAAAACTAGAATGGGGGGAATGCTTTTTATTTAGTAAATGTGGCAAGGGAGGGTTTCTGGTACAGGCCCTTGGTGTTATGGGGATTTGGGGGAAAGGATGCATAGGGGGTATGCTTCTATAGAATGTGAATGTGTTCATTTTGGCGTAGAGTATCGTCTTGTGGGTGGAGACCCATACAATGAACAAGAAAATATCAAAGTCCGATCCTAGTGAGACCTGATACATTTTCAAATAGAAGGACAAGAACAGCTTGGTTACAAAGGCAACCCCCAATAAAAGAAAACAGACCAGCATGTTAAGTCTTCAATAATAATTTATGTGATTATGAACCTTATCTTCAAAAATGGAAATTTAGTGATTGCTATGGGTTCTGAGGGGAGGAAGAGGAAAGAATTTGTATAACATGGGGCATTTTGGGGGCATTGGAGTTCTGCATGATATTGCAATGACAGATTCAAGCCATTATACATTTTGTCAAAACCTATAAAATTGAGTGTGCAAAGTGTACAACATAATGTAAATTGTAGAACATGCTTAGTAACAATACTTCACTGTATGTTCACCAATTGTAACAAATATACCACACTGATGAAAGACGTTGTTGGAGAGTGGAGTGTGGTGGGGGAAGGGGTGGGAGTCTTCTATATTTTTGGTGCAACATTTATGTGATCTAAAGCTCCTTTAAAAATAAAGAAAAAAAATTTTTAAAGTAATTTGTTATGGAGTTTTTCTGGAACCTCTCCAGAATTTCTACATATAAATTTAATATTAATGTTATAACTATTAAATTCTCATAGGTTATGTTATAAGTAATAAATCTTTCATCCTATTGTTAATGCTTGTTTCTAACCAACCCATAATTAGTAGAGAATGAGAGGTGTTGGCCCATTTCCTGAAAGTAAAAATCTTTTGTTTCTTTGAAGGCTTCTATGAATCAATCTCTTTAATTTTGCCTTGCAGCTCTTATTTGCCAACATGTAAATCATCACTCTGGCTTTTCTCTGAACCTTATCCAAATTTTTGCATCTTTTAAATGTTATGAAGCAATGATAGGGAATAGTACCATAGAATGATGTCAGTGGTTTCTTGAAGTTTAAAGCATCTTGGTAATTCATCACATAATCTTAAATGAATACACTATAAAATTTTTAAAAATGTGATAGCAAAGGTAGTGAATAGATTATATTAATAACCACTAGAATGGTTTTATAGGCATAGCTTACTGCTTGAAGATATTGTTTATTGCTTGAAATAGAGAAAAAAGTCTATTTTTAGAAAGGAAGACTGTTACCAACACCATGGCTATTATCTACTCCCTAATATATCATAAAAATATTACTGTCTTGTTGGTTAGGGAATACAATAATGACAGGACACTTCTCTTGCATCTTCCCATGATTCATGTAAATACTGAAATATGGAACTAATTTGATAATATGAGTTAATGACTTCATTGTGTTGTCTTACTACTTTGTTATTTATCATTTCAAAAGAGCATTTTTAAAAAGTGGCTAAAAACTTTGGCTTCAAAGCCTGATATGAATCCAAATTCCACCACTTCTAGATATTTTACTGTTGGTAAATTTATTAGTCTTCCTCTTCTTTAAAATGAGGTAATATTAGTACTTTTCTCTAAGTGATTGCTAAACATAGGGAACTGATTTTATGAAGGTTAATGAACACTTTGAGCAGTGCCTCGCAGAGAGTAGGAACCCAGTAACATTGTCATTATCCAATGAGGCTTGAACATTTGAATTATTAAAAGAAAGCAATACCTGTTTATCCTACCTTGTATTTTAAATATTTCTTAAGTCAGTGGTCTGTTCATAAGCCTTTTTTAAATACATAATTTCTAAAGGTAGTTGGCCTTAGGTGGCTGTGGGGATTTTGATTTGTAAATATATATATTTATATACATAAACATATTTTCCCCCTTGGAGGTATACCCTTCTGAAGAATGTTAAAATATCCAGACCCGTTAAAGCCTGACCCTAGTCCTGACTATTGCCTACATTATTTCTCTGATCAACTAATGTAGCTTTAGCAATAAAGTCATACTAGAAATAACATTGTTTGTGTTGATATTTATAAAACAATTATTTCATCCATTTATATTCAAGATTTTCTCCATAACCAGCTCATATTAATAGAATATCTTTTTTTAGAAGGTACTGGGGAATGAACTTAGGACTTTGTTCATGGGAGGTGGCACTCAACCACTTAAGCTACATCTGTTCACCCAGATTTTTTTTTAAGATTTATTTTATTTATTTATTTTTCCCCACCCCCTCATTGTTTTGCACTTGCTGTGTCAGTTTGTCTTCCTTGCTTCTTTAGGAAGCACTGGGAACTGAACCCAAAATTTCCTATGTGAGGTGGAGGTGCCTAATAGCTTGAGCTATCTCTGTTACCTGCTTTGTTGTTCTCTTATTATGCTTTTTCTTCTTGTGTCTCTTGTTGCATCATCTTGTTGTACCAGCTCACCATTCCTGCCTGTCAGGTCAGCTCACTGTCTTGCTTGTTTTCTTTAGGAGGCACCAGGAATCTCTGCTCCCTGCTTCGTTGTGTCACTAACTATGGTTTTTTTTCTTGTGTCTCTTGTTTCATCATCTGTCAACTTGCTGCTCTGCCCCATCGTGCCAGCTCTCTGTTTGCTTAGGCAGTACTGGGAACCAAACCAGGGACCTGCCATATGGTAGGCAGGAGTTCAATCACTTGAGCCACATCTGCTTTCCTAGATTTGTTTTTTATTTTAATCGTACAAACTTTAAAAACATTTTTTTAAAAATTTAATTTAATCTTTCTCTCCCCTTCCTCCATTCCATTCACTGTGTGTTCTTCTGTGTCCGCTTGTGTTCTCATCAGGTAGCATGGGAATCTGTGTCTCTTTCTGTTGC
This sequence comes from Dasypus novemcinctus, assembly GCF_030445035.2. Classification (NCBI taxonomy): domain Eukaryota; kingdom Metazoa; phylum Chordata; class Mammalia; order Cingulata; family Dasypodidae; genus Dasypus; species Dasypus novemcinctus. Next base: position 36,861,776 of record NC_080683.1, on the reverse strand, counting down.
ATCATCTTGCTGCATCAGTTCTCTGTGTGTGTAGCAACACTCCTGAGTGGGCTGTGCTTTTCGTAAAGAGTGGCTCTCCTTGCGGGGCACACTCTTTGAGTGTGGGTAACCCCTACATGCCATGGCACTCCTTGCACATGGCAGCATTGTGCAGGGGCCAGCTCACCACACAGTTCAGGAGGCCCTGAGTTTGAACCCTGGATCTTCCATATGGTAGGTGGACACACTATCAGTTGAGTCACATTTGCTTCCCCCTAGATTTGGTTTTAATATGAGTTGCTCATTTACACTGAGGGGACAATATTGCTAAACAGGCACAAATATGGGCATAGAAAATTCTGTTATTCACATAAGATTGGTAGCATTTCTATCCCTAAAAAGAATTGCACGCATATTTTTCAGACACTTATAAATCATTGCAAAAGAAATAAAGCAGTTGCTTATGTAAAACTCTCTCCCAATTTCATAAATTTCAAAGGATAAAAAGTTCCTTTATGTTCTAGAAAATGGATATATTTCATTGTTGTATCAATATAACTAGGAGTAGAATGAAAACAAAATGGTTATATGAAAATGAAAACAAAATGGGTTATACAATTGATTTAAATTAGAAAAAAATAAATATTTCCTACTTCTTGAAACTCCTGATCAGAGTCAAAATTAATAAAAAACACAATTTTCATAAATTTAGGATGAATACTCTTTTTGCTGTCAAAGAAATGTATTAGATATTTACCCTTCTATCAAAAGTCAGCATCACTAAAATCTCAGAAACATCATTTCTATTACTTCATAGTTTCTTTCTTTTTATCTAGAAGATAATTTTCTTCTCATCATTACCTTACTCTTGCTTGTTGCAGAATTATATAGTGGCATTTCCTGCAATTTCAGGGCAGAAATATGCTTGCATTTATTCAGCTGTTTTTCTAGATTAACACCTAGCCTATTCATCATGATTTAAGTATTCCCTATAGCAATTTAGGTTTTCTCTACCATGCTTCTCATTTATTTCTGAGCCCACAGGACAGACTCTTTAATGCCTATATTTCAACTAACAGTCTAAATATGCTTCTCTGCCCACTACCCAATTCTATTATGTTCTAAACGGGGCATAGACTACCTTCATGTAAAAATATAGGTTAAAATGATGATTTATTTTGACCTAATTTTGAAAGGAAATGGGAGGAACTAAAAATCAGTGAGATGATTTTAGTATCCAATTTCAATAAAACATAGATCATTGTTTTCATATATGATCTAAAAAGGCACATCCCAAACTATATTCCATGAAACACCATCAATCGTTCAAATTTCCATTGTCAAGGGATCTGGAGTATCAGCGAAACAATAGTTTCTTCATAAAACATATCATTTTAAGTGCTCTAAAAATTTCTGCAGAAAAGTAACTTGTTTAACTTTTTAAACTCAGTTTTTCAATATGTTCACTGTTTTGTAGAAATATGTAATAAATACTGTATGCCAGACATTGTAATTGTAATAAGATGACTGGAATTATTGATTTGAAATACCTTATAATATTTTAATAGGGCTGCTGTAATAAATTGCTAACATCTGGATGGCTTAAAACAATAGAAATTTATTCTCCCACAGCTGTTAAGGCTAGAAATCCAACATTAAAGTGTTGGCAAGGCCATGCTCCCTCCGAAAGCTCAAGCGAAGGGTCCTTCCTTGTCTTTTTCTATGTTCTGGTGATTGCAGGCACTTTGCAGCTGTATTGCATCAATCTGTGACTCAGTCTTCACATGGCCTTGTTTAATTAGTATGTATATGTGTGTCTCCAAATCTCCCTCATCTTAATAAAGACACCAGCCATTGGGTTTAGGGTTCGCTGCAATTTTGAAAATTATAATCATTCTAACGAATGTTAAGTACTATCTAGTGATTTTCATTTGTGTTTCCAATTAGTAAAATCTTTCATGTGCTTTTGTTCACATGTACATATCTTTAGATTACTGTCTAAGTGTAAATGTAAAATGTAAATGTAATTTTTTTTTTACATTTGCCCATTTTTGAATTTGTCATATTACCGAGTTGTATGCATTCTTTTTATATTCTGAATATCAGTTCCTTATCAGATATTTTCTCTCATTCTATGAATCGCTTTATCACTTAATTAACAGTGTTGTTTATGGGACAAATTCTTTATAGGTTTTAAATGGGTCATACTAAGAAACCATTGCCTAATCCAAGGATATGAATATTTACTCTTGCACTTTCTACTAAGAGATTTATATTTTTATCTTAATTTTAAGTCTTTGACCCATTTTGAGTTAAATAGCATGTATGGTATGTGGTAACTGTCCAGCATTATTCCTTGGCATGTAGATATTCAGTTTTCCTAGCACCATTTGTTAAAAAGTATCCCCGTTCTTAAATTTCAACAAAAATTTGCAAAAGAAAATAGTCTAAAATGTAAATCATAATGTAAACCATAATGTAACCATAGTGAGTAGCTATATTTCAATATTTGTATATCAGTTGTAGCAAATGTAAAATCCACATTTAAAAAGATGACTATATGTGACTTTTCTGAGACATAAATAAAAAAAAAAAAGATGTAAGGCTACTGAGGAAGAAATGGAAGAGATTGCCTTGCCACTGTATGTACAGGGTAACACCTATTATAGTGATGAAAGGCAAAAAAAAACTTATGACATTTTCATTTTTTAATACACCAATTTAATTTTTACTTTTTTCGTTTTTCTAAATTATGTATTTTATTTCTAATCTTTAAACCTATCATTACTATTTCATTTTCCTATTAAATTAATTTGGTAATATATTAGACTTTTTTTGGAAGAAGTTTTCAATCACAGAGGGGTTCAACTATGGCAGGGAAGGAGCATTTATGTGGAGTGTAATTGATGGGGGATGCATGGGTGGGAAGGAGGTCTCCAGAGCATGCATATAGGGTACATAGATATGTTAGGATGTTCATTAGGTATTGACACAGTGGGTAGAGTTTCACATGACAACTGAGGGAGTGCTGAGTTCTCATTCTGGGGAGCTCTGCCACATTCCAAAATGCAACAGCAACAATCTCCCAAGTGCAAGGGCAATGAACAGTGAAGGATAGTCCAATGAAGGATAGTCCCTTGAAACTGATGACTATGCTTATGAGCCTGTGTGCTTGAAGTTTCAACTTGGCCTAGAGCTGCAGGGTGCCTAAGAGTTACCTCCTCAGAGCCTCCATGTTGGTCAAATGTGGCCACTCTCTAAGCCAAACTCAGTATATAGATGCATTACCTTCCCTCTAGTATGGGACATGACTCCCAGAGATGAGCCTCCCTGTCACCGAGGGATTACTACCAAGCACCAGCTAGTGAGGCAACTAGATAAAGACCTTGAATAAAAGGGAGAAATGGAAAAGACAAATTACTTTATACAGCTAAGAAATTTCAAAATGAGTCGGGAGGTCATCAGATGGGTTGTGTTTATGCATGCCTCAGCAGACCTCAGAGACAGCCAAAGTAGATACAACCCCAGCTACTTAAGCTCCTGAGGTCTACAGAGATACACAGTTCTACAGTCATGACAGATGTCCTTCAAGTTCAGTGCCTTGCCAATGGGCCTTACTTTGGAATCTGTGATCCTGAGTGTGCTGGAGTTGGAATCAGATGAGACTTCTCTACACTTGCCCCTTCTGTCACTTTTACCAAACATGTGGTTGGTGCTGGGGTTGGTGTATGCCCAGGAGACTTTAATCTCTGGACTGTCCATGTGCCAGATGGGATCTGTGCCAGCTGGGTCCTGTGCTGTGCTCAGCAGAGTTGTAAGATCTGCTCTCCAGTTCATTGGACTTACCCAGGTCAGCTAACAAGGAGGTGGGTATGGTCAACCACCACACCAAGGAACCGAGAGAGTCTACCATTGCAAGCAGGAGAATCCCATCCATCAACCATGTGGGATCTAAGCCCCCTCTCAATTTAGAGGTGGAGTGTGCATTGCCTTCCCAGGGTCCTCAGGTTGGAGGAATAAAACATGGATTAGAGTGGTTTTACTGGTATTCTACTAAAGAATTATTGTGACTCTAGCAATCGAGGGAATTATATCATCCATATGGGACAGTGGCCATGGGATTTGCTGAAGGCAGGGAGAGGGAATTAGAGGTAGGATATGGGGGCATTTTTGAGACTTGGAGTTGTCCTGAATGATATTGCAGGGACAGATACAGCACATTATATGTCCTGCTATAACCCACTTAATGGGCTGGGAGAGAGTATAAACTACAATATAAACCATAATCCAATAATCCATGCTGTGTAGCAGTGCTCCAAAATGCATTCATCAAATGCAATGAATGTATGACACTAATGAAAGAAGTTGATGTGGGAGGAGTGGGTGGTGTGGGAGTGAGGTATATGGGAACCTCATATATTTTTAATTGTAACATTTTATGTGATCTATGTAGCCCTTTAAAAAAGATTTTTCAAAGTTAAAAAAACAGAAATAAAAATAAATTTTCTGCATTGAACTGTATTGGAACCCTTGTCAAAAATCAAATGACCATAAATTTGATGACTAATTTCTGAACTCTCTATTCTATTCCACTGATCAATATGTCTCTAATTATGCTAATACTACACTGTCTTGATTATTGTAGCTTTGTAGTAAGTGCTAAAATTGACAAGTGTGAGTTCTCCAACTTTGTTCTTTTTCAAGATAATTTGGGGAATTTGGGCACTCTGGTATTTCCATATAAATATTAGGATCAGCTTGCCAAATTCTAGAAAGCAGCCATTTGGGGCTTTATTAGAGATTTCAGTGAATCTGTAGATTAATTTGGAGATTATTACTCTAGTTTTTGGTAGTATTTCTGTCTTAATATTAAATCTTCAAATCTACAGATATAGGATGCCTTTCCATTTATTTAATATCATCTTTAATTCCTTTCAATTATATTTTTAGGTTTTTTCTGACAAGTCTTGTCCTTTTGTTAAATTTCTTCCCAAGGACTTTATTTTTTGATGTAAATGCAATAGTCCATTTAATTTCATTAGGTACTGTTATTTCTATTGTGTAGTAATGCTTTATTTATCTTGTATCCTACAACCTTCCTGAACTCATTTCAGAGTTCTGATGTTTTGTTAATTCCTTAGTATTTTCTTACAAAAGAACATGCTATCTATAAATAACATTTCAAAGTTGATGACTTTTCCTTTTCAAAGTTGATGAATTTATTTTTCTTGCTTAATTACTCTGGCTAACACCCCAAGTACAGTGTTAAATAACAGCAGTGGATATTCTTCTGTCATTCATAATCTGTAACAAATGTTCTGCAGTATTGCATGGTTTTGGTGGAAGGGTGATGTATGGGAATTTTGCAAGTTATGCATGATTATTTTGTAAGCTTACAACTTCCCTAATATAAAATATATATTTAAAATAAAAATAAAAAATAAAAAAGTGGATATCCTTGTGTTGGTCTTTATTTTAGGGGCAAAGCCTTCAGTCTTTCAGAATTAATTATGTTCACAGTGAGTTTTTTGTAGATGGCCTTTCTCAAGTTTAGAAGACTCTCTCCCATCTAATCATAAGTTGTTGAGTGTTTTATTTTCATTCACATAAAGTTGTTGCAATTTTTTAATGTTTTTATGCATAAGTGTGTCTATTGAGAAGATCCTGTTTTTTCCTTTTTCTGTTAGTATGTTGTATTACATACATTGATTTTTGTACATCAAAACAATACTGCCTTGCTTAGATAAATATACATGTTCATAATGTATAACCCTTGATATAGGTTTCTTCTCATACAGTGATTCATTACATCAGGAAGAATAAAGATAAACTCTGAGAATGCTTTCATTAAGCTGCCGGAATTGCTAGCTCCTTTTCTCAGAAGATGGGGATCTTGAGGAACTCCAAGCCTTTTCTATACTCTCTAGTGGCTCCTAGGCTTCTGGTTTTCACAGCTACTATAGTTGCAAGACTGAATATTCAAGGCTACTCTTGAGATAGGGCAAAGAACAGGGTTTATATTATGGCAAGTTAAATGCCAGAAATCTCACTCTTTTTACTGAGATTAAACTGTTTCTCTTGAATAAAATACTCCTTGGGTTGATGCAAACCATTTGTTAGTTAGCAAAGCTCTGAAAAAGTTATTTTTAATATATTTTGTAAACATTCTTGTTGCTTTTATGCAGGAGTACATTTTTGGAGTCCTTACTCTACCATTCTGAAATTGTCCCCACTATATGTTTTATATTTAGGTCTTTGACCATTTGAGTTAATTTTTACGTATGATACAAGGTATAGATTGGAATTTCTTTACTTGCATATAAATTTCCAATTGTTCCAAATCATTTATTGAAAGACTGTCTTTTACCATTAATTCATATTGCACATTTGTCAAACATCAATAGTCCATAAACTTGTAGGTCTATTTTTGGATTTCTGTTTCATTTTATTGACCCTATATGCTTGTCTTTTTGGCAGTACAACATTGTCCTGATAACATAGTAAGTCTTGAAATTAGCTAGTGTGAGTCTTGCAACATTGTTATCTTTCAAAAGGTTTGGTTCTTTTGGATGCTTTTTCCTTTCAAAATAAATTTCAGATTAAGTTTGTTGATATCTACAATAATTTTAGTTTGGGGAGATTTATAGTATAGCAAACGTAACTTCCTATCCAAGAATGCAGCATATGTATCCATATTTTTGGTCTTCTTTGATGGCTTTGATATCTTCCACCTATTTTAATTAATAAATAATCTGCACATATTTTGAATAGTTTTATGTTGTTTATCTTGCTTTTGTAAAATGTACTGTAATTTTCAATTTTGTTATCCAATAGTTCATTGTTAGTAAATGGAAAAGATGGCTTTTGTATATTAACATTTACCTTGTGACCTTACTGAAATCATAAGTTACATGAATAGTTTTATAGATTCCATGGGATTTCCTACAGAGAAATGTTCTCTGAAGATAGACATTTTATTTCTTCTTTTCTGATACATGACCTTTTCAGTGCCTTTCCTTCCCTTATAGTACTGACTGACACAATGAGTACTAAATAAAATAGAAATGGAAAGAGTAGACCTACTTAGCTGTACTTCATTTCATTAGGAAATTTGTTCTTTCATGATCATGTTCATTGTTTATTTTTATGGCTGTCCTTTGTCAAATTAAGAAAATTGCCATCTTTCCTAATTTACTAAAATATTGTACCCTAAATAAATTGTTGCATTTTGTCAATACCTTTTCTGCATCTATTGATATGATCATGTGCTTTTTCAAGATTTGCCTTTGGATATGGTGAATTATATCAATTAGATTTTATTATTGTCCAACTTCACATAAAACTCTCTTGGTTGTAAAAATTTGCTACATATAATTATAATTATAAAGCAGTTTAGTTGGTTTGTTCCAAATGTTGTTCATATATTTAACATACTTACTGATTTTCTCAATACTTTTCCTATTGAATAATGATAAAGGAGTGTCCATGTATACCTCTGGATTTGTCTATTTCTACTTTAGTCTTACTAGAATTTGAGTAGCATATTTTGAAGATCTGTTGTAATGTTAGCTTGGTAAAGGGACTCTCATTGTTATGTTATGCACCATATATCCCTGGTAATAGTCCTTAAATACAAGTAATTTGTCTGAGATTAGCATAGGTATTCTACCTTCCTTGTAATTAGACCATTTAATGTAATTATCAATATAAATTAATTTATGTCTACCATTTTTTCTTCATTTTTCATTTGATTCCCAATGTTTTTTTGGCTATCTCTTCCATCTCACTCACCTTCTTTTGGATTATTTTAATATTTTTTGTGGTTCAGATGCATACTTAACAGCATACTCAAGTTAAAGCCATGTTCTCCTATAGGTCTCCTTACCCTTCTCCTTAGCATTGTATATTTCATTGAAAACCTCCCAACAAAAACTTACATTACTTCTTTAGAGAAGTTGTGGGTTTAAAGAAAAATCATGCCTAAAATACCGTATTCTCATATTCCATTCTATTTTTGACACACTGCATCAGTATGGCTCATCTGCTACACATGACAAAAGCACAATTTTAAAATTGTGTTATTAACTATAGCCCATGGTCCACTCTAGGGTTCACTGTTTATACTTCAGAGTCCCATAGACTTTTTAAAAAATTTCACTCTTAAAACATATACACAAGCCCACACTCCCCTTTTCAGCCACACTCAACATCATGCAGTTCAGTTAACAGCATTCAAATGTTGTGCCACAATCACCATAAACATCAACAATTTTTTCCATCATCCCAAACAGAAACACTGAGCAATTTAAGCATTGACTCCCTATTCCCTAGTCCCACAATATTTTGTTTAATTAGTCATATACTCTTTAAATAACTTGTGATAAAATATATTTATATATCTTAATATTTTTATACCAGATATTTTTATTTTTATATAACCAGATGTTACCATTTATGTTACTCTGCCTTTATTTCTCAGATTCCAATTAAATATATATTTGCTGGTTATATAACTCAGGATTGGCAAATCTTTTGCTTCAAGGTCTTTTGGTCTTTGTAGATTCTGATGAGAAATCTGTGTTCATTTCAATTTTCTTTCTTTTATTTGCAACATGATATTTCCTCTCACTTTTTTCAAGGAGTTCTCTTTAGATTTTGATATCAGCAGTTTGATTATGATGTACCTGGACATGATTTCATTCGAGGTTGTCATGTTTGAGATTCACTGAGGTAATTTAATTTTTAAAATTATGTTTTTTCCCAAAATATGGATGTTTTCAGAAATTATTTCTTCAGTTATTTTACTGTACCAATGCCTATTTATTCTCCTCCATCTCCAATACATTAATATTAGATCTTGGTGATTATACCACAAGTTATAAGGCTCTGTACATATTTTTAAACATTTTTCTCCCTTGTTCACTCTTAATAATTTTTACTTATCTAATTTCAAGGTTTCTGATTCTTTCTTCTTTCATTCCTATTCTGCTATTCAGTACATATTTTTTAGTTGTTGTATTTTTCAGTTCTCTAATTTCCACTTAATTCGATTATGTATTTCCTATGTCACTGATAGCATCTCCTATATTTTCATTAGTGTTGATCTTATGATATCTTGACTGACACCAGAAGTCCATTTGTTAGTTTTTTTTTTTTTAATTTAACCTGGAAAGTTTATTATCACCTATTTTCCCTAGGGAAAAACTGGCATCAATTTTCTTCTCAAGTATTCATATAATTGATATATATTTATAAATAAAAATTGCCATTTCCCAGATAATGTTTTAGAAAGAATGTATATTTTTATGTACTAAAATATAACGTATTATAGTAGTAGAAACTGTAAGAGTGATAAACTTAGGCTTAATATTATTTATTTTTCTTCAGAGGTATAGTATAACTATCCTTCTACTGAGTTTTCATGAAAGATATTTTTAAGCAGAAAATAAAAGCTATTTAATTTAAGGGGCTAATTTAAAAGTTGAATTTGTGAACAATTTATAAAAGAATAAAGAAGCTTAGAACGGGGTTTTGTTTTAAGTTGGCAAACATGTTTACCATTTTAAAAAATCAGAAAATCCAAGAGAATGGATAACATAAAATAGGGTACAGTAGAAAATGTGCTAATGTTATACCTCCTATACCCTATAATGAAAGAACAAACATCTGTTCCCTATGGCTCCTCTAACACAGTGATTTTCACATTCTGTTTTTTCTCCTTCAGTTACTCTTCCATAAATATCAAGGTGGGTACATGCTAATGAAACAGTAAACCAAAGTGAAAATAACTATAATCAAAGACAAGGAATAATTCTAGCCAACCACAAGATATTGAACAAATAGTATAGTCTGGCCAATATCAACAATTAGTGTAGCTGAGAAATAGACTTATATCATATAACACACATAAAAATAAGGAAGAAAATAAAAAGATAGCACCAGACTGAGAGAAATGATTTGCTAGGAGAAAGGTATTTTTAAAAACTCTTGCAAGTCAATAATAAAACAACAAGCAGTCCAATAAAATATGGGCAACTGATTTGAACCAATAAATTAAAAAAGAAGATTCCAAATGGTTAAGGAACATGTGGAATGATCATCATTATTAGTTGTTTGGTAAACGCAAACTACAGTGAAAATGAGATGGTAATATACATACACCAGAAAGGCAAAAATTAAATACACTGTTGATATCAATGATTATCAATGATATAGAACAAACAGAACAATCGAACAAATATTGCTGGTCCAAATCATCATTGTGCAACCAATTTGAGAATCTTTTTGATAGTTTCTAATGCACTTTAAAATACAAATATGACCTAGCAATTCTTCTAGATATTTATCCAAAAGAAATGAAAACATATGCCTACTAAAAAGAAAAAGAAAAGGAGGTATATAGAAGCTTAATTTATAATATCCCAAAACTAGAATAAATCTATATGTACATCCACAGAATACTAGAAGGCATTATTGTGTATTTATGCAATAGAATACTAAGTTGACACCAAATTCCATGAATTACTGATAGACACAAGGGTGAATATCTCACCACATGTTGAGGGAAAGAAGGCAGACACAGAATTATAGGCTCCATGACTCCATTCACTGATATTCAAGTATCAATGGAAAATGGAAATTATCCATAAGATCACTTCAGTAGAGAGGGAAAAAAAAACCATCACCAACAAATATTTGTTTAAAATATATACTGACAATAAAGCCTTCAACAATCTAGAAATGAAAGGGAAATTCTTCAACTGCATAAAGGACACTAAAACATCCTACAATTAACATCATTCATAATCATGAAATGTTGAACACTACCCACCTGCTAAACTAGCAACAAAAAAAGAATTTCTACTTTCTCATTTCTATTTACTATTTTACGAAAGGATCTAACCACTACAATAAGAGAAGAAAAGGAAATAAATTCATGCAGATAGGAAAGCAAGATATAAAACTGAATTCATTTGTAGAAAATATGATTGCATGTATAGAAAACTTTTTTAAAAGCTACAAAAATTCTCTTAGAACCAATACATAGAAGTAAGTTCACTTTATAATAGGTCAAAATTTAAAAAAAAATTCATTTCCCTACTCTACTAGAAAATAATTAGAAAATGAAATAAAAATGAACATTTGCATAACTGGAAAACATAGAATTCTCAAAATTGTTTTTCAAAGTGTGTGATAGACCTCTAAACTTAAAACCATAAAAAATGGCTAAGATCAATTTTTAAATATCTAAAAGACCACATTTATTAATTGATAAGCTAGCTATTGTTAATTTTTTGGTTCTCCTCAACTTGATGTATAAATTCAACATGATACCAGTCAACATGATGGAAAACTTTTTATAGTTATTGATAAGCTGGTTTAAAAATATATATGCAAACACAAAATACATAAAATGAACAAATTTTGAAAACAGAGCAAAGTTGTAAGTCTCCCACTGCCTGATATCAAGTGTTGTTCTAAATCTACAATAATTAAATACCCTCTCTTTCATGGAACACTATAAAGTTTCTGCGTCCAATTAGCCTTATGTGGGCTAAGGAAGACTTGGAATGTAGCTAGTGAAAATTGAGATTACCTATAAGTGCAATACTGAATTTTGAACATTTAGGATAAAACATTTTTAACCTTACTAATTTTATATAATTTAATATTTAAATATTAATATTTTGATTGTATTATTTAATAAACTGCATTATTAAAGTTGTTTCATCTGATTCTATTTTACTTTTTAAATTGTGGCTACTGGAAATTTAAAATTGCCTATATTACATGCAAAATATTTCTTTTGGATGATACTGATACAGAAATTTCATAAGCAAGCCCACACTTATTCACTCAATTCTTTTTTTTTGTTTAAATTTTTATTTTTTAATTAATTTATTAAAGTATATCACTCATACATAAATATACATAAACAATAAGTGTATAATAATAGTTTTGAACTTACAAAACAAACATATATAACATCACACAGGACTCTCATAACTCACCCTACCATCAATAACTTGCATTCTTGTTAAACCTTTTTAACAAAGATTAAAGAGCATTGTCAAAATATTACTACTAACCAAAGTATTTTCTCCTAACCAACCCTATTATTATTTTTTATATCATTTACATATAAACATACATAAACAGTTAAGTGTATAGTAAAAGTTGTTTTCTTACAAAGCAAACATGCATAACATCATATAGGGGTCCCATACATCAACCCTCCACCAACACCTTGCATTGTCAGGAGACATTTGTTACAAATTATGAAAGAATATTGTCAAAATCTTACTACTAATCATAGTTCTTATGTTACATTTTGTGTGTTTTTCCCCCAACCCACCCTGTTATTATTTTTAAATACATATATTTTTGACAGAGTTTGTAAACTTAAAAAACAATCATGTACATGTGCAGAATTCCCAGACAACACCCCTCCATCAACACAACACACTGTGGTGGAACATTTCTTACAGATAAGATAATATCATCTGATTGTTACCATGGTCATAGTGTATATTTGGCTCACATTTTCCACACCACCTCATTATCAACACAGTACTTCTTTCACATAGATGCAAGAATATTATTGCTGCTAACCACAGTCCCTAGGTCACTCCAGCTGTATTTTCCCCATGCTTCTTCACATTCTTCACATACACCCTACAGTAGTGATGTACGTTTGCTCTAGCTCACAAAAGACACTCTTGCACCTGTCCCATCATCCACAATTCTCATCCACCTCTTGGTTTACTGGGCTACTCAGTTACTAGATTATTCTCTAGCATTCTCTCAATTGGCATTTAAACCCCTAGACTACCATTTTCAGCCACATCTCCATTTATAAACTAGGTGTTACTCATTATGTGTTATCATCCACTGTATACATTTCCACACTTTAACAGTAAAGCTAATTAAAACTTCTCCATACATTAACCATCAGTAGTCTATCTCAGTCCTCCCCTTATTTCCTTTAAGAATCCACCACCTACCACCATGGTATGACAATGTTTTCCTACACTTTCTTCTAGAAGTTTTATGGTTATTGCTTTTATTTTCAGGTTTTTTATCTATTTTGAGTTAATTTTTGGATAAGGTGTGAGATAGGGGTCCTCTTTCCTTCTTTCAGCTGTGGATATCCAATTCTTTCAGCACCATTTGTTGAATAGTCTCTTCTGTCCAAGCCGTGGGTTTGATAGGCTAGTCAAAAATCACCTAACCATACAGGTGAGGGTCTGTTTCTCAACCATCAATTTGTTTCCATTGGTCTATGTATCATGCTGTTTTTACCACTATAGATAGGTAATATGATTTAAAGTCTGGAGATGAGAGTTTGCTTTTCCTTTCTATGGTGTTTTTGGCTATTCAGGTCCCCAACCCTTCCAAAGAAATTTGATGATCATGTTTCTTTTCTTTTCTTTTCTTTTTAATCCTGGTGGATTTTTAAAAATCAGGATTGCATTGAATCTGTGTATCAGTTTGAGCAGAAATGACATCTTAATGATATTTAATCTTCCAGTCCATGAGCATGGAATGTTCATTCAGTTATTTAGGCCTTTTTGATTTAACATGGAGTTGCAGTTTTCTGAATACAAGTGCTTTACATCATTGGTTAAATTTATTCCTGACTATTTGAGTTTTATCTGTCATATTTTATTTTCACCGCTCTTTTGATACTTTTAATTCCATTTACTGATATAACCTTCAATTATAGACTCTCTTCCAGGCCTCTCTCCTGTCTTTTCTTTTAAGGCTCTAGCACACTCTTTAGTATTTCCCAAAAATCTGGTCTCTTGCTTAGAAGTTCTCTCTGTTTCTGTTTATCTGTGAATATTCTAATTTCACCTTCATTTTTGAAAGACAGTCTTGCTGAATATAAGATTCTTGGCTGCAAGTTTTTCTCTTGTAGCATCTTAAATATATCAGACCACTGTCTTCTTGCCTCCATGGTTTCTGGTGAGAAATCAGCACTTAATCTTATTGGGCATTCCTCATTTGTAATGCACTTTTCTCTTGCTGTTCTCAGAATTCTCATTTTGTCTTTGGCATTTGACATTCTGATGAGTATGTGTCTCAGAGTTGGTCTATTCAGATTTTTTTCAGATCGGAGTACGTTGTGCTTGGACATGGATATCTATATCCATCAATATGGTTGGGGAATATTCTATCGTTATTTCTTCAAATATTCCTTCTGCCCCTTTTCTATTCTCTTCTCCTTTCAGGACACTACAACACATATGTTTGCATGTCTTTTGCCATCATTTATTTCCTGGAGACTTTGTTCAATTTTTTTCCATTCTTTCTTCATCTCTTCTTCTGTATGTTCACTTTTAGAGGCCATTTCTTCAAGCTCACCGATCCATTTCTCTGCCTCCTCAATTCTGCTATTATGCTTCCAATGTTTTTATAATTTCATTTATTGCAACTTTCATTTCCATAAACTCTGCTATTTTTCCATGTATGCTTTCAAATTCTTCTTTGTGTTCATCCAGTGTCTTCTTCATATTCTTAATCTCTTTAGTCATCTCATTGTATTTATTAAAGATTTGTTTGAACATCTATGATTAGTTGTCTCAACTCTTTTATGTCATCTGGAGGCTTATCTTATTCCTTTAACTGGGCCATAGCTTCCTGTTTCTTGTTGTGGATTGTAATTTTGTTTGGTGTTTTGGCATCTGGATTACTAGAGTGTTTATCCGTAGTGCAGTTTTTCTCTTTAATTTAGGGCTTCCTGCCTTTTCTTCCTTGCTGGTTGTGCATAGGAGCCAAGGTTGTAATTGGTGCTATAAGATGTGGAAGCTCAAGCTGCCCTCATTGTGCCAGGGACAAGTGAAGCTTCTCCCAACTTTCTCCTTTGCCTGGGGCAGGGACAGAGTCACAGCTGTGTGGAATAATCCAAGTTGTGCAGGCCTAGACTGTATTTACCCAGAAAGGCTCATGAAGTTTCACCCCACCTTTTCCCCTGCCTGGAGCAGGAATGGAGCTGCAGGTTTGGGCAGCGATCTATGCAGTTGCCCTGGTAGACTTCTGATTTTCAGTCTGTGCCAGCCAAAGGTACCTGCAGTTACCTAGAAAGGCTGGCATATGGCCCCCCCAATATCCTCCTTGCCAGAGATGGGGCTGAAGCCTAGCTTGGGCTGTAGGCCAACCTGGGTGAAAGAAAATGTTTCCTACCATCACTGTGATTTTCAGTCAGCCAGCTTCCCCTTAGGCTGGGGGCAGAGTCAGAATGGCAGCCACTTGCCTTTTTCTGACTTGGACAGATTCACACCTTAGCTCTTATTAGGATTATATCTTCGTCCACTGAGTCTACCAATCTGAAGCTGAAATCAGCAGCCAGCTGTTTCTTCCTGTTTTTGGGAAATTGAGCTTCCAATCCAGCCACAGAATAGCTCCTGGGGTGGCTCATGCTGCCCGAGTAGAATAATCACCAGCCTCTGTGCTTTGGCTGGTAATTTCCTGGACAGGCTAGTGCAGGTTCCTGCAGCTTCCTCCCTGCTGGAGATGGCACTGGGACCTAGCCTAGAGCTGTAACCTGATCTGGATGGAAAGAAGCCAGTCCCCACCAGCACTGTGATTTCCAGGCCACCCCGCTTCCCCTCATGCCAGGCACAAAGTTAAGATGGCAGCTACCAGCCTCTTTCTGAATTGGACAGGCACAAACTTTAGCTGTTCTCAGGATTATACTTTAACATGCTGAATTTACTCATCAGTAGCTGAAGGTGGTGCCTAACCATCTCATCCTCCCCTATTTTTGGGAAGTGGAGCTTTCAATTCCAGCCACAAAACAACTCCTGAGGTGGCTTGTGCCTCCAGTGCAGGATCGGCACCAGCCTCCACGGTGTCGAGTGCTCTATTTATGAGTTTTCTCAGCAGATGGGCAGTCTCCTCCTTCCATTCTTTCAAGGACTTTGCAAGATGCCCTTCTGACCTCCTGGAGCCCCCAAACAGGTGCTTCAGCTAGCTCCAGAGAGCCCGGTTGTTCATTAACTGCCCTGTAGCAGGAGCTAACTCTAGGAGCTCCTTACTCTTTCACCATCTTGCTGTTTGTTTCTCAATTCACTTTTGACAATGGTGCTCAGACATAGTAATGGAATAGAAGAATCTTTTCAATAAATACCACTACCAGATAAACTTATGGGGAGAAAATTAAAAACATTCTCTACCACACCAAGACCAAAATTTAGTTTGGGACAAAGTATAAACCTAATCCTAAAAGGTTAACTTATGAAAGTACTAGAAAAAAATAAACAACATCACAAACAGCAAAACAATATTAGACAAAAAATTTGCTAGTTTGAGATAAACATATGTCTTAGAGAAGATCCATAAAGCACTGATGTTGAAAGGAAATAAATGATAAATTGTACTCCATCAAAATTAAAACCTCTTCTCATCAAACAACACCACTGATAAAATGATTAGGAAAACTACAGCCTGGAAAATTTATTATCCAGGTGCAAACATATCTGACAAAATACTTGTATATTCAATATGTAGAAAACTCAAATAAATCATTAATAATAAGACAACAAACACATTTTAAAAACTGGAAAAAGGACTTGAGCAGATACTTCATAATAGAAGATATGGGAATGTCCATTAAGTACTTTTGACATCAAGGCAATGAAAATTGAAGCCATAGTTAATTATCCCTACAAATCCAGTGGTAAGTACAGAATTTAAAATACTGGCAATAGCAAATGTTGTTCAGCTTGTGCAGCAGTCAGAACTCTCATACATTGCTGAGTAGAATGATAATAAATACAATCATCTTGGAACTATTTAGGCAATTTCTTATCAATGTAATCATCACATCCCTAATTTATGGCCCAGCAATTCCATTCCAATTATTACCAAAAAGAAATAAAAAATATATCTAAAAAAGACTTGTACAAAAGTGTTTATAATGATTTTATCCATTTTATCTCCAAACTAGACACAATGTCTATTAATAGGAGAATGGATATATAAACCATGATAGGAATACTACCCAGCAATAAAAAATACAGTAAAACTGTAATACAATGCAAGAACATAAACGATTGTGCACAGTGAAAGAAGTGATATAGAAAAATAGTATATACCATATTATTTCATGGTTATGCATTTCAACAACATAAAAACACTAATCTATTGTGTTAGATATTGGAAAATTGGTTGCTTGTGTGGGATCTGATTAAACCAAGGGGAGAATTAAGAGAAATTTATTGAATAATTTAACTGTTTTATAAAGAGATTGGTAGTTAAGTGGATGTATGGATGTGCACATTTACCAAAATTTATTGTATTTTCTGAAGTCTGTTCATTTCACTGCAAGTATATTTTATCTCA
This sequence comes from Dasypus novemcinctus, assembly GCF_030445035.2. NCBI lineage: Eukaryota > Metazoa > Chordata > Mammalia > Cingulata > Dasypodidae > Dasypus > Dasypus novemcinctus. The sequence continues at coordinate 36,844,451 of NC_080683.1, read as the reverse complement.
ATAGAAGAATAATATATTTTTTAAAAGCAAGTAATGTTTTAATGATTCTTTTAAACCCTTTAATAAATGTCATTTATGCTTAAACTACCAGAAAAAAAAAACAACAAGTAATGTGTAGAGAAAATATTTTTAACATATCTATCAGAAACATTAATTTGTGCAAACATGGTAAGAAAATGAATGAAAATCTATGAATAACTAGTTAGTGAAATACAAAATACAAATGGGTACTAGACAAATGTCAACCAGGAAATAGCAAATTGTCACAACAATGAGATGCAAATTTTCAATTTTGAAAATATTGGCAAAATTTGACAAAATGATAACATGTGGCCTTAATAAAGCTATGGAGTATACAGTTTTATATTTTTGCTGGAAATGTAAATTGGGACAGCATGTTTAGAGAGAAATTGATTAGAAATGATTATGTATATAAGCAGGTAAGCCCTTTAAACTGGAATTCTACTTCTGGTTCACATAATGTTCAAAAGGGAATGCACAAATATGCTACAAAAACACTTTTTACAACAGTAATCAATAAGAAACAACCCAATTTCCTATTGATAAGGCAATACTCACAATGCAGCCATAGAAAAGATGACTATCAATAAGTTAAAAAACAAATAGGTAAATCTCTCTATACACTGAAATGGGAAGATTCACTGGATATATTTAAGTAATAAAAGATCAAGCTTAAGCAATATATGTGATATGATCATATTTAGATTAAAACAGCCAGGATTTCTAACTCTAAATATAGGTGCTAATAAGCAAATCAGAAAACAATTTAAAAATATGTAGTTGCCCAGTATACCAATGATAGTGGGTAGCTCTAGAGAAAGCAATGGTTTGAATAAACAGAGTAGATACTTCCTTCTTATTTAAAAGGTTTTTTTTAGAATATTTCACCTTATATTTCACATGTATTTACAAAGATGAAATAGAATAAGTTAATTAGTGAAATCTAAAACAGTAAATCATAAATACTTGCTTAGGGGTAGAAAAAACATTTTTTTACAAACAATTTAGTGGGAAATTTGGAGAAAGAAATATGAATCCTAGAATTTGTAATCTTATGTAATTTTTTAAAAAGTCAAGATCAGAGGAGTATAAGTTAATGTAATATCAAAATAAGCAAATTGTTACTAAGTCCAGAAATATAATGTATGAGTATTGTAACTTATATCCTCAGAAATTACACAGCTATTTATTAAAACATTCCTCATTATAAGCTAATGTCACTACAGATGACTAAATTTCAATAAATAAAATTCCAATTTGAGTGTGAATTTGGTGTTCCTCTCAGAAGTATTCTCATTCTTGGGCTTTACCCCTTGGTAAAGTTCAGTGTGACTAGGTCAAACTAATAATATTGAAGAATACATAGTTTTATTAATGGTTGTTTTTAAAAAACACACTCATAATATTAATTAAATAATTCAATAATTTTCAAATAATTGGAGAATTTTGACATGAGTCTCTCATTGACTCTTATGTTTTGCTTTATAATTTTAAATATTTTATAATCTCAGCATAACGAAATCTGTTTACTGTCAACACAGCACTTACATTACTTGATCATAGAAATTGCTTTCAGTAGTTCATTCAGTAACATTTGGCATTAGTGTTCCTTTAATAATTTGTTTGAGAAATGCTAACCTTGAGATTCATACTCTTCATTCAATCTGCCATAAATCTCTGTCAGCTAGAACTTTTCTGTCTGTAGTGTAACAATTTTTTTGTTTTATAAGAATGTGTCAGGTATTTTTAAAATGAATTAAAAATGAATGTTTTTTTTCATTCATCAGATATAGCAAAAGAAAAAGGCTGATATAACCTAGTAAGAGTACAAGTCATTATACCATATTCAAAGAGTAGTATGATAGTATTAATTAAAATTTAAGGGAAGTGGGGGTGGAATTGGCCCAGTGGTTAGGGCATCTGTCTGCCACATGGGAGGTCCACGAGTCAAACCCTGGGCCTCCTTGACCCGTGTGGAGCTGGCCCACATGTAGTGTTGATGCGTGCAAGGAGTGCCGTGCCACGCAGGGGTGTCCCCCGCATAGGGGAGCCCCACACGCAAGAAGTGCACCCCATAAGGAGAGTCGCCCAGTGCAAAAGAAAGTGCAGCCTGCCCAGGAATGGTGCCGCACACACACAGGGAGAGCTGACACAACAAGATGACTCAACAAAAAGAAACACAGATTCCCATGCCGCTGACAACAACAGAAGCGGACAAAGAAGACGCGACAAATAGACACAGAGAACAGACAACTGGGGTGGAGGGGAGGGGAGAGAAATAAATAAATAAATAAATCTTTAAAAAAAATTTAAGGGGAGCAACTATATTACTGAGAAATAGTTCTTAAAGAATTTTGTCCAATTTTGATATTCAAGAATGTATCTTATATAAACTCCATGCAAGGGTATAAGCCCCAAAATACTTATTTTACTGTTTTTAACAATTGAAATAAAATGTTAACAAAGTTACCTATCAACAAATCAGCAAAGAGGAATTAGGATATATCCATACTATGAGTGATTGAAAACAACAGCAAATAAGGTTGGTCTGTGTACTTAAATGGAACAGTTTAAAGGCATATTATTAAATTTTTAAAAAGTTAATTGCAGGATAAGCATAACATATTTTGTTATAAAACAACAATGTGCGTATGTGTGTGCATGTGTGCATGCACTGGAAAAAAAAACAGAACACCAGGAACTCTTTTTAAATATGAGTTGCCCTAAGAGATAGGTTGATACCACCTTCTGAAAGTTGATGAATAGGCAGCCTCTTCATCTCTTCTCAGAGCTGAGTTCAGGGACAACATAACTTGGGTAAGACCAACATTCTTATGGTATTGCTGTATTGATATTGCTGAGCAAGTTTTCAAAGTTTCTCTTACTTATCATCTAGTTTTAATACTGGTGATTTTTTTTTTAAACCAAACTTCAGCTCAACCATTTTAAAAAATCCACAAGTATCTCTATTAAAATTCCCAGCTTAGAGTATGCAATTTTTCAGAAAGGAACTGTAGATTACACAGAAAAACTATTCAAGCACAAGTAATATTATGTTTTCCCCTAAAAGTTACATTTCAACTTAAAAGAGGAGCTTGGAAGGTATTACACATAAAAGTCAACTGTGCATGGTAACTGAGTTTATAAATACTTTCCTGTTTTAGATGGCACCAACATAACTGATGCCCAGAATGTTGAATAAACTCCTAAGATATGTATTTTATCTTTGGAGCCTTTTTTTTTCTGTTATCACATTTCATATGAGAGTATTTATAAGCATACATTCTGGAACCAGACTACATGTATTTAAACCCTGGCTCTATATTAAGTATTCCAAAATTTAGGAACTTAACAATGATTTTATCATGCTCCTGGATGCACTGGGTCAGTGTTTTGAACAAGGCACAGAGGTGAAGACTTGTTTCTGCTCCATTATAACTGGAACCTCAGCTGGGAAAAGTCAAAGCCTCGGGGTAACTCAAGAGCTGGGGGACTGGGATCATCCAAGTTTCATTCACATTGTCAGGCACCTTGGCTGGCAGAACTCTCAGACTAAGACTGCAAACCTAAATGCTTCCCTATCACCTTTCTTTGTAGTCTAGATTCCTCACTAACTTTCCCCACCTTCTATTTTTACAAGTGACTTATAACCCTAACTCTCCAAGGAAAATGAAAAAGTTTGGGAGAGCATATGTGGCTCAAGCAATTGAGTGTCCACCTCCCACATGGGAGGTTCCTGGTTTGGTTCTCAGTGCCCCCTAAAGAAAACTAGCAGATGCCTTAAGCTGCAGATCCAGTAGCCAGCAGACAACACAGCCAGCATTTGGCAGAGTTAGTGAGGAGCAGATGTGGCTCAGGTGGTTGGGCACACCTCCCACGTGGAAGGTCCCATGTTTGGTTCCTGGTGTCTCCTGGAGAAGACAAGCTGACAGACAAAGGAGCCATCTCAGGGATGGTGGGAGGATAAAAATTTAATTAATAAATAATTTTTAAAAAAATTTTTTGTAAAAATAGACTCAACCTCTTAGAGCATAGTGATCTCAAAGAAATTATTTAACTCTCTGACCTCAGTTTCTTGAACAATAAGACAGAAATAATAGTAATAATACCTATCACATATAATTTTTGTACTAAATGAGATAATGCATTTAAACTCTTTGGGCAGTGTCTAACATAATGTAAGTTTTAGCAAGAATTAATTATTCTTATCATCATTACTAATTTAAGAGAGCAAGGAAAAGGGAGCAGAATACATGTTAATATTGTTTACTCTTTTGAAATACTATTAATAGGATTAAAAGGAATGATAAAGAAGGAAAAATGGTGGACAGTATTACTTTATAAAAAGGAAAGTATCTAAGAATAAAAGAATTTCATGACAGAAAAAATATGAAGGACTTTAGATTTACAACGTTTTAGAACTTGATTTTAAAGGAGATTTTATTAATCTGTTTATCCAGCTCATCAATTTACCAGTGAAATGAGCAATCATAAGAAACTTAATTGGCTTAGTTATGGGACAAACAGAACCAGACCCCAGGTCACAGAGAATGCTATAAGTGTAATGCCACAAGTTTTTAGAAGTCTTTTCAAAACTTTTGAAAACATTTTGAGGAGGTAGAGGGGGTAAAACCACTAAATTGCAGCTGCTTTTAGCAAACTAATTTTTTCATTTTTAAGACAGAAACTGACTTTCAAATAAGAAACAAAGATCATTTTTATAGCAGAGAATTCCAAAAATAGCTACTTTAACAAATTATTTTAGTTTAGTTTTTAACACCTGATGTGAACTTTTTACTATTAAAATGGTCCAAGATCCACTCTTAAAACTGAATTTTCTAGGGGAGAATCACTTTTATTTCCAAAAATAGATGTCCAACATCAAAATGTAAGATTCTTTCAAATGCAATAACTGCAACCTGGGGTTGGAAATGTCACTCGAAAGGGTAAATTTCTTTCACTTAAAAAGGTGGAATAAATAAGTAAAAGTAATTGATCTAAAGATTTATAGTAATGAAATATTTTATTTGAGTAAATAAACAACTATGGACAACTTAAAAAGAAAATTAAGCAAAAATTTCCCCTAATTTATTTAATTTCAATTACTGATTTGAATGAATTGCCAAGTTTATGAAATTACAATTATTTCATATATTTCACAAAAGCCTCCAAGAACTCCAGACTTTAATGTTTGAATAATCAAAGATACAGTGCTATAGCTGTAAGAGAATGAGTGCTTAACCTAAAATATTATTTGACCATGGACAATAAATTAATAAATATATTATTTCCAAGCTAACTCAATAAGGTAAATTTTAAGCTTCTAATGTTTGTTTCTTGCTTTTATCAAACACATTACTGTATGAAATCTTGGCAACTTGTTACCAGTGAAAAATCAAGCCTTATAAAATTTAAATATGATTAGGAAATGAAGAAACACCATTAAATAATGATCACTTTTGACCTATAATTTACACAAAACTCTTATGCAAAGCAAATGCATTATTAATTTCTTTACCTGGGAGTGTAAAATTTAAGGCTGCACATTTCTTGATTTTCTTACCTGCTTTGATTTTATGAATATTAGAAAACAAGCTAGTTCACACAATATTTAAGTCATTTATATCCTATCACTTAAAATAAGTATTCCATTATTTTCTAATGACACACTAAATAATCATTAATATATGTTGGTATAAGTAGAAAAGGTTTCAGATGAAACATTTTTCTTTTTCTTTTTTTTAAACTGAGGACTGAAATGAATGGTCACTGTTCAATTATCAGATAATGGCATAATCTAATAAGATTTCATTAAGTAGAGAAAGAACGATAACTTTATGCATGTTATGAGTTGAATTATTTTGCCCTCAAAAGTGATGCTGAGGTCTTAACATCCAGTGCCTCAGAATGAGAACTTATTTAAAAATAGGGATTTGGGGGATGGAATTGGTTAAATTAAGATAAGGTGATATTGAAATATGGTAGATCCCTAATCTAATATGATTTGCGTCCTTCTAAGAAGAGAAGTGAAAGATCAATGGATGGTGGAAGCTATGGGGCAATAGAGGCAGAGATGAAGTGCTGCAGCTGCAAACCAAAACAAAAAAAGTATTGCTGACCACCATCAGAAGTTAAAAAGAGACCGGGAAGGATTCTCCTATACAAGTTTCAGAGGCTCTATCAACACCTTAATTTGGGACTTCTATTCCACACAAAAAATTGTTCTTTTAAGCCCCTTTGGTTGTGGTACTTTGTAATGGTAGCCCTAGGAAATTAATACAGTACTTAAAATGGTATTTTTCTATTCCAATTTGGCTTCCTCTTTCTTAATATAATACCTTGAAGTTCTGAAACCATCTCTTTCACAAAACAGTAAAAAATTTCAGAGTTTCCCATTGGTAACTTGAATATGTTTTCTGGGCTGAGTCCAAAAAACAGGAAAAATCTCATGTGAATGTCTTCTGCTATACTCAAAATGCTAACATTCAATATTATAAGCACACTGTGTGGTATGAACATTATATAATTTGTGTTTTAACATTCCTATTTTAAAAGCCATCCCTCTGCTATCTGTTCAGTTTCTACAGATGCATTTTCTTTAATTCCCATCTTTTGATTTCATCTTTATTTTTCTTCTTCTAATAAGAGGAACTTTCATTTATATTTTTCAAGCTGTTCTCTATAGGAAGAGATGGATAATTTGGCAGAAGGCAAAAAATATCCCAAGGAATTAAAGGATAGCAATTATCAAACAGTTCCTTTATGAGGTTAGCTTGGGCTATATGGTTGGTGGCTTGCAAAAAAAAAAAAAAAAAAAAAAAGACTGAAATATCTCCAGTTATTCCCCAGCCTGAATCCTTTGCAACCTGGCTTTGATGTCCTGACATGCCACAAGTAGTTATAGAGAAACACATGCTTCAATAATAATTATAAGTGTATATTTGGGAGCATTTGATCTATAAAGGTTTTAAGTATCACTAAGGGTGTTGTACTCGCAACAAAACCACCATTCTAGAGTAAAAGAGATTAAGATTATTCGAATGGCATAATGGTCTCTGGGCCCACAACTTTCTTCTTGTAGGAAGCAATCTAAGAAAGCTGTTCAGCGGACAACATGAACTTTTGTTCATGGAAAAGGAAGGGAATATTTGAGGTGCAGCCAAGGGCCCAGAGAGCAGAACAAAGAGCAAAAGGGAATAGAGGAACCTATTCCCAGGAAGCAATAAGAGAGCAACGGGCAGGGAAATACTTTCCAGAATGTAATAGAAAACAAAGGACTGAGGAAACAATTCCAGAGAGCCTATATGTATGAGGCTTATTTCTTGCCCTAGTATTCCTAGAATGTTTTCAGAATTGCTGTGGATAAATGATTACTACATGCCTTTTATTCTCCTCCTTTGTGAACAGGTATGTTTTTTGTGGTTATGCAACACTTACAGCAGGGAAATCATAGGTCTATGCTTCAAGAGTAGCTGCATTTTAGGAGGTTCCTATTTACCTGGGTCATTCCAACAACCTGGTCTTTGAGCATCATACTATCCTTTCTAAGACTTAGGGAATTCTTAGGGTGGATGAGGGTTTTTTGTTTTGTTTTGTTTTTCAGTGTGAAAGAGACCTAATTAATTTTGGCTGAGGAAGGGTTATTGTAAGTTGTAAAAATGGCTAAAATTATTCCTCTCCACATTTTTGTGATCATTTGCAATGTGACTTTGTAATCATCAAATGATGCAGATCTGAGTTGACTTTATGATTTACTTTGGTAAACAGACTTAGGTAGAAGTGACATTGAACCAGTTCCAACTTAAGACTCAAACACTTTGCACAATTTGACTCTGTCTCTTGAAGACCTTCCCTTACAACATGGGTAAAAGCTTAGGGTAGTTTATTTTTATCATCTCAACCTCAGCTATCCTATCTCCAAAACAAAATAAAACTTACGACATGTTGCTGACTCCAAAACTATGAGGATGCCCAGCTGAGACTAGAAGAACAATTTATTTGAGTTCAATATAAATTACAGAACCATAACTTAGAAAATGGATGTTTTAGGCCACTGTTTTAGTTTGCAACAGGCTTCAATAGAAAATACCAGAAATGGGTGGGCTTTTTATAAAGGGAATTTATTAGGGTAAAATCTTATAGTATCAAGGTTGTGAAACCATCCAGATAAAGGCCTCATCAGAAATACTGTCTCACCAAAGGGCAACTGCTAGAGATCCTGGACTTCTGCCACATGGCAAGGCAAAATGGCAGCCAATTTCTGCCATCTTCTCCAGGATCACTTTCTCTCTGAGCTAAGTTGCATGTACTGAGGGATATGGCTCATCTTTCTGCAGGTGTCATCTCTTCAGCTTCAGGTTGTTCCACTGATTTCAGCCTCTGGCCTCTCTCTCAGCTTCTCAGGGTTTTTCTGTCTTTCTGCAGCTATAGGTGATCCTGGAGTCTTCTCTCACATGGCAGGGTAAAAATGGTAGTGCTCCCCCTCTTCTGTTTCTGCATCTTCTTCCTTATATAAAGAACTCAAGCAAGAGGGCTGAGACCCCTGCTGGATCATGCCTCCTGAAGACTCTGATCAAAGGCCTCCAACTGAATTCAATCCAAACAAAGGGTCCCACAATCTAATCAAAGGCCATTAATTAAGCAATTTAATCAAAAGATATCTAAACAAATGGCACCTTAACTGAATCTAACCAAAATGTCCCATCATATACAACAGGGTTATGGGCACAGGAATAGTAAGGTTTGTTTGCAGAAATCTTATCTGATACTGACCATGGCTGATAGATTGAAATAGCCCTACTTTGTGCATGCTTTCAAGGAAAAAAACAGATGTGAATGGAGAAATTCACCATGAGAGAGAGAAATGGTTTTGTTGGTGACCCAGGCACAATATCTGGACTAATTATTTTACAAGGGTTAGTTCAATCTCAAAATGTGTTTGAGTTTAGCATGCCTTTACCTGTAGCCACTCTGGCATGATTGGGCCTGCTTTAAGAAGAGTGAATAAAGAGGTAAGCAATACAATATGCTATTATTTAACATATCATTCAATGATGGCAGAAGGTGTATATGTTTATCTAAGGAGAAAGATCTGATCTTCCTGCAAATTCCCCATGAAACAAAATGTTGGACCCACCTTCTTAATCACTAATGGAGTGTGTACTAGATCAGGGGAATGTGAGAGCTATTTATTTGCAGCAACAATAGTATATGGATATGACATCAGTAAAACAACAAATAATAGGGGTTAGTATTAGACCCTCCTGTTCCCAGAGTATGGGACTTAGTAGTAAAAATAAAAAGGGTTATCTGAGAAGTCCAGCTTCTGGCCAAAAACCTTTTTGTGATCTTTAGGCCTGAGCATTAGCAATTAAAAAGTCACTGAAGAGGATTGTATTGTCAAGGGCTCAGATTCCCATGGCCATTTATACTCTTAAGCAAATCAGCATGCCTATATTAGGAGACTCCTACATTAAGAAATCTATGGGCGGGGCCGGTGCAGGCCACGGCGGCAAGAGGCGGACACCGGAGCTAGGCCAGGCCGCTGTAGCGAGCGGAGCCGGGCGGAGCCAGGCCAGGCCGCGGCGGCATAAGGAGCCGGGCAGAGCCGGTCCAGGCCTCCACGGCGGGCAGTGGCGGGCGGAGCCGGGCCTGCGGAGGGGTTTCTGTTCTTTGTTTTTTTTTTTTTTTTTTTAATTTATTTTACTTAATTTTTTTTTTTTTTTTTTTGGAACATCTGCAGTACTGGGGAGTTTGTGGGCCCTGGGCAGCCTATTGGGGGTTTGTGGGAAGGGAGGTGCTTGCAGACCCATTTGGGCAGACAGACAGGGGGTTTTAGGGCAAAGCGGGGGGAAGTTGTTGTTTTAGATAGTGTTGCAATTGTGACACGTGTATACCTGTATCTCTCTTCCCCCTATCCGTTCCCCACCGTTTGCCCATCCTCTTTTTCTTTCTTCCTTTCTTCTTGTCTTTCTGTTTTTCTTTATTATAATTAGTTTTTTTTTCGGTTTTCTCTTTCCCTCTTGTCCCTCATCTTCCACTTATTTTATTTTAATTCAAGTATACAATAGGTGCTACAGGGAACACCTCACATTTGCTGGGTTTTCCCATCCTCCACTGCCTCATTTCTGTGTGAACTGATTTAGGCTACCTACACTATCCCCCTTCCCCTGCATCTTGATATCCACTATCATCTACTGTCTCTCCTATATTCCACCCCCCACCTCCCGTTCTTTGATCCACAAAGTGTCTAACTCTTAATTTCTAATACCTTTGTTCTGTTTTCTGTCTGTTATCCACTCTTGAAACTATTACCTTTCTTTTCTTTTACCCTCTCTCATGAAAACAATAGTTTGTAGCTCATATCATATTCCTCCCATATTCAGTCATCTACTTCATAAAAGGTACTCTACCTACAGCTATAACTCTATACAATCTACATGAATCTAACCTCCATCCTCCCAGATCTCATATTCTTGCTTTGTTAACATACATCACCAATACTACTTTACACTTTTCCCTTGCTTACACAGTTGCCTTTCCCCAACACTAATACTTTCCTCTAAAGTGAACTTAACCAACGACAAGTAACTAGAATAAGAAGAAAAAAGTCACAAAGAGAAGATATAACAGCTATGCAAAAATAACAACTAATTAACCTCCAAGAGCAGACAAAGAAGCTAAGGAACTGATTAAATTCGTCAAAATAAAGAGATGACCAGAAAGCAACAAAAATCTACAAACCAAACCAATAATCAGGAAAACATGGCTGAATCCAATCAACAAACCAATAATCACGAAGGGGAGCAAAACTTGGCACAAGCAATGAAAGATCTCAGAACATTTATCACCAACAAATTTGATGCAGTAATGAAAGAGGTTAACAACATGAAGACATCACTTGGAGGGGAAATTGCAGACATACGCAAAAACATAACAGATATGATGGAAATGAACACCACAGTTCAAGAAATCAAAAATACACTTGCAGCAAATATCAGCAGACTAGAAGAGACAGAGCAGAGAATTAGTGATGTGGAAGACAGTACATCAGAAATCAAACAGATAGTAGAAGGGGTCAATAAGAAGATAGAAAAAATCTAATTAGGATTTAGGGACCTGAATGACAATGCAAAACGCTCAAACATATGTATTATAGGCATTCCAGAAGGTGAAGAGAAGGGAAAGGGGTCAGAAGGAGTGTTGCAGGAAATAATGGCTGAAAACTTCCCAAATCTACTGAAAGAGACAGATGTACATATCCAAGAAGCACAGCGCACTCCACAAGTCATAAACCCCAACAGGCCCACCCCAAGACATATACTTGTCAAATTATCCAATGCTCAAGACAAAGAGAAAATCCTAAAAGCAGCAAGAGAAAAGAAAACCATCACATACAAGGGAAGCTCAATTAGATTAAGTGCTGATTTCTCTTCTGAAACCATGGAGGCAAGAAGACAGTGGTATGATATAGTCAAAGTACTAAAGGAAAAAATTTTCCAACCAAGAATACTCTATCCAGCTAAACTAGCATTCAAACATGATGGAGAGTTCAAAATATTCGCAGACAAACAGAAACTGAAAGAGTATACCAACAAGAAACCTCCCCTTCAAGAAATTCTAAAGGGAGTTCTGCAGGAAGAAAGGAAAAAACAGGAAAGGCAGAGTTGGAGGAGAGTATAAGACCAACAACAACAAAAAAGACAAAAAAAATATATACAAACAAAATATGACAAACACAAATCCAATCAAAATATGGCTAACACAAATAATTCCTTGATAGTAATAACACTGAATGTCAACGGATTAAACTCACCTATCAAAAGATTCAGACTGGGACATTGGATAAGGAAATATGACCCATCCATATGCTGTCTACAAGAGACACATCTTAGACCCAGAGACGCATGGAGATTGAAAGTGAATGGCTGGAAAACAATCATACAAGCTAACAATAACCAAAAAAAGGCAGGAGTAGCTATATTAATATCAGACAAAATAGACTTTAAATGTGAAACAATTGTGAGAGACAAAGAAGGATACTACATTTTAGTCAAAGGGAAAATCTGTCAAGAAGATCGAACAATCATAAATATCTATGCCCCTAACAAGGGTGCCGCTAAATACATCAGGCAAACGCTGGAAAAACTAAGTGAAACAATAGATACATCTACAATTATAGTGGGGGATTTTAATACACCACTATCAACTCTGGACAGAACATCTCAAAAGAGAATCACCAAAGAAACAAAACATCTGAATGGTATATTAGAGGAGCTCGATCTAATAGACATATATAGATCGCTACACCCAAACACAGCAGGATATACATTTTTCTCAAGCGCACATGGATCATTCTCCAAGATAGATCATATGCTAGGCCACAAAGAAAGGCTGAACGAATTCAGAAAGATTGAAATCATACAAAACATTATCTCTGACCACAGTGGAGTCAAGCTGGAGATTTGCAAGGGACAGAAGCCCAGATTTCACACCACGATTTGGAAATTAAACAGCACACTCTTAGAAAAACAGTGGGTCAAAGAGGAAATCTCAAAAGAAATCAATGACTACCTTGAAACAAATGATAATGATAACACAACATACCAAAATTTATGGGATGCAGCAAAAGCAGTACTGAGAGGGAAGTTTATAGCCATAAATTCATATATCAAAAAAGAAGAAAGAGCAAAAATTGAAGAACTAACTGCACATTTGAAGGAATTAGAAAAACAACAACAAAGTAACCCAACAGGAAGAAGAAGGAAGGAAATAACAAAGATAAGAGCAGAACTAAATGAAATAGAAAATAAGAAAGCATTTGAACAGATAAACAAGACCAAGAGCTGGTTTTTTGAGAAGATTAACAAAATTGACAAACCTTTAGCGAGACTAACAAAGAAAAAAAGAGAGAAGATGCAAATACATAAAATAAGAAATGAGAAAGGCGATATCACCACTGACCCCACAGAAATAAAGACTATCATAAGAGGATATTTTGAAAAACTATATTCCAACAAAAATGACAATCTAGAGGAAATGGACAAATTCCTAGAAACACATAAGCAGCCCATATTGACAAAAGAAGAAATTGATGATCTTAACAAACCAATCACAAGCAGAGAGATAGAATCAGTTATTAAAAATCTCCCAACTAAGAAGAGCCCAGGGCCAGATGGCTTCACAGTTGAATTCTACAAAACATTCCGGAAAGAACTGACACCAATCCTGCTGAAACTATTCCAAAAAATTGAAACAGAAAGAACATTACCCAACTCCTTCTATGATGCCAACATTACCCTAGTACCAAAGCCAAACAAAGACATCACAAGAAAGGAAAATTACAGACCAATTTCTCTAATGAAACTAGATGCAAAAATACTTAACAAAATACTTGCTAATCATATTCAACAACACATTAAACGTATTATACACCACGACCAAGTGGGATTCATCCCAGGTATGCAAGGATGGTTCAACATAAGAAAATCAATCAACGTAATACACCATATAAACAGATTGAAGGAAAAAAATCACATGATTATATCTATTGATGCAGAAAAAGCATTTGACAAAATACAGCACCCTTTCTTGATAAAAACACTCCAAAAGATTGGAATACAAGGGAATTTTTTGAACATGATAAAGAGTATATATGAAAAACCTAAAGCCAATATTGTTTACAATGGAGAAATCCTAGACTCCTTCCCTCTAAACTCAGGAACAAGACAAGGATGCCCACTGTCTCCGCTCCTATTTAACATTGTCTTAGAAGTACTTGCTCGAGCACTGAGGCAAGAACCAGAAATAAAAGGCATTCAAATTGGAAAGGAAGAAGTCAAAATTTCATTATTTGCAGATGACATGATCCTATACATAGAAAACCCTGAGAGATCTACAATGAAGGTTCTAGAACTCATAAATGAGTTTAGTAAAGTCGCAGGTTATAAGATCAATGCGCAAAAATCAGTAGCATTTCTGTACACCAATAATAAGCAAGATCAGGAGGAAATCAAGAAACAAATACCATTCACAATAATAAATAAAAAAATCAAATACTTAGGAATAAATTTAACTAAAGAGGTAAAGAACTTATACACCGAGAACTATACAAGATTGTTCAAGGAAATCAAAGAAGACCTAAATAAATGGAAGACTATTCCTTGTTCATGGATAGGAAGACTGAACATTATTAAGATGTCTATCCTACCAAAACTGATCTAAACATTCAATGCAATCCCAATAAAAATCAACGCAGCCTTCTTTAAGGAACTAGAAAAACTAACTATGAAATTTATTTGGAAAGGAAAGAGACCCCGAATAGCCAAAGACATACTGAAAAAGAAAAACGAAATTGGAGGAATCACACTACCTGACTTCAAAACATACTATAAAGCTACGGTGGTGAAAACAGCATGGTATTGGCATAAGGAGAGACACATAGACCAATGGAATCAAATTGAAAGCTCTGATATAGAACCTCACATATACAACCACATAATATTCGATAAAGCCACCAAACCCTCTCAACTGGGAGAGAGTGGCCTATTCAACAAATGGTGTCTGGAGAACTGGATAGCCATATGTAGAAGAATGAAAGAGGATTACCATCTCACACCTTATACAAAGATCAACTCAAGATGGATCAAAGACCTAAATATAAGAGCCAAGACCATAAAAACCTTAGAAAGCAGTGTAGGGAAACATCTACAGGACCTTGTAATAGGAAATGGATTTATGAATATCTCACCAAAAGCACGATCAGCAAAAGAACTAATAGATAAATGGGACTTCCTCAAAATTAAAGCCTTCTGCACCTCAAAGGAGTTTGTCAAGAAAGTAAAAAGGGAGCCCACACAGTGGGAGAAAATATTTGGCAATCATATATCTGATAAGAAACTTATAACTTGCATATATAAAGAACTCCTAATCTTGAAAATAAAAAGATAAACAACCCATTTAAAAAATGGGAAAAAGACTTAAACAGACACTTCTCCAAAGAAGAAATACAAATGGCAAGAAAGCACATGAAAAAATGTTCCAAATCTCTAGCTATCAGGGAAATGCAAATCAAAACTACAATGAGATACCATCTTACACCCATAAGATTGGCAGCTATGAAAAAAACAGAAGAATACAAGTGCTGGAGAGGATGTGAAGGAACGGGAACATTCATCCACTGCTGGTGGGAATGCAGAAGGATCCAACCATTCTGGAGGACAGTATGGCAGTTTCTCAAAAAACTAGCCATAGATTTGCCATATGACCCAGCAATACCACTGCTGGGTATATACCCAGCAGAACTGAAAACAAGGACACAAACCGATATATGTACACCAATGTTCATAGCAGCATTGTTCACTATTGCCAAAAGTTGGAATCAACCCAAATGCCCATCAACAGATGAGTGGATCAATAAAATGTGGTATATACACACAATGGAATACTACTCGGCTGTAAGAACAAACATACTACAAACACATGTGATAACATGGATGAATCTTGAGAACCTTATGTTGAGTGAAGCAACCCAGACATTGAAGGACAAATAATACATGACCTCAATGATATGAAATAACCAAGCTGCCCTAGATAGCAAGAGACTGAACGATAGGCTTACAGGAAATCGGAGGGTGGAGGAAGGATATGAGCCGATGTCTGCAGGGGTGGAATTTAAGACGAGATGGTGGTAAGTATGAACACAAAGAAGAGATAAAAGGGGGGCAAGGAGTTGCCTTTGGTTGGGGCTTTGCGGGTTTGAGGGTGGCTGGGGAGGGACGGATGGGTAACGTTGCCCAAAAGTGGGGGGAGGGAGGGGTAGCATACGAACACAGGAGAGGGTCAGGTGTTGTTGGAGAGTAAAATGCAGAGAAAATCATATCAAAATATAATAAAGAGGGTTACCTGTTTAGAATGCTCGGAGGGGAGGGTCTGATGCAGGACGGGTTCCTGGGGAATGTCTAAATGCTCATTCTGCCAGAGTGGGTGACACCATGGGGTAGAAACCCAAGTAGTGAGAGTGGGGGTGGACCCATATCCTGGGGAGGACTAATGCCATCAAATAGAGGGAACTGTATCCCTCGAGAGAAAGGGTGGCTCCCAGGGCATTGGGGCAGTTGAGCAAGTTAGGCCCTGAACACTATTCCGTCTATCTCTGGAAGTGGCTCCTCAGGAAACGGAGGTTGACTGTCACTGTGGGCACCAAGGTGGAAGGGAAAATGGACGTTAAATGTGTGGAATCAAAGTAAATGGGGGGTAAGAGAGGAGTTTCTTGAGAGTACACAAGGATGGATATAAAACATGTAATATTACACCATAACATATAGGAGATGACAGACCATATGTAAACCATAATGTAAAACATAGGATAACTAAAAATGTAAAGAACTGTGTATCCTAAAGTATGCACCATAATGTAAGCACAGATGTCACCTTATTAGAAAGCTAATGTCTCAGACTCTGTACACCACTTTAAGTAAATATGATATGAATAGGGCGTAAGAGTATCACTGTGGAAGGGAAAAGGTTTTCTGGTGGATGTGTGGGAGTGCTGTATATTATATATATACATTGCTGTGGTCTAGGACTCCTGTGAAGAAAAGCTGAATAATTAGGGGGGGGGGGGGAAGAAAAAAAAAAAAGAAAAAGATAGGATGTGGAATTTTTTCAAGTCAACATTCTTTATCTAAGTTCTTTATCTAACTTTATCCAAGTTCTTTATCTATCCTTTAAACCCATCGCTATATGCCGTTCCCTAGTAAGGGACCATGACATTATATTGGGCTTCAAATTTCGGGGAGTTCTGGATCACAGAGTGTTTCAACAATAGCAATGGAGGGATACTGGTATGGGATACCAATGACAGGTGATATATGGCTGACAGGGAGCTGTACAGAACATATGTCCAGGGTGCATGGTAATGTTTGGATATACTCATAGTGGCAACAATTAAAAACCACAGTAGGGGGGTTACTGGGTTCCTGGCCAGTGGTGCTCTGTCGTGGTCCCTAGGGGAGCAGCGACAGTCTCCCAGGTACAGTGGCGGGTACCGGGAGGGAGTGAGGGTTCAACAGTGAGCCCCTGATGCTAATGACTATGCTTGTGAGCTGATAAACCTAAAATAAGAACAAGGCCTAGAGCAACATTGTGCCTGGGAATTTCCTCCTGTCAGCCTTCATGTTACTCAAATGTGGCCAGTCTCGAAGCCAAACTCAGCATGTAAATGCAATGCCTTCCCCCCAGCGTGGGACATGACACCCGGGGATGAGCCTCTCTGGCAACGAGGGACCACTATCAACTACCAACTGATGATGCAACTGGAAAATGACCTTATATGGAAGGTTCAATGCGGATCAGCAGAATATCCATGTCTACATAAAATACCATGACTTTAAAATGCTGTTTGACCTAAAGTAAGGGGGAAATGGAAAGGAGAAATGAGTTTATATGGCTATGAGTTTCTAAAAAAGGGTCTGGAGGCTGGCAGAAGGATTGCCCTCATGCACAACTGAGCAGAGTCAGAGAGACAGATAAAGCAGATACAACCCCCAGATATTGGTTCCTTTGAGGGCTAAAGAGACCCATGGGAGTTATGGTCATGGCCGATGGGGTTAACTACCAGGGCAGATGGCCCCTCTTTGGAAATGGTGTTTATGTGTGATGAATCTGGACTCAGATGGGATCTCCCTTCATAAGACTTTCATGCTAATGTGCTGGAGGTGCAGTTAATGTTGGGGTTTAAGATATATTTAGGGGATTTGAATCTCTGGACTGACAATGTGATAACCAGGTCCTGAGCCTCAACAGACTCCAGCACCTACAATCTGATCTATTGGACTTACCACACTCAGCTAAGATGGAGTTGAAGAAGGACAACCACCACACCATGGAGCCTAGAGTGATTACAACTGAAAATGGGAGGATTGCATCCAGCATCCATGTGGAATCTGAGCCTCCTCTTGACATAGAGGTGCAATGGACACAACCAATCCAGTGTCCACATAGAAGAGGTGGCATTGGATTGGGAAAAGTGGACATGGTGGACGATGGGTATGGGGAAAGGCAGGAAGAGATGAGAGGTGGAGGCGTCTTTGGGACATGGAGCTGCCCTAGATGGTGCTTCAGAGGTAATCACCGGACATTGTAAATCCTCACAGGGCCCACTGAATGGAATGGAGGAGAGTATGAGCCATGATGTGAACCATTGTCTATGAGGTGCAGAGGTGCCCAAAGATGTACTTACCAAATCCAATGGATGTGTCATGATGATGGGAACGAGTGTTGTTGGGGGGGGGAGAGGGGGGGTGGGGAGGTGGGGTTGAATGGGACCTCACATATATATTTTTAATGTAATATTATTACAAAGTCAATAAAAAAAAACCAATAAATTAGATGAAGAATGAAAAAAAAAAAAGAAATCTATGGATTGGGGACTTGAAGGTGTAGCCTTCCTCAGGCACCTCTGATGACACGTCTTTATTGGGAGGCGAAGAGAGAACCTGGAAGATACTTTTCTCCACACTGACACAGTACTCAGAACTTTTCCACTCCCTTTCCCTGCTCTTGGCCTCCAATTCCATAATACATTGGAAGCCTGTTCTTTGTGAAAGTGAAACACGTCCCCCCGTGTGTGTGCTGATCCTTCTGTCCCTTGCCCACAGATATTGCATAAATGAAAATGGAACACTGGGAGGAGCTGTTTCTTTTTATGGATTAACCTTCTTCTCATACTATTGCTGAGAGTAAAGGCTTAGCTGTTACTTTATGTTTAGCTTGTTCTTTTAATTGGCCACTCTGACACCTGTTAGCTTAACTCTCTCAGCAATAAGTCAACTCTCTATGGTGTCCAAAGAGAAAGAAAGACAGCTTCAGTAACATAAAAGGAAGGATCCAACCATCTACTTTTATTTGGTTCATTGCTAGCACTTCAATTCCTTGACTAGAGTCTGAGTGTTAACATGTTGTTTTAAAAATGTTCAATGATTAAATTAATGAACATTAAAAATGAGGTGACCTTATTTTGAATCTCAACCAGGTAAAATGAACATACTGGTTTTAATAAGAAGATGCAAGTCATATATGTTTATAAAAATAGTAATTAATTATCATCCTTTTAAAATACCAAAAGTACACGTTTCTTTAAAATTATTGGTGTATTGAAGCCATTTTAAGTGCCAGGTACCATGCCTAGGGAGGTATAATATATTATTTTCCCCATTTTGCAAATTAAAAGGTTTCAAGACATCAAGCATCTTGCTCTAGGGCAAATAATTAGTCACAGCATATAGTTTGGACTCAGGTATCTTGTTCTTCTTTTCACTACTTATCAGAAATGAGGGAAAAACTACTTTTCACATTAAATTTCAAGTACTTTGCTGTTTAAAGCTGGCAAATGAAAGAGCACACATTTAGTCAATATGCTATTGTATTCATCAGCCAAAGGGGTGCTGTTGCAAAGTACCAGAACTCTGTTGGGTTTTATAAAGGGTATTTATTTGGGGTAGAAGCTTACAGTTCCTCTGTGTTCTCCTTCCCCATGCATTTATTTCTTGGGACTCCAGCATCAAAACTCCAATTCTCTCCCCTGCCCTGTTGTTTTCCAAGTGAGGAAGGGGGCAAGGACTAAAAAGTCCTATTGACCTGGTCAAATCAAAACCTAGATCATAATTTAATCAAATAAAAATGAAGCCTCTTATCTTAATACAATCAAAGGGGAACACCTGCAGAGGAACAGACTAGTTTACAAACATAATCCAATACCTACTTTGGAACTGATAAACAATGCCAAACTACTACAGTATTTAAGAGAATATGGTAATTTTAGACCTATGTTGGAAAGGCATGCTCTGGAGAAGCAAGGGACAAGTTTCTTTGGTCTGTTTTCTACATATAATTATTTGTAACTATACATGATCACTTAAACGTTCTAGAACGTGTTTTCTCACTTGCAAAATGAACTGAGTACAGTTTTCAACTCTCATTTTTCTTATAAAAACATTACATGCAATTACAATATAGAAGACAAATGAAAGTGGAGTTGCTCTGCTGGAAGGGGTCAAGAGTAAGAAAAATTTTAACTTAATCCCCTGATTTCAACCCACTCAGTGACTGTTGAAGCATCTTCACTGAACCATGGTTTAGTAGGACTTAACATGAAAGGCCCAGAACTAGGTGCCCTTAAGGTCCTTTTAAAATGTAGGTTCTTAGGATAGTTAAAAACTATAAGACCTGTATTAGACATGTATTGCTGCATAAAAAATTATCTCAAACTTAGTGGTTAAAAACATCAAACCCTTATTATTTCACAAATTTTGGGGTTCAGAATTCTGTGAGTGGATTACCTGGGTATTTCTAGCTGATGGTCTTTCATGACCTTGCAGTCAAGTTATTGGCAAGGACTGAAGTCAACTCGATCTAGAGAATCTGCTTCTAAGCTCACTCATTTGGCTGCTGGTAACGTCAAAATATTTAATTGTGATATCGTACACATGGATCCTGGCAGGCTTTGATTCTCTAACAAGTGGGCCTCTCCAGAAGTGGCCTGAGTGTTTGCATAATGTTGCAGTTGGTGATCCAAGAGAGAAAGAGAATTAATAGCCTACCCAAGGCAGAAGTCACAGTTGTTTTAAAATCTAATTTCAAAATCACACCCATCATTTCAGCCATATGGTTTGTTATAAGCATATCACTAAGTCCAGTCCATACCCAAAATGATGAAAAGTAAGATTTACCTTTTGAACATAAAAGATTCAATAAGTTTATGGCAATTGTTTAAAATTGCTATAAGACCTTAATTTGTGTTTTGTTGGAAGCTGTAGCAAACTGCAGCTGAGTAATTATTATAAAGCCAAGAAAATCTATCTTTCTGATACTAAATGTGAGAGTAAATAAATTTTATTTGTGTCATTGCAATATAATGATAAAGTGACAGCTTGAACAAATCCAAAGGCCATGACCTCTACACATATCCTCATGCATATTCTTACTTGGCCCCCAAGGTATCATAGTTACATTATCATATCTATAATCTGACCAGTTTGTCATTGCCCAAACTTACCCATATTTTCTCAGCTTAGAATCACAGATTTCCATAAAAATTCCTCATTTTTCCAGTAAGTTTTTGCTATATTACCTTTCCAATTCTATGTCTCAGGCATATATTTTAATCAGGTTTTATATTTGCCTGATAATTTGCAAAATATCTTTCTGGCTATTCGGCAATCATTTTTCATGTAAATCCTAGTATTTTTAAAGTTCAAAAATGCTATAGGAAGTTGTTTTTCCTAGGATTCTTAGAGACAAAGGATCTAAACACATTTAAATTTAAAAATGGCTTTTGTCACAATTCATAAGTCATTTTATCTTGTACAAAATGACTTAGTACAAAACTACAAAAACAATACAATATTTTGTAATTTTTGTAGTAATTTTATTTTTATTTTGTATTAGCTGAAGTAAAAATTCTTATTAAATTCAAACATAATCTATAAATTCAGGTATATAGGATATTTGCAGTTAAATAGTTAAGGGCAACCATAAGATATTTTATATTGATATAACAGTATATTTTTCTAAGATTTATCAATATTGATCTTGTCCTTCAAACCCCTGTTACAAATGTCATCTCTTGGTAAAAATTTTCTTTCCAGCATAGTAATTCCTTTTTGTTCTCTATTTGCAATTGTACCTATACTAAAATAATTATTGCAGTGCAATCCATTAATCAGTAGACCGCAGGTTTTGCAGGTGTGGTTTATTTAATGCTTATTTCCAGTGATTGGAATGTAATTGTTCATCCCTTTATCTTCAACGCTACTCTCCTTTGAAGTTACTTCACTTAAGAGAGCTAATCATCCAGGGGACTTAATAACAAAGTTACCAAAGGATCAATTAGCAATTGTATTAAACTAGGGTAGTTTTTTTTTGGGGGGGGGGGCTATAATAAGCAATCCCATAATCTCAGAGGATTAAAACAATAAAAATTTGCTTCTTATTCACAGTACAAATCCAATGCAAGTCTACCAGAAGGTCTACTTATTTTCATTACTATATGTGATGGAAGCTGTTTTCATTACAAGGTTTTGGGGTTCATGACAGTTGGGTAAGAGACTTTGAAAGATTGTGCATCAGCTATCTGAAGCTTCTATTGCCAAAAGAAACACATTACTTTTGTCCCCAGTTCATTGACCATGAACCTAGTCAAAGTTTATAACTAACTTCAAGAGTATGAAGCCAAAGGCAAGAAGAGTCAAAATCTTGGTGACCACTAATGATGGTCTCCACATCATCAGTCATTCCATATAATCTATACTAGAGATAATAAGAGTTAAAGAAAAAATAAATATCAGAGAAGTGAGATAAAATTGAGATGCTCAATGCCTGGCACCTCTAAGGAAGTTGGATTTCTTTTTAAGTAATTTATCACAAATTTTATTATTCAAACTTCTAGTCTATTTCTTAAACTAAAAAATGACAAATATTCATTGTTGGGAGAAAATACTTAAAACATAAAACATAGGAAATATGACTAATCCTCTATAGTCAATTTCTTGTTGTTTGTGCTCATGTAGTATTCTATACATTTAAACGTAAAATTTTTTTTTTAAAGTCATTTTTCATTTGCTTATTTTCCTGCCTCTTGTCAATCCCTGAGATCACTGGATCCTGCCTAGTCTCTAGATTCAGTATCTCACAGATTCATCCTCAGTCCCACTTACCCAAATATAGAAGATTTATTATATTTTCTAGTAATAAATTTTAACAAAATTATTAAAACTGACTTAATTAACATGTCCATTAACAAGTTTCATACACTAGTCCAAATTAATATCCCTGTCTTACAACTAACTTAAAAATCATTATACAATACAAAAATGAATTACTCTTCATACATGTCACATTTTAGTTGTTTTTTTGTTTGTTTGTTTCTTTTTTTCATTTCTCTTAAGTTCAAGAGTAGATTATAATTTGGAAAAACAAACTTTATAATTGTTACTGAACTAAGGTAAGGAAAGTCATTTACCTTACTGTGAGAGAAAAGGAGATTTCATACAATGCATCACATTACTCTTGAGCTCCCGTAACCTAACATTGCTTCAAGATGTCCTAGAATTATCTAAAGCAATTGTTAAATAATATATTGTTTTTGAAATCCAGATATTAAAATGTTTAATTGATAAATTATAAAATGATAGATATATTAGTCAACCAAAGAGATGCTGATGCAAAATACCAGAAATCTTTTGGTTTTATAAAGGATATTGTTTTGGAGTGGAAACTTACAGTTACCAGGCCATAAAGCACAAGTTACTCCTCTCACCAAAGTCTGTTGCCACATGTTGGAGCAAGATGGCTGCCAACATCTACAAAGGCTCAGGCTTCCTGGGTTCCTCTCTTCCCGGGAATCATTTCTCTCCAGACTTAGCTGCTCTACTCGCCCTACAAGGCCACATGTAGACTGTCAGGCAAATGACTCATCTCTCTTCCAGGTGCCCCTGCCATATCTAATGGAGCCTTCTCTTTTTCCACACTTATCTGTTTCTCTGTGTGTTTACTTCCCAGGCTCCAGGATCAAATTTCTCATCTCCCTTCTCTGCAGTGCAGTTTCTCTGTAAGGCCTTGCCCACCAAGGGGCAAGGACTCACCATCCTACTGATGTGGCACAATCAAAGCCTTAATTATTGTTTAATCAAGTAAAGCGAAACCTTTGAATCCAATATAATCTAACATGCCCAGAGGAACAAATTAGCTTACAAACCTTATCCATTATCTATTTTTGGAATTCATAAACAATATCAAACTGCACACTCTACCCTTTGAATTCCAAAAAGACATCGCAGTATTAATTTTTTTAATCAGTGCAATGCATAATACAGAATCAAATCACAATTTAAAGAAATACAGTTTATCTTGAGGCAAAGTCCCATCTAGCTGTAGACCTCTGAAACTTACAAAATCATTTATCTGCTTCCAGTACACAAATGGACAGACAGAGGAAAACCATTTTCATTACCATAAGGAGAAATTGGGAAGAAAACATGAGGCACAAGTTTTCTACAGTTCAGTAAATCTGTAAGACATACTACATTCGATTTCAAAGTCTGAGAGTCATGTTTAAGATGACGGTTTCTTCTCCCTGTTGCCTGATGAAGACCTACCCTTTCCACATTCTTGCCCAACAAACATTTTCTTGGTTCCACCCTCACCAAGCATCTGGGTGTCAACCAAGATCCAAACCTCACCCTCCAAGAGCATTGGGGAAATTGCCACAATTTACCCAACCTTTGGTTAAGAGCCTTAACCCCCCTAATACAGTGAGTTAAAGACCATATCCTCCCTAATTTTTGGCATAGAGGCCCAACCCTCTCACAGCATGAATTAGGGTTCTCCTTAATCCATGACAGACAGGCACACCCATCTCAGACTTATAGGGTCAAGACCTTGGCCTCCCTAATCCTTAGGGAATGTGCTCCAACTTTCTTTACTCAGGGGTGGCAAAACTCTCCCCAAATACCAGGCATGGATATCCATCATCTTCATCTGCTAGGGCAAACACCCTTTCTGTGCACATGGGTGGGGTTCTTCTCTTGGCCCAAGGTGATGTCTTAATTCCTCATCTCAGCTTCCATGGTTTTCCTCCCAAAATCATTTCCCCTTGAATCTCTCCTTCCCCTATCCCTTTCATTCCAGGCTGATAGTAATTTTGCTCATACAGTTTTCTCAAAAAGTTTGTTGGTTTTGCATGCAAGAAGCAGGGGTCCAAGCAATCACACAGTAAGATATTCCACAAGTCTTTCCTAGATAATGGCATTTCAATCCTGATTTATGAGTTCCACATTTAGTTAAGTCCTCAAATGGGGCAGTATCATCTGGGGGCTTGATTTACAGGGCCTTGGAAGATCTGGAATCAGTTTCTGTTTTCTTTGTGCCCAACAGTTCAGTTCTCAGCTTATCTCTCTCATTTAGCATTTTGCTATAAGTTACAAGAAAAAGCCAAGCCACATTCTGTGGGTTTACTTAGATAAGTTCTTCAGCTAAAAGTCCAGGCTCACCATTTTCAAATTCTGCCTTCCATATAACATCATAAATCAATCTTTCTATATTCTCTGCAACTTTAACACATGGATCACCTTTCCTCCAGTTTCCAACAATGGTTTCATAATTTATTTCTAAGGCATCATAAAAAGTCTCTTTAGCAGTCATATTGCTATTGGCAGTCTTTGCAAAGCAGTGTAGGCCTTTTCTATCGAGCATCTCACAATTCCTCCAAAAAATACCCCTTAACCATTTATAAAACCATTTCAGCATTTCGGTAATTGCAAAAGCACTTCCCCACTCCTCAGTACCAAATTCTGTATTAGTCAGCCAAAGGTTTTCTGATGCAAAGTACCAGAAATCTGTTGGCTTTTATAAAGGATATTTATTTAGGATAGAAACCTACAGTTACCAGGCCATAGAGCATAAGTTAATTCCCTCACCCAAGTCTGTTACCACATGTTGGAGCAAATGGCTTTCACTGTCTGCAAAGGTTCAGGCTTCCTGGATTCCTCTCTTCCTTAGTCTCTTTCTGTCTGAGCTCAGCTGCTCTGCTCTCTCCACAAAGCCAGGCTGTAGACTATCAGGCAAATGACTTGTCCCTCTTCCTGGTGACACTACCATTTAATGTAGCCTTCTGTCCTTCTACATATATCTGCTTCTCTGTGTGTTTACTTCCTGGGCTCCAGGATCAAAACTCTCACCTGCCTTTCCTGAGGTATGGTTTCTCTGTGAGACCCCACCCCCCAAGGAGGTGGGGGCACAACATCCTGAGCATGTGGCCCAATCAAAGCCTTAAGCATTATTTAATTAAATAAAAGTGAAACCTCTGAATCCAATATAATCTAATATGCCTGGAGGAACAAACCAGCTTACAAACAAAATCTGTTATCTATTTTTGGAACTTATCAATAATATCAAACTACTACTGTAGGTTTATTTTTTTCATCCTAGATTTGAGGATATGATCGAAGTCAAAATGTAAAAACATCATTTACATGAAATAAATTTTTTTATTACAAAAGTGGTGTAAGAAGTTTTTTATCCTTTCTTTTGTAGTCAATATAAATATCTTGTTAAACTATACTCTTGAGACTACTCACTTCATGAGGTCTTTCGGAGAGTGACTCCATATTCCTAGTGTTGGCCAATTATACATTCTAATCCATGAGTCGTAATGATTTTTTCAAAGATGGTTATCTGAACCAGCTCTATCAAACATGCAATTTAAGTGACTATTTTTTAAAATTATGCAAAAAGTTGCATTTTATTCATTGAAGTAAACAAGTAGGATGTTGATCTAGAACTAATGAGGGTGATCATAAAAAGTAACTTGTCTGAAAATAGAAGCACTAGTAGATGAAGAAAGAGTTGTAATGGCACATTCAAATTTCTGTATTCAACCATGACTGAAGCTAATCTTACACATGCTTTTTTTGAATAACATTAGCTGTCGAATTTCCTTTAATGCTCAGATAAGTGTGAGTTTGTTTGTTACAACTTGTGCTCAGTTATTCTGAATTCTACATTTACAGGTATTTTTAAGGCAGCTGATAGATTGATGCCAAAGCACTAGAAATGACCAATTCTGCAAAATTGCTATCTAACGTATATTAAAAAATCCATACTCAAAGCATTCAATATAGTTGGTACTTTTCAGATCTCATATTTAGCTTCATAAATAGAATTAAATTCTATTCCATTAATTAGTCCTTGTAAGCTTGTCCAAAACTGTCAATAAATAAAGCAGCTAAATCAATATTACTAAAATCATTTGCAGTAATCCAGTATGCTTTAATATTAGTTAAAATGATTTAATTATTCTTTTCTATTTTACAAAGAGTTCAATTTAAATGGAAGTAGGAGAATAGACTATCTTATTTCAATTATTCTCATTACTATAAATTATATATTTACCTGAATTACTTGAAAGGTTGAAGGAAGTGAATACATTATAATTTCAGACAGTGAAATGTTTTTATAGTCAACAATACATAATTAAATGTTATTTTCCTATACATCTCTTTCTCTTATATTCTAGACAAAACTATAAACACTTAAGAGGTGTGATTAAAGAAGAAAAAAATCTTCCAAATATTTATGATTTGCAGTTAACTTATTCTAAAAGATTCAACTTATAGAAATGATGTGATAAAAATATTTTAAACACTAAATTTGACAGAAACGTTCTCAATAAATGTGAACTATTTATTAAAAAATCAGGTACATTGAACTGCCAAGAATAAAAGCCTTCTAAAAACTATAGCTAATATGTATAATTTTAGTCAGTGACAATGTTCTATTTGGTAATTATAAGTTCACAGCAGAAAATAAATTCTTGCCCAATTTTTTGTAACTATCAATTTAGTTAATTAAATTTAATGAGATGAAAACTAAGCCTCTATGTAAATGTATATAGAAATATTTATAAAGGCTAATCTATATAGAGAATTTATAATATTAATTGAGGGAAACTCTAGCTTCAACCAGTATGCATTTGTTTCTTAGTTTGTCGTAACAAAATACCACAAACTGGATTGCTTAAAACAACAGAAATTTATTGAACTGAATCACTCTGAAATGAGACAAGGTATGTAATTAATTCATGCTAGGGCACAGCATGAATTCTGTCTCTTCCTAACAGTCTAAACTTAGCCAAGATGTTTAACAAAAAAATTAACTTTATTGATTAACCAGTTAACTACACTGTTAATAGAAATGGTAAAGTTATAGTCCTCAAAATGTTGTTGTAAAGACATTTATATTGGTTTTTCTATATAAATTTTCTAAAATTACTAGCCTATATTCATAGCAACAAGTGCTTTGTTACAGATGGCAAAACTGAGGAATAAAGTTGAAAACAAAACTTGTTGAGACCACTTGATTGGTAAGTGGCCATAGCCATCTGCTTCCAAGTTCTGAGTTCTTAATGATTATACATAACTGTCTCTTGCTCTTGGTTTTCAGTTAAGTTTCCAACAATTTATAACTGCTCAGTATCTATTTGTTATTAATATTATTGCTATATTTGGAATGTTTTTGTAAATGAATATGGGAATTAAGAATAAATGTCTAGGTCTCAAATACTTCACACAACATTTGAAAACATTTAAATTACACAAAAGATTTTCAAAATGCTTCGCATGTTTTATATATCCCTTTTTTCTTCAAGAATGTATAATTTCCATTTCTTAAATTATCAAGAATAGATATACCTCTCAAATCTCTCACAGCTTAAATGAATTTTGGGGAAATTAAATGTGCAATTAGATTTTTTTTACACTTTTTAAAATTAAAGTTAATAGATCACAAAGAACATTACATTAAAAAAACATAAAAGGTTCCCATATAACCCACTCCCCACCCCCATCCCCATCATTTTTGTAAATTGCATTTTTGAAGATATATACGTAACAAAAAATGTTACATTAAAAGCATAAAGAGGTTCCCGTATACCCCCCACCCCTCTACCCCACTTCTTCCACACTAACAACCTCCTCCATCATTGTAGCACACTCATCGCACTTGGTGAACACATTTTGGAGCACTGCTGCACCACATGGATAATTAGATTTCATTGAATTACATGTACCATACACACATGCGCACACACACTCACACTAATCCGAATGACTCCCAGACACATGGAAAGCATATGGAAATATTTGGTATATTTTAGGATTGCATAAATATCAAATTGTCCACTGGTTCTGTGTTTCCTACAGAAAAAGTGTATGTAAGGGAAATTAGTACTTCAAATAAATATCAGAGATCTTTAAGCTCAGTCATTAAACCATTAGAAAGCTTTCAGATGGTATATTTTATCTGGTGGTCTTTGATTGTGTCATCAGTGATATAAATTAAGGCTAAAAATGTGTTCTTCAAATATTTTTAAAACATGTTTAGTTAAGGTGTTAGCAAGCTGAATTCAAAATACAAACATAAATTTATGTGATTTCTGGAAAAAAATTTCTGAGGAAAATATTTCTAGAATCTCCCACAGATTTCCCCCAACAATATTCATGTATTCTCCTTTCTTTTCTTTACTGTCTATATTCTTTTCATTTATGTCACCTTTTCTAACCTATTTCTTCTATCCAGACACCAAAATATTGAAGGTTCATGAGTAGAATGATCAGGATTTGTTAGAGGCTATAGACATCGTAAATGATTCTGATTTACTTCCTAAAACCAGAGTAAAATATTTGAGACAAATGGAATAGTTTCACTTATTGCAAACAAAACTATCATCCAATTTCTGGCCATGAATATGTAAAAAGGGCATAATAATTCACTCTAGAATCAGTTCAATGTCTTTAAACCCTAAGTGTCTTATTTTCTCATCTTTACCCAGGAAGAAGAAAAGTCATGTTCAGTCATATTGAAAAAGAAACTGCGACTACTTGCAGTACACCTGTTTGTGGACAACTCTTATCATTCCCTGTGTAGTTGATGGTAGAGAATCTGTAGTCACCTCAGGTTTCTCATGACATTATCCAGGCTCTTAAAGTAGCAGGAAATCTTGATTTCCAATTTTAAAAACTGTTTTGTTTTTCCCTGCTGGGAAAAGAGTAAATACTATGCAACTCAGTGCAGCATCCTGACAGTCCCAAAGGCCACTTTATGTATTCAATTTAAGTTTACCCTTCAGTTTCTAAGGCTTTTAAATTGTTTAATGTATTCAGTGATGGTTAGCATGTTCATGGTGAAAGAGTTATGTAGCTCCATGTGGGATCACTATATTATTTATCTAATACTGTTTTAGATTCCCAGTAGTAATATGGTCAGATCGTTATATATAACTATTAGTTAGTAGTTTTTAGTTATTTATTAAGTGAGGTACAGTGTAAATCTTTATTTAACAAACTGAATTTCAAAATATTTAACACCAAAACCCCATAATTTCAAAACCATGAGTGATCTTGACTATCTACGTACAAAAATCAATTTAATCAGACTTTAAGAATCTGCATTAAAGTAATTTGCTAGTGACTTGCTAAAACTTTCATTGTTTAGAAATCTGTATTAAAAATATAGTTGAACTTGACATTGATTAATGAGTCCAGGCAAGCACAACAATATTAAGGAGTGTTAATTGCTTATTTTTTTCAATTCTTGCAGAAGAAAAAAAAAGACAAAGCTAAAATTGCACATATAATTTACATATGCACCTAGTGCTACATGTAATATAAAATATTTAAAGATAATTTTATTAGAGTTTTAATTTAACTTAAATAATTATTTTCTTTTTCATTATTTATCAAGTCATGGGAAAATACATTTGTTAGAATTTAAGACAGCTATGGGTTAAAACAAGTTGCTTTCTAGATAAAGAGTTTAAAAAATTGTTTTCTTCAAACTCATAATCTACTGAGTGATGAATTGTGGGAGATTAAATTGATATCATGTCAGCATGTTATCTTCATCTTACATTTACTAGAGAAGTCAAACCTATTGGTCCTCAAAAAATATGTGAGATATTTACTAGGAAGCATTTATATTGGCCAAACATTTCAATTCAGCTATGAAGCATGAGCTTTCTAACCAAGTACAGTATATGCAGAGATTAGTAACTTATCTCAGGCCAGTTTCCATTATTTTGATTGATTCACTCAACATGGTAATTCACTGTATTTATACTTTTATCAGGTAAAATGTACATCAGTTTTCCCAAATTCAAATTTTGCTTAAAACAAGACAAATAAATATGTACTCTTTAGGTTTGTAATAGTCATGCAGGCACATGTCTGGCTTTTGTTGAGAAATCCCTTAAATTAGAATTTAGGTAAATTCTGACATCCTTCAGATGTCCAAACTGATTTGTTTCAATCTCTGTGTCTCCAGGTTTGCCAGAGTTGGTAGATGAAGCAAGCAGAGCAGACTGTTTCTCACCACTGCTTTAAGCAAAAAGGACACAATCTTAATTACTGGAGTTGCATACCAGATATAGTTTGGAGAAAACAAAAAGTCTTGAATGCTTTAAGATGGTGATGCGCACTCTTTCATCAAGACTGGGGAATGAACGATGGGCTAAAATACGCATTTTTATTCTACTATTGGCTTATTATTTTGGCAATGGAAGAACTTTTATCGTTGATATAAAGGCAGTGGTCACCAGAGGCCCTAAGGGATGGGAGTGGGAATGAATAGTTATAATATGGGGGCATTTTGGGGACATTGGAATTGTTCTGCATGATATTGCAATGATGGATACAGGCCATTATACATTACGTGAAAACCTATAAAATTGTGTGGGGCAGAGTGTAAACTATAATGTGAACTGTAATCTATGGTTACTAGCAAAGCTTCAATATGTGTTCATCAATTGTAACAAATGTACCACACTAATGATGGATGTTGTTGATATGGGAAAGTGTGAGAGGGAGAGGGAATGGAGCATATGAGAATCCCCTGTATTTTTTATGTAATATTTCTATAATCTAAAGCATCTTTAAAATTAAGAAAAATAATTTTTTGTAAATATAAAAATAAAAAAATAAAGAAAGAACATTAATAAATATCTCATCAAATCCTGTACTATGTGAAAAAATAGATATCTAGGGTATAAAAGAAGTTACCAAGCATCACCAGTTACATTAGCCATAGAACTATGAGAAAAACTGAAGCCATATTTTTCCTGATATGTCACCCAGCTGTCTTTATAGTTCTGAAGATCATCAAGCACATTTACCTTTTTAAAGAATAAAATACAGCTCTACATAAAAAAGCAGCATTATATACCTAGTTTAGGTTTGTTTTCTCTAAAACTTGGTGTGACATAAGAAAACCAGAGCAAAATATTATTATATAGGAGTATCAGACTCTGATCTTCTTATTAGTTACTATTTTTAATGACATAATTAGCAAGCAATTTCCTATGAGATAGGACTCTGTAATGAATGAAATAGTTAAGATATATAGCTCTGAATGGGGTGCAGACTGTAAAAATTTATAGAAATATATAAAATATACAGTATGATGAGAACAATATAAAAAATTTGATAGAGTGTTGAGTAACTGATAAGTAGTAACTGATTTCCCAGATCCAAGAGGGACGAAATTTGGGCAGGTACCTAAGAGAAGAGAAAGAACCAACTACTACAGTCTTGAGGAAGCACATATTTTCTAACAGCAGGAAAAGCAAAAGTGATGAAGCAGAAATGAGCTTGGCAAGTTTGAGCGACAGCATATTCATAGCATAAACAAGAAAGGAGTGCACAGGAGATAGAATTGGAGAAGTAGGCAAGAGTCCTAATATGAAGGGCCATGGTGGCTTTGGGTTTTATTCTACATTCAATGAAAAGCTACCAAATGCTTTCCTGCAAAGTGGTTGATATACTTACTCTGCTTTAGATTTTAGAAAATCATGAAAAGATAAACGGAAGTTAATGTAGGCATTCAATGACAGTTGATGACTTGGAAAAGAGATGTAAGTAAAGAAATGTGAACATAATTGAGTTGTTTCTTTTTAGATATAATTCATATTGGCAAGAGAGAAGACTATTTTTCTAATACATAACTTTCAAAATGGAAGTGATATTGTCAAAAATTCATTCTTTGGGGGAAAGTATCTTTATATTTTTAGCTATAAAGCACAGATACACATATGGCACATGAACAATATATAGTATATCCACAGTATTAAACTTTTGTGGAGGAGCAATCTGAAAAAAATTTTTTAGGAAAATGCCTATAATGGCATGCAAGTGGGTAATCATGAAAAGGAAGGTTGAAAAACACTGTTATTAAAGAACACCCAACCCTGAACAATATGAAAAACAAAACAAAGCAATGACAACAACTACAAACTCTCAAGGAATACAGGGAACCATGACTAGATAATCTGTCTTGCTCTTACCAGCAAGTATGAATACTGTTGCATAGCAAAATATTTTATTATAACAAGAAATTTGTTATTTTTAGTAATAGAGTGATTTTAAGGAAATGTATTCATTTGTATTACATAGAGTCCTCATGTTGAAGAACTTCAAATGAAATATTGCCTTGGTCCCAGTTCTGGGAATAATTATCCTCTTGAGCATCTATTTAGTTGTCTTATGAACATTATGAAATTTGTAATGAACCTTAGTTTCCCTTTTCACATTGCCTAACAGAAAATGTAATGCAAAATTTGTGCCAAAATAAGGTATAAATACATAAGGTATAAATTGAGTTCCTGAAAACATATTTGTATTAACTTAATCTTGCTGGTTCTTTTTGTATTTATTTCTTTTTCTCCCACTATTTTACACCTATTTTAAGTTTATTTAATCTTAAATTAATCTTTCAGTTTAGTCACTTTTGCAATATGGAAGAGGTAAATATAAAATTCGATGTCCCACTTTTTGGCTTATTCAGAGATACTAAACTTGCAAAGAATTACATGGTCAAAGTTAAGCTTTCCAAACTTTACATTCCAAATGAATAAACTCAGAGTTGAATTTATAATCATTTGACAATGTTCTCATCAAATATGAATCTCAACTTTCACAGTTGTTGAAAACACTGTAATGGTTGTGTGTACATGTGTTTGAATGCCTGTGTTTGCAAATTCTCAGGCATAAAGTCATATTGATTTTTAGGAGAAAAACACCGAAAGGAGTGAAGAATTTGTCTTTCCCAGCCTTTTGTTCATTATGGAACAAAAACCAACAAACGTAGGAAATAATTCCCCATATAATGCAAGTGGAAAATGCAAGTGGCAGCCCATTTTCAACTACGTTAATTAGACTGTCTCTAAATCAGTAATGTCAGTTATGGCCCAGAGTAAAGATGGGTCTATCAAAAGAAAGTTCTCTATGGAAAGAGATTTCTGTTTCCTAGTACTTAAAATTAAAATGACTAAGAAGTAAGTTAGGAGGGTCTTAATGAAACCTTGTGGACTCCAGCATAGAGCTGGCTTTCTTATGAAATAAAATATCTAACTTTGGGCCACCCACTATCTAAAGAATCCTCATTGTCACAAAATCTTAATTCCCTAAATACTTTTTGGTTTGAGAGATGGAGTTCTGGGAGTGTGTGGGAAAAGCGACAGAACTTGTGTTGAATTTGGAAACATTAAAGGTAAATACAGAGTCTTTAGTGTCCCTGTTACTAGATGAGTTTGAAACTTAACCAAGATACAGAGGTGGTACTGTATTAGCTAAGTAAAAAAAAAATTTGCCACCTTCAGTCAAACAGATGTTTAGTAGGTATTTTATGAACTGTAAATCTAATTTTGTTTCTGTCTTAAATTTTTTCTTTATTTAATATGTTACTTCCTCATAAAAATATTCTTTAGCAGATTTAAAAATTCTCATATTTAATGAAAGGGGAAAACCTCAAAGGAAATCAAAGTCCACCAGGAACCAGGGTTGTTAAATTACATAGCTAAATTTGAGTTATAGTATACTGAATTAAATAAACAATAGTGCTATATGTGATAGTAAGTGACATCCTCAAACTTAAGATACAAGAACCCTGGGATTAAGGAGGGATTCTAAAGAAACATATTTAATAATTTCAATTGAAGTTAGGTACTAGTCATGTGGCATAAAAGCCTATATATAAGCAGAAAATGGAAGCTGTGTTTATGGAATACCATAATATGTGATATATGAGTTATTTTTTTCTAATTTTAGTTTTAAATATCAAATGTATGTCTGCAATTCATTGTGGCAATAATGTTTACATCACCTTTGAAACAGATCATTAATGTATTTTGCAATTTCAAGTAATGTAATTTATTGATGTGATTCACTCCTAACTTTGTAAAATAAGGAAACCTTTTTTTTTCCTATTTAATAACAGTTGGTAACTTTTACCTCTATTTTCCTAAAACAAAATACTTTTGTTTAAGCCTTGAAAATATTGTTTTAAAAGTTCTCTAACATTTTAATGTTTGAAGAAAACTAAAGTTTTATTCATGGGATAGAGGTTTTATGTCATACAAAGATATAAAATGCTTTGATAGCACCTGCCCTACCTATTTTATAACTGAAATAAACTCTACTTTGCTGAAAAGTCACCTAAAATGTTACTAGATAATAGCTCTGCTTCTAAATATCATAACCATGAAAAAAGGTAAAATGGATTTGCATATACAATTTATAGTATAAAAAAAGAAGTAATTAAAATATCACATGTCTAAGGACACCTTGACTGAAGGAAGAAAATTTTATGTATTATCATTTAGGGAACTGAAGTAATATATAAGAAATACCCTCACATAAAATTTGTATGGTTTTGTGTAATGGT
Organism: Dasypus novemcinctus; assembly: GCF_030445035.2. Taxonomy (NCBI): domain Eukaryota; kingdom Metazoa; phylum Chordata; class Mammalia; order Cingulata; family Dasypodidae; genus Dasypus; species Dasypus novemcinctus. The sequence continues at coordinate 36,809,162 of NC_080683.1, read as the reverse complement.
TCTACATATATACACACAAAATAATAAAAGGTTTTATAATTATATATTAAAATATTCTCAGTGAGATTTCATTGTAGTTTTAGTTTATGTAGAAGAACAGCATGTCATGGAACAAGTGTAAAATTTCACACCAGACAGCCTGAAATTGAATCCTTTATTCATCACTAAGTCTCTGTCTCTACCTACATCTTATTATAGGGTTGTTGTAAATATTAAATAAGCTAACAGTGTCTCTGACAGTGTCAGCTCATTAACTGGCAGTTTTCCTTCTCTTTCGGAATTAAGATTTATTTATTTAAGAAGCATCTGTTAAATATCTAGTCATTAATTTGCATTATGAAAGAACCCATGCATACAAGTTTCTTTTAGATCTGAAAAAAAAGTTTCTTAAAATCTGATTACATTCTCCAACTTTAACAGTTACTTATATTTTAATTGAAAATTTTATGTAAATAAGATAAATATACAATATTATATCAATAAGCCAAATTCACAACCAGGTTGTGATTCCTTCAGAACACACCTAAGTCAAGGATTCAGTTTAAGCAGTTTATACAAGGTTCCAGGAAAACGGATAAGTGAGGAAAGATGGTACAGAGAAAGAAAGGCACAGTAAAGGGTGTTTTCTTAAGCAGGCTACATAGTGGAAAATGGAGATAAATAGTGGAATCCCAAGGTAAATAGATGGAAATAGCACAAACACAAGCCTCAGTATAACCAGCCTTGAGGTTAGGAAGTTGGCACATTTATATTAGTAGTTAAGAATTCCTCCCATGGGGAACATTAACTCCCAAGCAAGTCCAGCATCCTAGTAACAGCCTAATTAAGGAAAAAACAAATAAAAAAAGAATTGCAGCTACTGGCTATTGGAAGTCAGACTGAGATACATGAAGTGTTTAGAAGCAACTGGTGTAAAATTGACCACATCTACTAACAGGCTTTATTTAAAAAAAAAAAAAAAGAATCATTCAATTGTTTAAAAATATAAACATAGGTAATAACTAGCCAAGATAATTTTAATTTAATGTGCTACATAGTTTTTGAAGTTGATTTGATAAAACAGTTGATGAAAGTTTCTGTATTCAAAAATTTTGAGAGAACATATACACTGTATTAAAATAGAATAACAATTGTTTTCCTATTTACAAACAAATGCATGCTTATCTTGTAAAAATTGGAAAGTATAGATAAGCAAGAGAGGAAAATTGAAATGTCTGGGAGCCCTGTTATTAAGAGATAGCCACTACTAACAATTTGAATATAGTAAATATTTTTCATGTACATTGCTATGTTGTTCACAAATAGTTCATTAACATTATACTTAATTCATTTCCTATATTAATAATGTAGTTTTTTATAAAAATACCATTTGTCTCATAAAATATTATAGTTCAGATTATTTGTAATTTATTATCTGCCTACCTAAATTAAAATTAACAACTATCATTAAGAATCTGTTATATGCAAACCTCAGTGCAAGCACTGTGGACTAAGACTCAAAAAGGTGATATTTAATGTGACTTACATGTGTGCAAAGAATAAAACTATAAGAGAAGTTGACATAAATTAAGTATTCAGATGCAAGTTTCAGAGAATTCTGTGTTAAGGTGGTGGAAATATATTTTGAGTTGAGAATTTGACAGAAAATAAAGAAAAAGCACTTTAGGTTGACAGAAGTCTATTAGTCATGGAAATGAATGGATTTTAGAGAGAAATAATAGACCTACATTGTGTGTGTGTGTGTGCGTAGTGAATGTGTGTATAGTGTCTTAACTCAGTTCTTTAGGGTTTGGGTTTTCCCCGGCTAGACCAATTATATCCATACAAAATTCATGCAAACATGAACACTGAAGAAAGACCAAACAGCTTCTCTGTAAAGTCTAATAAAGAACAATGCTGCTGTCCCCCCTTGGTTGTCTTCTATGTGACTAGGATCACATTCCCTACACAACATTAGAACACTGCTTTGGGTAAATATTTCTACTATCTTTCCAATATCTTATGTATTTCAGGCCCCATTTTATCAACTCTATCCTTCCCACAAACTTAGATGAAGGTAATTCATATTTCTACTGATGCTTAATATTACACTAACTTTATGTTAAGTCCTGTACATGCATTAGGGTTTGTTCTACATTGCTAATTTTTAGATCTATCACTTAATTTCTAATGTTAGCTTTATATTTGTCATTGATTTAAAGAATAATTAAATTCAAAAAGCATTATGATAGTTGAAGAATAATTTGTCACTTAACAAACACTCCCAAACTTAGTGGGTCAAAATAATAGAAAATTGGGAGCTGGTGTAGCTCAAGTACTTGAACACTGGCATACCACACACAAAGTCCAAGGTTTAATCCCTGGCCCTGGTACCTAAAAAAAAAAAAATTAATGTGATAGAAAATTATTATTTCTTTCAATTCTCTTGTTAAGTGGCTATTGTGGGCCAACCTATCTAATCTAAGATGGCCACAATTATGTGTCTGGAAATTGGCAGGATCTTTGCCCTAAGGGGTCTTATGTTAGGATGGTTTATCTATGTCCATGCACATCTCTCCTACCAACAGGCTAGCCCATGCCTCTTCACTGTGGCATCAAGTTTCCAAAGACCACCAAGAGAGTAATGCCAATGCATAAAGTCTTTCAACCTTCTATTGACATCAGCATCTGAGTAAGCAGATACTACCAAAAGCATGAACCAGTAGAAGGAAATAAAACAAAACAAAATGCCAAGTCATTACATATGATTCAAGGAGAAGAAAGAAGCAAAAACATATTTTTTTAAAGGTGCATGAAAAGTACAATTATTTTTTCATACTACAATGAGGAGAGTTTCAACATAGGCATAGAAGACTCAAGTGTTCAGTGGGAATAACATGTTTCCTGGTGCAGGTATTGTCTGAGTTTACTCTTCACACTTTGAACTACTTTGGAAACAACCTATGATCTATTCCTTGGGGAAAGTCTGTTAAATTATTTCTGGGTTGCCTGAAAAAGAAAAAGAAATTCTCAGTGCACAGAAAATATTATTTAATTCTCTTCTAATACCATGTTTATTCAGTAGAACTGAAAACAGGAACACAAACTGACATTTTCACACTGAAGTTCATAGCACCATTCTTCCCAATTACTAAAATAAGGGACCAGCCCATATGTCCATCAACCAATGAATGGATAAGCAAAATGTGTTTTATATAATGATGGCAGACAAAGCTGCAGTAAGAAGAAATGAAATTGAGAGGCAAATGACAACATAGATGAGCCTTGAAGATATTAATGTAAATGGAAATAAGTCAGACAGAAAGGACAAATATTGTATGATCTCACTAATATGAATTCAATACAATGTGTAATCTCATGGAGTTAAAATCTAGAATATATGTTATTGTGAAATAAGACAAGGGCTGAGAAGGGATACTGATGCTGAATGTATGTATAAATTCTATTTAGGTTAGTTTAGATGTGTGGATATGGATATATATATATATGTAGTATCAGATTATAGTAAATATAATGAACACTGCTAATATATGAATGTGCTCACAGTTAAAAGGGGCAGTCTATGGATATAAATGTCAACTTAAAGAAAGTTAGATAATAATCTTTTTTTTTAATTTACTTTGTAATAATATTACATTAAAAATATATATATATGAGGTACCATTGAACCCTACCTCCCCCACACCACTCCTCCCCCCCCTCAGCAACACTCCCTCCCATCATCATGACACAGCCATTGCATTTGGCAAGTATATCTCTGGGCACCCCCGCACTCCATGGTCAACGGTTCACACCATGGCCCACACTCTCCCCCATTCCATCCAGTGGGCCCTGTGAGGATTTACAATGTCCGGTGATTACCTCTGAGGCACCATCCAGGGCAGCTCCATGTCCCAAAGACGCCTCCACCTCTCATCTCTTCCTGCCTTTCCCCATACCCATCAGCCATCATGTCCACTTTTCTCAATCCAATGCCACCTTTTCTATGTGGACATTGGATTGGTTGTGTCCATTGCACCTCTATGTCAAGAGGAGGCTCAGATTCCACCTGGATGCTGGATGCAATCCTCCCACTTTCAGTTGTAATCACTCTAGGCTCCATGGTGTGGTGGTTGTCCTTCTTCAACTCCATCTTAGCTGAGTGTGGTGAGCCCAATAAGTCAGATTGTAGGTGCTGGAGTCTGTTGAGGCTCAGGACCTGGCTATCACATTGTCAGTCCAGAGATTCAAATCCCCTAAATATATCTTAAACCCCGACACTAACTGCACCTCCAGCACATTAGCATGAAAGTCTTATGAAGAGAGATCCCATCTGAGTCCAGATTCGTCACACATAAACACCAGTTCCAAAGAGGGGCCATCTGACCTGGTAGTTAACCCCATCGGCCATGACCATAACTCCCATGGGTCTCTTTAGCCCTCGAAGGAACCGATATCTGGGGGTTGTATCTGCTTTATCTGTCTCTCTGACTCTGATCAGTTGTGCATAAGGGCAATCCTTCTGACAGCCTCCAGACTCTTTTTTAGAGACTCGTAGCCATATAAACTCATTTCTCCTTTCCATTTCCCCCTTACATTAAGTCAAACAGCATTTTAAAGTCATGTTATTTTATGTAGACAGGGATATTCCGCTGATCCGCATTGAACCTTCCGTATGAGGTCATTTTCCAGTTGCATCATCAGTTGGTAGGTGATAGTGGTCCCTCGGTGCCAGGGATGCTCATCCCCGGGTGTCATGTCCCACGCTGGGGGGAAGGCATTGCATTTACATGCTGAGTTTGGCTTCGAGACTGGCCACATTTGAGTAACATGAAGGCTGACAGGAGGAAATTCCCAGGCACAATGCTGCTCTAGGCCTTGTTCTTATTTTAGGCTTATCAGCTCCCAAGCATAATCATTAGTGTCATGGGCTCACTGTTGAACCCTCACTCCCTCCTGGTCCCAGCCGCTGCACCTGGGAGGCTGTTGCTGCTCCCCTAAGGACCACGACAGAGCACCACTGGCCAGGAACCCAGTAACCCCCCTGCTGTGGTTTTTAATTGTTGCCACTACGAGTATATCCAAACATTGCCATGCACCCTGGACATATGTTCTGTACAGCTCCCTGTCAGCCATATATCCCCTGTCAATGGTATCCCATACCAGTATTCCTCCATTGCCTTTGTTGAACCACTCTGTGGTTCAGAACTCCCTGAAATTTGAAGCCCAATATAATGTCAGGGTCCCTTACTAGGAAATGGCATATAGCTATGGGTTTAAAGGTTATATAAAGAATACGTGTTGACTTGGAAAAAATTCTACATCCTATCTTCCCCCCCCCCCCCCTAATTATTGAGCTTCTCTTCACAGGAGCCCTAGACCACAGCAATGCATATATATAGTATACAGCACTCCCATACATCCACCACAAAACCTTTCCCTTCCACAGCGATACTCTTACACCCTATTCACATCATATTTACTTAACGTAATGTACAGAGTCTGAGACAATAGCTTTCAAACAAGGTGACATTTGTGCTTACATTGTGGTGCATACTTTAGGATACACAGTTTTTTACATTCTTAGTTATCCTATGTTTTACATTATGGTTTACATTATCAGTCTGTCATCTCCTATATGTTATGGTGTGATATTACATGTTTTATATCCATCCTTGTGTACTCTCAAGAAACTCCTCTCTTACCCCCCATTTACCTTGGTTCCACACATTTAATGTCCATTTTCCCTTCTACCTTGGTGCCCACAGTGACAGCCAGCCTCCGTTTCCCGAGGAGCCACTTCCAGATATAGATGGACTAGTGTTCAGGGTCTAACTTGCTCAACTGCCCCAATGCCCTGGGAGCCACCCTTTCTCTCGAGGGATACAGTTCCCTCTATTTGATGGCATTAGTCCTCCCCAGGATGTGGGTCCACCCCCACTCTCACTACTTGGGTTTCTACCCCATGGTGTCACCCACTCTGGCAGAATGAGCATTTAGACATTCTCCAGGAGCCCGTCCTGCATCAGACCCTCCCCTCCGAGCATTCTAAACAGGTAACTCTCTTTATTATATTTTGATATGATTTTCTCAGCATTTTACTCTCCACCAACACCTGACCCTCTCCTGTGTTCGTATGCTACCCCTCCCACCCCCCACTTTTGGGCAATGTTACCCATCCGCCCATCCCCAGCCTCCCTCAAACCCGCAAAGCCCCAACCAAAGGCAACCCCTGCCCCCCTTTTATCTCTTCTTTGTGTTCATACTTACCACCATCTCGTCTTAAATTCCACCCCTGTAGACATCGGCTCACATCCTTCCTCCACCCTCCGATTTCCTGTAAGCCTATCGTTCAGTCTCTTGCTATCTAGGGCAGCTTGTTTATTTCAAATCATTGAGGTCATGTAGTATTTGTCCTTTAATGTCTGGGTTGCTTCACTCAACATAAGGTTCTCAAGATTCATCCATGTTATCACATGTGTTTGTAGTGTGTTTGTTCTTACAGCCGAGTAGTATTCCATTGTGTGTATATACCACATTTTATTGATCCACTCATCTGTTGATGGGCATTTGGGTTGATTCCAACTTTTGGCAATAGTGAACAATGCTGCTATGAACATTGGTGTACATATATCGGTTTGCATCCCTGTTTTCAGTTCTGCTGGGTATATACCTAGCAGTGGTATTGCTGGGTCATATGGCAAATCTATGGCTAGTTTTTTGAGAAACCGCCATACTGTCCTCCAGAATGGTTGGATCCTTCTGCATTCCCACCAGCAGTGGATGAGTGTTCCCCTTTCTTCACATCCTCTCCAGCACTTGTATTCTTCTGTTTTTTTTCATAGCTGCCAATCTTATGGGTGTAAGATGGTATCTCATTGTAGTTTTGATTTGCATTTCCCTGATAGCTAGAGATTTGGAACATTTTTTCATGTGCTTTTTTGCCATTTGTATTTCTTCTTTGGAGAAGTGTCTGTTTAAGTCTTTTTCCCATTTTTTAAATGGGTTGTTTATCTTTTTATTTTCAAGATATAGGAGTTCTTTATATATGCAAGTTATAAGTTTCTTATGAGATATATGGTTGCCAAATATTTTCTCCCACTGTGTGGGCTCCCTTTTTACTTTCTTGACAAATTCCTTTGAGGTGCAAAAGGCTTTAATTTTGAGGAAGTCCCATTTATCTATCAGTTCTTTTGCAGCTTGTGCTTTTGGTGAGATATTCATAAATCCATTACCTATTACAAGGTCCTGTAGATGTTTCCCTACACTGCTTTCTAAGGTTTTTATGGTCTTGGCTCTTATATTTAGGTCTTTGATCCATCTTGAGTTGATCTTTGTATAAGGTGTGAGATGGTAATCCTCTTTCATTCTTCTACATATGGCTATCCAGTTCTCCAGACACCATTTGTTGAATAGGCCACTCTCTCCCAGTTGAGAGGGTTTGGTGGCTTTATCGAATATTATGTGGCTATATATGTGAGGTTCTATATCAGAGCTTTCAATTCGATTCCATTGGTCTATGTGTCTCTCCTTATGCCAATACCATGCTGTTTTCACCACCATAGCTTTGTAGTATGTTTTGAAGTCAGGTAGTGTGATTCCTCCAATTTCGTTTTTCTTTTTCAGTATGTCTTTGGCTATTCGGGGTCTCTTTCCTTTCCAAATAAATTTCATAGTTAGTTTTTCTAGTTCCTTAAAGAAGGCTGTGTTGATTTTTATTGGGATTGCATTGAATGTGTAGATCAGTTTTGGTAGGATAGACATCTTAATAATGTTCAGTCTTCCTATCCATGAACAAGGAATAGTCTTCCATTTATTTAGGTCTTCTTTGATTTCCTTGAACAATCTTGTATAGTTCTCGGTGTATAAGTTCTTTACTTCTTTAGTTAAATTTATTCCTAAGTATTTGATTTTTTTATTTACTATTGTGAATGGTATTTGTTTCTTGATTTCCTCCTGATCTTGCTCATTATTGGTGTACAGAAATGCTACTGATTTTTGCGCATTGATCTTATAACCTGCAACTTTACTAAACTCATTTATGAGTTCTAGAATCTTTGTTGTAGATCTCTCAGGGTTTTCTATGTATAGGATCATGTCATCTGCAAATAATGACATTATGACTTCTTCATTCCAATTTGAATGCCTTTTATTTCTGGCTCTTGCCTCAGTGCTTGAGCAAGTACTTCTAAGACAATGTTAAATAGGAGCAGAGACAGTGGGCATCCTTGTCTTGTTCCTGAGTTTAGAGGGAAGGAGTCTAGAATTTCTCCATTGTACACAATATTGGCTTTACGTTTTTCATATATACTCTTTATCATGTTCAAAAAATTTCCTTGTATTCCAATCTTTTGGAGTGTTTTTATCAAGAAAGGGTGCTGTATTTTGTCAAATGCTTTTTCTGCATCAATAGATATAATCATGTGATTTTTTTCCTTCAATCTGTTTATATGGTGTATTACGTTGATTGATTTTCTTATGTTGAACCATCCTTGCATACCTGGGATGAATCCCACTTGGTCGTGTTGTATAATTCGTTTAATGTGTTGTTGAATACGATTAGCAAGTATTTTGTTAAGTATTTTTGCGTCTAGGTTCATTAGAGAAATTGGTCTGTAATTTTCCTTTCTTGTGATGTCTTTGTTTGGCTTTGGTACTAGGGTAATGTTGGCATCATAGAAGGAGTTGGGTAATGTTCTTTCTGTTTTGATTTTTTGGAATAGTTTCAGCAGGATTAGTGTCAGTTCTTTCCGGAATGTTTTGTAGAATTCACCTGTGAAGCCATCTGGCCCTGGGCTCTTCTTAGTTGGGAGATTTTTAATAACTGATTCTATCTCTCTGCTTGTGATTGGTTTGTTAAGATCATCAATTTCTTCTTTTGTCAATATGGGCTGCTTATGTGTTTCTAGGAATTTGTCCATTTCCTCTAGATTGTCATTTTTGTTGGAATATAGTTTTTCAAAATATCCTCTTATGATAGTCTTTATTTCTGTGGGGTCAGTGGTGATATCGCCTTTCTCATTTCTTATTTTGTGTATTTGCATCTTCTCTCTTTTTTTCTTTGTTAGTGTCGCTAAAGGTTTGTCAATCTTGTTAATCTTCTCAAAAAACCAGCTCTTGGTCTTGTTTATCTGTTCCAGTGCTTTCTTATTTTCTATTTCATTTAGTTCTGCTCTTATCTTTGTTATTTCCTTCCTTCTTCTTCCTGTTGGGTTACTTTGTTGTTGTTTTTCTAATTCCTTCAATTGTGCTGTTAGTTCTTCACTTTTTGCTCTTTCTTCTTTTTTGATATATGAATTAATGGCTTTAAACTTCCCTCTCAGTACTGCTTTTGCTGCATCCCATAAATTTTGGTATGTTGTGTTATCATTATCATTTGTTTCAAGGTAGTCCTTGATTTCTTTTGAGATTTCCTCTTTGACCCACTGTTTTTCTAAGAGTGTGCTGTTTAATTTCTAAATCGTGGTGTGAAATCTGGGCTTCTCTCCCTTGCAAATCTCCAGCTTGACTCCACTGTGGTCAGATACAATGTTTTGTATGATTTCAATCTTTCTGAATTCGTTCAACCTTTCTTTGTGGTTTAGCATATGATCTATCTTGGAGAATGATCCATGTGGGCTTGAGAAAAATGTATATCCTGCTGTGTTTGGGTGTAGCAATCTATATATGCGGTCACCCCTTGGGCTGAAGTGTGGTTTGCTGGCCTGGCGAGGGGAGCGGCCGCGGTAGGCCTAATTCCGCTGCCCCCATAATAGGGTGGTTGGTTGGGCCCACCGCCACCCCTGAAGGAAGCTCGGCATGGGCGCAGAGTGCCCTCGGGTCTCCCCTTCTCGGCAGCCATGCTTCCGCGGCCACCCCTCCTCATGGATGGCACCACACGATGCCTTGTGGGGCGGCACCCTTCTTCTTCCTTCTCCCTGCGCAGGTGCAGGGCGGAAAAATCCAGTCTGCCCTTTTCCCCTCCCCCGACAGCAGCAACAGCCAGGCGTGGGCGGAGAAATCCAGTCTACCCTTTTCCCCTCCCCTGACAGCAGCAAAAGCCAGGTGTGGGCGGAAAAATCCAGTCTGCCCTTTTCCCTCCCCCCGACAGCAGCAACAGCCAGGTGTGGGCGGGAAACTCAAGTCTGCCCTCCACCCCAGCAACAGCAGCCACCAATCCCTAAACCCTGCCCCTTCCCCCAGCAACAGCAACAGCCAATCCCTAACCACCACCCCTCCCCCATCCAGTACTGCCCACTGACCTTTCACCGGTGACCAACCGGAACAGGGCGTGGCTTCGACCAATCAGCCTTCCCCAGCCCCTATAAAAGTGTTGCCTCTCCCTCAATAAAGTTGGACTTGCGTGTTTACCTTGTCTCCGCGGTAGTTCTTCTGCCATGCGCCCTCCAGTCCTGAGAGCCCCCGACAAGGGCCTGGCCTCCCTTGTCCCCAGTTCGTCGCCTGCTTCTCCGGGCGACCCCTTCGTCGCCGGCTACGCCGGGCGACCCCGTCAGCCGAACCGCGCAACCCCTTGTGAGACCGACCCCTCGTCCCAAGTGGGACCGACCCTTCGTCCCAAGCGGGACCGACCCCTCGTCCAGAGCTGGACAGACCCCTTGTCCGCAGCCAGACCCCACCTCTACCGACCGAGCAAGCCGCCACATATATATATCTATTAGATCCAGCTCCTCTAATATACTGTTCAGATGTTTTGTTTCTTTGGTGATTCTCTTTTGAGATGTTCTGTCCAGAGTTGATAGTGGTGTATTAAAATCCCCCACTATAATTGTAGATGTATCTATTGTTTCACTTAGTTTTTCCAGTGTTTGCCTGACATATTTAGAGGCACCCTTGTTAGGGGCATAAATATTTATGATTGTTCGATCTTCTTGACAGATTTTCCCTTTGACTAAAATGTAGTATCCTTCTTTGTCTCTCACAATTGTTTCACATTTAAAGTCTATTTTGTCTGATATTAATATAGCTACTCCTGCCTTTTTTTGGTTATTGTTAGCTTGTATGATTGTTTTCCAGCCATTCACTTTCAATCTCCATGCGTCTCTGGGTCTAAGATGCGTCTCTTGTAGACAGCATACGGATGGATCATATTTCCTTATCCAATGTCCCAGTCTGAATCTTTTGATAGGTGAGTTTAATCCATTGACATTCAGTGTTATTACTTTCAAGGAATTATTTGTGTTAGCCATATTTTGATTGGATTTGTGTTTGTCATATTTTGTTTGTATATATATATATTTTGTCTTTTTTGTTGTTGTTGTTGGTCTTATACTCTCCTCCAACTCTGCCTTTCCTGTTTTTTCCTTTCTTCCTGCAGAACTCCCTTTAGAATTTCTTGAAGGGGAGGTTTCTTGTTGGTATACTCTTTCAGATTCTGTTTGTCTGCGAATATTTTGAACTCTCCATCATGTTTGAATGCTAGTTTAGCTGGATAGAGTATTCTTGGTTGGAAATTTTTTTCCTTTAGTACCTTGACTATATCATACCACTGCCTCCTTGCCTCCATGGTTTCAGAAGAGAAATCAGCACTTAATCTTATGGAGCTTCCCTTGTATGTGATGGTTTTCTTTTCTCTTGCTGCTTTTAGGATTTTCTCTTTGTGTTGAGCATTGGATAATTTGACGAGTATATGTCTTGGGGTGGGCCTGTTGGGGTTTATGACCAGTGGAGTGCGCTGTGCTTCTTGGATATGTACGTCTGTCTCTTTCAGTAGATTTGGGAAGTTTTCAGCCATTATTTCCTGCAACACTCCTTCTGACCCCTTCCCCTTCTCTTCTCCTTCTGGAATACCTATAATACATATATTTGAGCGTTTTGCATTGTCATTCAGGTCCCTAAATCCTAATTGGATTTTTTCTATCTTCTTATTGACCCCTTCTACTATCTGTTTGATTTCTGATGTACTGTCTTCCACATCACTAATTCTCTGCTCTGCCTCTTCTAGTCTGTTGGTATTTGCTGCAAGTGTATTTTTGATTTCTTGAACTGTGGTGTTCATTCCCATCATGTCTGTTATGTTTTTGCGTATGTCTGCAATTTCCCCTCCCAGTGTTGTCTTCATGTTGTTAACCTCTTTCATTACTTCATCAAATTTGTTGGTGATAAATGTTGTGAGATCTTTCATTGCTTGTGCGAAGTTCTGCTCCCCTTCCTGATTTTTAGTTTGTTGATTGGATTCAGCCATGTTTTCCTGATTACTGATTTGGTTTGTCAATTTTTGTTGCTTTCTGGTCATCCTTTTATCTTGACGGGTTTAATCAGTTCCTTAGCTTCTTTGTCTAGTCTTGGAGATTAATTAGCTGTTATTTTTGTGTAAGTGTTATATCTTCTTTTTGTCACTTTGTTCTTCTTATTCTAATTTCTTGATGCTGGTTAAGTTCACTTTAAAGGAAAGTATTAGTGCCAGGGAAAGGCAATTGTGTAAGTAAGGAAAAAGTGTAGAATTGTATTGGTGATATATGTTAACAAAGCAAGAATATGAGATCTGGGAGGATGGAGGTTAGATTCATGTAGATTGTGTAGAGTTATAGCTGATTGTGTAGAGTTATAGCTATAGAGTACCTTTTATGAGGTAGATGACTGAATATGGGAGGAATATGGTATGAACTACAAAGCTATTGTTTTCGTGAGAGAGGGAAAAAGAAAAGAAAGGTAATAGTTTCAAGAGTGGATACCAGACAGAAAACAGAACAAAGGTATTAGAAATTAAGAGTTAGACACTTTGTGGATCAAAGAACGGGAGGTGGGGGGTGGAATATAGGAGAGACAGTAGATGATAGTGGATATCAAGATGCAGGGGAAGGGGGATAGTGTAGGTAGCCTAAATCAGTTCACACAGAAATGAGGCAGTGGAGGATGGGAAAACCCAGCAAATGTGAGGTGTTCCCTGTAGCACCTATTGTATACTTGAATTAAAATAAAATAAGTGGAAAATGAGGGACAAGAGGGAAAGAGAAAACTGAAAAAGAAAAACTAATTATAATAAAGGAAAAAAGAAAGACAAGAAGAAAGGAAGAAAGAAAAAGAGGATGGGCAAATGGTGGGGAACAGATAGGGGGAAGAGAGATACAGGTATACACGTGTCACAATTGCAACACTATCTAAAACAACAACCAAAAAAACCCCTAAATAACTGTAAAAAAAAAGGACTTTGGGGGACACGCTAGGAGAAAAGATTAGGGGATAATGCAATATTAGCAATCAGGGCGTCAAAAAGAGTAAAAAATAAGATAAAGTGAAAATAAAAACAAAACAATATGAACCAATAAAGATAAAATGCAAACGTTAAGGTCCAGGGCACTCATGGACCCCAGGTAGACCCCAGGGCGTGATGGATTCAGGGGTGGAAAGTCTGAGACACTGAAGACTCAAGAGGTGTGAGTCTGGGGTGTGGACCGCCAGAGTCCAGGGGACCCAGACCTGGCAACCTCAAATCTGGTCCACAGAAAGCTTAGGAGCCCCGCAGTGCAACACAGCCCTCAGGGATCCCCGTAGCTGGGTGCCAGCCCCGTGGGGGAAGCCAGATCCGCGAATTCTATATTGAATGTCTGATCCCTGAAATTCACCTACTCCTCAGGGTTTCAGCCTTTGGACAGCTCCCTCCCTGTGCTCCCATGCAACGGCCACTTGAGGGCGCCTCTACACCACGGCCAGTTCAATGACCCAGATCCCAAGCCCCGCCGGGTGGGGTGGGCTTCAGCTGGAAGCTCCGAAAACAGACTCTAATATCCGAAATCCCAAACTTCGCAAAATATTCCCCAATCAGCTTCCAGACGTGTCCTCCTCCCTCACTGCACCCTACAACAGTCTCCCAATTGTGTCCCCTTATTGTCCCAAATCCAATTCCATTGCAGATCGGCAGCCGGACCTGTGGGGATGGGGCTCCAGGCGGAAGCGCTACCCACCCTGTCTGGTGACCAAAACGTCCCCCGCTTCACAACAAAGCACCGTCTGTCTCCCCAAATCGATCTGCAAAGGAGTCTTGTCCCAACAATCCCTCACCAGCCAGCCCAGTATCCATGAATTTCTCAGCACCGCAAAGCCTCCAGAAAAAGGAAAAAAAAACAAAAACCCTGGCCGCCGCGGCTCCGGAGCTTCAGGAGCGCCCGCTACCGCGGCTCCGCCCACCCAAGGAGGGAACTTCCCGAGCCCAGTTGGGACCTCCGTTTATATATTATAGACGTATCCTCTCTGTTACCTTCCCACCGAATTGACGTCCAGACACCTTCCAACCAGCAAAAATCCCCGAAACAGCGCGTTCCCAAAGAGCCTTCAAGGCTGCCCAGCCGCCCCCTGCAGAGACATTACCAGGCAAGCTCAAGCAGCCACCATCTTGCCGACTAATCTGTCGCATAGGTTTTTTGTCTCTTGTGTCCAGCTTAATTGTTTTTAAAAACTTTTTATTAGAGAAGTTGTGGGTTTATAGACTTACAGTTATTAAGATTTAGTGACTGATTGGATGAGACCTTGTGGAAATTTGCGATTATTTCATGGATCTCAAAAAGAGAAAGATTACATTTGTAAACTAATCTATTCCATTGGGTATGACACCTTTTGATTGGATTAAGCCTGTGGGGCATGATTCATGTTGAATCTCCAGCCCTCTTGCTGTGTCTAATGTAAATGGACACTCATAGGGACAGATAAAGGATAAAAAGGGAGCTGGCATTTTTTTATTCTGCAAGGTGAGAGAGAGGATTGCTTAAGAATGAAGGACCCAAGAGCCTGGGTCCATGGAGCAGCTCAAGAGGATACCAGCCCTGCTATATGCCTACTAGCTTACAGCTGATTTGAGAAGAGATCATAATAGTCTGAGACTGATAAGGAGGCTGAGAAAGAGACAAGTCATATGCCAGCTTGCAGCTGAAACTGGGAAGAAAGAAGAGCACCTGAGCCTCATAGAGGAAATAGCTCACAATCTTGCTTCAACATGTGGCAGTTGACTTTAGTGAGAAAGTACCTCTCAAGGCGCCCTGAGTTGGACTTCTAGAAGCCTTTGACCTGTAAGATTTTACCCTAAATAAATACTCTTGATAAAAGACAACACATTTCTGGTACTTGGCATCAGCAGCCCTTTGAAAAACCAGAACAGACCTGTAAGGACTTTTAAGGAAAAATAGGCTATGAGAATGATTCTTGGGTTTCTGACTTCAGGCAGTGGATGATTGCAGGTGCACTTACTAAGAAAGTATAAACTGGACAAGAAACAAGTCTGTTGAGGATAGGAGCCTGGTAAACACTATTTCTGTTTTGTCAGTCTTAGGCCATAAATGGTTTTGAGATATCCAACTGAATCTGCTAAGAAGGTTCTTAAAAAGAAAAGTTCAGAGGAAAGGATGTGTGAAAATAAAATTTGTAATTGTAAACATAGAAATGGTATTTAAGGCTTTAAAAATGTCTTAAGGTGTTTGATGGGGGGGGGGGCATCTGGCATGGTGTACCTGGAGCAGGTTTCCAGGGAGTGTGTGAGTGCTCATCTTGTCATAGTGTGTTATATCAATGGGTGGAGATCTGTATAATGAACGGGATGGTGTTGTACCCCCATCCTGGGGAGGCCCGATGTTATCAAACAGAGGGGAGGATGTTTCTCAAGAGCATGGGTGGTTCCCAAAGGGGAGGACAGACTAGAGTGTCAAGCCCTCAGCATTGTTGAAAGTATCTATGAATCTTGCCCTTCAAGCAGTGAAGTTTAGGTGTCACTGTGGGCCAGAGGGGAAGGGGAGAGAGAAATAGAATAAGTGGAAGAGGGGATAACTGGGCGGCTAAGGAAGTGTTCTGTATGGTCATGCAATGATGGATACAGGAAATGTTAAATTTCAACAAAAATTTATGAAAGTGCATAGTCTAAAATGTAAACCATAATGTAACCAAAAATTTATAAAAATATACACCATAATGTAAACCATAAAGTAACCATGGTTAGTAGCTATGTTTCAATATTTATACATCAGTTGTAGCAAATGTATCATCCACTTGTAAAAAGATCATTGTTGGGGAAGGGGGAAAAGGAAGATTTTGGGTATATGGGAGTTCCCTATATTCTATATGTGACTTTACTGTGACCTAAACTTTATTAAAGGCATAATAAAGAAAAAGCTATAAGAAACTGCGGAAGAAATTGAAGAGATTTCTTGCCACTGTACCTACAGGACAAAACCTATTACAGTAATGAAAGGCAATATGTCAAAAAAATTTTATTATATTTTTCATTTTTTTAATATCTCCATTTATTTTTTACTTTATTTTAGTTTTTCTAAATTATTATGTATTTTATTTCTACTCCTTAAAACTTTCATTACTATTTCAATTTCCTATTAATTTAATTTGGCAATATGTTAGGCTTCATTTTTTTTAAGAAGTTTTGGATCACAGAGGGTTTCAACTATCATAGGGGAGGAGTATTGGTGTGGGGTGTTATTGATGGGGGATGCATAGGTGGGAGGGAGTTCACTAGGGCATGTATATAGGGTATATAGATATATTCAGATGTTTCTTGTGTATTGACATAGTAGGTCGAGTTTCACAAGATAACTGAGGGAGTGCTGAGTTCCCATCCTGGGGACTTTGGTCTCATCCTGCAATGGAACAGCAACAATTCCCCAAATGCAAGGACAAAGACCAGGGAAGAAGGATGACCCAATAATGGACCCTTGATACTAATGACTATGCTTATGAGCCTGTGTGCTTGAAATTTCAACTTGGTCTAGACCTGTAGGGTGCCTAAGAGTTAACTCCTGAGAGCCTCCTGTTGCTCAAATGTGGCCACTCTCTAAGCCAAACTCAGTGTATAAATGCATTATCTCCCCCCCAGCATGGGACATAACTTCTGGTGATGAGCCTCCCCAGTGCTGAGGGATTACTACCAAGCACTGGCTGGTGATGCAACTAGAAAAAGACCTTGTAAAAAAGGGTGAAATGGTAAAGACAAATGAGTTTATATGGCTAAGAGACTTCAAAATGATTTGGGAGGGCAACATAGGGATCACACTTTAATCCACATCTCAGCAGGATCTCAGAGACAGCCAAAGAGTATACAACCCCAGGCAGTGGTGCTTCTGAGGCACACAGGTCCTACAGTCATGGCAGATGGCTCTGGAGTTCAGTGACTTATCAGTGGGCCTTAATTTGGAATTTGTGCTCATGAGTGTGATGGAGTTGGAATCAGATGAGACTTCTCTACACGTCTCTTCTGTCACTTTTGCTGCACCTGTCCTTGGCCCTGGGGTTGCTGTGTGCCCAAGAGACTTAAATCCGTGGATGGTCCATGTGCCAGCTGGGCCCTGAGCCTCAGCAGAATTGCAACACGTACTCTCTGGTTTGTTGGACTTACCCAGGTCAGCTAACAAGGAAGGAAGTTCGGATGGTCAACCACCACACCAAGGAACTGAGAGAGTCTACAACTGCAAACAGTAGAATCCCATCTATCAGCCATGTGGGATCTAAGCCCCCTCTCAATTTAGAGGTGGAGTGGGCATCACCATCCCAGGGTCCTCAGGATGGAGGAATAAAATATGGAATAAAGTGAACTTACTGGTATTCTGCTAGAGAATTATTGTGACTCTACAAGTAGCAGAAATTATATCATTGGTGTGGAGACAGTGGCCATGGCAGTTGCTGAAGGCAGGGAGATAGAAAAAGAGGTGTGATATGGGGTCATTTTAGGGACTTGGAGTTGTCCTGAATGATATTGCAGGGACAGATGTAGGACATTATACATCCTGCCATAACCCTCTGAATGGAATGGATATGTAAACTATAATCCATGCTGTGTAGCAGTGTTCCAAAATGTATTCATCAAATGCAATGAATGTACTGCACTAATGAAAGAAGTTGTTGATGTAGGAGGAGTAGGGATTGTAGGGAATGGGGTATATGGGAACCTCTCATATTTTTTAATGTAACATTTTGTGTGATCTATGCATCTTCAAAAATAAATAAATGAAATGGTGAAAAGAGAAAAAAATGGATCTGTATAGTAAGATATAAAGATAAAACACCTTGATAAATATTCTGAGGTATTTAATATTTAGAGATTTATTAAATGTACAAAACATAGCAATGGGATTAGGGAGAAAAATAAAGAAAGGATAAGAGTAATGGAGGCAGATAATAATAATACTAGCAATAATAGTAAAGCAATATTAGTGCCCCTTAACCCTAGAAAACATATAAGCCTTATGTTTAGTGGAGGTCAAATGGAAGTCATTGAAACTTCCCCATACCCACACTATGAAATAAACAAGATTTTAAAAATTAGGAGCAGTACATCTTCTGTATATTGGCACCACCCTCTAAGGTAAAAGATACAGGTATGGTGGACTTTCATCACAAGTTATTCCATTCAAGCCTGGCTACTACAGTATTTGAAGCATTAAAGTTCCTGAGAAGTCTTGAAAAGAAAATGTAAAATGGATACCTTGCTAATGAATTGGTATCTTTACTGATTTATTCTTATAAATATTAATCCTTTTGTGGAATGACAACCTCAGTTCAGTATAGGATTCTTAAATGTCTTTATACAAATTCAAGCTTAGTCATCAAATTCTTCATCAACAAAATACTGTACACAAACTTGCCTTTCCATTTTATTTTCAGTTTCCATCTTAAATATTTGGTTCCAAAATAAATAAATGTGAAATCTATCATTTATGTGATTTCAACTTCTCTATCCTTAGAAGCATAGGTGTCTGTAATTATAACTTGAATAAATCATCCTCTACTTTCCTACATGGATTAATCTAGAATTTAAGCATATATGCATATTTGCTATTGCTTGATCTTAATAGTTACTTAATATTTTATCTTTCATCCTTCTCCTCTTTCTTTGCTTTCCATTGCTCTGCCCTAGCATTTAGCCCACCATATTGTATAAACCAGTATTGATACAAACACTTGCACGATGTATACATACATGCTTGCAGGTACACAATAAGTATATATAACACACAGTGAATGTGATTACTTGGTTATAGCTAAAATGCATAAGGACAGCTACTTGAGTGAAACTTCTACTCTAAAACTGGAATATAATTTCTAAGTCTTTACAGCTGGCTTTTCAGAAAAAGGATAAACATCCTTTACACCATGTAGTATAAAATGCAATGATTGTCTCAGAGAAAATTCCTGTTTTGCCACCATTTAAAAATATTTTCTTCAAATTTTAAATATTGAGGAAGTAGGATTTGCTTTACTTTATCTCTAAAAAATACAAAAAAAATCCCTCACCAAAATAGCAATATACACAATTTTTATATAAAATTTTTTTATTTTTAAAAATATTTTAGGTTACATAAATGTTACACCAAAAATATAGGGATTCCCAAATGCCCCACTCCCCAAACCTCTCATACTCTCCAACATAAAGAACATCCTTCATTAGTGTGGTGCGTTCATTGTGATTGATAAATGCATCCTGGGGCATTGCCACTGAGCATGGGCCATAGTTCACATCATAGTTTACACTCTCTCCCACACAATTCTGCATGTTATGGGAAGATACAAAATAGCCTGTATCTGTCATTGCAATGTCATTCAAGATGATTCCCAAGTCCTGATAAAGCCCCCATATTACACCTGTTTTCCCTCTCCCTGCCCCCAGAGCCTCCAGTGGCCACAGCCTCCACATCAATGTTGTAATTTCTTCCATTGCTAGAATCCACATATTACTAAAATTATGTTGATCTATGACCTTACTTTTTCATAAAACATTTTAAATGGTAATTTACAATCAACATATTATATGAAAGTATGACATAAGAAATACAATAGTTTTATGCATGTTAAACCTGGGTGTTCATTCTCAAAAAGAATGCAAATTGATATGCAGAAGCACATGGATGGTGAAGAATTGAAGCCTTGTGATGGGACTCAAGTTGTTAAAATGCTAAAACTTGAGTATGTACACTGGGAGAGAGGATTACCAAAAGACCCAAAGGAAATGCTCAAACACAACTTTCATGCTCTGCAAAAAAAAAAAAAAAAAAAAAAATCCAGATAAAGGCAGGTCTCCACTTCAGAAAGATCATTGTCTAATGGTTGTATAATTCTTATACATGCAGAGCAAGACTGAAGTCAGTGAAGAAGAGGGAATTGTAGAGATTTAGGCAGTATATCGTTGCTTTATAAAATGAGCTCTGATTCAGGATTGACTGAGCTATGATTCAGATCTGAAATTCAATTATATTACTGAGGTAGAAGTTCAGTTGTATTATTCTGTCAAACAGCTGCTTTACTACATGCTGCAATTTAGAAGACATGAAAGTATCTTGGCTTTCTTCCAGAAAAAAAATCTGACTCTGAAATATGGTACTCGGCCAAAACATAAAATTCATTCAATCCTGAGATATTCTCTAAGTTCAAGGTTAGCTTACACAATGTACTGGCTATGTGGGTGCTGAATTCAGGTACTGAAATTAAACTTAGACTGGGAAAGATGATTTCTTTAAATAGAATACAACTAATTAGCACATACTTCTCATAAATTTAGAGGTGGCAAGTTTCATAGATTCAGTGTAGCAAGATAGATACATGGGCAGGTGCTGATTGATATTTAGATCTGCCATGGCTCAGGAAAAGCAGTGTTTAATTTGTTTTACTAAACAATAAACATTCTCCATTGACTAGAAGAAATAAGCAATTTAAAGAAAGATGAAAATTACTTGGCAAAAGAAAAAGCAAATCATATCTGACAGTACTTATCTTAACACCTCTTGTTTTGGTTATTTTCCATTCGAAAAACTTTCCCTAAATTAATTCATTCTAATATTTCTGTATAATATTTTCTGATAATTACAGATGTACCTTGGTTTGTTCTTACATTTAGATATGATATTTAGTGTGAAATATTTCCAATCTATAAACAACTATAATTACATATCTTGTAGAGTCTATGCTTAAATTTTAAACTCACATACTGAGTTCATGTGTTCAGAACTGAAAAGGAGATTTTGTTTATTTTCTTGAAAATTATCTTCTATCTCTAACAACTCTCTGTTTAGGAAACATTGCTTATATGCCAGCACTTTTTTATGTCGGAGAAAATGTGATTTTTTTTTAATGTTAAATGATTTGAATAACAACCAAAAGTATAAATTTCACTTTTTCTCTATTTATGCTTTCATATCCTATCCTAGAACTTGCAATATATTTAAGTTCATAAAATAGTGTATAAGTCTATTTTAAATGTTCATTAATGCCATTCTCGTCTCATCACTAAAAATTTGACCTCAAATTATGTAATAATTTTGTAATATTTTAGTCACACAGAAATACTTTCAAGATAATATTTATTCAAAATATCAAGTGCTTTTTAATTGGGAAAGTGTTGCTTTATATCTTTCTATATTCTTTGTTTTGAAAATTAAAGGCAATCATAAATGCTTTAACATCAAAAGCAATATGAACTTTTAAATCTCAATTCAAGGGAAGCGGACTTGGCCCAGTGGTTAGGGCGTCTGCCTACCACATGGGAGGTCCGCGGTTCAAATCCCGGGCCTCCTTGACCCATGTGCAGCTGGCCCACGTGCAGTGCTGATGTGCTCAAGGTGTGTCCTGCCACGCAGGGGTGTCCCCTGCGTAGGGGAGTCCCATGCGCAAGGAGTGCACCCCATAAGGAAAGTCACCGAGCACAAAAGAAAGTGCAGCCTGCCTAAGAATGGCACCGCCCACATGGAGAGCTGACACAACAAGAAGATGATGCAACAAAAAGAAACAGATTCTCAGTACCGCTGATAACAACAGAAGCAGACGAAGAAGACAATGCAGCAAATAGACACAGAGAACAGACAACTGGGGCGGGCAAGAAGAGAAATAAATAAATCTTTTTTAAAAATTTCAATTCAAGAGCATAACGTATATGGATCAAAAATTCAGATATTTAGGGAAGTCTGGAAAAATCAAGTCATAGTAGGATACAGTTTTAAAATATAATAATAAAGAATCCAATCACAAAATCTGAATAATGGCATTGAAGACTAAGTAATTTCTTCATAACTAAAGTAATAGGTATCGCCCATTATTTCATAACTAAAGTAATGTTATCTCCACTACAAAGTTTTTATCAATGTCCTACTATGAAATTAGTCCCTTACACACAATGACAAGAGATCTATTTAAGGAACATTATATTTGACAAGTTGGCAAAAAACATAGAACTACAAATCATACTATTTTTATGTCTATAAATGTATAACCAACTACAATCAGACTGAAGAATATTCTGATTTAACATATCCAAACCCAGCAAAGGAATATACATCTACCAAGCTCTATTATAATTGTATGGAAATGTATTTATTTATTCCTTTAGCACTTTATTTTTTATTACAGTGAAAATAGATTGCATTAAATAGAGAGTAAACATGTCATAATTATCTATTCTATACATATATAAAATTATTTCAATTTATATCATTAATATATAGGATGCTCAATTTATTATATTAGCTTTTATTTTATAACATATAGCACAGTCTTTCATTAGTTTTTTTTTATTTACAAGCTCTTTCTCTTGTACTATTTTATTTCCTATTCACAACTTAATTAGCACAGCACAGGTAGCCACAGTTAATACCCTAATGGAACATCTGCAGGGGTTGAGATGAGGTGCTGTGAACCAGCTCAGGAATAGGTTTGCTCAAGGGGAAAGCAATGCATAACTTAAAGAAATAAAGGACTGAGAGAAAGAAACAAAAGAGGAAACACAGATGGGGCCAGGGGACTCAAAACAGCGTTGGGAAATGAGAGCCTCAACCCTAGTTTCCACCTCATATTTATTGGAAACTACCAAGCAGCTGTTTCATATCAGAACTGCAACATCTACAGTAATAAGGAACAACTGCAATATCTACAATAGAGAAAGTTCATACAAAGTTCAAATGCAATTTAAATTATTTTCCTCCTTTTATTTTATATACATAGGGGGTCACACAAAAACTAGATATATTCCAACAAATGTTCTGCTAGATAAAATACTTTTCTAATGTTTTGCAACCTCTAGCTCATGGCTAGGAAGCCCCAAACCAGCAGCTGATACCAAAGTCTTGATTAAAAATAACAAGTGCAGAGCACTCTTTCCCAGGGTGGGACTACAACTGGTCTGACCAGAGGAGACTGTCCCTTTTATTGAGCTCATAATCAATGAATTTGATACTATAGATGCCAACTTGCAAGTACTGCATCGATTCCTGAGAAAGTGGCCAGCCTTCCCAGGAAGGACCACTATACTGCCCAGAACATTCCCAGTGTGCCCACTGTTCTAGTCTCATCAGTGCTCCTGAAATATGAAAAATGCTGATCCATAAGGCATTGGTTCACTGATTAACAAAGCTTCCTGCATGATATTTTCACTTTTATGTTTGAACAATACTCATTAAATTTTTTCTCAATACATTCAGTCCCAGGATTGTTCAAACTTATAAACAAGAGATTTACATATACATTCACTTACATTTCATCAAATCACTTAAGTAAACAACATGTTGCATTATTAAAGTTCTGATTAGTATTCAAGCATTTTATACATAATCCATAACTGCAGTAGATTATACAACAACAAGCAATAAGACTTTCCACTAGCAACATTTAATAAATAAACTTTCATTTCTCATGGGCTTAAGATTTCCAACCAGCAAGGTTATGTAGGACAGTATTCGATGAAAAATGACCTAATTTTCCCCAGTTTGTATAGTTTGAGGCATAGGCAGTGACAAATTATTGTTACTCCCCCATTTTGGGCTGTGGGACAACTGGAAGTTTATCTCATAATTTCAATGCCTTCATTGGTCCTGCTCTTAGCATCTTCACTGGACCTGCCACAACTCAGCGTGGAATCTAAACTCAGTCCATCATTGTGAGGACTCATTTTCCAGGGAAAAATCAATAGCTGGCCTGCTACAAGAGTCCTGTACAGTGTTTGTAGCAGTGAAAGCATACCTTGCCCCTTCCAACAGCAGTTGGGGGCTGATGTCACAGTCATTGAAGTGAGCATTAAGAACTCATGGGTGATTTCCACAAGCTGTTGGTGAATAACAGGCAGCTGGAACTGCTGGGTTAGGCACCACAAGATCTGGTATTCATGATGTTCACCTTTCTGGTGGAGTCACTCTGCTTCTCCTCAGGTCTCAATTGCATGGCTCTGGATCTTCATGAAGGCATCTATCTCCACAACAGTCCTGAGAAAGATGTTAGAGGACTGGGCAGGAACATGATAGACAGTTACCTGTCACTGCTGGCAGGTGTCCCAGATGTTCTTCCTCAGACCTCTCCCCCAAAGAGGGCGATTCACAACAGTCTATTGTTTCTGTTTTGCTTTTAGTATTTGCGATCCAGCCCTGGATAGGGAAAGCAGTCTTCAAAGTAACCAGACACTATTGGGTTAAGCCTTTCACTTTCAGCAGGGCTTCCTATGCTGCACACAATTGCTTTTTTTAATTGTACTTTTGACCCCTTCCCACAATTGTGACTAAAACACAAGGGGTACTCAATTAGAATGTTGCCTTTGCCACAAACCCACTCAAAGCCAATATTAGTGCTGGCCACATCCAATTCACAGGCTAAGTCAATGTCCACCTTCTTCCTTGTTTCTTAAATTTTTAATTTTTTTTATTTTTTAAAGCAGCCTGCTGGAGGCCCTCCTACTTCCATAAAGGACCTTTCCCAATTAACACATCTAAGTGAGAGATGAAAGATTTTTAGCATTCAAACAATATTACAAACTCCATTAACATGAAAAAACATTGCACTTTATTAGTTACAGCAGAGAATATAGTTTTGTCTTACCCAATCAAACAACATTTAAGAATTTGATAGAGCAGCAGGGACTTTGTAGTCTGTCCCAATCGTTTGCCTATTTTAGGCTCTTAAGATAAGATACGATTATCTCTGATATTTCTTTTAATTTTGGAAAGAAGGATTAATTGGTTGACATAATATCATCAGTAGGGTTTCAGCCTCAGATTTCTTCTATGCCACCAGATTCTTTGCCACCAGGCCAGGGAAGATGGTTGACTATGAACACAGTCTTGGGGAAGCACTGCAAAAGTTCATTGTTGGCTTTTCTACAGATAGGAGAAGGTGGGCTGGTTTTCAGGATCTGACTTTAAGAAAGCAGGTTTGAACATTATGTTCCTTTAAAAGTGATAAGACTTGTTTCAATTTAGAAAACCAAGGAAATAGAAAGGTTAAAGTACCAGAAGCTATTTTGATAAAAGAGACTTTCTTGGTATACTGATTATTAAGGAGAAAAACTCTTTATAAACTGCTACTAAAACAGACTAATGACTTGAGAAACTTTGTCACATTAACAGAAAAAGAAGAAAATTTTAACTTTGCATACCAAAATGATTTTGGAAACTGTTTCCAATCAAATATTTTACAACATACAATTACCATTAACACTAAACAAACTTGTTAAAATAACTATTCAGCTTGGATATATGCAAATATAACTTTTCTTTATTTCAAATACCTAGTAGCATGCAATACTAGAAAAAAAAATTAGAAACAAGTTGGCAGGGGAGGCTAGTTGCCAATGTGTTTTCCTGTTATAAAATTACTTTTTGTTATTATTATCAATTCAGGTTTTGTTTAATAATGACTTCTTAGAATTAGCCATTTAGACCCTTTAATTCAAACAATTCTTTCACAAACTTCTCACAATTATTTGTAACCATAGACTATATTATTTTAAGACAATTTTACCTTCACAGAACACATTCCCTTACATAATGTTACCACAATACCTTCTACAATTTGCTACATGCATTCAAGTCACATCCTGCATATGTTCATTCTGATTTTGTGAAAACCAGTCATCTTATTATAGGGCAAAACACACTTTTTAGAACAAACTTAGTAAATTTCAATCAGCACTCTCACAAGCATTTTAATTTAGGCATAAACCATATTTTATGAAAAGACTACAATCTTTTATATTGTAGAGATCTTAACATTTAAACTTACATTTTAATATAAGCACTTATTTAATTTAGCCATTTGAATAGAGCTCTTTTAGAAATTTTTATTTATCAATTTATATTACTATCCAGAGGTATCAAAATATCACTGACATTGAACAAATAGACAAACACAAAACCATTATAATACACCAACAGAAACATAAAGTTTATAATTTGACTCATAGTTCTTACTTTTTTGGTATAACTGTTTTCAAGCTTTCCATCATTTTACATCTTAGATTTTGCTGCCTTTAAGATTTCTTCTGGACTCCCATGTTGCCTGTAATATGCAAGCTTGTCATTGGAAACACTTTTATTAGTAATAAAAAACCAGTTAGGATAACTTGAGCAGCATAAATGCAGTTAAACAGTTTAGACAGTCAGTTAACACACATTTTTTAGATTACTACTCTTTGAGACTATACTGAGACTTGAATTTCAGGAGTATGCTATTGATTCAAGACCAAAATTCCTTTTAAACACCTTGATAACTGTTTTATGCTAATTTTATTAATTTGGCTAAATAGGCCCAATCAAAATTAGCTTGAAAATAGAACACCAATGTTGCCATGTTTTCCTCCTTTTCCAGTGGCTTAATTCTATTAGTTCCCACTAGCCCACAGCCACATCATCATGTAAGCAGCAAGGGTTTTGCACAGTTGCTGCCAGAATATTTTCCTTATCTTAGCTAACACTTTAATAGACTGTTTTCTTACAAGCCTGATTTCACTATCAAGGGCTTTATTCAGCACTTTTGCCTGTGCAGGATGTTGTATTTATGAGTTAACCTTCCTTTGTACAAGTGGCTCAACATGATTTCCCTCCATTCTAGCCTGCAAGGTTCCTTTTTGTAAAGAGGATAATTTAGTCTGGGTATTTCCAGGCACTTGTATAAGGGGTGGAGGAAGAAAAGGTGGAAGATAGTTGAGAATCAAAACCTTTAGAAATTTTTACAGGGAAAGAGTCATTATGGACCTTTTCTTCATCTTCTTTTTCATCCCTTGTTTGTAAAGGTTCTAGGATGAACTTAATATTAATCCATGTAGGACAGATAGTAACAGGGATGGAAGTTCCTTAAACATATAATCTTTAAAATTCCTTACCAACTCATTCCCAATCAGTTAATTCTAAACTACCCAAGTTTGGGAACCATGAATAGTATTTTTCTATAATCTGTAAGAGTTTTAAAATACTAGGGTCACTGGTCTTGGCTCCTCCTGCTTTGAGGAGTTATTTCAAGAGACAGACATATGAGTGAACTGCCTCTGTTTTCCATTGTAACCCTGCGAAAATAGCTGAGAGTGTCTTTACCTACCCAGGCTTTCAAAGGCTTTCGAAACCCCTCAGGGCTCTGTGCCATTACAACCATTTTTGTTTCACTTGAAGTGATCCTTCTTCCCTTGGAGTCCCTGTTCAGGCACCAGTTGCTGTGAACCAGCTCAGCAATAGGTTTGTCGAGGGGAAGGCAAAGCAGAACTTAAAGAAATAAGACACAAGGAAGGAAACAAAGAGGGGACCAGGGGACTAACAGCTTCAGGAACTGAGAGCCTCAAACCTAGTTTCCACCTCATATTTACTGAAAACTACCAAGCATCTGCCCCATATGAGAACTGCAATATCTATAGTAATAGTTAACAAGTACAACATCTACAATAGGGAATGATTCATACAAAGTTCAAATGCAATTTAAACTATTTTCCCACAGTGATGTGGTGCCTAGATGAGGAGAAAACTAAAGTTCTTATAAAGGTTATAGGTAGGGGGAGGATTGAGAGGAAGCAAAGATTTCCATATAATTCCTTTAACTTCATCCTATCAATCCAGTCACTCTAATGAAAACTATGAGCAAGGAATTGTGGCCACTCTGCATGGTCAAATGCCAATGCCATTTTAACCATGAGGAAACAAGCTCAACTGAATTAAGTAATTTGCCCAAGATTCAACAACAATTAGAGAAGTGGTGAAAGACTGAAAAGTAGATATTTAGTAAGTCTATCTATCAAAAATTAAGTCAGATAAGACATAGGCAATATTATTTAAAAGTACAGTGTGACATAGAAAAGAATTTTAAAAGAAGAGGACAATGCCAATGGTATTGAGAGAAATAAATGTCTAATAAGGAAAAAAATAAGTTGAGTTTACTTTTCAATGTGTTACAAATATTTAGAACTCTGAGAGATAGTAGAGGTTAGCTCAAAATCCTCCCTTTCTTGGAGCATGGAGTATAGAAAGTAATTTGATATGAAATAAAAATAAAACCCTTAGTTGAAGTCCAATGACTTCCAGTAAATTGACAGTGTTATTTAAACAAATTAAATATATATTTTAGTATTATTTTCCTTTTTGTTACCTTGGGAAAAATAATGCCAAATTGCATGTGGTTGGGAAGATTTCATTATTCAATGGATATAAAGTGCCTGTCTCAGTGGTAATTTCATAGGAAAAGCACATAAAATGTTTGCTCTTGATGGTGATGATGATGATGGTGGTGATGAAGATGATAACAATGGGAACAAAAGCAATACAGGATAGATGACAGGTTAGGAGAATGTTAAATTTTCTGAGTTCAGGCCATTAGTTGCTGATTAAAATTCAACATTAATCATGAACTCAGTTTTTACACATAATTAAAAATGATCCTTTGTTTCTCATTTATTTTATTGCTTATAGGTGGAAAATAGGACTACCTGAAGCTTTTAGTTCATTTAAATTGACAATGGTTTTCAGACCTAATACTAATTGTGATTTTTCAAATCCTCTAACATTATTTCTAAAGGGAAAAGTATGTGTAGGTTGGTGAATGGGGAAGAAAATTAAGCTTTGTTCATGTAAGCAATTATGTCTTTGCTTGTGATGGAGACAGAAGGTGATGGAAACTTAGCTTTCAATTAGACAGTGAAATCCATGTGGCAAAACTGAGATTTAGGAACCAAACTCTGTGACTGTAAAGTAGAATCCATACAGATTAACTTGCATCTCTTTATTCAGTTATTTCTACTTCTGTATCACTGACATACCACAGATAGTGCCTTACCACTAAATATATTAGCAAATAGGAAAGAAGTAAACACTTTTAAGTTTTCTATATTTTTCTTTCTTCCTTTTAAAGAAGATTTAAAGATAGCAGCATATATCCAAGATAAATACTACCAAAATAGCCTTCTAAGCATTAGTTCTATGGTTTCAACCACATAGTTAACAAAGATTGGCACCTTGATATCCTTGAAGACATAATCAACAGGTGCAAATACTGTTCTGTGAATCCTGCTTTACTAATAGTCCTCTAAAAGTCCATAGCACATTGTAACACTACCCATAACAAGCAGAACAGTTTAACAGCTACTTCCTTCAATGATCAGTTAGTAAAACCCAATCAAATGCTCATATGCAACACAGGCTTGCCTGGAAAGTTGATACAGGCATAGTCATAGAGAAGAATATTTCATCCTAAATTGAAGATTATCTAAAAATCAACAGAAAGCCATTCTGTTCCCATCAGTTTGCCCATGAAATCAATTTGGCATCAAGAAATATCCATCAAAATAGAAAACTTTCACTTTATGCTTTTGTTTCCATGGCAAAAAAAAAAAAATGTTTAAAGAGCTTCAATATTGTACATAGAATTTGTGGGAAAAAGTTTTGATTAATAACTTTTTGATTATTATTATTTTATTTTAGAGATGAAATGATAGTAAACATTCTAGGCATCAATTTACAGGGGGATTATTTTAGACTACTTCACATTGGTTTTGAAATCAAATCTGAAAGGCAAATATGTTCACCTATGCAATATATTTCTGATAAGTATTTATAGCTTTTATTGGCATTTCTTTTAACTATCTGTGATATTTTATACTAAAGTTTCTTTTACTTTGGTGTTTGCCAACTATACAGAAAATTTATTTTTATTCAAGCTAATGGTATTACTTTTAATTTCTCTCAAGAACTACATAAATACCACTTTGCAGGGGGAGTAATTTTGAGGAAAAAAGTAAAAACCTATACCCCAATTCTTTGATGAAGAGAGATGAAATATAACATACTATTATGGTCATGGTCTCCATGGGGAAGTGCTCTCTGGATAATAATAAGCAAATAAACTCAGCTAATAAACTTGTATTAGTTCTCCTTTCCTATGTAAGGAGACAGATATCCTCTGCCTTCAGGAAAAGATGATGTCAACACAATAATACCAGAATCGAAACTTTCAGAAGCTCCTTAGAATTGAGATAGTGAATATTAAATTGAACTATCTCAAAAAGTTTCCTTCTCATCATCTTTTATTGTAGTATTTTTCTGAAAAATTACTGGATGGAGTACTATAGTGCAAAGAATATTGCTTTTAATAAATACTTTTAGTGCTGTGGGAAGATTATCCACAATGCAGTCAACATTGTAGTTTTTAAAAATGAAAAAGTTCAGAACCCGAATCATTAAGTAAGGTTTGGTGATCACAATATAGAATCGAGAATTAAAATATTCACTAATTATTTGCAACCATGTTGCTTTTCCAAAAGCAGGAATAAAAGTATATATTGTAAGGGATGTTTTGAAGGTAAAGTGAAACCGTTTTTCCTTTGCACTGGGAATAGTCTTCGGAGATTCTCAGAAATGAAGAAGTCATTTATATGTGTATGTATATAGGAAATTGCTAAGATGTAATAAAAACAAATGAAAAGTTAGGGTAAATTTCATAATTTCACAAATGTATCAAGACAGTGATAGGTTTTGCTTATCTTAAAATGTTCAGAGTGAATGAGATGGAAATTTACTTCTCATTGAGAATTCTTTAGAAGAAGCTTAGGAATATCTAGATATGCTTCAGAAACTCATTTTGCTTGAATTCAGATCTTGTTGAATTTTGTGAAAAAACAAAATCATATACATTGTTTCAATATAAAAATAGTCTAGAACATACATTTACTTAAGGAGTTTAATATTATGTTTCATGGTAAATTTGAAAGACAAAAATGTTCACTGAGTGGAAATAATTAGCAGGATTTATAGTTAAAATGAGAAAACACATCAACTCAAACATATTTAAAATATTTTAATTTAAAACTTATTGGGTAAGAAAACCAAGGATTTTCAGTAGCCTTACTACAAATTTGAGTATTGAGTAAGAATCAAACTATGCAACAAGTTTTTGAGAAACAACTCATTTTAAACCAACTATTCTAAGAATATGAAGACAAAACAGGTGTCTGATTGCCAAGTCCATTTCCTTTTCTTCTTAGACATGGAGGTAGACATTTTTCAGCCAGTCCACAATTAGGTGCAGCCAAATGACTGATTTCTAGTCAAAGAAATGTGATCAGCTTGCCTCAGAAACATTCCCATACCCAATACTCCAGGCTGTTTTACATGTGTGTCTGGCTCAATATGGATTCCTTCTCCATGATGGTATGTGGAGACAGGTAGGGCCACATTTGGCATTTAGAGTGTAGGGCCAAAAGTTGACAATAGCCTGATTTCCTTTATCACTTCATGGATCAGAGCCATCCAATGAGAAACACCCACACTGGATTGTGGCATGAGCAATTACCTTCATTATTTCAATTGTAATAAAATTTGGTGTATTTGTTTTTAGAAAAATCCATAACCTGGGTCAAGATAACATCTGAATTATTTTCTCCTCAAACTGTACAGTGTTAGAAAGAAAGGCAAACATTTGTTGATACTGGTTTGTGGTTACTAGTTTTTAATCCAAACAGATTTTTATAGAACATTAGTATTTCATCTGACCATTATAAGAACTCAATTGCTCTTTTCATGAATAGGAAATAATGCATAGTTTTATTTGAATTTCCTGTTTCCAAATTGATAATATGTTTACAGAGCCATTGGCAATCTTCCCCTACTGCAAGATAACTTATAAAAATAATTAAAGGTCATAGGTTTCTACTTAAACTGAATTTAAAACACAAAAGCCAAAGCTACGTAATTTTTAATCTTGCCCTATGTTTTGTGTACTGACTTACTCAGTTAGAGTCCAGTGGGCCTTACCTACATGCCTTTAATTTGATTTCCATGTTAATACTTTCAGTATGTTTCTCAAAAAGTAAAAAGCATTCCTTTCCTGGTTGCTAAATGCCAGTTGGTACTGTCAGCTACCATCCCCAGCTGTCAGTCCTGATATCCCACTGCTTTTGGTTGGGTGACAGTGTCCTTGAACACTTTATTTGACCTTATTCCATTTCCTCATTTAGTTTATTGTAGGTATTTATGATATTTGGTTTTCAAAAACATTCTACTTCCTTATTATATGAATTAGCATACAATTTACATAGACTTACTTCCTAAAAAAGATTTGGGTTTCATGTTAGTTCTGTAGGCTACAAAATTTCTGTTACTTACCTCATCAAAAATTTAATTTTACCATACAAACCAAATATATGTTTATTTATTTAATATATACTTTTATGCAAATATAATCTATATTATACAGTGTGCATATAATTTAAGTAAAGAGAATAAAATAAAAATAACAATTATATTTTTTAAGTGTTGCATTATATAGTTTAAGATTTCCTTTTTGGTGATATTAGCAAATATTTGTAGCTAGAAAATTATAGAATTTTTATACTTTAAAAAAGTTCAAAACACAAAGCAATGTCAATTCATAGATTTGCAAAAATTTCACCAATCGTATTTTTTTAAATATGGAGAGGAAAGAATAGGTGTAATATGTGGGCACTTCTAGGACATTAGAATTGTCCTGTATGACATTGAAATGATAGATGCAGGTCATTGTATATTTTGTCATAACCTACAAAATTGCATGGGTGAGAGTGTAAACTGTAATGTAAACTATAGTCCACCATTAGTAGAAATGCTTCAGTATGTTTTCATCAATTGTAACAAATGTACCACGTTAATGAAGGATGTTGTTAATGTGGGAAAGTGTGAGAGGGGGAGGAGGTAGGGTAAATGGGATTTCCCTATATTTTTTGTAATCTAAAGTTTCTTTAAAAATTAAAATTAAAGATTAATAAAAATAAATATAAAAACAAAAAATAAGAAAACAAAACTAAAAAGATATATGATTTAACCAAAATTTCCTTTGAACGATTATTAATTCTTCATTCATTATTAAAATATCACCCTTACCTTGAAGGGAAACATTAAGGGTGAATGTTTTGAAGTAGGTAACTAGAAGCCCAACAAGTATTTGTGAATGTATAAACAAAATTCATGTTTTAATTTCCCTGTTATGATAAATTGTGTTTTTTTCCTTTCATTTATCCATTAACTGATTAAACACATTTATTTTTTACTGTCTACTTGGTTTGGTGGATTCTATAATGCCTTTAAAGTATACATGTAGCAAACTCAAATAGTAATCATAATTATTAAAGAATCATTCCATAAAATGCCGCTGTTTAGATGTTATGGAATAATGTTTGAGTTGAGTTTAGGTCACTCTTTCCCAAACTTAAATACAAATATAAAATGTAAGTATAATTAAAATGTTAGGATGGAATTATTTGTAATAGTTACTGTGTGTGTGGAGTATATATGCATGTGTACATATAAATTGTAAACACTGTATATCCCAACTGATCTTTTCTTTGATTACACTTGTCTAAGTTATTTTTCAAAGAAGAAATAGAGATTCTAATAATATTTTCTTCTTTATGCTTTCCTTTATATGCTCCATATTCTTCCATGTTTCAAACAAACTGAAATTAAATTGATTAATTGGATTGTTTCGTGATTCTGTGCAAATTTTAATCTGTGCAAATCTTGTTCCAATCCTTACTAATGTAGAGATACATATGAATCTGAACTGTAAGAATTGACATTCTCTCATTTTTTTTTTGTAGATGTGCCTGAAATTGCTTCTAGTTTGTACTTCTCTTTGTGTGAGTGTTTTCCCCATTTTACTCAATGGATTTCATCTTTCTGATTCTGATCTGCACTACTCTGCTGTGAAGAATGTGTATTATTTGTCTCCATCTCATTTTGTTAGAAAGAGAAATACCCATATGTACAGAGGGAACCTAAAGCAGACTAAGATACTGAATTTAGTCTATGCTGAATTAACAAAAGTCACTGTTTTCCCCATTGGCTACGACAACCAGAGCTTCCTATACTTACTTAGTTCAGGGTGACTAGAATTAGGATTATAAACTAAATAATATCAATGAATATAAAGAAAGTGGAATATTCTCTAAATCTGACTTCAAATAACATCACTTAGTGAAGTTAAAAAATAATGAAATAACTACAAAACACAGAGAATGAATCATTGATTTAAAACAGTTAAGTGTAGCAAAATCGCATGAATTTTCCTCTATGCCTATGTAGAAAGAAATGAATCTAAAGTATTCTTTTGGCAGAAAACACTTGGGGTTCTGTGCAATACATATAAAATATTGATGATCTGTGTTTTTCAAACATAGACTACATTTTATTAAATTTTGCTTTGTTTTTAGATTAGAGTAAGTGATATTAAATGTGGGGACTACAGATCATCTAAATTTGTTATCCATCATGGAAGTTTTTCTTTCCATCTATTATTTCAAATGAAGGATATAAAAGTAAAAGGGACTTCTGGTAGACCAGTACGGCTGCTTAAGACAGTCCAGGGGTCTATTACCCCAAAGATTCTTCAAACAACTAGCAAAAGCTAGTAGTTCCATCTTCCTTAGAACTCCAGAAAGCAGTTAAAGAGTTGCAGTAACTGGTTGAGTGCCTCAAAAAGGAAACACAAGTAGATCTATTATAATTCTACCAATGGAAAAAATTATATCATTGATGTGGAAGCAGTGGCCTCTGGAAGTTCTGAAGGCCGGGAGAGGGAAAAACAAGTGTAATGTGGCGGCATTTTTGGGATTTGGGAATTTTCCTGCATGACATTGCAGCGCAGATTCAGGTCATTATAAATCTTGCCTTAACCTATGGAATTGTATGGGAAGGAGTATAAACTACAAGGTAAACTTTAATCTGTGCTTAGTGGCAATGCTCCAGAATGTGTTCATCAATTGCAATGAATGTACCACAATACTGAAGGATGTTGTGAATGTGGGAAATGTGGGGATTAGTTCCACCACTTCAGCAAGGGCATGATGCATGAAAGCTCATCTGTTCTCACTTCAGAGCAAAAATAGCTCTGTCCTGGCTATCTCTGCACAAGCTATCTCTTTTCGCTTGAAGTTTGAAAATGACTTCTTCTTCCATCTCTGCCACTAGATAGAATGTGAGCTTAGGGACAAGCTTTCTTGTTCTAAGCAAAACATCCTTGAGAAATTTAACTTTAGCAGTAGCCCTTGCATGAATCCAAAATTACAAGATATATAAGCAATAGAAATCAACCAAACGAAGCCCTCCCTGCATATGAGTTTTGGTGTGCAAGTCTTTCATTCCCATGGCAATTGGCACCCAATGCTGGGCAGCTGATTATCCCCCTAACTGAGAGGAGTTTTTCAGAAGGGCCCCAGGAACATGTCTGCATAGTGAGATTGGTCCAGACCATGCATCCTGCACAGACAGAACATCAGCTGCCCTTAGAGAGCTAAGCTGACTGCAGACACTAGTGTAACATGGGAAATACATTATCAGAGCAACAGGACATCCATCTTGGCACTTTACAACAGCTATTGAAAGCAGCTAATTGTCAAGTGAAAGAAGAGCAAATTATTACATTACTTCAAACACTACAGACCTTTTGTCTGTACTTCCCCCATAAGGGAACCTTAGATTTTAAATTAGGGGAACTCTAGACCTAGAATCATGGGTCAAATTGTAAACTTTGTTTCTGTTAGTGTGTTATAATTGTTTTTGTGTTTTTCTGTTTGTTTATTGTCAGTGTATATTTTAATACCTCTGGATAGTAACATAAATAAATAAGTGTTTATGTTAATAAATAAGTATAAATGCCAATAAGATCTCTATAATGATAAAAATTGTAAGTCTTAATTAATAAAATTACTACAAGTTTCTTCATAAAAAATAGTTCTTGCCTAATTGAAATGAACAGTTTATGCTTCTTCACAGGATAAAATGAAGGAGGTAAAACTTAAATGAATATTAAAAAAAGATAAAAAGTTTGTGGGAATGCTAATTGAAATTTGATAAGCTTGTTTAAAAAAGTGTGTCTTGTCCTAAAATAAACTGGCTAGTTTTCATAAAATAAAAATAAAAATATGCAGGACAAAACTTGAATGCATATGGCAAGTTGTAGAAAGTATTGTGGTAACATTA
This sequence comes from Dasypus novemcinctus, assembly GCF_030445035.2. Taxonomy (NCBI): domain Eukaryota; kingdom Metazoa; phylum Chordata; class Mammalia; order Cingulata; family Dasypodidae; genus Dasypus; species Dasypus novemcinctus. Next base: position 36,773,025 of record NC_080683.1, on the reverse strand, counting down.
AATAAAGGAATGTGTTCTCTGAAGGTGAAGTTTGTCTTAAAATAAAATAATTATAGTCTATGTAGTTATGAAATTATAAGAACTTTGTGGAAGAATTGTTTAAAGTGCTTAAATAGTTGATTCCAAGAAGTCATTATTAAACAGAAACTGAACTGATAATAATAACAAAAAGTAACTCCAGAAGAGAAAAACTTATTAGCAGCCAGCCTCCCCTGCCAACTTGTCTCTAAAAAATGGTTTCTAATATTTCATGCTACTGTGTTTTTGAAATAAAGAAAATTTATATTTGCATATAAACTAATTGAATCATATTTTAACATTTGTTTGAATGTTGTAAAAAGTTTGCTTGGAGACAGTTTCCAAAATCATTTTGGTAACTTATGTGTATAGGGCATATAGAATGTGTTTTTATTATTAAGGAAACAAAAAATAACTTCCTAAGATAAAAGTTATTTTAAAAAGTAAAATTTGGGAAAAAACGCAAATGAACACAGAAAGTGCAGAAGGTGTGCAAAAAAGGAATTTTTCTGAATAAAATTAGATAAGATTTGATAAGCCTATCTATTAAGTTTTAAAAGCTTTAGTATCAAATAATAGACTGATGCAAAGTTAAATTTTGTCCTTTTTCAGTTTCTTAACTCATTAATCTGTTTTAGTAAAAGTTTATAAAGGGTTTTTCTCATGAACAATCAAAATATAAAGAAAGTCTGTTTCATCAAAATAGTTTCTTGTACTTTAACAATATCGTATAATTGCCTGTTTAGAAAAAACAAGTCTAATCACTTTTAAGAATTTACAATGTTCAAACACGCCTTCTCAAAGTCAAATACTGAAAAATATCTTTTATTTCAGGCTTTTGCCAAGGATTTGTTCTTTTACCTTAAAAAAAGCAAAGTAATAAAATAGTTAAGTTATTTTAATATAAGTTAAATGAGCAATATTTAAAAAGTATTATAAATTTAAGAAGATACTTTAACCCTCTGTTAATTAAAATTATAAGAGTAAGTTCATATGAATACTTAAAAAGTGTATAAAGTTCCTGAAAATTTAATAACGTTCCAACATAATATTAAATAAAAATATAATTTTAAATACTATTAAAAATAATATATATCATAAAAACAATCTCTTTGCCTACAAATAAAAAAGAAAATGCATTAACTCATACTCATCTGATTTTCACTGAAAGCTACTGCAAGGCAATTGCTTTAACTTATACTTGTCCAATTCACATTAAAAACTGCCACGGGTGATATATAACAGTAAACTATCATAAATTAAAGTAAAACCACTGCTGTGTGCAGAAACCCTAGATATTGTTGGTTTATTACAAAAATTAATATCCAATTATGTCACTATCACTTTATTTTAAAACTTACTAAAGCTTTCTCTAATATCTCCTTAAGGAAGTCAAGCCAGCCTGCATTCATATGAGAACAAGTCAACAGTAAATTTTGCAGTGCTTTCCCAAGGCTGTGTGCATAACACAATCATCTATCTCTCCTAGCCTCATCACAAAAATCCAACTGTATAAAAAACCTATAGTTTTAAGCCTATTTCATTATATTAATAATGTTATGTTCACAAATAATTTTTTTTACAGAATAATCTCACTCCACCTTAAAACTTTGCTAATCAAAACAAAAAAGGGGGAATAGGGTGTTAGGTCTAGCCAGTCCAAAAAACATCATATAAATAGCCTTATATATTTTAAATTTTTAAAATCGCAATGAAGAAGGTTATACAGCAACAGAACAACATTGTCAGATACCAATTGTAAAAATTTATTCTAAAATGTTATACAAACCCCTGGATGAACAAGAAGCTAATGGTAATTGGCATGGTCCAGCAAATTTACTAACATGGGGAAGAGGGTATGCATGTGTTCTCTCCCCTGGAGAACCTCTTTGGCTTCCAACAAAGCACATAAAACCATACCATGGCCTGGTAAAATCTGCAGCACACCCCAGTACTGAGCCTGCAAGCACTTAACCTACAAAGGACCAACATCCCCCTGAGGACTACCCAAGGAGCTGAACCTGTTACATGGGGGAGTCTTAAAACATTGGGCAGCCAAACACAAGCTCTTATGGAGCAAGTTGGGTGCCTTGATGCCTAAAAATACTTTTTTTTAGCTTATTTGGCAGTAATCACTACTGCTTCTACTGGGTGGGGACATGGAAAATGTACACACTGCTCATCCTTATGTCTTTTAACTCCTGCACTGCTAATCACACCTATTGGGCCCATATAACAGATCTACCCCTAATTGCTCTCACCTCCTGGTGAAATCCTAAGGCCCCATTATCCCCAATAGATTCAACATGAACAGGATACTGGGTTCTTCCTGCAGGGCCACTAATAAATGAAATTGACTTGAGGCATCCTAGCATTTGTTTAACTCCTTTAAAATGAAATGACACTGAACATAATTAAAACCAAATTAAAAAACACCTTCAAAGTGCCTTTGCTACTCATATATCGGATGAAGTAGAAGCTCTCCATCTCCAATTAGAGTGGCAATTATGGAACTTAAAAAATCAAACTCAACAAATCACACTAAAAATCTTAGCTGAACAGTTATAATGGCTAAACCCTTGAACATAGTTTTCCAATCTAAATTTTAAATAGTGGACAATAATAAGAGAGTTAATTGTTCTCTGTCTTATTAAATTTATAGGATGCTGATGCTTCTTCCAACTGTGGCAATGCACTACACAGTGCTATGAATACCTGGGCACCATATATACAGCTACTCAAATAAAACCACCTGTTCATAAAAGAGAGGGGGAAGATATGGGGATTAGTTCTACCATCTCAGCAAGGGCATGGTTAAATGATTTATGGAAGCTCATCTGTTCTCACTTCAGAGTAAAATAGCTCTGTCCTTGCTATCTCTGCTCAAGCTATCTCTTTTCGCTTGAAGTTTGAAAATGACTTCTTCTTACATCTCTGCCACTAGATAGAATGTGAACCTAGGGACAAGGTTTCTTGTTCTAAGACAAAACTTCCTTGAGAAATTTAACTTCAACCACAGCCCTCGGCCAAATCCAGAAAAACAAGATAGATAAGCAAAAGAAATCAACCAAATGATACCTCCCTGCATATGAGTTTTGGTGTGTGAGTCTTTCATTCCCACAGCAGGAAAATGTGGGTGGTAAGGGAAGCAAGGCATATGGGAATCCCCTATATTTTTTATGTAACATTTATGTAACCTAAGTATCTTAAAAAAAAAAAAATAGTGTAATATGGTGGCATTTCCAGGACATTTGAATTTCCTGAATGACGTTGCAGTGATGGATACAGGCCATTATATATCCTATCATAACGTACAAAAATGTGTGGGACAGAGTTGAGACTATAATGTAAACAATAATCCACACTTAGTGGCAATGCTCCAATATGTATTCATCAATTGTAACAAATGTACCACATTAATGAAGGATGTTGTTAATGTGGGAAAGTGTGGGAGGGGTAGGGAGCAGGGCATATGGGAATCCTCTCTATTTTTTATGTAACATTTGTGTAATCTAAATATCTCCACATGTTGGAAAACATTAAAAAGAGTGATAAAAAAACAAACAAACAGCAAAATAAAACAGTATGAGAAATTCCTGGCACGCTTACTAACACCTCCCGTGACAGTATGATGTTCTTTTATGAATTCCAAAAAGAGAAAGATTATATTATTAAACTAATCTATTTCTGTAAGTGTGAGATACTTTTGACTGGACTATGTCAGCGAGGTTTGAGCCAGCTTGGATTTCTTCCCTCTTCCTGGGTCTGATATAAACAGAGTCACAGAGAGAAAGGAAGCTGCCATATTTGATCCTGCATATGATAGAAAGGACTCCAGGTTTGCCTGTAGCTGAGCTCAAGGAAAGAAACCCTGAGGGGCTCAAAGAAATGAGGTCCAGGTAGAAAAGAGCCATATGTTTGGTTGCTCACAGCTGAGCTCCAGGAAATAGGCTCTGGGAGTTGGTGAACATGGAGTGGAAGGCAGAGACTTAGGCAGAGATTTCTCACCATATTTCTTTAGCATGTAGTAGCTTTGTTGAGAAAGCATCTCTGGTGGTGCCATGATTCAGGCATTTCACAACATCAGAACTGTAAGCTTTGACCCTAAATAAAATCCCCATTACAAAATGTAACTCATTTCTGTAACTTTGCATTGCAGCCCTCTGGAAAACAAGACAGAAGGGGGAAAAGTAGGCAACACTGGTACTATTCAAGAAAAATACAGGTATTAGGAAGCTGCTAAGACAATTGCCACAATAACATCATGATATCCATGGAGATGATATTGGACCACAAGAATAACTCTGAAGAAAGTAAAAAAAAAAAAAAAAAATTAAATACCCTTCATGACTCTAGTTGCAAACTATGGGGACAAGGAAGCCAAAGCAGTTGAACTTTTGTCTCCTAAATCTCCTGTTAGCACAGCTAATTTTCAGAATTTAATTGATATCCAGAACCCAGTGTATAAGTCAGAAAGGGGTGCTGATGCAAAATACCACAAATCTGTTGGCTTTTATAATGGGTGTTTATCTGGGGTAGAAGATTACAGTTACTAGGTCCTAAATAGTCCAACTCGTGGTACCATAAGAGGTACTTTCTCACCCAAAGTCTGTTCTCACCCAAAGTTTGATGCAAGATGGTGGTTGATGTCTGTGAGGATTTAGCCTTCACCTTCCTGTTAAGGCTCCATGGTCCCACCTTCTTCAATTCTCAGCTGTAGGCTGGCAAAAAGCTTGTCTCTCTCTCTCTCTGGAGCTCATTTCTTTCTGGGCTCAGCTGCTCTGTTCTTTTCACAAAGTCTGCTGTAGACTAGCAGGCTCATCTCTTTTTCTGGGGTCATATCTATGGAGCACTCTCTCTTCCTGTGTAGGCTTCTGAACACCTATTTCCATGTGAGAGTCTGCTTTATAAGCCCAAGAGGGTGGGAACCCAACACTGAGTTGCAATCTAATAATGTGGTTGAATCTAAGCCCTAATCTTAACGTAATTTAATCAGATATCTCAGCAGAATCTAAAACAATCAAAAGGTATCATGCCCAGAGAAACAGACCAGTTTACAAACATAATCAACATCTTCTTTTTGGAATACATAAATAATATCAAACTGCCACACCCAGCTTCAGGGAAATCTGGAAAATGTATTTTCTGGTTTTACATTTTCTGAAATGTTAGAAGTGGAAATGAATGGATATGTTTTTAAGTGTGTAGTTTTGAGATTGAATAATGAAAAGCACTACTTAGAAAAAATGTAAAATAGCATAGTTGGATTTTTTATCAAAATATATACATTATGAATACCAGAGTAAAATGTGGAGAGATATTGGATGGTGTATTTGGTCACTGTGCTTCATTGAATCAAACTACTATGGTTCAGATGGCTTCTAATTTGCAGGTTTCTATGGTAACTATTTGGGAATCCCTTCTTGAGAGTTGGTTTGATAGTATGATGGAATGTTATAAGATTATATATCAAGGATATGTGGTTGAGACCCTGGAAGGAGGAGCACTTCTTACAAATTTATGAAGAAAGCACCAGGAAAACCTCTTGTTCTAGACAAGTATATAGTTAAAAAAAGTCCTTCAAACTGTCCTGAGCTCTCACAAAAATTAGAACTTGTAGTGATTCCAAGTAAAAGGAATTTATGGAGTATGTTACCTTTGAAACTAAAGATACAGATAGAAGTTATTACCACAACACGGTGGAGGTATAAATAGAGAGACTGATGATTCATATAATATGCATACCAAGGATTGTTCCTGTTCTCTAATGTTTAGTACATCCTCTTGTTGATTTTTCTTATCAGAACCCTTTCTGGGAGATTCAACATCCAAGGAAATATAATTCAATATAAAGGCAATTTCTCCTCCGTCTCTCAGAAAAGCTATTGTGAAAGAGTTATATTTAGTGATGGAGACTCAACGATTAGAAGGCATTGGAATTGCCCATACCCTCCTTCAGTGAAGGACATTCTTCCCAACATGGGAACATGGTCAATAGTCTTCAGCTGCCAGATCTTTCAGAGTTTTCCTTAAACTGAGAACTGGCTTACCCAGTGTCAAATTATGCCTTCCCAAAGCAACCAGCCTGATGTAGACTTAAAAGCCTAGCCATTTTCTCTTAATATGTAACAACTCTGGCAGGCAATGCTTACTTCAATTATTCCTACTGGTTTGAATAAGTTTTGGGGGGCCTGCATTGCAGATTACTTTTCCTTTCACCCAATCCTGCTTTCTCTCACTTTCTTCCAGAGGTGTTTGGAGACATAGTTAAGAGAACAACCTATGTTATATCAAATTCTAGGTAATTTTAGTATGGATTTCTTCAAACTTAAATAGAAGGGTAAGAGAGACTCTTCGTCCCTAATGTCAGAGTCCATAGAGCAAAGCAGCATATTTATAATGAAAAGTATGATATATATTGAATAATTCTTGCAAATGAATCAAAATGTTTCTGAAAGAAGATAAAGTATACAAGTATAAATTAATTTATAAAATTTTTGTTAAAATTTATTAGTTTTTGTAGAATAGCAAAAATTATATATTTTATATGATAATGTGAAAATATTTTAAGGCTAGTTTTGTCAATTTGAAGTAAATCATAATGCAATATTCAATTCCAAATATTTGTTTACTTCTCTAAATCCTTTGTTTATGTGAAAAGGTGATGCTAAAGATAAGAGTGAAACCTTCTTTTAATAGGAGTGTCTCCCTAAGGAAGAGTCATTTTTGATAAATAGAGGAAAAACTTTTGCTAAAAGAAATGTGTCACTATGCTATCATGAATTCCCTAGTTAATTTCTCAGGGTCAACCATCATCTCCTGTCCTCCAGTGCTGAGTGCATAATTTGACACATGGTAGGAATCCAAGAATTGTTGGTAAAATTTTAAAAAATTTGTGTTGCTTCCCTACATTTTAAATTAAAAAATAATGCATATTGTCATAATTAAAATTGTCAATTAAAGAATTTAATAAATTATTTCTTTTATACAAGCGAAATAAGTGTCATTATTGACATAGAAAGACTCTGATTTTCAGTGGTTAATTGCTAAAGATCATACACTTAGAAACTGGAGGAATATGGACACTAAAACTATATTATCGATAAGGCTTTAATTTTCATTAGATGCTTGAAAAATATTGAATAAAACTAAAATGTAGAAATACTGAAATTTTGTATTATTTGAAATTATAAAAATCAGATAAATATGCAATTAATAATTTTAGTAGATTTGCTTATATCCTCTTTTACAGCATGATTAGCAAAGACTAAAACAAGACTATGATGTGTAATTTATAATGAATACAGATCGTTAGCATGCACTCCAAAAAAAGCCATTGGACAGGAGGGTGAGGAAGAGATAAATGGGCTGAGTGGACTAATTAGTAAGGTGGAGTGTAAAACTAACTGGCAGCAATAATGCTGCAGGACAGAGGCTGCAACTAATGTAGTATAAATAATGATGACTGTAAAACTAATAGAAATAGCAAGTATCTGAGAGAAAAGTGCTGTTGTAATCTGATTCAAGCCATTTTTTAGTTACTACAAGATTTTCTTCTGAAAGTGCAAATAATAAAATTCAAGCTTATTATATAAAATGTAAGTCATTTATGGCAATTGTATTGTGGTTCACTTGGGAGTCTTCATTCTTACCTATGATTTTTCTATGTTTTAAAAAGTTCCATTTAAATGTAACCAGTAAAACATAGTGATGCTAAAACCTTTCATTAAGAGGTTAACATTAGGAAAACAGTTTGGAAAATCAATAGTGAAAAGCATGTAAGCTGATGTATTATATTTTATAATTTTAATATAAATTCGTACTTACTTTGTCCTTTCATTTATATATGAATATATGTGCATACATGTGTAGAAATATATCTGTTTATGTATTTTTTTTATATTTATATACAATTGTTTAGTAGAAATTTTTCTAAAGGACCGTTTTGATGTACATAAAAGGGAATTCCATTTTTTAAATTTTATTCCAGTGCCTTTCAAAATAAATTAATTTCTACAGGAAAATGGTTGTCAAAAATAAAGAACTAGAGTGCAAAGATTATTAAAATATATGTTGTCAAAATGCGATGTATTTACTAAGCAATTCATTAATAATTGTGTGATTATTAACATTTGAAGCTATAATGTTAGTATTTTAATATTTTATCGATGTAGTTTGTAGCAGCTAAAAACTTGAGCTGAAAGAACTATAATAGAAATGGCAGTGAAAAACAGAGTTCCAAGTTAAGTGGTATTTAAATGGGTCAAAAAATTACTACTTCATAAAAGATGCAGTTTCATGGATGCATATTGCTAAATCTCACATGTCTTAAATAGGTAATTTACAAAGGGGTATCATAGGAAATATATGAGTAAATTTACCTCTTAAAAATTTGTTCAGCTATGAAATAAGCAGCAGATTTCAATTCCCTTCCTTGTCATCCCATGAAAAATGAGTTTTATTATGGAAAGTGTTGTAATGTTTAACTTACCATTTAAAAATGAATGTTTAGTTAAGATCCTCAAATTATAGTTTCCCCACATCAGAAATCTCATTTTAGTATAACCAGATTCATTCATGTGTTCCACAAATATCTATTGAATATACAATTCCTCAGCATTATGTTAGCATGAAAATGAAATTTTATTACTTTAAAAGAGTTCAAACATTATACCTACACATCCAATTAAACTTAAAATATTTAAAAATTATTTACTATTATGCACAGAACAAAAGTTTTGAATAACATTGCCTTCATAGTCTTTCAATACATACTTATGTAATTTCTATTTCTCCATTATTATATTAACTTTAGATATATGTTGTTTTATTTTATAGTAAATTTGCTGAGCACTGTACTGTATCCAGACATTTAAACATTCATTTTTTCACTTAACAGCACTGGGAAAATTATCCCCATTTTGCAACCAGTGAAGATAACTTAAGTTCATATAGCAACTGTGTTAATTATTTCACTTACCTAGAAGGTAGTACGACCAAAACAAAAGCTCATGGTTTTTAATTTCTAATGCATAGTTGTTTTTATTAAGGCACTCTGTCATGCTAATAAAATGAATGCATGGATGCCTACCATTTTATTAGAATAATCAAAATACAGTTTCCATATTCTATGAATTGTATCTTAGAGAAAATATTTTTTCATTTCTTTATTTAAAAGTGGTAGTATGTTTTTAGAATTTTTGTTTATTTGCTTTATGTTCGACCAGGAATTAAATATCTAAACTTTTATTGGATGCGTCATAATCTTAGTCACTGAATAGCTTTAGTATTTGATTCATCTGAGATACATAGATTTGAAGCAATATTAGCAACAAAGGACTCTTGTATTCTATATATTTATACAAACTTGCTAAAGAGGTTTGAAAACTAGAAAGGGGAAGACATTGGTGGGAGAACATTTTATTATTTTCCATATTGATTTTAGGTGGCAAAGCATTAAAGTTTCTGTGGAACAGTGGTTCTTGAAATTTTTGGTCTCAGGAACCCAAGAGAATTTTATTATGTTAGTTATATAGAGAGATGTTATAGGAAATATTTAACAAGTGGCTCTCTGGGAGTAGAAAACAAACCAACCTTGATTTTGTAACATTCACTGATTTCTGTGTTGTTACTATTGCCACAGTGCTCAACTTCAAGCTACCAATGTGCCACAACTGAATGCACAAATGGAAAGAAATGGGCACATTTAGCTGTTACCAGTTTGTACAAGCCAATTCTAGCCCATCACTATCACTGGCTATTTCTATGCACATTTATCATAAAATAAATTAAAACACTTAAAAAATAATTAAAATTTAATTCATTTTAAAATAATAACTCCATTTTCTATTAACAGAAATAACCTATCCCTTAAGAAAAATTACTCTATTTTTTTAAAAATAAATAAAAAATAAAGGGATGATTGGATATTGTTTTTCATTTTCGCAAATTTCTTTAATGCCTGTTTAATGGAAGAATGGTGGATTCTCATTTATTGATTAAAACATTCACTCTGTTGCAGCATCATATATTTTATAGCCTGTGAAAATCTGTAAACTCATAAAATATTGAGACAAAAACATAATATTTTAGCATTATTCATGAAAATATTTGATATTGAAGATCCACTGAAAGAATTTTAAAGATACATTGGGATCCTTGGATCACATTTGAAAAATACTGCCATGGAGAAATAGTTGGAACCAAGAAGTGGCCTATGTGGAAATTACCTAATTAAAAAGATAGCAGGACACAATATGTATGATTATTATTCTCTCAGAAATAGGCCAAGAAAGAGAAGCCATAAAACATGATATTAAAGAGTTAAATGATCATAAAACTTACTGGAAATTCTGTGATCTTCAGAGCAAGGACCAGAAAATGTAAGAACCTGAAACAAAATGAACTTTTAAAATATAGGAATTTATTGTGTTCTACTTTTCTTTGTCTCCCAGATTTGTAGCGGACATTCTAATATTACAGTAGGAAGTAAAAATTTTAGTGCAGATAAATTTAATAAAATGACAATGGCTAAATTTATATTCAAATATGCTTCAGATATATTTAAAATTTGCTAAAAAACAAAAAGAAGGATTAAAGGATTAAATAGCACAGTTAAGGCATTAGGCAATTAGATAGTTAAGCTCTTAGATTGTGTGGAGTAACTAAATAAAGGTAATAAATAAGGAAATTGACTAATTCATCTAATTAAGTTAAACCAATTCTGCACAAAGCATTTCATCACAGAACCATATTCTGAGATGATTTTATGCTTGTATGATATTTATGTACATTTTTAACTTAAGATTCTTGGATGCCATTCATGAAAACAGTCTTGGGATTCATTAAAACATTAATCTAGTCAATATTGTAAATATAGACAATGACCAAAATTGAACTTCTAGAGATTAAAACTATCATACATGAAATAAAAATACACTGGGTGGAATGAACAGATTAGATCCTGCAGAAGGAAAGAAGAGTGAACCTTAAGACTTAGCAATGGAAAAAATACCCAAAGTAAAATATAGAACGAAAAAGACTGGAAAAGAAATGAACAGAAAAATAGTGATATAAGAGAATTTCAAGAGGGCTACTATACATGTAAATAGATTCTGCTGCAAATCAGTGGGGAATTAGGGGAGGGTTTAGGAACAGAAAAATTGCATGAAGAAATGCCATCATTTTTTCAAAATTTGAGGGAAAGTATAAACCCACAGATCTAAGAATATAAATCAATTATAAATCCAACAAACATGAAGAAAACCATATTAGACCAGATGTGGGCAGCCAGTAAATGGAACCAGTTCTCAGCTGGCTGGACCATCTGGAAATCCTGGGACTCTTGTACTCACTCACTTTTCATTAATGGGCTGATCTTTGGGGACACTCAGAAACCTTATCTTTGGGAATGCAGAAGATTTTAGAGTTATGGAGCCAGTTGGAAAATGTTCCATTTTGGTTCTGAGCACTCTCATGCCTAGGAGTAGGCAGACCCAGTTTATCATCCTGCAAAACTCTCATCCCAAGGTACAAACTCAAGTTTTCCCATAGAAAAGGCACATAAGAGTCAAATTGCTTAGAACTAAGGGTAAAATGAAGTCTTTCATAGCTGGTAGGGAAGAAAAGTACATTAGGTACAGTAGAATAAAAGTAAGAATGAAAGCAGATTTATCATTAGAAATGATGCAAATTAGAACACAACAAAACACTTGAAAGTACTAAAGCAGAAAAGAATCAAAGATCAGAGTAACAATCAAAGAAAGAGAAAAGAGAGAAAAATAGAGAAAATTGACAAAATAAAGAGATGGTTCTTAGAGATAATAAAGTTAACCAAGTTATTGCAAGAATAATCAAGAAAAAATGGAGAACAGAGATTTTGAATTATGGGTATGAGAGAAGTGACATCACTCTAATGTCTACAGATTTAAAGGGAATATTATGAACTACTTTATGTCAATTAGATGAATTAAAACCCTTGAAAGACAAAACCTACCAAAGGTAACTCAAAAAGAAATAGATAACCTCAATAGATGCATATGTATTAAAGAAAACAAATTAATATTTAAGTCCTTCACATTCAAGACAATTCCAGGTCCACATGGCTTTGCTGGTAGAGAGCAATTTTATAAGGATAAAACAGCAGTAATTCTACACAAACTCTTCCAGACATTGAAGAAGAGAAAATATTTCCAACTTTTTCTGTAAGACCAGAATTACTCTGATACCAAAATAAGACATGGGCATTCAAGAATAAAAAACTACAGACCAACAGCCATCATGAAAGCAGATTATAAAAATTTAAACAAAATTCTAACAAATTGAATCCAGCAATGTATTTAAAAAAGGTATTTCATGACCAAGTGAATTTCATCCCCAAAAGGCAAAATTGGTATTATATCCGAAGTTAATCAATATACTTAACCTATATAGACAAACTGAAAAAAAAAAAACCCAGATGATAATATCAAAACACGCAAAAAAGTTTTGTACGTAACTCAATATCCGTTCCTATTAAAAAATACAATTTAAGAATTGAAAGGAACTTCCTAATTTTTATGAATGTGCATCTCTGTAAAACATAGCTAACAAGATATTAGTGAAAAGGAGTATTTTTCATCTATTATTATTTGCAAGACAAGAATGTTCCCTCTCATTGCTTCTATTCAAGTTTTTCATAGAGGTTCTACCTAGTGCAATAGGTCAAGGGAAAGAATCATGACTACCCTGAAACTGCCATGCTGGAAACACCAAGTAAGAGCTTTAGTAGAGAAATCCAGCTGAACTCAGCTGACAGCTTTTTTAAATGGCTGACCATATGTGAGAGCCATCTTGGATGTTCAAACCATGTAAACTTTCATCACAACTAATATCTCACTCCAGCTGCTTGAGACCTGAAATGAGAACTGTCAAGTCCCTCCTAAATCTCTGAACTACAAATTAAAATGGTTTTTAAACATGTAAAATTTAGGGTAATTTATTATGAAGCAGGAGATAACTGGAACATAGCCTTATGTTCCAGAATTATCTGAAGATATAATCATTTCTTTTCCATTTTACCTATTACCCTTTTAAAATGAGAATTCTTATAACTCTATCACTTATATCTACTTATGTATCATTTTTATTTTTGCTTTTTTCCCCCCAAATATATATATAAGTGCTTAATTACCATATTTGGATAAATTCCTTTCAAGACATACCTCTCTCATTTGGTCCATGTGTCAAGATACTTTGTAATAAATCTTAAATTCTTAGATGCTCTTTTGCTTAACTGAGAGGGTCTATAAAGAACCACATTACACAGTTCAAAGATATTTTAAAAATAACCTACATTCATTTCCTTGATTAAATCTTTATGTTAGGGACTTTTTGCTTTTAGAATATTTTGCGTTTGAACTAATGGAGATGTGAAAGTGTTTTACACTCAGAGTAAGCAAACTCTTACTCCTCTATATTTTTCCCTTAATGTCTGCTTGCAAAATGTATTCTTTAGTTCAACCATAACAAGAGACACTATTTTTTAGCTTGCTATAGCAATTTCTTCTCTACTTTTCCAATGTCTAGTAACAGATTTCTCACAATTTTTCAGCCTTGTCTAAGGGTTTCCTCATTGCTTCTCTAGCCTCTGTCAGCCACCCATTACAAAACAAATGCCATATATTATATATATTTCTGGTCATGCAAGCAAATCATCATCCAAAGAATAATAAGAAAAACTAAACTAGATATGTCAGAATGGGTGAATGAAGGTTCATAAATTCCATCTTTTTTTCTGTATTTTTTCACTCATTAGTCATTGATATTGTCTATTTTTGTGAAATAATCCAATTTTCTTTCTATATGTTTGCTTTCATTTAATATATGTATGTATCTTAGCGTGATTTGAAGGTTTGAAGGTTTGCAATACATTTCTGAAGCTTAAAATCAGAAAATTTGTTTAAGGTAGTGACTCGAGTTAGGATTCAGACATTTATATTTCATTCCAAACCCGGTACTCTTTCCACTGAATCATGCTTCCTCATCATACTGTAATGGAATAAAAAGGAATTGAACTTACTCTCCTCTCCCTTGACTTCTCCTAGGCATTGTTCCTGAGGAGAGGAGAAGGTGGCAGAATTATAGAAGGCAATTGTGGCAGAGGAATTGACTGTATTATGTGACAGAGAAATGATGGATCAGAATTTATGATCTTGTTCTTACAAGTTTGCTGCTATCTAGTTTATTTTTCTAAGGGAACAACTTTACTGCACTTCTATTTTGGACATCTTTATACAGAAGTTCTTAATCACATTCAGTAAAGTTCATTTTATTAGTATTTTTATGCTTTAAAGTTACAGGAGTTCAATTATTTTACAGTTGCTACATTCTGTGAAAGACCAAGGGGAAAATGGGTGGAGCAGCTCATTAAGGAAATAGCTAAATTCAGTTAGCTGATCATAGTGTCCAGAAAGTTTACTGGGTATACTTTTTAAGCATATGTGGCCAGAAACTTCTTTCCAAAGGTACAAAAAGCCCGATCTCTTCAGAAAATATCTCAGAAGCTAAACCTGGACAGGGGTCAGTGTTACCGTTATAGCTGAACTAGGTCATAAATACTTCAAATACAATAAAATTTCTCTCACTACTTATTGATAAAATATGCAAAAACCTTCTTCAGCTCCTCATTCAAAATAGGTAGTTAATGAATATTTTATTTCATTAAAAAGAAAGCAAAAACATATATTGTTACGCTTCATTTATTATTTTTTATTAGAGAAGTTGTGAGTTTACAAATGGATCATATAAAAAATACAGAATTCCTGAACACTGTTCTACCACCAACATCCTGCATTGATGTGAAATTGTTACAATTGATGATAGCACTTCTTTTATAATTGTAAAATTTTTTAAACAGTAGTTGCCTTTTATCACTTGATGAAATATTATTAAAATAGTTCTATCTATCATCTATCATTTATATTAGGTGTATTTTCCCATTTGCCACACTATCATTACCATATTGTATTAGTTCTGTACATTTATTATAATTCATGAAAGAACATTCTTATACTATTGACAATAGTCCTTGTCTACAATAGAGTTCACTATGTTGTACAGTCCTATTTTGTCTTTTAATTTTTTATTCTATTAATACATATATCCTAAAGTTACTTCTCTTAACCACATTTACTTATACAGTTCAGTTATGTTGATTACATTCACAGTAATGTGCTACCATCTCACCATCCATTTCTAAACCTTTACCCTTAGCACAAATATAAAATATTTACAAGATAACCATCAACGTATGATTCTCTAACCCCAATCTACTAGTAACCTATATTCTAGATTTTAAATCCATGAGTTTTCTTAGTATAATTAGTTCATAACAGTGAAGTCAAACATATTTATCCTTTTGTATGTGGCTTATTTCACTAAGCATAATGCCCACAACATTCATCCATATTGTCCCATACATTTGGACTTCATTCTTTTTTACAGCTGAATAATATTCCAACATATGTGTAGCTTAATTTAATTTTAAGTGTCAAATTAGCTAGGATATTAAGTATATTTTTTTCATCAGACACTATTATAACTATTTCTATAAAAGTATTTCATAACTGGAGATTAGTATCGACAAGGAGTTGACTTCAAGTAAAGGAGATTATCCTCACAAATGCAGATGAACCAATTCAATAATTTTGAGGTCTTAAAAGGGAGAAATGATGGTTTCAAGACTCAGAAAGAATTTGCCTTAGGGTTATGCTCTTTTTTTGTCCTCCCCTATAGCCTTGAACTATAGACTTCAGCAGTACTCATATCAGTATTTTCAGACTCTAATCTTCCACGAAGAATTCTGATTTTGCCAGTCCCTACAATAACATGAACGAAGTACGTATCTTGTCAGTGCTTTTTCTCTGGAGAAACTTGATTGACAGAGATTTTGGTACCGGAAGTAGAGTGCAGCTGTAATAAATACCTAAGAGAGCGGAAGTGGTTTTGGAGTTTGGTAGAGACTAGAAGAATTTTGAGGTGCTTGAAAAAAAAAATCCGGATTGTTTTGTAAAGACTGTTGATAGACATACAGACATTAATGTTGATTCTAGTGAAGTCAGAGAAGAAAATTATTAATGTGTTACTGGAAACTGGAGGAAAGGCAATCTTTGTTTTAAAGTAGCAGAGAACTTGGTGAAATTGTGCTATGATTTTGAAAGGAAGGCAGAACTTGTAAGGGATGGACTTGGATATTTGACTCAGGAGATTTCTAAGTTAATAATGGAAGATGAAGCCTGGTTTCTCTTTGCTGCTTTTTATAAAATGTGAAAGGAGACAGATACATTGAAGATCTGAACTGTTAAGCAAAAAGGAACCAGTACAAGATGATTCAAAAAAGTCTCAACCTAGCCAGAAAGTTTTCCCTGTAAATGGAGCTGTGAGTGTGTCTGAACAAACCTTTACTAAAAGCATTAGGTATATGACTCATGGAGCCAGTCAATTATCTCAGAAAAAAATAAAAAAATGTAAATGCAATTATTCAGGAATGATCTTGTGGAAGATCCTTTTGTCTGATGGATCAGAATCCTGTGATTTTCACAGAAGACAAACATGGTTTTGAAAATTATATATCAGCAGAACCACTGGTAACTTGGACTAAAATGGACAGAGATGTGACAAAATAAAGGAAGGATGGTTCCAAGGGAACCATGAATGTAAAAGACTAGACTGAAGGTATTTCCTCAAACAAGAGAGAGCATTGCAGAGGGCAGACCCACCCTGATACTCAGAGAGAGTGGGGCCACACTGTGTTTATAGAGGACTTGGCTATAACCTTAGTCTTTAGAAAGGGTGGGACCTTTGTCCCAGAGTCCAGGAAGGGTATGACCACTACATTGGTGTTCAAAGAGGAAGTGGTACCACCCTAGTGTGTGGGGAGGGGAGGGCTGCTGCCTAGGTGCTCAGGAAGAATGGGGTTGCCATTAAAATCAACCCAGAGGACAAAACACTGAAGTACAAACTACTCTCAGAGCATAAAATCTAATGGAATTCACTCTGCTGAGTTCAGGACTTTTTTGAGACATGAGGCTCCTTTTTTTCCTTCCAATTTCTACTCTCTAGAATGAGAATATCTATCCTATTCCTGCCTTGTCATTGTATTTTGGAAGCAGATAACTTTTTTTCTAGGCTTGATAGGTCCTCATACAAAGGAAAACTTTACCCTAGGATGGGCCATAACCATAATGATTTAGATGAGATTTTGTACTTAGATTTGTTATTGAAATAGTGTTAGGTTTTGGTGAGGTTAGGACAGGTTGAATGTCTTTTGCATATGGGAAGAACATGGATTTTTTAGTTTAGATGGTATAGTGGTATGGATTAAATCATATCTCCCCACAGACATGTTCAAGTCCTAACCCCCAATTCAATGAAGGTGAATTCAGTTGTAAAATTGATCTTTGAAGAAGATGTAGTAAGATGAGCACAAACTGGATTAGGATTGGCCTTAACCAAATATGAAGCATCCTCATGAGCATTGCATATTTGGATGTAGACATTTGGATGTAGACAAATATGTAGACATATTTGGATGTAGACAGATGGAAAAAAAGACTGCCTAGTGACAGAGATTGATTTATGGATTGCCAGCAAATCCACAGTGAGAACACTACAGACTTCAGAGTAGCATGGCCCTACTGAAACCTTAATTTTGGAATTCTAGCCTTCAAAACTGTGGGATAATTACTGTTGTTTAAGCCAACTCATCTGTGTTACTATAGCAGCTTTGGCAAACTGAAAAAAACAGAGTAAAGCAACAATTAATTCTAATATTAAATAGTTTAAGTTCATTTATCTATACTGTTTAAATAATACTTAGGATCATCGACATAAAGATAATTCTCATCAAAATTAACATCTTACTAATTGACTGACACTGTCATGGAACTGTCACTGTCTGGACTTCTGCTTTCATAACTATTAACCTTGACATTGAGATTTGTATCTCTTCTAAAGAATCATCTTTTAACAATTCCATCTAGGACTTTCTCCATTTGTCAATAATCCCAGATAGCCAATAATTCCAAAAGAAAATGAAGTTTTTCTTGGTCAAATAGTCCTTACATTAATAGTTCAAAAGCAAATATAATGAATACACACCCTGTGGTAAATGAGTACATCAGCATTATCAAGGATGATTTTATTGCCCAAAATACATATACTTGGAACTCTTCCAGGCTGACATCTAGAAAATTTCCTGTGTTTCTCTTCTCCTCATCTATAAAATGGGGATAAAAGTCATACTTCTCCTCATTTAAGTTTGTAAAGTTGACAGTATAGAACTCAAATGTTAGCTGTTATTATCACACTCCTTAAACCATCATCATGAACATCATCATTCATATAGTTTCATAAATAATGAAAATTAATATCGCTTTGCTTCTAATAAATTCCCCTCTCTACATTTTGTTGCAAATTAAAATGAAGAAGTTTCTTTTTAAAAATGGATTTTTTGTACTATATAGAAGTCCATATCTATTGAAATAAACAAAATATGTAACATAAATGATGTATTCAAAAACATGAGGGATTAATACATGAGGTAAGATTAATCTCCTGATGACATAAAATTCTAGATGAAATGTGTAGAAAATATTTGCAAATAAAAATGCCCAAAGATGTACTTACCAAATCCAATGGATGTGTCATGATGATGGGAACGAGTGTTGTTGGGGGGGCGGAGAGGGGGGGTGGGGGGGTGGGGTTGAATGGGACCTCACATATATATTTTTAATGTAATATTATTACAAAGTCAATAAAAAATAAAAAAATTAAAAAAAAAAAAAAAAAGAAAAGAAAACAAAAAAAAAACATAAATTAAGTGTCTGGAAGGTAAAACAAGTATTGATATTTAATATTTGAAGTTTTTTTTTATGCTTTGGTATAGTTACATGCATTTTTATGAATAACACAAGGATATATATATATATATAGTACATTTTTATATGTATTTCATGAGACCCCTTTTGAGGCAATAATGGATCTTTTATTAATTCCATTGATTCAAAAAGATGAACCTCCATTTCTCAGAACAATTGTTAAACTGTCATGTGACTTATTTAAAAATAAATATGATAATAGTACATTTCAAAAGAATTAAAATTATTGAATTATTTCTATGTTATAGTATAATGAGTTGTTAGAAATGCCTAAAGGATTAGGTATTGATAATGAAAGACTTTCATTTGTTTTCTTCAAATTGAGCAAAAAAGTATGCATATAAAAGTTTATTATGCTATATAATAGGAAGTGTACCATAGCATATTAGCCTGCTTCAATAAAATTATTTGAGACTGTGAAAACTAAAAATCTTGCTTTATTCAGCAACCAAAAGAAAGCTTTCTTGAAATGCTTCTTGAGTGAAATCTATGTATGGATTTAATCAATTTAGTAAACAAATGGAATCATTTGATTTTGATATAGTTCTCATTTTATTCCTCTTTATCAAATAAAGCATATTTGATATTGAGTACAGAATAAGTACAATAACTCTCATTTATGAGCTATTTCAAAAGCTTATAAAATATATGTATTTCAGATATTCATACACTGTATATGTTCTGTGAGGAAAAGCTATCTCTATACCTCTATTTTAATGCATTTATTATATCAGTATTGACTCAAGGATATTTATTTTATTCTTTGGTTATAATCAATACTAGCTCTGGATATACATTTATATACTTTTATATTTTTTATTTCTGCTATTAAGCAGTTGGTAACAAGTATTGGTTATAATCCAATGCTATTCTTTGAATATTTCTGTATTAGTTTCCTAAAAGCTGCCCATGCAAGCTACCAGAAATAGGTTGGTTTTTATAATAGGAATTTATTAGGGCAAAATTCTGTAGTTGTGAGGCTGTGAAAATGTCCAAATTTTGGCAGGAATTGAAGCTCTTTCTCTGAAGATAAGCAGCTAGATACCCTGGTCTCTTGCCATGTGGCAAGATACAATGGCAGCTCTGCCAATCCTGTCTCTCTTCTAGGCTAGCTTTCTCCCATGCTCAGCTGTGTACAATCAGACACATGGTAGCATCATCTAAAGTTTATTTCTCTCAGAGCTCATCTGTAGATGATCCTGGAGTCTTCTCTCACATGGCAGGGTAAACTGGCATCTCCTTAGTATATTTTTGCTTTCAGTCCTCATTTTATATATGACTCCAGTAAAAGTATTAGGACCCATCCTGGGTTCCACAATCTAATCAAAAGCCCTCACCTGAAGCCAGCTAAGCAAAAGTGACCTAATCAAAAGATCCCTTAACTAAATCCAGCCAAAAGGTCCCACATACAATAGGCTTACATGCACAAGATTGAGTTAGCTTAAGAACATAAATTTCTAGGGTATACAAAAGACTCAAGCCAGTTCAATACATTTTTATATATACTTTTGTGTTAGCTTACTTCTGTTGTTGCCCAGTTAGCAGAAACTATTGAAACAAAACTATGATTAATTTCAAATCACCCATAAATATATTAACCCTTTGAATTATATTCATTATGATGAAAACATGATAAAATATTCTTTAAAATCCTCACCAAATAATGAAACGTGAATTTTGATATTTTCTTTAAAATATAGGGTTATTTCTCCTTTTAAAAAATCAGTAATATAAACTTAACACTCTTTCCTTTATCACCATAGTTTGCCTTTAGTTTGATTACTTATCAACTGAACAAAATGGGAAATTCTTCTATGTAGAATGAATTTGTGGTATTTGTCTCTTTCCATTTTAATTATATTCTTTACTTGTTGCTTCTCTTATTTATCAATTAAAAATACGTGAAGTAATATGGATTATTCAATGAATTCAAGTTGGTTAAAGACTAATCATCCAAAATAAGAATATTTATCAGAATGCAGGATGGCATATATCATGTTACCAAAAATGCCTAAAAATTCCCTTTACTATCTGAAGTGGTTTTCAGCACATATAACTCAAGAAACTTTTAACACCTAATCCCTTCCTCCCCATACATACCACATTCAGAAAATTTTCTCCCTTACTTACTCTTGAAGAATTCTTCAATATCTATTTCCGGTATCACATTGGAGATAGGCAAACAAAAAGTGAACAAATGACTGTTCATCATTTTCCATAAGTGTACAGGAGATTACATCTAATAATTTAAAAGATAAGCTCTAAAACAGATTATAAGAGAATAAAAGATTCTGAAAGATAGCATCAAACATTTATTTCCCTTGTAGTCATGATCATGTCTTTGTCTTTATAGACTAAACAAATTCCAGGCAGAGAATCTCATTGAGAGAATTTTTATCTTATTTCATAATATCAAACATAGTATAGAAATTGAAATGAATGCACGCATTGTTCATAATATATATTTTCATGTATAATAGTGCATTTGAATTACTGTCAAAAATTACAATGAACATGCATGTTGTCCTCTGTTTCTGAGAGGTTATATCTTTAGAAGATTTTCTAAAGTTTGAAATTCTTTGGACTTTGAGATTTTATATTATATTCTTCTGCCTTGGATTTTGGTCTGGTTGTCATTTTACATGAAAGATAGCCACCTATTCTGACTCCTGTACTCATAGACAGACACTCTAAGTTGTAATTCTTCAAAGTGGAAGAGACCTGGCCCAGTTGCAGCTTGATTGTCAGTGCAAAATGGGAAATTATAAATTTGCTCAGTAAGAGGTGCCTGATTTTAAAGTATTCACTTCTCCTATAAATAAATATATACAGATGGGTTGTACTCTCTTGGCCATAATTTGCTTAAAAGTGAAAATTACATTTGTGTAATATTTTTAATAAAATTTTATTGAAGTATATCATTCATACAAGCACATACATAAACAATAAGTACATAGTAAATTGTGAACTTATAAAACAAACATGCATAGCATCATACAGGGCTCCCACACATCTCTCCACCACCAATACCGTGCATTGTTGTGAAACATTTATTACAAACTACCAAAAATTATCATTGAAATATTATAACTAACTATAGTTCATATCTTACATTTGGTGTATTTTTCCCCAACCTGCCCAGCTATTAGTGCCCTGCATTAGTATTGTATATTTGTTATAGCTCACGAGAGGACGTTCTTGTATTTGTCTGTTAACGACAGTACCTCTTCTACCACTGAGATTCCTCATAATATACAATGCCGTCACCCATACAATCCATTTAAAATGTATACTCAGTGGCTCTCATTTCCATCACAGAGTTTTGCTATTATTTGATCAGTCAATTTTAGACATTTGTGTAAAATTTTTTAAAGTTTATATGAATAATCCACTAACACTTCATTCAATATATGCAGAATTCAAAAACAAACATAAAACCAAAAAGTTAATATGAAAGAACAACCAAATTCAAGAAAATACCATTGAAATTTGACCATGTGTAGTATTTGTCTTAAATATGAACATTTCTAGTAATAATTTATGTGGCATAAGTATATCTGCATTCATTATGAAAATTTTAATAAACGGTGTATTAGTCAGGGTTCTCTAGGGAAACAGTCACCAGGTGATATCTGTCAATAGTATGAGATTCATGTTGGAATGCTTAAGTCAAGTTTCCACAGGCTGGCTGCAAACCGGGGGCTCTGAAGAAAGGCCAATGAAGGTCATTGATGAGTTTCCAAGAGACACTGGCTGTCCAGAGCCAAGCTGGGAAATTCTCTATAAATGGTGAAATCATTTGCCCTTTTAAAGCACTCAACTGATTGGATAAAGTAGAACTCATTGCTGAAGGCAATCTCCATGACTGATACAGATGTAATCAGCTATCTATGCAGGAAACTCACTGGTGACTTAGCCCATAAATGTCCTTATATTACAATTAGCCCAGTACTTGCTTGACCAAACAATAGGCACTGTTGTGGGAACCTGGCTTACCTATTTGTTGCTTCCTGTTACTGTAAGAGATGTTGCAAGTTTCTTCCTGTTATTATAGAAGATGTTGCAAGTTGCTTCCTGCTATTGTAGAAAATGTTGCAAGTTCCTTCCTGTGGCAAATAGCTGCTCATTAGCTTTCAAATAAATACAATGTGGAAACTAGGGTTGAGGCTCTCAGCTTCAAAAGCTGTGAAGTCCCCTGTTCCCATCTTTGTTTCTTCTCATTTCTTTCTTTCTGTCCTTTTACTTCTTCAGTTCTGCATTGCTTTCCCTTTGTGCAGACCTATTCCTGAGCTGGTCTCGGCAACTCGTACCCAAACAGGGACTCAAGGGGAAGAAGAGCTTCAAGCTAAATTAAAGGTGCTGTCACGGGGCAAAGCCCTGAATGGTTTAGAAGGCCTTCCAAGTCCTTGGTGAGTAAGGACACTCTCGGGTATTCTAGCAGAGTTACAATGGGAAACAGAGACACTTCAGTTCAACAAAATATTGCCTGTATGTCTGTCTCCTCAAACAACTCCTCAAGGCAGGAGGAGCTGAGGTCAGCAAGTCTCATATTTTAGAACTCTTAGAGAGATTATAGAAAAATATTGCTCATAGTTCCCAGCAATAGGAAGTTTAGAATTAGGACTTTAGGAAAGAGTAGGAAAAAGAGTTTTAAAATTTTACATGTACAAGGTGTTTTGCTCCCTGTTACAATTTAGCCCACTTGGATTATTACTAAATCTGTTTTGATACAAATCTAAAGTTGTTTTGCCTTCAACTCCCTCAAATACAGACTTTAGAAAGTCACTTTCCCCCTGCTGACATCTCCTCCCCCTCCTATGCCTGGAGATGCTCAGCCAAAGTTGCCAGCTTTCTAACAGAGCATCTTGTAGGCTAGAATGGAGGAAAATCATTTTGAGCCACTTGTGCAAGGGAAGGTTAACTCACAAATGTAATGTCCCATACAGGCAAACATGCTAAATAAGGCCCTTGTTAGTGAAATCATTGTAAGAAAACTCTGTTAAAGTGTTGAATAAGATAAGGAAAATATTCTGGCAGCAACTGTGCAAACCCCTTGCTACCTAAATGTTAATGTGGGGGCTAACAGAATTAAACCTCTGGAAAAGGAGGAAAACATGGCAACATTGCTGTACTGTTATATTTCCATGCTGATTCTGATTGGGCCTATTTAACCAAATTAATAAAATTAGTACAAAATATTTATCAAGGTATTAAAAGAGATTTTCAGTGTTGAATAGCTTACTCCTGAACTTCAAGTCTCAATGTAGTCTTAAAAAATAGTAATTAAAAAAATGTGTATTGTCTGTCTAAACTGCTAAATAAGAGCTTAACTGCATTTATGCTGCTCAAGCTATCCAAACTGGTTGATCATTACTAATAAAAGTGTTTCCAATAAGCTTGCATATTACAGGCAACCTAGGTTCCAGAAGAGAACTTAAAAGCAATGAAATCTAAGATGTGAAATGATGGAGGGCCTGGAAGCAGCTATATCAAAAGAGTAAGAATTATGAGTCAAATTAGTAAGCTTTATGTTTCTGTTGGTGTGTTGTAATTGTTTTGTGTTTATCTGTTTGTTCATTGTCAGTGTGTGTGTGATAATTGTTTCAGTATGTGTTGTATTTTTGTGATTGTTCATTGTCAGTATATATTTTGATACCTCTGGATTGTGATATAAATTAATAAATAAAAATTTCTAAAAGAGCTCTGTTCAAATGGCCAAAAATTAAATAAGCACTTATATTAATATAAATTTTAAATGTTAATAAGATGTCTACAATAATAAAAATTGTCTTAATTAATGAAATTACTATAAGTCTCTTCATAAAGAATTGTTCTTGCCCAAATTGAAATGAAGTTTTTCTTCACAGGATAAAATGAAGGATATAAAACTTAAATGAATATTTAAAAAGATAAAAAGTTTGTGGGAGAGCTTACTGAAATTTGATTTTAAAAAAGTGGAAAGTATGTTTTGTCCTAAAAGAAAATGGCTAGCTTTCATAAAATCAAAATGGAAGTATGCAGGACAAAACTTGAATGCATGTCGCAGGTGGTAAAAGGTATTGTGGTAACTTTAAGTAAGGGAATGTGTTCTGTAAAGGTGAAATTTGTCTTAAGATAATGTAATTATAGTCTATATGGTTATAAATAATTATAAGAAGTTTGTGGAAGCATTGTTTGAATTGAGGTGTTTAAATGGCAAATTCCAGGAAGTCATTATTGAACAAAATCTGAATTGATAATAATAACAAAAGGTAATTTTATAGCAGAAAAACTTGTTGGCAGCCAACCTCCTCTGCCAATTTGTTTCTGAAGACTGTTTCTAATAATGCATGCTGCTAGGTATCTGAAATACAGAAAAGTTGTATTTTCATGTAACCAAACTGAATTATTGTAACAAGTTTGTTTAGTGTTAATGGTAATTGTATGTTGTAACAGGTTTGATTGGAGATAGTTTCAAAAGCCATTTTGGTAACTTATGTATGTAGGATGTATAGAGTGTGTTTTTATTATTAAAGAAACAGAAAATAATTTTGTCCTAAAATAAAATGATTGGTTATTAAGAAAGAGTAAGGTGTAGGACAAAACCTGAATGAATATGAAAAGTACAGAAGGTTTGTGGAAAAGGAAATTTTGTGGTTAAAGTTAAGTAAGATTTGATGGGTATAAAGTTTTAAAAGCTTTAGTATCCATAGTATGTGTCACAGAAACGACCTCATATCGTAAATTAAAGTAACACCATTGTAGTATACAGCGGTCCCAAATATTGCTATTTTGTTACAAGAAATGCAGACCCAACTGTGTCACTACCACTTTGTTTTAAAACTTGCAAAACCTTTCTTTAGTATTTCTTTAGGCAAGTCAAGCCAGCCAGCATTCTCCTACCTATAGAAAAGTCAACAGTGGACTTTTGCAGTGCTTCCCCAAGGCTGTGTGCATAGCCCAACCATCTGCCCTGCCTGGTGGCAAAGATTCTGACTGCATAGAAGAAACCTGTGGTAGTGACCCTACAAAAAAATATCAGCAACAAAGTATTTTAGGGGCCTGGAATAGGTAAACTATTGGGACAGGCTGCAAGATCCCTGCTGCTCTATCAAATTCTTAAATGTTATTTGATTGGGTAAGACAAAACTATACGCTCTGCTATAATTGAGTACAATGTTTTCTCATGTTAATAGAATTTGTAGTATTGTTGGAATACTAAAAATCTTTTATCCCTCACTGAGATGTATTAATTAGGAAAGGTCCTTTATGGGAGTAGGAGGACGTCCAGCCAGCTGTGATTAAAAAAACAAAAAAGAGGGAGAATGTGAATATTGACTTAGCCTGTGAATTGGATATGGCCAGCACCAGTATTGACTTTAGGTAGGTTTGTGGCAAAGGCAACCTTCTAATTGAGTACCTCTCAGATTTTAGTCACAATTGTGGGAAAAAGCATTAAGTGCAACATAAAAAAGCAATTGTGTGCAGCATAGGAAGCCCTGCTAAAAGCGAAAGGCTTAATCCAATAGTGTCTGGTTACTCTGAAGACTGCTATCCCTAGCCAGGGGTGGACTGCAAATACTAAAAGCATGACAAAAACGATGGACTGTTGTGAATCACCCTCTATGGGGGACAGATCTGTGGAAGAACATCTGGGACACCTGCCAGCAGTGACAGGTAACTGTCTGTGATGTCCCTGCCCACTCCTCTCACATCCTTCTCAGAACTGTTGAGGCAGATGCATCATGAAGATCCAGAACCATACAATGGAGACCTGAAAAGAAGCAGAGTGGCTCCACCAGAAAGGTAGACATCGTGAGTACCAGACCTTGTGGTGCCTAGCCCAGCAGTTCCAGCTGTGTGTTGTTCACCAGCAGTTTGTGGACATCACCCATGAGGGTCCTTCATGTTCACTCCAAGGACTGTGACATCAGCCCCCTCCTGCTCTTGGGAAGGGCAAGAAATGTTTTCACTGCTACAGACACTACATGGGGACTTTTATAACAAGCCAGCTATTGTTTTCTGCCTGGAAAATGAGTCCTCACAATGATGGATTAAGCTAATTCAGCACTGAGTTGTGGCCTCAGGTCCAGTGAAGATGCTAAGAGAGGGACCAGTTGAAGGCATTGAAATTATGTGATAAACTTCCAGCTGTCCTAGAGCCCAAAATGGGGAAGTAACAATAATTTCTCATTGCCTATGCCTCAAACTATACAAATTGGGGAAAATGAGGCCGTTTTTGATTGAGTGCTGGCCTATATAATAGCCTTGCTATTAAACCCATGAGAAATAAATCATCTGCTAGTTGATAGTTTGTATAATCTGCTGTAGTTAAGGATTATGCACAAAATGCTGTTCTCTGATTTGACATTGTTACTTAAACGATAAACACCCAATGAGTCCTTCAGGGTATGAGGCAGTAAGAAACCACCTAATCTGCCTTCCTTGCTTTATAAAAACAAAAAGTGTGATATGTTGTGGGAAAATGGCTGACCTATTTGTTGCTTCCTGTTATTGTAAAAGATGTTGCAAGTTGCTTCCTGCTGTTGTAATGTTGCAATTTGCTTCCTGCTATTGTATAAAATGTTGCAAGTTGCTTCCTGTGGCAAACAGCTGCTCGTTAGCTTTCAAATAAATACAATGTGGAAACTAGGGTTGAGGCTCTCATCTTCAAAAGCTGTGAAGTCTTCTGGTCCCATCTTTGTTTCCTCTCTTGTGTCTTTCTTTCTGTGCTTTTAATTCTTCAGTTCTGAGTCACCTTCCCTTTATGCAGACCTATTGCTGAGTTGGTCTCAGCAGTGCACAATCACCTGGCTGAGTTGACACTTAACACATTAACCTAGTCATTGTTCACTCCATTGTCACCTCAGCAACCATACACATTACCTTAAGCCATACTTAGTCTCTAAGTAAAAACAATAACAGACATGCATATATATGTTAGTTGAACATCTAACAATGTTCAGCTCTCCTGTGTACACCCAGAAGCACATTAATTCCCTATGGAATAGGGTGCAAGTTCTTGGATAATAGTCACTCTCAAACTTGACATCTTCAAATATTATGACATGAATTGGATACAACTTATTAAATGATAAGGGAAAAGTTTGGGGAAGAAAACAAAAAAAATTTGTTTTGTGTACATATACAATCATCATCATAGTGAAACAAGGAAGAAAGATTCATGACCATTACTGTTCTCTTTTCTGAAACTTTCCACAGGGATGAAGTTCATATTTATCACTACCTTCTTCCACTATCCATTCCATGTGTCCATTACCCTCAGCAAGCACTTCAGCTGGCCATGGTTTTTTGTCTGGTGGGGTGATCCAAACTTTCATTCCTGAAGATTCTGGGCCATCGTTAGTCCTGCTTGGATTGGGTTGATGCACTTTTCCTTTGACTTTAATCACAGGGCATGACAATACTAGGAGATGCCCTAGAGGAGCTCCTGTATTCCAGGCACTGTACTTTTCCCCCATTATGTAGACATAGTCCTATTTCCCCTTGACAGTCAAGATCACCCCAGTCAGCACAGTCATTCATTTCTTTGCCTGTTGATTCAGAGGTAAGAGGAGGCCAAAGTGGCCAGGTGGCAATCTTAACTTCCAGTTCAAAGGTATGATTGTGTTCCCTTGTGGCAGCACTCCTCCTTTTGGGTCTAAAATCTGTAGACTGGTGACCCGACCCGCAGGTCAAATGAACCGGCACCTGAAAGAGGGAGTGGGAATTGGGGAACAAGAGGTGAGAGAAACGGAGACAAGACTGGATTCTGATCAAGTCTCCATTTATTGAGGGTAGAGCATCAGAATATATACTAAAGGGAGGGTATTAGCAGGGGGTGATAGGCTGATGAAGCAGCTTTTCCATATAAGACAATAAAATGCTGTTACACCACTTGCTATAGGTTGCAAGTCTTCAATGCTGATCATGGCTTCAACATCTTGTTGCGCAGGCATGACACTTTTTTGCCCGGGAAACTGGGGAAAGGGGAAGAAGAAGGTGGAAGCACAGGGGTGGAGTAGGCGTACTTATGAAAACCGCCATGTTGCTGGAGACCACAAATGCACGTAGCTCCGGGCGGCTCCCCACAGGTCCCCCTTCTTTATTATATTTTATGAAGCACCCTGAGTTCGGGGGGAACTGTGCCTGTCTTAGGTCAGGGTGTGCAAACGGTTAGGCAGATTGCCTTACCCGTCATGGAGAATGCAACAGCAGTGATAGGCTGTGTCTCTGTCTTAGGTGGCTCTGCCATGGAACCGATCATGCCCAGTTGCCCGTCATTGGCTATCCAGTTCATCACCTCAGAACCTGACAGGGTTCATATGTATTTGAGAACCACTGCCAGCAGACAGGGTGCTCCCATTTTGGATATAATGTGTGGAGGCCAGAGGGAGGTGCAGTACGCACCGTGTTCTCTTACTGTGGTTTCATAATGGAGGTTTGGGGAGGTGAAAGCAAGAGGGGGAGAGAGAAACATGAGGGGGCTGTAGCAAGGATGGGCTCTTCAGTCGCAAGCAGCTGGCACTGGCGGATGTGGTGTGCGGCGTTGGCCGATACACTCTTAGGTTGTACTAAAGACTCGGAGTGCCGGCGTCACAGAAGGATTCCAGGGGGGCTGTACAGCTGCATGGGTTTTAGCATTGGTTGCTCTCCTGCAAGAAAGCAGAGTTCATCTCAGGGAGAGTTCTCTACCCTGGATAGGTTGTTATTATCTATTTGTTTTACCAATCATTCTGGCAGCCACCTGGCTGCATCTAGTTCTTTGGAATAGACACAAACTGATCCTCTGCCCCATATTAGGACGGGAATGGGTCCATGCCAGGTATTACCCATTGGGTCTTTCCATAGGACTGTGGCATGTTTTGTGCTGGTATTAGGGTGCCAGAAGCGGTCAGCCGCAGAATGTCCTTTTTGATCTAAGCTTAAAAAATTTAGAATAAAGAGAGAGTGGGATAATAGATTTTTGGGGGATCCTTTGATGGGGTACCACTCCCCCTTTTTTATTTTTTCTATGATGTTTTTTAGAGACAGATGCACTGTTTTGACTATACCTTGGCCTTGGGGGTTATATGGCATGCCTGTGATGTGTTTTATGCCCAGATGTTGGCAGAAGGTGGCAAACATGTGACTGGTATAACCGGGGCCATTATCTGTTTTTATTTGTTGTGGGATTCCTAATACTAACATGGCAGTTAACACATGTGCAATAACATTTTTTCCTGCTTCCCCTGTTTGTGGGGTGGTGAAAATAAAGCCGCTAAAGGTATCAACAGTAACATGCACATATTTTAGATTACCAAATTCAGGAATATGAGTTACGTCCATTTGCCAGAGGGCATTGGGTATGAGACCTCAAGGATTCACTCCTAAATGAGGTGTAGGTAAAAGGGTTACAAAAGAAGGACATCCTTTAACAATCTGACAAGCCTGTTCTCTAGTAATTTTGAACATAAGCCTTAAAGTATGTGCATTAATATGATGTAATTGGTGAGCTTTAACAGCCTTGTTAAGGTTATCCGAGTTGTTACGCATGCCCTGGTTAACATAGCACAGTAGCCGAGTGGCTTGATCAGCTAAATGGTTTCCTAGGGTAAGGGGACCCGGAAGACTGGAATGAGCTCTAAGGTGACCAATAAAAAAGGAGTGATTTCTTTTTTGAATAAGGGATTATAGTTGAGTAAATAAGGTTGTCGCTTCTGAGACATTCTTTATTTGAGTGGCAGTTTCAAGCAAAGGGACTGACTGAGCTATATAAGCGCTATCTGTGAAGAGATTGAAAGAGATATCTCGGAATGCAGAGAATACAGCTATGCCAGCTTGTAGCTCTATAAGCTGTGCAGATTTGGAGTGGGTTTGAAACTGGACAGTTTTGTTATTAGAGACATAAGCAACCATTCCCGAGGAGGACCCGTCAGTGAATACTGACAGGGCTCCAGTGATGGGTTGGAGAGAAGTGGTGAAGGGGAAAATGAAGTCATGCATACTCAAAAATTGTAGTAGCTTATCATTGGGGTAATGGTTGTCTATTTGTCCGGCATAAGATGCACAAGCAATAGGCCAGCTGTCAGTTGTCTGCAACAGCCAGCTGATTTGTTCCTTAGTACAGGGCTGAATAATGGTATTAGGTTCCTTACCAAAATAATGTTTGCCTTGTTCTCTCCCTAGGTGGACAATATCTGTGACAGCTTGGTAGTAAGGATAAATTACTTTAGCGATTGACGCGGGTAAGTGCACCCACATTATGGGGGCTTTTTGCCAGAATACTGCCGTGGGAGTGAGAGAAGTTTTACATATGATGAAAAACAAGGGTTGGGTATAGTCCATGGTAGTGACAAATTGTGATTGTATAGCTTGCTCGACTATTTTAAGGGCTTGGCTTCCTTCCAGAGTAAGACTTCTAGGGGAGTTGGGGTTAGAGTCTCCTTGTAATATGTTAAATAGGGGTTTTAAGTCTCCTGTGGTTAATTTTAAGTAGGGACGGAGCCAATTTATGTTGCCTAAGAGCTTTTGGAAGTCGTTTAGGGTTTTTAGTCTATCTAGTCTGAGGTTGGCCTTCTGGGTGGTTATTTTATTTCCTGCCATATGAAACCCCAGGTAGGTATAAGGGTCTTGTAATTGTACTTTATCAGGGGCAATTTGAAGCCTGTGTGACTTTAAGGCTGTTTTCATATCACGGTAACATGTTAGGACATCTTGTTCCTTTTTACCAGCCATTAAAATGTCATCCATGTAGTGAATAACATAAAGGTCTTTCCACATTGCCCTTACTTCTCTTATGGCGGCAGCCACAAATTTTTGACATAAGGTAGGGATGTTTGTCATGCCCTGGGGTAAAACCTTGCAGTAATATCTCCTCATAGGTTCTTTGAAATTCGCAAAGGGGAGGCTAAATGCAAAGCGTTTTTGATCAGCCAGGTGTAATGGGATAGTAAAGAAACAATCTTTTAGATCTATGATAATTTTATAATATCCAAAGGGGATGGCTACAGGGGTTGGAAGACCAGGCTACAAGGCTCCCATAGGTATCATTGTTTTGTTTACTGCTCTTAAGTCTTGCAATAATCACCATTTTCCAGATTTCTTTTTAAGGACAAAAATAGGAGTATTCCAGGGAGAGTCACTTTCTGTAATATGTCCTGCCTCTAGCTGTTCCTGCACTAACCGCTGGGCAGCCTGTAGCTTGTCTGAGGATAAAGGCCATTGATCAACCCATACAGGTTCATCTGAAAGCCAGGTGATTTGGTCTGCATGGGGTACAGGAAGATCAACAACCCCTAGGCTAAATTTCCCAGGCCTTTTTTGTGGGTGTGTCCTGTGGCCGGTATGGGTTGAGTAATGCCTGTCTCAAGCTTTCCTAAGCCTTTTCCTGGCTTAAATCCCTGGGAAAGCATTTGAGCTGTGACTATATTGTTGGGACTACCCATACAGAGTCCCATTTGGGCAAGTAATTCTCGTCCCCACAGATTGACAGGGAGCCCTTGGAGGACATAGGGCTGTATAGTTCCTTGATTTCCCTCCATATCTTTCCAAGTAAAGAGCTTGGAACTTCTTTCAGGGTTTTGGGTTTGCCCAATGCCCTGTAAGTTGGTTAAGGAGGGAGAAAGGGGCCAGGTGGATGGCCAATCAGCCTTTTTTAAGATGGTAACATCTGCCCCTGTATCTATTAGGCCTTCGAATTGTTTACCGTCAAGCCAAAGAGACATAGTAGGTTTGTGGGTGGTGATGGGGTGTACCCAGTATGCATCAAAGGAGCCGCATGCTCTTTCCCTGCGGTCACTATCAATGGCAGTGTTGTTGGGGGGTATTAGGGGGAGTATTAGTAGTTGAGAGACCTGCTGTCCGGCAGGGAAGGAAATAATGCTTTTTGGAGCAGAAGCCATAATTTTTATTTCTCCGGTGAAATCACTATCCACAACTCCCGGGGAAATGTGGAGGCTACTAATAAGGGAGCTGCCTCGCCCAATGATGAGGCCAAAAGTGCCTTTTGGTAGTGGGCCAAACACGCCTGTAGGCAGGGCTTGAACTCCCATAGGTGGTGTTAGTACTGTGTGGGAGGAGGTACAGAGGTCCAATCCTGCGCTCCCTGAGGTGGCTCTACAGAGGTTGGAAATGGATTGCTGCTGGTGGGAACAAAGCTGATTGCCCCATAAGTCTGATTGTTTGTCAGGCCTGGGGCTGGCCCCTCCTCTCGTTTCCCTAATAAGGAGGGAGTGGGCAACCTGAAGAATCAGTTCTTGATTTGCATTCATTAGCCCAGTGTCTGCCCCTGTGGCAATGGGTGCAGGAGTTGGGAAAGGGGGGGGTGGCTTTGGCTAGCAGGGGGGCAGCGATGACAATCTCTGGCTAGATGGCCAGGTTGCCACAAGAGAAACAGGCCCTAGGTACACGGGGCACCGGGGATGGAAGCACTTCTCTCAAGGCCATGGCGAAGGCTTGGGCCTGTTCAGAGGTGGCCTTCCTTATGGCGGCAGCTACAGCCAGGCCCTGCTGCTTTGTGGGGCCTATGTCTGAGCAAAGCTTAATGTAGCCAGGGAGATTTTCCCTTTTTCTTTAGGGCCAGATAGCCGCTTGGCAGGCTGCATTAGCATTTTCAAAGGCAAGTTGTTTTACATAGTCAGCATCAGTATTTGCATCACCAAACATTCTCTCAGGGGCGGTGCAAAGTCTACCTATGAAGTCGGAGAATAGTTCCTCGGGGCCCTGAGGGATAGAAGTTAAGGAGGTAAGAGATTGTTCCTTGGTAGGCAGTCTTTTCCAGGCCTTAAGGGCTGCGGCACGGACTTGTTCGAAAAGTCCGGCATCATAATGCAACTGATTTGAGTTCTGCTTAAAATCTCCTGCATGGAGAACCATGTCCTCGGTCCACCCATTCTCAGTTCTGAGATCCCACTGTGCGGTTTCCTTGCAAAACTCACAATATTCTGACTTCCAGAGGAGATAATCTCCTGCACTGAGAGCGGAGCGGGCAAGGGTGTGCCAGTCATGGGGGGTGAGCCACCCATCAGCAATGTGTTCTAACAGAGAGAGGGTATGGAGCAGTAGGGCCATAGGTGGTGACCGCAGACTTAAGCTCCTTCAAGGTTTTGAAAGGGAAAGGGTTATAGATGCGCTCAGGCTCAGGTTCAACAGCAACCTCGCTCCCCTCACCAGCCCCATTAGGGCTCCCAGGCCTCTCAATAACAGGGGATGAAAAAAGGGGTGGTTTGCAGAAGTTGGCAGTTAGGGGATTTTTTAGAGGAGGGGTTAAGTTGAGCTGACGCTGTAGATCCTTTCTCTCTTTTAAAAGAGAGAGCCATAAGTTTAGATCTGCATTGGGGTCTAGGCTAGGGGGGGCGGAAGTGGGGGGGTGCATATGGGGGTGGGCAGAAACCAACAGAGTGTTCTTCAGCCTCAGGGTTGGAGTTATCGGAATCCGCACACGGGGCGTTAGGGTTTGGATTACTAATAACTTTCCTCCTCTGATTAGGGCCAGCTCTTCCCTTAGAGCAAGGGCAAGGGGCACTCTCATCATCACTATCTATTTTAAAAGACACCGAGTCTGAATTGGGGGGGTGGTATTTAGCAGGACTTTTTGCCGGGGCGGATTTAGACCTGTCCTTTGCTAGGAGTTCCTCGCCTTTAGCAACTACTTGTGCAGCCAATACGTTGGTGTGGCGGATTGTGAAGAGGTCATTGATAACATTCCAGTAGAAGAAAGCAGTTACGGGAATTCCCTCAGGGCCAAAGGTTTTATAAAAGTCTTGTAGAGCGTCCCCAACTCTACTCCACCACCTTTCATTTATGGTCCCTTCCTGAGGAAGCCACGGACAGACTTCTCTCAAAAATCTAAAGAATTCTATTAGCTCCTTAAATTTAACCTTTATTCCTCTCACCTTTAATGCCTCTCTGAGGCTCTTAATAAAAATTTGTGCTCACTCATTGCTTGTTCCATATTCGCTGATCACTTACCGAGGCTTTGCAACTGGGAGGCAGGTTCCCTCACGGTGTCCTCTTATTACTCTCTGATTCTCCTTTTTGATTTCTGGACGTTACACTTGGTCTGGCCAGACTGTCTGTCAGCGTTCCTCACTGGATTCCTCATTTTCAGGTCCCTGTGTTCGGGCGCCAATTGACCCGGCCCGCAGGTCAAACAAACCGGCACCTGAAAGAGGGAGTGGGAATTGGGGGACAAGAGGCAAGAGAAACAGAGACAAGACAGGATTCTGATCAAGTTTCCGTTTATTGAGGGTAGAGCATCAGAATATATACTAAGGGGAGGGTATATAGCAGGGGGTGATAGGCTGATGAAGCAGCTCTTCCATATAAGGCAATAATATGCTGTTACACCACTTGCTATAGGTTGCAAGTCTTCAATTCTGGTCATGGCTTCAACATCTTGTTGCGCAGGCGTGACACTTTTTGCCCAGGAAACTGGGGAAAAGGGAAGAAGAAGGCAGAAGCACAGGGGTGGAGTAGGCGTACTTATGAAATCCGTCATGTTGCTGGAGACCGCAAATGCACGTAGCTCCGGGCGGCTCCCCACAGACTGGCAGAGCTTAAGATTGCGTGGACAGGAAGCAAAATTTTTTCTAGTGGGTCACTAGGGGTAATAATGAGTGGTGCCAGTCCCATTTCCACCCCTTGATTTCTGGACCCATGAATTCTGGTTTTGGGAGAAATAGCACTTTAGAGTGGACACTGATTTTGAGCACATATATGGCTCCTGCTGAACATTGCCAAAGTCCTACAAGATATTGTCACCTATGTGACACCATAATTGAGTCTTCAAAAGGTCATTGCCCTGTTCTATCAAGCCTGCTGCTTCAGAGTGATGGGGAACATGGTAAGAACAATGAATTTCATGGACATGTGCCCATTCCCACACATCTTTTGCTGTGAAATGGGTTCCTGTTGGTGGCACTAATCTCTGCAATCCCCCAGGAATCCACTATTGCTTTTGGTTTACTATTTTAGGGGTAGTTCTAGTGGTTTCCACTTGGCCTTTCCAACCATAAGAGCCCTCACTCCACAAGTCAGGGATCCAATGTGGGCATTCTGCTAGTTACTGAATATATCTATTTCAATTACATATTCTGGAACTGGGGAAATAGTCACAAAATGGGTCTGGAGACACACTGTACCCACTGCGAGCAGGACCTGAGCTAAAACTCCATTAATCACCTGACCTCTATAAACTGCTACTCTGACTGGTGTATGTTTGGGGCCTCCTGAAATTAATGTCACCCCTGAGCCAGTGCCAAATAATTCATGAAATGTCTGATCATTTCCCTTTCCTCAATGCACAGGTAAAAGACCGTAAGTCTCCTTGGGGAAAGTTGGGAGAAAAATTAACATATAAATTTTTGGCAGTTTAACAGATCCTTTCCCAAGTAAATCTGGCATTCTCCTTATTCAAGGGGCTCTGTGTCTGTAAACTGTCTTGAATCTGGGAATTGATTAAGGGGCCATGATTCTCTGCATCTGTAATTTGAGTTAGGGTTTTTTTTTTTCACTCAATCTAGAATGCTTCTGTTTATATAGATTCAGAAGAAATTTAGTAGACTGCCCATCTATTTCACTTCTACATATCCCAAAGTCATAACTCTATGCAACTCAGGCTTTTTTGTGTTGTTTGAATCTGCCTTTCACTGCAGTAGTCATGCCCACCTTGTCTTTGGTGATTAACTGCAGATATTTGACTTTTATTGGACAGGGATCTGATCATCCCCATAATGTTTAAGGATTCTAATTCCATTACAGCCCTCTCTATGGTAATATCTGGACTACAGAGAAGGGCAACCACAGAGCACTTCAGGGAAGATACTAGTTAGTCTTACAAATTTATTCCTCACAGTTCTGGTGAAGGGTGTGTCTTCTGGACATTCCTGGGGTGGGTGGGCAGCTCTCAAATGGTATATACATTCTGGCATTCCAATCTCTCCAAGCCTTTGAATTTCCTCTTCTACTATATACCAGGGCAAATTAGTCATCTCAACCTCGGATATGCTAGGCAATCTTTTGGTTCATGTTTCAGTCAGCCACCCAAACAAACTCTTAAAGCCCATTCTAACCCCTCAAGCTATGATGTTGAATCCAGAATTTCTGCTTAGCAAGCCACGTCAATAAATTCAGCCCGATAAACTCTACATATTCTTCCACCATTATCCCATACCCTTAGTATCCATTCTCACACATATCCCCCTGATTTCTATCTATATTGCTGGAAAACTCATGCAGTCCTTTCAGAGTATAGCATACTTCCTAATGGGTCACACTTTAATTTTGCCTTTGGGGGCTTGCTCTGATTTTAGGTCTTCTAATAGGTATTTTTTTTTAAAGATTTATTTTATTTATTTCTCTCTCCTCCCCCCCCCCCCATTGTCTGTTCTCTGTGTCTATTTGCTGTGTGTTCTTCTTTGGACCACTTCTGTTGTCAGTGGCATGGGAATCTGTGTCTCTTTTTTTGTTGTTGTTGTGTCCATCTTGCTGCATCAGCTCTGCTTGTGTGCAGCACTATTCCTGGGCAGGCTGAACTTTCTTTCCTGCTGGGTGGCTCTCTTGAAGACAAAAGGGGTGGTGGGAGTAGGTAAGGAGAAGGCTTAGAAATGTCTTGCAAACCACTGTCCTCAGGGTATTCCTTTGCATTTTCTGCCGGAGAGACAGGATTAATCTCTTCAAGCAGGGGTTGGAAGGCAGATTCTTTAGGGCAGACTGGAGGCTGGGCGGTGCTTGCTGGAGTTTGGCTGGTACCTGCCTCAGGGCTGGGAGGAGGTTCAGACTCCCTGGGGCACACCAGAAGCTGAGCAGTGCAGGCTTCACCTTGGCTAGTATCCACCCCATGGCTGGGAGGATATCAGGATTCCCTGGGGCAGACTGGAGGCTGGGTGATACAGGGTTGACAAGGTGTGGTCTCCACAGGGTAGGCCATCTTAGGTTTATCTGGTAAAGTCTGTAGAATTTAGTGTTACAATGTCCCCACCAATTTTATCATCATCCCTTATGTCTCCATCCTAATCCTCTGGGTCCCACTCCTTTCCAATCAATGCCTTCAGTTTAGCTGCAGAAAACCTGTAGGGTTGAGATTTTAGTTTCCTTTGTAACACTGCTATGGGCTAATGAGAGTCTGAGGTTCTTGGATATCTCAAATTTGTGGCTACAGGAGACAAGATTTTCTTTCAGAGTATACATAGAAACTTTCACATCATGCATGTGGCATTTAAATTGCAAATTCAAAGCCATTAACTAATATCTTCCTTTTGTAACTGTATCCAGAGTACCTAGGAGGAGACAACCAACATCATTATACCTTTTGACTCCACAAAACTCTGTTAAGATGTTGAAAACACTCTCAACCAGATCCTTGCTTCTTATATTGAGGAAGTAGGGGAATCCAATGATAATATTTTGCATATCTTTATTCCAGCTCAGGCCATGGACTGTTAGTGGCCTCTTCATTATTGGAAAGGGAGTCATTAGTACCCTTTAGTCCAATTAGAGTAGAGAGACAATTACAAAACTCCCAGAACCACCTCAGACATCCCATATTTAAGAGCGTTCCTCAAGAACCACTGCAAGTAACAAGCTATATTAGTCAGGGTTCTCTAGGGAAACAGAATCAACAGGAGATATCTCTCAATAGAATAGATTTTATGGATCTTTCACATGACCATGGGGATGCACAAGTCCAGGTTCCACAGGCCAGCTGCAAACCATGGGCTCTGAAGAAAGTCCAATGAAGATTCTTAATGAGTTTCCAGGAGACATTGGCTGTCCAAAACCAAGCCAGGAAATTCTCTCTGAATGCTGAAATCACTTTCCCTTTTAAGGCATTCAGCTGATTGGATTAAGCATCACTCATAGCTGAGGGCAATCTCCCTGATTGATGTAGAGGTAATCAGCTATTTGTGCAGTAACTCATTGGTGACTAAAGTCCATAAAGGTCCTTGTATTACAGTTAGCCCAGAAATTGCTTGACCAAACAACTGGGCACAATTATTTGGTGGAGTTGACACATTAAATCCTAACCATCCAATGGGGAAAATAAGAAAATTAACAAAAAGTGAAGACCTCTTTCAACCAAAACTTATGCAGAGTAACATATGCCAAAATGGTAAATAATGTATTTCTGAAATAGTTTTAAAACTAAATCTTTAACTGCCATTTTATCCACTACTTGGCCACAAATAAAAGATATAGGTTCCTTCCCCATGAAAACACATAATTACCTATATATTCCCACAAAAAAATGTATGTGCAGTTTTAGAGACAAGTTCATGCTTTGAAGTCCAACCATGAAGCCATAGCTTTTCCTTTCTTGTAGGTTATAATATCTTGTTTTAAAGAAATAAAGACAACAGAACAGATAAAAAAGAAAGTGAAAAGAAAATATGGAAATAGAGAAAGTGAAAGTTTTGACACTGTTCTTTGGACTATCTTATCCACAGAAAATATATTTGCTGGGTTTAGAGACTCATAAAATTCTATGTCTAAAAGAGTTTATACTAAATAGTACACCCTGGAAAGAAAAGGTATGGAAAGAAATTGACAGCACACTGTGTTAGGGAGAGTGTCACTTTCCCTGTGTACTTCACTGAGACAATAATGTGACATCAACATAGAGCCTTAAAATCTGGTGAGAACTACTGATTTCAGAGTGTAGAAATAAAGTTAGTGAAAAACATTCTCTGAAACCTAAAAGAAAGTAGTAAACACTGTAGTAACAAGAAAGGACAGTAGACAAATGTTATTTAATAATTATCTGAATTGACTTTTTTTTCTACATTATTTTTCTGGTGTGTGTTTTATAATGATCCGAGTTTTTCATCAATAAAATTATGTAATCAATACACCTGCTCTGCCTGATATAGAAACATTAAAATAATTCATGACAAAATAAACTATATCTACAAATAATACCTCAGTAAGACTTCTTCATCTTGTTTATCAAGGAAAAATTTGCATTTTCTTTATCCCATACTAAATCATATTGTTCAAAAATCTAAAGGAATATTACTTAATGTAAAAATAAATATCTAAGTATGGGATAAAAGGAATAAGAGTTATTTCCAGATAAATATAAAAGAAAGAAACTGAAACAAGATGTCGTGTGTAGTAAAGTAGTAAATAATAATGTGTGAAATTTCACATGTATAACAGATCAAACTCAAAAGCCTCAAATATACAATTTTTATTAATGCTTCTTAGAATTACAGTTATATATAAAGATGAATATGCAAATAATATACTGATTTCTTTTCAGCGAAGTATATAAAAAAGCATGTATCTATATACTTTAAACAATTCTAGCTATGCATTTCTTGCTTTCAACACCCCACAAATTTAAAAATATACATTTGGCAGAATTTTATTCCTGGATTGCTTATACAGTCTTTGATGTCCCCAGCATCACCCCTTGCTAGTCAGTGCAAAAAAAAAAAAAAAAAAAAACAGTAGAAGTTTTTCATTT
The DNA here is from genome assembly GCF_030445035.2 of Dasypus novemcinctus. Lineage (NCBI taxonomy): Eukaryota > Metazoa > Chordata > Mammalia > Cingulata > Dasypodidae > Dasypus > Dasypus novemcinctus. The sequence continues at coordinate 36,732,663 of NC_080683.1, read as the reverse complement.
ATAAAATAACAAAGACTGGCATTTATATATTATTACAACTATAATTGTTTAGATTATAGATTAATTTACTTTTAAGAAAATAGCATAAAAATGAATTCTAAGAAATAAAAGCAATGAAGGAAACTGGATTTCTTTGAACTTGAACTGACTTAAAGTAAGTTAATAGTTGTTTGAACAACCTCTTTAGTATTTTACCAGTTTAGTAACCTTTACTTTTTATGTTCTTTATTCACAGATTCAACTAATTTGACCACCTTCCCTGCAAAGCTAATTTCTTACCTAACAGTACCCCGGTTTTGTTCATCCTGGTTAGTTTCTTCTATGAATCAGAGAATTAGGCCCATTAGCAAAAAATCACCAAATTATGATTCATTGACAGACAATTCACAAAATGACAACTTACTAATGTAAGCTATAGACCATAGTTTCTAGTAATATTTTGATTATGTTCTTCCATAATTTGTAATAAATGTTGCACAACAATGAAAGGTGTTTGTGGATGGGTGATGTATGGGAATTTGCTTGTTATGCATAGCTGTTTTGTATAAGCTCACAACTTCTCTAGTAAAAAAAAATACATATATATATATATTTTAAAAGATATTCAGGGAAACGGACTTGGCCCAGTGGTTAGGGCGTCCGTCTACCACATGGGAGGTCTGTGGTTTAAACCCTGGGCCTCCTTGACCCGTGTGGAGCTGGCCCACGCGCAGTGCTGATGCGCACAAGGAGTGCTGTGCCATGCAGAGGTGTCCCCTGCATAGGTGTCTGCCCCATAGGGGAGCCTCACACGCAAGGAGTGCGCCCCGTAAGGAGAGCCTCCCAGCGCGAAAGAGAGTGCAGCCTGCCCAGAATGGCGCCGCCCACACTTCCCATGCCGCTGATGACAACAGAAGCAGACAAAGAAACAAGACGCAGCAAATAGACACAGAGAACAGACAATCAGGGGAGGGGGGGATTAAATAAATAATAAATCTTAAAAAAAAGATATTCATTTATATAAATTCATTTATAAAATAATTGTAATTACAGTTATCAGATGCAAACATTTAACATTGCCATAAGCTTACAGTTTATAAATCAGTTTTTTCATATGTCCCATAATGTCCTTTTGGACCTTTTCTCCAGTCTAGCATCATGTAATGCATTTAATTGTCATTGTCCATTAAATTTCCCTTTTTAAAAAATTCTTATTTTACTGACATTCAGATTTTTTTTTGCTTATCTTTTTATTATTAGATAGGTTGTGGTTTACAGAAAAATTACATACAATTTAGACTTTCCATATACTAACTTTTATCAGTGTGGTATGGTACATTTGTTACAATTCATGAAAGAATATTTTTAAATTGTGCTATTAACTATAGTCCATCATTTACAATTGGGTTCATTGTTTATGCTGTATTGTCCAATGTTTTTAAAATTTTTATTCTAGTAACATATACACAACCTAAATTTCCCCTTTAAACAACATTCAAATTTTAATTCAGTGCTGTTAATTATTGTGTTACCATCACCAATATCCATTGCCAAAACTTTACAAGGAACCCAAACATGAAGTTGACTAATTTAGGCATAACTCACCATTCCTTATGCCTACCCTGTCCCTTTATAACCTATATTCCAGATTCTGATAAGTAAGCTTATTCTAATCATTTCACATTAATGAGATCATACAATATTTCTCCTTTCATGTCTAGCTCAAAATGATGTCTTCAAGGCTCATTCATGTTGTATCAAAACAACAGTCCTTTTTATGGCTGAATAATATCAATTTTATATAAATACCACATTTTGTGGACCCATTCATCAGTGGACAAACACTTGGTTTGCTTCCCTCTTGTGAAAACTGTGAATGATACCACTATGAAAATTGCTGTGTGAATACCTGCTCAAGTGTCTGCTTTTAAATCTTTCGGGTATACTCCTACTAACGGAATTGCTGGGTCATGTAGTTTTGTGGGTTTGTTTGTTTGTTTTTGTATCTGGTTGCATCATTGTCTTTTTAGTGCATTGCTTTACTGTGTGGGGGCCTGTTCCTCACTGCACAGGCCTGGGATGCCTTTTTTTCTTTTTTGGTTTTACCAGAAGATCCCTGGCAATTGAATCTAGGTCCTCCATATGGTAAACAGGGGCTCAATTGTTTGAGCCACAGCTGCTTCCACATATAGTATTTTCATACTTAACTTTCTGAAGAATCACAGGATTGCCTTCCTAAGCAGCTGTACCATTTACATTCCCACCAACAATGAATAGGTGTTCCTATTCTTCCGTATCATTTCCAACACTTGTAATTTTTCATTGTGGGTATTAAATGGTACTATATTTTGGTTTTAATTTGCATATCTCTAATATCTAATGATGTTGAATATTTTTTCATGTGCTTTTTTGGCCATTTAATATCTTCTTTGTAAAAATGTGTGTTAAAGTCATTTGCCCATTTTTTTTAAATTTGGTTTTCTACCATTATATTGTTGTTGAGTTGTAGAATTTCTTAATATGTTCTGAAAAATACATCCTTACCAATATTTTGTACCATTGAGTATGTTATCTATTTACTTTCATCATAAAGTCTTCTGATGCTCAAAAATTTCTGATTTTGATGTCGTTCCATTTATTTATTTATTTTTCTTTTGTTGCTTGTGATTTGGGTATAAAATCTAAGAAACCATTACCTAACACAAGATCATGAAGATGCTTACCTAGGTTTTCTTCTAGGAGTTTTATAATCCTGGTTCTTGTACTTGGGGCTTTGATCCACCTTTAGATAATATTTAGATATGGTGTGAATTAGTAATCCCCCTTGATTCTTTTGCATATGGCTATTCAATTCTTCAGTACCATTTGTTGTAGAGACTCTTCTTTCCCAATTGAGTGGATGTAGCACCCTTGTAAGAAATCAATTGGCCATAGGTGTTAGGGTGTATTTCTGAACTCTTAACTCAATTGCATTTGTCTAAATATCTAATTGTGCACTAGTACCATGCTGTTTTGACTACATGCTTTGTAATAAGTTTTAAAATTGGGAGAGTTGAGTTCTCTAACTTCTTTTTCTTCTTTTTTGTCTTTGTTTTTTAATGTTATATTAAAAAAAATGAGGTCCCCATATACCCCCCGCCCCCCTCATCCCACTCTTCCCCCCATAACAACAACCTCCTCAATCATCATGAGACATTCATTGCATTTGGTGAATACATCTCTGAGCACCGCTGCACCTCATGATCAGTGGTCCACATCATAGCCCACACTCTCCCACATTCCACCCAGTGGGCCATGGGAGGACATAAAATGTCCGGTCCCTGCAGCACCACCCAGGACAACTCTAACCCCTAAAAATGCCCCCACATCACATCTCTTCCTCCTACTCCCTACCCCCAGTAACCACCATGGTCACTTTCTCCACACCAATGCCACATTTTCTTCGATTACTCATCACAATCGTTCATGAATAGAATATCAGTAAGTCCACTCTAATCCATACTCTATTCCTCCATCCTGTGGACCTTAGAATGGTTGCGTCCACTCCACATCTACGTCAAGAGAGGGCTTAGATTCCACATGGATGCTGGATGCAATTTTCCTACTTTCAGTTGTAGGCACTCTTGGCTCCTGGTGTGGTGGTTTACCTTCTTCACCTCCATGTTAGCTGAGTGGGGTAAGTCCAATAAACCAGAGTGTAGGAGTTGCAAGTCTTTCTAACTTCTTTATCAAGATGGTTTTAGATATTTGGGTGTTTTCTCAAATACTTTTGATGATGGGCTTTTCCATTTCTGCAAAGAAGGCTGTTAGAATTTAGTTTGGGGTTGCATTGAATTTGGAAATCTTTTTGGTTATATTTGATGCCTTGACAATATTTATTCTTTCAATTCATGAGCATGGAATATCCTACCATATTGAAATCTTTAAATTTTTTTAACCAAAGTTTTGGAGTTTTCTTTGTATATATCTTTTATAGTCTTAGTTAAATTTATTCCTTGAATATTCATACTTTTAGCAGCCATCGTTATTTTTTCCTTGACTTCCTACTCAGTTTGTTCATTTTGAGTTTTAAAAATACTACTCATTTTGTATGTTTATCTTGTACACTGACACTTTGCTGAATTCATTACCTTCGTTGTAGATTTTTTTGTGACTCTCTATATTTCGGACCATGTATTCTGTAAATAATGAAAGTTTTACTTCTTCCTTTCCAATTTAGATGTCTTTTATTCCTTTCTCTTTTCTAATCACTCCAGCTAGAACTTCCAGTATAATGTTGAAGAGCAGTGAGGACAGTGGGCACATTTGTGTTACTCCAAATCTTAGATAGAAGACCTTCAGTCTTTTATAATTGACTGTGTTATTAGTTGTGGGTTTTTCATATATGCCTTCATATTATATTGAGGAATTTTCCTTTTAATCTTATTTTTCATAGTGTTTTGATCAAGAAAGGATGTTGGATTTTGTCCAATGCCTTTTCTTTCTCAATTGAAATGATAATGTTTTGTTTTGTTTTGTTTTCCCCTTTCCTCTGTAATGTGAATAACAATTGATTGTCTTATATTGAAACACCCTTGCATTCTTCAGATAAATTCCACTTGATCACGGTGTATAATTCTGATGTTGGATTCAGTTTACTAGTATAATGTTGAGGATTTTTGCACCTATATTCCCAATAGATATTTTTCAGTAATTTCTTTTCTCTAGTATCTTTCTCTGGCTTTGGTATTAGGGTGATATTGTTCCCATAGAATTAGGAAAGTGTTGCCACCATTTCAATTTTTTGGAAAAGGTTGAACAGGACTGGTGTTAATTCTTGGAATGATTGGTAGAATTCCCCTCTGAAACCATCTGGTTCTGGGCTTTTATTTGTTGGGAAGTTTGGGATTGCTGATTCAACCTAATTACTTATAATTTGTCTGTTGGGATCTTCTATTTATTGTAGAGTCAGTGGAGGCTATTTTTCTAGGAATTTGTCTACTTCCTCAAGTTTGCCTAATTTATTAACATACGGTCATTCATTGTATCCTCTTATGATCCATTTTATTTCTGTGCAGTCAGTAGTAATGCTCCATATTTCATTTCTGATTCTATTATTGGAGGCCTCTTTATTTATTTTTTCAATATAGCTAAAGGTTTGCAATTCTTATTGATCTTTTCAGATAATCAATGTTAGGTCTTGTTAATGTTCTCTGTATTTTTTTTAATGTCATATATTTCTGCTCTAATCTTTGATATTTCATTCTTTCTGCTTGGTTTGAGTTTATTTTTTTAAATATATTTTTATTTATTTTTAAAAGACACATGGATCACACAAGGTTATATTAAAAAATAGGAGATTCCAATATGCCCCACTCCTCACACTTCCCACTTTTCCCAAATGAACAACTTCTTTCATTGGTGTGTTAAATTCATTGGAATTGATGAATACATTTGGAGCACTGCTACACAGCATGGATTTTAGTTTATTTTGTAGTTTACACTCTCTCTTAGTACATTCAGTGGTTAAGGCAGGATATATAATATCCTACATCTGTCCCTGCAATATGATTCAGGACAACTCCAAGTCCCCAAAATACCCCCATATTACACCTCTTTTCCCCTCTCCCTGCCTTCAGTAACTCCTGTGGCCACCCTCCACATCAATGATATAATTCATTCCATTGCTAGAATCACAATAATACCATAGTAGAATACTAGTATGTGATTTGGGTTTATTTTGCTATTCTTTTACTGATTCCTTCAGGTGTGCAATTAGGTCTTTAATTTCAGCACTTTTTCACTTTTAATGAAAGCACTTAAGGCTATAAATTTCCCTCTTAGTACTTCTTTATTTTTCCTCTAAGTTTTTTTAAATTTATTGAAGTATATCACTCATACATAAGCAAACATAAACAATAAGTATATAGTAATAGTTGTAAGTTACTAAACAAACACATATAACATCATACAGGACTCTCGTAACTCTCCCTTCCACCAATACCTGCATTGTTGTTAAACATTTAAACATGATTAAAGAGTATTGTGAAAATATTACTACTAACATATTTCCCCCAACCCACCCTATTATTATTATCTTTATATCATTTATACATAAACATATAGAAAAAATAAGTGTATAATAAAAGTTGTGAACTTACAAAGCAAACATGCATAGCATCATACAGGGGTCCCATACATCAACCCATCATCAACACCTTGCATTATCATGAGACATTTGTTACAAATTATGAAAGAATATTGTTAAAAATCTAACTAATTATAGTCCTTAAATTACATTTGGTGTATTTTCTCCCAAACCACCTTATAATTATTTTTTAAATATATTTTATATGACAAAAGTTGTAAACGTATAAAACAATCAAGCTCATGCTCAGAATTCCCAAACAACACCCCTCTATCAACAAACCACACTGTGACAGAACATTTGTTACAGATAACATAATATCATTTGATTTTTACCACTTCCATAGTGTACATTTGACACAGATTTTCCATACTGGTCCATTATCAACACAGTACATCTTTGGCATAGATGGAAGAAGACTATATTATTATGCAAACCACAGTACATACATCACTCCAGTTGTATTTTTCCCGTGCCTCTCCATATTCCCACCACCCTGCAGTAATGATGCACACTTGCTCTAGCTCACAAAGGACACTCTTGCACCTGTCCCATCAACCATAATTCTCATCCACTTCTTGGTTTACCGTGCTATTCAGTTCCTAGATTATTCTCTAGCATTTTGTCAATTGACATTTACATACTTAGACTACCACATTCCCATTTCTAAACTAGCTGTTATTCACTATTGTTTGCCATGTACTCTATACATTCCTACACTTTTAGAGTAAAGCTAATTAAAATGTCTACATACATTAAATATCAGTAGTCCATCTCAGTCCTCCTCTTATCTCCTTTAAGAATCCACCACCTACTACTAGGTCCTGAAGATATTTTCCTACAATCTCTTCTAGAAGCTTTATAGTTCTTGCTTTTATTTTTAGTTTTTTTTTTTTAATCCATTTTGAGTTAGTTTTGAGATAAGGCATGAGATAGAGGTCCTCTGGCTTATTTGACTCAATATAATGTCCTCCAGTTTCATCCATGTTGTCATATGCTTCACAACATCATTTCTTCTTAGCACTGTATCGTATTCCATCACATGTATACACCACAATATGTTTATCCATTCATCAGTTGATGGACACCTGGGTTGTTTCCAACTTTTGAGCACTGTGAATAATGCCACTGTGAACATGCATTTGCAGATGTCTGTTCAATTCTCTGCTCTCAGTTCTTTTGGATATATCCCTAGTAATGGTCACATAGCAATTCTATATTCAACTTCCTTAGAAACTGCCAAGCAGTTCTCCACAGTGGCTGTACCATTCTACATTCTCTCCAAAAGTGAATAAGCTTTCTTTACTCTACACATCCTCTCCAATATTTACAATTTTCCAGCTTTCTAAAAGTGGCCAGTCTAACAGGTTTGAAATGATATCTCATTGTAGTTTTGAATCGCCTTTCCCTAATCACTAAAGTGATGTTCATTCATATTTCCTCTTTGGACAGTTGTCCTTTCAAGTTTTTTGCTCATTTTTTAATTGGGTTGTTTGTTTTTATATTGTTGAGTTGTATGATCTTTTTGTGTATCATAGATATTAAACCTTTATTGAATATGTGATTGCCAAATAATTTCATCCATTGATTTTGTCTGCTTTTTCACCCTTTTAGCTATATTTTATTTTGTTGCTTGTGCTTTGTGTATAAAGTTTAAGATCTACCACCCCACCTACCACGAGATCTTGAAGAGATTTTCCTACATTTTCTTCCAGAACTTTCACGGTTGTCGCTGTTATACTTAGGTCCTTGAAACATTTTGAGTTAACTTTTGTATAAGGTGTGAGATTCCTGTCTTCTTTCTTTCATTTGGACATGGATATACAGTTCCCCAATCATCATTTGTTGAAAAGACTGTTCTGGCCCAGCTGAGAGGGCTTCACAGCCTTGTCAAACATCACTTGAATGTAGATGTAAGAATCTATTTCTAAGTTCTCAATTCAGTTCCATTGGTCAAGGTGTCTGTGTTTTTTAGCCAGTACCATATTTGTTTGTTTGTTTTTAACCACTAAAGCTAAATAATAAGCTTTAAATTCTGTAAGTCAGAGTCCTCCAACTTAGTTCTTCTTTCTTAAGATATTTTTGTCTATTTGGGAGCCCATACTCATCCAAATAAATTTGATAATTGTTTTTTCCTCCTCTGTAAAATAGGTGGTTGGGATTTTTATTGAGATTGCATTGAATCTGAAAATTAATTTGGGTAGAACTGACATCTTAACAATATTTAGTCTTCCAATCCATGTCCCATAGGTTTTGGTATGTTGTGATCTCATATTCATTCATCTCAAGATAGTTGCTGAATTCTCTTGCAATTTATTCTGTAACACACTGATTGTTTAAGATTGTGTTGTTTAATCTCTATTTATTTATGGATTTCCCCTTATACTCTCCAGTATTGACTTCTAGCTTCATTCTGTTATGATCAGAGAAAGTGTTTTGTATTATTTCAATCTTTTTAAATATTGAGACTTGTCTTGTGGCCCAGAATATGGTCTATCTTGGAGAAGAATCCATAAACACTAAAAAGAAACATATTTAAAGATATTTGTTAGGTTTAGCTCATTTATCATACTATTCAAGGTCTCTGTTTCTTTCTTTATCCTCTGTCCAGATGTTCTATCTAATACTGAGAGTGGTGTATTGAAGTTTCCAACTGTTGTTATAGAGACATTTATTTCTTCCTCACTTTTGTCTGTCTGTACCTCATTATCTTGAAGCACTGAGGTCATATGCATAAATATTTAGTATAGTTATTTATTTTTGATGAATTTCTCTTTTTTTAAATGATTTATTTATTTATTTAATCCCCCCTCCCCCACCCCGGTTGTCTGTTCTCTGTGTCTATTTGCTGCCTCTTGTTTCTTTGTCTACTTCTGTTATCATCAGCGGCACGGGAAGTGTGGGTGGAGCCATTCCTGGGCAGGCTGCACTTTCCTTCATGCTGGGCAGCTCTCCCTATGGGTGCACTCCCTGCACGTGGGGCTCCCCCACGTGGGGGACACCCCTGCATGGCAGGGCACTCCTTGCACACATCAGCATTGCGCGTGGGCCAGCTCCATATGGGTCAAGGAGGTCAGGGGTTTGAACCGTGGACCTCCTATGTGGTTGATGGATGCCCTAACCACTGGGCCAAATCCGTTTCCTGAATTGCTCTTTTTATTAATATGTAATGACATTCTTCATCCCTTATAACACTTTTGCATTTGAGACCTATTTAGTTCAATATTAGTTTTGCTACTTCAACTTTTCTTTGGTTACTATCTGCAAAGAATACCTTTTTCCAGCCTTCCACTGTTAACCTGGTTATGTCCTTACATCTGAGGTAGGTCTCTGGTACATTATATATAGATGGTACATTTTATTAATCCATTCATTCAGTCTGTGTGTTTTGATTGGGGCATTTGATCTATTACCATTCAATGTTATTCATATAAAGGCAATACTTACTTCAACTGTTCTGTCCTATTTTTTTTTTTGTCATATTGTTTGTCATATTGTTTTATTGTCTGTCTCCTTACCCTTTAGTTAATCCTTCCTAATATCTTCATTTCTAAACTCTTATTCAAATCTCTTCCTCTTATTTTTTTTCTTTTCAGGCTGCAGCACTCCCTTTAGTATCTCTTGTAATTCTGGTCTTTTGGTAACATATTCTATCAATGTTTGTTTGTCTGTGTAGACTTTGAACTCACCCTGATTTTTGAAGGACAGTTTTTCGAGATGCAGAATTCTTGGCTGACAGTTTTTCTCTTTCAATATCTTAAATACATCATACCAGTTTCTTCTCACCTCCATGGTTTCTGATGAGTGGTTGGCACTTAATCTTATTGATTTTCTCTTGTATATGATGCTTCATTTTTCTCTTGCTACTTTCAGAATCCTCTTTATGTCTGATATTTGTCATTCTGAATAGTAAGTGTCTCAGTATAGGTCTATTCAGATTTTCTGTATGGAGTGTTTTGTCCTCCTTGGATATTGACATTTTTGTCTTTCATTCTTCTTGGAAAGATTTTGTTCATTATTTCCTCAAATATTCTTTCAGTGCCTTTTCCATTCTCTTCTCCTTCTGGGACACCAATGATGTTAATATTTGGGCATTTCACAGTGTCATTCAAAACCTTGAGACTGTTGCATTTTTTCCATTCTCTTATCTTTCTGTTCCTCAGTATTTTCCAGTTCAGATGTTCTGTCTTCAAAATCACTTATTCTGTCTTCAAACAATTCAAATTTGCTCTTATATGCCTCTGAGTGTTTCAAATTGTGTTTTTGCTCACCCAGTGTCTTCTTAATATCCTTTGTTTCTTTACTCAAATATATATATATATAAATTCTTTGAAATGATTTAGTAGTGGTGTGTGATTATCACTGATTAATCATTTTAAATCATGTATCACTTCAGGATATTTGGTTAGTTCCTTTAACTGGGCCATCTCTTCCTGTTTCCTAGTATGGCTTGTGATTTTTGCTGATATCTAAGTCTCTGATTGGTGGTTTACTCTGATGGAAATTTCTTTCTCTTGTCTATTTTTTTTTCACATTTCTTCTTTGATATTTGGTTCAATTTATTCTAAGCCTTAAAATTTGCCTGGATTAAGTTATCAAATTGGGCCAGGGACCCACTAATGAGGCACAGATTTTCTCCCATGGTAGGTTAGAGAGAGTACCATAAACAGTTTTTGCTCATGCAATTTCCAGACCAGACAGCAGATTGTACATGTAAGCACATCTTTCCATGGAGGTGCTTTCCTGTGTTCCTGTGTTGAATCTCCAGAGTGGAGATTCAGAACAGGCTCTCATGGCCAAATTCACTGAAGAAAAGCCCACTGACTACCCCTTCCTTTTTTCTTGAACCAGCTGACAGGGAGGAAGGTGTCTGCTCTCCTCTCAGTCAGCTGCAGTGAGCCAGGGTTTTACCCTGGGCTTTATTTGGGGTGAAGGATGGAAGCCCTTAACTGCCATTGCAGAGCTAGATAACTCATGTTTGTCATTTCAGTTTCTTCATCTCTTTGTCTCTCACTCCCCTGAGAGTTGCATAGCACAGTTTTGACCTGCTGACCCCATAGCAGGTCCTTTGGACTGCTTCTGGCACTTTGTTATTTTTGTGAGAACATTGAGCTCTGCCTGTTAGTCCATCACCATCTTACCACAATCCTCTCAAGGATATTTTTATAAAAGAGGAAACATCTAAGACATGACACTAATGATCACTAGATATTAGCACAAAGAAGGAGTGAACTCAATCAGAACCCAAATTTATTTATAGACCCCATCCTTAGAACCGAAATTAATAATATACTTTAGTGTTCTAGTATCTCATACAATTAGCCAAGAATACCTAGCTTTGATGTTCCCTCTTTCTATCATGTAATAGAAAAGGAATGCCCATATTAGAAATCACAAAATACAGATTTAAGTAGTTTTCATTTATAAATATACATACTTATAGACAGTTGGAAATCACCAGAAAATATGAGTATTTTCAAACTAGATGAGCAGTTTTGATCCAAAACAGGTTATTTGTCTTTATTCCTAAAAGATAAATCTCCATGATGGAACAACAATTTACTTTTTGAATTTCTATTAATATTTATTATAGTCACAACCTTAAATTCACAGCCAACTCCAGCATTTGTAAAAGAAGACCATATACCTATAGGTAGTATTTGGGAGTCCTAACCAGCCTGTTAATGGGTAAAAAGGGATGCCTCTGAGCTAAAACCTCCAACTTAACCCTGAGATATTTTCTTGAGGTCTGATAAATGAAAACAGTAACATTAAAATCCTGCCATTTAGCTCAGGTCTTAGTGACACTGAATCTTTTTTATCTGATGATTCTTTGAGTCCTGAGGATAAATTGACAAAAGTATGAAAGTGAGTTGAAGTTTATTTCATTTAAAAAGTTAGACTTAAGTTATAAATGGATCAGTGACTTTCTCAATCTAAATATTAACATTAAATCATTATCACAAATTTCCTAGTTGACCTTATTAAATTGTTAAAGTCCTTCAAGATTAGAAAGAGCTATTTCTCAACAATAATTTAGAAACATTCAGCAATATTTTGTCAGTTTAAAAGAAAAAAAAACAATACAGACAATTTTATTAAAAAGATTATGCCTAGAGGTAATTTTAAAAAATAATTTCTTCTTAGCCTCCCATCCTAGTTTCCATGGTGTCTACTGGGGCAAAGTGACATGCCAATTCAAAATTGACTTCTAAAGGGCTAAATAAAGAAATGTTCCAAATGAACAATGAGAATAGCTTAGTAAATGATAATTGCTAATGACATTGAACAAACAGGTTAATTGATGTTGGGAATTTGAGACATTTTGCGTGTCATTTTTTGATAAAGGTGATAATATTCCTCGTTTTTTCCTTAGCAGTATTCACCACCCTGCCATATGGGAGGCAATTTTCCCAGTCTGAATCTCTCCTTCTGTGCACTGAGCTCATTTTCATATCATATAACTCTGAATGAAGATAGAGGTCTGTGCCAGACAGTAATGAAGTGAAGATCTACTGCTTCTGTGGTGGGTGGGGAGAGAAGGAACATTTGTTAATCTTGGATTTATTCCTAAGGTGAAGCATAGGCTGCTTTTTATTAAATGCTAAAACATCCAAATTGATAGCAACAATCTAAAAATTTATGTACAATTTGAACTCTTCCTGCCCCAAGCTGTTTCTGTAGTAATTTTCCCAATTTCTCTTTAAAAATCCACCTCTTTCACCCCAGTTGCTCAAGCTTCCAAATTAAGGAATCACTGCCATAGGCAACTCTCTCTCTTTTTAAAATATCCTATCAACTAAATTCCATGTCCTACTGATTTTACTTCCCCAGTGTATTCCAAATCAATTTCTCTTCCCTTCTCTGTGCTCTAATAAATAGCTTAACTTGATCATTGCCATGACATCTCATAAACTTGAGTGTGGCTTTTCTTTTTACCAATTCAGGGACTATTTTTAAAATACAAATGTGGCAAAGTCATTTGGCTTCCAATCATCTTTAGAAATTTCTTCTGCATGTATGAAAACATGGAAAATCTATAGCCTGGTTTACATGACTCTGCATCCCTCACTTTAAATCTGCATCTCTAAGCTTATCTTTTACCCCTTTCTTTGCTTATTGAACACTCTTTCCCCCTTTTATCCTGCCCCAATTTTTTGAAGACAAAAGTAATTTCCTCAGTGATACCTTCCCTGCAACTATTCCTCAAATCCTTTCTTATAATTTTCTCTTGAAATCTCTTTTAATGTTTTAATAATCAATAAATGTTAATGTAATTTTCTGACTTCTTTCATTATCTTTTTTCCCACCAGGTTGTAAGGAACATGTGGACAGACAATATTCATTGAATACATTACATCTAGAACGTATTTTAGAAGTAAAAATTAGTAGAAACAAGAAAAAATATTCGATACAGTGAACAAAAATATTTGAGGGTTTTTTTGTATTGTATTACTGATAGCAAGATAAAGAAAACTGTCAGTCTAATTTACAAATATATAGTTAAGTTCTTAATTTAAGTACAATATCCTCATGTATCTTAACTTAAGAAACAGATTTTCATGACCAATTTAGTAAACCAAAATACTTTCTATATTTGTTTAAACAAAAACAATGTATTTATTTTTGTGGGTTTTTTTTTGATAGATAATATATTTATATGGTTTCATTTTTTTAAATAAAATTTTATTGAAGTATATCATTCATACATGAAAATATATAAATAATGTGTATAGTAAAATTTGTGAATATACAAAACGAACATGCATATCATCTTACAAGGCTTTCATATATCTTCCCACCACCACCAGTATTCATTTCATGAAATATTTGTTATAAACTATGACATAGCATCCTCAAAATATTACTAATCTTACATTTGGTATATTTCCCCCAACACATCCAATTATTAGCACCCTAAATTAATATTTTATGCTTGTTACTGTTCAGGAGATAATATTCTCATATTTGTTCTGTTAACCACAGCCTATCTTCCACCACTGGGTTCCTTTTATTATTCAGTCTGTACAATCCATTCAACATGTACCCTCAGTGGTTCTCATTTTCATTACAGAACTGTGCTGTCATCACCTCAATTTTAGAATGTTTTCATTACTATAAAAGGAAAAATTCAATATTCACTTACACACCCCTATTATTGTCCCTTAGTATTGAAAAAAATATCTTCTTGCCATTGTTGCAAAATATTACAATATTATTGTTAACGATTGTCCATAGATTGCATTAGTTGCAATTTCTCCAGGTATCCCCATATTCTTAGCACTTTTGAAAAGACCATTCTTATATTTATACTATTAACCACAATCTTCATCTACCACTCAAATCATCACGTTAGACATTCCCTAGATTATTCTCTAGTTTCCTTTCTATTGAAATTTACCCCCATAGACTTCCCCCCCAGAAACAATCACATTTATAAATCAGCAGTGTTAGTTGTACTCTCATTATGATGTGTTACTCCCAATTCTATTCATTTCCATGCTTTTACATTAAGCATTATCTCCCATTCTCAACCCTTCTATGTCCTAGTACCTTGTATTATAGAGCTACCTCTATGAGTTTACTAAATATATTTGGTTCACATTAGTAAGACCATACAATATTTGTCCTATTATGTCTGGTTTATTTCACTCAACATAATATCCTCTAGGTTCATCCATGTGGTCATATGCACCCACATTTAACTGACTTTCATTTTCCTCACAGAATTATGAGGAAATATTAGTCAATTTTAGAACGATTTCTTACTCCAAAAGGAAAAAACCCATAACTCAGGGGCTTTTAACAAGGGGTCCATTAGCTTGAATTGAAAATAGAAAAAAAACCAAACTATTCTTGTTGGACCATGTTTACACAGGTATGATATATTTATTAAATAATATACAGTATGGTGTGGACTTAGTAAGGGGTCCGTGGTTTTCACCTGAATGGCAAAGGGATCTATGGAACAAAAAAGGTTAAGAACACTTGTCATAATCCCTTTTTTCCCCCTATAGCTGTCTCTTAGAATTGATATACCTTCTTTTCTACTGCTACAAACCTGTTCGATATTACTTTGTAAGTCATAATAGTTTTAATTTTCCTATGTGTCACAATATTCTTAACACTTTTTAAAAGAACATTCTTCTATTTATATTATTAACCATAATCTTAACTCACCACTGAAAACACTATGTTATACTTGCTCTAGATCATTCACTGCTTTCCTTTCAGTTGACATTTATATTCACAGACTACGCCTTTCAGTCATGAGATTTATAAATAAATCTCATTTATAAATCAGCAATGTTAGTTATACTCACTATAATGTGTTAACATCAACTCTGTTCATTTCCACCCTTTTATGATAAACCTTATTGAAAATTCTGCATACTTTGAGCTCCCATTCTCAACCTACATTGTACTTTCTAGTAACCTACACTCTAGAGTTTAACTCCTTGAGTTAATTCATTGTATTTAGTTCACATTAGTGAGACCATGCAATATTTGTCCTTTTGTGTCTAGCTTATCTCTTTCAACATAATATCCTCAAGGTTCATCCACATTGTAAAAGGCATCCTGATTTCATTTCTTCTTACAGCTGAATAGTATTCCATTGTGTGTATATATCACATTTTGTTACCATTCTTCAGGTGTTGGATACTTCAGCTTGTTCTCTATTTCAGCAATTGTGAATAATGCTGCTATGAACTTCAGTGTGCAAATGTCAGTTCATGTTCTTGCTTTCAGATTGTCTGAATATATTATTAGTAATGGGATTGCTGAACCATATGGCAGTTCTATATTCAGCTTGTTGAGGTGCTGCCAAACCGTCCTCCACAGAGGCTGCACCATTCTACATTCCTGCCAAAAGTGGAGTATTCCTGTTTCTTGTCATTCCTTTCAGCACTGTTGGTTTTCTGTGTGCCTTTTTTTTTTAAATTATTAATGGGCATTCAGTAATGTGTGAAATGGTATCTCACTGAAGTTTTTTTAACAACTCGATTTTGTTGATCCATAGTAGTCAAGAGTAAGTCCTTCCAAAGTGTACACTTAATGGTATTTGGTATAGTCACATAGTTATGATTTATCACTTCAATCATTTTTAGAGCATTTTCATTATTCTATTAATAACAATAATACTAAAAACCACAAACAAACAAACAAAAAACTCATCATCTCTCAATCTCTCTATGCTTCCCCTGCTGGATATAGCTTTTATTCTGTCTCCTTTTATAGTATATATTTGCATTTATATTTTGTGAAACCAGTCTTATATGTGCAATATAAACCATGTTCATATTTTATATGAATTTTCACTATGTTCCCATGTTAGATTTTTTTCACTCTCATTCTAGTAACATATATAACTTTACACTTAACATTTCAACCATTGTCTTACCCGTATAATAGCTCCCCTAGGTACAAACACTTTGAAGTGCTTTCACCATTTCTGTTCATTTCCAAAGATTTACACACCTTTCTATCAATTCTGCACAGATTAACCCCCCAGGTTTCCATTCTCTACCTTCATTCTATTTTATGGGGACCTATATTCATATTACTAATTCCACAAGTTTACACGATATATTTAGTTCATAATAATGCATTCATATAGTATAGTATTTGTTCTCTAACTATTATTATAGAGACATCTAGTTCTCCCTTTGGTTTTGCCAGTGTGTGCCTCATGTATCTTGGGGCACCCAGGTTAGGTGCATAAATATTTATTATAGTTATTTCTTTTTAGTGAATTATCCCTTTTTGAATATATAATGAGTTTCTTCATCCCTTATAGCATCGTTGCATTTAAAATCTGCTTTTTTCCGATATTAGTATTGCTACTCCAGCTCATTTATTATTACAACTTGCACGGAATATCATTTTTCAACCTTTCACATTTAACCTGGTTGTATCCTTATGTCTGAGATGTGTCTCCTTTAGACAGCATAGAGATGAATGTTATTTCTTTTATCCATCCTATTAGTCTATGTCTTTTGATTGGGAGCTCAAGCCATTAACATTTTTTGTTATTACTGTAAAAGCATACTTCACCTATATTGTCCGTTGGCTTTCTGTTGTCAAATCTTACTATTGTCTGCCTTTTTACCCTTTAATTTACCCTTTTAATAATCTTCATTTCTACACTCTTCTCCAAGTCTTTCACCCTTGGAAGCTGCAGAACTCTGTTTAATGTCTCTTGTAATTCTGGTCTTTTGGGAATAACATATTCCCTCAGTTTTTGTTTGTCTATGAAGACTCTGAGCTCACTCTCAACTCTGAAGGACAGTTTTGCCAGAGACACAATTCTTGGCTAGCAGTTTTTCTCTTTTAGTACCTGTATTAGTGAGCCAAAGGGAGGGGTGCTGAAGCAAAATACCAGAAGTCTGTTGGCTTTCATGAAGGGTATTTATTTGAGATAGAAGCTTGTAGTCACAAGCCCATAAAGAGTAAGTTACTTCCCTCATCAAAGTTTGTTGCATCATTTTGGAGCAAGATGGTTGACAGTCTCTGCAAGGGTTCAGCCTTCCTCTTCCTTTTATGGCTCCATGATCCAAATTTCTTCTGATCTCAGCTGTAGCTGTTGGGTAGCATAAGGTTCATCTCTTTCCCCATGGCTCATTTGTTTCTGGGCTTTCTCAGCTTTTCAGGTCTCTGGTATCATCAGCTGCACACTACCAGGTGAATGGCTTGGCTCTCTCCCCAGGTCTCCAGCATCTCAAACTAAACTCTGTGTTCTCCTTCTCCATGTTTTTACTTCCCTGTCATTAACTGAGCATCTGTTTATATAGCCCACAAAGTGGGGGTGGGGGGTGGGAGGGAGCAGGGGCTCAAACCAATTTTCCTTAATGATGTGGTCAAATCAAAGCCCTACACTTCATTTAATAAAGTAAAAGTGAAACCTCTGAATCTAATACAATCTAATATGCTCAAAGGAACAGACCAGCTTACAAATGCAATCCAATATCTATTTCGAAATTCATAAACAATACCAACTGCCACAGTACCTTAAATACATCATACCACTTTTTTCTCACCTCTATGGCTTCTATGAGGAGTTGCCACTTAGACTTACCATGGTTCCTTTAGAATGTAATATGTTCACTTTTTATATCATTCAAGCGCTCTGTTTCTTTATTGATCCTCTTTTAAGATGATCTAGCCAATGATAAGAGTGGTGTTTTGAAGTCTCTTGATTATTGTGGTGACATCTGTTTCTCCCTTCAGTTCTGTCAGTATTTGCCACATGTAATTTAGGGCTTCCTTGTTAGGTTCATATAATTTATTATTGTTATTTCCTCCTGGTGAATTGCCCCATTTACTTACATATAATGATCTCCCTTGTCTTTAATAAAGGCTTTTCTTTTTTTTTTCTTTTTTTTTAATTGATTTTGTAAAAATATTACATTAAAAAAATATATGAGGACCCCTTCAACCCCACCACCCCCACCCCACCACTCCCCCCCCGCCCCAGCAACACTCATTCCCATCAGCATGACACATTCATTGCACCCGGTAAGTACGTCTCTGGGCACCTCTGCACCTCATGGTCAATGGTCCACATCATGGCCCATACTCTCCCCTATTCCATCCAGTGGACCCTGTGAGGATTTACAATGTCCGATGATTGTCCCTGAAGCACCATCCAGGGCAGCTCCAAGTCCCTAAGATGCCTCCACATCTCTTCTCTTCCTGCCATTTCCCATACCCATTAGCCACCAGGTCCACTTTTCCCACTCCAATGCCACCTTTTCTCTGTGGACATTGGATTGGTTGTGTCCATTGCACCTCTATGTCAAGAGGAGGCTCAGATTCCTCATGGATACTGGATGCAATCCTCTCGCTTCCAGTTGTAGGCACTCTAGGCTCCATGTTGTGGTGGTTGTCCTTCTTCAACTCCATCTTAGCTGAGTGAGGTGAGTCCAATAAATCAGATTGTAGGTGCTGGAGTCTGTTGAGGCTCAGGGCCTGGCTATCACATTGTCAGTCCAGAGATTCAGATCCCCTAAATATATCTTAATATAATAAAGGCTTTTCTTTTAAGTCTATCTCATCTGATATAAGTATAGCTACTCCAGCTTTTTGTTTTGGTTAGTGTAGGCATAGAACATCATTTTCCAGCCTTTCACTTTCAAACTGTTTGTATCCTTGGGTCTAAGATGAGTCTCTTGTAGACAGCACATAGACGGCTTATATTTTTTAATCTATATTGCCAGTCTATGTCTTTTGATTGGGGAGTTTAATCCATTACTGTTCCGCAGAGGTGTTTCTTTCAAGCTTTGCCTGTCTGTGCTTCTTGTTTGACCAAAGCCAAGATTTAAAGCAGTCTCTGGTAGCCAAATTCACTGAAGAGAAACCACTCTCTGTCTTTTGCCACACCCTCCTTCTTTCTAGGCAGGAATACATCTGTTATCCTCTCAGTTGGTTGCAGTGGGCCAGGGGTTTTATCCAGGCTACACACCTTGAATGTAGGGGATGGGTGTCTTTCCTAGTCATCACAGGGTTTTAGTAACTAATGCTTGATTTTTGGCTTCTTCGTCCTCTTCCTTTCCCTTCCTGGGGGTTGTTAAGCGTAGTCTTTGTCTGCTGACCCCCAAAACAGGCCCTTCAGACAAATTTTGGCCAGTTCTCCATTGTTTTTGTGAAAGAGCTAAGCCCTGCCTGCCTATTGCAATGCCATCTTCCCAGAACTCTCAAATATTTTATTTGGCAACATAAATAGTGTCCCTCTCAACCCTTTTCCCCAGTCACTCATTTCTTTTTACAGGAGACCCACATGAAGTTGGTTTCTTATATAAGATATCAAGAGATATTCAATGAATTTCCAGCAAATATTTTTGTAGTGCCTCCCCCTCCTTTTTCTTTCTCAAATGACAGAACACACATCTTTATTCTCTATCTTGTCAGGGTATCCTGGAAGTGGTTCCAGTCTACATGGATATATAATTTTAATTTTTTCAAATAGAAATTTTCAAAATAATTAATCCTCAAGTACTCATTTTCCACCTTAATGATTGTCCACATTCTGTTATTGTTTTATCAGTTTCTCCCTACATGCTATTGTTCTTATTTTTAAAAAACAAATCCAGACATCATAACATTTTAGTTGTAAATATTACAGTCTTTAATGGATGAGGACATTTTAGGTAGCTTTTAATTTTTATACAAATGTGAAACTTACAGAAAAGTTTTAAGAATAATGCAAAATCTCTTTCACGTTCTAAAACAACAAATGCTAATAAAATTTGTTAACAATAAAGGAACACTCACTATTTCTCAGGCAAAGTACTAAATATTTTCCATTTCTTCTATAATTATAATTATATAATTATTTATTCTATAAGTTAATGATTAATGTAAATAGCTCAGGAAACTGAGCGTGAAAACTTCAGTTTCATTACAAACTCATTAGCTGTGCCATTGAATTTCTCTGCATCATGATTTACTCATGTATAAACTGGGAATAATACCCTTGTCTTAATGCTGGTCAAACTCATATTCTCTTTTTTTGAGTGGGCATCTTTGAGTGGGAAACACAAGGGTCATTCACTGAAATCAGCAAAATAATTCCTGTAATGCAGTGTGGTGACTGATGCTAATTATATTTTCCTCATGTCTAAGCTTAGATAACACTACCTACTTCAATGGGTGACTCCGAAACTCAAATCAGATAATATATGGGAATTCATGTTTGTAATTTCTAAATAGAAATCACATTTACATTTATATTATTTCTGTTTATGAGTATCCCTGTGCACACTGATCACAGGTTTACTTTTGAATTTGAAAAAACCAACTTACATAGACGTGAGTTATTTTCTTCTTTATATATTTTTTTCATGTTTTCCAAATTTTACACAATGGTTGTATATTATTCTTACCATAAAAAGGAGCAGTTAATTTTAAAAAAAAAATCCATAATACTTCAAACAAAATGAAAGAAAATACTTTAAGAGTTAGTGGTAAAATGCTGGTCAAGAAGAGTGAAGAAAAATGTTCAAGTCTGGAGCTCATTCTTTGTTCTGTGAGAAGGTGCAAAGTCCATGTTTGAAATTACACAGAATTGATATTTAACTAACTTGGGTAGTCCAAGCAAGAAGAAGTGGTATCTAAACTGGGGACTGATGCCTATTTAGGAATGAATAAGGGGCAAAGAATGGAAGGAGAAGAGATAAGAGCTTATTGTGGTCAGTGGAAACAGCATGAATGAGACTGAAGCATAGAGAACACTGGAATTAGTTAGACCATAAGTGAGAGCCTTGTGAAAGCAAGATGGCTGCTTTTGTACATTACTGACTCTGAAGAGAGAAATTTTTTTCCTAATAGTTTCAGTAAATATCTTATTTACAATTTTAAACATTAACATGAAATCATAAATATTCTTCCTACTGTACTATAGGTAAAAATTCTCTGAGAAAGTGTAACTAACTCCCTTGGGAAATAAATAAATCAAGGAAAGAGAAATGAGCTTCTACTTTTAGGTAAGTGTTCAAGACAGGTGAAGGCAGTTCTAGATGAGGAAAGAAAATTAATTAAAGATAAAGAAAACAAATATGAAAAGAGATTTGATAGATGACAGAGAAATTTTGAAATTTCAATGAGCTGGACTTGAAGCTTCTGAATATGTGTTTCCGTATGTGTATGTATATGTACGTGCATTAAGAAAGTAGCATGTTGGATGCCTAAAAATATATAGTATGTAGATCAAAATTCTGATAGTAAAATACAGAAATTATTTCTTCTAACTCAAAAGGAATCTTCAACTATGTTTTTAGGAGGAGTCCAGATGTATAATTTATTCCATGTGACTTCTTAAATTAGCTAATATTCTTATGAATATACTATTACAAATATATAAGCCCCTTGTTTGGGGCAAAGTGTAGAACTTCAGACATTAATTTAACCTTGGAATAAGAAGAGTTAGGTAAAACTGGAGCAGTAACTGAGCTGGTACAGTGATTTAACTTGATTGAACAAATTCATCTCTTACAGATAACAGAACTGAAACTGCTTGAAGTCATTTGGGCTGACAGTATTGAGACAGACAATTTCCTTGAATTTCTATTATGGAAAATGTGCTGTACACAGAAGTAGCTTTCTGAAAAGAAGTTGCTCAGTCAAATTCAGGGAAAGTCTATTCTTTTCAAGGTAACTGTACACAATTAGGGTCATGAACTATAGAAGCAGTCTATGTCCAGACTAATCTGAGCCCATGAAACCTGCTCTAGAGCAGTGGCCTGACTTGCTGATTTGAAAGGCAGGAATGGAAAATGGCAGTTCAGTGATCTTTGTTTTCATTGTGACTTTCTTTCTCAGCAAGGACTCCTTTCAAAGGAATTAAAAGGGACAAAACATGGACTTCAATTACTATTCCAAAAAAAGAGGGAATTTTCTGAAGTTTTTCTGGTTCCCTTCCAGCCTAAGAGAGCATTCCAAAGTCAAATCACCGAACTTCTATAATGTTTAAAATTTCACTCTTCAGATTCATAACTGTGGCATGTCTCCTGTACATTTAGAGTTACCATTTACTATCTGCTTTAATGCACTTTTACTTTGTATATTTTCCTATGGACTAAAGTAGAATTTATTAATTCAATATCACTTCAAGCCAAACTAAAGTAACAGGATTATTGAGCTAATTTAAGTTTAGAGTGAAGCTCTATTGGCATCCAATCCAAGAGGAATTCTTAATTCTATTTCTAATACAGTGTTCACTGATTTCAAGCCAGCATTTAAATGCTAAAGTATTATGTAAGCTAGTTACTATGCAACATTAACCAATAGTATTACTCTGCGATATTTTGTACAAAACTGTTATTCAATTATCACTTAAATTTTGGTGATTTTTAATTTATTAGTTGCAGCCCATTCAGATTGCCCTCTAGAACCCAAGTTCCAAATATCACAAATCTGTACAATAACCTACTGGACACTCTACAGGTAGTTCAACTCAATATATTTAATTCTAAGTTTATATATTTCCTCCTTATATCTGACACTCTTGTGTTGGTTACACATCAGTTCAGTGTCTAAGCTAGAGTGGATCTCTTGACTTTTCATTTTTCCATACTACAGACACCCAGTTGCTAATATCTGTTGATTCTACCACTGAAGAAGCTTTTATATTGTTCTACTTGCTTCCTTCAATGATTATTATATTTCTTTTCATATCTGGATAAGTACAACAGTCTCTAACTGGTCTCCTCTACCACCCATGTTCTTTTCCAAACCTTTTCCCAAATTAGAGAGTGATGTTAACAAAATCTCAAATGAGATTCTCTCTAGGTAATAGTTCCACTGTTCTCTTTGCCTTATTTTGGATTCATTCAGAAGCAGAACCTGAAAAAATGACCCAAGAAACAAATGTGGGGGTGGAGAACAAAAGAAAAGAAGGAGAAGTGACCTAGTAAAACATGTTAAAAAGTCTGACACTATTTTGTGAAACTCGAGTTTAATCTACAGAATGTCCCAATATCATCTTAGAACATTCTGAGAAACAATGTAGTGCATACCTCTGCATTTTCCCAACTGAAAAGTGAGAAAATCTTGTTAATTCAGTTATTATTACTGCATAATAAGCCATCACAGTAACTTAAAGCATCAACCATTTTATTGTCTCTCATGAGTTTATAGATTGACTGGCTTCAACTGGGCAATTCATTTGCTTTATGCCATTTCAACTGCATTTTATTGATTAAAGAGAGTCACTAATGCAACCTAGATTGACGGGGAGGAGACCTCTAAGAGTACTCAGGATGTGGGACATTGCAAGGTATCAATGTACACTGTACATTTCCCTAAGTTTCTTAATAAATTAATTATATTGTCTTTGTTGATTTTTAAATTTTAGATATTGCTTTGTAACTTATTGTTTTGGAAGATGTGTAACTCTCCCTCTCTCACCTCAATTTTCTCCTTCCCACTATCTAATTGTTAGATTGAAATTATATTCAGTACTATCAGAACTATAGAGTGTTTACCAATGCTTTTTATTTTTCAAAAGTTTGGAATGCTATAAGAGTTTATTAACAGAGCAAGAGTGTGGTTAAATGTTAATAAAGGAGGGTGAGCAGTGCACTCATTCCACAGGTGTGCTAGATGTGAGGGTTAGGGAGTAATCACAAGTCTGTTGAATGGGGTATGGGGATGGACACATTGGGTGCCTTGCCAATCACACCCTATGAATTGAGGTGGCTTTTATAAAGATGAACACACGTATAGCACTCTTTTTATCATGTCCAAATATAGATGTAATTATTTACAATTGTGAGTTGGGAACATTTGTTGAAGTGTAGGGACGCTCCTTCCAAACTTGGGGAAAAGCCAAACATATAGCATTGACAAAGACCCAGAATTCAAATAGCATGGAGAAAAAACAGTGACTGAGATGTACTGAATATATCCTGGGAATTTTATTTACCCTGAAATGATACAATAAAAGGGTTCTTGATATCCAGAGTGCATTGAATAGGGAGTGATAAACAAGGGGGCTCCTTCATCTCCTCAGATAAGTGTTCAGCCTCTCCTCTACGTTCATCTTGACACCTCTGTTTTTTCCATGTGCCATGGGAGCAAATGTATCCCTATAGCCATCCGAAAATAACGGGAGTAGGGGCCTAGAGTTGTCCTAGAAAGAGAGGTGAGGGAGAATGGGATCAAGGCTTTGACAAAATGTTTAAGTCTGAACAGTAAAATGTGAAGAATCCTTATTATGGGGCTTATGGAAGTCAAATGGCTGAAAAACTGGCACCCTAGTTTTGGAGAATCCATAGAATTCTGGTAAGTGGAGTTAGATACCTAAAATTCATTTCACTGAAGGAATTGGTAAAAAAATTAAACAACTAGGTGTCTCCCACTGGGGGAAGGGAAGATTAAAAGAAAACATGCAAAAAATTGACTACTCACATAATTATGGTTATGGAAATAAAACTCACAGTCATGTAATATGTTATGGTTACATTTCCCTGTTTTTGATACGATTTTTGGTTGTTGTTTTTTCCAGAAATGTAAAAGTGTCTTATTTGTTCACTTGTTTACTTTTCAATGTACCTATAAATTAATTCACCTCAAGAGAATATATTGCCTTGAAATACACTGAAACCTATCTGCTTGCTGCACAGGTTTTATCCTCAGAGTTTTCTTCACTCTCAATTATCTTAGTATTTCCTTTATCTTTATTTCTGTGTTGGATCCACAATTTCATAGATCCTCAGTCTTCCCCTCTATTAGATCTCTCCCTTTTTGGTGGAGCATGACCTACAGTGTCTAGTAACCTGATGGAATGTTAATTTCTTAGAATTTACATGCCTGAAAATAGGCTTTTAATCTCACACTTTAATAATAGTTTAGCTGGGTATAATTCTACATGAAAGCTGTTTTTCTTTCTATTTTTGAACATTTTCACTATTATTATCCAGTAAGTTTTTGGGAAGACTATGGGTCAATGTCTTCAGAGATATGTACTTTGTCTGGATCATTTCAGAAACCGTAAGTCTTTTCTTTCCAATGTTCAAAGAGAAACCCCCAAATTCCTGCCTAGAAAGTATATGCCCAGTTGATAGTGTTCTCAGAACCAGGTTGGGAAAATGATTAGTGGTCTCACCACTTACTAAAGAGATTTTCACTTTAATCCATCTTTCTTTTTAGAATAGTGCCTCTGCTTCCTTCATATGAAACTGGTTTTCCTGAGTCCCAAATATATCTTTCATTTTGGGTTGGAGGAGGGGCAATTACTTCCAAGGTCCTTAAGGTTGGGAAGGAAATCAGTAAGTTTATAAATATAAACTGAATTTAACTAAGTCTACTCTTTTATATAATACCTTAATTGCACTGCTTTTTTCAGAGATACCTGTTACTCCAATTCTTGCCTCATTCCAAGTTTCTATTGATCAAGCTAACCTCTTGAAATCTCCCACCTTTTTTCTTACATTTTAGCTTTCTATGTACTGTTTAGAGTATTACTACTTGTCAAATTTTATAGTTTTACAACATTTTGCTGTATTTTCCCTCTCTATTATCACAGTCCTTTAATGTTTATTTTAACTTCATTTTAGTGAAGTTTCAGAAAGAGGGAACAATATACAGTCTTCCATGCTTAACTGAAACCATCCCATTCACACTTATGTAGTGCAATAATTTATATTATACCATACAGGAATATTATCCTTAGCCTCATGACTGATATAAATGTCCTCCTATCTTATATTTTATCATTCTCTATTGCCTGCCTGATCGGGTCTCTACAACATCAGTTGACTCCAATCCCTTTGAGAGCAGATATAGTGTTTTGCTTTCTGTTATATCCTCAGATCTTGGCACTGTTTCTAGCATAAAATTGGCACCCAATAAAATTTGTTAATTATTGAATGGATATACTAGATTGAAAACTTTGACTTTTAATAATTTTAATCATTATGCTATTGAGTCTATTTACCAGGGACAAAGCTAATCTCATTTTAAATATTTTTAAATGCATCAAACCATTTCTTCCTTTATAGTGTTCCTCAATAAATGGTGTTAACCATTTAAATGCCAGCAAGCACCCATTAATTTGTCACTGCTTACCTGGTGATTATTTAGTTGGACAATATACAAAATAAGCTGTTCTTTCAGGGCCATATTTTAGTGAGGAAAATAAGACATAAATATAAATAGTGGCAATATCCTTCATTTATGCTTTTTTATTATTACTATTCATTGAAGATATAAATAGAGAGCAATTACTCTCACCCAGAATTGTTCATTTGTTGGGGATACAATGGTAAATAAAACATGAAGAATGCCTTACTTCATGCAACTTACATTGTAGCACAAGAAGAGAAATAAGTAAATATATAACTTAAGTGGTGAGAAGTATTATAGCTAAATATAACCCATAAAAGCACAGCAGATGCCTTGTTTTTTTTTTAATATAGGATGGTTTGCAAAGGCTTTACTGAGACATTGAGCAGAGAGCTGAAATAACAAAGTGAATGTGGAGGCTTGGACTTACATGCCACAGAAAAATATATTTTAATCTTAATCCATTTCTCCATTTCTGTGAGTGTGAACCCCTTGTAAATAGGACCTTTAGATTAGGTTAATTCAAGGTTTAGGTTAAGGTATGGCCCAAAAGAATCAAAATGGGTTTTAATCCTATTACTGGACACTGTATTGAGAAGGCCACAGATAGAGAAGCCACAGGGAGCAGGCAGAATCTGGAAGTCTTGGGAATCTGGAAGAAAAAGAAGATGCTGCCACGTGCTTGCTAAGTAACAGAAAATCCAGAGACCAAAGATCACTGGCAGTCAGACCCACAGTACCAGTCTTCAGGGAGAAAGCATTGCCTTGATGGTGTTTTCATTTTGGACTTCTCCTAGTCTCAAATCCATGAGCCAAAAATTCCTTTTGTTAAACGGACCTGTTGTATGGTATTTGTTTTAGCAGCTAGCAAACTAAAACAGTGATTCATGTGAATTCATGAAAGGGGAGCATTTTAAGCATAGGGAATATATGAGCACAGGTGAGATGGGAACATGTTTACCATGCGCTGTCAAACTCCCTGGACACAAGTAAAATTAAGTTTAAAATGCAGGAAAATTGATTAATGCAAGTTGACAACCACTGTCTTTAAACTCCTGAAATTATGTGTTCATGGAGCTCATTTATCTATGTTAAAGTCCCATCTCTTTTGAGTCAGGGTCTTACATTTATGAATTCCTTTGACAAGACAGACTTGTGATTAGGAGATAGGAAATATTTGAAATTTTAATGATGATGGCACAATATTTATATGTGATATCTCAAGATGTCTACATGCCAGTGAAGGGAAAAAGAAAACAGTAATTTCATTAATGGTATTTAATTTACTATCTCAAAACTCTCACAATCTATTAAGTACAGAAAACATGTATGGGCAATAATATTTCCTGAAGGTGAAAACTATTGTTAAAGGCCTCTTCAGTCCTCCTTGCTAAGAAACCAGAATTCTTCACATTTATCTCCCTATATATTCTTACTCAAAATTTTATTATTTTTGAAATGCTTCTCTTCTCTCCCTGTTATTATTTAGGTTGTAAAGTCCAGAACCAAATCATATAGAGGTCTGAGCAGTGTATATTGCTTTAGGAAAATGATTATAAAAATTGATTCTGGAGTTTTAAATGGTTGAAGGAAGACCTGCTCTCACTGAGAGTGCATGTGGGTGTGTGTTTAGATGTTAAACTATAATATACTAGCTATAATATAATTAATACAGTTACAGATATTATATTAACTAACTTTTCTCATTTTATAAAGTGAACTAGGGGAGTATACCTATCATTCTATGGACCAAACCATATTGTTCTGGTTCCTGTGACATGTTTTGAGAAGAAGGGTATTCCTTTAATTCCTAATTTTCTTATATTCATCAGGCACCTATTGCTACAAATAGGCACGTACAAAGTGAATGGTTAATTCCCTGTCACCTACTATGTGTAATTTGTGTAATTAACTATGGTTTTAAACACATAATAATCGTCTCATTTTCTCAGTGCTATTGTCTCTGTGTGCACCCACTGATCCTAACAAGCCAAAGAATTGCAGTATTATGCCCTCAGTACAGATCTACATTAACCTTCCCATTATAAGCTTATTATCTTTGCAACATAAATTAATGATATTCCCATGTAGAAAAGCCCTCCCTAGAATACTAAGGATTCCCTGTAAAAATACCTGATGTTGAGCAGTGACACAGAGCTGTATTCATTTATTTAGTAATGGTGAAGATTGTAGATTCCAGATGAATTCCCACATTTTATGACTTACCCACTGCATCCAACTCTGCATCCTAACCAATTTGCTCATCTAATTTTATCTTGGTTCAAATAAAATGAATGGTATATTTGATTTCCATATGGGCTACTTAGTTGAACCCAGAGAAAGCCTTCTATAGCTACAAGCTGCTTTGCAACTCCAGCTGGCCATGTTATAAATGTATGCATGTGGCCACAAAAGAATGAGATAGAAAAATGAGAATTATAACTAAAACTGAGTATGTTATTTCTATGTCCCAAGCACTATTCTGCTTTACAGAAGACAAAGCTTATTCAATCCTTACAGTAACCTTACAAGGTACATAATATCATTATTCCCTTTTCTTAGAAGAGGAAACAGAAGCACAAAGAAGTTAAATAAACTGTCTCAGATGACAAGGTTTGTAAATTGCATGGATGGAATTTCAGCCAAGGTTATTTGGCTAGCATAGCACGTGGATGTCCTTAGCATATGCCCTAATAATGATGTCCATGAACCTCCTATAAGAAGACCAAGATATAAATGACCTTAAAGAATTTATGTCTCCATTCTCCTCCAACTTGATTTTTTAAGTGTGCAATATCTCAATTAAATTGTTTTAAAATTAAAGTAAAATTATTTTTCAAAATTGCTATTTAGAAAATATGAGGGAAACTATTTGCTAAAGTAAGATTACCAATTTTCATGTAGCTAAAAAGAAGTGATTATAATTTGAAATTGCTAGTTTTATAAGATTTGTGGTAAACTAAGACATGATAAAAGCAGTAGGTAAGACATATATTGAAAAATTACTAAGACTTACCTAAAAATCTTTATCTTAAGAAGTGTGACATAAAACTTGGATCAGGGAGTTTTAATGAATGCTAGTGACAATTCACATGGAAACCCATTTGGACATTATTTGAATGCCAAATAAAGCCCATTAATATGCCCTAAGTGAATGATAGGACATCACAAAGATCAACTAAAATAGAGTTGGGACATGCACTTAAACGCATAAGTGCATATGTACATAGTTTTATTGTCAGCCAAATGGGGACTGCTGCAAAATACCAGAAATCTGTTGGTTTTTATAAAGGGCATTTATTTGGGGTAAAAGCTTACAGTTACTAGGCCATAAGGCGTAAGTTACTTCTCTCACTAAAGTCTGTTGCCATGTGTTAGAGCAAGATGGCTGCTGACATCTGCAAGGGTTCAGGCTTCCTGGGTTCCTCTCTACCTGGTTCTTGCTTCTTTTCAGGCTCAGCTACTCTGCTTTCTCCACAAGGCTAGCTGTAGATTTTCAGGCAAATGGCTCATCTTTCTTCCCGAAGCCTCTGACGGTGTTTAATAGAGACGTCTCTCTTTCCTCATGTATCTGCTTTTCTGTGTTTTTACTTCACAGGCTCCAGAATCAAAACTTCAAACTCTCTTCTCTGCAGTGAAGTTTTCCCATGAGTTCCCACCCACCAAGGGGGTGGAGACTCAGTGTCCTACTGATGTGGCCCAATTAAAGCCTTAATCATTATTCAATCAAGTAAAAGTGAAACCTCTGAATTCAATATGATCTAATATGCCCAGAGGAATAAACCAGTTTATAAACATACTCCAGTACTTATTTTTGGAATTCATAACCAATATCAAACTGCTAGAGCATGCATACGTTAATCTGGCTTATTTCATTTGGAAGTGTAAAGCAATCTGAGTCAATTAGTTTAAGCAAAGGAGAGGATTATATTGTTTCACATACCCAAATCATGGAAAGTCAGGTATAGTTCTAGACTTTTGTTTCTACATATCTTGCAAAGTGAGGTAATGACAACCTTTGCCTGCCTTGGGAGTTAGAAATAATGTCTCCCTCCTAGAGCAAAGGCCAGGCATACTCACTGCTAGTATAAAAGATTTGATTTCTTTAGCTCAGGGTTCCTCTCCTGCAATTCAACCCACTTGTATAAAGATGTTATTTGGTACTCTTCAAGTCACCATATGGGAATTGGGGTTTTGAGATTCTGTACAAAAATGTTAATATTGTGGCTGCTACCATTGCTCACCATTGCTGTTAGTAATAAACTGTCCAATGTTATCTGATGCAAGGAATCTTGTCACTTCTATTAACATTCATAAAACTGTGACAAATAATCTCATTAGTTTTCTGATAGGCTAAAATCCCAAACCTGTCACAGTTCTTGGCATTGAAAACCAGGGGAGAGTGATTTATTACATCCAGAATTCAGTTTTCAAAAATATTTCATTTTCCCTTTCTTCCCTGTCTCTCTTCAGTCTCTCTTTTTCTCTCTTTTTTCTATCATATATGATATGGTAGATTATTAAAAAAAAATAGTGAACCCACTATATAAAATCTCAGAGACTGATTTGGGAACATAGCATTCTTGGCCTAACCATCTTGCTCAGAAAATTAGAAAAATATGATTATACCAGGATAGGTAACTTACCTTTTCCTGTAGTTAGGAGAGGAAATGCTGTTATTGAAAGTAAAGATAGAAGTGACGCTGAGAGGGGGAAACCATAAAACAAAAAAGGAAGCAAAAAACAGTAACATTTCTAGTCACCTTTTGCCATTCAATTTCATAAATGGAATTTCATAAAATACATATATTTCAAAAAAAAAAGTCCCAGTACCTCACATAAAATAACAGGCCCACATAAGACTGCAGATACTTTCTACAACCCTACGGGGAGCCATCCATGCCTAACTACCACATATAGCACTGAGCAGAAAACCTCTGGATGAAGAACCTTCTTTTCAGTCAGAATTA
Source organism: Dasypus novemcinctus (assembly GCF_030445035.2). NCBI lineage: Eukaryota > Metazoa > Chordata > Mammalia > Cingulata > Dasypodidae > Dasypus > Dasypus novemcinctus. The sequence goes on along the minus strand of NC_080683.1, from coordinate 36,701,025 downwards.
GATGTATCACCTTGAGCTATATCTGGTAAATTTTGACATGACTACTTAATCTTCCAGTAAAATGACAAGTAGAGCTCCATAAAATGAATTGGTCATTTCATGTAAGCAACAAAGTCCATTTTCTAGAAAAAACAGAGTAAGCAAAGAAATTATTCAATGCTTACAATTTGGTCCAGATATTGCCAACCAATCAGCATCATAGAAAACCTTTCATTTTTCTCAACATGGTACAGAGATTAACTGTTGTTTTTTTCTTTTAAAAATCATGTACCCTTTCCCTCCCTCAAACTAATCTGACCTTGTCTAACCTGAGTTCTCTATTTGAGAATAATACTTTTTCTCAGCAACTGCATTTTTGGGTGAACCATCATTGTTTACTTTTGACATGGCACACTATTTAATAAATGACAAAATTTTTCTCCTTATACACATACTGTAACCTATATATTAAATTGGGAAATAGAAGGTAATATAAAGTGGTCACCCTCAAGGAAGTTCTATACACTGGCAGTCAGAGATACAAAAACATATCCACTTGTTCATGCATGTTCCTGGAGGTGGAGAGAGACCCTACACGGTGGAAATTGGTTTGCCCTGGTTTTACTGGCCGGAGTGTTTCTCTATGTACTGTCTGCATGACAGGAAACAGAAGAGCAGATGCTTCTTGGTACCATTTTAGATGCACATGTCCTACTGGACCAGTTATGAGCACCAGCACCTAAGGATTGCTTTAAGTGTTGAGCAAACCTGGGTGCACTTTTGGCAGGTTTAATTTTCTCAATACCAGTGCCTTAATACTCCAGGAGGCTATCTACCATTTTCAGTTTGGAGGACTCCATGGCTCCCAGTCAGGATCAGATGGTGGTTGAGGCAGTGATGTTTAACTCTGGACACTGAGTGTTTGATTTCCTTCTTTCCAACCAACTATCCAAGACTCAGATCAATGGCTTCTGCCAAGGCCTCTATGTTAGACCAACATGAAGCAGCATTCTCCCTGGAGAAGCAGTGTTAATTAGCTTTCTGACTCCTGAGATGCTTCCAAGTGGATTGTCTTTACTTTAGAGGAATTCACAATGGGAAGGTCAGACAATATGTGTGGAAGAACTGGTCCCCTGCATCCCTTTGGCATTCTCAACTACCCCCATACCTTTCCAGTATTCTCATGTGTAAGCTGTCTAGAAGCACTGACCAGAGGTATAAAGGACTTTATTAGAAAAAGCTGAGCATCTCTCTTATTTTTGTTTTCAAATGGCCTCCTTAAGTTGAAGCTTGTTGTATAATTATAGTACATTACAGTATCTCACACAGAGTAGCAGATGAAATCCAGTAGCCAGACATTTTTCTACTCAGTCACCTAAACATACATCTTTTTAAAGAAATGATGTGCAAGAATGATATGAATAAAGCTATGAAGACCTATGAAAAGAAATAAAGTGGAAAGGGAAAATGGAGAGAAAGCCATGTTCCTGAAAGAGAAGATTTAATATTATAAAGGAATCTATTCTTTCCACAGTAACATATAAATTCAACCCAGACAATTTATTTAAAGAACTTGCCAAGCTGACTATAAAATTCAGAAGGAAAAGTAATGTTAAAGAATATCCAAAAATGTCATGAAAATAATAATGTAGGAATAGACATATGTATAAATATACATATAAATTAGCGTAAGCATATGAAATAATGTATAAATATACAGTAATAAAATAATTGGTATCAGTTGAAAACAAGGTAAATAGATCAATAAAGCAAAAGTTTCAAAAAGTAAATAGCCATTTATATATATGATATTTAATCTATAATCAAGTTGAAATTTCAAATTTGTAGTCACAGGACAAACTGACAAATAACATTGGGGACATGGTTAATCTATTTATAAAAATAAAATTTGATCTCCATATCACATAGAAATATAGTTTTATCTAAAATAAAACAGTATTAAAATAGTATAAAGGAAGAATGAAAGATTAGGCCTTTATAGCTACTGGTATGAGCTCCATGAATATGAAACAAACAAAACAAAACACAGCAAACTTGCTATGTATAGCAAGAAGGTGTATCTTTCTAGGTTAGAATCTTGACACTCTCAGCACTTCATCTCCACCAATTTCACATCCATATTAGAACCTGTTTTTTGTTTTCCACAATATTGTTCATAATTTCTTTCAATCTACCGAGAAAAAAAGTGGAGATGGCCTCAGGAATAACAGACTCCAGGGACTGAAGCATCGTTAGTTATCTCTCTTTTTCTGTCTAATCTCGGCTCATCCCTTCATTTTCTATGACTGAAAGCACTTTTTTTCTGTATGACAGGGAGCTTGAAAATGGACGGTTCTAGAGTTTAGCCATTTGTTGTAATGATCCTAGATGAAAAAGAATTGTTTCCTATATTTTAGTGTGTGCAATGTCTGAGAAGGACTCAAATGCATAGGTCTGATCCATTGCTCATACCTTCACTTCTCATTGAGGCATGGTACATTGTGGAGATATATATATATATATATATATAATGGTAGCCTAAAAAGCAACCATACAATCCTAGGGTCCTACAAAAACTAGTATTTATTTAGTTCACAAGTCTTAAGGACAGTTATCTAGTCTCCTCACCTCAACATAGCTCCAAATGCCTCTTATTCTCCTTTTAGCCTAGATGGACTCTTTCTGTGATAATTTCAGAGGCACAAGATGGCAGGAGGAAAGCCACAAGGCTTGTTTGGCCTTAGGTTCAGGTCTAGCAGCTTATTATATCTGTCAGTTGATACAAGCAATTCCAGTGTCCAAGTCAAAAGTTAAGGGGCTGAGAAATAATATACTTCACTTCTTTGCTAGGAGTGATTGCAGATATGATGACAAAGAGCATAAATCAGGAACAGTTAGAGAACTGGAGCAAGTAAAGCAACCAACCACAAGGAAGAATAAATGGCTCCACTGTGATTCATGTTCTTCCCTGTAGAGTTGGGAGTAGAATCATTATAAGAAGACAGGAGTAAGAGGACCTTGGTAGAGCTTATAGTAATACTACACATAAACCAAACCATATGTGTAAACATGTAGGAAAGACCCTGTTAGATTTCCAGACAGGTTTAATAAATTACATATGAAATAATTAAAGAAAACAAATTTAGAAACATACAGATGTCCATAACTGACTCAATCTCAGTTACCTCTTTTTTCTTCTAGATCCCCACATATAGTTTGTGGTATTAAAAATGAGTATCCAACAAAAACACAACCTGCTACATTAAGAGAGAATATTGAACAGCATTACCCAGAAAGTGCCATAGGTGTCATATTACTATCAAAATAACTGAAAAAGGAACTTTACTTTTCTCACCAAAACAAGAGTAAAATAAACTCTGTTGCCACAGGACTTATGGAAAAAATAGGTGAAAAAAATGAAGCATCATCAGAAAGCTGTACTAACACAAAAATGGGGGGAAAAGGTCATTCCCTCATTGTACTTGTTTTAGGCATTTTTGCTGGATAAAACTAGCAATATACTCAATTTTACAATTAATAATATCATGAACTTTGCCATCAACTGTGGCCTAAATTATTTATATACATAGCAAATAGTAGATAGTCAATAAATATTTTTAAATAAAATATGTTAGGAAATGTAGAGGGAATTTTCTAAAATACTAGTAAAGGCCTAACACAAGGAATTAAACCTTAAATTAGAACTGTAAAGGTTAGAATCACATAGGATGAACAAAAAATATTGCACCTTAGGAGAAACACAGAGAAATCTGTACCATAATTCCTTAGTGAAAAGGGTTGGAAGTCAATGTAGAAGATTGTATAAGATTACTTTTTATATTTCCCATTATATAAGATCACCATTTTACAAACGCATAATGCCTTAAATAACCTCATTGTAAAATTTTGATTGTTCTCAGTTTTAAATATACAACTATTTTGTTGTATTTTGAAATATCTCATGTTAAGTAGTTCCTCAGTTTATTGATATTGATAGATTTTTGACCCACTTCTAACAAAATACTGGTTATTGGTATAGTCTTTGGAACCAAGCAGCTTGGTTTCAGTGTTGCACTCTACCATTTAATACCTGTTTGGGATTCAGTCATGTGCTTAAATACTCTATGCCTTAGTTCCTAATCTACAGAATCTGTAGGCAATAAGAGTATCTACTCAGGATTTTTGATAGGACAAAATAATAAATATCTTAGAAGAGTGCTTGGAGAATGTTAAGAACTAAATAAACATTTGCAAAATTAATGACATTATATTACTACTAAAATTTTTTTTGGAGATTTTGATACTAAGACTGTGAAAAGAGAATGGAAGGAAGGAAGGGTAGTAAAAAAAAAAAAAAAAAAAGAAGAAAAGAAAGAAAATTTACCCAAGTCTTGCAGAAATAATGTTTGTAAGGTGCATTCCTAAAGATATGCGTGGTAAGTTCCAGGAGTCATTTAGTTGTACTCTGGACTCTTTCCATGTTTTTCAGGATCTCATGCCATTTAACTATCAAGATATCTGAATGTCTCAGTACTGATTCAAAATAGAAATGGTGAGACAGCTGTCCCATTTCTTTCTGCAATGCTTCTTAATGAAATAAAATGACTTCTCTCAATGTTTGACATTTTATACATCTCCTCTAAGCTCTACATAAGATATAAAGTCCTTAATTACCAATGTGGTGTGTATAAACCCATGATTTATATACTTGAGGAATTATCCAAACAAAGCTTTGTATGATCTGGCCCCACCCACTTTTCTGTCTGCTTTTGTCTAACATTTTGGATTCATTTCAACCTTAGGTTTTCTGTACTAGCTGTTCCCACCACCTGAAATATTCCTCCTGCTGGTATTTGCATGACTGTCTCTTGACCTTACTTTTCACATTAAATGGATATCTCTGGCCCTCCATATTAGTTAGTATGTTTCACATACAAGTAATATTAACATTTAAATTGAGTAGCTTAAATAAGAAAGATATATATTACATAAGTGGAATCTGAAAGATAAAGATAGGTTTCAGAATTGGCTGAGGGATTGAATGATATGAGTAGTAATCTAGGTTGAGTTTTTCTGTGCACTCTACCATCACAGACTACCTGCATCCAAAGATTTGTTTCTTTTGCATTTATAAAATGGTTTCCAGTGAAATGCTTCCTTTTTCACCTTGCTATGTGCAAGAGTAGGGAAGTTGCACCTTTTCACTCATCCATGAAATAAATTCTTTCCTTTCCATCAGATTGGACACACTTTGGTCATGTGACCACCATTGGACCTGTACCAGAGGTAAATGTGCTTGCATTGACTATGGTAAACCAGGACTCATGCTGAGCAATGAATGGAATCATCGCCCTCTCTGCATGGTGGCAGGATGTGGGGTGGGAAATAGTTGGATATATAATGATAAAGATTATGTTAAGATGGAGTAAAAAAGGGAATCAAAAAAATACCATCCAATTTAAAGTAGCCACCCCACCTCACTACTTTCTAACAAATCACTTTGTTTTAGGTTCTTCATACTATTTACTGATATGTTTAATTCATTTACTTATTTGTACACATATTTATCATTTTTATATAACCTAATTGTAAGCCCCATGAAAAGAAGAAATTATCTGTCATAGTGCTTATACAGTGCTGCATCATAGTATATAATCAAGGAATATTTGTTAAATTAAGTTGTTATCTCTTATTTAATCAGCAAATGTGCAAAGAACTTTGGTCAGGGAAGAGAAAAAATAAATTTGAAGATTGTTATCCTAAATTCAGGCAGTATATATGTGTATTTTTTGATGTCTGTACATTTAAGCATGTTTATGTCTGTATAAATAAACTGCTCATATAAAATTTTCCTTCTCAAAAATTTCTTTCATGGCTGTTATGTAAAAATGGCCTATTTCAGTAACTAATCTTGACCTGCAAACATTAGTGTTGACTCAGAAATTATTTTATTCTCTCAGGAAGTAATTAAACATTTGGTGAATTGACTAGATTAAGAGATCATTTCTAGGGTTAATGTGAAACTGTTCCTGATTACACAGATGAATGAGGCTAACTTGCCTACCTTTGTAGGTGTATAATAAGGATATTTTTGCCTTTAATGAATTGAATGTAGAGAAAAGGGTTAATGTAGTTCCAAAACTGATCTATACATTCTGGCCCAGATATTAAGGATCTTTAGCTTCCATCAGGGAAAAATACTAACATATAAATAGAAATAAATTATGGTATTATTTAATTAACTGGGAAGTTCAATGTGCTCTAGATATAATTTATTGCAATAAATAGAGCATCTTATCCTTGCAGTACATTGTAATGAATATAAATCAAGGATTCTTTTTTTTCCTAAAAGAAAACATTCACTAATTCTTTATAAACTGTACCTAAGGGCCTCTTTAGATTAATACTTTACTAGAATGCTTCATTACCTGGGTAGACTTTATATTATAGATAGCTTTGCCACATTTGACATCATTAATCACTCACTCCTCCTTGTAACATTCCTCATTTGGCTTCTTCTAATGATCATCTCTTAAATACTGGGAATTCCCAGAGTTTTCTCGTCACTATAATTCTCTTCAAATGCCGCATGTTCAAAAAGTACTTATGAATTTTCCCCTACTATGACTCTTCTTTCAATAATAATTGTCCTCATTTTGTGCCAAGGCCATCCAATCAGCTATTCATGTGAAGACACTTGGGTCATCACAAAATCCTCCTTATCCCTTTTTTGCCATCTTCACTTAATCCTCTTTCTCCATGGTATATTTCAGATCTGTATTCTCCCTCCATCCTACCACAGATCTAGTGAACCCTCTCTTTTATCTTTCATTTGAATCACTTTCATAATCCTCTAACCAATTGTGCTCTGCTCCCCACGTGGCCAATAGGTTGAGAATTTAATTTAAGATTATTGTTATAGCTGTTTCTAAAAATTTCTGGATCAAGATGGAGCAAAAGTTATTAAATTAATTAATTAACCCTGTCATACTGGGCTGGCTTTTTGCCATTGCATATTCTCTGGTTTGACCTGTGGGATATGAAAATGACAACTTCTGAATGGTATATAATGTCCAAAAATAAATTGCTTCACCACATCTTCATAGAATAACAAGCAAGATGATAATATTCACAATACATGAAGACAATATCTGACTATGCAATGTTCAATCATTTGTAACTGTCTCTTTTTTAATCCTCCTAAAGCAATATGCATTTTCATATGTCACTTACCTACAGAAAAATTTCAGACTCTGTATTGTTTTCAATGACATGTCAAACTAGCTAATTATTCAAAACAGTTATTTTGCTCCATTCTATCTTTTAAATTTTATCATCTACAATTCTCTCAGATAACCTCTGATTTAATCAAAACATTCTCTTTCTTGCACAACCAAAATTTCTTGAATTCTTTTGATTTTGCACTGCTATTCTTTTAATAATTTTGACTTATCATGCTGCCACCATTCAAGTTCATATTCTGAACCCTGTAGGTCATTCAAGGTCTAATGAAAGTCCCATGATCTTCCAGGAAGTCTTTCTAGAACTGTTCAGTACCATGAGTTATCAATCTCTACTGAACTCAGAGATTTTTTTACCTAAACTTTTCAGTTAGTAACTAATTGCCTACTGGCTCATGCAGTCTTCTAACTTTTCCTGTTACATTATAATTTAAAGTATCATTTTGACTCTTGATGTTGCTGTGCTTTGTTCCAAGGGAAGATACTGTGTTTCATGATTATTTATAACTTATTTAAAGTCTTCCATGTTTTAAGTGGCCTTGAATTTGATTTTGAAAAAACTGATTTAATTCAACTATCATATAACTGATGCCTTTGTCACCTCATGTTTTATTAATAACCCAATAACACAAAGGAAAATTTTTAAAAGATTTGTAGATGATAATAAAAAAGACTTGCTGTATTATTCATGGTACTCCAGAGAAACAGAACTGACAGAATATATATATATATATATATATATATATATATATATAAAGATTTATTATAGGAATTGACTCATATGACCATGGGAATTGGCAAGTCAGAATTCCATAGGGAGGGCCTCAGGTTGAGAACTCAATGAAGTTGAATGTGAATTCCCCAGAAGTCACAAATTGGGAACTGCAGTAAAGGTGACATTGAATTCTCCAGGAGAAGCTGCTTGACTGAAGTAGAGAAAGCAATTGTACTGAGTGCTGAAATACTCAGTTCTTATTTTATGGCCTCCAAATAATTGGATCTTCCTTTCATTGATGAAGGCAGGCTCCTTTATTGGATGTAGATGTAATCAGTGTAATCAGCCATAGATGCAATCAACTGACTAATGATTTAAACCCATCTATGAAACACCCTCACAGTAACAATCTAATACTTGTATTTGATCAAATAACTGCACACAAGAATCTAGCCAAGATGACATATGAAATTAAGCAATACATTTGCCTAAATAAAAGTTATGGGGAAAGAGTTGTGCACTGTCTTCACATATCTCTTATTGAAAACAAACTATAGAAAGTATATGTGGCTCAGGCAGTTGAGTGCCTGCCTCTTACATGGGTGCCTCCTGAATAGAACAAAAACAAAACAAAACAACAAGCAAAACAAACAAGAAAGCCAACTCAGGCAAGCCAATGTGGCTCTGCAGTTGAGCGCAAGCTTCCCACATACAAGGTCCCAGATTTAATCCCTGGCCCCAGCAAAAGTCAACAAAACAAAACTAAACTAAACCAAAAACAAAGTACAACATTATGAAGAGGTAAAACATGCAAAAAATTCAAAGGATTTTGCACAGTCGTACTGAATTTTCAATTTTCATTTTAATTCATTTTGGTATAAAATTTAAATATATATGTGAAATCCTGTTAAGGTTATCTGCGAACACTCTTAGAAATAGAGTAAAAAGCCTTATTCAAGTTATTGAAGAAAAATCACCAATTTGACACATAAAACTACTTTATACTTTTTTATCCTGAAGGAAAGCAAGGTTAATTGATCTGACAAGATAGTCAGTTAGTGAAATAGACAAAATGGAGTGTCCCAAATCCATCTTCCAACTCAATGCAAAAGGACCAGTAAAATGGTCTCCTTATAGATTAATGGGGCATGAAGGGAACATGTTCAATAGAACTTAAACTTTAGACATAATTTTAATTTTCAGAGGTGAAGAATCCTTGGAAGATTCTTCATTTTTAATAGTTTAGAATGGTTAAAAAATTGCAGAATGAAAGGAGTATGCATACAGCACCAGAATTATTATTTTCATTTTTAAGAATGTAATGTAAAGACCATAGTTTCAAGGATCATTTCTATAGTTGGTTACTAGAGAAGTTTCTCTGAAGGTGTAGGGCATAGGAAGCCACAAGGAGGAGGCACAGCATTCTGTGCTGAGCTTAAAGCCCTGTCCAGGTGTTGCTTTCTTGCAAATGTCTACTGCCATGGATGATCTTTCTTCTCTCCCATTTTGGGGGAGTGAGAGGAAGAGAACACATTCTGAGTGGAAGAAAGAAAGAAAGAGAGAAAGAGAGAAAGAGAGAGAGAGAAAGAGAGAGAGAGAGGGAGGGAGGAAAGAAATGTAGGTTTGTTGAGCTTAATAAATGCCTCCATGCTTTCCTGGCCATTTTCATTTGGAATACAATACATTGTTTGTACTCAAGTTGTATGCCTTTTGAAATTAGCAGGATATAAAGGACCTCTGGTTTTCAGATTTTCCTGTAAGTAATTTTGTACAGACTTTGTTTTAGTAAATTTAGGAATCTAGTTGAACAGGAGACATTAACCGAAACTTTTTATTCCACCCAATTCTTTTTATTAAATGAATTCGTAGCTCTGTTGTGATAGTTAGGTACATTCATCTAGAAGATTTTCAAAACTTGCAGAAAATGTTAATCCTCTTTTTAAAATTGCGAATAATTATAACATTATAAATGGCAAAGTGCCATCTTCCTTAGATTAGCAGGTCACTGATAATTCTGAACTTAGATTTTGAAAATAACCAGTCTTTTAATATTATCATGTTTTTAAGCATTTCTTTTCTAAAATGATTTGAATGCATTTAGCAATAGTAATTCAAGCATTCTGATAGGGGATGTCATATATTGCTGGAAAATCTGCATAATAAGAAAACATTAACATACAGTAGAGACTAAAATCAGAGGTATTTAAAATATAAGTCATTTCTGAAAATATAGGTAATGTGCTGAAAATTCATCTGAAACTGATGATTCTATAGGAAGACTATAAAGAATTTTTTTTATATAGAAAATTTCATTACCAATAAATAAAGAGGATTCTGTATAATGAATTAGGTAACAAACGAATAATTTCCAGGTTATAACATTACTATTCTCTGTGAGGGTAATGTCATCAATAGTGGTATTTCAGAGTTATTTCATATAACCAGAACTTAACCAATATTTATTGCAATAAAATTTGACATGAGAAAATTTTCTGACTAGAGTTTTTTTATCTAAATATGTAATGTATCAAACCTGGGATAATAAAAATATAATTATTGAAACAAATATAATAGGATTGAAATACAGACCAACTGTATGTATTTCTGAATCTACTTTTGACTCCTAAATCCCTTTAATAAATTGATGAAAAATATAGTTCTTATATCTAGAAAAGTATATACTTTTAGGATTTATACTAAAATATAATTACAGAATATTTTTTAATCCCATATTAACAATCTATGGACTCGGACTCAAAGAGATCCCTGAAGATAAAGGAAATTATTCTATGCCATTGCAATATGGATTTGGAAACACTAGATAATATGCAGCAATCTTATGAAAGAAAAACACAAAAATTACAAACATTCTGCTTTAAATCCTTTTGCACGTATAATGGGGGGGAGTGGGAGAAAGGAAGAAAGAAAAAGAAAAGAAAATGTCACATTCCTGATAGATATTCAATTTCCATATCAGGTATTGAATTATATTTATAATAAATAGAGACAAGCCCAGAACACACAGTTATATTAGCTTATCAAATATATCAAAACTACAATTCTTAAAGGTTTGTTTTAATCTCATTAGTCATACATACACCCGAATAATGTGTGTGGCTAGCAAAGTTGTGGTCATATACTTGTTATCTTCAATTATTATCAAGACACACTCAATAATTTCATATTTGTCCCTGATTTCATTTTTAGCCACCATTTCTTATAAAAGATTGATTCTATTTAAGATACACTCACTAGTTCATCTCTGCTTTCAGAATCAATAATAATGAGATAGGCATATGATATAATTTATCCCATCACTCACCCCTCCCAATATTTTTTTTTCTTTTTTTTTTTTATTGACTTTGTAATAATATTACATTAAAAATATATATGTGAGGTCCCATTCAACCCCACCCCCCCACCCCCCTTCTCCCCCCCCAAACAACACTCGTTCCCATCATCATGACACATCCATTGGATTTGGTAAGTACATCTTTGGGCACCTCTGCACCTCATAGACAATGGTTCACATCATGGCCCATACTCTCCTCCATTCCATCCAGTGGGCCCTGTGAGGATTTACAATGTCCGGTGATTACCTCTGAAGCACCATCCAGGGCAGCTCCATGTCCCAAAGACGCCTCCACCTCTCATCTCTTCCTGCCTTTCCCCATACCCATCAGCCACCATGTCCACTTTTCCCAATCCAATGCCACCTCTTCTATGTGGACATTGGATTGGTTGTGTCCATTGCACCTCTATGTCAAGAGGAGGCTCAGATTCCACATGGATGCTGGATGCAATCCTCCCATTTTCAGTTGTAATCACTCTAGGCTCCATGGTGTGGTGGTTGTCCTTCTTCAACTCCATCTTAGCTGAGTGTGGTAAGTCCAATAGATCATATTGTAGGTGCTGGAGTCTGTTGAGGCTCAGGACCTGGCTATCACATTGTCAGTCCAGAGATTCAAATCCCCTAAATATATCTTAAACCCCAACATTAACTGCACCTCCAGCACATTAGCATGAAAGTCTTATGAAGGGAGATCCCATTTGAGTCCAGATTCATCACACATAAACACCATTTCCAAAGAGGGGCCATCTGCCCTGGTAGTTAACCCCATCGGCCATGACCATAACTCCCATGGGTCTCTTTAGCCCTCAAAGGAACCAATATCTGGGGGTTGTATCTGCTTTATCTGTCTCTCTGACTCTGCTCAGTTGTGCATGAGGGCAATCCTTCTGCCAGCCTCCAGACTCTTTTTTAGAAACTCGTAGCCATATAAACTCATTTCTCCTTTCCATTTCCCCCTTACTTTAGGTCAAACAGCATTTTAAAGTCATGGTATTTTATGTAGACATGGATATTCTGCTGATCCGCATTGAACCTTCCATATAAGGTCATTTTCCAGTTGCATCATCAGTTGGTAGTTGATAGTGGTCCGTCGTTGCCAGGGAGGCTCATCCCCGGGTGTCATGTCCCACGCTCCTCCCAATATTTTAAAACTTACACTCTGTTAGGAATTTGTGTTGTACCCTGCTATCCTCACCCTCTAGTGCCAATCCAACCTAGACAAGGTGATAGTCCCACAATTTTTCTACTCCTTTCTATCTCTGCTTATTCCACACTAACATTAGGTTTCTACCTTGATTCTTATACCATAGTGTGCTCAATTCACCTGCATGCTTCTACAAACCCTGCTGTAAGCCCAAGAACCTCTTCCTGAATCCAGGTCTGGTTCTTTAATTCCCAAATCACTGCCTATCAAGTATCAAGACTTTTCTTTGTCATTGTCAAAAACTCTGTCTAAAGTTAGTGATTATAGCTGGTGAATTTTACTGTACTATTAATATACTTAAGTAAAATTATTTCCTGGCAAGATGTATGGCAACACCTGTGGAAAGAACTGGCCAGTGTCAGGCTTGGAAAATCATCAGAACAACATGAGGATTAAGTCTTGTTTGCTTTAGTTATTCTTCTAGTAAATCATTTTGTCACATGAGATCCATGTTAAAAGTTTTTCATATATTCTCTAATTATTTTAGGCAGTCTCAACAACTATTTTTAAAACTCTTGCTTTCTATGTTGACAAAAACTCTGAATCACTTTACGAAGTTTCTTGAAATTGTAGATCACTGTAGTCTCCTGACAAATGTAGAAAATTCAGAAAACTTCATTTGAAGCAATGTGTTCATGAGTTCAGGTGTGGGATCTTTTAATAGGTATTTTTTCCAAGTTCACTAGCTGTGTCCAATGTTGACTCTGGGAGAAGGTAATTCCTAGGATTAAAACAATCATATTGATGGTCTGTCAGAAATCATCATTAGACTAAACTGGTTATATAATTAAATGTAAGTTACAAGTGATTTTTTTTGTTTTGTTTCCCTCATGCTTTTGTTGTGGCCAAACAAGCAAAATTATATGGCAAGGTAAGGTTGATTCCTTTTAACTTTCTCTATGGCTCGTGTGTGGGATCTCAAGGTACTGGTGTTTGATCCTCACCTTATGTTCAGGTCTCTGCTAAACTTTGAGCTTTGTTAGCAAAATGCTTCAGTTGATACCTAAATTATACAGAATCATAGAGGCTCAATATACTACTTCCAGAATTCCGACATTCTGTTATTCCTTCAACAAAGAGCAGACAGATGATAATAGCAGAGATAAGGAAAATATTGTGTCCATCTTTTCATATGGACATTGAGTTTTCTCATGATGATAGATTTTATTGAATTATATATCAAACAGAAATCATAATTTTAATAATGAAGGCATTCTCAAAGTAATCATTAAAGCAAACATTGTGTAAAGAGGGAGGAAATTAAAAGGACACTTAGAATAATTGACATACTAGTTATATTGTTAAAACTAAAGAGCTGGTACCTTCGTTTTAGCCAAGTGAAAACAATTTGGGGACTTCCGACCTCTAGAGCTGCAAAATCATGAATTTATGGTTTTAAGAAAATAAATAAGTAAATGAAATAAAGGCACCCTCACTATAGAAGAAATGTATTTCTACTAAACCAAGTAGGAATAAAGGATTAAGGAAAAACATGAGAAATAAGAAAAGCAATAAATCTTTAGGAGGACTGAAGTACAGGGGTTCAGGAATTCATGAGTTCTTTATATAGGGCTATACTATTACACAGAAGCTGGATGAGTAAATGGAATTAATGGTTTTAACAATGAACAATACTTAGTTTCTTTGCAAAAAAAGTTCTGAAGTTGAGATTTGGCCTTGTAGTTTGCAGTACCCTAATATAAGTTAAAAGCAGTGTTTTTAAATTACTTCCATTTTTTAACAGAAATGGTCTTTGGCACTGAAAAAAATAGTTACTGCAAAAAGCTAAATTTTTTCAAGATGCACTGATAGTTAGGACACAAACAGCTAGAAGAATTGTTATGGAAATTGATAAGTAGTTGTGTATAAAAAAACACTATGAGAGGCTGATTACCTGTTTTGTCCATACTTTCCAATATATTTTTTAAAAACCTAACCCATAATAAAGTTTTAGGCAGACCTACAAGGAAAACATTTTTCTAGGAAATGTATCCATGTCTTTTCCTCCAATTTTATCTTTATTTTTATACATTTAGTCAGAAATGTATCTGAATTCATGCTATTGACCTGGAAGACAATCCAGGAAGCATCATGGCTTCCAAAGGGAGAACTTAGGAAGGAATTAATCAACACATATTTTTAGCATTGAAAAAGTATTTTGTCTCAAATATAATGTTTGCTCTAATGACCCTGGTCTTTATTTTAGTCATTTCTTATTTCAATTTTGTTCATACATTAATAAAAATCATACACATATTTGAGGCTTTCTTTACCCAACTGCAGAAATTCTCAAGTCTAAAGTATACAGTTGTTTTAAAAATTGTTTAGTCTTTAAGAAACTGAAGGCAAAATAATATTTATAAACTTAATTTTCTAAATTGCTTATCTTATATAACATCTTTTGAAATCACTGATGAACGAATTTCAAACACAGATATACTATAACAGAAAAAGCATAAGAATGAGATCAAGAAGGATAGGGAGGAAGATTAGGAGAAGAAGGAGGAGTAGGTGGAAGTTGTGGAAAAAAAGAAATAAAGAGAAACACGCAATTCTTAGAGTAAGAACTGTCATTTCAAGAAATGTTTACAAAAATAATATTAATCAAACCTCCAAATTATTTTAGGCTTTTGACAATGATGTTCCAGCAGATACAAGGATATCATTGCATGGCAGCCTAGCGTAGGCAGCTACTCTCGATTCACTTTGTATTGTTAATCAGATATAAAAACGCGATTCTTCATAACATTTCTGAAATTTCACATTAAAAAAGGAATTTTAAACACAAGAATTATTATAGAATTAACAAAATAAATTATTAATAGATATCACCACTGAAAATCTTTCAGAATTAAAGAAAAAAATAGCAGCAAACATAACTTGAGAAATATTTTAATGGGTACTAAACATATATTTAAAATCTTCAGAAATCACTGAAAAAATAACTCCAGTAAGAATAAAAATTATACATATATAACTAGAGCATTGATAGCAGAGAAATTCCTATTCCCAATTATATATATATATATATATAAAATAAAATATCAATAAATCCAAAAAATACAAAGCAAAAAACAGGAAATAATTTTATATATCATGTTCACGATCATCTTTACTTTCATATAATCTTTGAGTTAAAACTCTTTGAAAGATGTTTAGAAAAATACATCAAAGAAAAATTATTTTCAGATTTTCATTGATATTTCTTTTTCCTGGAACTTATCCAAAGGAAAAATTAGGTATTCATTCAAACCTTTATGTAGAAAGAAATACTGTGCATTATTATTTTTATTATTATTCATCAAATGAGCTGGCAAGATACTATGGGAATTCTCAAAAGCAAGGAACCAAAAGAAATTTCAAAAATCTAGAGGGTAAACTAACATATAAAGCAGCTTCCACCCTGGCAGAAATGCACACTGAGCTTTTGTTTTGCTGTCCAAGCAGAATGTGAAAGAAGAGGTTGAATTCCAGTACCAATGTAAAGTTGACTGTAAAAAGGGACACAAACATAAAGTTTGAATTGCAAAAGTTGACAAGTTCAATTTCAGGGTGAATTAGAAACTGATCTGCCTTGCACAAGGACACAGCAAGAACAAGTGATTGGGGTCTTGGTACATGAAAACTTACTTAATATTTGCAACCATAAACTAGTTTTCTCAGAGGTTTATGATTTGAATTTAGACTATCTTCAGGATCCAGAAAAACTTAACACATTCAGTTATCTTAAAGTGGACCTAGATTTTCTAGTGTCTTCAAATGACTGTTATAAATAAATAAATAAATAAATAAAAACCTTTCTGAAAGAAAACACATCCAAGACAGGCCTGAAAATATTTCCACAGTTGAAGTTTCAATCAAACATGCAAAATTACAAAACCAAAAAACCAAAACCAAAAACAAAGAAATAAGGCATCCTGAGAAAGAACAAATAGAAAACACACATTACATTTTTGAAGTTCAGACATAGAATTGTAATTTGTGGGGTAAAAATATGGTTAAAATTTTAAAGAGAAAAGATAGATAAAATGAATAAAAAGTAGAAGTTCAAGAAGTAGCGTTTCAAAATAACCAAACAACTTTTCAAATAATAAACTGGAACTTCTAAAATAATACATATATATAATTGAAAATGATTCTACATGGATTACAGCAGATATTAAAAAATCCAAGATAGATGTAGCAAAATGGAAGGCAGATAAGAAAAATTTATCCAGATTGAAGCACAAAGAGTTGAAAAAAATATGAAAATGTGGCTCATAAGCATAAATAATGAAGAAGGTTTAACAAACATTTAAACAGAAGTCCAGAAAATAGAAGAGAATTGAGCAGAGGTAATATTTGAAAACATAATGTTTATAGGTATTGTTTAAAAAATTGACCAATATTTTTCTAATATTGTGTAAGAAGTAATCATCAGATTCAAAATGGCCCAAAAATCTTAACAGAATAAATAAAAAGAAATTTATATATAATGCCATCATAATAAAACCCAAAACAAAAAAAGAAAATGAGATCTTATCACTGAGTTGGAGATGGGGGTGTGGGAATTGAGAGAGAGAAATAGAAAGAGAGAGAGAGAGAGAGAGAGACAGAGAAAGAGACATGTTACAGCTTTCCTGCCACCAGAATGCAGGCCAGAATATAGAGGGATAATATCTTTAAAATGCTGAGAGAAAAGACTTGTTTAAGCTAGAATATTAGATGCAAAATATCTGCATTTCATGAATAATGGTACTTTTTTTGGAAATTTTAAGAAAAATGAGTTTGCAAACAACGGATTCCAGTGAAGTTCTAAAACACTTAATTTAGATAGAAAGAATATGATCTAGAGGGAAGGTCAAAGATACCAGAAGGAATGAGACATTTAAAAAAACATAGTTAATATAAAGGTAAATCTGAACTAATAGAAGTATGTGAAACTATTATTATGCTATCTAAATTGCAGAATTATAAAAAAGCAAAGAATTATGACACTGAAAATCAATAAATGACAAATCAGGAGGGGGAAAATAATCAGAATTAAAATCTTATAAGATGCATATATTGTATGGTTAAAGAACAATGACAATTTCATATTTATAATTTTAAATGTGCAAAAATTCAATAATGCTGCTATGAACGTCAATGTGCAAATATTTGTTTGAGTCACTGTTTTTACTTCTTTTTAGTATATACCAAGGATTGGGATTGCCGGGTCATATAGTAGTTCTATAATTAGCTATCCGAGGAACTGCAAAATTGTTTTCCACAGTGGCCACATCATTTTTTGTTGCCATCAGCAATAAATGAGTGCTTCTATTTCTGCACCTCTTCTCCAAAACTTGTTATTTTCCAGTTTTTAAAGCAGTCATTCTAATGAATGTGAAATGTTATCTCCTTATGGTTTTGATTTGCATTCCCTGATGGCAAATGATTTTAAGCATTTTTCACATACTTTCTTACAATTTCTATATCCTCCTTGCAAAGATACATGTTCAATACTTTTATCAATTTTTTAATTGGGTTGTCTTTTTGTTGTTAAGTTGAAAGATTTAATTATATATGCTGATTTTTAACCTTAGATCAGATATATGGTTTCCAAATAGTATCTCTCATTGTGTAGACAGTCATTTATTTTTTATGATGAAGTCCTTTGAGCAACTACATTTTTAAATTTTGATGAGGTCCCATTTGCCTTTTTTGTTGTTGTTGCTTGTGATTTGGGTGTAAAGATATGAAGTTATTGCCTAAGATGAGGTAGTGTAGATGATTCCCCACATTTCCTTCTCAGGAGGTTCATAGTTATGGCTCTTATATTAAGATCTTTGACCCATTTTGAGTTGATTTTTGTATCTGGTGTGATATAGAGGTCCACCTATTCTTTTCCCCATGATGATCCAGTTTTCCCTGCACCATCCGTTGAAGAGACTATTATTTAAAATTGAGAGGTCTTTTCCACCTTGTCAGAAATCAGTTGGCCAGAAATATAGGGGTTGAATTCTGAGATCTCAACTATATGCATTGTTCTATTTGTCTGTCTTATTGACATTACCATACTTGTGTCTTTGTAAGTTTTAAGATTGGGAAGTTGAGTCTTCCAAGTTAAATCTTTTTCAAGATGGCTTTAGGTATTTAGTACCCATGACCCTTCTTTAAAACTTTTATCATTCGCTCTTGCATTTCTGCAAAGAAAGTTGTTTTTATTTTAATTGGGAATGCACTGAATCTATAAATTGCTTTAGGTAGATTGACATAAGAATGATATCAAACCCATGAACATAGACTATCCTTCCATTTATTTAGAACTTTTAAATTCTTCTTTAGGAATGGTTTGTAGTATTCTTTGTATCCTTGATTAGGTTTAATCCTTGCTATTTGATTTTTTTTTTAATTTGCTACTATGCATGCAATTTATTTCTTCATTTCTTCATCCAAGTGTTCATTGCTATGCATAGAAGCACTACTGATTTTTGGTTGTTGATCTTGTACCCTGCCAATCTGCTGAATTCATTTATCAGTTCTAGGAACTTTGTGGTAGATATTTTCAAGATATTCTATATATAAGATCATGTCATGTACAAGTAGGGAAATTTTTGCTTCTTTTCCAGTTTAGATGCCTATATTTCTTTTTCTTGCCTAATTGCTCTAGCAAGACCTTTCAGTACAATGTTGATTAACAGTAGTTTTCATCCTTGTCTTGTTACTGATCTTAGATGGAAGGCTTTCAGTCTTTCACATTAAGTAGGATGTTGGCTGTGAGCTTTTCATATATGCCCTTTTTCAAGTGGAGGAAGATTCTTTCTATTTTTAGTATTTAAGTGTTTTTGTCTAGAAAGTGTGCTATATTTTGTCAAATGCCTTTTCTGCATTAATTTAAATGATCATGTGGGTATTGCCTTTTATTCTGTTGATGTGGTAGATTATATTAGTTGATTTTCTTATGTTGTACCAAATTTGCTTATCAGGGATAAGTCCCACTTGATCATTTTGACAGTTTGAATTCTCTGAGTCCCAGTATATTCCTGTGGGTGTGATAACTTTTGCATTACATTCAGTTCAGGGTCCTTTGATTAGATTACTTAATAAGATCCCTTTAGGGCTACATCAGTGGGGCCTGAGTCAGCTTGAGTTTCTGCCTTCTTGCTGGGTCTGACATAATCAGAGACACAGAGACATACACACCCACAGGAAAAAGGAGCCACCATATTTGATCCTGCAATATGAGGGAAAAGACTCCAGTTTTGCCCACAGCTGCGCTGCAAAGAGAAAAGCCCTTATGAGGCTCAAAGAACTGGGGCCCAAAGAGAAATGAACCATATGCCTGATAGCTTGCAGCTGAACTCAAAGAAAATAGAGCCATCAAGACTGAGACAGGAGGCCTGCTTTGCCTGTAGTATAGCTTCATAAAGGTGGAGACCTTAGCAGAGATCGACAGTCATCTTCCTTCACCATATGTCTGCTGACTCTGATGAGAAAGCACCTCTTACATTGTACTTTTCATGGCCTTGGAACTGTAAGCTTTTATCCTAAATAAATTCCCATTTTAGAAGCCAACACATTACATCAACAGCCCTTTGGCAAAGTAAAACAATCATCAGGTATAATTCTTTTATTATGCTTCTGGATTCGGTCTGCTGATATTTTCTTGGGGATTTTACATGTAGTTTCGTAAGAGATTTGGTTTGTAGATTTCCTTTCTTGTGTTATCTTTGAATTTGGTATTAAGGTAATGTCGGCATCATGGAATGAGTTAGGTGGTTTTCTCTTCAGTTTTTTGGAAAAGTTTGAGCGTAACTGAAGTTGGGTCTTCTTTGAATATTTTTTATAATTTTCTTATGAAGCCATGTGGTTTGGGCTTTTCTTTTTTGGGGAACATTTTGATTAAGAAGTCAATCTCTTTATTAGTAATTGGTTTGCTAAGATCTTCCATTTCCTTTAGAGTCAATGTATGTGTTTCTAAGAATTTGTCCATTTCTTCTAGGTTGTCTAATTTAGTGGCATACATCTTGTAACAGTTTGAAGTTCTTTTATGAATCCCAAAATGAAAAGATTGGTTTTGAGTTAATCCATTCCTGTGGATGTGGGTCCTTTTTGATTTGGACTGTGTCAGTGAGGCATGACACATGTTGGGTTTCTGCACTCTTAGGGGACTTATACAAACAGAGACAGTGGAAAAGAAGCTGCCATTTTTGACCCAGCCGTGCAAGAGAGGACTCAAGGATCACTAGCAGTCAAAGCTTAAACTCAGAGCCCTCAGAAGACTGGGCTCTGTGGAATTCAAGGTTGAAAGATGAACCATATGCCTGATAGCTCACAGATGAACTTAGAAGCAGCCAAGACTGGAGAGGAGGCCCAGAAAGAGACAAGCCCTATGACTGGTTGCCTAGAGCTATGTCCTAAGGAGATGGGAGATTCTGGAAGGGAAAGCAACGACTTCAGTAGAGAACAGTAGTCATCTTGCTTCACCATGTGGCAGCATCACAGGATCACCATTAGTTAACTTTGGTGAGAAAGCATCTCTGCTGATGCCTTGATCTTGACATTTCACAGCCTCAGAATTGTAAGCATATTTCCTCAATAAAATTCTCATTATAAAAGCCAAAAAAAAATCTCAAGATTATTAATGTATAAACATCACCAAAATTAGAGAATACACATTTGCTTTAAAAACACGCATGGAACGTTCATCAAAACAAACCATGTATTAGGCTATGAAACAAGTCTAACTCAAATTCAAAGAATTGATATATTTTATACCCTGTTTCTAACTACAGTACAATACAATCAACCAAAGTAATATGACAAATGTCATTATATGGATATATACACATAGACACACACACACATACATATATATAAATTGAGAAATATTCTTAATAATTCATGGGTCAAATAAAATATAGAAAGGAAATTATAAAGCATAAAGATAATAAAAATATTGCATATTAAACTGTGGCATGCAGCTAATTTACTTAGAGAAAATATTATGCTCTTAAATGTTTATATTAGATGAAATTCATGAGTTTAATATCCAGCTTAAGAAGTTAGAAAAATAATAACAACAGAAAAATGAAATTAGAAGTATAAATAAGAGAAACATATTTATTTATTGCATAGTCAATCAATAAACAATAGTGGGAGTCAGGAAGCCAAAATTTGCTTCTTTGAAACATAAATGACAAACTTCTGGTAAAAACCAGCAAAAGGCGGGGGACGGGGTGGGAGATAGGAATAAGTGCAGTAAAAATAATGTAGGGAATCTAAATATGGACTTAATAACAGATAATACAGACAAAACAATAATGAAAGGAGAAGATATTATGAACAATTGTTTGCCTAAATATTTGAAAACTTAAATGGAATGACCACAGTCCTAGTGATCTGAATTTATCAATATTAACTTAAATAACAGAAACCTCAAATAATCCTGAAAACATCTTTAAGAAATTAAACTTCTTTCCACCAGAAAAACAGTCCTGGTTAGTTTTACCTTTAAAAAGTCTTGTACAAACTATTACAAAGTACAGATAAAAAGAAACACATCCAAACTCACTTTATATGGCTAATGTGATTTTCATTACAAAACTAGAAAACTGTATGAGAAAGAAAAATTGGAAGCTAATAATTCATCACAATTAGAAAATGTTTAGTATTCTGTTGCAAGTAAACAGAGAGATTATCCAAATTAACATAATGCTTTATTTATTGCTCGCATTAAAAAAGTCCAGAGACAATCGGGATTGCCACAACACTCCACAGTATCAGAGACAGAACTCTTTTTTCCCTTTTACTCCATCATTGTAACTTCCTCATGTAATCCAGGTTAGATGCCAGAGTTCCAGCCACCACAACTTCATACCAGCAATAATTAAGATTTCCTGCTAGAGTTGCAAATCTTTCTGTTACCTTTTCATTTTTTAGACCATAGTCACATTGGTTAATTGCAAGTGAGGCACAGAAATCTCATGTTTATTCCTGGTGAATGTTTTTATTCCTAAAAAAAAATTGGAACCTCTATCACAAGGAAGCAGGGAAGACTAATATTTAGGGACAGCTAGCAGGCACTGCCACACAATTTAAAGGAGGAGAGAAGTGAAGTCTAGATAGGTGTGCAAATGTATGAATGAATTTGATACAATTGTAGACCCAGTTATGATTCATATTTTTAGCTAAATAGAAAAGAAGGGCATTTCTTTATTGTGGTAAGGAGTAATTTCGTGGAATGAGAAGTATAATCAATGGTATCAAAACTTATTCCCCTTAAGATCAAGACCAAGCAAGATATTTGTTATATTAAAACAAAGAATTAAATATTTCCTTAATAATAGATGGCATAATTATCCATGTCAAAATCCAAAATAATTTACAGATTATTTGTATTAGTAAAAAGCAAACATGGATTATATTTCTAAGAGATACAATTTGTCACATTGGCACAATTAATTAATTTTTTAGAAATCATGTGCAGGTTTGATGCACTTGGTGACCAGGAAATGGGAAATTATAGATAGAAATTGTGGTCATTTAGGAGGTGCTAGAAGCTAAAAAGGAAGTGAAAAAACCCTCAAATAGCATAGTAGCAGAATAATTACATAGCTCTGCAGTCCCAGCAGCTGAGGCTAACTAACCATCTTGTATCCTCATTATTGTTGACTTTCCATCCTAAGTAGAACCCCATCATTTGGCAGAAAAAAATAATGTGAACCCTGGAGTGATGAAGGCACATCTATGTGATTGTACCAAATGCCATTGATTGTATACTTTGGATGGCTTTATGCTTTATTATTATGTAACAATAAAATTATTTATTTAAAAAATCTGTACCCATAAGCACATTTAAGGGTCTCAGCATCAGCTTGACTCATGATTCTACTCTTTCCTTTCCTCATAATGAAGTTCATGCTTATTTATTTTGCCCAAATAGCCCTCATATTCTCAAGTTCCAATAACGGGTCATTGTCTTTTCCCCAAGCCTGGGTTCTTTGATGTGATTTTTCTCAGTGTAAGAAAGTACACATATGAGCCTTAAGTATGAGGCTCAATCTCACAGGAAGGGTCTTATGTAGTCTTTTTCAAATTCTATTTGCCCACCTAGAAATGTGACAGTGATTATTTTTTTTATTGCTAAATAATATTGTTTGTTTTAGTGTCAGTGAATAAGAGTCGTCAAATGCCAGATAGTTAGATTTATGAAAGATAGGGATCATCAGATAGATGTAGGTATAGATTGTGCTTCTAAATATTCAATATCCTCCCATAGTCTTTTGTCAAATTCTTTTCCCCTAAATATTTGGCTACAAAGGAGACATTTTATTTGGTGGAGACAGGAATCTCTCATTTTAAGTATGGCATAATAATAGATATTTGTTGCCTTATGTGAGGTTTAATATCTAAAATGCACTTAGTGTTTGAGACCCAAAGCAACTTATTCATTTGAGTGACACCAAAGGGAGCTAGGTTCACCTAAATCAGAGTGAGGGTAAATCCAACTGTCAATTTTATTGCATAATTTTGTAAAATTGCAAGTTAATTTTAGCCAGGTAGTATACTAAGGAGTGACCACAAAGAACAGTACTAAAAGAGAAGGATATCAATTAACAGTCTAAAAGCTTGAGCCAGTAAAGAGGACAGAAAATGAGTAAAATAAAGAATAAAGTCATTTATAGTAGAGTGTGGCAGATTATATATATCTGAAGTATGGAAACACAGAAAGAAATTTATTTTGTTACTCCAAGGACCCTCCCCTTTAAACACATAATAAAGAGTATCTTCTCATGAGTACTTATTTCCTCTGTGTTCTAAATTGCTTCGGAAATGAACAACCATGTTCAGTTCCAAATATTCCTGAAATGGGAAATACATTTCCAAATCGGCCTTGGTAAAATACTAGTTAGAGAGAATTTTATATGAATTAAAACATAAAGAAAGTTCCTGTTTGGATGAGAAGGCCAAACAAGACTAATAAGACCTTTTAAAACATGTAGGAATTGGTAAGAATGGTACTTGTAAATTCGTATGTCTCCAAAAGCCAGGCAAAGGGTAGCTACCACCAACTGAGATGCAATGAAAATCCAGCAGTGCGCAGAAGAAACTATATTAAGCATTTCTGAGTTAAACAAAGATAAGCTATAGGAAACTCTTAATGATGTTTTGAAAAGTTGACCAGAGCAAATTTTATCCTATAAGAAAACAAGTATTGTAAGACCTTCTGAAATCTTTTCCTTTAGGGGTTTTTGAGGAACAGATTTCTTAAACCTATTCCTACTCTGCCTCATGAACTTCCTCTTACAGATTCAAAACAAAAAGTGACAGAAAAAAAATTGTAGTGTCACTACTGCTGACATGCATTTTCACAAAAGTTAAAATTTTCATTTCTTAATCAAAGGATTTGTAAATGATAGATCTTCATTCTCAGGAGAGAAATTAAAGCCAGTGTTTAGGATCTACCAGAGTTGGGCAAACTGTTCTATAAAGGAGCAAACTGCAAATATTTTCATCATTGCAAGATGAAATCTGTCCTAAGTATTCAAATATGGCACTGTAGCAAAAAACGGCCATAGACAATAAACAAATGGGTGTGGTCCACAAGACACAGTTTGCCAGCTCCTTGTCTAGACAAACAGAAATCAGACTCTATGTAAGCTGTTACTTACTATTATGGTCAGAAAGATCCCTGGGAAGGAGACTTGTAAGGCCTCAGGAGAGAACACTCTTTCTGAATAGAGGATCTTAAATTATAGCAGCAAGATCTTGTCATGTCCTTGGTGACCTCCAGGATTAACAATCTAAACAAAACACCAGAAAAACATCTATTGATGAATTTAGCAACCACAGAGAACGTTACCTTGACCTAATCTTGTTAGTGTCTAGAAAGGGGAGGTTAGTGAAGGGTATTTAGGATACTTTAACATCTCAGGTCAAGTTGTTTAATGGCAATCTTTTGATGTGGATGTTCTAAGGTGGGGAACATTTTAGAATGGATCAAATTTTGTGACAGTAGAAAAGGACTGATGGACTAAATGAAGTGAAGATTTTGACGTAAATTTTTACGGAAATGTTGTGATAAGGAGCTCTTTCTCAAGGTTTGTAAAATATTGTTTGATAGCTGTTCATTCAGATGTGTAAACTTTACTCAGATACTTTTGTTGCAACAATTTTATGAAGCAAACTGTGAAGTTATATGTTGTATTTCAGTCTTAACTCCTAGGGTGAAAATTTCTTGGAGAAAATATTTAAGTCATATTGACTCAGGTGCTCTTATTTCTAAGGCAGCAGTTGGCAGGAGCACTTTTCAGAATAAAAGGATGCAAACTACATAATAGAATAGATGTCCACACTATGTGTGTTTATTGCCTGCTTACTTCTCTTTCTCCCTAACTGGTCAGCAGGCTTTACAAAAGCAAATCTTGGATATTTTATTTTACAGATTCCTAATAATCAAGATGATTAATTTTGAAGATTATTTTATGTGATAAGGAAAAGCTTAGTAAAAGATAAATGTGGCAGACACTGTACTATGCTGCTCATATCTCTGTTCTAGTATGAAGCCCTTATCTTTCCATCTACTGGAAGTGATGCTAGTTAACAAATCTCAGTAGTAAGTCCTTTCTGGAGAGACTTTCCATTAGAGACGGTCTCAATGGAAAAAAAATGTTTTTTCTCAGTCTCATGATTCTATGCATCGGCAGGCCCCATTCAATGAGCTACCGACTCAGGGGTATGTGGATGCCTCATCTCAACTCAAGATAAATCTAAAGTGCCATCCTAGTGGCAGAAACAAAGTTGAGGACTTTGTTAAGGACATACTGTGTCTTATCTTCTCCATATGCCCCATCTTTCTTCTGTTCCCTCTCTTTCAAGTCCTTCATACTTGTCCATATTCTGCTTCCTGTGGCATCCAACCTACCAATCTGGGGACAAGGAATTGTCAAATTATAAAATTTAAAATCATATTTTGTAGTGTTCTGCCAGCAATGAGAACCTCCCTCACTATTGGAAGATAAAGCATGGGTGGTTCATGGCAACCAGTAGCTCTGTAATTTATAAAACTTTCACTGATGGTGAACTGGAATTGTATACTTCTGGAAGGGAGCACATTAACTGATGCAAACTATTAAATGTTAATATAAGAAATATAAAATATATTGTGACTATATTGACAATGGAATTGATTGGCTATTTACCAAGCTCAATTGACAATCTGGAAAAATACAATAAAAACTTTGCAAGATCATGTACCAATTAAAAATTAAGTGCACTGATCCTGAACATAGGTTACTAAAAGGAACGTCACTTTCACCTTTTAATTAAAAGAGTCAAATTAGCTTCAAATTCATGATTTTTTTTCAATCTTATTCGATAATTGAGATTACAGAACAACACAATTTCAATAATCTAAATATAGTTGGTTTCTATTGAAAGATAGAAGATGTGAGCACTTGCTCAACTGGGGTAAGAACATGAAGATGCATGTAAGAAAAGGCCAGACAGAATGATTGACAAATTGGGCAAGGCTGAATATGAGTAGGCAGAATAGTGTGAATCTGTGGCTTGAGGACCACAGAAATTTAGTGAATCCCACACCCTCTTTCAGGCTCTTTCTCCACAAAAGATCAGAAGCAGCCCTAAGAAGCATCCACTGAGGTACAAACCTGAACTTGAGGAATACTAGATGTGTAGGAAGTGTCAGAGATTACTACCAGATCTTTCTTCCCTATTTCTCACTAGGAATCAAAAGCTTTATCTGTGCGTGCAAGGATACAAAGTACTACTGCTCTTAGGGCACTGGTGAAACTCATTACATATAGTTGAGGGGAAAGGGGGTAAGAGGGAAAAGGCAGAGGGAAGGGCAGGAATCCATACAGTTACTAAAATGACAGGAAAAATGAAACTACCATACTCCCAAGACCTGGAAACATAGTACATACCTAAAATGGAAGCTTAATCACAGCAACGGAGAGTGAACCCCTCCAACTGCTCTCATCACTGCCAAACTAACACACTTGGAATTGCACATAATAGCAGATTACTGCTGGGAAAGGGACAGGAGAGGAACGAGATGATACAAAGCATACTCTCTGAGCCATAGCAAGTAGTTATGATGCTGTCCTGATGGATACATGAATAAAGTAGACTTGCAGGATGGAAACTATACATGGGTCTGACAATACAATCTCACACTTACCTAGGCTAATCTAACTACTGAATATCCAACTTGCCAGAAACAGGATTGATGCCAGGCCCCTTTAAGGAACTGTCCTTTGAGGAGACCCACTACCCACTTTGTGGCAAGAACTTATTGAACCACTGCCACACTAAAAGGTCAGCAATTCCTTTTGAATGCACGTACATTTTCCAGGTATGGGTCTGCTCAACAAACCTAGTACTACGGAATATACAGAATGATGTATCCATTACCAGGTGATCCTACAAAACAGTGCTCCAGACCAATACTGCATACAGTAAAGAGGTATGGAAATGGGCTCTGCACACACCCAGAAACTGTTGGTCTGATAGAAATATAAAACAGGTTGTTGAACATACAAATACAATTCAACAAAATAGATGATGGTTTATGAGGATTGAAAACCACTCTGCATGAGCCAGAATACATTTGAATCAAGTATGTTTATATGGTGCTGTGTCCCCAGTAAGTGGAATAAATGGGTCTGTGATCCAAGGGGTAGAAGCAAGAGTGGCCTCTCTTACCATCACTTCCAGTTACCTGTTTGGGGAGTCTGTACGTCTGATTCCTGGGACTTTGTGTTTCCCATATTTATAGCTTCTGGTAGCAAATTATTTGTTCTCATTTTCAATATTGAGCATGACAACATCTTGTCCAACAAGTAGGCACAATTTCTTTTCTTTTTTTTTCTCTTAGCAATTATAACATTCATTTTTCTAGCTTTCATCACATTTTAAGTTTCAGCTCATCTTATGTTTGCCTAACTGAAAATGCTTGACTATTTTCTGTACATAGCTTTTTAAAAAAGTATTTATTTATTTATTTTTAGGAGGTACCAGGGATTGAACCCAGGACTTTGTACATGGGAGGCAGGTGCTCAAACACTGAGCAACATATGGTCCCCTGTGTATAAGCTTTTAACATAACCAGTAAGTACCATGAGCCATTATTCAGATTTCTTAGGTACTGCTTTCTTTTCTTCTTCACTTATATTGCCTAAGAATATGTTATCAGAATTTCCCTAACACAGTTTTTTTCTACTCCTTTTAATCCATGTTCACACCTGAAGGCTGTTGGAATTTTATTTTATCCTTTTTATAACATTTTTTGAAATTGACTTTCTTAATATCCTTTGTTCAAGCCTGATATTTCTTCACATTATTTTTCTTGTCTATTATGAACACTGAAATGAAACAGCCTCTTTCTTTTAGGTTCCTTCTACATCATAAACCAATTTTTCATATCAGGTCAAATTAAAAGCAGAATAGCAGCATCTATTGTCATTTCTTCTGCTTTAAAGAAGTGAAATTACTTTTTCCTCTCTGCCAGTAGATTATCCCTGCTCAATATAAAATTTTCAATATGCTACATATATACCATATTAAAAGCCTTGTCACAAATCATCTGATGATTTTCCTTTTTATTATTGGCAACATTTAAAAATGTCTGACATAAATCATTTTACATAATGGTTTCACTTTTATTTTTAAGTTGATATATGGCTATTACTTTTTTAATAAATGATAAAATTTATTTTAAAATATTAAGGTATTAAAGAAAAGAGCACAAATATGGAGAATGTGATCAAATGTTCATGCATTTATTCACTTATTCATTCCTTCAGCATCATTATTTATTAAGTGCTTATTTTACAGGTGTTATTATAGTCATCTGGGATGTAGAAAAAAACAAAAAGGAAAAAAAATAAAACCAGGCAAAATTCGTACTTCCATGGAATTTATAATTTAGTGAAGGAATTTAGACAATAAACTGAATGTATAAGTGAATCATATAGGGCAGGAGTCAGCAAAATTTTTCTGTAAAGGGCAAGATAGTAAAATCTTCAGACTTTGTCAGCCATATGGTCTCTCTTACTCCTACTTGACTCTTGCTGAAGCAGGAAAGCAGCCACAGGCAATGTGTAAGCAAATGGCATGGCTGTCTGCCAAGAAAATTTTATTTACAAAAAGTGCTGTGGACAAACATTAAGTAACATAAGGGGAAAGGATATGTGTGTGCAATGTTAAATAAAATGGTCATAGAGGATTTCCTGTGAAGATGACATCTGAGGAAAGTCTTAAACAATGGGAGTAAACCACATGGATCAGCCCCGGAAAGAGGATATAACATGTGCAAAGAAATCTATTAATTAATAAATTGTAATGTTCATATGTTTTTAACAAGGGTTGATATTTTGTAAGTTTGGGCACATATGGTTCTACTTTTTATTTAAGATTGGTGTCTGTTCTTTACCTGTTCCCTACCAGTTATTTAATATAAAACATGCAAATGTCGAATATGAGTTTGGAAATCTGAAAACTATAACTTCATTAATTCTTCATGTCACACATATGTCTCATTTTATATATCAACTAATTCACAGACATAAACTTGTTTCTGTTCACAGGGTTCTTTCTTGATGTTTACTAATAAAATACAGCAAATAGTTTGAGAATAATTATATTTTTGTTGGTTACAGGATTTTCAGAGAAAGTAACCCTGCATAATTGCAAATACCATGTAATTATATTTAAAAAGCAAAATGAGAAAAGACTACAGTTTCCTTTATTAACCAACATCTTTTATAATTCATTATACTCATTAATAATTAATAATTATAAAATATTTTTAATTCCATGGGATAGAAACTACAAACTTTTAAAGTGTTAGTTCTTTGTTTAATAGGAAATAGCTAAAAATAATGTGATACAAGGCAAGCAACTGTATTTTTATTTCTAATCTGTGCATGAGAGATTTTAAGTCATTATTTGAGACATTTCATGTTCAAAAAACTTTTCCCTTTAAAGGCTTATGTATAGATTTCCAAATATTTCTCATCATTTTTACCAGATGTTATGTAAGGCAACATCCCAAAGAAGACCAGCTGCAATTTTTGGAAAAGAAAATGGCTTGCGTTTTGAGTTAGGTTAGATTTTAAATTTGGGGCTGGATGGAAGTCAGTTGTAACACAACGGGAGACCAGATGAAGGCCAAATATCTGAAAAAAGATAGTTTATTATGCACTGGTCCCAGGTAAAAAGGGCTGCCCTGAGAGTTCACCAGGAAGTTCAATAGGATGGGCATGGCTCAACCAGAAGGTAGGGAGTACACAGGCAAAGCAAGGGGAACTTCTGGGCTTATGTCTCGATTGTGGTTTACAGTTGAAAGTTAGTATATTTCGTGCAGGAGTCAAGGATGGATTAGTTTAAAGCAAACTTGCACGAAACGTACTGGGTCCTGAGGTAAGTGAGGATCGTTGACTTACCACACGGGGGCCAGATGAGAGTTTGGGATGAGGTTTGTGGGTGCGGTGATGGCGACCAAAGATGTGGGTGTGAACTCTGTGAGTTTCGTGCCTCAGGAAAGCTGTTTTTACTAGGCCAAAGGTCAGGGTTGAAGCCAAGTGGCTTAGTCAAAGTGAAGATGGATGCCAAGGGAGCACAAGAAATTTTGGTATTTAGAACAGGTTGTTGGTTATTTTCATGAATTTGATATTATCAGAAATGTTTCCAAATAGTAGAACTTTCATTTAGGGTAATATTTGCATGTTTAAAATTATTAAACTGTAACTTAATTACATTAGACTTCTACTGAAAAAACTTACCAGCGAGAATGGAATGCAATATAAGTGTGGAAAGAATAAAAGCTTTCAGTCTTTCGCCATTAAGGAGGATGTTATCTGTGAGTATTTCCTGTATGTCCTTTACCAGGTTGAGGAAGTTTCCTTTTATTTCTTGTGTTCTAAGTGTTTTTGGTGTTTGTTTGTTTTGTTTTGTTTTTTAGCAGAAAGGGTAGTGTATTTTGTCAAATGACTTATCAGTTGAGATGGTCATGTATTGTTTTTGCATTCATTCTTTTAAAGTGATGTATTAAAGTAATTGATTTTCTTATGTTGAACCAGTTTTGCAGTCCAGGCATAAATGCCCCTTGATCATGGTATATAATTCTTTTAATATGCAGTTGAATTTGGTTTGCCAACATTATGTTGAATATCTTTGCATGTATATTCATGAGAGATATTGGTCTGTAGTTTTCTTTTGTTCTAGTAACTTTATTCCACTTTAGTATGAGGGTGATGTTAGCCTTTTAGAATGGATTAAGGAGTGTACCTCCTCTTCAGTTTTCTGAAAGTGTTTAAGCAGAATTTGAGTTTAGTCTTCTTGGAATGTTGGGTAGAATTCTCCATGAAGCTATCAGGGTTCAGGGATTTCTTTGTTAGGAGGTTTTCAGTGACTGATTCATTCTTTTTACTAGTAATTGGTTTGTTGAGATTTTCAGTTTCTTTTTTGAGTCAATGTAGGTAGTTTGTGTGTTTCTAAAATTTGTCTGTTTCACCTGTGTTATCTAGTTTATTGACAAACTGTTGTTCATAGTGGTTACTTATAGTCCTTTTTATTCAGTGGGGTCGATAGTAGTGATTTTTGTTATTTGTATTCTCATTTTCTTTGTCAGTCCAGCTAAAAGTTAGTTGATTTTGTTCATCTTTTCAAAGAACCAACTTTTAGCTTTGTTGATTCTGTCATTTTTTATTTTCTATTTCATTTAACTCCACTCTAATCTTTGTTATTTCCTTCCTTCTGCTCACCTTGGGTTAAGTTTATTCTTCTTTTTCTAGTTTCTTCCAGCTTGAGGTTAGTTCTCTGATTTGAAGTATTTCATTTTTAAAATGTAAGTTCTTAGAACTATAAATTTCCCTCTCTGCACTGCCTTCACTGCATCCTTTAATATTTGGTATGTTGCATTTTGATTTTCACTTGTCTCAATTTCCACATATTTGTAAGTTTTCCATTTCTCCCTCTTTGTTAGATTCATTCTTGTGTTGAGAAATATCAGTTGTATGATTTCAATCTTTTTGAATACAGTGAGACTTACTTTATGACCCCAAATATGATCTACTCTGGAGAATGATCTATTTATACTCAAGAAAAATGTGTATTCTGTTTTCATTTGGTTTAGTGTTTTATATATATGTTTGTTGGGTCTAATTGTTTTAGTGTATCATTCAAATCCTACACTACCTTGTTGATCTTCTGCCTAGCTGTTCTGTTCATTATAGAGAGTGGTATGTTAAAGTTTCATACTATTAATGTTGAATGGTCATTTTCTCCCTTCAAATCTGTCAGTATTTGCTTCATGTATTTTAAGGTTCTGCTGTTGGGCGCATATACATTTATAACTATTACATCTTCCTGTTGAGTTCTCCCCTTTATCAGTATACAGTTACCAACTTTGTCCTTCACAACTATTTTTGACTTAAAGTCTATTTTATCCATTATTATATGTGCCACCCCAGCTTTCTTCTGGTTACTACTTGCATGTTATATTTTTCCATCCTTTCACCATCTTCTTACCTGTATCTTTGATTTTAAGGTTAGTCTCTTTGTAGATAGCATAGAGTTGGGTAAAGCTTTCTTATCATTCTGCCTATCTCTGTCTTTTGACTGGAGAGTTAATCCATTTATATTTAATGTCACTATTGAAAATATAGGTCTTTCTTCTGCTAGCTTGCTATTTAGCCTTTGTAAATCTCATTCCATTTTGTCCCTTCCTTCCATTAAAGCCTATTTTTGTATTTATTTGCTTTCTTGTGTTGTACCATATTGAGTGCCTTATCATTTATATATGGATGTATTTTTCATCTGGTTTCCTTGTGGTCTCATTAGAAATAAAATTTAATATCCTAAATATAACCATTATATTTGGCTTGATATCAACTTAACTTCAGTAACATGTGTATAAATTTTCCTATAGTCCTCTCTCCTCCACCATTTTTTGCATTTGTCACCATTTATATCTTTGCACATTGTATGTACAAAAAACTAAATTTATCTTTACTATGCATTCACATGTTAGCACCTATGGGAGGTAAGAAGTGGAGTTATATACCAAACAATACAAAACAATAATTCTGGCATTTATAATTACCCAAATGGTTACCTATAATGCAGGTCTTTATTTTTTTATGCTGTTATGAACCACTGTGTAAAGTCCTTTTATTTCAGTCTAATGAACTCCTTTTAGCATTGCTTGTAGGGCAAGTTTAGTGGTGACATACTCCCTCAGCTTTCATTTATCTGAGAATGTCTTAATCTCTCCCTCATTTTTTGAAAGAGTCTTGCCAGATATAAAATTGTTGGCTGGCAGATGATTTCCTTCAGCATGTTAAGTATTTCAACCCACTGCATTCTTGTCTCTATTGTTTCTGGTAAGAAATCAATACTCAATGTGATTAGGATTCCCTTATGTGTAACACATTGCTTTTCTCTTGTAGCATTCAGAACGTTCTCCCTATCTTTTGCATTTGTATAATTAGTATGTGTCTGGGTGTATTTTTCTTCCTATTTATCCTGTTTGGTGTTCTCTGAGCTCCTTGTATGTTCATATTAATTGTTTTTTGCAAAGTTAGGGAAGTTCCCTGTCATTATTTCTTTGATTATTCCTTCTGTTCCCTTTGCTCTTTCTTCTCCTTCTGGGACTCCAATAATTTGTATATTGGTATGCTTGATGGGTCCCATAGCTGACTTAGGCTATTTTCGTTTTTTCATTTTTAATCTTTCTTTTTTCTTTCTGCACATCAGCCTGACTCATTTCAGGCATCTAGTCTTCAAATTTATTGTTTCTTTCATTCTGCTCTTGAAATCCTCCTGGAAATTTTTCATTTCAATTATTGTGATCTTCAACTCCAGTACTTGTTTGGTCCCTTTTAAAATTTATTTTTACTTAGACTCTCATACTCTTCATTCATTGTTTTTCTGAGATCCTGTAGTTCCTTCTCCATATTTTCCTTTCTTTCCTTAAGCATTTTTTCAAAGATCACTTTCTTTAAGGTTTTGTTCAGTATATCCACATGCTCATTTTCTTCATTGGTGTTTTCTGTATTTTTATCCTCTTCTGGATGGGCCATCATTTCCTGTTCGTTTGTTTGGCTTCTACTCTTTTGTTGTACAATGCACATTTTACTATTTTAAAATGTTAATTCTTGGATTTATTCCTTGGGGTGCCTGTTCACTGACTTTATAACCAGCTGGTGATAATACAGAAATTTTTTTGAACTTCAGACCTCCTATCAGGAAGCTCTACTCAAGCGTAATGCAGTGTGCAGGGTTTTCACTGTCTTATCGGGTCTCTGTTTTGCCCTAGGTTTTTTTATTGTTAATTGTTTTGGAATTCCCCTGTTTACAGGAGTTTGGTTGTCTTCTGCTTCCCAGGGAACAAACCTACCTATCCTGGTATATGAAGCCAGTAGGCCTTTGTCCAAGAATATTTACCTCTATAATTTTTATACCCTTTTCATTGTCTCCTGCTGTTTTCATCTAGAGGGAAAAATTCTGGGAGGAGGGTCATCCCAAAGAGAACCTTTTCAATTTTATCTTCTCAGCCAAAACAGGTCCAAAGTACCCAAAAAAGAGGTACATAACAACTCCAAAGTACTTGTTTTAAGGGTCATGAAGGGCACCAAAATCTTCTCTAGTTGTTTCCCAAACCTAAATTTTTCTGGCCTGCCCAGGAAATGCAACCTTTCAGTTAATTTCCCCTTATAGCCCTTAGGAAACCCTGTGTCTTTAAATCTAAATTGTTTCTTCCTTTATCTGGGGTTTGTTGTAACAATAGCTGACCTCAGAGCCTGGACCCAGCACTTTGAATTCAGTGATCCCCTGTGTACATACCTGTTCTTTGGGAAGAGAATTTTTAGATCCCTTTCTCTCAGCAGCAGCTATCCAGGGACTAGACCCTGTGGCACCCTGCTGCGAGAGTGGGGAAGAGGGCCAGTAGCTGTCAAGTGGAGAGAGCAATTTACATTTCTTTAAGATAATTTATCTTCACTGGATCTAAACAGTGTTCATCCAGCTTTTGGAAAAACTAATCCAAAATAGTTGTTTCAGACAGTTCCTGCATTTTAATTGCTGGTTATTGTTTTGGTGGAAGGTCTGAGTTCTGGAATTCTCTATTCTTCCATCTTCCTCAGGAAAGCCTCCTCTCCCCCCCCCCCCCCCCAAGAAACTCATTTAAAATATAAAGACACGGATAAATTAACACTAATGGGAAGAAGAAAGATATGACATACTAGCTCTAATCAAAGGTACACTAGAGTAGCCATATTAATATTTGACAAAGTAGACTTGAGAGCAAGAAAATTTATCAGGGAAAAAGAGTGTTGTATTACATAATGGTAAGTCAGTAAGGGGATAAATATTCTAAGAAATCATAACTTTTCATGTGCATTCACCTAATAGAAGAATGTCAGATACATAAAGTGAAACTGCAAAGAGAAATGGGCACATTCACTGTTATAGTTGGAAATATCAAAACCCTCTGTCAGAAATTAAAATAGCCAACATGGAAACATTCAGTAAGGATATAGTTCAACTAATTAACTTATCATCTGAACTAATTGACATTCCATAAAAAGCTTCATCCAACAACAGCAGAATTCACACTCCCCTTAAGGTCACATGGAACATTCACCAAGATAGAGCACATTCTGAGACAAAGGAGGCACCCGAACAACTATAAAAGAATGTAAATCATACAAACTATATTCTCAGACTACAATGGGATTGGACTTTTTTTTCAAAAAAAAAAGGATAGCTAGAAAGGAAACTCCCAAAGAATACATTTGAAGAGAAATTTTTAAAAATATTCAAATGAATTGAATATGAAGGCAACTTTATTAAAATGCTTGGGTTTCAGCAAAATCAATCATTAGAGGAAAATTGCAAGATTTGATGCATCTATTAGAAAATAATAAAATCTAAATCAATGATTTAACTTTCTGCTCTAGGAAACTAGAGGAACAAGACAATTTAAACCAAAATAATACTGATGTAGAACAAAGTCAGAGAACTGATGCTACCTGACTTCAAAGCTTACTATAAAGCTACAGCGATCAAGAAGTTATTGACAAAAGAATAGCTGAATAGATCAATGGACCAGAATAGAAAGCCCAGAAACAGACATAACAAATATTGTCAACTGATCTTTAACAAAGAAACAACGGCAATTTAAAGGGGGAAGGACAGTCTTTTCAGCAAATGGCACTGGAACAATTGGATAATACAAATACAACATAAGAATATGTTTAAAGTTCTTACACCTTTCACAAAAATGAACTCAAAATGAATTTTAGAAATAAATGTAAAACACAAAATTGAAAAATTTATGGAAAATAATATAAGGGGACATTTTTTGACCTTGTATTTGTCATGAGTTTTAAGTACAATACCAAGAATATTATCTGTGAAATAAAATTTGATAAGTTGGAGTTTATTAAAATTAAGAGCATCTGCCCTGTGAAAGACACTTAAGCAACTGAAGAAATAAGCAATAGGTTTGGAGAAAGTATTTGCAAAACACATATCAGATAAATTATTTCTTCCTGGGTGGTGCTGCAGGGACAGTTACCGGACATTGTATGTCCTCCCATGGCCCACTGGGTGCACTGTGGGAGAGTGTGGGCTATGCTGTGGACCATTGACCATGAAGTGCAGCAGTGCTCAGAGATGTATTCACCAAATGCAATGAATGTTTCATGAAGATTGAGGAGGTTGTTGTTATGGGGGGAGGAGTGGGGTGAGGGTGTTGGGGGTAAATGGGGACCTCATATTTTTTTAATGTAACATTAAAAAAATAAAGACAAAAAAAATGTAGCAGTTTGATATAATTGATGAATTCCAAAAAGAAATACTGGATTATGCCTGTAATCTGATCTGTACCTGGGCATGATTGAGTTATGGTTAGGGTTTTAATTGGGCCACTTCATTAGGGCATTGAGTCTCCACCCCTTGGTTCCTGGGAACTCACAGATACAAGGTATGGCAAAGGACAGAGTTGAAGCTTTTGATACAAGTGTTTCTGATGTTGGAATTTTGATGTTGGAATTTGATGCTGCAGACTTAAACTGGAGTTCAGGGAAGTCAGCACTCAGCAGAAAGAGAAACCAGTCCTGGGAAGAAAGGAACCTTGAACCCAGAGAAAAGCAAGTCCCAGGAACATAGGAACCCAGGAAGCCTGAACCCTCACAGATGTCAGCAGCCATCTTGCTCCAAATAGACTTTGGTAAGGGAAGTAACTTATGCTTTATGGCCTGGTATCTGTAAGCTCCTACCCCAAATAAATACCCTTGATAAAAACCAGCCAATTTCTGGTATTTTGCATCAGCACCCCTGTGGCCAACTAATACAGAATTTGATACTGAGGAGTGGGGAAGTGCTTTTGCAATTACCAGGATGATGGACCAGTTTTATAAATGGGTAAAGAGGTATTTTTTGGAGGAATTGTGAGATACTTGATGAAAAGGCCTAGAATGCTTTGAAGAGACTGTTGATAGCAATATGGATGCTAAAGAGGCTTTTTATGATGTCTTAGAAGTAAATGATGAAACTATTATTAGAAATTGGAGGAAAGGCCATCTGTGTTTTAAAGTTGCAGAGAACTCAGCAAGATTAACTCCTGGTGTTGTATGAAAGGCAAAATTTGAAAATGGTGAGCCTGGGCATTTGGCTGAAGAAATTTCCAGAGTAAACCCAGAGAATGTGACTTGGCTTCTGCTTGCAGCTTATAGCAAAATGCTAGACAAGAGAGAGATGCTGAGGATGGAACTGTTGGGCACAAAGAAAACGAAAAATGATTCTGGAAATTCCAAGTCTCTGGAAATCAAGCTCCCAGATAAAAGTGCCCCATTGGAGGACTTAACTAAACTTGGAACTTGTAAAAAAGGAGGGAAGATGCAGTTATGTCAGAAAGACTTGTAGAAAGTCTTACTCTCTTATGGCTTGGACCCCTTCCTCCTGCATGCAAACCTACAATGTTTTTGAGAGAACTGTATGAACAATACCTCTGTCAGCCTGGAGTAAAAAGGATATGAAAAGGAGAGATAGAAGGAAAAAGAGCTTTAAGAGGAGAACCATGGAAGTTGACATCTGGAATTAGGACATCACCTTGGGCCAAAAGAGGAATCCCACCCTTGGGTACAGAGAGGGTGAGTTTGCACCAACTGTTGAAGAGGGTGGATGTTCCCTCCCAATGTTCTGGGAGAGTTTTGCCACCCCAGGGTACAGAGAGGGTGGGGCACATTCACCAAGGATTAGGACAATTAAGGTCAGCACCCCACATGTCTGGGAGGGGTCGACCTGTCCCCCAAAGTTTAGGGAAGGGCAGGTGGTCAACTAATTGCTCTGAGAGGGTTGTGCCTGTATGACAAAGGTTAGGGGGAATGTTGTCTTCACATCGCTGTGCTAGGGGAGTTAAGACTGTAACCCAAAGATTGGCTAAGGTGTGGCAATCACCTCAACACTCTTGGAGGGTGAGGTCTGGAGTTTGTTCAACACCCAGGTGCTTGATGAGGGTGGAGTCAAGAAAATGGCTATTGGTCAAGCATGTGGAAAGAGTGGGTCCCCATTTGGCCCCAAGGAGAAGAAACCATCATCTTAACAATGACTCTGAGACTGAAATCGAATGGAGGATGCCCTGCAGGCTTACTGAACTGTAGATGACACATGACTCATGTTTCCCTCCCAATTTCTTCTTCTTGTAATGAAATGTTCATCCTGTGTCTGTCCATTTGTATTGGAAGCAGATGAATTGATTTGTAAGTTTCAGAGGTCTATAGAAGACAGGGCTTGGCCCCAAGGCAAACTGTATTTCTTTAAATGGATTATGATATGATTTAGTACTTGCATTGTAACTGATTTAAGGCTTTTTTGAATATTATAATGACTTTTTGAAATTCAATGGGTGGAGTGTAGCAGTTTGATATAATTGATGAATTCCAAAAAGAAATATTGGATTATGCTTGTAATCTGATCTGTACCTGGGCATGATTGAATTATGATTAGGACTTTACTTGGGCCACATCATTAGGGCATTGAGTCTCCACTCCTTGGTGCATGAGAACTCACCGATAAAAGGTATGGCAAAGGACAGAGTTGAAGCTTTTGATGCAAGAGTTTCTGATGTTGGAGTTTTGATGTTGGAATTTGATGCTGCAGACTTAAACTGGAGCTCTGGGAGTTCAGCATTCAGTGGGAAGAGAAACCAGGCCCAGGAAGGAAGAAACCTTGACCCAGAAAAAAGCAAGCCCTAGGAATGTAGGAACCCTGGAAACCTGAACCTTTGCAGACATCAGCAGCCATCTTGCTCCAAATAGACTTTGGTGAGGGAAGTAACTTACGCTGTATGGCCTGGTATCTGTAAGCTCCTACCCCAAATAAATACCCTTTATAAAAACCAACCAATTTCTGGTATTTTGCATCAGCACCCCTTTGGCTGACTAATCACAAAAATATCCAAAAACTCTTCAAACTCAGCAGTCAGAGGACAACAAAACCATAAGAAATGGGCAAATAAACTAAACAGATACCTCAACAAAAAAGATATGCAAATGAAAAATAAATGCGTAAAAATATGCTCAATATTATATAATATTAAGGATTTGCAAATTAAAAGAATAGTGGGATAATATCACACACCACTCAGAATGGTTAAAATCCAAAACACTGACAAGCTCAAATGCTGACAAGTATACAGAGCAATAGGAATGCTTATACATTACTGGTGGGAAATAAAATGGAACAACCACTTTGGAAGACAGCTTGACAATTTCTTGCAAAGTTAAACATAATCTTACCATACAACACAATAATCATACTCCTACATATTTGTCCAATTGAATTGAAAATGTATGGTCATACAAAAACCTGCACATGGATACAATTTACAGAAACTTTGTTCATAATTTCCACCAACCTGGAAATAATCAGGATGTCCTTCAATAGGTGAATGGATGAACAAACTGTAGTGCATCCATACATTGGAAATTTATTCAGCAATACAAAGAACACAGTGATCCAATTTAGTCTCATCTTTTTAATTACATAAATTACATAAATTAATTTTGTCATTGCACTGGGATAAAGATTTTATTGTGTATTGGTGAAAATAATTTACATAATTGTTATATAAATACATTCTATTTTCATTTTAAGAAAGTATATACCCCATGAAATATAGTACTATCAGTATAAAGAAGTGTTATAGATTGAATCATGTCCCCCACAAAGACATATTCAAGTCCTAACTCCTGATTATATAGATGTAAATTCATTTGTAAATTGGATCTTCAAAGTTACTATTAAGATGAGGCCTAACTGAATAAGGATGGGCGTTAATTCAATATGATTTGATTCCTTTAATCAAAGGAAATTTGGATATGGTAATAAAAGTAAGGAGAAGATAGATCACTGCCATGTGACAGAGGCAGAAACTGAATTATGGATCACTGGCAAGCTACTACCAGAACATGAAAGACTTCAGAGAAAACATGAGTTTGTCAGCCAACACCTTAATTTTGGACATATAGTGTTTAAAATTGTAATGCAATAAATCCCTGTTTTCAAGCAAACAAGTCTGTGGTAAACATTGTTATTGTTATAGCAGCACTGGCAAAGTAAGACAAGGAGTGTGAGACTAATGAGGAATGGTTCAAAATATTTGTGATTCTTGCACAGTCGCTTTAAATATAAGTCTAAATAAGGGGCATGCCAGATTCATAGTTTTCTCTCATCACTGTATGTCTTGATATAACTAACCTGAAACTGATGGATCTAATGACCTGATTATTTGAACCCCAACAAACATATTTATGAATTATATTTAATATTTTTGAAATATATTTAATATTTTAAAAGTTCAGGTTTTCCACAGTTCATGTAAATAACACTTTTCTTATGTTTTGTATAAAATAATTACACACATATTGTACCATATGGTAGGACTTGAAGATTCTGTTAATTACACTTCAGTGATGAGAATAAAACTCTTAAGAAGTTTTATACACATCAGTGGTGGATCTAGACTAAAATTTCCTATTGTTTCCATAGCTGATATTCAAATATCTTAGTTACATGTAATTCTTAAAATTTATGCTGATTTCCAGCTTTCAACATATAACCAGAAAAATAAGGAGAAGTAGAGAACTGGATGAGCAGAGTTTCATTATTAAAGGAATGTAAGTGAACTGACCTTTGTTTTAAAACAAAGGTGGTAAATAAAGATGAAAGTGTGTGATGGTGGCATTAATAGGTGTCTTACTTTGCCAGGGCTGCTGTAACAAGGTACCACAGATTATTTGGTTTAGCCAACAGAAATGTATTATTTTACACTTGTGTTGGCCACATCTGAAATCAAGTTGTTGGCAGAACCATGCTTCCTCTTAAAGGGGAAACTCTATTCTGTGCCTTTATTCTGGTTTCTGCTGGGTGGCCAGCAATTAATGATTCCTTTGGCTTCTGGCACAGCTTAATCTCTGCCTGTATCACTTGTTCAACTCTCTCTGTCTGGCTCTGTCTAGCTCCACCCAAATTTCCTCTGCTTTTAAGAACGCCAGGGCAATTTAACACCTTAAAGATCCTATTTACAAATATGTTCATAGTCACAGGTTTGGAGTTAGGATGTGATTAGGTCTTCTGGAGGGACACAATTCAATCCATAACCATAGCTAATAAATAAAATATGTCCAAAAGTCATAATTATCCCAGATTTCATCTGATCTAGTTGATTTTCAATAGGGGTGGGTGTTTAGGAGGGTGGGCAGGTGAGTAGATGAGGGGCAGTGGAGTAGTATCTCCCCAGGAGGCACAATTTGACTCTCAACCTGAACAGGAGCAAGGGACAGTGTTAGTGGGTGGGATCAGGAATGTTCAATTTCCTCCAATGGCAAGGGCAACTCCCACCATATCTTTATCTCAAAATCCCAATAACACCTCTAAACCAATATCTTTTTTCCAAACAATTTTAAGGGATGTGAATATTCCATTGATTAGGAATTTTTTTGTAGAAATTAATTTGCCTCATACACTTTTTTGTTGGGTTCTTTGAAATCTTCATCAGTCTTGATTACTCACTGTGCTTTTCCAAGCAGATGAGGAACATTTTGCTTAGGAGTTAAACTCCTGGGATTCTTTTTGTAGCTCGGGTAACTGGCAACCACTTCTGTCCTGATGACCATTCTTTAGTTTATGTAAATAAAGGAAATTTATGTACAAGAAAGAGTTCCTTTGGAAAAAATTAGAAGATTCTACGAAAACATTATAATAACCATTTTTATCTGAGTCACCATTCTCAGCATTGAGCTCTGAATAACAGAGACCAGAAAATAATGCTTACGGTGAGGTATGGGCTTATATTTCCCTCAAATAATAAAATGTACAGTTGGACAGTCCAGGCCTAAAGTACTTGTTTGTGATGTTCTCAATTTCTCAGTTTCTTCTAAGCATGTTGTGACATTAGGCTAATGTGTCAACTATGCCAGGTAATTGTGCCCAGTTGTTTGATCAAGCAAGCACTGAGCTAATTGTAATACAAGGATATTTATGGCCTTGAATCTTTGGTAAGTTTACTGCATAGATGGCTGATTATATCTGCATCAGCCAGGGAGATTGTCATCAGCAGTGAGTGAGGCTTTATCCAATCAGCTGAATGCTTTAGAAGGGGAAGTGATTTCAGCATTCAGAGAGAATTTCCTAGCATATCTTTGGACAGTCAACATCTCCTGGAAACTCATCAAGGGCCTTCAATGGACTTTCAAGGGAGACCCTGGTTTGCAGCCTACACATGAAAGACTCTTATCAAATCTCATACTAGTTACAGATCTCTCCTATTAATTGTTTCCCCAGAAAACCCTGCTAATACACATGTGCTCTGGCATCCTTAGTCTTCCATCTTCAAGTTGTCTTCATGCTTACAATAGGGTCACTAGGACTCTCACCATGCCTTTTGATTTTCAGACAGTAAATTGGGGAAAGAAAAAAATGGCACATAGAATTGATTCATCCTTTATTTAGAAGGACATTTCTCATTTGCTTTGACCAAAATCTACTGTTAAATCTCCTTGGAATAGGACATAATCACAAGGCCATTCCTATTTGAAATAGGGGAGAGAAAACACAGATTTCTTATTCCATTCCCAATAAAATCAGCATTCTGTTGCTAAGGAAGACTTTGAGAATGGAGGTAAGATAGACATGACCTTTTCTGCCACAAGTATAGGTGTTAAGGGCAATAATTAGATGGCTTCTAGTAAATTATTTTTAAAAATTTGTAGGAGTGGGAAAAGGAGATCAGGTCAATTAGCATGGAGCTCAGGCCTCTGAATGCC
This sequence comes from Dasypus novemcinctus, assembly GCF_030445035.2. Classification (NCBI taxonomy): domain Eukaryota; kingdom Metazoa; phylum Chordata; class Mammalia; order Cingulata; family Dasypodidae; genus Dasypus; species Dasypus novemcinctus. Next base: position 36,657,215 of record NC_080683.1, on the reverse strand, counting down.
AGAATCTGATATGAAGGATGGGTCATGGCAGTAACTGGTTAGGCTGCCAGCTTGTTCATATGAGCCAATCAAACAGGACACTTTGGCAGAGGAAATGTTGGCTCTGGAAAAGACCAGGTCTGCATGCTAATTGTGAGTAGTTTGTAATTAAATTATAAAGATCTGGTCATAGAATCTGATTACCTGTAGATTCAGGAATTCTGGAAGCAGTTACAATTATATTTTTAATTTTTTTCTTTCAATTTTCCTCCACTGGAAGTTACATAAATATAAAACTCAAAGTTTCATTCAAAGTCATATTAATATAGTTGCTATAAGTTTTTTCAGTATCTGCTCTAAAAACAAAATGAATTTAAAATTTCTCCTGAAAATGTCTTCACCTTTAATAAATATATAAAAATCTTGGCTAATTTGAGACATCTGTGTAACAGAGCCAGAATTCAAAGCCATTTCTATCTCAGGCCAAATCACATGCATTTAACCACTGTATAATACTGAAAGCTCTCCAGCACTTTGCTGTACTGCTACATTAACAGAAATAAAGTGATCAGATGATGAGACTAGGTCAAATTGCACTACGCATGCATCAGAGCACACAGAGAACTGTGTTTGAACCTGGGCAAAGATCACTATGAGTGCTATAAGCAAACTAATGGAAAGCTTAGCTGGCAAAGGGACTATAATTTATTTAAGGTGTACCTATTTTAGGAGTACCTATTGAAGAAAAAGACTTACTTTTAAAAGAGAAAATGGGAAGATTGTTTTGGGAAAAGGGGTTAGAATTTTGGAGATGCATCCCAAAGCACAGAACTAGGCCTAGTTGGTACAATCTTAGATTGGCTTGACTCATAAAATCATCAAAAGCACCCTAAGGGATCATGAGTCCCCCATTCCTGGGGTAGCACAGAATCTAGATGATTTTTTTTCATTTTTTTTATTTTTTAAAAGATACTTCATTACATAAATGTTACAGAGAATATATAGGGGAGTCTCATATGCCCTGCTCCCCACACCTTCCACATTTTCCCAATTTAGCACCATTTCGTTAGTGCGGTACATTCATTGTAACTGATAAACACATTTGGAGCATTGCCACTAAGCATGAATTATAGTTTACATTGTAGTTTACACTCTCTCCCGCTCAATTCTGTAGGTTATGGCAAGATATATAATGGCCTGTGTCTGTCATTGCAATGTCATTCAGGACACTTCTCAAGTCTAGAAAATGCCCCCGTACTACACCATTTTTCTCTCTCTCTACCTTCAGAACCTCCAGTGGCCACTGCCTCCACATACATGCTATTTCTACCACTGCTAGAATCACAATAACTCTATAGTGGAATACTTGTAAGTTTAATTTAGTCCATAATTCATTCCCCAATCCTGAGGATTCTGGGATAGTGATGCCCACTCCAACCTAGTTGAGGTGGTAGGCTTCGATCCCATATGGCTGATGAATGGGGTTTCTTGGTTATAGTTGTAGACATTCTTGGTTCCTTTGTATGTTGGTTATCCATCATCTCCTCCTTGTTAGTTGTCCTGGGTGAGTCCAAGGAACTAGAAAGTAGATGTTGCAAGTCCATTGATATTCAAGGCCCAGTTAGCACATGGACAGTCTAAAGATTTAAGTCTCTTGGATGTATACCTACCAACTTTAGTACTAATTATAAGTTCAAACAGATGGATAGAAGACTCATGTGTATGGAAACCACAATTGAGTCCAACTCTGTCACATTAGGGAGCATAAATTCCAAAGTAGATGATTATTTGTATGAAATTAATTATAGTGAAAACTCTTATAAAGGATTAGGCATTAGGCAAATCACTCTCATTTTCACTGGTTCTGACATTATATCATTTCAATAAATTATCTAGCTGCTTGCTATTTCCAAGCTGTGGGGGAAAATTAAAAGTTTGTTATAAAGAACAATATTTTGAAAGTGTATTATCATTCCACTGGCATCAGGCTCACCCAGGTGCTTGAAATAAATGTCCATTAGAGGACCTTATCCCCAATCCCACTAAATAATACTCTCTGAGAATGGACACCAGCAATCTGAACTTTTATGAGCTTAAGAGTACTCTTGGAATACTAGAGATTGAGAAAAAACTGATATTGAAAATAGATATTCTTATATTACTTGTTGAATGTTTTTATATGATTGCAAATAGGTGACATTCAAGTCTCTCTCTCATTCTCCCATGGTAGTAGGCTGGTATCACTAATTAACATGGCACTCTTGCTCTATACCCAGAATAATCTTATCTCTTCTTAGAATGCTTCTCAACACTGTATTTATTCAACATTTCTTATCTATTGGTACATAATTTGAAACTTTTTTCTAATTGAAATAACAGTAGTAGCTGTCACTTAAATTCTCTTTACTCTGAAAGACTAAGTCTAAGAAAGGTAGACCTGTTGGAATCTGGAGTTCCAGAATAACAAGAAATTGGAGTCAGGGTAAAGAATTGAGAATCCAGAGTCTTGGTCAAACAAGAGTTATGTGTATACTGAGAGTATTGAGAGTATTGTAAGCAAAAGGTAAGTCTCTATAGGTATAGATAATAAAACCATGCAAAATTGAGTTACAAGCCACCAGCACCAGGCAATCTATGACTTGACTTTATTTCATGTTATACTTCATTTCATGTATTTGGATGACCACGGGTCATTTTAAAAAATCTGTTGTGTAAATACTTCTTTCTATTTGCTAATTTGAGTAGATTTTTATCTTCCTTGCTACCAAACGTGCCAAGAAAAAGACAAAATTTCATGTTTATTGAGGGAAAATGAAGGCATAAAGAAGTAAAATATTTTTAGATTTTACTGGAGTTAAATGATTTCTACGCTACTGAAATGTAATACATATATATGTATACATATATACATAAACACAGATGGATATATTAGTATTTCACTTTCATGCTTTGGAGAGATGTGACTGTAAAGGTAAACTGTGCTACTTGAAATCTAAATAGTAGTTATGCTAATTCAAAGCACTTCTAAAGCTTGGAGTGAATAACGTAATTCATATCAACAGATTGTTAAACATGAAAGTGTCACCTAACCTTTCTAAGCCAAGTCAAGATCAATCACTGAGGTGAATTATTTATTTCCATCTACTTTCTGAGTAGAAAAAAAAATTATATTGATCAACTTCTCTTTATGGTAAATGTATTTAATTTTAAAAATAATATTTAATAAGTAAAATTTAGGAAACTTCTAAGACATACATCTACATTAATAAAAGACAACAGATACATTCTTTAGGAAGTGATTTTTGAATGACATGAAAATAACTTACTTCACAAAATGGCAAGTCAAAATAAATTTTTTGTACTTCATAACGAAGTATAAGATTAATGTAAATTTTTGGGGGGAGGTACTGGGACTTGAATCTGGGACTTGGTAGATTGGAAGCAGGCACTCAACCACTGAGCTACATCTGCTCAATATAAAATTTTAATATCCCAGTATTTAACCACCTTACTGTGACTTTTCTCTTTTAATTTAACAGTCAACACAAAAGTCTCAAACAAGCATTTTCTTTACAATTCTAGGTGAGTAGCAATGTGCTTTTGCTTTCATGTTTTTCATGTGAATTTCCCTCCTAAGGATAGAATTTCTCAATGATTGGTCCTGAAACTAAACAGTAATTATCTATACCAATTAATTGGTTTTATTTTATTTTTATTTCCCAAACCAGAATATTTTGGAACTCTTTCTTTAACTAATGAATTACAATTACAAGTACTTTAAATTAAGAAATAAGTAGTCACTCTGAGAACTACTTTAAAGTAGATGTATGGAAGAAGATACATATACATATTTTAGTCATCCAGAAATAATCTTTTCCTCTTCCTTACCCCTTATCCATATCAAAAGTATTGCCATATTTATTTAACTTCCGAAAAGATAATCAACCCTTCCACAGTGAGACTTTACTGCATGTTAATGATTAGAGGAAGAAAGTTACAAAGGCTCAAAAATACATGTATATATTGAATGTTCTACTGACAGGCACTGTGGCTGCTTTTAAATGCATAGTGCTAGCAGTCTTTTGCATTGTCTTCTTAAAAATAAGTGTATTAAAATGTCCACTTTCTCCCCTGTCCTGCTGAGTTACATGAGGTCTTGCCTGCCCTTGATTATATACTTTCCATGATGACTGACCACAACATAATTCTTTCAGGGTGAGTATGCTCATCCTTCCTTCTTCAAAGACCAAACAATAAAGCCTCTTTTATCTCTTTTCTTCATAATTTCACTCAATGCAAAAATCTCATTTTCAGTTTTTCCCTTTTCTTCTCCTCCATATCCAGTTCTTCAGAAATTCCTGTTTATGAAATTTCCAAATTGCACATCCATCTTCCTACTTTTAATCTACTTCTCACTGCTAGTCCTTCATCCCAGACAAGAAAGTCTTCCAATTTGTATTTCACTTGTAACCACAAGCATTCAGTGACTTACAACAACAACTGTTCAGGGACTTCTCATCCTGATCAGGAAAAAAATAAAATCCAAATACATTTTCATTCACATTTAGCCCTGAAAGAATGATTGTCCTAGTCTCTCCAGGCTCATCACATTCAAACATCTTAGATTTTCTTTCAGTTCTTTAAAGGCAGTACAACCTTAGCTACTTGAAGATGGCTATACACACTTTTTCCTCTTCCTGGTATTCTTGATCTTTCCACTCCTTCAGTCCCTGTTTTCCTCATTGTCTCAGATTATAGGTAGAATTTTTCCTAACCATTCTCTCTACATCAGGTCTGTCCACTCCCATTAATATCAATCATGACCACATTTTTATTTCCTCTCTGGCATTTATCTCAGTTGCTGAATGCCATTTATGTGATTAATTCATTTTAACCTGTCTCCCAAAATAGAATATAAGTTCCCTGAGGGCAGAAATTGTTTGTCTTTTTTAACCTCTAGAAGTTATTATAGTTCATAGCTCATAATAGGCTCTCAATATCTTTTAAATATATGGTTGAATGAATTATATCTCTAGCACTTTTATGTATTCATTCCTATTTTTGCCTTGCTTTTTAAATAGTCCTGTGATCATAGTAGTCAAAATTATATTCCCTTTTTTAAATTTCTTTCAGAAATTTAAAGAGACCTAAATTAAACTGAAAAATTTTAATGAATGATACTTAGTTCCATGTTTGGTAATATACTATTAGTTTATTTTCACATATTATGTTTCTTAGTGTTATTTTTTACCTTTTATTTTAAAATAATTTAAGAATTACAGAAGATATGCAAAAATTATAGTACAGAGAGTTTCCATCTACCCTTCATCAAACTTCCCCTAATGTTAACATATTACTTAACTACAGTGCATTTAATATATGGATAATAATATTAACTCAACTACAGAGTTTATTCTGATTTCACCAGTTGTTCCACTAACAGCATTTTTCTGTTTCTGGATACAACAGAAAATCCCACATGTCATTTAGTTTCCATGCCTCCTTTGTTTCCTACAAGTCATAAGTGTTCTCCTTTGTCTTTCATGACCTTAATAATTTTGAAGAATTTTAAGCAGGTATTCTGAAGAATTTCCCTCAATTTGGTTTTGTTTGGTGTCTCCTCAAAATTAGACTGAAGATTTCCATTATGGGTAAGAATACCACAGAGATGATGTGATTTTAACAGTATATATCAGGTATATACAATATTGATGTTTCATTTATGGTGATATTAATTTGATCACTTATTAAGGTGATCAAATAAAAATACTTTATTTTTTTTAAATTTTTGCTCAAATGTTTACAGCAATTGTCATTGGATGTCTTTTCATTTTGATTTCTGTGTATTTCAGACATACCCCCAAAAGTTTTATTTATTTGTTTGCATTTTGTTCTGCTTTGTTTTGTAGAGTTTCCTCACTTTCTGACACCATAAGATATTCCATTCCAGCCTCATTAAGAAAAGTCTTAAATGTTACCCCACATCCATGATATAATCAGGAAGAAGACACACCATGATCATCAAAAAAGAGCTTTATTATACTCACTACACAATCAAAATTCAGAGTAACATTGCAGCATCACTCCCTTCATATTCAGCAACCCTGCAAAGACATGCAGGAAGAACCAGGTGGAAAAACATCCTAGACAGTGGTAGCTTCACTCCTTAGGCAAGAGATGAAGAAATATGAATTCCCTCCATTCATAAAGGGAAGCCATTCCCCCCCCCCCCAAACTTCCTTTCTGAGCGTCTCCCTAGAGATAAGAGGGAAAGGATCCTTACTCTAATATTCTGGTATGCAAATGTATCTCTTCCTGGAGAAGATGACCCCAATATCCCCAGCTTTTATAATCTAGGGATGTCTCAATGATTTTAGGTTCCAAACCTTTTGAAATGCAAAAATCTGTAAAGATAAGGCTATAACCTAGATGCCTATCCAAGAACATAATTATTTGGGTCTTTGGGAAGTAAGAAAAGATCTATTTTATGAAATCAGTTAGCTCTACCATACAGGAAATAATTGACTTCCTATCTATTCATCATGGCATGCAAAATGTAAACTATTTTGGGGAAAATGAAAGCAAAGAGTATCTATCTATATAGTTTATATTTCTCAATGGCCCAAGAAGCTAAGAACTTCACAATAACACTGAAAAATCCAGGGAAGATATATTTTTTTATCACATTCAATTTGTAATTTCCCTGTCCCAGGCCTGGATTCAAAGAGCTTTCCAAGGAGCCTTGGAAAATTTTATTGCATAATGGTAGTTAGAAACCAAGAAGGGCAACAGGTGTTGTCCTTGCCACTAGATTATCTAGAGTGTTATTTCTCCCAGTTGATTTCAGGAAACAAGCATTCCCATTTTGCTTAATTGCAATTTCTTTTTCTGCAGTGAGAAACCTGGCTCAAGGTATGTATATATAATAATGGATAGTATTCTGCCTATAATAACTTTTGAACATAACTGCAAAACATTCATTATTCTTAGATTAAAACAGGACTTACAAAAAGACAACAAGTGACTACCAGTTATCACTATTTCTCATCAAAGCCCAAGCTATACCAAGATATTCAATTTGGGTGATGACTCCTTAGCAATTTGTTTAGAAATTCTCTTGGTTAAAGGGAAATATATAAATATTGTGGTAGTTAAAACATCTTTTCCCCCTAAGATGTTCACATTCTAATTTGAGGACCTATGAATATGTTACTTCATATAAAAAAATATATGTTCAGATGAAATTAAGTTTAAGGACCTTGAAACGAGGAGATATCTTGGATTGTATAGATGGGATCAATTGAATCATGGAAATACTTAAAATTGGAGAAACTTTCCCAGTTGTAGTCAACCAGAGAGTTTTGTGACCACTGAAAAAGGGGAAGAGTATTGCTGGCATTGAAAATGGGAGGGAAGAATTGGTGTAATATGGGGGCATTTTTCAGGACATTGCAGTTGTCCTGCATGACAATATGGTGACAAATATAGGTGATTATATATTTTGTCATAAACTAGAAAATTGTGCTGGACAATATGTAAACTATAATGTAAACTGTAATCCATAGCAGTGATGCTTCAACATGTATTCATTAATTGTAACAAATATACCAACAAATATGCAGAAAGCTGATGTGGAAAATGTGTGTGGGGGGGAGTGGAGCATATGAGAATCCCTCATATTTTTATGAAACATTTATGTAATCTAAGACTTCTTTAAAAATAATAAATAAATAAATAAATAAATAAATAAATAAATAAATAAATAAATGGAATCTGATCTTTAAAAAAAAGAGAGAGATAACGGAATAGAGCCACAAGCCAAGGAATGTGAATTGCCTTGAGAAATTGAAAAAAGGCAAATAAATGGATTATTTCCTAGAGTGTTAAGAAAGGAATGTAGCCCTGCTGATGCCTTAATTTTAGCCCACTGAGACCCATATCAGAACCTACAGAACTGTATGATAATAAGTCTATGTAGTTTAAAGCCACTAAGTCTGTGGTATGTATTATAACTGCACTATGTAATTAGCCATGGTTATTAATATCTGGAGAAAAACAATATTAATTATTTTTCTCTGTATTTTTTCTTAAATGTTACATTCAAAAAATACAAGAGTTCCCCACACACTCCCCACATCCCTCACCCCACTCCTCCCATATCAACAACCCCTTTCATCATCATGGGACACTTATTGCATTTGGTGAATACATTTTGGAGCACTGCTGCACCACATGGATAATGGTTTACATTGTATTTTACACTCTCCCCTAGTCTACTCAGTGGGCCATGGCAGTACATACAAAGTGTTATTTTAATTGTTCATAAAATTTGGAAAAGCATTAATTTGAAAATGAATGCAAGGGATGTGCTTGCACTATCTTTATGATGGAAAGTAAACATGTATGAATACTGGACAGAAAAGGGAAAGAAATATCACAGGCATTGCTTTTGTAAGGCTACCCAGATTCTGCATATTTGAGATAAGTCCAGGGAAAGATGGATACAGTGCGTGGTCTTCAACTAGAAAACAGTAAAGAGATCATTGTTCCTTTGCACTGCACCTGTACCCTGGAAAGAATATAGACTTGGGAGGCTATAGATATGCAATTTTTGTGGGTATTGCTCCAGAAAGAACATCGTGGTCCAGTGGTATGGCAGGAGATATCTTCTTAATTAGATTCTTGGATTTAGGTTATGTCTTTCCATTTGTGTCTCATTTCTGCAACTGGTTAGCCAGTTGACTTTCTAATGGATTTCCAATGATTCTTTTTTTCAAGCATAAGTTGTTTTATATTGCAGGTATTAAGCATGCTACCTGCTAACTGACACATTTCTTCCCCATTCCTACCCGAGCCCCAACCTGCCCTGCCCACAAATCCAGAATTGAGCCTTAATTTGCTTAAATCAATTAGTAACTCCAAGATTGTGCCATGGTGATTAGTTGTTTTATATATGTATGGTCCAAACTGGGGCATACAAAAAGGAGGCAGATTTTTATGAAAGCTTCTGGTTAGAAGTTAGTATAACTGTCTTTGCTACCTATTTCTATAACACTCTGAAATGATGACATTTAAAAAAGCACAATATCCATCATTTGAGGGATGAAAGAGAATATCTTTTACTTTATGTTGGTGCCAGAAAATTCTCGATTATGTCCCACTCAATATTCTAGGTACTTAGAACAAAAGGCACAAAAAATATGTGTGCCTGTGTGTTTAAGTAAAATCACCATCATGAAATGAATGCAAGGATATTCTAACAGTAAACTAAGTAAAGATATAAGATATATTTTGTTTGAAATGGTGCATTGGATGCATTGGAAATAGCTGAGCTGGAAATGGGTATAGGGAGTACAGTGGACATTCAACATAAAACAGGTTGAGAGTAGGACAATTTTAGGTCATTGCAGACCAAGACTCAAGACAGTAAGTTGTATAACAGAAGAAAATTTTTTTTTAAAAAAATGTATTTTTAAAGACATCATATACCAATGGGAATAACAAGGACCAAATGAACTAAAATTCTAGAGAAAGAAAATGCCTTTGAGATGAGCTAATGGCTGTCAGCTATTTTATTTCCTCTGGGCATGTGCCAGCTCTAAGCATCAGCTATGTTTCTATTGGCCCAAGAAGAAAGACTTTACAGGAACAAAAAGAAACATCAGAGATTTTGGCAGTCTTTTGGGGCTGGCACCATAGAATAGAAATTAGATGTTCTATTCCTCTGTAACAAATTACCAAAAAACTTAGAGTTTTAGAGACTTAAAACAACAATAGCAGCCTTTCTTTTAATGTACTTTAATTTCTATTGGACAAGGACAGCATTTTAAAATGACTCAGCTGGGTGAGATTCTGGCTGAGTCTCTCTCAATGATTGCAGCTACAGATATGACTAGAGCTGAAACAGTGGAGAGGTAGAAGGATAAAAGAGTTGGGGCCTAAATGGACATCTCTCTCATTCTGTAGACTCAGAGCATCTCCATGTCATCTCTCAGTATGGAATAGTTTGTACTTCTCAGGATGATTGTGTCAGGTTTGAACTGCTCCACAGAACAGCTGAAGGCTTTACCTGTGACTCTTCCAGCAAGCAAGGCAGAAGCTGAATCATGTTTTTTTTTAACCTAATCTTGGAAGTCATATCAGGTCACTTTCATCATGCTCTATTGTTGAAAATATTTCTTGCCCAGTTTCAAGGGAAGGTGAGATGGATCCAACTTTTCAATAGAAAGAGTATCAAGGTCCATTGTGAGAAGAACATGTTAATGGAAGATATTGTTATGGCATCTTTCAAAAGCACATTCTCACACACTAAATGAACCCCAGGTATAAAGCAGCTTCTCAATAAGAGGTACATGTTGAGTCCTGGTCAAGAAGAAGGTAAGATACCAGGACAGAAAGTCAGAGTAACATTTCCCATAATCGCGCAGAACTTTGGAGATAAGGTCTAGTTAGAGGGAAGGGACTTGGATACTCCCTAGACTGATAGTACCCTCAAATCATTCATCAAATTTTTAATGTATTTGGGGAATGAAGATAAAAATTTCAGTTCCAAACTTCTGAAAGGCAGAAAAAAAAGTTGGGGAAAGAAACCTTCTAAGATCTAACAAAAAACTGGAAGGTACACATTCATGAAATTGGGATGAAGCAGAAGTGGCTTGGGATTAGCCAAACTAGAAATCCAATCCAAACCTAGTTCAATCCCTATTTGATTACGGTTAACATAAACATGGCTACTCCGTTCAGTGGGTAAAACCCAAGAACATTTTCATTTATCTGATCTATACTCCCCTTGAAGAAATTTATGCTTTTACTGACTAATGGGCTATTGCCTAAGAATTTGGGTTCTTTTTTGGCCTTGAAAAAATACAGACTGGTAGAATAAAGACAACACTCTTGGGTAATGCTGACCGTGTTACTTATCAAACTGAAACCCACAATAAGAGCCTTTTCTCTGAAGAGACTAAAGGGAAAAAACTGCTGATTGGGAGACTTAAATGCCCAGATTTTTACCATTACTGCATGTATGCACCATTGTACTGGACATGACAGCACAACTATAATCCTAGACTGTGTTGCTAGACACACAATAAAGGGCTCTATGTATCTAATAAAGAAGTCTTCATTGTATGCCAGATTTGTGAACCCTGAAAATTTTTGACCCATTTAACTCACGATGAGGTAGACACAGGTGCAAAATGTAGCCTATGTCACTCCTGATAGACTACAATATCAGAATTTAGAGCCCTGTCAGGACTGCAAATGTTGCCAAGCCACAGTTGACATTTTTTCAATTTATGATGCTCCTATATGAAGCCAATTAGCCAACTCTGGTGATATTGTTTTGTGTCTTGAAACAAATCTTCATAAACAATCTGTCAGATTTTAAAACAGAAGCTAATACCGTAAAATTCATTGGCAAATTTCCAAACTGAATTGCTGACTTGGTAGAATCAGTTTACAAATTATTACATTAATGTATGTGTATGTATGAATTTATGTATGTATTTGTGTGTAAACAACCATCAACACCTTTTCAATCCTTAAAAAAAAAAGAAACTTAAAATGACTTATTTGGAGCTTAACACTCATTTCCCACAAAAATAATGGCATTAAAAAATGACAAAATGAAAGACATCTATTGATTTAACTGGACCCTGAAACTAAGAGCTGACAACTTGGTTTGTGGGGTCAGGGAGTCCTTTAGCACAAAATGGAGGACTGGGGGAAAGGGTGTCAGCTCTCTGGGTCCAAGACTGGTTACTGAAAACACTGCAAAATATGTACAGCTCATCTCTGGCACTCAGGAGCAGGACTAGGGTGAACCAAATAAGGCACCCAACTAAGGCAAAGATTTTGAGATGGCAGCAACAAAAAAAACAGTAATCTAGATAAAGAATATTTTATGAAATAATTTTTAAAAAATCAAATTGATAAATGATCTCTCCAGGGCTGGACATTTGTTTTTACAAATAAAATTATATTGGGGCACCCTCCCAGTTATCTTTCTTATCTCTTAGTAATGAAATTCTACAAATTGTAAGGCCTTTCATCACTCTATGTTCCTGGTAGTCACAACTATTTGGAAGAGGGAGAGCGTAGTAAAGAGTTGTGTTAAAGTTCATTATTTGTGAACCCAAAATGAATATCTTAGTCTTTGGAGTTAAAGGAAATTAAAATGAAGTGCCCGTATTAAGACAGTGTCAAAGGGAGATAGTTTTCCTCTATTACCACCTAGTATTTGGAGTTGGATTTAAGCACACCCTACCTGTGAATCTATAGCTGGTTTAACATCTCAAATTAACTTTTCATGCTTTAGTACTTCCTGGCTGCTTTTACTGAATTCACATATTTTCTAAAACTTGAATTTCATGTGTCAGTTGTTGTTTTGCTTTCTCAGTATTTATTATAACAAAAGTAGAAATAATATCTCTGACAGGAGGAACAAGGAAGAGATGCTGTGAGTCATGGATGGGAGTGATTATTTGCAATTTAGGGGTTTGTAGAGGTAATGCATATATACAACATGGATTCCTACTGTGGTTCAATGGAGCAGAAGTAATGTAAATTATTGGATGGAAATCCACATTGGATTGGTGTTACTTATGTAAACAATCTTGCAATTGCGAGTTTGCTGTGCAGAATTTCTGTTTTAAAACTGATGATTTCTCCATGGGTAGTGGCACAGGCAGGTAATCTTATGAAATGTTGCTTATTAAATAAGAACTATAGGACTTATATTTTTCTATTTCTCATGATCCATTATCTTCAATGCTAAAAGTTACTATACTAATACTAGTAAAATAATATCTGTATGAGTCCTCATTTTCTAAATTGTGAGAGCCCCACACATTCTTATTCAGGTTATTATATATATATTGAATTATGAAATAATGGAGACAAATGACAAACAAATTTGCATGCTTCTGAGAAGTATATGTCAAGTGATTATTTTCAGGGAACAAAAAACAAATTATATTTGGTATACAGAAGAATGGTGTTTTGTGATAGTCAAGACACTTGCAATCACACCTTACTATAGTTTTAAGTTTTGTCCAGTTCTCTACTTCTGAACATTGTTATAAAAGGTCCTTTATTACCACTTTTCTTATCCCTTCATTGTCTCCTTCTCACTTTCTTTTTAATCCAGCTGTATATGAAGATTATAGGAAATAGGAATGCTCCAACTCTTAGAGTCTGGCATATTTAGAGCACCAACTAGAATACCTCATATTTTAAAATTGCATCATTTTGCCCACCTTACATCAGTTGCCAGAAGGATAGCAGTCTATCCATCTTTTCAGCTTAGTAACTAGAATATTTTTAAAAATTACTGATTCTAGAAAACACTTAATAATTCAGAAAGAGGGAAAAGATACCCAAGTGGAGAAGTAAGGGTGCTGCTTGTTCCCAGGAACTAGAAACTTGTACCAGATTAAAGAAGAGAATATTAAAGAATTTATAGTTAGAAAATAAGAAAGAAAAGGACTAGATATTGAATTGAAACAGACAAAAAGATAAAGGAAAGTACTGCTTAGGAAATTCAACCATATCTGCCTGAGTTACTATGGGAATGAGTGACAAAAACTGCAAGTAAGTCTTCTTCTTAATAGAGAGAGTGAGAAAACAAGGGCTAGCCTCAGGAAGCAAGATCAAACAGCTAGGTTAGGACCAGTATTAATATAATTCAGGAAGATGAGTTGATGCAGTTATGACTCAGTCTATCACATCTTCACCCTGCCTTCCTTCCATGAGCAATGCTTTTCCCCTTATCAGAGCACTCCCTAAATTAAACCCAGGGCCTTGATGTATGTGTAAGTATGGTCTCATAATTTTTGGAAATGTGAAAACTGTTCTAGGTTTTTTAGTTACAGTGAAGAAAAACATCCATGAGGCAGCCTACACCATTGAATTTTTTTGTAGTCATATAGATGAGAAGCTAAGGGGGAGTTAGTATGACATATGATTCTGACCCCATATAAGAAAATACTCAGTAGACAGGCATAACATTAATTCAGTAAACAATTATTTGTTGAGAACTTACTATGTGTCAGCCATTTTTCTAGATCCTGGGGATTTGACAAAGAACAAAAGAAACAAAAAGAAACTAAAATCTATGTTTATGAGAATTTCCATTCTCATGGGGAAAAGCAGTCTCTTTAGGAGTCCTTTCATGGTTGAGATCATTTGTATTTGAAATAAATTCATTGAAAGTTCCATTTAGAGTAGAAGACAAATAGATGAATCCAAATTCTATGAATTGTGGGAGAAAACAGAAAGGAAAGTAAGTATAGCTTTTGCAGAATATTGTCTGTTTGCTATCCCTGAGAACTCTTTGACATTTAATTAAGTACCAAATTCATAAATTCTTCTGGGTGAGTAGACTTTTTCATGAAAACCAATGCTTTGGTTCTTGGTGACAAAAAGAAAATTTGTAACTGTACTTGCCAGAATGAACTTGAGCAGGTAAGCAAACAAGAGAGGAGAAAAGCACCATTGTTAGTTGGGTATCCATTTGCCCAAACAACAATATCTTCCACATAATCTCCACCAGCTCCCTTCCTCCTGCTCCCTTCCATACTCCAGGGTGAATTGTACTGACTCAGCAATCAAACACCCTACAACAGTAGGTCATCTCTGCTTTGTCCTATCTGATGTCCCCCTCCATCACCCAGTTACTGTTTTCTTCAGTAACTCCTCAAGAAAGTTAAAGCATTGAGAGCGATTTCTTTTTCCTCTCTTTTGGGACCGAAGTAACGATTATCAACTTTTGCTTTAAATCACCATTTTTTAACTTGAGAAATTATTATTTCTAAATATTAAGTCTTCCATCTGCTCTACCCTGCTTTTTTGATGCAAATAATAGAATCATTTGAGCAATTTCTGTTGAGTAAACAGCACAGGTGAGATTTTAATCTTCTCAGTAGATAAATATTTTCTGAATAAAGCAATATTTATGTTTTATATACAATGTCATAGATCTACAAAATAATTAAAATAAATTCTTCACTTTGTAAATGTTGTACTTTTAAAAAATTTGATTAATTAATTTTTTACTATCCCTGAAATAAGTCTAGAATATGCCTTTTTTATTTGTCAGAGTACTCTATGGAAACAGAACTGACACAATATGTCTCTAAATATTATGAGATTTTTATAAGAATTGTCTTATATGATCATGGGGATGTGCAAATACAAATTCCATAGGGCAGTCCACAAACTGGGAACTACTACAAAGATTTTTGATGAATTACCCAGGAGAAACTGGCTGGCTGAAGTAGAGATGGAAATTCTTTCTTTTGACTGCTAAAATCTTTACTTCTCCTTTAAAGCCTTCAACTGATTGGATGACACTTTTCTCATTGTTGAAGGCAAATTCCTCAGTTGATTGTAGATATAAGGAGCCATAGATGCAATCACTTATTGATTATTTAAATGAACAGGCTGTCCATGCATTACAATTATCCCAGTTTTTGCTTGACAAAACAACTGGGTGCCATTAGCTTGGCCAAGATGGCACATTATCCTAACCATTATTTATGAACAAAAAACGTTTTTTTCTTCCCTCCCTATCTGTATAGCTTTTTATTTTCTTGTCATATTACATTAGCTTGGCCTTCCAGTACAATGTTGAAAGGGGTAGTGATAGAGGATATCCTTGCCAGGTTCCTGCTATTAAAGGGAAAACATCTAGTTTTGCACTTTTAAATATGATGTTGGTGGTAGGATGCTGGGGAACATGGTAAGATTAGTGAATTCCAAGAGTACATGCCCATTCCCACACATCATTTGCTTTGCATGTTCTTTGATGCGAAGCAATGTTGTGTGAAAAACCATGAGAGTGCGCATAGATGTTATGGCAAAAGCATTGTGTGCAGGGAAAGCAAATCTATATCTGGACTATATGTCTATTCTGTTTAGAACAAAACACTACTTCTTCAATGAGGAAAGTGGTCCAATGTAAACAACATGGCACCAAGTGGCAGGCTGCTCACCTTGGAGAATAGTGCCATATCTGGTACTGAGTTTGGTCTCTGTTCCTGGCAGATTGGGCACTCATAAGTGGCCTTACCCAGGTCAGCTTTGGTGTATGGAAGCCTGTGTTGCTGATCTCATGCATAACCTCATCCCTCCCACCAAAGGCCATTTTGTTCATGAGCTCATTGACAATCACAGTAGTGGCTGGGGAAAGAGGCTGGCAGATATCCACAGAACAGGTCCTCTCATCCATTTGATAATTAAAGTCTTCCTCTGATGAAGTCAACCCCACTGGTAAGTATTCATGTGAGACAAAAATATCTTCATGTTTTTTGCCCTCTCAGAAATGTCCATTCACATACTTATTCCTCAGGTCTCTTCATTACCAATTTTCTAGTCACATCCTTCTAAGTCCCTAATCATTCAAACAAACCATTGGCAAAAGTCCTTCAATCAGTATACAAACATACCTCAAGCCACTTCTACTTCCAAGCATAATGAACAACCAGCCACAATGCCTTTAGTTCTGCCTCCTGAGAGAATTTCCCTTCACCACTGTCCTCCAGGGATGTCCCAGAAAGGGGCTGCAGAGCTGTGTGCTATGCAGAATGATCTGTAAACCAGGCCAGAGATTTTCTTCCTTAATCAACTGATCATAAGGAACTCTCCAAGAAGCCAGAGCTGTTGGCAAGGAAAGAGAATGTAATGTGGCAAGAGTGGAGACCATGGTCATTTGGGTTACTTCCTCATGTAATTTACTTGTGCCTTATGTTCTTGTAAGAAGGGCCTGATGTAACAGCTTATCCTTCACCTTAGAAGAAATATATCAACATGCCCCACACCACTGGATACCTAGAAATTTCACTGAGGTGGAAGACTCCTTTATTTTCATTGGATTTATGTCCCATCCTTTGACACACAAATGTCTTCCAAGTAAGTCTAGAGTATTTGCTACTTCTTGCTCACTAGGTTCAACTAGCATGATATTGTCAATATAATGGACCAGCGTGATACAATGTAGGAGAGAGAGGCAATCCTGTTCCCTGTGGACTTGGTTATGACATAGGGCTGTAGAGTAGATATACCCCTAAGGTAGGACGGTTAAAGTGTATAGATGGTTATTTTAGTTTTCCATATTGCTTAAAGCAGATAACATATAATGGATTGTGTTTTAATTGTGGGAATTTATTAGCTTACACTTGAGGCTATGAGAATGTCCAAATCAAGGCCTTGTCAAGGCAATGCTGTCTTCCTTAAAACCGGTTGCTGGCAATCCTGGCTTATGTGGCTTTCTTTATATCTCTGTATACATTCTCTCTATATGGGGCTCCATTAATGGGATTAAGACCCACCCTGAATGAAGTGGGTCAACCTTAACTGAAATAACCCCATCAAAAGGTCCTACTTACAATAGGTTTACACCCACAGGAATGGATTAACTTTAAGTATTGGAAGAGAATATCTGCCAGCTAAGATTTCTTTCTGGCAAAACTGTCTTTCAAATATGAAGGAGAGTTTAAAATATTCAGAGACAAACAGAGAGTTCATCAACAAGAAATGGTTCCAGCTTCTTCCAATATCAGCTGTAGGCTAGGATAAGTCTTGTATCTCTCCTAGGGTTCATTTCTCTCTGGAATCAGCTGCTCTGCTGTCTCCACAAGGCCAGCAGTGTACTATCAGGCAAATGGCTCATTTCTCTTCCTGGGGTCTTTGCTGTGTTTAATGGAGCCTCCTCTCTTTCTTCACATATTTGCTTCTCTTTATATTTACTTCCCAGGGCTCCAGCATTAAAACTTCAAACTCTGTCTTTTGCCATGTCTTTTCCCTGGGTGGGTGGACACAATGTCCTACTGACATGGCCAAATCAAAGCCCTAATCATAATTTAATCACACCAAGAGGAATAGAGAAGTTTACAAACATAGTCCAGTATCTATTTTGGAATCATAAACAATACCAAACTGCTACACTCCACAAAACTGCAGTATGTACATTCTTCTCAAGTGTGCGCATGCATTATTCTCCAAGACAGACCACAAATTAGATTGCAAAACACCTCTCAATAAACTTAGAAAGTCTGAAATTATACAAAACATCTTCTCTGACCATAATAGAATGAAGCTGGAAATCAATAACAGGCAGAGAAATGGAAAATATGCAGACATATGGAAGTTAAATAATACATTCTTAAACAATCAGTGAGTCAAGGAAGAAATTACAAGCTAAATCAGTGAATATTTTGAGACAAGTAAAAATGAGAACACAATGTACCAAAACTTATGGGATTCACTGAAGGCAGTGCTGAGAGGAAAATTTATAGCCCTAAAATCCCTGCAAGAACAGCAAAAAAGCTAAAAATCCTGTACATCTCAAGGAACTAGAAAAAGAGCAGGCAAGTAAACTGAAGCAGGCAGAAAGAAAGAAGTAAAGATTAGAGCAGAAATAAATGAAATTGAGAAGTTAAAAATGAGAGAGAATTACCACAACCATAAGTTCTTTCTTTGAAAAGTTCCAAAACCAGACAAACCCTCAGGTAGGCTTGAGAAAGAAAAAAAGAGAGCTAATGCAAATAAATAAAATCAGAAATGAGAGGGGAGAAAATCCTTACCCACAGAAATAAAAAAGATCTTAAAAGGATACTATGTACAACTGTATGCCAACAAATTAGACAGCTTTTTAAACGAGCACATTCCAAAACACACATAAACAACCTATACTGAATGTAGAAAATACAGAAAATATCAACAGAACAATTGTAAGTAAAGAGATTGAGTCAGCCATCTAAAATCTCCTATCAAAGAAAGCTCAGAACCAGATGGCTTCACAGGTAAATTCTACCAATCATTCAAAGAAGCATTAATACCAATCTTGATTTAACCCTTCCAAAATTTTTTATACAAGGTAACACTACCTAAGTCATTCTATGAGACCAACATCACCCTGACACCAAAGCCAGGTAATGATACCACAATGAAAGCAAATTTAGGGCCATTTTTTCTTTTGAATGTACATTAAAAAAATCCTTGAAAAATTTTTGCAGATAGAATCCAAAGCACATTAAGAACTATATATCATGATCAAGTGGGTGTTACCCCAAGTATGCAAGGATGGTTCAACATAAGAAAATCAGTTAATGTAATATACAACATTAACAAAATGAAGGGAAAAATACATGGCTGTCTCAATTGATCAGAAAATCATGTGACAAAATCCAGTATCCTTTCTTCATAAATAGTTTAAGAAGAATAGGAATAGAAGAAAATTTCCTCAACATGATAAAGAGCATATATGAACACTCCAATATTAACATCATACTCAATGGTGAAAGACTGAAATTCCTAAGACCTAGAACATGAAAAAGATGCCTAATGTCAACACTCTTTTTCAATATTTTAATGGAAGTTCTAACCTGAGCAATTGGACAAGAAAAAGATATACAAGGTATATGAATTGGAAAGGAAGAGGCAAAATTTTCAGTACGTATAGATGACATGATCCTATATATAGGAAGTCCTGAAAAATCTACAACATAGCCATTAGAGCTAATAAATTAATTCAGCAACGTGGTGGGGTGTAAGATCAACATGAAAAAATCTGTAGTGTTTCTATATATTTGTGTGTGTGTTTTTTTTATGTCAAGGTAATTTATTTTTTTGTCCTTATTTGTTTTTTAATGTTACATTCAAAAAATATGAGGTTCCCATATACCCCCCACCCTCCTCATCCCTCTCCTCCACCCATAACAACCTCCTCCATCATCATGAGATATTTATTACATTTGGTGAATACATCTCTGAACACCACTGCACCTTACATTCAAAGGTCCACACCATAGCCCACACTCTCCCACAGTCCACCCAGTGGGCAATGGGAGGACATACAATGTCTGGTAACTGTCCCTGCAGCACCACCAGGACAACTCCAACCCACAAAAATGTCCCCACATCACATCTTTTCCCCCACCTCCCTACCCCCCTCAGCCACCATGGCCACTTTCTCCACACCAATGCCACATTTTCTTCAATTACTAATCACAATAGTTCATGAATAGAATATCAGTAAGTCCACTCTAATCCATACTCTATCCCTCCATCCTGTGGGCCTTGGAATGGTTGTGAAGAGCAATCAGAGGAAGAAATCTCTTTTAGAATAAGAAGTAAAAAAAAAATCTAAGAATAAATTTAAATAAGGATGCAAAGGACTTGTACACATAAAACTACAAAACATCGTTAAAGGAAATCAAAGTCTAAATAAATGAAAGGATATTCTGTGTTTATGGATTGGAAGATGTCAGTTCTATTCAAAATGTTTCAATTCAGTCCCAATCAAAATTCCAACATGCTACTTTGCAGAAATGGAAAAGCTAATTATTAAATTTATTTGGAAGGGTAAGGGCCCAAGAATATCCATGAACATCTTGAAAACTATATGCAAAGTTGGAGGACTGATGTCTCCTGACATTAAAGCTTATTACAAAGTTACAGTAGTCAAAACAATACACTACTGGCACAAGCATAGCTATATCAACCACTGGTATTGAATTAAGAAATCAGAAGTAGACCCTCCAATCTATGGCCAATTAATTATATATAATTTATTAGAGACTTTGTGAAATTAAAAAGCAGTCATGCAAATGTATAGAAATCCAAGACAACACCCCTCCACCCATACATTATAATGTTGTAGAACATTTGATCCAGATTATGAGATAACATCATCAGACTTACAATTAATTATGGTCAATAGCGTACATTTGGTATGTTTTTCCATAGCCCCTGTTATTAACACAGCAGTTCTTTGACATTGATGCAAGAATATTACAATATTGCTGTTACTATTATGCATAGGTTGCATTAATTGTATTTTTCCCAAGCATCTCCTTAGCTTTAATTCCTTATAATAGTGATATCCACTTGTCCTAGTTTCATAGAAGAACATTCTTGGGTATATACTAATAACCACAGTTCTCATCCACTTCTGGTTTCACTGTTTCAGTCCCTAGATTATTCTTTAGGTTTCTTTCAATTGACATCTATATCTCTAGACTTCTCCTTTCAGCCACAATCCCATTTATAAATGAGTTGCATTAGTTATACTCAGCATAATGTGTTACCATTAACTATATCCATTTCCACACTTTTACAGTTAAGTTAATTAAATCTTGTACATACATTAAGGACTTCTCAGCACCCATCCTATCTCTTAGTACCTACTCTTGGTTTAAAGTCTGTGTGTTTATTCTTCATATTTAGTTCATATTAATGAGAACATAAAATATTTGTTCTGTTGTGTCTGGTTTATTTCACTCATATAGCATCTTCAAGGTTCACCCATGTTATCTTGTGTCCGAATTACACTTCTTTAACAGCAGCATGGTATTCCACCATATGTATATACATGTTGTTTATCCATTCATTGATTGACAGACACTTGGATTATTTCCATCTTTTGGCAATTGTGACTAATGTGACTATGCACATTGGTGTGCAAATGTCTGTTAAGGTCACTGTTTTCAGTTCTTCTGGATATATTTCTAGTAGAGGGATTGCCGAATCCTAGGGCAGTTCCATATTTAACATCCTAAGGAACAGCCAAACTGCCTTCCACAAATGCTGCACCATTTGCATTCCCCAAAACAGAGAAGAACTGTTCCTATTTGCCCACATCATGTCCAGCACTTACTGCTTTCTGTTGTTTTTTTTTTTAATAGTGGCCACTCTGTGAGGTATTAGATATCTCATTGAATTTTGATTTACTTTTCCTTAATAGCTAGTGATATTGAACATTTCTTCATGTGCTTTTTCACCATTTATATGTTCTCTTTGGATAAATTCTATTTAAGTCTTTTGTCTATTTTCAATTGGATTTTTTGATCTTTTATTATTGAGTTGTATGATCTCCTTGTATAGTGTAGAATTCAAACCCCTATTGGATATCTAGGTTCCAAATGTTTTCACCCATTTAGTAGGCTGACTTTTCACCTTCTTGACAAAGTCTTTTGAAGCACAAAATTGTTTAAGTTTGAGGAGGTCTTACCTATCCATTTTTTTCTTTCATTACTCATGCTTTGGGTATAAGGTTTTAAGAATCCACCACTTACCAGAGTGTCTTTAAAAAGTTTCCTTACACTTTCTTCTAAATTCTTTATGGTCCTAGCTTATATATTTTTCTTTTATTTATTTTGAGTTAATTTTTATATAAGGTGTGATACAGTGATCCATTTTCTTTCTTTTCAATATGGATATCCAGTTCACCCACTGTTTGTTGAATAGACTGTCCTGCCCCAACTGGGTGGACTTGACAGCCTTGTCTAAAGTCACTTGACCATAGATGTAAAGGTCTGTCTGTGAACCATAAATTTGGTTCCATTGGTACACATGTTTATCTTTATATTAATGCTATGCTGTTTTTTAACTCTGTAGCTAGGTAATATGGTTTAAAGCTGGACGGAATAGTCTTCCAACTTCATCTTCCTTTTAGAGATATTTCTTGCTATTTGGGGCCCTTTAACCCTTCCAAATAAATTTGATAATTGTGTTTTCCATTTCTTTAAAAAAAAAAAGGCTGGTGAAAATATTACTAGGATTGCATTGTATCTGTATAACAATTGGGGTATAATTGACATCTTAGTGATATTTAGTCTTCCACTCCACAAACATGGAATGTTCTTCCATTTATTTAGGTCTTCTTTGATTTTCTTTTAGCATGCATTGTAGTTTTCTGAATACAAATGCTTTACATTCTTAGTTAAGTTCATTCCTAAATATTTGGTTATTTTTGTCACTATTGTAAATGGAATTTTTTCCCTGACTTCCTCCTCAAATTGCTCATCACTAGTGGATAGAAACACCATTGACTTTTGCATATTGATCTTGTATCCTGACACTCTGCTGAACTCTATTATTACCTCTAGTTGCTTTGCTGTAGATGTTTCAGGACTTTCTAGTTATAGGATCATATCGTCTACAAAGAGAGAAAGTTTTACTTGTGTGCTGATTTGAATGCCTTTTATTTCTTTTTTTTTTTTTTTTTTTTTTTTTGACTGATTGCTCTAGCTAGAACCTCTAGCACTGTATTGAATAACAGTGGTGACAGTGGGCATCCTTGTCTTGTTTCCAATCTCAAAAGGAAAGTTTTCCATTTTTCAATATCAAGTACAATGTTAGCTGTAGGTTTTCACACATGCCCTTTATCACATTGAGAAAGTTTCTTCAAAAACACAGTAGTAGGCAGTAGGACATCTTACATCAGCCAAGAAAAGAAGGTTACCCAGACATCATGTTTCTTGATCCCCAACTTTGCAACAAACCAGTACCTTCATTCCTTTCTTGGGTCAAAGGAGAGTCCCTCTGAAAACACCTGGTGATCCTGGTACCAGAGAAAATGAGATTTGGTCTAGGAGTTCCACCAAAAGGAAAGAGAATTGGGGGGATACTGTACTTCTCAGATGGGTCTTAGGCTCCTGTTTGCCATAGAAAAATACCAGGGTATGGGTAGCTATGGCAAGGGGAACCCAGCCACAATAAGCAAGTCTAGTGCTCCAATCCTATGGGCCTGAAGCTTTCAACCTCACCTAGAGGCACCAAAGAGGCTGGAGGAAATCAGCAGGGGTGATGCTGACAAAACAAGCACCCAGTGGGGAAACGTCTTCATCCCTGCTGGCCTGAGACTTTCCTCCCCTACACAAGATCCCAATTGGCTTGACCTGAAGAAACCACTAATGCCCTATCAGGCAGCACAAGCAGGAACCACTCAGCACTCAGGAGTAACAAGTAAATCAAATTACCAAAGCAATACCTACAAGTCTTTAAAAATTAAATATACACTGAGACCACAGTCCACAAATTATGCCAGGATCTCCATTCTAAACCAATAAAATATTTAAATAAGGTCAAACATCACCTAACAATAGACAACATGTCCAGGATACATTTGAAAATTACCAATCATACTAAGAACCAGAAAGATCACAAATTCATTAAGAAATATCAATCTACTAATGCCAGCAGTAAAAAGAGTCATGTATTAGAATTATCTGACAAAAATTTTAAAGTAGCCATAGATATTGTTCCAACAATTACAATATTTTTGAAACAAATACAAAAACAGAAAACCTCAGTAAGAATTAGAAATTATAAAAATGAACAAAATTGAAATTATGAAAATCTATAGCTGTATATGATCCTCTGAAGAACCTAAATAAAATAAAATAAAAGTATAAGAAAAGTGTGCGTGCAAAAGTTCAAATTTTGAAACATTAATGTTGAAAAAAGTGGCTTTGTATTCTTCTGGGTAAACAAAAGTTACAAGCAAGAGCAAACCAAGAGTAATATAATCCTCTGAGGCAAGAAAGAATGCAATCTGAAATCTCAATGAGTTGCCCTTGGTCACAAAGCATAACCGTTTTTCAACTGAAAAGGAAGAACGGCTTTTCAGCCTCTACAATTAGCAAACTCCAGTTGAAATGCTACATGACCATATATACTGGAGCTCTGTTTTTCTCAGTTAACTCACTGAAGAAATAGCTGAAAATTTTCTGAAGCCAAATTTGTCATACAGTATTTGTGCCTTCTCTCATCTGTGAATTATATCTTTTTCAGTTCCATATTTTTTGTTATGTGTTCTGTTGACAGATTTATAATTTATGGAAGGTACACCTATCTCCACTAATATTCAATGCCACACATCACTGTCTATCTTCTATAAGGAATTATGCTACAGAATGTTTGTGGTTTTCCTGTAATAGGTGGTTTTCCTTTGGAACCCTAGAGTCAGAAATGGTTATTCTTTAATTCATATTCAACATTGGATTAAAGTTAGAACATGAACTTTTTATTTCTTTCTGCAACAGAAAATGAAAATATATTAACTTCTGTTGAAAAATATGAAACATTCTTAATAATTTCTGGAATATAGGTTAAGAATGAAGAGAAGGTTATGAAAATAATTTTTCTATACCCTTAAGTTAGTAAATATTTACCTGCTTATATATCTATTCACTTTGCAGGCTATGGCAGTCAATATATAGTATCTGCATACTGTTAAGATTCTGAATAATAAGATATGTGCAATACTCTGCTCCAGGAAAGGATTATGATTTGTGTTTTAGAGCTCAAATTCCCTTCTCATTTCTTTTTAATTTTAGTAAACAAATAGTGCTGTGTAAAAAAGTAACAACTTTGTATTAAATGTTTATGAAGGTCAGATCATGTAAGACTAGTTTTAGAAAGATGGTTTCAATATAGGAAGAGGAAACTGGACTATGGTATATTATGTCATCAAAATGCTCCCATCTTTGCTATCATCAAGTAATACAGTACTGATTGGGTGGGGATGCTCTACTCCCATGTTAACACTCTTGCCTGAGTGGGGAATTCCATCAATATCCCAAAACATATAGGAGACAAGACTAAAAGAGATAACAGCTTATTGAATGCTAGGGAATAAGAAATAGCAAATAACTTCTGGGAGTATAGATTATATGGGAAATAACACACGACCTGAAATTTCGGTCTCAGAAGTTCCATTCCATCCATTTACGTTTGTTCAACTTGTGGCAGAGAAGTGTAGCTTTTCCTACAGTGTGGAGTATTGCTGGGAAGTAGCTCCTTATCAGGGACTACTATTCCAAGCTTTGCACCTAGGTGAGGTCATTTGACTGAGGTTAGCCCAACAGTGACAAAGACGAAAATATATGTACCACTTCCAGTCCTTGGCCCATAGACATCTCCCACACCAGCTTCTATTCATCCCACCCTTCTCTCATGGGCTGGCTGAATGTTACTATCAGTTCAGACCACCGTGGAAGTCAAGGAACAAAAGGCAAAGACTACACTAATTGGGGACTCGATGACCACTTGCAGCAAAATCATCCCTTCCCTCTGCTAAGGATTGTACTTCTATCAAGTGAAAACAAACTTCTGTATAAGTAATTTATGTTTTTTAAGTTATTTTATCATAACACCTACCTAATCTATCAATCCAAGTTTTCATTGCCAAAAAAATCTACATTTATTTCCTTCAATAACAAAGTTACTAGGAGAAGCAACTTATTTATACCCTTCTAGAAATTCTTAATAAATAGAATTACATGAAAAGATTTACAGAAAAACAAAAATTCCTCTCAGTTTTTATCCTTCTTTGACTCTACACAATGCTTCCTTCAGATCGTCCATATTCTCTTCTGGTTAGGCCCAGAGAGCTGCCCATGTTCATGCCCTGCCCTTCCACATCACCACCTCCTTGTGGGATCAGGTCCTTATAAAATGGGGACAGATTTGGTGTCCTTATTTAAATTATTTCCATCTTTCTCAATAATTCTTGAAGATAACCACGAAACCAAGTATATAAAAACATTAAGCTTCTGTGATCAAACTACGCTAAAAACCAATGTTTGCTACACATCTGATTATGAAGATGCTTTTAAATTAACAGGTCTCCTTCTTCACTTCCTTTGGCCTTGCGATTCTGAGTACATGTGTATATGGATATGTGTACATGCACATGCACAGATAATGCCAATCTGCTAGGTCAGGGTTTTTCTATGTGCTATTTCGGTGTGACGATTATAATACCTTTTGTTACTCTTAATCATTATACTGAGTATAACTAACACAGCTCCTTTATAAGTGGGATTGTGGCTGAAAGGAGTAGTCTAGAGATGTAAATGTCAATTGAAAGAAAACTAAAGAATAATCTAAGTACTGAATAACACACAATGTATAATTATCAATAATACAATTAAAGTTGAGTTTCACCAAATCCAATTTATTTCTCTTTGTAGTCCCTCCTATAATGTAAAGTGAAAATTATCTCATCAGCTTTCATGTACATTTCTGAGTATATATTCCTGAAAGACAATGAGCAGAAACAAGCTGAAAACAGGAAATATTCTCCCAGGCTCTTATTGCTATGTGCACACACACACTCATACCTCAACAGACACCAGTATTGACCATGGGCAACAGAACTATTTGCATGAAGAGTAGGTAGGCATTTCCATTTCCAATTCACCTGTCAATATGAGAAGAAGCTTAACTTTCCCAAAAGGCCATGTATTCTGAATTATTAAGACAAACTGTACTTTCACATGTTTTATTTGTTTTTGATTTCCTCAGTTTCATCTTGTTTAAATTTCTGAAGCACAATCTATAATGCCTTCATAATTTCTAGTTAAAAAGACAAATTCTAAACAATAAATTAAAAAGAGTAATACTACTGAAAATAAATAATATTAACAACACCCTATACATACATACAAAAAGTGACTTCAGAGATTATGGTCTACTTAAATATGATAGGAAATTGTCCCAGGCCACAAAATCACTGTTCAACTTCTTACCTAGGTACTCAGGTTTTCAAGCAGTTATTTAATTAAGATTTGTCTTTAATCAAATAACACCCTGCCACAAACAGCAAGTGATACTTTAGGGCTTTGGTTTATATTAAATTTGTGTTACTGAATGGAACATCCAAGTGGTATCTAAAATAATAAGGGATATTTCCTTTCTGAAAAATGGTAGTCAATTTCTTATGTATTTAATACTTTAAGAAAAATGCTAACCATATTTAAAACAACAAAAAATAAGTTTAATTTTTTTCAATTTTACCATTCCCATGAAATCTTAAGAAAACATACACATATATATAGTAATGGATGATGGTGATGTAGCACAACATTTTCAATACAATTAACAGCACTAAAATATATATCTGAATTTGATTAAGAGGAGAAATGTGTAGATTTATCTGAATATGATAGATATGTAGATATATGTAGATATATTTGAATATGTTTAAGAGGAGAAATGTGTAGAAGTTAAAAAAAAAAGAAATGTGAATCCTAGGTTAAACCATGGACTTTAATTAACAGTACAGGCTCTTTCTACCTAGAGGAGCCTGCACCAAATCTTGGTGAGTATTTCCATCTTTCATTCCCATTTCTCAGCAAGCTCTGTTCTTTCTCCTGTCTCCCAAATAAATTATTTTTAAAAAACAAAAAGCAGTGTAATTATAGAAATGTGCTATCAAAAAAAGAATAAAAATATATGTTTGTTTTTGGATAAATAAGCTCTATTTCTGTGAAATCAAATGCACCTGACTGAGCAATATCTGTCATAATTAAAAAGCTCTCTGTATGTGAACTGAGAATTTTGTTGGGAAGTTTTATCTTCCAGGATTTGAAGCCTCCTCTTTTCTCCTTTTCTTCCCCCTTTCACAAAATGCTGAAAATGACCCCATTTCACTTTTATTTGTACCTAAGTGTTTTACTTTGCCCGGTGTGACCAGAAAAATGTCTGTTCTGCATTTTCTTGTAATTCTACCACTCCTCAAGAAAGGATACTCAATTTTGGATGAAATTTTATAGCCAACATTTAGTGCCAATTTAGGCATTGCTTTGCTTTCATTGACCCCTCCTCCTCTATCAAAGTCTATTTTCTTTTCTTGTTCTATTTTCTTGCCTCAACTAGCAGAGAGATTTTCTTTTTTTTTAACAGGAGTTTATTCTTGAAGCCTGATCCCCGATGTGACATTTCTATGTGTAATTGTTGTGTGTGACTAGTTTCCTATTGAAGATTTGATCCTTTGACTTTATGGGACTCACTGGATCCCTTTTTTATCTTATAATTTTTTTTATTCTGGTAACATATATATGACTTAAAATTTCCCTTTTTAACCCCATTCACATATATAATTCAGTGCTGTTAATTACACTCACAATGTTGTGCTACCCTAACCACAATCCATTTACAAACTTTACAATCAACCCAAATAGAAATTCTGTACAATATAAGCATTAACTCCCTATTCCTTACCTCCAACCTGACCCCCAGTAACTGATTACTAGATTCTGATTCTATGAATTTATTTTTAAAATTATTTCATATCAATGAAATCATTCAATATTTATATTTTTGTGTCTGGCATATTTCACTCAACATGTCTTCAAGGTTCACCAATGTAGTTACGTGAATTAGAACTTCATTTCATTTTCATGCTGAATAATATTCTATTGTGTGTATATACCACATTTCGTTTATCCATTCATCAGTAGGTGAATACTTGATTTGCTTCCTTCTTTTAACAATTGTGAATAATGTCACTATGAGCATAATTGTGAAAATATCTGTTCAAGTTCTTGCTTTCAATTAGGTTGCGTATATACCTAGTAGTGGATTTGCTGGCTCATATGGTAACTCTATACTTAGCTTTCTGAGGACTGCTAAAGAATCTTCCGCAGAAGCTGCGTCATTTTACATTCCCACCAGCAATTAATGAGTGTTTCTATTTCTCTACACCTTCTCCAGCACTTGTAATTTTCTGTTTTTTAAAAAGTGATCATTCTAGTGTATGTGAAATAGAATCTCAGTGTTAACCCAGTAGTGACAAAGATTATTTTGATAGTGATGAAGATTATTTTTCTTTGTCATGACCAAGCTGCCAGACTTACTTCTCGAGCATTCCTGCTCCCTCCTCTGTCCTAACTACTTGGAAGCTAATCTTATAGCTCTGTGACTGCAGCGAAAACCAACTTAGACTGTAGAAGAAAAAAATAGATACATGGGGGGAGAAAAATTCAGATACTAGCTATTCCAAATTATCAACCTTGCCTCTACCTGCCTACCCTTCTTTTTCCTTTTTCTCTGCCCTTGCACTGAGTATAAAATTCAACCACACCATTGTCTTCCTCCCTAGGAGTTGAGTTCTACTTTACCTCTCCCTCCATCTGAGCTATGAATAAAATCATCCTTGACTGGTTAGCATTGCCCAATGCAGTTTTTCTTTGACAGTAGAGAATTATTGCATTGAATTTCCATAGAGAATAAGTCATTCGGGCTGGGATTCTCTGCTCACCTCAGGATAATGCCTGTGGTGGTTTGAATTATGTCCCCCAGTTTAGACATGTTCTCAGTTTTGAAATGCATTCCTGTGGGTGTGAGCCCTTTGTAAATAACCTCTATGGGAGTTGTTCTTTTAGTTAAGGTATGGCCCAAGTAAGTGCGATTAAACCTTAATCCAGAATATTGGGATCATGTATAAACAGGAAATCCAGACTTAGAGAAAGGAAGCCACAGAGCAGAAGGTTCAAAGACTTATGTTGAAGGAAACCTGGAAATGAAAGGAGAGGACAGGTCATGTGATAGGACACCCAGGAACCTAAGGACTGCCAGTCACGCAGAATTCCACCCAGGCAGAATTCTTCCCAGGACTGAAGAAAGCTTTCTTTCCTCTGAAACTGTGAGCCAATAAATTTGTAGGGTTTAAGCCAAAACTATTTTGTGGTATTTGTGATAGAAGTCTAGAAAAATTAAGACAAGTCCCAAACAGTTGTTACTCTACTACTGTAACTAGAAGAAATATGGCAAAGTTTATGAGGAAAGAGAAAATTTTAAAAGAAGAAGGCTGATTGGACTGAATTTAAAGTCCATCTGGTTGTAATACTTTCTATTTGCTACTGTACCTTCTGGGTGCAATAGTTTCCAATTGTTACTATACAAAACTAACATAAACTTAAAGGTTGAAAAGATGCAAATTTATTATCTTACTTTCCATTTCTAGAAAGAGGAGAATTTGTTTATTTACTTTTTTCCAGGATCTAGAGGCTGCTTGCATTCCTTGGCTTGTGT
The DNA here is from genome assembly GCF_030445035.2 of Dasypus novemcinctus. Lineage (NCBI taxonomy): Eukaryota > Metazoa > Chordata > Mammalia > Cingulata > Dasypodidae > Dasypus > Dasypus novemcinctus. The sequence goes on along the minus strand of NC_080683.1, from coordinate 36,626,636 downwards.
TTCCTTTTCAAAAATGGCATTACTCTGACCTCTGTCATTTTTATCACATCTTCTTCTTAGATTCTGACCTCCTACCTCTACTTCATCACCACCCTGTGATTACATTGGGTACAACTGTGTAATATCCCCATTTCAATATCCTTAATTTAATCACATGTGCAATATCTCTTTTGCTACATACTGTAATGTATTCACAGGTTCTGGGGATTTGGATGTAGACATTGGGATGGGGACATTATTTTGCCTACCACACTGAGGATTATTAATTTTGTGATATCTATTTGACCTCCAAAAAGACATGCTGAGAGGCAGTTGTATATACAGATCTGGAGATCAATGTTAAGTTAGAGATGTGAGTTATAAAGATGGAAAGCATAAGCACATAAGTAATATGTAAAGCTTTGAGAATAGGATCTGATTATATTGGAGGTGCTGAACAACATACTGGTTATAAAACTACCATTGTTTCAGCCAAGTCAGGAGCACTGAACCATAAAAATCACAACGTGCACTCCAGAGAGAAATGGATGAACAGTTTTATTATGCACCAGCCAAGAGGAGAGTCAGTCTCCAAATTCTGAGCCCCATTTTTCAGTTTTCATAGGTTTATATAGGATTTCAGGTGGGATCAGCATAACTTTTGCTCACTGGCTAATGCATTGCTAGGCAAAACTTTGCAAGCACGGGTAACAGAGGCAGAAAGCAGCTGCAAGCAGGTTGATTCAACAGAAGCAACTCATTTGTTATTTTCCTGCCCAGCCATGCTTTCACAGGCTGATTTACAGAAGTGGGGGCAGGAGTCATTCACTTGATATCTTCCTACAAGTCCATGTTTTCACAGGCTGACTTACAGAAGACGGGGCAGGAGTGACTTGTTAGGTATTTTGTAAGGTTATGCTTTTAATTTCTCAACCATTTCTGAATCAGAGAACCTGATGTTCAAATCCTAGCTCTGGCAATTATTACCCATGTAACTAGTCTGTGCTTCATGTTCTCTAAGTATGAAAGATGAATAATATCATCTTCCTTGTAGGTTCTAGTTATAATTAAAATAAAATATAAGCACTAGGCAAGTATTTCTTTATAGAGAGATATTATTGCTAAGAGGATTGAGATCATGACACTCCAAAATTTAGTCATAAGAGGGAAAGAAGATGTATAACTGACAAAAATAAAATAAGAGGAAAACTAGAAAAGATTGGTGGCCAGGAAGACTGGGGAGGAAAATGTTTCAAGATTGCAAGAAGGAGCAACTATGTTAAATGTTACTATCAGAGTTCATCTTGCTTTGCTACATGGAGATCTTTGGTAACTGTCTTAGTTTGAAAAGTACCGGAAATGGATTGGCTTTTATCATGCAAATTTATTTAGGTTAAGAGCTTACCATTCTGAGGCCATGAAATGTCCAAATTAAGGCACTGCAAGAGACACTTTCTCACCAAAGTCAGCTGTTGGTGATCTTGGTGTGCTGCCACATTGGGAAGCAAGATAAACTGATGATACATGAAGGAAGGTAGATAATTTGAAGGAATTCCCTGAGAAGGCAAGTTGTCCCAGTGTTTAAGTGGAGGTGCTGGCTATAGGAGCACAGGTATTTCATTGTAAATGAAGGGAAGACAAAGTATGGTATGGGTTTGGTAGATAATGTAGTGGGAACATGTTGAAGTTCCTTTTTCATTTTCTTTTTAAAAAAATTTTACAAACAACTCCTCTTCCCTGTTAATCTCTAATCTGTTTATCTCTTCAAATTTTGTATTTCTACTCAGGTCTTATAACTGATACACAATATGTCTCCATATATGCCTTATTTATTTTTATGAACCTAATGTGTTCAAGGTTCTTCATTGTTGCAACATGTCTTATAATTTCATTCTTTCTTATGGCTCAATAATATCCCTTGATTTGTTTGTATCACATTTTGTTTTATCTGTTCATTTGTAGTTATACACTGGGGTTGTTTCTAACTTTTGGCTACTGTGAATAATGCTACTATAGACATTGTGCAAAGACTGTTTTCACTTTCTTTGGGTGTATACCTAGAAGTGGAACTTTTAGGTCATATGGTAATTTTATATTTAACATTTTGAGGAATAACCATATTGCTTTCCACAGTGGCTGGAATATTTTGCATTCTCAGCAACAATGTACCAGATTTCTAATTTCACATCTTCTGCACAATATGGTATTTTCTGTTTTTGCTTATTTTAGTAATAGACATACTTGTGGGTGTAAAATGGCATCATATTGTGGTTTTGATTTTCATTTCCCTAAAAGTTAATAATGTTGAGCATTTTTTCATGTGCTTATTGGCCATTTACATATCTTCTTTGGATAAATGTCTATTCAAGTCTTTTGCCCATTTTCAATCTTATTGTTTCTTCTCGTTGTTGCCTTATAAAAGTTCTTCGAATATTCTGGGTATTAAGCCCTTATCCAATATATAGCTTGCAATAATTCTCTGCAATTTTGTAGGTTGTCTTTTTCCCATGTATAAGTTCTTGTTTTAAAGCTTTTATTTCACAACAATACAAAAAGTTATTCAAGTTCAAAATTTAAAAGTGACAGGAGAGCACCATGCATGGGCAGTATAAAAAAGTAAAAAACTGGATGGAGAATAAGTTGTCAATGGAAATAAAGTCCAATTATGAAGCATATTTGAAACCACATTTGAGGTTATGGTCATAAATTTAGAGCTAAACTATTTAGCAGTGTTGACTATTTTTATCCAGGCAAATTATTTCTAAATCCAGGTCTAGAGTAGGCATAAAATGTTTTGTTAACATGGGATACTTAAAGGTGATAATAATGGGAAAAAAGGACAAAGGGATTAAAGGTGGCTGTAAAAGAGCAAGTATAATGATGTGTGCTAGGCTGGAAGATGGGTAATGAGGGAAGTGGTATGAAGGGAATGAGGGATAGGGAAAACTTGGTAAGGTCAAGAGCTTATATTTCTGATTTGTGTAGTAAAATTGTAGAACAAGGCATTTTGTTCTTTGATTCTCCCTTGTTTTTCCAATTTCTGGTCCCTCAATCTAATTTTTTTTGCTATTTAAATCTATTATTAGTCTCATATTTGTAAAACAAGGTGACTTTCATTCTTTCTATGGGACTCCTCATTTTATTTTTCTCCTAACACTTCTTCCATGAATCATCTCATCTACTCTTTTACAATAAGTCCTCCTCCCCATGAATTTACTCTTCTTTTAATAAACAGGCTCTTTTTTTTTCTTTCTTCCTGCCAAAAATTACTTTTCAGTTCTGTTTTTAACCAATTTTTCAGACAGCTTAATTTTTATACTTTGATTTTACTAGCTCCATACTTACTTTTACATACATCAACTCAGTACTTGGTGTCTTCTCTCTACCATCCAGTAATACCGCTTTGTCAATCTCCTTAATTTCCTTCTAACTGCAAAATCTAATCAGCAAATTTTAGTTCTTTATGTTATACAGTTCTTTGATGACACAGATTACACTGTTCATGCCTTCTCTAAGGTAATCTATTCCTTTTAGTCCTGATTCTCAATCACCTAGTTCTCATTTTGCCTCGCTAATCATCTATTTATATTTACCTTTATGGAGATCAAATCTGTTTTAGTTTGGAACTTTGTGGTCCTCCCTGTTTGACCACTGGCCCCCTGCAATCCCTTTCACTGCACTTTTTCACCTCCTAAAGATTTGACAGTTTATCTCCCGTCCTGACCTCTTCCTTGAGGTTACCCATAAGATCTGTTATCACTTCTGCAAGGATTTAACATCTAATATATTCTGAGAGAAATGTCTTCTGAATATTTCCTTTAATGTGTAAATTCTGTCCCTTTATTCCTCTTCCCATTGCCCTAGTTCAGATCTTATCATATATTTTGCAGAACATTACAATTGCTATTTTACTATACTATATAATGTTCAACAAAGTTTCCACAAAGAAAATAAAGCCCAAGTTCTTTCAGAGAAGTGACTAATTATATAACTTGAACTGTACCCAGCTCCAACAATTTTTGCTCCAATGACACTGAAATATATTTGGTTCTTTAACACATAATCATTTTTCATTGACTATATTTTCAGTCATGTGTCCTTATATCTGGAAGGATCTCCCTAATTTCCTTTACTTGGCCAACTTATATTCTTCACTACTTACTTCAAATAATAGGCAACCTTTCCTAAAAATCCAGTTAATAAACTATACTATTATAAACACCTTGCATTGGTGTGGAACACTTGCAACATTTGTTATAATTGATGATAGCGTAGCTTTGTAATTATACTATCAACTGTAGTATATAGTATAGAGTTTAACTTAGGGTTCTGTTTGTGTTCCTTTATTTTATGCATGATAGTTCTGTAAACCTTTCTAATGAAGAAAAATCCTATATGAAGGGTGCTTTCATTTGTGTAAAATGGGGATTATCTATTATTTGTCAATTGATCTATATATGCATTTGCATTAAATGTTTCTGGAATAGCAATGTTTCTTCTGGAAGGGACAGGGGTATTGGGGGTATTATTTGAATCAAAAATTGTACTTTAATGTCGCAGTGTGGGCTCACTCGGAGGGCCGCTGCAGGGGCGGTGTGGGCTCGGGCGGAGGGCTGCAACACACGGAGGGGCCTTCCGAGAAGGCGCTCCGGGGCCGGCAAGGTGCGGAGGACGCGCGGTAGGAAGAAGACTACCGAGGAGACCAGGATCTGTGCGCAAGTCTGATTTATTCAGGAAGTACAGCGGTTAATATAGGGCGAAGATGGGGGAGGGTCAGGGGGCGTGGCCTGGGGGCGGCAGACGGCTGATAGGTTCGTGCAGGGGTGCATCACTGGTTGCGGGCAGAAGACGGGGTAGCCAGGGTTCTCGGCGGCAGCGAGGCGGGGCGGCGGTGGCCCTCGGGGGGAGAGGCGGGGTTAGGCACCAAGGGGGAAGCGGGTGCAGCTGGGCAGAGGGGCGGGCAGTACGCCCGAACACCAAGCGGAGGGCCTTAATGCCCGTTCCCGCCACCCGGGTCCGACTCGCACCGGCGCCTGGAGACGAGCCGACCCTTGCTGTCGCGGCGCTTCCACACGGTGCCACCCTACACTTTAATGTAAACAGTTTTAGTGTTTACTTTTAAAAATCATATGCAAGTGTATTTTTTGGCAGAAAAAACTAATTTACAAGATTAAATGATGAACATCTTTAATAGAACCCTATGATTCACAGGAAAAACAAAACAACAATTCATGCTAAGTACTCTACAAATCTCACACAGAAATTTGTGTTTACATATCTCCTTCCTTCCTTGTACTGATCATATCTTTCTGGCAAAAATATGCCATTCCTTTTCGTACTGTCGGTGTCTAGCATAGTATCCGATTCATTGTATGAACTAAAAATCATCAAATCATTTTAATTTATTTTCCCCAGACATCTCTGGCTGCAGAGCTGTCCCCTATCAGAACTCAATTATATTAGTTCTAGTAATGGTTAATATTTCTTGAATATTGTGTATGTCAAGCCCTCTTCTAAGGTTTTCATTTGAATGATCCCTGCAAAATGCTCCTTCTTACTATCCCTGTTTTACAGTTGAAAGAAGAAAGGCACAGAAAAGTTGAGTTGCTTAAACCATGATCACAAAGATAGTGATGAAGATTAATTTCAAACCCTAAGACCCTTGCTTCAATACAGATGCTATATCCCACTTCCCTATTGTTCATGGTGGATTTTAACCTTCATATTACTGAAGAAAGATTGAAAGAACATATATTGCTTGTATCTACTTATATAGAGGTCCAAGTCAGGTAAGTGCTCGATCTAGCTTTAGCTATTGATAGATAAGTAGATAGATATAGATATTGAAAATATGGTGTTATACCTCTTTCTATATATACCACTATAAAAGGAATAGTGATGTTTAACCATTTGAATTTCAAATATTTGTCCTCGCATGATACTAAATCTGCAAATGGCTATTGCGAGGTGGCATCCCAGCAGAGTGAGCAATCTAATACTGCACTTACATTTTATTGTTGTTAAATGCTGTGAGTTGTCAAGCATAGGCTGTAGTAAGAACTGCATGAAAAGAAACCAGGACAAATGGATTCAAGGATGGAGGGGTTAGTGACAAAAAGTTAATAAGATAGGAGGGTGGTAAATCAGGTCCAGGGGAATTTAAAAGGAGGCCGGAAAAGGCTTAGGCATAAGAAGCCCAGCTTGTGCTGTATATCAGCACATGTGGAAATGCTCAAGGCAACACCCCAGACCCAGTATAATCATTTCATTATGAGTTCTTTACAGTTTTAAATCAATTTTATATGGGTATTCCTTTTGTACGTCTAAGAAATTTGGATCCTTCAGGCTCAAATACTTCCTTTGGAAAAAAATGTACTTTCTCCTCTTTAAGCAGATATCTTCAGCTACTTGATATATATAATACTCCAATTCCTGGGCACCAAAATACCAGCTATAGAGGTCAAAGAACTCACATTCATCGAGTGTTTAACCAAAAAAATAGCCAGATTTCAATATGTGTCAGGTAAACCTTATGTTCATGCAAAGAACTTTTTTATTGCAGACACAAAGTGGAATGCAGTCTCTGAATCCTATTCTGTAAGTGGACCCCTGCAAAACAACCTGCTGATAGAGCAAGAGAGATGGAATTCTAGAAATAGGAAAACTGAATGTGCTTTGGAAGGACTTGAAAGCACATTGTCACCTCATATGGCTCTCTGAGTTAATAGTCTTTAGTGGAGTAAATCTGGGAAAGTGATAGTTGCATGGCAATGCTTAAGTGCAACAACCTATTCCACCTAGTTTCTGCCACTGTTCCTCATCTGTCCCTATAGAGTTTAGTTAAAGGTAAAGAGTAAGAGAAGCCCTTGCCAAGCAATTTTGGAGCTTGGTGTTTAACAGAAGTCATCTTTACTTCAGGCTTACTCTAACACGTGAAAACCATAAGTTTGAGTACTCATTTTTCTCATTTAAAAAACAAAATGTGTAAAGATCTTCAAGTCATCCCCCAATTCCAAGTTTTCTTTACTGAAAATATTGGGTGAGGTGAGGCAATGGTATTTTCTTGGCCTCTCAGGTACAATACTCTACGACCCTCTTCAGCCTTATTCATATCCTAATCCGTTGTCCATCACTCCTCCATAGCAAAGGATAATACAAAAATGACTACAAAAGTCTACTTAATATCCTAGCTATGTTGCTTGACAAAACATACTGTGCATATTTTCAAAACATTGGATAACATATGGTAGATAAGTTTTCATTATTATCAAAATTTCTCTAAGTAGTCTATTCTATATGCCAGACTTTGTATTTATTCACACATCAAATGCATATCGATCACCTGCTTTGTGTAATGTTTAATACATGAAGACTTCATCATGAGTGCTCTGCATGTTCAGACAAATGAAGTTGTTCTCAGTAGGCTTTTGCATCAATCATAACACTGACAATGACAGTGACCAGGAAAAAGGTGCACTGAATAACCCAATATATGTTTTGGCATGTGTTTTGCATCTCTTTGGAGTATATCTTACAGTTACTAAAATGAACCAACAGAGATTTACAAAAGTTATGTATCTTGCTCGAGTCACAAAGCTAGCAAGCTACAGAACCAGAATCAAACTTGTAGCTATTTGATTCCAAATCTAAACCTTTAACTCCTGTAATACTGCCTCCATAAATCCAAACTCCTTACTATGTCCTATAAATGCCCCTGCTTCCCTTGATTGCACTATTTTTACCTCATTTTTCTTACACCCCCTACTGTAATTAAGTGACTATCATGCACTCACATCTTTAAATTGTAAAATTAACCATTGCCTATGCTTAAAGTGGATTACATCATTCTTCTCTTTGACTTTCCCCTCTTAAATGCCCTCTCCTTCAAGAAGCTTTAACTGTTTCCAGCTCAGATTATTCTAAAAACCCCAGAATATTTAGTTTATGGTTGTGTTGCAAAATACTTAAAGAGAGAGAAAAGTTCTTTAAATTTGTCAGCCTAACTGTGGGTTAAGAAGCCAACCAGAAAGAAATGGTAGGAAGACAGGTTTCCTGCAGGGGGTATGCTAACCCCTGCCCTGCTCCTCCTCACTGCATGGCATTCAACAGCTTTATCCAATGGGAAACAAAAAAAATCCCAAAAAACAAAACGCCCCAAAACACAAGAAGATCGATTTGATTCCTGTCAACCCCCAGGGCTAAAAGAAGAAAGAAACCAAAATGATTTACAAAATCAACCTAACAGCTGCAGTGAGATATTGTCTGAACTGAACGATTTAATTGATTGAGAAGGTTTTCCATGAGGTCCAGAGTACAAAAGGTGCAAAAGCAAGCATTGTTTCACAGTGGAGTGTGGGTGGTTGAAATTTGAAGGTGGCAGATAAATTTGGCCAGAGGCAGTGAACCCCTGGGACAGCAAGCACAGGTGTCAATAGATAAAGACAGCTTTAGGACATCGATAGCATTAATGCAAATGACAGTCCTGGAGAAGTATGATTTTGGTGGCATCAGTGTTGCAGCAGTGTGGCATTTGTCCTTGCTAGTGGCAAATTGGAGATTAGAGACCTCCAGCCACTTTGAAGTTAAAGGTGCCCCTAAGCATCCTGGTAACTAAGAGGCCTTGAGGATGTGGAAGATTCTGAGTTTACCTTCCTTATCCCCACACTTTTAGATTTAGAATTCGAAATAGACAATGTCCAGCTAACAATATTCTATATTTTGAAAGACTAATTGCTTCTTTCTACCTCAACTTTCTTCACCTGATGTAGCCTGATAGAAAATAAGACCAAACAAAACAAAACAAAACCTGTTACTACTTGTAGCAGTTTGATATTATTGATGAATTCCAAAAAGAAGTATTGGATTATGTTTGTGAACTGATCTTTTCCTCTGGGCATATTAGATTATATTGGATTCATAGATTTACTTGATTAAGTAATTATGTAAACCTCTTGTGCCAATAAGGTGTTGAGTCCCCACCATTTGATGGATGTGGACTCACAGATAAAGAGCATGGCAAAGGACAGAGTTAAGGGTTTTTGATGTTGGAGTTTGGATGTTGGAGTTTAATACTGAAGCCTTAATCTGGAGCCCCCACGAAGAGAGGAACCCTGAACACAGACAGAAGCAAGAACCTGGAAGGGAGGAACTCAGGAAGCCTGAACCCTTGCAGATGTCAGCAGCCATCTTGCTCCAACACGTGAAACTAGACTTTGGTGAGGGAAGTAACTTATGCTTTATAGTCTGGTATCTGTAAATTTCTACCCCAGATAAATACCCTTTATAAAAACCAACCATTTTCTGGTATTCTTCATCAGCACCCCTGTGGCTGACTAATACACCACTGTTGGTTAAGTTTTACATATTTTGAATATACATATATATCCAATTATATGTTTTAAATTTTTTTTGGAATTATAATCATATTTTATTTACTTAATAAATATTCACTGAAGTCTTACTATGCTAAAAGCTAGGTAAGCACTGACAAATTTAAAATAGATATGTTCCTTATTTTGGGGGGTCTTAAAGGATAGAGAAAAGTCATGCAGTAAAAAATAAACAAGCCTGTTAATATATAATTACAAATTGCCTTATGAAAAATGAAGGAAATGAATAGAATATTGAGGAAGCAGTGATAATAGTGAAAGATAAGGTGGCACTTGGGTAAGGAAATAAGGGGAGTGACCGTTATTTAAGTTGAGACCTGATGAATGAGAAAAACCTATAAAATATGTTCAGAGAAGAATGATGATTGAAAGAGTTAAAGCCCAGTAGGCAGAATGAATAGATTAAATGGATTCCCAGTAGCAGCAAAGAACTTAGAGTGTGTGAGGAGAGTAAAGACTCTGAAGTGGCAAAGTGGCTAGAGCAGACTAGCCACGGAGGGGAGCTGAAGGAGATGAAGAATGGAAACAGGCACTAGGTTATGCAGAAGCCCTTAGGGCAAGAGGAGGATGTCAGATATAGTTTAGGTAATCTAGTATTTAAGAGCACAGACTGGAACCATATCACATGGATAAAATCCAGCTTCCAGCACTTAGTAACTGGATGATACTGGAAGAAATGACTTAATCTCTCCTCACTTTAAATTTTTCACCTCTAAGTATGGATAGTTCATACTTAGAGGTTGTTTTGAGGACTATTAGAGTTAATACATATGAAGTTCCTGGAACAGTCACTCTAGATGAGTGTGTGTATGTATGTGCACGTATTTGCTCATTTACATGTCTGTGTGTGTGATCATCACTGAAGAGTTATACTCAGGAGGGTGATACGATAAGATTTTGTTTTAAAGAGGTAACCTGGCCTGCTGAGTGGGAATAGTGCAAACAGAGAATGGACAAAGAGAATATAAGCACTATGAAGGGAACATCTTAATAAGTGCACTGATGTTGAATATTACTCAGTAATTCTGATTTATACCCCATTTGTCCTACTTTGTGTTCTCCTCTTCCCTTAGTCTTTCTTTCTTTGAATTCCTTTTATTTCCTTGGCTATTTAGCATGAATGCAATCCATAATGGAAATAATATAGTGGCAAAATAGCTTGAATCACATCATTTCTACTTATTTTACCCAAATGGAAATATTAGGAATATAATTGCTCTTAATTCTTTCATTTATTCAACAGATATTTAGTGAACATCAATTATGTTCAAGACTTTCTTCTGGGTGTTTGGAATGCAAAATAAAATAAACTAAAACCTGCCTCACAGAATTTAAATTGTATTTGGTAAGGCAGAGTAGTGGTGACATGGCATATTGAAATTCTATACTTGAGAGAATGTTGTTCAAAAGCACAAAATAAATATTACTTCTATTATGATGTTATCCAAATATTCTGGTTTTATGTGTACATAAAGCTATACAGTACATTTTACAGATGATTGAGAAAATTGTACTTTTGTTGAGAATTTCACTACAATTGCCTGAAGAAGGGAAAATGTGTGTGTGTTTTTGTGTACAAAACCTATCTTCATATACAGTATTAATGAGGTAATGAACACTACCAATTAATAAATTAATATTCCTTAATGGATAAAAATGGTTCAGGAATATTTATTGCTAAAATAAGATGCACATTAGCAAGAATCATTAAAACTAAGTTTAATCATGTCTGACAAAAAGGAAACCAAGAAAAACTGGTAATAAAAAGAGAAAAATCTTGACAATATATATGTCTACACAGCTTATAAAGAAAAATTCAAAAGCCTTGTATCTGTAGAGGTGAATGCGTACCAAAGCCTATTGGAATTTTGCTGTGTAAAATAGGCTAGACTGGGAATAAAGTATCTTTAAATAATGAAAGTAATTTAAATCACTGTAATTGTCCAACAATGAGCCAATGGGGAAATTTAATTGTGAAATTCATGCTTATTATCTTAACATGAGTTCTATCAACTAGTTTGAGGCAAATTACCATATATATTAGACCTTATTCACATGGTGAAAAAAAAGTACATTAATTCGTGCTTTGGGAAATAGTTTCAGGATCTAACTTTTTAAGCTCAAGAAAGAAAGAAATGCTCATCTGTAATTTGCAGCCTTAGTGTCATTGGGTAAATAAATTTCAGTGTCTTACAAAAAGAATGTAAGCCTTAGAATAGTATTCATCATCTTGCATACCCAGGCAGTTGTGATTAAGTTGTTATTAGCTAAAGAAACAGAAATACCCAAAAAGTGTAGGGAACCAAGATTTCTTCCTTTTGAGTTAGGTAAAATGACTTGGCAGCTGACATCAGTGATTTAATATCCAACAGACATTTTAGTAACTCAATGATTTATCCCATATATCACTGAAGAGTGAAAAAATGAATATACATACCATCTGTATGACTGTGATAATTCACAAGGCAATTTCTGTGTCTATGAAAAAAGCAGGGAAAATTCTCATTAAAGCTGAAATTATTCATTTGTTGAAGCTAACACACCTGAAAAAACGCTGTGTTCATATAACTGACTTGGTTCTTTGTTCTGAAGATTATTTTGAATTAAGTTAAAATAGAAAAATTTTGTTCACATACTTCTAACTTAAACATTTTGTGCTCTGATATTTATTAATACATAGTGTTTAAATATACCTCAAAAGCAAATTGAGTACATAATAAGAGAAGTAGCCATGATATCATAAAGAAATTATCAGAACAGACTACAAATTTTAAGACTTTTTGTGAAAAAATGAAACTAAATATAAAATTTCACACAGATAAGAAAATAGGATAAGAGCTAGTACTCTTCTGTCTGAATTATTAAATTTCTCAAGGCTGTTATTTTGCCAGATTTTGGCAAGCTTATTCCATGTTTGCTTTAAATTAAAATATATGTCAGGCTGCTATGACTAATACCACCCAACGGTTTAGATTAAACAGCAGGAATTTATTGATTCGTGGTTTTGAGGAAAGGAGAAGTCCAAAATTGAGGTGTCAGCAAGGCAATTCTTTCTCCCAAGTTCTGTAATATTCTGGTTCTGCCTGCTGGGGATCCTTTGTGTCATATGGCAATGTCTTCTAATTCCTTTTCTGGGCTCTGCAGACTTCCATCTTCTGACTCTCCTGTAACCCTCCTTCAATCTGACTTCTTTTTTTGAATTTTGAATTTTTTTTTATTTTTTAATTGTCTTTTTTTAAAAGATACATAGATCACACAAAAAATGTTACCTTAAAAAATATAAGAGGTTCCCATATACCCCCCTCCCCACCCCTCCAACCCTCCCATATCAACAACCTCTTTCATCTAAAGTACCAATATACCGGTTAGGTTTATTAGAAATAAAATAGGAAAAGTCATTTGGAGAGAATATCCCTCTCTCCAAAAATACAAAGTATAAGTCCATTTGGTATTCACCATCAAATGTACATGATATGCTGTGAAACAGGTAGGGTGGATTGGCTAGTAGCAACTTTTTACCCTCTTCTGGTTTACATTTCTGTAATCCAGAGGATGGTGAACTAGCAGGCACACTGCATATTAATCAACATTTATGGCAAGAGCTTCCTACTACCTGCGTTACAGAAAATGAAACATATTTTGGAACCATGTATTTCAGTAGATTCTTCTTCATTATACAATGTTCCTTATTCCTTATGATAACGGTAGTATCAACTTGTTTTGCAAGTTTCCTGTTTTTTTGTTTGTTAGTTTGTTTTTGTTTTACTTCCATTTACTTGAGAGGCATACTTATAGCTTCTTTAATAATGTTGAGAGTACTTGCTTACTAGGTTAGTTCTCAACATTCTTAAAGAGTTTTTCTTCTTTTAAAAAAGATTTTTGCTTAAAGAAAATAAGACATACAAGCAAACTATTTGATACAAGAAGTGATTGAGTAAACAAAGTCTTGCAGAATAAGAATCTGGGAATTTATATAACAACTTGTTGGGAGTTAGGACAATGACACCATTTCAAGTGGATAAATGTACACCACTAGTGTATGGATAGAGTTGGCAAATATGATTCACCATATATTGTTTATAGTAACTGCTAAAGATTTTGCCTAATGATTGTTTTGGAAAACTGACTTTTATGTGATAAACAATTTTGTTGGTAATCATGATTCAAATAATGTGGAATGTGGTTTGCTTGTTTATTGATTGATTGATTTACTGATTTACTTACTTATTTATTTATTTTGGCTGTCACTAGAGAGATTTCCAAAAGAAAATGATGAGCTGAGGAATTTTTTTGAGGTACCGGGACTGGAGGATTGTACCTAGCACTTACTGTGTGGGAAGCCAGCACTCAAACACTGAGCCACTTCTGCCTTCTGATCACTCTCTCTTTATAACATCTCCAGTAATCTGGATTAAGACACATCCCCTTTCAGTTGGGCCAAACCTTAATCTAAAATATCATCTTCAAGAAATCTATTTACAGTGGGTTCACACCCACAGGACTATGGATTAAGACAAAAAGCATGTCTAAATTAGGGTACATAATTCAATCTACCACAATTCCACTTATGTACTTTCTTCAGCACTTTTTAAGACTTTCTGAAAGTCCCCTACAAATATTAAGCTGCAATTTCTCAGCTGACTCTGAATTGCTTTATTTTTTTAACATTTAGTTGCACACAAGCACATTTAGATTATAGGCCTATCATCTTAGTTTTAACATAGGAGAAAAGGAAAATACAAATTTAAAATACAAGAAAATGCTTTGGACATATGTGTTTCAGTAGGAGAATGGATAAGTAAGAAGAACATAAAGGCTGACAACCTAAGGACAGCAAGGGATCAATATTTTGAGACAATTGACATGAATAACAAAGGGGGATGAAGGAAGGCTTTACAGATAAACTTGAATCACTCAAAATGCCTAATCATTTTCAATAAGATTTTCCAAGACTATTGACTAGTTAAATCTTTAACTTTCCTGTGTATATTTGTGTATTGTTCTTTGGAGAAAATCTGTAGTTTATGAAATTGATTAAGAACCACTGACTATGTGATTTATGCCTTTCTACAACAATGGTAAAATATAAATTCCATATTATTAATACAAGGGATAAAATTCATCTATGCTTTTAGTAGAAAGAAGTATTAGGAGTAGAAATGTTTCTCCCCTGGAGCTTATAAATATTACTATTGTTATTTGTATGGCTATTAAATCAGAGATGGATGCATTCTGGCTAGAGTCCAAAGATGCTTCAAATAAAATATTGTAAAGAGTTCTCATTTAAAATGCATAAAAATGTTTGGATATTTTCATAGTGGTTACAGTTGGGAATGATGACTGGGAGAGTGCTGAGTTCCTGGCTGGGGGAGCTCTGTCATATTCCCTAATGGAACAGCAACAATCCTCTGAGTGCAATGGCTAAGACCAATAAGAAGAGAGGGTCAAACAATGAACCCTTGATGGTAATGACTATGCTTGTGGGCCTGTGGGCTTGAAATAAGAAGTAGGCATATAATTGCAGGGTGCCTAAGAGTTACCTCCTGATATATGCACACCAATATTCACAGCAGCATTGTTCACTATTGCTGAAAGTTGGAAACAACCCAAATGCCCATCAACAGATGAATGGATAAATAAAATGTGGTATATACATACAATGGAATACTACTCAGCTTTAAGAACGAATACACTACAAACACATGCGTTAACATGGGTGAATCTTGGGAACCTTATGTTGAGTGAAGCAACCCAGGCATTGAAGGACAAATACCACATGACCTCAATGATATGAAATAAGTAAACCAAGTTGCCTCAGAGAGCTAGAGACTGGATGATAGGTTTAAAGGAAAGTGGGGGGTAGAGGAAGGATGTAAGCTGACACCTACATGGATGAAATCTATAATAAGCTGGAGGTATTTGTTCAAGGAAGGGATAAAATGGGGGAATAGGGTTACCTTTGGGTGGGACTTTGCAGGCTTGGGGGGCTAGGGATGGGAGGATGGGTAATATTGCCCAAGAAATTGGAGGGAGAGTGGGGAAACATACAATCATAGGAGATTGTCAGGTATTTCGTTGAGAGTATAATGCTGAAAAAACCTTTTCAAAAATATAATAAGGAAAGTTACCTGTTTATTATGCTTAAAGGGGATAATCTGACACAGGAGAGGCTCCTAGGGAGTGTGTGAGTGCTCATTTTGCCATTGTGGGTTATATCATTGGATGGAGACCCATATAATGAGAGTGAAGGTATACCCACATCCTGGGGAGGACTGATGTTCTCAAATAGAGGGAATTTTATCTCTCAAAAGAAATGCTGGCTCCCAATGCATTAGGGCAGTTGAGCATGTCAAACCCTAACACTGTTGCAAGTATCTATGAATATGGCCCTTCATGCAATGAAGATTGACTGTCACTGTGGGCCCTAAGGGGTGGGGGAAAGAGGTATTGAATAGATGGAATCAATGTAACTGTGTGGGCAATAAAAGTGTTCCACAAGATTATTCAAGGATGGATATAAGGCATGTTAAATTACACCAAAAATATATAGGCACTGATAGGCTAAAATGTAAATTATAATTTAAAACATAAGATAACTAAAAATTTAGAAAATTGTATACTCTAAAATATAAACCATAATGTAAACCTAAATGTTACCTTGTTTGAAAGCTATTGTCTCAATATCTGTACATCAGTTTCAGTAAATACAGTATGAATATGTAAAAAGATTATTGCTGTGGAAGGGGAAAGGGGCTTTATGCTGGATATGTGGGGGTACTGTATATTGTATATACGAATTATTGTGATCAAAAACTTTTGTGAAGATAAGCTTAATAATTAGGGAAAAAAAGAAAAAAGAAAGGATGTAGACACTGAGGAAAAGACGGAAGAAGTTGCCTTGCCAATTTGCATACAGAGCAACACTTACTGCAGTGATGGAAGGCAAAACATCAAAAACAAAGCTTTTGCATTTTTTAATATGTTGATACGCCAATTTTTTTACCATAACTTTTCTAAATTAATATGTATTCTATATCTAACCTTTAAACTCATCACTATATTCCATTTTACTATTAATGAAACCTGGCAATATATTAGGCTCCATTTTTCAAGAAGTTTTGGGTCACAGAGAGGTTCAACAATGACAGGGGAGGAATACTGGTGTGGGATGTTTATTGACAGGGGACACATGGTTGGCAGGGAGTTCTCCAGGGCATATATCCAGGACCATAAAATTTTTGGATATTTTCATAGTGGTTCCAATTAAAACTAACAACTGAGGGAGTGCTGAGTTCCTAGCCAGGGGAGCTCTATCACAGTCCCTAAAGAAACAGCAACAATCCCCCAAGTGCAACGGCAAAGACCAAAAAAGAAGGAAGGTCCAACCATGAGCCCTTGATACTAATGACTATGCTTGTGAGCCTGTGCACCTGAAATAAGAACAAGCCCTAGAGCTGCAGGGTACTTAAGAGTTACCTCCTGAGAGCCTCCATGTTGCTCAAATGTGGCCAGTCTCAAAGCCAAACTCAGCATGTAAATGCATTGCCTTCCCCCCAGCATGGGACATGACTCCCAGGGATGGGCCTCCCTGGCACTGAGGGATTACTACCAAGTACCAGTTGATGATGTAGTTGGAGAACAACCTTGAATAAAAGGGTCAACTCAGACCAGCAGAATATCTCAGTCTACATGTAATATCAGAAGTTAAAAATGCTTTTTGATCTGAATAAAAGGGGAAATGGAAAGGCCAAATGAGTTTATATGGCTATGAGTCTCCAAAAAAGAGCCGGGAGGTCATCAGAGGGGTCACCCTTACACACATCTCAGTAGAGTCCTAGAGACAGCTAAAGTAGATACAACCCCAGGTATTGGTTCTTCTGAGGGCTACAGAGACCCACAGGTTCTATGGTCATGGCAGATGGACTTCAGTGCCATGTCATTTGGCCCTACTTTGGAGTTTGTGTTCCTGTGTGTGATGGAGTTGGACTCAGGTGTGATCTTTGTTCACAAGCCTCTCCTGTCACTTTTACCAGACCTGTGGTTGGCGCTGGGGTTTAGTGTATACTCAGGGGACCTGACTCTCTGGACTCTCCATGTGATAGCCAGGCTCTGAGCCTCAACAGACTTGCAACTCCTACCCTCTGGTTTATTGGACTTACCCCAGCCAGTTAACAGGGAGGTGAAGAAGGTCAAACACCACCACACCAGAGAGCCAAGAGTGCCTACAGCTGCAACCAGGAGAATTGCATCCATTATCCAAGTGGAATCAAAGCACCCTCTCGATATAGAGGTGGAGTGGACATAACCATCCCAGGGTCCACAGAATGGACAAATAGGTTATAGATTAGAGTGGACTTACTGATACTTTATTCTGGAACTAATGTGATTAGTAATGGAAGTAAATGTAGCACTGAGTTGGAGAAAGTGGCCTTGGTAGCTGCTGAGGGTGGGAATGGGAGGAAGAGATGTGATGTGGGGCCATTTTCAGAACTTGGAGGTGTCCTGAGTGGTACTGCAGAGATAGTTCCTGGACATTGTATGCCCTCCCTTGGCCCACTGGGTGTACTGGGGGAGAGTGTAAACTGTAATGTGGACCATTGACCATGCAGTGCAGCAATGCTCAGAGATGTATTCACCAAGTGCAATGAATGTCCCATGATGATGGAGGAGGTTGTGGGTATGGGAGGAGTGGGGTGAGGGGGGTGGGGGGGATATGGGGAGTTCATATTTTTTAATGTAACATTAAAATTAAATTAATTAATTAATTTAAAATAAAATAAAATGTGAAAGTTGCTCTAATTAAAGTAGAGAGTTAAGTCTATTATCTTTCTTATATTGTATTAAGAACTAAAATCAAAACTAGAGAATGAAAACTTCATTGTTGGTGATAGGTGTCAATATCAGGATGCCTATGTTTAATAATTCAGAGTATGATATGATCCCCAAAAAACTAAAATTGTTCAAATATTTTTAAAATAGTAATTATTATTTTTCTAATATAGAAGAATACAGTGTTCTCTTAACCGTCATTTCAGATTTTTCTTGGTAGAAATACACATCAGTTAATATTTGAATACAGAATATGCAATTTATTTTGTGTAAACAATTTTAGTACACTGATACACAATATCATATATAGGATATTAACTTTAAATAATCATCTCAACAAAGCTCATTTTATTAAATTCACTTTTCTTCTATGCTTCATTACTGGAATAGAAAACATATGTTGTCCTCATAGTAAACCTTGGCAATTTCAAGAATCTGGGTTAGTTTAAATCAATTGTTTCCCAACATTGCTTCAAAGATAATTATTCAAAGTGTATACCTAAGAGAATTACTTAACTCAAAGTGAAGTACATTGTAAAGCTCATCAAGATTTATTCAGACAAATATATGGGAAAAATACACTATTTAAGACAGAAAACTCATGATATCATCTGGGAAAGTAACATAAGTAGGCTATGGATTTATATTTGTTTGTTTTTTCATTTTAGTAAGAAAATTCCTGTTTGGCAATGAAAGTAGAAATTGTTAAGGGAACTGAATTAGTTGAGATTAAATAAAACTAAAAAGGTAATTATTATTCTTAGTAATAAAAGAAGAATTTGGAATCTATGGGCAACTGGAAAAATGCTGTGAAAGAAGAAAGCAGGAGACATGAGAACTTGTATTGTTTGAGCTCTACAGGCAGAAGCCAGGAAGAAATACTCTATGATGAAAAATGCTCAATAATATGTAGGTTGCGAATGGCTAATATCTGCTTTTAGTTGCTGCTTATACAGTAAGTGCTATGCTATTAAGTTCTATCATTTTTCTAAGACCTTCCATAAAATACTGATTCAATGTCTTGTTTAAATTTTGAAAAGTTTGGAGTGTAGGTAACATTCATTGTTTGCCACTTTGTTCTGAAAGTGTAACACGAAAATGAATCAAAAGTAGAGATGGAGAATTTAGTTGAAATAGAACACTGAAGCTGGGGATAACAAGCAAAAAGTATGTAGGAACCACAGCCACCTGTAGCCCCAAGAATCCCAGAAGTAATTAGTTATGTGCTTGATTATAACTAGGCTCAAGCAGTTGTAACTAAAGAATGTTGTAGGACCAGATTGAAGGATTTTGGTAACCAAAGGAAGCTGACATCTTGGTTACAACTGTGTATA
The DNA here is from genome assembly GCF_030445035.2 of Dasypus novemcinctus. Classification (NCBI taxonomy): domain Eukaryota; kingdom Metazoa; phylum Chordata; class Mammalia; order Cingulata; family Dasypodidae; genus Dasypus; species Dasypus novemcinctus. The sequence continues at coordinate 36,607,105 of NC_080683.1, read as the reverse complement.
GCACTGTCTATCTATCTGTGCACAAACAGATAGGTATAATCTATTGCACAAATATTAGTAGTTGACCATGATATATCTAGTGCCAAAAATGATAATTAATAATAAAATTTTATCTTTGATAAAGTTTGATTATTTTATCCGGGCTACCAGCTGTAGTTCTTCATATATATATATATACACACACACACACACACACACACACACATATACATATGTATTTGTCAGTCAAAGGGGTACTGATGCAAAATACCAGAAATTGGTTGGTTTTTATAAAGGGTATTTATTTGAGCTAGGAGCTTACAGATACCAGGTTATAAAGTATAAGTTACTTCCCAAACAAAAGTCTATTTTCACACATTGGAGGAAGATGGCTGCCAATGACTGTGAGGGTTCATGCTTCTTGGGTTCCTCCTTTCCAGGGTCTTGTTTCTCTCTGGGCTTAAGGTTCCTTTCTTCCTGGGGCTGGTTTCTCTTTCCTTTGTGAGTTAACTTCTTGGGCTCCAGCTTAAGGTTTCACTATCAAAATTCCAAAATCAAAACCCCTCAACTCTGTCCTTTGCCACGCTCTAGTGATGTGGCCCAATCAAAGCCCCAATCACAACTCAGTCATGCCCAGTAATAGACCAGATTACAAACACAATCCAATATATGTTTTTGGAATTCATAACTATATCAAACTGCTACAATATATATGTAGAAATAAGAGCCATATAAAATCAAATAATTTTGTAAAGTCAGCTTAATAAAAAGTATCAAAAGAGCTAAACACAGAAAGTCTTTCACATACTACATATATCCAAGTATAATTTTGTAGGGACCCCTCAAATAACAATTGTTTAACTTGTAAATAACTTTATTAAATAATTTCACTTGAAATGTTCATTCATCTGTCCGCTTAATACCCATTCTTATTGCACACTGTGAGGAAATTTTCCAAACCTTTTTTAAAAATTTTTTACTATTCCCACAAGAAAGCAGTTGATTCACACTTTCAAATAGAAGAAGCAAATAATCCTGATTTTGGCATTTGTTTTTGAAATAAAAAACAGTTCAAAAGCTTAGTCCAAATTTATATATAACAGATCAGATGAATTCCAAATCTGCAAAATATATTTATTCATTATTCCTATTATTCTTTTGTGTCCCCAAATAATTTAGATTGTTATAAATTATTTCTTAGTATTCTAAGTATATAATGCTTGTGGTTTGATATGCATAAAGTCGTAAATTAACATAATAATATTTAAGTGACAAATACTCATTTTCAAAGTCATATTCACTTTAAGCACAACACACCATGTTTTAAAAAGAGTTGTCATATATACTTAATATTTTATTTGTGATTTTTTAAAGAAGCTTCAGATTACTTTAAGATTACAGTAAAAATATAGGAGATTCCCATGTGTCCCACACCCTCCCCCTCCCACACTTCCATTAATAACAACTTTGTTACTGTGATACATTTATTACAATTGATGAACACGTATTGAAGCATTGCTACTAACTGTGGACTATAGTTTACATTATAATTTACACTCTGTCCTGCACAATTTTGTAGGTTATGACAGAATATGCAATGGCCTGCAAATGTCATTACCATGTAAAGCAGGACAATTCCAATGTCCTGAAAATGTCCACATATTACACATTTTCTTCCCTCTTCCTTCCCTCTGAACCTCTAGTGGCCCCTGCTTTATATCAATGATAAAAGTTCTTCAATTGCTAGAATAATAATAAGTCTACAGTAGAATAATAGTACAACTACTTTAATTCATTGCTTATTTGTCCATGTTGAGGATTTTGGAATGGTGAAATACATTCTTGTGAGAATGGGAGGTAATGTTTAACATCATGTTGAATTTTTAACAGGATTTATTGTAAAAGTGTGGAACTGCATAGTTGATGATAACACATCATAGTGAGTATAATTAACACTGCTGATTTATAAATGTGGTTGTAGATTAAAGGGGTAACCTAGGGGTGTTAAGTGTTGATTGAAAGTAAACTAGAGAATAATCTAAGTAATGAATAACAGTGATTTTTGGTGAGTGAAAATTGTGGTTAATAGTGTAAATATAAGAATTTTCTTCTTTTATAAAGTGTTAAGAATATAGTGATACATAGGAAAAGTTATGGATGACAGCAGTAACATTGTAACATTTTTCCAAAAAAAGGCAAAGATGATATTGTATGAGTTCTAAGGGTCAACAATAGGAGAAACAAGGTGGATATGGTATTTTTCCTTTTGGAATCAAGAAAACATCACACAGAACAACTCTGATGAAAATGAGAGCCACTGAATTACCCTTTGAATAGATTGTACAAAGAATTGGAATGTATAACACAGTGAATCTTGTGGTGGAATATAGACTGATTAATAGAGCAAATATGAGAACAGTCTTTCATAAATTGCAACAAATACATAATACTAACACAGGGCGTTAATAATAGGGTAGGCCAGGGGAAAATACACCAAATGAAATATATGGATTATAGTTAGTAATACAATTTTGACAATGTTCTTTTATAATTTGTAAGAAATATTTCACAACAACGCAAGGTGTTGTTAGTTGGATGATACATGTGAACCCTGTATGATGTTAAGCACATTTGTTTTGTAAATTCACAACTTTTACTATACACTTATTATTTTTGTATATTTGTGAATGAGTGATATATTTAAATAATTTTTTAAAAATTAAAAATGCATATGTTCTTCACTTTTTATAGGAGATAAACACAATAAATTAATAGCTTATTTTAAAAAATAATGTCCGAATTTGAGTGCAGCCTTCTACTAAGGACTATAGTTGTAATATAGGTTTGTCATTTATTAATGACATTCAGTTTCCATGGAGGGCCACTCATGTTATCAAGGTATCATTATTTCTCTAATGAAAATGCAAAAAATGCATAATTTCCATAATAGCCTGCCTATTCTCATATAAAATTCATAATAAAACTGTGTTCTTTAAAGGTTACTTGTTAATTTTATAGGCAATTAATTTCTAAATGAATTATATTTACCACTGAGCCACTATGAAAAGGTGTATTTGTTATTGGGTTTGCTAATAACCTCTAATAACTCTATTATTAGCACACTCTAATAATTTGAATCATGTATACATGACCACAAACAAAAAAATAATTATAACTAAATAAAGGAGATATCTGAATGAATTTTAGTTGGAACTTTTAACTTTTATGGAGTAATATTGCTATGCCAAAAGAGACAGGACACAATTACATTATAAAACTGGATTATGATTACGTAATCATGACTTTCATTTTGAACCGTGACAAATTATATATTTATAAAAGTAATGCTGAATCTGGAAGATGGTTTTGAGTATAAAGTAGCATATCATGTGAAAATGCTAACATCATAACATAAATTAGGTACTTAAAAATGTTCATTTGGCAATTTAAATTATTTTATTTTTGAAGTACATAACATTTTCTTATTTTCTAAGAATCAAGAAGCTGATTTAAACAATGATGATTTTATTAAACTTATCGCCTTAAATGTCATGACTATTAATATATAGAAAAATTATTTTATTTTCATAAGTTGAATTCCATAATTCTGAAACTTGGTTTTGAGAATGTAAGACTTGTCTCAGTGAAATGGAGCCTGGCTACACTACTAGTGATATATTATGAATGAGAAAGTAGAAATATGACCTAATAAACAAGGTATCTATGTAAGAAATAAAGACACCAGATCAACTGAAACAGATCTGTTTATTGGAGAATTGTAAGAAGCAAAGAGTGACAGGTGCAGTGGTACAAATATTAAGGGTTGAGATATTTAATACTAACTTTTATGAATATAAGTGATGTTTTATGAAACTTTAAAAAAAATAATTTATTGAAATATATCACCCACACGCAAACATATATAAACAATAAGTGTATAGTAATAGTTGTGAACTTACAAAACAAACATATGTAACATCATACAGGACTTTCATAACTCACCTTACCACCAACAGCGTACATTGCTGTTAAAACTTTTTAACTAATGCTTAAAGAGCATTGTCAAAATATTACTACTAACCAAAGTATTTTCCCCCAACCCTCCCTATTATTATTATCTTTATGTCATTTATATATGAACATAAATAAACAAGAAAGTGTATAGTAAAAGTTGTGAACTTACAAAGCAAACATGCATAACATCATGCAGGGGTTCCATACATCAACCTTCCACCAACACCTGGCATTGTTGTGAGATGTTAGTTACAAATTATGAAAGAATATTGTCAAAATCTTACTACTAATTATAGTTCCTACCTTACATTTGGTGTGTTTTTCCCCCAGTACACCTTATTAGTATTTTTTAAATATATTTTTTTATGGCAGAAGTTGTTAACTTATAAAATAATCATGCATATATGCAGAATTCCCAAGCAACACTCCTCTATGAACACACCACACTGTGATGGAACATTTGCTTCAGATAAGATAATATCATCTGATTGTTACCATGTCCATAGTATACATTTGGCTTACATTTTCCGTATTGCCCCATTATCAACACAGTACATTTGTTACATAGATGCAAGAATATTATATTATTACTGCTAACCACAGTCCATAGATCATTCCAGTTGTATTTTTCTCATGCATTTCCAACACCCTGAAGTAGTGACATACATTTGCTCTAGCTCGCAAAGGACACTCTTGCATCTGTACCATCAATTACAATTCTCAACCACCTCTTGATTTACTGTGCTATTCAGTTCCTAGATTATTCTCTAGCATTGTCAACTGGTATTTACATCCCTAGACTACTATTTTCAGCCACATCCCTATTTATAAACTAGCTATTACTACTTTTACTATACATTATATACATCTCTACACTTTTACAGTAAAGCTACTTAAAATTTGTACATGCATTAAACATCAGTAGTCAATCTGAGTCCTCCTCTTTCTACTTTAGGATTTCACAACCTACCACCAGGTCTTGAAGATATTTTCCTACAATTTCTTCTAGAAGATTTATGGTTCTTGCTTTTATTTTTAGGTTTTTGATCCATTTTGAGTTCATTTATGGATGAGGTGTGAGACAGAGGTCCTCTTTCCTTCTTTTGGCTGTAGATATCCAGTTGTTTCAGCACCATTTTGCTGAATGGACTGTTCTGCCTGAGCTGTGTGGGTTTGACAGGCTAGTCAAAAATCACTTGACCATACATGTGAGGGTCTCTTTCTCATCCATTAATTTGGTATCATTGGTTTATGTATCTGTCTTTTTGCCAGTTCCATGCTGTTTTTACAATTATAGCTTGGTAGTATGATTGAAAGTCTGGAGATGAGGGTTCATTTTTCATTTTATGATGCTTCTGCCTTTTCAGGACCCCTCGCCCTTCCAAATAAATTTACTAATTGTGTTTTCAATCTTTTTTTAAATGCTGGTGGAATTTTTACTCCATTGCAATTTTATTGCATTGATTCTGTGTATCAATTTGAGTAGAATTGACATCTTAATGATATTTAGTCTTTCAATCCATGAGCATGGACTGTTCTTCCAGTTATTTAGAATTTTTTTGATTTCTTTTAACATTGGGTTGCTGTTTTCTGAATACAAGTGCTTTATATCGTTGGTTAAGTTTATTCTTGACTACTTGAGTTTTACCTGTCATATTATATTTTCACCACTCTTTTGACACTTTTAGTTACTTTTATTGATGTATTCTTCATTTCTAGATTCTCTTCCAGGCCTCTCTCTCCTGTCTTTTCTTTTCAGGCTGTAGCATACCATTTAGTATTTCCTGAAAATCTGGTCTGTTGCTTAGAAATTCTCTCAGTTTCTGTTTATCTGTGAATATTTTAATTTCATCCTCATTTCTGAAAGACAGTCTTGCTGGATATAAGATTCTTGGCTGGAAGTTTTTCTCTCATACTATTTTAAATATATCAAACCACTGCGTTCTTGCCTCCATGATTTCTGCTGAGAAATCTTATTATTAATCTTATTAATCTTAATTAATCTTAATAATTAATCTTATTGGGTATCCCTTATATGGTATGCATTGCTTTTCTCCTGCTGTTCTCAGAATTCTGTTTGTCTTTGGCATTTGACATTCTAATTAGTATGTGTCTTGGAGTTGGTCTATTCGGATTTTTTCAGATGGGAATATTTTGTGCTTCTCGGATATGGATATCTATGTCCTTCATTAGGGTTGGGAATTTCCCAACATTATTTCTTTAAATATTCCTTCCACCCCTTTTCCCTTCTCTTCTCCTTCTGGGACACCCATGACACATATGTTTGCACATCTCTGGCTGTCATTTATTTCCCTGAGACCTTGTTCAATTTTTTCCATTCTTTTCTTCATCTGCTCTTTGTTTGTGTGTGTGTGTTTGTCTTTATTTTTTTTAATGTTACATTAAAAAAATATGAGGTCCCCATATACCGCTCACCCCCCTCACCCCACTCCTCCCCCCATAACAACAACCTCCTCCATCATCATGAGATATTCAGTGCATTTGGTGAATACATCTCTGAGCACCACTGCACCTCATGGTCAGTGGTTCACATCATAGCCCACACTATCCCACAGTCCACAGCTTGTGGACAAAGATCACATCTGAGTCCAGCTCCATCACAGAGAAACACAAACTCCAAAGTAGGGCCAACTGACATGGCACTGAACTCCATCTGCCATGACCATAGAACCTGTGGGTCTCTGTAGCCCTCAGTAGAACCAATATCTGGGGTTGTATCTACTTTATCTGTCTCTGGGACTCTGCTCAGGTGTGCATAAAGTCAACCCATCTGATAACCTCCTGGCTCTTTTTGGAGACTCATAGCCATATAAACTCATTTGTCCTTTCCATTTCCCCCTTTTATTCAGATCAAAAAGCATTTTTAACTCCTGGTATTATATGTAGACTGAGATATTCTGCTGGTATGAGTTGACCCTTTTATTCAAGGTCATTTTCTAGTTACATCATCAGCTGGTACTTGGTAGTAATCCCTCAGCACCAGGGAGGCTCATCCCCGGGAGTCATGTCCCATGCTGGGGGGAAAACAACACATTTACATGGTGAGTTTGGCTTCAAGACTGGCCACATTTGAGCAACATGGAGGCTCTCAGGAGGTAACTCTTAAGTACCCTGCAGCTCTAGGGCTTGTTCTTATTTCAGGTGCACAGGCTCACAAGCATAGTCATTAGTATCAAGGGCTCATGGTTGGACCTTCCTTCTTTTTTGGTCTTTGCCGTTGCACTTGGGGGATTGTTGCTGTTTCTTTAGGGACTGTGATAGAGCTCCCCTGGCTAGGAACTCAGCACTCCCTCAGTTGTTAGTTTTAATTGGAACCACTATGAAAATATCCAAAAATTTTATGATCCTGGATATATGCCCTGGAGAACTCCCTGCCAACCATGTGTCCCCTGTCAATAAACATCCCACACCAGTATTCCTCCCCTGTCATTGTTGAACCTCTCTGTGACCCAAAACTTCTTGAAAAATGGAGCCTAATATATTGCCAGGTTTCATTAATAGTAAAATGGAATATAGTGATGAGTTTAAAGGTTAGATATAGAATACATATTAATTTAGAAAAGTTATGGTAAAAAAATTGGCGTATCAACATATTAAAAAATGCAAAAGCTTTGTTTTTGATGTTTTGCCTTCCATCACTGCAGTAAGTGTTGCTCTGTATGCAAATTGGCAAGGCAACTTCTTCCGTCTTTTCCTCAGTGTCTACATCCTTTCTTTTTTCTTTTTTTCCCTAATTATTAAGCTTATCTTCACAAAAGTTTTTGATCACAATAATTCGTATATACAATATACAGTACCCCCACATATCCAGCATAAAGCCCCTTTCCCCTTCCACAGCAATAATCTTTTTACATATTCATACTGTATTTACTGAAACTGATGTACAGATATTGAGACAATAGCTTTCAAACAAGGTAACATTTAGGTTTACATTATGGTTTATATTTTAGAGTATACAATTTTCTAAATTTTTAGTTATCTTATGTTTTAAATTATAATTTACATTTTAGCCTATCAGTGCCTATATATTTTTGGTGTAATTTAACATGCCTTATATCCATCCTTGAGTAATCTTGTGGAACACTTTTATTGCCCACACAGTTACATTGATTCCATCTATTCAATACCTCTTTCCCCCACCCCTTAGGGCCCACAGTGACGGTCAATCTTCATTGCATGAAGGGCCATATTCATAGATACTTGCAACAGTATTAGGGTTTGACATGCTCAACTGCCCTAATGCATTGGGAGCCAGCATTTCTTTTGAGAGATAAAATTCCCTCTATTTGAGAACATCAGTCCTCCCCAGGATGTGGGTATACCTTCACTCTCATTATATGGGTCTCCATCCAATGATATAACCCACAATGGCAAAATGAGCACTCACACACTCCCTAGGAGCCTCTCCTGTGTCAGATTATCCCCTTTAAGCATAATAAACAGGTAACTTTCCTTATTATATTTTTGAAAAGGTTTTTTCAGCATTATACTCTCAACGAAATACCTGACAATCTCCTATGATTGTATGTTTCCCCACTCTCCCTCCAATTTCTTGGGCAATATTACCCATCCTCCCATCCCTAGCCCCCCAAGCCTGCAAAGTCCCACCCAAAGGTAACCCTATTCCCCCATTTTATCCCTTCCTTGAACAAATACCTCCAGCTTATTATAGATTTCATCCATGTAGGTGTCAGCTTACATCCTTCCTCTACCCCCCACTTTCCTTTAAACCTATCATCCAGTCTCTAGCTCTCTGAGGCAACTTGGTTTACTTATTTCATATCATTGAGGTCATGTGGTATTTGTCCTTCAATGCCTGGGTTGCTTCACTCAACATAAGGTTCCCAAGATTCACCCATGTTAACACATGTGTTTGTAGTGTATTCGTTCTTAAAGCTGAGTAGTATTCCATTGTATGTATATACCACATTTTATTTATCCATTCATCTGTTGATGGGCATTTGGGTTGTTTCCAACTTTCAGCAATAGTGAACAATGCTGCTGTGAACATTGGTGTGCATATATCGGTTTGTGTCCTTGTTTTCAGTTCCACTGGGTATATACCCAGCAGTGGTATTCCTGGGTCATATGGCAAATCTATAGCTAATTTTTTGAGAAACCGCCAAACTGTCCTCCAAAATGGCTGGATCCTTCTGCATTCCCACCAGCAGTGGATGAGTGTTCCCATTCCTCCACATCCTCTCCAGCATTTGTATTCTTCTGTTTTTTTCATAGCTGCCAATCTTATGGGAGTAAGATGGTATCTCATTGTAGTTATGATTTGCATTTACTTAATAGCTAGAGATTTGGAGAATTTTTCATTGGCTTTTTAGCCATTTGTATTTCTTCTTTGGTGACGTCTCTGTTTAAATCTTTTTCCCATTTTTTAAGTGGGTTGTTTTGCTTTTTATTTTTGAGATATAAGAGTTCTTTATATATGCAAGTTATAAGTCTCCTATCAGATATATGGTCACCAATTATTTTCTTCTATTGTGTAGGCTCTCTTTTCACTTTCTTGACAAATTCCTTTGAGGTGCAGAAGGCTTTAATTTTGAGGAAGTCCCATTTATCTATTTGTTCTTTTGCTGCTTGTGCTTTTGTTGTGATGTTCATGAAGCCATTTCCTATTACAAGGTCTTGTAGATGTTTCCCTACATTGCTTTCCAAGGTCTTTATGGTCTTAGCTCTTATATTTAGGTCTTTGATCCATCTTGAGTTGATCTTTGTATAAGGTGTGAGATGGTAATCCTCTTTCATTCTTCTACATATGGATATCGAGTTCTCCAGGCACCATTTGTTGAATAGGCCATTCTCTCCCAGTTGAGAGGGTTTGGTGGCTTTATTGAATATTATACAGTTATATATATGAGGTTCTATATCAGAACTTTCAATTCAATTCCATTGGTCTGTGTGTCTCTCCTTATGCCAATACCATGCTGTTTTCACTACTGTAGCTTTGTAATATGTTTTGAAGTCAGGTAGTGTGATTCCTCCAATTTCGTTTTTCTTTTTCAATATGTCTTTGGCTATTCAGGGCCTCTTTCCTTTCCAAATAAATTTCATAGTTAGTTTTTCTAGTTCCTTAAAGAAGGCTGTGTTGATTTTTATTGGGATTGCATTGAATGTGTAGATCAGTTTTGGTAGGATAGACATCTTAATAATATTTAGTCTTCCTATCCATGAACAGGGAATATTCTTACATTTATTTAGGTCTTCTTTGATTTCCTTGAACAGTGTTGTGTAGTTCTCTGTGTATAAGTTTTTTACATCTTTAGTTAAATTTATTCCTAGGTATTTGATTTTTTTATTGACTATTGTAAATGGTATTTGTTTCTTTATTTCCTCCTGAGCTAGCTCATTATTGGTGTACAGAAATGCTACTGATTTTTGCACATTGGTCTTATAACCTGTGACTTTACTAAACTCATTTATGAGTTCTAGAAGCTTTGTTGTAGACCTCTCAGGGTTTTCTATGTATAGGATCATGTCATCTGCAAATAATGAAATTTTGACTTCTGTCTTTCCAATTTGAATGCCTTTTATATCTGGTTCTTGCCTCAGTGCTTGAGCAAGTACTTCTGAGACAGTGTTAAATAGAAGAGGTGATAGTGGGCATCCTTCTCTTGTTTCTGATCTTAGAGGGAAAGATTTTAGGATTTCACCATTGTAAACGATGTTGGTTGTCGGTTTTTCATACTTTATCATGTTCAGAAAATTTCCTTGTATTCCAATCTTTTGCAGTGTTTTTATCAAGAAAGTGTGCTTTATTTTGTCAAATGCTTTTCCTGCATCTATAGATACAATCATTTGATTTTTTTCCTTCAATCTGTTTATATGGTGTATTACATTGATTGATTTTCTTATGTTGAGCCATCTTTGCATACCCAGAATGAATCCCACTTGGTCATGGTGTATAAATCGTTTTATGCATTGTTGAATATGGTTAGCAAGTATTTTGTTGAGGATTTTTGCATCTAGATTCATTAGTGAAATTGGTCTGTAATTTTCCTTTCTTGTGGTGTCTTTGGCTTTAGTATTAGGGTAATGTTGGCATCATAGAATGAGTTAGGTATAGTTCCTTCTGTTTCGAATTTTGGAAGAGTTTCAGCAAGATTGGTGTTAGTTCTTTCTGGAATGTTTTGTAAAATTCACCTGTGAAGCCTTCTGGCCCTGGGCTCTTCTTAGTTGGGAGGTTTTTAATGACTGATTCTATCTCTTTATTTGTGATTGGTTTGTCGAGATTATCAATTTCTTCTTTCATCAATATAGGCTGATTTTGTGTTTCTAGGAATTTGTCCATTTCCTCTGAATTGTCATTTTTGTTGGAATATAGTTTTTCAAAGTATCCTATTAGGATAGTCTTTATTTCTGTGGGGTAAGTGGTGATATCTCCTTTCTCATTTCTTATTTTGTGTATTTGCATCTTCTCTCTTTTTTTCTTTGTTAGTCTAGCTAAGGTTTTGTCAATTTTATTGATCTTCTCAAAGAACCAGCTCTTGGGTTTGTTTATCTTTTCAAGTGCTTTCTTATTTTCTATTTCATTTTAGTTCTGCTCTTATCTTTGTTCTTTCTTTCTTTCTTCTTCCTATGGGGTTACTTTGCTGTTTTTTTTACTAATTCCTCCAAATGTACAGTTAGTTCTTCAATTTTTGCTCTTTCTTCTTTTTTGATGTATGAATTTATAGCTATTAATTTCCCTCTCAGTACTGATTTTGCTGCATCCCATAAGTTTTGGTATGTTGTGTCATCATTTCATTAGTTTCAAGGTAGTTCATTTCTTTTGAGATTTCCTCTTTGACCTACTGTTTTTCTAAGAGTATGCTGTTTAATTTCCATATCTTTGTGTGAAATCTGGGCCTCTGACCCTTGCAGATTTCCAGGTTCCCTCCACTATGGTCAGAGACATTATTTTGTAGAATTTCAATCTTTCTGAATTCATTGAGCCTTTTTTTTTTTGTGGCCTAGCATATGGTCTATCTTGGAGAATGATCCACGTGCACTTGAGAAAAATGTATATCCTGCTGTATTTGTGTGTAATGATATGTATATTATTGATTCTCTTTTGAGATGTTCTGTCCTAAGTTGATAGTGGTGTATTAAAATCTCCCATTATAATTGCAGAGGCATCTATTTTTTCACTTATTTTTTCCAGTGTTTGCCTCATGTATTTGGAGGTGCCCTTGTTAGAAGCACAAAAATTTATGATTGTTCATTCTTCTTGAAAGATTATCCCTTTCACTGATACGTAGTATCCATCTTTGTCTCTCATAATTGTTTCACATTTAATGTCTATTTTGTCTGATATTAATATAGCTACTCCTGCCTTTTTGGGGTTATTGTTTGCTTGTAATATTGTTTTCCAGCCATTCACTTTCAACCTCCTTGAATCCCTGGGTCTAGGATGTATTTCCTGTAGATAGCATATAAATGGGTCATATTTCCTTATCCAATCTTCCAGTCTGAATCATTTGAGATGTGAGTTTAATCCATTGACATTCAGTGTTATTACTTTCAAGGAATTGTTTATTTTAGCCATATTTTCTTTGGACTTGTCTTTGTCATATTTTGTTTGTTTTTTCCTTCTTTTTTCTGTCTATTTTGTTGCTCTTACACTTTCCTCCAACTCTGCCTCTCCTGTTTTTTTTCCTTTCTTCCTGCAGAAGCCCCTTTAGTATTTCTTGAAGGGCAGGGTTCTTGTTGGCATACTCTTTTAATTTCTGTTTATGTGTGAATATTTTGAACTCTCCATTTTTGAATGCTAGCTTAGCTGGGTAGAGTATTCTTGGTTGGAAATTTTTTTCTTTTAGTACCTTGACTATATCATACCACTGCTTTCTTGCCTCCATGGTTTCAAATGAGAAACCAGAACTTAAACTTATGGAGCCTCCCTTGTATGTGATGGTTCTCTTTTCTCTTGCTGCTTTTAGAATTTTCTCTTTGTCTTGAGCATTGGATAATTTGACAAGTATATGTCTTGGGGTAGACCTGTTGGGATTTATGGTGTTTGGAGTGCATTGTGCTTCCTGGAAATGTACATCCATTTCTCTCAGTAGATTTGGGAAGTTTTCAGCCATTATTTCCTCCAACACCCCTTCTGCCCCCTTTCCCTTCTCTTCTCCTTCTGAGATGCCTATATTATGTATGTATGTGCATTTTGCATTGCCATTCAGGTCCCTAAGTCCCAGCTGGATTTTTTCTATCTTTTTATGGATCAGTTCTACTATCTGATTTCAGATGTACTGTCTTCCACATCACTAATTCTCTCCTCTGCCTCTTATAATCTGCTGCTGTTTGCCAAAAGTGTATTTTTGATTTCTTGAGCTGTGGTGTTCATCACCATCATATCTGTTATCTTTTTGCGTATGTCTGCAATTTCCCCTCCAAGTGTTTTCTTCATATTCTTAATCTCTTCCTTTACTTCATTAAGTTGGTCTCTAATGTATGTTTTGAGATCTTTAATTACTTGTCTGATGTTCTGCTCCCCTTCCTGGTTTTTAGTTTGTTCATTGGATTCGGCCATGTTTTCCTAATTATTGGTTTGGTTTGTAGTTTTTTGTTGCTGTCTGGTCATCATTTTATCTTGATGGGTTTAATCAGTTCCTTAGCTTCTTTGTCTAGTCTTAGGGATTAATTAGTTGTTGTTTGTGCATAAGTGTTATGTCTTCTCTTTGTCACTTAGTTCTTCTTACTCTATTTTCTTGTTGCTGGCTAAATTCACTTTGAAGGAAAATATTAGGGCCAGGGAAACCAAAATGAGTAAGAAAAGGAAATGTATAAAGTAGTAATGGTAATAAGTGTTAACAGAGCAACAATGTGATATCTAGGAGTATGGATATTAGACTCATGTAAGTTGTGTAGAGTTATAGCAGTAAGTAGAGTACCATTATGAGACAGTCAACTGAATATGGGAAGGAATATAATATGAATTAAAAGGCCAGTGTTTTCATGAGAGAGGGAAAGAGAAAAGAAAGACAGTAATATCATTAGTGGATAAAAGACAGAAAACAGAACAAAGGTATTAGAAATAAAAAGTCAGACAATTTGGGGGCCAAAGAATGGGAGATGGAATGTAAGAGAAACAGTAGATGATGGAGGATATAAAGATGTAGGGGAAAGGGGATAGTGTAGGTGGCCAAAATCAATACACACATAAAAGAGGAAATGGAGGATGAGGAAACACAGCAAATGTGAAGCACTCCCTGCAGCACCTATTATATAAAGAAAAGAAAAGAAAAAAGAAGAAAGAGAGAGAAAAGCAAAAAAAAAAAAAAGAGAAGAGAAGGGGGGGCAAAGAAAAGGTGGGGAAAAAAGCAAGAAAAAGAAAAAGATAAAAAAATCTAAATAAATGAAAAAGGACCTTGGGGGATAGAATGGTAGAAAAGAAAGGCCAGGAAACAATGCAATATTAGCAACCATGACAAAAAGAAAAAAGAACCAACGTTTCATAATACACTTAGGGATCTGACCTTCCCCCTTTCTCCCTTCCTCACTTCTCTCTCTTCCAGGGCAGTAGGAAAGCTGCCTGAGAGGTCCGGTAGGAGATTCAAGTAGGTCCTTGTTGAACCAAATCAACACAGAAGACTATGACTCTTTATTTCCAGTGTGAGAGCACCTACACCTCACCAGAAACCCCAAATATGATATTGGAAGCTTGGTTAGCAACTCCTAGAGTCTCTCCCCCTTAGGTGTGCTAGGGCAGGTCTAATTGATTTTCTGACTCCACCTTCTCCCAGACCAAGTTTCCTATCTCACGACGTTTAGGTAAATTGGGCTTTCTCAGCAGATTCACCTCTCCTTTCTTCCCAGACTCTCCCCAAGTCAGCTGGTACACTCCTCCAAGCTCAATGAGAGAGAGAGAGAAAAAAAATGAGAAGGCTAAGGTAATCAAGGACCTCAGACAGACTTCAGGGTGTGGTGGATTCGAAGATGGGAAATCCGTGTTATTGCAGACTCAAGGTGTGTGAGTCTCTGGAGCGTGGGACCCCAGGGTTTAGGGAACACAGACCTGGGAACCATGCATCTGATTAACATGGGGCCTGGGGACACCACAGCACAACAAAGTCTTCAGGGATCACCGCAGCCGGGCCACCAGCCCTAGGGAGAGGGTTCCCACCCACAACTTCTGACCTCTGTGTCAGAAACCTCTCACAAGAATCTATTCTGTCACTGTCTCACCAAATTGACATCTAGACACCTCCTGCCCTACAATGCCCCGAAACAGCCCACTCAGGGCTTGGGAACACCCCAGCACAACAAAGCCTTCAGGAATCACTGCAGCCAGGCCACCAGCCACAGTGGGAAGGGTCCCACCCACAACCTCTGACCTCCATGCAAGAGGCCCAAAATTCTACCTCTTGCAAGAATCTCCTCTGTCACCATCCCACCAAATCAACTTCCAGACACCTCCTGCTCTGCAAACAACCAAAACAGCCTGGTGCAGCAGGACTCTGTCCCTACTCAGCCACTTATTTGCAGGAGAGATTATGAGGTGCACTCACTTAGACGCTATCTTGACCCACCTCTCATCTGCTCTTTTATATGTTCACTTTCAGAGACCATTTTTTCAAGCTCACCAATCCTTTCTTCTGCTCCTCAAATCTGCTGTTATATGATTCCAATGTTTCTTTAATTTCATTTATGGCGACTTTCATTTCCATAAGATCTGCTATTTTTCTATGCATGCTTTCAAATTCTTCTTTGTTCTCATGCAGTGTCTTCTTAATATCGTTAATCTCTGTAGCCTTCTCATTGAATTTATTAAGGAGATTTGTTTGAAAATCTATGATTAGTTGTTTCAACTACTTGTCATCTGGAGGCTTATCTTGTTTCCTTAACTGGGCCATAGCTTCCTGTTTCTTGGTGTATATTGTTAATTTTTGGTTAGTATCTTGGCATCTGGAATATTTATTCTGGGTGCAGTTTTCCTCTTAATTTAGGGCTTCCTGCCCTTTCTCCCTTGCTGGTTTTGCAGTAGGAGCCAAGGACGTAATTAGTGTTATAAACTGTGGAGGCTCAAGCTGCTCTCATTGCTCCAGGGATGGATGAAGCTTCTCCCAACTTTCTTCTTTCCCAGAGGTTGGGATAGAGTCACAGTTGTGTGGAATAATCCAAGTCATGCAGGCCTATACTGTAGTTGCCCAGAGAGACTGATGAAGCTTCATGCCCCTTTCTTCCCTGCCTAGGGCAGGGATGGAGCTGTAAGTGTGGGCATCAATCTATGCAGTGCAGGTCCAAGATGACCACAGTTGCCCCACTAGACTTTTAATTATTCAGTTTGTGCCAGCCAAAGGTACCCTCAGTTACCTGGATAGACTGGTGCTGAGCTTGCCAGCCTCCTCCCTGCCAAAGGTGGGAATATAGCCTAGACTAGGGCTGCAAGCTGATCTGGGTGGAAAATTAAAACAGTTCCTATCATCACTGTGATAGTTGGTCAGGCTGGCTTCCCCTCAGACTGGGGGTGGAGTCAAATTGGCGGCCACCGGCCTTTTTCCAACTTGAACAAATTCACACCCCAGCTGTTCCTATGGTTATTCCTTAGCCATCCAAGTCTACTAATCAGTAGCTGAAATCAGAAGTCAACCATCTCTTCCTCCCCTGTTTTTGGGAAATGGAGCTTCCAATTCCGGTCACAGAACAGCTCCTGGGGCAGCTTGCACCACCAGAGTAGAAAAATCACTGGCCTCTGCGGCTTGGCCGGCAATTTCCCGGAGAGGCTGATGCAGGTCCCTGCTGCTTCCTTCCTGTCAGAGGTGGCACTGGGTCTTAGACTAGAGCAGAAATCTAACCTGAATAGAAAAAATCCAGTCCACACCAGCACTGGGATTTTCAGTCCGCCCCGCTTCCCCTTTTGCCAGGTGCAGAGTTAAGATGGTGGCTCCCAGCCTCTTTCTGGCTTGGACAGATTCAAACTTTAGCTCTTCTCAGGATTATACTTTAGCCTGCTGAATGTTACTCATCATTAGCTGAAATTGGTGCTCAACCATCTCTTCCTCCCCTGTTTTAGGGAAGTGGAGCTTTCAATTCCAGCCACAAAACAGCTCTGAGGCAGCTAGTGCCTCCAGTGGAGGATGGGCATTGGCCTCCGGGGTGTGGAGAGCTCTACTTACAATTCTCTGCAGATGGACAGTTTCCTCCTTCCATTCCTTCAAGGATGTTGCAAGATGCTCTTCTGACCTCCTGGAGCCCTCAAACAGGTGCTTCAGGCAGCTCTAGAGAGCTCTGGGTGTTTACTAACTGCCCCGCAGCAGGGGCTGACTCTGGGAGCACCTGACTCCACAGCCTTCTTGCTATAATCCATGGGAAGCTTTTTAAAAAGTCACATTTATCACATTATAATTTGCATAAAGCAAAATTCACTCTCTTTAGTGTACAAGTACTTGCATGAGTTTTGAAAACTCATAATGCTATATCACCATGATCTACATAGACTGCGAAAGGTTTTCCTGTGCTTCTTTATAGTCAAGCCCCATGTTTTCTGCCCTGATAGGGTTTTCCTCTTCTAGAATGCTACATAATTAGAGCAATTTTACTCGAGAATAATATAGCATTGTAAAAAAAAAAAAAAAAAATTCAGGTCCAGATTATGACATTTCTTGGGCTCCATTTCAACAAATCTGGCAGTGAAATTCTACTTTGTGTTAGAAACTGTAAGAGGGTATAAAGAGCAAGAAAACTCTTGGGTTTTAAAGCCTGTAGTTCCCAACAATGCATCTTAAGTCCTGTGGCCCTGAACATGTTGGATAAGCTTCCTGCCATTCATTTGAGTATTGGAGCTATATATATATTGTAAATGTTTAATAAAGCAAAGGGGGCTAAGCAGGTGATTAAGCAGTGCTGCAATCAGTATTAAATTTACAAGACAATGGAAATTTTTGAACTGGGATCTGATCAGAGTTAGTCTTTTCAAGTGGAGGTGATTTAATGTTAAGATAGCAAAAAATAGTTCAAAAATACCTGCAATATTTAGCATTGATCAAATAAGGACCTACTTGGGCAGGTAATCCTGGAATCTGACAAGAAAGGGGTTAAAATCAGAGGCATGATGAGGGCCTGTGTGGAGGTTCATGGATAACAAAATAAAGAATTGATTTTTTAAAATATAGATGAAGTTCGACTGAGCCATGTAGAATTTGAAATTACATGCTTAGGTTTTCAAGTGTATTTAATAGGTTTGTGGAAGAGTGATGAGACAACTGAGGGTTAAGACTTACAATACAGTGAAACATGAATCCTGTTTGACTTTGGAGCCGAAGTACAGTGTATAGAAGCCAAGGAGTAGAGATTTTCAAGTAGGGTATAGAGTCAAAAGGTTTAAATAGGAAGGAAGATCAGATGGGCAGGGTGAGAAATGGAACTAATAATAATTGATGCTTTATTGTCTTGGATGCTTTCAGATATGTTTTTCAATTTTCTCTTACAACAAATCTGAGAAGTAAAAAAAAACAACAAAAAACTAAACTAAAGTTTATAAAATTTTAGTACATTCACGCAGGCCATCCAACTAGTAAAATATAAAATATAGCACCAAAATTAAATCCTAGATGTTGGAGAAAGAGAGAATTATGAGGCCTTTGAAGTGGTCATAAGAAGGTTATTGGTCACCATCAAGAGAGTTATTTCAGGAGGATTGTGGAAGCTGAAGGGAAATTGAAAGAGATTAAAAAGTGAGGAGATAGTGAGAAAATGGGGCACTAGTCTTTCAAGTTTTAAGAAAGAGGAGACAGAGATAACTAAACTAACTCAAGGGATTGCCAGGGTCAAAGGGAAGATCTCCAGGGATAGAAGGAAGTAAAAGTGCTAGAAGGCTGGTCACTAGGAATAATGCTTCAAAAATGATAAAACAATATATCTCTGCAATCATTTGCTCTATCTGAGAATTGAATGATCCCTATTTAAGTGTTTTTGAGGGTTTCAAATGAAAAGGGGCTATTAATTAGTTGTTAACATACTTTGATATTACTTATCTATATTTTACTGAGAACTTGAATTCCCTTCTGAGATTGAACAAATCCTTCACTTTTGAAAATAATTGCATTAATATTTAGGCAAAGATTCCACCCTGGAATGGTGATGTTAAAGCCACAAGAAACAATGGTTATACCTAAATCTGTGAAAGGGTAAATTTATGTGAGTGAAGTCACATCCCTAGATTTTTCATATGTGTCTGTCAAATGCTGATTTTAGTGCAAGTGTGTATGTATTTGTGTGTGTGTATGTCCAGACTCATGCCTTTGCTTTTGTTCAAACAAAAAATGTACAGATATCAGGAGCAAAGAGTAGATAAAGGCAGAAAGAACACAGAGGCACTTAGTGACCTCTCACTCTCAAGAAGCCATAAAAGCATCTGACCTAGTTATGTGCAAGCCCTAGATAGGCAATTTGACTACTAGTCGACATATATTGAACACTGAGCACTTGCAACTGCTTTTGCTTTGCTTTGTTTCATGTCACGTGTATTAAGTTATTGGATCCACTTGAAAATATTCATAAATAGGTAAAACTATGGAATTAATTTTACAGATATGAAATTGGTGAAACAATGTGTTGAATAAAATGTCCAAGGTCAAAGAAGTAGTCATTGGAAGAGCAAGACTTGAGCAGAGGTCTCTAGGAGTCCAGGACCCAAGTTCTTAACTATTCTACTCTACTACCTCTGCAAAACCTAGACACCAGGAAGAGAATTTATGATCTGATTCATTATTATAAGACCATTCCCTATGAGTGTGAGATTTTTAAAAATGTGAGTAGTTATGAAGAATAACTTGGATGGAGATGGATATAGGGATGAAAATGTGATTATTGGTGTCTGGATTCCAAATGCCTATAACATGTCTGTGGAGCACTTGAATATGGTAGGTGATATAAGTTCCACAGAGATTATTTTAACTAAATTCCATAATGTGGGAAATGGATGTGGCTCAACCAATTGGGCTCCCATCTACCATAGAGGAGGTTCAGGGTTTGATGCCCAGGACCTCCTGATGAGGGCAAGATGGCCCATGTGGTGATCTGGTTCATGCAGAGTGCTGGCCCATGTGAGAATGCTGCCCTGTGCAGGAGTGCTGCCCTGTGTGGGAATGCCACCCAGCATGGGAAAGCCACCCTGCGTAGGCTTGCCAGCTGAGGCAGCGAGCCAATGCATCAAGAGACACAGAGGAGAGAAAATAAGAAGACGTAGTAGAACAGGGAGTAAAGTTAGTGCAAGAGAGTAATCTCACCTCTCTCCCACTCCCGAAAGTCCCAGGATTGTTTCCTGGAGACACCTAATGTGAATACAAACAGACACCGAAGAACATACAGCAAATAACACAGAGAGCAGACAATGTGGGGAACGGGGTGGGGGAGGAGAAATAAATAAAATAAAATAAATCTTTAAAAAAATGTCCATAATATAATTTTCTTTAATCATAATCTACTTTACCTGCTATGTAAGGGACAATAGTCACAGAGGAAAACAAGTATTAAATGGCATTTTTAAAATTGTTATTTAATCAGAAGACTTGATCCATAAGACAGAGACTATTTGGAAGAATTTCAAGAAATGTCAATTTAAGAGATGTCTCCTCACCACAGAGGCATGGCAGCATAAAGTAGAGGTTGTCCTGTTGGATACCAGGGACAGTGCTCTGAGGCAGCCCACATGATTGGACTTCCTTGGACTGTTTTGGACTATTTTGGCAGGATGGTGATTTTTTTCAGCAAGGTATGAAAATTAGTTAATTGGAGGAAGGCAGGGTTAGAATCCAAAGCACTCTGAAGACCTTTCTACAGTGTATGACACAATGCCCATCCTTTTCTTGATAAACTTCCTTCACTGGGATTCTGGGACTTTGTTCTCCCTTGTTTCCTTGTCTTTACTTCCCCTTCACTGTCACTTTTTATTTTCATTTGTTGAATTCTCTTCACTTCCACATCTCAAAACATTGAAGTGACCCAGAACTCAAGATCCCATAGATTCTCATGGCTTTATGGACCATCTATGTGCTAATAACTCTCAAATTTTACCTCCAGCTTGGACCTAATTTTCAAACAAGGATATTTGGCAGAGTGCACAGCTTCTTTACTTGCATGTTTAATATTCCTTTCAATCTTCCCTTGTCAGGAACTAATGCTTAATCCCTTCCCCAATTCAACCCATATCTGCTTTTACCATATCCTTTCCTCATCAGGAAAACTCAATTTTCCCATTATTTCAGAGAACAAGCCTTGAAGTCATCATTTTTTCATTTACTTATTCAGCAATATATATTTGAGCACCTTTGTGCCACACACTACTACACAACTGTGCACCAGTAGAAAAAGCAAAGATCCCTGCCCTCTTAATGTTGCCAATCTAGATGATGGAGACAGGCAATAACAAATGCACCTACTAAATAAGCACATGATACATTGTTTTTAAGGGTGACAAATGTTGGGGAAAAATTAAGCAGAGTGAGACAGTTTGGGGAGAGAAAAGCTAGCTGTACTGTTATGTGGAAAGGTCAGGGTAGGCCTCCCTGAGCAAATGAGAGTCACTCAAAGACTTAGAAGTGAAAGAGTTCACTAGGACTCTAACTTAGAGAACATTGTCCCAAGTGAAAGGACCAAGAAAGAAGGGGCCTAAGGAAATAATATGTTTGACATCTCTGAGAAATAGTAACAGCAAGGACACTAATGAGTCTGGAAGAGAGTTATCAAGAAAAGAAACCAAACTTATAACAGAAGAAGAGATTTTGAATGGTCTTCTGGGCCATTGATATTACTTTGACTAAATTAATTACTTGACATAATATGCCTTAAGTTTTAAAAAGATCACTCTTCAACCAATCTGTTAAGAGTAAACATTGGATAGGGTAGATAGGGAAGAGAAAAAAGAAAGAGCTGGTAGAGAGTTTTGGCCTTAATTTTCATGATCAATGGTGACGGTTCTGATCATTGTGGCAGTATGAAGGTGAGGTGAAGTGGTCAGATTTGGTATATATTTCTCTTCTCTGCTACATCAATCTATCAGCTCACCTGTTAGATTAGTTTTAATTTATTTTAAAATTATATTCATATTCTGATATCTTTTTAATCAATTTCACTACTACCATCTTGATCCAAACACCATTATCTGTGCTCAAACCAATGCAGTAATTTTGTATCCTTCTATTTTCAATACTATCCCCACTCCAGTCTTCATATGACATCCAGATTAATCTTTTTTAATGTTTTTTTATATTAACATTTTGCAATATTAACATATATTTGTTCAGCTTCAAACAAAAATGGTCTTATACATGCAATTTTACCCATATCCATATTTCACATCATATATTTGTATTTCACATAATATATTTAGTTAATAATAGGGCGATCATACAGTATTTATCCTTTAGTATCTGGCTTGCTTCACTCAACATAATGTTCCCAGTTTCATCCATGTTGTCATATATTTCACAACTAATCCTTTTTAACACATGCATCAAGTTGTGTTTTTCCTCTGCTTAAAATTTCCAGGATCTTTCTATGATAATTAGAATTAAAACCACATTCTTTAAAATGACCAGTGAAGTTATACACAGTGTGAGTTCTCTTTTTTCTGCTTAGCTTCCTCCCTTGGCACTCTCCATTTGCATTTCTCCTCTAGTCCTCTCCAGGACCCTCTAGGGTATTGGCACTTACTGCTCTTCCTGCCTAGATATTCCTTCCATAGATCTGCATAGTTGAATCCCTCTTTGTTTCCTTTTTTTCTTTGCTGAAACATTACTTCATCAGAAAAAGACTTCTTTGATTATTTAAAAGAAAAAGATTAGGCAACAGCAGATCTATTCCAAAGGAATTTAGCCAAATTTTCTACTAGTCTTATGAAAAGCAAGGTATAGTCAGATGAATTTTTCCCAGGTCTTAGCAGATATATGCATCATAACATTATGTTGTATTTATAAATGTTTCAGCATCTAGAGATGCCTCCATATTGTCATAAATAGCACAATTCCCTTAGGTAACATCCAATTTTCTTTTTAGACAAGATTTTAATATCATCTAAATAGATGAAAATGACAAAAATATATGAATTATATGAATATAAAAATTTTTACCTAAAGCACAAAAATACACACACGTAGTTTCATTTACTGCTAAAAATAGAAATGAACTTTCTCCTAGAATATGAATTTACTCATAAGTACTTAAAATATTTTTTTCTTTTATTAGAAGATCAATATATTTTACACACACATATGTAAGATCAATTATAATGCAATTGATCTATTCTTAATTTAGTAATTTGTAAATCTAAACATAAAAGTAAGGCAAACATTCAAATAGACCTGCAGGATCAGGATATACTTGACAAAATAGAATCTTAATTTGACAAAATTCCAGGGCATCCAGTAATTCTCTCTCTCTCTCTAAACTCACAGATGGAAGTGAGATTTCATTTATTCTACCTTTCAATGGCATAAATTCCTTGAGGCCTTCTTATTATAGTTCCATAGTTTTTTTTTTTTTTTTTAGAAAAATACGCAGTCTGCATTACTTCTTTTATTAAGATCATCATAGAATCAATAAGTAACATTATAAATTCATTCTTCGCATCAGTGGGCTCCCTTTCTGTTCTTTTATCCTGACAGCCTTTGCTATACAACCTGATCTGAGGTTGTCACTAAACCCTCTGCATCAGGTTTCCCTAGCAACACAGGGCCTCTTTCTCCCACCGTCTGCATCTGATTTTTAAAAAATTCAATTTGTAACAATCACTGAAAACAGAAGAAAGCATTCAGTTTGATACATATGAAGTCAAAATGAAAATCATGAGTTACAAATGAAATTGGAAGTAATTATCAGAGAAAAATATTTTGCTTATGGATTTAAGTCAAGTACCAGATGGTGACTAGCTGCATTTATCTCCAAATTATCTAAATAAAGTCCAGGCCTTATGGCAGCTTACTCATGCTTTAATGAGTTTACCTTTATACTGCAACAGGTTAGTGCTTTCAGGGCTATGTTTCAGAAGCCACATGAAAAAGAAGCTTTATTAGATTAGAGTTCTGAGAAACAAAGTGACACACACAAGACATGTGCAAGTATTAACAGTAATCAGAAGCTTCCCAGGGTTGCAAGCTTCCTTGGCTAATGGTTGAAAATCAGGGGTAAGTTGTACTTGATTCCACCTAGAAATTATTTTTCTATTACAAGAGAATATTGCCTAACTGAATACAACCACAAAGATTTCTAATAGTGATCATAAGTTGTTTCTGTAAACAAGTATTTTTGTCTGTTCTTTATAAAACCTTTTCACAAAATGTTCTGTCTTGTGCTTAAGGATGTTCATTCTCTTTAAAGGAAGGAAAAATATTGTTTTGCATTATTTTGCTCTGCAGCAAAGAACATAATTTCCAATTCCTCTGAGGATAGGATCTGGAGGATTACTAAAGAGCTATATATTGATAAAGAACTTATGATCCCTTGAGATTTTAAATGTTTCTCCTCATTGTTCATCAACACTTAGAGTGCCATGGGATGCCAACTGCAAAAGAAATTTAATGGTTTTCATATCATGTACAAAAGGTATTGACCATAAATCTGGAAATACCCATACCAGAATTTTGGAAGTGACTTTCTTGCAAATTCTCCTGCTCACCAAATTTTTTCCTCTCTGTAACACTTAAAAAATAGTAACCCATTTTATGCTATTGTTCATTTAACTTTTGCTATAACTTGCCTAATATGATCATTTATTTTTAATAGCTTTATTGTGTTATTTAGTTTGTGAAAGAAATTTTAAAGGTGTTTAAAAGACAAAACACTCTTACTTATGAATACTCTACTAATCTTATTTTCTTTTCTAGGTGATTTATATCTTAGTAGGTTTCATCAGTATTGTATAACTTTTATTATTTTAATTAACATAAAAATCTTTGGTTAATTACTGAAATATTTCTGAAATCATGCATGTGAACCATTTGTAATTATTTGGTATGCAATATTAAAATGACAGGCTATTTCTTTTTTAGAATATTTCTTAAATTAAGTGTTAACCATATTTTAAAAATTAATCAAAAAGTATTAAAAATGTTATATGGGCTAACATGACTGTTTCTTTCTATAATTCTGCCTAAAAATTACCAAATATTGAATTTCTTAAAATACATATGATACTGAATATGGATGCATGTATACAAATTTATCAATATATTGTGGTGAACAATATAGTCTATATTAATATTATCTTTACCAATAGATTTTTTAAATTTAAAGCCTAAAATTCATGTAATAATGATATCAGAGTATGGATTATTTGCAGGATTCAGGAAGCAAAATATTACTAATAGGCTAATTGTGTTGATGTTACCAAAGAAATTTGGAATGGTTTAAAATTCAGATATTTAAGAAATAATTAGGGAAACTTCTTAATCTTTCTCTTCCACAGATTTTAAGGCACCATTACAATTTTAGTTGAGCTTCAATTGATCTTTTAAACAAGAAGTTTTAGAATACTTTGCCACTCTTTAGAAATGAAATGAGTCCCAATCAGTGATCTTCATTTAATATTGACTAAAATAGTTATGTATTATAAACAATGAATTTCGTTTGATTTTTAAGAAATAAAAAACCTAATTATGAAGAAATTTGAAATTTCAACATCAAATGGATGATGCAAAAGTTTCTATTGTACTCTGAAAGAAAATCTTGTCCCCTGTAGCCACAGATTTGAAAATTTCTGAGAACCAAACTCATAGTCTCATTATATGAGTAGCAGAGTTACAAAGGAAACTAAAATCTCAACCCTGCAGGGTGTCTGCAGTTAAAGTGAAGGCATTGATTGGAAGAGTAGAATCCAGAGAATTGGGATGGAGACAAATGGGATGCTGATATTGATAGAAACATTGGAACCCTGAATTCTGCTGAAACTTTACTAGATAAGCCTGCCATGGCATCCAGACCAGACCACACCTTGTCAACCTTGTATCATCCAGCCTCCAGCTGGCCCCAGGGAGTCTGAAACAACTTCCAGCCCTGAGGTGGGTACCAGCCAAACTGAAACCTGGCCTGCCCAGCCTCTAGCCTGCCCCAGGGAGTCTGAACTTCCCCCCAGCCCTGAGGCACGTCGCAGCCAAACTACACCATGCACTGCAGAGGCTCCAGTATGCCCTGAGGAAACTGTCTTCCAAACCCTGACAAGAAACACGCATAGAAACTTTCACATCATTCATGTGGTGTTTAAGTTTCAAATTTGTAGGTTTTAACTCATCTCTTTCTTTTTTAACCATATCCAGTGTATCTAGGAGGAGCCAGCCAACATCATATACCGTTTGACTCCACAAAACTCCCCCAGATCTTTGTTTCCTATAAGCATGGAAGTAGGGGAAACCAGTGATTTTATTTTGCATATCTCGATTGCCAACTTGTGCCATGGACTGTTAGCAGCCTCTCCATTATTGGAAAAGGAATTGTCAGTACCCTTGAGTCCAATTAGAGTAGAGAGCAAATTATAAAACTCCCAGAACCTCCTCAGACATCCCACATTTAAGACTCTATTCCTCAAGAACCACTCCCGGTACCAAGCTATATTACTCAGGGTTCTCTAGGGAAACAGAATCAACAAGAGATATCAGTACATAGTATGCAATTCTATAAGAGTCTCTCATGCAGCCTTAGGGATGCACAAGCCCAGGTTCCACAGGCAGGCTGCAACCAGGGGCTCCAGTGAAAGTCCAATGAAGATTTTTGACTAGTTCTGGGAAACGCTGGCTGCCCAAAGATGAGCTAGGAAATTTTCTTTCAATGCTGGAATCACTTCCTGTTTTAAGGCATTCAACTGATTGGGTTAAGCATCAATCATTACCAATGGCAGTCTCCCTGACTGATGTAATTGTAATCAGCTATCTATGATTTACCACTGCAGTAGAGTCAATGGTGACTTAAGTCCATAAATGCCCTTGCATTATCATTAGCCCAGTGCTAGCTGGACCAAACAATTGGGCACAATTACCTGGCCAATTTGACATATTAGTTTAACCATCACAGGGATTATACTCTTCCTAATCTTCTCACTAACCTTTGCAGATGGTGACTTCCTAAATGTGTCAGCCATTAGCCTATAGAGCACAACATGTTGATAAGCTTGTTAAATCTGGATCTGGCCTCAGTTTGGAGATTGGATGTCCAATATTGCCTTTGTGGATTTGCACAGAAGACAAAGAAATATGCTTAAATATTAGAATATTGCAACTAATTACCACATAAAATGTTCCAATACTTATGAAATTATGTTTTCTTTTATAAAGGGATATCCTCAGATATGTATTTATATGTCAATTCATTTATTTATCCAACAAGTAAATTTTAGAATCTGTAATATTCCTTGCACTGTCATAGTCACTGAAATACACAGCACTAAATTAGACTAGAAAGGTCTCTAATTGAGCTTGACTCCCTGAAATGGCAACAGAAAATAAATAAGCGAACTAGCAAGGAAAGAATCAGCAATAAATGCTATGAAGAGAATTCAAATAGAATGAGGATCCATTTCTGGGTTGATACTTTAACTGGGTGGTCAGAAAAGGTCTTGCTATATAGTGACATTTAAACTGAGATTGTAACAACAAGGAGATGCTCCTGCTACCCGAATAGCAGAAGAAAGAGCACAGCAGGCAAATGTCCACAAGCAGTGCAAATGTCCCAAAGCAGGAGAATTTGGCACATCCAAAAACTGTGAAAAATACATGTGTGGTTGTAGCATAGTGGGAAAAAGAGAGAGAAATACTAGATGCTGGTTAGAGGAAGCCAGGCACCAGCCAGGTAAGGAATCTGTATTGTGGTATAATGGCAAAGGGAAACCTTTGGATGATTGTTGTTTGCATTCTTAACAGGGAAGGGGTATGATGAATCAGTCTTCTTAAAGAATAATCCCGATGATTTATGAGGAGAATGGATCACAGAAAGACAAACCAGAGTAAAGGAGGCTTATAATAGGGGATCTAGAGAAATTGACAGATCTTTTCTTGGTTTCACTCTTGTTTTTTCCCCAGTATTAATATGACTTCATTACTTTCTCTCTTTCTCTCTTTTTTAACATTTCCTCAAGTCAACTGGTATACCTATACCTCATAGTTTAGTAAATTCCATAATATTGAATTGTATTATTAAACCAGGATTTGTTCAACCATGCCAGTCTTGATTATTTTTCATGTTATTTCCAATCTTTGGCTAACATAAACAATGCTGTAGTAGACAGCTCTCCCTATGCACTGTGTGTTATCACTATGATATGGACCGCAGGCATGGATCACTGGGTTCAGAGATATGTGCATTTCAATTTTAAAGATATTGTCATATTGGGTTTTAAAAGGTGTAATAATTTAAATTTCCAATGGTGTGACAGAGGCCATTTTCAAAATTCCTACCAGCAGTAAGATTTGCTACAGAGGAGTGAAAGTGATTCTAGTCGTTTTATTTGTACAGAAAAGTTAAGTGTCTTTTCCTACATTATTCGAATATTTTGGCATAGTTTCCTATGAGTTGGTATTCATATTCTTTTCCATTTTTTAATTTTTTTACTTTTCTTATCAATATGTATGCTTTCTTGGTATGTGATATTTTACCTATTACAGTGATATTTCAACTATCATATTTATTAAAACTAGTTTCCAAACTTTTATTCATCTTTGACCTTGAAAAATATTTGTTATATACTCCCTTTACATGAAATTTTAAATGATGTTAAATATGTCTATATCTTCCTTTATAATTTAAATTTTTTTTGTCTTGGTTAAAGATTTTGCCAAGATATTCATATTATATTTATTTCATGACATTTCTTAAATTTTTAATTTTTTTTTTTAACTTTCAAGTGTTTAATCCAGCAGCAGCACTTTTTAAATTAGGTTTAAGAGAGGAAGTCATTCTTACTTATTTTTACAGACAGAAAACCAAACATGCCCATACTATTTATTGAATAAATATTTTTCTCAATTGAAATATCTTCCATGTAGTATATTAAAGTCCAATATATATTTGATTTATATCTGGAGTCTTTTATTTTGTTTCACTCTTAAACTTCCCTATTTATGTGCCATATCATATTCTATAGCATGGCTTTACGTTTTAACAACTATTTCTGCATACTTGTATATTCTCATTATTCATATTTCCTTGTCATTTCAAAACATTTTTTATTTTATATGAATTTTATGCTTGCATTATTAAGTGAATAGGATTCTAACTGAAGTTAATTTCATTTCTTTTTTATTCATCTGCAACTTATTTTGCTGTAAGGGGTATAATAGACATCCACCTTTTTTTCACTAAGCTTATTGTCACAATGTTATTTATTAATTAATGGAATGATAATTTTAAAACTATTCCAGTACCCTTTGAGGGAAAAAAAATCATAGCCAAAGATTCCACTACTGGATACACATATTGGTGAAATTCTTTCAAATATCCACATAAAAATATTGTGTATGGTGACAGGGTATTAGAAACAACCTGTATATCCATCTCTAGGACAATGTATAAATAAAATATAACAAATCACAATATGAAATGTCGTACAGCAATAAGAAATAACAAAGTAGATATGTGACATTGATAGGTCTCCAAGTAAGACTGAAAGAGAAAACTAGTACAGAGAAGGGATTTACAATACCCTTAATAGAATTGAAAATGCACCAAACAAAACCATATTCTATAAGGATACATCCAAACTTAAGAAAATAAATCAAGCACATCATAAATGGTTTCCTAAGAGGGAAAGGCAATGGGTTAAGGATTAAAAAAGAAGGGTAAACAGAAAATTACGAAGAGGACTTCAGTAGACTAATAATGGTAATCCATTAACAATGAGAAGTATCCTGCATTCCATCAAATATATAATTAACTGTAAGGTGAATGCAATTTCAGACATGATGGATATGTAAATAGGTCCTAAATTTGATTAAATAAGGTAAATACATAGTTCAACCTTATGTATAAGAAGTCTATTTAAAAATGTAAAAGAAATAGGAAAGGGAAGAACATTTTAATCCATCCTATCACAAATTAAATTAATGGTTTGAAAATTAAAATAAACTGTGGCAAGGAGAAATTAATTTATGTACAGCCAGTTTCCCTTTAACTTTCAGATATTTATGTTTTAACTTACTGAATTCTTGGACAGTGTTGCTTTCCAATCATTTTCAGCTTTAGCAGACTGTCTCCTGATACTATCTGTGTGAATGGCTTCCTTCCTTTCCTATCACTGTCACAGCTGTAACCCAAGTTATTATTCGCTCTTATTTGGATTAATCAAATGGTTTCCTAATAGGTTTCATAGGGTCTGGTTGTATCTACAGCTATAACGCTGTGCAAACTTCCAAAAGGTGATCAATTTACTTACTTTCTTACATTCTTTTGATGGTTTCACCTTGCCTTAAGAATACAATCAAAATTCAGCTTAGTTGGCACATGGCCCTCATTATTTGGTTTTTGATTATCTACCCTACCATTCACCTCCCTTATTTCTCCCTTCTGCTGTCATGCCATCTCCCTTGTATTTCTTGCCATTTTTCTGAAGAATACCAATGTACAACGTTTCAATCCTTCACTGACTAATACTTAATCAATTAAAATACCTCAAATTTCTTGGGTTGCCATAGTAACCCAGTTCAGTTTGTTTATAGCAGCTCTACATGCTCATATCAGACTCTATTTCTATGCAATTTAGTATCTTACTCACATGTGTTCAGATGTGTAAGCTCACTTGTATCCACACCACATTGTGATCTCCTTCAAAACAAAATTTGCATCTAACTTTTACTTGTAATCGTAGTGCCTTATATGTTGAATATGAGAGTAGAAATCAACAAATACTTATTCAGTAAAGGCAATTCTTAATTATTCTCCATTTTCATTCAATGAAAAATGAAATGAAGTTTCAGAGTGAAAAAGAAATGACTTGTAAAATATCAATATAAAATTTTGGATAATTGTGAAAATGTATAATTTCTAGAGGCATAAAAATGTTCAGAGATTCAACATCATAATATGCACAAATAAGCACCCAAAATATCATAGTGGTCTTCATTAGAAATTATAGCAACAACAAAAATATAGGTGTGGTGTCAATGAATAGGTTTGCAATGTTTGTGTCCCAGTATAGAAAATTATTTGTAGGAATTATTCAATTTTGAATACTTTCAAGAATGCTTAGTTCTTAGTGATCCTTATAATGAAAGGAGCAGTTTAATGCTCTTCACAAAGTGATTTTATAAAAATCAAATTCTGTAAATAACTAGCGAAGACTATGCTGATGCAAAGGTCACAGAATTTTATGTCAGGAAATATGTAACAAGATTTAAAAGAATATGATATATAGACACCTGCAGCTTTGCAAACAATAGGAACCAGTAAATGCAGCGAAATTCATAAAAAGCAACAGTGTTTGCAACAGCAGTTATGGGCTGAAGAAAATGTGATGAGGTGAGCATTATATAACTTGCTCTGGATTTGATGGAATACAAATCGTTGATGCCTTAACTTTTTTTAGCATAAAAGTAATTGTGAGGGATTTCATAGTTTGCATCTCCTATAGATTCATTATTGGATAAAATTACATATTGTTACAACATAGGATTTGAATTTATATTTAATTCTATTAACTTTAAAGTGAGTATTGATTGCATAAAACCTACAGATATTTTGAGTTAGCTACAAATCCTTGCATTACAAAGTTGGAGATATTTACTGCATTGTGATAAATGCTCCCATAAATCTACACATTCTCTGTTATATTCAGATTATGCATTTAAGCAATAGACATATAAATTTGGAATGCAAATCAATTATCCATATATACAGGACATAAAAATTTCTCTCTCTTTTTTTTTTTGTGAGTTAGTGCGAACATTCCTTATATGTAAGACACATCTTTGCCAAACAAATAGGTATTATCTAGATATATTATTCAAAATATTACTGCCCTACTCCCATAAAATGACTTACACACCAGTCCCCTCACCCACATAAATAATACATTACTCTGTTGGTATAAGGAACTCATGTGACAGACAAGTCTTTAAGCAGCTCTTTGTATAATTTAAGTTATATGTGTTTCTTGGTGTCTTTTACACTAATTGTGGTAGGGCAGCACCTTTGAAATGTCACATAATGACTTTACTTTTCAAGCTCTGAAAATACAGTTCTGTTTGGCTGTGTGTTTTCCCCTTATAAACTGTGGCTGGGGATAAAATTTACTAGGCACTGGGCATACTGACAGGTTGTGTCTAAAAAGAAGAAATGACATGATAGTTTCATGTCTTTATTGATATGTGCTTGTTGTTGGTTCCATAGCTTAATTTTATTACCTCATGTGACAGGCTCTTCCACCATTTAGATTAGCTATTTCTTTTTCTTCTTCTTTTTTAAATTCTAAATGCTTAAGATCCACTCTTCTGGTGAAAACTCATATAGGGAAAAAACGAAGCTGCTATTTTCTTCTGTTTAAACTTGAAGGGATATCAAACAGAAATACAGTACATAAATGTACTGTATTTTTGTGGACTTGCAAACATTTACTTATTTTGTTTACAATGAGTCTCATAAGATTAGTAAATCTAATTGATAGATGATTAATGGTAGAACTATTGAGAAACTGCCTGTGCAAACAGCATACCAGATCAGTTTCCAGTCACTCAAGCCCTGATGATCATGCATACATCGTAAAGCGTGCCTATAATAAAAACTTACCATAAAAATCACCTTGTTCTGAAAATACACTTAACATGAATTTCACATTAATCCACGAAAGATGCTTTTAAAAATGGCTAAAGTACATGATATAGCAGCTATACATAATAATAAATATAGTCTGATCATTGATATTTTCCTTCATCTCTTTAGTTATTACCAATTGTTAAGGTAATATTTCAAATCTAAGAGGAAAGAGACATTTTTCTCTAAACTGAGTTCATTGATATGGATATTGTTTGCATTTTTCACTACCCAATCTTCTCTTGCCTTTCTGACCTTAATGTAAGTCAAGCATAATTTACCAAATTAGTTCAAATCAATTTGGTTTATTTCTAAAGTATAGATATGTAATATTCATTAGATCTTCATTTTGGAAGGGCAAGAACATAGAAATAATTGAAACTATTAATATTAATAGAAACTATTAATAGAACTATTAATAGAATCTAAGGATTCTCAGAGACTTCCTTTTGTCTTTTGTTTCTTTTGAGAGGCAGTTTTAATGTCAACTCATTTTTAGTGTCTAATTATATCTATATACAATCTTCATTATAGCAATTTCATACTGAAGGATTTAGTGAAAGGAGAAAAGAATACAAAATACAAAATATGGGTACAATATTCCCTAAATAATACAAGGTGTGAGAACATTAGAAGGAATTCATAGACATATTGGTACACCCTATTACTCAGTGGTGTATTATTGTCTATTATGTACAATCCTGAAAAAGTTGGGATAGTTATGTTTTTTCAACATTCACTAAAAGTCAGTGCTACTACATAAAGAGGTATTAAGTTTTATTTTTTAAAATATGATAAATTAATGAAGTCTATATAAAGCATTATGAACCTTACTTGAAGCTTCCTGGTCAAATACAGATTATTAATAGTTATGTTGTCTTTCTCCTGAGAGATGCTCTTTCTTGAGTGTTTGTTATTAAGGCTATTTAATTAATAAATGCAAATTTTCACTAACTCTAGTTCCCTTCAGAAAAAGAGTTAACCATACTTTTTCTTGTTGTTTATGAAGACATCATTATTCCACATAAATTATTATAAATAACATATGACTCTGGGTGCCATAAGGTTTTTTTTCTCAAATTTATATTTTTAAATAGTTTCAAACTTATAGAACAGTTGCAAAAATAATAAAAATCCCACACAGAGAACACTAAGCCAAGGGTATCCCCAGATACACTAATCCACCAATTTTAACATTTATCTATCATTTATCTATCTATCTATCTATCTAAGTATATAATCTAGTCTATTAATATATCATCTATCACTTTTCTAAATGTTTGGGAGTAGGTTATATATATAATCTCATGCTTCCTCATATACCTCATACTTCCATGTATATTTCTTAATAATGGGATATTAATTTATATAACCACAGTAAGTATAGTTATCAATTTCAAGAACTTTAACATTTAATATACAGCTTTCAGTCTAAATTCCATTTTCTCTTATGTCCCGGTAATGTCCTTTTGTTTCTTTTCTCCTGCATTATTAGATGCAGCCCAGCATCATATGTTGCATTTAATTGTCATTCTCTCTTTTTTTTTTTAATTTATTAATTTTTTTATTGACTTTGTAATAATATTACATTAAAAATATATATGTGAGGTCCCATTCAACCCCACCCCCCCACCCCACCTCTCCCCCCCCTAGCAACACTCGTTCCCATCATCATGACACATCCATTGGATTTGGTAAGTACATCTTTGGGCACCTCTGCACCTCATAGTCAATGGTCCACATCATGGCCCATACTCTCCTCCATTCCATCCAGTGGGCCCTGTGAGGATTTACAATGTCCGGTGATTGCCTCTGAAGCACCATCCAGGGCAGCTCCATGTCCCAAAGACACCTCCACCTCTCATCTCTTCCTGCCTTTCCCCATACCCATCAGCCACCATGTCCACTTTTCCCAATCCAATGCCACCTCTTCTATGTGGACATTGGATTGGTTGTGTCCATTGCACCTCTATGTCAAGAGGAGGCTCAGATTCCACATGGATGCTGGATGCAATCCTCCCACTTTCAGTTGTAATCACTCTAGGCTCCATGGTGTGGTGGTTGTCCTTCTTCAACTCCATCTTAGCTGAGTGTGGTAAGTCCAATAGATCAGATTGTAGGTGCTGGAGTCTGTTGAGGCTCAGGACCTGGCTATCACATTGTCAGTCCAGAGATTCAAATCCCCTAAATATATCTTAAACCCCAACATTAACTGCACCTCCAGCACATTAGCATGAAAGTCTTATGAAGGAAGATCCCATCTGAGTCCAGATTCATCACACATAAACACCATTTCCAAAGAGGGGCCATCTGACCTGGTAGTTAACCCCATCGGCCATGACCATAACTCCCATGGGTCTCTTTAGCCCTCAAAGGAACCAATATCTGGGGGTTGTATCTGCTTTATCTGTCTCTCTGACTCTGCTCAGTTGTGCATGAGGGCAATCCTTCTGCCAGCCTCCAGACTCTTTTTTAGAAACTCGTAGCCATATAAACTCATTTCTCCTTTCAATTTCCCCCTTACTTTAGGTCAAACAGCATTTTAAAGTCATGTTATTTTATGTAGACAGGGATATTCTGCTGATCCGCATTGAACCTTCCATATAAGGTCATTTTCCAGTTGCATCATCAGTTGGTAGTTGATAGTGGTCCCTCGGTGCCAGGGAGGCTCATCCCCGGGTGTCATGTCCCACGCTGGGGGGAAGGCGTTGCATTTACATGCTGAGTTTGACTTCGAGACTGGCCACATTTGAGTAACATGAAGGCTGACAGGAGGAAATTCCCAGGCACAATGTTGCTCTAGGCCTTGTTCTTATTTTAGGCTTATCAGCTCACAAGCATAGTCATTAGCATCAGGGGCTCACTCAACCTTATGTTGAGTGAAGCAACCCAGACATTGAAGGACAAATACTACATGACCTCAATGATATGAAATAAACAACCTGCCCTAGATAGCAAGAGACTGAACGATAGGCTTCCAGGAAATCGGAGGGTGGAGGAAGGATATGAGCCGATGTCTGCAGGGGTGGAATTTAAGACGAGATGGTGGTAAGTATGAACACAAAGAAGAGCTAAAGGGGGGGGCTAGGGGTTGCCTTTGGTTGGGGCTTTGCGGGTTTGAGGGTGGCTGGGGAGGGACGGATGGGTAACATTGCCCAAAAGTGGGGGGAGGGAGGGGTAGCATACGAACACAGGAGAGGGTCAGGTGTTGGTGGAGAGTAAAATGCCGAGAAAATCATATCAAAATATAATAAAGAGGGTTACCTGTTTAGAATGCTCGGAGGGGAGGGTCTGATGCAGGACGGGCTCCTGGGGAATGTCTAAATGCTCATTCTGCTAGAGTGGGTGACACCATGGGGTAGAAACCCAAGTAGTGAGAGTGGGGGTGGACCCACATCCTGGGGAGGACTAATGCCATCAAATAGAGGGAACTGTATCCCTCGAGAGAAAGGGTGGCTCCCAGGGCATTGGGGCAGTTGAGCAAATTAGGCCCTGAACACTATTCCATCTATCTCTGGAAGTGGCTCCTCAGGAAACGGAGGTTGGCTGTCACTGTGGGCACCAAGGTGGAAGGGAAAATGGACGTTAAATGTGTGGAACCAAGGTAAATGGGGGGTAAGAGAGGAGTTTCTTGAGAGTACACAAGGATGGATATAAAACATGTAATATTACACCATAACATATAGGAGATGACAGACTGATAATGTAAACCATAATGTAAAACATAGGATAACTAAGAATGTAAAGAACTGTGTATCCTAAAGTATGCACCATAATGTAAGCACAGATGTCACCTTGTTAGAAAGCTAATGTCTCAGACTCTGTACATCACGTTAAGTAAATATGATGTGAATAGGGTGTAAGAGTATCGCTGTGGAAGGAAAAAGGTTTTGTGGTGGATGTATGGGAGTGCTGTATACTATATATATGCATTGCTGTGGTCTAGGACTCCTGTGAAGAGAAGCTGAATAATTAGGGGGAAAAAAAAAAAAAAGAAAAAGATAGGATGTAGAATTTTTTCAAGTCAACATTCTTTATCTAAGTTCTTTATCTAACTTTATCCAAGTTCTTTATCTAACCTTTAAACCCATCGCTATATGCCATTCCCTAGTAAGGGATCATGACATTATATTGGGCTTCAAATTTTGGGGAGTTCTGGATCACAGAGTGTTTCAACAATGGCAATGGAGGGATACTGATATGGGATACCAATGACAGGTGATATATGGCTGACAGGGAGCTGTACAGAACATATGTCCAGGGTGCATGGTAATGTTTGGATATACTCATAGTGGCAACAATTAAAAACCACAGCAGGGGGGGTACTGGGTTCCTGGCCAGTGGTGCTCTGTCGTGGTCCCTAGGGGAGCAGCGACAGTCTCCCAGGTACAGCGGCGGGGACCGGGAGGGAGTGAGGGTTCAACAGTGAGCTCATTCTATCTTTTTTTGTCATTGCTCTGTCTTTATTTTAGTTAATTGTGGAAACTTACATACAACATAAATTTCTCATCTTGGCCTTTCCAAAGCATATTATTCAGTGTAATTAATCACACTCAAAATCTGTACTACCTTCAGTCCTATCCACTACCAGAAATTTCTCGTTCCCCAAAACAGAAACCCTACACCCATTAGAATTAAATCTCTGAGTCACCTGCATGGCTCAGTAAACTATATGCTATATTTTGTCTCTCTGTGCTTACATATTCTAACTATTTCATATAATTTGAATTATACAATATCTGACCCTTTATGCCTGGCTTTTTTCACTCAAAATGAGGTGTTCAACGTTTGTCCATGTAGTGGCCTATTAGGGTTTTGCTCCTTTTGTTTAGCCATTCCTTGGCTGAAGGACATTAGGGTTGCTATTACATTTTGGCAATTATGAATAATGCTGCTATGAATATTTGAGTATAAATAGCTGCCTGAGTCCCTGCTTTCAATTCTTGTTTTTTTTTTTATTTGAGAAATTGTGAGTTAACAAAACAATTATGCATACCATACACTGTTCCCATACAGTGCTCCATCACCAACACCCTACATCGTTGTGCTACATTTGCTACAAATGACAAAATAACATCATCATATTTTTACTACTATCTACATTACATTCATTATATTTGGTGTATTTTTCCCTAAACCATTCAATTATTAATACCATGTATCAGAAGTGTATATTTGCTATCCTCAAACAAACATGTTAATAATGAATATAGATATTTAGATAAACACTAGAGGGTTTTGTTCACCAATAGCATACCATAGTTTAATCTGTCACTGAGAATTTGTCTGAAAATGTTTTATAAGAACAGGGATGATGGCCAGGGAACCAAGGTCAGTGGTTTTAAATAATACAATAAGATCTTTAACTTTCATATTAATATTCACTAGTGTAGGCAGAAGGATCCTTTTGTTTTTTAGGATTGCTGAGTTGGAAACAGACCTATTAATAGGTCATATATTTTAACATTCTCCTGCCAAAACAAAATAATTTTTCCTTATCAGTATAATCAGTGTACATTATAAATTAGACCCCTTTGAGGCTAATCCTGGCAGAAATCTAGGATTTCATGCCTATAAAGGATATATATTTTAGACCAAATCTAACAACAGAATGCTAAAATATATAGCTTACCTTGCTAGTTTATAATATTTTGTATTAATACAGACCTAAATGCATGTTTTGTACATGTGAGTGTAAAATATTTTCAGGAAATAGACCAGCCAGATTACTACTTTATAGTTATTTAATTACATCCATAAAGCTGAATATGTTGACTATAAAGACTTCCCATAAAAGTCAAGAGAATATCAATTTCTTGTCAGTCATATCATTGTGTGATATGTACAAATAAACAATTACTTCTAAACATAACATTGTTAAGGTAGGAGGGCAAAGAATGCATATTAACAGTTATCTAGTTAAATTTTTTATATGTACACACTTACTATGCTGTGACTCAACCTCATCTCCTTTTCTCCCTCACTAGCTTTTACCATCTACCTGTTTTCCTACTGAAAAAGCTCTTACCACATTATATAGGAAGAAAAATTAAAAGGTTACATTGGATATGAGTCATATATTAAGCCAGAATCCAACAAATGAACCAGAATGTCTTAGAATTCCTGAACTGAGCCTGAAAATATGAAGTTATTAAAAAGAACTCTCGGTTTGCAATTTAAAAGTGCAGAATTTTGTACCAGCACTTTTTCTTACTAGCTATATGCCTTCTGAGAGTTTCAGGAAATACTTAATCATATATAAGATTATGCATTATAATCTTGCTGAACAAAATGAGAAATACTACAAGTTACCTCATTTCTTCTAATTTTGCAATTTATACTTAACATTGATTGCCACTTGGGTAACATTTTTAGTTATACAAACATAACTCCCTTGTTGAAAATTCCCCCCTGGTGCCCAATTACCTAAGGAACATACACTTATTTCTTAGTACCTGTCCAGCCTCTTTGCTCTTGCATACCTCATTTCAGTACTACTAAAGAATGCACAGCTAGCTTTTAAAACTTAGATTTTATACAAGTTTTTGCCTCTGCTTTCTTGCAACTCCTACTCAGCTTTCAGGTCTCAAGTATATTCTCTGTCATTGAGAGACCTTCTCAGACTTTTCAAGGGAGATTAAGAAATTTCCTCTCCTATACTGTCACTATAACAAATTCTTTATTTTAATAATTCTCATGCAAATCTGTCTCTTCCTGAGTTTACAAACACTTTGAGGACAGGAAAAGTACATTTTCTCCCTTGTATTCCCAATCTAACAGAACAGAACAAACTATTGATAATGAATGCCTAATAATGGCTTTACAAAGATTTTTTAAACTTCACAAGAATCCAAATGGTTTACCTAGCTGGGGATAACATATTGTTGTATGAGTTCATTAGTTTTCAAAATGTCAAATAACTCAATATTAGATCCGGGATTCAAACTAAGGCAGTTTGACTCCAGAGTCTGCAAATTTAGCTGCTTATAGTTATAGGAGATTAAGTCATACTGTCTCTTCTGCCATGCTGATTTAAAAATGGCAATCTGTTTATATCTCAAGATCAGGAAGGGAGAATTATTTAGTTTGTGCACTTATGAGAATTTCTCTTTGAACACATGGAGTGTCTTCTTTCAACAAAAACTGAAGAGATTAATTTTCCATCACAACTACAAAAAAAAAACACAAAAGAAAATGAGAACAAAATAGCAGTATGTGTTAAATCTAAAAACATTTAATAAATTTGAAAGTATTTAAATACCAGTTATGTAAAGCACAAAAGTTTTGTTTTACAGATATGTTTTTCATAAACAATCTTTTTTAGCCCTGGAACAAAAATTTTAATCCTTTTATTGATCTTCAATATGGTTTTCTTATTCATCCTCCTTGTTTGGTTCCATACTGAACAGGGCAATCAGAGCATCCCAATCTGAATATTCTTCAGAATAATAAAAACTAAAGCAATGAGAACAAAATAGTAGGTCAACCAGTGTAAACTAACACTGTACTGGGAAAGCCAGTTCATGAGGAGACCCTGTGATGGACCATTTCCAATGTTCCGTGAGCCATTATTACAGAGGACACATAGATCTCCTAGATATTATTGCATTTTTTAAGTGTCCGTTTTTAAAAAGCAAAACTCAGATGCAGTAAAGCTAGTGATTACCACCCCTACCATCCTTTCCTAATTTATCTTCTTTCATATTTGTACTTAGCGACTCCTGCCTGTCTTACTGAAAGAGAGCTATTCCTTTAATAGAAACTAATTTTAAGAAATCAGAATGACACTAGAAAAAAGCATCCTCTAAAGCCAAACATCCTTCTTCCTTATCATTTTTTTTTCATTGTTCATTTTTTTTTTTTTTTTTTTTGTCTTAGGAGGCACTGGGAATGGAACCTGAGACCTTCCACGTGGGAGGCAGATGCTCAACTGTTTGAACCACATCCACTCCTCCTCTCATTTTTTCAACTACAACTGCTATAGTTCGATTGTAACTCTGGTTCAGTATTTTAAAATGAAAGGAAAAAAATAATGCTTGTTTTTGGGGCTTTTACCTCAGCTAGAGCTCTCAATTCCAACACAGCATTCCTCATTTTAACAAGATTACATGAACTGTATTCAAAATTATGCAAATAATATATGTTCACTATATAAAAGAATGGAAGGTAGATGGAGGGAGAGAATGGAAGGAAAGAATGAAAGCAGGAAGGATGAAAGATGGAAGGAAGGAAAGGAGGAAGGGAGGAGAAAGGGAGAGGGGAGGTAGGAAGGAAGCAAGGAAAGAAGAAAACGATGAAGAGGTATTGGTGTTTTCATATTGTACCTCTCTGTCAAGACATAGATATTTGCTTTGACTATGAAATAAAGGTTAATATAATAAAAATATATACATTAGAATATATTTTTATATATTACTTCATTGTTGTTTCATCTACAGCACAGTTCCTTGACTCATTTATTTGATGAATGCTTTATTTTGTGATTCACACAGAGTTCTTAAAATTCATTTAAGAATTATACTTAAAATAGTTAGGGCCTCCCTTGTCCCTTGAAAGATGTGGTCCACCTGTGTGATTTTACTGGAAGCATGTGACACTTGGATAACAGGTCATGTCTCTCTCTACATTGTTCTGGCCTGCTCTTCTGCTGGCATGAGTGTCAGGATGAGTCCTGATTTCCCTGGCTTTTTGATTCCCTAAGTTCTGTTTTAGTTCTCAACACTTGATCCAGTCTTCTTTGTTCAATGACCCAGTAAACTCCAGGTTTCTAATTCTCCATTTCATCTTTCAGTTTCTACGTACTAGGAGCCTTTGGTAAGAGACATTTCTCCTATAAGCCACTTCCTAAAAGTCACCACCTTAGCCAGAATGCACTGATAGAGGTAGAAAATTTTATGGGGGAAAAACCAAACATGCTAAATGGATATGATGAAGAGCCAAATAATATATCATCTATTAATATTGTGCTTACATTATCTTCCTATGTATCAGACTCAATGAAACATTAATATCTCACATTTTTATGACTCTTAAAACAACATAATTTTTGCAAATTTTATTTCTATTTTACAATGTCATTCATTAACATTATTTTTAACAAACATATTTGTTAACCTCTTTCTCCATTTCTGGCCAAAATTATATTTCCTGCATATATTATTAAAATATTATAGTGGAATATGAAATAGTTGGGCACTTGGACTCTAATATCAGAAAGACATAGCTTTGAATTATTCCATATCTGCTTAGATGATTGTGACTTTTAAAAGCACTGATCTATAGCATTAATATTAATAGTCATGATATGTCATGAACATATAGATTCATATTTTTAATCTTCTTGCCTAGCCAAAATATGAGAACCATAAATGCATTCTATTTGACTCCTTGTTATTAATGGAAAATGAGGTCAAGCATTTTATATTCCTCTTTTCCATGTCCCAGTTTATTGCAAATCATTTAACAATGCTGTGTATTCTGCTAATATTTACCTTGTCACCTTAGAATGTACTGCACTTATGTATAAATAGATGTCTAAGAATCTAAGGAGCCTAGTAGCCATTACTCATATGGAAGCAAGGAAACAAAATTTACACTGTAAAAAATATAATTTTTTAATATCTAAATTTCTAAAAAGAAAACATGAAGTTTCCCTATGTGTTGAAAATTTACCTGGATTATATTTCTTTCAAACATTTATCATTACAAAAATTATTGAAAATATTATTTGGTTTATGTTTGAAAGCTTGAGCAGTTTGTAAACACATATTAAAGCATGGATTTATGTATTTCCAGAACTGGATACACATCTATGTGCTTATAAATATCGTAGGTTTGGTAGGAGTGGAAAATCATATTTTTCAGTTCCTTTGTAGTTCTTTATGGAAAAAAAAACTTATACAGGATTCATTGGAAAGCAATATTCCTTCTTTGGATAGCAATCATTACATTGTCTTCTTTCACAATAATAATATCAAAAGGAAAAAAAATCTCCATCTCCATTTTCAATTGGTGCTATGACTTAGTTTTGATAGGTTCATCTTTTAATAAACCAGGTAACTCTTAACAGTTAATATTTTTATGAACTTTTTTGCATATTTTGCATATTTAATTCAGTTTTGCCTATTCATTCAATTATTTAGAAATAGATTTTCTAAAGAGAGATCAGTGATAGATCATTTCAATTTGGAAATAGTATGCAGTAATAAATTTCTGATGTATTTATTCAATATATTTCTATATACATTCCATACATATTCAAAGCAAATCAAAGTAAAAAATATTTTCCCATTTTTATATTATTAACTTTTTCAATACTCTCTCTATTTTTATACATTTAAATTGTTCCTAGGTAGAGTCTCAGCACTAAACTAGTCTGTTTGGTGCTGAGAAAATAAAAGTGATTTATTACAGAAAGTAGAAAAGTTGTTGGGACTGCTAACCATGATATTTGCCTAAATTTTTCAAATTTTTCCATTGTGATTCACATCAGTATATTTTATATTTAACACCAGAAACTTCCAATTGGACTATTATGTTCACAGATCCTTAAATATTATCTTGAGTTTATCTTTACCTTGCACATGTAATCTTCCAAATTTTAGAAAGTAATTTTTCAAATTGTGTTGTATTGTTTGTAAGTAGTCTCAGTGTTACTGCTCATAAATTATTCAGCTGCAATGTTTATGCTTGAAAGACCCGTACACTTAAGTCTGAATATTCCTTGGTTCCCAAAATACAACAACAATAATATGGTCAATGCATTGTTTATCACTTATCTGTAATATTCACCAAGTGTAATTGTGTAACTAAAGGATAAATTTTCCCATTTAGTTCTACAGAATAAACACATGTCTTTAGTAATTTAAATTAAAAATAATAAATTCTTGGATCCTATTAAAATATATTAACATTTTTAATACTAATAAAGTTTCTTTCAGTTATTCATGTTGTCACAAAGTCCCATCAATTCTAGGTTTAAAATGTCTACAGTGAGTCTTCATTAATTTTTGCTAGTGTCAACACCCTATTTCAGGTATTGATCAACTTTTACCTGGTCTGCTATAATCATCGTACTGCTGTTCCCTGCCTATTAAAAGTAAAATTCAAATGTTATCACTTTTATTTTTTCTTACACACACCATATTCCCTAGGATAGAGCAAAATTCCTTAGAACCACATTTAGAAGAGTTTATAATCTGGATTCATCCCTTCATTTTCCAGTTTTTATAACAAATACATGAGTTATTGTTTTAGTTTGTCAAAGGGATGCTTTTCAATGCAAAGTACCAGAAATGGGTTAGCTTTTAAAAGGGAATTTATTGGGAGTAAAAGCTTACAGTGCCAAGGCTGTAAAATGTCCAAATGAAGGCACTATCAGAGGTGCTTTCCCACCCAAGTCAGCTACTGTTGATCCTGTTTTCTGGCCATTTGGCAAATCAAGATGGCCACCAATCTCTGCCTTCCCCTCCAGAACCTACTGCTCGTGGAACTCAGCTATGATGAAACAGCCATAGGTCTTGTTTCTTTCTAGGCCTCTTCTATTAGCCTTGGTTGCTCCACCTGCTTCCTGAGTTCAGCTGCAAGTTATCAGGTACACGGCTCATCTCTCCCTGGGCCTCATCTCTTTGAGTCTCTGTGGGCTTCTCTCCTGGCAGCTCAGAAGTGGGTGAAACTGAATTCTTTTCTCTCTCATTGCAAGATCAAATATGGTGGTTTCCTTTGTCCATGTCTCTCTTTTTCTGTGCTTCTGTTTATATCAGACCCAGCAAAAGGGTGAAGACTTAACCTGAGTCACTTCTCACTGACTTGTCCAATTGAAAGTGTCTCACAGGAATGGATACCTCCATAAACATAATCTTTCTCTTTTTGGGATTCATAAAAATAATTTTAAATCGCCACAAACTGCTACCTTTAACCCCTCTCTTCATTTGTGCTTGGATTTTATGTGCTTTGTGTATATATGTGGGTATATTCAAGAATAAGCACACACACACATATACACATATACAATAACATAACCACACCAACTCTGCTATATGATTTCTTTATTGTATG
The DNA here is from genome assembly GCF_030445035.2 of Dasypus novemcinctus. Classification (NCBI taxonomy): domain Eukaryota; kingdom Metazoa; phylum Chordata; class Mammalia; order Cingulata; family Dasypodidae; genus Dasypus; species Dasypus novemcinctus. Next base: position 36,562,321 of record NC_080683.1, on the reverse strand, counting down.
ATCAAGGAGCCATCACAAAACCAGAGTTGATAAAGGTTATACAATTAATGTTGAAATAAATAGTTACTAATCTTTAGGGAGGATTCACATTAGATATTTTCTGTCACAGGCTGGATTCATTAAGAGGCAGAAATGAATATAAATCTGCATTAAGTGTTCTTAGGTCCATTTGCAAGAAACACTGCTAGCAGCTTAGGGAATAAATTATTTTAGTCTTAAAGGTGGATCTGAAACTTACAGGTTTCACTATACCTACCTCACATCCTTACAAAAAAGTATTCCAGATGGTTTTAAAGGTCAAAATATTAAGCATTTGAAATACAAAAGAAAATGTACTACAACTTTGTAGTACCTTCTAGAATGGGAATACTCACTGTATTAGGCAGTCAAAGGGGTGCTGATGCAAAACACCAGAAATATGCTGGGCATTATAAAGGGTATTTATTTGGGGTAGGAGCTTACAGTTACCAGGCCATAAAGCATAAGTTACTTCCCTCACCAAAGTCTATTTCCACGTGTTGGAGCAAGATGGCTGTTGACGTCTGTGAGGGTTCAGGCTTTCTGGGTTCCTCTGGGCTCAGCTCCTCTGTTTCCTCCACAAGATCAGGTGTAGACTATCAGGTGAATGGCTTTGTCTCTTTCCCCCAGGCTCCAGCTTAAGACTTCAGCATCAAATTCCAACATCAAAAATCGGACATCAGAAACTCCTCAACTCTGTTCTTTGCATTGACTTTTATTTGTGTGTCCCCACCCACCCTCCAGCACAGGCATGATCCTGAATTCTAGGATTTGAAATCTGCAGAAGGGAGCTCTAAAGGAATTAGTGGAGGGAACTCAAATCCTTTGTAATGGCTGCTATTAAAATATGGCCATTGGTGTCATTATATAGCCTCCACCCGAATGGAGATTTTCCTTCGTGGATGATGCAAACTTGCACTTTTTTGGATGCACTGGAGGAAGTTTGGCTCTGCAGAGCTACATGGTATATATAGTCTACACCCTCACCCACTAATCTGTGCAAAAGCCATACCTCCGTACCTTACTACTCCAAGCTGGTGCCTCTTGGGAGTGTTAGCACATAAAAGAACACTAGCCCAGCTATCACCTGCACTGTCTCCAGAGTCCATGAAAATCATACATTACCTAATCCTCCAAAATGATGAAAACACAGGAACTTCTTCGGCTGCTGAGCCCTATCCCTCACTCTGCCATTGAAAGCTTCTCTAGAAATCTAGACGCATGCCTTCAGATATCACCAGCAAAGAAGTGTCTGTACATTCTTGGGCATTTTAATTTCTTAGAACACACACCAAACTTTCCCAAGAACCCCACATAATGCTCCAGTACTGTCGAGTAGAGAGCCTATACATTTTTGCAGCTCGGCATGCATTTGGATGAGAAAGTAGGTATCTTGCCAGTAGGCATCTTCAGTCTCTACAGGTGTTCCTTTTTTGAATATTCTCTACACTTGACTTGAGAGGGAGACCCACACCCCCCACTCAGTAGTAAACACCACAGTTTTCTTTAAGCCTAAGAATTCCCTTAAAATAATCTATTCAAAATTCTGGTCTTTTCTTACATAGTTTGAAGAGATGAGAGAAACTGGGCAGGCTTTGCTATTTTTTTTAGTAAATCCTATGTGAATATCTTGCACCACTCTCTACAATAAAAGACACCTATGACCTGTTGTTTTCAGGATCAGATGTTATCAGAACTTGAAACAACAAAGCAGTCCCTTTCAATATTTTTTATATATCCACTGAACAAATTGCTTGTACAAAATTTGATTTTAAAATACCATGACTTCAATAAATTCAAAGGCAATGGATATTGTTAGATATTTCACTAGAGAATAAATACAGCCAAACAACTCTTCCTCCCTTTTTTAGTGGAATAGAGATAATACCCTTTGACAACAGAGATGGCATAAAATTGGTATTGTTACAAAAGATAGCAAAGGAAATTTTGTTCAGTGGATTTACAACACACTTGTTTTTAACTTAACCTGGTTTCAAGTATATATGGTTGAAAGAGTAAGAGTAGATACATTCTAATAGCATTGAGAATGTTGCCCACCATTTTACTGCATTTATTGTATTTCGCAGACCAAGTGAGTTATGGAATAAAATGGGAATCTGCTGTTCCTTGGATCCTTGTCAGTCCTAGCTCATGTCCCTCATAGTGTAAGCTTTGCTCAGCACTGAATGTGCTACAAGTTTTAAAAAACACAGTACTTATTTTTATAATATATGGGGTATAAACACAAAGCAGCTACTTCATCTAGTATTTCACTAAGAAATCATAATCTATTTCAACATGGAGGTAAAAGCAGCATTGCACATTTTGAAAGACAGAATGTGGATCTTCAACACAGCACCTTCTGCAGAAACTTGTAAAGGTAATTTGTGAGAATTAAAGCTCTTTTTCATTAGATATGATGACTTTAAAACTAAACCCTGATTAACCTATGACAGTGGTGTAAATCTTTTGGGAAAGTAATTTGTTCATTTGTACCAAGTGTCAGAAATATACCAAATATAATTTAAGAATGAATGTATCATGGGAAAAGATGGTTTAGGAATTTACATGCCCTAAATTTATTTCCAGACTATGAGAGCTTGTAATTGTTCTAGGTTGAATACTGCTTCATCTAATCCAATTAATTCCATAGCTGCCAGAATATTGGATCTGAATTCCAAATATGATCTTGATACTATGATACCCCCCTACTTTAAAGACTTATATAGTACTCCATCATCCACAAATAATTCCCCTGATTACTTATGGTGGTCTATCCTCCCCTCCTTGATGTGACACCCATCTGCTTTTCCATATAATTCCAGCCACTCTCACCTTTTATTTGCCAAATTCTTCCTACTAAAGCCAATTTACTGATTTTCTTTTACCTCTTCACTATAAATATGCCCCATCCCCTTAGGCTGGCAAATTTTACACCATTCTTTTAAATGTAACTCAATATCATAATATTTGTCATAATATCTCTGTGCTTTATTTGAGTCTGGTACATAATTAGCAAGTTAATTATTTTCTTACTATTTTGGAGCTCCTGGAGAACATGAATCAACTGTAACCTCTATTCAGAGCATATGACACTTATTAGGCAATCAAAAATGATTATTGAGTAAACATTTGATCAAATGAAATCATATTAAAATTATTAAATATATGAATTAATAATAAATGAAATATATTTAACGTTAATTTCAAAAATGAAAAATAAATACATTTTTATATTTCCCAGTGACTATACGTGAAAAGAACAGACCATTTATTATGTACATTGTAAATATAACTTCTTAATTATAAAATTATCTATCAGATATGTGTTGGGATAGTAAACCTTGGAAAATAATAAGGTCTCCTATAGAGAGAAATTTTTTACCTAACTAGCGTAATGAAAATATTTCCCTCCCACTCTGGAGCAGAGTTGGGCAAATTTACTAGTAGCTACTCTATGACAGTGGGGTTTCCTAAACCTGTGTTTCCTCAGCTGTAACTGAAATCCCTTATGAATCAGTATCCTTCTGAGCTTTTCCTTATTGTCCCTATGGGACTTGGAGGACAATAGGTATTTCAGTACACTTAAAGTTCGTGCTTCCTGCTGTGCCATGTGTAATAAAGTCCTTAGTCTCTAATCCAGGTTTGCCATTTCTTCTGCCAGCTTCCATGATACCATGGTAGGTGAAAGTGTTAGTTTGCAAGTAGGGTGAAAACTCTGACCCTTCACAGTTTTGGCAATATGATTGGGTCCATTATAGTTATCTCTAACAAGCCAATATGGATAAAGACTTGCAGCCTATCAGTGGAATTTATTTATGGTAATTCATGAAGACCATAGCATAAAAGCAAAATGTTCGTTCCCTTGCTAAATTATCATCCTCATACATGCTTTGCACAGAAACTTTAATTATTTTTTTTGGTAGAGGGGATAAATGAGTCTTTGGCATTGAAATAACATACTGTAATTACTTTAACATAATAAAATTATCTTAATAGTAAAATTAAATGCAAATTTGGTAAAACAAGAAACTATGTAAATAATAAAAAATAAATCAGCATTTCTGATTTTACTAGTATTTGTCCTCAGGTCATTTACAACAGAGATTGAAATTGAGCCCAGTGTATGAATTTGAGCACAACATGGAACTGACCTTGAGAAATTTTGGTCTTTAAGCCTATAATTAAGGGATTTTGAGCTATAAGTTTATCCACAGAAATGATCCACTTTTTCTGGGTTCTTAGAAAAGAGAATGAAACTCCACATTATACTACCATTAGTATACTTTCAAGCTTCTGGATTAATTTTTTATGATATAATACAAATAAAATTATGACGATGCACTTAATAAAGTGAATCATCACCATTATTTGCTGTTCAAAACTGAGTTTTCCCCTAAGATTGAAAAGAAACAGAGTAAGATCATCAGGTTCTTATTTAATGCTGAACTTAGAACTTTCACATCTATTTCATAATGGTAATAATCTGTAAGTAGCTGTACTTATCTGTCTAGAGCTGAAAAGAGTATTGATTAGCAAATGTTATTAGCAAGGTTAGAAGAGTTCAAGGAAGACATGGGACTCACATTTTTAAAATCAAAATTAAAAGCTAGAACTAAACTATTGATTTAAAATTATATATATATATATATATATATATATATATATATATATATATATATATATAATGTGTTGGGCACAAAAATTTGGACACCAAGATTTAACATGAATATAAACTTCCATATAAACCAATAAACCAATGGCACTCAAATTTGTGTGTATAAATTCCACCAGAAAAGTATAATTAAAAACACATATTCCTGTGAACCAGTCACCATGATTTTTATTCAATACATCTGAAAATGTGTCCTGAAAGTAAAGTTTTTCTTTTGATGGAGGAGTACTGTGGACCACACTTTGAAAGAAAATTGTAGAATAAAAAAATTGCTACTATAAGACTTGGGAGTGAATAGAGAATTTCACCATGTTCAGAAATAATACATGTTTATTTCAGAATTAGGTTTCCCTCACTGTGTTCTATTTCTTTTCAAATTAGAAACGGACAGGTATCAGAATCTTCTAAAGAGGTTTTTTTTTTCTCTCTATTCTTTTCCCTTCCATGTTAGCCTAGAGATTTCCATACAAACTAGGGGTGGGGAGTGGGGGGAGAGGATTTGAGTAAAGACAAATGTGTACTTTGGTAAAGGTATCCATATACTGCTGATATTGACCTCTTACCACCACACCTCTGCCACATAAACATATGGTGAAATCACTAGGATGGTTTTGGAAAAATTTTATATATATATGATTTTGAAGTATTTGTTATCATCATATTTGGAAAACCAACAACCTTTATATGTGAGTTTGGACAAATGGCAGTTGCACAAAATTCTCCCTATTTTTATGTGACCTTTCACATATTTTATTTTGAAAAATATATATATTGTGTATATTAATACATTTAATGTTATTTTGATATCATATGATTATTTCTTAACTCATAGGAATCACATTACTCAATTTTCTTTTGTGGTATTTAATATAAATACAATACTTAATTGTTAATACAATATTAAGCAGCTTTATTATATCCTCACTTTGTGATACAACAATATGGAATAGAATCTTGAACACGTAAACTCTTGGATGTGAACAAACCACAGAAAATATTTAGTCAATGACTTACAAGTGGTTTGTGTGTGTGTGTGTGTGCATAAAGGAGCATCCCTTCTGCAAAGTAAATTTTAAACAGCATTCTAATATATTAAACAATTTATAGCAGAAATGCTTTGTTTTACCTATGATGGAGATCCTGACAAACTGGACCTTTTCCTCTCTCCCCTCTCCTACTGCCCTTGGAATATCTGAGGAGTTAGATTTTCTCAAAGTAAAAGTTAAAGCTCTCAATTTAGTCTAACTTACTTATTTTATATAAAAATATATGATCTTCCCTATTGTTAGCTATGAGTAAATATCAATACTTATTTTGAATATGCAAATACAGACATGAATGGATGGATTAATTAATTAATAAGATAAGCTCAGAATATAAAGAATATAGAACAGTCTTTGTTTTTTGTGTTCATTCCTTCAGCATCAAACTTCAAGACATAAACAGGGGAGGGGAAGGGAACTGACTTTTGAATATAACCAATATTATAGAATTGCTTAGTTCTCAAAACATCAACTAAGAAAATCTATCCTATATTCTGCTTGAGTTTTTCTCTGAAGTCATCAGGTAGGACTGAGTCACCATCCATCAATCTAAATAAGAGGTATACTGGCAGTGAGTCTGGACTAAGCAAAAAAGTGTCATGAAATGCCTGTTTTACCTCTTTTTGAATCAGTTAACACCAAATAATTATAGTGAAGTTAATTTTACACTCCCTTCTCTGCCTATATCTTATCAATAGTGGGAGGTGGGATGTATTTATGGCTGAAACAGAGCCAGGTAGGCAGTGGAGGTTCTATCTTTGAAGCACAATGTAAGAACTGGTCCTTCGTGCATACCCTGATACAACACAAAAAGATAAATTATGTGTAGAAGGTAGCCAGAAGCATAGCTAAGAATGGAAAAGACTACTGCCATCTTCTCTGTTCTTAAAATCATGCTGCTAACTGGAAAACTGTTGCTTGAATAGTACTATTATTCCTTTGTATAATTCCTCTGTATTTTTAATGCACAATATAATTTCAACCATAATATTCATTATTAGAAGATCATTACGTAATAGAACTACATATTCCCATTTGAGAGCTCAAGACAGTAAAGTACAATGACTTCCAGGTTATTGAAGTTGGAACTAGAATTGGGCTTATGTTTCTGTTTCATTTTTTGTTTGTTTGTTTTAATCTATAGCACAGTCTAATTTAAATGTATGTATGATGAGAAATGTCAAGCTAATGATGGCTGCATGCTTAACAAAAACAACTTTTATTAATCAGTTCACACAATGATTTCAATAATCAGGAATTGGTGATAACCTTGCTTCTAAATTTGTCACACTGCAGAACATATGTTCATAGAGTTGTTATTTTATTTTCTTTGTAACAAGGAATGCTATCCAAATTGTTTGTCCAATATGTTATGTGGAATATAATGGTATTTTTCATTAAATTTTTTCTGTTCCAAATGTAGATTATTATTTAGACCTCTTTTGTGATATGCTAGTTTACAAAAGAAAAGTTTTGGCCAATCAAACTTAACACCTTGAAAGTTAGTTTAGTAGAGAAAAAAATAATAATATCATTCACCGGTAAAATCTTTTAAAAAAAATTCCGAGTCTTTGTTCTTATGTAAGGAAATAATAACCAGAATAGAAACATTCAAAAATTTGATCATTCTGCTTCATGATCAAAACAGAAATGAATTGGTTTGAATTTAATGATTATACTGCCATCTGGCATTTGCAATTTTGTAATCTCCACAGATGCCATGGAATGTGGGAGAACTGGACAAGAAAAGCAGAAAGTAGATGCATAAAATTCAAATATAATGTGGCATGGAATCTTAAATCTTAAGTATACAATTACTACAATAAGGACTATCCCAAGATATAATTATCAGGCAAATTGATTTTTAGCAACATTTAAAAAGACATATTTCCTAAGTTTTATGCTTTATTTGTGCTTCAAAAGATGTTAAATGTGCCTTGATGAAAGAAAATATGCCCTTTTCACACATAATTGTATTTTCTCATCTATGGGACAGCTGTAACTGGGTCCAAGGAAACAAGGATAATAATTCACTTGTTCTTTTTTTGTTATGTGGAATGAATTTTATTTCCAAATATATAATGATGATGAGTAAATAGTCTAGTATTGAGTATGGGGAATAGCATTTATTTTGGAAAAGCAATAAGTTCCTGTGGTAGGTAGCAATTCATTTTCATGAAACAGGATCTGATCATATAATTCCTATCAGTCTTCAGTCACCATTCACTGCCAATTGCTCAAATTTTTCAGTGCCTGGCATGTATTAAACATCAAGAGAGTTTGAATGGTTAACACATCCTGAAGTTGTTAACCTATAAATCCTGCTGACTCCATGAAGCGTCTGTTTCGATCATGGTCCCAGAACAAAACAGAGGCACGTAAAAAAGGGTTTAAATAAGATAGTTCAATGAAGGAACTATGTGCAGAGGTGTGAGCAGAGTAAGTAAACCTATACAAAATGGCAAAACATCTACGGAGTGGCAAGGATGGGAAGCGTTTGCCACCTCTAGGCCCAAAGAGATAAGGGGCACCAACCTGGATCCATAAAAAGGAGCCACCCAACAGAATTTCTGTGGAGCTGTGATTTATTTTAGTAAGAGCATGTTTCCATCTTCTGGGCAGGATCCAGAAAAGAGTAAGTGGTTGGGCAACAAACAGAAAGGATAGAAAGATATATAGAGAAGACTGGCCTTAGAAAAGATGAAGTCATCACCTCTATTGAAACATGACAGAAGGAAAGGCAGGAGGGTATGGAGCTTGATTTTGTTGATCTGTTTCTACTATCTCATGGGAAAGAGTATCAAATGGCTCATATGTTTGAGATGATTAGCAGGAGGAGATAGCAGAAGAGGAGGTAATGGTACCTCTAGCTCATTTGGACTTTAAATGCTACCTCCCACCAGGAAGGGGGCTCTCACTAGTCTCAAACTCTGCTATTTAAATCACTTGTCACTGTTAAAGAGGTGACAACAATATGCATGTATTTATTTATTAAGGGCTTATTATGCAAGGTGCCATTAATGATCCACACATATATGTTGTAGGTTTTATTATTACTGCCATTTTACACGAGAGAAAACTGAGCAGTGGAGAATTTAACCCATTTTCTTGAGGTCGCACTGTTCCAATGTGGCACAGGCATTGTCAAACCACATTTGCCAACAGGGCAGGTTATCAACCACTCTTGTTTACTGCACAGTTTTCAAATAATTATAGGACTGAGAGAAACAATAATTTGTCTAGAGAAATGAAGCAAGGTTGTCTTGCCATAATGAAGACTCATTTGTTGCTGATGACTATTATTTAATATGGTACTACTTATATGCTTAGCTCTGAGATTTGTGTCTTGTAAATCATAATTGCCTGTATGTAAGCAAAGAGAAGCTGCCAGGAAGTTTCAGTGAGGAACAGAGTGACCAGTTGGGAAGGCTATTGACATCATGAAGGACAAAGCAATCTCTGGTAATTGGTATTTTTCCCTGACCTTAAGCCATAGCTAAAATTTTTAAAGGGCCAAAGAGGCCAGAAACCCTATTACAGAAGGGAAAATTTCTCTCTTTTATAATCCTTCCTTTAAAAAGGGATTGAAGCCTTTAAATAAAAAAGCAATTTTATATGAATAAGTTTTCTGCTTCTGGTAAAAGCCCTCTGATCCTACTCAAATTCATTTTGGCATGACTAAATCAGCCATTTCATTTATACATGTGAATTCACTAATAAGCTCACAAATTCACTATCTACGGATACGGTTTGGGAATTGGGCATGCATGACCATATATTTACTTGGTGTACATTGTCAAAATTTAAAACTTTATTTGCTAAATAAGAGCTCTTCTTATCACTATGGGAGATGATATGCCTAGTAATTATGACTGAAAGTATTTTAGATAAACATCACAACCCTACATTTTCATATGTACATCTTAAACTTAAAATCCTGTTGTAATTTTCCATTTTTAGCTGTTCATGCACCAACAGGTTGTGTACTACATCTGAGTGCAACAAATTAAAGTGTTTTTTTTCCATGCATGAGGTTTAGAAATGGATGTAACTGCCCACCCCTTTAGAGGTTCTAATCATTTCCTTGAAGGCTTAAAATAACAATATACTGATTTACTCTGGTTTATTGGCTTCCTGCTAAATAAGGTAACTTGTCAATGCACAATTTTGCTAAGAACTAGTTGAAACAAAGTAATCTTTGCTAGTGGCATCAGTGTTGCAAAAGCAGTAAGAGATCTTGAGAGGTAATCTTCACAGTGTATGGGAAGTATAAGAGACGTTGTCCACATAATAAAATATTGTTAAATTATTGCCTATAATGTGATGATGCATGATCAATGAAAGACATTTCAGAATGCAAAATGATGCTTTCATTTAATTAAATTTATTTTAGGCCACTACTTAATATCTATATGTGACTAAACATATTGATTTCAATAGATCTTTGATTCATTTAAAAGTAAAATACATATTTTAAATTCATTGCCTAAATAGCAGAGAGAGAGAGAGAGAGAGAGAGAGAGAGAGAGAGAGAAAGTAAAGCCTAAAATAAAGCACATCTAAAGGTGGTCTAGAAGAAGTGACAAATGGGTAGCCTATAAAAAATTTAGGGTATAGGCAATTTAGTGATGACTTGGTTGTGTGTACTATTTACCTATTTTAAGGGTGCATTTTTGATACTTCTGTCCACACAACTGCTTTTGGAAAAAACATATCAATCCGTGAAGGGATCCCCCACCCCTCATTCTACCATTGAATGTCTTTTCCGAAATCCTTTTTTTTTCAAATTTATTAAATAGATCCTTTTAGAACAATGATAAATACTATATTGAATCAATCAGTAGGCTGGATATAATCAACATCTTTGTACTAGACTTCTCATCAGAGAAAAAATTGCCTTTCTTTTAATCCATACCCATTTACTCAGTCATTAAACAGATAGACATTGTTTCTACCAATTAAGAAATATTGTTCTGCATATCAGAAATACACCAGTGTAATCCTTACTCATAAGGAGTTTGCAGTCATCAGGGAGACAAATGTAACAAGTGTGAGGACAATATGAGAAAGTTGTGATTGGCAGGGCCTGAAATAAATAGTGGTGGGATTGAGGTTTAAACTGTATTTGATTTGATAGCTAGGGAAGGCCTCTGGGGAAAAAAAAAATTCAGGTCTAGAGTTTCCCAGGCAAAGAAAATAGCCAGTACCAAATCTTTGCTGAGAATGAACATAAATGTGTTCTAAGAACAGAAAGAACATTCTATGTTGTTTTAGTTTCCTAGGCTGATAAAAGCAGATACCATGATATGAAGTGATTTAAACAATAAGAATTTATTCATTTACAGTGTGAGGCTGGGAAAATGTCTAAATCAAGGCATCATCAAGGCAATACTTTCTTCCTGGATATCTCCATAATAAATTTCACATGATTTACTTGTTTCTGAGCAATTTATTTTTATCTTCCTTTTTCTGAGTCTAAATTTTAAGGGAGTCTCACAAATATGGTCTAAATCTGTGCCCAGGAGAAAGGCTGGGTTTGGTAAATTATTATTCATCATCTGCAGTATACTGTTTTACTTCTGGTGCTTATTAACTCTTTCCTTAACCAAGCTCTTTGAGCAATTTCTTTCTTGCTTGGGCCTCCTTTTATTGCACCTCCATTCACCACTGCTACTGAGAAATCAGTTTACTCAACTAGGCATTAAAGTTATTTCCCTAATTAGCCTAATACACACTTTCCAGGCATAGCTCCACCTTTTTAAACTTATATTCTAACCAAATTAGACTATGTATTGTTCCTTGTACCTGAACAAAACTTTATCATCTTCATATCTTTGTTCATATAAAGCTAACAATACCTTCAAGAGGTGATAGAAATAGTAAGGCTGTACTATTAAACCATCAATTTCCAGAGAAAACCACAATTAATAACATTGTATTATTAGAACATAAAAATGCTAAATAAGTTTTATTACAATATTTTCATATTTATTACTAAATATAAAAATGTTTGTAAATTTTACAGATGTATAAATGCATCCTAACATAGCAGCATAGTCTTGTATGAGCCTACCTAGCTTATTTACACAACCTGTCTTAAGTCTTTATTCTCTCATTATAAAGTGATCATAATAATCTCTACTATTTCCAAGGGTGGCAGCACAAGTCAAAATAAAAACAAAATCAAACCAAAAACAGAAAGAAAAAAAAAAAAACAAGTGCTTTTGTTAGAACCTGGGGAAAAATTCTCAATAGATGTCCACTGGTGAAATTATTTAATATTTCAAGTCAGAATGTGATGGTTATAGATCTCTAAGTAAATGGGGCCCTCAGGAAATAAGATACATCCCCGAATTCTGGGATAGGATCAAGACATTTCTTTGGTTAGGTAGACCGCCTTTCCGTATAGGCCCTTTCTCAATACATTTTGCAAATTACTTAGGAGTTTCAGGAAAACATCGAGTAAAAGAGTACCTACTTATAGAATGTGAATTATTTTGAGTATTTATCATTTTTGCTCCTGTCATTTTGTTTCAATGTGCATTTCATGTTTTTAAATATCTCTTCAACCTTCCTCATTATTATCACAGCCATCGTCACACTAATGTTTGATAGTAGAGCATTAAAGCAAGTAGACCAGTGTGTTACAAAGCAATAAAAGAGGGACACTGTGGATTCTGATGTTCTTATTCATTGACTCTTTGAGTTCCAAACCATAATGAGTTTTCCAAAACTTCACGTGCAAATAGACAAAATTATCAGGAAATCAATTGATCACAATATCAGAAATTAGGTTTTCAATTTCCATAAATATTTTCCATCTATTTCCTTCTCTTATCAAAAATTAGTTTTTCAATTTCCATAAACATTTTTTCTTTTATTTACTATCACATCTACCATATTATGATATTGAAAATGTGTAATCATAATAAAAATATACATGTAAGTAATTCCTTTGCCATAGAAGAACACCTTTATTTTTCCAAATTTGGAATTCAAGACTTTAAGAAATAGTTGTATATCTGTACTTAAAGATGTCAGTCCATTGTTCTTACACATTACATAAGGCATATTTATTTAAAATAATAATTAAAGTGGAGGGGAAAAAAGCCAACGAGAGCTTTTCCATTCCCCAATTTTGATTATGAACTATCGCAATGAACTACCTCCTTCCTCATATTTCATTCATTTTTGGCTTTGGAAGAAAAGGAGAAAAGTTTAAAGGAAGGGTTCTAGATGAGATAGAAAGCAAAAGAAGGAAAGCTGACTTAAGATTACAGATGAATATCTAAAACAGAAGATCAGAAATTTACCAAAAGTAAAAGAATATTATTTCTTAAATCTTACTAGCCCCACCCAGGGCCAGCTTCATGGTTATGCAATCTGGGTAGTTGCACATGTGCTTAGAGGGTCCCCACTCTGGTTCAACTCCCTGGGGATGTCATTTCAAAATATTTAATGATTTTTTACAAGATGTCCCACACTTTCATTTTGCAGTAGGTAAAATGAAATGAACAAAGCATGTAGCCAGTCCTGTCCCTACCTATAATAGACACTTTTTGTGTGGCTGGTAAGTTTATAAAAATTTCTCAACATTTGGGAATAACTACTGTACTCAGGGGTGGGCTTCCAATGTCTCTTATAAACCAGTCTTGTCTACAATAATTTGATTAACCACAACTTTGTATGCAGCTAAATTATTTAATTAGTGGACCACATTAAAAAAGCAAAGGAAGTATACTATTTATTGTATAGTAATGGAACATTGCAAATAGAATCATAAATTAGTAAGAAAAATATTTGTGAACACTGCATTACAAAGAGAAAAAAATAGTAGTTGAGAAGACAGTAACATATTTTTTAATAGTTCAATTTATGTGTTTAAGGATACTTATTATCTTATTTAAGTAAGCATTTCGACTTCTCCTCAAAATCTTTTTAACTCCAGGCAGTCCAGATACTTCCAAGAATTGATCAGGTATAGTATATATATATGCACCAGTAGTAAATTCCTCAACAACATGATGAGATTTTTGAATTTTGACAGGAATCCAAGTTCACAGCCTTAATCATTGAGATCCCCACAAGCGGAGATTTAAAGTGAGATGATGGCCTTAAATTTCAACATTTCACTTTCTAGTATATTGTATTATATATTTCCTTCATAGAAGGCTGAGCATTTGAATGTGATGTGGACTGACTTCAAAAAATGTCTGGATATATGCACACCAATGTTCATAGCAGCATTGTTCACTATCGCCAAAAGTTGGAATCAACCCAAATGCCCATCAACAGATGAATGGATAAATAAAATGTGGTATATACATACAATGGAATACTACTCGGCCTTAAGAACAAATACACTACAAACACACGTGATAACATGGATGAATCTTGAGAACCTTATGTTGAGTGAAGCAACCCAGGCATTGAAGGACAAATACTACATGACCTCAATGATATGAAATAAGTAAACCAAGCTGCCTCAGAGAGCTAGAGACTGGATGATAGGCTTACAGGAAATCGGGGGGTAGAGGAAGGATGTAAGCTGACATCTACATGGGTGAAATCTATGATAAGCTGGAGGTAAGTATGTGTACAAGGAAGGGATTAAAATGGGGGCATAGGGTTACCTTTGGGTGGGGTTTGGAGGCTTGAGGGGGGCTAGGGATGGGCAGATGGGTAATATTGCCCAAGAAATTGGGGGGAGGGTAGGGCAACATACGAACATAGGAGATTGCCAGGTGTTCATTGAGAGTATAATGCTGAGAAAACCTTTTCAAAATATAATTAGGAAAGTTACCTGTTTAAGATACTTAAAGGGGATAATCTGTGTAGGACAAACTCCTAGGGAATATGTGAATGCTCATTTTGCCAGAGTGGGTTAGAGACCCATATAATGACAGTGAAGGTATACCCACATCCTGGGGAGTACTAATGCCATCAAATAGAGGGAACTGTACCTCTCAAGAGAAATGGAGGCTCCCAGGGCATTAGGGCAGTTGAGCAAGTCAAGCCCTCAACACTGTTGCAAGTATCTCTGAACATGGCTCCTCAAGAAATGAAGATTGACTGTCACTGTGGGCCCTAAGGGAAGGGGGAAATAGATATTGAATAGATGGAACCAACGTAACCGTGAGGGCAATAGAAGTATTTCACAAGAGTATGCAAGGATGGATATAAAACATGTAATATTACACCAAAAACATATAGGGGCTGACAGACTAATAAAGTAAATCATAATGTAAAACATAGGATAACTAAAAATTTAGAAAATTGTATAGCCTAAAGTATAAACCACAATGTAAACACAAATGTTACCTTGTTTGAAAGCTATTGTCTCAATATCTGTACATCAGTTTCAGTAAATATTGTATGAATATGTTAAAAGATTATTGCTGTGGAAGGGAAAAGTTTTTATATTGGATATGTGGGAGTACTGTATATTGTATATATGAATTACTGTGATCTAAACTCTTGTGAAGATAAGCTTAATAATTAGAAAAAAAGAAAAGAAAAAGGATGTTGAATTTCTCCAAATTAATATGTATTCTATATCTAACCTTTAAACTCATTGCTATATTCCATTTTACTATTAAAGGAACCTGGCATTATATTGGGCTTCACTTTTCAGGAAGTTTTGGATCACAGAGTGGTTCAACAATGGCAGCGGAGGAATACTGGTATGGGATGTTATTGACAGGGGACATATGGTTGACAGGAAGTTATACAGGGCATGTGTCCAGGGTGCATGGAAATGTTTGGATATACTCATAGTGGAAACAATTAAAAACAACAGCTGGGGGGGTTTTGGGTTCCTGGCCGGGGGGGGGGGCTCTGTTGTGGTCCCTAGGGGAGCAGCAGCAGTCCCCCGGGTGCAACAGCAAGGACCAGGAAGGAATGAGGGTCCAACAGTGAGTCCCTGATACTAATGACTATGCTTGTGAGCCTATACACTTGAAATAAGAACAAGGCCTAGAGCAGCAGTGTGCCTAAGAGTTCCGTCCTGAGAGCCTCTGTGTTACTCAAATGTGGCCAGTCTTGAGGCCAAACTCAGCATGTAAATGTACTGCCTTCCTCCCAGCATGGGACATGACTCCTGGGGATGAGCCTCCCTGGCGCCGAGGGATCACTACCAAGTACCAGCTGATGACATAACTAGAAAATGACCTTGGATAAAAGGTCCAACTCAAACCAGCAAAATATCCCTGTCTACATATAATAACAGAAGTTAAAAATGCTTTTTGACCTAAAGTAAGGGGGAAATGGAAAGGACAAATGATTTTATATGGCTATGAGTCTCTAAAAAGGAGTCTGGAGGTTATCAGAAGCGTTGCCCTTATGCACACCTGAGCAGAGTCTCAGAGACAGATAAAGTAGATTCAACCCCAGGTATAGGTTCTTCTGAGGGCTAAAGAGACCCACAGGTTTTATGGTCATGGAAGATGGAATTCACTGCCATGTCAGTTGGCCCTTCTTTGGAGTTGGTGTTTCTGCACGACAGAGCTGGACTCAGATGTGATCTCTTTTCACAAGCCTTTCCTATTACTTTACCAGAATTGTAGTTGGTGCTGGGGTTTAAGCTATAACTAGGGGATCTGAATCTCTGGACCGACCATATGATAGCCAGGCCCTGAGCCTCAACAGACGTCAGCTCCTACACTCTGGTTTATTGGACTTACCCCTCTCAGATAACATGGAGTTGAAGAATGTCCACACCATGGAGCCAAGAGTACCTACAACTGAAAGCAGGAGGATTGCATCCATTATCCATGTGGAATCTAAGCCCCCTCTTGACATAGATATGGAATGGACACAACCAATTCAAGGTCCACAGGATGGAGGAATACAGTAAGGATTAGACTGGACTTACTGATATTCTATTCATGAACTATTGTGGTTAGTAATCGAGAAAATGTGGCATTGGTGTGGAAAAAGTGGCCATGGTGGCTGCTGGGTGCGGGGAATGGGAGGAAGAGATGAAATGTGGAGGCATTTTTGGGACTTGGAGTTGTCCTGGGTGGTGCTGCAGGGACAATTACCAGACATTGTAGATCCTCCCATGGCCCACTAGATGGAACGTGGGAGAGTGTGGGCTATGATGTGAACCATTGACCATGAGGTGCAGCGATGCCCAGAGATGTATTCACTAAATGCAATGGATGTGTCATGATGATGGGGGAGAGTGTTGCTGTGGGGAGACCGGTGGCGTGGGGGTGGTGGGGGGTGAATGGGGACCTCATATTTTTTTAATGTAATATTTTTTAAAAATGAATTAAAAATATTTTTTAAAAATTTCTGTAAGTCAAATAGCACTCTGTACAATAAAATCTGATTGTTGAACAAAGTTTGATTTTACTTTTTTAAACTTAAAAAGAAACATAAAGGAAAATTTACCTAATATATGTAGTTTGTGACAGAGAAACAAAGTGGTTAGCCACAATTCCTTCCTTCTAAAATAGACAAATCTAAAAGAATATCCTCAAGCTGTTCAGCTGGTTGATTATTATAGAGCTATAAATTAGAAAAGTTGAGAGATCTAAATTAGTCCACAAATATAATAGAATCTAGATGAACCTAGGGTAAAAACAGAAGCTGAAACCGGGTGAGCTGGAAAAGCAGAGAGGGAAAGTCTCTAGGGTGTGGGAGGATAAACCTAAATGAGCTTTTAGCCATTTGGGTAAAGAAAAAATAAGTGTAAGGGATTTTTTAAAAATAATGCTTGCCATATTATTTTTTCATTTACCTCACCAAGGCAATATCACAACACAGCTTGCAGTGGATTTGGAATTTGAATAGGTTTGTGAGTGAAAAGTAGAAGGGTGGCAAAATCCTGTAAGTTAAGTGTGAAGGGAAAGAAAAAGGTGAGGAAGTAACCCAATCCCATTTATGTTATATACATATCATAATTTAAAATGTAACTTTATGCATTTGCTTCTCAAGTGTAACTCCAATAGCAAGCATTAAATTCCAAATATATTGTATATCTGAATGGCTTAATCATGCAAAATTCAGTCATACTGTTCATAGCTATTATTATTATTTATACTTTTCAGAGTTAGTCATTTTATCATATAATTCACTAATATATTTTTAAAATAAACATTTAATTTTAGAATAGTTTTAAGTTTCATAGAAGAGTTGTAAAAAATATTAGAGTGTTTCCATATACCCCGTTCCTACTTTCCTTTATTATACTAAGGTATATCTATCACAACTAATGAACCAATTCTGATACATTGTAGTAAATTAAAGTCCATACATTATTCAGATATTCTTAGTTTTTACTTAAGGTTCTTTTTCTGTTCCAGTATCCAGTCCAGCTTACCGCATTACATTTACTTGTTAGGTCTTCTTATGCCTCTCTATTGTGTAACAGTTTCTTAGACTTTTCATCTTTTTAATAACCTTGACAGTTTTGAGGAGTACTGGTCAGATATTTAACAGAAAGTCTTTCAGTTTTTTTCTGACGCTTTTCTCATGATTGCACAAGGATTATGGGTTCTTGGGGAGGAAGAAGAGAGAGGGAAAGTGCCATTTCATCACAACATATCAGCATAGATTCATCACTGATAATGTTCACCGTGATCAGTAATATTTGCCAAGTTCCGTAACTAAATTTACTTTTTCCACAATTGTCATGCTCTAGTCTAGAAGGATGTCATTGCTTGTATCTCATAATTAAGTGATAACATCTCCTGGATGGATGAGTATCTACATAATTTATTTAGAACTCTAAATTACTTAGAATTCTTCTAGGACTTTTTTTTTAAAGGAGGTACCAGGGTTTGAACCTGAGAGTTGTACATGGGAAGCACATGCTCAACTACTTTAGCTACATCCACTCCCTCTTCAAGGACATTTTATTTTGAAATTCATTTTAATTTGTATAACAAAAAATCAACAATATATTACCATTATAATATAGAATATATTAGGATTTATCATGTGTTCTTAATGCAAGTAGGAAAGTTACACACATTAGAATAATTTGTCCCAGATGTATCAATCTTGGATGAGTACATTTTAATTCCGACTTATTTATATATGCAGAATTTTTCCTTGATATATTCTTTTTATCATTTCTTTTAAAAACAAGTAACTGTAGTGCTAGCCAATATGCTCAGTGAGTTGGTCCCTGACACCACATTTTCTCTCTCCATAATGTGATCCTATATCATTTATTTTGATTATCCCAGTTTATTCTCAATTGGTTATTTTAGACTATTCTCAGGAGCAGCTTTATTTTCTTTTTCTCTTGTATTGAGTATTTCTTGACTCAATTCAGTGAACAATTGTTGTGAGAACAGAGCTGGGTGGCTTTTCTAATGGCCTCTCACCTGGTATAAAGACATTGCTGTAACCTTTTGACATTCAGTACTATGTACCTCAGAATCTTTAACACTTTTGATAAAATTACTGATGTTTCTCAGTTTTGAGGAAAACTGAATTCAAACGTACAGTGTCAGGTCAAAATCTAGGAAGTCATTACCTCAAAGGCTATAAAAGAAAGTTTTCCATGAGAAAAAAATAAGATAATAGTCCAGTTATAAGGAATTTCACATGGAAATTCTTATTCATTGTAAGATTAAAATAAGCCAATCACTAAAGCTCAGTTATATATGTAACTGTTATAGAAAACAAAGGAAAACGACATGAATACACACACATGCAATGAATTCATATGCTATTTCTAGCAGAGTTTACATGTTGACTTTTGAATAAATTTCACATTTTCAGAATTTTTTTTGAAACTTAAAAACAGAAATGAAGAGAATGAAGTTATGTGGTTGCCCTGTAAATTAATGGCTGACTCTTAAGATTCTTGGTGGAATGCTAAAAACAAAATACTAAATAGAAACACTTCTAATCATGTTATAATATTTTATACTGATGAAACTATTTCTCTTGGGTATGAGGGTTGGTCAGCTCTCCAAGGCAAAAACTGAAAGTGAGATCTCATCAACTGCTGTGATTACATTGACCTCAAGTGTGAAGGAAGATGATATGGGCAAGCCCTGCTGCTAGAAAAAGTTACCTTCTTTTACCCTATTAAAAGACATGAAGAGGACAAGGGAGGGCATGGATCTTTGGCTTTGCAGAATCATTAAAGGTACTTGTAGTTGGTTATTCCTTAGAAAACTGTTTGAAATAAGAGGGAAAAAGGTTTTGGAAATTCACTTTTCTTCAGGTCCATCATAAGTCTGACTATTTGCCTGTCCTTTATATACAGTGGTGAGCATAAACAGATTCTGGAATAGGAAGATGAACCAATTCAGTTCAAGACTAGGTCACTTCCAACTCAAAAACTCTGACAATTAAATAAGATGTAAAGATTGGACAGCCCAGAATCAATTTAGAGATTGAGGATACAGCAATAGTGTGGGGTCTGAGGTGAAATGGGCACCTAAATAGATCTAAATGGGTCCCCAAAGTTCATTCCCTCAAAAGCATCATCCTCCTAAGGAAGCTCTGAAATCATAGTGTGCCTCAAAGTTAAGGCTATGCAAAATCTGTTTGGTGACAATTTTATCTTCATTTTTAATCCATACTTCTAGATTCACTGTTTTTTTTTCAAGGTATTTAATGATATTGTCTTACTTACATATGAAATATGCCCATCCTGAGTGGGTTTGATCTATTCTTCATTCTTCCTTTGCTCTGCCCTGTGAAACAAGAAGGATAACCCTATATTTCCCAGGTACTCCTGTCATCTGCATCTGGAAAGTTTTGAACAAGGGAAGGTACAGATGAGAAAGAATGAAACAAATGGAGAAGACAGGGTATTTCTCTGCATTTTCTCTCTACCTTGGGCAGTGTTCAACATCTGTGTCTCCTCTGCTTACTCTTCCTTAGGACATGCTCACAAGCTGGCCGCTTCTGTCTGCTGTCCCTGGCCCCAGATTGAGTTCAATCACCTCGTCATTTTGACCTTTATGACTAGGGTTGCTAATGACATTCTGTTGTTTAGCTCTTCAGCTTCTCATCATCTGTGTATTCCAACCTCTGTATTAAAGTCCTCTTGCTGAAAACCAACTCAAAATGTAGATATTTATAGTAGTAGTAAATATCTATTCACACAACTAGGATCATGTCAATATATGTAACTATCTCATTTGGGTTTTTCCTGTTCTAAAAATCTAGATGACATTAGCTCAAAGACTAACTGCACTGTTACAGGAAAAATCCTATAGTTTCCTTAGGACGGGGTTCTCTTCGCAGTGATTTCGAGTGCAGCTCTCCATCTTTTACTGAAATATTTAAACATAATAATTTTCTCTCTATGGAGAAGGTGTAGTACATAGTTGTACTAACTTGCCAGAGTAGAATCCGTTCTCTCTGTGGTTTGTGCACACACAAATAATATTTTAAACATTTTCAAAAAGTATAAGAACTAACCAGTCCTGTTATGCCTTTCTAGGATAACCTTTCTTTCTTCTTCTAACTCCCTTTCCCCTAGTTTTGACATATTTTTCCTCAATTGATTTGGAAAATGTCCTAGTTCTTTACATGCTACTTTTTCTAAGCAAGGCAACTTCCATAGTCAACTACAAGACTATTTTCTGTCAGTAATTCAATTCTGTTGTTCAGGGAGCCAAAAAAATCTTCCATTTCATAGTGTCTACACACTTTACTATGCACTTTTGATTGCAAAAGGTATTTTTTTCTTTGATTTCACATGAATGAAATTTTCTATTCATTTTACATTTTCCTTCCTCTAACTACTCCAGCTTTTCTCTAGCGTGAGCCAGAGATTTTTTAATGGCTGTTTTAAGTATTTTTGTTTTGTTTTTCCCTCTTTGAATTGTATATACATCATCAAAAAGAAGTTTCTATTTTACCTAATTTCATCCAAATGAGATGGGTACTAATGATTGAGCCTAAAACAAGATATCTTTAATCTCTCCAGGAGTTTACAATCTAGCGTATTATTTATTTTTTGCTGCATAGCAAATTACCTTAAAGCATAGTGGCACAAAACAACACCATTTATTATTTTACTTGTGTAGGTCAGAAATCCAGGTCTAGCATATTTGGAATTCCTGTCTTTAGGTTCCTTTACAAGATTGCAATGATCTCAAGGCTCATTTTGGCGTGGGTCTGCTGTAAGCTCAGTCTTGTGGTTATTGGCAGGATTCATTTCCCCATGGACTTTGGACTGAGGTTCAGTTTCTTGCTGGATGTTTGTTGGGTATTCTTCACTCAATTCCTTAGCATGTGGGCATCTCCAAGTCAGTTCACAGTATGGCAGCTAGGTTTATCAGAGTAAGCAAGTGAGAAGAGTCAGATAGAAAGAGCACCAGCAAGACAGAAGCCACATTTTTTAATAGCCTAATCAGAAGTAACATACACAATTTGTACTATATTTTATTTATTAGATGCTAGTAACTAGTCCATGCTACACTCAAGTGGATGGTAGGTAATGAATGGCAGGAGGCCAGATTATCAGAGGCCATTTTATAAATTGTATACCACAAGGGCATTTAGAAGTAAACAGGAAATTACAAAATCATATGATAATATTTTGTCAAAATTCAGTAATGGATGCCAAAGTACCACAGAAGAGAAACTCTATCTTTTCATGGAGAAAGACTAGAAAAGTAGTCCAAGGGAGACTTTTGGGTCACATTTGTTGTATTTCTATGATTTGTATGATCTCATCTGTAAAATTTTAAAATATATATTGCTTTTGGTGATCAGGGATGGTCTAGGTGATGAAATAATGAGCCATGTGGGTTTCAATTTTATTTTTGTCTTATTAAAGCAAAAACAAATTTTATTGTCTCAACATCACACTTGTTATAGCATGCACAGCAAACCATGGAGGAGTAAGAGTCTTGTTAGAAAGATGGGTTGCACAGCTGCAGCAGAATTCCCAACTGAATATTAAGAAAGTGTGATTACCGTCCTATTTGTTAATTTTCATGAGAAAGGAGAGAGGTAGAAAGATTCAAGAACAAATTATAAGCAAGGACTTGATGAGATGGAGAAAGAAATCAACCAAGACTTCCAAATTTCTGGCTTGTTTCCTCTAGTGCTTCCTGTAAATTTCATTTATACCTAAAACAAAGAAGCAGAGGCTTGGGAATAGAGAGGGGAACTGATGAAATATAGTTTTGAAAGTTTGTGTTCAAAATGTCTCAGGGACATCTAAGTGCAGACAGAACAAGAGTTAAATGTAGGCATAATAGAGCTTAGGGGACATGGTTGGAAGAGATAATGGCTGTCTGTATTATATACATATGGACAGAAACACTATTTTATAAATATCACTTCCAAAGGAAATTCAATTTCTTGACTTTTATATGAATAATTTAATCTTTCTCACAAGTTCAGATACTCTGGAAGTAATATTAAAAAACAAATATTTTATGTTTGCAATTTTTTTCTTAATATTTAAAGAATTCCTTTAAGTAAAAGCATACAAGTTCTTTTCATCCACAAATGCTCAGCATCTCTGATTTCCACTGTGTCTGTAGGGCTTCCCTCTAAGAAAAGTTTTACCTTGATAAATTTGTTCCTGAATTCTCAATAAATTTTTGACATTTTATATTTCTTAATATAGTCCATTCAAACATTTTATTGTGTAAAAGACGTTTCCATGTTTAAATTTATCGGGAACTGTTTTATAGTGCTGTCCAGTCTCCTTATTATTAAAACATATCTGAAATGAATCCCATTTTCTTGGGGCTCAACTCTCTGAAGCAAACTAATGTGATAAAAAAATCCCTGCTAAAGTGTTAATGAATGATAATGAAGTCAGTGACACCCAAATTTGGGTAATCTATTCACATTTTTAAAAGAGCATTTTAGAGACAAAGTATCTTAAAAAAAGAAAACAAAACCTAAAACTGTTAAGCATTTTCCAAAGATTGACACATTTTCCTCAAATTCCCATAAATTTGGACTTAAACAAACATTGTCTCATCATGCAAGACCAGAGGAATAATAATTCTTTGATACGTATTTTCTTGTTAATAGTAACAGAAGATCCTATTTACCTTTAATAATGAAAGTAAAGCAGCACAACTTATTCTATAATAATCCCTACAATATTTCTAATTCATTTAGAATCTGGCAGCATATTTTTGGTTCAGGATCAAAGTGCAGTAAAATAAGTATGAGGCTACTGTGTTATAAACCAGCTGACATGCTTTGTAGTGTTGGTTTCTTCAAGCTTAGATTTTAGTTTAATTGTAAGGTTGAGCACCTATTATGCTGCTATGAATACAGTTTTATTTCCTTCAAGCACCAGACACATGATTTCTGTGTTGTTAGAAGCTGTATTTGGGCTTTTATCGGGTCTATGGTTATATTACAAAGGGCAATGTTTTCTATATCTAATATTATAAAATATTTCTACTCATTAACATTTCCTCTATTTTTTGCCTTCCTTCATTCAAAGAAAGTTATATATGCCATGAGAATATTCAAATGAAGCACTGAGACTCTCCAGATAAAACAGTATCATCTCTTCATTCAGGGAAAGCTATGTAGACCATAATAATAAACATATAAAACATTAAAACCAGAAGCATGCCATTTCTGCCATATGGACCCAGTTAGATTTAATTAATGGAAATTTTAAATATTTCATGAGCTAGTATTTAATGAATGTTTCATGCATTCTCTCTTCATTTTAGGATTAGGATTTTAAAATTGAGATCATATTCATGTAGTTTAGCCCTTTTGACTTTCTCCATGTTCTTATATAAACTAAAATGTGCTGTCTTCCACCAGGTGGCTTTTGGGCCATTTTCTTTGTCTTACTATCACTCTAAGATAGAAATAATAAATGGCTCAAATGCAACATTACATCAAAGCTGCCTAGAAATAAAACAATCATGTAAGTACAACCATACCTCAATCTTGGATTTTCAAAACCTCATAAAGAGAAATTAAATAGCTCTGATTTGGAGAAAAGACAGAACCCATCAATAGTCTCATCAAAGAGAATGGGGTATCTCTTTAAAGAAATAACAAACGGAGTTTAATTTGCATGTATCATCATTTCATGGAACAAACCCAGTAATTGCCAAATACTAATAAACAATTTTTATATCTACTGTCATCAGACATAACTTATGAAATCATGTCTTTTATATTCATTATTTAAATGGATATTTGATGATAATTACATATTCATATTTGATTGAAGAGTAAATAGGGAAGCTCACTATATTCCTAGTAATTAGCTTCTTTTAGTTATTGCAAATGTATATATGCGTGTATATATGCACATAGCATAAGCTGTTTCCTAAAAACGTGTCTAATTATTTTCTTATAAAAACAAAAGAAAACCAAAAAAACCACTCTAGTTGAAATGGTGAAATATACTAGAAAGTGTTGCATCTTTTAAGTAATTCCAATTTTATAATCTAAATAATTCTTGAAGATACTATTTGGAGACTCCACTGAATTCCTTTAATGGCAAGACCGGTTATTTGGCTCAATCCTTATATTGAAAATTTTTAAAAATTTGAACAAAGCCTATGTTCTAAAAACTCTTCTTAAAAAATAAATGAATAAATAAAAAATAAAAAATAAAAACTCTTCTTAAAAGCACTGACTATTTTTTAAATAAAAAAGCAACTACTAGGCCAAAATTGAAGGCAAAACTGGAACCTAGAGAAATACTATGGATTGCAGAAAATGTGAATATTTACTTTGACAGAATTGTGGAACAAGAGAGAGAGCACAAATATCTACACAAAGGAAGTAGTCTTAAAAAAGAATGTCCCATAATAAGCAGCACTTTAAAGAATACACCCCTGGGCCAAGGATGAACAAGAAAAGGACTACGTTTCTTGCAGAATTATGACTTAGTTTTAAAAGTCTGTATCCTTCCAGTCACCTTAGGCATTGAACATTGACTGACGTTGTTGAGGACAGGTATTGCACCCTAGCAACCAACTGAAAGAAGTATAAATCCTCACTGATGAAGCACCTCCATCTCAGCCTTCACATTATTTCTAGAATTACTTTTTTAAAAGTGCAGTCATTAATACAATGAAATAAAGCTGGGTACACAGAGTAAGAGTTCAGCAAGAGCATGAACCAGCAGAAACATGCACGTGCAATTGGGAATATTAGAATACACACCAGCTTCAGTTTTTGGTGTCATTGTTCATTCAACAAATATTTATTGAACACAGCTTAGGTACCTGGACATCTTCTAGGCACTACAGTTTCCTTTGTTGAGAAAACAAACAAGGGAACAACAGTTTTCTTCAAGGAGTTTATATTTTAGTGGAGTGGGAAAGACAGGAAAGATTTATTTATTTTCTAACAACTGGTGCAAGCTCTCGAATAAACAATGCTACGCAGAGCTGGGTTTCAAGCCCAGGTCTGTCCAAATCCAAAGCCATACTCTTTCCATGATGTTCCTAAGTACCTAGAGGCTTATACAGTATCAGTCCTTATTCAGAGGGGTCATTGGAACCCAGGAGACAAGGGCAGCAAAATTAATATTCTTAAGTTAAAAGAATCAAGAGAACATTGATACACAGATGCAGAAAACACAAAAGACAACATAGCAGATGTGAAAAAAGAATGTAAAGAATATACAATACTTAATTCAATAAATAATTAAAAATTAAATGAATGGGACTCATAACAGATTAGATACAGTAGAAAAAGAGAGTTACTAAACTTAAAAGTACTGCAGAAAATAGTATCTAGAAAGTACTATTTTATATTCAGGGTTTGATCAGAACCAGTCTAAGTGTTACAAAATAGGGCATTTGTTATGGGGTGAAATCTTAAACAATATAGATGACAATAGAGAAATGGGGTCAGAATGAATGACTTAGAGGAACAGAGAAAAGTAAGATTTAATTTATTCATTCAAAAGTTGGGATAATAACTACATACCTCATTAATACGTGGGAATTAAGTGAGAAAACACACATTAAATTTTTTTGTTAGGAGTGTCTTCAAATCTGTGAGGATACGCTATAAATAAAACACACAAAACTCCCTGACCTCAGAAAGCTTAAATTCAAGTTGGGAAATATAAAATAAGTAAAGAGATAGAAAAATAGATAGATAGATAGATAGATAGATAGATAGATAGATAGATAGATAGATAGATAGATAGACAGATAGATAATATAAAATGGATGAAAGATAAGGAGAAAAATAAAGCAGTTACTTAAGATTAGTGCATTTTACAGTACACAAATTATACATTATTTAGTTTAAAATATCAAGATGGAAAAATTAAAGCATGGAAGAGGAGTATAGAGAATGTAGGGAATATTGGTGGTAGGAGAAGGCAGATAATAGTTGTAATTTTTTAAATGATAGGGAGATCTCACTGATTTGGGCAAAAACTCAAAGAAGTGGGAGCTAACCATGAAGTTATTTGGGGGCAGAGCATGTGAACCAAGGGAAGCATCAGAGCCGGAGAAACTGAGAAGCAGAATTCTTTGTGTGTTCTCTGTGGCCTGAGCAGTGGGCAAAGGAGAGTATAATATGAGATGAGGTCAAGGAGGTAACTGGGTAAGGTGGGTGTGAAGAGTATCCCTATAGCAAATATCTGTCGGTCATTATCAGGGCTTTGGCTTTTACTTGAGTAGGATAGCAAATCATCAGCTTTTAAGCAAAGAAGGAGAAACATCTGTATTTCATTTTAACCAGATAATTTTGCCCTTGTTATGGATAATAAACTGAATGAGACAAGGGTAGAGGAAAAAAGAAAGTTAGGAGGGTCTTGCAATTACCCACACAAGAAATGATGGTGACTTGGACAAAGATGATAATGGAGGAGGTAGTAAGGAGAGTCGAAATTCTGGAAATATTTTGAAGGGTTGCAATTAGATTTTCAAAAAATATTGAATGTAAGGTGAGAAAGAAAAGGAAGAACTAAGGATGTCAACTTAAACAACTAGAAGTTTAAAATGACTAGTCACTGGAATGGGCATATTTTCAGGAGAATCAGTTATGGATATATTTTAGGTTGCCAAAGGGATGCTGATGCAAAGTACCAGAAACCTACTGGATGTTATAAAGGGGATTTATTTTAGGTAAAACCTCATTGTTCCAAGGCCATAAAAAGTTCAAACAGAGGCACCATCAGAGATGCTTTCTCACCAAAATCAGCTACTGTTGATCCAGGTGTACATATTGCCACATGGTGAAGTAAGATAGCCAGTGATCTCTGCCCAGGTTTCAGCCTTTGCCTCTGGGTTCACCCTTTTCTCTTGAGCTGTTCAGTGGGATCAGCCTCTTGGGCCTTTGTTCTTAAGTGAACCTGTAATATTCTCTGTCCTAATATAGAGCTTGTTTATCTCCCAGCCTCCTATAATAGTCTCAGCTATTCCATCCTCTGCCCAAGTTCGCTATAAACTACCGGGCAAATGACTCATCTATGCCCAGGGCCTCAGTTGCTTGAGCTTCTCCTTTCAGTCACAGGGCAGGATCAGAAATGGCAGAGCTCTATCTTCCCTGTGTCTCTCTGAGTGATCTGTTTATATCAGACCCAGCAAAGGGTTAGGGACTTAAACTAAGTCATGCCCACTGATGTAGTACATTCAAAAGCCCTACAACAACCATCTTAACAGCTAATCTAATTAAAAGTCTCTCAACTGAATTTAGTGCAAAAGATTACAATCTTTTTCTTTTTGAGATTCATAACATAATTTCAAGCTGCCAAGACATAAGTTAGAAATGCCTACTGAACATCAGTTTTAAGGATCTATATTCATGAGACTATAAGATCCACCAATGCAGTGGGTGCAAATACAGGAGTGAAAAATCTGAACCTTAGAGCATTTCAGTATTAAGTGGGCTTAGCAATTATTATGGTTCACTAAAGGTTAGTGCATCCATTAGAAACGTCTCCTTTTTAGAAACAAAGAATCCTACTAACTGCGTTTTAAACACATAGGGAATTCTTTATATTTCGTGTAGTCCAGGGCTTGTGAGTTTACCCAGTAATACAGTTGGGGACCCATGCTCTTTTCTTTCTTCTAAGCAATCATCCTTTGTCTTTACGGTTTTCACTACTGTGTCACCAGATTTTGTCCACAATACAAGTACAAAGAAGAAAGTGCAGGAAATGAGCAAAAGACAGAAGAGTCTCACTAGTCAAGTTTATCCCTTTCAAAACACTTTCCTGGAAGTTCTACCCAGAGATGTGGCAGAATCTGCTACAGAGAATCTGAGAATGTGAGTATTTTAATTTTCTATGCTCTATAGTAGTAGCAATTTTTTTTTTTTTTTTCTGTGAAGGGCTGGGCAGGAACTATCACAAGCTTTGCTGGACATGCCATCTCTTTTCCCTCTTTTCAACTCTGCTGTTGTAGCAGGAAAGCATGCATAGACAATGTGCAAATGAATGAGTGTGACTTTTTGCAATAAAACTTTCATTACAGAAACAGGCTCCAGATTTGACCTATAGGCTCTAGTTTGATGACTGTGGCGTGTGTGTGTGGCATGGGGAAGCTTTTCAGAGTGTCTGCTCAGGTAGCTACTAGTAGGATCTATGATCTCAGTAAGCTCTAGTGAATAAAATAGAGAATGGTAGAAAAAAATAAGCTCCTCATTCAGTTCTGCCATGAATACCTATGTAACCTTGGACAGGTCACTTAACCTTCTAATGTCAAGTCTTCTCATCCGTGAAATAGCAATAATAAAGCCTATGTTGCCCACACGTCAGATTAGTGGAAGAATTAAATAAAATAATGTGTGTGAAAATGCTTTGAAAACTGTCTGGTCTTCATAAGTATGTGATCCTTACAGGGATGGCTAAAAATTCATCGTGTCAAGTAGATTGAGCTTTTTTTAAAGTATGGTTTTCATACAAACACAAGATGAAATATAACACACTGCAGGAAGGTAAAATAAATGTTGCCTTTGTAGCCTAAACCTGCTGAGACAAGTGGTGGGAGGAAAGTGAACTCAGATGTGAATTATTGGAAGAGCTAAGTGAGAAAGGGATAGATAAATAAAAACCAGGAAAGTAAGACTTATTGTGGATACTTGAGAGGAAAAATAACTCTAATTATATAAAGGTTATATTATAGTTTGGGTGCAAAATAATGCCCTGGTATGTTTAGAGTAACAGAACATTTTGAGCTCATTCGCTTAATGAATTTCATTAGATATATATAATTTTCTATATAAGATCATTGTTTTCTTCTATTAACTACATAAGCCATATGGCACATGGACTTAGGATCCTAAGGCCAGAACTTACCTCTTTCCTAATGTGGTCTATAATATTGGGGAAATAATTTAATTTATCTTGGACTCAGTTTCCTCACCTTTGGAACACAGAAGTCAAATTAGATGTCCTCCATCTCTTCAATTTTATGTTTCTATTTGAAAAAGTATTATTTATCTGGTGACATTATATTCTTACATTCATCAAATAACAAGAAATTAAAGAGTAACTAAAATGCATCTAACATTATTCAGAATGCATAGCACATCTCTTCTTCTTAAAATTGATACAAACAGCAACACTGACTTTTCAATGGAACCTAGAATGATATTTGATATGCCAACTTGCAGTATTAAATGTATCTAGGATATGCTAAACATAAATAATATGCTAATTTATACTGTCTTTCATACTACTGAAAATTTTGTATAGACATTTATTCTGCATAATACAAATTGCCATCCTTACAACCTCAAATATGATTTTTGTTGCTGCTCACTGTCCAGCCCTAAAGTTAAGGTCATTGATTTTATTGTTATAACAGCAGCACCAACTTTCAGGATGGTGAATCAGGATAGATTGCACTATCTATCTTTATACTTGTTATTTTCTAAATTAGTCATTTCTCACTTTTCTTAAGCTTGTGGCCTCTTCACTCTATTCCTGATGTGTGGAATTAATCTACTTCTTAGTCAAGGTCATGTATTTCCCTGTCCTGTGGTAGCTTTACACAAACATTTGGTTTCTATTGTCCAATAGGCTAGAGGAAGCAGGGGGTCCTTTAAACAACTGACTCAAGCATACAGGGAGTGGAACAGGGAATGGAATAAGGTTCTGATTATTCATTTTATCTCTCCATATAAAGAATACCACTCTTACCAAAGGGATTCATGTGCATTCTACAGCACCTCATCCCAGTGTTTGCACAATCTAGAAATCCAAGTTTGTCTTGGTTTCCCAGGTTGCTATGACAAATAGAACAAAATTGGCTTAAATGACTAGAATTTATTGGTTCATGGTTTTAGAGACCAGAAGTCCCAAATCAATGTATCGGCATGGCCATATATTCTCCCCAACACCTACAGGATTCTGGCCATGGAGTCCACTGTTACACAGTGATGTTCCTGGTTTTTCCTGTGTCTGCTCTTTGTGTTTCTGCTGATGCCCAGCTACTGGTTCTTCCTCTGGTTTTCTCTGAATAACTGTGCCTAAATTTCTTCTGCTTATAAACTACTCCAGTAATATAGATTAAGGCCCTCTGATTTAATTGGGCCACAACTTATCTAAAAATAACATCTTCGAAAGGTCTTTTTCATCATGAGTTCACACCTACAGGAAGGTGGGTAAAGTTTAAGTACATGCCTTTCTTTGGGGCAAATAATTCAATCTACCACAAGGTGATATAATATCATTAAATGCACATAGGAGATAATAAAAACAACAAGAACTAAGCTAAGAGTATGATATTGTCTTCAGAATTTCATCAAACTCTAAGTAGTGACACTGTCTTAAGTCCTAAAGAGTTGCATGGTCTCAGCCAGAACTAGATTTACCAAAAGTATTTGATTAATTATGTGTCTGGCTGAACAACCAGTGATGGGACAGGAGACTGAGTCCTCAAAGCTTAAAGTCTCACAGTAATAAATAGTTTATCAGTGGTTTTTCATCACAGATTTAGGAAGTTTCAAATGTGTATCTGAAATGATCCATGTTAAACTCTGTGTACCTAATAGACACTATATAAGCCTGTGTGATTTTGATTATAATTGCTAACAGGATACCCAGAGGCTATATACAAGCTGCATTTGAGCCAACTCCAATAAAGGGAACTGAAGTCATAATTTTAAGACCTACTCAAGAAACTTCAGAGGAGTAGGGATAACTCAGTAGTTGAGCACCTGCTTTGCATGTATGACTTCTGGGGTTCAATCCCTGACACCTCTTAAAAAGAAAAAAAAAAGTTCATTAAATAAAAACTAGTTTGGTATCTGACAAATGTTATTACATTTGCAAGTGATTATTTCAATATAGAATTCTAGGTACAATTTTACATAGAGAATTGCCACATTCAACTTTAGGGATTTTGTTGAGAAAGTTGTCTTAAGTTTTAAAGTTAAATGGAAATGGTTAGCAAATTTAAAATTTAAAAGAAAAGCAAAGAGATTCAACTATGCAATTTTTAAAATTTGCATATAAAATTGCATTTATTTTTCAGAAACATACCTTAAACTCTTTAAATTTGATTTATGTATTCAACATCAAAATATGAAATACATATAACTTTATGAATATTTTACAATTTCTTTTGTGCTCAAAATACATTGTATTAATTAACATATTCACACCAGAGTTTTTCTTTTATTAATTGAGAAAAGTCACAAAATTATTAACTTGTTTCTGCTGTTCATATGGGAAAGAGCTGAATGAAAGCAAATGAAAGGTGGAGATATGTATAATCTTCTGCATCCTCTATTATACCTGTATTTATTTCTTATTGCTGCCATAATAAATTACTGCACAATTAGCAATTTAAAACAGCATAGATATATTATCTTACAGTCCCCATAACTCAGAAGTCTGGTGGGCTCAGCTAGTTTCTCCCAGTCTCATAAAGTGGGAGTCAATATGCCAGTAGGACTATATTCCTTTCTGGAGGCTTAGTAGAGAATCAGATTGTTGGCAGCATTCAGTTAGCTGTAGAACTAAAGTCCCTCTTTTCCTGCTGACTTTCAAACAGCTTCTAGAGACTACCTACATTCTATGTCTGCTGGCCCACATCCTCCATCTTCAAAGCCAACAAGAGTAGTTCAAGTCTTTCTCAGGCTTCAAATCTCTCTTCTACTTTCCTCTTTTACTACCTCTCCCCAGTTCTGCTAGGAAAGATTCTTCTCTTTTAAAATCTCATGTTAGGCCCGCTTTGATAAACCAGGATAATCTCCCTTTCTCAAGGTCGGTATCCTTCATCAGATCCATAAAGTCCCTTTTATCATTTAACATAAGATATTCATAGGCATATCACCAGCAGGTGAAGATTATTAAGGTCAAACTCCTGCCAAACGCAATACCAGTTATCCTAAAATAAGGGTCTAACTTGAACATTATATTACAATTACTAATAACATCTCTTAGAGGAACTGTCTTTATTTTGTAGTGATTGAAATGCCTATAAAGCTACCTGCTTATCTTCTATTCTTGTTATGATTATGTTCATCAATTGTAACAAATGTACCATGCTACTGAAAGATGAACATATATTGAAGCATTGCTACTAACCATGGTCAGTAATTGACATTATAGCTTATACTTTGCACCACACATTTTTATAGGTTTTGTCAAAATGTATAATGGCCAGTATCCATTATTGCAATGTTATGCAGGACACTTCCAGTGTTGCAAAAATGTACCATATTATATCCATTCTTCCCTCTCCCACCCCCAGAAACTCTGGTGGCCACTGCCTTTATATTAATGTTACAAGATCTTTCATTGCTAGAATAATGAAGTCTACTTTAGTCCATAATTGTATTTCCCCGTAGGTATTTTCATTCTTCATTCTTGAGGATTTTAGGATGGCCAAGGTCATTTTCCGAATGTCCTGCTAGTTGGCACTTGGTAATAATCCCTCAGTGCCATGGATGCTCATCCCTTGGGGTCATGTCCCATGCTGAGGTAAAGTAGTGAGTTTATATGCTGAGTTTGACTTAGAGAGAGTCCACATTTGAACTACCAGGAGGCTTTCAGAAGGTAACTCTTAGGTAATATATAGTACTAGCTGAAGTTTCAATTTCACAAGAACAAGGTTCATAAGTACATTAATCAGTGTCAAAGGTACGGTGTATTGGTCTGTCCTCTTTGCTAGGCACTGCCCATGTACTCTAGGGATTCTTGTCATTCTATTAGAGAATGTAGCAGGATTTCCTAGGATGGGAATTCAATATTCTTTCATTTATTGTGTGGGTATCCACCACCTATAAAACACTCAATGATCACTTCAACATCTTCATATTCCATAAAGGCATGCCCCAGGTGCAATCCTCCTCACATGTTCCCCCATCATCAATACCTTGCATCAGTGGTCCTCCTCTGCCTCAGTGTACCCCTTCTGCAATCCAAAACCTTCCCCAAAACAAAGCCAAAAATACTAAAAGTAATAAAATAAAATAATTTTTAAAAAACAAAATACAGAATTAAAAATTAAAAATAAATTAAAAATTAATATATTTTTCATTGTGTCTTTCAGGTGATTGATTTTTAAATAACAAGAGTACTAATAGTCTTTTTTATTGGTTGTTCTTGGAAAATTTCTTTGCTGTTCATTGCTTTCTAACAAGGATACTAAGAAAAAAATATGACCATGTCTTAAGAAGTTACCCAGCAAGGGAGGTAAAAGATGAGCTGCATCAGCTCATCGAGTATCCAGAGCTCAAATTCTTTCTTTCCTCCAAGGTCCATGGTCAGAAGCAAGGCCCACTGATTGCCAGTCCTTCATCCCGCCATTAAGATATTAGAAGAGGTGAAATATTTTTAACTAATAAAGGTCATTCATTAAAAATGAGGCCTTATTCTTGATTAACACAATATATCAATTCAACTGAAACAGTCTTATGATGAACATCTGCTGAGGAGTTCATCTTTCTCCAATGTCATAATTCAAACCACGAATCCAAATATTTATTCTTACTATTCCAAGGAAAGATAATTTTATCATCACTGCTTCATGAAATGGTTTTATAGAACCTAAGTAAGAAAATAATTTAAATATTTACCATA
Source organism: Dasypus novemcinctus (assembly GCF_030445035.2). Classification (NCBI taxonomy): domain Eukaryota; kingdom Metazoa; phylum Chordata; class Mammalia; order Cingulata; family Dasypodidae; genus Dasypus; species Dasypus novemcinctus. Next base: position 36,527,646 of record NC_080683.1, on the reverse strand, counting down.
ATGAAATAACATATATAAGATATTTAATTGTATTTGAAAGGACCACAACTACTAAAATGACTACAACCACTATTATTACTATCTTGGTAATGGTGATGATAATAATAATAATAAATACTTTTAAGGACAATAGGATGCAATAGCTAAACTAATTCTGAATTCTCTCGATTAGAAAATTTATAAACATGTATTTCAAGATATTTTGAGTTGGAGTCTTAAAATACGGGGAACTTATGCAGGGTAACTACGTTCAATTTGGGAAGTAAGAATGAGGAAGGTAAAAAGTAAAATAAACTACAGGTTTGCATCTCTAAGTTCTCTTTCTGTTTCCAACCCGTAAGGAAAAAACAATCAACTGACCTACTGGGCAAAACGGAAGAGTGTCCCAGAGAGAGTCAGCAGAGAAGAACAAATGTTTCTGTCTCAGTCCTTTCTTAATTTTGACATCCCTTTTACTGACATAATCTTTAAAAGTTGATCAAGTTTACAACCCTTTTCTTCTCTTGTGTCTAGAAATTTGAAAACTACAAGTCTTTTTATATTCCTTCTATAACTCACAACAGTACTTGCCACAAGGGTGTATAAGTGACAGCATAATAATACCACAGCTTTATAAATATCTGTTGACTAAATCACTGTGCTTCTTTCCATTTAATGCTATAATTATCTGTAACTGGTAATTCATAATATCAGAACTCAGGAAAGGAGACACATCAGGGAAATATTTTAAAATGAAACTACTACACAATAACATATATAGGATATACTTTACTAGTTTTATATAATTTTAATGCAGATAGTATACACTTAATATTAATCATATGCTAGTTTTGAGAAATAATAAAATTCTTTTTAAAATAATAAAACTTTAAAAATAATAAGTTATTTTGTTCTAGTTAATTCTGAATTCTTAGTGCTATTACTAAATTAGGTTTTTAAGCCCCTGGTAAATATCTTAATGACTTCATTTATAAGACCTTAAGTTATATATCACCCTATTCTATTAATATCAAACATAGATCAAAGTTAAAGCAGTCCAAGTCAATATTTCTGAGTTATACATTGGTTCGTAATGCTCTTGACATTGAATAAGTATTTTCAGTGCCAAGCATATTAAGTTACTCTATTTGTCCAAATTAAAGGTTATAGCATGTGAAAAAATTGTTCTTTCTTTTTATAAAAATTCTGTATTTTAATATTGGAAGTTACTTCTTTTATTTACATATGATGATTAATTTTTTTAGTGTTTATGTAAGCTTTCAAGATTTAATTATTATGAATATAGCAGTGAAATAATGACATATTTAGAAGTTCATTTATTAATGAGTCATAGTGGTCAGTCACCATTTAAATTTAATATGTTGAGCAAAAATAAACACATTTCCTATATCCTTTGCTTTATTAGAAAATGTAGGTCTATATCTTAAGCCATACAGACAAAAATGTCATATTAATACTTCTGACTTTTGGTAAAATTATTGTTAAAAATAGTCTAGCTTGTACCTTCATTATCTGAAGCAAACAAGATTAACACATAACTTACCTAAAATCTTCCACTATTTGCAAGAGTAATGAATTTCTAGAAAATGAGCAAATAACTCTGAGAAAAGTAAAACAAAATAGAAAAAGACTTAGCCATAAGGAGGAATTTGTGAAGAAACACAGAGCAGAACCATTTTATATGACTGTTAACAAATAGAAAAATACCATTAAGTTACAAAAACAAGTAAAATTTACAGATTAAAGTGTTTTTTAAATTAGATGTTAATTTCCAATTATACTAATATAAAATAGAGTATTTGAAAATGAAAAGAGTATACAAGTAAATCTTTAATACTTGATACTACTGTACTCATTGGTCTTGTTTTTAACAATTAAAGGCATTTTATGTCAAGGAAACTGTGTGAAATTAATTTCTTTTCAAACTCTTTTGGGACATTTTGGTCCAAGCAACCATATTTGATGACTATTATTACGGGGACTGGGGAAAAAGGAAAAATTCTTATAAATTTATCTCATCCATAAGAAACATAATCAAAAAATCTTATTACCTGAAAGATGGTAAACAATAAGACATAGTATACATTGTTTAACATTGTGACTGTAAGGCAGATTATAATGGATTCTCTAGAGATTTTGTCATAAACTTAATTTTTGAATTACTGTAAGAAATCATTTTCCTCATGAAGGTCATTCATTTAAATTGGCCTATACTCATGTAACATCTGCTGCTTGCAAAACTGTTTTAGGGATGAAAACCCAAAAGTAACCTAGACTATCTCAGCGAGGTATTGATCAATGACAATTCAGGGATACAGTTAAAATGAGGAAATACAATTTTTATGAAAACTTATCTGCAATAATTGATTGGATTCCTTTAAACAACCTATTTGCAATCTAGTTACTAAGCAGTGCTTTTCAAAAATTTTTTAAATTTTTAATTTCACCTTTGGTATATTCTAGATACTTTTTTTATGATTTTACATAGTATAGAGGTTATTCAGTGGCTTTGAATAAATAATGAATAGCAAGAAATAATGTACCTCTTTTCTCTTTTAATGATGAGTATGTATTTGTGTATTTGTGTGTGTATGCCCAAATGCTTATGCATATGTCTTTCTTCTAATCTTTTAAACTTATTAAAGAATGCTTGAATATTTGTAGATTGTATTTAAAAGGCTGACATATAAATATTTGCTGATCAGTATACTATTAACCATTTTACCAGTAGAGGATTTAAAAATCATGATAGATCAAAAAGAAATACTGCCATTTATTTGCTGTAATTGATGCAATCACTCTCATCTAGTCATAAAGTTGTTTTTCCTGATAAGTAGAATAGAATTCACTTGGATCAATTTTCAGTATACTCAGTTCATTTTTATGCATTCTATCACAGGAATATATTTGTACTGAGACAATTAATGATCATTTATGGGGAGCAGAATTTATCAGACGGTCTTGTGAATCATGGCATTCAATGGACTACAACTCCTATATAATTTGTTAGTATAAATTATTCTGGATCATTTCACAGACATAGATGTTGCCAGGTGGCAAACTTTACCAGAAAGACCTACATATAATTGTCATTTTTACCAACTATGCAACAACAGTAAGGCTTTTACTCCAGACAAGATTTATTAATTAGGCTGAAATTTTTAGGTATGGCCACACATTTTGGGGAAATAACATATAGCAATAACAATTTTTAAATTATTGTCTATTTTCAGCAATTTATCATATGATTTTAGGTCCATATTTCCATAAACTATTCATAATATACATCCTGGATTTCATATTTAATGGTGAACAGTATAGATAATCTTTGTGAGATAAAATAAACCTCAAGGCAATGGAAATTGAAACAAGGAAAATTTAAAGACATACTTCATTGTGTACCCTATAGGTTGTCACTTAATTATGGTTGGATTTTGTACTAATTAGGATCAGGCACCCCAAGTTATCTTTAGTGATTAAACAGATTTTTCTTCTTTTCTAAGTCAGAAATTTTGCAAAAGGTACAGACATCATTAATTTGGTCTCTTTTATATTCCTGGTCTAAAGAGATAATTTTGCTTATGAAATATAATCCATGTGAACAACAAATGTCAGAAATAATTAGGTTTGAAGACAGCAAATTAGAAATCAAATTACATATTTGTTACATGTGGGCCAAAAAAATGTTTTTGTCAATCACTTCCATGATCATCTGGAGCAAAGACATGAGTGTTCAGTTAAGAAACAGAATTACTGGAATCTTTATGTACTATTGTACATATTATTTGTAGTCTAAGTTACCTGATAGTTTTTTAGTGTTTATATCTTGTGAATCTACTGACATTTCAACAGATTTAAGTGAATTGTTTGGCTAGCAATCAGATCATTCATTTGAAGTCCTATTGATGTTCATATACAGAGTCTTCTTGGGTTTAATTCTTTTTCACTTTTCCTCTTAAAATGATCTTACCCAAGCACACCAGATATATAACAGTACTTCAGATGCCGGTCTCCAACCCTATGGAGATATTCTCCTTTTTCAATATTTGTGACAATTACAAATTGTCACTATTGTGACAATCAATTAATGACCTATGTACTTGATGAATATTCATGAAAAGTTTCAACTATCATTACCCTTAATCCTTTGAGACCATCATATAAAGTAAGGAAATTAATCCATTCAACAAATATACCAATATTTTAAACATCTGTTGTATACCAGTAATACCAGATGATATTTATTTTTCTCTATTCCTCAAAAATCTCAAAATAATATTGATTTACAGGTATTATTAAATTCACAATAAATGTAAGAAAATGAAAGTGATAAAGGAACAGTAAATGGCTAAGGACTTACAATGTTCAAAGCCAAACTTGTTGATAAGCTGAGCTGCCTTTCCAGTACTTTTTTTTAAGGGGAATTCTGGAATGTTTATAAATTAACAATACCATGTTTTATGATTGGCATTCTTACAAATTATTATCTTGTTCACACCATAATATTCAAGGATAGTCTTGATCTAAACAGTCCTGATGGTTTTCATAAAAATTGATGAAATTTCCTTCTAACCAGTAAAAGTAAAGTGAGTAAAGAAAAGAATTTAACAGAAGAAATACATGAAGAAATTTATTATTGATGGTAGCACAATATTAAGAACACAACAGCATTGAAATATGCATCTAAATGTGATTAAAAGGGGAAATATTCAATTGTATACATACCAGAATAAAAATTTTTTAAAAATCCATGGAAATACACTACTCAAACAGTAAACCCTAAGTTAAAGCATGAACTTTAGTAAATAGTACAATTTTAAAAATGTGCAATCATCGATTGTAACAAATGCTCCACACCAATGCAAGGTGCTGGTGGTGGGAGGTCTATGCTTGTCCTACCCTTTATGCATGATTGTTCTGTAAAACTTCAAGTTCTCTAATAAAGAAAAAAATATAAAAAAGAACCTTCTACAGTTAATTGAAGTAATAGTCAGGGTTCTCTAGGAAAAAAGAACCAACAGGAGATATCTATAAATAGTATGATATTTTATAAAATTCTCTAATGCAACCATAGGAAGGCACAAGGCCAAATTCTGCAGGGCAGACTGCAAGCCAGGGACTTAGATGAAGGTCCTTGGTAAGTGCCCAGGAGATGCTGGCTCTCTGAAGTAGAGACGGGAATTCTCTTTCTGAATGCTGAAATCACTTCCCCTTTTAAGGCCTTCAACTGATTGGCTGAGAAATCACTCATTGTGACAGCAATCTCCATATTTGATTGTAGATGTAATCAGCCATCTATGCAATCAGCTCACGGAAGATTAAAGTCAATAAAATGCATTTGTATTACAATTAGCCCAAAGCTTGCTTGACCAAACACCTGGACACCTTTACTTGGCCAAGTTGACAAATTAGACTAACCATCATGGCATAGCCAAATAAAAAATGATTACTGTCAAAAATACATAACAGGTTCTATGGTCACGGCAGATGGGGTTCACTGCCATGCCAGTTGGCCCTTCTTTGGAGCTGGTGTTTCTGCGTGATGGAGCTGAACTCAGATGGGATCCCTTTTCACAAGACTTTCATGCTACTTTACTGGAATTGTAGTTGGTGCTGGGGCTTAAGATATATCTAGGCGATTTGAATCTCTGGACTCACAGTATGATAGCCAGGCCCTGAGCCTCAACAGACTTCAGCTCCTACACTCTGATTTATTGGACTTACTCCATTCAGCTAACATGGAGTTGAAGAATGTCAACCACCACACCTGGAGCCTAGAGTGCCTACAACTGAAAGCAGGAGGATTGCATCCAGCATCCATGTGGAATCTAAACCTCTCTTGACATAGATGTGGAATGGACACAACCAAGCCAAGGTCTACAGGAAGGAGGAATACAGTAAGGATCAGAGTGGACTTAATAATATTCTATTCATGAACTATTGTGGTTAATAATCGAGAAAATGTGGCATTGATGTGGAAAAAGTGGCCATGGTGGCTACTGGGTGCGGGAAATGGGAGGAAGAGAAGAGATGTGGAGGCATTCTCGGGACATGGAGTTGTCCTGGGTGGTGCCCCAGGGACAATTGCCGGATGTTGTATGTCCTCCCATGGCCCACTGGATGGAACGTGGGAAAGTGTGGGCTATGGTGTGGAACATGGGTCATGGGGTGCAGCGATGTCCGGAGATGTACTCACCAAACGCAATGGATGTGACACTATGATGGGGGAGAGTGTTACTGTGGGGGGAGTGGTGGGGTGGGGACGGTGTGGACGAATGGGGACCTCATATTTTTTTAATGTAATATCTTTTAAAAAAATGAATAAATTGAGTAGAATTTGGAAAAAAATAAAAAATAAATGTGAAAAAAAATATATAATGTAAACTTATATTAGATCTTTTAAACTGTGAATTTGAATAAATATCACACTAGAAAAAAGGTACATAAAAATATCCATGATTAATGTTATGAAGCTGATTGATGTGTGATGCCCTTATCCCCAATATATTTTAAATGAACGATATTAACATTTTATATTGCAGAGTACATAGTTCTTTGTTAACTGACAAATTAAAACATTTAATTTACAATATATTTTCATGGGGGACAGGGATTTCTTTCAGTGAAAGATTTTTATTCCATTGTAATAGTTAAATAAAATATAGGTTATAGCTAGAAAAGATCAATTCAAAGCATAGCAAATTTAGTACTTCTCACTGTCTTTTCATCTGAGCAGTAATCACCTGGATGAACTACATAACAATTTGAATCAGTATCAAGATGGTTCAACTCATTAGATTTTGAGAACTCTAGGTTCTCTTTTGATTTTAGGTAAGATAATATTTCACTTATATGTATTTCACAGTTTAAGCAACATGGGAAGTAGCAATCACATTTAATTATTTGAATATCCTACTAGCCATTTATAATAATGGAAAGACAAACCCAAATAATTTAATATGTTTTACATGGAATATGCTTATGCTATTATAATAAGTGTTCCTTTTGGAATTTGATAATTAAATAGTTAAGACCAAATACTTGGTTAGGGACTTTATCAAGTGTCTCATGTATAACTATAAAGTCTGTTGTATGACTAGATGTTTTATGAGAAATTTATAAGTTGAAAGAGAATGCCTGGTTTGCATTTGTTTATACTATAATCCTGAGCAGTGTTCCCAATCTTAGCTGCATATTAGAACTATTTGGGGAATCTTTCAACAAGTTACAGACTAGAATGATTAAATCAGAAATAATTTATTTAAGGCCCATATATTAGTATGTTTTTAAAGCTCCTTGGGTAATTTCTATGTGCAACCTATATAAAGAAACTGCTCTAGAGAAATAGGAACCTTCGGGTAAATTCTAGATCCCATACTATCATGACTTTATGTGTCCATTGTGAAATTTAAGCAGACTGGAGATTGAAAATACATTATTTAATATTTCTATAAGAAATATAATTTTTACCATAAAAATTCTAATTTGAAATCTTTTAAAGTCCTTTCCCTACTTACCTTGGCTAGGGATTTCAAGAAATTACCTCATCGAAAGAAAAATGAACAAAAAAGTAACAAAATAAAGATTTTATAAAAAATTAAGGCACTAGTCTTTCTAAAGTAGATATATTAAATTCAACATTTGGAGGTAAACTTTAATTGACCATCAGTTTTCAAATAATCCATTTAATAAGTTATATTAGAAAGAATTTCACCAAGGCTGGTCGGAAGCATATTCTTAAAGAGTTAAATTGCAATAATTGATAAAAGGGATTTCTGTTGGTTGAATCCTGTCAAATCTTTAACATAATAAATGAAGGAGATACATGTATATAAAGAAAGAGTAGCCAAGAATAAATGAAGCATTTTTAAATTTGGTTTTCCTTTTCAAAATAATAATATACCAACATTACTACTTGATTCAAAATAGAATAGGGGAAACTTTGCAATAAAAATTATGCATTATTTTCTGGGCTTTAATATATTAAATTATCAGGCCAGAGTATAACACTGCCCTTTGGATCAATAGGCCATTTAAGTATTTAGTTAAATTTATATGAATACATTGCTTGAAAGATAATTGTAATGATATGAAATGATTCAGTTCAATGATTCCAATGTGGATTAAAGATAATGAATCTTTTGTATAATTCATCTTGGGAATATTAACATTATTGAGTCCTATGATTGCTAATGAGCTTTTAGCTTGGAAAAAGAACAAATTACATGCAGAGATATTATAAGCATGATATTTTAAAAAGTAATTAGTATGCTTCTGAGTAAATAGCAGGATAGGAATTGACTTTGATCATAAAGAAGCTGAATGTTACAGCCATCGTATTCATTTTGTGAAAAGTAATCCCTTGCCAAAAGAACTGGAAAAGTTATAGAAGTTGTAAATAAAATGTAGTCAGGAAGATTTTTAAATTTTGTCAATAACGGGGATATATGGATGGAAGGATATCTTTTATAAATAGGGTGCTCTCTATGCTTAATAGCATGTAGGTTTTTGAACATGCAATGGAAAATAGACCTCTTCACAGAGAAAAGAAAGTCTATGTTTTAAAGCTCTAGCAACTTTTTAAACTATAATAGTAGGACAGTATAATTGTGAAAATGTATCTATATGATTTTTTAAAAGTTTTCTTCTAATCTTTCTCCATGCTCTTGTCCTTTAGTTTATTTGGTGGGAATCAATGACTAATACCTGTGCATCTATGGGTTTGGAAAATTGCAGTTTTCCATGAAAATCTGAGTAAGCATATCCTATTGCATTTAAAGTAGTTTACTAGACACAGAATTATGAGAATTGTGTCTATTTAACTCAATCTGAACTGCAGAGTTTTGCACAGTTCCAGATAGAGAGAAAATACTTAATATATACTTTCAAAATTAATTCAAGAAGCTAACTCTGAAAAGCTGAACTTGATTTTAGTTATAAGTGACAAATTCCTAAGTATCTGTTTTATACAACATTGGGTCCATTTATTCTGGTCCCACTACAACTTACTAAATCTGATATAAAAAGATTATTTTTTCATAAAGTTGAATGAGAAAAAAAGAAACCTGCCATAATTATACAGAATGGCTTTCAAAATTTGAAAGTATAAATTTATGGACAAATATTTTATTCTGTAGAAAATAGAGTATTCTATGAACTATTATAGGACAATTATATGAAACAAAAAATATACCTGGATAATGAGGAAGGTATAGCCAGGCATCTTTGATACCCATATCCCTTTCTCTGGGTTTCTCTCACAGTCCTGGTTAATAGATATGTGTAAGCTCAGACTTAAATTGTCATTTTCTCCTTCTCTTTTTCGCACTCTGTTACCTTAGTCCTGATTACTGAGATCTCACCCAATAAACTAGCTGCAATCTGGTTTTACCAGTTTCTGCTTTGCTGTTTGGGAAGGACAACACTAAATAAGCAATCCTAGCATTTTCTCAGTTAAAACAAATGACACTTGAAGTTTAATAATTATTTTCTTAAATGAAGCAACAAGTACTGAATATGGAGTGAATTACAATATGATGTGTCAAAGGACACGGGTTCAGGCACAACAGAAACTTTCAGCTGCTTTATTTCTTATGTAGCATAAATGGTATGATGAAGAAGGGGAAGAGATCCCAAACTAGCCAGTCTCCTGAGGAAGCCAACTAATTGCCTGGGTCTGGCTCAGTACCTGGCAGCTCAGCAAGTACCTCTTGGCTTTAGAGAAGAGAGACAAATCTGTGCTAGTCATGAGCAGACCATTTATACACCCCAAGGAAGAGGGCCATGCCTCTGAAAGTTCCCACCCTGATAAGCCACTGGGACTGCTTATTCCTGGTTTCCAGATTTAATTGTATGGTCAAACCTCTCCTTTAGACCTAATGTCTCCTTTAAGAAATGGATACATACTGAAACATCTGCACACAATGAAAAATGAGGCAGGAGTTGGAAAGGGCTGGGTGATGGCCCTTATATGTGCCTGTGACTTTACTAGGCCCGAACTAAAGTAAAATTGATGCCAGCTGCACTCCTATCATTTATTATTTACTTAATAGGAAAAGTGGTAAGTTTACAAGAATTCAAATTTAGAGGCAACAGAACTCCTTGAGTCTTCACTTCATTCACAAAGTGATTTTGAGAAAAGAATTTCATTTTTGAGAAAAGTCATTTTTTCTTTCAACAGATATTTACAGAACACCTACTATGTTCTGCACTTTGGTGGGGCAGAGTAACAGAGCAACCCTTGTATACAACCAAGGTGTTTCCTAAAATTTTCCCGGCAGTGACCTTGAGGTCCTGAGGTGAGAATTTTTTTGGTATGAAGAAAAGCTAGGCCTGTTTGACTAGAGCAGTGAAAGTAAGTGTGATAAGAGGTGAGGTCTAACCATTCATCCATATGCTTTAAACTCTTGGCTACTTTTCCTTTCATTACTCCATTTTAGATCCTATACTGGATGTACTTCCTCCTTTCTCTTTCAAGATAACCTTTATTATATCTCAACTCTTTCCTTAAAAATGTACATTTCTCAAAGCCTACAAAACAGTACAACAATTAGTGCAAACCTTAATGTAACTATAGACTTTCGTTAACAGCAATGCTTTAATATTTGTTTATCAATTTTAACAAATATAGAACACTAATGGAAGATGTTAATAGGGGAAACAGGTATATGGGGATTATATGGGAACTCCCTATAATTTCAGGGTACTTTTTCTGTAAATCTAAAACTTCTCTAAAAATAATGTGTATTACCAAAAAGCTACAATCATCTAGTACCAAATTTATGCTATTTCCCATAAATAAAAATTTCTGATAAAATATTCATCTTCAGTAATCCACTATACAAATTTTAAAGTTATAAGCCACATTCTTTGAATTCCTTTAAAATAAAATTATGTTTTAAAATGGCTATTTCACTCATAGGATCTAAGCTCCCTCTCAATTGGAAACAAAGTGGGCATTACCATTAATACAGCCTGTGCATAAATTCAAACTTAGTCTATATCCAAGTATACCTAGAAAACCAATTAAGAAGTATAAACTCTGTAGGCTTTGGATATTCAGGGAGGGTGCAAATCAAATGTCTTAAGCTTACCTGGAATGTGGGGGTTCATGTTAAAAGTTTACCTGGAATGTGGGGGATATGTGTTAAATTAAGCTTACCTGGAGGAAATAACCTATCTAATACTCAGATAAAATACTTGAAGAAACTAACAAGTCCTTATGCATACACGCACTATTTGATTCCCCACTCTTATATCCTCTGTATAAAAGGGACCCAAAATTCTATTCGGGGCTCAGTTTTTGTCAGGACAAGAGTCCTCCAAATCTGACCAGTTGAAATAAATCTTCCTTCTCAGAATTCTTGCATCTTGGCCTTTCATACCACATACAACCAACTTCTCTCTGCTACAGCACCATCCCCAAATCCTCAAGATTGGGGAAGAATAATGGACTAAAGTAGAGTTATTAATATTCAATTATAGACTTTTTATTATTCTAGAAATGGAGGAACTTTTGTCAATGATCTAAAGACAGTGGTCATCTGAGGTTCTTGAGGGAGGGAGAAGGTAGGATGGATATAACACGGGGGAATTTTTGGAACATTGGAATTGTTCTGCATAACAGTGCAATGACAGATATAGGTCATAATATATTTTATCATAAACTATAAAATTGTGCAGGACATAGAGTAAACTATAATTTAAACTGTATTCCATTGTTGGTGGCAGTGTTTCAATATGTGTTCATCAATTGTAGCAAATGTACCACACTAATGAAGGATGTTCTTAATGTGGGAAGGTAGGGGAGGTAGAGGGGCATATGGGATTCCCTATATTTTTTATGTAACATTTATGTAATCTAAAGCATCTTTTTAAAAAATTAATAAAATAAATAAATAAAATGGCTATCTTCATTTATATCCCTACCACTAACCATTCAATCATGTCTTTGAGGAAAGTGTAATTTAATCCCATGAAAATTTACATTAGAGTGTTGTCATAAAAATATTCTGAGGTAATATGAGTGATAGCATGTTGAAATATATAAAATCTAAAAGTAATAGACATTAGCATTATTTTTTATTTTGTGATGAATCTATATTTAATGAGACATTAAAAGACTTTACCAGTTCTGTACGTTTTAAATGGCGATCATATATATGGTTGGTTTGTATTTGTGTGAGTTTATATCTCAAAAGTTGAACTATAATGAGTTAATAACATAAATTTATATAGATGTTATGTCCCTGGCAGGTTTTTTAATAGCATAGCAATTTAATTTTTACATAACTTATTTACAATCATGAAACATGTTTAGATTGTTCATTTGAATCAGAAGAATGAGGTATATTTAAAAATGCTCCTTAGAGAATATAATTTCTTAAATGAATTTTTTACACTAATTCTTTGACTGCAAAGAAATATGAATTTGACTTACCCTATTAGATATCTGATAAAGAGTGACCTTATAATATGATATTATAATATTCTGTCAGGTGGCAATTCAAACATTTTCAAGTATGTAAGTTAATGGAGTAGACAAAAGGTGATATTCAGTGTAAATGAAATGATGTTATACTAAAGGAGACAATCTTATAAAAATGATATATAATTGGAGTCATTTTTCTTTTTCCACTTGGAAAAAGGCAACTCTGCCAGGACATAAGAATGAAGGGATATTTTGTATTTTAAAAGATTCATGTAATAGGGCGTAAGAGTATCACTGTGGAAGGGAAAAGGTTTTCTGGTGGATGTGTGGGAGTGCTGTATATTATATATATACATTGCTGTGGTCTAGGAATCCTGTGAAGAAAAGCTGAATAATTAGGGGGGGAAAAAAAAAAAAAAAGATAGGATGTGGAATTTTTTCAAGTCAACATTCTTTATCTAAGTTCTTTATCTAACTTTATCCAAGTTCTTTATCTATCCTTTAAACCCATCGCTATATGCCATTCCCTAGTAAGGGACCATGACATTATATTGGGCTTCAAATTTCGGGGAGTTCTGGATCACAGAGTGTTTCAACAATGGCAATGGAGGGATACTGGTATGGGATACCAATGACAGGTGATATATGGCTCACAGGGAGCTGTACAGAACATATGTCCAGGGTGCATGGTAATGTTTGGATATACTCATAGTGGCAACAATTAAAAACCACAGCAGGGGGGGTACTGGGTTCCTGGCAGAGTGGTGCTCTGTCGTGGTCCCTAGGGGAGCAGCGACAGTCTCCCAGGTACAGTGGCGGGTACCGGGAGGGAGTGAGGGTTCAACAGTGAGCCCCTGATGCTAATGACTATGCTTGTGAGCTGATAAACCTAAAATAAGAACAAGGCCTAGAGCAACATTGTGCCTGGGAATTTCCTCCTGTCAGCCTTCATGTTACTCAAATGTGGCCAGTCTCGAAGCCAAACTCAGCATGTAAATGCAATGCCTTCCCCCCAGCGTGGGACATGACACCCGGGGATGAGCCTCCCTGGCAACGAGGGACCACTATCAACTACCAACTGATGATGCAACTGGAAAATGACCTTATACGGAAGGTTCAATGCGGATCAGCAGAATATCCATGTCTACATAAAATACCATGACTTTAAAATGCTGTTTGACCTAAAGTAAGGGGGAAATGGAAAGGAGAAATGAGTTTATATGGCTACGAGTTTCTAAAAAAGAGTCTGGAGGCTGGCAGAAGGATTGCCCTCATGCACAACTGAGCAGAGTCAGAGAGACAGATAAAGCAGATACAACCCCCAGATATTGGTTCCTTTGAGGGCTAAAGAGACCCATGGGAGTTATGGTCATGGCCGATGGGGTTAACTACCAGGGCAGATGGCCCCTCTTTGGAAATGGTGTTTATGTGTGATGAATCTGGACTCAGATGGGATCTCCCTTCATAAGACTTTCATGCTAATGTGCTGGAGGTGCAGTTAATGTTGGGGTTTAAGATATATTTAGGGGATTTGAATCTCTGGACTGACAATGTGATAGCCAGGTCCTGAGCCTCAACAGACTCCAGCACCTACAATCTGATCTATTGGACTTACCACACTCAGCTAAGATGGAGTTGAAGAAGGACAACCACCACACCATGGAGCCTAGAGTGATTACAACTGAAAATGGGAGGATTGCATCCAGCATCCATGTGGAATCTGAGCCTCCTCTTGACATAGAGGTGCAATGGACACAACCAATCCAATGTCCACATAGAAGAGGTGGCATTGGATTGGGAAAAGTGGACATGGTGGACGATGGGTATGGGGAAAGGCAGGAAGAGATGAGAGGTGGAGGCGTCTTTGGGACATGGAGCTGCCCTGGATGGTGCTTCAGAGGTAATCACCGGACATTGTAAATCCTCACAGGGCCCACTGGATGGAATGGAGGAGAGTATGGGCCATGATGTGAACCATTGTCTATGAGGTGCAGAGGTGCCCAAAGGTGTACTTACCAAATCCAATGGATGTGTCATGATGATGGGAACGAGTGTTGTTGGGGGGGGGAGGGGGGGGGTGGGGGGTGGGGTTGAATGGGACCTCACATATATATTTTTAATGTAATATTATTACAAAGTCAATAAAAAAAAAAAAGTCCATTCTTTTCTTAAATGTTAGTAAGAGATCATATTTTAGTTATCTTGGCTATATCTACCATCCTGATTATTACCAAAGATAGATTCCCCACAAAAGATTTTTAAGACTATTGTAATATATACTTATTTTTTAGATATTAAATATGAATTCAAAATATAGTTTTAAAGTGTTTTGATTTTGCTGATTTCTACCATTTCAGGGAAAGCTAGCTTGCTTTTCTATGTAATTTTTCAATAAAGATGAAATACAATTTTCCAAAAAGTATATTTTCTAAATAAATTGTAAATGTGTCATATTTTTCTATGCATATATAAGCCTAAGAGAGAAAAAGAAGGCTGCATAATAATTAAATGTGTGCTTTTAAGCATCACTAATTTTCACTACCATTCTTTGGTCACAGAATGTAAACATTAAGGGGAAAATGTTCCTATTATATTTCAAATAGATTAATTATCCTACAGAACAATACATTTTTAAGGATATGCAAAATAAATCAAAGATAGGTTTGATTCAACAGATGTCTTAAATTATCAAGTTCTTTAATATCAAAAGGGAATGGAAAAGAAAATAATATCATAGGATGGTTCTATTATTGTGGAAAAGATGCTTAAATTAATGGGCAAAAATAAACAGGGAAGCAGAAGGAAAGTTACATCTTGTATCTGTTGTTTTTGTATCTGTTGCAATGAAATTTGTAGAAGAGTTGTCAAGAGCACAAAAAGTGAAAACGTTAAGAAAGAATAAGTTTAGAAAAAGATTAAATGGTTCCTGTCAGTTGTGACAGTGTTTTATAAAATGAATAGAAAAGAAAAAGAATGGAAAGCAGTTGTGTCACCTTACCAATTATGTTCAAAAACTGCCAATTTTCATGTGAATTTAAAATTGTGATCCAAGCTGAAGTCTCATAAATGAAATCTGGGACGCAAGTTTGAACAGCATTGGTGCCTAATAATGAATTTACTAAATTGCAAGTGGTTGAGAGAGAAATTACAGTTTCTTCAAACATTAACTTGAATTAACTTGAATTTACAAGGACTTAAATCATAATATATTAAAAAATTGAAAATCTATTTAAGTGCATATATTGGGATATTTTTATTGGAAATTGGTACAAACTAAGAGTCCTTAGAATGGAATTTCTCTTATTTCAGTGCCATTCTTAGAGTTTGTAAATTCCAGTTATTTCTGCTTAAGAAATTGTATTCCATTATTGTTTCTTCCATCAATTAAAAAATCAGTAAATTAAAATATTCTAAAAATGCTGTAGGGGATCTTTATTCAACCCAGAAATTAGAAAACAGTGTCTTATTGTACCTGTATCTTAAGACACACTTAGATAACACACAATGGATTGGCTTAAACAATGGGGGTTTATTGACTTACCATTTTGTGGGTAGGAGAAGTCCAAAATCAAGGTGTCAGCATGGCTGTTTTCTCAGCTGGTTGCAGAGTATCCTCAGGGATTTCTTGGTTTGTATCCCAGCCTTGTATCATGTGTAGATGTTCTTACCTTTTTCTTCCAGTTCCACTGGCTTCTGGCTTCTAGCTTCTGGTTCCAGACTCTTCCCTGTGTTTTTTTGCTTACTTTAACTGAAGTCCTCCTGCTTATAAAGAACTCTGGTAGTCAGGATTAAGGTCCACTTTCATTCAGTTGGTCCACACGAAAATTAAAACATCAAGAGATTATATTTACAATGGGTTCACACCTAAAGGAATGCAATTGAAGACCAAGAACATGTCTAATTTGGAGTACAAAATTCAGTCTACCAGAAACAGTAAGCAAATTTGTAAATTTTAAGTGTGCATTTCTATGGTTAAACATATTACTTAAACATATAATGCACTATTACTATTACTTAACTGCACTATTACTTAAACATATAATGTATAAACAAAGGTAGATGTCTAAGCTGATTTAAATTGTGTCAATACTTCAACTTAAAATGTTCTCTGAAGACAACTTTAATTAATTTATTCAGAATTTGTAGAGTCAGGGACTGTGTTTGTCACAGAAATTCATTTTTCTGTATTCTCAATGGCACAACATCCTGAATGTTATGTATACTTCTACTGTCCAGTGTTCAAACTTGATTTAATTGCTACAAAATTGTGCAATATTCAAAATATGCTTACTTTTTAAAACCATAGGTGATGATATAATGTTATGGTCTTTGAATATTTTGTATGTGAAAATATTCAAAAATTTTCTTAGTAATCGGTTTCAGGAAAGTGCTATTCTAGTCGTAAAATATTACATGCTTCCTTTAGGCAATTAGAACTATGTTTTAAGCAGTTTCTAATATACTTTGAAATTACGTGTAACAAACTATAAATCAATACATGATTTTACTTTGCTGTGGTTATTTTCACACTTGTTAGAGAAAAGTAATGTCTTTTCTAGGTAAGTTCATTAAAAATTTTTTTTTGAATCTAGGATCTAAGCACCTGAAAGATAAAAAAACAATCAACTATACGGAAGTGACTGTGGCTCAATTGGTTGGGCTCCCAGCTACCATATGGTAGGCCCTGGGTTTGCCATCCCAGAGCCTCCTTGTGAAGGCAAACGGGTCCCTGCACCACGGACAGCTGACTGTCTATGCGCCGTGGAGAGCTGGAGCAGCAAGATGTGACGCAGCAAAGGAAGACAAGCAGGTACAGAAAAAACCTGCAACAAGTGGACATAGAGAAGATACAGCAAAGAATGGAACGAGGCACAAGGGGAAATAAACAAATAAATCTTAAAAAACAAAACCAAAAACAAACAAGAAAATAACTATGTATATCACATTCTGTTTTTCATAAGTTCACATTTTTTTTGTAAATATATATATCGATTTAGCTAATATTAGTAATTTTTTTAATTGTAAGAACTTGGTATGAATATATTATGAATATTACTTATCATTCATACATGAGGTAACATATTTTCTCTTATTTTGATCTGTAAGGTTTATTTTTCAAAATAATGAAATGTATTAAAAGGAACTAAATATTTCCCATTCTCCAGCATTCCAAAAACAGCAATTTTTATTTTACTCTAAATTGACAAAAATTCACTTTCTCTCTAACCCCCTACAAAACACACACACACATACTCATGCACAATTTAATAGTGGACATAATTTTTCTTAACATGCATTTTTTTGTCAAAAAATGAAATGGACATATTTCAATGTCAATAAATCTTTATCTGTGTTTCAATAGATGTATAAAATCCAGTTTTTATGTACAAATTTATATAACTACTCTCCATTTGTTTAATATTTAATATTTTGATTTTGTAATTATTAATATATGGGCTTATATCTTAATGGCAAATTTTTTTATTAAATTGCATTTCTAAATTTGAATTGCTAAATCAATTTAAGTTAATTAAATTTATTAGATATGTATCAATAAGGTGCATTCCTTAAAGGATATACTGATTCACATGTACACCAACCAACATAATATATAATTCATATTACCCCTATGTTCACAAGCATGGTGTATTATTTTATTTTTTATAAGGAAAAGAGAATATATTAACACCATATTATTTTTTTCTAGTTAGTAATAAAGTTGCACCTTTTTCATGTATTTATTATTCCCTTTTTAAAAAGATTTCCTGCTTATAGCCTTAACCAATTTTTATATTGCTTGGTATTCTATTTATTACAAATAGAGAGCTCACCATTTGGAAATAATATTTTCAATATTTTATTGTGAAAGAATTTTAAATATGCAATAAAGTTTAAGGCTTTTTGGTTTTTTTTGGAGGTATCAGGTATGAACCTGGGACCTCAAACATGGGAACCTGGCATTCAAACCACTGAGTTACACCTGCTCACACCATTTATGTACCACCTTGATTTTTTCCGAATTACTTTAGCATAAATTAATCCATATATTCATCACTCTTTCCATACATTAAACCATCTTAATTTTTAAAGGATTTATATTGAGATGCATTTGCATAATGTACAATGAATCCAATGTATACAATAATGGCTTTTTAGTATAAACACAGAATGTGCATTTATCATCATGATCAATTTTAGAACAGTTTCATTACTTCAAAAAGAAAAACCCCGTACCCATTAGCTGTTATCTCTCAATCCCTCTATTCTTCCCCAGTCCTATATAACCACTATTAGATTTGTCTCTATATATTTATTTACATTTGCATTTTATGTAAATGGAATAATACAATATTTAGTGCTTTGTGTCTGGTTTCTTAGCAAAAATTTTTATATTATTAATTATAATTAGAGAAATTATAGGTTTACAGAAAAGACGAGTAAAAACTACAGCATTCCCATATGCTCCCATATGGTTGACACTCTGTATTAGTGTAGTACCTTTGATACAGTTGAAAAAATAATACTAAAATAGCACTTAGTTTACATTAGTTGTATTATCCCATATACCACTCTATTATTAACACTTTGTACTAGTGTCATACATTTGTTATAATTCATGAAAGAACATTCTTATACATGTACTATTAACCCCAATCTATTTTCCACAAGAGGGTTCACTGTATTATACAGTCCTTTTTGTCTTCTCACTTTCATCCTAGTAACAAACGTGACCCAAAACTTTTCCTTACAACCATCTTTACATTCATAATTCAACACAATTATTTACACTTCAAACAATGTCCTGCCATCACCACCACACATTTGCAAACTTTAAAAACCAACCTAAAGATAAATTCTGCACAAATAAAGCATCAACTCCCCATCTCTACTCCTAATCTATCCCCTACTAACCTGTATACTAGATTCTAACTCTACGAGACTGCTTATTCTAATTAATTCATATCAGTGAGGTCATACAACATTTTTCCTTTAGGGTCTGGCTTATTTCACTCAACCTCATGTCCACAATGTTCATCCATGTTGCTGAATGCATTAGGACATCTTTCTTGTTATAGCTAAATACTATTCTGTTGTACATATATAATGCATTTTATTTATCCGCGCATCTGCTAATGGACACTTGGGTTGCTTCTGATTTTTGAGAGTTGTGAATAATGCCACTATGAACATCAGTTTGCAAATATCTGTTCAAGTCCTTGCTTTCAATACTTTTAGGTATATACCTAGTCGTGGGATTGCCAGGTGATATGGGACTTCATATTTAGCTTCATGAGGAACTGTCAAATTGTCTTCCACAATGGATGCACCATTTTATGTTCCCAACAGCAATGAATGAGTGTTCCTATTCCTCCATATCCTCTTCAGTCATAATTTTCTGTTTTTTTTTTTAATAGTAGCCATTCTAGTGGTTGTGAAATGATAATTCATCGTGGTTTTGACTTGGATTTCCCTAATAGTGATGGTGAGCATCTTTTCAAGTGCTTTTTTGGTCATTTCTTTTTCCTGTTTGGAGAAATGTCTAGTTAAGTCATTCATCCATTTTTAAATTGACTGGTTTGTGTTTTTATTGTTGAGTTCTGGGGTTACTTTATATTTTCTGGACATTAAATCCTTAGCAGATATGTGGTTCCCAAATATTTTCTCCAATTGATTAGGTTGTCTTTTCACTTTCATGACAAAATTGTTTGATGCACAGAAGTTTTTAATTTTGAGGAAGTCCCATTTATCTATGTTTTTTGTTGCTTCTCCTTTGGGTTTAATATCTAGGAACATAAGATTATGTTTAACATAAGATTCTGAAGATGCTTCCTTACATTTCCTCCTAGGGTTTTTATAGTCCTGGCTTTTATATTTAGGTCTTTCATTCATTTTGAGTGATTTCTTTTGCATATGGTGTGAGATAGGAGTCCTCTTTCATTCCCTTACATATGGATATTCATGGTATCTAGTTCTTCCAGCACAATTTGTTGAAGAGACTATTCTTTTCCAGTTGAGTGGACTTGGCAGCCTTGTAAATGATAAGTTGGCCATAAATATGAGGGTTTATTTCCAAACTCTCAATTAGAGTCCATTGGTTGATATGCTTGTCCTTGTGCAAATATCAAGCTGTTTTGATCACTGTAGCTTTGTAATATGCTTTAAAGTCAGGAAGTATGAGTCCTCCAACTTTTCTTTTTCAAGGGGTTTTTGGCTAATGCATGTGCAGCAGTTTGATATTATTGATAAATTCCAAAAAGAAATATTGGGGGAAACGGACTTTGGCCCAGTGGTTAGGGCGTCCGTCTACCATATGGGAGGTCCGCGGTTCAAACCCCGGGCCTCCTTGACCCGTGTGGAGCTGGCCATGCGCAGTGCTGATGCGCGCAAGGAGTGCCGTGCCACGCAAGGGTGTCCCCCGCGTGGGGGAGCCCTACGCGCAAGGAGTGCGCCCGTGAGGAAAGCCGCCCAGCGTGAAAAGAAAGTGCAGCCTGCCCAGGAATGGCACCGCCCACACTTCCTGTGCCGCTGACGACAACAGAAGCGGACAAAGAAACAAAAGCAGACAAAGAAACAAGATGCAACAAATAGACACCAAGAACAGACAACCAGGGGAGGGGGGGAAATTAAATAAATAAATAAATCTTTAAAAAAAAAAAAAAAAGAAATATTGGATTATATTTGTAAACTGATCTTCTCCTCTGGGCATATTAGATTATATTAGATTCATAGGTTTACTTGGTTAAGTAATCAGGTAAACCTCTTGTGCCAATAGGGTGTTGAATCCCCACCCCTTTGGGGACTAACAGATAAAAGACATGGCAAGGGACAGAGTGGAGGGACAGAGTTGAGGGGATTTTAATGTTAGAGTTTTGATGTTGGAGTTTGATGCTGAACATGGAGCCCAGGGAAAGAGACAGATCCCTTTGTCTGATAGTCTACCACTGAGCTTGTGGAGAAAACAGAGGAGCTGAGCCCGGAAGAACCCAGGAAGCCTGAACCCTTGCAGACGTTGGCAGTTACCTTGCTCCAACATATGAAAATAGACTTTGGTGAGGGAAGTAACTTATGCTTTATGGCCTGGTATCTGTAAGCTCCTACCTGCCAAAATTACCCTTTATAAAAACCCAACAATTTCTGGTATTTTGAATCAGCATCCCTTTGGCTGGCTAATACAGGGGCACCTTACCTTTCCAAATCAATTTGAAATTCAGTTTTACCTTTTCTGCAAAGTAGCTGTTTTTATTTTGACTGGAATTGCGTTGAATCTGTAAATCATTTTGAGTAATATTGACATTTACATTATTTAGTCTTCCAATCACTGAAGCAGGTATCTTCCATGTATTTCAGTCTTCTTTGATTTATTCTAGTAGTGTTTTAAAGTTAGATAACTACAAGCCCTTTACATCCTTGGATAAATTTATTCCTATATATTTGGTTCTTCAGTTGCTATTTTAAATGCTACTGTCAATTCTTGGTTTCTCTTAGATTGAACATTACTGATGAATAGAATCACTACAGCTTTTTGCTTGTCGTTCTTGTACCCTGTCAATTTGCTGAATTTTTTTTTCAGTTCTAGTAGCTTTGTTGTAGTATTTTGGGACTTAATACATACAGAATCATAGCATCTGCAAATATTTAAATATTTTACTTCTTTCTGTTCAATTTGTGTGCCTTTTATTTCCTTTTCTTTCCTAATTAATCTGATAGAACTCCCAGTACAATATTGAATAAGTATGGTGACTGTGGGCATCCTCGCCTTGTTCCAGATCTTAGAAAGAAAGGTCTCAGTCTTTCACCTTTGAGTTCAATGTTAGCGGTGTGTGTGGATTTTTGATATATGCCATTTATCATGTTCAGAAAGTATCCTTCTATTCCAATTTTTCTATGATTTTTATCAAGAAATGATGCTGAATTTTGTCAATGCCTTTTCTGCAACAATTTAGATGTTATGAAGGTTTTTACCTTTGTTTTATTGATGTGATGTATTACATTATTTGAATTTCTTATGTTGAACCATGTTTGCATGCATGGTGTAAAATCTATGTAATCATGTTGTATAATTCTTTTTAAGTGCTATTGGATTCAATTTGCAAGTATGTTGTTCAGTATATTTTGCATCTATAGTCATAAGGGAAATTGATCTGCAATTTTCTTTTCTTATGTTATCCTCATTTGGCTTTGGTGTTAGGGTGCTTTTGAATTAGGTACTGTTTCCTCCTCTTCAATTTTTTTGAAGATTTAGAGAAAGATTGGTATTAACTCTACTTGGAATGTTTGGTAGAATTCCTCTGTGATGCCATTTGGTCTTGGACTTTTTTTTATTGGGAGATTGTTGATGACTGTTTCCACCTATTTTCCTGTATTTAAATTGTTGAGGTCTTCTATTTCTTGTAGATTCAATGTTGTTAGCTTGTTTCTTTCTAGGAATTTGTCTATTTCCTCTAGATTTCAAATTTGTTGGTATACAATTGTTGATAGTGTTTTCTTAAGATCCTTACTTATTTCTCTGAGGACCAGTAATTTTTTCTTTGTTTTTAAAGAAACTTTAGATTACATAAATGTTACATTGAAAATATAGGTGATTCCCATATACCCCACCCTCTCCTCCTCCCACATTTTCCCCCATTAACAACATCTTTCACTAGTGTGGTACATTTATTATAACTGATGAAAATTTATTGAAGCATTGCTATTAGCCATGGTTAATAGTTTACATTACAGTCTACAATTTTTACCACACAATTGTGTATGTTTCTACAAAATGTATAATGGTTTGTATCTGTCATTGCAATATCATGCAGAGCAATTCCAGTGCCCCTAAAATGTCCCCTGTTACACCTATTCTTCCCACTCCCTTACCTTAGAACCTCTGGCGACCACTCTCTTTATATTGGTGTTACAAGTTCTGCTATTACTAGAGTAATAATAAGTCTAATTTAGTGCATGGTTACACTTCCCCCTTATGCTATTCATTTATCAATCTTGAGGATTTTGGAATGATGATTCCCACAATCCTTCTGATTGACAGGGGATTTAGGTCCCATGTGGCAGATGGATGAAACTGTCTTGCTTGCAGTTATAGATACTTTCTGTTTTTTGGGATGGGTGTTGTCCATCATCATCCTTTTGTTAGTTGTCCTGGGTGAGTCTGATTAACTGGAGAGTAGGTATTGGCTGCAACTCTGCTGAGATACAGGTCTCAACTGGCATATGTTCAGACTGAAGATTTAAGTCTCTTGGACATATATTTAATGAATATAGTGCCAATTATACGTTCTAATAAAAGGGGTAGAAGAAGCATATGTAAGAAAATAAAAAATGAGTCTAACTGATATATTGGAGAGATAGGTTATCATATATTTCAAGGTAAGGCTCACCAATGGAGTGCTGATATCCTGGGATTGTCTGCCCTGACTACAGTGTCCAGATGACCCTAGAGCACTCAGAAGCACTCCAGTTTGAGGCACTGTTTACTATGGCAGTCAGTGAGATTCTCCTGAGATGTGCATAAGTGTATCCTCTGAAATGACCTACTGATTCACTTTGAAATCTTTTAGCTATTAAAATTCAGTTGTATTTAATATTTCCCCCTCTTGGTCTAAGGTCATTTTCCAAATGCATCTCTAGTTGGTGCTTGATAATAATTCCTCTGTGTCAGGGATGCTTATCCCTGGGAATCATGTCCACTCCAGGAGAATGGTAGTAAGGTTATATGCTGAGTTTTGCTTAGAGAGGAGTGGAATCAGTATTAAATTACTCCTTCCAGTCCTGATTTTTGTCAGCTCTCTATTTTCTTTTTCAGTCTAACTAAGGTTTTGCCAATTTTATTGATCTTTTCAAAGAACGGTCATTTCTCTTTGTTAATTCTCTTTATTGTATTTTTTTTCTCAATTTTATTTATTTCTGCTCTAATCTTTGTTATTTCTTCCCTTTTGCTTTCCTTGGGGTTAGTTTGCTGTTCTTTTTCCAGTTCCCTTGTGCACTTAGGTCTTTGATTTAAGCTCTTTCTCCTTTTTTAATGTAAGTGTTTACGGATATAAATTTTTCTCTAAGCACTGTCTTTGCTTATCCACAAATTTTGATATGGTGTGTTCTCATTTTCATTCATCTCAAGATATTTACTGATTTTCTTTGCAATTTCTTCTTTTACCCTCTGATTGTTTGAGAATTTCCATATTTTTTGGGGGATTTTCCAGTTCTCTGCCTGAGAAGTCAAAGGACATGGTTATTAAGAAGAGGCTACTTCACTTGCCACATAGGAGATTACTGGGAATTTGAGTGGTGTGATAGGGGAGGAAGTAGACTTTATCAAATAACAAGGAAACAGAAGTAAAAACATTTATAGAAGGATAACTGTCATCTTATTGGCTTTGCTTTAAGGTTCTTCTTTGAAACTTGGTCTAACTTATTATAGACCATTAGAGGAGCCCATGTTTAACTGTTCAGATTTTCTAAACTCTTCTTCATCTAAATCTTGCTCTGGATATGTACTACAATTTTTAAGACGGAAATTTGTGTAACAGTTTCACGTCCATGAGAGAACTTCCTTTCCCCTGTTCCTTCTGCAAGAATCTTGATCTGTTCCATTTGCTTTTGTGCAGACTTTCCTTCCTAGCTCCTATGATTTGCTTAAATTCTCTCTCTTACTCAGTGTTCTCCTTTTTCTTTACATTTTTCAGCTCTGGGACCCATCCTGTCTTACAGCAGGTTAACCCTGCCAACCTTTTCTTTTCTTTGAGGCTTTGATGCTTCTGGGGAGCCAGAAGGCATCAATCTAGAAAGGTGGGTCACTTCAGAAAAGTCTCTTTTGCATTTAGGTATCTAGCCAACTAGCACTGGTTTGAACAGGGCCACAACAATTCTTAACTGCCTTTCTATTGTGGTCTCTCTCTCTTTATTTTCCCCTGGGAGAAGCATTCCTTAGCTGCTTAGGTTCTGCTTTGGGTCTCTGTGGACTTAGTTCCCTGTGCGGGATATATGTGGAGTGCTAACTGGCTATGGTGAGTCTCTATAGTCTGTATCTTCAGTGGGAGGGACCTGGACTCTGATGCCTCTGTGTGACTTCCAAGCAACACAGGACTGAGTGGAGGAAGAGGGGATTGGAAAACAACAGTCCAAGGCAGAATTCCCCTACCTGAGATTTTTCTCTCTTTGATTCAGTCTTGTAAGTCCTTCTCCAGGCTCTACCATCCTCCAGAGTCTAAGAAAGTGGGATTTTTCCTTTTATATGCTAAATGTCTGGGGAGACTTTCTCAATGGAGATCTGATATTGCCAAATTGATGACATCACTCCAATACCTTAGTTTTTGATACATCTCCAAATATATTGCAGAAATCAAGACACTTTCTCTTAAATACTTCATCATTGATATCATAAGCTAGAGATCAAATTTGTTGCTTTTTCCATTATTATATAAGATTTACATACAAATGTAATGCACAAACCTTAAATGTTCCTTTACTGGGTTTTGAAGAATGCATATACATCCATAACATAAGTCTAGTCTTGGCAAGATTATAATAATGGCTTTATCAAACTGGTTTTCTTAAATATATTTACTTTGTCATTTCTATTTTCTCATTTAAGTTTTAGTTGGTTGCCATGTGAAGTTCTTTTTAAGTATTATTAATTGAATCACATCTCTTTTTTATGTTTTCTGTAATTTCATTCTAAGTTATAATGGTACATTTAACAAGACTGAAAATTCTTTATTATTTGCTTTCTGATAACTACAATTTGGGTGTGACCATAGGTTCAATTAAACTCTTCTTTTTTTTTTGGTTTTATTTTGTTGTTGTTGTTGTTGTTTTTTGCTAAAAACATGGAAATAGTCATTAACACTACACACTCCCTCCCTCCTATATTCTAAAGTGTGCAATACACATTGTTTATTGCTATTGACCAAAAACATATCCAGTAGCAACCAACTAATGTAAAAGAAAGCTACAAGTCTGTGTGGATGCCATTGAAGAGGAAACTTTGTAAATCTTGTGGCATCTTCCAAACAGAATGGGGACACCAGCTGGAAATGCAGTACTCTGATCTCTCCTGAGTGAGATCAGATTTGAAGACTTAGGCCCGAACAAGGAGACTGAAACAAAAGTGGAATATTACAATAAAATTTGGGGAAAATTTTCAAGTATATACTCCATGATGAGGTAATAGATAACATGGAGATACTTGTCCCCTTTTTGCCTGCAGTATTCTGAGGGTAGGAAGCTGGTAGTGGAGCCCATGATGGTTAGACTAATGTGTCAACTTGGCCGAGTAATGGTAAACTAGTTGTTTGGTCAAGGAAGCACTGGGATAATTGCAATGCAAAGGAATTTTAGTGAGTTGATTGCCTATATGGCTGATTCTATCTACAATCAACTGAGGAGTTTACAGTCAGCAATGAGGGACGTCTCGTCTTATCCAATCAGTTGATGGCTTTAAAAGGAGAAGTGATTTCAGCATTCAGAGAGAGAATTCTCATATCTAGATCAAACAGCCAGCATCTCTTGGGGAACTAATCAAGGACATGCATCAGATTCCTTGACTTGCATCCTGACCTAAGGAATTTGGACTTGTGCATTCCCTACAGTTCCATGAGACAATTTTACAAAATCTCATACTATTTACAGGTATCTGTTTTCAATTCTGTTTCCTTATAGGTTCCTGACTAATACAGAGTCCATCAAAATTCAATTTGATACATATTATGAGATAATATCATCAAACTATTACCACCAATCGTGGTCCATAGCATACATTTGGCACACTTTTTCCATACACCTCTATTATCAACACAGTATAACTTGGCATTAATGCAACAAATGTTCCACCAGGGTGTGGAGTTGTATGGGAAACCTACACATTTGTATGGTTGTTTTGCAAGTTCACAATATCTGTAAGAAAAATATATAAAAAAAATAATATGGGTTGTGGGAAAAATACACCAAATGTAAGATTAAGAATATAGTTGGTAGTAATATTTTGACAATGCTCTTGCATAGTTTGTAACAAATATTTCACACCAATGCAAAGAGTTGGTGGAGGGGTGATGTACGAGACCCCTGTGTGATGTTATGTATGTTTATGTTGTAAGTTTGCAATCTTTACTATACACTTATTGTTTATGTGTGTTCACATATGAACAATATACTTCAATAAAAATAATTCAATTTGAGTAGATAGTGAAAGAGAGGGAACCAATCAAACCCAATTCTAGTCATGCTAAAGAAAGTATGAACTTCTCATGGTCAAAGGATCATCATATAATATGGCTAGTCCTCTTAAAGTTAGTTTTTTCCAAGGAAGCATACTGGCAGAGAAAGAGAGAGAGAGAGGAAAGAGATTTAGAGAGAGTATACCAATAATAAAAGTTTCTGAACTGTAAGATCATGAGCTGGGAATGAGGAGTATGACAAGTGTAGGTGTCTCCCAAAATATTGAGCATGGGTTCATGCCATCCTCCAAAAAATATAGAATACAATACTGGAAAGTATTGAAAGTATTTGTAAGTCCATTACAACATAAAAGTGAACAACTGATATAAGATGTTATCACTTCCCCCTGACCTCTCATACCTGCTGCTTTTCCTTTAATACCTCTTTCTCTCTGTATTGATGCTGCAGAAGCCACCAAGAGAAGGAGAAACAGAAGAGAAAGGAAAAGAAATAACAGACCAAGCCTCTCTAACCTCTACCCCACCTCAAAAATGTAGGCGCCTGAACCACAAGTCAAGACTGACCTGAAATTGAATGTACAGAAAAAGAGCATAAACTGATTTGGAATTCAAGTTTTTACTTAGTTCAGATGTGCATTATCATGTCTTAAAGTGAATAAAAATTAAGGAAATTGGATTCAATTTTTATAATTGAAATTTCCCAGAAAAATATTGTATTTTTTAATTTATTGAATTTATCGAAGGTAGAGATGGCCAATTTGATAAAGCATATTGGAAAATAATGGTAGGAGAAAAATAAAATAATTTAATGTTTGTACTCTAGTTCAATAAATCAGTTAAATAAGTATACTTAATTATTTAATTTTGTATTGGTTGTAATAATGAATATGACATTTTTCCATATATTTAAATGTTTTCCTAAAATTCCTAAGCTGAATAAGTCATTTTCTCTTTACTGCAAGAAAATGGCCACTTTACTACTTAATTGCTTAATATGAACATGAAAGTCTTAATTGCTGTAAGTGCCTCCTTAAATTTTTAATCTCTCTATTGTTTTGTCAATACTATACTGTTTTTATTACAATTGTTTTTCATATGTTTCATTATCTGGAAGAACAGGTTCATCGTCATTGCATATTTTCCCCCAGAATTTTCATGAAGCTCTCATGTTTGCTTTTCTGGATGTGTTTTAAGACTCATTTCATATAATTAAACACTTTTTTTTTTATGGTTTATGCTAAAATGTACAAATACATTTCTGGACAAGTATGGTCATTAAATGTTGAATATTCCTATCTGAACATTATATTTTTCAAGGTTTTTGCCTTTAAATAGAAATAAGAAATAACATTTTACCCAAAATGTTTCCAAAAAAGTTTCAAATAGGCATTCAAAACGTTTTTGTTTTATATATTTATTTTTTAATAAACAACTCAGAGGCTATTTTCATCTAATATGATTTCTACATAATTTCTCTGGTATAAGGAATGGATAATGATTTTCATAAATTAAAGACATACTTTCCAGTCTTTCTTTCTAGCTCTAATAATTTCAGTTATCTTATTAGATATTCTAAGTAGTCAATTTCAGTGTCTATCAATATGACTAGAATATCCTTCTACATCCAATACCTAAGTCCCTCTAACTATGAGGGTATAAGTAAATCTTGATATAATCTTCTTCAATTATTTCTTCAAAGTGATCTTCATATCTTATACAAGTTGGTCATGTTCTATACAAAAATCGTCACTCTGAGAGAAGGGAAGAATGAGTATTATGGGACAGAAAAGATCTTATGAATTCTTGATACATGTAGAGTGTTTATTTTACTGCATGATGGGAGGTAAGGATTTACCTTTATTTTTTTCCCAAGAAATTAATATCCCCAAAGCCTTTTTTTTTTTCTTCAAAACACAGCTGTTGGATATTGACTCATGTCTCCCACAAAAGTATGTTCAGATGCCAACAACCCCTAGTCCTGTGGGTAACTCATCTATAAATGGGACCTATGAAGATTTTATTAGTTACAGTGTGCCCAAACTGAATGATGGTAGAACTTGATCCAATATGGCTGAAGTTCTTATATGCAAAGGAAATTAGACATGGTCAGAGAAGCCAAAAGCTTGAAGTCACTGGAACCCAGAAGAAAAAGAAAAGTCAGCATGTGTATTGCCATGTCATGGAAAAGCCAAGCAACATAAAAAATTGCTAGACAGCCTAAAGATAGTAGCCCCAGGAGGAAGCAAGCCTCTAGGCTCCGAATAATATAAACCACAAGTTCTTTAGTTAATCCAATACATTTTATGGTATTTGTTTTAGCAGCCAGAAAAATAATACAGCTACATCATTTCCCCATATTTTGTGGGGCTACGTTTACTTATAGAGCTTAGAATATGTAGAATTATTTCATTTTCTGTATTCTAGCGTTTAAAAAATATTGTAGCTTTATCATGCCTTTTTCATTTTCTTGCGTGGAAAATATTACCACGTTCACTCTTCTCTTTCAAAATTTAAACAATGCAATGCCTTCTTTATTGGTTCATATTGTTTTAGAAACATCATGTTATATTTCTTTCCTCTGAAAAGTCCTACTAGACATTATATTAGACCATTATACATTTTTTGGGAAAAATTAATGTGATTAAAGTGTTTAGTCTTTCAATGTGAGACCATGTTTCTCTCTACTTAATTTATAGATTAACAAATCTTGTAGCTCCATAATATAGAATCAACACAATTCCTTTAAATTTTAATTTTAAGTAATGCATACTTAGATTGGTTACTGTCAATATCATATTTTACTTAGATTTAGAGAATTTAAATTCATAATTTCTAGAAATTATATAGATATGTTAATGAAATTATAAATTATGGGGATTTATATTGAATTACCCTGGTTTTCTACTTATTTATTCACATATATAAGTGGTTATTTCTGACACTTTTTCTACAATGGGTGTTTTATTTATATATAAAATCTTGCAAATTGATGACAGCTCCAGAATCAAATTCACTAACATTGGTCTTATTTCTTATTTCTGATTTTATTAGTGATACCTTTAAAGTTTTTCAGCAATGTCTGTGGAATTGTTGGATGTTGTTTAAATTGAATGGTTTTTTATTATTATAAAGTATATTTTAAAAATAGTTTCTTAAGGTTTTTTAAAAATTGGAAACCATTTGTAATGCCCTTTAAACATCTACAGAGAATATAAAGTGATTTCCTACTAATATTTTTGATGAAATTTTTCACTTCTTAAATAAGCTTTTATACTAAATAGGTTTCATTTTGAATTTTGTTTCTATCACTTAGTAGTTAGTAACTTTAAAGGGATTACTTCAAACATTTAATTTGTTTCTAAAAAGCAAATGGAAATAATGACACAAATCAGTTGGGTAGTTTTTAGGAATAATTGAGATAATTTACACAAAATACCTGAGTAATGTCTGGAACCTAGGCTGTTTTTTAATATTCACGAATTCCCTTCCCCTTCTTAAAGCTATCCCTTAGCGCAATCAGTACCACTAAATGTATATAAATGCATTGTGATTGGTTACTTAGAATAGTAACGCTCTTCTTCCACGTGGGGATTAATCCTTTGTGCATCAAAGTTGATTAGTGAAATGTAGTGTAATTTGTTCTTTTGGTAAAATACAGTATAATACAAACATTTGTCTGAAAAATTTTGACCATAATCTGAATCATAGCATCTCTTAATATGTGTTTGCTACTTATGTATTAATGTGAATGTTTACATTCTATTCTTCCTTACCACCCCAAATTTAAAGATCAATTCTTACCCTTTCTATTGCTTAAAGAGCACACTATAAATACTACTCACATATAATTAGCTGAACACAAAAAATGTCATTTAAGGCAAGGGCAAATACAGAAACTGAATATACAATTTATGGAAAACATTCTATATGGCAGCTTTCCTACCTGAAATATGTAACAAAGCTAAGTTTATTTTTTAAAGTGAAAAAATAAAAATGTACACCAAAACAAAAGCACAGCCTACTTATATAACTGTATTCAGCAGATTTGTTAATAAACATTTTTGAAAATATTTTTAAGTGATAATCAAAAATGGATATTTTGAGGAGGATTTTTAATAATGCTCATAAAGAAAACTTTGGAGTTTAACTGGAACAGATAATAAAAATTCAGGTTAATTAAAAATGAAGAATATTTATGTAAGAATCGATACTCTTTAGTATAATATGCATTCAAAGTTTCCAGATTAATACACAAAGTTCATAGTATTTGATTTCAAACTAGATTTTGTTCTCAGATGTTCATTTCATCAAAGAAATTTTGATGAAAATATAAAAATATTTTCCCACAGGACAATTTATGAAGAGAAATTACATTTTTCATTCACCAATGTTCAAAGTTCTGTAAATATAGAGATATTACCCCAATTACCAAAAGGACCACCACTCACTTCTAATTCTGAGTTTGGGAGTCAATTGTTTTGTGAAGTCTTTTAATTCCCAATAGTTAGAATTGGCTTCTTCCTTTGTGTTCTACTCTCTCATTGGCAAACCCATGGGATTCGGGTAACTCTAAATTCTATTCTTGTGTTTATATACCTTTCCCTTTCTAATGGACTGTAAGCCCTTGTAGCAGGAAATGGTATTCCATATTATTGTCTATTTCTAAATCTTGAATGTTACTTAATATTCTTTAAATGGATAGATGACTTTTGATAGATGGAAGTTAAAATTCTTGAATAATCTTTCTAATTGTTTTAGCTCATTTTAATAAAATCTACCTACCTTCCTCTCTCTTGAGTTTCATTATCCTAGACCCAATAAAATCGTGCCTTGCTAAACCTACTTTAATGCTTCCAAGCATTCTCCTCCTTCTACTCTTGCCACTCTCCTGGTCATTTATTGAGTGGGACAAAAGCTAAACAGACAGGGTATCAGAACAGCACATGTAAACTGGAATTGCCCAAGGTAAACTGAAAAACATGTTGCTCCACAGAGACTTCCCTGTCTGTTTCATACAGTGAACCTACCAGGGTTCCATACTATTCACTGAGATTATCATAACTTGCACTTACCATGTTAATTATGTATTGACTAATTTATTTCTGCTTTGTCATAGACTGTAAAGTTCACTTGGATAGAGATCTTGTCTTTCTTTTTCAGTGTATACAACCTCATGAACATACGTACCACAGAAGACAAAGTTTTTAATTTTTCCATTATTCCTATAGTCTTGCTTTCCAGAGCAGTGTCTAACACATAGAAAATCTCAATTAATATTTGTTGAAAAAATGAATATACATTTTTGCATAGTGTAGGATATATAGTGGAAATATATAAAATATTTGATGAATAATGAATTATTTAATAATTATTTTTATTTAGAGAGATCAAATTTAGGAAAGTGCTAAAGTAAATTTTAAAAGGAAAATGCATGTTCTATTATAAACCCGATTAGGGCAAGTCTTAGATATGTTTCAAATATAATATATATACCTCGCTAATTATAAATCAATAAAATGTATAACTCACTTAGAATATGCAAATAATATTCAAGTGAATCATTTATGATGGCAGTTCCAAACAATACTAAAACTTATATTTTAAACCAGTGGAGATACTTTTGCACAGATCTTGTTGAATTAGAGGCTCTATTTTTAATTTTAAGTTTTACAAAGAGTGGAAAAAATAAAACACTGACAAAATTTTTTAAATGTTGAACTTCCCCAAGAAAGATATAATTATATCCTTTTAAAAACATACATTCAATTTGATACCACAAATTATGTACCCACACTATTAAAGACTCAGATCTATGAAAGATTAGACATTTAGACATTTTTGTCATGTTTTGTTATAAGGTTGTAGCAACACAGCTAGTGTTATTTTCTTAGTGCCAACATTAAACAACCCACTAAAAAAACCAAACACAACACATAAATAGGTATTTGTGTTTAATTATCCAAGTGTTTGAAATAAATTACATGGTTTGATATTGCTATATTAGGTTTCATAACTGCCACTATTTCCCACGCTATTGTTATCAACATTGATAAATTATTACTCTTAATTGGTTAAGGAAAAAAAAAAACCCTCACACTTGACATTTAGCCACATGTTCACTTCTCAAAACCAGCTGCATTTTATAAATCTGAGTCTCAAGGAAGATTAACAACCAGTTCTATTTTTATTACATGGAGAATTTCACTTCAAGCTGTTATACATCTTAGATCTGAATTATTTGATTGGCTCACAGTAAAAAAAGGTTAATAATGTCTCCTGGATGGAATTAGCATCCATCAAGCACATTGACTGATCCCATTTCTTATTATTTTGAGATATTAGAAAATATCACAGCAAGAGGTAGAACAAATTGTTCTCTTATTGGTACTGTGTCTCTGTGAAAAAGAAGCGTAATTGACTATAGCCATGGGGATTCAGACAATTGTACAGAGATTGATAACAGAGTTTTATATTTATTTTGCTGATCTCTTATAGGTTCTTTGTAGAAATTATTAGGTTTGTTGTTATTACTGTTTGTATATTTTTCGCCAAGGCAAAATGGACAGTTTAAGTACACAAATATTGATTTAATTACAATCACTAATTAATGAGTCAGTATATTTAGGCTACGTTTCAAGTGAAAGCACTAATATAGTTCCTTCAATGAAACTTTATAAACACTATTATGTAAGCT
Organism: Dasypus novemcinctus; assembly: GCF_030445035.2. NCBI lineage: Eukaryota > Metazoa > Chordata > Mammalia > Cingulata > Dasypodidae > Dasypus > Dasypus novemcinctus. The sequence goes on along the minus strand of NC_080683.1, from coordinate 36,493,352 downwards.
TGCCAATTGTAAATTGGATGTGAATTTATAATATCTGAATTGCTCAATTTCAATGCTTATGATAAATTGTATTCAGACATGATTTTGTTCTATCATATATAAACTATAAAGTTTTAAAAAGAAATCACACATTAATATTTACAGATAGACATGAAATTATTGATATGAGTTACACTGAAACCCCAGTATCAGTTTTCTTTGCAAAACAAAAATTCTGATGGCTTACCATAAAACAGAAATTTAGTGGGTCTGATGGATCAGGAAACAGAGAAAGATAGGGTGCATTCACTTACCTAGAAAAAAACAAACAAATGAAGAAACTCCTTTAGAACATGTCTTTCCAAGTGAAGAGTCCAGAATGTGTGTGTGTGTTTGATTTTATGATATTCAACATTGCTACAATTATTTTTAATAACATTTATTTATTAAATAAATATTTTAATAACATTTCTATTATGCTACTAGAAAAAATTCCGTTCTAAATATTTTATGCATATTAACCTATTCAATCTAAAGAACCACACTCTTCCCTTTTACAGTCATGAAAAAATGAGGCACAGAGGTAACATAATTCACCCAAGGGTAGGGAGTCAATAAGTGTTGCGGCGGCTTGCTCAGTCGGTAGAGGTGGGGTCTGGCTGCGGACGAGGGGTCGGTCCAGCTCTGGACGAGGGGTCGGTCCCGCTTGGGACGAGGGGTCAGTCCCACTTGGGACGAGGGGTCGGTCCGGCAGCAGACGAGGGATCGGTCTCACAAGGGGTTGCGCGGTTCGGCTGACGGGGTCGCCCGGCGAAGCCGGCGACGAAGGGGTCGCCCGGCGAAGCCGGCGACGAAGGGGTCGCCCGGAGAAGCAGGCGACGAAGGGGTCGCCCGGAGAAGCAGGCGACGAACTGGGGACAAGGGAGGCCAGGCCCTTGTCGGGGGCTCTCAGGACTGGAGGGCGCACGGCAGAAGAACTACCGCGGAGACAAGGTAAACACACAAGTCCACTTTATTGAGGGAGAGGCAACAGTTTTATAGGGGCTGGGGAAGGCTGATTGGTCGAAGCCACGCCCTGTTCTGATTGGTTGCTGGCGAAAGGTCAGTGGGCGGTACTGGACGGGGGAGGGGTGGTGGTTAGGGATTGGCTGTTGCTGTTGCTGGGGGAAGGGGCAGGGTTTAGGGATTGGTGGCTGCTGTTGCTGGGGTGGAGGGCAGACTTGAGTTTCCCGCCCACGCCTGGCTGTTGCTGCTGTCGGGGGAGGGGAAAAGGGCGGGCTGGATTTTTCCGCCCACACCTGGCTGTTGCTGCTGTCGGGGGAGGGGAAAAGGGCAGACAGGAATTTTCTGCCCTGCGCCTGCGCAGGGAGAAGGAAGAAGGGTGCCGCCCCACAAGGCATCGGGTGGCGCCATCTGGGAGGAGGGGCGGCCGCGGAAGCATGGCTGCCGAGAAGGGGAGACCCGAGGGCACTCTGCGCCCATGCCGAGCTTCCTTCAGGGGTGGCGGGTGGGCCCGACCAACCACCCTATTATGGGGGCAGCGGAATTAGGCCTACCGCGGCCCCTCCCCTGCCAGGCCAGCAAACCACACTTCAGCCCGAGGGGTGACCACAAAGTGTAAAGATGAAATTTGAATCTAGGTGGGTCTGCTGCACAGACCATGTCATGCCTACCACACTGTTATTTCTCTTGATCTAAATATTGTAATTGGCACAAATGAGCTTAGTAAAATAGCTAAGATATAATACAAAATTGTCCTGGAATGAGGTATCCTGGCTAAAAAAGCAAATAAGGTATCTATACATTATGCTTGAGTCAGTTTTTTAGATTAATTTTTTCACGTAGGACACACAACAATGTGGATATTATAGACTACCTGGTTGATATCTCATATCTGGTCTTCATAGAGGGAATGCTATATAATATAGAGATTGGTTAGAAAATTGTGTAATTGTAACTTCCAAAAGTAGCTCAACCTCATTTTATCTTTCTGTTCTTTGAAAAGTCCTACAGTCATTGAAACGATTATACCAGTTCTCCTGGAAGAGAAGAGAGAGAACCAAAGGGATCTTTGAATACCAGAGGACAATATGTCTTGTATTTCTGAATACAAGAAAGCAATGACCTCCACCCTTTGACTAACAGAAGGAGGTAGTACTATGTTTTACACTTGGGTCTGGGCCCTAGAGATTGGGTTTGCCAGTCTTTGTGATGATTTCAGTACCTTGCACCTTAAATTGAAGCTGCAGATCCACAAAATTTCTCAAATCTAAGGGTGATCTTAGATAATGTTGATATTAGTAGCAATCTGGAATACTCTCATCTGAAATACACATACCTTGATTACATGTGGTGTTGCACAAGTCTCTAGACTTCTGGAATGACTGCAGGTTTGAGATGCTGATAGAAAGATTGAGAGGAACCCCAGCTGTCATTAAAATGAATTTTCTGAAGAACAACTGAGATATGGACTAAGAGTGAGGATTAAATCAGGACACAGGACCATCAATGCTCCCTGAAGTTTGAGCTTCAAAGGCTCTAAATAAATTAACAGTGTACTTCTTGCTACTTGAGCTCACTGTGAAGGTTTGTGGAAATGAACCTGGATGTGGATGCAAACTCTCCTTGAAATTATGGCACCTGAAGATTCTGTACTCTCATGTAGTTCATACTCTGCCTTTAGCAATTCATTAACAATTTACCTTATTCTTCTTAACAGCATTTGAGTTGTCTTTTCCTCTGTGCTCTGCCTATGAGGAGAAATCATTGCCAATGTCTATTCTCTCCTTGGAACCACCACACCTGTCTTGCATTTAATTTTGGCCATGTTGATTGTGCTGCGACATCAGCACTCAGATAGATTCAATTACAATTTTAATTTTGTAGAGTATTTACTTATTGTTTGACATTGTTTGGGTGGGAGTGATGTTCTTTCAATTTTTCTACATCCTAACTCAATTAGTTTGCAAAGTGCTGCTGATGCAAAGTACCAGAACTGGATTGGCTTTTATAATGAAGATTTGTTTGCTGTAAAACCTTACAGCTCCAGAGCCATGTAGTGTCCAAATCAAGGCACTATCAGAGATACTTTTTCACCAAAGTCAGCTACTATTGATCCTAGCGTCTTGCCACGTGGCAAAGGTGGCTGTTGATCTCTGCCTTCCCCTCCAGAATCTACCATCTCCTGGAGCTCAGTGTGGGTGACCAAGCATAGGGCTTGTCTCTCTCCAAGCCTCCTATATGATTGGTCTCAGCTGCTTTTCTTTCTTCTCTAGTTTACCTGTTAGCTACCAGGCATATGGCTTATCTCTCTCTGGGCCTCGGCTTCTTAAGCCCCTCGGGACTTCTGTTTTCCTGCAGGCTTCTTTCTCATAGGGCAGGATCAATATTATGTGGCAGCTCCCTTTTTCTGTGTGTGTATCTCTCTTTCTCTGTCTCCCTTTATATCAGACCCAGCAAGAGGGTGGAGACTCCACCTGAGTCATGCATCACTGGTGTAGTACAGTCAAATGGTCTCACACCCACAGGAATGCATATGAGAAAAAACAAAGCAAAACAAAACATTGTTTTTCATTTTGGTATTCATAAAAGAATTTCAAGCTGCCACTCTAACCATATATTGGAAGTCTTTCACAGTATCTTTTGATGTCAAAATATTTAGTATACGAAGACCAAACATTATATTACTCAAACATGAATAAAATACACATGATTTTTGGCAACTTTGTTCTATGAAATTTGCTGTTGCATTTTGGAATCACTCATATTTTATTTGGACCTCAGATAATCCTTATCTCTGGTTTGAATACTGAACAGTGCAAAGGTGTTTTTCTTATTTTCTAGGCATTTGAAGCTATTAGTTTCTTCTTCACATGGAAGGTTTTTGAAATGACAAATTATTCATCGTGTGAATATTCTTCAGAAGTTTTATAATCTTAATAGATTTATGTAACCCACTATTAAAATCATTATTTGATGTATAACTACAATATAAAATAATATGTACTTGTAATGGACACATTCCTATTTATATTGTTGGGGATCTATCTATCCATTCATTCACTAAGCAATTTGCTGGTAAAGCAAGCTCTGTCAGGAACTGTGCTTTGTGCTGGGGATAAATTGGGAGTGGATAAAGTTGAGTCCTACCCACTTTTAGCTTACTTGAATTCCTCAAGTTATAATATATAAGGGCATTCTCAGTTTATTGTCTCATGGAACATTACTCTGGGAAAGTCTTCATAAAAATTTTCAGTGTTCAATTGGAGGTGGGAAATGCTGTGTTTCTTGGCTCTTTCTTAGAAATTCACTGTGTGAATTGTGCTAGCAATTTAAAACCTTGGGGAACCTTACCATTAACGAGATTGTATAACTCAGCACTTGTACTCAAATTTATTTGAACTTGGGTTTTTAAAAAGGTAATACCTATTTATATCTTATCAGGTTAAGATTCATTTGGGAAAAGAAGATTTCTAATATATTGTTCATATAATATATGTTCATTTTTGAGCTTCTATTCCTTTGTATCAAATTTAAATTGTTTCAATTCTCTGAAGTCTTTCTTTGGTGAAAGCAGAAGCTCATCATTCTAATGATGTTCTCGAATTGTTACTTCCCTAATTTATGACCGCACCCTTTTAGAACTACTGAAGCAATAATCGTATCATCCCGCTAAACAGCTAGACTAAGAAAATCTTAACAATGTTCATTCTTATCAATTTTTAAATGTAAAATGATTTAAATAAATATATTTATTTTATGACTACAAAGAAAAAAATGCTGTAGTCTTCAGTATTCATTATTGAAAGTCAACATATATTGGGCAGTTTTCAGGAGAATTGCCAAACATCTTTTTAAAATAAAAAAGTTTACTTCTGCTATTCCACCTGGAATATGCTATGGAGAATTGCCCTTGTGAGAGAAGTTTCATTTTACATCAATGCATGCAGTTTGGAGTGTCCGCTCCTGCCTTTCCATTGCAGGTTCATATGGGTCATGATATTTGTTGTCTCCACTTATAAAGTATTTATATAAAAGGCAAGTCTATACCAATCTTCAGTAAAATAGACCTTTGTTGCTCTTTGTTTCTAACTGTGAAGGAGCACAACTCCCTATTTATTAAATTTGTGCTAGGGTTCCCAGAGTGAATCTTGAATTTATTACATGCTAAAATATTTATAATTAATCTGTTGCTGCATAATAATTTACCCCAAAACTTAGTGCTTTAACGGAACAAACTTTAGATTTCACAAAAGGGATACATTGCTGACATGTGTGATCATTGGTCTTAGAAATAATTATTGGAATGACTTCACTACTTAATGGAGATTCTCCAAGGGTTTAACAAAGATGGTTTGAAATGTTGCATAAAGCGTCTTTTTCTATTGGGGCAACACTACTTGGAGCTGAGAATCAAAAAGGAAACATAAGAATTAGAAAGCTGACTGCAAGGTTTTTTTCAAAAGTAAAAACAGCATAATATTTTAAAATTGTGCATTTAATTATATTTTAAATGTTCACTGCGATTGCATCAGGTATAATTAACCCACTATATATGCACTTATATAAATTAAGAGATGTGGATAAAGTTCACAGGATTTGAAATTACGCAGCTTTCACAATCAAAGGTAAAGATGGCAAAGTCATGACTTAATAATCACCCTAGGTTTGAAGTATGAATCATTCAGGGGGTGGTGTCCAGCTGGTTGTTTACTTCTCCCTGGAGAAAAGACTGAGAAAAATGGTATTAAAATTGACTATTTTTAAAAAAGATATTTGAAGGAATAATTTTGTGACAATGACTAAATTCTGGAATCTTTGATCCATAAAGGAATTAAAGGAATGAAATTGGATAATGAAATTTCCTGCTATATATGCCTGAATAAACTAACCTCAGTTTTTATAAACTGCATAAATTCTCTTGCCATTATTTTTTTGTGTTTCCTTTTCTTCTGTCATAAACCTCTACCCAATCCATTTAAAATATTCACTGACATTTTTTTCTCCCATAAATCATAATACATAATAGAAGAAGATGTCATAAGGAAAGATTTCTTTGTTCTTAGAGATAAGTCCAGATTTGGGCAAGTGTGTGGCTGCTTCTGTGTCTGCTTAGCCCCTCACATTTGTGGTGGTGGTTGAAGTAATGTTATGCCCCCAAGGTCCTAGTAAATTGGCATCAATCACATTTACTTGTCTATTTCCTTCCACTGATTCCTTTTAAACTATTTTGAAACCTTCCTCCCGTGCATATTATGCCTTAGTATTAAAAATAATATTAACTGATGTTCAAGATTATACTTTTTAGAAACTCCTGCTAAGGGGAAAATAATGAGACTTTCTTTTTCTAAGAGTGATCATTTCTATCTTCTGCAAAAATGAATAGCTCCTCCAGGAAGCCTTTCAACAACCCACACTGATATATCTGAATAAAAATAAATGAAACAAAATTCATTATAATTATGTTTTACTTGCAGGATTCTATAGCCCTTAAATCTCACAGTCTGCAGACAGCATGCCCGTGTATTGAAAGGGAGCTTATAGAACTTTGAAGAGTTTGACATATTAATAAAATATATTATATTTTTATTTCTAAAGTAAAGTAAACATATAGGATCTGGATTGTGAATGAATGACTGCATAATTTTAAGAATTCCTAAATTAGGTTTCCTTGAACCATGTAAGCCCATTAGATGACAGTTATCCTTCTATAAATGTTTTTACTTCTGTTTCCTTGTTATTTGATAAAGTCTACTTCCTCCCCTATCACACCACTCAAATTCCCAGTAATCTCCTATGTGGCAAGTGAAGTAGCCTCTTCTTAATAACCATGTCCTTTGACTTCTCAGCAGAGTTTGCTCACACAGATCATCCCCACATGGAATGTAGTTTCCTCTAACTCCAAGTCCTTCAGCAGTATAGCTAGGCACTTCATATTCTTCCAACCAAGTTTAAACATACTAGCTCCTCTGCCACATTGTGTTCTGACTAAACTCTTCAGATTCAAATTCCTCTCATATGACTCTCATTTTCTTTCTTACTGCTTTTTTTTCTGAGTCCGCAGTGGTTTCTTCCTTCTCTTCCTTTAACTGAGTTCTTACTTTCACTTCAGTAGCTACTTTAAATAATCTCTCCTCTGGAAGCTTTCTTTGACAACTGTCCTTCCGTGCACCTGTACACACACACACGCGCACACACCTTCCACTTCTGGGACAAAAATAATTGATCCTTCCCTTAAATTCCACATGTATTCTTACAAAACAATCCATAAAACTGTAGTATAGTGCATAATCTACCTCTGCTCTAAAGTTACTATCCTCTTGAGTACTGGAGATGTGTCTCACTCATCCTTTAGAAAAGCACACACCAACTGCTCAATAAACAGCTTTGCTTTATTTAATGCTTCATTAAATCAGTAAAATTCTGTAGAGCATATGTAATAACCCAATAGAACTAAGTTATTCATGCTAACGATATTTAAGGGATGTAGCTTTACTAACTCTAGTCACTAAATTTTCCTTTCAGTCCAAATAAGAAATGGTGTGATGCCAGGGATGTCTAACTGATGTTATTTTGTCATTGTGTCTAGATCACACTCTCCTTTGGGTTCTATTGATCATTTCCTGTATACAGCTTCTTTTTCCTATACAAAGTATGTCTGCCATGGAATGATATTTTTCTGCTAAGTGAGTTTTATTCTTAACTAAAAAGTCACAAGCTTTTCCTGGAATTTCTGAAATATCAGAGTAAACAGAGAATATTTTAGGATTGTGTTCTTTATGGGCTTTGTTTCCCTCCAATATGCCACGAAAATTTCCTGCCATTGGGGTTTGCTCATTATTATGGAAGAGCTTTCTATGAGTGCGGACTCATAGTACTGTCTCTCTGTGTTCCCTAGACAGCTACCTCTGTGTTTGTCTCAGTCATTGTTGTGCTTTTCTAATGCTATTTGAGCTGCACACATGGGAAAAGAAAGTTCTAGTTGCTGACTGGGGAATGTAAATGCATTCACCCAATAAGCAAAAGCACACACCATGACACAGCCTCAGGAACTGTGAATTATACCTGCACCTTTAAGCTCTGAGGGATTTTCTTGTGTAATATTTCCTGTTCTGTCTTGGTTAATCAGGCAGCACTTATGTATCATATAGAATTTGAATAAGAATTCCAGTCCCATGACTGCCTCCTTTTTTGACTAGTTGTCTGACTCCTTTCCTTCACTCCAACCAGTATCTTTCTCTTGAGTTTCTGAAGCAACTTTCTTTCCTCTGACTTTGTACATTTCTAAACAATGGAAATAATTCTGCAAGCAAACAAATTAATAAACCCCATGATCTGGGATTTTACTTTGGTGTAACCTGTATTTACATATCATTATTAATATTTTAATCACCCACAATAGCTTGAATTACTATATGTAATATTTTTGAGGAAATATTTTTATATGCTGCCTACAGTGACTTTTCTTCTATATAATTCCTGAAAATATTAAAATCCATAAACTAACCTCAACAAGAAGTATTTTACTCTTAAAGTTTGTTACTTTTTTTGTTGAGGTGTTTATGTTCTAGTGTTCATATGTCTTACAGGTTTATGAATCAAGAATTTGCTTGGTTTACGAAAAAAATTTTACAAGGTATTTCTAAAGCCCAATATAAAAACTACGCATGTATTATTCTTGTATTTAAAGACTAGATTTTTATTTTGAGGAATTTAATACTCTTCTAGGTGATGTATATTTTAGAATGGTTAGCAAACTGAACTTGATTTTATAACTTTTATCATTTTAAGTGAAATATTTAAAAGTAAATCATATTAATATTTCTAATATCTTTAAAGAGGAAAATCAGTTTAAGATAACATTTTACTATTTCTTCAACATCACATTTTTCTAGTGTATGTGACATACATATTCAAATTTTCTTGGGGATAATGTCTCATTTTTCTAAACTTGATCTAAGATTTTATTAATTTATGCCACTTTTGGGATTACTAATTTCTAAAATTGTTAAATATATCTTGTTAAAATTTAAGAATCACATACAAAAAAGAAAGCATATGGCAAAGTAAACTAAATGTTTGAGACTTCTAAAAACATTTAACAAACAAAGAATTACAGGAACCAAGGAAGCAACATTTTGCTGATGAAAAGAGTCTCCAAGCTTCTCGGCCTGTCCACTACAGAAATAAATGGGTCAGTAAAGAATCTTTTTTTATGTTGTTACCCGTGGAAATTTAGCCTATCGTGAATTATACAATTAAATATCCCAGAGTTTTCTTTTTCCCATCAGTCTTGTCAAGCATACCTTCTAAATATATCTTAAATCTGTCACCTTTTCTCAACCCCCACTATAATCATCATCATTTAAGCCACCATCATCTATCACTTTGTCTCCTGCCATTGTTATCTAAATCCATGATACAGTTCTGTACATACACTCTAGTTAATATGTAATTGAAAGAATGTAAATCTTATGTTGGACTGTCTTTTGTGTAAAGCCTACAATATTTTCTCATTTCTATTAGACAAATGCCAATAAATGAGTATGAAAAACGCTCCATGCACTTGCCTTTACCTTTTTCTCTGCACTCATTTTCTACCAATGTCACCATTTCTGACTGTACTCTAGGCACAAAGATATTTGTTTATTTATTTTTTATTTCTTTGTCTATTCTTTGACTAGACTCTGATCTTTCCCTACTCAGGTCAGTTGTAATCTCCATGGTTAACTCTTCTCTTTGGGTGTGTCCAACCTACTGAGACCTAGATTGTTTTGAATCATTACACAATAAATTCATAAAATTGAGCATCCAAGTTTTTGGAAAACAAGAACCTTTATTTCTTGTGTTTCTTTGTAAGCAGTGTTACTAGATACAACCCAGCTTGACAACTATATAATTTGTTACTTTCAAGTCCTAAAAAAAGGCTCAAAACTACACTCATATGCATAAGACACACTCACACCTTTCCAGACATCAATCTTTGCCATGGTACTGTCTTTTGGCCCACTCCATCCCAAAATTTCCTGCAGGGTGGAATGTGGCCCTGCTCAAATTTCTATTTACATCTTGAGCATGCATGTGTATGTGCATGTGTGTGTCTCCTCATCTAACACCTTTTCATAAGGTGGGGATCATATTGGGCATTTCCCTGGCATCAAAGTGAGTCAGCATAAGCGTTGTGACTAAGGTCTTTTGTTACACATTGGATTCATTCTGCACACTTAGCTATTCTTATTACTATGGTTAAAAGAATGCAAACCGTTCAGTCTCTCCTTATCTCTCTCTCTTTCTCTCTCTCTCTCTCTTTAACACAGACTTTCTTTTTTATGTTCTTGCCTCACTCCTAAAGCTGACTCTCTTTTACAAAGTTCCAAATAACATAAAAATTTTTCCTGAATTTACTAACATAACCTGCTTGTTTCCATCTTCCTGCATGTAGATGCATGACAATTCTCTCTGTCTGGAATGATCTTCCTTGATTATATTTTTGACTCTGACCTATCATTCTTGAGATATAATAGGAACTATCCCTTTATGGTAGAAAACGTCTTTGTACCTCATCTAGGTTAGTTCCAACAGTTGCATCTCACTTATACTTTCCCCTCTAACTCTTGACACAATTGAAAACATATTATTTTATATATTTAATGAACTCCTTTCCTCCCATCTAAACCATAAGCTACACAAAATCAAGCCCCATGTTTCATGATCACTGCCATATTCCCAGCAATTAGCAAGCACGGTGCTATTGTAAGCACATAGTATTTTCCCATAAATATATGATAAATTATTTTAGTTCCTCATATCCAAACACTTTGAAAAAGATGTGTTCATTGCAATACTTGGGACTACTGGGGCCATTTATATAATCATCTTAATGTTAGATAATTTTGCATATTGTTTTAAAAACACTTTTCTTTTCTATAGCCTTCACTTTCTAGGATTAAATGAAAAATTATTCTGGAAGAAGAAAGCATTCATAACTTAAAAATAATATCAACAATTCTGATAGAACTCAAGGGTTTGGGTGAAAGACAACTCTACCTAATAGATTAAAGTTGTTCTCAGTGAAGTTGAAAATTGTAAAATCATAAAACCTTTAGCTGAATTTTTTATATTTATAGTTATTTATTTTTTTTACCAATTAATGCACTTGAAAATGCATAAATTCTTTAAAATTTAAGAATTACAAGTTTTAATATTTCAGATGTGAAAAATATTAGGAATCCAGACATTTTAGTACATATTTTTAAGATCCTTGCTATAAAGCACTTTATTTACCTGAAATCAAAGCAATGGCTAAAACTTAATGACAGATATGAGACAGATGATTGCCATACATTATCTCATTTAACTCTCACAGCTACCCAATTTAAATGCTGTTATCCTCATTTAGACATGAGAAAACCATAGGTGTAATTAGGTATTCAGTTCTTAAAGCATATCTAAGTTCTTTCCATGATGTGTCACTAATTCACTGCATTAAACACAACTTAAAATTGATGTATATATGTTCTTGAAACTCATTCATGGAGACAGGAGACATAAAACTAAGAAGACTGGATAGGTGGTATTATTGAAACCTTTTCTTCAGTGTTATTGAGCACTATGACATGTTTAAGATAATTTATATAAACCTAACTTTGGCTTTAAACTTCTGGAACTCCTGCAAGTAGCACCCTCCTCTACCACATAACACAGAATTACTTCTAAATCATGGGAACCTAGTCATAATTCTCCTTTTTGTTTCCAGTAACTCCAGAGTTAGGCGTCAGTGTTGGTGATATGTAAATGAACCATAAATTAATGCAGCATCACCACTAAGTGTGTTTGGAAAGAGCATGAATTATTTTAGTGCAGTCCAGTAGGTCCTTTGTTTCTATTCTTCATAACAACTATTAAACTTGCATGTTACTAAGAAGTTCTTAGGCAAAATTTCTAGAGATAATTGTCGTTTACTCTTTCAAATACAATTTTTAATAATAAACTGCCATTTAACTACAAGTATTCGAGACATTAGGATTTTGTTAGAAATAAATGGAAAGAAGTAAATTCATATTCATTGCAAATTAAAATAGTATCCATTTTAACAGTAATATTTTAATATTTTGCAGCAAAACAAGATGTTTAATACCTCAGGAATTTGGCACCCTGTCAGTGGTCCTTATTTTGGAATTTATGCTCCCCATTATAACAGATTTAATTCATTGATAGGTTATCTACACATGGCTCTTTTGCTCCATTTATTTGACCCATAATTAGTACTATACTTGTTAAATATATGTACCAGAGATTTAAATCTTGGGTCTGTCCATGTGTCACTTGAGCTGTGAATTTCAGCAGAGTTGCAACACCTACCTTTGGTTCATTGGACTCATCCAAGACAACTAACAAGGAGATGATGATGGACAACGCCTATCCCAAGGAACAGAGATTGTCTGCAACTGTAAACAAGGTAGTTTCATCCATCTGCCCTGAGGAATATAAGCCCTCACTCAGTTAGAAGCAAAGTGGGTACCCATACCAAAATCCTCAAGATTGGAATGAACAATAGACTAAAGTAGATTTATTACTATAGATGTTATTATTGTTATTATTATTATTAAAACAATGGAAGAATTCTTATTATTGATGTAAAGGTAGTGACTACCAGAGGTTCTGAGAGGCAGGAGAAGGAAGAATATTTGTATTATGGGGGCATTTTCAGGACATTAGATTTGTCCTGCGTGACATTGCAATGACAGATATAGGCTATAGTATATTTTGCCATAACTTACAAAATTGTGCAGGACAAAGTATAAACTACAATGTAAACTGTAGTCCATGATTACTAGCAATGCTTCAATATGGGCTCATCAATTATAACAAGTGTACCATACTAATGAAGGATGTTGTTATTGTGGTAAAGTGTGGGAGGGAAAGGGAGTGGAGTATATGGGCATCCCTTATATTTTTTATGTAATATTTATATAATCTAAAGCTTATTTTTTAAAAAAGAAATACCTATTTAAAAAAAGAGTATTACAAATTATTTTTAGTTTTCTCTGAGAATGTATTTAAACATCAGTAATTTTCAAATGTTGGTCTACATCAGATTCACTGGGAGGGCTGCTAATACACAAGTCTCTTCATGCCCAGAGTTTCTGGCATAGTAGTTCTGTGAAGGAACCTGAGAATTTGCATATCTAAGAAATTTCCAGGTGATGTTGAAGCTGCTGGTCCCCTCCCCCTTTTTTATTTTTAAAGGAGCTTTAGATTATATAAATGTAATATCAAAAATATAGGTGATTCCCATATAGCTTACCCTCTACCCCACACACAATTTCCCCCATCAACATCTTTCATAAGTGTGGTACATTTGTTAAATTTGATGAACACATATTGGAGCATTGTTGCTAAGGATGGTTTATAGCTTACATTATGGTTTACACTTTGTACCACACAATTTTATAAATTTTGACAATTTGTATAGAGTTTTGTATTCATCATTAAAATATCAGGAAGAATAACTCCAACATCTCAAAAATGTCCCATGTAATGCCAATTCTTCCCTCTCTTTCACTAAGATCCTTTCATAACCACTGTATTTATTTCAATGTTAAAGTTCTTCCATTATTACAATAATAAGTCTACTTTAGTCCATAATTGAATTCCCTCCTTATGTTCGTTCATTCCTCAGTCTTAAGGATTTTGAGATGGTGATGATCACTGTGTGACTGAGAAGGGGCCTAGATCCAATGGGGCAGATGAATGGAGCTGCCATGCTTGATGTTGTAGATACTCTCTGATTTTGGGGATGGGCACTGTCCATCATCACCAATTTATTATTTTCCTGGGTAGTTCGATGAAGTGGAGAGTAGGTGTTGGCTGCAACTCTGTGAGATTCTGGGCTCTACTGGCTTAGGAATATGAGAGTGACTGGGGAGGAAGGGGTTGGAATGGATTATCCATGGAAATGAGGGGATGTCTGGAAGAAGGAACAGGTGAACTCTGGGGCTTCATAGGTCTGTGGTTGAAACTACAATAATAAGAATGTTTTCTTTTTTGACAAATATGCAAGGGGAGGGTCACTGGTGAAGAGTATCAATGGTGGGGGATATGTGGGAAAGGGTGCACCTGCATATGCTTCTATGAAATATGGATTCAATCCTCTTGGCATAGGGAGTTATCTCAGTGCTGTAGACCCAAACAATAAATAAGAAAATATTAAACTCCCATCCTGGAGAGTCCTGTAACATACTCAAATAGAGTGGCAAGAATCTCCCAAATACATGGGCAGTGCCTCATAAAAAATAAATAAAATAAATTTAAAAAAACCTGATCATCATGTCAAGCCCTCAATATTATTGCTTGAAACTATGAACCTTATTTTTCAAAAATGGAAACATTTCATAACATAGTTTCCGAGAGCAGGGGGAGGAAGAAGAGATGGAACAAAGGGCATTTGTGAGGCATTGGAACTGCTCTGTGTGATCTTGCTATGAGGAATACAGGCCATTATAAATTTTTCCAGAACCTATAAAATTATATGGTGCAAAATGTAAACCATAATGTAAACCATTGATCATGGTTAGTAACAATGCTTCAATATTTGTTCAACAAGTGTAACAAATATACCATAATCATGCAAGATGTTATTGCTAGTGGAGGATGTGGGGGTGAGGGATGGTGTATATGGGAATTCCCTTTATTTTCTATGTGACTTTTCTCCACATATTTTGGAAAATAAAGGGAAAAAATAAGACATTGGGGGAACATACAAAATAAATTATCATTGTTCATAAAAGATAACAGATTTTACAGTGATGAATAGCAAAATGCAAAAAATTACTTTTTTAATTTTCAAGATTTATAATTTTTGTTGCCTTTGTTTTGGTGGAGGTTTTGAATTACAGAGGGTTGCAACTCAGCAGGGGAGGATCACAGGTGTGGGGTATTTGTTGGTGGAATATGTGGGAGGGTTACACCTGGGAATACCTCTAGGGAATATGAATGTTTTAATATGGTCATTGGATGTTGTCTCAGTGTTGGAGACTCACAGAATAACCAACAGAATGCTGAAATCCCATCGTGGGGAGTTATGTAGCAATATCTCATAGAGTGGCAAGACTCTCTAGTGTACATGGGCAGTGCCTAGCAAAGGAGGACAGACCAAAATACCATTGATATTGATGCTTGTACTTATAAACCTTGTACTTGTGGGACTAAAATTTAGCCCAGTAATAAATATTGCCTAAGATTCCTCCTGAAAACCTCCTTCTTGCTCAAATGTGGCCTCTTTCTAAACCAACCTCAGCATGTCAATTCACTACCTCCTACCCAACCCATGTGGAACATGGCTCCCAGGCACAAGCCTCCCTGGTACTGAGGCTCAATTACCAAGAACCAACTAATGATGCATTTGGGAAAAGAATTAGAACAACTGGGGAAATAGCAAATACAAATGAATTTTTATGGCTAAGAGATTTCAAAGTGAGTCAGGAAGTCATTTCAGACACTTATGCATGTCACAGGAAGATCTCACTGACTGCCACAGTAAAACAGTGCCTTAAACAGGAGTTCTTCTGAGGGTTCTGGAGACACCTAGAACCTATAGGTAGGTGTAGGAGTTTGATTTGGTTATGAATTATAAAAATAAATATTAGATTATGTTAGTAATCTGGTCTGTACCTGGGCATGATTAAGTTATGATTAGGGCTGTGATTGGGCCACATCTTTAGGACCTTCAGTCCCCACCCCTTGGTGGGTGGAGAATCACAGATAAACGGCATGAAAAAGGACAGAGTTGAGGCTTCTTAATGTTGGAGTTTTTATGTTGGAATTTGATGCTGAAGCCTTAAACTGGAGCCTCAGAAAGTAAACTCACAGAGGAAAGAGAAGCAAGCCCCAGGAAGAGAGGAACCCTGAACCCAGAGAAAAGTAAGACACTGAAGGGGAGGAAACCAGGAAGTCTGGGCCCTTGCAGACATCAGAAACCCTCTTGCTCCAACACATGAAAATAGACTTTGGTGAGGGAAATAACTTATGCTTCGTGGCCTGGTAACTGTAAGCTTCTACCCTAAATAAATAACCTTTATGGAAACTCACCAATTTCTGGTATTTTGCATCAGCACCCCTTTGGCTGGCTAATATAGAATTTGGTGCCGAGAGTGGGGTAGTGCTTTTGCAGTTACCAAGGTGCTGGAATGGTTTTATAAAAGGATAAGGGGTATTTTTTGGAGTAATTGTGAGATGCTTAGAACAAAAGACCTACAGTCATTGAAGAGACTGTTGATAGCAACATTGATGCTAAAGAGACTTTTTATGATACCTTAGAAGTTAATGATGAAACTGTTATTGGGAACTGGAGAAAAGGCCATTTGTGTTTTAAAGTTACAGAGAACTTATCAAGATTAACTCCTGGTGTTTTATGGGAGACAGAATTTGAAAATGGTGAGCCTAGGCATTTAGCTGAAGAAATTTCCAAACTAAATCTGGAGAAAGCAGCTTGGCCTCTGCTTGTACCTTATAGTAAAATGCTAGACAGGAGAGATATGATGAGGACTGAACTGTTGGACACAAAGAAAACTCTGAAAATTCCAAACCTCTAGAAGTCAAGCTTCCAGATGAAAGTGCCCCTTAACTAAACTTAACTAACTTGAAACTGGTAAATCAAGATTGAAGATGCAGTTATCTAGGAAAGACATGTGGAAAGTCTTACTGTCTGATAGCTTGAGCCCCTGCTTCCTGCATGCTAAACCAACAAGGTTTTTGGGAGAGCTATATGAACAAAACCACTATCAGCCTGGAATAAAAAGAACATGGAAAGGAGAGACTGAAGGAGAAACAGCTTTAAGAGGAAAATCATGGAAGCTGAGATCTGGAAATAGAACATCACCTTGGACCAAGAGAGGAACCTCACCCATGTATATAGAGAGAGTGAGTTTTCCCCAGTAGTTGAAGAGGGTGGATGTTCCTGTCCAATGCTCTGAGAGAGTTTTGCACCCCAGGGTACAGAGAGGGTGAAGCAGATTCCTTAAAAATTAGGGAGGTTGAGGTCAATGCCCCATAGATCTGAGATGGTTGGATCTGTTCCCCATGGATTAGGGAATGCCAGGTGGTCAACTCATTGCTCTGAAAGGGTTGAGCGTGTATGCCAAAGGTTAGGGAAGGCCAGGTGGTCAATTCATTGCTTTGAGAGGGTTGGACCTGTATGCAAAATGTTAGGGGGAATTTTGCCTTCAGGTCACTGTTCTAGGAGGGTTAAGACTCTAACCCAAAGATGGGGTAATAAGTGGCAATCACCTCAACTCTCTTGGAGGGAGAGGTCTGGAGTATAGTCAACACCCAGATGCTTGATGCGGTTGGAACCAAGAAAATGGCCATTGGGCAAGCATGTGGAAATGGTGGGTTCCCATAAGGCACCAAGGAGAAGAAACCATCACTCTGACTGAAATCAAATGGAGGATGCCCTGCAGGTTTACTGAAATGTAGAGGACCCCTGACATGTTTTCCTCCCAATTTTTCCTAATTGTAATGAAAACATTTATCATTTGTCTGTCCATTTGTGTATGAGAAACAGATAAATTATTTTGTAAGTTTCAGAGGTCTATAGCAGCAGGACCTTGCCCCAAGACAAACTGTATCTCTTTAAATTGATTGTGATATGATTTAGTACTTGCATTGTTACTGATTTAAGCTTTTTTCAAATATTGTAATGTCTTTTTGGAATTCAGTGGGTGGAGTGTAGCAGTTTGATATGGTTATGAATTACAAAAATAGATATTGGGTTATGTTAGTAATCTGGTCTGTACCTGGGTGTGATTAAGTTATGATTAGGGCTTTGATTGAGCCACATCATTAGGGCCTTGAGTCCTCACCCCTTGGAGGGTGGGGAATCCCAGACAAAAGACCTGACAAATGAGAGAGTTGAAGCTTCTTAATGTTGGAGATTTTTTTTTCTCTTTATTTTTTTTAAATGTTATGTACAAAAAATATAAGAGGTCCCCATATACCCCCAACCACCCTCACCCCACTCCTCCCACATCAACAAACTCTTTAATCACCATGGGTCATTCATTTTATTTGGTGAATACATTTTGGAGCCCTGCTGCACCACATGGATAATGGTTTACATTATAGTTTACACTCTCCCCCAGTCCACCCAGTGGGCCATGGCAGGAAAAACAATGTCCTGCATCTGTCCCTGCAGTACCACCCAGGACAACTCCAAGTCCTGAAAACACCCCCACATCATATCTCTTCTTCCTCCTCCCTACCCTCAGCAGCTACCGTGTCCACTTTCTCCACATCGCTGCTACGACTTCTTCCATTAATAATCCCAATAGTTTCATAGCAGAATATCAGTAAGTACACTCTAATCCATACTCTATTCCTCCATCCTGTGGACCCTGGAATGGTTATGTCCACTCCACCTCTATATCGAGAGGGGCTTAGATTCCACATGGATGCTGGATGCAATTCTCTTGCTTTCAGTTGTAGGCACTCTTGGCTCCCTGGTGTGGGGATTGACCTTCTTCACCTCCATGTTAGCTGAGTGGGGTAAGTCCCATAAACTAGTTATAATGTTGCAGTTTGATGTTGAAGTCTTAAGCTGGAGCTCCAGAAAGTAAGCTCACAGTGGAAAGAGTAGGAAGCCCCAGGAAGAGAGGAACTCTGAGCCCAGGAAGAAGCAAGACCCTGAAAGGGAGGAATCATGTAAGCCTGAACCCTCACAGACTTCGGCAGCCATCTTGCTCCAACACATAAATATAGACTTTGGTGAGGGAAGCAACTTATACTTCATGACCTGGTATCTGTAAGCTCCTACCCCAAAAAAATACCCTTTATGAAAACCAACCAACTTCTGATATTTTGCATCTGTACCACTTTGGCTGACTAATACAGCAGGGTAGACAACACCAGGTAATTGTTACCCCATCTATGATAATCTTTCTTTCCAATATATCAGAGTTAGACTCATTTATAATTTTCCTACACATGCTTTTCTACCGTATTTATTTGAACCTATAATTAGTACTATACCCATTAACTATATGTCTCAAAGAGGTAAATCTTCCCAGAACACACTTTAAGAACAAAAACTCTAGGAGATATTTGGATAGACTGTAATACAAGATCAGGGTGAAGGAAGGCACAATGGTCATCCCACCTTAAAACCAGAATTTGAAAATGAACTTTTACTGGAAGGAAAATTAAGTGGTGTTCTAAAAGAAGAAGGAATGGATGACACACAGGCAAGACTAATGTCCCCTAAAATTATCTCAGACAAATCTGTTTCCTCTCATTAAGCACAACCTATTAGTGTTATGATTATAGTTTTATGCTTCTGTGATGAGAATGATAGGGGTTCCTCTTTTGAGGATTTTAATTTTGCTAAATTAAATACACTTTCTTTCTCTATGTGTTCGAATTCCATTTATCTACACAGTCCCCTAGAGGAAATTCCATGTATTTTGCAAGACAGCATTGAGTGGATCCTGATTATATTTTGTCCTCCTCTTTGGGAAGTGTTTTACAGATGCTATAATTATTTTACATATAAATTTATGATGATAATAAAATTTATACTAAAAATGAATTGATATATGAGATATTTAGAATGTGACAAGCACTGTTCTAACACTTTTACAAATTGTGATTCCTTTAATCTTCATAACACTCTAAATAGGGCATTATTGCAATACCCTCTTTGCAAATAAGGAATCTGAGGTACAAAGTGGTTAAATACCTTGGTCAAAATCACAAAGTTATTAAGTACCAAAACCAAGATTCAAACCCAACACATTAGTCCTATTGATCATTAAAAAAATATATGGAATTCTTAGTTGTATAATAATGTGATGGCTAGTTATCTGTGTCAATTTGGCTAGACTATAATATCCTGTTATTTAGTAAAACACTCAAGTAGGTACTGCTATGAAGGCATTCTGTAAATGTTGTTTAAATCTATAGTAAGTTGACATTAAGGGAAGAAGAGTATTGTCAATATGTGTGTCAGTGTCATCTAATCAGTAAAATACCTCAAGAGCAAAAACTGAGCTTTCTATGAGGAGGAAGTAATTCTGCCTCAAGTTTGTGGCATCAAATTTTGCCTGAGTTTCCAGCCTGATGTCTTGTCATACAGATTTTGGACATGCAGACCCCACAATTGTGTGAACCAATTCCTTAAAATAAATAAGGAATATATATATATATATAATATATATATACATATATATGATAAATATTTATCCTCTTGGTCCTTTTTTTCTTGTGAATTTACATTGGTTAAGAAGTTTCTGGAATTAGTTCTCTAACATGTCTAAATTTAAAGGCACCAATAGCTATCTCCATTGGTAAAGAGGGCACTGTTAGTCCATGTCATGATGCAGAAATAGAAAAATGCAAAATAAAACCACTGGATTCTCCTAACCAAATATTTATTAAAAGAAAGTTTCTGGGGGACTATGTATTTGATATGGGAGAGCATTTTTATCAAACAAATGTGTATAATGAGATTGGCTGGTTGCTCTTAATTATGCTAGAAAAAGTGACAAAAGAAAGGGATGAGCTCAATGCTTCAAATTCTCAACTCAAAGTCTGCCTTAAAGATCTTAAAATTTCTATTGCTGCGATGAAAGAGTTCCTTATATTTTGAAAACACAGGGCTGAAATTAATGAAAACCAAACTCAAAGTCTCATTCTGTGAGTGGCTGAATTACAACACAATTTGAATTCATGACCTCACAGGTTGTCTTCTGCTAAACTGTGGTCATTGATTGGGAAGTAATAGGAGCCTAAATGAAACTGAACCTTATACAACTGGAGGCAATGAACCCCTAAATTCTGCAGTCTTCCTTACCAATAAGAACAGCCATTCCACCCCTGTTTCATGAGGTAAACCCTAATTTGTCTGAGGAAATTATCATGTACTCCTCATCTTGCCTTGCAAGATACTGATGATTCTCTTCAGGACTTACTTGTATCCCCTGTTTTCTTCTAGACTTATTAATCAACTCAAGTCCAGGTAAGCCCTGAAAGGTGAGGTAAAAAATAATACATGTAACCCTCAAGGAGATGTGATATACTAAAAACGAAACAAAACAAAAAAACACAGAAAGAAACATTGCTGCATGATTTTTTTCCAATTTATACATATACAAATCAGGGGACTATGTATAGAAATGGATATTTAGGGAATGGAATAAAGGTGGAAGGAATAGAAATTTAGATCATTCTGAATTTATTGATATGGGCCCAATAATATATTCAATATGATAGTTCACAGGGTAAGGAAGGTCTCTAATTTGGATGGTTGGTTTGCTGAAAGATGGATCAAAACACAGCCTACACTTGAGGGAACTGAAGTGTCAGAACTTTCTTGGTATACTGTACTGGGAGGTATGCAAAGGTTTGAGGAGACTGAAATGTGAGAGCCTATTTATCAAGTAAAACTGTCCCGTCATCACAGTAGGGTCCAGAGAGTGTATATTTCAACACCATTTGTACATCCTTGAAGACCTATGTGGTTACTCTTCTCTTTAGGTCAAGAATTACAGTGGAAAATTGCTTCCATTGAATTGGTTTCCTTAAATACATTGGGTGGCAGGGCAAAGTGGTGGCACTTCATTATAACTGACAAGGTAGACAGGTTTCTGTAACTGATGCCAGTCAGCGTACTGGAAGGAGTGAGCCTGCGGTGTGTGAGCCATGGCTCCATCTCCAGCTAAGCATGGAACCAAGAGAGATGATATTGTGGTTGTAGTTCAGGGCTCCCAGGCCTCATGGAATGTCAGCAGTGATCCTGATGTCATCCAGTTTCAAGAGATTCCAACCTTCCAGCCATTTTTGAAAGGGCTGTTGAGTGGCCAGACTTCCCCAACAAATACTAAGAGGAAGAAACTGGATTCTCAGCAGGTATTGCAATTCTGCTTCCAATATCAGGATCACCTGCATCAATGTACTGAAGCTGTCGGCTTTTGATCAGAATGCTTTAGTAAAACACATCAAAGAGATGGATATGTCCATAGAAACCCTCTTTAGCTTCATGCAGGAGCGCCAGGGAAGATATGCTAAATATGCTGAGCAAATCCAGAAAGTCGATGAAATGTCTGCCATCCTCTGCCACACACAGATGGGTGTTGATCAGACTGTGCCACTGACGGAGAGGCTCAACACCATGCTGCCCGAGAGTAAGAGGCTGAAGCCCTTCAGCATGAAATGACAGTGAACTCAAGATCTAGAGCTGCTTCTACACCCTGCCAGGCTGTTGTTCTGCCTGGACAGTGCCTGGCCCCTCACCAATATGTGGAGGACACCTGGAACCAAAGTCATATAATACGACCAGGGCATGATGCTGATTAGTAGTTTCTGTATTCCCTTAAGTGGACGTGAAGCTTTGCAGCTGGCATGGAAATTGGACTTTGTGCTACCCCTTTCCTGGATGCATTTTCCCTGCATGAAATGAACCAAATTAATTCTCAGTGATAACCAAAGTTGGAATATTTGAACTATTGGAAATTTTCATAACTTTGCATTGGGAATTATTTTTATTTTGTTTAGATTTTTTTATTGTTGTTGCTTTTTTTGAGAGAGAATGTGAAAACATAGAGAGAAGAGTAGAATTATTTTAATAAGTTCTCTCCTTGATGCCTTTATGAAAATTTACTCAATAGGCTGTCCAAGTTATGGGTTATAAACGTAAAGAACTAATTTAATAAAAATAAAATAAAAGAGCAGTAATCAAAACAGCCTGCCTTGCAGAGACCAATGGGATTGGTTAGCTGATCATGGTGTCCCTGGAAAAGAATTAGATGAGCCACTTACTATATCCTTACTTAATCCTTATAAACAGAAGAGTTCTAGCAGAAGTCTGATTTGAATCACCAAAACAGAGAATCAGTCATTTCCCAGACTTGGGACAGTTTACAGACCCAGGACACATTGAATGCAAGCAAGGTTGTGTCCCCTTGAGGAAGAACCCTTGTACTGTGAATTTGTCTTCCAGCTTTTCCCAATGGGATTTATGGCCTAGTACTGTAGATTGGGGAAAAGGAAATAATTAGACTTTCCAGGGATTACTGGAAACTGACTCTGAACTAAAATTAAGAAACCCAAAACATTATTGTATTCCACCAGTTAAAGTAAGTGCTTATGAAAATCAGGGGATCATTGGAGTTTTAGTTCAGGAACATTTCACAGTGGTTTTAGTGGGTACCCAAACCCATCATGGGTTGTTTACCCAATTCTGGAATACATAATTATAATAGACATACTCAGCAACTGAAAGAATGCCCATATTGGTGATTCACAAACAGTGAATGTAAACAGAATGTAAATAGGTAGCAATCCTCAGTTTTACTAAACATTGCCCTCACAATTCTTCTATAAATAATAGTCTGTAATGAGGGACATTTAATCCATGAATTCCAAGAAATTTTATATTTTATCTCTCAGTTTGTAATAATCATTGCCCTGTTATCTTTTAAAATAAAATAAAAATATGTATTTACAGTTAAGTAACCCAGAACTTGAATTTTAGGAAATGGTTGGCATGTAAAGAAAAAAAGAGATTATACTGACCTTGTCAAGACAAGTAAGTATAAAGGAAAGCAATATCTTTTTTTGGGTCTTTATTTATTTTTTTAATGTTAGATTAAAAAAATATGAGGTCCCCATATACCCTCCACCCCCTCACCCCACCCCTCCCCCCACAACAACAACCTCCTCCAGCATCATGAGACATTCATTGTACTTGGTGAATACATCTCTGAGCACCGCTACATCTCATGGTTAGTGGTCCACACCATAGCCCACACTTTCCCACAGTCCTCCCAGTGGGCTAAGGGAGGACATACAATGTCCAGTAACTGTCTCCGGAGCACCATCCAGGACAACTCCAAGTCCCAAAAAACACCCCCTTATCACATCTCTTCCTCCCACTCCCTACGCCCAGCAACCACCATGGCCACTTTCTCCACACCAATGCTAAATTACTTAAGACCACCCTGCTCTCCATCATTTCAAAAGTTGCTCCTTCGGGATATAAAATTATTCATAAAATTTAATGGCTTAAATTTTAATTTTAATTTGAAGTTTTAATTCTTGTTTTGAATTTCTTTAAGAGGAGTTCAGGGCAACAACAGGTATATCATTAGATTAATTCAAAATTTTCTTTATACCTTTATAATAACATCTCCCAAAGTGCTGTTTTCCAAAGGGTTCACAAAACTCACAGAACCTTGTGTTAGGAAGTGAACATGTCTTTTTGGGGGGGCATGATGCAATCCTTGACAGGCTAGATAGCACTGATTTTCTTCCTGGAAGGAATATTTTAATAAGAAGCAAATTCATATTGAGTAGTTATTATACCTTTTGATGATTTTTTTTCCTGTAAGTAAAGTGCCAAAAATAAGCTCTTATTTCAGTTCATAGAACAATAATTATATTAACTCTCATATAGTTTAGTTTTCTAAAATCTCCTTCTATATAAGTATTTTTTCTATGTAGTGTCCACTCATCATTGAAAGATAATGTCCAATCCTGTGACTGCAGTCTCAAGTTTGAGACAACCTTTATATTCTGTTAAATTGTTTAAAATTCACCTCTCATTATGAGAAAGGAAATTGTAATATTTCTCCTTCAAAGAATACATTTTAAAATATCATTGAAATAATACTGAGTTGCATCATTTTCCCTATTTAAAATTAATTATTGCATGAATAATAATTATGCTTATTTTGTAAACTTCTTGTTTTTAATATAGTCAATTTGTTTTTATACAATGTTGATTCATGAATTGAGAGTTATTGGCGTTAGTCCTATTTTTCTTCACTCATTCACCCATGAAAATGAGCCAGTCTGTTTATTTCCTTTATTCATTTGTTTAAATAAATAATTGTGCTTTGACAGAGATGAATACATTAGTAATAATCACTCAAAAGAGCTATAACCCTGGTAAATACTGAAAACAATTCAAATGTAATGGTTTATGTGAATATTTATCCATTTATTTCCTACTGTGAGGCATTTTGTGTACTTACATTTTGGCATTCTTGAATTATGACAGTAATGCTTGATTCTAAGCATTTGCTAAGCAACTGGAAAGATTTTTTTCACTTTCCCTGGTAGTCTTAAGAATATCTAAAATTTAAGACATTACTTGAATAACAGAAATAATGTGTAAAATATTTTTAAGCTCTTTAAACAGAAACATGAGATACAAATATAAATTGAATAAAATTTTACTTTTGTTAATGATTATAAATACACATTTTGGGGGACAAAGATTAGGGAAGAAAATAAAAATATTTGATATTTGTTATATATGTATACACATACAATTGGGTATGTGTGTATATAATTCTTTTATCCCTAAAAAAGTAGTTTTAGGTTTCTATACATGTAGCAAACACATATCTTTCCTATGTATATAGTTATATATATAACTGCATGTGCATGTCTATCAGTCTATCTTCCCACAGAGATGATTTATTAATACAAAAATATATACTTTCAAGTAAATAATGTTTTGTGTATGTGTGTGTGTAAAAGATATATACATCACAGGATTTAGAAATATTTGAGGTGGATTATAAAATTGTATGTATGTATATTTTGTACATACTATTCATAATATAATATGAATTTTATTGCAAGATTGGATGGATAAATGTAATGCAGTAAGAAACAAAAAACAAAACTCCAATTTGGAAAGTGGAATATTAACTTTAGCATAGTGCTTTCAAAGAAAAGTGATGAAGTTGAAGATACTGTATAGCCAAATGCTGATAGAAAAATTTTCGTCTTAATGCTACTTACTCTTGAAAATTTTGTTTGACTTTCCAGTGACCTAATTGGTAATAAGACAAACCAGTCCTTTGCTGTGTCTCATACTACACACATTAACTATAAGGATTCAGTCTGTACATCATGAGATGAAGAGATCATTGTGTCAGTTTCTTAGAATTGCTGCCAAAAGTATCCAAAAATTGGTGGCTTGAAAGAAAAGAAATTTATTCTATGGTTCTGGAAGCTAGAAGTCTGAAATTAAGTTATCAGCAGTGTGATGCTCTCTCTGAAAGCTCTAGGGAAGGATCCTTTCTCGCTACTTCTTAGCTTCTGGTCGTTGCCAATAATCCTTGGCAACACAGTACAATGATGAATGCCACCTAATCCAAGGTTTCTCAAACTCAGCACTATTAACATTTTGGACTGTAGCTGCCCTGTGCCTTATAGGATGGTTAACAACATCCTTGGACTCTATGCCAATATCACACTTTTGCCCCATTTGAAAATCAAAAATATCTACCCTCATTGCCAAATGTTCTCTGTGGGCAAAAGTATCTGTAGGAGAGAATCATTGATTAATACAACCTCCTATTTTCTAGGTGATAGGACTTTGATGTAGAAATATTATTATTTTAATTATGTAACTAGTTCGAGGCAGGTTGTGAGTACAGATAGAAAGACTTCCTAGTATACTGTCCTTTCCTCTCTTCAATGCATCTTGTTGAGCTACATCTCTTATTCAGCTCTGGTGTTTTTCCAGGATCAAGATTTCCATCCCCATCCCACTTTCTCCATTCTGAAATTCTATTAATATTTCTCTTAATATGCTAATAAGCTATTAATGATCCCTCAAAATCCCTTTTTTGTGTAGAACATAAACTAAATATAATATTGGACATTTATGTAGATGACTGTGAGTAGAAATTCACTTGTATTTTTAAAGTAAACTAAATGATTTAAAGAAAAGAAGAGTGAGGTCATACTGCATTAATTGTTTTATTGAATGTAGTGGCCACTTAAGCTGTTATAACAGTGATTTCATTTTATGAATTTATTAGTTGTTGATGTGTTAGCAGTGAAGTGTTTCATTTTTTGCATAGTTATCCATTTTAAAGGTGGTAGAATTAATATAACTCCAAAGTTATTTATGATACACTTTTTAGTTTGTTTTGCATCCATAAAGTGACTGCAATATAATAGCCAAACTCTGAGCATTTAGTAAAAAATAATTCATTTGAGCGAGAAGAACAGTGGCTGCCTTACTGAAAATATAATATGAATATACAATTAATATATACTGATACTTACCCTTTAATATTACTCCTTTGTAGGACTGCTCTTAGGGGAAATTAGTTCTAGTAACAATAAACAGTCTTAATATAAATGTACCTGAGGGCCCACTTTAGATCTGGAATATTTCACTAAGATTTTCTTTCAGGGAAGAAGAACAGGAATGAAGAGTGTTGATATGCAATACAGTACAACAATTACAAAAATCACCTCAGATTTGGAGACTTTGGATTCAAATCTTTCAATCTCTCACTTTTTCTCTCTCTCTTCATTTACAAGCTATGCAAACTCAGTTTGTCTTGATTTTTAAAATTACAGAATGGGAATCAATAATATATTCTTTTAGCCATTTTTAGTTTTGAATAAGGTAGTATTGGGTCATTCTAGCTATTGTTAATATTAAATTACTGTCTGAGTTCCCAAGTTAAACCATTGGCATAAACATTTTTTTATTTAAGCACATCTTTAAAATCTTAAAAATGTAGTGCATAAAATATAGATAATTACAACATTTTCTTATATGTCGTTCTTTTTCATCTATTCCAGAGATAATCTGCCTTGTTCACATAAGAGTCTTCCAAACTACTTAGTTATGATATTCTTAGTAAGTGAAATCGCTCTGTAGGGACAACCTAAATGGATTTATTTCTTTATACTCCATCACGGTGGTATGCTTATAGTGCTGGTAGACTGTGTATTTGTTTAGAACTGAGAAAGTTCTTTTTTATTCAATAATAACAAGATATTTTTATCCTTACTCCCTGAAAAGAGGAGCCTAGTTTCCCACACTTAACACAGCAAAGGTAGTATGCCAATGCTAATAAAGTTAACAGGAGATTTGACCTTTGTCCTTTGATAGCTAGCCTGGTAAGCCTCTGTGAACAGGACTGAAGGAAAATTCATAAATTTATTGGATAATCTTAAAACTGAATGTCAGTTTATTAAACTTCCTGGCAGGTATTATTAGTGACTATAGTGATGTTCTAGTATTTAATTCGAAAAGTCTGTGAGATCCCAGAACATATTTGCGACAAATAAAATAATTCCACAACTGCTTTTCCATCAAAATATTAGGAAAAGATCAGATATTTTTAGAGAGCACTCAGATTTTTAAATCCTTTAGAAGAAATCACCAACAGGCAGCATAGTTCGTCCATTAAAAGACCTTAATACTCACGAGAATCATTAGAATAGGATGTGTTTATTTTGCTACAGAATAATTTCTATTTAATAGATATTTTTATTCTCTTTTTAATAGATGAATTTAATGTTGTGTAAATTTGATAAAAGCATAATACATATACTGCATTTTGACTAAGTGAATATAATTATTATTTATTTGAATATCAAAATAATATTGGTTAATAGGAACATCCCTAAAGAACCAAGCTCATAGGGCTTATATATAACAATTAATGATAACAGAAAATTGCAATAAATTCCAATGTTTCTCCCTTTGACTAGCATACCTACTATTGAAAGTTGGTAATTATTGACTTTCCTTGGTGGAAATTTTACCCTGAAATTTCTTAAATCTGCTAAGAATAATTTGTTTCTATTACTTCTTTTTTATTGTATATAAACATAACTCACATGACCTTGATTTTTGTTTAAGCAGGTAACTTTCAAGTGGCTTACAGTGAAACATGTGTTATTAGTGCTATAAATAAAACAGAGGTTCTTATTGTATGTCTTCCGAATCACCTTATCAGTTACATATCCTTAAAACTGTCATTGAACCTGTCCTAGCATTTCAAAGACACTTTTTTCTACACTTAATGATAAGAATGGATGGGATAAGGAAGTGGATAAGTGAAAAATCTTTGATTAGAACAATTATGAAGTTGCAAAGTAGTCCCACATTAATTTATTATCCTTTTGATTAAGCAAACTATTAATAGCATATATTAATTTTTAATATGTAGATAGACAATTCTTTAAGTAATCCATTATGAAAAACTCACTTTTTAAAAGGTTGAAATAAAGTACCAAAATTATTCATTGCAATTTAGTATATTAAAATATCTCAAATTACATTTGACTACAAAATTCATCAGATGACATTTTAAAGCTTACTTGTTGAAATATTGGAATATTAATATATAATCCATAGTTCAGAGTTACTTCATGATAAAAAATAGTACCTAATATCTTTATCTGGGAGAGACAAGACACTTAAAATTTTTAGGTTGAAGTATTTAACACTATAATTTTTGGGTTAAAGCATTAACTATATTAATGTGAAGTAGCAGTTCTCTATAATGTAATGGAAACAAGGTTAAATTTGTATCCAATTATACAATCTACACTTTTTGGTGATTTTTGTCCACTTCAGTTTTATTACTTATGTGGAACTAGAACATATAAAAAAACATCTCTGAGGGGAACTATTATTTGCTCATTAATAATTGCTTTAAATACTACAATGTGAAAACTATTCAGAAATGCTACTCCAATATTTTCCTTTTTATTATCACTATATGATTTCAGTTTAAAAATTATATAGAATTAGGTCTTCAGTGAAAAGAGGATACTTGCATTCATTATACTAAATCTTAAGAGTCTTTTAATAACTTTTTAAAGTTTGTTTACCATAAATCCCATTGACCTCAAACTAGGCTGGTTAACTGAACCAATGAATTATGGTTGATTTCTAAATCTTTAATAAGTACAGCCTTATCCATATTTTAAGTAACTGTGTTGCTCATATCTTTAATATTTATAGTAGCTTTCCCTTTGGATTTAATTAACTTTCATTTCATAGCAATTTTCCCTACATAGAATATTTGATGTCATACTAATATACATTCCATATTGGCTGATTTAAGAGTGAGATTTACTAGTTAACTTTAGAATAATCTTCTACTGGACTCTTCCCTTCCTAAAGAAAGATTTTCTTGTGTGCCTGATTCCCCTGATTCCACTACTGATATATGTGCCTTCTGTGTCTATGAAATGAACTTACTTAACAGCTGATATTCTGACATACACTTTAGTAAAACGTCATGGTGATGGGTTTACTTAATGTTTATATGGTTGTGTGCAAGCAAATGTAAATCCTTTTTATTTAACAAAAATTCTGTAGCTTTTCTTTATTAAGTAAAATTTGCATTCATATGAATAAAAATTAAATGTTACAAAGGAATAGAGAGTGAGAAATGTCTACCTCACTCTTTTGTCCTTACTTAATGCAGATACTTTTTCTGGAAACAAGAAAAATTGCAGTGTCTGGCATATCCTTCCAGAGACATGTGATGAGTATATGTATTAATCTTCTGTACAAATATCAGCAACTCTTTAACACCTAGAGGTTTCTTTTCATTAAAAAATATGTTGGAGAATTTTTCATTACATTATATGTAAAACTTCCTCATGCTTACTTCATGCTACTAGGATAATTATAAATTATGTTAAATCTTCTTCTAAATACTTGTAACTGATCTATTCCTTTTTTAAATAGTGCCATTGTTATAGTAGATGAAGAAAGAGAAAACAAGAGAAGTCTTAGCCAGTAAAAAAGATAATGGCTAAAAAAATTCTGATCAGTCAAGTTTGGATTTTTCATCATTAGTTGACTTCCACAATTGAAGGAAATGTAATCCAGTTAGAGCAAAAGAAACTAGATGCAGATATAAGCTTATTATACTGGAGTTATTTTTACATGGCTTTGGAAAGCATATGAGGTAGAGACATGGACATAAACAAAGTTTTAAGCAGCTAGCTAAATGCTGCATGACCAAAGGAAAAAGAGATGAATTGAAAACTTTATGCTTCTTATAATCAGACATAGGCAATGTGCAATTACATTCTGTAGAAGATTAATTAAATATTTATACTCTTAAATTTATAATGAGTTTATGCTATTAGAAAAGCCAACTTAAATGTGTAAAAATTGAGTCCAACTTCTTGATCCTCAATGCCTATATTAAAACAATCGTTGGACTAATAAACTATACAAGTTCCAGGAACACATATATCAGACCTTTAAAAGCTCCCACAAACTTTTATCCTCATTCCATAGAAATAAAGGATCCATTGGTGGATTCGCTTCAACAAGGTCCATGGAGAAAATGCCGAATTTTCTTATTTATGGATCAAATGTGGATGTCTTTCTGTGAAATGCTTGTTTATGTGCTTAGCCATTTTTTTCTATAGAGACTATAGCCTATACTAATAGGAAATAAATAAATATCACTGAAGAAATAAAAATAAATATATCTAGTTATACCTGTTGTTCATATATCATTAAAATATCAATTTATGACTTGTGATTTTATTTTTTCTGTCTAAATTTTTATATTTTGAGATAATTTTTTAAAATTTTATTTTTGATTATTATATATTTTTAAAGAAATTTTCTCTAAAATGCTAAGTCTTTTTAAAAAGAGGTGTAATGTATTATTTCACATCTATGCATTCAATTTACCAGGAGTTAATTTTTGAATATCAAAGGCTTATATAATTTTTATCTGTTTGGTTAAACAATTGTCCCTGCATGATTTGACTGTCCTATAATTTCACTACTGACATACACTGCCCTATTTGTTAAAAAATAGGGTTTTCTATTTTGTTCCATTAATTTCTTTAAAAGGAATCACTAGAATACTATTATAATCATAGTTTTCTTTATTATGTCTTACTAGGTTAAATTTCTCTTATTCATCTTAAGAAATGATCTGTAAAAAAAAAATTCCGTTAATCTTGTGCATTTTCTCTTCCATATGCATTTTACTATATGCTTTTCAAATTCTATAAAATCTTTCCTGGAAATTTTATTAGAATTTCTTATAATCTGTACATCAAGTTTAGGGATAATTGATATTTTTAGCATATCAAGTCTTTCCATCCATGAGCACACATATATATCCATTAATTTAATTCTTTTTTACTGTCTATCCAAGCTTATTTTTACCTTTTACCTAACATTTGTATACGCATTTTGTATTTTTATTTGTATTTATATATTCTTCTCAAAAATAGTATATATGAAAAATTTCACTATCTAAATATTTTTGGTTCTTAGAAAAACAATAATTTTTCTGTATTGAATTGTTATCAAATAAGTTGACTAAACTCAATTATAATAATGTACCTGTGCTTTATCTTTGGTTTTTAAGTAGTGAATCATAGCATGTGCTAACTTTCTTCACAGGTCTTGAACCTTTAGTTTCTCATTCTCTTCATAACAGGGCTTTGCATAAAATAAATTTGAATTGAAGTGGTAGTAGCAGTTTCTCTTGTCTTATTTCTGATTGAAAGTTACTACTTAAAAATGCTCCACAATTAATAGTGGTATTGCTGTGAGGTTCTTGAAAATGTCTATATTACACAAACACAATATTAGTTTTGTCCTCTCTTCTGAACATGTTCTTTTTTCTTTCTTGATGAACCTCAACATACATGTCCAATTTTATCCATCTTTTAAAAGAAACTAGTTTCAATGTCACTGATTCATTCAATTATATCATTTTCCCATTTTATGATTTTATTTTCCTCTCTTTACATCATTCTTCATGTTTTTTAAAATTTGTGATTTTTTTGAAACTTATTGGATCATATTTTTTATCACTAAACTTCAAAACTTTGTTCTGCCCTATGATAAGACTCTAAAGTCATGCATTTCTATTATCACTTTAGTTTCAAGTCACAAGTTTCTTATTTACTAATTCTACTACTGTTTATGCCTTTGTATTTTCCTTGACATGAGTTCTTTTCCAAAAACAAAAATTTTATTGCACATTTTCTCCATTTTAAATAAATTATTTTTTATTACTGACTTTGGTCTGTTTAATACTGATTATTTGGGCAGCAAACTTGGTCCAGTGGGTAGGGCATCCCTCTACCACATGGGAGGTCCATGGTTCAAACCCCAGGCCTCCTTGACCCATGTGGAGCTGGCCCATGTGCAGTGCTGATGTGCGCAAGGAGTGCCTTGCCACACAGGGGTGTTCCCTGCATAGGGGAGCCCCATGCTCAAGGAGTGTGCCCCGTAAGGAGAGCCACTCAGCATGAAAGAAAGTGCAGCCTGCCCAGGAATGGTGCCACCCACACAGAGAGCTGACACAACAAGATGATGCAACAAAAAGAAACACATATTCCCATGCTGCTGACAACAAAAGAAGCGGACAAATAAGACGCAGCAAATAGACACAGAAAACAGACAACCGGGGGGGGGGGGGGAGAAATAAATAAATAAGTAAATCTTTTTTAAAATACTGATTATTTGAAATTACATGTAATGTCATGGAAGATTTCTGTATGTGTTCAATGTGTCTTTTAAAGATTGTAGAGAGGAGGTGTCTGGATATTTAACTGGAGAAAATGCACCAGAATTAGTGCTTGCTCTAGGTAGAATGGTGGGTTTGTAACACTGAACTCGGAAGCCTTGGGAAGGTGCTGCAGGCAATATTTCTTATTTGCTATGCTTCCTCATCCTCAATCTCCTCTTTTCTGTGTGTACTGATTTTGGCTACCAAAGCTATCCC
Source organism: Dasypus novemcinctus (assembly GCF_030445035.2). Classification (NCBI taxonomy): domain Eukaryota; kingdom Metazoa; phylum Chordata; class Mammalia; order Cingulata; family Dasypodidae; genus Dasypus; species Dasypus novemcinctus. The sequence continues at coordinate 36,459,825 of NC_080683.1, read as the reverse complement.
CTTCCCTTTACATCATTCTCTCCTCCATCATTTATTGTTTCTCTTACATTCCACCTCTCTCTGTTTAGCCCGCAATATTTCTGACTTTTTATCTCTAATACCTCTAATCTGTTTTCTATCTTTTATTCATTCTTTATATTACTGTCCTTTCTTTTCTCTTTCACTCTCTCCTGACCACACTGGCCTTTTAATTCATTGCATATTCTTCCCCATATTCAGTTTACTATCTCATTATAGGTACTCCATTTTTTTTATGGTTATAACTATACACAGCTTATGTGAGTTCAATATCCATTCTCCTAGATCTCACATGGTTCTTCTGCTAACATTCACTATCAATAATACTCATATATTTTATTTTCTTAGCCCTCTTGCTTTCTGTGGCCCTAATATTTTCCTTTGAGGGAACTTACCCAATAACAAGGAAATAGAAGAAGAAGAATAAAGTGACAAATAGAAGACTTAACATGAACACAAAAACAATAATTAATTAAACCCTGAGATGAAGGTGCTAATCAACTGAATAAACCCAACAAGATAAAATGATGGCCAGACAGCAATAAAAAACAACAGACCATACCACTAATCAGGAAAACATGATCCAATCCAAGGAACAAACTAAAAACCAGGAAGAGAAGTGGAACACTGAACAAATAATTAAAGATCTCAAAACATGTATCATGGACCAATTCAATGAAGTGGAGGAAGAGATTAAGTATATTAAGAAAACACTTGGAAACCATAAAGAAGAAATTGTAATCATGCACAAAAAGGTAATGTATACGATGAAGATCAACAGCACAATTCAAGAAATCAAAAATACACTCTCAGCAAATAACAGCACATTTGAAGAGGCAGAGGAAAGAATTAGTGATGTGGAAGACAGTACATCTGAAATCAAACAGGTAGTAAAATTGATTCAGAAAAAGATAGAAAAAATCCAGCAGGGATTTAGGGACCTGAATGACAACACAAAGCACACAAACATACACATCATAGGCATCCCAGAAGGAGAAGAGAAGGAAAAGGGGACAGAAGGGATGTTGAAGGAAATAATGGCTGAAAACTTCCCAAACCTATTGAGGGAGATGCAGGTACATGTCCAGGAAACACAAGGCACCCTAAGCAGCATAAATCTCAAGAGGCCTACCCCAAGACATATACATGTCAAATTATCCAATGCACAAGACAAAGAGAAATACTAAAAGCAAGAGAAAAGAGAACCATCACATACAAGGGAGGCTCCATAAGATTAAGTGCTGAGTTCTCATCTGAAACCATAGAGACAAGAAGGCAGTGGTATGGCATAGTTAAGGTACTAAAAGAAAAGAATTTCCAACCAAGAATACTCTATCCAGCAATGCTAGCATTCAAAGATGATGGAGAGTTCAAAATATTCACAGATAAACAGAAACTAAGACAGTATGCCAACAAGAAAACTGTCTTCCAAGAAATACTAAAGGGAGTTCTGTGGAGGAAAGAAAAAACAGGAGAGACAGAGTTGGAGGAGACTGTAAGAACAATTAAAATGACAAAAAGAGAAAAAAAAATCCAGCAATTTATGACACACAAATCCAAAGAAAATATGGCTAATATAAGTAATTTCTTTAAAGTAATAACACTGAATGTCAATGGATTAAACTCACCCATTAGGAGGCACAGATTGGAAGATTGAATAAGGAAATATGACCCATCTATATGCTGTCTACAAGAAACACATAATAGATCCAGGGACTGAAGGAGATTGAAAGTGAATGACTGGAAAACAATTTTACAGGCAAACAACAACCAAAAAAGTACATGTGTAGCTATATTAATATAGGACAAAATAGACTTTAAATGCAAAACTATTGTGAGAGACAAAGATGGACACTACATATTAGTGAAAGGGATACTCTTTTGAGAAGAAAGAACAATCATAAACATTTATGCCCCTAACAAGAGCACATCAAAATATGTGAGGCAAGCACTGGAATAACTAAGTGAAGGAACAGATGACTCTACAATTATACTGGAGGACTTTAACACACCACTATCACATTTAGACAGAACATCTGAAAAGAGAATCAATGGAGAAACAAAGACTTTGAACAATATATTAGAGGATCTGAAGCTAATAGACATATACAGAACATTAGACCCAAATACAGCAGGACATATTTTTTTCTCAAGTGCACATGGATCATTCTCCAATATCAACCACATGCTAGGCCACAAAGAAAGTCTCAATGAATTCAGAAAGATTGAAATCATACAAAATAATTTCTCTGACCACAGTGGAATTAGCTGGAAATTTGCAAGGGCCAGAGACCAAGATTTGGCACCAAGATATGGAAGCTAAACAACACACTCTTGGAAAAATAGTGATTCAAGGGGTAAATCTAAACAGAAATCAATAGCTACCTTGAAACTAATGAAAATGATAACACAGCAAAACAAAACTTATGGGGTGCAGCAAAAGTTGTCCTGAGAGGGAAATTCATAGCCATAAATTCACACATCAAAAAAGAAGAAAGAGCTAAAATTGAAGAACTAACTGCACAAATGGAGGAATTAGTAAGAAAACACTAAACTAGCCCCAAAGAAAGAAGAAATAAAGAAATAACAAAGATTAGAGCAGAACTAAGTGAAATAGAAAATAAGAAAGCACTAAAAAAAAATAAAACAAGAACTGGTTTTTTTGAAGATCATTAAAATTGACAACCCTTAGCTAGACTAACAAAGAAAAACAGAGAGAAGAGAAAAAAACACAAAATAAGAAATGAGAAAAAGGATATCACCACCAACCCCACTGAAATAAAGACTATCATAAAACGATACTTTGAAAATCTATATTCCAACAAGACAGACAATCTAGAGGAAATGGACAAATTCCTAGAAACACATAAGCAGCCTACATTGATCAGAGAAGAAATCATAACCTCAACAAACCAATCACAAGTAAAGAGGTAGAATCAGTCATTTAAAACCTCCCAACTAAGAAGAGCCCTGGGCCAGATGCTTCACAGGTGAATTCTACCAAACATTCCGGAAAGAACTAACACCAATCTTGCTTAAACACATCCAAAATATCAAAATAGAAGTGACATTGCCTAACTCATTTTATGATGCCAACATTACCCTAATACCAAAGCCAAACAAGGACAACACAAGAAAGGAAAATTACAGACCAATCTCTCATGAACTTAGATGTGAAAATCCTCAACAAAATATTTGCTAATCATATTCAAGAACACATTAAACAAATTATACACCACGACCAAGTGGGTTTCATTCCTGGTATGCAAGGATGGTTCAACATAAGAAAATCAATTAATGTAATACACCACATAAACATATTGAAGGGAAAAAATCATACGATCATATCCATAGATACAGAAAAAGCATTTGACAAAATACAGCACCCTTTCTTTATTTTTTAAAAACACTGAAAAAGATAGGAATAGAAGGAAACTTTCTGAACATAGTAAAGAGTATATATGAAAAACCCACAGCTAACATCATTTACAATGGTGAAATACTAAAATCTATCCTCTAAGATCAGGAACAAGACAAGGATGCCCACTATCACCCTTTCTATTTAAACATTGTGTAAGAAGTAGTTGCTTGAGCACTGTAGCCAGACCCAGATATAAAAGGGATCAAAAAAGAAAGGAAGAAGTCAAAATTTCACTATTTTGCAGATGACATGATCTTATACATAGAAAGCCCTAAGAAGTCTACAACAAAGCTTCTAGAACTTATAAATGAGTTCAGTAAAGTCACAGGTTAAAAGATCAATGCACAAAAAATCAGTAGCATTTCTGTACATCAATGATGAGCAATCAGAGTAGGAAATAAAGAAACAAATACCATTTACAATAGTAAATAAAAAAAGCAAAGACCTAGGAATAAATTTAACTAAAGGTGTGAAAAACTTATACACAGAAAACTACACAACACTGTTCAAGGAAATCAAAGAAAACCTAAACACATGGATGAATATTCCCTGTTCATGTATAGGGAGACTAAATATTAATATGATGTCTATCCTTCCAAAACCAATCTACAGATTCAATGCCATCGCAATAAAAATCAGCACAGCTTTTTTTTTTTAATGAACTAGAAAAACTAACTATGAAATTTATTTGGAAAGGAAAGAAACCCTGAATAGCTGAGGACATATTGAAAAAGAAAAATGAAACTGGAGTAATCACATTACTGGACTTCAAAACATACTACAAATCTACAGTAGTGAAAACAGCATGGTATTGGCACAAGGATAGACAATCTGACCAATGGAATTGAAGAGAGTTCTGATACAGATCCTCATATATACACTCATCTGATATTCAGTAAGTCCACTAAGCCCACTCAACTGGAAAAGAATGGCCTCTTCAACAAATGGTGCCTAGAGAATTGGATATCCATATGCAAAAAAGGAAAGAGGATTACCATCTCATACCTTATAAAAAAGACAACTCAAGATGGATCAAGGACCTAAATATAAGAGCCAAGACCACAAAGACCTTGGAAAACAATGTAGGACCTTGTAATAGAAAATGGCTTCATGAACTTCACACCCAAAGAAGGAGCAGCAAAAGAACAAATAGATAAATGGGACTTCCTCAAAATTAAAGCCTTTTGCACCTCAAAGGAGTTTATCAAGAAAGTGAAAAGAGAGCCTACATAATGGGAGAAAAATTTGGTAATCATATATCTGATAGGAGACAAATATCCTGCATTTATAAAGAACTCCTATATCTTGAAAATAAAAAGCAAAACAACCCATTTAAAAAATGGGAAAAAGATTTGAACAGTGGCTTCTCCAAAGAAGAAACACAAATGGCTAAAAAGCACATGGAAAAATGCTCAAAATCACTGGCTATTAGGGAAATTCAAATCAAAACTACAATGTGATACAATCTTACCCCCATAAGACTGGCAGCTATCAAAAAAAACAAAAAACAAAAAACAGAAGACTACAAGTGCTGGAGAGGATTTGGAGGAATGGGAACACTCATCCACTGCTGATGGGAATGAGGAAGGATCCATCCATCTTGGAGGACAGTTTGGTTGTTTCTCAAAAAGTTAGCTATATATTTGTCATATGACCCAGCAATTCCACTACTCGGAATATACCCAGAAGAACTAAAGATAAGTACACAAACCAAAATATACTCACCAATGTTCATAGCAGCACTATTCACTATTGCCAAAAGTTGGAATCAACCCAAAAGCCCTTCAACAGATAAATGGATAAATAAAATGTGGACTATACATACAATGGAATAGTACTCAGCTATAAGAAGGAATAAAGTACAAACACATGTGGTAACATGGATGATTCTTGAGAACCTTATGTTGAGTGAAGCAAGCCAGACATTGAAGGACAAATACTACATGACCTCTCTGATATGAAACAAGAAAACTGAACTGTCTCAGGGAGCTATAGACTGGAAGATAGACTTAAAGGAATTTGGGGGGGGAGAGAAATGTTGTGAGCTGATGCCTACATGGGTGAAGTCTATGATAAGTTGGAGGGGTTGCTGTACAGTGGTGATTGGCTTCTGCTTGCTGCCCACAAGCTCTGAAAGGCATGCTCTGTAGTGGTGATTGGCCTCTGGCCAGTGTCCATGAGCCCTGCTAGAGTTAACTTCATGAGGTGTGAATAGAGATCAAGATCCAGACCAATTACCAAACCTCTCCTGAAAAATAAGAAACCTCATGTCCCATCAATTAAGATAAAAGAGTTCCTAGAAATGCTAAAGCTATTAAATTTAAAGGAAGGTCCAGCTTGGTGCACTAATCTTGAATAAAGCCAGCTTCCCAAGAAAGTGCCAGCTCACAAGAAGGACCTGATGAGATGTACAAATGCAAGTTATTGAATGGCCTGAACTACCTCTTCAAAAGACAAACCTAAGTAGCGTCTATGACAAAGTCAGTTGTTCCCTCTAACTCTAGCCCAAATGCCTATTAGGGGGAGTGCAAACCAGACATCCCTTTAAGAAACCTTATCTGTTTTCATCTCTTTTAGCTTAGCCAAAAAAGGCAATGCTTCTTCCCATTATACTGAAGGAAAAAATACTCTTTCCCATCAACTTTGGGAAAATGCAGCCTTTGCAGGCACTTGGACTTTCCTACCTCTATGGTCCTGTGTCCTCATAGTAAGACCATATATTCTCAAAATTATAATTAAGTTAATTTCTTCCAGAATCAACATCTTGTTAGCCAAATGGGGACTTCATCCAGCTTTGCCCAGGATGCCAGATGTGTCTTCCTTTGAGATAGACTTGCAGGAGTGTTTTATTCCTTGTCAGGTAGGGTCTACTGTCCCTAACCAGCAGGAAGTAGCTACAGAAGAATGATCATCTCCCTTCAGCACCCCTTTAAGATTAAAGGTGTAAAATCTCTGAGGGGGAATGAAGTAGGCAAGTAAGACAGGAAATAGATGGATCTGGAACCTGACAGAGAGTCCACGTGGACATCAATAACCCCAAGATGGCTGCTGGAAGTCTCTCACACCCAAGATTCTGACATACAGAATAAAGACTTCCCTGGAAACCAGGAGGAGCCCCAGATATTCCCTAAAGACTTTATCATTGGGCCCTCTTGGGGAATTGATGGGTAGGGTAATCAATCAAAACAGCAAACAGCTGGAACCCCTGCCCTACCATTAGCAAAGGGGAGGAATAATTAACAGTTTAAAAAGGCAGACACAGAGCCTAAGCACACTCTCACACTCTGCTCTCTTGCCTCTGGACCCTTTCCTGCCCTCTGCACACTGCTCTCACCACTTTTACTCTGCCACATGGCCACGCAAGTAAATCTGGGCATTTATAATCTATAATGGGAAATTGTAGGCTGTAAATCAGTTCTTCTCACCCCCATCCTCTCTGACTGGACCCCCTGATCTGTTATTTTCTCCCATTTCTTATCCCTCCATGCCTGAATAAATTACTGGACTAGCTCACCTGGCATGCTCTTGAAATTCATTTCTGCAGCATAGCCAAGAAGAACCTAAATAAAATCTGGTAACAATATGTCCCCATCACCCTATCTGAATAAGTACCCCATACTCCTAGTAATTGGGAATGATTAAGGATAAGTATAAAGTAAAGTACACCCCCTAGTGGTTTTATCCACTGGCCATTTTTCTGCCAGGTGAAAAACACATACAATAACTGCTTTAGCGAATCACACTGCTCAGGCTCTTAATGATTCCAAAATAGCAATTTCCTTACTAAATGAAGAAAATACCCAAATATGAAAGGTAGTTTTACAAAATAGGATGGTTTTAGATATTCTTACTGTGGCACAAGGTGGGGCCTGCACCCTCATTGATATTCAGTGTTGTGTATATATTTCTTTTTATTTTATTTTATTTTATTTTTTTAATTCATTTTTTTTTAAATATTACATTAAAAAAATATGAGGTCCCATTCCACCCCACCGTCCCCATCCCCCCCCCCACCGTCCCCATCCCCCACTCCCCCCACAGCAACACTCTCTCCCATCATCATGACACATCCATTACACCTGGTAAGTACATCTCTGGGCATCGCTGCACCCCATAGTCAATGGTCCACATCATAGCCCACACTCTCCCACGTTCCATCCAGTGGGCCCTGGGGGGATCTACAATGTCCCGTAGTTGTCCGTGAAGCACCACCCAGGACAACTCCACATCCTGAAAATGCCTCCCCGTCTCATCTCTTCCTCCCATTCCCTGCACCCAGCAGCCACCATGGCCACCCTTCCCACACCAATGCCACATTTTTTCTGTGGACATTGGATTGGTTGTGTCCATTGCACATCTATGTCAAGTGGGGGCTTAGATTCCACATGGATATTGGATGCAATCCTCCTGCTTTCAGTTGTAGGCACTCTAGGCTCCATGGTGTGGTGGTTGACCTTCTTCAACTCCATGTTAGCTGAGTGGGGTAAGTCCAATAAATCAGAGTGTAGGAGCTGAAGTCTGTCGTGGCTCAGGGCCTGACAAGCTCTAAGTGATATGCAAGAGCAATACAGTACATTGATAAGTTAGCCATTGACCCCCTATCTGATTGATTTAATTCTCTTTTTGGCCCTGATGACACAATTTTATAGGTCTATTACTTATAGTGGAAGACTCCTATTATTTTGTTATCTTTCATGCTGTTGCTGTGAAATGTGGATGCAATGCTTGTGTTATGGTCAATGTAGATTGCTGTGAGGGGTGGCCTCTGGTGACCCAGATCCTGGGCCTCCCTAAGTCCACAGACTGTAGCCTTCTACATGACCTAAGCCTAAGTTAAATGTTAACCACCCTCCCTGGAGGGGAAGAATGTATAGACATTATGGTAAACGACAATCTCTTCAGAAAAGTAAAACTTCATTCCTGCATAGTGAGAACATCACGAGACCCTATAAGTGCATGTTATGGGACCCTAACAGAAACTGTGTTCTCGTACCCTATCGAATGTCTTCGTTCTGAAACCATTATATTACCACTCATTTTCCCACCTCTATGCAGAGCATTATCTTCTTTCTCTGGAATGCCACCACAAAATACTCTCTCTTTTCATAAGTTCAAATAAAGCTTATGTCTGACTCAGTGCCAGGTGTGTTCTTTGGTCTCACAGCTGCTCCAACCCATGTCCTTCAATTTGAAACATCTGCTAAGAATAAAATTTCTGAAAAAAAAAATATTGGAGCAAGGAGAGAAAGCCAATTCTTTGGTATAAACTGTGCTTACAGGAAGCTACAGATCAGAACTTCATCTTCAACAAGAAAAAACAGGGGGAAACTTTAAATGAGAGCAAGGCAGATGCAGGCGGCAAGATCCATCTGGATCCCTCTTTGCTCTGGAGCGGACTGGAGTTGTCAGCAGTAGCTGCCTTTCTGAGGGTATCGACTTTGTCGCCGTCAGCCATGCAGACACAATCTTCAAACCTGAGCGCTCTGCACGGGTGAGGGCACCCACTGATAACCCTGCGGAAGTCTCCCCTGGGCTTAACGCAGAGTCTCTGCCTGGCCGCCGCGGCCCCTCAGCGCCTCTCTCCAGCACGTGGGTGACCAGCTGAACTGCCAAGTCAATGCACTAAGCACCAGATGGGTGGGGGTGGGGACCTGGGGACCGCGCCCACTTGCAGGTGCAGGGCGCGTTGCGCGGACGTGCCAAAAACCCTTACTTTTAAGCTAAGTGAGACGAAGAGCCATTACTTCAATAAAAGCAGAGAAGCAGTTTAACTCAATATTTAACAGGAATACTGGCTATTGTGTTGAGAATAGACGTTATATGGGCAAGAGATAATGGTGGCTTGGACCTGGTTAGAGTAGTAGTGGATGGAAGAGAAATTTGGAATCTGAAATTATGTCTCTATGAGTGTGTGCACTGTGGTGTCCTACTTATTCATATTAAAGATACGTTGTATTTTTTTTCTCAGATAACACCTGTGTGAAATAAGATTTAAAAAACATTATAGGGAAGCAGACTTGGCCCAATGGATAGGGTGTCTGCCTACCACATGGGAGATCTGTGGTTCAAACCTCAGGCCTCCTGACCCATGTGAAGCTGGCCCATGAACAGTGCTGATGTGGCAAGGAGTGCCCTGCCACGCAGGGGTGTACCCAGCATAGGGGAGCCCCATGCCCAAGAAGTGCACCCCGCAAGGAGAGCTGCCCAGCATGGAAGAAAGTGCAGCCTGCCCAAGAATGGCGCCGCACACAGGGAGAGCTGACACAACAAGATGACGCAACAAAAAGAAACACAGGTTCCTGTGCTGCCGATAAGGATAGAAGCAGTCACAGAAGTGAATGGACACAGAGAGCAGACAACTGGGGAGGGGGACAGAGGGAAGGGGAGAGAAATAAATTAAAAAATTAAAAAATAAAAATAAAAAACATTATAGAAGTTTTCAAACACACACAAAAGTACAGAGAATAAAATAATTTATTGAGTACAGTTTACTCAACTTGAACAGTTACCAAATTACGGTCAATTTCACTTCATCTACTCCACCATCTCATTGATAAATGGTGATAGGTACATGGTGGTTTAGTCACAATACTCTCTATTCTTTTGAATATGTCTGAAGATGTCTCTAATAAAAATTACGTAAGGGAAATCTTTTTATGCCAAAAAAATTTTTAAAAATTAAAAAAATAAAGATTGTAGATTACCTAAGTGCTGTGTGAGGCACTCTAAATCTGTCCATGAGATCAATTTTAATAATTTTTCTAAATTACCTTTATGATATTTTAGGTTATCATAAATAAAAAACTTTATGATTTTTTTTTTGTCTGCTCTATCAATCTGATAAATGGTTTTGTTTTAAAGTTCTCCATTAGCATTTTGATTTTCCAGTTTTCTGGAAGGTCGTTCAATTTTGCTTTACATGTTTTGAAGATAGGTTATTCAGCACAGACAGTTAACTTGAAAATTTGTCATTAGGTACTGATTCCTTTATCTCCAGATTATTAGATAAACTTTCATTTATCTGAAAATTTTATTATGTCCTCATTTTTAAAGAGCTTTCTTGAGTTATAATTAGTATAAAAATAAATTATACTTGTTTAAAGGGCACAATTTTATATTTTTCACATACGTATACATCTGTGAAACCAACACCACAATCAAGAAAATGAACATCATCCCCAAGCACTTTCTCTTGCACCTTTATAACTCCCTCATTTCCACCTATCCCAAACTCCCTCCAAGTCATCTGAAAAATGTCTGATTTCTGTCACTACATATGTATGTAGTTTGGATTACCTAGAATTTTATGTAAATGGAATCATGTAATATGCACCTTCATTGTGGAGAGGGAATCTGACTTCTTTTACCCAGGATAAATATTTTGAAATGCATTCATTTTGCCACAGGTATTAAAAGATCATTTGTTTGTTTTGCTGAATAGTATTCCATTTAATGTGATTATCCCTTTACCTGTTGGTAGACATTTGGTCTTTTACAGATTTGTACTATTAAAGATTAAACTGCTATGAATATTTGAGTTCAAGTGTTACATACCTTCATTTCCAAAGGATAAATATCTAGGAATAGAATGTCAGGAAATAAAAGAAACTGCCATACTTTTTCCCAAAATGCTTGTAGCATTTTACAATCCTTCTAGCAATATATTCAACTAACGATGTTGAACATCTTTTCAATGATTTATTTACAATTCATATATCTTCTTTAGTGAAAATTTGTTGTTACTTCTTGTCCATTTTTATTGATCTGTTTCTTATTATTGATTTTTGAGAGTTATGTATGTTATTTGGATGCAAGTCCTTTATCAGACATGTGAATCACAAATATTTTCTCCTAGTAAATGTCTTGTCCTTTCATTCATTTGAAATGGAATGAAGAATGGAAGCTTTTAATTTTAATTAAATCCAATTTATATGTTTTTTAAAAATGTATGGTGTTTTTGATGTTTTACCTAAGAAAAAATGTTTGCCTAAACTAAGATCACAAAGATTTACTGCTATATTGAATCAGGTTTTTAAAGGGTGACTGGGAGTGAAGATTCCAAGTAGTTAAACCATATGATTTGGAGGAGAAGGTGAATATTACATTGATTAAGGTAGACCTGAAATAAATTTGGGTTTTTTTTGTTTGTTTGTTTGTTTGTTTTTCTGACCTAATCATAGAGAGGTGTTTGTAGCACAGGAGTCAGGGAGAGATGAAGGTAGAGGTTAATTGGACAACTGAATAGAAATGTGGAGGAAAGATAAATGGGTGTGTCCTAGGTTGGATATGACAGTTGCATGGATAATAGCACTGTTAACTGAGCAAGTGAATAAATGATAGTTGGAACAGATATAAAAATATCATTATGCTTTCATAGTGAGAGTAGAGTAGTTTCCCACATTTCCATGACACAGATTGGTATGTGAATGCAAATAAAGTTAATGAGATTTGGCTATTTTATCCTTTTAAATAAAGGCTGCCTAAACATCTATAACCAGAACTAAAATGGAAATCATAATTTCATTTAATAATCTTAAAACACACTCAATTTATTAAACTTCCTTGCATGCATTATTAGTGACAATAATGATCTCTTAATATGTAATTTGAGAAGTCTCTGAGACCCAGAAAGCTTTTGAGAAAAGAACAGATGAAGAAAAGTATGGAAAATTTGAACCAGTCCTCAGGAAACTAAATAACAGCAATATACATGCAAACATATGTGTCATGAGTGTCCCAGAAGGAGAAAAGAAGAGAAAAGGGACAGAAGGAATATTTGAAGAAATAATAGTAGAAAATTTCCAAACTCTATTGAAGGACATAGATAACCATATCCAGGAAACACAATGTACTATTATCAGAATAAATCCAAATAGACCAACTCTGAAACACATACTAAACAGAATTTCAAATACCAAAGAAAAAGAGAATTCTGAGAACAACAAAAGAAAAGCAATGCATAACATATAAGGGATACCAAATAAAAATTGTGTCAATTTCTCATCAGGATCCATGAAAACAAGAAAGCAGTGTATTGAAATATTTAAGATACTACAAGAGAAAAAAAATCCCAGCTAAGAATTTAATACCGAGAAAGATGGTCTTTTAAAAATGAAGGTGAGTTTAGAATAGTCACGTATAAACAAAAACTGAGAGAGTTTATAACTAAGAGAACAGCATTACAGGAAGTACTAAAGGGACTGCTTCAGTCTGAAAAGAAAAGACAAGAGCTAGAGGCTTGGAAGAGAGTCTAGAAATGAAGATTATATCAGCAAAAGTAATTAAAAGTCTCAAGAGTGGTGAAAATAAAACATGACAGAAAATCCAAAGGCCAAAAAGGGTGAAATAAGAACTGCCTTTACAGCAATTAATGTATTATACTCCCCAATCCAAAGAAAGAGACAGGTGGAATGGATAAGAAAATATGAGCCACAAATATGCTATCTGCAAGAGACTCAACATAGACTCAAGGATACCAACAGATTGATAGCAAAATGCTGGAAGAAGATATTCCACATACACAGTAACAACAACAACAAAAAGAGCCAGAGTAGCTATACATATATTCAGATGAAATATACTTTGAAAGACACTAGTAATGTGGAATCTGAGGATGAAGTCATGAAAAAAAATTCCATTTACAATAGTGAGTAAAAGAGTCAAATATTTATGAATAAACTTAAAAAAGGATGTAAATCAGTTGTGTTCAGAAAGCTATAATGATTGTTAAAAGACATTAACAACAACAACAAAAAACCCTAAATAATTGGAAGAACATTCAATGCTCACAGATTGGAAGACTAAATATCATTAAGATCACAATTCAACCCAAATTGATACACAGATTCAATGCAATCCCAATAAAAAATTCCACCAGCATTTTTTAAACAAATGGAAAACACAATTATCACATTTATTTTGAAGAGTAAGGAGTCTCAAATAGGCAGAAATTTCTTAAAAAGGAAAAGCAAAGTTGGAGAACTCTCATTAATGGACTTTAACCCATATTACCTAGCTACAAACAAAACAAAACAAAAGAAAACAACCATGGTATTGGTATAAAGACAGACACATAGACCAATGGAACTGAAGTGTTAGTTCAGAAAGACCCTCACATTTTACAGTCAAGTGATTTTTGACAAGCCTGTCAAATTCACCCAGTGTGGGCAGAACAGTCCATTCAACAAGTGGTGCAGGGAGAACTGGATATTCATAGCCAAAAGAAAGCAAGAGGACCCCTATCTCACACCTCCTACAAAAAATAACTGAAAATGGGTCAAAGACCTAAATATAGCAGCAAGACTCATAAAGCTTCTAGAAGAAAATTTAGGAAAACACCTTCAAGGCCTGGTGGATGAGGATTGTGGTTGATGGTACAGATGCAAAAGTGTTCTTTTTGAGGTAGAGCAGAAGTATATCATTATTCAAGAATGGTGGAAATGTGGAGAAGCATGGGAAAAATAAAACTGGAGTGACAAATGGGCTGCAGTTAACAGAAATACTGTAATAGTCATCCCTTTTTGCCAAATATTTACCATGTTGGTAATGGGGGAGTATGGAAAAAGTGTGACAAATGTGTGCTATGGATCATGTTTATTGGAACTAGTCTGATGATGTCTCACAATCTGTAAAAAAAGTTTCCACCATGGTGTGGTATATTGATGGAGGAATGTAATATGGTAATTCTGCACATGAGCATGATTGTTTTGTAAGTTCACTTCTTTAATAAAAATACATTTAAAAATATAATAATAGGGTGGTTTAGGGAGAAATACACCAAATGCAAGATATGGACTATAGTTAGTAGAAAGATTTTGATGACAATGTTTCATAATTTATAAATTATGTCTCAATTTGTAATTTGTAAATTATGTCTCAAACAATGCAAGGTGCTGGTGGTGGGTTGATATATGGAACCATTGTATGATGTTATGCATGTTTGTTTTATAAGTTCACAACTTTTACTATATGCTTATTGTTTATGTGTAATAATAATAATATTTGGGTGGATTGGAGGAAAAATACATAAAATATAAGATACTTTGTTTGTTGATTGTTGCTGCCTCCCTTCACCCCTCCTCCTAGCCTTTGTTATCTCCCTTTTCCAGCCGTTGCTATCCTTCACCGCCTACCTCATAGCTGCCTGCACAGCTCCGCCTATCCACTACCGCCCCGTAGTTCATCCACCCCCGTTCCTACCCCTCCCTTGACCCGACCTTATATAATCAAGTGTATTTCCGCAATAAAGTGGACTAGCTCACTCTCACAGGCTGTCTCCGTGGTTTTTACCGCGCGTCCCCCACACCTGGAGAACCTAGGCCTACGCGCTGGCCTAGGGGCTCACTGCCGAGCCGTGGAAGCCCGCCCGGTCCTCGTGGGTTGCTAACTCAAAGTAGCAAGCTCAAAATAGCAAGCCCACAGTTGATAATATTTTAAGGAGGCTCTTTCATCATTTGTAAAAAATGTTTCACAACTATTCAAAGTATTGGTGGTGTGGTATGGTATGGGAGCCCTATGTGGTGCTATGTATGATTATTTTGTAGGTTCATAACTTCAACTATACATTTATTATTTATGTATGTTTATGTTTGAGTGATATATTTCAATAAACTTTATAAATTGAAAAAATATACAGAGGCCAATCAGAAACAAACAGAACAGACAAACATTCATGGAGGAGGAACAGAGGAAGCTTTACCAAATAGGCAAGCAATAAGAAAGCCATAGAATAAAGAGAGAAAATGAACACACAATAAACATATAAATAAATCAGATGCCAAAACAACAGCAAAACATTACAAGCCATTGTAAGAAACAGGAGGATATGACCTAGCAAAAGGAACAAAATTAAATCTTCCAATGAAAGACAGGTTTTGAGACTACTAATCACAGGTATCCAAACAAATCCCCATAATAAATTCAATGATACAAAAGTTCTTCAAGTTTGAAGCCAATAAAACAATGAAATACAATTAGTAGGAAAATGGTTAAAACTGTGGTAGGGGAGGATCATTGGTAGAGGGGTGTCAGAGATATGATATGCATGGGAGGAGGTTCAAATTGGGCATACCCATAAGGCATATGGATATGTTTAAGTGTTCATGAGGGCATTGTCACAGTGGGTGAAGATCTACACAATAACCAAAGAAATATCAAATTCCTATCCTGAAGAGCTCTGCCAAATTCTCTAATGGGACATCAAGAATCCTCTGAATAGAGGAGCAGTGTCTACTGAAGGAGGATGGACCATTGACAGGCCCTTGATTGTGATGACTGTACTTATGAAACTTTACTTTTGGAATTGAAACTTAGCATAGTATAGAGTGCCTAAGCATTACCTCTTGAGACCCTCTTTATTGATCAAATGTGTCCTCTCTCTAAGCTAAAGTCCAGCATTTAAATCCATTAAATTCCCCCCCACATGGGACATGATTCTTGGGGATGAACCTTCTTGGCACCAAGGGATTACTACCAAGAACCAACCAGCAATGCAACTGGAAAAAGGCTTTGACCCAAAAGGGGAAAGGGTAAACACAGATGAGTTTATATGGCTAAAAGACTTCAAAGTGAGTCAGGAGGTCATTTCAGAGGTTATGCTTATACACAAGAACTCATTGACTGCCACAGTAAATATTATCTCCAATAGCAGGGACCCTGAGGCCTTGGAGACATCCAGACACTATAGGCAGGGAAGATAGTTCAGGAGTTTGGAGACTTGCCAGTGGGCCCTACCTTGGAATTTTTGCTCTCCAGTGTGATGGATTTGACTCAGTTGAATTTTCCCTACGCATGGCTCTGCTGCCCCTCTCTTTGATTCTACAGTTAGTACTAGAGTTGATAGCTGTATATCCAAGAGACTTAAACTTTGGGCTGTCCATGTGCCAATTGTGCCCTAAATCTCAACAGGATTGCAATACCTACTCTCCAACTCCTTGGACTCACCCAGGACAACTAACAAAAGAGATGATGCCTGACAATGACCACCTCAAGGAACAGAGAGAGACTGCATCTGCAAGCAAGACAGTTCCATCTATCTGCCCCATGGATTATAAGGCCCCTCTCATTTAGAGGTGGAGTGGGCATCACCATCACAGAATCCTCAGGATTGGAGAATGGTCAACGGACTAGAGTAGACTTAACAATTGTTCTACTGTATACTTGTGATACTAGCAATGAAAGAATTTTTATAGTGGATGTGGATGCAGTGACCACTGGAGTTTCTGAAGGGAAGGATAAGGTAAATTAGGTGCAATTCCTGGGAATTATCCTGAATGACATTACAATGGTAGATATAGACCATTGTATAACTTGTAATAACTTGTAGAAATGTGAGGGAGAGAGTGTAAACTACAGTGTCAACTATAGTGATCACTTACAGACAATGCTCCAAGATGTGTTCATCAATTGTGACAAATGTATCACACTAATGAAGGATGTTGATGTGGGAAAATGTGGGAGGGCTAGGGAACAGGGCATATGTCTCTGTGTAACATTTATGTAATCTAATTTAAAGAATTAGTTAAGTTAATTTAAAGTTAATTTAATTTAATTTAAAGTTAAAGTTAAAGTTAATTTAAAGAAAAATAAAATGTATACTAAAAATTCTTAAATTGAGAAGAAAAATAAATAAAATTCAGTGAGATGACTGAAGCAATGAAGGATATGAAAAACATTGGTAGAACACAAAGAAAAATCTGAATATTTGCAAAGAGAAGCAACAGAGCTTATGGGAATGAAAGATGCAATAGATGAGATTAAAAATACATTAGAGGCATATAATAGCAGGTTTGAATTGGTCAAGGATAAAATAAATGAGTTGGAGGGCAGAGCTTCTGTATTTGGAAGGACAGGAGAACAGAAAGAGAAAAAATGGAAAAAATGGAACACGGTCACAGAGAATTTAATGACAATGTGAAATGCACAAGCATACATAGTATAGGTGTCAAAAGAAGCAATTTGAAAAGAGGCAGAAAAAATATTTGAGAAAATGACTAAAAATTTCCCAACCTTTATGAAAGATATAAAGATCAATATCCAAGAAGGACAATGTACCCCAAAAGAATAAATCTGAATGGACCTACC
Source organism: Dasypus novemcinctus (assembly GCF_030445035.2). NCBI lineage: Eukaryota > Metazoa > Chordata > Mammalia > Cingulata > Dasypodidae > Dasypus > Dasypus novemcinctus. Next base: position 36,442,304 of record NC_080683.1, on the reverse strand, counting down.
CCAAGATACCTAGTGTTCAGATTGGCAAGTATCAGAGAAAAGAAAAGAATCACATACAAGAGACCCTTGATAGGACTAAGTGCTGAAATTGCACCAGAAATCATGGAGGAGAGGAGAAAGTGGTGTGATGTATTTAAGGTTCTGAAAAAGAAAAACTGTCAGCCAAGAATTCTGTATCTTTCAAAACTGTCCTTCAAAAATGAGGATGAGTTTAACATCTTCACAGACAGACAAAAATTGATAGAATATGCTACCAAAGGAACAGAATTACAATAGATACAAAAATGTAGTGCTGCAGCCTGAAAGGAAAAGAAAAAAAGGTAAGAAATTTGGAGAAGAGTGTAGAAATGAAGATTATTAGGAAGGGTAAAAAAAATGGTAAGAAGATAGACAAAAAAAAGAAAAAGACAATGACGACAGAAACCTGAAGGGAAAAAAATGAGGGCTGGAATAGCTATACTAATATTAGACAAAATATATTTCACATGCAAAACTGTTATAAGGGATGAAGAAGGTCATTATATATTAATAAAGGGATTAAATAGCTGTACTAAATATTTATGCACCTAACCTGGGTGCCTAAATGTACATAAGGCACACACTGGCAAAAATGAAGGTGAAATAGATGGGTCTGCAATTATAGTTGGAGTCTTCAACACTCTACTTTCAGAACTGGATGAAACATCTAGATAGGGGATAAATAAACAGAACTTGATAATAAATGACCTATACTTAACAGACATCTACAGAGCATTGGACACCAAAGCATTAGACTATTTATTCTTCTTAAGTGTTCATGGATCCTTCTCCAAGATAGACCACAAGATAAGTCTCAATAAATTTTAAAAGATTGAAATGATACAAAATACTTTCTCTGATCATAAGGGAATGGATTTTGAAGTCATTAATGGATGAAAATAGTAAAAATCATAAATATGTGGTAATTAATCAACATTCTCTTAAATAATCAGTGGGTCAAAGAAAAAATCAGAAATGAGAGGGGGACATTGCTACTGATCCCTCAAAAATAAGAAAGCTTTTAAGAGAATATTGAACAGGTATATGCCAAAAAAGGAGACTGTTAGGAGACAAATTCCTAGAAACACATGAACCACATAAATTGACCTTAGAAGAAATAGAAGGCCTCAATGAACTAATCACAAGTGAAGAGATAGAAACAGCTATCTAAAACCTCCCAAAGCTGAAAATCCCAAGACCAGATGTCATCACATGTAAATTTTACCATACATTCAAAGAAATCTAATATCAATCTTGCTCAAGCTCTTCCAAAATATTAAACAGGAAAAAGTGCTACCAAATTCATTCTGTGAAACCAAAATCACCCATATAAAAAAAACAGATTGAGACTGAATTTACAAGAGATACTAAAATAACAATAATAAATACTTATGTACCTAACCAGTGTTGCCCAAAACACATGAGGTGCAAAATAGCAAAACTGAAATTGTTCTTTGAATAGCACAATTGGACTGAGGATCAATAAGGAAACAAATAAATTGAGTAATATAAGTGAACTAGACCTCACAGACATATATAGAACATTGCATCCCCAAACAATAGAATATACAGTCTTCTCAAGTGCTCATGGAACTTTCTCCAGCATAGACCATATCTTGGGTCACAATACAAGTGTCAATAAATTTAAAAAGATTGAAATTAAACCAAGAACTATCTCTGATCATGATAGACTGCAACTGGAAATCAACAATAGGTGGAGAAAGGGAAATCTCACAAAATATGTGGAGGTAAAACACAACTCCTAAACAATCAGTGGGTTGAAGAAGAAATTGCAATAGAAATCGGTAAATATCTCAAGGTAAATGAGAAAAAACACATTAAACTTATGGGATGCAGTGAAGGCAATGCTGAGAGGAAATTTATAGTACTCAATACTTAACATTAAAAAAGAAAATAGAATAAAATCAAAGACCTAACTGAGCACCTGAGGAACTAGAAAAGGAACTAGTAAACTAATCCCAAAGTAAACAGAAGGAAAGAAATAAAATGGAAATGTTGCTGATTCCTGCATTTTAATCTTGTATCCTGCCACTTTGCTGAACTCAGTTATTAGTTCTAGTAGCTTTGTTGTGGATTTTTCCACAACAATTAGAGATTAGAGATGAAATCGAGCACACACACGCACACACACAAATAGAATCAACAAAACCAAAGTTGGTTCTTTGAAAAGATCAACAAAATTGAAAAACCCTTAAGTACACTGAAAAAGAAAAAAATATACAAGAAACAAACAAATAAAATCAGAAATGAGAGAGGAAACATTAATACTGACCTCACAGATGTAAAAGAGCTCAAAAGTAGATATTGTGAACAACTATACATCAACAAACAAGACTATGTGGTTGAAATGGACAAATTCCCAGAAATACACGTACAACCTACACTGGCCCTAGAGGAAATAGAGAGCTCAACAAATCAATAACAAGTAAGGAGATTGAAATAGTCACCATAAACCTCCCAAATGTGAATAGCCTAGGACTAGATGACATCACAGTTGAATTCTAACAATTATTCAATGAAGGATTAATACCAATATTGCTTAAATTCTTACAAGAAAGAGAACAGGTGGGAACTGTTAGTGCCAATTATTAATTAGTGTCAAACTAATTCTATGGAGCCATTATCACCCTAATACCAAAGCCAGATAAAGATAACACAAAAAAAGAAAATTAGAATCCAATTTCTCCAATGAATATAGATGTAAAATCCTCAACAAAACACTTGCTAATTGAATCTAACAGCACATTAAAATAATTATACATCATTATCAAGAGGGTTTTAGCCCAGATATGCAAGTGTGGTTCAACGCAATAAAATCAATTGATGTAACATATCACAGTACTAAATTGAGAAAGAAAAATTATATAATCATATCTTAATTGGTGCAGGAAAGGCATTTGACAAAATCCATCATCCTTTCTTGATGAAAACTCTCCAAAAAATAGGAATATCTTTTCTAAACATGATAAAGTGCATTTATGAAAAACCCGCAACTAACATTTGTCCTTAGGAGAAAGACTGACAGCTTTCCCACTGAGATCAGGAATAAGACAAAGATGCCCACTATCACCACTATTATTCAGTATTGTGCTAGATGTCTAAGCTAGAGCAATTAGGCAAGAAAGAGAAATAAAAGGAACCTAAATAAAAAATCATGCTTTCATTATTTGCTGATGATATGATACTATACTTTGAAAATCCTGAAAAATCCACAACAAAGCTACTAGAACTAATAACTGAGTTCAGCAAAGTGGCAGGATACAAGATTAAAATGCAGGAATCAGCAACATTTCCATATACTATTAATGAGCAAGCTGAAGAGGAAGTCAGGGAAAAAATCACACTTGTAATAGTGACTAAATAAATATTCAGCAATAAACTTTACTAAGGACATTAAAGACTTGTATTCCGAAATATACAAAACATTGCTAAAATAAACCAAAGAAGATCTAAATAAATGGAAGAACTTTCCATGTTGATGCTTTGGAAGACTAAATATTCTTAAGATATCAATTTTACCCAAATTTATCTACAGATTCAATGCAATCCAATAAAAAATCACAACATGTTTTACAGAATTGGAGAGAGCAATTACCAAATTGATTTGGAATGGGAATATGAATCATCAAAAATGTCTTTAAAAAGAACAAAGTTGGAGGACTCTCACTTCCTGATTTTAAAGCATATTACTTACTTAGTGGTAAAAACAGCATGGTACTAGCAGAAAGATGAATAGGTTGACCAATAAAGTAGAACTGAGCATTCAGAAATACATCCTCAAATTTATGTCATAATCATTTTGGACAATCCTGTCATGCTAACCCAGTTGGACCAGAACAGTTTATTCAACAATTGTGCTGAGAGAACTGGATATTCATATCAAAAAAAAAAAAGAAAGAGGACCCCTATCTCACATCATATACAATAATTAACTCAAAATGGATGAAAGACATAAATATGAAAGCTAGAACAATAAAAGTACCAGAAGAAAATGTAGGGAAACATCTTCAAGTCCTGGTGGTAGGTGTTGGTTTCTTAAGCCTTACACCAAAAACATGAACACTGAAAGAAAAAAAATGGGTAAATGTGATCTCATCAAACTTAAATATTTTGTGCTTCAAAGGGCTTGGCAAGAAAGTCAAAGGCCTAGTTAATGGGAGAATGGAAACCACATATCTGGTAAGAGTTTGATATACACATTATATAAAGAGATCTTACAACTCAACAATAAAAAGACAAGCAATCCAATTGAAATATGGGTCGAAGACTTAAGTAGACATCTCTCCAAAGGGGAAATACAAATGGTGAAAAAGTACATGAAGAAATCTTCAACATTATTAGCTATTAGGGTGCAGATGAAAACTACACTGAGCTACCATTTCATACCTTATAAAATGGCCATTTTTTTTTTTAAATCTATAAATGCTCAGGAGGACGTAGAGAAATAGAAACACTCCTTCACTGTTTGAAGGAATGTAGAATGGTGCAGGCTTTGTGGAAGAATTTGACAGTTCTTCAGGACACTAAATATAGAGCAGTCTTATGATCCATCAGTTCCATTACTAGGAATATATTCAAAAGAACTGAAAACAAAGACATGCGCTGACATTTGCACACTGATGTTCATAGCAACACTATTCATAATTGCAAAAATATGGAACCATCCTAAGTGTCCGTCAACTGATGTGTGCATAAACAAAATGTATACATTCAAATACTATTCAGCTGTAAGAAGAAATGAAATCGGGATGCATATGCAACATGGATGAAGCTTGAGGACATTACATTGAATGAAAAAAGTCATATATAAAAGGACAAATATTGCATGGTTTCACCAATATGAACTGAAATGATAAGTAAGCTCATGGAAGTAAACTATATAAAGTATGTGTCACTAGGAAATTGAATATGGGTTGAGAATGAGAACTTAATGTATGCAGAATTTTTAATGTTTTATTATAAATATGTGGAAATGAATAAAGTTATTATATTATAGTGAGATAACTAACACTACTGATTTATAAATGTGATTGTGACTTAAATAAGGGAATACTGGAAATAATATTTCAGTTGAAAGTAAGCCAGGAAATAATTTAGGGAACTGTACAACATAGTGATTTTGGTGGTAGATGAAGATTGTGGTTAATAGTATAAGAATGTCTTTTCTTTACAAAGTGTTAAGGATATGGTGACACAAGTGAAAATTACAGCTAATGTAAGTTATGGATTATAGTTCATAGTAATATTATTATATTTTTGTATCAATGGTTAATAAGATTATATCAGTTGTAAGGGACAAAAATAGGGGAATAGAAGGGGGCTTGAGATTTTTCCCTTTGGAGTAAAGGAAATGTTCTAAAATTGACTGAGGTGATGACAGGACAACTCTGTGATGAATATGAGACCCACCTTATGTACCTTTGAATAGATTGTACAAAGCATGTACTGTATACCACAATGAATCATGTGGTGGAAGATGGACTGTTGTAACAGAAAAAATATGAGAACCTTCTCTCATGAACTATCTATAACAAGTATATAATACTAATATAGGATATAATTAACAGATAGGTTTGGGGAAAATACACAAAATGTATTAATAAGATCTTGGTATATTGGTAGTAATGTTTGACCATGCTCCTTCATAATTTGTAACAAGTGTTTCCCAACAATGCAAGGTGTTGGTGGTGGGGCAATATATGGGAAACCTGTATGATAGTATGCATGTTTATTTTTTAAGTTCATAACTTATACTATACACTTTTTGGTTTTGAATGTTAATTTAATGAATGACAAACTTTAATAAAAAGCAAAAAACATCAGCTGGAGTTGTACATGAGGTTAAAATAGGTCTGATGTGTTATAAGGGTGGCGCAAACATTTTTAAATATTGAGGATGTGAGAAGAGAGGAAGAAAATGAGAAAATAAGTATTATTTGCAGAGGAAAGTCACTAAGACAGAATGAGAATATAAGATCCAAAGTATATAAAAAATGATATTTAACTGTAATAAAGATCCACAAATGTACCTGAATATTGGTCTTTTGTGGCAAAAATTTGTTGATATTATCACCTGATAATTCCATTTTCTTTACGAGTTATATGAGTAGACCATCAGCTGTAAATTTGAACAATATATGAAACAGAGTTTTTGAGACAACAAAGAAGGTGTCAACTAAACGGATTTTCACTGGACTGAGTGTTGAAGATTTGGAATTTTCAGCTCTGAAACCAAGTTAGAATTGCTTGTTTATGCTAAAGGAATTAAGGACGTCCATTTCACTGCCACAACATACAGGATAGCAATAGAGGAATTGAGGAAGAATGCTAAGAAAATACAGAAGAAAGCTCACATGGAAAATAATGCATCATTGATTGGCAGTGGAAATTTCAAATTTTAAAAAATGTATTTCAGAGAAACACTTTTTCCTAAAAAAGTTGATCCTTTTGATGTACTAATTAAACCAAGTCTTCTACATTCTCCCACAAAAATCATTCAAGATGATAGTAATTAAGCCAAGTCCATAAACACAGATTAAGAGCATAATTTCAGATAAGAATTGAATAATATATCATGACTCTATGACTGGGTACAATGAAAAATTCAGAAGGTGATTAATCAGTATGAATAAAGAAACTTTAAATTCCTGTAGACCAACCAGAATATTCTTCAAAAAGCTAATTAGACTTATTTTTAGCATACAGCACTGTTTATTTTAAAACTTCAATATCATAGTGCTTGAGTTGTATTCAAACGTTTATTTCATTGTTCCTTTCACCAAAGATATTTCATATTTGCTCATGGTAGTCTCCTCCAATTCAGATAATCTATTAATGACAATTGAGCTCATCATTGATAGACATGGTGTGGCTGATTTCTGGCTCCAACAGGCCGCAGGTCTAGCTCAGCCCAAGCATTCTTTCCTAGAGAAACTCAGCTACTCAGTTCAACTACCTTCACTTGCTGGTTCCATCATACGTTTGTTTGTTTAATTGACTCTGTGGTAGTCCCTGGCAAACCTGCTTTCTATTCTCTACTATCATCAACAATTACAATTCTGGGGCCTAAATAAACAGATGAGATCCAACTATACCTCTTTAGAATCCAAATCTCAGTGTTAACATCTTTGCCTATTCTGGTTGGCACACCCCTCATTTCCAATGTCCTTTCTCCTTTCTTTACATTAATAGAGCAAGTCAGAAACCTGGTGGTTGTTCACCCAGAGCTTTTGCTATCAATCTTGAAACTTAATAAACTTCAAAAAATGTTTCGAGTTTAACAGGGAAGGAAATATATTGTATAATATTAGACTGTCAGGTTGGTTTTAGAACAGTAGCCAGAGAAGGCTCTAGGACATAATTTGTGCAAATGCTGTAATACCTTTTATTTCTATTTAAGTAAAAACAAAAACAGAAACAAAACACTCCATACAGTGTGAGTAAAAGGCCACTAATTTTTTAAAGAATGTAAGAGATGTAAAAAATAATTTATATTGACCCATGTATTTACCATTCTTCTTGCTTTTATTCTTTCCTCTCTATCAAAAATTCCCCTTGGTATCATTGACCTTTATCCTGAAAAATGTCCATTAGTATTCTTCTAGTGTGAGTTTTCTGGTGACAAATTCTTTAAACTTTCATTTTACTGAAAACATTTCATATTTTAACAGATTTAAGGTCTATTTTAAAACTAATAGGCTACATATATTTAAATTGAACAATTTTATATGGTTTCCATATTCGCACATTAGGGTACCATCACCTCATTTAAGATAATGAATAGAACCATCACACACACAAGTCTCCTCCAGTTTCCTTTTTAAAATTTTTAATTATTTTTAAACATGCTTTAGATTACATAAATGTTACATAAAAAATATAGGGGATTCCCATATGATACCCCCCTTCCTACTCCCACACTTTCCCACATAAACAACATTCTTCATTAATGCGGTATATTTGTTCCAATTTATGAACACATTTTGAAACATTCCTATTTACTGTGGACTATAGTTTACATTACAGTTGACACTCTGTCCAATTTTCTTTTAATTCCTTCCTCTTTCCCTCCTCTTCCCACCTCTTCTGTCATGCATTCCCAGTAAATGACAGATTAGATTTCTGTCCACTACAGATTAGTTTGCATCCTTACATATTATATAAATGGAAACATACAATTTATACTTTCTAATTGCCTGAATTCTTTTACTAAGCCTAAGTACATTGAATGCTATGCATGTTGTTATATAAATTAATAGATTATTCTTCTTTATTGCTGAGAAGCATTCTGTTGTGTGTGTGTGTGTATATAAATACTCATCCACTTGCCTGTTAATAAACATTTATGTTGTTGACAGGTTTTTAACAATGCTGATAAATCTTCTTTGAATATTTTGTTCAAGTCATTAGGTGGACAAATGCTTTCATATCTCTGGGGTAAATACCTAGAAGGAGAATAACTAAGTCATTCAATAGGTGTATGTTTCACTTTTTAAGAGAATACCAAACTCTTTTCCAAAATAGTTTTACCCTTTTACATTCCCACCAGGAGTGCATGAGAGTTCTTGTTACACATCCTTTACAACACTTGCCATAATCAGACACTATCACATAAGTCATTCTAATAGATATACAATGATATTTTTTTGTAATTTAAATTTAAATTTTCTAAATGATTAATTTTATTGAGCATCTTTTTATTTTATTTACCATTTGTATATCTTTTTTTGTTGAAGTGCATTTAAAACTTTTACCCACTTTTTAAAATAGATTTTAATTTTAGACTTGCATTAGGTTTGCAGAAAAATCAGGCAGTAAGTAGAGTTCCTATATACCTCTTCTACCCCACTCCCCACAAAACAGTTTCTCGTATTTTTAGTATCTTTTTAAAATAGATTTAATTTTAGACTTGCATTAGGTTTGCAGAAAAATCAGGCAGTAAGTAGAGTTCCTATATACCTCTTCTACCCCACTCCCCACAAAAAGTTTCTCCTATTTTTAGTATCTTGCATTGAGTTACTACATTTGTCACTAAATATGAACCATACTGATACATTTTTATTAATTGAAGTCCATAGTTTATACAAGGGTTCACATTTTGTGTTGCATGGTTCTGTGTAGTTTGATAAATACATACATTAGAGTAGCATAAAGAATAGTTTTACTGCCTTGGAAATACCCTATGCTCTACCTATCCATTCTCCTTACCCAATCAAAACCCTGGCAATCAATAATAATTTTACTGCCTCTATAATTTTGGATTTTCTAGAATGTCATAGAGTTGAAATCATAGTATATGGCTTTTTCAGAGTGGCTTCTTTCACTTAGCAGTGTTCATTTAAGATTTCTCCATGTCTTTTGCAGCTTTATAGTTCATTTCTGTTTATCGTTGAGTAATAATCTATTGAATGATGTACCACAGTTTGCTTATACATCAAACTATTGAAGGACATCTTGGTTGCTTCCAAGTTTTGACTCATTAACAGTAAGGCTTAAATGCTGACTCCTTTCACTTCTATGTGCCTGAAAGTCAGTGAGTGCTTCCTTAAATTTTGCACACTGACCACCTCCCTTGCCTTACCTTAGTACTAGCTCTTTTTCTATTTAACATGTTCAGTCACTCCTTTAGCTTTTGAATATACAACATAAGCTTTTAATAAATTTCATTATTTTTACTGATGAATTGTGTCTGTTATTAGTTGGTTTCAATCTATTGTTTTTTTCTTATTATTATGGGCTTTGTTAATTTTTCTCAGGGTTGATAAGTTTTTACATGCTCAAATCTCTATAGCCATGGAGTGCTCTCCATTCATGCCATCTAGAAATCATTTCACTCACTGCTGTTTGACAACCAGTGTCTCATCACTTACTTCAGCAAATAATTTTTAAATATATATATTCTTGTTAGAGAGATTGTGAGCTTATAAAACAACCATAACTAATGTGCAAAATTGTCATATATCACAACTCCACTAATACCTTACATTGTTGTAGAACATTTATTACATATTATGAAAGAACATCATCTAACTATGGTCAATAGTTAGAAAACACCCATTTGGTGTGTTTTTCCCTGACGCCCCCTATTATTAACACCATATATTAGTAGTGCACATTTGTTATAGTTCGTGGGAGAGTACTCTCGTATTTGTTCTGTTAACCATACTGCATCTTCCACCACATGGTTCACTGTGTTGTATAGTCCCATGCCTTGTGCACTCTAACAAAATTATATGCTTAGTGTCCCTCACTTTCTTTTTTTTAAATATATTTTTTATTTATTTTTAAAAGATACATAGATCACACAAAGTGCTACATTAAAAAATTATAGGGGATTCCCTTATGCTCCACTCTCCACACTCCCACTTTGCCCACACCAACAACTTCTTTCATTAGTGTGGTACATTCATTGCAATTGATGAATACATTTTGGAGCACTGCTACACAGCATGGATTATAGTTTATATTGTAATTTACACTCTTTCCCAGTCCATTTGGTAGGTTATGGCAGGATATATCATGTCCTGCATCTATCCCTGCAATATCATTCACAACAAATCCAAGTCCCCAAAATGCCCCTGTATTACACCTCTTATTACCTCTTCCTGCCTTTGGCAACTCCAGTGTCCACTGTCTCCACATTAATGATACAATTTTTTCCATTTGTAGAATCAGAATAATTTTGTAATACAACACCAGTAAGTCAGTCTAGTCCATATTTTATTCCCCAATCCTGAGGACTCTGGGATGGTAATGTCCATTCCATTTCTTAATTGAGAGGGGACTTCAATCCCACATGGCTGCTGGACTTACCTGCTTGCAGTTGTAGATTCTCTCATTTCCTTGGTGTGGTGGTTTTCCATCCTCACCTCCTTGTTAACTGTCCTGTGTGAGTCAAACAAACTGGAGAGTAGGTGTTGCAACTCCACTGAGGCTCAGGGCACAGTTGGCACATGGATAGCCCAGAGATTCAAATCTCCTGGACATACACCCATAACCCCAGTGCCAACCACTGGTTCAGAAAAAGGGACAGAAGAAGCATATATAGGAAAGTCACATCTAAGTCCAACTCTGTCACATTTGGGAGCACAAACTCCAAAGTAGGGCCCACTGGCAAGACACAAAACTCTGGAGCCATCTGCCATGACTCTAGGACCTGAGTGTGTCCATAGTCCTCAGGAGTATCACTACCTTGGGTAGTATCTACTTTGGCTGTCTATGAAATTTTGGTGAGACATGTGTAAGTGCCACCCCTCCGATGATCTCCCAACTCATTTTGAAGTCTCTAAGTCATATAAACTCATTTGTCTTTACCATTTCCCCCTTTTGGTTCAAGGACTGTTTCCAGTTGCATAACCAGCTGGTACTTGGTAGTAATCTCTCAGTGCCAGGGAGGCTTATCCCTGGGAGTCATGTCCCACACTAGGAGGAAGGTAATGCATTTATGTGCTGAGTTTGGCTTACAAAATGGCCACACTTGAGCCACATGGAGGCTCTGAAGAGGTACCTCTTAGGCACTCTGCAACACTAGGCCAAGTTTAAATTTCAAATGCAAAAGGCTCATAAGCATAGTCCTTAATATCAAGGGTCCATCAATGGACCATCCTTCACTGGTTATTGCCCCTGCACTTAGGGAATTGTTGCTCTTCCATTGGAGAATGCAGCAGTGCAGGATGGGAACTCAGTACTTCTCATTTGTCTCACCAATCTCTACCTGCTGTGGCAATACCCAATGAACTTCCAAACATATGCATGCCCAGATGAACTCCCTCCCATGCATCCCCATCAATGACACCCCACACCAATGCTCCTCCCCTGCCATAGCTGAACCCCTCTGTGATCCAAAACTTCTTCATCTCTCACTTTCATCACAGAGTCATGCAGTTTTTATCTTAGTAAATTTTTGAGTTTTCCTTAGTCTGAAGAATAAGTTGCATACCTCCTTATTATTGACCTTAACATTGATATATTTTTTACATTGATCTAAGAATATTACAATATTGCAGTTAACTATAGTCCATAAGTTACATTATTTGTATTTCCCCATGCATCACTGTATTCTCACCACCTTGTAATAGCGATGTACATTTGTTCTAATTCATAGGAGAACATTATTGTATTTGTACTATTAACTGAAATTCTTATTCACCTCCAGGTTCACTATATTATTCAGTCCCTAGATTATTCTCTACCTTTCTTTCAACTGACATTTACATCCCAAGAAAACCCCTTTTAGCTAAAATCCCATTTATAAACCAGCCATTTTAGTAACACAATGATGTATTACCATCAACTTTATCCACTTTCACATTTTTACAGTCAAGCTAATTACAAATTCTACATACCTTAAGCATCAGTATTCCTTCTCAGCCATCAATATATATTTTAGTAACCTATACTCTATGTTTTAACTCAATGTGTTTAAGTTTCATATTTAGTTCATATTAGTGAGTTCATACAATTTTGTTCTTTTGCGTCTGGCTTATTGCACTCAGCAAAATGTCCACAAGTTTCGTCCATGTTATCATACGTGTCCCAATTTCATTTCTTCTTACAGCATTATCATGCTTCATTACATGTATATGCAGCATTTTGTTTATCCATTCATCATTTGATGGGTACCTAGGTTGTTTCCATCTTGTGGAAATTGTGAATAATATTGTGAGGAAAATCAGTATATAAATATCTTTCTGTGTCTCTGTTTTCAGTTTTTTTGGATATATTTCTAGTAGAGGGATTGCTGGATCATACTATACCTATATTTAGCTTCATTAGAAACTAGCAAACAATATTCCAAAGAGGTTATACCTTTCTACATTCCCACCAAGAGTGGACTACTCCTATTTCTCCACAGTCTCTCTAGCATGTGTCATTTTCTGCTTTTTTTAAAAAATTATATATTTAACAATCATTTTATGAGGTGTAAGAAGATATCCCATTGTTGTTTTGATTTGTATTTCCCTAGTAGCTAGTGATAATAAACATTTTTTCATGTGCTTTTTGGATATTTGTATTAACTCTTTGGAGAAATGTCTATTTAAGTTTTTGGTCCATGTTTTAATTGGATAGCTTGCTCTTTTTTTGTTGAGCTGTATGATCTCCTTATATAACATGGAAATCAAATCCTTATCAGATATGTGATTTTGAAATATTTTCTCACATTGAAAGGGTTTCCTGACAATGTTCTTTGAAGCACAAAAAGTTTATGTTTGAGGAAATCTCATTTATCCATGTTTCCTTTCATTGCTCATGTTTTTAATGTGTGGTTTAAGAAACCACTACCTACTACCAGGTCTTTTATATATTTCCATACATTTTATTTTAGGAATTGTATGTTTTTAGCTTTTATATTTAGGTCTTTGATCCATTTTGAATTAATTATTGCATATGGTGTGAGCTAAGGATCCTCTTCTTTCTTCAGGGTATGGATATCAAATACTCCCATCACCATTTGTTGAATAGACTGTTCTGGCACAGTTAGGTGGCACTGACAGCCTTGTCAACAATCACATGACCACAGATGTGTTTTTGAACAATAAATTTGAATCCACGAGTCTCTAGGTCTATATTTATGCCAGGACCATGCTGTTTTGACCAATGTAGCAAGGTAATATAATTTAAAGTTCAGCAGTGAGAGTCTTCCAACTTTGTTCTTCCTTTTAAAGTCATTTCTGAATCTCCAGAACACCTTACCTTACCAAATACATTTGATAATTGGGTTTTCCATTTCTTTAAAAAAGGATGTTAGAATTTTTATTAGGACTGCATGGAATCTGTATGTTAATTTGGGAAGATATTTAGTTTTCCAATCCATGAACACAAGATGTTATTCCATTTATTTAGTTCTTTGATTTCTTTTAGCAATACATTTTAGTTTTCTGAAAACAAGTGCTTTATGTCCTTGTTTAAGCTAATTCCTGAATATTAGATTCTTTTAGTCATTATCATACATGAATTTTTTCCCCCCTGACTACCTCCTCAGATTGCTTTTTACTAGTGTATGGAGCACTATTTATTTTTGCATGTTTATTTTTTATCCTGCCACTCTGCTTGTAATGTTTAGCTAATGTGTCAATGTGTCAAGCCAGGTAATTGTGCCCAGCTGTTTGGTCAAGCAAGCAGTGGATGAATTGTAATACAAGGGCATTTCATGGACTTTAATCATCAGTGAGTTGATTGCATGGATGGCTGGTTACATCTACAATCAACCAAGGAGATTGTCATCAGCAATGAATGATGTTTCATCCAACCAGTTGGATGCCTTAAAAGGGGAAGTGATTTCAGCATTCAGAGAGAATTTTCCAGCTTGACTTCAGCCAGTCAACATCTCCAGGGAACTCATCAAAGACCTTCATCAGAGCCCTGCTTTGTAGTCTGCCTGTGGAATTTGGACTTAAACATCCTCATAGTCACATAAGAGAATTTTCTAAAATCTTATACTATTTACAGATATCTCCTGTTGTTCTGTTTCCCTAGAGAACCCTGACTAATATACCTTGGTACTAGCAGTGTTTCTTGAGGAACAAAATCTTAAACAAGGGATTTCTTAAGTGTTTCTAGGAGTTTTGCAATTGACTCTCTATGCTAATTGAATCAAGGGTACTAATGACTTACTTTCCAATAATCAAGAGGCCACTAACAGTCCAGTGCATGTGTTGCCAATGAAAATACACAAAATATAATTACTGGATTCCCCTACCTCAATGCTTATAACATGCAAGGATCTGGGTGAGAGTGTTTTTAACATCTTAACAGAGTTTTGTGAAATCATATTGTACAATGATATTGGCTGTCTCCTCCTGATACTCTGGATACAATTACAAAAGAAAGGGATGAGCTCAAGGCTTCAAATTTGCCACTTAAATGCTGCATGAGTGATGGAAAAGTTTCTGTGTGTGCATTGAAATAAATTTTTTTCATGCAGCCAGACTTGAGATATCTGAAAACCAGACTCAGAATCTCAAACTAAAATTTCAAACTTGTAGCGTGTCTGCTGTTAAAATGAAGGCATTGATTGGAAAGGACTGGAAGCCTGAGGATTGGGATGGAGAGATATAGGATAATGATATTGGTGGGAACATTGGCTGTGATGGCCTACCTTGTGGAGAGCACATAATGTCAACCAGTACACTTGATTATTCATTTTGCTTGGAAGAAGAAGTGGCCAGAGGTGCATTTGTACACTGATTCGTGGGTTTGGCTGGATGGTCAGGGACTTAGAAGTAACATGATTGGAAAATTGATGAAGAAGAGGTCTGGGGAAGAGAGACATGGATAGACCTTTCTGAGTGGTCAAAAACCATGAAAATATTTGCTTCCCATGTGAATGCTCACCCGAGGGTGACTTCAGCAGAGGAAGATCTTAATAATCAAGTGGATAAGATGTCCCACTCTTTGACTAATGTTCAACTTCTTTCTTCAGCCACTTTTGTCATTGCCCAATGCGCTCATCAAAAAAGTGGCCAAGGAGGTAAGGAAGGAGGTTGTGCATTGGCTCAGCAACATTGACTTCCTCTCACCAAGGCTAACTTGGCTACAGTCACTACTGAGTGCCCAATCTGCCAGCAGCAGAGATCCACACTTAGTCCCCAATATGGCACCATTCCCTGAGGTGATCAGCCTGCTATCTGGTGGCAGGTTGATTACATCAAACCATGTCCACAATGGAAGGGCAGTGCTTTGTTTTAAATGGATTAGACACATATGCCAGATATGGGTTTGTGTATGCTTCTTCTGAACTACTTTCTGTGGACTTACCAAATGTCTTATTCATTGCCATGGCATTCCACACAGCATTGCTTCTGATCAATAAACCCATTGCACAGCAAATAATGTGTGGGGATGGGCACATGCCCATATAATTCACTGGCCTTACCATGTTCCCCATCACCCTGAAGCAACTGGATTTATAGAATGGTGAAATGGCCTTTTGAAGATTCCATTATGGCAACAACTATGTGGCAATACCTTCCAGGGATGGAGCAGTGTTCACCAGGAGGCTGTGTATAGCTTCCACTCTCTGGTGCTGTTTCTTACATAACTAGGATTCATGGGTCCAGAAATCAAAGGGTGGAAATGTGAGTGGCATCACTCTCTATTACCTCTAGTGATCCACTAGGAAAACTTTTGCTTCCTGTCTCTGCAGCTTTAAACTCTGCTGGTCTATAGGTCTTAGCTCCAAAAGGAGGACTGTTTCCACCAGGGATCGTAACAATGATTTCACTAACTGGAAGTTAACATTGCCACCTGGCCGTTTTGGGCTCCTCTTCCCTCTGAATCAACAGGAAAAGAAGGGAATTACTCTCCTGGCTGGGGTGATTGATCTTGACTATCAAGCAGAAATTGGACTGCATCTATACAATAGGGGTAAAGAAGAGTTTGCCTGTAATACAGGAAATCCTCTAGGGAATCTCTTGGTGCAGCCATGCCCTGTGGTTAAAGTCAATGGAAAATTGCAACAACCCCATCCAAGCAGCAGTAACAACAGCCCATAATCTTCAGGAAAGAAAGTTTGGGTCATCCCACCAGGAAGAGAATCACAGCCAGCTGAGGTGCTTGCTGAGGGTACAGGGAACATGTTATGGGTAGCAGAAGAAGGTAGTGATAAATATGAACTTCATTCACATGACAGTTACAGAAACAAGGGCTGTAAAAGTCATGAATCTTTCTACCTGTTTTGTTATTAGTATGATTATATATGTACATAAAATGAATATCTTTGTTTTCTTCCATAACCTTTTCCTTTACATTATGAAAAGTTGTATTAGTTTCATGTCATAATACTAAAAGATGTCAAATTCAAGAGGAAATATTACCCAAAGACTTGCACCTTATTGTGTAAGGAATTGATACATTCCTGGTTGTATGCAGGACAGTTGAATATTGTTAGGCAAAATATATCCATGCATGTCTGTTATTGTTTTTATTTAGAGACTAAGTATGGTTTAAGGTGGTGTGTCTAGTTTCCATGTTGACAAGGGGTGGATTGTGATGGTTAGGCTAATGTATCAATTCAGCATAATTGTGCCAAGTTGTTTGGTCAAGCAATCACCTGGTTAATTGTAATACCTAAACAGACATTTATGGACTTAAGTCACCAGTGAGTTTATTGCATAGATGTCTGGTTACATCTACAATCAACCACTTGATTGCCATCAGCAATGAGTGATGTCTTATCCAATCAGTAGAGTGACTTAAAGAGGGAAGTGATTTCAGCATTCAGAGAGAATTTTCCAGCTAGACTTTGGACAGCCAATATTTCCTGGGAACTCATGAAGGACCTTTATCAGTTCCCCTGTTTTGCTACCTGCCTGTGGAATTTGGACTTGAACAACCCCACAGACTAATAAAAGAATTTTATAAAATCCTATATTATTTATGGATATCTCCTACTGATTCTGTTTCCCTAAAGAACCCTGACAAATACACTGCTGAGCTCATTTATTAGCTCAAGTAGTTTTGTTGTAGATTTTTGGGGACTTTCTAGGAATAAGTTCTTATTATCTGTGAAAAGCAAAAGTTTTACTGTTTCCTTTCCAGTTTGGATGACTTTTATTTATTTTTCTTCCCTGATTGTTCTAGCTACAACCTCTAGCAGTATATTGAACAACAGTGATGACAGTGGTTATTCTTTTCTTGTTCTCAATTTCAATGGGAAACTTTCAGTCTTTCACCATTGAGTAAAATGTTAGCTTTGAGTTTTTCATATATGCCCTTTATCATGCTGAGAAAGTTTCCATCAATCCTTATTTTTTTGAAGAATTTTTATCAAGAAAGGATTCTGTATTTTTTCAAGTGCCTTTTCTGCATCAATTGTGATCATGTGCTTTTTCTTCTTTGATTTATTAACATGGTGTATTATGAGGATTTATTTTCTTGTGTTGAACCATTCGTGCATACCTTGCCTAAAAGCCACTTTAGCATGATGACTAATTCTTTCAATGTGCTGTTAGATCCAAATTCATGAGAATTTTTTTGAGGATTTAAAATCGGCAGGCATCAGGGAAATGGGTCTATAATTTTCTTTCTTTTTTGTTATTTAAATGCTATTGGCTTCATAAAATGTGTTTGATAGCATTCCTTCCTGTACAATTTTTTGGAAGAGTTTGAGTAAAATTGATATTTAATCTTCTTTGAATGCTTGGTAGAATTTACCTGTGAAGTCATAACATCCTGGTCTTCTCATTATGGGGAGTTGTTTGAGAACTGTTTCAATCTCTTTACTTGTGATTGGTTTGTTGAGGTGTTCTATTTCTTCTAAAGTTAGTGTAGGTGGTTCATGTGTTTCCAAGAATTTGTCAATCTCATCTAGATTTTCTTGTTTTTGGTATACAGTTGTTCACAGTATCCCCTTATAATCTCTTCTAGTTCTGTGGGGTTAGTGGCAATATCCTCCACTCATTTCTGATTTTATTTGTGTCTTCTTTCTTTGTCAGTCTAGCTAAGGGCTTTTCAATTTTGTTGATCTTCTCAAAAAACCAACTTTTTGTTTTGTTGATTCCGTTGTTTTTTTTTCTTTATTTCTTGATTCCATTTAATTCTGCTCTTATCCTAACTACTTCTTTCCTTCTTTCTGGTTTGGGATTAGTTTACTGTCCTTTTGCTGGCTCTTTCAGGTGTGCAGTTAGATCATCAATTTTATCTCTTTCTTCTTCTTTATTTTAGGCAATGAAGGCTATAGATTTTCCTCTCTGCATTGCCTTCGCAGTGTCCTATAGGTTTTAATATGTTGTGTTCTCATTTTCATTCATCTCAAGATATTTGCTGAATTCCCTTGCAATTTCTTCTTTGACCCACTGATTGTTTAGTAGTGTGCTGTTTAATCTCCATATATTTATGAATTTTACCACTTTTTGTCTATTATTGATTTCCAGCTTAATTCCATTACAACCAGAGAAATTATTTTGCATAATTTTGAACTTTTTAAATTTATTGAGACTTCTCTTGTGACCCATCGTATGGTCTATCTTGAGAAGGATCCATAAGCATTTGAAAAGAGTGTACATCCTGCTGTTTTGGGGTGCAATGCTCTATAGATATCTGTTAGGTCTAGTTCATTTATCATATTATTCATATTTTCTGCTTCTTTGTTTATCCTCTATCCAGATGTTCTATCAAATACTGAAAGTGGTGCATTGAAGTCTCCACTATTATTGTAGCAGCATCTCTTTCTCCCTTCTGCTTTGCCAGTGTGTGCTTCATGTATCTTGGGGCACAGAGGTTGGGTGCATAAATATTTAGAATAGGTATTTCTTCTTGTTTATTTGACTCTTCTATTAATATAGTTGGCTGTGCCTTACATCTGATGTAAGTCCCTTGTAAACAACATATAGATGGCTCATATTTTTAATGCATTCTATCAGTCTGTATCTTTTGATTGAGGAGTGCAAGTCATTAGCATTCAATATTATAACTGCAAAAGTATTACTTACTTCATCCATTTTGATCTATGTCTGTCTATTATCATATCATACTATCATCTACTTTTTAGCCTTTCTTATATTCTTTATTTCTACACTCTTTCTCCAGTCTCTCAACCTTGCTTTGTTTTGTTTTTTTTCCTTTCAGGCTGCAGCACTACCTTTAGTATCTCTTGTAATTTTCATCTTTTGGTAACGTATTCTATTTGTTTTGGTTTGTCTGTGAAGACTTTGAACTCCCCTTCATTTTGAAAGACAGCTTTGACAGATACAGAATTCTTGGCTCATAGTTTTTCTCTTTCAATATCTTAAATACATCATACCACTTTCTTCACTCCTTAATAGTTTCTGATTAGAGGTCAGCACTTAATCCTATCAAATTTCCCTTGTATGTGATGCTTTGCTTTCAGAATCCTCTGTCTCTGATATTTGTCATTCTGCATAGTAGGTGTCTCAGGGTAGGTCTAGTCATGCTTATTCTGTTTGGGGTGCATTGTCCTTTTTGGGTATTGATATTTATGTCTTTCAAAAGGGTAGGGAAGTTTTCAGCCACTATTTCTTCATATGTTCCTTCTGTCCATTTTCCATTTTATTTTCCTTCTGGAACATTGATAATGCATATGTTCCTGTGTCTCATGTTGTCATCCAATTCCTTGTGACCCTGTTCCATTTTCTCCATTCTCTTCTCTTTCTCTTCTCCTGTCTTTTCCATTTCAGATGTCTGTCATCAAAACCAGTCCTTCTGTCTTTAAGCAGTTCAAATCTGCTCTTATGTGTCTCTAATGTATTTTTAACCATTATTTTTATTTATAAAAAAAATTTTATTGAAGTATGTCACTCATACATGCACACACATAAATAGCAAGTGTATAGTAGAGATTGCAAACTTACAAAATAAACATACATAGCATCACACAGGGGTCTCATACATCACCCCTCCACTAACTCTTTGCATTGGTGTGAAATATTTGTTACAAACTATGCAAGAGTATTGTCAAAATATTACTACCAACTATATTCCTTATCTTACATTTGGTGTATTTTTCCCCCAACCCACACTATTTTTTTTAAAATATATTTTTGTTACAGATGTTGTGAACTTGCAAAACAATCATACAGATGTGTAGATTTTCCATACAACTCCGCACCTTGGTGGAAGATTTTTTACAGATTATGAGATAATATCATCAGACTATTACCACCAATCATGGTCTATAGCATACATTTGGCACACTTTTTCCATACACCTCCATTATCAACACAGTACAGCTGGGCATTAATGCAAGAATAATATTGCTGTTAACCACAGTCTATAGGTCACACTAATTGTAGTTTTCCCATGTTTATCTATATTCCCATCACCTTGCAATAGTGATATGCATCTGCTCTAGCTCACAGAAGGACTCTCTTGCATTCATACCCATAACCACAATTCTCAACCACCTCTGGGTTCACTGTGTTATTCAGTCCCTAGATAATTCTTCAGCTTTCTTTCTATTAACATTTACTTCCCTAGACTACCTTTTTCATTCACAGGCCCATTTAAAACCAAGTTACTACTCACTATAATGTGTTACTATCAACTCTATCCATGTCCACACTTTTACAGTCAAGTTAATTAAAACTTTTATTGTATTCAGAAAACTATAATGTAGTGCTAAAAGAAATAAAAAAGATATCAAATGTATTTTAATCTCATCCATAGTGTCTTTCATTCCCATTCCTTTTTTTTTTAAGATTTATTTATTTATTTATTTCTCCCCCGCCTGCCCACCCACCCACCCCGGCTGTCTATTCTCTGTGTCTATTTGCTGCATCTTTCTTTGTCCACTTCTGTTGTTGTCAGTGGCAAGGGAATCTGTGTTTCTTTTTGTTGCATCATCTTCTTGTTGTGTCAGCTCTCCATTTGGGTGGCGCCATTCTTAGGCAGGCTGCACATTCTTTCATGCTGGGTGACTCTCCTTATAGGGTGCGTAGGGCTCCCTTATGCAGGGACACCCCTGCATGGCTTGGCACTTCTTGCGTGCATCAGCACTGCACATGGGCCAGCTCCACACTCAAGGAGGCCCCGGGTTTGAACCACAGACCTCCCATGTGGTAGACAGATGCCCTAACCACTGGGCCAAGTCCATTTCCCAATTCCTGTACATTTTGATACTTTTCTTTGCAGACCTCCAAATTGTTCTTTATGCTTGCCCAGTGTCTTCTTAATATCCATTATCCTTTTATCCATATTTTTTCAATTCTTTAAATTGATTTAGTAGAGTTGTGTGATTATCATTAATTATCTTAAATCCTCAATCTCTTCAGGATATTTGGTTTGTTCACTTGGCTGGGCAATCTCTTCCTGTATCCTAGTATGACTTGTAATTTTTTGCTGTTTTTTAGGCATCTGATATATTGCTGAGTTTGCTCTGATGGCCAATGCCTCTCTTTTGCCTGTAGTTATTATTTGTCCATAGCTCTTTAAAATTGCCCTGCTTAAGTTACTAAAATCATGCCTGAGACTCACTAATGGGGTGCACACTTTTCCCCAGGAGTGGGGTAAAGAGAGCTCTAAAAGCAGGTTGTGTCCATGTCATTTCCAGACTGGCCAGCAGCTCACACTTGTTGGCACACCTTTCCATGGATGTTTAGCTCTCTGTTTTCTGACTCTCCCCTCCTTCTTTACCCTTGTAACAGCTGTTAGGTAGGAAGATGTCTTCTCTTCTCTCAATCAACTTCAGTGAGTCAGGATTTTACCTCCTCTGAATATCTTGGGGGTTGGGAAGTGGAGCCTTTCCTGGCAGCCAGGAAGTTTAGTAATTCACAATTTTTTGTTTGGCTTCTTTGTCTTTCTGTCCCTCACCCTCCTGGGAGTTGTGGAGCACTGCTCTTGTCTGCTGATCCCCAAAACTAGTCCCTTGGGCAGCTTTTGGCTCTTTCTCTGTTGTTTTTGTGAGAGAGCTGAGCCTTATCTGCCTAATGTACCACAATGTTCCCACAATCCTATTTGTAATTAATTTTTACACTGTGACAGTTTGAGCAAATATTTATTAAATATGATTCCTAGGTAATGAACTATTGAAAAACAATAAATCTGACTTCATAAAAGCAAAAACAAAAGACAGTAACTAAAAATCAAAAGGCAAACGAAAGACTAGGAGGATTTATTTCCAAAAATAGCTCAAAACTGATCATAGTCCTAATGTAAAACTAAAAAGAAAACTCCCATTTACCTCTTCTTTTATTTGTCTAGATATTAACTTGCCTGACAGATTGTTTTGCTAAGGAAAAGGCAGAAACTGTAAATGCTATATAAAAGTAGCCTTATTCAATTAAATGCCCTTCAGGTTATATCAAATGATTATAACAATTAAGCAATCACAAAAGAAAGTAATCAATTACAGATATAGGAAAGAATAAAAGTATATACAGACATTCACCAAATTGGGGGAACACATGACAACTGATGTGTGAGGCTGGGAAGTCCCTTTGGCAGCTAATCAGAGTTCTAATTGGAAAAACCATCCCAGGCAGAGCGTCCCCTCCTGGGTGAGACTTCAATTGGCATCCAAAAGGGGCCCCACTTTTATAAGAGACCAAATCTCTGATCTCAGGTTGTGATTTGTCAGCGCCTCTGGAACAACAAAGCCCGTCTCCAGGAGAATGGCCCGTGTACCCTAGGAGAAACATCTTGACCCAAAGAGCTCTCTTCTTACATGGCACACTGAACAGGAACATGAAGGTTTCCAACTTTTAGTTTTACAGGGAATACAATCAGGACATGCAAATGTCATGGCTAGTAACTTGTTCCCTCTAAACATTTGTTTTTTGGTTACTAGATGTGGGGGCTGTCTGTATAGCAGTGTTACAACATTCCAAAGGACAATGGACAAGTTAATCGTTCACAATTCTAGGCTAAAACAGCAGACACTATTAATTAGAAAGCCTACAAATTCACAATTCTTAATAATGTTCTATAGTACATCACCAGTATACTTTAGTCAGTGACAATATTTTAGGGTAGGTATTAATGTTCCTTCAGATCCAGGCAACCAAGTGATCTAATGTGCAACAATGCAAAAGACAAATAAGAATTCTAAATATAGGGAGCCATTATAAAGAGATGTTAATGAATGGTATTTTGCACTGGGTATTTCTAACCTAACAATGTACCTTGAATATCACTTATATTGCAAAGGCAAAATTATTTCTTCTAGTCATCAGGCTGGTTCACAAAATATCTGGTGATTAATGGAATTAAATATAGCAGAAGGACTTGTAATAACTGCATTTGGATTATGGGCTTTTGATTTGAGTTTTTAAATTGGTATCCAAGCACCCCTGAATTTTGAATTCTCAATTACAGCAATTCAAAAGTTAATAATTGCCATGGGATGTAGAATAAAATTATTTCTCTCCCTTTCTCTCTCTCTTTCATTTCCTCTCTGCATTGGTCTTGGTCTCCCTGTCTCTCTGTCTCTCTGTCTCGCCCCAAAACAAATATGTCACTGTCTATGCCTTAGATTGTAAATCATGCTGAAAATCTAGCCAGGACTGTTGTACACACTGTGTCCACAAAGACATATAATGCATTTCCCTTAAGCTTTAATTAATTCAAGTTCTAGCAAGAGCAACAATACAATTTTATAGTGCCACTCTTCTCTATCAGCAGTGTTTTGTGTGTGTGCGTGCATACTCTGAATATACTATCCAGATATATATCTTACATGTAGAATGATAAAATTAAGTAGAGTTTAAACAATTATTAAAATTTTTCTGGATAGCCTAGGGAAACTATTTGCATAATTTGTCTTTCTATCATCTCCAAAGTAATTTTATTTTAGAAAACAAACAAAAACATCTGCAAAAACCCTTCACCTGTGACTGTGAATACATGAATCAAATCATTTATTCTTGTAATCTATTGAAAATATTCACATTAAAAGATAGTCACTTCTGTTTATTTCTGAGGTTTAGGTTTCATGTGGCAAGATGAAAAATAATAGGATGGGAATGAAACAATAGAAACAAAACTATTCTCTAGCTTCCTTGAACCCTTATTTTTCAGTTTCCTTTCCCAGATACATTAAAGGAAAGAGTCCATTTCTGTTTATCTTCATAGTTAATGGCTATTACTTGTTGACAGTTTAACAGATTCACTTAGAAGAACCTGACTAGATTGCTCTATACAGTATCAGCAGGCATTTTCACCCCCAGGTCAAGCAATCTATAAACCCAGCATGAGAGATCATGATAAAATTAGTTGTGAAACTCATACAATGGGTGAAATGGGTAGTAAGTCTCCATTTTTCATGAATTTGAGGGGAGAAGTAGCACAGCAGTTAATCGCAGCATGATAACTTCAGTATGACTTGCTGATGAATTCCAGAAAAGGGTACTAGTAAATAATTGAGAATATGGGAAACCATTAGAGAGCAGAATTTAGTATGGTTTCTTCAAAGGCCATATTATAAAGTACCAGTTAATTCATTACTATTCTTAAAGTGTCTAGATTATGTTAATTCTCTTAAAGTTTATTTAGTTGGTAAGGAAATTGTTCAATAATCTACTTAACTGTATCTGCAGGTTTGAAGAAGAAAATCTATTACCTTGAATCTTTTATTTTTTCTCTAGAGGAAGACAACTTTAAAAAAAAAATCTTTGAGAATATAAAACAAGTCAGAAATTAAGGTTAGAATAGGTTTTTACCCTTGCTGCATTTGAATCATTCTTCCATTACTGACTTACTTTGCCTTAGCACAATGCCTTTGACTTTCCACCCTCATTTCCAATATTTTGTTTCCATGCATTTTTCTCTAATTCTTAAACTAGTATTCTTGAGATAAGTTATGAAGTACCTTTGTCAACCTTCAGAAATGTAGTCACAGTTAAAATAGGCAATCTGAGATACACAACACCATTCCTCCAACTTCTGAGAAAGCAAAAGTAAATGAGTCATTTGTAAAACAGAAGTAGTTTGGAAGATATGACCAAAGAAGACATGATCTGCATAATTTCCCTGTTGAAATTCAGATTCAACTGTCTTTGTGTTCGTTGTCTGTTTCTAAGAGTATAATTTTAAAAAATTTAAAATATGAAAATTTGTTAAAGGTTATGTTTAACTCATTAATTCTTGAGGGAACCAGTTAAGTGGTTCCAAAATCATTTGAGGAGCTAGGAATTTATGAGCAATATTAAAAAGGAGTATGAGAATAAGATGATAAGCTTAGATGTGAAAATTGCCAAATGAACAGGACAATAAACCCCCTTAGGGGCTTTCTTTTTACTGACCATAATTCATCTTCATTTGTTGCAAATCTAGATGTTAACATGGAACTTCATTCATCCCAAGACCTTAGTTAGTAGCAATCATCAAAATTAAACAATGGTACATCTCCTAGAACCCTAAATGATCTTTGTTGGTCCTGATAAACAATGTTTCAGTAGAATTTTGCAAGGAAATGCAGCCACCCTCTTACCTTATTTAAAGTGTTGAAAGGTTGTATTAATAGTTATTATTTACATCTTTCAAAGTAATTATGAAGTTTATACACACACACACATTTTATTTAGAATTTAATCTATTGTGGGGACCCAAGGACCCCCACTCCTGGGTCCTTAGCAAGTATCCTCCTACATGACCTATAACTTAGACATAAGTTAAAGGTTACCAGTACTCCCCAGAGGAGAGAGGTGTATAGATGTTATTGTAAACTATAATCTTCCCATAGCAGTAAATGTCCTTGTTAAACATCCTTCCCAGGAGTTTAGTGAAAACCTTACCACATCTCATGTGTATGTTTCATGTGATGCTGGAACTCATTTCTCATACCCCTTAGAATGTCCTTCTTCTGAAACCCTTTATACATCACCCCTCATTTTCTCATCTCTTTTCAGAGTGCTAATTTCATTCATTCTTTGACCAGCCACCATCAAATAATTCTTCCTGTCTTTAAGGCCCAATAAATCTTGTGCCTGACTAAATGCTAGGTGTACTCTTTGGTCTCACAACCTCACCAACTCATGCACTTCAGGAGTTGGGTTGTAACATCTGTTAATACTTTTATTTTGAATATGAATAAAAACTGTTTCATTTGATCCACCATTTTTGAAAATGTATGGCAAATCATTTAACACATATTTTCATGGTAAACTAACTCACGTTTTAATAAAAGAAAAATGCAGTCAATGGGTCATTTGGCATTTTTTGTTCATTTCTAAAGTAACTTCTTGATTAGTTGTTTTAAATTGTTAAATCCTATAAATTTAGAGAAAAAGGAAACTCTGATATCATTAGATATAATTCTCTTACTTGACAGCTGATAAAATTTAGACCTAACAAGTTTCTTAAGCTTATAGACCAAGTCAAAGCCTCTGTTCTTTTACAATGTCAAAGTTGAATCTGATTCACAGTTACATGTTATATTTTAACTGTATTTCCATATTTCCTTTGTACAACTTTATTGTGGGCATCAATTTGAAAATAGGATTTTCTTTAGAAAGATTAACTTTATAATTAACTTTTTAAAAAATATTCTTATTTTTATGTATTTTAATAGAGATATTGTTTCATGGAGTACTGCTGAAATTGAGTGATTTTCTATAACAAATACTTTTAAATCATACATGAAATTTTAGATGAATATCTTATTCATTCAATCTAATGAAAAAGTTGAAATATAACTCAATATATTAAATAATTTTTCTTCTCTAAATGTCTATAATAAAAGTATATAGTCATTGAGCTAATAAAAATGTACTGAATATTATATTGAGTTATGATATATAAAGTATGTTCTAAATAAAATTACTGTAATATTCCTCTGATTCAACTATGGATATTGGTAAAATTGGTAATGAATTATTGATATATTTTTCATTGGATTTTCAGCAGTATTTCATATTGAAAGGAATTTCAAGTGAGCAATGGTTGGAGGCTGAAGACATAAATTGAAGTTTCTCTCAAAAACTGGGGCTTGTGGTAAAAATGTTGGCACAAGTTATAGAAAAATCTTGCAATCACACCTTCTTCATCAGTAAAATCAAGGAGGTGGGCTAAGGAATGTTTAAAAGTATCCAGAACCAACATTGTATGAATTCCATAAGTATTGCTGAAATAGTGCTAATTCATGGTTCATCTGATTAGAATTTATTCAGGCAAAAAAGCAGTATTATTTTATTAAAGTTGATGAACCATCAACGATTAGCATCAGCTTCAAACCACCCACAGATATTATAATTGCCTTGGCAGTCTTAGTCAATTAATATCACATTTTTACAAAATTAAAGTATTTAAATGGCACTTCATGCAGAGGTCTTTTAAAATCACAATGCATTTTATTTTAACAGTTACCAAAGGAAACTTTTACTACTTACTATCGAAATAAGGGTAACTTAATTAACATAGCATTCCATCTCATTTCAGTCAAGGGAATTATGCATATGTGCTGAGGGCACTTTGTTCCTTGAAATTTAAAATAAAAAAAGACTTAAACTTCAATCCATGTACATTGGCAAATTAGCATATTTCTAGAGTTTTGCCAGGAGCGTGTATGGTTGTATGGCACACCTAGTTAAAGATTCCTAAATCTACTAACTTTTGGATATTTCTAATATTTCACTTTTTTATTTTTTACATAGTATCTTACTACAAATGACATTGACTATAGGTTATAGCATATCTGTCAGTGTTTTGAATAACTTTGGGTATGAGGTAGGGTAAAGTTATTATAAATAATTTGATGGAATATTATCTATAAAATTATAGTATATTCTCTAAAGTCATTTGACAACATTTGAAATGTTTTAGTAAAGCTATAAAGCATTTTGAGATAGTGGTGTAATAAAAATCTTTGAGTTAGATTTTAAAATGTAAAGGATTATTTAATCCAAATCCATGTAGCTTGAAAACTACAAACAGATATACATCAAATATAAGGTATTATTGGACATGAAGTAATTTGGTATCGAATTCAAAAATGGAACACATTAGAAAAAATTATAACATATTATTCTCTATCAAATTATTTGGAGATATATTTCATGAAATAATCATAGTATGTAAATTTTAATTTAGAAAATTGCTCAAATATATGCTTTATTTGATTGTATAAACCATACAAAATAAAATATGTGCAGTTGTTTTACTTACAGCTAAGTGAGATTGAGTTCTTCCTCTGTATTGAAAAATTATATCTATGCACCTGAAAAAGCTTACAGTATAGTCTATATCTATAGAAAAATTTAGTCTTTTCCTAATCTGTACCTGCAGAAATAAAGGTCACTTGGTTCAATGGCAATCTATTGGAAGTAGCTGGAATAGGAAAATAATTTTTAAATATTATTTTGCCTAGACTTACTGTTCTTTATTCTTTCTTTATTTGTTATATTTCATGTATTCTGGACTTCATTTAATGTTCACTCTTGATAGATTTTAAAGAATTGTGACATTTTTAAAAATTGGAAGGTCCTTAAAATCTTCTATTTAATCAAATTCTCTTCTACTATACATGAAGGAGTAGAAATTGAGATGCCACAGTGTTTTGACTTTTCTAAAGTTGAAAGAACAAAGCAGTGATAGAGCACACCTAGACCTGACATCTCCAGTGTTAAGGTGTGTGTAAAGGTAGACCATACAGATGAGTCAGATGCGTTTTCAGGATGCACAACCAAGTACTGCTTCTTGTGGTCAAATATGAAAGTGATGTCTCTCAACTTCATTCTTTACTGTAAACCAGAGGCTATGCTTATTCTAGTTATAACTTAATTTAGAATATCAATATATAACATAATGATAACCATATTATTTATACATTTTTATTAACTATTCTAGATTGAGTTGTATCCTCCCAAAAGGTATGTTCAGGTTCTCTCTCACCAAGCCTATGAATGTACCTTTATTTAGAAATAGGGACATCACATATATAATTAGTTAAGATGAGATCATACTGAATGACTGGTGTCCTTATACGAAGAAAAAAAAGACAGGGAGGGAGGATGGCTATGTGAAGACAAAGGCAGAGTTGGAGTGATGTTGCCACTAGCCAAGGAATACCTTGGGCCACAAGAGCTGAAAGAAGTAAGGAAGTATACTTTCTTGAAGCCAAAGCTTTGATTTTGGACTTCTAGCTTCCAGAACAATGAGAAATAAGTTTCTGTTATTTTAAGCCATGAAGTTTGTTGTGCTATATTATGAGAACTCTAGGAAACTAATAAAATAGCTAATCTCTTTTTGTATTGATTTCAAATGAGTCTTGGTATATTCAAACTGGAGTTGTGCCTATATCATACATATTATATAGGTTCTTAACTGGTAAGTATAAGATTTGTTTTTTTGCTTAAATTCATTATCCAAATCATCCTACCAATTCATTCAATAAATGTGGTATTAGGAACACTTTTAAAACAATCTATATATTATTTACACTATATAGAATCCAAATAAAAATAGAATAAGAATGGACAGGTTAAATTGGCCATTGTCTCAAGTGATAAAAAATACTTGAGAAAACTAGGGATGCATTAAAGTAAATTTTGAGTCAATTGAAATTTATCATACTCAAAGGACTAATATTACTAAGATAATTTTTCAGAAAATAGTTTATTATAATATTCCATTGTAAATATTTCATCTATTAAAATATAACTTTAATTAACTGAAAGGTTCCTTGGGTAAATTATTTCATCTTCTTCAAGATTCATTCCGTTTGTAAACAAAAACAATACCTCTCTTGTATTAAAATGAGTTAGTTCATTTCATACCACTAAAAAAGAATTTGTTACATTTTAATTCAAAACTTAAGCCATCCATGTAATTTAAAATTTTCTAATAACTACATTAAAAAATTGAAAAGAGACGACGGACTTGGCCCAGTGGTTAGGGCATCTGCCTACCACATGGGAGATCCACGATTCAAACCCCGGGCTTCCTTGACCCGTGTGGAGCTGGCCCATGTGCAGTGCTGATGCACGCAAGGAGTGCCGTGCCACACAGGGGTGTCCCCCACGTAGGGGAGCCCCACATGCAAGGAGTGCGCCCTGTAAGGAAAGCCACCCAGCAGGAAAGAAAGTGCAGTCTGCCCAGGAATGGTGCCGCATACATGGAGAGCTGACACAACAAGATGATGCAACCAAAAGAAACACAGATTCCTGTGCCGCTGCCAATAACAGAAGCAGAGAAAGAAGATGCAGCAAATAGACACAGAGAACAGACAACCAGGGTAGGGGGCGGGAAGGAGAGAGAAATAAATAAATAAATAAATCTTAAAAAAATTTTGAAAAGAAATAGGAACAATTAATTTTAATAATATATTTACTCCAATATATCCAAAATATTATCCCATCATTATTATTTTGATATTTTACATTCTTTTTTCATATTGAATACTCAGAATTCTGTATTACCTGAAGTTAATGACATTTCAAGTCAGACTAAGACTAGTCAAATTTGATGTGCTCAATAGCAATATATTCATGTGAATATTCATCTTTGTATTAGACAGCTCAGATCTACAAGATGACCTTGACTGAGAAAAAAACTAATTACAACATAAGAATTAGGTATTAATTTAGTAAAAGTTAGTAAACTGTTAATGAATTAACAATGAGGAAAACATTTGAAGTAGATGCTGTGAGTAATATAATCGCATGTACAAAGCTAAATTACTTTAAAAGAAAATGTAGATAATTTTATTAAAAGTATCAAATGTAGTTTAAAGCGAAAATTAAAATATAAATATTATTTGCTTTTAAATGAATTATGCATGATAATGGAAATATGATGCTAATTAATATATGCATAGAATGTTTTATGAAGTGAGAGGCCAAATAAAATATTTAAACAATCATATGCATAGCAAAGAGAATAGAAGAAAGAAAACCATAGGGGAAAATTTATTCCTGAATACACCTTCAAGAATGTTACTTGGCAATTTATTAATCTATTAAAGTAGAATTACTAGTGATGGTGTGTGAAATAAATTCAGTTTTTTCAATAAAATAGAATGAATTATTTTATTCCATGGTCATTTTAGGTGTACTATAAAGATAATAAAAACATAATTTTATGTTATTCAGTCAGAAATCACTTTTAGTACTTTTGATTGATAGTGACTATAACCATCAAATTCTTTGTCTGATTACTATCTTAGGCTGGTGTTCCAAAATTTGCTTTGTACCAGTCTTTGGAATATAAATAACCTAGATGAAATTTGAATTTAATTTTTATTTCTTTTTGCAAATTTAGGAAACAAAATCAATAGGCTTAAAACCAAGCAGTAATTGAAAACAACACATTACTGTTTGTGCAAACTAGAGATTTTTTATTGTGAAATATCTGCTGAGGTAAGATCTGACACTAGGCACAAATAAAATATTTCCAAGTTTACCTTTAGTGCACTGTATGAGCTGACTAGAGTATCTTTCTTCTTCCTAGATAGGCATTGCTTTCTGTATTTAGCATTTGAGCAATTTTACAAATCAGAAAAGAGCTAGTTATTATTCATTTAAAAATCTTTCTGATAAGGCATTGATAATTTAATTTGAAAATATATACAATATGCCAGGCATTCAGTCAAGTGCTGGAGAGAAAATGATGAATAGTACAGAAAGGGCAAATAGAATATAGTAATTACTAAGGAAGATAGGTGGATCAGTAGGCAAATATGGTGCAGTGAGTCAAAGCTACAGAAGCTGTAAGTGTTATAAGCTATAACACACAGGAAATACACCTGCCCAAATAAGGTGGGTTAGAGAGGAATCCCTAAAGAAATGTTGTGTTAGCTAAAAGAGGTGCTGATGGAAAGTACAAGAAATCTGTTGGCTTTTATAAAGGGTATTTATTTGGGGTAGAAGGTTATAGTTACAAGGCCCTAAAGTCCAGCTCAAGGTACAAAAGAGGTACTTTTTCATCCAAAGTCTTTTGCCACATGTTGACGAAAGATGGAGGGTGATGCCTGTGAGGATTCAGCCTTCCTCTTCCCTTTTAAGGCTCTATGGGCCCAGCTTCTTACAATCTCAGCAATAGCCTGACAAAGGACTCATCTCTCTTCCTTGAGCTTGTTTCTTTCTGGGCTCAGCTGCTCTGTTTTCTTCATAAGGTCTGCTGTAGACTATAAGGCAAATGGCTCAACTATCTTCCTGGGGCTGCAGAATCCTCTTCTGTGTCTATGGAGACTTCTCTCTTTACTCACATATCTGCTTCCATGTTCTTGATTGAGCATCCATTTATATAGCCTAGTGAGGCAGGGACTCACATCTGCATGTCCTAATGATGTGATTGAAACAAAGCCCTAATCCTGTTTTAATAAAGTAAAAGTGAAACCTCTGAATTTAATACAATCAAAGGGATATCATATCCAGAGGAACAGATCAGTTTACAAACATGATCAATATCTCTTTTTGCAATTCATAAATAATATCAAACTGCCACACACTCCACCTTCTGAATTCCAAAAAGACATTACAATATTCAAAAAACCTTAAATCCACTCAATAAGAATGCTAAGTACAAAATCACAGCATGGTTATTTATAGAAATACAGTTTTTCTTGGGGCAAAGTCCCCTCTGGCTGTAAAAACTGTGAACTTTAAAAAAACAATTTATCTGCTTCCAATATACAAAGGGACAGATAAAGGATAAACATTTGCATTACCATAAGGAGATATTTAGAGAAAAACATGAGTTACTAGTCCCCTACAGTTCCATAAACTTTCGGGGCATACTTCATTAGATTTTAAAGTCTGAGAGTCATTCTTAAGATGATGGTTTCTTCTCGCTGGGGCCTCATGGGAACTCACTCTTTTCACAGGCTTGCTCCATGTCCATTTACTTGGTTCCACGCTCTTCAAGCATCCAGGTGGTGACTGAACTCCAGACCTTACCCTCTAAGAATGTTGGAGTGATGGTCACACTTTATCCAGTTTTTAGGGTAGAGACTCAACCCCTTTACTACAGTGAGGTGGAGGCAACATTCTTCAGGGTCTCTGGCATATAAAGCCAACCCTCTCAGAGCAATGAGTTGGTGACTTGACCTTCCCTAATGTATAGGGGACAAGCCCACACCTCTCAGACCTATGGGGTGTTGACTTTACTTTTCCCAAACTATGGGGAATGTGCTCCCCCCTCTAGGCTGGGGCAGGAAAACTATCACTGAACAACAGGCTGGAACAACTATCACTGAACAATCAACTTCAACTGCTGGGACAAATTCACCCTTTCTGTACACATGTATAAGGTTCTTCTCTTTGCCCTAGGACATGTCCATATCTCAGTTTCCATGGTTTTCCTCTTAAAGCTGTTTTTCCTTCCATGTTCCCCCCCACCCCCCATGTCCCTTTTAGTCCAGGCTGACAGTGGTTTTGTCATACAGCTCTCACAAAAACTCTGTTGGATTAGCAGGCAGGAAGCAGTGATTCAAACCATCGAACAATAAGATTTTCCACAAGTCTTTTCTAGATAAGTGCATCTTCAATACTGATTTACAAGTTCCAAGTTTAGTTAAGTCCTCAAATGGAGCACTATCATCTGGGGGATTTATTTCCAGAGACTTGGAATTTCTGGAACCAGTTTCAGGTTTCTTTTTGCCCAACAGTTCAGTTCTCAGTTTATCTCAATCATCTAACAATTCACTATAAGCTGCAAGGAGAAGCCAAGCCACATTCTCTGAGTTTACTTTGGAGAGCTCTTCAGCTAAATGCCTTGCCTCACCATTTTCAAATTTTGCGTTCCATAAAACATCAGTATTTAATCTTGCTTAGATCTCTGCAACTTTAAAACATGGATCACCTTTCGTCCAGTTTCTAATAATAGTTTCACCATTTACTCTAAGTCCTCATGAAAAGTCTCTTTAGCATCCTTATTCCTACCACCAGTCTTTTTAAAGAGTGTAGGCCTTTCCTATCAAACATCTCACAATTCCTCCAAAAAATGTCCCTTACCCATTTATAAAACCTTTCCAGCATTTTGGTAATTGCAAAACATCACCCCACTCCTGGTACCAAATCCTGTATTAGTCAGCCAAAAGGGGGACTAATGCAAAGTACCAGAAATCTTTTTATCAAGGTTTTTATCAAGGGTATTTATTTGGGGTAGAAACTTACTACATTTATCAAGAGTATTTATTTGGGTTAGAAATTTACTACAAGGTCCTAGAGTCCATCTCAAGGTACCATAAGAGCTGCTTTCTCACTCAAAGTCTGTTGCCATATGTTGACACAAGATGGAAGGTGATATTCTGTGAGGCTTCAGCCTTCTTTTTTCCTTTTAAGTCTCTGTAGATCCAGCTTCTTCCAATCTCAGCTGTTGGCTGGCATAGGACTTGTCTGTCTTCCCAAGGCTTGTTTCTTTCTGGGCTCAGCTGCTCTGTTGTTTTCACAAGTTTATCTGTAAAAAATCAGGTGAATGGCTCAATTCTCTTCCCAGGGATGCAGGATTCTCTTCCATGTCTATGGAGCCTCTCTCTTTTCTTGTGTATCTCCTTCTGTGTTCTTTATTGAGCATCTGTTTATATAGGCCACCAAAGGGGTGGGGATGTAACCCTGCATGCCCTAATTCCATGGTTGAATCAAAGCCCTAATCTTGATTTAATAAATTAAAAGTAAAACCTCTGAATTTAATACAATCAAAGGAGGCATCATGTCTAGAAGAACAAATCAGTTTACAAACAAAATTAATCTTTTTTTTGGAATTCATAAATAATATCAAACTGCCACAAATAACAATATATTCTTGGCTGATAGTTATTAGTAGAATATAACAGTATGCCATGAATTAGAGGAGAGAAATGAAAAGATAGAAATTTGAGAAAGGAATTACTGAGTTGCGTGTTCAAAGATGTAATTGCAAAATATAATAAAATCATTTAAAATAACTCATATTTAAGTTTTTGTTCCATAGCAGAGGAGGAACAAAGAATTTAAGCTACTAAAAGTAGATATAGGGAAAATGTCATCTGAAATGTATTTCAAGGCTGTGTACCTTTGGTTGTCTTTGATGGACTATTCTGTTGACATCTTTGTAGGAGTAGAAGATAAGTTTTAGAAAAATGGTGGCAATGCAAATGTTACCTAGAATCCATAGCCAGGCAGAGGATTCTTCTCCCTGGAAATGTAAATGAATTTTGACCAGTAAAGAATATAATCCTCTGTAAGTCTAATTGTCACTTGAACTGAGTTTTAATATTTTACTTGTTCTCTCACTAATGTTAAATAAAATCTGTGACACATCATGATTTTACCTTTATGAAATAATATTTTATCAATATAATTGATTAGAGAAAAATTTAGAAAAAAACTAAAATGATTTTCAAAAGGGCTTAGAACTGATAAGTAGTATAAATAGTTAAAGTGTTTATTAGCAATGTCTGTATATACAAGCTTAATTATTTCCTTATCTGCACAGAATCTTACATAATTGCACACATTTACTCATAATAGGCATAAACTGAATGTTTCTGCCATTTTACATGACTCTTAACTATTAAGTTTAAAGATTTTCCATATTTGTTCATTCCTTTTTCTCTTCTATAAATATGCCATTTATTTTGATTTAACTATCTCTATTGAAGAACTGATTATGTTCTTATCAGTTTATATTATTCATATATACAATATTTACATTGGAATTTAAAACAGTAAATTGCAATTCTTCCTATTGCAATGATAAGAAAACTCAGATGACATACTCACTGATAGCACTTTTTCTGAACATTAGTTGCTGTGGTGGTTTGGGTGGTACACCCCAAAAACACTTTCTTAAATGTAATCCATTTCTGTGAGTGTGGAACCATTTTAAGTAGGACCTTCTGATATGGTAACTTCAGTTAAGGTGTGGCCCAACCCAATCAGGATGGGTTTTAATCCTATTACTGGAGTCCTTTATAAAGAGAATGAAATTCAGACAGAGAAGAAAGCCACAAGTATCAAGAAGCTGAAATTCAGCAGAACCCAAAAGTTAACAGAGTCCAAAAGGGGTACCATGTGCATTGCCATGTGACAGAGAAGCCCAGGATCAAGGATCACTGGCAGCCAGCTCCTCAATGACAGTTTTGGGAAGAAGGCATCACATTGATGATGGCTGGATTTGGACTTTCTTTTACTCTCAAAACGGTGAGCTAATACACTCTCATTGTTTAAGGTGGAGTTTCCTGGTTTGGTTGGTGTTGATAGTATGTCAGGGTTTCCTAGCTTTATTCATTTATTTATTCTAGGGCTCAGAGTTAAATGAAATTGAAGGAAATCTTCTTATAAAAACTCCACATGGCCTCATGACTAAACCACTTGCATAACCTACTGCAAAATAAGCCATAAAATAAAATGTGCAACATCAATCTCAGATTTGCAAAGTGAGTATGAACAAAAACAGGCTTGGCTCAAGTTATGCCACCTCTCTTTCTCTACTCAATATGAAGTGGGAAAATTTCAATTCAGTGCTCACACTGTCATATTTTCACACCTTCTCCAAAGCCAAAGCCACCTCTTCTATGTCTCTTAAACCCTTTATCCAGCTGCAGTAGAAAGAAGTAGACCAATTAACAATTTGCTGCAGCAGAAAACTTCTACAGAGCAAGGGTTGCCTTTCTCTCAGTTGCCTGTTATTTTGGTCTGCAAAGTAGCAAAATCTGAGTCACAATATTCGAGTGTAAGAAAGAAATACAGACGTGAATACTCTTTACTTAAATCTGAATTTTAAGCAATTGCAAAGTGATACATATTGAAAAAATGGCCCATTCCAGTAGGGTCAGTTCTGGTTGTGCATGAGAGATCTTGCATGAGAGGAAGAAGATTAATGAATAACTCAGTAAATTTATTGGAACAATCTTGAAAAGATCTACACTGAATAATAGTCTTTGTTAGGAGATAAATATTTTATCAATTCTTAGTGTGCAAAACATGCCTAATATTAGAACCACAATGTAACTCTCTTTCTCTCTCTGTCTCTCTCTGTCTCTGTCTTTTTTCTATATATATATATATGTATATGTATGTATGTATGTATGTGTGTATGCACACACACATAATAAACTAGCTAAGAAGCATTACATAATTTCTAATCTTGATCATTTTTGGCAAGCTTTATCAAGCAGGAGTATTTGAAGTTACTGTTAATAGAGATGTGTATAACCAATACGTAAGATTTTGTACCTTCCTTTACCTATTTTAAAATCTGATTAATCAGCTTATAATCTTCAAATGAAAATGGAATACAGAATATAACCAAGTATTATTAATATAAAATATTCTCCTTTTTTTATTGAGTCAACATG
Source organism: Dasypus novemcinctus (assembly GCF_030445035.2). Classification (NCBI taxonomy): domain Eukaryota; kingdom Metazoa; phylum Chordata; class Mammalia; order Cingulata; family Dasypodidae; genus Dasypus; species Dasypus novemcinctus. The sequence goes on along the minus strand of NC_080683.1, from coordinate 36,404,599 downwards.
TGACTGATGTTGAAAGATATATGCAGTGTTTCAAAGCATGAAAGGCTATGTTTAATGATATTTATGCAATTGATATCCCTAATCATTATTTATGAAAATCATCAATATGAATCACCATTTGGAAAAATAATATTAGATATTTTTAAATTAGATAAAGTCCTATAATTATAAAACTTCATTTATTGAACTACAAATGTGATGATGTATTTTTAAATACTCTGTAAATTATCAAAAGTGTTATTTATTACAATTGGCAGGCTGATGCCTTTTCTATATCTAGTTGGTTTCATGAAATAATTTTTGCAATTTTGTAATTGCACTATATAGTCTATATAGCCACTATATAGTCAGATATTTGGAAGTATTTTAAGAATTCATAATCTATTTAATCAAAATAATCTGAAGTCAAGACTGCCTGGATATTTAAATAAAATGAATATAGTTATATATATAAAGTATGTAGCACAATTTCTAGTACATAACCATATTTATATCATGGATATTCACATCAAATGAAACTCGTGGTAACATGATTAGTTTAAACTCTGTTTAAGACCCTAGACTCTATCAGCCTTCTAACTTATCAGTAAAGCAAATCTCATATTTCTTGGTTTCAGGAAAATTATATATCATCTTTGCAGCAGTGAGACTGGGCCAGTATCAAGTCTGGCCTTGTGTTTTAATTTTTTTAAGATTCTGTAGGTACCCATCAAAAAGATCTTTTGGAGATATGCTTTCATTTTGAGTGAGCAGGTAGCTTATATATTGAGTTTTGCAAGCAAACGCTAACTGCAGTTTCTAATAAAATCATTATTGTCTTCATGGGCAAAGGGCATCATCCTTTATATGACAGCTTAAACCAACTATTTAAGGAAGTTTAAAAATATGATACACACAATAATTAAATTTTTGAAAAGGTGGTGAAGATTTTTGTTTTGTTCTGTATTTTGTATGGGAAAGTCAATATCTAAAATTCAAGTTAAACACGAAGTAATTAAGTTGAAAGATACATTTTACATTATAATATGTAGTATAATAAAATAATAGGTGACTTCATTAATTCTAAAACATAAAAGATTCAAAATCAGCTAATTAATAAAAAAGAGGCTTGATTTTCTTTTGTAAAATTCAAATTGTAAAATTCATCAACAACTCAACCACTCTCATTCATCAAAAATATTTGAGAAATTCAAACATGTTTACTCAAAAAAGAAACTCATCTGTAGATAGACATCATTAGAAGCAATGTTTAAATTAATTCAGAATTTCTTACAATTTGATGAAATTGTATATATGTGGATACATATAACAGATTTAAAAGGAAATTGCTTTTGTTGTATTTAAATTATGGGTGATAACTTCAAGGGATATATTTCTGGAGAAATTTGCTGTAGGAAAATTTGCATTAAGAAATGTGAGGCCTATAGGAAAACAAAAGCAATGGAAGTTGAGGCTGTGGATAAATTTATGGGAGCCCTAAAATTAATTATGTTTATTAAAATGAAAAAATAAATATAGCATATGAAATAAAAATCGTTCTAATAATATTTTATTTACCTCAATTTTTTAGTAAAGGAAATTTTAATTGTTTTTCTTACAAGTTTTTACAGAATATTTTTGCCTCCTATGTAACAATATGTGCTCACTTCTCTATTTGGCTTTACCACGTAACATGCGTGGTTACAAAAATTTTACCTATATTAGGCACCCATTTAGATAATTTATTCTCTTCTAATATTATCCTATTCAAATGAGTTGACTAGAATTCATGATTCCACAAACACAAATTGACTTGAATATTTGACATATTTTAGTTGATTTTCTCTTAACAAATAGGGCATAACTGACAAAGGATCAAAACATCAGCTCTGAAGTTTAACACCATCCTTTTCTTATTACCCATTTAGCTAATTTTCTTTATTCCCCACAGAGAATTTACACCTCTGAAACTAGAGAAAGGGGCAGCTTAGAAAGTTTGTTCTATTCCTTTAAGCCACAAAAATACTTGGTATCATTAATGGAGAATGCAATGAATTTGTGGCCAAGAAAAGTCAGTTTTAAACCCAGCTATACTCTGTCCCTTCTGGGTCTATGATTCTATGATTAAGACTGTTTAAAGACCAAAAATAAAACTGTCTTTCACTACAATGTAAATGTTTTAGTATGTGCAAAGATGCAGGGTAATATCAATCTGAACCTCCTTATGCAAGGATAAACAACCACGGAAGCAATAATATTAAAATAAGACTACACAGATGGCTTTATTCTAAAGTGTTAGCAAAGCTTCATGAGCTTTCTCCCTTCGGTTTTCATAGACTTGAGCATACACATCTGGTTGGACTGAATGCATGACAGAAGGTGTTTGAAGTACTAGATTACAGAAAGAAATAAATCAATAGGTAGTTCATGAATACTGTCGTACTTTAAAGAATTTAAATTTTATTCAAGTCATTAAACTGACTTCCAAGAACATAGCTTTCATCTTTTATTACCAAAAAAACTGCTATAAAATGCATTTGTATTGATAATGAAGCTTCATCTGACAATGAATGTTATTTTTTCAAATATTCTTTCTATGTTTTTTTAGTAACTAGAGACCCTTATAGATGATAACATACATTTTACATATAACTTTGATGTAATGATACTTAAATACGTATAAGTTAGCATGAGTGGATTTGATGTATTATGCTGATTTGCAAACATGATAAATTATAAGCCTTTTTAAAATGCTATTTTTTGTTTCCAAATATCATTCTTTATTACTCAGTACCTTACATTTGTATTGCAAATTATTCTTTTGAAAGCCTTTTCACATGTATTATCCTAGTTGATCTTTGCAACCACCCTGAATGTAGGAAGATTGTCACTGTTGTTTTGGCAAAGAACTAACTCTGAGTGGTCAAAAACCTGGTCAAGCACACCCAGTTAGTAATGGGTAGGACCAGGATTCTGCCACACATAGTGATTGCAAATGCTACCCTATGCATCAAAGTTCTCAAAATAGAAAATACCCTACATTTACATAGGGTTTCATCATTTACAACATATTTTTTCACATAGCTTCTCATTTTGTTAATGAAAGGGATGATGCTTCTGAAATGTGGGATGTGTGTGTGTGTGTGTGTGTATGTGTCTAGGTGTGTAGATGAAAAGTGGGCATAAATTAGAGAGTGGAAAGGAACAATAGAAATAGGGATCAAGGATGTGGATTAGATAACTGCACTGAGCTCAGGGATTGAAATTTTAAGAGAACAATCACTTCACTTCTTTTAGCCTCAGTTTCCTCATCTGTAATAGAGATATTCAACTATGTTAGTGTTAATGCATCTTTCAACTCTAGGTTTCTCTGTCTCTTACACTACCTTTGATGAGGGTGGATAAGTGCCTGTGGATAGAAAATCAAAAGCCATTCTCATTGTCAGGGATATAATTTTAAGAAAGCTCTTATTAATTAAGATTAAACCAAAATTTTATAGCACAGTTGAGTTAACTCTAAATTGCCCTATGCTGTCATAGGTGTGCTGGCACTGACATATTTGGATTTTGATTGCTGTAATACATAAATGATTCATCCATTAAGGAGTATTATTTAATAATGACAACCTTAATGTGCCATTTTTATTTTCTGTAGCAGCAATCTAGTCTCTATAGATTAAAATTTTGAAATGATTAACCAACTCAATGTCATTGACTGGTCAGTTTTTCATAATAGCTGATAATACCCATAATAATAAATCACTGCAATTATTCAATATTTTCTAGAAATGTCAACATCTGATTAAGTATTACTCTATAAGTCATTTTTAAAGGAAATTGTGTTTAATAATAGGGTCATGTTCATAGTTTTTGTTGTGCTTTAATTCTAAATCAGAATAAGGGGCAGAAATTAGAGAATTGCTCCTTTCCCTTCAGCATTTGTGTAACCATTTTTCAAGAAACCTATCCCCATGATATGGTCGGAGGTCAAATATTTTGGAAAATTTTGAATCTCCTTAATAATATATGCCACCAAATTTTTGTGCTCTATTTATAAGAATAGAGAAGTAGATGATTTTTCTGATATTGAATTCCATAGGCTATTTAATGGATTGATATGTGTCAACAGTTAGGAATGTGATTATCAAAGGGTACTAATTTATTGATTGGAGTTAGAATGATGTTTTCAAACTTTTCATTGAGTCATTTATTCCTTTATCATTACTGCCAGTGTGTTTGGTAGAAAGAAGACCTTTGTGAGTGTAGAGAGATTTTTGAGATCAAAAATTCCTTTGGATGGGTGATTGAGTCTCCCTCTAAACAACAGGCTTATTATATTATGAAATTATAACAGTCATTTAAGGTTGACTGTATGAAGACTGTAAAATAACATGGTTAGGTCCTGTAACATTTCAATAACTCTTGTCAGGAATTGCTAAACACCTGGAGCTCTTAAGAAGAAAGTAGGCACAAATGAACATCCCAAGAGTAAGTATTCAAAGGCCATTGCACAGAAACAACACTTTATTTGATTAGATTTTTCATGTGCTTTTGAGTATTTACTATGTTAAAAAAGAAAAAAATTCTATTCACTAATTCCTATTTCGTATACTTATCCTTTAAACTACATTATAGTTTATACTATATTACAGATAGTTTATACTGTATTATATATATTATAAATGTATAACAATAAAGATGCTGAGAAAAGTCTGGAAGAATATACAGCAAACTGTTTAGAATGGTCCCTTCTGGAAAGCTAACTGGGCTTGGATAACTATAGCTTTATCTCGAATGTTTTAGAACATGAATGTGTTCATTACTATGTGGAAAACTGAAAATTTGTTTTAAAAGGAATTAGTAGAAACTGAAGTAATATGCTTGAGAAGCTAATGAATATTTGAAGAGACTTGCCTCTGAAAGAAAGTAAAATATTGTCTGCTAATAGGAAAGATTTGCAGATATGCAAAATACCAAATATGCTTCAATATTCATGAGAATGAGCCATTGGAGATAAAGGGCTGGAGAAACAGAAGATGAATAATTGAGGAGTCAAGATCAGGAAATATAAGGAAGAAATGGCCCTTGTTGGGAGCAGGAATCTTGTAGAAAGAGATGATGTTGGCAGATTTTCAAGTTCATATTGAGAAAGGAATGATTATTAAAGCAGGCTCTTGGATCAAATTGAGTTTGACTCTGAATTCCCTGCTTTCCTTCTTACTACTTGGTTGGCCTTGTTAAAGGTGCTCACACCTCTTAGTAACTCAATTACTTCAATTGCTAAGCAGCAGTACTAATAGAACTTAATTTAGAGGATTATCAGTGAGTAATGAAATACAGTTAGAATAGGGCCTGGAACAGTAAGTATTCAAAATGGACTTACAATTACTATGTTCCTAATTTTTCCGAAGGAATATGTAGTAAATTGGCAGATGATAGAAGCTGAACCTTTAGAGGAGAATTGAGAAAGCAAGAAAAAGTGGTTGAAGTATGAGACTAAGAATAGTAGAGAATCACAATTTGGTGTATAGTTCCAAAGGTCCTTTAAAGTCAGGCAATTTTTAGTTATAACAAATTGTCAAGGAACAAAATTTTCCTACTTATGAAGCCAGCTAGAAGACAGGGAATCAATTGATGAGTCTGGAACCCAGCAGAGCCCACATGGGCATCAATAACCCCAAGATGGCTGCTGGAAGAACCCTCCCTCCCCAAGATTCTGCCATCCAGAATAAGATTTCCTCCAGAAGCCAGGAGCAGACCTGGATATTCCCCCAAGGACTTTATCATCAGGCCCTCCTAAGGGATTGATGGGTGGGATAATCAATCAAAACAGCAAACAGCTGGAAATCCTCCCCTCCCATTAGCAAAGGGGTAGAAAAATTGACAATTCAAAAAGCAGGCACAAGGCCTGAATTTGCTCTCTCACATTTGGACCCCTGTTCCTGCTCTCAGCACCCTGCTCTCACCATTTTTTCCTCTGCCATAATGGCCACACAAGTAAAACCTGGGCATTTATAATCTATAATGGGAAATTGTAGTCTGTAAATAAGCCCACTTTATCACTTTTCAGCTCTTTCCTCTCTACATGGGAGCCATGATCTGTTGTTTTCTCCTATTTCTCTTCCCTCACTACCTTAATAAATCACTGGCCTAACTCACCTGATGTACACTTGAAATCCATTTCTAAAGCATAGTCAAGAACCTAGATAAAATCTAGTAACATATTGGTGAGCCAGCCAGGAGCTTATTGGTGAGTGAAGCAATGGCCTACAGCCTGTTTAATGCCTTCCTTTGGTTCACCATTTTAAACGGGTTCACCTAGGAGCCCCCAAAGGATGTAACACTGGGAGGGAAGGGGCCAGGGCATAGGAATTCTCCACGTCCATGCCACACACCTAGGGCATAGGTCAGTGGCTCAAATCATGGCTCTGCAAAGATAGAGGTTCCCCAGTGGAGGGCTGGGTGCTGCAAAGCTTCTCTTTCAAACCATTTTAGCAGCTGGAAGCTTTGCTCTTGTGCCTGGCTGCTGTTGCCTTCTCCCACCCTCTCCCTTCAGTGACAGCATAGCAATGGCAGAGAGCTTGGGATTTGCCCCTCCCAGCAGGTCAAAACTTTTGCAAGCGGCCATCCCAACTGACCACACCCAGCTAGCTCTCTGGGGGATGAAGTGGGAAGGCAAAGGGCAGAACCAAAGATGGACGCCATGGGAGTTCAATTCCCCAGGGGGGTCAGAAGCCAGAATATCCTTGCATAATTAACTTTTATCTATGTTTTTACATTTTTTCTTCTTGCTACTGAATTTCTCTTTACAGGTTTGTGTTAAAATGCCTTAAAATGTCTTAAAAACTATAAAACTGAAAATGCCTTTGCTAGCAAGGAAATGATTGCCTACGGTCCAAGACCTATTGGCTAAAACAATTTATCTCTAATCACTTAATGGCCTTTTATTGGCTGGTCTAACTGGAAAATTCCTACACAGTAAAGCCATAAAACTAGGACTGCATCTAAGACTTCTGGAAAAATAGGAGGAAGGAGTGCTATTCAGCTTGGAGGGCATCTGATCTATTTGATCTGTCTTCCAAGCCCAAAATGGCCCTGGGAATGCCTGTCAGCAGAGGGTCTATGATTCTTGGGGTTTCAGGAAAGAGCAAGAAGCCAAACATCCCCTGAGATTTTGGGTGCTTCTGTTTGGGTAGCAGTGCAGTCAGTCTCAGACCCTGGAATGTCAGGGTGCCAAGAACCAGAGCAGTAAACTCTGATGGGTCCCCATTTCTTGGACCTTTCCATTCAGAGGGCAGCCAAATATCCTCTGAGACTTCTCAGGTACTTTGATTTGGGGTAACTGCTCAAAACATCTCCCACTAACTTGGCTTGGATGCCTTGGTCTGATCTCCAGAATCATTAGATATCCCCTAAGACCTAGGTCACCCACAGGATGCTTGTAGGCCAGGCTCTGAATATTAAAATTCACAGGATGCTGAGAACAGATCATCAGCTCCAAATTATGTGGCATGATGAATGTTTTAGTCAGACTGGGACTCTGAGATGCCAGATCACTTGACTAAATAGTGCTTCTTCATTCTTCCTAGAATGATGGACTCAGCCTGTAGCACACCAGCAAACTCCCTGTAAGAGTCTCTTCTTAGGAATCAGGAATCAGGAAATTCTGCCTACTGTTGGTCTACATAAGCACAGTATAGTTAAGAGCAGCCTCTGTATGAAACCCTGAATTCCAGTTAAACCAATGTAAGAAAAGAGGACAGATAGATCTGAGGCCCAGAAACCTCATGTCATGTCTCTTTAGGGAAATGAGGAAATATACCTCAAACTTTCATCAGTTTAAACTAAGTTGTTCCTATAAAAGGTGTGAATAGAAATCAAGATCCAGACCAGTTACTAAACCTCTCTTGGAAAATAAGAAACCTCATGTCCCATCAATTAAAATTAAAGAGATCCTAGAAATGCTAAGGGTATAAAATTATCTCTTCTGTTTTAATCTGTGCTTAACTTTGTGTTCAACTTTGAAATCTGTGTTTAACTTTGTCAGTTTTCTTGTGCCTAAGAAATCAGATTTGGGGTTCACCTGTTACAAATGAATAGTGGTGAAGAGTAACCTAAAAATGAGTCTTTAATTATCAAAAGGGTCTTGTGAATGGATTTAATGTATAAGTCGCAAGTGGAATTAATTCAACTGCTAGAAAAGGAAAAAAAAAAAAACACTTCACAAAGTTGTTACTAGTACAACTTTGTGTACAACTTCACAAAGTTGTTACCAGTAACATTTTTGTGGCTTAGTTAATAAAGGTACCTAATTTACCTTAAAGTAAAAGCTTACTAGAAACTGTAACTCAGAGTTAAGATCATTTATAGTTGTCTTTATATTATAAAACAGCAGAAGGATAATAACTGAAAATATAACTGGGTAGATTTAGCTTAAACCTACTACTGTAAGTGTAAATTCTAAACTGACTTTACCTTCATTTGTGGTCACATCAAGCCTAGCCTCTTGCCTTTGATTATGGCTATTTCATAACAGCTTTTGCCCCCATGGCTCAGGGGAAAGTGCACTTGAGACTTCCCTGTCTCCTGTCCTACTAGTATTAGTGATCCTGCTTTCTCTTGTGGCTCCAAAAGTGGAATGAATTGTTGCCTGGTGGAATTCCCAACCCTCGGGTTTGAACGTCCACTCTTCCAGTCCAGCAGCTGCTGGAGTCCTATTGTCTCCAAGGAGTGGGAAGTAAAAGAGGCCTCCTGTCTTGACTTTTGGGGTTTCTAAAAACTGCAATTCATGAGAGAAACCAGTTTCCTTGAGGCTTCAATAGCCTCAGTGAATACACATAGAAGTAATCTTTCTCACTGAAGGTCTGCTAAAGGCAAAGTAAAAAATATAGTTCTGAAGCAAAGGAAAATTGTATTAAAGTATTGGAGACATTTTAGTTATAAGCCACTAATTAAGGAACAAAATTCTTGTGCAAAACTGCATGGTCACAGTGCAAATTAGAGTAATTAAAAGCAACCTTCAAAGAAATTGTTTAAATGTTATCTTACAGGAAAACTTATTTTGTAAGAGAATGAAAATTATAACTGTTGAGTCCTTTGTTTCTATGTCAAACTCTATTTGTGTCTGCCTACTTGTTCAAAATATAACTTCATATATCAAAATGATATTAAATTAACAAAAACTCTAAATTCATATCTTATGAAATTAAGTTAAAGAAATGTAGATCTGCCCTCTTTTAAATGCATAAAGTAAATTTCAATGGTTACTAATTGTAATCTAAGGTAAATTAACCAGTCTATGTGGTTGTGGTCAATTATAAAGAGTTTGTAAAAGCATCTTCTAAACTGAAGCATCTAAATGGCTAGTTCCAAGAAGGCTTTATTAACTAGAAACCTAAATTGATATTAATGACAAAAAATAACTTCAAAACAAGGTAACCTCTCTAGAAGCCACCTCAATCTGCATATTCAAGTGGTGGTAATGAAAAGTTACCTTGATTCCATTGGGAATCTTCAGTTTTCACTTTAAAAAATGGAAGAAGTAGTTTTTCCACTACTGATAAAGTGAAATACCTGCTAATTAATGTCTCCATTGTAAAAGTGTAATAGTAAATTGAAACATTTTCTGGAAACATTTTCTACTATGAAGTGTAATATTTTTCTTATGCAATGTTAATAAAATATTTCATTTAAAAAAAGCAAATTATTAAAAAGCTCATTTGATATGTTACACATTGCATTGAAAGTGTTTTAAAAGTACATAAAAATCAAGGGAAAACCAGCATTGTCAAACTCTTTTATGCACACAAAACAGGCCTTCTATACACTGCAAATTGCCTCTCCATGTGAGCTATTGGCTAGGTTGGTCACTGACCCTTAAAACAATAAAGTATCTACTACATCTCTAGTTGTGCTCCTGAAATTGTTGGAGACTATGTTGCAATTTGAAAATCCTGCAGCAGCCAATGTTGGCTAAATAGAGCTAAATGTACAGTGAATATTGCCTCCAGACCAGCACTGTTTCATAGTGTCAAAAGGTGCTATGCATCAGGCTGGCAGACTACTGGAAACTACCTTCCTATCTTCTCTCTGGGTCAACAATGCTGCAGCTTGCTGGCTGTGTGAAGGACATACCAAGTGAAGCAATGATCACCAGAATACTGTGAGTAGAACTTAAACACAATTGGTATTATGGTCTGTTCCTATGGAGAAATAAGATGTAGGTATTGCAAACCTGGAACTTAAATCTATTAATTGCAGCTCAAAGAAAAACGTAGGCATTGGGTAATACATTAATTAGTATTAAGTACTCTTCCTGTATCTTATTCTAGATATATGCCTGATGTTTATGGTGATATTTTTTCTATTATAGATCATAAGCAGAGAAATATTGAATATGTTAAAAGTCCTTGTAAACTTCATTTTCTAAATAGTTAATGAATGTACTTGGTCCAGGTCTCCCTCCTAGCCCTTATTTCAGAACCTGTCCCACTCATACCCTGGGGAGGACTGGCAAATCCACATGCCAGACTACTAGGACTAAGCATTTTCCCACCAGAAGGGTAACAGCAAACAAGGTGGCTAGGACCCATTTCAACTTAGCCCCTTTAAGATGGTACATAGACAATCTTTCCTCACCCAGGACCTGCAAACCAGGTTCTGATCAAAACTGGGCAAGTAAACAAGCCTGGTTCTCAATTAGAGCCAAAATGTAAGGAAATTTACTCTATAGTTATGATCACCCCCACAGCTGTTAAAGTTAAAGGAATTTACAGCTTGATGCATTAATCCCAAGTGAAGCCAGCTGCCCAAGAAAGTGCCAGCTCACCAGAAGCACCTGACAGGATGCATGAATGCCAGTATTGGACAGCCTGAAATACCTCTTCAAGAGAAAAAGTTAAGTAGTATCTATGTCAAAGTCAGCTGTTACCTCTAACTCTAACCCTAAAGCCTATTGCTAGGGGGAGAGCAAACCAGACATCCCTTTAAAAAATTTGTTTTCTCTTCTCCTTTCACTTAACTTAAAAAGGCAATTCCTCTTCCTTTTCAACTGAAGAATACTCTTTCCCATAAACTTTGGGATAATGAAGCCTTTGCAGGCACCTGGCCTTTTCTACATTTGGGGTCTAGTGTCCACTTAGTGGGACCATATATTCTCAAAATTCTAATTAAGTTTATTTCTTCCAGAATCAGCATCTTGTTAGCCATAGAGGGACTTCGTCCAGCTTCACACAGGATGCCAGATCCATTTTCCTCTGAGATAGAACAGCAGTAGGGTTTTATACCTTGTCAGGTAGAGCCTACTACCACTAACCAGCAGGAAGTAGCTACAGAAGAAAGATCATCTCCCTTCAGCACCCCTTTAAGAATAACAGTGCAAACTGGAGGGGGAAATGAAGCAGGCTAGTAAGATAGGGAATCAATAGATGTATCTGGAACCCGGCAGAGTCTATGTGGACATCAATAACCCCAAAATGGCTGTTGGAAGTCATCCCCACACACAAGATTCTGCCATCCAGAATAAGATTTCCTCTGGAAGTCAGAAGAAGCCCCAGATTTCCCCAAGGACTTTATTATTGGGTCCTTCTGGGGATCAATGGGTGGGGTAATCAATTGAAACAGCAAACAGCTGGAACTCCTCCCCTGCCATTAGCAAAGGGGTGGAAAATTAACTGTTCAAAAAGCAAGCACAAGGCCTGAATTTTCTCTCCCACCTTTGGACCCCTCTAAATCCTTCTCTCATCATTTTTCCTCTGTCATTATGGCCATGCAAGTAAAACCTGGCATTTATAATCTATAATGGGAAACTGTAGTCTGTAAATCAGCCCACTTCATCAATTTTCAGCTCTGTCCTCTCTACCTGGGACCCATGATCTGTTGTTTTTTTCTATTTCTCTTCCCTCACTACCTTAATAAATTACTAGCCTAACTCACCTGATGTGCTCTTCTAATTCATGTCTGAAGCATAGTCAAAAACCTGTACATAATCAGGTAACACTTACACACATGAGGAGATGATTTGCAAGTACTAAATATATTCTGTTATGGATTGAATCATGTTCCCAAAAAGACAAGTTCATGTCCTTATACCTGGTCCCATAGATGTGGACCCATTTGTAAATAGGATCTTTGAAGGTGTTATTAGTTAAGGTGATACAACAATGAAGCAGGGTGGCCTTAGTCCAATATGACTGGAGTCCTTAAAAGCAGAGGAGATTTTAACAGTCAGGAGTAGGAGACAGAAGCAGACAAACAGCCATGTGATGGTGGTAGACACTGAGTTATGGATTACTTGCAAGCTACCACCAGAAGTCTACAGAGTTCAGAGAAACCATTATCTTTCCAACACCTAAACTGTGGACTTCTATCTTCCAAAAATTTGAGGCAATAAATTTTTTCTTTTAAGCTAATCAGTTTCTTGTATTTGTAATAGCAGCCCTAGCTAATTAAGACACATATTTATCATTCCTCTTGTCCCAAGCACTGATGTACAGTGCTTCACAAATATTATTTCATTTAATCCCTAAATCAAATTGCTATATAAAAAGTAATTTGAACTCAGCCTTCTTAGCACTCTATCATATATTGGATACACCCTGTTAATTTTTCATTTTTTATTTTTAATGCAGTAGACTCACCATCATTCACTTAAACATTAAATATAGCAAGGTTTATTTCTCACACACCAGGTACTAGAAACCCTTCAAAGTTTAGCGATCGTATCACTGTTTTTTCCTAAACCCTCCCATGATTCCTCTTAGCATTCAAAATTGCATACACTTAGTAAGACTTATGAGGCCCTACATGAACAGCCATCCTGATAAATCTCTGAACCTACACCACTCTGCTTTCACTCATTGCATTTCCTGCCATAGTTGAGTCTTACTACACCTTGAATATTACAAAAGCATGCACCCACCTCAGGAAAAATGAAGCTTAGGAAATATTTAAGTTTTGTAGATATGATTTATTTTTATTAAATAATTATATATATACAGTTTTACTTGAAAGTGCCATATTCTATGTAGCATGTGTTTTGATATGTAGTAAAAGAAGTCCATAGCCATTTGCTTAGTTTGTTAAAAAGAAATGATTAGCTGTTTTGGCATTTGTTTTACCATATGAATTTAAGGCTAGCTTCTTGGGTTCCATGAAAATATACAATTGCAATTTTAATTTTGAGTATTTTCTATTGAAATTTATAAATCAATATAGGGACATTTAACAACCTGGCAATATTGAATCTTTCTGCTGACAATGATTTATCTCTCCAATGAGTAATACATTCTTTATGTCCATTATAAAGGTTTATTCTTTTTTCTGTTGAGAATTTACACAAATCTTCTTTGATTTCTGACCTCCATCACTTTCTCCTATTTTGCATCATCTCAGCAAGACATTTAAATATATGGTTATTACATTTTTTCTGTTATTTTTAGATATTCTTCAGGTACCTTCTCCACCATAACATTAAATCAGAAGTTTAAAGTCACTTCAAGCTATATCAGGTTTGCTTTTACTCAAATCACACTATAGAAACTGTTCTTTGTAAGGCTAATAATATGCTTCACACTGTAAAATATAATTGATACTGCCCACTCATCAATTTATTAATCCTCACAATCCCAATTTACACACAGTCCCAATTTACACACATGATAATTTGGTTTTATTCTATGACTTTTCTAAAAAAATTTTTTCCTGTCCTTACTCTGTCACTTTTTCCATAATTCTTCATATTTGACCTCTTTATCAGGGAACAATATAAAGAATTTCTTAGGACTCAGCCCTGCATACTAATGTTTTCTTTAACTACAGGATATTGTACTTTTCCCCATAACCTCAGCCCATGCTGCATACTTTTATATAGAATCAAATGTAGTATTTATTAAATGAAAGTACTGTATGTCACCTTTATATATCTTTGTAATTCCAAAATTATGGCATTTCTCCCTTCTTCATGTATTCAGTACAAAAAAGTCCATGAAATATCTGCAAGTATGAGATTAAGGGAGTAAATACAATTAGTAAGTTGTGGCCAAAATTTTCAGAGTTATAAAAAAAAAATTTAACCAAAAAAGAAAGGCATAATGAAAACTTTAAAAAATAACAATAGGAAGGATATCCTTTAGTTCATCTAAAAATAAAGTGTCCATGAAATTTTTCCAGCTGGTAATGTTTACTACAGTGTTTTAGTGCAGCTCCAGTTATCTAGGCCTCTGGGAAAGAGATGCATTGGGATTGTTTTTATCTCTACTGTTTGTTGAATCTGTGCTCCTGAGTGTCCCATAGTGAAATCTGCCCTGCTTTTACTGGAATTTTCACTTCTCCACATTTAAATATGAACTGCTTTTGAACTGCTTTTGATACATAGCTTGATAAAACAAGTGACAAATGTGATATTACATTGCTTCTTGAATCAATGCATCAGGGAATGTAGCTGTAATACTTCATGTTTTGATGTAATCTTGAAGAAAGGCTAAGTCAGAATAAGAATTAGATATAATTAATTCACCAGAAAAGCAAGTCCTCTAAGATCATGTACCAAAATAGGGGTATCAAACAATTTAAGATCAAAGAAAAATGTTATGACTTTAGATTATTCAGATTAAAAAGGAATATGAAGTCCTTGAAATTTATACCAAAACAATATGGACCCTGTTATTTCATGAGTTATAATACTGACTGCAATCTCAGGATTTTTATTTTAAATGTATTTTGAATTTTTTTCATTTCTTCTGAAGTGAATTATTATATATAACTTAGTTGGTAGATGAGTTAAAATAACTTTTTTATTTTTTTCCAGTTAAGGTAAAGAAAAATTCCACCAGTTTTTCAAAGTTTTAACTTCTCTAATTTAATTTCATTTGAAACTTGCAAAATAGTAGAAAGAGAAATAATGACAGCAACAATAATTTATATGGAGAAAGTGCTTAATAAGTGTTCTATTACATTTCTAAGCCCTTTACATATATTAAATGACAACATATCACAGAGCAACTAACTGAGTTCATTAATTCCCTTCTAACTTGTGGGAAATTCCATCACCAAAGCATATTTATTAATTAGGTTAAATGGGGATATCAAAAATCAAAATATTCTAATTTTTATTGATGAAGCAAAAAGCTAATATATCATTTGGTCTGATTTTGACTCTTAATTAGATTAGGTCTATCTATAGCTCTAATCTATTTTAGCCATCCTTGCCTTCTTTCTATAAGCATCTGGAGGCACTTGTTGATTCCTGCCCTCAGTTCTAGCACCAAAGCCTCAAATGCATGCCAACCTTGTTTGCCAACATTAAGCAGAATGCATACAGTGACTGGTAAATAGCTCCTGTCTCAGTTTGGTATTTATGCCTCTCATGTGTGTTCCCAAATCTATTTGAAACTCTGATATACTACTCCTATTTGCAAACTATAACTTGAATGTGTCCTATGTAGTATGAATTTTGTGATTCAGGCATTCAGTTATACACTTATTTGGTTCTGCAAGAATATAGTAAATGCCTAGAACCTACATTTTATTTTCCTTTTTGAATCTTGTTGCAGTTGATCCCAGAATTCTGAATGAGTAACTCAATGCCGTCCTTCATATTTCATTCGTTTACTGAAAAACATTTATGAAGCATCTCTTATATCACAAAATGCTAATTGTGGCATATACAGTGGTGAAGTGGTGATAATAGCGACATTGACCCTAATCTCTTGGAGACATTTCATATAATAACTAACCTCCTGCTCATTTTCCCTTGTCTGCAGAGAAATTTGATTTCTGTCACATCCCTTACCTTTATTTATGTAGGCATTTTTTGCTCATTTCTCAGCCGTGGACTAACAAGTTATTAACTATTGACCTGGCCCGCAGGTCAAACGAACCGGCACCTGAAAGAGGGAGTGGGAATTAGGGGACAAGAGGTGAGAGAAACAGAGACAAGACAGGATTCTGATCAAGTCTCTGTTTATTGAGGGTAAAGCATCAGAATATATAGTAAGGGGAGGGTATTAGCAGGGGGTGATAGGCTGATGAAGCAGCTCTTCCATATAAGGCAATAAAATGCTGTTACACCACTTGCTATAGGTTGTGAGTCTTCAATGCTCATCAGGGCTTCAACATCTTGTTGCGCAGGTGCGACACTTTTTGCCCAGGAAACTGGGGAAAAGGGAAGAAGAAGGCAGAAGCACAGGGGTGGAGTAGGCGTACTTATGAAAACCGCCATGTTGGAGACCATGCTGGAGACCGCAAATGCACTTAGCTCCGGGCGGCTCCCCACAGGTCCCCCTTCTTTATTATATTTTATGAAGCACCCTGAGTTTGGGGGGAACTATGCCTGTCTTAGGTTGGGACGTGCAAACGGTTAGGCGGATTGCCTTATCCGCCATGGAGAATGCAACAGTGGCGAAAGGCTGTGTCTCTGTCTTAGGTGGCTCTGCCTTGGAACCGATCACGCCCAGTTGTCCATCATTGGCTATCCAGTTCATCACCTCAGAACCTGACAGGGTTCATATGTATTAGAACTGCTGCCAGCAGTCAGGGTGCTCCCATTTTGGTTATAATGTGTGGAGGCCAGAGGGAGGTGCAGTACGCACCGCGTTCTCTTACTGTGATTTCATAATGGAGGTTTGGGGAGGTGAAAGCAAGAGGGGGAGAGAGAAACATGAGGGAGCTGTAGCAAGGATGGGCTCTTCAGTTGCAAGCAGCTGGCGCTGGCGGATATGGTGTGCGGCGTTGGCCGATACACTCTTAGGTTGTGCTAAAGACTCGGAGTGCCGGCGTCACAGAAGGCTTCCAGGGGGGCTGTACAGCTGTATGGGTTTTAGCATTGGTTGCTCTCCTGCAAGAAAACAGAGTTCATCTCAGGGAGAGTTCTCTACCCTGGATAGGTTGTTATTATCTATTTGTTTTACCAATCATTCCGGCAGCCACTTGGCTGCATCTAGTTCTTTGGAATAGACGCAAACTGATCCTCTACCCCATATTAGGATGGGATCGGGTCCATGCCAGGTATTATCCATTGGGTCTTTCCATAGGATGGTGGCATGTTTTGTGCTGGTATTAGGGTGCCAGAAGCGGTCAGCCACAGAATGTCCTTTTTGATCTAAGCTTAAAAAATTTAGAATAAAGAGAGAGTGGGATAATAGATTTTTGGAGGATTCTTTGACGGGGTACCACTCCCCCCCTTTTTTTTTATGATGTTTTTTAGAGACAGATGCGCTCTTTCGACTATACCTTGGCCTTGGGGGTTATATTATTTCCTGCCATATGAAACCCCAGGTAGGTATAAGGGTTTTGTAATTGTACTTTATCAATTGCAATTTGAAGCCCGTGTGCCTTTAAGGCTGTTTTCATATCATGGTAACATGTTAGGACATCTTGTTCTTTTTTACCAGCCATTTAAAATGTCATCCAAGTAGTGAATAACATAAAGGTTTTTCCACATTGCCCTTACTTCTCTTATGGCAGCAGCCACAAATTTTTGACATAAGGTAGGGCTGTTTGTCATGCCTTGGGGTAAAACCTTCCAGTGATATCTCCTCATAGATTCTTTGAAATTCACAGAGGGGAGGCTAAATGCAAAGCGTTTTTGATCCACTGGGTGTAATGGGATAGTTAAGAAACAATCTTTTAGATTTATGATAATTTTATAATATCCAAAGGGGATGGCTACAGGGGTTGGAAGACTAGGCTGCAAGGCTCCCATAGGTATCATTGTTTTGTTTACTGCTCTTAAGTTTTGCAATAATCGCCATTTTCCAGATTTCTTTTTAATGACAAAAATAGGAGTATTTCAGGGAGAGTCACTTTCTGTAATATGTCCTGCCGCTAGCTGTTCCTGCACTAACCGCTGGGTGGCCTGTAGCTTGTCTGAGGATAAAGGCCATTGATTGACCCATACAGGTTCATCTGAAAGCCAGGTGATTTGGTCTGCATGGGTTACAGGAAGATCAACAACTTCTAGGCTAAATTTCCCAGGCCTTTTTTGTGGGTGTGTCCTGTGGCCAGTATGGGTTGAGTAATGCCTGTCTCAAGCTTTCCTAAGCCTTTACCTGGCTTAAATCCCTGTGAAGCATTTGAGCTGTGACTATATCATTGGGGCTACCCATAGAGTCCCATTTGGGCAAGTAAGTCTCGTCCCCACAGATTGACAGGGAGCCCTTGGAGGACATAGGGCTGTATAGTTCCTTGATTTCCCTCCTTATCTTTCTAAGTCAAGAGCTTGGAACTTCTTTCGGGGTTTCGGGTTTGCCCAATGCCCTGTAAGTTGGTTAAGGAGGGAGAAAGGGGCCAGGTGGATGGCCAATCAGCCTTTTTTAAGATGGTAACGTTTGCCCCTGTATCTACTAGGCCTTTGAATTGTTTACTGTCAAGCCAAAGAGACATAGTAGGTTTGTGGGTGGTGATGGGGTGTACCCAGTATGCATCAGAGGAGCCGCATGCTCTATCCCTGTGGTCACTATCAGTGGCAGTGTTGTTGGTGGGTATTAGGGGGAGTATTAGTAGTTGAGCGACCCGCTGTCCAGCAGGGAAGGAAATAATGCTTTTTGGAGCAGAAGCCATAATTTTTATTTCTCCGGTGAAATCACTATCCACAACTCCCAGGGAAATGTGGAGGCTACTAATAAGGGAGCTGCCTCGCCCAATGATGAGGCCAAAAGTGCCTTTTGGTAGTGGGCCAAACACTCCTGTAGGCAGGGCCTGAATTCCCATAGGCGATGTTAGTACTGTGAGGGAGGAGGTACAGAGGTCCAATCCTGTGCTCCCTGAGGTGGCTCTACAGAGGTTGGAAATGGATTGCCACTGGCAGGAACAAAGCTGATTGCCCCATAAGTCTGATTGTTTGTTGGGGCCTGGGGCTGGCCCCTCCTCTCGTTTCCCTGATAAGGAGGGAGTAGGTGACCTGAAGAATCAGTTCTTGATTTGCATTCATTAGCCCAGTGTTTGCTCCTGTGGCAGTGGGGGCAGGAGTTGGGAAGGGGGGGTGGCTTTTGGCTAGCAGGGGGGCGGCGACAACAATCTCTGGCTAGATGGCCGGGGTTGCCTCAAGAGAAACAGGCCCTAGGTGCACGGGGCACCCGGGATGGAATCATTTCTCTCAAGGCCGCGGCAAAGGCTTGGGCCTGTTCAGAGGTGGCCTCCCTTATGGCGGCAGCTATAGCCAGGCCCTGCTGCTTTGTGGGGCCTATGTCTGAGCAAAGCTTAATGTAGCCAGAGAGATTTTCCCTTTTTCTATAGGGCCGGATAGCTGCTTGGCAGGCTGCATTAGCATTTTCAAAGGCAAGTTGTTTTACATAGTCAGCATCAGTATTTGCATCACCAAACATTCTCTCAGCAGTGTGCAAAGTCTACCTGCAAAATCGGAGAATAGTTCCTCAGGGCCCTGAGGGATAGAAGTTAAGGAGGTAAGAGATTGTTCCTTGGTAGGCAGTCTTTTCCAGGCCTTAAGGGCTGCAGCACAGTCTTGTTCGAAAAGTCTGGCACCATAATACAACTGATTTGAGTTCTGCTTAAAATCTCCTGCACCGAGAAGTATGTCCTCGGTCCACCCATTCTCAGTTCTGAGATTCTGTTGTGCGGTTTCCTTGCAAAACTCACAATATTCTGACTTTCAGAGGAGATAATCTCCTGCACTGAGAGAGGAGTGGGCAAGGGTGTGCCAGTCATGGGGGGTGAGCCACCCATCAGCAATGTGTTCTAACAGAGAGAGGGTGTATGGAGCAGTAGGGCCATAGGTGGTGACCGCGGACTTAAGCTCCTTCAAGGTTTTGAAAGGGAAAGGGTTATAGATGCGCTCAGGCTCAGGTTCAACAGCAACCTTGCTCCCCTCACCAGCCTCATTAGGGCTCCCAGGCCTCTCGATAACAGGGAATGAAAAAAGGGGTGGTTTGCGGAAGTTGGCAGTTAGAGGATTTTTTAGAGGAGGGGTTAAGTTGAGCTGACGCTGCAGAGTTGTGCATTGAGATTGTAGATCCTTTCTCTCTTTTAAAAGAGAGAGCCATAACTTTAGATCTGCATTGGGGTCTAGGCTAGTGGGGGCAGAAGTGGGGGGTGCATATGGGGGTGGGCGGAAACAAACAGAGCGTTCTTCAGCCTCAGGGTTAGGGTTATCGAATCCGTACACGGGGTGTTAGGGTTTGGATTACTAATAACTCTCCTCCTCTGATTAGGGCCAGCTCTTCTCTTAGAGCAATGGGAAGGGGCACTCTCATCATCGCTATCTATTTTAATAGACACCGAGTCTAAATGGGGGTGGTTATTTAGCAGGACTTTTTGCCAGGGGGGATTTAGAGAGTGTCCCCAACTCTACTCCACCACCTTTCATTTATGGTCCCTTCCTGAGGAAGCCATGGACAGACTTCTCTCAAAAATCTAAAGAATTCTATTAGCTCCTTAAATTTAACCTTTATTCCTCTCACCTTTAACGCCTCTCTGAGGCTCTTAATAAAAAGCTCATGCTCACTCATTGCTTGTCCCATATTTGCTGATCACTTACCGAGGCTTCGCAACCAGGAGGCAGGTTCCCTTGTGGCGTCCTCTTATTACTCTCTGATTCTCCTTCTTGATTTCTGAACGTTACACTTGGTCCGGCCGGACTGTCTGTCAGCGTTCCTCACTGGATCCCTCATTTTCAGGTCCCTGTTTGGGCGCCAATTGACCTGGCCTGCAGGTCAAACAAACCCGCACCTCCGAGGGAGTGGGAATTGGGGGACAAGAGGAGAGAGAAACAGAGACAAGACAGGATTCTGATCAAGTCTCCATTTATTGAGAGTAGAGCATCAGAATATATACTAAGGGGAGGGTATTAGCAGGGGGTGATAGGCTGATGAAGCAGCTCTTCCATATAAGGCAATAAAATGCTGTTACACCACTTGCTATAGGTTGTGAGTCTTCAATGCTGGTCATGGCTTCAACATCTTGTTGCACAGGCGCGACACTTTTTGCCTGGGAAACTGGGAAAAGGGGAAGAAGAAGGTGGAAGCACAGGGGTGGAGTAGGCGTACTTATGAAAACCGCCATGTTGCTGGAGACTGCAAATGCACGTAGCTCCGGGCGGCTCCCCACAAACTATCTCAGAGTATTAAAAGAAATGAATAATTAAGTGGGTGTAAGATTATCCACACTTTCCATTGTGCCATTAGAAGCACAGCTTGTTCATATATATTCTACTGTGAGAAGTTCTGACAAATTTAAAATTATGTTCCTAATAAAGAACATATTGACTAGCGTTTTCATGTCAGTGATGCAGTGATGTGAACGGGGTCAGTGATGCTGGAGTGTGAGCATATGTAAAGCTGAGGGATGTGTTGGGCTATCTGTATAACTGGGGGGAAGGACTGAACGAAGGAAAAGGTGAACTCTGGGGAGATAGAGGACTGTATTTGAGAATACAATTGTGGGAGTATTCTTTGGAAAGTTATGGCAGGGGAGGGTCACAGGTACAGGGTATCCATGGAGGGAGGATGTGTGTGGGGATGATTGTACCTGGAGCATGCCTCTATGAAATATGAATGTTTTTGTGGTATCATAGGGTGATACAATAACTAACAAAATATTAAATTCCTATCCTGGAGAGTCCTGCTACATTCTTTAATAGCATGGCAAGAATTTCTAGAGTACATAGGCAGCATCTAATAAAAGAAAACAGACCACTACGCCAAGCTTGTATTTATGAATCTTATTCTTGTAAAGTTGAAATTTAGCCTGATGATACCTATTGCATAAGAGTTACCTCCTGAAAACCTCCCGGTTACTCAAATCTAGCCTCTCTCCAAGCCAAACTCAGCAAATAAAGTCAGTCCTTTTCCCCTGGCATGGGACATGATTCCTGGCAATGAGGCTCCCAAGTGCTGAGAGATTATTACGAAGAGCCAACCAGCAATACATTTGGAAAAAGATTGTGGGCAAAAGAGGGAAACACTAAATACAAAAGCATTTTTATGGCTAAGAGATTTCAAAATGTGTCAGGAGGTCATTTCTGAGGTTACCTGTATGCACATTTCTTGTGGATCTCTCTAACTGCCCCAGTAAACAAAGCTTCAAACAGGGATGCTCATAAGGCCTCTAGAGACATCTGGACACTATAGACAATGCATATAATCCCATGAAATCAGTGGGCCTTAGCATGGAATATATATATGCTAACTTCTCTCTAACTGAGTTAGATTCATTTATAATTTCCCTACCCATAATTCTTCTATACCTTTTAATATGAACCTATAATTAGCAATATACCCATTAAATATGTCCCAGGGACTTAAATCTTGGGTCTGTTCATATTCCAGTTGAGCCCTGAATCTCAGCAGAGTTGCAGCTCATATGTTTTCTCCAATTCATCAGACTCACCTAGGACAGCTGGCAAAATGATGATGTACAAGACCCATCCAAACAAACACTGCCCAAAACTGCAGTCACAACAATTCCTTCCACCTTAATCTAAGCCCATTCTCACCCTGAAGCAAAGCAGGCATCACCATCTCAAAATCCTCAAGTTTGAGGAACAAACAAACATAAGGGGGGATTCAATCATGCACCAAAGTGGATTATTATTATTTTGTAAGGGAAGAACCTGTAACATTGCTATAAAGATAGTGTTACCAGAAGTTCTGAGGGGAGGAAGAGAGAAGAATAGGTAGAATATAGGGCATTTTTAAGGCATTGGAATTTTCTGCATATTTCAATGATGGATACAGGCCATTATACATTTTGTCAAAACCTATAAAATTATACGGTTCATATTGTAAAGCATAATGTAAACTATATACCATGGCTAGTGTCAATGATTCAATATTTGTTCATCAATTGTAACAAATATAACACACTAATTTAAGGTGTTATTAATAGGGGAAAATGTGAAAGAGGGAAGAGGTGGTATATATGAGAATCCCCTATATTTTTTATGTGACTTTTCTGTAATCTAAAACATCTTTAAAAATAAAGTTGAAAAGAAAAGAATTAGTGTATTGGAAGTTTGAAGTTCCTCTATTTGTAAAGGAAAAAATATTTATTGGAATTTTTGAAAGGGAAAATAAGATATTTAAGTACCTACAATGTTCTAAGCACACGGAACAAAAAAAGTCAAAATTTACCCTTGTCCAAGTACCCTAAATACATGATAAGATAAGCAAAGCAGGAAAAGAAAGAAAGGAAAACAAGACCATGTTTGTTATCAGGCTGGCTTTCCCATTGTAGGTCAGTCCTAGAGAAAATGTCAGTTATTCTCCTGGACAACCCTGAAGAGGACACACAAAAAAATCATTAGGTCAAATCTTTTCTTCTGAGGGAGTAATGGAAAGGGAATGCTGTAGAGAGTTTCACCTTGTTAGTCAAATCTACCATTAGTCAAAGATTTTTCCAAGGGATTTTAACTGTCCTGAATGTCTGTGCTGTATCACCCAGTATCTTACGCTGCTTTTGAGGAAGACAGATCCCACTTCATGCATGGCACTATCCAGTCGGAATGCTCATACTATCCCATTATACATACTATCATCCTACAATGTAATTTTTTAAAGAATCATAAGCCCCAAGATGATATTTAAAAGTCTACTCAACCAGAGTGTCCCCTTCAAGATGTTAGACACCTGTGTATACCTAAAGACAACAAAAAAGGCTAATGAAGAAATATATAATCATTGTTCTTGCCTCTTGTCCTGAGGCACTACATGATATTTGCTGTCTTCTTTGATCATCCATTCTGGCTTCCCAAAACCTTGGAAAAGTAGTTCTGCTTATCTGAAAAAATTTGCCTAGAAAAGCAACTTAGACCTTCATCTCAAAAGTGTCTGAACCTTTACTTTCCATGCCTCGATTGGACTGTAATTGCTGAAATTCCCAAAGAAAGTTTTCAACAGGCATGGAAGAAGTGATGACAGAGTGAATTCTCTGCATTGTAGACATGATCCTTTCCAATTTATTGGTTAATATTTGCTCATGATAATCAAGGTTTTCCAACTTGTGAACGTATTTTGCCTGCTGATCCAATGGCTTGAGAAGCCTAAATCAGTCTGATGCTAGTTACAACTTCTATTTCAGTGAAATTCTTGATATTTTCCCCTAACAGGAGTGTTGCTCCTAAGACCCATAAATAGAGTCCCAGGTTGTGAGGACTAGATTTCACAACTGGGTCATTTGGTATAATGGTGAGATAGATTATTTCTACTTTCACTTTTTCTTTCTGGACTCTTATATTATAATGGTTAAAATTATAATCCCATGTATTGGTCATTGTACCAATATATATACTGCAACCAGAAGGACAGTGCCCCAAATCTGAAGGTATATTCTTTTTTTTTAAGATTTATTTTTTATTTATTTCTCTCCCCTTCCCCCCTGCCCCATCTGCTCTGTGTCCATTTGCTGTTTGTCTTCTGTGTCTTCTTGCATTCTTTTCAGTGGCACTGGGAATCTGTGTCTCTTTTTATTGCATCATCTTGCTGCATCAGCTTTCCGTGTGTGTGGCACCACCCCTGGACAGGCTACTCTTCTTTCACACAAGGGAGGCTCTCTTTGCAGAGCGCACTCCTTGAGCATGGGGCTCCCCTATGTGAAGGACACCCCTGCATGGCGTGGCACTCTTTGTGCACATCAGCACTGCATGTGGGCCAGCTGACCACATGGGTCAGGAGGCCCTGGGTTTGAACCCTGGATCTCCCATATGGTAGGCAGATGCTCTATCAGTTGAGCCAAATCTCCTTCCCATGAATGTATATTCTTTGTGCTAATGCTTCAGTTTTTAACAACCCATTTAAGAATTCTCTCAGACTAGTTGCTTGTAAATTATTACAAATGGTACAATCAGCGAATTCCCTGCTTATGAGTTCTTGTCCCAACTCTTTTGCCATAAAATGAACCTTTTGGTCTAAGAAAATGTTGCATGGATTAACATGTTGATGGATAAGGCAATGTTGTGAGCTCTCAAATATTGCTGATTTTGGAAGTACTATGTACATAAAGTCAAACTCATATCCAGAATAGTTATCAGTATTCTAGTGGATGAATGTCTGTCTTCTAAGATAGAAAGTATCCAATGTATTTGCTTTGTCTGACTGGACTTCCTGAAAAACAAAATCATGATACTGAGAGCAAAGCTTCCGGTTGTGCTGTTGGCAAGTCATGCACAGATCAGTGGCAAAATATATATTAGCACAGATGAGAAGATGTCTATATTTTTAAGCCCATGCATAGCTTCCATTTTTGTTATCATGGCATCTATGGCTTTACTGTGGTAACATTAGAGTGAACTGGAGATGAACTGGATAACTTATAAAAGATGTGTCATCTATTCTCCTTGAAGTTGTAGTCAAATATGCTCAGAGTTCTGTCCACTGAAAGGATTTATGTTTATTGCTGTCTTTCAAGGCCATCCTGGCATAGGGCTGTAATAAAGAAGTCGATTTCTGGATAGTGCCATCATATGCCAACATATATGTGACTGAAACCCCATTGTGGCCATGTGTGAGTTAAGGAAGAGGCTTCAGTAAAGAAAAGATGGGTGATATGGGAGTCTGTAATTAAAAGTCTCTTCTAGACCTAATTGAACTTGACCAGAATGTAATACTTCCATCCTATAGTGGATTGTTGCTAAGATTGACTGATGTATATGAAGAAACTTAACTCATTGAAATTGGTTGAGTCATATAGGCACCCAATTTTTATTATGGTCCAGTAGCAGATATGGAACTGTTTACCAAGTGTCATGAAATAGAAAATGACATGGAATTTCTCCAGAAACCTAAGGAATTATCTACATGCTTACTAAAGACACCACGTGTGCCTGTTTCAACACAGTTACCTGAAGATCCATAAAATACGTTGAATTCTTTGTCCTGAGTGTCAGGGAATCTTGAATTGTCACATGGATTTCATGAAGTGTCGTCTCTCTACCTGGATCCCACTCAAAATGAGCAACCTTTTGAGTTAACAAAAATTAAGGTGGAACAGTGTTTCCAAATGTTTCCTACTTAAGAATTCAGACACCCTTCAAAGATTGTGCATTGTGCAGAGTGATGAGATGGGAGAGAGAAAATTGCATCTTTTACTAGAAAACAGAGATCTTTCAGAAATGTGGAACCATGTGGTTCCCCAAAATTTCACTAATATGGTTGACCCCTGAATCTTCAAGTTTTCCTATCCCCTGCCATGCATGTATATTGCTGGAACATTTAGGATCTTGGAATTTCTTTATCAAAACTCTAATTAACAGGACTGAGTCACCTTGGCAAGCATATAACTAGCAATACTCTTTCAAAAAATATGATGTTTTATTATTCATGTATTAATTCATTTACTTATACATATTTATTAATCATTTGCTATATAATTTATATTATTTTGTTTAAGAAAGGAATTTTTTAAAATAAAATCATGACTTCAATATAAAATTAAGACACATTAATGATTTTATTTAACTCACAAAGTAATAGGGAACAAGTGAGATATTAAAATTGATGCAAAGGAGAATTCAACACACACATGTGAGTAATAATAAAGGCTGAGCTGAATAGACAAAAAATGCAAAACTGGTAAATATACACAATGCAATAGAATCAATAATTAATTTCATCTCCACTGGATACAAAATACATCTCAATGGACAAGAATCATTTGCATTACTATTAGTATTCAACAATTTACAATGCTGTAAAGTAACTGAAAATCAATGTAAGGTGTAGATACTGCAGAAGGTTGTGTTAAACAGGTCACAACTGAGTCTGTAATGCACAGAGACACACTCACACACACATACACATAATGAGCATTTACATTTAAATCGAAGTAAATGTCTTAAAATTAATGATTATCTCTAGTTTATAATAGAATTATTTCCATATGTGTTAGAGAAAATTTTCTCTACATGAAATTATTGAACATTATCAATAAAATAAGCAGGTATGTTATTTTTGTATATCTCTTTTAAACAATGTAATGAATATAGTATTAATTTTCCAAAATGTAGATAAAAGAAATAAAGTCTTGTTACATTTGTTAATTTCATTGCAGGGCTGCTAGAAGAGAATGGTAAACTTTGTAGGTAAGAAGTTAAAAATATATCCTTAAAATTTGGTAATAAAGTGTCTCTTGCTCACAAATAAAAACATTATCCTTAAAATATTTAAAGTACAGTAAAAATGCTTCTGAAATTCAGGTACAAAGAAAGAAAGAGGCATATGGAGAACATCATATGCATCAACAAGCACTGTTTGTTTCACATTTCTCAATGAAATAAAAAGTCACTCAATAAAAGAATTGCCCATAGTAATAATATTATTTTTGAATTGGAATTATAACAAGAAAAAAACTGTACAAACATGAAATAAATATCTTTTCTTGCACCCATTTGAAAACTGAAGTTTTGGGCATACTGCAGAAATAGATGCATATAGGAAGTCACAGCCATGATCTGCTTACCTGGAACAGAAGCCGCTGAAACCATAAACCAGCAGGAACACTTAAATGTAATTTCAGTCATTTACTGGAGGTGATCGAGGACTAGTGTGAGAGGGAGAAACTCTTGGGAGCAATAGACTTCTGGGAATGACTACTTTCATGGGCTTTACTTCTAGCATCCTCTCCCAATTTTCACTGTGAAGAGCTGAGAATGATTTCTTTGGGACTCTGTCAAAGAGAATAAAAGTGCAATTCTCTTGAAATAAACATTCAGCCTTTATTTACAACAAAGACCTACACACCAGGAGGAAAATCTTTACCAGAGCCTTGCCAAAGAACAATGGGGGAAGGGAAGGACATTCCTCACACTCTAGCCTACTCTAGCCTTCCTGGCTCACCTACCTGGGGGATGTTTAAAAGAAGGAACACTTGTGAAGGCCACAAGCTGAGACAGAGTTCCACCAAAAGATTGAGACTTCATTAGAAGAATAAGGAATGCTTGCACCACTTCACACTTTTCACCAAAACCAACAGGACTCCAGTATTGAAACAAAGATTACAGCTCAAAGAGCTGCAAGACAACAGACACACATTACCTATAGAACAAGAATAAGAATTACAGCAAGCCTCTCTCCAGAAACCATACAATCAAAAGTGCAGTGAAATATTTAAGTGTTGAAAGAAAAACATCTACCCATCTATAATTCTATACTCAGGGAGTTATAGATTAACACTGAGGGAGAAATGAAGACTTCCACAGTAAATCTGTGAGGGAGGGACTGTATCACAGGGAGGTCTCCCTGCAAGAAATATCAAAAGAAGTTTTTTAGAGAGTGAAAGGAAACTGAGATCTACATAAAGAAAGGAAGATTGTTTAAAAAGGAATAATGATGAAACAAAATATTTTATTTTTCTTATTCTCAACTTAATTGTTTAAATCATTCTTCAAAATAATAGCAACAATATTTTGGGTGATTATAACATATGGGTAAGTAAAATGAATGACAGTAGTGTCACAAGGTAATGGGAGTAGGGTTGGGGATACTCTGTTGAAAGATACATGCACCACATGTTAAGGAGAAGAGTGTTGTTTAAAGGTGACCTTGGGTTAGTTAAAAATGGACATCACAAAATGCACCTAGGGCACCCTTTCAAATTTCAATTAAAAGAGGTATAGTTGATATACTCAGAGAGGAGATTTAAAAAATAATTTATTTCCATCTAGCAAAAAACATCTAAATAAAAAAGTCAGCAACTGATAGAACTGAAAGGAGAAATAAAAAATCTGCTCTTCTAGTTGAAGATGTCAAATACCCCTGTCAGTAACTGATAGATAAAGAAGGAAGAAGCCAAATTGATGTGGGCTATGGGTGGAAGGCTCTTTGTCTCTTCAGAGATAACCTAAGCTGTTTGACTTGTGGGTGTGGAACGGTAAGAGGCTGCAGTTCTGCCCTTAGGGACAATGGCAATGGCTCCAGTCCCAGGAAACAGTTTAACAATGCAAGGGCTATAAACTTTAAGTATTTAGGGGAAATGCAAAAACCAAATATGCTAAAAGCTTATCTAGAATATCTGGAGTCCATGCTAAAAGCTTACCTAAGATGTGGAAGATATATATGCTAATTGAAGCCTATTGAGAACTGAAACAAAGGGACCATTTGGCCTTTCCTCTCTGTATAAAAGACGTTTGAAAATCTTATTCTGGGCTCAGGATTCAAACAGAAAGCTCCTGAGTCTGGCTGGCCATCAATAAACCATTTTTCCTTCTCAAAATCATTCCTGAGTCCTGGCCTCTCCATACTCAAATAATTGAACTTCTCTCAAATTCTACAACAAAATAAAGACATAGTTCACCAAAACACACTATCAGTCAACTTTTTAAAATTAATATTTATAGAATTCTCCATCTAACAACAGAAGCATATGTTTTCTTCTCATGTGCTTACATGGAACAATCACGAAGAAAGATGACATTCTGATGCTGAAAACATCAGAACAAAGTTAAAAGAATGCAAAGCATTCAATGTAGCATTAAATTCATGTTAGAACCACTGTGATACCTATTGAGCACACAACCTTTCCACCTTATCATAGATTTTGCCCAGACGAACATTAGCTGACAACCCATACAGGTCAGGGCATACCTGGGGAAAAGTTCTATGGAATATGAAAGTGATCATCTTGTCATAATGTGCTATATCAGTGGGTGGAGACCCACACAATAAACAGGAAAATATTAAACTCCCATCCTGGGGAGTCCTGCTATGTTCTCAATTCGAAGGACAAGAATCGCTCAAAGACATATACAGTGCCTAATAAAAGAAAACAGATGAGTATATCAAGCCCTGAATATTATTACAAGTAGCTATGAATCTTATTCTTTAAAAAGTGAAATGCAGTAGTTACCATAGGTCCTGAGGGGTGGGGAAGGAAAGATTAGAATAGATGGAACATAGGGCATTTTTATGGCATTGGGATTGTCCTGCATGATCTTGAAATAATGAATACAGGTCATTTTTAATTTCATCAAAATTTATAAAAGTATACGGTCCAAAATGTATACCATAATGTGAAACATTGATCATGGTTGGTAGCAATGCTTCAATATTTGTACATCAATTATAATAAATGTATCATCTGCATGTAAAATGTTATTAATAAGAGAGAGGGGAAAAGCAGGAATGTGTGGATATATGGGAATCTCCTATATTCTGTACATGACTCTTTTGTTTCTTTGAAGATAAAATGAAAAAAAATAAGACACTGGGGGAATATACAGAAGAAAATGTCATTGTACATACTGGACAACAGAAATTACACTGATGAAAAACATAATGTCAAAATTTTATTCCAATTTTTAATTTTTAAAAACATGTTAATTTTAAAACTATCATTATTATTTCATTTTCTTATTAATTTTATTTGGTTATTTTATTGGCTTCATTCTTGGACAGGTTTTGGATCATAGAGGGATCACAGCAGTGGCAGGGGAGCATCATTGGTGCAGGGTGTCCATGATAGGGCTATATATAGAAGGGGGTTCACCTGGGGCATAACTCTAAGTCATATGAATGTGCTCAGTTGTTCATAGGGCATTGTCATGGGTGGAGATCCATGCAATAACTGAAAGAATATCAAATTCCCATCCTGTGGAGCTTTGCTACATTCTCTAATGGGACAGAAAGAATGCCCAGAGTACAAGAGCAGTGCTTAGTGAAGGAGGACAGACCATTGTTATAGGCCCTTGATATTGATGACTGTGCTTATGAATCTTTTCTTTTGAAATTGCAACTTAGCTGAGTATTATATAATACCTAAGTGTTACTTCCTGAAGACCTCCTTGTTGCTCAAATGTAGGCTCTCTCTAAGTCAAACTTAGCATATAAATGCACTACCTTCCCTCTGGCATGCAACATGACTCCTGCAGATGAACCTCCCTAGCGCTGAGGGATTATTACCTGGAAAAACACCTTGCCCAAAAGGGGGAAATGGTAAATACAAATGAGTTTTTATGGCTAAGAGATTTCAAAGCGAATTGGGAGATCGCTCCAGAGGTTATACTTATGTACATCCTAGCAGGATCTCATTGACTGCTACAGTAAATATTTCCTCAAATCATGGGTCTACTCAGGGCTTCAGAAACATCTAGACAATATAAGCAGTGTGGACAGATCAGGAGTTTGGTGCCCTACCAGTCGGCCTTACTTTGGAATTTATGCTCCCCAGTGTGAAAAATGTTGGACTCATTTGTGGTTTCCAAAACATGGCTCTTCTCCTCCTTCTTTTTGAACCTATATTTAGTACTATACTTGATATGTATATGTCCAAGAAACATAAATCTTTGGTCCATCCATAAGCCAGTTGGGTTTGAGATTTCAGCAGAGTTGCAAAACCTACTTTCCAGTTCATTGTATTCACCCAGGACAACTAACAAGAAGATGATGATGGACAATGACCATCCCAAAGAAGAGAGAATTTCTGCAACTGAAAGCAAGATAGTTTCATCTATCTGCCCCATAGGATCTATGCTCCCTCTCAATTACAAATAGAGTGAGCATTACCAATCCCAAATCCTCAAGATTGGAGAGTAAACGATGAACTGAAATAGACTTATTATTACTCTATCGTAGACTTATTATTCTACCAATGGAAGAACTTGTATCATTGATATACAGGCAGTGGCCACCAGAGGTTCTGAGGTGAGGGAGAGGGAAGAATAAGTGCAATATGGGTGAATTATTGGGACATTGGTATTGTCCTGCATGACGTTGTATTGACAGCCATATGTTAGTGGCAATGCTTCAATGTGGGTTCATCAATTTTAGCAAATGTACCACACAAATGAAGGATATCATTAATGTGGGAAAGTTTGGAGGGGGAGCATGTGAGGCATATAGGAATCCCCTACATTTTTTTTATATAACATTTATGCACTCTAAAGTATCTTTTTGAAAAAAGAAAAACATTCATATATTAGAAAAGAAAGTTCTGTAATCAATAACCTATACCACTACTATCGGAACCTGGGGAAGAGCAATTTAAGCCTGAATAGGAAGAAAAGGAGAAAAAATAATATGAAAGCAGAAATCAATAAAATTGCAAACAGGAAAACAATAGAGAAAAGTCATCAAAATCACAAGTTCAGTCTTTAAAAAAATCAATAAAATTTATTAACACATTAGCCATGTTACCACAAGTTACTAATATCAT
The DNA here is from genome assembly GCF_030445035.2 of Dasypus novemcinctus. NCBI lineage: Eukaryota > Metazoa > Chordata > Mammalia > Cingulata > Dasypodidae > Dasypus > Dasypus novemcinctus. The sequence goes on along the minus strand of NC_080683.1, from coordinate 36,372,526 downwards.
AAATGAAAGAGGGTCAATCACTAGTGTTATTATGGACATGAAAAGATAATAAAGGAATAATAAAAAGAATTACATGCCCCAAATTTGATAACTTAAATGGAAGTAGAGCAATACCTTCAAAGACACGAACCACTAAATTTCATACGAGGAGAAAGAGATATTCTCTATAGGCTTATATCTATTAAAGAAATTGAATCAATTATTAATAAACTTCCACAAAAGAAATTGTCAGGCCCAAAGGATTTCATTGGTAAATTCTAGCAAATATCCAGTAAAAAATGATAATGATGCTTCACAATCTCTTCCAGAATGTAGTAACAGAAGTGACACTTTCAAACTCAATCTCTGAGACCAAAATTACTCTAATACAAAAATGAGATAAAAACATTATAATAAAGGAAACTGCAGGTCAATATCTCATGAAAATAGATGCAAAGATCCTCAAAACCATTAGCAATTTTAATCTAACAGTGTTTAAGTGGTGGTAATCATTCTATGTATACAAGGGTGATGATCAGTTTGAAGATCAAGCAATGTCATCCACCACATCAACTGACTAAAGAAGAAAAATAAAATGATCATATCAATTACACAGAAAAAGCATTTGATAATCTCCAACAACTAACCATGGTAAAAACTCTCAGCAACCTGGAAACACAGAGGAATTGCTCATTTTGATAAAGAATATCTGCAAAAAACCTGCAAATAAGATCTTAATACTGAGAACTGAACACATTCCACATCAGATCAGGAACAAGACAAGAATGCCCTTTGTACCACCCTTTTTCAATGTAGTATTAGAAGTCATAGCTAGTGCAATTAGATAGAAAAGGAAAGAAAAGATATGCAGACTGGATTAGAAGAACTAAAACTGTCTCTATACTCAAATAATTGTAACTAAATTGTGAGAATATCATGATCTTGTATACAAGGTAGTATAAAAAAGGCGATTATTTTTCTATGTTCTATCAATGAACAATAAGTATATGACCTAAAGGCAATACTGTGGTAATTTGAGACTGCATGTATCCCAGAAAAAAAAAAAATGGGAATAGCTTTATAAATGAATAAAGTAAATTCTGGAAAAAAATGTGAGGTGCTTGATAAAAAAGGCCAGATTGCTTTAAAGAGACTGTTGGTAGAAATAAGGATGCTAAAGGTATTTTGATGAGGTCTTTGACAGAAATGACGAATGCATAATTGCAAACTGGAAAAAAAATGTCCTTTGTTTTAATGTGGCAGAGAACTTGGCAAAATTGTGTCCCGATGCCAGATGGAAAGGAGAATTTGAAAGTGAAGAGCTCAGATATTTAGCTGAGGAGACTTCCAAACTAAATGTGGGAAATGTAGCCTGGCTTCTCCTTACAGCTTATAGTGGAATATGTGAGGAAAGGAATAAGATGAGAACAGAGAAACCAGAAACTGATAGTTTGGAAAATTCTGAGCTTCTGAAATGTGATTCTCCAAAGAATAGTGCCCCAACATGGAACCAGTTAACCATTTCAGTGCAAGTCAGGATTGGAAATGCAGTTATCTAGAAAGGATTTGTGGAAAGTTCATAATCTGATGGTTGGGACACCTCTGTGCTACTTGAAAAATGGACAAGCTTTTTGCAAGATATCTGTGAATGGAACCACTGCCAGCCAGGACTGAAAGTGACAGAAAAGGGACAGATTGAAGGAAAAAAGACTTCCAGGGCAGAAACATGGAAGGTAAGGTCTGGACTGAAGACATCTTCCTGGGCCAAGAGAGTGGACCCATGCATGTAGTTGGAAAGCATGAGTATGCCCCAGCACTGGAAGAACGTGAGCCTGCTGTCCCATTTTTTCGTGAAGAGTGCCAATACCCCAGTATTCAGAAAGAGTGGAACTCACTCCCCAGGGACTGGAGAGAGTCTGTACACCACCTCACTATTCTGAGTGGGTTGAGCTTGTGCCCCAGAGATTATATTGAGTCCAAAACCCACCCTGATATTTAATGAGGGTGGAGCTGAGAATATGGCCACCAAGAAACCCTTGAAAGGGTGGGGCTGCCATTCCATCCAGCCTGGAGGACAAAGCATCATTCTTTAATGACTCTCAGACCTTGAAATCTAATAGGATATGCCCTACATAATCCCTGTTTTCCTTCTAATTCCTCCCTAATGGGAATATTTATTCTCTGACTGTCCCTCATTGAACATTGGAGGCAGATAACTTGTTCTAAGTTTCACAGGTCCACAGCAAGATCAGAATTATTTCCCAGAAAAGACCACCCCTGTAACTGATTTTGATGATACTTGGTACTTCCTGAAAAAAAAATTAAGGCTTTTGAAATATTGTAATGGAAGGAATGCATTTGTATGTGAAATAAAAGTCTTTTTGGGACCCAGAGGGTGGAGTGTGTAGTTTGAGACTGTATGTACCACAGGAAATCTTGTTCTTAAAGCAGGTTCATTTCTGTGGGGGGAAACTATTGTAGGTGGGAACTTTTGATTAGGTTACTTCAGTAAGACTTGACCCAGGATGGGTCATAATCCTTTACTGGAGTCCTTTATAAATGGGATGAATAGTGAAAAAAACAGACACAGAAGCAAAGATAGAGCCACTGAAACCAGCTCAAAGAACAAAACCAAGAAGAGAAGGGAGAAGACTGCAGATGCTGCCATGTGCCTTGCCCTGTGACAGAAGAGTCCAGGATCACTGGCAGCTGGTTTTTGGGAAGAAAGCATCACCTGATAATGCTTTGATTTAGACATTTTCATGGCCCCAGAACTGTAAGCTCATAAGATTATAAATCCCCATTTTACAAGCCAACCCATTTCTGATATATAGTCTTTAGCAGCTTAGCAAACTGAAACAAATACCATTTACAGTAACATATGGAAAATGAAATATTTTTATATAAATCAATCAAAATATGCACAAGATCTGTATGGAGTAAACAGAAAAGTCTGATAAAAATAATAAAATACATAAGTAAATGAAGAGATATTTCATGTTCATGAATTAGAAGACACAATATTGTTAAGATGACAATGCTTCCACAACTTGATCCATAGATGCAACCAAATTCCAATTAAAATATCACAAGCCATTTTGCAGATAATGGCAAGTAGTTTTAAGTTTATATGGAAAGGCAAAAGACCAGAATAGCAACTACAACACTGAAGAACAAAGCTGAAAGATTTACACTACTTGATTTCAAGACTTACTGTAAGAAAATACTAATTAAGACAAAATGGTATTAGCAAAAGGATAACAGAATCGAATAGAAGGTCCAGAAATAGACCAGGTAAATATAATTAACTAATCATTGATAAAGGAGCAAAGGTAATTCAATAGTAGAAATGTATTTTTTTTTTTTCAAAATTGGTAGTGGGATAACCAGATGCCTGTATTTGAATATAGACACAGGCCTTACTCCTTTCATAATATTCAACTCAAAATGGATCATAGATCTAAATGTAGAGCACTTAATGATAAATTATCTAGAAGAAAACATAGAAGTAAAATCTAGTTAATCCTCAGTTTGGTGATGAGTTTTTAGATATAACACCAAAAGCAAGATTCATGATAGAAAAATATTGAAAATTGGACATTATTAAAATTAAAAAGACAGTGTTAAGAGAATAAATACACAGACTTCAGGAAAATATTACATACAAAGGGCTTGTGTTCAAAATATACAAAGAACTCTTAAAACTCAACAATAATAAAACAAAGAACCAAATTTAAAAATATACAGGAGATCTGAAGAGACACTTCACCAAAGTAGATATACAGATGGTAAATATGCATATACTTTTGCATTAGGGAACTGCAAATTTAAAAAACGAGATACCACTAAAAATTGATTTAAATGGCTAAAATCCAAAAACATATTCCAATTGCTGGCAAGGATGCAGAGCAACAATAACTCTCATTCATTTTTTGATGCAAATGCGAAATGGTATAGCCACTTTGGAAAACAGTTTGAAAAATTTTTACAAATCTAAAAGATATTCTTATCACATTATCCAGCAAACACATTCTTACGTATTTATACAACTAATTTAAATCTTATGTCACATTAAAAATTATTCAGCAATAAAAAGGAAAGAGATACCAAGTTGCAAAAAAAATGCATAGATATATCTCAAGTGTTACTACTAAGTGAAAGAAGCCAGTCTGAGTAAATTACATTGTTGATGATTGCAATTATATGACATTTTAGAAAAGGCGAAAGTAGAGATTCTTAACAGATCACTTATTCCCAGGAGTTCAGGGACAGGAGATGATTAAAATAAGAGTTGAATAGTTGAAGCAAAGGAAATGGTTTTAGGCCAGTTAATTTTGGTAAGTAATTTAATCGTGACTATAAGGCTCTAGGCATTTGACAAAACTTATAGAACTTTACAGCACAAAGAGTAAACCTTAATGCTGGTAAATTAAAAACTAAAATCATTTAGGAGGTTAGAGATCCAAGGATGAAATACACACACACACAGAATCTAAAGCTATTACAATGTATGAAGCAGCTTCACTGAAAACAGCCACATTGAAGTATATGGAGAATAATGTGCTGACCCAAATAATTTTGAAATGGGTGAATTTGTTAGTCTAAAAGCAAAACAGTACATAGGCACTGTACTTTACTTGATAAAGTGGTTTTCCATAGGGATATGGGTCAAAAATGAACAATTCTGAAGCCACTACACATGAAGAGTAGACATGAAAAATAAATTGAGTGGCAGAAGGTGGGAGTGATTTTTATTATTATTGGAGTAGAAGTTAATAGATAAGGAGAGGAAGCTAAATGCATGTGGTAATGGATGAGATGTAGAGATATTGGTATAGACTCTTGTTTAGCTTAATGTAAATAGATTGCTTGATATGGTCAAAATTGTGTGTATGTGTTGGTGCATGGCTTAGTATATATACATATAACTTTTTGTTCTGTTGGACTGGGAAGGGAAATACACAAAATGAGTCTGATGTTTCCTATAGTACCAGAAAATAAGAAAGTGCAATACACACACGTATCTAATAATGGGGTATTTCAAAGAAATACCAAGTCCAACTGAACACACTCCCTATGGTCAAAATTTGGAAAATTTTAACAACAAAATAAAGTAGTGTTGGATTATAAACCAAAGTATAAAATAAATATCTATGAATCCATACTGATACAAATCAGTGTTTGAGCAAATAAATAAGAAAAGACAAATCTCCAGTTTAGATGCATTCCAAATTACTTAAGAAGCTTTTCATCCTCAAAAGTGGAGCAAAACTCCCCACTGCTTAAGTGTGGGCTGTGCATATACAGTGAATTCCTTCCACAAAAATACAGAAAGGAAATGGAGAGACAAAAGGAGAAGTAACTTTACATTGGAAAAACCTGACAAACTCAGCCCCAACCCAGGTGATCCAGGGTATTGGTCCTACATAACCTTGAAAGACAGGGATGAAAATGATCCTTAACATCTAAGGTCTTCTTCTCCGATACACATTAACCCCATTGATTCATGATGAAGATATCTACATTCTCATTCTACAAAATATCTTATTAGTTTTCCTCAAAAATGTCAAAAACAAGGTAAGTCTGAGAAGCTGTCACAATCAAGAAGTGCCTAGGGAGACATAACTTCTATACAGAATGTGATATCCCAGATGGGATCCTGGAACAGAAAAAAGGTATTAACAATTTAATTTAAAACTGCTGTCAAATAGAGATTCTTTTTAAAACTTAATGTATTTATAATTGAGCAACATGGAAGTGAATCCTAGAAGAAATAAGTTGAACAGTAAAACTGTCTTTTTTGGCAAGTTATAAAGAATAGGTAATGATTTTCAGGTGTGGAGAACAGAATTTTCTTCATTAGTCCTTAATGAAATAGCTGCTTAGTGATTTAAATGATCTGTTTTTAAAACTTTATTAAAAATAAAATTTAAACGGTAATAAGGATTAATAAATTTGAAAATATCTGGTAAAACTCCTTAGTTCACATTTTTGCATTTTTTACTGTAATCGATGACACTTTCTGATATTTTATGATCTCTGATAATAATGTTATCTTTATCATCTTATCTTTGTGCGGAGAGCTTGTGTGCTTTAATCCCCTCCTTTTCATCCTTTTACTATGTTTCAGTTAATTTCCTTTTTCCATATGTTATGCTATGGTTTCTATTTTGCCTCTTCCTTGATTACTTGTCTACTTTCCATCTAAAATTAAAATTACCCATCCTTTCTTAAAATTTGTAAGGAGAATAATTCACCTCAAGTTTCTGTTTGTGACATAATAATTTTCATGCAAACTACATTTCAAATACAACTACATTTTTAGTTTAAGAGCAAATATCCCAAACTGTAGTCCTGTTTTTGTTTTGCTAATCAAAATTTACAAGCTTTCTATTAATATATAAGGTGGGAGTATTGCTAAACAGTACTCTCTTACTTTTATATTTCCCAGTCCAAATCAGAAATGACTATGAAGGACCATCTTTGGCCCTGTACAGACAAGTGACATTGTCCAACATGTCACCAGTGCCATCATTGGCTTGAAATCCAGATTGTCCAAGAATGTGGGCTTCCAGGAGCTATCATGAGACTTAAAATCACTTATTCAAAATATCAGGGAGGGACAATTATATATCTAGGAGAGGTTAAAAGATGTAGGAAGTTTTACCTCTTCTACAACATTTCACAATTCCAAAGAATAGATTTTAAAAAGCAAGGATCAGTACCTGAGTTGGGAAAATAGTCTCAACTCTCACAATTTGGCTATAAGTTACAGAAAACCTCTGGCTTTCCATATATTTTAGTCATGCAAATTTCAATGAAATAGCACAATTTTAACATGGAATGTTTTTTAATGGAAGCTAAAATGTATAGGGCAGTGGAAAAGAAATTTCCTAATTTGAAAAAAATATTTTTAAAAAGATTAAGAATTACTTTCAAAGTAGTATCCTGAATTAAACGTGGAGAGATAGAAAAAGGAAATATAAAACAAGATGTAATTTATTCCCAATTTTTATCTTATAAAGAAAGTTCTGTTTTGTGAAAGCAAATAATCATGTTGGTAAAATTATGATGCTATGTTATTAGTATTTTATGTTTAACAGTAGTATTTTCACCATTTAAATAATGGAAAATTTGCTGAGATAATTTTTTTTAAATCCAAATATTGTCAACATATTTTTGTTTCCCTAGAGTATATTATGATATGTCAACAATAATCTCATTATCGTTTGAAAATGTCATTTATGAAGTGAAATACTTGATAAAATTTAATCACATTTAGGAATGTTGACATGAAATCCTCAATATTCATTGAAAGGCTAGTCCTTAAAACAGTATTTCCTTTTTACATTATATTCAGTTATTTACCAAGCATCACTAATTCCTCACTTGAATTACAAAACGTTGATTGTCTTTCCATTTCCATCACCACTTTGGATACAGATATTATATACTAACGTGATTATGGCAACCATGATTTAAATGGTTTCCTTAAATTCACTGCAGCAAAAACCCATACTTCTGAAAGAAGTATGCTTTAATCATAGCCATTTTTAGTACTATTCATTGGATATGTGGACTAAAAAGAAAATAATTGCAGGAAATGACAGGCTGCCTTTAATCCCCATCCATTTGAACACGTTAGAATAGCATCATAAAATTATGCATTTTAAAATTAGCAGAATAATGAATGACAATCAAAACCTCTTGCCTAACCACAAGGCTAATCCCATGACACACTTCATTTTCAGCTCATCCTTGAGACTCACTACTTTGTGGCTCATTCTTATTTCTAATGACACTGACCCCTTCACATTTCCTATATTTACTCCATTGTTAATTATTTCTTCAGGTTAGAAATATATAGAGGTGACTGATGGAAATAAAATGAATTTCAAGGGATAGGATGAGGGTGCATTTTTGCACTTTACTTTCCAATAAGAAAGTGGGGTTTTTTGTTTTTTGTTTTTTTTTTTTTTTTGCATAGCACAGTGTGAAGGCACATGGGGAGGGTTACCCAGCCTGGAATTCTGAATTCAAACTACGCTTTTTAGAGGACCTGAAGTCATAAATTGAGAATTGCCATCTCCCTTTGGCAACTTTCCTTTCCTTCATAAACAAATACTTTACAGTGCTTTCTACCTGTGATTTTTCTTTCGCATAACCTCCATAAATCCCCCATTTCACTAAAATCCATCTGTTGTTATAACATCAATTATACTGTCACTGAGATTACCAATGCTACAATCATCAAATTTATTAACTGGTTCATGATTTATACAATCACTAGCTCTGTGACATCTAGGGGAAACTTTTCATCTTTTGTGTCTTTACAATATATAAAGTCATTCTGTTTTAACTTCTGTTACCAATTTCTTGAATATTATTCTCCAGCGTTCTGTAAACTTTCACCTAAGCCACTTTGTTTAATCCCACATTATACTTGTACCCTTGATCTGAATATTCTTCTTCATAAATTAACGTCTTCTCCATCCCTGCTATCATAGCATTAGTTAAAACATTTTACTATTTTTTTTTCTTTTCTCTGGACTCTCTGCTAGAATTTTCACTTTCCACACTATTAGTGTTATATTGATCTTTCTAAAATATACATTTTCATCCCCCACTCATTTTATACTATGTATTGAGCACATTGTATGTGTTGTAGAAGAGCCTAAATTAGGTGCACCTTAAGAAATAATGATTTCCCTCCAATACTGATAGTAGCTGCAAATGTCATCATTGTGCTCACATCATATTTGACCTTCAAAATCAAACTGAAAAATCCTACTGTGATATTATGTATATGCACCATATAGTTATTATGTTCTTGCTATTTTACATTTTAATATTCAATTTTTAGTTATATAGAATCATATAAATTTATTATTATAAATCAAACTGGGCTAGAAAGTTCAGGTATTTTCCAATTGACAATATTAAGAAAAGATTTTAAAATTGAATGTCGTATATTTAAAATTTAATGAATTTAATGAAAATCACTTTCTCACAAAAAAAGAAATATTTGGTCCATGTGGAATTCAAAACTTACGCTTGAAAAATATTCATCATATATTCAGTATATGTACTTGTCTTCTATTACTGTATAAAGTTTTAACACATTTCACAGTTTAAAAGAGCATGTATTTCTAAGCTTTTGTGGGCCAGGAATACACACATGGATTAGATGATGCTCTGCTCCAGAGACTGTCAAGAGGCCAACACTGGGATCTCAGTGAGGCTGAAATGGGGAAGGATCCACATCCAAGCTCATCAGATTGATGACAAGATTCAGTTCCTCGTGGATTATCAGGTAGAAACAGTTCCTTGCTTGCTCTTGGATCTTCCATTTAGTGATTCATTTCATCAAAGTTTGCAAGGAAGAAAATCAGTAGAGAGAATCTGCTAGCAAGACTGAAGTTCCTGAAAGAAATGAAAAAGTGACATCAACTTTGCCATATTGTATGGCTTCTAAATCACAAGACATTCCCCCACTAAAGACAAGGGAATTATACAATAGTGGGAATACCAGAAGACAGGGATAAGTGGACACACCTTATGATCTATCTGCCACAATACATGACACTACATATTTATCAGTAAATAATTTGAAGTTTATTTTTGTAATGAATGTTTAAGTTAAACTTTATCTTTAAGGAATATTTTATAAGAAAACACTCTTTTGATAGGCAGAACAAAATCATGAACTTACAGGTATGCTATAAACTAGAAAATCTTAAGTTATATATTTTGTGCTATACAATATTTTTGAATGGCAATAAAGAAAAAAATGGCATTTTTAGATCTTTCTTAAGTGAACTCCATAGAAAATAATTTTAGTTTTGCAATAAAATGCTATAATGATTTATAGTATTAAACTTCTTCCAGATTATTTTATTTAGCTTATAAAGAGTTTAATATGATCTGCGGTCACCCCTCGGGCTGAAGTGTGGTTTGCTGGCCTGGCAGGAGAGCAGCCGTGGTAGGCCTAATTCCGCTGCCCCCATAATAGGGTGGTTGGTCGGGCCCACCGCCACCCCTGAAGGAAGCTCGGCATGGGCGCAGAGTGCCCTCGGGTCTCCCCTTCTCGGCAGCCATGCTTCCGCGGCCGCCCCTCCTCCCAGATGGCGCCACCCGATGCCTTGTGGGGCGGCACCCTTCTTCTTCCTTCTCCCTGCGCAGGCGCAGGGCAGAAAATTCCAGTCTGCCCTTTTCCCCTCCCCCGACAGCAGCAACAGCCAGGCGTGGGCAGAAAATTCCAGTCTGCCCTTTTCCCCTCCCCTGACAGCAGCAACAGCCAGGCATGGGCGGAGAAATCCAGTCTGCCCTTTTGCCCTCCCCCGACAGCAGCAACAGCCCGGTGTGGGCGGAAAAATCCAGCCCACCCTTTTCCCTTCCCCCGACAGCAGCAACAGCCAGGCGTGGGCGGGAAACTCAAGTCTGCCCTCCACCCCAGCAACAGCAGCCACCAATCCCTAAACCCTGCCCCTTCCCCCAGCAACAGTGACAGCCAATCAATAACCACCACCCCTCCCCCATCCAGTACCGCCCACTGACCTTTCGCCGGCAACCAATCAGAACAGGGTGTGGCTTCGACCAATCAGCCTTCCCCAGCCCCTATAAAACTGTTGCCTCTCCCTCAGTAAAGTGGACTTGCGTGTTTACCTTGTCTCCGCGGTAGTTCTTCTGCCGTGCGCCCTCCAGTCCTGAGAGCCCCCGACAAGGGCCTGGCCTCCCTTGTCCCCAGTTCGTCGCCTGCTTCTCCGGGTGACCCCTTCATCGCCTGCTTTGCCGGGCGACCCCTTCGTCGCCGGCTTCGCCGGGCGACCCCTTCGTCGCCGGCTTCGCCGGGCGACCCCGTCAGCCGAACCGCGCAACCCCTTGTGAGACCGATCCCTCGTCTGCTGCCGGACCGACCCCTTGTCCCAGGTGGGACCGACCCCTCGTCCCAAGCGGGACCGACCCCTCGTCCAGAGCTGGACCGACCCCTCATCCGCAGCCAGACCCCACCTCTACCGACCGAGCAAACCGTCGCAGCTGGCGCCCAACGTGGGGCAAGGCAACTCCACCACAGCCTCACTCCATAACCTGGCGACCCCCCCCTCCTCTCTTCTCACCTTGGGACTTCTCTCATGCAACATTGCTGCTACCTGAGCCTTGGCTACCTCATACAATCCACGGCGGTCTGGGAGAATCGCTGGATGGCTTTCTCCTTCCATGTCGGGGGCTTATACCGACCCGCTATGATTAAGAGGAGCCTTGGATTTCTCGGGAGCGCGCGCTTGCACGTCTGAAGTAATCCTACCACAGCCCTACGCCCTCCTCTCTTCTCACCTTGGGACTTCTCTCATGCAACATTGCTGCTACCTGAGCCTTGGCTACCTCATATGATCCACGGCGGTCTGGGAGAATCACTGGATGGCTTTCTCCTTCCATGTCGGGGGCTTATACCGACCCGCTATGATTAAGAGGAGCCTTGGATTTCTCGGGAGCACGCGCTTGCACGTCTGAAGTAACCCTACCATAGCCCTACACTCTCCTCTCTTCTCACCCCTATCTTTTCGCTCTGCATTGCTGCTCCTGAACCTTGGTGACCTCATATGATCCACGGCGGTCTGGGAGAATCGCTGGATGGCTTTCTTCTTCCATGTCGGGGGCTTATACCGACCCGCTATGATTAAGAGGCGCCAATAAAACTCTCAGAAGCGCGTGCCTGAGCACCTCCACCCCTGCCTTCACCTCTGCCTCCTCCCCTCTGCGCTTGCTCCCCTTTGCCTTGCTCCACTGCTCGTCGTCCCACCCTCCCCTCATCGGGGCCTTCCTTTGGCCCGCGACCACCGTCGGAGCCCCACCGGCTCCGACCTCTCGTCTCACCGCACACCTCGGCTCCCATCGCCGTGCTCTCAAGGTAAGGGCCCCTTTTCTTATCGGCTCCAAAAGGCCATTAGCAATGGGTAACATCCTATCTGCTAAGCAAGCCCCACAAGTTCGGGCCCTCGCCGTCTCCTAGACACTCACCAGTGTAAGATCTCTTTGAAACAGCTTCAAGTGTATTGGGACTTTCTTCTCCCCTTTAATCCGTGGCTTACCACGTGTCAGCTTTAGGACCCGGACACCTATACTCGCCTTATAGATAGGGTCACTTCTGCTGTGGAGCAGGAAGGTAAAAGATTCCCTCCTGGCTTATTACCGGCACTTTTTACCATCCGCTCCTGCCTTCAAGGCGCCCCTACCATCGACTCCTCCCGGCCGAGCCACCACCGCCGCCGTGATTGTCAGGACGGCGACTTTAACAGGGACCCTGATTGGAATTCTGATACCGACTCTGATTCCGACTCTGAGTCGCTTGTTGAGCGCCTTAATAACGCACTTGAAAATTGTCCCCCTAAACAATGCAATCTAGCAGTGCCGAGCGCCGGTGAAGATGGCGAACTTCTGCCTTCTTCCTCGCTCGTAAAGGGGAGGTCCCTTTGCCCCTCCCTCCCCCCGATGACTTCCTGCCTGGGTGGGCCGGAAGCTCCCTCCCCGCCATTATGTAGCACCGCTGGGGACGGCCTGCAGCCATTTTGTAACACCGCATGGGCAACGGCTCCTCTCACGCCCTCCGCGCCAGTGGCCCCCCCCGGCTCCGCCTCCCCCTGGCAGCCCCCTCCATCCGATCCGTGGCAAGCTGCCGCATGCGCGGCCCCCTCTAGCCTATTTTTGGACCCGTATTCCTCCCCCGTCGGGGCACCTCCGCCTACCTCCCTGCCGCCTCCTACCACCTGCTTTCCCCTTAACTTAACTCCCACCCCTCAGCGCCCCTTTCCATGGTACCCACATGATGCGGAAAGTGTTAAACAGCTCCACAAGGCCGTTAAGGAGGACGGGTTAGGCAGCCCTTATGCTCAGCATTTGTTAGAGGAGATGTCCACCCTTCTGTGCATCCCCCTCGATTGGCTCCAACTGGCCCGTGCCATCCTCACGCCTGGCCAGTTTATAAATTGGCGCGCCCATTTTCATGCCGAGGCTGAAAAGCAGGTTGCGGCCAATGTCGCAAGGGGTGTTAATCACCCACCAGAAGCCTTCACCGGCACCGGTCAGTTTAGCCAGGCTGCGGCCTACTACCGTGCTCTGGCTGGCTTCTGGCTTCAGATTCGCGAGGTCGCCCTACGGGCCTTTCGCGCCTGCACTGCCAGTAGTGCTGACAAGTTCACTAAGCTCACACAGACCAAGGATGAGGACTTTTCTACCTATGTTTCCAGAGTCCTCCGGGCATGTGAGCGCAGGGTCCATGATGAACAGGCTCAGTGCGCCCTCGCCTGTGAAATTATCCTTGAAGGGGCCAGCCCCATTTGTCGACAGGCAATCGCTCCCGTGAGAGAAAAGTCGATAGACGATTGGGTAATTGCCTGTAACGGCCTTGACCAACAGGCTGCTTCTTTCGCCAAGGCTGTCACGACAGCCATGGCACTTAACTCCTCTTGTTTTAGATGTGGCGAGCCAGGACATTTCGCCCATGAATGCCCGGCAGTCTCAGCACCGCCGGGCCCTCCTGTTCCTCCCCCCCCCACTGCCCCGACGGGGCCCTTCAACCCCCTGCCCCCGCTGTGGCCAGGGGTACCATTGGGCTCGTGACTGCCGTATGCAGCCTCCCCTGCAGCGGCAACAGCCATCTTTAAACTCCAGGAGGGGCAGGCCTCAGCCCCACCCCAAAGAGGCTCCCCGTCCCAACCTTCCAAAGCCCTGATGTGGACAGTCCCCATCACGTCCACCAGGCCTACCATGAGGTTTAAGATTCACCACCGCTGGTATTCTGGGACCCTCGACTCAGGTGCAGAGGTCTCTTGTTTCCCTGCTCATTTCGCTGCCCAGTGGTCTGTTCAAGAAGGCCCTTCCGTCCAAGGGGCCACTGGCTCCTCTACCTCCCTTCGCGCCAGTCACCCTATTGCCTGGGAGGATGGTGAGGGACGTGTGGGCACATTCCGGCCCCTCTTCCTTAGCACCCTTGATACTATACTTTGGGGGTGAGATGTCCTGGAGGAGTGTGGTGTTCAGTTAACCACTTAGCCCCCCCAATAGTTTGCGCCACTGCTCAATTAACACCTCCCACACCCACTCCTCTGCGGTGGGATACAGAGGAGCCTATTTGGGCGGAGCAGTGGCCCTTGCCATCCCACAAACTCCAAGCTCTTCATGAGTTGGTTCGAGAGCAGCTTGAAGCTGGACATATAGAACCGTCCATAAGTCCCTACAATTCGCCCGTTTTTATCATTAAAAAGAAGGCCACTGGCAAATACCGCCTCCTACATGATTTGAGGGAGATTAATAAGCATATCCTCCCCATGGGAACTCCCCAACCGGGACTCCCTCACCCAGTGGCCATTCCTAAACACTTTTTTGTGGCTACTCTAGATATTAAGGACTGCTTTTTTTCCATTCCGCTTCACCAAAAGGACCGCCCGCGCTTTGCCTTTACTGTTCCTGTCCTCAACCACCGAGGGGCAGCCGATAGGTATCAGTGGAAAGTCCTTCCACAAGGCATGCGCAATAGCCCGGCCATCTGCTAGCTGTATGTGAACGTGGCAGTCGCCCCCTTGCGAGATCTGGGCTACCTCATTCACTATATGGATGATGTCCTGGTCGCATGTGAGACCCATGAGAAGCTGCAGTATGTCCTCTCTCAACTTTGGCATAATCTGTCCGCCATTGGCTTAACAATCCAGAATGACAAGGTCAAATTTGAACCCCCCTTAACCTTCCTGGGGTTCCATATCTCCCAGCACGTAACCCCAATGGCTGTGCGACTAAATGTGCCAGACCGAATCACCCTCACAGAGCTCCAGCAGCTCTGTGGGAATATCAATTGGGTCCATCCCGCTCTGTCTGTTACCACGGCACAGCTCCAGCCATTATTTGCTCTCTTACAAACCAGTCATAAAACCCCCTCTGCCGTGTCCGCAAAGATAGCCATCACACCAGAAGCTCGAGCCGCCATTGACGCTGTAGATAAGGCCCTTAATAACTGCTGCCTCCAGCGGTTCGATCCCCAGCGGCCTCTCCAGGTGTTGGTCCTCCCCACCAAAGGAACGCCCACTGGAGTTCTTTGGCAGGATGGGCCCCTCCTCTGGCTCCATCCTTCTAAAAGCAAGATGCAAAAGATCTGCCCCGCAGTAAGACTATGGATCGCTCTCGCAGCCGATTTAGTGCAGCTGTCTGTCCATACGTTTGAAACTCAGCCTGCTGTAATTGTTTGGCCGCTTAATGTGAAAGAAACCACCTCCCTCATTAGGGATAATGAGCAAATGCAGGTGCTGTGTGAGGGATTTGCAGGCGATTTCAATTGCCATTTCCCTAGTCACCGCCTACTCCAAGGCGTGTCCAAATTTCCCTTCCGAAGTCCTTTTTTCCCCTTCCCATCTTCCTCCCCCTTTCCGAGATCTGTCACTATTTTCACGGATGCGTCTAGAACTAAGTACTCCATGGTTGTGTACCTGGACGGAGTCGCAGAGCCGAAAGTCTTTACACATCTTAACCTACACTCCGTCCAGACGGGAGAGCTTTTGGCTATTGTAGAAGCGCTTCGCGCCTTCCCCTGTGAACCTGTTAACATCTTTACAGATAGCCTCTATTCTCTGCAAGTCTGCAGGGTCTTGGCATTAGCTACATTCTTCCCGACCTCCTCTCCTATTGATGAGGCACTGGATGCCCTTAAGACCCTTCTTGAAAAACGCATGGCACCCTGGTATATTGCTCATATCCGGAGCCACTCCGGGTTGCCTGGCCCCCTAGCGGCAGGCAACGATACCGCGGATCAGAGGGTCTCTGCCCTTGCCCTTGATACGGTCGGAGATGCTATCAGTCAGGCTAAGTCCTTACATTCGAGGTTTCACTTTTCTGCTGCCTCACTCCACCACCTTTTGCCTGAGTTGCCAATTGAGACTTGTAAGCACCTAGTGCGGACATGCGAAACCTGTGCCCCCTTCCTGCCTCTGGGGCCTCTGCAACCGCAGGGGGTGAATCCCTGCGGCCTTAGGCCTAATTCCAGGTGGCAGATGGATGTCACGCATGTCCCGTCCTTTGGACGCCTTAAGTTCTTGCACGTTATAATTGACACCTTCTCCCACATGTGCTATGCACTCCCCTTGCCTGCGGAGACTGCTAAGCACTGCATTAAGGCCCTTCAGCAAGGGATTCTCTTCATGGGGGTCCCCTGGGACCTAAAGACGGATAACGGCCCTGCTTATCGCAGTGAATCCTTTGCGAGGTTCCTTCAGCTCTACCAAATCACCCACCATTTTGGTATCCCATATAACCCACAAGGACAGGCCATTGTGGAGAGCTCCCATCGCTGTCTGAAACAACAAATTGAAAAACAGAGGGAAATCCTCCCTCACCCTCCTCCCAGAGACATCATCACCGCTGTCCTAATCCATCTAAATCTCTTGACCTTTGATAAGGATGGTCTCTCGGCAGTCCATAGGCATTGGGGCCCCTCGTATCGCCCCACACAGGGCCCCCTGGTCCTTTGGAAGGACCCTCAAACAGGTCAGTGGCGTGGCCCATGCCCCCTTCTTACCCAGGGCTGAGGTTTCGCTTGTCTTCCCGCAGGATGCCGCTCAGCCAATCTGGGTCCCCAGGAGATACGTCAAACCCGCCACCTCAGCAGTGGATGTCCCACAGGGCACGGCGCCAGATGCGAGTGATCCAGCACCAACTGAGCCAGCTCACCCTCCACCCCGAGAGGCAACCATCCAATCCTGAAATCCGTTCACTGCTCGCACTCTACCATCAGTGCAGACACCGCAACCCTCGCCATGCTGCCGAGCCAATTAACATAGTCTCTCTCCTTCTCCTTATGCTCTCCCTCGCCACCTCTGGCCAAGCTAACCCCTCTCACCAGCCCCGCTAAACCGCCCACAACCCGCTTTCCCCGGCCCGCAGCTTGCAGAGCTTCCTCCTGTTTCGACCTCACTCCTCTTCTCAGCCATCCAAAGCATCCTTTCTCGTCCCCCGCCCCCCTCCTTTTTTCGCTTGAACCCCTACTGCGTTGCAGATTGGGCCGCCCCATGTCGGCCTGCCCCATTAACATCGGCCTCTCTCGCGCCCGTGAAGACTTTGGCCTTCTTATTGTCCTCGCCTACGTCTCCACCACTCCCGACGCTGCCGCCACCACCGTCGCTGGTGCCCTGACGCGACTTGTCCTCACCGCTGCGATCCTCCAGACCATCACACAGTCTGCCTCTACCGCTCTTCGCCGCCAAGAAGAGATCAACTACCTGTAACTCGCTGTCATCCTGGACTTTTAACAAGCAGATGGACCTTATAGCCACCGAGATCAACGAGAATTGGACATTGGCCACCCTTGCTTGCAACGGCAAGATACCGCCCCCCAAATTGTACATTTGTATCCCCGTCATACTCACCTCCCTCTTCAGCCCCGCTTCCCTCATTGCTTACTGCCTCTTGGTCCTCGGCTACTTGTTGCTGCTGCCATCCTGGCCCTTATTTGAAAAGAAGGGGGAAATGCGGTCACCCCTCGGGCTGAAGTGTGGTTTGCTGGCCTGGCAGGGGAGCGGCTGCGGTAGGCCTAATTCCGCTGCCCCCATAATAGGGTGGTTGGTCGGGCCCACCGCCACCCCTGAAGGAAGCTCGGCATGGGCGCAGAGTGCCCTCGGGTCTCCCCTTCTCGGCAGCCATGCTTCCATGGCCGCCCCTCCTCCCGGATGGCGCCACCCGATGCCTTGTGGGGCGGCACCCTTCTTCTTCCTTCTCCCTGCGCAGGCACAGGGCAGAAAATTCCAGTCTGCCCTTTTCCCCTCCCCCGACAGCAGCAACAGCCAGGCGTGGGCGGAGAAATCCAGTCTGCCCTTTTGCCCTCCCCCGACAGCAGCAACAGCCCGGTGTGGGCGGAAAAATCCAGCCCACCCTTTTCCCTTCCCCCGACAGCAGCAACAGCCAGGCGTGGGCAGGAAACTCAAGTCTGCCCTCCACCCCAGCAACAGCAGCCACCAATCCCTAAACCCTGCCCCTTCCCCCAGCAACAGCGACAGCCAATCCCTAACCACCACCCCTCCCCCATCCAGTACCGCCCACTGACCTTTCGCCGGCAACCAATCAGAACAGGGTGTGGCTTCGACCAATCAGCCTTCCCCAGCCCCTATAAAACTGTTTCCTCTCCCTCAGTAAAGTGGACTTGCGTGTTTACCTTGTCTCCGCGGTAGTTCTTCTGCCGTGCGCCCTCCAGTCCTGAGAGCCCCCGACAAGGGCCTGGCCTCCCTTGTCCCCAGTTCGTCACCTGCTTCTCCGGGCGACCCCTTCGTCGCCTGCTTCGCCGGGTGACCCCTTCGTCGCCGGCTTCACCGGGCGACCCCTTCGTCACCAGCTTCGCCGGGCGACCCCGTCAGCCGAACCGCGCAACCCCTTGTGAGACCGATCCCTCGTCTGCTGCCGGACCGACCCCTTGTCCCAGGTGGGACTGATCCCTCGTCCCAAGCGGGACCGACCCCTCGTCCAGAGCTGGACCGACCCCTTGTCCGCAGCCAGACCCCACCTCTACCGACTGAGCAAACCGTCGCAATGATCAAATTTAATTGCCAAAATTAATGAAACTGTTACGGAAAATTTAGAAAATAGGGAAAAGAAAGTCCTCTATAAAACCATTATTTCAACATATTTATCCTTTTACAGTATTTATTCCTCCTAGAATTGTTTAATGTATTTTTATAAAATTTTAATTATAGAGATTTCATAGTTTTATATCAATAAGTTTCACCTATTGCTACAGAAATTTAATGACCTTGATTTCTATTGGTTGAAATATCAAGTGAATTGATCATTCACTTTTCATTCACTATACATCCATTTATTGGTTATTTAGCATATATAGTTAATTTTGCAAAGAGCATTATAACTGAACAAGTTTCTTCTATTTCTAACAATCACACAAATACTCAGAAAAGACAGGATTGCAAAATGAAGAAAATAAAGAAAATGTATAGTTGCCACTAATGATATATATTGGTAACTTTTAAGGCCATTTCCTTTTATATTCGTCTGTGTGAAATCCCATGTTATTGTGTACACAGATGTGTATATATTCAATATTTGAATAAAAATGATATTATATTTTATAAACTATTTTGTGACTTGTTTTTTAATTTAATAGCATATACTAAGACTAATCATAATATAAGCATTTTAATCATGACAGATTAATTTATTTTATGAGACCATTACAATCTCAATTTTTGAGAAACTGTTTCTTTTCTTTTTTATTAAAAAATTACATGAGTATCCATATAAGAAATATTTTTGCAGTTCTTTGTATACTTCCTTAGGAATATTACTAAAATTTAAATTCAATGCTTATAGAGAAAACATGTATTTAAGGCTTTTATCCTTTCTCCTTAATTGCTCTCTTGAAAATTAGTGATAATTCAAACATTTTCCCAGAAGTTAAGAACTTTATCTTGCTCTCTTACCAACACTTACTGGTATTGTTATTTTTACTGATAGTCAATTGGATAAGCCAAAAACAGAATTTTAGATTAAAAAAAAATTCCTTCCATATTATTACCATATTGATTATTAAATAGTTACTTTTATATTCATTCATTTTTCATTATATTTCTTCTGTTTTTTATCTGCTAATATTTTTTCACTTTTAATAAGCCATTTCATATTTCCTTCTTACATAAACTATCATCATTCATTTGTTGGTCATATATGATACAAATATTTTATCAGTTTGCTGATTGTGTTTTTACATTGTAGGTGATTAATAATACAGTAACACACAAATTTTTCATGTTAAGTCAATCATCATTTTATAATAACTGTGGAGTGATTTTGTGCTTTTGATTGTGTGTTTTAAATTATTTGGAAAATTTTAATAAAAGGGTTACCAAAGTGAGCACTAATTTGGAAAGATTTAAATGTGGAACTATATAATAACATTATTCTTTAAAGTTAATTTATAATGGAAAACAACCCGTTTTAGTATCTGAATTGTTTCAGCTATATATATTTTTTTAGAAATCTAAAGACTGTAAAAATGTTAAGTGTTTCATAAATAATTTTAGACACAAAATAACTTTATTTTGATTGTTAGGCTTTTATCTTTTGATGTTCACCATTCTACTCACTTAACATATCTAAGAGATATATTTTCAAAAATTTTACTATACTGTAATGTAAAATTGTGTGGATTTTATGTTCAACTGTCCCCTTAAAGCACATATTGGAAAGGATCCTAGAAGCAATATAATGAAGGCATTACATAATTTTAAAAAATTTCCTGACAATGTCTAAGACATTCTACATATAATAACAAACAACATTCAAAAATTCACATGTAGGCTTTTATTTTTAAAAAACAAATTATTATAATACTATGGGCACAAATTTATAGAGACTCAATCTTTTTAGTAATACAACTTAGGCAAGTTACCTAATCCCTTCTCACCTAAGTTTTCTCACTTGTCAAATTGGAATAACAAAAATACCTAACACACAGTGCTCTTGCTGAATATATTAAAGCCTGGCACAAAGTAAATATGGTGTCCATAGCAAGAAAAGTAATACTCAACAACGCTAGAGATACTAACGAATGTGTTCTTATGATAATTTTTAAAAATATACTATCCGTATGTATGTAAAAATTATTAAATTTTCTATAGTAATAACCTGAATATTAATACCCCAACTGTCCAGTGGGAAATGGAAAATCTGCCAAACTATCCACTCTAATTTACTATTCTTATTTGATATGACAAATAAGTTTGGATTTTAAAAAGTTGTGATTTTATTAACTTTTGAAAGTCTTATATATAAATGATGGTACATTAATTGTCATTTTCCATTGTTGATTGATATTTCCCCAGTTATTCTTTGTTTACATAAAATGTATTTGTTTGAATCTATTCCCTTATTTTTCATTGATCTTATTTAAGATGATTTGTAATGTAAGAATGGGAGAACTATTGTCTGTTTTCTTAAGCAGTGAATCTAAATGGGATTTTATTTGTTAGAGTCACCTAATTACAAAACAGATATAATGATATAGGTCACATCGACTGAAATTACTCAATATCTTTTCTTGTGAAATATCATCCTCATAGCAGTTGACAAATGATGTTATTGTTATAATTATGCATAATACTATGAATGGCTCCATTAGGAGTCCCTGCATTTCTGGGTTTGTAACTTAATAATTTACATAAGATGGTAGTTTCATATGGGATGAAAGTAATTCCCCATTTCACCTCAAACACACTTTCAACATACATGTGTGTTTACAAGTAAGCAGAAAGCCATTTGGACTGTCATATTAGACAGGGTTTGAAGAGTGACTTTACAAATGAGGAATTGAGTCACAAACCATACACTTAGCTTTTGAGTCCAAATTACTGCTTCTTATTCTAATTTATCCACTTATGATATTTTATGAATATACCCCAATAAAATCCAAAGCATTTTGTATTTAATACATATAGATACAAATTTGCCACAGAGATTTTTCTGGGTTTTTTTTTTATTCTATTTTCATTTATTTAAATTTTTATGAGGCAGAATGCATTACATCAAGCCACTTTCTCTTTCAAAACATAAGTGAGCAATAATTAGGACCCAGAGATTTCTGAGAAGCACAGGATTAGCCATGCAGTAATGCAAGCTCACATCTGCAGCCAGTCTAAAAATGGCACACAGACCTAATTCTGCTTCAGCACACATGTGATATGCTTCATTGCATTTGCACGTGGAAATAAATTGGTGCCTCTGTTTGTTTAAATCCATTTTCTACTTAATTTTATATTATATCTTTGTAACTAGGCTACTGGGAAAATAATGCACCTGTGCAGTTGGTACTATTATAAATTGTGATTAGGAACCAAGCAATTATTTCAATATTGCCTTGTGATTAGTCTAGTTTCCCTAATTAACAATCTTTCATTTTTGTCACTGTTTATTTCAAATTTTGTCTTTCCTTCAAACTTACCATCTTCCCTAATCACCTTCTACCTCATAGAAAAAAAAAAAGAGAAATCCCTCAACTTCCTGCCACCAAAGATAGAGCCTGAACAGAGTTCACACTCATCTTCCTTCTTTCCTCCTCCTCCATACTGTATTCATTGCCTCTTCGATACTGCTTTATTACCTTCCTATGGGTTCCTTCCTTATGATTTAAACAAGTTCATGGAGAACATGCAGAAACAACCTCCCAGAAGCTTCACATACATAAAATATGCAATTAGTATGATCTGATTTAAAATTCCAGCCCAGTTCTCTCTCCTGACTTCATAGTTAAATATACAATTTATTTCTGGGTAATTTTACTTGAAAATCACACAGTTTAATATATGCAGAAGTAATTCTGCCATTCTCCTTCCTCTTGCCATTTTGAATCTCTACTTGGTCCTCCTGTGACTTTTTCTCTCCTTATATCAACAATCCTCACGACATTGTGAGTTTACCATTTAAATATTAGGGCTCCACCATTATTCTACTCTCAAGTACTAATCAGCCATCACTAATGTTTAACTAGATTAGTGCTACTGTCTCCTCTATAAATATCTCAACTGTTCGAATTCAACCTACCAGTTCACAACCCTGTAACTAGACTGATATCAGTAAAATAAAAAATTTCCCTTGTTTATACTCTACATGAAATATTCACTCTCCATGACTCTCAGATAAAATCTGATCTCCTTTACTGGAAGCCAGCCCCTTGTTGACAGCTCTCTTTAACAAAAGAGCTCATCTTATCAAAAAGACTTTCACCTTTATACTTAGAAGCTGAACTTTCCCTATTTCCTCAAAAGTGCCCAGTGTCACAGTCACCTCAAATCTTTAGCTATACCTTATTTCACGTGGGCATTGATGAATTCCTATTACCTAGCATATTGGTATGCACATAGATTGGGCACAAATATATTTATTTAAAATATTATTTAAGCTTTTAACAAGATTGATATTTGAAATACAGAAGTTCATACTGTAAATAAAAAATTAAATAACCTAATCATGGAAGCATAATTCCATAAAAGGTGTAATTTTCAATTTCCATATGCATATTGATGTAATATGTTATTTATACAAACTTGTATTTTATAAATTTATCATATCCATGACTGAATTTTTAGAAATAATTTATAATTCATATTTCATTTCTATGTAATTTAGAATCATCATTAAGGTATTAGACTTACCATCAATATTTCATATGAATCAACAATCTAATTACATCACATATTGTTATAAAATATTAATAACATCTATTTTAACAATAATTTATTAATAGTCATAGTATAGGGAAAATTCTGGGATTTTGAACCTGGCAAACCTGTGTTTCCATTCAAAATATGCCACTTTCTTGCTGAGTCAACTGGGGTAATAACAATTATGAAAGCTATCATTTGGATGACTAACATATACTACATCTAATTTAATTTTCAATACTTCCTTGTTAATTAGGCATACTTTTCCAATACATGTAGTTAAGAGTTGAAAGAATAGAAGATCATGTTGCCTAAGATCATAGAATGAATGAACAACATAGCTTAGAACCAAGAGCATGTTTTACCATTATATTCATTTATCTTTTTTATCAAAATTTCATTTTTATTGTGAGGATTATAGTCAATGTTCTAACAAATTGGTAAAGTGATTTACACAGAGAAAATATGGAATAATTGATAGTTGGCATTTTTTAATCCAATCAATATATTAAATCACTGACTCCTTGTTTCATTTCTTTTCTTCTGGGAGTAAAGGTGCCTTTCAGCAGAGTTTAACACCAAGAGTAGGTGATGAAAAAGAAAGTTACTACAATTTCATTTTTATTTATAATATTTATATCCCTGTATTTTACACATCCTCTTTCCTCTTTGCCTGTCACCTTCCCATCATTCCTGCAGAAGAAATTGAGTGAAACTATTCTAAGTCTAGGTGTTCAAACAACAGTTTTCTAAGAATCTTTTATAGATGTGTGAGTCCCCCCCAACTATACAGATCACCATTAGAGGAATCTGATTTGTCCCCTGTTTCATACAGGCTTATTAAATGAAAATCATATTTAAACTATTCTTAATTTTATTTTACACGTTTCTAAGGTGTTTTTCTAAAACTGTTCAGATGAGTAATACTGTTATCTGAACAATATTGAAACTACCCATAAAATAAGTATCTTGGTTAATGCTGTGCTTCCGTTAGGTTGAGGCTTGGTATGAGGATAACATACAAACAATTTAATTATTCAAAAATACCAAAACTTAGCAGAAGCAAAGTGACTATCTAGGTCAAGATCAGACGCAACATATCTTGGCCACATTTTCCTTGCCTTTGTCGTCTCAAAGAAGCTGCCCAGGTGCTGATGACACTATCTTTACAATGTAGGTTCTTATTTGAGCCAAGAAATAAGCTGTTTGCTATATTAATAATAATTTAGGAAGAACTGTAACAATCTATGTTATTATGTAAAAAGGAATATTTAAAACATTTGAACTCTACTGTTTCTTGAACCAAATCCACTGTCATCAAAAGCCATTTGCACTTTTGGTATAAAATAAAAGCCAGTTCCCAGGCAGCCTTGAACAAAATCTCTACTTTAAAATTTTCAATCCCACTGAAAGCCCATTTTACAACAATTTTCATGGTACTTTTAAGATAGAATCTAAAATACAATTGCCCAGAAATGACTACTGAGTCAGTATGTTTTTGAGTCTGGATGTTCTTTATATCTCTCTTATAAAAGAAAAAACCACAATGTAAATGGCAACAGATGGAAGAATGGCAGTCACAGCTCATTTAATATATGGTGAATTTGACACTAACAGAAAACATCTGCATGGATTTCTATGGAGATTGCTTGTTTTTGGATGTAAACTCTAAAATGAATATTTCATAACCTCAAGGTGATCTCAGATTGGTCCTTTATAAATTCAATTAGGAGATAGTCTTGCAATTTCTCTGAATCATATCTTCAGTCTCCAGAAATGAATTTGATGAATGTTTCTGAAGTAGTTTTCATTAACTGTCTCCAAAATGCCACAATTGAGATCAGTTACTTATTGGTTGCAAACTAAAAGGGATACACCCTGTTGATCCTCAGTGGCTTGAGTGTTGGGACACATTTATTTTCTCACAGTGTCATCAAGGGGTCCACTGCTTTGTCAGCTGGAACTTTGACTACATGTGACCATGAAACCACATTACTGCTGGGAATCTCCAGGTTCAGAAATTTTCTCTGGACATGGTAAATGACTTACTGAAGTTTGGAACAAGACATATAGCTGCCTTTGTTAGCCTCCATTTTCTAGAGAATACTTCCAGGAACTTGATGCATGATTATATAAACCAAGCTAAAATGATGACAATTTCATTAGTAAAAGAGAGGAATGGAATAAGCAAGAATATGAATGTATTGGTTATGTACCATTTATAGCTAAGATTACTTAAAATTAATTAAAATTTATGAAATTAGGAAAAATAAACTGAATTCATAAACTATTAGTAAAACAAAAGTTACTTTAAAACATTTTAGATTCCTCAGAAACAAATTTCTACTCCAGATATATAAAAATCCTATGAGACATCCTCTAGAAGTGACTTTTAGCCTTTTGAAAGATGATTGATCTTTACAATCATCTATTCTTAAGGTTCACACGTTAAAAATAAGATAATCATTTTTATTCCATAGATGTGCTACTTTTGAGGATAGTAAATGATTCTTTATGGCCATATTTTAAAGCAGTTATATTAGTTAGAATTTTGTAAGTAAATATTTACCCTCGCTCAAAAATAAGATAATCGATGTAATCTCAGTCATTGAATGAGATTCCCAAGCTTAAAATATTTTGAGTAAACATTTATGAGTGATGTGTAAATAAAATTTGTATCTAAATAGTGTAAATTAAGAAACTGTGTGGTTAGATTGAAGTTCTTTGGGATAATGGGAGATGTGGAAAGAACAGAAAAAAATTATGATCCAAGAGTAATGTTCTTAATGGATGTGATGCAAGATCTATAAATTAACTGACAAAAGATGTAAGGACAGAAAAAATGATGATATAATTAATAACTGGTATAAGATAAATTAGAATCAATAATGAGGAAATCTTGGGTAAAGAAGATACTTGGTGGATGGATGAAACCAGAGAGAGAGCAACATAAAAACAACGTAAGCTATAATGCTTGAAGCTCAAGTCAGGATTCAAGAGAATATAAATTATCTCTACTTGAGATTGTACTAGGAAACTTGGGTAATCAAGGGAAAGTTGGGAAAAAGGTTGAGAAATATAGGGAAACTTTAAAGTTTAGTGACTCATGAAGATTGTGTGTGTGTATATATATACATATACATACATATATATATATACACATATATGTATATATATCCTAAAAGAAGGGCTAAAAAGGAGATAAGTAAGGCAAGGATGACCTAACAGTCTTAGTTTTTAATAGTAATTAAATAGTTAATAATCAACTAAGTTATTAGAAATAGTATAGGAAAACAAAGGTCAGATTGCTAGTTCACTTTGCTCATGAAAGTTTAGGAAGAGTAAGCAGTAGATATGAGAGCAGACCAGGTGCAGCGATGTAAGTGTAATTTTGAGGTGCGTTCTTTAAGGAATTCCTCAAAGATTTCTTTTCATATGGCTAGGGAAGACTCCACAAGAGTCAAGCTTGCAGAGGCTGTATGAATAGGATTTTAGTGAGAGTCCTCAAAAAGTCGTAGTAGATTCTAAAATTCCCTTAAACCACTCTTTCAGACGGTAATTTTAGGCTTCTAGTATGAAAGTTCCAAGGCCATTTCAGACGTTAATTCCAGCAATATCCATTAATCATCCTCACTCTACAACTTTTATTGTATACTCATTTGACTATACTGGCATGGTTATAAGAGGTGTAAGCTGCCCTGACTCATGCTGCGTTTATCAGTTAATTAAAATTAAGACACATAAGAGATAATGTGAAAGCCTTCAAATTGCCGATGTGGGGTGAATGAAAAAGCAATTTAATAGAAAGCTTCTAATGTATACATATTAATATGTCCAGAGTTTTATAGAATAGTTGAACAGAAAATTTCCATGTAACGTAATATTACCTGGCATATCTGTATTCGTATTTCATGAAATGTTATTTCAATTTTATCTGTTTAACTGTATATAATGGTTTCCTTCAATTAAAATTTATTTGTTTATCTATATCTATCTGTCCATCTCTTTATATGACACACAAATACAGATGCTTTTAATCATTAAATGTCAAACAACGTAAAAGTATGTTTATTTTAAATAATAATATTAGTAAATAAAATTATTCTTATTTATTAATATTATTTTTATGACATTAAATATACCCCATCATCCCTCTTTATTTGTAAAGAATACTTTAATTATAAAATTTGTGTAGGTGAAAAAATATTTAGAACCACAAAAGAAATTGAGAATGCTCACTTAGATTGAAATAATTTCCTATATATATGGCATTGCTTATGAATATTCAACTGGTAATTTAGGCTTTGTGTTTTAAAAATATTTTAGTGCACAATTATATTTATTTATATTATAATTGCATTGGGGGGTGTTTGGGGATAAATAAAGAAGGAAGAATCATGAATGGGCTGAGACAGAGATGTCAGTCTATAAGGAATTTGAAAGGAATAAAAGACAATGGCATAAATTTCTTACATATTAGTTTAAGAGGACAATTAAAATGGGGGGAAAGGCATATGGCCAAATTATGTTCAATGTTTTTTTTAATTTTTTTAATCTTTTTTACCAAGATTGCTTAGGTGACACAAAATGTTACATTAAAAAATATAAGGGGTTCCCATATACTACAATCCCCATATCCCCTACTCCTAGTTTATGATGTATTTTATACTTTCTTCCAGTCCACTTGGTGGCTTATGGCAGGATATATAATGTCCTGCATCTGTCCCTGAAATATCTTTGAGAACAACTCCAAGTCCTGAAAATGCTCCAATATCACATCTCTTTTTCCCTCTCCCTGCCTTCAGCAACACCCATGGCCACCATCTCCACATCAGTGATATAATTTCTTCCATTGCTAGAGTCACAATAATTGTATAGTAGAATACCAGTAAGTCCACTCTAGTCCATATTTTATTCCTGCATCATGAGGACGCTGGGAAGGCAATGTCCACTCCACCTCTAAATCAAGAGGGAGCTTAAATCCAAGTTTTGTAGTAACATTTGTTCACATGCCATGCCCTGGGATTTCATAAGAACATTCCTCTATCATAGTTATTTTGTGATGATTAAGTATGCACAGAAAAATATGCTATACAAGGCTATGGTAAATATATAGTGGGAACATTATATTACATATAAATGAGATTTGGAAAACTTGAAATATAAACCAGGACAAGGAACTGTAGAATTTACAAGTTTGTAGACAGTTTCTAAGAAATCAGGTAGACTTATTTTTCTCCTTTTGAATTGTCCCCATGACTAGATGTACAATCCACATTCGAATGCTTCACTATGTAAATTACTTAGGAAATGTTATGAATGTATATTGAAGTACTGGTATTTAAACATACTGATGTTACCTACTGTCAAACATGATTAACAATTTAAATTATCATGAAAATTGTTTAAATCTCAAATATCAAAAATCAGAAAAATATTCAAATACTATAGTATCAGCCCATAAAATGAAAAACTGATGTCGAATTTATTGAAGTTAATTTTTGTTTCAATTTAAATGTATCATCATGCAGCACTATATCATAAGTAAATTAAAACTTTGTCAAAAGTTTGATATCTACTATTGGGTTTGAGAAAAAAAGAACATAGTTAATTACTTATATACAATATCAGTATAAATAATAGAAGTGGAAAATCAATTTTCTTTAATTTGTATAGGAAGAAATTGTCCAGAAAAGATTGGCCAATATTAACAACATATCTGTTTCAATGGGAACGACAGCAAAATTTCTGCAAATAGTTTCGTTTGTGAATGTGATGAACAATTTTCAGGTAAAAATTCATATATGTATATATATCCACACTTGCATAAAAATACTTTTAATTTCATCTATTAAATTCAACTTAAAGTTGACGTATTTAATTTATTATTGAAAAATTCAATTTTAGGTACCAATACCTTTCTTCCATGAATAAGTTTAATAAATCAATTTGGTTAACATAAGAAATTCTGGAAAATATGCCATATTTTAAGGAGAGATAGAGTCCAGTTGACATGTTTTTCATCATGTTAAGTAGATTTCTTCATATGCACAACCTGAAACTATGGGTACAATTTATTTAGAAAAGTATCTCTCCATGGGAAGGAAACTGGAAGAAGCTAACTAAGACATGATTTTATTTTTGGTAATTTAAATTTACTACTGTTTTAGGACTCAATTCAGATAGAGGTTGGAAAATTAATCTCAGTCAATTCAAGCTAGTTCTAACCCCTTGCTATATAGAGAATTGAATGAATTCTTGTTTCATGAGTGTAATGTTTAAATATTTTGAGTAATCATGTTACAAGAACAGTCACACTACATGTACAATCAACTAGAAGACTTAGAATTCATGAAATTTGGATTTACAATCATTTCAAATATTTGCATGAGTTCATCTAATACATTTAATAATGTACATAATTTTAAGACATTTTATTGGAGTTGAAAATGAACATCAAGTAGTTTATGCTGGATTGTTAGTACTTTGAGATTGCCAAACATCATTTTGTGTTATGTTTTTTCTTGGTTCTCTGTTCACTCTGATCATTATCAGCAGTGACAATGACTTTTAGTTCCAAACACAGTATAATCTACATTAATATAACATTCTGGATCCAAATATTAACATCAATGACATTCTTTGCTATTGTATTCCTACTTGGCAAAAAAAAAAAAAACAAAACATAAGTTTTCTCTCTGTGCCTTCTGATTAGCCTCTCTTCCACTGTGATGAATCCTCCAATGATTTATTGGTAAAACAAAACACCCAAATCTTTCCCCACTCCCTGCAAACTGCCTCAAGTGTTGAAATATCTACCAACAATCTAGTGTATACTATGCATAAATTAATGATAATTATTTATCTTTATGAGGTCTGAGTAATGTAGTGAAATTTTCTATTTTTATATTGGGGAATGAGAGTGTAAACCATTTAAAAATTAAAATCCTTGAATGTTCCAAAAGCATACAGTTTAGCTGAAGTTGTTAAACATATATAATTTTGTTGCCACCTTGGATGCCCTTCTATTGCTATTCTGTAAATAGAAGAATTACTGTTAAGTAATTTTTCTTATGTGCCTTTCTTTTATCAGGAAACAAACCTGTGAAAGTGTCAATATCATTTCTAGTTTTCTATTTAGGAAATTGTGGAAATATAATTATAACTTGTATTATTTGACTCCAAAGATTTTGATCTTAAATCAAATGTTTTGTTGCTTCTCTGGTTTAATCATGGAAAGCTAATTAATTACTTAGCAATGAGAAGGCAACCATTAGTAATTATACAGACCCACAGTATTCTATGGACTTGAAGAATTCAATCATGGACTGTGGAATGCACCTCCAAGTTTAAGGCCCAACTCCAAAGACTGGTCTGCCATCTTCTCCCCTCCTCAAGGACTCACCAACCTCCAGCTCACTCTGGCAAGGGCAAGGCAGCAGGGAAGTGGATGAAGATTCACCTAGTCCTGTCCCAGGTAGACAAGCAAGAGGCCAGGCAGTCAGCTTACCTCTTCCCAATTTAATCCTGTTACAACACTGGGGGTTTGTTATTTTTTGTATTAAAAAATAGCACTGTATATTATTTTGTATTTGTAAAATTCTTAATACTGTTACAATAAAATAATAATATGTATTAATGAGGAAAAAAAATACCAGTCACTGAGAACATGGGTTCCAGTCTCCCTGCAAGGCCTCACCCTTCCAGTCTGACCAACTGCAGGCATGTGGACTGCAACGACTGCCCGGGAAAAGGTAAAAAGAATGAATGTTTGGTTTGTAAAATTCCTTGTCAACAGTTTTACTTTCAAAACATACTGACTCAGATATTCAGCCATTCTCTATGGGCATAGGAAGCCTGTGTAAGAAGTATTTGAGAGAAGCCTCCTAGATTTCAGAATTTCAAGGAAAACCCAGGAAGAGATTGTTAGCCTTCTAGAGAGAAAAGTATGCCTGGAAGAGAGATGCTATCAAGCTCATTTGGCAGAAACTCCAAGGAGCTACTGGTGTCTGTAGATATGGAGCTGCAGGGCCTGGATTCAAACCCTAAGTGCAGGCAAGGACGGCACTCCTGTAGTATCTCTGTGTACTAGAGCATTTGTGCCTCCAAGATTCTGAGGCCAGTTTTATTTGCTGTAATAAAACCCAGACCTGGTGAGGCTCAAAATATCTATTAACATTTTACTGCAAGATGCAAAAATCCCCAAGGTGACTTCAAGCTCACACCCTTCATTTCATATGCCTGGCCTCGGCTTCAGTCTTCCTTCCACAGTCACAATCATATCTAGAAAGACTTCTGTACCCCATGCTCAAAAAAGCTACTGTCAATCCCCATGGACCTCAGCAAGGATTGATGTTTACGAGCTTTTGTTCATCTAGAACCTCCAGGGAAATCAGGAGCCCAAATGAAGAGCCACATCATTTGTTTAAACACTAGTTTGAACTGTCTAATGAGCTCTGACAGGCCATATGCATTCCATAAACAAACCAAAACATTTACCAGAAATAATGAAAAAATAAAAATTCAAAGGGTTTATGCCAAGAAACAAACCAATTCTCTGCAGACTAACTTGTTTCCTTTTTTAAACTTTTTAAAAATTAAAGTTACTAGATCACAAAGAATGTTACATTAAAAAACATGAGGATTCATATAACCATTCCCACACCCCACCCCCATCACTTTTGTAAATTGTATTTTTTGAAGATATATACATCTCAAAAAATGTTACATTAAAAAACCTAAGAGGTTCCCATATACCCCCCACCTCCCCACCCCACTCCTCCCATACCACCAACCTCCCCCATCATTGTGACACACTCATCGCACTTGGTGAACATATCTAGGATGATCACTCCACCTCTAGATCAAGAGGGGGCTTAGATTCCACAAGGGTGATGGAGGCAATTCTTCTGCTTGCAGTTGTAGGCACTCTTGTTTCCCTGGTGTGGTGGTTGACCATCTTCACCTCCCTATTAGCGGACCTCAAGCTTATCATAGACTTCACCCATATAGGTGTCAGCTTACAACCTTCCTTTAACCCCCAAATTTCTTTAAGCCTATCTTCCAGTCTCTAACTCTCTGAGACAGCTTGGTTTTCTTGTTTCATATAAGAGAGGTCATGTAGCATTTGTCTTTCAATATCTGGCTTGCTTCACTCAACATAAGGTCCTCAGGATTAATCCATGTTATCATATGTGTTTGTACTGTATTCCATCTTATGGTTGAGTAGTATTCCACTGTGTGTGTGTATATATATATATATATAGTATTCCACTGTGTGTGTTTGTGTACATATATATATATATATATATATATATATATATATACACACATGTATATATATATATATATATATATACACCACATTTTTTTTATCCATTCATCTGTTGATGGGCATTTGGGTTGATTCCAACTTTTGGCAATAGTGAATAATACTGCTATGAACATTGATGTGCATATATCAGTTTGTGTCCTTATCTTCAGTTCTTCTGGGTATAGACCCAGCAGTGGAATTGCTAGGTCATATGGCAAATCCAAAGTTAATTTTTTGAGAAACTGCCAAACTGTCCTTCAGATGGCTGGGTCCTCTGCATTCCCACCAGCAGTTGATGAGTGTTCCCATTCCTCCACATCCTCTCCAGCACTTGTAGTCTTCTGTTTTTTTGATAGCTGCTGGTCTTATGGAAGTAAGATGGTATCTCATTGTAGTTTTGATTTGCATTTCCCTAACAGCTAGTGATTTTGAGCATTTTTTCATGTGCTTTTTAGCCATTTGTGTATCTTTTTTGTAGAAGTGTCTGTTCAAATATTTTCCCATTTTTCAAATGGGTTATTTTGCTTTTTTTATTTTCAAAATGTAGGAGTTCTTTATATATGCCGGATATTAGACTCTTACCAGATACATAGTTACCAAATACTTTCTCCCATTGAGTAGGCTCTCTTTTCACTTTCTTAACAAACTCTTTTGAGGTGCAAAAGGCTTTAATTTTGAGGAAGTCCCATTTCTATTTGTTCTTTTGCTGCTCGTGCTTCGGGCATGAAGTTCATGAAGACATTTCCTATTACAAGAAGGTCCTGTAGATGCTTCCCTACATTGTTTTCCAAGGTCTTTGTGGTCTTGGCTCTTACATTTATGTCCTTGGTCCACCTTGAGCTGATTTTTGTATAAGATATGGGATAGTAATCCTTTATCCTTCTTTTGCCTATGGATATCCAATTCTCTAGGCACCATTTGTTGAAGAGGCCATTTTCTCCCAGTGAGTGGACTTAGTGGCCTTATCAAATATCAGATGGGTGTATATGTGAGGATCTATATCAGAACTCTCAGTTTGGTTCCATTGGTTAGTGTGTCTTTCCTTGTGTCAATTCCATGCTGTTTTCACTACTGTAGCTTTGTAGTATGTTTTGAAGTAAGGTAGTTGATTCCTCCAATTTCATTTTTCTTTTTTAATATGTCTTTGGCTATTTGGGGCCTCTTTCCATTCAAATTAATTTAATACTTAGTTTTTCTAGTTCATAAAAAAATGCTGTGTTGATTTTTATTGGGATTGTATTGAATCTGTAGATTAGTTTTGGTAGGACAGACATCTTAATAATATTTAGTCTTCCTATCCATGAACAGGGAATATTCTTCCACGTATTTAGGTCTTCTTTGATTTCCTCAAACAATGTTGTGTAGTTTTCTGTGTATAAGTCTTTCACATCTTTAGTTAAATTTATTCCTAGGTCTTTGATTTTTTTATTTTACTATTTTAAATCATATTTGTTTCTTGATTTCCTCCTCTGATTGCTCATCATCGGTGTATGGAAATGCTACTGATTTTTTTGTGCATTGATCTTTTAACTTGTGACTTTACTGAACTCATTTATAAGTTCTAGAAGCTTTGTTGTAGCTTCTCAGGGCTTTCTATGTATAGGATCATGTCATCTGCACATAGTGAAATTTTGATTTCTTCCTTTCCTATTTGAATCCCTTTTATATCTGGTTCTTGCCTCATGCTCAAGCAAGTACTTCTAACACAATACTAAATAGAAGGGGTGATAGTGGGCATCCTTGTCTTGTTCCTGATTTTAGAGGGGAAGATTTTAGGATTTCACCATTGTAAATGATGTTAGCTGTGCGTTTCTCATATATACCCTTTATGATGTTCAGAAAGTTTCCTTCTATTCTTATCTTTTGCTGTGTTTTTATCAAGAAATTATGCTGTATTTTGTCAAATGCTTTTTCTGCATCTGTAGATATGATTGCATGTTTTTTTCCTTCAATCTGTTTATGTGGTGTATTACATTAGTTGATTTTCTTATGTTGAACCATCCTTGCATACCAGGAATGAAACCCACTGGGTCATGATGTATAACTCATTAATGTGTTGCTGAATATGATTAGCAAGTATTTTGTTAAGGATTTTCACATTTAAGTTCATTAGAGAGAATATTCTGTAATTTTCCTTTCTTGTGTTGTCTTTGTTTGGCTTTGGTATTAGGGTAATGTTGCCATCATAACATGAGTTAGGTAATGTTCCTTCTATTTTAATTTTTTAGAAGAGTTTAAGCAAGATGAGTATTAGTTCTTTCCAGAATGTTTGGAAGAATTCACTTGTGAAATCATCTGGCCCAGTCTTTTCTTAGTTGGGAGGTTTTTAATGACTGATTCTATGTACCTCTAATAGGTTTGTTGAGATCATCAATCTCTTCTTCATCATTGTAGTCTTCTTGTGTGTTTCTAGGAATTTGTCCATTTCCTCTAAATTGTCATTCTAGTTGCCTTATTGTTTTTCAAAATATCCTCTTATAGTCTTTATTTCAGTGGGGTCAGTGGTGATATCAGCTTTCTCATTTCTTATTTTCTGTATTTCAATCTTCCCTTTCTTTTTCTTTGTTATTCTAGTTAAGGATTTGTTGGTTTTGTTGATCTTCTCAAAGAACCAGCTCTTTTGTTTATTTTTTCAAGCACTTTCTTATTTTCTATTTCATTTAGTTCAGCTCTTACCTTTGTTATTTCTTTCTTTCTTCTTTCTTTGGGGTTAGTTTGGTTTTTTTTTACTAATTCCTCCAATTGTGCAGTTAATTCTTCAATTTTAGCTTTTTCTCCTTTTTTGATGTATGAATTTATGGCTATGAATTTCCCTCTCAGAACAGCTTTTGCTGCATCCCACAAGTTCTGATATGTTGTGTTATCATTTTCATTAGTTTCAAATTGGTTATTGATTTCTGTTGAGATTTCCTTCTTGACCTACTGTTTTTCTAAGAGTGTGTTGATAATTTCCATATCTTGGTGCCAAATCTGGGTCTCTGGCCCTTGCAGATTTCCAGCTTCATTCCACTGTGGTCAGAGAAATTGTTTTGTATGATTTCAATCTTTCTGAATTTCATTGAGACTTTCTTTGTGGCCTAGTATGTGGTCTATCTTGAAGAATGATCCATGTGCACTTGAGAAGAACATATATCCTGCTATATTTGGCTGTAATATGTCTATTAGGTCCAGATCCTCTAATATATTGTTCAAAGTGTTTGTTTCTTTATTGATTTTCTTTTGAGATGTTTTGTCCAAAGGTGATAGTGGTGTGTTAAAATCCCCCACTATAATAGTAGAGGCATCTATTCCTTCCCTTAGTTTCTCCAGTGTTTGCCTCATATATTTGGAAGTGCCCTTGTTAGGGGCATACATGTTTATGATTGTTCTTTCTTCTTGAGAGATTATCCCTTTCACTAATATATAGTGTCTGTCTTTGTCTCTCACAATAATTTTGCAATTAAAGTTTATTTTGTCTGATATTAGTATAGCTACTCCTGCCCTTTTTTGGTTATTGTTTGCCTCTAAGATTGTTTTCCAGCCATTCACTTTCAATCTCCTTCAATCCCTGGGTCTAAGATGTATCTCTCAGAGACAGCATATAGATGGGCCATATTTCCTTACCCAATCTTCCAATCTTTGTCTCTTAGCAGGTGAGTTTAATCCATTGACATTCAGTGTTATTGCTTTCAAGGAATTACTTATATTAGCCATATTTTCTTTGGATTTGTGTTAGTCATATATTGTTTGATTTTTCCGTTTTTTTTTTTTTCATCTTAATTGTTCTTACACTTTCCTCCAACTTTACCTCTCCTGTTTTTTTCTTTCTTCCTGCAGAACTCCCTTTAGTATTTCTTGAAGGTCATTTTTCTTGTTGGTATACTCTCAGTTTCTGTTTATCTGTGAATATTTTGAATTCTCTCTCAGTTTTGAATGCTAGCTTTGCTGGATAGAGTATTCTTGTTTGGAAATTATTTTCTTTTAGTACCTTGACTATGACATACCACTGCCTTCTTGCCTCTGTGGTTTCAGATAAGAAATCAGCACTTAATCTTATGGAGCCTCCCTTGTATGTGATGGTTCTCTCTTGCTGCTTTTAGTATTTTCTCTTTGTCTTGCACATTGGATAAATTTGACAAGTATATGTCATGGGATAGACCTGTTGGGATTTATGCTCTTTGGGGTGCATTGTGCTTCCTGGACATGTTCATGCATCTCCCTCAATATGTTTGGGAAGTTTTCAGCCATTATTTCCTCCAGCACTCCTTCTGTCTCCTTTCCCTTCTTTTCTCCTGTGATGCCTATGATGTGTACATTTGTGTGTTTTGTGTTGTCATTTAGGTCCCTAAATCCCTGCTTGATTTTCTCTATCTTTTTATTGATCAATTCTACTATCTGTTTGATTTCAGATTACTGTCTTCCACATCACTAAATATTTCCTCTGCCTCTTCAAATCTATTGTTATTTGCTGAAAGTGTATTTTTGATTTCTTGGATTTTGCTGTTGATACCCATCATATCCATTATCTTTTTGCATATGATTCAAATTTCTTTTGTATGCTCTCCACGTGTTTTCTTAATTAATGTCTTCCTTTACTTCATTAAATTGATCCATGTTACATGTTTTTTGAGAGCTTTAATTAGTTGTTTGATGTTCCAGTCCTCCTCCTGGTTTTTAGTTTGTTCATTGGGTTGAGTCATATTTTCCTGATTATTGGTATGGTCTGTAGTTTTTTGTTGCTCTCTGGTTATCATTTTATCTTGTTCAGTTTATGCTCCTGACTATCCTCTTTGTCTTGGGGTTTAATTATTTGTTGTTTCTCTGTGCATGTTAAGTCTTCTCTTTGTCACTTTGTTCTTATTCTATTTCCTTGTTGTTGGCTAAGTTCCCTTGAGCAAGCACTAATTTTGCTGCAGTCTCTCCAGATCAACAGCCAGACACCTCCTGCTTTGTAGGTTCCTGAAACAGCCTGCTTCTGCAGGATTCCGTCACTACTCTGCCGGCCCTGGGGTCCATGTGGATCTTTGGCAGAGAGCTGTGCAGATGATTTTATTCAGCTGGTGGGAACTTGGTGTGACCTGCATCCAGCTCACACTTGCACTTGCACTCCTGGAATGGTGAGGGGACTGCAGGGTGGGGAAACCTGCTCCTAGTGGCCTGTCTCACAATAATCAGCAGAGTCCCCTCACTACCCCTAAGGCCAGGCATGAATTCATGCTCCTGAAGGCGGGCACTACCCAGCTGCCTTCTTATTTGGTTTTAGGCTGTGCAGTCAAGTAGAAGGTGATCAGGCAGTAGATGGTCCAGTAATCTAGTTAAGCATCTGGTCAGGCAGGCATGGTTTTAGGTGGATGAGTACAGCATCAAGTTTCTGAAAAAACTTCTGCAGCTCTAGATTTTTGTTTTTCCCAGCATAATCATATACTTGGGAGAATCGGAGGTCAATCCACCAACTGGTGGAGAATGTATCATGTCCCCCATAAAAGGCAGGTTTAGATCTAACTGCTGTTCCTGTGGATGTGAATTCATTTGTAAATGGAACCATGTTATTAAGGTGTGTTCAAACTGACTGAAGGTGTGTTTTGATCTGATATGGCTGAAGCTTTTAAAAGCAAAGAAAATTAGATACCTAGAAGAAGCCTGAGGAACAGCCAAAAGTTGGAAGTCAATGGAACCAGGGAGAGAAAGGAGAAGACACCATTGTGTGCATTGCTATGTGTCAGAAAAGCCAAGAAAACTAAAAAAAAAATAGCCAGACAGCCAGAAGATAGCAACTTCTGGAGGAAGCAATCCTCCAAGCCTCTGAAACTGTGAGCCAACAGTTTCCTTCTAGCCTCTGAAACTGTGAGCCAATACATTCTCTGAAACTGTGAGCCAATACAACAGGATTTAAGCCAACCTATTGCTGTGTATTTATTTGTTTTAGCAGATAGGAAACTAAAACAATGATCATTTTGCCATTGTTATTACATTCACAATTATTGTTTTTTTAGCAAATCATTTTTATACACGTTCTTTTTCATAGATTATCTTGTAAATAATACTTTCAGTTTCTGACTTACCTTTTCATTTTTTAACCATGTGTTTTCTAGAGAAGATATTTTAATTTTGATGAGGTTCAATTTATGAATGTTTGTTTTTCATGAGTAGTAGTTTGTGTGTCTTCTTTAGAAAACTTTTGCATATCTTCAAATCACAAAGTTATTTTCCTTTGTTTCTACATGATTCATAGTTAACTTTTTAATTTAGGTTGATGATCCTTTCAGGGTTAATTTCTGTGCACTCTACAAGGTGGGGGTTTAGATTCCATGAATATTTTTTCACTTATCAATATCCAGTACCAGCCCCAACCATTGAGGATCTTTCCTTTTCCCAAGGATTTGCTTGACAAAAATCAAGTGAACACATATGTGAGTCTAGTTCTATATTCTATTTCATTCTTTTAGCCAATAAGAATGCCTTCTTGTAGTGTCTGTTTGTATTAATCTTGATATCAGGAAGTATGAGTCCTCCAATTTTGTTGTTTTTGCCAAGGTTTTCTTGGCTATACTAAATATTTTATATTTACATATAAGTCTTAGAATCAATTTGTCAATTTTTCTGATTATTCCTGCTAGGGCTACAGTTGGGACTGTTTTGAATCTATTGTTCAATTTGGGGAGAAAAACCTTTTAGCAATATTTGTATTTCAAGTTCATCAACATGATATATACCTCCAATTATCTAGAACTTTGCTAAGTTCTCTGAACAATATATTATAATTTTCCTGGATGGGAAACTGCACAGCTTTTATTATTTATTTGTAAAACTTCATGAGATTGTTCTGACACTAACATAAATATAATTGCTTTTAACTCATTTTCTCTTAATTTGGTCTTAATAAATATAAATATATTTGATTTTCATATGAACTTTTACCATGATGCTGTGCTAAATTCTTTATTAATTCAATAAAAATTTTGCAGATTCTTAAAAATTTTCTTTCTAAACATTGTCATTGCCTGTGAATAAAGTTATTTTTCTATATTTCCCTCTAATTTTATGCCTGTTATTTTATGTGATTGCCTTATTTTACTGCCTAGAACCTCCAATTCAATGCTTAAAATAAAGGGCATATTTTCCTTTCCCTGATTTTAGGAGAATAATAATCAATAATTTACTATTCAATATAAAGATGGCTATGGGTTTTTCATAGATGTCAGTCATCAAATGAAAGCTCTTTTTACTCATCATTTGTTGGGAGTTTTTAATCATAATTTGATGATACATTTTGTCATTTTTTTTCCTGCATCTGTTAAGATGATATTATATTTCTCTTTATTCAGATAATATGAATTGCAAATTTTCAGGGTTTTTGGCATAGATCTCAGTGACCAATAAATTATCCTTTTAATGTTTCCAGATTTAATTGCTCATATTTTGTCAAGAAATTTGTCATCTATTTGTGGTATTATAATTTGTGTTTTATATCTTTTTCCTTGATAAATCTTGATTGGATTTTATTGGTATTTTGATCTCTAAAATGATCAATATTTTCTTTTTAAAATTTTCTCTATTATTTTCTATTTGTATTTTAATTATTTCTTTTTATTATTAATTCCTTCTTTCTACTTATTTTGGGTTTAATTTATTCATGTTTTCCTGGATTTAATATGTAGACTTAGTTCATTGATTTGTATATTATTTTTCTAGCCTTTTTTCATGAAAAGTCAGTAATCATTCACATTATTGTTTCTAATGGGTAATATGTGATTTTTCTTTGGCAGATTTAATAGTTTTAAGCCTAGCAATGATTTTCTTTGTATTTGTCCTACTTGAAAATTGCCAAGCTTCTTGTATTTGTAAGGTGAAGTTTTTCACTGCATTTAGGAAATTTTGAACCATTGCTTTTAAAACATCATGTTTCTGCTAAATTCTTTTCTTCTGAAACTCCAATTATACATATGTTAGACTCATTATTTTCCTACTTTTCACTGAAACTCTATTCCTTTTAGTTCAATCATTTCTGTCTTTTTCTCTGTTTTCCATGTTAGATAATTCCTGTCTATCAATTTTAATGATAAATTCTATCAATTTTATTGAGTTTATTGATGCTTTCTTCTACCATTTCCTATATGTTTTAAGTGCATCCACTGAATTTTTTGAATAGGAATTTCCTTTAAGTCCTTAAAAATATAATCAATTCTTTAAAGTACTTGTCTTCTAATTCTAAAATCTTGGTAATCACATGTTCAATTTCTATTGACCTTTTTTTTTTTTCCATAATAGTGAGTAATCTATTCCTGTTTCCTCTCATGTCATGGAAGTTTTAATTAATTATTGAACATTTTATGGCATGATACAATATGGAGATTCTGAATTCTGTTCTCTTCATAATAATTCTGATTTTTTTACTAACAAGTAGTTAAATTACTCACTGATCACCTTGATGTTCTAGAATTGGATTTATGCTTTATTAGGACATTTATCTGAAAATCCTGAGACATGAATCCAGTCACTCTAACTGGGCAGAATTCAAACACCAAATTGTTATCCCTGTGTTGGGCAGCAGCTGAAATTTCAGCATAATTCTCTCAACTTTCTTAACGTAGCTTTGCAATTGGCTCCCTGAAGTCTCTACTATGCATATGCAATTCATACCAGCTGAGGTGGTTAGAAGAACTTATTTATGGATTTGGAAGTCTGCCTGCTCTGGATCACTCCTTTCTGTGTTACTTTGTTCTTTGCTTCCAGCTTCTCTGGCAATCTCATTTTTGTACTCTGACATCCCAGGTTAACATGGCAGTGGCTATCTCTGTTGTATTCTAACTGTCCATGAAAACTGCAGATTACCCTTGGGAAAAGTTGTAAAACTGGATCTCACCAATGCTCTTTATTTCTTTCAAGAGTTAGACCTCTTCCAATTCTGCATGGATTTTGTTACTCTTCAATGACTTTAAATTATTTTAAAAGTATTTTCTGTAAGATAATTCTTCTGAAAAAAGCTCCTCCACCAGGAACAGAATCAAATGTCAATATAGCTCACTCTTTTTTAATTTCTAAGACTTTATTCTGTTGACCGATGAAATAGGAACTTGCAGTGTCCCTGAACAAGGATCTTCCTAAAGAAACATCTGATCAGCTAACTAAAATTAATCTGATCAGCTAACTAAAATTAAGTACATATAATTACAATGAGCAATTTCTTGCAATGTGATCCTGACCTTACATTTTTATGATAGTGTAAATACTTGAAAATGGAATTCCAATTATGATAAAGCAGTTTCCAAAAATGACACACTGCCAAGTTGGTCAAATTTGGGGAAAGAGAATTGGGTAACAATGGTAGCTATATTGTGTCCTTTTCAAATAAATCTATATAGTACTACAAACTTAATTTTCCAAAAATACCTTTTTAAAAGTTACTTTCTCCAAAGCATTTAATTATTTTCCCATTGCTTATGCCATATAGTAGAAAGAATATGGACTTGAGAAGCATATGGATTACATAATCTTGGTCATGAGACCTATGACACATGCATATAATAGTTCATTGTATCTTCGTTACTTCATCTACAATAAATGGAGAAAATTATGCATGACTTCCCTGCTTGCTATGTGGAATGAATGAAATAAACACAATACAGATGTGGTTAATAGAATTGATACTGTAGTTAGGCAGAATTATGTTCCAAGACAATCTCTACAACTCTGACTTTTAGAATATTATCTAAATTCTCTAAATTTTGGTTTCTTACCCATAAAATTGTGAGAATTTTCAGTAATTATCTCATTGATTTTCCTTGGGTTATCTATGTTTACTTAATCCAATTATTTGCTCTAACGAAGTGTTTAGAGCACGTCATATGCATTAATGTTTTCATTGCCATTACTCATATTTTATATCTTCCAGAATGAAGTTTCCCTTCTTTTATTTTACTTATCCCAAATCTACCTTCTTTACCCTCCTACGATTTACAAACTCCTTGGCAACAAAACTTATGAATCAGTCAAATTTATAGCCCTATCTTATAACACAGATAAGATATTGAATAAATATTTGATAATGGAAAAGTAAATTTTTTAAATCTTCCTGACAGATGTATTTTCCAATAGGCATGAAGCAATTCTTTTTCAATTGAGGTCACAGTATTATATTTAAATAGTACATACTCTCTCTACTTGTTTTATTAGAACATTGGAAGAAATATGGTCAGGTAGAAAATAGGAATATCTACTCATTCCTTAATTATTTTAATACTATGAAGTTTACATGATCATTTTCTTTGATTTTAAAGTGAAAAAACTTACAAGAACTACATTTATCTTTTTAATATTTAATGTATCAGTGCCTTCCCTTGTAGAGTGTTGAACTGACTATCATTGGTGAGAGATGTTCTATACAATGCAGTAATACTGCATATATAATTGTGATAATATTCTACTTCTGATTTTTCAGCTTCAGTGATTTAAAAATCTCTTGATCACTCCCTGAAAATGACTGGCATTTTTACTATATTAAGTAATTTCTGCTGCTGAAATGTAAGTTTTTAAATGAGTTCTTGAATTTTGCAATATATACATTTTAATTCTTTGTTCAACTAAACAGGTGTGACAATTTGTAGAATTCCATGCAGAAACAGCTCTAATTACTCCATCTTGGGACTTTGAAATGTGTTTCATAGGGAAAATCCATACATTAATTTTTAGATACAAGAACATTTTTGAACATATGGCTTAAAATTGTATTTAGTACAAAACTTAAAAATTAAAATCTAGAAATTTGAACTTACCAAATGTTTTATATTTATCCTATAGGTAATTTTCATTTTCTATTATACTCACTTATACACTAGGTTTCAGATGCTGGTTATTAAAACAGAATGCAGGAGCTAATAAAGTATAATTATAAAGGTGTCTTTCAATATAGCTGATTAACCTTGATATTTTTATATACTATTTTGATTAGAATGATAAAAATTCTAATATTTTATAACTGATTTCATCATGGAAAAGCTTACATTAGCAACCTAATCAATTCAGTGTTATAAAGGTTCAGAAACAAATTACAAATTATTTGATGTGATAGAAGTAGATGAAAATTTCCTAGTCCAAGACAAGTGTTTTTTTTTAGCAATAAGAAATAGCTTTATTTTTTACTTATTTATTTTTTTCAATATCACGTATTCAAGTGTATTCATGCACAGGGTTTAGGAAGTTTTCCTTTCTATTCTTTTTTTTTTTAATTTTTTTGTCTATATTTAATTTTTTTTAATGTTTCATTAAAAAAATATGAGGTCCCCATATATCCGGCAACCCCCTCACCCCACTCTTCCCCCCATAACAACAACCTCCTCCATCATCAAGAGACATTCGTTGCATTTGGTGAATACATCTCTGAGCACCGCTGCACCTCATGGTCAGTGGTCCACACCATAGCCTACACTCTCCCACAGTCCTCCCAGTGGGCCATGGGAGGACATACAATGACCGGTAAAGGTCCCTGGAGCACCACCCAGGACAACTCCAAGTCCCAAAAACGTTCCCATATCACATGTCTTCTTCCCACTCCCTACTCCCAGCAGCCACCATGACCACTTCTCCACACCAATGCCACATTTTCTTCGATTACTAATCACAATAGTTCATGATTAGAATATCAGTAAGTCCACTCTAATCCATACTCTGTTCCTCCATCCTGTGGACTTTAGAATGGTTGTGTCCACTCCACATCTATATCAAGAGGGGACTTAGATTCCACATGGATGCTGGATGCAATTCTTCTGCTTTCAGTTGTAGGCACTCTTGGCTCCCTGGTGTGGTGGTTGACCTTGTTAGCTGAGTGGGGAAAGTCCAATAAACCAGAGTGCAGGAGTTGCAAGCCTGTTGAGGCTCAGGGCTTAGCATTCACATGGTCAGTCCAGAGATTCAGGTCCCCTGGGTATACACTAAACCCCAGCACTAACTACAGATCTGGTAAAAGTAACAGGAGAGGCTTGTGGACAAAGATCACATCTGAGTCCAGCTCCATCACACAGAAATTCAAACTCCAAAGTAGGGTCAACTGACATGGCACTGAACTCCATCTACCATGACCATAGAACCTGTGGGTCTCTGTAGCCCTCAGAAGAAGCAATACCTGAGGTTGTATCAACTTTATCTGTCTCTGGGACTCTGCTAAGATTTGCATAAGGGCAACCCCTCTGATAACCTCCCGGCTCTTTTTGGAGACTCATAGCCATATAAACTCTTTTGTCTTTTCCATTTCCCCCTTTTGTTCAGATCAAAAAGCATTTTTTTTTAATGTGGAAAGCATTTAAGTGTTTTTTTTTTTAAGATTTATTTATTTATTTATTTCTCTCCCCTTCCCCCCACTCCCACCCTAGTTGTCTGTTCTCTGTGTCTATTTGCTGCATCTTCTTTGTTCGCTTCTGTTGTTGTCAGCAGCACAGGAATCTGTGTTTCTTTTTGTTGCATCATCTTGTTGTGTCAGCTCTCCATTGTGTGCAGCACCATTCTTGGGCAGGCTGCACTTT
Source organism: Dasypus novemcinctus (assembly GCF_030445035.2). Classification (NCBI taxonomy): domain Eukaryota; kingdom Metazoa; phylum Chordata; class Mammalia; order Cingulata; family Dasypodidae; genus Dasypus; species Dasypus novemcinctus. Next base: position 36,327,542 of record NC_080683.1, on the reverse strand, counting down.
CTTTTGCACTGGGTGGCTCTCCTTAGGGGGCGCACTCCTTGTGCGTGGGGCTCCCTTATGCAGGGGACACCCCGGCATGGCACAGCACTCCTGGCGTGCATTACCACTGCACATGGGCCAGCTCCACACGGGTAAGGAGGCCCGGGGTTTGAACCACGGACCTCCCATGTAGTAGACTGGTGCCCTAACCACTGGGCCAAGTCCGCCACCCAAAAAGCATTTTTAACTCCTGGTAGTATATGTAGACTGAGATATTCTGCTGGTCCGTGTTGACACTTTTATTCAAGGTCATTTTCTAGTTACATCATCAGCTGGTACTTGGTAGTAATCCCTCAATGCCAGGGAGGCTCATCCCCGGGAGTCATGCCCCACACTGGGGGGAAGGCAATACATTTACATGCTGAATTTGGCTTCGAGACTGGCTACATTTGAGCAACATGGAGGCTCTCAGGAGGTAACTCTTAGGCACCCTGCAGCTTTAGGCCTTGTTCTTATTTCAGGTGCACAGGCTTACAAGCACAGTCATTAGTATCAAGGGTTCATTGTTGGACCTTCCTTCTTTTTTGGTCTTTGCTATTGCACTTAGGGGATTGGTGCTGTTCCTTTAGGGACTGTGATAGAGCTCTCCTGGCTAGGAACTCAGCACTCCCTCAGTTGTTGTTTTTAATTGTAACCACTATGAAAATATCCAAACATTTTTATGTGCCCTGAATATATACCATGTAGAACTCCCTGGCAACCGTGTATCCCCTGTCAATAACATCCCACACCAGTATTCTTTTCCTGCCATTGTTGAACCTCTCTGTGATCCAAAACTTCCTCAAAAATGAAGTCCAATATATTGCCAAGTTCCATTAATAGTAAAATGGAATATAGTGATGAGTTTAAAGGTTAGATAAGAATACATATTAATTAGAAAAATTAAGGTAAAAATAAATTGGGGTATCAAAAAATTTAAAAATTCAAAAGCTTTGTTTTTGATGTTTTGCCTTCCATCACTGAAATAAGTGTTGCCCTGTATGCAAATTGTCAAGGCAACTTCTTCTGCAAGACAAGTATTTTTAAGTAATTAATACATTTTATCCCTAAAAAATTGTGCTACAAAACTAAATTTCTCATCAAGCTAAAAAGCAATGTTAAAAATAATCTGAGGGAATAAATTAAGATATACATTTATCACATAAGTAGGAAATCAATTAAGTTTTGATAAGAAAGTGATTCATTTTTCTATAATTTATGCATTGGATTAGATTCTCTTGGCAACTATTTCTGTATTTTTAGCACTTTGATTTTAATGACAAGACACATTTTACCTTAGACATTATAATGGGCACCTTTAATAGAGTTAATTGAGTTTTCTAAAACAAATTGTATGCATCATTGCAAACAAGCTCACCATTTATTGTATAAGGTCTCTTTCCACTTTCAGGCACAGGCTAGCCAAGACCAGAAGCTTCTGAAATACCATAATGACGGTTTCTCAATAAACAGCTGATCTTACAGGACAGCAATAATCACATCTGTCTCCTGACAACTTTGTTCCTTAACTCATGACTATTATATAAGCATTGTATTAGTATAATGAAAACTTTCATTTGATGGTGATAAGTATAACAAAACAACACCCTCTTTAGCTAACTGAATTAAAGTAATCAGATCTGTAACATTCTTTATTATTTTCTGAGACTAAGACACAATACTTGAATTTCTTTATGACAAGATGATAATGGGAGAAGCTAGTTTGTATGTATGTGTTTGTGCATGGACAGAAGGGAACTGAAATTTATAAAATGAGCATGAAGTTTAGATAATGTATATCAACATGTCATGTAACTATTCATTTAGAGATAATAAGATGGTGTCTGTGGTGGTTTGAAACTGTATGTACCACAGAAAAACATATTATTAAATTCAATACATTCATGTGGGTGTGAACCCATTATAAATAGGACATTTTGATGAAGTTACTTCAATTAAGATGTGGTCCACCTCAATCAGGATGAGTCGTCATCCTATTAATAGAATACTTTATGGGAAACGGACTTGACCCAGTGGTTAGGGCGTCCATCTACCACATGGAAGGTCCGCAGTTCAAACCCCGGACCTCCTTGACCCATGTGGAGCTGGCCCATGTGCAGTGTTGATGCATGCAAGGAGTGCCCTGCCACGCAGGGGTGTCCCCCGCGTAGGCGAGCACCACGCGCAAGGAGTACACTCTGTAAGGAGAGCCGCCCAGCGCAAAAGAAAGTGCAGCCTGCCCAAGAATGGTGCTGCACTCACGGAAAGCTGACACAACAAGATGATGCAACACAAAGAGACACAGATTCCCATGCTGCTGACATGAACAGAAGCAGACAAAAAGAAGAAAATGCAGCAAATGGACACAGAGAACAGACAACCAGGGTGGGGGGGAGGGGTGAGAAATAAATAAATAAATCTTTTAAAAAAAAGCAAAGGCATTTAGAAGCCCACTGTAAAAAAAAATCATAGAGTACTTTATAAGTGAATTCAAACAGAAATCCATGGGAAATAAGAAGCTGATGTCAAGAAACACAGAAGAGAACAGAGAAGTGAGAGACCAGGAGACACTGCCATGTACATTGCCATGTGGCAAGCTAAGGGCTAAGAATTGCCAGCAGCCATACCCAGAATGCCTCAGTCATTGGGGAGAAAGCATCACTTTGATGATACCTTGACTTAATTGTTTTTTTTTTTCCTCAAAACCATAAGCAAATAAATGCTCATTGTTTAACTCAACACATTTCATGGCATATGCTTGAGAGCCTAGAAAAATTAAGCAGATTTTGGTACTGAGAATGTGAGTTGGGTGCTGCTAGTGCAAATACCAAATATATGGAAACAACTTTTGGAATTGAGCAAAGGGTAGAGGCCGGAAAAATAGTTGCATGGAACTACTTTTAATGTCCATATTTCCACCAACAGTCTCTTCAAAGAAATCTAGGACTTTTCTATCATACATCTCTTTTGGCAATATGACAAGGAAGGGCTGCTGGTTTAGGGTGTTGGATGAGGGGAGGGCATTCAGGACAGGGAACACCTGGGGCAGTGTTCTAGAGAATGTGCAAGTGATAACTTTGTCGTAGTGTGTTGTTATCAGTAGGAGGAAACCCATATAATGAGCAAGAAGAGGTTGGACTCCGATCCTGGGGATGCCTGATATGGTCTCAAACAGAGGGGTGGGTGTCTTTTGAGAAAATAGATGGGTTCCTAATAGGCAAAGACAGACCAGTGTGTCAAGCCCTCAGCTTTGTTGAAAGTAATTATGAATCTTGTCCTTGAAGGAGTGAAGTCTGGCAGTTGCCAGGGGCCCTAAGGGGAGGAAAGGAGGAATAGAGTAGATGGAAGAGGATATTTAGGGGGCTATGGAAATGTTCTACATGATCTTGCAATGATGGATAAAGGCCATTTTGAATTTTATCAAAAATTTATAAAAAGTGTATGGTCTAGAGTGTAGACCATAATGTAACCATTGACCATGATTAGTGGCTATGCTTCAATATTTTTATGTCAGTTGTAAAAATATATACCATCCACATATAAAAAAGTTATTGATATGGGAAGGAGGAAAAGGGGAAGGATGTTAGATATATGGAAGTCCCTGTGTTCTGTATGTGACATTACTATGACCTAAAACTTCTTTGAAGACAAAATGAAAAAAAGTAAGATACTGGGGAAGAAATGGAAGAAATCATCACTGTACATACAGGACAAGAGATATTACAGTGATGAAAGGTAAAACATTAAAAATTTTTAAAAACATTTTTCTTTATTATTCTAATATCTCAATTTTTAAATTTAATTTTAGTGTTAGATTTTCTAAATTATTATGTATTTTATTTCTTATATTTAACCTATCATTATTATTTCATTTTCCTATTAATTGCATTTGGAAATGTTCTTGACTTTGTTTTGAAGAAGTTTTTGGATCACAGAAGGGTTACAACTATGGCAAGGGACAATCATTGGTGTGGGGTATCGGTAATGGGGATATATAAGAGGAAGTTCACCTGGGCATGCATGTAAGGTATATAAATATGTTCAAATGTTCATGGGGCATTGTCACAGTAGGTGGAGATTCATACAATAACCAAAAGAATATTGAATTCCCATTCTGGGAAGCTCCGCCACATTCTCTAATGGAACAGCAACAATCCCCCAACTGCAAGGGCAATGATTAGTGAAGAAGGATTGTCCATTGATGGGTCTTTGATATTGATGACTATGCTTATGAGCCTTCATTCTTGAAATTGCAACTTAACTTAGTGCTGTAGGATGCCTAAGCGTTACCTCCTGAGACCCTCTGCTTCCATGTTGCTCAAATGTGGTCTCTCTCTAAGCCAAACTCAGCATATAAATGCATTACCTTCCCCCCAGCATGACACATGACTCCCAGGGATGAGTCTCCCTGGAACTGAGGAGCTACTACCAAACACCAACTTGCAAGGCAACTGGAAAAAGACCATGAGTAAAAGGGGGAAAAGGTAAAGACAAATGGATTTATATGGCTATGAGACTTCAAAGTGAGTCAGAAGGTCATCCCAAAGGTGATGCTTACACATATCTCAGCAGGATCTCATAGACTGCCAAAGTAGGTACTACCCCAAATGGTGGGGCTATTGAGGGCTCTGGAGAAACCCAGGTACTATGGTCATGGTTGATATCTCTAGAGTTTGGTTCCTTGCCAGAGAGCCCAACTTTGGAGTTGGTGCCCCTGAGTGTCACAGAGTTGGACTCAGTTGTGACTCTCTACACATGCCTCTTCTGGTCCTTCTATTTAACTTATAGTTGGTGCTGGATTGGTAGGCATATATGCAAGAGACTTGAATATTTGGGCTGCCCATGTGCCAGTTGGGCCCTGAGCCTCAACAGAGTTGCCACACCTACTCTCCAGTTCAAAGGACTCACCCAGGACAACTCACAAGGGGGTGAGGATAGACAACCACCATACCAAATACCTGAGAGAGTCTACAACTGTAAGCAAGAGAGTCCAATCCATCAGCCATATGGGATGGAGGTCCCCTCTCAATTAGAGGTGGAATGGTCATCACCATCCCAGAATCCTCAGAGAATATAATATGGACTAGAGTGAACTTACTGGTATTCTACTAGAGAACTATTATGATTCTAACAATGGAAGAAATTATTTCATTGATGTGGAGACAGTGGCCCTGGAGGTGCTGAAGGCAGTAAGAGGGAAAAGAGGTGAAATATGGGGGCTTTTTGGGGACTTGGAATTGCCCTGAATGACATTCCAACAACAGAATCAGGCCACTATGTATCCTGCCATAACCTACAGAACTGAGTGGAAGAGACTGTGAACTACAATGTAAACTATAATCCATGCTTAATAACAATGCTCCAAATGTGTTCATCAATAGCAATGAACATACCATATTAATGAAAGAAGTTGTTAATGTGGGGAAGGGTGGGAGGTATAGGGAGTGGGATATATGGGAATCCCTTATATTTTTTTGTGTAACATTTTATGTAATCTAAGTATCTTTATAAAAAATTAAAAATACACTAAAAATCATTGATTACAAGTCCATCTTAACAATAACACTGAATAAAGCAAGTATCTTACTTAACTTTCAAAAAAAAATAGTAGTTCTAGTGATGCCTAATGACAAATGTGTTATGGGAAATTGGAGGAAAGCTGATTCTTTTTTTAAAGTATCAAAGAACTTGATGGATTTGAGACTTGAACCCCTGAGCACAAAGAAACTAGAATTGATGGTATGGAAAAATCTGAGTTTCCAGAAAGTTAATCCCCAGAGAATAGTGCTCCATGTGGTCATTTAACTGAACCTTGTACCAGTCAACAATTTCCTTGGAAGTCAGGATTGGAAATGAAATAATCCATGAAGGATTTGTAAAAGTTCGTCTAATAATTTGAAGCCTTGTGAACACATTTAAAACCTGATGAGTTTTTTTTTGCTAATTTGTCTAAAAGAAACCGCTGGACTAAGAGGTATAGAGAAGGTACAAATTGATGGGCAAATCACTTTAGGGGAAGAACCATGGAAGTTGAGGTTGGAACAAAGACCATATTCATGGTCTAAGAGTACAGGCCCATATATATATGTGTGGAGTGGGAGAGTCTGCACTTGGAGAAGGTGGGCCTTCAGCCCATTGTTCAGGAAGAGTGCTGACTCCCCAGTGCTGTGAGAGTGGAGACTATGCCCCAGCATATACAGAAAGCTTGGCTGCTGCCTAAGCATTGAAAGTCATGGGGCAGCATGGAGGAAAATGCCATTCCATAGATAACTCTCAGAACTTGAAATCCAATGGAGTTTGCTCTGCAGGGTTTCAGAAATATGAACCTATGCCCCCCTGTTTTTCTTCCAATTTCTCCCTATGGGAATAGGAATGTTTATCCTTTGCCTGTCCCTCTATTGTATATTAGAAGCAGATAACTTGTTCTTTAGCTTTCACAGTTCCACAAACAGAAGGGAATTACTCCACACCCATCCTCATTGAGGTATTCATTTCTTTAAGCTAACCCATTCCTATGGGTGTGGACCCATTATAAAAAGACTTTGGATGAGATTACTTTAGTTAAGGTGTGGACCAGCTCAGTCAAGATGGGTCTTAATCCTTACTGGAATCTTTTATAAGCAGAATGAAATTCGGGCAGAGAGAAAGCAATAAGAAGCAAGAAGCTGAAGTCTACAAAACCTGGACGAGAATGGAGAGGCAAGGAGAAGCTGTCATTTTCTTTGCTGTATCATAAGTTTAGGACCAAAATCATGGGCAGCCAGCCCCAGAATGCCACAGTCTTTGGGAAGAAAGTATGAACTTGATGATGAATTGATGTGGATTTTCTCTTAGCTCAAAACCACAAGCAAATAAATTACCATTGTTCAAACACATTTCATGGTATTTGCTTGGGCAGCCTGGGAAACTAAAACAGTGTTACAATACAATCAAGCTAATCAAATCTCAAATGTCAATTTCAAAATAGTATCTTCTTATTCTTTGCAGCATTTTGTCACAGAAAAATTCATTATCCGACATATTATCATAAATTAAATACAAGATTCTTTTTAAATGAATATCTTTTCCCCTTCAGTATTCTCATTATATAGCATCATCTGTAAATTTACCCTTGTCATCTTGTGTTCTCAGGAGTTTATATTAGAACTTTGAAACATATTGAATGAATACACCCATTGGTACACTGGGTGTATATAAAGAAGACCAATGGCAGAAATGTGGAATATATAGTGTTGACTAACTCACCGGAGATGGCTGGCTCCTTTATCTCACCTGCTAGTGGTTTGTTTTGGCCACCCCAAACCAAGTACTGCTGCCTTTATCTTCCCAGTGTTATGAGATTTCCACAATGTTGTCCCATGCAGATAGCATTCAATGCTTACAGCTACCCTAAGAGAAAAGAAATACAATAATCATTAAGAACCTAACATATGTCAGATTCTTTTGTGGACAGTTTCTGCCTGGTAGGCATTTACCTCTTCCAAGATAAACACAATGTCTTAATAACATTTGATTCAAATGCTTATAAAACACTCCAGTCTGGAAAAAATCTGACTTTTAAAATAGATTGAACCTGTGGATCTTGTAGCCTGTAATTGACAGCACAGTTCCTTCCTCTGCTTTTGATGTATGCTTTTCTCAGCCTTGGCCAAATTGCAGATCTCTCTGTTTTCTATATTTAGAGGAGACGGCATCTTTAATTTTCTTCCTTCAACTATTCACGCAAAACTCTTTTAGCCCTCTTATTTCTTTTGGTCACATTCAACTAACTCACAAGAGTTTTTCTGATTTTCTATTGCTGTGTATAAAACAAACCTAAAACATAGGGGCTTAAAGTGACATTTATTTTTGCTCACATAATTGTCAATTGACTTTGTCATTGCTCTGATCATTTTCAGTGGGGGTGGCATGAAGGCTTGGGAATACAATAACCTGAAGGGTGCTCTCTCACAGGTCTGGTGCTTTTGGCTGAGATACTTAAAATTGCTATTGGACGCAGCACTTACATGTGCACTTTCTGCCTGTCTTTGACTTCCTCACAACGTTGTACCAACGTTCCACAAAAGAAAGCTTTGAGAGAGAGTGGCCTGTATCATATTTTTATTGTCTAGATTGGAAAATCACACAATGTTATTTCCCCTACATTCTGCTTGTCAAGGATGTAATACAGGTCCACTTGAGTTCAAGGGGAGCTACAAGGTTCTGGAAGAGCATGTTAGGCCAGAAACATGTTACAAATGTTTTTTATGATCTACATAAGAACACTTTCTTTTTCTGTTTCCCACTGTGAAATCTGGGTAAACGCTCAGGCTTCCTCTTCCTCTGCAGTCTGATGTAGCAAAAGCTACTCATTCTATCATGTAAGATGTACCTTGGGTCCATAATCATTTCCTATTAGCCAGTAATTGCATTGACCAAATCCATTGCTTTAATCATATTCTAAATCTTCTCTGAACTCCATACTGGCTCATATCAGATTTTCTATGTCTTTTAATGTTTCCTTTACTGTCATTTTGTTTTCTCATCATTAATTGATGGAACCAACACCAATTTATCATCTTTTGTTTTCCATTGCAAAACCTGAAATGATTATTTTAAAATCTTATGTCAAATGTGCTCTTTAATGCCAAGAAATATCACCATCACTATACTGTAGCACTCTGACTAGCACCCACAAGAACATCAAGAACATTGTAATATACTGAAATACTAAAACTTGTTATCGTTCTTACACTTTCTCACACTTTTTAAATACTTTTCTATTTATTTACAGAAACTTAGTTTTCCTGATCAACATTGTTGTGGCTATGTGCATATATGTTTATAATTGTTATTTCTTCTTAGTGGAATTCCCCTTTTAATAATACAGAGTGTCCTTCTTTATCTCTTGTAACATTTTTTAATTTTAATTTTTAAAAATTTTATTGAAGTGTATCATTAATACATAAACATACCTAAACAATAAGTGTATAGTAAAATCTGTCAACTTACAAAACAAACATGCATAACATCATATAGGGGTCCCATACATCAACCCACCACCAATATCTTGTGTTGCTGTGAGACATTTGTTAAAAATTATGAAAGAATATCATCAAAATCTTACTACTAACTATAGTCTATATCCTATATTTGGTGCATTTCCCCCCCAACCCACCCTATTATTACTTTTTAAATATATTATTATAGAAGTCTCCACATTTCCACCACTGTGCAATCCGCTCTAGCTCACAGAAGGATACTCTTCTCTGTCATCAACCAGATTTCTCATCCTCCTCTGGTTTCACTGTGCTATTTAGTCCCTAGATTATTCTCTGGCTTTCTGTCAACTGACATTTACATTCCTAGACAACACTTTCTTGCACATTCCCATTTATAAACCAGCTGCCACTTACTATAATGTATTACTGTCAACTCTACATTTCCAGTTTTACAGTAAGTTAATTAAAACTTCTACATACATTAAGCATCAGTAGTCATTCTTGACCATCTTATTATCTCTTAATTCTGTACCCTAGGCTTTAACTTATTCTTCGCATTTATTAATGAGACCATGAAATATTTGTCCTTTTGTGTCTAGCTTACCTCACTTAGCATAATGCTTGAAGATTCATCAATGTCATCATATGCATCCCAATTTCATTTCTTCTTACTGCAGCATAGTATTCCATCATATGTATATACCACATTTTGCTTATGCATTCATTTGTTGATGGACACTTGTGTCGTTTCCATCTTTTGGCAATTGTGAATAATACTTTTATGAGTATTGATGTACAGATGTCTGTTCATATCATAGTTTTCAGATCTTCTGAGTATTTCCCTAGTAGAGGAAATACTGCATCATATGGAAGTTCTACATTTAGCTTCCTGAGGAACCACCAAACTGTCTTCCACAGAGGCTGCACAATTATACTATCCCACCAACAGTGAAGGAGTATTCTTATTTCTCCTAATAGCTACTGATATGGAAATTAATTTGATAATTGTGTTTTCTGTTTGTTTAAAAAATGCTGGTGGAATTTTTATCAGGATTGCATGGAATCTGTATATCAATTTGGGTAGAATTGAAATCTTAATGATATTCAGTCTTCCAATCCATGAGCATGGAATTTTTTTCCAATTATTTAGGTATACTTTGATTTATTTTAACAATGCATTGTAGTTTTCTGACTATAGTTCTTTACATCCTTGGTTAAATTTATTCCTAAATATTTGATTCTTTTAGAAACTATTGTAGATGGAATTTTTTCCCTGACTTTCTTCACAGATTGTGCATTACTAGTGTATAGAGAAATCACTGATTTTTGTATATTGCTCTTATATCCTGACACTCTACTGAAATTGTTTATTAGCTCTAGCAGCTTTGTTGTAGATTTTCAGGTCTTTCTAGGTATAGGACCGTATCATCTGCAAATAGTGAAAGTTTTACTTCTTCATTTTCTCTTTGGATACCTTTTATTTCTTTTTCTTGCCTGATAGCTCTAGCTAGAATCTCAAGCACTATATTGAACAACAGTGATCACAGTGGGAATCCTTGCCTTGTGGCTGATCTAAATGGGAAAACTTTCAGTCTGTCACCACTGAGTACAGTGTTAGTTGTGGGATTTTCATATATGGCCTTTATCATGTTGAGAAAGTTTCCTTCAATTCCAATTTTTGTAGTATTTTTATCAAGAAAATATGCTGTATATTGTCAAATGCCTTATCTGTGCCAGTCGATAAGAACATGTGATTTTTCACCTTTGATTTTTTGCATGATTGATTTTCTTGTGTTGAACTACCCTTGCATGCCCGGTATAAAACCCACTTTTATATTATGATGAATAATTCTTTTAATGTGTTGCTGAATTTTATTATCAAGTATTTGGCTGATGATTTCTTAACCCATATTCATTAGGGAAATGGGTCTGAATTTTTTTCTGTTTTTGTAATATCTTAGACTTTGGTATTAGGGTGATATTGGCTCCATAGAATGAGTTTGGTAGTGGTCTTATGTGTTCAATTTTTGGGGAGAGTTTGAGTAAGATTAGTATTAAATTTTCTTTGAATATTTGGTAGAACTCACCTGTGAAACCATATTGTCCTGGGCTTTTCAATTTGGAGAGTTGTTTGATGACTGCTTCAATCTATTTAATCTATTTACTTGTGTCTGATTTGTTGAAGTCTTCTATTTCTCCTAGGATCAGTGTAGGTTTTTCATACATTTCTAGGAATTTTTCCATTTGTCTACAGTGTCTAGATTTTTGGCATACAGTTTTTTGTATTATCCTTTTATAGTCTTATTTCTGTGGGGTAAATAATAATGTCCTCATTTTCATTTTTTATTTCATCTGTTAACATCTTCTCCCTTTTTCCCTTATCAGTCTAACTAAGGATTTGTCGATTTTGCTAATATTTTCAAAGAACTAACTCATGGTTTGGTTGTTTCTATTTTTTTTTTTTGTTGTTCTCAATTTTTTATTTCTGCTCTGATCTTTGTTATTTCATTCCTTATACTTGCTTTGAGATTACTTTGTTGCTCTTTTTCCCATTCCTGTGGCTGTGTAGTTCAGATATTTATTTTAGCTCTTCTTTTTTAAGGTAAGCATTGAGGGCTATAAATTTCCCTCTCAATACTGCCTTTGCTGCATCCCATAGGTTATGATATATTGTTTTCTTGTTCTCATTCATCATGAGATATTTATTGATTTCTCTCAAAATTTCTTTTTTACCCACTGAATTATTTAAGAATGTGTTGTTTAATCTCCATATATTTATGAATTTCCCTTTTTCCACTTCTTGTTGATTTCCAACTTTATTCCATCAGAGAAAGTGTTTGTAGAATTTTGATCTTATTGAATTTATTGAGAGACACTTTGTTACCCATCATGTGGTCTATCCTAGAGAAAGAGCCATGAACACTTGAAAAGGATGTATATCTTGCTGCTCTGGGGTTCAATGTTCATTAGATTTTATTCATTTATCATTTTGTTCAAGTCTCTGTTTCTTTATTGATCCTCTCCCCCAGATGTTCTATTCAATTCTGAGAGTTGTGCATTGAAACCTCCAACTATCATTGTGGAAATATCTATTTCTCCCTTCACTTTTCCCAGTGTTTGCTTCATGTATCTTGGGGCATCCTGGTTTGGTACATATACATCTATGATTGTTATTTCTTCCTGGTGAATTTTGCCTTTTATTAATATGCAATGTCTTTCTTTGTCCCTAATAACATTTTTGCTTTTAAATTCTATTTGTCTGAGTATCACTACTCCAGTGTTGTTGTTGTTGTTGTTTTTGTTACCCGATGCATGGATTATCTTTTTCCAGCCTTTCATGTTCAATCTATTGATATCCTTGGGTCTAAGATGAGTCTCTTGCAGACAGAAACCAGATGTCTCACATTTTCTTATTCATTCTGCCAGTCTGTGCCTTTTGATTGGGGAGTTTAATCCATTAACATTCAGTGTTATTACTGTAAAGGCAGTTCTTATTTCACCAATTTTGAATTTGGGTTTTATCTGTCATATTATTTTCACCACTCTTTTGACACTTCAGTTACTTTTACTGATACAATCTTCTTTTCTAGACAGTCTTGCAAGCCTCTTTCTCATGTCTTTTCTTTTCAGGCTATAGCACACCCTTTAGCATTTCCTGCAAAGCTGATCTCTTTGTTATAAACTCTCTCAGTTTATGTTTATCTGTGAATATTCTAAACTCATCCTCATTTTTGAAAGACAATTTTACCAAATATAAAATTCTTGGCTGGAAGGTTTTCTTGCAGTATCTTAAATATATCATACACTGTCTTCTAGCCTCCATGGTTTCTGATGAGAAATCAGCATGTAATCTTATTGGGTATTTCTTATTGATATGCATTGCTTTTCTTGCTTGTCTCATAATTCTCTCTTTGTCTTTGGCATTTGACATTCTGATTAGTATGTATCTTGGAGCTGATCTATTTGGATTTATTCAGATGGGAGTCTGTTGTGCTTCTTGGATATGGATGTCTATGTCCTTCAATAGGGTTAGGAAATTTTCTACCATTATTTCTTCAGATATTCTTTCTGCCTCCTTTCCCTTCCCTTTTCCTTCTGGGACACCCAGGACATGTATGTTTGCATGTCTCTTGCTGTTGTTTAGTTCCCTGGGAACTTATTTAATTTTTTCCATCCTTTTTCAACAGTACTTTTGTATGTTCTTTCTTGGAGGTCATGTCTTCAAGCTCACCAATCCCTTCTTTGTCCTCATCAAATATGTTAATATATGACTCCAGTGAATTTTTAATTTCATTTATTCCATATTTCATTCCTATAAAATCTGCTATTTTTCTTCTTTTTTCTCACCCAATGTCTCCCCACACACACACACACACACAATGCCCTCCTCTCTGTTTGCTTGTTGTCTGCTTCTTGTTTGTTTGTCTTCTTTAGGAGGCACCAGGAACTAAACACAGGACCACCCATGTGGGAGGTGGGTGCTCACCTGCTTGAGCTACATCCATTCCCTCCAATGTCCTCTTAAATATCCTTAATCTCTTTAGCCATCTCATTGAGTTTATTAGGAAATTTGTTTGAACATCTATGATTAGCTGTCTCATTTCCTTATGTCATCTGGAGGCTTATCTTTTTCCTTTAATTGGGCCATATCTTCCTGTTTCTTAGTATGGATTGTCATATTCTGTTGCTGTCTTGGCATCTGACTTACTACATGCATTTATTCTGTGTGCAGTTTCTATCTTAATTTAGGGCTTTCTTGTCCTTTCTTCCTTGTTGGTTGTGTAGTAGGAGCCAAGGATGTAGTTGCTGCAGTATGTATGGAGTCTGAAGCTGTCTGCATTGCCCCAGGGACTGAAGAAACTTCTCCCATCTTTCTCTTTGCCAGGGGTAGGGACAGAGCTATAGCAGTGTGTAATAATCTGAATCATGCAGGCCAAGTCTGTCTGTAGTTGCCTAGAAAAACTGATGAAGCTTCATGCCCCTTCCTCCCCTATCTGGGGCAGTGGTGAAGCTGCAGGTGTGGGCTGCAATCTATGCCATGCTTGTCTAAAATAATTGCAGCTGCCCTGGTAGACTGACATAGCACTAGCACCTGCCTCCCTGCTAGGAGTGGGAATGGGCCCTCTGGTCTGCCCAACAATCTAACTTGTGTGGGCTCAATGCACTTGCAGATGCCCTGAGTGGCTGAGGAAATACTGTCCTTTACCCCCTTTAGGGGGTGGAAACAAAACCACTGACACCCAACAGTTCAGTCTATGCAGGCTGAAAGTGCCTGCCATTGCTCAGAGAGACTGAGGATACATCAGCCCCCTCCTATCATATTGGGGATGGGAGTATATCCACAGGTACCCACCAGTCCAGGCCTTGCAGGCCAAAATTGCCTGCTTTTCCCAGAAAGACTGAGGAAATACAACTCCCCTTCTACCTTACTTGGGGGCAGGGATGGAAATATAGGTGTTTACCTATTCAGTCTGTGTGGGCCAAAAGCAGCTGCAGTTACTGAGACAGTTTGAGGAAACACAGCTCCTCTTTAATCCTATTGGATGGAAGGAGTAGAGCTACAAGTGCCTGAGTATACAGTCTTTGTGCACTGAAAGTGCCTGCAGTTTCCTAGAGATGCTGAAAAAATCACAGCCTCCTTCTATACTATAGAATTGGAGGGGTTGAGAAGGAATTTAAGGCACTCAACAAACCAGTTTGTTGGTCTTCTCCTATCTTATTGGGGTGTGGGTTTGGAATTCCAGGTGTCGAACTATTCAGTCTGTGCCAGCCAAATGCCCCTGCAGTTACCTGGAGAGGCTGGTGCAGTACCAACCAGCTTCCTCCGTGCCAGAGGTGTGGTTGGATCTAGGCTGGGGCTGCAATCTGATCTGGGTGGAAAGAAGACATTCTCTGCCATTCTGTGATTTTTGATCAGCCCTTCTTCCTTTCATGTGAACAGTGGAGTCAAAATGGTAATTATTGGTCTCTTTCCAACTTGGACATGTTCTAACTTTAGCTGTTCCTAGGGTTCTACTGCAGCCAGCCAAATTTACTAATCAGTACCTGAAGCCAGTAATCAACCATCTATTCCTCCTATTTTTGGGAGATGGAGTTGCAAACTCCAGCCATAGAGTAGCTCCTGAGGTGGATTGTGCTGCCAGAGTAGGATGACCACTGGCCTTCCTGGCATGGCCTGTAGTTTCTCAGAGAGGCTGGCACAGGTAACCCCTGCTTCCACCCTGCTGGAGGTGGGGCAGGGGCTTAGACTAGAGCTGCAATCAGATCTGGATGAAAAGAAGCTGGTCTCTATAAGCACTGTGATTTTCATTCCTCTCTGGTTCCTCTCACTGGGGGCAGTTAAATTGGCAGCTACCAGCTTCTTTCTGACATGATAGATTCCAACTTTAGCTGTTCTTAGGACTAAACTTTAGTCTGCTGAATTTACTAACCAGTGGCTGAAGGTGGTGCCCAACTATCTCTTCCTCTCCTGTTTTAGGGAAATGGAGCTTCCAATTTCAGCCACAGAGTATTTCCCAAGGTGGCTTGTACTGCCAGTGAAGGATGGGCACTGACCTCCATAGCATGGATTGTTCTACTCACAAATCTTCTCTGCAAATAGGTAGTCTCCTCGTTCCATTCTTTCAAAGATGTTGGAGGATGCTCTTCTGATTTCCTGGAGTTCCCAAACAGGTGTTTTAGATAGCTCTGGGTGATTACTAACTGCCTTTTAGCACAAGGTGAGTCTTGGAGTTCCTTACTCTGGTGCCATTTTGCCCCTCATTCTTGTAACATTTTTTTACTTTTTTTATTTTTCCATTATTAGTGCAGATGCCCCACCTCTTTTTGTTTCTATTTGAATGAATTATCTTTTTTCTTATTTGTGTATTTAAGTCAAAGTTGAATCATTTGTTTAAAACATATAATTGGATCATGCTTTTTTAAAAAAATCCATTCTATCTCTCTATATCTTTTGATTTGGAAGTTTAGTTCATTAACTGTAAAAGTTACTGTATTTACTCTAAATACAGTAAAAGTGGTATTTACTTCAGTCATTTTATCCTTTGGTTTTTCTATGTCCTGTGTTTTTACCCTTTTAGTTACACTTACTGATAATCTTCATTTCTTCCCTCTCCTCCAACCCTCTCTTTCTTGTCTTTTCTTTGTGTCTGCAAAACTCCCTTTAGTATTTCTCATAGAGCAGGTCTCTTTGTGAGGAACTCTCTCAGCTTCTGTCTACCTGTGAATATTTTAAGCTCTCCCTGATTTTTATACAACTGTTCTGCTGGATACAGAAGTTTTTGCTGGAAGTTTTCTTGAAAGTACCTTAAATGTATCATTCTATGCCTATTTGCATCCATTGCTTGGCATTTGACATTCTTATAAAGGGATCTCTGAGTATGCTATTAGGAATCATTCTGTATGGAGTATGTTGTGCTTACTGAACATGGGTATTTATTTGTTTCATAAGAGTTAGTATATTTTGAGTAATTATTTCCTCAAATATCCTTTCCCTTCTTTTTGAATTCTGGGACACTCTTGATGCATAAGTTTATGTGCTTCTCACTGTCTTTCAAATGCCTGAAATCCTGCTCATTTGTTTCCTTTTTTTTCCTCTCGTTCTTCTGTCTGTAAGATATCAGTTGTCCTGTATTCTAGTTCACTGAGTCATTCATCTGCTGTTATATGCCTAGTTTATTTTTAATCCCTTCTCCTGTGCCTTTTATTACCATAATTTCTGTTAGGTTTATAGTTGCAAATTTTTCATTATGATCACAATGTCTTCTTAATATCCTTTATTTCTTTATCCATATTTTTCTTCATCTCCTTGCATTGATTTAGGAGATTTGTTTAAATATTTTTGATTAATTGTCATGACATCTGTTTCTCCTTTGAAGTTTCAATTTTTTCCCTTACCTGGACTATATCTTCCCATTTCTTAGTCTGCCCTGTAATTTTTGCTGATGTCTAGGCATCTGATTATCTTGATGAATTTACTGACAGTCAGTATCTTTCTCTTACATAGGTTTTATTGTTGATTGGTGTTGTGTTAAGGCTCTTCTTTGATACATGGTTCAACTTTTTCTCAACATGTGTGTAGCCATTGCTTAACAGATAAAATTTTTTTCAGCTCTTCTTCATCAGTTTCTTGCTCTGGATATGCAGTACAACTTTTAAGAGTGCACATTCTGTGCAATTATTTCACCTCTGAGAAATAGCTTATTTTCCTATGTTCCTTCTCCAGGAATATTAATCTGCGTGGTTTGTTTTTGTTTTGCATCTATTATTTCTTTTGCATTCCTTCTGTAGTCTCCAGCTTCTTCTGCCTGAAGGGCATAATCTTGAAGGAGAATCACCCTGGAGATAACTTTCCCAAGTCAGTAGATTCCAGAGCAAGCTAGGCCATGAGTCTACAAGTGGGCACTGAGCTAAACCCAAGTGCCCCATGGAGCGGATCAGAAAGGATTCCAAAAGCATCCTGAATACCTCCCCTAAGCTGTATCTTTCTGGCTGGTCAAACAGATCCCAAATGTATTAGTCAGCCAAAGAGGTGCTGATGCAAAGTACCAGAAATCTGTTGGATGTTATAAAGGGTATTTATTTGGGGTAGAAGCTTACAGTCACAAGGCCCTAAAAAGTCCAACTCAAGGTACCATAAAGGGTAAATTGGCTACATGTTGGAGCAAGATGACAGGGAATGTCTGCAAGGGTTCAGTCTTTCTTCTTCCTCTTAACTCCATGGTCCCTGCTTCTTCCAATATCAGCTGTAGGCTCCATGTTCTCCAAAATCAACTGCAGGTTGAGATAAGTCTCATCTTTCTCCTGGAGCTTTTTTCTTTCTGGGCTCAGCTACTCAGGGCTTTGGTCTCTGCACCTGCAAACTATGATTTGAATGGATCATCTCTAATCCTAGGGTCACAGGACCCTAATGAATTGTCTTGTCTCTCTTCCTCTGTGTTCTCCTTCTCCATGCATTTACTTCCTGGGGCTCCAGCCTCAAAAACTCAAACTCTGTTCTCTGCCATGTGGTTTTCTCTGTGAGTCCCCACCCATCAAGGGGACAGGGATTCAAATCCTACTGATGCGGCCAAATCAAATCCCTAATCATAATTTAATCAAGTAAAAGTGAAACCTCTGAATTTAATACAATCCAGTATGCCCAGAGGAACAGACTGGTTTACAAACACAATCCAATATCTTTTTTTTGGAATTCATGAGCAATGCCAAACTGCTAAACCAACTTTTAAAAAACTGTTCCCTGCTGCTCCAGGGAGGCACTGTGTCTTCCAAGGCTCCACTGCCTCCACCCCTTTTAAGAGCAGTTTTAAAACAATACCTGCTGCCACCATTGTCCAGGGCAGTTTGAAACAGTAGCTCAGAGCCAGGACCCAGAAGATCCAAATTTGCTAATCAAAAACCATGATCAGAGCACTGCCATGCCCACCTCAGTTCTTGGGGAAGAGGACTTTTCTAGGTACTAGTACCTGTCCAATCTTACAACAGTTCTGTTTAACCCCATTTCTGTTTTTCTATGAGGCTTTTCTGCTCCTTTATTTTCCCTTGTTAGGGTACATCATGTTTGGGAACCAGATTGGCTTAATCCAGAAAGACTCATTTTGCATTTTGTCAGTCAGAAAACAGAGGCTGGAATGAGTGTGTACACATCTTGTCAATGGTTCTGGTGTTTTGTTTTGCTTTTTTCCTCCTTTGGCATTTTTGTATGTGGCACTCCTCAGCTCCTTGTGTTCTTCCCTTGGTCTTTGTAGATTCATGTCCCTGTGTCTGGATATGCATGGAGTTCTAACTCACATAATGTGAGTGGCTCTATAGTCTTCAACTGTGTCAGAAGAGATCTGATCCATGCAGCCTCTGTGTTACTCTTAAGTGAGGGGAAGAGGTATGGTCTAAAAGTCCAGGACGTACATCTCATATTTGATTTAGTTCTTTTTTTATTTTCTTCAATTCAGTATTGTGGAGTCCTTCTCCAGTCTCTGTCATTCTCCTAAATTCCAAGTAAGTGGGATATGTGGTTTTATTAGTGGATTCGGAGGAAATACTTTTCAGGTGGATGTCTTACTTCATCATGTTAATGACATCACTCCCTCCTGTTTCTTAGTGTTTGAGTTTGAGAATCTGGGTTTGATTCTAAATATCTCTTTTTCACTTGGTTTTTGAGTTCAGCGACTTGGATATAATCCTGTAACTACTTTTTTTATTCCTGGCCAAGACAATTAAATTTCCTGAAGCTATGTATATTCACGTGCAGTAGTTGAGTACAACAGAAAAGTGCTTTTTTGAAGTTTAAGTTAAATCACGTATACAAAATTCAAATATTGTTCCTAGCATCTGGAAGGCACTAATTTGTTAATTTGTTAGCTTCCTCTTGCATCTATATTTTGTTTTCCCGTAACTACCCACAAGCCAGGTGTCACAATTCCAGCATATTCTATAATATATCTGGCTATGTTTGCATAAGTGAAACCAAGTCTCTTTGTTCCTTTTTAGGGTTTCTGACCACTGCTGTAGGAAACCCCAACATTTTTATATAACTTAAAAAATGTACCTGTAGTTTCTATAATCAGCAAAGACTCAATATTAATCTGCCATCTTTTCTAGTTATTTAACCATAACACTTCCATTTATCCACTACGACTTTTGCAAAATGTCAAACATTTTTTGTTGTTTAACCACTCTTTCCTAGAGTTTCTCTCATACCATCTCCAAGCAATAGGTGATTTTATCTTCTACACAGAAAGAACATACCAAGTATGAAGCCCATCAACTTTTATTATTAACTTGTATTTAGATATAACCTCACCCATTTTTCTGTAATTTTATTTACTTTCATAGATTTATTTCTAGTAATAACATCTGTTTTAAATTCCTCCCTTTGCCCATTCTAAAGGAAATGCATTTAATTCAGTCATCTTACTTGGTGTGGGTAAACTACCCATGAGGAGGAGTTATTTTCCTTAACACCCTAGGAATTTGGCCAAAGGAAATTTATTTTGACTTTTTAGGCAGACAACAGAAGAAATATCAGATAAGAGCAAATTAGTAAAAGAACTATGAAGCTTAAAAATAGAGAAAATTTATGAAACAACAGTGTTTTTAATTCTACTCTGGGAATTAAAGAGAAAAAATGATAATTTTATGTAGAAAAATGACTTAATAAAAAGTTAATGAAAAATGATTGCTCTTGGGGTAGTAAAAATGTATTTAGCGTATGTGTACCTTTCATTTGGAAGGCATCCCATTTGCATATTTTTCTTGTAACTAAAATAACAGTTTTTACATAAATAAGAAAATCTGTATTTCTATTTATGTACTAACTGACTGTAAGACATAATCTCTACTGATTATAAAATAATTTGCTATTGAGTCATAATCAATGGAGTTTAAATGGTAGACATTTTATTTAAAAGCCTATTAAAATTTATGGACTTTTACTCAAAAAATTTTAAAGCAAATTTTGTCCCATAAAGTTTTCCATATGAATATATTCCTTACTTTTTAATTATAGCTCTTGTGCTTCTTAGATATGGAAAATCTAATTAGAAAAATATTAATAAAATATCTTCCCTTTTGTGATCATTCTAGCACACATTCCCTCTGTAGATTATTTGGGTGCCAAACATATTTCTCTTCTTCCAGTGCAGTTATATTTACTAGCTCTAGATGGCATTTAAATTAAGGAAAAACATAAAAATTTTTATTTCACCTCCATATTACTCTACCACATCTTTTTCAGATTTCTTCAACTCTGGGGTTTGTTTTCCAAGGAATAAAAGACATATCTCAGTGTGTCTCATGATTACCTTCAAATTTCATGAAAATTGTCAATATCATTTTAGGTTCTGAACAAAGATTTATTTAATAAGTGGATAATGTGAATTAAGACAAGGTACATGTCACTTTAATTCCATCATATACATTCAAAGTATATATATAGAAGAGTTTAACAGCATGAAACATGGCTATAATCCAAAAATAAATATATTTTACCATATAAATCTTGTATTTAGTTTCTGATTATGTTTCATTTAGAGCTAAACTACTAAGGAAAGTTTTATGAAATAAAGTTTAAAGATATGAAATGACATGGAAATCTTCCATTTTGCAGTTGATATATTTTATTGAATATAGAAATGTAATTTATATAATCACATGAATTCTATTAACAGTAGGAAAGAACTCTCTGATCCTAACATTAAAAAAAAAATTAGTCAAGTTATAATTTCCACAGAATTTCATCTTATAGTCAGGAATAGTTGACTTTATAATTTCTCTGTTTCCAGTGATATTAGGACTGCATTCTACATTTTTCATCCTTGGAGTGAAAGTCTTTGTGTGTCACAGGAATTAGAGAAGAACTGGTCATTATATGCTAAGCAAATTGTCCTACACTTGCAAAACACTATTTTATTTTGTAGTTCATCTTCTGTTTGTTTTGTTTTGTTTCTTTAAGAATAAAGGTGATACATATTCTCTGTTGACTATGTCTTACCTACGAAGAAGTTACATCCAGTTTATTTTACCACCTCAGTTCCAAGCTCCATGTCTAATCTTAAATTTACTTTTAGTTCTTATATTCTTAAAGGCCATCCCTTTATACCTTCACCTTTACTTTTAGACCTGGGCACTGGATCCACATCTATCATTCCATGTGAACTTAGCTTTGGGCAACAATTTCCCTTCTTGACAGCACAGATGAACCTTTGACATTCATGTGGATGACCCTTAAAATACTAGAGTTTTATAGTTCTCTCTCTTTGATTACACTGACATATACCATCAGTCTTTATACTACCTCAATTGTTTACCAATTCCAAATGGCTTCATGTCTTTGGAACGCCTAGCATAATGTTAATCATATATTAACCTTTAATATTTAAATGGATATAGTATTTAATGCAAGGAAGTATTGGAAAGTATATTACGACTGAACAGGTTGTACCAAGGACATCTAGTTTCATATATTCTAAAACCAATCTAATATATTAAATTCATTTAAGTTAATAATTAGAAAGCAAGTACTTGTACTGTGCTGGACATGGTAGTAAGCATATGTATGCATTATTTGTACTTAGTTCTCAAAACAATACTATATATCAACAGTAACTCTTCCTATACTTCTTACTTTAACTATTACAAAAAGTGGATCACAAAGCTCTCAGAAGTTTAAACATTTCTCAAGTCCTCAGCTAGTAAATGAAAGAAGAATTTCTTAAAGATTAATAATACAGCAATTTTTTATCCTTTTATAAGCACAGTTGGAGACAGCATTTCATAAACTGGCATAGAGCTTTCTGTTCCTTGTTACTGTTTCTTTAAAAAAGGTATATTTTTAAGAAGATGATATCACTATGACATCGTCTAGAAACACCCATTTCCTGTGAAAATGTTCTTTTATTGTTCAGTCTCTAATATACACATTTCAAGAAGTCAATAAGTAAATTTTAAAATGCCATGTGTGGGAAGCTTGTGCATTTCTTTTTGATATGATATTAACTTGCAGTGCAATCTGGCAATTTCTAAACTTAGGCTAAAGCTAAGGATTTAAAATCTTTGGAAATTTACTTACATCATTTCCTGAACAGATGCTTTGCAGAAGTGGTGGCTATGTATATCTAAGGAGGAAAATTCTTTGAGGACAGTGAAAAATTTGAGGGTTGATTTCCTCAGGCTTATTGTGGCTAATTAATTTTCTTATGCTGAATAGTATTCATAAGTGTTACTGGAAGATTTTATTCCTCTCCTTGGGAAATGTGAAGTCAACATTTTTAAAAAAGCAAAAATAAAAAGAATAATAATTCTGTCCTGGAAAAAGTCATTGGAGAAGAAATAGTATCTATTTACATTTACCATTTTAGGAATATTTTAATTGTTCATGAAGAATCCAAATACATAACTGAAAGGATTTCACTTAAAGAATAATGCTTTGCTAAATTTATATTTGTACTATGCACAATATTGAATCATTTTTATATAATATACTCTTCTGAAAGGGAACAAAAGAGTAATGGTCATTATATATTGCTTGTGATATAATTTGTAAAGGAGTTCATTGACAAAGAATTTGAAGCATAAATGTTAGGTAGCCAGATTCAGGAAATAAAAATATAGATTTTGCAGTTAAATTTGAATTTTAAATAAACAACTAATTGTTTTTAGAATATGTTCAATATATTGCAAGGAACATACTTATGCTAAAATTTTTGCTATCTGAAATCAAAATTTCATTGGAGGGAGCAGGTGTAGCTCAGTGGTCAAGCACCTACTTTGCATTTTCAAGGTCCTGGGTTCAATCCCCAGTAACTCTCCCCACAAAAAATTTTCATTGGATGTTTTATATGTTATCTCATAATCCTAGAAGTGAATTTCAACTTTGCTTTAGAGAAAAAGAAGTTAGAGCAAAGTAGTAAATATCATTCAGGTGGTTTTGCTTCTCCTTAAAATATAAAGCATGTACAACATTAAAATATCTCTGATGCCATCATAAAATCTTACAGATTTAACAGCTGTGAGGGACATTAAAGATTTACTTCAGGAATCTGAATGAAATACTTTTGTGGAAACGAGTTTTGGTTTTGGCTTGTTTTTCTTGATACCAGGCAATCACATAGAACTGAAATTGTTCCATAGTAATACTCCTTTCTACTTCTCCCATAGTGCATATACAACATTGCAATTTTGTGTATAATGTGTGTTTTCCTCTTGTGCCTTTCTAAATATGTACCTTTGTCCCAATTAACCCAAGGCAACCAATTTCCTAAGGAGAGACTGGAGTATAACAGGATCATAAAGAGAAACAAGGTTGTATTCAGCTTCTGGTATAAAATAGGATTATGCATCAAGAAAAATGTAGCCTTGAAATCCTGGAAATTATGCTAAAAGCTAAGCTTGAGGACCCAAGTCATACACTTGTCCTTCAATGTATGGAATATTTCTATCTAAATCTCTCATTTAGTCCAGCTCAGTGGAGATAGTAAGGAAGGAAATAAAAGAAGAGGAAACCTTTCTGTTACCCTAGAAAGTATGATAAGGGTTAAGAGAAAAGAAGAATCAAATTAGACATGAGTCAATTTCCTTCTGTGAGGGAGTGCTTTAGGTAAACAAGGGATGAACAGATCCCATTGTAAATAGGATCTCTTGAGGATGTTGTTTTAGTAAGTGTGGCCCAATGGAATGTGGGTGGGTCTTAATCAGATTTCTGGAGTCCTTTATAAACAAAAGAAATTCAGAAATATTAAGAGAGTAAGTCACGGGGAGTTGCAGAAGCTGGAAGTCAGCAGAACCATGAAAAGAAAGAAGAGCTTGCCATGTGACATGGAGCTGGGATGGAAGCCAAGGAATCCCAAGGATTTCAACCAACACTACAATGTTACAGACTGGGGAGAAAGCACCTCCTTGTCGATGCCTCAGTTTTGGACTTTTTCCAGCTTCAAAACTGTGAGCCAATAAATGCCCATTATTTAGTTTTGTTGGCATTTTCATTGCAGCTCAGGAAAATTAAGAGGCTCTGGATAGCTTTTCTGAGCGAGTCTTATATTCTTCTCCTTCATATACTCCATAGAGAAGTCAAGGAGAGTCTAGCTGGAGACTGGAGGAAAAGGATTGAACAGGACCCTGGGATTCCCAAAATATTAGCAATATCTTTTTTTTTTTTTTTTTTTTTAAGATTGAAGCTTATTTTGGAGGAAAAGGATTGGACAGGACCCTGGGATTCCCAAAATATTAGCAATATCATTTGTTTTTGTTTTTTTTTTTTAAGATTGAAGCTTATTTTTTTAGTCATGTTAAATAATGTCTTCTTTCTTTTATTTCTTTTTTTTTGCATTTGAAAAATCTTTTATTACAGAAATTTTCAAACATATATAATTGTGATCAGAGCAGAGTAATGACCCAAAACCTAGTTCCAATGATTATCAATTCAAGACTAATTTTGTTTCATCTATACCAGGCTACCTTCACAGCAGCACTATTGATATTTGAGGCCGATAACTCTTTGCTATGGGAGACTGCCATATACACTGGAAGATGTTTTGGAGCATCCCTGATCTCTTTTTTTAATTGTTTTTTTTTTAAATATATAGATCACAAAAAATGTTACATTAAAAAATATAAGAGGTTCCCATATACCCCATACGCCCCCTGCACTCCTCCCACATCAACAACTTATTTCATCATTGTAGCACATTCATTGCATTTGAGGAATTCATTTCTGAGCATGGCTGCATTGCACAGATTGTAGTTTACATTGTAGTTTACACGCTCCCCCAGTACTTTCAGTGCGTTATGGCAGGATATATGTCCAGCATCTGTCCCTGCAGTATCATTCACGATGTCACTTGTTTCCTTATAAGAGTAACTTTTGCATAGTAATTATTAATCATTTCTAACTTTTAGATGTTGCAAATATATCCAAATTTATTAACTTTGCTCATGGTGCCCTTTACTGAAACCCATCACTTTTATTACATCGTTTTCCCATATCTATTTGTATTTCTCAGGATAATTACTCCCATATTTTATTAATTCTTTTCAAATGCTAACTTATCCTTTCATGGATCTGTATACTCTCCCATACATTTTAGAATTATTTCATTGAGTCTGACAAAATATGCAATTTTACATTGCTTATCTTAATAGATTAATTTGGAAACAAAATCCTTCTTCATAATGTTAATTCATCTCATCCAATAAAGTGAAATATCTTCTTTTATTCAGGTTTGAATAGGGTTTTAACTCATTTTTCTTATAAAGGTCTAGTGTGTGTGTGTTTAAATGATACATATGTACTAGTAAAGCAGGTTAGTATAGGAAACAAGGGAAGGCAGCTGTCAGAATAAATCTATAACAGCTGGGACCCCTCTGGTCAGAACATAACCATTAGATCTTGCCTAGGAACTCCCGGAGGGAAGGCTGCTACTTGGGAATACAGCTGTAACTGTTACAGCCAAAAAGTCAGCCAAGATACTGCTCACAAGGTGCCATTTGAAACTCCTGTGCTCAAAAGAAGGCCCAGATAACTCCAAACAGAAAGGCCTCCTCACTGGTTCCCTGAAAGCTGATAGGTGAAGCTAGAAAACAAACCAAACAGGACAGGAAATAGCTGGGGTCCCTCCTTAATATGGCAAAGGTGACCCTTGAAAGGCCTACAATAGGGCCCCATCCAATGAGTCCACCCTGTAGCATGCCCACACCCATGTCTTGGGTGTGCATTATTTCTTTTCTTGTTTCTTAAAAACTCTTTACTCCTTTGCCCACCCTAAGGTATGTCTTTAAATTCCTTTATGCCACATAGCCAAGATCTAGTAACCAGAGCATTCTGCTAACATCAATTGGGTTTCGTTGCTCTAGTGAACAACAAAATTGCTCGTTTCCTAATTGATTACTGTTGATTACTGTTTTTATAAAGAAATTGCATTGATTTTTGTGTAGTACTTTTATACTCTGAAAGCTTGTAGACCTCTTCTATTAATATTTTATCTGTAGTCTTATGAATTTTCTTATTAGATAACTCAAATTCTCTAAGCATTATTTAGTCCCAGCTCTTTCCTCCCAATTCTTATGCCTATTATTTCCTTTCTTATAATACTGCATTGAACAAGACTTCTAGGACAGTTGTAAATAATGGTGGCAATTATGGGAATTTTACCATGTTCCTGATATTAAAAGGAAATTTTCCATTATAGAAATTATGTAAAATATTTGCATTGGCCAACATATGTTTCTGTTTTCATGTTTAAATGTTCTGAATAAATTTGGTCCTTAATAATACTTTGCATTATGGGTTTTTCTGTGTGTGGGTAGAGGGGCTTTCTCTTTCTTTCAACCCATTTGTGTCACTGTCATAGTTTATATTCTGTGTCTTAATACTCCACTTTTTCCTCCATGTGTTCTGTCTTTCTTTTACTTAGTTTATTTTTGTTAGCTGGATTACGTATTATTTGCTTATGTTCCCTGCTCTATTTGAGCAAATAATTCACCTCTACTTAATCAGACACTAATTCCTTAATCTTACCACTAATTGCTTTGTTTTATTCAAACATTCTTTAAGTTATCTATTTTTCTAAGCATCAAGAATGAAACAACTTTTTGCCAGTATATATAGATTATTCAATAAAATATTTAACTCATGTTTGCTTAACATTTGTAGACTATCTCTAAACTGTAAAAAAGGGAGATAATTAATCAAAATATAGTTACCACTCTCCAGGAATGAGCAATTAATTTCTTAATTTATTTTATTTCATGATTCTAAGGATATTTTCAATTGTTTTAGAGTCTTTTGAAAAATTATTAGTTCTTTAAATTAGCAATAATATATAAGGCAGAAATCTGAACTTTCCTGGATAATTTTTCCCTGCTCCATTGCAACAAAAAGGATTTTATCTTTAAAAAGAATTGATGAAATTAAAATTTTGTCTAAATTAAGTTCTCAGGAAGAGTAAAATATGGGGCTCTTTTGTTCTTTCATTTATCCATTCACTCAACAAATATTTACTGAAAAGCTTCTATGTTTCTTGCCATATCAGCTTGAAAAAAACAGTACAAGGATATTTCATTTTATTCTTTTCATTCATTAAACTGTTGGATTCAAATCTCTCATCATCTTTAGTATATATAAAGCCTATGGTCTTAATTATTTACATATACTTAATATTGATTTTGTTAGCTGCTATACTAATTTTGTTTCACATATAAATTATTAAGGTCTCTAAAAATTCAATCTGCTTACCTATGCAGAATAATGTACTGATAATGAGCGCAATTGTAGGAGAAATAAAAGCGCCCAAGAGCACCCTGTGCACAGCCGACAAGGCACAGCTCATCAGTTGCCGACACGCTGTCTCTAAGGCAACCACACAGCTGAACAGAATGGCCGCTGGACACGAGGTCAGACAGAATGGCAACCAGGCCCTGTCCAGCTACACCGCATCTTCTTCCTCCTCTCCGAGCCCCTCTCCCTTTGTTTACTCTCCACCAATCAGGCAGTATGGTGCGGAAAAGCTCAGCCTACGTGATCAACCTAACCCTCCCCCATAGCTTACCCCTCTCCTTGTTTGGGCATATATTCACCCCCTCCAATCTAATACCGCCTAACCCCCCTTCCCTATTGCCCTGAACTATAAGTTACTGTTCCTACATAATAAAGTTAGACTTGGTCCAGAACCCTGTCTCCAGAGTGTGCATATTTTCCGTATCCATCCTCACTCCCCCGGGAGCCAACTAGTTCGAGCCCACCAGCCTGGGAGACGCCTCAGTCTGGTGGAAACGGTAGCAGTGTCAAATTGCAACAGCAATTATTATGAATTAATATCACTGACATTTAAAACATGACTAGGAACACCACCTGCTTCATCTTTTCTAATAAGTGAAAATATTAAGTGGATATACCCAGTCTCATGACATATACACATAGCAAATCATATTATTCACTCTATCATATACTGTTACAGATGTCCTTTCAAACAAGTAAATACGTCTTGCTCAATTAATTTTGGCAAAGTTCACTTAGCAGGAGTCACATTATTATCTCTTGACAACCATGTGTGTAATTTTCTTCTAGAAAAAAGTGCTTATCTCTGATTTTCTAAAATTAAAGAAAATAAGAAAGCAATTTTTGAGAAAAAGTTTCTCAAATACTGACCCCATTAAAATATTATAAATTTCTTTGATTATTTTATTTTTTGTCAGATCATATTGGAAGTACACTTTACTCATGACAGAGATGATTTATCAAATTTCTTTATTATTGCAATTTGAATTTTTGTTCACATTTAAACAAATAAAACTAAGTGCACATATTTAAGTTTGAAATAGTCCTGGCAGTGGTGTTTAATTTGAAACTTTACAATTTTACCTTACTGCCTTGTAAAATTCAGTATAATTAGTAGAAAATTAAAATAATTTTCTTTATCTACATAAACTATTTTCAATAATCCTACAAGATAAGTGCATGTGTGCTTTGTGAACAAATGTATATTTTGCTTGTATTTGATATACTATGGTTTTTTTAAAGCTTTTAAACTATCCTAGATATTTGAGTGGATTATGTGCATCCTGAACTTAACAGCATCATCATATCAGTATAATTCTGTTAATAAAAAGATGTGACTTCTCTTCAGTGTTGAAGTGATAAATAGGAATTGGCAAATTAGTTACAAAACTTTGGGACCTTTTGTGAAGGTAACTTATTTAGGTCAGGAAAAATCAGATTGTTTTCCATCACTTGAGAGGAATGATGCCCAGGGAATGGTCCCTGAAGTTAAACTCATGACCAAGTGTGAGATGGGGTAAATTGAGAACTAAGATCACAAAGATGAAATCCATAAACCTAACACTAAGCAAGGCACAGGTTGGTAGGGTGAATGCAGAACACATTTTCAAAGATATAGTAGGAGATAAGTGAGATTGTAAAGTTAATGGATGCCATAGCAAGCATTCATCAAAGTACTTTATCCTTGTTAGATTTGAATATCAGAGCAATAAAGTTAAAAGATAATTTGGAGATTGGTGAGTTGCTTGGATGCAAAAAATCCTGCTTATGATATTTGTAAGATGCAGGTCAGAACCAACTGTTTCCAGTGGGAATGAGGGGATGATAAAGATATAGCGGTTTTTAAGAATCAGTAGGATTTGCTTACTATTTGGTTATGTGGAATGAGGAGAATTTAATTAGCAGGATTCCTCTTTGGTTAGCCATTAAGATGATTAGATGGATAATATAGGTTTGAGGATAGAGAAATGATGAGCTAAGCTTTGTACTTGCTGAGTTTGAGATCCACACAGATGAGTTGACTGATATTTGAGAATTTTTCCCAAACTTGTGCAAGTATTGATAGGTCTAAGAATATGTAAGCATGTTTAGTTTGGATTTGTTGATGAAAATATTAATTAGCTAGAATAACTTTCAGCTTGACTCACTGACATTTTAGCATATTGGGGTAAGCTTGAGTTCTTTTTATTCATCAGAATGCAATAGATTATTCTACAATAACAAAACAATAGCAGTGGCTTAAAATAAGAAAGGTTTATTTACCACTTATTCAAGGACAACTGCAGTTTCAACTGACATACCAAGGGACCTATTAAATGAGTGATAGTTCCACATTCTATCAACCAAGATTGATTTGAGTGTAAAGAGCTCTCTGGAGGATTCTACCAGCTATTAATTACTTCCATCCTTAAGTGTGTATGTCCCATCTTCACAAATTTATTTAACCAAAGCCTCAGTTTTTTTACAGAAACACTCGAGTTTCAAAACCATCTCTGCTTAAGTTTCTTTAGTCATTTTTTGGATAATTTTGATGTTCTTCATAGATATGAGGAAAAAATACAAAATGCTATCTGTATTTCTAGTTTATTGCTCTATAAATGGTGTCAAGTAGACACAGTTCACTTGAATACATGGACACAAGCTATGTATGTGTGTATGTGGATTTTGAATATTGAACCTGCCTATACACTCCACTATATCTTTGAAAATTTGTTCTTCAGTTTTTAGTTTACATTAGAGCAAAATGCTATTTGTTACATTCAGTTGGAAAGTTATCAATGAAGAAGTAATCAGTCCCAGTCTGTGTGCCTCTAAAGACTTCCCTGTGTTTTTCAGCTCAATCTGCCTTTTGAAGACATTGTGGTGTTTGTGAATTTAGTTCTCCCAAATCCTTCTTTAAAAGAAGATTCCCTTTGGATTTCCCATTCATACTGATTGCTTATGGCTCCTTGTTACTGTTTACAAATGGACAGTTGCTCATATTTGGATCCAACAGATTTAAGTCTTCTCCTATTACTGATGTGTTTTCAAATACTTGATATATTCAAGTACAAAGATTAATTATATAATATAGATAAGAAGACCAAATTCTTAGACTGTAATGTTATTTGTTACCTCATGCCCAGTGAATTCACATTATTGCATATCATTTTCTTGGGGAAATACATTGTAAGTTGTAATTTGATTAATTTTACCTTGGCACCTTCTATAAACATGTCTGACATATACCTAAGAAACTTAATTATTTGAAGCTGATAGATCTGATTCAATGTTAAAACATTTCATTTAATTTAGGAAGATTTAATAAAGTTGAAAGTCATCTTTTTGTTTTGTTTATGTTCTTTAAAATGTTTTCCATGTTTTACTGCAATCAAAGTTGTGTATCAAAATGGTAAAAATATTTCTTAAGCTTTAGAATCTGGCAGTCTTAGTATTGGAAAGGTTTATTACAACACTGTTTAGTTATTTATTTACTTAAGTTGTTTGTGAATTAACCTTATTTTGATACTTACTAATTACAGGCATTGTTATAAGTGTGTGACAAGTACTAACTCATTAAATTAAATTATTATAATTAGTATTATTGAGGATTGCAACTGACATATTGAAAATTCAGAATAGTAAACTTCTTTAATTTCTGTGAATAATTTTCAAATTAAGAAAATTATTTTCTTTAAAAGCAGGGCAATAGATGGTAAAGTTTTATTTTAAATTTTTTGTTATAAATAACAGGAATTTATTGATAATATACCTTTGATTAAGTTTTTAAATTATATCAGAAACTTTAATTTAGGATCACTAATATTCATGAAGGTAAAAATGTTAAAATATTTATTTAGTAAAAGGAAAGAAAAGGTAGAGGACATTATCTTTGTGTAAGGAGGAGTGCTAATTATGAGAACTTTCCCACTGTGGAAGCAGTGATTGACAAATTCACAGCATATTTTAAGACTCAAATGACACTTCACTGACTTTATTGTTCATTTTATATGAATAAACTCTTTTAGTAATGACAAAACCAGGATTTCTGTGGTTAAAAATATAAATGTTCTATGTCTATAATCCTAAAGATCTTAAAGATTGCTTACCAGTCAACTATTTAATTATTCAACATTTACAGTAGGAGAGGAATTGTTAGGTGCTATTAAAGAGGCATCTGAATTATTCCTGGGGTGTCAATTAATACATTATGGTTGAGGTAGTAAGTACATGATTCTTTGAAATAAAATGTCATCAAAACTTGGCCATATGTGTGAGTGTGTGTATCTACAGTATGTGTAAACATACCAACTGTATTCTCTTATTTACACTCAAATGTCTTAACTGTGTAGCTAATAAATACCATAAACATTATATAAACAATATTTTCCCCTTTATGTGAACAATAAAATTCCTATTTTCTCTCCACTTAGAGTTGATTTTCTATACCATTTATCTGGAATCTTCCTTTTCTATACTACTAGAGAAGATAGGAAAAAAATAAGGAAAATAATAAATACTAGAAGCACTGTTATCAATATTTTATAATTGTAAGTATCCCCCAAGTGGAAAAAACCCACAAGAATTAAAATAGGGGGTGGGGTTGAATGGGACCTCACATATATATTTTTAATGTAATATTATTACAAAGTCAATAAAAAATAAAAAAATTAAAAAAAAAAAAAAAAAGAATTAAAATAAATTAGTTTCAACACAACCAAATACAACAGTACCTCAGACACAGAGCTAAAATTTAAAGGGGAGATAAAATATATTTTGAATAAAAGATGAGTAACAACCAACTGTGAGCTTTGTGTATGCCAAGAATTTCCATGCCAATGACAAGGTAGCAAAATGACATGTTTTACAACAAAATTCATTTGCAAAGGTCTACAGATGTTAACTATTTATTAGGTGTTGGTCTTGGAGATATGCTGCACAGATCTTCCAAGGAAGAGCTTACTGCCCCAGCTGGTGGAAGTACCAATGGCAGTGGTTTTCAGCATCAGCCCCTTTAGGAATTGCCACAACTGTAGAGCTTCCTCTCCCAAGGTGGTATCTCTTCCCAGTGTAGCAACATCCAATGACTGTCAGAGGCAGGGTTCTAAAGGCCCAGCCATTTCCATTCAAAATAGAACAAGTCTGAGTGACCATTTCAGAACGAGACATCCCTTGGCTAGCCTAGACCTTGGTCAGGCCTGCAAGATACTCTACTTCTCCCTCTGCACATGAAGTACCTTCTCCTCTTGTATCTACATGCTAAATTCTGTAACAAGATCTGATTCCAAGAAAATCCAACTTATGGCATTCATAAATACAAATTAGTTGGAAAGTGATGTTCATGAAATTTCCTAAGAATGATTGCTTTATTCCCTTGACCTAAAATTTTGACTTTATTTATTCCTACCAGATATTCTGTAAAAATCTAGAAAGCAAAGTGATAGAGGGATATGCATATAATATTGGTATATCTGTAATATTTGAGGTATCTTGACAGAGGCCAGGATTCTGATAACTGTAATCACACAAACCAGAAACTAACAAAAGCCTGGTTTGTTTTAAAACTGAGTAAGAATGGCAGAATTAGACATGCACTGTGAATATAAAATAAGTGTAAAATTTAGACACATATCCTGTTGTTCACACTTCCTTTAAAAGACAGCACAGTCCTTAGCATCTTTTATTTTACACACTAACCTATTTTGAAATCTGCCTGTGATCACAGAAATTCGTGATGTGCTAAAGTGCTTATAATACACAGCTTTTAAAATTTCAATTAGTCAGTGTTAATTAGCATCTAAAATGAGGAAGAGGTCACAGAGAGGTTGTAAGAAAAATAAAGAAAAAAAGTTGAAAGGCCTACATAAAGAAAGATAATTATTTCATATCAGAGAAACATAGAATGAAGGAGAAGAAGGCAGAAAAAGTGGATGAAAAAAACTAGATATTCTAAGGAAGGGAAAAAAGGAAATGATTCATTCTTTGAAATGCTTATTTCCCCTTTCCTATGGTTTAAAATAAGAATCTGAAAATGTTTTGTTTACCAAAGTAAATTGTTTCATTTATTATATTTTACCACAAAGTTGAATTTGACTAAAGAGTGGAATTCAAGTCAGTTAATATTAGCTCTGTGCTTTCAACATTTAATAATTGTAGACAACAGAGCATACCAACCTTACTCTCAAATTTTTGTTTGTTTTTTGTTTTAAATTGTACACATTTCAATATAAATTATAAAGTTTGAGAAAGTTGTTAGCAACTCAATACATTTTTATCATTATAACAATTTCAGAAAAAATCTGTTAAGAAATTATTTTCTTCTGTGAGTTACAATTCAAAGACTTTAATTAAGAAGTCGTTCACATACCCCATATGCACCCAGTAAGTCTGAAGTCATATAATTGGCTATCTAAGCTGTAAGCAGCTGGTAACAATTCTCAAATTCCTTATAGGAAGAAAGCCAAAGTAAACAGCAGGAAAAAACAATACGTCATTGAGAATATCACTGCTTTACTAAAGGAAAACAACAGAAGTCTTGTTAAGGCACAGTGGAGCAGATGGCCCCAAGATTCTTTTGGACTACATTATTTTTGTTCTTAGACCATAGCTTGTGAGGGAAAGCAAATACACTGGGAACAAATTAACTTGTGCATAAGGATGTGGGTGTTAGTTTCCTAAGGTGAGAATCAAATTCATAGACCTAACATTTAATCAGAACTGTTCTTTCTAACTAGCATGTCATGCACTATTGCTTTGAGATAATATGCCATATGATTCCCAGTCAAATGTTAAGAAGGAATAAAAATGACAGAATGAAGAAAACAATGTTGAGCCAAATCAATTTTTCTCCAAATAGTCAAAAAAATTTGTCCAGCATATTGAAGGAAAATAGAGTGCATATTTTATTGCCTGTTTATATAATACAGTCATAGCTCCACCTCTGATAACATACATAAAAAGCTATGGAAAACTTTTTATGCCATAAGGTGAAAAAATAAACATAATGAGCATTGAACAGATTATGTAATAATGTTGAAAAAATAATATATTTTGGACAAAGCTTTAATATTGAATTCAAATAATTTGGCTGAAACATGGACTGTATTTATTTCTGTTTTGACCACTATTTTCATCAGGTCTTAAGTTGTTATTTGTTTTCATAGTGTAGCTACTAAAAACATTGCCTTTAGATTTGCCAAATGATTGAGAAAACTTACAAAAAAATCATTTCAAAGATTTCAAAATTTACTTTTCAAAGCAAGATCTGTGAGGGCTTTGTAAAACAGTGTATCTGTGAGTCAATGTGAGTATGCAAGTGTGTATGTAAATATGTCTGTGTGTGTGTATAGATGAAGGCAGTTATCCCGTCATGTTTATCCTTGAAAACAGTGAAGATGTTTCAACAGAATAAAAATATGCCATAATACAGTTTCATGTCAATGATACAGTAATGAACAAGTATTGAACATCACATCCTAAAAATAAACATATTCTATAATTGGATTCTCAGTGAAAATCTTAATAAATCTCTACATACTTTAGATATCATTTCTGTTTTTCTCTTAAAGTTGGTACTACTTATCACAGTAATGAATTATGCTTTCAACATTATGAAGTACAACACAGCAATTCAGTGTGATGTCAAGTAGTATGATGTCCTATATGCTCATATTTTCATCCAACCTCTTTGTCTTTATCTTCATTTTCCATTGAATACTGTCCACATTCCTCAGAATACCCTGTGGTCCTCAACCTGGCAAGGAGAGAGGGAGCTATGAATCCCAATGTTGATATATAGAAAAGTGGTGGGTAGTTAGGAATGAGAGTGTATTAACCACTGGGGAGTGCTACTAGAATTTAGTGGATGGAACTGGCTAAGTTAAGCAGCGTCCCCCCAATCATATTGAAAAACAAAGAATTGTCCAAAATGTCATCGATGCTCCTGCTAAGAAAAATAATCATAATCTGATTTGACTGTATCTTCCCTAGTTTAGATTCAGCTATTCTGACTCATGTACTTTATAATGCATTCAAACTCAATTCTTATTCCTTTTAACATGGGCCTTTGCACCTTGTTGCTTCTTCCTGAAGGGCTTTTCTCTCTTTCACCTCTCTTCCCTCCAGGAAGCTGGAATACTAACTTACTTTTCCAGTTTTAACCCACATCTTGCTTTCTCAGTATTCTTTCCTGGTGTTTCATTAGTTATTTCTCTCAGCAGCTACAAAACACAAAACATTCCACTAACACTATGTGTACACCTGTGTTTGTCTAAATGGGTTTGCAATGCCCTTACTTTTAGACAATGATTCATTCCTTATTCACCTTTGCAAATGGAAACTCTAGCATACCGAAATAATGTTCAGTAAGTGCCCAATGATGTTGAAAAAAATAGAGCAAATGAATGAGAAAATAGACATTTGTTACAAACTATGCAAGAGCATCATCAAAATATTACTGCTAACTATAATCCATATCTTACACTTGGTGTATGTTTTCCCTAACCTATCCCATTTTTCAAACGAATCAATTTTATTGATACATTTTAAATAAGGCATACAATGTATCCAAAGTGTACAATCAATGGTATTTGGTATAATCCATACTTGTACATTCATCAGTTCAATTATTTTAAAGGATTTTCATTATTTCAATAATAATAATAATAAGCAAAAACAGACAAACAAACAAGGAAATTCCTTCCCTCTCAATCTTCCTGTTTACCCTGCTATATACATAACTGCTGTTTGTGGCTATTCTTACACAATTATTTATTTGTTTTTAAACAGTTTTATTGAGATGTATTTATACACTGTATGATCTATCCAAAGTGTATAATCAAGGGATTTTTCTTAGCTGTTAAAAAGAATTTTATTATAAAATTGTAAAATAAATTAAAAAGAATAGATTGGAAGAAATTACAAATTTTAAAAGAGTGCAAGACCAGGCTAGATTTAATATAATCAATCATGAGAAATAGTATAGCAACAAACATTTATAAATGTAAATAACAGTTCTAATAGAAATTAATCATAACATAAATATAATTTTTATGTTACAGCTCTTATTATTGGACATAATAGTCTCTAAGAATGAAATAAATTATTGAGTTATCTACTTAATTTCCATTTAGGTCATAATTCTGGATAATCAAATTCCTATTTTGGAATTCTTCACACCTTATTGGAATGAATTACAACGGATAACAATATGTCAACTCATAATTTTATGAGGCAGAAAGACACAAAATCCTTTTCAATAATAGTCATGCTAAATCATTATTGATCCAGATGGGTTATTTTAATTAAAGAGTATGCATAAGAAAGGGTTAAAGAAAAATGCAGTACCAAAAAAATATCTCTTCTCCAGTTCTCCCCAACTAAAAACAAGAATTTCTTTTGTATGAAGAAACTTAGAGAATACTAATCACAGGAACAATTTGCTAGTTGCTCTTAGTAAATATTATTCATATATTATAATATTGTTATTTTACCTTTATCTTCTCTACTCCAGGTTTTTATTGGTTACTATTTAAATGGAAAATCTTTTTCCAACCTTTCACTTTTAGCATGGTTGTGTCCTTATGTCTGAGGTGAGTCTCTTGTAGACAACATATGGACAGCTCATATTTTTTTATCCAGTCTGTCAGTCTGTGTCTCTTGAGTGGGGTATTCAATCCATTAACATTCAGTGTTATTACTGTAAAGACAGTACTGTAAACTAACTAAAGGATAAGAATGGTATGACAACAAAGAACTGATGGACAAAATGGATGTTTTAAAATTTATTTTCTTTTACAAATATATGGACACAGTGAAAATGAAAATGTTTTAGGAGAAATGTCTAATTTTTCCTAAACTTTTCAGGTTTATGCTGCTGAAGATTGTCTGGTTTCATGAAATATATATTTTATAGATTTGAAAAAATAATATAAAAAATTGATTATCATTTAAAGAAAGTAGCTAACAAAGCAACATGAAAGAAAACAGTTTTTCAAATAATCTCTATATTAAATGCAAATCTGTTTTTTATCTATTAAGAACCAGGTCCTATGCAAGTTGATGGAGGTTTAGAAGTAAAAAAGATGAGTCATGGCACTACTCTCATAAACATTTCATTTGGAGGGAAGATAGTTGATTAAGCAAGAGAATATAATGAAATTTAATTACCAGTTTGAATTGTGATTCAATGTTTATATCTACCTGCCTTAAAAAAAGGTACTTGCTATTCTAAATGTCTGTTTGTTTACAAAGTGAAGCAAACATCTATCTTCTTAGTATGTTGTAAGGATTTAGATAAATTGTATAATGATCTAAGACAAAATCTGGAAAATGGGCAGTACTCAAAAATAGTAGCTGATACTATGAGACATGTATATAGTGATGTGGGCTATGGATGGAAGGCTCTTTGTCTCTTCAGAGATAACCTAAGCTGAAGGCTGTGGGTGTGGAACGGTAAGAGGCTGCAGTCCTGCCCTTAGGAACAATGGCAACAGGCTCCAGTCCCAGGAAACAGTTTAACAATGCAAGAGCTATAAACTTTAAGTATTTAGGGGAAATGCAAAAAGTAAATATGCTAAAAGCTTATCTAGAATATCTGGAGTCCATGCTAAAAGCTTACCTAAGATGTGGAAGATATATGCTAATTGAAGCCTATTGAGAACTGAAACAAAGGAACCATTTGGCCTTTCCTCTCTGTATAAAAGACGTTTGAAAATCTTGTTCAGGGCTTGGGATTCAAACAGAAGTTCCCAAGTCCGGCCGGCCATCAATAAACCATTTTTCCTTCTCAAAATCATTCCTGAGTCCTGGCCTCTCTATACTCAAATAATTGAACTTCTCTCAAATTCTACAACATTTTTGGCGACTCTGGTGGGACAACAAAGGAAGGCCAGAGACAGTACCATTTTGCTGCCCCTTCCAAATCCCCGAGGAAGCCGGGAGGACTCGGGTGAACCCCAAATCTGGGCACCCCTGGATTAAATTTAATCCAGAAAAGATGTGGGCTCCACCAGAATCTTCCCGACAAAAATCGAGGGCAATGGAAGGTCTGAAGAGAAAGATTCTGGGAACGAAAAAGAACTCCGAACATGAAAGAAGGTAAGACTCCCCAGGTGAGCACAGTCTGGAAGGCCCTAGCTTTAATTGCTAGGAAGGGGAGGCTGATCACCTCCCGAGAGAACCCTAGTAGCTCCAGAAGGCTGGGGGGAAGCCGTTCTCTCTAGGCTTGGGAAAAGGAGAAAAACCGGGGAAAAGCCCTGGTGTTTTGGGTTTGTCTAACTGCATGTTAGAATCTGGTACTGGTCTTATATCCACTAAAGGAGTGGAGTCTCGATTTTAATAGGAAGGGCTATTTATAGGTTCAAGTCCTAATGTCCTGGAAATTGGTCTAGATTAAGGAAAACAAAACTTGGTTGCAGGAAAATGGATTGGCTTTTCTGGTGGAGCTTGGTCTGAGTGTAAAGTTTAAAAGTGGAAAAGTCTAGCTGAAATCTTT
Source organism: Dasypus novemcinctus (assembly GCF_030445035.2). Lineage (NCBI taxonomy): Eukaryota > Metazoa > Chordata > Mammalia > Cingulata > Dasypodidae > Dasypus > Dasypus novemcinctus. The sequence continues at coordinate 36,288,304 of NC_080683.1, read as the reverse complement.
TGTTATTGTGCTAATTTGTGAATGAATTTGCTTTATACCAAATGTTAAGTGTTCTGAGGTTTGTGATGGCTGTGGGGGCAGCCATGGTGAAAATAAATATATAAACTTGTGGGTCAGATTAGTGACCTTTGTGCTTCTGTCTGTGTCAGCTCAATGCTACTGTTGGAGTTGTGTCCTTATGTAAAGTAGAATTACAGCTGAGCTGGAGCCCTCCCTTGCCATTGGCAAGGGGGTGAAATGATTCTGGGGCAAAAGCTGAGAAGTCTGGATGTTTGCGGAGTCTAGATGTTTATGCATGCTCTGCTGTCTTGTCTCTGGTCTGGCCCTTTGCCGGGGCTTGGAGGCCATCTGTGTCCGCACCAAGCACCCAAGTTTGTTGGGAATGTCCCAGTCAGGGTGGCTGGGTTCCTGGGAGAGTTGCCAAATTTGAGTAGGTTCTGTCTGCCCATTTTGGCTGAAAGCTGGAAAGGGGGGAGTGGCTTGCCCCTTTCCAGTGAGTCCACCCTTCTATTTATAAGCCGCATTCCTGTTTGTTGTGCACCCGACTGCCTGGAAGCTGGAGAAGTGAAGAGGGTGAAAAGCAGAATCAGAATAAATGCAGTAAAGTTCCCTCCTTAGAGTGTCAAAGCCAAAATACCTTTGCATTCTGCCCAGGTTCTTAGAAAGTATTGTAGTAACTTTAAGTACGAGAATGTGTTCTGTGAAGGTAAAATTTGTCTTAAGGGTATAAATAATTATAAAAGTTTTATAAAGCATTGTTTAAATTAAGGTATTTAAATGGCTAATTGCAGAAAGTCATTATTTAATAAAACTGAATTGATAATAATAATAATAAAAGGCAATTTTATAACAAACTTATTCAGCAGCCAATCTCCCCTGCCAACTTGCTTCCAAAAAAACTGTTTCTGGTATTACATGCTACTAAGTATTTAAAGTGAAGAAAAGTTCATTATTTTAACAAGCTTGTTTAGTATTAATGGCAATTATATGTTGTAAGAAGTTTGCCTGGTAACTTAGTATGTGGGATATATGGAGTGTGTTTTATTATTACGGAAACAGAAGATGATTTTGCCCTAAGATAAAATAATTGATTATTGGAAAGAGTAGAGTGTGGGACAGAACCTGAATGAATACTGAAAGTGTAGAAAGTTTGTGGAAAGAAAATTTTTATGATTAAAATTGAGTAAGATCAATATACAAAGAAAATCTTTTATCAATAGCTTCTTATGCTTTAACCTCATCATTTCCTCAGTGTTTAAAGAAGAGTCTTACCTCTTTTAAAAGAACATTTATGTTCTAGAAATCAAATCCTGAAAAGTAGCTTTTTATTTCAAACTAGCTGCAAGAGATTTATTCTTTTACTTTAAAAGAAAAATTAAAGTAATGGTTAAGTTCATTTAATATGTTATAAGTCGAATGAAAGGTATTTAAAGGTGTTCTAAAATTAATAGGTCTTTAAAAAAATTAATAAAAACTGTAATTAAGAGTTAAAATCATTTATAAATGCATTTATATTATAAAACAGTGGAAAAACAATATCTGAAATTATAGCTGGGTGAATTTAGCCTGAAACTATTATTTAAGTGTAAATTCTAAACTAACCTTTCCTTTGTTTATGGTTACTTCAAGTCTAACCTCACCCTTTGCCTTTGCCTATAGTTATTTCATAATTGAGAAAAGCTGGGACATCACTGTCTCCGCCTATAGTTATTTCATAATTGAGAAAAGCTGGGACATCACTGTCTCCTCTCCTGGTATTAGTAACCCTTTCTCTCATGAATTCAAGTATAACCTAAATAAATGGCTGCCTGATGGAATAAGGTTAAATGACCACTGGAGTTTTATTATCTCCAAAATCAAAAAGGGGGGTGGAGGGGGAGAAGTCTCCTGCCTTGACGGTCAGTGTTCCTAAGAGTGGCAATTCATGAGAGAAAGCAGTCTGTCTCCCTGAGGCTTCAAATAGCCTCAGTAAATATATATAAAATTAATCTTGTTGCTTATCCAAAATTCTGCTAATTTCAAAGTAAAATATAAAGTTCTAAAACAAAATGGTGCTAAGGCATTGAGAACATTTTGGTTATTACAGTCCATTAAGAAAGAAAATTCTTATGTAAAACTGCATAGTCATAGTATAAAACTGCACAGTCATAGTGCAAATTAAGAGTTTCAAGAGTCTTTGAAATGTTTTGCAGTCACACTTGCTTTGTAAGAATTAGAAGTTTAAAGTAACTAAAGTTATGTTGTGTCAAACTATTCATGTCTGCCTATTTGCTCAAATTTTTAAAAATTATATATGCAGTTATATTTATAAATATTCTTAAAGTCCAAATTAAACTAAGCAGGATGAAAAAGTCATAGAAATTTGATTATAGAAACAATTGGGAAAGGGCCTCCTCTTTGCAAGAGCTTTTAAGGCAAGACTAGGTGTGGCAGATTAAACCTGTCTACTAGGCTAGGGAATTAAAAATCAGTTTACCTGGTAATTTCCCAGTTTAAACCTTTGTCAGCCATAAAATGCAAAAAAAAACACAAAGATTAGGTTAATTTTCACATAAGAAAAATGTTGATGTAACCTGGTGGCCTGCTGCCTCTGTCTCCCACTCCCGGATTGGACAGCAGTGGAGGAGACCAGTTTAGGCCAGTCCTATGGGCAGTGGAAGGATGCCCAAGAAGGAGCTAACTAAGTTGGTGCCATTTCAGCACTAAATTCTATTCCTTATTTGACAAAGGGGAGCAGGTAAAAACTAAAATAGTTGGAATGTGATAGAAGAAGCAGTTAAATCAAACTTTTGCGTGGAAAAGTTAAATCTCAGATAAGCTGTAACTTCTGAAGTATCCAATCTATGGAAAAACAGAGGAAGAGCTTGCATGCTAGGCTTAGGGGTATAAATTGTGTCATTTTTCTTTGTTCGTGGCACCAGCCATATCTGGCTCTGCACCCCTTCTTGCAAGATTGAGAATAATTTATTTTCTTCTCCACAATCTGGTGAGCCTTATTTTCTTCCAGAAGATTTCTTTCCAACAAAATAAAGGTAATTAGTGGCTCTATTAACAAATTTCAGTAAGTAAAGGAAAGTCCATAAAAACTATGGAGAGATCTTTCCTGGGTTATGAATTTTAAAAAATTAAATAATTGTGTAATGTGCTTTAAAACCTGGTAGTCAGTATGCTTTTAAATTAATAATTTTCATAACTTAAAGAAAAGAAGTTTCTAGCTTCCTGTAAGGGAAAAAGAGAAGATTCCTTGCATAAACTATTATAGTTTCAATTTTATTTAACTTGAGTGTAATCTCCCATAGTAATTTATAAACTAAATTAACATTATATGTATAAAATCTTTACAGTAATGAAAATTGTAAGTTCACATTAGTAAAATTAGGCTAAAGAAAAAAAATTGTAGATATGCTCTCTTAAATAAAGAGTAAATTTCTTTCATTGGTAATTGTAATTTAGTAAGTTTATTTAAACATGAGGTGGCTAGTCAATGTGGTTATAGTCAATTATAAAGAGTTTGTAAAACATCTTCCAAACTGAAAATGTTTAAATAGTTCTAGTTGTAGAAGTCATTGTTAACTAAAAAAACTTAGATTGGTATTGGTAGCAGGAATAACTTCATAATAATAAACCTGTCTGAAAGCCACTGCAAGGTACACATTTAAGTAAATGGTAATAAAAAGTTGTCTTGATTCTATTGGAAATATTCGGTTTTCATTCTAACAATGAAAAATAATATTTTTCCTCTATTACTAAAGTACCTACTGTTATCTTCATAGTAAAATTGTGTAAGTAAACAGTCATTTAATATATGTGTTGCATTAAGTTGTTTAAAATATATATAAAAACAAGGAATAAACTTTAACTTGTCAAACTCTTGTGCATTCAAACCAGGCCTTGAATACATTACAGGTAGCCTCTCCATGTGAGTTATTGGCTAGGCTGGTCACTGACCCCTCAATTAAAATATGTGCTATATCAGTCTCTGGTTCTGCTCCTGAAGTCGATGGAAACTATATTGCAGTTTCAAGCACCTGCAGCAGCCAATAATGACGCGGTACAGCCAAGTGTACAATGGATATCGCCTCCAGACTGGCACTGTTCCATAGTGCCAGAGAGCACTATGCACCAGGCTAGTGGAATACTGGAAAATCTCTCTAAGATGAAGGATGCTGCAACTTGCTCACTGCATTGAAGAACATGCTAAGTGGAGCCATGATACCAGGATACTGTAAGTGAAACTTAAACACAATTGGCATTATGGCCTGCTCTCATGGAGAGATAACATGTAAGGTATTACAAACCTGAAACTCAAAACTAATAATTGCAACTCTGAATCCTTATGCATTAAGTAATACATTAGTTAATATTAAGTGCTGTACTTTTATCCTGTACTAAATATATGCCTAATAATTGTAATGTTATCTTTTCTATTTTGGATCAAGTGCAGAAGTATTAGACATGTTAAATTCCTGGTAAAATCATTTTCTAAACAGTTAATAACATGTCTATAGAATAAGGTGGCAGTCTCAGCCAGTCTCAGTCAACTTCTATATTCTGCTGTACTCTGCTGTGTAACAAAAGTGAGGCTTGCTTGCTGATGGTGAGTCACCTATTGAACAAGTCAAAATTGCTAGAAATTGTACAATGAAAACCAAAGTGTAAAAATCTTTATTCTGTAGTTCTGATCACTCCCACAGGTGAAAACTAAGAGTATTTCCAAATTAGTGTTCTAATCCTGAGTGAAGCCAGTTACCCAAGGAGTGCCAGTTCACCAGGAGCATCTGACAGAGCGAATGAGTGTCAATCATTGAACAGCTTAGAATGTGTCTTCAGACAAAGCTAAGTGTCTATTGCAATTTATCTCTAAAGATAGATAACTTAAAAAATATATATATATATGCTGTTCCTACCAGCTTTTAAAGAGTGCCATCTTTATAGGCATCTAACATTGTCTACCTCTGTAATCCAATGTGTCCTCTTTTAAAAACGGGTATTCCAAATTTTTAATTAAGTTTGTTTCTTTCAGAGTGAACATCTTATTAACCATATGAAAACTTCATCCAATTTCGTACAGAATGCCAGATCCATCTTCCTCCAGTTAGAATAAATTAAGAGTTTTACACCTTATTAGGCAATGACTACAGCCCATGGCCAGCAGGAAGCAGTTACAGAAAAGAAATCGTCTCCCTTCAGCACCCCTTTTAAATTAAAGGTGTAAACTCTTTAAGAGTAAAATAAAAGTAATAAATAGATCTGGAACCTGACTAGAAATCCACGTGAGTGCCAGTGGCAGCAGAATAACTGCAGGAGGCCCCTGCCCAAGATTCTGCTGTCCAGAATGAAAAGTTTTAAACTTCTAAAAACAGTCCTAGATGCTGTACTAAAGACTGATAAATAATCAATCAAAACAACAAACAGCCATCCACCTCATAGCTCCAACAATAATTATGCCAAAGCTTAGCAAGTTAAACTTTGGCAAAAGAGGGGGAATGATGTGGGCTATGGGTGGAAGGCTCTTTGTCTCTTCAGAGATAACCTAAGCTGAAGGCTGTGGGTGTGGAACGGTAAGAGGCTGCAGTCCTGCCCTTAGGAACAATGGCAACAGGCTCCAGTCCCAGGAAACAGTTTAACAATGCAAGGGCTATAAACTTTAAGTATTTAGGGGAAATGCAAAAAGTAAATATGCTAAAAGCTTATCTAGAATATCTGGAGTCCATGCTAAAAACTTACCTAAGATGTGGAAGATATATGCTAATTAAAGCCTATTGAGAACTGAAACAAAAGAACCATTTGGCCTTTCCTCTCTGTATAAAAGACGTTTGAAAATCTTGTTCGGGGCTCGAGATTCAAACAGAAGTTCCTGAGTCCGGCCGGCCATCAATAAACCATTTTTCCTTCTCAAAATCATTCCTGAGTCCTGGCCTCTCTATACTCAAATAATTGAACTTCTCTCAAATTCTACAACAATAGCATTATTAATGTCTTTATTGTACACACGGCCTTTTTCTCATAAAGATTTAATTTTTAAAAACCAGTATATACCTGATATGAATTTAAAGTTCATATTATTTCCTGTACACAAAAATATAGAAAACTTATTATTTGTTAATCATTTTGCAACTTGTGCCATAATGATGTAATAATTCCCTGTTTCATTCCAAAGGCAAGTTTAGAATGAACTTGAACTGTGAACTATACTTTAAAATGTTTTTTGATTATTTAGCATAGATTCAGAAATATATCAAAATACAATTGAGAGCAATGTCTTGCTTCATCATTGCCTTTTGTTAGAGTGACATTGTTTCTTGCTGGCTTTCTCAGCTTTCTCCCAAGTTAATAGTTTCTCAACTCTTAGATGCCCGATACCTTGTCTTGCCATAAATCATTGTGAAGTTAACAGCTAGCATACTTCTCAGTATTATCTTGAGTGTGTCTACACAGCAGTGAATCAGTCATGAAAATAGAGGATGTGCCACTTCAAATCAAAGCATTTTTAAAATTCATATTATTCAAACTTTCACTATTAGAAAATCCTTTTATTTCTGAAATGTTTTTCTCAGAAGTAAAATTTTTTTCTTTGAAGTAAATACACTAAATGGATAAATTTTACCTGATGAAAAATTACTAATTAGTCATATATTTTGGACATTATTTTGCTATGGAAAATTCGTGCTTTCACTAAGAGTTTATTTCACTTTCTTCTAAAAGTATTGCTGTTGTTAAGTATTCATCTCTCAATATTGATGAATTAATTCCAGTGTCCTAACATTGTTTGATAAAATAAAACCATAAATTTGATATATGTGTAATAAGCTAGGTGATCCATTGGGTCAGTTGTGATATTCAACAGTGATTGTAAGGTAGCAAGAGAAATAGCTTCTGGAGTGATTAAAAAGCCTCTACTGTTAAAATAATGTTATCTACCCTACTATATTATCTGCACTCTTCTGTTTTGGGCCCAAATCTTTATTTCCTTTAAATTATGAGTAGTGATAAAAAATCTCATTGGTATTAAAAGCTAATTAGAAGATTTGTATGTGGAAAATTTTGTTCAATAATGCTGACACACAAGATGACGCAACAAAAAGAAACACATGCCGCTCACAACAACAGAAGCTGACAAAGAAGACGCAGCAAACAGACATAGAGAACAGACATCTGGGGTGGGGGGGAGGGGAGAGAAATAAATAAATAAATCTTAAAAAAAAGAATATCTTTAGTGAATATGAAATCATTAGATCCAGAAAGTATTAAAAGCTTAACAAGGTCAAAAATAAAATTAGCAGACAAATTAAATATTATGGCATTTTAAAAATTAAGCAGTAAAATTTTAATAAAAATATTTATATTGCTGCTCTGTATACAATTATGGGGAAACTTTAGAATTTAGATGTTACAGATGAATATTATTATATGTCCGTAACAAATTAAATAATTAAAACTATGGTATAGTGAAATCAGGTCTTAGATTTTTTTTTCATGTGATTATTACCTAGGATTAATTAAAGTTATTACTATGAACCTAGCTCAAGAAATTCAGAGATATAATAATACAACGAAGACAACTGAAACTGGACCTTTGCATTCTCAAATTAGGATAGGCAAAATAACATAAATATAAACACCAAAAACTACTCAAGATATGTAAAAGATAATTTTCAATTAATAACTGTGACAGGAAGTAAATATATTTTCCTTTGCTAAGGCAGAATTCATTATTGAGATTCTTTCTCAAATTAGTAGAGAGACAAGTGAAATACATAGAATATTTGGATGCTAATTCTAAAACCAGATAAGTACTTATGTGTAGATATGATAAGGGTAATTTAGCTGAATACATTCTTGAGAATCAGGAAGACAATTTAGTATGTATGATATCTTAGTATGAATGCAAACATATTGTTCACATATGTTGTTACTTTGCTGTTTTTTTTCCTGCTATGAAGTAAAGGGTTTTGGAAAGATGTTATAGAAGGTTCTAGAGATGAAAATTATGAAACATAAGTTAATACTATTTATACAAAACTATTAATCTTGGCTATAGGTAGAATACATAGGGTAGACTACTTGACAGGATGTTTTCCTCAATAGGCAAGAATGCATAGGGAAATTGGTGAGAGTTTCTTTATGAAACAGAAAAAAGAGAGAAAATATTAAGGTCAAAACAAGAAGAGTACAGTTGTATGCACACTTCTTAAATTATCTCCTTCAAACCTTTCTACAGGGGTACCAGGCAATCGGTATTGTCTTCTTTTTATAGACACCCCCACAAAATGGAGGACCTGAAATATTCACTAGCTTACTCAAAACCATATAATTTTTTGATGACTGAGAGGGATTAAAATTCAATGCATATCAAAGACTGATCTTTCCACTTAGTGGCACAACATTGTGTTCTCCTCATATTAGCGGGCCTTGTAACAAAATAAATGCCACTTATTTATGTTGCATTTATATAATTTCCTTTCTAGTGAAGGAGGAATGGTATAATAAATCTGTTAAACCATCTTTAAACGAGATTACTTTATTCTAAATTCCATGCCAGCTTAAAATTGAAGGGAGGCACTGCATTTTTAATCCAAATAGTTCAAATGTAGTGTAGAACGATTTAGTAAACTTATAAAATTGTGTCTGAAATTAATAAAATCAGGTAAAATGAATAGTGGCTCTTGTGTTCAGTGAGAATATATAGGTCTAAAAAGGATTGTTATTATTCTTTGAAGAGCAATTTTCAGTCATGTGCTTCAAATTTGCATCTTTCTAATGAAGTTGCATTCATTTAATTTCAAACACAGAAACCTTTACTTCTCTTTATTGAATCATCTTTAGATGAATAATATGAAAGTGTATTATACTATTGTTATATTTACTTATTCCCTGCAGCTTAAATTAATTATTAATAATCCTCTTCTAGTCTTATGAATACAAGGAAAAAGTTTCAGTAACTAGCTTGAGGTTCAATTTCAGACTTCCTCAGTTAATGTAGACTTGTAGTTTGACTAATATTCTTAATAGTGAGGGAACATATCTATTTTTATACATATTTTCAGAATCAATGTAAAACAGTACTTTAAGTCAGCACAGAAACATGAGTAGCTCTAGCATAAGATTTAATAGGAACCCTAGGCTCTTAGACTTTACAATGCATAAGAACAACCTGGGGATCTTTTACAAAATTTGGAATACTGAACCCGTATAATCTGAACCTGGTACTCTAAATAAATAAGTATGAGTGGGATTGAGATATCAGGTAGAGCATAAAGTAGCAAGTGTCCTTCACTGAGAAAAGCTGAGCTGGGGATCCCATAGACAAAGATATCTAACAATTAAACAAATTATAGTCATCGATTATTTAAGAAGAAAATATGATGCTATTAATGGTCTTTTAGAAAGTTATATTTCTGAGTCTGTTTCATTTTAACTGTAAGTATTAAGAAAAATAAAATTGACACTAACTCTATATACTCTCTTTCATTCATTTTACATGTCATGGGTATTTACTGAGCTCCTATCATGTATGTTCCAGCCACTGGTGCCATAAGTGCAGTGGAAGACAAGAAAGTGATGGTCTCTGCCATGTCTGAGCTGTCAGTTTCATGAGAAAAACGCCCATATTCCTGCCATAAAGCAAGAAAAAGTAAATAAAATAATTACACATTCTTACAGGCTTGTGAAGGAAAAAAATAAGGTTTTGCATTACAAAAGAGTAGTAGGTGGGAGAGAATCCTGTCACATAACAGAAAATGTGTTACTGAGAGTATTTGAGGAAATGATGTTAGTTCTCCAAGCAAGCAAGTTTAATGGCCTCATTTAAGGCTGTTTTCTGGCCTTGCTAGCCATTCCTAGATATGCCTAAGATTTTAGGAGATATGATCTCAGGATTTCTTGCAAAGGTCAATTCATTTCTCTGAATTTCAGTGCCCTTCCCTTTAAAAATGATATTTAGACTTAGATGTATGTTTATTCACTTCCAGATTTATAGTTCCATGTTTTTGAGTTGGTTTTGCTTATTTCATAGATACCACACATCAAAGGTGTCAAGGAAAAATAGCAGTATTTTTCAGGATGTTTTACATTATAAACTACAGCCATAGAGCTTTCAAATACGAAAAACATACCAGGATTTACATAGTGTTTTATCTGCAATTATCTGCCAGTACTTAGAACCACTGGAGGACCAAATCACTTTAATTCATTTTAATGAGTCCTGGAAAGGTTTTGTGATTCTATTTCATGAGATTCATGAATTTAAAAATAGAGATTCTTTCATAATATATTTCCCAATAAGAATTCTAGAAGCTATAAGAAAGCTGTTCATGTGTGTTCTTAACTGGAACATATCTATAATAAAATCATATAGTGTCAAGTTATACTGTGAAAATATAACATCTGAAAGTTCTAACAAAATGTTAATGTCGAAGGTGATATAAAATGTAAAAATAAAAATGCTAAAAATAAAAATGCTAAAAGAGGGATAAATAAATCTGGTAGAAAATTTAAATATTATGTTATGTGGATATTAATCATTGAAACTAAAAAAATAAAAGTTGAATATGACAAGAAATATTATGAGCAGAGGAAACATTTTTTACTGCTCCTTGGCTCAGAAACGTTGAGAAATGAAGTTGCTAGTGAGTTAATCAATTAATTATCTTACCTTCAAAAACATGTATTTATTTCCTGTGATTTACCAAACACTATTATATTGGGCTACACAAATAAATAATATTTGTTTCTAATGCTTAGTTGTCTGTCTTTCTAGTGAAACAAATGAATATAAAATAATGTCATAAATCTTATAGAAGAAATTTTTCAAAGATACTTTATGGTATACTTCAAATTGATCCTCATTGTACGAGTGTATAATGTGATACAAGCAGATACTTAATTTTTAGCTGTATTTATAAGTTCAAAGAGAATATTTTTGAGAGATGAGGGAAAGTTACATTAGAAACTAGATAAGTTTACAAGTGAGCCCTAAAATAAGAGACATCCTAAGAATGTGCACCCTATATGTATATATTTTCCAAAGTCTATGCCCTGTAATTTTTCTCTTGACATTACAAGAGACGTTCCAAATAGCATGAACTTTCACTTTCAGTAAAGTCTAGAAAATATTTTTTCAATTAAAAGTCAAAGGTTTTTTCACTAAATGACTTTGATTTATTTATATAATAGCATGTGTTATAAATCTCCAAAATATGGTGAGATTAGGAACATGGATTAAAATCCAGCAAACGTACCTTGATCTAATTTTATCTTGGAGTCCTCTATCCATACAACACCCTGTTCCTCTAAGCTTTATTTAAGAGTTACTAGCACAGAGTAAAATGCCGACTGAACAGTTGCTTAAAAGATCACCATAACTATAACTTCACCATTATTTTAAGCTTATATTTAATTGTGCTTTCCTTCAACTGACTTCTACAACAAATTATATATTTTATCCACATCGACCCATTCATCAATTTTCTTAGAATTCTATGTACTGATATAAACTGTTATCTTTGCAATACTCTTCTTTCTGTCTGAAATAACCAATCCTCTTTGCTTGACAAGCTCCTGTTTACACTACAAAAGCAACATTTCCCTTTTTATTCCTTTGGCCTTTGTAAACAGCTCATTTGTTTGCGTTTCCTTAAGACTTGGGAGACACATCTATGCAGCACTTCTGATGTTATATTGCAGTTCCATGTTTATGAATGTTTACTGAAATTGAGCTGAACTGAATTGAATTGAATTGAAATACAGGAATGAGAACTAAGCAAGATTGGGTTTAAAACTATGACTACGTATATATGAGCCAGAAAAAGTGAAAAATACCTTAAAAGAGGAATATTTATATTGGGAACAAACATATAATTGATTCCAATAGTGCCAGAGTCTGCTTTAAAAAATGTTTTCAAGTGGACATGATGGCTGATGGGTATGGGGAAAGGCAGGAAGAGATGAGAGGTGGAGGCATCTTTGGGACATGGAGCTGCCCTGGATGGTGCTTCAGGGGCAATCACCGGACATTGTAAATCCTCACAGGGCCCACTGGATGGAATGGGGGAGAGTGTGGGCCATGGTGTGGACCGTTGACCATGGGGTGCGGGGGTGCCCAGAGATGTACTTGCCAAATGCAATGGATGTGTCATGATGATGGGAAGGAATGTTGCTGGGGGGGGGGGGGGGAGAGGTGGGGTGGGGATGGTAGGGTTCAATGGGACCTCATATATATATATTTTTAATGTAATATTATTACAAAGTCAATAAAAAATAAAATTAAATTAAAAAATGTTTTCATTAAAAAATAACATTGAAAGCACTTAGCTATTATACTTAAGAACAAGGAGAAATTCTTCCGACTTGAAAATATTTTATATCATTTATATACATCCAGTCCTACCATACGTATACAGTTGTTGTAAAACCAAATACTAAGAATTCCTGGAGATTTAAATTGCAGTAATATGTGAATACACTATCTTGTTGATAAAGTACAGTTCACGCCTAAATATTACATGATTACCAATCTAAATTGATCTCTATTTTCACAATTTCCTGTTTTAATTCTGCAGGTAAAGATAAAAAAACCTGACTTCCATGCAAAATAAAACTACATACTGAAGAAATTAGGAAATTCAAAAAACCCTTATTTCCTCCTACTTTTAAAAATTGTCATCCAAGATTTATTGTTCATGTATGCATTTGAAAATATTCTAATAAACAAATAGTTCTAAAGCCTACGTCAACTTTATATAACACTAATGTATGTTCTCCTTTCTTTAAATCTGTAATTAACTTCTCACACTGAATACAATGATAATTGCAGTTGTAAGGACATTGCTTTAATATTTTGAAACAACATTTCTATTATATACCATTTTAGTAAAACAACAGAGTTGGATAAATTCAGTTAAATCATTTTCAACATTTTCACTCAGTATAGATGAAGAAAAGAAAAAGATAAAAAAAAGGACAAGCTAAAATTTCCGCTTATAAATGGCCCCGTTGTTCTTTTAGTCCTATACCAAAGTAACATACTTTCTAAATTACTAAGATTTGTGAAGTTTATACATTTAGATATCCTTTAAGACATGTTTCACTGCTTGAATAATACAAAGCTATTTTTTAATATTCTTGACTTTTTTTTCATATGATTTGAGTGTCAAGTTGTAGGACTTTGATTAGAAATTTGTTGAAATTGTAGATTAATTTGGGAAGAATGGATTGTATAAAATATTAAATCTTAAGTCCATCTCTCTACATATTTATTTAGAAACAAATTGGTTTTCATTAAGATTTATACTTATCTCCATATATACCTTAAACATCCTTTTTATCTAATTGTCGAAGGCTTACAGGAATTGTATCTACTTTGTGTATTGACATTTTATCCAGCAAAGTTGATGAACACTTTCTACCAAAAGATTGTCTTTCACTACATGGATTTACTATATAGAAAAAGGTTTGCCAACTCTTTGCAGGGAAGCAGTACTGTGTAGCAAATGGGTTACAATTGTAGTAAGATATTGATCTGAGTCCTTCAGCAATTTCTATGTGTCCCTTGAGAAGAAAAATACTGGAAAGCCCTGAATAGACAACCATAACATCATATGGTTGTTTTTTTATTATTATTTATTTTATTTTATTTTTTCTTCTTTATTTTCTTTTAAATGTTACATTCAAAAAATATGAGGTCCCCATATATCCCATCCCCCTCACCCTACTCCTCCCACATCAACAACCTCTTCCATCATCGTGGCACATTCACTGCACCTGGTGAATACATTTTGGAGCACTGCTGCACCACATGGATGGTGGTCTACATTGTAGTCTACACTCTCCTCCAGTCCATCCAGTGGGCCATGGCAGGGCACACAATACCCAGCATCTGTCTCTGCAGCACCACCCAGGACAACTCCGAATCCTGAAAATGCCCCCACATCATATGTCTTCTTTCCTCTACCTACCATCAGCAGTTACCATGGCCACTTTCTCCACATCAATGCTACAATTTCTTCCATTACTAAGCACAATATTTTCACAGCAGAACACCAGTTAGTCCACTCTAATCCATATTCTCTTTCTCCATCCTGTGGACCCTGGGATGGTTATGTCCAGTCCCCCTCTACATCAAGAGTGGAGGAGAGTATGGGCCATGATGTGGACCATTGTCTATGAGGTGCAGAGGTGCCCAAAGATGTACTTACCAAATCCAATGGATGTGTCAGGATGATGGGAACGAGTGTTGTTGGGGGGGGAGAGGGGGGGTGGGGGGGTGGGGTTGAATGGGACCTCACATATATATTTTTAATGTAATATTATTACAAAGTCAATAAAAATAAAAAATAAAAAAAAAGAGGGGACTTAGATTCCACATGGATGATTGATGCAATTTTCCTGCTTGCAGTTGTAGACACTCTTGGCTCCCGGGTGTGGTGGTTGACCTTTCTTCACCTCCCTCATCACATTGTGTTGGTTGAACCCTTCAGTAGAACATTGAATAGTTACAGTGACTCTAGACTCCCTTTTCTTGGTCCTGATTTTAAAGAAAATGTTTATGGTGTCTCAACATTAAAAATAATGTGTTGGGGAGCTGGTGTAGCTGCTTCACATGAACAAGGTCCCATGCTCAATCCCTGGTACCTCCTAGAAAAACAGAATACTATGTCTTGTCATTTGTTGGTAAATAATCATTATCAAGTTTATAAAGTTCCCTTCCATTACTAATGTTCTGGCATTTTATATTTATATTTTGTATAAATGTAGTAAATTTAATAAATATTTATTCCTGCACCAAGCAAGGTGATCCTATAATTTTTATGAAAATTAGAGATTTAATTTAAATTAAATTACTAGTTTTCTTAAATGTCTATAACCATCTTTTATATGTTTACAGAAAGTTCATGCAGATAGTTCAGAGTTCCCATATACTTCCTAAGTTACATGTAATTTTCCCCATTATTAACATTTTGTGGTACTTTTGTCACAATAAAGAAACTATATTATTAGAATTAAACTGTTAATTAGAGTCTATAGTTTACATTAGTGCTCACACTTTGTGTTGTACAGCTACGATGATTTTTTAAAAATGTTATCCTAGTAACACACTACCTAAAACTTCCCAATTTAGCCACTTTCAGTAATATAATTAAGTGGTTTGGGTTTTCAGGGCCAGTTCTCCTGAAACACAAATTTGATATTGGCTTTTCCACTCCTGTAATGAAGACTATGGAAATTTTGATTGGAATTTCATAGAATCTGTTTATTGCCTTGGTTAGAATTGAGAACCTACCAATACTTAGCTTTCCATTCTATGAACATGTACTTTTCTTCCATTTATTTAGGTCTTCTTTAATTTTTTTGTCTTTATTTATTTTTTTAATGTTACATTCAAAAAATATGAGGTCCCCATATACCCTGCACCCCCTCACCCCACTCCTCCCCCCATAACAACAACCTCCTCAATCATCATGAGACATTCATTGCATTTGGTGAATACATCTCTGAGCACCGCTGCACCTCATGGTCAATGGTCCACATCATAGCCCACACTCTCCCACAGTCTACCCAGTGGGCCATGGGAGGACATACAATGTCCGATAACTGTCCCTGCAGCACCACCCAGGACAACTCCAAGTCCCAAAAATGCCCCCACATCACATCTCTTCCTCCCACTCCCTACCCCCAGCTTTCACCATGGTCACTTTCTCCACAACATTTCTTAGATTACTACTCCACATTTCTTAGATTACTACTCCACATTTTCTTAGATTACTACTAATCACAATAGTTCATGAACAGAATATCAGTAAATCCAGTCTAATCCATAATCTATTCCTCCATCCTGTGGACCTTAGAATGGTTGTATCTACTCCACATCTACCTCAAGAGGGGGCTTAGATTCCACATGAATGCTGGATCCAATTCTCCTGCTTTCAGTTGTAGGCACTCTTGGCTCCCTGGTGTGATGATTGACCTTCTTCACCTCCATGTTAGCTGAGTGGGGTAAGTCCAATAAACCAGAGTGTAGGAGTCGTAAGTCTGTTGAGGCTCAGGGCCTGGCTATCACATGGCCAGTCCAGAGATTCAGGTCCCCTGGGTATACACTAAACCCCAGCACCAAATACAGTTCTGGTAAAAGTAACAGGAGAGATTTGTGGACAAAGATCACATCTAAGTCCAGCCCCATCACACAGAAACACAAACTCCAAAGTAGGGCCAACTGAGGTGGCACTGAACTCCATCTACCATAACCATAGAACCTGTGGGTCTCTGCAGCCCTCAGATGAACCAATACCTGGGGTTGTATCTTATTCTCTATGTACGGTCTTTTACATCCTTGGTAAAATTTATTAATTTCTAGATATTTGATTCTTGTTATTGTAAATGGATTTTCCTCTTCAAATTGTTCATTATTGGTACATAGAAAGAACAATGTTTTTTTCCTTTGTACCCTTCACCCCTTTTCCCATGAGAGTCAGCAGATTGGTTATCTCCCTCCTTTTTTACTTCTTCGTTTTTCTATCAATGACTGTTAAAATGTTTATGTTAATTTTGCTTTGATTTTTAGCTTATAATGAGGGATAGCTACTTTTAAACTTATATAATTTTATTCAAATATATAAAGTAAACATAAATCAGGAAAACAATGGAAATAGAACTCATACGTATCAAACAGTAAAATATGAAACATACAAATCTTTGAAATACATTAATATTTTTTGTCTCATTAATGTTTTCTTTTTATAAATAAAATTACATTGGTACTTTCAGTTACTGTGACACAAAGGTGACATTTATCATATAGATAAAATATCAAAAATATTGATAATTTGTTTTATAGCACTATAACCAGTTAATGAAACACATTCAGTATAAGTTTGTCTTTCCATTTCTCCCTTAAATAGGGTGTAAATCTCAGCTATTTAAGGATAAAATTTAAAGACTTGGCATTCTGATATAATGTATAATTTATTTGCTCATTCATTATTCAAATTACTGACCCAGCAACAATGAAAAACAGAAACTTTGCAGAATATTAGACCTTTTCCCCCAAGAACTTATAGATATTATAGTAAATATTAAGCATACTCTAAATAGTAGAGATAATTGAAGTTTTTTTATTGGAATGAGATAAACCAGTCTTACAGAGATGTAAGGGCATAAATGAAGTCTGTAAATGATGATATAATTTTCATAGAAGAGACTATTTCAGATAGCAGGATATGCATTATCAAGGAGGAAGAGACAGAGTCTAGGTTCTAAGTAGACACTGGTAAGTGAAAATTCTTAAGAGACTGTCCATCTTTAAAATTTTATGCAAATAAATGTCCTACAGCCTCATCCAGGAGCAGTCACTTCTTTATATTGCTCTCCAATGATCTATCCAGCCCTCTTTCATTTTCACTGAAGGGCTTTTTGCAAAAAAGGCTAGGTTTATGGGGGGAAGATCATGTTTGGAAAGTTTGATATTCAAGAGGAATTGTGACTAAAGCAGTGAGTATAGAAGTCTTTGCCACCATTGTCTAAATACTGAACCATTTTGAAGAGGAGATAAAATCATATTTCAGATCTCATGGTAAAATTAAACCATATCATGGCATTTCATCCCTTTACTATTTTTTTTCCTTCTGAGTCAAAACAAGGAAGAAAAGGAAATGAATAAATTAAAGAGATACATCTGGATCTATTTAAATTAGAATGTAAGAACACATTCAAATTTTAAAAGTCATCCTTACGTTCCCTCTGGTACCACTTTTTCTTAGGGAATCACTTATAAAGTTCTCTCATTAACAACATCTGTACTATTTCTATTTTCTTGTTTTTAGAAAATATAGTAAATCTGTTTCCAAAAGTCTGTAGGCTATTAAAAACAGAAGGGGCATCACCATCCCCAAATCTTCAAGATTGGACAAAGTAGACTTATTATTATGCTATTTTAGATGTTATTATTCTAGCAATGGAAGAACTTCTATCATTGGTAAAGGCAGTGGCCACCAGAGGTTCTGAGGTGAGGAATAGGGAAGGTTGCAGTAATCCTTGACTTCTCTATTCTATTCCATCCAAACTCAATCCCTCAGAAGATTGTCCCTATCAACAAATACAATTAAAATCTTGCTACTTTCCCCACTTCAGTTGTTTCCATCTCAGTACCATCATTTTTAGACAGGATTAATGTGATAGCCCTAACCAATCATCTGCCTCTGTCATTACCTCCACTAGCAGCTAGATGGATTCTGTTGAAATGTGAGTAAGAATGTGCCATTTTGCTCAATCCCCTTTACCCTAAAAAGTTCCTATATCATTAATATACAAGAGACCT
This sequence comes from Dasypus novemcinctus, assembly GCF_030445035.2. Classification (NCBI taxonomy): domain Eukaryota; kingdom Metazoa; phylum Chordata; class Mammalia; order Cingulata; family Dasypodidae; genus Dasypus; species Dasypus novemcinctus. The sequence continues at coordinate 36,269,994 of NC_080683.1, read as the reverse complement.
TAAATGTCCAGCAAAGATTTACATATTTTGGTGTTCTTCCATCTCTGCCCTCATCTCCTACCTCTCTACTCCTCTTACTATTCAACAGTCATACTGTCTTCCTTGCTAATCCTAGCAGGTGGGCATTTCCTGACCACATCATTTTAAAAAGGGCCTTTTTAAAGGACCCATCTGGGTCCACCTATCACCTTACTTGATTTGTATTTTTATAAAAACTGTAACCAGCTATATATTTTAATAATAATAATAATAATAACATCTTATTTTTTTTTATTTTTGGTATTTTCCCATCTGAATGAAAACTCAATGGAGAATTAATTTTTATCTCTTTTACTCATTATTCTATCTCCAGTGCCTAGAAAAACATCTGAAGCTTAATAATTTCATGTTTATCATATCAATAACTAGAAAATATCATATTCAAAAATTTGCTTTTCTTAAGAAAAGCTTAGTCCTTACTCTGAATGTACTCAAATATTCCTTTTATGGCCCTTTGACAAACATTGATAAAACTTAGCTTCATAGAGATGAAATTTTTAATTAACTGGGTTTGGAATATGTCTGTATTAATATTGCATCTTTTCTTGGTGTGCTGAAGGAATCTTGTGGGACATTTTTCTTTTATGTATTCGAAGTTACTTTTTAAAAACATAATAGCAACATCTCATCTCTGAGATATGTCTTTGATTCTTTGAACTCTGAATTTTGTAAAAGGTTTTCATTCTAATCTTGAGCTATAAGCTCAGATGGATTCATGGAAAGTCCAACTATATTTAATTTCATAATTGTTTCTTCATAAGTTTAATATGAAATTGTTGTGCATGATTACTGAAATTACTTGCTCAAGTTTATACATCTTACTTTGATTTAATACATCATTCCTCTTAGCACATTTATGTATATTGGACATAATTTGAACCAGGTTATTTACAAAATTATTTTTAGAAGAGTGTGTGATTTTTTAACACATTCTGAGCAAAGTTTTTCTTATCACCTAAGAGTATTTGCAACAATAATATATTACTCTTATTTTAAATAAATATATCATTAAGACATATATTACCGTATTTTCAAGGTATTCAAAGTAGAAAAACTCCTCAGGAGAGAAACATGGTAGCTAATATATTATTTGACATAATTAGCATATTAATTTATTTTCCAAAACTGAGTGACGTCACTCAAGAAGAAAACTGTGTTTTACTTAGTGAACTGAAGCATTGTCACAATTAATATGAGAACGAAGTACCATAAAACTGAGGACATTGAGAAGGAGCAACTCTACATATAGGACTGTGACATTAGAAAGTCAAGGGAAAGGAACTATTTTGAGTTGTATGCACATTACTACCATAAAAGTTTTTTAAAAAGGGAAGGAAAGACAAGATCCACACTTTAAATGATGCTGGAAGGTCATTAACAAAGCATGAAAGTGTCCTTTGGATTCTGCAATAAGGCGGTTGCTTTAGTTTCCCAGCTACTGAAACAAATACCATGCAATGAGTTAACTAAATAACAAGAACGTATTGACCCATGGTTTCAAAGCCTAGAAAACTTGCTTCCTCTAAAATCAGTATCTTCTGGCTGGCCAGCAATCTTTGGGGTTCTTTGTGTTTTCTGTCACATAACCATGTACACGGTGGCATCTTTTCCTTTCTCTTCTGGGTTTTATTAATTTCACCCTTTAACTGCTCATTGTTACTTCTTTCTCTGTAGCCCATTAAAGCCTCCACTAATAGAATTAAACACATCCTATTATCTTTTTTTTAAAGATACATAGATCACATAAAATGTTACATTAAGAATATGAGGTTCCCATATAACCTACTCCCCACACCCCCGACTCCTCCCACATCGACAACTTCTTTCATTAATGTGGTACCTTCATTTCATTTGATGACTACATTTTGGAGCATTGCTACACAGCATGGATTATAGTTTATCTTGTAGTGTATACTCTCTTCCAGTACATTTAGTGGGTTATGGCAGGATATATAATATCCTGCATCTGTCCCTGCAATATCATTGAGGACAACTCCAAGTCCCGAAAATGCCCCAATATCACACCTCTTTTTCCCTCTCCCTGCCTTCAGCAACGCCCATGGCCACTGTCTTCACATGCGGAGCACATATAGGTCAGTAGTTGAGCACCTGCTTCCCATGCATGAGGTCCTGGGTAAAATCCCTTGTACCTCCTAAAAAAAAAAAAAAAATAGGCTAAAGCTATAAAATGTTTAGGACAAAGGAAGAAACTTTCTTCTTTTTCTTTGGGGTGGTAGTAGTTACTAGGGAGAAAGGGGCTAGCAGAGGCCCTGGAGGCTGCCAGGGAAAAGAGGGCTAGGGGAATGAGAGAATACAATATAGGACATCTCTGAAGGTCTATAGTGTTCACGTGAAACAGTCAACCCACCCAAAAGTCTAGAGAGGGAGACTTCATCCTTTGAGCAACACAAAAGAGCAAAGCAGCTAGATAAAAAATCCAGTCAAACATATCCATCCCAAAAGAAATGTTTAACCCTTCATAAGTTTTGATGACTATAATTAATTTACTCTAAAATTGTTAACATACACATTTAAACTTATCTCCTTTTTTCTATATGCATAGAATTAGCTTCCAAGTCCTCTAGTTGGAGGGAGGACTGTTCTATAGCAAAAAACAAATAAACAACTTCAATATCCCTGCAAAAAAAAAAAAAAAAGTCACATCCTGAGCTAGTTGGGCTGTACATTCTCTAAAGCCCTCATCAAAAAGTTCCTGTTTTCAATAGGTTTACATACAGAGGAATGGATTAAGATTAAGGAAATGATTTAGTAGGGGCAAAAGTCCAAAACACCTCAGTCTATTTAGTGATCTTTTCCACAACCTGGAGTGATAGACAGAAAAGACAAATTGGAGGAAGTGGCTGTAAAAATTTGGTGAAGAAATTTGACTGTGAAAACCACAAGTTAAGGAAGTAGCCTACAGGATGTGCATGAAGGAGTGTTAGGACACTGCTTAAATGTAGGACCTAGAGATGGTTTCCATTTGGTCTGAAACATGGGTTTTTCATTTACAGTTGAGCCAATCTGAACAAATTATCCCTCTTCCTTATGCTTCAATTCCCTCTTATTTATTGGAAATTGTAGTATTTAATAGAGTGCTTATGAGGATTAAAGCAGCTACCCTCATAAAACTATTAGAACTCTGCCTGGCATAGTAAACATGAAATATCACTCTTAAATATGAATAAATATTGTCATTGTCATCATTAAAATGTCCTTTTACTACCTATCAGTATTATTCTTTCATTTACTAACCAGGATATTTTTATCACTTTCAAACAATTTTTATTTATTTTCTGGGAATTCATCCTAAGTAAAAAATAATTGTGTACTCTTGCTTCTCCACAGGTAAAGCAGATTTATTTTCTTTGGTCCACATTAGTGTTTATTCAAGTCTATTCAAGAGTCCTTATCATCTTCCTTTTCAGCTATAAACTAGAGAATATTTGATACAAATGTGAATGAATAGCTTGAAGATTGAGTCTGACACCAGAGAAATCTGAGCTTCCCAGAAAGGCGATTTTGTTACTTGATACCTTTCTATGTGGATGGTGGAGCCACTATGTTAAGGGTCAACTATCAGTATTTAGATTTCTTTGAATATACACAGTTTCCTTTCTGTAGATGCTAAAAGATGCATAGCATAATCCTGCTTCATTTCATTTTTGATTTCTCCACCTTTTTATATACAATGGAAGAATCCTTGAGACTGGCAGGATAGCTGCTTTTCAATGTTTTTGAGGTATAGTGTTTATTAAATGCAGATTCCGACTACAGTGCTCCTGGTGGCACACTATGCTTTGGCACAACTAATTTTCCTTCCAACTAATTGTTGCCAGAATTATTGCACCAGAAATTCTTTTATTTATACTCCACAATCCCATACTGCTGCCACAAGCAAGGATTTTTTTTTTTTTAGCAATGCAGCAAGTGCCACTCTGATGCATTTGAATGTTTTTAATGTTTTTATAGCAATTTGGTCCAATCTGCATTTTATTTAACATAAATTCTTCAGTGTTTCTAGACCCAATAATGACGCAGGTTTTTCTATAGTTTATATGATCTTCGTTTTATTAAAGAGCTGGGTATATGGGTGGAGTTTAAGGTAAAGGAAAATGTTATGTCTATGGTTTGGTCAGCTTACCACCTCTCCTATTAATAGATTGAGAGGTAGGATGGTGAGGAAAGACAGATTTGTGTCAAATTCAATTTCTACCTTTGACCTTGGGTAGTTATTTAAACTTGGTGATTCCAAAAAACAGAATTTCATAATAGTACCTACTTCATAGGAAAGATATGAGGTTTAAATGATTCAATATTTATAAACATTTTTAAAAAGTGCTTTGCACATAATAAGCACTATGCAAGTTATTGCTATTTTTATGAAATTTAATGGCTACATAGTGTTCTGCCAAATTAATATATTAACCATTTTTATATTAGTACATTAGCTTTCTAGTATATATAATGCTGTAATAGAAATACAAATTTTGAGCTATATATGATAAATTTAGAATGAATTCTTAAACAGCTACTGGGTCAAGAGAATGAACATCTCTAAGATTTATTAAAGCATACTAAGAAATGTTCTGTAAGAATTGGTGGGCAAGTTTATAATTCTTCTCGGGTTATATAAAAAATCATTTATAAACCACTCTCACCAAGAGTGGGTAATATCATTCAAAGAATAAATAAATTTCTTTGCTTAATGTATAAATCTCATGTATACACTAGTGTAAAAATCTCATTTAATATACATCTTGTTCTTTTAACATGCATATTTATTAGTAATGAGAAGAAAATGCCTTCATTTATATTTTCTGATCATAAAATATATCATGCATATTTTAATTCTATATCTTATTCGATATATTTTACCAAAGTGGAAACATGCCTAATACATTATTTTTAGTATCCTGTTTTCTCTCACTTATTGCATGTATGAATATTCTGAATATAGTAAAATATATATATATTATATTTCTATTTTTATTAAAATTATTTCAAGTCTGTATTAAGTTCTTCTATAACTTCCTAGGAAGATAGTGAGGCAATCTTCCAGACCAAAACGCTCTTATGAAATTTGATCTTGATAATATTTCTATGTACAATTAAACACTGCATTCAAAGGTTTTTTTTTTTTCATGGAGATTATGTTCTTGGAGGTAGAAAAGCAGTGCTCTATGTCAGCTCCCTATAGTTCTAGCTTTGTTACCATCACAGTTATCTGTAATCTGTCCATTCTGGCTCCTCATCTGTAAAATGGGCATATGCAGTTCTCCTTAACAACGGCTTTTAAAAGGATCAGATATGATCACACTGAAAAATACTCGCTATACTATTCGCTTTATAACATAGCCCAGTTGTTGATGTAGATATGATTAGCTTAAACATTTATTTTATATTTTGTGAAGGTTCAGTCATTTCTAAGAATGTTGAATTACCTGTATGTGTTCTAATCTGGGTCAAGATTCTACTATCATGAGCAAAGATCGTGTTCTTTAACACATGAAACTTCGTATCAGATTCAGCAGGTTCCTCAGTACAAAGCTAATTCACTTACATCATTTCTGAGTGAAGAATTGATTGGAGGGTGGGTGCAAAAAGAATTTACATGACATCAATGCCAAGGTCTTTTAATTGAGAATAGCTGCTTCTTTAAGTCTTTCCCTTTCTTTATTCTCACTTTACATTGTCCTCTCCATTTCAGAAATCTTCTTTAGCTCTTGATCCCTTTGCCCATCTTTTTACTTTTACCTTTTCCTCTTCCTCTTTTACAGAGGCAAAAATTTCTCTCCGTTGACAAGTTTTGTTACCTTTTTTATTACCTTGGCTCTTGCTAACATCCATAAACTAAGGTAGAATATTGTACAACAAGCAACTTGTTAAGCATGCTATTTTCCAGAAGAAAAATTTCCTTCTGAGAAAATTTCTGGGGTCAGCTGTATACATTATAAAATTTTAACCACTGTGGAAATAGTAAACTGTAAATACATAGTACCTGCAACTGCTAGTGCTGTTGTGGTATTTTGCTACTTGTATTAACATTTTGGATTATATAGGATTTCTTTTCTACTAAAATCTCTTAGAATTATTTTTACAAAAAACATTGCCAATTCAGATCTGCTTCATCATTTATTTACATAAATATGTAATCTGAAGTCCATGATTTATCTTTTCTTGTTATATTTCACCCTGCTTATTGTATTCTAATAATTGGAACAATATGTCTAGTTTCTTGATCTTGTAACTGAGCTTTGCCCACCAATTTGTCCTATACTGTTCAGAAAAAAAATTCAGGTTATTTCTATCTTCTGAGAATTAGAATTGTTAGTAGGAAAATAGGACTCTCTATTTTAATTACATTTATATAAATATCTACAATTTGGATAAGTCCCTCAATAACCTTATATCTTTCCATGGGATCATTATATTAATCTGTATTAGGAAAACCTTAGAAATGTTTTCCTTCCTATTAAAAATCTATAGTATCCTTATACTATAAAACATTTTTTATTTGTGGTTTTAAGAGATTAAAAAAGTTTGGTGAATGGAAACAGAGGAACATGGAGAATACAACTGCCCTTCATTTGTGTGAACAGTAAGGAAATCTAACCTCAAATATAAAGATTTTAGTGATTAAAGTCACTTAACTCCATTATGATATACATAGAATTGTTTTATCTAATAGAGGATACATAGGTGCAATGTTGCCTGACAAGAGAAAATTAGTATTATTTTAATTAATTTTCCATTGGTGTTTTGTCCAAAGTCAAGAATTAATTTCACAATTTCACATCAGTTTGATGCATATCTCAGCAAGCTTTTTTATTAATCCCTCCCTCCCTGCTATTTTTACTGTCTGTGTCCATTCACTTTGTGATCTTCTGGATCTATTTCTCCTTTTGTCTTTTCTTCTCATTTTTCTCCTCTAGTATTCACCAGTATTCAATCCTGGGGACCTCTGATGTGGAGAGAGGTTTCCTATCACTTGCGCCACCTCTGTTCCTGGTTTCTGTTGCATCTCACCTTGACTATCCCCTTTGTCACTCTTTTGCTGCATTAGCATCTTGTTGCATGATTCACTGGCTTGCCATGTGGGCACCCAGCATGCTTTTAATACATTACCCTAAAGCTCCTAGGAACATTTCTTGTCCTTAGGCCTCAGAGTGCTTTCATCTCTCTTTCCCTCTGTCCCTAACTTCCTCTTACGTTCCCTCCTTCCATTCCTCTCTTCCTTACCCGTCCCTTCCTTCCTTTCCTCTTTTTCCCTCCCTCCCTTCCTTCCCCCTGTGGAGTGTGAATTAGCATATATACAAAATTGCAGAGTTTATAATTTGTGATATTTTAATTTTCAAAATTATGAATAATATTAAAATGTAGCTTTACTACAATTGCTCATAAAATCTTTTCTGTAAGTTTTCCAACATAAACTTTTCTATCATGTTGATTTATAATATTCAACATCATGAAAATGTTTTATTTATTTATACATATGGATTTTTTTTTAGCAAAACCTTCACTTAGGGGAAGATCTTGACAGTTTCTGTTATAAATGGCTATGTAATATATTTATGTAAATAACTATATAGCTATATAAATAACTATAATGGCTACATAACTGTTTCATCTGAATCTTGAGAGTTCATTTTTATATACTATAATAATTAAGTATGAGGATTTTTTCTGTTCTGGTTTGCATTTGATTTTATATTTTTGCATGTTATAATACATACTTAATACAATAAAATATTAATGGAACCTAATGTGAGTGTGTGTGTATATATATATATATATATAGCTAGCTGTCTATTTTCCCTCAGATATTTTTAAAAGATCAATAGTATTCCAATTTAAAACTTTTTTAGCTGCGGTTTTGTTGTTTCTACTGCTTCTGAAAAAGATGCTATGAGCAGTAAATATAAGAGCAGTGAAGTTTAACTGGAGACTTAAATTCATTTGGACCATTAGAATGTTCATGGTGTTCCTTCTGTGGTCTGATATTTTATGTTTCAGAAATTCAGAAAAAAATGTTTTATAACAAACTATTCATTAGTGTTTAAGAGCATGGAGATCCAGGCATGAGGACTTGTTTTGGGTTTTTATAATGCTGTTGGTGTTTTACTATTGTCAGAAATCCTTAAAATTTTCAATTCTTACCACCTCATTACTATGGTGTGGATAAAAATCTGCTCATGGATCTGTCCATTATGGTAATTTAACATTTACTCTATTATTTAATCAGCAAAATATTTACTGAAATCACTACTTTTTAGAAATTGCACCAGTGAATATGTAAAATGGATTTAAAAAAATAATACGTGACAATTATTTTCTAAAGACTTAAAATTCATTCTACTCTCAGCTCTAGTCTGTTTGAGCAATGTTCGGTTTACCAGATACATTCTGGCTTGGGCATAACTTCTTACTGTGCCTGGAATGATCTTAATGCTTTTCTCAACCTTGCTGATTTCTGTTAATTACTCATGTCCAACTTCAGAGATCAGTTCTAACAGAATGATTTTCAAGAACTCCAAGTCTCAGCTGAGAACCCTCAAGCGTGTCCCAAAGCATTATGTAATCTCATCATTATGTGTATTTATTAAACTATGCTGCAATTGCTTGTTTAGTTGTCTATATCCCATTGTAAACTGTTACTGATACGTGATGCAAGTTGTGAGGACACATTTGCCTGCTTTTATTTGCTTCTCAAACAAAATACCTTTAACACAGTAACAAATGTTTTCTAAAAGTAAAAAATAGATGAATTGCAAGTTAATAACACTTCCAAAATAAAATGATGAGAGACATAGGCTTGCAGATTCACTACTTAAGTTCATAATAAATTTTAAAGATCTTTTCTGTGTTTTGCTTTTACACCAAGGAAGCAATGTAACTTCGTAAATATGGGCTCTCAAGTTTGGTGACCTATGACAAAACACACTCCTTCATAACAAGTATATACATATGAAGCTGGGGCCAGAACCACTCAGTGACTCAGTATACTACTGGAACAAAATAAAATATTAAACCTTTCACAAAAAAATATAATTCAAGTGTAAGCAAAAATATTATATGGGAAATCAGAAAATAGCATGATATATAATGACTGCTAAATTATAGTTAATTTAGTATAGTCTGAAGGAGACAGAAATTTCTATTGTTTTTTTTAAATTTTTTAAATAGCCTATAATGGACTACCAAAAGGTGGTCTAAATATTATATAGCTATGTCTATGTTCTCCTAAAATTTCTCTGCCTAAAGTTAAATTTTTTTAAAAATTTTGTTGCCAATTTGATTGCAATGTAACTAAAAATATATTTCCCTTGAACTAAATACATAAACCATACACATGGGTCAGAAAATTCATTATTGCCCAGATGCTAATGACTGGGAAGACATGGAATTTTGTTAAAGGAATCTCTTCATTTATTTAGATCTCCTTTAAGATCTCTCAGCATTTTTGCCATAATTATTACTAAGTAATTAATATTTTTATGCTATTAAAATGCATAATTTAGGGTTCATTGTCTGTTATGTAGGTCCATTGATTTTTTTTTAAAATTTTATTCTTGTACCATATGCACTAACATTTCCCCTTTTAACCCTGTTCAAAAATATAATTCAGTGCTATAATTATTTTCACAATGTTGAATTTCATTCACATGATCACAATCCATTGCCAAAACTTTTCCATCATCCAAAATAGAATCACTGTACATTTTAAGCCTTAAGTTACAATTCCTTACTCCCACCATGACCGTTGGTAAATTATATTCTAGATTCTGACTCTATGAGTTTGCTTATTCTAATTATTTCATATCTATGAGAGCAATATTTATGCTTTTGTGTCTGGATTATTTCACTAAACATTATGTATTCAAGGTTCATCCAACATGTCATGTGTCACAGCTTCATTCCTTTTCTGGCTGAATAATATTACATTCTCAGTATATGCCACACTTTGTTTAACCATTCATGCATTGATGGACACATATGTTGCAACCATCATTTAACAATTTTGAATAATGAACACTGATGTGAAAAGCTCTATGAGTCCCCGCCTTTAATTCCTTTGGTATATGCTTAGAAGTGGGATTGCTGGGTCATGTTGTAATTCTATACATAACTTTCTAAGGAAACGTCAAACAATCTTCCAAACCACTGAACGATTTTACATTGCCACAGACAACGAATGAGTGTTTCCATTTCTCCCCACCCTGTCCAACACTTCTAATTTTCTGGGTTGTTTTATTTTTAGTCATTTTAGTAGGTATGAAATGGTTTCTTGTGGTTTTGATTTGTATTTCCCTAATAGCTAATGATGTTGAATATCTTTTCATATGGATTTTGTCCATTTGTGTATTGTCTTTGGAGAAATGTCTATTTAAGTCTTTTGTCCAATATTAAATCGAGTTGTTTGTCTTTTTGCTGATGAGTTGAAGGTCTTCTTTATATATTCTGTAAAATAAACCCTTACTGGATATGTGCTTTCCAAATATTTCTGCCATTGTGTATGTGTATTTTACTGGTTTTTTATTTCAAAAATTTGAATAACAATCATGCAGGATTCCTATACATCATCACACCACACTAACAACAACTTACATTATTACACATTTGTTTCAAATAAAGAAATAGAATCATCACATTACTGCTATTCTATAGTCCATAGACTATACTTGGTGTACTTTCCCCACAAACCATCCTATTATTAACACCATATATCTGTATCATATATTTGTTATAGTTCATGAGAGCAGATTCTTATATATGTACTGTTAACCACAGTCCAAAATTAATGATGGGGTTCTCTGTATTATACAATCCCATCCAAAGTGTACACTTACTGGCTTATAACAGTGTGGTGCTGTTATAAGCTCAGTCTATTTCAGAACATTTTCATTACTCCAAAAGGGAAAATTCCATATTAGTTTACATCCCCTTTACTGACCCTTAGCATTTATATAGTACCTTCTTTTCCAATCTTGTAAAAACATGACAATATTACTGTCAACAATAGTATATTTTTTCTGTGTATCTCCATATTTTTAATGCATTGAAATAGAGGAACTTTCTTGTATTTGTGCTATTTAGCACAATCATCATCTACCATCAAAATTACTATGTTATACAGTTTCTACGTTATCCTCTAGCTTCTTACAATTATTATTAATCTCCCTAGACTACCCCTTTCAGCCACATTCACATTTATAATTCAACAGTGTTAGTTATGCTAACTATAATATGTTATCAGCAACCCGACCCACTTCCACAAATTTACAGTCCACCTTTTTAAACATTCTACATACATACAAAATATACTTCTCAACCTACATTCTATCTCCTAATAAACTATACTCTAGAGTTTAATATCAGGAGTTTACTTATCATTATTTCGTTCATATTAGTGAAAGCATACAATATTGTCTTTTGTATCTGGCTTATTTTATTTAACATAATGTGCTCAATGTTTATTCATGTTTTCATAAGTATACTGACTTCATCTCTTCCTACAGATGAATAATATTCCATCGTATGTATATAGCACACTTTGATTATCCATTTGTCAGTTGTTAGATATTTGGGTTGTTTCTATCTTTTAGTATTGTGAATAATGTCACTATGAACATTGGTGTGCAAATATCTGTTCATGTCCTTGCTTTCAGTTCTTCTGAATAAATTCCAAGTAAAAGGATTGATGGATCATATAGCAGTTCTATATTTAGCTTCCTGAGGAACTGCCAAACTGTCTTCCAAAGAGTGCATCATGCTACATTTCTGCATAGTGAAGAAGTGTTCCTATTTCTCTATATACTCTCCAGCACTTATAGTTTTCTGTTTTTATAAAAATAATGGTCATTCTTTAAAGTATGAAATAATGTCTCATTGTAATTTTGATATATATTTCCCTAATAGCTAGTGATTGCGAGAATCTTTGCAGGTGCTTTTTGACCAATTGTATTTTTTCTTCGGGAAATTGCCTGTCCAAGTCTTTTGCCCATTGTTTAACTGGTTTTATCTTTGAGTTGAATGATCTCATTATATAACATGAAGATCAAATCCTAATCAGATATGTGGTTGCAGGGAATTTTCTTCCATTGAGTAGGCTGCCTTTTCACCTTCTAAAAACAAAGCCATTTGAAGTTCAAAAGTGTTTAATTTTGAGAAGGTACACTTTATCAATTTTTGTTCATTTCTCATGCTTGGGTGTAAGGTTTAAGAATCTGCCACCTACCACAAGATATACAAGATGTTTCCCTACATTTTCTTCTAGGAGTTTTATGGTTGTACCTTTTATACTTAGGACCTTGACCCATTTTGAATTAATTTTTTTATAAGGTTTGGGTTAGGAGTCCTCTTTCTTTCTTAGCTGTGGATATCCAGATTTCTCAGCACCATTTTTTGAGCAGATCCAGCTGGGTGGCCTTGAAGTCTTGCCAAAAATCATTTGACTGTAGATGTAAGGGCCTCTTTCTGAATTCTCATTTGGTTCCATTGGTCTATCTTTATGCCAGTATCATTCTGTTTTTACCAATGTACCAAAAATCAGGGAGTGAGAGCCCTCCAACTTCCTTGTTTTTAGACATTTTTGGTTATTCAGGGACATGTGTCCTTCCAAATAAAATTGATAATTAGCTTTTCCAATTTTGCAAAAGAGGCTATTGGGAATCTGTGAATCTGTAAATTGGTTGGGTAGAACTGACATCTTAACAATATTTAATCTTCCAGTCCATGAACATGGAATGTCCTTTCATTCATTTAGATTTTCCTTGGTTTCTTTTAGCAAAGATTGTAGTTTTATAAATGTAGGTCCTTTTTGTCCTTGGTTAAGTTTATTCTTAAATATTTTATTATTTTAGTCTCTATTGTAACTGAAATTTTTTTTCTGACTTCTTCCTCAGATTGCTCCTTAGAAGTGTTGAAAAGCACTACTAAGTTTTGTATATTAACCTTGTTTCCCACCACTCTGCTGAACTTGTCTATTAGTTCTAGTACCTTTGTTGTGGTGTTTTGGGGATTTTTTACATATAGAATTGTACCATTAAATAGTGAAATTTTTATTGCTCCCTTTCCTATTTGGATACCATTTAAATATTTTTCTTACCTAATTGCCCTAGCTAGAACTTCTAGCACAATATTGAATAACAGTGCTTACAGTGCACATCCTTGTCTTGTTCTCACTTTACCAAATTGGGAAAGTTTCCTTCTATTCCGGTATTTCAGAGGTTTTTTTTTGAAGAATGGATGTTGTATTTTGTTAAATGGTTTTTCTACATCAATCAAGGTGATCATGTGATTTTTCTTTTGCAATTCATTAATATGGCTTATTAAGCTAATGGATTTTCTTGTTTTATCCCTGCATGACAGGGATAAAACTCACTTGATCATGGTGTATAATCATTTTTATGTGCTTTTGGATTCAGTTAGCAAGTAATTTGTAGAGGATTTTTGGATCTATAGTCATTACATAAATTAGTCTATAATTTTTTTTAATATGTAGTATCTTTATCTGGCTTCAGTATTATAGTAATGTTGGCATCATAGAATGTGTTTGGTACTGTCCCTTCCTATTCAATTTTTTTCTAAGAGTTTGAGCAAAATTCATGGTAGATCTTTGAATGATTGATAGAATTCACATTGAAGCAATCTGTTCCTGTGCTTTTCATTTTGGGGAGGTTTTTGATAACTTTAAATTTCTTTACTTGTAATTTTTTCTTTTTAGGTCTTTTTCTTCAATGGTCAGTGTAGTTTGTACCTGTCTTTATAGGAATTTGTTATTTCAACTAAGTTGTCTCGTTTCTTGGTGTACAGTTGTATAAAGTAGGTCTTTATATTTTATTTCTTTAGGATCATTTGTAATGCCCCCCATTTCTGATTTTATTTATTTGCATTGACTCTTTTTTTTTTCTTTGTCAGTCTAAGTAAGGTTTTTTTTAATATTGTTTGTCTCAAAGATCTAACTTTTATTTTTGTGGGTTCTATCTATTGCTTTTTGTTCTCAATTTGATTTATTTCTGCTCAAATCTTTGCTATTTCTTTCCTTCTGGTTGGTTTGGGATTAGTCTGCTCTTCTTTATCTAGTTACTCCAGGCATGCAATTAGATCTTTGATTTTATCTCTTTCTTTTTTAATACAATCATTTAAGGCTATAGGTTTCCCTCTCTGCATAGTTTTCGCTGTACCACAAGAATTTCAATTTGTTATGTTCTCATTTTCATTCATCTCAAGATATTTCCTGATTCATCTTGCAATTTCTTCTTTGACACATTGATTAATTCAGTGTGTTTGTTTAATCTTCATATATTTGTGAATTTTTCCTTTTTCTTTCTGTTTTTGATTTCCAGCTTCATTTCGTTATGATCAGATAAAGTTCTTTGTATAATTTCAAACTTAAAAAATTTTTGAGACCTGTATTTTGACCCAATATATCATCTATCTTTGAGAAAGATCCTTTAGAGCTTAAGAAGAATGTATATCCTGATGTTTTGCATATAATGCTCTTTAAATATTTGTTAAGTCTAGTTCATTCATCATATGTTTCCTTATTTATCCTCTGTCCAGATTTTCTATCCAATATTGAGTGTGGTATTGAAGTCTCTAACTATTATTTTAGAAGTGTCTATTTCTCCTTTCAATCTTGCCAGGGTGTGTCTCATGTTTTTAGAACACCCAGGTTAGGTGCATACATACTATGATTGTTATTTTTTCTTGAGAAATCGCATCTTCTATTAATATACAATGATTTTCTTCATCGAACAATTTTTCATTTAAAATCTATTTTGTCTGATATTAGTATCACTGCTCCAGATCATTTTTGGTTGCAATATGTGTGGAATATCTTTTTCTAACCTTTAATTTACAGCCTGAATATCTCCTTGTGTTTAAGGTGAGTCTTTTGTAGACAGTGTATAGATGATTGGTATTTTTTAAACATTCTGTCCATCAGTATATTTTGATCGGGGAGTTCAATCAATTAACATTCAATGTTTTACTGTAAACATTTATTTACTTCATCCTTTTTATCCTTTGACTTTCCACTGTCATATCTTACTACCATCTGCCTTTTACCCTTTTAGTTACCTTCACTAATCTTCATTTCTATATTCTTTTCCCATTCTTTCACTTTTGAACTTATATATATATATATATATATATTATTTTTTAAAGATACTTAGATTACACAAAAAATGACACAAAAATATATAAGGGATTGCCCTGTGCCCCACTCCCCACACCTCCCACCCCTCCCCACATTAACAACTTCTTTTGTTGGTGTGGTACATTCATTGCAATTGATGAACACATTTGGAGCACTGACAATAAGTATGGTTTATAGCCTACATTGTAGTTTGCACTCTCTCCCACTCAATTCTGTGAGTTATGGCAAGAAATATAATGGCCTGGATCTATCATTGCAATGTCATTCAGGACAATTCCAAGTCCCACAATTCTGCCATATTATACCTTTTTCCCTCTCCCTGCTTTCAGCACCTCCAGTGGCCACTGTCTTCACATCAATGATATAATTTCTTCTATTGCTAGGATACCAATAAGTCTCTAGTAGAATACCAGTAAGTCCACTCTAATCCATATTTTATTTCCCAGTCCTGAGGATATGGGAATTGTGATGCCCACTCCACCTCTAATGAGAGGGACTCTCAATCCCATATGGCTGATGGGATCTCTTGCTTGCAGTTGTAGATTTTCTTGGTTCCTTGCTATGGTAGTTGCCCATCCTCACCTCCTTGTTAGTTGTCCTGAATCCAATGAGCTGGAGAATAGGTGTTGTGGCTTTATCTTTTCATTTCAGACTGCAGCATTCTCTTCAGTTTTGTTTGTCTGTGAAGTCTTTAAACTCCCCTTCAGTTTTGAAGGGCACTTTTGTTTTGTAAAGAATTCTTGGATGATAGTTCTCCCTTTCAGTACCTTTAATACATCATTCTATTGCATTCTTGCCTCCAAGATTTCAGATAGGCACTTAGTATTATTGAGCTTTCCTTTGTATGTAATGCATTGCTTTTTGGTCTTGTTGTTGTTGTTGTGTTTTCAGAATCCTCTCTTTATCTCTATTATTTGACATCCTGAAAAGTAGATATCTCAGTGTAGGTCTATTCAGATTTTTTCTTTTTTGGTGTGTGTTGTCCTACTGGAATATTGGTTTTTATGTCATTCATAAGGGTTGGGAAAATTTTGGTCATTATTTCCTCAAAGATTCTTTATACCCCTTTTCCATTCTCTTCTCCTTCTGGGACACATACAACATGTATGGATGTGCATTTTGCATTGTCATTCAGTTCCTGAGACTGCTAACTTTTCTCCATTCTTTTCTCCTTCTCTTCTCCTGTCTTTTCAATTCAAATGCTCTGTCTTCTAATTCACTAATTTTATCATCAGCCAATTTTGATCTGCTATTATATAGCTCTAATATATTTTTAATCTCATCCTTTGTGTCTTTCATTGTCATATGCTCTGTTACTTTTCTTTTCAGGCTTTCAAATTCTCCTTTATGTTCACCTAGTTTCTTCTTAATATCTTTTCTCCATTTGCCATATTTTCCTTCAGCTCCTTAAATTGATTTAGGAGATTTGTATGAACATCATTGGTCACTTATCTTAAATCCTGTGTCTTGTCAGATTTCATTTGTTATTTTGGCTGGGGCATATCTTCTTATTTTTTAGTATATCACTTGTAACTTTTCTGCTGATATCAAGGCATTTGATTATGCTGGTGAATTTATTCTGATGGTCAATTTCTTTCTTCACTCAGTGGTTTTATTTCACAGCTCTTCTTTGATTTTTGCTTCAGTTTATTCTAAATCTTAAAATTGCCTAGCTTAAATGAACATAACAGGGCCAGTGATCCACTAATGGGACACAAACCAGATCCTAGATTCCTAGGACATAAGAGACTCCCAATAGTTTTTTTTTTTTTTTTCCCTTCTTTCAGTTTCCCATCCCAACAGCAAGTGTTGGCCTTCACTGAATCTTTCCAAGGAGGTTACTCTTTCAACCCACACTTGTTGAGTTGGCTAGGGCTGAGATTCAAAGCTGACAAAACCTATTGAAGAGATCTACTCTCCGCCCTCCATCATACTCTTCCTCTTCCCAGGGATAAATACTCCCATTCCTCTCTCCATTGGTTGTAGAAAGCCATGTGTTTTAGCAAAGCTGTTCACCTTGAGGACATGAGAGATCTATTCTCAGCCTCAGGGCTGGATAATTCATGGTTTTCATTCTGCCTCCTTAATTTATTTGTCCATCTTCCTCCTGGATGATGTGCAGCACTCTCCTGGTCTGCAGATCGCCAAAGCAACTCCCTCAGCTTTTTTTTTTTTTCCCTTCCTCCATTGTTGTTGTTAGATTTTAGCCTACACTGACACCATTTTCTTAGAAGTTTTCTTTTACTTTTGTGATAAGTCCTTTGAGAAGTAAAATTTTTAAATTTGAATGAGTTCCCATTTATCTACTCTTTTTTTCTTTTGCTTTTTAGTGCTTTAAGTGTAAAGTCTAAAACACTGTTGCCAAACAAAAGATTCTGACAATGCTTCCCTATATTTTCTTCTAAGACTTTGATAGCTTCTGATCTTATATTTAGGACTTTGATCCATCTTGAGGTGATTTTTGTATATTGTGTGAGGGTCCACCTTCAATCTTTTGCCAAGGGAGATCCGTTTTTCCTAGCATTTTATACTGATGGATCTATTCTTTCCAAATAGAGGGAACTTGGCACCATGGTCAAAAAAAAAAAAAAAAAAAGGACTTGGCCATAGATGTAAGGTCTATTTCTGAACTCTCAATTTGGTTCCATTAGTCAATTTGTCTGTCCTTGTACCAGTATTATTTTGATTACTATGACTTTGTAATAGGTTCTAAGATTTGGAAGTATTAATACCCCAACTTCATTCTTCTTTTTCAAGACAGCATTGGTATTTCAAATGCTCTTCACCTTCCACATAAATTTGTTGATTGTGTTTTCATATTCGCACTTTGAGTAGAATCAATGTCTTAACAATATTTAATCTTGCAATCCTTGAACACAGAATATCCTCCCATTTACTTAGGTTTTCTATGATTTCTTTCAGCAATGTTTTTAGTTTTCTTTGTACAAGCCCTTTACATTGTTGGTAAGATTAACTTTTGGATATTTCATTCTTTTCATTGCTATTTTAAATGTAATTATTTTTTCTTGATATCTTCCTCTTATTGTTCATTGCTAATGTGCAGGAACACTTCTGAGTTTGGGGTGTTGATCTTGTTCCATACCACTTTACTGAATTCATTTATTAGCTCTAGAAACTTTGTTGTGGAATTTTCAGGATTTTCTGTATATAAGATCATGTCATCTACAAATAGGGAAAGCTTTACATCTTCCCTTTCAATTTGGATGCCTTTTACTTATTTTTCTTGCTTAATTTCTTGGCTAAAATATTCAGTACAATGTTGAATAACAGTACTGACAGTGGGCATCCTTGTTTTGTAGAAAGCTTTCAGTCTTTAACCATTGAGAAGGATGTTAGCTGTGGGCTTTTCATATAGTCCTTTATCATGTTGAAGGAGGTTACTTTTTCCCTAGCTTTCTAAGTATTTTTATCATGAAAAAATGATGGAATTTGTCAAATGACTTTTTTGCACCAATTGAGATTAAATTGTTTTATTTTTCTTCATTCTGTTAATGTGGTACATTTCATTCATTGATTTTTTTATGTTGAACCACCTTTGCAAACCTTGGATTAACCCACTTGATCCTGCTGTATAATTCTTTCAATGTGCTGTTGGATTCAGTTTGCTAGTATTTGTTGAGGATTTTTGTATTTATATTTATAAGAGATTTTGGTCTGCCATTTTCATCTGATGTTGGCCTCATGGAATGAGGTAAGGTGTGTTCCCTTACCTTTTTGAACGATTTGTGTAGTATTGGTGTTAATTCTTCTTGGAATGGTTGCCAAAATTCCCCTGTGTAGCTTTACTTTGTTGGAAGGTTTTTGTTTACTGATTCAATCGCTTTAGTAGTAATTGGTTTGCTGAAATCTGCTATTCTTCTTAAATCCATGTAGGTAGTTTATTTATTAGTAGTATTTTCTCCATTTCATGTAGTTTATCTAATTTGTTGAGGTGCAATTGTTCCTCTTACAGTCTTTTATATTTCAGTGTGTTCAGTAATAAAGTCCACCTTTTCATTTCTGATTTTAATTGTTATTGTCCTCTCATTTTTTTCCTTGTCAGCCTTGTTAAAGATATTTCAACATTATTTATCTTTTCAAAGAACCAATTTTGGATTAATTAATTCTATTGTTTTTTTTATTTTATCTCTGCTGTAATCTTTGTTATTTACTTCCATCTGCTAGCTTTGGGCTTAGTTTGCTTTTATATTTCTAGTTCTTCCAGTTTTGAGGCTAGGTCCCTGATTTGAAATCTTTATTTTTTTATATGTAAGTATTTAGAGCTATAAATTTTACTCTCAGCACTGCCTTTCCTGCATGCCATAAGTTTGTTTAAGAGTATGTTGTTTAATTTCCACATACTTGTGAATTTTCCATTTCTTTCTTTGTGACTGAATTTGCTTCAACCCATTGTGGCTGGAGAAGATACATTGTATGATTTCAATATATTTGAATTTATTAAGGATCACTTTCTGATGAAACATATTTTCTGTCTTGGAGAATAATTCACGTGCACTTGAGAAGACTGTGTATTCTTTTGTTGGATGAAGTCTACATGCCTGTTAGGTCTAGAGGATTTAGAGTATTGTTCAAGTCTTATGTATCCTTACTGACCTTCTGACTAGATGTCCTATCCATCATTGAAAGTGGTGTATTAAAATCTCCCACTATTAATGTAGAATCATCAATTTCTCCCTTCAAATATGTCAGCATTTGCTTTATATATTTTGGGTCTCTGCTTTTAGGTGTATATATGTTTATAATTGTTATATTTTCTTTTTGATTTGACTCCTTTATCCTTATATAATGGCTGTCTTTGTTCCTCATAACAGTCTTTGACTCAAAGTCTGTTATCTGATATTAGTATAGTAATCTGAGCTCGCTTTTTGTTAGTAGTTGCAAGGCATATTTTTCTGACATTTCACTTTCAATCTACTTTTGAATTTAAGGTCATTCTCTTGTAGACAGGATATTGCTGTGTCATGCTTGTTTATCCATTCTGCCGATCTCTGTCTTTTGACTGTAAAGTTTAATCCACTTATATTTAAAGTCATTACTGATAAAGCAGGACTTCTGCCATTTTGCTACTTGGTCTTTTCATGTAATAGCTTTTTTGTCACTTAATTCTTCTGTTAATGACTACCTTCACATTGGTTTGTTTTTTTCTTTGTATGATATTGCTTACCTTAACATTTTCATCTGACTATATTTTTCATACATATTTCCTTGCAGCACCATGTGGTTAAAATTAACATCCTTAATATTTAACAAACATGTTTCATTTGATACAAACTTGACTTCAATAAGATAAAAAAACACTGTCCCTATACCTCTCCAACCCCCACATTTTTGCATAGTTGTTACAAATTATATCTTTGTACATTGTATGTCTCAAATCATAGATTTATTCTTACATTTTATGCATTTTCACTTTAGCACCTGTAGGGAGTAAGATGTGGAATCACATACCAGAAATATAATGCAAAGTTACTTGTATTTACAGTTACCCAGATGGTTAATTCCAGGAGTTCCACTGCTGGAATTAAAGTAGTAAGCCTTTGTCCCAGGCCATCTGTCACCATTGCTTCTTAAACTGTTTTCATTTCCTCAAGCTGCTTTTCGCTTGAGAATTCTGACAAGGATGACAAGACAAAAAGGAGTTTCTTAACTCAGTCTTTCTCATTTGGAACAAGGCCATGGCACCACAAAGGGAGCACTGGCTGGGTCCAAAACTGCCCCAGAGAGAGGAAGAAGTAGGGGCCAAGAAGAATGCCAGAAGCTTCT
Organism: Dasypus novemcinctus; assembly: GCF_030445035.2. Lineage (NCBI taxonomy): Eukaryota > Metazoa > Chordata > Mammalia > Cingulata > Dasypodidae > Dasypus > Dasypus novemcinctus. The sequence goes on along the minus strand of NC_080683.1, from coordinate 36,249,008 downwards.
TTTATTGCAGCCCTCCAACTGCCCTCTGCAGCTCTGAGGAAGCATATATTTTTTTTTTGAGTCTCCTCCACCACCTTTGTCTGGGGCAGTTTGGAACAAAGACCGTGCTTACAGCCAGACCTCCAATGCTGTGAAATAGCCAATCAAATTTCATAATCAACTTTAAGCTGAAGCCTGGATATTTTTTTCATAGATCATCATAAAATTTGTGAATAAAAACAATTTTATATCTTCCTTTTCTATCTCAGTGTCTTTTCCTTTCCTAAAAATATTGCACTGAAAAAAATGTTGCACTAGTTCAAACTTCAGGCACAATGTTGAAGTGGTAAGTTTGGACATTTTTGTCTTTTTATTGACCTTATGGGAAAAATATTCAGTTTTTCCATTCAAGGATAATATTTGTTTCATAGACTGTGCTGAGCATTATTAGCTCCTTTTCAAATTTCTCTAAGAGATGAATTATGTAAAATTTGAATTCTTTCTTAAATGTATGGCATAATTCACCAGTAAAGCCATCTGGGGCTAAAGTTCACGTTGTGGGAAGATTTTTAATTAAAATTCAACTTCTTAAATAGATCTAGAGCTATTTAGACTACCCATTTGTCTTGAATAAGCTTTAGTATTTTGTGTTTCTCAAGGAATTTGTTAATTTCATAAATAAACTTTGAATAATATTCTTTATTGTCTCTCTAATAACTAAATTACCTATAATTATGTGATGTCACCACCCTCATTATTGATATTGGAAAGTTCTGTCTGTCTTCTTTTGTTCCTTAATCAGTTTGATGAGGTCTTTATCAACTGTTTTGATCTTTTAAATGAACCTGCATTCAGTTCATTCCCTGAAAACATTCTCAAGGCAATAAGCTTGACCAAACATATGGATTCCCTCATGTGTTTCCTATCTTTCAGGGATCACTGTTCTATAGTGCCTGATATCCAGTGACTTCCCAGCCATTGTTTCATATAGTCTGTCCTTAATTTGGTTACTGTTGTTTCAGGTTGAAGAGTAAATAACATTCTTTTTTATCAGTCTTGGTCCGAAAACCAGGGTTGGATTTTTTTAAATGTTTCTTGATGTTGCAATTTGATGCCTTTCATCAGTTCGAGAAAATTTGTTTCCATTGACTTTTTGGTTGTTCTTTCAAATATAAGTTCTCTAGTGATTATTTCTAGTTCATCTATTTTGTATCATTTTTTAACACAATTAAAACTCCAATATCTATATCAACTTAGATATGGTTCATACATTTCATTTAATAATCATTTGTTCCTATTTCCTGTCTTTTTTGGTAATCCTTTTTTGTTTTGTTCTGTTTCTTTTGTTTTACTTTATTTTTATTGCTGAACACCATAGTTTAAAAAATTTTAATGTCTCTGGATTATAAAGATAGCATTTTAGATTTTCTTATGCCAGGAATTAGATTATGGGGAGATTGCTTTAACCCATTAGCAATTGAGATGATTTAGGCTGGGTTTCAGACTTTGTGTAGGTCTAATTTTAACTTTTTCTTCCCCCTTTATCATAGCCTTGATGGTTTCTAAAATGAAATACTGTAGTATTTGTTAGGTGCCTCTTACTTATTTGTCCTTGAAAAGGAAATATTAGTTTTCTTTTTGTGCAAAGCATTGGATTAAAAAAGCTGGTCAGGGATTGTGGGAGGACGACAACAGACTAACAGGCAGAGCTGAATGCTCTCACAAAAGAACAATGGAGAAAGAGAAAAAAACTGCCCAAAAGACCTGCTTTGAGTATCAGTAGGCCAGGAAAGTGCTACACAACTTCCAGGAGGGGAAGGACAGAGAGAGAAGATGCTGAAAAGACAAATGTGATTTACCAAACCCCACTGATGGCTGGGAAGAACTATACTCCCCCACCCCCCAAGACATTAATCTGGGGTAAAACCCTTGGCTCACTGCAGCTGACTGAGAGGGGAACAGACTTCTTCCTCATACCAGGTATTCAAGGGAAAAGGGAGGAAAAGCCAGAGGATTTTCCTTCAGTGAATTAACCAGCACAGCCCTTTTGAATCTCTGATCTGGGGATTCAACACAGTAACACAGCAAAGCCAAGCCTGTAACATCTCTACGGAAAAGTGTGCTGATGAATGCCATCTGCTGGCCAGTCTGGAAATTGCATAGACAAAAACAGTTATCCACATTCTCTGTATCCAATCCTTGGGAGAAAAATCAATCCCCCACTATTGGGTCCCTTGTTCAATTTTGAAATCTTAAGCTGGGCAATTTTAAAGACTTAGAATAAGGTGAACCAAATATCAAATAAGAGCTGTGAAAAACAAATAGTCAAGACAGAGTAATTGACAGAGTAAATTTACCGACATATTCAGATGCCTAGACATCAGCAAAATTTATAAGCCATATCAGGAAACAGGAAGAGATGCCCAGTCAAAAGAACAAACCAAATGTCCTGATGAAATACAAGATTCAAGACAATTAATCAATGATAATCACAGAAATCCCCTAAATCATTTCAGAGAATTGAAAGAAAATATGACTAAAGAAATAAAAGATATTAAGAAGTCACTGGGAGAGCATAAAGAACAATTTGAAGACTTGTGAAGAAAAGTAACAGACTTTATGGGAATGAAAGCCATGATGGATGAGATTTAATATACATTAGAGGCACATAAGAACAGATTTGAATTGCTTGAAGACAAAATTATTGCTTTTGAAGACAGAATATAAGAACTGGAAAATATAGGCAAACAGAAAGAGAAGAGAATGGAAAAAATGGGATAGAGTCTCAGGAAAGTGAATGATGAGAAATACAAAAACATTTGCATATTGATGTCCCAGAAAGAGAAGAGAATGGGAAAGGAGAAAAAAGAATATTTGAGGAAATAATCACCAAAAACTTCCCAACCCTTATGAAGGACATAATTATCAATATTCAAGAAGAACAATGCACCCCAAGTAGAATAAATCTGAATAGACCTACCCGAAGATGGACAATGTTCAGAATGACAAATATTGGAGGTAAAAAGAGGATTCTGAAAGCAGCAAGAGAAAAGCAAAGCATTACATACAAGGGAAACTCAATAAAATTAACAACTTAACAAGATTAATAGATTGAACTCCCCAATCAAAAGGCACAGACTGATAGAATGGATAAAAAATATATAATTCATCTATACATTGTCTACAAGAATCCTACCTCAGATGTCAGGACACAACCAAGTTAAAACTAAAGAGTTGAAAAAGATATTCCATGTAAATAATAACCAAAAATTAGCTGAAGTAGCAAAACTAATTTGGGACAAAATAGATTTCAAATGAAAAACTGATTTAAGGGATGAAGAAGGTCATTACACATTAATAAAAGGGGCAATTCAACAAGAAACCATAACTATACTAAATATTTATGCACTAAACTTACATGCCCCTAGAGACCTAAGGCACACACTGGCAAAACTGAAAGGAGAAATAGATGTCTCTACAATAATTGTTCGATACCTCAGTACACCACTCTCAGTATTAGATAGAACGTCTGGATAGAGGATAAGTAAAGAAGCAGAGAGCTTGAATAATATGATCATTGAACGAGACCTAAAAGATATCTATAGGGCATTGAATCCAAAAACAGCAGGATATATTTTCTTTTCAAGTGCTTGTGGATCCTTCTCCAAGATAGACCATATGTTGAGTCACAAGACAAGTCTCAATAAATGAAAAAAGTTTGAAATTACAGAAAACACTTTCTCTGATCATAATGGAGTGAAGCTGGAAATCAGTAATGGATGGAAAAAGAATATTCATAAATATATGGATATTAAACAACACACTCTTAAATAGTCAGTCAAAGAAGAAATTGCAAAAGAATTCAGCAAATATCTTGAGATGAATCAAAATGAGAACACAATATGTCAAAACCTCTGGAACACTACAAAAGCAATGCAGAGAGGGAAATTTATAGCCCTCAATGCTTACATAAAAAAGGAAGAAAGTGCTAAAATTGAAGATCTAACTGCATGCATGGAGCAACTAGAAAAAGAACAGCAAACTAATTCCAAACCAAGAGGAAAAAAAGAGTTAGTAAAGATAAGAGCAGAAATAAATGAAATTGAGAGAGAAAAAAAAAATAGAAAGAATCAATAAAACCAAAAGTTGATTCTTTGAGAAGATGAACAGAATCGACAAACAGCGAGGCTGACAAAGAAAAAAATAGAGAAGATGCATATAAATAAAATCAGAAATGAGAGTGAGGGCGTTACCACTGACCCCACTGAAACAAAAGAGATCCTAAGAGAATACTTTGAAGAACTACATGCCAAAAAAACTAGAAAATGTAGAGGAGATGGACAAATTCCTAGAAATACACAAATCACCCTCACTGAAAATCACCTAAAAGAAATAGAAGACCTCAACAAACCAATCACAAGTGAAGAGATTGAAACAGTTATCAAACAACTCCTAAGGATGAAAAGCCTGGGACTAGATATCTTCACAGGTGAATTTACCCATCATTTAAAGATGATCTAATACCAATCTTGCTCAAGCTCTTCCAAAAAACTGAACAGGAAGGAATGTTACCAAGCCTATTCAATGAAGTTAAAATCTCCCTAAAAACAAACCAGATAAAGATACTCCAAAAAAATAAAAAGAAAATTACAAACCAATATCTCTAAAGAATATAGATACAAAAATCCTCAACAAAATACTCACAAACAGATTTCAAAAACTCCTTAAAAGAATTATACACCACAATCAGGTGTATTTTATCCCAGGTATGCAAGTGTGGTTCAACAAAACAAAATTAATTAGTGTAATAAACCTCTTAGATACTTTGAGGAAGAAGAATCATATGATTCTCTTGATTGATGCAGGAAAGGCATTTGACAAAATACAGCACCCACTCTTGATAAAAACACACCAAAAGATATGAACAGAAAGAAGCTTTCTCAATATGGTAAGGTGCATATATGAAAAATCTAGAGCTAGCATAGTACTCGTTGGCGAAAGACTGAAAACTTTCCCACTGAGATATGGAGCACGACAAAGATGGCCACTGTCACTGCTGCTATTCAATATTGTGCTAGACTTTGTATCCAGAGCAACTTTGCTAAAGAAATAAAATTCATTCAAATTGGAAAGAAAGGAGTAAAATTCTCACTATTCACTGATGATATGTTCCCATATGGAGAATCTCCTGAAAAATCGACAAAAAAGCTACTAGAACTAATAAGTGAGTGCAGCAGAGTGGCAGATGCAAGATTAAAGTGCAAATATAAATAGCATTTCTATGCACTACTGATGTGCAATCAGAGGAGGAAACCAGAAAAAAAAATCTATTTATGATAACAACTAAAGCAATCAAATATTTAGCAATAAACTTAACCGAGAATTTAAAGGCTCTATATTCAAAAAACTACAAAACTTTTCTGAAAGAAACTGAAGAAGACTTAAAAAAATGGGAGGACTTTCCATTTTAATGAATTGAAAGAATAAATATCTTTACGATGTCAATTCTACCCAAATTTATTTACATATTCAACACAATCCCAATCAAAATCCCAACTGCCTTTTTTGAAGAAGTGGAAAAACCAATTATCAAATGTTTTTGAAGGATAATGTCCCTGAATAGCCAAAAAGATCTTTGAAAAAGAACAGATTTGGAAAATTCTCACTTCCTGAATTTAAAGCATATTACTTAGCTACTTTGATAAAAACAGCATGGTATTGGCATAAGGACAGACAGATTTACAATGGAACCAAATCGAGAACTCAGAAATGGACCCTCAAATCTACAGTCAAGTGATTTTGGCAAGGTGGTCAAGCTTCCCCCAGCTGGACCAGAATAGTCTATTCATCTAATGGTGCTGGGAGAACTGGGTATACATATACAAAAGAAGAAAAGAAAACCCCTATTTCATACCATATACAAAAATTAACTCAAGATGGATCAAGGATCTGAATATGAAAGCAACAAATAAAAAATTTCCAGGAGAAAATGTAGGAAAACATCTTCAAGTTCTTATGGTAGGTGGTATTTTCTTAAACCATATACCTGAAGCACAAGCAACAAAAGAAAAAATAGATAAATGAGAACTTCTCAAAATTTAACACTTTTGCTCCTCAAAGGACTTTGTCAGAAGAGTGAAAAGGCAGCCAACTCAATGGGAGAAAATATTTGGCAATCAGATATCCAATAAGGGTTTAATATCTATGATATACAAAGAGATCATAACATTCAACAATAATAAGACAAACTACTCAATTAAAAAATGGGTGAAAGACTTAAAATGACAATTATCCAAAAATTAATACAAGTGGCAAAGAAACACATGAAAAAATGTTTAACATCACTTTAGTGATTAAGGAAATGCAAATCAAAGCTACAATAAGATATCATTTCACACCTATTAGGCTGGCTGCTATTAAAAAATTGGAAAACTGTAAATGTTGGAGAGGATGTGGAGAGATAAGAATGCTTATTCACTGTTGGTGGGAATGTAGAATGATACAGCCACTGTGGAGACTATTTGATAGTTCCTAAGGAAGTTGAATATAGACTTGTCATGCAACCGACAATACCCAGAAGAAGTGAGAGCAGTGACACGAACAGATTTCTGCACACTGATGTTCATAGCGGCATTATCCATGATTGCAAAAATTTGGAAACAACCCAGTTGTCCATCAACTAACAAACAGATAAACAAATTATGACAATACACACAATGGAATATTATGCATGGGTAAGAAGAAATGAAGTTATGAATCATGTGACAACATTGATGAACCTGAAGGACACAAAAAGACACACACTGTATGATTGCACTATTATGAAATAAACATTGTACAAACTCATGGAGTTATTAATTAGAATATAGATCACCAATAAATAGAAGGAAGGAAGAGAATGGAAAGCCAGGTTTAATCTGCCAAACTGTTAAAAATGTTGTTTGTAAACCTTTGGAATTGAATAGAAATGATTAAAGCATATCATGCTGTTTGTAACTAGCAGTGCTATTGTAGGGGTGCAAGGAGTCCACACCGTAAGGAGAGCTGCCTAGCACGAAAGAAAGTGCAGCCTGCCCAGGAATGGCGCCACACACACAGAGAGCTGACACAACAAGATGACGTAACAAAAAAGAAACACAGATTCCTGTGCCACTGACAACAACTGAAATGGACAAAGAAGAATACCCAGCAAAAAGACACAAAAAACAGACAACTGGGATGGGGAGGAAGGGGAGAGAAATACATAAAATAAATAAATCTTTAAAAAAAAAAAGGAAATTTGAAGGTCATGTACATCACTAGAAAGTAAAGTAAAACTGTAACAAGGGACTATAAGATAGTAAAACCTCATATAAAACACGAATATAGGTTATATTGCATCTGTGAGACAGTTTTTACAAAATATAAGTACAAATATACTAGAGAGAGAGAACAGGTTATAACAAGGACCGCTGCTGCTCCTATTAAAAAAGAAATAAAGTCTTACTTTACAACTTGTATTTTTAAAGAATAAAGAAATTTTAAAAAATATAAAGATATAAAATATTATTAAGACTTCACTGTGGAAATATAACACACACAGTTCAAATATTAAAGCTAGAAGAAAGTATTGATGTTTTCTACAGGAATATTAATAAATTCTAATCACTGAAACACCATAAAGTTAAAAGAAATCCATAACATGGAATTTATTTTCAATATATATAAGCTTTAAAACACTAGTAGTTTTATATATTAAATCATATAAATAAATAGGAAAGACTATGGTATATAATCCCAAAATAAATTCTTGCATTACTAAATTACTAAATTTCCTGCGTATGACTTAGAAAGTAAATATTTTAGAATGGTATATATTAAAAATAACAGTCTTCAAATCCACCAACTTATCATATTTCCATTTTCTACAATTAAATTTCATAAAATCAGAAAAAGAGACAAACAGAAACTGCACAATTTAAAAAGTGGAGGATTCCGAATGCCATTCATTTAAGAAAACTTGCTTCAATGATAGAGGGATGGGAGAGTTAATCTGCTGAGACCTAGAATGCATATTATCACATTGCCTGTGACCAAGAATGAGCATTCTCATTTCATTGCATGCTATTTTAGAATTTAAATATAAAATGTAATTTATTTAACTACTTATTTACTTCCATAGAGCATCATCACTAAATTCAAGGTAACTACCTAACTTTTTTCTATTAGTCACCAAAATTAATAGCAATTTGTTTCAGCACATCGATGAAAAATATTTAAAAAATAATAAAAATTAAAAGTCCATTGGACATCTTAAGAAATCTCTGTACAAAGATTTCAGTTTGTTTACCTGCACTTGAGCTTCATGCATAAATACAATCACAAAAATCTAACGTCTCTGCCATAAATAAAAATTTGTCAAGACATAAAGCCATCTTAAGCTCCAATTCTTGCTGAGATGACCAGTCATATCCATGCACAGTTGTAGGTAAAGACTGAAAATGGAATAAAATAATGGTTCCTAGCTGTGAACTATAAATAATTACCCATCAAAGCTAGACTTTTATGAGAAGAAAAAGGACTCTCAACCTCTGCACATTGTTCAAATTTCTTATTGAAGTAGTACAGCTTCGTGAGTAGCAGCAAAAGCCAGCCAAGTTTGGTTAACATGTTTTAGACATTATACCTAGAAAACCATAGATTACTGGTGAAGCTTATCTTTGGTATAAAGGCAAAAAAAATTCTCCCTAACAATTACAGAAAAACTAATGTGTCTTCTCAGTCTCTCTTTGCTCACATGGAAATATTGAGTTTTCTATTACTCAGTAAATAAATAAATTATGGCTCTAATTTTAATATGCTCCTAAAAGGTAAAGAAAATAAATATATATATATATAGGCCACCATCTTAAATCAGAGACCATATTTAAAAATTTTACTTGTTTTTCATATCTATTAAGTCTATTAAAAATTAAATATATAAATTATGTTCACTGTGTAAAGGCAGATTAATTTATACCTCAAAATGTTTTGTATTCCTTTTTCAGTCATTATCCCTACACAAAATGTTTTTCTACCCTGTTACAATATTCTATATTCAACACACTACTCAACTTTACCTTTGTAATCAAATATATATATATATTTATACAGTTAAAGACTTTGCAACTGACTACATCAAAATTCTCATAGAGAAAGGATAACTTTGGTGCTGAATTACACATTTAATTACAATAACGATTCCATTTCATTGGTTATAAATGTCTGGAATAATGCTTTTAGACCAGAGACAAGAAACAAGAAAAACAACTTCTAACTTTATTTATTGTTTACCTTCATGGCAGGAATTTCATTTTAGCAAAAATGCAGAGTAATATTTTAAAGGTACTTGAAGTTGGAATGCCAGAGAAAGGTTTTCTGTCCCTTATTAATAATAGATACGAGGTGTGATGGTAGTTGAAAGCATAATATTTCTGCCATCTTCAGAGAGCTGCATGGGAAACCTTAACCTGTACATGCCTAAATTTATATATGACACATCATCTGAATATTAGAATGTGTGAACATTTCTGTGATGGCAATAAAATTCCTATAGGAATGTATATTATAAAACTTAAGTTATGTGCTCTTAAAACCTTTAAAAATAATTGATTTTGTACTTATTGGCAAAATTAAATGGATTTGATGGACTATAAAAATGAAGCCTTAAATTTTTTGATTTCTGTTTAATGGGAAACCTTACAATATTTTTCAAGTGTAGGATGAGTGAAAGCATTTATTTTATTAATGTGAATTGCCATTCTGAAAAACATGTTTTAAGGCCCAGAAAGGAAGGGAAACGCAGGTAGCAAGAGGAACATTGGTTCTGAAAGTCGAGGCAGAAGGACACATGAAGAATATTTCTTTTTCTACGAAAATGTGTGAAATGAGAAAAGAATAAAGAAAATAATGAGATAATTCACAGACTATCAGAAAAGCCTTAAAAGCAAGGTTAGATGATGAAAAGGGAGAAAGAAAATGGAAATAAAATTGCTAGGGGGCATAACGAAAGGAGAGTAATGGGTTGTTAATTTTCTGGCAACTTAGTGAGGGGGATAGGGCACCCCACTGGGAAAGAGGCAAGGAAGAATTTCACATATAGAAAAACCTTTGCAGCCTTTGGCTGAGTTAATGAGGCAGAAGCCTGCCAGGACTCTAGTTTCATCTTAAATCCATTACACAATAGGAACAGGGAAGAAGAATGTGCAAAAAAGCTGGGGTTAAAATTTTGCTTTGAAATACGGGGAACTAAAAAAAAGAAATTGAAAGCCAGGCTGGAAATTTAGAACTCAATGAGATTTTAAAAATTAATTCTTCAGATATATAATTTAAAAAACACTCTAGGAAATAAAATAAACCCCAAAGAATGAAATGCAGAGGAAAAATTGGTAGTGTTTGGGGGACAGGGAGGTCTTCTAAATGGGTCCATGGAGGAGTTGGGACTGGGAGCCATCTTAGAGTGAGTTAAATAGTTGACAATAAGGATGGAGGGAAGTGTATGTCAAAGAGAATAGCATAAGCTCATGGTTTATAAAGCGTGGTCCCAGATCAACAGCATCAGTTCAGCATCGCCTGAGAACTTACTGGAAATGAAAATTCCCAATCCTCAGGATCCAATGCGAAGCTACCAAATCAGAAACTGCTGTAGTTCCCCAGCTGTATATTTTAATAAGCCCTCCAGTGATTCAGTGATTCTGATGTTGACTAACATTTGATTACCACTGACATGACTAAAGGTCCAGAAACAGGGAAGAATATCTTTCTATTATATATAATAGAAGCTATTTTAAATCAATCATTTGCTTTTTTATTTTGTTCTAGGTTTTCATTACATGTATTTTTAAACTGCTCTTACATGTCTGAATACAGAATTCTCACAAAGCAAAATCTCACATAACTACCATATACATCAAGAACAAATAAATATGAGAACATTCTCTCATAAAGTATAACAAGTATATAATACTTATACAGGGTATTAATAACCAGATGAGTTGGGGGGGAAATGCACCAAATATAAGATATTGGCTAGAGTTAGTAGTAATATTTTGACAATGCTCTTTCATAGTTTGTAACAATTGTTGCACAACAATGCAAGGGTATTGTTGGTAGGGTGATTTATGGGAATCCTATGTAATGATATGCATGTTTGTTTTGTAAGTTTACAACTTAGGCTATACACTTATAGTTTGTGTATGTTCATGTATGAATGATAAACTTCAATTCAAAGAATTAAATAAAAAAATAAATAAATTATTGTCAGCCTCACAAGGATTCCCTTCTCCACCTTCTTAGAAATTATCTCCCATAACTCCAAATATACAGACTATTCTGACATTTTATATTTTAGTTTTGCTTCCCACCATTTGCTCTTTATATAAATTGAATCATACAATTTATTCTCTATACTGTCTACCTTTTTCTCTTCACATTATTTATATGAGAGTCATCTATGTTGTGTTTTAGCTTTAGAAATAATTTCCATTACTATATGCTCTTTATTTTTTTAAGAAGCTTTAGAGTACATAAATGTTACATCAAAATTATAAGGGATTCCCATATACCCCACTATCTCCCCTTTCCACACTTTTCCCCATCCAAGTGTGGTACTTTTGTTAAAATTGATGGACACAGGTTGAAGCATTGTTACTAACTATGGTCTGTAGCATATATATGATTTACACCTTTTATAGGCTATGACAAAGTGTATAATGGTCTCTATCCATCATTGCAATATATGCTTTATAAAAAATATATTTTCCTTTAAGAGAGCTTGATGGTTTACAGAATGATTATGCATAAAATACAGGATCCCATATACCACCCCACTTCCAACAAATTGCATTGGGATTTTAAAATTTATTCTGCAGATATATAATTTAAAACTACTCTAGGGAATAATCACCCCCCTCCCCCCCAAATACTACACTTAACGGGAAAATTGGAAACTACACAAAGATAGAATACGTAGACAATTTTCTGAGGAGGGTATTCTGAAGCACAGAGTCTTGTGAAGGGTAGTGGTGGTGTTTGGGGTAGAAGAAAGGCTTCCCAAATATATTGGTGTAGAACATTTGTTACAATTGATGATAGGGCCTTTTTATAATTGTACTATTAACTAAAGCCCATGGTTTAACTTGGAGTTCACTGTTTAGTGTAGTTTCATGGATTTTTTTTTTTTAATTTCTTCTGTAACGGTATATACCGTGGTTGTGGTTGGATTACTAACTTGTCCAGCAAGTTAGAGAACGGCGCGAGAGAATACACTGAAACACAGTTAAGTGGCAGAGCTTTTTATTCAGAGATGTACTAGTATATATACTTTTGGGGGCTGCACGCTTACCCAAGAATTTTTGGATCAGACTTTAGAACTTTGTATTTCTTATCACAATGTCCGGAGGCAATGTCCGGAGAAAATGTCTAGAAGCAAGGGAGCAGGACAGCGCAAGCTGTTTCTGCTGAATGTTGATGCTTGAGGAAAGAACGTACACAAATCCTTACTACTTTGTTAGTTTTTACTTCTGCTATTTATGATCAAGGGCAAGGGGTAAAGCAGACAGAGCTGTTTTCAGCTCAAGGACTTTTGCACGTGTGATAACAAAGCAAAGCATCCGAGGCTGTCTTCAGCTCACTGATGTTAGTAGCAATTATAAATTCTTCATCCAGGCAACCACAAATACAACCTAACACTTCCCCTTGTAATTATATTCAGTTATGCATTTCAATGCTATTAATTGCATTCATGATGCTCTGCTACCATCACCACTATCCATTTCTAAAACATTTCCATTATTCCAAATAAAAACCCTGTATATTTTAAGCCTTAACTTTACATTCTCTATCCCCACTGTGCCCTGGTAATCTATGTTCTGTATTCTGACTCTGTGAGTTTGCTTATTCTAATTATTTCAAATCAGTGTGATCACACACTATCTGTCCTTTTGTGTCTGGCTTATTTCCCTCAACATAATATCTTCAAGGTTCACCCATGTTGTTACATATATCAGGATTTCATTACGTATTACAGCTGAATAATATTCCACTGTATGTATATTCCTGAATTATCCATTCATAGAATGATGGACACTTTGGGTTGCTCCCATCTTTTGGCAACTGTGAATAATGCCACTACCTACCTCTGGGTGCAAATATCTGTATTAGACCCTGCTTTAAATTCTTTTGGGTATATACCTAATAGTGTGATGACCACGTCATATGGTAGTTTCGTTCTTAGCTTTCTGAGTAATGACAAACTGTCTTCTACAGTGGCTGTACCACTATATGTTTGTTGAGATTATAAACTTATCAAAATTTTATATCTATTCTAATAATGATGGACTTTTAGGTCTTTTCCATTTTTGAGCTCTTATGAATGCTGTTGCCCTAAACTTTCTTGTACTTATCTCTTGCTACTTTTAAAACATTGTATATGTGTGTGTCTCTGAGTTACATGTATGTATGTATGAATACATACAAATGTACATGTGTATATATGTGTAGTGTAAACTTTATTGAAATGACAGTTCTTAGAACCATATAATCCATATATTTTATATGAATGGTGTTTCTGGTCATGTTTGAAGTATCTGTTAAATTTTAGCAAATAAACTCACATTGTTTCCAAAGGGATTGTATCAATTTACACTCCTATTAGCAGTGTATACAATTTCCCTTTGCTCTCTGTGTACATGTGACTCTGAGTCAGTCATTTTCTTTCAGTCACTCTGGCAAATATGTAGCAGAATTTCATTTTCTTTTTAATTTGTTTCTCTCTGCTTACTAAAGAGGTTGAACACTTTCCATGTTTACTGGATGTGCCTATTTCTACTTTTGTGAAGGACATACTAAGTTCCTTGTCCATTTTTCACTTTTTCTCTATTAGGTATATATCCGTATCTATGTCTCTATTATACTTTATATATCTGTATCATATAGTTTTATTCACTTGTAGGAGTTACTTATATGCTCTGAATATGAGTTTTTTGCTAGTATTGCATGTTAACTGTATTTTGTCTTACTCTGTGATTTGATTTTTCATTCTCTGAATGATACCTTTGAATAATAGACATTCTTGAGTTTTATGAAATGCTTATGGTTTGTAACATTTCCAAGTAAAGTTGTAACATGTCTATACCTTATCGAATTTTATTTGTATGATGTGACACAGTGATTGAGAGTCTTTATATAATTTGGATATCTGTTTAATTCAGTGACATTTGCTGAGTTGACCATTCTTAGAACCATTTAACATCATTATCTTCTTCCTGACTAATAGGCCTTTATTTGTAAATTGATGTCGCTTATTGTAGTCATAGATTTTCTAAAATTTTCAATCTTAGAATTGACCCAATTTGGTTGTATCTTGTACTACTTTTTAATGTTAATCAAATTAAATTGCTTATATTTCATTAAGATTCTTGCATTCTTAGTCATGACTGGTATAAATTGGTATGATTTGTAAGGTGTTTGCTCTCAAGTTTAGAAAAGCTTTGTGAGTTTAGTTTGGAAGCTGTTCTTGTTTCTCTGTGCTCTATAATTGTGCTATCCAATATCAAGCCACTAACCACATATAGCTATTGAGCTCTTGAAATGTATCTATTTTAAAGTGATATGTGCTCTAAGGGCAAAGTATATACTTCGCAAATCTGATTTTCAAAAGATTTAGTATGAAAAAGAGAATGTAAAATAAACATTGATAATGTTTTATGTAATGACGTGTTGAAATCATCTCATTTGGTTATATTGAAGTAAACAAAATGTTATTAAAATTAATTATACTTGTTTTCTTAATTATTTTTAAATCTGGTTAATAGAGAAATTTAAATTGCATAGGTTTCTGATACATGTTTCTTTTGGGCAAGGAGGTTCTAGAACATGTTGAATAAAGTTTTGCAGCTTTTATTTGTTTTTTCAAATCTATTTTTATTTATTTTTAAAATTTACTTAGATTCCATAAAATATTACATAAGAAAATATAAGGGATTCCCATATGCCCCACTCCTCACACCTCCCACTTTTCCCCACATTAACAACTTCTTTTATTAGTGTGATATATTCATTGTAATTGATGAACACATTTTGGAGCATTGCCACTCAGCATGGATTATAGTTTACAGTGTAGTTTACACTCTATCCCACTCAATTTTGTAGGTTTTGATGTGATATATAATGGTCTGTATATGTTGTTGAAATGCATTATGTGTTTTTAATCTCTAAAATTCAGGTGCAATATCCTTTTGTAGAGTAGTATGATTATTTTCTCTATAAATTATATATTAAATTAGTGGTATAATAATTCCTGTTTACTAGCACGGAATTGTAAAATAATCTTTTATATTTTCAATATTTTAATAAAGCATATGTAACATATATAAATAAAACATATATAAATCACCATTTTAATATTATTTTTATTAATGTCAAGCAGATATATTTTCTCTGCTTTTGATAAGAATTACCAAAGGGCTGACTGTTTTGTTTTTCTTTTCAAAGAAAAATCTCATATTTGATGTATCAATCCATGAATGAAAAATTCTACCCTATATTCTTCCTTAGCAGTAACTCTACTCCATTGAGATATGATTGCCCTACATTCCAAATGTTCTTCTGCTTTTGAAATACTGAGTCCCATCATATGAGTGGTTACATTTTTCTGTTTTCCCATTTCCCTGAGTGATGTATAAGTTTGTCTGCTCTTCTGAGTTTGGATGCTTTGTGTCAGATATAAGGCAGGTTGCTGTTCAAATCCTTAAGGTATGATGAATAGTGAAAATGAAATTAGATTTACAAAGGCTTTACTCTTTCACATTATTGGAGGCACACTGTGTATACCCTTGGTGTAGATGCTTTCAATATTACTGACATACATTCTTTTCTTCTTGTCCCCATCCATTTTGTGTGTGTGTATGTGTGTGTGTTTCAGAGTTATTTCTCTAACTGGAAATGTAGTTTACCCAGGGAAATCTTTCATTATTAAATGGGGGCACTGGTTGTCAGATATTACTGAATCTCATCTATCCTAATCTAGAAGTGCCCCTTGGGATATGACATCTGTGCCTTTCTTTCTAATATACCTTGAAGTCTGAGTTTGATTCCACCTCACCCTCCCAATAACTTAATCCTTTAGGTATCTTCTTGATTTCAGCCTCCTACCACTTAAAGCTCATGATGAATTTATTGTAAGGGCCATATCAAATGTTATTTTTTTTATGCATGATTCATGCCTTTAGGCACTTTCCTAACTCCTGTCTTGCATTATTGTGCTTCTTACAGACATTCCTCAAAATTTTTGATGAACCATGGAGAGATATTACATTTCTTGAAATATCTTCCATGGGTCTCTGTTACTTCATCTACAATAATAGCAATTACTATTTCAGACAATTGTAGGGAAATACTAGCAAGGAACTAAAAGGCACATTCTTTTAACTGCAGAAATAAAAGCAAAATAAAATATTTAAATATAATAATAAATAAAATAATACAATCTCTAAAATTCTTCTAAATTTAAATTTACACTTAATTTTGATGCAGATTAATCCAGGAAAGGGAATGAATTCACCCACTCAGAGAAAGGAATTATTACTCCTTGCTGACTAACCCTCAAAGTCCCCTAAGTCATTGAAAGTTGCAATAATACTGTACTAAGGTATAGACATATTTTTAGGAAACTGTTCACTTTTAGCTTTTAATTGAAAAATTATCCTACTTTTCAATTGTTGTAAGGTTCCTTGAAGCCTCAGGAAGTTAGAATTTATCATTTGGTTGATGTTTGAAGTTTAAACATGTATAATAAGGACTGTATTTGGTAATGAGGCAATAGCAACTAAAGAAGTTTAGCTCATTGACAATCATCCACTTAACTCAATTATTTTCAATATAAATCTGTAGGAGTATATTGTAGTTCTCATTTTTCAGATGAAGAAATGAAAATTTTTCATGAGGCAAATTAAGGACCTGATAAAATGTTCAAGACAAATCACTTGAAAATATCAAAGGTGGATCAGATATTTTCATACTAATATTACTCATTTGAAATTCTATCTTTTATTTAGATAAATAATTTGAATTGGGGTATGAATTCTGAAACATGATAGTCAAGACATTTTGAGGAACCACCCACTCTTTAATATCCTGGCTAAGTTGCAGCAAGCATAGTATGTGTAATGCATTACAGGATCAGGAAAAAGAACCTTGGAAATTCTTTAAGGTAGAGGAAAGAAGAGAGAATGGTTGATTGTAAGAGAGTGAGACAGAGGATCAAAACAATGAGTTTTTAATTAATTAAAAAACTAAGAACTTCCTTTATGGACAAACGCTTATCAGCAATGGATTCACAAGACTAAGTTTTGGTTGAAGGAATGAATGGTGAAGAAAACCCTGAGACTGAACTGAGACACTCAAACAGAATTAAGTGGTCCCAGATAAATAGCAAACATGGCTTCAAACAGAAGGAAATCCTTATCCTCTTACAGGAATTCAAAATTTCAAAAGATAAGTTTACGCAAATATGAGCTTACATTTAAACAGCAACAGATGTAGGACAAGACAGTAGATGTAAAAGTATAAAATTGTAGAATTCTAAAAATTCCAGATACTGGAATTACCATGGAAAAGATTAAATAATAACATATAAATTGATAAAACAATGAAAGATGAAATAAGAGCATATAAAATAGACAAGACAGATTTTAGAAATGAAACAGAATAAACTATTTAGAATTGGAAAATGTAATCTTTGAAATAACGGTTTAAAAAATCAGTGACCTATTAAATGAGCTAATTAGGCAGAACTAGAAAGATCAATATTAAATTGGAAGGTAGTTTAGAAAAAAGCAAATATTTAATTTTTACAATATAGTGGGAAGTTGGAATACATAGAAAAATGATTAGTTAACATGGGAAGCAAAATAAAAAAGACTTTCAGCATCCCACAAAAAAGAATACAATAATGAAAGATAGAATATTTGAACAATGACCAAGATTTCTCCATAAGGTATAAAATACACTAATCTATAAAAGAATAAAGCATATATTATCTAGCTGGGATAAAGAAAATAAATTCACATTTAGAATTATTATATTTCTTAAATGGCAGAAAGCTAAATTTCTTACAGAATAATTAAATTTAACCCACAGAAGACTACCTAATAAATTACATTAAGAACATTGGATGATTGAAAGACATTATGAAGCTAAGAGGGGAAATGGATAACCAAGTCTATAATTCAAATAAAAGATGCCCACACAAGCAGTCCGAGATTTTTCCCTTTACATTTAGTTTTCATACTCAACTACACAACCCTTCATTATAGTTGTATAGATCTGCTTATTGTACTTTGAACATCAACCCCATTCCTGACTTGAAGGTGCACAGCAAACAGATTCTTTAATTGATCACTAAATCAATTGGCTCTGTTTTCATTGAGCTCCTTGGACAAGACTCACTCACTTAGCAATGAAAACACGATGGCATACAATTATAGGTTTATTTATAAAATTGTTTTTAACCTTATCAGCATGATCTGTAAAACAAATCTTAGCCCAATAATACTTCATTTGGGTAAAAAGGTACTATTTTGGAATAATAACTATTTTATTTTCTCCCACTCCTGCCCCTCTTCCTCACACAGTGGCATTGTAACTAAAGTTTTCTTTCCAAGCCAGCGGAATGCACATTGCCTCCTGATAAGAAAAACCGTTAGAGTGGAAATGAAAAGACTAGGTAATGCTAAATATTGGGCTTTTGTTTTCAAAAACAAGATTTTGAAAGATTTTGGAAGCAAAGTGAAGAGTTTATATCAAAACCCTAATATTGAAAGAAAAAAAGAGGATATAGTAGGTCACAGCCCATGGTATGTGCTTTAGAAAGTCAAAGGAAGTTCTAGGTGGGAGGAGAGTAAGCCCAGATTGTTTCTGTGTTCCGAGGAAGTAGGTATTGTATTTAAGAGACCCTGACCCAAGACGAGCATTAGGAGATTTTGCAAGCACCATTTGAAGTCAGTGTCAGTGTGGAGGACTAAAGGTGTAGCTAAGTCATTACCCAGAGATCAGTTTTGCCTGTTATCACCACAGCACATCAAGGGTTGGCAACCAAAGCCCAAATCTCACCCGTCACTTCTTTTTTAGTAAATAAAGTTTTATTGGAACACAGTCACTCTCATGCATTCATATGTAGTCTTTGGCTGTTTTCATGCTACAACAGCAAAGGTGAGTAGTTTACAGACTGTGTGGCCTAAAAAGATGAAATAATTATCGCCTGGTCCTTTCCAAAAAAAATAAAGCTGTCCCTGTCATAAAGGAACATTTTAGTTTTTCATTTCCTTGCAATACATTGTGAGCTCACACCAGCTAATTTCCTTGGGCTAGGAGAATAGGGAAAACCATGCATTAGGAACCTAACAAAATCAATATTCTTGACCATTAAAATTTTAGATTATGCATGGTGAAACTGCGTTAATAACATGAAAATAAATATACTTAAATGATACTTGCAAAGCAATGAAAAATGAATAACCAAAATAGTCTCTGCATCTATCTGAAATGTTCAGGTATCAACATTTTACACAATTACTTTTAATACAGACAAATATTAACTGAGTATTCATATCAAATGCCCTTTTTGATTCTTGAGCCATTCTTTATCTTGGCAAACTCTTAAAACTGTAATCAAACATGAATCAACAAGTTAGCTGTCTTTGTCAATGTTCTTGTATTTGCTTCTTATTCATTTTTCTAGTCCTTGAGCACAGCTCCTAGCAACCATTTCTTTCTCTCTCTGCAGGAATGAAAGGGAAATTACCGTCCTACTTGGTGATGTTTTTGTGTTGCTTATTCTTTGAATACAATAGCTTCATTTTTACATGAAAGTAGACCAAAATGAATTTATGTGAATAAAATGTTCAACTAAACGCAGAATATTATTTTATGCAGAATTTCTTTGGAAAGCTTTGATACTTCATTACAGGATTGACAAAAAAAAAAAAAAAAAGAATAAAATAATTATAAAGCATAAAAGCTTAAAATGATCTTTCATTTATTGTGATGTTTTGTGGCTATATGCTCCTGGTTAGGATAATAGAGTTTCTTTGTTTTATAGAATCTTCATTGTGATTTCTATTAAAATAAAAGTTACTTAGATTTCTTTAATAGGATCACTGCTGACATTTTTAATTTTAACTTATTTGGGTTTTGTATGCCTGATTTTGTGTATGAATGTGTTACTTTTATTTCTTTTTTTAAAGAACAATGATAATGATATACATCTGGAAATTTGTTGCTCTGTCATGGGCAACTTTTTAAAAAATGGCTCCCTATTTTCTTATGTCACACATTCCTTCACCATAAATAGATACTTATTGGAAAGAGTATCCCACCATTAATTTTTAACCACTCTACTCTACAGCTACAGTCTTGTTCCCATCTTTCTAAATCATTACTTTCTAATGTGGAAAATATACAATGAGTAGACTTATGAAGTTAGACTATGAAGTATAGGTTTGTGGGAGATGGAATGTGGGAAGAGAAGGAGGAAAGAATCCTGAACATATGTAGAATTTTTAATAAGGTCAAATGTAAATATGGGGTAATAGTTGGACTTGATGTTAACACATTATAATGAATGTAAAAATCACTATTTATGGATGTGAATGTGGGTAAAATGAGTAGTCTACCAATGGTATTAGTTGGAGGACAGCCGGAAGATAATATTAGAAATGTATAACAATGAGTTTGGCAATAGATGATGAGGACTGTGGTTAATAATATAAATACAGGAATGTTCTACTACAGGGTTTTAAGAATGTGGTGATACATGGGGAAAATATAGCTAATGTAATTTATGGATTACAGTTAACAGCAACATTGTAATATATTTGCAGCAAAAGCAAAGTTGGTACTATATTAATGCTAAAGGTTAAAAAAGAATATGGAATTTAGTTTTGTGAGATATGAATATGATCAAACACTTTTTTTCTTAAGTTTTTCCATTAATGAGACCTTTACTAAGCCATTTAGCTAATCAGTCTTCATCTGTTTAGCTTTCTGAACTCTAGAGGAACAACTGAATTAGTATTTGGAATTAGATGAGATAAAAGTGCCTGGAAAGAGCTTTATAGGAATTAGGTTTCCATAACTTGTTGAGCTGCCTCTTCCTGTTATTTTATATTTTTGAATTTGAAATACAGGTTTTTGTTTTTTGCTGTTTTTTGAATGTGGACTATAAAATGTCTTAGGAGTGGATTAGAGCACTCTCCATTTTGAAATCTTGGAGAAATTTCAAGCTCAGAGTCAAACTTATTAGAATGGGTTACAGGGTAATCATTAAGAAAATTAATTTTAAGTCTTCAGAAGGACCAGTTGGGACAGCTAAGTTCTATTCCTTCTTCACTTATAACAAATAAGCAGCATAAATCTTAGAAAGGATCTATATGGAAAACTTAAAGGAGATATCTTGAAGAGTCTTAGTATAGGCATGAAGGCTAATGAGAAAACCCAAGAAAATACAAGAATAAGGGAATCTTTTGTAAGGACAATTGAGAGGAGAAAAATAAATGAAGTTCCAGAAGGAAATGACAAGAGCAAGGAGGGGAGAAACTAATAAAATAAATCATGTAAATATATATCAATGTATCAGAATGAAGAAAGATTTGAGTAGAAGGAAAAGATGACATAGGTAATAAGCAGGACAGATGAAAAAAGAGAAGACATTATGACACAAGTTGCTAAAAATTTCTAAGAAAGAAACTCCAGAGGGTAACATCCAACCAACTAATTCAAAACATAACAAAAGAACAGACTACTTATAAAAATAAACAGATTAACATTAAAAATGTTAAGTGTTAAAATGTTAAAAATGATAAAAAGTGGTAGATTAAAATAATCTAAACAAATAGGTAATATTTATCTAGCATCTACTGAGCTCTAATCACAATTATATTGATTATAATTCTGTAAACCAGCTGAAATTTCATTCAAGCATGAGGGCCAAATAAATAATCATGTTAATAATCGGAGAGATTTTGGCCTACTGAAATAGAATAAAATATTGAGTAAATTTATCAGCAAAACAAACAAAAAGAACAAAAGAATCGAAGACAATATAAGGCTCAAAGTCAAGAAGTGAACAAAATTAACAATATGTAAAACAGTGCATTTCTAACTGTATAAATCAGTGGTATTTAAATCCAAGTGAGGGCTTCAGTGTCTAACTGTATAATACAGGCAAGTAAAGGAAATTACATAAGTTCCAGAAACAATTATATGAAATAGAGGTTGTAATAATTTCCATTTGGTTCTAATGAAATGACTTCTGATTTTCCCTGTGGACAAGCATCACCACCCCACTTTGGGGACCACATTTTTAAATAACTGAGTGGGCAGCAAGAGTTTGAAGATATACATGATTTTTATGTTATTATTCAATTCATGATTGCACCACACCTGTTCCCTGCAATGTTTTTTTCCCTCTGAACATTCTATTAACTGTTCCCTGTGAACATTCTACTAACTGAGGTACCAGTAGCCAGGGATTGAACCCAGGACCTCATATGTGCGAAGCCAGCTCTCAACCACTGAGCCACATTGACTCCCTTGTTCTTGTTTTCTTTTTTTTTGTTTTATTTGTTTGATTTTGTTTTTAGGCAGCGCTGGGAACCAAAACGAGGACCTCCCATGTGGAAGTCGGCACTCAACTACTTGAGCCACATCCATTCCCTATAAATGTCTTTTTTAAAGCCAGTTTGGTTCAGGATTTTCTCCTACTTGCAACCAAATGTATACTAGTGTATATACTCTTCTAAGAAACTGTGCTTTGTGTACTCTAGCATCTGTGACCTCACCAAGAAGCCTTCCAACCCAGAGGGTAAATCAAATTGCTTTGATTCCCTTTATCCATTTTCACAATCTCCCTCCTCAAACTCCGTTATGATTTTATTATTGCCAGTGACATATTTAATAAATTTTAAAATATCTCTTTTCAGGAAGTCTTTTCAGGTAAAACTAAAATATGTGTCATTTGGAATCAGTAACATGTTTCAAAGTTTATATTGCTTACATTCAATAAACTGGACCAGTTCATTTCTTCTCTACTGGTCCATAATCATTGTCATTTTGTTATACTACATTCTTTTGACAATAACTTCTTTTTAACTTAAAAAAAAACAAAACAGCTTTGTAAACATCATCAGACAACATTCTAGTCTTTACTAATTAAAAAATATATATATGTTTTAGTAAAAAAAATGGCCTCAATACAGTAGATGTGTATAAAAATCTCAGGAATGTGAAAAGCATACATAAGATTGTCACCCTTTCACATGGAAAAGTAGAGTTTGCTGGAAGCCTTATTTTTGCAACCTGGACAGACCTAAAAACTTTTTGCAAATTCTATATCTGCAAATTCTATCTCTACATCTACATCCTCACTCAATTTCTGGTTCCTCTTTGTCTGACCCTAGCATCTCACCATTGTTGTCTTAAATTATCCAATCACACCACATTTGACTCTCTTTCAAATTTTACTCAAAATTTGGGACAAGTGATCTCATGACTAAAATGTGATCCAGTCTCACAATCTCTCTGCTTTCTTTTCACAGAGAAGCTCCATCTTGCTGGTACAGAAAGATAGTGATATAACTGATGTGGGCTATGGGTGGGAGGCTCTTTATCTCTTCAGAGATAACCTAAACTATCTGTGACTTGTGGGTGTGGGGTGATACAAGGCTGCAGTCCTGCCCTTGGTGACCATGGCAAGGACTCCAGTCCCAGGAAACAGTTAACAATGCAAGGTCTATAAACTTTAAGTATTCAGGGGAAATGCAAACCAAATATGCTAAAAGCTTATCTAGAATGCCTGAGGTCCATGCTAAAAGCTTACCTAAGATGTGGAAGATATATATGCTAATTCAAGCCTATTGAGAACTGAAACAAAAGGACCATTTGGCCCTTCTTCTCTGTATAAAAGGGATTCAAAAATCTTGTTCCGGGCTCAGGATTGAAACAGAAAGCTCCCGAGTCTGGCCAGCCATCAATAAACCATTTTTCCTTCTCAAAATCATTCCTGAGTCCTGGCCTCTCTATACTAAATAATTGAAACTCTCTCAAATTCTACAACATAACCATATTTTTTTTTTAACACATAAACAAAAAAGATGGAAAGACATTATAGGTCTTGCATGTCAATTGACTGACAGAACCAAACAACTGATATGATCAGGAAATCATTACCTTTTTCCCTCAGTATTACACTGATATGCCTTTGGATATCATATTCAATAGATTATGGTACATATTCAACAGAGAAAAGTAATGAATTTTCAAAGCAACAAAATAATATTCTTTAATAAAATGTGAATGCAATATAGACTACTTCATTTTTATTATAAAAATGTCAAAGATACAATCATAATATGTCCAAGAAAACAAAAAAGGACATTAGTATATTAGCTGTCCACAAGCAAATCAGTCACAATAAAATCATTTGTTGTTTCTGCTCTAAACTTCCAAAAGAGAAAATATTTCAAGTCAATTGTATAAAAGTAGACACTATATTGCCTGCTAAGTTTGCAATTTCTTTTATGCTTATTTCCTTTTTACTAGAGATGAATTGTAACTTTGTATATTTTTTATTGAACTAAAATAGCAAGTTTCACCATTGTTAAAGAATGTGAAGAATCTGAACTATTTATGCTAACTTTATATTGCTTTCTCTATAAGGTTGTTTCTTGAAAATTTAAATAATTTTTTAAAAATTTGGGTTGCTTAACTATTCCTACTAAAAAGGGTATGGATTTTATAGGCATTATATTATGGTTCCCAGATTTTTTTTGCATAATGTATTGTTGCTTTGGGTATGTACCCATATAAAACATAACAAAACAAAATGTATCATTCTACTAAATTCATCATCAGCTTTCAGTGAACATGTGCTTTAGTATTTTAGTAAGTGTTAAATGAAAAGATGTATAACCTACCCTCTAGCAATTCTATCCATCTAGTAATTCTTTTCATATTGTAAAAATTTTTAAAAGCCCTTTATTTTGATATAGTTATTTGCATATGGTGATTTATGCAAACATTTTTTAAGATTAACAAAAAGAAACATTATCCATAAATTTCAGTCCTCTACCACATGCCCACAAATAGCTACAGCACCTTTTTATTTATAATTCTAATTCTCATCCTAATCAACCTCAGAAAGGCTACTCATACCAGATCACCTCCTTTACTAGAATCCTCTCAGCTGTTATAGCACAAAAAGAGCCACAGATGGTATATGACACATGGGCATGGCATAAAAGATACCTCAATAAAGCAAAAGAAATTAAACTCACGTGATGTAAGTTCGCCAGCTGAAACAGAATTCATCTAAATTAACAGTAAAAAAATTTAGAGAAATCTCCAGATATTTGGATATTAAGCAAAAAACTCTAACCTAATAGCCATAGAAGAAATCATAATGGAACACATAAACACAACATTATCAAAATTTGTGAAATGCAGCTAATATAGTGTTTAAAGGGAAGCCTACAACCCTAAATTCCTACATTAGAAAAGATGGAAAGTCTCAAATAATATTCTAAGCTCCTACCTTAAATCACTAAAAAATGAAGCACAAACTAAACCCAGGCAAGCAGAAGAAAGGGAATTTCTCCTCTAATATATCAAACTGATAAAATCAATGAAATGAAAAATCATTTGAAAAGAAATGTCAAAACTTTAGTTGAATTGTCCAAGAAAACACAGAAGACTAAAAGCATGAAACATAAAAGAAAATAAAGTAATAAATTGGACTTAATCAATTTTCAAAACTTTTATAATCCAAAGTTGACATTAATAATTGTAAGGGAAATGCAAGACAAGGGAAAAATATTTGTAAGACATATATCCAACAAAGGGCTTGTGCACAGAATACACAAAGAGCACTTGTAACTCAAAAATAAGAAAATGTTTTAATGAATTTAAAAAGAGTGGAACAATTTGAATAGATAAGTCGTCAAAGAAAATGTACAAATGACTATAAGCATATGAAAAGATGTCCAACTTTATTCATCATTATTGAAAAACGAATCAATAAATTAAAACTACAAGATACCATTTCAATCCACTAGAATGGATATATATATAGAGAGATAGTAAGTATTAGCAAGAATTTAGAGAACCAAATTGCTCGTGGGAATTTACATGACACAGTTGTTTCAAAAACACTTTGGAAATTTCTCAAACAGCAAAATATAAATTTACCAAACACCTCAGCAATTCTATTCCTAGAAATCTTCCCAGACTAATGAAAATACATATTTACACAAAGGCTTGCCTGAGAATGTTCAAAGAGTTTTAAAATGGAAACAACCCAAATGTCAGTCAACTGTTGAATAGATAAATGAAATGTGGTATATATAGTGAATTACTATTTGACAATTACAAGGAAGGAAGTATTGATACATGGTACAACATAAAAAAATTCTCTAAAATATCAGGCTAAGCAAACCAAGGCAATCACAAAAGATCATATATTGGATGATTCCATTCATGTGAAATATCCCCAAAAAGCAAATTTATGGAGACAAAAAGAATAATGGTTGCCTGGGAATGGGATGGGGAAGAGGAAGTAACTGCAAAGACCTCTTTTATGAATAAGGGAAATGTGCTAAAGCTGAACTGTGGTGGTGTTTGCATAATATAATTTGTCATAACTTACAAAATTGTGCAGAACAAAGTGTAAACCATAATGTAAACTGTAGTCTATAGTTAGTAGCAATGTTTCAAAATGGGTTCATCAATTGCAACAAATGTAACACATTAATGAAGGATGCTGTTAATGTGGGTAAGTGTGGAAGGGGAAGGGAGTGGGGCATACAGGAATCCCTTATATTATTTATGTAACATTTATGCCATCTACAGCTTCTTTAAAATTAAAAAAATTAATGTATGGGTGATTTAGCATGATATGTATATTATTTATCACAAAAGCTACTAAAAAAATAATCTGTGAACTCTAGAGACTTTTCTACTATGAGTTGTGCCTCATGTACATGTTAATATATTCATTTTCTTCGTGCGATTTTTTAAGATCCATTTTATGAGGAATTAAGGGAACTGTGTGTTTCCTAGCCTTGTTATAAAAGGGGAATTTGTCAAAGTAACAGCTCTGTTTATGTCTATCCTTGCCCAAAGGAATTTCTGGGTCAAAACTGTGAAAGTGATGTCAATGGGTATTCATCAATACCATGTCAGAAAGTCACTGCATACATCGATATATCAAAAGTAAGTCTAATTTAAAACACGAGATTAAAACAATTTGTTACCATTGCCAAATTATTTAAAAAGTGCAAATAACCAAAGTTCCCATTAAAACATTATGATTTTCAAAAATCAGAACATTAGAAAAATGACTTGTTAATTTTTAAATTTTTTATTCCATTTTATGTGTGAACACTATTTTTACAGTCCCTGTTCAAATTTATCTCTTGCTCTTCCACCAGAATAATCCCTTGTGAATATTACAGCTTTGTATAGTTTTCATTTTCAGTTATTGCTTTTTAATTTTTCTCTTTATTTTCATTTTTAGTATTGCTATAGTTTTACTTTTTAATTTAACATTTAGATAAATATGCCTGGGAAATATTTTGTTAACATTCCCAAAAATCACTGTCTATTCATTGTAATAAGTTTCATATTTATTACTCTTTAAAGAACCTTAAGGGTTTCTTTTATTTTTTCCAATTCCATAAGCATTTGTGTCTCTAACATTCTTAAAAAGGAACTTTTTCCTAGAGAAGCATCAATTCCAAAAAATCTCTGGTAAATCATTGCTAAGAAACCTTAAATTATTTAATTATACAGGTAAAGGTCAAAGATAAGATAATTTTTAATTTAAAATGGAATTTCTTCAGTAACAACCAAGACCTGTTATTAATCTACAATGTACTAGATCCCACTATCAGGGTGTAGAAATTCAAAGACCAGCAAGAGATGCTTCTAACATTCGAGGTAATTATAGATGTGGTAGGCAGAAAAATAGCCACTTCAAAGATGTCCATGTCCTATTCCCCAGAAACTGTGAGTGCTATTTTATAAAGCAAGGCATAATTAAAGTTGCAGATGAATTTAGGCTGCTTATGAGCTGACCTTAAAAAGGGAGATAATTTTGGATTATCTTGATTAGTCCAATATAATCACAGGGGTGCTTTAAAGTAGAAGAAGGAGTTGGGAGCATCAGAATCAGAAAGCAGATGTCATGCTGCTAGCTTTGAATATGGAGGGGCCATATGTCAAGGAATTAAGAAAGACTCTAGAAGCTAGGGAAGGCAAGAAAACAACTTCTCCCCTAGAACTTCCAGAAGAAAACCAGGTTCAACTACATCTTGATTTTAGCCCAGTAAGACCACTTAGCTCTTCTGACCACTAAAACTGTTAGATAACAAATTAAGCAACTAAGTTTGTGGTTACATTTTTTGCAGCAGAATAAGAAACATACAATATTCTACAAAGAATTATTAATAGGATCACTCTAAGCTTTTTGTTTTTCTACCCTGAAAACAATGAACAATAAAATATATCTTCTAACTTTGCTAGCTATGATTATATGACCATAATCATAAATCCTGTTAAAAGTGTTTTAAATCTATTTTTTCCTTACTCCTTTATTATCCATTATTAAGTCTGAAAGAATGGTGTCATGAATAAACAATTTAGAAGATCTTTCTTTTTATCATTTCCATCATCACAATCTGTGACCTTGGACAAAGTCTAAATGTCTTTTATCCTCAGTTTTGTTGTAGGTAAAATGAATATTACCTGATTGTTTTCTATGAAGAAGAAATGCAATAATCTATTTTATATGTTTAGCACAGATTTCTCACCTGGGAAACACTCAATTAGTATTAAGATAAAAATGATGATGGTGGTGATGAAGATGATGATGATGGTGAAGATAATGATAGAGAAAATGAGAGGAAGAGAGGAGGAAAAGATGAGGAGAAAATGTGTTAAGTCTGATCATCCCAAAACTTGGTGGCTTTAAGCTACAATTATATTACATTCTCTCTAGTAGCTCTGGGTTTGACTAGACTCAGCTATGAATTGCTAAGTGTCTCCTGAGGTTGCATTCAGAAAGTGGCTGGGGCTAAATTTATCTTGAAAGCTTCCTTACTCTCAGGTCTGGTGGTTGAGGCTGGTTTTAGGTGGATCCTCAGTTAGGCCTATCATTCAGAACACCTAAGCGGGGATTAACTGTGAATCCTGGGCTTCCTGACAGCCTAATAACTGGTATGTGAGTTCTAAGAGTATACATAACAAGAGAGTTAGATAGGCATTGTACCACCTTTTGGACTTAGCCTTGGTCAAACCTCACTACATTCAAGGGGTAGGAATATGGGTTCCCCCTCTCAAGTGAGTAAGTGTTAAGTTCACATTGTAGGAAGTGCTTGTGGAATCCGAAAGATTGTTGTGGCCATTTGGAAAGTAGAGTCTGTCTCATTGCTGCACACAAAATCTCTATATGTGTTTATAAAAATAATTTTCATCCCTCTCCAAGTAAGAATCTGGTTCATTATGTTTGAAATAATTAATCTTTCTAGGATACTATATACATCTGTATACTAATATTTATAGACAAGCTTTGTCAAGGACTTCAAACACCATGTATGACATTTCCTTGCAAGAATAATGCCACATGTATGGAACATGAAAAATATCACCATTGCAGGTATAATGAATTAATTTCCTGTTTATTATTTTAACACAAGGTACATGGATTTTAAAATCATGTGAACAAAAATAAGACAATATACTGTTTTAAGCTTAAATTTCATTTAATGGTATATAATAGTCTGCTTCAGGCTACAGCAGAAACTCTTTTTGGCTGTATTGGATTTTTAATAGTTGTGGTATTGGTTTAAATACATATTTAAGAAATTCTCAGAAATAATTTTGTAATTTATTTATAAAATATATTTTATAATGAAATATTAGGATACTGGATTAATATTTGATGACTGAAAAAGGAATAATATGTTTAAGTCCCCAAAATATTATTTTTAGTTCACACATATTATGTAACTATTGTGTTTTGAAAGGACAGAATGACCACCTCCTTTTGTAATTCAGTTGATAGTAGTAAGGGACTTTAATCAGAATTTTAAGAAGTAGTACTTTATTTAAACAGGATTTGCTCAAAATTACCCATCTGTAAATGACAGAAGTGACCCAGATCATTGGGCCTGTAATTTTAGTCCATTTTAAGTAGCTTTATAGATATTTTTCACACCATTAAGAAGTACAATTTGTACTCTTCACATTTGCTTGACTTTTATCTGGCTGCTTAAAGAAAGTTCTGTTGGGCATTATTCAAAGGCAGTAAACAGCCTAAAATTTCTAGAGTATTCGTAAAAGCAGAAAATTAAAGTTGTAGTAGATGAAAGCATTAAAACACACTGAAAAGAAACCTAGAATATGCAACCATATTTTAGATGTATGATGTACAGTATTTGCATGAATTTCAAAAGTATCTAGATAGAAAGTTTAAAAAACATGTTAGTATTTTGAAAAGTGGCTTTTTCAAGAGACAATGAAAAGAAACCCCATCATTATATCATTATTTTTAAAGACCCAAACAACCTGGTCAATCTGCATATACTTCCTATCAGTATTAATTTGCCAATTAACTTAATTTGTATCCTTTTAAAAATATTGAATGTTAATTTATAATTTCTAGGACTGTGACTAATAGTGATAGAGTATTTGTGAGTTATCTTAAAAAATGATCAACTTTTCAAAACATGGATTGCACTACATACACATGATAATAAGTATTTGTTTTCTTAAAGGCTATGTTTTACTAGACTTTGTTACTAGCATCATTCTGGTTGACTCTTTAAAAATTCCTGTTCAAGGGTAAAAACAGAAAAGCAGAGGCATTTTGGCCACCCCTCATATTATTGCTTTGTTATAAATTTTCAATGATGTTATTTTATCTGGAGTGTTTTGTTAAGCATGTTTTAGTTAGGAAGGATGCTTTAGAAATTCAAGCTAGGTTTCCTAGGATGAACAAGTTATTTCAAGTAGGTCAACTATTATAATATCTTTGAGGTAAACTTGCTCATGAAATCAATATGAGCCACTCTATACATTTTTAATTAGTATTTTTTATTTTTAAAGAACCTTAATATTACATAAATGTTATAAAAAATTATATAGGGGATTCCCATATGACTTGCCCCTTCCCCCTCCCACACTTTCCCACAATAACAACATCTTTCTTTAGTGTGGGACATTTGTTACAATTGATGAGCACATATTGAAGCATTGTTATTAAATTTGGACTATAGTTTATATTATAGCTTACACTTTGTTCCTTACAATTTTGTAGGTTATGAAAAAATAGATAATGGTCTGTATCTGTTACTGCATGTCATGCAAGACAATTCTGATGTCCCCAAAATGCGCCCGTATTATACCTTTTCTTCCTTCTCTCTCCCCTCATAACTTCTGGTGGCCACTGCCTTTATACAAATTATAAATGACCCTCAATTGTTAGAATAATAATGTCTATAATAGAATAATAATAACTACTGTAGTCCATTGTTCATTCCCAATGTTGAGGATTTTAGGATGGTGATGCCCATTCTGCTTCTAATTTGGATGGGGCTTA
The DNA here is from genome assembly GCF_030445035.2 of Dasypus novemcinctus. NCBI lineage: Eukaryota > Metazoa > Chordata > Mammalia > Cingulata > Dasypodidae > Dasypus > Dasypus novemcinctus. The sequence goes on along the minus strand of NC_080683.1, from coordinate 36,217,360 downwards.
GATCCCATGGAGCAGATGAATGGAATTATCCTGCTTGCAGTTGCAGACTCTTCTGTTCCTTGGAATGAGCATTGTCCATCATCATCTCCTTGTTAGTTGCTCTGGGTGAATCAAATGAGCTGGAGAGTAGGTGTTATAAATCTACTGAGATTTAGGGTCATATAAATGGACCAAAGATTTAAGTCTCTGGGACATATATTTAATAAGTATAGTGCTAATTATAGGCTCATAAAAAGAGGCAGAAGAGCCATATGTAGGGAAACTAGAAATGAGTTTTGCTACATGTGTTTTCATTGTTGAGATTTCCCATATCTCTTAAGAATTTGGCATATGTTTCGTTCACCCAAATTTACTTATTTAATAGATTGTCCCATCCTTTGGTAAAATTATATTCCTGATAAGTAAAGGGTAAAATTTAAGGAAAGTGGCAAGAGAGTCACATGGAAAAAAATTCTTCAATAAGGCAGAAATAACGTCATTTATTCTGAATAATGATTGAAATCCCAAGCCTTAATAATCAATGAGAGTTTGATAAAATTTTGGAACCCCAGAAAAGAATTTCCAATCTGCCCTCTAACAAACTCACCACTGATAGTCAAAAGAATTGCTGACTCTGGCTCAGATTAAGTAGTGGAGATGTAATTAATATCAATTAATAAAGCCTGAAGTTGAAATAATGACAAAAATCAGTCTTGAAATCCATTTCTCTTTTCTCCCAGTGGATGAAGAAAATCGTTAAAAAGAAAAAGAACCACACCCCCCACCATTGACATTCTTAAAGAATTTTCCTGTGCATTGTTGTTGATGGTATATTTTCCTAGACTAGTCATTCTCAAATTTTAGTTGCATCAGAATCACGTGAAGTGCTGGTTAAAATACACATTGTTATGCCCATTCCCAGATTCAATAAATCTAGGGTGGGACCTATAAATATGCATTTTTAATAAATTCTCAGGTATGCTGATGCCTCTGGATCCAGAGAGAAAAACTGAGTTCAGACAGCTTATCTTGTGCAGAAATCTTCCAATTCCTATATCTATCCACTCACTTCTATCCAAGCTTTTTAAGTTTTCTTTGGATGCTCGAGCAAATAACATGAAATAGATCATGTTAATGCAAAATTATTTGCACATGGTTTTGAAGCTAAAAGAAAGTCCATATTAAGACATCATCAAGGTGATACCATCTCCCCCAAAGATAGGCTATTCTGGAGCTGACTGCCAGCCATCCTTGGTCCTTAGCTTCTCATATGGTGGGACACAAGGTGGCATCTCCCGGTCTCTCCCTTCTCTTCCTGGACCCCTGATTTTTAGATTCTGGCTCTTCCCTCTGTGGCTTTTTTCTCTGTGTCTGAATTTCAGTCAGACACTTTTACAGGACTTCTGTAATAGGATTAAAACCCATTCTGATTATGTTTGGCCATAATTTAAAGGAAATACCCTCATCAAAAGGTCATACTTACAATGGGTTGAGAAACCAGAATAATGCATCAAACTTCAAAATATGTTATTTTTTACTCATACAGCTTCAAACCATCACACAAGCTTTTATTATTTTCCTCTGAGTTTGGGAGAAACAAATGTTGGGTGAGGAAGAGCCAAATGAAGAAAGGAGGAAAACAACGTGGTGGTAGTGGTGTCAGTTTCCCTGTTTGATTAAATGGACTAGATCTAAATTTCTATGGTTAAGTTAGAGAGGAACCAAAATAAAATTACCTCCTTGAGAGAGACAGTGAAATATCGGGTGTGAGAACTTATGTGGTGTCTAGTGACTAAGAACTGCACATGTTAGAAAGGAGTTAATTTTCAACTGTTCCTACAAATCAGCATTTCCCTTAATACCAATAAGATTTATAATTTATGTTTCTATGGATTTTTGGCATTAAAATGATATTTATATGAGCAATGACAGTGGTAAAACATCAAAAGTGGCCTTGCTGGGAACAGGTGGACATCAATGGAAGCTGGTCATAAAGAAAAAAGTATAATTGTAGTTATCATAGAGTTACAACAAATATTAATCATTCCTTAAAATAACTGAGGGATGTTTTGATTGGGTATGCCAGTTGTTTGATTAACAACAGGAAAAAAAAATGGAGTTTGTGAGCTATGATTATTGCAGAAAATCAAATATCATTTAAAAGAATACATGAAGAAGTTTTCCTAATTCTCATACTGAATCAGCTTTCATCCAGGAACCAGATGGTTTGTACAGAGGACTTTAAGAGAATTGGATGAAAAGATTAATGGTTATGGGAAAAGTTAAAGGAAACTTACAATGAATTACTAAAGCATCCTGGGTTTAGAAACTGTGAGGGGCCATTTCCCTATGCCGAAGGGGCATGCTGAAGGTTCATTTAGTAGAAACTAGAGAAAGAGCTGGAACTAAGGTAGAGAACATTCTGACAAGAATTGTGAACTTATGTAGAGAACAGAGTTACTGCCACAGTCTGCTCATTAGGAAGTGGAGGAATTAAATAAATGCCCTCACTCTCTTTCATATTTCAACATTTTGCTAGGACAGTGTATTAGCATAGCCCAATCAGAAGCCATAGGTCAGATGTCTAAAGTAGAGGACTTTCTAAAGAGAAAGCATCTGGAGAAGACTGTCCATCCCCTAAAGCAAAGTAAAAGAGACTAATAAAATGAGCTGTGCATTATAAAGCACTCAAGAGGATTATGCTAACGAGAGAAACAGAGATCCATGCCTTTGGGAGGAGCTGAATAAGGGGAGAGATGTTCTCAGAGACTACTCACAGGATATTTACCTATGAACTAGTCCCTGAGAAGCAGGATGCTTAGCCTACCTTCTAGGAGTGAGCTGTGATTTGATAAAATGAAGTACTATGCGGTCACCCCTCGGGCTGAAGTGTGGTTTGCTGGCCTCGCGGGGGAGCGGCTGCAGCAGGCCAAGCCGCTGCCCCCATAATAGGGTGGCTGGTCGGACTCACTGCCACCCCTGAAGGGAGCTCAGCATGGGCGCAGAGTGCCCTCGGGTCTCCCCTTCTCGGCAGCCATGCTTCCGTGGCCGCCCCTCCTCCCAGATAGCGCCACACGATGCCTTCTTTCTCCCTGCGCAGGCGCAGGGTGGAAAATTCCAGTCTGCCCTTTTCCCCTCCCCTGACAACAGCAACAGCCAGGCGTGGGTGGAAAAATCCAGTCTGCCCTTTCCCCTCCCCCGACAGCAGCAACAGCCAGGCGTTGGCGGAAAAATCCAGTCTGCCCTTTTCCCCTCCCCCGAAAGCAGCAACAGCCAGGCGTGGGCGGGAAACTCAAGTCTGCCCTCCACCCCAGCAACAGCAGCCACCAATCCCTAAACCCTGCCCCTTCCCCCAGCAACAGCGACAGCCAATCCCTAACCACCACCCCTCCCCCATCCAGTACCGCCCACTGACCTTTGCCGGCAACCAATCAGAACAGGGCGTGGCTTCGACCAATCAGCCTTCCCCAGCCCCTATAAAACTGTTGCCTCTCCCTCAGTAAAGTGGACTTGCGTGTTTACCTTGTCTCCGCGGTAGTTCTTCTGCCGTGTGCCCTCCAGTCCTGAGAGCCCCCGACAAGGGCCTGGCCTCCCTTGTCCCCAGTTCGTCGCCTGCTTCTCCGGGCGACCCCTTCGTCGCCGGCTTCTCCGGGCGACCCCTTCGTCGCCGGCTTCGCCGGGCAACCCTGTCAGCCGAACCGCGCAACCCCTTGTGAGACCGATCCCTCGTCTGCTGCCGGACCGACCCCTCGTCCCAAGTGGGACCGACCCCTCGTCCCAAGCGGGACCGACCCCTCATCCAGAGCTGTACCGACCCCTCGTCAGCAGCCAGACCCCACCTCTACCGACTGAGCAAGCTCCATTCCTGAGAGCCCCCGACAAGGGCCTGGCCTCCCTTGTCCCCAGTTCGTCGCCTGCTTCTCCGGGCGACCCCATCAGACGAACCGCGCAACCCCTTGTGAGACTGATCCCTCGTCTGCTGCCGGACCGACCCCTCGTCCCAAGTGGGACCGACCCCTCGTCCCAAGCGGGACCGACCCCTCGTCCAGAGCTGGACCGACCCCTCGTCCGCAGCCAGACCCCACCTCTACCAACCGAGCAAGCCGCCGCAACTGGTGCCCAACGTGGGGCAAAGCAACCCCACCACAGCACAATGTGGGGCAAGGCAACTCCACCACAGCCTCACTCCATAACCTGGCGCCCCCCCCTCCTCTCTTCTCACCTTGGGACTTCTCTCGTGCAACATTGCTGCTACCTGAGCCTTGGCTACCTCATATGATCCACGGCGGTCTGGGAGAATCGCTGGATGGCTTTCTCCTTCCATGTCGGGGGCTTATACCGACCCGCTATGATTAAGAGGAGCCTTGGATTTCTCGGGAGCGCACGCTTGCACGTCTGAAGTAATCCTACCACAGCCCTACGCCCTCCTCTCTTCTCACCCCTATCTTTTCGCTCTGCATTGCTGCTCCTGAACCTTGGTGACCTCATACGATTCACGGCGGTCTGGGAGAATCGCTGGATGTCTTTCTCCTTCCATGTCGGGGGCTTATACCGACCCGCTATGATTAAGAGGCGCCAATAAAACTCTCAGGAGCACGTGCCTGAGCACCTCCACCTCTGCTTTCACCTCTGCCTCCTCCCCTCCGCGCTTGCTACCCTTTGCCTTGCTCCACTGCTCGTCGTTCCGCCCTCCCCTCGTCGGGGCCTTCTTTTGGCCCGCGACCACCATCGGAGCCCCACCGGCTCCGACCCCTCGTCTCACCGTGCACCTCGGCTCCCATCGCCGCGCTCTCAAGGTAAGGGCCCCTTTTCTTATCGGCTCCAAAAGGCCATTAGCAATGGGTAACATCTTATTTGCTAAGCAAGACCCACAAGTTCGGGCCCTTGCCGGTATCCTAGACACTCACCGGTGTAAGATCTCTCTGAAACAGCCCCAAGTCTTCTGTAACCGCGGCCCTCCATGCCGCCATCGCTCTCAAGCAGCTCCAGCCCCGCTAAATGGCCCGCAACCTGCTTTCCCCGGCCCGCGGCCTGCTTTCTAGCATCTAATAACGTTTCTGCTTTTAACAGCTCCCCATACTTCTGCGGGCTTCCTCCTGTCTCGACCTCACTCCTCTTCTCAGCCATCCAAAGCGTCCTTTCTCGTCCCCCGCCCCCCTCCTTTTTTTGCTTGAACCCCCATTGCGTTGCAGATTGGGCCGCCCCATGTCAGCCCACCCCATTAACATCGGCCTCTCTCGCGCCCGTGGAGACTTTGGCCTTCTTGTTGCCCTCGCCTACGTCTCCACCACTCCCGACGCTGCCGCCACCACCGCTGCTGGTGCCCTGACGCGACTTGTCCTCACAGCTGCGATCCTCCAGACCATCACACAGTCTGCCTCTACCGCTCTTCACCGCCAAGAAGAGATCAACTACCTGTAACGCGCTGTCACCCTGGACTTTTAACAAGCAGATGGACCTTATAGCCACCGAGATCAACGAGAATTGGACATTGGCCACCCTTGCTTGCAACGGCAAGATACCGCCCCCCAAATTGTACATTTATATCCCCGGCATACTCACCTCCCTCTTCAGCCCCGCTTCCCTCATTGCTTGCTGCCTCTTGGGCCTCGGCTATTTGCTACTGCTGCCATCCTGGCCTTTATTTGAAAAGAACGGGAAAATGTGGTCACCCCTCAGGCTGAAGTGTGGTTTGCTGGCCTGGCGGGGGAGCGGCTGCAGCAGGCCAAGCCGCTGCCCCCATAATAGGGTGGCTGGTCGGACTCACTGCCACCCCTAAAGGGAGCTCGGCATGGGTGCAGAGTGCCCTCGGGTCTCCCCTTCTCGGCAGCCATGCTTCTGTGGCCGCCCCTCCTCCCAGATAGCGCCACACGATGCCTTCTTTCTCCCTGCGCAGGCGCAGGGTGGAAAATTCCAGTCTGCCCTTTTCCCCTCCCCTGACAACAGCAACAGCCAGGCGTGGGTGGAAAAATCCAGTCTGCCCTTTCCCCTCCCCCGACAGCAGCAACAGCCAGGCGTGGGCGGAAAAATCCAGTCTGCCCTTTTCCCCTCCCCCGACAGCAGCAACAGCCAGGCGTGGGCGGGAAACTCAAGTCTGCCCTCCACCCCAGCAACAGCAGCCACCAATCCCTAAACCCTGCCCCTTCCCCCAGCAACAGCGACAGCCAATCCCTAACCACCACCCCTCCCCTGTCCAGTACCGCCCACTGACCTTTGCCGGCAACCAATCAGAACAGGGCGTGGCTTCGACCAATCAGCCTTCCCCAGCCCCTATAAAACTGTTGCCTCTCCCTCAGTAAAGTGGACTTGCGTGTTTACCTTGTCTCCGCGGTAGTTCTTCTGCCGTGCGCCCTCCAGTCCTGAGAGCCCCCGACAAGGGCCTGGCCTCCCTTGTCCCCAGTTCGTCGCCTGCTTCTCCGGGCAACCCCTTCGTCACCGGCTTCGCCGGGCAACCCCGTCCGCCGAACCGTGCAACCCCTTGTGAGACCGATCCCTCGTCTGCTGCCGGACTGACCCTCGTCCCAAGTGGGACCGACCCCTCGTCCCAAGCGGGACCGACCCCTCATCCAGAGCTGGACCGACCCCTCTTCCGCAGCCAGACCCCACCTCTACCGACCGAGCAAGCCGCCGCAGTACTATAACATGAGAAGGCTGTACTCTGAGTTTCATGACTTTGAAACATACAAGGACCTAGGATAGGCACCAGCATGTTACCTGGAGTAAGAGGTCACAACTTCTTACTCTCAACTTCAAGAGTAAGCAGCTACTAGGCACTAAAAATAAAAGAAAGGTCTTTTCACCCATTTTTTGTTTGCAGGAGATGAATTGTCCCAACATATTTTGATATGTCAGGCAAATCTGTACTTTGAGACATTGAATAATCATTTGGCAGAAAGTCTGCCTTTCAGTGACATTGAATTTCCTGCTTGAGGTTTTAAAGGAAAGAGAAATAGCTAAAATATATAGCAACATAAAAAGAATGCCTTGTAACATGGAGCTGTGCTACTGGGGGGACTATCCTTCCACCTTGGGGAGAGCCAGATTTGGGATAAAGCCAAAATGCAATTAAGTGAGAAAATTAAAAGGAGAGCCAGAGTCAGAGCCCTGACCCAATTCTGCATGAAACATAAACTGCCTCTGGACATTTTGATTAAATGAGCCAATAAATCCCTGTATCAATTTAGTGTGAGTTGAGTTTATATTATTTAAAAGTTAAAGCTTTAAATTAATACATGGGAAGTCTTTGTAAACCAATAATTTCATTTGATCTCATAATTCAAGTGGTTAACCTTCATTCAAATTAGTAGTTCTATTATTTGCCCAATTATTACTGCTACTAAGAGAAAAGCTATATTCTTTCTATATATTTGACTACCTAATACACAATAATGTTAAATTAGTGTGAAAATCTGTTATTCTAATGTAAAAGTTTAAATGAGAGTTTATTTTAATCATTTCGTCACCTCTAGCATTTTTTACTATTACACATAGATTATTTTCCAAATAGTTTAATTCAGTTTTTAAATGGTTTACTTTTTTTAAAAAGAATTATTTATTTATTTCTCTCCCCTTCCCCTTCCCCGCCCCTAGTTGTCTGTTCTCTGTGTCTATTTGCTGCATCGTCTTCTTTGTCTGCTTCTGTTGTTGTCAGCGGCTTAGGAATCTTTGTTTCTTTTTGTTGCATCATCTTGTTGTGTCAGCTCTCCGTGTGTGCAACGCCATTCTTGGGCAGGCTGCACTTTCTTTCATGCTGGGCAGCTCTCCTTATGGAGTGCACTCCTTGCGCGTGGGGCTCCTCTACACGGTGACACCCCAGCGTGGCACAGCACTCCTTGCGCCCATCAGCACTGAGCATGACCAGCTCTACAGGGGTCAAGGAGACCCGGGGTTTGAACCATGTGGTAGACCGATGCGCTAACCACTGGGCCAAGTCCGCCACCCCCTTTAAATGGTTTATGATATGTACTTTTTTATGTTACTGAGTGATATGGCAAGATCTTGACTCAGGGTGTATTTATCTGGTATATAACACAAAATAACTCATTCATTCATTCATCTAGTATATATTCACTATCACTTTGTCTGAAACATATCTGCGATAATTGAAGCTTTTACACAGCAGTAGGGAAAAATAAAAATAAAGACAGGCAATGATCCTTCCCTCAAGAAATTTACATTCTACTAGCAGATGCTATTTTAAAGGATCACTGTGACTCCTTTGTGTAGAAATAATTGCTGGTATCTTATTACAAAGGAAGAAACTGGGATGTCAACTAAGAAGCTGCCATGTAGAGATGGTGGTGACCAGGGTGACATGTAGTGATGGTAATTAATCATCATATTTGGAATTTATTTCTAAGAAAGTTCCATTGTTTTGCTAAAGTATTGGCTATAGAGGGAAGGGATAAACAGAAGTCAAAGACAGCTGTAAGGTTGTTTGCCCAAGTGAAATTTTGAATCTTAATTTTCAAAAATTTGGAAATTTGTAGGAAGAGAAACATGGTTAGGAAGTGGGAATCAGTAAGTAAACTTTGGAGATACTATGCTTGAGAAACATAGTGTATATCCAAGTAGTGATATTGAGTAGACATTCAGGTATGTTAGTTTCTGTTTTAGAGCAGGCAATGTCTGGGATGGAGATTTTATATACATATATAACATCAACATAGAAATGGTATTTAAAGTGAGACTGAATGATGTCACTTAGAAGTGAGCCTAGATTGTGAAGTGAGGAGGTTTGCAGACTGTGATCTTGGATACTCTTATATTTAAGGCAGTTAGGGATTGGAATTTGAGACTAAAAATATAGGATTCAGTGAAGTGAGAGAAAAAAATTACAAAATATCACAGGAGCTAATAAAATGTTTTAAATGTATTAAAACAATGCTACACTGATTCAAGGTACACGGCTGAGTTTAATTAAGAAAAAGTGAGAAATGATCTGTGCAATTGGTAGTTGGAGACTAGAATGTCCTTAGGAAAAATAGTTCGACAGAATGGTGCTAGTGTTGAGGGTGGGAAGATTGATTAGAATGGATTCACCAGTGACTGGGAGGAAAGAAATGGGGTTTTCCAGTAAACGGGAACAGCAATATAGGGAAATGGAGTGACAACTGAAGGAAGTTCACAATAGGAATTTTTTAAATGGTAGGAGATATGGGAAGGAATCCAGTGCACAAATAGAAGAGTTTGCTTAGAAAGGACAGCAGAGGTTAAATCAATTTTACTAGAAGGACAAATAGAATTCATGTATACATATAGGTTGATTTGATATTATGTAGTTTTTATATCATCTAGAGTCTATCTATCATCTATTCTTCAAATGAAATAAGAAGCAAGATGAGATAAAAAGATATGAAGTTTCTATCCAGTAGAGTAGGATGAAAATATTGTATTATGGACATGCAGCAATATGGATCTGCTTGAAGTTAGTGAACCTGAATTTAAAATGAGTTCAGTCTGCAATAATGAATAATATCCTCAAACCATGTGTAGTTAGACAGACACCCGTATGAAATACCCTGGATACTGCATTAAACTAGGGTTGGGTCTTGACCAGGTTACAATATTGGAGCAAAAGAGGCATATGATTTAAGGGTAATATAAGAGGTGACTATAGATATGGATCAGGTAAACTAATTCAGGTTAAGTAGGGAAGTGAGGTTATGATGGGGATTAGTGTCATTGAAAATTTGGCAGAGTCAGTAGATTATGAGGTCAAAATATTGTTGGGAAAAACAAAAGAGAAGGAGTGAGCTAGAAAAGAGAGGAGTTTATGGGTGAATATGAAATACTGGACTATAAGATTAGGGAGACTAATATGGAGTGAATAAAATTATGTGCTATGGTAATATGTAGAATATGACAATGCAAATAGAGTGCAAAGTTAGGCTCAAGATTTGGAGGAGAGGGGCTCTATTCTTCTGAGAAGTTGGAGTTAAAAGTGGATCATCTCTGTAGATATTGAAATAAATAAGACTGAAATTGTATATTAGAGAAAGAGGTAATGAGCCAGATGTGAAAATCTACAAAGATGTAGAAGGAAACTCAGAAGAGTTAACCATGACTACAAAGGGTGAAGATATGTGTGGAATATTTAATGTTATTTTCAAATAATGGAGATTTTTAGAAAGGAAGATGGAAAAATGATCTGCAAACCACTAAGTGGGGAGTTGGCGGGAGAATTGAGGCTACTCACCCAATATTCCAGACATCTCATATGAGGAGTGAAGGAAAGAAAGTAACCAATACCTGAAAGATTATGGACAAAAGAAGCAGGGTTCTAAGGGGAGAATGAAGTAAATGTCCATATTTGAGTGAGGAATTGTGACTTGAAAACACAAAAATGGGAAGCATTTGTGCCCCAAGACCACAGATGGGCTTTGAAGAATGCAGTTATCATTAACCACCCTCCTAATAACCATCAACCAACTTCCTAAAATTACCACTGCACACACATATGTGCATGCATATACACACATTCTTATGCAAATATAATCTAACACTTAGTGAATGTAAGTGACAATATTTTCTGTATGTAAAGATGAACACATTTTGAATATTCAGAATAAAATAAGGATTTATTTATCTGGAAGTAAATATGAATAAAATCAGCTTGTGACTTTCTCATATAACAACTTTTTTAGTCTGACCATCAATTGTTCAACAAAAACTTATTAATAGTCATGTTCATAAAAGACAGCACAAATTAGGTATTGGAAAAATACACATGCTCTCTTTAAACGTCATCAATTTTGTTATGTATAGATTTCTTCTTTCTAAAATTTCTATTCTCTCCACTCAAATTCTAAGATATATCATGGCATACAATATTCTATTTTATTCTTTCAGCACAGATTTTTTTTCCTTTTCCTTTCTGAGTTGCAATTGTTATGGCTTACACTATTTAAGTGTCAATTCCAAGTACTAACATAACTTTTTGGTTTTTTTTTTTACTTTTTCAAGGCAGTTTCACATTTCATTAGGCTGTGTGATAAGTCTCACCAAATCAGTCATGAGTAGAGTTAAGGTTTTCAGTATGTGTCACAAGTATACCTAATTAAGCATGCACTGTGATTTTGAATTACAACACTGTATCCATAGAAGTGAAAAGGCCAACATTTTTTCTTTCAACATAAAAATAAAGCTGATTTTCCCCATATGTTTTGAAAATTACTCCTTTAAATAGCAATCAAACATTTTGGATCAGGAATTTATGAATTAATAGAATGTTTCCACTTGGTTACTCAATAATTCCCACTAATAGGAAAACTCAGTCTCTTGGAGTTAATCATCTCAAAAGATGTTATGCTACATTCTTCTTTGCTTGAAAACAATAGCCACATTTATGATTTTTTAAAATAAATCATTCTGAAATTTAACATAATAAAAAGTTGGTTAAAGCTTAAAAGGAATTTTTTTTCTTCAGATTCTGTTTATAAACTATATTAAAAGTAAACATATCTAAGCCATTGTTGACTTTTCCTCATCAAGAGTAGTTTCTGGATCTTTATTTATAGTTTCATCTTTATCAAGGCCTATCATCACTGACATAAATCAGCCTTAAATCTGGAGCCCTAATTGCCTAAATTTGATAAAATATATTCCCATCAGTATAACCTTTCTTCTATTAGTTCCAGCTCTTTAAATTTCCCTTGAAAAAATAAATCATAAAAATGATAACACAGGTTGAGTTGACAACATATGACCTCAAAGTCTTCCAGAGCATCCATCATCAACTAGAATCTTAGTACCACAATGTTCTGCACAACATTTAACATTTCCTAACATCCAAAAACGTCCATGTGTCATCTGGATCTTATTTTCTGTCATCAGTAAACTCACCAATATCCACAATCTCTTTTCAACAACTTCCTTTCATTCTCTAACTGAAACTGAAGACAGTTTCTGTTATAGTCCTCTTAGGTGACCACTGTTTATTCATTCACAAATTGCATTTACCATTGGACAAAGAAGTGTGTAGATAGCCTTGCCCTTGTTTCCACATCCGATACATTTTTTCCTTCCTACCCCTGAAAACCTCCAGCCTTTTTATATGTATGATATCACTTGTACAATTCTTTAGATCTCTCCCTCCCCTAATCCTTTTCAATTATCTTCTCTTTGCTCAGTTATTGTCCATCCTTCATATATTAGTCAGTCAAAAGGAGTGCTGATGCAAAGTACCAGAACACTGTTGGCTTTATAAAGGGTATTTATTTGGGGTAGAAGCATATAGTCACAAGGCCATAAAGAGCCCAAATGAAGGTACCATAAAAGATATATTCTCTCCTACAGTCATTGGCCCCAGCAAGATGATGGGCAATGTCTGTGGGGGTGCAGCCTCCTTCTTCCTCTTAAGGCTCCATGGTCTCAGCTTCTTCTGATCCAGCTGTAGACTGGCATAGGCTTGTCTTTCTCACCAGGGCTTTTTTCTTTCTGGGCTCAGATGCTCTGATCTCTTCACAAGGTTAGCTGTAGACTGTCAGGTTCATCTCTCTTCCTGGGGGCTCTGCCATGTCTAATGAGCTGTATTTCTTCCTCTGTGTTCTTCTCTATGTGTTTACTTCTACGTGAGACTCTGTTTTATCAGCCCACCAAGGGGGTGGGGACTCAACACTGAGTAGCACTCTAATGATGTGGTTAAATCAAAGCCCTAATCTTAACATAATTTAATCAGATATCTAAGCTGAATCTAATACAATCAAAGGGTTACTCAACCCAGAGGAACAGAAAAATTTACAAACATAATCTGTATCATTTTGTCTTTCATAAATCATACCACACTGCCACATGTCATTAAAGATGTAATCATCTGACTTACTGTCTTTTTTCTCTTCCACAATTGTGGTTATCTTTCTTGACTACCTAGATATCCATTTGAAAATCCTTTCATTTTGGTCATATAAATCCTTAAACAATTACTTTTACAATAATTTTCTCTTCTTCCCACCTCAACCCACCTCAAGCATATCCATTATATAACACATTTGTGTGACATGAATATGAACATTTTAATCATCAACAAATACCACCCTTATTCAAAACAACATAATTTTTCATCTGGAATAGTTCAATAGCTCCCCACCTGATTTACTTGCTCTGACTCTTCATTCAAGAATATGTACAATAGAGTGTTCATGACAGAAGGAGAAGCCTTCTTGAAATCCATGGACTAGTCAAATCATACAAGTCCAGAATGAGTGGTAGGGGCAAAGACAAGAGAAGTAGTAGAAACCAGGATATAGTGGAAACTGGAATTTTGGGCCATTGTGGAACTTTTAATCCATGATAAGAACTTTTATTTTAATTTTAAGTAAAATGGGGAATATTGCAGTATTGCTGGAAAGTGAGTTACAATATAGTACTATTATTTTAAAATAATACTTTGGCTGTTTTGTTGAAAAGAAACTATAGAGAGGCATAGGAAGATCCAATAAGTCCTGTTAGGAAGTTATTGTAATAATCTAGGAGAGAGAACACCCTTGGACCAGGATAAGAGCAGAGGACATGATAAAAAGTAGTAAGATTATAAATATGTTTTTAAAATGGAACCTGTAGGATTTTCTCTTACATTGAATGGAGATGAAGTGATAAAGAGTAATTAAAATGGCTCCACACTTTTTGTTCTGAGCAACTGAAAGGCAGAACTGCTGACAACTTGAAGTGGTGTGGTCTCCTTTCATCTCTTTTCCACACAAAATAGTGTACATATTTTTAAATCATGTTACTCCCTTGTCACAACCATTCGATGGGGCCCTTAATATCTAAATAAAATACAAAATCATTAAAATCCTTACAAAACTCTATCATCTTCTAACCTTTGATTACTCTACTCTTGCCACTTTAGTCTTCATGAATTTCCCTGAGTATCTCTAGTATCTCCTGCTTTAGACCTCTGTGTGTACTGGTCTTCTCTCTGCAATATACTTTTCCAAGAACTAGTATAGCTCAATGCTTTCTTCAGGGTTTTGCTTAAATGTCACCTCCTCAAAGATATCTTTCCCATCAATCTTGACAAGCATTTCTAAAAGGGTTCTACTTCAATATTCTCTACTTTTAAATGAGAATTATTTTATTCACTTATTTTATAGCACTTATAACTATCTATACCTTTATATTTTTATGTATTTGCAATTTCCTATTCCTGCTCTAATAATATAATGTAAATTAAAGCAGACATGTTGCTGTTTTTATATGATTCAAAATAGCTTTCTATAGTCTAGGATTCAAGTATATTATGCTGTTTTTAATTACCAAAAATATAGATTTTTTTTGATGTAATAACTTTATCTTAAGGATTGAAGAAATCTGAAATATGAATATTTATGTCTTGGATTTAGATCAGTGATCCAGTAGCTGTTTATGATGAAATGGAAAACTATAAGTCTAGGTAGTTGTCTATGCTCACAGAAGTCACAGTAAGCAAACATAGAGTAGCATTGCAAAGCTTATATTGTAAGCATGTCTTTCTTTACTTCAAATGCTTTTTTCCCCAAGGAGTGGAATAGTTACATGACAGTGTTGAAATTGATACAAGCAACTCTGCCTCAGAATCTTCATCTATACCCAATGAAAACAATAAAGGCAAAAGTCAACAGCGGTGTTTTATTTGAGGCAAAAATTACAACTCACTTTTAAAAGAATGGCTCAGCCCTGGGAAAAAAGAAAAGTGTACCAAAAAGTTTCTCCAAGTTTTCAAACAAAAGATAAGAGTATTTCAAGTTAATAGAGTCAGAGAAAACTGTTTGGAGTTTATTTATAACTAATTCCTTTCCATTTCCTACAACTGTATAGAGAGATAGAAAGAACTATTTCAGCAGCAGGAACACTTAAAGCAAGAATTTAGTCTCAATATAAAAGTCACTCTATTGGCATACTGTGTCTTTTAAGCTGGCCCTTTAAAAAAATCTACCAATATTTAATTTTCAATTTTGACTTTTGCATGCAGTATTTACCTCATTACTTTCACATGATATATTAATAATTTCTCCTAATCTTATGTTATAATGATAATTCACATTTAATTTTTAATTTAATGTATATTTCCTTGATATTTTGAAAAAAATTAATTTCATACCTGTATTTTAAATATAGTAAAAATTACTTTCACTGATTTTCATTTTACTAAATGACTTCTGTACACTTTAAAAATAAACAACTTGTATGAATACCTATATTTTTCTATTGCATTAACTATTTCTCAAAAAGCTGTGATGACATTTGACTTTGAAATTTCAGTCATTACTCTGTTCAATATTGTATCCCCAACATAGCTTGGTGCTTTACATTATAGTCAGTAACATTCATTACATAGTTCATGAACAATGTTTGGGATACTGTGTTCAAGAAATTGAAAATTAATTGAAAAATAAATATTGTCCTCATTGCCAAAATGCAACCCAATAATGGAGAGAATTTTAAGATAGAGGAAATCATTTTGGGAAAAGAGGAGATTACAAAAACTTTTTCTTTTGTCCAAGATTCCCACTAAATATTTTATTTACATTATCTTTCATTTCTTTCCTTAGCCATATTTTTTCAGATCCTCATTGCTTTGTATATATTTTCTCTACTTTTACTACTAAAAATGGCAACTTAAACATTTTCATCACAATCATTTAGATCCCTATTAGTCTCCCATTTCATATAAATACTTTAAACGTTTTCCTAATAGTTTCGTGTTTATATAAAATATAACTGAAAATTAGATATTCTGGAGACATAGGTATATCTTTTATCTTTTATGGAGGCATATCTTTTCCCTATCCTGATAATTAAAATGATTGACTTCTTTGGCCTTATGATGCCAGACACTTTGGACAACTACAGTGATTTAGATCCTAGGCTTTCTGACATTCTCTACAGAAGCAATTGATAAGACTTTTCTTACCTTGTGAACTAGGTGACCATTTTATAAATCAGCATTAGGAATAACAGAGCAATATTTAGAAAATAGTGGCTCCTTTACCAATATTAATAACTTGGTTGTTTGAGAGTAAGTAAAAATCAGCCCCTATATAGGTGTTCTTGTTCTTCTTTATTACAAGCAATGATGTTCTGAATTTATGGGCTAAAGCTTCCCTGATGCAGAGGAAGGCACAATACAGTGATTCCACTCCAGCAACCAAATCTGAGAGTGAGTGAATTAGGGGGAAAATTTATATATATATATATTTAAATTATGATAGTCATAATATGTAAAGGTACTTAAGAGGAGTGTACAGACATATACATTCACACTAAGCCTGCAGTTAAGAATGTAATTTTTCAATTAAATATTTTAATTGAAAACTTGAAGGAAAGGTGACCCAAGTTGTGGAGATCTAGAACATTATAATAAATTAAATATTTTAAAGCAGAGAAAAGAATAAAAAGAAGCAAATCTGCCTTTACCCTCATGTACATACATGACACCCAAATTTCTCCTGGTCTTTATATAATATAGTACCATGAAGCTGTCCTTGACCAACCTTTGAAAAATAACTTCCAGTACCTTCTATCCACCTTAATTGCTTTATTTTGCTCTTAATGTATTCTATATTTAGTTTTATATTTTCTGTCTTCTCCAACTAAAAGGTGAACTTCATGAGGGATAGGAATTTATTCACTGGAATATGCACCATGTCTCAAAAAGTATTTTCCTACATATGAAAATAAAATTTCATTTAACAAATGTTGTGAGTGGATGAATCAATAAACAATTCACAAAGGAGTAAGTTGAGTGCATAAACAAGATCTGACATGAGAGTAATGGAAACTTTAAAAGTAAAAGAACACATAAAGGAGAAGCAATAATTAGTCAAACTATAGAAGGATGTTTCCCTGAACTGGAGAAATAAATGAATCTGCATTTTAAAAAGGGTTCCTGAGTTTCAAGCTAGATGGATGAGAAAAAACACATAGAGAAATACCTATCAAACTCCATGGCAGAAAAGACAATTTACCTACAAAGAAAAAGAAATCAGAGTGCCATCTCATTGTTTATTTGTAACAGTGTTAGCTCAAAGACCTTAGAATAGCATTTACAGCCATAGAAACAGCGGGAAGCTTCTGTACACTACTGAGAGAGAATACTGTCTCCTCACAAACTTATACATGACTAATATATATTGAAGTGTGAGAGATAAAACAAAACAACACACGCATATGCAAGAAATCAGACAACTTATCACCCTGGTTGGCTATGTGATGAAACAATGGGAAAATATTCTTACCTACTATCAAACAGGCCAGAATAGAAATCTCAAAAGAATGAATATGAAAATAAAAGGACATACTGTGAAAATTAAGTTCATCATATTCAGTGTGTATGTATGTATGTGTGTGTGGTAAATCTAAATACATGAGGATAGACTATTTGGAGGCAATGTTATAATAGGGCCTCTGAAACAAATGGGACACCCAGAAGTAGAGAAAATTGAATTTAGAGTCTAGAACTAAAAGAAATATATTATTTAAGCAAGACTGAAAGATTATGAGTGGGTAGGAGAGGAAAACAAACATCAGGAGAGAGAAATCTGGGTCTTCAAAAATGAAAATGTGTATCCAGATTTGGAAAGAACATTTTGTTTGCAAAAAATAATAAACAATATATGATTGATTATGGATCAGGGAAAGAGAAGGTTACCATTAATGAATGTAAATGTACGCTAGCCTTTCTGAACTAAGAAGAAGAAACGCGCAATCAATAGCAAACAAAACAAAACCAATGCAAAATAAATACTAAACATGAGAACACATTATTGGTATTAAGAAAATTACCAATACTACTTGACACTTTGTAGGTTTCTTCCTATTAATAACTGCCAGTAAAACATAATAAGGTCCAGCTTATTCTATCTCCTGAAGATCACTTCTATTTTTCTTCTTTCTACTGCTATGAAGTACACCTAATTTCTCCTGTATTAGTACCATTCAGGTGGTCTCCAAAATATTGATTTATCTACCACAAGTCCAACCTTCATTCTTCTGCCAGACCAATTACAAAAAATCTAGACCTTTTTCTATAAATTTCAATTTTCTGAATACCTTTCATCACACTCCAAGATTAATTATAGATGTATTCTGTTTTGTATGATGTATTAGTGAAAATGCTGGGACCAAAGCATGTGCTGAAGAAGTCACAGGCAGTGTAAGTGATCATATGCCAGTCCTTGCCCGCCCACTGCTTCCTATTCTAGTTTGCTGTTTCCATTGCACAAATTGGGGGAGATGTTAAATCTAATAACATCGCTTGACCAGACCTTAAACTTGGGAACCAGGAACAAACAGCCCAGATGTTAATTCAGGAAAAAATTCTCAGTGACCCTATTCCTCTCCCCTCAAAATAGATAAATACCACACTGAAACAGAATAGACTTATCTCCATCCTCCAATGTATGCAGTGAAGCATGCAGACTTGTTGTCTACAGATAACAAAGAAAGTTTTGGTCACCTTGGGAGGTCAGCCACAGTGGGATCTCTTCCCCTGCTCTTTTGGACTCTTTGTGCTGTGTAGTAATAAAGCAGTCATTTGATGAAAGTTTCTGTTGTGCCCTGAACCTGTTTTCCCATGATGCACTGTGTGGCAACTAGGTCCACAGCATGCACTTGTCTGGTATGCTAGTAAATAAAAGTGTAGTTAAGTATGCATATGCATTTACTGTTCTCCATGGGAGCTAATAAGTTGCCACTTGATAAAGATACTTTAACATATTCATGAATAATTCCATATAAGGGAATAAGTCTTGAAGTGGAAAATATTGAAAGAAAGGAAGAAAGGAAAGAAAAAAGTAAGGAAGAGATGGAGGGAATTAAGATGGGAGGAATAAAAGAGAAAGAAAAAGAGAAGGGGTTCTACGAAGTCCTGAAGGAAAATCTATTTCAAAAAATAAGAATTCAAATCAAGGGAAGATATGAGTAAAACTTCCTGGACTCTTCCATAAAGCATTGTAAAGAGCTGTTTGTAAACAAACAGACCCTAAGTATATAGAACTCTGCTGTGGGAATCTTCTAAATAAGCAGCTCTTCCACCATCCCTCAAGGAAATAGAGCAGATTCTACTTAACTTACAGGAGAAAATTGAAGATAGACATTTTCAGTGGTATGCACAAGGCCAGGGCCAGCAGATGGCTGAGAATCAGACTGGACTGACAGTAACATTGGCATGAGCAGTAGAAGTCTTGACATGTTTGAAGTACACTAGTGGTAGAGATATAGTAGTAGAGTTTGAGCAACATCTGGGACAGTGTGGCAGTGGGTGCATAGTTCTGCAGTTCAACAAATAGTATACCACCCTTTGAAAACCTAGCAGGAGATTTTGAATTTATGAAATTCATGGTGTGGTAGAAGCATAAGCTTGCTTGGAAAGCCCATTTATACAAAGGGTGGGTTTGGAAGGTAAGCATATGAAAGTTATCTATATTTCAGATCTAAATATTATTTTGGTGTCTTCATCCACTCTCAATCTGCCTCTCTTCTTTAAATTTAGTTACTGGCTATAAACGAAGTCCTCTCTCTCTCTTATTTATTTGTTCATTTATTCTCTTTCATTCTCATCCCTCACTTTTGATCCCCTGATTTATATGTTCAGGTTTTTGTGTCTTGGTGCAGTTCTGGTAATTCTTACAAATTCCTTCATAAGTTCTTTCTCTGTCTCATCTCTTTCTACTTCAAAACATGTTTGCAGAGCTCTAGTCATGTAAAACTGCTTGGAATTGCCTGAAAACAGCATATGTGCTTCCATCTGAAGAATAATAGCTTAGAACAAAGTCCACATTTTGTTAAGGCAACCAGATGATCAAGGAAACATTAAATAATCCATGCACCAAATTCATCATTTAGATACATTTTTTTAACACAAACATAATCCCATTTGATAACCAAATTGGCTAAAGAAGAATGGGCAATTTGGAAAGCCAATTGTCTTCTTATTTATAGTGCCCTTGGAATATTTATTGTGTGGGGGTAGTGATGGTGGAGCAGGATTTGATCATGATCAGCTCTTACATTAGATGTCTTCTTTCTGTAGATATTGCATTTGGAATATCACAGAGGGAATATTGTGATTTCTTCAGGGTAAATTCTGAGAAGTAGGATTTTGTGTCAATAAACACACTATATATAATTAGAAGTGTTTTTTTTTCTATTTATATTAATATACTGTAATTATTTTGTAGTATTTTGTAACTTTTGGTATCAAATTTCTGATAATCTTCGGAAAATAGATTATTAACAATTTTTCTTTGTATCAATTATTAAATAAATAGCATGAAGATTATCTCTTTCATAAAGTTTTGAATTATTTATACATATAAACAAGTAATTCCTGCATATTTTGGAGATAATTTCTCACAAACATTTTACTCAGTGGTATTCTCATTTTTATTCAATTTTGGCGATTTATTTTTTAATATATAAAATTGGTAGCATATTTTTATACAGGAATAACTAATCAGCCTCCATTTGTCCTGATATTGCCATTCGAATATTTATTTTTATACTTTGTGTTCCCTACCTTGATTTCTTAATTGCCCATTCCAAAAGATATTTTTCTTGTGATCTTATAAATAAACAACTCTGGCTTTATCAATTATATTTTTCTCTTGGTGTAAAGTTAAATTGGTATAGTTTTGCACCCTTCAATTAAAATGAAAGCACTGGTAGTGATGGTACAACCTTTTTAATGTGATTAATGCCACTGCATTATATGCAACAAAGTGGTTGAAATGAGAAATTTAATATTGCCTATACGTTACCACAATTTAAAATAAAGTGACTAAAGAGACAAAGACAGTTAAATGCAATATATGATCCTGGATGGGATCTAGCAATGGAAGAAAGATTATCCAAAAGGACATTATTGGGACAACTGAAAAAATTGCATTATGAGTCTATACCTTATATCAATGTTAAATTTCTTGAATTTGATATCTTTATTTATGGTGGTTACATAAGTGTGTGTCCTTGCTTTCTGGAAAGGTACATGGAAGTGTAAATTGTTGTGGGAGCATTATATTTGCAACCTAAACTCAAATATGTAGAAAATAGATATACATATTAGTGAGGTAATAGATAGATGGTAGGCAGAGAGAGACAAAATTATATAACATATATGGCAAATGCTAACAGTTGGTAAATCTGTGCATCTGGAGTGTGCACTGAACTTCTATTTAATTGCTTTTGTATTATTTTTGAAATTTTCTTCTAAGTGTGAAATTATTTCAAATTAAAGTTTTTTATATGAAAGCATGTTCTTAATAATTAAGATAATTTTTAATTTTTTTATTTTTAAAGAAGCTTTAGATTACATAACTGTTACATAAGAAATTAGGGGATTTCCATATGCTCCACCCTTTCCCCCTCCCACACTTTCCACATTAACAACATCCTTCATTAGTGTGGTACATTTGTTATAATTAATGAAGACATATTGAAGCATTGCTATTAACCATGGACTATAGTTTGCATTATAGTTTACAGTCTATCCCATATAATATTGTAGGTTATGACAAAATAGATAATGGTCTGTATCCATCATTGCAGTGTTATGCAGGACAATTCCAATGTGTCAAAAATGCCCCCATACTACACCTATTCTTCCCTCTTCCTCCCCTTAGAATGTCTGGTGGTCATTTTCTTTATATTAATGATAACAGTTCTTCCATTGCTAGAATAATATGAAGTCTATAATAGAATAATAATAAATTTACTTCAATCCATTGTTCATTCCCCAATCTTGAGGATTTGGGAATGGTGATGTCCACTCTGTTATTAATTGATAAGTGGTTTAGATCCCATGGGGCAGATGGATGGAACTATTTTACTTGCAGTTGTAGACACTATTTCTTAGAACATTGTCCATCATCATCTCCTTATTAGTTGTCCTGGGTGATTCCACTGAATTGAGGAGTAGGTGTTGCAACTCTATTGATATTTAGGGCTCAACTGGCACATAAATATACCAATATTTAAGTCTCTGGAACATGTATTAAGCAAGTATAGTGCTATTTATAAGTTCAAAAAAAAATGAGGAGACGATTCATGTGTAGTGAAACTCCCCATTCTAACTTTTTTAAACTGGGGAGCATAAATTCCAAATGTAAGGTCCACTCACAAGGTGCTGAATTCCTGAGCTTGTCTTCCCTGCTTATAATGTCTGCATATCTCTAGAGCCCTCAGGAGTTCTGCTGTTTGAAGCAATATTGACTGTAGCAGTCAATGAGATTCTGCTGAGACGTGCATAAACATAGACTCTGGAATGACCTCCTGGCTCACTTTATATCTGTTAGCTATAAAACCTCATTTGTATTTAATATTTCCCCCTTTTGGTAAGGTCTTTTTCCAGATACATTGTTACCTGACACTTGGTAATAACCCCTCAATGCCAGAAGGGCTCATCCCTAGGCATCATGCCCCATGCCAGGATGAAGGTAGTACATTTATATGCTGACTTTGGCTTAGAGAGAGCCACATTTGAGCAACAAGGTGGCTTTCAGGAGGTAACTCTTAGTCTATATATAATACTAGGCTAATTTTCTGTTTCACAAGAAAAGCTTCATAAGTACAATCATCAATATCAAGAGCCCAGCATAATGGTCTGTCTTCCTTCACTAGAAAATGTTCTTGTACTCTTTGGGGAAAAAAAAAAACACTAAAAACTTCTCTTTTGTATCTTTGCTTCTGTTTTATCATAGGTACTTTTTTCAATATCTTTGTTTTTGTTTTATGATAGGTAATGTATAATTAGAGTACAATAGCTTCTTTTGTATTTTTATTTGCAATATGAATGAAGAAAAAGTAGAAAATGCAATAAAATAAAGGCTTCGGAAAATTTATTTTAATTATTAATGAATTAGCAGCAGAAGTTATGGGGCTCTAATATGTATACAGACCAGTTCTTATAAATGTTCCATTGCCCTTCATTAATCTTTTAAGATATTTCAATTTATTTATGTGCTTATTTTTACATTTCCCCTTTTCTCCCTCTGTATTAGTTAGCCAAAGTGGTGCTGATGCAAAATACCAGAAATACGTTGACTTTCATAAAGGATATTTATTTGGGATAGAAACTGACAGCTACCAGGTTATAAAGCTTATGTTACTTCCCTCACCAAATCTGTTGCCATGTGCTGGAGCAAGATGTCTGCCAACATCTGCAAGGGTTTAGACTTCCTGGGTTCGTCTCTTCCTGGGGCTTGTTTCTCTCTGGGCTCAGCTGCTCTGCTCTCTCTATAAGGCCAGCTGTAGACTCAGGTGAACAGCAAATCTCTCTTCTCGGGCCCTCTGCCATGTCTAATGGAGCCTTCTCTCCTTCCTCTGTATCTGCTTCTCTGTGTTTTTACTTCTCAGGCTCCAGGATCAAAACTCTCACCTCCCTTCTCTGCAGTATGGTTTCTCTGTGATTCCCCACTCCCTTGTTGGGTGGGGACTCAACATCCTACTGATGTGGCCTAATCAAAGCCTTAATGATGTTTTAATCAAGTAAGTGAAACCTCTGAATCCAATATAATCTAATATGCCCAGAGGAACAGACAAGTTTACAAACATAATCCAATATCTATTTTTGGAATTCATAAATAATATCAAAACTACCACACCCTTTTTCTGACAGAGCTTCTTAAAACTCAAATGTGAATCACTTTCTTGATTTTTAGGGGGTGGTATGGTGACAATTCTGATTTTATTAGTTAAATTGAATATAGAATATTTTTCATATTTTTTATTTCCAATGATGCCTCCTTTATCTCATCTGACTCCCTTTTCATTTTTGTTAACTTCTATGTTGCCTTCCTTTTGTTAACTTTTTCATCATATTATCTTTTATCTTGTATTTTTTAAAAAAAAACATATTTGTTTAAATTATTTGCCTTAAAATGGTGATGTATTTGAAATTTCTCTTCTCTAGTCATTTTCCCCAAAATTGTTTTTCACCTATATTCTTATACAGTGAAAATTTCATTTTCACCCTTTATAATAGCATTTCTTCAAAGACTTTATATTTTTCATGAATTTTCTATTATTTTTCCTTGTTTTTGTTTGTTCTGTTTTTAATACTTATGTGGCAAGAGAACTGCTTAAAACTTCTCATTCCCTGATAGCAGACTGAGTTAAAATGTCCTTTACTTTGTGGTTGATATTAGGAAGTTCTTATATTTTAAACTGTGCCTGGTGGGTGGTAGAAGGATAAAGTATGAGGTCTGATTGCCAGTAACATAGCAGGGAGTTTTTGTCATTGTGGATTTCCTCTGCATTTGGGTTAAGTTCTTCTGAATCAATTGTCATACGACCTTTTGGGACCTCCTTCCTACTGTGTAGTGAAAGTGGTAACTTTTGGCCCAATTTTCCAACAAAAATAGAACTGCTTTTTTAAGAAATACTTTTCCCAGTGTAGCTGCTGCCCCATCTTCATCTAGCACCTTGTTGAAAGGTTTTCATTTATTGGCTTAATCATGGCTCTTTATTAAATGTATAGCTCTGATCTTGATTTTTGGAAACCACACTCCAGAATAATGTACATTCAAGTACCACACACATCCTTATTTGATATTGGCCATTTTAATCTATTCCCATTCATAAGGCAAATTGACATGCAAAGGTTTTGGAATAGTCTAATGCTCCCCAATTCATCCCCTTAGAATGAAGAGGTTTGAAATATTACCTCTCATAGCAGTTTGGCATTTGGACTGATTTCTGAATCTCCAGTTAGTCCTCCAGAATTAGAAAAGTAAGTAACATATCTTTTCAGACCTTTGACTATGGAATAGCACAGTAAAATACATTCAAAGTTAGATAAAGTTCATTTTAGTAACATTTTTAACACTTGTCAATAATATAACCCAAACAAATAACACAACTTTTCTGAGTATGTTTCTTCATTTATAACAGTCATAAAATAAGGATTACAACTATGTGACTTGTAAATATTTGTAGCAGTTTGATATGGTTATGAATTCCAAAAATAGATATTGGGTTATGTTTGTAATCTGATCTCTACCTGGGCATGACTGAGCTATGATTAGGGCTTTGATTGAGCCACATCATCATTAGGGCAATGAGTCCCTGCCCCTTGGTAGGTGGAGACTCACAGGTAAAAGTCATGGCAAAGGACAGAATTGAGAGTTCTTAATGTTGGAGTGTTGATGTTGGAGTTTGTGCTGAAGTTGGAGCCCCAGGGAGAGAGAGACAGTCGTTCACCTGAGAGTCTACAGCTGACCTTGTGGAGAGAGGCAAATCCTAGAGAGCCTCATAGTCTACAGCTGACCTTGTGGAGAAATGAGAGGAGCTGAGCCCAGAGGAACCCAGGAAGCCTGAACCATCATAGACATTAGCAGCCTTCTTGCTCCAACACGTGAAAATAGACTTTGGTGAAGGAAGTAACTTATACTTTATGGCCTGGTATCTGTAAGCTCCTACCCCAAATAAATACCCTTTATAAAAAAACAACCAATTTCTGGTGTTTTGCATCAGCGCCCCTTTGGCTGACTAATACAATATTGAATAAGAAAATTAGAAAATTTATGACCATAATTAACCTAGTGACTCTCATATAGTAAGTGGTGAATAAATGGATGGTTTCTTTATATAAATGAGGGAATGATTCAGTGCTACAGGCTGAAGGGCTCTATGGTGCCTAGAGCAACTGAGAACATATTTTATTGCTGCTGTTTAAGTTAAACTATGCCAATATTACATTTGAATCTTTCTCTTATGAAATCATCCTATGTTCTTATAAAGACTTCAAAATCATGAATATGTAGCTAAATTTATTTTGCTACAAAATCAACTTGTAATAAAAAAACTTAAATTCTTGAAAATCATAGTTTTCTTTTAAAATTTTGGTGTTTACTTTAAAGAGAGACAGATTCATTTCATTTTCCCATTTTCTTTATAATATAAAGTTTATTAAATATGTCTTAAAATATAGGTGAATTTTTCTCAAAATAGTGGGAGTGAAGACAAAGGAATCCAGAATAATCATATGTGTTCATAACAACTTATAGACTGGCACTGATCAACTTCAGTAGACTAGAACAAAGATTGGTCACTTTTAAAAATATATGAAATAAAACATACAAAAAGCCCTATAATTAACTTAACCATTACTGTGCTATTTTTCTCAACTAAAATTCCATATACTATGTGTGATAGTTAGGCTATTGTGTCAACCCAGCCAGGTAACTGTGCCCAGCTGTTAGATCAAGCAAGCACTGGGCTCACTTCAATACAAGGGCATTTATGGACTTTAGTCACCATTGACTTGACTGCAGTGGTAAATCATAGATAGCTGATTACAATTAAATCAATTAGGGAGATTGCCATCAGCAATGAGTGATGCTTTATCCAATCACTTGAATGCCTTAAAAGGGAAAGTGATTCCAGCATTGAAAGAGAATTTCCCAGCTCATCTTTGGACAGACAACATCTCCTAGGACTTGTCAAGAACCTTCATTGGACGTTCATTGGAGCCTCTGATTGCAGCCTGCTTGTGGAACCTAGATTTGTGCATCCCACGGCTGTGTGAGAGACTCTTATAAAATCGAATACTATTGACAGATATGTCTTGTTGATTCTGTTTCCCTAGAGAACCCTGACCAATGCAACTTGGTACCAGGAGTGGTTCTTGAGGAACAGAGTCTTAAACATGGGGTGTCTGAGATGGTTCTGGGAGTTTTGCAATTGGCTCTCTACACTAATTGGACTCAAGGG
This sequence comes from Dasypus novemcinctus, assembly GCF_030445035.2. Taxonomy (NCBI): domain Eukaryota; kingdom Metazoa; phylum Chordata; class Mammalia; order Cingulata; family Dasypodidae; genus Dasypus; species Dasypus novemcinctus. The sequence continues at coordinate 36,190,693 of NC_080683.1, read as the reverse complement.
TACTGATAACTCCCTTTCCAATAATGAAGAGGTTGCTAACAGTACATGGCACAAGATGGTAATTGAGGCATGCAAAATAGCATCACTGGATTCCCCTACTTCCACCTTATTAGAAGCAAGGATCTGGGTGAGAGTGTTTTCAACACCTTAACAGAGTTTTGTGGTGTCAAATGGTATGATGATTTTGGCTGGTTCCTCCTAGATAGTCTGAATACTGTTACAAAGGAAAGAGATGAGTTAAAGGCTTCAAATTTGAAACTTAAACACCACATGAATGATGCAAAAGTTTCTATGTGTGTTCTGAAAGAAAATCTAGTTTCCTGTAGCCACAGGCTTGAAATATCTGAGAGCCAAACTCAGACTCTCATTTTACAAGTAGTGGAGTTACAAAGGAAACTAAAATCTCAACCCCGCAGGGTTTCTGCAGTTAAAGTGAAGGCATTGATTGGAAAAGAGTGGAATCCAGAGAATTGGATGGAGACATGTGGGATAATGATAATATTGATGGAGATATTGGAACCCTGAATTCTCTTGAGACTTTACCAGATAAACATGTGATGACCTGCCCTGTCCAGACCACACCTTGTCACCTGTGTGTCATCTGGCCTCCAACCTTCCCCAGGGAGTCTGAAACAACTTCCAGCCCTGATATGGGTATCAGCCAAACTGAAGCCTGCCCTGCCCAGCCTCCAGTCTGCCCCAGGGAGTCTGGACCTCCTCCCAGCCCTGAGGCACATGCCAGCCAAACTCCAGAGTGCACTGCAGAGCCTCCAGTCTGCCCTGAGGAAAATGCCTTCCAACCCCTACATGAAAAGATTAATCCTGTTTCACCAGAAGAAAATGCAAGGGAATGCCCTGAGGTCAGTAGCTTGCAGGGCTTTTCTAATTCTGCTCCTTACCCTATCCCACCACCTCTTTGTCTTCCAGACCTATTACTAGACTAAAATCACAACAATCCCCCAAAGGTGAAATACAAAGTGTGACCCATGAGGCAATAAGGTATAGTCAGAAAGAACTGCATGAGTTTTCCAACTTAAATAGATAGAAATCAGGGGAATATGTGTGGGAATGGATACTAAGGGTATGGAATAATGGTGGAAGGAATATAAAGTTGGATCAGGCTGAATTTATTGATATGGGCCCATTAAGCAGAAATTCTGGATTCAACACTGTAGCTAAAAGGGTTAGAAAGTATTCTAACAGTTCGTTCGGGTGACTGACTGAAACATGGGCCAAAAGATGGCATAGCATGTCTGAGGTTGAGATGCCCAGTTTGCCCTGGAATACAGTAGAAGAGGGAATTCAAGACTTAGGTAGAGTGGAATACTAGAATGGATTAACCATTTGAGAGCTGCCCACCCACTCCAGGAATGTCCTGAGGACACAACTTTAACCAAAACTGTGAGAAATAAATTTGTAAGACTAGCTCCATCTTCCCTGTAGAGCCCTGTGGTTGTTTTTCTCTAGAGTCCACATATTACTGTTACCCAATTTTATCTAGGTTCTTGGTTATGCTGCAGAAATGAATTTCAAGAGCATGCCAGGTGAGTTAGGTCAGTAATTTACTCAGGTTGGGAGGGAAGAGAAATGGGAGAAAATAATAGAGTAGGGGTCCTAGGTAGAAAGGAAGGGGGTGAAAAGGGATAAAGAGGGCTGATTTACAAGCTACAATTCCCCATTGTAGATTACAAATCCCCAGGTTTACTTGTGTGACCATGTGGCAGAGGAAAAATGGTGAGAGCAGCACATTGAGGGCAGGGACAGGTCCAGAGGCCAGAGAGCAGGGCAAGAGAGCTCAGACCTCATGATTTGCTTTAAAATCTATTAATTATTCCACCCCTTTGCTAATGACAGGGGAGGAGTTCCAGCTGTTTGCTGTTTTGATTGATTGCCCCACCCATAAATCTTCTAGTGAGGACCCAGATAAAGTCTCTAGGGAACATCAGGGTGTTTTCTTTGCATCCAAAAGAAGTCTTCATTCTGGATAGCAGAATCCTGGGGGTGGAGGTCTTCCAGCAGCCATCTTGGGGATTACTGATGTCCACATAAACTCTCTGCTAGGTTCCAGATCCATCTATTAATTCGCTATCTTACTAGCCTGCTTCATTCCCCTCTCAGAGAGTTTGCACCTTTAATCTTAAAGGGGTCCTAAGGAAGATGATCTTTCTTTTGTAACTACTTCCTGCTGATTAGGTACTAAAAGCCCTACCTGACAAGGTGTAGAACTCTCTTGCTACTCTATTTCAACTAGAGGAAGACAGATCTGTCATCCTGTATGAGGCTGGATGAAGTCACCATATGGCTAACAAGAAGCTGATTCTGGAAGAAATAAATTTAATTAGAATTTTGAGAATGTCTGGTCCTACTAAAAGGACAATGAACCACAGGAGTAGAAAAGGTTTGGTGCCTCCAAAGACCTTTCTCATTTTCCCAAAGCTGATGGGAAAAAAATATTCTTTCTTCAGTAGAATTGGAAGAAGTATTGAAGTTTTTAATTTAAGGTACAGGAGATGAAAACAGACAAGGTTTTTTAAAGGGATGCCTTGCAATAGGAGTTCAGGCTAGAGTTAGGGGAAACAACTGATTTTGACACAGATGTTGCTTATCTTTATCTCTTGTGGAGGTTTTTCAGGCCGTCCAATGACAGGCATTCATACATCCCATCAGGTACTTCTGGTGAACTGGCAGTTTCTTGGGCAGCTGCCTTTACTTGGGATTAGTGCACCAAGTTGGACATTCCTTTAACTTTAATACGTGCTAGGAGGGAGACCTGGGCTAAGCACATTCATTAATTACTTAATGAATTAATGAAGTTTACCAGGACTTTTAACATGTTCAAAGTCCTTCTGTACATGATAGAAAAGATAACACTATAATTATCAAGAATAGGATATATGTACAGTACTTAATACTAATTAATGTACTACTCAATGCATGTTTCTCCTTGAACTGTAATTAATAGATTTAAGTTTCAGGTTTGCAATACCTTACATTTTATCTCTCCATGGGAGCAGGCCATAATGTCAATTTGTATTTAAGTATTACAGTACTGTGATGATTATGGCTCCACTTAGTATTTCTTCACATGGTGAGCAAGCTTCAGCACTGTTGATCCTAGAGAGAAGCTAAGAAGGTAGTTTCCAGTATTTCACTGGCCTGGTGCATAGCACTCTTTGGCACTATGAAACACTTCCAGTTTGGAGGCAATGTCCAATGTACATTTGGATGTACCAAGCCATCATTGGCTGCTGCAGGACTTTGAAACTGCAACATTGTTTCCATTGACATCAGAAGCATGAACAGAGATGTAGTAGATACCTTTATTGTTTTAGGGGTCAATGACCAACCTGGCTAATAACTCATATGGAGAGGCAACCCATAATATATTTAAGGCCTGGTTTGAATGCAAGAGTTTGACAATGCTGAAGCCTATCCCTTGATTTTTATATATCTTTTAAACATTTCCAATACAATGTGTTACATATCGAACGAACTTAACTTTTTAGTCTTTGATTTTACTTCTATACTTTTACCATGAAGACATTAATTAGTAGGTATTTTACTTTAGCAGTAGAGGAAAAACTTTTTTCAAATTTTAAAATGAAAGCTAAAGATTCCCAATGGAACCAAGGTATCTCTTCATTACCACCACTTGAATATTCACATTGAGTGACTTTTAGACAGGTTTCATTGCTATGAAGTTACTTTTAGCTGTTAGCATTAATTTAGGTTTCTGGCTAATAATGGCTTCTCAGAACTAGAGCCATTTAAATGCTTCAGTTTAGAAGATGCTTTTACAAATTCTGTATAATTGACCACAACCACAGACTGGCTAACTTACAATACATTACAATTAGCAACCAATGGAATTTACTTTATGCATTTAAGAGAGGGCAGCCCTACATTTCTTTAATTTAAATTCATTAGATATGAACTTAGAGTTTTCATCACTTTTTAATTTGATATTCTTATCCTGATGTATGACATTACACACTGAGCAAATAGGAAGACATGAATAGTTTGAACAGAAACACAGTTTAGTTACTTAAAACTTTCATTTTTTTCAAAACAAGTTTAATTGTAAAATAACATTTGATTTTCTTGAAAGCTTCTTCTTTACTTTGCACTATGACCATGCAGTTTTGCACAAGAATATTTTTTCTTAACTAGTGGCTTATAACCAAAATGTCCCCAATGCTTTGATACAATTTTCCTTTGCTTCAGAGCTTAAATACTTTACTTTGACTTTAGCAGAATTTGGATGAGCAAGATTAATTCTATGTATATTCATTGAGGCTAATGAAGCCTCAGGGAGACTGATTTTTCTCATGACTTGCCACTTTTTGGAATCCTGACAATCAAGCGGGAGGCCTCCTTCACTTCCCAGTCCTCAGAAATAAAAATATTCCAGCAGCTGCTGGACTAGGAGAGTGGATGTTCAACCCTGAGTGTCAAGAATCCCACCAGATGGCAATTTAGTCCACACTTGGAGCCATGAGAGAAAGCAGGGTTACTAATACCAGTAGGACAGGAGACAGGGATGTGTCAAGTTTGCGTTCCCCTGAGCTATAGGGGAAAAAGCTGTTATGAAATAACCAGAAGCAAAGGCAAGGAGTGAGGCTAGGCTTGAAGTGACCAAAAGCAAAGATAAAGTCAGTTTAGAATTTACACTTACAATAATAGGTCACACTAAATCCACCCAGTTATAATTTCAGTTATTAGCCTTCTGCTGTTTTATAATATAAATGAATCTATAAATGGATTTAACTCAGTTACAGTTTCTAGTAGTTTTTACCTTAAGGTAAATTGGGTACCTTTATTAACTAAGCCACAAGAATTTTATTAGTAACAACTTTGCAAAGTTTCTTTGCTTTTCTAGCAATTGAATTAATTTCACTTGTGATTTATATATTAAATCCACTAGCAAGAGGAGTATTGACCCTCAAAGATTCATTTTCAGATTACCTTTCACTGTTATCCAATTTGTAACAGGCAAACCCCAAATCTGATTTCCTAGGCACAAGCAAACTGACAAAGTTAAATAGATTCCAAAGTTGAACACAATGTTATGCACAAATTAAAAAAGAAGAGAGAATTTTATACCTTTATTTTATATTTTGTAACATCTCTAGGAATTTTTTTACCTTAATTGATGGCACATGAGGATTTTATCTTGATCCTTATTCAAAACTTTTATAGGCATGACTGACTTTAAACTGAGAAGTTTGAGGTTTATTTCCTTATTTCATTAAAGAGATATAGCATGAGGTTTCTGGGCCTCAGATTTACCTATTCTTTTTTTTTTTTTTCCTTACACTGGCTTAACTGAAATTCAGAGTCCTATACAGAGGCTGTTCTTGGCTACACTGTGGCCATGTGGACCAGCAGTAGGCAGAATTTCCTGATTCCTAAGATACTCCTATGGGGAGTTTGCTGATAGGCTAGAGACTGCATCCATTACTCTAGGAAGAATGAAAAAGCACCCTTTAGTCGACTGCTCTGGCATCCCAGAGTCCTAGTCTGACTAAATTCACTGCTCCACATAATTTGGAGCTGAAACCCTGCCTCAGTGTCCTGAGAATATTTGTTTTCAGGGCTTAACTGACTGATAAGCATCCATGTGGGTAGGTCTTGGGGGTATCTGATTCCATATATCATATCAATGAACTCAAGCTGACTGGAAGGCCTGAGCAGTGGTCCCAAATCAAAGCACCTGAGACATTTTTCCCAGAAGATATTTGCTGCTCTCTGAATGGATGGGCTCAAGGAATGGGGGCTATTCAGTTTTCTGATCTGGTTCTTAACACCCCTGCTTTACAGGGTCTGAGACTGACTGACCCAAACAGAAATTCTTGAGTTAAATCTCAGGAAATGTTTGGCTGCTCTCTGATTCCTGCCACTCCAGGGAATCATAGAGCCCCTGTCACCAGGCATTTCCATAGCAGTCCTGGACTTGGGAGACAGGTTGATTGGATTTCAACCTGAAGCTGCCAAGCTGAGCTTGCTTCTTCCTCCTATTCTTCCAGAACTTTTAAACACAGTCTTTGTTCTTATGACTTTACTCCCTGATAGGTTTCCAGTTAAACCAGTCATCAAAAGGCCATTAAGTGGTTAAAGGTTAATTGCTCTAGCTAACAGGCTTTGGGGCCCTGAGGCAATAGCTTCCTTGCTAAACAAAGGCATTTTTCATTTTCACAGTTTTTAAAACAGACCAGAGCATCCTAACACAAACCTGCAAAAAGAAATTCAGTAAAAAGGTAAAACATGGGTAAATCTATTAATTTCCTATCTTACTAGCCTGCTTCATTACTGTAGGGAGGATTGTGATGGAGTTAGAATCCTTAAACATTATGGAGATGATCAGATGTCAGTCTGGTAATGTTGTGGAATTTAAGAGAAGTTCAATTATTTGAGTATAGAGAGGCCAGGACTCAGGAATGATTTTGAGAAGGAAAAATGGTTTATTGACGGCCGGCCGGACTCGGGAGCTTTCTGTTTGAATCCCGAGCCCGGAACAAGATTTTCAAACGTCTTTTATACAGAGAGGAAAGGCCAAATGGTCCCTTTGTTTCAGTTCTCAATAGGCTTCAATTAGCATATATCTCTTTCACATCTTAGGTAAGCTTTTAGCAAGGACTCCAGACATTTTAGATAAGCCTTGGTTTTTGCATTTCCCCTAAATACTTAAAGTTTATAGCCCTTGCTTTGTTAAACATTTCCTGGGACTGGAGCCTGCTGGTCCCTAAGAGCAGGACTGCAGCCTCTTACCGTTTCACACCCACAAGTCAAACAACTTAGTTATCTCTGAAGAGACAAAGAGCCTTCCACCCATAGCCCACATCATTCCCCCCCTTTGTCAAAGTTTACTTGCTAAGCTTTGGCATAATTATTGTTGTAGCTATGAGGTGGATGACTGTTTGTTGTCTTGACTGATTATTTATCAGTCTTTAGTACAGCATCAAGGACCGTTTTTAGAAGTTTAGAACTTTTCATTCTGGACAGCAGAATCTTGGGCAGGGGCCTCCCGCAGTTATTCTGCTGCCACTGGCACTCACGTGGATTTCCAGTCAGGTTCCAGATCCATCTATTACTTTTATTTTACTCTTAAAGAGTTTACACCTTTAATTTAAAAGGGGTGCTGAAGGGAGACGATCTCTTTTCTGTAACTGCTTCCTGCTGGCCATGGGCTGTAGTCATTGCCTAATAAGGTGTAAAACTCTTTAATTTATTCTAACTGGAGGAAGATGGATCTGGCATTCTGTACGAAGTTGGATGAAGTTTTCATATGGTTAATAAGATGTTCACTCTGAAAGAAACAAACTTAATTAAAATTTTGGAATACCTGTTTTTAAAAGAGGACACATTGGATTACAGAGGTAGACAAGGTTAGGTGCCTATAAAGATGGCATTCCTTAAAAGCTGGTGGGAACAGCATATATGTTCTTTTTTAAGTTATCCATCTTTAGAGAGAAATTGCAACAGACACTTAGCTTTGTCTGAAGACACATTCCAAGCTGTTCAATGATTGACACTCATTCGCTTTGTCAGATGCTCCTGGTGAACTGGCACTCCTTGGGCAACTGGCTTCACTCAGGATTAGAACACTAATTTGGAAATATTCTTAGTTTTCACCTGTGGGAGTGATCAGAACTACAGAATAAAGATTTTTACACCTTGGTTTTCATTGTACAATTTCTAGCAATTTTGACTTGTTCAATAGGTGACTCACCATCAGCAAGCAAGCCTCACTTTTGCTAACTGAGACTGGCTGAGACTGCCACCTTATTCTATAGACATGTTATTAACTGTTTAGAAAATGATTTTACCAGGAATTTAACATGTCTAATATACTTCTGCACTTGATCCAAAATAGAAAAGATAACATTACAATTATTAGGCATATATTTAGTACAGGATAAAAGTACAGCACTTAATATTAACTAATGTATTACTTAATGCATAAGGATTCAGAGTTGCCATTATTAGTTTTGAGTTTCAGGTTTGTAATACTTTACATGTTATCTCTCCATGAGAGCAGGCCATAATGCCAATTGTGTTTAAGTTTTACTTACAGTCTCCTGGTATCATGGCTCCACTTAGCATGTTCTTCAACGCAGTGAGCAAGTTGCAGCATCCTTCATCTTAGAGAGATTTTCCAGTATTCTACTAGCCTGGTGCATAGCGCTCTCTGGCACCATGGAACAGTGCCAGTCTGGAAGCGATATCCATTGTACACTTGGCTGTACCGAGTCATTATTGGCTGCAGGAGCTTGAAACTGCAATATAGTTTCCATCAACTTCAGGAGCAGAACCAGAGACTGATATAGCACATATTTTTAATTGAGGGGTCAGTGACCAGCCTAGCCAATAACTCACATGGAGAGGCCACCTGTAATGTATACAAGGCCTGGTTCGAATGCACAAGAGTTTGACAATGTTAAAGTTTATTCCTTGTTTTATATATATTTTAAACAACTTAATGCAATACATATATCAAATGACTATTTACTTACACAATTTTACTATGAAGATAACAGTAGGTACTTTACTTTAGTAATAGAGGAAAAATATTATTTTTCATTGTTAGAATGAAAACAGAATATTTCCAATAGAATCAAGACAACTTTTTATTACCATTTACTTAAATGTGTATTTTGCAGTGGCCTTCAGACAGGTTTATTATCATGAAGTTATTTCTGCTACCAATACCAATCTAAGTTTCTTTAGTTAACAATGACTTCTACAACTAGAACTATTTAAACATTTTCAGTTTGGAAGATGTTTTACAAACTCTTTATAATTGACTATAACTGCATTGACTAGACACCTCATGTTTAAATAAACTTACTAAATTACAATTACCAATGAAAGAAATTTACTCTTTATTTAAGAGAGCATATCTACAATCTTTTCCCTTTAGCCTAATTTCACCAATGTGAACTTACAATTTTCACTTACAATTTTCATTACTGTAAAGATTTTGTACATATGTTAATTTAGTTTATAAATTAACTATGGGAGATTACACTCAAGTTAAATAAAATTGAAACCATAATAGTTTATGCAAGGAATGTTCTCTTTTTCCCTTACAGGAAGCTAAAAACTTCTTTTCTTTAAGTTATGAAAATTATTAATTTAAAAGCATAACTGACTACCAGGTTTTAAAACACATGCATACTGACTTCCAGGTTTCAAAACACATTACACAATTACTTAATTTTTTAAAATCATAACCCAGGAAAGATCTCTCCATAGTTTTTATGGACTTTCCTTTACTTACTGAAATTTGTTAATAGAGCCACTAATTACCTTATTTTGTTGGAAAGAAATCTTCTGGAAGAAAATAAGGCTCACCAGATTGTGGAGAAGAAAATACTTTATTCTCAATCTTGCAAGAAGGGGCGCAGAGCCAGATATGGCTGGTGCCCCGAACAAAGAAAAATGACACAATTTATACCCCTAAGCCTAGCATGCAAGCTCTTCCTGTTTTTCCATAGATTGGATACTTCAGAAGTTACAGCTTATCTGAGATTTAACTTTCCCATGCAAAAGTTTGATTTAACTGCTTCTTCTATCACATTCCAACCATTTTAGTTTTTACCTGCTCCCCCCCTTTGTCAAATAAGGAATAGAATTTAGTGCTGAAATGGCACCGACTTAGTTAGCTCCTTCTTGGGCATCCTTCCACTGCCCATAGGACTGGCCTAAACTGGTCTCCTCCACTGCTGTCCAACCCGGGAGTGGGAGACTGAGGCAGCAGGCCGCCGGGTTACATCAACATTTTTCTTCTGTGAAAATTAACCTAATCTTTGTTTTGTTTTTTTTTTTCCAATTTATGGCTGACAAAGGTTTAAACTGGGAAATTACCAGGCAAACTGATTCTTAATTCCCTAGCCTAGTAGATAGGTTTAATCTGCCACACCTAGTCTTGCCTTAAAAGCCCTTGCAAAGAGGAGGCCCTTTCCCAATTGTTTCCATAATCAGATTTCTATGACTTTTTCATCCTGCTTAGTTCAATTTGGGCTTTAAGAATATTTATAAATATAACTGCATATTTAATTTTTAACAATTTGAATAGACCTCTTTTAAGAATTTTTATTTGTTAATTTGATATTATCCTGATGTATGAAGACATACATTGAGCTTTTTTTTAAAAATGGGCAGACACAAAGAGTTAGACACAAACACAACTTATTGATATTACTTGTAATTTGCATTATTTTATATACTGTTTAACTTAATTAATTAGGGGTCCAGAAATACATATTACTTATATAACTGCATATTTAACCTCAACAATTTGAGCAAATAGGCAGACATGAATAGTTTGACACAACAACATGACTTTAGTTACTTTAAACTTTTCAAAGACTTTTGAAACTCTTCTTAATTTGCACTATGACCATGCAGTTTACCACAAGAATTTTCTTTCTTACTTAATGGATTGTAATAACCAAAATGTTCTCAATGCCTTAGCACCATTTTGTTTTAGAACTTTATATTTTACTTTGAAATTAGCAGAATTTTGGATAAGCAACAAGATTAGTTTTATATATATTTACTGAGGCTATTTGAAGCCTCAGGGAGACAGACTGCTTTCTCTCATGAATTGCCACTCTTAGGAACACTGACCGTCAAGGCAGGAGACTTCTCCCCCTCCACCCCCCTTTCTGATTTTGGAGATAATAAAACTCCAGTGGCCATTTAACCTTATTCTATCAGGCAGCAATTTATTTAGTTTACACTTGAATTCATGAGAGAAAGGGTTACTAATACCAGAAGAGGAGACAGTGATGTCCCAGCTCTTCTCAATTATGAAATAACCGTAGGCAAAGGCAAAGGGTGAGGTTAGGCTTGAAGTAACCATAAACAAAGGAAAGGTTAGTGTAGAATTTACACTTAAATAATAGTTTCAGGCTAAATTCACCCAGCTATAATCTCAGTTATTGTCTTTCCACTGTTTTATAATATAAATGCATTTATAAATGATTTTTACTCTTAGTTACAGTTTTTATTAATTTTTTTTAAAAACCTATTAATTTTATAACACCTTTAAATACCTTTCATTCAACTTATAACATATTAAATGAACTTAACCATTACTTTAATTTTCCTTTAAAGTAAAAGAATAAATCTCTTGCAGTTAGTTTGAAATAAAAGGCTACTTTTCAGGATTTGATAAAATGTTCTTTTAAAAGAGGTAAGACTCTTCTTCAATCATTGAGGATATGATGAGTTTAAAGCACAAGAAGCTATTGATAAATGATTTTCTTTATATATTGATCTTACTCAATTTAATCATAAAAATTTCCCTTCCACAAACCTTCTACACTTTCAGTATTCATTCAGGTTCTGTCCCACACTCTACTCTTTCCAATAATCAATCATTTTATCTTAGGACAAAATCATCTTCTGTTTCCTTAACAATAAAAACCCACTCCATATATCCCACATACTAAGTTACCAGGCAAACTTCTTACAACATATAATTGCCATTAATACTAAACAAGTTTGTTAAAATAATGAACTTTTCTTCACTTTAAATACTTAGTAGCATGTAATACCAGAAACAGTTTTTTTGGAAGCAAGTTGGCAGGGGAGATTGGCTGCCGAATAAGTTTGTTATAAAATTGCCTTTTATTATTATTATTATCAATTCAGTTTTGTTAAATAATGACTTTCTGCAATTAGCCACTTAAATACCTTAAACAATGCTTTGTAAAACTTTTATATTTATACCCTTAACACAAATTTTACCTTCACAGAACATTCTCTTACTTAAGGTTACTACAATACCTTCTAAGAACCTGAGCAGAATGCAAACGTATTTTGGCTTTGACACCCTAAGGAGGGAACTTTACTGCATTTATTCTGATTCTGCTTTTCACCTCCTTCACTTCCCCCCCTTCCAGGCAGTCGGGTGCACAACAAACAGGAATGCGGCTTATGAATAGAAGGGTGGACTCACTGGAAAGGGGCAAGCCGCTCCCCCCTTTCCAGCTTTCAGCCAAAATGGGCAGACAGAACCTACTCAAATTTGGCAACTCTCCCAGGAACCCAGCCGCCCTGACTGGGACATTCCCAACAGACTTGGGTGCTTGGCGCGGACACAGATGGCCTCCAAGCCCCGGCAAAGGGCCAGACCAGAGACAAGACACCAGAACATGCACAAACATCTAGACTCCTCAGCTTTTGCCCCAGAATCATTTCACCCCCTTGCCAATGGCAAGGGAGGGCTCCAGCTCAGCTGTAATTCCACTCTACATAAGGACACAACTCCAACACTAGCATTGAGCTGACACAGACAGAAGCACAAAGGTCACTAATCTGACTCACAAGTTTATATATTTATTTTCACCACGGCTGCCCCCACAGCCATCACAAACCTCAGAACACTTAACATTTGGTATAAAGCAAATTCATTCACAAATTAGCACCATAACAAAAGATTTCAGCTAGACTTTTCCACTGTTTAAACTTTACACCCAGACCAAGCTCCACCAGAAAAGCCGATCCATTTTCCTGTAACCAAGTTTTGTTTTCCTTAATCTAGACCAATTTCCAGGATATTAGGACTCGAACCTATAAATACCCTTCCTATTAAAATCGAGACTCCACTCCTTTAGTGGATATAAGACCAGTACCAGATTCTAACATGCAGTTAGACAAACCCAAAACACCAGGGCTTTTCCCCGGTTTTCCTCCTTTTACCAAGCCTAGAGAGAACGGCTTCCCCCCAGCCTTCTGGGGCTACTAGGGTTCTCTCGGGAGGTGATCAGCCTCCCCTTCCTAGCAATTAAAGCTAGGGCCTTCCAGACTCTGCTCACCCGGGGAGTCTTACCTTCTTCCCTGTTCGGAGCTCTTTTTCGTTCCCAGAATCTTTCTCTTCAGACCTTCCATTGCCCCTTGATTTTGTCGGGAAGATTCTGGTGGAGCCCACATCTTTTCTGGATTAAATTTAATCCAGGGGCGCCCAGATTTGGGGTTCACCCGAGTCCTCCCGGCTTCCTCGGGGATTTGGAAGGGGCAGCAAAATGCTACCGTCTTTGGCCTTCATTTATTATCCCTTCGTGGTTGCCATTAATGTTGTGGAATTTAAGAGAAGTTCAATTATTTGAGTATAGAGAGGCCAGGACTCAGGAATGATTTTGAGAAGGAAAAATGGTTTATTGACGGCCGGCCGGACTCGGGAGCTTTCTGTTTGAATCCCGAGCCCGGAACAAGATTTTCAAACGTCTTTTATACAGAGAGGAAAGGCCAAATGGTCCCTTTGTTTCAGTTCTCAATAGGCTTCAATTAGCATATATCTCTTTCACATCTTAGGTAAGCTTTTAGCAAGGACTCCAGACATTTTAGATAAGCCTTGGTTTTTGCATTTCCCCTAAATACTTAAAGTTTATAGCCCTTGCTTTGTTAAACATTTCCTGGGACTGGAGCCTGCTGGTCCCTAAGAGCAGGACTGCAGCCTCTTACCGTTTCACACCCACAAGTCAAACAACTTAGTTATCTCTGAAGAGACAAAGAGCCTTCCACCCATAGCCCACATCAGTAAAAGTCAAGTATTGGTATTTAATCACTAAAGTCAAGGTGGATGTGGCCACCACAATGAAAGGGAAATTCAAAAAAGCACTCAAAATAGTCTGAGTTGCATAGAGTTATGGTGTTGGCTAATACATCATGGGGTACCTAGCAGTGAAATAGTTGGGCAGTCTATTAAATTTCTGCTGGATCTGTATAATCAGAAGAGTTCTAGGTTGAGTGAAGATAACCCTAACTCAAATTACAGATGCAGAGAATGATGACGCCTTAATCAATTCCCAGACTTGAGAGTTTACAGACCTAGATTCCTTTGAATGAGGAGAAGGCTGGGTCTCCTTAGGGAAGGATCCTGTTAAACTGCCCAAAATTTATACTGTTAATCTTTCTCCCCACTTTCCCCAAGGAGATTTACAAACTTTTAGCAGAGAAACTGCATTGGGGAAAAGGAAATGATCAGAAATTTCAGGGATATTATCAGGGAAATTTCAGGGATAATGTCAGAAATGACATTAATTCCAGGAGACCCAAAATGTCACTATGGTCCACCAGTCAGAGTAGGTCAGGTGATTAATAGAGTTTTAGCTCAGGTCTGTATCACAGTTAGTACAGTGTGTCCCTGGACACATTCTGTGGTTATTTCTCCAGTTCCATAATGCATAATTGGAATATATGTAGTAACTGGCAGAATCCCCACATTGGACCCCTGACTTGTGGAGTGAGAGCTATTAAGGTTGAAAGGGCCAAGTGGAAGCCACTAGAATTTCCTCTTCCTAGCAAAATAGTAAATCAAAAGCAATACCAGATTCCTGGAGGGATTGCAGAAAATAGGCCACCATCAAGGATTTGAAGGATATAGGGGTGGTGATTCCCACCACATCCCCTTTCAACTCTCTTATTTGGCCTGTACAGAAAACAGATGGCTCTTGGAGGATGACAGTAAATTATCATAAACTTAACCAGGTGGTGACTCCAATTGCAGCTGCTGTCCCAAATGTGATATCATTACTTGAGCAAATCAACATGTACCCTGATACCTGGTATGAAGCTGTTTATTGGTGAATGATTTTTTCTCAATTGCTACTAGTAAGGACCACCAGTAACAGTTTGCTTTCAGCTGGCAGTATACCTTCACTGTCCTGCCTCAGGGGTATATCAACTCTCCAGCCCTATGTCATATTGTCCTCAGAGATCTTGATTGTCTCTTACTCTCAAAAGACATCACATGGCTCCATTATATTGATGATATCATGTTGGTAGGACCTAATGAGCAAGAAGTAGCAAAGACTGTAGACATATTAGTATGACATTTGTGTGGGAGAGAATGGGAGATAAATCCAACTAAAACATAAGGTCCTTCCACCTCAGTGAAATTTCTAAATGTGCAGTGATTTGGGACATGCCAAGATATCCTTTCTAAAGTGAAGGATAAGCTGTTACATCTGGCCCCTTCTATGACCAAAAAAAGAGGTACAATGCTTAATTGGTCTCTTTGGATTTTTGAGACAACTCATTTCTCATTTGGGTATGCTACTCCAGCCCATTTACTGGGTGACTACAAAAGATGCTAGTTTTGATTGGGGACCAGAACAAGAAGAGGCTCTCTGTCAGGTCCAGCCTGCTATACAAGCTGCAATACCACTTGGGCCAAATGATCCAGCAGATACAATGATGCTGGAAGTTTCAGTGGCAAATAGAGATGCTGTCTGGAGTTTTTGGCAGTCCCCTATAGGAGAATCACAACACAGACCTTTAGGATTTTGGAGAAATGCCCTGTCATCCTCAGCAGATAACTACTCCCTTTTTGAGAAACAGTTTTTGGCCTGCTACTTGGCCTTAGTAGATACTGAACCCTTAGCCATGGGCCATCAAGTTACCATGAGGCCTGAGTTGACTATCATGAGCTGGATATTGTCTGACCCACCAAAATAAAGTTGGGTGGCACAGCAGCACTCCATAATAATGTGGAAGTGTTATATATGAGATAGGGCTCGAATCAGTTCTGAAGGCACAAGTAAGTTACATGAGGAAGAACCCAAATGCCCATGGCCACCACCCCTGCCATTTCCAGCCCACAGCTTTGGCCTCTTGGGGAGCCCCTTACAATTGGTTCACAGTGGAAGAGAAACCTCAGGCCTGTTACAGATGATTCTGCATGATATGCAGGTACCACACAAAAGTGGACAGCACTCAACAGTGGCACTGCAACCCATTTCTGGTTCACCCCTGAAGGACAGTAGTGAGGCAAATCCTCCCAGTGGACAGAACTTCAGGTAGTCTCCCTGGTTATTCATTTTGCTTGGAAGAAGAAATGGCCAGAGGTGCATTTGTACACTAATTTATGTGCTGTTGCCAATGGTTTGGTTGGATTGTCAGGGAATTGGAAGGAACATGATTGGAAAATTGGTGACAAAGAGATCTGGGGAAGAGGTATGTAGGTAGACATTTTTGAGTGGGCAAAAACATGAAAATATTTGTGTCCTACCTGAATGCTCACCAGAGGGTAACTTCAGCAGAGGAAGATTTTAATAACCAAGTGGATAATATGACCTGCTCTGTGGCTCATGTTCAACCTCTCTGTCCAGCCACTCCTGTCATTGCCCAATGGGCTCATGAACAAAGTGGCTATGGAGGTAGGGATGGAGGTTATGCATGGTCTCAGCAACACAGGCTTCCCCTTACCAAGGCAGACTTGGCTACAGCTACTGTTGAGTGCCTAATCTGCCAGCAGTAGAGACCAACATTCTGTTCTCAATATGGCACAGTTCTTCGAGATGATCAGCCTGCTACCTGGTGGCAGGTTGGCTACATTGTACCACTTCTACCATGGAATGAGCAGTGATTTGTTTTAACTGGAATAGACACATACTCTGGATATGGATTTGCATTTCCTGCATGCAATGTTTCTTCCAACACTACCATCTGTGGACTTACCAAATGTCTTATCTACCACACTGCATTGATTCTAATCAAGGAACCCATTTCACAGCAAATGATGGGCAAGAATGGGCACATGCCCAAGGAATTCACTTGTCTTACCATGTTCCCCATCATGCTGTAGCAGCTGGATTGATAGAATGGTGTAATCACCTTTTGAAGACTCAGTTATGGCACCAACTGGTCGCAATACCTTGCAGGGCTTGGGTAATGTTCTCCAGGTGGCTGTGTGTGCTCTAAATTAGTATCCACTCTATGGTGCTGTTTCCCCCATAACCAGGATCCATGGGTCCAAGAATTAAGGGGTGGAAACTGAGTGGCACCCTAGTGACCTACAAGAAAAATTTTTACTTCCTGTCCCTGCAAACTCAAATTCTTCTGGTCTACAGGTTTTAGTCCCCAAAGGAGGAGTGCTGTCACCAGAGAACACAACAATGATTCCATTGAACTGGAAGTTAAAACTGCCACCTGATCACATTGGGCTCCTCCTACCTCTCAATCAACAGTCAAAGAAGTGAATTACTGTACTGACTGGGGAGACTGATCCTATCAAAGGGAAATAGGACTGCATCTACATAATGGGGATAAAGAAGAGTTTGCCTGGAATAGAGGAGATCCTCTAGGGTGTCTCCTCACACTGCCATGTCCTATGATTAAAGTCAATGGAAAGTTGCAACAACCCAATCCAAGCAGGACTGACAATGACCCAGAATTTTCAGGAATGAAAGTTTGGGTCACCCTACCAGGCAAAGAACCATGGCCAGCTGAAGTGTTTGCTGAGGGTAATAGAAACATGGAATGGATAGTGGAAGAAGCTAGTGATAAATATGAATTTCAACCATGTAGCCAGTTACAGAAATGAGGAGTATTATGGTGATGAATCTTTCTTCCTTGATTTAATGATGATGGTGATTGTATATGTACACAAAACAAATTTCTTTGTCTTCTACCCCAAACTTTTCCCTTATCATATAACAAGTTGTATCAATTTCATGTCATAATATTTGAGGATGTCAAGTTTGAAAGTGAATATTACCCAAGAACCTGCACCCTATTCTGTCTGGAATTAATGTTTTTCCAGTTGTACACAGCAGAGTTCAACATTGTTAGGCAGAAATATATATATATATATGCATGTCTGTTACTGTTTTTACTTAGAAACCAAGTATGGTTTAAGGTAATTTCTATGGCTGTTTCAACTCACCCAGGTAATTGTGCCCAGTTGTTTGGTCAAACAAGCACTGGGCTAACTGTAATACAAGGGCATTTATGGACTTTAGTCACCATTGACTTTACTGCAGTTGTAAACCATAGATAACTGATTACAATTACATCAATCAGGGAGATTGCCATCACCAATGTGTGAAACTTAATCCAGTCAGTTGAATGCCTTAAAAGGGGAAGCGATTCCAGCATTGAAAGAAAATTTCCCAGCTCATCTTTGGACAGCCAACGTCTCCCAGAACTCATCAAGAACCTTCATTGGACTTTCATTGGAGCCCCTGGTTGCAGCCTATCTGTGAATCTGGACTTGTGCATCCCCACAGCTGCATGACAGATTCTTATAAAATTGCATGCTATTGACAGATATGTATTGTTGATTCTGTTTCCCTAGAGAACACTGACTAATACACTGTCTTAAAATCAAATGTAAACCTCTGTAAGCATATCATCAGCATCTTATTGTGCTACTAAAGCATTCAAAATCTTGTCATTTTTTTTTCATATTTCCAGAATGGCACAATACATTACAAGTGTTCCAAAACCTATACTTTTTTGTTAAGTATAATTTAGGAGTGATTGACTTTATACTTGAGTGCTCAAAATATAACATTAAGATCATTCAATGAAACATGTAGTTTACCCTGATGCCCTCTAAATAAAGCCTTTTCCTTGACCAGGAACTCCAGTATGTAGAGAAAAATTTAATGATTGAAATAATATGTATTAATGTACATTGTAATGCAATTTAATAAAGCATTATTCTTTTTGGTATATATTAAAGATGTGAAAATATTTAAATTGCATTTCTTCTAATTTATATTGATGTCTTTACAGTTGTATGCAAGGATTTACTGGAAAAAGCTGTTAGGAAGTAATTGAAGACTGCAGATTTCTCAGTATCAACTGTCTGAATGAAGGATGGTGTTTCAAATATAATTGGAAGATTCAGAGTAAGTAATTTAATATGAGGCAAAGTAATTTAGCACTTCTAAATACAATGACTTTGGGCAGTCCATACTTCAAATGGTTTTATTTATCTAAGACTAGATAAAATATATTCTATATGGATATTTAAATGAGTCATGTAAATTTTAATAATAGGGATATGTCATTTATTTTCCTTAAAAGTATTTTGACAGGACACTAATGTTTCCATACAGTGTTTTTAGTATAAAAGATATATAGAACTATTTGAGTCTTGGTGATATACTTCCCTATAGATAAAACCACTAATGCCTTAAACTCTAAAATTAGATGCAGAATATTATTAGTCCAGTGAATGTTTGTCAGGGTAAATAAAATATGTTTCTTTTTTTTGGTGGGTAATCTTTGAACTGACTTTACAAATACAGAGTGTGTTTACTAGATATAGTAAGATATATCCTGCAAGCCAGAAATTCCTCTTTCAAATATGTCTATTTGAGAAATTGTCCTGTAGGTATTGAAAGAGACAATATAAAAATTTGCATTTCACACTTGAAACTAATGTCTATCAGTAGGAGATTGAATATATATATCATGGCATATTGTGTAATGGAATTATAAAATGTGATTATAATGATTGAACAATAGCTACATATATTAATATCTGCGGTCACCCCTCAGGCTGAAGTGTGGTTTGCTGGCCTGGCAGGGGAGCGGCCGCGGTAGGCCTAATTCCACTGCCCCCATAATAGGGTGGTTGGTCGGGCCCACCGCCACCCCTGAAGGAAGCTCGGCATGGGCGCAGAGTGCCCTCGGGTCTCCCCTTCTCGGCAGCCATGCTTCCGTGGCCTCCCCTCCTCCCAGATGGCGCCACCCAATGCCTTGTGGGGCGGCACCCTTCTTCTTCCTTCTCCCTGCGCAGGCGCAGGGCAGAGAATTCCAGTCTGCCCTTTTCCCCTCCCCCGACAGCAGCAACAGCCAGGCGTGGGCGGAGAAATCCAGTCTGCCCTTTTCCCTTCCCCCGACAGCAGCAACAGCCAGGCGTGGGCGGGAAACTCAAGTCTGCCCTCCACCCCAGCAACAGCAGCCACCAATCCCTAAACCCTGCCCCTTCCCCCAGCAACAGCGACAGCCAATCCCTAACCACCACCCCTCCCCCGTCCAGTACCGCCCAGTGACCTTTTGCCGGCAACCAATCAGAACAGGGCATGGCTTCGACCAATCAGCCTTCCCCAGCCCCTATAAAACTGTTGCCTCTCCCTCAGTAAAGTGAACTTGCGTGTTTACCTTGTCTCCGCGGTAGTTCTTCTGCCGTGCGCCCTCCAGTCCTGAGAGCCCCCGACAAGGGCCTGGCCTCCCTTGTCCCCAGTTCGTCGCCTGCTTCTCCGGGCGACCCCTTCGTCGCCTGCTTCTCTGGGCGACCCCTTCGTCGCCGGCTTCGCCGGGCGACCCCGTCAGCCGAACCGCGCAACCCCTTGTGAGACCGATCCCTCGTCTGCTGCTGGACCGACCCCTCGTCCCAAGTGGGACCGACCCTTCGTCCCAAGTGGGACCGACCCCTCGTCCAGAGCTGGACCGACCCCTCATCCGCAGCCAGACCCCACCTCTACCAACCGAGCAAACCATCGCAGCTGGCGCCCAACGTGGGGCAAGGCAACCCCACCACAGCACAACGTGGGGCAAGGCAACTCCACCACAGCCTCACTCCATAACCTGGCGGCCCCCCCCCCCTCTTCTCACCTTGGGACTTCTCTCGTGCAACATTGCTGCTACCTGAGCCTTGGCTACCTCATACGATCCACGGCGGTCTGGGAGAATCGCTGGATGGCTTTCTCCTTCCATGTCGGGGGCTTATACCGACCCGCTATGATTAAGAGGAGCCTTGGATTTCTCGGGAGCGCGCGCTTGCACGTCTGAAGTAATCCTACCATAGCCCTACACTCTCCTCTCTTCTCACCCCTATCTTTTTGCTCTGCATTGCTGCTCCTGAACCTTGGTGACCTCATATGATCCACGGCGGTCTGGGAGAATCGCTGGATGGCTTTCTCCTTCCATGTCGGGGGCTTATACCGACCCGCTATGATTAAGAGGCGCCAATAAAACTCTCAGGAGCATGTGCCTGAGCACCTCCACCCCTGCCTTCACCTCTGCCTCCTCCCCTCTGCGCTTGCTCCCCTTTGCCTTGCTCCACTGCTCGTCGTCCCGCCCTCCCCTCGTCGGGGCCTTCTCTTGGCCCGCGACCACCATCGGAGCCCCACCGGCTCCGACCCCTCGTCTCACCGTGCACCTCGGCTCCCATCGCCGCGCTCTCAAGGTAAGGGCCCCTTTTCTTATCGGCTCCAAAAGGCCATTAGCAATGGGTAACATCCTATCTGCTAAGCAAGCCCCACAAGTTCGGGCCCTCGCTGGTCTCCTAGACACTCACCGGTGTAAGATCTCTTTCAAACAGCTTCAAGTATATTGGGACCTTCTTCTCCCCTTTAATCCGTGGCTTACCATGTGTCAGCTTTGGGACCCGGACACCTATACTCGCCTTATAGATAGGGTCACTTTTGCTGTGGAGCAGGAAGGTAAAAGATTCCCTCCTGGCTTATTACAGGCAACATAAAGTCCAGAAAAAATCTTGAAGGGTATAATCTATGATATGCTATATAAAAAAAGATTTAAAAGCAGCTATACCAAGAAAGTAAGAATTATGAGTCAACTGTAAATAAATTATATATTTCTGTTAATGTGTTGTAATTGTTCTGTGTTTGTCTGTCTGTTCGTTCAATGTCAACGTATATTGTGATACCTCCGGATGGTAAATATAAATTACTAGAAATCTTTAAAAGAGCTCTATTCAAATGGCCAAAAATTAAATAAGCGCTTATATTAATACTTAAGTTTATTATATTAATACATAAGTTTAAATGTTAATAAGATATCTACAATTTAAAAAAAAAATTGTAAGTCTTAATTAACAAAATTAACTGTATGTCTTCATAAAAAGTTGTTCTTGCCTAGATTAAAATGAATAACTTATTTTTCTTCACAGGATAATATAAAGAATGTAAAACTTATATGAATATTAAAAAGGTTAAAAGTTTGTAAAAATGCTAACGGAAATGTAATAAGTTTTGCAAAAAGACGTATTTTGTCCTAAAGTAAGATGGCTAATTTTTCATAAACTCTTGAAATTTAATTTGCATGCGGCAAGTGTAAAAGGTATTGTGATAACTTTACGTAAGGGAATGTGTTCTGTAAAGATAAAATTTATCTTCAATAGTTTACATTAAGGTATTAAATGGCTAATTCCAAAAGGTCATTCTTAAATATATATATATAAAACTAAATTGATGATAATAATAATAAAAGGTAATTTTATAACAGGAAAGATTAACAGCAACCAAGCTCCCCTGCCAACTTGCTTTTAGGAAACGGTTTCTAATATTGCATGCTACTAAGTATTTAAAGAAAAGTTATTCTTAAGGAAACAGAAGATGATTTTGTCTTTGCAGCCATTGTCTATTTAGCAACACCCCTTGCTATCGGCCTAGCCACTGTTGCGCCGGACGATTGGAACCTTAAACAAAGACTCCTCCTCACTGTCATCTTCCTATCTATCGTTACTATATTTACTGCCCTCATTCTCCTTCGTTTATAAAGCAGTCTCCTACAAACCACAAAGCTTCTGTCTTAAATGTACCATTCTCAACCCTATCCTCTAAATGATCTTCTCACTTCCCCCACAGCCTTTAATACTCTATTTCTTCCTCATAACCTTTGCTTTCTTGATAATATTTTCCGCCATCTGTCTAGCCGCTACCACCCCAGAAGATTGTAACCACGGCCCCCCATGCCGCCATCACTCTCAAGCAGCTCCAGCCCCGCGAAACGGCCCGCAACCTGCTTTCCCCGGCCTGCGGCCTGCTTTCTAGCATCTAATAACGTTTCTGCTTTTAACAGCTCCCCATACTTCTGCGGAGCTTCCTCCTGTCTCGACCTCACTCCTCTTCTCAGCCATCCAAAGCGTCTTTTCTCGTCCCCCGCCCCCCTCCCCTTTTTGCTTGAACCCCCATTGCGTTGCAGATTGGGCCGCCCCATATCGGCCCGCCCCGTTAACATCGGCCTCTCTCGCGCCCATGGAGACTTTGGCCTTCTTATTGTCCTCGCCTACGTCTCCACCACTCCCAACGCTGCCGCCACCACCGTCGCTGGTGCCCTGACGCGACTTGTCCTCACCGCTGCGATCCTCCAGACCATCACACAGTCTGCCTCTACCGCTCTTCGCCGCCAAGAAGAGATCAACCACCTGTAACGCGCTATCATCCTGGACTTTTAACAACAGATGGATCTTATAGCCGCCGAGATCAACAAGAATTGGACATTGGCCACCCTTGCTTACAACGGCAAGATACCACCCCCTAAATTGTACATTTATATTCCCCTTAATACTCACCTCCCTCTTCAGCCCCGCTTCTCTCATTGCTTACTGCCTCTTGGGCCTCAGCTACTTGTTGCTGCTGCCATCCTGGTCCTTATTTGAAAAGAAGGGGGAAATGCGGTCACCCCTCAGGCTGAAGTGTGGTTTGCTGGCCTGGCAGGGGAGCGGCCGCGGTAGGCCTAATTCCGCTGCCCCCATAATAGGGTGGTTGGTCGGGCCCACCGCCACCCCTGAAGGAAGCTCGGCATGGGCGCAGAGTGCCCTCGGGTCTCCCCTTCTCGGCAGCCATGCTTCCGTGGCCGCCCCTCCTCCCAGATGGCACCACCCAATGCCTTGTGGGGCGGCACCCTTCTTCTTCCTTCTCCCTGCGCAGGCGCAGGGCAGAGAATTCCAGTCTGCCCTTTTCCCCTCCCCCGACAGCAGCAACAGCCAGGCGTGGGCGGAGAAATCCAGTCTGCCCTTTTCCCTTCCCCCGACAGCAGCAACAGCCAGGCGTGGGCGGGAAACTCAAGTCTGCCCTCCACCCCAGCAACAGCAGCCACCAATCCCGAAACCCTGCCCCTTCCCCCAGCAACAGCGACAGCCAATCCCTAACCACCACCCCTCCCCCGCCCAGTACCGCCCACTGACCTTTCGCCGGCAACCAATCAGAACAGGGCGTGGCTTCGACCAATCAGCCTTCCCCAGCCCCTATAAAACTGTTGCCTCTCCCTCAGTAAAGTGGACTTGCGTGTTTACCTTGTCTCCGCGGTAGTTCTTCTGCCGTGCGCCCTCCAGTCCTGAGAGCCCCCGACAAGGGCCTGGCCTCCCTTGTCCCCAGTTCGTCGCCTGCTTCTCCGGGCGACCCCTTCGTCGCCTGCTTCTCCGGGCGACCCCTTCGTCGCCGGCTTCGCCGGGCGACCCCGTCAGCCGAACCGCGCAACCCCTTGTGAGACCGATCCCTCGTCTGCTGCTGGACCGACCCCTCGTCCCAAGTGGGACCGACCCTTCGTCCCAAGTGGGACCGACCCCTCGTCCAGAGCTGGACCGACCCCTCGTCCGCAGCCAGACCCCACCTCTACCGACCGAGCAAACCGTCACAAATATCTATATATATAACAAAATAATGTTGAAATTTAAAATTTATTGAAGATGATATGTACATAGTGGTAGTGATTACTTAGATTTTAAAACACAAACAAATCTATATTTTCATAATTGAACACATATTTAGCAAAAGTTTAAACACATTAGTGGGAATTGTATTCACTAGCTCTTCTAGAAGTGCTGCATATTGGAGGTGAGGGGAAAAGCAAAATTGGAGAGTAGAAAGAAAATTTTCATTCTATCTGAAATGCTTTATTTATGTAAAAAATTTTTTCTGGGAAATAAGGATGGTAAGAATATGATGTTGTAATATATGCTAAAAAATATTTTGAAATAATGAAAATCAGCTTATGGAATTCACAAGAATAAATTCATTATGTTTACTTTAGGAAAAATATGCTAAAATATAATATTACTATACAAGGGTATATATGATAGGACCAGAACAGCTTATTTATTTAACAGCTACCATGCTTTTGGCATTTTAGAAAGTCCTTTATAGCAAATCTTTTTTTTTTTTTTTTAAAGATTTATTTTTATTTATTTAATTCCCCTCCCCTCCCCCGGTTGTCTGTTTTCTGTGTCTTTTTGCTGCGTCTTGTTTCTTTGTCCGCTTCTGTTGTTGTCAGCGGCAAGGGAAGTGTGGGCGGCGCCATTCCTCGGCAGGCTGCTCCCTCCTTCACGCTGGGCGGCTCTCCTTATGGGTGCACTCCATGCGCGTGGGGCTCCCCTACGCGGGGGACACCCCTGTGTGGCACGGCACTCCTTGCCCGCATCAGCACTGCGCATGGGCCAGCTCCACACGGGTCAAGGAGGCCCGGGGCTTGAACCGCGGGCCTCCTGTGTGGTAGACGGACGCCCTAACCACTGGGCCAAAGTCCGTTTCCCAGCAAATCTTTTTTGATCTCCATAAAACCCTATTCCATTTTATGGAAAGGTAAAATGACTACTGGGAAGGTGAATAATTTTCTAACTTAATAGAAATCAATAGGAATGGAAGGAGCTAATTAAAATCTATTCTGTGTGTATTCAGAGCCATCATTTTTAAGTACTATACATCTTATTTTTCACTATAGAGAATATACTACAATTTCTTTTTTCCTTCAAATATCCTCTATTATTTAGTTGCTAGAAATGTGTCTGCTGCTTCAGTTTGAATTTCCTTACATATATCAGGGTGTGTGTTTTGTTTGTTTCTTTCTTTCATGTGTCTGTAAAATCTGTAAGTGTTCATCTTTCATTTTTAATCTTCTCTTCCTCAACCACATACTCTCCCTAAGACAGTTCATCTCTTTCAGCAATCACATTTATCTATATTCTATTGACTACAAATCCAGTTTGAATTTCTCTTTTGAGGAACCTGGCTGTACTTCTCTTATTCAATATTACATAGATGGTTCATACTCAACATGCATTGAGCTGAGTTTATTCAATTACTCCCAACTTGATTATTTTTGTATCTTCCCAGCCTGAGTGAATGAAATGAGTGGAATCACCCTCTTTTTACTTCTTCTAGTCAGAAACTCAAGGATTCTCTTTTTTCCTTATTGTTCATCAATTTATCTTCAGTCTTCACAGTCATATCTTACTTCAATTCTTTATCACTTTTCACATAACTTGTTTTATCATTGCTTCAAATATTTAATGTGTTTCTTTGCTTCAAACATCAGCAAATGTAATTCTAGATAAAGCTATACATAATAAAGAGCTGGTAATGCCATGCCTCAGGTATAATAGTAAGTCACCCAGTTATTTTAATGACAATATTCAAATTCATTAGCATGCAATTCATTGATGGTTAATGATCATGTCCATGTCTACTTGCAAAATGTTATTCATTACCCTAACCTTCAATTTTTCTTTACTTGTTTTACAGTCAAACATATTATTCTTTAGTATATTTACTTCATTTAATGTCACATTTAAACAAATAATATACAGCAATTAATTTTATTTTTTTCAGAGATATATAAGTATTTTGTTTTATAACTTGTCTCCCACTCTCAATCTGTGCTTGTGTTTTAGTGTGCTAAAGCTGCTCAGAGCAGGTACCATAAAATCGGTTGGCCTTAGCAATGGGAAGTTATTAGCTTTAAGCTCACAGTTTTGAAGCTGAGAAAATTGTCCAAGTCAGGGCATTATAAAGGCAGTGCTTTCTTCCTGGAGACTGGCTTGCAGTGGTCCTGAGTTCCTCTGCCACATGGCAAGTCTTATGGTGTTTTCTGAAGGTCTCTCCCATCTCTTAAGGGTGTCCTTGTTTTCCACTTTTTGTTTCCATAGCTCTTTCTCTCTTTGAATATCATTCTCTTATAAAGGACACCAGTAAGAGGAGTAAGACCCACTCACCCTGGGCTACTCCTTAACTGAAGTAATCTTATTGATGTAGACTTAAAATAGGTTTATACTCACAGGAATGGATTAGCTTTAAGAACATGATTTTCTGGGGTACATGCAATTCCAAGCCATCACACTTCACCCTCTGGACGCCCAAAAGACAGGTTTTCCACATGTGCAAAATACATCCATTCCATCACAATCCCAAAATCATTAAATATTTTCAGTAACAATGCTAAGTACAAAGTCTCATCAAAACCAGTTACAGGTGTGGTTTGTCCTGGAGCACTATCCCCTCTGGATATGGACCTGTGAAATCTATAGAATAAGTTATCTGTTTGATAGTATGTAACTATTGTTTGACCATCTGTAATAGTTCAGTACTTTGAAATATCTAAAGTAAATAAGAAAGAATATATTTTAAATGTGTACAAAGTATTCATTATATTGCTATTTGTTCTAGAATAAAAGTAATCAAAATAATCAACAAAATGGCTTTAAATTATAACTTATCCATACAATAGAATATACACCTATTTTAAATCATGTATTTGAAATGTTGTAATGATATTTGGAAAATACCCAATTTAAAAGCGGTTAATAGAGTTCCAGGAAGATGGCATTGTATAAATCATCAGGGGTGGTCAACTCTCTTACAGAAACAATGAAGGAAAGGCAGAAACTGTTTGAAGCAGTGGCTTTGGGTATCTGAAGAAAAGGAGAAGGATGTACATCATAGGAATGAGCAGAATAGAGAGCTGAAGGGGCCAAAATGCAAACCAAATGTGCTGTTCCCTCCTTTGGCAGAGAATAGTGCCCATCCTCCAAACTTGAGGTGAACAGCCTTAGTAAAACTTGTGACTGAGAAGGGAATGGACACTTTCCTCACTGGAAAGAGGAAGAGTGTGGTGGAGGGTTGAGTGTGGTTTGTCTCAAGTTACTTTAAACAAAAGGGCCAAACTTAGAATTCAGGCTCTAATCAGTGCAGAACCCACTCCATGGAATAGTTCACCAAAGAGTGACTTCTGTTGGCAGACTAAGAAAGTGAAGGAGAAAAAATTCATTTTGAAATCTCTCCTGTCCCTGTGCCCAGGTCACTTTGAATCTGATCTGCACTACATTAATGGGTCCCTGACATTGTTTTGAAACTTAAACTGGCAATTTAAAAAAAAACTTAGAATTGGCTGAACCAAAAATCAAACAAGAGCTATGAAACAAAATCACTCAACAGTACAATCCTAGACAAAAGAGAGAAATTGATCATCAATATAAACTCACCAACATAATCAAATGTTAGATAGCAGCAAAATATTACAAGCCATATGAAGATATAGGAAGGTATGGCTCAACCAAAGGAGCAAATTAAAAATCCTGACAAGACACAGAATTTAAAACAGCTAATCAATAATGTTCACACAAATCTCCTAAATTAATTCAAAAAGTTGAAGAAAAATGTGGATAAAGAGATAAAGAGTATATTAGGAAGACTGTGTGAGCATAAAAAAGACTGAAAACTTGCAAGGGAAAGTAACATAGCTTATGTGAATGAGATACACAATGGATAAAATTAAAAATTCAATAGCAGTTTACAACAGCAGATTTGAAATGGCAGAAGAACTGATAAGCAAATTAGAAGATAAAGCATCTGAACTTGAAAGACAGAAGTACAGATAGATGAATGAAAAATTTGAACAGGGTCTTATGGAACTGAAAGACAGCACAAAATATGCAAACACATGCATTATGGGTATCCCACAAGAAGAAGAGAACAAAAAAACAGAAAGATTATTTGAGGAAACACATGAAAGCTGAAAAATTCCCAAACCTATGAAAGGCATAACTATTAATATACAAGAAGGACAACATACTCAAAACAGAATAAATTCAAATACACCTACTGTAAGAACCATACTATTCAGAATGTCAAATAACAGAGATAAAGAGAGAATTCTGAAATTAGAAAAGAAAAAGAAATTCATCACATACAAGGGACACCCAATAAGACTAAGTGCTTGTATTAGTCAGGGTTCTTTAGGGAAATGGAATCAACAGGAGATATCTGTCAATAGCATGCAATTTTTTAAGAGTCTCCCACATGACTGTGGGGGTGCACAAGTCCAGATTTCACAGGCAGGTTGCAAACCAGGGCTCTGATCAAAGTCTAGTGAAGGTTCTTGATAAGTTTCTGGGAGATGTTGACTGTCCAAAGACAATCTGGGAAATTCTCTCTTAATGCTGAAATCACATCCCCTTTTTAGGCATTCAACTCCTTGGATAAAGTGTCACTCTTTGCTGACAGCAGTTTCCCTGAATGATGTAATTGTAATCAGCTATCTATGCAGTAAAGTCACTGGTGACTAAAGTCCATAAATGTCCTTGCATCACAATTACCCCTGAGCTTGCTTGACCTAACAAGTGGGCACAATTACCTGGCTGAGTTGACACATTAATCCAACCATCACAGTCCATCTCTTGTCAACTCGGTAACCATACACATTACTTAAACAATATTTAGAGTCTAAGTGAAAACAATAACAGACATGCATATATACATTTCCTCCTAACAATGTGCAACTCTACTACATACAACTGGAAATGCATTGATTCCATACAGAAGAAGGTGCAAGATCTTGGGTAATATTCACTCTTAAACTTGACATCCTTTTATATTATGACATGAAACAAATACAGCTTGTCATATGATAGAGGGAAAGGTTGGGGAAGAAAACAAAGAAATTTGTTTTGTGTACATATACAGCCATATTCATAACAAAACAAGGAAGAAATAATCATGACTATTACAGTCTTCATTTCTGTAACTGGTCATGTGAATGAAATTCATATTTATCACTACCTTCTTCTACTGCCTATTCCATGTTCTCATTATCCTCAACAAGCACTTCAGCTGGCTATGGTTCTTTGTCTGGTGGGGTAACCCAAACTTTCATTACTGAAGATTTTAGGCTATTGTTAGTTCTGTTGGATTGGGTTGTTGCAATCTTCCATTGACTTTAATCACAGGGCATGGCAGTATGAGAAGATACCCTAGAGGATCTCCTGTATTCCAGGAAAACTCTTCTTTACCCTCATTATGTAGATGCAGTTTTATAGTCAGGATCAATCACCCCACTCAGAACAGTAATTCCCTTCTTTGCCTGTTGATTCAGAGGTAAGAGGAGCCCAAAGTGGTCAGTTGGTGGCCTTAACTTCTAGTTCAAAGAAATCATTGTTTTGTTGCCTGGTGGAAGCACCCACCTTTTGGGACTAAAGGCAGCAGAAAAGCAAAGTTTAGGGTTGCAGGGACAGAAAGCAAAAATTTTCTTAGTGGGTCACTAGGGGTAATAGTGAGTAGTGCCAATCTGACTTCCACCCCTTGATTTCTGGGCTCATGAATTGTGGTTATGGGAGAAACAGTACCATAGAGTGAACACTGATTTAAAGCATACACAGCCTCCTAGAGAACATTCCCTCAGCTCTGCAAGGTATGGTGACCTAGTTGGTGTGGTAATTGAGTCTTCAAAAGACCATTCCACTGTTCTATTAATCCAACTGCTTCAGGGTGGTGGGGAACTTAGGAAGACCAATGAATTCCATGTGCACATGCTTATTCCTACACATCATTTTCTGGGAGATAGGTAACCTGATCAGAAGCAATGCTGTGTGAAATGCCATGTTGGTAGATAAGACATTTGATAAGTTCATGGATGGTAGTTTTGGAAAAAACATTGCATGCTGGAAATGCAAACCCATATTCAGAGTGTATTAGTCAGCCAAATGGGGGCTGATGCAAAATACCAGAAATTGGTTGATTTTTATAAAGAGTATTTATTTGGGGGTAGAACTTACAGTTACCAGGCAATAAAGCATAAGTTACTTCCATCACTAAAGTCTTTTACCATATGTTGCAGCAAGATGGCTGCTGACATCTGCCAGGGTACAGTCTTCCTGTGTTCCTCTCTCTCTGGGACCTGCTTCTCTTTCCTTGCAACCAAACTCTGTGTGCTTACTTCCCAGAGTTCCAGCACAAGACTACAGCATCAACAACTCCAACAACAAAAGCCCAACATCTGCCCTTTGCCATGTTTTTATCTGTGAGTCCCCACCTACCAAGAGGTGGGAGCTGAACACCCTATTGACATGGACCAATCAAAGCCCTAATCAAAATTTAATCATTCCCAGGTACAGACCATTTATAAATATAATCCAATACCTATTTTTGGAATTCATGAACCATAATACTGCTACACAGAGTATGTGTCTATTCCAGTTGAAACAAATCACTGCCCCTTCCATGGTGGAAGTGGTCCAATGTAGTCAACCTGCCACCAGGTAGCAGGATAGTCACCTTGAGGAATGGTGTCATATCAGGGGCTGAGTCTCTGCTGCTGGCAGATTGGGCACTCAGCAGTGGCTATCCAAGTGCTACCCCTTGGTGAGGGTAAGTCCAATGTTGCTGAGCCTATGCATAACCTCCATTCCTACCTCCATGACCACTTTGCTCATGAGCTCATTGGGCAATGACAGGAGTGGTTAGAGAAGGAGACTGAGCATTAACCACAGAGTGGGTCTTCTTATCTACTTGTTACTTAAAATGTTCCTCTGCTGCTGAAGTCACACTTTGGTGAGCAGTCACATAATACACAAATATTTTCATGTTTTTGCCCACTCAGAAAGGTCTATCCACATACCTCTTCCCCAGACCTCTTTGTAACCAATTTTCCAATTTCCTTTCAGTTTCCTGACCACCCAGTTAAAGCATTGGCAACAGCTCATGAATCAATGTATAAACTTACCTCTGGTCATTTCTTCTTCCAAGCAAAATAATCAACCAAGTGCACCACTCAAAATTCTGCTCACTGGGAGGATTTCTGCTGAATACTGTCCTTCATGGATGTTCCAGAAAAGGGCTGCAGTGCTTCAACTGACCACTTTTGGGTGGTACCAGCATATCATGCAGAACCATCTGTAAACCAAGCCTGAGTTTTCTCTTCCACAGTGAACTGATTATACGGGGCTCCCCAAGAGGCCAAAGCTGTGGGCTGGGAAAGAAAAGGTAACATGGCAGGGGTGGTGACCATGGGCATTTGGGTTCTTCCTCATGTAACTTACTTTTGCTTTCAGGGCCCACTTGAGCACTATCTCATATATAGCACTTCCACTTTATTATGAAGTGCTGTTGTGCATGCCTAACTTTATGGTTTGGTGGACCAGACAATACCTAGCTCGTGTTAGGCACCTCAGGTCTCATGGTAACTTGATGGCCCATGGTTAAGCATTCAGTCTCTACTAAGGCCAAGTAACAGGCCAAAAGCTGTTTCTCAAACACGGAGTAATTATCTGCTAAAGATGGCAGGGCTTTGCTCCAAAATCCTAAGAGTTTGCATTGTGGTTCTCCTATAGGGGCATGCCAGAGGTTCCAGACAGCATCTCTATTTGCCACTGAAACTTCCAGCACCATTGTATCTGCTGGATCATATGACCAAAGTGGTAGTGCAGCTTGCACAGCAGCCTGGACCTATTACAGAGCCTCCTCTTGTTCTAGTCCCCAATCAAAACTGGTAGCTTTTCTGACCACTTGGTAAATGGGCTGGAGTAGCACACCTGAAAGAGGAATGTCTTTCTCCAAAATCTGAAGAGACTGACTAAGCATTGTGCCTTTTTTGTTCATAGGAGAAGCAAGATGAAACCGTTTACCTTTCACTTTAGAAGGAATATCTTAACATGCCCCACACCACTGGACATCTAGAAATTTCAGTGAGATGGAAGGACCCTGTATTTTTGTTGGATATATCTCCCATCCTCTCTCATATAAATGCCTTACCAATAAGTCTACTGTCTTTTCTACTTCTTGCTCACTAGGTCCTATCAA
Organism: Dasypus novemcinctus; assembly: GCF_030445035.2. Classification (NCBI taxonomy): domain Eukaryota; kingdom Metazoa; phylum Chordata; class Mammalia; order Cingulata; family Dasypodidae; genus Dasypus; species Dasypus novemcinctus. The sequence continues at coordinate 36,158,357 of NC_080683.1, read as the reverse complement.
CATGATATCATCATTATAATGGACCAGTGTGATGTTTTATTGGAGGGAGAGATAATCAAAGTCCTTTCAGGTAATATTATGACATAGGGCTGAAAAGCTGAAATATGCCTGAGGCAGGCCAGTGAAGGTATACAGTTGAAAACAAACAGTTTCTAGTTGTCCTTGCAGTCAACTGATTGGATAAAGCTTCACTCCTTGCTGAGAGCAATCTCCCTGTTGATGTAGTTGTAATCAGCTATCTATGCAATAAAATCATTGGTTACTAAAGTTAATAAATGTCCTTGTATTACAATTAGCCCAGTGCTTCCTTGACCAAACAACTGGACACAATTATCTGGCTGAGTTGACCATCACAGTGCTGTTTTCTCAACAGAAACGATGGAGATGAAATGGCAGTATGAAATTATGAGATACTGCAAGGAAAAAAAACTGACAGTCAATAATTCTTTGTCAGGCAAAACGTTCCTTCAAATTGAGAGTGAGTTTAATTGTTTTACAAATAAACCAAAGTTGAAAGAGTTTGTCATGAAGAGATTGGCTTTATAAAAAATATTAATGCAGTACTGCAGCTTGAAAAGAAAAGACAGGAGAGAGATACTTGGAGAAGAACATAGCAATAAAGATTATTAGTAAGGATAACAAAAAGGGTAAAAACACATAAAATAATGTGTGGCATAGATAAGCCAAAGGTTAAAATGGTCAATGTAATAAAGATTTAGAGTAGTCATATTGAATATTATTAGATTGAACTCCCCTGTGTCAAAAGATACAGACTGACAGAAATGGATAAAAATATATATATGATTTCTATAGCACATTCATGTTATGCACAAGGACACAAGTAGACTAAAAGTGAAAGTTCAGAAAAGATATTCCATACAAACAGTAACAACAACAAAAAAAGAGCTGGAAGAGCTATACTAATATTGGACAAAATAGATCTTAAATGCAAAAGTATTATAAAGACATTTAATACTAAAAAGGGAAATTCTCCAAGAAAAAATAACAGTAATAAATAATTTTGAACCTAACCAAGATGCTCCAAAATACATGAGGCAAACACTGGGGTGATGGATAAATTAATAGATTAACTTTAGTCATCATATACTGGCCAGGTAAAGTGCACAGTTATTTGGTCAAGCAAGCACTGGGATAATTGTAGTGCAAAGACATTTCCTCACATTTAATCATCAGTAGGATGATTACATCTGTGGCTGATTACATCTAATCAGCTGAGGAAATAGTCTTCAGCAATAATTGATGTCTTAACCAATCAGTTGAAGATCTTAAATGGAGAAGTACTTTCAGCATGCAGGGAGAGAACTCTGATCTCTACTTCAGTGTCTCCTGGGGAACTCACTGAGGACCTTCATTGGAGCTCTTGGCTTGCAGTCTCCCCAATGGAATTTGAACTCATGCATCACCACATTCATGTGAGATAATTTTATAAAATGCCATACTCTTTACAGACAGCTCCTGTCAGTCCTGTTTCCCTAGATAACCCTGACTAATATAGCAGGCAAAACTGAAGGGAGAAATAGTTCTCTCTACAATAATATTTGCAGACTTCAATACATCACTTTCATTAATGGATAGAACATCTGCATAGAGAATCAACAAGGAAACAGAAAGCTCAAATAATGTAAATGAATTATATCTCACAGATATTTATAGAATACTGCAAATTGAGACAGTAGGATACATTAATATATTATTTGCAAGTGCTCATGAAACTTTCCATAGGATATGTTGGGTCACAAAACAGGTCTCAATAAATTTTAAAAAATGGAAATTATGCAAAACAATTTTTTCTGACACTAATGGAATCAGGCTGGAAATCAATAGCAGGCAGAAAACTCACAAATACATGGAAATTAAACAACATATTCAATCAGTGAGTTGCAAGAGAAATCAGTAGATATCTCAAAACAAATGAAAAAGAGAACCCAATATATCAAAATCTATATGGAATGCAGCAAAAGCATTTGTGGCAGTTTGATATTATTTATGAATCCCCCAAAAAGGAAAAAGAAATATATTTGTAAACTGGTCTGTTCCTCTAGGTGTAATATCCTTTGATTGTATTAAATTCAAGGGTTTTAAATTTACTTGATAAAAGATGGGACTTTGATTGAACCACATCAATAGACCATTACTCAGCTCCTTTGTGGGCTGATATAAATGGACACTCACTCAAGAAGACACATGGGAGAGGAGAGCTTTATAGATGCCAGAGGAGACAAAACTCAAACAGATAAAGCCAAGGGAGTGGTGAGCCATTTGCCTGACAGTTTAAAGCTGAAGAGAAAAGAGCAGATAAGAAGCTGAGATGACCTGGAAAGAAACCAGCCCCATGCCAAAGACTAATATAGGAAGTCCTGAGAGACCAGGCAGATCTTGTCCCCCATTTTGCTTCAGCACATAGCTACTGACTTTGGTGAGAAAGCAACCTTACTTGGACTCTTTATGGCCTTGAGACTGCAAGGTCTTACCCCAAATAAATACCCTTCATAAAAGACAACAGATTTCTAATACTTTGAATCAGCACACTTTGACTGACTAATACAGCATTGCTGAGAGGGAAATTTATAGCCCTAACTATTTACATTAAAATAAAAGAGGGAGCTAAATTCAACACTTAACTGCATGTTATAATTTGAGATTATTTTATTAATCATAAAGAAGAAAGATTAAATTTGTAAACTAGTCATTTCCTTTGGGTGTGATACCCTTTGATTGCATTAAATTCACCTGAGGGGCCTTTGATTAGATTACTTAATAAAATTGGTTTAGGGCTTATGATTGGGTTATGTCAGTAAGGTGTAACAACAGGTTGGGTCTCTGTCCCCTTGTTAGGTCAGAGGTAAACTGAAGCACAGAAAAAGACCAACTGAGACAGACACAAGGAAGAGAAAGCTCTCTCAGTTTTTTATTCTGCCATGTGACAAAAAGATATAGGTTCAAACAGCTGAGGCACTGGGGAGAGATGAGCCATTTCCCTGATAGTCTACAGCTGAATTTGGGAATAGACCAGACCAGCTGAGACCAATATAGGAAGCCCTAAGAGACAAGCCCTGTGGCAGCTTTCAGCTGAAATTGGGAAGTAAGCAAAGAGCTGGGCTGAGAGAGGAAGCTCGGGGTGGGGGAGGAGAGTTCATGCAGAGATTGTCCAACATCTTGCTCCAACATGGCAGCTGATTTTGGTGAGAAAGCACCTCTTACAGTGCCTTGAGTTGGACTTTTCACAGTCTGGAGACTGTAAGATTTTACCCCAAATAAATTCCCATTATAAAGCCAACAGATTTCTGGTACTTTGCATTAGCAGCTCTTTGTTAAGCTAAGTTACTGCACCCTTGGATGAAATTAAAAAACAAACAAACACTAATTTAATCTCAAAGAAAGCAGAAGGAAAGAAATAACAAATATTAGAGCAGAAATAAATGAAATTGATAAAATAATAGAATCCACAAAATCAAAATTTAGTTCTTTGAGAAGATTGACAAAATTGACAAAGAAAAAAGAGAAGATACAAATAAATAAAATCAAAATGAGAGGGTGCATTATTACCAATCCCACAGAAATAAGAAAGATCATAGGAAGACACTATGATCAACTGTGGGCCAACACATAGACAACTTAGATGAAATGGACAACTTTCTAGAAACACAAACTGCACACACTGATGGAAGAAGAAATCAACAAACCAATCACAGGCAAAGAGATGGAATGAGTCATCAAAAAATTACCAACAAAAAAAAGCCAGATGATTTCACAGGTGAATTCTACCAATCATTTCAAGAAAAATTAATACAAATCCTGCTCAAAATCTTCCAAAAGAACTGAAGAAAATAGTACACTGCCTAACTTGTTGAATGATGAAACACAACACTAATAAGAAAACCAAAGCTACTAAAAGGAAAAAAAAATCCAGAGCAAACTAATGAATATAGATTCAAAAATTCCCCCCAAAATACTTGAAAATAGAACTCAACAGCACATGACAAGAATTATATTCTATGGTCAAGTGTGTTTTAGTCCAAGAAAGCAAGCATGGTTCAATGCAAGAAAATCCAGCCAAAGGAAAAAAATCACGTGATTATCTCTATTGATGCAGAAAAATCATTGACAAAATTTAGCATGCTTTCTTGATGGAAGCACTTCAAAATGAGAGGAATAGCAGGAAAATTCCTCAACATGATATAGAGCATATATGAAAACCCCTCAGCCAACACAATGTTGAAATTTTGAAGACTTTCCCTCTAAGATTAGGAGCAAGACAAGGATTTCCACTCTTTCCACTTTTACTCAACATTGGATCAGAAGTTCTTGTAGAGCAATTAGGTCAGAAACAGAAATAAAATGAATCCAGTTTGGAAAGGAAGAAGTAAAACTTTCACTATTTTCAGATGATATGATCCTATGTTTAGAAAATCCTGAAAAATTGACTATGAAACTACATCGCTTATAAAGGAAATCAGCAAAGTGGCAGAATACAAGTTCAATATGCAAAAATCAATAGTGTTTCTATATAATAGAAATGAACAAACTGAAGAAGAAATCAGGAAAAACTTCCATTTACCAAATCAACTAAAAGAATCGAATATCTAGGAATAAATTTAACCAGGTATGTAAAGGATCTATACACAGAAAATTTAAAACATTGCTAAAAGAAATTAAGGAAGACATAAAGAAATAGAAGGACATTCCACGTCCATGGATTGGAAGACTAAATATCTAAAGTCTAAGCAGAATGCTTGATATTTGCAAAGGATGTTAAATATGGAGCTGTCATATGGCCTGACAATCCCATTCATAGGTATATACTTAGAAGAACTGAAACTAGGGGTGTGAACAAACATTTGCATACCCACTTCATAGTGGCATTATTCACAATTGCTAAAAGATGGAAACAATCCAGGGGTCCATTGACAGAAGAATGGATAAACAAATGTGTTACATGCATACAAGGGAAGATTATTCAGCAGTAAGAAGAAATGAAGTCATTAAGCAAATGACAACATGGATGAAACTTGAGGACATGATGTGGAGTGATGCAAGCCAGATACAAAATGAAAAGTGTAGTATGAACTCACTAATATGACTAAATATAATGAGCGAAATCATGGAGTTAATAGCTAGATGACTGGTCACCAAAAGATAGAAAGATGATAGAGAATGAAGAATAGTGGCTTAATTTGTGCAGAATTGCAAATAAGGTTGACTATAAATACTTGTAATTGGATAAAGGTAATGATAATACTTTAGAGTGAATGTAATTAACAGCACCAATATGGGGTTATGATTGTGGTTGAAAGAAAAAGTTTGTGTCACTAGAAGAAAAGCTAAAGGATGAATTACTAGACATTATAGCATAGTAAACCCTGTTATAGATAATGAATGTGATGAATAGCACAAATTTAAGTATTTTCTTCAATGAAGCAGAACAAGTATATGTTAATATTACAGGACATTAATAATAGGGTGGTATATAAGCTAAAATGCACTTTAAGCAAGCCATGAACTGTAGTGAAAAATATATATTAATAATTTTTAATCAATTATTAGAGAGAGAGGGAAGATGGCATCAGATTAGGCAGGCATGGCTCAACTCTTTCATATAAACAAGAGAAAGAGTCAAAAGCTGTCCAAGGGACCTGCTTTGGGGGTCAGGAGACTAGGACAGGCTAGGTGAAGAACAGAGAAACAAAGAACCCAAAACAACAAACATGAGTTACCAACCTCCCATGGCAGCTAGGAGGAGGCTCCCTCTCCCATCTCCAAGATATTTAGCTGGGTTAAAAGCACTGGCTCAATGAAGCTAACTGAGAAGAAAACAGACATCTTCCTTGCTGTCAGCTATTTCAAAGGAAAAGGGAATGAGGAGCTAGGGTCTTTTCTTCATTGAATTCAGACAGCAGTTCCCACTTTGAGTCTCAACTCTGGACAGACCAAATCACAGGAAAGTGGACAAAAAACTCCAAGGAAAGGTGCATCAATGAGCACCATCTGCTGACCAGTCCAGAAATTGCAAGGCTAAAACTGCTAAGGGTTCTCTCTGTACTCTAAATCTTGGGAGAAAATCTGTACCCCATTAGTGAGTCCCTAGCATGATTTTGATAACTTATTCTGGAAAATTTTAAAGACTTAGAACAAGTTGAACCAAATATCAAAAAGAACAATGAAAAATAAACAATAGGCAAGAGAGAGAAATTGCCCATCAGAGTAAAGCCATAAATATATTCAAATGCTTTGACATGACACCAGCAAAAATTTACAAGTCATACAAAAAAATAGGAAGAGATGGCCCAGTCAAAGGAATGAACCAAATAAATCCTGAAGAGATACAGGATTTAAAGCAATTAATCAGTGATAATCACACAATTCATCTCAATTCAAAGAAAATATGACTAAAGAGATAAAGGATATAAATTATACACTGGGTGAGAATAAAGAAAAATTTGAAAGCCTGCAAAGAAAACTAACAGACCTTATGGGAATGAAAGACAATGGATGAGATTAAAAATACATTAGAGGCACATGAGAACAGATTTAAATTGCTTGAAGACAGAACTAGTAATTTTGCAGTCAGAACATCTGAACTTGGAAAGACAGGAGAACAGAAGGAGAAGAGAATGGAAAAAATGGAACAGAGTCTCAGGGAATTGAATAATAATATGAAATGCACAAATATCACATTATCAGTGTCCCAGTAGGAGAAGAAAATGGAAAAATAACAGAAAGAATATTTAAGGATATAATGACTGAAAACTTCCCAAACAGTATGAATGACATAAATGTCAATATCTAGGAAAGATGACACAACTCAAACAGAATAAATCTGAATAGACTACCCTGAGACACTTACTATCCAGAATGACAGAGATGAGAGTAAAGGGAGAATTCTGAAAGCAGCAAAAGAAAGAAAAGCATCACATACATTGAAAATTCAGTAAGATTAAATGGCAAACTCTCATAAGAAAACATGGAGGCAAGAAGAAAGTGCTATGATATATTTAGGCACTAAAAGAAACTGCCAGCCAAGAATTCTGTATCCAGCAAAACTCTTCTTCAAAAATGAGGGTGAGTTCAAAGTTTTCCAAGACAAACAAGAACTGATAGAATGTTACCAAGAGATGAGATATACAAGAAATACTAAAGGGAGAGCTGCAGGCTGAGAGGGCTAAACAAAGGCAAGATACTTGGAGATGAGTGTAGAAACAAAGATTATTAGGAAGGGTAAATCAAATGGTAAGAAGACAGACAATAGTACAATATGACAGCAGAATGCCAAAACACAAAATAGATGAAGTATATTATGGCTGTTAGAGGTTCCCCCTCACTAGGTTTGTAATAATTCACAAGCTGTGACTCAGATTCCCCTGATATGCATTGAGGAAAGACAAGCTCCCCCACCCCCACCCCATAGCCTATGTGTCTGAAGGAACAGCACTTCTCCAAAAGTTGAACAAAAATCCATGTGGAAAATGGAGTAAAAGGAGAGAGACATTCACTCCCTACAGATCAAAACAACACCTGTTCCTCCAGTGTTCCAAGAAAACATAACTTCCTAACCCACTACCCTTTAGTCATACAAGGGAAAATTTTCACATTTAGGGCTTCCTTTTGAACCCTCACTTGGAAACTTAACTCCCGCCTATCAACTACCATTTCCCCATCTAAGATTGTACTGTATAAATTCAAATCCTGCCTTTCCAGAAGTGGGCTGAAGTCTCTCTTCAGACCCCATTTATTAGGAGAGCTTCCCAATAAACTTTCTGCCTGCAATCAGTTTCTGTGTCTCGGTGAGTGCCCCTTTTTCTCCAACACTTGGTGCCAAAACCCAGGACTGGGATCATATTGAGACTGATTGATTGGTGAGGCATCTTCCCTTTGCCACAGCTGAATATCCATCTAACATTGGACATCAAATCTTGACTGGGTGAGTTAAGGATTTCTCTGCCAGAGGACCCTGCTTTCTTTCTCCTTTTCCATTGTCCAGGACAACCCATGGGAAAAATCCTAGCATTAGGTCAGTAATCCTCACTGTCCCCAAGGGCCATGGCAGGTGGAAGGCCTGCATCCTTGTGGGATGAAATCCCTTGGCTCTGGAAACATCTGTCTCCAAGCATGGTTTCCTATTTCCTTAGAGATATCTGACTGATTTGGGGGTGTCTGTTTCACTCAAAATCTCCCCTGTCCTAGAGCTCCTTAGTCTTGTCCCAGCCACCTAAATTGGAGAGCTCAATTTCAGCTCCCCCCAAAAATCCGTATCTCTGGGCTGTCTCCTTCATAACCTTAAAACTCTGTACCCAGAAGGAGCTATCAGACCTAAAGAGCCCATTTTATTGTTTAACCTCTGTGTGGCCACAACACAAATTGGACAATGAAAGTCAATGGCTAGAAAATGGCACTTTCAATTTCCAAGTTCTCCAAGACTTAGAGAATATTATCCAGCATAATGGCAGATGGCCAGAGATTCCTTACATTCAGGCCTTTTTCTATCTTCACAATTGCCCCTCCCCTTGCCAATCCTATTCTTCCTACCAAATTCTTCTTTTACACCAGAAACCTCCTCAGTAATCTTCCTCCTCATCACTTCCACCCCCTAAAACTTCTGGAAACTCTGACTGTGATCACTTGGATCATGTTCCTCCTCTACCTTCTCCATATATTCTTCTGGTGTTATCTCCGAACTCACCTTCCACCCCTTCTTCCTCCCCTTTTTGTCACCACTGCCTCCTAACCCTCCCTTCTCCCTTCCTCATTCTCACAGTGGGGACTACCTCCCCCTCCTTCTGCACTGTGGCACTCCACCTCTGCCAGCACACAGACTCCTAACTCCACACAGACATCCATTCCTCTTTTACCCCTCTGGGAAGTAACAGGAACTGAAGAAATAGTTAAAGTACACTTTCCTTTCTCAGTCTTAGATTTAAGCCAGATAGAGGACCAACTAGAATCTTTCTCTGAAAACCTCTACATCAGTCTTTTTTACCTGTCTATCCCAAGAAGAAAAAGAACTTATTTGACTTGCAGCTCAAACCCTTGCAAATACCCTAAACCAACAAAACTGCCAACAGCCCTGTAAGATCAACGTCAATACCCCAGAAAAAAAACCAAACCCAGCTGTAAATCCTCCACCCTCCAGAGTTCCCAACAGACACCCCACCCTAAGCAAGAACAAAGAAACCCCACTAAGGCCACTCTTCAAATGCAAAAAACCTAGGCACTGGGGCAAGCAGTGGGTAAACCCACAACCTACTCCAGGGTCATGCCCACTGTGCAAGCAAGAAATCCACTGGAAGTTTGACTGTCCCCAGGCCTCTCAAGGCAAAAAGGCATCAGTTACCCAGTCAGACCCAACCCCCAACTTCAACTTCCCAGACCTTCTGGAACTGACAATAGGTGATAAAAGGTACCTGTGAACTATGCAGGCCCCCATGCCCATCTACAAAGAAGAATCTCAGGTAACTTTGATGGTAGCAGGTAAATCAGTTTCATTTCTTATTAATATGAAAACCACTTAATTTCCCTTCCCAAATTCCTTAAACCCTTAATTCACTACTCAGTCTCAATAGTGGAGGTCAATAGAATATTTTCACAACTGCTCTTTTACTGTCCCCACTAAGAAGCGACCTGTTCACCCACTCACTCCCTCCTCTGCTTCCCTTTTTTCCACCAAACACTTCAACCCTGAAATCTAAAATACGAAAGTTCCTCTCATTGCTACCTATCACAAATGAGTCACAGTTCAACTCAAAAATCCTACCCACATTACAATCAAACCCCAATATCCTGTCCCTCTTAAAAAAAAAATTAAGATAAATAAATCACAAAAAAATGTTACATTAAAAAATATAAGAGATTCCCATATACTCCACACCCCCCTACTCCTCCAACATCAACAACCTCTTTCATCATTGTGGCATATTCATTGCATTTGGTGAATACATTGTGGAGCACTGCTGAACCACATGGATTATAGTTTACATTGTAGTTTACACTCTCCCCCAGTCCATTCAGTGGGTTATGGCAGGATATATAATGTCCTGCATCTGTCCCTGCAATATCATTTAGGACAACTCCAAGTCCTGAAAATGCCCCCACATCACATATCTTCTTCCCTCTCCCTGCCCTCAGCAACTACTGTGGCCATTTTCTCCAGATCAATGCTAGAGCTTCTTCCCTTACTAGTCACAATAGTCCTATAGTAGAATACCAGTAAGTCCACTCTAATCCATATTTTATTCCTCCATCCTGTGGACCCTGGGATGGTGATTTCCACCCCACCTCTATATCAAGAGGGAGCTCTTGATACCCTGCAAAGTATCAAACACACAATTACTCACCTCTTTTGAAGTACACCTTTAGCTTACTAGTAAACTTTAAATCTGTCTATGTGTACTCTGAAAGAATAATAACCCAAAATATGTGTTAAATATCTGTTTATCTAAACTTCTAAATTAAAACATAACTGCATTTATACTGCTCAAACATTCCTAACTGGTTGCTGATTACTAATAAAATATTTCCAAGAATGAGCTTGCATATTACAGACAACACTGATTCAAAAAAAAAAAATCTTAAAAGCAGTAAAATCAGAAACGTGGGATCTAAGCCCCCTCTATAGAACTACTGTGTCTAGTAATGGAAGAAACTGTAGCATTGATCTAGAGAAAGTGGCCACCGTAGTTGCTGAGGTCAGGGAGAGGGAAAAAGAGATGTGATGTGGGAGCGTTTTTGGGACTTTGAATTGTCCTAAATGATATTGCAGGGACAGGTGCTGGACATTATATATCCTGCCATAAATCACTGAATGTACTGGGGGACAGTGTAAACTACAATATGAACTATAATCTATGCAGTTCAGCAGTGCTCCAAAATATATTCACCAAATGCAATGAATGTGCCTCAACGATGAAAGAGGTTGTTGGTGTGGGAGGATTGGAGTGGGGTCTGGTGTGGAGTATGTGGGAAACTCTTATATTTTTTAATGTAACATTTTTTTGTAATCTATGTATCTTTAAATAAAAAGACAATTCAATAAAAATTTTTAAAAAGACTTAGCTGCATATATACTACTCAAATATTCCTAACTGGTTGCTGATTACTAGTAAAATATTCCCAAGAACAAGCTTGCATATTACAAACAACACTGGTTCCAAAAAAAATCTTAAAAGCAGTAAAATCAGAAATATAAAAATAATGAAAAAATACTTAAGAACAGCCATACCAAAAGAGTAAGAATTATAAGTCAAATTGTGAGGTTTATGTTTCTCTTAATATGTCTAATACAATATTAGTCTGACAAGTTGTTTAATTTTAATGGTAATTGTATGCTATAAGAAATTTGCTTTACAACAGTTTCCAAAGTTGTTTTGGTAACTTAAAATGAAAGGCACATAGAGTGTGTTATTTTCTTGTATTAAAGAAAAAGAAAGTAATTTTGTCCTAAAATAAAATGACTGATTATTAAGAAAGAATAAAATGTGGGACAAAACCTGAATGAATATAGAAAGTGCAGAAGTTGTGTGGAAAGGAATTTTTGTAGTTAAAGTTGAATATGATTAATGGATCTATCTATAAAAGTTTTAAAAACTATAATATCAAATAATACACTGATACAAAGTTAAAATTTTATTCTTTGTTAAAATAACAAAGTTTCTCAAATCATTAGTCTGTTTTAGCAAAAGTTTATGAAGAGTTTTGTTTTTCTCCTGACTAATCAGTACACAAAAAAGTCTCTTATCAAAAATAGCTTCTTGAACTTTAACTTTATCATTTCCTTGGTTGTTTCAAAAAACAAATTGTATCACTCTTAAAAAATCATAATGTTCAAACCTGCTTTCTCAAAACCAAATCCTGAAAAGCATCTTTTATTTCAAATTATTGCAAAAGATTTGTTCTTTCACCTTAAAAATTAAAGTAATAGAATAGTTGAGTTCATTTGATGTTATAAGTTAATTGAAAAGTGTTTAGAAAGCTCTATTAAGTTAAAAGGGACTCTTTAACCCTCTGTTAATTCAAGTTATATGAGTAAAAAGTTCATATGAATACATAAAGAATGTATAAAATTTCTGAACATTTAACAATGTTCTCACATAATATTAGATAAAAATGTAATGCTGTTAATCACGGTTTTAATTATTGTTAAAATTGGTAGGTATCACAAAAACAACTTCTCTGTCTGGAAATTAAAAAGCAAATGCTTTAACTCATACTTGTCTGATTTACACTGAAAGCTGCTACAGGGCAAATATGTTGACTCATACTTGCTCAATTTCACATTGAAAGCTGCCACATGATGATATAAAACAGCAAGCTATTATAACTTAAAGTAACACCACTGCTGTATGCAGCAATCCTAAATATTTTTATTTTATTACAAAAATTAATATCCAATTATATCACTATCACTTTGTTTTCAAACTTGCTAAATCTTTCCCTAATATCTTCTTAGACAAATCAAGCCAGCATGCATTGACTTTCATGTACAAAAGCTGATAGCAGAATTTGCAGTGCTTTCTCAAAGTTGTGTGCATAACCAAATCATCTATTCCAGCTTGGTGACAAAAAACTGACTGCAGAAAAAACCTATAGCTTTAACCCTATTTTGTTATAGTGATAATATTATGTTAACCAGTGATTCTTTCTACAGGATTGGGAAAAGTATCTGAGACTGAGGTACTGATAGTATCTTATCTTATAAACCTGAAATGAGCAAACAATTGAAGCAAGCTATTAAGTCCAAACTGCTCTGTCAAATTCTTTAATGTTGTTTAGTTGGATAAAACAAAAGTTATTACCTTATGCTGTAATTGATAAAGTACAATGTTTTCTCACATTAATAGAATTCATAATATTGTTGAAATACTAAAAACCCTTCATCTCTCATTTAGCTTGAATATTAAAACCATTGTATGTGTTAACCTAGAAAAGTTGTTCATGGAAATAGAACCTCCAGCAGGCTGCTTTTTTAAGAAGCAGAGAGGGCATTGGCACAAGCTTAAGCAGTAGGGAGTAAACTCTAACTTACCTTGTAAATTAAGTCTAGCCAGCACCAACATTAGCTTTAAGTAAAGTTTGTGGCAGAAGCAACACTGTAAACAAATAACCTTTGAGTTATAATCACAATTGTAAAAGGGACCACATTACAATATAGCAACTTAATGAAAACAGCAACAATGACAATTTGTGTGCAGCATACCACACCCTATTACAAGAAAAGACTTAACCCATTAGTGTCCAGTCACTCTGAGGACTGCCACCTCTCTCTAAGGGTGAATTGCAGATAGAAAAAAAAAACAAGACAAGAACAATGAACGGTTGTAAACCACCCTCTGTGAAGAAGAAATCTGTGAAAAAAATCTGAAACACCTACCAGCAGCAAGAGCTAACTGTCTATCATATACCTTCCAACACTCTTGAGAATGTTGAAACAAATACCCTTATGACGATTCAGGGTCATACCATTGAAACCTGAGAAGCAGCAGAGTGGTTCAACAAGAAAAACGGACATTGTAGCTACTGAACACTGTAGCAGCACTTCCAGCTGCCTGGTGCTTGCCTAAGAGCTCATGCACACCAGCCACAAATACTCATTGTGCTCACTCAGCAACTAAACATCAGTTCCCTCCTGCTCTCAGAAGGAACAAGCTTCTCCCCTCATTCATACACTGAATCACACAGTCAACAACCCAGGGATACATGGATGGCATCTTCCTGATACATGACAGTCAATATTAAACCCTGTGGAACTTGACAACCCATTGGACAGGATGAAAGGGAAATTTTCTCTGCCCCTTAACAGCAGGAAGTAGCCAGATCAAGCTGATGTCCCAGTATCATATACCCCAAATACCCAGGTCCCCCAACATATACATACACATGTACGTATACATAAACAGTTGGGACTGTTAGAGATTCCTTCTCACTAGGTTTGCAATAATTCACAAGCTGTGACTCTCTTTCCCCCAACATACATGAGGAAAGACAAACCCCCCACCCACCATAGCCTATGTGTCTGAAAGGACAGCACTTCTCTAAAGGTTGAAAAATGAAACCACAGGGAGATGAGAGTAAAGGGAGATAGAGACCTTCATTCCCTGTAGATCAAAACAACACCTGTTCCTCTAGGCTTCCAAGAAAACATAGCTCCCTAACCCACTACCCTCTAGCCATACAGCTAAAATTTTCACCTCTAGGGCTTCCTAATGTCCCCTGCACCTCACTGGGAACCTCGAACCCTTCCATTAACTATGCCTAGGAATATACTACATAAATTCAAATCCTCCCTTTCCAGAAATAGGCTGAAGTCTCTCTTCAGACCCCTGCCATGCTGGTGAGGGTACTGAAGTCTATTCTTCAGACACCCTCCATTGAGAGAGCTTCCAATAAACTTTCTGCCTGCAATCAGTCTGCATGTTCCAGTGAGCACCCACTTCTCTCCAACAACGGCTTTACAGTAATAAAATTGAATGCTAATGTCTTAAGCTCTCCAAACAGAAGACATAAATTGACAGAATGGATTAAATATATGAGCCATCACTAAGTTGTCTACAAAAGCCTCACCTCAAATATAAGGAAACAAAGAAGTTAAAAGTGAAGGGTTGAAAATGATACTCCATGCAAATAGTTAGCAATAAAGAGCTGGAATAGTGATACTAATAGCGACAAAAGAGATTTTAAATGCAGAACAGTTATAAGGGACAAAGAGAGCCAATATATATTATAAAAGCAGACGATTCACAAAGAAGAAATAACTACGCTCAAGATTTATGCACCTAACCTGAGTGCCCTAAGATACATGAGTCACACACTGGAAAAACTGAAGGAAGAAATTGAACTCTCTACAAAACATGTGGAGATTTCAGTACACCAGTTTTAGTATTGGATAGAACATCCGAACAGAGGATAAATAAAGAAACAGAGAGCTTGAATAATATAATAAATGAACTAGACCTAATAGACATCTCTAGAACATTGTACCCCAAAACAGCAGTATATACATTATTTTCAAAAGTTCATGGGTCCTTCTCCAAGATAGACCATATGATGGGTCACAAGACAAGTCTCAATAAATTTAAAAGGATTGAAATTATACAAAAAAAAAAACCAAAAAACACTTTCTTTTATCATAATAGAATGAAGCTGGAATCTTTAATGGAGGAAAAGCAAAAATTCATAAATACATGGAGATTAAAGAGGACATTCTTAAATAAACAGCGGGTCAAAGAAGAAATTGCTGAGAATTTAGTAAATATCTTGAGATGAATGAAAATAAGAACACAACATATCAAAACCTATGGGACACTGCAAAACGCAATGCTGAGAGGGAAATTTATACCCCTCAATGCTTACATTAAAAAAGAAGAAAGAACTAAAATTGATTATCTAACTGCACACCTGGACAAACTAGAAAAAGAACAGCAAACTAATCCAAAACCAAACTGAAGGAAAGAAATAGTAAAGATCAGGGCAGAAATGAATGAAATCCAGAACAACAACAAAAAAGAAAATAGAATCAACAAACCCAAAAGTTGGTTCTTTGCGAAGATCAACAAAACTGACAATTAGCTAGACTTATGAAGAAAAAAAGAGAGAAGACATAGATAAGTCAGAAATGAGAGTGGGGACATTACCATGGACACTGCAGAAATAAGTGACATCACTAAAGGATGCTATGAAAAACTGTATGCCAAAAAGTTAGACAATGTAGGTGAGATGGATAAATTCCTAGGAGCACATGAATTATCTACACTGATCTTAGAAGAAATAGAAGACCTCAGCAAACCAATCTCAAGTGAAGAGAGTAAAACAGTCATCAAAAATCTCCCAAGGATTAAAAACCAGGGACCAGATAGCTTCACAGAGGTATTCTACCAATCATTCAAAGACAATCTAATCGCATCTTGCTCAAGTTCTTCGGAAACAACTGAACAGGAAATAACATTACTAAACTCATTCTATGAAGCCAATATCACCATAGTACCAAAACTAGTTAAAGATACTACAATAAAAGAATATAACAGATGAAAACCTCTAAAGAATATAAATGTGAAAACACTCAACAAAGTACTTGCAACTGAATCCAAAAGCACATTAAAAGAATTATACACCATGATCAAGTGGATCTTACTCCATTTATGCAAGGATGGTTCAACCTAAGAAAATCAATTAGTGTAATAAGCCACACTGATAAACTGAAGAGCAAAAATTGAATGATCCTCTCCACTGATGCAGAAAAGGCATTTGACAAAATACAGCACACTTTCTTGATAAAAGCAATCTAAAAGATAGGAATAGAAGGAAGCATTGTAAATACTGTAAAATGTATATATTAAAAACCTGCAGTGAGCATTTACTCAATCATGAAAGACTAAAAGTTTTCCTGCTGATGTCAGGAACAAGACAAGAATATCCACTGTGACCACTGTTATTCAATATTGAGGTATAATTTCTAGTTAGAGCAATTACACTAGATAAGGAAATAAAAGTCACCCAAATAAAAATGAAAAAATAAAACTTTCACCATTTGCTGATAATATGATCATATATCTAGAATTTCCTGAAAAATTCACAACAATGCTACTAGAAATAATATACAAGTTCAGCAAAGTGGTGGGATACAATATTAACATGCAAAAATAACTACCATTTCCATATACTCTGATGTGCTATCTGCGGAGGAAATCAGAAAAAAAGTTCCAATTATAATAGCAATTAAAACAATCAAATATTTAGGTATAAACTTAACAAAGGAAATAAAAGACTACATTCAGAAAATTACAAAACATCACTAAAAGAAACAGAAGAAAACTTAAACAAATGGAAGGACATTCTGTGTTCATGGCTTGGAAGACTAAATATCATTAAGATGTCTATTCTACCCATTGATTTACAGATTCAACACAATCTCAATAAAAATCTCAACAGCCTTTTTTCAGAAATAAAAACCAATTATCAAATTTATTTGGGAGGGTAATGACCCCAATTAGCCAAAAACGTTTTTATAAAGATGAACAAGTTTGGAGGACTCTCACTTCCAGATTTTAAAGCATATTACTTAGGTATAGTGGTAAAACAAACAAACAAACAAACAAAATAAAAAACAAAACAAAACATGTCAGTGGCATAAAGACAGACAGACTGACCAATGGAACTGAACTGAGAATTCAGAAATAGACCCTCAAATCTAAAATCAATTAATTTTTTTTTACAAGGGTATCAAGTCCTCCAAGCTGGGCCAGAACAGTCTGTTCAACAAATAGTCCTGAGATAACTGGATATCCGTATCCACAAGAAAGAAAGAGGATCCCTATCTCACACTTTATACAAACTTTACTCAAAATGGATTCAAATATAAAAGCAACAACCATAAAACTCCTATGAGAAAATGTAGGAAAACACCTTCAAGATCTTGTGGTTGGTGGTAGTATCTTAAAAGCAAGTTGTGGTGTATACATGTGGTGGAGTATTATGCAGCAGTAGGAAGAAATGAAGTTGTGAAACATGTACAGTAAGGATGAACCTGGAGGACATTATGTTGAGTGAAGCAAGCAAAACACAAAAGGTCAAACACTGTGTGATGTGCTATTATGAAATGAATATATTCTAGAAACTCATGGAGTTATTAGAATCTAAGTCACCAAAAAATAGAACAAGAATAGAGAATGGATAGATGAGGGTTAATCTGTGCAGAATTGGTAAAATGTTGTTTGCATATATTTGGAAATGAATAAAATGGTGAAAATACATCATAGTGTTTGTAACGAGCAGAACTATTCTATGGGTATGACAGTGGTTGAAAGGGAGCGTCTAAGGTCATGTGTATTACTAGAAGGAAAGCTAGAAATTTTAACATGGTACCATATAAGATAATGAAACCTCATGTAAAATATGAATATTGGTGATATTGCCCACATTAGACTATTTTTACAAAATATAAAACAAATATACTAGAAAGGATGAAAAAGAATAGCAGCTATATATGGCAAGGGAAGCATAGAGAGATTGAGAGGTGATGAATTTTGTTTGTTTTTATTATTATTATTATTATTGGAATAGTGAAAGTCCTTTAAAAATGAAGTGATGAATGCACAACTATGTGATTACACTGAAATGCCACTGATTACACATTTAGGATGGATTTATGCTTTATTAATATATATCAATAAAATTGATTTGTTACAAAAGGAGATTATTGTAAGTGAAAGAAACCTGACAGAAAGTACTGCATACCATTTGCCTCCATTTATATATAAGTATACATAAATTTATAGAGATAGAGTTAGATGAGTGTGTATGGCAGGGTATTGTATAGAGATTGTAAGGTAACTGCAAGGGGAGGGGTTTCTGTGAGTAATGGAAATGCTCTAATATTGATTGTGGTGATGAATGCACAACTTTGTGAATATATTACAACCCATTGTACATAGTCTTGGATGAGTTGTATTCTATATGAATATAGCTTAATAAATTTTCTTTTAAAAGTGGCTAAAATGGGAAATGTTGAGTTATATATATGTTACTACAATGAAATGTTTAAAAACAGTGAATGAAAAATGTTTATATCATTCTATTTACAATTTGAGTTAGATATAAATGAGATATTTATATACTTGTAACAAAATAAGAGAATTTGTGCATACTTGAAGGGTTGGGGAAGGTCAACAGGCATGAGAGGGCTACTTGCCTAGAATCACCCATCGGTTTTCACCTTTGAGAGTTATACAGACAATTGGAAAGATTATACATTAGGAGTCCAGGCTCTCCGAGGCAGCAGGAAATGCAGTTAAGGGAAGCCTGTTAGATGAAAAACGTGATTTAGTTTATGATGGAATGAAACCCCACAATCCTTGGGATTTGTATTAAAAAAAAAACAACTCCCTTGTACAATAGGATGGATTTTATGGAAACAAGGATACATCTGAGGCCTGTGACCTAACTGATGAAATGATAAATTAAGGCAGAAAAACATGGGGTGAAATGATTTTGGAAAATACAGTGAGTCTGTGAGTTAATATCAGGATCTAAGACTACAATTCCAATCAAGTCTAATCAGAATTGATGGCTGTAGGGTCCAGTTGAATCTGTATGATACAAAAGTATATAAAACATGGTAGAAGAAAATGCACCAACAATTCAACATTGGTTTACTTATCAAGCTAAGATTATAAACAGAAAAAATAATTTATTTTTAATAAAAAATTTAACTGTAGTTATGTGAACAATAAATCATACTTCAAAGTAAGTTTAACATTATGGAGTTTATATTAAATGATATAACCTGGACAACAGTAGAGGAAAAAAACTTATCTCAGAAAACCACATTAATTCTAAACCATGTCATTCAGCATAAACTAAATTTTCTCTCTTTTCCATAAATTCCTTTATAATTAATGTGGCACAGGGTGCTGAACTTTCTCATTGGAATTGTGAGGAGGAATATCTAATCAAACACTCTCACAATGTCAATTGCATTCTCAATATTTATAATATTAATCACTCCTGTGATAAAACAATTGTTGCCTCCCAAATGAGAGAGTTAGGTTTCTAAGAAACACCACATATGAAAAAACTGTTGAAGAAATTAGGACCTCATGGTGAAAATGAGCAATATAATCATTTTCATGCTTTTAAAAATATATAAAGGACAGTTACTAAATTAAAAATATTATTTATAATATATACAGTATAAAGTACAAACTCTGGTATTACATGATTAAATATCATGCCTTATGACAACGATTCTCTTGACTTAGTCATCCTAGGCAGCAAACAATAATAAAGCAAAAGATATCACCCAATCTAAAAGGATTAATAGACATTCTAGTTACCATAAAGTTTCCATTATATTCAAAGAGTTCTTGTACAGAAAATCTACATCCATCTTAATAGTAGGAATAGGTCAAAATAGAAATACTTAGGAATTAGTGTTTATTTCAGTGTCACCTGTACATGAAGCATATGTAAATTAACTGGTTATACAAGTATTGCTTTTTAATACCACATGTATTCTATGGATTAACACAATAATTACTACTATTCTATTAACAGTTATATAATAGGAAGAAATTTGAGAGGGATGTTTAATGATGAATACATTCATAAACTTTTTCATTTAATTTTTTTTACAATTATTCATGAACAAGAGTAAGCATCAAAGGAGTTACAAGCTTATCTTTTATAATTTCTCTTGCTTATTATCAGCATAATTTTACATCAAGAGATTAAGTAGATTAAAATGATTTAAATATAAGAATTTACAGTTTAATTCATCCAAATTAGTGTAATCCATGTGAGATTGATATGCTCACATTTAAAGGAAAAACTATAAACATTTTGAATGCCTTAGAAAAACTAAAGGTGCTAGTACATCACAATTAATGCTGAAACATTAATGTAAGTAAAGTAATAGAAAAAAATGTTTCTTGAAGACGTTTTTACCGTTTAAAATTCCATCTTTCATAATTAAGGAGGAACCACTGTGAAACTATTTTTTTTAAAAAAAGTTTGGTTATTTAAGTAAATACAATTTGTATTATGTTTTGGAGATTTAAGATCATAGCCCTTCCTTTCAAACTGCTCTCTTTGAGTGGTTAGAGGCATATCTCTAAATATACTGAAGTTAAGTACCTGAAAAGGAATGTCACAACAAGATAGAGCAATAAACTTAAGGCATAAGCTATTTTTATTTTAATGTATTTTTTTATTTTTTTAAAGATACTTATATTACACAAAATGTTATGCAAAAAACTTTAGGGGATTCTGTATGTTGCACTGCCCACGGATCCCACACTTCCCCACATATCCCACCCTTCCCCATATTAACAACTTCTTTCATTAGTGTGGTACATTCATTGTAATTGATGAACACATTTGAAGCATTGCCACTAAGTATGGATAATAGTTTATATTGCAGTTTATACCCTCTCACACTCAATTCTGTAGATTATGGCAGAGTATATAATCCCCTGTTATCTGTCTTTGCAGGGAAATTGGACAATTCCAAGTCTTGAAAATGCACACATATTCTATCTCATTTTCCCTCTCCCTGACTTCAGAATCTCCAGTGGCCACTGACCCACATCAATTATATAATTTGTTCCATTGCTAGAATCACAATAAGTCCATAGTAAAACACCAATAAGTCTACTCTAGTCCATATTTTATTCCCCAATGCTGAGGATTCTGGGGTGGTGTTGCCCACTCTAATTGAGAGGGGACCTTGATCCCATATGGCTGATGGATGGGACTCTCTTGCTTGCAGTTGTAGACACTCTAGGTTCCTTGATATGGTGGTTGTCCATCCTCAGCTCCTTGTTAGTTGTCCTGGGTGAGTCCTGTGAACTGGAGAGTAAGTGTTGAAAATCTGCTGAGACTTAAGACTCAGCTGGTACATGGATGGCCCAAAGATTCAAATCTATTGGATGTATACCTACTAACTCCAGGACCAAATATAGGTTCAAATATTAGAAACAGGTGAGGCATTTATAAAGAAGCCACAACTCAGTTCCAACTATCACACTAGGGAGCACAAACTTCAAAGTTGGGCCCACTGGCAAGACACCAAACTCCAGAGCTATCTGTCATGACCATAGGACCTGGGTATCTCCAGATCCCTTAGGAACCCCACTATTTGGGGTAGAATCTACTTTGGCAGTCTATAAGATCTTGCTGAGACATGCATAAGTGTTACCTCTGGGATGACCTCCCAACTCACTTTGAAGTCTCTTAGCCATATAAAGTCATTTGTCTTTACCTTTTCCCCTTCTTAATAAAGGTCTTTTTCTAGTTGCTTTGCAAGTTGGTCCTTGGTAGTAATCCCTTGGTGCCAGGAAGGCTCATCCCTGGGATTCATGTCCCATGCTGGGGGTAAGGAAATGCATTTATATGCTGAGTTTGGCTTGAAGAGGTCACATTTGAGCAACATGGAGGCTTTTGGGAGGCAATTCTTAGGCACTCTATAGCACTAGGCTAAGTTGCAATTTCAAGAGCAAAGGCTCATAAGCATAGTCATCAATATCAAGGCCCATCAGTGGACAATCCTTCTTCACTAGTCATTGCCTCTGCACTTGGGGGACTGTTGCTGTTTCTTTAGAGAATGTGACAGCACCTCCCAGGATGGGAATTCAATATTCCTTTGGTTATTCTGTGAATCTCCATTCCATTGTGACAATGCCCCAGGAACACTTGAATATATTTATATACCTTATATATATGCCCAGGTGAACTTCCTCCCATGTATCCACCATCACTGATACCTCACACCAGTGATCCTTCCCTGCCACAGCTGTAACCCTTCTGTGATCCAAAACTTCTCCAAAAACTAAGCCAAAAATATTGCCAAGTACAATTAATAAGAAAATTAAATATGATAGGTTTAAACATAAGATATAAAATACATAATAATTTAGAAAAACTAAATAAAAAATAAAACATTGGGATATTAAAAAATGATGAAAACATACTTAAATTTTTTTGATGTTTTTCCTTTCATTACTGTAATATCTCTTGTCCTGTATGTATGGTGATATTTTTTTCCAATTTTTTCCCATTGTCTTACTTTTTTTTTTCATTTTTGTCTTCAAAGAAGTTTTAGGTAATAGTAAGGTCACATGCAGAACACAAGGGACTCCCATATACCCAATATCCTCCCCGTTTCCCCCTTCCCATATCAATAACCTTTTTATATGTGGATGGCACATTTGTCACAACTGATATACAAATATTAAAACATAGCCACTAACCATGATCAATGGTTTATATTATGGTTTACACTCTAGACCATACACATATAAAATTTTGATGAAATTCGACATGGCCTGTATCCATTATTGCAAGATTATGCAGAATACTTCCCTTTCCCCCTAAATATTCCCTCTTCATCTGCTCTATTTCTCCCTCCCTCTTCCTTTGGGGCCCACAGTGACCACCAGGCTTCACTCCTTCAGGAACAAGATTAATTACTTGCAACAATACTGAGGGCTTCACACACCAGTCTGTCCTACCCTATTAGGATCCACTGATGTTCTCAAGAGACATCCATCCCTGTGTTTGAGAACAATATCATGCCTCCCCAGGATGGGAGTCCAACTACTTCTCTCTCATTATGTGGGTGTCCACCCATTGAATCAATACACTATGACACAATGATCCCTCACACATTCTCTAGAAGATTGCCCCAGGTGCACCCTGTCTGGAATGCCCTCCCCATCCAACGACCTAAACCAGTAACCCTTCCTTGTCATATTGCCAAAAGAGCTTTCCCTTGTAGTTTCAACCACATACCCACCAATCCCCAGGGTTCACCTGCTCCTTCCTTCAACCCTACTCCTGTTCCATGGACCATCAAACCCACACTCCTGAACTTACACCCCTGCCAAACTTACACTACCCAACCCAATAGTATCACTACACACCTGTCATATTCCTTCACAGTCCAACTACTCACTTCCACCTTATCATAGATTTCACCCTTATTGACATTGGCTCACAACCTTCTTCTCCCATTCTATTTCCTATAAACCTATCTTTCAGACTCTAGCTGTGAATCTGCTCAAATTGCTTAATTCATATCAGTGAGGTCAGATAATATTTGTCCCTCAATGCCTGGCTTGGTTCCCTCAACATAAGGTTCTCAAGATTCATCCATGTTGTCCTGTGTGTTAGAACTGTATTCCTTCTTACAGCTGAGTAAACAGATGACAGGCTAAATAAAAAATCCTTTTTTGTTTATCCTTTCATCTGTTGATGGGCATTTGGGTTGATTACAACTTTTGGCAATAGTGAATAATGCTGCTGTGAAATTGAGTATGCATATATCTATTCATGTTCTTGCTTTCAGTTCTTGTGGTTATATACCCAGCAGTGGAATGACTGGATCTTTTGGCAGATCTATAGTTAGTTTTTTGAAGAACCTCCAAACTGTTCTCCACAATGACTGCATCATTCCACATTCCCACCAGCAGTGGATGAGTATTCCCATTCCTCCACATCCTCTCCAACACATATAGCTCTCTGGTATGTTAATGGACACCAGTCTAATGAGTGTAAGATGGTATCTCACAGTAGTTTTGATTTGTATTTCCATAATAGCTAGTGATGTTGAGCACATTTTCATGTGCTTTTTAGCCATTTGTATTTCTTCTTTGGAGAAGTGTCTATTGAAATCACTTGCCCATTTTTTAAATAGGTTGTTTGTCTTTTTATTTTCAAGATATAAGGTTTCTTTATATATGCTGATTATTAGGCTTCTACCAGATATATGGTTACCAAATATTTTCTCCCATTAGGTAGGCTGTCTTTACAGTTTCTTGACAAACTCCTTTGATATGCGATTTTTTTTTTAATTTTGAGGAGGTTCCATTTATCTATATTTTCTTTCATACTTTGGGTATGAAGTTCATGAAACCATTTCCTATAACAAGGTCCTATAGATTCTTCCCTACATTATCTTCCAAGGTCTTTATGGTTTGGCTCTTAAATCTTGATTATCTTGAGTTAATTTTTGTATATGGTGTGAGATGGTGTTCCTCTCTCATTCTTTTGGATATGGATATTCAGTTCTCCAAGAAGCAGTTGTTGAAGAGGCCATTCTCTCCCAGTTGAGTGGGCTTGGGGCCTTGTCAAATATAAGATGATTATGTATACAAGGATCTATATCAGAAATCTCAATTTGATTCCATTATTTGGTATGTCAATTCTTTTGACAATATCATGCAGTTTTGACCACTGTAGCTTTGTAGTATGTTTTAAAGTCAGGTAGTGTGATTCCTACAATTTCATTTTTCTTTCTCAATGTCTTTCACTATTCAGGGTCTCTTGCCCTTCCAAATAAATTTCATAATTTTTTTCCAATTTGGTAAAAAATTCTGTGTTGATTTTTATTGGGATTGCATTAAATCTGTGGATCAGTTTGGGTAAGATATACATTTTAATGATGTTTAGTCTTGCCATCAGTCAACAGGAAGTTATTCTTCCATTTATTTCATCTTCTTTGAATTCCTTTAACTATGTTGTGTAGTTTTCTTTGTATGAGACATTCACACCTTTAGTTAAATTTATTCTTAAGTATTTCATTCTTTTAGTTGCTACTGTAAATGGGATTTTTTTTTCTTGATTCCCTCCTCAGATTGCTCACTACTGTTGTACAGAAATGCTACTGATGATTTTTTTTGTATTGATCTTATAACCTGCAACTTTACAGACCTCATTTATAAGCTCCAGAGCTTTGTTGTAGCTATATCAGGGTTTCTATGTATAGGATCACGTTGTCTGTAAATAGTGAAATTTTGACTTCTTCCTTTTCACTTTGGATGCCTTTTGTATATTTTTTCTTGCCTAAGTGCTTGAGCAAGTATTTCTAACACAATGTAAAATAATAGTGGTGACAGTGGGCAACCTATTTTTCTTCCTGTTCTTAAAGAGAAAGCTTATAGGATTTCACCATTGTATATGATATTAGCTGTACATTTTTCATATATTTCCTTTATCATGTTGAGGAAGTTTACTTCTATTCTTATCCTTTTCAGTGTTTTTATCAGGAAAGGGGGATATATTTTGTTGAATGCTTTTTCTGTGTTGATAAAAATGATATTGTGATTTTTTCTTTTGATATGTTTATGTGGTATATCACATTGAATGATTTTCTTATGTTGAACCATCATTGCATACCAGGGATGAAACCCACTTGTTCATGGTGTACAATTGATTTTATGTGTCATTTAAAGCAATTAGCAAGTATTTTCTTGAGGTTTAGCATCTAAGTTCATTAGAGTGATTGGTCTCTAATTTTCCTTTCTTATGGTTTCTTTGTTTGGCTTTATTATTAGGATAATGTTGGTATCATAGAATGATACCATTCTAGAATGTTCCTTCTACTATTTTTTGGAAGAATTTAAGCAGGATTGGTGCTATTTCTTTCTGGAATGTTTGGTAGAATTCATCAGTGAAGCGGTCTGGTCCTAGATTCTTTGTAATTGGGAGTTTTTTGATGACCAATTCAATCTCATTACTGGTGATTGGTTTGTTGAGTTCATCAATTTCTTCTTTCATCAATAATAGGCTGCTTTGTGTTTCTAGGAATTCATCCATTTCCTCTAAGTTATCCTTCTTATTGGCATACAATTTTTCAAAGTATCCCCTACTATAATTGTAGAGGCACTTATTTATCCATATTGTTTTTCCAGTGTTTTCCACATGTATTTTGAGGCCCTCTGGTTAGTTGTATAAATGCTTATGATTGTTCTTTCTTCTTGAAAGATTTCCTGTTTTACTAATTTATAGTGTCTGTCTCTTAAAATAGTATTGCATACAAAGTTTATTTTGTCTGATATAGTATAGCTACTCCTGCCCTTTTTGGTTATTATTAGCTTGTAAGATTATTTTCCAACCACTCATTTTCAGCATCCTTGAATCCTTGGGTCTAAGGTGGGTTTCTTGTAGACAGCATATAGATGGGTCATATTTCCTTATTCATTCTTCCAATCTATGTCTCTTGACTGGTGAGTTTAATCCATTAACATTCAGTGTTATTAATGTCAAGGATTACATTAGCTATATTTTCTTTGGGTTTATAATTATAATATGTTGTTTTTATTTCTCTTTTTGTTTTTTTATTTTTATTTTTTATTACATTTTCCTCCAACTCTCTCTCTCTCTCCTGTTCTTTTTTTTCCTTTTAACATGCAGCACACCTTTTAGTACTTACTGAAGGGCAAGTTTCTTATGACATACTCTCTTAATTTCAGTTTGTGAATACTTTGATTTCTCCATCATTTTGAGTCCTAGCTTTGCTGTATAGAGAATTCTTGGCTAGGAGTTTTTTTCTTTTAACTATGTCATACTGCTGCCTTCTTGCCTCCATGGTTTCAGATAAGTGATCAGCACTTAATCTTATTGAGCATCCCTTATGTGTGATGTTTCTCTTTTCTTTTGCTGCTTTCAGTATTCTCTCTTTGTCTTGAACATTGGACAATTTGATAAGTATATGTCTTGCAGTGGACCTGTTGGGATTTATACTGTTTGGGGTGCACTGTGATTCCTGGACATGTACATCCATCTTCCTCAAAAATGTTTGGAAGTTTTCAGCTATCATGTCCTCCAACACTCTTTCTGTCCCCTTTCCCTTCTCTTCTCCCTCTGGGATGACTATAATGCATATGTTTAGTCAATTTTTGTTGTTCAGATCCCTAATTCCTTGCTGGATTTTTTGTATCTTTTTATCTATCTGTTATACTATCTAATTTCATATGTACTGTCTTCCACATCATTCATTCTTTCCTCTGTCTGTTCAAGTCTGCTGTTATGTGCTTCCAGTATATTTTTGATTTCTTAGATTGTGACTTCCATCACCATCATATCCATTATCTTTTTATGTATGTTTACAATTTCTTCAGTATGTTTTCCTACTGTCTTAATCTTTCTTTCACTTCATTAAGTTGGTTCATAATATTTGTTTGGACATCTCTGATTAGTTCCATGTTCTGCATCTCCTCCTGGTTTTTAGTTTGTTCTTTCCACTGGGCCATGTCTTCCTGTTGCTTAGTATAGTTTATAATTTTTTGTTGGTGTTCAGCCATCTCTTTATCTTGATGGGTTTATTCAGTTGATTAGTTTCCTTCTCTACTCTAGTGTTTTATTTAGTTGCTATTTTGTGTGTGTGGTAAGTTTTCTCTTTGTTCCACTTATTCTATTTCCTTGCTGTTGTCTATGTTCACTTGAAAGAAAAAGATTGGAGCTGAAGAAAGGGAAAGAGGTAAGAATTGAAAAAGGTTAATGGCTATAATAATAATAAATGTAGAAGAGAAACTGTGTAAGACCTAGGAAAATGAATTATTAACTCATGTAAGAAATACAGAGGAATAAGAATAAAAAAGTGGGGTACAAACAATGAAATGAAAAACTAAATAGAGATAAATTAATGAAAAGGCCAGCATGACAAGAAGAGAGGGAAAGAGAAGAGACAATAAGAAAAAAAAGTAGAAAGAAAATAGAAAATAGAGGAGATAGAAATAAAAACAAGAAAACTTAAAGACTAAATAAAGAGAGGTGGAATGTAAGAACAAAAACGGAAAGGAGAAGATAGGAAGATGAAGGAAGGAAAAGAAATACCATAGGTAGACAACAATGGTATACAAAAAATGGGGAAACAATGGAAAAGGGAAACACAGCATGCAAGAAACAAGACAGCAGCACCTAATTTAAAAAATATATGGGGTGGAAGAAATAGAGGGAAATAGAGCAGAAAACAAACACTCAAGCAAGCAATCAAAACTTAGGAAAAGCCACCTTCCCTCTTAGAACTGTGAGAGGCTTCTCAGGCTGCCTGTGTTCATCAGTCAATTACCCTGCAACATTTCCTCTGTAGGCTTTGAATCAGGTTATAGTGAATAAACTAAGTTGTTTTAAAAAAGGAACTTTTTAAAAAGAAAAATATGACACCCAAGAGAAGCTAATACAAAAATAATGTCATTGTGTTCCCTGTCCTAAAGTATCAACTTTAGAATTTGTTTGATAACCCAGTGGATCATTACACTAAGGAAAGCCAGGAATTGAACCAGGGAACTCAAATATTCAAAGCAGAGACTCCTCTACTGAGCTAAGTTTTCTCATTGGGTTTCATTGGCTATGCTGGAGAGCTTTCCCGTCACTGTCCCTAGGGTAGGTTTGACTCTGCAGTTGGATAGATTTCTGCTAATAAAGAGCCTCTCTGTCCCTGACCATTTTCTATTCTTATTGCTTTATCTCACAGGGCAGCAGGACACAATAGTCTGAATGATTGATCACCCCCTACCCCACAACTCCTGGTCAGGTTGAGTTCTTTTCTGAAATTCAAATGGGACCCTGATATCCAAACTCCAATTGGAAATGACTCTCAGTCCTCTTCCAGACCTCCCCCTCCTCCCAGGGAACCCTAAATAGGTCCTTGAAAAGTTATTAAACACTTCCTACTGCCTGTCTCCCTTAGGGGAGTTGGGATTTTGATAGTTTTCAGCACCAGACCAGTCAATTGCCTGATTCTGCACTCTCCCAGCCCAAGTTCCTCTCTCAGATTGGCTAGGTAAACCAGGCTGCCTAAGCAGATTCACTTCTCTCCTCTTCCCTGGGCCAACTCTTGCCAGCTGGTATGCTCCCTAAAGTTCAAAGGGGGTCCAGCTAACTAAACCCACAGAAAGGAAACCCATTTTCACCCTTTACCAGAACACTTACTCCCAGAGAATGCTTCCTCCTGCTCGGTGACTGATAGGGGTCAGGAGGTTCTCCGAGGCTTTTTTACTTTGAGAGTGGGTCTTAGTTGCCCACAGTTTCCAGCCATCAGGGTGAGAAACTCACAGTTTTCCCTTGGGCTCCTCATCTATTTGTCCTGTTTCCTCCAGATCAATTCCCTGACACCTCCTGCTCTGCGGGCTCCCAAAACAGCTTATTCAGGCAGAATCTTGTGCCTTCTCAGCCATTTTTTGCAAGACAGGTGGTGAATGCCCATTTAAACTAACACTATCTTGCTAAGGCATAAACTTTTATGAACAGTTTTCTGAATATCCAAAAGAGATAGCCTAAACAATTGCCCCACAGATATGCCCATGTACCTTTCTTTAGATCCACTGAACATACCCTTACTTGGCAAGAAGGGACATTGCAGTTGTGATTAAGTCAAGGTTCTTGAAATGAGGAGATTAACCTGAATTATCCAAGTATGCCCAATGTCATTACAAATGCCATAATAAGAGGAATGCAATAGGAGCAGAGTCTGAAAGGGTGATATGCTAATGGTAACAGAAATGACAGTGATATGATTTGAGGGTAAAGGAAGGGGACTCAGGCCTAAAAGAGAGGTTGCCATTAGAAGCTGAAAAAGACAATTGAACAGATTCTCCCTTCAGAACCTTCAGAAGGAACTAGCCAAACCAATACTTTTATCCTAGTGAAACTGATTTCAGACTTCTGACCTCCAAAACTGTAAAAGAATAAATTTATATTTTTTAAGCTGCTAAGTTTGTAGTAAATTGATACAGCAGCAACAGGAAACATATAGAGAGGTTTTGAAAACATTTAACACAGAAATAAATTTACTACCTTAAAAATGGTTAGAGAAGTTTTCTAACTGAACACAGAAGTTTAACTATAGGATTGACAGTCCTCCCCAAGAGATGAACATTGCATACATGAAAAAAAAAGTAATTGTTTGTTTATTCTTAGTGACCATTCCTAGTTTCAGCTGGATTTTAGAGCTTTCTGAACAAATTGATAGGGATAATCAAATGCAGGTCAGAAAAAAATCAGCAATTTCATCAGTTGATGCTGTAATCAGAAAGAATGGACTCACCTTTCATCTGGTTAAAAATCTGGAATTTATTTTGAAATGGTAGGCACATTTGGTGGGTCCATTTTTCAACTACATAAAGAAGCACTGAACATGCTTGTGAAGTGCAGTCTTGTCTTTTAACATTTTACTTTCCCATTAATCATTCATTCAGGAATAGCACCTGGTAATGCTGTATCTGTATGAGTAGGTAATTTATTAATCTTTTATTCATATCAGGACATATCCATAGTGAAATAGCATGAATCAGTTATTTGGCTGTGATAACAGATATTAAACTAGATCAAGGTTACATATGAGACATTGTTTAACTGGTGTTCCCAATATGTTCACTTCGTCTTTAGAAATTGGAATCTACATGAGTTTGGTGTTATCTTTAACAATGTATGAAGTGAATTTATGGATTTGTGAAGTTTCACCTGGGTCTCTAGGGAACCAACAAAAGTATTTATTAAAAATGGAACAATCCACAACAGTGTGAGAACAATGTATAACTTACTATATAGCCAACATCTTTATGGTAGATATAATTACATTTGTTACAAATTAGCTAATTTCTAATTTCTTCAATAAATATGTTTCCATATTCTATAGAAACGACTACTTTCTTCTATCACCTAGGTTTGCTTGTTTCTGAGTGCCATGTCACTCCTTGTCATTACTGAAAGAATATTTATTGAAAAATTATACTATGGATACTGTCTAACTCAGGCACACAGTGTTGAAAAGAAAAGTCATGATCCTAAATCATCCTTTGAATAATCATTCACTGGGATATGTATCTCATTTTTAATTGCAAAATAATAAATCTATTATCAATTACTGAAAGTTTAGATTTGATAACAGTACCGATTTATTATTACAAAGTTACTTAATTTCTTAGATAACATCCACCTCACCCAAGAAAGAGAAATTCCGAGAGAAATAATCCTACTTCCCCTTCCCTGCTCTTCATTGTTTTCTATTTATAATTGGAATCAGTCATGAGTTATAGAAAGAATCACAGGCAAGCAGAGGACCAGGAAAGGAAAATTCCTACTTCCTGAAAGAATAAGATTGGCAGGTTTGGTTTGTTTTTTGGTGAGGGGTGTTGCTATTGTATTTTAGATAAACTTCCTAGTAGAAAATGTGGCTCAGTCCCTAACTATCCTTGCATCTGTTATGGGAACAGAGAAAGGAATTTACTTTATTGATTTTTATTTTTTAATTTTTTTAATTTTTTTTTTTGCCAGCTACCCAATTTCTCAGTCTAAAGTCTTAACTTTATTTTTTGGTTTGTCCTTCAAAGACTTAGCTAATCTTTTTCCAAGTAATCTTTCAACTTATAAAATATTTTCTCTGATAGTATGCTAATGATCAGAACTCTTTAAAATGAGGTGCAAAGTTTAATTACATAATTGTACCAAAAAAGACTTAATATGTACTATCACCCAGTTAAACTTTTTTCCCAGAGAAAATTAAAATTATCCATTTCATTTGAACAGTGAATATAGCTATCAGGACAAATAATTTAAATTTCAGTTTCAAATATTAGCTGTCTCTCTTAACTGGCCAAACATTTGTTTTTTAATACAAGTATCCTATTTCTTTAGTAATGATGCTAAGAGCTCAGTAGTGTCAGACAAGGTGAATGAACTGAACATTATAATGACCCTAGTGGACCCAGAGGAGCATATTGTTACTGAATTCCCTTATTAAAGTCAATGATATAAATAGTAGATAAAAGAAAGACTTGAGGGAATTAAAAACATTACCTGGAATTACCCCCAAAGAGAAAGATGTCATAGTGAAATTTAGTATAATTTTAATATAGTGCAACTTGAACTCTTTTCTAGGGACCAAGAGGCAAAACATATCTTAAACTCATATTGGGCAATGATCTGGGCTGTTTCAAAAATTCCTTTCAACTCATATTGAGTAATCATATTTGAATGCTTTACTACTTTATAAGTCTGTGTTATTAATCTAGTGTATCTGTGATTGCTTTCTACTTAAAGATTAATACAGATATTAGATTGGTATCATTTATCCTCATGCATGAAAGTTTTATAATCAAAGCTTCAACTTTTATAAGAATTAAAAATAAAAATAATGATCGAAGCGATGAATGCATGACTATGTGGTTATGCACAATACCATTGATTGTATGCTTTGAAAGGACTATACACTTTGGATATTTTATTAATACGTATCAATATAATTGATAAAAAAGAAAAAAATAAAATTTACCACATTTCCAGGGTTAAAAAGTACATATTTTTGGAATATTGCTTCAATAATTCTATCATTACTTGAAATGAAATAAAACAACCGACTTAATTAATTACATTTTAGAGTGAACACTTGAGAAAAATTGTTTTTCTCACAGCAATTTATTAAAAGGAAAACACCCACAGTAACAAAGACGCATATAGACAAAATCAGAATGCATATGATGTATAAAACATTATGCAAGCAATTGACTTATAAAAAATATTTGAGAAATATTCTTTGATTTTATTTGGAAAAACAAATTTAAAAGATGTTATGAAACAAAAAAATACCAAAGAGGACTTAGACTACTAGGTAGTAAAATTCGTTACAGAGTTACGATTCTTAAACCTTTGTACCATTGAAATAAAATAAAACTATATAGACAACCAAATGAAGTATATATTCAATCATTTTCTTGATTTAAAAACTGAAATTTGTGAGTTGTAGCTTGCTTACACAAGATATAATAAGATATTTGTAGGAAAGGATTTAGTTTGTATACTCTTTTCAGATGGAAAAAGATATTTAACAGAAATATTAATTTAATATTTATTCAAATAGTGAAATGCCAATGTAGAGAGAGTAAAGTAATCTAAACAAATGCTAAGAAGAAAATTCCATTTCCATTAACACAGATGAGTGATCAAATATCAAACTAATTTCCCAACTACTTAGAAATATAAAAAGGATAGTGTAAACCACGCTTAGCCTGTCAAGAATTCACTGTCCCTGGGATGAAGCCTTCTCAAATATTTCTATCTATGCTCTGAAAATCAGCATCAATCAAAAAACTGAAAATGTTGTAGAAACGAAATGACATATTTTTGAAGGACCTGAGATATTTTTCTTTCTCTGGAAAAGATAAAATTTTAACTATACTAAAAATAATGAGAATGAATATGACAACTTAATGTCAGAAATTTTTTTAAAACTTAAGTGATTTATTTAGTTGGTGAGCATTATCGTTTATAAAAGAAAGATGAAAATAATTGTGTTAAAGGAAAAAGAGTTTTAACATTATTACAAATGATAAAGTTAATAATTTCTCCTCTTTTGGAAATTAAGACTATCAAGTCCGTTTCTGAAACTGAGTGACATTTGCCATGCAAGACCATAGAACATAGGCAAGAAACTCATCTGATTTTGGACAGATTCTTCCCTCAGAACCTCCAGAAGGAGCCAGCTGAACCAGCACTTTTATCCCAGAGCTGAATAAATTTTTAGCCTGACAGCTGGAAATTAATTTAGTGGAAAAAACAATAAAGTCATTTTCATAGATTTTTGAAACACATTGCTCCATTGATGAAAGAAAATAAAAAAAGAATGACTTCATTTTTTGAACAATTACCATACCTTTTCTATTTTTTTCTTTAAATTTAAAGCAATGATAAAGGTTTAATAACATATGCTATTCTATTCATGAACTATTTTGATTAGTAATCAAAGAAAATGTGGCATTGGTGTGGAGAAAGTGGCCATGGTGGCTGCTAGGGGTAGGGAGTGGGAGGAAGAGATGAGATGTGGGGGCATTTTCGGGACTTGGAGTTGTCCTGGGTGGTGCTGCAGGGACAGTTACCAGACATTATATGTCCTCCCATGGCCCACTGGGTGGAATGTGAGAGAGTATGGGCTATGATGTGGACCATTGACCATGAGGTGCAGCAGTGCTCAGAGATGTATTCACCAAATGCAATGAATGTCTCATGATGATAGAAGAGATTGTGGTTATGGGGGGAGGAGTGGGAGGAGGGGGGTGGAAGGTATATGGGACCTCATATTTTTTGAATGTAATATTAAAAAAATAAAGAAACAAAACCAAATATATCCAGTAAACCTAAAATAATAAATAAATAAAAATAAAAATAAAATTCCTTGAGAAAAAGTAAATATATTAGAGACAGGAAAGCCCTGGGAAATATTACAGTTCATCCATACTAATCTTGAATTTTTAAACAAAATTTTTTATATTTAAAATTAGAAAGTAAATGTCTACTAATAAGTAAATACTTGAAACACTTGTAGATTTTATATGAATAAATGTGTATATAAAAATATGGTATGGCACTGGGAATTGTTAAAAGTGAACAGATTCAAAATGTATATCCTAGAAATTCTTGTTTTTATGGATTGTTGATAGAGAACAGGTGATGGAGGTGTCAATAAGGGCTTTTAGTTTTCTGACTTAAACAATTGAAAGGATATAATTCTAATTTTTATATTTTGTTAAATATATTTTAATCATTTTTTAGAATGATAGTTCCTATTTCAGAATCTATTTTGATGAACATAATTTTCTGTTCTTTACTTTTTTGAATAATATTTGACTTAGGTTATGCAAATTGTTTCACATTCTCTAAACTGTTTGGTGCTTCAACTAGTTCTTTTAAAGAATATTTTCTCTGACAATGATATTTTAGCATTAAAGTTTATCAACAACAAATTAGTAGATTAGATATGTCTGTTTTTAACTAATGGCTTATTTTATTTAACTGACAGCATCTGCACTTATAAAACTACAATTATATTAAAACAGTGTTGAAACAAACTAACAATTAGTCTTTTAAACAGAAGATATGATAATTAATTCCATGATGCTCATAAAATTCTATTCTGGAGATTTAACAACCCCTGATGACAGAAATAGTTACTGGATCATTAAGCAAATCACACCCAAGATCAAAAGTGCTGAAAGAGAGCAATAACTTGTTGATTATACTATATTAGTGCTAAAAGGAACTTTAGAAACTGTGCTATGCATGCCTACTATTTCACACATGACACAACTACATAAACAAATAGACATGAACAACAATGACATTTGAAAAACTACATGAATTAGCTGGTCTCAGGATTATTTAGAATGATTGAGGTAGCTCAGTGGTTTGAAACTAGCCACATATTAAAATTGCCTGAGGAACTTTTAAAACATACTAATATTGGCCCTACACCGTAGAACAATAGAATCAGAATTGCAGTGGCGTGGACATAGGAGATTGTTGAAGGCTCCTCAAATGTTACTAATATTCAGGTTGAGAAATACAATTCACTATTACAAGCCCAGTTTTTTCATGACCTTCAGTACTGGCATCATTTTTATACTTGATTTGTTTTTGACTCATAGAGGAAAAATATATGTGTGTTTGCTTCTTTATATTTTTAAATTTTTAACGTAGTAACAAACATACAACTCAAAGTTTCCCATTTTAATCATTTTCAAGTACACAATCAGCAATAATAAGCACATTTGCAATATCCATTTCCCCAAATTTTCATCATCTAAAACAGAAACTCTACAACCATGAAACTTTTGGAACTGAAAATGGCTAATGGAACCATATGCACAACTATAAATCATCAAAAATCTTAGTGGGATTTTGTATGTTTTACTTTGCTTTTCAGCCTTAATACTTTCAAGGATGCAATTCAATTCAATTTACTACATTCATCATGTTGTCCTACCATCATCATCATCCATTATTTAAACCTTTCGAACACCTGAATAGAAACTATGTATACATTAAGCAATACCTTCCCATTCCCCTGGCCCCTGAGAACCTGTCAAATATATTGTGTATCTATGAATATGAATCTTCTAGTTATTTCCTGTAAATGGTATGCCACATTTCATACAATGTTTGAACTTTTTATGCCTGGCTTATTTCATTCATCATTATTTTTTCCAGATTCATTCATGTTGTAGCACATATAAGAACTTCATTATTTGTTCACTACCACCTGAATAATATTCCATTGTATGTTTAATACCACATTTTGTTTAAACATTGATCTTTTATGGACATTTGGGTTTTTTCCACCATGGGTTATTGTGAATAATGTTGCTATGATCATGGTGTCGAATATTTGAATGGGTCACTGCTTTCAATTCTTTTGGCCAGATATCTAAAAGCAGGATTGAGAGATAATAAGACAATTCTATATTTAACTTTCTGAGGCACCACCAAACAGTTTCGCAAAGTGACTACATCATTATACATAACCAACAACAATGTACAGTGGTTTCTATTTCTCCACATCCATACCAACTCTTGTTGTTTTCTATTTATCTAATAACAGATGAACTAGAAGATGTGATGTGGTATTTCACTGGTTTTTCAATTTGCATTTCCCTAATGGATAATGATGTTGAACATTGTGATGATTAGGCTAATATGTCAATTCTGCCAGGTAAGGGTGCCCAGCTGTTTGATCAAGCAAAGCCCTGTGCTAATTGTAATACAAAGGCATTTCAAAGATTTTAATCATTCATGAGTTGATCGCATAGATAGCTGATTACATCTACAGTCAACTGAGGAGATAACCATGAGCAATGAATGGCCTCTAATGGAATCAGTTGAAGGCCTTAAAAGGAGAAGTGATTTCAGCATGCAGAGAGAGATGTTCGCATCTCTACTTCAGATAGCCAGTGTCTCCTGGGGAACTCAACAAAGATCATTGGAATAGCTGACTTGCACCCTGCCCTACAAAATTTGGACTTGGGCATCCCCATGGTTGTGTGGGACAACTTTATGAAATCTCATACTATTTGTGTGTACCTCCTGTCAGTTCTGTTTTCATAGAAAACCCTGACTTATAACAGCATCTTTTCATGTGTCTAATAGCCATGTCTATACAGTCTTTGAAGAAATGTCATTCAAATCCTTTGTCCATTTTTCATTTAGTTTTCTTGTCATTAAATGGTTTGTATACTATACTCTTATCAGGTATTTATCAGGTATATGGTTTCCAAATATCTCACATTCTGTAAGCTGTCTTCTCACTTTCTTGATAATGTCCTTTGACGCACTAAATTTTTTGATTTTGGTAAACATCAATTTATCTATCATTTCCTTTCATTGGCCAAGATTTTGGTATAAAATCTAAGCATTTGTTGCCTAATTCAAGGTCTTAAAGTATTTCCTTATATTTTTCCCTAAGAGTTTTATAATTTTAGCTCTTACAGTGTTTTGTGGATCTCTTTTTGTATATGGTATGAGGTAGGGGTCCATTTTCATTATTTTTAAAAATTATTTTGCATTTTTCTCAGAACCAGTTGTTGATGAGACTATTTTCTCCCATTGAGTACACTAGGCACTTTGTCAAAACTCAGTTGGCCATAGAAATATAAGTTTATTTCTATGCTCTCAATTTTATTTCAGGGCCCAGCCCCGGGTGGGGGTGGGGGTGGGGGTGGGGGTGGGGAGAGAGGTTGGGTGCGGAGTCACGGGGGTGGGGTCACCAGCGGTGACTGGGGCGGCCAACGGAGAGGGGAGGGGTCGTGGGGGGGGGATTGTTTGGTGGAACCACCACTGACAGGGGAGCAACGGCGACTCCGGGCCGGGGCCAGGGCTTTCCCCGCTCGGGTAAAACCGCGGCGGGTCCCATCTTCCCGCAGCTGCCGGCGTTTGTGGTGATTGCTGCCGCCGTCGCCCCGGCTGCCATCTCCCCCTCCACCTCTTCCTCCTCCTCCTGGCAGGGCTGATTCCCTTCCCGCTGCCGCCTCCTCCTGGGCTGGGCCCGCGGAGTCTCGTCCCCTAGCGGAGCGGCTCCTGCAGCCGCCGCCACCACCTCCTCGTTCATCCTCGTGCACCAAGATGCCCAGCCGAGTGGTCTGCGGGGAAGCCAGTCACGCCGGGAGCTGGTACACAGCCTCAGGACCTCAGCTGAATGCACAGCTGGAAGGCTGGCCTTCTCAGGTACAGTCTACAGAAAGACCCCCTAGAGCCATTATTGCACCCCATGCAGGATATACGTACTGTGGATCTGTGCCGCTCATGCTTGTAAACAAGTGGATCCATCTATTACCCAGAGAATTTTCATCCTTGGGCCTTCCCATTATGTGCCCCTCTCTCGATGTGCACTTTCCAGTGTGGAAATTTATAGGACACCTTTGTATGACCTTCTTCTTGACCAAAAGATTTACGGAGAACTATGGAAGAGAGGAATGTTTGAACGCACGTCTGTGCAGACAGATGATGATGAACACAGTATTGAAATGCATTTGCCTTACACAGCTAAAGCCATGGAAAGATGCAGATTCTGTCCAACAAGTCCCTGCAGTGCAGAGGGACTGGAGATCTGTTTATTTGGCAATTGACACGGCCATAAAGATGAGTTTACCATTATTCCTGTACTGGTTGGAGCTCTGAGTGAGTCAAAAGAACAGGAATTCGGAAAACTCTTCAATAAATATCTAGGGGATCCTAGTAATCTCTTTGTGATTTCCTCTGATTTCTGCCGTTGGGGTCAAAGGTTCTGTTTCAGTTACTATGATAAATCCCAGGGGGAGATTTATAGATCCATTGAACATCTAGATAAAATGGGTATGAGTATTATAGGACAATTATATCCTGTATCTTTTAGCAATTACTTGAAGAAATACCATAATACAATATGTGGAAGACATCCCACTGGGGTGTTATTAAATGCTATTACAGAGCTTCAGAAGAATGGAATGAATATGAGCTTTTCTTTTTTGAATTATGCCCAGTCAAGCCAGTGTAGAAACTGGCAAGACAGTTCAGTGAGTTATGCAGCTGGAGCACTCACAGTCCATTGAAGATCTGAATCCTCAGGGATGCCACCTGCACTTACTCATACTCTGTCTGGGTCCCAGCCTACTCCTTACAAAGATATTGTTCCTGGTTTGGGGGGATTCTGAAACCTCAAACTAATAGAACTTTCTTCTGCTCTTTTCTAGTAGGTGTAGTCCTTTCTTAATTTCAACTCATTAAGAAAATGCTTTATTGTTTAGGGCAGTGGAAGGAAGGCCGGCATCAAAATATTTGATCAAAAAAGACGACAATGTAAAGTCCCAGTTGTGGCAGACAGATTTTTGACAGTAACCTGTAAAGCATTTACCATATCCTAAATTTGCACTCTTTACAGACTTGTAAAGAGTCTGTATTCTGCTTTCAGAATAGTTTTGCAAATTGTACACAAAGAAGGGTAGAAGCTTTTTAATAAAGAAATTGCATTTATAAATTACCTGTATTAGATTCTAATAAATCTCCACTTATAGACAATTACTACCCATGTTGTACAACAGACACCTTCTATTTTAGTTGCTAATAAAGGGCTACACAACTCAAAAAAAAAAAGATTTTTATTTCATTGGTGTATATGTCTGTCCTTATGTCATTACTACAATTTTGATTACTGTAGCTTTGTAGTGGATTTTGGAATAGTAAATATGAGTCCTCCAACTTTGTTCATTTTCAAGATGGTTTTGGCTATTCAGTATCTTTTCCTTTCTTACGAATTTTGTGATTGACTTTTCCATTTCTGAAAAGAAGGCTGTTGGAATTTTGATTGGGATTGGGTTGAATCTGTAAATCACTATGGGTAGTATTGACAACTTACAATTCATGGAGATGGAATGTCTTTCCATTTATTTACATCTTCAATATCTTCAGGAATATTTTTATTCATTTTCCATGCACAAGGTATTTTACATACTTTGTTAAATTAATTCCTAGATATTTTATTATTTTAACTATTATGTGAATACTATTACTTTCTTGATTTCTTTTTCAAATTGTTCATTACTGATGTATAGAAACACAACTGATTTTTTGCATTAGAATCATGTGTTCCGCCATATTGCTGAACTCATTTATTAGCTCTGGTGGCTTTCTTGTAGATTTTTTGTTATTTTCTGCATCTAGGATCACAGCATGATGACCCTATACATACCAAAAAAGCCCACTATGAGATAATTTTAATTCTTCCTTTCCAATTTGAATACCTTTATTTTCAATTTTTCTTTTTCTCTTTTGTTTTTGATTAATTGCTCTGGTTAGAATGTCCAATGCAATACTGAATAGCAATGGTGAAAGTTGGTTCCCTAAATATATCTGATTATAGAGAGAAAGATTTCAGTCTCTCACCATTGAGTATAATGTTAGCAGTGGGCTTTTCATATAAATTCTTTATCATGTTGATGAAACTCCCTTCTATTCCTAGTTGTCTAAATGTTTTCTCAAGAATGGGGCTGGATTTTCTTCACATTTTTTTTTTTTTTAGGTAAATGGGGGGAAATAATAGATAGTCAAATTACTCATGGATAAAAAGACACTGAGCAAATATATTCAACTTACTGAGTGGCAGAAAAACTTTTAAATGCAAGTACAATAAGTATATTAATTATTATTCTTGTGTGAATTCATGGTCAGAGCTTAATGAACATAGCTGATAATCACAATATGGTGAAATAAAAAAAAAATTCTGACCTCTACATTTGAAATTCTAAAAGACAGCCTAAAGGAATAGAAGGCAGTGTAATAATATGTAATAGTCAATAAATATTTAAGGAAAACAACGCAAACTCCTCTTAGATGTTATCATAAAAATATATATATCAATTCAGTCTTTCAGTAAAGTTTTCAGAACTAAATATAATTTAGTGTGATGGAAAAGAAATAAATAGATTTGCAAATTTTATATATTGCAAGATTTCTTCTTATTCTGGTTTTGCCATTAAGATCTCATTTCCTTTTTCCTCATAAAATATAATTGAAGAGCAGCTTTAAAATCAAGCTGGTGAATTTGCATGTGGTGCATTAATTTTACCAGCAGTAAAATTATTTTAATTAAGGGATATTTCTACTTACTAAATGAAGTGTCTTACACGCCCAATCAATTCTTGCCAATATGATTGCTCTACAAAAGAAGGGATGATAATTAATTAGAAGAAGCCCCTTCAAGGACAATTGGTCTACAGTGTACAACTTGAGAAAGAGCTGACATGCACTGTTTCTTTTCAGTATCATCATCTATGTTCATTATATGTATTATTAGCTTTGAGAAAAGGAGCTACTGACAGAGTGCATAATGAATTGTGAAGTGAAATAAGATAATATGGATCGTGGTGATGAAAAATGAAATCATAGCAAAAAAGAGATAGAGAAATGTTCTTTTTTATACCTTTCTCATTTTAAAGCAAATGATTATTACAATTTAGCTATCTAAAATAATATATATCTATATTTAATGTGCACCAGTTTTCATAGATTATGTGAGACTGACATAAGTATATCTATTTTCTCTCTACATATTGAAGATATGGTTTTGATTTTATTTAACTATCATTAAATAGATTGACCTTTTCTTCTCGTTTCTGATCTTCTGACAATCCCATCCAGTGATTATTTTATTACTGATATTGTAATATTTATAACTTTAAAATAGAAGCAATCTAATTAACAGATGAGAGTTGAAAACTTTTGAAATATTCTATATGGCTTCCTTCCTCTTTCCAGAGTGGAATGTCAGGTTTCTAAGTGAAGATGCACACTGCACGAAGATGTTAGTTTATGAACCACCTCCATTTTCTAATGCAGAAAGTTGCAAAATTAACATGATAGTTACCAGGAAAGTCATAGATTATAGCTTTGTTAATCAGAAGCAACCCCAAACCTGGGATATCTCTATAAAGGATTCCATATATAAAGACTGTTCCTCTAACACATATTATTAAATGATTAGAAGCTTTAGTTATCAACTTTGTAAGGAGATCAGATCTTATATATCTATTAAATTTTTTCATTGCCTGCAGATAACATCTTCATTAATGGTAGATAAAAGGTTCTCAGCCCAACTTCATTAGCTCCTTCCTCCCAACAATTTGGGGATTTCCATTTGACTATTTTTATATTGTTTCAAAATCTCTCATTCCTTAATACCATATCCGTTTATTTCTTGCATTCATCTTTTCCTATAAATGCTTCAACAAATTTATCAGAGTTATTTTAAAGGCCTTTGTCATAAAGTCTGGGCCATCTATGTATCTGTATTGATTCCTGAATTTTCTATTGAATATTTCACTTTTTTCCCTTTTATGCATATCTCAATATTTATTAAATCCCAAATACTGTGTCTAACATTAAAATGTGAATAAGCTAAAATATATATATATAAGCATGTATGTGACTATGTCTACATCTAGACCCACACTCACATACACAAGCACAACATATGCACATGAGCACCCTTCTCCTGTCAGGAGACTAGGATGTAGCTGATCTGTTTTCATATATATATACATATATATATATACACACACACATATATACATATATATATATTAAGGATATTAAGGATCTTTATTCTAAATGTGTTTCCTAATGATTTTATATGCAATAATCAATATACAAGGAAATAACAATGTGTTTATTTTATTTTTGTAAAAAAAGTTTTATGTTCATAGTTACTACCTCATTCTTTATAAATAATAATTGGCAATTTATTTGACATTTGTTTTTTTAAAAAATTCATTAGCCTGAGATCTATGCCTTGTTCTTATTCTGATGTTATGTTTCAGAGTCCATTTTTAGAAAGAGAGGATTAGACTTCATTATCTTTTAGCACTCTTTCAAATTTAGCATTTTATGGATATAATTGTTTGCTTGTGATTCAATCTTTCAATTAATTTTACAGCTGACCTTAATAAGACAATATGAATCCAAGGTTGTGAACAGTTATTAATTTTTCATCTCTTTGGAATAATTTGTAGGTGAAAAATGTGAAATGATTATTGATGACTACTTCTTTCTTGTTGAAAACTGCACTGAAGACACTATCTATGAATCAACCTGCAGGCCTTGATTATGAATGTAGTTTCCCATGTGATGGAACAATAGAGTTGAGGTGATTTTATGCAGTGATTTCTCATTTGTCTCATAATTGTCTACTTTCAAAAAAGTTAAAAACACTAAATTTTCAGATTCTTCACTCTTTAAGATATGTAGAGCTTAAATATAACAATAGATTTACATTATTCCACTTAGAAATCTGTATGCATTTATAATATGGGAGGCTCTAAAGAGTTACAGGAATCATTTTATTGCTAATCTTTTTTGTGTTCTATTCAGGTTGTAACTTGTTGGACAATTATAATTTCCTTTCAAATACCTTTGTGATTTTGCAAATTTTTATTTAAAGATCAAAAAGGACTCCCATTGTTTGTTTTTTTCTTTAAATATGGTTTTACCTCTGGGAGATTTCCATCCTCTGTTCAGTCTTACCATTAACATTTGCAGAGTTTAAGGACAAGAATACAAAGAATAGCCTCCATCTTTCAGGTCTATCTTGTACAAATTAGAAACAATATCTTTAAATACACAAAAATAAACAAAAATAATTCTAGGATCTTAATTTTAAACAAAGAAGGAACTTCTGACAAAATATTGGGGAGTGAACAAAATATTTGTAGCTTCTTTTTTTGGGCACAACCTAATTTGGTCATTTTACAGAAACAAAAACCAAAGTATAATTTTATGTTTTGCATATCATTTATGTAAAATTTTAACAAAGATTCATAGCCCATTTCTTCATGAATAAACTAATTAATGTTGATCTAACCTTATGAAAACTAACAATTAATTCTTACATTCAAATTTACCATCTAGGTATTACAACTGCATGCAAACAGACTTCAAATTCCTCAGGCCTTATAATTTTAATATGCTTTTTATTATGTTTTGATTTTTATAAGTCTGTGGATTAATCTTAATATATGTTTATATGTATATATTTAGACAATAATAAATGCAAGTAGCTTTGTGCATATATAATTAAATCAAAGCTTTTGAGTATATCTTTAAAATATACTTAACTTACCACTGTTAATGAAAGTTAAATATTATATTAAAGTTACTAGTTAAGAAACTACCTACTTTCCCTGAGGAAACAAGTAGCGAAAACATTATTACTTTGTATACATCATGTCATTTCTCTGTAGTCTTTTTTTCTTTAAGATTTATTTTATCTATTCCACACCACCTTTTTGTTTCCACTTGTCTGCTCTCTGTGTCCATTCACTGTGTGCTCCTTTAGGAGGCACTGAGAACCAAACCTGGGACCTCCCATGTGGTAGAGAGGAGCTCAATCACTTGAGCCATGTCAGCTCCCTGCTTTGTTGTGTTTCTCATTGACTTTACT
Organism: Dasypus novemcinctus; assembly: GCF_030445035.2. Lineage (NCBI taxonomy): Eukaryota > Metazoa > Chordata > Mammalia > Cingulata > Dasypodidae > Dasypus > Dasypus novemcinctus. The sequence goes on along the minus strand of NC_080683.1, from coordinate 36,113,842 downwards.
TTTTGTGTCTCCTTATTGCATCATCTGGTTGTGTCAGCTCAGCATGCCTGCCTATTGCAGCAGTTCACTGTTTGCTTGTCTGTCTTCTCCAGGCAGCATCGGGAACTGTACCCAGGACCTCCCATGTGGTAGGAGAGAGCTCAATCACTTGAGACACATCTTCTTACCTCTGTAGACTTGTAATTACAATTTCAAATAAAATACCAATTTTTTTCCTGACATAAAAACGGAAGGCCATAAACCAAAAACTATTAAACCATTTTGTTTTTCCACATATGCACATTTTATATGGCTTTAAAACTTTTGTATTGAACAAAATAAACATAGATATGCATCATTTAAATATATTTGCATATCATATTACCATTCTATAAGGAACAAGAATAATTCAAAATGATTTATACAGATTAATATTTTTCTGGTATTAAAATTGTTCAGGTATCCAAAGATAATATACAGTTTAATTCACTTTAATATCATCCTAAGGTCTTAATGTTGACTAAATATTCAGAAATTGTAATTTAAACCATTGTATTAAATTCTTGTGATTGGTAGTGTTCTAAGAATTCACAAAGCTAATACTTTTTATATTATATCCATTAAAAGAATTTCAATTATTTTAATACAATTTTATATTTTGTAATCATAAACAAAGTGAAGAAACATGTTTAATTTACTGGATCTCTAGAATTTATGTTTGAAATATATAATATTTAAATCATGAAATGTTAAAACTCATGTTCTTTCCATGGCAATAAAATTAATAAGAAGTTAAAGTTCTTTTAAGCTTAAATTAAATCATTCTTATTTGTCTAAATCCACTTATTTATTATATTTCTACATAAGCTCTTTTTTCATTTTTTTATTATTTATTTTTTTAAAGATACATACATCACACAAAATGTGTGTGTGTGACACATTAAAAAATATAAGAGGTTCCCATATATTGCACTCTCCATATCCCCTATTCCTCTCACATCAACAACTTCTTTTTTAGTGTGGTACATTCATTGCATTTGATGAGTACATTTTGAAGCATTGTTACACAGCATGGATTATAGTGTATGTTGTAGTTGGCACTATTTCCCAGTCCATTCAGTGAATTATGGCAGGATATATAATGTCCTGCATCTGTCCCAGCAATATCATTGAGGACAACTCCAAGTCCTGAAAATGCCCCAATATCACACCTCTTCTTCCCTCTCCTGCCTTCAGCAACTCCTAAGGCCACTGTCTCCACATCAATGATATGATTTCTTCCATTACTAGAGCCACAATAATTCTATAGTAGAATACCAGTAAGTCCACTCTAATCCATATTTTATTCCTCTATCCAGAAGACCCTGGGATGGCGATGTTCACTCCACCTTTAAATTGAGAGGGGACTTAGATCCCACATGGCTGTTGGATGGAATTCTCCTGCTTGCGGTTTTAGACTCTTGGTTCCCTAGCGTGGTGGTTAACCATCCTCACTTGCTGATAGCTGACCTGGATAAGTCCAATGAACTGGAGAGAGGGTTTTGCAACTCTGCTGAGACTCAGGGCCCAGCTGGCACATATACAGTACAGAGAGTCAAGTCTCCTGAGAATTAACCAACCCCCATGCCAACCACAGGTTCAGTAAAAGTGACAGAAGAGGCAAAAGTAGAGAGGTCACATCTGAGTCCAAAGCTATCACACTCAGGAGCACAAATTCCAAAGTAGGGCACACTGGCAAGGCACTAAACTCCAGAGACATCTGTCATGACCATAGGACTTGGGTGTCTCCATAGCCCGCAGGAGCACTGCAACCTGGGGCTCTTTTTAATGCAGCTAAGGCTCTGTATACATTTAAAAATTAAGAGTTTTCAATTTATCCAAGTGTTTAGTTTTCTTTACATCTAAGAGACTTGAGCTATCATCCAAACCTACAGATAAACTTTGTCTTCTTTGTTAAAGTTTTGGCAAGAGGAAAATATACAAATGATGAAGTTTATTCATTTTCCTTTCTTTTTAATTTGTTACTACTTATATGAACAATAGTCCTAAAATATTCATGTAATCATAAAATATTTATAATCAATTAATATGAGAATTTTTCCAAGCAAAAAGGAAGGGAAGGAAAAGGAACAATCAGGAAGGGAAAGGGAGCTAGATTCAGAATTATATAAAAGCATAATGGTAAACAGCTAATTATCTTCCCCTGCAAAGAATGGTAGAGAGTTAAATTCAAGAAAGCCCATTTTGATGCACATGTGCACACACATGAACACAGTCACAAATGATCACAAGTTATTATGGACAATCTAAGTGATAACTCATATCCATGACAATTCCATGGAGACATAATTACAAATATTGTATTACAAATATTTCCCAAAATTATGGGAAAATTAAAGGGATTCTCATACACACTAATCTCTCTATTGGACACACAGGACAGAGAATGTCCTCATAAGGTTTTTTCATTTTGTTCTAACCCATCTGTCAGATGAACAATCTTGTTCACGTCAATATTTCCCCAGAGTGGCCACCACATTTCAAATTCTTCTTGGAAAGATTATGCCAATTAAATACATATGCATATGAGTTGCATTATGAAGGGAGAGGGATATGTATGCAGATTATGTAAGAGGCTGGAAAAAACCCATGAAAATTTCTGTCAGTGATGCTTGTGCAATGTAGTATTGCCAGAACCTGCCAAAGTCCATTCAATTTCAACTAAGAGAACATTACAACATGATTACAAGATTTTGAAAAAATATCTCAGGGGCAATTTTGTATAATGACTATCAGACTGATATGACCATCTGAAGTCATTACTTATTTTTTTATTTATAATTTATTTTTTACTATATATATTTATTAATTGTCTTTATTTTAAGATACATAAATCACAAAAAATGTTACATTGAAAAATGTAAGAGTTTCCCACATACTGCCCCACCCCCCCATTCCTCCCACATCAACTACCTCTCTTATCAGTGTGGCACATACATTGTATTTGGTGAATATATTTTGAAGCACTGCTGAACCACATGGATTATAGTTTACATTGTAGTTTACACTCTCCCTAGTACATTCAGTGGATTATGGCAGGATATATAATGTCCAGCTTCTGTCCCTGCAATATCATTTAGGAGAACTCCAAGTTCCTAAAATGCCCCACATCACATCTCCACTTCCCTCTCCCTGCTCTCAGCAACTACCTTAGCCACTTTCTCCAGATCAATGCTATAGTTTCTTCCAATACTAGTCACAATAGTTTCATAGTAGAATACCAGTAAATTCACTCTAATCCATATTTTATTCCTCCATCCTGTGGACTCTGGGTTGGTGATATCTGCTCCACCTCTGTATGGAGAGGGGGCATGGATCCATGATTGATGGATGTGATTCTCCTGCTTGGAGTTGTAGATACTCTCGGTTCCCTGGTGTGTTGGTTGATCATCTTCACCTCCCTGTTAGCCAACCTGTGCAAGTCCAACAAATCACTTATTAGGTCATCTAAATGGTAATGTTTTAGGGTTCATGCTTGTCCTTATCCCAATAAATATTAACCACTGTAGAACTCACCAGAGGAAGTGATGATAATAGAAAGGGAAAGCTTTCCTCTCTTTCTGTATCAAATTGAGCCATATACTCAAATTATTTCTAAAATAAGTCCTTATTTCTGAAGACAATATATACAGTATTTGGGAATATAATGAAAAAAAATTGGAGTTCAAACCTGATGCAGCACCTATGTGACTCTCACAATTGGAAAGAAGCATATCAAGAGGACTCAGGATGGCACACTCTGGAGTCCATAAACTTGAGTTTTGTTAGTGAGGAAGTCTTAATTGCATATCTGAAGAAACTTTGGCTTGTTCACTCTTAAAACTTCAAAAGGTCATCATAAATTTTGTGAATCAAGAAAAATGAATTAGATTAGACTTCATTCAATAAATCTACACCTTAGAAGAGTCTTACAAAAGAGAAGTCATGGGAAGATATGTATAGGATTTTAAGACCTGGCCAGGAGAGGTACTGGAGCGATTGGTCATAGAATAAATCTTTCTGCTGGTGAGCATGGTATGATGCGACTCTTAAAGTGAGTCTTGACAGCAACCTGTTAGTCTTGGTAGATGACTTACTGTAGTTGATTCATAATCTTACTGCAAGAAGCAAACATTTCTTAGAGTAAAGGATGCTTTTTATTTATTTATTTTCAGTAGTTTTTCATTACAGGAATAAAAAATTAGGATTGCGTCAGTTCTCATCATCAAAGACTGAAATTCCAAAGGTTTTCTTTCATTTGTATTGTTGAACAGTGCTAATTATTTCTGTAAAGGAAGACATGAATGAGTTTGTTTTGTTTTTTAATTTTTACTCCATAAAGTTGTTAGATTATATAACAGGGTAATCATGGGCTCAATCTAAATCTCCGTCCATAATCCATAATCCATACTTAGTCCACTTTGGCTTCATCTTAACTAATAACATAATCAAAGATTCAATTTCCAAATAGGATCACCTTCATGGCTTATGATTAGAACATATGCTTTGGGGGAACACAATTAAATTCATAATATTGACTTTTCCCTATTTCAGTTTTTTTTTTTTTAACTAGGATCAATGCTGGATAAATTTGGACTTTAAATTGTCCATACAGAATTTTTAAATTGATGTATTTTTATTTAGCCAAGCATACTTTCATAAGACTCCCAGTTTCTGTATGCCATGAAAAAAGAAAAGCCCACTCCTATCCCTGATACCACTTTACCTATATATTTAATTAATAAGGGGCAAAAAGTTTGAAAATACACATCACATATTATGCCTAACAGAATGTCTTTCCATCAAGATCACTTTGCTAAGTGACCTTATATACTAATGTAATAAGGAAATGACAAAATAATTTTAGAAAAATAGAAAATATTTTCTGAAATGCTAGTCAATATTATTTCACTAGAGCTTTTACTAATATATGCAAAACATTTTCTGTGACAGGTTGTAAATATCCTTCATGCATCTTACTTTCTACACAGCAGAAGTTAATTCCATGTAGTTCTTTATATTGTTATATACATATACCAGTAACAACAAATTCCCAGGAAAGGGCTTCCTAGATTTGCTTTACTTTTTATTCCCTTTGGGATGCAAAATATAATCCATTTGTCTAAAGATTTATGATTTTATAACTTTTTTCATCAAATGAAATTTTTAAAATATTTAGCATAAAATAAACTGCCATTACATTTTGACTATTTTGCAATATTAGCATTTTATGTAACAAAAAAGGTTAATAATTGATTACTATAAATGGTCAGTGAATTTTCTGGAGTAATGCAGGCTTACTCTAATTTTTGTATGTATGAGTTGATGTCAAACATTTTCTCTGATCAAAGAGTTCACTGAAAATCAGGTGAAAGCTGAAAGCAGTCTCCTTTCAATATCTTATGCACACATAAGCACAACATTTTGGGTAATATTTCTAAGAAATAATAGAACACTTTCAGCATATTCCACTCATAATTTACTAATAAGTTTTTTGAGAGATTTATTCTTTTCTCTAAGATTGATTATAGAAAACGTAAATCCTAATAGAAGACTAGAACATTTGAACAAAAAGCAAATGAGAAACCCTGTGGAAATCTGAAGTTGACTATATCTTAGAGCCACAAGTACCTGCAATTGTTTATAGCAGCAGTATATAAGACGTAACCACCTTTTCTATATATGCAAGGAGTCCCAGCCAAGCTTTAAATGTAATTGAGTTATTCATACAAACATTTTTGAGATATTACTATAGAGTCCACTAGAAAATTTTCTTTAAGTTTTTTTAGATTTTCTTAACTCCCAGTAATAATTACTTTGAGAAAAAAGTAAAAAGGAAAGAATAGAGTTATAGGAAATGATATGCCATATTTTGAACTCTAATTTATTTCCTTGTTAAAGGTTTTACTATGTAATATTTAAGTGACTGGGATTTATTATAATTAAAACTATAATGATTCTTTAGTGTGGATAATTTCTCTTTAACATGATAGAAATTATTCATTGTATTATATGTTTCAATAGAAATAAAATGTTAAGCAAGCATAAATCTTCACAGATTTTAGGCTTTCAGAGTGGTGAGTTAATAGGTCTGATTTACTTTCCTTGTTTTGTATTAAATAATCCTAGTCTAACCTGAAAAGATTCCATCAAACGAATAAATAAACAAAACCTAAAACTAAACATTTACCCAAGATCTGGGAAGCATTACTCTTCACCATAGTTTGATGGGTCAAATGGGTAAATTTTGTATCCTTCTGACTAGGTATCTGAAACAAAGTAATGTAGCCAAACAGGAAAGATGAGGAAGGTGTACTGAGAACTTTCAAATTAAAAAAAAAAAATACAGTTATCAAAGTTTGATTGCTGTTTTGAATTCACTTCTGAAAGGAAAATATGTGTCTGAGATTAACCACTCAATAGGAGGTACATTTCTCTGACAGCAAAGTTTACCTGGCCTTGTCACGTAAACCTGTTGAGCATCTCCATGAAAGACCTTAAAAATTAATAGGATAATTTTCAAAAAAGTCTTCTATACAATTATAAAGGGAACACATGTTAAATATTTAACTTAAATCATTATTAATGAGGAATAAGATTAGATGCTATAACCAACTTAAAGGATAATTAAAATAACATTCAAGGAGGAAAAAAAAAGCATTCATTTATTCTAGAGAACACGTTTTCCAGGGATCCGGCTTTCAACACAATGCTATTTGAACCATCAGTTAACATATAAGTAACACCTACAAAGATTTATATAAAAGGAAATTAAAAAGTAAAATTGTTAAAAATATTTTCTCTTTTTATAATTTATGTATTTTCATCAACATTTGAGTATAATCTGAATATTATTGAAAATTATTCTTATATTAATCAAAACTGAATTTACTTTTATCATTGATAAAAGCAAGTGTGAATTTAATACATAAAAGAAAACATGATATTCAAATCTAGAAGCATAGTAATATTGTGTGTAGCATGTGATAGGAATTTATAAATTTCTTACCTCTTATATTTATAAACATGTGCAAATGGCTGCAATTGTTTGATTGATGAAGACAGTTGGGGATATTGGTTTCTATGTATTCCAAGATATACTGACAAAATGTATCTAAAAATGTAACTGACAGTCAAGGAAGTAGGTGTCAGCATGAAGATATTTGTAAAGGTGTAAATAATGGACTCAGGTATCTATCATCTTTTGCATGAAGGTTATCACCTATTCATCAAAAAGTTCTGTTTGTACTAAGAATTACTATTCTGAACTATTTTATAATTTTATAGCATATTTAAATGCTTGTGATATATATATATATATTTATAACACATATTTATGTTTGATACGGCCTGCAGAGCTACTGGATTAGAAATTAAAATGTTGTTAAAGGACAAAGAATAAAAAGTGAGGCACCCATCTGTGTTTATCTCTAGTCACCGCCATCTCTCCTCCACAGAAAAAATAATTGAATATTTTTTTTCTTTATATCCTTCTTTTGATAAAGTAATGGGAAGTTGTTGTAGTTTTTTTTTTTCCTTTTAGAAATGGTAGCATTTTATACTCACTGCTCTGATTATTTAATTTATGGAGAAAATGCCATGTCTGTGGTTAAAAGCTAACATATTTTACTAATAAGTTCATAGTGTATCATAGCATTGATAAATATCTAGACTGCTCACACTGCTTTGCTATTATAAATAGTGTTAAATTTTCTCTTTTGTACATATATGATTTCACATCTGAATTGATATATCTGTAAGATAAATTCCCAGAAATAAAAGTTTTGGTTGAAAGTGTGTAATATTTTTCTATATTTGAAAACATATAACACCAAATTGCTCAGTATGAGTCAATTTAAATTTGAACCACCAAGTGACAATCTTTTCCCCCTAAAATAAAAGTCCTCATGAGCATAGAATAATACAAAAAATCTTAATTTTTGTTAATCTTACACATGAAAATGTTTTTAAAAATATTAATTTGCTTTAATTTATAATGGATAGAGCTGAGCATCTTTCCCCCATGTTCATATGAATTGTATGTTTATAAATATTTTGCTCAATTTCATTTCAAAAATTTAAGTTTCTGAGAGAATGGCTTCTCGGATGGAATCATAAGGAGCACTGTCAACCCACTCAGGCGAAACAAACATAACTGGAGAAAATTTTTTTAAAAACCCACAAACAAACTGCCATTTGAAGTCTCTAGAAATTGTCCTAAGGGTATGCATCAAATGAAGAAACATTTTCTTAAGGAAATCCACTAAATCTTATTAAGAATGAGATTCTGTGATATTGGACATAGAATAATATCCCTCCCTTTTCTGAAATATTTTCTGATTAGTTAAGATGCAATAAGGTAGGGTCTAAAGCAACTACTAAGAAAATAATTAAAAATAATACAGTAAAAATTTCATTAAAACTTCAAATGTTATAGTAGGAAATACTTTCTTATTCCAAAAGGAAGAGCTGCCAGAAGAATAGAAGAACAAAAATGGCAGGAAACATAAAAAAACAAAAAGTAAACACCAGACATAATTCCAGTTACATCAATAATGAATAATAATATGAATGGATTAAACACTCCAATCAAAAGGCAGAACTTTTCAAAGATATAAATAGGTTGAAAGTACAAGGATGGGAAAATGTATCATGCAAACAACAACCATAAGATAACAAGAGTGCTTATAGCAGCATCACATAAAAATTTAAAAACAAAAAAGGATTAGTATATATGAAAGGATAAGTATATATAGTGATAAAAGGTTTAATTCATGATAATTATAAAGAGGCACCTAACATATGTATTTATAGTTATTATAATTATAACCAATATACATGAGGCAAAAACTGACAGAACTGAAGGGATAAATAGACGATTCAAAAATAATAGATGAAACCTTCAATATCCCACTTTAAATAAAGGATAGAACAACTAGCAGAAAATTAAAAATTAGACTTGTACAAAATGAGTACCTAACTAGACCTAACAGGTATCTATAGAACACTCTAATCCACTTAACAGAGTACATATTCTTGTCAAGCATACGATGGAGCACCCTAGAATAGACACCATCTACTTAGTGATTGTTTTGATATGCTGAAACCACTGGGAGTAATATAACAGAAATGGTTTGGCTTTTACAATGTAAATTTATTAGGTTACAATCTTATACTTTTAAGGCTGTGAAAAAGACCAAATCAGGACAGCATCATGGATGCTGTCTCACCAAAGTTTGGCTATTGATGATCCTGGACTCCTGGTATTCTGGTTTCTGCCTTCTCCTACAGACTCACTTTCTTTCCAAGCTCTGCTCAAGGCAATCATTTCATCCTTCTCTTCCACATTTCATTTCTTCAGCTTTAGACTGCTCTCTCTGTGGCTTTTCTCTCTCTCTCCTGGGTTTGTCAGCATCTGGTGGATTTTCTCTGTCACTGTGGCTTTTTTTCCTCTGTCTGCAACTTTTTAGTCTTCTGTTTAGGATTAAGAGGATTAAGACCCACCCTGAGTCCTGCAATCTAATAAAAAATGCTTAAATGAAGTGATCTAAGCAAAAGTGATCTAAGCAAAAGGTCCCTCAAATATATCTAAATAAATGCTCCCAAGTGAGAAAGAAGAAGAGATACGTTGTGGGAGCATTTTCAGGATTTATAGTTGTCCTAGGTGGTGATGCAGGTATGGATGCTGGACATTGTGTGTCCTGTCATGGCCCACTGGGTGAACTGGGGGAGAGTGTGGTCTACAATGTGGACCACTGTCCATGTGGTACAGCAGTGCCCCAGAGTGTATTTGTTAGGTGCAGTGGATGTGCTGCAATGATGGAAGAGGTTGTTGGTGTGGGAGGGGTGGGGTGGGTGGGGTAGGGTATATATGGGGACTTTATATTTTTTGAATGTAGCATTTAAAAGAAAATAAAGAAGAAGAAAAAAGAATAGAAAAAAAATGCTCTGAAGTATAATAGGATTACAGGCATAGAAGTGAGTTCACTTAAAAACAGAATTTTCTGGGGTCCACAAAACGCTTAAACCAGCACAGCAATCAAAGAATCCTCAATAGGGGAGGCAGGGCAAGAAGGCATCGGAGTAAGTGCACCCACATCATCTCTCCTACAAAAAAAAAACCTGACTGAGTGGGGACAAAATCCTGCCTGAAAGAGCTATTCAGGGAACCCACAAAGCAGAAGGCTTCTGGAGATTGATCTGGAGAGAGTATGACAGAAAGAGTGATTGCTCAAGGTAAAATCATGGGTTTCTGGTGCTTGAGGCTGGAGGTGTGGGAGAGCTAAGCCCCTCCCTCAGGGCAGAAAGCCTGGGCATTTCCCAAACCCCATCAGTCACCCAGCTGGAGGAGACAAACTCCAAGAGTAGGAAGGTTCTGGTGAATGGTGGAGAGAGTCCCATGAGTGCAGGTTCAATTGTCTGGACCCCCTTTTTTGAGCTTTAAGAAAGATACCAGCTGACTTGAGGAGAAACCTGGAAGAGAGGAGAGGCAAATCTGCTGAGGCAGCCAGATTTACCTAACTATCTTGGGATAGGGAAAATTGGTATGGGAGAATGTGGAATGAGGCAATTAACTACTCCTGTACAACACACATAAGGGAGGGGGACAATAGGAAGTGCTTAATAAGCTTCCAAGAGCATATTTTGGGATCCTGGCAAGGCATGGGATAAAGAGTCATTATTTTCTGTGGTGAGTTGGTCCACCAGGGTCCCATTTGAATTTCAGAGGGGAGCTCTCACACAGGCTTCCTGCTCCCCTAGGAGAGAGAGAAGTGAGGAAGGGAGAAAGGGGGAAGGACAGATTTCTCATAAGTTTATTCAATTGCAAAGGGTCAATCCTGCCCCAGGAAGGGGCTCTTTTTGAGGAGCAGACTGACCTGGAAGGAGCGTTGGCTCAGTGGAAGATTTTCAGCCTTGAATAAGCAAGGTCTCTGGCCCAGTTCCTGGCTCCTACTAGAGTTATGACTCACTGGGATATTAAACATCTAGCTGATATGTTGAGACAAGGAATACATAGACATTATCCTTGTATTAGCTTCCTTTGGGTCTCTTCTTTTTTCTAATTAAAAAAAAACATAACTTTTGTTACATAATTTAACTTAGTTTACTCACTAAAACCCACTTCAAAATCTGCAGTGAGAAAACTGCAGGGTCACCAGCAGTCTGACAAGCTCCACAGGGGATTATGAGGGAAGTCTGATTTTTCTTAATATTTGGTTGACTCCTTGCTTGAGGGATTGTCTGTTTGTGGGTTTTTTAATTTGTTTTCGTGTCTTTTGTTCCTCTTTATTCTGCCACCCCTTTTTTCCCATTCTTTTTTCTTATTAGATACTGCTGACTTGTTTCTTGTGTGCTGTGCTTCCTTGTCCTTAATTTTCTCTCTTCTGTGTCTACTGATTTTGGCTACCAATGCTCTATCTTATCCTTCCTACAGCTTTCTCTCTTTCATCTTCTGTTGTTGCTCTGGCATTCCACCTCTCTTTGTTTAGCTCCCCTATTTTTCTGACTTTTTATTTCTATCACGTCTATTCTGTTTTTTTGTCTTTTATTAACTGTTTATAGTATTACCCTTTATTTTATTTTTCCCTCTCTCCTGATCATGCTGGCCTTATAATACCTACTATATTCTTCTTCAGATTCTGTTTCCCATTTCATTGTAGGTATTGTACTTTTTTTATTCCTATAACTCTACACTGCTTATATGAGTTTAATATTCATTCACCTAGGTCTTATATGGTTCCTCCAACATTTACAATCAATACTACTATTATACTTTTTATTTTCTTACCTCTTTTGCTTTCCCTGGCCCTAATCTTTTTCCTTCAAGGAAACTCAGACTACAACAAGGAAACAGAATAAGAAGAAAAAGTGAAAAAGTGTCAAAGAGAAAGCTACACACAGAGAAACAGCACCTAAATAAAACCCAAGACAAGACGGAGAAGCTAATCAACTTAACAAATGCTTCAAGATAAAGTGGTGGCCAGATAGCACAAAAATTACAAACTATACCAATTGACCAGGAAGACATGACTCAATCCAATGAACATACTAAAAACCAGAAAGAGGAGTAGAACATTGAACAACTAATCAAAGATCTTGAAACAAATACCACGGACCAATATAATGAAGTAAAGGAAGAGATTAAGGATATTAAGAAAACACTTGGAGAGCATACTGAAGAAATTGTAAACATACAGAAAGAGATAATGGATATGATAGTGATAAATGGCACAATCCAAGAAATCAAAAATACACTTTCAGCAAATAACAGCAGATTTGAAGAAGCAAAGGAAAGAATGATGTGAAAGATGTAAATCTGAAATCAAACAGAGAGTAGAATTGATAGATAAAAAGATAGAAAAAAATCCACCAGGGACTTAAGAATTTGAATGATAACACAAAATACACAAACATACATATTAAAGGCATCTCAGAAGGAGAAGAGAAGGGAAAAGGGACAAAAGGGTGTTGGAAGAAATAATGGCTGAAAATTTCCCAAACCTATTGAAGGAAAAGGATGTACATGTCCAGGAAGCTCAGCACAACCCAAACAGTATAAATCCCAACAGGCCTACTCCAAGACTTATACTTGTCAAATTATTCAACGCTCAAGACAAAGAGAAAATATGGAAGGCAGAAAGAGAAAAGAAAACCATCACATACAAGAGAAGCTCAATAAGATTAAGTGCTGATTTCTCATCTGAAACCACGGGCAAGAAGGCAGTGGTATGACATAGTCAAGGTACTAAAAGAAAAAATATCTGGCAAAAAACACTCTATCCAGCAAAGCTGGCATTCAAAAATGATGGCAAGTGCAAAATATTCATGGATAAATAGAAACTAAGAGAGTATGCCAATAAGAAACCCCTTCAAGAAATAGTAAAGGGAGATTGGCAGGTGGTTGAAATAAAAGGAGAAACAGAGTTGGAAGAGAGTGTAAGAACAAGTAACAAGATAAAAAGAGAAATAAAAACAGCATATGAATATACAATCCAAAGAAAATATGGCTAATGTAACTAATTCCTTGAGAATAATAACACTGAATGTTAATGATATAAACTCACCTGTCAGGAGACACAGATTGATAAGAATGGGTAAGGAAATATGACCCATCTATCTATATGCTGTCTACAAGAAACCCAGGGAGGTTGAAAGTGAATGACTAGAAAACAATCTTACAAGCAAACAATAACCAAAAAAGGACAGGAGTAGTTATATTAATATCAGACAAAATAAACTTTAAATGCAAAACTATTGTGAGGACAAAGTTGGACACTACATTTTAGTAAAAGAAGAAATCTTTCAAGAAGAAAGAACAATCATAAACATTTATGCACCTAACCAGGGTGCCTCAAAATACATGAGGCAAAAACTGGAAAAATTAAATGGGAAAATATACACTTCTACATGGATATTGGGGGACTTTAATACACCATTATCACCATCAAACAGAATACATCAAAAAAGAATCAAAAATGAAACAAAGATTTTGAATAATATATTAAAGGATCTGAATCTAACAGACATATGTAAGACACTACACCTAAATACAGCAGGATATACATTCTTCTCAAGCATACGTAGATCATTCTCCAAGATAGACCACATGCTAGGCCCCAGAGGAAGTCTCAATGAATTCAGAAAGATTGAAATCATACAAAATAATATCTCTGACCACAGTGGAATGAAGCTGGAAATCTGCAAGGGCCAGAGAACCAGATGAGGCACAAAGATATGAAAATTAAGTGACACACTCTTAGACAAAGGAAGAAGTCTCAAAAGAAATCAGAAACTACCTTGAAACTAATGAAAATGATAACACAACATATAAAAACTTATAGGATGCATCAAAAGCTGTACTAAGAGGGAAATTCATAGCCATAAATTCATATCTCACAAAAGAAAAAAGAGCTAATTTTGAAGACCTAACTGAACACTTGTAGGAATTAGTAAAAAACAACAACAAACTAACCCCAAAGGAAGAAGAAAGAAAGAAATAACAAAGATCAGAGCAGAACTAAATCAAATAGAAAATTAGAAAGCACTGGAAAAAATAAATCAAGAGCTGGTTCTTTGAGATGATCAATAAAATTAACAAATCCTTAGCTAGACTAACAAAGAAAAAAAGAGAAGATTCAAGTATACAAAATAAGAAATGAGAAATGGATATCACCACTGACCCTACAGAAATAAAAAGTATAAGAGAATACTTTGAAAAACTATATGCCAACAAGAAGGACAATTTAGAGGAAATGGACAAATTTCTAGAAACACATAAGCAGCCTACATTGATGAAAGAGGAAATTGGTGATCTCAACAAACGAGTCACAAGTAAAGAGATAGAGTCAGTCATTAAAAACCTTCCAACTAAGATGAGCCCCAGGCCAGATGGATTCACAAGTGAATTCTACCAAATATTCTGGAAAGAACTAACACCAATCTTGCTTAAACTCTTCAGAAAACTGAAATAGAAGGAATATTGCCTAACTCATTCTGTGATGTTACCCTAAAACCAGAGCCAAACAAAGACACCACAAGAAAGTAAATTTACAAACCAATCTCTAATGAACCCAGATGCTAAAATCCTCAAAAAAAAAATACTTGCTAATCATATTCAAAAACACATCTAATGAATTATACACCATGACCAAGTGGATTTCATCCCTGGTAGGCAAGGATGGTTCAACATAACAAAATAGATCAATGTAATACACCTCATAAGTAGATTGAAAGAAAAAAAATCACATGATCATATCTATAGATGGGGAAAAAAAAGCATTTGACAAAATACAGCAAACTTTCCTGATAAAAACATTGCAAAAGATAGGAACAGATGGAAACTTTCTGAACAAGAATAAGGGTATGTATGATAAATCTATAGCTAACATCATTTACAATTGTGAAATCCTAAAATCTTTCCCTCTAAGATCAGGAACAAAACTAGGATGCCCACTATCACCCTTCTATTTAACATTGTGTTTGATACTTGTTCCAGCACTGAGGCAAGAAACAGATATAAAAGGCATCCAAATTGGAAAGGAAGAAGACAAAATTTCACTATTTGCAGAGAACATGATCTTATACATAGGAAGCCCTGAAAAATCTACAACAAACCTTCTAGAACTTATGAGTTCAGTGAATTTACAGGTTATCAGGTCAATGCACAAAAATCAGTAGATTTCTGTACACCAATAATGAGCAATCTGAGGAGGAAATCAAGAAAAAAATACCATTTATAATAGTAAATAAAAAATCAAATACCTAGGAGTATATTTAACTATAGATGGAAAAGGTTTATACACAGAAAACTATACAACAATTAAAGTAAATCAAAGACAACTTAAATAAAAGGAAGAATATTTCCTGTTCATGGATAGGAAGACTAAATATCATTAAGATGTCTATCCTACCCAAAATCATCTATAGATTTATTGCAAACCCAATAAAAATCAACACAGCATTTTTTACTGATTTGGAAAAACTAACTATGAAATTTATTTGGATGGGAAAGAGGCCCCAAATAGCCAAAGACATATTGAAAAAGAAAAATGAAATTGGAAAAATCACACTACCTGACTATAAAACACACTACAAAGATATAGTGGTTAAAATGGCATGGTATTGACACAAAAGACATACTGACCAATGGAACTGAATTGAGAGTTCTGATACAGATCCTCTCATATACAGTCATATGATATTTGACAAGGTCACCAAGCCCACTCAACTGGGAGAGAATGGCCTCTTCAACAAATGGTACTTGGAGAACTGGATATCCATATGCAAAAGAATGAGAGAGGCTAACCATCTCACACCTTACACAAAAATCAATTCAAGATGGATCAAAGACCTAGATATAAGAGAAGAGACCATAAAGACCTTGGAAAACAATGTAGGGAAACATCTACAGGACCTTGTAATAGGAGATGACTCCATGAAATTCATACCCAAATCACAAGCATCAAAAGGAAAAATAGATAAATGGGACCTCCTCAAAATTAAAGGTTTTTGCACCTCAAAGGAGTTTGTCAAGAAAGTGAAAAGAGAGCCTACACAATGGGAGAAAATATTTGGTAACCATATATCTGATAGGAGCCTAATATCCAGCATATATAAAGAAATCCTATATCTCGAGAATAAAATGGCAACCCATTTCAAAAATGGGCAAGAGATTTGAACAGACACTTCTCCATAGAGAAATACAAATGGCTAAAAAGCACATGAAAAGATGTTCAACATCACTAGCTATTAGAGAAATGCAAATCAAAACTGCAATGAGATATCATCTTATACTCTTTAGACTGGCAGCTATTAATAAAAGAGGCCTGCAAGTGTTGGAGAGGATGGGAACCCTCATCCACTGCTGGTGGGAATGTAGAATGATCCAGCCATTGTGGAGAAGTTTTGTGGTTCCTCAAAAAACTAGCTATACATTTGCCATATAACCCAGTAATTCCACTGCTGGATATATACTCGTAAGAATGGAAAACAAGGACATGAACAGATATATGCACATCAATGTTTACAGCAGCATAATTCACTATTGCTAAAAGTTGGAATCAACCCAAATGCCAATCAACAGATGAATGGATAAACAAAATGTGATATATACACACAATGGAATACTACTCAGCTGTAAGAATGATTATAGTACTAACAAATGAGATAACATGGATGAATCTTGACAACTTATGTTGAATGAAGAAAGCCAGGCATTGAAGGACAAATTCTACATGACCCCTCTGATTTGAATTAAGCAAATCAAGCTGTCTCAGATAGCTAGAGATTGAAAGATAGGCTTACAGGAAATAAGGGAGAAGAGGAAGAATGTGAGCCAATGCCCATTTGGGCAAAATCTATGATAAAGTGGAGGTAAATAGTTGTGCAATGAAAGGATAAGATGAAGGCATCAGGATACTATTGGCTTGGGCTTTGCAGGATCAAGGGGAGCTAGAGAATGGAGGATGGGTCAAATAGTCCAAGGAATTGTGGGGAGGGTTGGGGGAGGAGCGAGTGAACATTGGAGATTGTTGGGTATGTGCTTGAGACATAATGTTGAGAAAAATCTTTAAAAAATATAATAAGAAAGGGTTACTGGTTTAAGGTGCTTGATGGGGGGCATCTGGCACAGGGTACACCTGGGGCAGGCTTCTAGGGAATGCATGAGGACTCATCATGTCATAGTGTGTTATATCAGTGGGTGGAGATGCACACAATGAGTGGGAAGGTGTTATCCCCATCCAGGGAGGCCTGATGTTCTCAAACAGAGAGCATGTGTTTGAGAACATGTGTGGCTTCCAATGGGGAAGGACAGACTAGTGTGTCAAACTCACAGCATTGTTGCAAGTATCTATGAATCCTGTTCTTCAAGCAGTGAAACTTGGTTGTCACTCTTGGCCCTGAGGGGAGGGGAGAGAGGAAAAATATAGTTGGAAGGGGGAGGGAGTTACCTGGGGTCCAGTGGAAATGTTCTGCATGATCCTACGATGATGGATACAGGCCATGTTAAATATCACCAAAATTTTATAAAAGTGTACAGCCTAAAATATAAACCATAATGTCACCAAAAATTTATAAAAGTATATAGTCTAAAATGTAAACCATAATGGAACCATGGTTAGTAGCTATGTTTCAATATCTGTACATCAGTTGTAGCAAATGTAACATCCACATGTGAAAAGATCGTTGCTGGAGAAGGGGGAAATGGGTTTGATGTTGGGTATATGGGAGTTCCCTATATTCTATATTTGATTTTACTGTGACCTAAAACTTCTTTGAAGACATAATAAAAGAAAAAAGGATGCAGACTCTGGGGAAGAAATGGAAGAGATTGCCTTGCCACTGTACATATAGGGCAATACAATTAGCGTGATGAAAAGCAAAATGTCAAAAAAAAAAATTATAGTATTTTCTCATTTCTTAATACTCCAATTTATTTTTTACTTTATTTTAGATTTTCTAAATTATTATGTATTCTATTTCTAATCTTTAAACCTATCATATCTATTTCATTTTCTTATTAATTGAATTTGTGAATATATTAGACTTCATTTTTGAAGAAGTTTGGACCACAGAGGGGTTTAACTATGGCAGGGGAGGAGCACTGATGTTGGATGTCATTGATGGGTGATGCATGGGTGGGAGGGAGTTCTCCAAGGCATGCATATAGGGTATATAAACATGTTTGGATGTTCATTGGGTATTGTCATAATGGGTAGAGTTTCACACTACAACTGAGAGAGTGCTGAGTTGCCATTCCAGTAAACTCTTTCACACTCCATGATGGAGCAGCAACAAACCCCAAGTGCAAGGGCAAAAACCAGTGAAGAAAGATGGTCCAATGATGGGCCCTTGATACTGATGACTATGCTTATGAGCCTGTGTGCTTGAAATTTCAACTAGGCCTAGAGTTGCAGGGTGTCTAAGAGTTACCTCCAGAGATCCTCCACAGTCCTCAAATGGGGCCACTCCCTAAGCCAAACTCATCATGCAAATGCATTACCTTCCTCGCAGCATGGGACCTGGCTCCCAGGGATGAGCCTCTTTGGTGCTGTGGCATTACTACCAAACACCAATTGGTGATGCAACTAGAAAAAGACCTTGAATAAAAGGGAGAGATGATAAAGACAAATGCGTTTATATGGCTAAGAGACTTTAAAATGAGTCAGAAGGTCATCAGAGTAGTCGCACTTATGCTCATCTCAGCAGGATCTCAGAGACAGCCAAAGTAGATATAACCCCAGGTAGTGGTACCCCTAAGGGCTACAGAGACACCCAGGTCCCATGGTCATGATAGATGGAGTTCAGTGCCTTGCCAGTGGGCCCTACTTTGGAATTTGTGCTCCTGAGTGTGATGGAGTTAGGTGTGATTTCTCTACACATGTTTCTTCTATCACTTTTAATGAACCTATGGTTGGTGCTGGGATTGGTGTATGATCAGGAGGCTTGAATCTCTGGACTGTCTGTGTGCCAGCTTGGCCCTGACCTCAGCAGAATTGCAACACCTACACTTCAGTTCGTTGGACTTACCCAGGTCAGCTAACAGGGAGATCAGGATGGTCAACTACCACACCAGGGAACTGAAAGAGTCTACAGCTGCAAGCAGGAGAATTCCATCCATCAACCACGTGGCATCTAAGACCCCTCTTGATTTAGAGGTAAAAAGGAGGGAATAATATTACTAAAATGCAGAGAAAAGAATAATTACCAAACTTACAAAATGAAAAAGAATTATTAGGAAATACTATGAACTACTGAATGTCAAAATAAATAAATCCCTAAGAATAAATGGGAAAATTAATTGAAAGATACAAACTACCAAATCCGACCCAAAAAGAATCAGTAAATCTGAATAGACTGATAACAAATAAAAAGTTTGAAATAGTAATAACAACAAACAAACAAAAATAAAACTTTCCACACAGAAATGCCCAGGCCCAAAAGGACTCCTTGGTGAATTCTACTGAACATTTAAATAATTAAGACCAATTAATCACAAAACTTCCTAGGAATAGAATAGGAGGGAACATCCGTTCAGGACTCATGCTATGAGGCCAGTATTACTATGATACAAAAAAAAAAAAAAAGTCACAAGAAAGTTATAGCATATCGCTTATTAATCTAAACATAAAATCCTCTAAATAATAGTAAATAATAGTACATTAAACCAAGCAATGTATGAAAAAAGGTTATAAACTAGGACTAAATTTGTTTACATAGGAATTCAAGGTTAATTTAACATCTATTAATTTATTAATAATGATCTATTAATGTGATTCAGAATATAATGTAATAAAGGGTAAATACAATACGATGATTTCAATAGACAAAGAAAAAAGCATTTGGTAAAATCCAACAGTCTTTCATGAGAAAAACATTCAACAAACAAAGAATACATAGGAACTTCCTCAACTTGATAAATGGCATGTATCTAAAACCTACACCTAAAATCAATTTACTGGTGAAAGAACTGAAATGCAAATTAAAATCACAATGGGATACCACTTCACATCGACTAGGATGGCAATAATCAAAGATTGGTAAGGACGTGATGAAATTGAAACCCTGATGCAATGCTAGTGGGACTGTTAAATGGGGCAGCCACTTTGGAAAAACAGGCTGCAAGTTCCTCAAAAAGTTAAGCATAGAGTTACCATATGACCCAGTTATTCAACCCCTAGATAAACACCCAAGAGAATTGAAATTTATATCTTCTCTAAAATATGTACCTCAATGTTCATAGGAACATTATTCATAATACATAAATATGGAAACAACACAAATGTCCATAAACTAATGTACTTATATCCATACTTTTAAATATTATTCAGCAATAATGTGAATTAAGTACTCATACAAGCTCCAGCATGGATCAATCTTTAAATCATTAGATCAAGAACACAGTGACAAAGAACCATATTGTTTGATTCCATTTCTATGAAATGTCTACAAAAGATAATCTATATACAGAGAAATAGTTTAGAGTTGCCTAGGACTGGCAGGTTTGGGAATAAACAGGGAGTCACCTCCAAAGGACATAAGGCTTCTTTTTAGGGTGATGTTTTCATTTGCCGAAGGGGTGCTGAAGCTAAGTACCAGAAATAGGATGGATGTTTTTTTAAACAAATCAATTTTATTGGTACATATTAATAAAGCATACAATTTATCCAAAGTTTACCATCAGTGGTATTTGGTATAATCACATATTTGTGAATTTATCACTTCGATCGCTATTGTAGTATTTTCATTAATTCAATTAATGATAACAAAAAAGCAGACATACAAACAAGAAAATTCCTTACCTCTCAGTCTCTATGCTTCCCTTGCTGTACCTAGCTTCTATTTCTTGCTATTCTTGCACAATTATTTATTTATTAAGCAGCTTTATTGATTTATCCAAAGTATATAACCACAATTGTTGTGCATTCGTTAATACAAGATATTTTATTTATTTTAATAGGTGTCTTTTTTTTTTTTTAAGATTTATTTATTTATTTCCCCTTCCCTGCCTACCTGCATCGTCTGCTTTCTGTGTCCATTTACTGTATGTTCTTCTGTGTCCGCTTGGGGATTTGTGTCCCTTTTTGTTGCATCATCTTGCTGTGTTAGCTCTCTATGTGTGCAGCACTACTACTGGGTGGGCTGCAGTTTCACAGGGTGGCTCTCCTTGTGCAGATCCACTCCTTGCATGGGGGGGGCACCCTTCACAGGAGCATCCCTGCATGGGCCGGCACTCCTTGTGCACAGCAGCACTGCACGTGGGCCAGCTCACCACACGAGCCAGGAGGCCCTGGGTATCGAACCCTTGGACCTCCTATATGGTAGGAGGACTCTCTAGCTGTTGCACCACATCCACTTCCCAACACAAAAGATTTCAGAACAATTTCATTCCTCCAAAAAGAAAAACTCCATACCCCTTAGCTGTCCTTCCCCAGACCTACATAATCACTAATCTTTATAAATTGATTTATATTCACATTTTATGTAAATGGAATCATACAGTTTGTAGTACTTTGTGTTTGGTTTCTTTGACTTAACACAATGTTTACTTGGGCTTTTGTCTTTTTTTTTGTTTTTTGTTTTTGTTTTTGTTTTGCTTTTACAAAGGGGATTGATTTGGGGCAAAAACTTACAGTTCTAAGTCCATGAAATGTCCAAATCAAGGCACGATCAGAGATGCTGTCTCACCAAATTCAGCTACTACTTATCCTGGTGTGTTGCCATGTGTAAAGCAAGATGGCCATTGATCTCTGCCCATATTTCAGCCTTCCCCTCCAGGCTCGCTCCTTTTGAGTTCCTAAATGGGCCCAGCCATTAGCAGCTTCATGCTAAAGTGATTCTTTAGTCCTCTCTCCTACCTGGCAGGATCAAACATGGTGGCTTCCTTTTCTTGTGTCTATCTGAGTGAGTCTCTCTCTGTCTTTCAATTTATATTTGACCCAGCAAGAGATTGGAGACTTAACCTGAGTCACACCTTGCCGACATAGTCCAATCAGAAGTCCTAAATTGATCTTGTCAAGTAACTGAATCAAAGGCCCAGCAGCTGAATTTAATGAAATCAAAGAGTATCACACCCAGAGGAATAGATTAGGTTACAAACAAAATATTTCTCTTTATAAAATAATTTCAAACTGCCACAGGTGATGAAAATATACTAAAATTGGATGCACAACTCTCTGAATATACTAAAAATTTTTGAATTCTGTATTAAATGTGTGAATTATGTGGTATGTCAGTTATATCAGTTAAACTACTAATTATATCTTAAACTTAATTATATATTAGTTAAATTATTATATAAAGTTAAATATGAGCTTCAGCTTAAAGCAATACCTAGTACACAGTACTCTTAATAATTGTTTAAAAATTATTTTCAGGAGCTTTTTTCTATTATTGAAGTAATCATTTGGTCTGAGATATGCATTGCCATGTTTCTGATTTGAAGAACCTCTGTGAACTTCGTTTTTGGCAATTTTTCTTTGATATCTGGAAATTCTTGGCAATTATTCAGTTAAAATTATCAACATTGGTGTGTCTTCTTAACACTATCTCAAAACTAATACTAAAAATAGAGACAAGCAAATTTTGCAGGTACAAATTCTTCATACAAATTTAAGCATTTCTCTATATCAATAAGAATAGATTTTACATAATCTATACAATTAGTATCGAATATAGGATTTCACCTGTTATCGCAAAAGTATATGAAAACTTGGAATTAACTGAACAGAACATACTCAAGATTTCTATTTACATACTGTGTTAAAAATACTCAATATTCAATATAAAGAGAAAATAATCAATGTTCCTAAATAAATTGCCTTACTGTCTTAAATCCAAATTATTCCTTACATTCAATGTGATCCCAAAATATTACAGCTTTTATTAGAAATTAATCACTGTATTCTAGAATCTTTGTAAAAGAATAATATTTTAAAATTAGCTAACTCTTCTTTGGAAAGTTTCAAAAATTGTGGGTAAATTCCTGTACCCTTTGTTAAGCCATGTTACAAAATTCGTAGGGGACTTTATGAAAATAAACAGTGGGCCAATAGGAGAGAAAAGAGAGTGCTAAGAAAAACCCATGTGCATTTGGGAGTCCAATAAATGAGAGATTTGACCATAATCTGATGGGAAAACAGAAGTTGCTTTAATAGTTATTGTCATATCTTGCCATGTTTGCTATCACAATTGCCATAGTCTGCTTTGGGCTTAAAAAGAGAAATTTATTAGCCCATGGTTTTGAGGCAAGCAGAAGCCCAAAATCAAGATAGTGGCAATGCTTGCTTTCTCCTCTAACTCTGCAGAATTCTGGTGCTGGCAGTCAGTAATCCTTGGGTTATTTTGCTTGTACCTCTTCTTTCCGCTACATGAGATCCCCTCTATCTAATTGTCTCTGCTTTTCAGGTTCTACTGACTTTCTGCTTCTCTTTTTGGCCTTCTCTGATTCAGAATTCAAATTTCTTTCTTAATAAATCCTCCATTAAAATGGATTAAGTGCATTCTGTTTCAGTTGGCTATACCTTAACTAAAAACAACATTTTGAAAGGTCCTATTTTCAATGGGTTCACACACAGAGATGATATGGTTTCTGGATAGTAATATTTTAAAATTGAACTCACAAAGGACAACATATAAATCAAAATAATAGTAATATTTCAATTAGTCAACATAAATAAGATAAACATTTTGCTATTCAATAGTACTTTATATGAATGCAGCTTAAAGAGTAAAGGTATGTGAAATATTTCATGCAGGACTGAGTATTACCAAAATTATGCTCTAAAATAGTCAAAGGATATTTTCTGAGAATTCAAAAAAAACTTATCAGGCCAATGTTTCAGTTTCCTGACCTCTAAAACAAATATCATGTGATGGATTGACTTAAACAATGGAAATTAGTTGTCTCACAGTTTTGAAGTTAAGTGAAGTCCAAAATCATGGTGTCATCAGGTAATGCTTTCTTACCAAAGGATGTTTGTGAAAACTTCAGGTATACTTTCAAAACCTATTTCTCAAGAGTGAGGAGGCTTGTATATATACAGCTTTATATGAATTTGTCAAGGAAATATAAGATATTTTATCAGGTTTTCTTAAATTATTTCTGATCCAAGTTTAATGACTATTTTTTCTTGAGACTTTTGCAATTTCTGCCATGAAAGCATTAAGGATTTTTTTTTATAATTTTAACTTTTTGTTTTATGTTTATTTAAATTTCGCTATACCATTCAAAGTCTTGTGCCTCCAAACACAAGTTTTATGTGCTTACACTTTGTCTTTAAATAAAAAAGAAAGCTAATTAGACTACCTATAGCAGTGTAAAAGTGGCATATTTTCTTTCCCTCCCTTTCTTTTTCTCCCTCCCTCCCTTTCTCTTTTCCTCTCTGTTTCTGTTAGTCTTGCTACCAATAAACCATATTTTGTTTTCTGGCTGGATACATTTTCTACTGCATTTGCATGCATGATGGTTTTTCCCCTTTATTTTCCTCTGGGTATCATGGTCAGTTGATACAGAGGTCATTACTTCATTACTTAATTTATCTAATAATTTCTTAAGTAATCAATGCAGTATACATACACATGTTGCATTAGTCAGCCAACAGGGGTGCATTTATTTGGAGTAGAAGCTTATAGTCACAAGGCTCTAAAAGAGTCTAACTCAAGGTATCATAAAAGGTACTTTCTCACTCAGAGTCTGTTGCCATGTGTTGATGTAAGATGGCGGGCTATGTCTGCAAGGATTCAGTCTTCCTCCTCTTCCCAGCTCTGTGGTCCCAGTTTTATCCATTCTCAGCCAAAAGCTGGAACAAGCCTTGTCTCTCCCCTGGGGCTCATTTCTCTCTGGACTCGCTAGGAGATCTGTTACAATGGTCTTTCTTCCCCTGTTCTTTTGGACGCATTGTGTGGTGTAGGTAATAATGTAGTTATTTGCTGAAAGTTTCTGTTTTGCCTGAGCCTTTATTTCCAAAATACATCAAATAACAACTTGCTCCATAATTTCCAACTTAAAGACTTTCACACAGTATATTTCTGTTTTTATTCTCACTGTATTATTGCCTCGTTTCAAATTTAAGTACAACTCACAGTTGATTTATTGAATAAAAGAGCTAAAATCAATTCATGTTGTCTTTTATCCAATTATATTTTCAAAATATAAAGTTCTATGAAATTATTTTATTTTAAAATTATCAGAAATATATGTGGACACTTACATTTTTAAAAAATATTTACAAAATTAGTGTACTTGAAACTGAATAACTTTCATTTTAATAGCATCCATATATATACATATATTAGCATTTACTTGCATAGGACTAATTATAGTAAAAGATGCTTAGCTTACTAATGGTTGGATGAAAAATAGTGAGTGTTAGTTAATTAGATAAGTCTATTTTAGGTCAATGGTTATCAGTAAAATGATCTTGCCTTTTGGGAACAGTTTGGAAATGTGTAGGGTTATTTCTAATATTTAGAATATTAGACATTCTGGCATTTAGAAAGTGGGTAGTATGTGATCAATGTTTTAAGTCTTCAGTGCACAGAACATTCCCATGCAAAAAAAAAAAAAATACAAGTTGTTCCATACTCTATCCAATTTCCAAAAGTTCCAACATATATTAATTAATATTAAGTTAATTATTTGCATTTGAATCAGTGGCTGAACATTTTTTGCCCTGAGATTTGGAAATAAGTTTCACTAATGTCTTATAGTAATGCTCTAAAAAGATCAATTAGGTGAAAAAAAAAAGTAAAAGAGATAAAAATTCTCTTCTCTAAGATTGGCTAAGGCCATATACCCTTTGGTATTCATCTTTGAGGCTAGGGAAAGAAGAAATACTATGCATTTTTATAATAGTATGTCATTGTGTGTTGGTTTCTCTTTAGAAATAGAATCAGTAATATGTAGGAACATGATATTCTGAAGACTATACATTTCCATCAATTAGGAATAGAGAGGGGCATTATTATAGAATATCTTTGAATATATTGAGGCTTTTAATTTCATTATAAATATTATGGACTTATTTTTAAGCAACTTATTACAATGATTTATACTCATGACAATATCTTTTAAAAGTACTCAGTTTTCTCATTGCTAGGTGAGAGTGATGCTAAAATCTACCTCATGTTGTTGGTCTAACTCATGCCAGCTGAGTTACAGGCATAGAGTGAGAGCTCAGTAAGTATATGCTATTAGTCTTCTTATTTGCACTTATTATTATCATTATTCTTTTAAAAGTAGAAATGGCAATATTAGTTACGTAAAATCTTACTTTGAAGACAAAGTAATAACAATAAAGATGAAAAAATTCTATTGGAAAACATAAGTTTATCCATAAACACTTATGTTATTTGATTTAAAAATGAGATGATGGGAAGCGGATTTGTCCCAGTGGTTAGGATGTCCATCTACCACATGGGAGGTCCGCGGCTCAAACCCTGGGCCTACTTGACCTGTGTGAAGCTGGCCTATGAGCAGCACTGATGCGCGCAAGAAGTGCCGTGCCACGCAGGGGTGCCCCTACATGGGGGAGCCCGATACACAAGGAGTGTGCCTCAAAAGGAGAGCCACCCAGCGCAAAAGAAAGTGCAGCCTGCCCAGGAATGGCGCCACACACACGGAGAGCTGATACAGCAAGATGATGCAACAAAAAGAAACACCGATTCCCATGCTGCTGACAACAACAGAAGCAGACAAAGAAGAACACGCAGCAAACAGACACAGAGAACAGACAACTGGGGTGGGGGGAAGGGGAGAGAAATAAATAAATAAAATCTTAAAAAAAAAGAGATGATAAGAGATGAGTAGATTATTGGAAACAAATTGATGTGAAGGAAATGGTGAATGCACAATGAAAAGTATAGTAGATTAAAAGAAATAAAAGAATTTTCATTTTAAAAACTACATTATGTATGAAATTTTGGTTCACTTATCTCTAGTTTTCAGTCTTTCTGTTGTTGTATATCAAATTTTAACTTAAACCTCTGTTGCTGTATTCCTTTTTAGAACATGAGAAAATGGATATACTTGTAGTTCATGCTAGGATACCCTATTATAAGTTTTCTTGATGGTATAATGTGTGTAACCATATATTTAGGATTGCTTAATTTTAAGTCTATATTTAAGTGAACTCTATGTTCACCTGTATTTCATTTTTCCATCAATCTCTGACAGTATTCCTTTGCAGAATACTATTCCATGTTTTATGTTTGTTAGAACTTTTGTTTTTTGATTGGAGTTTTATTTCCTTATTTAGGAGAAACTCGTAACTGCTATATTCTCCAAACATTTCTAGAATTTGCCAATGTTAGTCTTTTATATTTAAAGATGAACTTAGATGTTCCATATTCTGCTGGCATTAAACATATTGTGATAATATCATTTTAGTCCTGCATGCTCAAACTTTCAAGTACTTGTATCTTTCTGTTTTTAAAACTCAAGAATTCTTAATTTTTGCTGATATTCAATAGCAGTGGTTGATTCAATTATATCCCTCTATTTGCTATGTTCTTAATTTTAATCCCCTTTCCTAAGAATGTGATCCACTATAGATAGGATCTCTTAAAGATATTTTAAAATAAGATGTGATGCAACTGAATGAAGTTGGGTCTTAATTCAAGATACTGGAATTATTTATAAGCAGAAGACATTCAGACAAAGTGAGAGAAAGCTACAAGGAGGAGCCAGAAGAAGGCTATCAGCAGGATATGAGAGAATGAAAAGAACATTGCTGTGATGAGAAAACGAAGAAACTCAAAGGATTCCAGCAGCCTGCTCCAGAATGCTAGAGTCTTCAGGAGAAAACAAGGCCTTGACAAAGTCTTGAATTGGACTTCTGGCATCTGAAACCATGACCCAACTCACTAGTGAATTATTATTTTCTTAAAATGGGGAAATTTTACTAAACATGGTACAAGATTCAGAAACAGAAAAAGGAAAAGAGGTGCTTATGAAAAAGTATAAAATTTCTTAATGCATAAATTCTAAAGGCATTCAAGCCTCCAGAAAATTTATAATGCATTAGACAAAATATTATATAATTTAGCCTAAAAATAATTTATTGGTATGGCTGTTAAATATGGCAGACATTTATTTTCCTCTATTTGTTTCCAAATATCACATACATTATGGTAAAAGGAATCAAAGAAAATGGGAAAGAAAACATCAGTAGAGATATGACAACAAAATTTGAAAGGCAGGAAGATAAGTGATGACTTACTTAACAGACTAGGAAAAAAAACTAAATTGCTGGCAGAAGGGTAAGTCACCAAGCAATCCAAATACTTGAAAGATTGAGGAATTCATCACACCAGGTATTCTGGAGAGTTTGAAGGGGGCGGATGGGGGCGGAGGGGGACTGGGCGGGGCTGAAATTCAAAGTATAAATTGAAAGTTTTTTTCAACAGTAGATAAGCCTCCTTTAGCTTGTGCAACTAGTCCATACCAGGATAAATCTGAACTTTTACTATATAGTTAAGAAAGAGCATTCTGTACTGGAGAACAGAACACTGCAAAACAAAAAGAACCCAGTAACTTTCCCTATTCTATTCTAATGATTCTGACAGTCTATTCCCATGTATCAGTATCACTCTTTTTTTTTTTTAAGCAATTGCATAAATGTTACGTAAAAAATACAGGAGATTCCCATATGACCCACCCCTCCCCCCACACTTTCTCCCATAAACATCTTTTATTAGTGTGGTAGTTACAATTAATAACACACATTGAGGCATTGCCACTAACCATGGAGTATAGTTAAAATTATAGTTTACACTCTGCTCCACACAATTTTATTGCCTGTATCAATGCAATGCCATGCAGGACAATTCCAATGTCCTGAAAATGCCCCCATGTTACCCTTATTCTTCCCTCTCCCATCACCAGGACCTCTGGTGGCCACTGCCTTTATATCAATGATAAAAGTTCTTTCATTGCCAGAGTAATAATAAATCTATAATAGAATAAAGTATAATAAAATAAGTGGACTAAAGTAGTCCATTTTTCATTCCCCAATCTTGAGTATTTTGAGATGATGATGGCAACTCTGATTCTAAGTGAGTGGGGGCTTGGATTCAGGGATTTCTCTTCACTGACTGGAGGAGGAAAATGAATTACTATTACAGCAAGATAGAAGTTCCCTAAACAAATCCGCCAGGTTTCTAGCTGTTCACCAGCAATTATGCATGCCCCTAGCAAACTTCACACAGAACCAAATCACAGAATTTCAAAACATTTCTTTCCTCCTTTTTTTTATTGTTGACATACTTTTCAATGTGAGTGGAGAATGAAGGAGAGACAAATATGAAAGGAAAGCTTCTAACATCACAGCCAGGGACCAAATTAACAGAGGGAAAAAATGAAAGGAAATGAAAAGAAAAACATAGCAGAATAAAAACAAGAGTATAGTAAAACCTCTGACAAACACCCAAAAGTTAAAATTAATCTCCTCAAAGAAATAAAAAAGGTAGAAAAATATATATTCAGATCTAAAA
The DNA here is from genome assembly GCF_030445035.2 of Dasypus novemcinctus. Classification (NCBI taxonomy): domain Eukaryota; kingdom Metazoa; phylum Chordata; class Mammalia; order Cingulata; family Dasypodidae; genus Dasypus; species Dasypus novemcinctus. The sequence goes on along the minus strand of NC_080683.1, from coordinate 36,084,331 downwards.
TGTGTGAAAAATTTTAATTCTCAATAGATCTTTCCAGTAATATTCTTGAAGAATATATGCTTCACCTAAAATAGGTAGCAAACAAGAAAAGGAGAAAAAAAATAAAAATAAAAAAAAGAAAAGAAAAGGAAACTGATGGTCCAATCCATAAGAGAGCAATAAAAACTCGAAAGGCAAGGGTGAAGAAACATGTCAGAAGATATTGGGCAGTCTATGAAAGATATCATAAAGTAAAAAATAATAAGGCTAACAATTACCTGATGTATTTTGCATATATAAGGACATCAAGGGATAATTATGGCTAGGTATGTGAAATAGTAAAATAAAAAGAAAGTTACTAACTTCAGGGGGAAAAAGTCATGCAGGAAAAATTAAATGTGCACTGTGTGTTTCAGCTTAAATGATACTGATTTGGTCATCATCATGTAAAATAAATATTGATTTAACAAATGCGACCTAATCATATTCTAAAAATGGAAGAAAATCTTGCATGTTTCTGTGTTTTTTGGGGATGAGAAGCAATATAAGAAAGTAAATGCTGATTTTCCATTGGATAAAATGAATTGACAATGTCTAAAGTAGAAAAAAAATGTTGTAAAGCCTATTATTTAGAAATATTGAGATAAACACAAAAAGAAGTAATTAAATGTATTAAAGTATTTGCATGTAAATAGCAGGACTTGAGGTAAAAGGGTGCCTGGTATCAGATAAATTTGCACATCTGCCTGTCTATCAAAAACCAGAGCTAGCTAAGATCATCCCCCAAGTTTCCAAAAAATGGACATTAGAAAGATTGATTTTTTTTGGGGGGTAGAGGTAGGAATTAGAGTAGATGGTGCAAAGAAGTAGAAAATATTAACCTATTATTTTACAAATCAATATTAAAAGGAATAGCAATATTTTATACAAATTACCCAAATTAGGCAGTTTATAAGAAACTGAAAGGTAAATATCCAATAATCATATGAAAAGTTTATTCAGAAACTAAACAAATGAAAATCATAACAAAGATAATATTTTTTTCAATCAGACTAGTAAAAATAAAACTACATTGTTATATCCAGAAATCTTCAGGGTTTGAAAAACCCAGCTTTCTCAAAATAAGTAATGAGAATGTTAGTTGCTACAACCTTTCAAAGACAACAAAAACATATTCCTTTTCCTTAGGGGCAATTCTATAAGGGATGTTCTTTATAGATTCCATCAATATATTTCTATATTTTCATTCATTACTGTATAACTGTGCTCACCATAAATACAAACTCAGATGTCTTAGAAATAAAAATAAGATGGTGCATTGCTATAATGTCATTACTTTCAGCATTTGAAATCACTATGTGCTATTTGGATTCATATCCATGCTATATCATTAAAGGAAAAGGACAAATTTCAGAGTATAAAATATGATCATGATATGATCATTTTTTAACAAATCAATTTCATTGTTACATATTAATAAAACATAAATCCATCCAAACTGTACAATCTATGGTATTCGTGTAATCACATATTTGTGCATTCATCACTTTTATCTTTCTTAGAGCACTTTCATTATTCCAATAATAGTGATGATAAACAGAAAACAAACAAAACTCACCTCTCAATGTCTCTGTGTTTTCCTTGCCATACATAGCAGCCATTCTCATTCCTTCTATCTGGTATATTTGTATTTATATTTTGTAAAAGCAGTCTTATGTTTGCAATATCCCACATATTCGTGTTTTACATGAGGTTTTACTATCTTATACTGTCCCATGTTACAGTTTTTAGCTTTCCTTCTAGTAATACACATGACCTTGGACTTTCCCTTTTAAACAGTCATATCCCTAGAACAGTTTTGCTAGTTACAAACACCATGATATGCTTTCACCATTTGTATTTACAAACATTTACAAAAAACCTTTTTTTTACAATTCTGCACAGATTAACCCTCAGCTTTCCATTGTCTATCCTCCTTCCCTTTACTGGTGATATATATTCTAAGAATTAACTCCATGAGTTTACACAGTATTTTTCATAATACTTTATCAAGAATAATTATTTTTTATCTGGTTTACTTCACTCAGCATAATGTGGTTCAGGTTCATCAATGTTGTCATATGTTTCATGACCTCATTTCTTCTTACAGTTGTATAATATTCCATCGTGTGCATATACCACAATTTGTTTATCCATTCATAAGTTGATGGACTCCTGGGTTGTTTTCAACTCTTGGCAATCATGAATAACACTGCTATGAACATCATTGTATGGATGTCTGTTCATGTCTCTGCTCTTGGTTCTTCTTTGTATATACCTACTAATGGTATTGCTGGACCCCATGGCAAGTCTGTATTCAACTTCTTTAGAAGCTGCCAAACAGTCCTCCACAGCAACTGTACCATTCTATGTTCCCACCAACAGTGAATAAGTGTTACTATCTCTCCACATCCTCTCCAACATTATCAGATTTCCAACTTTCTAATAGTGACCAGTCAAAAATAACTCACTGCAGCTTTAATATGTATTTCCCTAATCACTAGTGATGTTGAACATTTTTTTCATGTGTTTTTTTGCCATTTGTATTTCTGCTTTTGACAATTGGCTTTTCAAGTCTTTAGCCCATTTTTTAATTGGGTAGTTTGCCTTTTTTTTGAGTTGTATGTTCTCCTGATATATCTTGGATATCAAACCCTTATCAGATATGTAATTACCCAATATTTCCTCCCATTGAGTTGGCTGCCTTTCACCCTTTTGACAAAGTCCTTTGATGTGCAAAAACTTTTAATTTTGAGGAGGTCCCATTTATCTATTTTTTCTTTTGTTGCTCATGCTTTGAATGTAAGGTTTAAGAAACTACCACCTAACATAATATCTTGAACACATTTTCCAACATTTTCTTCTAGAAGTTTTATGGTTGTCTCTCTTATATTTAGGTCCTTGATGCATATCGAGTCAATTTTTATATAAGGTGTGAGACAGGGGTCTTTTTCTTTCTTTTGGATGTGACAATCCAATTCTCCCAGCACCATTTGTTGAGTAGACTTTTCTAGCCCAACTGGAAGGACTTGAATTTCTTGTCAAAAATCACTTGACTGTAAATGTGAGGGTCTATTTCTGAGTTCTCATTTCTGCTCCATTGATCGATGCATGCCAGTACCATGCTGTTTTTAACCACTGTAGATAAGTAATATGTTTTAACATACAGAAGTGAGAGTCTTCCAACTTCATTCTTTTCTAAGATCTTTTTGGCTATTCAAAATCCTTCCAGATGAATTTGAAAGTTTTTTTTTTCTTTTCTGCAAAATAGACTGTTTAGTGTGGGGAGCCGCCCGGAGCTATGGTCAAAGTTTAGATTTTTATTGGGATTACATTGAATCTGTAAATCAGTTTGGGCAGAACTGACATCTTAATGATATTTAGTCTTCCAAGCCATGAACACAGAACATATAGGTAGGTAGGTACATATGTTGATATGGAGTTGTTAATGCTAAACAATGAATGAATGCCCAGAACTTTGTGAATATATATTGAATATTTCCAAAATTCAAATGTGTCAAATAGAAAATTTGGAAAATTAGAAAATTGGAAATAAGTTAGTTGTTTCTTTGATTATAATTCATCTAATTAAGATAAGGTAAATACACAAGAAAAAAAGATATCTATTCTCTTGAAAATTTAGGGTAAATCCCCATTCTGGGTCTATTACAGGATACTGATTTATATGCCAACTGATTAAAAAGACTTCTGCATTTAAATGTAGAGTAAGTTTCTCTAATTTGACAGAGTCAAATGTAAATTCATACTTTCTACCCCAAATTCCCTTCTACTCAATATTTCTCCTAGTAAAGGATGCCACAAATGTCCAAACTCCTCAGAACTAAATTCATTTCTTCCCCCACACCTCACATTCAATCTGTTGGTAAACACTGTAGATTTATTTCCAAAATATGTCCTAAATTGGCCACACCTCACTACCTGCAAAGCTTCACTCTAATCATCTCAGCATTCATATTTTCTGAATTATTGCATCTTTTCCTGGTTTCCTTGAACCTAAACTTTCCTACTCTTCTTCCAAACCAGTGCAAGAAAAAATAAGGTTCTAAAGCATAAATGACATCACATAACATTTTAACTTGTGCTTATGTATCCAAATTTCTTATAGAAATATTTTTTTTCAGAATTGTTCTTAATTTTCAGATGCTAAATTTGAATATCTTTCTTAGGCTTATGTAAGTTTTATGTAACTATGTAAGTTTTAGAGACATAAAGATATGCTTCCTGCCAGATAATTAACAAACACTTCCATTGAATTTACAAAGAAAATTTATTTCCTAGATACTATGTGAAACTGGGTCCTCTGGAGATAAACAAAGCACCATTTTAGCTTGTTGATTCCATTCTGCCCATAAAGTGTATATCAAATTGACATCAGAGCAATTTATTGACTGCTCATATGCTCCAGCATTGTTTTTAATGGTGACTGCTTATTTTCTGCCTAAAATTACCATTCTCTATATCACTTTAAAAACCATGATAGCAAATTTTAAATTTTTATTATCTTTTCTCATTTCAAATGTGTTATATTAGTGATGTATTAGGTTAAATATAGCTTATGGTGCTATTAACAGTAGTATTTCATAGGAGACATAAATAATGATGGTTTTATGTATATTAAAATTATCATCTTAAAAGCTATAAACTGCTTCATGACCTTAATTTAAATAAATAAATATGACCTATGCATCTCATAAGACTTTCTACAATGTAACCAAGTCAAACAACATATCCTAACATCTCCAAACCCAAAACAACATAAACCCATGCTCTATTTAACTAAATCATACCAAATTGTTAAAAGTCACTTGAAGACTATCAAAATTTCTTGTGCAGGAAGTGCTGAGAAAGCATTAGTACAAACTGGATGCTGTCTGCCTGCGGTTGCACACAATGTAAATATTTAGAAGCTGTATATAGTGATTGATATTAATATAAATGATAAGTGATATTTCACTGAAGTCAGACTACAATTTTAACAAAATGTCTTTTGTGCTAGATGTTTCTTTTAAAACATATGCTGACAGAAGGTGCTCATAGCAACGAAGAATTTCATAATACTTAAACTGCCTGAGGTTTATTTTTTTTAACTTTATTTTAAAGAAGTATTAGATTACAGAAAAGTTACATTTAAAATATAGGGAATTCTCATATACCCCATCCCTTCCCCCTCTCACATTTAGTTACATTTACTTAACCTGGTACATTTGTTACAATTGATGAACAAATAAAGAAGCATTGATACTAACTACAGTCTATAGTTTACATTATGGTTTACACTTTGTGCTGCATAATTTTATAGGTTTTGACAAAATGGATAATGGCCTTTATCTGTTTTTGCAATATCATGAAGAACAATTCCAATGCCCTGAAAAGGCCTTACGGTCCATCTTCTTCCCTCCCCCACCTTCAGAACCTCTGATAACCACTGTCTTTACGTCAATGTTACAAGTTCTTTCATTATTGCAGTAATAATCAGTCTACTTTGGTGCATTGTTGCACTCACCCCTTATGTTTGTTCCTTCCTCAATCTCGAGGATTTGGGGATAGTGATGCTTACTCTGGTTCAGACTGAGAGGGGGCTTAGATTGTATGAAGCAAATGGAAGGAACTGTTTTGCTTTCAATTGTAGATACCCTTTGTTTTTTGGGATAGAGTTGTCCATCGTCATCATTTTGTTAATTGTCCTGAGTGAGTCTGATGAACTGGAGAGTAGGTATTGGCTGCAACTATGCTGAGATTCAGGACTCAACTGGCATATAAACAGACTGAATATTTAAATCTCTGGAACATATATTTAGTAGGTATAGAGCTAATTATAGGTTCAAAAAAAGGAGTAGAATAATCATGTGTAGGGAAATTATAAAGAAGTCTAACTCTGTTACAGTGCAGAGATAGATTATCATATAATCCAAGGTAAGGCCACTGACAGGGTGTTGATTTTACCGGGTTTTGTGCCTTGCCTATACTGTCCAGATGTCTCTAGAGCCTTTGGGAACACTCTGTTTGAGGCTTTGTTTACTGTGGCAGTTAATGAGATCCACCTGAGACATGCATAAAAGTAACCTCTGGAATGACCTCCTGACTCACTTTGAAATCTCTTATTGTAAAAACTCTTTTGTATTTAATGTTCCACCTTTTGGTCATGGTATTTTTTCAAATGCTTCATTGATTGGCACTTGGCATTAATCCATTTGCGGGAGGCTCATCTCTGGTAGTATTTTCCCATGCCAGGGGAAAGATACTGGTTTTACATACTGAGTTTGACTTAGAGAGAGGTCACATTTGCGTGAGAAAGAAGTTTTCAGGAGGTAACTCTTTGGCAGTGGATATTATTAGGTTAAAACTCAATTTTACAAGAATAAGTTTCATAAGTATAAATATTAATATGAAGGGCTTGGTGTATTGGTCTGTTTTCTTTTATTAGGCACTGCCTATGTACTCGAGAGATTCTTGTCACTCTGTTAGGGAAAGTAGTAGGACTGCAGTGGGTGGAGATCCACACAATAACCAAAAAAATGAGGCTTAATTTTTAGAGAAAAATACAATCTTATACTTAAAATAATAAAAAAACTACATATAGTTCATGTGTATACTTCATAATAAGATGAATTCTGTCATTGTCTTCCTGTCATTCAATTTTTTTGAATATTTTTCTATTAAAATGTCTTCAGTCAGAATTAAATTTACATTTCTTACCCAGGTTTTACTTTTTTTTTTTTTTTCAGCTTCCTTAGGAACTGCCAAACTGTCCTCTACAGTGGCTATACCATTCTACATTCCTACCAACAGTGAATAAGTGTTTCTATCTCTCCACATCTTCTCCATTTATAGTTTTCCAACTTTATAAAAGCAGCCAGTCTAATAGGTGTGAAATGATATCTTCACACCTATTAGACTGGCACTGTAGTTTTGATTAGCATTTCCTTTATCACTAGTGATGTTGAACATTTTTTTTGTTTCTCTGCCATTTATATTTCTGCTTTGGACGATTGTCTTTTCAAGTCTTTCACCCCTTTTTTGAAATTGGATAGTTTGTCTTTTATTGTTAACTTGTATGATCACTTTGTATATCATGAATATTAAAACCTTCTTGGATATGTGATTACCCAATATTTTCTCACATTGAGTCAGCTGCCTTTTCACCCTTTTGACAAAGTCCTTTGATGTGCAGAAATATTTAATTTTGAGGAGGTCCCATTTATCTATTTTTTTCTTTTGCTGCTCATGTTTTGGATGTAAGGTTTAAGAAACTACAGCCTATCAGAAGATCTTGAACATGTTTTTTTACATTTTCTTCTACAAGTTTTATAGTTGCCGTTTTCATATTTACGTTCTTGGTCCATTTTGAGTTAATTTGTGTAAATTGTGAGATAGGGGTCCATTTTCTTTCTTTTGGATATGGGTATCCTGTTTTCACAGCATCATTAGAAGAATAGACTGTTCTGGCCCAACTCTGTGGGCTTGACAGCTCATCAAAAATCATTTGACTATAGATGTAAGAGTCTATTTCTGAGTTCTCAATTCAGTTCTATTGGACAATCTGTCTGTCTTTACGCCACTACCATGCTGTTTTTAACAGTGTAGCTAAGTAATCTGCTTAAAAGTCTGGAAGTGAGAGTCCTCCAAATTCATTCATTTTTAAGATGTTTTTGGTTATTCAGGCTACTTACCCTTCCAAATAAATTTGATAATTGGCTTTCCATTTCTGTAAAAAAAGGCCTTTGTGATTTTTCTTGAGATTGCATTGAATCTGTAAATCAGTTGGGGTAGAAATGACTTCTTAATGATACTTTTTCTTACAATCCATGAACATGAAATGTCCTTACATTTATTTAAGTCTTCTTTAGTTCATTTTAGAAATGTTTTTAGTTTTCTGAATATAGGTCCTTTATGTCATTCATTAAATTTAATCCTAAATATTTTATTCTTTAAGTTTCTAGTGTATGGGGATTTTTTTCCTGCTCTCCTCTTCAGAATGCATATCAGTAGTGTACAGAACAACTGATTTTTTTTTTAAAGAATGTACCAGGGATTGAACCTCAGGTTTTATATATGGAAAGCAGGCATTTACACCACTGAGCTATACCTACTCCCCAAAATGCCATTTATTTCTGTGTATTAGTCTTGTATCCTGTCACTTTGTTGAACTCGTCTATTAGTTCTAGCAGCTTTGTTCTGGATTTTTTAGGTATTTCTAGATACAGAATTACTTTCTCTGCAAATAGTCAGAATTTTACTTCAGCTTTATTTGGTTACTGTTTGCATGGAATATATTTTTCCATCCTTTCAATTTTAACAAGGCTGTGACCTTATGTCTGACATTAGTGTCTTGTAGACAGCGTATAGAAGTCTTTTTTTATCCATTGTATCAGTCTATGTCTTTTGATTGGGGAGTTCTACCTGTTATCATTCAGTGTTATTACCATAAAAGCATACTATTTCATCTATTTTTTCCTTTGACTTTCTGTTGTCATATGGTGCTATTGTCTGTCTTTTTATCCTTTAAATTACTCTATATAATAATCTTCATTTCTATGCTCTTCTCTAAATCTCTCACCTTTGTTTATTTGTTGTTTTTTTTGTTTTTTTTCTTTCAGGTTGCAGCACTCCCTGTAGCATTTTTTTCTAATTCTGGTCTTTTGGTAACATAATCTATCAGTTTTTGTTTTTCTGTGAAGACTTTGAACTCACCCTTATTTTGAAGGACAGTTTTGCCAGATGCAGAATTCTTGGCTGGCAGTTTTTCTCTTTCAGTACCTTAAATATATCATGCCACTTTCTTCTCACCTCCATGGTTTCTAATGAGAGGTCCAATTGAGGTTCTCTTGTATGTGATGCTTTGCTTTTCTCTTCCTGCTTTCAGAATCTTCTCTTTATCTTTGATATTTGTCATTCTGAATAGTAGGTGTCTTTGGGTAGGTCTATTTAGATTTATTCTGTTTGTGGTGCATTTTCTTTCTTGGACATTTATATTTATGTCTTTCATAAGGGTTGAGAAGTTTTGGGTCATTATTTCCTTTTCAATTTCAAAAACTCATTGCTGGTATTTTTTTTTTTTATATATTACATTAAATTAGATATGAAGTAAGAAAGAAGTAAATAATGGTTGGTCTTCATATTCTTAAACAGAATATCCCTTCCAGTGAGGAAATCCTTTTTTTCTCTTTATTTTAGTGGAATAACAAATATCACTAAGACTAAAGCTGTTATGGCTAAGGCACACAACTATATAATTTAGTGGTAGTATATGTAGGACATCATATATCATTTACCATCCCAACAAGAACACTCTTGAAAGAGGAAGTGGGCAGTATTAATAATTAATCTATAGCAATAAGTTTAAACAGAGATTGGCATGGACAATTTTACAAGTTATGTGACTGTTATTTATATGCTATTAAGCTTTTTCTGCGGTGGGGGAGGGGAGTGCCAGTCAACACTGAAGAGAAGTACCTGCGTTCTAAACTTTTAGGTAATTCCGTTTAAAGAATAAGTTTAAGAATTACTGTTCGGTAATATATTTTATCTTCTTACATGAAATAGATATACCACTGAGAACTATATAGATAAAGAAATCAGAACACAAAGAATGTTATTTACTAAATCACATAGAGATGAAGAATTAGAAATAAAATAGTCTCTCCTTCTAAGGTTAGTGATTTGAAGTCATCAAAAGATATACTCTACTACATGCTATTCATAAGCTCAGTGACCTTTGACAAAATGCATAAAATGCCTATGCCTTGCACAACAAAACAAAGAAAGGTTTTAACTAATTTGGTCTTTAACACTTTTGCTGATTCCAAATTCTTACTATTCTATATGTTTATGGATATAATGGCTTAAGTACAGTAGATTAACTTTCATTAATAATAACAAGCAAATTCACTTAGCATTGTATATCTCAACTCATTGGCATGTTTATATGATTATCTTAATGTCCTTCAAATACTTTGCAAAAGATATTTGAAAATCACAATAATTTTCTTTGCATTTATGAATATTACTGTAATTTTGATTTATTTTCACTGATGCTTTCCTTTTCAATTTATGTATGCATATTCAAAGAAATGCAAACAGTTTTATTTTATACTGTGTAATTATATTAAAAATAGCACTCCATACACACATCCATGTGTATGCATTTAGATATGAAATGAAGAAAAACAGCTTAAAAGCCCAGGCTTCCATAACTCCAGAAAAAAATATTTCTCCTTTATTGATAACCAAACTTGTTGTCAATATTAAGCCTGCAAACATTTCAAATACATTTATAAGAAACACAGGCTGTATTTCATAATTGTCTTGAAACTGGGAGAGCTACACCAAAACTGCTAGAAAAAATATATTTCACCAATTGGAATTATTGTAAGAATTAATTTTTCCTTCCTTCAGAGCACTCATATTCTAGACTGCTGAAGCACTTGCAATAAAATTCATTAGTGTTCTGTTAGTGTAAAAAGAGGGTGTCTCCTTTGAGGCACAGCCAAAGAATTGTTACCTCAATACTTCTTCATTTAGGTCAAAACCATTCACATGCATCTCCAAATAAACATTTATTGAATGAATAAAGCAATGAGTAAATAATATTAATACAACCTATTGCTTATTTTTCATTTATTCTATTTTTAAAGAAGTTTCAGATTACATAAAATCCCTATATCAAAAATGTAGGCAATTCTCATAAATCCTACCCTCACCCCTTCCCACAATTTCCCCCATTAACAACTTCTGTCATTAGTGTGGTACTTTTGTTACAATTGATTAAAACATATTGAGGCATTGCTACTAACCATGGTCAATAGTTTACATTACGGTTTATACTTTGCATAGGACAATTTTATAGGTTTTGACAAAATGTATAATGACCTGTATCTGTCATTGTAATATCATGCAGAACAATTCCAATGTCCCCAAAATGCCCCATTTTACACATATTCTTCCCTTTCCCTCCCCTCAGAACCTCTTGTTTGGCTTATAGAAGACAAATTTTTCTTTGACATGGGATTAGGCATTTCAAACCTATTGCTTATTCTCACAAAAATCTTGAAATATACATATCAATTAGACAAATAAGTTACAGCACCTGTATTTGTATCTAGGCCAGTTTCTTGCCAAATGTCTTTTCATTAACCTTTCATTTCAATACACAAAATTAAGTTTGGTCAAGAAAGGACATTTTTTAATGAGAATATTTTAAAAATGCACCTTTATCCATCTTTATTGCATACCCCTTCCTATGTATTTAAGAAAATATGTGGAAAACGGACTTGGCCCAGTGGTTAGGGCATCCGTCTACCACATGGGAGGTCCGTGGTTCAAACCCCAGGCCTCCCTGACCTGTGTGGAGCTGGCCCATGCGCAGTGCTGATGCACGCAAGGAGTGCCCTGCCACGCAGGGGTGTCCCCCACGTAGGGGAGCCCCACGCGCAGGGAGTGCGCCCCATAAGGAGAGCCGCCCAGCGCGAAAGTGCAGCCTGCCCAGGAATGGCACCGCCCACACTTCCCCTGCTGCTGACGACAACAGAAGCAAACAAAGAAACAAGACGCAGCGAATAGACACAGAGAACAGACAACCAGGCAAGGGGGGGAATTAAGTAAATAAATAAAACTTTAAAAAAAAGAAAAGAAAGAAAATATGTGACTTAAATACTTAAATGTGTTAAAGTATATGGCTAATCATTTTTTTTTTCTTTTTGCACATTGCAAATGTAGCTGTCCTCTTCATTCCACTGGAATATTCTGTATCTCAATTTTCAATATAACTTAGGAAACCAGAGTACATCAGTGCATGGCCTTTGCCTGGTCCATTTACACAATTGCATATGTAACAGTCTGCAAGGATCTGAAGGAAACATCTGTGAAATAGAAATTGAAAATTATAGAGCTATGGCCTCTAAAAATGGAGCAAGCAGTATGTACTTAAGTGGCTATTTCTTCTGCAAGAGTTTTGCAGGGTTTGCAGGCAAATATTTCCAGAAAATCAAATTCCTTGGAAGACAATGTTAGTAATATATTTATTTTATGTATCTCAGATATGTATAATGATTGATATTGTAGATTGCTTTCTCATATGGAAAAATAAAAATACCTTCAGTTGGATTCATTTGCTTCTTTAGACAATTACAATGCGGACTACACAGACTTGCTCATACAAATGAGGCTAATAAGGCCAGGCTGAACTATTGAGCATATGATAGTAAGATCAAAGAACTGATGAGAAAAACAGGCAGCCATGACCTCACAATAATTTTGCCTAAACAGCTTTAGGACTGTACTTTTATTTTTAGCTGCATAAGCACAGCAAGTGCCAACATTTTCTTATTTCAAGAGTAAAACTTAATTTCAGCATTATCTAGGTCAGTTTGAAGCCTTGTTATTAATTCAATTAAAAAATTACAAAAGATACTATAACTTCTAAAAATTCATGTAGGACAGGAGTCACAGCAGCTATGTAGTAATATGGCAGCTTTAAAGGCAAAATTATCAGAATATAAACTTTCAAATTTTTATTATTTACTTGAGATTTTATGCTGTCTTACATTGAAGTGATTGTTCAAAATAATTTCAAAACTTCTTTATTATAATTGCATTTTCAAAAGCAGTGTGGAAGCCATGGAAAGAAAACAATACTGTCATATTGAGTCACACATAACTTCAAGTAATATTAAAATAAATGTTTATCCAGTTTTACATGCTGTTTAATTAAACAGAGTGATTCCCAAAAGTTATTTGGATTTCTATCTTCAAATGAAAAATACTTCTCCGACTTTATATTTGTTGTAATATACTGAAGGTTTGGAGGCAATTTCCAAAGATAAGTTCCAAAAATGGAAATGAAAATATCACTGGAATAAATGTACGGCCATACAGATTAACTTCTTAAATGAAAAAATATATATGAGTGCAGAAGTTCTTATTAGCTTGCTAAAAAGTTGGTTCCATTATTTTACATTTCATATTTCATGTATGTCTTAAGTAAAAATCAAATAGCATAAAATGTACTAGTATGATAATGAATTTTATTATAATTTCAAAATTACTTGTTGAAATAAAAATATCTGTCTTAGAATATATGTATACACTTTTTATTATAATATAAGATCTCCTTCAAAATTTAGTGAAAATATAAATGGAAGCAGCAATTTTATGTGAAAAAGGATGTTTGAAGAATGAAATTTAATTACTCATTAATACCATTATCAAGAGAATATGTTATTGGACATTTTGAACCATAATTTTTTTGTGTGAATAAACACATATGCATATGCACACAGTAAAAATCAATAATTTAATATATCAATGCTGTATGCTGGTTTTACATATAGATCATAAAGATCTATATGATCTTTAAATATAATATGTATTTAGTATACAGTATTCATATATTTATATTCATATACAGATAATATTTGCCATTTGTATACAGTCTAAAATTGGCATGACACTATGCCAGCTAGTAATAATACATATGATTTATTTTCTTTTACTTTTTTATTTAAACCTAGTGCATATCTTGAATGCCCATATTATCAGCAAGGCATTTATCTTCTGTATAGTCTTTCCCTGCCTACTGAACAGTAAAGAACACTGTTAGTGTGCTCAGTTCAAAATGTTCAGGCCTCTTTCTCTTCTATTTGGTGTGCTCTCCTGCCCCTCCAGCGGGTGTATGGAGACCACGAGGACAACAGGGTATCTGAGAGAGGGAGTGGGCAGATGGCGGGGAAGAACCACTCAGAGCCACACCATGGTGTGTCGTCTTCTTCCGTTTTTTTCTTTTTGTACAGAGCAAGATTATATAGCGTCTTAAGCATTCATGTTGCAAGGGGATTGGTCAGGGCTGGAACAAGACCTTATATGGCTTGGAAAGGGCTCCGGGGGAAAAAGGGGTGGGGAGAGGGCAGGAAGCAGGGGGAAACAGTGCTGAATCATGCCGCCCGCCATTTTTTCTACTGGTGTGGGGAGGTCTGCAAAATGGCAGGCGCGCCCCCAACAGGTCCCCCTTTTTAGTTTTATTAGAAACAGGCTCGTGTGATAACAGAAAGGAGGGAGACCGTGCCTGTCTTAGGTCGAGGCTGCACCCGGTAAGGGATTTGCGTTACCCGGTATGTGATCAGTCTTACCCGTCATCGGGGAGCCATGGCAGCAAAAGGCCATGTCCCTGTCTTATGTTGACTGATGGGTTAGCCCAGTTGCCCGTCGTTGGCTAGCTGGCCTAGCACCTCAATGACCATGACTGCGGGGGGTGTGCATGGACAAATGCAGAATTCTCTGGAGCCTTACAGTAGCGCCTGATCTAGGCTGCCCTCGGCACCCTGAGAGCTGTATGGATTACACCTCTCCTTTTTGGCAGCCTTCTTGGCCTTATCACCTGTTTTTGGCTGCTAACTGACCTTTACCTAGGCCGTACAGTTGCACCTGTCTTAGGTTGTCTCCCAGGAGATCTTACCCGTCTCTGGCTGCCAGCTGGAGATGCATTTTGCCCAGTGACCCCGAGGACAATTCTGGTGTCCATGAGCCTGGGAGGGGGCCATATTGCTAAGGAGACATCGGGCTGGCGGCTTTCCTTACACTATAGGCACTGCTTTTATTAAGGTTGGGGGAGTAGGGGCAAAGGGAGCGAGAGAGTGGTCCGCTAGACAGCCGATTCTGCAACGGGGGTGGCAATATCTTGGTAGTCGGACCCAGAGGCAGAAATGCGCTGATATTGTCGGGTAGCAGTGAGGAACATGACCTGAGCGGAGATCTGCCGCATTCTTTCCGCAATGATGAGTGGCAATAATCTTCCCATCGTGTGCAGCAGGATTGGTGGCGGAGGCATGAACGGTGAAGGTGGCAGTATAGAAATCTTGAGTTACCGGTCGCTTTGCTAAGGAAGAGATGGCCTGCACGAGCAGGACCCCCAGGACGCGGGTGGCTGCCATAAACATAATCTTCCTTTCCCTGCAAGAAAGCAGAAGGGGAGACCTCAGGGCAGGTGACTCCATTCCCTTGGTTGGTTAACTTGTTTGACCAGTCTCTCGGGTAGCCACTGCGTGGCTTCTAGTTCTTGGGAGTAGACGCACACTGGTCCTCTGCTCCAGATAAGGACAGGGTCAGGACCATGCCAGGAATTATCTAGAGGGTCCCTCCACCGGACTGTGGCGTGTTGTGTCATGGTACCAGAATGTCAGAAGCAGTCAGCGGCTGAGTGGTCACTCTGGTCTAAGGTTAGAAAATTTAGAATAAAGAGAGCGTGGTTTAGTAAGTTCCGAGGGGATCCCCTGATGGGGTACCACTCCCCGTTCTTTACTTTATGAATAGTGTGCTTTAGAGATAAGGGTGCTCTTTCAACAATGCCTTGGCCCTGGGGGTTGTACGGGATGCCAGTGATGTGGGTAATGTTAAGACGTCACCAGAAGGTAGTAAAGACACAACCAGTGTAACCGGGGCCATTATCTGTCTTAACCTGGCGCGGGGAGCCCAGGAGGGACATGGCAGCTAGTACATGCGTGACTAAGTGCTTACCAGCCTCACCCGTCTGGAGAGTCGTGAAAAGGAAACCGCTGAACGTATCAACAGTGACATGTACGTACTTAAGATTCCCGAAGTCTTGGATGTGGGTTACATCCATTTGCCAAAGAGCGTTGGGGAGAAGCCCACAGGGATTGACCCCATACTGTGGGGTGGGTAAGAACATGACACAGGAGGGGCAGTCCCTAACAATTTGGTGTGCTTGCTCACGAGTGATATGGAACATGAGGCGCAAGGTGTGGGCATTGACATGATGCAGCTGGTGAGCCTGAATGCCTGGTTAAGAGCGCGTGTCACGTCGTGCGGGGCTTGTACAGCGGGGCATAGGATCCTTGTGGCCTGATCGGCCACGTGGTTCCCGTGGGCAAGAGGGTCCGGAAGATTGGTATGTGCCCTGAGATGTCCAATGAAGAAGGGGAGAGGCCTAACGCGAATGGCGGATTGCAGCTGGGTGAACAGCTCAGCTGCCTCGGAGACTGGTTTTATGTGAGCGGCTGTCTCAAGCAAAGGAATGGACTGGGCTATATATGAGCTGTCCATAAAAAGATTGAAGGAGGTGTCATGGAAGGCGGCAAATGCAGCCAACACGGCAAAGAGCTCAGCAATTTGCGCAGACTTAGAATGCGTCGGAAGTTGGACAGTTTGGCCGTTGCAAGTATATGCCACAGTACCCATGGATGACCCATCAGTAAAGACAGACGGGGCCCCGGAAAGGAGCTGGTGAGAGGCGACGGTGGGGAAAACAAAGCTGTGCAAGTTGACAAATTGTAAGAGCTTGTTATTAGGATAATGATTATCTATTTGGCCAGCATAGGCCGCACAGGCGACGGGCCAGCACAAGGTTGTTTGGAGCAGCCAGTCAACTTGCTCTCTAGCGTAGGGTTGGAAAATGGTATCAGGATCCCTTCCGAAATAGCGTCTGCTGTACTCTCGACCTAACCGTATGAGGTCAGCGGTGGCCTGGTGATATGGATAAATCACTCTGGTGGGTGAAGCAGGCAGATGGATCCACATGATGGGCGCTGTTTGCCAGAAGACCGCTGTGGGCGTAGGTGCGGTTTTACAGATGACAAGCAGTAAGGGCTTGCTATAGTCTATGCTCATGACAAAATGGAGTGGATGGCTTCCTCTACCATGCGAAGTGCCTGACGGCCCTCCGGAGTAAGGGTTCTGGCAGAATTTTGGTCCGGGTCGCCCTGCAGAATGTTGAATAGGGGCTTTAATTGTCCAGTGGTTAACTTAAGATAGGGTTGGAGCCAGTTTATGTCACCCAAAAGTTTCTGAAAATCGTTAAGAGTTTTTAGGGAATCTAGCCTAATGCAGGCCTGTCGCGCGATGATTCTATCGCCTGTGATGTGGAAGCCAAGATAGGTATAGGGGTCCTGCAGCTGTATTTTGTCAGGGGCGATTTGAAGGCCGTGATTGTGCAAGGCTTGCTGCAGGTCCCCATAGCAGTCAAGGACAGCCTTGTGATCAGCGCCCACAATTAAGACATCGTCCACGTAATGGAGGATATAAAGGGCCTGCCAGCGGTCTCTAGTCTCTGCGATAGCAGAGGCCACAAATTTTTGGCACAGGGTAGGACTGTTTGCCATTCCCTGGGGCAGAACAGTCCATTGGTATCACCTATTGGGTTCCTTGAAATTGGTAGAGGGGACACTAAATGCAAAATGCACCTGGTCATCGGGGTGCAAGGGGATTGTGAAAAAAGCAGTCCTTTAGATCTATAATGATTTTGTAAAAACCAAGAGGAATGGCTACAGGGCTAGGGAGGCCTGACTGCAGGGCACCCATAGGGACCATGGTCTTATTAACCGCTCTGAGATCTTGTAAAAGGCACCATTTTCCGGATTTCTTTTTGATAAGTAATATAGGGGTGTTCCAGGGGGAGCTAATCTCCACAAAGTGTCCAGCCGCCAGCTGTTCCTGTACTAACAGTTGGGCAGTGGCTAATTTGTCAGTAGATAGGGGCCACTGGCTAACCCACATGGGGTTTGAGGAAATCCAGGAAATCCTATCCACGTGGTGCACAGGAGGATTGGCAGCCCCTAGGAAAAATACCCCAAACCTGCGCGATTAGAGCATGGGGTAGCAAAGATGGGTTCAAGGGCACCCGATTCGCTTCTTCCGAGGCCCTTCCCGGGCTTGAAGCCCTGGTTTAGCATTTGAGCGGTGACTATCGGACTAGGGCTCCCGATCACAGTTCCCAGTTGAGCGAGGAGGTCTCTGCCCCAAAGGTTGAAGGGGATGTGAGAGAGGACGTAAGGTTTTATGTGTCCTCGGTGTCCCTCACCGTCTTCCCAGGAAACGAGTTGGGAACTCTGTTCCGGGGGTGAGGACTGTCCAATGCCTTGTAAGTGAGTGGCTGAGGGGGTGAGTGGCCACGCAGGGGGCCATTGCGCCTTTTGAAGAATGGTAATATCCGCCCCCGTATCAATAAGGCCCTCGAATGCACGGCCATTAAGGCGTATGGTTAGCATGGGCTTAGAACGGGTGATTGTCTGAGCCCAAAAAACGTCAGAGGCGCCTAAAGCCTGATCGCCTCTATGTGAACCAGCAGAGGAGTTGGGAGAAGGCACTAGGGGGAGCAGAAGAAGTTGAGCTATGCGTGTGCCAGCGGGGAAGGAAAGGACACTCTTCGGAGCAGAGGCCAGAACCTTGATCTCACCAGTAAAATCAGTGCCCACAACCCCGGGTGTAATGTGGAGGCCCGAGAGGGCAGAGGATCCTCGACCGAGGATAAGGCCAACACAGCTGGACGGCAGAGGACTGAAGATACCCGTAGCTAGAGGCTGAACTCCCATAGGGGGCGTTAGTACCGTGTGGGAGGTGGTACAGAGGTCCAATTCTGCACTCCCAGGGGTAGCCCGCTGGAGGTGGAGGAAGGGTGGAGGTTTGAGGCCTGGATTGCCCCAGTTGTTTGTGGGGCCTGGGGCTGGCCCCTCCTCCCATTTCCCTGTAGGGAAGGGAGTGGGTGACCGTCAACATCCTTTTTTGACCAGGCACTCGTTGGCCCAGTGCCTACCCCTGCGGCATCTAGGGCAATTATTAGGTGGGCCAGTAGGGAGGGACCCTCTTGCCACAGGGGTAGGGGCACCAATGGGGGGGGCGGAGGGGTGACGCGGGCAACTACGCACCAAGTGATCAGGTGCTCCGCAACCAAAACAGCTCCGCGGGGGGCGGTTTTGAGCGGGTGGGTTGGTGGCAAAGATGGAGAGAAGAGCAGCCGCAAGCACCTCGCCCTGGTTTTGTAGAGCAACGACAAAAACCTGCGCCTGCTGCTTTGCGGGCGTGACTTGTGCACACAGCTGGATATATCCGGAGAGAGACTCGGAAGTTTTGTGTGGGCGCAAGGCATCTTGACAGGCCGGGATAGCATTTTCAAAGGCCAGCTGCTTGAGAAAATCAGAATCTGTGGCCTCGCCAAACAGGCGCTCGGCCACTACTCTCAGGCGACCGACATAGTCTGAAAAGGGCTCCTTGGGGTTTTGGCGCACCGAAGTGATGGAAGTGAGGGGCTGGCCTTTGGTAGGCAGCCTGCGCCAGGCTTTAAGGGCAGCCATGCGGATTTAGTCTTATAGGGAGGCCGGATACTCTGCCTGTTCCAACGTAGACTCATAGTCGCCTGTCCCCAAGAGCATATCATGGGTGTCATTCTGGCCTCTTTCTCAGTTACGAGCAGCTGCGTCTTTGCAAAAAACATTGTACTCTGCCCTCCACAAGAGGGCATCACCAGGTGACAGGGCCGCACGAGTGAGTGTAGTCCAGTCATTGGGAGTAAGCCAATTGTTGGTGAGACTATCTAAGACCGAGAGAGTACAGGGGGCAGTGGGACCATAGGTGCTCGCTGCAGTTTTCAGCTCCTTCATATCTTTTAGTTTAAAGGCAAGATGGCGGCGGGAATGAAATGGCCCCCGTTTACAGGAGGCGCCACCACCCTCTGAAGCTTGGCTGCCCTCGTCCTCCGAAGAGGTGACCTCTATTACCGGGAAGGCGGAAGCGGGGGCAGGTTTAGAGGAGAGCTGCTTGGTCAAAGTGGTGCGGAGCCAGGACTGGTTCCGACTGGCCCCTGTTGGGGGAGGGAAGACAAGACAGGAAGAAAGATGGCGGCATTGAGAATGCAGAGCCTCACGGTCGCGCAGCTGGGCGAGCCGGAGCCTGAGGTCCGAATTGGGATCCTCTGGGGGTGCAGAGGGGGCATGGGGGGAGAACAAATGGTTGGTTGGCAGAGGGGCAGATATGCCCTCAGAATTGGACTCTTAGACTCCGAAGTAGACCCTCCTCTTTTGCTACACTCTGAGGAGCGTTCAAAAGCCTCCAACCTCTTTGTTTTAGTCTTCGCCGTCTCAGGTTCACTGTTCGCGGTGGGGGACATGGGCTCACCGTCCACGGGGGGTGCCAAGGCCGCCAAGGGTGGGTGAGAGCCAGCCTGAAGGGCTTCTTCTCCCCGCGCAATAACACGGGCAGCGGCCTTGCTACAGTGACGGACTGCCAGGAGGTCTTGGATGGCATTCCAGTGAAAAAAGGCCTGACCGGGACTCGACCAGGACCAAGGGTCTTGTAAAAATCCTGTAGGGCATCCCTGACCCTACGCCACACTCATTCATCTATGGTACCCTCATTAGGGAACCAGGGACAGACCCCTTTCAGAAATGTGAAGAACGATCGCAACTCCTGATCTTTGACTTTTACCCCCCTTGCCACCAAGGCATCTTTCAACCCTTGGATAAAAAGGTCATGCTCACTTAGCACCTGCCCCATATTGCTGCCTGTACTCTCGCTGCTCCGCAACTCTACTTACCCGGCACCACTGATGGCATTACCTCGGCTGCTGCTCCGCAACTCTCAGCTTTCAGGGCCTGCCTCACTGAACCCCTTGTGCTCAGGCCCCACGCTGGGCACCACCTGTACTCTCCTGCCCCGCCAGCAGGTGTACGGAGACCATGAGGACAACAGGGTACCCGAGAGAGGGAGTGGGCAGATGGCGGGGAAGAACCACTCAGAGCCGCACCATGGTGTGTCATCTTCTTCCATTTTTTCCTTTTGTACAGAGCAAGCTTATATAGCATCTTAAGCATTTGTGTTGCAAGGGGATTGTTCAGGGCTGGAACAAGACCTTATATGGCTTGGAAAGGGCTCCGGGGGAAAAAGGGGCAGGGAGAGGGCAGAAAGCAGGGGGAAACAGTGCTGAATCATGCCGCCCGCCATTTTTTCTACTGGTGTGGGGCGGTCCGCAAAATGGCGGGCGTGCCCCCAACAATTTGGCTTCTCGTTTTCCTGTTTTTTCCTTTCTTCATCTGGAGTCTTCCTCTTTATCAGATTTATCGCATTCCATGTGGTTCCTTCACTTACATTTTAAAAATGTATTTTATTAGAGAGATTGTGAACATAAAAAACAATTATGAACATATGTGAATTCACATACAACACCCCTCCACCAACACAGTATATTGTTGTGGAGCATTTTATATAGATAATGAGATAATACCATCAGACTATTACCACCAATGTCAAAGCGTACATTTGATATATTTTGTCCATACCACCTAATTATTAACACATTACATCTTTGGCATTGATACAGGAATATTACAGTATTGTTATTAACCACAGTCCATAGGTTATAATAATTGTATTTTTCCATGCTTCTCCACATTCTTACCACCTTGCAATAGTGATGTACATTTGTTCTTGTTCATAGAAAGACATTCTTGTATTTATACCATAAACCACAATTCTCATCCACCTCTGTGTTCACTATGTTATTCAGTTCCTAGATTATTCTCTTTCTTTCAATTGACATTTACATCCCTAAACTACCCCCTTTCAGCTACAATCCTGTTTATAGAATGGTTGCATTAGTTCCACTCACAATAATGTGTTGCCATCAACTATATCCATTGCCACATTTTCCAGTCAAGTTAATTAAAACTTCCAAATACATTAAGCATCGGCACACCTTCTCTGTTCTCTTCTTATCTCCTAATAACCTTTACTTTAGGTTCATACTTCATATTTAGTTCATATATGTCAGACCATGCAATATTTGTTTTTTTGTGTCTATCGTATTTCACTTAACATAATGTCTTCAAGATTCAGCCACGTTTTCATGTGTCCCAATTTAATTTCTTCTTATAGCAGCATAGTATTCCATCATATACCACATTTTGTTTATCCATACATTGGTTAATGGATACGAGTTGTTTCCATTATTTGGAAATTGTCAATAATGCCGCTATGAATATCAGTGTGCAAGTATCTGTTTATGTCATGGTTTTTAATTATTCTGGATATATTCCTAGTAGAGGAATTGATGGATCATATGACAGTTCTATATTTAGCTTTCTGAGGAACGAACAAACTGTCTTCCACAGAGGCTGCACCATTTTACCTTCCCACCAATAGTGGAGTGTTCCTATTTCTCATATCCTCTCCAGCACTTATTGTTTTCTGCTTTATTAAAAATAATGGCCATTCATTTGATAATAGCTATATCATATTTTTGTTTTGATTTGCATTTCCCTAATAGCTAGTGATATTGAACATTTTTCATGTGCCTTTTGGCATTTGTATTTACCCTTTGGAGAAATGTCTATAAGTCTTTTGCCCATTTTTAAATTGGATTGCTTGCTCTTTTATTGTTTAATTGTATGATCTCTTTATATTGAATGGAAATCAAACCCTTATCTGATATGTGGTTTCCAAATATTTTATTTATTATACTTGGCTATGTATATCCAGTTTTCCCAGCACAATTTGTTGAAAAGACTGTTCTGCCCAAGCTGGATGGGTTGTCAAAAGTGACTTGACTGTAGATGCGAGGGTCTGTTTCTGAACCATCAGTTCAATTCCATTGTTCTATGTGTCTATCTTTGTGCTAGTACCAAGCTGGTTTTATCACTGTAGCTAGAAAATATGATTTAAAGCCTGGAAGTGAGAGTCCTCCAACTTTGCAATTCCTTTTTAAGATATTTCTGGAATTAGGGGCTTTGCCATTCCAAATGAAGTTGATAATTGTATTTTCCATTTCTTTAAAAAATGCTAGTGAAATTTTTATCAGGATTGCATTGAATCTATATGTCAATTTGGGTTTTTAGGTCTTTTTTAAATTTCTTTAAGCCAAGAATTATAGTTTTCTGAATACAAGTGCTTGACATCCTTGGTTAAGTTTATTCCTAAATATTTGCTTCTGTTAGTCATTATTGTAAAAGGAATTTTTTTCTTGACTTCATCCTCATTTTGCACATTACTAGTGTATAGAAACACTACTGACTTTTGCATATTAATCTTGTATCCTGCCATATGCTAAAATCATTTACTAGCTCTGGCATCTTTGTTGTAGAATTTTTGGATTTTCTAGGTATAGGATCTTATTATCTGCAAATAGTAAAAATTTTCCTTCTTCTATTCCTATTTGCATGCCTTCTATTTCTTTTTCTTCACTGATTGCTTAGCTAGAACTTGTAGCACCATAAACAACACTGGTGACTATGGTCATCCTTTTCATGTTCATTATCTTAACCAGAATGCTTTCAGTCTTTCACCAATGTTCACTAATGAATACAATGGGTTTTTCATATATGGCCTTTATCATGTTGAGAAAGTTTCATTCAATTCCTATCTTTTGTAGTATTTTTATCAAGAAAAGAAAGTGTATTTTGTCAAATTCTTTTTCTGTATCAATCAATTGGATCTGGAGATTTTTCTTCTTTGATTTATTAATGTGGTCTATTATGCTGATTGTTTTTCCTGTATTGAACCATCCTTGCATGCCTGGTAAAAACCCCACTGAACATGATGAATAAATTTTTTCAGTGCGTTGTTGGATTTGATTAGCAAGTTTTTTTTTTAGAGTGTTTATACATCTGTATTTAATAAGGAAATTGGCCTGTAATTTTATTTTTACATATCTTCATCAGGTTTTGGTGTTAGGGTGATATTGGCTTCATAAATGTGTTTATTAACTAGCATTCTTAGTCAATATTTTGGAAGAGTTAAGAATGAAGAATGAAGAAATATTAAATCTTTGAATGCTTCATAATCTCACCCATGAAATTATCTGGTCATGGCTTTTACATTTTGGTGAGTTATTGATGACTGTTTCAAACTCTTTACTTGTGACTGGTTTGTTGATGTTTTCTATTTCTTCTAGAGTCAGTGAAGGTTATTCAGATGTTTTTAGGAACTTATCCATTTCACCTACAGTGTCTAATTTGTTGGCATGCTGTTATTCATAGCAACTTCTTATGATCTCTTTTATTTCTTTGGGGTCAGTTGTAATTCCACATTTTAATTTTTTATTTTTTTAATGTTCATCTTCTCTCTCTTTTCCATTGTCAACCTATCTAAGGTTTTGTATTTTTTTTTTTTAATCTTGAAGAACCAGCTTTTAGCTTTGTTAATTCTCCTTTTGTTTTTTATTCTCAATTTCATTGATTTCTTCTCTGATCTTTGTTATTTCATTCCTTTTGCTGCTTTTGGGCACAGCCTGCTGCTCTTTTTTCAGGTCTTCCTATTGTGTAGTTGAGTCACTGATTTTACCTCTTTCTTCTTTTTTAATGTAAGCTTTGAGGGCTAAAAATTTTCCTCTTACTACTTCTTTCACTGTACTCCATAGGTTTTCATATGCTGTGCTCTTGTTTTCATTTGTCTTGAGATATTTATTGATTTCTCTTTTAATTTCTTCTTTGACCCGCTGGATTTTTAATAGTGTTTTTAAATATCCATGTATTTATGCCTTTTCCTTTTTTTGACAGTTCTTCATTTCCAGCTTTATTTCATTATGATGAGAAAAAGTGCTTTGTATAGTTCTGACCTTTGTAAATTTATTGAGATCTGCTTTGTGACCCAATGTAAAGACTACCTGGAGGAAAATTCATTAGCACTTAAGAAGAATGTACCTCCTGCTGTTTTGAGGTGCAAATTTCTGTAAATGGCTATTAGATTTAGTGCAAATTTCTGTAAATGGCTATTAGATTATTCAACATCTTTGTTTATTGAGAATGGTGGATTGACATCTCCATCTACTATTGTAGAGACACTTATTTTTCCCTTCAGTTTTGTCAGTGTTTGAACATCCTGGTTAGTCGCATATACATTTATGATTGTTATTTCCTATGGGTGTATTGCTCTTTTTATTAGTATGTTATTACATTTTTTGCCTCTACTAACAGCTTTGCTTTTGAAGTAAATTTCATCTGATATAAATATAGCTACTCAAATTTTTCCTTGTTGTTTTTGCTTTTTGTGTGTTTTTGTTGTTGTTGTTATTGTTACTGCATGCATAGAATATCTTTTTTGAGCCTTTAACTTTTAATCTATTTTTGTCCTTGGGTCTAAGGTGAGTCTCTTGTAGACAGCATATAGATGCACATATTTTTTTTTTTTTTCCATTTCACCTTACTGTGTCTTTTGATTGGGGAGGCTAAGTCCATAATATTAAATATTACATAATTTCACCCATTTTGACCTTTGGGCTTTATCTGTCATATCTTGCTCTCACAACTCTGTTTATACTTTCAGTTAATTTTACTGATATAATCTTCATTTCTAGACTCTCTTCCAAGTCTCTCTCTCCTGTCTTTTATTTCAGGCTGTAGCACTCCCTTTAATATTTCCTGCAAAGCTGGTGTCTTTGTTATATATTCTACCAGTTTCTGTTTATCTGTGAATATTCTAAACTCACCCTCAATTTTAAAAGACAATCTTGCTGGATAAAAGATTCATGACTGGCAATTATTCTATCACAATATTATACCACTTTCTTATTGCCTCCATGGTTTCTGATGAGAAATCTGCACTCAATTTCATTGGACATCCCTTATATCCCTTATATATGATAACTCTCTTTTCCTTTGCTGCTTTCTAGATTCTTTCTTTATCTTTGACATTTGACATTTTGATCATTATATGTCTCAGGGTAGGTCTATTCTGATCTATTCATATGGGAGTATGTTGTGATTCTTGAACATAGATAGCTATGTTCTACATAAGGTTGGGGAGTTTTCTAGCATTATTTACTCAAATATTCCTTCTGTCTCTTTTCTGTTCTCTTGTCCTTCTGGGATACCCATGACATCTGTGGTTGCCCTTCTCTTACTGTCATTTAGTTCCCTGAGACCTTGTTAAATTTTTTTCCATTCTTTCCTTTATCTGCTCTTTTGTATGTCTTCTGCCTTTTCATATCTGACACTGTATGTCTTCAGTGTTGTAGCAGTTTTATATTGTTCATGAATTCCTAAAATAGGTATTGGATTATGTTTTTGAACTGGTCTGTTCCTCTGGGCATAAAAGATTATATTAGATTCAGAGACATCACTTTTACTTGATTAAATAATGATTAAGGATTTGATTGGGCCACATCAGTAGGATGTTGAGTCCCCACCCACTGGTGGTCAGGGACTCACAGAGAAAATTGCACTGCAGACAAGGGAGGTTGGAGTTTAAATGCAGGATCCCTGCATTTACACAGAGGAGCAGATGGGTAAAGAAAGAGAGAAGTCTCCATTAAATATGTCAGAGTCCTCAGGAAGAGAGACAAGCTGCTTGCCTGATAGTTTACAGTTTGCCTTGTGGAGAGAGCAGAGCAGCTGAGTCCAGAGACAAACAAGTCCCAGGAGAGAGATGAGACTTATCTTAGCCTCAACTGATATTGGGAGAATCTGGAACTATGGAGCCTTAAGAGGAAGAGGAAGCCTGAACTTTTGCAAATGTCAGCAACCATCTTGCTCCAACATGTGGGAACAGACTTTGGTGAGGGAAATAATTTATGCTTTATGGCCTGAGACTATAATCTTCTATCCCAAGTAAAAATAAGAGTGAATGGATTTCTGGTATTTTGCATCAGCACCCCTTTGGCTGACTAAGACACATTTATTGTTTGCCTTCAAATTTTTCTTGTGCTCCCCCAATATCTTCCTCATATCCTTAATCTCTTTAGCCATCTCATTGAATTTGTTAATAAATTTGTTTGAACATCTATGATTAGTTGTCTCAACTTTATTTCTTGTGGAGGCTTTGTTTTATCCTTTAAGACTAGGCAATATCTTTCTCTTTTTTGGAATGGATTGTAATATGTTGGTCTCAGCATCTGACTTCCAGATGTAGTTATTCTTGGCCCTTTTTCTCTCTTTAGTCTAAGGCTTTCTCTTTGATTGGTTTTGTGCTATAGCTCCTTTGATACTTGATTCAACTTAATTTAGATCTTTATAGAAGATCATATTAGCCAATCTGAATTTTTTCAGTTTTTTTCATCTGTTTATTTCCCTTTCTCACTTTATGGTTGTAGAATAAATGATGCAAATGGTACTTAAACTGTGGAGGCTTTAGCTGCCTGATTTGCACTGGGATCCAATGAGGCTTTTCTCACCTTTCTCCCCTGCCAGGGCTAGGGCTGGAGCCACAGCTGTATGCAGTAATCCAAGCTATGTAGGCCAAGACAGTCTGTAGTTGCCCAGACAGACTGATGAGACACTGTCCCCGGCCT
Source organism: Dasypus novemcinctus (assembly GCF_030445035.2). NCBI lineage: Eukaryota > Metazoa > Chordata > Mammalia > Cingulata > Dasypodidae > Dasypus > Dasypus novemcinctus. The sequence goes on along the minus strand of NC_080683.1, from coordinate 36,057,294 downwards.
TTTGCAGGATGGAGATACAGGTGTGGGCAGCAAAGTAAGCCAACTGAGTAAAAAGTTACCCAGGTAGGCTGATGAAACACTGGCCCTGTTCTTCACTGGCCAGAGACAGGAATGGAGCCTCTGGTATGCCCAGCAATCTAGTCCCTATAGGCTGAAAGAGACTGCCAGGAGAGGGTGAGGGAGAATTGTCCCTCATCCTGCACTCACAGGGGAAGCGATGGAGAGATAAACATGTCCAAATTTCCTAGTTCCATAGGCTAAAAGTGGCTACAGTTCCCCAGAGGCTTAGGATGTACTATCACTCCTCCTTCCCTCTCAGAGTAAGGGTTGGAGTCAGAGATATTTCTAAAAATCTAGTCCATGCAAGCTAAAAGTGACTGCAGTTTCCTGGAGAGGCTGCCCAGTTAGAGCAGGAATGAAACCACTGGAGTATCTAACGATCTAATCTGTGTGGGCTGAAAGCACCTGTAGTTGCCAGAGAAGTTGAGGAAATACAACATCCTTCTTATTCTTTTGGGGGCAGAGATGTTTCCAAAGGTTTGTCCACCAGTATAATCTTTGCAGGTCAAAAGTGCCTGTATTGCCCAGAGAGCCTGAGGACACACTACCCCTTCTGCCCTGTTAGGGGTGGGGATGGACCTACAGGAGTGCTCACCACTTTAGTCTGCGCAGGCTGAGAGTGCCTGCAGTTGCCCCTAGAGGGTGCTGCAAGTCCCCTCAGCTTTCTCCCTGCCAGAGGTGGGGCTGGAGCCCAGGCTAGAACTGTAACCTAACCTGGGTGGAAAGAAGCTGGTCCCTACCAAATCCTGCTTCCTCTCATGATGGGAGCAGAGTTAAAATTAAGGCTACCAGCCTCTTTATCACTTGGTCAGGCTCAACCTTCAGCTGTTCTTAGGATTCAACTTTAGCCTGCCGAATTTACTGATCAGTAGCTGAAATCAGTGTCCAACCACCACTTTCTCCTTTGTTTTGAGGAAATGGATCTCCCAATCCAGCCAGCAAATAACTCCTGAGGTGGCTTGCACTGCCAGCAGGGGTAGGGGACCAGCATCCTTGGTGTGGAGTGCTCTACTTATGCAACTTCACTGCAGTTAGGCAGTATCCTCCTTCTAGTCTTCCAAGGATATTGCATGTTCTTCTGGTCTCCTGGTCCCCCCAAACAGGTGATTTAGATAGCTCTTGGTGAGTACTACCTTCACTGTAGGACAAACTGACTCTTGGAGTTCCTTACTCTGCAGTCATCTTGCCCCCTCTCTCAAATAATTTAATTTTTATTTTGATGTATGGAGATGAGTGATAATATTGATGACACCCTCATTCCACTTACAGGATTAGAGATACTTAAAATTTGCTCCCATTCTTTCCTGTGCTAGTATACTTCCAATCACCCTTAGTCTTTTTATTCGTGTTTAATCTTTTTCTCTCTCTCAACCTGTTATGAGTATGCAGGAGGGTTTGGTAGGACCGTGCATGCTTGGTAGTTTCACAGGCTCCATTGTCCAAAAATTGTGTTGACCTCTTTGGATTTTATTCTTCCTAGTTTTTCCCTTTGATTCTTCACTCCTTGTTGGCTCTCAGATACATTGAAACAGATTTTTATTTCTATATTTTTTCTGGTATCAGTGGGAGGGTTTTCCATTACCTAGTCTATCTTTATAAGAAGTTGATATCCAAAAAGGATTTTTAGCAATATAAATTAAATGATATTACTACAGTTTTAATTATTTCATTTCCACTTAATATTAACTAATATTTTTTATAATTCTCTACAAAGTTCCTCATGATTTGCATCCCTATTTAACTCTCCAATTTCATCTCCTTGAATACCCTGTCACTTATATCACTCCAATTATATTGAGCACCTCTAGGGGTTCTACTCAATGTCTGGTTTCTTTAAACATGCTGAATTATCCCACCCCACAATGCTTTTGCTTTTACCAATCCATCTAACTGGAATATTCTTCTGCTAGCTCAGTGCTTTTCAGGATTTTTTTTTTTGCATGGGAGTTCAATTTTATGCTTTTTTTTTTTTGAGGCACCATCATTGACATCACAGCCACTCCCTTTCATTTATAAGAGCTGAATTAATTAGTTAAGTGAATGAACTAAGAGTGTGTGTCAGTAATTTATTTAAAGCTGTATGGCTTTCATCAGTGTGCACATACACACACATACATAAACACACATGGTATTGCTAGTCGTATAATACTTTTGACTCCTGTTTATCAGTCCCTATATTGTCTCTGCTAAAGCACATCATGGCACAGAGAATTTAGCAAAGGACTCAGACAATTGAGATAACAAATATTTCCCACAATCTAAATACTAACTTGAATAATTTACTCCTCAGATTTTTACGTATGAGGTCTTCTCATACATACACTTGCATTTAACAAGTCAAAAATTCAAACAGTTTAAGGTAAACATTCTCCAGCTATATAGGTTTCAATTTATTTATAAGTTAGGGCATGTTAAGTCCTATTAATAAAATATTCTCTACTTAATGTCTAACTGAAGTACTGCTGAAGCCAAGGAAATAATGATGGAAATTATATTTTAACATTGATTCCTGGGCTATAAGCTACTGAAGATGAATTGAAACCAAATAGAAAATAGGACCAATAGAAACATTGGGAAATTAACAAAAAATTATATGGCCTAGAAGGTGGTTGTTCTTCACTCTGGAAGGTTATTATCTCTCCTTTATGGGCATAAAAATTTTATCTTTTCCCAAGAAGACAAAAACAAAAATTAAGCAGAAAATATATGAATTTTAAAATGGCAAAAGAATTGCAGCCTTCCTGAAAGTAAATTGTGTTATTACAATTAGATGGTGATTTTTCAGCTACAGTGTAAGAGGTTTTTCTTTTAGATTCTGATTTACTTCTAAATTTTAGTTCCCCCAAACTCATTAAAATGTGAAAGCTATACAAAACATTGTTTGCATAATTATACAACAATTTACTAAATGTTGCACTTCAAGAAGAAAAAGGTTATATGCAGGAATTTAATTGGTGATCTGGCAACGCAAAACATTCGACATTGGGTCTAATTGTATGCACATCTGGGATTTTCTCTAAAAGAACTAGATTTCTAAATGTCAAGCATTTATATTAAGGAGTTATAAAATAACCATGTTGTAGTAAGGAGGATGAGAAGATTTTCATCAGCAGTGTTACAAATTAACTTCCTCAGAAAACTGATCGTTACATTCACCTTATACTAGTGATACTTGTATTGACATATTCACCATTTATGCTGAGCTCATTTGTACACTGGGGAGTATTCAAGCAAATGGTGGTAACAATACAAACATGAACATCACCCACTCTTTGTCAACATAGCTAAAGGAGGCCTGGTTTTTAGTTTTATTTGACTAGAGACAATCATCTCTCTAACGCAAGCAACTTATTCTTGTTCAAATTTCCCATTATATAAGTTGGCATGCAAGTTCCATTTCTCTAGTTGTCCCACATTACAGTTAAGAGATAAAGAAAGAATATTAAGCCTCTGAGGAAAAATCCAATATATTAGTATAAGCCTATATTATTACCCAAGCATAATATTCCTTTGACTGCTCCAGGCTTTATTTAATTACCTTTCCTTGCACTTTTCAACTGATGTTAAAACATAATCAACAATCCAACCAACAAACCAGCCATCCATCCAAACAAACACAGACAAAATTACAAACCCCATTATCTACTTTTTAAATTTATCAAATAACAGATAGCCTAAGATCACAAAGATTTTTAAATGTCAGGGCTCAATTTTAATATGAAACTGCATAGCTCGTTGCATACTACTGGCAACCATTCTTGGCATTCCTTTTCCTTGTCCATCCAAAAGATTTTCAGTTCTTTCAGAGAAACTATTATTACTACTCATTATGTAGAAATGTTTTTCTGTTTTCTTTCATTCAGTCCTAAGTAAATGAATTATGTATTTTTATCAATATTAAAGATATCATATGATAAGTTTTAATGACATATGTATACATCTATGTAAGTTACTGAGTCATTTTAATCTCAAATCATGTAGATTTTCTTTTTTTTAAAAATTCAATCAAGGATCATTTATAACTGGAATACAAAGATAAATAGAGCATTGCCTTGCTGTGTGGTGGGTAGTCAATAATTTTCCCTGTGGATTAGAGAATCTAATATTTGAGATGAGCCTTGAAGGATGGAAGGGAAGAAACTGAGTCTTATAATTTCACATAAAATGCAAGTTACCATAATCAAGCAACAAGTGAGAACAAAACATGTCTACATACTGTGGAGATTAATGAGATAATATGTAAAGGCCAGGTTGTTAATTCGAAACTGTGAAACATGCAAAATGTTCTATAATGTTATAATGACTGTAATTATTATGCAACTGAGCAATCTCAAATGACATAAATAAAATAGATGAGTATAAACAGGCATAGGTATGGAAATGACATTGTTCCAATCAGAATTTAAGTACTGTTTAGTGAAAACAAACAGATTATATTCTATGTATATAATTTCCCAGAAATATAATAAAGGAATGGTTGGGGAGACTATTTTGGATAGGTCACTATTTTCTTGTAACATTTACTCCAGGAAGCTTTAGTTGTTATTCTAGGCAAACTCACGATAGGTAGACATCAAAGCAGTCAGGGAACAACTAATCTATAATACTTATACAAGATGTGTAAATTCATATACATAGCATTTGAAATTAATGAGAAGGTAAAGTGATTTAGTTATTTTATTTGTATGCAATGTGATATCAGTTTCCTGGTTCAATTTTCAGACTCTAACATTGAGGTATATTAATCTGAATGATTAGTGTGAATGTAAAATACTGATTTTTTCCATTCCCTTGGGTACTAAGTTTTTACTATTTTTCATGGAGAAATGTAATATTTCTTAACTGGAAAGAAATAAAATGTATATTTTGTGGCAAAAAGAAATGTAGCAAATATATTAGATTTCAGTTTTTATTTTTTTCATATTACAAATAATACTTACAAAGTTTAATATTGCTTTACAAAATATTTAGGATTAAAAATATGTTATGAGTAATCCATACATCATTAAGCTTATCCCTTTATATACTAAAACAAAAGTATATATTTTACATGACACATTCCTAGGTTTTTGGAACAAAATAATTTACATTATCAAATTCAATTTATATATATTTTCTAAGTAATATTTCTTATTTTCCTTGCACAGAGCTCTACATCCTGTCACTTTTAAGCACCTATAGATTGCAATAGAATAATTGCAGCTAATATCAGCTCATAATCATCTATAAGGAAAAGCAAGGATTTGTGGTAGACTCCTTCATTCCTATTAGTAGCTCAAATTTTGAAAGATTTGGGAGACCCAGAATATCAATATTAGAAGAAAAAACATGGACAAAGTCAATGCCAAATGCTATACTGTTGAGTCTGATAAATACCTGTAAATTGAATGATATCTAGGGAAATAAACTAATTTGGGTGAAACTGCTGAGAAACTCTTCAAACCAAGTCATTTAATTATATTAATAAGTATACGAATCAGTAACATACAATTGCTATTAACCATTAATAAAATACCCAGCTGTAGAGTCATAAAGATTTAACAATTAGTGACATTATACCTAGAATTAATTTTGAAATATGCAGATTTCTCTGCAGAAAGCCATCGTTACTCAGCTCTTTTGTTAATATCTATGACATCACCTACTGGGTACTAAAATTTCATTGTCTTATTCAGCTCAAGAAATTATAGGATATGGGAAAATCACAATGTTTATAAATTTGTTTTCTCACTTTCATTTTTATCAAAATACATTTTTGTTGTTTATAGGGACAATCAAAAAAATACATCTAATTTTACATATAGTAGGGTCATGTGAAATACAATAAACATACTTCTGGAAATCAGAATAGATTAAAAATCTTCAAAAGCAAACTTCTAAAAATGCGCCTCATTTATATTTACCTCCTTTTTCAGAAAAGCTTGTTTTCTTTTCTCCATTTTAATTTATAAATAATTATTAAGTCTAATATGATATCACTTTTGCTTTCTGAAACTTTAGAAGTCATATTTCTAAATGATGACACCTTTTAAATTTATAACATCCTATTTAAAAAGAGACTAGATTTTATTTGAATTAGCATTTGATTTAGTGCCACTATTATGAGTACAGTTTCAGTAACAATTAGATGTTATGGTGGGAAAAAGTCCAGAGAAAACCCACTGGCAAGGACATGTCTTACTATAGGAGTCTTTTATATATGACCTTTCAAATATTTACTGATTTAAAATCTAGTGTTTTTTGGTTTGGTTATAAAAAAGGCAATAACCTAGTTTCTTATTTTTTAAAAATTCCTAAAAATGAACTGTGCAGGGACCATAATAATGGGATTAAATTTAGACAGGCTACAGGTTTCTCAAATGTTATTCTTTTGAACTGGAAAAATATTGCTGTATAAAACCTGTAAAACACTCTGGAACTGGAAATTGACTCTTTTGTGTGGCAGAATGTATTAAACATCTGCCTTTCTTTCAATCCATTCTTAAATCAGAAATTTTAAACAAAATTTGAATATAAATGACCATCACATTTAGGAGTAACTTCTAATAGGAGAAATGGAGGTAAGAAAAAGTGTAACATAATTCAAATGTAATGTGGTTAAAGAACTCATATTGTAAAGAAAGGAGAAGAAAAGATTTTTTGAAATTTAATAATTAAGACCTACCAAACACCTTTGTAGTCAGATGGCAATTTAAAAGTAAGTTTGTTGTAGTCACAATTATGTGTTAACATCAAGTCTGTCTATTTCCACACTTTTACAGTCAAGCTGATTGAAAACTCAAAATACATTAAGCATCAGCAACCCTCTGCGATCCTCATCCTATCTCCTAGTAACCTATAGTCTAAGCTTTTAACTTCATTTGTTTTTTTCTTCATAGTCATTACATTCATACACCTCATATTAGTGAGGCCATGCAATATTTGTCCTTTTGTGTCTGATTTATGTCACTTAGATAATGTCCTCAAGGTTCAACTGTATCCTATGTGTCCCCATTTCATTTCTTATTACAGAAGTGTAGCATGCCTTTGTATGTTTATACCACATTTTGCTGATCCATTCATTAGTTGATGGACACTTGGGTTGTTTCCATCTTATGGAAATTGTGAATAATTCCACTATGACCATTGGTGTGCAAATGTCTGTTTGTGTCACTGTTTTGGTTCTTTAAGATATATTCCTAGTGGTTTATAAATAAGATTGTGGCCTTATATATATATATATATATATATATATATATATATATATATATATATATATATATATAAAATGACAGTATTTCCCATGTCAAAATTTCCCATTCTCTACTCAGTTGGTTAAGTTAAAAGATTAAGATTAAATTAATATTTAAGATTAAATATGTGCTCATGTATAATTAACCTATCTTTCTTTGTCTTCCTTTAAGACTTATTACTATTTCTCTCACTTTCAGAAACTTAAAAATGCCATTCAATTTAATGTTTTATTTACTTTTACTTAATTTTATTTCATTTTGCCATTCAGAAAATAGTTTTTTCAAAAATTTAGTATACACATGTACATAAAATATTTACCTGAATATTACATGAAATTAAATATACCAAAATGTAGGTAAAAATAAGAAGTGTTATTTATTCAGGAATGGAGTGTTTTTTTTTTTTTGGTAGAACTTAAAGAAATTGATTAACTTGAAATGGGAACTCAAAAGAAAAAGCCACCCACTGCCATTTGCTCTCAATCCATAACTATACTATTTATAATAGGGTACCTAAGAGATGAGTGAATTATTTTTCTCTCTGATGCTATTTAAGCATGGTGATCTGGTCCTTTCTGAGTTGAAATTTTAAATAAAATACTGGCATATGTGGGAATGATTATGCATTTGAATGCACATTTATGTGATCTTTCAAAAATATGCAACTGCAAGCATTCACATATTTACATTGAGATTGATCTTTTTAAATATAAAAAATACATAATGTACATGCTCCAACTTTTACAACTTTATTTCAAAGCCATTTTCCAGTGACTAGGTGATGGTTTCAATTATTTCACAATCAAATCTACATACATGGTGCATTATAAAGGGAAATGATTTTGGTGTTAATTATAATAAAAATGCATCTCAAATATTCTGTTGGACCTTAATACTTACCATAAATTTCTCTAGTTTTACTCAGGTATTATTTTTAATAAGGAGTAGTTCAATATCAAATAAATTTATTCAAAATTAAACAACCACCATATAAGTGATATATTTCGATGATCCATCAGGATGCTTAGTTGCAAGAAAGGGAAATTTGTTCTAGATAGTTCAAGCAAAGAAATAGTTTCTTAAACCATTCATTTATATCACATGGGTTCCATGAAGTACAGAAATTGGATTCCCTAGCTATCACATCCGACCTCACCACATTTACTGCTCTAGCAGAAACTCCAAAACCACTGAGCCTCTAAGACTCAGGGCAGATGCCACGAGTTCTGTCACTGCTTCTTGCAAATTATAGAACAAACACCTCTCTCTTGCACTTGTCCAGAGATTGAATCCCCCACATAAATGTGTCTCTTCAAATTGCTCATTTATGAATCTAAAAATCCCGCTAAGACATTTGATTAGTAGAACCCAAGTCACACACTGTGTCATCTAGACATGTAAGGTTTTGCTGTTATTGTTGCTGAGGGTTTTTTTTGGAGGGGTTAGTTTTTAGCTTTACTCTTTTTAAAATTCAAACTTTATTTCAAATACAAAAAATATTTTTAAATAATAGAAAAAGGCTGCTCAAGAAGTTATGGAAGCATTACTCCTAAAAATTTCTATCCAGGAACTTTTATTTCATCGAATTCCAACCACTAACTCAATTATTCCTCTAATGCAAATGTTCTTAACCTTTTTGTTCTATGGACCCCTTTGCCAGTCAGGTGAAAACCATGGACTCTTTACTAAATCCACATGATACTGTGTATTATTTAATGTATATATTGGGTATATATATATATATTATATATATATAATATATATATATATACCCACACATGTCCACTAGAATAATTTTTTTTATTTAAATTCAAGTTCACAGATCTATTGTTAAGAACACCTGTTCTAGTGTCAGAAAGATGTACAGATTAACACAGATTAGTTAAATGACATAATCGAGGTCTCCTTATTAATGAAAAAGGTAGAGAAAAAAATGCTTCATCATATTCATATCTCACAAAACCAAAATGGGTATTCTTTTTTTTTTCCTTAGCATTAATATAGTACATTCTTTGCTTGTGCTACATAAACATTACAATGGTGTTGTTAACTAGAGTCTCTAATTTTCATTAGTTATAGTTTCCCATGTATCATCACATTCTTAACACCTTGTAGTAGAAGAACATTCTAGTCTTTATATTATTAACTACAATCCTCACCTACCATCAAAATCATTGTTATACATTCCTAATATTACCCTCCAGCTATCCTGCAACTAACATTAATCCCCCTATACTTCTCATTTCAGTCACAATTGCACCCATAAATCAGCAGTGCTTGTAACAGTATGAGAGCTTCAAAATTTATATGATGCATCTATACTAAAGCGATTATTTAAGAAATCATCCCAAATAATTTTATTTTATAATGCTAATGTTAGCATATTGGAAGCTATTTTTATATATATTGGTAATGGACAAATTTAAGTCAAACTTAATTTCATCTGATTGTTGTTTATTGTTATCAATATGATATCTTTGAACACAATGAAAGAGCATGATTTGTATGATCTGAGGGGGAAAGCAAGTTGATAAATAGAGGAAATTGAAAAGGCACTTGGATAATAATAATTTCAATAAACTTTAGCTTATGACTATGGACTAGAAATTTTTAAGAATTCTCTCAATATTAAGTATGTGCTATTTTCCCATTGATTTCACTGACAGAAATTGAAATCTTTTAAAAATAACATGATGAAAAATACACATTAAATTTGGAATACAATTTTAAATTTTTGAAAAAATAATGTAATATCTGTATTTTGCTTGCAAATGACATGCAGAATTTTCCTCCTCTCAATTTCTTTGTCCCAATTAAAAAAAAAATTCCTTTAGGATACATGGACAATTATATAACTTCACAAATTGTTTAGCAATTCAAGGTAATTTCTAGTGGTAATGCATAAATAAAAGAAAACTATAGTTGATTCAAATTTTGGAAAACTCTCAGCATACATTTCATTGTACCCCCTGTAAGCACACAATTCTATTAATATTCATTTGTCATATTATGCCCTCAAAATTTCTCTGTATCTACCAGGACGCCATGCCATGTACCTTTTTGTTTTTGTTTTGTTTTAAATTTTATGTTTTTTAAAGATACTTAGATTACATAAATGATACATAAAAAATATAAGGGATTCCCACATTCCCCACTCCCCACACATCTCACACTTTTTCATATTAGCAATATCCCTCATTAATGTAGTGTATTCATTGCAATTGATGTACGCACTTTGGAGCATTGCCACTAAGCATGAATTACAGTTTACATCATAGTTTAAACTCTCTCCTGAACAATTTTGTAAGTTTTGACAAGATATATAATGGCCTGTATCTGTCATTACAATGTCATTCAGGACAATTCTCAAGTCCCAAAAATGCCCCCATATTACAACTATTTTTCCCTCTTGCTACCCTCAGTACTTCCAGTGGTCACTGCCTCCACATCAATGATATAATTTCTTCCATTGCTAGAATCAAAATGAGTCTATAGTAGAATACCAGTAAGTCTACTTTAGCATTTTCACAGTGGGTGGAGATTCACACCATAACTGAAAGAATATTGAATTCCCATCCTAGAGATCTCTGCCAAATTCTCTAATGGAACAGCAAGAATCCCCTGAGTATAGGGGCAATGGCTTTTGAAGGAGAATGGTCCATTGACAGGTCTTTGATATTGATGCCTATGCTTATGAACTTTTACTCTTGAAATTGAAACTTGACCTAGAATTATAAGGTGCCTAAGACTTCCTCCTGAGACACTCCTTGTTTCTCAAATGTGGCCTCTTTCTAAACCAAACTCAGCATATAAATGCATTACCTTCCTCTAGTATGGGACATGACTCCCAGGAATGAGCTTCCCTTGCACCAAGAGATTACTACCAAGCACCAACTAGCAATGCAACTGGAAAATAACCTTGACCAAAAGGAGGAAAGGGTAAAGACAAAATGAGTTTATATGGCTAAGACACTTCAAAATGAGTCAGGAGGTCATCCCAGAGGTTACACTTATGCATGCCTCAGCAGGATCTCATAGACTGCCAAAGTAGATCCTAACCCAAATAGTGGGGCTCCTGAGGGCTCTGGAGACACCCAGACACTATAGTCAGGGCAGATATCTCAGGAGTTAGGTGCCTTGCCAGTTACCGACCTTGTAATTTATGCTTCCAGCATGACAGAGTTGGATTCAGTTGTGGTTTCCTTCACATGACTCTTCTGTCCTTCTAATAATAACCTGTTATTAGTACTAGAGTTGGTAGGTGTCCATCCAAAACACTTAAATCTTGGGGATGACCATGTGCCAGCTGGGCCCTGAATCTAAATAGAGTTGCAGCACCTACTCTCCTGTCCATTGGTCTCACCCAGGACAACAAAGAAAGAGTTGATGATAGACAACCACCATACCAAGGAACCAAGAGAGTCTACAGCTGCAAGCAAGAGACACCCATTAATCAGTCCTATGGTATCAAAGCCCCTTCTCAATTAGAGGGCCATCCCAGAATCCTCAGAACCGTGGAATGAACTATGGACAATGTGCTTTTACAGTACCAGTTTCATTAGTTTTTGACCTACAGAGGAAATGATTTTTTTCACAATCCTTAAAATTAGAATACATCCCTTTTCTGTTTTTGACATATAATACAACAACATTTAATGGTAAACATTTTCTCTCTGTTGAGATTAATGTAAAGCAGACTATCACACACCATAGAAAATGCAAAGCTTTATTATGTCAGTAAACAAACTCCACACACAGTAAAAGACATTTATTCCAACAAAATTAATGAAAATGTTTAGGTATGTTCACCTACAGTCCAGGGAAATTTAAAATTATGAATTAAATGATGCTTGATTTCAAAGTGCTCCTTCTTCCTCTAATGAAGAAACTTTTCTTCTTTGCTTTCACTTTATTCTAATGCTTTTTCTTTCACTGTTAAACTCCAACCATGTTTTTCTTTATAACATACTTCAAAATGATATCCACATAAATGATATCTTCTGTTTTTATCTTGAAAGCTATTTTACAATAGAAAATTAGGTGATATATATTTCCATGATTTTTTAAATATTACAGGTGTGGTTTATTTACAAAAGTGTAAGTTAATATTTTCCTTTTCAAAAGTAGAATTGAAATGAAAATTATATCAGTACCTTTTCCAAAATGTTACTTCATGCTGTAATAATTTGCAATTTCTCTTTTGTGCCATTTCAGATGACTAATGTTTTGGATTTGAAAAAGAAAATTATATTAAAGGAAACAGGTTATTCCACATTGTGACAAATACCACTTAGATTAAAAATCCTACATATCTTTCACCTATTTTCAACAGTGGTAATTTGGGAGGACTTTAAAATATGAATTTCCCATACTAAATTCTCCCTTCCATTATAGTTTTTTAAATGGATATGCTCTAGAATTAATAATTCTTTCTATAAGAATTTAAAAATCAAACACTAGTTGTTCTACCTCTATCAATTTCTGATTATACAAACTTGAAAAAGATTTATTTATAACATATTAAAAACAGCAGGATTTTTTTTCTTATAATTTGCATTCCATTCATTCTTCTGGCAGCCTTTTTACATAAACAGGATGTTGGATGTCATTTGGAACTGTTTCCATTCCATTCCAAATGAAATGAATTCCTTGTCCATTCGTATAACTCAACAGGTGACTTTTGCTTTATTATTATAATAAAAGTCAGAGGTGGAGTGTTTAGGGTTATGTTAGATGTGTTTAGCCACATCTGTTTTATTTCCAAACATAACAGTATCAAATCAGTTGGCACACCAGGTGTTTGTGTGTTGTGAGAAATTGGATAAGAAAGAACAATATTCAACTGTTTAGGTGATTTGAGAAATTTCCTAAGAGGTAAATATCAATCTATCTTTCTACCAAAAAAAAAAAAAAATGCTATCTCCACTTACATTTTAAAGGCTTCTTCTCAGCAATCTTTCATAGAGCTTTTGACATTCTTGTTGGCTTCAGAGATATGAAGAACTTTTAAGCTTCCAATCTTAGATTCCTTTAAATTCACTTAATCTTTTCAAAAAGATTAAGCTTTTCTAAGAATTGAGCCTGAGTCTGTAGCATTTATATTGTAGTGGGAGATATGGCCTGCAAACTTGGGAAAAACAGGATTACCCTCTAGTTGGGTTTTTTTTAATAAAAATTAATTTAAGTACATCATACATGAACATGTATAAACCATAAATTTATAGTAAAATTTGTGAATTTATAAAACTAACATATCATGGTACAAGGCTCCTATGCACAGCTCCCAACCACCAACACCTTGCAGTGTTGTGAAACATTTGTTACAAACTATGCAAGAGTGTTGTCAAAATATTACTACTAACTAAAGTCCATATCTTACATTTGGTGTATTTTTCCCCCAACACTCTCAATTATTAGCATCCTATATTAGTATTATATATTTATTATCATTCAAGATAATTATGTTTAAGAAACTGCCTCTTACCATAAGATGTTGAAGATGTTTTCCTACATTTTCTTTCAGAAGTTTTGTTGTTGTAGATTTTATATTTATGTCCTTGATCCATTTTGAGTTAATTTTTGTATAAAGTGTGAGATAGGGGTCCTCTTTCTTTTAGTTATGGATATCCAGTTTTCTGAACACCAGTTCTTGAGTAGACTGTTTTGGCACAGCTGACTCGGCTTGATAGCCTTGTCAAAAATCTCTTGTCCATAGATGTGAGGGTCTAATTTTGAGTTTGCTAGTCTGTTCAATCTGTCATTGTTTCCAAGTTTATTTCTGAGTTGCTAAGATTATTTCCCCTTTCCCATGTTTTTAGAATTTCCTTTATTTTACCATTCAATCTAGGTTACAGCCAGCCAGACAGAAAACACAAGTACCTTCTTTTTCCTTCTTCTTTAGTGGAAACCTTAGCAACAGACATTCACTGCTCTTGGTCTGTTAGACATGCAAAATAATATGCTTTAACATCAGGAACAGAAAGTCATCCAAATCTGTTCTTATTTTTTAAGACATTTCTGGTTATTCAGGGCCCCTTACCCTTCCAAATAAATTTGATAATTGATTTTCCCACTTCTGCAAAAAAAACGCTGTCGAGATTTTTATAGAGATTGCATTGAGCCTGTAAATCAGTTTGGGTATAATTGACATGTTAAGGATTATTTAGTATTCTAGTCCATGAACATGGAATTTCCTCCTGTTTATATAAGTCTTCTTTGGTTTCTTTTAACAATATTTTGTAGTTTTCTGACTACAGAAACTTTATGTCCTCAGTTTAGTTTATTCCTAAATATTTGATTCTTTTAGTCACTATTATGAATGGAACATTTTTCTGATTTACTCCTCAGATTGCTCATCAGTAGTGTAAAGAATGTTATTGATTTTTGCATGTTAATCTTGTATTCCACTGCTCTGCTGAACTTGTCTATTAGTTCTAGTAGATTTCTCATGATTTTATAGGATTTTCTAAATATAGGAGTATAACATCAGTGAATAATGAAAGTTTTATTTCTTTCTTTCCTATGTGGGTGACATTTATTTCTTTAGTGTAATTTATTTGGCTACAATTTCTAACATAATATAAAGTAACAGTGATGACAGGGGGCATTCTTGTCTTGTTCCTGATCTCAGTGGGAAAGATTTTCAGTCTTTCACTACTTAGTACAATGCTAGCTCTAGGGTTTTCATACATGCACTTTACCATATTGAGAAATTTTCCTTCTACTCCTACCAATTGGAGTGTGTGTTTGTTTTTTAAATCAAGAAAGGATGCTGTATTTTGTCCAATGCCTTTTATGCATAAATTGAGAGGATCAGTTGATTTTTCTTTTCCAATTTACTAAGGTAGTTTATTGCACTAATTGATTTTCCTGTGTTGAGCCATCCTTGCATCATTGATATAAAACCCACTTGATTGTGTGCTCTAATTATTTTAATGTGCTTTTGGATTTGATTTGCAAATATTTTTGAGGGAAATTTCAGAGGGAACCAACTAATAGATGGTTCAATTAGTCTTTCACCCTTATACCCAGGTCAGAGGACTAATTTGCACATCAGGACTGCTATGGCCCTTCACCAGAGTTTCCTCCAGCTTCGCCCTGCCCAGGCATAGTTCACCATCTTTTGGGTCCTAACATGTGCACTCGTGCTCCACGTCCCCAGTGTGGCAGGTGAGATGGGCATGTGGTGCACACTGGTGGACTGGAGAGGCCTCGGGATCCCACTTCAGTCAGCAAGTGGGGCCAGCCTTCACCTTCATTGCACCACGATGGCTTTCGTGTGAGCCCCTGACTCATGCACATGTTAGACTCCTTGGTCTGTGTTTCAAGACAGGTCAGGTAGGTAGCTGACATGGCCGCCGCTGACCCTGTGTGCTCACTTCCCTCTGCCTGTTACAGCATGGAGCCTGTAGAACCCCCGGGTCCTTGGTTTCCTCTGAAGTTTCCCTCAGGACAAATGGTGCCCCATGTTAGGTGCCATTTGTTGGAGATTTGGGCCTGAAGGGTATCAGGAATGAGAGAGAGTGAGAGAGAGAGAGAGAGTTGGGATCAACGGGTCTGCAAGACATCAGACAACTTTATTGTTCACAAGGGGCTCTATATATACCCCAATCCATGTGAGAACAAGCAGCAACATGCAGTTAACCATCAGCATTACTCATAGTCTAAGGAAATCAAAAAATCTTATCTCAAGGTACAAAGTCTAAGTGTTCTATTTACTACAAAATGTTATCTGCTTATCTTTTCTTTCAACCTTTAACAGCTTCATCCAGTTTGTGTCCAGAACTCTTAATTGCTGCATTCCTTAGGTTGCAAACGTAGCCATGGAAATAGCACATCTCTCCTTGCAAGACCACTGTGCCTCAGTTTCCAACCATTTTGTGGAGGAATTATACAACTATATTCATTAGGGATATTGGTCTATAATTTTCTTTTTTCATGGTATCTTTATCTGGTTTTGGTATTAGTGTGATGTCAGATTCATAGAATGAGCTTACTAGATTTCTTTCCTATTCAATTTTTTTGGATGTGCTTCAGCAAGATTGGTATTAAATTGTCTTTGAATGATTGGTAGAATTCACCTGTGAAGCCATCTGGTCCTGGGTTTTACAACTTTTGGGAGGTTTTGTAGGACTGCTTCAATCTCGTGTGATTTGTTTGTTAAGGTCTTCTATTTCTTCTGGGGTCACTGTAGGTTATTCACATGTTTCTAGGAATTTGTCCATCATTATGTCTTTGTTGTCTATTTTTCTTGGTTGTTCATAGTATCGTTTTATGATCTCTTTCATTTCTGTGGGGTCAGTAGTTAATATCTTCCATTTCATATTTTATTTCATTTATTTGTTGTATTCTCTCTTTTTTCTTTGTCAGTTTAGCTAAAGGTTTGTCAATTTTATTGATTTTCTCAAAGAACCAGTTTTTTGTTTTGTTGGTTTTCTTTATTGCTTTTTGTTGTGTTGTTCTTATTTTCATTTATTTATTCTCTTATCTTTATTATTTCTTTCTTTAAGTATGGTTTGGGATTAGTTTGAAATTGTATATAATACTGGATTGAGATTTGCTGAAAAATTGTAGTTATTTATATTTTATATAAGATACTTAGATTTTGAGTGCCTAATTTTTATGAGTTTATACTTTCATTAAACATCTGAAATCACAATGTAAATGACACAGTATATTGGACCGACTTATTCTTAAATAAGTTTAGACTCTCAGCCTTACCTTAAAATGTACTTGATAGAGTCATACTTTAAAGAATATTGGCTTTGCCATTTTCCTTTTCACTTGTTAACATCATTACTGTTAATTTCATTCCATAGTTAGATTTTGTTTGCTTGTCAGTTTTGGAACAGTACATTTTATTAATTCAGAAAATATTCTTACATCAACTTCTTTGTACATACAATGAAAAACATCACTGACTACTGAAATGTAACAAAATATTCTGGACAAAACAAGGGTGTGTGTGAGCCTTCCTTATCAGTTCCTCTCCCACACTTCTCTCAGGATTCTTTGTACATGAGGCACACCACATGAACAAACTATTGAATGAAAAAGCCTACCAATGTCAGTCTGAATAGCAAAGATTTTAGAGCATGACTCTTTTCTTTTTATGTTCATATAAACATGCCTATAAATCGAGGTTTTAGTATATTCTTCCTGCCCATTTCAATGGATTTTTTTGACTGCCCAAGTATATAATGCCTTAATTTTGGACTTTACTTTAAATTGACGGGAGATATGATTTCCAGGTGAATATGATTTCAATTTTCCACATTGTTTTTATCCTTTTTTGTTAGAGATGATTGATTGATTTCCTATAAGGATTAATTGCTGTCTTAATAAAATCATTATCATTGTGTTACATATGGAAACCAGAAACACAACCAGAGGCCCCGATCATGTCAGACCTTCACACAAGCCATGCCCACGTCCTCTATCATTTCACGTGGAGATAGTTTGACACATGCATTTTCTCCTGCATTGAAGTGTTTCTCAACCAGCTCAATTCCATGCACCCCCATCCTGACTCCCTAGAATTGTTCAGAATGTTCAATGACTTGTCATTGCTATTATAACATATATCATCCATCAATAAACAGATTTTAGGAAAGGGACATAGATTAATTTGCCAAAAGTTACATGATACGTACTCAGTGATACCATGAAATACTCAAATCTGAATGCAATAACTTTGGCAATCACAACATAAAATAAAATATCTCTGCCTAATAACATTAGGACATTTAAATCACATAAGTGTCTGAGAGCTTTCTGAGAGCTGTTAAAATTGAGCCTCAAAAACCAGCGGGGAAAAAAAGAAACTTGAGTATCTTTTTCTGATTCTTTTTCCTTTCTTGTAGAATACATAATAAGGGGAAGTTCAAAGCAAACTAGAATCACAAATTTGTGGTATTTGAGATTTTATACAGATTTTATAATAGAAAAAGCATCTTTTTCAAAAATAATATGACTATGAAGCTCTTTCAATCTAATTTACTGATGAAATATAAAAATATCTCATCCAATTTTATTCTGATACAGATGCTTTTTCAGAAATGTTGTTTTCCAAGGTAGGAAAGTATTAGTGATTGTATAGATATTTTTATAGAGTAACTGATATGTAGGGTATGCTTATAAATAATTTGGAGTGATTCTCGTTAAAATAGACAGCAAATGAAAGGAAATATAATGCATTTTAATCATCTTATTTTCTTTAATGGGTCTTATTTATCATGTTGGCTGATAATAAGATTGAAGCTTACTGTGATTATTAAAAGAAAATCTATTTTCTCCCCTGGTTAGTTCATTCTTTCTTCAAATAATTATTGAGTGCGTACCATGTGCTAGGCACTATTCTCTGCACTGGATATATAACAGGAGATAATACAATTATAGCTCATGATGTCACAGAGGTTGCATTCTTGTTCAGGAGACAGACAATACAGAAAACAACACATATATCATAAATTAGAAATCAAAAGATATTATTGAGAGAATAAAGCATGATAAGAGGGATTAAAAATAGGGGTACTATATGGTGTGAGTACATAACAGAAAAGACCTGTTTGATAAATTGACATTGAAAAGAAATGTGAAGGAAGTGAGGAAGTAAAATAACAGATGTGGAGAAAGAAGCATGCAGACATATAAAATGCAGACCCTGAAGCATGTGAGCAGGTGATGTGCTAGATTAACTATAAGGAGGTTGTGTGGTTGGACCTGAGTGAGCAAGGGAGATCGCGTTAGAGAGTTGGGGTAACTTGACCACATAGGCCTCTGTAGGACACTGTGAGTACTTTAGTCTCTAGTTTTCCAAAGGTTACTGATGCAAAGTATCAGATTTGGGTTTGCTTTTAAAAAGGGGATTTATTTGGGATAAAAGCTTATAGTTCCAAGACTGTGGCATGTCCAAATCAAGGCACCACCAAAATCAGCAACTGTTGATCCTGTTGTTCAGTCACCTGGTAAAGCAAGTTGTCTGCTGATGTCTGCCCAGGTACCTGCTGGAGTTTAGCTGAGGGCAACCAGGCATAGGCTTATCTCTTTCCAGGCTTCCTCTATCAGCCTCCACTGTCCTGCTTTCTCCCTGTCAGCTGCAAGCTGTCAGGCATATGGCTTATCTGTCCCTGGGCCTCAGCTCTTTGAGTCTCTAGGAGGCTTCTGTCTTTGAACTCAACTGCGGATGAACCTGGAGTCCTTTCTCTCACATGCAGAATCAAATACGGTGGCTTCCTTTCTCTCTGTGTCTATCTCTCTGTGTCTCCGTACATACCATACCCAGCAAGAGGGGAGAGACCAACCGTTTCCTGCCACACAGATGTAGTCCAATCAAAAGCATCTTACTATTTTATTATTTTTTGATTTTGGAGAATTGTTTGAATGTTGGTAAGTCTATTCAAATCCTTTTTTAAAATGGCAGTTTTCAAATAAATCATGAGGTCCACACCAACATGAAAAAACAAACAAACTAACAAACAAAAAGAAGCCATTAGAGATGATTGGGTTTCCACTTTTATGGACAATATTCACTCCACTGAAATGAGAAAATAGTCATTACTAGGTCATGACTCAAACGGAGGTGTGCCTCCCAAGTCCCTTTAAGCCTGGGGTGAAGAAGACTGATACTGGTTATTTAAATGCACTGTCTTTAAGTATTTTAATTATTAGATCAGAAATAGGAGAATCAGGAAATAATTCCTTTTATATCCAGTTTACCATAACAGAAAAGGTGGGGAGATGGACGTGAAAGACAAATCATTCTGAGTCCTTTTCTTACTTAGTTAATGAAAATAGGTATGTTGGCACAGTTGTGGAATCTCTTTAGTTAAATTTTCTTATCTCTAAAATGGTGACAATATGACTGGATAATGGTAACTAAAATTATCATCATTGCTATCGTTGTTGTTATGTTTGTGCTGCTGAAGTCAGGATTTTAGGCCTACATTCTAAAAGCTAGAGGCTGAAAATATGATATATCTTGACATAGTGAATTATCCCTAAGTAGCCCTTTATAAATAATCTGTTCTTTATAAAGAATATGCTCCCAAATTGCAAATCTTGTTTTCATTATCACTCTCAATTATTTGGTAAAGCCATAAAGCCTCCTTCACTACACTTTCAATGAGATTTGATTATAGGAAATTTAAATTTAAATGTAAGTACGAGATTTGATCATAGGAAATTCAAACTTAAATGTAAGTATGAGACAACATCGAAAAATGTTCAAATTAAATGTTATTAGGTCAATTTTAATAAAAATTAGGTGCAGTGAATTCTTTCAGAATTGGTTTAAGTAAGCAGTGATGTTGGCTTTAGGTGCTGATAGAGATAAAATTCTCACTCATAGAAATCTCTACACAATAGGGAAAGCATGAAAAGCATGCAAATTGTAGCATACTTATCGGTTGTTTTCCTGTCAAAGTAAAGCAAGTTTTTCTTTGATCCTAGTGAAATGGCTTAATGGCCTAATGTCCCAGTGCCTTTAAAAGGGATGGGTGATATAAAATAGATTCCAACTTTTAAATTTATGATGAAATTCAACTGAGTTAAACTCAGTTTACTTTTTTTTTTGCCCCATTCCCTCATAGCTTGGTCCAATAAACAGGAATTTAGAATTTCATAGTTTAGTCTATTGAGAATATTTTTAAACTTTAAGAATAAGAATCAAATTGGTATTTAAAAATTGGTGCTGTTTCATCTGATTTTATATATTTAAAATACTTTTTAATGTTATTGGCTGATATGAACAAAAAATCACTTAAATCCAAATTATGCCATTCCATCTACTTTTAATTCATTTAAATTATTACCAGGACCAACAACAAGCACAGGGATTGAAATAATATCTGAACATAAAATGTCCAAACTTTCAAATATTGGGAAGCTTATATTAGTAAGTGTCTCATCATTCTAAGGTCTTATTTCTAAGTGTGTAAGAAAGGCAGGGGCTAATCACTCCAAAAGCACCTCTTAATATGGAGCGTTTCTCTTTTTGAAATGTGGAGAGCCTATGAAAGGATTTATTTAGTTGCCCCTGCCTCCAGCATTCTCAGTTACCAGAATAATGAATCTGCTTTTGAATACATATTATTAAAATACAAAATCACCTTGTGAACAATTCATCTATTTTCCATTGAATCACTTTATATTGTTCTTTTATGATACTTGGCTTTGTGAGCATAAAATCTGTAATAGTGGATCTGAATTCCTATTTTTTCAGAATATTTTCTAGGCTTTTCATTTAGCTTTGTCATATAACTTTAGAAATGTATTTAACAATGAGCCTGTCACAGGGACATAGTGAATAAAGAACCAGGAAGAACTGAAATAATAATAGCTATTTGAATATGGCCTAGAAGTGATTTATCTCCTTAGAGAATGTTCTGTGATATTTTAAATTTTTTGATTGAGGAATATATATGCTTGTGTGTGTGTGTATGTGTGTTCACATCTCCAATATGAATTCCAGCAGATTACCCTAAAGCATACCAGATTCAACTCCATTCAGGAAAGACCATTTGCAGTAATGAAAGGATACTTTGAAGATAAGTAGAAGAGAGACAAGAAAACTACATCACTGGTAGGGGCAGTATTCACCAAGCTTCTGTTTGGCAGATCAGCTCGCTATGGATATAATTGTGATATTTACTGGAAAATCAAATGGAAATTTACTCTCACATAAAGTCCTCCTCGTTGTTCTGGTTTTGTTTTTTGGCATGTCACAAAACATGAGTAATATAATAACACCACAAAATACAATTATTTCATTTCTTCTTTTACCCAGCCATCATTTATTGAGTATCCACTCTTTTTGATTATAGTATACTGGTACCTATGCATTTTTTAAAATAATTATATAGACTTGGGAAGGCCACTCATTCTTTCTGTGCTTTAGTTTTATCACCTGCCAATTGAGAATAATACCAATACTTAACCCCATGGGTTTATGGTGAACAATCAATGGAATAACCTGCACATAGTGCTTACAACTGTCCCTGGCATATATAAATATAATACTAAACACTCAGTGCTAGCTATTATTATTACTATGGGTTAATACCATCTTATGAACTATAGAAATATTGAATAAAACAAATCAGAAATTATTGATGCATCTTCCACATCATTACCTGTTCATTAGCAAATTCTCTGCTATCTGTTAGATTTGAGAGAAAATAGTTAATGGAGATATAGGAGAGAAAAATGAAGAGAGAAATATGTTGGGGGGCATTTTTAGATAAGTTATTTCTAGATAAGGCAGAATTTCACAAAATATATTTTGCAGAACTAAAAAACTGAACTCAATTTTACTGTTAAAGAAATTTGTATGACATTTTGTATTATTTTACATTTTTGGAGAGTCACAACAAAAAAATAGCCTGATGTAGCAGTTTGATATGGTTATGAATTCCAAAAATAGATATTGGAGTATGTTTGTAATCTGGTCTGTACTTGGGCATGATTAAGTTATGATTAGGGCTTTGATTGGGCCACATTGTTTAGAGCATTGAGTCTCCATCCCTCAATGGGTGGGGACTCACAGATAAAAGGCCTGAAAAGGACAGGGCTGAGGGTTCTTAAAGATGGAGTTTGGATGTTGGAGTTTGATGCGGAAGTCATAAGCTGGAACCGGAGGAAAAGAGACAGAGCCATTTGCTTGATAATCTACTGCTAACCTTGTGGAGAAAACAGTGGAGCTGAGCTCAGAGGAACCCAAGAAGCCTGAACCCTCACAGATGTCAGCAGCCATCTTGCTCCAAATGTGGAAATACACTTTGATGAGGAAAGTAAGTTACGCTTTATGGCCTGGTTTCTGTAAGCTCCAACCCCAAATAAATACCATTTATAAAAACCAACCAATTTCTTTGTATTTTGTATCAGCACCCCTTTGACTGACTAATACAGAATTTGGTACCGAGGAGTGGGAAGTGCTTTTGCAATTACTGAAATGCTGGAACAGTTTTATAAATGGGTAAGGGGTATTTTTTAAATGAATTGTGAGATGCTTAACAGAAAAGGCCTAGATCACTTTGAAGAGACTGTTGATAGCAGTAAGAATGCTAAAGAGACTTTTAATGATACCTTAGAAGTAAATGATGAAACTATTATTGGAAACTGGAAGAAAGGTGATCCGTGTTTTAAAGTTGCAGAGAACTTTCTAGCAAGATTAACTCCTGGTATTTCATAGAAGGCAGAATTTGAAAATGGCAAGGATAGGTATTTAGCTGAAGAAATTTCCAAAGTAAATCAAGAGAATGTGACTTGGCTTCTGCTTTCATTATATTATATTATATTATATTATATTATATTATATTATATTATATTATATTATATTATATTATATTATATTATTTATTATACTTATGTTATGTTATGTTATGTTATGTTATGTTATGTTATGTTATGTTATGTTAGCAAAATGCTAGATGGGAGCGATATGCTAAGGATGGAACTGTCAGGCACAAAGAAAAGAGAAACTTGTTTCTGGAAATTCCAAGCTTCTGGAAATCAATCTCCCAGATTAAAGTGCCCCATTTGAGGACTTAACTAAACTTAGAACCTGTAAATCAGGATTTAAGATGCAGTTATCCAGGAAAGACTTGTGGAAAATATTATTGTCTGATGGCCTGAACCCCTGCTTCTTGCATGCTAAACCAACAAGGTTTTTGCCTGAACTGTATGAACAAAACCACTGTCAGTTTGGACTAAAAGGGGCATGGACAAGAGAAATTGAAGAGAAACAGCTTTAAGAGAAAAACCATGGAAGCTGAGATCTAGAATTAAGACATCAACTTGAGCCAAGAGAGGAGCCCCATCCATGTGTACAGAGAGGATGTTTGCACCAGCAGTTGAAGAGGATGGATGTTCCCACCTGATGTTCTGGGAGAGTTTTGCCACACCAGGGTACAGGGAGGGTGGAACACATTCCCCAAGGATTATGACAGTTAAGGCCAGCACCCCACAGGTCTGAGAGGGGTGGATTGTCTCCCATGGATTAGGAAAGCCAGATGGTCAACTTGTTGCTTTGAGAGGATTGAGCCTTCATGCCAAAGGTTAGGGAAAGCCAGGTGGTTAACTCATTGATCTGAGTGGGTTGAGCCTTGGTCAAAGGTTAGGAGGAATGTTGTTTTCATGTCACTGTACTAGGGGGGCTAAGACTCTTACCCAAAGATTGGGTAAGATGTGGCAGTCTCTCCAATACTCTTGGAGGTTGAGGCCTGGAGCTTGATCAACACCCAGATGCTTGATGAGTGTGGAACCAAGAAAATGGCCATTGGGCAAGCATGTGGAAAGGGTGGGTTCTCACATGGCATCAAAGAGAAGAAACCATTATCTTAAGAATGACTCTCAGACTAAAATCGAATGGAGGATATCCTGCAGGTTTACTGAGCTGTAGATTACCTGTGACTCATGTTTCCCTCTCAATTTCTCCTTATTGTAATGCAAATGTTTATCCTTTGTCCATTTGTGTATTGGAAACAGAAAAATTGTTTTGTAAGTTTCAGAGGTCTATAGCAGACAGGACTTTGCCCCAAGACTAACTTATTTCTTTAAATTGATTGTGATATGATTTAGTACTTGCATTGTAACTCATTTAAATATTTTTTGAATATTATATCTTTTTGGAATTTAGAGAATGGAATGTAACAGTTTGATATGTCATGAATTCCAAAAAGTAGACATTGGATTATGTTTGTAATCTGGTCTGTACCTGGGCAAGATTAAGTTATGATTAGGGCTATTATTGGGCCATGTCATTAGGGCATTGATTCCCCGTCCATTGAGAGCATGGCATGGCAAAGGACAGAGTTCAGGGTTTTAATGTTGGAGTTTTGATGTGGAGTTTGATGCTGAAGTCTTAAGCTGGAGCCCCAGGAAAAGATATACAGCTATTCACCTGATAGTCTACAACTGACCTTGTGGAGAAAACAGAAGAGCTGAGCTCAGAGGTACCCAGGAAGCCTGAATCCTCAAAGACATTGGCAGCCATCTTGCTCCAACATGTGAAAATAGACTTTGGTGAGGGAAGTAAGTTTGCTTTATGGCCTGGTATCTGTAAGGTCCTACCCCAAATAAATACCCTATATAAAAACCACTAATTTCTTGTATTTTGCATCAGCACCCCTTTGGCTGATTAATACACTTATCAATTGCCCTGCAATTAAGAAATAAATACTAGAAACAACAAAAACTTTTGTTCAACCCAATCTTTTTCAAATTTAAAAAATCATAAAAATTCAAACACGTACAAAACCTTTCTCTTTTTTTGGTAAAGGGGTCATGGGAACTATTAAATTCTGAATTTAGAAAATGAATTCATGTAAAATGTGATTTAGCAGGGAAATTATAAAAACAAAAAATTTTCTTATTCTGAAAACATAGTTTAGGGAAGCAGTACACAAGAACAAAGAGGAAGAGAAATAGTATACATGGATAGATATGAAGTACTAATATTAAGCTAAATGGCAGCCTCTTCTAAGATCAGTAATGGTATGTAAATTATAATTGTAACTGAAGGGTAGCTTCAGGTCACTCAATATCTGGACTCTATTTTACTGGTTCTTTTTTCAAAATATGGATGAATTAAAGTTGGCAACAGGATTGGAAAAAATTAATTTGAAAAGTATTGATCTTAGATGATGTATACCATTACATATTTTATATATTTTGCTTCACAAAATGGATGTGATCAGAGAATTCTATTTGCTAAGTATTATTTTCCTTGTTACATAATCATTTTTATTTGTTTAATTTTTCTTTGTATGTTTTGAGTTGTTATCTCTGGTTTACTTCTACCTTTTATCAACATCATGTTTAAGGTATTCACAGGTTTCTACGTGTCAGATGAAATTTTATCAAATCTCCAGGGCAGTTCAACAAGATGACAAAAAATCATTTTAGTATGTAAAATATTTAATAATATTCTAAGCAGTGAGGTAATTTTACCATTTTATGACATATCATTTCCAAACATATATGTCAATTTTTACCCTAAAATAATGGAACTTCAGTTAGTCAAACCCTTTTGATTAGACATCAATATGTTTAAGTCCCAGAAGTGTAGGAATATGATTTTTTGACTGTGAGAAAACTGATCTCGCTATAGCATAAGATAGATAGAAGAGAGGAAATAACATTGGAAATCAGATTCAAAGTGTAATCATGGAACAGCATGGATTTTTGGAATAAGAGAATAATTAAAATATATATATATATATATATATATAATCTAGGGAGATATTTCCACTAAGTTTTTAAAGAATTATTTAGGGACTGATATAATTTGAAGATAGTGAATCTTATTTTCCCCAGATTATACTCATGGTTAAATTGAATTAACAATGGAACTGTATTAACCATAAGAAGATGCTTTATTTATTTACCTTTTTTTACACAGCTTTTTACATATGTTTATGCTTAATACAGTCCCACTGTTAATAGACTTCTACTCTTAATAAATGTTCCTGTTCACAAGAAAGTTGCACTGTCCTTTCATTTATCTTTAAACAGAAGAAAGCAAATATAAGGATAATGAGCCCTCTTCAATCCTTTTTCCATTGTTTTGCTTTGTCTTACGGTTGAAGTTAATTGGAAAATATCTCAGTTTCCCAGAGAGAAGCCTCAGTTCTCATATTTTGTAACACCTACTCATTGCCATTATTCACAGCAAGTTTCTTTTATATATATATATATATATATATATTTTTTAATTTCTTTAAGTATTTATTTTGAAATAATTTCAGACTCACAGAAAAATTTGCAGGACTAGTACAAAGAACTCTCTTATGCCCTTCATTAAATTAAATCAACTTGTAACATTTTTCTCCATTTTTGTTTTGTGGTAACATACATATGACAAACAAAAACAAAAAAATTAAAAGTAAGAAAAAGGTGAAAACATACATATAACATAAAATTTTGCCATTCTAGCCATTTTAGGTGCACAATTCAGTAGTAATAATTATTTTTACAATGTTGTACTAACATTACACTTTCTATTACTAACTGTTTCATCACTTGCTATAGACTTTTTTTGACATTATTATACACTGAGTTTTTATTTTTATATTTTTTATTTTTTAATAGTTTTTATTTTTAAAAGATACATACATCACACAAAATGTTACATAAAAATATAGAAGATTCCCATACGCACACTCCCCACCCCCCCCTTTTCCAACTTTGACAATTTTTTTTATTCGTATGGTACATTAATTGCATTTTTTTACACTTCTTTTATTAAAGTTAATAGATCACAAAGAATGTTACATAAAAAACAAAAAACATAAGAGGTTCCCATATACTCCATTCCCCACTCCCCACCCCATCATTTTTTGTAAATTGTATTTTTTTTAAGATATATACATCTCACAAAAAATGTTACACTGAAAAATATAAGAGGTTCCCATACACCCCCACTCCCCACCCCACTCTTCCCACACCAACAACCTCCTCCATCATTGTGGCACACTCATTACACTCAGTGAACACATTGGAGGACTGCACAGTAAGTTTGTTATAGGCCCTCTCAGACTAGGTGGAAAGATGGAGGTATAAGAACTGTATGATGATGAGGGGTGAACTTAACTTTGTTGTCTCAAAAGTTAATTTATTTGGAAGATAAGAAAAAACTAAAAAACTAAAAATAAAAAAATCAAGACATTTTTCTGGACAGAGGTTTTTAGAACGGTAGTTTATGCTCAACAGATCAGAAAATCTACATAATTCTGGTAAGAAGAATGAAAGTCTGTGGCATTGGAGTCACTACAACTCTCTTACTTCACCTCCCTCAGCAACACATAACAGAAACTCAAAAGGAAATATTTTCCCTCTTTCTCAATTTTCCATCTCAGGCTATAGTTTCATCTTGAGAGGGGCAGGCCACCAGCCACTTTGGTTTCCTATGTTGCAATAAGCTCTATTCCATGCAGGAATGGCATTGAGGGATAGAGCTCTCTTGTCCCAAACAGCCTTCGTTTAAAGGGTGCGAGCTCTATCCCAGATACAGAAGGCTCCAATCACACAAGCCACAACTTTCTCATAGAGTGGAGGTTCCGCTCCAGGTGGGGCAAGTTGTAAAGAATAATGACAACCATGCTGTTAGCACTACTTTTACAGAAGAAGTAAAACTAAGAGAACCTGACCCCTGTCTTCACCCATAGCTATCATGTAAAGGGACAAGGTTCCATGAATGACAAGAGCCAGGAGGTAAGGTATGAGCTACAACCTCTCCCGAGGGGGTGGGGAAGACTTTATCTTGAATGGAACCTGGGGACATTCATGCCTAAGGACATGCAGGAAAAAACAGTTTTTGGTGGCGAGCAATTAAGACAGGGAAAAATGGTATGTCACTTAGAAGTTGAATATAGGGAAACAGTGAAATAGACAGCTAGGAGGAGCCCTTCTGGGATTGGACAAAGTATAGAACATGGAAACACCCTGTCTCTGAACAAAGACTTTACTTTAATTGGATCAGGATGTAGAGCAATTTATGAGCCTTAGTGTTGTTGAAACAATATTTCATCACTTAGCAATTAGTGAAGGATAACATCTCCATGTTATACCAGTAGTGGCAGGTCCAGTCAGATTTTTAATTGGGAGAATAGGAAAAGAAATAGCCAGTGTGCACCCACCTTAGTCATAGCCATACATAGTTGTCAGAGAAACTGTGTGAAAACCCAAGTTTGCGCCACTGAGGAGCAGTATCAGAGGCTTCACAATCCACTGAAATACACCATCTAAGCCACTTATCAAGAAAATAAGTTAAAAATAAAACTGACAAGCCCTAGATGGGTAGGAGATAGGTTGGGGAACATATATAAAAATTGCAACAATATATTATCTAAAGTGTCCAGTTTGCAACAAAAACTAAGAATCATGCAAAGAAACAGGAATGTGTGGCCTATATATAACAGAGAAGAACAGTCAATGTTAGCTGACTCGAAAGAGGAGGCCCATAAATTGGACTTAGTAAACAAACACATTTTAGCAGCTATTATAAATAAGTTCAAAGAAAATAGTAATAAATAGTTAAAGAACAACATGAAGAAGCTTTCTCATTGAATAGAGACTGATGAAATAAGCTGTTATATTCTTACATCAATGCCAAAGATGTACTGTTAAAAATAGGGAGGTATGGAAAATATATGCCAAATATACACTATGGGCCATAGGTAGTGGCGATAGTCTGATATTATTTTATAATCTGTAACAAATGTTCTACAACAGTGTGGTGTGTTGGTGAAGGGAATTCTACACCTGCACATGATGGTTTGTAAGTTCAAAACTTTTGTAATAAAATTATATTTAAAAAACAGTAAAAAAGTTTTGACTCATAAAAATTCATCAGTGAGTTAAAAGAGAGGTAAGCAGATGTCGGTCACCAGTGGCAGAAAGGAAATTAATTATATTTTTATATCTCATATAGAATGTGAAAAATTATCTTTCTCACTCTTCTTGCTTCATCCATAGCAGTTTTGGTTAAAGGTTTACTATAGTCAAAGGAAAAAGAAATAGGTGAAATAAATAAATTTCCATGTAAACTAAAACTAAGAGAATATGTTGATGACAGATCCTCCTTATAAAATAGTGAAGGAAGTGACACTAGCCTGCAATTCAAATCCACCTAAGATTTCAGAAAAAGGTAATCATATAAGAAAATAAATATTTTTAAAAATTTAAATGCAAAGTTTTTTCTTTTCTTCTCATTAGTGATTTAAAAGCAACTGTATAAAACAATTGTAAGTAATGTACATTGGGCCTAAAACATAGAAATTTCATAAATTTGATGACAGTTAGGTACAAAGCCGTAATAGAGCAAGAAAACAACAACAGATAACAGGAATCTACATTTAAAAATTAGAACAAACATAAATGATAAAAAAGGTTGGTGTAACAAATTCCATAAATTTATACTTGCTTTTCTTTGTTCTCATATTTTAAAAAAGACCTAGAGTAATGTAAAATAATAAGCTTAATAATGTATTATTGGGTTTTTAATACCTATAGATATAATATGTATAACAATAAAGTGAAAAATGGAAGAAAGGAATCAAACTATGTAAGATATAGTTTCCTTCTCGCACCAAAATTAAATTACTGTAAATCTGAATTAGATTCTGAAAGTATGTATTTTATAAGCCCCAGAGCAATGTCTAAGAAAACAATTTGAAAAATACTTAAAAGTCACTAGAAGAATTAAAATATTACAATGAGAAGTGTTCATTTAATCCAAAAGAAGTTATAAAGAGTTAACAGGAGAACAAAAACTACATAAGATGTAAAGAAATAGCAAAGCAAAGTGGCAGATATAAATACACTTTATCAATCATAATGTTAAATATAAATGGGTAAAATGATCCAATCAAAAGTCAGAAGTTGTCAGACTGGATGAGCACATCAAGATTCACATATCTTCCTTTTTAGAGGAGATGAACTTTAGATTCAAATCATGAATATTTTTTCAAGTAAATATTCAAGGACTGAGTAGTAAAAATTATTCAAAGAGCAAACGGAAGAAAAATGGAGTTTCTATATTAATTTTAGACAAAGTAGATGTTAAAACAAAAAATGTAACAATATAAAGAAGTACATTTTACAATAATAAAAGCATCAACACATCAGGAAGTTATAATTAGAAATATATATGCTCCTAAGAATTGACTCTCTATATATACAAAGCAAAAATTAACAGAATTGATGGAAGAAATAGAAAATTAAGCAAATACAATGGAGATTTCTATACCTTCTGTGCAATAATGGATAGAATAAATAGATTCCAGTCTTCTTCAGCAACAGGGATATAGAAGACTTGAATGACACTTTAAATCAAAAGGATCTAACAGACATGTATATGCCTCTATATTCTTCTCAAGTACATATAGAACATTCTCCATGTTCTAAGCTATAAAATAAGCCTAAATAAATTTAGAAACCCTAGAATTTACACAAAGCATGTTCTCTGACCACAATATAGTTAAATTTGAAATCAATTACAGAAGGAAATTTGCAAAATTCACACTTAAGGGAAAATTTTAAAACATACTCCTATATAACTAATATATCAGAGAAAAAATTATAAAGATATTAGAAAATATTTTGAGGGGAATAAAAAATTAAAAAAAAACAAAAATACATAGCAAACCAAAGAGTATGGAACATAGGTAAAACAGTGACTAGAGGGATATTTTTAGCTGTAAATGCCTATATTAAAGAAGAAAAAGGATTTCAAATCAGTAACCTACCTTGAAATTACTGGAACTACAAAAGAAAACTAAAACCAAAGCAATCAGAAAGAAGGAAATAATCATAAAGTTTAGAGAAGAAAAATGAAATAAAGAATAGAGGAATGAAAGAACATTAAAGAAAATTAAAAATAAAATTGTTCTTTGACAATATCAATAAAATTGATGAACCTTTAACTAGACTGACCAAAAAGAGAGAGAACCTTCAACTCTACCCTTACAGATATAAAAAATGACTAGAAAAGAATGTTGTGAACAACTATATACCAACAAATTAAATAACAGGTGAAATGGGCAAACCTCTAGGAAAAAAAACAAATCATGTAAAATGAATCATGAAGAGTAGACTTGTTTAAAACTTTAACATGTAAAAATATTGAATTAATAATATAAAAATTTCCCACAAAGAAAAGACAGGGCCCAAATGACTTCAACCAATATTTAAAGAAAAATCAAATATTTAAAGAAAAATCACTTCTCATATATTTCAAAAAAATGGAAAATTTCTAGAATTAATTTTAAAAGTTCAGAAGATTTAGAAGACACAAGATCAATATTCAAAATCATTGTTTGTCTATATACTAGCAATGAACCATAAAAATTAACTTAAAAATAATTCTATTTATAGTATCAGAAAGAATAAAATATTCCTTAAAATAAAAAGAATAAAGCATTTAATAATAAGTTTTCAAAATAAACACAACACATGAACAATAAAAATTACATAGTATTTTTGAAAGAAATTAAAGGAGTTTTAAATAAATTCAAATACATTCCATATTCATTAATTACATTGCCTAATATTGCCATGATGGCAATTCTGCCCAAATTGACCTACCATTTCAATGCAGTCCCTATAAAAATCTCAGTTGGCTTCTTTGCAGAAATTGTCCTTATCCTAAATTTAAGCTGATCCTAAAATTATTAAGGAAATGCAAGAGAGCCAAATGCATAGAATAGCTGAAACAATCTTGAAAAAGAACAAAATTTGGGGACTATCAATATTTTTTAATTTCAAAAGTTCTTACAAAGCTACAATAATAAAGACACTGTGAGACTAGTCTTGAGGAAAACTTACACATAAATGGGATAGGATTACATTTGTGGTCAGTTCTTTTTGGTCAGGATTCCAAGAAAATTCAATGATGGGAGAATAGTCTTTTAAAAAAACTGTTAAAAACATGAATAAAAACATGCAAAAGATGAAGTTGGACTCCTTTCTCACACAGTACACAAAATTAACTCAGAAAGGTCAGGTGCTTAACTGTAAGAACTAAAGCAATAAAACTCTTAGATGAAAATATGGGAGTAAATCTTAATGACTGATTCTTAGATATGACCCCAAAAGCTCAAGTGACTAAAATCAATCAATCAATTAATCAACCAACAAAAAAATAAATAGAACTTAGTCAAAACTAAATATATTTGGGCTTCATACACTGTCATTTTCTAAAAAATTGGAGAAAATATTTGCTAATCATATATTTGATGAGATAGTTATACAAAAAATAGGGAACTAATCAATAATAAAAAGATAATTAAAATATAGGCAAAGTGTTTAAATAGACATTTATCCAAATAAAATATCCAAATGATCAATAAGCACATTAAAAGATGTTTATCGATATCAGGGAAATATGAATCAAAACTAGATTTCTACTATTCGAAAAAAAAGAGAGTGACAATTGTTGGTGAGGTTATGAAGAAATGGGAACCATAATACATTGCTGATGGAAACATCAAGTGTTGTGGCCTGTTTGAAAAGCATTTTGGCAATTTTTCAAAATGTTGAACATATATTTACTAGATGACCTATCAATTCCATTTCCTATTTATACTCAAGAAAAATGAAAATTTATGTCCATGCAAAAAGTTGTACACCAAGTTGATAACAGCATAATATAAAAATAGAAACAACCTAGACGTCCATCAACTGATGAATAAATAAATAAAATGTGTTATATCCAAACAATGGAATATTATTCAGCAATAAAAAGGAATGAATTTTTGACACATATCAAAACCTATATGAAACTTGAAATTATTATGTTCAAGTATGATTAGGAGAAAAAGTCAATCACAAAGTCCACATATATTATCATTTATATGAAATGTCCACAAATGCCAAAACAGAAAATAGATTAATGGTTGCAGCTTCCTACACCTAATGGGGAAAAGATGGGAACTGAATGCTAATTGACATGGGATTTCTTTTTATTGGTAACAAAAAATTTTCTAAAATTAGATTTGTTATAATGGATTCATGAATTTCTAAACATTCTAAAATTGCTGAATTGTACACTTTAAGTGGGTGAAGTATGTATTACAACTTAAATCTTAATAAGGTTGTTCTTTAAAAATACCAAAAATGCTATTTTTAATAGTGGGATGAAACCATGGTACAAATGGCCCATTTAGATACTTATCTTTTTAAAAATTAACTGGGAAAATTTTCTAGCCAGCAGAATATTTCCTCTAATTCATTATTTTAACTCAAAACACACTTTAGGTCTGATTCCAGAACTTTAGTGTTTCGTGTGCTTCTCTTTAATAAAGAATGTTATAGAGGCAGAAGGACTCAATATTCTGCACAAGGCAAATCCTGAAACACTAGCCTAAACCTGATATACTCTTCTTCTTTCCAACCAAGATTAGATAACCACACAAAGAAACACCATCCACCATGTGGAACAATCAGTCTAGTGTAGAACCATAAATATGGCAAATAAGAACAGGAGAATGAGTGTAGGGATCCATTCCTTGGTTGAGAAGATGTCCACTGTGGATGGAAACTTCTGCAATAGCAGTTCTAACAGAAAGAGCAGAGATTGCCAATGAGAATTGTTAAACTAAAAAGGAATCATGATATGAAAATATCTTAACAAACTGCAAGAAACCAGAAAAATAGTTCATTTTTAGTAAAAAGCATTAAGAGATAGATCAAGTTATGAGCTTTGAAATATAACAAATTCATTAATGGCCATTGAGAGCAGCAGTATAACAATATACTATATACAATATAAATAGGATAACACAGCCTATATTAAAAATAAGAAGCATAATGGGAAGTGATGATATAAACTTAAGCTAATAGTAACTTAAACATATATTTAACATGCATGAAGGGAGGAAACTTGCAAGGAAGGCTTTTATAGAGGAAACAGTGACTGCTAATTCAACTGAGTGCCATCAAAGTGTGTATTTCATAACTTTAATGTTAATATCATATTTTACTATATCATTGAAATGGATCAGAAGGACATCTGAAAAACAATCATTTTCTAACATTTGATGTGAAATCCAGTAAATATTTTGCTTATGTTTTAAAGGTAATTTTTTTTCAGAATTAAATACTTGTTTATATATTTACTTATTTTTAAGTCAGGAATTTCAATAAGGTATTCCAGAGAGAAAACCATTTATAAAAATTTCAGAAAAGCTCAATGTTAGTAAGCCTGTGCTATATTCAACTTTTTTTTTGACCTATTATAATAACAATATAGCAGGTTTTGGCAGTTCCACAATTCTTCCAGGAAATTTGGTGAGGAAGATTAATATAGTCACTGTACTTGTATTTCTTTTGAATCATGTAAATGACTTCCTAATGCAACCTCATAGTAATAACATTTTTTATATTTATACAGTCCAGTTATGATGAAATAATACAGACATTTTCTAGTCGTGTGTTTGTAATCAACTTTGAATGATATTGTGTAAAAAATAACATAACTATACATGGCTATCTTTTCCTGTTGCCAATAAATAAAACCAATAACACAATTTTTATGTCAGTGTTGTTTTCTTTTGGGTATTTTGAAGACTAGGAAAGTTAATTATGTTTATCATAATAGTACAATAACATAAAATTTCATTGGCTTATTATAATCCAGGAATTATATATGTATATACACACACACACACATATACATACATACATGTATATGTATGTGTATATAATTTCATATAATATTATATATTAAATCATTTTCCAAAAAAAAGTCCTCCCATGTTCATAATTTCTATTTAATGTCAAAAAATTAGAAGCATTTGCCGTGATTTTAAAAAATAAATTCATGACCAAAGATATTTAGTAATATTTTGGATAAACTCATTGAGTAAACATCAGACCAAGACTTGAAACCCAGGACTTCAGATACTAAAATCTAGTACATTTTCAGGAAAACCAGGATGTATTTTGTATTATTTCCTCTGGAAAGGATGGAATAAAATATTAATTCAACATGGATAAACAAAAATTCTTTATTAGCATATAGGTTTGACTATTCTGAAAATTATTTTATATATTTATATTCTTATAATTTAAATGGATCCCACAACATTTAAAATATTGAAATTAATATTGGGTAATCATTTGTATATAATAATACTTGAATATATAGAAAGTGACAGA
This sequence comes from Dasypus novemcinctus, assembly GCF_030445035.2. NCBI lineage: Eukaryota > Metazoa > Chordata > Mammalia > Cingulata > Dasypodidae > Dasypus > Dasypus novemcinctus. Next base: position 36,021,346 of record NC_080683.1, on the reverse strand, counting down.
AAATAATTAAGAGAAAATGAATAAGAGAAAACAGAAAACTGCTTTTTGTAAAAGCGTTATCATATTGTCAATCTTGAGCATTCTGTGGTTATAAACTATTAATAACATACATAAATTAAGTTTAAGTAAAAAAAGAAATGCTTCCAAATATCTAAAATTACAACTAAAGCCATTTTGCTATGAACTAATCCTCTTGATTAAAAAGAAATGGCATTTTTGTGATCTTTTGAGGTATTTCAGTGATTTTTTACTGCTTCAATCTTGGTCATGCAGTGACTTTTGCCAACCTACTATGTGATTACTAATGTAGAAGATAAAGGTTTTGTATGATAGTATTCTAGTATTAACAATTGTCCCAGTACAGAAGAGTTTGCTTATTTGTTCTGAGAACTTTACAAATATTAACTTCTTTTATGTTTCTAGTAACCTTATAAAGAAATATTGTTACCCTGTTTATACAGTTGAGGAAATTTAAACATTGAAAGCAGAAACTAGTTGCCTAAAATCACAAAATTATGAAAATGAGGTATAAAACACTACCATATTTCCTCCTTTTAAATTTTTTTAACTAAAATTTCTCAATTCCATTTGTTGATAAATGGGACAAATGCCACTCTTTTTTTTGTAATGAATCTTCAGCTTTATTTCTTAGTTATGTAAGGAAATAGGAAGGGTTATCATGACTTTCATTTTCACTCATAATTGTAATTTTTTATGCTTATAAATTAATTATTATTATATAATAATTTACTTATATTTTTCCACATCAATGAATACTTGAGGAAGGGAAGAACATATTTTTAAATCACATCATTTGATCAACATAGCAAATCACTCATTATGTAATGTTTCATCAATATAAAAGCTTTTCTTTGATTTTCATTCCTGTCAAGAATTTTCTTGATTATAGTTAAACTCTTCATAACAACTCTTATTTGTATAATTTTTATGAAACAAGTTCATTAAGTGTTATTGCTTTCAGAATCTCATTTGATTCTCAGGATAAGCCTGTGAAATGAGTAGGGAAGAGATATTTATCATCCGCCCTTTTCCCAAAGGAAGTAAGTTCTTTTTCCATGGTCATACGAGGAAGTAATGCCACTCATTTTAGGTAGCTGAGACTAACATACAAAGCTTACTCAAAATCTGTATTCAATTATAACTATAATAACTGTATACTGCTTGAATCTCCACAAGAAATTCTAAAACTTAGTGATTTTTTGCACACTCCTTATATATTAGAATGTCAAGTAGTATCATATATGTCCATGATGAGGGATTTGATAGAGGCCAGAGAATTTTATGTTTTGGTAGTATCTGTGAAGCTGCAAGTAATATTAGAGCAAGCAAAGTGTAAGGCTAGTTATTGCAAAAGTCAACTTTTTTTCTCAAAAATGGATCAGCAGTTTCCTGGGGACTTAAAGATATATTATCCAGACTTGACTGTTACCTATTACATCTTATAGATATTGGATTTTCATTTTGTATCTAATATAAATAAAAAGAATGTGTTTGACAGAAAAAGAGAGAAAAGAAAGGTAGAGAAGGAGGGAAAAATGAGGTAAAAACAGAGAGAATAAACACCATTAGGTCTTCAGGATGTCTACCTTATCTCCAACCTATTCATTCCAATGTTCTCATTTAAATTTGTGCTTATTACAACTTGTTTCAGCAGCAAAAACCTCTAAATTAATTGTAGTGGCTAATGAGAAAAGATTAAAGGAGATTTAATCTACAAATGTTAATTTATACCAGGAAAAGATCAAAAGTTGTCTTAGGTTGCTCTGTGATGGAAGGTTTCACAGTAGTTAGCTTTGAGAAAAATAGTGAAAGTATCGAGACATATTCATATCAGATTATCTTTCCAACCTGACAAATTTAAGAGAACCCATACCACTGTAATCAATACCATATGGAAGTTGTGTGCACATATTTGATTGCAACAAACCATCATTGGCCACAGTTATGCTGATACCATTATTTGCATTTTATTAGTTTTATAGTTATGCTTCTTAAGTTAAAATTATATTTTACTTTATAGTTAAGCTGAATAAGTAAGCCTAAGGTATGTATGCTTAATTTTATCTTTGTACATTTCTAAATAGCATTTATAATAATTTAAGGACCAAAACTGGAGGTCCTCAATACATTTTCCAATTAAGAGTTGTTAGTCATGCATTAAAAATGCTTATATAGTGAAAAGTAACAGATTAATAATAATGATAGTATGTCATAAAATACTGTTACACTTCCTACTTTAGCACTTAGAATGTGTATACATATTTCAAATATCAAGAAGTAAATTTTTGTTAAATAATCCATAATGTAAATTACCCAGAATCACACAACTTTGTAATTTTACAATGCTGAATCTCAAACTCTGAATGTTAGGGACATAACCAAATTGACAAAACATATTAGGTATGTGCTGGAATTAGAATCTATATCTCTTAATTGATAGTTCACTTTCCTACTATAGCTGTCATCTTACACCTTTTAGTATTATGAATTGTATGAAAATAAATGTAATATATGAAATACTTATAGTAGAAAAGTTGCTAAACCATCATATCAACTACTTTTTATGACTTCTTCCCTATGATGTCTTATTATTGAGTTTAACCACATATTTTCATTGCACATTTATGCATTCCACTGTTCAGAGTGGCATATATATCTCATTTATTTCAATTTACTTTCAGAAGATTAAATGTGGCTGAGTCACATTATGATTGTGGATGACAACCACTCTGCGTATTTAAGAAAACTTGAACAATATAAATCAGTTACAGTATGTTCTATATTAAAAAATGAAGTTTTGATATCCCCTGTAAGAATACCATGGACAAAATTCTCTATCAATAATTTAAGGCAGAAGGGTGTGTCTCAGACTGACATTCTGAAGCAAAAGTTTCTGAATATTTCTTCACAGTACTAGTTGATACATCTTGGATTCTACCACAACTGGATTCCTACAAAGTTGGGGTTTAAACCCCTTTAAGATATCCTGTACACACTCAATTCCCTAGTGCTTTGCATCCTGTTTTAGTACTTAGAAGATGGACAATTATTTCAAATATCTAGACGTAATTTTTTGCTAAATAATCCATAATATAAATTTTCCAGAATCTCATTTTAGACCTAAGCAAATATTGTGACACATATTAAATGTCATCAGCTATACTATGTCATTTCTAACTCCCAAAGATTCAGAACCATAGTACTGTCCTCTTTGGCACCAAAATATTTTATACAAATACCCCAAATATTTTGTATATATCTATTCCTATTTACTGACCAAATTATTTTTATAGTAGTTATGTTTATATCTTTCCAGATATATCCCTAGAACAGGTGCTCTTTTTGGGGGGAGATTTAGGTAGAGATGCTGTAAAGCAGGAACTCCTCTCCATCTCTGATATTGAGCAGGGGTTTCTGCTATTTGCTCAGTGGACCTGAACTTTTGTGATAAAATATTTTAGCTCAATCCTTTTGAGGGCCAGAACTAGATGCAGATGGCAGACAATTGTTGATGCCATTATATATGACTGATTATGGTGAAAGACTTTAGCTCAGTTGCCTATTGTTCTTATTATGTATGTGCCAGATGCTGACAATTAACAAAGATTAGGATTTGGGTAATGTAGTAGGGAATAAATAAAGGAATATATATTTTTCCCATTCAGTAGTTAACAGTCTGCTCAGAAACAGAAGTAAATATATCAATAAAAATAAGGAATTAGTGCTATCAATTAAAGAAAAATGTTGAAAAGCTGAAGTACAGTATGCCATGAGGTTGGACAACTTACTTAGCTTGGGTCCAGAGAACACATTCCTGAGGCACTGCTGTTTAAGTGAAGATGTAAAGAATAGGTAGAATTGTAGACTGTGAAAGGTAGAGGATGGGCAAAGATAATTCTGGACAGAGGGAAAAGCATATGGCAAACTGTAAAAAAGGATGGAACTGAAAATGTGAGGAAAGTTAACAAATACAGCAAGAAAAGCTCATAATAATAGATAGGATCAATAATGGATGACTGGAACTTGAAATTCAAATAAAACAAACTAACAAGCAAAAAAAAAAACACCTGGTGGGGACTTCTTTAATGACAGAAAAAGGATCTCTGTTGACCCTCTCCCCAGTGAGATAACTGTTAAACTGGTATAAATTATAAAATAAAATCAGTCATTAAAAATCTCTGGACATTGTTCTAAGGAGATTCAGCAAATGAAGAAACATTCATTGGAAAAGATCTACTAAATCTCAGAGTGTGAAATTTGAGTGATAACCTACTTTTGTACCCCTCCTTTCCACTTCTTTGTGTAAAGAAAGCCTGATACCAGGGGCACTGTAGGCATGTGTGGTCAAAAGACAGGAGCACCTCCACTCCCTTCTCTTAGTGAAGGACTATAGTTTCAATCCTGGTGGGGTAGACTGTTCATGTCCCTCATCATGCCATCCAGTCCTGTGCTGCAGAAACTCTTTTAGAGACATGCACAGCTTAGGGGATCAGATTTCCCTTCCTCTAGCCAGCTCCACTGGTAGGGAGGAAGTGATTTCCCTGGTGTGGTAGGAAGAGCTTACTGGAACCTTGATTGCCTGTGCCCCAGATCACTGATAGCATGGAGGTTCCACATGGGAAGGAGCAAGTCAAAAAGCCTAGGGGTTGCCACCACCCCACCCAGTACCCATTGGTAGAACAAGGAAAGAACTCTGGGAAGAGTGGGCCCCTGTCCCCAAGCTGTTGGACAGCAGCCCAGGGATTTAGCCTAGGGAAAGGCAAACCATATATAGGAGGAAGAGTTCTGCAGTTCTTACTGAGAGGACTGACTTTATTGGAACAAAGAAAGAATAACTCCATCCCTATGGGCATTGTAGAAAGCAATATAGGTATTGCTGTAGAACAATTAAGAGGAAATTGGGACCTCCATGATACAAGCAAAACAGCAGCACAGCCAGAGTTTAATGAAGAGACTTAGGGAGAGATAAACTCAGGAAGAGAACTCCTGGGAAGAGAGTTAATGGTAGGGATCATATTCATACAGTGGTCTGTACCTATTCAGGGGTAATTGGAGCAAGATGCAGGGCAGGATACAAAACATCCCCAAAGTCATACACAGGCCAATCAATACAGAGAAGAATCCCCTCTGGCAAAGAGGCTTAGCTACAGCTTTTAATCAAACACTGACTCAACAATTAGTTAATCTGACCCAAGAGCCAACCTAAGGAAGCCAAACTTAAAAATGAAACCATGCTCATCCCTAGTAGTCTGGAAGACTGTGTGAATCCCCGAAGCTGTATACTATAAGGAACAATCAGAGAAGTTACCTCCAAGCTAATACTTGAAGCAAAGAAATGTTAATTCTCTGAACCATGAAAGCAACCTCCAAACCACAAACCCATCCAATAATAAAAAATAAATATCTAACTGGCTAAGGGAGTTCAAACATAAGCTTTCCGATAATGACCCAGGAAAAACCCCTCTGTAGCTAGGCTAAAAGACATAAACCAGGAAAACAATCAGAGCAGGGACATTGAGGCAACAAACTGTGAGAACCACAACAACAATATCACAACTCCCAGGGGGAGTGGTTTGGGAATCTGTATTCAGAAGTGCTATGTGATGTAAAACATTCAGTTTCAGGAAAATAATTTTGTGACATGTAGAGAAACAGGAAAATGTGAGCTATAAATGAGGAAAAAAAGAGGCAATAGAAACTGTCTTTGAAGGGGACCAGATGGTGTTCCTAACAGACAAAGACTTCACAGCAGCTATCATAAATATGTTCAATAGTTACATGAACCTATTCTAAACAATTAAAGGGAGGGTAGATGACAATATCTCATCAAATAGAAAATACAAATACAAACTGAGAAATTATTAAAAAGAACCTACTCTCCAGTTCATTGGACTTGCCCAGGACAACTAACCTGGAGGTAATGATGGACAAACACCATACCAAGAACTGAGGGTCCACAACTGCAAGCATGAGAGTCTCATCCATCTGCCCTATGGAATTGAAACCCCCTCTCAATTAGAGGTGGAATGGGTATCACCATCTCCAAATCCTCAGGATTGGGGAATGAACTATGGACTAAAGTAAACTTACTGGTATTCTACTATAGATTTTTGTTATTCTAACGATGGAATAAATTCTATCATTGAGGTAGAGGCTGTGGCCACCAGAGCCTCTGAGGGCAGGGAAAGGAAAGAATAGATGAAATATGTGGACATTTTTAGGACTTGGGAATTGTCCTGAATGACATTACAATGAAAGCTACGGGACATTACTTATCTTGCTATAACCTACAAAATTATGTGGGAGAGAGTGTAAACTACAATGTAAACTATAATCCATGCTTAGTGGCAATGCCCCAAAATGTTTTCATCAATTGTAATGAAATCACCACACTAATGAAAGCTGTTGTTAATGTGGGAAAAAGTGAGAGGTGTAGGAGCAGGGCATATGGAAATTCCCTATATTTTTATGTAACTTTTATGGAATCCAAATTCTTTTAAAACAAAATAAAAAATATATTTAAAAAAAGAACCAAATTTAAATTCTGGTGTTGAAAAGTGCAATATAGAAATGAAAAACTCATTAAAGGGACTCAACAGCACTGATGATTGCTACAACATGGATATATATTTAAAACACCATGCAAAATAAAAGAAGCCAGTGACAAGCACCATATATAATATAATTTCATTTATATTCATTAAATGTTCAGAATAAGGTAGATAGAGATAGAAAGTACATTAGTCATTGTCTAGGGTTTGGGAGTTTGATGGAGAAGAAATAAAGAATAACTGCTGATGGGTTTGGGGTTTCTTTTGGGGTAATAGACTATTCAAAATCAGAGTGTGCCGATGCTTGTAAAACCTTGTATATATACCAAAAAACACTTAATTGTATATTTTAAATAGGTGAATTGTATGGTATATAAATTATATTTCAATAATTTAATCTAAAATACCACTTAAAATTCACCCCAAAATGAAGTTAATAGGTATAACTCTTACAAAACTTGTATAAGATCTGTCCAAAGAAAGCTACAACATAGGCATAAATCTTACACAAAAATTAACACAAAATGGATTATAGACATAAATACAAGATAACACTACAAAACTCCTAAAAGATAAACTAAAGAAAATACACATGGTTGTGGTTTCAGTGATTTTTTTAGACAGAATACCAAAACCATGATGCATAATGAAAAAAAGTTAAGTTGGACTTTATTAAAATCCTTTGCTCTGCAAAAAAATGCCTAACAGTGTCCCATTCAGTGAAATAAGTCACTAACTGGAATAAAATATTTGCAAATCACATACTGATTAAAGGATTTGTAACCAAAATATGCAAAGAACACTTAAAACTCAACATTAAGACAGCAACTGCACAATTAAAATTTAGGCGAAAGAGCCTAACAGACAACTCATCAAAGCTCTAAAGATGGAAAATAATTATATGAGAAGATACCCAACTGCATTTTTTCATGAGAGAACTACAAATTAAAATGATAATGTAACATCATTAAACAAATCTAATGGAATGGACAAAATTCAAAAATCTGACAATACTGATGTTTCAGATTAAGAACAGTAAGAACTCTCATTCATTGCTTGTGGGAATACAAAGAGGTACAGCCACTTTGGAGGTTTTTTACACTAACATAATTTTGCATATGATCCAGCAATTGTGACACTAGGTAATTATGCAATTGGTGTGAAAAATTAGGTCTACATAAAGCCTGCATATGATTTTTTACAGCAACTTTATTCATATTTGCCTCAAACCAGAAGCAATGAAGATGCCTTTTATAGGTGAATGGATAAATAAACTTGCACATTCGTACAACAAATACTATTTGAAATAAATAAATAAATGGGAAAAATAAGAAACATGTTATCAAGTCATACAGAGGTATGAATGAAACATATTGTTATATGAAAGAAAGGAGTCTGAATATCTGCATGATTGCATTTATATGACATTCTAGAAAGACAGAAATAAGAGACATTAAAATGATCATTTGTTGCCAGGTACATGAGGAGAAGATAAGGTTGAATAGGTGAAGCATAGAAAAAACTTTAGATCATTGAAACTATTCTGTAGGACACTGTAAAGATGGACACATGGCACTATAAATTTGTCAAAACCAATAGAACTTTACAGCACACAGATTGAAACTTTGTATATGAAAATTTAGGGGTACAGTAGGGAAAGAGAGATAAAAGAGTAATTTTTCAGAGGGGAGACCTGACACTCGCTTGCTAAGCAAGGCAGCCAGGTTTACTGACAGTAATAATTCAGGTTGATAGCATATATCATTGGTATGATGTGATTAGAATGGCAATTTATTCTGTGGTGTTTCTCCCAAAATACCATAACCCCTATCTAACCATGAGGAAATATTTGAAAACTAAAATTTAATGACATTCTATAAACACTGTAAAAAAAAAATACCTTATCAGCACTCCTCAAAACTTTAAAGATCATCAAACACTGGGAAAGTCTGAGAAACTGTCCCAGCCAAGATGAGTCTAAGGATATATGAAGATGAAATGTAATATCATATCCTGGATGAGACTCTGGAACAAAAAAGACATTAGGTAGAAATTAATGATTAATTAATATTATTATATTTACATTTTATATAAATTAAATTAATATTAATAAGAATGTATCAATTTTATTTCATTAGTTGTGACAAATGTACCATACTGGTATAAGATATTAACAATAATGGGAATTGTATGTGGGGTATACTGTCTATACTGTCTTTGCAACTTTCCTGTAAATCTAAAACTTTTAAAATAATAATGTGTTTAAACAATGTGGCTGAGAAGAGAAGAAAAAAGAAATTACCCTAACTAGTGTAGAATGTGTTAAATAGTTTGGATTATAAGTATTTTGGAAAATCATTGAAATATTTAAAACAAGAAATTGCAAGAGAGTTAACAAATGTATAGAAATAAATGAAAATGAGAACACAACATATCAAAACCTATGGAATACTCCAAAGTTGGTACTGAGAGGGAAATTTATACCCTTCCATGCTTACACTAAAAAGAAAAAAAGCAAAATTGAAGATCTGAATGCACACTGGAGGAACCAGAAAAAAAAATTACTCAATCTCTAACTAAGCTGAAGGAAAGAAATAGTAATGATAAGAGCAGAAATAAATGAAATTGAAAAGAAAAAAATTGAGAAAATCAACAAAATCAAAAGTTGATTCTTTAGAAGATTAACAAAATTGACAAACCCTTAGCTAGACTGATGAAGAAAAAAAGGGAGAAGATGCAAGTAAATAAAATCAGAAATGAGAAAGGGGACATTATTACTGATCACACAGAAATAAGAGACATTATAAAAGGATACTATGACCAACTGTATACCAAAATGTAGATGAAGGGACAAATTCCTAGAAACACATAAACCACCTGCACTGACCTTGGAAAAAAAGAGGAGATCTCAACAAATCAATCACAAGTTTTGAGATTGAAATGATGAAATGAGTCATCAAAAACCTCACAAAGATGATAAACTCAGGGCCAGATGCCTTCACAGATTAATTCTACCAAACATTCAAAGATGACCTAATACCAATTTTGCTTGAGCTGTTCCAAAAAATTGAGTGGGAAAGAACACTACTGAATACCTAATACAAAAATAAGTTAAAGATACTACCTTGAAAAATCCACAAAAAAATACTTATAAGAAGAATCCAAAAGCAGATTATGAAGAATTATACACCATAATCAAGTGGGTTTTATCCCAGGTATGCAAGAGTGGTTCAATACAAGAAAATCAATTAGTATAATGAACCACATTGATAATTTGAAAAAGAAAAATCATATGATCCTCTCTATTGATGCAGAAAAGCATTTGACTAAGTACAACACATTTCTTGATAAAAAACACTCCAAAAGATAGAAATAGAAAGTACCTTTTTCAATATGGTAAAATGCATATAAGAAAAACCTACAGCTGGCATTGCACTCAATGGTGAAAGACTGAAAACTTTCCTGCTGAGATCAAGAATAAGACAAGGATGCCCACTGTCACCATTGTTATTCTATATTGTCCTAGAATTTCTAGGTAGAGCAATTGGACTAGATAAAGAAATAAAAGGCACCCAAATAGGAAAGGAAGAAGTAAAACTTTCCCTATTCACTGATGACATGATCCTATATCAGAAAATCTTGAAAAATCCACAATAACTCTACTAGAATTAATAGATGAATTCAGGTAAGTAGCGTGATACAAAATTAATATGCAAAAATCAATAGCATTCTATATACTATCGATGTGCAATTTTAAGAAGAAATCTGAAAAACATTCCATTTATAATAGTGACTGAAATAATCAAATATTTAGGAATAAACTTAACCAAGGACCTAAAGGACCTGTATTCAGAAAACTACAAACCATTGGTAAAAGAAACTAAAGAAGATTTAAATAAATGGGAGGACATTCCGTATTCATGGATTGGAACACAATATCATTAAGATGTCAGTTTTACCCAAACTCATTTACAGACTCACTACAATCCCAATAAGAACCCCAATAACCTTTTTTGCAGAAATTGAAAAGGCAATGATCAAATTTATTTGGAAGGGTAAATGGTCCCAAATAGTCAAAAATGTCTTAAAAAAAGAAGAACAAAGTTGGAGGACTCACACTTCCTGACTTTAAAGCACATTACTTAGGTACAGTGGTAAAAACAGTATGGTACTGGCATAAGGACAGACAGATTGAACAATGCAACTGTTTGGAAACTCAGAAATAGACCCCCTCATATCTACATTTAAGTGATTTTTGACAAGGCTGTTAAAGCCCCTCCAGCTGGTCCAGAACAATCTATTCAGCAAATGGTGCAGGGAACTGGATAGCCATATCCAAAGGAAAGAAATAAGACCTCTATCTCACATCTTATATAAAAATGAATGCACAACGGATCAAAGACCTATATATAACATCAACAAACCTAAAATTCCTAGAAGAAATGTAGGAAATCATCTTCAAGATATTCTGGTAGGCAGTAGTTTCTTAAAACTTACACACAAAACATGAGCAGCAAACAAAAAATAGACAATGGAACCTCCTCAAAATGCAAAACTTGCAACTCAAGGGATTTTGTCAAAATGTGAAAAAGCAGCCAACTAAATGGGAAAAAAATATTTGGCAATTTCATATCTGGATAAGGGTTTAATATCTATGATATATAGAGAAATCAGATAACTCAATATTAAAAGGATAAACTAGCCAAATTAAAAAATGGGTAAAATACATGGAATGATGATTTCCAAAGAAGAAATACAAATGTTGAAGAAAAATATGAAAAAATGTTCAACATCTCTAGCAATTAGGGAAATGCAAATCAAACCTACAATGAGATATCATTTCATACCTATTAGACTGGCTGCTATTAAACAATTCAAAAACTATTAATGTTGGAGAGAATGTGGATAGATAGGAACACTTATTCACTGTCGGTGGGAATGTAGAATGATACAGCCACTGTGGAGGACTGTTTGGCAGTTCCTAAGGAAGTTGAATATACATCTGCCATGTGACCTGGAAATACCATTGCTAGGTATATTCCCAAAAGAATTGAGAGCAGTGACACAAATAGACATCTACACACCAGTGTTCATAGCGGTGTTATTCATGATTGTCAAAGTTGGAAAAACCCAGGTGTCCATCAACTGATGAATGGAAAACGAAATTGTGGTGTATACCCACAATGAAATATTATGCAGTGGTAAGAAGAAATTAAGTTACAAAACATATAACAACATGGATGAACCCGGAGGGCATTATGTTGAGTGAAGCAAGCCAGACACAAAAAGACAAACATTGTATGATTGTGCTATTAAGAACTAAATATTTTATGTGAAATATGAATATATTATGTGAAATATGAATAGGGGTAAAATTGCATTTATTGCTACCATTTTTTCTTTGAAGCTGAACAAATATAGGTCAATACAAAAAAGTGTTAATATCAGACCAAAAAGATTATAGTAAGTGAAGGAGACGAGACACAGAGTACAACATATTGTATGATTCCATTTATATAGAATGTAAATGTAAATCAATTTATAAAGGTGAAATTAGATTAGTAGTTACGAAGGACTGGGGAAGGAATGCTAAGTAAGGTGTGGATGTCCTCCTTTTTTTCGGAGTAATGAAATAGTTCTAAAATTTTTTGTGATGATGAATGTATAACATTGTGATTATGCTAAAAGCCATTGATTATACAGAGTGGGTAGATCATATCTTATATAAATATATTCAAGAAAACTGCTGAAGAAATAAATAAATAAATGTGAAAGAATAGCCAGAAATAACAGCTATCTACAGCAGGGGAAGCATAGAGAGATGGAGGCGTGAAGAATTTTCTTGTTACTTAGTTCTCTTGTTTTTTGTTTATTACAATTATTAGTATTGAAATAATGTAAATGCTTTAATGAAAATTGAGGTGATGAATGCACAACTATGTATGTGATTATACCAAATAGTAAAGATTGTATGCTTTGGATGAATTGTATGCTTTTTCATATGTATCATTGAAATTGATTTGTTAAAAAAAGCCTATTTGGCAACATTGTCCCTCAAAAAGTAAATTAAATAGACAATAATGACTAATTCATAAGCTTAAAATTTTTAAGAAATGTAAATAAAAATAAAAAAGCAGTTTGTTTTAGTTGTGTAATTCCTGGAATAACATTTAAAATATCTGGCTGCAGTTCTTTTTTGAGGTTAAATTTTCTGAATTAAATGGAAGCTTCAAAGCCCAACAATAACGTTTTCTACAAAAATGTAGGGATTCACATCACTTTATCCCAGACTCTGCATTGCTTATTAATTCAATTGTTCCCTGTGTCTAAATATGTGCATTATGGTACTCAAGTCCTTGAACTCTCTCATTCCCATTTCTGGTCTGAATGTGTGACATGACTTCACAAACTATGTGGCCTCTTATTTTAAAAATGACAGCTAACATGATAATAAATCAAAATAACAAAAATATCCAAACAAGATTGGTATGAAAAAACTTTGGTAATATATGGACCTGAAACTAGGTTAGAGAAATATTATCTATGCTATTTCCATTACAACATCAATAGGAGTTCAAAGGAGACCTTTGAAGCAGAAGATATTTAGAAAAGTTGAATAATTTGAGCAGAAATGGAAGAAACATATACATTAAGAAGAAAATGATAAAGAAAAGTTGTGGAATTATCTACTTTCACTTCCAAAAGTGAAAATAAATCCTGACCAGATTCTGCAAGAAGAGTTTGACAGTAAGACTCACTCCACAAGAGATTTATGCAACTACTTAACTAGAGATTATATAAGATGACTCATTTATTATATTAAAGCTCTTGCAAATAAGAAGTTTAATATGAGTTTCTTATGATTGGAGCAATTAAAATTATCTTGAAATTATCAGAAGAAATGGAGACAACATGCAAGTGCACTTAACTAAAATTGACATCACTCTTTCCCCACTATTTCCTTCTTTTGCAAGAATTTCAGTGAGTGGCACAACAAATCCCAGAGTCATGCTGGCCAAGACTAGGAATCCTTTGTGAAGGACCTCCTCTCATCCACCATCAAGCATTTAGCAGTTGTGCTCTTCCAAACTTTTAAATAGTTCTATCTTTATTACCTCTAACAATATTGTCATTTCCTATGTATGGCCATATATCAGTTTTCATTTTGGATAAATGAAGTAGCCTCCAAGCAGATTCTCCTAACTAAATCTAGCCCATTTTTAAACCATCATTAAATTGTTGCCAAAGGAATGTTTCTGAAATGCAAACCTGGCTTTTTTAATCTACCGTTTAATATCATCACTCTAGTTTCTCTTAACCCAGAAATAAACTCAACCTTCACAGAGAATAAAAGCCCATTATGCACAAGAGTGGCCAGTCTTTACTGCTTTTGGTTTATACTTTGCTACTTTTCTTCATGTATAGCTTGCTGGATACAAAATGCAATTTAATTTTCCACAATTCCCCACAGGCTGTTTCTACTATACAGGGTGTCCTCTTCTTTCTTGTCTTTGAGGCTTTTAGTTAACTTTCAACTAATCTCAAATACTAACTTCCCTCTAAAGCTTTTTCCTCCATTCCTCCCTCAGTTAGAGTTCCTTTCTCTCTGGATAGGTCCGATGGCAGCCCATGTGTATTTTTTCACTCACTTGTCAAACTGTATGTGCAATTGTTTATGTAGCAAGCGTACAAATATACTCACATTGTGCTTGAGTGCACATAAGGCATGTAGTTTATTACATATAATCAATTTCTACTTTTAAGAAGGTAGATAAAAATAGAACAAATACATTCAACTTGTTTAATATATTCATATGAAACAATTTTTACAGCCTCTTTGGAAAGTGTTAAATCTTTCAAAGGTAAACACATTTGATGTGTCACATTTCTTGGTGTTCTGCATGTCTTCCTGTTTCCGTAAAATTTGTTGATATCCTGAAATTACTTTTGTCTCGGGACTCTCTCTTCTGTATCAGATCACTGCTTCTTGCCTTGCTTGCCTTTGTGACTCAAGTTGGTGGCAGCATAACACATGATTTCATCTGTCTAGTTGTCCTCAGAGACTCAGTGGCACTCTAACTGACTCAACTTCTCCTTAATGTTTACTCACTCATCAGATATTCTAGTAAGCCTCTCCTAACTATTTTGTCCTGCCTCCTGGTGGTCTATCCCCAGCTCTGTAGAAGGGTTACATCACCCTGGAGTGGAGCATCCCATGACAAGCCTTCTGATCCTCAGTCACAGAGAGAGACTCAGGAGACTAAAAGAGATCCTTTCTCTGCCTCGTTTTATGTCAAACACCTTACTAGTTTTCCTGGGCCACTTCTTGTTCTAAGATGTTCTAGCATTCAAGGTTATCCTCAAATTGTCTGAATGCTTTTAAAATCATTATCTGTATTTTCTGTGTGACTTTTCAGTAACCTAAAGCTTCTGGGAAAATAAAGTGGAAAAAAAAAAAGATGTGACATTGAGGGAACATACAGAAATTATCAATAAGATAAAATAACAGATTTTTAAGACACAATGTAAATTCTTTTAATTTTTATTTTTTTTTAATTTATTTTTAATTTTTATTTCATTATTGTTATTTTTTCTTGTTGGCTTTGTTATTGGGGAGATTTTGGGCTGAAGAGGGGTTGCAGCTGTGGTAGGGGAGGCTCACCAGTCTGGGGTGTTGGTGGTGTGGTTTTGTGTGGGTGGGTGCACCTGGTCCATACGTCTGTAGAGTATGAGTGTGTTCTTGTGTAATGGGATATTGTTTCAGTGGTGGAGACCTACAGAATAACTGAGGGAATACTGAATTCTCATCCAGGGAGTCCTGCTGCATTCTCTCATACAGTGGCAAGAATCTCTGGACTACATGGGTGACCCGGCCCACAGGTCAAACGAACCAGCACCTGAAAGAGGGAGTGGGAATTGGGGGACAAGAGGTGAGAGAAACAGAGACAAGACAGGATTCTGATCAAGTCTCCGTTTATTGAGGGTAGAGCATCAGAATATATACTAAGGGGAGGATATTAGCAGGGGGTGATAGGCTGATGAAGCGGCTCTTCCATATAAGGCAATAAAATGCTGTTACACCACTTGCTATAGGTTGCGAGTCTTCAATGCTGGTCATGGCTTCAACATCTTGTTGCGCAGGCATGACACTTTTTGCCCGGGAAACTGGGGAAAGGGGAAGAAGAAGGCAGAAGCACAGGGGTGGAGTAGGTGTACTTATGAAAACCGCCATGTTGCTGGAGACCACAAATGCACGTAGCTCCAGGCAGCTCCCCACACATGGGCAATGCTTAGTAAAGGAGAGGAAACCAATACACCAGGTCCTTGATATTGATGCTTGTACTTATGAACATTGTTCTTGTGAAGTCAAAACTTCACCTGGTAATATATATTGCCTAAGAGTTACCTCTGAAGGGCCTCCTTGTTGCTCAAATGTGGCCTCTCTAGGCCAAACTCAGCATCAAATTTCACTGCCATCCCCATCAATGTGGGACACAACTCCTGGGGAAAGTCTTCCCTGGCACTGAGGGATTAACACCAAACAACAACTAGCAATGCATTTGGAGAAAGACCTAGACCAAAAGGGGAAATATTAAATGCAAATGAGTTTTTATGGCTAAGAGATTTCAAAGTGAGTCTGAAGATCATTCCAGAGGTTATGCTTATTCTCATCTCAGGAAGGTCTCACTGACTGCCACCGTAAGAGTGTCTCAAGTAGGGGTGCTCCTGGGAGCTCTAGAAACATCTAGACACTATAGGTAGGGCAGACAACCCCAGGAAATCAGCACCCCATCAATGATCCTTAACTTGGGATATATGATAACCTATCTGCCCCAATATATTAGAGTTAGATTTATTTATCATTTTCCTACACCTTGTTCTTCTGCCCCTTTTATGTAAACCTATCATTAGCACTATACCCATTAAATACATATCCCAAAGACTTAAATCTTCCTGCTGTTCATATGCCAGTTGAACCCTGAATCTCAGCAGAGTTGCAGCAACACCGACCTCTGGTTCATTGGACTCACCCAAACTAACAAAAGGATGATGATGGACAATGCCTATTCCAGAAAACAGAGAATAACTACAACAGCAAGCAAGACATTTCTACCTATGTGCCCATGGGTTCTAAGTCCCCTCTCTATTGGAAGCAGGGTAGACATCACCATCTCCAAATCCTCAAGATTGAGGAACAAACAAACAAAAGGGGGGAATGCAACTATGAACTGAAGTAGTTGTATGTCATTATTATTCTAGTAATGTAAGAACTTGTAGTATTGATATAAAGACAGTGGCCACCAAAGGTTCTGAGGAGAGGGAGAAAGAAGAATAGGTGTAATATGGAACCTTTTTGAGACATTGAAATTGTTCTGCCTGATATTGCAATGGCAGATACAAGCCATTAAACATTTTGTCAAAACCTATGAAATTGTGTGATGCAAAGTGTAAATGATATTGTATACTATAGACAATGCTTAGTAGCAATGTTTCAATATAGGTTCATCAATTTTAACAAATGTACCACACTAATGAAAGAATATTGTTAATGGAGGAAAGTGTGGCAAGGCAGGGGAGTTAAAAGGGAATCCTCAATAAGTTTGATGTAACATTTATGTCATCTAAAGCTCCTTTAAAAATAAAGAAACAAATTTAAAAATAATTTTCCAATTAAATTTCAAAGTTCTTTGCTGGGAATACAAGGAAGAAGGATACAGGATTTCCTCCATGCCTCTAAAATACATTTCTTTTTAAAAAATAGAGCAGAAAATCTTTAGCCTAACTACATATAGTCAATAATTACATATTGTCTTGTTTGGACTTTCATTTCATGAAATGATATGAAAAGGAATTTTAAAATCTCTAAAAATAACCCAAAGGGGAAATACTTCTTTTGGCAACAAATTCTATTTTGAAGGCCAGCATCTAAGTATTGTCTTCTCTTTCCTTTCATTTTTGGTAACAGTTTCAATTTTAATCAAATTATAATAGGTTACATGTTGCAAAGAAAAAAGGAGAGAGTATTTTTTCCTTGAGCTAGTAAAGAGATGGGAAATATCTGGGAAAATGGAGAGAAGGGTTTACATAGAGTTCTATATATTTCCTAGAAAGTGGTAAATTATGGTTTAATATTTGTATTTTTATTTCAATTTTCATGTTTAATGTCTAGTAGTATTTTATTGTTGTAATGGACTATAGCCAATGAAATTCCTCTGTGAAATTTATTGGTTTATTTTCTATTTAGTCTATGTGAATTAAGAATTTTAATGCAATTTTTAAATGGTGCATATTCTCTGTTAGCAGGAAAATTATATCTACACACACAAACATATTTATAATTCACTTTCTTGTCTATATTATTAGGTATTCTCTGTAACTATATGTTCTTATGATTTGTCTATTTTTGCCAAGGTTTAATATTGTCTGTGAATTTCTACTATCCAGTTATTTTATTTATACAGTACAATACAATGATATATAGTCCCTAAGACATTTATTTTTGAAGATTTTAATTTTATAGTATATATCTCTCCATTTGTATGATATTGTGATTACTGTTTTGTTTTTATTCATTTGATGTTTTTGACCATTATTCTTTTATTTTCAACCATATTTTGCTATTTTAGATGTACCTGGTTTAAACAATATGGATAGAGTCTCTAATATTTGTTAGAGGTACTTAAACTGATTTTACATTTTATATCATAAAAATTACTTGGCCAATTTTTGTATGTTCTGGTTCCTATTAATTTTCATGCTACAAATATTATTACTATATTTTGAAATATGATCTGTCTTCTCATTCTGAATTATTTGTACTAGTAGTGATATTTTCTGTTCTGATGACTTTGTATCTATCTTTCAGTCAAAACATTATATAGTAAAGATTGATACTTTCATTTGAGGTAATTTTATAAAGTAACTTTAGAATCAGATTGGAATTTTATTTTACTTTTGCATTATGTATCTTCTCCTCAAATGGGATGTTTGACATTCTTGTTGCTTTTCATACATACTGACAATAATCTAGAACTTAATAGATAATGAGACAATGGCATACAATTTTTTTCATAGTAATTTCTTTATTTAGATCCATATCCTGATTGAGACCCATATTTTGCTAATTTCCAAGGGAATGATATAAGAATTGTTATGGTTTCTTTCACAAATAACACAATTACTCTGTCTCATATTTAGGTCATCTTTTTGATTTATGTACTAAAATCTTCAACTCAAGAATCCTTGTTCCTGTTACATCCCTGGCAACTATGCTGCCCCCATTCACTCTGCTTTAGTATCTCTTTCATATGCCTATTATTTCTCCTAAAACTCTCTTCCATATTTAATCTGGCCTTTTTCCTCAAATTCTCCTTATTATATTATTTTCTTAATATCTTGGTTACATTTTAAAACTTTGCTTTTAAAGACATAGGTTAGTAGCCAATCAGTAGTTCTCAACATCCATTGCTGTTTCATTTTAATAATTCTTTTTATCTCACTGTTGTATTTCCTGATCTCAGAAACAAGTGAAACAAAAAAGCAAAACAAAACAAAACAAAAAATGAGAACATTTACCCAATGATCAGTTATGTAATTTTGTCTTTTAATTCTCTCACTTTTCAAATGTGCAACAAATTTTAGAATTTTCCAAATCTTAATAAAGTAAGGTATACACTTGATCTTGTATTTTGACTTAAGATGAAGAGAGAGTTTACAAGACTTTTACTTGTACTTTATCATTTTATCAGATGTTAAGGTTTTCCTAGAAGTAATCTGTTGATGGAATGAAAATTATATATGACTTCACATAAATTGTATAATCTTTCATTAAACTTATGAGCATTAATTATTAGCCCTATATTTTTATCATGAAAATCTTTGCATGCATGCACATCTTAATGTTGCTTAAATTATACATCATTAATTTAAGCTTACTATTATAAAAACCCCTATATAAATACTTAAAAATCACATCAGCATGCTATTTAGTATTTTCAGGAAACTTTCCAACATGTTATAGATCTGTCAAGCACATTAGATAGAATATGTTGACATTATTGTACTATATAATAAATGTCAATATAGTATGTATGTAATATTGTAAGGGCTATAAATTTTCATGACTTTACCTTCAGATTTAATCCAGTAACTAGCTTATAGGAAGTGCAATAAATTTAAATATTAAATGAGTAAAATATAAATGCAAAGATTGGCAAAAAAACACCTGAAAACAGAAGCTAAAGACATTAAAATACTTAAGAAATCACTTCTTCCCCAAACCCAATTATAAATTTTTATTTTGATGTTAGACAATTCCTCAAATGAGAAAGTAAATAATTTTATCTTTCTTTTTCACAGTCTGTCATAATTTGATGAGAATAGATACTTTGTGTTGTATATGATAACAAAATTCTATCAGCTTAAACCATATAATGATACATGCACACACACACATTCACACACACAATCCTTAAGTGTGACTGTTAGGAATATCTGTTTTGGAGCTTCAGAAAATGAGAAGAGTTGAGAAATTGTGCATAATATTATTTGTCATGTGTCATATTTTTTATGGACCTGCTTCTTTATATTTATAGTTTATTTTATAGATAAACAGTAGTGAAATACCAAGAATTTTTGAAAGAAATATAAACAATTAATTATCGCTTTTCAACTTCACTATGCTCAATTGGACTTATTAGTTTCTATGTGGGTTTTACAGCTCTCTCTCAGGAAAAAACCAGTGCTTTGAAACTACTCATATTTCCACTTGCCTTTTTGACTCCTATTGATACAAGATTGCTTTTTATCTCTAAATCAAACGACTAACTTCAAATTCTTTCGTAACTAAGGATTTTATGGAATCATAAGTACATTCTGTGATTAGAGTCTTTCAAAGGATTTTTCAATGAAAAGATATTAACTAACATTTTATTATTAAATCTAATTATGCAGCCTTCCTCCAGAAGCAAAACTGACCTTAACATGTCACATTCTCACAGATTGAAAGCAAAGTCATCCTTCACTGTTCATTCCCTCACAGAGTTAAACTCACATTCAAGGCAGAAGTAAAGTGAAATCTCATAGGCCTTATTGAGTTTGAGTCTAACATGATTTTCTCTGCCAACACAATGAAATACTATTTGGTAATCAGGTAAAGTGTCAACCCATGATCCTCTCTGAGTACAGTTCAAGGTTGAAATTTAGTTTATACAGGCTAATTTTAGAGTTTAACTGCTTTAACCATTGGATATCATTAAAATTTCATCAAAATATCCTGTTTTTTCCCTTTGTTTTCTCAGTTTTGTCTTGTTTATCTTTTACTGATTTCCTCCTTTTTATATTCTAAAGATATAAAGTATTTTATATATGCATATATACGAACATGGATGTATATATACACATATACATACATACCACACACATACATTTATATGCAATTTTGAAATAAGGATATTATTTCAAAATTGTACAAGAGACACTTGAAATTAAATTTTTGAAAGTTGATAATCACATTTTACCAAAATAGTGTATTTTGCTCTCTCCAAGTTTTTAAGAGATGGGAATTAGTGACCAATATTATGTTTTAAAAGAGGTATTAAAACTTAGGGTACTGTATAAAAAATATCTTTCAGGGTTAGTATGACTAATTGCATTAGCAAATTTTCTTATTATGTGGTTGTTAAATTTATGTAGATAACTCTGAATGCTCTGTTATTCAACAATTATTTGTATTTTCTCTACTTGGGATTTAAAAATCTGTCCATATGAAGTACAATAGATGAACACAATGTAATTAAACAAGCAGGAAATTATGTGAGAGTAAAGGAAAGGCAAGAATTGTGACTCAGTCTTTTAAGAACTTGAACACTTAATTTATCTTAAGCTTGCTTCTATTGTGTTATGTGAAGAACAAATATTTAAACTGAAAGTAGCTTATGTAGCCAATAATGCATTCTGTACTTAATTACTCAAGTGGCTATTGTACAAATATTCTCTTTTCATAGTCCACTGACCTCTGTACTTCCTAAGAATCCATCAACTATTCCTTCTTCACATTTCTTCTTACAACTTAGATTATGTATTTGGTTATTGTAAGAACACTCTTGCAACTCCCCTTTGAAAATCTGACAATTTTGTATCTATCACAGATGTCTAACAAAATCCCACTGTTCACTTTTTCTGTGCTTTAAATTGCACAGTTACACAGAGCTGTATTGTTTCAAACTAAAGTGTAATTATTTTACTCTTAAGTCATGATCACTGATCTAAAATGGAAACACCAAGCTGCCCAGATATCCTACTAGGCTTCTCAGTTAATGCACTGTGCCTATCTGCTAAGTTTATTTTTCACTAATTTTCACTTTCCTTTAATTTCTGTTACTTGCTACCCACCCCAATCTTAGAAAGTATGCACCTTCCTCATTCTTAGATAAAAAGAAAATTATTAACCTTTGATTTTTTTTTCTTCCTCCCATCCTACCTATAGAATGCCTACATCTACAATGCATTTTCACTCCTTTCCTCCTATTACATTAGAAGGCTTTCCTTCCTTAGCACCTGTCCAGCCTGTCATTGTGAATTGAATTATGTCCCTAGCAAAAGCATGTTTAAGTCCTAATCTCTGGTCCTGTGAAAATAAACTCATTGGATAAAACTAAACTGAAAATCAAGGTGGCCATTCATATTATATGACTTGATACATATGACAGCATGGATCAGCCTTGAAGACATCATGTTGAATGAAATAAGACAGACAGAAAAGGAAAAATAATGTGTGATACCACTTATATGAAATAATAAGGATTAGCAATTTCATAGAGTCAGAAACCAAAATGTAGGTTTCCAGGGGCCAGATTGGGGAAAGGGAATGAGCAGTATGATGGCTGGCTATTGTGTCAACTTGGCCAGATAATTGTCCCCAGTTATTTGGTCAAGCAAGCACACGGTTAATTGTAATAAAAGGGCATTTATGGACTTTAGTCACCACTGACTCCACTGCAGTGGTAAATAAGATAGCTGGTTATAATTACATCAATCAGGGAGATTTCCTTCAGCAATGAATGATGCTTAACCCAGTCAGTGGAATGCCTTAAAAAGGGAAGTGACTCCAGCATTGAGAGAGAAATTCCCAGCTCATCTTTGGACAGGCAACATCTCCCAGAATTCGTCAAGAACCTTCATTGGGCTTTGATTGCAGTCCCTGGTTTCCTCCTGCCTGAGGAACCTGGACTTGTGCATCCCCAAGGCTGCGTGAGAGGCTCTTACAGAATTGCATACTATTGACAGATATCTCTTGTTGATTATGTTTCCCTAGAGAACCCTGACTAATACAGGCAGTTAATGCTTAAATTGTGCACACTTTTCTATGGGATGGATGGAAAAGTTTTGCTTATGGATGGTGGTGATGGTAACATAATATTGGGAATGTAATTAATAGCACTGAAGTACATATTTCAATGTGGTTAAAAAGGAGACATTTTAGGTTGTATATATTTTTTAAAAGCCCACAGAATAGTATAATACAAACAGTGAACCCTGTTTTCAATGATGGATCATAGTTTAATTGTATAATTATAAAAAAGTTCCTTCATGAATTGTAACAAAAGTACCACACTAATGCACGGTGTGAATATTAGTGTGGTATTTGGAAACTATTTAATGCATGATTTTTCTGTAAACCTTCAACTTCTATAATTTAAAAAAATGTAAAAACAAAAGTAAAGGATATTTAGCAAAGTAGCAGTAGTGAGGAGGAGATAGGAGACAGTTTGTCATGTAATGGAATAGATTGAGTCAAGGGTTATCAGCAAGCTACCCCCAGAATGCTACAAACTATGAAGAAAGAATGGCCAGCTGATAACTTAATTTTGGACTTCCAGCCTCCAAAACTGTGAGACAATAAATCTCCATAATTTAAGCCTACAAGTCTATGGTATTTGTTATAGCTGCTCTGGCACAGTAAGACAACTGTTGCGTCTAAGGCTTTGAATAATTTCCCTTTTATTGCCTCTATTACTTTGCTTATTAATTGCACATTTCTCTTCTATATTTTTACCTTTTCTACAGCAAGTTGATTCTTCCTAATACCTTTTAACTGTGCTCAAATTTTATTATATAACAACACACACACAAAAAAACCAGTTCCTTCAGCCATACCATCTCCCTATAAATTTTATCTTTCTTATAGAAAAGCATATTAAAATTTTTGTCAAAAATCACTGTGTTCTTTTACTTCTCTTTTATACTTTAAGTCACTTAAATTTAGTTTTTGCCACCATCACTACATTAAAATGATCTCTATCTTGCTAAATTAATGGAAAATTTCTGATCTCCATCTTACTAGACTTTTCAGCAGCATCTGATGATCAAGTGCCCTTTCTTCTGGAAAATCAATTCTCTTCCTTTGGCTTCAGTAAAACAATATTTTCCTGGTTATTTTACCATTCTTTGCCCACCTCCCCATAATCTCTAGGATCATTCTTCTTCAAATTTAGTTTAACTTTTGTATATCTTGTGAAGTAGAGATCAAATTTCATATCTTTCCTTTCCTCTCTCCCTTCCTCCCTTCCTTCCCCTATTCTTTCCCACCTTCCTTCCCCTCTCTTTTTCTTTCTGGTTTATTTTCTTTCTCTATTTCTATTTCTGTATTACATAGGACTCTGATTTTCCAGTATGATTTCTTAAAATAACTCTTATTTCTTCACCAAATCACCATTGCTCCATTGTCAAAAATCAGTTGACTCTGTATGTGTGAGTATATTTCTGGGTGCTGTTCTGTTTCGTCAATCAATTTGTCTTTCTCTCACCAATATCAGATGCTCTTTCTCTCTCTCTGTTGATTGCTTTAGCTTTGTAATAAGTCTTGAAGTCAGATAGTTTAAGAACTCTAACTTTGTTAGTCTTTACACTTTGCATTCCTTTATGGATTTTTGAACCTGCTTGACAATTTCTACAAAAAGCCTGCTGGGATATTGATGGGATGCATTTAACTTATAATCAGTTTAGAAAGAAGTAACATTTTAAAACACTGAGTCTTATGATGCATGAATAAAATATATCTCTCCATCAATTTACAGTTTCTTTAATTTTCTTCAAAAATATTTTTTAGTTTTCATTGTCCAGGTCTGTCACATTTTTTGCCAGATTTACCTCAATATGTATTATATTTTTATGATATTTCAATATTATACCAATGGTAAATGCATTTATTACTTTTAGTAGGTTTTTTTGTAGTTATGTAGGATTGTCTATGAAGACAATGATGTCATCTGTAAATAAAGGATTTTACTTCTTCCTTTCTGTGGTTATTTGATATCATTTATGAATTCCAAAAAGAAATAAAGATTATGTTTGTAAACTGATCTGTTCCTCTGGGCATGAGCCCGTTTGTATTAGATTCAATTGAGACATCTGATTAAATTATGTTAAGATTAGGGCTTCGGTTCAACCACATCATTAAAGTGCGACTCAGCAATGAGTGCCCACTCCCTTGGTGGCTGATAAAACAGACTCTCACATGGAATTGGACACACAGGTGAAGAACACAGAGAAATACAGACAGCTCCATAGACATGGCAGAAGACCCAGAGAGAGAGATGACACTGATAGTCTACTCTTGACCTTGTGAAGAGAACAGAGCAGCTGAGCCTGAAAGAAATGAGCCCCAGAAAGAGAGACGAGCCTTATACCAGCCTACAGCTGAGATCAGAAGAAGCTGGTACCATGGAGTCTTAAGAGGAAGAAGGAAGTCTGAACCCTCACAGATATCACTCACCATCTTGCTTCAACACATGGCAACAGAGTTTGATAAGGAAGTAGCCTTTAGTTGGACTCTTTAAGGCCTTATGACAGTAAGCTTCTACCCCAAAGAAATACCATTTATAAAAGCCACAGTGTTCTGGTACTTTGTACCAGCACCCCTTTGGTGTATTAATACCCTTTCCAAACTGAATGCCGTATTCCGTTGGCTAGAATTCCAAAGCAATATTGAATAGAAAAGGCAAGAGTAGACATCTTTGCTTTGTTACCAATCTCAAGGGAAAGGTATTCCATTTTTCCCAATAAGTATAATGTAAGGTGTGGATTTTTCATAGTGTCCTTTATCTGATCAAGAAAATCCCATTCTATTCCAGGTTTGCTAAGGAAATTTATCAGAAATTGATGTCAGATTTTTTTTTTTCAAATGCGTTTTCTGCATCTATTGTGATTGCATTTATCTCTTATGCCTTCAAATGTGCTTTTGGTTCTCTCTCACCCAGCTTTTGCCCTTAAACACTGCAAGGTCTCTTATTTTTCTTAGGAAATATAGCACTTAATATAGTGGTAGTAGGTTTTCTTTGTTTTGCTTTGATTTTTTTTTTTTTACTATGTGCTAGGATTTGTTTTAAATGCCTTTGACTGAAGTAACTTTTATTCTTCATAACAAGTCTCAGAAGTGCTTAGTATAATAACTTTAATTTTACAGATGAGGAAACTATTCTTTCACAAGATCACATAGCCAAGACATGAAAGTGGAATCTGTGGATCTGAGTCTATACTATTAATCACATCATTCCAGCTGCTACTGTGGCATGATAATATGTGTCCTGACTCCTACCTCTTTCTCTCCTTATTTTGCACATTCATCCTTATGATTTCTTGTCCAGACACACTAACCTCCTTTCAATACTACAAGCTGATCATTACACTCCTTCCCACCACAAGTCCTTTGGCCATGTTTTCCTCTCAGTCTGAAAAATTTTTCTTTTCCCTACCACCACTTGCACATGTAATGAATTCTCATTTTTCTTTGTATATTAATCAGTACTGATTTCTTGCAAAGATTTCCCTGATTTTCCAGAGTAGGTTAATTCTGCATAGTATATCTCTTATGACCATACATTGGTCCTTATAACACTTTCACTGTTATATTTTCAGTTTATATTTGTTTTACCTTGATTAAGATTTGTCTTAAACACATGATACTGATATTAAATATTGTATCAATTTATATTCACAATTTTTTCCCTAGCATACCAAGCAGAGTGGTAAATCTGGGAGGTATATGATGAAAATGTACTATATCAAAGATTGTAAAATAGATGTTTTGCCACGATGTCTAGCCCTGGATTTGACTCTTTTAAAAATAAAGCACAACCATTCAATAATTCATGTGTTCTTTTTGATAAAAGGAAAAAGGGGAAAAAATGCTAATATTTGAGTCTAGAGAAAGTTTCAAATGTAGTTTACTAGGCAGTTCTCAAAGTATTAGGATCTGTATCACATGAACAGGGAGCAGTTCATATGAGAAGAAGAGACAGAAACTTGTTTACAAATGCAAACAGAGTTTGGTTTAGTGCTTTACAAGTCAAGGAAAAAAGATCACGGACAATTACGGGACACTGTAGATCCCCCCAGGGCCCACTGGATGGAACGTGAGAGAGTCTGGGCTATGATGTGGACCATTGACTATGGGGTGCAGTGATGCTCAGAGATGAACTTACCAGGTGCAATGGATGTATCACGATGATGGGAGAGAGTGTTGCTGTGGGGGGAGTGGGGGGCGGGGGCGGGGGCGGTGGGGTTGAATGGGACCTCATATATTTTTTTTAATGTAATTAAAAATAATAATAATAAATAAATATTTTTTAAAAAAAAAAGGAAAAAAGATACTGGAAATGTCACGGGAGATATTTTAATATTTGTTGATAGATTTCCTAGTCTTAAAAAGTTATTTCTCTAAACGCAATGGAAGAAAATAATATCATTAAATTTCTATTAATTGCAAAGATAATAACATTCAGCTAGGTAGATCTGCAAACACTTTACTGCATCCTACTCACTCATACATTTTGACGTGTGAGATATTTTGTTTGACCTCACCAGGCAACAATCCTTCATCTATTTTTCCCCTACTGGCATCACAGTTTACTGAAATCTGTTTTTTGAATCTTTATCAAGTCTGGCCTCATGTCACTATGTTTCTCACATTAGTGGTTGCTTATCACCCCAATATATATCTATCTCCGGGAATTATTGAAGCTTTAAATTTCTTGTGTGTGAAGTCATATAAATTTACTTGAGGATTTTGAGCCCCTTGTTTATTTTTACATGCCTCAATTTTTCAAAACTTGGAAGATCTAGATCCTATTCAAATTAAATTTCACCTGAGATCATAATTAAGGAAAGAACACTTCTCTATTCTCATCATTCTCTATCTCTCATTACCACTTGGTACAGTTAGCCTATTTTATTTTTTGAAAAAAATTAACTTGATTTCTATCACTATTCAATTCTCTGGTTTTCCTTTAACTTCATCGTTATTTCCAAAAACTTTACTACTTCCTTCTCTTTCACTAGTTCTCAACATTTGAATTGTTCCTTTTCCTGATTCTTCTTATGGTTTCCTTCTTTCCTTTCTCCAAAGTGACGTTATTTGAAACTTATAGTTCATATTTCATCTGTATTAGTGATATTTCTGTTGTAATATTGTTGGGAAACAAACTCAAAACTTAATGTCTTAGAACAATAACCATTTGTTTGTCTAATTCACAGATCTCCATGGAGGCTAGGAAAGTTATGTTTCAGGTTGGGCCAGGGTTCAGCCACAGTCCATGTGTTTTTCATTTATGGGTCAAGAGTGACACAGAGCATGCTTTTCTCTTAGCAGATGGTAGAGGCACAAAAGACATGAATGGAAATACTTGACATATCTTAATGACTAAACTCTGACCTTGTACACTGTCATTTCAACCATACTTGTTTGGCCAAAGTTAGTCACACACCCAAACCCGAACTTATAGGTTTGAAAATATAATTTTCTCTCAGTGGAGTGTGATGAAAGGAGGAAGGAAGTGGAGAATTATGAGCATTAAATATTAAGTTTCATGCCATCTACATGTCAGTTTCCTGTATGGGTCAGATTCACACATCTTATCTGGTATTTATAAAAAAATATATTTAAACAGGGAAATTAAGCTTGATCTTCCAGAAATAAAGCACCCATGTTCCATCCCTATCCCCAAACTGTCCCTTACTCACTTGTTTCCTTTAATAAATTTTTATTGATATTCCCAATTAATTATGAAAAATTAGAGCAATTCACTTGAAGCTTTCCTCCCCTGTAACTTCTAAACACATCCAACAGTGAATCCAGTTTATTCCATTTTAAAATATATACTCAGCCTATTCATTGTTCTTCAATTCAACTGTCTCTTTTCCATCTAAAGTTACCAGCATCCCTCAACCAGAACAATGAAAAATATCTGATAGCTGATCTCCATGCTTCCAGTCATGCCCCCTACTATCAATTCTCCAACTAACAGTAATAGTATTTTTAGTGTATATTTAAATCAGATGATATCATTAACTTAATGGCATCTCAATATTTGTACCATGACATTCAGACTCTTTCCCATGGTCCATATAACTTCATATGTTTTGGGCCTGGCCTGTCTTTCCAGCTTCAGGTTTAATTCTTCTTCTGCCTTAGCACCCCTTTCCCACTTTATACTCCTGTCTGCTACTCAAATACAGGAATTGTATACATTTCTGTTTCTTCCAATCAGGAGAGCTTTTCTGTGGTTTTCCCAATGCTCTTTCCCTGCCTTTTTCTTCTTACCAATCATCTCAACTGAATTATCACTTCCTTTGAAATGCCTTCACTGACCACTTCAACTAAAGACAATCCCTTCCTTTGCTATACTCTATTACTTGGTCTCAAGTTTCTGGTTTAATCACCACTAAAAATAACTAATTAGCAAAGTATGTGGCAAATTGTATATGATAATTTATTACTTTAAATATGCTACAAAGAAAAATGCCCTCAATTGATCAATCTTTGAAGCAAATTTTATACTGAAATATTTAATATATCATTAAAAGTGATAATATAATGTCCAACATTTTAAAATTCACACCTTTCCTTGAAAGAATTTATAGATTAGATATGCATAATATTTCAAATGTAATAGTTTAACACCCTTAATTTCATAGATATAAAAACAGAATCAAGTAAATGATCTGCTAAAAATGATATGTCTAATTTTGATTCTAGTTAGAAATTCCATAAAATTCATTTACTTCCCAAGAGCATAATATATTGCTTAAGATGATTATCAGATTATTTTGTATTCATTTACTATCATAATTGGATGCAATATTAAAGGATTTTGATCACCTTGCTCACCTGGTACTGTTTAATTGATCATAAGTATCAAAGTTGCTTTGTTGAGGCCCATCTGCTCAATAATTCCTTGATTGGTTGAGTAATTGATTAATATGATCTAACAATTCTCATTTAAATGTGGGTTTAAATCAAATGAGAATCTCAGTAATATTGTGACATGTGTGTTGCATGTTCAAAAAATTAGAAAATGATTTTGATTTTTACCTGTCATAAAACATAAATTATAGAAATATATTCTCAGAAACAAATTTTAATATTTGCAATTAATATACCAGTTAGTACTATTTAATATTTTCAAAGCCAAATAAAATATTATAGTTTAAGAAAAGACATATTATTAGAATTTTACACACACACACAAGGTAATAAGTATTAAATACTGATCATGTAACAATCTTAAAATTCTTGACTATACTCTATTTATATTTACTTTTATAAAGTTTATTTACATCATGCACTTCTTACATTTTAGACATTGTATTATTTTTTCATTCAAAATGTTCCAAAGTGAAAAAAAAAGGCTTCACCTCAAAAAAACAAAGGGGTGATTTTTAATAACATAATGTTTCCAAATTCATACAGATGTTATTATATTTAACATACCATTTTTGGTAAACTTAATATATTTATCTATAGTAATTCTATAAACTTGCATATGGAGATAAATAGTTAGGACATTTCTGAAGCATTTCTCATATATTTTTGCAAATTTTCATTCCCTAATTAAATTTTTATATTGACCCTAATAAATTATACCTATAAGTATATATATATTTTCAGTCAGAAAGAGAAATCTATTACACTTCCAAGGGAGGGATCTTATTGTATGGAGGCAGCAAAGAGCATACAAATGTCTTCTAACATCAACAACAGTCCTAGGGTCCCATCCACTTTATGGTTTGCAAGTGTTGGGGTCAGCCCCAAAAGCATGACTCACACAGGCACTGGATGGAACAACATACACTCACACAGAGAAGAACTGGAGAAAGATCAACTTTGCCAGTGGGCATTAATCCCCTGTGGGCAGCGGTTCTCAATCTGTGGCTGATGCAGGGAGATAGTCTTGGTACACCCTTCTTGCACTTTTGATTATGCCATAATGTAAGGACCCCTTTCCCTACCCTTCAGGAACTGAAATATCAGTAGATTGTGTGTATTTATGTCCCTGTGTGCTATAAAAAGTAATACTTTAAATAAACTGTGTCCAGTGAATATAGACATATTCTTAAGGCAAAAGGAGAAGGAATGTGCTGCAAGTCACTATCTGGTCAAGGCACTCCAGAGAAGGATATCAACCCATTTATCAACCCATCCTTAGGGGCCAGGCTAACACAGCTATCCCCAGAAAGGAGTTTATTTGTGAGTCGCAGGAAAAAGTAACAGACTCTACTTGGACCATCTCCTACCACTCTTACATCCATATGATGCACATACATATTCACATTGGGCATATCAACATATATATGTACAAGTACAAACATTCCATTTATGTGAATATTTTTTACTCCCTTAAGAAAAAATAATATTGGTTGTAGCAACTTGAATTCAAATTATTGTCATGGTGTTTTCCCATGAAATACTTAGGAGAGATACCTGAATGTCAGTCTGGTGCAATAGCTGAAAGTCCCCTGCAGAGCCTTGGCAAGTATAAGAGTTGGACAGGAAATGTCCTATCAGCACTGTTATTCCAACACCACCCCCTTTCTAATTGAAAATGCCATTTTAAATAATTTTACAATTTCTCCTTATTTTATTTGTATTACAAACATTTATGTTCATTTTATTTTAAAGGGTATAGTAATAACCAAAAAGCAACATCTGTAACTATTTTGACAGTATACATCACTAAAAATATGAAAAGTAACCTACCTTTCAAAGAAACCACTCAAGTAACCCTACCTCTCAAAAGAAAATAACATTGATACTATCAAACATTAAAACTATTTCAAATATGCATATAAACCTGTTTTTAACTTTCCAAAATAGGAATATCAGAATATTCAACCATATTTTTTCACTTATTATTTTTTGAATTTTTTAATATAACATTTTCTACTAAATGTAACTTTTAAATGATTTATTATGTATTATATATGTAATGTAATTCATCTTAGCAGTACAATATTGTTGGTGTTTTCATATTTTTCCTCTTTATGTATTACTAAATTAATTCTTCTTATACATCATTCTTCCATTGCATTTCTATTTATTTCCTAAGAGTAATTTTTACAAGAGCATTGTCCAGAAAATTATTTTTCTACCATGATTAACATGTTCTGGATCTGCACTATCCTAGGTGGTAGCTCCCAACCCAAGTGTGGTTATTGAGCATTTGAAATCTGGCTATTCAGACTGAGGAAATGAACTTTTAACTTTATTTTATTTCAATTAATTGAACTTTAATTTTAAATAGTCACATGTGGCTATTGCACTGAATGGTTCATAGACTATAAAACACTTAGACATATGTTATCAGGCTTTATTTAGCTGTGATTAAAATATTGGATTAGGTTTTACAATTCCAAGACACCCTCATTTTCTTCATCAAGAAAAGTTATATTTGATTATTTCTTCTCTTTCAATTCTTACTTCTTCCTATAAAACACTTGTTATTTTTGCGTTGGATCACCGTGTTCTTTCATTTCTATAATAATTTTTAGCTGCATTCTTGCATAGTATTCTATATAACCAGAGAATTGATAAAATTCCCATGCCTGTTTTAATGACATCATGATATACCTTTATCTCAAATCTTTTCATTCCAAATATTTGGTGAATTTTTCTCCATCGTCTCTGTTTTGTTTGGATTACCTAGTGTGAGATATGGTAAGGTCAGATGAAGATCAAGAGAGAGAGACTGGAGGAGTTTGAAAGATTTACTATATTCAGAGTTCACTGAGGAGAATGCAACAAAGCATGCTACATGCAGCTGCTTTGGGAAAACAAGAGGGTAGATTACAAAGCAGCAAAAGAACAAGCATATTTATTGTGATTTCTATGGGAAGAGGGTAAGGCAGGTGTATGCCAGCCTGTGATTGCTTGGCTGTGTTTGAAACTGACACTTAATTAGTTTGTAAGCCTACTTATTAGTAGGCTAGAGTCTGAATTTTCTAGGAGTAACAGATGTTTGATGAGGTGGGGCTTGGCCACCTGGAGTTAAGTATCAATTTATAGGAGCTAGGAAATGTGATTAATACACTCTAGCATAGAAAACGTTCTATGAATCCACATAATTAGGTTAGCTTCTCTTTGTTTGGCAGTGTATATTTCTACAACAGTTGTGTTTGATTTTCTATTTATTATCCCATAAATTAGTCATCAATATTCATTCTGCCTCAACTTTAGCCCAAAGACCATATATCTGTAAAATTTTAATCTACTCTTGGTTTCCACTGAGTAATCATTGAGACCGGTCCATATACAGTAGAAAAGTGAGAACATATTCCGTGCTCCCAATCCAGATCTCTTAATTTAGCAAGCTAAGAACTCATCTAGTGTAGCTCTGCTGTATTGAGAAGAAACTATCTCTTTCAAGGTTCTGAACATGTTATACCTTGGAACATACGAAAAATCATAAACCTGGGGTTGAACAGTTACCAAAGTTACTTTTCTCTGCTTCTTCTGCAGATGTTTATTTATGTTATGTCTATCAAGATATAATACACAACACTAACCTACCTGCCTCTCTGCTTCTTGTTAGTTTCTTTCCCTAAATGGGTATGGTTTGATGAAAGTGTTTTGTCCTCAGAGTCAGAGGAAAGTAGAATAGTACATATAAACAGTTTCCTTGTTTTAATTTATGAAGTAAAAATCTCTCTAAATTTTCTAACCATCCTCAAGGATATCTGCAGCTCCTATACACAGGCACTCTCCTAAGAGGTCTGAGCATTAGCTCTATGGGCCTTCTTTAAGCTTCAAGTTTTGTGGCCCTATGCCTTGTCCCATTGTTTCCCCATCCTTAGGATAACTTGTTGTAGAATTTCAGAGAAGTTCAATTATTTGAGTATAGAGAGGCCAGGACTCAGGAATGATTTTGAGAAGGAAAAATGGTTTATTGACGGCCAGCGGCCTTGGGAACTTTCTGTTTCAATCCCGAGCCCCAAACAAGATTTTTTAGTCCCTTTTATACAGAGAGGAAAGGCCAAATGGCCCTTTTGTTTCAGTTCTCAATAGGCTTGAATTAGCATATATTTCCACATCTTAGGTAAGCTTTTAGCATGGACCTCAGGCATTCGATAAGCTTTTAGCATATTTGCTTTGCATTTCCCCTGAATACTTAAAGTTTATAGACCTTGCATTGTTAAACTCTTTTCTGCTCACCAAGGGCAGGACTGCAGCCTTTTATCATCCCAAACCCACAAGTCACAGATAGTTTAGGTTATCTCTGAAGAGACAAAGAGCCTCCCACCGATAGTCCACATCAAAGTAGCTCTTGACATTACTAAACTTGGTAACTAAGGCTTCCAGTTTTTGCTTTTTGATCCCTCTCATAATAATTAGATATCTTTAATAATAATTGTGTAATCAATTCCCCATATTAAACTCTCTGTGAGAATTAGTCATCATTTGTTTTCCTAACTGGTCATTGACTGGTGTAGTTTCAGTTCTCAATGGTCCTGTGCATTTTCATCATTTTTCTCTGTTTTTATAATTAGTCTTGGTGGGATATGGAAAGAGGTCCCATGAAAGACTTGCTACTCAGATACCATTGTAATTCAGATGTATTAAATATTTATTTTAAAAAATGATCTCTAATCCTTTTATCCGAGAAAATTCAAACTCTCAGTGAACTCTTTTAGCAAATTCATAGAGTAAAAATCTATATTCTTCACAGTACAGGTGATTTTCTATTTTTGCAGCTGTCAGTTTAAGCTAACATTTAAATTTTTATCCACTATCATTTTATTCATGCTTTCTTTCAAGTGCTTTTTTTCCTATGTTGCACTATTATTTACTTTCTCTTGGCATGTACTTACAAAGCTATCTTTCCCTTCCAATGTTCTCACACTTGAGAGATCATGCCAATTGGTTTCATAATGTGAGATTATACTCCAGTGTTCTTAGTAACTGCAACCTTTTTTGTTTTTTATTATTTGAAAATTATCTTCTAGATCATAAATGAAATTATTAAATGAGATCATTAAACAGAATCAATTACACAAGATATTATATCTACACACATAAGTGGGGAGATAATTCTTCCATTCTCAAGACTTTATTCTCTCATTATTTAAAGCCCTTAAAGGAGAAAAGACAAATAGCATTCCCTTGGGAAATCTCCCGCGTAATCACTCCAAAGAAAAACTTGATTTCCATGAGGTTCCAGACTGAAACTGAATGCCTGTGAAACTGTCATGAGGTGCAGCAAGAAATTATGCAAAAAAAATGTGATCTGTCCATTCTAAAACACTTTAAACATTTAAGAATTCAATTCCATGCCTGTATTTTCATCTTCTCGTCTGCACATTTAGTGTTCCGTAACTTCTCTCACTCTGTCATTTCTTTTCAGCTACCATATACTTTCATCCATCCCACTACTCATTTAGTTTCTGTTTTCCTGCAAAGGTGAAGTCGAGGATGCTCTGAATGCTCTAACCATGCCCTGCTGCTCTTATGCATTTCTCTCACCATTCTTCTTGCTTATTCTCCTCTAGGCAGGCAGCCTGAGGGCTTTTGCAAGGCCTCTTCTCTCTGAGATGCGTTTTCTCCACATCTTCCTTTGGCTGCTTCTTTCAACTTTATTCAGTTTTCTGCTCAATTGAAACCTCCTAGAGAGGCCATTCCTGTCCAACGTCTATAAAATGCTCCCCTTAGTCACACTCCAATCCCTTCTTTTTTGGTTCTACTTTCTTGCACTTCTCTCCACCTGAAAGTACAAGTTCTATTTTATTGTTGATTGTCACCCCAACAAGCACACTCATTCAATCGGGATAGAAACTGTTCGATCCAGTCACCACTGGAGTGTCCAAACCAGTGCTTAGCATGTACTTCAAATTAAATAAATAAATAGTGTTGGATGAATGAATGCACGCAGCACTTAATTGGACCATGAAATCAGCTGAAAGCTTGGGGATATGGAAATAAATATGAGACTTTCTCTGTCTCCCTCTATTCTCTACTATATTGGAAAAGCAAAAACCAGGGGTGGGATGGGGCATGCTATAAGAAAGTCCAAAAGGTAGAACAAGTGTCATGCTATAACAAAGTCCAAAAGGTAGAACAAGTGTCATGCAATAACAAAGTCCAAAAGGTAAAAATGTTGTAGCATTTGAGAGAGGTTCAATTATTTGCGTATAGAGAGGCCAGGACTCAGGAATGATTTTGAGAAGGAAAAATGGTTTATTGACCAGCGGCTGGACTCGGGAGCTTTCTGTTTCAATCCCCAGCCCCGAACAAGACTCTCAAATTTCTTTTATACAGAGAGGAAAGGTTAAATGGTCCCTTTGTTTCAGTTCTCAATAGGCTTGAATTAGCATATATATCTTCCACATCTTAGGTAAGCTTTTAGTATGAACTTCATACATTCTAGATAAGCTTTTAGCATATTTGGTTTGCATTTCCCCTAAATACTTAAAGTTTATAGACCTTGGAATGTTAAACTATTTCCTGGGACTGGAGTTGTTGTCATTGTCACCAAGGGCAGGACTGCAGCCTCTTAACATTTCACATCCATAAGTCAGACAGCTTAGGTTATCTCTGAAGAGACAAACAGCCTCCCACCCATAGCCCACATCATTCGACATGTTTACTAACTGTTTAGAAGAACAAGTGTCATTGTTTCAATTTCATATGTTCTGTCTTTTTTATTTTACATATGATTAGCTCTGTTTAATGAGAGTCAAGTAATAAATGGGTGAACCACGTAAGTAAAAATTAAAAATTAATAATAAATAATAATTTCCCCTACATCTCATGCTTTCCTATTTTTGACACTCTTCATTTTATTATGTAATTTATTTTTAAATTAGATAATAATGGTTTCAAAATGGTTTTCACAGCCATTTTGTGAAAGATGTCCTAATTATTACTCCTAATTATTAGGTTGAGGGTTCTTTTCAACCCTCCTCTTATCTCCTAAGAAGCATTTTTATGATAAAGTTAGTGCTCAAGGAAACAAAGAGAAGATTTTGTTTCAGAAACCCTGATTTTCTTCGTAACATCAACTCAATTGTACATCATTACCTTATTTATAAACATTTCCAGCCTTTTGGGATTTGTGTCTTATTTTTGAGTTTTATTTTTATGGGGTATTATAACATGAGACAGGTACAAAAATTCAGGATTATGGGCGGTTTTTTGTATATTACTCGCTATAGAATGCTTGCTAATTATTTATTCACTGGCTCTAAGTTCAGTATGAATCAGTCATAGTAAAAATGTTAGAAATCTAAACAGTTCTCTCACAGTTTCACAACTTTCTTTTACAAACACACAAACCAAGACATTTCTGAAATGTATATATGTACATATTTCCCTTAGTTTTCCATATTATTATTTTTAATTGAAGTATATCATTCATACATGAGCATGCATAAACAATAAGTGTATAGTAAAGATTGTGACCTTATAAAATAGACATACATAACACCACACAGGGGTCTCATACATCACCCTTCCACCAACACTTTGCATTGTTGTGAAACATTTATTACGAACTAAGTAAGAGCATAATCAAAATATTACTACCAACTATAGTTCTTATCTTACATTTGTTGTATTTTTACCCCAACCCACACTATTTTTTAAAATATATTTTTGTTATAGATGTTGTGAACTTGCAAAACAATCATACAGATGTGTGGATTTCCCATACAACACCACACCATGTTGGAACATTTGTTACAGATTATGAGATAATGTCATCAGACATCATTATCAATCATGGTCCATAGCACACATTTGACACATTTTTTCCATACACCTCCATTATCAACACAATACAGCTTTGGCATTGATGCAAAAATATTATAGTATTCCTGGTAACCACAGTCTATATATCACACCAGTTGTAGTTTTCCCATGCTTCTCCATACTCCCATTACCCTGCAATAGTGATGTACATCTGTTCTAGCTCACAGAAGGACTCTCTTGCATTTTTTACCCTTAACCACTATCCTCATTCACCTCTGGGTTCACTGTGTTATTCAGGCCCTAGATTATTCTTTAGCTTTCTTTCTATTGACATTTACTTCCCCAGACTCCTGTTTTCAGCCACAATCCCATTTATAAACTGATTGCTACTCACTATAATGTTATTATCAACTCTATCCATCTCCACACTTTTGCAATCAGTTTAATTAAAACGTCTACATACATTAAGTATCCATGGTTCTTCTCAACACTCCTCTTATCTCCTAATAAACTATACTCTAGGTTTTAATTCCATGTGTGTATTATTTGCATTTAGTTCATATCCATGAGACAATGCAATATTTGTTCTTTTGTGTATGGCTTACTTCACTTAGTATAATGTCTTCCAGACTCAACCATGTTATCACATGTCCCAATTTCATTTCTTCTTACTACAGCATAGTATTCCATTGTATGTATATGCCATTTTTTGTTTACCCATTCATTGCTGGATAGACACTTGGGTTGTTTTCATCTTTTGGCAATTGTGAACAACACCACTGTGAACATTGGAGTGCAGATGTCTGTTCATGTCATCGTTTTTAGTTCTTCTGGATATATTTCTAGTAGAGGAATTCCCATATTATTTTTTAACCAGTTTTTATGACAGTATCAAATCCAGCATTAGAATAATGGCAAAAAATTGCATCAAAATATCTTGTATTATATGCTACGCTACATAGGTTTGATATTTACTTGATTAGAAAGCTTTTAAATTTTAAATAAATTAGCATGACATGTTATTTATTCAACATTAAATATTACACAGAATGTTAAACAGACTTGGCTTTTTTTTTCTTTTTCCCTTAGGCATGTTCATGCCACCGGAGGGCAAGGAATGTTATCACCTTTCTGTGTGTATTTACAAGTACTTCATTACTGAATGGATTGAATATGTGGATTTCAGAAATAAAAGCAAGGAACCATAAACATTAGTTACAAGTGCCCTAAGAAGTTGGAGGGGCACATCATATACCACTTTAGTGGTCCAAAGTTTTCCTTGTTTTTTGTTTTTTTTTTGGGTGTTTCTACCTGTTTTGTTTTTATTTAGTTATCCTTTAATGATTAACCTGACCACCAAATTATCCCGTCACAGAAGAATATTAAAAACAGTAACTCAATTGATTTATGGAAGGAAATTCAAATCTCTACTCTAAGTCCACAATCCATTCTCTCATGTCTTCAGTCCTGGTCTCAGATAAAATTTCTACTTAGAGAAATATTTAAGGTCATACACTAAAGTGGGAAAATATATAGAAACTGGTAGTCATAGAAAGCCACTCCGGGATTTTTAAAAATATAAGTAGCAGTAAAATGAAAAGATTTTGCTGAGGTTCATCTCAGATTAGGGGACTGTATGTGACTTTGTATTTGACAGAACTCCGGGAAGTCTAATTTATGTCTCCAAGGTAAATATCCAAAAGGGAAATAATGCATCCTGCACACCATATCCAGGACTCCTAAATCTGTTTCTTCCACATCTTAATGGCCTCCCCAGTCACCTATTTACTCAAGTAAAAATCCTAGGAGTCTTTTAATGCCTCTTTATTCACCTCAAACTTCATCACCTCCCTGTCAAATCCAGATGGAAGTCAGCTCTGTCATCTAACTAGGACTAAGCCACCATAATGATCATTTTGGATTAATAAAATACCTTCCACATTGGCATTCTCACTTCCACTTTTGACACTCCCTGCCACCAAAATCAGTGTTCCTAAAGCAGTCAATGGTGTAATTAAAATGCATTTAAAAGTAGAGTATATCATTTCCTAGGAATGAAATCACTGATTTCTCAATTTATACAGAGTCAAATGTAAACTTCGCAGTGGCCTATGAAGTCCAATGTAATTTTGCATCTGCCACCCAACTCCATTTAATATCAACCTCCCTGTGCCTCGTTCTACTACAGAAACACTGGCCTTTATTCTGCTCCTCTAACACCGTTTAGTAATCTTCTTATGTAAGGACTATATTGTATGCTATTTCTCCCCCCAGAACGGTAATCTTTCCATGGCTGTCTCCTGGTCATTCCTGTCTAAGAGTAAGTATAATTCTCTTAGATCATGCCCGCAGAAGTAGCACTCTACACCTTCTTTCTCATCACACCATTCAGTTTTATTTTATTTCCATCGAGGTATTTATTTATCAAAACTTCATTTATCATTTCATTTATTTACTTTAGTTTTCTTATTACACGTCCCACATGAAAATGTCCACTCCATGAAAAGAGGATCCCTGTGTATTTCAGTCAGTACGTACTATATTCAGCTGCCCATGCACCTAAAACAAGGTCCTTCAACTGCGACTACTATTGCTACTCTCCCGAAACTGCCACAGTGACATTTGGAAACATCTCTAAATAAAATACAAAATATGGTGAACTTAATTCAAAGTCCTACAAGGCAACGGCATGGTCGACTCCTTCTTTTACTAACTCATGGCCCTCACCCCATGACAACCACCCTTACTTACTCGAGTTTGGTTAAATTACTGGCCTCTCTGTAGTTCCCCCCGCATACTCAGACATGCTTAGTTACCCCCGCTGAAGGAAATGTACTTGCATTGATCACTCCTTGCTTCTTTTAGGTACTGACTCCTTTGTAACCATAATAGAGGGACATTTTATGACTAAGCCATTTAAAAATCAATCACCCAAAAGTACCTCATTTACTGATCCCTTGCTGCTTTGCTTTTCCTTATATTAATTACCAGCGTATCAGATACATTTGTATTTACTTTGTGTTTCTTCACATTAGAATTTATGTCCCATAAGAGCAGTGGAATGTGTCTATTATATTCACTGTTGTATCACCGGAGCCTAGAATAGTGCCTGGTACAAGGTAGGTGCTCAGTAATATCAACTGAATGAATGAAAATTTGATGCTTAATAAATATTTGTTGAATGAGCAATTGAATTAATCACAAAGGTAGACACATTCAATAGTAAATGCGTATGTATATTAGTAAGTATTGTAATTATTGTGTGCGTATATATACACCAGGGCTATAGTAAACTTATTTTTGCTTGAGTACTTGAAAAATATAATGCATTCCTTATGTGAACTATAAACTCCTTTGTAAGTAAAGTTCAGTCAGTCATGACTCAGATAATTCTACTTGTTTAGAAAACATCTCAAGTTCCAGTGGCACTGTTTCAGGAAATAATAGCATTTTGGGTAGACAAAATTTATAGCAAACTGACAAAAGAAAAATAGTAAAAATATGTCAGTGGAAAATTTCCTTAGATTGCATAAAGTCTGTTTAGGAAATTATGCATCTAATTATCATTAAAGAAAGATTGTATCAAAGTATGAAGTATTGGCTATAATTTGAAATAATGTCCTTTTTGACTGCATGCTAGGTGGACGATTGGCTAGCTGATGTTTCTTAGATCTAGTCTCTGAGAGTGTCAATTTTTATTTGCAGATATTCTTTCTGCATGATTTATTGTTTCACAGTCTTTTAAGACACAGAGACAGAATACTGTTCTTTATAAAGCAGTGTTTTTCCACTACTATTTTAAAAATCGATCTCTATGCTTTTATAGGCATACATAACAGAGGCTTTTGTTCAGGTTCTGTGTGTGTGTGTGTGTGTGAGAGAGAGAGAGATACATGGATGTGGTGAGCTCACAGTGTGCTCACAAGTAAAATGAAAAACTGCTTAGCTTCTCTTAGTCAAGTCTTAGGAAAGATTTCTTTAATTAATTCCCTTCAATGAATCTAGTAAGGAAAAGTTGCTAATGTATGACTACCCTAGAATTTCTCAATCTACACTCAACTTTCAGCTGGCATGGCTACAGTGTCACCCATTAGTTCTTCTCAAAGAAGGAAGATAAAGTATGAAATATGTCAGCGAAATACTATGATCACGGGTTTTCTAATTTTAAATTTAAAACAATATTTAAAATTATCAAGAGGAAAGCACATGTAACTAAAAAATTAAAAAACATTATGATACTAAAAATTAGAATAAATGCAGGTGATGTATCTTATTAACAGAAGTATGACATTATAAAAATATTTTAGCAAGTGATATGCAGCAGAATAACTTGCAGGGTGGTGATGGAATTGTAAAAATGGCTTTATTAATTACCACATCATATCTGTAGGTCAAATAAAGAGAAAACATGTGATTTCAAAAAATGTATAATAGTATAATAGCTTATCTTTAAAATTCAAAATCCACTCCAGTTTTTCAAAATTCAAACAAGAAATAGAAGGACATACTTTTAATATAACAAGAAAAGTCCGAGTTAAACTTTCAGCTACTAATGTCAAGTCAAATTTACAGCTAATATCACATTGAAATGTGAGTGATTAGAAGGATTCCCTATATTTTTAGAATTAAGAACATTTCTTCACTGCTACCAATATTAATAATTTATGGTCATTGTAATAAAATGAAATAAAAGGAAGAAACACTTGAAACCCAGAAGACCCAAGAGAGTATAAATTGTGCTAAACTGAACATTGCACAGATTTGTACTAAGAATCTAGGTCTAAGCAAAACATTTGTCAAGCTTGGAAAACTCACCTATTTGTAGAATCATTTCAGGACAAAGGTTACTCATGTTCCTAATTCCATGATCTTGGATCTTTTTTCCAGTGCCAAGATAATTCTCCCTACCTTCCTTACTGTTCTCAGAGGTCTTCCTTCTATCTACTCTATAGAATACAACACTTTTGGTGGACAAGGCATCATCATATGGTGAGAAACTTGTTTAATAAATGTGATTTCTATTTAAAGTTCTGCAGCAAATTTCCTGTGAGGAAAAGGAACATAACCTCTTTCCAGCATAAAGAGAGGAATAGAAAAAGAGGGGAAACTTTTAAAAAATATTATCTAAAATTATCATATCATATTCCATATATCCATTATTATAAATATGATTCCAAAATTAATGTTTTGTATTTTAAAATTAAGTTATCATAAAATTAATGTGAATATAAATGATTTGCTGTTCCTTTGAATTATGTGTTTATGTGTTTATGAGTTGCTTTCACAGACCAATTTCCTATGTATAGGTCCATTGCACTATCAGAATCTAGCAACAGGATTTAAAAGAAACAAGTACTTTGTTTTTGTTTGTGTGTTGGTTTGATTTTTTAAATAAATTTTCTTTTGAATTGAACATTGTTTTTCAGAAATCTTCAACTTAAAGTACACATTTCAGTGTGATCAGAACTCACCACAAGTGATATTTATTTTGATTAAGGTACTAGCTCTGAGCAAACTACATTACAAAGTTTGTGGAAAAAAATCCTATCCATCAGATAAAGAATTTTAATTAACTCAAAGTCCATTTGAATTACTCATAAGGAACAAAAAAATTATCTTCTTAAACAGTCTTTAATAGAGAATTTTGCTTTCCCAGGGATTTCAAAGCATAATATTATCGCATGCATCTCAATCTGATCTGCCCCTTGGTGTGCTGAGACCCTGTTCCTATTGGCCTTATGTCGGCGGGGAGTCACGCCGTCAGCACGGATGTTGGTTTCGCTTTCTCCGCCGCCGCTGCGGTGGCTGCTGGAAGTCTTCCTTGCACTGCCTTCGCGAGTCGTGGGCTGTCGCCACACCTCACCGGCGCCGGGGACTGCTGGCCGGGGCTGCTAGTCAGCAAAGTGGGACTGTGCTACAAAAACTCACGCAAGCCACTGGCCAGGAGAGGTAGACAGCTTTATTGGCAGAAGCAGGGGAACCAGGGCATGCTGGTTTATGCGCTATCTGCTAGTGAGTCCGGGGAAGGGGTAGTGGACGTGAGTTATGTAGGGTGAATGCAGAAACATTATCTGATTGCTTGGGACAGCAATATGTCTATATATGGTAACTATAGATTTACTAGACAAAATGGCGGAAGGAGATGAAATGGCTCGGCGCATGCGCACTGTCCTCGCCCCGGGACTCAGC
Organism: Dasypus novemcinctus; assembly: GCF_030445035.2. Taxonomy (NCBI): domain Eukaryota; kingdom Metazoa; phylum Chordata; class Mammalia; order Cingulata; family Dasypodidae; genus Dasypus; species Dasypus novemcinctus. Next base: position 35,977,567 of record NC_080683.1, on the reverse strand, counting down.
GCTTTGAAGACCATCCCTGAGTTTACTCAAGGGCATGTGGGGGCTAGAGTTTACTCATAGTCCCTGTCTTGTAGCGCAAGTCTCATGGCTTGGATGGCTGCACTGTCGGGCCTTCCCTCAGCCTTAGGTGGCTCTTTTGGGTTCCGGTGGGTCTGAATTCCACCTCTGAAGCCAGACTCTGAGAAGCCTGAAATTCTTACTTGAGGGTGCCAATATTATTATTTTCTGCAAAACTATTAATCAGTTGAGGAATAGAGGCTCTAGCAATAGACTGTCCAGACAGATCTTAAATATACTATAGACTTGATCTATGACGCTGGCCGGTTACTTAAAATCAGCATTACAATCTCTGAAATAGGATAAAAATTGAATTATCTCATTAGGTTGTTGCAGTGATTAAGTGACAATCTATATGGGCTTTAGACTATCACAAGCTAGTATTAGCTATAGGAGTGGGAGATGTATTTATTAAGGACTCTAAGAAGAATAAGACCATGGGTTTCTAAAATTCCAGTTTGCATTAAATCTACTAGTTTGTGTTTCAATAGAAATATTTTTTCATAAACTATCTATTTAGATTTCATTTAAAATTACCAGGTAGAACTTTCTCAACATTTTCTTTTAGTCCTGGTTTGCTGAAGTTTATTTTTATTCTTAAATAAACTCATATACCTAAAATTGATAATGAGTCATTATTCATATAAAGTTGCACAGAAAATCAAGTTATAAAAGAAAATAAATACATATATACATTAAATACACAAATGTACATACTGCACATACACACATAAACAGCATGCGTAACAGAAAAAGCTTCAGAGCAACAATGAGTTGTTAAACTGTCTAATTCAAAAATGTTTGAAGGTATATATATTTTTTCTAATTACAAAATTTGCTTTTGTATATTTTCTACAAGAAAATTCAAGATAAAGAATCATTTAAATGTGAAAATCATAAACTAATAATAAAAATTTATAAGCTACAGTATTTCTAAAGGAACTGGAATGTATGTTAACATGAGTAATTAAAAGCATTTAGACTTTTATTTTCTTCCTTGTAATAGGCCATTTAAATTTAAACACATGAGTGGTTACTGGAAAAGATTTCAAACACAATAGATATTGTGGGAGTCTTTAAATAATAATTAAAAATGTTGTCAATGATACTATTCTGTGACCCTTAAATCAACAAGTTCTCAACCTCTGAGAACTGAATTTTTCCGTTTAGCAGTTATGAAATGGTACGAAGCAGCATATTGGTGACCTCTCTCCATAGTGTCAAAGCCTTTCTTTATAGCACTGCCTTCCTAGATTATACATGCCCTATTGAAGGCTGAGTTGCTGTATCAATCTAAAGTGCCATTTACCTAGAGATAGTTTTTTGTTGTTCTGGGCACCAGCACTGGTCTGCCAGAGTCACATATAAGCTTATCTCCCTTTGGTAAGTCGAAGTTTTATATCTCCCCAATGCTGTGATGCATATGTAATTTTTACTGTGGTGTAGTTGATTGCCTTGAAATTGTTTTCCATTTCATGTAAATTTTCAAATGTCTTTGTGTGATTGGTATTCACAGTTGAAAGTACATAAATTGTTCCTATTATACACAGGTGACATATGAACATGTTCTCTAAGTTCCTTGAAAGAAAAGACAGTATGCTGAAAATCCAATAATAGCTGTATGTAGGAGCAGCTGTTACTATAGTCTAAAATACTCATTCTATTTTGTGTACTTTTACTCTCAAAAAATATGAGAACAAAAGATATTTAACATATTCAATATTGTTAGCACATTTTGCAATTGTCATAGGAGATGTGTTATTTTGTCAAACCTAAATATAAAAATTTAGTAGAAACTTTCATAATCACTCTAATTCAGAGAAAACAAGGCTGGCTTTATAAGAAGCTAAAATTATAGATCATTTTAAAGTATTTTTAGCATAGAGAAAAATGCCCAGCATACTGCTTAGTTTCAGAGTGTGAACTGGATTCTAAGAGTTTCTAGATTTCCAATTTGCCAGTAACATGTCACATTGATGAAGAATTTTACTAAAACAGAAATTGAATTGGTTCAATGTTCCCAAGCCATTTCCACCCATCTAAATGTTTTAGAATCAGAAATGATCTAGACTTATCCCACTTTTTCAGCTTTTCATTCATACTTAATGGAGAATAGAGAGACTTCTGGCATTTTTGTAGGAGAAATATCCTGCACCTACATGTGGTTATACATGCCTTGCCTTGACCAATCTAGTTATTTCCAATGTTCTCTTTATTAGGTGATATATGACACAGATAGATTGCAGAATACTTTTGAGAATATGCATTATTATTTTAAAACACATTCTTAAGCACTTTGTATAAAAATAGAGAACCAGATTTGATCACTTTAACAAGCATAATTAAATATAATATATATAAATGCTTTAAATAATACATATAAATGATTTATGCTGATCCCATTTTATAATTAAACTTTAAGTGAGCAGCTTCCCTATATTCTTACCAAGAAAAGTTTGATATATCTCAAATAAAGAATTGGGGAAAAGAGAGTAAATACACAATTATTGATATTAACAAATGGTCATAAACATCAGGAACAATTTATCCATTAGAGATCATAGGCACAGAGCCTAGGGCTTACAATATTGTTAGGGACCCATGAAAGTATTTTAACTTTTATTTTAATTTATTTTAAAATCCCCAAAAGGAGTATAATAATAATGAATATTAAATAATGAATACATTTTGGATTAAATAAAATATTAATTTTAAATCACATATTTTAAATATTTATTATTTCAGAAGGGACCCACAAAGGCAAAATTTCCTGGGGTCCACAAAAGTAATAGTGTGACCCTGATAAATTGTAGACCATATGTTAAAGGTCAATATGTTTGGTATATTATTACCATTGGGTTCATTCCAAACCCTGCTATTTTGAGTTTTGTGTTTAGATTCCTGATGTACTCTGTGTACAAATGATCCTACTGAAACCATCTGTGATTTTGCTTTATACTAGGGCTTTAATGAAATGTCTTGCATCACACTAAAGACTATCATCTAGCCACAGTTGGTACAAATAATGCAATTAATTGGCTTGGAGACATCTTTCACTTGGCTTTTCTATTATAGGCAAAATCACCTTCCTATTATTAGCTCAAATTGTAAATATGGGAAACCACAGCTGGAAGACACTGGAATGACAGCTAGTCACAATCTTTACCCACAAATGTGGTAAATATTGAAACTGAAACTACCTGAGTGGCCTCATTGATGGTACCTTCATTTGGCTATGGGAACTGTGGCCTCTGCTTCTGGGTAACCCATTGTGATCCTGCACAGCATGACCTATTTTTTTTTTTTAGAATACAAAATTAAACATATATTTGCACATCACCAAAATACAAATTATAAATGTAAAATAACAATAAAACTTAGACCTTGGTTACAATGAAGAGAATCTGAGTATTCCAAAGTATTCACCTTAAAAAAAGTAAACATGAGGACCCACGGACTTGACACTGGTCCGTAAAGAATGAAAAGTGCTGAGTTAATCCTGGTCGTTTACCCTTTCTGCCTTCAAATGTGCCTTCCTTTTTCCTCTATAGTGATTTTTATTTTTATTTTTGTCTTTATTTATTTTTTAATGTTACATTAAAAAAATATGGTGTCCCCATATACTCCACACTCCCCTCACCCCATTTCTCCCCCCATAACAACAACCTCCTCCATCATCATGAGACATTCATTGCATTTGGTGAATACATCTCTGAGCACTGCTGCACCTCATTGTCAATGGTCCACATTCCATAGCCCATAGAATGTTCCATAGAACATTCTGTATGGAACATAGACTGTTCCATAGCCCACATTCTCCCACAGTCCACCCAGTGGGCCATGGGAGGACATACAATGTCCGGTAACTGTCCCTGCAGCACCACCCATGACAATTCTAAGTCCTGAAAATGTCCCCACATCACACCTCTTCCTCCCACTCCCTACCCCCAGCAGCTACCATGGCCACTTTTTCCACACCAATGCCACATTTTCTTTGATTACCAATCACAGTAGTTCATGAATAGAATATTAGTAAGTCTACTCTAATCCATACTCTAGTCCTCCATCCTGTGGACCTTAGAATGGTTGTGTCCACTCCACATCTATATCAAAAGGGGGCTTAGATTCCACATGGACAGCATGACCTATTATCTCAGGTCAGAAGAGACTAACCTGAGTGAACACAGCATTTTGTTTCTACATTGGTGTGGATCTGCTTTGAATTTGTTCTTTTGCGTTTTTGTTTGTTTTGTTTTGTTTCATGGTAAATATTTACCTTCCTTTGAAAACACTTGGCACAGGATAACATATGATTTTCACCATTAGGTTTGTTCAGGCATGATGATGCTTCACAGCACCTAGGAGTGCTTTCAACTTCAGAGCACATTACAAACCTTAAGTAATGATAACTAACCAACTGTAATCCAGGAAGGAATATAACCAGGGATACATAGGTACTCCATTATTTCTAGAATAAGCACCTGTCATTTGGAAACTTCTTTAACATAAATGAAAATTTCCAGTAGCTGAGACATAATTAATGGATTTTATTTGTACTGATTTCAGTTTATTTTATTCTCTTCTATCCTTTAATGAGGCAGTATTTTCACTAGCATTAAATTGCTGATACAAGGAAGCACTCAGTAGCATTGGTCTGAGAACATAATTTTGTGCTTGAGTAATGTACGAGCTGTGGCAGCTCATACCTCTTTTGATAGCGTACAGGAACAAATAATACATAAGTATGAATTTTCAATCTGGAAAAATTGTGATACAACCCTTTGAAAATCATGAACATATACTACTGTGATTTCCAAAGTCCAAGTCAATCTTGAATCAGGGAGATTTGTATCCTGACAATTATTTAGACTGCTCTAATACAAATCCAATTCTTAATACTTAACAACATATTTTATATATGTGTGTGCATGCATACATACATGTATATGTATCTATTATAAATTATCATAATTCATATATAAGCCATTATAATTTTTATGTATACATGTATGTGCTAATGCATATTTTTTCCTCCTCACAAGGGAAAAATGGGGGTTTTATGTTACTCTTTTTGTATTGTTTTTTCCTTAAGCACATACTGTATATATTGCTTAGAGTTTTTCAGGGGTGTGCATTATAAATAAATTTTTAAAAAGTAAACTTTTTAGGATTTTGGCAGACATAGAAAGCATATCGGTTGTCCATGGCTATTAAGTCACTAAATCTTAGTGACTTAAAACAACACATATTTATTATCTTAGAGTTCAATAATTCAGAAGTCTGAAATGGTCTCAAGAGGCTAAATTCAAGGTGTCAACAGGACTGCATTCCTTTCGGAAGCTCTAGAGGCACATTCTGTTTGCTCACGCTTTCCAGCTTCTTGAGGCCATCCACATTCCTTGGCTACTGTCCTTTTATTCCATATTTAAAATCAGCAACAGCCGGTCAAGATTACCTCAAATTACATCACTAACATCTTCCTTCCTCTTCCACTTTCAAGGACTATTGTGATTAAATTAGCCACACTAGGATAATCTAGAATAATTTCCCTATTTTAAGATCAGTTGATTAGAACCTTAATTCAGTTTGAGACCTTAATTCCTTTTTCCCATGCGTATTCATGAATATTGGCAGTTTTGGGGATTACTACATGAACATCTTTGAGAAGTCATTATTCTACCTACAACACAGTCATATTGTAAGCATACTTTCCCTGGAAAATTAATGGTAAAGGAATCCTAATTAAGCATATAATTTGGGTGATCTTCCTGTATTGTTTCTAACACAAGCTTGTTTTGAAAAAACAGAAGAAATATTTAACTTTAAAAGCTAGTATTATAAATACTGCATCCATAAAGATTTATGAATAGACCTTATTTTTCATTTCTATTAAAATGTACTGCTTACATGGTGACTGTATCAAAGGTGTATCTCCAAGAGACTTAAATCTTTGGTCTGTCCATGTGCCAGTTGGACCCTGAATCTCAGCAGTTACAACACCACTCTCCAGTTTATTAGAATCACCCAAGACAACTAACAAGGTGATGATGATGGACAACACCCATCCCAAGGAACAGAGAGAGTCTGAAACTGTAAGCAAGAGAATTCCATCCTTCTGCCCCATGGTATGTAAGCCCCCTTTCAGTGAGAGGCAGAGTAGACATCAGCATCCCAAAATCCTCAACATTGAAGAATGAACAGTGGACTAAAGTAGACTTACTAATTATTCTACTATAGACTTATTGTTATTCTAGCAACAGAATAAATTTTATAAAGGCAATGGCCACCAGAGGTTCTGAGTGGAGGGAGAGGGAAGAATAGGTGTAATATGGGGAACATTTTCAGGACATTGGAATTGTCCTGCATGACATTGAAATAGTGGATACAGGCCATTATATATTTTGTCATAACTTACAAAATTACCCAAACAGACTGTGAACTATAATGTAAACTATAATCCATGGTTAGTGGCAATGCTTCAATATGTGGTCACATTTATACCATACTAATGAAGGATGTTGTTAATGTGGGAAAGTATGGGAGGGGAAGGGAGCAGGGCATATGGGAATCCTGTACATTTTTTATGTAACATTTATGTAATCTAAATTTTCTTTAAAATAAATAAAGAAATAAAATTTTTAAAAAGACTCTTTGGTGATAGATGAAGACTTTGGTTAAATAATAGAAATACAAAAATGTTCCTCTATTATAAGGTGTTATGAATACGGTGCTACAAGAGAAAAATACAACTAATGTAATTTATCAAATCTAGTTAACAGTAATATTGTAATATTTTTGTAGCAAAGGCAAAGAATGTATTAAATTAATGCTAAGGGTCAAAAAAAAAAGAATACGGGAGTTACTTTAACGAGATGTTAATATGATCAAGCTTTTTTTCTTCGTTTTCTTCAAATAACAAGGAGACTTTGGTATGTCATTTAATCAATCTGTACTCCTTTATTCATCTTTTGGAACACTGTAGAAACAATTGAGTTTGCTTTTAGTTTTAAATAAGCTAAATGTGCCTGATGGGATTTTAAAACATAATGCTCCCATAATTTGTTGAGCTGCATTTTTACTGTTGTTTTATTTTTTGAAGTTGAAATAAAATTTAAAAAAAAGGAAGTGGGTCACACCCTTACTGATGTAACCACACCAAAAGGTCCTGCTTATAATGGGTTCACACCCACAGAAATGGGTTAGATTAAAAAAAAACATGATTTCCTGGGGGTACATAATGTTCCAAATCAGCACCCTCCATCCTCTGGACCCCAAAAGACTTGTACTTTCTCTATATAAAATACTTTCATTCCATCACGATATTCCCAAAATCTTCAGTAACAAAACTAAGTACAAAGTCCCATCAAAGTTGGTTACAGGTATTATCTGTAATGGGCACACTTCCCCTCCATCTATGGACCTGTTCAACCTAGATAACAAGTTATTTGTCTCTAGTATACAAAGGAGGAGCAGACATAGTGAAAACATTTCCATTCTAGAGGGGAGAAATTGGAAGGAATACAGGGGACTTGGGTCCCAAATAATTCCAAAATCCTACAGTGCATATTCCATTACATTTCAAGGCCTGAGACTGATCTATAGAAGGATTTTTTTCCTCTGGGCCTGATGGAGTGGCAGTCCCACCCTTTCCAAATGTTTGTGCAGTGGCCATGCTCTCCAGGAATACTGAGATGAAGGATTCACATTCAAATAGTGGGTGGCTGCCAGACTCTGCAATTCCCCAGGCATCTGAGAAAACTGTGGTGATAACACTGTTCCTGAACTCTCTTCTTGGAAGGCCCACCCTCTCCAAGCACTACGACAGACTCACCCTTTCTACACACATGGGTGGGCTCTATCTCTTGGCCAAAGATGATGCTTTCTGTTCAGACCTCAACTTCCATAGTATATCTGCACAGTTATTTTCCTCCAATCTGTCTCCTTTCTGTCCTTTTTGTGCAGTTTGGCAGTGGTCGCATTCCAAATATCTCACACAAAACTTGTCAGTTTTGCATATTATATACAGGGGTCCAAACCATCAGACAAATTCTTTCTGCATAACTACATTTCTACTCCTGATTTTCACTGAAAAGGCTGACTGGTTCCATGTTCATTTAAACCCTCACATCGAGCACTATTCTCTAGCTTTCTGGAAGCTTAGAATATTCTACATCATTACTCTCAAATTCTGGTTTCTAACCACTAAAAAATAAATACCTTCTTCCAGTTTCCAAGGACAAATTCTGTCTAAGACCGCTTCATAAGTATTTTTCATCATGCATATTTCTACCAATAGTTTCTTCAAAGCAGTTTAGACCTTTTCCATCAAACATTACATAATTCTTTGCCTCTACTCATCATTACCCAATTCCAAAGCCACTTCAGCATTTTTGGTATTTGCAATAGCAGCACCCCACTTTTCTTGTGCAAATCTGTTTTACTTTCCTGGACTGCTTAAAGCAAATAACATGAAATGCACTGCCTTGAACAATAGGCATTTATTACCTTACAGTTCGTTGCTGTGAAAATGTTCATATCTAGGCATCATCGAGATGATGCTTTCTTCTTGAAGACCAGCAAGGCACATGGCAGCACTGCTGGTCTCTTCCTTCTCTTCTGGATTTCATTGAATATTGCTTCTTGCAGCTTCTCACTTCTGTGACACATACTCTCTCTCTCTTTATTCTGTTTATAAAGATCTCCAGTAAGGGGATTATGATCCATCCTGAATGAGGGGGTCACACCTTATCAGAAGTAGCCTCATTGAAAGATCCTACTTAAGATGGGCCCACACCCACAGGAATGGATTAACTTAAAGAATTCTCTGGGTTACATACAGTTCCAAACCACCACAAATACCAAAAGCACAAAACAGCAACTGAATAAGCCCTTACAGCCAAATAGAGAAAGCTGAAGGCATATGACAAAAGTTGGGATGATTCATATTCTGGCAAAAACTTCCTATCACTCTGGGTATACTAATATTTTCTTTTCCATTTTGTGTCTAGAATGACATGTTGATGTGAGTTTTTCTTACTAGTAACAATCAAGGCCAGAGTATATTGGAAAATAATGTGCATGCTTTTTAAATTTGACTTTAAAAAACTGTAAGAAGAACTCTAGAGATTGTTACATTAACCTCCATTATTTGGTCCTTTCCCCCCTATCCATTTGTGATAGCTCCTTCCCTTTTTTGGAGGCATTAACTTTTGCTTAAAACATAAAACCAAAACCTATCACAGACAATCAAATTAATTCTGTTTGGAGATTGATTATTGAAAAGAAAGTGTATGTTCCCATAATAAATGTGATCCACCTCTGAAGTATAAAAAACATACTTAAACAATGCATAAAAAGAATATGAAAGTTCTTGTGGCTGGACTGTTGCTGTTTAAACTTTAGTTTCCAATCCTGAATATTTATCATAATTATAACTTATTTGAATCTAATTTAGAAAATGGTAGTGGTAAATACTGCTGCTATAGCTGCTAAAATTCATTTTAATGTGGAATTATCAAAATGAAAGGATATTATCAATAGAAATAAAATGTGTTTAATTGGGGTATAAATATGTCTAGTGGAACCTATATCAATAAAAGAACTTGAAAAATGGGGAACCAACGCATGAAGGGAAGTAATTTTCTGGGTGCTTTGAAATCACCTAGCTTAATCTTGGCAAAATGTATTGTAAGAGCAATATTTTCCAAGCATTTTTATGAGTATACTGAAGTTCCACATAAAATTTCAATGAATTCTTTAAAATTGAAAATAACTCCAAATTGTATTTGGAGTTCTATGTAGGAATAAAGAGTTAACAAAATTTTGAGGAAAAAAAAAGAGTAACTTTGAAAAGCTTAAACTAATTTAACGAGACTTTTCAAAACATGGTAAATATACAAGAGACAGAACAGAAAACTATTATAGCTAATTCTTGAGAGCAGAAACAAACTCAGAATATGAAAACTGGGTGTTAAAATAATGGGCTAAGGTATAATTAGACAATACATATTACTGGAACACATAAGTTTAGTTCTTCATCTTCCAAAATTTAATATTAAATTTCAGAAAATTTAGAGTTTAATATAATTGTAAAAGATAAAAGATAGAAGAACATATTGGTGAATAACTATATGATCTGAGACTTATCAAGACAAAGTATTTACAAAGTATAAAAGCAGAAGAAAATAGACTGATGTAACATAATATATAAGATCACAATATATAAAAGATCACAATAAAAGAACAATAAACAAAATGGAGACAAAGAGATACCTAGAAGTTAGTATTTAAAACAATGAATATGTTTTCATAATGTTGTATTGTAAAACTATTTTGAATGTGCCCTAAAATATAAAAAAAACATAAAAGGAAAACAGGCTAAGTGTAACTGCATAAAAGCACAAAACATCTATATAGAAACAAATTAATAGGGTAAAAATGGGAAATATTTGCAGTCAATAAGATGCACAAAACTTTAGTAATCATTAAGAAAACAAGTACTCCATTTATCAAAAATTGAAAAAGAATAGAATAAAATTTCTAAACTTTAAAAGCAGCCTATAAAAATAAAAACATAAAGTTCCACTTATAACCAGTGTGTTCAAATTAAAACAAAGTTCCTTATTTCTCAAATGAAAATTGGAAAGAGACTGCCAAATGCAAACCCAGTATTGAGAATTCTTTGTAAAAAAGGATTCTCATGCGTTGTTGATGGAGAAATAAATGCTACACAGTAAAGCATTTTTACTAGTGTCAACATGTAAAATAGGCACATTTTTTTAGCTCACTAATTACCCTTCAAGGAAGTGATTAAAAGTAATTATTTAATTAATAAATAACATGACACTATTCTGTACATAATTTTATGCGAAGGTGAAAATATGAAAGAATATATTGTCTATTTAAGGAGAGAGATTAAATAAACTATAGGGCATTTTTCTCTAAGTGCAATTCAGAATTTTTAAATGATGCCATTCCATATAAATCCACTTAAGCTATCACAAGCTTTAGTAAAAAATGCTCAAGGCAAAAGTTTATACAGTATAGTTATATCTAGCTAAAAGCAAATGCACTTAGATAGACACACACACACACTAAAAACAGCCATTAAATAGCAAAAGATTCAACCTCTATGATAATCACCTAATTGGTGAATTAAAACAAATATGGAATAGAACTTTTCCTCTACACATTGGAAAGGTATTTATATAAGACACGTTTTGTTCCAGGCAACGTGATGAAATGAGCACTCTCACACTGCTGGTAGAAGAATAATTGGCAAATTATTTCTAGTGGTCAATTACATAATTGATATAAAAATTCTTGGAATATGATTGCTTTTCGACCTGGTCAAATTATTTCTTGATTTTTTTCTAATGAACTATTGATACACAAATGTGTTAGTACATATTTTTTAAATACAGTGCTATTTATAAAAATTCTGGAAGCAATCTAAATAATTAAGTTGGAAAGTGCAGTCACTAAATTAATTATAGCACTCACAGGTGAAATAGTATGTTCAACAGGCTTTAAAATAGTTTTTAATAAAAATATTTAAAATGTGAAAAATGCTTAAAGTATCATAGTGCTGTTAGAAAATGTGATAGAAATCTATATATTTGATATAAAATAGAGTATCAAAAATTGTAGTCAAAATCGTAAATATTATTATTTTTGAATGGTGGGATCACAACGAATTTCAATATTCTTAAAGTTTGCACTGCTCATCAAACCATCTTGCCATTTCGTTGTCAATCTGTTATTCTCATCTGGGTAGTCTACAAAAATTGATGATTCCTGTGAGTAAAATTGTTCAGGAAAGCAGTCCCAGGAATGAGAGGCCCTTCCCAGGTTCACATGAATCTGAAACACGCCATTTTAGAAATGAGGTATACAATAGCAGGGACAACTGGCATAAGAGAACATAATTAAGCATCCATGTGCCATTGTGTAAGTCATTAAATTCTACAGAGGTTATGGTTTGAGTCTGTTCATTAGACTATTTTAAGTTAAGTGGGTCTATTTTGTTAAATTAGGATGCTCCTTCACTCAAAACTTTTGACTCAGTATCATCTCCATTACTGGTGCTGTGGCATCATGCATGGATAGGTTCTCCTTATCAAAATCCTAATCTTAATATCGAATCTCACCCTTAGCTAGCCAATAGCTAGCTACCTGCTCTTTCATATTTGCTCATTTTTACAACCAGTTATAAGTTCTTTACCAAAAATCCATTTCTAACCATTTATAACTATAATGTTCTGTTCTAATTCTTCATTTTTCTTCATTCTCTTCATTTGTTTATACCTCCATTGATTATCAGGTTTTCTTACTGCTTCTTACTCATAACAATTAAATTTGTGTTCTCTTCAAATATCTGTCCTTGCTGGTACTCTTTGTTTCTGTGCTTATTTTGGCTATCCTGTTTATTCTATAGGTTTAACTAACACCTGTATAGTGATGATAGTGTTAATGCTACTGCCTAAAATCTTACTCCTGCTTCCTTCTGCTTTTATACTTACTCCTATTGAGTAAATTCAGAGTTGTTTATTTGAATTTACATTCATGAACAAATAAACCACCCTCACTGAAGCAAAATTTAATGTCATATTATTAACATCAATACATATTTAAACTTACAAAAATTCGGATAAATCTGTCAATGTTTATTTGGTAGACTTGATTCAAGATTTGATATTAATTGAATATGCCATGTTATATAATACATACTTTATAGTTTCTTATGAAAAGTTTGTGTTTACCTTTGCATATTTTGTGTTCCACTTAAATGATTTGCAATACTTATGTGTATCAGTCAGTTCTAGAGAAGAGAATAAATATATTCGTTAAAAATTGTTCTTTTCTTTACCTGTTAAATACATAAGTTGAGTTGTAGAAGAGCAAAGTAGCCTATGAAGAATTTCCAAGAGATATTTTTTTCATTTTTGTTGCCCACAAAACTTTTCCAAATTGTTCTGACATATCAAGTGTCTTTAAAAGGTTATAAAATGTCAGTGGTTGTTAAGCAAATGTGGGCAACTCTATTCTGGTCACAGACTTCTGAAATTTGTAGAATGTAAAAATAAATGTTGGCAATTCTGTATTTTAAGTGGGCAGAGAAATTACAAATTTTTTAAAAAATTTCATTCTAGGCCTATGAATTTATGATTCAAATTTGTGCATAGTATAATGGAGAATAATAGAAAATGGGAAATATTTATAGACAGTGATGGACAATGGACAGTCTCCTAGGCCATATGTATACACACACACACACACACACACACACACACACAAATATAGTTTGGATCATGTTTTATATAATATAATGCCCCTTCCACTGTTTCCTTTGTTCAAAAGAAACAAGTCATTAAAACCCATATAACCAGTTGTAGGATTACTATCTATCTTTTGGGGTAGGTTTAATATCACCTAACCTGTGACTCTTTATTATATTTTATGTTTTGCAGCTTTTAATATTTTGTATCATTGTGTGTATGTATGTAGGTGTTAACTATTTCCCATATTATTTCAATTTCTTTGAAATCAGAGTCAATTTGGTATCCTTCCAGTTCTCCAGAAAAGTGCTTTGTATCCATTGAAATTTGTTAAGGATATGGATGATGTTTTAGTTCAAACTCTTTTATTCTCTCAATGTAATTATAACATAATGCTTTAAGCTTTGCCCTTAGGCAACTGAGGTTCAAAAAGATGTAATTATTATTTAAGTTCAAGGTAATTAATTAAAGGATATAATATAATGATCCTCCCTACACTAAATAATTTTTTATATATATATATATAATTCTATCAATATATAATTAGGCTATATGTAATATCATCTATTAATGATAAATCTGCAGGCGGCATTCATTAATCTTTTTAAAGAAAAGAAAAAAAGATAACTCAATCATTTATATTCTCTTATGAAGGTGAAAAATTTGTTGTATTACCCATCATTAGCTTATTTTTATAATAGTTACTTGAAATGGGTTTTCAAATAAAAATTGTATTTCAGAATATATAATATATTTTAATAAATGTAGGGCCAATTTAAATGTCGAGGAAGAATTATTGGTGTTCAAGAGTACATAATATTTTTTGTAACATTTGCTTTGGTGAGTCTCTCATTCTATTTTGATTTATATTCTATTCTGATTTATATTTCAGAGAAGTTACTAGATTTACAGTGAAGTAGCAAGTTCTCTGTCTCATTCACTACTGCTAAATATTTTACAGTCTTAGAGAACGTGATCTATAAGCCATATTTTTTCTAGGAACCAAAAACATGGAAAAATCACTGAAGTTTAAAAATTCCTATAACATAACACACAGTAAGACTATGAGAGCATAACGATATTTTAAGATTGAATGAGGTTATGTATTATAATCTGTAGCCCAAATTGATAGGATCCTGGGCAAGAATACTGACATGCTAACCCTTTTTTCATTATCCTTTTCATAAAGCTTTAGTTTCTAATGTGGAGAGTTTCATTTAAAATTAATATATCTGACATAAAATTATAGTTTTCTTTTGATTTCCAGGCTTTAGGACTCATATTACTTCTTAAAACAATGCAACACAAATATGATCCTGTGACCCAACAGTGATGGCATATGTAATTCATTCTGTGACTTCTAAGTTTTTGTTTTTTTCTTATCTAAATTTGTTATCAAAAAACCCTCTAAATGTATTACATGGTATGGTTTCAATATAGACTTCTTCATATTACTATCACCTTACCTAACTCTTCTCTATTTTTTCCTGAATGAATTCGTATACACCAAAATTAACACAGTTCTCCTTACATGGTCTGACAGGCATTGTATAAAACATAAAATTGATCTTCATTCTAAAGCGATGATCAATGACAAACCTCAGGGATTCAAAGCATTAACTATGCTTTCCTTAAAAGGAAGAAAATGCACTCAATCAATTATATCACTCAACTAACTAAAAGTTACTGTTTTTGTATTTATGAACTCTTCAACCAGATCTTTCTCCCCATTTTCTACTTAAACAGCTGATTGGCAATAATGTTTGCTTTTGAGGGTATATAAAGTAACTCATGTTTTTAATAGGTATTTGAAATATTTTTAAAGTTTAAGAAAAACATAAACTGAATTTTATTTCCACATCCCAAAATCACTAACATTAAAATTTAGGTATATCTTTCTAGATTATTTCCCCTTTTCAGATATCAGAAAGGTCGTTAACATGGGCTTTGAGAATCTCCAAATGGTAGTTAGTTATTATTCTTATATAGTACAGGTATGCCCTTCTATGTGAGTCCTAAAGGACTAAAACTTCAAAATAGTATTGGGGGGGGAAGCGGACTTGGCCCAGTAGTTAGGGCCTCTGTCTGCCACATGGCAGGTCCGCGGTTCAAACCCTGGGCCTCCTTGACTTGTGTGGAGCTGGCCCATGTGCAGTGCTGATGTATGCAAGGAGTGCCATGCCACGCAGGGGTGACCCCACATAGGGGAGCCCCACGTGAAAGGAGTGCACCCCATAAGGAGAGCCACACAGCATGACAGAAAGTGTAGCCTGCCTAAGAATGGCGCCGTCCACATGGAGAACTGACACAACAAGATGATGCAACAAAAAGAAACACAGATTCCTGTGCTACTGACAACAACAGAAGTGGACAAAGAAGAAGATGCAGCAAATAGACACAGTGAACAGACAACCAGAGCAGTGGGGGGGTGGGGGGGGGTGGGGGGGCAAGGGGAAAGAAATTTAAAAAAAATGGAATTGGGGTGAGCAGGTATAGCTCAGTGGCTGAGTGCCTACTTCCCATGTATAAGATCCCAGGTTCAATCAATCCCCAGTACCTCCTAGAAAAAACAAAAAACAAAAAGTAGTATTGGGCAAGAAACTTATGTGGTGCTAGTAAAGGCATCTTTTGTATACTAATTAACTTTTAAGCAGGCTCTCCAAAATAGTAGCATTCTTATGTCTTAAAGGCTGAGACAGAGCAAAGATTTTCTATAACCTAATTTTATATTGATGATTTAAAAGGCTTCATTAACCTGGAGATTATTTTCATCAAAATTATAAAGTTCCACAAAAATAAATGTTTAATTCAATTGTAAAATTAAAGAATGCAATGAATACTGCTGATCTTTGTCAAAGTAAGCTAGGAATTATAATGTCAATTTGCCATTTATTCTGTCCATAGTATTCAGGGAAAAAAATTAAACTAAATTTTTGAGGTTTTGGAAAATATATTTCACGTATCTTTCCGGTATTATATTATTGATTTCTAACTTGATCCAATTATATTAACTCAGAAAGTTAATTGTGTATAATACTTCTTTATAAAGGCCTGTGAAGTATTTTTAATTTTAAGAGAATGATACATATCAAAATGTGAAATTGAAAAATTTTGTATTCGATCCCTTAAGAATAACTGCAGTCAACTGTAAAATAGCAAGAAATATTTTAAAAGAAAATATTGTAACTTAATTTGGTATAGTTTTTCAGCTGTAACTTATATATAAAATGAACAAAACTTCTGTGAATGAGGTCAAATGATCTCATCAGAATTGTACTGGTGGGTGAATGGTAGGTATTTAGATATTATGTATGTGTGTAAGAGACAGAACTGTTTCCATTTATGTAGCAATTAGGTTATTTTAAGCACCAGATACTGCCTCATACAAAATATGTTGGGCTTTTGCTAGAAAAATATAAATATACGTCTGGCATTTTGGGACCTTACCCTTGAAATAATTTGTATTTCCGTTTAACTCTACAATCACAAATAACATACTAGATTTATACTTTGTGATATATATGTATATGTTAAAATGAAAGCTTTGAAAATTTAAAACAAAGTTCCAGGGAGCAGATGTGGCTCAATCTATCTGCTTCCCGTAAGGGATGTCCCAGGTTTTATCCTGGTGCCTCCTTAGGACAGAAAAACAAGCAACAAGCAAACAAATGAATAAAAAGAAAACCAATTCAGTGAAGCCAATGTGGCTCTGTGGTTGAGTGCTGGCCTCTTGCACATGAGGTCCTGGGTTAGGTACCTGGCCCCAGTACTTAAAAAAAGAAAAAAGATTTCAGCTATTAATATAAAAATTATTATTGCACTACAAGGAGATTATAGAAATTATTTAATGTGTTACCTACACATAATCCATTATTATAGTTTACACATTTCTCTGGAAAAGGGGATATATAAATTATGAAGGTGTTTAGGAAGGCATGTAAAATCCAATAACTGTGAAATCCATAGTATCTCAGTAGGATTATAAGAACCTGGTTTGGTATGGAGTGTTAATTCTAAATATATTTTCCTGAAACTTCCTAGAACTATTTCAGACCACAAATTGAAATAACATAATTAGTGACATTGTTCTGTAACATTCACAGGCTGTGAGGCTTTTACTCAATTTTTAATTAGAATTATAACTAAATTATTCATTGTCTATAGGACTTTCCCTAAGGAGACAAAGGAGTTAAGTTTCCTAATAAAATACAGAAAACATTGGAAAAATATAATGGGCGCTTTTATCTTTTGGTGAATCTCATTTTGTCTTAAAATTAATTCCTCATTTCTATCATCATTATTGGATTCGAAGATTTTTATATGCCTTTAAATAAATAGTAATAGCAAACCCATGAATATTTATCCTTTATCTTCCATGTCAAATCTCTTAGAGATTTCTATTGCTTACTACTTAGTGGTAATTCTTCTATTTTGTTGCTTTTGTATTCATCTCATATATGAAAATTGTGATTCTGCACTTCCTCAGATGATTAGTCTTTTATAATGTTTAAATTACAGGAAATAAGCTATTTTTAGTATTTCAGCACTTGAAACTATTTTTGGTTTAGACATTTTGATAAACTTGTAGCAATAGGTATGCAAGTTATTCTGACCTTTGAAAGTGATAGATTTCTGTTCATTAAACTGACCTAATTACAGAGGTTGCAATAAATTCTTAGAACTCTAAATCATAATTTGGAATCATAGAATTTTAGCATTGCAAGAGAATTTGGCCATGCTTTCACAATAACATCCAAATTAATAAGTCCCTTTTTGGATACAGAAAATGGTTTATATAACATATTCCCCTTGAAAACACCATTATTTTAAAATCAGTTTTTCTTTCCCTGTATGATAATGAGCCCCATGTGGTTTTCATTTTAAAGGTATAATTCTTTTCAATTATGCAACTGATTCTGCTTGTGCATTTGTACTAAAATCGAGAAAAATCTATCCCATTCACAGTGGGTTTCCTTGGTAATTGACACATTTAGTTATTCTTTATATTGAATCACTCTTATTTGGAGAATGCCTCTAATTTCATAGCATCCTCATTGTCTTGTTAAAAAAATTAGTTCTCACAGGTAAAAAGATGTTTCCTGTCTTTTGAAGATTGCATTAATATATTTGCTTTTACTTTTTTTATTTTATTTCATAGAAAACAAGGCATACACATTATATCTGTAATTTTTTTCAGAGCTAGGGCATAGAATGCTCCATTTAATCCCTTCTGAAAATAGACAGTGCCAAAGCAAGTAGTTCCAACTCTTCAGTGTAGCAATCTAGTAAAGAATTATTAAAGTGTAACAAAAATCAGGGAGAAGCGGAGCACAAAATTTTGGAAACATTTTGAGTGTGAAATTAATTTATAGGTGAGAGCTAGATGTGGGCTAGCTCTCTGTACAAAGTCACATTTTAGTTTTATAAAATTCTATACATTCTCATATTTTTTTCTTAATTTAAAATGGTTGTTGAATGTCTTCTGGTGCTTTGATAATTGTAAAACATGCCCATATTTGAAGAACAAATCTCTTGATGCCTGATTTACTATAGATGTATCTGGAAGAAGGAATACAAAAAAGAAGCAAATTAATATTGATTTTTCTATTTTTAAAATAATATTTATATTACAATTCAAACATAAAATGCTATATAATAGAGAAACATATTTATATTCAGAAACATATATATTATATATATTATATTAAGCATTTTAATAATGATAGTTAAATGGTCATGAAAATATTTACCATTGTTACTTATTAAAGTACCGTTAAATTTTCTTATGTATCATGCATATTTTCTTTTGTAAAGCTTTGTCTGCTTTATGTAGATATAGGGTATTCTCTGTAGGGCTATTATACTTGTTCATCTCCTTATAACTTCCATTTTGATTTCATGAAGGATATGATATTTACCAGTTAAAAATAATAGAATGTATTTCTTTCCTTTATGAAAACATATTCTTTGTAAAAAAAAAGAAAAAAGAAAAAAGAAAAAGAAAAGAAAAGAAAATTCCAATACAAATTGTCCAAAAACTTATTCTGTCACTTAATCTCATAGAAATAAAATTACATTGGTATATAAAAATTTATGTTTGGTGGTATTTATTTCAGTATTATTAGTAAACACACAAAAGAAGGAATGGAAAAATCTACAAATGAGGAAATATTTGAATACCCTGTTAGACATCCACTTGTAGAACACTATGCAAATACTAAAAAAAAATTAAGTTTTGGATCAAAGCTTACTGACTTGGTGGGACAGGATGTTATGTGAGAAGGCAAGATGCAGTTGGCAGCATGATCCCATTCTTGTGAAATTAAAAATGGTGTAGTTTCACTCTTGAAAGGGGAATTCAATTTTTAAGAAGAAGGGACTGCTTTTTTATAAAATTTTGTACTTGGAACACTCAAAAGCTAAGCAAGTTTTAAATATATTCTACAGCACAGGAGGGTGGAATATCAGTATTATCAACAGAACAAAGTATCAAAGAAGAGATAAACCTTACCATTCACCTGGGGCATTTAGCAATTTTGGAAAAGTTGCTTGTAAGAATAAGAGACTGAACACCAGTTAGAACATTCTCAAAGGAGAAGGGGGCCAAAATTGTTGTCTGGTAATAAATAAGGACACTGCCTAGTAACCGCAAAAAGATAAAACTTAAAAGGAATTGACAAGCCCTTATATGAAATATGGACTCATTTCAAACCATACCAATTCTTGAAATAAGATGTTGATGATACTGGACTGCTATGGGATTTACTGCTTGCCAGAAGCAAACATATGCTATCTGTGGAAAGATAACTTCATCTTATACTACAAATAATTTCTACAAACAACTTTCAAAATACAAGGTGAGTGAGAGATTCAGAAATACCTATACGTATGAGGAAAAAATGACAACTTGAACAAAAACTAGTAGATAAAACAGAGGATGACAACAGAACATAAGGACTCAAAATGTTGCAGTAACTTTTAGAATTTTCACTTAAATTTATAGTGTCCAATTTTGCCATTATTTTTCAAGAGAGAAAAAATAATTATTTTATATAATAAATTATAAAAGCAATAGCCAAATTGCAAACTTAATGGAAATTTAATATAAGATGAAACACAACTGAAGAGATGGGCATGATTAATGAAAATAAATTATGAAGAATGAAGCTCAAATATATAAAGAGTTAATAAATAAATTAGACAGAGTGATGTATAAAGGATAAGAAGAGAAGGTCTAACATATAGGTATTTGGAATCCCAGAAAGAAATATGAGGAATAATGGTACAAAGCCAATATTTAAAGTGATGATGACCAAAACCTGTTTACAGACTGATGCTATTGTAAATTAAATTAAATTACATTTCATTTTTGCACTATTTATTTCTTGTGTAGAGAAATACCATAGATTTTGTATATTGATCATTTATCCTGGTATCTTTCTGAATGCATTATTTGTGTTGTTTTTTTTAAATGTATTTTTCATTGGAATGGTTGTGAACTTAGAAAACAATGATGCATATGTGTGAAATTCCCAAAAAACACCCTTCCCCCAACATACTACATTGCTGCAGAACAGTTGTTACAGGTTATGAGATAATATCATCAAACTACTACCATGAACTATGGTCTAAAGTGTACATTGGTATATTTTTTCCACACCCCGCCTATTATTAACACAGTACATCTTTTTTTTTTTTAAAGATTTATTTATTTATTTCTCTCCCCTCCCCCCCCACCCTGGTTGTCTGTTCTCTGTGTCAATTTGCTGTGTTTTCTTTGCTTCTGCTGTTGTCAGCGGCACGGGAGTTTCTTTTTGTTGCATCATCTTGTTGTGTCAGGTCTCCATGTGTGTGGTACCATTCCTGGACAGGATGCACTTTCTTTCGCACTGGGCAGCTCTCCTTACAGGGCACACTCCTTGAGCATGGGGCTCCCCTACACAGGGGACACTCCTGGGTGGCACGGCACTCCTTGTGTGCAAGTGCATTAGCACTGTGCATGGGCCAGCTCCACATGGGTCAAGGAGGCCCAGGGTTTGAACCGCAGACCTCCCATGTGGTAGATGGATGCCCTAACCACTGGGCCAATTCCACCGCCCATGATACATCTTTGACATTGATACAAGAGTGTTACAGAATTGCTGTTAACTATAGTCCATAGGCTACATTAATTGTATTTTCCCATGCTTCTCCCTGTTGTTACCACCTTGCAATTGAACAATACATTTGTTCTACTTCATCATGATATATACTTATTCTAGCTCTTATATTTGTACTGTTAATTGCAACTTCTCATCCACCTCTGAGTTCACCATGATATTCAGACCCTAGACCTTAAATTATTCTCTAGCTCTCTTGTAGTTGACATTTACATCCCTAGACTAATCTTTTCCATTACAATCCCAGTCATAAACCAGTTGCTTTAGTTCTACTCACTATAATGTGTTACCATCAACTCTGTCCATTCCCATAATTTTAAAGTCAAGTTAATTAAAACTTTTACATACATTAAGCATCAGGATCCCTTCTCAGTCCTCCTCTTACTTCCTAATAACATATAATCTAGGTTTTAACTCCATGCTTCCATTCTTTGTATTTAGTTCATATTAGTGAGACAATGAAAAATTTGTGTTTTTTGTGCCTGACTTATTTCACTTAGAATATTGTCCTCGAGTTTCATTCATGTTTTCATATGTGCCCCATTTCATTTCTTCTTACAGCAGCATAGTATTCCACTGTATGTATATACCACATTTTTCTTATCTGCTACTCAGTTGACGGACACTTTGGTGGAACGGGTAGAGCTCAGTGATTAAACACCTTCTTGACCAAGTCCTTTGAACCGCAAAAGTGTTTAAGTTTGAGGAGGTCCCATTTATGCATGTTTTTGTTCATTGCTTGTGCTTTCAGTGTAAAGTTTAAGAAACCACAGACTATCATCAGGTCTTGAAGATGTTTCCCTACATTTTCTTCTAGGAACTTTAAGGTTCTAGCTTCTATATTTAGATCTTTGATCCATTTTGACTTAATTTTTGTATAAGGTATGCGTTAAGGGTCCTCTTTCTTTCTTTTTGATATGAATATCCAGTTCTCCCAGCACCATTTGTTGAACAGACTTCTTTCTCTCGGCTAAGTGAATGTCTGTTCAATTCAATTCAGTTGGTCTATGTGTCTATCTTTATGGCAGTACCATGCTGTTTTAACCACTGTACTTAGATAAAATATTTAAAGTCCAGAAGTGAGAGTTCTCCAACTTTGCTCTTCTTTTTAAGATTTTTTTGGCTGTTCATGGACTACTATCTTTCAAAAAAAAAAATTAATAGCTGTGTTTTCCTTCTTAAAAAAAATGCTGCTGGAATTTTTATCAGTATATCTGTATATTAATTTGGGTAGAACTGACATCTTAATGGTACTTAGTCTTCCAGTCCATGAGCAAGGAATGTTCTTCCATTTATTTAAGTCTCTTTTAAAAATTTCTTTAACAATTCATTGCAGTTTTCTGAAAAAAAGTGCTTTGCATCCTTGGTAAAGTTTATTCCTAAATATTTGATTCTTCTTTTCCCTCTTGGAAATGGAATTTTTTTTCCCAACTTCTTCCTGAGATTGCACATTACTAGTGTATAAAGCCCTACAGATTTTTGTGTACTAATTGTGTATAATGACACTCCTGAAATTGTTTCTTAGCTCTAGCAGCTTTGTTGTAGATTTTTGGGGACCTTCTATTAATAGGTATATGACCATATCATATGCAATAGCAAAAGTTTTCCTCCTTCCTTTCCAACTGAATGCCTTTTATTTGTTTTCCTTCCCTGATTCCTTTAGCTAGAGCCTTAGCACTGTATAGAACAGTCGTGACAGTAGTCATCCTTGTCCTGTTCCTGAACTCAGCAGGAGAACTTTCCATCTCTCATCATTGAGTACAATATTTATTGTAGGTTTTTCATATAAGATCTCTATTGTATTGAGAAAGTTTCCTTCAATTCCTATCTTTTGCAGTATTTTTATAAAGAAAGGGTGCTGTATTTTGTTAAATGCCTTTTCAGCATCAATCAAGATGATCATGTGATTTTTCTTCTTTGATATATTAATGGGGTGTATTACACTGATTGATTTTCTTGTGTTGAAACATGCTTGCCTTCTGGTATAAAACACACTTGATCATGATGAATAATTCTTTTAATGGGTTGTTGGATTCAATTAGCTAGTATTTATTTGTTGAGAATTTTTGCATTTGTATTCATTAGGAAAATGAGTCTATAATTTTATTTTTCAAATTATCTTTATCTGGCTTGGTATTAAGATGATATTGGCTTCATAGAATGAATTTGGTAGTGTTCTTTTTTGTTCAATCTTTAGGAAGAATTTTAATGAGGTTGGTATTACATCTTCTTTAAATGCTTGGTAGACTCACCAGTGAAAGCATCTCGTCCTGGGTTTTTCTTTTTTGGCAGTTTCAAATGATTAATGACTGTTTCAATCTCTTTACTTGTGATTGACTTGTTGAGGTCTTTTTTTCTAGGGTCAGTGTAGATTGTTCAGATTTTCTTAGGAATTTTCCTATTTTAACTATATTGTCTATTTTGTTGGAACACGGTTGTTTATAGCACCCTCTTCTGACATTTTATTTCTGTTGGCTCGGTAGTAATGTCCCGTTTTCATTTTTTATTTTATTTCTTTGCATCTTCTCTCCTTTTTTATTTGTTGTAGGAGAATAAAGGCGCCCAAGAGCACCCTTTGCACAGCCAACAAGGCATAGCTTGTCAGTTGCTGGCACACTGTCTCTAAGGCAACCACACAGCTGAACGGAATGGCCGCTGACCATGTGGTCAGACAGAATGGCAACCAAGCCCTGTCCAGCTACACCAAATCTTCTTCCTCCTCTCCAAGCCCCTCTCCCTTTGTTTGATCCCCACCAATCAGGCAGTATGGCGAGAAAAAGCTCAGCCTACGTGATCAACCTAACCATCCCCCATAGCTTACCCCTCTCCTTGTTTGGACATATATTCACCCCGGCCAATCTAATACCACTTACCCCCCCTTCCCTATTACCCTAAACTATAAATTGCTGTTCCTACGTAATAAAGTTAGACTTGGTCCAGAACCCTGTCTCCGGAGTGTGCATAGTCTCTGTATTCATCCCCACTCCCCCGGGGCCAACTAGTTCAAGCCCACCAGCCTGGGGGATGCCTCAGCCCGGTGGAAAACGGTAGCAGTGTCAAGTTGCGACAATTTGTCAGTCTAGCTAAGAGTTTTTCAATTAGTTTGTTAACCTTCTCAAAGAACCAACTTTTAGTTGTGTAAATTCTCTTTTTTGTTGTTGTCGTTCTTGATTTCGTTTATTTCTGCTCTGATCTTTGTTATTTCATTTCTTCTACTTGTTTTGGGACTAGTTTGCTCATTTTCTAGTTCTTCCAACTGTGGAGTTAGATCATTGGTTTTAGCTCTTTCTTCTTTTTCAATGTAAGCATTGAGGGTTATAAATTTCCCTGTCAGTACTCCTTTTGCTGCATCAATATATTTTGATATTTTGTGTTTTTGTCTTCATTCATCACTAGATAATTATTGATTTACTTACAGTTTCTTCTGTGACCCACTGATTATTTAACAGCATATTGTTTAATCTACATATATTTGCAAATTTTCTTTTATTTTGCCTGTTGTTGGTCTCCAACTTTATTTCATTATGATCAGAAAAAGTGCTTTGTATAATTTTAATCCTTGTACATTTATTGAGATCTGATTTATGACCCAACATATGGTCTATCCTGGAGAAAGATCTGTGAGCAATTGAGGAGAATGTATATCCTGCTATTTGGGGCTACAACGTACTATATATGTCTATTAGACTTAGTTCATTTATCATATTATTCAAGGTCTCTTTTTCTTTATTCATCTTCTTCCCAGATGTTTTATCCAATGCTGAGAGTGGTGTATTGAAGTCTCCAACTATTATTGTAGAGACAGTTATTTCTCCTTTCAGTTTTGCAAGTGTTCGCCTCATGTTCATTGGGGCATCCTGGTTAGGTGCATATACATTTATGATTTTATCTCTTCTTGGTTAATTACCCTTTTTTTAATATATAATAATTTCCTTCTTTGCCTCTAATAATAGTTTTGCTTGTAATGTCTATTGTATATGACATTGTAAATGATATAAGTATAGCTACTAAAGCTTTTTTTTTTTGGTTACTGCATGAGTGGAATGTCTTTTTCCAGGCTTTCACTTACAATCTATTGGTATCCTTGTGTCTAAGGTGGGTCTCTTGAAGACATTGTAAAGATAGCTCATATTTTCTTATCCATTCTGCCAGTCTGTGTCATTTGATTGGGGAGTTTAATCCATTAAAATTCAACGTAATTAGCATAAAGGAAGTTCTTCCTTCACCCATTTTGACTTTTGTGTGTATTTTTAATATATATTTATTTATTTATTTCTCTCCCCTTCCCCCCCTGCCCCAGTTGTCTGTTCTCTGTGTCTATTTGCTGCATGTTCTTTCTTTGTCAGCTTCTGTTGTTGTCATCAGCATGGGAATCTGTGTTTCTTTTTGTGCGTTGTCTTGTTGTGTCAGCTCTCAATGTGTGCGGTGCCATTCCTGGGCAGGCTGCACTTTCTTTCGCACTGGATGGCTCTCCTTACGGGGCGCACTCCTTGTGCATGGGGCTCCCCTATGCGGGGGACACCCCTGCATGGCACGGCACTCCTTGTGCACATTAGCACTGAGCATGGGCCAGCTCCACACAGGTCAAGGAGGCCTGGGGTTTGAACTGCGGACCTCCCGTATGGTAGACAGATGCCCTAAACACTGAGCCAAGTCCGCTTCCCGACATTAGTGTTTAATCTGCCATATTTTTTCTCCACTCTTTTCACACCTTATTTACTTTTACTGATATAGTCTTCATTTCTATACCCTCTTCTAAACCACACCCCCCCTTCTTTTCTGTTCAGGCTGTAGCACTCCCTTTAGTATTTCCTGCAAAATTGGATACAAACTCTCTCAGTTATTGTTTGTATGTGAAGATTCTAAATTTGCTCCCATTTCTGAAAGACAATCTTGTCAGATATAAGATTCTTGGCTGGTAGTATTTCTCTTGCATGATCTTAAGTATATTATACCACTGCATTTTTGTATCCATGGTTTCTGGTAAGAAATTGGCACTTTATCTTCTTGGGTATCACTTGTAAGTGATGCATCAATTTTCTCTTGCTGCTTTCAGAATTCTCTTTTTCTTTGGCTTTTGGCATTCTGATTAGTATGTGTCTCAGAGTATTTGGATTTATTTGAATAGGCATACATTTACTTCTTGGACACAGGTATTTATATTCTTCAATAAGGTTGGGAAATTTTCTGTCATTATTTCTTCAAATATTCTTTAAGTTCCTTTTCCCTACTCCTCTTTCTGGGACACCCATGACATAAATGTTTGCACATCTCTTGCCATTATTTAGTTCCCTAAGACCTTGTTCAATATTTTCATTCTTTTAATCATCTATTCTTTGCATGTTTGCTTTCAGAAGTCCATGTCTCCATGCTTACAGATTTTTATTCTACCACTTCAAATCTCCTCTTATATACCACCAGTGTATTTTCATTTTAATTTATTGTAACTTTCATTCCCCATATCACACCTCTTTTTCCCTCTCCCTACCCTCAGCAACTCTTGTAGCCATTGCCTCCACATCAATTCATTGCATTAGATGAAAACATTTTGGAGCACTGCTATAAGGCACG
This sequence comes from Dasypus novemcinctus, assembly GCF_030445035.2. Taxonomy (NCBI): domain Eukaryota; kingdom Metazoa; phylum Chordata; class Mammalia; order Cingulata; family Dasypodidae; genus Dasypus; species Dasypus novemcinctus. Next base: position 35,950,503 of record NC_080683.1, on the reverse strand, counting down.
GAGTTTACTTTACATCGTAATTTACACTCTGCCCCAGTCCATTCAGTGGGTTATGGCAGAATATATAATGTCCTACCTCTGTCCCTGCAGTATCATTTAGGACAACTCCAAATCCTGAAAATGTCCCCATATCACACCTCTTTTTCCCTCTCCCTACCCTCAGCAACTCTTGTAGCCATTGCCTCCACATCAATGATACAATTTCTTCCATTGCTAGAGTCACAATAATTCTGTAGTAGAATACCAGTAAGTCCACTCTAATCCATGTTTTATTCCTCCATCTTGAGGACCCTGGGATGGTAATGTCCACTCCACCTCTAAATCAAGAGGGGGCTTAGATCCCACATGACTGATGGATGGGTTTCTCCTACTTGCAGTTGTAGACTCTTGATTCCCTGGTGTGGTGGTCCACCATCCTCACCTCCCTGTTAGCTGACCTGGGTAAGTCCAATGAACCAGAGAGTAGGTGTTGCAACTCTTTTGAGGCTCAGGGCCCAGCTGGCACTTGGACAGTCCAGAGAATCAAGCCTTCTGAGCATAAACCAACCCCATTGCTAACCACTGGTTCAATAAAAGTGACAGAAGAGGCATATATAAATAGGTCACATCTGAATCCAAAGCTATCACACTCAGGAGCAAAAATTCCAAAGTAGGGCCTAGGCAAGGCACTGAACTCCAGAGCCATCTGTCATGACTGTAGGACCTAGGTGTCTCCATAGTCCTCAGGAGAACCTCTACCTGGGGTTGTATCTACTTTGGCTGTCTCTGGGATCCTGCTGAGATATGCATAAACTCAACGCTTCTGATGGCCTCCTGACTCATTTTGAAGTCTCTTAGCCATATAAACTCATTTGTCTTTACTATTTCCCCCTTTTATTCAAGGTATTTTTCTAGTTGCATCATCAGCTAGTGCTTGGTAGTCACCCATTGGCACCAGGGAGGCTCATGCCTGGGAGTCAGGTCACATGTTGTGGGGAAGGTAATGCATTTACATGCTGAGTTTGGCTTAGAGAGTGGCTATATTTGAGGAACATGGCAGCTCTCAAGAGGTAAATCTTGGCACCCTGCAGCTCAGGCCTAGTTGAAATTTCAAGCACACAGTCTCACAAGCATAGTCATCAATATCAAGGGCCTATCATTGGACCATCCTTCTTCACTGGTCTTTGCCCTTGCACTTAGGGTATTGCTGCCATTCCCTTGGGGAATGAGATAGAGCTCCCCAGGATGGGAACTCAGCACTCCCTCAGTTGCCACGTGTAACTCTACCCACTATGACAATATCTGACGAACATCCAAACATATCTATATACCCTATATGCATGCCCTGGAGAACTGCCTCCCTCCCATGTATCCTCCACCAATGACACTCCAGTGCTCCTCTTCTGCCATAGGTGAATCTCTCTGTGATCCAAAACTTCTTAAAAAAGGAAGTCTAAAATATTGTCAAATTCATTTAGCAGGAAAATGAAATAGTAATGAGAAATTTAAAGATTAGAAATAGAATACATAATAATTTAGAAAAACTAAAATAAAGTAAAAAATAAATTGGGGTTTTAAAAATGAAAAATATCATAAAACTTTTTTTTTAATCTTTTGCCTTTCATCACTGTAATAGGTTCTGCCCTGTGTATATATTTGCAAGGCAATCTCTTCTATTTCTTCTGAGTCTACATCCTTTTTCAAAAAAAAATTTTATTATGTCTTCAAAAATGTTTTTGGTCACAGTAAAGTCACATATAGAATATAGGAGACTCCCATATACCCAGCATCAAACCCTTTCTCCCCTTCCCCAGCAATGATCTTTTTACATGTGGATGTTACATTTGCTACAACCGAAGTACAGGTGTTGAAACATGGCTACCAGTCATGGTTCCATTATGGTTTATATTTTGGACTTTATATTTTTATAAATTTTTGGTTACATTATGGTCTACATTATGGTTTACATTTTAGATTATACACTTTTATATATTTTTGGTGAAATTTAATATGGCCTATATCCATCATTACATGATCTTGCAGAAAAATTCCATTGCCCCCAATTACCCACTCTTCCATTTATTCATTCCTCTCTACACCCTTAATCTCTTAAACCACCTCGATGAATTTATTAATGAAACTTGTTAGACATCTATGATTAGATGTCTTAACTCCTTTGTATCACCTAGAAGCTTATTTTGTTCCTTTGACTGCACCATATCTCCCTGTTTCTTGGTATGTATTGTAAATATTTTTGGTGGTGGCATCTGGCCTACTATTTATATTTATTCTGGGTACAGATTCTCTCTTTAGTTTAGGGCTTTCTTGCCCTTTCTCCCTTCCTGGTTGTATAATAGGAGTCTAGGACATAAATGTTACTGTAAGTTATGGATGCTGAAGCTGCCCACCTTGCCCCTTCTCTCATCTTTCTCCTCTGCCAGATATAGGAATGGAGCTGCAGCTGTGTATAGTAATTGCAGCTGTGTAGGCCAAGACTGACTATATTTGCCTGTAGGGATTGATAAAATTTAATGCCCTTTCTCCCATGTCTGGGGACCCTCTGGTTGCCCAACAATCTAAACTATGTAGGCAAAAATATCTGCAGTTACCATGAGTGGCCAAGTAAGTGCTATCTCTTCTACCCTTTAAGGGGTGGGGTTGGAGTCATAGGTGCCCAACATTCCAGTTCATGCAGGCCAAAAGCAGTTGCCTAGAAAAGCTGAAGAAATATCAGCTCCCTTCTATCCTATGCAGGGAAAATGTGGATGGAGTGCCAGGTGCTCAACAGATCAGTCTGTGAGGGCTGAAAGCACCTGCAGTTGCCCAGAGAGGTCAAGGAAACACAGTTCCCCTCCTATCTAACTGACGTGTGGGAATGGAGCCTTAGGTCTCCAGTTATCCAATCTGGGCTTGCTTAAAGCACTTGCTGTTACCTAGGAAGGCTGTTGCATGTGCCCCTGGCTTCCTCCTTGCCAGAGTGGGCTGGAGCCTACAATATGGCTGTAATCCAATCTGAGTGGAAAGAAACCAGTCCCTACCATCATTGTGATTTTCAATCAGACCTGTTTCCTGTGCCAAGTTAAAATAGTGACTACTGCCCTCTTTCTGACTTGAAGAGGTTCAAATTTTAGCTGTTTATAAGATTATGCTTTAGCCAGATGACTTTACTAATCAGGAGCTGAAGTTGGTGCCTGACTGTCTCTTCCTTTCCCATGTTTGGGAAATGGAGCTTCCAACTCCAGCCATGGAATATCTGTTAAGGCAATTAATGCCACATATGGAAGATGGGCACTAGTTTATGCAGTGCAGAGTGTTCTACTCAAGCAACTTCACTGCAGTGCATAGTGTTCTACTCATGCAACTTCACTGCAAATGGGTATTCTCCTCATTACAATCTTTCAAAGATGTTGCATGATATTTTTTCTGGTCTCCTGGGACCCCCAAACAAGTTCTTTAGATAAGTCTGGGTTATTACTAATTGCCCTGTAGGACTCACTGATTCTTGGCACTCCTTACTTTGCTACCATCTTGCCCCTCTTCCTGTTTTAGTTTTAATAGACTTCTGTGTGTTTGTGTGTTCATTAGAAAAACAGTCTTCATGGGAGCCAAATATAATAGATATATTATATTCATAGAACCAATGATAAGACCTATAGTAGACTTCCAGTAAGAATGCTACAAGACAAAAGACAATGGAATAACATTTTAAAGTACAGAAAGAGACAAACTGGAAAAAAAATAATGAAAAAGTTTTTATAGAACATGAAGGAGAAATAAAGAAACAGAACAATATTATTTAAGTGTAGAACAATATTATTTAAGTGTTCACTGTGATTAAATTAGATATTTTTGTTGTAAATTCTAGATTACATAATTTTTAGGGAGGCATATAAATTTTAAAGTCACTAGGAAAGCGTAAATTGAATAAGCAGTTAATACAAAAGTAGGCAGTAAATGAGGGATAAAATAAACAAAAAACAACTGTAAGGATGGTAGATTTTAATCCTATCATATTAAATGTTTATTAAATTTTAGTAATCTAAGTATACCAATTAGTAAACAGATTTCAGACTGAATAGAAAATAAGATCCAACTATGTCATGCTTACAAGATATCTACTTTAAATATAAATACATAGGTTAAAAACAAAATTAGAGAAAATATATATCATGTGTATTAGTCAGCCAAAGGGATGCTGATACAAAATCCAGAAATCTGTTGGCTTTTATAAAGGGTGTTTATTTGGGGTAGAATCTTACAGTCACAAGGCCATAAAGTGTGTTATTTAGAACACCAAATTCTGTTGCCACATGTTGGAGCAAAATGGCTATTAATTTCTGCAAGAGTTTAGCCTTCCTCTTCCTCCTAAGGCTCTGGGTCCCAGTTTCTTCCAATCTCAGCTGTCGGCTAGCGTAAGGATCATCTCTCTCCTTTGGGCTTGTTTTTTCCCAGACTTTCTCAGCTGTTCAGGGCTCTGGTCTCTAGCTACAAACTGTCAGGCAAATGGCTCCGGTATCTCCCGGTACTCCAGCATCCAAAACTAAACTCCCTGTATTCTCCTTCTCCATGTATTTATTTCATTGTCTTTGATTGAGCATCTATTTATATAGCCCAAAAAGGAGAGAGGGGTAGGAACTCAAACTGAGTCTCTCTAATCTTGATTTAATAGAGTAAAAGTGAAACCTCTAAATCTAATACAATCTAATATGCCCAGAGGAACAGACCATTTTACAAACATAATCAATATCTCTTTTGGAATTCATAAATAATATCAAACTGCCACACACCAACCTCTGAATTTCAAAAAGACATTACAATATACAAGAAAAACCTTAAATTATTTCAGTTAGCAATGCTAAGTACAAAGTCACATCACAATCAGTTTAAGGAAATACAGTTTGTATAGCGGCAAAGCCCCTTCTGGCTGTAGACCTCTGAAACTTACAAAACCATTGATCTACTTCCATTATACAAAGGGACAGACAAAGAATAAACATTTGCATTATCATAAAGAGAATTTGGGAGGAAAACAAGAGTCATGGGTCCCCTAAAATTCCATAAGCCTGCAGGGCATAATTCATTAGATTTTAAAGTCTGAGAGTCATTCTCAAGATAATGATTTCTTCACCTTGGGGCCTCATGGTGACTGACCCTTTCCACAGGCTTGCTCCATGGCCATTTCCTTGGTTCCACCCTCATCAAGTATCTGTGTGGTGACCTAGCTCCAGACCTCACACTCCAATAACATTGGGGTGATTGCCTCTCCTTCCCCAGTCTCTGGGGTACAGTATCAGGCCACTTAGTATAGTGAGAGGGAGACAACATTCTCCCTAATATCTGGTCTGCAGGCCCAACCCTCTCAGAGCAATAAGTTGGCAACCTGGTCTTCTGTAATCTATGGAGGGCAGGCACACCCCACTCAGATCTATGGGGTGTTGACCTTGATCTTCCCAATCCTTGGGGAATTTGCCCCACCCTCTAAGTAGGTTGGGGTGACAAAACTCTCTCTGAAAAACAGGCTGGAACTTCCACTGTCTTCAACTGCCTGGGCAAACTCACCCTGTCTGTACACATGGGTGGGATTCCTCTCTTCGTCCAAGGAGATGTCTTAATTCCAAATCATAGCTTCCATGGTTTTCCACTTAAAGTCATTTTCCCTTCTACATCCTCCCTCCACGTCCCTTTTAGTCCAGGATGACAGTGGTTTTGTTCATACAGATCTCTCAAAAGGCTTGTTGATTTAGCAGGCAGGAAGCTGGGGTCCAAGCCATTAGACAGTCTTTCCTAGATAGCTGCGTTTTCAATCCTGATTTACAATTTCCAAGTTTAGTTAATTCCCCAAATGGGCACTATTATCTGGGGGCTTGATTTCCAGATGCTTGGAATTTCTGGAATCAGTTTCTTGTTTCTTTGTGTCCAACAATTCAGTTCTCAACTTATCTCTCCTCTATCATTTTACTATTAGCTGCAAGGAGAAGCCAAGTCACATTCTCTGAGTTTACTTTGGAAAGTTGTTCAGCTAAATGCCCAAGCTTATCATTTTCAAATTTGCTTTCCAACTAATATAAGGAGTTAATCTTGCTAAGTTCTCTGCAACTTCAAAACATGGATCACCTTCCCTCCAGTTTCCAATATATTTTTATTATAAAAAGTCTTTTAGTATCCATATTTCTATTAACAGTCTTTTCAAAGCAATCTAGGCCTTTTCTATCAAGCATCTCACAATTCCTACCCACTCTTGGTACCAAAATTCTTTATTAGTCAGCTAAAGGGGTCCTGATGCAAAATACCAGAAATCTGTTGGTTTTTATAAAGGATATTTATTTGGGGTAGATGCTTACAGTCACAAGGCCCTAAAGAGTCCAATTCAAGGTACATAAGAGGTACTTTCTCACTCAAAGTCTGTTGCCACAGGTCAACACAAATGGCAGGTGACATCTGCGAGGGTTCAGCCTTCCTCTTCCCTTTTAAGGCTCTGTGGGTCCAGCTTCTTCTGCTCTCAGCTGTTTGCTGGCATTAGGCTCATCTCTCTTCCTGGGGCTTGCTTCTTTCCAGCTCAGCTACTCTGTTGTCTTCACAAGGTCAGTTATAAACTCTTAGGTGAATGGTGTAACTCTCCCTGGGGCTCCAGCATCAAAAGCAAGTTCTCTTTTCTCCCATGTCTTTTCCTGTGTTGTTCGTCTCTATGTGTCTAATTCCATATAAGAGTCTGTTTTATCGGTACACCAAGAAGGTGGAGACTCAACCCTGCATGCCCTAATGATGTGGTTGAATCAAAGTCCTAATCGTAACATAATTTAATCAAAGGCTTCTCAGCTGAATCTAATATAATCCAAGTGTTTATAGTTTGCTAACATAATCAATATCTCTTTTGGAATTCATAAATAATATAAAATGCCACACCTTGCAAACCTTAATTAAAAGAGTATCAGAGTCGATATATTAATATGAGACAAATTAAAATTCACAGCAAAGAATATAAAAGAATTAGGGGGGAAGTTACATCAACATAGAGGGGTCTAAAGCCAAAAACTATTAAACTAATAAAAGAAGAAGTTTTTAAGCAAAAAACTAATAAAAGTAAAGAGAAATAAATAAATCCACAATTATTGTTGTAGGTTTCAATGCTTTTCTCTCAGTAAGTAAGAGAATAAGGAAACTGAATATCAATAAAAATACAGAAACCTGAAAAATACAATGAACTAAAGTGAACTAAATTAATTTATACAACATTCACATTCTTTTCAAGTGCACATGAAACAGTCACCAAAATAGACCACATTCTAAGCCATAAAAGAAATTCAACATATGCTCAAAAGTTTTATTTCATCAAATGACAATTGAAAGATTTCAGCTAATATTGTGAACTACCACTTTCTTTGGTTATTTGCTCATAAATTATTACACTACAGTCAGCATGGGTTGCTGTTGTGCTTCCTGATGAATATGGGCCAAAAAGCAGTAATTGATTTAATTTGGACCCGGATTCTCTAGGTCAGTGCTTATCAGATCTTTTCTGTAAGGACCAAATAATAAGTATTTTAAACTTTGTAGGCCATATGGCTTTTGTTGCAGCTTCCCAACTTTATTAATACAGTGAAAAAGCAGTCATATAATACAAAAATGATTGAGCATGGCTGAGTTCCAATAATACTTTATTCATAGACACTAAAATTTGAATTATATTAATTTTCATGTTTTAGAAACATTATTCTGTCTTTGTTTTCAATCATTTAAAAAAGTGAAAATCATTCTTAGCTCATGGACAGTACAACAACAGGCCATAGGTGGGCTTGGCCCATGTGCTATGGTTTGCAGACCTTAGTTCTAAAGACTTAAGGGAGAATAACTAAATTTGCAATAACTCTGAGGCTATAAAAAACATGAATCTTTATTCCTCTGTACACCTTCCCAGGACTCTGTTCTCTAAAGATGGCAAAATTGCTTATCTGTTTTGAAAAATTCATTATAAAGAATGCAGGAAAGAATGAAATAGAAAAAATAGATAAAAGGACCTAGAGACAAAAAAAACCAAAATAAAACAAAAACAAGAAAAAAAAAACTATTCAAGGGGATACAAAATGAGATTTTTGAGCATCAGATGTGGTATTTGATATCAGAGATGCAGCAGTGAGACCTTTGAAATCAGAAATAAGTGCTGTAGTTACAAAAACTCTGTTCTCTAAATTTCAGCAATTTAATGCTGAAGGGATTAGATTGCTGACAATGTAGACATGTTTTGGAAAAACTAGAGAGCAAAAGAATAAAATAAAATATATTTCATTGGAAATGGGAAAAAAATGTAAGCCAACTTGGAGTGAAGAGAGACGGGATTTCAAAGTTTGGAAGTATATAGGCCAAGAATGATTGAGATTGCCATTAGAATAAGACATATTAAGATGTTGCCTTCTCTTGGGAAGAGGTATTTCATTTGGATTTTTAGCATTTAGGAACAGGATACTTCAGCATCTTGTCAAAAATCTAAGAAAAAATTTTTATCATCACCACTTCCTGACAAAAGTTATTTAAGGAAAGAAAATATAAAGTAGTCAGATAGTAATCATCAAAAAGTCATAAAAGAGTGGTCATCTCTCAATCAGTTCACTGATAAAAAGAAAATTTGAACCAGCATAGCCTTATTTTGTGTGTGTTCTATGTGGTATGTGTATGTGACTGTGTGTGTGTGTGAGAGAGTGAGAGAGAGAGAGAGAGAGAAAGGAGAGAGAAAGTCCGTTAAGGTTGAAATATCAATTTAAAACATAGACCTAGAATCACAGGCCTAAAGTTGATTGAATGAAGACAAATGTATATTACCTTTCCAATAGAAAATAAAAATTTGGATGGTTCATGATCAGAGGAGATTACTAGAGATTTACCTCTATGCCCTTGTATATCTCAAATTTTACTTGCACTTCAGGCATCTTAAGATACCATTATCCTTTGTCTACAGGAGACTTAACTGCTTTCAAAAATTAGCATGAAGATTATCTCATTGTCTTAAAAATGCATGAGATATGAGCTTTATATATAAGTATTTTCAGCTCTCTTTATACATGAAGATACTGAGATGTAAGACAAAATGTAATGAAAGTAGCAGTTGATATTTGGCATAAAAGGAATTCAGTCTGCTGGATTTCAAAGACTCTGCTCTTTCCATTAAAAAGAGCCACTTTCTACTGTGAAATTATATTTCTTGCAGTGTGTATAGCACAGTGACTTCCCTGTATGAAATGTCCAATAGTAACAATGAATAATAACTTATATTTGTATAGTGCTTTGTTATTTAACAAAATGTTCATGTGTATTAAATCACATGAGGTTAACGCCAGCCCTTAGAGAAGGAAAGGTGATTAATGATTACAATCTCTAAATAGGATTCTGGACTTTAGAGTTTAAATTAATTATTCTGGAAAGCACACTCATATAAATAGTGGATCATGAGCGTTGAACTCTGTTCTTTTACTTTCAAGTATTTCTTACTTTCCATCTCTATATATTGTCTCTCAACAGGTATTTTTATTTTTTGTAGATATGGGTATTAGTCAAGGTTCTCTAGGGAAACAGAACTGACAAGATATATATGATATATATATATAATATAAATATTATGAGTTTTTAAATAGGTATTGGCTCACATGATAGTGGGAATGGACAAGACCAAATTTCATAGGGTGCCTACAAGCTGGAAACTCCTATGAAAGTTTTTGATGACTTCCCCAAGTGAAGCTGGCTGACTGAAGTAAAAATGGAAATTCTCCCCACTGGCTCCTGAAATCATCACTGCTCCTTTTAAAGCCTCCAACTGATTGACTGGGATGTCTTTCATTGTTTAAGGCAATATCCTCAAGTGATTATAATCAGCTCTAGATACAATCAACTTACTATTGATTTAATTCCATAGAATATCCTCAGAGAAACAACCAGGCCAGTGCTTGTGTGGACAACACAAACTGGCAAATTAAACTTATCCATCATAATGTGTATAGTTCAATATTTGTAAAATGTTTTGTAGACATTAGGGTCCTAAAATCTCTTTGAGATAGATAAGGCAACATTGTGAAGGGAAACAACTTCGGATTTGGTAAAAATGAACCTATAAGTCAAGCTCTTTAACTTTTTCTTTTCTATTCTTCCCTTTGAAAATTTCTTATTGAATATTTATTACATGCTACAAAATATTTCAGGTGCTGTATATATAAAATTAAAGATTAGAAACAGGAAAAGGGTTGGTAAAAAATGTGTAATCTTATAATATAGTATGGTTCATTCTACATGAGAGAGGCCTATACACCATGCTATGAGTACAGAAAAGGTTTAAAATGTAGAAAGAGTGTTAGAGGGAATCTTCCTGAAGTAGATGACATTTGATCTGAGTTTTATAAGATGAATAAGAGTAATATCACATAAAAGGAAAATTTATGTTGCACAGAGAATTAAAAGATCAGGATACATTTTAGTAACTAAAGTAATGTATATCTTCAGACTCATATTAACAAATATTTTGGGAGAATGATAGGCAGTGGCCAGAAAGTTAAGCAGTAGGCAGATAAATAAAACATCTTATACGATAACCTAAGTATATGAAATGTATCCTAAAAATAACATCAAGCAATTGATAATTTTAAACAAGTTTACTGTTTAGAAAAGCAACTTTCTCTAGAGGTTAGATTAGTTAGAGATGGGGTTAACGTAAAAGGTCCCAATTTCCCAATTTCAGGAAAGAACTCGGGACCCTCAGAGATGAGCAATTAGAAAATGGGGAATCAGGAAAAGGAGTAGGTAGCTTTGGGGAAAATATGATGAAATTGATAATACAGATATTTGACTTGAAATTTCTAGGATTAATCACCGAAAGGTGGAATATAAATACATAAATATTGAGCATATCAGAAAATTCTGTGCTAGAAATTTAAATTTGGAATATACTGGCATATAAGTGGCAGTTGAAGCAAATGAAATTACAGAAGTCACCAAATGTCATATTCAACATCAGAAGAAGATAAGATGAGTAAAGAGCTGGAAAATATTGACAAACATCTGAGTCATCTAAAAAGAAAATTGAGAAGAAATGACTAAGAATTAGTGTCACAGAAGCAAAAGTTGCAAGGATCAGCAATTCCAAGTGGTCAAAAAAATAAAAAAAGAAGTGTCATTGACTGAGAATTTGAATATCTGTATTCAGTCTAATTACCTTGAGAAAGTTATCTGTACTTTTGTTATATTAAAAACTTTGCTAAAAACTAAGGGAGAATAGCAGCTTAGTATAATTTTTTATAAGGAATTAATGAAAAAATACATAAAGTATTTGGCATAGTGAAAATTTTAGAAAGGGCATTTAATGCTCTGTAATTCCCAGATTGGAACTGCAGTGAGAACAAAAATCCGAGACCTGAGGGTTATATGACCAGCTGACAAAAACTTGAGACTTGAACCCAGCTGTTCAGATTGTACTTAAACCACAGTTAAATGTTTAAAAAGCCTTGAAAAATAACTCTGCTGAAATATATGAATGTAAAAAGAAAGAATAATGATAAAATTTGTGGCACAAAATTAAGAATGCAATTGTGGCAGAAATGCTGAATGTGGTAGGAGGCATTCTAGACTTCTCCCTGTCATTCATTTCCCATGTCCAATCCATCACCTCCTAGTTAAATCTTTTGACTCTATTCCTTACCTTCATTTCTATTTGTTCACTTAAAGATAGTGAGGTAAGGACATTAATGTGACTTTCTTTCCTGTCTCCAATTCTGAGTTCTAATTTTTTCAAATTTCAAGGTAGCAGAATAAATATATTTTTAATCCATTCTCTTACAAACTGAGGAATAAGAAACAGAGGCACAATTCCATATTTGAAAAAACCAAGGTAAGAGATACCAAACCATATCATATGTAAGCAGACAACAGGAGAGCTGTAAGTGACAGCAGAGCTGAGAAAGGTCAAACTTAAGGTCCTACAGAAGCAGATGCTGTTGAGAAGAGATTGGATTTTCTTGTTGAAACTCAGGAAAGGTATGGTAATTGATGGACTGTAACAGGGACTGAAAACCAAGGGCTGCTTTGAAAGCCTGTTTAAAGAATTCTTAAAATACAAGGGCAACCCGACTTGGTCCAGGTACGTAGCTGCCCTTTTCCTGCTTACATAAAAGACAAAATGTATAGGAATTGCTTAAAAATGTCACTGGACTTTTGAAATACCAACACAAAGGAGCTAAAATAGGACCATTAGATAATATGACACACCTGAAGATCCTTCCAGGGCCCATGTCCAGAACGTTCACAGCCAGGTCTAGGCATCCCAGTTCAGACATTGGATGACCCTTCCCTGAAGAAATAGTCAACAATGAAGATAGAGTTGTTTGTTAACTCTATGGATTGAAGTTTTGACAGAGCACAGTGAAAAAGTGAAGACAACTGGAAGATGGGCCCAGAAAGACATCAAAAAATATAGGAACAATGATATATGGAAGGATATATGAGTATGAAGCAGAGATCTAGAATTACTGCAAAACAAGATGTAGGTGAATCATATAAAAAAGAGCCAGTCAGAACAATCACAGTAATGGTATGGAGGTGTTGATTGAAAATGGCTCTCTCATTATTAGGGTTTAACTGCTCTGGGATACATTATAATCCCAAGGAAACAATCTTATTATTATTATTAATTTACTCTTCCTCCTCTTCTGCAACTAAATATAATTGGGTAATGAAACGTATTAATTACATCTCTTGACTATACCTAATAGATTTTCTTCCTTTCACTCAACATTGCCAGTGCCTTAGTTTGGGCCAATCTTCTTTGGAAAGAAGGTTAAAAATGAATAAATTAAAATACTGCACACAAAGCTTAGTTAATTATTCTAAAACGCAAATTTTCATTTTCACTCTCCTGCTGAAGATTCTTAAGTGTCTTCTCATTGCCTTTGGGAGGATATCTACATATCTTGGCATTTCATACAAGGATCTCCATGATACAGAAATTTTCTAATGTTATTTCCTACTGCTACTCCATAATCAGTCAAAGCTCTAAAATGAGCAAACTGCTTGCAGGTCTCAGAACAGGATGTAGTCCAAAAGTCTTAAAGCTTTAGAATATCCCTTTGCTCAAATATCTTCTCTATTTGAGTGGTCTTCCTAGTGATAATTCAAGCCTTGATTTAAGAATTACCTTCCTTGGAGAGTTAGATTCAACATGATGCTAATTCTGTATACATCTTTATTTTAAGAACATATTTTATTTTACCTATTTGTTTACTTGTCTATTTCTCCTACTTTATGTAAACTTATGTAGAATTTTGTCTCAATTAATTTTTATGTACAGTGCAACATCTGTCACATACTAGACTAATAACTTTGTGAATAAATAACTAGACAAATGATATTGAGTAATCTTGTCAGTAAAATATCTGAGGAAAATTCTTTTAATTTTTTTCAATGAGGAAATCAATTCAGTGGACTTATGAAATATTCAGATTATGGGGTTAAAAATATACAAGCAGACAGTTCCTAAAAAGCTAGTCAAAAAAATTAATTCATGCATTTCAGTAAATGTTACCAAGACCCCTTTAATAACCAAACTCTCCCTCTGGGAAGCAATAATTTAGGGAGAAAATTCTACTAATCCATTTGACATGCTCAGTAATGGCAATTGCTTCAGGGTTGTATTTGGTGAAGCCTTCTGTTCAGTGTCAAATTTGAAATCTTTAGAGGAAATAATGGTACATGTTGGGTGGCAAAACTATTGGTATGGACATGACAGCCTTTCCTTTGTCTTCTTTTCATCTAATTCCATTAGAGTCAGTCAGCTACATGTCAGTCTAGCAACTTTGATGAAAGAGGTATGTTAAGGCTTAATCTAGATAAAATGCAGATAATATTGAACTGTCAGCAGAAACACTGATGGAATACAGCTTGAAATAAAAATCACCTTTACTCTGCAAAGACATGCTCCCTTTCTGTAATTCTGAAGATGCAAAATGATTTTAAATTTTTCAGTCCATTTGCTTATGTGTAAAAACATATATTTAGAAAATCCAACACACCTGTGCTCCATTGTATACATTTTGAGATGCATTACATTAGTTTATTTTGATTTATAAACTCATATGTCAATTAACTCTTAGCAGCTCCATCTTTCCTCCTTTCTTGAAATAATACAACAAACCAATGCATTTTTTTTTTTTTTGGCTAATATGACCTGTTTAATTCCTTATGAACTATTCATTTTGGTTGGATTGCTTATATCATTTTAATATAAAAAGAAATCGCCTTGACAATTGCTATTTTACTAATCAGTATAATCATATACCATGGCTGCAAATCTAGGACTCCATTGGCCATTTTTAAAAATATTTCAGTTGGACAGAATAATCTGCTCTGGTTATCAGGCAGTGGATATGCTTAATGGATGTAACTGAATAATACTTAGTCAAGGGACTACTCAAAGATTATCCTAAGTACTTAAGTTTTCCTACTCTCTCCACTTTTCCATTGCTCCTAAAACTATTACAGTTTAGAAAAGTTATATTAATAATTATCCAATAACAGAGACTATAGTATGAGCTTTATAATTATAAAACACATCATTGTAAAATTGGTCACTATATAATCTGTCATTGTAGTTATCCAGTAAACCTATTTCTGCACAGATGATCTACTTTGATATTAGCTAAAACAAGTCATTCATTACATTGTGGAAGATAAAATATTTAAGACATATTTTCTTTCTTTTTCTTTCTAACCAGCCTGCCTGCCTTCCTGACTTCATTCAATCCTTCTTGCCTTTGATCATTGCTTATTTTTCTTTTTTATGGCTTTCCTATCCCTATCCTTTTATACATTTGTTTTTCCCTTTCCTTTTCTCTTGTATCATTTCCTATTGTATTTTTTAAGAGAATAGAAGTGCTTGTAGAATTTCTGAAAAGAATGAACTATTGAATGATTAATTATATGATAATACAGGAAAATATTTATTTAGATGTTGTATCATCAAAGTACAGGAATGAGCACTGTGAGATATAAGCCCTGCTTTTCACGAGCTTATATTATAAAGTTATGACATGCAAATGAATAAGTGCATCTCAAGACAGTCTATGATGGACACAGCTAAGAGGCACAAAGTACAGTCAATGTTAAGAGATCTCTTTAGGTAATCATTCTGATGAACTAATTTCAAAATAAATGTAAGTCTTTTGAATTCTACCAGATGGTAATGGTGTGTTTTTACTGATATAAAATCATTCATAGAGTGATGAGAAGATCACAAGAGTCCCATGTATTACAAAGGTATTTACTTACAAGACAGAAAGTACAACAGGTCATATCACTAACTCTCTAAAGAGTTTTTAGTACACTGTACTTAAAAGAAGATTCAGAAGTATGATTCTTAATCTGTTAATTGAATTTTATAGCAAAATGTCCTTGATGATCACCCTTGTAATTTTGCAATATATATTTAACAAGTAAGGTACAATGCTGATATTAATATTTAAAATGATGCTATTGATAAAAGCATGGCATTACTGAGTATAGCTTCTACAAGAAAAGGACCATTTTCTAGACTAAAGTCAGATAGAAAATTAACCATCTTTCTGGGTGTATATATATCTATAGACAGACTAAAATAAGGACTGATGTAAAATATTTACCAGTCTACCATATTATTTGAAGTTAGGAAATTTTTAAATTTCTATTGCTACATAACAGTACTACTATACTCTCATTGAATTCAAACAACGCATATTTATTATTTCACAGTTTCTGTGGGTTAGGAGTCCAGGCACAAATTAGCTGGGTCTGTGTTTTGGATCTCACATATCTGGAATAAAGATGTGGTTAGGTTGTGGTCAAAATACATCTTTGATCTTACTCACCAGTGTATCCTTAATGCTTACACAATGTATGACTCATAGTAAGTACTCAATATAAGCTTCTTGGATTAATACATAGTTAAATAAATTATCATCTCATAAATTTTATTCGGAATAACAATGTAGTGTTCCCTGTTTTGATAGTAGATGTATATATGTAGAATATTTAATCTTCATCAGGTATATTAGAAAATTATTTTGCTATTTGCTTTTTAATTCTCTTTATTATAAGGTTTTCTTTATGTTAATTAAGTTCATTTTTTGACATCTAGTATATTCATAATAAATATTGTTTACATGATAAAATATTGCATTTTTAAAAGTATTTTCAGGGTAGATTTTGTTAGTTTTCTCAGAAAGACTCAGAGAAATAATTTAACTATAATAAAGTGCTTTTAATATAGTGTGAAATGCTTTGTTAAATAAAACATGAAATATAAAGGGAATATTTTTAAAATGTTTGAAAACATTTTTTAAGTGGGGAAAGATTATAGTTTAAGTCTTATTGGAACCATGATAATAATGCATTATACAGTTAAATTACAATTTATTCTGGTCTAAATATTTACAACTTTCAAGAAAAGTACATTCTGGTTTAATCATATTTTATTATAAATTTCCATTACCTAGTGCTTTTCTGTTATATCCCATATAGTTTACTTTGATTCATGAAGAATACAGTAATGGTCAAAATTTTTTAGTACCATCATTACAAGATCTTCCATGTGCAGCCCTATTTAACTCATGATACAATAATGAGGTCATATTGACAGTGAATTTTGGTTTATCTTTATATTCTAATCATTTTGTTAGTAAAAGAATCACCTAGAGTCATATGTACATTTTTATTTCTGCTGTGAAGTTTGTTGTTTCTATAAAATTCACAATGCAAAATAGTCAAAATATGTTTGTTATATACCATGCATTATGGAAGCATTAAAGATAATTTGAAAATTGTGTTGCTGGTACACAAATTTAAAATTGTTAAAGTCAATTTTAAAGTAATTAAGAATTATAGGAAAATTTAAATTTACAAAGTTATTTCCTGGGAAAGCTCCCAGAGAGCTGGGTATAATACAATAAAATCACAATCAATGACTGGTAATAAAATTCCAGATCAGACATATCAAACAAAATCACAAATAATAATTAGTGCCCAAATCCCAAATTATACAGATGGACTCTGATAACAAATTTTAAAAAGAAGAAAAAGAATAGGATTTGCCATTTTAATGTTAATTTAATTGCTGTGTAAATGTCTTGGAATTGTTTTGTAGAAATCTTTGATGGTAAACTACATATTAAGATTTAAAAAAAAAAGTTCTGCTTGTGTGTTCACACCCAGTCAACCAAAACCATCCTATCTTTGCAATTATGTGTCTGAGATGATGCAGCATTTAAACCATAGGATTTCTATCTTGAATACAAGTTTTAAATAAACAATGCCAAATAAGAGGCAGATTGGAAAACACTAATTCAGTGGCATTCGTACTGAAAATGATAACACAATTTCATAAAATGAATTTTCCCTTTTGAAAAGTTAACTTCTTAGTGAAAAAAAAAATGAGGAAAATATCTCATGGTTCTAAGAATACAAAATGAGGCTGTATAGTTTATTTCACTTTTCAATTCATTGAAAATAAGATAACAAAACATCCCACCTACAGTTGTAGTACCAGATTTTCTCTGTCATGGCCTTAAGGAATCAAAATGATTCTCATTTACAAAATGAGAAGTAGACATACATGTAAACTAAAATTATTGAAATGTGACATCACTCACTATTTAACTTCCATTACCACTGTGAAAATTTCAACCACAGTCATCTCTAATCTACAAAATATACTGACCTCCATCCTACATATCTCCCATCTATCACTCATATGGTTAGATCTTCTCAACAATTTCTTGTTTTTCACAAAATGCAAGACTTTTAGGATATCCCAATATCAATATCTGGTCCATTTGTTTTCTATAATTCCTGTCCTAAATAATCTGATATGTACACTGCACTCTGGTCTTACACTATCTTTTGTCATCCCTAAAATTTATTTATTTATTTATTTTTAAAGATTTATTTATTTATTTCTCTCGCCCCACCCCCACCCCACCCCCACCACCAGTTGTCTGTTCTCTGTGTCTATTTGCTGTGTCTTCTTCTTTGTCTGCTTCTGCTGTTGTCAGCTGCATGGGAATCTGTGTCTCTTTTTGTTGCGTCATCTTGTTGTGTCAGCTCTCCATGTGTGCGGCGCCATTCCTAGTCAGGCTGCACTTTCTTTCATGCTGGGCAGCTTTCCTTACAGGGTGCAGTCCTTGTGTGTGGGGCTCCCCTACACGGGGGACACCCCTGTGTGGCATGGCATTCCTTGCACTCATCAGCACTGTGCATGGGCCAGCTCCACATGGGTTAATGAGACCCGGGGTTTGAACCACGGACCTCCCATGTGGTAGGCAGACGCCCTAACCACTGGGCCAAGTCTGCTTCCCCTAAAATTCATTTCAAACTTAATATTAAGTTGATTTTTCTCTTTCTCATATTGAAATTTTATTTACTTATCTATGCTTAACACAATTACATCTTATTCCAAATAAAATTAATTTCTCCTTCATCTTTTGTGTCCAAAATGAAGTTTTTTTCTCTCAATATATTTTATCTTATTTCAATTAAAATTAATTAATTGTATTTTTACTTCTTAAAATAATTTCTTGGGAACACAATTTAAGTATTTTAGTTATTTTTATCAACATTATTTTTTAGATTATATTCACTTCCTTTCCAATTTCAAAAACATCACTTTCCCTTTGTTTAAAAATATTTTTAAAATCTTTGAGGATAATATAATATTTATTCAAATCATATTGCCTGTATGCAACATTTGGGAACACAATTCATTTTCTCATTCTATCCATTCTCCTTGCATGCTGATACATTTTTGTAATTTTATCTGTAAATATAATTTTGAATATTGTTTTTCATTCTTACCTTGATTTGGATAAGATAGAAGTTTATTTCTCTCTGAATTAATACTCTGAGCATGGGTAGTTCTGAGTAGTAGGCCACACAGTTACCAGATTTTACCTAGGTTATTGGCTATGCTGCAGAAATGAATTTCAAGGGCACGCCAGGTGAGTTAGGCCAGTAATTTATTCAGGTAGGGAGGGAAGAGAAATAGGAGAAAATAACAGAGCAGGGATCCCAAATAGAGAGGAAGGGGGTGAAAAGGGATAAAGAGGGCTGATTTACAGACTACAATTCCCCATTAAAGGTTATAAACCCCCAGGTTAACTTGCATGGCCATGTGGCCGAGGAAAAATGGCAAGAGCAGTGCACAGAGGGCAGGAACGGGTCCAGAGGTAAGAGAGCAGGGTGAGAGTGTGCTCAGTCCTAGTGGTCTGCTTTGTAAACGATTAATTATTCCACCCCTTTGCTAATAGCAGGGGAGGGGTTTGAGCTGTTTGCTGTTTTGATTGATTACCCCACCCATCAATCCCCTAGTGAGGACCCGGTGATAAAGTCCCCAGGGAACATCAGGGGCTTTTTCTTGCTCCCAGAAGAAGTCTTTGTTCTGATAGCAGAATCTTGAGGGCTAGAGTCTTCCAGCAGCCATCTTGGGGGTTACTTATGTCCACGTGGACTCTCTGCCAGGTTCCAGATCTGTCTATCAGATCCCTGTCTTACCAGCCTGCTTCAATACTCCCAAAAAGTCATTCAGGAACACAGTTACCCATTTGGGCATCTGCTATTACCTGAAGTGTTATTGACTGTATGGTTAAAACTGAGGATCTGCTATGCTTGTGTTCCTGATTATGAAAAGGGGAAAAGATCCCTTTAAAACTCCAGGTAACCTAACTACTACAAAGGAAAATATTCCCAACCAAGTGGTTCTAATGATATGGGCTGCGTGTGTGTGGACTGTGTGTGTATTCAAGAATAACCTGACCTGTGTGTGTAAGCTCACAAAACTTAACATTCCAGCATAAGCCATGTGTGCCTGCAAACAACAAGAACTGCAGCCCTGCCTCTCATAACCATGCCACCCAGTCCAGCATGCTTGTTCCCAAAAAGTCCCCAAGCCCCGATAAACCAAAACCTAAGCCTTCCTGCCAAAAGCTTCCTAATTCCACCCCCCACTCTCTGTATAAAAGCAACCTACAATACTGGCTTGGGGTTCAGTTTTTTGGACAGAAGTCCACCAGCCCAACTGGTCATAATAAATCTTCCTTCTCAGAGAATTCTTGTGTCCTGGCCTACAATACTATGAATACCGACTTCTCTCTGGTGCCACTACATTAATGGCACCCTTGGTAAATACCTCTCCTATACCAGTGATCAAATGCTCCTACATTCATAAACCCACTTCCAACCCTTAAATAAAAACTCTCTTCTTTGTTTCAGTGAAGTTGGGTTCTATTCTTTCTCTCCAACATGGTAGTTGTGGTGGGTTGTTTTATGTAACTCAATTTGGACATGTATGTTTGGCCTTGATTCACATTCCTATGAGTATGAATGCATTGTGGATAGGATCTCTTAAAGATATTATTTTGTTTAAGGTGTGGCCTAACTGAAAGAGGGTAGTTTGTAATCTGAATTACCAGAGTTCCTTATAAGCAGAAGTTCAAACATAGCCAGAGAAAGTCACGGGGAGAAACCAGTGTGTGTCTGAAAGCAAAAGGACATAGACATGTTACAGGAAAGCCAAGGACCCCAAGGATTGCCAGCCAGCCAGAATGCTGACCCAGAAATCCTACCAAGGGAGGAAGCAAGCATTCTAGTCAATGCCAATGTTTGAACTTCTGGGCTCTGAAACTGTAAACCTATAAATCCCCATTGTTTAAACCAACCCATTATGTGGCATTTGTTATACTAGCCTGAAGAACTAAAACACTGACTATGAATAAAGTCACCCTTCAGTGTTTCACATTGCGCAGTGCAATTTTTTCTTTGACAAGGAATTTCTGGGCAAGCAATTTATTTTTAATTGAATGAGAGGACTGTTGCATACACAATTACTTAACATATATTCAACATCTTAGAACTTAGTCAATGACCACCTATTACTGGAAAATGTCAATCCCATTTTTGGGAGATGATGTATCTTGGAGAAAGAAGAAATAGATATTGATGAGATAACTGGTATTCTATCTTCATGCCTCATTAAAATTCTGAATAAACATGTTTTCATTGTATGAGTTATATTTCATTTTATATATTTGTATATGCTGTAATCTACCTATATTGTTAGAAAAGTGGCCTTCCTTTTATAATTCACCTATATTGTTAGAAAAGTGGACTTCCTATATGAAAAACATGGCTGCAATATAAATTCATTATTTTTTCTATATTGCTGAATAGTTGCTTAGGATAGTTTCTTCAAGGTTAAATTATTATGTCAAAGTATGCAAATGCTATCAACTACTTCATAAATTTTAGCACTTTTTAATTTAGGAAATTATTATTGGTTCATATCTTATATACCTCATTAGTTTTATAAAACATTTTATGTGGGTAGAACTACACTTACATTATTAGTTAAATCATAAGTTCTTTCTAATTATTGCTTGGAGACAGTTGTCCATGTTGTAAGCAGAGTCACTGAGTGAATTTCTTCTGAACTCCATTTTCAAGATGCCTGTACAATGAACATCTTGGAAAAATAAAAATATGTTTCCCTCAAGGCAAAGTGTAGTTTTACCTATGGGCTTGAAATACAGGGATAATGTGTCCTTTCAGGATACAAGGCAGATGTATTTACTTCCCAGGAGACACAGTAAAGATATTGTCTCTTTCTACTGTAAAGGGCAGGCAGGGTTACTGCCCATGATAAAATATTCAGGTTCTTTATGCCCAGGCTTCCTTTGTAGCAATGCAGCCACTATTGTTCTACTTTTGTAAGGTACTGACAGTTTTATTTTTTGAATTTTTCTTTAACATTTGTTCTTCTCCAATTTACTGTTTCTTCTCCTGCCTTTTCATAAAATTTTCAGAAACATACAAAATGCATGCTTTTATTAGGCAATGCATTTATAATATGATTATAAAAATACATGTAACTGATACATACAATATTCATATGTAAAAACATACATATTAGGATTCTGATTAGAGAATATATTCTAATTTGTTTAAAATACAAAAAGAAAATTACAGATGAATTTAATTTCTTTAATAAATATAGAAGCAAAAATCCTCAGGAAAATACTTGCTAACTGAATTCAAAAACACATTTTAAAAATTATACATCATGACTAAAAAAATGTACATCCCTGGGTATGCAAGAGTGGTTCAATATAAGAAAATTAAACAGTACAATACACCACATTAATAAAGTGAAGAAGAAAAGTCACATGATCTTTTCATTTGATGCAGAAAAAGTATTTGACAAAGGACACCTTTTCTTTATAAAAACACTCTGAAAGATAGGAATAGAAGACTTTCTCAATATGATAAAGTGCATATATGAAAAACCCACAGCCAATATTGTATTCAATGGAGATATACTGAAAGTTTTCCCACTGAGATTGGGAAAAAGACGAAGATATCCACTCTCCTCATTGTTATTCAAAATTGTGCTAGACTATAAATATAGGAATGTTTTTCTACTAAAGGGTGTAAAAAATATGGCAAAATATGGGGAAAAAATAACTAATGTTATTTATGGACTATGGTTAACAAGAAAATTGTAATATTTTAGAGCAAAAGAAAAGGCGATACTATAATAATACTGAAGGTAAAAAAAAAATATGAAGTTTGGTTTTGTGAGATATGAAATGATTACGCTGTTTTTCTCTTCATTTTTCATTAACAAAGAGACTTGGGTTTGTTGTGGAATTTAAGAGAAGTTCAATTATTTGAGTATAGAGAGGCCAGGACTCAGGAATGATTTTGAGAAGGAAAAATGGTTTATTGACGGCTGGCCGGACTCGGGAGCTTTCAGTTTGAATCTTGAGCCCTGAACAAGATTTTCAAACGTTTTTTATACAGAGAGGAAAGGCTAAATGGTCCCTTTGTTTCAGTTCTCAATAGGCTTCAATTAGCATATATCTTTCACATCTTAGGTAAGCTTTTAGCATGGACTCCAGACATTCTAGATAAGCTTTTAGCATATTTGGTTTTTGCATTTCTTTTAAATACTTAAAGTTTATAGCCCTTGCATTGTTAAACATTTCTTGGGACTGGAGCCGCTGCCAGTCCCTAAGGGCAGGACTGCAGCTTCTTACTGTTTCACACCCACAAGTCAAACAACTTAGTTATCTCTGAAGAGACAAAGAGCCTTCCACCCATAGCCCACATCATTCTCCCCCTTTTGCCAAAGTTTACTTGCTAAGCTTTGGCATAATTATTGTTGGAGCTATGAGGTGGATGGCTGTTTGTTGTCTTGATTGATTATTTATCAGTCTTTAGTACAGCATCTAGGACTGTTTTTAGAAGTTTAGAACTTTTCATTCTGGACAGCAGAATCTTGGGCAGGGGCCTCCCGCAGTTATTTTGCTGCCACTGGCACCCACGTGGATTTCCAGTCAGGTTCCAGATCCATCTATTACTTTTATTCTACTCTTAAAGAGTTTACACCTTTAATTTAAAAGGGGTGCTGAAGGGAGATGATCTCTTTTCTGTAACTGCTTCCTGCTGGCCATGGGCTGTAGTCATTGCCTAATAAGCTGTAAAAACTCTTTAATTTATTCTAACTGGAGGAAGATGGATCTGGTATTCTGTAAGAAGTTGGATGAAGTTTTCATATGGTTAATAAGATGTTCACTCTGAAAGAAACAAACTTAATTAAAAATTTGGAATACCTGTTTTTAAAAGAGGACCCATTGGATTACAGAGGTAGACAAGGTTAGGTGCCTATAAAGATGGCATTCTTTAAAAGCTGGTGGGAACAGCATATATATTCTTTTTTAAGTTATCTATCTTTAGAGAGAAATTGCAACAGACACTTAGCTTTGTCTGAAGACACATTCCAAGCTGTTTAATGATTGACACTCATTTGCTCTGTCAGATGTTCCTGGTGAACTGGCACTCCTTGGGCAACTGGCTTTACTCAGGATTAGAACACTAATTTGGAAATACTCTTAGTTTTCACCTGTGGGAGTGATCAGAACTACAGAATAAAGATTTTTACACCTTGGTTTTCATTGTACAATTTCTAGCAATTTTGACTTGTTCAATAGGTGACTCACTATCAGCAAGCAAGCCTCACTTTTGCTAACTGAGACTGGCTGAGACTGCCACTTTATTCTATAGACATGTTATTAACTGTTTAGAAAATGATTTTACCAGGAATTTAACATGTCTAATATACTTCTGCACTTGATCCAAAATAGAAAAGATAACATTACAATTATTAGGCATATATTTAAGTACAGGATAAAAGTGCAGCACTTAATATTAACTAATGTATTACTTAATGCATAAGGATTCAGAGTTGCAATTATTAGTTTTGAGTTTCAGGTTTGTAATACTTTACATGTTATCTCTCCATGAGAGCAGGCCATAATGCCAATTGTGTTTAAGTTTTACTTACAGTATCCTGGTATCATGGCTCCACTTAGCATGTTTTTCAATGCAGTGAGCAAGTTGCAGCATCTTTCATCTTAGAGAGATTTTCTAGTATTCTACTAGCCTGGTGCATAGTGCTCTCTGGCACCATGGAACAGTGCCAGTCTGGAGGCGATATCTATTGTACACTTGGCTGTACTGAGTTATTATTGGCTGCAGGAGCTTGAAACTGCAATATAGTTTCTATCAACTTCAGGAGCAGAACTAGAGACTGATATAGCACATATTTTAATTGAGGGGTCAGTGACCAGCCTAGCCAATAACTCACATGGAGAGGTCACCTGTAATGTATACAAGGCCTGGTTCGAATGCACAAGAGTTTGACAATGTTAAAGTTTATTCTTTGTTTTATATATATTTTAAACAACTTAATGCAATACATATATTAAATGACTATTTACTTACACAATTTTACTATGGAGATAACAGTAGGTACTTTACTTTAGTAATAGAGGAAAAATATTATTTTTCATTGTTAGAATGAAAACAGAATATTTCTAATAGAATCAAGACAACTTTTTATTACTATTTACTTAAATGTGTATTTTGCAGTGGCCTTCAGACAGGTTTATTATCATGAAGTTATTTTTGATACCAATACTAATCTAAGTTTCTTTAGTTAACCATGACTTTCACAACTAGAACTATTTAAACATTTTCAGTTTGGAAGATGTTTTACAAACTCTTTATAATTGACTATAACCACATTGACTAGCCACTTCATGTTTAAATAAACTTACTAAATTACAATTACCAATGAAAGAAATTTACTCTTTATTTAAGAGAGCATATTTACAATCTTTTTCTTTTAGCCTAATTTTACCAATGTGAACTTACAATTTTTATTACTGTAAAGATTTTGTACATATAATGTTAATTTAGTTTATAAATTAACTATGGGAGATTACACTCAAGTTAAATAAAATTGAAACCATAATAGTTTATGCAAGGAATGTTCTCTTTTTCTCTTACAGGAAGCTAAAAACTTCTTTTCTTTAAGTTATGAAAATTATTAAATTAAAAGCATACTGACTACCAGGTTTTAAAACACATGCATACTGACTACCAGGTTTTAAAACACAATACACAATTACTTAATTTTTTTAAAATCATAACTCAGGAAAGATCTCTTCATAGTTTTTATGGACTTTCTTTTACTTACTGAAATTTGTTAATAGAGCCACTAATTACCTTTATTTCATTGGAAAGAAATCTTCTGGAAGAAATTAAGGCTCACTAGATTGTGGAGAAGAAAATAATTTATTCTCAATCTTGCAAGAAGGGGTGCAGAGCCAGATATGGCTGGTGCCACGAACAAAGAAAAATGACACAATTTATACTCTTAAGCCTAGCATGCAAGCTCTTCCTGTTTTTCCATAGATTGGATACTTCAGAAGTTACAGCTTATCTGAGATTTAACTTTCCCACGCAAAAGTTTGATTTAACTGCTTCTTTTATCACATTCCAACTATTTTAGTTTTTACCTGCTCTCCTCTTTGTCAAATAAGGAATAGAATTTAGTGCTGAAATGGCACCAACTTAGTTAGCTCCTTCTTGGGCATCTTTCCACTGCCTATAGGACTGGCCTAAACTGGTCTCCTCCACTGCTGTCCAACCCGGGAGTGGGAAACTGAGGCAGCAGGCTGCCGGGTTACATCAACATTTTTCTTATGTGAAAATTAACTTAATCTTTGTTGTTGTTTTTTTTTTGCAATTTATGGCTGACAAAGGTTTAAACTGGGAAATTACCAGGCAAATTGATTCTTAATTCTCTAACTTAGTAGATAGGTTTAATCTGCCACACCTAGTCTTGCCTTAAAAGCTCTTGCAAAGAGGAGGCCTTTTTCCAATTGTTTCTATAATCAGATTTCTATGACTTTTTCATCTTGCTTAGTTTAATTTGGGCTTTAAGAATATTTATAAATATAACTGCATATTTAATTTTTAACAATTTGAATAGACTTCTTTTAAGAATTTTTATTTGTTAATTTGATATTATCCTGATGTATGAAGACATACATTGAGCTTTTTTTTTTTAAATGGGCAGACACACAGAGTTAGACATAAACACAACTCATTGATATTACTTATAATTTGCATTATTTTATATACTGTTTAGCTTAATTAATTAGGGGTCCAGAAATACATATTACTTATATAACTGCATATTTAACCTCAACAATTTGAGCAAATAGGCAGACATGAATAGTTTGACACAACAACATGACTTTAGTTATTTTAAACTTTTCAAAGACTTTTGAAACTCTTCTTAATTTGCACTATGACCATGCAGTTTACCACAAGAATTTTTTTTTTTACTTAATGGATTGTAATAACCAAAATGTTCTCAATGCCTTAGCACCATTTTGTTTTAGAACTTTATATTTTACTTTGAAATTAGCAGAATTTTGGATAAGCAACAAGATTAATTTTATATATATTTACTGAGGCTATTTGAAGCCTCAGGGAGACAGACTGCTTTCTCTCATGAATTGCCACTTTTAGGAACACTGACCGTCAAAGCAGGAGACTTCTCCCCCTCCACCCCTCTTTTGATTTTGGAGATAATAAAACTCCAGTGGCCATTTAACCTTATTCTATCAGGCAGCAATTTATTTAGTTTACACTTGAATTCATGAGAGAAAGGGTTACTAATACCAGGAGAGGAGACAGTGATGTCCCAGCTCTTCTCAATTATGAAATAACCATAGGCAAAGGCAAAGGGTGAGGTTAGGCTTGAAGTAACCATAAACAAAGGAAAGGTTAGTGTAGAATTTACACTTAAATAATAGTTTCAGGCTAAATTCACCCAGCTATAATCTCAGTTATTGTCTTTCCACTGTTTTATAATATAAATGCATTTATAAATGATTTTAACTCTTAGTTACAGTTTTTATTAATTTTTTTAAAAACTATTAATTTTATAACACCTTTAAATACCTTTCATTCAACTTATAACATATTAAATGAACTTAACCATTACTTTAATTTTTCCTTTAAAGTAAAAGAATAAATCTCTTGCAGTTAGTTTGAAATAAAAGGCTACTTTTCAGGATTTGATTTCTAGAACATAAAATGTTCTTTTAAAAGAGGTAAGACTCTTCTTCAAACATTGAGGATATGATGAGGTTAAAGCACAAGAAGCTATTGATAAAAGATTTTCTTTGTATATTGATCTTACTCAATTTAATCATAAAAATTTTCCTTCCACAAACTTTCTACACTTTCAGTATTCATTCAGGTTCTGTCCTACACTCTACTCTTTTTAATAATCAATCATTTTATCTTAGGGCAAAATCATCTTCTGTTTCCTTAACAATAAAAACACACTCTATATATCTCACATACTAAGTTACCAAGCAAACTTCTTACAACATATAATTGCCATTAATACTAAACAAGTTTGTTAAAATAATGAACTTTTCTTCACTTTAAATGCTTAGTAGCATGTAATACTAGAAACAGTTTTTTTGGAAGCAAGTTGGCAGGGGAGATTGGCTGCCGAATAAGTTTGTTATAAAATTGCCTTTTATTATTATTATTATCAATTTAGTTTTGTTAAATAATGACTTTCTGGAATTAGCTACTTAAATACTTTAAACAATGCTTTGTAAAACTTTTATATTTATACCCTTAAGACAAATTTTACCTTCACAGAACACATTTTCTTACTTAAGGTTACTACAATACCTTCTAAGAACCTGAGCAGAATGCAAACGTATTTTGGCTTTGACACCCTAAGGAGGGAACTTTACCGCATTTATTCTGATTCTGCTTTTTACCCTCTTCACTTCCCCCCCTTCCAGGCAGTCAGGCGCACAACAACAGGAATGCGGCTTATGAATAGAAGGGTGGACTGACTGGAAAGGGGCAAGCCGCTCCCCCCTTTCAAGCTTTTAGCCAAAATGGGCAGACAGAACTTACTCAAATTTGGCAACTCTCCCAGGGACGCAGCCACCCTGACTGGGACATCCCCAACAAACTTGGGTGCGTGGCGCGGACACAGATGGCCTCCAAGCCCCGGCAAAGGGCCAGACCAGAGACAAGACAGCAGAGCATGCACAAACATCTAGACTCCGCAAACATCCAGACTCCTCAGCTTTTGCCCCAGAATCATTTCACTCCCTTGCCAACGGCAAGGGAGGGCTCCAGCTCAGCTGTAATTCCACTTTACATAAGGACACAACTCCAACACTAGCCTTGAGCTGACACAGACAGAAGCACAAAGGTCACTAATCTGACCCACAAGTTTATATATTTATTTTCACCATGGCTGCCCCCACAGCTATCACAAACCTCAGAACACTTAACATTTGGTATAAAGCGAATTCATTCACAAATTAGCACCGTAACAAAAGATTTCAGCTAGACTTTTCCACTGTTTAAACTTTACACCCAGACCAAGCTCCACCAGAAAAGCCGATCCATTTTCCTGTAACCAAGTTTTGTTTCCCTTAATCTAGACCAATTTCCAGGACATTAGGACTTGAACCTATAAATAGCCCTTCCTATTAAAATCGAGACTCCACTCCTTTAGTGGATATAAGACCAGTACCAGATTCTAACATGCAGTTAGACAAACCCAAAACACCAGGGCTTTTCCCTGGTTTTCCTCCTTTTCCCAAGCCTAGAGAGAACAGCTTCCCCCCAGCCTTTTGGGGCTACTAGGGTTCTCTCCGGAGGTGATCAGCCTCCTCTTCCTAGCAATTAAAGCTAGGGCCTTCCAGACTGTGCTCACCCGGGGAGTCTTACCTTCTTCCATGTTCGGAGTTCTTTTTCGTTCCCAGAATCTTTCTCTTCAGACCTTCCATTGCCCTCGATATTTGTCGGGAATATTCTCATGGAGCCCACATCTTTTCTGGATTAAATTTAATCCAGGGGCGCCCAGATTTGGGGTTCACCCAAGTCCTCCCGGCTTCCTCGGGGATTTGGAAGGGGCAGCAAAATGCTACCGTCTCTGGCCTTCATTTGTAGTCCCACCAGAGTCGCCAAAAACGTTGTGGAATTTAAGAGAAGTTCAATTATTTGAGTATAGAGAGGCCAGGACTCAGGAATGATTTTGAGAAGGAAAAATGGTTTACTGACGGCCGGCCGGACTCGGGAGCTTTCAGTTTGAATCCCGAGCCCTGAACAAGATTTTCAAACATTTTTTATACAGAGAGGAAAGGCCAAATGGTCCCTTTGTTTCAGTTCTCAATAGGCTTCAATTAGCATATATCTTCCACATCTTAGGTAAGCTTTTAGCATGGACTCCAGACATTCTAGATAAGCCTTTAGCATATTTGGTTTTTGCATTTCCCCTAAATACTTAAAGTTTATAGCCCTTGCATTGTTAAACATTTCCTGGGACTGGAGCCGCTGCCAGTCCCTAAGGGCAGGACTGCAGCCTCTTACCGTTCCACACCCACAAGTCAAACAACTTAGTTATCTCTGAAGAGACAAAGAGCCTTCCACCCATAGCCCACATCAGGTTCATTTAATTAATCTGTGTTCATCTGTGTATCTTTCTGAACACTAGAGGAACAACTGAGTTAGTATTTGGAATTAGATGAGATAAAGTGCCTGGAAAGAACATTTTAGGAGTAATTTTTCCGTAACTTTTTGAGCTGCCTTTTTCTGTTATTTTCTGAATTTGAAATAAATTTATTTTTATAAAATGGACCTGGCAACATATTTAGTTATGTATGACTCTATGAGCTTTATTGAGTGGGAGTAAACTTTGTGTGTTAGAAAAAGTTTTACCTGACTAATTATTAAGGATCTAAATATGTGGTGCCTAATTCATAAATAATTATACAAGACATGCCATTAATCATGCTGCTATATAATTAGTATGAGCAATGCATATTTTCAGATAGAAAATGCTAAAATCATTTAGTGTTCTTCAGTTTACAATTATGGCTAGATTGTAAACACTGCAAATGTTTATTGTATTGATTATCATATCTGCTCACTTATGTAGTTCACTGATTGTATTTTGGGGGCTATATTTAAAATTTAATAGTTGTTCTTAGGGTTCACTTTCCTTTCCTTTTATTCCTAAAGTAGCACAAAAGTAATATTTAAGTTTATTGAGTACCTGTGAACTAACTTTATTTGTATTTTGTAGATAAATATAGAAATTATGTCCGGAAATTCAAATATTCTACTATAATCAGTGTGTCCTCTAACACTTCTATAGTCTTAATGCATTTTTTTAAAAATCTGATAACTAAGCATTCTTTATACAGAAGGGCTTAAATAGAACTCTGTTTAGTAGACTTGTTATATTTTTCAAATACACCAGAACCTATTTATATTTCAATGAGTATAAATTTAAGAATTTTGGTAAAAGGTAGAATTTGGGGAAATTTTCCAATTTGCCAGGCTTCTTTTGGAAAAGCATTTCCTCTTCTATCAATTACCAAACCAGGTGCAATGCTCATAGCCTCAGATCAGGCTCTCCAGAGTGATTGATCACAATTCATAATCTTACTACAATCCAAATGAGCCTCAGGATAACAGCTCACAGTAGGGTGCCACCTGTTAGTTGAGAGGTATATGCTGAGAGAATCCAATCCAATTCCTAGCAGGGGCTTCCTGAGCACAATCCCCCCAGGCAATTTGAAATGGCAACACTTTTCATCAATTGGCATGCTGGGTCACACCCGTGTGAGAGAAAACTTGGCACACAGAAAATGGCAATCTCCTGCTCTAAAATATCCCAAGGCTTCAGAATACATTACTTGTATTCCTATATATTGCTAAGTATATGAGTACATAGGAATCATGGAAGAGAGATTTTTAAAAATACTTATTCATGGTACTACCCCAGACTTGTATGTGGATTGGCCTCAACAATCCATATTTTAATAAGTGCCCCTCCATCACTCTTGGGGTCTGCTAGGCACCTGTCCATTAATTGGCACTTGGAAACTGCACACAACAATGAATTAGACACAATGGAAAATTCATACAACCTATGGGAATCCATGCTTAAAACTAGCTAGAAACCCAGAAATTTGTCAAGACTAGTTAAAACTGAAAAACTGAAATGAGAGAACATGATGAAATTTTTGCTTATTGGTGTTTGATAATTTTTATGATAGCACTAAATTGAGCATGCTCTTGTAATAAGAGTCATGCTAATAGTAAAGATAGAAAGGAGCAAAGCACAAAGAGCAGCAGAGCAATTTTTAAAGTAAAGTTGAATTTTAAATGGAAGAGTAAATGAGTTTATGCAAGGGATGGTATAAAACTGTTTTTCAAAATCTCATATAATAGCTTATTAAAATTTGTTGATTGCTCTGTGTCCATCTAGACTTTCTGATTCATAACTTTAAGGTGGTGCTGAGGAAGTCCCACACAAGCAGCAATCTCAACAGCCTTTGCCTACCCCCACCTCCTTTTCTTTCCACGCAAATATTTCAATATTTTTCCATTTCGCAGCCCTAAGGAGATGTTAGGGCTAATGGAACCGCTTGACGGTATCTTGAACCCAAAACGGGGAGCGTTCATCCCCAGCGCTTACCAAGGCAAGAACACTGTAGGAATTTGCTTGATATATGCTTTTGTTCAGTGGCAAAGCCCCCTCTCACTGGGTTGTTTAAATACCCTAGCACAGCATAGACCTGTCTCTCCTTCCCCACTCAAAGTGATGCATGGTACACTGCCTTCCACCCACACAGATGGCCTCCTAGGAGGTCAGACATGGCCGGTCTCTTCCCTTACTTTATTGGACCCTTTGTGCCTAGTAGTCATTTGCTAAAAGTTTCTGTTTTGTCTGAACCTGTGTTCCTATGCCATACAGCAACTCACTCCACAGGTAGGTCTAGAAATCAATACTTTATCTCACCAGGTGCTATTTAAACATACTTAAGTTATAAAGTTGTGCCCTCCTCCTATCCCAATTTGGTCTGGTTGCCCAGAATGATGAAGTCACACACCATCTCCAAGAGGGCATAAGAAGGTTTATTTTTTATCTAATGGGGATTTTCTGGACATAGAATGACAGGCACCCAATCTGGTCACAAAATAAAGTGCTTGAGAGAGAAAGGAAAGCAAACTAGCTTGGAGCTTACATAGCGATTAGGGAAGTGACAGCGTGTGCTGAAGGGGCTTTATGTTATGGTTGGAAACCCCTACTATCTCCCTCATGCTCCACCCCTGTCCTTTCTTGTCCGCTTTCCCAGACATGGGGCAGAAGCAGAAAGGAAAGGGGTCAGATTTAAAATATGTCCGCAGTTAAACATAGTTAATGCTCAATGGGTACAGAGCTTCTGTTTGTGGAGATGAAAAAGTTTTCATAACGGATAGAATTGTTAGTAGCACAGTATTTTGAATGTATTTAATATCACTGAATTGTACCCATGATAGAGGTTAAAATGAGAAAGTTTGTGTTGTATAAATTACTACTCAATAATTTTAAAAACTGGCATCATAATCTTTATTACAACCATATTAGTCTATAATATTGAATACAATTCAGTATAGAAATAACAGACATATATTCTTGACAGTACTTTGGTAACATTAAAACAGAATTGTAGAATTAAGGTGCCAATTGTTCTCTGTCATTAATGCCTTAATCACAATACTTTTCTTTAACATACACAATTTTATTTATTTTCTCACTGGCACTGACATACTACACTTAAAAATTTCCACCAAACTCAGTAATTGTATTTCAGAAGAATGGAAATATTTTAAATACTCATTTGACATTTGTATTTTTCTATTGTTAAGATTTTTTTCCATAGTCACAATACTTCTTATGTATTATATGTATAGAATATGTATATTATATGTATATGTATAGAAGCAAAATTCTAAACAACTGTAGATTGGCAGAAGTTGTTTTGACGGGAGGGCTTGACCAGGAAATGAGACCATTCAGTAACATGAAACAGGCAGATCAGCCATAAGTTTTACTGAGACTATATAGATGGACGGTTTGCTCATTTCACTTTGTAAGAAACGAAGATTAGTTTAGTTTTCACATAAAGGAATGTAACCTGGCAGCCTACTGCCTCAGTCTCCCACTCCCGGGTTAAACAGCAACAAAGGAAACCAGCTTAAGCCAGTCCTAAAGGGACTGAAAAAAAAAAAAAAAAAAAGGAAGATGCCCCAGAAAGAGCTAAGCCAATACCAATTCAGCACCACATTCCATTCCTTATTTGGCAAAGGGGAGCAGGTAAAAACAAAAATGGTTGGAATGTGATGAGGGAAGCAGTTAATCACAAACTTTTGGGCAGGAAAGTTAGATCTTCTCGGATAGGCTGTAACTTCTGAAGTATCCAATCTATGGAGATACAGAGGAAGGGCTTGCATGCTAGGCTTAGGGGTATAAACTGTGTCATTTTTCTTTGTTCGGGGCACCAGCCATGTGTTCTGATTGTGCGCCCCTTCTTGCAAGATTGAGAATAAATTATTTTCTTCTCCATAATTGGGTGAGCCTTATTTTCTTCCAGAAGATGAATTCTTTCTAACAACTTCATGTTTGCAAATATTATGTATTATTTTATTTCAGATATATGAAGGGGAATAATGTTGATTAAATTAAGTCCCTAACAAAGTGTGTTTAACAGTGATCCCTTGGGAACATTTTCCAGTATTTCAGTATTTTAAAGTCAAGATTAATGTGTTGCAAGGAATACTATGGACTTTTTGCCTGTTAGGTTTTGCCACAACAAAGAAAAATGGCCGCCCATGGTTGATCAAAGAGTTAAAGCTTTTCTGCTACTGGCAGTGGAGGAGGATGAATTCCCTGAGATTTTAACAGATTGACAACATCTTATCTTACTCGTGCACACATGCTTCATGAAGGCAGAGAAGGCAATTTACCCTCCACTGCGACTATTTATTTGCTTTTTAATTGGCTTGAACTAGTTTGGTACAAGAAACCATTAAATCATAGTTGAATACAAAGGAGTCGTATGATGGGTGAGAGCATCTGTGTTGGTAATTTCTAAGTAAATAAATTACACCTATTCAAACACTTCACAGAACATTTACAGGAACAATTAAGTTCTCGGTTAGTTCTGTTTTCAGATGTACAAGGTTTGTGTGATTCTGATTAACAAAACATTGTCCTGTCAGGCAAGACAGCTTTTGCATTTAGCTATTCATGTAACTGTCACTATGATTTAATGCAGCTTGATATAGTCAAGAAAAGTAATACATATATTATTCATTAGCCATGTGGATGTTTAAGTTGTGATAAAAAGTATCATACCTCAAATATCAGTAGAAGTCCTATTTTTCTTTTTTGTTTGAATTGCACAAATATAAATTAAATATGCACATATCTTTCTTATGAATTTCTGAAGACTATTGAGTCCAAATCACATTATCACATTAGTAGGCTGAGGCTTTCAATTATCCAAATCCATCTACCTGTAAATTTCTAAATCTGATACACAAAAGAAATATGTAGTACAAGAATAAATACTTGGATGTCTCCATGTGCAGATGGTCCATGAGACCCCTTTCATTCCAAAGCTAAATTTAACATTCTGTACTTGCTTCTGATAAAGTAAATGTTTTCTCCATTTCAGACTTTAGGAAAATGCCTGACCAAAGCTCATGAGAAAAGTTTCTCTGCCAAAATTTTAGTTGGTAGTTTTGAGGTGTGTGTCTGCATGTTTGTATATATGTATGAATAATTTATAAGTCAATTAGGGAAAGACTAAACAAGCCAAGAGATAGCTATCAATTGGAAGATTTTCACCAAAGTGTCTTCCACTTTTTACAAGATATAATATTAAGTAATGGTCATATGTTACCCACACCAGTTTGTCAGTTGCCTGCTGATATTTTGTTCCTCCATCCCTCACATCTTTCACATGTTTGAGCACTGAATCCATATCACAATTTGTCTTGGAAGGTCAACTTCTATGGAAAGGACTCTTGAATTCCTTACTTTCCTGGTGGAATGTGAACCACTTTCATATATCCAATTAAATTAAATTAATTACATTTAATTACAACTTTTCTCATGGCTTTGTGAAATGGCTTCCTGTATTCTCTAAAAGGATATATTAAAATTAAAAATATACTAAATTTAACATGACAGAGTAATGCATAATTATTTTATAGAATGTATTATGCTTCCATTATTCCTCTTGTAATTTATAGGAAAAAATACATTTCTAAGAAAAGTAAAAGCTTAAATTTATATTGAGATGCAACATTAGGTTGAACAAAATATCCTAATATTTATTCAGTCATTTTTCCCTGAGTTCTTTTTTTATAACCTGGCAGTACTGCTTTGGACTTCAAAGCAGTGTTATTCAATATTTCTTTGATTTATGCAGCCTTTTTATTTAAGTTTAATAGGCAAGGCATAGTAGTTGTAAATACTCATAAAGGAGTCATTTTTGACTGATTTCAATACTTTTTAGGAATCACAGTGATTTAGTAATTATGTCCATTTTTAAATTATGTGTCCATAATGTCTGCAATATAGTACCTATTCTTAATGTGTTGAATGAATGGATGGGTGAACGTTCTGTGTCAGGCATCGAGCTCAATAATTTATTGCATTGCTGTTCACTTAATCTTTGCTTAATATTCAAGAAAATTATTATTATTTTCCCTTTACTATTTCTAAAACTGATATTTAAATATTTAAAATGGTTTATTCAAGGTCAAACATCTAAAAAGGAAAACATAATTTTAATTCATAAAAACTTAAATAAGTTTCTTTATATTACAACACATAGGTTAGAAGTTCAATAAATATTTAATAGATATGCCCACTTATATGATTTCAAATCATGGAAACAGAAGACCGTTCAGTTTGGTACTGAAACCAGCATAACTTCCTATCGTGTTAAACAATACCAGGACCAAACAAACTTTCCTTTTCCTATGTTAAGCCACACTTATTTCAAGCAAAAATAAGGTAGCTACCTGTTTCTGTGAAATAAGACCACAAACTGAAAATATAGTTTACTTATCAGCTTTAATTCATGCAGTTAACTTAGCAACACTTGCTTCAGTAGTCTCACTTCATCATGGCCACCAATCCAAAATTATCAAGTCACAAATGTTGCCCAAGTCCAATTCAGCATCTATGGTACATTGAATTACAACACATTAAAGACATATTATGATGTTCTGAAGTTGTTATTTTTAATTAAACTGTGTCCCAACTGAATCTGGGTGGGTTTTAACCTGATTACTGGAATAAAAGCAGAATAAATTTAGAAGCAATCAGTTAGAGAAGGCCACACAGGAAGAAGCCAAAATGTCAACATAAACCAGAACAGACACAAGGAAAGAAAGCCATTAATGTGACGAGCGGCAGAGTGGCAAGCCAATGAACCCCTAGAATTGTGGCAAGCCAGTTCCAGAATGCCACAGATTTTGAGGAGAAAGCAAGCCCTCACAAATGCCCTGATATTGGACTTCTAGCTTCTGCAACTGTGAGATAATTCATTCCTTTTGTCAAGTCAGTGTGTGTGTGGTATTTGTCATAGTAGCCTGGCAAACCAAGAGAGACCTTTTAGAAGTCCTACCTCAGAAAAGAACCTAAAATACTAAAAATATATTCTTCCAGCTTTCCTTATCTGAGGAACTACTAAGACTATCAAAATTGTGGTCTCCTTTGCTATGAAACATCTTAAAAATGTGGCTTTATTTTGATTAGCAGTTTTCCCTCCTGGAGGTGGGGTTTGGTTTCACAACCAAACTGAAGCATAACAATAATTAGTGGGAGTATGCTTAGGCAAAAAGAAACAGGAGGTGGAATTGTAATTACTAAGGAAAAAAATTCTAAAACAAATGGATATTTTAAGGATTTTATTAAAAAGTCACAGGAAATTCTCTAGTAAAATCTAGACAAGGAAGTTATTTCAAAATATTTAGAAACATTTTTTTTAGCCCTTTCTCCCTTCCTCTAACTATGCATGATCATTCCAGATGGTATTCTCAATGGTAAGAATTTTATATCTTAATAGATAAACTGTTTTGTTTCTAAATAATACTGTATATGATAAATAAAAAAAGGAGATTCTGTAGTAGAATATTTTACTTTAATGAAATATTATATTCTACTTTTCTGTAGATTAGGAAGAATAATAACCAACTAGAAGGATTATTGTAAGTAGTAACTGAGATTTTGCTAAGTACTTTATGTAAACTCATTATTCATGGCACAGAGTAATATAATATATCTAGTAGTTGTTTTAGAATTGTAAAAAACAATTTCAAAATTAATGTTAAAAATATGAACCAATTTCTTGAGTAGACCTACCCCCCACAACCTTAGGTATCAATTCATTCAAATCAATTAATTTGCTACAAAGAAATTATAGAGTAAGCTTGAGGAACCTGTGAAAATTTACCTATAAATATGATATGCATTAATTTAAAATATTGATTATTGGGGGAGGGTTTATAATATGAAAACATCTTATTCAAAAGATCTTAATTTATTCAAATCATGTTATATCTTTTTATTGACGTTCCACAGTTTTTTCTCACAGAGCTCTCATATATTCAAAGTTTATTCCTAGACAATTTAAAATTTTGTTGTTAATATAAGTATATGTATGCGTACAGAAACCCATTCTACTGTTCCTGTGTATCTTAGCCAAGAATGTGTCAATGTCAGGTAAAGAGCTTTATAACATAAGAAATCTTGTTACTCTATCAAAGAATCCTTTTTACTGACCAAAGAACAAGAAGAAGTGGGTGCCAAGAGGAAAGAAACAGTTTAAAATCCAGGAGCCAGAACAAGCACCTTGGGAGGCAAGAGAATTAATCAAGCGGTGCATATGGCTTGAATAAAACCAAACATACAAATAAAATAAATAAAACAGTAGCCCAAGAAGGACTCAAGTAAAGAAAACATGATTTTCATACAAGGGAAATGGTATGTCTGGCTTCTTCTAGCATGGCACATCCCTCTTGTTCTGAATATCCTCTCCTCTGAATAAGTCAAGTGACCCTGGACTGCGTTTGAACTAGCTTTTTTTTTTGTATTCTGACATTTTAATATCTGTCCAAATTCAAGTTTAAATATGGGCATTGTCTTTAAAATAATATACTTTAAGATCATACAACAGTTTATCTTTCAAATTCTTTAAAACTGAAAGGTAGATGACTTTTCCCTTGTAAGGATGTTTGTAGTGGGTTAAATCATTTGAAGTGTATGATGCATAGAGCATAATGTAAGAAGTTTCAATATTATATTTTTCAAATTTAGTTTTATTGTTTTTACTTTTTTTTTTCTTGAGACTGCAAGCAAAAGGAAAAGAGCTAAATTGAACAACCAGCAAGACTAATAAATAGAAGTGAATAAAGGTGAGACTAAGCAGAAAATGAAAACAGTCTAAGTAAATTGCGTTCTGCTTTTAATTATAGCTTGGGGCTTTGGGATATGTTTCCCACAACCAGAATTGTGTTAACATTCCAAATCACCACAGCAAATTATTACACATTTATAAATGCAGAGCAGTAGTGATATAGCCTGTGCATAAATTCAAAATTGTTTCCAAGTGTACCTAGTCCCTAAAAGTCCAAATAAGTAATATAGGCCCTACAGTCTTTGAAAGTTCAGAAAGGATGTAAAACTGAATGTGCATTCAAGGTTGCATCCAGAAGGAATG
Organism: Dasypus novemcinctus; assembly: GCF_030445035.2. Taxonomy (NCBI): domain Eukaryota; kingdom Metazoa; phylum Chordata; class Mammalia; order Cingulata; family Dasypodidae; genus Dasypus; species Dasypus novemcinctus. Next base: position 35,911,504 of record NC_080683.1, on the reverse strand, counting down.
TGGAAGATATGCTAAATACAAGCTGGCTGGGAATGTGGGGAATATGTGTTAAATCAAATTTACCTGGAGGAAATAACCTATCTGATACTCAGATAAAACACTGAAGAAACTAACAAAAAGTTTGTTTGCATACAATCACCGTTTTCTCCCTAATCCTATTTCCTCTGTATAAAAGAGACCGAAAAATGCTATTCAGGGCTCAGTTTTTATTAGGACAAGAGTCCATGGAGTTCAGCCGATCGAAATAAACCAACTTCCTTCTCAGAGTTCTCACGTCCTGGCCTTCAATACCACACACACCCAATTTCTCTACAACAGTAGAATGCAGTGAGAAAAAAATGCAGTAAGAAACAAGTAAGTATATAATGTATTAGGTCCTGGAAAAATGAACTCGATCCAGTGTCTGAAAGCATAAGAGTGCATATTTTCAACTCACTTCCTAAAAATTTCCTAAATTATTTTCAAACTTCTATCTAAATTCTTGTCTGGCTAGCATCAACATGCTTTTTTTCTAATTTCCAATGCAACACTCAAAAATACAATGAGTGGTGAAAAATACAGCAAATTAAAACTTAAAAATAGGGCACGTAGTGCCAAAATTAATAATTCATAGAGCAAGGTTGAAAATTTAAGTAATGCATTACTTAATACCATCCTAATGAAAATGGATGCATACATCTACCACCCTTTCTCTGTCTTTGTTTTCTGTTTCAGAAATAGACGTTCTGTCCCAATGGTCAAACAAGGAAGATTGTTCCCTTAATGGCTATGTGCATTGATGCACATTTGTATCATGGCCACTATCAAGTTACATGACAGGAATGATAAGTGGTTCATGAATATGAAACAGAAGTACACATAGTGAGTGGGTTGTGTGCTCCCTATAAGTACCAGATAAAATAACATTCTCTACCTGCCTTTACTTCCTATCAGGAATGGTAAGGAAGTTAAAGATATGAGTGGCCTGTGGTGGATTGAATTATGTACCCCCATTTAGACAAATTCTTGGCCTTGATCCATATTTCTATGGGTGAGAACTCATTGTAAATAGTATCTCTTGAAGATGTTATTTTGATTAACGTTGGCCCAATTGAATAAGGATGTGTCTTAATCTAAATTAAGGTGGAGCTGAAGATGAACTTCCTTAGGAATAGTGACAGGATATTATCAATGTTATGGCATATTATAAACTGTAAATCTTGGTTTCCCCTGCATTTTAGTGAATGAATAAATTTTTATTTGTTTTTGTGAGTATTTTGATTTTAATATATATGTGTGTGTGGGGGTTATTAAATCATTCCTGATATGTTTTCTAGAATTTTATTATGTAGGTTACTGTAGTATATCCAGTTATGAACAAGCCAAGGCAGTGTTTAAACATTCAGCTGAAAAAAACATTACCATAGATTGTAGATAGATAAATAAGTAGATGATAGATAGATAGATAGGTAGATAGACAGATAGATGATGGATAGGTGGAGTTATCCATTGAGAGACAGTGTTTATGAATAAAGTCTTGAAAGTCAGAGAAACCTGTTCTAGTTTAAATCCATTTAGCTGTGTGATATTGTACAAATGACCTGAATTCTAAATCTCAGTTTTACTCTCTGAGGAAACATAGGCAAAGAGACACAACCATACCAAGGATGGCATTCAATAGATAATAGTAGTATGTCTGCCATAGCCTGTCTGAGATTAAATGACATTATAAAGTGGTGATCATGGTGCTTGGTATATACAAAGAACTCAATAAATTAGTTCTACTCAACATTAGTATTATCTTATGGTGCAACATAGGTATGCATCATGAATATAATCTAATAAAAAGATAAGGTTTACTTAAGTTTCTCTCTCTATTTCCTCCTTCCCCATTTTTTTTTTATGGTAGTGTCAGTCATTTTGTTGAAAGCATATGATAAATCCATTACTCAGCAAGTCTAATCTAAACCTGAGAAGATACGTAGAAATAAATTAAGGAATGTAGGGGACAGTAGATAATTTCAGTAAGATGGGGTATGGACAAAAGCACAGAGAAAATAAGAAATTGCTCTTCCTAAAGCAAAACTGCAAAATAGTGAGAGGTGATAATGAACATGGACAGATAAAAAACCTGAATTGTTAATAACCTTAATTGTCCAGTAAAGATGCATAGAATTTTTTGTTTTTATATTTAGTGGAAGTTCATTTTAAAGTTTTAAGAATGAGAGTGATATGGTCATATTTCATCATATTTTGATCATTCTGTTAACTATGGAGAATGTATTTATGGAAGATTCCAGGCAAGGATGTTAAAGACAGAAGCCCAAATAAAATATCCAGGTAAAAGGTAAAGAAGGCCCAAGTTGGAGTAATAAGCAAAGAAATAAGAACAGCATGAGGATCACTTGTTAGGTAAAAAATGGCTCTACCTATTCACTGAAGCATGTGAGGTAGAAGGTAATAAGCAGAGATAATAAGATTGGATTTTAAGGGGCACTCACATTTTTAGAAAGGTTTAAATGATGAGGGAAAGCTCAGGGAAATAATCAGTTTTGTGGGGGGAAATGATGAATAATTTAAGCAAAAGACAGAGAGTATGATTTTGGTAAAATCTTAACTACATGGGAACAGCCAGGCTTGTCCATCTGGATTTGGCAGCCATCAACTTACATTTGGTTGTTAACCTGTAATAGTGAATGGAAGAACTTGGAGAAGCAACTAAGAGAATGTAGGGTTATGAGAACAAGGAAGGGGGAAGGGAAAGTGTAAGGCAAAGAAAGAGGTGGCCAAAAAGATAGGCAAAGAAAAATCTCTAAGAAGAGCAGTCTTACATTCTTTCTTATTAATCATCTTAACATGCTAGGGCTACTTTAACAAAATGTCACAAACTGAGTGTCTTAAAATAAACATTTATTGTCTCCCACAGTTCTGGAGGCTGGGAGTCTGAAATGTAGGTGTCAATAGAACCATGGTTCCTTGAACTCTCTAGTGAAAAGTCTGTCCTATTTTCTCTCTTGACTTCTGGAGGTGGCAATCCATGACGTTCCCTGCCTCAGTTCTCCTGTGACAATCTCCTCTGTCTACAAATATATTCAAATTTTTCTTCTTATAAGGACACCAGTCCATAAGATTAAGGACCCGCCCTACTTCCAATATGACCTTTTTTAATCTTGCCTAACTCCACCTGCAATGACCCTATTTCTAAACAAGTTCACATTCTGAGAGCCTGGGGATTAGGTTTTTAATATATCGTTTGGGGAGACACAATTGAATCCTTAACAATAATATCTATGGAAGAGAATAGAGCAAATTAACCCCACATTTATTGATGCCTGTTATATAATAGGCAGGGCTATAGGCTATTTCATGTAATCCTTACAGCCATTTTAAAGATGAAAAATAGAAGAGTCAGAAAGATTACCTACTTTCCCAGAATGAGGATATAAGAATTTCAGTTTAAGATTTTCTATAATCAAAGGGCTTGCTCTGGTCATGAGAATTAAAAATAAGGAATAGAGATAAAGGATTTTTATGATAATGATGTCCTACAAAAAATGTAGTTCAAAGAAAGGTCATTTGTTTTGATTTGTTTTATAAGGTTCATATATATTTGATATTTTCCTATATTTTCATGTATTTAAGGTAGTTCTTCCCTTTCAGAAAGGAAAGTGAAATAAACTGAATATCTTTCTTCTTGATAATAGTAAAATTGGCATATATTGAATACTTGTAATTTTCTGAAGCTTTGCATGTTACATATTTGTAACCCTGATATTTACTCACATATTTATTTTTAATCCCTGATTTGTGGATGGGAGATTACAATTGAAGATGTGACTTAGTGACAGAGCAAGGATTGTAATGTTGCTCCTACTATGCCCATGGTTTTTCTGTACATTACTTCCTGGGGGTAGTGCTATATACTTCATCTGGAAAAGAAGAGTAACTTGCAGAGCTGTCATTGTCAAAGCCTCTTTAATCACACCTGTATAAGAGAGTCTGATTTTCAGAAAAGGCTAGTTTAGTATTTCTCCTGTCCTAAAAATCATGTAACAGGGGTACCACTGTCCTCTGGCTACATAAATTAGTAACAGGAGGAAGTGAAATAAAGTGAGTAAAATTGCTCCCATATAATTCTCTTCAGGGCAAACAAATAACGAGTAGTAGGTCTGTTTCTGTCTCGCTGTAACTTATGAGAAATAGACTAGTTAAAGAATCACTCTCAGAAAATAATCTGTTGCCCCAAAGTAGAAATTCTTTCAAGACAGTAGAATTCCATGTCTTATATTTTGGTAGGTGAGTTTAAGAATCAATATATCTGGTTAGAAACTTTGCTAAATAGGTGAGCTAGTGCAACTCATGGGCAAAACTAGTAAATAGACACTTTAGTGACATGATTATAGGTTTTCTGTCGGTAAAGCGCCTAAAATTGTGAAAGATAAAGTTGAATCCCACCTTTGGTCAAAAGCATTATTATATGACTCAATTTTGTCCATATTTTCCAAATAATAAACCCCTACAATATTCTTTCCCTTTCTTTCTCCTTTCTTCTTTCCTTCCTTCCTTCCTTGCTTTCTTGTTTTTTTTTCTCACAATACATCCTAGAAAACTGAAAGGAAAATGTATAACTGTATACCCAAGGTAAATTACCAACATCTCATTTTAATATTCATATGGAGAATATGGAGAATATTGCTTTTTTCAGTAGCATACAGCAACAGAGTTAGATTTATCCCAGATTAATATTTTCTTTTTTTGTTCTACTAATGTTGTTTTGCCAAACAGTGTTGCCATCTGATCCTTGAGGGAAAAGCTGTTTTCAAGAGATAGAACACTTAGTACCTTATTTTTCTGCTCATGTGCACAACTAAGAGAAGGTTTTCAATAACAAGATTGGGAGTTTTAAATCTTCTAATGTGAAAGTTGTATTTTGTGAACAATTTTCTGGCATTTCATATTAATTTTGCTTGCTATCACAAATTATTTTCCCCAATTCAAAAGGTGTAGATATATGATGAACACTTAAGTAAAATGGTGTAATGATTATATTTGCATGCCATAAGAGTGGAAGCAATTATTAAAAAAAAAAAAAATACAGCACCATTACTTATGAAAAATAACTTTAATCTTATACAAAAGACTACTTACTGTCAAATATTTTATTATCTGAAACTGGTAGGAGATAGCTGCTTTACTGAGCTTGCTTTTGCTTCTTACTGCAAAATTCATAAAGCAATATCCACTGAAGTTAGTAGAGGTTGAGTAAATGACCATAAATACTGTCAAATATTTTACCCAGAAGCTGCACTCTTAGATTATTAAGGAAATCTCTCCTTTTAAATTGTAGCCATTTATATGAATTACTGGATATTAACATAATATAAGCACAAAGGAATTCTCATTGTAATATATGCTTTTCATTGCATCATATTTATAATATTACTTAACTCTACCTGGCTATTCCAGCATTTTTGGAAGAAACTCTCATTTTTACCCTTTCATTTTTTTTTAGAATTGCTCATTTTCAGATTTTAAAGAAATTCTCAGTACTCAGATAGACCTTTTTTCCTATTCATAATGCCAATTAAAAAAACAAATGAACCAGAAATTGTTTTGTTTTTATATTTAACATTTTCAAATTCTTACATTAAGAATGATGTTAAATATGAGTTTGAGGTATAATAGTAGAATGAAAATGTTGAAATAAAAGTTTCATTTCTTTCATTGTTCTTTCTTTCTTGGGCATGAGATATGAGAAATCATTAAGATAGGTCATCACTACAGTAAATCATATGATATTGCCCCACCTAGATAGCTTTGAAAAATCTCCCTAAATATGACTTAAAATATTATATCTGACTGACCTACTTAAAGGGATGAATATGACATAAATATCAACTCATATAATTAGATTGTCATTTTTAGATTCAGGGAAGTTTGTGATTACTAGTAGCAAGCTTTAAAGAAAAAAATATAATAAAATGTCAAGCATAATCAAATTTTTGACCTCAAAGTCAGTATGAGCTAATGAAAAACTATTTTAAGGCAATCATTAGGAAACCTTTCCTTCTAGCCCTGACTTTGAGAAGTTACTCAATTGTTGGGTCTCAGTTTATATGACATATGAATTGTTCATAAAAATCTTCACACTGATATTGTAACAAAAAAGCTTCAAATATGAAAGTGAATTATGCTTTCTGGGAGAAAGAAATGTATTGAGCACTGGGGATATGGAATAGTTTAAGCAACCACAGTAAATGTGGGGACCATTTTGGGAGTCATCCCAAAGTACAGATGTGAAAATACACAAATTGTGCTGACCTTCATGAGAAAATAACTAGTGAACAATAACAATAAAAAAGATAAAAAAGAGGATGGGCCAGGGCAGCACCTGAGTGGAGCCCTAGTTCATCCTTGGTATTTGGAACCAAATTTACAGATACATATTTAAATGATTAATATTAACAACATACAAAGTTTTGTTTTTGGCCTTATTCTATCATAAAGAAGTGTAAGAGAAAAATTTTTTTTCTCCAATGTGGCCTCTCTCTAAGGCAAACTCAGCATATAAATGCATTACCTTCCCTGCCTCTCCCCCCTTCCCCTGCCCAACCCGGTTTAGGACATGACTCCCAGGGATGAGAATCCCTCGTACCAAGGGTTGCTACCAAGCACCAACTGGCAATGCAACTGGAAAAATACCTTGACTAAAAGGGGGGAAATGTAAAGACAAATAATTTCATATGGCTAAGAAACTTCAAAGTAGTCAGGAGGTCATCCCAGAGAGATTACACTTATATACATTTCAGCAGTATCTCCTTGACTGCCAAATTATATACTACCTCAAATAGTGGGGATTCTGAGGGCTCTGGAGGCATCCAGACACTATAGGCATGGCAGGCAGCTCAGAAGTTTGGTGCCTGTCAATGGCTCTACATTGGAATTTATGCTCCCCAGTGTGACAGAGTTGGGCTCAGTTGTGACTTCCCTACATATGGCTATTCTGCCCCTTCTGTTTGGAATGCCGTTGTTTTAAAATCAAGAACAGCAACAAAGTAAACAAGTGAAAATAGTCTATTGATATGAACACAGTGTTAAATTCCTAACCGAAGTAGACTTTATAAAAATGGTAAATGGTTTACAGAAACCTCTCTAGTTGTTTGTTTAATGTGGTCACAAAAAAACCCTCTTACTGTTAGTTGGAAAAACTCAAAAGGTAACTGCAACAACTCTATTTCAAACTATGCAAGGCCGCTGGGGCCATGGGCTCTGGGAGCAGAACTGTGGCCTGTCTGGAACAACCTCCAGAACATGGTGAAGCCACGCTAGCAGGCTCAGAGCATCCGGGTAGGATCCAGCCTAATCCTCATCCCTGTTCCAGGTAGCAGTAAGAATAGTTTCTGTTGACTCTCATGCTAATTGTGCAGTGTTCTTCTTGGAATCTTTATAGAAGATAAGTAGAATTTTAGAAATGTAAGAGTCTAATTGTTGACTACAAAAAATAAATAAACACAAATTTTTATAATTTTCTCTTCTGTTTGGAAGTCATCAGCAGATGTTTGTTTGGTGTTCCTAGAGTAACTTGGCGTGGTTACTAATTTCTGATTTTGTTTTCATAATCGTAGAGCAGCACCATGTTCAGCTGTAAATTCTCCTTTTTATTTCTTGGTGTCCACCATTCATGTCTCTGCTGAGTCAGTCATTTGCAGCTTTTGCTCGCTCATTTCTGTACTCTTAACCCTATTTTGCACTGTGGACTCCAATGACTTTAAATATTCTGTTCCTGTGTGACAGTTCAAAATTCTTATATGAAACCCGAAAAGAAAAAGAGTATGTTTTTAAACTAATCCATTCCTGTGGGTATGGGGCCCTTTTGAACGGACTCTGTCAGTGAAGCATGACCCAGGTTGGGTCTCCGTGATCTTACTAGAACTTAATATAAATGGAGACATGGGGAGAGAGACACAGAGAGAGGATGCTGCCATTTTTTATCCTGCCATGTGAGAGAGGACTTGAGGATCACAAGTCCAGCAGCCAAAGTTTAAGCATGAAGCTCCCAAGAGACTAAGCCCACGGAGCAGCTCAAGGCTAAAGAGACAATTCATATGCCTCTAAGTCAACTGCCAAACAAAGGAAGAAACCAGAGCAACCAAGAATGAGAAAGGAGGCCTGGAAAGAGTCAAGCTCTATGCCTGTTTGCCAATTGTAGGGAGCCATCTCTCTGTCACTCTCGACACAAAACACCATGATTCATTTGTGTTGCGCTCTAAGGCCGCCATTCCTTGGTTTCCTACTTACTCTTTCTTCTTCCCCTTTGTTCTCCCTCTCCCGCCACTGTTTCAGGAGACACGCTCCTATTGGGCACTCCCTAAAGCACGGGAAAGTTTTTCCGTGGACGTTGCCAAACAATCATCTGCGCATGCTATGGCGCGAAAGCCAGAATCTAATTACCCAATCATTTACTGACACATACGTTGTCGTCAGTATGTGTCACTTCCTTCATCCCTGACTATATCTACCCCTAACCAACCCTCAATAAACGAGGCATGATCAGAATCCTGTCTTGCCTCCATTCTTTCTCCTCCCCTGCCCCCACTTCTTCCCACAGGCCCCTGGAATCCACCCCTGCTGGTTCGGACAGCCAATGGCTAATATCTGGGAGATGGTAGATTCTAAAGGGGAAGGCAGGCACCTTGGCAGAGATCAGATGCCATCTTTGCCATGTGGCAGGACACCAGGATCGCCAATAGCTTACTTAAGTGAGAAAGCATCTCTGGTAGATTTAGACAATTCATAGCTTCAGAATTGTAAGCTTTTACCCTAAATAAGATCCACATTATAAAAGCCAATCCATTTATGATACTTGCATTGGCAACCCTGGGGCAAACTAAGCATGACATCAATCAGTGAAGACAAATAAAACATTGATTTTGATTAGAAAAAAAATTTTTTTTAAATAGCAAGAGAAATTATCTGATCATTGCCAGGAGAATTTCTCAAATAATTCAGGGAGGAGAAAAGCAGAAGGTAAGTAAATCCCAAAGAATTAAGGCAAGAGGAGAGGGGGAAAATAGTAATAATGATAAAATTACCAGAAAAAGTAGAAATAAAAAGAGCACTGATTAAGATGTGTGTACTTTGTTTTTATGATTATTAGAAGAATTTATTACATGTGCATCTAACTCACAGTGATCAAATAAAATTCATTATTCCTTTATCCTGAAACTCTCTTCCATCTTTCTGAATAAATTACAAAATTAAAATTAAATTTAGATTTTTCCTTTACTTTACTAATATTCTCTTTCCAGCCCTAGTTCCACTTATAATTATTACAAAGTCCAGCTGATTCCATATAAATATATTTGGCTGATGAAATAAGTATCAATACTCACTATTATTTACTTGGTTCATATCTCTATCATCACTCTTCTGAACCATTTTATGGTCTTCTATTTTATAATATTCTCTTATTTTCGGTGATGCCACCAGAGTTAAGTCTGCTGTCTTTCTAATATATAAATTTTATCATGACATTATCCAATTAAAAGTCTTCAACAATTGTTCATGGTGCACAATCGGAGACAGGGAGGAGTTTTATCTACATAACATCACACATCCTGATACATTCCTACATCCATTCCAGATACATGGAAATACTTCTCTATTTTGAATGAGATGAGCATTTTAAAGATTATGAAGATTAAAGCTACATTTTGAATATTTGAATATTTGCATTTTTTGGCCTAAGAAAAGAGACCAAAGAGAGAAATTATTTGTATATACTGTCACTTCTCTTTGGAATTTCTTTATCACAAACTACATCTGGAAAAGTTCTATTCATCTTTAAAGACCTAATTTAAATGTTATTCTCTTCTCTACAATTTTACCTCTCATTTCACAACAGATGGAATAATTCCCTCCACTTCTATAGCCCTGTTCATACTTATGTAGCTGCAATTTTAACCGAGTGTTTTCTAATTTATTTTCTTATATGTCTGTCTGCCAAATTATATTTAGAGAGCTTAGATTCAGGGCTTAAGCCTTATTTGTTTACCCTTTTATTCCAGAACTTAGCATGTTATTGGAACATACTTAGCAGTCATTAAATGATGGTGAATGAATAAACAGTGAATGGAGTGAATACAAAATAGAACATTTTCAGTTACTACTAGAAAGAGAAGATAATAAAAACACAGTCCTTCAAAGGAAATTTTCTTATGGGGATCTTCTTCACAAAAAAGATACAAAGTGTTTTGAGAAGGTTTGTGTACTGGGGATGCTATTGATTGAATACTTTAAGATATTAATATCTTCTGAAATAAGTTGCTTGGGAGTTTCAGATAGGGAAACGTCTGGGTTTGGATATTGCATCCAACAGAAAATAAATAGAATTTTTGTTTCCAGGTTAGATAAAGGCCCTAATGGACAATCCATTTGCAGAAAAGAACCACAAAACTTGGACATAATACAAAAGGGAATTATCTGAAAGTACTGGAGTGAGAACAGTAGTAGCCAGGTTCTAATGAGAAGCAATGCTTGCTTGGAGAAAGAGAGATGGAAAGCTATATGATCAGGTTACTGTCCCTAGGGCTTGTAGCTTGGGCCTTAGTACTGTCAAAGCAATGTGCATGGCTGTGACAGGGGAATATGTGGCAAAACCCAGAGTACTTTTCATTTAGGGAATCAGAAAAGTGAATCCAGAAAGGCAGGATGGTGAAGGGAATGCAGGAAATATCAAAAGGGAAAGAGTCAAATAAGGAAGCCCCCATCACCATCTAACCATATGTGCTCCATACCTCCTAACTACACATGTGCTGAAGAGACTCACAGCAGCTTAGGTACTGACAAAAGGTGTGAATTATGCAAGAGCTTCTACCCAAGGAGAAAAAAGGCTTGTTGTTTAATCACAGTGAATAAAATTACCTGCTATGACAAAGAAAACTATTCATCAGAGAAGAAAACAAAATCCAGATTCTCAATAATTTAACACTTAACAATGGCCACGATAAAATTCAAAGTTACCTGACATACAATCAACCAAGAAAATGTAGCACAAATTTAAGAGAAAAGAAAATTAACCAAGTTTTGACCCCAAAAAGAACTGGTTGTTCAAACTACCAGATACATAATTAACAGAGGGTGTATTTAGTCAGCCAAAGGGGTGCTGATGAATAAATTGGTTGGATTTTATAAAGGGTATTTTTTTGGCATAGGAGCTTACAGATACCAGGCCATAAAGCATAAGTTACTTCCCTTACCAAAGTCTATTTCCTGTGTTGGAGCAAGATCACTGCTGACATCTGTGAGGGTTCAGGCTTCCTGGGTTCCTGTGCGCTCAGGAACTCTCTTTTCTCCACAAGGTCAGCTGTAGACTATCAGGTGAATGGCTCTGTCTCTCTTTCCCCAGGACTCCAGCTTAAGACTTCAGCATCAAACTCCAACATCAAAACTCCAACAATAAGAACCCTCAACTCTGTCCTTTTCCATGACTTTTATCGGTGAGTCCCCACCCACCAAGAGGTAGGGACTCAATGCCCTAATGATGACATGGCCCAATCAAAGCCCTAATCATAACTCAATCACACCCAGGTACAGATCAGATTACAAACATCATCCAATATCTATTTTTGGAATTCTTAACTGCATCAATCTGCTACAAGAGGGTAATATAATTAGCCTCCAAATTTTAAAAAAAGTAATTTTATAATTAAAAAATAATATTTCTAAAATTAGAAAGTCACTGGATGAACTTAGTTGAATAAGTGACAGTAGGATAAGATGAACCTTAAAATATACAAATAGATAAATAGTAATTACTCTAGGTGAATAATAGAGAAAAAATAGTTTTGAAAAATGAACTGAGAGTCATGGATGTAGCTCAAGCGGTTGAGCACCTGCTTCTCATGTATAAGGTCCTGGGCTTAATCCCCAGCACCTCCTAAAAATAAAAAATGCAATGCATCAACTTTCATTGGGGAGCAGATGTAGTTCAGTGGTTGAGTGCCTGCTTCCCAAGTATGAGGTCCTGGATTCAATCCCCAATACCTCCTAAAATATATTTTAAAAAAAAGAACGGAGCTTAGACAACTCTTATTTCTGATTTATATATAATTTCTGATTTATATATAATTTTAATAACAGAATTAGACAAGGTAGAGTACTGAGAAAAAAAACTGCTTGAATATACTAATATCTAAGAGATCCCAAATTTAATGAAACACAGAATTGAACATGAAACATACTAAATACAAAGGGAACCATTCTAAGGGACATCACAGTTAAACTATTAAAAGCCAAAAGACATAACAAATCCTCAAGCAGCAAAAGACAAATAACATATTACATGCATAGGAATGGAACCCCAATTAAAGTTGATTTCTCACCGGAAACCAAAGAAATCAGAAGAGAATGAAACAACATCTTTAATGTGCACAAAGAAAAAGCTAATCAACTTAGAATTCTATTTTAAATTACCATATTTAAAGAATGAATGAGAAATATATTTTCCATTAAGCAAAAATAAATTGTTTTCAGAAGAACTGAATTACAAGAAAGGCTGGTTCTTTAACCTGAAGGGAAATGATCTCAGGCCAAAACTAAGATACTCAGCAAATCATAAATGATAAATATCTAGTAAATTCAAAGAACTATTTTTTTTTGCTTATTTTCTCTCAATTTATTAAAAATGACTATTTAAAGCAAGAATTCTGTCATTGTCTAGTGGAGTTTATAATGAACTTATGTGTGATACATTTAAGAATCACTACAAAGAATGGGAATATAGATATAAAAGGTTCCACAATGTTATCTTCATGGAATATTGTACTAACTGTAATTTAACTGTGAAAAGTTAAAGATGTACATTGTAATCACCAAGGCAACCAATAAAAAAGAGTAAATAAATAGAACTAAGAGATCAACAAGATTAAAATGGAATTCTAAAAATATTTGAATTATTCAAAAAGAGTATGAAAGAAAAATTGAGAAACAAAAAACAGAAAAGGCAAATAGAATATAGAAAAAAATAAAAACATAGACCTAAAACAACCATGGAAATAATGACATCAAGCCTTTAAAAACAAAATAATCTCATTAAAATGTAGAATGGATCCATAAAAAAACCCTCACCTCTATGACCAACTGTTTTTCGACAAATCTACCGAAGTCATGTTTAACGGGAGAAAATACTCTCTTCCACGAGTTTATCTGGGAGAACTGGATACCTATAACTGAAAGAATGAAAGAAGACCACTATCTCACTGCCTATAAAAGAATCAACTCAAAATGGATCAAAGACCTAAATATAAAATCCAGGACCATAAAGCTACTAGAAGAAAATGTAAGGAAACATTTTAAAGACCTAATAGTAAGTGGTGGTTCTTGGACTTTACACCCAGAGCAAGAGCAACTAAAGAAAAGATAGATAAATGGGACCTCCTTAAAAGTAAAACACTTTTGCCCTTCAAAGAACTTCAACAAAAGGGTAAAAAGGCAGCTGACTCAATGGAAAAAAAATATCTGGAAATCACATATCCGATAAGGATTTAATATCCATGATATATAAAGAGATGCTACAGCTCAACAATAAAAAGAAAAATGACCCAATTAAAAAAAAAATGGGCAAAAGACTTGATAAGACATTTGTCCAAAGAAGAAATACAAATGGCAAAAAAAAAACCAAAAAACACACACATGAAAAAATATTCAACATCACTAGAGATTAGGGAAATGTAAATCAAAGACACAATGAGATATTATTTCACACTTCTTAGAATAGCCACTATTAAAAGGAGAACTACAGGTGTTTGAGAAGACGTGGAGGGATAGGAACACTTATTCACTGTTGGTTGGAAGGTAGAATGCTACCGCCACTATGAAGGATATTTGGCGGTTCCTAAATAATTTGAATATAGATTTTTCCACATGACTCAGCAATACTACTACTGGTTATGTGCCCAGAACTGAGAGCAGTGATAAGGACAGACATCTGCACACAAATGTTCATAGTGATGTTATTTACAATTGCCAGTAGATGGAAACAACTCAGGTGTCCATCAACCAATGAATCAATAAACAAACTGGTGTACCCACATGTGGAATATTATGCATGTATAAGAAGAAATGAAGTTGTAAAGCATACGACAACATGCATGAACCTGGAAGGCATTATCTTGGGTGATGCAAGCCAGACACAAAAGGACAAATACTGTATGATTTTACTACTATGAACTAAATATATTGTGTAATTTAATGAAGTTAATAATTTGAATATGGGTCATCAGAAAATAGAATGAGGTTAGAGAATGGAAAGCTGAGACCTAACTTGTGCAGAACTGTAAAAAGGATGTATGTTAATCTTTGGAAATGAATAGAAGAGGTCAAAGCACAACATTATGTTTGTAACTAGCAGAGCTATTACATGGGTATGACAATTGTTTAAAGGGAAAGTCTAAGGTCATGCATATTACTAAAAGGAAAGCTAAAGAATGTAACATGGGAATGTATAGCATAGTAATACCACAGTGGAATGTGAACAGGGTAAAATTGCATGTATAGGGCTGTTTTTCTTTGAAACTGAACTCATATTTGTTGGTACTACAAGATGTTAGGACAAAAAAAATACACATTATGACAAGAGACCTGGGGAGGTGGGAGTATAAAGTGTTGGGCTGGACGGGAGGGTGAGGAGATTTGGGGCTTCTTCTCAGTCTGGCTATTTCCTTCTGTCAGGAGGCAAAGAAGGATCCCTTCTGCCCTGTCCAGTGAGTTCCAATTTCTGGTCCCATAGAGGTTGGTATTGGCATTCATATAGCAAAAAGATGCCGTTCACGTATTCCTGAGTTGTTGATCATACAATTCAGCCTATGAATTGGATCAGAAGCTGTAAGAGACAAGGACCAAAAAAGAAGATGCAGCAATACTATCAGTAATGGTGCTATAATGGGTAAAAGGACTGATTTTAGGAGTGAAGAAGAGATAAATGAAGATAGCCATGATTGATTTCCATAGCTGTTGGCTCAGGCCCTCTGAATAATTTCTATGTTTTCCTTTAAAATTTTGAGATTTTTTTCTACCTGCCCAGTTTTGTTAATATAAAAACAACAAGTTTCATTTATGATTACACAGGTGCCTTCCACAATCTTGTGGTGTTCTCATGGTTGGTTTTGAGTTTAGTATATCCTGTTGGATTAGGGATAGGGGTGGGGGCTTGGGCTCATCTGTTATTAGGAGACCCACTAGCACCAACTGGGGTCATGGTGGGTTATTTTGTTAAATAGGGCTAACATTCCCAACTCTTTTTTGATATGGCTGGGTGGAGAGGGAGAGCGGGAAGGCATTGAGGGTTTCAGTTATTATTCCCCTTTTGGTTTTGAGATATGGTGGCTTCTGGCTCAGGGGCTGGCACTGCATTTCTTGCATCAGAAGAAGATCATGTACATGATCATGGGTGACATCTCGGACAGCTGTCTGGATAAACTGAGTTATTGCACCAACGATGTATGGACCTACTGATTTGAGGAGATTGAGTTATAATTGTGGTAAGGATAAGAATTGACCATCAAATTTAGAGTGGGCTGTGAGATTATCACCTCCAGGAGTCTGAACAGAAGGAATAATAAGATTATACATTCAACATTGAACACTAATGGCATTAATGACTGAGTGAAATTACATGATTTGGTGGGCTTACACACATAGAATTTTAACAGGACTAGGAGACTTTAGTTTATTAATTATGGGTTCATAACAGTTTTTTTGAGTCATGTTTTATTCCCAACCAGCAGGGCTTCATAGACCAGTGTAGTGATCAAAATGACCTCAATTTTCCCAGTTTGTATAGTTTGAATAACAGACAACAACAAATTATTATTACTTCCTCTTTCAGGCTTGGGGCAGCTGGCACTTTAACTTGCAGTTTAAACTTAGTCCATTGTTGTAAGGATCCAGTTACAAGAGTTCTGTTGCATTGTCTGCAGCACTGAAAGCATACCTTGCCCATTCTGAGAGGGGGAGGGGACCGAAGGAATCCACTTGTCATCGTGCTACTGGAGTCTGTGCTCAGCCAATATCTCTCATCTGGTGAGGTCACTGTCACAGTCATTGGAGTGAGCATGATGGACACTCGTGGGTGATGTTAATGGCTGCTAGTGAGTGACAGGAAGTTGGAACTGCTGGACTAGGCACCACAAGGTCTGTTATCCACAGTATTTGCCTTTTTGGTGGAGCTACTCTGCTGACTTTTGGGACTCAGTGGTATGGCTCTGGATCTTCATGAGGGCATTTGCCTCAACAGTCCCAAGAGGGATGTTAAAGGAGGGGGCAGGGACATGATAGATGGTTACCTGTCACTGCTGGCAGGTGTTCCTAGATGTTCTTCCACAGATTTCTCTTCCCCACAGAGTCTACAACAGGTCATTGTTCCTGTCTTGTACTCTGGCTTCTTCTTGCAATTGTGACTAAAACTCAAGGGGAATTTGTTTAGAATGTTGCCTCTGCCACAAACTCCACCCAAACCCAATATTGGTACTGGCTGTATCCATTCCACAGGGTAAGTTAAGATCCACCTCCCTTCCCACTTGAGTCTGTGTTATTGTTTTAAAAGCAGCCTGCTGGGCAGTGGGTGTTCTCATTTCCATGCACAACCTTTTCTGATTAATGCACATAATGGCTTTAATATCTGAGCCATTTTTGGTGGCATGGGTGAAATTAAGGATCTCTGGGACAGGGGAGATTCTGAGTGAGACAGACATCCCCGAACTAGTCAGAAATCACCCAAGAAGACAGGAAACTGTACTTGGAGCCAGACATCTCTGGAGCCAAGGGGTTTCTTCCCATGAGGATGCAAGCCTTCCACCCATCACGGAGCACAGTGAGAATCACTGGCCCAGTGCTAGGTTTTTCAGTGGTTGTACTGGACAATGGAGAAAAGAGAAAGAGAGAGAGAGCAGGATCCTCTGGCAGAGAAATTCTTGACTCACCCAGCTATGATTCAATGTCCGGCATTGGATGGGCTCTCTCAGCAGTGGCAGGGCAGAAATTCTTCACCAACTGATCGGTCTCAACATGATCCCATCCCAGGTTTTTGGCACCAAATGTTAAAGAAAAAATGGCACTCACTGGGACACAGAGACTGATGATTGCAGGCAGGAAGTTTATCGGCAAGCTCTCTCAATAGAGGGGCTCTGAAAAGAGACTTCAGCCTGCCCTTGGAAAGTGTTGGATATGGCTTTATATAGTACATCAATAGGTAGGGAAAGGTTAATCAATGGGGAGGGAGTTAGAGTCCAAGTATAGCATAAGGTCCAATAAGGACCTGTAAAAGCAAATTCTTTCCCTTGTATGGCTGGAGGGTAGTAGGCTAGGAGGTAGGGTATTCTTGGAATGCAAGAAGGACTGAGGAAACCCTGGTCAGGAGAGAGTGGAGGTCCTTAACTTATTCTATTCCATGCCACATGGTCTCTTTGTTCTCCTGAGGAATATTTGGTTGCATTCACTCACACATGTAGGCTGTTAATCATACACTCTGAACTTTGCACTAAGGAACCTCTAACAAATTGTGTGCATTATTAACATGTATTGATAAATTTTATTTTTAAAAAGGCAGAATGGATTTAAAAAAAGAACTAGTTATATTTGGTAAAATAAATCTACCCTGGATTTTCCTGTGTTTCTATAAAAAAGTGAAACTCAGACCCCTAGAGATATCTTCAGGTTGTAAAAGCTGTAGACAGTGGCCTTATCTAAGCCCTGGAAAGATGTATTTACATACCAAAAGATTCTTCCCATTTCATCTCCAAGGAGTCTAGTTCAAAGCAGGGGGAAAGTTATTGATCTCTTTACCCTTTTTAAGCACAGAAAATTAGTTTTCCTCCATCTTATTTATTCCTAAGGCATGAAACTTGCCCCTCACATAGGGCATTCTCCATTTGGCTCTCATTGCCTCACTCTGTGGGGTTGCTGAATATGGGGACCAGCAACGCAATGTTTCTCTGGCTGATCTTGTTATGAGTACAAATAAAGCTCTTTTCCCTGACTCAGCCACTGAGTGTTTCTGTAGTTTCTACACATAGAAAATTATGTAACCATGAATGTGATGTAACATCTCAGACTCTTCTTTAGAGGTTCTGAAAAACATATGCTCTCTACAAAAAAAAAAAAAAAAAAACAAGCATTTTAAATGTAAAGGCATATAAAAGATGAAAGTAAATAGATGAAGAAAGATATACCGTGCAAGCAATAGCATAAGAGAGCTGAAGTGGCTATGTTAATAGGACAGAAAATTAATTTCAAAACAAAATGAATACAGGAGATGAGAATGGACACTACATAATTTTAACAAGGTAAATTCATCAGAAAGACACACAAATAATAAAGAATATTGGTTTGGAATGTTAGCTTTAATACTCACTTATAAATTCATTGTGCAAGCTAATGTAACATCTTTGAGGTTCATTGTTCTTATGTGTAAAATAGAGAGATAATACTAACTAAACAAAGATGTTTTGAAAGGCAAATACAATTTTTTAAGGCACCTAACTTGAAATTAGAAGAGCTTCTACAAGCTGCAAGTTAAGGAAAATCTTATAGGGAAGTCTTACAGGAAGGAAAGGGAAAAATATATTTAAAAGGAAATTATTAAGAGAAATGAAAACTAACACAGCTATGTGCCCCTCAATATTCTCAGCAAATGTTTCCTATTACCTACAGGTACTGGATAAGAAAATGTTTCAGGTTGAGCTTTTCTCCAATAAAAGCTCCATTCTAACTTGATTACTAGGTATTTCCCTTCCTGCAATTTTTCAGTTTCTGATGGTATGATCATATAGCTGCCTGGTCTGTAAGATCTAGTCTGCTAACGCCTTTGTTACTATTACAAAGTTTTACTCTTCTTTCTCCATGTTCATCTATAAACCAACTGCTTTATCTCTTTTTTATTTTCTTAGCTAGGAAAGGAAATTTATTTCCCCTTAGAGATGAGCAGCGTTCCTATGTTCTTCAGTTAATCTCTCCGAAGATGACCAGTTTTCCAGCCCTGGCAATAGCATATCAAATGAGGGTTCCCCCACTTGTACGTTCATGGTGTCTTCTCCTGAAGCAACTACATTACCATGTCTCTGGTGCCAAAACTTCTGGACACCAAGGGGCACTGACTTCGTTCACAACACATGAAGACAAATCTCACCTCATCACTTTTGTCCTTTTTATAGTCTGCTGTAGTGGTCTCATAGACAATAGTAGGTCATGTTTCAAAGTAAGAAAACATTGGATAGAAAACTGTAAGACTGTATTTTACAAATAAATTTAGAAAAAATGTGGACTTTAATGTAAATAAAACATGATATATTTATGTATTCCATTTCCCATCAAATACACTGTCAAATAAATATTTAAGTAAAAATGAAAGAAAGCTACATAGGCCTCTTTAGGAAAGAATACACAAGTAGACTTTCAGAAAAACAAAAATAATTTAACAAAGTTTTCAACAAAATGTAATCACAAATATATAGCAACCATACAAATGTAAGGTCTTGTTTTATAAAAATGAAAATTTGGAAATTTTGTTTAATTTAATTACTAAGAAATACTCACAATTCTTTCTTAAATAACTGAAATATGGAATCATGAGAATGTGGTCATTAGAGAATAAGTAAATTGTGTTCCAGTAGAGGTAAAACTGGTTTCTAAAAGATAGACTGTTATTAAAATCATTTTATCTTTGAAATTTTAGCAACTATTCCATTCCATAAAAGGCATACAAACTATAGGCACACATATATTTTCTATGTACTTTTCCCAGTATTTTCCAAAACCACAATGAAAATGAGACTTTTTAAACCAAAAGGTGCTAAATATAATTGCTAACCAAAATCTAGTATAAAGATTGAGTTTTGAGTATCTGAAGAAATGTTTTGATGGTTTCTTTTCATTATTATCCTGTTTTTAGAATGTTCTCATCTCCCAAAAAATCCATATATGATTTTATTAAATCTATCACTGAGAACTAAATAATGACATTTGTGTTTACAGAAAATTATTATTTAACCCACGTATTTGCAAAGAGAAAGATATACTGTTCTGAAATTTCTTAAAGATAAATATGACCCTTATAAGCTATGATGATTTATAATTTCATGCTGATAAACACACAATTTTCATAAGATTTTTAGTCAGGAACTTTAAGAAGAAATTAGAATATTAGACAAGGTAAACTTGTTACTCGCATTTTTGGGAGGAAGAAAACAAAAATATGAGGAAGTGAGTTGTGATGTGATGAAATGATACTGGGACATTGGAGAAAACTGAATGTAAACTTGAGGGTGTTGTTTCAAAAACTCCTTATTTGGATATATTTCACGATGGGTAAAATTAACTTTTTAAAAGATTATTCTAACATCTGCATTTGGTTGAATGGGAGAAAATATATTACCAGTTAAATTGTGGGCTTGTCACTATAAGGCTTTCATTAAATAAAAGGTAGTAAGAAAAGATATCTGAGAGATATTGTATGGAAAAAAAAGTACAAATAATTGATGTTGTACTGAATGGAGAAAAGAAAGAGGGAAGAAACAATATAGAAACTTAAAGTTGGAAGAGATATTAAAGGTCGTTTTATAAAATAAACTACTTCCCCAATAAAGTTTGAATTCATTTTATGCACCTTTCAGCAGAGATTCATCAGCTACTTTTGCTTTATAATTCTTAACTCAGGGTTAAAAAATTATTAACATAAAACTTCTTTGAAAGTTATCTACCTCCTACATAAATAACTGCATTCAAAATTTTGTAGAATACAACCCAAACCTCCTACATTTTTTCTTGGAGAACCCAACAGTTTGAGAAACACTGGGCTGGGAATAATAAAAACAACACACTAAAAGAAACTTGATTTTTAAAATTTCTGGGCATTCAAACTTTCTATTTTCAATGCCTGTCAAAACCTGGTATGACAGAGAGTTTATTAGATAACCCTAAAATATTACTACTTGCCTGCATTTCTATTTCAATATTAAATTTCTATAATAGTATAAATGAATAGCTTTGTGTCTGGGCATATAGATTAATCCTATAGTGGAGTAGCATGTTAGGAACAAACTATGTTCCAAAGTCAGCAGTAAATTCAGTGTACTTATGATGAATCATCCTGTGATTAAATCTGCCTTAATATTTATTAGGAAATTGATCCTCTGGGAGAAGATGGGTAGTCTAGAAGAGCAATGAACCTTGCAGGTCACCTTTATATCTATTAAGAATCTTTAATAAGATGTTGCTTGTATGTAGAGATAATAATTTATTTAAATTGACATAGCACTTACTATAATACAAAAATAGGTCAATAGCATTGCTCTCATCAGGAGGTCATGCAAAAAATGGGAATATTTGCCATAAGGTATTAGAATCTGGTCATCAGACAGTGATTTTTTAACCAAAAGGTAAATGAATGAATAGGCACATCTTAGGTCCAGAGAAGTGAATGAGGAATGAAGTAAGCTCGGCTGGATGCTAGGTGAGACCAGTGGTTTTCAATCCTAGCTACACATTAATTTGGGGAGTTGTAATAAATACTGGGTCTTTTTGCCAGATTATTTTAATTGACATGAGATTTATGAGAGGATTTATTTTAACTCCTCAGATAATTCTAATATGCCACCATGGATGAAAACTCATTGGTTAATGATTTTCAAACTTTAATGTGAATCAGAATCACCTATTGAACTTTTTAAACCACCCATTGATGGACCTCTCCTCATAGCTTTTTATTTAATACATCGGGGGCAGGGACAGAGATTTTGGCTTTTTAGCAAGTTTCCAGTTGACGGTGATGATGCTGATCCCAAAGGTCATGATTTGCAAACCACTGCTCTACGATAAAACAAAAGAATGCCTAATAATTTGGTCCGAAGGTATTTAAAGCATATATTTTCATATTAATGTCACATTTGCAATTTCATAAGTGTAAAGGAAAATAGTTTATACATTGAGTCATGTTAAAACAACCTTATCCTATAAAAACAAATTGACCCCTATAATAAGTAGTCATTTTTGAAGTAAAATATATCTTGGTAATGGGCCATAGATGTTAGTTAATCATATAAAAGAAAAAGAGATACTTTTTCTTAAAAGCAGTCATAATTTGTCAGCAGTCATAATATTAAACTTCAGCATACTAACTCAATTTTCACTCATCTATATGAAATTAATCAAGCTTGAACTGAATATTATTTCTGAAAATTTTTCTTTAAAAATTTAGTTTTGAAGTTTCAAATATCTTCTGTATATTTATATTTTATATATAAAATAGGATCTTGAATTAAATTTAATTAAAGGAAATAAAATAAGCATATAAATACTTGAGTATAGTTTATAGCTGCAGTAAAAAGTGGAAAGGAATTATATCTTTAAGCTTTGGATAAAAAAATGTCTTGCTCTAATATTCTTTCACTACATTTAAATTGCTAATTGATTAGAGCATGAGCTGTCATTTCTTTTAATCCACTTAAATAAGCAAGATGATAATATGTGCCACTGAATTGAAAATAAGCAATACGCTTCAGGTGATATAAATTAATATTAATAAACATCACTGCACTTTAAATTGCTTAAATGCAAGCCACATATATTTTATTAAAGTCATTAAAGATATAGAAATCAAATAATATTTTCAAAAAACTTCTAGCATTCTTTACTTAATTCTCCATCATGATCCACATGTTTAGAGTTACTTTTTTTTTCACATTGTCATTTACTCTTGTAAACACAATAAAATATAATTGATTTTTCCATTCTCTATTGAAAGAAGACAGTTTATTTTAATAAGAAAATAGTATGTTTTCAAATAATGATTTGCTGTATAATTTTGGATAAAACAATTACTTCTCTAGTAAATTGCTTTAGTTCAGCAGAATTTCACTGTATAGTGTGTCTGAGAGATCTGGAGGATTTAAGCTAGACCATGATTTTGAAGAGACAGTGCTAATGTTAATGAACAAAGTATAGTATTGTCTGGGGAATATGTCAGCACCAGGCACTACATGGAAAGTTAACCATAAAGGCCATAAATGTCAGGTTGAAAACCAGGGACTACAATATAGTAGCAAATAAGGCAATTACCCAAACTGATACATATGCAAATAACAAGGTCATGATGAGTGGTGGCTCTAAACTAAAAGACAATATACTCTGCCATTGCGTACAGGATAATATACTTCAGAGATCAGTCATCAACACACAAAGTATTAATATGTAATACACAGTGAGATCAAGCAGAATGCCACGAATATTGCTATTTGATGTATGAGGTAGTTTATTGTTTTAGATTTAGCTGCTCCCACCTACCTTGATAGTAAAGGTAAACCAAACTGTATGTAGAATGGGCTTTAGGTTTTTAAATGGAGTGATGAAAATGAAAACCAATAATAAATGAACCAAGCAGCTTGTTGGAAAATGCAGAGTGGAAAAGAATAGCACCATTACAAATACCATCCTGTCCCTCACTCTTTTTTCTAGAAGCTATTTGATTTATTCTGTCATCTTTTATCTTACACTTACTTAGTTGGCGCATACTAACTGTTTTGTAATTTGTAACAGTGCTTAACTCATTTAAAGGAAATAAAGCAGAGAATGTAGCTCAGTGGTTGAGCATGTGCTTCCTATGTATGAGGTCCCAGCTTTAACCCCAGTACCTCCTAAAAATAAAAAAATAAAGGAAATACATTTTTTAAAAATTATTATATTACTTGTCACTTGTCATTCAGCTTCATACAAAGGCTTGGTTGTACAGTGGACGCCTGTTACTTCCCAAACCCCTATCCCCTGAAGCATGTGACTTTAATAAATAAAATTTTATTTAGTCTAACCCATCCACTGATCTTTGAATTCCAGTTTCAGCACTGCTGACACATGTTTGCCTCTTAAACATGAATATTTCCAGTGATGGATAACTATCAGTCCTCAAGTTATCTTGTTTCATCTTTTCATGACTATTTTACAATTCACCCATATTTGGAATGAATATCTATGCCCTCTCCTACTTTCATTTTTTAATCCCATCTTATAACTACATCTCTTAAAAACAAGATTAATTCACACCTCTTTTGCAGATCAGCTTTCAGCTATTTTAAGATTTTTATTCTCTGGGACTCTGTTGAAATCCCCTCTCTCCCCCAGGGCTCCTTTCTAACCAGTTTTGATTTAGTGAAACAGACAAGGTAAGCAGTAGAATTCCAACTCTTACCCTAAACAACTGTGTGGGTCTGGGCAAGTCATTTGGCAAAGGTTTCATCGCATCTTAAAGCAAAACAAAACAAAATACAAACAAGAAAAAAATCGCATCTGGAGTCTTAAAGCAAAATAATTTTGTTGCCCTTTTTTTGTCAACTTTTGCAATTTCTGTAAGCCTTGGTGTATTTGATGTATTAACTAACCATGCAGTCATTCAAATACTTTTGTGTAATTCTCAATATCTGGCATGGATTATATGGCATCCCTTTCTATTTTTTGGAATATGTCATTGTGAAATCTGCGTTTATCTTAGAGTACCCTGTGAATAACTACCTTTTTGCTCATAATTAGAATAACTTCTGATTTCATTGTTTTTTTTTTAATTTACAGAATGTTTACTTCATATACTTTAATTCATTTATTGAAAAAGAAGCAATGGGGACACAAAATTTACCCCCTAGCCTCATAAGACCTACAATTTTATGCTATGAAATTCTAATATTTTTATTCCTTACATTTTAAAACTCATTTTAAATATTTTTTTTTATCACGTCCAGCTCTTCTAAGTCTCCCTTATCTAAGGTGAAAGAGTTGCATTTTCCGTTGTTGCTATTCATACTTGGTTTCTTATATGTATTTCCTACTTGGTGACATTTAAATCTAGAGTTCTGCTCTATGTATGGCAAGGAAGAAATCATATCAAGAGTTATTAAATGTAGTTTTTTTCCTAATGAAAATTCTACCAGATATTTGAATAATCACATGTCCATGTATGTTAAGTCTTTTCATGTGTGTCATGAGGTGTTGCTCAGTTTGCTTAATTTTTATTTCTGACATGTATTATCCTTCAGTGGAAAGCCTGTATCTTCCATTCTCTTCTGTCTCTGATAAAATAATTTTATGAATTATCTAATCCTCTGGTTTATGTATCTAAATACAGATTGAATCTCAATATAGAGTCTTTGTGACAATTACTATTTTATGCAGAAATGTAAATGGGTGAAATACCCACTATGGCTAGAATATCTTGTTTAAGAAATTAAAATATCTTCATATTTACAGGCATTCAATAAGTTCAAAACATTTATTGTGTGTTCATAATGCACTAAAGCCTTATATTAAGCAAGTCATACAATTCACGCAATAATGAATAACAATTTATCATTGATTATTTAAAGATGTTTGAATTTGGTGAACACATACTTTTATCTCATTTCTAACTCTGAGAAAGTATGTTCTTTACTGGTGTATTTTATTTGAACTATAAGATGTTGATTTACTATTTAGAAATACTTTTAATTCTCTAAATTATTGGTTGTCACTTTGGGTCTACATGACATTTAGGTAAAAAGTTAAAATTTCAGTTGGCTTAACTAGACGGTATATCTACAAACATCAAAAAATACATATGACCACTGCGCCTTTTAAAATAT
Organism: Dasypus novemcinctus; assembly: GCF_030445035.2. NCBI lineage: Eukaryota > Metazoa > Chordata > Mammalia > Cingulata > Dasypodidae > Dasypus > Dasypus novemcinctus. The sequence continues at coordinate 35,885,873 of NC_080683.1, read as the reverse complement.
ATGAATAAATTATCACTTTTATTTAAACCTTCATTCTGACTTGATCATAGAATTTGATGTTAGTTTCTGTTTATGGGATTTTAAGAAGGAAGAACAGGGTAGAAGAGGGGTGAATAAATTTCCACTGTTCTGTAGCTTCAGGGGGGAAATAGACTTCTAGCAAATGAAAGCAAATTTTTTTTCTTTTAATAGTGTAAACATCATTTAATGGCTAATTGCTTTATAATGTAAAGCTGCTTTGAACTCTAACAATGTACATGACAATATATATCTTGTGAGTTATATTTATTTTGTTATTTTACAAAACTGGCTTTTAACTTCTATTTATGATATCCCTTCTAGTTCAAAATATAAGTCAAGCTACTGCTGGTACAGATGTCATTTATTCTCCATAAACAGAAAATTTTTGGCAGTGAGAACTTTACTGGGTGAGATGGGAGTTTAGTTTCAACTTGACTAGCTCAAAGCTAACTCAAGTACTTTAAATCTTCATTTTTAAGTCATCCTTTCTCATATTAAAGGAAACAGAATCTCAGTTGGCTTCATCTCAAAGCACAGAAATTCCTTCTAAACCCCTGTGGCTATAGCAGTGACACTCTAAAGTTACAAATGTCTGTGTGATAACCCTTTTACTCAAAGAAAATGCATTTACTGACTTTAATATATTCCTTTTATTCCTCTAAACAGAGGCAATTCTAGGTCGTTTATATTTTCCTGACTCCTGCATTGGAAAAGGAAAGCATTCCTCACCAGTGCTTTTTCTTAGGAGTCTTTTCTCATCTCTTTCATTTTCATTTTACGAAGGAGTGCTGCCTTTGTAGATGGCCAATATATAGGGCATTTCAAGATGTGACACAGTACTGGCTGGAATTTCTAAGAATGCTATTAAAAGTACAGATTAAAAAAAAAAAAACTAGCTTGTGTTAACGTTATACTGAAACAATATAATAGCTTACAGGGAAAAATGTTGCTTGAAATCTTATAGCTTAATTAACCTAGCAGTTATCTTTTTCTGTAATCATTAAAAACAAATTTAATTGTAAAATAAAGAAGACTTTTGGCAGTGGACTTGGCCCAGTGGTTAGGGCGTCCGTCTACCACATGGGAGTCCGAGATTTAAACCCCAGGCCTCCTTAACCTGTGTGGAGCTGGCCCACGCACAGTGCTGATGCGTGCGAGGAATGCTGTGCCACGCAGGGGTGTCCCTGTGTTGGAGAGCCCCACGTGCAAGGAGTGCTCCCCATAAGGAGAGCTGCACAGCGCGAAAGAAAGTGCAGCCTGCCCAGGAATGAAACGCTGCCCACACGGAGAAGTGACACAAGATAATGCAGCAAAAAGAAACACAGATTCCTGTGATGCTGACAACAACAGAAGCAGACAAAGAAGGCGCAGCAAATAGACACAGAGAAGAGATAACTGGGGTGGGGGGTGGGGGGAAAGGGGAGAGAAATAAATAAATAAACAAATCTTTAAAAAAGAAAAAGAAGACTTTGGCAAAATCTAGGTAAAATGGAAATAAAATACCCTAGGTAGTCAATAGATTGAAAAATCTTGAAAAAGAAGGAATCATGATGTCTAGTTTAGTCCTTTCTCCTAAGAATCTCACAGTGCTAGGTGAGTAAGTGTTTTTCAGGCTGCAAAGAATAGTGGGTGTTAAATTAAAATTTGATGAATGAATGAATCTATGAATTACTACTAAATTTTATGCATGGCATAAACCTATGAATTACTGCTAGATTTTATGCAATGCAATACATGAATTGCATTAATTGAAGATCATGATTTGCAAAGAGTAGCTCCATTGGCTAATCTAGCATAACATGGAAATATGGAGTTGATTATTTCATACATACTTCCTTACCAAATGAACAATTTCAAGTAAACAGTTCTGAAACTTACCCTGTACACTATTGGAAAGAGAAAAATAGGAAATATTTGGTTATCAGTTTGATTTCTGCTTTTACAATGCAATTAAATACTGTAAATTGCCTGGAAGCCTCAAGTTCACCAATTCTACCGAACATTTTTTGAATGAGCATGTTATAGTTCTTTTATGCAAGTTTAGTTTTCATACATAGAAATAAATTATTTGTATCAATTGATGCAAGAGGTGTGTGTAACAGACTGAGGACTGTAATTTTAACAGAAATAGAAAGCTTTTATGAGGTTATAGCCCCATAAAATAGAAATATGAAATTCATGATAAAGAACAAATACAAAAATGTCAGAAGAGTTGTATTCTAAATTTATATCTGTCAATCATCAGCCTTGTGAACTTGAACAAGAAATTTACCTTCTAAGGGACCTCTATTTAAATGCAGGTATGGTTCTCTTGACTACTTTAGAAAATTGTTATGAAAAGAATTGATTAATGGCACAAACACTCGAGTACATACTATGCTGTAGCTATGCATTTGCAATATTAGCAACAAGAATAATAATAGTTGAATGCACAAAATCTTTGTGTAGTATCTAATCATCCTGCAAACTAGAAATATATGTTAGTGTCCCCATTTTATATTTGAGGTCTTTAATACACAAATTTTATGTAAATTTTAGAAGTCATGGGCTTACCTGGATTTGAACTCAGTTGTCTCTGACACTCTTAATAATCAAAATAATCCCTCCAAGGGGTTTAAGGTCTAGTATACAAGGTGTAATTATACAAAGATAAATCAGGTTATCATTTGTGATGAGCTGACAGAAATAGAAAAAAAGAACTACAGAAACATGAAGAACAGATGAACTTTCTCTAGAGAAGTCTTTCAAGGATTCACTGAAGAGGTTAAATATGAGCTGAAGGAAGGATGAAAAGAAATTTTCAAGCAAGGAAATGTGGCTGAGAAGTAGGAGGTAGGGAGGAGAGGGGACAATGGAATGAAAAGGACTTTCCTCAGTAGAAGGAATATCATTTACACATCCCCAAAATTATGAAGTGGAAAATGAACTGGCAAGACTGGGAAACTGTAATCAGTGGGGCAGAATCTTGGGGTTTAATTATTAAATTTGAAAGGTATGTTAAACTAAATTGTGAAATGCTTCATAAGAGAAAGTTAATAGTTGTTAGCTTTACCAATTAGGCTAACTGGAAAGACAAGTACATTTTCAAAGAAGAAAATGGTTAACTGTGATTCTAGAGAGAGTATGGAGAGGACACATTAGCAAGAGATGGCAGCAGATTCGTCTTTGAGAAAGCTGGCACTATAGTTGAATGATAGATGGTAAGGGCCAAGATAAAGGAAGTAGCAATATTTAAGGAAGGAATGAGTTAGATGTAGGAAACACCTTAAATAACTTTGACACAATATGTGTACAGAGTGTGTATGAGTATTGATATCACCTTTTCAATTATAGCAACAAGATCATCATGTCCCCTAAATGAAACCACCTTGAGTTGTTCAGGGGGAAGAGGGATCAAGATTCTTGTTTGGGAGTACCTTAACCTTGAAACGCCACAAAATAAATGGATATATTCCATAGGCAATTACATTTGGATACCTGTGGCTTGGAAGACAGAATAAATCAGAAATATGAATCAGTATGTACAGCACATCAAGTCTTCAGGAAGAATCATAAGAGGAAGAAAGCCAGTGAAAGTAACAGAAAACGAGCAATTAAAGAAGTAAAAATTTTGAGGTTCAAGTTGAGAAGGGTGTGGCACAATGGAATTGGTAGAGTGAAAACTAATTTACCAGGATATGAAAATAGTGTAAACCACCTATTATTCTATAAACATAAAGGAATATTTGTAGTAAAAGCAGCACTTATTAATTAGGTGGCAAAAGATGAGAGGGCCAGTGAAACAAAAGACACAATTTATGTACTTGTTCTAAAATAATTTCAGTGTAATACTAAATGAATATTGAGCTATTTTAGATTTAAATAATTAAATTCACTTCCTCTATTCATGAAATTGGCAATAAATCCATTTAAATAATGAGAAAATATTTTCACTTTTCTTTTAAAATGAATAATTTATTGATTGAAAAATAACAAAAAAACACTATCAAAATAAATTTTGATTACCACAAGTGCCAACACTGAGGTAAGTGCTCATATGGATCATCAAATTATTGCTTTCATTAACATAACGAATTGGGTATTACTTTCTTTAATATGCACATGAGAAACTTGAAGAGAGAATTTAAGTAACTTGTTTATTCTTATATTGCTAAAAAGTTACATCCCTAGATCAGACTGAGGCAGTTCTACAACATTGACTCATAAAGCAGAATTTATTCATTCCTTTGTCAATTACTCATATTAAAAGTTGCACGCTCTTCTCCTACATGTTTCCTATTATAATACAGCATAATTTTAATTTTTTAAAAATGAAATTAGTGGTCAATTAAATCCAGAAAAATCATTACATATGTTTTGGGCTATACAAAGCAAAACGTGCAGGCTAAAGATAGGATATCAGGATACCATCTGTAAAAGCTAAGCAACTTACCCTGACTGAATTTCAAAAGTCTATGATTCAATATCTGATACTGATGTGGGCTATGGGTGGAAGGCTCTTTGTCTCTTCAGAGATAACTAAGTTGTTTGACTTGTGGGTGTGGAACGGTAAGAGGCTGCAGTCCTGCCCTTAGGGACTGGCAGCGGCTCCAGTCCCAGGAAATGTTTAACAATGCAAGGGCTATAAACTTTAAGTATTTAGGGGAAATGCAAAAAACCAAATAGCTAAAGGCTTATCTAGAATGTCTGGAGTCCATGCTAAAAGCTTACCTAAGATGTGGAAGATATATGCTAATTGAAGCCTATTGAGAACTGAAACAAAGGGACCATTTGGCCTTTCCTCTCTGTATAAAAGACATTTGAAAATCTTGTTCAGGGCTCGGGATTCAAACTGAAAGCTCCCGAGTCCAGCCAGCCATCAATAAACCATTTTTCCTTCTCAAAATCATTCCTGAGTCCTGGCCTCTCTATACTCAAATAATTGAACTTCTCTTAAATTCCACAACATTTTTGGCAACTCTGGTGGGACTACAAATGAAGGCCAGAGACGGTAGCATTTTGCTGCCCCTTCCAAATCCCCGAGGAAGCCGGGAGGACTCGGGTGAACCCCAAATCTGGGCGCCCCTGGATTAAATTTAGTCCAGAAAAGATGTGGGCTCCACCGGAATCTTCCCGACAAATATCGAGGGCAATGGAAGGTCTGAAGAGAAAGATTCTGGGAACGAAAAAGAACTCCGAACATGGAAGAAGGTAAGACTCCCCGGGTGAGCACAGTCTGGAAGGCCCTAGCTTTAATTGCTAGGAAGGGGAGGCTGATCACCTCCCGAGAAAACCCTAGTAGCCCCAGAAGGCTGGGAGGAAGCCGTTCTCTCTAGGCTTGGGAAAAGGAGGAAAACCGGGGAAAAGCCCTGGTGTTTTGGGTTTGTCTAACTGCATGTTAGAATCTGGTACTGGTCTTATATCCACTAAAGGAGTGGAGTCTCGATTTTAATAGGAAGGGCTATTTATAGGTTCAAGTCCTAATGTCCTGGAAATTGGTCTAGATTAAGGGAAACAAAACTTGTTTACAGGAAAATGGATCGGCTTTTCTGGTGGAGCTTGGTCTGGGTGTAAAGTTTAAACAGTGGAAAAGTCTAGCTGAAATCTTTTGTTATGGTGCTAATTTGTGAATGAATTCGCTTTATACCAAATGTTAAGTGTTCTGAGGTTTGTGATGGCTGTGGGGGCAGCCATGGTGAAAATAAATATATAAACTTGTGGGTCAGATTAGTGACCTTTGTGCTTCTGTCTGTGTCAGCTCAAGGCTAGTGTTGGAGTTGTGTCCTTATGTAAAGTGGAATTACAGCTGAGCTGGAGCCCTCCCTTGCCGTTGGCAAGGGAGTGAAATGATTCTGGGGCAAAAGCTGAGGAGTCTGGATGTTTGCGGAGTCTAGATGTTTGTGCATGCTCTGCTGTCTTGTCTCTGGTCTGGCCCTTTGCCGGGGCTTGGAGGCCATCTGTGTCTGCGCCACGCACCCAAGTTTGTTGGGGATGTCCCAGTCAGGGTGGCTGGGTCCCTGGGAGAGTTGCCAAATTTGAGTAGGTTCTGTCTGCCCATTTTGGCTAAAAGCTGGAAAGGGGGGAGCGGCTTGCCCCTTTCCAGTGAGTCCACCCTTCTATTCATAAGCCGCATTCCTGTTTGTTGTGTGCCTGACTGTCTGGAAGGGGGGGAAGTGAAGAGGGTGAAAAGCAGAATCAGAATAAATGCGGTAAAGTTCCCTCCTTAGGGTGTCAAAGCCAAAATACGTTTGCATTCTGCTCAGGTTCTTAGAAGGTATTGTAGTAACCTTAAGTAAGAAAATGTGTTCTGTGAAGGTAAAATTTGTCTTAAGGGTATAAATAATTATAAAAGTTTTACAAAGCATTGTTTAAGGTATTTAAGTGGCTAATTGCAGAAAGTCATTATTTAACAAAACTGAATTAATAATAATAATAATAATAAAAGGCAATTTTATAACAAACTTATTCGGCAGCCAATCTCCCCTGCCAACTTGCTTCCAAAAAAAACTGTTTCTGGTATTACATGCTACTAAGTATTTAAAGTGAAGAAAAGTTCATTATTTTAACAAACTTGTTTAGTATTAATGGCAATTATATGTTGTAAGAAGTTTGCCTGGTAACTTAGTATGTGGGATATATGGAGTGTGTTTTTATTGTTAAGGAACAGAAGATGATTTTGTTGTAAGATAAAATGATTGATTATTGGAAAGAGTAGAGTGTGGGACAGAACCTGAATGAATACTGAAAGTGTAGAAGGTTTGTGGAAGGAAAATTTTTATGATTAAATTGAGTAAGATCAATATACAAAGAAAATCTTTTATCAATAGCTTCTTGTGCTTTAACCTCATCATATCCCCAATGTTTGAAGAAGAGTCTTACCTCTTTTAAAAGAACATTTTATGTTCTAGAAATCAAATCCTGAAAAGTAGCCTTTTATTTCAAACTAACTGCAAGAGATTTATTCTTTTACTTTAAAGGAAAAATTAAAGTAATGGTTAAGTTCATTTAATATGTTATAAGTTGAATGAAAGGTATTTAAAGGTGTTATAAAATTAATAGGTTTTAAAAAAATTAATAAAAACTGTAACTAAGAGTTAAAATCATTTATAAATGCATTTATATTATAAAACAGTGGAAAGACAATAACTGAGATTATAGCTGGGTGAATTTAGCCTGAAACTATTATTTAAGTGTAAATTCTACACTAACCTTTCCTTTGTTTATGGTTACTTCAAGCCTAACCTCACCCTTTGCCTTTGCCTATGGTTATTTCATAACTGAGAAGAGCTGGGACATCACTGTCTCCTCTCCTGGTATTAGTAACCCTTTCTCTCATGAATTCAAGTGTAAACTAAATAAATTGCTGCCTGATAGAATAAGGTTAAATGGCCACTGGAGTTTTATTATCTCCAAAATCAAAAAGGGGGGTAGAGGGGGAGAAGTCTCCTGCCTTGACGGTCAGTGTTCCTAAGAGTGGCAATTCATGAGAGAAAGCAGTCTGTCTCCCTGAGGCTTCAAATAGCCTCAGTAAATATATATAAAATTAATCTTGTTGCTTATCCAAAATTCTGCTAATTTCAAAGTAAAATATAAAGTTCTAAAACAAAATGGTGCTAAGGCATTGAGAACATTTTGGTTATTACAATCCATTAAGTAAGAAAGAAAATTCTTTTGGTAAACTGCATAGTCATAGTGCAAATTAAGAAGAGTTTCAAAAGTCTTTGAAAAGTTTAAAGTAACTAAAGTCATGTTGTGTCAAACTATTCATGTCTGCCTATTTGCTCAAATTGTTGAGGTTAAATATGCAGTTATATAAGTAATATGTATTTCTGGACCCCTAATTAATTAAGCTAAACAGTATATAAAATAATGCAAATTATAAGTAATATCAATGAGTTGTGTTTGTGTCTAACTCTTTGTGTCTGCCCATTAAAGAAAAAAAGCTCAATGTATGTCTTCATACATCAGGATAATATCAAATTAACAAATAAAAATTCTTAAAAGAGGTCTATTCAAATTGTTAAGAATTAAATATGCAGTTATATTTATAAATATTCTTAAAGCCCAAATTAAACTAAGCAGGATGAAAAAGTCATAGAAATCTGATTATGGAAACAATTGGAAAATGGCCTCCTCTTTGCAAGAGCTTTTAAGGCAAGACTAGGTGTGGCAGATTAAACCTATCTACTAGGCTAGGGAATTAAGAATCAGTTTGCCTGGTAATTTCCCAGTTTAAACCTTTGTCAGCCATAAATTGCAAAAAAAAAAAAACAACAAAGATTAGGTTAATTTTCACATAAGAAAAATGTTGATGTAACCCGGCGGCCTGCTGCCTCAGTCTCCCACTCCCGGGTTGGACAGCAGTGGAGGAGACCAGTTTAGGCCAGTCCTATGGGCAGTGGAAGGATGCCCAAGAAGGAGCTAACTAAGTCGGTGCCATTTCAGCACTAAATTCTGTTCCTTATTTGACATAGGGGGGAGCAGGTAAAAACTAAAATGGTTGGAATGTGATAGAAGAAGCAGTTAAATCAAACTTTTGCGTGGGAAAGTTAAATCTCAGATAAGCTGTAACTTCTGAAGTATCCAATCTATGGAAAAACAGGAAGAGCTTGCATGCTAGGCTTAGGGGTATAAATTGTGTCATTTTTCTTTGTTCGTGGCACCAGCTATATCTGGCTCTGCACCCCTTCTTGCAAGATTGAGAATAAATTATTTTCTTCTCCACAATCTAGTGAGCCTTAATTCTTCCAGAAGATTTCTTTCCAACGAAATAAAGGTAATTAGTGGCTCTATTAACAAATTTCAGTAAGTAAAGGAAAGTCCATAAAAACTATGGAGAGATCTTTCCTGGGTTATGATTTAAAAAAAATTAAGTAATTGTGTAATGTGTTTTAAAACCTGGTAGTCAGTATGCTTTTAATTTAATAATTTTCATAACTTAAAGAAAAGAAGTTTTTAGCTTCCTGTAAGGGAAAAAGAAAACATTCCTTGCATAAACTTATCGTTTCAATTTTATTTAACTTGAGTGTAATCTCCCATAGTTAATTTATAAACTAAATTAACATTATATGTACAAAATCTTTACAGTAATGAAAATTGTAAGTTCACATTGGTGAAATTAGGCTAAAGGAAAAAGATTGTAGATATGCTCTCTTAAATAAAGAGTAAATTTCTTTCATTGGTAATTGTAATTTAGTAAGTTTATTTAAACATGAGGTGGCTAGTCAATGTGGTTATAGTCAATTATAAAGAGTTTGTAAAACATCTTCCAAACTGAAAATGCTTAAATAGTTCTAGTTGTAGAAGTCATTGTTAACTAAAGAAACTTAGATTAGTATTGGTAGCAGAAATAACTTCATGATAATAAACCTGTCTGAAGGCCACTGCAAAATACACATTTAAGTAAATGGTAATAAAAAGTTGTCTTGATTCTATTGGAAATATTCTGTTTTCATTCTAACAATGAAAAATAATATTTTTCCTCTATTACTAAAGTAAAGTACCTACTGTTATCTTCATAGTAAAATTGTGTAAGTAAATAGTCATTTGATATATGTATTGCGTTAAGTTGTTTAAAATATATATAAAACAAGGAATAAACTTTAACATTGTCAAACTCTTGTGCATTCGAACCAGGCCTTGTATACATTACAGGTGGCCTCTCCATGTGAGTTATTGGCTAGGCTGGTCACTGACCCCTCAATTAAAAATATGTGCTATATCAGTCTCTGGTTCTGCTCCTGAAGTTGATGGAAACTATATTGCAGTTTCAAGCTCCTGCAGCCAATAATGACTCGGTACAGCCAAGTGTACAATGGATATCGCTTCCAGACTGGCACTGTTCCATGGTGCCAGAGAGCACTATGCACCAGGCTAGTAGAATACTGGAAAATCTCTCTAAGATGAAGGATGCTGCAACTTGCTCACTGCGTTGAAGAACATGCTAAGTGGAGCCATGATACCAGGATACTGTAAGTAAAACTTAAACACAATTGGCATTATAGCCTGCTCTCATGGAGAGATAACATGTAAAGTATTACAAACCTGAAACTCAAAACTAATAATTGCAACTCTGAATCCTTATGCATTAAGTAATACATTAGTTAATATTAAGTGCTGCACTTTTATCCTGTACTAAATATATGCCTAATAATTGTAATGTTATCTTTTCTATTTTGGATCAAGTGCAGAAGTATATTAGACATGTTAAATTCCTGGTAAAATCATTTTCTAAACAGTTAATAACATGTCTATAGAATAAGGTGGCAGTCTCAGCCAGTCTCAGTTAGCAAAAGTGAGGCTTGCTTGCTGATGGTGAGTCACCTATTGAACAAGTCAAAATTGTTAGAAATTGTACAATGAAAACCAAGGTGTAAAAATCTTTATTCTGTAGTTCTGATCACTCCCACAGGTGAAAACTAAGAGTATTTCCAAATTAGTGTTCTAACCCTGAGTGAAGCCAGTTGCCCAAGGAGTGCCAGTTCACCAGGAGCATCTGACAGAGCGAATGAGTGTCAATCATTGAACAGCTTGGAATGTGTCTTCAGACAAAGCTAAGTGTCTGTTGCAATTTCTCTCTAAAGATGGATAACTTAAAAAAGAATATATATGCTGTTCCCACCAGCTTTTAAGGAATGCCATCTTTATAGGCACCTAACCTTGTCTACCTCTGTAATCCAATGTGTCCTCTTTTAAAAACAGGTATTCCAAATTTTTAATTAAGTTTGTTTCTTTCAGAGTGAACATCTTATTAACCATATGAAAACTTCATCCAACTTCGTACAGAATGCCAGATCCATCTTCCTCCAGTTAGAATAAATTAAAGAGTTTTACACCTTATTAGGCAATGACTACAGCCCATGGCCAGCAGGAAGCAGTTACAGAAAAGAGATCATCTCCCTTCAACACCCCTTTTAAATTAAAGGTGTAAACTCTTTAAGAGTAGAATAAAAGTAATAGATGGATCTGGAACCTGACTGGAAATCCACGTGAGTGCCAGTGGCAGCAGAATAACTGCGGGAGGCCCCTGCCCAAGATTCTGCTGTCCAGAATGAAAAGTTCTAAACTTCTAAAAACAGTCCTGGATGCTGTACTAAAGACTGATAAATAATCAATCAAGACAACAAACAGCCATCCATCTCATAGCTCCAACAATAATTATGCCAAAGCTTAGCAAGTAAACTTTGGCAAAAGGGGGGGAATGATGTGGGCTATGGGTGGAAGGCTCTTTGTCTCTTCAGAGATAACTAAGTTGTTTGACTTGTGGGTGTGGAACGGTAAGAGGCTGCAGTCCTGCCCTTAGGGACAGTGGAAGCGGCTCCAGTCCCAGGAAATGTTTAACAATGCAAGGGCTATAAACTTTAAGTATTTAGGGGAAATGCAAAAAACCAAATACGCTAAAGGCTTATCTAGAATGTCTGGAGTCCATGCTAAAAGCTTACCTAAGATGTGGAAGATATATGCTAATTGAAGCCTACTGAGAACTGAAACAAAGGGACCATTTGGCCTTTCCTCTCTGTATAAAAGACGTTTGAAAATCTTGTTCAGGGCTCGGGATTCAAACTGAAAGCTCCCGAGTCCAGCCAGCCATCAATAAACCATTTTTCCTTCTCAAAATCATTCCTGAGTCCTGGCCTCTCTATACTCAAATAATTGAACTTCTCTTAAATTCCACAACAATAGAAGAGACTCACAATGCTAAGAAGATAAGATCAAATTAGAGTAAGAAAAAACAGACGTAAAATAGTTATGATATTTCAAAAACATTTGTTGCATAACTTTTTAATTTTCTTTTGAATTGATGACAATTCATGTGCTAAAAATATTTGACTTTCAAGTGGTGGTAAATCTATGAGCCATAATTTATGAGACAGTAAATCATAATGTTAGAAGTATCTAGGAAATAAAGCAATAACAGTTCCAACTTTCTGTTAATTTCATTATTAGATCCTATCTATAACTTTTCTCTGTTTTACCTGTACGAATCTTTGCAGCTTTGTTCAATGTTATAAATTTTACATTAATTTAAGACTGATAGAATTGAACTTATTTTTATCATTTCCTTTTTAGAATTTTTCTGTAACATTTAAAACAAAGAATTATATTCTTTTTTTCTCCTAATTGAAATTTTCTATTCCATTATGTATATTCTTATACAGATTAGACCAAACAATCCAAAAAACTTGAAAAAACTAGTAGCTGTAATAAATACAGTTTTTATATGAAAACATTTGTATTAACTTCATCAAAAGAGCAAAAGTAGATAAATAAAAATTATTTCAAACTACCTGAAAGTGAACTTGGTATTTACTTAAATTATGACATTGAGACCATATTTTTATATGCAATTCACCTTACCTCAGATTATTTGTTTATCCTAAGAAAATATGTATTTGAATTATCTAAAAAATTCTAATTATTAAGCAGTTTTACTCAATTCTCAATACTAGCTGAGAATTAAAATAAAAATATTGAATATCTGCTAACTCAGAATTTGAAAAAATTATATGTTATCAAAAACTAAGACTGTCTGTTCATTTCTTATATCCTGAAAAAAATGTATGTTTAATCATGTACAATTTAAGGATAAAAACGGGTATAGTATGTTGTATAGAAAATAGTAACTCCATGAAAGTTGTGTTAATAATAAGTAAATGCCATTGCTTGTGATCTATGATACAGAAAGGAAGGAAAAAAGTAAAAGAAAGAAAGGAAACAACTGAGATTTAGACCAAACGTACACAACAGTAGCACAACTTTGAAGAATACATTACATTGCACTTGCAAATGGAAGCTATAGTCCTACTAAAACCTGATGGACTTAATACAAGAACTCTGAAAAAAATGCTGAAGGAAATAAGACAATGGAGGAGGAGAATCTGTGAAGAAAGAAGAAAAAGAAAAAAGCTAGCAACTCACCAAACAATGGACAAACCAACCAAACAAAACAGCAGGAGGGAAGATCCATGGAGAAGTTCTTCCATAAAACAAAAGAGTTTATATCCAGAGACCAGAGGATGGAAAGATTTCTCCCTGAGGAGGGGTCTTACTGCAGGGGAAAGGAGTATTTATTTACCACTTTTTTCATTAATTGGGGAATCAAATGGTCTATTTTATAGACTATTATTTAGTTTCTCTAATATATGATTCCAATGTTGTCAGAATCTTAACAACTCAGTAAGGGCAGAATCCATGTATACCTTGCCCTGGTGATGCAGCTTGAGATTTAAATATTTTGACTAGACCTTTTCCTTGCCCCCAGCAACCCACCCTCTTAAAAAATTTACTAGCAGATATTATACAAATATGCAGACATTTTATGAAAGAATTTTTTAAACTAAAAAAAAACTTAATTACAGAACTATTTCAACCAAAAATATGTTTTTTTTGTTCAGTATATTCATTTCATTGAAAAACTTGGAAGAGTTGGCAGGAAATAAAAAGAATAAGAATAAGTAAAATATCGTTAACTGGAGGAAGTAAAGTAAAGCAATGATTAGGAAAAAGGGAGCTGAATAAGTGGTACTCTTAGAAAGAAAATAATAACTGTGATATAAAATATTTATTGTATTTAACCTGCTACTGACAAGGCATTAAATGAAAGTCAAGTTTATTCTTGAAGGAAATAAAATAAATACATATTATTATGTAGAAGATGCCTATTAACATCCTAAATGTTTCACAACCTAAATACAGTCAGATAATGAACCATTGTCTAGATTTCTATCCTATCGTAACTTTAAGAGATGTGAATTTTAGGTTGTACAGCCAAGATAAAATAAGGCAATTGACAGAAAATAAATGCACTTGCTTTTTAAACTCTCGCTTAATTCACACTTAATTGCTTATCTTGATGAGGTAATTAATTATAGAATTATGATTTTTTTTCTAATTATTGGTTGAAGATTTCCTCCCTTTTAAAGGTTTATGAAGCTAATACTGTGGATTGAATAAATGAATACAGATCTGTTCCCTGCTTCAATGGAGCTGTCAGAAGGGTGTCAAGAACCTTGCCTGCTTAAGCCCAGAAGGGAAGCTATTCCGAACAATGTGTTTTTATTAAGACAGACGGCAGATAAAAATTGGCATAAGATATTAAAATTCCTCACTTACAGTCTTGAGAGATAGTCTATTTTCTTCTATCAATATGTTGTTTCTGAAAACTCATCTGCATTTGTTTATCTTCTGTCTACTTATCTGTTTATCTCTATCAATCTTCCTAAAGTAAATAAACTACATTTTTGCATAGATTTCCTTAAATTGGTAAATATTTGTGTAATTAGTAATTTAATGTGTTACCTTTCTAGAAAACTAAGAATTCAAATATTTATTTAGAATGGAGAAAATCATTAATTATTTTCAAATTATGATATGATAAAAAGAATATATCAAGATTGAGTGTATTCTAATATAGCAATAACAACACAGCTGTAAGAACTCAGAAACTGCCTCCTATATACATTCTTCAATATTAAAATAACTAATACTTTTATTCACACAATGTAGCAAATGCAGTTTGGAGGCAAGATTATTTTTATGTTCTTGCACAGAAACTTTCAAAGTGTGTTCTAACACATAACTTCCTATTTGGGCTAATTTGAGATTCTGCAGAAATTTGTGATTGTGATTCTGGTCAATACTGCAGCCTGAGATATCTATAACTGAAATAGCTACTTTAGTGTATTTTTCCTTGTTAATATTTATCTCATTGGCATGAAATAAAATAGAACCATTTGGTTCCATGTATATTTTAATGAAGTAATAAGCAATATTATATGTATTCTGGGTCCTGTAATTTTTAAAAGAAAATGAACACGACTCATGTAACTTGGTTTATTTGTGTGGACTATACCCACAGCCTCCACAATTAGAGAGATTGAGATTTAAGGACAAAATGGATATAGCAATCAGGTGAAAGGTGATCTCCGAAAGAGTGCTTTTTATTATTAACTCTGCTTGACTAGGTTAAATCATTTATGTTAGGGAAATAAATCTTGGCATTTATGTGGATAATCTTGTGACTTACTTGTCAACCTTCCTGTGAGACATGGGTCTGATTAAAGTCTGATAGAGAATGAGAACTGTGATACATTATTAATGAACTCAGGGTAATTGTAAAGTTTTATGATTTAGGGATCAGTGGAAATTGGTTCCATGGTCAGTTTGAGAAATTATGAGAATATACCTTGCCCTGACACTGCTGATAGCTTAGCATTAGTCATGGTCTTCCCACAGCCATGGCCTGTGACAGCACTAATGATAGTCATTTTATAGTGTGACCGTGCATTAGAATACATTTAGAAGAGCATAAAATGTCAAATGTTGAAGTAAAGAATTAGCAGTTCTTGGCACAAGTGGCCTTATTTTCCCAAAAGTTCAAATTTTTTGAAAATTGGGACCCATGTACAGTGTTCTGAAGATTAATAGGAAAATGTAGATTAAAAATCAATTTAAATTAGTATTTTAAAAATTGTCACTTTGAGAATTAAAATCATATTGCCAATCAAAACCAAAGAAAAGAATGCAGAAGATAATTCTTTCAAAATTCTCTTTAAATGATATTTATATTCATGAGTTAATTATTCTCATGTAGAAACATGGATGAAAGCAAATATAAATCTGGTTTTTGATGAGTGGTTCCTTTAAATAGCAAAGTAATAAGAGAAGTTTCCATTAAAAGTAACAAATATGCTTTTGTCTGATAAAACAAAAATATTCTTTATAAATTTACAATGAAAAGATCAATGGAAGGATGTGACAGTAGTCAGGAAAACATAATGGGTAAGGGCTTGGGTTGGGGAACAAAGCTTTGGAAGAGTCTGTCGAATATATCCTAGTTTTGTTACCTTAGGCTAGAGATTTGACACCATTAATTTTGCTTTTCTCAATTTTGATGTGGAAATTATAGTGATTTTATAAAATGATTGTTATATGGAGCCACTGATATAACAAATGGTTATATCAGCATATAGAAGGCACCTAAATTCTTTCTATTATTTTTGTTTCAGCATAATAGTACATTGTAAACATAGTAAAATTTTACTATCTGAAATAGTACATAAGATTAAATAAGCGTTGAGATTACTAAATCCCCCTTTGCTATCAAAATGCAAGGATTGGAATAACCATGAGAGACCAGCCTTGAGAAATTGAGAAATGGCTAAGGTCTCTGTAAGAGAATTTGTTTGTGTTCAGACTTTGATGCCAACTGTGTTTTGTTTGGACTTTAGGCCTCACTGATTATGTGGATTTTCAAATGCAGGTGTAGAAGCTGAGTTGTTTATAAAATTCAAATAAAGTCAGAGAAACAAAAGTCATCAGTGAATGTAAAAAATATGTAAAATTTAAAATACTTGAAATATTACAATATATCATTTATCTTGGAATAATACTTTCCTCATTCAGTAAATGTCAAGGATATAGGTTTAGATAACAGTTTTTCTTTCTTTTTATTTGTAATTAATAAACAAAATCTTCCAACCATTTCTATGTGCTAAAAATTATTTCTTCAAAATTTTTGACACTTGAAGATCCAAACAAGTGTCCCCTCCTTCAAAACTGCATTGGATGTAGCTCACAGATTTTTTGACCTATGAATAATGGGTCCCAATATATTGAGGTAAAGACAAATTATAGTATCTGGTATTGATAATTCAGTTCAAGAAGTCATTCTTTCAGCCATCAAAGGAAAGTTGAAAAAACTGTGTTCTGTCAGTGAATTTTAGGGAGTTGACCATATTTGAGGAGAAGAGATTGAGTAAGAAATCAATATTGATGAAGTGAGTATTGCTTGAAAATTCCTATGAAGTTTAAGCTTGGCCAAACTCCTTCAAGACTATGGGGAAAATATGTCACTTTGTACATCTTTCCTTTTGTTTTTCCTGATCATCAAAATTCCTCACTATACTGTAAGTTGGCTAAGTTTTCCTAATATTACTGTAGTAGGAGAGAGAAGTCAGGTGTACATGGTATCAAAGGCCATGACATGAAAATTCTGAAAAGGAAGTTGATTTATTTTAACCGGCTAGACTCAGCAGACTCTTGTTCTAATAAAAACTGAGCCTTAAGTAGAATTTTTGGGTCTCTTTTATACAGAGGATATAAGAGTGGGAAGTTAAATGGTGCTTGTATGCAAAATGACTTTTTATTAATTTCTTCAAGTGTTTTATCTGAGTATTAGATAGGTTATTCCTTCCAGGTAAACTTGATTTAACACGTATCCCCCACATTCCAGGTAAGCTTGAGTTAACACATATTCCCTACATGCCAGGTAATCTTTTAGCATGAAGCCCCCACATTCCAGGTAAGCTTGACACATTTCGCTTGCATCCTCTCTGAATATCCAAAGCCTATAGAATTTATACTTCTCAATTGGCTTTCTAGATATATTTGAATATAAAATAAGTTTGAATTATGAATAGGCTATATTATTTCCACCCTTTGATGCCTGCTTAAGGTTATTAAGCATCTGCATCACTATTGTCAGAGTCTCTCTGGACTGACTGGTATGTATATAGAGCCATGAAATGGGCAGCTGTCTGTGTTTTTACTGTACCATTTATTAGGGTGCACATTCTGTTTACGATGAAAGTGAGGAGGCAAGGAAATATGGTGCATTCTCCTAGGAGGAAGGCAATTATTCCCAGTAGAAGCTTGAAATTGTTTACTATTGACTACCAGCTTCCAAAGGGATTACTTAAATTCCAACCATCCCAGATCTGCACTGGAACATGAACAATTTTTACCATTTGCTTGTAATTTCATCAATATCTTTCCAGTGCTGTCTAGTTCAAGGCAGCAGTTAGATTGAATCTGCCACAAACTCCCTCTTCAGCTGCCAGGAGATAATTTAGGGTGAGAAGTTTTTGATAGATAGCATTTCTGAATTTAGTTTGCTGTTGGGCCAGTAAGTTTAGAGCATGGGCAGTTTCATTAATTATTATTTCTACCATGGCTTGTAAGCAGGTGATTCAGTTTAGCATATAGATAGGGGTTCGATAACCCCACATGCCATCCTCTGCCCAAGTGGCTGGCCCATATTACTGGATTATATGCTCAGGGGGCTGTTTTTCACCTCCCCAGGTATCGACAGCCCTTTTTTCTCTTATGTTTTGATATACTGGCAGGCTTAGCTCTTTCTCTTCTGTTAAAGGAATGAAGAAGAAGGAGGGTTTTATTGTACTGCACATACAAGTACTACACCAGATTTGGGGAAGTTCTTGGAATGCAACCTTTCCACATATCCAGTACAGATGATTTGGGGCACTAAAGGGGCTTTTTGCAGAGTGGTTCTACACTGTGATTAATTTGGGGAAAGTACGATTTATGAGAACGATGTCAGATTCATTCCATGTTTCCCAAGGCTCTGTTGTATTGATGGTATAATTTTGGAATTTTCCCCCTGTACATGTTAAGTTTCCAACAGATATAGAGGAGTTTAAGAAGGCCCTTGAAGCACAATGTTTTCCTATGTCAGAAGTTTGCAAGGGCCACATTTTATCTTGGGGGACAGCTGGGAGGCCAGTTTCATTATATGGTTGGCTGTAATTGTATTCTTTAGTTTCCCAGGGCCATTGGTCTCCCATATTAGTACCTCCACATACATAGCACAAGGAGACATTTAAGTCTAGGCTACCCCTACTACTTCAACTAAGTTTATGAGAGTTTTTTTGCTGTTTGTGGAATGGAAAAGGGCTTTTCCCTTTCTTTATAGAAGGAGTGGGACACAGAGCGGGCTTTACATAAGAGTGGGTGTTTCCAATACACAACCCAGATGTAGGCTCCTGGGTCTATTCCTTTACCATCAATGTGGAGGCCCATTTGGACTCCCTGAGTCTGCCAGGAGTCAGTTTTAAGGATAGTGAGGTCTAAGGGGTTACATCGACTACATGGACAGTTAGCCAGGGCCATACCTTTGGTGAGAATGGCTGTTTGTTTAGTGGTTCCAGGTGGTCCAGGTGACACATGACCAGTAGGGGCAGTAGTATGCACCTATGTATTTGCACCAGGAGCTACCCCCCTTGGGCTGCACATTTCATTTCTGGAGCACACATATACTTTTTTGTTATGGGTATATTTCTTCTCCCAGCTGAGCCCTCCACAATCGGTGTTTCATGGTATCCCAGAGTCTATAACTTGACGTGCGTCAAGTAGGAGGGACACTTGTTGGTTCTGGCTAGTGACTGGGGTAGAATTAAGTAGCACCACATCTTGATTAAATGCTCTTATTTCCCATTTATGGGAGACTGTTGGGGGATTGGGGTCATAGCATGTTATTTTGCCCAACACTATAGGAGATTCCCCAAAACTGACAGGTGGTTATATGACCCTTGCAAGTGTAATGGCTATGATATATTAATGTGATATTGACATGGACCACCATTCACACTTCTTGGATACATGGCTTATACTCTACAGTGTCAACCTGGGACCAACGGAGGGTCAGGGCTAGGAGTAGGGAAAATAACCAAAGGAGCATTGTAACTGAAATTAAACCAGGTTCCTATTCTTTGTCTGTGCATAGACCAATCAGCTTCTGGGGTGTGATTGGAGCAGAGCTCCATGTTCCTTCCTCAACCTTTGGCCCTACATGGACCAGTCAGCTTCCAGGATGTGACTGGGGTGTGACTGGAGCAGGGCTTGGTGTTTTGTTCTTTCAAAAGATGAGTTTGGTTGAGTTGTGGGTATCTGGAATACAGGTCCAGGACT
The DNA here is from genome assembly GCF_030445035.2 of Dasypus novemcinctus. Classification (NCBI taxonomy): domain Eukaryota; kingdom Metazoa; phylum Chordata; class Mammalia; order Cingulata; family Dasypodidae; genus Dasypus; species Dasypus novemcinctus. The sequence continues at coordinate 35,866,166 of NC_080683.1, read as the reverse complement.
CTAGAGCAGCTCAATTGACCCAGCTATGGTGTATCCACAGGGTGATTTCAGCTACTTTAACTGCACTGGGGGTGGATAAAATGACAAGATAGGGTCCTCACCATGGAGGGGTTAGTGGAGCTGATTTTCAGTCTTTTATCCAGACTGAATCTCCTGGCTTGTATGGATTATGGAGCTGCTTAAGCTAATGGGGGCCCTTTCTTGGACCCAGTGATGCAGGTTTTGTTGGGTTTTTCATATGCTGATCATTTGCTGAGCTATTGATAAGTTTCCTCTTTCTCTAAAATCCCCTTCTATATTTTGGATGGGGGGGTCTCCCAAAGAGGATTTCATAAGGGGGTAGGCTTAGCTTTCAGCTTGGGCTGGCCCAAACTTGGAGGAGAGCACTCAGAGGTACTTGCACTCATGTTAGGCCAGTTTCTTGGCAAATTTTGGCAATATAAGTTTTTATTGTATGGTTCATTCACTCTACTTTTCTTAAGCTTTTAGGATGGTAAGCAGTGTGCAGTTTCCATTGGATGCTCAGTGCTTTGGCCATCTTTTGAGTGATTTCAGAGATGAATTTCTGAGATTAAGGTGGGTCCATTGCCAGAGTGAAGTGAGAGGGGTAGCCCATATCGAGGAATGATTTCCCTGAGGAGAGCTTTGGCTACTTCCTCAGGTTTTCTGTTCAAGTGGGAAAGGCTTACACCCAGCCAGAAAAAGTACAGATGAGGACAAGGAGATATTTATGGCTTTGGATTGTGGGATTTCAGTAAAATCAACTACTAGATCTTCGAGAGGCATACTGCTGATTCTTTGGACTCCTGGGGCTCCTGTGGGCCCCTGGCGAGGGTTATTTTTTGCACATGTCACACACTGCTGGCATACAGTATGGGTGATAGTGGCTAGATCTGGGATGTAGAAGAATCTTTTCAACACTTCTTTAAGATGGGTTTTTCCCAAGTGTGTGTTCTCATGGTAGTCTTGAACTACAGTTGCAGCTAATATTTGTGGCACAACTATTCTGTAATTGGGCAATGTCCACCATCCATTCGCTCCTTGTGTCCCACTCTCAGAGAGTATCCACTCTCTTTAAGCTTGAGTATATTGCAGTTCCCAGTGATTTAGAGGCTGTGAGATGAGAGCAGGCAGTCCATACTGGGGTTTCTGATAAATAAGAGATTGAGGAATGAGATCAGCAGCCAGGTTTTCAGACAGGGATTCTTCCCATGCCACCCCTTTAGCTTCAGTGTCTGCCCTCTGATTTCCTCTGGTGATGGGGCTGGGGCTTGTCTGGTATCCCTTGCAGTGCATTACAGTCACTCTGATAGGTTCCCAAACTGCCTCTAGTAGTTCCAGAAACTGTGTGCCATATTTAATGCTCTTTCCTCCTGAGTTAATGAGTCCTTTTTGTTTGTATAAGGCTCCATGCACATGCAGGATAAGGAAGGCATATTTGGAGTCTATGTAGATGTTAACCTTGGCTCCAGCTGCAAGTTGTAGGGCTCAGGTGAGGGCAATGAGTTTGGCTTTCTGAGCTGATGTGTTGTCAGGGAGGTGCTTGGTTCCTACTGTGGTCTTGGATGTTATTACAGCATATCCCACTCACCCATTGCTGTCCTGCATAAAGCTACTCCCATCTGTGAAGAGCTCCATGTCAGGATTTGCCAGTGGTTGGTCTTGGAGGTCAGGCTGGCTGGAGTATAATTATTGCAATGTTTCCAAGCAGTTCTGGGTTGGAACCCCCAGCTCCACAGGTAGCAGGGTGGCAGGATTTAGGGTTTTTACAAATTCCAGTTGGACAGATGGATTTTCACATAATAGGGCTTGATATTTAACCAGGCAGGTGTTAGTGAGAATCCTTTGGCTTCTAAGATTGTGGTTACCACATGTGGAACCCGGACAATTATAGACTGCCCAAGAGTTGATTTTATGGTTTCCAGTGTTAGCATTGCTGCAGCTACTACAGCTTGCAGGGTTAAGGGCCTTCCCTAGGCTACAGTGTCCAGCTGTTTGGATAGATAAGCTACAGGTCTTTGCTAGGAACTGAGATATTGAGTGAATAGTCCTAATGCAATGCTTTGGCACTTGTGAACAGAGAGGTAGAATGGTTTACTGAGATCTAGGGCAGTAAAAGCATTTTCTGTGGGCTTTCTCAGAGCAGGGGATCACACTCTCCCTCCTTTGTGGCTTCATATAAAAGGCACATGAGAACTCCAAAATTGGGGATCCAATTGCGGCAGAAACCAGCTGCTCCAAGGAATTCTCACAGCTTCCAGCAGGTGTTGGGCTCAGGGAGACTACAGATTGCTTTTTTTCTTTCTAGTCCCAATTCACAGTGCCCCTGCACTATTTTATAACCTAGATATTTGACCTGAGGTAGGCGGATTTGGGTTGAGTGGCTGGCTGGGACACTCTCGCTTCCAATGCCCAACCTCCTTGAAGTATGCACACTGATTTCACCCTAGGGGTGGGCCCTTCCCCCTCCTTGGAGCAGGGCTTCCCCAGTTTACTCTCCTTGACACAGGATTGGATTTTTCAACCATTGCCACTGCCAGAAGATCTGCCTTCTTTTTCATTTTCCAATTTTCTTCCCTCCTTGTCTCTATATATTGACATAATCCTTAGGGGCTATTTCCATGAGCAAGAGAGATTCATACCAGTGAAGCCATCCAGCTTCTGCAACTTTCTTCAGATGTCAGTCTGTGATTGGACAAGGAATGCTGCATTTACCATTGTTTGGCTCTCAGGAGCATCTGGGTTAAAGGGCATGTGTACATGAAATGCCTCACACAGTCTCTCATAGGATTGAGCCAGACTCGATTGAGAGCCTGTAGGATTTGGATGGTTTTAGCCATGTTTACTCCTTTCCAGCTCCCCTCCCTGAATCCTTCAACTAAGGCCCTATGGAACGTTTCTAGTCAGTTGAGCCTTGTTGTGTTATTGGGGCCCCATTGGGGATCCTTGTCTGGGAACTGCAAGTAGGCATATTGGTCACTGTCCAGAGTTCCCTCAGATGGGTGCTCTCTAAGCCAGGTTAGAGCACCCTATGTGACTCTCATTCTTTCTTCAAAGTTTAATAAAGTCATTATAAGTTGCTTACAATCAGCCCAGGTGGGTTTGAGGGTCTGTATGACTGGAAAAGGTCTGTCATGGCTTGAGGCTTCTCTGAGAGTGGTGGGGTGTGGCTTTTCCAGTTAAAGAGGTCTGTTGTAGATAAATGTCTGGTTTCCCCTGAATTTGACCATCTGCATCATAATAAATTGGGGCCTGGACTTCACCGAGAGGTAAATGTAAGGCCACCTTTCTCCCTGCTCCCTCTGCCTCCAGGGCTCCCCAAGATCTGAGTTGCTGTTTTTCAGGAATTCCTTCTTGACTGATGGTCAGCACTACACTGCTAGGGGCAAACCACTGTGGAGGTGAATGGGCTGCATTTTTCAGTGCAGAAGGTGACAAAGACAGCTGTGGGGACAGTGTAGGTGCCCCTCTGATGCGGATGGTGATAAAAGCAGCTGCAGGGATGCTGTAGGTGCCCTCTCCCTCTCTGGTGCAGATGGTGATAAAGGCTACTGCAGGGATGGTGTGGGCATCACACTTGCCAGCACAGATGACAAGGGAGCACTGCTTAGGGAAACTTGCTCATTCTCATTCCTCAGCACTGCCATGGTAGGAGCAATCATATAAGGCAGTGGGAAGTCATTTTCATTTGGCTCTTCTAAAATGGGTGAGTTGGCACTGGGCTTGGGGTGCTCTTTTTCTGGACTTTTTGCATGGTGTTTGGTCTGGTCCCTGGGACAGCACTCCTTGGTTTTTGTATTAAACAAATGCTGGCTTGCTTAGCTGTGCACTTCCCTCACCAGGGTGGACTTTGACTCACAGTGTTTTGCCAGACTTTACAGGTGATCTGGGGATCTAAAGTGCCCTCCTGGGGCCAGCCCACACCAAAAGTTGACCATTCTAATTCACAAAGCATTTTAAGCTTTCCTGGTTGGAACCTTATGCTGTATACTTCTCCATGGAATGCATGGGAGAAGTTTTTCAGCATATAACCTAATGGGGTCCTTCTCTGTGTGTTTCCCATGTTTCCACCCTGTGCCAATGCTGCACAACACTCACTCAAGCCTTACGGTTTCTGTCTCTGGTCACATCCCTCATGGAGCTTAAGGTGCCTCTTAGTTGTAGTGAATCAGTACAAACCCCCAACTCAGAAGAGGGTCCCTTTGCAGGGAGGCCCCCAGACTGCCCTTGACCATATGAGTTCACCATGGAACTGCAGATTGGGACTCCACACTTGCCCCACAGAAGTGATTTTCTGCATCTCACTTAGTCTCCACAATCACACTCACAAAACCACCCCCTTTTCCTTTTCTCAGACTTAGAGAGAATGTGGCTTACTCCTATATTTTCAGGAGTACTGGGGCCTCCTCCTTTTGAGACCTGATCAGACTCCCCTCAATATTTTAGAATTAGACTTTTTCCTGAGCTATGCCCCTGTGGATCTTACCATCTGGTATGCGGTGCTCCTTGCTTCTTTTGCAGGGTCTCTTAAACCCTCTGGTGTTCCTGGTTCCTCCAGGAGGGCTCTGGTGAAGTCTACAACCTCCTTCTGGACTAAAAAGGAGAGTCCAGGGGTGCCCAGGGCTGGGTTTTGCCCTCAGAGACATCCAGGAGGGGCAAACAACCATTGCCAACTCTGACCTTCTCAACATAATCCTGGATGAGTCCCCAGAAATGTAGTAGCAGAACGAAGTTGGGTGTATGCGGTATCAAAAGCCAGGATGCAAGAATTCTGAGAAGAATGTTGATTTATTTCAACTAGCCAGACTCAGCGGACTCTTGTCCTGATAAAAACCAAGCCCCAAATAGAATTTTTGGGTCCCTTTTATACAAAGGATATAAGAGTGGGGAGTCAAATGTTGCTTGTATGCAAAAGGACTTTTTGTCTGTTTCTTCAAGTGTTTTATCTGAGTATTTGATAGGTTATTTCCTCCCGGTAAGCTTAATTTAACACATAGCTCCCACATTCCAGGTAAGCTTGACACATTTGGCTTGCATCCTCCCTGAATATCCAAAGCTTATAGAGTTTATAGTTCTCAATTGGCTTTCTAGACATATTTGGATATAAAATAAGTTTGAATTTATGTACAGGTTATGTTATTACCAGTACTGCTCTTATAATAACTTGCATCGCTGGGCCTGACCTGACTAACTCTCAATCTGTAGAGAGCTCCTTTCCTCATCCTGTTCTGAAGAATCAGCAAGGTGATCCACTTCTGCTCATTCAGCCTACTAGGAGGAAACATGGCTCTTAACAGTTATCATGGACAGATCAGTTCTCCACCCAGAGTTCTCTCATTCCTCCTCCTATTTGAATCTCCAGTTTACATTTCCTTTTCCATCCCTGCTCAATCAATGATAGGAATAAAAATTCACCCATATGCCATTACTAAAGAAAAGTCCAATGTATTTCTACTTTTCTCTGTTATCCCATGTCTGCTTTTTCACCCTTATTGCAACAAAACAATGAATGAATATATACTATCAGAATTCTTCATTAGCAGAACTAGTGGGGAAAAGAAGCAGTATATTAAAATAAGAGCAAACTGTGATTAAATTAAATTAGATTGCCTAAAATATATTCCTTATCATATAGCTATGCTCAATACCCTGCATATTTCTATTCTGTGTCAGTGTTATCTAAAGAAATATAACATGACTTATATGCAAGTTAATATTCTATCAATGGCAACAAAAATGTAAAAAATAAACAGTTGAAATTAATATTTCAATTAATATTAATATTAAAATTTATAGATTTAATATTAATATTAAAATTAATATTAAGAATATATTTTATTTAACCAAATATATTCAATATTACTAGTGCAACCTGTACTTAATATTAAAACATTAAGATGATTTACATTAATTTTTCTAATTTAGTCTTCAAAAGCTAGGAGATTTTTGACATTTAGAACGTATCTCAATTTGGATGTTAATTTTTCATTGTAAATAAATTTCATCTGTATGTAAACTTCATAAAATTTAGAGTTGAAAATGTAGATTTATATACTTAAGTTAATCCAAACATATTTAAAAATTACTAAAATGAATTATTTTTTTCATTTTAATTACATTAAATCAAATTAAAAATTCAGACCCTCATTCCACTAGTCACTTTTCAAGTGTTCAATGGCCACTGTGCCTACCATATAGGACAATGCAGCCCTGAATGTTTCTATTACTAAAACGCAGTTCTCATAAGAAACCAGACTCCTTGATATCAATTTAATACTCTTTATTCTGAACACGTAAATCATCAAATACCCTCATTTTCTTTGAAATTTGCTTACAGTAGTGCAAAGTACCTAATATTGCCTCCTCAGATATTTATAATCTATACCAAAATGCCTTTACAGCCATATTGCAAACAATATGATTTTTGCTTTGGTGATTTTATCTAGTCTATACTTGCAACTTCATTCAACTTCATTTGAATACCCTTGGTGGTTTAGGTTTAGGTCAATGTAAGTATCACATATTAGTCTCCTGTCTTGACTTCCACTTTGTTTTAAAGACATCATTTAAAAAGCTTTATTATTCTTGGCAATCTTTCTTTCTTTCTGCATTTTCTGTTTTGCTATTGTGTTCTATAACTTTCTCAATCCACAACTGAGCTGCAGGGAAACTATATTAATATGAAAGAAAGTTTAACAGAAATATTTACATAATTTCTATTGTAATATTTCTGATCAGAGTTACTGTTTTTACTTTGGAGAATTTATTTACCAGAAATGATGAAATAATGATTCAAGATGTAATTTCAAATCTTATTGCAAGCATCAAATGCATGGTGGCATATAAATATGTGTGGATGCTAGAATACAATAAGGTTCCTTAAGTTGCACAAATTAAATTAAGAAGTCACATTACAGAAGCATACCATGCAAAATAACCAATGGATTGTACAAAATAGAAAAGAGAAAATAAATTATGGTTCAATAATGTTACTTTCTCAATCAATTGGAAATTAACAAAAGTGCTTTGTTTACAGGAAGTGTGATGGCATAATTTTCTGACAGTTTTTCATTTGTGACTATTAAGCATAGCTTGTTTAATTATATGTAACCATTGGAATCATCTAAAAGAGAAACACATTTATTTTTTCTACAATTGTTAAGTTTTTCATAAATATAGTGTATCTTTTATACTTTGAAGTTGTTCTTTTATCAATGTAGACTGACACATTTTTAAATTTTCAGAAGGCATCTCAATTTTCAGGTGCATTAAAAAATGAAAATAATTGCCATGATTTTTGTGACTTTGGGAAAACGTGCTTATAAGAAATTCTGTTATTCTCTGAAGTTTATCTAGAATAATATACAATCTCATCAATGAGAAAGCTTTTAAAATTATGTTAGACAAGTCTCTTAAATAAAATAATCCTATCGATGTTGATTTTAGTGAATTTGTGAAGAAATTGAAAAAGTTGAGAAGCTATAATTCTGTTTGAAATTAAAAAAAAAATTCTTTCTGCATATCTAACTAGTAATGCACTTATTCATGTGTTTCTGAGAGCCGCTATTACATTTTTCCTTGTATTACAGTGCAATTTCATTATAAACCTGCAGTATTTTATTCTGTACTGGTTGTGTTAGTTTGTCAAATCAGAGAAATAATGGAAACAATATATCATGGCTTTGAACATTTGTCCCCATTTCCCCTCTTTCTTTAAATGAGGTGGACTAAGACCTTTATCTCCATATCCATCTTGTAAATGCATCCCTTGACCAAAATAGAAGACCTAATGTGTGAATCAATTCCACAGAAGCCACATAGTTGCCTGTAATTTTCATCAGTCACTTTAGGTTGGTTTACATTCAGATCCAGGGCCAGTACATCCTGGAATAAGAGTAGTACATGAGGAATTCCAGAAGAATTGGATGTAAAACTAGTATGCTGCTACCATATTTGGCATCATCTATATTTACAGGTGAATATAAGTAACCCATGTTTTCACTGACCATTGCTGTTCAACTCCTTGTCTAAATTCAGCTTTATGTATACTGTTCTTATTTCTGTTGTTTTTTTAATTCAAACTCAAAAAAAAAAAACCAAAAACAACAGAAAAATGCAACTCCTAAAAAAGAGCATTGCTTCTAAAAAATTCTGTCTGGGCACTTTTATCTAATTTCAACAACTAATTCAATTGTTCCTCCAGTCTTCAGAAAGATACACAGATTAACACAGATTCATTAAATGCCATAAACAAGGTCTCCTTATTAATGAAAAAAATATTTAATCATATCCATATCTCACAAAATCAAACCCCATATTCTTCTTTTTGCCTTCTAAGAGCGTCATTTCTGGATTCCTGATTCCCACTTCAAATTTCTGCCTGGTATAGAGCTTAGTTCCAAAGAGCATTCTGAATAACTAAGAGGTATTACTTGAACAGGGAAGCCCACTTTTGGTAGTTAGTATCAGTGAATCTCATTCAACCAGATTTGCCTAACAGCTCTGCCTCTGTCTTCTATTATTCTCCTAAACTTTCTAGGTCCCTGACATATACATTACCTTTATGTATTCAGCATGTGTCAAGACCAGCCCATCATAAGAATGAAAGAGAATATAGGTTGATTAGTTAAGTCACACTGACAATGGAGAGGATATGTCCCATTAATTTTGAATTGAGACAAAATTGAAATTGAATCCTAATTTACTGCTTTTTAGGTGTATGAACTTGAGCAAGTTAGTTTAGTTGTCTCAGGTTTTGCATCTCTAAAGTAGTAACAGCTACTCACAGGTTGATTTTGAAGTACAAAGAGAATATACATGAAGCAATGAGAGAAATGCCTCAACATTACATAAGTTCAATAATGGTAAATAATATGGTTATTATTGCCATGTGTAAAATGAAAATTATTTTCCATGAAATTAGATTGATTTGACCTGTCCTCTTCTTCTGAAGTTGTATATAAATTTGGAATAAAAGAAATATATTTGCATTAGCACTCTTTTATTCTTTTGTTGTTCTGTATATTTTCTTTTACCCATAGTGAATCAGAAAACACAACAAAAATATTTTAATGTTTTTCTTGAAGATGAAAATAATTCTAACAAATTAACCACATTATATCAAGGGAATAGTATAGGTATCTATACGTATTATATTTCAGCAATATTATGTTCCTTATGGTATAGCCAAATATTTGTAGAAATAAAATATTTTAATTAGGTGTGACATGTAATTTTACCTAAGATTGTCCATTTTGACTCATAATTCTATCTGTCTTTTAAGGAAAGCAAAGTAGTACTTTATAATTTGGTACTTTCAAAAGAAAACAGTAATATATTACAAAAACATATAAGTTCAATTATTTTGTCCTAATTTTAAATTCAAGAAAAAAATGAGGTCTTTAAAATACCAGTGAAAGAATCATAAGATGTATTTACTTCAATTTTTATAGACAATTTTCTCTGAAGAATTAATTTGTATAAATAACAGTTATGATCTGTCATGCCAATCTTTAAAACTGTCCAGCAAAAATAAAATGTGGTGTTCTCAATCTTTAGATTTAAATTATGTAGTTGTCACTTGGACTTAAAGTAACTTTCTGTTTCCTCAAATCCAACTTGATTTACTGTTTTAATGTTTGATTTTCTTTCAGTCAGATAAAAACTGCAGTAGACAATGATGAATGTGCTTCCAAGCTTTATAAAAATTGAGGTGTGATATTTTACCATAGTTGTCAGCCAGGTGAATGACCAGATATTTACACATTTCAGGCCTATCAAATGAATTTTCACTTCAAATGAAAATTTTCAATTCAGTTCAGGTTAGACTTGATGTATTAACAGTTCTTCAAGAATTAATATGATTCTCCTTAGAAATACTAGGCTCTGCAATCTTGACATCTGCCTCATCATGTATTTTTAGAAATAAATATCACAGATGAAGCCAATGTATACAGGCAATGTTGTAAAAACCTTATGACATAAAAAAAAAAAGACTGACACTATAATATTTAGGAAATGTGTTGTATGTATCTAATAGTATAACCTTCTGAATCAATCTAAAAATAAATTAAACTGAATTTCCTCAAAGATTATTAATAAAATGTTTGTTTTTCTTTTAAAAGTTTTTATTAAAGGTACATTGATAAAGAAAATACATATTATTAACTAATATTTATTTATAATTCCTCATTGTTTAATATGTAATTTAAAATGTGAAATAAAAAACATCTTGGACTTTTTGTACAGTACCTGCATCCTCTAAACAATATTATACTGCTTTCAAAATGTGAAAAAGTTCTGTATTAGACTACTTGTGATACTAAAACCACTTAATACACATGAATGTATGTGGGTAGTGTTTTGTTAAATGAGAAAACCATTGAATTTTAAGAGTAGGCAGCTTTTTAAGCCCTTGATTTTCAATAAATGTACCCAAACCTCTGGAGGAACACAAGCACAGTTTAAGAGGGACAAGAATATTCAGAACAGTGACTAAGATTTCACTGTATCAACTTTAAGTCCTCCTACAAATACACTACAGATAACAAAAAGATTGGATGAGAACCCACAGCATGAAATGAAAATTACATACAATTTATTAGGGAGTAATTTTTAGTATAATTATATACAATGACTACATTATGTGATGTGATTTTAATATCAGCTTCAACTTATTCCTCAATGAGAAATTCCTGGAACTCTTAGCCAACATGCCTAGTCTTAAGAAAATCAGATCTGAATATCTCTTCTGCTTTTACATGCACTGGAGTCACACCTGTCATCCTTGGTGATGTATATGTCAGTTTACTTGGGCATATTTCTCTCTTGAAGCAGAGGCCTTGTCTTTGTCTGACAAGGCATTTAATTATATTCCTAGGAAATTTCTCATTCAGAATCTGCTCCTAATACCTACTGTTTTCCACAAAACACTTTTTCTTATGGCTCAGTTAATTTCTCTGGTCAGAACTGGTGCTCTTTGTTTGCTTTGGTATACTTCTAATCTATCATTTTGTCCTCAAAATGGGAATAATATTTTAACTCTGCTTCAAGATGAGAAGTATATGTTCCTGTATGAAATGTAATCTGAAAATGAATTTCGCAATACCATCTTTATATGATTACTAAACATTTCCTGGCAATAGCCCCTCAGAGATATCTGTATTTAAAAATATCTTGCCACATGACCTCTCCAAGGCCTTACCAAGGCCTTCAGTGAAAGTAGACATGATGACACAGCAGCAAGGGCAGGACTGAATGAAATTGACTCAGGAAGATCATTTGGGAGATGCAATAGAACAAGTAAATAAGCAACTTTGTGTTGTCCCTGCTGTGACCCTAAGATTCCTACGTGTGTTGAACAATAAGAGCTGAAAAAAATCATTACAGAGATAAAGAGCAGGGGGTTGACATAATATAGTATCAAAGAGAGATTATGTCTCTAAATGAATAGACTTTGGTACCCTCTACCATAAGTCTTAGTTAATGAAAACCACTAAAACTGAGTAACAATTGTATTACAGAAAACTGTAAAAATGACTTGTCATGGCAGACTGAAACAAGGATGACTTTTAACACATTTTCTGGAACTGCAATTTTGTCAAAAGCAAATAGTTTAGGAACAGGTTTTGTCCACACATTGGTAATATTTACTCACTGTAAACCAGTATTTGCACTACTCATTAATCCTAATAAGCTTTTACATTCTATGGGGTGGGAGGTACAGGTGTGTGTGTGTTTAAATTTGGGGAATGTAGGAAATGTCCAATGGTATTTTCTGAACTTCCTTCAACTATATACACTTCAAAACACTTTTGCTTAGTTTTCACAGATTGAAAACAATTTGAATACATTATTTTTGTTTTATTACTAAATATGCTTGCTTTCTTTTTTTTCATATTTTTAACATTCAAGTATGTATTCCCAGACACCATGATTTACTTTGCCCATTTATTTAGTATGTCCCGAGGTTTCTCAATCTAAACATTTTTAAATCATCCCTTTCTTTATCTTACTCTTTCTATTTTGAAGAGCCTGGAGAATTTCACCTACAGCATTTCTGACAATCTGCATAAATTTCAACATGTTGGGCTCTCTTCTGTACTTCTGCAAATTGGCAATAAAATCTAGGGGATTAATCAGATCCATATTAGATCTCTTTGGAAGAGCAAACCTAAATATTCTGTTCTTATCTCAGTAGATACATAGTGTCCAGTGGCTTATTTTTAGTGAAATTAGCAGCTATAGATGCTAAATGCTAAATTCATTAATTTACTGCAAATTAAAAATTGTAATATTCTAATGATGTTTTCCCTTCTTAAATTATTATTTTTCTATTGAATGATTGTTATTAATTGATTAATAAATGATTACTTTTATTAATAGATGCTTTCCTCAGTTATTCTTTAGAATTGCTATGATACATGCTTTCCTCAGTTATTCTTTAGAATTGCTATGATACAATTCCCTTGGTGAAAGCAGGATAAATACTTTATTCTTTCCCTTAATTTATCATTTATGTAGATAAAAGATAGCAAATTATGGCATAAAGACAGAAATCTGGCCTGCCTCATGTTTCTCTAAATAAGGTTCTACTGGAATATAGCTGTACCCATTTATTTACTTATCATCTATGATTGCTTTTTGCTACAATAGCAGAAATAAGTACCAATATATGGCTAGTAAAGCCTAAAATAGTTTATATCTAGTCCTTTCAGAAAATGTTTGCTGAGTCTGCTCAAGATAATAATTGTTTTCTAATCATCTAACAAATATGGCCATATTTTAAAAGTATCTTTATGATATCATAGAATTAAATATGTTTCATGAGATTTGGTCTATTTTGAATTTTCCCTTTCTAGAAACTTAAATTTTGCCACTTTTGACCAGTGAAGGCATATTAAGTTGAATTCTGACCTATCTTTAGTAGTTTCCTCACAATCCAGTAGGGTAGAATATTCCAGACTTAGCTTATACATTTCCTGCCGCAGACTTGAAAGTACCCATTTTTTAAGACCACATTTTTCAAGGCCACAATCCAGGCTGTAGGGATTCTATATATCATTCTATATAATATTGTCTTCATCATTATTTCTGTCTATTCAGTGATAAAGATAGGATAATATGGAAAATATGTATTTAGTAAAATTACCTCATTAATTCATTCTGAAACTATTAATTCAAATTCAGGATTATAGAGTCTTATATTCAGTCTCTTTGGTATAATATCTGTGTATCATTTCTTCCATATTAAAATTTTATTCTTAAGGACATAGAGGATAACAGATATAGCATAACAAAGCAAAAATACTAATAAAAATGATCAACATAATTTCTGATAATATATTTAAATTTTTTTGCATAGATTCTCTTTCTCCCCTAATGTTTTGTATTATATCTCCATCTTCTGAGTTATAGACATTGCATATAATACAATTTCCTTGTTATTCATTTAGTTCTTAATCTGACAAGTAAATGTATTATGTATAATTCTTAACAACTGTTCTTATGTTGATGTGTTTCCCATTATTTTGGTTGCCTAGAGCTTAGTGTAGAAGATTCATTAGGGAGGCCTCTTGGGAATAATAATCCTTGCATTCTTGCTTGTCGATAGCTGCAGATCTGCGCCCTTTATACTTTAAAGTTAATTTTGCTGAATATAAAGTCCTTGGTTTACATTGTTAGTCATCTTTTCTGAAATACTTTACATTTTTTCTGGCATAAGGTGTTATTGTTGAAAGTTCCATGTTAATCTTTTTTGCTTTCTATTATTTCATTTGTGCTTTTTTCTCTTCCTGTATACCCAAAGTTTTTCTTTTTTTCTATGAAGTACAGTAATTTTACTAGAATATGTCTTTCACACACCCAAAAACAAATATGGGCATAATATTTGGTGATGTAAAAACTTTACAGGAGTAACAATTTCTCTTAAAGTTAAGTCCAAATCCCTTAACATGTTTTTCAAGTTTGGGATAACTTCCCCCTGTTTCAATCTCCAGTCTTATTTCTTTTCACTCCCTCTTCATCCATAGATACCAGCCACCCACATACACAGGCAAATGCTCTCTCACCTTTGGACTCTATTCATAAAACCTTCTTAATTATTAATAGTTTAGTAGCAGCATGGCCAATTCCACATTCGTGTCTATTTCCTAGTCAAGACAGAAAGTCTTCTCTGTCTGAGGAGGCAAATCTAGATTATTTGTGTCTCCTTTGGTTTCTCTAACTTTGCTATATTTTCTTTGCATCTCATGAAACATGATATATAACCTGTCTATATCAACCACTTAATTGTAAGCAGAACAATTTTCTATATTGTTCACTATATAATTCTTTATGATTAGCACAATGCATGGTTCAATAAATATCTTAAATGCATAATTTAATAATAAATTAGGATAAAAATGGTCAACAGTGTTAAATTAATGGTTTTCTACATCATTGATAAATTATATATGCAAATATTTTTACTGTTTTATTTTACAATTTATAGTTAAAATGACATTCACTATCTTAGCTCTCTTCATAGTATATTCTCATCAAACATGGCCATTCATTTATCACTGTTGGATATGCTTTAATCTTTCTTTATAAAAAAGTCTTTATCAAAACCATAGAAAAATAATGCAGTAATAATAGATCATGGCTAAATACATAAAGTAGTTATCTCTGGCTGAAAAACCAGTGTGTTTAAAAGCAAAGTAATTCAGAAAGAAATAAATGTTTACTTAAAAGAAATTTTAAAATTGTAAAGTCTATCTAGAGAGCAATAGAATTATTAATACATAAGTTACTACATAGACATTTTCATTTTCAACCTATTTCCTGTCAGAAAACTTATTTGGAATGTACAACAAATTTACATAAAAATACTACTGAATAATTAGGAGTATTCTACATTAGTATTGGGATTCTGGAAAAATGGTAGTGTTAGAAAGGTTTTTAGACTTCTAGGAAACCACATCAAAAAGCACACAGATTACCAGATAAGGAAATCAAAAACTTCATTGATAACATTTACAACACATTCTGGTGAAAACGGAATCCTCTTGAAAACACACACACACACACACAATAACAATAGTAATTACTACTACTGAAATTACCCACAAGAACTAAGAACTGTGTGTTACATACATCTATCTGTTCAAATGATAACCAAGGCAATTAGGGAATTTTATAGAGAATAACAAAACAGCTATCAAGTAGTCACTGAAAAGTACAGTAAGCCGATATGAGAAAAGTAAAATTTGGAAAAATTTCACCTTCTCTTGTAATGGGTGTGTACAAATGAAGAACAATCAAAACATTTTAAGAAATAAAGCATCATGAACTCACAAAATTGAGCTGGTGTACCTTTCTTCCAATGGAGCTTCACACTTGTGAAATGCTGCTGGAAGTGAACTAAAAATGGAGCAGGACATGGACAATGTAGATAGGAAGAGAAATCCAGACAAAGATGGCAACAGAGAGCAGACTAGGACATCTCAAAAAGGCAGCCGCCGTATATAAGAAAAATAAAGAAAAATAAAGAGGGAACCCTGTGAAGTGAAGAAAGCTACTCTGAATCATGTCTGTTTCTAAAAGCAGATATTTGCATAAATAATTTCTCAATGGTGTAGAAAAGCATTAATTTAACACTGTTGACCATTTTTTTATCCTCATTTTATTATTAAATTATGCATTTAAAATATTTATTGAGCCATGCATGGTGCTAAGTATAAAGAATTATATAGTAAACAATAAAAAAAAGTGATCTGCTTACAATTAAATAAGGGATACAGTCAGGTTATATATCACGTGTCAAAGAAAATATAGGGAGGTTAGAGAAACCAAAGGAGACATTCATAATCTAGATTTGCCTCCTCAGACAGAGAAGGCTTCCAAAAATAAATTCCCTCTAGACTAGGTAATAGATGTGAGTAGGAATTGGCCATGCTGCTACTATTAATAATTAAAGGAACAGAACGAAAAAAATACTCTTGAAATAAGAGTAAGAACAATATGTTATGTATTGAAAGAAGGTTTTCTGAATAGAGCCTTAAGGTGAGACAGTGTTTGACTGTGTATGTGGGGGTGGCTGCTATCAGAGGATGAAGAGGGAGTAAAAAGAAATGGCTGAAGACTGAAACAGAGGGAAGATTATCCCAAACTTGAAAAATGTGTTAATTAAGGGATTAGGATTTAACTTTAAGAGGAATTGTTACTCCTATAAAGTTTTTACAGTGTCAAATGTTATGCTCATATGTGTTTTCCTGCTTGCGTGAAAGATCAGTCTGGCTGCAGTTTACAGAATAAATAACAAATGTATAAAACCCAAGGCAGTGAGGACAAATAGAAAGCTATTCCCATATTTTAAGAGAGATTTGATGTCAGTCAGGAGTGTATAGTTGGTGAGAAAAGTAAGATTAGAAAGCATACATTTGGTAAAATAAATACAAATTTCAGTTTATGATATGTTGAATTTCAGGTGTTCTGGGGCATCCGAAGTACCTTTCAATAATTGTTAAATATATCTTAGTGAAGGAGAGTTGTTAAACAAAAAGATAAATCTGAGCTGAAGATGTATACTTTGGAGTGCCTCACTTGTAAATAATACCATAAACCAGTTAAATAAATGAGATTAATTAAGAAATGTGTGTAGATTGAGAAAAGAAAGAGGGTTCGTGACAAAAGTTGAACAAGGTAATATTTAAGATGGGAATAGAAAAAAAGAACCACATCAGGAAATACAAAAAGAAAAGGAGAAAGGGAACCATCATACCCTGAAATTCCTAGCATGTGATAGAATTAAGAACTATTTTTAAAAGAAGTATTAGCATGCTTAAATTTAATCGCAGTGTGCTTTAGCACACTGCGATTAAATTATCAATTGCCATTTCCATAATATGCAAATAGCAATAGACATTTAAAACTGAGAGCAATATAATTTTTTTTTTAAAGCAGCATAATAGCTGGGAGGGGAGAGCCTTCTTTCTGCCTTGCTACCCTTCTTATATTACCCCATCCGTGGGTTCAGATCTGTTTCATGCCTTAGAGGAAATTATCTTATGTAGGAATATCCTAATGCTGCTGATTTATAGAAATTTATTTACTACTCTTACTAGTTAGTAATTCTTATGTGAAATTTTTTTTCTGTTCAAATTAATGGTATGGTTTCTGTCTCCTGTCTGTGCCCTTCCTGATACATCTAGAATGACAGCCATCGATTTCTCACTGCAACAGTATTTCATGCATTCTGAAACAAAATTTTGCTTTTCTTTTCACTTTACCTTTACCAAAATCAGGGTGTGCCTAACAGTTGATGTTGTTTTAAATATTTTTTCTTGCCCTTTGCCATCTGTATTATCTTAGATTTCATTAAATATGGTTGCTATTTTTTCTGCTTGAACCTTTTCTTAGACACTGTTTAGGTACTAAAGAAGTATCATAATTTAACTTGATTCTGATATTCATGAAAGAATGATCTGTTCTTGAGGCTAGACATATGTATTTTAATCCTCATTTAAATCTAATAGACAAAGATTTTAAAATGAGTGGTAATGGGAGTATATGTCTTAATTATTGGAAAAGGCTTTGCCATTTTCCTCCTAACTAGAGCAATTCTTTCATAAACTACTTAAAAGTATTATAAAATTAGAAAAAATACCATGACCTTTCTTTATTTTTCAAGGATAAGAACACTACATGCTAAATATAACTTATCACATTGAAATGACTGATCCCATTTGCTATTCCTCCATAGTTAAACAGATTTTGCATGGCCCATCTACCAACTGTTGCATGCACATTGCCTCATTAGTATCCTCATCTTGCAATGTGCAACTATTTGTGAATGAATACTTTTCAGTACAGTGAGATTAGTATATGATTAGCAAATGCCTACTAAGAAAGGAACTGATTTGAAAGCAGAAAAATGTATCCAATTTAGATAGCTTCCCTGATGAATTCAAGCTTGAATCAATTTGTACTCAGCCTTTGAATGTGTTGTAATTTTGACTAAAAACTGAAACAAGATTATTTCTGTAAATCTAATATCTCCCTTCTGAAGTACTCTCTGATATAAAGTTTACTGTACCATGAAATAGGTCTGTTAGACTTTTCTTTTCGACACTGATGACATGCCTAATAAACTTGTGCTTCATTATACAGAAAAAGTATTCATTTCGAGACTATGCATTATAAGAAAATAGGTTTCTGTATTGTTATTCCACCTGATAGACTATTAGGAAATCTGCAAGTGTATAATTACAAAGAGTAATCTTGTTATTACCAATTGTTCATGAACTAGAAATAGCTTCAAAATTGCTAAAGGTACAATCAGAAATAATTTCTAAAATTTATGTGGCTCATATTTTTAAGAATAATTCTTTAAGAATAATTCTACCTACTTCATCTCATCAATTCTTATAACAATACTCATGTTTGGGAAGTGAAAAGTATTAATAATTAAGAAACTAGGATTATTTCATTAACCACAAATGAATTGTGTACATCCTCTGTGGGTTCAAGAATAAAAGTCTTATCATACCTAAGCTAAAATTCTGTGGTTTTGAAAATGCCTTTCCACCAACACACAATAATGCACTTAATCTCTTTTTTTTTCTTGCTATATTGTAATAAACTCAAATATTTCAATAAAGCCAAAAAGTTGTCAAATATTTGTTTTTCAATAATGTTATAAATTGTGCATATCTGAAAATAACCCAGAGAGCCAATGCAATTGATACTTACAGAATAGATTACCATAGAAATGACCATTAAAAAATATAGGAAGAATGGGGATTAAAAACTAAAACATGTTATTCATTTTTTCCTGTGCATTGTCAAAAAATTGACTTCAAGGGCAAATGAGAATTCTAAAAGTTTTCAGGAGATGTGTGGTAACATGGTAAAGAGCAATCCTTACAAATTTGATTTTGTGTATTCTCATTTAAAAGCTGTTGCTTTCCCAGACAAACGACTCTTGAGGGAGTAGATCCTGTGATTTGGTTTTCAAGATTGAAAAAAAGGGTTTAATCAGCAAAAACCAATCAATAGATGGCAATCTTTTAGGTAAATATTTTTAGTCAACAAAATGTATCACAGTGGTGAGCAAATTTTAAATCCATAAGACAGTCCCTGTGAGAACTTTATTTTGAAACCCAAAATGTTTCACTCATGTCCATTAGTTTCACTTGCTCCCTGAATTTATCCTGCCTAGAATATCTTTAGATACCTGTAGGCTCAGTGTACCTCAACTCTTGGTCAAGAACCAGGTCTAACTGCTCAGTGAGGGCTCTTGACACAGTGAAGCAAGTCTCAAGCCAGTCTGAGGCTTCTATGCCTAGTGCCTGGGCTTTGGAATGTAGTCAGTATGTAGGTATTAGTATAAGCAACAGCCTTTTTGAATAAACCCATCCTGTAGATTCAGCCTCTCTATTTGTCCACTTTATCTAAGATCTTTAGTATCCACTTCTCATCTTTAAACCTGAGTATACAACTTTTCCAACTCACCTCCATAGCATTTGTAATTGTGATCAACTCTACCTGTCAGACTCTAGAGAGAATAGAGGCAAACTCTACTTCTGGTATTATTAATGCAAGAAATAGAGACCCCCATTTTTCCTTGGGGTCTATGAGTGTTTGGAGCAAAAAAAACAGCATTCTTCTTCATTGTCTGAGTTTGGAGCCAAGGGATGAATTAAAACACAACAATCAGAGAGAGAACCAAAATATCAACTTGATTAACAATAATGTCTAGGAAAGGGTTAGTGTGAGACCCAAACTGAGTCTGCAGAGCAGGAGTACTTATTTAGATGTTACCTTGTTCCATTATTAGTGAAGGAAAGAGACATTGACCAACCCTCCTGCTACCTGGATGTTTGAAAGATTAGCTCCACCTAAGCTAAGAACTTTGAAACAATAACTATTTCCCATCTATGAAGCAGTTCATTATATGCTTGTGGGGAGAGCTAATGGAAAGGGTAAGAGGAAAAAGTTTTCAGGCAAAGTTCTTCTTAATGGAATTGAACAATAAAAGAGAAGAAGGAATTTTCACTTAGCTGCAGGTTTTTACCTCATTTAAATAGCTCACTACCTAGAAGTGCAGTTTTTGGCCAGCTCCTTGAATCAAGTCTCCTGGCCATTAACGCTGATCTGCACTGGAAATGAAAGAGTTACAGTCCTGACTTGATTTGTAATTGCAGGAACATGTCATCCTTCTATCCTTGTTAAACTCTTCACTCTAATCTCCCCAGTGGAACAGTATTCAGTGCCCTAACTTCCTCTTTACTACCTAAGAAAACTCATACAATATGTTATAAAATGAGATGTTTGTTTATACAAAGTTTAAAGATTTAAAATCCAAATACACATTAAAAGGGGTTTAATACTGGTAAGACCAAATGCAGTAGGATAAACAGTAGTGTTAATCTCCATATTAATAAAAATGACTGGATTAATGGCAATTTAATAAATATTGCTGAGAATTAAAAGTCATTTTCATGTAATTTCAGGAAAGTAAGTTTTAAAGTACATGAATGAAATTATTTTTTTTCTTGTTTTATAGATTTTCTTACTTTATATATTATCGCATGGTCATATTTCTACTTAAACTGTTATGTACTGCAAATTAGTTAATAACAAATATTATTAATGGAACTAACTCGTTCCATAAAATAGTGAAATAAATTAGGGTGATATAAGGGAGTGATTGGATAGTCATGATTAACCTTTGAGTAAGCTAGAGCTAATACAGTTTGAAGGGTATTCCAGGGAGAGGGAGGTACTAGGGCAAGACCCTCAGGTAAGAGTGAGCTGCTTGTTTTAGGAACCAAAAGAAGACCGATGTGCTGGAAAATAAATGATCAGAAGGGAGTAGTATGAATTATGGCTGAAAGGTTGGGAATTTCCAGGTCATGCATGGCAAGAGGTCAGATTTTATTTAAAGTACTGTCAGGAACCATCATATTTGAATTGCATATCCTAATTATGTTATCTTACATTTAAAATATTTTTTCTGGTTGCTGTGTAGACTGTGAACTACAGCAAAGTGAGAGTAGCATTAAAAAAACAATTAAAATAATTATTCTTGTTTGGTAGGGGAATGATTGTGACAGACTAGGTTGTTAGTAATGAAAATGAAGAGAAGTAGACACATATGGGATATTTTTAGAGGTAATGGTTTCAGGACTTGCTAATACATTCAATGAGGGTAATGAGATTTGGGGATTGATGAGGGTGGATAAGGAAGATCTAATGGAGTTTTATTTTGGCCACGTTAAATTTGTGATGCCTAATAGTTTTCCACCTCGTGTTGCCAACATACATTAATTAAGTGTAAAAGCCTAGAGTAGCATCGAATTTCAGGAATGGAGATTTATACTTATGAGTGTTTACATGGAGAGATCATGGTAAGTTGATTTTATAAATTCGATTATTTCAATCAAGTGAATTGGCAACAATGGGTAGAGGTAAAAGATATGTTAAATATAAGAATGAGTAAGCAAAAAATGGAAGCAACAATCAGTGGACATGAGATGACCAGAAAGAATTATGGTGTATAGGCAAACCACAAAACAAATAAGTGGTATGAAATTTTAAAGAGAATGTAAAGAAAGCATAGAATGTTTGAGATGCTGTGTCTAAAACAGGGCTCTGGTTATTTGAATTGCATTTTTTAAAAAATTTTATTTCTCCTTCCTCCCTCCATTATCTGCTCTCTGTGTCCATTCTCTGTGTGTGTTCTTCTGTGTCTGCTTGTATTCTCATTAGGGGCTCTGGGATCTGATCCTGGGACCTTCTGGAGGGGAAGAGAGGTGATCATTCTCTTATGCCACCTCAGCTCCCTGGTTTTGCTAAGTCTCTTATTTTCTCTCCTCTGTGTCTCTTTTTGTCACATCATCTTTGTGCATCAGCTCTCTGTGTTGACTGGCATGCCTGTGCAGGGTGGCACTCCGCATGGGCCGACACTCTGCCTGGGCCAGCTCCCTGCATGGGCCAGCTTGCCTTCACCAGGAGGCCCTGGGTATTGAATCCTGGACCTCCTATATGGTAGATGGGAGCCCAATTGCTTGAGTTACATCTGCTTCCCTGAATTGCATTTTGATGTGTGTAGATCATTCCAACTTTATAATTCCTTTGAGGAGAAAGCTATCATAATATGGCTTAATCGAGATTGAGCAAGCAATTGAAGAAATTTGGCTAAAGTTAATAATTTGAAGAAACAGAACAAAAGATACAATTTGGAAATAAACTCCAAAATAATTAATAAATATATTAATTGGTTGAATCATTTATTCATTCATACATATTTTGGTAAACTAGCATAGGTTTCACTGAAGTCAATCTTTTTTTGTTTTTCTGTGTTTAACATGGAAAACAAATTAGAGTATGTATATTTTTAGCATTGAAAGACCTGGAAATACATTAGGAAGAAAAATTAAGATAATTTAAATTGTACATCTAAAAGTTATTTTAAGATAGAATATTTGATTATTTTTAATATATTTTTTAATTTTAAAAGATAATTAGATTACACAAAATGTTACACGTACAAAAATAAGGGATTCTCATATGCCAAACTCCCCACACCTCCCATGCAAGAGAGTCCCATCCATCAGCAGTATAGGATCAAGGCCCCCTCTCAATTAGAGGCAGAATGGGCATCACCACCCCAGATCCCTCAGGATTGGGCAATAAAATATGAACTAGAGTGGAAATACTGGAAAATTTGATCATTTATCTGTCTAGAAAATCAAAACCTAAAAGGATGCATGAGTGCCATTTTCATGAATGTATTCAAACTGGTTATGCTTAATAATTAATTTTTCAAAGAAGGGGAGACTTTTACAGCTCACTGAGTCAAATTAGAAATCACATTTAAATTCTATCTACATTTTGGCAATGAAAACTCTAAAATAATATACATGCACACCTCAAATGTATTCAATTGTTGTCACATCATGTGGAACAGAATTAGGCATTGAAAAGAGTCAATCATAAATTCCATTTCTGACAATCTTTATGATATTCATTATATAACTTGGAAGTTTAGTGTTTTGTTAATGATTTGTCCTAACCAGGATTGGAAATGAGAGCTTTCCTTTAGACCTATAATACCACTGCTATTTATGAATTCAAGTATGGTTCATTTTTTCATTCATTAAAGAAATATTTTTGAGCACCAATATGTGTCAGTAACTATTTTAAGTGACTGGGATAATAGAATAAATAATTTTATCTTTTTTTTTTCTTTTTATAAACCCACATCCTTAAGAAAAAGATGGTATATTAGCAACTAATTGAAATGTATATTCAGAAAACTCCCTTCAGAGGTAGACATACAATCTATAGGAGGTTGAAGTAAATGACTGTGCCTGGAAAGACAGGCAGAGAATTGCCTGGGATGACCTTTGAGCAAGGTTTTAAAAGGAAAACAAGCATTCCCAGATATTTTAGATTGCTACCAGAAATGGGTTGGCTTTTATCATGGGAATTTATTAAGTTAAAAGCTTACAGTTCTGAGGCTGTGGGAGTGTCTAAATCAAGACCTCATTAAGAGATGCTGTCCCACCAAGTTACAGCTGGGGGTGATCAGGCACATGGCAACATCACCTAATGATGCTTTCTCACTGAACTCAGCTGTGGTGATCAGGCATGTGGCAGGGCATAATTGTAGCTCCACCTGTCTCTGCCTTCTCCTCCAGGCTTACTTTCTCCCCAAGATAATTTGTAGATGATCAGGCATATAACTCATTTCTCTTCTCTACTTTAGGCCTTGTCCCTTTCAGCCTCTCAGGGTCTACTTTCTGTGCCTCAGGGGTCTGCTGATTCCTACCTATGGCTCTGGGACCTCTCTCATAGTCTCTTAGGGTTTCTCTGTCACTATAGCTTTTTACCTGTGTGTCTCTGCATGTTTCTCCCATTTATAAGACTCCAGTAAAAGGATTAAGACCCACCCTAGGTTGTGCCGTACTAAAGTAATCTAATCAAAAGGAAGTTTCTTAAAATAATCTAACCAAAATGTCCCATCTATAATAGGTGTACACACACAGGAATGTGTTAACTCCAAGAACAAGATCTTGGAGCCACCCAGCTTCAAAGTGTGACATGAGACAAAACCAGGTAGAAGAATATCACAGGCAGATCAGTTGTTCCATTTGTGTTGAGCAGAAAGTACACCAGAAAAGGGGCAGAATAAGAGAAATAAGGCTGAAACAATGTGCCAAAATTATAGGATATTTCATCAGATTTTTCTTTAGAAATGCAAGTTGATGGCAGTAAAGAATTGATTTCATTGGGGAAAATTGGGATCAAAGAACTCAGAAATATGTAGGAATAGTGTGGCAGTTTGATATTATTGATGAATTCCAAAAAGAAATACTGATTATGTTTGTAAACTGGTCTGTTCCTCTGGGCTAGTGATTAAATTATGACTAGAGCTTTGAATGGACCATGTCAGTAGAACATCAAGTCCCCACCTACTAAGGAAAATAGCAAGGCAGAGGAGACAGAGTTTTAATGCTGGAGCCCCAGGAAGTAAAATACACAGAGAGGCAGATACACAAGGAAAGAGAGAAGGGTCCATTAGACACAGAAGAAGCCCCAGGAAAAGAGATGAGCCATTTGCCTGATAGCTTACAGCTGGTCTTGTGGAGAGAGCAGAATAGCTGAGCCTGGAGAGAAATGAGCCACGGGAGACAGATGAGAGTATTCCAGCCTACAGCTGATATTTGAAGAAGCTGGGACCATGGGGACTTAAGAGGAAGAGAGAGGCTGGACCCTTACAGAGTAAGCAGCCATCTTGCTCTAACAAGTGGCAACAAACTTTGGTGAGGGAAGTAACTTATGCTTTATGGCCTGGTCACTGTAAGCTTCTACCCCAAATAAATAAATACCCTTTATAAAATCCAACAGACTTATGGTACTTTGCAACAGCACCCCTTTGTCTGACTAATACAAATAGTGACCAAGGGGAGAGTGGTGATCAATGTTTCAGAGATCATAATGTGAACCAGTCATCTTAGACTTCACCAAAAAGCAAGAAGCTAGATGAGTATCTTATTAAGATTTTAAATTAATATTTCATCATTTACTTCTACTCTGTGGGAACTATAGGTATATAGGGATCTTCACAGAGTCTTATGTGTCACAAGACTTAAAAAGGTGTCTCAGTTTCCACAAAATTGTATTACTCAGTCCTGAAAACTTGTGTTATCTCAATTATTTGCTAAGGCAGAGATTTTTATTTTATAGGTAAAAGCAATATACCAGCTCTCAGAGTATACCAGTGCAATCTGAAATTAATTTCCAGTCAATGTTTATCAAAAATTCATCTGGGCAAAACAAAAAACACCATTTAGGGAAGAGCTAAGTCTAACTCTTCCTCAGATATTTCATGATCCATTTTAAATTTAGCAACTTAAAAAGAGAAATGAACAAAATTTATGTAGAGTTGTTTTCACCGATTATCACTTTGGTATAAATGAAAGCAGATTATGTTGAGCAAAATTTTAAGAAAACAGCCATGTGAGAATTATCATTATGTCATTTGCAAGGATGTCTTAGAAAAGTGATGGGTGTTCTCCCTCTAAGGACGTTTCTTTCTGATCTTAGTGTCAAGAGTAAATGTTCTTAAGTCAGTAATGCATTGTTACATAATCAATACTGAAAATTGTGTAACTGGCCAGTTTTTCTTATGTATTCACTTCTAGAAATAATATTTACCAACTGAGTGGCCCAACTGAAGTGATAGGGCCTTAAGATATGGCATTTTTAACCATATTCTTAAGTTCATTTTAAAAATTCATTATTTTATTTCTCTAGCTTTCAGTTTAAAACTGTAATATAATTTTTTATATTGGAGACATTATTGTTTTATAGAAAAATCATGCAGAAAATACAGCTTCCCAATACCATCCCTTATATTTAATGCTTTGATTTAGTGTGACATTTTTGTTATAACTGATGAATGAATATTTTTATAATTATACTAAATATAGTCATAGTTAACATTAGGGATCACTGTGTTGTATTTTTTATTGTTGTTTTTTTTTTCTTTTTTTATATTCTTTTTGATTTTTTATTTTAAAGATACTTAGATTCCTTAAATGTCTCCTAAAAACCATAGAGGATTCTCATATGCCCCACTCCCTACTCCTCCCACACTTTTCCACATTGACAACATCCTTCATTAGTGTGTGGTACATTTGTTACAATTGATGAACACATTTTCAGACATTGCCACTAAGCATGGAATGTAGCTTACATTATAGTTTACACTCTCTCCTGCACAATTTTCTAAGTTATGGTGAAATATATAATGGCCTGTATCCATCATTGCAATGTCATTCAGGACAATTCTCAAGTCCCTAAAATTCCACCATATTACTATTTTTCCCTCTCTCTCCCCTCAGAACCTCCAGTGGCCACAGCCTCCACATCAATGATAAAAGTTTTTCCATTGCTAGAATCACAAAAAGTCTATAGTAGAGTACCAGTAAGTCTACTCCAATCCATTGTTCATTCCCCAATCCTAAGGTTTCTGGGATAGTGATGCCCACACTGCCTCTAATTGAGAGGGGGCTTAGATCCCATGAGGCAGATGGATGGGACTATCTTGCTTGAAGTTGCAGACTCTTTCTCTTCCTTAGGGTCATCGTTGTCTATCATCACCTCCTTGTTAGTTGTCCTGGGTGTGTCCAATGACCTGGAGAGTAGGTATTATAAATCTGTTGAGATTCATGTCCCAAATGGTACATGGACAGCCCTAAGATTTAAGTATCTTGGATGAAAATTTATCAACTCTAGTACCAACTTTTCTTTAATGTTTAATCTTGTAACATATTTGCAACCTAAAATTCACCCTTTTAACCACTTTGAAATATATAATTTGGTGGTACTAATTACATTTAAAATGTCTTACTCCTGTTGCTACTATACATTACCAAAACTTTTCTATCAAGCCTAACAAAGATTCTGTGTCAATTAAACATTAATACCCCATTCTCTATCCTCCACCTCTGCTGCTGGTAACCTGTATTCTAGTTTCTGACTCTATGAATTTGCTTATTTTCATTATTTCATATCAATTAGATCATACAATATTTATCCTTTTGTTTTTAGCACCACTCAACATTATTTCTCCATGATCCATCCATGTTGTCACATGAATCAGAACTTCATTCCTTTTTACATCTGAATAATATTTGATTGTATGTACCCCATTTTGTTTATCTGTTCATCTATTAATGGACACTTTTGTTTCTTCTATCTTTTTGCATTTGTGAATAATGATGTGATGAACATTGTTGTGTAAATATGGATTCCCTGTTTTCAGTTCTTTGGGGTATATACCTAGAAGTGGGATTGCTGGGTCATATACTATTTCTATACTTAACATTCTGAGGAACAGCCAAACTCATCCACAGCAGCTGCACCATTTTACATTCCTACCAGCAATGAATGAGTGTTCCTACTTCTCCAAATCCTCTCCAACATTTGTAGTTTTCCACTTTTTAATAGTAATCATTCTACTAGGTATGAAATGGAACATCATTGTGGTTTTGATTGGCATTTCCGTAATGGGCAGTAATACAAAGCAATATATCATCTTTTCACATGTGTTTGGCCATTTGTAGATCTTCTATCGAGTCTTTTGTTCAGTTTTTCTTTTTGTTGTTGAGTGGTAGATTTCTTTACATATTCTGCATATTAAACCCTTATTGGATATGTATTCTCTACCATTCTAATGAAATACTTTGGTGCACAAAGTTTCAAATTTTGAAGAAGTCCCATTAATATATGTTTTATTTTTTTGCCCATTCTTTTGGAGTAAAGAGTTACTGAAGACACTTCCTTATGATTCCTTCTAGGAATTTTATTGTTTTCATTCTTATATTTAGGTCTTTGATCTATTTTGAGTAAATTTTTATATATGGTATGATGTAGAGACCACCTTCATTCTTTTCCACAGATGTCCAGTTTTCCTAGCATCATTTGTTGAAGGTACTATTATTTACCAATTGAGTAGACTTAGTACCCATGTCAAATATCAGTTGGACATAGATATGATGGTCTATGTGTCTGACCTAGTGCCAATGTCATGCTGTTTTGATGACTGTGACTTTATAATAAGTTTAAAAGTCAGTAAGGGGGAGCCCACCCACTTTTTTCTTCTTTATGAGATGGTTTTGGCTATTTGGGGTAACTGACAGCTCCATATAAATTTGATGATTGATTTTCCCATTTCTGTAAAGAAATCTGTTGTGATTTTGAATGTGATTTCATTGATTCTGTAAATTGTTCTGGGTAGAATATATAGCTTAACAATATTTAGTCTTCCAACTTAAGTCTTCTACTTGAATTCTTGTGGTCTATTTCATCTGTTCTTGAATCCTTCCTAGAGAAAGGGTCACCTGGTATACATAGATGGGTGGAAGGACAGCTAAGCGAATGGACCATTAATTTGCTGTGATTATAAGAAGTCTCCAGGGCTGGTTTGCTTTGGGACTCCTGCCTCATCTTTCGGGGGTGAGCTTTGATAAAGCTCATTCACTGAGATTTTTATGAATTAAGGCACATGGGAAGAGCCATCACAAGAGGCAACAGGTAATACTTTGAAACGGAGTTCAAGACACAACAGGAGATAAGGAGAAAGGTCAAAGTCATTCAGTAAGCAAAATGATTATCCTTATGGACCCAATAACCAGAATATATGAGGTGATTCTATGCATGTGATTCCATTCAAATGAATAAAGAACAGTAATTCCAACAGCAGATCTCCTGGGTTTGAATTACAGTTCTGTTACTTACCAGCTGAGAAGCATAAGCAAGTTATATAACCTCTGTTCATCTTAGTTTCTGTACCTTTAAAATGGAAATAAGAATAGTATCTACCTCATGAAGTTGTTATGAGGCTTAAAGGAGTGAATAGATGTAAAGATCTTAAAATAATGCCTGACACATAATAAAATCTATGCAATTGGGACCAGCCTGGTTTGATCTGGAGATACATAAACCACACAGCAAGATATAATCAATTTGGGGCAAACTTACAGAAGCCTTTATTCCTAAAAATTCCTTGTGTCTATAATATGAGAGAGATGCACAAAACTCAATAATGCTTATTTTTCACAATAAGAGGAAGTAATTTTTTTTCCCATAAAAGAGAGAATCATGCCCTAACCGTTTTGGCATACAAGATACTATATTCATAACTAAATTGAATAGAAATGCCTCTTAGGCTCTCAAACAGTGAGGTGATATATTTTTTAAATGCTGTAAGATATTTGTAAGTATATTTCATAGTGCATCAGCTTTTAACTCTTCCCTAGAGGAGTACATTTTTTCTTACATTTATTTATTAATTTTTTGCTAAATCTATATTTCATCTGCTATACGATTCATTATTTCTGTAGAAAACTACTATTATATTAAAATACTTTATTCAAGTAGTAGAACTGGTTAAAAATTAACCTGAAAATTTAATGAAATGAGTTTCTGCTCAGGGTAGGGAGAGGGAGAGGGAAGAAGAGGTATGATATGTGGGCATTTTCAGGACTTGGAGTTGTCCTGGGTGGTACTGCAGAAACAAATGCTGGACATTGTATAGGTGGCCTGGGGGAGAGAGTAAACTACAATGTAAACCACTATCCCTGTGGTGCAGCAGGGCTCCAAAATGTATTCAGCAAATGGAATGAATGTACCACAATGATGAAAGAGGTTGTTGATGTGAGAGGAGTGGGGTGAGAGGGGTGGGAGGTATAAGGGGACCTCATATTTTTTTAATATAACATTTTATATTTGTATTTTATATAATTATATATATTATATATTTTTATATAATTTTATTTATAAAATTTATATAATTTTATATAATTATATATTATATATATTATATAAAATATAATTATTTTAATATAGCATTTATGTTTATAATTTAATTTTTAAAATTAAAGATAAAAAAGAAAAAAATTAACTGCTCAATATGTTTTGTGTAATTGAATAATAACATGGACATCATAAGAATAAAATAAGGGTGAATATGGAGAAGACAAATTTATAGGTAGCATGATAGAACATTTAGGTTAAAAAAATCTTTAACTTTGCTTTTTTAAAATATGTGATTGAAAAGCATGAGTGCCAATTTCCTTATTAGTCACAGAAGTAGTCACTTTTATAAGTTTTAACCTAATCTTATATCTAACCATCCTGAATTCAAGTATTTCATGAAAGATGAAACATTTTACAAAATTTTATTGAAAGTTACAATAATAAAATACAATTTAAATTTTAGAATTGAATATAGTTAATAAAAATCAAAATATCTTCCAACAAAATGCAATAAATTCTCGGACCTGTTTTCTTAACTCCAGGTCAGCTAGAGATAAGTATTTTAAAATAGTTACATATCTATTCTGTTTCTGCTTTCATTTAGTCACACATCCACCTTTTGAGTTTCAAGTTATGAGATTGTAATGCAGGAGGTCAAGCCCTGGAAGACTGTCCAAATACTTTGATATTCCAGAGAAACCACACAGGAACCAAGCATCGTTCATGCCTTTATTATACACGTAACCTAGTAGCAGCCAGCCAGGAGAAGTTCTGCACCATCTTTTTGGGGCTACAGATTTATACAAAGGGGTATACATGTGCAAGTGGGAAATAGCATGCATTTTTGGCATACCATAAGAACAGGTACGGTTAGTAATAAGCTTGACTATAGCCTACATGGGCAAATACAGGTTAGACATCTGGTCGCCTCTCTTATGGTCAGTTGTTACCACTGAGAGGGTTGGGTTGCTGGCTAGTTTAACCCCACTTTTTCCAGAATTCTACTCAAATAACTAATCAGAGGGGATAGGAGGCATTCTGTGTCCCCACATTCCACCCCAATGTCCATTCCACCTTCCATTCTACATATTTATCTTCTGCAACATCATCTGAGTGGTTAGGGCATTGGAGCATTGCATCCAGATTCCACAACAACAATATAAAAGACAACAGAAAACAGGAATAACATATACATACCATTGAACATTAATGCTTGACAGTGAAATTACACAGTTTGGGAGAACCATTCTATATTACATATTTCTTCTTGTTTCATACAGACAGGGGCAGAGTATTCTGGTTTATCAGTATATAAACAACATTTCAATTAGTAGATAGCAAAGTATTAGGAAGGGGAGTTTTATGTAGAGGTTTCTAATAACATACATTTTCCCCTTCTCAGTTCTCTGAGTTTTATTTAGTGACATTAAAAACTAGTTTAAGCATGAGAAAAGTCCACATAGTTTACTGGCATTTTTTGCATTAACTGTGGTCTTACAACAATGTTTTGGGTGACTTCTATTTCCCATAGGCTTAAGAGTCCCAACCAGTGAGGCTGCATAGGCCAGTACCACAGGCAAATGACCTCATTTCCCCCAGATTGTATAATTTGAGGCATAGGCAACTATGAGTTATTATTACTTCTCCTTTTGGGCTATCGGGTGGCTGGTACTCTAACTTGTAAGTTCAATGCCTGTGTCAGCCCTGCTATTAGCATTTTAACTGGAGCAGGGGCAGCAGCTGAAGGTGCTGAATTTAAAAGGGATAAGGCCTTTTAGTTCATTGTTGTACAGGTCCTTACTCCCTTTTATTGGTTCCTTTAAAAAGCTTTTCATCCTCTCCACTGCTCTCAGACAAGGTGGCCATTCCTTTATCTTACAGACATGGTCGTTGACTACTCACAAAATGAAGTTGACCAGAACTTTTAACATGTTCAATATCCTTTTGCATGTGATTTAATAGAAATATTACCATAATCATCTGATATATATTTAGAATAGGATATAGGTACAGTGTTTAATATTAATTAATGTACTACTCAAAGCATAAGTTTTTCCTTGAGTTGCAATTAATAGATTTAAGTTCCAGGTTTGCAATACTCTATATGTTATCTCTCCATGAGAGCAGGCCATAATGCCAAATGTGTTTAAGTTTACTACTCACGGTATTCTGAATACACTCACAGTATTCTGGTGATCATTGCTTCACTTGCTATGTTCTTCATAGAAGCTGCAGCACTGTTGACTCTAGAGAGAAGCTAGGAAAGTAGATTCCAGTATTCCACCAGCCTGGTGAATAGTGCTCTTTGGCACTATGAAACAGTGCCAGTCTGGAGGTGATGTCCATTGTGCATTTGGCTGTACCAACTTACCATTGGCTGCTGCAGGAGTTTGAAACTGCAACATAGTTTTCATCCACTTCAGGAGCACAACCAGAGATGTAGTAGATATTTTTATTGTTTTATGTGTCAGTGAACAATTTAGCCAATAACTCATATGGAAAAGCAACCCTGCAATGCACTGAAGTCCTGGTTTGAATGCACAAGAGAGTT
This sequence comes from Dasypus novemcinctus, assembly GCF_030445035.2. Classification (NCBI taxonomy): domain Eukaryota; kingdom Metazoa; phylum Chordata; class Mammalia; order Cingulata; family Dasypodidae; genus Dasypus; species Dasypus novemcinctus. The sequence continues at coordinate 35,833,801 of NC_080683.1, read as the reverse complement.
TGGCAATGCTGAAGTTTATCTCTTAATTTTTATATACCTTTTAAACATTTTCAATACAATGTGTTACATATGAAATGAACTTTTTAGTACTTTGCCTTTTACTTTCACACTTTTACTATGAAGATGTTAATTACACAGGTATTTTACTTTAGTAGTAGAGGAAAAACTACTTTTTCCATTTTTAAAATGAAAACTGAAGATTCCCAATGGAATTAAAGTAACTTTTTATTACTACTACTTGAATATGCACATTGAGGTGACTTCCAAACAGGGTTTACTGCTATGAAGTTACTTTTTGTCATTAATATTAATTTAGGTTTCTAGTTAATAATGGCTTCTTAGAACTAGCCATTTTAATGTTTCAGTTTAGAAGATGCTTTTATAAACGCTTAATAATTGATCACAACCACATAGACTGGTTAATTTACCTTAGATTACAACTAGCAACCAATGGAATTTACTTTAACCATTTAAAGGAAGGCAGGTCTACATTTTCTTTAGCTTAATTTCATTAAACATAAACTTACAACTTCTATCATTTTAAAGATTTAATACATATGTTAATAGATTAACTTGGTATTTTATAAACCAAAGAGATAACACTCAAGGTAAATAAATTAAAAACTCTTATAGTTTATACAAAGACTGTTGGTTTTGTTTTGTTTTGTTTTTTACAGGAGGCTAAACCCCTTTTTAATACAAACTTTCTTAATTCCTTCTGCTTAGAAAAGTTTTAATCTGTTATACCTAGCACTTCCCTCAGAGATCTTGCAAAGAGAAGGCCATGGGGGTTGGGTAGGTTAAAGAGCCCAGGAAAATCCTTTTCCCTTTTTCAATAGTTGCTATATTTAGATTTTTATATGGCTTTCTGTTTCAGCTTAATTTGGATTCTAGGACTATTTATCACATATATAACTGCATACTTAATTTTTTAACAATTTGAATAGAGCTTTTTAAAGAATTGTTTGTTAATTTGATATTATTATCCCTACATATGAAGATATATACTGAGCAAATAGGCAGACATGAATAGCTTGACATGGAAACACAACTTAGTTACGTAAAACTTTCATTCTTTTACAAAATAAGTTTAACTGTAAAACAACATTTGGAAGATCTCCCAGAAGACTTTTTATAATTTGCACTATGACCATGCAGTTTTGTACAAGAATTTTGGTTTTTAATTAATGGCTTATAACCAGAATGTTCCCAATGCTTTAACACAAATTTCCTTTGCTTCAGAACTTTATATTTTACCTTGACTTCAGCAGACTGTGGATGAGCAAGACCAATTACATGTATATTCGTTAAGTCTATTAAAGCCTCAGGGGAAATGATTTCTCTCATGAATCACTACCTTTAGGAACCCTGACAGTCAAGGCAGGAGGCTTCCTTTACTTTCCAGTCCCTGGAGATAATAGGACTCCAGTAGCCACTGGACTGGAAGAGTGGACATCCAACCCCGAGGGTTAAGAATTCCACCAGGCAGTAATTTAGTTTACACTTAGAGCCATGAGAGAAAGCAGGGTTATTAATACCAGTGGAACAGGAGGCAGGGATGTTTTAAATTTGTTTTTCCTGAGCCACAGGGGCAGAAGTTTTTAAGAAATAACCATAAGCAGAGACAGAGTGTGGGGCCAGACTTGCAATAACCATGAACAAAGGCAAACTCAGTTTACAGTTACCACCACAATAGCTAAAGTTTAAAGGTTAGGTGAGGCTAGTTATAAAAGAACCATAATTAAAAGTAAGTTTAAGTTTATAATTATCATTACTATAGTAAGCACAAGACAGACTTGAAGTAGCCATAAACAAAGGTAAATTAGTTTAAGATTACCATTATAATAGATGAAATCTAGGTTATATTTACTCTATTGTAATAATTTCAGTTATTTTTCTACCATTTTATATATAAAGGCATTATATAATGATTTTAACTCTTAGTTTCTAGAAAGTTTTCACTTAAATCAATTTGGACACCTTTATTTATTAACTAAGCAATTAAAACAATTTTATTAGCAACAACTTTGTGCTGTCTTTTTTTCAGCAATTAAATAAATTTCACTTGTGATTTATGCATTAAATTTACTAGCAAGACAGTATTGACATTTAAAGATTTATTTTTAGATTACCTTTCACCATTATTCAATTTTTAGCAGGTGAACTGCAAATCTGATTTCTTAGGCATAAGCAAACTGATAAAGTTAAATGCAGGTTTAAAGCTGAACACAGAGTTAAGCACAGATTAAAACAGAAGGGAAAATTCCATACCTATAGCATTTCTAGGAACTCTTTGATTTTAATTGATGGCATATGAACTCTTTTTATTTTTACCACTATTCACACCTTTTATGGGCCAACTGAGTTTATACTAATGTAACTTCAAGGTTTATTTTATTTCTTTTTTTTCTCTGAAAAGGAAGATTTGTTATGACTGACCAGGCCTGGCGGACTCCTGTCCAAAAAACTGAGCCCCACACCAGTCTTGTACGTTGCTTTTATACAGAGAGTATGAGTGGTAGAGTTGGGAAGCATTTGGCATGAAGAGTTAGGTTTCAGTTTTGGTTTTCAGAGCTTGGGGCTTTCCAGGAACTATGCAGGCTGGAATGGGTGGCATGGTTATAAGAGGTGAGGCTGCAGTTCTTACTGTTTGCATGTACACATGGATTATGCTGCAATCTAAGAGACATGATATGAGGTTTCTGGGACTGACCTGGTGCCCCAGAGTCCTAGCCTGACCAAAGTTCACCATTTTACATAATTTAATATTACTATCTGGAGATATAAAAATATATATACTGGCATTGAACAAACGGACAAACACAAAAGAGTTATGGCACACCAACAGAAACATAAAGTTTCATTAATTTGACTCATAATTCTTACTTTTTTGGTAAGGTTTTTTTTTTTTTTAAGATTTATTTTGTTATTTATTTCTCTCTCCTCACATGCCCCCATTGTCTGCTCTCTGTGTCCATTCGCTGTGTGGTCTTCTGTGTCTGCTTGCATTCTTAGCAGCACCAGGAATCTGTCTCTTTTTGTTCCGTCATCTTGGTGTATCAGTTCTCCATGTGTGAGGCGCCACTTCTGGGCAGGTGGTGTTTTTTTCACATGGGCGGCTCAATGTGGGGTGCACTCCTTATGCATGGGGATCCCCTATGTAAGGGCCACCATTGCATGGCACAGCACTCCTTGTGTGCAGGGGCACTGCGAAAGGGCCAGGATACCACACAGGGCCAGGAGGTCCTGGGTTTTAACCCTGGACCTCCCATATGATAGGCAGATGTTCTATCAGTTGAGCCATGTCTGCTTCCCAAGGTAAAGCTGTTTTTAAGCTTTCCATCATTTTACATTTTTTATTTTTATTGCTTTTAAGATTTGTGACTGGAGCTAAGGGAACTCACACAGCATTAATTTACAATCTTTTGGTTCCTTTGATCTGCAGGAAGTAAAGGTTTTTATTTCTCTTTACTCCCATTTCCTGGTGGCTTCTTGGTTCAATTTTTGGGGAAGTGCTGTGCCCTCAGACACATAGGCCATGGGGGGAGGGGGTCCCACCCCTCCTCAATGCATATCAGGGGGAACAGAGCCACAGCTTGTTAATTATTGCAAATTTTATGAGAGGAGCATCTAATAGGACCCTGTGCTTACCCTTACTGTCTTGCAAAATAAGCTCAATTGCAATCCAGCATTAAAATTTAAATGCCTATCTCTGGCCAATTAATATTCAGACCAAGGTTTATCACAAAAAACAATCCATTTTTCTGTAACCACGATCTTCCAAATTTAGACCAATTCTTCAGGATGCACTCCACTGGGAAAAACTGGTATACTGACAAGGGAGTGGGACTTTAACCAATGAAACCTATCTCACTACCACCAAACATTTAACTTGGAGCTAACCAAAACACAAACAGCAGTTTGGTATAAATTGCCAACTCAGATGAAGAGCACCAGATTAGGACTCCACTCTTGCCCTGCAGAAGCAGCACTTTTGGTGTGAAATGAACTTTCTTTTCTAGATCAGGTTTCAGTTTCTTAGGGTCTAGGGGTTTGTTTGGACACCAGGTAAGCTTGAATTAACATACTACCCACATTCCATCTGCATGTAAGCTCGAATTTACATTCAGTCTACATCCTTTCTGAATATGCAAAGCCTATAGTGTTTATATCAGTTCATTGGCTTTCCAGAAACTAGGCAAAATTTGGATACAGAATTAGATAAATTTGACTACATGCACAGGCCCATATATGCACAGGTCATATGACTAGCATTTAATATTATTGATGTTACATGTGATGTCAATAATTGTTATTATTCCAGGTGATTCCTTTTCTCTATTTAGAAGCATTTAAAGCTGTCTTTCTAACCTTAAGATTTTGAAAATTTGCAGGAATGAAATTAGGTTTAGAACTTTAATCCATATATTAGGTTTCTACCTAACAACTCATGTCTCTTTAGCTGTAGCAAAATTTTTTAAAATTTATTTTATAAGTTTTTCCATCCTTTTATTCTTGCTCTCTTTTTTTGATTCCATTGAATAACGGAGCATTTGAATTGCATTATAAATGACTTTTCTTTCAGATTTTCCTTGACTATCATATTGTAATACATTTTCAGAGATTTTTTTTACTCTATGCTTATATTTTGAACTTCAGAATTTTATTTTTTCAATTTTGTATCTAATACTCAATTTTTCATTCCTTGAGTATTTTCTTAGCACTCTTGTTTTTTGGATATAAAATTCTTGTTTTTTGGATATAAAATTTCTCCATATTTCTATGAGAAAAATGATTAGAATTTTTTGAAGCTTCTATTGTCAACTGAATTTTCTTCAGACTCTAAAGGAGTATTTAGAAGATAACTCTTTTTCTATTGTTTCCTAAACTTTGTTTACTTTCCATCAATTAACTTACTCAAATAGCTTTATATCAACCTGAAATTTGTACAATGGCTAATCTGATAAAGACATCTCCTTCCCTCAAATTTTTCTCTAATAGAATTATTTCTTTTTCCTTTCCTCACTGTACTACCAGAAGGAGGAAAGATAAATGCTTATGGTAAGTGTGCAATATGGGACAGTACACAAATTATGTCATTAAAAATAACTTTGAAAGAGAAAGTCAGAAATATCTATAATTGAAAGAGGTTAATAAAATACTATGCAATAATGGTGCAATGAGTTGAAAAATTTTAGTCAAAATGTCTTGGGATTTGTTATATATTTTATCAAAATTGCAAATTTTGAATTTTAAATTTTAATTCAGTTATTGGCATATGTAGCCATAGACAAAATACCTTAATTTTCTTACAAGTATGTAGTTTTGTTGTCTTTACTGATAGAGATAAAAATAAAAACTTCTGCAAAAAAAAAGATTAAATCACTACATATTAATCATTAATTTTTTGAGGGGAATCCTCTTTGAATAACATAAACATGTCCACACATGATGGTTTCATTTTCATGTTGTCATTAAATAAGACTTATGTTCATGTTACTTTGCTAAAATATATGTATAATAAGTTATAGACATGACCCCTGATAAAGATAATGAAATAAAACATAACACTGACATAAATATATCTGAGCAAAATAGATTTGCACATAAAGCAGCTTCTTCTCCAAACAAAACTTTTGTTCTAATTACCAACCTCCATTCATCTCCAATTTATTAGACCTAGAGCTTATTATCCAAAATGAAACTTAGATTTTGTATAAGAAGGGAATTCAATAAATAATTATTGAATATACAAAGTACTATATAACTGAAAATAATATTTGGGTGAAAGATTTAGTTTTGTGACATGTTGAATATGAGGTAACATTATGACTAGGAAACAGACAATAGGACTTAAGTTGAAAGTTACAACCAGAGATATAGAGTTAGGTATCATGTATATATGGCTCTAAGTAAAGTCCTGAATCAAGAGATCATAGGGATAAAAAATATGATAAATAGTTAAAACTTGGAAAAATTCAGTAATATAGGTAGGAGCTAGAGAAAGAGAAAAATAAGCTAATGAAAATAGGAGAACAAGCACTTAATGCATGATTAAAATAATACTTCAGGTTATGCATCAAAGGTTTGGCAATAAAGTGAAAAATTTTGGAACATCTAGTGTGTCAGTGGGTTCTCTTGCAAAAATATGTAATTTCTATTGATCTGTCTTCAAATTCACTATTCTTTCTTCTGCCATCCTGCGATTTCTAGAGATTAAATTTTTCATTTCAGCTACTGTGATTTTCAAGTATAGACATCCTATTTAACTCTTTTATATAATTTTTATTTATCTATTGGCATTTCCTATTTGTCATATGCTTTTCATTATGTTTCATTAAATTATTTATATATAATTTTCTTTAATTCTATTAACATTTATGATAGCTCCTTTGAATGTTTTGTCTGCTAAAACTAATTTCACATCACATTCCACTCTCAAGGCAGAGATTGTCACACTGCATAAAAAAAAAACAAGATCTAACTGTATATTTTCACTCAAAGAAATAGGTTGAAGGTGAAATAATGGAAAGAATATGCCAGCAACAAGAAGACATCTGGAGAAGTTTTATTTATATTAGACAAAATAGATTTTAAGACAACAAATGTCATTAGAGGCCAAGAGCAAAAGTTTAATGATGATCATGTATCAATATATCAGGCAGAATTATCAATTAAAAATGAATACACACTGAGCATAAGAGCTCAAAATTACAAAAAGCAAAAGTTGACACTATTCAAAGGAGAAAAAAGTTAATAATTTAATAATAATTGTCACAATAATTGATAGAACAACTAGATAAAATATTTGTAAATAATATGAGTTGAAATCAATGAACTGTTCAACTGGCATTTGTAGAAAACACCAATAACAGCAGAATATGTATTCTTTGCACACATGGAATATTCTCCATCTGGACAGTATGTGTTAGGTGGTAAAACAAGATCACTACGGAATTACTGAGAAATCAATAGCAGAAAGACTTGGAAATGCTACAATATTTAGAAATTCAACAATACACTTCTAAACAAACAAACTTTGAAACTATACCTCAAAGAAGAAATCACTGGTGATACTAGAACATTTATTGACTAGAGTGACAGTAACTACATCCTATCTAAATGTACAAGTTATAGCTAAAGAAGAACTTAGATGGAAATTCACAGCTCACGATGCATATAATAGAAATGAAGAAAGACCTAAAGTCCATAATCTGAGCTTGTACTACAATAAGTTAGGAAAGAAAAGCAATTCCAATCCAAAATAAATTAGAAGAGGGAAACAATGTAAGATCAAAATGTCCATAAAATAGAAAACATAAATCAATAGGGGGGAATCAACAAAAGCAAAAGCTGTTTTTTTTAAAAGATCATCCAAATTTGTACACTTTAGTTAAACTGACTAAGAAAAAAGAGAGAAGTGAGTGATTATGCGATGATGGAGGAGTAGGGTGCTCCAGGACTCAGTCCTTCTACCAGAGCAACTATTAAACAGGCAGAAATGGTCTGAAACAACTATTCTGAAACAACAGAGGTCAGAAGAACCCTGTATAGCATCCAAGAACGAGCAGGAGGAAGAGGCTAATACAGTGAAGAGAGTAAATTGTTCTCTTTGTGGGTGGTAACTGATGTGCATTCTGTGCTTTCACAGCAGGCCACTGTGGGATCCAGTCCCTGGCTATCTCACTGGTGATAGCACAGGACATAAAATTCATCTTCCCCAAGAGCAGGCCTGGGTATGGCCTTTGATAATTTAATTTGGATCACTGAGGGCCAGGACCTAAGGGCAGTCATTATATAAATTTACCCCAGACAATGGCAGCCATTGTTTCAAAATGCCCCAGACCAAAGCTGTGGCAGAGGTAACATAAAGCTACAAGGTTTTCTTAGGGCTGCAGGGGACAGTGTGTTAAAGAGCTGCATTTGATGGCAGGCCAAGAATGTTCAGCTTTGCGAAGCCATGGAAGAGACTCATTGTGCCCTTCTTAATTTCCTTTCCAGGCATTTTGGAATCTGCATTCTCTTCATGGGTCCCTTGCCCTGTTTTTGCTGGTAGGACTGATTTGAGAAAGTCCTTTCTAATCTGCCTCTTCTTCTAGAATTTGTCCTCCAGACAAAAGCAACTTAAGACAACTAAGGGAGTATAAGGAATTATAGAGGCAGACAGTTTGGGGCAAGGCTTGCAGGCTTCCAGCACTCAGGAGAGGAGGTCTGTCTCCTGGGAAACAGAGGGGAAAACCAAACTCCTGTAAACAGGGGAACTGCAAAACAACTAACAAGCAAATCCCAGTATAAGACACATGCCCAGAAAGACAAGGAAAACCCTGCATTCTGCAGTTGTCTTGGGCAAACCTTTCTGACAGGAGGGCTGAAGCTCAAGAAAATCTCTGTCGTATCACTAGCTTATTACAAATTCAAGAAACACACATTTCAGGGAAAAATTTTCTAATGGTAACATTTTAAAATACTAACATGACGGTGTGCAACAAAAAAGTACAAAACAAAGAAATGGGAAATGATAGTCCATCTAAAGGAAGAGGATCAAATTCCAGAAAATACCAATGAAGAAGATAAGAATGTGGACATACCAAATTCTTTTTTAAAAACTGATCTTGAAAATTCTCAGTGATATGAAGGAAAATACAGAGAAAGGAATAAAGTACATCAGAAGACAATGAATGAACAATATGAGTATCTTTGTAAATAGATTTTTTAAAAAATATTTTACTTTATTTTTTCTTTTATTTATCCCCCCTCCCCCCAGATGGTTCTCTTGTTTGTCTGTTCAATGTTTTCTTGCCTTCTCTAGGAGGCACCAGGAACCAAAACTGGTACCTCCCACATGAAAGGCAAGTGCCCAACAGCCTGAACTACATCTGCTCCCTGTGGGCTGTGGCATCTGCTTGCTTGTGACATCTGCTCATTGTGGCAAGTGTGGCATTTAGCTCACTGAGGTGTGGGTAGCATCTGCTTATCTTCTTTTAGGGGCCCCAGGACCTGAACCTGGGACCTCCCATGTGGTAGGTGAGTGCCCAACCACCTACCACATTCACTTCCCAGTAAATAGATATTTAAAAAGGAACCAAACAGAACTATTGGAATGGAAGATCACAATCCTTGAAGCGAAAAATACTCAGAAGGGTTTCAAGAGCAATTGGAGCTGACAAAAGAGAGAATCAGTGAACTTGAAGACAAGACATTTGAAATGAGTAACCTCAAGAGCAGAAAGAAAAAAGAATTATTAAAAGCAAAAATAGCTTAGGATACCTCCGGGACACAATCAAGACTACACGTTATGGGAGTCCCAGAAGAAGAAAAAGAGAAAATGACAGAAGAAATATTCAAAAAATAATGAAAGAGAACTTCTCAAACTTAGCAAAGACTTGAATATGCCCATTCAAGAAGCAGAGGACACCAAAAAGGATAAACATAAACAAAAGCATTACCTCAGTGGCATGGGAAGTGTGGGCGGTGCTGAGGACAACAGAAGCGGACAAAGAAACAAGACGCAGCAAATAGACACAGAGAACAGACAACCGGGGGAGGGGAGGGAATTAAATAAATAAATAAATCTTTAAAAAAAAAAGTATTACCTGTCATATTTTGGTCACACTGTCAAATACAAAGGACAAGGAGAGAGTTACGAAAGCTACAAGAGAAATGCAATGTGTTATGTATAATGGAGCCTCAATTAAATTGAATGCTGGTTCTCATCAGAAACCATGGAGGCAAGAAGGCAGTGGGTTGAAATTCTTACAGTGCTGAAAGAAAACAATTGCCAAATAAGAATTTTATATCCACTAAAACTTTCTTTCAAACATGAGGGAGAGATTAAGACATTCCCAGATAAACAAAACCTGCAGGAGTTCATCACCAGTAGACCTGCCTTCAAGCAATGCTGAAGGGAATTCTTCAGACTGAAAGGAACAGACACTAGACAGTATAAACCAGATAAATAAATTAATATCTGAGGTAAAGTTAACTATTTGCATAGTTATAAATGCCAGTATTATTGTAGCATATTATTTTGTATATAAGTCCACTTCTTCATAAGGTGCTAAAAGTCAAATGCATTAAAAAAGTAACTATAAATCTATGCTTTTGGACATAAATGTAACAAGTACAAAAGAAAGGTGTGGGAGACAGAAAGATACAGGAAAATAGCATACATGTGTATGCTATTGATGGTAAGTGGGCATCAAACCAAATATTATTGTTATGTATTTAAGATGATAAATTTTAACCCCATGGTAACCACAAGGAGAATAGATGAAAAATATATACAGATAGAACTGAAAAAGCACTCAATATGGCACAAAGCAAAAAAAATCAAATAAATATAAAAGCAGGCATTAAAGAAGAATTGAGAGACAAAAAGGTATAAGACATACAATGGCTAAATTTTAAAAATGGCAGAAAAAAATCCTGCATTATTAGTAGTGACTTTAAATGTAAATGTCTTAAACTCTCCAATCAAAAGGCAGAGAATGGAAGAATGGATTAAAAAGCATGACCTAACCATAAGCTGTCTGAAAAGGCTCACCTTAAATTCAAAGATACAAGTAGTTTGAATGTGAAAGGATGAAAAATATTATACCATATAAGTAATAACCAAAAGAGAGCTAGGGTAGCTATTTTACCATCACATAAAATGGACTTTAAATGAAAACAACAACAACAATATATGGCGCAAGCGTGGTCATATATAGTTAAAGGGGACAATTAACAAGATGTAACAATTTTAACTATCTATGTAGAAAAATAGGCATAAACTTATAACTAGTGAATAAATTGAACTTAATTCAATATTTACCAGCAAAGAAACACACAAGGTCCTATGACTGCATTGGAGAATTAAATAAAATATTTAAGAGGAAATATCAACCATACCCAAACTCTTTCAGAACATAGAAGAAGATGAAACACTTTCTAACTAATTCTATGAGGCCAGTATTGTCCAAATAGCAAAGCCAGGCAAAGAATTCACCATAAAGTTATAGACCAATATCTCTTACTTCAAAAGGTAGGAGATATAATCCTTTCTGTTTCTGAAAGTAGAGGAAAGTGGGAATATAGGCTAACCTTAATGATTCATTAACATTAATGATATTTACCACCAATATGGGGAAGTTCTTTAAGTTTTCTTGTTGGTGTTTTCAATGATAGCCTCATCTGTAAAGCTGAAATATAAATATTTAATAAAAATGACAAAATACATTATAATACTCACCAGTAATAAGAGTTATTCATTGTGGGCAATAGAAATGTACTCAAGATGATTAAACCACAAATGGATTTAATTTAGAGATTATTAAAAGGGTATTATCTGTAGGACTTGTAGAAACCTCTAGAATCAATTTTTGGAAACTTGGCATAAACAAGGGAAGCTAGGCAGCAGACAAAACTACTCCAGATATTATATCACCACATCAGTAGGGGAAAATGCCATGGACACTAGAGGTCAGTAACAGTGTTGCCACTGAAGGCCTTTGAACATTCCTATGACTGCTTTGATACTGCCATCCAAAGAAAAACAAAAAACAAAACATACACACACAAAACACAATTCTCCTCCATCCTTGCTTCTTTTTTTCACCAGTTTCTCTTCAAATTTCATCAGATTCATCAACCTTAGCCTGCATGCTCACATTTAGGATGCCTGAGACTGGAGAAGAAAGTATTTTACCCTTTAAGCTTCTCTACTGAGACAGAGTGGTATGTAATTTTCATCAAAGAGTCAATAATTAAAGATAATTTTTCACATATAAAAGAGCATTCAGATGATGAGTAGCCTGAGTAAACAAAAGATAAGTTCTACTACATGTTCTTTCCTTAAGTAATTTTGCTAAAAATATACCCTCTTAAGAAATGTCTAAACTGACTTATGAATATGAGATTTAATTTACTTCACAGTATTTAAGTGGAACAAAGAGCTGAGGTTATTTAAATATATTGTAGACAATTCCCAAATATGTATAGCATGATTTTTTAAGAAAAACCATCAGAGACAGTCAAGTTGGTAAAACTATACAGACATAAACATTGTTTCTTTCCATCATAGAATACGTGTTTTATTTTAAGGAAATAATGGAAATTTTGAATTCTCCTATGTTCTTTTGATAAGTTTAAAGCCACATTTTCCTTCTCATCAAAACAAAATTAAAAGCAAAGAATAGATTTTTAGTTCATACCATTAATTATTGTGTAGGCTTTTTACAGAGAAGCTGAAAATATATATTCTGAACATTGTCTCAGACTTAGTTGCAAGTTGTACTGATGACACATTTATAATGAAGTGAGTCCTTTCTGTTTCTAAGTAATAACTGTAAGATTGAAGTAGATGAGTGCCTAAGTGATCCCTGTCTAAACAGTAGCACTTCTGTTGATCTTCCCAGCGCCTTTAGTTGCCTGTGTCAGCATGGATTTCAAGGTAGGCACATAGACTAACCAAATATATCATCCCTGAAGGTTAATTTGAAGTGGAAGCAACTCATTTTTAGATAATACACTTCATCCCATAGATATGCATATTAATTTTCTTCCAGGAGAATAGTTGAATATGTAATTTCTGCTTGGATTATTTTACTACATCTTCACATCATCACAGAAATATTTAGACATGAATGAATATTTTGCTTTTGTAAATGAACCAGAGTTTGTAATTGTGCCATGTTTTTCTTGTGAGGTTGATGTGTAAGAGGAATTACCAAATGTGATATTTAAGGTTTAAAAAAGTATTTGTTCACTGACATTATTTTTAATTTAATTTTATTCCTCAGCTTAAATTGATGTTCTGGTGTCATATTTTCCTTAATATTTTGTTTTGTTATTATAGTAACATTAATATGTTTTCTCTTTGGTTAGGTATGCTCTTTCCTATTTAGATGAAATTATATTCTTTTTACATCCAGCCCAAAAAAGTTTCTTTTCAGGAATAGAAAGAATGTTTGCCTTCATATAATTTGGAAATACAGTGTACTATGTGTCAGTGTCATTTTTCTATTCTTTAATCAATAAGAAAGTTAGCTACCATAATTCATAAGACTCAGTTCAGTGTCAATTAAGCCTATGTTGTTCAACTCTTGGAAAATTAGCCAAAATTCAAAGTGAAATATTATGAAAAGTCAGCTTTAGCAATACACATTCATATATGTGACATTCTTATCTGATAATTTAGTCTTAGATCTTCTGACAAATGGATTAAAAGATTTTGGCCAATTTAAGAATAACAATGTGGTATCTGTTTAATTTATTAAAACTTAAAATATTTTTATTATTTTTCAAAAGCACAAGATGTGAAATATTAATAGCTATAGATAAATGAGCTTCACTCCTCTGCAAGAATGGAGCGCCTGCATTGACCAACCTGGTAATTATTTCTGCCAATGTGTGGCTCCATTTAAAGGCAATGAACACCAAGGGAGAAGGAAAAGCAAACATAATTAACTTTAAAATGAATTTCTGTCTCTTGTCTGAACTCATTTCAGTCTTCCCAAAACATTATTAGTCCTTCATTTTCTTAAAGTCAGATTATAAAGTGACCAACCAATTATCCCTTAGGCAGACACTACAGTGAAATGAGCTCTGTTTATACATCCACTGAAACAGTTGAGTTTCTTGTTTTTTGTTTTTGTTTTTATAAAAAGGTCACTGATGAAACTAAATGATACAATGAAAAGTAAATAATGAATATATTATGAGCCCATAATATTATATTTGAAATGTTTCCTCTTCATTCAATTTCTCATGAAATATTGAGATTTTTTTCCCTCAGAATAATCATTTATTTATTTTTTATTGTAGCTATAGGGTATTACACATATAGTGTGTCATTAACAGTTACTTTTTGTTTCTGCACTTTGAATATATTTATTAAGCATCATTTAAAGCATAGTAGTTTTTCAAAAACTACATTAATGATTGTCTTGTAAAAATACATATTATTCACGTTTTGCAAGCTAGTAAATCACTGAATAATTTCCTGAACTTTAGGTTTCATTTTTTAAGCCATAAAACTTAAAAACTGTTCAACTAAATATAATTTACATAGGTATTTTAAATAATGGTTCCTAATTTTCTTAGATAGTATCTTCTTATAATTTTTTATAAAAAATATAAGATTTCATGCCCTATTTCATATTATTTTCATGTATTTGAACTCACTAAATTATAGGTTTTTTACCTGTAAGATGGAGATAAGAATTACATCTACCTCACTGAATTAAATGTAGATTAAAAGAAACATATCATATAACTGCCACATTACTTGGCACTAATTAATAATCATCAAGTGTTTGTTACTTTAAATAATATTCTATCAAAGATATGGAATGTCCACAAACTAACAACACATTTATCATGTTTGGATAGATAGGATTATCAACACACACATTCAATTGTATATCTTTAAAGAAACATAGGGACTCATCTAAGTAATCTCAATAAATCAAAAATTAGTTTACCATGCTCTCAGATTTTGGTTTCTACCATACTCCAATAAAAGGAACCCAGGCTCCTAGGAGATATAGCTGATACTGAAAGTAAGGCAGAGAGCATTCAAGATAAGTGCAGAGAACTTTTTAATACCCAAAAATAAGGAAGTACTCAGAAAACAAAACTATAATAGCAAGCCAAAGAAACAGAAGTCAGAAAGATTTCCCAATAGCCAAAGCTAGAAAATTTGAGCAACAGAATAAGTAAATTAGTATTGAATTATTTAACCAAAATATAAAATAAATATTTGTGAGTCCACCCCTTAAGTTTGGGCTGAGCAGAGTGACCTCCTTGTAAAGAGCATAGTATGGAAAGGAGAGGTGAGCAACTTTACAGAGGAGAAACCTGACAAACACTGTCTCAGCCAGGTGATCAAGGTTATCATCAATAATGATAAATCATCTTTATAGCATGTACCTGTGACATGAAGTGATAAGAATGACACTTTACCCTTGTGCTCTTCTTCCCTAACACACATTATCCCAGTGTAATGATAAACTCATCAAACAAATCCTATTGAGGGACATTCTACAGAACACCTGACCATGATTCCTCAAAACTACCAAGGTCAACAAAAGCAAGGAAAATTGGAAAAGCAGTCAAACACAGAGGAGTCTAAGGATACAGGTTAACTAAATATCATGTGCTTTCCTGGATGAGATTCTCAAACAAACAAACAAAAAGGGTGGAGGGTTGGCTTAAAATTAAGGAAATGAAAATAAAACATCAGCTTTACTTAATAATAATGTCAATATTAGGCACTATTTGTGGCAAATGTACCTTATTAATTTAAGTTGTTAACAATAGCTGGTTGCAGACAATACAGGACCTCACTGTTTTATCCTTGCAACTATTTTCTAAGTTCATAACTATTCTAAAATTTAAAAAATCTAATTAAGAAGATGATTTTTTAAGTATACTTTTTATTTTTTTTTAAAGAAACTTAGATTATACTTAAAAATATAGGGGATTCCCATGTGCTCTGCTCCCTAGCCATTCCACCTTTCCTCACATCAACAACATCCTTCATTAGTTGTGCACGTTTGCCACAACTGATGAACATATCTTGGAGCATTGCCACTAAGAGTGGATTATAGTTTACATTGTAGTTTACACTCTCCCCCACACATTTTTTTTAAGTTATTACAATGGTTCATATCTGTCATTACGATGTCATTCAGGACAATTCCCAAGTCCCAAAAATACCCCAAATTACACCTATTTTTCCCTCTCCCTCCCCTCAGAGCCTCCAGTGGCCACTGCTCCACATCAATGATAAGAATTCTTCCATTGCTAGGATCACAATAAGTCTATAGTAAAGCAATAGTAAGTCTATTCTAGTCCATTGTTCATTCCCCAATCCTGAGGATACTGATGCCCACTCTGCCCCTAATTGAGAGGGGCTTAGATCCAATGGGGCAGATGGATGGGATTATCTTGCTTGCAGTTGCAGACTCTCTAGGCTCCTTGAGGTGGTCATTGTCAATCATCTGCTTGTTAATTGTCCTGGGTGAGTCCAATGAACTGGAGAGGAAGTGCTGCAAATCTCTCATGATTCAGGTCCCAACTGGCACATGGATGGCTCAAAGATTTAAATATCTTGAACATATACCTATCAACTCTAGTACTAACTATAGGTTCAAATAGAAGGGGCAGAAGAGCCATGTGTAGGAAAAAATGAGTTCAACTCTGTCACGCTGCATACAGCAAATTCCAAAGTAGTGGCCACTGGCAGGGCACCAAATTCCTGAGCTGTCTGGCCTACCTACAGTTTCAAAGATATCTCTAACCCTCAGGAGCTCTGCTATTTGAGGCAATATTTACTGTGGCAGTCAATGAGTTCCTGCTGAAATGTGAATAAGTTTAACTTCTGGAGTGACTTCCCAACTCACTTGGAAATCTCTTTGCCATAAAAACTCATTTGGATTTGTCCTTTCTCTCTTTTGGTCAAGGTCTTTTTCCAGGTGCAGTGCTAGTCAGCACATTGTAATAATCCCTCTGTGCCAGGGAGGTTCATCTGTAGGAGTCATGTCCTGCACCAGGGGGAATGTAATATGCTGAGTTTGGCTAAGAGAGAGACCACATTTGAGCAAAAAGGAAGCTCTCAGAAGGCAATGCTTAGGCACCCTAAAATATGAGGCTAAGTTTCAATTTCATAAGTAAAGGTTCCTAAGTAAAGTCATCACTATCAAGGGCCCATCAATGGTCCATTTCCTTCACTAGTCACTGCCCCTGTACTCAGGGGATTTTTGTTGTCCCATTAGTGAATATGGCAGAGCTCCCCAGGATAGGAATTTGACATTTGTTTATTGTGTATATCTCTATACACAATATATATATGTATATAGACAAATACCCAATGAACAATTGAATATATTCACATGCCTTATAGGTATGACCCAGGTGAACCTCATCCAATGCATCCCTCCTCTCTGACATCCCACCTCTCTGCCACCACAGCTGTAATCTCTGTGATCCAAAGCTTCTTCAAAATTGAAGCCAATTAAATAACAAAATACAGTTAATAGGAAAATAGCATAATAATGATAGTTTTAAAAATGAAGAATAAAATACAAAATTTTTTAAAAGTTTGAAGTAATAAAAGTATAAAATTAAAAAAGTGTTTTCACATTATGTCTTTCATCACTATAAGATCTGTTGTCTTGTATGTACAGTGACATTTTCTTCTGTTTATTCCCCCAGTGCCCCAGTGCTTATTCTTTTCATTTTGTCTTCAAAAAAGCTTTGGGTCATGAAAAAGTCACATATAGAATAAAGGTGATTCCCATATACCCATCATTCTCCCCTTTTTCCCCTTTCCTCATCAACAACACTTTATTTGTGGAAAGTAAATTTGTTACAACTGATAAACAAATATTGAAGTATTACAACTAACCATGGTCAGTAATTTACATTCTGGTTTACATTTAGGGCCATACACTTTTAAAAACATTTTTAAATTTTTTATTTGTCTTTTACTTTTAAAGATACATAGATTACAAAATATGTTACATTAAAAAATATGAGGTTCCCATAAACCCCACTCCCCATTCCCCACTCCTCCCACATCAACAACCTCTTTCATCATTGTGGCACATTCATTGCATTTGGTGAATACTTTTTGGAACACTGCTACTCTGCGTGAATTATAGTTTACATTGTAGTTTATACTCTCCCTCAGTCCATTCAGTGGGTTATGGCAGGATATATATTGTCCTGCATCTGTTCCTGCAATATCATTCAGGACAACTACAAATCCTGAAAATACCCCCACAGCACACCTCTTCTTCCCTCTCCCTGCCCTCAGCAACTCCCATGGCCACTGTCTCCACATCAATGATACAATTTCTTCCATTGCCAGAGTCACAATAGTTCTATAGTAGAATATAAGTAAGTCCACTCTAATCCATATTTTATTTCTCCATCCTGTGGACCCTGGGATGGTGATGTCCACTACACCTCTAAATCAAGAGGGGGCTTAGATCCCACATGGCTGATGTATGTAATTCTGCCTGCAGTTGTACACACTCTCAGTTCCCTGGTGTGGTTGTTTATCATCTTTACCTCCTTATCTGACCTTGGTAAGTCCAACAAACAGGAGAGTAGGTGTCCAGAGTCAATTCTCCTGAGTATATACCAACCCCAGCACCAACCACAGATTCAGTAAAAGTGACAGAAGGGGCATGTGTAGGAAGGTCACATCTGAGTCCAACTTCATCACACTTAGGAGCACAAATTCCAAAGTAGGGCCTTGCTCGGATGATATACTTTTATAGATTTTGATGAAATTTGATGTGGTCTGTATCCATCATTCCAGATAATGTAGAACAGTTCCATCATCCCCAAAATGTCCCATATTCCACCTATTCTATTCCTCCCTCTCCTTCCCTTCACGGTTCATGGTGACCACCAAGATTAACTAATTGTAGGACAAGATTTATAGTTATTTGCAACAATATCAGAGGCTTGACATACTGGCCTATCCTTCCTTACTAGGAACTGCCTATGCTCTCAAGAGATTCCTGCCCTGTATTTGAGATCATATCAGGACTCCCCAGGATGTGAATCCAACACCTTCCTGCTTATTATGAGAGTCTCCACCCACTGATAACAACACACTATGGCAAGATAAATGCTGTACACTCCCTAGAAACCTACCCTAGGTGTGCCCTATCTCACATGCCCTCACATCCAACACCTTAAACCAGTAACCCTCCCCTGACATATCTGCTAAAAAGAACATACCCAGCATTGCAGTTTCAACTACATACCCACAAATACACAGTTCACCTGACCCTCCCCCAACCCTCCCCCAGTTCCAACCCACCATCCCCACTCTACAATCATCACAAACCAGTACCATCCATCCCAATAGCATCACTGCACCACTGTTATGCCCATCCACTGCACAACTACACCTTTCCACATGATCTTAGATTTTTGTCCTTATGGACATTGACTCACACTCCCTTTATGTCTCCTGTAAACCTATCTTCCAGACTCTAACTCTGTGAACCTGCTCAAATTGCTCAAATCATATCAGTTAGGTTCATGTAATATTTGTCCTTTAGTGCCTGGTATGCTTCACTCAACACAAGGTCTTCAAGATTCATCCATGTTATCCCATGTGTTAATACTGCATCCCTTCTTACAGCTGAATAATATTCCATTGTATGTATACACCACAATTTCTTTATCCAGTCATCTGTTGATGGACATATGTGTTGTTTCCACCTTTGGCAACAATGAATAATGCCACTATGAACATTGGTGTGCACTTATCTGTTTGTGTCCCTGCTTTCAATTCTTTTGGGTATATAACCAGCAGTGGGATTGCAGCATCATATGGCACTTCTATAGTTAGCTTCCTGAGGAACCACCAAACTGTTCTCAACAATGGCTGCACCACTCTACAATCCCACCATCAGTGGAAAAAGGGTTTCCATTCCTCCATATGTTCTCCAACACTTGTACACAGAGAACTGTAAGATGATCTCATTTTCATTTTGATTTGCATTTCCCTGATAACTAGTGATGTTGGACATCTTTTCTTGTGCTTTTTAGCCATTCATATTTCTTTGGAGAAGTGTCTATTCAAATCACTTGCCCATTTTTGAAATGAGTTGTTTGTCATTTTATTTTCAAGGTGTGATATTTCTTTATATATGCTGCATATTAGGCCACTATCAGATATGTGGTTACCATATATTTTCTCCCATTGCGTAGGCTGCCTTTTTACTTTTTTGACCAACTCCTTTGAGGTGCAAAAGTTTTTAATTTTTAGTAGGTCCCATTTATCTATTTTTTCTTTTGTTGCTCATGCTTTCAGTGTAAACTTCATGAAACCATTTCTTAATACAAGATCCTGCAGGTGCTTCCATACTCTATCTTCCAAGATCTTTATGGTTTTGGCTCTTATATTTAGATCTTTAACCCATGTAGAGTTAACTTTTGTATGGAGTGTGAGGTGGTATTCCTCTCTCATTCTTTTGGATATGTATATCCAGTTCTCTGAGCACCATTTGTTGAAGAGGCCATTCTCTTCCAGTTGAGTGGGTTTGGTGGCCTTCTTGAATATGAATTGACTGTATATGTGGTGATCTATATCAGAATCTCAATTCAGTTCCATTGGTCAATATGTCTATCCTTGTGCCAATACCATGAAGTTTTGACCATTGTAGCTTTGTAGCATGTTTTAATACCAGTTAGCATGATTCCTCCAATTTCATTTTTCTTTTTCAGCATATATTTGGCTATTAGAGGCCCCTTGCCCACCCAAATAAATTTCATAGTTAGTTTTTCCAATTCAGTAAAAAAGTGCTGTAGTAATTTTTATTGGGATTACTTTAAATCCATAAATCAGTTTGTGTAGGATAGACAGTTTAATGGTGTTTAGCTTTCTTATCCATAGACAGGGAATATACTTCCATTTATTTAGGTCTTCTTTGCTTTCCTTTAACATTGTTGTGTAGTTCTCTGCATGTCATTAACATCTTGAAATTTATTCCTAGGTATTTGATTCTTTTAGTCGCTGTTGTAAATGGGATTTTTTCTTCATTTCCTCTTAAGATTGCTCATTATTGGTGTACAGAAATGCTACTGATTTTTGCACATTTATCGTATAAACTGACCCTTTGCTGAACTCATTTATAGGCTCTAGAAGCTTTGTTGTAGATATCTCAGGGCTTTCTATGTATAGGATCATGTCATCTGCAAATAATGAAATTTTTACTTCTTCCTTTCCAATTTGGATGCCTTTTATATCTTTTTCTTATCTAAGTGCTTGAGCAAGTACTTCTAACACAATGTTAAATAATAGCAGTGAAAATGGACATCTAACACAATGTAAAATAGGAGTGGTGATAGTGTAGTGGGAATCCTTGCTTTGAGGGAAAATTTTTAGGATTTCACCATTGAATATTACATTAGCTGTGGGTTTTTCATATATACTCTTTATCATTTGAGGGAAGTTTCCTTCTATTCCTATCTTTTGAAGTATTTTTATCAGGAAAGTATTTTTCAAGCAGTATTTTTCAAATGCTTTTTCTGCATCAATAGAGATGACCATGTGATTTTTTCTTTTGATCTATTTTTGTGGTGTATTACATTGATTTTCTTATGTTGAACCGTCCTTGCATACCAGGGATGAAACCCACTTGGTCATGGTGTATAATTCATTTGATATGTTGTTGAATATGATTAGCAAGTAATTTTTTGAGGAGTTTAGCATCTAAGTTCATTAGAAAGATTGATCTATAGTTTTCCTTTCTTGTGATGTCATATTTTGGCTTTGGTATTAGGATCATGCTGGCATCAAAGAATGAGTTAGGCAATGTTCCCTCCACTTCTATTTTTTGGAAGAGTTCAAGCAGGATTGGTGTTAGTTCTTTCTGGAATGTTTGGTAGAATTCACCTGTGAAACTGTCTGGTCCTGGGCTCTTCTTAGTTAGGAGGATTTCATGACAAATTTTATCTTGTGACATGTGATTGGTCTGTTGAGTACATCAGTTTCTTCTTTTGCAAATGTAGGCTGCTTGTGTGTTTCTAGGAATTTGTCCATTTCCTCTAAATTATCCATCTTGTTGGTATAAAATTTTCCAAAGTATCCTCTTAATGATTTTATTTCCATGGTGTCAGTGGTGATATCGCCTTCCTCATTTCTTATTTTATGTATTTGCATGTTCTCTTTCTTTTTCTTTAGTAGTCTAGCAAACAAAGGTTTGTCAATTTTATTACCCTTCTCAAAGAACCAACTTTTGGTTTTCTTTACATATTTTAGTGCTTTCTTATTTTCCGTTTCATTTAGCTCTGCTTCTAACCTTTATTTCCTTTTTCTACTTGTTTTGTAGTTTTTTTGTTCTTTTTCTAATTACTGTAAGTGTGCATCTATGTCTTTAATTTTAGCTCTTTTTACTTTTTAGATACAGGAACTTATGGCCATGAATTTCCCTCTTAGTATGGCTTCTGCTGCATCACATAGGTTTTGATACATTGTGTTGTCATTTTCACTTATTTCCAGGTAGGTAGTGATTTCTTCTTGCAATTTCCTCATTGACCCATTGTTTGTCTAAGAGTGTGTTGTTTAACTTCCAAATCTTTGTGCCTAATCTGGTTCTCTGTCCATTACTGATTTCCAACTTCATTCCATTGTAGTCACAGAAATTACTTTGCATAATATCAATCTTTATGAATTCATGGAGAGTTGTTCTGTGGCCTAGCACATGGTTTATCCTGGAGAGTGATCCATGTGCACTCTAGAATAATGTATATCCCACTGTATTAGGTGTCATGTTTTATATATGTCTATTCAGTTCAGATCCTGTAATGCATTATTCATAGTCTTTGTTTCTTTATTGATTCTCTTTTGAAATGTTCTGTCTATTGGTGATAATGGTGTAGTAAAGTCCTCCACTATAATTATAGAAGCATCTATTTTTTCACTTTGTTTATTCTATTTCTTCACTTAGTTTATCCAGTGTTTGCCTCGTGTACTTTGAGAAGTCCTTGTTAGGTGCGTAAATGCTTATGATTATTCTTTCTTCTTGATAGATTATCCATTTTGTTAATATATAGGGTCCTTCTTTCTCATTTGCAATAGTTTTGAATTTAAAGTCTATTTTGTCCAATATTAGTATCACTATTTCTGTACTTTTTTTTGTTTTTGTTTGCATATAAAAATATTTTCCAACCATTCACTTTCAGCTTCCTTATGTCCATTTGTCTAAGGTGAGTTTCTTGAGGACAGCATGTAGATAGGTCATATTTTCTTATCCATTCTGCCAATCTGTGTCTCTTAACTGGAGAGTTTATTCCATTAACATTCAATGTAATTTCTGTAAAGGAATTACCCACATTAGCCATATTTTCTTTAGGTTTATATATGCCATTTTTTTTCTCTTTTTTTCTCCTTTTAGTTGTTCTTACTTTCTCTTCCAATTTGCTCTCTCCTGTTTTTTTTTTTCCTTTTGACCTGCAGAACTCTCTTTAGTATTTTGTGAAGGGAAGGTTTCTTATTGGCCAACTCTCTTAATATCTGTATATCTGTGAATATTTTGAATTCTCCCTCATTTTTGAATGTAAGCTTTGCTGGATAGATAGAGAATTATTGGCTGGATGTGTTTTTCTTTTAGCTCCTTAACAATGTCATACCACTTCCTTCTTGACTCCATGGTTTCAGATGAGAAACAGCACAGAATCTTTTCTAGCTTACCTTGTATGTGATGGATCTCTTTTTTCTTGCTGCTTTCAGTATTCTCTCTTTGTTTTGAGCATTGGACAATTTGATGAATATATGTCTTGGAGAAGCCTGTTAGGATATATACTGTTCGGGGTGTGCTGCTCTTCCTGGACATATATGTCCATGTGAATCAATAGGGTTGGGAAATTTTCAGACATTATTTCCTCCAAACATACCTTCAGTCCTCTTTCCTTTCTCTTGTCCCTCTGGGATGCCTAAAATGCACAGGTTTGTTCATTTCATGTTGTCATTCAAATCCACAAGTCCCTGCTGGCTTTTTTCTATCTTATTATCTAATCATTCTACTATTTGTCTGATTTCAGCTGTTTTCCCCCCATATTGCTGATTCTTTCTTCTGCCTATTATGTGCTTCCAGTGTATTTTTTATTCCTTACATTGTGCAATTCATTACTATCATATCTGTTATCTTTTTATTTATGTTTAAAACTTCTTCAGTATGTTCTCCCAGTGTCTTCTTAATATACTTAATCTCTTCCTCACTTCACTGTGGGGAGCCGCCTGGAGCTACGTGCATTTGTGGTCTTCAGCAACATGGTGGTTTTCATAAGTACGCCTACTCCACCCCTGTGCTTCCGCCTTCTTCTTCCCCTTTCCCCAGTTTCCCGGGCAAAAAGTGTCATGCCTGCGCAACAAGATGTTGAAGCCATGACCAGCATTGAAGACTCGCAACCTATAGCAAGTGGTGTAACAGCATTTTATTGTCTTGTATGGAAGAGCCGCTTCATCAGCCTATCACCCCCTGCTAATACCCTCCCCTTAGTATATATTCTGATGCTCTACCCTCAATAAACAGAGACTTGATCAGAATCCTGTCTTGTCTCCGTTTCTCTCACCTCTTGTCCCCCAATTCCCACTCCCTCTTTCAGGTGCCGGTTCGTTTGACCTGCGGGCTGGGTCACTTCATTAAGTTGGTTCATGATATTTGTTACAGTATTCCATGTTCTGCATCTCTTCCTGTTTTTTCATTTCTTCATTGTACTGGGCCACGTCTTCCTGTTTCTTAGTATGACTTATAATTTTTTAAATTGTATAGACCTCTGATTATCTTGAGGGATTTATTCAGTTTATTAACTTATCTTTCTACTCTAAGGTTTTATTTTGTTGTTGTTGTGTGTGGTAAGCTTTCACTTTAACACTTCATCATCTAATTCTGTTTATCTTGTTGTTTTCTATGTTTCCTTGAAAAAAATAGGGGCAGAGAAAAGGAAAGAGATAAGAAGAGAAAAAGAATACTAGTGATTATGTAGGCAAAGGTTGAAAAAGAGCCATGTAAGACTTAGGAAAATGAATAATTTATGCAAGTAAGAACAACAAAGGAATAAGAATTAAAAAATGGAATAGAAACAATGAAGTGAGAAACAGAATACAGAAAAATATATAGAATAAATTAAAAGGCCAGAGTGATGAGGAGAGGAAAAGAAAAAAGAAAAAAATTAAGAAAATAGAGAAACAAGGCTAGAGAAATATAAAAAAAAAGAAAAATTTAAGACCACACAAAAAGAGGTAGAATGAAAGAACATAGAAAACAGAAGATAGGAAGATGAAGGAAAGAAAAAAATAGTGTAGGTAGAAGAAATCTCTAAATGTAAAATAAAAAGGGAAACAAAGTAAGGAGAAACACAAACAAGAAACAAGACAGCAGCAATTAATTTAAAAAAAAAAAGAAAGAGAAAAAAAGAACCAGAAACAACAACAAAAAAAATAAAAACAAGGAAAAACAGCACTCACTCTCAGACCTCTAAGTAGCCTCTCAGGCTCCTGGTGGTCATCAATCAGTCAGCCTGCAGCCTGCCTTCTGCCAGGTTTTGAGCCAGGTTTTAGTGAGTAATATAAGGAAAATAAAAAAAGGAAACCAAAAAAAAAAAAGATAGATCATGAAAAGCTAGTACAAAAAGAATATGTTTATGTTCCCTGTGATAAAGTATCAGCTGGATGCCTGATAACCCAGTGGATCACTTCTCTAGAAAGAATTGGGATCAAACCAGGGCCCTCATATTTGCAAGGAGGGAATTCTTCCAGTGAGCTAAACTGTTTCTTAGGTTGGTTAACTTTTCAGAAAGCTATCCACCCTCTTTCCCTTGGGCAGGTTAGATTCCTAGTCCTTTGTCAGAGTCCTGCTGATTAAGCACCTGTCTGTCCCTGTGCCCTCTCTAATTGAATTCCTATTTTTAAAGGGGCAGCTAAGCTTGACAGCCTGCCTGAGGAGATCCCACCTTCCCTCTCCCAGTTTGGTCGTGGTCCCTTCTGAGTTTCGAAGGGTCCTCAGCTGGCCAAACTCACTGCAGAGAAACCACCCTACACCCCTCCAGACCTCTCTTTCTCCCAGGAAATTCCCCCTACACTCCACTCAGAAAAGGGAGCCGGTGGCTCCATCTAGGCTATTTGCCCAAAGGGTGGGTTATATGTTCCACTTCCAGCCACAGGGGCCAACAACTCATGGTTTTCCTTTGGTTTCTTTATCTTTCCAATGCTCTCCTAGATGATTGAAACCACCTTCTAAGTCTATATATATCCAAAGCATTTCCACATTTTTATCATATATTTTGTGGTGGATTATTTTATGAATCCCAAGAGAAAGATGTTTGTAAACTAATTTATTTCTCTGGGTGTAATACCCTTTGATTGTATTAGACTTAGGTTGATTTCAACCGTCTTTCTGGGTCTTATGTAAACAGACACTCGCACAGAAGAGAGAGCTCTGTCATTTTGATCCTGCCATGTGACAGAAAGAAGGCTCAAACATTTGAGGCTCCAGTGATAGATGAGCCATTTTGTCTGATAGCTTACAAATGGAATTGGGAAGAGAGCAGAATAGCCAAGATTGATAAAGAAGGCCTAGAAAGAAGCAAGCCTTATGCCAGGAGAGAGAGGACTACAGGATCACTTAAGCACAAAGCCTCAATTAGCTGGGCCAATGAGCTCAATGAAAGAGGAAGCCTGGAAGGAAAGAGGGGACAGGAAGAGATTGCCTGCCATCTTGCAGCTGACTTGGGTGATAAAGCACCTGTTATGCTGCCTTGAATTGGACTTTCCATGGCCCAGGGAACTGTAAGTTTTTACCCCAAATACCCTTTATAAAAGCCAACAGATTTCAGTACTTTGCATTGGCACCCCTTTGGCAGACTAAAACCATGTTTTATCTATTTTATAATTAAATATGTCAGCCCCAAATTATAATGAATAGAAGATAAGAGTTCTTCAGTAGATGGCAGAGCCTTAGATTTGTAAACACATTAAAATGTTCCACAAGCTTGCATGTAAACAACATAAACTTACAAAAACAAAGTTAAGCTGTCATAAAAATATATGCCTAATAACAAATTTTTCTGGAAATCATGTTATATAATAAAATATAGTATGAAATCAATATTTAACTTCTAATTTGGTTTAATTCTGTTTATGTTTGATACATCTGTAAGCTTGAAAATCTGCTTTGTGTAACAATTTGTCTTACTCAGCTTTCCCCCTTGCTCCTGGGCACAAGCTTAAAATTGTATGTAAGTGGGACTACATGAGTGTGCTCTGACCTATAGAAAATGGATGGCAGATTTTATTATCTGGTCTGGTCCATAAAACATGGCCTACATAGCATTTAACTCTCTCTTCTTTTCCATCCTTGTTGGAAGGGAGATGCCTGAGAAATTAAAGAAGATTCAGAAACCAGAACAGTCAAATTCCTAAATTATCATGTGGAAAACCATCCTTAGAACACAAACATCCCCATTGTACAGTAACAACAACACCACCACCACTATAATTTTGTTAAGCTTTTGGTCCTATAGGGATTTGTACTATATAGCAAAGGACATAATTTACTCTAGGAAATATCCCTTTAATATTCATAGGAATTACTTCCTTGAAAATCCCATGGACCATGAGGATATAGCTCAGAGGTTGAGCACCTGCTTTGCATGTACAAAGTCCTCAGTTAATCCCCAGTATTTCCTTTCAAAAAAATTTAAAAATCTCATGGAACTAAAAAAAAAAATCCAATGAAAAAATATGGGTTTTGGAAAAAAAAAAGTGTGATCCAGTTAGGAATTCAGTTTCTATGTGAAATACTTTCTTTTTGAAAATTTAATAACCCTTTTTTCTCTGATTAAGTTTGCTCTGTGACTTTTACCAATTTCACAATCTTATTTCCATAAGAAATCTTAAAAATACACAGAAAAGGAAATGCCAATAAAACACCTTAAAACTCTAAGTCTAAATTCAGTAAATTTTTAATTGACCCAGTAATTTGATATGGACATTTGCGTGGTACTGTGTAGAACATAGTTCAGAAAATTATGGCTCATGCTTTCTACGACTTAAAAACACGGGCACACTCATTCAGTAACGTATTATCCATAGCTGCTTTCAGCCACAACTACAGTGTATTTGTCCTATCTGCCCATAATTATTTTTATTTTTATTTGCCCCAAAATATTTATTTTCAGACCCTTTACAGAAAATATTTGCCAACCCCTGGTATAGACAGTGCTAAAAATAAAGCTCAGTTTATAAGCTAGTTGTTGCTACTTTCTGTTGGCATAGTCCAAGTTTTACTTATTGAATCTTTATTTGTACTAATATATATTTTGATAAAGAAATGTGCAAGGTTTTTTTTTCTAGGAAATATGTAACTCCACTATACTCTACTATTGAATTTATGCTCCTTCCACTTTGAGTAAAATTTGTATCAGGAAAATAATAGCTATATTTATGAATTTATACACTCATGTACTTTAAAAATTTAAAGAGAATATACAGTCCCTCTTTACCAAATATGTGAGATTTAGTTCTTTGAGTGTTTATTTTAGGAATTCAGATATTTTGCCATTTATAGAGGTTATGATTCATTGCTAGTTATAGCTTATTAAAACATATATAGAGAAAGGAATTTATCCAAGGATTAGATTGTGATTATAGAGTCCATTTATGGGGACAATAGAAAATAATTAGGAAAATCATGGTATAATTACTTCTGTAGAACTGAATAATTCAGTGTTTTTACGCTGTTAGTTTCTAGCATTATAATTAAAGATCTTCCACAAATAGCATAGTTTTCACATACAATGTTATTAATGTTATATATCTCTTTTGAAATATGTAGACTCTTTTTTCTTTCTTTTTTCTTTAACAGAACAACAAATAAATACCCAAAATAAATTTTGTAGTACAACAATTCTCTTTCCATGAAGTTTCTTCCACTGGACTTAGCAAGTGGTCAGCTCTGATTTAACCAAGACTCAATTCCAAATTCTAGTTTTAGGAACCCAACCTAGCAAATAAACATCAAATGTATTTCCTTCATTATTGGAGTTATCAATCTTGTTTTCTGTTTACTACTAATGAATTTTTCTTCAGCAGTGAACAGAAATTTAAATATATACAAATGGATTTACACTTTCTCTAATATGGATAATTTTTGTGATTTACCTGGAGGTTATAAATTTGTGAATATCATGAAGATATTTTAATTGTACAGTACTTCTGTTCCTGTCTATACCTCTGAAATCCTTACAATAAATTCAAGAGATTATTTTGAAAGCACAGCTCAGGCTCATACTATAAAGACAAATCCTATTAGAGCAAGTTTATCACCATTGACTTGGGGCAGTTTAACCTCATGCTTTTCATGTCTGGGACTGCATTCATGTTTGCTATGATGTTTAGATACAATGATTTTTTTATTTTAATTAAACTGACGATATGAATCAGTCACTTCCAGTAAACAAACCCTGTTTTTCTCATTTACTATTCAGTTGTCATGGACAATCATTAATTACTCAGGGCCCCTTTTCTAAAGTCATGTATGCCCAAAACTTCCAAAAAGAAAAAAATCCAGTAATCTTAATATATCTTGCTATGCAAAATGTACTAAGTAAGGATTTTTATGTTTCCATGTTTGGAATAAATGAGAAGAAAAAATGCCTCAATGTATAATTTATCTTCACACATATGAAAAGGAAAAGTATTGAGCAAACACAAACACAAATACACTCACAGAAACATATCTGGGATTAAGTGCAGTTACTCATTTTCCCCTATAACTAAATGGAATTGTGCTTATAAACATTCTTTAAAATGTGATTATTACCTTTTGCTTAAAAGATAGAATTAACCAGTAAAGCAGCCCTTACCTGTCCCAACCGGCGGGGGCGGATTCCAGGGACCTGTGGGAAGAAGTGGGGGCAGGGGACGAGAAGAATGGACACAAGACAGGATTCTGATCAAGTCTCGTTTATTGGGGGTAAAACATGGGGATATAGAGAGGGAAGGGAACGTGTACATAGGTGATAGGCTGGTTTTGCGGGTGGCAGACGTCCAAGGAGGGGATTGGCTGAAAGTTCGTGCCAGGTCTGCAGTGTTTCGCGCCTTGCGCATGTGTATTGCTGTGGTCACCTGAGTTGCAGCGGGAAGGGGAGAACAAAGAAGCAGGGAGGAAGAAGAATAAGGAAATGACAGGGCAGATTTGAATTCCGTCATGTTGTGAGATCCGCCATGTTGTGGCAGGCTGTAAATAGGTCTCACAGCGGATGGCTCCCTACACTTACCTAATCAATAATATTAAATTTCACAAGTAATGTCCAGTGAAATGTAAATAACAAATGAGAAATTGTTGCTCACAACAAAACTTAGCCACTGCCATCTCTCTACCAATAAAGTACTTGAAGAGGCAAAGTCCACCCCAGAAGTTGGAGTGTTTTCTTAATGGGTAGAGAAGACTACATTCTCATATTGGCAATTATATTAATGATACTGTGTGGTATATAAAGTTAATGCTATTCTCTGTGGGAAAGTATGATTTATAGGTTCAAAAGTTTAAGTAGGCATTTACTGTAATAGTAACTAACTAAACTCTTGATGATTTTATAACTCAGGAAATTTTGCATATTGTATTTTATTAAATGATAGAAACCTGTGAGAAAATAATGCTGCACATATTACTCTTACAACATTAGTCTTTTTATTTCTTTCATGTTTGCATTCTGAGAATTAAGTTGCTGCCATTTTCTTCTAAAATATAAAAGTTTCCAATACCTAACACAAAGAAGATAAGGCTTTGATGCAAATTATTTTTTGGTTCTCAAGAAAATAAGTGCTTAAACTAATAATAATGCCACTTTAATAAAACTGTGTATGTGCAAGTAAAATAGAAATATTGTTTGAGCAAATGTCTTATCTGCTAAAGCTTTAATGACACATGTCTCTAAATGTGTAGCACTTAAGATAAAAAAGCAGAAATGGTAATTAGCCATTAAATATGTTTGCAAAAGAAAGTAAACAATGAAGGGAGAAAACTCAGCAAAATAAAAATGCTTAAGTGAATATAAAACCAGAATAATAATGCTGTTTTCTGGATAGGACACTCTGTTATGGGAACTTGTAATTAGAAAGCAGATTTAAGTACATATTTTTAAGTGCTTGTGAAGTGAAAAAGACTAGTGTACAGATAATGGAGCAATTAGTTTTTCAGAAGTCATATCTCATTTATTCTTGTGTGGAGCTACAATGGGTAGCTACAGATGCTATAATTAAATGTTCCAGTCTAATCAGTCTATAACTAGTCTGAATATTCTTGGAGGACAAAATATTTTGGCTGGACTACAACCAACCATCTCTAATGTTTCAAAAATTGCTTGAAGTCAACTATTAATAAAAATCAATTTTATTTGATTCCCCTAATTAAAATGACAATGTGAATATGATTGTGGAGGACAGGTCAAATAAATTGGATGACCTGTAGGGTATGGAGTTCATAATAAGAATCCAATAGGAAAATGTTATTCTTTTAATAGTTGGTGGTGATGATTTTTTTCTCCCATATGCTCTGTATAGCAATTAAAATACAGTAAATCTGGGGTATATATTTGTTTAGCATTCAATATTGTGTTCACCTTCTTGGCAATTACCTGTGTGACAGCTGGGGATATTTCTTTCCATAATTTATTGTCAATTAAATCTCCTTGCTTCTTTTCTTATTTGATTTATATATTTATAGTATTCAGAGGTATTTGATATCATGGTCAAATATCTTCTTTAATTATATGGTTTTAGTATTTCTTGTTAAGAAATTAGACTATTATTTATCATTCTGATTCTTTTTTTCTGCATAACTTAGTGACTACTCTATTTGTATGGGTAAATAAATTTCTCTACATTTTCTACAAGAACAATATCTGGTTCTGTAAAAACAGCAAATGTTGTCACTCTAGTTATGAATTTTTTTATTGAAATTGTTATAAAGCTTAAATTAAAAAGACAATGTAAAACTAGTCCCATCTGGGGAAGTCAATCTGCATAATTATATAATGAAAAGTCTGTAAGATTCAGAAAAATGCCTAACTAAAACCTATATTTTATACTAGTCACTTTTAATTTGATACTACAAACTATACTACCAAAAGGAACTAGCATAGTCTTGACACTATAATAAGGAAAGAAAATTATAATGTAGTTGAAAATTACAGAGAAGTACCATTTTTTTATGCATTTATAATAATTTCAATTCTTTACAAAATTTGAATGTGATGACATGGCTATTGTTTTTGAAATTCTTCCCATCCTTGGTTTTCAAAACATGGCTCCTTCTTAAATTTTGGTTTTATTCAGTAAGCTGTCCTCAATCTTTTTACCTCTTCATAGTATATGCTTTCGAGGTTGATCAAATCTACCTGGATGTGACAAATACCACTCCCCCATTTTGTAGTTTCTGTCTGCTATGGAAAATACAACAAACTGGTTTTTGGCTTAAACAACAGAAAGTAACTCATGATTTCAGAGACTGGAAGGCTTGCTTCCTGCCTTTGTCAGTAGTTTTCTGGGAGGTTGGCAATCTTTGATACCTTAGCTTTTTCTTCACATGGCAATGTCCTTGCTTTCTCTTCCAAGTACTATTGATTTCTGGTTTCTGACTCCTCAGTGGGACTACTACTGTATTTGAATTTCTTCTCCTTATAAAGAACTCTAGTCATCTGACTAACACCCCTCCCCTCATTTAGCTGGGCTACACCTTAAGTAAAAATAACAACATCTTCAAAAGGTTCTAATGACCCACCGGAATGCAGGTGAAAACATATGTTTTAGGGGTACATAATTCAATCTACCATACCCAGAATGAGGAGAATGTTATTTTTCTTCAAACTAAAATATCTATGTATTGATTATTTCTAAACTTTTATGCATATAGAAGACAAAATAAAATAAAAATAAAATAAAATAATATAAAATAGCAGAGTCAAAATAAAGCCTTAGAATTCAAAGAAATCAAAGATGGTCTGCTTGATCAACATTGAGAGCAATGAGTCTAAAATGTAATGTATCCTAAGGAAGACTAGGGACACTGCAAAGTCACAGGATACCATACTGAAGGTAGAGAAAAACTAAGTGCTTGCTATGGTCTCAACTAGAGGTATGGAGGAAGGACTTGAGATGTTCTGATGATTTCAGAAGATATTTAGGAGACAAACAGAATAGGTAGGTTTTTGAGAGTGTTCAGACGTATCAAGTAAGGAAAAGAAAAAAAATCACACTCAAGACTCTTGGAGTTGATAAATGGGTTATTGCTCTCAGCCACAGGAGCAGAAGAAGCATGTTTAATAAAGAAGAGAACAGCAGAGCTTCAAACATACTAAATTTTTTTATCTATAAGTTATTAAAGTGTAAGTTTCCCTTAAATAATCCTAAATATTTTTGTCTGAAGCATAGGAAACACATGTGTAGTATGACAAAGAAAAGATAGCTTAGGATAAGCAATTAAGAAGACTAAAATATAAGGCATGCATGGAGAAAGAGGAGCAAACTATGAGGAACAGAAGAAGAGGGCAAGACAAGAAAAGGTGCCAATTAGAAAGAAATGGCAAAAAGGTATCAAATAACATTAGACTTCTCTGGTAGGATTTTGTGTGGAAAATGGCCCATAAAATTATTATTAAAGAGTTCTTGTGTTTCAGGGGAGATGAGTTATTTTGAGGGGGTGCTGGGAAGGAAGAATGTATAGATGAAACGAGAAAGTAAAGATAGCAAAACTAGATTTCTCCTTGAAGATATTTGACAGAAAAGGTTACAAGGAATACAGGGCTAAAGGGAAAGGATGTGAGGTAAAGAAATTTTTATTTATTTTTTAAATCATAAGTGGTTTTCTAGGGTGTATGGATGTCTTCCATTTGACCCTTCCAGATCCACTGTAGCCAGGAGGCTGAACTATATGGCCAATAATTTCTAAATAAGAGTCCTGGTAAGGATTAAGAGGGAAGAGGGGGAGGTCCATCAAGATGTTTATTCCCTCAATTACCCTGTGCTTGCTACTGGTTGGTTGTATCCTTGCCTCAGACATCACACTTCTATAAGGCAGCAGCGTTCCTACAGCCTCTCTGTCTTATGTTCTAGTGGACATTCTCTCCACTCAGTCCCATGAGGTTGGATGGCAAAAAAGACTCCACTCTATTCCTTGTGGTTTCAGTGGACCCTGCCACAGTTTTGTAAGTATCCCTTTGTTGAGCTTTCCTCAAATTTCCTAGTTTGGAAGTTCCATCTTATTCTGATCAGGATCCGTATTATTCTTCTAGTTCTTGTGTACTCATGGGATGATATCAATAGAGAAAAAGAGACTAAATATATAGGAAGCAGAGAGATGGTTAATAGAGGGAAAATAATGGCACATGGAAAGACTGAGATCCAGAAACCCAAAAGTAGTATTTTAATAGAAACAGGGGCATCTGTCATTATTTGATAAGAAACTGACCAAATAGAAAGAACAGATGGAGATGGAGGTAAGATTTTAGTGTTTTAGCAGGAATTTGAAGGAGTTATCATCGAAGCTATGTCTATTCTCTGAAATTCAGGAGTCTGTTTCTTTTCTGTGAGAGATAGTGACAGTATTAAGAATTCCAGTATAGTATAAATTGTTACAAATTTAAATGAATACCCATTGTTTCTTGTGTTAAGGATAATACCAACTTTCTTTGAAAATTATTTTTCTACCTATATTTTTCTACAGGAGATGTTACTTTCAAAGAGAAGGCATATAACCTAAACTAGAGTCAGAGAATTTCACAGACCTTTTTGGCAATGAAATTGGAAATGTAAGTCCACAATTCTTGACAGAAAAGTCATAAATTCAAAAGAGAAAAGCAGTTTTCTGATGGAGAGAGAGAAGCAGAAAGGTAACACAGAGACTGAGCAAGCAAAAGAGAAAGAAAGAC
Organism: Dasypus novemcinctus; assembly: GCF_030445035.2. NCBI lineage: Eukaryota > Metazoa > Chordata > Mammalia > Cingulata > Dasypodidae > Dasypus > Dasypus novemcinctus. The sequence goes on along the minus strand of NC_080683.1, from coordinate 35,799,361 downwards.
AGACAGACAGACAGACATGGCAATGTTTCAATCCCAACTGTACCTGGACAACAGCACTTTGCCATGCCCATAGTTTGCTATGTGAGTCAAGAAATTACTCGTTGTTCCAATGTTGATTGTGCTGTGTTGCTGTCTCTTTTCTCCAAAAGAGGCTGTAGTTACAAAGTTAGGCAGTATTGAAACCCTGTGGAAAAGAGAGATAGTAAAGATATATAGTAAAAGAGAGAGATAGTAAATTTGGTTGACATAAGTCTTAAAAATTCATGTGATTTTATCCATCAGTGTTCAGTAGCCATAAAGGAGGAAGAGATAATAAGTAGCTGGATTAATCCAGAATTTCATAATGTCTATATAATACTTTCTGTATGCCAGTGAATAGTAAGGGAAGTGAAGTTCTACCTCTTAACCCTGAGGTTTCAGTGGTATTAGAAAACGTGCTGTGTAAAAGGGGTGAAAAGAATATGATATAAGATAGCTGGTTTCAATGAAGCAAAAATGCAAAAGTTACACTCAATGGCTAATTAAGGGAAAGTTGTTAACTGTCAAAAGGACATAGTAGCAAGGTTTGGGAAAGCAGTAGCAATAGGAGGTTGTTCATGGGACAAGCACAAAGCTGAATGAAGGTAGAGACTAGAAAACATTGCAGTTTTCTATGACCAGAGTTTTCAGAGATATGAAGAAAGGAGATAAGTGGGCACAAAATTTTAAAAAGAGCAAAAATTAATCCTGATGGCTTCCGTTAATGGAGGAACCACATATGGAAAAAGCCATTCCTCAGATGATAAGCACAAACTTAGAAAAAATATATAAAAACATTTATTTGAAGGCACTGAAGAGTGACCAGAAGCACCCAGAAATTAGAGTGGGGTCTTTCTTGAAAGAAAGAAACTACACTCCATAAAATATGGCATTTCGTTTAAGGAAAGCTTCAGTCTTCATTTCAAAAAACGGGAATCTTCCTGTTATGAGGAATCAAAGGACAGAGATATTTCTTCCAATTATGTAAACTGATTCCTCTCCTTGGATGAAGAGTGGAAGTCAATTACCATTTGCTTTGCCCAATGGAACTTAGAATAAGTGATGCTATGAAAGTTTCGTACATGTAATTTACAAGCCTGGATGTTTCTACTTTCATGCTCTTGGAATTCAGCCAGTATTCTGTTAGGTAGCCCTTCATGTGAGTGAAATCAGGAGAAGAGGCCCTGGAGTATGAGATACATGTAGAAGTGTTGTAAAATTTGAGGGAGGTTCAATTATTTGCGTATAGAGAGGCCAGGACTTGGGAATAATTTTGAGAAGGAAAAATGGTTTATTGACGGCCGGCCAGACTCGGGAGCTTTCTGTTTCAATCTCGAGCCCTGAACAAGACTTTTGAGTTTCTTTTATATGGAGAGGAAAGGTTAAATGGTCCCTTTGTTTCAGTTCTCAACTTGAATTAGCATATATATCTTCCACATTTTAGGTAAGCTTTTAAGCATGGACTTCATACATTCTAGATCAGCTTTTAGCATATTTTGTTTGCATTTCCCCTGAATACTTAGGGTTTATAGACCTTGCATTGTTAAACTGTTTCCTGGGACTGGAGTCGTTGCCATGGTCACCAAGGGCAGGACTGCAGCCTCTTATCATCTGACACCCACAAGTCAGACAGCTTAGGTTATCTCTGAAGAAACAAAGAGCCTCCCACCCATAGCCCACATCAGAAGGAGAACTGAAGTATGCCATGTAAGAGTGAGATCCTGAGAAACTTGAAAGAACTTCTATTTTTATGGAACTTCTATTTATAGACACCAGTTTAATGCAGCTTCTTCATTGACTCCAAGTAACAAATGTGGAATAGCAGAACCATTCAGTCAACATACAGAATCATGAAAAATAATAAGTGGTTCTTGTAAGTCTCTATGTGTTGCAATCATTTGTTACTAAAGATATTTGAATAACATATTTGTACCTCAAAGTGAAAGGCAGGCATAAATAAAACCTAATATATGTGGCATTGGCTCTAGGATTACTTTGGGAAGGAGTTACAAAGACAGTGAGGAAATTTTAGAGATTTGGAAGAGCAGTGAGGAAATTATTTGGAAATGGGAACCATGTTGTATATTAGCCAAAAGATGGTAAGCCTGTTGTTTGGGTTCATGTGGAAAACAGAAAATGTACCTAATGACCTTGTAGACAAGGCTAAGAAGATTTCAAGGCAAAATGTTGAAATAACCAAATAGCTTCATTTAGTGGCCTATGTTAAAATCAGAGAGGAAAGAGATGAGCTAATGATGAGATTTGTTTTCAAGCACAATTTAGAGAAAATATTTTTAACCCAGGAATGCTATATTGGAAAATAAATCTGATTTTTTATATCCAGAGTCTCCAGCTGGCAAAAGATTTTTAAAGTAAAAAAAATGGATTCAGGCCAAAGATCAAATCCAGGATATTACCAGAAAAAGTAGGTCTCATGGGCAAGATCAAGTATGTACAGCTTTTAAATTCTTTATCACAACTGCAGATAGATTTAAGGAAGAGGCACCTAGACTCCCTCAGACAAAAACGATTTTAAAAATCTTAATGGCATACCCTGACTTTCAACCTAAGGAAGAGAGAACATTTTTCAAAGAGATTTATGGGTCTGGCAGGAAGCAGACTGAGAAAGCTACTCAGCTGCAAACACTGGCCTTGTATTACAACTTGCAGAGTAAAGGCCACAAAAGTACTGTAGACCAATATTAACTTTTTGCTTTCTTCCACATACTACCTACCCTCCTTTTTTTATGTGTATCCCTGCAGTAGTCCTGACTCTGTATTTTGGATATTGAGAACATGGGGGAGATTAGTACTCATCTTTTTAGGTCTCAGAATCAAGAGAAACCATATCCAAAAGCTACAATAGAGAAACCATAATTAACTAGCCTCACCTATATCTGGACTTAATTTAGTTAATGAGATCCAAAATTCCCAGACATTCTCAAGAAGATGGTACATTCATGGCTGGAGAGAGTATATTTTGCCCCTGGGAATATGAGTTTTAGTGACCAGAGCTTGGACTGTGTTAGATGATATATAAAAATGGCCAGTTACTGTCCTTTGGATCAGCTGAGGCTACTTGAGCACTGTTCTTTATCTGTGGCTAGGTAGGGATGCCTCACAATATGACAGTTTAAATTTAATCAGAATTTTAGAGCAGCTTATCTCAACTCACGCCCATTTTGCATCTTCAGGGGGCAGATGACATTTGGCAAGTTTAGAGGAATTTTTGATTGTCACACCTGGAGAGAGGCCAGCTACTACTGAGTCAAGGACAGGGATGCTATAAAATGACTTACAGTGAAAAGGACAACTTCCACAATGAAGAGTTAGTTATCTTGGTCAAAATGTCAATAGTGCTAAAGTTGAAGACACAGTCTTAGAGCAAGAATTTCAAGAGAAAGAAGTTTTAAATTGTCAGTTTCTTAAGATCCAAGTCCCAAAATTGACAAAGCAATATTTTTCAGGTTTTTATTAGTCAAATATAGGGCCATATGCCATGTGAGTGCAAATTACTTGAATTTGTCCTGTGCAAAATACATTTAATCTGCCCTAAGCCTCAAGTCTTCTTCCATCATGGCATCAGGTTAAGATCTTCCAAATCCAGTCAAGATCGATATAAGTCATTTTAGTTGTGGTACCTCTCAATCTCAAGAACTCCAAGCTAATGAGAAAAATTATATGCCTTTCCTATACACAATAAATAATAGCAGTCATAGGATAACTGCAGTAGGCATTTATACCCTTAGAAGGGAAATAAGAAGCACATAAAAAATCACTGAATCATAACATTTCTTCAATACAACAAAGCACACATTGCTAGTCTTCTGATTATGGTCTAGTCAAACTCCACAGATAGGCTACTTCAGAGCAATTTGTTCTATCTTTTGAATCATCCTACTCATTCTCTAAGAAATCTCCTGTGTTTGCAGCTATGATTTTGTTTCACTTAGCTAAATATTTTATTATAGTAGAAAAGGTGGACAAGGAATGACTCTTAAAAATATTAGAGGCCCTCTTGTCTAGTGGGAGGGTCTAAGAAGCACACCCTTAAGATTTTTAAAAGCTCTTCCATAGACACCCTTAAAATCATTCCCCTTTATTCATCCTGGAATTTAAATTTTCCAGAAGTCATTTTTTTACTTGAAAGTGTATTATTCTCAGTAGATACTGAGATGAAGTTTTATTTTCAAACATAGAAAATCCTGACTCATTTGTATTTTCATAAATTCTTCTTCACAACTGAAGAGTTAATTTTAACTCATCTCTTACCTGGATTAGGAATGCCAAAATGCATGACCAGACAAGGGTCCCAAGGCCTCGACTACCATTCCTTTCAGAGACAGCAGTGCATGTACTCTGCACCAGATCCAGTGTAGAGGGCAGCTTTCCCCTGTGAAGGCTGCCTTATAGCAGATAATCAAATAATAAATATAAAATTTAAGGTTAGGTTAAAAGTTAGAAAATCATCAGTAGTTGCTAAAACTAGTGAGTGAAAGATTCATGAAAGAAGAGGATGGGTATATGGTATCAAAATAGCATTCCAAAAATTGTTTAAGTTCAAAGTGTCAAAAATAAATTTTTTATTGGAATAACATTCCCAGTATTGGAACAAACTAACATAAAATGTTTCCTGATATGATGCACTGAAAAGGACACCATGCCATTTCTGTTGAATTTCTTCCAAAATTGTGAAAACCCTAGTTTATATCACAAGGGGGAAAGTCTACATTGAATAATGTGGTCCTGGATTGGAGTCAGAGATATTTGAGTGCAATCTTGTTTATTTTAATATATAAACACAGGTAACTAGATATGTAGAGATGTGTATACATGGATTAGTAAACACACATATATTTCTTAATCCTGTCACTGAAAGGATCTAGAAACAATGACACCCCAGTAGCAATGAACACACACAGTGTCCACATCTTATTTCTAAATGTCATCTTCCAATAAGAGGAACAAAGACAGCCTGGAGAAAATGACTGATACTAGGTTTGAGATAAAGAAAACACAGAATGCACTTGGAGCATTTAGTAACACCAGGAAATTTTAAAAAGTGCCTTAAAAAAAGAAATGGGGCATGTCAAAAGGACAGGAGCCAACCTGAAATAGTTCTCATTGGCTAAAACTGGAAAAATTTTGACAGAGAAAATAAATATTGTTAGTATTGAATTATAACCCAAAGAATAAAATAAAAGTCCCTGAGCTTATATTGATATAAGTAAATGATTGGATAAGTAAATGAATGGAAAATAAGGGATATCTTTTGTTACAAAAGATTTCTAGGTAATACATGTAGACAGAATGAGAGAACTAGAAAATCACCGTTAGAATACTACAGTTGATGTGGGAAAAGTGGGGGTGTGGGTAGTGGGGCATATAGGAACCTCTTATATTTTTTAATATAACATTTTGTGTGATCTTTGTATCTTTTAAAAACAAATAAAAATATATTAAAATAAAAGAATACTATAGGGGTAATTACTGCAGGCAACATCTACTGATGAATCCTGAAATTAGTGGGCAAAACTAACAAGAGACTGGAAATTCGCATAACCTCAATGTATCTCCACCTTGATATTTATTAATATATGCCAACAAATTCTTTGATATTCATGCCTCTGGGAGATGGAGCTTAATTCCCTTCCCTTTGAGTTTGGGTAAGACATATTTTTCTGAGTAGTAGAATATGAAAAGGGAAAACTTGCAGAGTAAAGCTTCTCAAGAAAATTTGCAGACACTGCCTTAACCAAATGAGTCAAATTAGCATCACCAATAATGTCACTGATATGATGTGATCAGAAATATCATCTCTGTGATATTTTCCCTAAAAGTCCATAACCCCAGTCTAAGCATAGAACATAGTAGGCAAACACAAACTCCAGAACCCTTGACAAAATACCTGTTCTATACTTTTCAAAAATATTAATATCAAGAAAAACAAGGGAAGATTGAGAAACTTTCAAATATTGGAGGAAACTAGGGAGACATAACAATTAAATGAAATGTAGCATCCTGGACTGCATTCTGCAACAGAAAGAGAACATTAGAAAAATGGCGGAAATCTGAACATAGTCGCTAGTTTGGTTGATAGAATTGTACAAACATTTATTTCTTGTTTTGATAAATGCCATGGTAAAGTGATATGTTAACATTAAAGGAAATTTGGTGAAAGGTATTGGGTTCCAGTCTTACTATCTTTACAAGTCTTCTGTAAAAGAAATTATTGCCCAATGAATAATAAAGAAAACAAACAAAAAAGACAGCCACTGGTTGATGTGAGGAGGATGGGAATAGTATATGCAGTATCCTCTGGATTTGTATATGGCTTGCTTACTTAGCAGGAGGTCTAGTGTCTGTATGTAGGAGACTCTGCTATTCTTATATTGATATATATACATCGGTTTGGGAAGTTGGTCCCAGGGCAAAAGGTACTTAATTACTGTTTTCAGGAAGTACAGTATTATCTGGAGGTTCAGTGCTAAAAGGTCTAATTTCTAGGATCTAAGAGTGGATTCTTAAAAATGTATTTCAAAGTGCCACACAGATCTTTAGACTGTGCTCTCATGATTGAACTTCAGATACAGGGAAGCAACATGGTCCCAATGACATCCTCTGCCTTATTTATAGCCCATACTTTGGTGCATATATACTACCCTACATTTTTCACTTGTGTCATTATCTCATCTGCCGGAAATGCATTTCTTGCTGGTTACTTTTATTCCTTAATATCAACTCAAACACTTTCCGCAACCCCTGGAGAATGTCTACAGTGGAATTCCAGTCTATGTGTATTTAACTTAGCTAGATTAACTATATTTGCCTAACAATATAACTTCTATCCTCTAAATTTATGAAGGTAGATTACATAGATAATTAAAACAACAGTGGAGAGGGTTAAGCTATACATGCAAGGTACATTGGAAATATTATTTCATGATTTTGTGAATGAAATAAGTGACTAAGGAAATCTTTGCAATCTCTGGAAGAAAGAAATTGAAAAATTACTTGATGGTCCCGGACACATAATGACTTTTTTAGGAATTAAAGACACTGATACAGAGTAGCATAAAAAAATGCATTTGGAAAATTAGAGGGAAGTTCAGAGCAATTTAACTATCAGGAATTTTGTATTTATAGACTGATTTTTAAAATGCACCCATGTATGATGTGACTTCCTGCGATAATCTTGAGAGATTTGTGTTGAAGGGTCACTACCCCAGGTAGTATTTTATAAAACTAATTCACTGTACCCTGGCGTATCCTTTATAAGCCTCACTAAAAAGTACATTGCATTCACTAATTTATTCATTTGCTGTTCCCTAAAACTTAAACTTCATTACGGCAGATTTTTTTTTCATTTTATCTGCTTTAAAATGCTTTGATTTACTAGAGAACACATCTTGTAATATGTACATTTATGTATTATGAATTAGCAAATAAATGCTCTTATTTTCAAATATTTATTTCTTCTTTGAATAATGTTATCCAAATTTACAGATATAGATTAAATAGATAAGAAAGTTAAAGTCAGATATATATCTCAATGTGGAAATGATCCTAATTTATATACTCATCAAAATTAATTTTTTCAAAATTAATGTATTTTCTTCATTGCAGAGATTTTAGTAGGTATGTAATAGATTTTGCTATGTTGTTTTAAATGAGTGATATGCGATTTCTTCATCTTTGACACTTAATAGTTTATTTGTTTAATATAATGAATACAAGGGAACTTGGAACTCAAAGTTTCCTATGGCTAAGTAGTTTAGCAAGCATATATTTTATGGGTAATACATATTGATTTTTAATTTTATGATCAGCACAAATAAACTGTTTGGTTTATTGAATAATTAATCTACAAAATATTCAAAAGGGCATTTTTCATGTAAATTTAAATGTGAATTGACATTTCTAAAAATATGGAAACATTTCTCATATACTAGAAGAGTTTATTATATTATATAAGAATATGATATAGGAGTTTCTCTGCTTCTATTCAGTTTCCTGCTTCAACCTAAAATCACTACTTTTAATCAGCCTAGACGAGGATATTTGTCATGAAATTGCTGAAACTAATCATTTGATTAAAAATATTCAATGAAAATGCTTAGATAGAACTAATCTTGAAAAACAAGGCTATGAAAAAAACATTTTTAGCACTTTTTACCCTAGTAAATTTATTAGTCAACCAAAAGGTTACTGATGCGAAATACCAGAAATCTGATGGCTTTTATAAAGGGTATTTATTTGAGGTAGAAGCTTACAGGTACCAAGCCTTAAAGCTTAAGTTACTTCTCTCACCAAAGTCTGTTGCCTTATGTTGTATCAAGATGGCTGCTGATGGCTAACAAGAGTTCAGGCTTCCCAGATTCCTCTCATCAGAGGGCTTGTTTCTCCCCAGCTCAGCTGCCATTCTTTTCCCACAAGGCTAGCTGTAGACTATCAGGTGACTGACTCTATCTCTCTCCCCATGGCTCAATTCTCTCCTGGCTCAGCTGCTCTTCTGCTCTGTGTGCTTACTTCCCAGGCCCAAGGTCAGAACTCCAGCATCAAAATTTCAACTAACTCCTCTGCTCTGGCATGTAGTTTTCTTTGAGTCCCTATCCATTTACTGATGTGGCCCAATCAAAACCTTAATCAAGTTAAAGTGAAACCTCTGAATCCAATATAATTTAACATGCACAGAGGAAAAGAACAGTTTATAAACATAATCTAATATCTATTTTTGGAATTCATAAATGCCAAAGTGCTACAGTAAATGTTAGTTCCTAGAACTTAATACTTGGGCTTTAAAAAAAATCCATTTTATTGATACATATTAATATAGCATGCAATTCATCCCAAGTATACAATAAGTGATATTGCTATAATCACATATTTGTATAATCATTATTAGAACATTTTCATTATTTCAATAATAATAATAATTTAAAAAACAGACAAATAAACAAATAAGAAAATTAATCCTCACCTCTCAGTCTCTGTGTTACCCCCCACACCACCCTGTACATAGCTGCTCTTTCTGTGTATTCTATCCTATATGTATAATCAATGACGTTTAGAATTCTCAAAATGTTGTACATTCATCATCTCAACAATTTTAGAACAATTTCATTACTCCAAAGAGAAAGACTCCAAACCCCTTAGCATTCTTTCCTCAGACCTATGCAATAACTAATCTCCTTTCATCTTTATAAACTAATTTATATTTACATTTTATATAAAGGGAATCATATAATATGTAGTACTCTGTATCTTGTCTCCTTCACTTTTTTTTAAATCTAATATTAACATTGTGTGGTATTAATTTACATTTGTTCAGTTTCAAGGGAAAATAGTCTTATGTAATTCTACCCATATTCATCATATTTCACATAATATATTTACTTCATAATAGAGCCATCATACTTGCTGGCTTGCTTCACTCAACGTAATGTCCTCCAGGTTCATCCATATTGTCATATGTTTCACAACTTCATTTCTTCTTACTCCTGCATAATATGACATCATGTGTATACTCCACAATTTGTTTATCTATTTCATTGATAGATGAAACCTGGATTGTTTCCAACTTTTGGCTATTGTGAAGAATGCTGCTATGAACATTGGTGTGCAGATATCTATTTGTGTCACTGCTCTCAGCTAGCAATGGTATTGATGAGTCCCATGTCAAGTCTATATTCAAATTTGTTAGAAAGTGCCCACCAGTCCTCCACAGTGGCTATATCATCTACATTTGGGGTTATTTTTTAAAGTCATGCTGGATGCTTAGAATATCAAGAACTAAAGAGATTTTTTTCCCATCAAAACCTATTATTTTCAACTATAGGGGAACTCAGAGATTAAATACAAAGCAAAATTGAGTTTTTAATTTATATTTTATTTACATGACAATACCTACAACTGCTTTTATTTTTTAAAAGGAAAAATGGCTTTGAAAAACTGATGAGCTTGAGGAACAATACCTAATGTGACTGAGTTCAGACTGTGGGGTCAGATGGCCTGGTCAAGCAGGGGTTCCCTAATAACATAATTTCCCTGCGCCTCTATTTCTTCACCTAAAAACAGGGATAATAATAGAATCTATGTATAGGTTCTTTGTGAAGATTAAATGAGCTGGCAAATGTAAGTCACTTAAAACAGTGCCTATCATGTTTTAATTTCGAAGTAATTGTTATTCTTATGGTTTAAGATCTAAATCACGCCAGAACTTTTCACATATTGGTTTTATGTGCCTTACTAGTGAATCAAAAATTCCTAAGCTTATTAAACGCCAGAACTAATTTCATTCTGTTACTATGTTTCCTTACTCCAAATAGAATTTTATAGAAGCTACAGATTTAAATTTATGACAAATTTCCAAAGTTAAAGTTTGCTTTATAATGTGATGAAAAAACAAGGTCACTTGGAAGACTAAAGTTTGTGCTTTATAGAAGAGGCATAAAAACAGGATACTTTGTCTTGAATAGCAGTGTTTGATATTTTTACCTTTCCATCCTGCCAATCTTTTTTACTCAATATTGTAACTTATTGGAAACTATAGTTTAATCTGGACTTTAAATTTAAATGTTTTTTATATACTATTATTGAAGTATATCATTCATACATAAACATACATAAACAATAAGTATATAGCAAAAGTTGTGAACTTACAAAATAAACATTCATATCATACAGGGGTCTCATCTATCACCCCTCCACCAAGACCTTGCATTGTTTTGATGTATTTGTTACAAAATATGCAAGAGCATTGTCAAAATATTACTATCAACCATATCTTACATTTGGTTTATTTTTCCCCCAACCCTCCCTATTTAAAAAAAAATCAATTTTATTGATATATATTAATAAAGCATACAATTTATTGAAAATGTTCAGTCAATGGTATTTGGTGTAAAAATATAGTTGTGTGTTTATTACTTTAAACATCACTAAAGCACTTTCATTATTTCAATAATAGTAATAATAAACAAAAAACAGACAAACATGGAAATTCCTCCCCTCTCAATCTCCCTGTTTTCCTGTTTCCCCTGTTGTACATAGTTGCTATTTCTGGCTCTTGCACAAATATTTATTTGTTTATTAAACAGTTTTATTGAGATATAGTCACATACCATATGATCTATCTGTAGTGTATAATCAATGGCAATTTTTTTAGCCTTAAAAAGACCTTTATTGTAAAATTGTAAATAAAATAGAGAAATAGATTGAAAAAAATTACAAATTTTAAAGGGAGAGTAAGGTCAGGTTAGATTTAATATAATGCATTATAAGAAATAGATAGTATAGCACCAGCATTTATACATGTAAACAATAATTCTAATATAATAAAAATTAATTATAAAATAATTCTAATTTTTATATTACAGCTATAACTATTAAACATAATAATCTCTAAGAAGGAAATAAATTATTGGTTTAGTTATTTAATTTCCACTTAGGCCATAATTCTTTCAGGGTAATCAAATTCCTATTTAGGATAAATGTTTTTTCTGAGGACAAACTTTCAAAAACTTTCAAAACTTTTGAAAACTGTCAGTTATGTTAAGGAACAGGCTTATGAAAATGCTAGGTAAGGACTTAGTTTGAATTCTGAAATTATTCACTGACAAAATGTTTACTGTTCTACTCATGCAGCAAAACATCTTATATATTTTTGACTAAGTTATTTTTATTTTATTTTATTTTTTACAAAATTGTATGATCTATTGTAGTGATAGAAATTAATGGGGTTCTTGTGTCCCAAGTCTGACAGCTCCTTGTGAAAATGGAATTCAGTACCTTGAAGTTTGTGTATGAGGATCGCACTGTACAGTACTATGTAAATTTGCATATAAGCAACTTCTTTTTATATTTGATTTCAACATAGCATTGGAGGCCCTCCATACTGCCAAGGACATAAAATTAATCTTCCTTTGGTCATTATTAATATAAGACTTATTAACTTAGCAAAAGGATTTTACCAGGAGTATGATGACTCTTTTTGTGTAAATTATCAGTATTTTGGGAAGTACCTGCTACCTTCTTCTAGTATCTTCTTCCTCTAGTTTAGCATCTGAGTTTGGAGGTGGTTTATGTAATATATTGGTTTGGATAAAACTGTGTTTGGTTGATGTGGCTTTCATTGAAAGTTTCTCATAGTGCATGGTCTATTTGCCATCTTCTGTCATTGTAGTATCTTCTTTCTAGAGGGGCCAAGATCGATGTAAACTGTGCACTGTTTTCTTTTCTTTTCCTCTGAAAAATAACTCTCTCGTTATCTCAAGCTCACATCACCATCATCCCCATGATCCCCTCCAGCAAACTTTCCCAGCTACTCAGCCCCGGTTTGCTTCATTTCTGCTACATTTGCCACGCACCTTCCTTTGTCTACCAAGATTGGGGGTTCAACCCTTCATACCTCTGCTAAAGAATCATTTCTGTCAGCCCACTCTCTCCAAATAAAGTAGAAATCCTCTTTCTGCTGCCAGGGAACTGAGTAAAGTAGGACAGTGGCAGCAGTGGTGGTAGGGTGCATGGGTGACATCAATACCTGCTTGTGCTTTACCTGCCCTAGAACCGTTTCTGCCTTCCTGTCTCTGCAGTCTATTGATGACTCCTGTAATTCCAGGCTGCAAATAAAATTATGTCTTTTCTGCTGTTAGAAGCTTATCTGGTGAGTTCCTCTTTCTATCTCTCCTACCCAAACTGAATTTCAAGCTGGAAGCTAGAGAAAGAAATCAGACCTGTGATGTATGGGCTACTGTTTCATTTTCCAGTAGTCTTCCGTAATGCAAAATGTAGACACTGAATTTTTTTTTCACTCTCATTTTTTTTTTCTTCTGCAAAGAAAATCTGTTTTAATGTCAGGATATCCACTACCACCACCATGACAACAACAGAAACATAATAAAACAACAATAACGAAACTCAATCTTTTTTTTTTTCTTAAAGACGTAACACTTGAAATTGAAATATATATATTTCTTTTAGATTTCTTGGTCTGCTATAATGGCATAAAAATAATGGTTCAGAAATTCAATTGAATTTGTCATTGAAGACAGTATCTATTCCATTCTTGAATCAACTATTGAATCAGATAACTAGGAACACAAAGGTTTTATTATTATAATCAGTTAACATTATTAAATATCAGTTAATATTAAAAAGAAAATAGTACCTTACTATATTTTAACAGCTTTTTGAGATATAATTCCCATACCATAAAATTAATCAATTCAGTATGTTCAGTTTAGAGGATTTTGGGCTGTCCACAGATTTGTGCAACCATCATGAGTAGAATTTGAGAGTATTTTCATCATTAAAAAAAAGAAATCCCTCACCCTTTAGCAGTCACTTGTCATCCTCCCCCAAGCTCTAGACAACCATACATCTACTTTCATTCTCTATAGATTTTCTTATTCTGGGGATTAAATATTAAAAGAGTAATATAATATATTATTTTTTAAGACTGGCTACTTCCATTTCTGATAATATAGGATTTATGTCTCTTACTTTGCTATTTTTCTCCATATGTCTTATCTCTTTTTTGTCTATTTTCCATTACTGCATTTTTTTGGTGTGTGTTAGATGTATTTTTGTATACCTCTTAAGTCCCTCTGTGGTTTCTTTTACTATATTGATTTTGAGTTATTTTTAATGGCCCCAGGAGATTGCAGATAGCTTATAAATATACTTAATTTCATCAGTATACAGAAACTTTTCTTCCATCTATCTCTGTTCTCTTCCCCCTACTTTGTGCTACTATTCTCATACAAAGTACATCTTTATATTTCGCAAGCCCTTCAACACAGTTTTATAGTTATTGCTTCATACAGAATGCAGGGATCTTTTAAATCAGATAGGAGAAGCAAAAATAGAATTATTTTTGATAGGAATTTTCTTTCAGCACTCCAAGTATATCACTTAATTGCCTTCTGGCATCCATGGTTTATGCTGAGAAGTCAACTGTTAATCTTCAATAGGATCTCTTACATGTGAGGAGTGTTTTGTTTTATTTTTTCTTGCTGCTTTCAAGGTGCTACATTGTCTTTGGCATTAGACAGTTTATTTCAATTTTTAAGTGTGGGTCTCTTTGTGTTTAAACTACTTTGATTTTGTTGAGTTTCTTAAGTTTGTAAATTAATGTTTTTCATCAAATTTGGAAAATTTTTGGTTTTTATTTCTTCAAGTACTATTTATGCCCATTTTTTCTATCTCCTCATAGTTGGGGATTCCTATTATGCATATGCTAATTCACTTGAGGCTGTCGCATAGGTATCTAAGATTCTGTTCATTTATCTTCGTTGTTTTCCTTTTGTTCCTAGCACTGGATACTCATTTGACCTGTTGTCAAGTTCACTGATTCTTTCTTTTACCAAATTAAATCTGCTGTCAAGCTTCTCCAGTGGTTTTTAAAATTTCTGATATTACTGTTTGGTTCTTTTTTTAATATTTTCTCTTTATTGTCATTTTCTACTTAGAAAGATGCAATTCTCTTACCTTCTTTTACTTCTCTAGATATGCTTTCCTTTAGTTCTTTGAACATATTAAAGACTTTGTCTAATAAGGTCAACATTTGAGATTGTTCGGGAATAGTTTCCAATTTTTCCCTTTTATAATGGCCACATTTTTATTTTACTTTGCATGTTTCATATTTTTTGCTGAAAATTAGGCATTTTAGATATTATAATAATTCTTAAAATCACATCCCATTTTGGCCTACAGGATTTGCTTCTGTTATTGCTTTGTTGTTGTTGTGTTGTTTTTGTTGTTATTGTTTGGTTGTTGAGTAACTTTTCTTGGACTAATTTTGTTAAGTCTTTATTCCACTATAGTATGTAAGCACTGAAGCCTTTGCTCAGTTTGCATAGTGCTCAGCTAATTATCAGTTATTTCTTTAAGTGCCTTAAACCAATAAGTCTTCTGCCATTTTCTGAGAAGATCTGTGCTTGCATTTGCACATGCTTTCTATTTTTTGACTATTTAGAACACTGACTCAGCCTTTACTTTCTTTTTACATATGAAATCAAGGTCAGCCAGAGGTGGAAGATTGAAGTTATCTTAGATTATTATTTTTTACATGAGTGAAGACCTGCATATGTGCATTACCTTCCGAAGTTTAGAGACTATGTGAGAGGCATACATAGCCTCTTATGGATAGCCTCTTCACCAGATATTCCCTTTAAACTTTTGACCAGGCTCTTGTTTTCTCCAATTGGTATTGTACCTTCAGGAAATTTCAGTGTTAAACAGTTGTCCCTGGTCATTTTTAACAAACATTGTCTTAGTTTCCTAGGGCTGCCATAACAAAGTACCACAAACTGGTAGATTAAAACATCAGAAATTTTTATTGCTACACAGCTATAGAATATGAGTCTAGAAGTCTAAAATCAAGTTTTTTGCAAGATCAGGCTTCTTCTAAAGGCTTTAGAGTTCTGGTATTCTTTGAACATCTTCAAAGATTTTATTTTCAAGTCGGGTCACAAGCATAGAAGGTTGAGTTAGGACTTGAACATACCTTTGTAGGGAGTGACACAATTCAACCCATTCCCAATGTCCTGGAATAAAGTTCTTCCCACAGAGACAAAATAGTGTTGATGTTCTGGGAATTGGACAATTTGAGAAGCTCCAAACCTGTTCTGCCCCTTTGGTAATAAAAGGCATCTGGCTTTCACAGCTACTGTGATTACTAAGATGTTAGTTTTCAAGGATATTGTGAACCTTAAGATAGGGAGATGGGAGTAGAGCAAGTTAAGAGGCTACAAAGCCTGCTGATATTAGCAACGTTTGGCAATTTATGGATTTTTTTGAATACACACTCAAAAATGAGTTTGTGATTTAGGAGAAATAGAGATTATTCTTTTCGACAATAATGTAAACATGGAAAATTGCGATCTATAAATGTATGGATTTAGAGAAATATCTTATATAATCCATTATAAATATATGCTGCCCTGAATTCTTCTACAGAAGCTATAACTTGAACAAATATATTCTAAAATCCACATTTATTACTGTTGGGGATGAAAACATAAAAGGCATGTTCAGGTCCCAACCTTTGATTCTGTAGGTGTGAACCCATTTTAAGGTAGGACCTTTGAAGATTATTGGTTAAGGTATGCCCAAACTGAAACAGGGTAGACCTTAATCCAATATGACTGAAGCCCCTATACATAAAAGAAATTGGAGACAGAGAGTAAGAAGTCACAGGAAGCATCTAGAATTCAGAAGTTGATGGAACATGGAAGAAAAGGGAGAAGACATCTCCAAGTGCATTGCCATGTGTTGGAAAAGTCAAGGAACCTCAAAGATTGCTGGCCTGCCAGAAGATCCTGACCCTGGAAGGAAGCAAGCTTTCTAGCATCTGAAACTGTGAGCCAATAAATTCCTGTTCAAGTCAACCCATAATATTTTTTAGTGGCTGGGAAATTAAAATAATTACTAAACTTGCATCTAAATTTGAGGATTTCTTCTAAGATCTAATACAGTTCTTATTTTTAAAATTAGGTTGCTAATTACAAAGTATGGATTTAACTTAATGTTAAAACCTGTGTCTGCCAGGTTTTCTTATACATTCAAGCTCCCAATAAGCTTTTTTCAAATTACAAAGAAGAGAGTTAATCTTTTAGCTACTCACACATGAAATAGATAAGATAGTTTCAGCCTGTTTGTGAGCTATGATGATGTTTCGCAGAGAGGTGGACACTGAGACTGATTGCAGAAAAATACATAATGAAAGAAAGTCTTTGAAGAGGTGGGAGAATTGCCCAAGAAAAGAAAAGGTATAATTTTCCTCTGAAAATGGAGGCTATAAGTGGTAATTGGGGCACTTATAAATTATATTTGTAGGTGTAAGAGTGAAATAACCTAATATATTTCTTTTCCTTTTAAAATAGGAGGCCTAGTTGTTTGCTAAGAATGGGAAAATGAGACAAGATTTGAAAAAAATTTTGACGGTTTTAATACCATCTGAAGAATAATTAAATACTCTTGTTAAGGATTCTAGTGGTAATTATCAGCTAGGAAAAGTTATGTGGAATGGGATCAAACTGATCCCATTACAAGCATACATTGAATTCACAGAATTGTTGCAGGTTGGGTGATTAAATTAGGAATGCCTTTAAATGAGAAAGCTGTGGTATTTTGGACTATATTCCCCCACAAAGACATGTTAAAGTCCTAACTAACTGTGCATATGAACTCATTTGTAAATAGGACCTTTCGTCAAATTTCCTGTTTGGACAAGGCCAAATTGAAACAGAATGGGCCTTTGTCCTGTATTGCTGTCCTGTATAGCTGAAGTCTTTCTGCTGGTGAAATTCATATGCAGTCAATTAGGAGAAGCCAGAAAAGGAGCGAGCGTGAGGTCACCATGTAATGGAGATATATCTACAAGCCAAGGGATACCAAAGATTTCTGGCAAGCTATCATTGGAATGCTACAGACTTTGGGATAACACATGTCCTGGCAATACTTGATGTTGGGCTTCCAGTCTCCAAAAGTATGAGACAATAAATTACTGTGTTTTAAGCCAATCTGGGTGCGCCTTTTTCATAGCATGCCTTGCAAAAGATACAAAAGCTAAAAAAAGGAATAAAATAGAATAAATATTTATTAATAAAATAAAAGGATGCCCTTTTTTCCTGGCTTAAACCTTCCTACCATCACTACTAATATAACTGCTATTTTCACTAATATTGTCATAAACATGGCCTTCAAAGCTCCTTTCTAACTTTGTGAAAGTCAAGTTTAAAAGATTAAGTATAGAGGTTTCAATTAGAAGAACTTAGGTCACAACCTTCCTTGTCTCTACCAGAAAGCAAATGGAGGAAGCATCTACTCCTCAACTGAGGCAGTATGTAAGCAGTGGAACACAGAAATTTGGAGTGATCTTTTGGCTGTTATTAAACCCAAGAATAAAAAGATATTATACATCAGAAAACCTGGATGCCATTGAGATAGACACTAGACAGTCAAAAATTACAAAAGTTCATTTCTGTAATTGAGGAAGAATATAGAAACAATTAAGAGTTGACAGCCTACCTGGATTTGTAGACTCTGATTTTGAGGTGGTTTCTACTGCATTACCAGCAATGTTAGCAAACTAGTTAATGGTCAGAGATGAAAAAAGCAAAAAACACAATAGCTTACGCTAATGTAGTACTGACGGAAAAGTAAGTGCATTTTAAATGCTCGACATACAGTATCTCATTTATTTCCTACTACAAAGCTGTGAGCTATGTACTATTATTAACTTAATTTCTGTCAGAAAAATCTGGAGCATAAATTAGTTAAGAATCACAGTGTTACTTAAGGATCAAGCCAAGGTATGAATCCAGGCTATCTGTGTTTTGAACAGTGTTCTAGTTTTTGGTCTGTGTTGGGACATGAGTGCAGGGTGCTCCTGTTTTTGACTTGATCCTTTATGGGCAGAGTGCCCTTCACTGATATTGATGTCCTGTGGTATTATTTATGTTCAACAAGATGGTCAGAATGTAAAGTCAGCTCAGCTGACAGTAGGTAAGAGCTGCTTTGTTCTCTCTCACTTTATTTACTCATGTAATATTTATTAACAGACATAGGCATTTAAATATTTATTCATTACATGTTTAATAATGTAGAGAAAGAACATATTTTGAACATTTAGGATTTTAAAATTTAATTCCTATTTGAAAGTATGTTTTTTCCTAAAATAATGAAAATTTTCTGAAGAAAGGCAAATATAAAATTAAAATTAAAATAATTGACTTCATATGTTTGAATTCAACATGAATTTGCAATCTGGTTTCTCAGAGTTAAAATGGGATTTTTTATATGGGAGCAGATGTGGCTCAAATGATTAAGTGCCTGATTCTTGCATGGGAAGTCCCAAGTTCAGTTCCTGGTACCTCCTAAAACCAAAACAACAAACAACAATTAAACAAATGAAAGAGACAACTCAGGGGAGCTGATGTGACTCCATGATTTCCCACATATGAGGTTCTGTCTGGTTTCAACCCATAACCTGGAAGCTAAAAAAAAAAAAAAAAAAAGATTTTAATAGATTCTAAATTACTATCAATATTTGTAAAGACATCTATGTAATTTAGCACTCATATATTACTTCTAAAGATTCTGGGGATGGATACATGGATATTTATTGAATTCTGTCTCACTGATTCTTGATAGCACTAATGCTAAATTTGTACAACTTCATTGTGATATGGTAGGGGAGAAAGAGAGAGTCTCTCCATAAAAATCATTGCTTAGGGTTACTCATTCTACATGAAATATGAAATTTCTGGATAAGAGATGACTTCAGCTCTCACTAGCTTATTGCAGTGAAGAAAGGAAATTTAATTACCACCTGTGGTAAGTTGAATTATGTACACCAATTTAGGCATATTCTTAATCTTGGTCTACATTCCTGTGGGTGTGAACCCATTGTGAATGGATTTCTTAAAGATGCTGTTTTAGTTAAGGTGTGGCCCAACTAAATGAGGTGGGCCTTCATCCAGATTACTGGAGTCCCTTGTAAGCAGAAGAATTTCAGTCATATAGAAAGCCACAGAGAGGAGCTTGAAGCCAGAAGTTAAAAAAAGCCCTGGAAGAGAAAGGAAAGGGCATCACCAGGAGATATGAAACAGGGAAGGAAACCAAGGGACCCAAAGATTATCAGCTAGCCAGCCAGAACATCACCAACCTTGGGAAAAAGCAATCTTCTAGTATCACCTTGACATGGACTTCTGGTCTCTGAAACCATAAGTCAATAAATTCCCATTGTTTACTCTGACCAATTGTGTGGTATATGTCATAGCAGGATGGAAAACTAAGACACGTCTTTATGCCCATTAGATACACAGTGCCAGCAAACTCTACTCTTTGGTAAAAAGGGCTACCTGTTTGTTTTTAGAATATGGATAATAGATCCATGATAAGTTTTAAAAGGATGTACAGATGCTTAGAGTACATCTTTAATATTCTGAGGAATGCTTCATGAAGAACTACTCTGTTTACCATTGCATATCCATTGATCTTACTGGGGAGAAAGAATTCATACTGCCCAAGCTCATCTAATTTTACCTTGCAAGTTTTTGTTGTGAATTGGATAAGTTGGACAACCTGAGTTTTAGTTCATATATCTTCATGTGACTCTATGCCTTGATTTCTGTAATTTACAACTATTAAATGATACCTCTTATAGAGAAATAGAGCTTCTTCATCTAGTTTTTACATACTTTTAACATTGTCCTGCTTTTATGTTTATCTAAATTCTGTTATTACTTAAAAAATTTAAACAGTATTTTTCTTTAAGAAGTTTGACAAAATAATCAATACAGATATTTCTACTTTTAGCTTAAAACAGTGTTTTCTTTAATAAGTTTAGAGATATCATAAAGAATTTGAAGTGACTCATAGACTTGAAAATAACATACTAATTTGATTGATGCCGATTTCAACTAGAGAAGAGATACTTTAGCTAAATGCACATTTCTACTACCAAAACGATTTTATTGTGAATCTCAGCAGTTGTGATTTTCCAAATTGATGACACTGGTATAAAAGGAAACTAATGAAAATAGGTTTTTAACTTTTCTTGCTAAATACATTTGCAGATAAAGTGTCTATTAAATTTTCCACTTTAAGTTATGTCATGAAGATTAAAGTGTTTAGCAAAATACAAATTCAGTGAAAATAATATACATGATAAATTCTTAAAATACAACTTGTCATGTGCTATAGATATTCAGGGTGAGAAGGCTTACTATACTTCTTTACCACTTCTGTAGAAGAGCTTTCAGTAACTCCTCAGTGTGTACAAGACCAAGTCCATACTCATTACTGTGGATTCAAGATGTTTAGTGAAGCGGCCCCAACCTACAGTTACTTTATTGAAAATTATTGCATTAAATTTAAGACATTCTTTTCTTTTTAAAAAAAATTGCATATTCATATTTTTGACATTGAGATACACTTTATAATGATGCTTACTTTGTCAGAATTTAATTGTCAACTTTTGGAAATCTGTAGTTGTTTCTTATGGCTGCTATATTAAAAGTACCAAAAATGTACTGGCTTGCAATGCACATTGATTACATTACTGTTCTGGATGTCAGAAGTCTAAAAACTAAAGTTGTTGGCAAGGCTGTATTCCTTCTGATGGCTTCTGTTTCCTTTCCTTTTCTACCTTTTAGAAGCTACCTGCATGCTTTGGTTTATGACCCCTTCCTTGCATTACTCTAACCTCTTCCTTCTGTGGTTACATCCCTTACTGCCTCCTTTGATCTTCTTGCCTTCCTGACCTCCATGAACACTCTTATGATGACATATAGGGCCCAAATAATCCAGATTATCTGGATAACTAGATAATACAGGATAATATCCCATCTCAAAATCCTTAACCATGTCTGTAATACCTACTTTGCCATAAGAAGTAACACTCACAAGTTCCAGAAGTTAAGACATGGATATCCTTTGTGGGTAGGGATGGGGTAACATTTTTCAGCCGACCATACCCTCTTACTGGTACATAATATAAAGGTCCTTTAAAAACAGTGGCATCTTTTAACTAATGAACTGTGGTAATGTACCTCCTTCCTTCCTGAATTCTGTTTTCCATTTTTACAGCTTTGCTTTCAGTTCCCAGAATTCTCTTTCCTCTGGCCTTCATCTCTGTCTCGATTACCCTTCACATTCTTTCTATACTCCAGTTGCCTAGGCTGGATAATGCATGAAAATTCTTTAGGATTGACCTTAAATATCACCCCTTTCAGAAAGTTTCTCAATAACATTTAAAGATGTCTTTTTCACCCCTTATATGCTATTTTTTAAATATACTTTTTTAAAAGAAACTTAGATTACATAAATGTTATATAAAATATATAGGGGATTCCCATATGCCCTGCTTCCTACCCCTCCCACGGTTTCCTCCATCAACATCATCCTTTATTAGTGTGGTACATTTGCCACAATGGGTGAACACATCTTGGAGCATTGCCACTAAGCATAGATTATATATAGTTTACATTGCAGTTTACACTCTCTCCTGCACAATTTTGTAGGTTATGGCAAGATATATAATGGCCTGTATCTGCCATTGCAATGTCATTTAGGACAATTCCGAATTCCTGAAAATGTCCTGAAATTATACCTGTTTTTCTCCCTCCCCTCAGAACTTCCAGTGGCCACTGCCTCCACATCAATGATAAGAGTTCTACCATTGCTAGGATCATAGTGAGCTTATAGTAGAATACCAGTAAGTCCACTCTAGTCAATCATTCATTCTCCCATCCCAAGGATTTTGGGATGGTGATGCCCACTCTGCTTCTAATTGAGAGGGGTTTAATTCCTTGGGGCATCTGGATGGGACTATCTTGCTTGCAGGTACCAGACTCTCTCGGCCCCTTGAGAAGGCCGTTGTCAATCATCTTCTCCTTGTTAGTTGTCCTAGGTGAGTCCAATGAACTGGAGAGTAAGTGTTGCAAATCTGTTGAAATTTGGGGTCCAACTGGTATGTGAACAGCCAAAAGATTTTTGGACATACACCTATCAACTCTAGTACTTACTGTAGGTTCAAATAGAAGGGGCAGAAGAGCCATATTTAGGGAAATCACCACTGAGTCCAACTCTGTTTTCTATGCTGCAAATTGAATTTTAATGACAAAATGACTCACATTTATTATCACCCAGTTTCTGTGGGTCAGAATTCTAAACACCGCATAACTGGGTTCTCTGCTCAGGGTTTCACAAGGCTAAAACCAAGAGTTGTGATATCATCTAAGGTCCAGTTTTCTCTTCCAAGTTCACTGGTTGTTGGCAGAAATTTGCTCATTATGGTTATAAATTTTAGGTCCTGGCTTCCTTACTGGATGTCTATCTGGATTGTTTTCAGTTACTAGAAGTTGTCTGTCATTCACTGCATATGGCCCTCTCCACGAGAAGACCTCTATAATGCTCCCTCAGAAGGAGTATCTCTCTGACTTCTTTTAAAGTCTCATCTGATTTTGTCAGGCCCACCCAGGTAATCTCCCTTTTGATAGACTCAAAGTCATTCAATATAATAAAATTTAGCAATAGGTGTGATGTTTTATAATTTCACAAGTTCTACACACACCCCAGGTGAAAGGATTATGCAAGATGTATACAAAGAGCAGGTATCTTGGGACCCATCTTAGACTTTTACTTACCACAGTGACTCTCTTCATGAGACATTTACTACATTTGCTACTTATTACAATACATTTCCTTGCTTATTTGAGTCCTTCGTTGTCTATAACCCAGCATCTAGCACAGTGCTTGCCACATAGTAGCAGCTCAGTAACTATTTATAGAATGAATAAAGAAATTTGCATTATATTAAGAATTCTATGGATTTATATATATTTTGTAAAAGAAAAAACCATAATGAGTGTTTTTTTCAAATATGAGTAAGAACTAACTAAAAAATATATTTTAAATTATTGTTCAGCTACATAATAGATAAATGCATGAAATTATTTACCAAAGAGTCAGATAAATTAAGTTCCCATCGGGTAATTGAAACACCCATTCTCACAACTAAGTATTTACTATCAGTAATTAGAAATAAACATGTGTATGAGACTTTCTGTTAAGGAGAATTTATTTTTATATTTTTGAGCAGATATTTGTTCAATGCCATTTCCCTTATTTTACAAAGAAAATCACTTTCATTAGCATACAATCATACTATGAATTGTATCATTTGGAAATATTTCAGTTTCATTTATTGCACCCTCTGAATTCCAAAAAGGTATTGCAAACTTCAAAATTCTTATTTCAGTAGCCATGCTGGGTACTAAATCATATCATAACCAGTTTAAAGAAGTAAGTTTGTCTTGTGGCAAAGCCCCATCTGGATGTAGACCTCTGAAATTTACAAAGCAATTTATCTGCTTTCAATAAATTGGAATGGACCAACAAAGGACAAACACTTGCATTACCATAAGAAGAAATTGGGAGGGAAATATGAGTCACGGTTCTAGAACCATTCTGAAAAACTGCAAGGCATACTTCATTAGATTTTCAAGTCTGAGAGTCATTCTCGAGACGATGGTTTCTTCTCACTAGGCCTCATGAGGATCCACCCTTTCCACAGGCTTGCCCAAAAGCCTTTTTCTTGGTTCCACCTGCATTAAACTTCTGCGTGGTGACTGAGCTCCACACCTCACCCTTCACGTACAATGGGGTAATGGCCACAATTTCTCTGAACTCTGGTGTTGAGTCTTAACCTCCTAGTATGGTGAAGTGAATCCTCCCTAACCTTTGGCATATAGACCCAACCCTCTCAGAGTAATGAGTTGGTGACCTGGCCTTCCCTAATCCATGGGGGACAGGCCTGCCCCTCTCAGATTTATGGAATATCAACCTCACCCTCCCAGGTCCTTGAGGAATGTGCTCTACCTTTACTGTACCCTGGGGCAGCAAAACTCTCCTTGAACAGTGGATAGGAACATCCACCCTCTTCAACTACTGGGGCAAACTCACCCTGTCTGTACACATGAATGAGGTTCCTCTCGTGGCCCAAGGACATGTCTTAATTCCAGATCTCAGCTTCCATGGTTTTCTCTTAAAGCTTTTTTTACCTCCTATCTTTCCCCTTTACGTCCCTTTTAGTCCAAGATGATAGTGGTTTTGGTCATACAGTTCTCTAAAAAAACTTCTTGGTTTAGCATGCAAGAAGCAGGGATCCAAGCCATCAGACAGTAAGACATTCCACAAATCTTTCCTGGATAGCTGCATTCCCAATTCTCATTTACATGTTCCATGTTTAGTCAATTCCTCAAATGGGGCGCTATCATCTGGGGGCTTGATTTCTAGATGCTTAGAATTTCTTGAATCAGTTTCTGTTTTCTTTTTGGCCAATAATTCAGTTCTCAGCTTATCTTTCTCATCTAGCATTTTACTGTTAGCTTCAAGAAGAAGCCAAGACACATTCTCTGAGATTAGTTTGGAAAGTTCTTCATCTAAACGCCCAGGCTTGTGATTTTCAAATTATGCCTTATATAAAACATCAGGAGTTAACCTTGCTAAGTTCTCTGCAACTTTAAGATATGAATCACCTTTCCTCCAGCTTCCAGTAATAGTTGGTTCATTTAATTCTAAGGCATCATAAAAGTTCTCTTTAGTGTCCATATTCCTACCAACAATCTCTTCAAAGTACTCTAGACCTTTCCTATCAAACATCTCACAATTATTTCCTTTTAAGACCTTATAAAAAAAACTTTAGGCTCCATATTGCTACCAACAGTCTCTTCAAAGCATCTCATAATTCCTCCAAAAAATACTCTGTAACTGTTTATAAAACCATTCCAGCATTTTGGTATTTTCAAAAGCACTTACACCTCCTTGGTACCAAATTCTGTATTAGTCAGTCAAAGGGGTGATTATGCAAAATATCAGAAATCTGTTGAGTTTTATAAAAGATGTTTATATAGGGTAGATGTTTATATAGGTCACAAGGCCATAAAGTGTAAGTTATTTCCCTCACCAATGTCTGTTTCTATGTGTTAGAGGAAGATGGTTGTCTGTCTCTATGAGGATTCAGCCTTCTTTTCCCTCCTAACACTTCGTAGTCCCAGCTCCTTCCTTTCTGAGCTGTAGGTTAGCATAAGGCTTGTTTCTCTCTCTGGGGCTTGTTTCTTTCTGGGCTTAGCTGCTCTGCTCTCTTTGCAAAGTCAGCTGTTGACTATCAGGTTCATTCTCTTCCTAGGGCCTCTGCCATGTCTAATAGAGCCTTCTCTCTTTCCTAATGTATCTGTTTCTCTATGTATTTACTTCCCATTGCTCTAGTATTAAAAATCCAACTCTCTCCTCTGCCCTGTTGTTTTCTCTCACGCACCAAGGGGGTGAGAACTCAACATCTTACTGATGAGGCCTAATCAAATCCCTAATCATAATTTAATCAAGTGAAAATGAAACCATTGAAGTTAATATGATCTAATACACCCAGTTTAGAAACAAAACTCAATATTTATTTTTGGAATTCATAAACAATGCCAAATTGCTACACCTACTACGCCGTTCATTTCAGAGGACTCATAGCTCCCAACCAGATGGACATTTCCAATGGGTTCCAAGCCCTCTTCATTCCACATGTATGCTCTATCAGAGCTATCAGATGGAGAAAGTTCAAATTAAGAAACAGTTCTGTATCTGAATAAATCAGTTTTATTCTCAGTAGTAAGCTTTGTACATTCACACTTGTCAGACACATTTATATCTATCCATTAATCAGCTTTACTGAAGGATTTTTCATTTTCCTTCGGAAAATCAAACATATCCTTTAGTGGTATATTTTCTTGTGTTTCTTCTTTAAAAGAAATTTCCTCTGGAGTTAGACAAGTTCTTTTGAGTCTTCTATAACATCACTAAAGTCTTCACTTAAATCATTCTCATCAGAAGATGACAAAGAAGACAAGGAAATGTCATCTACATCATCACTCAGGTATCTGATTTTAGATTAAACTTCAAGTACTGGTTGTTTTCTGTCCTTTAACTATTTCAATTAGTTTCAATTAGTTCTTGATCCTTATCAGTAGCTCTATTGCTAGCCAAAATTGTACCATCTTCTAGACTAGTCAGCAGGTGAATTATTACCATCAGCTGTGATATTCCCAGCAAATGAGGATCTACTGGATATCAACAAAGAGAGATGAATCATCCTATAACCCAATGGAAGTTACACTTAGGCCTTTTGGTAAAGCCAGATTCTTTCCACCAGTAGCATAAGGCATAACTAAAACGTTCATTTCCACTGAGTACTTCTGAGTGTCGGGAATTTCTTGTTAACACCCCTGACTTTAGAGGCACTCTAGCAGGTGGCTGTTGGTTCTGGTAAGGTTTTGTAAGATATATGGCTCTATTGATGGAATATAATCCATTATAGATGAAAGTGAAAGGAATGAATTCTGAATGGAATATGAAAAACTTTGTGACCTTACCGTTTTTTTCACAAGTAATAGATTTAGTATTGTCTTGGGATTGTGCTAAACTTTCTCCAGAATTGCTTCTAAAAAAATATAGGAATTTGCTCCAGGCCTTTGCATGCTACCAGCCTATCAGTTTCCATAAATTCCATTTAACTGCGATTTTGGAGCACTGACTGAAAAATATGAAAACCTTCCTAATAATGCATCTTTAGTGAATTTATCCAAATGAGATGGTGCTGATAAAGACTTTTGATCTAATTCCTCTGTAGACGGCACAAACATGGTGGGTGGCTTTGATAACTTTTGTGGGAATAAACATTTTTCAGACCTCCTTGTATCTCATTTTTATCAAACATTCCTTGAGTAGGAGCATATTTTTTGGTATCAATTAATTTAATATGTGTACTTGGAGTATTGTTATGCTCTCCAGTACTCTGTTAACCAAGGTGATATTTATTTGCCTTTTTCTAATTAAATTAACAGGATGATGGGCAATCCGAGCCATTATTTTTTATGTCACTTTGGTTTGTTTTATTTCTTTTTTCTCTTATATTCCTTTTTTTCTTCCGCTGTCACTTTGGACATTGCTATTCTTGGAAATTCTAAACAAACAGGTTTGTTATTGGGCTGCAGTATACTTGATGTTGGCTGCAGTGTACTTCTTGTGAATTTTGTTCCATGTTTTGGTGGCTTCGAAGCCAAAAATGTCTTGATTTGTGTTTTTCTTCCATGAACTATTAGGTGCATTTGTTCTTAAAAACTGAAAATCCTGCGGAGGTTGAGCTACTTCCTCGGCCACAACCAGGTTGCCGGTCGCCTAGCACCGGCCGCCTCAGCGTGGGAGATGAAGCTAGGACTGCGGGTCACAGGTCTGATGCCCGCTGGGCAGCTGCTGGCAGCTCATCGGTGGCCTGAGGCAGCCGCCGACTCCAGCGCCACCACGGCCCCACCCGCCGCAGGCAGTAGATATTTTTAATTGAAGAAAAATTTTATTTCTATGTCTTTGGGAAACGGTTTTTAGTATTTTTAAAATTCTGCTCAGAAACTGAAGTTCTCCATATCTATTCAACTTGGTACAGTTTTTTCCCCTTCAGTAGTTTTAATTGCTATTATTTTATGGACACTATTAATACATAATTTTTTGGTTCTTCACTATATACATTGTAGCCAACTTCAGCAACTTCGCTGTGGATCCCCTAACTACTTTTCTTATGATCTGAGTATGGAGAAGAGTAGAGATCCTGAGGTTTTAAAATTTCTCAAACTGCCACTGTACTTCTCAATTTTGAAAACTACGTCCCTTATCTTGATTCTTCTTTTCAACCCTTGTTTTAGTTGGCAAATTACTGCAGTTGAAATACTTAATGGTTACTGGACTTGTTCTTCTGTAAGATATACAGCCAGACAGTTTAGGAACCAATGCCTGCCTGTACACATAGGCTACACACTTTAGAGAATTAATGCCTTTATTTAAATACTTCCTGAGTAATATTAAGTTTTCTTTTACTGTGCCTGGAAAGCTGACATCTAAATAATGATTTTGCTTTGATGAACAACTAGGTGCTGTTTGGCTTCTCTTCTTTTGAGGGCTCTATACCCTTAGGTCAAGCCATCAGATTTCTTATCTGTGTACAGATTCCATCACATGGCAACCACTTTATCTAGTTACATTTTCTGAGTAAAACATAAAACTTAATTTCAGGACTTAGGTTTTAATATTAAGATTTGGGGTTATTAAAATATTCTTTTTCATTGTTTAAATTTTTAAGAATAGAGATAAATTCATCACGCAAGGCTTTTAGTGATAGCATCCTCCAGGGTACCAGGAAGAAAACACAGGGAATATCAAATCATTAATAATGTCGCTTCTTAATTGCAATGTCTTCAGAGAATGTTGTTGAACAAGAGGTGGGAAGTGGGAAGAGACAAAGTGGTATTTTAAAAAATGTTGTCACAACATTGCTGCCTGCTGGTACTATGCTAGATGAAGCATAGATATCATAAATAACTCCTTTTTTTCTTAAATGGTAACAGAGTGTTGCAATTATAATATGGAAGAGAATTATGCTGTGCTTGGAGAGTAAATTGAATGCACTTATGCAAAAGTCTGCCAGGTAAATGGCAGCAGTTGCAAGGATTGGCTTATTACATAAGCACTAACACTCTAATTCTTTCCTTTCCAGATTCTACCTGTGAATTTGGGCCCTGTGAGGCTAGCAATCCTTGTGAGAATGAAGCTGCATGTAGAGAGGAAAGGGATCTGGAAATCTTTCCCCTTGAGTTCTGGTGCCAGTATGAGAAAGGCTTTGCAGGTCTGTGCTGTAAGATCAATGTCAGTGAGTGCAGCTCTAGCCTTTGCCTGCATGGATATTGCTATGACAGTGAGTTCATTCAGCCACTAAATTAGGGTAGGGCAGACCAGCTGTAGCATCTGATGTACTAACAGAACAACTGAGAATGTAACCATTATTACTGACATTTACCTGGCCTTGAATAAAACAGGCAGTGCCAATAATGTTTTCACAAAAACACTTCTACTTCTGAAATGTTCATCTATATTTTTGAAGGCATGTGTAAAACATGAAAGAATTCAATGGAATGTGACATCTGTTCTGATGTCATCTTTTCTATTTTTTTTAATATGGTGTAATTTTTAAATACCCATTTATAGTTATGGAAAAGCACTGCTTACAGGAATATTTAAAATAACTCATTATTTTAGCCTATCTATTAAAAAGTGTTTGATGGGACATTTTAGGGACATTGGAATTGTTCTGAATGACATTGCAAAGATGGATACAGGCCATTATATATTTTGTCGAAATCTATAAAAATAACAGTGCAAAGTGTAAAGTATAATATAAGCTATTGACCACAGTTAGTAGCAATGCTTCATTATATGTTCATCAATTGTAATAAATGTACCACACTAAGAAAGAAGTTGATGGGGAAAATTGAGGGAGGGAAAAGAGGGAGCATATAGGAATCCCCCTATATTTTTGGTGTATCATTTTTGTAATCTCAAGCTTTTTTAAAAATAAAAAGTGAAGTTGTTTGAAATGTCAAATGTACAAAAATTACATTTTAACAGTTATGCAGTATATATGCAGTAATATTTTAAGCACTGTTTTGTTCTATTTTTCTTTTTAAATGACTAAAATATTTGCTATTTGGATTGGTGCTCGTAACAGGTTGATTAATATACTTGAATTAGATCACACTCCAGTTGGTAATATAAGTGCCCTGAGCTCATTCTTAGAAAGGCTACTAATTTAATTGCTTTTGTTTTGATGGTTAATTGTTGTTATGTTTCACAAAAAATATACATTTGGGAAAAATGTGTTGTTTCCTAGGCAGTGTATTTGGAATAATTTAATAGGTATTAAAAGAGATTCACCCCCAATTATTAGTGTATACACCTATAAGATTACACACACACACACACACACACACACGTTTCTTCCTACAGAATTGTGTGGCCCTAAAGGAAAGCGAATTTATAGAGGTAAAAGATTAGAAAGAGGCTGGAATAAAAGAGGAAAGAAAGAAGGGAAGAGGAAAAGAGGGAAAAGAAGAGAAATTAAATATTAGAACATGGAATATTGGACCCTAGTAACTGGAAGTAACTAAGAGGCATGAAGAGGGGGGAAAATGCTGAAAGGGTGTTAAAATTTTGCCGTATCTTGCCTCTTTCAATATATAGTTTCGCATGATACTCCTGTAATTGAGTAAATAGTTAAAATAATACTCTGCCTGGAAAAACATTTCAATAGAATGCCATTTTAATAATTTCATTTAAAAACGATGTCATTTAATTAAAATTAAGAAGTTTTTACTTAAAACTAATGTTTGCAAATGCATGTCCTTTAGGATCCGAACAGATTTTTTAAGTGAGTGAAGCAACTTATGTGTAAAACAACAGAGAATAATGGGGTCTCTAGCAAACAGAAGAGGATATGTGAACTAATTGAAAATATTCAAATGAATTTTTCTAACACTGTGCAGGCTAAATAAAACAAATATTTGGGATGTAGGCCACCTCTTTGCTATTCCTGTTTTAAACCACTATTACCATCCCTATCAATCAAGGTTCTCTGGAGAAACAGAACCAATATGCATAAATATTATGTAAAATATTTATATGATTCCTATATATATATGACATATGTATATGTGCATGTATATCTGATTTTTTATATACATGTACACACACACATATAAAGAGATTTATTTTAAGGTATTGGCTCACATGATTGTGGGTGCTGCCAAGTCCAAAATACATAAGGCAGGCTGGAAGCTGGAAATTCAGGCATGAATTTTATGCTAAAATCTTGAGGCAGGATTTACTCTCAAGGTGTTTAACTGATTGGATTAAGCCCACCCTCACTATTGAGGGTAATTTCTTTTATTTAAAGTCAACTGATTATAGATTTGAACCACATCTACAAAATACTTTAACAAAAACAGATTAGTGTTTAAATAAATGTGTCCTATAATCTAGCCAAATGGACATATAAAATTAACCATCATATTATTATTTTGATTTTTTTCCTGGATTTTGGCATTTTAAAGAATTTTTTTTTAATTTATGAAATTCTCATATTGCCTTGAAATAAGTAACATGCTATAGCTATGTTCAAATCCAAAGCTGCTTGGTAACACTGGGCATCACTCTTTAGTTCCCTGTGCTCACTGTAAAATAAGGAGGGCAGAACACATGCCTGAGAGAGAGGCTAGAGATTTTGTTTTTTCAGTGTTTGGGCAGTACCTACAATTACGTTTATATACAGGAAATTTTAATACTTCTGATCTATTCTGGCATGTATGTTATGATACATATTTTATAAAGTCTCTATAAATATTTTAGTGTAAAATCCTTAGAAGATTAAAAAAATAAAATTTACAAATATTCTATTTATAATGCAATATACTTGCTGCCTGTTAAATTTTTGGAGACTGAGATATATTATAGCAAATGTAAATTTTGAACATCTGACATATTAACATATGTAGAAGCAGAATTACCCATAATATGTTTTATACCCTTCAAGGAAATACAGTTACTAGAGAACCAAAGTATCTAGTAAAAATTAGGCCATACATGTAAATGGATGACATAAATCTAAGGATTTGGTATTTTAATACTTTCTCTAAAAAATAATTTGGGAAGCTTAACTTCCTGAATACAACTTAAGAGTATTTATTACAGAAATATATACAATAAGCAATCTTTAAAATATGTATGTGACTCTGTAAAATCTCAAAGAACATTGTGTAACTGTTCACCACTTTGATGATACATTACTATATACTCAGCCCTATATATCACCACAAAGATTTTATTACACACCAAACTCTGATTAAGTGCAACTAAAGTATGTTGTTTGGTGCATGTCTAAGTATAAAATGAATACTACTTCCAGTCATAGAAGATATACATGAAATTTCACTTCAAAATGGCAAGCAATAGAGGATATTTATGAACAGAAAAACTACAATGATAATTTTTTTTTTGGTAAAACAATAAGACAATATGCTTAAAATAAATTTCCCGATAAAATGGTGATTAGTTACTATATAGCCCTATTGTTAACAAGTTAAAGATGGGGAAACACCATTTTATTTCTCTATTTCTTTTAAGTATTTGAGCCAAAGTTTGTAGCCTTTTCCCTGTGATATACAACATAATTTCTCAAGTTTTCCTCTGACTCATAGTTCATTTTTTAGCCCCTTAACCTAGAATAGTTAACATTCTGAAAGTACATTTCTTGAGAATAAAAACATGTTTTATTTTATTTTTTTAGCACCAGTCCATGTCTTTTACAACCTTTGTTAATTTAAAGTTATCATTTGTGGTGTGTCTTTAAAAATAATTTATCATTTATTTATATAGAGAATGTCTACATCTATAATGAGAGTTAATTTCACTCTAGATATTTGTTACTTGACATTTACATCAGTATCCAACTGGAATTATAATCATAATATGTTTTTTAAAATATAAATGTGATTGACCATAACCTCCAAAGTGCCTTAATGACATATTTTTTGACACTTGGTTTTACTTTGTTAGCATACATGCTACTAATTGACACATTTTTATCTCATTATTTTATTTAAGAAAAAACTATACCTGTATATTTATTAATCATTTGCATTCAAGAATAGAGGTTTAAAAACTAGGACTCTAGATGAAAAAAGTAAGGTAAAACTGAAATAAGATCCTGTCTAAAGCCTGCTGATCTTTGTGTGCCTCCATGTCTCTACTGGATGGCTGTGGTTTGCTTTGTTTTCCTCAGAGGTCTCAGTTTTAGCATTGCACTGAATCAGGCCAGAAATCTGGAAGCTAGCTAAATATCTGACAGTGCGTTGAAAATGCTATTGCCACACAGGACCTGAAAATTTAATGAGAATGATAGCAGGTACATGCACAGAGGCAGAGCAGCAGTGTAGATGAGATGGTAAATCTTGGACATAACAAAGAACTCAGGGACAGATAAGGAGCAGCCATAAATCTGTTCCTGCTCCAACTGCAATTCTTGTTGTCTCCATTTATTGAGATGCTTCAAAGACACTTCTTTTTCATCATTAATGATAAAATAGAGGATATTATTTTTAAAAGATTATAATAAACTATGAAAGCTCTTTTTAAACTAAGGCTTAAGTAGTTCACTATCAATTTTCAGATCATTTTACTCTCTAATGTAACTTATCACACACAGAACTTTAATGACCAGTTAACTTTTTTTTATTAAGCCTAAAAAGGTCTGAAAATTTAACTGAAGGCAAAAGTGACTGATTTATTGCAGGTATTGTTTACTGACAAAAATGGAAAGAAGATTGGATATTTTCATTGCTGCTTTGCAAACTGTAACTAAATGTACATCAGGATTGCTCTCATTTCAAATAATTGAAGGTTGTAAGTTAAATAGACCTGAACAAAATAGTTATTCAGAAAATATTGTAGAGAACTGTGTAATAGAGTATTAAATATAAGAATTCACACTTGCTTTGGTTAAAAAGTGAGATGCACTTAGATGAATGTAATAGCCTTTAGAGTAATTAGCATTACGTGTACTATAGTTAAAAGACAAGTTAAGGGTTTTCTCTTTCCTGTCGTTTTTTGTGGTTGATGGCTTCTATTGTTTATGCAGCCTGGGCTATGCTGGACTGAGATGTGAACAGAACATTGATGGCTACATCCTGAATGCCTGTGAGCACAATTCCACCTGGAAAGATCTGTACCTCATCAGTGTTCATTAATATTCTAATTAAACCTTAATCACACTAGCATAAATTAACCTGTAACAACTTCATCAACTTTTGCCTTTGTGATATGTTGGTATGTGTTTATATACCAGGTAATATGTCCACTTCTTATGGCTAGAAAACAGAAACTCTGGCAACATTTTAAAAAAATGTAATAATAGAAAAATTGTCCTACTCACCACTCTCTTTATTCACCTCATTTGTTATATAATGTTTAAAAAATATATTTTTATTAGAGAAGTTGTGAACTTATAAAGCAATCATGCAGGCAGCGAACTTGTCTCAGTGGTTAGGGCATCTTTCTACCACATGGGAGGTCCGTGGCTCAAACCCCGGGCCTCCTTGACCCGTGTGGAGCTGGCCCATGCGCAGTGCTGATGTACGCAAGGAGTGCCCTGCCGCGCAGGGAGTGCACCCCATAATGAGAGCCGCCCAGCGGGAAAGACAGTGCAGCCTGCCCAGGAATGGTGCCGCACACACGGAGAACTGACGCAGCAAGATGACGCAACTAAAAGAGACACAGACTCCCGTGCCGCTGACAACAACAGAAGTGGCCAAAAAAGAATACGCAGCAAATGGACACAGAGAACAGACAACTGGGGAGGGGGGAGGGGGGAAGAAGGGGAGAGAAATAAATAAAATTGAAAAAAAAAAAAAACAGAAAACGAAAAACAAAGCAATCATGCATAATGTGCAGAATTTGCATGCAATACCCCTCCACTAACTCCATACATTGTTCTGGAATATTTATAATGGGTTATGAAAGAACATCATCAGACTATTACTAACTATGAACTATAGTATGCATTTGTATATTTTTTCCGTCGTTGACATTGATGCAAGAATATTACAATATTGTAGTTAACTATAGTCTGTAAATTACATTAATTATATTTTTCCCATGCGTCACCATATTCTTACCACCTTGTAATAGTGATGTACATTTATTCTAGTTCATAGAAGAACATTCTTGTATTTGTAGTATTAACAGCAAAGATCATCCACTTCTGGGTTCACTATGTCATTCAGTCCCTAGATTATTCTCTAGATTTCTTACTTTTTAAAGCAGTTTTATTGCAATACATTCACATATGATGCAATCCATCCAGAGGATACAATCAATGAGTTTAGTATAATCACAGTGTTATGAATTCATCACCACAAAAAATTTTAGAACAATTTCATTACTCCAAAATGAAAATCTCCACACCCCTTAGAAGTCATCTCTCAATTCCTCTATCTTTCTCCAGCCCTACATAACAACTAATCTAATCCCATCTTTATAAATTGATTTATATTTACATTTTTTATAAATTGAATCATACAATATATAGCACTTGTGTCTGGTTTCTTTCACTTAGCATAATGTGTGTTTTTTTGCCTGATATTAACATCATAACATTAACATACATTTGTTCACATTCAAAGAAAAACAGTCTTATATATGCAATATCACCATATTCATATTTGCCATGAGGGTTTACTATACTATACTGTCCTGTGTTACATTTTTTAGCTTTCCTCCAGGTAATATACGTGACCTTAAACTTTCCCTTTCAACCACTGACATAGCACTGCTAGTTACAAATATGTTGGGCTTTCACCTTTCTTAATTATTTCCAAAGGTTAACACACATATATTTTATGAATTCTGTACAAGTTATTATAATCCTCAGCTTTCCATTATCTAACCTTACTTTAATTTCTGGTGACCCATATCCAAGTTTTAACTCCATGAGATTAAAAAATACATGTAGTTCATAATAGTGTAATCATACATATTTGTCCTTTTCTATCTGGCTTGCTTTACTCAATATAATGTCTTCCAGGTCCATCCATGTTGTCACATGCTTCATGGCTTCATTTCTTTTTACCACTGCATAATATTCCATCATGTGTGTATACCACAGTTTATCCATTTATTGGTTGATGGACATATGGATGGTTTTCGTCTTTTGGCAATTGTGAATAATGCTGCTATGAACACTGGTGTGCAGATGACTGTTCATTTCACTAATCTCAGTTCTTCTGAGTATATACCTAGTAGTGATATTGCTGGATCACGTGGCAAATCTATATTCAACTTCTTTAGGAACTGCCAAATAGTGGTGATATGTTTCTACATTTCCTGCAACAGTGAATAAGTGTTCATATCTCTCCATATCTTCTCCAACACTTGTAGTTTTCTACCTTTTTTCATAGTGATCATTCTAATAAATGTGACATGAAATGGTAGCTTCAATTTGCATTTCCATATTCACTAGTGATGCTGAATATTTTGTCATTTTTTTTGCCATTTGTATTTCTTCTCTGGACAAATATCTATTTAAGTCTTTTGCCCATTTGTTAATTGGGTCATTTGTCTTTTTATTGTTGAGCTGTAGCATCTCTTTACATACCATGGATATTAAATCTTTATCAGATATGTGATTTCCAAATATTTTCTCCCATTGAGTTGATTGCCTTTTCACCCATTTGACAAAGTCCTTTGAAGTGTAAAAGTGTTCAGTTTTAAGGAGGTCCCATTTATCTACTTTTTTCTTTTGTTGCTTGTGCTTTGGGTGTAAAGTCCAAAAAGCCACCACCGACCACAAGTCCTTAAGATGTTTCCCTACATTTTCTTCTAGTGATTTTATGGTCCTGGATTTTATATTTAAGTCTTTAATCTGTTTTGTGTTGATTCTTATATAGGAAGTGAGATAGGGGTCCTCTTTCATTCTTTTGGTATAGATATCTAGTTCTTCTAGAAATGTGTTTGTTGAAGAGACTGTTTTGTCCCTGTAATGTGGACTTAGTAGGTTTGTGAAAAAAACAGGGGAGTGGATGTGGCTCAAGTGGTTGTTTGCCTTCTTTCTAAATGGGAGGTCCCAGGTTTAATCCCCAGTGCCTCCGAAAAACAAAATAAACAAACAAGTAAACAACAAGCAAACAAATGAAAAAACAACTCAGGGGAGCAAATGGGGCTCAGTGGTTGAGTGCTGGCTTCCCACATACAAGATCCTGGATTCAATCTCTGGCCCCAGTACTTCAAAACAACAACAACAGCAAAACAGTTGGTCATAGTGGCGAGTGTTTATTCCTGGACTCTCAATTCTATTCCACTGATCAGTATGTCTATCTTTATGCCAATACCATGATGTTTTGACTACTGTAGCTTTGCATATGTTTCAAGGTCATGCAGGGAAAGTCCTCCCACATTACTCTTCTTTTTTAGAATGCTTTTGGCTATTCTGGTGCACTTTCCCTTCCAAATAAATTTGGTATTTGCTTTTTTATTTCTTAAAAGTAACTGTTGGAATTTTGATTGGTATTGCATTGAATTTATAAATCAGTGTGTGTAGAATCGATATTTTCATGATATTAATCTTCCAATATATGAACACAGAATATCTTTCAATTTATTAAGGTCTTCTTTGATTTCTTTTAGCATTGTTTTGTGGTTTTCTGAATATAAGTCCTGTACATCCTTGATTAAATTGATTCCTAGGTATTTGAGTCTTCTTGTTGCTATTATAAATGGATTTTTTTTTCTGATTTCCTCCTCAGATTGTTCAGTACTAGTGTACAGAACATTACAGATTTTTTAGTGTAGATCTTGTTTCCTGCCACTTTGCTGAACTCATTTATTAGCTCAAGTAGCTTTGCCATAGACATTTCAGACTTTTCTAAACATATGATCATGTCATCCATGAACAGAGTTTTACTTCCTCATTTCCTAACTGGATGCCTTTTATTTCTTTTTCTTGTCTGATTCTTCTAGTTAGAACTTCTAGCACAATGTTGAGTAACAATGGTGACAATGGGCATACATGTCTTGCTCCCAATTTTAGAGTGAAAACTTTCAGTCTTTCCCCATTGAGAGATGTTGGCTATGGGTTTTTCATATATGCTTTTCATCATACTGAAGGATTTTCCTTCTGTTCCTATCTATTGAGGTGTTTTTATCAAGAAAGGATGCTGAATTTTGTCAAATACTTTCTTTTTTCCCTTCAGTTTGTTAATG
Organism: Dasypus novemcinctus; assembly: GCF_030445035.2. Classification (NCBI taxonomy): domain Eukaryota; kingdom Metazoa; phylum Chordata; class Mammalia; order Cingulata; family Dasypodidae; genus Dasypus; species Dasypus novemcinctus. The sequence goes on along the minus strand of NC_080683.1, from coordinate 35,761,153 downwards.
TGGTGTGTATTAGTCAGTCAAAGGGGTATAAGAACTCTGTTGGCTTTTATAAAGGATATTTATTTGGGTAGAAACTTATAGTCACAGGGTCCTAAAGAGTCCAACCTAAGGTACCACAAGAAGTACTTTCTCACCCAAAGTCATTGGCTATTGTTGGAGCATGAAGGCTGCCAATCTCGTAGTAGTCAGCCTTCCTCTCCCTCCTATGACTTCATGGTTCCAGCTTTTTCCAATCTCAACTGTAGGCTGGAGGGCTGGTCTTTCTCCGCAGAGCTCATTTCTTCCCAGGCTCAGCTGCATCTGTAGGCAATCAGGCTCTTCTCTCTTCCCAGGGCCTCTGCAGTCTCTATAGCTATCTTTCTTCCTCTGCCGTGCCCTACTGACATGACCGAATCAAAGCCATAACCATAATTTAATCAAGTAAAAGTGAAACCTCTGAACTTAATACAATATAATATGCTCAGAGGAACAGACCAGTTTACAAACACAATCTTATATCTATTTATGAAATTCATAAATAATACCAAACTGCCGCACAGTATATTACTTTAATTGATTTTCTTATTTTGAACCACCCTTGTATACCAGGAATAAATATTCCACTTGATTATGGAATATAATTCTTTTGATATGCTGTTGGATTCTATTTGGAAGTATTTTGTTGAGAATTTTTGCATCATGTTCATTAGAGATACTGGTTTGTGATTTTCTTTTCTTGCAGTATCTTCACCTGGCTTTGCTATTAGGATGATGTTGACTTCATAAAATGTGTTTGGAAACGCCCCCTCCTCTTCAATTTTTTGGAAGAGTTTGAACAGGATTGTTGTAAACTATTCTCAAAATGCTTGGTAGAATTCACCTGTGAAGCGATCTGGTCCTGGACTTTTCTTTGTTGGGAGAATTTTGATGGCTGTTTTAATCTCTTTAAATGTGATTGGTTTGTTGAGTTTTGTATATCTTATAGAGTCATTGTAGTTTGTGTGTTAGGAATATGTCCTTTTCATCTAGGATGTTTAGTTTGTTGTCATATAGCTTCTCATAATATCCTCTTATGATCATTTTTATTTCTGTGGGGTCAGTCATAACTTTTCCCCTTTTATTTTTGGTTTTATTTACTTACATCTTCTCTTTTTCTTTGTTAGTTGAGCTAAGGGTTTGTCAATTTTATTGATTTTCTCAAAGAACCAGCTTTTGGTTTTGTTGATTTTCTCTATTTTTTTTCTGAATTTCATTTATTTCTTCTCTAATCTTTATTATTTCTTTCCTTCTGCTTGCTCTGGGATTGTTTTGCTCTACTTTTTCTAGTTTCTCCAGGTGTTCAGTTAGATCTTTGATTTTAGCTTCTTTTTCTTTTTAAATATAGGTGTTTATGGCTATAAATTTCCCACTTAGCACTACCTTTGCTCTGTCACAGAATTTTTGATATGTGATCTTCTCATTTTCACTCATCTCTATCTTTTTACTCATTTTACTTATAATTTCTTCTTTGACCCATTGATTGTTTAGTAGTATGTTGTTTAGCCTCCACATATTTGCTATTACTTATTTCCAGTTTCATTCCATTATGATCTGAGAAGGTGCTTTGTATAATTTCAATATTTTTGTATTTATTGAAATCTGCCTTGTAACCCAACATGTGGTCTATCCTGGAGAAAGATCGATGGGCCCTTGAGAAGAATGCATAATCCACTGATTTGGGATGCAATGTTCTGAATATGTCTGTTGGGTCTAGTTTGTTTATGATATTGTTCAGTTTCTCTGTTTCCTTGTAGATCTTCTGTCTAGTTGTTATAGTTATGTGGGTAGTGTGTTGAAGTCTCCATCTATTGTTGTAGAGATGTTTATTTCTCCCTTCATTTGTCCAGAGTTTGCCTCATATATTTTGGGGCACCCTGGTTAGGTTCATAGAAATTTATGACTGTTATTTTTTCATGGTGGATTGTCCCTTTTATGAATATATAATTGCCTTCTGTATCTCTCATAACTTTTTTGCATTTAAAGTCTGTTTTTTTCTGATATTAGTATAGCTACCCCTGATGTATTTTGGTCACTGTTAGCATGGAGTTCTTTTTCCAAATTTTCACTTTCATCCAGCTTTTGTTCCTGGGTCTAAGGTGAGTCTTCTGTAGGAAGCTTATGGATGGCTCATGGTTTTTTTTAGCTATTCTGTCAGCCTGTATCTTTGGACTGGGGGCTTTAATCCATTCATATTCAATGACATTATTGTAAATGAATTATTTACCTCCACCATTTTATTCTTTGGATTTAATATGTGATACCATATTTTCATTTGTCTTTTTACTCTTTTGGTTATTCTTTCTCCTATTCTTGCCTTCTAAACTCTCCTCCAAGTTTCTCTCTCCTTCTTTTTCTTTGGATCTTTAAGTATCTCTTTAATATTTCCTACAAAGGTGGATTCTTTTTTATGAACTTTCTTAGCTTCTGTTTGTGAATATTTTAAACTCTCCTTCATATTTGAAGGGGAATTTTGTCAGATAAAGACTTTTCAGCTGTCAGTTTTACTCTTTCATTATCCTAATTATATCCTTTCACTGTCTTCTCATCGCCATTGTTTCTGATGAGAAATTCACACTTAGTCTTACTGAGTATCCCCTGTTATGTGATGGTGTGCTTTTCCTCTGCTCCTTTCAGAATTTTCTTTTTACCTTTGATGTTTGACATTATGAGTAGTGTGTGTCTTTGAGTATGTCTATTCATATTTATACTAATTGCAGTATACTGTGCTTCTTGGACATGTAAATTCATTTCTTTCATGAGAGTTGGGAAATTTTAGCAATTATTTCCTCAAATATTCTGGCTCCCTTTCTCTTTTCTTCTCCTTCTGGAACTTCCATAACACATATGTTGTTGCACTACTCTTTAGCCATATTGTCTCTCAACTCATTAATTTGATTTTGGAAATTTGTATGGATCTCATTGATTAGGTGTCTTAAATCTTGTGTCTCCTCTGGGGTTTTGCTGTAATCTTTTGCTTGGGACATTTCTTCTATTTTCTTAGTATGGCTTGCAAGTTTTTCTGATTATGATGGTGAGTTTACTCTAATACTCAATTTATCTCTCTTTTATAGGGATTTAGTGATGGGAGGCTGTGTGTTACTGTCATTCTTTGATTCTTGGTTCAACCTGTTCAAGATCCTTAGGATTGTCCTTATTAGTTGCTCAAATCTGGGTCATGGACCCAGTAATGAGTTGCAGACCCACTTCTAAGGGCCTTGGGAAGGGAGCCTGTAAAGGTTGGAAAAAGTCTCTCATTTACTTTTAGGTTCCTTTCACACACTTTCTGGGTCTGCTAACAGATGGCACTCTTTGGTCACCTTCTCAGTTCAAAGACTGGCCAGAGTGTCTTTACTGCAACACTGCCTGGATCAATGTGACAAAAGACCCTGCCTTGAGACTATTCAGAGCCTTGCAATTCAGACTTTCTCAGAGGCTTCTTTGCAGGTAAGAAATAATTTCACCCCCTTCTACATCCTCAACTACCAGTCCTGGTCATTAGGGAAAGTGACTGAGAGGGTTGGATCTCTCTAGTCCCTTGTAGGACTAGTCTCCTAGGACAAACAATAGCACAGCCCCTCCCAGTCTGGAAGGGTTCATGGGACACAGCAGACCAAATTTGCAGGCCAAAACCTGAATCAGTCCCCCTTTCTCCCATTCCCCAGGTTAAGTGGATCCCTGTGAACCCCTCTATCCATAATCACCAGCCCAAGGCTGGAGAATTCAAAATTGTCTGCTCCTAGAGTGGGGGAAGGGTGCTAGCAGCTGCAGCTCTAGCTTCTACTCAGAGTCTTACCACTGAGATTATTTTCCTGTGCCCCTCTCTCTTCTGGATAGTGTCCAGCCTTTCCTTGGTGTCCTAAACCCTAGAACATTTTTTCCCAGGTCATTTCTGCCTGTCCTTTAGTTGTTTTTCTGGGAGAAGAGAGATTCCTGTGTCTCTCTAATCTACCATCTTCCTGGAAGTCTGTTATATATATATAATATTAATACTGTAATTATTATATTACAAATATTATAAAATAAATGTTTACTTTTTCTATTTACAACTCTTGGAAATATGGAACAGGTGTAAAATTTCAGAAATTATTCTAAAAAGTAATGTTAGTCTTACAGACATCCACTTTTACCTAACTCAAAGTACTATATACACATATAATATAGTTCATTGTCATTAATAACCTTCAATTTTATTTTGGTTTCCATCTCATGTTGTAAATTTCCACCATTTCCTTCATTCATCTGTGTTGGTGCTATCCCTTCAGTACATATCATTTGTCATTCTCTTTGTAACAAGCATGTGCCATTCTGCCTTAAACGGACTGTGACACAGTTGGCAAATCAACGGGATTCCCTCAGGCTCTTCATTTCTTAGAAAGCCTGACACAAAAATATCTACTCAACGTGGATTCACTGAATGGTTCAGAAAATGAATGACATAGAACACAGGTTAATGCTACAATACTTGTATAGGCTTATTGCTTATTCTTTGGCAACAGAACTGATTTTTCACAAAAGGACTCTTTGAAATTGGAAAACAAAAACTTTGAAATTAGAAAACAAAAACTTTGAAAAATAAACCTGTTTTCATCAATATTTTGACTCTCTTTGTACTAACACTGTTCTTTTTTTCAATGAAAGGATAATTTGTGGCAAATTAATTCTTTCCCACTATGTAGGAAAGGAAAGCAGACATTGCATAATTACAAGTAGCACTTGAATATCCATACCACAAACAGGGACCATACAAAGGTGATCTAGCCACCATTTAAGTATGTATAGTGATCCTGTTGTTTGACTCCAATACCCATGCCACACAGATGGTTTGTCTCAGTCAGTTATCATAATCCCATTGCACTCTCAGAGATTCTTGTGGGAATGGGTATGTGACCCTATGCTGGTATGTAGGACAGAGTGGAATTCCTCCTGGGGAAAGGTTTCCTCACCTCCATAAAACATGAAAAGAAGAGGTAGGCATTTCCTTACCTCTTTTAGGCAAGTAATTGTTGAATTTTAGGCAGGTAATTGTAGTTGCCATTTTCAGATCCCAAGGTTAGGGGAGGAGCATGCAATCTAATGATGAGAGGTGACCTTGAAAGCAGCAGGGTTGAGATATAGAAGAAACCTGGCCCTTGATGAATTGTTGAACCTCTGACTATACCTCCCTGAGACCTGCCCAAACTCAACCTCATTATTTGACATCACTTATGGCCTAATGTTAAATATGACTTGAGACCGTGTTCCTTTTACTTGCAAATAAATCATCCAATTACCTATGTAATTGAGCTTTGTTTTAGACTGCAGTATCAGCTGTAACTTCAGCCATAACAAGAGTGCATTTTATAGTAGGAAGAATTTCAAACTTTTAATCTTAAGATTCTACTTCCAAAATTTGCTTTGCCACAACTAACTACGTGACATTGAGCCACTCATTTGACAACTCAGAAACTTCAACTTTCAGGGTTATATCATTCCAAATATTAGAACTTCAAAATCCAATATTATCTCATTTGTTTGTTTTGGAAATTGCCAGTAAGTGGCTATTAAGACTAACTTTAGGCCAGTATCAGTTTAAAATTTTGACTTCTACTTCCAGAGATTATTGTGATAAGGATAAAGAAAAAGAAACCTCCAGAGTTGAAGAATAAATAAACTTCTAAGAAGTGTACCACCTAATATACATACTTTATAATTAGTTTAAAATATAAGTGGGTCATTAATGTTTTCTAACTCTTGATCATAATTCATGTATCAATTACAAGAACAGAAATTTCACTTGACTGGTGATACTCTTGTAGGAAAAGACATTATAGAGAAAACAGATTGCTAAGAAAATCTAAAGAATATTCTAAGCATTATATAGTGTTTCTATATTAAATATTGCATTTTGTGTATAGTAATAAATAATACATAATTGGGCAAATAATACATTCTATAATAAAAATTGAAACAAGAAATTTATTGTAAATATACTAAGTCAAGTGGAAAGAACTAAACATTTATAATTTTGAAATAAATTTGCTTAAAATAGACAACATAAACAATTTAAATAAAGCATGGCCCAATTTGAGGTTCATATTTGCTTTTTGTTGTTTCTTTTTACTAACATATTGATAAAAGACAAGCCATGAAATGATCAATGCTTTGAACTGAAAAAGAAAAATAGAAATGCATGGAATGGGATTTAATCTGCAAAATGTTATAAGCCTGAAAAACAGAAAGATGACTTTATTCAATCTGTAAGGCATTTACATTTGGTTAAAAGAAAGAGTCAGCAGCCTACTAAGATCTGTAATCTCCAAACTGACATAGGCAGTGCAACTTTCACGTGCTGAGCTTTTTCACTGAACTTGACATTGGTGTAGCTTTAAATCAATATTTTCACTTTCACAGCACTTCCTTGTGATTATGTTGCAGCATCATGATGTTGAATTTACGATAAGAAACATGAAATAAAGAGATTTTGAAACCAGGATGAGAAGTATTTTGTAACAATGATCCAGTTTCTTCCTTTGCTTTATTTATGGTCCAGGAAAACTAAGAAAACAATGGTAGAAAAAAAGAAACTTTTGTATGCTTAGCACATAATAAGACACAAACATTAAGAATGGGTAAAGTAAGATTTCTTCTGTCGTGTAACTTTCTTAGGTATATCTAAGAATAACTATTTCTTTTGGTTATTTAAATATGTATGATCAAGTTATTATAGTATTATTCCTCCTGCTTTACTTTCATTTTCTTCTGTACCTTACATGAATAATGAATGCTTAATTTTGATAACAGCAGGAAAACTAAAATCTACATTTAAAAATAGGTAGTGCTGCAGAACTAACAGATGGTAACAATAATATTTTAGTTCATATAAAACTATATAAAAATCTATGCATGCTATATATACTGGTTGTTTTAGTTTCCTAGGCTAGGCTCATGCAAACACCATGCAATGGGATGACTTAAACAATGGGAATGTATTAGTTCATGGTTTTGAGGCTAAGAGAAAAGCCTAATCAAGGCATTATTGGGTGATGCTTTCTTTTTGAAGACTGATGCTCTGAAACTGGCTGCCAGCGATCCTTAGTCTATGGCTCCTCTGTCACATGGCAATGCACATGGCAACCCCTCTTGGCCTCTCAGTTCTCTTTTGGGTTCCAATGAAATTCAGTTTCTTGCTTCCTGTGGCTTTCTTTCTCTGCATGTCTGAATTTTCATTCAGCTTATAAAGGACTCCAATAATAAGATAAAGACCTTTCCTGATTGAAGAGAGCTATACCTTAACTGAAGTAATGTTATCAAAATGTTTTACATACAATGGTTCAGCCTTCCATCCACAAGAATGGATTAGGTTTAAGAACATGTTTTTCTGGTGGTACATACAGCTTCAAACCACCAAAATGGTATACTACCAACATAAATTTTCTCCCAAAAAAGGTGAAAAAACATGCTGATTTATGCATTTTTCTAATAAAAAATAAAATGCTTTTCCTTCACCCACCACATGGCTGAAAAATCCATGTCAGTCACTTGAGAATTGCCTCTTTCCTCTCTTTTTGGATGGTAAACTTTTGCGAGTGGCCCCATTCAGAATGATGATGAAAGAGTATATGCTCTGCTCTGCTCTGCAGTCCAACTTGGCTGTGAATAAAATGCCATTTGTGGCATCTCCATGCTTCCATCAAAGATAGCTCAATCCATCAAATGCTTCCAGTCCTTCCATACCAAATATGGATCCCAGGACTTATTATGCACCGGCCAAGTTTGAACTGTCAGCCTCAGATATAACCACTAGAAACTCTGGGTTCTGCTCTGTCTCTAGCTCTACAAACTTTATGATTGTGAAGTCAATTCAATTGTTCTCTGTCCAAATATGAAAGCCATCCTTTCTTTCATGGCCTCCATCTCTGTGAAGATTTACTTAATCTAATTTTATGAAAGTTAACATAGATTTCCTGTTAGGGGCTTTGGGTCTCCATAATTTTCTGAACACAAAGATCTTTCTATATAATTCTTGTTGGGGAAAGAAAAATTCCACTATTGTAGCAACATCTGCAAGATACCATTATTTTCTCAATAATTTCTTTTACTGAGCATTGAGACAAAATTCGTCAAGCCTCAAATGCTTTAAATGTTACCTTTACTGCTGCTGTGTTGTGTCACCATACTGCTTTTAAATCCTGGCCTCTATAGAATAAAATCTGAAATGTTAGACCTTTAAAAAGTGAATTTTTCATTACTCACTTTGTTTTACTCAACTAGGTTAAACATCTTGTAAGCTTTGAGCAAATTAAAAAAGTAGAGAAAGCATTTGGAGATTGACTAAGACATGGATTTGTTCCATGATTTACTATAAGACAGGAGTTATTTGAACCCTAAAATGATTGTTAGAATATTCAGTCACCTTCACTATGTATGGTTCTATTTTATTATTTTAAGGAGCAGATATCATTCCATTTTAATTAGCAAAATATACTTAAGCAAATACCTATTGTTATACATTTTTAGTTGGGTTGTGAATTTTCTCACTAATAAAATGGAAGAGGTGGACTCAATTGTTTTTATCCACAGGGTTGCCATTGAAAATATACATATTTGGAATTCTGATTTAGTGGTTGGATCAGGCTTCTGAACTGTTTATGATTCCTTGTAATTTGTATGTGTACTGCAAGTACTGGACTAGATATTTAGATGGCATTTTCTAGCTCTTAAGTTCTATTACATTAAGGGATGAACTTGGAGAATTCTGTTTCATTTACACCAGTAACTTACAATTTGGCACCTCAAAAGAGAAATAGAGGGTGGTCTTAAAAATAGAGACATTTAAAATAACATCCCTTGTGTTTAAGCTGCATATTTCATTGTGTTTTCATTTTCTAAGTGCTATTCTTTTTGAATTCTACCATCTGTGCTTTTGTCAAAGGGAAAAAAGTCTGGCTTATTCATTTCAATTATTTTGTGAGAGATGTTTTCTCTTCACTGTTGTAATACCTTTGTGAGGTGTCATTCACCCTGAGTTTGGTGATAACAAAATCTATATATGAAATTTTAGCTTTTCTTATAGGCTGGATATAATTTTTCAATTTATTTCAAGAGTATTAAAAATCAATCAATGACTGATTGATAGTAATGATATCCTAAGGGTCCGTTTTCTATCTTGACTAAATCAGTTAGTTACAAAATCTTCAATAGGTAACCCAAATTTTAATCTAAACCTTTGTATTAGCTAATAATTGATTAAAAGAGATTTTGCAGTGATTAGGCAACTCAAAATGTGATGATTGGGTCATGGCCATTCTAGATAGCCTATTTTTGTAAATATAAAATAACATCTGCCTAAAATATATTTATTACGTAAATCTCTACTTTTTATCGTGCACAGCCCTATTTTAAAAATAAAACATTGAGAATAATGTAACCTTATATTTATGACCATAGTTCATTATGATCAGTTTCAGGTTTATTTTCTTTCTCCAATATAGCAGAGTATGGATTTGTTTTTCCTGTATAATCAAAAAATAATATAGAATTTAGTTCATCCATATGCTGACCTTTATATTTCTTTCAAATATTCCCATCTGTTGCCAATTTTGATCATAGTTAGTATGACTATATGAAGCAGGCCTATCTTTTCCCTTTTAATCTGTTGTTTTGAACCTGATATGGCCCTGAAACAGATAATCATTTTTTTTTAAGAAACAACTGCAATATGAAAATAAAAGGAATCTGAAAGAAGACTTATTGAACCATCTGAGTAAAGATATAAATGAACTTTAATGCTTTGCACTTGTGAGATCTATTTTGGAAGTCCAGACTTATTTTCCCTTCTTATTCTAAGATTCATTACAGAGAGATGAGGTTTACAGATGGTTGAATTTTGAAGTTTAAGAAATCTATGGAGCAGTACTGAATTTCATAAATACTGCTGTGAGAACATAACAGATTGGAGAGAGGAATTTTCCATTTTCAGTCTCTCTAATAAGAATGTACAGCTCCCCCAAAAAACCAAGCTTAAAAAATGATTTTGAACTAAATTATTGTTAATATTAGCCAAAGCCATGAAGAAATGGATTTTTTTTTATTTTCAAAGAATTACACAAATAATGTTTAAGTTTATTTCAATACAAACATTGTAATTTTATATTATTATTTGTTAAAGTTACAAAACTAGAGCTGGGATTCATTTATGAGCCTCAAAATTTATTTCTGAGAGTTCAATTAATCATTACAGCCCTCATTAATTCCTTTTGTCATTTAGTAGGTGTCACTTTTAACTGGACAAGTCTATGTGAAACAATATTTTAAAAATTATGTTGTGTTCATATGTTGTGTTTAAGAGGATCATAAAAGGGAAAAAGCATCTTCTTTCAAAAGAACATGTTATTTTCAACTATTATTAATTCACAAGAAGAGCTTTCAAAGAATAGTAACACTTTCATCTTTGTCATTAATGAACTACCTTGTGTTTTATCATCCCATTTCATTCTAACTTCCTATTTCATCTCTGGAGAGTTTAGCAAAAGTGAAAAGGCTAGGAAATTTTGAATTACAAAGAATACAGGTTTGTCTTAAATCAAACAAATGTACAAGTGTGTGTGCATGCATGTGTGCACACACACAAAAAGAGAATACGTGTTTCTTTGTTCTTTAGTCCTTTTGCCAACTATCCTGAGTTAAATAGAAATTGAGAGGTTTTTAAAATCAGTTTCTGAAAATCAACTCTCAAGTATCTCACATTATAAACTTGTCTTGGTTATAGTGTATCCATATTTATAAGATTAAACAATAAATAGCCTCTTTCTGATAAAAATAAAGCAATGAAGTACCCTGATTTGGAATAATAGAATGGTTGGCAGCATCAACTTGATTATTGAAGCATGCCCTTTACACAAGAAGGCTGTATATAGAAGGGAGGATGGGTTTTTGAGGTAGACTTTTGTTTCTTACTATTTGTGTTACTTTGGACAGATCGCTTAAACTTTCTAAGCTTCTGTCAGTTCCTTTTAATGATGGGCATATTAATGGTACCTACTTTGTAAAGTTCTTATGAAGATTGAATGAGATACTCTATGAAAAATGCTTACCATATTGCCTACCACATAAAAAATTAACAAACATAGACCATGTTTGGAGATGATGGTGATGATGATTTAATTATGGTTGCAGTTAGAATTTTTCTGAGTTGAGCTACAGCTCTTATGTTAAATTGCTAAGCCAGAATTTTCCCTCAGGTGTGTATAATCAAGCTATAGACAAACTATGATTCTGTCACATTTCTGCTAAAAATAATTTATTTAACCAACACATATATTTCAATATTAATAAATTTATATTTTAACCAAATAATATATCAGTTCCACATAAAAATTTGAAGAAAATAAAAGATACCCATTATGAAGACTAATAACTCTTGCCACAATGTTTTGTGATGGTTTAATTACTTTTCATCTTCCCTACTGTCTTAGTCTGCCAACTGGTATGACAAAGTCCTCACACCAGATGTCTTAACAGGAATTTATTTTCTCATGGTTTTAGAGACTAGACCCATGCCAAGGCATTAATTTCTCCCTGAATTCCTTGGGATTCTGGTGTTGACTTGCTGTAACTCTTGGGGTTCCTAGGCTTGCATCTTGGGCTTCTGGCATATGGCGACATTCTTGATGTTCTGCTTATGTCTGCTCTTCCGATTTCCAATGACTTCTGGCTGATTGCTGTGCGGTGTTCTCACAGAATGATGGGGTTTCTTAATTATTCTGTTTCTGAGGTCTCCAGTTGTGGGGAGCCGCCCGGAGCTACGTGCATTTGCGGTCTCCAGCAACATGGCGTTTTTCATAACTACGCCTACTCCACCCCTGTGCTTACGCCTTCTTCTTCCCCTTTCCCCAGTTTCCCTGGCAAAAAGTGTCGTGCCTGTGCAACAAGATGTTGAACCCATGACCAGCATTAAAGGGTGTAACAGCATTTTATTGCCTTATATGGAAGAGCTGCTTCATCAGCCTATCACCCCCTGCTAATACCCTCCCATTAGTATATATTCTGATGCTCTGTCCTCAATAAACGGAGACTTGATCAGAATCCTGTCTAGTCTCCATTTCTCTCGCCTCTTGTCCCCCAATCCCACTCCCTCTTTCAGGTGCCGGTTCGTTTGACCTGCGGGCCAGGTCATCCAGTAATGCATTAAGGCCCATCCTGATTCACTTGGCCACATCTTAACTAAAAGCAACATCTTCAAAATAACATATTAACAAATAAGTTCACACCCACAGGAACCCAGAATAAAAGTCTCTCTTTTTAGGGGATACATAATTCAATCTACCATACCCACTAAACTTGAATTCTCTGAAGGAGGTGATTGTATCTTATTCACCATCTTTTTTTGTCTTTATATCTTTTTAACTTTGCAACTTCAAGGCTGAGTTAGGACAGTGCTTGACACCTAATAGATTGTCAGAAAGAGAGAGGGTAATGGGAGTGGAGAGAGACAGAGAGGCAGAGGAAAGAAGGGAGGGAGGGAGAAAAGAGAAGAAAGGAAAGGAAAGAAAGAAAGAGAAAGAGAGGAAGAAAAAGAATTGAATTGGCAGGTCTTCACCTATACCTCGATTTTAGAGTTATATCGTGTGAGAAGAACACAGAGTGCTTTATTCTTGCCAAGGATTCCAGGGATTTAGTAGCTGCTGGTAGCTTTTGTTTCACATGCTCTCAGGCTGTTGGGGCTCTTGGGCTATCCTTTAAGACTTGCTGTTTAGATTGTTACATTTCTGGTCAAATGTTCTGCATCTGATAGACAAAAGCAAAACCACTGTCTGATACCTGTCCCTTCAACTATCAAGCTTTTAATCCATCTAACTCCTCCTAAAGCTTAGGAGCGCCACAGCTTTCCAGGTCACTTCTCCTCACTATGTTGCTGGCTTTTTCTGCCTTCTCAGAGCAACAGTTGTGCGTAAAAGACAAAAGCTAAAATGTGTCCTCCATACTTTAAAAGTGCGAAACAAAAATTCAGAAAGGACCAATATGATAGGTGTGGTTATAAGTGTGTGTAAGTATAAATGCATAATTAAATATATACAGATATAAAGAGTATTATTATTGATCCTGTGATTATACATATATATATATATGTATTCTATACACACACATATCTAAAGCTTGTTGCTTGTCAGAAAATACAGATATTATTTGAGTCTATGGAGTGCCTTTTCTAGGACTCCTCCTGTTGTTCACTGGTTCTCTCAGTTTGCTATTCTGTTGTGACAAATACCAGGTGATAATTTGTCTTAACATCAGGAATTTACAGGAATTTATTGGTTCACAATTTTAAGGCTAGAAGAAGTCAAACATCAAGGTGCTGGCAAGACAATGCTTTCACCTAGAAGACCAGTATTTTGGCTACTTGCTGCAGTCCTTGGGGTTTCTTATATTTCTTGCCTCCTGTCACATGGTGATGTCTCTCTCCTGTGTCTGCTTTCCTGGTTTCTAGTCACTATGTGGTCTTCATGGATTCCTGGCTCCATTGTCTTCTCTTTATAAGGCTGCTAATAATGTGAATTAAGAACGACTCTCATTCAGTTAGGCCATACCTCAACTAAAAATAATATCTTCAAGATGTTCTATTTACCATGCATTCATATCCACAGGAAGGAAGATTGATATTATGCACATGTCTAAATTGGGTTCATAATTCAATCCACCATGCTGTTATATCATAGAAACTTATTTTATGAAGAAAAGATTAAGGTTTACAGAGGTGAAGAGGATTGCTCATGGTTACATAGTAATATATAGCAGAGTTAGGACTAGTCTTCAAGTCACTTGCCTCTATTGAGAAGCTTTTTCTACCCTAAAAGATGCCACACTTTTGAGTATAATGAGAACTTGAGTTCAGTTGCTACCAGGACTCACAAAACTAGGGAAACAAGGATCCTGAGGGCAATCAGTGTTTCAGAGGCTCCACAATACATCAAATCACTCCTTCTAAAAATGTATGTATAATTTGGGCTTACCCCAGGAGATTCTGATTTAGTGAATAGGAAGTGAGGCCTGAATATCTGTGTTTACAAAACTCTTCACAGAAATTTGAGATGCACAGTCATAATTCAGAAATTCTGAGCCATTCACATTCACTGGGTGTTAAAGATTGAATTGTATCTCCCCCAAAAACATGTTCAATTCCTAAGGTTTGCTCTTGTAACTGTGAATGTATTTGTGAAAAGGATCTTTGAATGTGTTATTAATTAAGATGTGGCCAAACTGATTAGGGTGAACCCTCTTCCAGTAAGACTAATGTCCTCATAAGGAGAGAAAATTTGGACAGAGAGAGAGAGACAGAGAGAGAAGGCCATGTGACAGAGGCAGAGATTGAATGAGGCGGCCACAAGCCAAATGTATTAGCCAAAGGGGTACTGATGTGAAGTACAAGAAATCTTCTGGCTTTTATAAGGGATATTTATTTAGGGTAGAAGCTTACAGTTACCAGGCCATAAAGCTAAGTTACTTTCCTCACCAAAGTCTGTTGCCATGTGTTTAAGCAAGATGGCTGCCTATGTCTGAGCCATTCAGGCTTCCTCTTTCTCTTAAGGCTCTGAGATCCCAGCTTCTTCCAGTATCAGTTGTAGGCTGGGATAAGTCTGGTCTCTCTTCCGGAGGCTTTTGCTCTCTGGCTTCAGCTGCTCTGTTCTCTCACAATGTCTGCTATAGACTATCAGGCTCTCTCTCTTCCCAGGGCCTCTATCATGTCTGTTGGGGTATCTCTATGCCTCTGTGTTCTTTGTGTATTTACATTCTGTGACTCCAGCATCCAAAACTCCTACTAACTCCTCTGCAATGTAGTTTTCTCTGAGTCCTCACCTATCAGGGGAGAAGTACTCAATGTCCTACTGAATGTGGCCCCATCACATTCAGTATCATAATTTAATCAAGTAAATAAAACCATTGAAGTTAATACAATCTAATACACCCAGAGGAACAGACCAGTTTACAAACATAATCCAATATCTATTTTTGAAATTCATAAATAAATACCAAACTGCTACACCAAGGGGGCCATGAACTTCTAGCAACTCACCAGAAGCCAGAGGAGAGGCTTAGAATGGTTTATCCTCTTTAAGAGGAAGTATGACCCTGCAAACACCTTGATTTCAGACTTTTAGCTTCCAGAATCTTATGAGAATAGATTTCTGTTATCTAAACTAAGTAATTTGTGGAGAAGACATACAAATGGAGTTAGTTGAAAAGCATTTGGTATGCTAAGTACAAATCACCCAGAAAACACTAATATGTACTAGAACCTGTACTGAGAGATTCAGGGAAGACAGAAATGTTTAGAGCAAGGTCTATCAATAGATGTGTTTTAGTTTGCCAAAGGGCTACTCATGAAAAATACCAGAAACGTATTGGCTTTTGCAAAGGGGATTTATTTGGGGTAAATCTTACAGTTCCAAGGCCCTGCAAAGTCCAAACTAAAGCACCATCAGAAACACTTTCTCACCAAGGTCAGCAACAGTTGCTCTTATTTTCTGGGCATGTGACAAAGCAAGATGATTGCTGATCTCTGCTAAGGTCTCTGCCTTTCTGTAGCTTTAAGCAAACCTGCATAGGCCTTGTCTCTTACCCGGCCCTTTCTCTCTCTTTCTTTCTTTTGTGGCCTCAGCTCCCTGAGTCTCTTAAGAGTTTCCCTCCATAGCTCAGCTGTATATGAAACCTTTCTCACATGCCAGCATCATACATAGCATCTCCCTTATCCCATGTCTGTCTGTCTCTTTATGTCTCCATTTATTATCAGACCCAGCAAGATGGCAGGAATTCAACCTGAGTCATGCCTGACTGATGTAGTTCTATCAGAAACCCTAAAGTGATCTTATCAAGTAATCTAATCAAAGCACTCTCAGTTGAATTTAATGCTATCAAAGGATATCATACCTAGAGGAATAGATTAGTTTACAAACATAATCTTTCTGTTTTGGGGATTCATAAAATAATCTCAAACTGCCACAAGATGACAGGACCCAGCCACAAAGTCTGAAATTTAAGTATAGCATTTTCATCCACAGAAAAACTGGGGCTGAAGATCCCTTAGAAGAACTAGGTTTCTCTAAATTAAATTTCAGAATCCAGGTTCATAGGAACCCTAGAAGGACCTAAATGATGGACTCAAAATATAAGACATCAACCTGATTAAAAACAGTATTATTTTATGTCATGCACTCTTTCCTCCTTTTCTATATATCCTTTTACACCCCCATATATGTAACTATAGAAGGAAGAAGTCTTTTTTTTTTGCATAATCCATACTCAATCCAAACTTAATTGGGCAATATTTTCATTTATGCCACCTAGGAAGAGTTAGGTTGATTTATCCTAGGGTGAGTATTCATTATAAGTTTTTCTTCAGGGCTTTTAAAACTTGAATGAAGTGTGGAAAATGGAAATCTCTTCTTGTGAAAAAAAAAAAGCTTAGAAGATGAGGCTTGGGAGATCTCAGTCATGGTTTACAGGCTCAGATTAATGTGAAGCAAGTGAGGTGCTGAGATGTATAATTTAAGGGCTGTGCCTGTGCAAAGTCCCCCTAGCATTGGTCCTGAAGTTTCCTCTCCTGGGGAGGAAGTCAGTATCCAAAAGGAAAGAATGTGAGAAGATGAGTGGGAGAAAATGGGGAAAAAGATGCTCTGTCACCATAATGTTTTAATTCCAGCTGTTCATGATATTCCTTTCACTCCTCCTCTGCCTCTGCTTTTAATATTGCCTTTGATTATTCTAACCAACTTAAGCCCCTTACTGGAGCTATTTCCATTTGGGATTCTATGACATACAACCAAAAGCAGTCTTACTAATGCAAGCTAACTTATGGTTTTCTGGATTCTTAACCTTCCCAGAACTGGAGGTAGACTTTAGTATAAGTAAAGAGAGTACAGCTGTGGTGATCAAACATCCATTCATGAAAGGAATCTGCCTGGGCATTTCAATATCACTCTTTTCAGTTTGCTCAGGCACTGTGAAAAGGCAGTTCCCAGACTTGGAGAGTATTTTTCCTTTCATTTGTCTAAAAGGAAGCAGAAGCTGGTTAAGCCTTGATGTCCTGGCAGGCACTGAAAATGGGACTGAAATATTTTGATTTAATTTCTGTCCTACTTCTTCCTCTTACATAATTATGAGACTTTCAAGTAGAATATAGATACATGCATGTCTTCCATTCATTCATAAAATATATTTTTTTAGAGTTTCTATTAACTGCTACAAAAATAATAGCTAGCATCTTATTGATAACATTGAACTTAGAATCTAGATCTGGTGGGAAAAACTCAAATTCCTATTGAGTCCAGGAAAATAATTTAAATGAGAGGAGATGAACAGGTCAACCCACTGTAAAACATCTAAAATATATTTAATAATCTTTGGCTCCAACAAGCACATTTGCCAAGACTGTCTCTGTGCAACCTAATATCGGGTCGAAGGCTTAGGAACTTTCAAGAACATAGTTTTATTTGGCCTTGAGTAGATGGTAAGTTCTAGTTCATTCTAGTTCATTCAATGGTTAAACCCATTAAAAACCATTCAGTGCTTATTATTATGGATGGTGTAATGTGTTAGGCAAATTGCACAATGGAGATGTGTTACCGCCTCTCTCCACCCCTCCTTCCCTTTCAGCCCCCGCCGCCCTTCCCGCCAGTCCCGCCCATATTGCCAACCTACAATCTGCCCTCTTCCCCAGTAACTGCTTACCTCAGGTCTATCCATCAGCTTCAGCCTATCCACAGCTGCCCCTTAGCCAACCCTCCCTTCATCACGCCCCTCCCTCTACCCAACCCTATATAGCTAAGTGTACTTCCGTAATAAAGCAGACCTGTTCTTGCGCTCAAGCGGTCTCCGTGGTTTTTCCCCAACCGCGCGTCCCCCATGCCTGGAGAACCGGTGCTCCCTCTTGGGGCACCCCCCGCCGGTGGTTCGGCAGGAGCAAGCCCCCCCGACTCTTGGGCCTGAGCAAGGACGAAACCCTCTTGCTCAGCTACAGAGATGTGATCAACTTGACTCTCTGGCTCTTGTGGAGCTTCTGTTCAGTTGGGAAAAAGTACTTCAGATAACAAGTGTGATAAATATCTTAAAAAGAAGTGTAGGAAGAGAGAAAGGGAGATCTAACCTCATTGGAAAGTTAGGAAGTTTCCCCAGTATTTGTTTCCTATTGCTCCTCTAATAAATTACCAGACAATTAATGGTTTAAAACAACACTGATTTATTCTCTAACAGTTTTGGAGATCAGAAGTCTAAACTGGGTCAGCAGAGCTGCATTCCTTCTGGAGACTCTAGAAGTGAATTTATTGCCTTTTCTTTTTTTTTTTTTTTTAAGATTTATTTATTTATTTAATTTCCCCCCCTCCCCTGGTTGTCTGTTCTTGGTGTCTATTTGCTGCGTCTTCTTTGTCCGCTTCTGTTGTCGTCAGCGGCACGGGAAGTGTGGGCGGCGCCATTCCTGGGCAGGTTGCACTTTCTTTCACGCTGGGCGGCTTTCCTCACGGGCGCACTCCTTGCGCGTGGGGCTCCCCTATGCGGGGGACACCCCTGTGTAGCACAGCACTCCTTGCGCGCATCAGCACTGCGCATGGGCCAGCTCCACACGGGTCAAGGAGGCCCAGGGTTTGAACCGCAGGCCTCCCATGTGGTAGACGGACGCCCTAACCACTGGGCCAAAGTCCATTTTCCTATTGCCTTTTCTTTTCCATCTTCTAGAGGCCACCCAAATTCTTTGACTCATGGCCCCACCCATCATTTTCAAGCCATTGGGAGCATCTTCAGTCTTTTTTTCTCTCTCTGTGCTTCCATCATCATATCACTTTTTCTGACTCCAACACTCCTGTCTTCCTCTGATAAGGATCCTTATGGTTCCATTGGGCCCACCCAGATAATCCAGGCTAATCTCCCCTTCTTGAGATCTTTAAATCAATCACAAATGTAAAGTCCCCTTTTTACATTTAAGGTAACATATTTACTTCCAGGGAAAAAGTCATGGAAAGTTTGAGATTATTATTTCATGGACCCAGTGTATGTGAAATTAATTTGAGGCTTGCAAGATGAACAGGTGTTGTCTAGGTGAAGAGGCATTACAGAGAATAGGAACAGGATATATAAAACTTTGAGGGCGAAAACAGCATAAAGAAATGACAGGAATCCAGGATGTTTGAAACAGTGAACAAAAACGGTAATAAGGTACTGTAGAAAAAGATTGACTGGGAAGAATCTTTATTGATTCTAGATATTTTCTGGTTTCCCTATATTCTGTTTTAATCTAGTTATGCTTTTCTTATAATGGAAATTAAGATATGCCTTAATTCCATTGTGGGTGATAGTCTGGGTCAGTAAACATTTTTTGCCAGATTCTTGGGAAAATACAAAAAAACATGTTAGAAAATTCTATTTGATATAGGGTTTCCCATCCAGTAATGATAAATTAAAACTTCATCTTTGTACAAATGGAAAGGCTATAGATACGGAGAGCTGTGACATCAAACATACCTGACTTCTAGAAAATGTAATAAGCTGGAAAAGAGAAGTGAGAATGGGCTATTGTACAATTAGGGCAGAGCAGTAATATGTTCAGTAAGTTAGGATAAACTTCAACACTTATTGTTTACATAATGTCTCTAAGTCCACTTTTACAAAAAATTGCTGTACATTTGATTTGGAATGTAAATTCAATCTAGGCTTGCCAGACAGCAAATAAAAGTACAGGACACCCAACTATTTCATAGGATATACATAGACTAAAAATACATTCATTGTCTGAAATTCAAATTCAACTCGGTGCCCAATAGCTAATCTGGTAACTATTTCATCAGGTCTTATTTTAGAGAAATTTGCATATCAATACATAAATTGAAATTTGTGCATCAATTATAATCAATATCTGTATATATCAACAATCTACTGTGAAATTCCTATCTTCTAAAAAAAGTTATTTATTTCTTATTCCTGATTTAGAGACAACATTTGACTTAATTTAAATAAAAGGAGATAAAATTGTTCAAGGTGAACTCTTCTAGGACTGCTTAGATAGTGGAGGAAGACAGAAAAGCATGATATGAGAACAGTGAAATGAAGAGGGCATTTCTCCCCATTGTCTAGACTGGCCTCTTAATAAATGTCAATGGTTGAGGTGCTCAATGACAGATTTAATTAATGAGATTCCCAAAATAATTTGTTATTTCTTGTTCATGTTCATGCAATTAACAGACAGATCGAAGAAGAGAATTTCTAGTCCTAAGCAAAGTCATAACATTTGTATGGGTTAAGACTTTACACAGGCTCCTGGCAATATTTTGACAAAGGGTGTCTTCAGTGACCATCTGCTTTTATTCTCAGTGATGACCTGTGATTGCATCAGTTCAAATGCCACCTACTGGACCTACCTAAGAGCCAGTCCTGCATCTGCATATTCATGAGACAAGATATGATTTATGTTATATATATCCAAAAATTTATGCCAGAAAATTAATATATGTGAAGTCAAGTGAAAAACCCAATATGTAATCATTTTGTTACCTAGAGCTCTTAGATTCCTAAGTTTTGAAAAGAGGGTTTATAGGTTGTTTGTTAAAGTGAGGTGAGATCTGCACAATTATTGCAAGTATAAAATATGCAGAAGACAAGCAAGAAACATTTCTTTCTTCTACAAGATATAAGAAAATTTTGCTTGTAATAGGAATTGGTAGAGGACTGGATGATGATAAAATCTGCATTGCATCAGAGGGAGAAGCCCAATAGTGAAGTAGGCCCTGGGCTGCACAATTAAAACTTTGAGATTGCTTTGATTTCTTTAATACATAGAATATCTTACAAATCCATTGTAAATAAGTTTATAAGAAAGCATATTTATTTCCAATCCAAAATAATGCTCCTGTCAATAATCTCTAGTTACTTATTTTTTTAATATTTTCAAACCACTCCATTATCTTGTTTTTCTTGTATACCAAAATTGATTACACTGCAGAGTATTCAGTTGCCTTTTAAAAATTTCTGTAAATAACTGTTTAATAACATCTTTAAATCTAATTGAAAAATTGATGCATGTTCATATGTAGACAGTTTAGAAAAATAAGGAACAGCAATTTTTTTTAAAAAGTCATATCAAATTCCACCAGCAAGGTTTTCATAGCCAGTATGTCTTGCTTCACAAAATGTAGTTTTGAATTGATAATTTGATCCCCTATCTGTTCCTTTTGAAATTATGTCATTAAGTGGAATAATCTATTCTAAATGGAATCATTTTAGTGTCACTGGACTGGGACAACAGAACCAAGGATGGTTACTCTGGAGGTCCAAAGGTTGAATCTAGTTGAAAAGTGTTAAATTTGGCTTCCATTAGGTGGTACATAATGGTTTCAGTTTGAATTATCTTCCACTATTAAATAACAGGTAAATTTTGTATAAGAATCAAAATTTTCAACTTCATTTACATAATTAGGAGATCAGGTAACTCCAGTCCAGATTCTAATATAAACAGAATTAGCTAGAGCTGGGTACTTCTACCTGTTTTAGCACTTTATTTTCCTACAGTCTATAGCACTGCCTCAGTTTTTGAAATATTAAGGCCAAGTGTCAAATATTTTTGTGTTTAAATGCTACAAAGTGCTGAGGACTGATTCCACAGACTGATTTTCCACAGTCTCAGGGTTTCAGGAACTGTCCACTTAAAGACTAGGCTCAAACAGTGGGAATTTACCCAAAATCAAGCCCAAAGCTTAGTAGAGAAAACATACTCAAACATAATCAAGAAAATGTTTTATACCTTATAGGAAATGAGCTTGTCCATTTTATGTTGAACTTTCAAACACGTGATATTACTAGGGAAAAAGAAAAGGGATATACTGTAAGTAGGTTTCACAATTGTATCAGAATATATTTAAATAGTGGATTAAAATTTGAGGACAGCATTTTTTTTCATCTTTTCCTTTGGACATTGGGGTGGTCCTTTTATTGTAGAGATATTGAGTACAATTTTTGTGTGTGAGTATTGGCGTTGGTATAGAATCAAACATGTGAGTGTGAATATACTTATTATTTACCTATTTATCCTGAAACAAATAGCTCATCTACTTCCTAAATTCTTAAGCTCACACTGTAATAAAAGTAGATTAATAGATATAATGCATTTATCTGTCATTTTTTAATGTTTTCATTAGAGAAAATTGCACCCTATTGAGACTGTTTCAGTTAATTAAGTCACTGTTACTTCATATTGTACATTATTCTATTTAGACAACATAAAAATCCTTTTGACATTTTGCCCATGGAAGAACTCATTCAAGGCTAATTTCTAGTCAGCTGTATTCTCTAAGTAAATAAAAAGATGAAGTGTAATGCGAACAATTGATCTTTGTAAGATCATAATAGAAACTGACACAAAATTCATAATATTATAATATAAGAACCATTTAATTCTTGATATATATTTATTTAATAGATTTATCCTTGATATCCACTTTTCTAATGCTGGAAAACATCTTAAGGATTTTTAAGGAAAGATTTGCCATGCAGACTTGACCTTGATATAATACTGCAGAGCTGAAGAATAAAGATTCTGTATAATCTACCTACCGAATGGTTATAAATCTTTCAAAACTGAATCTTTTGGTTTTACTCAAATATTGGTAATATTAACCCAAAAATGATTATAATTTTAAAAATAAATTATAAAGCAAGTTTTCAGTATTTTCTGGCATATCTACCATCAACTCTAAAAAATGATAAGCTTTAAATTTTTTACGTTTAATAAAATTAAGCAGATAACAACATTCAAATTCATTTAAAAAGCAATATACACCCATAAATATTAAAAATTCTGATAATACAAATCAACATTAAGAATCAATTGCATTGGATATCCATGTCTTCATTAAGTTTAATTTTTGCTAGCAGTTTCAAAATTTCTTTGATTTTATTCCCCTATCAGTAAAATAATTGTTCATATATCTCTAAATTATGTAATATTTATAAATCATGCATGAGTTTCTCTACCAGTAGAAATTATTAAAAATATACAAAAATATAAATAAAAGGAAATATAATAAACAAAATAAATAATTTTCAAAATGTTCTATTGTTTATTAGCAGTCTAAAATATTTGCTTATTTAAAAGTTATTAAATGATTACTGAGTGAAATGTAATTAAATGCTCTTTGTCTTCCCCTCTTATTCCTTTTGTTTTCTCTCATTTTATTTAGAGAAGTAAGTTTATAAAACAAGCATGCATAATGTGCAGAATTCCCATACATCACCCTCCACCAAAACCTTACTTTGCTGTGGAACATTGGTTACAGATTATATGTTTCATAAAATATATATGGTATTTTTTCCCATCCCCACTATTACTACTATGTATTAGTATTGTACATATATTATAGTTCATGAGAGAACATGGTCATATTTGTACTGTTAATCACAGTCCATCTTCTACCACATAGTTCAGTGTGTTATATAGCCCCATGCCATGCACATTCAAAGTGTATACTTCATGGCTCTCACTTTTATCACAGTTATGCAGTCATTGACCCAGTAAACCTTTGAAAGTTTTCTTTAGTCTAAAAGAAAAAGTTCCCTAACCCCCTATTATTGACCCTTAGTGTTGATATAGTACCTTCTTTTATATTGATACAAGAATATTATAATATTGCTATTAACTATAGTTCATAAATTACATTAATTGTATTTTCCCATGCATCACTATATTCTTATCACCTTCTAATATTAATGTACATTTGTTCTAGTTCATAGAAGAACATTCTTGTATTTGTTTTATTGACCACAATGCTCGTCCATCTCTGGGTTCACTATTTTATTCAGGGCCTAGATTATTCTCTAGAATAATCTTTCAATTGATTATTCTTTCAATTGACATTTACATCCCTGGAATATCCCTTTTAACCACAATCCCATTCATAAAGCAGCTGTGTTAGTTATGCTTACTCTAAGTCTTACAATCATTTCTGTCCATTTCCACAGTCAAGCTAATTGAAAATTCTGCATCCATTCAGCATCGATACCCCTTCCCAGTCCTATCCTATGTCCTAGTAACCTACAGTCTATGTTTTAACTCTACGTATTTATTCTTCATATATAGTTCATATCAGTTGGACCATGAAATATTTGTTTTTTTCTGTTTCTCTTATTTCACTGAGCATACTGCCCTCAAGTTTCATCCATGGTCTCATATGTGTTCCAATTTCATTTCCTCTTACAGTAGCATAGTATTTCATTGTATGTATATATCACATTTTGTTTATCCATTTATTTTGGTGGATGGACACTTGAGTTATTTCCATCTTTTGGTAATTGTGAATAATGCCGCTATGAACATCAGTGTGCAAATGTCTTTTCATGTCACTGTTTGCAGGTTCTCTGAATATATTCCTAATAGAGGAATTGCCAGATTAAATGGCTAAAGCTCTCTGAGGAACCACCAAATTGTCTTCCATAGAGATTACACCACTCTACATTCCCACCAACAGTAGAGGATTGTTCCGATTTCTCCACATTCTCTCCAGTAATTATTGTTTTCTATTTTTCTTGATAATGGCCAGTCTAAGAGGTGTGAGGGATATCTCATTGTAGTTTTGGCTTGCATTTCCCTAAGAGGTGGTGATAGTGAATAGTTTTTCATGTGCTTTTCTGCCATATGATTTTCTCTTTGGAGAAATGTTTATTTAAGTCTTAATCCATTTTTTAATTGGACTGCTCACTCTTTTATTTTTGACTTGTCTTATCTCTTTATATAGCATAGAAATCAAATCCTTATCAGATATGTGGTTTCCAAATATTTTCTCCCATTCGGCGGGCTGCCTTTCCACCTTTCTGACAAAATCCTTGGAACCACAAAAGTGTTTGAGTTTGAGGAAGTCTCATTTATCCATTTTTTCTTTCATTGCTCTTACTTTTGGTGTTAAGTTTAAGAAACCCAAAAAAATCACAAGGTCTTGAAAATATTTCCATACGTTTTCTTCTAGGAGTTTTATGGTTTTGCTTTTATATTTAGGTTTTTGATCCATTTGTTTTAATTTTTGTATAAGGTCTGAGGTAGGGGTCCTCTTTCTTTCTCTTGGATATGGCTATCCTGTTCTCCCAGCACCATTTGTTAAATAGACTGCTCTGGCCCAGCTGGGTGTGTTTGACAATCTTGTAAAAAATCACATGACCAAATATGTGAGTGTGTGTTTCTGAATCATCAAGTCAGTTCCATTGGTCTATATGTCTATTTTTATGCTAATATCATGCTGTTTTTACCATGGTAGCTAGGTTATATGATTTAAAGTCTGGAAGTGCAAGTCCTCCAACTTCATTCCTCCATTTTACAATGTTTCTGGCTATTCAGGCCCTTTACCGTTCCAATAAATTTGATAATTGGATTTTCCATTTGTTGTAAACAGTCTGTTGGAATTTTTATCAATATCGCTTTGACTTTGTATAGTAATTTGGGTAGAATTGACATCTTAACAATATTTAGTTTTCCCATCCATGAACATGAAATGTTCTTCCATTTATTTAGGTCTCCTTTGATTTCTTTTAGGAATGCATTGTATTTTTCTGAATGTAAGTGCTTGGTTAAGTTTATTCCTAAATTTTTTATTCCTTTTGTCACTATTATAAACGGAATTTTTTCCTGACATCAACTTCATATTGCTCATTGCTAGTATACAGAAACATTACTGATTCTGTGTACTAATCTTAACCCTACCATTCTACTAAATTTGTTTATTAACTCTAGTTGCTTTGTTGTAGACTTTTCATGATCTAGGTTAGGATCATATCATATGCAAATAGCAAAAGTTTTTCTTCTTCCTTTCCAATTTGGACACCTTTTTCTTTTTCTTGGCCGATTGCTCTAGCAACTACCTCTAGCACTGTATTGAACAACAATGGTGACAGTGGGCATCCTTGTCTTGTTTCTGATCTTAATGGGAAAGTGTTCAGTCTTTCCCCATTGAATTTAAAGTTAGCTGTGGGCTTTTTATATGTGCACTTTATCATGTTGAGGACGTTTCCTTTCATTCTTATCTTTTGAACCATTTTTATTAAGGAAGGATCCTGGATATTGTCAAATGTCTTTTCTGCTTCAATTGAGATGATTATGTGACTTTTCTTCTTTGATTTACTAATGTGGTATATATTAGTCAGCCAAAGGAGTGCTGATGCAAAGTACCAGAAATCTGTTGACTTATATAAGGGGTATTTATTTGGGGTAGAATCTTACAGTTACCAGGCCATAAAGCATAAGTTACTTTCCTCACCAAAGTCTGTTGCCATGTATTGGAGCAAGGTGGCTGCTGGTGTCTGAGGGGTTCAGGCTCCTTCTTCCTCTCTTGACTCTGTGATCCCAGTTTATTCCAATATCAGCTGTAGGCTGAGATAAGTCTTGTCTCTCTTCCTGGGGCTCATTTCTTTCTGGGGTCAGCTGCTCTGTTCTCTTCACAAGGTCAGCTGTAGACTATTAGATGAATGGCTCCTCTCTCTTCCCAGGACCTCTGCCATGTCTAATATCTGGGGCAGACCCTGGGGCAGACACTCAATGCCCTATTGATGTGGCCCAATCAAAGTCCCAATCCTTATTTAATCAAGTAAAACTGAAATCTCTGAATCCAAAAAATCTAATAAGCCCAGACCAGTTAAAAAATAAAATCTAGTATCTATTTTTGAAATTTGTAAACAATATCAAACTGCTACATTGTGTATTATGCTGATTGATTTTCTTGTATTGAACCACCTTTGCACATCTCAGATAAAGCCCCTTGATCATGACTATTAATTCTTCTAATGTTTTGTGGGATTTGATTAGCAGGTATTTTGTTGAGGAATTTTTGTATCCATATTCATTCGGGAAATGGGTCTGTATTTTCCTTTTTTTCATAATATCTTTATCTGGCTTTGATATTAGGGTGATAATGGTATTATGGAATGAGTTTGTTGTTTTCCTTCCTGGTCAGTTTTTTAGAAGACTTTAAATAAGATTGGTATTAAATCTTTGAATGCTTGGTAGAGCTCACCTGTGAAACCATCTGGTCCTGGGTTTTTCATTTTGGGGAGTTTCTGATGACTGTTTCAATCTTGCTACTTGTGACTGGTTTGTTGAGGTCTTCTATAACTTTTAGGGTCATTGTAGGTTCTTTGTATGTTCCTAGGAATTTTTCCATTTCATCTGTATTGTCATATTTGTTGGCATACAGTTCTTAATATTGTTTTAGGATCTCTTTTATTTCTGTGGGATCAGTAGTAATGTCCCCATTTTCATTTCTGATTTTCTTTATTCGCATCTTCTCTCTTTTTTTCCTGGTTAGTCTAGCTAAGAGTTTGTCAATTTTGCTGATTTTTTCAAAGAAGCAACTTTTGTTTTTTTTAATTCTTTACATTTTGTTGTTGCTATTGTTCTCCATTTCATTTATTTCTGATCTGACCTTTGTTATTTCATTCCTTCTGCTTGCTTTGGGCATTATTTGCCTTTCCATTTCTAGCTCCTCCAACTGTGTAGTTAGGTTGGTAATTTTAGCTTCTCATATTTTTTTAATGTAAGCATTGAGGGCTATAAATTTCCCTCTTAGTACTTCTTTTTACTGCATCCCATAAGTTCTGATATGTTGCATTCTCAATTTTTTTTTTTGCCTCAAATTATTTATTGATTTCTCTTGCAGTTTCTTCTTGACCCATTGATTGTTTAAGAATGTGTTGTTTAATCTCCATATATTTGTGTATTTTCCCTTTTTCTACCTGATGTTGTTTTCCAGCTTTATTCCATTATGATCAGAGAATGTGCATTGTATAATTTTGATCTATTTGCTTTTATTGAGATCTGCTTTGTGACCCAATATATGGTCTATCCTCAAGAAATATTCAAGAGAGCACTTGAGAAGAATATATATGCTGCTGTTTTGGAATTTATTGTTTGAAAATGACTGTGAGGTTTAGTCATTTATCATATTATTCAGTTACTTTATTGATCTTCTGCTAAGATGACCTATCCAATGATGAGACTGTTGTATTCATGCCTTCACATATTATTGTAGACACATCTGTTCCTCTCCTCAGTTTTCCCAATATCTGCTTTATGCAATTGGAGGCATTCTGGTTAGGTGCATATACATTTATGATTGCTTTTTCCTCCTGGCGAATTGCACCTTTTAATAATATATAATGACCTTCCTTGTCTCTATAAATGGCTTTGCATTTAAAGTCTATTTACTCCTATATAAGTATAGCTACTCCAGCTTTTCTGGTTACTGCATACATGAAAAATCTTTCTCTAGCCTTTCACTTTCAGTCTATTTGTATCCTTAAGTCTAAAGCTAGTCACTTGTAGACAATATATAGATGTCTTATGCTTTATTATATATTCCTCCAGTCTATGTCTCTTGACTAGGGAGTTTAATCAATTAACATTCAATGTTATTATTATAAAGCAGTCCATATTTCACCCAAATTGATCTTTGGGTTTTATCTGTCATATCTTGTTTTCACCACTCTTTTTTACACTTTTAGCTACTTTTACTGATATAATCTTCATTTCTAGACACTCTTCCAAGTCTCTCTCTTTTGTTTGTTTGTTTGTTTGTTTGTTTTTTCTTTTCAGGCTATAGTACTCCTTTTAGTATTTCCTGCAGTGCTGGTCTCTGTTATAAAATCTCTCAGTTTCTGTTTATTTGTGAATATTCTAAACTTGCCCTAATTTTTGAAAGCTAATCTTGCCAGATATAAGATTCTTAGTTGGCAGCTTTTCTCTTTCAGTATCTTAAATATATCATACCACTGCCTTCTTGCCTCCATGGTTTCTTTAATAAATCAGCTCTTACTCTTACTGGACATCTCTTGTATATAATGACTCTCTTTTCTCTTGCTGCTCTCAGTATTCTCTCTTTATCTTTAGCATTTGACATTCTGATTAATGTGTATCTTGGAGTAGGTCTATTTGGATTTATTCAGATGGGAGTATGTTGGGCTTCTTTGACATGAATAGATATATTTTTCAATAAGATTGGGAAATTTTCTATCATTTTTTCTCAAATATACCTTCTGTCCCTTTTCCCTTCTCTTCTCCTTCTGGAACACCCATGACACATATGTTTGCACATCTCCTGTTGTCATTTAGTTCCCTTAGATACTGTTCAATTTTTCCATTCATTTAATTGTTATTTTGTATGTTTGCTTTCAAAAGACCTATTTTCAAGCTCACTGAACCTTTCTTCTGCCTCTTCAAATTTGTTGTTATATGTGTCCAGTGTATTTTAGTTTCATTATTGCGATTTCATTCCTATAAGATCTGCTCATTTTCTATGTATGCCTTCAAATTCCTCTGTGTGCTCCCAGTGTCTTCTTGAAGTCTGTAATCTCTTTAGTCATCTCAATTTATTAAGGAGATTTGTTTGAACAAATGTGATTAGTTGTCTCAACTCCTTTATGTCATCTAGAGGCTTGCTTAGTTTGTTCCTTTGACTGGGCCATATATTCCTGTTTCTTGGTATGGATTGTGTTTTTTTGTTTTGTTTTTGCTGTAGTCTCAGCATGTGATTTACTAGATGTATTTATTCTTGGCTCCTTTTCTTTCTTTAGTCTAGGGCTTTCTATTTAATTAACTTTGTACTACAGCCTTTCTTTAATAATTCAGTCAACTTAATTTGGAGCTTCATAGTGGCTTGGGTTTAGCCAATCTGAAATTTTTCAGCTCTTTTTCATCTTTCTCTTTCCCTTTCTCCCTTGCTGTTTGAGGAATAGGCAATGGTAAATGTTGTTCTAAGAACTTATGAAGCTTCTCCCACATTACTTCCCTCCCAGGGTAGGGACAGAGTCACAGCCATGCAGGTCAAGAAGGTCTGTAGTTGCCTGGAGAGATTGATGAACTCCACACCACTTCCTTCCCCACCTGGGGTGGTAATAGAGCTGCACATGTGGGTGGCAAACAGCTGTGAGAGTCAAAACTAACCACAGTTGCTCAGGTAGACTGATGAAGCACTGGGAACCCTCCTGCCCTCCCAGGCTTGGAAAAAGAACCTCCAGTATACCCAACAATCTAATCCATTCAAACTGTAAGTGAAACTACTCTATTTGTCTGGAGAGGTGAGTTAGTATTGTCCCTCTCCTGCTTTGTCCGGGGTGGGGATGGAGTCACAGATGTGCCAAATAACCTAGTTCATATTACTCAAAAGAGAACGCAGTTGCCCAGAGAAGCTCAGGGGGCACTGTCTCTTCTGCCCTGTCAGGAGTGGGGATAGATCCATAGGAGTGTCCAACACTCTAGTCCATGAAGATTGAAAGTGCCTGTAATTGCCCTGAGAGGCCATGGAACCACTGCCCCCCTTCTATCCTATTGTCAGCTGAGATGTATCTACAGATTTGCTCACCAGTCTAGTCCATGCATTGCAAAAGTGCCTACAATTGTCAAGAGAGGGTGTTGCAGGTACCCCAGCTTCCTCCCTGTCACAGGTGTTGCTGGAGCCTAGGCTAGGGCTACAGCCTATCTTGCACAGAAAGAAGTCATCCCTTCCATCACTGTTATTTTCAATCAGCCCTGCTTCCCCTCATTCTGGGAGTGGAGTTAAAATGGTGGTTACCAGCCTCTTTCTGACTTGGACAGGTTCAAACTTCAGCCAACTAAATTTACTAATCACTAGCTGAAATTGATTCCTGACTATCTCTTCTTTTCTTGTTTTTGGGAAACAGATCTTTTTTCAACCCTAGTCAGGGAATAGCTCCTGTGGTTGCTTGTGCTGCCAAGGGAAGACGGGCATCAGCCTCTGCAGTGTGTAGTGCTCTACTCACAAATCTTCATTGCAGACATGCAGTCTCCTCCTTCTATTCTTCCAAAGATGTTGCAGCATGTTCTTCTGGTTTCCTGGGCCTCACCCAAACAAGTGATTTAGATAGCTCTGGGTGATTACTAACTGCCCTGTATGGTGGAGATGACTCTTGGAGCTCCTTACTCAGCCTTTATTTTTTTTATTTACTTATTTTATTATTTTCTTTTATCCTTGAATTGACTTTTTGCTGTAATGAGTTGTAAGTTTGATTCTAATAAAAAAAAATTTAGCTTTATTAGTTGGTTCTTTTGTTGAAAGGGTGAGAGACTACTAAGAGCATACATTCATAAACTTTTTATTAAGAACTGGAAAATAAAGTTTCAGTATTCAATGAATTTGATCCTAATTTAAATTTATATAAATATTTGTTTTTAAGTCTTTCCAAGGGGAAAAAATAGTTCACAAAGGTATGTGAAAGTTAAAAATAGAAGAATAGCATTGATTGTGCTTACTGAATCATTTTTATGTTTCAATCATATCCATTAATTGCACAAAGCCTGTAGAGAAAATGGAGAGGTGCTGCTGACTTGGTCCTTTTCTCAGTTTCTTTCTTCTACTACAGATACAACTGTGGTCTGGTGTTACCAAAATCTATGTTTGTCTACTTTAAAAAGGACCTTTTATAATAAGATACTTTTAAAATATTTGTTTTTATTTAGGTGACATTTTGACTAGTAATATCTGATAGTAGTTTTGGCATGGCCAAACTCTCTCCTCCATTACTTGCAACCTCTTCTTCCTCCATCCTGGGTTCAGTCATTCTCCTCTAGCCCAAAGCAAAGAGGAAATCTCCTTGAGAGGGTCCCTGTATTTCTTTTATTTCTTTGGATTCAATTATTAGTAAGGCAGTACAATGAGTAGTTAAGATTTTGGAGCTGAAGCCAGAGTACTGTATTCAAATCCTAGATAAAACACTTATAGGCTCTATAACCTTGGGCAACTTACTTAATAATTCTGTCTTTCACTTTCCTAGTCAATTCAAGCTGTACATGGGCATAATAGTAGTTGGAACTGTTAATGTTGTGAGGCTCTTAGGTAAAGCCTGTTAAAAGTTGATATTTTAAGTAAAGGTCTTTAAGAAATGGGTGAAGGAATATGCTATGTTGCTATGGGAAAGTCATCAAGGCAAAGGGAAAAGCATGTGTCACATTCTAGAGGTAAGATGATATCTGGCCTGAATGAGAAACAGAAAAGGAGGACAGAATGCCTAGAAATTTTGTCATGAATGAATGTGTTCCAAGAGAACGTGGGGAGAGAGATATTTGCTGGCAAACCAATAGACCATTAAAGGGACTTTGGTTTTTGACTCTGAAAGAGATTGGGTATCAATGAAGGACTTTGGGCTGAGAAGCAGTAAGATCTCCTTTGTTCCATCTGCCACACTTATTCTAATTCAGTGTTTTATCTTTCTCTCTTGCCCATACAAGATTCCCGAAGGTCAAGACAATTTATTTATTCATGTTTGAATCTAAGAGCCTCACATACTGCCTGGATTAAAATAGATGCTCCTGAAATAATGAATTGGAAAAAGGAGAAAAATTCATACCTGCAGGAGTCAACTGAATACATTAGAAAAAGCTCTATTCTGATATTCAGTTGATTTGCATGCATTTCTTGCTCAGACACATTGGCTTTGGTACCTTATACCAATTTCATAGTTATTGATTCATTCATCTAACATATTTTGAGTGAGTTCTATGATCTAAGTGTGGCATCTTTTAAACTCTGTGTCTACAGTTTTCTTATTTTTCTATTGAGAGCTGTATCTGCCTGTAAAATTCATTCTCTTTAAAAAATTCGAGTTCTAAGTTAAAGGAACTGTGAGCCCCGAGGAATTTGTGTTTTAACTCACTCGAATGAACCATTTCACAGGTATTTTTAAAATGAAATTGAAGACTGAAAACCAGCTCCAAACTATTAAAGCCTTAGGCCTGTTGTGAAATCGTTAGTTTTATAAAGCTTAAAGTGCTTCCTCCCATTTGGGTTGACGTTGCTAAAGACCTTGAATCTATTTTCCCCCTTCATATTCTTATATTGCCTAATCCATAAAACTTAATAAAGTAATAATACATATGAACTACACCACTTTTCAATATCAAGAATACAGAGACACATTAAAATAAATGTATATTAAAGTATCTGCATGAAAGCAACTATACTATTTATCATCAGACATGGTATAGTATGACTTCAGCCCCTAATTCATGTAATAATTCATGTTTCATTAATTATGTAGAATAAAAATATCATGTAAAAGAATATATGATATATTTGTGGCATTCTGGAGAATTATCTTGAGGCAACAAACAGACTAATTTAAAATATGATTGCTCTTATTACATATTCTGGGCTATTTCTTGAAAACAGCCATATATTCTTTTCATGACCTAACTTTAACTTGACTCTTCTGATATTTTCCTACAATATTTTATTGCCTTAGGGGAGTGGGAATAAGATTTAAACTAAGATCCTTCCTCCACAATCAATGTACATTATTGTGGCATGTTGAAATAACAATAAAATTTATCATTGATGTCTTTAATACAGAAGGGAAGAAAAAGCTTGAAGCATATTTTCTGCTATTGTCCATGTCAGGATGAAAGTCTTTTTTTATTTTCAGCAATGGAAAACTAAACAAAAGATGTGATTTATTTTGCTTGAAGGATTTTCTATTATACATAATCATCCAACACAACAGATTATGTGGTGACTCTGAGGACTTCGTGGCTCTTGCCATGGTAACATCTTAGAGTAATATAAACAATGTTGTTGACTTCAACATATATTCACAATAATTTGCTATGGCTTCATGCATGAAAACTCAGTGATTTTCAAATGTGTTCATATTTTCAAAATGTTAATCCATGCTTGTAAAATAATCTATGTAACAGTATTCTTAAAACATCTTTATTATTTAATGACTATATTGCTTAAACTTATTTATATTCCCCAACAAAAAAGAGAAATATTTTTTTGTTATATTTATCAAAAACAATTATTTTGCTCAATTTTTGACCCTGGTCTGCAAGGGTTATTTATTTATTTTTTTAAAGACTAAAGTTGTATTTATTGGAAAAGGATTTGGAAATTTATATAGAGTGTTATCAAAAACAGAAGATAACTCAAACATATTTGCCAGTGGAGATACATGGACTTGCTGATCTCCCAACATTTCCCATGGGGCAGACAGCTGCTTATAAGCATTCTGCCAAGTATGAGAAGCTTAGTTTTTCTACTCTAAATATTTGTGATTTTTTAAATTATTGCCCTGGTTAGACCAAATCCACTGACTGTTCTGGAGACCCTAACTACAAGCCTCCCTGAACATCTGGTACAATTAACTGGTGCAAAAATAGCCCAGTAAATTCCCAGGGGTATACTGTGGAAAGGGGTGAATCTATGGTCAGTTCCCAGGTATCATCCCTTGGCAAGACAAAGCTTTAAGCCTGCCTGAAGTCCCCTCCTGCATATTTAATAAATTGAAAGTAAGCACATTAAATATTTTTAACTCAATTTTTAGCTGAAGGCTGTCCCATTCAAGGCTCTAAGACCAAACCCTGCTCTCTCTTTTATAAAAAGGGAGATAAGATTCTTATGCATTCTGAGATCCAATTCGGATTTTTAAAAGAACTGAAATGGAAAAAGAAACTTCTTTTCTATGTGATTCAGGGTTATTGTATGCCTTATGTGGGTACGACCTAAAATCAACCACAATACACTCTGTCTTTCATATTTTACACTTAAGGAAATTCCACTCAACTATTCTGTCTCCTAGATCAGCTAAATCATTGGCCAATATAGTTAGAAAAACTGATTTGGTTACCAAGTGTTTTTTAATTTACATACAGTAAAATCGATCTTTTTGCACGTTACTGTTTGTATTAGTCAGGGTTCTCTAGAGAAACAGAATCAACAAGATATATCTGTAAATAGTATGTGATTCTATAAGAGTCTTTCATGCAGCCGTGGGGATGCACAAGTCCAGATTCCACAGGCAGGCTGCAACCAGAGGCTGCAATGAAAGTGCAGTGAAGGTTCTTGATGAGTTCTGGAAGATCTTAGCTGTCCAAGGACAATCTGGGAATTTCTCTCTCAATGCTGGAATCACTTCCCCTTTTAAAGGATTCAGCTGATTGGGTTAAGTGTCACTCATTGGTGATGACAATCTCCCTGACTGATATAATTATAACCAGCTATCTATGATTTACCACTGCAGTAAAGTCAATGGTGACTAAGTCCATAAATGCCCTTGTATGACAGTTTAGCCCAGTGCTTGCTTGACTAAACAACTGGGCACAATTGCTTGGCCGAGTTGACACAATAGCTTAGCCATCACCTTCCACCCCTTGTTTATGTGGCAGCCAGACTCATTATTTTAAACCATATTTAGTCTCTAAGTAAAGACAATAACAGACATGCTTATATATATATATATATATATTTTTTTTTTTTTTTTTCCACCTAACGATGTTCAACTCTCCAGCCTACAACCAGAAATGCATTAATTCCATACAGAATAGGGTACAAGTTTTTGGGTAATATTCACTCTCAAGCTTGACACCCTCTAATATTATGACATGAAACAGATACAACTTGTTATATAATAAGGGGAAAGTTTGTGGAAGACAAAGAAATTCATTTTGTGCACATATACAATCATTACCATGATGAAACAAGGAAAAACAATTCATGACCATTATAGCCCTTGTTTCTATAACTAGTCACATGGTCAAAGTTCTTATTTATCACTACCTTCTTCCAGTACTCATTCCATGTTTCCATTACCCTCAGCAAACACTTCAGCTGGCCATGCTTCTTTGCCTGGTGGGGTGACCCAAACTTGCATTCCTGAAGATTCTGGGCCATTGTTAGTCCTGCTTGGAGTGGATTACCATTTCAGTAAAGTCCATAAATGTCCTTGTGTGACCAAACAACTGAGCACAATTACCTGGCTGAGTGGACACAATAGCCTAACCATCACATTGTTTTATGAGTTTTTTTATTATTATTATTATTAGAGAAGTAGTGAGCTTACAAAACAATTATGCATAACATGCAGAATTCCCATACATCACCCTTCCAACAACATCTTGCATTGTTGTGAAATATTTGTTACAGATTATGAGAAAAAATCCTCAGAAACAACATATTTGCTACTATGGTCCATAGCTTACATTTAGTGTATTTTTTCCATGATACCCTATTATTAACACCATGTGTTAGTATTGTACATTTGTTATAGTTTGTGAGAGAACACTCTACTATTTGTATTGTTACCCACAGTCTGTCATCCAACACGTGGTTTACAGTGCTATACAATCCTATGCCTTATACAATCCATCCAAAGTATATACTCAGTGGTTCTCATTTTCATCACAGAGTTGTGGCGTCATTGCTTCAGTAAATTTTTGCTCATTTTCCTTAGTTAAAAAGAAAAAAATCCCATAATACCCTATTACTGACCCTTCACATTGATATACCACCTTCAATGAAATCAGTGCAGGAATATTACATTGCTATTAACTATAGTCCATAAATTACATGAATTATATTTTCCCCATGTATATCACCATATTCTTACCACTTTATAAAAGTGATGTAAATTTCCTCTAGTTTATAGAGCAACATTATTGTATTTGTACTATTAACCACAATCCTCATCCTTTTGTCTCAGGATAGAATATTGAGTAAAGACTTTTCCACATAGTTGACATCCATAGAGTTTCTCTCCAGTGATTTCTCTCATGTTGTCTAAGGCTAGAATATTAGGTGAAGGCTTCCCACCTGGATGACATTTATAAAGTTTCTCTCCAATGTGAAATCTGTCTTGTAGAGCAAGGTTAGAAATTCCACTGAAGGCTTTTCCATATGGTTTCTCTCCATTGTGAGTTCCACTGTAATATGTAAAGCCAGAGCTTTGAATAATCAATTTACTAATTAGGTGACATTCATATGATTTACTTCTATTGCAGATTTACCTTTGTTGATTTAAAAGTAATTGGTCAGGAAGCGGATTTTGCCCAATGGATAGGGCATCCACCTACCACATGGGAGGTCCAAGGTTCAAACCCAGGACCTCCTGACCCATGTGATGGGCTGGCCCATGCACAGTGCTGATGCACGTAAGGAGTGCCGTGCCATGCAAGGGTGTCCCCCGCATAGGGGAGCCCCACGCGCAAGGAGTGCACCCTGTAAGGAGAGCTGTGCAGTGCAAAAAAAGTGCAGCCTGCCCAGGGATGGCGCCACATATATGGAGTGCTGACACAGCAAGATGACACAACAAAATGAGACACAGACTCCCAGTGCCACTGACAAGAATATAAGTGGACACAGAAGAACAAACAGCAAATGGACACAAAGAGCAGACAACTGGGGGCGGGAGTGGAGAAGGGGAGAAAAACTTTAAATAAATAAATAAATAAATAAATAAATAAATAAATAAATAAATAAATGTAAATTGGTCTCTTGAGGACTTTCTAAATAGATGGCTGAAATAGGGTTTCCTTTCCTTGGGAGTTAGCACATGTTAATTCACTCTGTACCAGTGAGTAAAGTCTTCTAGAAATTCATTACATGTAATGCAATTCTTTGAGTATGAGATTTCTGCTTCAGTGACATAATGGTAGATGTGTCTTTTCTGAAGATATGCTTCATGGATAGCATCTCTTGTTTTCTAAGAACATTTTCTCAACCTGAATTCTGGTTTTGGAAAAATCTAATTCCTTCTCTCCACAGTTCCTTTCCTTGTTCCAACCAGGAACACACATCTGATTTGTAGGCCTGATGTCCCACTGAGACCCTATGGCTGATTTCTCCAGTATCACATCTCTGAACAGTTTTCTCTGGGATGTGTCCAGAGGGCTCACTCTTCCTGGGGGAAGTCTATAATTACATCTTTCAAACTCACTAACTCCATTGGTTGCATTGTCAACAGACCTGACAACTGTCTTCTTCTGGGTTTTTACTCATAACCAGATAAGCACTGAATGCAGTCTGATCAGTCTCAGAGCTGTGGGCAGCTCTTCCATGAGTCCTGCCAGAATATGGCTTATTTTTCCTCACTCTCCTTAACACATTCTACTCCATCACAGGTGTGAATTGAGTTCCTGGGATCTGTCTGTCAGCAACTGAACTTTTTCTTCTTCATCACTGTAGCCATAGGTTCCCGGTAAGCAGATCATCAGGCCCTCATCTGCCTGCCTTTGGATACCTTGTAAAGCTCTAGCTGGAGCCAGTAACTGCTCTTAAGCTCCTTCCAATTTCTGGTTTCTTACTTTTATCTCTTTTCTTTGCTCTACTGCTCCAATAGTTGATGATATTTAATTTGTAGCATGTCTAACTGAACTATGAAAGTTGCACTGATTTTCCAAGTTTTTTTGTTTCCACTTTAATAATAAGATCATAGGATTTCGTAAGGCAAAGTGTGGCCCCTGAAACGGTAGCATAAACATCACTTGGAAATTTGTTAGAAACACAAATTTTCAGACCTCACCTCAGATCTATTGAATCAGAAACTGCAATGGGTCCCCAAAGTCTGTGTTTTAGCAAGACCTCTACATGTTTCCAATGCATGGTAAAGTGTGAGAACCACTGCCAAAAAGGTTTGCATCACCTAGGATTTTTAATTTTTTTCTTCTACTACACTAGCCTTAATGTGCCATTTTGCATATGCTGAGATTCAAATTTTGCTTTCCTTCTTCTGATTCATGTTCTCATCCTAAACGAGGCAGTGGATGACAAGTCTATATTCCCATCTGCCACATGTTGCACTCTCTTTACTATTCAATGCTGCCCTTTGGGATGACTTTTAAGGTAGATGCTTTCTTAGCACCTTAGATTGACACTGCTGAATGAGATGACTTCATTGTAATCTTCCCAGTCAAAACCCAGAGAGCCACTTCTTATCTCCTTTTAAACTCATAGCCTAAAAAGAAAAAGAAAAAGAAAATTAAAGCAAAGTGAATTTTATCTTCCAATCAGAAATACTCTATTGAAAGTAATTAGGAAAATCACTTTAGTTACTTTTTTCCATAGAAGATAGACATCTAACTCTACTTTAATTCTGTCAAATTTACCATAATCTTGAGATTTATATGATTTTTAACTAACATAATTTTATTTTATTTTTTTTAAGAGTTTTCATTGACAAATTTTCTTATTTAGCATAGAACATTTTTGTTTCCTGGCTGCTAAAACAATTACCATATAATGGTTGCATGGTTGGATGCTAGGGGAAGTCTAAAATTGAGCCATCAGCAAGACCATGTTTTCTCCTCAAACATATGACATTCTGGAATGGGTGGTTCTTGGTCTCTTGCTTTTCAGGCATATAGCAATGCACATGGCAGAGTCTTCTCCTTTATCTTCAGGGTTCCATTGACTTACAGCTTCTGGTTGTTTCCCATGGCTTCTCTATGGGTCCAATTTACTTTCCTTCTTAGACTTTCAGCCATAATGGTTTAAGGCCCACCCACATTCAGTTTGGGCACACTTTCATAATATCTTCAAAGGTCCTGTATACAAATGTGTTCGCACCTACAGGACTAGAAATTGGGAAATGAGCATGCCTTTTGTGGGGGAACATGACTCTATCCCCCAAAAGAACATAACATTACCAAATAATTACAACAGGTATCTTTCTTGATACTATCTCAAGTTTTATTTACTATTTCTGTGGCTATCTTTCTGCATTTCATACCTTCTTTCTGCAAAAACTATAATCTACCTGTAGGAAAGAGAAATAATGGCTAAAGTCTGCTTATTCATTTCCCATTTTAGAGGCACATCAATTGATCTGAAAACTTTAATTCCCAGAGGTTGTTTTTCTTGAGGTCAAAGTTTAGAGCAATGGTTCTTATCCAATGATGACCCCCTGAGTAAGCATTTGGCACTATCTGAACATATTTCTAAGGAGAAACAATTTTGGAAAAGGGTGAGTGGATGATGGTATTAACTGTAGCTAGTAAGTAGAGGCCTGGGATACTGCTAAACAGGAAATTCTTTCACAACAAATTACCTGGCCCCAAATGTCAACAGTGCTAAAGTTGAGAAACCCTGGGTAAGACTTTAGAATGATATTCCTGTCTCATGATGTTCCTATCAATATGATTTGCATCATTAAATGTGTGGGGAAATTTATTTACATACCATTTTAAGTACACATTGTCTATTTCACATAATTATTGAAATACATTTGTGACAGAAACAGAACTCTCCTTTGTCTCTACTTGAATAGAGATGGATCTCATAACATAAATAAGAACTCGCTGATGAAGAAGATAATGCTAAAAATAAGGCTGTGCCTTATAAAATAGTCCAACGCTGTAAAAGTATATGCCATGTGTTTTGAGAAGGCTTTGAGTTAAATTTATCATACAGTGATTATTGAATCCTTGCCAATAATGTCCTAAAAAAGTGGCAGTTCAACATACATGAACATGTCAAATTTGACACTTTCATCATCACCTACTTTTCAGTAATAATTGGTTGAATTCTTAGTTTATTTCTTTTACATTAAAATGCTTGTGTATCATTATGATAAATTCATTTAATATATAAAAAAGAATTAACTATTATATTTTACATAGTTTATTTTAAAATGCTACTTAAACTTAAATGCAGTTAATCTATAGATATTACTTAGAGTATAGTTTAATACATTTTATAAAATCAATTTTTATAAGTAATTATAATCACACAAGCAAATTACAGTACATTTCATTCCAATTAAATGTCAAATTTGTTTAACATATATAATCTGTTTTAAATATTGTATTTATTACTAAATAATCATGCTTGGTGTAGCAAATTATAAGACAAACTGTGAAATAGGAAAATCCAGAGGAGGAACTTGGGGAAGGTTCGGCTCATCCAATAAGAAGATACTTAGAGAAATTTACTAGAGGTCTCTGTGACTTTATGCACTTATGTGTAATATTCACTTTAGCTAAATCACTTTTGCAGTAAATGACCACATAGAGTTTGCAAATAGCCATAGGCCTTTATGTTGGGTGATGCTGCCGAAGCTATTCCATAGTTTGGGCAGAATTTTTTTTTCATTGAGACCTTAACTATATGTTATATATAACCATGTATTATTTTGTAAGGAAATTGATTTTTGAATCTCAAACTGATACTGGTAGGTGTTGGTGGAAACAAAATTATCATTATTATATCTTATCTAATAATTGGTATGTTTTTTTATCAGCCTTGGAGATTCTCAGCTAGGTATCAAGATGGGCAACTATATATATAAATTGTGTGTAGCTCCTGACCTAATCAATTTCAAATTTCAGTGGAAAAGAAACATTTTTGCAACTTAGTATATTATATTAAAATATATGAGAAAATTAATGATTCTGCTTTTATTTTCTGGGAAATTCTGTTTTCTAGTAAGTTTAATAGTTAATTGCTCTGTATTTCCTCTTACATGAAATGGACTGATTAACACTTTTAGAATTAATTTTAACCACTTCAAAGCCACACACACAACATACCAAAAAGTCTATTTGGCACAATATTCTTACACATAAAAATATTACCCTTGTATTGTAAGTTAATTTTTAAAAAATCATTAATTTTCATAACTATTTAAGGACTTATGAATAAAAAGTCCTTCTACCAGGTACTATGGATACACACAGACTAATAAGAAAATGTGAATCTCAATAAGCTTACAAATTATATGAAAAATAACAGACATGTCCCCACAAATAATAAAAAAAAATGTAAAGTTGCAAGGGAGAACAAAATGTGCAGGGACTATGCTGGTTGGATGAAGAAATCCACAATTCTCTTTCCGATATTTTTTTTATGTGGAGAAATACATAGCATGAGTTTAGGAATATTTGCTTCTAAAAAGAACTATTAAATGGAATAAATATTTTTCATGAGTAAAGTGCAGATTTCTGGAGGTTACCTCTAGATATTCTGATTCAATAATTCTGGGCTAGGACCCAGGAAGACAGCATTTTGTCAAGCACATCAGGTGATTCAAATCAAACAGCCAAAGACAGCCTTTTGAAATTCCAAGAGTTACCTTGGATTTTACGTTCTGTGAAATTTATTTTCCCTTATTTTACATAAATTAACCCAATAGTCCTCAAATAAATTCTATCCCCTGCTGTAATTTTTTTTTGTCAGCTTAATCAAAAT
This sequence comes from Dasypus novemcinctus, assembly GCF_030445035.2. Classification (NCBI taxonomy): domain Eukaryota; kingdom Metazoa; phylum Chordata; class Mammalia; order Cingulata; family Dasypodidae; genus Dasypus; species Dasypus novemcinctus. The sequence continues at coordinate 35,719,175 of NC_080683.1, read as the reverse complement.
TTATTTCTACAGCTCATGCTTTATGCTGTAAATATACTCTCTCAAGATATTTTGACTACTCCATAAGAATATTTTTTAAAATCTAAATAAATATATTTTAGAACTTAAATATTTTGCTAATGCCTATGTAATCTGAATTATTAAAAAGCACCTATAGGTAATTTGATGATAGATTAAATGCTACTGCTACTATATTGTCCTCAATGTATGCTTTTCCTCTACATTTTAAAACTTATTTACAACTTGTTATAGATTCGAAAAGAGGAATTATTTTCATATATATTTTACTGTGACATATTTTAATTTTGCATATGTATGTTTAGATAAAACAAAAGAGAATTCCACCCTTTTCAGAATATACTTAATAAATATCTGCTAAATGAATGAACATAGATAACTTTTCATAGGTATGTTTTCTGCAATAAGTTTGGAGGTGATAAGTAGCATCAAGGATCACAAGTGTTACCGAAGTAAATTCTATCACATTTTTGAGGCTCCATAACTGATAAAATTGAGGGATAAATAGGACCTTGCCAGACAGAGCACTTGAGTTAATTCTGTGGTAAGTAATTATAAAATTTTGATAATTATTAGTATAATTGAAGTGTGTAATATACTGGATAAACTGGTGTGAAATAGTAAGGAAAATACTGGAGTTTGTTCTCAGACGGGGAAGAACAGTTTATTCCAAAGTATAGAATTTAGCTTTTGTTCCACTGATGATGGGACACAGTAGGGCCTTTTAAGGGTGCTGAGTAACATGGTTGTGTTTGAGTTTTAGAAAGGTAACTGGCAGCTAAGATGTAGGAATGAGTATGGTCAGTGACATGAAGATCATATAGAAAATAGATGCCATAATTGAAGCTACATCTCGTAGCCTCATAGTAAGGTCATGGCAGTTGATTAGAAATAAATTTTTAAGTAGAAATTAAAAGAACTGAATAGGATTAATAGAATTAAATTTAAGAATTTATCGGAATTTAATTGGAAAAACATAGCTCTTTTGAAATGTGGACTGGAGATCTGCCTTTGAGGAAGGTCAGTTAGCCAGTGTGGTAGGTGGAATAATGGCCAAGACAGATATCTAGGTCCTAAATCCTGAAAGCTACAGACGTTATCTTACATGGTATCAGGGTGTTTGCAGGTGTGGTTCTGAGATGAGACTACTTTGGATTATCCAGGTGGCCCTTAAATGTAATCACAAATGTCCTAATAAGAGGAAAGTAGAAGGATACTTGAGAGAAAAAGGCAATATGAAGGTAGACTTAAGATGTGGGAGAAGTGAGGGGTACAGGGAGTGGTGTGTATGGGAACCTCTTATATATATACATATTTTTTTAAAGATTTATTTATTTCTCTCCCCCCCACCCCCACCCCGGTTGTCTGTTCTCTGTGTCTATTTACTGCATCTTCTTTGTCCACTTCTGTTGTTGTCAGCGGCATGGGAATCTGTGCTTCTTTTTGTTGCGTCATCTTGTTGTGTCAGCTCTCCATGTGTGCGGCCCCATTCCTGGGCAGGCTGCACTTTCTTTCATGCTGGGTGGCTCTCCTTATGGGGCGCACTCCTTGCACGTGGGGCTCCTCTATGCGGGGACACCCCTGTATGGCACTCCTTGTGCGCATCAGCACTGCTCATGGGCCAGCTCCACACGGGTCAAGGAGGCCCAGGGTTTGAACTGTGGACCTCCCATGTGGTAGATGGACGCCCTAACCACTGGGCCAAGTCAGCCCTCATCTTATATTTTTTAATATAACATTTTGTGTGATCTCTGTATCTTTTTTAAAAAAAAGAGAAGAGGTTAAAAAAAACAAAAAATAAATTACTGCTGGCTTTGCAGATGGAGGAAAAAGGCTTGAGGCAAGGAATGCCAGGAATGCAGCTCCAAAGCTGGAAAAGATAAGGGAAGGGAGAGGTACAACCCTACTCAGCACCTTGATTTCAGTCCAGGACTGGTTTTGGACTTCTACCCTCCAGAACTGAAAGAGAAAAAATTCTTTCTCTTTGAAGTCAGAAAGTTTGGGTGAATTTGTTTGAGCAGTCATAAGTACTAATACAGTCAAAAAATGCCTACCTATTGAAGAGGTGACAACACATTGGAAGCCACGATGTTACAGACACCCACCTTTATTAGCAGTGACCCCATGACTTTTGCATCCTCACATGAAGAGGCATGGACATTTGACTTCACAACCCACAGTTTATCTCAGCAGTAGTATTGATTTTAAGCCAGAGCAATTATAATAGAATAATCTGTATTTCACTACTGAAAACAAAAACAAAAACAAAAACAATCAGGAATGTCAAACCTTTAACTAAACCTTAAAAAACCCCATAGTTCTTTTGTCTGCTGGATTTTTCCAGAACTAACAAACTACTTTGGGTTCCAGTTTCATAAGTTAAAATTAATCATATTAGCATATTAGAAAGATGAATCATCTCTCTTATCTCTTGGATGTTTATCTAGGTAAATAATGAAGCAGCAACTCACAAACAATTCTGCTTAATAAGAAATCATCCATGGTATTTTCATCAAGTGAAAGACATAAAGTGATTTTCTCTTGTATTAAATTTCTTTACATTTTATAACCCATTTCTCAACCTAGCAACATGGATAAGCATTTTGAATGGATTCTTTCCAAAATAAATATATATTTTGTTTCTTGAAGTCCCAGGATTTTTAAAGAGGTCATAACTTTAAGCAACAAATCACAAGGCACAAATTGCTTCACCATCTATACATTTCTGATAGTTAACATGCATTATGTTCTATTTTCAGAAATGTCCCTTTATGTGAAGAGCTACATATATCTTTAAAATATTCTTGTTAACTATATCTTAAAATATTCTTGTTAAAAATTATTAAAAAACAAACTAAATTGTATATAAAACCGATTGAATTACCAATACACTATTTAAGAGATTTGGTAATGATATAAATGTGAAGGGACTTCTGTTAGTAATATAACTTCAGTTAAAGAAAATATGAAACTCATCATGAAATATTTATACTTTGATAATTCACCATTTATGGGATGCTTTTTTGGATTGTTTTGATTTGCTTTTTAAAAATCAAGAATCAAAATCTGAATGACTTTTATTTAACTATTGTGTTCAACTTCTGCTGCCCTAATCAGCTCATTTACAAATGCATCAATATATTTCCTTACATGGATGTAACATAAATAATATATTGACCAGAGATTAAGTGTATTGTGTTCTAACATTTGGCCAATGCATGATCTTCGTATATAAACAGACTCATTCTCAGGCAGGGATATTTTGTGCTTTGTTCATGAAAGTATCTCAGACACCTAGAAGACTGGCCACAAAGTACATAGTCAGCAAACATTTGTTGAATAACACAAGACTATGCATTTTCTTTGGCTCTCTGGTGATTTTGTTAGTTAATTTTATGATGATACAGTTTAATCACATTTATTTGTTACACCGGAGCATGAGAATCAATTGTTTTATGTAGATTATACTGCTTTAAGGTCAACTGTTATTAATATTATCAATATAAACTTTTCTTGCATTTGCTTCATGGGTAAAAGAAATAATTTTATATTTCTTTGCATCTACTCATCTTTTGGTGAATTGTTTGCTAATGCCAGCCCTTGTGGTAGGAAGTTTCCCATATGTTCACTTGACACATTATCAAACAAAAAAAATTGTCAACAAATGTTGAATAAAAATCAGCATGTGTGAATAATTTCGATGGAAGGGAAAGAAAATTGTCACTATATCATGGTTGACCTTAGCTCATTTTAACTTGGCATATTGTGTTAACAACAGCACAAACCTCTAAAATATCTAACAATAAAATAAAACTGACAAAGATAATAGATTTCACTGCTTAGATATTTAATTATTTTAAAAAATAATTTTAAGGTATTTTGGGGAAAGGATGTCAAAGAATGTTATATATAGTAATTATTTCCAAATTGAAATGGTAGAAATAAAAATTCATCCTCAAGTTATATGAGTACATTTTATTTCTAGAGGTTATTACCAAAAGTCTAAGAAAAAGAAAATTGGACTTTTAAATTTTAAAAACCAAAGCACGTATTTATCTGGTTTTCTAATTGCTTGAAAGGTATCTATGTTTTGAAAATCATGTAACAGTTCTTACAATAATAAAAGCTGCATTTTGTTGAGCACTTATTAAATGTCAGGCTTTATGAAAGCCCATTTATAATGTTGTAGAATTTGAGAGAAGTTCAATTATTTGAGTATAGAGAGGCCAGGACTCAGGAATGATTTTGAGAAGGAAAAATGGTTTATTGACGGCTGGCTGGACTCAGGAACTTTTGTTTGAATCCCGAACCCCGAACAAGATTTTCAAACGTCTTTTATACAGAGAGGAAAGGCTAAATGGTCCCTTTGTTTCAGTTCTTAATAGGCTTTAATTAGCATATATATCTTCCACATCTTAGGTAAGCTTTTAGCATGGACTCCAGATATTCTAGATAAGCTTTTAGCATATTTACTTTTTGCATTTCCCGTAAATACTTAAAGTTTATAGCTCTTGCATTGTTAAGCTGTTTCTTGGGACTGGAGCCGGTTGCCATTGTCCTTAAGGGCAGGACTGCAGCCTCTTACCGTTCCACACCCACAGCCTTCAGCTTAGGTTATCTTTGAAGAGACAAAGAGCCTTCCACTCATAGCCCACATCATTCCCCCCTTTTTGCCAAAGTTTAACTTGTTAAGCTTCGGCATAATTATTGTTGGAGCTATGAGGTGGATGGCTGTTTGTTGTTTTGATTGATTATTTATCAGTCTTTAGTACAGCATCCAGGACTGTTTTTAGAAGTTTAGAACTTTTTATTCTGGACAGCAGAATCTTGGGCAGGGGCCTTCTGCAGTTATTTTGCTGCCACTGGCACTCACGTGGATTTCCAGTCAGGTTTCAGATCCATCTATTACTTTTATTTTGCTCTTAAAGAGTTTACACCTTTAATTTAAAAGGGGTGCTGAAGGGAGACGATTTTTTTTCTGTAACTGCTTCTTGCTGGCCATGGGCTGTAGTCATTGCCTAATAAGGTGTAAAGCTCTTAATTTATTCTAACTGGAGGAAGATGGATCTGGCATTCTGTACGAAGTTGGATGAAGTTTTCATATGGTTAATAAGATGTTCACTCTGAAAGAAACAAACTTAATTAAAAATTTGGAATACCTGTTTTTAAAAGAGGACACATTGGATTACAGAGGTAGACAAGGTTAGATGCTTATAAAGATGGCATTCCTTAAAAGCTGGTGGGAACAGCATATATATTCTTTTTTAAGTTATCTATCTTTAGAGATAAATTGCAACAGACACTTAGCTTTGTCTGAAGACACATTCCAAGCTGTTCAATGATTGACACTTATTCGCTCTGTCAGATGCTCCTGGTGAACTGGCACTCTTTGGGCAATTGGCTTCACTTAGGATTAGAACACTAATTTGGAAATACTCTTAGTTTTCACCTGTGGGAGTGATCAGAACTACAGAATAAAGATTTTACACCTTGGTTTTCATTGTACAATTTCTAGCAATTTTGACTTATTTAATAGGTGACTCACTATCAGCAAGCAATCAAGCTTCACTTTTGCTACACAGCAGAGTACAGCAGAATATAGAAGTTGACTGAGACTGGCTGAGACTGCCACCTTATTTTATAGACATGCTATTAACTGTTTAGAAAATGATTTTACCAGGAATTTAACATGTCTAATATACTTCTGCACTTGATTTAAAATAGAAAAGATAACATTACAATTATTAGGCATATATTTAGTACAGGATAAAAGTACAGCACTTAATATTAACTAATGTATTACTTAATGCATAAGGATTCAGAGTTGCAATTATTAGTTTTGAGTTTCAGGTTTGTAATACTTTACATGTTATCTCTCCATGATAGCAGGCCATAATGCTAATTGTGTTTAAGTTTTGCTTACAGTATCCTGGTATCATGGCTCCACTTAGCATGTTCTTCAACGCAATGAGCAAGTTGCAGCATCTTTCATCTTAGAGAGATTTTCCAGTATTCTACTAGCCTGGTGCATAGTGCTCTCTGGCACTATGGAACAGTGCCAGTCTGGAGGCGATATCCATTGTACACTTGGCTGTACCGAGTCATTATTGGCTGCTGCAGGAGCTTGAAACTGCAATATAGTTTCCATCGACTTCAGGAGCAGAACTAGAGACTGATATAGCACATATTTTAATTGAGGGGTCAGTGACCAGCCTAGCCAATAACTCACATGGAGAGGCTACCTGTAATGTATTTAAGGCCTGGTTTGAATGCACAAGAGTTTGACAATGTTAAAGTTTATTCTTTGTTTTTATATATATTTTAAACAACTTAATGCAACACATATATTAAATGACTGTTTACTTATGCAATTTTACTATGAAGATAACAGTAGGTACTTTACTTTAGTAATAGAGGAAAAATATTATTTTTCATTGTTAGAATGAAAACAGAATATTTTCAATAGAATCAAGACAACTCTTTATTACCATTTACTTAAATGTGTACTTTGCAGTGGCCTTCAGACAGGTTTATTATCATGAAGTTATTTCTGCTACTAATACCAATCTAAGTTTTTTTAGTTAACAATGACTTCTACAACTAGAACTATTTAAACATTTTCAGTTTGGAAAATGTTTTACAAACTTTTTATAATTGACTATAACCACATTGACTAGCCACCTTATGTTTAAATAAACTTACTAAATTATAATTACCAATGAAAGAAATTTACTCTTTATTTAAGAGAGCATATCTATAATTTTTTTCAGCTTAATTTCACTTATTAAAGATTTCATACGTAATGTTAATTTAGTTTATAAATTAACTATGGGAGATTACACTCAAGTTAAATAAAATTGAAACATAATAGTTTATGCAAGGAATGTTCTCTTTTTCTTTTACAGGAAGCTAGAAACTTCTTTTTTTTAAGTTATGAAAATTATTAATTTAAAAGCATACTGAGTACTAGGTTTTAAAACACATTACACAATTACTTAATTTTTTAAAAATCATAACCCAGGAAAGATCTCTCCATAGTTTTTATGGACTTTCCTTTACTTACTGAAATTTGTTAATAGAGCTACTTACTAATTGCCTTAATTTTGTTGGAAAGAAATCTTCTGGAAGAAAATAAGTCTCACCAGATTGTGGAGAAGAAAATAATTTATTCTCAATCTTGCAAGAAGGGGTGCAGAGCCAGGTATGGCTGGTGCCACGAACAAAGAAAAATGACACAATTTATACCCCTAAGCTTAGCATGCAAGCTTTTCCTCTGTTTTTCTATAGATTGGATTCTTTAGAAGTTACAGCTTATCTGAGATTTAACTTTCCCACGCAAAAGTTTGATTTAACTGCTTCTTCTTTCACATTCCAACCATTTTAGTTTTTACCTGCTCCCCTTTGTCAAATAAGGACTAGAATTTAGTGCTGAAATGGCACCAACTTAGTTAGCTCTTTCTTGGGCATCCTTCTACTGCCCATAGGACTGGCTTAAACTGGTCTCCTCCACTGCTGTCCAACCCAGGAGTGGGAGACTGAGGCAGCAGGCCACCAGGTTACATCAACATTTTTCTTATGTGAAAATTAACCTAATCTTTTTTTTTTTTTTTTTTTGCATTTTATGGCTGACAAAGGTTTAAACTGGGAAATTACCAGGCAAACTGATTCTTAATTCCCTAGCCTAGTAGATAGGTTTAATCTGCCACACCTAGTCTTGCCTTAAAAGCTCTTGCAAAGAGGAGGCCCTTTCCTAATTGTTTTTATAATCAGATTTCTATGACTTTTTTCATTTTGCTTAGTTTAATTTGGGCTTTAAGAATATTTATAAATATAACTGCATATTTAATTTTTAACAATTTGAATAGACCTCTTTTAAGAATTTTTATTTGTTAATTTGATATTATCCTGATGTATGAAGACATACATTGAGCATTTTTTTAAAATGGGCAGACACAAAGAGTTAGACACAAACACAACTCATTGATATTACTTATAATTTGCATTATTTTATATACTGTTTAGCTTAATTAATTAGGGGTCCAGAAATACATATTACTTATATAACTGCATATTTAACCTCAACAATTTGAGCAAATAGGTAGACATGAATAGTTTGAGACAAAAACATAACTTTAATTACTTTAAACGTCTAATCTTTACAAAACAAGTGTGACTGCAAACATTTCAAAGATTTTTGAAACTCTTCTTAATTTGCACTATGACCATGCAGTTTACCACAAGAATTTTCTTTCTTACTTAATGGACTGTAATAACTAAAATGTTCTTAATGCCTTAGCACCATTTTGTTTTAGAACTTTATATTTTATTTTGAAATTAGCAGAATTTTGGAAAAGCAACAAGATTAATTTTATATATATTTACTGAGGCTATTTGAAGCCTCAGGGAGACAGACTGCTTTCTCTCATGAATTGCCACTCTTAGGAACACTGACCGTCAAGGCAGGAGACTTCTCCCCCTCAACTCCCCTTTTGATTTTGGAGATAATAAAACTCCAGTGGTCACTTAACCTTATTCTATCAGGCAGCTATTTATTTAGGTTACACTTGAATTCATGAGAGAAAGGGTTACTAATACCAGGAGAGGAGACAGTGATGTCCCAGCTCTTTTCAATTATGAAATAACCATAGGCAAAGGCAAAGGCAAAGGATGAGGTTAGGCTTGAAGTAACCATAAATAAAGGAAAGGTTAGTTTAGAATTTACACTTAAATAATAGTTTCAGGCTAAATTCACCTAGCTATAATTTCAGTTATTGTCTTTCCACTGTTTTATAATATAAATGCATTTATAAATGATTTTAACTCTTAGTTACAGTTTTTATTAATTTTTTTAAAAAACCTATTAATTTTTTAACACTTTTAAATACTTTTCATTTGACTTATAACATATTAAATGAACTTAACCATTACTTTAATTTTTCCTTTAAAGTAAAAGAATAAATCTCTTGCAGTTAGTTTGAAATAAAAAGCTACTTTTCAGGATTTGATTTCTAGAACATAAATGTTTTTTTAAAAGAAGTAAGACTCTTCTTTAAACACTGAGGAAATGATAAGGTTAAAGCACAAGAAGCTATTGATAAAAGATTTTCTTTGTATATTGATCTTACTCAAATTTAATCATAAAAATTTTCCTTCCACAAATCTTCTACACTTTCAATATTCATTCAGGTTCTGTCCCACACTCTACTCTTTCCAATAATCAATCATTTTATCTTAGGACAAAATCATCTTTTGTTTCCTTAACAATAAAAACACACTCTATATATCCCACATACTAAGTTACCAGGCAAACTTTTTACAACATATAATTGCCATTAATACTAAACAAGCTTGTTAAAATAATGAACTTTTCTTCACTTTAAATACTTAGTAGCATGTAATACCAGAAACAGTTTTTTTGGAAGCAAGTTGGCAGGGGAGATTGGCTGCCGAATAAGTTTGTTATAAAATTGCCTGTTATTATTATTATTATCAATTCAGTTTTGTTAAATAATGATTTTCTGCAATTAGCCATTTAAATACTTTAAACAATGCTTTGTAAAACTTTTATAATTATTTATACCTTTAAGACAAATTTTACATTCTCTTACTTAAAGTTACTACAATTCCTTCTAAGAACCTGGGCAGAAAGCAAAGGTATTTTGGCTTTGATACCCTAAGGAGGGAACTTTACTGCATATATTCTGATTCTGCTTTTCACCCCCTTCACTTCCCCCGCTTCCAGGCAGTCGGGTGCACAACAAACAGGAATACAGCTTATGAATAGAAGGTTGGACTCACTGGAAAGGGGCAAGCCACTCCCCCTTCTCCAGCTTTCAGCCAAAATGGGTAGACAGAACCTACTCAAATTTGGCAACTCTCCTGGGGACCCAGCCATCCAGACTGGGACATCCCCAACAAACTTGGGTGCTTGGCGCGGACACAGATGGCCTCCAAGCCCCAGCAAAGGGCCAGACCAGAGACAAGACAGCAGAGCATGCACAAACATCTAGACTCCGCAAACATCCAGACTCCTCAGCTTTTGCCCCAGAATCATTTCACCCCCTTGCCAATGGCAAGGGAGGGCTCCAGCTCAGCTGTAATTCCACTTTACATAAGGACACAACTACAACACTAGCATTGAGCTGACACAGACAGAGCACAAAGGTCACTAATCTGACCCACAAGTTTATATATTTATTTTCACCATGGCTGCCCCCACAGCCATCACAAACTTCAGAACACTTAACATTTGGTATAAAGCGAATTCATTCACAATTTAGCACCATAACAAAAGATTTCAGCTAGACTTTTCCACTGTTTAAACTTTACACCCAGACCAAGCTCCACCAGAAAAGCTGATCCATTTTCCTGTAAACAAGTTTTGTTTTCCTTAATCTAGACCAATTTCCAGGACATTAGGACTTGAACCTATAAATAGCCCTTCCTATTAAAATCGAGACTCCACTCCTTTAGTGGATATAAGACCAGTACCAGATTCTAACATGCAGTTAGACAAACCCAATACACCAGGGCTTTTCCCCGGTTTTTCTCCTTTTCCCAAGCCTAGAGAGAACGGCTTCCCCCCAGCCTTCTGGGGCTACTAGGGTTCTCTCGGGAGGTGATCAGCCTCCCCTTCCTAGCAATTAAAGCTAGGGCCTTCCAGACTGTGCTCACCCGGGGAGTCTTACCTTCTTCCAAGTTCGGAGTTCTTTTTCATTCCCAGAATCTTTCTCTTTAGACCTTCCATTGCCCTCGATTTTTGTCGGGAAGATTCTGGTGGAGCCCACATCTTTTCTGGATTAAATTTAATCCAGGGGCACCCAGATTTGGGGTTCACCCGAGTCCTCCCGGCTTCCTCGGGGATTTGGAAGGGGCAGCAAAATGCTACCATCTCTGGCCTTCCTTTGTTGTCCCACCAGGGTTGCCAGAAATGTTGTAGAATTTGAGAGAAGTTCAATTATTTGAGTATAGAGAGGCCAGGACTCAGGAATGATTTTGAGAAGGAAAAATGGTTTATTGACAGCCAGCCGGACTCGGGAACTTCTGTTTGAATCCCGAGCCCCGAACAAGATTTTCAAACGTCTTTTATACAGAGAGGAAAGGCCAAAAGGTCCCTTTGTTTCAGTTCTGAATAGGCTTTAATTAGCATATATATCTTCCACATCTTAGGTAAGCTTTTAGCATGGACTCCAGATATTCTAGATAAGCTTTTAGCATATTTACTTTTTGCATTTCCTGTAAATACTTAAAGTTTATAGCCCTTGCATTGTTAAGCTGTTTCTTGGGACTGGAGCCAGTTGCCATTGTCCCTAAGGGCAGGACTGCAGCCTCTTACAGTTCCACACCCACAGCCTTCAGCTTAGGTTATCTCTGAAGAGACAAAGAGCCTTCCACCCATAGCCCACATCAATAACAATAACTACCTAAACCTCCTAACAGAAAATATTAACTCCATTTTTTCCCAAAAGTAGATAGTGTATTAATGCATGTTTTAATTAATAAAAAGGGGATTAAAATGTCACATATTAGAACATAATATAACAATTATATAATATAGTGTAAAGGTGTCTTATATTAAATTTAAAGGAATGTTTTATTTTTTAAAGATATATTTTTCTGTTAGTCAATGGTGTTACATGTATTTTCATTTGCAAAGTATTAATTACTAAAAGATATTTTTTATAAAAAGGAGAAATGCAGTTGTGATCATCTGGTGACAGTGAATACAAATAGTACTTGAATATTTGGAGAGTGAACCTGAAATATGTTTGAACACTCCCAGTTATTATGTTCCATTTAGTAGTCTTCCAGAATCTCCAATAGTTAGAAACAGTTGTGAGTTATCTCTTTCCACACAACTTAACTACAGAATGTGATAAAAATAAGCCATAGATCAAATTATGCTATTGTGCAGACATTTTTATATCAGTAATGCCCCAGTTCTTTACCTTTTAGTGTTCTGAGAAAATACTTCTATGGTAATTTCATCCTACACAACAGTGACAATATTCTAATCATTTGGATTCTTCTGAACATCTTTCAGAGTCCAGTGAACTGGAATCCTCTCAACAAGGGGACTATTTAAGTATCAAATCACCATTCCTGTGGAAACAGGCTACAGGAGTCATCACACCACGGTTATGAAGGGATGTCTCTTAAATATTTCAGTCATTTCATATATCTTGGAATACTAATTTCACTAATAAATTCCTCTTTCTAACCTATATTGTGCTAATTAGAAAAACATCTACTGTTGTTTGGAGATAAAGAGAACTCAAAAATGTTCATTAAGTGTCTTGGAAATGTGGGCTTTCTAATCAAAATACTAGCCGACCACAACTAGAAAATGAATTTCTGCCAAAGATAAACTATTGCTTTTATAGTGGCACTCAGATTAACACAAACACACACACATTCATACACACAGCTTTTACCACCCAATTCTCAGTAATTTAAACTACATTACACTTAACATCCAAACAACTTTGAATTCATTAATAGAGAATCAAATGAGACATGCATAAAAGGAGGACCAAAGCTAACAAAGTTTTCCAGCCTCACTCAGCTTATTAAGATTAGAGAACTCTATGTTTTTGCCATTACTATACACCACTTGTCAAAACCAGATTGTTTATTAAAATACATTTATTCTTATCTTAAATACTGTAAATGCAATTGTCCTATTTTCTGGTACATATTAGAGAGAATAAAGAAATAAACAAGAAAATAAACCAGTAATTCTCAGGTATTCTCATTTGCCCCTAGTGTTATGTGTACAACATCTGGGGAAAGAAACTATATAATGGTGTTTAGAATGTGAAGTGAAATCAAAGAACTGTTAGGTCAGATATAATTGGGGAGTGGGGTACTAAATGAGAAATTTTGGTAATATTAAATAACAGGATGAATAGAAGAGAAGGTTTAGGTTAGATGAGAATAGAAGATATGGTGCCAAAGTATTGGGACTTCATGACTTGTTTTAGAGGTTGAAAATGTCCTAGGGGAAATGAAACCTAAACTGCAACTTTGCATTAATGGAAGTAAAGATAAGGATCTCTGAATTTTAGGTTTTATAGTGCTCAGTGAATGATATGACAATGAAATAATTATGATAGTTAAATTGTAAGTAATTCCTAATATATGAATGCATGAAAAAGCCCTTCAGAATATATAACTTCCAAATAATTCTATTCTTATGCAAGTTTTATAATTGATATGGGTGATTAATGCCTGAGGCATATGGGCAGAAAACAAAAGGTGGGTTGGAATTCAAGTCCACTGAGCATTTAAAGGAGGATTGGTAGGTTAAAAGAAGGGAGAGGGTAATAATGTAATATTAAAAAAATATTAATTAAAAAATAGAATATGAGAAGATATGTTGTAAACTACCTTTTAGACTTTGGGCATACTTTTTTGTTTTAAGATTTCCTAAATTTGCCAGATTCCACAGCAACTGGCTATGTTATACACTGGCAATTATCTTATATAGTATGTACACTCTCTTATATAGTAATTGTTTGAGCATCTCTATAATTTATTAGATTGTAAACTTATGAAAGGTAGAGCACAGATCTTTATTTTCCTTCAAAGCCTAGCAGATATTAGGGACTCATTAAATATCTGTTGAAAAAAATGGAAGGGTCTCTTTATAATCTCTGAAAATCCAAATACCCATGCAATACAGCCATTTAGGATCCCTTGGCAGGCATGTATTTTTCTTTTTACACCATTGTTAGCTTGCATATAGCTCAGGGCTGAACAATATCCCTTTTATACATATTGAGTATTTTAGCCAGAAATTATATACAGCTAGCTGTAAGGATATAATGTGGGACAGGTAATTGATCCTCAAGTATTATCCCTTTGACTCATGGCCCATGACCACAATAGGATTTCTCTTTTATAGCAAAATTTATGTGGATAATTAATAATTTACAACAACAAGTACATTCTACACCATTGATCAACAGCCCATTATTCATTTGGTAATCATTGTGTTTTGAAAGACTTACATCCCAAATAAATCATTGAGAAATGAAAAAAGTAAGAAGGAATGGATTCATTTTGTGATATAAAAAGATTTTTTGAGCAGGCTAAGATTTTTATAAATAAGTTTAGTTGCAAATTAGTTTTCCTGAAAATAGAGAAAGATGAAAAGACAAATTTTTTGGGAGTTTAATGAGACAAGAGAACGGTTTATGAAAATCTGTAAATTAGAGTGCCTGAGATCCAATTGAGTAAAAAAAGCACTGACAGCAATTTAAGAAAGTACATGAAAGTTCCTTCTGAAATCATGGTTGTTTTAAAATTTCATGCTAGGATAATACTTAAATTATTGTTATTTTGCCAACATATGACTATTTATATATGATTGTAATGTAACATGTTTTCATATATTCATAATTAGAAATTATCTTCCCTTATAAATGTTTGTCCTGACAGAATAAAACAAAAATCTCTGGGAAACTATTTGTAATCGTCAAAGCAAAAGTCAAAGCCAGCAATTAGAGGCTCAACTTGCTTTCTATACATAATAATGGCTATTGCTTTAGATGAATCAGGATACTTTAAGACTAATGTATTTTATGTGCTTGGTGAAAAAATATTACTTACATGTCATATGATAAGACTAATTTCTCTGGGTTTTTCTTTTTAAGTTTTTGCCTCATAAACTAGTGCAAATGATTGGAAACAAAGAGAAATTGTGGCTCTTTTAAGAAAACACATGATTTGTAAACCACTTACTGTGCTCCCAGATGTAAATTTGAAAGGTAATTTTGTTCATTACGAATTAACAAATCATTAGGAATACTTTTGACAGGTGGTAGGAATACCTGGCACAATAGAGAGATAGTGTTTGTTAACACCTGTTTTTTCTAGGATGTATAAATAATTAGAAACAATTAGATAATTTTAGAACTGAGTTAGTAAAATGGCCTAGTCTAAGTTCATTGATTTCAAAATTAAGACAAGTTGTGATCAGTTAGGTGAGTTGCTTAATAGCCTATATGTAATGGCACTCTGGATCAGCATCAAATACCCTGATCCATGTCTCTGTCCATATTAGTCAATAACATGAAAGTGCTTTAATGCACATAGAAATATTTACTTGTGAATAAACTGATAACAATAGAAGCCTTGTTTATCTAATACACCCCACAAAAAAAAAAGAGGAAGAAGAAAAAAAAAAGCAAGAAGTATTATATTTCTGATTATTCTGAGCATAAAGTGAAGTAAATAACATTAAATTCTAAAGTGACAAATCCATCTTGGAGGGTTTGTTTTCATACGTTGCGCATTTTGAGATAAACGAATTTACTTCTCTGAATTATTATTAGCAAGTCCTGGAATCCCAACACCCTGAAAATGAGAGGAATATAGAAATTGTAGTTCACTCTTTTTCAACATCATTCCACAGTCCTACTCCCACCCTGCCCGACGCCTTCTTGATTACAATATCTGACTGAGGTCCTCCATCACCCTTCTTCCTTACCACTGATTTCTGCTGCAAAACTAGCTTATTAACCTGCAAGAAAACCTTGGTGGCTAGACACAAGCCAAACATTCCTCAAATCAAGGAACTGGAACCTGCAAAGCATTCAATAACTATTGTGATCATGGGGGATGAAGACAGTTTGTTTCCCCCTTTATTCAGTGCTCTTCTAACTGTGATGTACCAGGAATTCTACTTGACAATACTTAGCAAATAATTATGGTTCATAAAGAAAACAAAGACAGTCCTCAATGTGATTGAAATACGCAATACTTGCTGAAGTTTGCTTACACTGAAACAATGAAAATAAGCTTTAGATTCAGATGACATTAAATTTTATTATATATGTATAAAGTATACATTATATATCTATATATTATATATGCATATATTTTGTATGCTATGTATCTCTAGAATTATATATGATATAAATGTAATAATTATACTACACTATGCCATATAGATATTTCATGCAAATAGTTTCTGTTTAAACATAAAGAAAATTTATAATTTATAGAACTTAAAATAAAAATTATAATATATATTCAATTTTAGCAAGAGCCATACATGTAACAGAATGTAAAATAGTCTAAATAAGTTTGAAAAAATGTACGAGGTATCCGTACATTAGCTCATATTCACTAGCTTTATTTTACCTTACCAAGTGATACAATAAGGTATTTTAAGGAGGTGTTGAGAAGTACTAAAACAATAAGCAAATATCACATTTTTGTCTGGTACCTGCTCTATTATTGCTCTGAAACACCTAGCTTACTTTTCCATTTTTAGATGTGCTTATTTTCCTTGGTGTCCCTGCTAGGAATGCATTCTTTATTTGTGGTCTGAAAACTTTCAAACATCAATTTACATATATCCTAAGGCTGTGAATATTCCAGGGATGCTTCCTTCAATCAATACAATGATTTAACTCTCTCCAATCTCTTTCATTATCAAGCTCAGGATAAGCATTGCACATATTTAATGTGAAAATAATCTGTAAAATCAGGGTAGTTCTCTTTATGCTTGTACAAGTCAAATTGCATGTTTATATAAACATAAGTTAATCAAGAGGGTCTGCTTCCTTTTCCTTTTTCCTCTTAATTGTGAGGGTAAGGGTCATGACTACTGGTTACTGTCATTAGCCGGGTCTCAAGTTGGCATCAAGTAAACCATTTAGCAATTTCTGATACGCAGAAAAAATGAATACATAATTCGTGTGTTGGTGATTAAATCATGGCCTGCACAAAAGGGCATATCTCAGGTCCCAACCCCTGATCCTGTGGGTATGAACCCATTTGTAAATAAGACATTTGAAGATGTCATTAGTTAAGATGTGAATGAAGGTGGGCCTATTCTAATATGGCTGAAATCCTTAAATGTAAAGGAAATTGAACACAGAGAGAAGTCAGGGAGAAACCAAAAGATGGAAGCCAATGGAAGCCTGAAGAGAAAGAACATGGACACAAAGAGAAGCAGTGGGGAGTAACCAAAAGCTGCAAGTCAGTGGAACTCTGAAGAGAAAGAAGATATCACCATGTGCATTGCCATGTGACAGAAAACTCAGGGGTGCAGGATAACTGACAATCAGCCCCAGAACACCCTGGTGTTTGGGGAGAAAGCAAAGCCTTGCTGATGCATTGATTTTGGAGTTCTCCCAGCATAAAACCATGAACCAATAAAGTCCTGTTTAAACCAACCCATTATATGATATTATTTTAGCAGCTAGGAAACTAAAACATCATATATTAAGAAGATTATTTAATACATATGATTTAAAGATGATACATTTCAGATAATAAATTTCTGAGTGTATTTAATTTACAAGCCTTTTAAAAATGACTTTGTATTGCTACCTTGTTCCAGATTGAATGAGGAATCAGAAGACTTGAGTTCTAATTCGAATTTTGCCATCAACTAGTTAGAGTAGTTTTAGCAATTTTAAATTAACCTTCTTGTGCTTAGCTTCTTCATTATAAAATGAAATGGGTTAAATGGATCAGTGGTTTTCAATCTGTGCTTTGAGATGCATGGGGGAGGGGCTACTTGGGAGGGAGAGAGGTCCAGAGAGATAAATGGGCAGGACAATGAGCTTTCTTCCATTTCCTTCAATTACAGAGCTATGCTTTATGTTGCTTTATTTAGTTACACATCCTAGGGAAATGTCTTTGTATAACTTTACTACTTAAAATTAACAGAAAAAATGTCTTTAACACCTTTGAGCCAAATGATTTAATATTTAAGAAAGCTTCCAGAAATAAAAGATACATTCTATGGGCTTTCTAATGTTCTAGAAAACCGAGTTTGAGAGGGAAAAAAAAAAAAAAAATATATATATATATATATATATATTATACTTCTGAGAATAATTTTGAAAAAAATGTCCAATGAGGAAAAGAAAAAGTGATTTCTTAGTCTACAGTGTGCTTCTTTTATCATTGTCATTTGACTTTCAAACCAAAAATTAACTGTCCCAAATATCTAAACTGTCTATATCAGAATTGCATTCATATTCTGGCATCTTTTTGTTTGTGATAGTTTCTCAGGAAAATATATTTCTATATTATAAATAATTATTCTTAAGTATCTGTCCTGGGGATAAAGCTTTGGGTAATAGACTATATCTACAATTGCCAAATTAAGTCAATGTGGAAAATACTATTCAAGATATAGAATGAGGAAAGTGGACTTGGCCCAGTGGATAGGGTGTCTGTCTACTACATGGGAGGTCGGCAGTTCAAACCCCGGGACTCCTTGACCCGTGTGGAGCTGGCCCATGCCCAATGCTGATGCGCGCAAGGAGTGCCGTGCCACTCAGAGGTGCCCCCCATGTAGGGAAGCCCCACACGCAGAGTGCGCTCCTTAAGGAGAGCCACCCAACTCGAAAGAAATTTCAGCCTGACACAGCAAGATGATGCAACAAAAAAGAGACACAGATTCCTGTGCCGCTGACAACAGCAGAAGCAGTCAAAAAGAACATGCAGCAAATGGACACAGAGAACAGACAACTGGGTTGGGGGGGAAGGGGAGAGAAATAAATAAAATAAATCTTAAAAAAAAAAAGATATAGAATGATTGATGGTGGATGAGTTATTTTTCCCGTGGCAGCTGTATTATTTATTAGGAATAAAGTTCTGGCACTTGTAGTCAAAGCCTTTATTTTGTTTTGTTTTAGTGTCTAGTTTTCTTCTATTTGCTTTTTTTTTTTTCTTCTTTTTTTCTTTTTTACTACTGGTAAAATTGAGGGAACACATAAAGAATCACAAATGGTATATGAAAATAGGACAAACTATGAAATGACAGTATATAAGGCATGGCTTGCTTGTAGAGCATCTCTAGGTCAAAATAGCATAGTGAGTGGCAAATAGCTGAGGTTATTTTAACTAATATTATTTGAAAATTTATTGGTAGATTGATTAGAATACCTAAAATAAAGCTAGTGTAAATTTGCACTTAGTATTACCTTCCTCATTTTGGTAATTAGGTAAAAAAAATACCAATTTCCTCTTCCTATCACTAACTAAAAATTAATTAACATGGGAAAAATACCAAGTTTCTTATAGGTTAATATTTCCCTTAGAAAAACTTTTAAAAGGCCAGTATAGATTGATTTCTATTCTAAAAATATCCACATCTACTATATGGTTTTTTGTAGGCTTCATATATTTATATTAAATTTTCCCAAGTTTTAAAAAAAGGGGTTTTTCTAGAATAGCTTCACCTTGAAACATCACTCATTTTAACATGTATTTTTACTGCCTTATTTCAAAATATGTTCAATCAAATTCAGCATTTACAACTTTATACAGAAATTGTTTTTAAATATTCCATTAACTTTCTGTCAGAATAATACATATTATTTCACTTTAGATTTAAAGCACCAAGATAAATCATGTTCTCCCACTAAAAGAAATCATGTTAAAGTAATATTTTAAAAAAAGAATAAAGATTATTATATTTATGTCTAAACCTGAATATCACCATATCCAGTATTAGGTCAGCTTTGTGTCTATGGTCATCTGTACCTTTCCATATATTAAAATCAGTACTTAAAATAACATTTAAAGAAAATAGGTAATGAATTAGCTTTGAATAAAGGAAAGATCCTTTATTTTTCCATGGATTGAATTCATTTTGCATTTTACTTCAAATGTTTTACATTTTATTTTAAAAATAAGCTTTAAGTCTATTCTTCCATCTAAAATTATGTGAATATTGAATCAGGAAAAGACTGCAATTTGAATTTTTTAAAAATTGTGGTTGTGAGTCCAATATAGTGATGCCAATACGCAATCACTTTTCATAATACAACCAAACTTTTCTTTTATTCACATTTTCAATATTAACTTTTAGAAATGATTTTGATTGATTTTAACAGAAAAATTATTTAAAGGAATTCTAAAATATATCTTATTCCTTGTTAGGAAATGAGGTTATTAAATATCTAGAAATTATGAACTATTAAATTACATAAAAATTTTAAGTCTATCTAAGCCTTCTCTTAATCTTTTTCTTTGGTTCATTTTTAAAATGTATACTGACTTATTATGATTTTCTATTTATAATAAATAAATTTTGTTTACATTTTCTAAGACTTGTCTACTTACTTTGTTTGTATCTTATAAGTAGCACAATGTTGCATTCTCTTCCTCCTCCTCACCTTCTTTGTTTTTTCTAGGCTGATAATCTTTAAATTTTAGTAGGTGGATAAATTTGTTTATACAAACCAATAATTTACAGATTGATAGTTTTGATCCAGATGTAGTGCTTTTCTGCATGTTTCAACTTGATCTTGTCAGATCTATGCTGGTATGCCTAGAGGTAATGGCTAGTGCTAATTGTTTGTCATTGGAGTAAGTATGTTATAGTCATCACAGCATTCAATGCACAATATAAACTTATAAAGTAGACACTATTTGTATTCACATTTTACATAAAAAGGAAACTGAAGCTTAGAAAAATTAAGTAGGGCACTTATTATATGTGGATAGTTCTATGATGATCCCAAAGATTCTTGCCTGCTGGTATGCATGCCCCATAAAAACTCCAAACTTCCAGAGGATATGAGACCATGAATATGATGAGATCTCACTTTTTAATTGTTACATTATGTAGGAAAGGGTTTTATCGATGCAATCAAAGTCCCTAATCAGCAAGTATTGATTTACTCAAAGGGATATTATCCTGGATGGGCTAGATCTAATTAGGTAATCCTTTAAAAGTGACCAGAAGCAGCTGCAGAGACACTCTCTTGTTGGCCTTGAGGCAAACCGCCATGCTATCAAAGGAGGTCATGCATCAAGGACCAGAGAACAGCCTCAGTGAGTTGAGAGTAGTCCATGCTCAAGCTGGTAGGAAACAGACCTCAGTCTACAGCCACAGTGACTTGAATGTTGTTGACAACCAATGAACTTGGAAGAGGACCCTGAGCATCAGATGAAACCTCTGTCCCAGGCAATCTCTGGATTTCATCCTTATGAGATCCTAAGCAGAGAACCTAGTTAACCCACACCTAAACTTTGACACATAGCCACTGTGGGACAACAAATCTGTGGTGTGGTAAGTGGCTAAATGTGTGGCAATTTTGTTATGCAAAAATAGAACACTAATACATTACACTTGGCTAGAAATTTAATAAGTAGCAAAGTTGGGTGTTCAAACTTAGCTTTTCTGACTTCAAAATTCATATGCCCAAGTATTATGCTGTCTTTCTTACCTTAGTAAATTTGTTAGTGATCACAGAGATTTATAATAAAATATGTGCCTGTTATCTTGTAGTCTGAATGCAATATCTGTGGATCTCCTGGGGGGGAAAAGGCATCTGATTTGGTTACTATATGCCCTCTGAAAAATTAGGGGTATGGCAGACAGTGGTAGTCTCAACAACATCAGGAGAAGCACCCCAAGTTGCAACAAATCTATGACATTGCCTTGGGCCTTAGGGAACAATACTTATTTAATTTGAGGTCTAGAATCAATAAAAATAGCTTACCTAAAATTCAACCCATGGCCATATGTAAAAAAATATCCTTTGTCAAGAGCTCTATTAGAATGAATAAAATTGGTTATAAATGAATTTTTAAAATAAGGAAAAATTAAAACCAGATACCCTGTAATATACCCATAGCTACTAAATAAAAAGGTAAATTTGATAAAGATGGTCAACCACTATACAAATTTTTTCAAGATCTTAGATAAATGAACTTGGTCTTTTAACTTCATATAAAAATAAAAAATTAGAAAAAACAACAACAAGAAAACCCATATGTGGCTGTTGACCTGAAAAGCTACAGTATAGTTCATACAAATTTAGCTATCAAACTCATTGCTTTGTCTTTTGTCTTCTTGTTGTAGAATTTGAGAGAGGTTCAATTATTTGCATATGAGAGGCCAGGACTCAGGAATGATTTTGAGAAGGAAAAATGGTTTATTGATGGCCGGCTGGACTCCAGAGCTTTCTGTTTCAATCCCGGGCCCCGAAAAAGACTTTCGAGTTTCTTTTATACCGAAAGGAAAGGTTAAATGGTCCCTTTGTTTCAGTTCTCAATAGGCTTGAATTAGCATATATATCTTCCACATCTTAGGTAAGCTTTTAGCATGGACTTCATACATTCTAGATAAGCTTTTAGCATACTTGGTTTGCATTTCCCCTGAATACTTAAAGTTTATAGACCTTGCATTGTTAAACTGTTTCCTGGGACTGGAGTCGTTGTCATGGTCACCAAGGGCAGGACTACAGCCTCTTACCTGTCTCACACCCGTAAGTCAGATAGCCTAGGTTATCTCTGAAGAGACAAAGAGCCTCCCACCCAAAGCCCACATCATTCTCACTGGCTGTGGTGTCCACCATGCTAGATCAGTATCAAATTTTATCATCTTCTGTACTCCATGTTTTCTCTTTCTACATATTGTCAACTAGGAAAAGTGTTTTATCGCAGTTTCACAGGATGAATAATGTCTAGTCTGTATTGAGTGGTAAAAATCATGTGAGTCCAATTTTATATATCATGGAAACCTTAACTCATTCTGATAATTTCAAATACAAATCCCTCCTCCACTAAAACTAGTTCAAATTTTTATCATTTAAATATTTCATGCCCAGGTAGTGTGGATTATAAAAATAAATATTTTACCTTTAGTAATTAAAATTACTGGAATGAAATAACTTTTCAGTGTTGACTGGGAAATGGCTTTATACAATAAGACAACTGTTTCTGAATCAACTAGTAATAGTAATAATTTAATGCTGGACTATTTCTAGTTAACCTTCACTTCTGCCTTAGAGAAGTTGAAATCTAAAAGAATCATGCATATTGTAAAGAATTTCCATACATCACTCCTTTCACCCCTTTACCAACACCGCATATTGCAGTGGTCTCCTGATGTAAAGGACTTTATATAAAAGGGAAATATATGGGTGATGGAAACTTTATTTTAATATTATCATCCATTTATTTCCTTTTTTATATAAAGCCCATTGAATCAGAAGAACACTGATGTGGTACCTGACACTTTAAGGATAATTAGACCATTAAATTGATGATAATTTCCTACTAATTATCAAATCATAAAGAGTACCAGTAATTATTAGCTTTTAAAGACTATATGGATTTAATGTGAAATAAATCTGATCAGCTTTTTGACTCACACTCATTAAATCTAAACCCAGCAGTTTACTCATACTTTTGTCTTTTGAGAAACAATTCAAACCACTTAGAAAGTGAATTGTCAGAACATAATTAAAGGGTCATCAACTAGTCCCACAGATTTCATGCATATATAATCCATCACAATCTTCTCTGATTTCCATCACTGAATTGAGTCATTTTCCTCCAGTCACCACAGCAGACACTGTTCTTGACTATAGAAATACTTCCATTTTAAAACACATCCATAAAACAAAAAATAACCAGTGCTCAGTGTTTATGTAAGTCCTCTCATAATAATAACAAACAATGAAAATTCTTGTGAATGCTATCACATTTATTGAAGACTTTATAGCGGGTACAATGACTGAGGGAATCACTGTTAAAATCCAGTAAACCAGCAGTGCAATTAAAGAATACAGTGAATGGAGAACCAAACATTTGAAAGAAATATAAGCCCATTGTTAACAATATGGTGGCGCTCATTTCTTTGCCTTTCAGATGCTTAGAACATATAGAAAATCAATCAGCCCTACTGATTAAAGCAGTTTAAAGCAGGATACTGAGTGGATTCCTCATATATTTGAATTCTTCTTACTTAAATGCACATATGTGAAACATACATTTATTCACTTCTCCGGTTAAAATTTTCCTTGATTGTCATGATTGAGACAAATTTGCTGGCCACCTCTAGCAAAAGCACTGAATTCTTTTGAAATCTGATTTGGGTATTAACCTCAACCATTACATTAGTTTTCTATCATATTTATTTCTTCATTCCTCTGACCAACTCTATTAAGCTTATACTGGATGCCAGATCTGCTCCATGTGCTGCGATATATTAAACTGGGACACATGCTCTGCTATCTTCTACTCCTAATGTATGCACTCAGAACTATATAGACTTCTTAACTCTCTTCACCAATGGGGAAACTGGTCCAGCAGAATAGCAATGAGGTGTGTATGTATGTGCGTGTATTAGAGATTTAATTTGCTAGCAGCCACATTAAAAAAAAACAAAAAACTGAAAGGACACAGATGAAATACTTTTAATATGTTTTATTTAACTCTCTCTCTCTCTATATATATATATATATATATACCCAAACTATCACCATTTAAATATGTAAATAATTTTAAAATATTTGTGAGATATTTTACATTTTTTTAATACTAATTCTTCACAATAGAGTGTGGATTTTATATATACTGCACATGTCAATTTGAAGTAGTTACATTCAAAGTGCTCTGTAGCTACATGTGGCTAATGGTTGCTGTGTTGGACAGTGCAGATCTAGATAACACTTGCGGTTAGCTTTTGCATTTTCCATACTTTAAATCTAGAATTTCTCAGTAAAAAAACCCAAAGTCTAACTTTTTGTCAAGAGCGCTATTATTTGCCCTCTCTCTATCTCTCTCTCTCTCTCTCACACACACATAAATGCACATATGCATATTATAGCTCCATAGCACTGAGGTGTTTTGTTTGTCCAATTGTCCAATCTTGGGAAAGCAAAATTTTACTTCTATTATTATGAATAATATTCTTGTAGATTGACTGTATCCTTCAAAAAAATCTTATGAAAAGTTTTACAATTTCAATCAACCCACAGCTCTGAATTTACATAAAAATAATTTTAGTAAAATCAGAAAGCTCTCAGAGGATTTATTTTGTTGTCATATTTTTTAATTTGTTAGCTAGTTTCTGGGTTGAATATTTATATGTACTCACACCTCTAGCCATTGTATTATAAATAAACTATATTGCTTTTAAGATATTTAACAAGGCCAATAGTTCTATATTATGAGCATAATACATAAATATATTTTTATATCCTATGTAGATTTTATAGGCATACTACAAAATTTTATTGAATTAGATATTAAAGAACACTCCGCACCATTTTTAGTCTATTTTAAAAGCCATTTAGGGGATATCTGACATTCTGTTAAAAAAAAAAGGCATAAATTGACACAGATCAAAATATGTAGGAGCAATATCTGGATTATGGGCTTAATAGTAAATTGTATAACTTTCTTATTCCCTTAGAGCTACCAATGTGTCTGCCTTTCTGGGTGGGAAGGAATTTTTGTGAACAAGAATCCAATGAGTGTACAACAAATCCTTGCAAGAACAATTCCACCTGTACTGACCTTTATAATAACTACCAGTAAGTAATATATTTCTACTTTTCTTCATGAAATGACTTGGACAGTCCAATGTCCTTGGATGCCATCCAGGCATTATTTTCACTTTACATCACTTAAATTAAAACAACACACCCACAGATAAAGAGCCATTTACTGACAAGATAGTGTCATATTCATTTGAAATGTGTGAGATTGAAGTACAGATGTCAAGTGAGGAAAGAAAGAAATTTTAACCTGAAAAGGAATTTCTGTATGAGGCACATATTAGAAATACATTTACTTATTCAAAGTATGGTTTCTTCATTCTAGCATTGTTTTGGACCATACTGTGCAAAATGAGAGGTGCCACAATATGACAGGAAAGAAGTGTCTCTTATCGAGCTAAAACTCTTGTTTTTTTACATAGAAGTTATTATGAGTTTGTATATTTTTTTAACATTACCGATTAATAAATTTAACAACATAAATTATTCCCATTTTCCATAATTCCATTTTATTGCTGACTGTAGTTATTACTATTTCAAATATTTAATAATAAAATATATATTGAGGGAAGTGGACTTGGCCCAAAGGATAGGGCATCCGCTTACTAAATAGGAGGTCATGGTTCAAACCCCGGGCCTCCTTGACCAGTGTGTAGCTGGCCCATGTGCAGTGCTGATGCGCGCAAGGAGTGCCCTGCCATGCAGGGGTGTCCCCTGCGTAGGGGAGCCCCACACACAAGGAGTTTGCCCCATAAGGAGAGCTGCCCAGTACAAAAGAAAGTGCAGCCTGTCCAAGAATGGCACCACACACACGGAGAGCTGACACAACAAGATGACGTAATAAAAAGAAACACAAAACCCGGCGCCACTGATGAGGATGGAAGCGGTCACAGAAGAACACACAGCAAATGGACACAGAGCGCAGACAACTGGGGGGCGGGAAGGAGAAAGAAATAAATAAAATAAATCTTTAAATTAAAAAATTAAAATATATATTGGTAAATTGTTTTTATTCCTTAACTTTTGTTTAGTGCGTATTAAATTTCTCAAATAGATGAAAAATCCAATGCTTTGTAACTATGTAATGTTTTCCACAAATGTACATTTATTGAATGTAAATATACTTAGAAGATTATTTTCCAAGGATAAATCAAAATGATTTTGATCATATTTAGGGTGTCCTCAAAAATAACTCATACACTTTCCTTTGCTTTATATTTATAGTTGAGAAATCTGACTCATCTCATTCATGTGGAGACATTTGTAAATGTTTCTTCTTTTGGGCATCAGAAGGGCCAATCAAGGCTGGCAAGCAGTAGGCATTTATTTCATTACATGAAATCTCTGAAATATCTGGCAATAGTTGGATTGATATCTTGATGACAGGAATGAAAAACATGAGAATTTGGTAACGTAGAAGCTCATAATACCAATGGTCAATATTAGTTTAATTATATTAAAAAAATGAAAACCCAGAGTGAATTCTGTGGCATTATCGATTATTAAAGTTGATATATCAAGGCAAATTAGCATTAACAACCTCTCTCTATATATAGTATGAGATAACCTTCGTTGGGTTAGGGGAAAAAAAAAACTTTTTAATGACAAACATTTATTTTCCTTATGTAATTCTTTGCTCTGGATTGGGTATTGTAGGAAGGGAGATGAACTCTATGATTGGGAATCTTAATAAATCTTACCTAGAAGGGTAGAACACTAGAGAGAGGTAAAAGTCAATAATTTTAAAGGAACAGTCACTCACACTGGCTAGGATGGAATGCTTGGTCATAACTGTGGTTTGAGTGATATCCGTGCTTTTGTCTGTGTTCGGATATGATTATGGCATAGTTCAGTTCTTGTTATGATCCATCATAGTTACAGGAGAACTTGTTTTGTGTTGATGTTCCATGAAAGCGGTAGAAATGTCAGTATCAAAGTTCAATTGAAGAGCATCAAATTCTATCTGCAAGTGCTAGCACCAACAACACAAAAACTTAGCTGATAGTCCTGCTAGCAACTGAGTACTAGGAGTTGTTTGTCTCTTTTGCAACTTATAGTTTCATGTATACAGCATATGAATGAATTTGTGCCTGTGGGTGTACGAAATACATCTCTTAGGTTTGTTCACCTATTTGTCTAAAATATGATATTCTCATAGCATATATTAAAAAGAAAGGACTCAGATATTAATTTATTGTCCAAAATGTTACTACTTATATTTAAATTAAAAATACTGCTATTTTGTACAGAGTACTTAAAGTTCTAAAGCAAAACAAATTTAAAATTCTATAAGGATCGTTTAGAATATATTTTATTTTGATATTCATGAGTCATAATCAGTCTTTCTTGCTAGTCTTGACACCACTAATTGTGAAATCCAATGACATAAATTAAAAAATGTGTCAGGTTTGCTACTTTAATTAACACACTATTAGTCATTTTATCGTTCTTGAGATTTTTGATTGATTACTGAGTTTTTCCCAAGATATTAAGAGTAAATTTTTTCCTACATATGAAAATAGAAGTCTAACTAAAGTAAGATTTCTGATTTTGCTTTTCTTTGTGATATTAAAGATATTATATTAATATGGATGTTGTATTTACATTGGCTTTAGTAGATGGTAAAGCATTGAGAACATTTCTTAAATACCTAAAGATGCATTCTACCTGTACGGTGAGCCTAATTTGCATATTTCATCTGTTATAAATAAATATGATGACTTACTATTTGGAAGTTCCTTACCAAATAGTCTTTATAAAAATATCTATCTATCTATATATATATATGCCTTTATATATATATATATATATATAATAGCTTTACTGATATATAATCACATATCATACAATTTACCCTTTTTAAAATGCAGAGTTCAGTGGTTTTTAATATATTCACAGAGATGTGTCACCATCATCACTATCACATTATAGAGCATTTTCATCATGTCTGTTAGTAGTCAATCCCATCACACCATCACCCCAGGCCCTAGCAGCCACTAATCTACTTTCTGTCTCTATGACTTTACCTGTTCTGGACATTCCGTAAAAAGGGAATCATACAATAAGTGCTGTTTTGTGGTTGACTTCTTCTTTCAGTCAGTATATTTTCAAGGTTCACACATGCTGTAGAGAGTACAAATTCCTTTATATGCTCAAATAATTTTGCACTATATGGATATGTCAATTTGTCTCTATTGGTCAATTGATGGATTTTTCGTTTCTTTCTACTTTTGACTCTTATGAACTTCCAAACTATTTTCCAAAGTGGCTGCACTATTTTACAATCCCTCTAGTAATGCAAGAAGGTTCCAATTTCTTTGCATCCTTGCCATTGCTTGTTGACATCCATTCATTATATTTTGGCCATCTTCATGATTTTGAATTTGTACCATACTGTTGTTTTGATTTGCATTTCCCTAAGGATGAATGCTGTTGGCCATCTTTTCATGTGCTTTTTGACCATATGTGTATCGTTGGAAAAATGTCTCTTTAGATCCTTTACTCATTTTAATTGAGTTATTTGTCATTTTATTATTTAGTTTAATTTTTTTTTAATATAGTAGGGATGTAAGTAGTCCCTTATCAGATATAATTGCAAATATTTTCTTCCATTCTGGTTTTTAAAATTTTTTTTAAATGTACCCTCCTTACCTCTTTTGCCACTAAGTCTTTTACTGTCATATTTTAGATATCATTGCCTAACCCAGGGTCACAAGGATCTATCCCTTAATTTTCCTTTCAGAGTTTCGTAGTTTTATCTCATGTAGTTAGGTCTGTGATCCATTTCTAGTAAATTTTTACACATGCTATGAATTAAAGGGTTAACATTCATAATTTTACCTGTGCATACCCAGGTTTTCGGTATCATTTGTTGAAAAAGACTATTCTTACGACAAGGAACTGTTTTGCAACATTTAGAAAATCCACTGACTACAAATACAAGAGTTTGTTTCTAGTCTCTGTCATATATGGCTACTTTTATTCAAGTGCCAAGCATTATTGGTTATTATAGCTTTGTACCAATTCTGAAGTCGAAACATGTGAGCCTTCCAACTATTTATTTCTCAAAATATTTTTGACTATTTTGGATCCCTTGTATATCTATATGCATTTTTGGATAATTTGTTAATTCCTGCAAAAACAAAAACAAAAACAAAAACATCTAATATTTTGATAAGGATTGCCCTGAATCTCTAGACTTTCTGGGAAATATAGCCATACTAATACTAGGTCTTATAATCCATGTTCATAGGCTATTTTTGCCTTTATTTATGTTTTTAATTTGTTTCAACCATATTTTGTAGTATTCAGTGTACATAACTTATAGTTCTTTTATTAAATGTTTTCCTAAGAATTTGATTCATTCTCTATGTTCTTGCATGTGGAATTTTTTTCCTTAATGTCATTTTTGGGTTTTTCATTACTATTTTAAAGGTAAACAATTGATTTTTTTATATTGACCATGTATCTTACAAACCTGATGAACTTATTTATTAGAATTAATAAATTATTTTTGAATTCCTTAAGATTTTCTATATATGATATCACATTAACTGAAAAGAGAGTTTTACTTCTGAATTTCCAATAGAGAAACCTTGTTTTAAGTCATTCATATTTTCTTTTTCTTCTTTCCTCAGTTTTGGTAGTTCATGTCACCCTAGGAATTTGTCCATTTCAACTAGGCTATTTAATTTGTTGGTATATAATCATTCAATGTATTCCCTTAGAACTTCTTCATTTTGTACAGTTGTAGTACTGTGTTCTTTTTCATTTCTGATAGTCATAATTTGAATCTTCTCATTTTTCTTGGTCAGGTTAGTTTGGCAACGTGTTAATCATGTCAAAGAACAAATTTTGTTTTCATTGTTGCTCTCTATTATTTTTCTATTCCCCCTTTCATTCATTTCCACAGTAATCTTAATTTTATATTCTTCTTTGCAGATAGCTAGTGTTTAGTTTTATCTAGTTTTTTAAGCTGGACAGTTAGGCTATTGATGTAGTATCTTTTTTTTTTTTTTGAATACCATCATTTTCAGTATAAATTTCAGTCTAAGCACTTCTTTACCAGGATCCTACCATTTTTCCTATGTTGTGTTTCCATTTCAATCACCTTACGTTATTTTCTAATTTTCTTTGTGATTTCTTTTTTTGACTAATTGACTATTTAGAGTTGTATCATTTGATTTCAACATATTTGTGAATTTCCTAAATTTCCTTTGATATTTATTTTTAGTTTCATACGATCGTGGTCAGATAACATATTTTGTATAAGTTAAACCCTTTCAAATTTATTGAGACTTGTTTTAGGACATAGAGTATATTTTCTCATGGAAAATTTTCCATGTGTGCTTGAGAAGAATGTATATTCTGCTGTGGGGTGGAGGGATTTATAGATGTCTGTTAAATCTAGTGGATTTGTAATGTTTTTCAAGTCTTCTATTTCCTGGTTAATATACTGTCTAGTTTATAGCTATTATTGAAACTAGCATATCTGTATTTCTATTATTATTGTTTAATTGTCTGTTTTTCCCTTCAATTCTGTTACTTTTTGCTTCATGTGTTTTGGGTTCTTGTTATGAGCGTGTGTGTGTGTGTGTGTGTGTGTGTGTGTGCATTTTAAGCCACTATGCCTTCCTGATGGATTGACCTGTTTATACTCTGCTTATAGTTATGTTATTTTCTTTCTCCCTAACATATTTTGCCTTAAAGTTGATTTTTTGTAACATTATTGTAACTACTCCCGCATATGTTTAGAGCATGGTATATCCTTTCCTTTCCTTTTATTTTTACCCTTTTTGTGTCTTTGTTTATAAAGTATTTTTCTTGTAGATAGCATAGAGTTGGACTATATTTTTTTAATCCATTCTGCCAATTTCTGCCTTTAGTTGGGGGTATTTAATTAACTTGCGCTTAATTTAATTACAGATAAGATAGGATTTGCATATGAAATTTCAGTGTTTATTTTGTATATATCTTATGTGCTGCCTTCTTTTGAGTTGAGTAGATATTTTCTTCTCTATCACTTTAATTCCTTTTTTACATATACTTTTTTTTTAACTTATTTTCTTAGTAATAAGAAAATTTCTTAGGGGCTGACATTTAGATTGCAATGAACATCTTAAAACATTCTAGATAATAGCCATACCAACTTAATTTGAACACATAAGAAAACTTTGCTCTAATATTGCACAACTGCATGGTTTCTGATGAGAAATCAGCTTTCATTCGTTTTTAAAGTTCCTTTGTGATGGCAGTATTTCTTTTGTTATTTTCAAGTGTCTATCTGTTTTTGTTTTCATCAGTTTGATTATCATATGTCTACGTTTAGAACTCTTTGAGTTTATCATTTTTGAAGTTCTTTGAGATTCTTGGATGTTTAAATCCATGTTTTTTTCCCATCAAATTTGGAAAATGTTTTGTTATTACCTATTCAAATGTCATTTCCATTCTTTTCACTCTCTCTCTTCGCCTTTACAAACTCTTATTGTGTGAATGTTAGTACAATTGATGGTGGCCCACACGTCTTCGAGGCTCTATTATTTTTCTTTGTTTTCTTCCTTTCCACTCCTCAAATGTATATTCTCAACTGTGCTACCTTCAATTTAACTGATTATTTCTTCTGTCAACTTAAATCTATGTTGAGACCCTCTATTGAATTTTTCATTATTGCATTTGTACTTTTTAACTCAGAATTTTAGTTAGGTAATTTTTAAAAATTTCTGTTTCTTATTTAATATTTCTATTTGGTAATACATTGCTATTATAGCTCCTGTGTTATTGAAAAATGGATTCCTATTGTCCTTTGAACATATTTATTACAAATGACTTAATGTATTTGTCTATTAGTTAAATATCTGTTTTTTTGAAGGACTATATTATTGATTTATTTTATTACTATTTATGTTCCATACTTTTCCATCTTTGTGTGTCTCATAATGTTTTATGAAAATTTTTTATTTTATATAATATAATGTGGCAACTCTGGAAATTATATCCTGCTTCTTCCCCAGTACTTACTTTATTGTTGTTGCTTTTTGTTTGTTTAGTGATTTTACTGGGGTAGTATTCCTCATTCTTTATCCTCTGTCATGTGTGGTTATCAAAGTTTCTCCTTGGTTACTTAGTGGTCAGGTAATGATTGATAAGAGATTTTCTTATATTCCTTGGACTAATAAAATTTCCCAGACTTTAATGAGGGACTCTTGGTTGTGTTCATGCATACCTCAACATGGAGCTAGTCAGTTTACGATTATGCTTCAGCTGTCGTTTCCCACTTGTGCAGTAGCTCAAGGTCAGTCAGAGATTAGAGAGTAGGGACTTCTCATGACTTTCCTGAGCAGGTGCATAGCCCTAAACATGTGTGGGCTTCTAGTTTCCCAGGAATATATCTGAACTTTTAAAATCCCCTTAGAGGCATCTCATTCTCCTGCTTTTACTTTTAATTTTAAATATGTTGGTCCACTTCTTGTTACAACAATTGGAATAATAACTTCAGCAATATCATGATGCTAAACATTTGCCATTGGTTGTTTACAAAAAAAATTGACAACGTTAGTAAGTTTCAAGTCAGGTCAAAAAATGGTAGAGAATTAAGTTTTTTGGTTAGTTGTCAGACAGGTCAAATAGTGAAAATTTCCTGGAGTGGGGCTTTTGGGTGACGACAAAAATCTATTCTGATCCCCCAGGGTCTCCTAGGCTGCTGACTTTCACAGCTATTGTAGTTATAAAGCTGTTATTCTCCAAGGGTACTGTGGGCCTGTGAAGAGGTGGATGGTAAAAGGGCAGGTTAAATCATCACAAAGTTCTTATGTTCTTAATAGATGCAAGTATTTTTTCATGAAAAAAAAAAAAACACTCCTGGGATTGTTTCAAACCTTTAGTGAATTCCTAGATGTCTGAAAAAATTGATTTTGACTATATTTCTTAATGTTCTTGTTGCTTTTTGGAGGGGCAGATTTTCAGAGGCTCTTCCTCCACTATTACAGAAGTGCTTCTACCAAATTATATTTGACATTACTTATATTATGAAGAAATAATGGTTTAGAGCCACAATGTCTGAGTATAAAGTTTGGTTATATTACTAAAAATTAGTGTAAATTGTATTAAGGAACTTTACTTTGTATTTCTATTATTCAGTTACCTTATTGTAAGAGTGAAAATAATACTATCTCATAGAATTATATTAATAATTGCATGAAATGTTATCCACAAAGTATTTACTTCATTATTTATATATATTAAACTCTAAATATTACTAGATAAATTTACTCTCAACATTTATCTTGTCTTCACAAATATATATGTAGATATGGCTGTAGTGTCATCTTGTAAATAATGCATTATTGGAATCATAGACATTTCAACTCATCCTCTTTTGTGTATTTTTATGTACTCCAAAAAAATATGACTTAAACTATTCCTTTGTAATAAAGGAGTAAATTGTTTAGTTAAGGTTCAAAGTGTCCTAAAGCTTTCCTACAAAATTTCACTATGCAAAATTTCAAGAGTCTTAATAAAAATACAATGCCTATTTTATTTAATTTTGTGAAGAGTCAGCCTGAAGTGAACTTATTTAAAAAATTCAAGGAGGCTGACATATAAGTATTTTTCAGCTTAAATTTTGTACTATTTGAAAGAAATCATTTTATGTACTGTAATGAATACTTAAAATAGCATATATTTTAATGGAGTAAATGAGAATTCCATTCATTAACCATATGTTTAAATTTCTTGAAAAGAAAATTATTAGTGTAATTAACAGTTGCTAGAATATTGAATCTCTTTAGGTGATCTGCATGTCCTAAGCTACTGATCTACCTATAAGTGCTCCTCTCTAAACAACTGGAGTTCACATAGTTTAGTGTTTACACAGTTTCAAGACATTAAAAAACAAATTGGGCTAGAGATGTAATTTGAATGCTTTCTGCAACCTGCCTTCTGCTATTCCTGGCACGGTTTAGAATTTAACTACCTTCTTTATTTCTGATTTTTCTCCCCCAAAGCAGAGTCAACAGCTTTAGCTACAGATGGGGCTCTGTATGGCAGTTACAGGACCCAGATGCTGCACTCTGCAACATGTTTTGCCAACAGCATCTGGCTCCTTTGCTGCCTGTATAATTGGCATTTGTGCAGATGCTTTGATCTGATTTTCTTAGGGACACTACACATCAGGCTTTCAGAAACATAAAGGTATTGCAACCTGTTGACTGTATGAATTTTTTTCTCATTGGGTTTTATGTAAATTTGTCCTAGATACCTTAAAATATGAAGTACTATGCATTAGAACATTATATGCTTCTTTTAAGAATATGTTAAAAATGCTCTAAAGGATATAATAACTGAAAATAAAATGTCTTAAATTTAATAACTAAAACATCAGTATTGATGTATGTGAAATATATTGAACTATGAAGTTTGGTGTATTGTTGGTATTTTATTTATTTATTTAGCTTAGTTTAACTTAGCTTATATATAAAAGTAGTATGAAACAGTAAAACCATATAAAAATTTAATTCAGACAAGAGTAATCTATGGCACAGTATCCACCTTTAACAGGTAGATGATTTTTCTTTTGCAAAAACCAGAGCTGTGGACAAAATATATGTATATGTAGATCTTTATGTTCCTTTTAGCATAGCTACACCATATTTTAACTTATATATATAACATACTGGCTTCTCCATTGGATTGAATTGTGTATCCTGATTTAGACATGATTTTGGAACTGATCCACATTCCATTGGATGTGAACCTATTGTAAACAGGATCTCTTGAAGATATTATTTTACTTAAGGCAGGTCCAAATGAATGCAATTGAGCTTTACTATGGATTACTGATGTTTATATAAGCAGAATGAAATTCACACACATGGAAAGAAAGCCACAGGTAAGAGTCAGAAATCAAAAGTCAATGGGACCCAGAAGAGAGATGAGAGAACATTGCCTTATGATGGGAAAGACAGGGATCTCAAAGATGCCTGGACAAAGAAAACACTACCAATCTCAGGAGGAAGCAAGTCTTTTAGTCTCTGAAACCACAAGTCAATAAATTCCTGTTATTTAACCCACCCCTTTGTATTTTATTTTTCCTGTAGCTGGGAAACTGAGACAGCCCTTAGACAATTTTTTATGTTTTTCAACTATAAACTATCATTTGTAGAGGTTAATTATATGTATGTTTTACATACACATGTGATTATAATAGTAGACTGAATTACTGGAATTGAAATTGGTGTATAAAAGTTGTCTCAATTAAAAATTTAGACAGATATTATCAAATTATCTTATAAAGTTTTAATATGGTAGCCAGGGAAACAATGAACAAAACTATTGGTAGTATACACTTAATGTTTCTCTCATTTTATGCTAGAAAAAATCTTTTCTTTAAGTTTTGCTTATGCCCATTTTATATATAAGAGAATCAACTCTGAGAAATATTCAGTAACTTATGCAAAATCTGTGTTAGAAAGTGGTGGATCTGAATATCAGACTGAGGTCTCTGTGACTATAGTTCTATGGTTTTAGATCTCTTTCTTCTGATCTTGGTTATACAATAAAATCATATATACATAATATATGTATAATATGTATATACATTATCACAGACTACCACTTAGTTCCCAAGGGAAAGCAGCCACAACTATAGTTCTAATTAATTTATGAAAGATTAAATGGTTTTATTTTTCTCAGTGGAAAATTTGGAAATTAGTTTAGATCCATTTTCATCACAAAAGAATAACTCAAGGAGTAAGTATATTTTCTTTGGCAGATGAACACATCCTATAACCATTTATAATGTTACATGTAGGTTTTTAAAATTCACTTATTCATTAAAATTGTTGTTGATAGAAGTACTAAAAGGACAGGAAGGGGGATTCAATATATCTTATAGTAAAACTCTTACATGTTAAGTTTTTTTTTAATATTAATTAATGTTCAACAGTGATAAGAATATATAACATAAACCTTGGAATAACTGTGAAAAGAGTGAAGCAAAATATCTATTAAGTCAATTGTGAAGATAAAATGAAATACAAAATAATATTCAATTAGTCCAAAGACATGCAAACATAGGGAAAAAAACCCCAAAGAGAGAGTAAAATTAGTATTAATGTCATTAGCAATAAGTGGGATAGAACTTTGAGTTTCTTTTCTGGCATATAAAGATTTTGGAAGCTATATTAGTCAGCCAACAAGGTGCTCATGCAAAATACCAGAAATTCGTTGGTTTCTATAAAAGGTATTTATTTGGGGTAGGAGCTTACAGATACCAGGTCATAAAGCATAATTTTACTTTCCTTATCAAGGTCTATTTCCATATGTTGGAGCAAGATGACTGCCAACGTCTGTGAGGGCTCAGGCTTCCTGGTTCCTCCCTTCCTCAGGCTTCTTATTCCTGGGCTCAGGGTTTCTCTCTTCCTGGGGCTTGCTTCTGTTTCCTCTGTGAGCTTACTTCCTGGGGCTCCAGCTTAAGGTTTCAGCATCAAACTCCAATATCAAAACTCCAACATCAAATATCCTTAACTCCGTCCTTTGCCATGCCCCTACCAAAGGGTGGGGACTCAATGCCCTACTGGCACACAGGTTTACATAATTACTTAATCAAGTAAACCTATGAATCCAATATAATCTAATATGCCCAGAGGAAAAGATCAGTTTACAAACATAATCCGATATTTCTTTTTGGAATTCATCAATAATATCAAACTGCTGCAGAAGCCCTCATTCCCATCCTTACAAGAACAAAAACCTGGATATTATGAAAGAAATGACTTTCCTCAACCTGTCAAAGAACTGAAGTTGCAGGGAAAGCCTACCCTTGAATTCCAGAAAGGCAGGCACTTCTAGCTGAGATCTGCTTACCTGAAGCAGAAGCCCCTGAAACTCTAAAGCTGATGTAACACTTAAATGGTACTTTTGACACATTGCTGAAGGCTAAGTGTGTACTAGTATGAGAGTGAGAGTATTAACAAAGTCCTGCATTTTCATGAGCTTTACTTCCATTAAACCCATCAGCTTCTCACAGGAAAGGTCCAGAAATATTTCTCCTGTAGCTTTTATCGAGGGGAAGAGTAATCCCTATTAAACAGACCCAACAACTACTCCTTCCAAATTATTTATTTTCCAGGGGAAAAGACTTTGCCAGAGCTTTAATCTAGCTCTGGAAAGGGCATTTTTCACTGCTACTCACTTCTAGCCTTCCTGTATTACTGAAGGGGAAAAAATTCTCAACAGGGGTCAAGTCCTCAAGGAACCTGTGGCCACTTGTGCTGCCAGAAAGAAAGGATGTGCTAAACTAATAAACAACAACAACAACAAAAACTTCTGAGTAATGTGTGTCAAAGGAACAGAGGAGCCAAATGCTATAACATCCAGTGGTCAAAGATGGAACAATATAAGCAATAAAATAAAGTAGTATTAGATTGTAACACAGTATTAAATAAATATCAATGAGTCCATAGTGATACAAATTATTGAATAAAGAGGTAAATGGGGAAGAAAAGACAAATCTCCCATGGAAAAGAATTCCAGATAAATCATTTTCCCTCAAGGAAAGTGTAGACTGTACATAATGACTTCTTTTCAAAGAATACAATAAGGAGGGAGAGTAAAACATAACTTTACACTAAGGCCAGATGATCAAAATCAATATCAACAGTAATAAGGCATGTTGGTCATTATCATACACATAATACAATGTAATGAGAATGGCTCTTTACCTCTGTGGCCTTCTTTCCACAAACCCAGAACCACAGTCTATTAAAAGGAAATTAAAAGCATAGTATGAAATACTGTGGACAATTATTATGTCAATATATTTTAAAACATATATGCATAAAGACTTCTTTATATATCCAGATTATATAAAGAATTCTTGCAACTAAGTAATAAAAAAGTCAATCCACTTTTTTTTTAATAACATTAGTTTTAAATAGCACTTCAAAACAAAAAAGCTAAGTAAATTCATCATGGTAATAGAGCAACACAACTTTTCCAGACTCCAAATGTATTGCTTTGTCCCATATGTCATTTCACTTTACTGTTATGGATTGAATTGTGTTCCCCAAAAAGATATGGTGAAGTCATAATTACCATTACTTCAAAATATGTTCATATTAGAAAATAGTGTTGTCACAGATGGAATTAGGGAAGTTAAAATGAGGTCATACTGGAGTATAGTGTACCCTTAATCCAACATGACTAGTGTATTTATAAGATGAAGAAATATGGATGCAGACAGAGGAAAGAACACCATTGGACAACTGAGGCAGAGAACATCATGATAGTGGTCAAATCAACTCCAGAAGCTGGGAGATAGTCATGAAACAGATTCTTCCCTATAGATTCTAGAGGAAGCATGACCCTGACAATGCCATGATTTTGGTACTCTAGGCTCCAGAACTGTGAGCAACAAAAAGTTTACATTGTTTTAAATCATTCATTTTAAGTTGTTTGTTATGTCAGACCAAAGAAATTAAAACATTTAATAAAGAGCAATGACAGTTTATCTAGGTTCCCTTTCCCAGAAATGAAACAGAATCAGGAATAGCACCTGGAATGTGCCTTTAAATCTCTTTTGATCAAAACTTGTCCATTGACCCCCATTTAAATCAGAGTAAAAACCTTACCTTTTTAGAAAGCCTACATGTTCTGCTCTTTCCCCTTTCCTGTCCAACTTCATCTCCTGCTACATTCCTCCTTACTCATTCATGTAGCCAGCCTGGTGCTTCTCTTTAGGTCAAAATTTTCAGACCTAAGGCTTTTGCCTGGCTGACCCAATGCCTGGAGTGCTCTTTCCTCATTTCACCTCTTCGATTACTCCTCACCTCAACTAAATCTTGTCTCAAATCCCATCTTCTCAATGAGTCTATACCAACCACCCTATTTCAAAATTGGAAACTACTCTTACCCCTGGCACTCCAAACCTCACTAATCCCTCATTACCTTTTCTTTTCATAACATATAATCTGTTTATGTATATATTTTATAATTTACATATTTTACATTTATCAACGTTTATGTCTCCATCTGCTTTACCATGATAGTAATTTATACCTATCTTGTTCACTGATTTGTTACAGGACCCCAATTTCTGCTTCTCTTATAGGTGGTATTCAAATATTCAAAACCTTTTTTAAGAATGAATAAATAAACTCTCTTACTTTATTGAAGCTAGGTTGGGAGGAGGGAAGGGGGAAGAAATGAAGCAGTTTATAAGGCACCACACATTTTGTCAGAAAAGATCAATTTCCTGATTAATTTCCACCCCCAAAAAACTTCCCATGCAGCCTGTGATATAGTCTAAGAACGGATATTAAAACATTCTTAAGGGTCATGGCAGTCAAGAGAGTTATGAACCCATGCATAAAATTTCTTGGTTTATTCATAGAGCTGTGCAGAAACATATTCAATGACTAACTTATTCTTTAAAAAAGTATTTAGGAAAAAAATCAATTAGTATTAGGTCAAGTCATTATTTCATAAAGAATTCTAATACAAAATCTATATTAAATGTGCTATTGTTTTATAATAGAATGTATTTTATTTGGTTGTCTGTGACATTTGTGTAAAAATATGGTGACTTTGTTATCCAAAAACCCAGAAATTGTAACACTTTTTAAAAGTGAAAAAAAAATACAGACACACACACACTGAGAAATTGTTCGTTAAAAATACATAGAAAACTATCAGGCATAGTTTGCTTCACATTCGATGTTGCATGTGGAGGCCTTGACTATGACAAGAGCAAAATGTAAATTTTAGGATTATGGGATTTGCTACTAAAATTATTTTTTATTGAACTGTGAAAAAAAAGGTAATAAGCAGTTGCATACCAAAGAAAGGAATGTAAATGAAAATCTCCCTTTCTGCAAAATCCATATTTTCCTCCTGAAAATGTCATTAATCAGAATGTAATAATGGGTTCTTAAAAGTAATGAATGTTAATCAAGTATATTAATCATTTGCATTTTTCTCATTTTCCTTAGTAGTCTTTGTTTCTTTGCTCTCATTCTTTCTTTTTTCTTTTTTTCCTGGGGAGGAGCCTTCCATATTTTAAGAACAAAAGCCCCTTCATAAGTCACTCAGTTTTATGTTTTAAAAAATTTTTGTATTGTTAACACATAATAAAGCACAAAGATATTACTTGCACAATTTTAGGAGTTTTGGTATTTGTGCTTACCTACATAATCACCACCCAATTAAGTTTGAACTAACTGATTCCTTTGATAGCATATTTTCTTTATGGAAATTAATATTTACCTTTATCCCTGAACCAAGGTGACTGAGCAGCCACCATCTGAAATTTGATACATTATGTGGAGAAACAAAGAGAGAAATTCTCTTAACCAAATTCTCTGGTTTCTAAGTTACAGATACCACTTCCAATCACCAATCATTGCCTAAATCATGTCAAATTAGCCCTACTCACCCACAAGTGAACCACAAAGTGCAATTTTTTCTTTGTTTAGAACATAGAAAGAAATATTTAGTGATTGGTACTATTGATCCCCAAAACAACTCAATTGTGTTGTGCTGCATGTTCAGTAATACATTATTTCTGTTAGGTAGTATATGGTAATTGTAAAAAAATTATTTTAAAACTGAAAAAAAACAATGAAAGAAAACAACATCAACCATAATGCAACTTTAGAATTGCCACCATTAATGTGGGTTCACATAACTTTTTGAAGGGACATTAACTGATACAATTTTATGTCATTTGTAATTGTTGAATTAACACATTCCAGTGAATGAATAATGTACACCTGTCCACAATTTTGTAAGTTTAGTTTTTCATTTATTTGAGGTTTACAATTTTAAAAATTCATCTGGAATGAAGATTGCAATTGATGCATACAAAATAAAATATATCCCTGCATCCTCCCAATGCTGGTATTTTAGCAATACAATCATATTCACAATAAAATGTTCTTTCTTTCTGGTACTTGACCTACAAATGCTTTTAAAAATTCTTTTTTTATAATTATTGATTTGATAGAATATCTAAAAACTATTGAGTCTCCATTTTTGGTTTTAACTAAAATGTAGTATTTGCTGGTAGAATTAAATAGATATTCATTATATCAAATTATAATTTACATAGAATGATAATAGAATCTGACACTTTATTAATAAGGCATATTTTACTGACTATAACTTATGGCATATATGTTATAATATACAGGCATATCTTATTTTATTGCACTTCACTTTATTGCCCTTCTCAGATATTGCATTTTTTGCAAATTGAAGGCTTGTTGAAGTCTTATGTCGAGCAAATTTACCAGTGCCATTTTTTTTCTTGCAATAGTTCAAATTTTGTATTTATTGTGTCTGTTATGGTGATATGCAATCAGTGATCTTTGATGTTAATATTGTAATTGTTTTGGAGCACTACAAATCATGTTCATGCAAGATGGCAAATTTAATC
Source organism: Dasypus novemcinctus (assembly GCF_030445035.2). Classification (NCBI taxonomy): domain Eukaryota; kingdom Metazoa; phylum Chordata; class Mammalia; order Cingulata; family Dasypodidae; genus Dasypus; species Dasypus novemcinctus. Next base: position 35,677,454 of record NC_080683.1, on the reverse strand, counting down.
AATAAATGTTCTGTGTGATCTGACTGCTCCATTGACTGTCTTTTTCACTCTCCTAAGGCTGCTCTATTCCCTGACACACAACAATATTAAATTTAGGCCAGTTAATAACCCTACAATGGCCTCTAATGTTCAAGTAAAAGCAAAAGTCATACATCTCACATTTTAAAGGAAAAGCTAGAAAATATTAAGTTTAGTGAGGAAGGCATGTCCAAATCTGAGATAGGCTGAAAACAAAGCCTCTTGTACCAAATAGCCAAGTTATGATTGCAGAGGAAACGTTCTTAAAGGAAATAAAAAGTGCTATTACATTGAATACATGAATGGTAACAACATGAAACAGACATTGCTGATATGGAGAAAATTTTGGGGGTCTGTGTAGAAGATCCAATCATGCACAACATTCTTTTAAATCAAAACCTAATCCAGATTAAGACCCTAACTCTATTCAATTCCATGTATTCTGAGAGAGGTGAGGCAGCTGCAGAATAAAAGTTTTAAGCTAGCAAAGATTGGTTCATGAGGTTTACGGAAAGCAGCCATTTCTGTAACATAAAAATTCAAGATGGGAGTTGTAGTTCTCACCCACACAAGCCGACATGCAGCCTAGACTGCATCGCGCTGTGGGGCTGCCTTGGGCCTGTCCCTGGTTTACGAGCCTCCAGGGCGCTCCTCCCTGCGTGGGTTTCTGCAGAGCACAGGGCCTTCTCGGCCAGGTGAGATCTAGCTGCCGCCCAAACCCATCATTGTGGATAAGCACCGCCCCCCAGGCCAGGAGAGAAGGTTCTTCAGTCCTGAATTCATTCCTCCAAAGGGAGGAATAGATCCTCTGAAATTTCATATAGAAAGAAAAGATATATTAGAAGGAGAAAAGCACTTCACATTCCAGAGTTCTCTGCTGGAAGCATACTCCATGTTACTACAGCCATCTGTATGCCAATGGGAAAACAAGGCGGTTTCTGGGGATTTGCATCCAGAGATCGGGAAAATGACTTGGAGCTACTTTTATCCTTAGGAATACTATTGAAGGACAAGGTGTTAAGATTTGCTTTCAACTTTATAATCCTCCAATTCAGGAGATCCAAGTGGTTAAATTAGGGAAATGGGTGGATGATAGCTTGTCCTACTTAAGAGATGCCTTTCCTGAATACAGCACTTTTAATATGAATATGAAGCCAGTAGCACAAGATCTTACCCAGGAAGTTCCTGTTAATAAACTGAAAGTAAAAATGAAGTCTAAGCCTTGGTCCAAATGCTTGGAACATCCAAAATTTAATGTTAAAGGAATCCAGTTTGATCTTTATTTATCTGAAGAACAAATGAAAGAAGCTCAGAAGTGGGCTCAGCCATGGCTTGAGTTTGATATGATGAGGGAATATGATACTTCAAAAATTGAAGCTGCAATATGGAATGAAATTAAAGCAACAGAAAAGTCCTGATCCTGAGAATAAATTTGGTGACTCACAGAGGATATTCTCCTTCTCAGAGTATTTATATTGAGACCAATTTAATTTCATTCAATTTTTAAAATAAAATTAGTTTTCCAGTTTGTAACTTTAAAAAGAGAAATATGTTGCCAAGTTTTCCGGATGTCCATTCTCTTACTGAAAGCAAAGCTACAACAGAGGTCAAACCATCACCAGAATGCTCTTCAATGGGCATGCAGTCTGAGCTAGGGCAGTGGGTAGGAAGAGTTTTAAAAATGGTGAAATAAATCCTATATACAGAACAGCATACGATTTAAAGAATAATAAAATGGACATTCATGCATCCACCATCAGGTTAAGACATAGAACATTTAGTAATATCTAAGAAGGTTAAGAAATAGAACATTTACAAGGATCTAAGCTTTCTGTGTGTCCCCAATTGCGTTCTTCCCTGTTCCCCGAATGTAGGCAGCATCCTGACAATCACGTCCTTGCATTTCTTTTATTTGCTTATTTATTTATTTTGTAGGGTAGATTATGGAGTAAAGAGTTTATTAAGAAACAAGAAAAAGAGAGAAGTACATGGTCCGAAGCATGACTGCAGGCATGCTGTAGGATGAGACGTAGGCATGCTATAGTATGACGTGTGTGAGGGGCCCAGGTCAGGGCTTTTTAGAGTCTTTCTTCCCCCTTGGTAATGTTGGGGGAGGGCCTCCTGCTGTTTGCTGTTCTGTTTTGTTTGTCTCACCTGTCATTTCTCAGGGGGCCATGATGAGACCTTTTGAGGGTAACTGGGGCTTTCCCTTGACCCCTAATGGGATTCTCATTCCAAGTGAGATTCTCAAAGCCAGTATCTTATGGCATCCCTCAGGAGGTTTCCAGGCAGCTTCTCTTGGCCATGTAGTCTGTAGGCTATCCTTGCATTTCTTTTGGTTTTATTGCCTACATATACATTCTTAGACAATGTACTTAGTTTTGAAAAACCTGTTAGCAAGTATGAGCAGGCAATATTGCTATTACATGAAGATTTCTGGGAAAACATAAGAGTCTTTGCTGTAGTCTGGCTTTAGCTTCCCTTAGAGTTTACAGAAGCCACTTTTGGGGAAGTTCATAGCCAATGTCATGAGTTCTGCTAATAGAGGATTCACCACAGTCAGATCATCTGACAGGTAGTGATCAGAGAGAGAAAATTGCTTTGTATTTTCTGGCTCTAAGATCATAGTGAATTTAACTCCAGCTCTTAGGAATAGGTCAAAACAATACCTATTGTTAGTGGGTAATATGAGTGTTCTTGGCAGCTGGGCATGGAATGGAAAGCCAAGCTTAGAGATAGTTTGGACCAGGCTACTTGAGCATACTTTTCCTCAGGTTGAAAAGATAGTACAGTGCAAGCAATAGTCCTGAAGAGGGCAGCCTTCAACCTGACTCTTGAATTACGCTGCTCAGATCTACTTTCATGGGATTTTTGTTCACATCTCTCCTGTGTTGATCCATGTTTTCCATTTTATTGTTTACTAGTTAACTTGTCTAGTGGAACACAAGCTTCCTTCAGCAGCTTGTAGAGACAGTGTGCATGGAGGTAAAAGTTTTGAGACCTGCATGGCTATCATTCTTGGTACTTTATTTTTTTTATTCATTTTTAAAAAATATTACATTAAAAAAATATGAGGTCCCATTCAACCCCACCGCCCCCAGCCCCCACTCCCCCCACAGCAACACTCTCTCCCATCATCATGACACATCCATTGCATTTGGTAAGTACATCTCTGGGCATCGCTGCACCTCATGGTCAATGGTCCACATCATAGCCCATACTCTCCCACGTTCCATCCAGTGGGCCCTGGGGGGAGCTACAGTGTCCTGTAATTGTCTGTGAAGCACCCAGGACAACTCCAAGTTCCGAAAACACCTCCACATCTCATCTCTTCCCCCCATTCCTGCACCCAGCAGCCACCATGGCCACTTTTCCCACAACAATGCCACATTTTCTCTGTGGACCTTGGATTGGTTGTGTCCATTGCACATCTATGTCAAGACAGGGCTTAGATTCCACATGGATACTGGATGCAATCCTCCTGCTTTCAGTTGTAGGCACTCTAGGCTCCATGGTGTGGTTATTGATGTTCTTCAACTCCATGTTAGCTGAGTGGGGTAAGTCCAATGAATCAGAGTGTAGGAGTTGAAGTCTGTTGAGGCTCAGGGCCTGGCTATCATATTGTCAGTCCAGAGATTAAAATTCTTGGTACTTTAAAGGTATAAAAGTCCAGGTTGAAGATCATTTTCCTTGAGAATGTTGAAGATTTTGCTCTATTGTTTTCTTGTTTCTCAGATCTGCTTGTATGTGACTTGAAAGCCTGTAGAGTCTTGATCATCAGGGTAATAAATTTCACAGAGATGTCCCTTGAAAAAAAAATTCGAGATGAAGTGGAAGGAGCTAGTGCTGAGGTGGAAACTTCAGAAAGTTATCCAAAAGATCTAGCTACGATAATTGATTAAGGTGGTAACACTAAACAATAGATTTGCAATGCAAACAAAACAGCCTTATATTGGAAGAAGATGTCATCTTGGATTTTCATAGCTGAAGAAGAGAAGTCAATGCCTGGCTTCGAAGCTTTCAAGGATAGGCTGATTCTCTTCTTAGAGGCTAATACAGCTTTTGACTTTAAATTGAAGCCAATGCTCATTTAACATGCAGAAAATGCTAGGACCCTTAAGAATTATGCTAGATCAACTCTCTTGTGCTCTATAAATGGAACAAGAAAACCTGGATGACAACACATCTATAACATGGTTTACTAAATATTTTAAGCTCACTGATGAGATCTACTGCTCAGAAAAATAGATTCCTTCCAAAATATTACTGCTCATTGACAATACACTTTATCACCCAAGAGCTCTGAAGGAGATGTACAACGAGATTAATGGGGTTTTCCTGCCTCCTAACACAATATCCATTCTGCAAAACCCGTATCAAGGAGTAATTTTGACTTTCAAATCTTATTATTTAAAAAATACATTTTGTAAGGCTAGAGCTGCCATGGACAGTGATTCTTCTGATGGATCTGGGCAAAGTGAATTGAAAACCTTCTAGAAAGGATTCCTAGATACCATTCAGTACATTCATGATTCGTGAGATGAGATCAAAATATCAACATTAACAGGAGTTTAGGAAAACTTGATTCTAACCCTCACAGAATTACTTAGAGGGGTTTAAGACCTCCTCAGTGGAGGAAGTAACTGCAGATGTGGTAGAAATAACAAGAGAACTAGAATTAGAAGTGGAGCCTGTATATTTACCAAATTGCTGCAGTTTCATGATAAAACTTGACTGGATGAGGATTTGATTCTTATGGATGAGCAAAGAAAGTGGTTCCTTGAGATGGAATCTACTGCTGATGAAGATGCTATGAACATTGTTGAAATGATGACTAATAATTTAGAACATTACATCAACTTATTTGATAAAGCCATAGAAGGGTTTGTGGGATTGACTCCTGGGGGTAAATTTTATCTATCTGCACCCCTAACTATAGAAATCCATTCATGAAAGGAAGAGTTAGTCAATGCAGCAAATGTCATTGTGTCTATTTTTTTTTAATTACCACAGTCATTCCAACTTCAGCACCCACCACTCTGACCAGTCAGCAGCCATCAACATCAAGACAAGTCCCTCACCAGCAAAATTCACAAAGGCTCAGATGATAACTAAAAATTTTTTAGCATAAAAAGTATTTTAATTAAGATATGGAAACCTTTTTTTTTTAACATAATGCTATTGCATATTTAATAGACAACAGCATAGGATAAACAGAACCTTTCTATGCACTAGGGAACCAAAAAATCTGTGACTCACCTTATTGCGATAATAGCTTTATTGTGGTGGTCAGCAATCGAGCCCACAATATCTCCAGGGTGTAACTATAAATTTTATATGTTTGTAATAGTAATATAATATTAATATATATATATATATTTTTTTTAGTCTGAAAGTAAGTTCTTTGTAAATGACACATGAAGTAGATTAAGAAAACATACCTTCATATTCTTAAATGTTTTTAAAAACTTAAAATATTGAACATATCTTAGGTATATTGATTTATTGAGTTGATTTCATTTTATTTTTATTTTGCTAAATAAGCTGAGCATATATCAAATTCATAGACTTAGACCCATCATTTTCCAAAATGATAAGACATTGGTGTATAGAAAAGGTTTATATATAGTCATTAGTAATCCATTTCGTGAATATTCCTAGATCTGTACCCAAAGCACATCATGTAAGCTGATTTTTTAAAAAACTTTTCCCCTCCCACATTTTCTCTTCATAATAACATCTTACATGATTGTGGTCCAAAAAGTAGTGAATAGTAAGATTAGTTTGATGTGATATAAACTTTAACAGGGATTCAAAATGATGTTTATGGTGGAGTATTTATGTCCTTAAGTACTTCCATCCCTCTAGGCTGCTCATTAAAAAGTATTTCATGTGACCAGAAGTAATTTTAAACAACCTTACAAGACTAAGGTTGTATGGCTCAGTGCCACGATCTTAATTGTCTTAAATCAGAGATAAGTCTTACTTCCCAAGAGGATTCTTGTCTCTATTATTTAATAAAAATGATAAATTTCTTCTAAAAGAAAAACTTTCCTAAAGTTACATGCTCCATTATGCTTTCACCTTTCATCCCCAATCATTTTCAGATGTCCATTTGAACATTTATTTCCATATCTTTTGCAAAGTCATTTTGGAAGACAAGCTCCATTATTCTTCCAAATGTCCCATATTCTTTCTTGACTTCAGCATCAAAAAAGTGTGCAGAGGAAAACATATGTTTTCTTTTGTTACAGCTTATGTTGTGTATTGTCTACATATTCTTCATAGTTGCTTTTTATTTCCAAGGTAAAAATGTACTTATTATTTACATATACACTCATACTCAAAACAAAACAAGGAAGAAATATTCATGACCATTACAGTTCTTGTTTTCGTAACTGGTCATGTGTCAAATTTCATATTTATCTATACCTTCTTCCACTACCCATTCCAGCAAGCACTTCGGCAGGCCATTGTTCTTTGCCTGGGAGGGTGTCTCAACCTTCATTCCTGAAGATTCTGGGCCATTTCCAGTATAGATTGGATTGGGGAGTTGCAATTTTCCATTTACTTTACTCACAGGGTATGCTAGTATTAAGAGAAATGCTAGGCGATCTCCAGTATTCCAGGCAAACACTTGTTTACCTCCATTGTGTAGGTGCAGACCTATTTTTCCTTGACAGTCAGGATCGACCACCTCAATCAGTACAGTAATTCCCTTCTTTACCTTGTGATTCAGAAGTATGAGGAGACCAAAGTGGCCAGGTGGCTATCTTAGCTTTCAGTTCAATGGAATCATTGTTGTTCCCTGATGGAAGCACTCCTCCTTTTGGAACCAAGACCTGTGACCAGCAGAGCTTAAGGTTGCAGGGGCAGAAGTGAAAAATTTCCTTGTGGATCACTAGGGGTAATAGTTAGTGGTTCCACTTCCATCACTACCCCTTGATTGCTGGACCTGTGTATTCTGGCTATGGGAGAAATAGCACCATAGAATGGATACTGATTTAGAGCACACACAGCCTCCTGGAGAACATTGCTCCAGCCCTGCAAGGTATTGCCACCTAGCTGGAGCTGTAATTGAGTCTTCAAAAGGCCATTCCACCATTCTATCAATCCAGCTGCTTCAGAATAATGGAGAACATGGTAAGACCAGTGAATTCCATGATCATGTGCCTATTCATACTCATCATTTGCTATGAAATGGGTTCCTTCTTCAGAAGCAATGCTGCATGGAATGCCATGGCCATGGATAAGACATTTGATAAGTCCACAGATGGTAGTTTTAGAGGAAACATTGCATGCATGGAAGACAAACCCATATCCAGAGTATGTGTCTATTCCAATTAGAACAAGTCACTGCCCCTCCATGATGGAATGGTCCAATGTAATCATCCTGCCACCAGGTAGCAAGTTGATAACCTTGGGGAATGGTGCCATATTGGGGCTGAGTGTGGTCTCTGCTGCTGGCAGATTGGGCACCCAGCCAAGGTCCACCTTGGTGAAGAGAAGTCCATGTTGCTGAGCCCATGCATAACCTCCATCCCTACCACCATGGCCACTTTGTTCATGAGCCCATTGGGCAATGCCAGGACTGGTGAGGGAAAGTGGCAGACTATTAGCCACAGAACCCATCATCTTATCTACTTGAATATTAAAATCTTCCTCTGCTGAAGTCAACCTCTGGTGATTATTCACATGGAACACAAATATTTTAATGTTCTTTGCCCACTCAGAAAAGTCAATGCACTAACTTCTTTCCCACACGTATTTGTCACCAATTCTCCAATCAAGTTCCTTCCAAATCCTTGACCATCCAGCCAAAGCATTGGAAAGAGAACATGAACTAGTATGCAAATGCACCTCTGGTTATTTCTCTTTCCAAGTAAAAAGAACAATGAGGTGCACTACTAGATGTTCTTCAAGGACATCTCAGAAAAGGGCTGCAGTGCTGCTACATATTGTGTAGAATTATTTGTAAAGCAAACCCAAGTTTTTTTGTTTTCCTCAGTCAACTGATTATAAGGAACTCCCCCAAAAAGCTATAACTATGGGCTGGGAAAGAGAAGGTAATGTGGCAAGAGTAATGACCATGGGCATTTGGACACTTCCTCAAGTAACTTCCTTGTTCCTTCAGGACCAGCTTGAGCCCTATCTCATATAAACCACTTCTGCTTTATGATGGAATGCTACTGTGCAAGCCCAAATTTATAGTTTAGTGAGTCAGACAATACACAGTGCATCATAGGCAACTCTGGTAACTTGGTGGCACATGGTTAAGCATTCAGTCTCTACTAAGGCCCAGTAGCAGGCCACAAGCTGTTTCTCAAAGGGGTAGTAGTTATCTGCAGAGAATGGCAGGACTTAGCTCCAAAATCCTAAGTGTCTTTATTGTGATTCTCCTATAGGAGCCTGACAAGTGCTCCAGATGGCTTCTCTATTTGCCACTGGCACTTCCTGCACCAATGGATCTGCTGGATCATATGGCCCAAGTGGCAATGCAGCTTGTACTGTAGACCAGTCCTGTCACAGAGCCTCTTCTTGTTCTGGTCTCCATTCAAAACTAGTAGCTTTTCTGATCATTTGGTAAATGGGCTATTTAGCACCTCCAAATATGGAATATGTTGTTTCCAAAATCTGAAGTGTTGTACCTCTGTTTTTGGTCATAGGAGGAGCTAGATGCATCAGCTTATCCTTCATTTTAAAAGGGATATCTTGACATGCCCCACACCACTGGACACACAAAAATTTCACTGATGTTGAAGGCCCTTGTATTTTTGTTGGATCTATCTGCCATCCTCTTTCATGCAAATGCCTTACCAATAAGTCAAAAGTAATTGCTACTACTTGCTCACTAGACCCAATAAATATAATATCACCAATGTAATGGAATAGTGTGATGTCTTGTTTGAGGGAGAGAAAATCAAGGTCTCTGCTAACAAGATTATGGCATAGAGCTGGAAAGCTAATATACTCCTGAGATAGAACAGTGAAGGTGTATGCTGAAAGCAAACTGTTTCTGGTGGTCCTTATTAATGGCAATTGAGAAAAAAGGATTTGCCAGATCAACAGCTGCATACCAGATACCAGAGAATGTATTGATTCATTCAAGAAATAACACATCTGGAACAGCAGATGCAATTGGAGTCACCCAACCAGATCATCCTCCAAGATCCATCTATTCTCTGTACAGGGCAAATAGGAGAGTTGAATGGGGATGTAGTGGGAATCACCACACCTGCATCCTTCAAAACCTTGATTGTGGCACTGATCTCTGCAGTCACTCTAAAGATCTGGCATTACTTTGGATTTACTATTTTGCTAGGTAGGGGCAGTTCTAGTGGCTTCCACTTGGCCTTTCCTACCATAATAGCTGTCACTCCTTAAGTCAGAGAGTGAATGTGGGGAGGCTACCAGTTGCTGAGTATTTCTATTCCAACTATACATTCTGGAACTAGGGAAATAACCACAGAATGGGTCCAAAGAACAATGGGATCCACTGTGAGATAGACCTGAGCTAAAACTCTATCAATCATCTAACCTCCATAAAACCTTATTCTGACTCGTGGACCACAGTGATGGTTTGGATCTCTAGAATGAATGTCGCTTTCAAGCCATTGTCTAATAATCCCCAAAATGTATGATCATTTCCTTTTCCCCAATGCATCATTACCCCTATAAAAGGATATAGATCTCTTTGAGGAAAGCTGGGAAGAAGATTAACAGTATAAAATTTTGGAAGAGTAACAGAATCCTCCCCCAAGGAGATTCAGGCTTCTCCTCATTCAAGGGGCTTTGGATCTGCAAATTGTCTTATGTCTAGGGATTGATTAAGGGGCTGGGCTGTGAGCCTCTGTTTTCTGGAATTCAAATTAGGGTTTTGTTCATTCAAACTAGAACTCTTGAGATTATATAGATCAAGTAGGAATTTACTACACTGCCTATCTATTTTACTTCTAGGTACTCCATGATCTATTACTTAAGACTGTAGGTCTATGTGACTCAGACTCTTTTTTTTTTTTTTTTTTTTTCAAGAGGTTTTACTATCTTATACAATCCCATATTATAGTTTTTAGCTTTCCTTTTAGTAACATAGATGACTTTAAGCTTTCCCTTTCAATCACTGTTATAACAATAACACTGCAAGTACAAACACCATGGTATGCTTTAACCATTTCTATTGATTTCCAAAGATTTTCCGACAAGATTTTTACCAATTCTGCACAGATTAACCCTCAGTTTTCCATTCTCTACCCTCATTCTATAGTTTAATTAACTATATGAGTTTACATAATATATTTAGTTCATAATAGTGCAATCATACAGTATTTTTTCTTTTGTGTCTGACTTGCTTCATTCAATATCATGTCCTCCAGGTTCACCCATGTTGTATTTTGATTCATGGCTTCATTTCTTCTTACTGCTGCATAATATTCCTTTGTGTGTATACACTACAATATATTTATCCATTTTTTAGTTGATGGACATCTGGGTTATTTCCAACTTTTGGCTATTGTGAATAATGCCACTATGAACATGGGTGTGCAACTGTCCATGTCTCTGCTCTCAGTTCTTCTGGATATATACCTAGTAATGGTATTGGTAGGTCACATGGCAAGTCTATATTCAACATCTTTATTAACTGCAATTCTCCATAGTGGCTGTCTATTCCACTTTCACACCAACAGTGAATATGCATTCCTATCTCTCCATATCATCTCCAACATTTACAGCTTTCCAATTTTTTAATAGCTGCCAGATTAATAGGTGTGAAATGATATCTCGTTGTAGTTTATATTTGCATTTCCCTAATAACTAGTGATGTTGAACATTTTTCATGTGTTTCTTCATCATTTGTATGTCTTCCTTGGACAACCGTCTTTTCAAGTATTTTGCCCATTTTTAATTGGGTAATTTCTCTTTTTATTATTGACTTGTATGCGGTCTTTGTATATCATGGATATTAAATGCTTATCAGATATAAGATTGCCAAATATTTTCTCCTATTGAGTTGGTTGCCTTTTCACCCTTTTTGACAAAATCCTTTGAGGTGCAACAGTGTTTAATTTTGAGGAGGTACTTTTTATCTATTTTTTATTTTGTTGCTCATACTTTTGCATAAGGTTGTGTTGGGGGCGCGCCCACCATTTTGCGGACCGCACCACACCAGTAGAAAAAATGGCGGGCAGCATGATTCAGCACTGTTTCCCCTGCTTCCTGCCCTCTCCCCACCCTTTTTCCCCCGGAGCCCTTTCCAAGTCATATAAGGTCTTTTTCCAGCCCTGACCAATCCCCTTGCAACGCAAATTCTTAAGACGCTATATATTGCTCTGTAAAAAAGAATAAACGGAAGAAGACGACACACTATGGTGCGGCTCTGAGTGGTTCTTCCCTGCCATCTGCCCACTCCCTCTCTCAGGTACCCTGTTGTCCTCGTGGTCTCCGTAAACCCGCTGGCAGGGCAGGAGAGCACAGGTGGCACCCAGCATGGGGCCCGAGCACGAGGGGTTCAGTGAGGCAGCCCTCCAAAGCTGAGAGTTGCGGAGCAGCAGCCGAGGTAATGCTATCAGCAGTGCCGGGTAAGTAGAGTTGCGGAGCAGCGAGAGTACAGGCAGCAATATGGGGCAGGCGCTAAGTGAGCACGACCTTTTTATCCAAGGGTTGAAAGATGCCTTGGTGGTGAGGGGGGTGAAAGTCAAAGATCGGGAGTTGCGATCATTCTTCACGTTTCTGAAAGAGGTCTGTCCCTGGTTCCCTAATGAGGGTAGCATAGATGAATGAGTGTGGCGTAGGGTCGGGGATGCCCTACAGGATTTTTACAAGACCCTTGGTCCTGGTCAAGTCCCGGTCAGTGCCTTTTTTCACTGGAATGCCATCCAAGACCTCCTGGCAGTCCGTCACTGTAGCAAGGCCGCTGCCCACGTTATTGCGTGGGGAGAAGAGGCCCTTCAGGCTGGCTCTCGCCAGCCCTCGGCGGCCTTGGCTCCCCCCGTGGAGGGCGAGCCCATGTCCCCCACCGCGGACAGTGAACCTGAGACGGCAAAGACTAAAACAAAGAGGTTGGAGGCTTTTGAACGCTCCTCAGAGTGTAGCAAAAGAGGAGGGTCTACTTCGGAGTCTAACTCCGGGGAGTCCGATTCTGAGGGCATATCTGCCCCTCTGCCAACCAACCATTTGTTTCCCCTCCCATTCCCCCTCTGCACTCCCAGAGGATCCCAATTCGGACCTCAGGCTCCGGCTCGCCCAGCTGTGCGACTGCGTGGCTCTGCATTCTCAGTGCCGCCATCTTTCTTCCTGTCTCGTCTCCCCTCCCCCAACAGGGGCCAGTCAGAACCAGTCCCGGCTCCGCACCGCTTTGACCAAGCGGCTCTCCTCTAAACCTGCCCCCGCTTCCGCCTTCCCGGTAATAGAGGTCACCTCTTCGGAGGACGAGGGCAGCCAAGCTTCAGAGGGCGGCGGCGCCTCCCGTAAACAGGGGCCATTTCATTCCCGCCACCATCTTGCCTTTAAACTAAAAGATCTGAAGGAGCTGAAAACTGCAGTGAGCACCTACGGTCCCACTGCCCCCTATACTCTCTCGGTCTTAGATAGTCTCACCAACACTTGGCTTACTCCCAATGACTGGACTACGCTCACTCGTGCGGCCCTGTCACCTGGTGACACCCTCTTGTGGAGGGCGGAGTACGAGGTTTTTTGCAAAGACACGGCTGCTCGTAACCGAGAAACAGGCCAGAATGACACCCGTGATATGCTCTTGGGGACAGGAGACTATGAGTCTACGTTGGAACAGGCAGAGTATCCGGCCTCCCTATATGACCAAATCCTCATGGCCACTCTTAAAGCCTGGCGCAGGCTGCCTATCAAAGGCCAGCCCCTCACTTCCATCACTTCGGTGTGCCCAAACCCCGAGGAGCCCTTTTCAGACTATGTCGGTCGCCTGAGAGTAGCGGCCAAGCGCCTGTTTGGCGAGGCCACAGATTCTGATTTTCTCAAGCAGCTGGCCTTTGAAAATGCTATCCTGGCCTGTCAAGACGCCTTGCGCCCACACAAAACTTCCGAGTCTCTCTCCGGATATATCCGGCTGTGCGCAGACATCACGCCCGCAAAGCAGCAGGCGCGGGTTTTTGCGTTGCTCTACAAAACCAGGGGGAGGTGCTTGCGGTTGCTCTTCACTCCATCTTCGCTGCCAACCCACCCGCTCAAAACCGCCCCCCGCGGAGCTGTTTTGGTTGCGGAACACCTGATCACTTGGTGCGTAGTTGCCCGCGTCGCCCCTCCGCCCCCCCCATTGGTGCCCCTACCCCTGTGGCAAGAGGGTCCCTCCCTAGTGGCCCGCCTAATAATTGCCCTAGATGCCACAGGGGTAGGCACTGGGCCAACGAGTGCCGGTCAAAAACAGATGTTGACGGTCACCCACTCCCTCCCCTACAGGGAAACGGGAGGAGGGGCCAGCCCCAGGCCCCACAAACAACCAGGGAAATCCAGGCCTCAAACCTCCATCCTTCCTCCACCTCCAGCAGGCTACCCCTGGGAGCGCAGGATTGGGCCTCTGTACCACCTCCCACACGGTACTAACGCCCCCTATGGGAGTTCAGCCTCTAGCTACGGGTATCTTCGGTCCTCTGCCATCCGGCTGTGTTGGGCTTATCCTCGGTTGAGGATCCTCTGCCCTCTCGGGCCTCCACATTACACCCGGGGTTGTGGGCACTGATTTTACTGATGAGATCAAGATTCTAGCCTCTGCTCCGAAGAGTGTCCTTTCCTTCCCCGCCGGCACGCGCATAGCTCAACTTCTTCTGCTCCCCCTAGTGCCTTCTCCCAACTCCTCTGCTGGTTCACATAGAGGCGATCAGGCTTTAGGCGCCTCTGACATTTTTTGGGCTCAGACAATCACCCGTTCTAAGCCCATGCTAACCATACGCCTTAATGGCCGTGCATTCGAGGGCCTTATTGATACGGGGGGAGATGTTACCATTCTTCAAAAGGCGCAATGGCCCCCTGTGTGGCCACTCACCCCTCAGCCACTCACAAGGCATTGGACAGTCCTCACCCCTGGAACAGAGTTCCCAACTCGTTTCCTGGGAAGACGGCGAGGGACACCGAGGACACATAAAACCTTACGTCCTCCCTCACATCCCCTTCAACCTTTGGGGCAGAGACCTCCTCGCTCAACTGGGAACTGTGATCGGGAGCCCTAGTCCCAATAGTCACCGCTCAAATGCTAAACCAGGGCTTCAAGCCCGGGAAGGGCCTCGGAAGAACCGAATCGGGTGCCCTTGAACCCATCTCTGCTACCCCACGCTCTAATCACGCAGGTTTGGGATATTTTTCCTAGGGGCTGCCCGTCCTCCTGTGCGCCACGCGGATAGGATTTCCTGGATTTCCTCAAACCCCATGTGGGTCAGCCAGTGGCCCCTATCTACTGACAAATTGGCCGCTGCCCAACTGTTAGTACAGGAACAGCTGGCGCCTGGACACCTTGTGGAGAGTAGCTCCCCCTGGAACACCCCTATATTCGTTATCAAAAAGAAATCAGGAAAATAGCGCCTTTTACAAGATCTCAGAGCGGTTAATAAGACCATGGTCCCTATGGGTGCCCTGCAGCCAGGCCTCCCTAGCCCTGCAGCTATTCTTCTTGGTTTCTACAAAATCATTATAGATCTAAAGGACTGCTTTTTCACAATCCTCTTGCACCCCGATGACCAGGTGTGTTTTGCATTTAGTGTCCCCTCTACCAATTTCAAGGAACCCAATAGGCGATACCAATGGACTGTTCTGCCCCAGGGAATGGCAAACAGTCCTACCCTGTGCCAAAAATTTGTGGCCTCTGCTATCGCAGAGACTAGAGACCGCTGGCAGGCCCTTTATATCCTCCATTACGTGGATGATATCTTAATTGCGGGCGCTGATCACAAGGCTGTCCTTGACTGCTATGGGGACCTGCAGCAAGCCTTGCACAATCACGGCCTTCAAATCGCCCCTGACAAAATACAGCTGCAGGACCCCTATACCTATCTTGGCTTCCACATCACGGGTGATAGAATCACTGCGCGACAGGCCTGAATTAAGCTAGATTCCCTAAAAACTCTTAACGATTTTCAGAAACTTTTGGGTGACATAAACTGGCTCCGACCCTATCTTAAGTTAACCACTGGACAATTAAAGCCCCTATTCAGCATTCTGCAGGGCGACCCGGACCCAAATTCTGCTAGAACCCTTACTCTGGAGGGCCGTCAGGCACTTCGCATCGTAAAGGAAGCCATCCACTCCCATTTTGTCATGAGCATAGACTATAGCAAGCCCTTACTGCTTGTCATCTGTAAAACCGCACCTATGCCCACAGCAGTCTTCTGGCAAAGAGCTCCCATCATATGGATCCATCTGCTTGCTTCACCTGCCAGAGTGATTTATCCATATCACCAGGCCACCGCCGACCTCATACGGTTAGGTCGAGAGTATGGCAGATGCTATTTCGGAAAGGATCCCGATACCATTTTCCAACCCTATGCTAGAGAGCAAGTTGACTGGCTGCTCCAAACAACCTTGTGCTGGCCCGTCGCCTGTGCGGCCTATGCTGGCCAAATAGATAATCATTATCCTAATAACAAGCTCTTACAATTCGTCAACTTGCACAGCTTTGTTTTCCCCACCATCACCTCTCACCAGCCCCTTTCCAGGGCCCCGTCTGTCTTTACTGACGGGTCATCCACGGGTACTGCGGCATATACTTGCAACGGCCAAACTGTCCAACTTCCGATGCATTCTAAGTCTGCACAAATTGCTGAGCTCTGTGCCGTGTTGGCTGTATTTGCCGCCTTCCATGACACCTCCTTCAATCTTTTTACAGACAGCTCATATATAGCCCAGTCCGTTCCTTTGCTTGAGACGGCCGCGCACATAAAACCAGTCTCCTAGGCAGCTGAGCTGTTCACCCAGCTGCAAGCCGCCATTCGCGTTAGGTCTCTCCCCTTCTTCACTGGACATCTCAGGGCGCATACCAATTTTCCACACCCTCTTGCCCACGGGAACCACGTGGCCGATCAGGCCACAAGGATCCTATGCCCCGCTGTACAAGCCCCGCAGGATGCGCCGCACACTCTTAACGGGGCTATGCAGGCTCACCAGCTGCATCATGTCAATGCCCACACCTTGTGCCTCATGTTATCACTCACGAGCAAGCACGTCAAATTGTTAGGGACTGCCCCTCCTGTGTCATGTTCTTACCCACCCCACACTACGGGGTCAATCCCCATGGGCTTCTCCCCAACACTCTTTGGCAAATGGATGTAACCCACATCCAAGACTTCGGGAATCTTAAGTACGTACATGTCACCATTGATACGTTCAGCGGTTTCCTTTTCGCGACTCTCCAGACGGGTGAGGCTGGTAAGCATGTAGTCGCTCATGTACTAGCTGCCATGTCCCTCCTGGGCTCCCCATGCCAGGTTAAGACAGATAATGGCCCCGGTTACACCGGTTGTGTCTTTACTACCTTCAGCTGACGTCTTAACATCACCCACATCACTGGCATCCCGTACAACACCCAGGGCCAAGGCATTGTTGAAAGAGTACACTTATCTCTAAAGCACACTATTCATAAAGTAAAGAATGGGGAGTGGTACCCCGTCAGGGGATCCCCTTGGAACTTACTAAACCACGCTCTCTTTATTCTAAATTTTCTAACCTTAGACCAGAGTGGCCACTCAGCCGCTGACCGCATCTGGCATTCTGGTACCATGACACAACATGCCACAGTCCGGTGGAGGGACCCTCTAGATAATTCCTGGCACAGTCCTGACCCTGTCCTTATCTGGGGCAGGGGACCAGTGTGTGTCTACTCCCAAGAACTAGAAGCCACGCGGTGGCTACCCAAGAGACTGGTCAAACAAGTTAACCAACCCAGGGAACGGAGTCACCCGCCCTGAGGTCTCCCCTTCTGCTTTCTTGCAGGGAAAGGAAGATTATGTTTATGGTGGCCACCCACGTCCTGGGGGTCCTGCTCATGCAGGCCATCTCCTCCTTAGCAAAGCAACTGGTAATTCAAGATTTCTATACCACCACCTTCACTGTTCATGCCTCCGCCACCAATCCTGCAGCGCATGACGGGAAGATTATTGCCACTCATCATTGCAGAAAGAATGCGGCAGATCTCCACTCAAGTCATGTTCCTCACCACTGCCCGACAATATCAGCGCATTTCCGCCCCTGGGTCCGACTACCAAGACATCGCCGCCCCCATCGCAGAATCGGCTGTCTAGCGGACTGCTCTCTCCCTTCCCTTTGCCCCTACTCCCCAACCTTAATAAAAGCAGTGCCTATAGTGTAAGGAAAGTGTATAGTGTAAGGAAAGCTGCCAGTCTCCTTAGCAATATGGCCCCCTTCCAGGCTCATGGACACCAGAATTGTCCTCGGGGTCACTGGGCAAAATGCATCTCCAGCTGGCAGCCAGAGACGGGTAAGATCTCCTGTGAGACAACCTAAGACAGGCGCAGCTATACGGCCTAGGTAAAGGTCAGTTAGCAGCCAAAAACAGGTGATAAGGCCCAGAAGGCTGCCAAAAAGGAGAGGTGTAATCCATACAGCTCTCAGGGTGGTGAGGGCAGCCTAGATCAGGCGCTACTGTAAGGCCACAGAGAATTCTGCATTTGTCCATGCACACCCCCTGCGGTCATGGTCATTGAGGTGCTAGGCCGGCTAGCCAACGACGGGCAACTGGGCTGACCCATCAGTCAACCTAAGATAGGGACATTGCCTTTTGCTGCCATGGCTCCCTGATGATGGGTAAGACTGATCGCATACCGGGTTAGGAAAATCCCTTACCGGGTGCAGCCTCGACCTAAGACAGGCATGGTCTCCCTCCTTTCTGTTATCACACGAGCCTGTTTCTAATAAAACTAAAAGGGGGACCTGTTGGGGGTGCGCCCGCTATTTTGCGGACCGCCCCACACCAGTAGAAAAAATGGCAGGTGGCATGATTCAGCACTGTTTTCCCCTGCTTCCTGCCCTCTCCCCGCCCCTTTTTCCCCCGGAGCCCTTTCCAAGCCATATAAGGTCTTGTTCCAGCCCTGACCAATCCCCTTGCAACATGAATGCTTAAGACGCTATATAAGCTTGCTCTGTACAAAAAGAATAAACAGAAGAAGATGACACACTATGGTGCGGCTCTAAGTGGTTCTTCCCCGCCATCTGCCCACTCCCTCTCTCAGGTGCCCTGTTGTCCTCGTGGTCTCCGTACACCCGCTGGTGGGGCAGGAGAGCACAAGGTTGAAGAAACTACTGCCTACCAAAAGATCCTGCAGTTATTTTCTTACATTTTCCTCTAGGGGTTTTATGATTGTGGCTTTTAAATTTAGGTCCTTAATCCATTTTGAGTTAATTTTTATATAAGATGTGAGATAGGGGTTTTCTTACTTTATTTTAGATATGGATATCCAGTTCTCCCAGCACCATTTGTTGAATTGACTGTTCTGGCCAAATTGGGTGGGCTTCACAGCCTTGTCAAAAATAACTTGACTGTAGATGTGAGGGTCTAGTTCTGATTTCTGGATTCAATTCCATTTGCCAATGTGAGAGTCTTTATGTAAGTACCGTGCTGTTTTTACCATTGTAGCTAGTAATATGCTTTAATGTCCAGAAGTAATAGTCCTCCAACTTTGTTCTTTTTCATGAACTTTTTGACTATTCAAGATCTCTTATTTTTCCAGATAAATTTAATAATTGGTTTTCCACTTCTGCAAAAACAGGCTGTTGCGAATTTTATTGGGATTGTGTTAAATCTGTAAATGTGATCAGTGAATAGTGAAGGTTTTACTTCATCCTTTTCTATTTGGGTGCCTTTTATTTCTTTATCAAGGTAGAACTTTTACCACACTATTGAATAACAATGGTGACAGTGGACATCCTTGTCTTGCTCCTGATTTCAGCATGAAAGTTTTAAGTTTCCTACCTTGAGTACAATGTTAGTTTTATGTTTTTCATATATGCACTTTACCATATTGAGAAAGCTTCCTTCTATTTCTATCTTTTGGAGTGTTTTTTTTTTCAAGAATGGGGGTTGTATTTTGTCAAATGCCTTTTCTGCATCAATTGAGAGGATCATGTGCTTTTTCTTCATCAATTTATCAATGTGATTTATTACACTAAATGATTTTCTTGTGTTGAACCACCCTTGCATACCAGGGATAAAACCCACTTGATCGTGGTGTATAATTCTTTTAATGTACTTTTGGATTCAGTTTGTAAGTATTTTGCTGAAGATTTTTCTATCTATATTCATTAGCAATATTGGTTTGTAATTTTCTTTCTTTCTTTTTTTTTTTTTGTAGTGTCTTTATCTGGTTTTGGTATTAGGATGATGTTGGCTTCATAGAATGAGTTTGGTAGCATTTTTCCTGTTCAATTTTTTGGAAGAACTTGAGTAAGATTGGTATTAGATTGTCTTTGAATGAGGGGTAAAAATCACCTGTGAAGCCATCTTGTCCTGGGCTTTTCATCTTTGGGAGTTCTTTGATGACTCTTTCAATCTCTTTACTTGAGATTGGTTTATTGAGTTCTATTAATAATTCTTCTAAGTTCAGTGTGGGAGGTTTGTGTGTCTCTGGGAATTTGTCCATCTACATTGTCTAGTTGTTTTTTGTGTTTTTTTTTTTTTTGGCATACAGTTGTTCATAGTATCCTCTCAGTTTCATTCATCTCAGCTATTTGCTGAATTGTCTTGCAATTTCTTTGACCCACTGATTATTTAAGACGTGTTGTTTAATTTCCATATGCTTGTGAATTTTCCTTTTTCCCATCCATTATTGATTTCCAGCTTCATTCCTTTATGATCATAGAAATTGTTTTGTATAATTTCAATCTCTTGAAATTTATTGGGACTATTCTTGTGACCCAACATATGGTCTTCTTGGAGAAGAATACATGAGCAATTGAAAAGAAAGTACACCTTACTGTTTTGGGGTGCAATGCTTTATAGATGTCTGTTAGGTCTAGTTTATTTATCATACTTCAAATTCTGTTTCTCTTTTTATCCTCTATTGAGATGTTCTATCCAATACTGACAGTGTGTATTGAAGTCTCCAAGCCTTTATGTACTTCATGTACCGTGGGGCATTTAAGTCAGGTGCATAAATATTAGTATGGTTATTTCTTCTTGGTAAATTGTCCCTTTTATTTTTTTACTATACAATGATCTTCTTCATCCCTTACAACAGTTTTGCATTTGAAATGTATTTTTTTCTGATATTAGTATCACCACTCCAGCTCTTTCTTGGTTAGTATTTACATGGAATACCGATTTCGAACCTTTCACTTTTAACCTGCTTGTGCCCTTTAGTCTGAATCAAGTCTCTTGTAGGCTCATATTTTTTAATCCATTATATCACTCTACATCTTTTGATTGTGAATTTAATCCATTCATATTCAATGTTATTACTATGAAGGCATTACTTACTTCAACCATTTTGTCCTTCAATTTCTACTGTCATAAAATTCTACTGTCTGTCTTCTTGCCTTCAGTTTACCCTTACTAAAAATCTTCATTTATAAACACTTCTTCAAATCTCTTACCCTTCTTTTCTCCATTCAAACTGCAGCACTCCCTTTAGTATTTTGTAATTATGGCATTTGGGTAACATATTCTATCAGTTTTTGTTTGTCTTTGAAAGCTTTAAACTCACCCTCATTTTTAAAGAACTATTTTGCTGGATAAAGAATTCTTGGCTGGCAGTTTATCCCTTTCAGTACCTTAAATACGTCTTATGAGTTTCTTCTTGCCTCCATTATTTCTGATGAGAGATCAGCACTTAATCTTATCCATTTTCCCTTATATGTAATGCTTTGCTTTTCTCTTGTTGATTTCAGAATCCTCTCTTTATCTCTGATATTTGTCATACTGAATAGTTGATGTCTCAGTATAGGTCTATTTGGATTTATTCTGTTCGGGTTGTATTGTCCTTCTGGGATATCGATATTTGTGGCTCTCATAAGAGTTGGGAAGTTTTCAGTTATTATTTCCTCAAATAGTCTTTCTGCCCCTTTTCCATGCTCTTCTCCTTCTGGGACACAGATAACATGATGTTTGTGTGTTTTACTTTGCTATTCTCTTCCCTAAGACTCTGTTCCATTTTACCCATTCTCTTCTATTTCTGCACTCCTGTCTTTTCCAGTTCAGATATTCTATCTTTGAAATCACTAATTATTTCTTGAGCAATTTAAATCTGTACTGAAGTGTCTCTAATACATTTTATTTTAAAGATTTATTTATTTACTTATACCCTCTCTCAATGTTTGTGCTTGCTGTCTGCTCTCTGTGTCCATTTGCTATGTGTTCTTCTGTGTCTCCTTGTCTTCTCTTTAGGTGGCACTGGGAACTGATCTTGGGACCTTTTTGTGTGGGAGAGAGGAGCTCAATCTCCTGTACCACTTCAGCTCCCTGGTCTGATGCATCTCATTGTCTCTCCTCTGTGTCTCTTCTTGTTCCATTATCTTGCTCTTCCTGCATTCTGCATAGGCCAGCACTCCACGTGGGTCAGCTCTCTGCTTGACTGGGAATCAAACCCTGGACCTCCTATATGGTAGATGGGAGCCCAATCACTTGAGCCACATCTGGTTTCCTAATATATTTTTACTCTCATCCATTGTGTCTTTCTTTTCTTTGTAGACTTTCACATTTTTCTTTTGCTCACCCAATGTCTTCTTAATATTCTTTATTTCTTTAGTCATATTTTCTTTAAATTCTTTGAAGTGATTTTGGACTGTTGCATGATTGCACTGACTAATTGTTGTAAATTCTGTATCTCTTTAGGATATTTGGTTAGTTCCTTTGACTGGATCATTTCTTTCTGTTTCCTAGGATAACTTATAATTTTTTTTACTGATATCTAGGCATCTGAATTGGTGAATTTACTCTGATCACCAATTTCTGTCATCTATTTTTTTCCCTCACAGCTCTTCTTTGATATTTGGTTCAGCTTATTCTGAATCTTTAAAATTGCATGGATAAAGTCATCAAAATCAGACCAGGAACTCACTAGTGGGGCATAGATTTTCTCCCAGAGGTAAGGATACAGAGAGAACAGAGAACAATTTTGTCCATACAATTTCCAGATTGGCTAGCAGATGGCAAGCATCAGTGCCGCTTTCCATGGGGGTGTTTCATTCTCAGCTTTCCTGTGTTTCTGTGTTGAATGTCTGGAGCAGACATTCAAAGCAGGCTCTGCTGGCTGAATTCACTGAGGAAACCACCCACACTTCCCTTACTTTTCACTTGAAATAGCTGACAGGGAGGAAGTTGCCTATTCCCTTCTAGGTTAATATCTTGGGGTTGGTGGCAAAGAGTCCTTCCCACACTGTGGGGTTTGGTAATTCAATTTGTTGTTTCAGCTTCTTCATCTCTCTGTCCCTCACCCTCTGGGAGTTGTGTAGCATGTCATGGTCTGTAGACCCACAAAGCAGGTCCCTCAGACAGCTTTTGGATCTTTCTCCTTTGTTTTTGTGAGAGCATTGAGCTCTGCCTGTTAGTCCAAAGCCATCTTCCCGCTATCACCCTCTTGCCCCAACTCAGACTCTTTCATTTGCTGCTTTAAATTTGATTTCCTTTGTGATAGCCATGCCCAGCTTGCCTTTGGTTATTGAGTATTGCTACTAACCTTCTGACAACCCATGATCCAATCATCCCCATTAAGGATCCTAGTTCTGTGATAACAGTTTCCACAGTAATATCTGACCTACAGAGAAGTGCAATCACAAAGTTAAGGTTAGCTAGAGTTAACCTCACAAATTTATTCTTCATAATCCTAGTGAAAGATATGTTCTCTGGACATTCCTGGGTGGATCAGCAGGTCTTAGATGGTAAATTCATTTTAATATTCCAATCTCTCTAAGCCTTAGCATTCCTTCATCTACAGTATATCAGGGTAATCCTGACTTCTAGATGTCAGGCACTATTGGCCATATGTTTGTCCATGTTCTTGTCAGCCACCTGAATAAAGTGTTAAAGCCCTTTCTAACTTTTCAAGCTATAACACTTGAATCCAGAATCTCTGCTTAGTGAGCCCATATCAATAAATCCAGCCTGATCTATCTTTATATTCCTTCCACCATTATCCCATACCCTTATTATCCATTCCCATATATATTCCCCTGATTTCTGTCTATATAAATTAGGAAACTCATACAGTTCTTTTGGAGTATAGCATACTTTCTTATGGGTCATATTTTCTACTTTATCTTTGGATCATTGTTGTGACTTTAGCCTAGTTAGAGTTCTGATGAAAAGAAGGGTGGTGGGGTAGTTAAGGAGAAGCATTAGAAGTGTTTTGAAAGCCAATTACCTAAGGGAATTCTATTGCAGTTTCATATGATGAGACAGGATTAATTTCTTCAGATGAGAATTAGATGGCAGACTCCTTAGGGAAAGGTGGAGATTGAGTGATTATCTCTGCAAGGCAGGGAGGAGGTCAGAACTGCTTGGGGAAAGCTCAAGTTTGGGTAATACAGGTTGAGGTTAGGTGGCCCTCTATTCAGGATGGGGAGGAGGTGGCAACTCCTTGGGAAAGGCTGGAAGTTGGGTGGTACAGACTTGATATTGTGTGGTCTTATTCTCAGGCAGGGAGGAGGATTTGCAGCTTTTGCCTCAGGGTTGATCATTACAGGCTGATTTGGGAAAATCTCAGCAGAATTTAGGGTTTCAATGTCCCCAGTAATATCATCATCAACCCATATGTCTCCCTCCCAATCCTCAGGATTCGATTCCTTCCTTTTTTTTTTTCCAAATTCTACTCAATTTATTACTTTTTAAAAATATATTATATTAAAAAAATATGAGGTCCCCATTCACCCCCACCACTCCCTCCACAGTAACACTCTCCCCCATCATCATGTCACATCCATTGTGTCTGGTGAGTACATCTCCAGGCATCACTGCACCCCATGCCCCGCGTTCCACACCATAGTCCACACTTTCCCACGTTCCATCCAGTGGGCCATGGGAGGACATACAACATCTGGCAAATGTCCCTGGGGCACCACCCAGGACAACTCCAAGTCCCAAGAATGCCTCCAATCTCTTCTCTTCCTCCCATTCCCTGCACCCAACAGCCACCATGGCCACTTTTTCCACATCAATGCCACATTTTCTTGATTATTAACCACAATAGTTCATGAATAGAATATCATTAAGTTCACTCTGATCCTTACCGTATTCCTCCTTCCTGTGGACCTTGGCTTGGTTGAGTCCACTCCACATCTATGTCAAGAGGGGGTTTAGATTCCACATGGATATTGGATGCAATCCCCCTGCTTTCAGTTGTAGGCACTCTAGGCTCCATGGTGTGGTGGTTGATGTTCTTCAACTCCATGTTAGCTGAGTGGAGTAAGTCCAATAAATCAGAGTGTAGGAGCTGAAGTCTGTTGAGGCTCAGGGCCTGGCTATCACATTGTCAGTCCAGGGATTCAAATCCCCTAGATATATCTTATCCATTCCTTTCTTATCAATTACCCTCACTTTAACAGTAGACACCCTGCAGAGTTAAGATTTTAGTTTCAGCTGTAATTCTGCTACTCGCACAATGAGACTGAATCTGGTTTCCAGAGGTCTCAGGTCTGTGGCTGCAGGAAACAAGATTTCTCTCAGAGTATACATAGAAAGTTTCACAACATTCATGTGGTCCTTAAGTTGCAAATTTGAAGCCTTTGGTTCATCCCTTTTTTTGTAACTATATCCAGAGTATTTGTGTACAGCCAACCAATATCACTATTACTTTTAACTCCACAAAGCTCTGTTAAGATATTAAAAACACTCTCAACCAGATCCTTGCCTCTTAATAGCATGGAAGTAGTCATATCCAGTGGTGATATTTAGTGTATCTCCTTTACCAACTTATGCCACTGATTATCAGTGTCCTCTTGATTATTGGAAACAGAGTCATTGGTGTCCCTGAATCTAATCAGAGTAGAGTTAATTGCAAAAATCCCAGAACCAAATAAATCCCATTTTTAAAATTCTATTTATCAAGAGTCACTCCCAGTACCAAGCTATATTAGTCAGGGTTCCTTAGGGAAACAGTGTGAACAGGAGAGAGATATCTATAAAATTTCATAATATTTATAGATAAAGTCACACAATCATTGGATGCACAAGTCCAAATTCTGTAGGTCAGATTGCAAGCCAGGGACTCTGAGGAAGGTCCTCATTGAGTTCTCCCAGAGTATGTAAAGTAGAGATGAGAATTCTCTCAATGTTGAACTCACTTCTCCATTGAAGGCCTTCAACTAAACGGATGAGGCATCACTCATCGCTAATGGCAATCTCCTCAGTTGGCTGTAGCTGTAACCAGCACTCTATGCAATCAATTCACTGATGATTAAAGTCCATGAAATGCCCTTGTATTGCAATTAGCCCAACTGGGCACCATTACCTGGTCAAGTTGACACATGACCTAACCATCACAATGTATCTCAGATTCAATCTGCCTTGTGTGCAGTCTGAGCTTCAAGAATTTTGAAAGCTAGTAGATGACTCTAATATGCAGCCAAGTTTGAAACACATTGTCTTATAGCAAGCACACTCTACCTTGGCATGTATTATTAACCAAATACCAACTTCCCATTTTGTCCATAAAATATAGGGTGGAAAGTTCCTGAATAAAATCTGTGATGTGAGGAAATTCACAAGGTGGAATTGGTACTGTGTAGGTAACTGAAAAGATCCGTAATATTTACCCAATTTCATATTTCAATATATATTATATGAAATTAAAATTAAAAAGACTTTAGCATTAAAAAGTTTATATATTTGGAGTTTATGATACAGATTAATATAATCAATGACATTAACTCATATTTTAAACTGCTGCATAGATTTATGTATAAAAATATTGAAAATAAACCAATATACAAAAATCCCAATATATATGTTCTCTATTAATAAGAATTTTTATAACTACAATAAAAATAGAAAAGCAGTGAACTAAGATAGTCATAAATCTAGAGAATCTGTTTATTCAATTAAAGCAAACTTAATACCTAGTTTTGGAACAACCCATATCCTCAAAATATTAACATATTATCTAGCCTTATATTTTAACAAAGGCATTTGAAGAATGTTGTTATAGTGAAAATATGCACAAAAGGCATAAATATTTATTTCATTCATTACTAAGAATAGCGTATTAATTTGCCAAGCACTGGCTACATTACTTTGGAAATGGGATATAAACAGATAAGATTTGATTGGAAGAAAAAATATTGTAAAGCTCACAAGAATGGGGCATTAACTGGGGGTTGCATGGAAAACAGCCTTGCACAACTGAAGAATGGATAAGAGCAGGCCATCCTGTGCAAGTACATACCTCAGAATTTTATATACCTCACCATGTTACTATCTAGTAGTAATGGAATTGATATATTGCTGAATATTTTAGTTTGCCATTGGATGTAATGTAGTCATAAATAAATTAGTTTTTTATATACTCAGCATTATTGAATTTCAAAAGTTTAATTTAGAAAAACTAAATGAAAATTAAAACTAACAGAGACAATATCAGAATTACATATATTTTGATAATGAGCTAAAATGAAATAGCGCATATTCGTTGATAGGTTATATATGTCTTGCACTCAAAACACAACACTAAATGATAATTTGTTTTTATTTACTTCCAGTTAAGGTCTGAAAGATGGAAGGCTCTTGATATAGTCAATTTTCCTGGCTTCAATGCCACAATTGTCAAAACTGGCATATTGCTTTTACCATATAACTTTTGAACAATGACTAGTCAATTTCACTTGACTATTATTCACTGCTGAAGGCATTCCAAAGGAAATAAAATCATTCTTGGCATCCTACAGCATCTTTATAGAAGAGAAGCTTTTCATTTCTTTATAGGAGAAAAATACCTGAGTACCAAACACATGTGAAAAAAAACTTCCCTCCAAAAAATAGCTCAAATTCTTCTTGTAACCAAAAATAAAGTTAGTTCTATAAAATCCATAATGAAATAGTGATCTGAAAATTCTAAGTACTGTATCACATTAATCACAATTATCTAAATTGACCTTTCCTACATCCATTTTTTTAAATAAGTAAGATTAAAGTGGAGAAGCAATATTGAATCATTCCTCGCAACAAGAGAATAACAGTGGTAAAATGCCTCCCTCTCACTGTTTCTATGTAATGATCTCAATATCATAAAATGTGCACCTGCTTTCACTGTCCAGCATATGATTAGCTCTACTGTCCCAGTCTCTGATTTAAGGACATGTGTTCCATCAGATTTATTACAGGATTTAGGTGTGAGTATACTGAAGGCTTGACCCAATGCATTTTTCTCTGCCTTTGCTTGTCTGGCACTTCAGCTTCCATCTATGAAAAAAGAAATCTTCTAAGTCTTGAAAAAACTTGGAATTGTTTTTTAGACATGATGACTTGCCTAGGGAGCAGCTTGAATTCAACAACTGTGAAAAAGACTATTGATCACTTGTTTTCTTACACAGCACTGAAGATTAAATCATGTAGAATATTGGAAACACAGTAGGTAATTTACAAAGAATTATATCAAGGAAATTTACAAATAGTGCATTGATATCCAGAAGCATTTTGCTTAAAAACATAGGTAATACTTTTCCAGTATGGATAAATGTTTCTTCTTAATGTTATGTTTCAAAAATTATTAAGAAATAAATATATGTATTTTTAAAATATAATGAGGCTTGGTAGACTGAATAAAAAGGATTATTTTTTCTATAATATAAAAAATAAAAATTCTTGAGTTCATTTAGAATATGTAAGTCTAACTGCAATGTATTATTCAATAATATGATCTGCACCTTCAAAAATTTAAAGTAAAATAAATATTAATAGAAAAGTGTCTTTTCTGTCAGACCAAGTGTTTGCATTAATTTTGCCTGGCAGGATCATTTTCCTACTCACTCCAAAAGTCTAAGAGTCTGTAAAATATTGAAGAATATATCACAAATGCTAGCCTATATGTTTCATAAATTAACTTTTTATTTCAGGAGAGAAAGCCAATTTTAATCTTATTTGGTTCTGAGCATATTCCTGGTAATGCTAGTTAGAACAAACCTTAAATCTTTAATCTGTGGCTTGATATTTCACATAGTTCCAAATTTGAATGTCTTACTCCGATAGGTTAGCACTTGAAATCATGGAGTAAATTTAATTTAACTTACTGTATATTGAGCATTAGCATCATCTTTTCTCCTCCCATCTTCATCATTGTCATTCCTTAGCTTAACTGATGACATCGTTATCTTTTTGGTAATAAAATTCACCACTGCTGAAGCTAAAACCCACCTATTATTCTCAGTTCATCACTCTGTCTCATCTCTTACTTTGGGCATTCAAATCCTATAGTCTATCTCAGACACACAACTCAAATCTGGTTTACTTCATTACTGCATTAGTTTAGTCTCTCAAAGTCCCTTATCAGCAATGAAATAATAGCTTCCTAAATGACCTTTGTGCTACCAAGTTTTCCTTATTTCAATATCTTCTACTCTAGAATTAGTAATGTTTTAAGTAACAATCTAAGTGTGTTACTTCCTTGCTTAGAAACACAACAAAACCTTCAATACCTTAAGAACAGAATGCCATATGGGCAATGCTGCTGCTATTATTGTTTTCAGGATGCTTAACAAACTTGCCCTGCCATAGCTTTCCAGGGCATCTCCATTCTTTCATTCCATCCATATCAATCTTCTCACATACTTTTTACATTTTAATGTTCTCATGCAGTTCTTCAGACTATGACTTATTCCTGCTTTCTACTTTCAATGTTAAGTAATACAATAAAAAGTTTATTTGAAACAATTTTCATCAGGCTCATTAGGTACTTTCCTGCATTTCTTTTTAAGAATATGGCAGTGGTTAAGAATATAAGTAGTGACCATCTTAAAATTCATTATTAACATAGCCTGTTGATGGTACATTTAATAAGAGAATGAATGAACAAATAGTAAAAAAACAATAAAGTAGTAATTGAGTTAGTGAATAGCTCATGTTTTCTACTTCATTTTTTATACTCAATTTTTAAAATATTAACAAATAATAGCTATTTAATTTTAACTTTTTATTTTAAAATAAATTCTAACTTAAAGGACACTTTCAAAAATAATACTATCCCCATACAGAGAATTCCAAAATGCTTCCATTCCCGCAGATAGCAGATCTATCAATATTGACATTTTGCCTCTTTTGCCATATCAAACTATCTATCTATCCATCAATCCATTTATCTCTATTGAGCTATCATATACCAATCTATTTTCTGAACATTTGAGTGCTCATGCTCTTTGAACAATGAATACTTATTTGTACTTTTATTAATACTCACTTATGTAACCCCTCAAGTACTTTTATCAGATGTAAGAAATTTAACATAGCTATAAAGTCTGCAGCCTATATTCCAATGTTTTCGTATGTCCCAAGAATGTCCCTTTGAGCCCTTTCTCCTCCCTAATTGTCCAGGGTCACATACTGCATTTAATTGTCATTGTCTCTTTAGTTGATATGTCTTTTCTTAAATTGTGGGAACATATATACAATGTAAATTTTCCTCTACCACTCTCAAGCATACCATTCAGTGGGATGAATCACATTCACAATGTGGCAATACCATTACTACCAATCATTACAAGCATTTTCTCACCTCCCCAAGCAGAAACCCTGCACTGCTTATGCATTAAATACCAATTCCTCCTGCCCCCTACCCCACCACTGGTAACCTAGACTCTACTTTCTATTTCTATGAATTTGCATATTCTCTAATATTTTCTTTGTGGTTATTATGGGGCATAAACTTAGCATCCTAAATCTATAAAAATCTTGATTGCTTTGACGCCAGTTTAACACCAATAGTATATACAATGTTCCTATACTCCCCTCCCCTCACCTTTATGTAGTTTTGCCACTATTTGCATATTTATACATAAGTCCAAAATGACTGATTCACATTACATTTTATGCATTTACCTTTTAGATCCTGTAAGAAATAGAAAGTAGATTTACAAACCAAAAATATAATATCATTGGCATTTATTTTACCCATGACATTACACTTATTGGAGATCCATATTTCTTCAGGTGATTTTGATCTATTGTCTACTGTTCTTTTCTTTACCTACAGAACTCTTTAGCATCTTTGCAGAACCAATTTAGCACTGACAAACTCTCTTAGCTTTGTTTATGTAAGAATGTCTTAAAATCGCCCTCATTTTGTAGCCAGTTTTTTTTCAGATATAGAATTCTTGGGTGGTGGTTTTTTGCTTTCAACACTTTAAATATATCATCCCACTGCCATATTGCCTCCAAGGTTTCTGATGAGAAATTAGCACTCAATCTCACATTGTTTCTATCTTGCAGCTTTCAGAGTTCTCTCTTTGTCTTTGGCATTTAATAATTTGATGATAATGTGTTGTAGTGCAGATCTATTTTGTTTATCCATTTTGGAGTTCATTATATGTCTTAGGCATGTGTATTAATGTCTTTTGTTAAATTTGATAAGTTTTCAGTAACTTTTCTTCAATTGTTCCCTCTTCCTCTTTCTCTCTTTCTTCTTCTTCTGGGACACACACAAAACATATACTGGTATGCTTGATAGTGTCCCACAGTTTCCTCAGCTCTGTTCACTTTTTTTCATTATTTCTTCTTTCTGTTCCTCAGATTGAATCATTTTAATTGTCTCAACTTCAAGTTCTCTGATTCTTTCTTCTGCTCTTAAAACTCCTAGGGGATTTCAAAATTCTGTTACTGTGGTCTTCAGTTCTGTTTCATTCATTTTCTTAATTTCCATCTCTCCAGTGATATTCTCTTTGTGTAAATCTATTGTTTTCTGATTTCTTTTATTTCTTTGCCCATGTTTTCTTTTAGCTCCTTGAGAATATTTACGCCACTTTTTTTTTTCAAGATAACTTTTTATTACCATTCATTTAAATATGAACCTTGCTGTGGCCTTCAGACAGGTTTTATTATCATGAAGTTATTTTTTGCCACCAATACCAATCCTTTGCTATATCCAAGGTCGGGTACTCGGGTTTGATAGTTTCTGGTCCTTTAATTTTTCCTTTGCATGGTTTATCATTTCTCATTTCTTTGTATGTTTTATAATATTTTGTTGCAACCTGTATATTCTGATATTTCAACGTGTTTTCAGTGGAATTTAGACTCTAAGGCATCTTCTCCTTAAGCTTGTATCATGCTATTGTTATGACAGAACTTTCCTTGAATTCTTGGAGCTTACAAACAAGTGAACAAACAAACTAAGGAATAAAATGAAAACATCTTTCCCAGTCTTTGCAGATTGACCTGAATTATTCTTTTAGAGCTTATTCATACAATGAATTTCGAGAATAACTAGAGGCCAAAGTGTTGTGGGTATGTGCATGGTCCTAGGAATTCCCCTGCTTATATAGATGTTCATAACCTCTTTCCCCTCGGAACAGTTTTTTTTTTTGTGGTCCCAGGCACTTCATTGTATGTTCCACATTCAGCAATCCCTTGACCAGACATCCATGATTTTACTGTTTTCCTACAGTATTCTGCGGAAGAGCTCTATGATCTGCGTTCCACATGAGAGCAATTTCTGTGATGAGAATCCTGTGTCTTTCAGGCTGCTACCAGACAGACTGGCCCAGATATCCATGCTTCCAGTATCTAGATGAGAGTTACTCTGTTCCTTTTGGGACCAGGACCAGAGACCCAACTTGAAGCCCAGGTTGGCTCCATGTTGAACCCATGAGGAAATGGGGAAAGACCAGCAAAGGCACAAGGACATTCTACCACTTTTAAGTTTCCTTTTACTTGATATTGGTACTTATCCTGTTACTGCAATCCTTCAACAGTTTCTAGAGTTTGAGAAAGTTGGTTTGCCAGTTCTTTCTGGTTGCTCAAAACTTCTGGGGGCTGAGCAGAATCCTTGGATTTTCTCACTTTGCCATTTTGATTGGGGTGGGCTTACAGTTTCTTTTCTACCTACTAATTCTGATGGCAATGTTTCCCCAGTCTCCCTTCTTTGTTCATCTCTGGCTATAGCAGGGTCTCCAAGACCAAGGGCTGATAAGAATTTAACTTTGCATATAAGTAATGACTATGATAATCAATATGCACTAATTTTTATCAGAAAACATTCTCTTTTAAATTATGTATTTTATTAGGTATAGTCACAAAGCTTAATTGCCTTAATAAGTAAAGCATGTTCATAGATTCATATTATTGAACAATCTTCAGTGATTACATATCAAAATTTGTGATGAGCAAATATGCATAATATTTAGTATTCAGAAACAGTCCTCTGTTAAGATTTTTGAAGCTTTTGAATTTCTTTGATTTTTTCTATTTTTCTTAAGTATGATACCTACTTTATCTTCTGTTATCAGCTTTGATAATGTGAAACAACATTTAAGCATTGAAATGTTTTTCTTACTTAAAAGGTGTTAAATGTATTATATGACAGTGGAGTTAGGTTTCATTACTAGGGAAAACAGCAATTAAGAATATATTTAACATACACATTTAAGCATACACTAAATTGTTTATGACATGGAGTTCTACAGTTGAAAAGTCATACAGCATTAGTTTTTTTCCTTTGTTTTTTTCTTAAATTCATAAAGACACTGCTTCTAGCTGTGAGTTTGGAAAATCTTGCCAGAGCACATTAACTCTTGAAATTATTTCATGGTACAATCTGAAACCACATTGAAGGTCTCACATAAAATTTGTTTTCCCATCCATCAAAGACTAGTTCCTCTGACAAGTATGAAAACAGATTCAAATATATAAACCCAAAGGTCTGCTTTTTAGTTACTTGTAGTGACTTTGTTCCTTGGAACTTTTATTTCCTATAAAATTTCCATCCGTATCCACAAGGCTCAGTCTTGGCATCATCAGCCCTATTGACATATGGCCAGATAATTTCCTGAGGATTTGATCCTTGTAACGACGCCACATGAAATCTTGGACCACCTGTTATTTGAAAAGATAAAACAAACTTTCCACACATATGCTAAATACTCAAGCATGTTGGTTATTCACAGGAAGCTTGCTTTAAAGTAACCAAGTTGAAATTATGTACTCATGAAAAAAACAGAGTAAAGAGAAAAAAAGCATAAATATTTTTACAACCTCTCTCAGGTGTGCTGTCATGATGAGGTAGAATATGAGTTAAGAAAGTACTAGTTATCTAACTTTTATCCTCTGAAAATGTCCATAATATATTCATTACTCCCATGGCATGACTGAATGGTTTTGGTTACAGTGAAGTTTTTCTAAGTAAAATAAGTCCACTGAAGCTATTTTTTTAGGACTTGGTAATACCACAAAAGGTACAGTGGTGTGATAATGGAATTGAAGCATGTAAGAAACATATAAAGAAGGAACCTGGGAGAAAGAGGTCTGGGTATCAAGTTTCCTACCTACTAACTGTGTCACTTTTCTCTTTTGTATTTCCAACCATCTTGTCTCTAAAGTGAGAAGTATACTTCTCCTACCTATTTTGAAGGTCACTAAAACATTCATTATATTATTTAATTCTTTCACAAATTCCTTGAGGTTTCCAGCCCCATTAAATTCTCTGATCCTCAATTTCCCAAGTGAAGGAATTCAGATACATCTCTCTGAACCCATTTCCAAAGTCCTTATCAATCAATATTTTAATATTGTCAGCATTTATTATGTGCATGAAACTATGAAGATTCAGGTAATTCTTACAACTCTAAGAACCAATATCTTAATAGTGGTAGTGAGCCATGCACACTATAATAGTACCAGGCAGTAAATGTTATAAGTTCCTAAAAAGCGTGACAAGCAAATTTTACAGCAAGGTGAAATCTTATGCAGGATTAGTAAGTAAATGATAGTATAACTGTTTTGAATAATTTTTTAATTTTTCAGATTGAATTTTTTGAACTAGTAAACACTTCATTGTCAATTATGCCTAAAACCATTATGCCTTCTATTTCATTTTATTCTGTTATTCTATCTGATTAGAATTCACTTTCAATTGTTATGGAAGTCAAAAATTCAATAATCTCTTTTCTCAATATTGGTATCTTCTATATTTATTAATGCAGAAAGGTCTTGACATTCATGAGTTTTGACATAAAAATGAGGTGATTCCTTCTTTCCATAATGCCTGCTTGCCTTCTGTCCTTCCTTGTTTTGTGCTTTTTATTCTTTAGCAAGTTATTATCATGAAACAAATAAGAGGATTTCAGGAATATGGTATAGTTGTCAAATATCTAGGCTTTCAGTAAGAGAAATTTTTTCCAAAAATAATTCTAATATTTCTCATGCATTGTTCATGGTATGTAACGTAAGCCACACAGCCACTTAAGATCTGGAGCTGTGCCATACCTGCAGACTGATGTCAGTCCATACCTTGAACCTACAAATTATTATTGTCTTCCACACCACCCGCTAATGGGCAATACTTGCAGGTACTGGTTTAATTAAAATCTGCTTCTTTCCTTTCTTTAGATACAACTTTTTTGGGGGTCTTTCTTGTTCTTTCTGTCAGAATTCTCCCCTTGGGGGCAGAACTTGCCTACTTTGATGGAAGATGTTTGATTGGCTAAAGTGCTTTGGGAATCAAAATTACCAAGTCTATGATAGAAGCTAGATAATTGAAGACCAAAGTTACCTAGAATTTTTGGTGTTCAGTCAAGATCTGAATGCTTTCCTTTATATTTGTTTGCTTTTTCTTCTAATTTTCAAATTTTATTCAAATATTAATAGAAAATATATTCTTAAAATTATATTCCAAATGTTTAAACAAAGAACATACCAGAAATATTAAAGAAAAACTAATGCTTAACATAAAAAGAGCACCTTGTTAAATATCTGGGGATTTTAAGTGTTACATATTGATTAAGACATTGAATTAAATATTATTTTTGGCTCATAAACAGTAATCCCATTTGTAAAAATTATTTTACATTAAATATATAATTAAGAAATTCTGTTCAATTAGTAATTCAGCTCAACACAATAGTTGCTAAAATTGAAGTTGTTTGTTTTGTACTCTAATACGTGTCAGCGGTTTAACTACATTAGAAATTTGTCAACTCTTCTTAAATTTTTTTCTAGTCAATGCAGAAAATTTCAGAGTAATGTACATTGAATTGCACCAGGAAATTCGGCAAGCAATGCTTTTAAACTATGAATAATTTAGTAATCCTGTGTTAAATTGAAAATTTTGCATATTAGCTTATCATGGTAATTGCATTAAAATGTAAAGAAAAAACCTGAAAACGTTGATCACATTTCTTCAAATGTTATTTCAGATGTGAATGTACATCCTGATGAACTGGACAAAGATAAAATGAAAGAAATAAATGAGTGTGACTTTGACCAATGCATGAATGGAGCTCTTTGTCAAGAATCTATCATCCCTTGGCAATTTGTGTGCCTGTGCACACCTTTTTATACTGGGCAGTTTTAAAATCAACTCTAACCCCTGCAATTTGCTCAATGATCATTGCAGAAATAAGTCAACATGGTTGACTTTAGTAGATAGAAAGTTTCATTATTGTGTTTGTAGAAAAGTTAAGAGTTCACAGATAAGATTTTTTTTGTTTTGTTTTGCTTAAATAAAATTTTATTGAAGTATATCTTTGATACACAAAGATATATAAACAGTAAATGTATAGTAAAATTTGTGAAGGTACAAAAAAACATGCATATCCTCATACAATGATCCCATACATCTCCCCACCACCAGCACCTTGTATTGTTGTGAAACATTTTTTATAAACTATGAAAGGGCATTGTCAAAATATTACTAATAACTACAGCCCATATCTTACATTTTGTGTATTTTCCCCCAACTCAACCAATTATTAACACCCTATATCAGTATTATGCATTTGTTATCATTCAGGAGAAGAGTTTCATATTTGTCCTGTTAATCTCAGTCCATCATACACCACTGGATTCCATTTGTTATACAGTCCCATGCTTTGTTCAGTCCATTCAAAGTGGTCACTCAGTGGCTCTCATTTTCATCACAGAGTTGTGCTGTCATCACCTCAGTCAATTTTAGAATGTTTCCTTTACTCCAATATTGTAATATTTTGCAGCAAAGGAAAGAAGATATTTTTTCAATACTAAAGGACAACAATAGGGAGATATGAGGGGGTAGAAAAGGTTTTAATGTTTTGTTTAGTCTTTCTTTTCCCCTCTATGTGATAATGATGCCTTAAAAATAGGTGAGAGAAAATATTTACACATTGGGGGATGGAAGGAGTATCTGGCTCCAAATCCGTGTATACAAATATATTGGGGAAATAATCTAGTACAGGTAACCTATAAATGAAAGGGCAGGACATGTGACTGAAATATTGCCATTCAGAGTCCTCTTTGAGACAGATGCTGAGAGAAATGGGCTTTCTTTTTCTGCTAGAGATTTTCTCTTGGTGTAATCAACCACTAAGTGCCTTCGCATGAAGAAGGTCTGTATGCTATAGGTCTGTATGCTTTGAAAAGAGAGCTAGTCTTGGCAATGTTAAATCCTAGGTTTCATCCTATAGTTCTTCCTTTCTGTGAGCTGCCTGGTATACCTTCCCTCTAGGCTTCCAATAAAAAACATACTTTGCTTAAGTTAGTATTTTTGTTTATATTATGTGTGACCAAAAGATAAATGGCTAATGCATATAGTGAAGGTCAATAGCTAATAAGATACTAATAACTAGTAAAGTGTGAGAGGTTGAATAAACTGGGTTTGACTATAAGCTGGCTGAAAGAATTTAAAACCTGTGAGGGTTCAGATGGAAATGTGAATTTGTCATAAAGTGATCTCTATATTAGCATGTGAGTTTATATGGAGAGAGGTCTAAAATTGTTTCACTTATAAGCATTTAATTTTAATCTCTTTAGAAAATTCTTTATCTCTCTGCTTTGAATTTTATCTGAGTTTATAGGGAAAGCAATATCCTACCAAATATTTTTAATTTAATTTAAAGCATTTAGTCTTCAAATAAGCCTCTTTGTCCATATGTCTCCAGGATGAAAGGAGCAAAATTATCTTTTAAGTGACACTTTACCAAGGATGAAAATGTGGAAAAGTCACCTTGGAAGGTGTAGTATTGAAAGGCAGAATCAGATCATTTACATGTGCTATTGATTTACAATTGGGATCCTGAGCTTGATGGATTTGTAGTACTTAAGGAGGCAAGTAGTTGCATTTAAATATGTCTATTACTCTAGCATATATATTGTCATTATGGTAATGCCACATTACCCAAGAGGTATAATTTCAAGCAACAAATGAAAATGTCAAAACAAAATAGTGTGTCTAAATTAGAAATCACCCCTTTTGACAAATTGAAAACAAGGAAATATACCTGTAGTAACACATATCTATTAGGTTTAAAGAGGTGTAGAAAATGTATATTAGGGAAATTCTTCAAAGAAAACATATGCTGTTTAAATAAAATCTTAAAATATGTTAAATAGTTAATATATTTTAATTATTTTGCATCTCTCTTCATTTTTTGAAGTTCACTTTCAATAAGGTGTTAACTCTTATTAGAAGCTATTGGAAATAGCAACAAGTTTCAATTTGTTAAAAAGGAGAAAATATTGTTTAAAAATAACGTTTATAATCTAAATTAATTTAACTCTTGGATTTAAGCAATAGGCTTAGTAACTAATCTTACAATATGTTTTGGGTGAGTGGGGAATTTAAGAATGATATGATTTTTAACTATTCATGTGCATTTGCCACAGCCAAGACTATATATATATATATTCAAAAAAGAAGAAAGCATGCCTCTTCGTGTGTGTGAAAAATTAACCACATTAATACAGCAGAGGCAGCCAAATTTCTATGGCTAGAGATAAATAATTAAGAAACATCATAGACAATTCACTGTTTCTTTTATGACAGTCTTTCAGCTATAAACTGCATATGTGCAAAACAAGTACCCTTTACAAAAATGAATATTAACCTTTCATACAAAAGACTATGATAACTCTAGTTTGGGACAAAGTATAGCTACATTGGGACAAAGTATATACACTTTATCTACCATCACCATCCACTTGCAATTTCTCAGCAATGTTTTGGCTTATTTTAATTCAGTACATGTCTACTTTATTTATTTCTCTCTTCTCTTCTGCATTCAGGAATCACATTTCCTCAGCTTATTGACATATGTTGCTAGATAGTAATGAAGCTCCAGCTCAGAAATGTCAAACATAATGAATAAGGCAAGATCACAGAAAACAAGGTTATCTTGTGAGCTGTCCAAGTTTCCCAGGTCCTGAGGGTTCTGATTCATCAGCCCCTCTGAACTAAGGGAGGCACACAGGCACTTCTTCAGCTATCCAATACCCCTGAGGTCCAGTGCCTCAAAAACCATTTCTAAGAAACTTCTTAGTGTCAGAATGTCCTCTCTCGTGGAGTGAACTAGTCAAGATAAATGCATACTATTTTATAATCTTTAACTTGTAAAAAATCTAATAACCACAGTAAAATTTTTAAAGAATTAAAGTGTTTTTAAAGATGGTGCTTATATCTGTACTATGGACATTTAAAATTAAATATACAAAACAATAGTGATTGATGAATGGTGAAGTAGTTGGAATAATAACATTTTGCTAAACTAAATTGAGGAGAGCATATTAGCCTGGAAATAATTAATTTTAAATTTGTTTTTAATACTGAGGATAAAATATTTATAGTATGAATCTGAAAACAAGTATGTAACTTCAGAGGTAATATAAAGCCTCCAGAAAGTAAGAAAAAAAGGGGGCAAATTAAATATGAAGTTTGTCCTGAAGTCTATTTGGTGTGATATTCTACAGCCACTCAAGATTTCTTAAGATTAATGCTCAAGGCACGTCTTCATTTCATCTTTTGATATTTAAATCATAGCTCTTTAGATTAAAGTGAATTTCTTTTAGCTATCACATATTCAGTTCTATTATTTTATTTTGTCTGCCTGTCTGCCTTATAATTGGAATTCTAAAAATAAATTATATTTCATATAATTATTAGGTGTGGCTTTAAACTGTCTTGCTAGTTGTTTTCTATTCATTCTATCTTTAATTTGTCCTATTTTCCCTCTTTTTACTTGTTCTAAATTAAATAATTTTTAGTCTTCCATATTATCTCCTACTGAGGAGGCAGCCATATTTTACAATCACCATCCAATCTGAAGAGGATTTTGCACTTGTCCTGATGGTAGATACCCCTAAGAATGGCAAAGCCTTGTGGCATGGCATTATGGGAAAAGATAAATAGGCTAAACCCATTTTCTCTCTGGGAATCTGAGTGAGGAAATACTGAGATGAATTTTTATGGAGCAGTAGGTGTTGCTGCTGAAAAGTCATGATACATAGAGGCTAGTGAAACTACTATATCATCTGCATGTAAATGTTACATATGATTTGAACCTTTGAATAGTAACAGATATTTGCAGATAAGAAAAGGAGAAGAAATCATATAAGAAAGAAGTATAGGCATAATGGAAGGAAGATAGAGCCATGTGAGACTCTAGACCATGATATCCTTCAAATGTGTTTCAGTTGCTGTGCCAGTCTGTGTGTATGTCAGAAATAAATCCAGTGTTCTTAGAATAACTTGAATGAGTCTCTGTTCCTGAAACTGAATCAATCTTACTAGATATTTGTAATGTTGCTGCAATTATTTGATACTCAGTTATATGACTGAAAAAGGAAAAAAAAGAAATTCTTATTTCTTAATTTTCTATTATTGAAAATAACAAGAAAAAAACAAGAAAAATTAGTGAAAGTTTGTATATTTTGTTGTCTTACTTAATATGTAACCATGGGAATATTGTTTAAATAGTCATAAAAGCATTAAAATATTTCATTTCATTGAGAAAATATGACAGCATGCTGATTTTTCTAACCCAAATGTTTTAAAATAATCAGGACTGCTTTTATCAGTTAATATAAATTTCTTTCATGTTCACTGTTTTTTTTTTTTTTTTAATAATTGGCATGTGCTTCAAGGAAAGGCTGATTCTGTAGCTATGAGTCAAAATAATTTGTTTTCTTTGAAACATTCGGACATAAAAAGCAATGAAATAATTTGCCTTATCTCCTAACTGCCTTGAATATATTTGATCATTGAAGCTCAATTTTACTTTAAGATTGGTCATCATGTTAATTCATTTGCTTGCCAAATTATTTTCATTCTTCTTGTTGAAACATTTAAATAAATTAAAGCAAGGACATTAACAACAACTTTACTTGCCTAAGGGATTTAGTAAAGTATCCTTCCCTTGATTCTTTCATTTGAGTTCATTACCGTAGAAACTAACATAATTTTGTTCATACATCATATGAAATAGATTTGTATGAGAAGACTGAGATGAAATATTTTCCTTTTTTTCTTTCATTCTAAGCATATACTCCAGATCCTTTAACTGATTCTTTCACCCTCTATAGAGGATTGCTCATTCATACCCATCTCCTCTCTCTTATAGATTTGAAGGTGAACACTGTGACATTGAAAAAGAAAGAGTGCCTCTCCCTTCCCTGTCATAATTTTGGTAATGTAAGGATGGGGGGATGGGGTCAACAATTTCAGGTATAGAGAACAAAAAAATATCTAGATAATAGTATTTTATAATTTCAATTGACAAATTGAATACTTCTGGTTATTAATACATTTGAAAAGCTCCAATTGTTTGAAGCTTAATTTCATACAGTGATATTAATAGAGTTATTACATTTCTTATTCAATAGGTGTATTTACAGACCTGGATTTTCTGGAATTGTATGCGAAATTGAAATTACTGAGTGTTCCTCTAAACCTTACAAAAATAATAGAACATGAATGGATCTCACAAGAGTTTAGAAACTCTTTTAGATCAAATAAATTATTTTATATGTATAATTTAACAATTCTAATTTATAGTATTATGTATATATATACATGAATAAGATATTCATTAATTTGCATGTTAATGTAAGTTAGTTAATACTGTGTATAATCTTCTAAAACAATTCTTTCTTGTTCAACATGTTTCTGTATCACCTGTCAATGGATATATCTGTTGCTCATTTTTAACTTTTGTAGAATATTCCATCTAAAGTATATGTCAACATTTATTTATCCTCTGTTCCTAGGTATTTGGATTCTTTTCCTCTTTTGTCTTACCAAAAATAGTGCTATTAAGGTTTTCAAATATTTCTTGAAAAGCACAACTGATGTGGGCTATGGGTGGGAGACTCTTTGTTTCTTCAGAGATAACCTAAACTATCTGTGACTTGTGGGTGTGGGGTGATAAAAGGCTGCAGTCCTGCCCTTGGTGACCATGGCAACGACTCCAGTCCCAGGAAACAGTTTAACAATGCAAGGTCTATAAACTTTAAGTATTCAGGGGAAATGCAAACCAAATATGCTAAAGCTTATCTAGAATGCCTGAGGTACATGCTAAAAGCTTACCTAAGATGTGGAAGATATATATGCTAATTCAAACCTATTGAGAACTGAAACAAAAGGACCATTTGGCCTTTCCTCTCTGTATAAAAGGGACTCAAAAATCTTGTTCCGGGCTTGGGATTGAAACAGAAAGCTCGGGAATCCAGCCCGCCGTTGATAAACCATTTTTCCTTCTCAAAATCATTCCTGAGTCCTGGCCTCTCTATATGCAAATAATTGAACCTCTCTCAAATTCTACAACACAACTACCAGTATTACTCTAGGTTACATACCTAAAAATAGATATTGGGTAGACATTTTCACATATCCTAAATCAAGTTTTTGTGGGTTTTTTTTCTTCCTTGCAATTTGAAAATTAAATATGCAAAATCTCAATAATAGTGCACAAAATTTTCCATCGGCATTATAATGTTCCACTTGGGCCTATCTGATGTATATAAAATTATATCTAGGGTGGTTTTACTATGCTTTTCCATGCTATCTCATGAGGTTGAACATCTTTTCATACATTTTTAGTTATTTTTCTTGCCTTTATAGAAATGCTTCTTTATGGGCTTCTACCTACTAATGTTCTTTTTACTGAATTTTAAGTGTCTTCATATATTCATAATTATATATTCAACTAATATCTGTGTTAGCTGTATGTATTGAAAATATCTCCACTCAGCTAGTGGCTTAACTTTTCACTTTCTTTATGATAAATACTTAATTCTAAAACTTAATTTTACTGCAGTTGAATCCATCAATTAATTTTTGCATGGCTTGCTTATTTTATGTTTGAAAACATTTTCTCTATACTGGGAAAAAATATATTTTCTTATTTTTGTTCTGAATTATTTAAAGTTCTGATCTCCATACTTAAATCCAAAATCCATCCAGAATTTGTGTGTATGTGTGTGCATGTATGCAAGAGTATGGGTGTGTATAGTACTAGGTAGGAATCTAAGTTCATTTAATCCATATAAATAGTCAATTGTGCCTACTAAATATGTTGAATAAGTCTATCTTTGACCTTTTG
This sequence comes from Dasypus novemcinctus, assembly GCF_030445035.2. Classification (NCBI taxonomy): domain Eukaryota; kingdom Metazoa; phylum Chordata; class Mammalia; order Cingulata; family Dasypodidae; genus Dasypus; species Dasypus novemcinctus. The sequence goes on along the minus strand of NC_080683.1, from coordinate 35,634,992 downwards.
TTTGATAATAACTCCTGGAGTTAGATCAAGTTCACAAATATCAATATGCCAATTTCTCTCTATTACCTGTACCCTTAGTTCTGTTAGTATTCCCTGTGCCAGTAATATAAATCTTAATTACTTACCTTTGAAGTATCTCAATACTGGTAAGGCAACACATCTTAACTTAAATTTCTTCAAGGAACTTTAGTTATTGTTGACCATTTCTTCTGTTACAAACAACTTTTTAGGTTTGATACAAATATATATACATATATCCAAACAGGCTAAAACTTTAAAACTAGTTAGAACTTTTATAGGAATTACAACAAATTTATAAATAAATTTAAGAATTGATATTTCTTTATTAATCTCTTTTTAAATATCTTTAAAATAGCTTGGTAATATTAACTCTCAATTCATTAATTAGGATGTACAAGAAGTCATTTGTCAGGTCAATAATTACACTGGAAGTGCCAAGGACTATACTTATTTGTCTTAATAGACACAACATCTGAAATTGTTGCTGACATTGGCAGCACAACCTGATTATATTTCCAATATGAAATTTTTCAATATTATTTTATTATTTTCTATGGACTATTGGACTTTTTCACTGTCCAGTCTGGTGGGGTAACTGGAGATATGCTTGACATTACCACCTCAAGTTTTTCAAGATGACACTACAAGTCCCATAGACATACAAAATTGCCTTCAGTTCAAAATTTTAGTGAGTCAGAAGTGGGACTTCAACAATTAACAATTGGGCTTTTATTCGTGATAGCCATCATTTAAATGTTGAAATTTTGTCTAAGTATGACTACTATGTTATACATTCAGGGACTGAGAACAAACAAAATAAAATAAAACTAAGGATGTATTTGTGGTTTCATCTGACCTCAATTGTTTTGTACTCCAACTAGCTGAGGAGTAACTTATCAAAATAAGCATAAGATCAAAGCTGGTATCTAGAAACTCATAAAATTCTGAAAGTCTTCTTCCCCATGAACAGCAGTAATGGTAAATGGTCTTCGGTCCTTCTGAGGAAGGCTTGGGGGAAGATACCTAGAGTACCAGTGGCTATACTGTAGTATCCTTCCTCAAAGATTTCAGTCTGATCCTTAGTTGAGGGACTGAGTTTTTGTCATAGCTTAGGTCTGAAAATTGTGTATGGGATTGGGCATCAATACAAGGAATAATTGAGTTAAACTTCTGTTCTGTAGACCTGTATCTTTCAATCTATATATGTTAAGTTGGACTATAGTAAGCTGTCTATAAGTTCCGTTTATTGAAACTCATCATCAATGAGCCATCGCCACAAATCCCTGTGAATAAAACCATGGGACACAATACTGTTTCTCTGTATTATGTAGTTGTTTGCTCATTTTTAAAATCTATGGTGAGGCTCATATAAAAGGCTTTGTCCATTAATGGATCCATTATTTGAATTCATATCAAGGAACTGTTTCAATGTAACATCCCCATCTGTCCTCTCCAGTCTATAGAGGACAATCTCCACAGATCTCTTCAAGAACACTAGTTTCCCCTTACTAAACCTTTTTTTGATCCTTTATGAATGGACTGTCCTCCTGAGTGAATGACACATCTTCCCAGGAGAACTAAACGTCCTCCCTCCTGTATCCTATGGGGATAAGAATTAGAGATGGCTGAGCGGATTAACACATAGTACATCTATTCCAACATATTTTCATATGACTGAGTATGAAACTTTAGCATTTATATTTTATTGAGTTCAGTCCATGATAAACCTTCTTAGCTAACACCGTACTCATGTGTTCAGACCAGCACATTGTCTTCTCTCCCCACCAATGTCAGTTAATTCATCTCAGTTGAGTCTTATAAGACTCAAATATATTCCCCTTTTGTCTGACCACTTTAGAATCACTTCCACACATACTCTTCCAATTTTTGACAGTACAGATTCATGGGGATTTGTAATCTGTTTAAGGGTATAGGCTATCTACTCTCAGAATATATATTTTTTTCCTCTTCTTATCTGCAATGTTGGAATCTAGCTTTTGTTATGGGCTCAAACCAATGAGAGGTACTAGGGGACCAGGAAAGCCTGATAACAGTTTATATAAGGCTACTTTTGCAGCTGCAGTTACAAGCAAGTTTTATGCAGAGAATAATGGGTTCCTTCTGACAAAGGAAAAGTTTTGCCTCTATCACTAAAGGAGATTTAGGTGAATTTAGACATTTAAGCTCCCTAGTTATATCTCTTCTGTATCTACAGAAGTTCAAAACTCCTTGAAAGTTATCATACAGACTGCATTGGTTTGCTGTCATTGCATATCAAGTAACATGAAAACTCAGTAGTTTCAAATAACCACCTATTATTTTCACATCTGCTGTCTTCTGGAGTGGGGCTACTGTAGCTTGGGTTTATCTGTATTTCTCTGATTGAAAGTGGGGCAAGTTTAAAGGGAGAAGTCTTTGAGGACCTGTGAGTCAGTTGAAGTGGGTTCGCTCTAATCACTTCTCATCTTCTTTGGACCAGCATGCTATTCTCATGGAGAAGGATAAGCTCAAGGAAACAGGAAGAAACAAATAAAGCCCTAGGCTCTCAAATAGCACATTTCCATTTTACCTGTAGATCACTGTTAAAAGAAAGAATGTTGATCAAGCCAGAAGTAATGAAACAAAGATGTACTTTCTGCACTGATGGGGCTCTGGCCTGGAAGAGAGGTGAAGAATTAAGTCGAAATTGCAACCAGCCACAGAAAATTTTTAGCTTCACATTCTGTGCTTAGGTAGGGCCCAACAGGCTCCCTCTGGTATGTACTTGAGGCAAAATCTTTTGTTGATAACTGTGTAGAAGCCTACAGAATACAATTCACTGAAACTGAAATCAGCATAATGTTGAAAGGATGTAAGAAAAAAAATAGGAAAATACATAAATAAACAATTTAAAGAGGAGGAAAAACAAATGATCAACAAGCCAATAATCGGTCAGCTGGACATAAAATGAGATATTTTACATCTTTCCAAAGGAAATCTTATCCACTGCTTATAAGAGGATGAAGAGGTACTTTGGAGAAAATGTTGTGAGTTTTAATATGAGGTTGTCCATTTGAGATATGTCTGTAATGGTGAAAATTTAGAAACAATCTAAATAAATAAACAAGAATGAGATATAATCATAAGCAGAAAACTTATTTACTATGAATAAAGTGTATGAATATAAATCTTGAGCACTTATTGAAATATATGTTATTGAATGATGAAAAGTTTAGAATAAAATGATAGGCAACACATCTTTAATCAAATAGTGAAACATACATTTGAAGAAAACTTACCAACATAAGAATAAGGATTGCCTTTTAGTGGAAAGGAAGGAAGAAAAGAATTGATGGGGATAGATATAAAGGCGTATAAAATATATTTGTTACCTGTATTTTCCTTAAATATTCTGAAGTAGACATGGATGTTGAATAGTCTATTCTCAAAAAAACTACTTTAAAAAGTTTTTATAATAAAAGACATTTTCAATGTATTAACAATTTTCAAAGACAAAAATATATTACAACTGAAAAATGAAGTAATCACATTGTCATATTTCATCTCTTTTGCAAGAAAAAATGTTCTAACGAAAATAATTCTCTTGGTTTGTTTTTTATTGGCATTAAATTACCTATTAAAATATTTGCAATTATCTAATAACTCATTTAACACCAATTTTAATAGGACAGATTAAATTGAACTGTAGATACACAGAACAGTTGTTGTGTTTCCTACTGCATCCTTGTTTTTAATCGGTTCCATTCTCCTTTGTGTTTATTGAAACTGAGGCATGAAAGAATTAATACTAAATGAAACTATTTAAAGACTAGATCACTGGGATATGAGAGCATTTGATGACAGCCTGAATTCATGTCACAGGCTATTGTAAAAATGGCCACTAGTGTTGGCATTTTCTGATACTTGATAACTTACAGGATCCAATAGAACTAATTTTTAAAAAATAATAAACTGTTTTAGAGCAGCTTTAAGTTTACAAGAAAATGCCACAGAAAATACAGAATCCTCAAATATCTGAAAGTCAGTCATCAATTCATTTATGTCACCAACAACAGTGTTAATCTACTGAAAATTTAAAAGTAAATAATCACTAGAAAATTACACTAACAGTACTTGGTCTATCATGAGAACAAAATTCTCCAAATACCTGGCTAATGTGATTCTTACAGCTAAATCATTACCAACAAGCATATTTAGACCTATCACTGTGTGATATTGCTGATTTTAGCAGGTCTTTCTTGCAAATAAAGTTGAAAGTGACGAATTATTATGCATCTGACTAAAAGACAAAAGGTCATGCATTCTTCTATGAATTGTTTGTCTGGAAACCACACATCAATCTGAATGACTGCTTTTCTATGGAACAGACATTCTGCCTTAACACCATGGTTTCAGATTAAATTTATACCCACATGCTGTGCAATTATAATAAAGACATAAGAAGACTATTGTAAAAATAATTGCTCTCTGGAACATATATATTGGATCACTAAAAAGTTGTTTTACTATTTTTTTCTTTTTGTTTGCAGAGAACAGCATGCAGAACACCTTAAAATATAATTTTAAGATGCTAGGGTAAAATAAAACAATCAAAATCAACTATGTATGTTACAATATAGAATATAAAATTAATACTCTTAGATTAAAAATGAATTTTATAGAATTATCAAGTGTAAATTTTACAAGTACCTTATTTACTTTTGATTATATGTTTGCATACTCAATATTCTTATATTGATTTTTAAAAAGCTAAAGAAAACATTGTGATAGAACAGATTATAGGATTTACCAAATATTTTCTGATTCAGAATTGAAAAAATTGTCTAAAGTATTTATTTACCTTTATCTTCTGCTTACAATTTTAATATAACAATCTTTTACCCATATTGCAAATAAAGAATGGATTGTTCATGCTCTGGGTATGAAATTTTATTAATTAAAAAGAACTGTGGTTCAAGAATGTGATGTGGGCTATGGGTGGGAGGCTGTTCATCCTTTCGTAGATAACCTGAGCTGTATATATCCTGAGCTGTGCATGGGGGACAGTGAGCAGCTGCAGCCCTGCCCTTGGTGACCATGGCAACGACTGCAGTCCCGGGAAACGATTTAGCAATGCAAACTCTGTATACATGCCTGTCAGTCCAGAGAGACTCTGATAGTAGTGATGCCGAAGCTGAAATAGACTTGGGCTTGGCCTCAAATGGGAAATACAATATAGCCTGTATATGAATTCAAAATTATCTAATTCTGTGTCCAAGTGTGCCTAGAAATCCAATTGAGTAATATAGGCCCTTTAGACTTTGAATGTTAGGAACGGATATGTATTCAAGGTTGCATCCAGATGGACTATGGGCGATATATTAATTCAAAACCTATCTGGTACTCAGACAAACGCTTAACTAACAAAGAAAGTCATTTTCTTTGATAAAAGCACCTTTTGTCTCCCCACCTTTTATAAAAGGAACTTGAAGATTTTGTTCAAGGCTCCAGTTTTCAACAGAAGGCTCCTGAGTCCAGCCAGCCATAAATAAATCATTTTCCTTCCCAAAATTATTCCTGAGTCCTGGTCTTTCTATATGCAAATAATTAAACCTCTCTCGACCTCTACAACAAATGCAGTTTTATATATATGTATACATATATATATATATGTAAGCAATAAACCATTTTGTATAAATATATTTATACAAAATGGTTTATTGCTTACAAAATATATGCAGAAAAACTCGAGGGGAAAAAAAGAGACTGAGACATCGTTCTTGCTAATCTTCTACGTTAAAAAAAGAAACCTCATAATTAACGTTTTTATTTTCTTTAAAAAAAAAAAAAAGAGCTTAGGCATGATTTGCTGGCAGCTTGGGCAGAACGAGCCTCGTCAGCAAGGCATCTCCCTCGAAGGATATGTTGCGACTCTTTGTGTTTATACTTAAGGCATTTCTTTCTTTGTTTTCTTTTCAAAGTTGGTATTTCCTCGTAGGCTTTGGAAAAAAACTGCTCCTCGCGGCCTGGGCAGGCGGCGGAATAGCTCCGAGTGTGATGAGTGTGCCACAATGGAGGAGGTTGTTGGTGTGGGAGGAGTGGGAGATATACAAGAACCTCTTATATTTTTTAATGTAACATTTTCTTTTGCACTGTGTATATTAAAAAAAATACAATTTACAAGAATGATGGGGTGGGTGGGTGGGGAGTGGAGTATATGGGGACTTCTTATGTTTTTAATGTAACGTTCTTTGTGATCTATTAACTTTAATAAAGAAAGTGTAAAAAATAAAAAAAAAGAATGCAGTTATAGTGTCATGAGAAAGAAGTGCAAAATTCTATAAATTTACTATAAATTTTCTTAAAATTTGAATTGTTCCAACTTCAACCAGAAAGTTCTTATCACAGTTTCACCAGAGATATTATATTATTTATTTTGCCCTTTGACAGTAGATGTCTCAAAATTATCTATTGAAAGATTTATATAGATAAAAATCTTAATGTAAATATATTTTATTTTATCTTTTATTCTTTTAAATATTTATTTATTTATTTCTCTCCCCTTTCCCCCCCCCACCCCGGTTGTCTGTTCTCTGTGTCTATTTGCTGCATCTTCTTTGTCCACTTCTGTTGTTGTCAGCAGCGCAGGAATCTGTGTTTCCTTTTGTTGTGTCATCTTGTTTGAAACTTCTCCTTGTGGGCGGCGGCATTCGTGGGCAGGCTACACTTTCTTTTGCGCTGGGTGGCTCTCCTTATGGGGCACACTCCTTGCGTGTGGGGCTCCCCTACATGGGGACACCCCTGCATGGCAGGACAATCCTTGGGCGCATCAGCACTGCGCATGGGCCAGCTCCACACGGGTCAAGAAAGTCCCAGGTTTGAACTGCAGACCTCCCATGTGGTAGATGGACACCCTAACCACTGGGCCAAGTCTGCTTCCCATAAATATATTTTAAATAAAAAAATCTTATAAAAATCTATGCCAAGTCTTGCATCATATAAATTATATAAAAAAAGCTATGCTATGTCTTGGATCTTATAATATAGTTTAATTTATTTAGTGACTATATTTAAAAATGTCAGCTTACCAGAAGCATAAAAACAATTCATCTCCTTATTAATTCCCCTCTAATCTGAAATAAGATGAAAGCAGGATAAATGATTAATATAAAGAAAATATAAGCATGAGCTCATATTAAGGCCACAAATTTTTGTGATTCTCTTTCATTTTTGCTTCCTCTTTCATTTGGGCAATATAACTTTATATAAATTAAAATTGGCAAGTGGATGTGACTCAACTGATAGAGCGTCCACCTGCCATACAGGAGGTCCAGGGTTCAAACCCAGGGCCTCCTGGACCATGCAGTGAGCTGACACACATACAGTGCTGACACACACAAGGAGTGCCCTGCCACACAGGAGTGTCTCCCATGTAGGGGACCCCCATGCACAAGGAGTATGCCCTGCAAGGAGAGCCACCCTTTACGAAAAAAGCACAGCCTGCCCAGGAGTAGTGCCGCACACATGGAGAGCTAATGCAGCAAGATGATACAACAAAAAGAGACACAGATTCCCGGTGCCACCAGGAATGCAAGCAGACATGGAAGAACACAGTGAATGGACACCAGAGAGCAGAAAATGCAGAGGGAGGGGAGCAAAATAAATAAAATAAATCTTTTGAAACAAATAAATAAAATCATTCCTCCTTATCTCTATTTTAATGTATTTTATTTTCTTCTGATATTACCTGTAAAATACATAATAGTGATTAGAAGATATCTTGAAAACTTCCCTGTCAAATCTGCAGCTCATTATCAAATAAAAAAAATTTATAATTTAAACATTTTGTTAAAATATTTAAATTTTTCTATTAACACTGTTGTAAGCTGGCAGAAAAGCCATTAATAAAGTACCGAGTTCCCATATAACCCCCTCACACACACAGTTACCCTTATTATTAACATTTTGCATTAATGTAGTACATTTCCTATAATTAATGAATCAATATTATTATAATTACATTATTAACTATAGTCTATAGTTTACATTAGGGTTCATTCTTTGTGTTGTATAGTTCTATGTTTTTTTATTATTATTTTTAGCCTGGTAACATACAGAACCTAAAATTTTTCATTTTAATCACTTTCAAGTATTCAATTCAGTGGTATTAATTACATTCAAAATGTTGTGCTAGTCATGGATGTGGCTTAAGTAGTTGAGCACCTGCCCTCCACATGGGAGGTCCCAGGTTTAGTTTCCAGTGCCTCCTAAAAACACAAACCAACAATGAGCAAAAACAAAGAGCAAAAACAACAAGTAAATAGACAAGGAACACATATGGGGACAGAGGGGAAATGTTGTACTAACATTACTACCATTCATTAATAAAACTTTTCCATCACCCTAAACAGAAACTCTGTACCAATTAAGCATTAAGTTCTCATTCCCCCTCGTACCCCTGACCATGATAACTTGTATTCTAATTTCTGACTCTATGAATTTGCATATTCTAGGTAGTTAATATAAATGAGATGAAACAATGAACCCTATTATGTCAAATTAGAATTGGGGTGTTTAGTAAACACTCATGCATTCACATGCATGTGTTTATAACACACATGCACAATGAAACTTACAAATAGAGAAATGGATATATATGTGTGTAGATGTGCATATACAAACACACAGATATATACATACATTAATGATATACACATTCCTGTAATCTTTGTTTCTAAATACTAATTTTCTCTAAAATGAATCGGGGTTCTTTGGAGAAATGGCTGATTCCAGATCTAGTGCAGGGAAAGTACAAGATGAGACTGGAACATCTTGTGCTGAAAAATAGGAAAATGCTCAAAGAATGATGGAGACATGACAAACGGACATGGAATCTGGCCTGAATAGGCTCTCAGTAGTCAAATCTCAGAAAATTGAGCACCAAAATAAATAATAATGATTATATATTATGCCACCTTGAATAAGGACCAAGAGTCCATATCAATGCAAAGCAATAATTAGTCAATCAATCAATCAATAATAAATAGGAAGAACTCTTCCTATTTAGAACAATATGAATTAGTACATGTAGAGTAAATGGTGGGGATGGAAAAGAACCTTTTGGCAAACAACATATAAATAATTGATTCATTTATTATCAAGTGATGCTAAAACTAGTACTAACTAAACCTAGTATTATCAAGTGATGCTAAAACTAGTATGAATAAAGAATATTTCCATAATCACAAAGTGCTACTTAATTTGATTAATTGAGAAAGGCACACCATTTCTATGGCATCACTACAAAAATTACACAATCTACTAACAAAGTGACATGGGATAAACGCTAACGAAGAGACATTTTAAAAATGTCAAGGTAATGCTAAGACCGAAAAAAAAAAAACCCTGAGAAACTTTTGTTCTATATAAAGAAACATGGCAACTAACTGTAAACCAGTGCATTCATGTATCCTGGATCATAATATTTAAATTAAAATTTGAATAATATCTGCAGATTGGTTATATCATAATACATCGAAGTTATTTTCCTGGTCTAAATAATTTTAATTTTGTTAAGAGAATGCTTTTGTTTACAGGAAGTACAATTGAGGTATTAAGAAGTAAAGTAGCACCATGTCTGCTATGTATTCTAAAATGATTTGGAAAAGTAATATAAGAGAAAATGGCAAAGCAAATATGATAAAATTTTAGCTATTGGAACATCTGTATTATGGGTTTATAGAATCTTTTTGTACTGTTCTTACATCTTTTTTGTACATTTGAATCAATTTGAAAATTTAAAAGTTACCAAAAAAAAAACAAAATAAAATAAAGCAAAAAAAAAATGAAAAGACTTTTTAAGACACATTCTAATAAGAACAGTAAAAAATGTCCAGATTACTTATTTCACTGGAGGTATAACGCAGTCAAAAGACAGAGGGAACAGAAATATTCATGTGCTTCAGTTATAGTTATTCTCAAGGAGAGGGTTCTTAAATTAGAAAGAGTAATCTATTCATTCTTGAGAGATACTGAGAGACAAAACTTGTAGAGATACTAACATCTTCTCCTATTTTAAATTGGCTTAAGTCTGGGATTGTAAGGTACCGATTTGATTATGAAGTCGTTCAGGAACGTTTCATAGGCAAAACTTTAGTGGCAAACTACAAGGGGTAGGGATATTTCCTGATTTTCAAAATGAACTTAAGAAATACAATTCTCTTTTATATAGGCATGACATTTCACATGTAAATTTAATTCCTTCTTTCCAATTAATACTCTAATCTCCACTCTTTGTAGCAACCAGAAAAACCTTTCCTGTCATCTTATCAGCAGTTAGCTGAGCATCCGTAGTTTTTCACACCTGTCACTATAGACTCCTATTTACCATAATGTTTATATGTACTTGTCCTGAATGTCTTTAAAAGCAAGTCCAAGCTTTCTTTCTGTACAGATTATCTTGGTATATAACTAATGTCTTTTACTCAATTGTGTGCTGAATGAGTAAAAAAGGGTCATGGGGGCATTGGACTTCTGATGGCTATGTTTTCATTGTAAATGAAAATTTCATTGTAATCACAAATGACAACTGAGACTAATTAGAAAGTTTCCTTGTAAAATCAGAATAAAAATTTGGCTCAAAAGAATTTCAAGGAAACTTGTTAAACAACCCTTTATAAAAGAGAAAAAAAATCCATGTAAAATTATTTTTGCAAACTACACTTTTCCCTCAATTTAATTTCCATATATGAAACTTGTTTCCATATTTTAATTAATATTTTAATATATACAAGATTAATATTGTCTCTTTTTCTTATTATTTATTGTTTTTATCATCAGTTATTTGGTTATTACTCATTGATCTTATTTTACATATATATAACTAGAACCAACAACAAGTCCATCTCAGGAGAAGATGCTAAGTAGTCTTGTATCTTCTGACAAATAGATACAAACAGATTATAAGTATATGTTGAAATTAAAGGATAAATAAAAGCAGTAAAAACATATCTGGCATAATATCCAGTAATAGAAAGAAAATAAATTCAGGATGATTCTGAATAGCTGCCATATGTTAGAATACATAGGAAAGAAATCAAGGGCCCTCAGCAGGGTCTGAATCAGTAATAAGAAATCCAAGAAAGTGGATTTGACTCAACTTATAGGGCATCCTCCTACCAAATGGGAGATCCAGTTCTCAAATCCAGGGCATCCTGATCCGTGTGATGAGCTGGCCCATGCACAGTGCTGATGCACACAAGGAGTGTTGTGCCATACAGGAATGTCCCCCATATAGGGGAGTCCCATGCACAAGGAGTGTGCCCCACAAAGAGAGCTGCCCCATGTGAAAAAAGCGAAGCCTGCCCGGGAGTGACACCACACACATGGAGAGCTAATGCAGCAAAATGATGCAACAAAAAGAGACACAGATTTCCTGTGCCACTGACAAGCATGTAAGTGGATACTGAAGAACGCACAGCGAATGGATACAGAGAGCAGAAAATGGTGGGGGAGGACAGGAAGGGGAGAGAAATTTAAAAAAATAAAAAAATAAATCTTAAAAAAAAAGAGAAAAAGAAATCCACCCAGGAGCTGATGTAGCTCAGTGGTTGAGCACCTTCATCCCATGTATGAGATCCTGGGTTCATTCCCCAGTAACTCCTAAAAAAAAAAAACAAACCTAAAATTTTAGTTTATTTTTCAACTACAATATGCTAACTTCTAAGAATAGATTTCAAAATGTTTTACACTTTCATGCTTTTTGTTGGATTGAAATGTATCTGAGGTATGGTAATGAGGCTATAATGAAAAATATTATTGATATATGAATATTATAGGAAAATAATGTTATATCCATTACATAAATGTAACTTTTTAAATATACTAAGATTAGTTCTTTAAATTTCATTATGAGTTAGTTATCTTAGTATCAATTTTTCCACAACATAAATTATATCCAAACATATCCAAGCAAAATATCAAGGAACTTACAAATGATAGAGGAATCCATCCTCTAGACTTCTGGTGAAAAGTTGCACTTATAAAAAAGAAAAAGCTATCTGGTTTTGGCCTACCAGTATTAATGATGTGAGTCCAGCAAGAGCGTATCCAAATATGAACTCTCAATTTATTAATTTCTGAATTCCACAGCAGTGTGATCCTGTAGGTTTTTTCCTGAGGGAAACTAATATTAAGTTCCACATTGACAAGAGCAAAAAAAGCTATATTAATGGTAATGCATTTGGAAGGCAATAATGACAAGGCTCTAGAAGCATTTTCAGAGAATAAGTGCTCAAAAAGCAAGAGAAAGGTAAGTAACCTGAACAAAGAGTACACAGTATCTTTCCTAAGGACTCTTGGATAGCTTTAGAGGTTACCTTGGTAACAATTATAACATGCATAAAAGTCTCAGTTTAAATAAAAATTTTTCAAAATGCCTTAATCTATGGATTTTGTTACAAAACAATAAGTGTGAAATTTTGGCCTATAGAGAATAGCAGTCTTTCTAAATTTCATATTGCCTATAATTTTCTGAATTCTTGGGATTTCTGTTCAGTCTGATGACCCCCAATTAGCAATGCCATTTGCCATGATGTTGTTTCTTTTACTACCACTGCTAAGAATATTAAAATAAGAAATGACAAATTGATCTCAATATAACTGAGAAGCATATACTGTAATATTATTTGATAAAACAGATTGCTCTGAAATTTAAAATTCACCCCTAAATAAGAAGGATTTATTTTTCTCTTTGTAATCCCTCTATTTTCATTACAAAATTATCTGGAAATATGGTGATTAGGGTTGTTTCAAAATATCATCTAAGATGCTACCAGTAGCAAATGTAATGCAATGTAAGGTTTTTGACATTTGTTTGTATTTTGATTCAGTTACAAGTAAAAGAAAACTCAAGTAATCATTGACTTAAATAAGCAGGGGTTAATTTTTTCACATCTCCTGGTGTTTGTTCAGTGAAACCCATCTTGTAAATGCCAAGATGGGTTTATGGTATTGTTGTTCTTCTCCTAAAGTTGATAATCTCATAGTGTGGTAATTTTGAGTTATGTACCCCAGCAAAACATGTTCTTAAACTTAATCAATTCCTGTCACGTCAATCAATCCTATGGAGGATCTTTTGATGAAGTTGCTCCAGTTAAGGTGTGCCCACCTCAGTCAGAATGGGGTCTTCATCATACTGCTGAAAGTCTTTATAAGCAGAAAGAAATTCAGACTGATAAACAAAAAGTCACATTGGAATAGCCAGGAAAGTAAAACAGGTTTAGGTGCCATGAGAGTGGGGTGCTATTTTTACAAATACCAAATATGTGGAAACAGCTTTGTAATTGGGTAATAGGTAGAGGCTGGAAGAATTGTGAGGTGCTTGGTAGAAAAAGTCTAGATTGCTCTGAAGAGAATATTGGTAGAAATATGGATGCTAAAATTACTTATGATGAAGATTTAGAAGTAAATGATGAATATACTATTGAAACTGGAGGAAAGGTGATTCTTGTTTTATAGTAGCAGAGAACCTGGCAAAATTATTGAGTTCTGAATTTGGATGAAAGGCAGAATTTGAAAATGATGAACTTGAATATTTAGCTGAGGAGATTTCCAAGCTAACTGTGGAAAGTGCAGCCTTTTTCTTTTAGCAGCTTACAGTAAATAAAATGCAAGAGAAAAGAATTAAGCTGGGAAATGAAATTGTAAGCACAAAGAAACCAGAAATTGATCGTCTGGAAATTTATGAGCTTATTCAGAGAGTATGCATTGAGGCTCGGGCCAGAGATATTCTATTACGGCCTTATTTGAGCTTCCAGAAAGTGAGTCCCTGGGAAGAAGGGCTCCATGTGAGAGTATAACTGGATGTGGATCCACTCAGCCATTTCAGTGGAAGTCAGGATTGGAAATGCTATTATTCAGGAAGAATTAATGGAACATTTTATTGTTTGGTGGTTTAGACCCCTGTGTACTGCATACAAATCTGACAATGTTTTTTATGAAATTTGTATAGGCAGAACCACTGCCTGCTTGGCCTGAAAGGATGAGAAAGGGAAAAATTGAAGGAATAATGACCTCAAGGGAAGAATCATGGAGCTGAGGTCTGAACTGAAGCTATCTTCTCAGGCAAAGAGATAGGGCCCACTCATGGGTGTGGAAAGGGGGGATCTGTCTTGGTGCTTGCAGTATTTCCACCCCACTGTTTAGGGAGAATGCTTAAATTCTCACTGGGAGAACCCCAGTGCTTGTAGATGGTGGAGCCTGTGTCTCAGTGTTGGTGGAGGGAGTTTGGCTGCCACCCCAATGCTCAGAGATGGTAGGGCTTGCGTTCGTGTTCATGGAGAACCTGGATGCCATCCTGATGCTTGGACAGGATGAAGCCTGTTTCCTGGCATTTGTGGTGAGCCTAGCCACCATTACAATGCTTGGAGAAGATGGAACCTGTGCCCTGACATTCCTAGAGAGCCTGGTGGCCATCCCAATGCTAGAAGAGGGTAACACCTTCATTTCAGTGTTTAGGGAGAGCATGACTGCGATACAAGCTCTTGGAAGGGGTGGAGCTGACGGCCCATGGGGGTTAAAGGGTAAAGGATCAACCCAGAGTAGATTTCAGAACTTGAAATTTATTGGAGTTTGTCCTGCTGGGTTTCAGCATTGTTTGGAACCTGTGACATCTGTTTTCCTTCTAATTTATCCTTTCTGGAATGGGAATGTTTATCTTCTGCCTGTTCATTCATTGTATATAAGAAGCAGAAAACTTCATTTTCTAGATTTCACACAGCCACAGAGGGAAATCATGACCCAAGACAGACCACACCCATAACTGATTATGATGAGAATTTTTACTTATTGTAGATTCTGAAATGACTTAATGCTTTTGGGATGTTGTGATGGAATGAATGTACTCTGCTTGTAGAAATAATATGTTTTTGGGGTCCAGGGGTCAGACTGTGGTGTTTGGAGCTATGTACACCATAAAAACATGACCCTTAACTTAATCCATTCCTGTGGGTGTAAACCCATTATACATAGGACCTTTTGATGAGGCTTCTTCAGTCAAAGTGTGGCCCAACTCAGTCAGGGCTCCCATTACTGGAGTACTTTAAAAGTAGAATAATATTCAGAGAGAAAGCCATAGGGGAGCAGCCAGAAGCTAAGTCAACACAACCTGATAGAGAAAGGAGAGAAGTAGAGAGCTGCCCTGTTCTTTGCCATTTGACAGAAAAGTTAAGGAGCCAAGATCACTGGTAGACAGTCCCAGGATACCACAGTCTTCTGGGAGGAAGCATGGCCTTGATAATACCTTGATTTTGGACTTCTAGCCTCAAAACTGTGAACCAAAAAGTTCCATTGTTAAGATGACCCATTGAGTAGCATTTGTTTTAGCAATGAGGAAACCAAGGCACATGGTTTCAGTATATCTGTTGCACTTCTATACATTATGTCTACTGTCAAGTTAGTAAAATGGAGAAGAGTGATGCCAACAGCCTTTCACCATTTCTACCAGGATACATCTTCCCATAACACCAATAGCAGCTTTCTGATGATATTTCATTGACCAGAATTGGGTTGCATAGCCATCTTTAGTTGCAGTGGAACCTGAGAAATTCATCATTCATTTCTTTTCAGCATTTGCAGTTGAAGAGAGTAAGAAAAGGTTGAATTATGAAGTGTGTGCCACAGTCTGTTTTCACACCAAGAAAAATTTATGACTGGGCATTCAAGAAGAGGTTAATCTACTCAAGGAAGCAGCATGAATCTGTTTTTCCTCTAAATACTCTTCTGATACATAAACTGACCTTCTCTTTATACATGGGAATATAAAGCTTTTTGTTTATTCTCAGACTCTTCTAGCTTTTATTTAGTCTTAAATTCGCCTGGAAATCTTCCTTTTTAAAGGTCCCTAAAGCTCAAGAGTTTGTGTAAACATGTAAATCTGTTCATTTCTCTTCTATTCTATTTCCAGGGAATTGTGACATTGTAAGATTTTACTTAGATAGTCTTAGATTTTAAGACTAAAAGATCTTATACCTTTTGCATATTTTGATGCTCATACATCTAGTAACGCCAGAGCAAAGACCAAAACATACAATCAAAGACCAAAACATGCAACATTTTCCATTCCAGTTTTATTTCTAGTCTAATTTTACTCCATCAGAAAAATGAAATTTAGGAAGAATGGCATTAAGTGACATATAAGAAAGAGAAAATTAAATTAAATACAATATTGAATTTATCAAATACTTTGGTAACCATGCATGATATCTACAAAGTTCAGATTTGCCTATGTATATTAATTTAATTGAGTTATTATGGGCATACATTTTCCTTTATCTATGGAAATCTCATGATCCTGTCTTTTTTATATCAATATGAAGAGTGCATTAATTAATAAATGTGAATGTATATTCATTTACTTACTCACTAATTTTCCACTCTGTATTATGTATTGGGTTAGATGTTGGTGCTTCATGACAATCAATACTGACATGGTTCCCACCCTTCAAGGTAGAATGGGAGCCTGACAATAAACTGATAGTCCTTTTGTGTGTGTATCTTATTATTTGTGCTGCCAAAATGTTCCATTTCTCCTATCTCACTAGTACTAACTCTCATAACTTAAATTCTACTTACTATAAGAAATCTTTTCTAGACTTCTCTTAGCTTTTCTTGTTATTTTCCCTTATAGAACTTGTTTTCCTCATTGCACTTATCAAAGTTTTGTGACATTCCAATTTAGTCATCAGTCTATTAGAGGAGTCTCCTGGTCTCTGTCTTGCTCACCATTTTATCTCTAATGCCCATCAAAGTATAATCTCCCCCACTGTAACTTGATGGCTAAATTCCTAAAAAATATTATGTATTAAAGTAGAATATAAAAATGATTAATTGACTAGAAATAAAAGTTTTAAGAACTAGAAAATTTCTATCTCACAATTAAACATTATATATATGGAAGACTTAAAAACTATGGCTTAGTGGTTTTTTTATTTGTAAGTATAAATCTATAGTCATAAATGTTAAGCATCCTGGAAAATAATTGATTATGTTTAATTTTATATCAATGGTAATCACCTTCCTTTATCAAGAAAAGTAGTATTATTAGTGTATCTTTTCTAACATATCCATGTCTTATTAATGAAGGAAAGAACAAAATAGCAGAAGCAGGTAACTGAAATGTGTTCCAGCCCTTTTCCCTTAGGTAACAAATTTCAGAATTAGTTGACAACCCTTATGTGCACAAATTCTGTGTTATTTCTCTGATAATGAACTCAACAGAATGCGTGGTTCTCATTTCATCTGACAGGGAAATGACAATGTGCCAAGTCAAAGTGTGAGTTCTTTAAGGTAAAACTCCAGTATTTCAGGTTTTAATGTTTTCTTTTGAATCAGGGTTAACTCACTCCTTTCCTCTGTCCAATTTGGTCTTCAATGCAGCGAGTATGTCAGCCAGGGTATTTGGGGCCATGAGCAGGTGCAGACTCCCAATGCCCATGGAATCTTCCATGGGCTTTGCCTACTGGAGCCAAACCCTTGCCTCCTCATTTAGATTCCAGGCCTTTGCTAGGAAATTATTGCTTTTATCTTTCCCTTTACAACCCACCAACCCATATCTCTCTCATCAAAGACTGGATCTTACATGTTGATATTTTGCTTTGAAGTATGGTGTTTTTGCAATTGAATTACAAAATCCATATTTTCACTT
This sequence comes from Dasypus novemcinctus, assembly GCF_030445035.2. NCBI lineage: Eukaryota > Metazoa > Chordata > Mammalia > Cingulata > Dasypodidae > Dasypus > Dasypus novemcinctus. Next base: position 35,617,288 of record NC_080683.1, on the reverse strand, counting down.
TTTTTCTGGGCTATTCTAACACTCTTAAAGCAATATATAATTAAATCCCTTATTTCTGCTTAAATAGCAAGAGGAATGGTAGGAAATATGAAATAAAAATTACGGAGTTTACTACTGAAGATTTATTCCATATATTTGCAATTCAGGTGGTAATTTTAATAGTGAAGTACCTGCTTTTATTGAATTATAACCAGAAGTGGCCACAGAATATAACTGCATTGCCTATTTCTTAATTCCACAAATGCAGATGTGATTATGAGTGTAAGGGACTCTTCAAAGCCCTGGGGAAAGTGTGGTGAACAGAAAAGTGAAGGTTCTTGACCTAATGGACCTTATGCCAGTGTGGGAACAGATTCAACAAAACCCAAATAAATACATAAGATAATATTGCATAGTAATATGAAGGCTATGACAAAAATATAACTGGGTATATTCATCAGGATGAGATTAGCTGTGCTAATAAAGAAAAATCAATGAAAAAATACAATGGCTAAAATAAGTTAGAAGTTTAGTTTTCTCACCAATAGTATTCTAGTCAGCTTAACTGACAGTGCTTTGTCTTCATTTGCGTGGTTGAAGCTGGGCCACTGCGATACCAGCATTCCAGTAGACAGAAGGGACAACACACTTCTGAGTTCCATGACTTGGCTTAACTTGAAAATAACCAAGCAGTTGCACATATCACTGACAGTTCCCCATATCACTGACAATTCCCTCCCACTGAACTTAATCACATGGCACCCCAGCAGAACAGGAGACTGGGAAATACAATTTCTTACTGGCATCCACAGAGCCAGGGGAAAGAGAAACACTTTTTAAGAGAAAAGTGCAAATAATAAGATTAGGGATAATTGAAAACAGGCCAGGAAATCTGGAGAACTGACATTTGAGTAGAGATCTAAAAGATAAGTCTAAAATTTAGAAAGATGGTAAAAGAGCATCAATAGCAGAGAAAACAAAAACTGCAAAGTTTCCAGTTTGAGAATCTGAATAGGTAAAGTCAATCTGGCTGCAAGTAGTGGAGAAAGAAGTGGTAGGAGACGAAGATGGGAAGATAAAGCCAGACAATGTTGGAGTTGGTCAGAAGTTTGGAATTTTTACAAGTGAAGTGGGTAGCCATGAGAGAATTAAGTTAAAGGATGCTATGGTTTTATTTATTCATTTATTTACCAGATATTTTTGAACACTTACTATGTTCTAGGCACTAGGCCCTGGGTATAAATCAGTGCACAAATGGGGGGGGGTTGTCCCTGACCTCTTGGAATTTATCTTCTACTTAGGAAAATAGAAAATAAGAAAATAAGCAAGTACAATGGAATATGCCAGAGCACATGAATTGCCTGTAAAAATGGTACAGAGTGGAAGATGGGGCAATATTAAAATCAGGAAGTAGTGAGATGTAATTTAAAACAGAGTAGTCATGTGAAACAAAATTATCTCCTTAAGATTGGGATGCAAATTAGATATCCAAGTGGAGAAGTTGAGTACACGGTTGGCAACATGAGGTAGTCTTCAAAGGAAATGTAAATTTGGGAAACTTTGGACCATAACACTGGATAGGCTCACAAAGGGAGTACATGTAGACAGAGAAAAGAGGAGGACTAAGATATAAAACCTGGGCCCCACACTATGCAAGGGTCAAGGAAAGGAGGAAGAAGCAGCAAAGGTAATTGAAAAGAGCAGTCAGTGATACAGGAGGAAAATCATGTCAAAGTGAAGTTTGAAAGCCAAATAATTTCAAGGAGAGGGAGTGTTCAACAGCATGAAATACTGTTATTAGGTCAAGTAAAATAAGAACTAAGTAGAAGACACTGTTTGCAGAATCATTAGTGACACTGTTATACAATCAGATTTGCTGGAGTAGAAAATGCAAAAGTCTATTTGAAGTGGGCTTAAGAGAGAATGTGAGAAAATTAAATTGATGAAAATGAGTATATATAATTTATTAAAGGAAGTTTTTCTTTAATAAAGAAACAAGAAATGGGGAAGTAGCTGAAGGATATGGACAGATAAAAAATGAAAGTAATTTTAAAATTATTTAGATGGTTAGTTATTGGCTCTGACTCTTGTATAGAGAATGGGCTGGAGAGTTTGAATAGTAAAGGCATAAAGATAAATTAAGAGGCTGTGAACATAGTTAGGTGATAGATTATGGTGAATTCTATTAGGATTGCCCAGTGGAGACTGGTGAGAAATGCCCATATCTAGCATATCATACAAGTTCCATAAACATTCATGAAGGGATGGGCATTTCATAAATATGAATATTAAGGTATAGTGCTGAAATAAATATCAGATTTTATTAATCACTGTTTAATCAAATTATATCTCATTATTATTTTTGGTGAAAAAACTCTAACACCACTTTATTGATTCATTAGGTTCTGAAATATTGTTTATTTCCTTTAACTTTAGTGTGTTTAGTGGCTTGGAGCTAAGTATCCCAGAACAGCATGTTCTTAAACTAAATCCAACGCTGTGTGTGTGAACCCTTGTAAACAGGACCTTTTGATATGGTCACTACACTTAAGGTATGTCCCAGATGAATTAGGGTGGGTCTTAATCCTATTAATGAAGGCCTTATAGGGATGGTAACCTAGAGAGAGGAAGCCATAGGAAGCAGCCAGAAGCTAGAAGTCAACAAACCAAGAAAAGAAAGAGAAGCCAGGAAAGAAAGCCATGTCGTTGCCTTGTGACAGAAAAACCAATGAGCAAGGACCCTTGGCAGCCAGTCCCAGAATGGCAACATCTTCTGTGAGAAAGCATTGCCTTGAAAATGCCTTGATTTTATACTTCTCCTAGCTTTAGAACCATAAGCCTATAAATGCCAGCCCACATATTATTTGCTTTGGCAGCCAGGAAACTAAAATAAACCCACAGGCATTTTGGAACAGTGCCCTCATAAACAAATATTCACTAAACACTATTGTGTTCATAATTGATTAAAGAGAAGTTCACTTAAGGATTAATGATTCCTTGAGCTTCCTTTTCCTCTATAAATTCACATTTTGCTGACCTATTTTCCAAGGGAAATTTGAATTTTTGAACTTAGAAAATTATGCTTATTTTTTGGTTAACTCCATTTTAGGCTACTTACATTGAAAGAAATGTGCTTTCCTCTCCCCTCTCTCCCCCCATTTGTTGTTTTGTGCTTGCTGTCTGCTGTCTGAGTCCATTTGTTGTGTGTTCTTTCCATGCCTGCTTCTCTTTTCATCTCGTCTTTCTCCTTAGGAAGCACTGGGAACCAATTCCAGGACCTCTGGGTGGGAGAGAGGCACTCAATTGCTTGAACCACCTCATCTCCCTGGTCTGCTGCATCTCTTACTGTCTCTCTCTTGTGTCTCTCTTTTTTTGCATCATCTTGCTGCTCCAGATCACCTCAGCACAGGTCATCAGCTCTCTGTAGTGCAGTCCAGCTTGCTTTCACCAGGAGGCCCCGGGAATTGAACCCAGGGCCTCCCATATGGTACACAGGAGCCCAATTGCTTGAGCCACACCCACTTTCCAGAGCTTTTCTCTTAATTTCAAAAAGATTCATTAGAAGTTTACAGAATCTCAGCTCATATGGCATTGAAAAGGGAGAGTTTTAACACTTGGATTAATGGTCTAGAGTGAGACCTCAGATGAATATACTATGTGATCATTTTGGTAGCTAATGTGTCTCTGTAGGTGTAGCCAATTCTGATCTGTTACCCTAACGCCTTGTTTGTCAGAGACTGTTAAACTGCTTTCTGGAAAGGTTGGAGGACTGAATTATCATAGTTCATCTAGAAAGCTATGGCCATAACAAATAATTTATTCATGTTCCTCTCTCTAACCTATATCTATATCCATATCTAAATCTCTATCTTTTAGTGCATTCTGTAATTTTCATTGATTAAAAATATCTATATCATCTATTTTATCTATTATGTCTATATCTATCTATCTATGAGGGCGGTCATACCCTAATAATATGTAAAGCAGAGAATATTAATTGCAATGAGGAAAATTGTATAAGGAAATGAATATAGTAGGGGAAGTGAACCAAAGCTGAGCAGTCAGAGAAGCCATGGGAAAATTGGTTTGTTTTAAGATTGAGATGCCATTTTATATATTCATTCACAATATGTGTATAGATGTAGAGGTAGTGACAGAAATTGAGGGAATATACATGTAAAGATGAAAACATTTTCCCTCATAACAGTATTTATATTTTTATGAAATAGTACTGCCATGAGAAGAAATTAAGCCAAGAAAGAATTCTGATATTTCTAGGGAACATTAGAAACTTCATAGCATGTATATAAAACTAAATAAAAAATAACATTGGCACATCATAAATTAAATATGGGAAATAACATAATGAAGAATTTTATACATCATAAATTAAGGGAAATAACAAAGAATTTTAGCTATAATAGAGGAGACAGCCAGACAGTCTATTGTATTAGATAATAAAGAGACATTGTACAAAGATTGATTTGGTGTTAAAAATTCACAGATTCCTCAAAATGCTCTGATTTCCACAGCAATGTCTAATGAAGGGCCATCCATAGCAATGATCACAATTTATGGTTATCTATCTAAGCATGATCCTATAATAAAATTTACATGAAGCATATACTACACTTGCAGTAACTCTGAAAAAATTCTCATCACTTCTGCATAAAGGAGGGGTTGGAGAGGTAACATTCCAAAGCAAATATAGAAAATATATCAAACCTGCTCTCCAAAAGCAACCTCTTTCAACACCACACTTAACATTTTCTTTGAATATTTACCTCCATCTTTCTAAAGAGCATGATCATACTGCTATTTCTTGAAATATGTTTTTCCACTTTGCATATTATCTGATTAATTCTTCCTATGGAAATTCAGGATCTTACTCTTTTATCATTACTCCATCTGCTACCACTTAAACTGTTCTCACCTCTTCCTCCCAAAATAGATAAATTGAATTTTTATTAATAAAAAGATCATTGTTATTATTATTATAACCTTACCAACTTTCTCACATATTGTCAATCTATTTTTATTTTGGCTCATTTTGGGAGAGATTCCTTTACATCAGTCTCCAGTGGTTTTATTTTGTATGAAAGAACATTTAACTCTCATTTTTAATTCCAAAAACTCATCTAATAACTTTTTAATGCATTCTGTAATTCTTATTGATTAAAAAATTCTATTTTCTTTAAAATAATATTTATGAGATTTTTTGAATGATTTTCTTCCCTATTGCCTGTCATCTCCAAATTCCTTTCTTCCTTCAGTGTGTATATTTTATTATTTCATGTCTCTCTTTATTTAGAGGTGTTTCTCCCATATCAGATAATCTGTGGGTATCAGTTGATATCAAAGAGAGAACCACTAAAATGTTCATTGAAAAGTAAATGAATGGGAGTCCTTGACTGGCAATTTTGTTATTGTGTGAGAGTGGATATGAAAATCAGCTAGTTTATTAGAGAAAGCTGAAATTTCTTCTTTGGTGGGTGTTTTACCTTTCATTGGTTTTCTTCAAAAAGGAGGAAACAAAATGGAAATGGGAATAGGGTGCACCAGAGAAAGAGGTTTGACAAAATTTTGGCTAGAATCTAAGGGCCAATAACATAGTCCTGATGGTGAGAAAGAGCCAAAGTAACTTTCAGAAGAAGAGCACATAAAATTTGATTTATTTTTCTCCTCTGCTGTAAACTATTAACTTCAAATCTCTAGTGCAACTCCATAATACATAGCAGTTGTATGTTAGTAGAACTTTGGGGGAATAAATAAATCATTGCACTCTCTAGCACAAAAGGCAAAGCAGTGCAAAAAGAGGATAGACTTTCTCATTTCTTTGGTATGGTGGTTGTCAATCCTCACCACCTTGTTAGTTGTCCTGACTGAGTCCAAATAGTTGGAGAGTAAGTGTTACAACTCTGCTGAAACTCAAGGCCCAGTTGGCACATGGACAGGCCAAAGAGTCTAGTCTCTTAGAAATACACCTACAAACTCTAGCACCAAGTATATGTTTAAATAGAAAGGACAGATGAGCTATGTGTAAGGAAGCCATAACTGAGTCCAACTCTGTCGCTTTTAGGAGCACAAACTCCAAAGTAGGGTCCACTGGCAAGGCACCAAACTCTGGAGCTATCTGCCCTGACCATAGGATCTGGGTGTTTTTAGAGTCCTCCAGAGCCCCACTATTTGGGGCATTATCCATTTTGGCAGTCTATGAGATCCTGCTGAGATGTACATACATATTACCCCTGGGATGAACTTCTGACTCACTTTGAAGTTTCTTAGCCATATAAACTCATTTGTCTTTACCTTTTCCCCTTTTATTCAAGGTCTTTTTCCAGTTGTATTGCTAGTTGGTGCTTGATAGTAAGCCCTCAGTGCCAGGGAAGCTCGTTCCCAGGAGTCTTGTCCCACGCTGAGGGAAGGTAATGCATTTATATGCCGAGTTTGGCTTAGAGAGAGGCCACATTTGAGCAAGAGGGAGGCTTTCAGGAAGCAATGCTTAGGCACCCCGTAACACTTGGCTAAGTTTCAATTTCAAGAGCAAAGGCTTCACAAGCATAGTCATCAATATCAAGGGCCCATCAATGGACCATCCTCCTTTGCCAGTCATTTCCTTTGCTTGGGGGACTGTTGCTGCAACAAACAAGGAGGTGAGAATTGACAACCACCATACAAAGGAAATGAGAGAGCCTATAACTGCAAGAAAGAGAGTCCCATCCATCAGCTGTATGGGATCAAAGCCCTTTCTAAATTAGAGATAGAGTGGACATCACCAATCCTGAATCCTCAGGTTTGGGAAATAAATTATGGACTAGAGTGGATTTCCTGGTATTCTACTATGGACATAATATGATTCTAGCAATGGGAGAAATTATATCATTGCTGTGAAGACAGTGACCACTGGAGGTACTGAAGGCAGGAAGAGAGAAAAACAGGTCTAATATGGGGGCTCTTTTGGGACATGGGATTTGTTCTTAATGACATTGCAATGACAGATATAGGCCATTTTATACCTTCCACGAATATGGAGAATTATGTGAGAGAAAGTGTAAACTACAATGTGAAATATGGTCCATACTCAGTGGCAATGCCCCAGGATGCACTTACCAATTGCAATGAATGTGCCTCACTAATGAAGAATGTTGTTTATGTGGGAGGATGTGGAAGGTGTGGGGAGTGGTGCATATGGGAATCACTATATTTTCTGTGTAAAATTATATTATCTAAGTTATCTTTTTAAAAATAAAACAATCATTTAAAAAATAGCTTGGCAGCCCCTGGAATAGATCAGGGTTGGCAAATTTTTCCTGTAAAGGGCAAATAGTAAAGATTTTAGGCTTTGTGGGCCATAAGGTCTCTGTAAAATTTAAACTCTGCTGTTGTCATATGAAAGCAGCCATAGACTATCTGTAAGTGAATGAGCATGGCTCTGTTCCAATAAAATTTTATTCACATACATACACAAAAGAGGATAGAAAGCACATGAGGAAAGAGGCAGAGCAATGCCTGAGAGGGTGGCATGGCAGTAGCTCACGAGGCGAATAGAAAACACACATCTCCCAAGAATTCTTCTTCATTAATGCCACTTCCAGACAATCATTTTTTCTTCTTTCAAAAAAAAACCTCCCATCTCCTCCTTTTTTCCAGCTTAGATTCTGTGGCTCACCATTATACTCGCTCACTTAACATTCTCTACTCTCCTACTTATTTCCCCTTCCATCATACTGGCCTTAATAACCTTGACCCTGATGTTGATTTCAACTTTTAAAAAAATGTATTTTACTCACACAAATTGTATAGAGTGGAAGAAAATCCACATATGCCCCCCAAACACACACACATGCACACACTAAATGTTTTTACCTTGATTTCTTCACCATAGATATTAAGGAAGCCCTTGGTGTTGCCTGACAGTCCTACTTCTCTGTAACCAATTTAATTTCCCACTACCCAGCCTATTATTTCCAGCTTTGATTTCTCTTTTTAAACCCCCATCAACCTTCTCTCTATGAAAGTTTTAACTAATGACTTGGTTTCTTATTTCATTGAGAAAATAGAAATTATCAGAAGACAACTTTTCCATCTTACCACTAACAGCTACCAGTCTATATACATCTATATTCATATGTATTTTAGTCTGATTTTCCATGCTCCTGTCCATGGTCAACTCTTCATTAGTGACTAGATCCTGTCAATTATCACCTATGAAAGAATATATCTCCTGCAAATATTTTCTGCTACATAAATTTTTCTATCCCTTCTATGGCACTATAATCAGCATATAAATATTAATATTTTCTTCATATTCATGTCTTTTTAAAATATTTGTTTTACATAATTTTGTTTAAATACTTTTTCTCTCTTGTGTTGAACACAGTTACTAACCTTCAACTCCAGTTTTTCAGAGTTGAAACTTTCCTAATTGCTTCCTCTGTCTTTAGTGGATACTGTCACTATTCAGAACTTCATTGCTTCTCTCCGTGCTGTAGATACAGTCATAGATTAAATGATTTTATGCAGTATTTATATTTAAATACTGTACATATACTGATAATTTCCAAATTTGTATCACTAGTCCTGACCTATCTGATGAATTCCCAATTCATACATTCAAATACCTATTCAACATGTCCAACTTGACTCAAAATTCATCCAAACCTATTACATTACTAGTGTTCTCCACCTCAGTGAATGTCATAATTATTTACCCAGTTCCTTAAACCAAAATTATGGAGTTATGCTTGACTCTTTCCTTACATATCACCGTGAAGTCCATCAGAATATCACATTGACTGCATTTTCAAAATACATTTTAATTTAACCACTTCTTACAACGTCCATAGCCATCAACCCAAGTACAAGGCATCATTTTCTCTTGCCTGAATAACATCTTAATCGATGTCCATCTTTCACTCCTATCACACTAAAGATTTTCCCCACCAGGTTCCGAAGTGATAATTTTAAAATATAAAGCAGTTCACTTCACTACTAAATGCAAAACCCTTCATGATGTCCCATAATCCTTTGAATGAAATACATACTCCTTTATTTTGATCTGCTAAATCCAACATAATCTAGTCCACATCTATCCCTCTAATCTCATCTCCTATGGCATTCTCCTTCACTTCCACATTTGGCCTCTTTACTGTTCCTTAAAAATGTCAAGCACTCACACATTGGACCTTTGAATTTGTTGTTCCATCTTGGCATGAATCTCTTTTATCCGATCCTGCCATAGTTTTCTCTATTTCATGAAGTCTCATCTGGGCTTATACACTGTCTATAAAAATGAAACTGTTACTCTACTCACTTATTATTCTTTTTTTCTTCATAACAATTATCACTTTCTAATCATTATAGTCATTTAATCATCTTTAAAAAAATTTTCCTTCCTGCTGCAATTGAAGCTCCTTCAGAGAAGAAAATTTTCTCTCTTTTGTTCACTGTTGTGTTCCTAGTATTCATAAAGATGCCAGGACATGAAAAGAAATAAAATATTTTTTAAATGAAAGAACACTTTATACTTAAGTAATATACTTTCTTACTTTATTAAATTTAATTTGTTTGCATGTTGAAACACAACTGCTTGATAACAGTTTATTTTTATTTTGTTTTCTCCTTTTATTTTCTTCCTATAATGTCAATAGTAACTGATAAGAAATGCAATGCTCCCATTTATAAGGCTGATTAGTTAATACTGTGGCAAACCGTTCAGAGAGGTTTTTATTGCTTGTGTGCTAAGAAAGAAACTCCTGCACATCAGTTTCATTCTGAAATAAAGGCTTATGTATGCCATGACATAACTTAACCAATTCTAAATTCAGAGGCAATATAATTTGATTTAGTATTATAATGTGAAATAGTTCTATGCAATAAATCTTGAAGTGACCTAAAAATGCAAAAATTAGACCTTTTATATTACTCATTAACCCATAATAAATCTTTCTGAAATGAGACCAATAGCAAATTAAGCCAAGTGACCTTATCATTGGTGATTTTTTATATAATATATAACAATCTTGAAGTAGTTAATTTTTTATATCTCACAAAATAAGATACTAAAAATAATGGTTTGAGATGATGTACTAGCCATTAAAAGCACATCAATTACCAGATATTTATAGGTCATTATCCACTTAGATTTAGTTTTCTAGGGCAGCAATATTTATATGTCATAACTATGTCCATCTGATATTTTACACAGGATCTGGGCCCAGAGAAAATCAATAGATATATTATTCAAATATATTTTTATCCTAACATTATAGAACACATTATTATGCAAGAAAATATTAATCAGAATGATGCTCAAAATCAGTGAATCCCAAAAATAAGTTATAAGGCAATTTAAATGATGTGGTTTTTATTTATGCTAATTCAGTCTTCTTTCCAGGTTTTAACCAGGAATGAGCACCTACAAGACAAATTTGGATCAAAGTATCAGGTTTATTCATGAAAACTCAAATTACAAAGTACAGTGCTGTGGTCTGAATCTCAAAGCAAGGATATTCTAATACAACCAAACTTCTGACCCCCAAAAGAGACTTCGGTGCCAACCAAGGAAAGAGTTGAGTGTGAAGAACAGACTCCAAGAAAGGTTAACACAATTGGCTTCTTGCAGGGTTAGGGTCAAGTGAAAGAAGACCAGAGAGCCCATGGAGGGTACAGTTACATTTCTAGAAGGCAGACTCTGGTCCATCCTCAGGTAGATAAAGTAGCTGCCTCTGGTGACCCAGGCCACATCCTTTTGACCTACCTCTGATTTCAGCACTGCTGGAGTGAGCAGTTCTGTGTGAATTCTGCTTACCTCATAATGACAATGTCCAACCTCAAGTCCTGACTGAATGTCTCTTTCCTGCTCAAGGTTTTCCCTTATGCCATGGAGCCAGGATTAGGCCACTTCCATACACAGGCTGCCAGTGCATGTGTCAAACGAGGAGAGATGGAACCCAGTTTATAAATATTCCAACTACCTGTTTTTCACATGGATAATTCTGATTGATATATTTTTCACTTTCTAAAAGTTCACTGTGTAATCAAATCAAGTCCCCAATGTCCATTATATTAACAGTGACTGTTATAATGTATCTTCTATTACCTTTTCTCCTTCTCTGTTATCATTTTCTCTACTTCCTCCTTACTTCCTGAGATCATCTAGTAAATAACTTATTAATGTGCAATTGTTCATTTCAGACTCTTCTTTCAACAGAACCAAAATTAAGAGGGTGGGTTTATGACATGGACCCAGGAAATCAATGATGGTTCTCAAAGTCCAGGAATGAAGCATATTTCCTACTTTTGAGAGCATTGAGAACCTTGTCATCAGTATGGGGCATATTGTTATTTGAAGAACAGAATGACCCCAACTGGCTGGAAAGGAAGGGGAAGAGAACCCAATGTGCTTACTCCAATTCTGCTTCTTCCAGTAAGTGAAACTGAACTCACCTCACCTATAAAAACTGGATAACCATTCCATATCACACCACCACATAAAATGCAATTTGCTCTCTGAGTCATACCATTGGATAAGAGACAATATCTTTACTTTTGAGAGTGAGGCATTCTCCCAGTCAATAAATTACATTTTCTTTACATTACATTACATTACATTTTCTTGTTTTTCTCCTTTCAGTTGACAGTGCATAGCTCTGATCATGTGAAATATCTTTACCAAGTGTCACTTAGTACATCCTACAAGGTCCAGTTACTGAGTCCTTACTCTATGCCAACTTGTAGACTTCCTAACTTCATACCGATTGTTTTCTGGTGATAGTATGGGAGAACTCCAGCCTCTCTGTTTGTTCTCATAGTCACAACCTTCACTGTGCTGGAACTCTGCATGTCAATTAAGGCTTAATAATTGATGAGAATTAAGGAAAGATGAAATCCTGATTATTTTCTCATCTCAAAGTACAGGAGCCTGAAGTACTTCTCCCTGAGGGATGAGGGTCCCCAGTGTACAATCTCCTCCTTCTCCACCACAGCCACAATCTCTGTGCATTATGGGCTGAAACTTGGTGATGAAGCCTACATCCTGATGATGACATCACCATCCAGGCACAGTCCCTTATATCATAATATATGGGTTTTGACTTCCTGGACAATTTCTTTCCAACATTTAAATACTCTGTAACCAATTAAATGTGGCCTATACATTGAATCAAGTTCTGCTAGATTGGGTAAATGGTTTACAAAGAAGTGATACCATTTTTAAATTAAGACAAGTCATGAGACTTAATTTTGGCTTCTCATGAAAATTTAGGATACCAGTAAAGAGCAGGCATACATTTTCACTTTGGTTAACAACAAGCTGACTCTGAAGAGTGGCTGTCATTGAGATGGGGTATGCACTTTCCATTTCACCTCAGTTGCCCACTGTACTCATTGCTTTTAATTACCTGGCTGCTATGTATATTTGAGTTTGCTGCCACCAAATGACAGAGGACTTTAAAATCAAGATTTTTCATCCGTAATACCCACACCATCTTCATTTTCTGTATCTCTCTAAGAGTCTGTATATTTCTGAATGAAATCTTCTACAATCACCTCTCAGCTCACTGATCAATTTTATTGACAAAGAAATCATCACATATATCTTTCATATTCTTTATGGTCATCACTTGCTTTCCTCATCTTTTAAAGGCAAAAGAGGAAGACCCATTCTGCCTTTAAACAGTTTGGATTTAATTTTCCTAAGGGAGATTACTATTTTGGAAGATGCTTACATAGTAAACACACTTTCTGCTAAGAGGAATAAAGCAAATCTAAGAAGTATCTGCAGAGCTCTTGAAAAGTTAACAAACCTCTTTAGCACTGTGTTAGTGTTTGCTCTCAGCACAAACACTGACTCTGAGAGAGTAGAAATAGTTATCATTTTATTTATCAGCTTAGAACAATTTTTTTACCATGTTGCCTTCTCTAAGGAAGGAGATTGGAGGGAAGATGACATTTTTTGCCCCTAAGATATTTTTATTTCATCAAGGATGCTATATGGACACAGAACCTATTTTAGATCTAAAAAAAAACACATGTGTTCCTTCTGGACATTTAGGGATATTTAACTAGAACACAATAATGTCCACCTAATCCATACAGAAGGAAATTTAAGTAGGTCCATAGGCCCTTTCATCCCATAACCAAATCTGCTATTGTTTCTTTGTTTTGAGAAATAATTCTGGGGAGAGTCAAGGAAAACAACCTTTCATTACCATGCTCTGTTCCTCAAAATATGCAGTAAGGACTCTCTGGCCATATGTTGAAAGATACAGTATATCACACATGATTTTCAAATTAGCACAAATAACTTCACGATTCCATTGCCCCTGCTTCACTATACCTGCTTCACTGTACCTGTCCCAATAAACTCCAGTACAAATCTGGAGCTGAATTAATTCTGGCACTTGGCTATGAGTATATGCAATAGTTTAACTCTAAATAGCTCATATGTTCCTGATCAACAAGCCAATGATCACGCAAGATTAGTTTTCCCAAGTCAAAAATTTTACCATGCCCAAATTTGTTGTATTTCAATAATTTGGGGTGATTAGAACACAAGTAACTACTAGCTCAAAAATCACCCTGTGCTTTTTCCAAGGACTTTCTTTATAAGAGCTCTCTGGAATGTTTAAAATGGATTAATCAAAATTCCTCTTGCTCTTCATTCTGATTTTGTGTTTGAAGAGAAACAAAGGATACAGGGTTGTGTCATTTTGGTTTTACTTTTTGTTCCATAATACTTATATAAGTAAATATATTATCATATTATATTTATTTGTAAAAATTGTACTTATTATGTCAATATAATTTTATTAATTATTTAATTAAAAAATATATCTATATTTTCAAACCCACAAAATGAAGATATATAGAATATTTATATCAGCCCAGTGAGTTTCACAATGCCTCTTTCCAAACAAATTCTAATCCCAGGGGTAACTACTGTCCTGATTTTTACCATCATCACTTAGCTTTGTACTGTTTTTGTTTTTAGGAATCATATAAATATAATAGGTTATGTACTCTTTTCTTTCTGGATTCTTTCATTCGAAATTATGTTTCTCAGATTCTTTCATGATATTTTGTGAATCACCAGTTTGCTGCTTTCTAATGTTGTATTATATTCCATTATGTGGATATACTACAATTTTAATATACATTCTTTCAGTAATGAAGATATTTTTCCAATTGTGACTGTTTAGACTAACTATGCTATGAACCTTCTTACACAGTTTGGCTTTTTGAAAATGGGTTTTCAATTCCCAGAGTAAATATGCAAGATTATAATTGTGGGGCCATAGGGTAGGTATCTGTTTAAATTTACAAGAAACTGATGATTACTTTCCAAAAATGCAGTACCATTTTACACTACCACCAGCATAAAATGAGAAATCCAGTTGCTCTGAATACTCTACATACTCTTAGTCACCAGTTTGGTTTGATTGTTTTTAATTTAAGCCATTCAACACTGGTATAAAATTGTATATTCCGGTGATCTAAATTTGCATATTTGGGCTAACTAATGATGTTGAGCACTCTTGTATGTAGTTATTGAATACTTTTATAGCTTTCTTTGTGAGGATGTTGACAAGATTTCTGTTTATATACTTAGGCTTTTTTTTCTTTATCATATTGAGTTGTAGGAGTTCTTTATATATTCTGGATGGAAGTCATTTGTCAGATACATGTTGTTGTTGTTTTCTTCCAGTCTGTGTCTTGCTTGTTTATTTTCATAACTATACATTTTGATTAGCAGAAATTTATCACTTTCCCTTTACACTTATTGTTTTATGCATGCCATTTAAGAAATCTTTGCCTACACACTGATCGTGAAGATATTCTTCCATATTTTTTTCTGCAAAGTTTAGAATTTTAACTTTTATTTTAGGTCTATAATCCCCCTAGAATTTTTGTGTTTATATATGTGTGTGTGTATTTGTGTGTAAGAATTATGGGTGATTGAGATTCTTTTGTTGTCCATCTAGAAGTCTAGATATTCCAATGCATTTGTTTTAAAGACTTTCCTTTCTCCAATGACTTTTTGTTGCTTTTGACAAAATCTGTTCTATTCCATTTATCTATTTCTCTACCTTTATGACAATAGCATACATCAAGATGCTAATTACTTTAGCTTTTAGTACTTCTTAAAGTCAAGAAATGTAAGTCTCTAAATTTGTTCCTTTTTTTTTTTCAAGATTGTACTGACTAATATAGGGTCTTGGCATTTCCATCATAATTGTAAAATCAAACTGTCAAAGTTCTTTAAAGAAACTTTCTTGTATTTGTTTTGCAAATGCAGGTTTATTGGAGAGAATTGACATCTTAACAACACTGAATCTTCTAATCTATGAATTTGGTATACCTCTCCATTTATTTCGGTTTACTTAAATTTCATTAAGCTATACTTGTAAATTTCAGATTTTGAACACATATGTATCTTTAGCTTATCCCTAAGTATTACATGTTTTTGTCTTGAAAGTAATATTTTAAAAATATATTTTCTAGTTGCTCACCTCTAATATATATTCAATGTGTTAATGCATCTTATACCCTTGTTAAATTCACAATTCATTTCTAGAAATGGCTTCCTGTATTACTAGAAGAGTTACAGTTTTACTTCTACCTTTCTGTTATTTTTACTTATTATTTCCTCTTCCTGCTATTTCTGCTGTCTAGGGTACCCAATACAATGGTAAATAGAAGTTATGAAAGCAGGCATCCTTGTATTGTTTTGGTTTTAATGTAAGTCTGTTTACAGTCTTACCATTATATGTAATTTTAGGTGTTGCACTTAATATAAGCACTTTATCACACTGAGAAATTTTCTTTCTGCACATAGCTTACCAAGATATTTTTCTTTCATTCTTTCTGGTTCAATCATAAAATGGTATCAGACATTGTAAATTTAGTGTAATAATGTTATAGATTTTATTATTTATTTTCATAATGATGAATTACATTGACTTCCAGATTTTTATGAAACACAACTTCGTTAAGTTAGCATTACTTATTTATGGTGTATTTTTAGTTTTTATATCCATGTATTATCAGGATTTTCTAGTGTCTAGTGCTTTTCTAATGTTTTATTTGCATCTGTATTCAAAATGGTAGTTTCTTCTCTAGTAATGTCTTTCTCAGTATTTGGAAACAGGGTTATGCTGGCTTCATTTTCTGAAAGAGTTGTTTAAGATATGATAGGTTGCTTTTCAATTTCCTTCATTTGAAGTATTTTTTAGTTTCACTCTTGATTTCTTCTTTAACCCATGGACTACTAAAAATGTATTGCTTAAAAATTTCAAACATTTGAACTTTTACAATTATTTTAATATTATTGATTCCTAATTTAATTTCACTGTGAACAGAGAAATACATTTTTTAAAATTTCCTTTATTTTTCCCCTCCCTGAGATGGCTCCCTCTTCTGTTTTACTTGTTTGTGTTCGTTGTTTGTGCTCATTGTCTAGTCCTTCTTTTTGACTCAATGTCTGCTCAATGTCTGTTAGTTTGTTTATTTTCTTTAGGAGGCACCAGGAACAAAACCCAGGACCTCCCATGTGGGAAGCAGACACTCAACTGCTTTAACCACATCCACTTCCAGATTATTTTGTTGTTGCTGTTGTTCCTTGCATTACTCATTGTTTTTGCTCATAGTCTGCTTGTCTGTTTGTCTTCTTTAAGAGGCATGGGAACCAAATCTGGGAACTACCATTTGAAAGGTGGACTTTTAATTACTTGCAACACTACTGCTCCCAAATCAATACTTTGAAAAATATTGAGAAATGTTTTATGGCCCAGCATAAGGAATAACTTTGTGGATATTCTAAGATCACTGGGAAATTATGTATAGTCTGCAATTGTAGGACAGAACACTCTATAAATTTCATTAGGACAATTTTGTTGACAGAATTTTTCAAATCTGCCATGTCCCTACTGTTTTTTTTGTCTATTTTCTGTATGAATTATAGAGAGTGAATTTAAAATTTCTGAATGTGAATGTGTACTTATCTATTTTGCTTTAGTTCTGTCAATTTTTTTCTGTGCTTTTACATTAAGATATGTCTCTTGCACTAACATATAGTCAGATCTTGGTATTTTATCTGGATGTTTCTCTTTGGATCATCTTCCAGTTCAAGAAACTAAAATATCCAATTGCAATTTCCTCCTCCCATCGTAAGATTAACCTGTTAGTGAAAATTTTATATTTAATAAGGAATTAGTGTCTTCACTCTTAACCTAACCTATCAGCCTGTGACAAGAAATTTTCATTAAATTACCTTCATTGCTTCAGTTTCTCAATTACATGATTTTTTTGTGACCTGAAATTATATTCTGAATCAAATATCTCCATGAAAATTATTCAGGCAATTTCCTATTTGAATTATCCAAGAATCCACTGAACTAGATTTAGATATATGCACGAAAATGTTATTATTTTTTGCTAGTCCTAGTATATACCTAAGTAATACCATTTATCTTTGAAATAGTTTAGTTTAAAAATGTGCTTTTTCCATTTTAAATAGTGTGCCAGGATCCTATGTCTATTAATCTATGAGTAAATTTGGAATATCATTTCAAAAATTTCAGAATACAGTTTAAAGCAATTGGGGTTGCCAGACTCCTTATCTGAGACCAAATGTTAAAGATGAATAATTCTTGCTTATTTTCACCTTGAAATCACAGAAAATCTTTTTAATTATCTACTTTCTTAGGAAAAAAGCATAAAAACCTGCTATAAATTTAACACAGATTAAGAAATTTGTAATTTCATGTCATTTTACAATTCTCACTATGAAATTCAGTGATTTTTTAATTTCTTTTTTGCTTCCAAACCAACAGAGAATGAGAGGTTTCAGAAGAGGGAGGGAGGAGGAAAGAGAGAGAGGGGAGAGAGAGAGAAGAGACAGAGAAAGAGAGAATTGCTTTTCAAATTTGAAGTGAAATTGTTATTCTATTTAATCATGACATCATATTGAGACCATACTCTATATGAGGAAATCAGGGACAGGATATGTTTTCCTGGAATATATATAGAAATAATTGCATTATTTCTAATGCAATCATGGGTGAACTCATTTCTCTCATTCCTGTTTGAATGGAGCATCTCAGTTCACTGTTCTCTTAAAATTAATATAACTGTTATAAACTTCTTTTGCGTACTGTCTTCATGGCATAGATTTTACTGTCTTTTTACTTTCAAACTATGTGTAAGTTGCATTAAAATATGTTTCTTGTAACCAACAAATTTTTTAGTGTTGCTATTCAGGCTTCCTGGGTTCCTCCCTTCCAGGATCTTGTTTCTCTCTGGATTCAAGGTTCCTTTCTTCCCAGGGCTTGTTTCTTCCTGGGCACAGGGTTCCTCTTTCTGGAGCTGGCTTCTTTTTCCTCTTGTGAGCTTACATCCCCGGACTCCAGCTTAAGGCTTCAGTATCAGACTCCAATATCAAAAAACCCTCAACTCTGTCCTTTGCCATGCTTTTAATCCCCCCAAGGGGTGGGGACTCAATGATGCTCTAATGATGTGGTCCAATTAAAACCCTAATCATAACTTAATCACGTTCAGGTATAGAATAGATTACAAACATAATCCAATATCTATTTTTGGAATTCATAACCATATCAAACTGCTACACTATTTTATGCAGATAAATTTCTCTTCAGATTTCCTCCAAGTTTAAAGGACTAAAACATTCTTTCTAGTTTCCTACCACTTTAAGTTTAACCTACCAATGAAAACTTCCTATTTAACAAGAAATTAAGATTTCACTATTATCCCTTATATTTATTAAGTTGTGACAAATAATTTTCATGAAACTTTATCACTCTCTTCTCTGTAAACTCAATTAGGATTATTTCTTTGAGATTCCAAATATTGGGTGATGACTCCTAAAATAATTGCCTAGCTTTAAACTTTCCCTTTATTTACCATTTCATATATCCATCTTAAACTTTTTCTCTCTGTATGGGTATCTATTAATCATAACTTTTGATATTCACATCTTTCATATACAATCTATTCTATTTTAGTCTTACATAAAAAATAACTGATTTATTGAGAATTAATTCATAAACCTCAAAATTCACTCTCTTAAAGTGTACAGTTCAGTTGAGTGGATTTAGCTCAATGGTTGAACTTCTGCCTTGCATGTAAGAAGTCCTGTGTTCAATCCCTGGTACCTCTTGAAAAATCAAAAACAAAGACAAAATGAAACAAAACAAAAACCTCAACTGTGAGATAAGATCTGGTAGCTTTCTCTTCTCTCTTACATAAATAACAAAGCAAAAAATTGACCTTGAGTATTTAAAAAAATCTTAATTTGAAATTATTTCATTTCTAATGTTAATTATATATCTTCCTAAGTTGAACAAACTCCCATGAAGCCAGGGATTTTGCCTGATTCCCTGTGTCAGATGTAGAAGGATGATCATTACACATTTGTTGAAAAAAATGAATGAGATAAGATTGAAAAACTCATTCACCACCAAATCCATACTAAGTAAAAACAAATGAGCATGGATTACTATACCCTGGACAAATGCAAAGAGTCTCTTGGTGATTCTCATGTAAAGAAGAGTAAAGAAAGCTAATACAGGGAAGCAGAAGTGACTCAACTGATAAAGTGTCCATCTACCATATGGAGGGTCCAGAGTTCAATCCCAGGGCCTCCTGACTCATGGGCTGAGCTGGCCCACACGCAGTGCTGCTGGAGTGCCATTCCATGCAAGGGTGCCCCACAGGGAGAGCTGCCCCGTGTGAAAAAAAGCACAGCCCGTCCAGGAGTGGTGCAACACAGAGAACTGACACAGAAAGATGATGCAACAAAAAAGAGATGCAGTTTTTCTGTGACACCAGATAATGCAAGCGGACACAGAAGAACAAACAATGAATGGACACAGAGAGCAGACACCAGGAGGGAGAAGGGGAGAGAAGCAAAAAATTAAATCTAAAAAAAAGAACGCTAATACATTAAATATAAGTTGAAAGTTATTTTAAGTTATAATTAAAATAATAGCAGAAATCACAATTAAGTTTTGAGAATCTCTAGCATATTATCTAATGAAGAAATTACAGTTTAAAATAGAAAGTGGATATTTATCTAATGAAATATAAGTATTCTTATGTTTTAAGACAGTAAAAATATAATATTTTATTTAGTGGGTATGGCAACTAGATATTATTTATGAATTCTAAAAAGAGATATTGATTGTGTTTGTAAACTCTTCTGTTCCTCTGGGCATGATACCTTTTGATTGTATTAGATTCAGTTGAGATGACTTTGATCAAAGTATACTAAGATTAGGGCTTTCACCTCAACCTCAGCAGAGTTACAACTCCTACTCTCCGGTTCATTGTACTTACCCAGTTCAGCTAACAGGGAGATGAAGTTGGCCAACCACCACAACAGGAAACCAAGAGTGCTTACAACTCCATGCAAGAAAATTGCATCCATCAACCACATGGGATCTATGCCCCCTCTCAATATAAAGGTGGAGTGGACATCACCATCCTAGGATCCTCAGGATTGAGAAATAAAATATGGTTTAGAGTAGACTCACTGGTATTCTACTATAGAACTATTGTGACTAGTAATGGAAGTCATTGATGTGGAGAATGTGGCTACAGTATTTGCTGAGGGCAGGGAGAGGGAAGAAGAGATGTAATGTGGGAGCATTTTTGGAACTTGGAGTTGTCCTAAATGATATTGCAGGGACAGATGCTGGACATTATATATCCTGCCATTACCCACTGAATGTACTGGCCGAGAATTTAAACTACAATGTAAAGTATTATCCATGTGGTGCAGCAGTGCTCCAAAATGTATTCACCAAATGCAATGAATATGCCACAATGATGAAAGAGGTTGTGGATGTGGGAGGAGTGTGTGTGTGTGGGGTGCATATGAGAACTTCTTATATTTTTAATGTAACATTTTTTGTGATCTATATATCTTCAAAAAAATACAAAAAAAAAAGATTAGGACTTTTATTCAACCATGTCAGTAGAGTATAATAGTCCCCACCCTCTTTGTGGACTATATAGTGGAAAGTTGATCAAAGAGACACACAGAAGTAGATACACAGAAAAGATACACAGAGAAAGAGAGACAGCTCCATAGACACAGCAGAGGCAGGGGTAAGAGAGATGAGCCATTCATCTGAGAATTTACAAATGAACTTGTGAAGAGACCAGAGCAGCTAAGCCAAGAAAGAAATGAGACCCAGGAAAAGCGAGACAAGGTCTATGCTGGCCTACATCTGAGATAGGAAGAAGCTGGACCCATGGAGCCTTAAGAGGAAAGAAAAAAAGGAAGGCTGAACCCTTGCTGATGCCACCTGCCTTTTTGCTTCAGTATGTGGCAACAGAGTTTGGTAAGGAAGTAACCTTGAGTTGGACTCTTCAGGTCTTTGTAACTATAATCTTTTACCCCAAATAAATACCCTTTTTATAGTCAACAGGTTTCTGGTACTTTGCATCAGCATCCCTTTGGCTGACAAATAGGTTGGGAAAAGCAGAAGAGAAAGAAAACGACAGGAAGAGTTTCCTGCAATTGATCTGAAGCCAATAACTCATCTACAGAATCTTAGAGAAATTCCCCATGGGTTATTCAGAAAGTGATTTTATTAACCTTGTAGCTTTTATCTGTAATTTAAGCATTACCTTGAAAAAAAAAAACAATTACAATCAATTATCTTCAGTGGCCTTTGTTAGAAGCATCTCATTTTGTGCCTATAATAAAATGATAAGTTATTCAATTTGCCTAGAACATAGTATCTTTGAACCTTTCAGAACACCCTACGTCCATATAGAAACTTAAAAGAAGAATATTGTATAGTAACCAAAACCAAAATTTGTTAATTAGCTGACCAAAGACTGATACATAAACTTCTTATTTTAATATTTTTGGCCTAAGAAAATAGAATATGATGAAGTTGCAGTTTTTAAAATTTTATGGAATCTTCTCTGAAAACTTTGACTTTATTGTTAGATATAATAAGGAAGCAATTAACAAGGAGTTTATTTTAGATAAAGTAATTCATTTCTTACTAATAAATATTTTGTAACATGTATTTATGTTTCAAAAAATTGTAACAGGTAATCACTCTGGTGAAGATAAGAAGAAAATGTCCAATTCTACTTGAGGATCATAATGATTTTCGTATATTTATTCACTACTCTATTTTCAAAATTCAAAATAGCACTTGAACCAACAACAGTGGTATGTAAACTTTTAAGAAATAAATGAATGTTAATATCAGGAAACTTAGGGTGCTAATTTCTAAAAACTTCAAATACATAATTCTAGTAAGATAAACATGATGGTGTATACATATATTGATAGAGAAAATCTCTTAAACATTTAAAATGTCATCTTTCCCTTATATTAATATGGATATGAGAACCATCTATAGTATTAGAGCCTTTCCTAAAATGTGCAAGAAGATTTTAATTACCCACAGGATTTTATTAAAGAAATGAAATAAAAATTAATGATGCTCTCAGTGAAGCTTGCTCATTGTCTAATAAAAGTTCATTGTGAGACAAATGTTAATTGGAGACAAAAGACCAGGAAATGTACACAAATAATTACAACCTACTTAGTCTGAGGGCATGCTTTCAAAAATAGAATCTCAGTTTGCATGTTATTTAACATGGCTGAGGAATTTTTTGGAAGCATAAATAAAAGGAAGTTTAAGTGTCACTATTAAAGAAAATTCAAAGATGCAAACAGATCAGTTCAGTAAGTGTGGACTAGAATACATACTGTAAAAATACAAATAACATCTAAGAATCAGCTCCTGTCCTGAAAGATGACAAAATCTTACTGAGGAGGTAGCATTTATAGAGAATACTGAAGAACATAATTACTTTTCATTGTCAACTAGACCCTTATGTTGGGTTTTGAAGACTTGATAGGTCTTCAGATGAAAATTTTTTGGTCCATTTGTTGTGGGAAAACCTGACTGCCAAGGTAGAGAAAAGAAAAATGAAAGGGCTTGAAAGCTGGCAAGAGTTACTGTGGGCCATAAAGTGCTTGTCATATGATAGCTCAATATTCTAAGAATTATTTTGAATTTATGGTTGAAGAAACAGGACAAATTTAAACAAGTTGTCTGAGATCTAAGTGTTCTTGGTAGAGGATTTGGGCCTGAAATTCAGGTTTGGCATTTTCTAAACTATGTAACTATATCTGCAGAAACCTTGAGGTTAAAACAATCAGGCATATAATCTGTAAAGTTTCCATTGTAAGTTTCTAGGGAATCAGTTAGTTAAAGCTGGGAATAAACTATAACATGTAGTCTCTGATATTTTTATGCCTCTAATTAAATGTCTGGATTTCATTGTCACTTGTTGAATGATAGCTGTATTCTGAATGGATTTTATAGTACATTCTCCTTTTCCAAATATTTTCTCATTTTTAAATTCTCTATCGGTAAAGTAACATGAAGATGATAGATCAATTATATAACTATTAATTGATAATTAAATGAATTAGTTTTTTGTTTTTAAAACTACTTTTTCTTTTCTGTTTTATTGTTCTTAATGTTAACCATTTGCTCTTTTTTATTGAAACAAGACAATCAACATGCTCAGTACAGTACGATGTCACTTTAAATTATTTTTTGTATTGCAGAACTTAGTGAAAAAATCATGTTTAATATTTTAAAAATATATTTGGCACAAATATATCTTATTAAAAGTAGTATGAAATAAAATATAATAATATAACTCAATGACAGAAATCTAATATCAGACAAATTAAAGTTAAAAAAAAGAAAATCTAGTTTTAGAATCATGAGACTTATAACTTACCATAAGTTTTTGAGTAAGTATATTTAATATTCATTCAACTGAGGAAGGAAAATTCTATTGCTTTAAATATTTTAATAGTTACTGAATAAATAATAAACTGTAGGGAAACATGGCCTATATTGGTATGTTAAGAGAACAAAAACTGATAAGCTATTCATTTTCATACCACTACTTACAAAATTCTTTCCAAATAATTTTGATGGGTGTAACAGATCCTAAGGTGTAAGAGAAACATTCAAAATTTTTTGATGCCCTGAGGATGCAATTAATCAACTAGAGACAGAATCAACTAAATAGTTCCCTAAATGAGAAAGAACCATGCTTCCTTAAACTTCCTATCTTATATTTAAATTCTAAATATTTATGAGAGATGCTCGATTAAATTTTATGATCTCTCCAGAGTTATGTCTTGTATTTTTATTAGTATTCAAGGATTGGATTATAAGATTTAGGCAGGTTGCCTGAAAGAATATAAAAATTAAAATAAGATTAAAATAATAAAATCTAAACAAATTAACAAAAACAATTTTTCTGGTGGTAAATCATAATTCCTTAGTTAATCTCTCCGATTGTCTACTTAATAGTAATCTCAAACTATCTGCAACAGGGGTTTAAAAATTTTCCTCATTTCTACCCAACCTCAGTAAAAAGACTATTTTTCATCCCAGCAACAAGCCTGGGATCCATAGTCAATTCCAACGTTTTCCTCACCCCACATCTATTTCATTTCAAATTTCTATTAGTTTTCCTATTAAAATAGATATCAATTAGTCCACTTCTTTCTTCTATTGCAACCACATTGGTATAAGCTACATTTATTTTTCATTAAGTCTTCAGCTCTAACCTCACATTCCCTACTCATATAGCAGCCAAAATAAACATATTTTTATAAAGTATAATAATAAATAGCTTTACTCTTGTACATCATATCATTCAAAGCTTTTTCCATTGCACTTACACTTTAAAAAATCTATTCTCAACATGCTCTAAAAGTCTTTACATGATGTGGATACTATTTTTCAGATATCTACATTCCCTATGTGCCCATTTGTTTGTTTGTATGTATCTTTCCTGGAATACATCTCAAAATCATTCTTTCTTCAGAACACAACTCATTTACTTTCCTCTCTGCCTTGAAAACTCTTTTATTGGCATTCACATGATTGATTTTTTTTAGGTCTTAGCTCAAATACCACCTTCTCAAAAAGTTCTTCCTATAGCCATAATCTATTGATAAACAGATTTAATTACTGTAATACAATCTTGTTTATTTCCTTTACAGTACTGTTATCTGAATTATCTTAACCTATATAGGTCCTTAATTTCTCTATATATACCCTGGAATTTAACCTTGAAAACAAAGAGTTTTTTTCATAATCTAGAAACATTCCTAGTGTATAGTAGGCTGTATGAATAAGTAATTTTTGAACATATGAATACATACTTATAAAGTAACTGACATTCTAATACAGAAAAGTTGAGGTGATAGAACATATTGCCATCTTTGAATTACTTTATTAACCTAAAAAAAACAAATTTTCACACTCAAACCATTCCATTAGAAATTATGTGAAGATCTGCTTGATTTTTGGTAAAACTATCTTAGTTTGTCAGGACTGTTACAATAAATACTGTACTATGGTTTGTTCAAACAACAAGAATTTATTGTCTCACAGTTTTGAGTGCTGAAAGTCTAAAATTAAGATGTTGGCAAAATCGCATTTTCTTCAAAAATCTGTCTATAGCATTCTGGTGATGGTTTACCGCAATCCCTACCTCAATCTCCATCTCATGACCATCTCTCTCTCCACTTGTCTCCTACAGTTTCCAAATTTCTTCCGCTTATAGAAACTGGAGTTACACTGGATTAAGGCTTACACTAATACAGTTATGTCTCATGTTAACCAATAATATCTTCAAAGATCCTTTTACAGATGAGTTCATATTCATAGACAATGAGCATGTCTTTTTGGGGGATATGTTTCTATCCACAACATAGACTAATGTGCAAAAGCACACTCTCTGTGACTGACAGAAAACTCCTGGGAAGCTATGAGCTTAATGGAAAATGCAGAGTTCACAGATTCCTGAAGTATGGGATTTCTGACCAGCCAGTGGAGAGATGCTCATGACTTTATAGTAGTGCTGTCTATTCCTAGAATAAAAGCTATTCTAGTCGCAGCCTAATGAGGCAGCAATATAAACCTTGACAATATCAAGCCAAAACACCATTAAAATAACAGATTTCCAGTCAAACCTGAATTGTTTTTAAAGAAGTTTTTAATTATACAGCTTTCTAGCAATATATCTGCAATGTGGAGAGGCATACAAATGTAACCTACATAAGAGGGGGAAAAAACAGAAATATAAACACATCCAAAGGTGACACAAATGTTTGAATTAGGAACTAAAACTTAAAACAAGGATTTATAAAAATGATTGACATAATGATTGAAAAGGTGGTTATCTCAGCAGAGAAAGATGAAATTATAAAAAAAAGAATGAAGCGGAATTTCTAGATCTAAAAATATTATATTGCATTTATAAAAAAATAAATCTTTGGATAGATTAACAGAACAACACATCTTAAAGAAGAAAATTTGAGTGAATTTGAATATCTAAACTAAGAAGGTATAGAGAGACAAAAATAACTGAAAAAAATGTAGATATTCAGCAATATAGGATAATATTAGGTGATTTGTTATGCAACAATAGCAAACCAATACAGCTCCTGAAGGAAAAATGGACTCCCAAGTAGTCTTATAACTAAAATATGAAAAAAGGTAGAACAAACCAGGACTTTTCTTACTCCAAATCCTTAACTGCTTTTCCCTCGGGCTCCACAGCAGTATGTAAATGTATTAGGAGCATGCCAGATGCAATAAAAAAACACAGTTGGATCAGAAAATAAATATTTTTCTTGAATTTTAGACAATATGGTAGAGAGTTTTTAAAAAGTTATCTAATTAGCAGTTAGGAAACCCAAATTCTAATCCCAGTACAGTCTGAAGTTTCTATATCTCAACTTTTTCTTCAATAAAAGGAAATCCAGTTCCAATTCATATTATTTTTTCTGTTTATCTTATCTTCAAACCAGACTGCTATATTACTTTGTTCTGTTTTTTCATCCCTAAATTATCTTGCTTGTAATAGATTATTAAAACAGATCGCTTCATTTAGAAGCACAGGGTAGCTCTCCCACATCTATTCCAGGAGATCTTTCCTAGTAACTCTGAGGTAACAAGTAGTCCTGAATTGTAGAAGTAATCCATTTCCATGTAATTCTATTGTAAGCCTTCAAGCACACTTTTTCCTACAGAAACCTCATGAAAATATAACCCCTTTTATCATCTACAAATACCATAGATAGTTACTGAAGATTGGTGTTACATTGCATGAATTCAGTAAGAATGTTTCCTAGAATACAGTGGAATTGTAATCACTGTAGTTGAAAAACCATTGCATACTTCAATGAACAGCTCATTGAAACTGCCTATTTGATAAGGATGGTTTTGGTGAAAACCATTCCTTAAATGAGAGAACTTTTTGTTTTTCTCCTCTTGGAGCTGTTAACATGGGTTTTCTGTCTCATTGGTTCATTCTGCTGGCACTTAGATTCCTCATGTTCCAGAGCAGGGTCTGAATGAGCAGCAGCGTAATACTTGGTGAAGACGTTCTATTTTTTCACCCCATTACCTCTGAGTACACCACTGATATGACCTGCTATCATGTATTTAATTTGGAGCTTATGACAAAACCAACTAGGCTTTTCTAAGAATTTCAGAGGATTAAAAAATAGAACAATTTCAAAATTATAAATGCTGAAACACAATGGGAAAGTAGATTTGCACACCCTGAAAAGCAGGCTAGTACTGTATGGGCTGTATGAATGTGAATACATTTTCTTTCTAACATATTTAAAATATTGTGACCCATAATTGTTGTCAAAATGACATGCAAATTCTGGATATGCTCCACTTGTTGTGGATAACCATTCGATTTTAATGGTAAATGACAGTCATTAAAGCAAATCGTGTGGTGGGGATTATTTTAAAAAGCCTAATACCTTTATGTCCATCATTATCATTTGCAGTTATCCTAGAAAAAAAGAATAAGGTGCATGATTCAAGGTGTTCAATGAGGGATTTCATCTTAGACTGATGCAGAAATTTCTCACTTGATAAATAACTTTGAAAAATCACCTAGGCACAGTCTGTGTGCTTTTGTCTTCCTTTGGGACATTAAATATTGGTTATTGCCCTTGAAGAATTTTACTTGAGATGGATTCATACTCGGATCCAGGGTGGCAATCTCCAGATTTGTCATTCTCTCCTTCACTTGTTCTGTGTACTGTTACTCAGGTCATGCTATTTACACCATCTGTATTCTCTTGTTCAGTGCAGCTAAGGCATTTATCCTCCAGTTCATACACCAGATCTTCTATACTCCCTTCCACATTCCCACTGGAAACAAGCTATTTGTCATAATTTTGCAACCTGTCTTTGTTGAACATTTGAAAACATCAACCCATCATTTTAAGTCTCTCTCTTCAATCTCTTAGTGATTCAGTTAACTGAAAAGACTTCCCCAGAAATACCTCTAATTTTAACAAGCTTTAAAATAAAAGCAGTTTTAACTCCACATATGCATTTTTCAAAACTCTATGCCATTATTGTTTACCTTTGTAACAATTCAGTTCAAGAGCAACTACCGAAATGTATATAGGCACTTAATTTTTGAAAGATTAAAGCATAACCTTAGTCATTAAAAAGCATTTTTAGAGGGAGGGCATGTGACTCAAGCAGTTGAGCACTCACCTCCCTAATGGGAGATCCCAGGTTCAGTTCCTAGTGCCTCCTGAAACAATAACAACAAGCAAAACAAATGAAATAACCAACTCAGGGAAGCTGATATGGCTTAGTGGTTGAACGTTGGCTCCCCACATCAGGTTTAATCCCTGTTCTCCTGTACCTCAATTAAATAAAACATTTTAAAAATATGATATAATCATTTTTAAATGACTACAAAGAAATAAAAGCAAAATTTGAGGGATGGTTTTGAGACCATTACTGAATTATTGGGTGAAAATTATCACAGTCAACATATTTTCCCCCACATGCATTAAAGAGGAAGTGGCAAGCATTTTTACAGCATTGAGGCTACAGAAATGTAGCTTTGATGGACTCAGAGTGTTTTAAGTAAATAATTTGCCTCACTTTGTTAACTACACCAATATATCCACAAAGGAAATAACTAGCTCATGCTAATGTATCAGAAAATTTTCCGAAGGTAACATTGCATAGGATTTCAGATTTGAAGGGAAATATACTTGTGCGCTTGGAAAAGAAAGGAAAAGTTCTCCCAGTGTGTATAAGGTGAGGCATTTCCAGTGAATGGCAAGGGATGTGAATTGGGTTCAATTGTACAAATGGCTCACAGTAAGGCTTAGAAAATAGCCACAAGAGTTCAACGGTACAATAAGAATTTGTTTTTCATCAATGAACGGGAGTTTTAGGAAGAAAAATTAAATAATTTTATTTGTCTGAGAAAATTAAATAGATGTAATGGAAGCCAAAAAGTATGCTGTTGAAATTGCAAGACTTTTAGAAATGTGATCAAGGCATAGTACAACTCTGAGCTAATGCAAATGTCAGAACATTGGAGAGGAGAGATGGACTTAGGAGATATTAGTATAGAAAATTTGGATATGAGCTAGGACTCAGATTTCTCCAGCTTATGTTCCTGAATAAAAGATTGAAGTTGAAGATACAGATAAAAGAGAAGTAATATTACCTACTGAAGATAAAGGATATCTCTGCTTATCATTGTAGTCATTTAAGTATATGAATAATATTTACTAGAATTTTTCCTCAATAAATTTTTTGATTTCTATTAATATTTTACCTTATTTCACCTTCTGAGTAAAAGAATAGAAAACAGTGATCTATCATTAGTTACAGATAGAAATTTAGTGCCTTCCCCAAATGTACTGTATTACCATATTAAACAATTCCTAAAGCTAACATGATTACATTAATATTAAAATCAATGGTAACATCTCAGTTTATGCTGACAAAGTTTTTATCACTAAAATATTAGTTTGCTATTGCTTTCATAATATGCATTATAACAAATAGCTACATATTTGCTAAGCCTAAAAAAATGACTCTGTATCTCTCTTTACAATAATATTGTATTGTCTTTTGTATAGCAAATATTACTTCAATTGGTGAAAGATCCTCTAGGACTAAAGTTTTTCCAATTACCCTTTCCTTTGCCCCAGTTCTTCCTCCCTAATGCTCTCACTAAACTTAAATTTTCTAACACACAGCAACTAGCCCTCACCTGCAGTCTGGCTGTCCCTACATCCTATGCTGTGATTAATAAAATCTATTACCCATCTTCCCAGAATGTGAAGAGTGCTCAGTTCTTAGAACAAACTGAAATATGATTGATCTTTAAGTTCCTTGCAGAACATGCATTTTGGAGCTGTTCTCACATTGCAGTGTTTTAATAAAAGCTTAAGTTAATGGCTTTTGGATGGTTTCCTCCTTTCACAAAGCCCATTGTTGATAGGAAAAGTTTTGATTTATGACTTACTTTTTCAATAATAGTCAGAAATGTGAAATATGGATTCTTTATTTTACTATTAGTAACAGATAGCCATGGAAAATCTTTGTGCAAGTGAAGGACAGTACTGCACCTGCCCCTGTAAGATAATTAATTTGAAAACTCTGTGAAGCATAGGTTAAGATAAAGAGAGACAAATATAAGTTCCCCTTAGACAATTTTAAATAAAGAAGTGATAGAGTGCCTGATCTCTGGACCAGTGGCAGTAGAGATGAAAAGGAATAGATTAGTAGCTTGATGCAGCAGATTTATAAGAACATTAAAAATTGAATCTACCTTCATAGTTTTAGATTTATGTAATTAACAGAGAGAGGGAATGTGGAGTTTGAAATTATTTTATGAATCCCAGAAAGAAAACTATTATACCTATAAACTAATCTATTCCTCTGGATGCAATACCCTTTGATTGCATTACATTCAGCTGAGAAGCCTTTGATTAGATTACTTGATGAGATCAATTTAGGGCTTAAAATTGGACTTTGTCAGTGAGGCATGACTCAGGTTGAACCTCTGCCCCCTTGCTGGCTTTGATATAAATGGGAACACAGACTTAGAGAGACAGACTCAGACCCAAGGAAAGGAAGCTCTGCCATATTTGATTCTGCAAGGTGAGAGAGAGGACTGCAGGAATACAGAAGCCCCTCCTGAGAGTCTCAAAGAGCTGAGACCCAGAGAGGGAAAGCAAAGTCCTAGTAAGAGACAAGCCCTATCACCTATTGCTCACAGTTGAATTCCCAGAGATGGGGGAATCTGGAGAAGAAGGCAGAGACCTCTGCAGAGATTGGCAGCCATCTTGCTTCACCATGTGGTAACAATGTCACTATCAACAATGGGTAACTGGTGAGAAAACTTCTCTGCTGATGCCTCTATTTGGAAATTTCATGGCTTTTGAACTGTAAGCTTTTATCCCAAACAAATCCCCATTTTAAAATCCAATAGATTTCTCATACTTTGCATTGGCAACCTTTTGGCAAACTAAAACAGGGTATTTTAGGAAAAGATATTTATTTTTTTCAGTGGGGAAAGCAGGATTTTGGTAAGGTAGAGGAGATATAGATAAGCTGTGTTTTAAACTTGAAAGTATTAAAATAATGGAACATATAAAGTAAGTTATTAGAAATATAAAGTAGGTTATTAGAAATGAGGATTTGTAACTAAGATGGAAGAATTGACTGCAGATGCTTATTTGAGTGTTATCAGTATAGAAGTGATATGACACCAAGATATTCCTGAATGGGGGCAGGAGGAGAGAGAAAGGGAAGGAGGGAGGGAGGAAAGGCTTTGGGGTGGAGATGGGGGTAGGGAAGAGAGAGAGAGACACAAGAGAGAGATTGCTTTACTGGTAGAAACTTGAATAAAATCAACCATGTTTTACAAATACAAAGTGCCATCAGTTACATGACTAACCATTATTTTATGCACCATGAAGGGAGGAAAACATTCTAAGACCAAAATGTGCATCTTAGCATAAAATAAATGCTTAAGATACAAGAGGAAAGATCCAAGAGCCAATAATGGATTATAATTAGAAAGTTATCACTAGAAATTGTATAGAGATCAATTTACAATGATGAGTATCACAGAGAGTCTGCATGTTATAATGTGAAGAGATGGTTATAAATGCAGACATCTATAAAATTTCTGAGTTGAAGATGTTGAACCCTTGATGTGAAAATCACCCCAAATAATGACTGTTGAAAGAAACATGCAAGAAAGGAGGATTAAAGTGATATATGTGGATGCATTCATTTCCAAATGAAAATATTATTAAATGATTGTGTTAGGAAAAAAAGGTGTAGAAGTTGCACAGGGATTCTGCTAGACCGTTTCTCCTGTTTTTTAATCAGTCCAAAAGAAAGAAAGTCTATTTTCCTGTTAATCAGTAATCTGGAGAGTTTTTAAGAAACTTAATGTCATTATAAGAAACTGAGATTCAATTAGAACTGAAAGGTAAAATGAGGAAAATTTTAAATATGAAGGAAAAATGTGCCAGATTGATGTACAGCAGATTTACTTGTTCAGAAAATGCTTAAAATCTACTTTTGCCATAAAACATTTTCTGGAAATAATCTCTGATTATAAGTGCCATTAGGGAAATACTTGGATAAATGATTTGCTATTAGGTATCCAAGCACTGAATTTATACTCCCCTTAATAAAAAAGAAAACTGTAAATTATATTATTTACACTTACTTATTTCTAATAATGCTAGATTACAAAGATACTATTTTGTGAAAAAAGAAATTTTACCATTGTACTGTTATACACAAAAACATTAATCTAATCTAAGGTGTTCACATGATATCTAGAGACCAAGGAATACCAGTAGAGCAAATACCTCATTAGAAAACTTTGGTTCAATAGAAAAAGAGAAATAATGGCATGACGAATCAACCTCTTATACTTGCTATATCTGCCATTTTGTTGTCTCAGGCCAGGAAAATTTGTTTCTGTCCCTAGGGAAATAATTTACTGATCACAAATTTGTTTATCTTCATAAAGGCTAGCACACTGTTAATTGTAAAGCAAACACTATTAGCATTAATGCACTGTATGTTAGTTCTACTGATAGAGAGTAATAGATGCAGACACTGATGATGTTTGGTGCCAGACATCATTAAGAACTGACTTGCTGAAAATTGCCTTATTGATTCTTGGGCTTATGGAAGAGTTGGGTTTATTGCCATTTCTACCAGCTTCTTGATTCTTGAGGTTTCGTATAAGGCTCTGTAATTTGGATAATTGTGTTTAAAAGGTTAGTCTGGATTGCTTTTAAAAAGTGTTAGACAGAAGTGTATTGGCAAATGATTAATAACTGCTTTCCAATGGGAAAATAAATTCCCTGATTTGTACCCTTAGCTGACTTGGGAGGTGTTCATAGCCTCACAATAGCCTATTACAACCTTCCGAACATGATATCAACTAGCTCACAAAACTCCTGAAGATTTTCCAACTGGTTTTTATAAGTGACTGGAAACCAGGCACAGTGTATCACTTGCATGTTGATGTGTCAAAACCATGATGTTTAACAGAAAGAGTGCTGGATTAAAGATTGAGAGACCTGAATAAAATAGTGTCTCAAGAATTTATGAGCAGGTACACTCTCTTACTCACTTCTGTCTTCCCAATGTCTAAAACACTTCCTTGTACCTATGAAAAACTCAGAATAAGGGCTGTAGGAAGATAGGATGCCAGATAGCAACTGGTATTAATTTATTTTTTATATGAAAAGTTGATTTTTCCACGGAAGTAATTTGCCTGGAATGTTAATATAGTAACAGAGTTTGAGAGAATTATCTTCTTTGAAAAAAAAATTCCCTCATAAAATCCATTTTATTTACAATTATTTACATGGTCAGCAGTGTAAAATTAAATAAGTACTTAGTAAGTTTTATGAATGTGGACACATAGAAAAATTCTCTTCTGCTTTCCTTGTAATGTTCTATGGAACATCAAAGTATAGCATCAATTCTTTTCTCTTCTCACAGATCTAGAGCACACATTCTCAGTGGGATGGGGCAAGGGAATTCTTACTCATTTTTCATGGAAGGCATTAACATTTCATGGTAGGAAATGAATAGGAAACTATGATTGTAAAGGATGCGTAGGAGAAAAGAATACTTCTTTAAAAGTTTGAAAAATGCTGGTCTAGAACACTGACATCCAAAAGAACTTTCTGTGGTGATGTATATATTACTTTCTATGCTATATAATGCGGTAGCCACTAGCCACATGTAGTTATTGACCATTTAAAATGTGGCTAGTTTTATGGAGGAACTGAATTTTGCATTCATTTACTTTTAATTATTTTAAATTTAAAAAGCCACAGGTGTCTAATAGCTGCAATATTAGAAAACACAGCTCTCAATTCTAGAGAAAAAATGTTAAAAGCCAATGTGACTTTCAATTATGGAAAGAAAACATCCTTAAGCAATTATATAACAGTTTCTACTAATTATGTTCTCTTTCTTACATAAAAGATCTGATAGTTGCTTTATGATTCTATGTGTTACAGAGTTGCCCTCAGGTCTAAAAGAACAATGAGAATCTTGTTTAATCCACAACAAATAAATTTTAAAAATTGAAAACTATGTCTTGATTTGGACGTCTTTTTTCATCTGTCTCTTAAAAATTAAGTATATTGTGGTACGAAGGAGTTCAATCACTTAGGATCCAGCCCATTTATCCAAAAGGAGAGAAGGAGAAATTATCAAAACTCATCTTTCATTACTTATTTTCATATAATTCCCACTTAGAAATTTAATAATAATAAAGAAAAATCAAAGATTGCCATTTTTTTATTATTTCAATTTTTATTGTTTCATTTTATTATGGATATTCCAAGATGGGAGATTAATGATCTTTTCTTATTCCAACCCAAACTTAATAGTATTTAATAGTATAAATAATATTTATAATAATGTATAATCATTTTTAGCACCATGCTAATTAATCTCAAAGTAAAATTAGGCTGAGTAAGATATTATGACTGCTTTACCGATGAGACATAGAAAGATTAAGGTCACATATGCTAATAAGTAGCAACTACAGGATTTGTGCCAGGTCCCTTTGATTCTATATGTGTCTTCTTAACAATAACTATGTAATGCTACTCATCAGGGAAGGAAAATTAAAGTGCTCTATTTAAAATTATCTTAATATGGGTACATTTGTCTAAATAGGTATATGAGTCCAAAAAAGAACTAGCCAGATATTTATAGCCCCTAAAGATAGTAAATATGACTATGTGAAAAACTATTTTGAATACATGTTTTCTTACCAGAAATTTTCAAATGAAAATCTTATTTCACACTGTAAATGTTCATTATAAATTAATCATGGTCTACATAAGTGTAATTTATTATAGTCACAATGCACAGAATTTAAAAATATATATAATTTTTGATATTTTTGCCATATTGAAACTAAAAAGTAATAATTATCATTGTTTGACTAGGTTGGTCTACCAAAAAAAGTGTTATTGGTAATCATCTAATGATTAAAGAAATTTAGGTACCCAATTTAACTTATCAAATTGAAATAATGGGTTTTCATTGTATTTATATGAATGCTCAAGCAAAAGTTTATTCTATATCATTGTATTGGATCAATACAGCAATAATAGAGGCAGATCTAGAAAACATAGCAAAATGTTTTTAATTACAAGATGTAAAACATGAAAAATGGTAGAATTTTATCATGAATATATAATTCACCTAGAAAGGGGGTATATTAAAGCAGGTACCTTAAACTCTAGGTATGGCATAGTTGTTTTTTTTTTACACTGTCTCTTTATATTGAAGTTCTTCAAATACAGATTACAATTTACCATGGAGCTGTAGCTCCTCCTAGTTGCTCAGGGTTTTCATTTGAAATACAAGTGTATACATTACAGATAGAGTCAAGAATAAATCGATTCAAGCTTTAGAAGAACTATCATAAGTAGAGAATAAAGAAACAAAATGTTCTCTTCTATCTCATGCATATCCATAGAAAGTCTAGGGAAATTTGAAATCTACCAATTCTGATAGTATTTACTTAATTAATAAAACCATATAAGCTGTCATTATATATGTATGTTTGCACATTTGTATAAAGAGAGACAGTTTCTGTGTAGTAACCCATATTTTTAGCCCACATTCATGCTTACAAAACACTTAAATTCTAAAATTAACGTTCCAAAGAAAAAAACCTTGGTAGATAATCAATTTTACCTGCAAGACTGCAGATTAAGTGTGTACTCTTTAATCTGAAACAGCCAGCATCCTTTATCAAAGGAAGACATAGAGGGCTAATCACTACTTGAAGAGTTGCCCTTAAAAACCCCCTTACAAGCCCTTAATTTATTCTTCAGTCTC
Source organism: Dasypus novemcinctus (assembly GCF_030445035.2). Lineage (NCBI taxonomy): Eukaryota > Metazoa > Chordata > Mammalia > Cingulata > Dasypodidae > Dasypus > Dasypus novemcinctus. The sequence continues at coordinate 35,581,013 of NC_080683.1, read as the reverse complement.
AAGAAATTAAAGCAACAAGCTCTTTCTTCATATAATAAATTTTATTTTTAAAGAAATTTTAGATTACATAAAAGTTACATAAAAAGTGTAGGGGATTCCCATATATCCCACCCCTCCCCCATCACATTTTCCCTTATTAATAACATCTTACATTATAGTGGTTCATTTGTTAAAATTATGAATAAATGTTGAAGCATTGTTCTTAACCGAGGGCTATAGTTCACATTATGGTTTATATTTGCCCCGTGCAATTTTGTAGATTTTGACAAAATATAAAAAGGCCTGTATCCACCATTGCAATATTATGTAGAATAATTCCAATGTTCTCTGTTCGATCTATTCTTCCCTCCTCCTTTCCTGAGACACTCTGGTAGCCACTATCTTTACACCAGTGTTACACTTTCTTCCATTACCACAGAAATAATTCTACTTTGGCCCATGATTTCATTCTATCCTTATGATTGTTCATTCCTCAGTATTGAGGATTTGGGGATAGTGATGCCTGCTCTGGATCAGATTGAGAGGAGGCTTAGACCTTATGGGGCAGATAGAAGAAACTGTCTTGCTTGCAGTTATAGATACTCTTTATTTTGGGGGATGGGAATTGTCCATCATCATCATTTGTTAGCTATCCTAGGTGAGTCTGATTAACTGAAGAACAGGTATTGGCCACAACTCTGCTGTGATTCAAGACCCAACCATCATATGAACAGACCAAAGATTTGTGTCTCTGGGACATATATTTAGCTGATATGGAGCTAATAATAGGTTCAAATAAAGAGAGTAGAAGAACCATGTGTAGGAAATTTATAAATGAGTCTAGGTGTATTACATTGGGGAGATAGTTATCACATATTCCAAGATAAGGCTGACTGATGGCGTGCCAAAACCTGGGTTGTTTGCCCTGCTTAGTGTCCAGATGATCTAGAGTTCTCAAGAGAACCCCTGCTGGAGCCACTGTTTACTGTGGCAGTCAGTGAAATCCTCCTGAGACATGCATAAGTGTAGCCTCTGGAATGACCTCCCAACTTACTTTGTTTTTGTTTTTTTTTAACAAATTTTATTTTATTTTATTTTTTTACATGTTTTAAAATTAAAGTTAATAGATCACAAAGAATGTTACATTAAAAAACATAAAAAATATAAGCGGTTCCCATATACCCTACTCCCCACCCCCCACCCCATCATTTTCGTAAATTGCATTTTTGAAGATATATACATCACACAAAAAAATGTTACATTAAAAAATAAAAGAGTTTCCTGTATACCCCTCACCCCCCACCCCACTCCTCCCACACCAAGAACCTCCACCATCATCAGTGTGATGTGTTCTGTACCACACAGATAATAGTTTAACCTTAGTTTACAGGCTCCCCCAGTAAATTCAGAAGAGATGTGATGTGGGGCCATTTTTGGGACTTTGAGTTGTCCTAAATGATATTGCAGGGTCAGATGGTGGACTTTATATATCCTGCCATAACCAACTCACTCTGAATCCTTTAGCTCATGGGTTGGTGATTGGGAATAATCCCTGGGTGTCAGAGAATGATAAAGGAATCATGTGTAGGGAAATTGTAAATGAATCTAACTCTGCTACTTTGGGGAAATAGGTTATTATATATTCCAAGATAAGGCCCACCAATGGAGTACTGATTTCATGGGGTTGTGTGCCTTGCCTATATTATCTGGATGTCTCTAGGGCCCTAAGGAGGACCCCTCTGTGAGGATTTGTTATGGTTACAGTTAGTGAGAATCGCCTGAGGTGTGCATAAGCATAACCTCTGGAATGACCTCCCAACTCACTTTGAATCTTTTAGCTGTAAAAGCTATTTTGTATTTAATGTTTCTCCCTTTTGTTCAAGATCTTTTCCCAAATGCATCATTAGTTGGTGCTTGGTATTAATCCCTTGGTGCAGAATTGCTCATGTCCAGAAGTCAGGTCCCATGCTAGAGGAAAGATAGTGAAATTTTTGCTGAATTTGGCTTAGAGATAGGCCATGTTTGATTGACAAGGAGATTTTCAGGAGACAACTCTGGGCATATCTATATATTATTAGGCTAAATTTAAATTTTACAAAAATAAGGTTCATAAGTACAAACATTAATATCAAGGGCTTGGCATGTTGGCCTGTTTTCTTTTATTAGACACTGTCTATGTACACTAGAGATTTTTGCCTTTCTATTGATGATCACAGCAGGACTCCCCAGGATGGGAATTTGCTATTTTGTTGGTTATCGTGTGAGTCTTCTCTCATTAAAATAACACTCTATGGCCCCATTAACGCATTCGTATTCCATAGAGTCATGACCCAAGTACACCTTTCCCACATTTCCCCTCACCACCCTGCACCAGTGACCCTCCCCTGTCACGGTTGCCAAAAGAACTGGTATTCTTCTACAGACTTATTGTGATTCTAGCAATAGAATAAATTATATCATTGATGTGGAGACAGTGGCTACTGGAGTTGTTGAAGGCAGGAACAGGGAAAAAGAGGAGTAATATGGGGGCCTTTTAGGAACTTGTAATTGTCCTCAATGACATTGCAAAGACAGATACAGGACATTATATACCTTGCCATAACCAACAGAATGGAGTGGGAGCCAGTGTAAACTACAATGTAAACTATAATCCATACTGTGTGGCAATCTCCAAAGTGTGTTCATCAATTGCAGTGAATGTACCACACTAATGAAAGAAGTTGTTAATGTGGGAAAAGTGGGAGGTGTGGGGAGTGGTGAATAGTGGATCCCCTAAATTATTTTATGTAATCTAAGTATCTTTTAAAAGCAAAAAATATAATTAAGAAAAGAGTTAAGGGGATGCACACAGTGAGATCACGCAATATTTGTCCTTTAGCACCTGGCTTACTTCATTCAACATAAGGTTTTCAAGATTCATCCATGCTGTCACATATGTCAATGCTTCATTCCTTCTTACAGCTGAGTAATATTCCATCATATGTATATACCATATTTTGTTCATCCATTCATCCATTGATGGACACGCGGGTTGCTTTTGGCAATTGTGAATAATACTGAGATGAACATCAGTAATGTAACAGGCTTTCGCATCAGCATTTTGTTGGGCACAAATTTACCTTGTTTTCTTCTTCTGGTCAGTTAGGTGTCAACATTTGTTTCCATTAATCTCAGATTTGATTTCATGACAAATTGGATGGAGTTGGAAAACTTAACTTTATATTACTGACTTGCCCAGAATTCCTTCAACTAGAATCATTTCAGGAGAATTATAATCTGCATTGCTTAATGTTTCTTCTCCTCTTCAACAATTGATGTAAGTCAGTCATATGTGAGTAAGACAGTCGTGTGTGAGTCACAGAATACGTGATGTGAAAGAAAGGATCGAAACTGCCATTCCCCTGAGAAGATCGCTGAAAACTATTCTCACACTTAAAGTTACAAACAACATGGTAGGTAAGTGCTTTTTTTCCTGGAAAATAAAACCCAAAAGTGTACTGAAAATATAACAGAAAACTTCAAAAAGCCAAACAAGAGAAAGAAATCCTTAAAATGAATAATGTAGTTAAAAATAACTGTTAGTTTAAAGTAGTATGGTTTTGATACAAGTAAAGATATAGCTAAACCACAACAAGAAAATTTTTTGCTGAGAATACTGCTGAAATATTAATATTTTATTATTGTTTAAAAAACAGGATGACGTGAAGCAATGTTTTTAGAGAATGAACCAGAGTTTCTGTCCAAAATTTAAGTGGCATATGAATGGAGAAAGGGATGAAATGATGTTGAATAAAAAACTTTATTTCTTTAATCTATGTTTCTTAAATTAGAATTAAATTTATAGCATGATTTAATTGGTTTATTATGAATGCCATTAAAGTTTAAGATAATTACATTTATAGTGCAGAATATTTGAATTCTAAACAATAGATCATTCATTCATTCTGAAAACATTTTGCATGAATAATACATAATTTTACTGATTTAAGGATGAAAACAAGTACTTCAAATAAGATGTGTTCTTATTATTAAATCTGAAATTATGAGGTCACTGGATTTTTTCTTTTAATCGTGAATTTTAAGATATATGATAAAATTAACTTTATACTTAAAGTATGCTTCCCACTTAAGTAAATTATATGATTAGTATATGCAGAATTTTAGAAATTATGTTAATTAAATTAATCAGGAAATTATCCAATTTTTGCAAGTGGTGTGTATTAAGAATATAGAATATAGGTATTTACTGTGAAGCTAATGAGTTTTGGTTCCCTTATTTTAGAAGGGCTTCTTCTAAGGTCTTGTGCCTCATGTATATTTGCAATTTTGCATTCTTTTAGTTAAAGAAATTCCCTCAAATTGTATAAATTCCAGAGCCCTCTTTGATTATGATCAGGTATATTTATTTTCCACTCTAATTGTCTTGGTTCACTGCTCAGGCTGAGTGACTGGTAGGTTAGCCTTGATTCCCCAAAGGTTTTCTCTTTGATGTGTTCTATCGACTCACTGAGCCTAAATCAGTCTTCATGTCAGAATGTGTCTATGCATAACCTTGAGTGTAGGGGGTAAACAAAATCTTTAAATTTCATCAAGACTCTGGGTTTTGGACCCATTCCGATGAAGAATGAAAACTTTGAGGACTTCATTGATCTTCCAGGTTCTTGGTGGAATTGTCAGAAAAGAGAGAAACATATATTGCTAAATGCCAAGCATACTGAATAGAGTCCAAGGAATCTCTGTAAAATGACTCCATTTGTCAACTTCCAAACACATAACTTTAGGTCTTTTAATCTTAATTTTCTTTTTGAATTATTAAAGAAATATTTCAAGTACTCAAAATTATTTCCTCTTTGTAGAAGTATAATTTGAACTAATAATGGGCAGTAAAGTCTCACTTCTTTTGTGATTGCTATCAAATACAAAGAGTTACAATCTATGAGAGCCAAATTTTTAAAAATTAAGTGTAACCTCACTGATAGGAGAAATATTTTTATTTGTTCTATTAATCTGCAAATGTGATAAAAATGTAATGACCAGTTTGCTATAGGTACATCCTGATATTCCTATATCATATATCACCCAATACTTACTGGATCATGAGGAAGCCAGGAGAGTCCCAGGGGAGAAGATGGGACAACCAGGAAGGGTGAACTGCACTCACTGCTCAGTTACATGAATATTTCAATGTTTTACTCTCATACAATCTTACCAGTACTACTCAACCTTGTTTATCTAAAATGTTATCTTAAAAGAATCCATTGTATTCAAAATTTAAGTATATTGAAGTATTCCTTCTTAGTTATTTTGATTAAATATAAATGTAAGGTTAAATTATTTTCTCAAAAGTATTTTGTTTTCCTCTCCAAACTTGTTTTTTTTTTAATAATATTCAGTGTAGTGAGCTGAAGTACTTTCTTTGCTATGTAAAGATTTTGATGTACATAAGTAAGATTGTGATGTTGAAGTGGACTTAATAAGTTATGCATGGTTGGGAGCAAAGCATTGTATTCATCTTACCTTTTATATATAGTAAGCCAGAAAATGAATGCTAATAATCTCAATGCTCAGACTTATGCATTTGAAGGATGTACTTTGGCAGAGTCTAGTGGTTGCAGTTCAAGACGCCCACTCCAACCATACATCAAGCATCCAGACTAGCTTAGAACAATTGTTCCTGACATGTGCCCTTCAACGTACTTACAAAGCACCACATTTTATGCAGACATATTTAATCCCTACCATAGTTCTATGAGGCCTGAGTTAGACATTTTTATTTGGTTACTAAAAGTTTTTTGTTAGTTGTTGAACTATGGCAGAACCTGTTAAGGAAGTATTTTTTCAAATAATGAGTTATTTTCTGCACAATATTAGCACAGGATCTAATCATTTATCTGAAATAAAATCCTTGGCACTTATAAGCACTAACGTGAGTCAGCAACTCACAGCATACCTGCATTTGTTTTGTATGTGTAAAGTTCACATGTTCTGACAATATTTTAACAATTAGATTATATTCAACACACAGGGTCTTGTGGTAATGAATGATTATTTTATACAACAAATTCATCCACAAGTTTTGTTAGGAATATTAATACTTTCTTATTGTCTGATTCTTCCATTTTTAATCTGTGCTCAATACCTGTTCACATATATATTGCATACCTTCAGCTTTGAAACCTTACTTTTCCAAAGCTCCGACATAGTTGCCTAAATAAGCACATGCCTCATATCACATATCTTTCTTAGCTTGTTCATTTGATGTGTTCTTTTAAACACAATAAAGGAGCAACATATAGAAATTGGAATGTTTTTTGCTTGTCTCAGCAGTTTTGTGAAGGGTATCTTGATCTTCTCTTCAAAAGTTCCTTGTAATAAAATAATAATTGTTTTTTATGACTTTTGCAATGAACTATGAAGCACTCTAATGTCAGGCCACACTCCTGTGGTAATGAAGTCTAAGAGAGAGAAGCCCTCATTTAATACTGGCCTGATCTTGAAAAACTGCTCCAATTCTCTGCATAAAAAGAGGTATGAAAAGATGAGTAGAGATGAGATTTAAATGAATATTATCATCATCCTCATCTTTATCATAAAATATTTATTGATCCTTATCCATTGCCTGAAGCTCTAAGGACTAATATAATGAATTTTAAAAGTCCTTGTCCAATCCTGGTATATTTATAGATAGGGAAAAAGCATCTGTAAAATTTCCTTGGAGCCCTTTTGAAAATTGACAGGGTTACAAAATATCCCTGTAAAATATCTTCAGTGAAAATATTAACAAAATGATTGTTTATTAGATAATTAATCCACGTTTGTTGAATCTAGTACTCAATATATCCAGCGTTTACATGCTGTCAGTTCAATGTATACTACAATCGAGAGCCTCTTGAGATTAATATATATATAATGTAGTTATATTTGTTTTGTAGCATTTGGAATGAAAATTTATAACTTTAATACACATGATTTTATCTTTGCATTAATTATATATATTTGATAACTACAATTTATTTATTTTCCATTTTCTTATTGTTTGTAACAAAACAGTAAAAAGTATTCCTAAGGGAAAATATTTATTTCCTAGAAATTGTTTTTCATAGGTTTGATTTCCCAGGAAAGATACTAAGTTTGCATGTAGCAGGTTTGTTGGAGAATACTGTCAACAACACCTCTTAGGAAGAGAGAGAAGCAGGTGTGGGAAAAAGAAGATGTTGAATTAAGATATAGTTCTAAAAGGATCTTCAGTCAATACCTCAGGATGGTATGAAGCTGTTGTGGCTCTTCAGAGTGACCCAAATTTAGTCAATGGGCTGGACATTTTATCTCCAATATCTTAAGCTAGAAAGCTACCTTTGGCCAAGGGCAATTTATGGGGAATTATTCAGGTCTGATATTTTGCCAGGCAATGCCTCTAGCAGCTGGAAAAATAATTACTTCTTTTCTGAATAGGGATCTGCAATGCTTAAAACTATATCTATTTCACTGAACCCTTTGTGTCACTCAGAACCACCTGCTTTCTAAAATAAGCACACATCATCTGGAAAAAGACCTCCCTCAAAAAAAATTCTGCTTTTCCTCTTTTCCTGAGTAAATGCACAAGGGAATGATTACTGAGATAAGCTATAGCTCCTGTCACTAAAGTTGGTCTTGGGTCTGCAGCTGTTAACTATCTTCCTCATTTCCTACCCCATTTAGATTACCCTCATCCTTTCCTAGCAACTTTGCTGATCTGGTAGATTACCTGGTGAGGTAACCTAGAACCTTATTAAGCCTGAGAAGTTTGACCTAGTCAGGCTGTGGCAGCTGCGCTTATCTATTTCCTAACAAAGGAAATGGGCAAAGTAGTAGCAAGACCCGTCCCAGTGGATTACTGTCATGCCAAATGTTTTCTTCCCTGTCCTCATTTTATAGTAGCACTCTACTTCCTCATGGTGAACAGAGTCAATTTAGCCTATAAGGATGGTAACTTCTTTCCTTGTCTCATTATCTGTTGGCACAAAGAGCCAAAGTTATTGGGCATCAACCACAGATTATTTATTAAATCATAGAAGATTTATTTTAAAATGACACTTGTAGTGTATCCTGGTAAAGTAATTTTCTTCCTGGTAATCACATCCTCTAGGTCCACGAAATCTACGTTTGCAAGAATGCAAAGCACAAATGTCTCAATGCTTCACAAGGAGGGAAAATAAGAAGTCCCACTCTGACTTCTCTTCTTGGTTCCCAATTCCTTATATTATGCATATTGGGAACAGAGTATCATATAATGATCTTTGACTTAGAAAGGATACTGAATCCTATGGGATATGTCATCCCTCAAGATCTCATCTCCAAACTGACATATCTGTTAGTTGCAATTTGGAGAAGCCATCTCATCACTACAACAAGGCAACAGCTTTTGAATGGTATGGGATATTATAGAACCAGTAAGCACTTGGCCATGTTCTTACCACCACACTTTACTCTAAGTGGGTTACTTAGACAAATAAGATGTTATAGAAAGTTCATCTAAGTAGTTCACCCCTATTTAAGCCCTTAAGTACTGGTGCTGGTCAATACTCTATTGGTGGAAAGGCAAAAAAGTAATACCCATATCTGTAATGTGTGTCAGTTCAAGTCAAAATGGATTGCTGACCCCTTTGATACCTTGTAATCTACTGGCCAAGTGATGGGTGGCTTTGATCTCTATGCCTTCCAGATTGGATATTTGGTACAAAGAGTAACTACGGTAGTCTAAAAACATAAAAGCCCATACACTGGGCCCATGCATAACATCCAAATCAGACACCCTGGCTCTTCTATTTATGCCTATTATGCCACTCTAGTGGTGGCTGATGACAAAGTATGGCCTATATCAAGTACCTGACTTCTTTTTGTATGGCTGTTTTGTGCCTTTTCTGTGGTATATATTATGCAGTAGGTATTGACATGCATTACAAAGACCTTCACACTTCATGTCCACTCCCATTAGTCCACTTGCTCTTTCTCATACTTTCATAAGCTAGACTTTATGATTTTCCTTTTAAGCCTCTGATCAACAAGCAGTTCATTTGTCACTAATTATGAATGCATATATATTCTTGTCCTGGAAAACTTCTATTTCTATGATGGTAACCAGACCCTCTGACTGAAGATTTGCCCATTGAAAAGGTCTCCCTTCACCTTTATATTTCTGGGAATCTCTTGAGTGAGACAGTAGGGAAGCAGAAGTGTATTTTCAGCTTGTATACCAAGTCAACCCATCTATAAACCAAGATCAGTCTTTTCCTTCTTTAGATGGTCATGAGGGAAGTCTTCTTCCTGGTAGAGGAACAGAAGTGAACTGAGGGAAGACTGCTATTGCAACAGTAGTTCAGAACATAGGAGTGCAAATTATGTGTGATCTGTGGATCAGGAATTGTTTCTTGAAATTGAGGATAATTATTTGCTACACATGGTTGGGCCTTGGTTCAGAACATAAGAATCTAGCATTCTTCCTTTGGGACTTGCTGAAATCCTATATTTTAGTTTCCTGTGCTGGAATGGTGTAGCAGTTTGACATTGTTTATTAATTCCAAAAATAGATATTGGATTATGTTTGTAAACTGTTCAGTTCTTTTGGGTGTTATTAAATAATGATTAAGGTTTTGACTGGACCACATCAGTAGGACATTGAGTCCCCACCCCCTTTGTGCAGAGAAACTGCACCACAGAGAAGAGAGGTAAGAGTTTTTTTATCCTGGAGCGCTAGAAGTAAATACACAGAGAATCAGATACATGAGGAAGAAGAGAAGGTTCCATTAAACACGGCAGAGATCCCAAAAAGAGAGACAAGCCATTCACCTGATAGTCTACAGCTGGCCCTGTGGAGAAAGTGGTCAGCTAAGCTCAAAGAGAAACTAGCCCGGGAAAAGAATAACTCAGGTAGCCTGAACCCTTGCAGACATCAGTAGCCATCTTACTTGAACATGTGGCAATAGACTTTGGTGAGGGAAGTAACTTATGTTTTATGGCTTGGTAACTGTAAGATACTACCCCCAAATAAATACCTTTTATAAAAGCCAACAGATTTCTGGTATTTTGCATCAACACCCCTTTGCCTGACTAATACCAATGGTTTAGGTTAAACAATGGGAATTTATTTGCTCATGGTTTTGAGACAAAACCAAAGTCCAAATCAAGGTATCCTGAAGGCTATGGCTTCTTCCCGAAGATTGGCATTCTGTGGCTGGCTGCCGGTGACCTTTGGTACTTACCTTGTCATATGGCAAGGCATGTGGAGTCTCCCTTCTCTTCTAGGTTCCACTGATGTTCAGTTTCTTGCTTCCTGTGCCTTTTTCTCTCTCTGATTTTCATTCCACTTATAAAGGGCTCCCAATAATCAGATTAAGATGCATCCTGACTAGGCTGGGCCACATCTTAACTGTAATAGTCTCATCAAAAGGTCCCACTTACAATATGTTTATATGCACAGGAATGGATTAGATTTAAGAACATGTTTTCTGGAGTACATACAACTTCAAACCACCACACCTAATATAGCTTTTTCCCAAAACAGACACCTCTAATGCTATTGGGGATTCTGAAATGTATGGATGAAACAGAGCAGCCAGGATCTGCTATAGATGTTTATTAATTTGGAAAAATTATTGGCCATTTTCACTTCATATATTTCTTCTGCCAGGTTCTCTCTCCCTTTTCATTTAGGGATTTCAATTACAAGTTATACTGTTTGATAATTTTACTATATCTTTTGGATGCTCTCATCCATTTCTTTTTTATTAAAGAAGTTGTAATCACTTTTAATCATTTTATTGTGGGTGTGCAGAAAAATCATATGATTTGCAGGGCTCTCGTATACCAAACTATTATTAGCACCTTGCATTAGTGTGGTACAATTTATGTTTTTTTTTTCTATAATTGTACTTTAAACTATATTCTATGTTATAACTTAGGGTACAATGTTTGCGCTGTACGATTGCAAGGATTTTTAAAAATTCTATTCTAATGTCATATATACAATCTAAATTTCCACCTTTTAAATCACATTCAAATATATAGTTCAGTGCTGTTAATTATGTCCATAGTGATTTCTACCAGCACCACCATCAATTACCAATACTTTTCCATCACCCCAAATAGAATAGGTTCTGACACCATAAGTTTGCTTTTTCTAATTGTTTTATATCAGTAAGATCATTCAATATTTGTCCTTTTCTATCACTCTCATTTCCATCAACCTGATGGCTACATGTTGTCACATGTATCTAAACTTCCTTTCGATGGCTGAATAATATTCCATTATGTATATACACCAAATGTTGTTTATCCATTCATCAGTTTATAAACACTTGGGTAGCATCCATTGTTTGGCAACCGTGAATAATGTCACTTTGAAAATATTCATTTGAGTCCTGTCTTTTGATACTTTCAGGTCTACAACTAAAAGTGGGATTGTCAAGTCATATGGGAAATTTATACTTAACTTTCTGAGAAACTGTCAATCTGTCTTCCATAGCAGCAATACCATTTTACATTCCCACAAGCAATAAGTGAGGATTCTTTTTTCTCCACATCTTCTTTAACATTTCTTTTAATTTTCATTTTTTAAAAAGTAGTAGCCATTCTAGTTGGTGTGAAATGGTATCCATTGTGGGTTAGATACACATTTTCCTAATGACTAATGATATTGGACATCATTTCATTTTCTATTTGACCATTTGCATATCTTCTTTGGAGAAATGTTTATTCAAGTATTTTGCCCATTTTTTAATCAGATTATTTGTCTTTCTTTCTGTTGAGTTGAAGGTTTTCTTTATATATTCTGAATATTCAACCCATATTGAATATGTGGCTTCCATGTATTTTATCCTATTGTGCAAATTGTCTTTGCACTTAATAAAGCTATTTGACATGTAAAATTTTGTAATTTTAATGAAGTCCAATGTATCTATTTTACCTTTGTTTTTGCTTTTGCTTTGGGTGTAAAATTTATGAAACCATTGCCCAATACTTGTCTTGAAGATGTTTCCCTATATTTTTTTCTATGAGTTTTATATTAGTGGCTCCTTCATTCTTTTGTAAATGAAGATCCAGTTTTCCTGACAGTATTTGTTAAGGGACTATTCTTTCCTAAATGAGTGATCTTTGCCCTCTTTTGGTTCTAAATGTGAGAGGTGATTTTTGAACTCACAATATTCTTGTGTTTGTATAATGTTGTTTTGATTACTGTAGCTTTTTTACAAGTTTTAAGTTTGGAAAGTATGAGTATTCCAGTTCCAGTCTTTTTCAATGTGATTTTGACTATTTGTGGCCCCTACCCTCCCATATAAACTGGATTATTGACTTTTCCATTTCTGCAAAGAAGGCTGTTGGAATTTTGATTGGAAGTGAGTTGAATCTATAAATTGTTTCAGGTAGAAGTGATATCATAACAATATTATGTCTTCCACTGTAGAAATGCAGAATGTCCCTCCATTTACTTAGGAGTTCTTTGATTTCCTTTATCAATGTTTTGTAGATTTCTGTGTACAAGTCTTTTACATCATTAGTTAAAATTATTCCTAGATATTTCATTCTTTTAGTAGTGATTGTAAATGAAATTTATTTTCTTGATTTCCTCTTCAGAATGTTAATTACTAGTGTTTAAAAAACACTACTGATCTCTATGTTGATATTGACCACTGTAACCATGTTGAACTCATGTATTAGCTCTAAGAGCTTTGTTTCTGGATTTTCTGTACATAGGACCATATTATCTGCATATAGGCAAAGTTTTATTCTTCCTTTCCAATTTGGATGCCATTTATTTCTTTTTCTTCTCTAATTGCTTTGACTAGAACTTCCAGTATAATGTTGAATAAAAAAGGTGATAGTGAGTATCTTTATCTTTTTCCTTGCCTTAGAGGGAAAGCTTTCAGTCTTTCATCATTGAGTATGATGTTAGCTATGTTTTTTTCATATATGCCCTTTATCATGTTATGGGAGTTTCCTTTTATTCCTGGTTTCCTAAGTGTTTTTAACAAAAAGGTTGCTGGATGTTGTCAAATGCCTTTTCTGCATCAGTTGAGATGATCCTGTGAGTTTTTTCCTACATATGATTTTCTGTTTTTGTGTGGAATTTTTATCTGGCTTTGTTATGAGGATGATGTTGGCCTTGTAGAATGAATTAGTAGGTGCCCCCTCCTCTTCAATATTTGGAAGAGTTTGAAAGGATTGGTATTCTTTCTGGATTGTTTGGTAAAATTCTCTTGTGAAGTCACCTGATACCGGGGTTTTCATTGTTTTGGGAGGTTTGCAATTGCTGATTTAATTACTTTACAAGTTATTTGTTTGTTGAGATCTATTTCTTCTTGAGTCAATGTAGGTAGTTTGTGTTTTTATAGGAATTTCTCCATTTCTTCTAGGTTTTCTTATTATTTGGCATACAGTTGTTCCTAGTATCATTTTCTAGTCCTTTTTATTTCAGTGAGATTGGCAAGTATGATTTTAATTTCTGAAGTTTTTATTTGCATCCTTTCTTTTTTTCTTTGTAAGTCTAGCTAAAAGTTTGCCAATTTTATTGATATTTATAAAGAAACAACTTTTGATTTTGTTGATACATTCTATTGTTTTTCTGTTCTTTATTTCATTAACCCAACTTTAATCCTTGTCATTTCCTTCCTTAAGCTTGCTTTGGACTTAGTTTGCTCTTCTTTTTCTGGCTTTTCCACTTTTGAGATTATGTCTCTAATTTGAAATCTTGCTTCTTTTTTAATGTAAGTATTAGAGCTGAATATTTCCCTCTCAGTACCACCTTGCTGCATCCCATAAGTTTTGGTTTGTTTTATTTTCATTTTCATTCCCTTCAAGATATTTCCTAATTACCATTGTGATTTCCTCTTTAACCCATGGTTGTTTAAGAATGTTGTTTAATTCTACATATTTGTGAATTTTCCATTCTCTCTTTGTTTTTGGTTTCTAGCTTCATTTTGTTGCAGTTGGAGAAGGTACACTGCATTATTTCAATATTTTAAAATTATTGAGTCTTGTTTTGTGACTTAAGATATGGTCTATCCTGGAGAATCAAACATGTGCACTCAAGAAGAATGTGTATTCTGTTGCAGTTGGGTGTGGTATTCTATATATATATATATATCTGTTTGTTTTCATTATTTCAGAGAATCATTCAAGACTTCTATTTTCTTATTGCTTTTATATCTAGATGTTCTGTTCAGTATTGAAAGTGAGGTATTGATGTTCTATTATTAATGTAGAACCATTTATTTCTCCCTTCAAATCTGTCAATATTTGATTCATATATTTTGGGGCTCTGTTGTTAAGAGAATATATATTTGTAATTGTTATGTTGATGTGGGCTATGGGTGGAAGGCTCTTTGTCTCTTCAGAGATAACTAAGTTGTTTGACTTGTGGGTGTGAAACGGTAAGAGGCTGCAGTCCTGCTCTTAGGGACCAGCAGGCTCCAGTCCCAGGAAATGTTTAACAAAGCAAGGGCTATAAACTTTAAGTATTTAGGGGAAATGCAAAAACCAAGGCTTATCTAAAATGTCTGGAGTCCTTGCTAAAAGCTTACCTAAGATGTGAAAGAGATATATGCTAATTGAAGCCTATTGAGAACTGAAACAAAGGGACCATTTGGCCTTTCCTCTCTGTATAAAAGACGTTTGAAAATCTTGTTCCGGGCTCGGGATTCAAACAGAAAGCTCCCGAGTCCGGCCGGCCGTCAATAAACCATTTTTCCTTCTCAAAATCATTCCTGAGTCCTGGCCTCTCTATACTCAAATAATTGAACTTCTCTTAAATTCCACAACAATGTCTTCTTCTTGACTTGAACAATTTACCTGTCTGTTCATTGTAACTGCTTTTGATGCAAAGAGTATTTTACCTGCTATTAGTGTAGCTAGCCAACTCTCTCTTTTTATTATGTGCATGAATATAAATATATATATATATTTTTTATCCTTGCTTTCAACCTATTTATGTCTTTAAATTTAAGGTGACTCTCCTATAAACAGCACATAGTTGGATCATGCTTGATTATTCATTCTGCCAAGTCTCTGCCTTTTGACTGGAGATTTTAATTCATTTACATTAAAAAAAAATTCATAATGTAGGACTTTTCTTTTGCAATTTATCTACTTAGTCTGTAAACCTTATACGTTTTCATCCCTCAATTCCTCCATTATTGACTATTTTCATATTTATTAGGTTTTGTACCTTGAGTCCTCATTTCTTTCTGTATATATGATTCATTTAATTTCCTTGTGGTCACCATGGCATTAAAATTTATTATCCTAATTATATAACTACATTTGATTTGATACCAACTTGATTTCAATAGCATAAACATGCACTGTTCCTATATCCTTTCATTCCCTCAGCTTTTTTTTACTTGTTACAATTATAACTTTGTACATTGTATGTCTAAAACCACAGACTTAGGATCACTTTATGTAAATTTTCCTTTTACCATCTGTAGGAAGTGATAACTCAAGTTCCATATCCAAAAATACAATTGTGCTGCATTTATAATTAGACATATGATTACCTTTACCAGAGATCCTTTTTTTTTCTTTTATCTCACTTTGAATCACTATCTAAAGTCCTTACCTTCAGTTTGAGGAACTCTCTTTAGCATTGCTTGCAAGGCAAGTTAATGGTAATGAGATATTCATGTTTCATTTATCTAGGAATGCTTTAATCTTTCCTTCATTTTTAAAGGAAAGTCTTGCCAGATATAAAATTATTGGTTGGCAATGGTTTTCTCTGAATACTTTAAATATTTCGACGCATTTCTTTCTTGCCTCCATGGTTTCTGATGAGACATTGCCCCTTAATCTATTCATGAATCCCTTGTACATAACACATTGCATTTCTCTTACAGCTTTCAGAATTCTCTCCTTGTCTTTTGCATTTGAGTTAGATCACTATGTGTTGGGGCTTATTTCTTTTTCATGTTTATCCTGTTTGTTTTTCTCTGCCTTTTTTGGATATGCATATGCCCAGAAAATGCAGGCCTTAACTGCCCTCTGCAGCTCTGAGGAAGCTTACCATCTTTATGTCCCCTCTGCTGCCTTTGTTGGAACAATAGCACCGTCAGAGTAGGGCCCCAAGCCATCTGAAGTTGATATCCAAAGTACTGATCAGATTGGACCATGCCATTACTCCCCTTCCCCAGGGCTTGGAGAACTAGGTATTATGTCCCTCTCTGGTACCAGGAAGCTATGTTGGAGCTGGACCCCACTGCTGCCTGCCACAAGAGTGGCGGACGGGCAATGGTGACCACAAAGTTGAGAAAGCAATTCACTGCTATTTACAGCAATTTATCCCTGCTCTTCCTCAGGCTCTTCCCTGGATCCTGTATAGTGTTCTTCTGGTCTCCAGAGTTTTGAAATAGTTCCTGCCTGCTTAATAGTTGTTGTGGTAGAAAGAATGATTCCTGGAGTTTGCTACTCCACAACTACACTCTCTTTCCTTTACTCTTTTTATCTCTTGGTGTTTCAGGTTACCTAATTTCTATGAAATACAGCTTTTTAGTATTTCGATTTTAAACTTAAAATTTTTTTTCCATCATTCTGTTGATATTAATTTTCTTTTCATTCTTATTCCCACCTTTTTCGATTTCTTAACATATCAGTCTCCTTATGTTGGTGTCTTGTTTGTTCTTGCATTTGTGTGTCTTATAATTTTCAGTTGATCTAATTTTAAGCAAAAAGACTGTATATTCTCATAGATTATTCCATACAGAATTTTATTTTCTGGACTGTCTACTTGGAAAATTCTATATGATAGTTGAAATTATTTTTATTTAACTAAAGTTAATTAAAAATAATCTTGGTACAAACTCCCATTTTGTGGTAAAGAAACTCTTATTTGGAGCAATGTGGCTTAAGCAGTTGAGTGCCCACCTCCCACATGGGAAGTCCTGGTTTTAGTTCCCAGTGCCTCCTAGAGAAGACAAAACAAACAATGAACAGACATCGAGCAAAAACAATGAGCAGATAATGAACAGAAAAAAAAAAAAATGAGCAGGGAGCAGATGTGACTCAAGCAGTTGAGTGCCTGCCTTCTACATGGGAGGTCTCTGGTTTTGTTCTTGATGCCTCCTAAAGAAAAAACAAGCAGACAATGAGCAAAAACAATGAGAAAACAGATGAGGGAGCCATCGCAGGAGGTAGGGAACTCTTATTCTCTTGTGCATTTATGATTCAAAATTGTTGAAAATGTGAATTCAAATTTTCAGAATCATTCATCAATAATTCAATAAATATGTAATTGTGGTTGCCTCTTTGAATTTGACTAAGCCATTCATAAGTATCACCCAATTATGTAAATTGCAATCATTTTCAAAATGTTACCATAACTTGAATATATTCAGTGGTAGATAAGAAAAATATTTCGATCATTAACTACTTGAAAAGTTTGGTATTTGGCATTGTGCATGAGGTAAAAGTAAATAGGTGCAATCTCTGTTATCAAATAATAATGAAGTAAGGAAATTAAGAATTAAAATAAATATATTCTAAGGAGAATCTCATAAATGGTATGAATTACTTTTTTTTTTTTTAGGAATTATTGAGGAATCTTTTAATGGGTTAGAGTTTTATTAAGAACCTGAAAAATAAAACGCATCCTATAGGAAGAGATGGGGAAATGACTCTCCAGGATTAAGTACCAAGAGGAAACATAGATATTAGAAAATATGGAGAATTTTAATTTTAATCTAATTGAATGAAGTAGTTTCCACACTTATTTGTGCTTTAGAAACATTTAAAGAGATTTTAAAAATCATAACTTTTCAGGTTCATTTCCCAGAGACTCTGACTTGAGAATTTGTATTTTTTTTATTACTCCCCAGATGATTATATTATTCAGTTAGGTTTGAAAATCACGAGCCTAGAGTAGTCATCAATATCAAAGTAGTGCTAGGGAAGGCTGGACTGATGCAGTTTTAGGTTGATACAACTAAACTTATTTTAGAACATAGTAAAGAGTCCATAAAGTATTATATTAAGATGTGATATATGAAATGAAAATGACTAGGAATCAAGAATGTGATTTTGAAAACCTTATTCCACATGTATTGCTGAAGAGTTGGGAGAGACTGGGTGAAGAGGGCTTGGAGAAAAAGTTGAAAAATGAGAATAGGCTAGGAAAAGGATAGATGATGATAATGATAGATAGATAGATAGATATAGATAGATAGATAGATAGATAGATAGATAGGTAGGTCGACTGATAAATATATATACTATTGCTGTTATAATACTGTTAACACATGCAAATATTTTACAGATCCCTTCTTATTCTCTCAATTTACATTAATGGTCCATTTATAAATTTGATTGTTAAATTTCTAACATGAGAATTTCAGATACAGAGATGGATGTACAGTAGCCTGGAAAAGAGGGTTTTGGCTTAGTCAAGGGCATGGAAGACCCCAGAATTCCACATAGAACCATTCATTGCACTTAAAAACAGGAGATGCCTTTGCTATTGATGAAGTCAGGGCTTCTAATTTTTGAACCAGAAACAGAAAAGAAGTACAAGCATAAATTATTGCAGTAGATACAAAGCAGGAAGCAGGATATTAGGGAAGAAGAATATGCTAGACATAAAAAAAATAAAATGTTGTTGTTATAGTTCTTATCTTGTCAAATGAAGTCCCACAATGTTTATCATTATGTTACTTCAAAAATATCTGTTATGTTCTGATAGAGGTTAAGAGTGGTACATGCTGGTTGGAAAGAATTACGTAACGGGTCTAGAACTACACTTGACACATTACAGGTGTTCAGTAAATACATGATGGATAAATCAATGAGTAGTAATAAGTCTCTGTCATGGAACATAAGGCAAGGTAGGCAAAGAACTCTCTGAGACTGAGACTTAGACCAACTCTTTGATAATGTATAGTAAATAATTTTCCTTTTTGAATTGATTAGATTCATGGAAACAATGTCAAAACATTCACATTTTAAGCCTATGAATAGATAAAAGATTTTCTTATCATAATAAGTTGTTAAAAATATCATATATCTATTTCCTATGTGCTATTAGATAACCACGTACAATCTTTTACATCTCTCAAATATGCTGCATCACAGATATCTTGATCTACAACTTATATATGAGGACTTAAAAGTTTGGGTATGTTAGCAATTATACATTGTAGGTAAAATTTGAAACAAAATCCACAATCATAATCCATTACATTTTCAATTATAATAGAAATTTCTGTTTCAAGGTGAGAAAAAAAGAGATTCCATTAAAAAATTATCTTTGCCTGCACAGAAAAAGACAAACCTTCCAGGCATATACCTCAAGGGGATTACTGCATTCTAAATTATAATTGTCTCCATTGCAAACTGACATTTCTCCAGATTCTTAAGGACTGTTTTGTTCTTGATTGAGAAGAGGCAGGAACTTCTAAGGGAAAAAAAAAAAATAAGAAAACTGATGTTTAAAACAAAATGTAAACTTATATGTAACAATGATTTCTTTGTTCAGCAAAGACATGAATTGAATGACTTCTATATTCTGTCTCCTGGGGATAAAGCCTGGAATTGTACAGACAAAATCTATTCCATCAGAGAACTAAGGATGGAATGGGAATGGAAGAAACAGACACAACCATAAGATGAGTAAATTTTATAGCATTTTTAAACAGTCTAACTTGCTATGAGGGAAAAAAAAAAAAACAGGCTAATGGTGATTATACATGAGGAAGGTGTATAATTTTAAATAGTTATTGGAGATTTGGGCCCTAAGGGTATTAGGAATGAAAGAAAGAGAAAAAGAAGAATGAAAGAAAGAGAAAGAAAGAGAGAGAGCTGGGATCAGGGGGTCTGCGAGTAGATACTCATCAGACAACTTTATTTTCTACAAGGGGCATTATATATACTCAAGCTATCATGAGCACAAGCAGTGTAGCTACACATTAAAAATACTCATAAATTAAAGAATTTATCTCAGAGTACAAAGATTTAGTATTCCTTTCAAACTGCAAAGTGTGTTTGCTCATATTTCTCCCTGTCCCAGACAGCTTTGTCCTGTTGACCTGAAAGGCTTAATTACTGCATTCCTATGTTAAAAGCGTAGTCATGGAAACAGCACATCTCTCTTTGCCAGACCACTATGCCTCAGTTTCCAACAAACAGTGTGAACACAGTAAGCCTCATTGGTAATGTGGCTTTTGAATAAAGACCTGAAGAAGATAAAGGAAGGAATCACATAAATAAATAGGAGAAGAGTCTTCTTGGAAGGGGAGCAGAAGTGTAAAGACCCTGTAGTAAGAGTGTGCCTTAAGTTTTTGAGGAACCAAAAGGGAGTGTGACTAGAGCAGAGTAGGAGTCATAGGTTAGAATAGGATATGATGAAATTCAAAAGGTAAAAGGCCATCCTGATTTGTGTGATGCTGAAGGACTATGGTGTTTACAATGAGAAAATAATTGTCATGTGGATTAAACTGTTTAGGTCAGCTACTCATTATGTTCTTATCTTCTCCAGAAATTACATGGAATCCAAATTATAATCCTAAAGCTAATTAATGAATAAAGAGAAAAAAATATATCGCCTTGCATTATTGTCATGATGCTTCCCCCACCTAAATGAAACGTTCTTACCCTGCATGAAGAGAACATTTCAACGACTAACGGCAGAATATAGGGTCTTTAGTTAAGTCTCCTCTGTCCTTGCACAGTGCTGAGTGTATCCTGTCCCAATTCTCTTTTAACCTTTTACACCCTGCCCTCACCGCTTTGCTTTTTTGGTCAATTATCTCTTTTATCTGAAACTTTGATCACTGACTCAGTCAGCATTCCAAATATATTGTGCAGAAAGGTTTTTTTTAACTAATTTTCTTAACTGGGAAAATAGTTCTTCTGGAAACCCATAAATCACTCATTTAAATACTGTGTAGTTGTAATATTTTACCAGGAAAATGATATTTACTGAGTGACACGTATGTATCAGGCCCTGAGCTGGTTGTTTTCAATACATGATTTTACATCATCACCCCAATAAGACCATTGTTTACGAATAAACATCCTTCATTTATAAATGAGAAGTTTGATTGATTGAATATTGTACTTGTATTAAATTTTATCATTGTCACAAATAACTATCCTACTCTGAGAGAGAATCATTCACTCCCATTCACTGATATTGGGCTTATCCTGCTAAGTGCCCTTTTTCCTCTTCTCCTGATAGAGGCTGTGACATTAACCTGAGTCCCAGAGTTAGGTGATGTAAAGTGGACCTACAGCTCACCCAGGATATGACGTGTGCATGAGAAACAAATTTCTAAGATTTCGTAGACAGTCCTTTTGTTTTTTTTACCTATCTTAATGAAGGCTATTCTGATTGTTTAACCTCAACCTAAACCAAACTGACCTTTATAAATATGGCTATAAATTTGACCAATTTGCATACCTTTTAAAAACACTGTCAGGAGCACATGTGGCTCAAGAAATTGAGCAACTACCTCTGACATGGGAGGTCCTGGGATCAGTTCCCTGTGCTTCATAAATTAAAACAAAGAGCAGGCAACAAGGAAAAAATAACGAGCAGACAATGAATAAAAACAATGAGCAGACAATGAGCAAAACAATGAGAAAAATAGACGAGAGAGCCAACTTGGGGAAAAACACTATTTTTATTAAATTACCTAATTTTCAATTATATATCTATATACCATGTGTATATGTGGATGTGTGTGTATGCACATCAGTTCTGGGTTTTAAAAAAAGGTGATATAACCATGAAATAATAGGACTTTGACTTGAAAACCAACTGCTTCTAACAAGAATTTCTGGGAATATTTTCAGCATTAAAAGCATCATTTGCAGTAAATGCAGATCTTCCTTGTGAGTTTACTCTTAAATAACAATCACTTAAATGTATAGTCTGTATGGCATGTAAATTAATAAAGTTGTTAATACCCTCACCTTGTGGCATGTCTACTTATCAGAAAATCAGACCCTCACATCAACTTCTTTTCTTGGTAATTAAATAAAGACTGAGCTCTCTAATTCACAAAGAATTCTAAATTACTCTTTCAACCAAACTTTTAAAGTTTTATCAGCATGTTTCCCCCATGACTGTAATGCTTTCTTGATGCCCATACTCAGATATGAACTTAGTCTTCTCAAATCCTAAACCTCTAATTGTTCAGAATGCTCTCTTTCATTAGGTATTGAGAAGTAGTATCCTGTAGGATCTAACAGCCTAACCTCTGCTACTTATTAGCTATAAGACATTATTCCTCGTTTTCTTTATCTGTAAAATGAGAAGAGAAATTTCCGTTTCATAGTGTTATTATAATTATTAAATGAGTTGATCTATTTAAAGTGCTTAGAATAGTAACTGGCTCATAGTAGACTCCAAATATCATTCATCTTTGTTGTTACTATTATTATAATTATTCTCATATCATTATTACTATTTTCTTTATTATAATAAGACTATTTGTTTAGGTTATCTTTATCCAGAACTACACATCATCTTCTTGACTACAAGAGCCATGTTGTCCCAAACTGTTGTTATGGATTGTGAATTGGAAGCATTACTTAAACTTTAAATACCAATTGTGATGGTTAGGCTATTGTGTCAACTCAGCCAGGTAATTGTGCTCTATTATTTGGTCAAGCAAGCAATGGGCTAACTAATACAAGGATATTTATGGACTTTAGTCACCATTGACTTTACTGCAGTGGTAAACCATGGAGAGCTGGTTATAATTACATCAATCAGGGAGATTGTCATCAGCAATGAGTGACATTTAACCCAATCAGCTGAATCCCTTAAAAAGGGAAGTGATTCCAACATTGAGAGAGAATTTTCCAGCTCATCTTTGGACAGCCAGAACTTGTCAAGAACCTTTATTGGACTTTCATTGCCTACCTGTGCAACCTGGACTTGTGCATCCCCACGGCTGTGTGAGAGACTCATATAATCACATACTACTGACAGATATCCTTTGTCGATTCTGTTTCCCTAGAAGAACCCTGACTAATACAGCTTGGTACCCGGAATGGTTCTTGAGGAACAGATTCTTAAACATGGGATATCTGAGGGGTTCTGGGAATTTTGCAATTGTCTTTCTACTCTAGTTGGATTCAAGGGTACTGATGACTCCCTTTCCAATAAAGAAGAGGCTGCTAACATTCCATGGTGCAACTTGGCAATCAAGATCTGCAACATAGCATCACTGGATTCCCTTCCTTTCATGCTTGTAAAGAAGCAAGTTTCTGGGTGAGAGTGTTTTCAACACCCTAGCAGACTTTTGTGGTGTCAAATGGTATAATGATGTTGGATGGCTCCTCCTAGATACTCTGGATAATGTTACCAAAGAAAGAGATGAGTTAAAGGCTTCAAAATTGAAACTTAAACACCGAATAGGTGACATGAAAGTTTCTATATGTGCCCTGAAAGAAAATCTTGTCTCCTGTAGCCACAGGCTCAAAATATCAGAACCAAACTCTGACTCTCATTGTATGAATAGTGGAGTTACAAAGGAAACTAAAATCTCAACCCTGCAGGGTTTCTGAAGTTAAAGTGAAGACACTGATTGGAAAAAATGGAAACTAGAGAATTGGGATGGAGACATATGGGATGATGGTGATATTGATGGAGACAGTGGAACCCTGAATTCTGCTGAGACTTTACCAGAAGCCTGCCATGATCTGCCCTGTCCAGGCCACACCTTTTCAATTTTGTATGATCCAGCCTCCAGTCTGCCCCAGGGAGTCTGGACCTCCTCCCAGCCCTGATGCATGGACTAGCCAAACTCCAGCACTACCCTGCCCAGGGTATGGTCTTCTCTGAGGAAACCTGTGCCTGAAGAGGTTAATCCTGTCTCTTGAGAAAAAAATGCAAAAGAATGCCCTGAGGTCAGTAGTTTAAAAGGCATTCCTAATCCTTCTCCTTAACCACCTCCACCTCTCTTGACTTCCAGACATATTACTAGAATAAAATCACAACAAGCCCCCAAAGATGAAATACAAAATGTGACACATGAGAAAGTAAGACATACTCAGAAATAACTGCATGAGTTTCCAACTTATATAGATAGAAATCAGGGGAATATGTGTGGGAATGGATATTAAGGGTATGAGATAATGGTGGAAGGAATATAAAGTTGGATAAGGCTGGATTTATTGATATGGGCCCACTAAGCAGAAATTCTGGATTCAATGCTATAGCTCAAGGGGTTAGAAAGTACCCTAACAGTTTGTTTGGGTGGCTAATTGAAACATGGGCCAAAAGATGGCCTAGCATGTCTGAGGATGAGATGCTAGATTTGCGCTGGTACACAGTAGAAAAGGAAGTTCAAAGGCTTAGGGAGATTGGAATGCTAGAATGGATTTACCATTTGAGAGCTGTCTACCCACCCTAGGAATGTCCAGAGGACACACCTTTAATCAGGACTGTGAGGAATAAATTTGTAAGACTAACTCATCTTTCCTGAAGATATCTGTGGTTGCTCTTCTCTGTAGTCCAGATATTACTATAGGGAGGGCTATGAAGGAATTAGAAACCTTAAACATTATGGAAATGATTGGATGTTGGTTTGGTAAGAGTCAAGTATCAGCGGTTAATTGCCAAAGTCAAGATGGGCGTGGCTAAAGCAATGAAAGTCAGATTCAAAAAAGCACTCAATATAGTCTGAGTCATGTAGAGTTATGGCATTGACTAATACATGATGAGGTACCTAGTAGTGAAATAGACAGTCTACTAAATTTATTTGGGATTTGTATAAACAGAAGAGTTCTAGGTCAAGTGAATTAAACCCTAACTCAAATTACAGACACAGGGAATCATGGCCCCTTAGTCAATTCCCAGACTTGAGACAGTTTACACACCCAGAGCCCCTTGAATGAGGAGGAGGCCAGGTCTCCTTGGGGAAGGATCCTGTTAAACTGCCCAAAATTTATACTCTTAATCTTCCTCCCATCTTACCCCAAGGAGATCTATGAACTTTTTACCAGAGTAACTGTGCACTGGGGGAAAGGAAATGGTGAGATATTTCAGGGATTATTAGACACTGACTCAGAAGTGACATTAATTCCAGGATACCCAAAACATCACTTTGGTACACCAATCAGAGTAGGGGCTTATGTATGGTCAGGTGATTAACGTAGTTTTAGCTCAGGTCCATCTCACAGTTGGTCCAGTGGCCCCCCTGATCCATTCTGTGGTTATTTCCCAAGTTCCGGAATGCATAATTAGAATAGACATACTCAGTAACTGGCAGAATCCCCTCACTGGATCCCTGACTTGTAGAGTGAGGGCTATTATGGTTGGAAAGGCCAAGTGGAAGCCATTAGAACTACCCCTACTTAGTGAAATTATAAACCAAAAGCAATACCAGATTCCTGGAGGGATTGCAGAAATTAGTGCCACCATCAAGGATTTGAAGGATGCAGGGGTGGTGATTCCCACCACATCCCCATTCAACTCTCCTATTTGGCCTGTACAGAAAACAGATGGGTCTTGGAGGATGACAGTAGATTATCATAAACTTAATCAGGTAGTGACTCCAATTGCAGCTGCTGTCCCAGATGTGGTATCATTGCTTGAGCAAATCAGCATGTCCCCTGGTGCCTGGTATGCAGCTGTTAATTTGGCAAATGATTTTTTCTCAGTTGCTATTAGTAAGGGTCATCAGAAACAGTTGGCTTTAGCTGGCAAGGCCAGCAGTTTACCTTCACTGTCCTGCCTCAGGGGTATATCAACTCTCTAGCCTTATGTCATAATATTGTCTGCAGGAATCTTGATCATCTCTCCCTCCCACAAGACATCACACTGGTCCATTATATTAATGGCATCATATTGATAGGACCTAATGAGTAAGAAGTAGCAAAAAGTCTAGACATATTAGTAAGGCATTTTCATGGGAGAGGACTAAAATACAAGGTCCTTCCACTTCAGTGAAATTTCTAGGTGTCAAGTGGTGTGGGGCACATCAAGATATCCCTTCTAAAGTGAAGGATAAGCTGTTGTATCTGTTTCCTCCTATGACCAAAAAAGAGGCACAATGCTTAGTTGGTCTCTTTGGATTTTGGAAACAACGCATTCTCATCTGGTCATCATTTGCAAGGTGACCAGAAAACCTGCTAGTTTTGACTGGGGACTGGAACAAGAAGAGGCTCTGTGTCAGGTCCAGGCTGCTGTGCAAGCTGCACTGCCACTTGGGCTATATGATCCAGCAGACCCAATGGTGGTGGAAGTTTCAGTGCCAAATAGAGATGCTGTTTGGAGCCTCTGGCAGGCCCCTATAGGAGAATCACAATGTAGACCCTTAGGATTTTGGAGCAAATCCCTGCCATCATCTGCAGATATCTACTCCCCTTTTGAGAAACAGTTTTTGGCCTGCTACTGGGCCTTAGTAGAGACTGAACACTTAACCATAGACCATCAAGTTCCCATGAGACCTGAGTTGCCTATCATGAGCTGGGTATTGTCTGACACACAAACCATAAACTTAGACATGCACAGCAGGACTCCATAATAAAGTGGAAGTGGTATATACGAGATAGGGCTTGAGTGGGTCCTGAAAGCATGAGTAAGTTACATGAGGAAGTAGTCCAAATGCCCATGGTCACCACCTCTTCCATTTTACCTTCTCTTTCCCAGCCCACAGCTTTGGCCTCTTGGGGAGTCCTTTACAATCAGTAGACTGAGGAAGAGAAAACAGCCCTGGTTCACAGATGGTTCTGCACTATAAGCAGGTACCACATGAAAGTGGACAGCTGCAGCACTGAAGCCCCTTTCTGGGACTTCCTTGAAGGACAGTGCTGAGGGTAAGTCCTCCCAGTGAGCAGAACTTCAGGCAGTGCATCTGGTTATTCATTTTGTTTGGAAGAAGAAATGGCCAGAGTTGCATTTGTACACTGATTCATGGGCTGTTGCCAATGATTTGGCTAGATGGTCAGGGATTTAGAAGGAACATGATTGGAAAATTGGTGACAAAGAGGTCTGGGGAAGAGGTATGTGGATTGACTTTTCTGAGTGGGCAAGAAACATGAAAATTTTCATGTCCCTCAATAATGTTCACCAAAGGGTAACTTCAACAGAAGAAGATTTTAATAATCAAGTGGATAAGATGGACCACTTGGTGGCTAATGCTCAGCCTCTTTCCACAGCCACTCCTGTCATTGCCCAATGGGTTCATGAACAAAGTGGCCATGGTGGTAGGGATGGAGGTTATGCATGGGCTCAGCAAAATAGACTTCCCCTTACCAAGGCTGACATGGCTACAGTCACTGCTGAGTGCCCAGTCTGCCAGAAGCAGAGACCCACACTCAGCCCCTAATATGGCACCATTCCTTGAGGTGAACAGCCTACCATCTGGTGGCAAGCTGTCTACATTGGACCACTTCCTCTGTGGAAAGGGCAGCGATTTGTTTTAACTGGAATAGATGCATACTCTGGATATGGGTTTGCATTTCCTGCATGCAATGCTTCTTCCAAAACTACCATCGTGGACTTACTGAATGTCTTATCTAATGCCATGTTATTCCACACAGCATTTCTTCCAATTAAGAAACATTTCACAGCAAATGATGTGTGGGAATAGGTACACGCCCATGGAATTCACTGGTCTTACCATGTTCCCCATCGCCCTGAAGCGGCTGGATTGATAGAATGATGGGATGGCTGTTTGAAGACCCAATTACAATGCCAACTAGATGGCAATACCTTTCAGGACTGAGGCCATGTTCTCCAGGAGGCTGTGTTTGCCCTAAATCAGTGTCCACTCTAGGGTGCTCTTTCTCCCATAACCATAATCTATGTGTCCAGGAGTGGAAATGGAAGTGGCACCACTCACTATTACCCCTAGTGCCCCACTAGGAAAATTTTTGCCTCTTGTCCCTGCAGCCTCAAACTCTGCTGGTTTACAAGTTTTAGTCCCAAAAGGGGGAGTGCTTTCACCAGGGAATGTAGCAATGGGCTGTGAAGTTAAAACTGCCATCTGCTCCACTTTGAGCTCCTCTTACCTCTGAATCAACAGTCAAAGAAGGGAATTACTGTACTGGCTGGGGTGATTGATCCTGACTGTCAAAGGGAAAGAGTACTGCATCTACATAGTAGGGGTAAAGAAGAGTTGGCCTGGAATACAGGAGATCCTCTAGGGCATGTCCTATGATTAAAGTCAATGGAAAATTGCAACAACCCAATCCAAGCAGGACTAATAATGGCCCAGAATCTTCAGGAATTAAAGTTTTGATCACTCCACCAGGCAAAGAACCATGCCCAGCTGAAATGCTTGCTGAGAGTAATGGAAACATGGAATGGGTAATGGAAGAAGATAGTGATAAATATGAACTTTGACCATGTGACCAGTTACAGAAATGAGGACTATAATGGTCATGAATCTTCCTTTCCTGTTTCATGATGATGATGATTGTATATGTACACAAAATGAATTTCTTTGTCTTCTTCCCCAAATTTTCCCCTTATCATATAATAACTTGTATTCATTTCATGTCATAATATTTGAGGATATCAAGTTTGAGAGTGAATAGTACCCCAAAACTTGCACCCTATTCTGTATGGAATTAATGCATTTCCAGTTGTATGCAGGCGAGTTGAACATTGTTAGGAGGAAATATATATATATGTATGCATGCCTGTTATTGTTTACTTAGAGACTAAGTATCATTTAAGGTAATGTGTATGGTTGCCAAGTTGACAAGGGGTGGACTGTGATGATTAGGCAATTGTGTCAACTTGGCCAGGTAATTTTGTCCAGTTGTTTGTTCAGGCAAGCACTGGACTAACTATAATACAGGGGCATTTTGGTCACCACTGATTTTACTGCAGTGGTAAATCATAGATAGCTGGTTAGGATTACACCAATCAGGGAGATTGCCATCAGCAATGAGTGATGTTTAACCCAATCAGCTGAATCCCTTAAAAGAGAAAGTGATTCCAGCATTGAGAGAGAATTTCCCAGCTCATCTTTGGACAGCCAACATCTCCCAGAACTCATCAAGAACCCTCACTGGACTTCCATTGCCTACCTGCGCAACCTGGACTTGTGCATCCCCATGGCTGCATGAGAGAGTCTTACATAATTGCATACTCTTGACAGATACCCCTTGTTGATTCTGTTTCCCTAGAGAACCCTAACTAATATAAATTTATTTACTAGTGCATTGGGTTAATCAATTCTACCTCCAGATTTGAAATGTCAACTGAAATAATGCATAGAAAACCTTTAACACAGTGCTTGACACACCAGTAAGTGCTCAATCAATGGTAGTTTTTATTAGTAGATGTTCAGTACAAATGGAAACAATGAACAAGTGATTTACACTAACCTTTTCACAATGACACCCCACTTTGTCCTAATTTCTCTACCATGTAAAACATAAAATGAAAGCAATCTGGCTCTCCATTAAGCTCTGCTTATTTTGTTCTCTAGATATTTTATATCTATAAATTTAGTCTCCTGTAATATAAGTTTCTGGATTAACAGGGGCTCTTTTTTTGCTGGTATCTCAAGTTGAGCACAAAGGTGGGTACAAGGCAAGTGCTTAATAAATATTCAAAACTTGGCCTTTGAAAACCCTGGGTATTTAGACAAAGTTAGATTCCATTTAGAAATCTCAGGCCATTAATAAACTCACCAAGACCAAATTTAGAAAAATTCAAATTTGTTCTTAATTCCTATAGGTAAGAAATATTTGACCTTCAGGAATCATTATAAATATTATTATGAAATATTTGCAGTGACAACTTGATCCATTAATTCACTGATATTCTTAACAAATAATTCCTTACACTAAAAACAATTCTTGTAAATATATTTGGCCTGTTTTTTCTTTCTCTCATTCACATTAAATTGACTGTCTTAAAGTTCATAAAGCTAAACATGTTTAACCTTGAACATGTTTAACCTTGAACAAAGTTTTCTTTTACCACAAAATGTCAAAGTATCATTATCTGGAGGGAATCTTTATTTCTTGGTGCTGGTTACCACAATGAACCAACTTTTGACTTTTGCATTTAAATCGTCTTGTATTTGATCTTGTCTCTGTTAATGAAGGCATCTATTGTGAAGTAAATATAGATGATTGCCTATCTGGACCTTGCCTCCTTGATGGAGCTTATATTGATGGCATCAGATACCTGTAACTGCATGATGGGCTTTTTGGAACACACTGTGAAGCAAATGAAAATAAGTATCTCTCAAATCCATGTCTACACAGAAGTTAGCTATTTTTATTTTTCTATTATTAACTCTTAGACAGTTTATTTAACTCACAATATTTAAGACTTAATGTCAAAGAAATGTTGATAAAGATAATTTTAATTATGTTCTTTCATTAAACAAGTGCTAAGTACAGTTAAGAAGACAGATGCTGCCTGTTTTAATTAATGCAATGCACTGATACATTTTCTCTGCTCTTCCTTTATTTCTGTTCATTAGCATAAAGTCATTTTCAATAAATGTGGATTAATTCAACTTTAATATACTTAAAGGGAACTGTTTATGCTAATAGTAGCAGGTAGGATGATGAGACCTTCTATTATTTGTTTTATGGAGGAACAATACCATACGCTTTGTACTGAAAATGTTCCTAAATAAACCCATTTTTTCACTACAATGTGCATGCAAATTATTATGTGAAATCTCTGTCTGGAAATGTATAACAACTCTTCTGCTCATGTATAGAATATTAGTTTATACAAATCTAGAGCAGGTATATGTCTTCAGGATGCAGTGGCCAAATAAGAATGTCTGAGACAGGATGCACCAAGCTGCATTCTGCAGCATTATTTTTATTTTTATTTTCTAGTCATGCCAACAGGGAAGGGAAGATGAAGGCAGGGAACTCATTGCAATGCAGGCTGGGCCATAGCAAACTTCGGTTTCTTACATAAGCCCCAGGCACACTTTTTTTTTATCTTTTAGAAGTTTTCTTTCTTTCTATTGCCAGGGGGGAGGATGGCAAAAATGAAAATTGATCAGTTCTTTCAGTCCAGTCACCTTGAAGGAGAAGAAACCTGGAATAGACTCTGCTTTCTATCACTCATGGGAGTATATTTTTCTACCTGAACTGGAAAAGAAGTATTTAAAGTGGTGAAACTCTCTTGCAGTTATACTATAATGTGTACTTATTTAAAAATTTAATTCTGTTTCAGATGCCTAGATCTGACTAATGGGTATTGATGCAGAATGGACTTGTGCAAGATGAGAGATCAAGATTAATGTAAATTTAAAATGTTAATATGTTTTATGAAAAAAATCTAAAATAATTTAAGAGAAATCAATCTGCTCACTGTAGATTTTAGTAATTTCCTCAACAGTCAAAGGCAATTTAACTGCTCTGTCTCTCACATTTCTTCAGTGGAATTCCTCAGATGTTCCAGATAAAACCACAAATCACAGCTTTTTTCAACTTTGTTCCTCTGTCTCTTGTTATAAAAACTTTACAATCTGGAACCCTCTTTAAACTAAATCCTGTAAGTAGCCTTAGTTACAAAGAGCTCAGAAGGGCTTAGGTTTTACCATCTGTCTCCTTCTCCCTGATCTTAGGACACAGAGATGTCTCTGGAAGTATAAGGGTGAGACAGAATTAAATTGATTCCAATACTACAAGGAGAAAATAAATACTGGATGCCTGTGCCAACAGGTGGGGACAGGTAGATAACCACAAATGTTGTAATACACTTGGGATCTGCCTTCTGAATTTCAGGAATCTGAAGTGTTATGATTGACACATGCTATTTTATGTAGAATGCCTCTTCTGGTGAATAATGTTGGTTACCTGAAGGTTTGTGACCATTTTCAATGGAAGAGAGCTCAGGAGTTTTCCTGGACAATGGTGAATTCTTCTAAATTCCACTTGACTGACAGTGGTGTGGTAAAGGAAGGATCCATCAGACCTAAAAGCACCTTTGGTATTATGAGACCATGGGCATTTTATTTAAATCTTCTGTGTGTCTGGTCCCTCATAAACAAAATAACATGATTTCCTACATGGTAGAGCTGTTGTGTGGTGATGTGACTATCAGTGTTCTCCAGAGAAGCAGAATTGACAGGAGATTATCCATCTATCTATCTATCTCTCTCTATATCTATCTATCTATCTATCTATCTATCTATCTATCTATCTATCTAAACAATTGGAAAACATAACCTATCCAAGTTGACAGGTGAAATTAACTATCACAAATGACATCCAGATTTTTAGTAAACAGCCTCTTTACTGGGAATTATAGTATAGTTAAATGCATTCAGTTAGAACCATATTGAATCACCACTTTGCTTCTTTTCTATGTGCTCTTGGACAAATCATTTATATATCCTGAAATACTGCTTTAGCTATTCAGTTAGTGTAATAAAAAATTGCCTTTTATGGCCTTATGAAAATTATGTGAGACAATGAATATTAATCATTTTCATCTTTTCTAATATGCAGTATTTTAAATAGGTTAATTATTTATTGACATTATATTTATTTAGTTTTCAATGGTGAAGGCCATTCTTGATATGGAAAGGGAAGATTCTAATTAATAAATTTCCTGTAGAGAATGATGAGCCATATATTTTGTTTACACTGTTGCATATATTGTGTGGATATTTCCTAAAACTATATTTCTTAAATATGGAATTCTTAACTTTGACCTAAAGATGGAAATAGGTACACATAGCCTTTGAAACATAATATTTTTCTTGGCTCTTTCTTTTGGCTTTCTTACATATATTTTAATATATTATTTAAAATTATAGATAAAATCAACCAGTTTCTGTAAAATTGCAAATCTTTTAAGTGATCGTCTACATTTTGGCTTTATAAAATTTGTAAATTGTAAGATTGTCATTTTTTTTATTTGCCTTGTTCTTTATGACTTCTGGGATTCACATCTTTCCTTAGAAAGTCCTTTTAGTTAGCAGCAATGTTTAAAAAATATTTATATTTTCTTATATTTTTGTCTATTACAATTAGAGGATTAGAATAATTTTTTATTATTATAATGGTTGAATGTATTATAATGGTTGATAAGAATTAGGAGTCTTTTTTCAAAAGTTTCATTAATTATCCCAGGTATTGTGTTAAAGGGTCTAATATTTCACTATTGATTAGGGATCCCCCATTTTTCATACATGAAATTCCTATATATATAGTTTGATATATGTGGAACTGTCTATTTTGTTTCATTGTTAATTTTTGTCTCTTTCTGCACCAATGTTATATACATTAATTATTATATAGTCTCACAGAGTTTTATAAATTTTCCTTCCTCATGAATAAATTAAATTCACTTTAAATATAATTTTGGTCATTCAGTCACAAATACTAAGTATCGAATACCTAAGATGAACCAAGATAAAATAGATACCTGACTCACCAAATGCCATACCACTCCATCAGGTGATATTTAGTTTTAATAATACACTTACTTATTAGGTAATTAACTTATTTTAACTTTCTGCATATTACCATGCCCAGGGAATGACCTCTGAAGAGAATGTATGTATTAATATCCAAATCTAACTTTCCAGGCAAAGGTAATAAAAGCAGCTAAGGAACATAGGCATTACCAATTGAAAAGGACATTCAGGTCAACATGTTGTTATGCCTGAAGCTCCATGGAAATGAGGCAAAAGTATAGCTTATGTTAGCATAGTTTATGTTAGAGGAAAAAAAACACAAACTTGTTTTGTCAAGCTATTTGAGGCAAACTTTAAGAAATTTTTCTGTTCAACCAAGGTGGCTGGATAAATCCCTTCAACATGCTGTTCCTCCACAGAATCTTTGATCAACTAGCAAAAATTGACAAATCCATCTTCCTCAAAACTCTGGAAAAAGTTAAGATTCTCAGTAACTGGGAAAGTGATGAATAAAGAAAATTTAACTTTGAAAATGTTAGGAGAAGCTCATGGCAACTTTACTGACCACTTGTCTGACACTTCCCCAACTTGCTGAAGAGTCAGCCTGTTTCCATTGTGAATACCTGACCCTGTTCACAAGGAGCAGATTAAACCCTATGTGCATATTGTGTGGTTGTATGCCGGTGGCAATCTATATCAGGTGGCAGCCAGAAAGTCTGAACCAGGGAATTCATCTCAGGCTCACCTTCTGAGAACTTGCCCTACAAGCTAAAGCAGCTTGTAGACAACTAAAGCAGTGTAAGAAACAATTAATTCAATCTCTTGGCTGGTGTAAAGAATAACCTGTTTTAAGTCATACAATGGAGCATCTGGAGGGAAAGAAATTCAATTTCATTGGAAGTAGAGGGGACATTCATATTCCTGTTAAAAGGAAATTCCTAAATCCAAGAACCAGCCAAACTCAAGACAAGAAGTATCCTCAGAAGAGATGGAGGAGAATATTCTGCAATTCACATTCAGCTAGGGCTAATCTTGACAGGAGAGCTAAACTCAGAAAAAGATCAACAGCCATCATAGAGGCAATTTGCAAAGACTATGAAAAGTGTTTTTTGTTTTGTTTGTTTGTTTTGCTAGCTCCTGGAACTCAAGGAAACCTCTGTCATAATACTAGCTGGTTACAAATTAAGGAACAGACAGCTCAGGGACTAAATAGCAGATAAGACATATTAAAATATTGAAAAAGCACAATGTGCAAGAAAAGATTAAAAGACAAACAAAGAAACAGGAAATTATGATCTATCCAAAGAAAGAGATAAAAATCCAGAAAACATCAATGAAAACAATACTTTGAACATAATGGACAATAACTTATAAAATATATATCCTTAATATACTCAAGGAGATAAAGGAAAATACTGAAGAAAAATTAAGTTTATGAAGAAAACAATGAATGAATATTATGAGAACCTCAGTAAAGAGACCAAAAATTTATAAAGGAACCAATCAGAAATAATGAAGTTGAAAACCACAATAACTAAAATAAAAATTCCCCAGAAGATTCCAAGAGCAGATTAGAGCTGGCAGGATAAATGATCAGCAATATGGCAGACAATACAACTGAAATTATTCAGGTTGAGAAGAAGAAGAAAAAATAGTAAAAAAATATATGAAAAAGAGTCTAGGAAAGTAATGTTGCACAAATAAGAATACAAATTTATGCATTATATGAGTCCCTGGAGGAGAAGAAAGAGAAAAGGGGCAGAATGAATGTTCAAAGAAATAAGTGAATGAAACTTCCCAAACTGAATTACAGACATGGATATACACATTCAGAAAGTCCAATGGACCAAAAACAAGATCAACTCAATAAGAACCTGCCTAGATGCATAGTAATCAAACATTCAAATGCCAAGCGCAAGGATAGAATTCTGAAAGCTGCTAGAGAAAGCAATGTGTTATATACATGGGAGTCCCAATAAGATTAATTTCCAATTTCTCATCAGACACCATGGATGTAAGAAAGCAGTGGGATTAACTACTTAAAGTGCCAGGCAAGAATGTTGTATACAGTGAGACTGCCTTTTGAAATGAGGGATAGTGGATGTGCAAGATGGGAGCCGAGTGGGGAGCTCTTTCAACATCCTTAAAAGAATAGAAGAAGACTGCCCATCTGTAGTGAAGATTTGTGAGTAGAGCACTTCACACCACAGAGGCCAGTGCCCTTCCTCCTCTGGCTGCATAAGCTGTCTCAGGATCTATTCCTTGCCTGATATTGGAAGCTTCATTTCTCCAACATAGGGGAGGAATAAATGGTCAGGCCCCAACTTCAGCTACTGATTAGTACATTTGACTGACTAAAGTCTAATCCTAAAAATATCAAAAGTTTGCACCTGTCCCAGTCAGTAAAAGGCCAGTAGCTGCCATTTTAACTCTGCCCCAGATTGAGAGGAAGCAGGGCTGATTGAAAATAACAGTGGAAAAGATGGTAGACACCTGAGCAGGCTCTGTTTCTTCTGGGCATCTCTGCCCTGCCCCCACTCCTGTCTCCTCACTAGGGCATTGGCTTCTCATCTAGCAGTTTCTGAGTCTCGTTTCTCAAGATTGACACCAATAGAGAAAGAGCTTATGAACACTAGGCTAGATTCTTATTTCCATGGGTTTCCTCTAAAGGGAAGGGGTGTTGGGGAAAGGAAAATGAAACACTCATGTGGGAGGAGAAGGTGGGGAAGGTGGACGCAAGTGAATTGCAGAGCCATTGTGGGGCATGGCCGAACATGACAGCAACAGCCAGGAAGGCAGGCCAATGGGAAGGCAGGCTGGGTGCTCTCCTGGGAACCCCTCCTCACTTCTCAGCAGTAAGGACCAATCCCAGCCCCCCACGGTTTTGGCTTCTGAAACAGTCATGAAAATCACCCTTCTGGCACCTTGCTCTCTGTGCCCCCCACTCTTTCCTAGAGTGGCCTTAGAACCATCCATCTGCTGCACTCACACACACAAGAACCACTCAGATTCTTCACCCCCATACAGAGCAGTTGGCCAGATGGTGGGGTGGTGAGCAAGCATGCTTCTCCTAGTCTAGGAACAGTGATGGAGTTGGGGGGCGGGGTCAAGAAAACAAAGGGAGATCAAACCTCATTTTTTTTAGTGTAACATTAAAAAAAATAAAGACAAAATTTTAAAAATATTAAAAAAAAGGAAATAACAGTGATGGTAGGAACTGGATTCTTTCCATCTTGATTGGATTGTAGACCTAAGGACTTAGCCCCAGTCCCACATCCAGAAGGGAGGAAGCTGGGCATCTGCATCAGCCTCTCCAGGAAACTGCAGGTGCTTTAGGCAGGAAGAGACTGGGTAGTCAGACACCTGGGGCTCCATCCCCAACCATGATAGGATAGGAGGGAAACTGTGCTTCCTTGGCCTCTCTGGGAAGCTGCAAGAACTTTTGGCCTGCACAGATTGGTTTGTTGAGTGTCTTCAATTCCATCTCTGAATTCAACCTCCCCCCACCCCAAGATAAGAAGGGAGCAGGAATTTCTTCAGTCTCTCTGGGCAAATGGATGTGTTTCAGCCCACACAGACTTGAAACTTGGACACCTATAGCTCCCCAAATAGGATAAAAGGGGACCTGAGTTTTCTGTGCCTATAGGCAACTACAGGTGCTTTGGCCCATATGGACTGCATTTTTGAGCACATGGGGCATCATGCTCTCCCCCCTGCAAAGGAGCTACATTAGTCTATCTGGCCAACTGCAGTTAGTTTCAACCTGCACAGTTCGGTTTGCTGCCCGCACCTGCAACTCCATCCTTGACAATGCAAGTGAGGAAGGGATATGCAGCTTCATCAGTCTCTCTGGGCAACTACAGGTGGTCTTGGCCTGCATGACTTGGATTACTAAGCATGGCTGCAGCTCCATCCCTACATCTGGTAGAGGAGAAAGGGGGGAGAAGCTTCCTCAGCTCCTGGGGCAATGCAGACAGCTGAGACTCCACAGTTTACAGTACCAATATATATCCTTGGCTCCAACTACACAACCAGCAAGGGAGAAAAGGCAAGGAAATCCTCAACTAAAGAGAGAAACTGCCCCCCAAATAAATACATCTAGCAAGCCAGATACCAAGAAGTCAACAAAAAATTACAACCCATACCAAGAAACAGGATGATATGATCAGTCAAAGGCACAAGGTAAATCTTTAAATGAAATAAAGGAGTTGTGACAACTAACCCTAGATGCTCAAACAAATTTCTTTAATAAATTCAATGATGTGGCTAAAGAGTTTAAAAATATTAAGAAGATACACTGTGTGAACACAAGAATTTGAAATTTGGTATTGAAATATAGCAGATCTTATGGGAATGAAAGACACAATAAATGAAATAAAAAATACACTGGAGGCATATAACAGCAGCTTTGAGGAGACAAAAGAAAGGATCAGTGAGCTTGAAGACATGGCTGCTGAAAGTGAAAACACAAAGGAACAGATACAGAAAAGAATGGAAAAAAAAATGAATGGGGCCTAAGGGAACTAAATGACAGCAAGAGCTGTGCAAACATATGTGTCCTGGGTGTCCCAGAAGAAGAAGAGAAGGGAAATTGGAGAGAAGGAATATTTGAAGAAACAATGTTAGAAAATTTACCAAACCTACTGAAAGACTTAGATATCTGTGTACAAGAAGAATGATGTGTTCTGATCTGAATAAATCTGAATAGACCTACTCTGAAACACATACTTATTAGAAATGCCAAATGTCAAAGATAAAGAGAGAATACTGACAGCAGTAAGAGAAAAGTGATGCATCAAATAAAGGGACACCCAAAAAGACTAAGTGCTGATTTCTTATCAGAAATCATGGAGGCAAGAAGCAGTGTTATATATATTTAAGATACTCCAAGAGAAAACCCGCAGCCAAGAATTTATATCCAGCAAGACTGTCTTTCAAAATTGAGGGCAAGTTTAGAATAATTACAGATAAACAGAAACTGAGAAAGTTTAACCAAGAGACCAGCTTTACAGGAAATACAAAGGGAGTATTGCAGCCTGAAAAGAAAAGACAGGAGACAGAGTTTTGGAGTAGAGTCTAGAAATGAAGATTGTATCAGTAAAAGTAAGTAAAATTGTAAAAAGACTGGTGAAAATAAAATATGAGAAATGAAACCCAAAGGTCAAAATGGGTGAAATAAGAACTGTCTTTACAACAATAAATTTGATGTGATGTTAATGGATTCAACTCTGTAATCAAAAGACACTTACTGGTGCAATCATTAAGAAAATATGAGCTATCTATATGCTGTTTACAAGGAACTCAGTTTACACCTAAAGATACCAATAGATTGAAAGCAAAAGGATGAAAAAAGATATTCCACACATGCATTAAACAAACAAACAGACATAAAAAGGCTGGAGTAGCTGTACTTATATCAGATGGTATAGACTTAAAAAACAAAACTTTCATTAGAGATAAGACAGGATATTATATATTAATGAAGCACTGAAGAAAAAGAATGACAAACTATTCCCAAAGCAAGTAGAAGGTATAAAATACCAAAGATCAGAGCAAAAATAAATGGTATTGAGAATAAAAGCAATAGAAAGAGTAGATATATTAATAGCTGAAGTGGTTGAAAACCTGCTTCCCATGTATGAGGTCCCAGGTTGGATCCCTGGTACTTCGTAAAAAACAAACAAATAAACAAAGAAAAAAACCAACTCTCATTGGGGAGCAGATGTTGCACAGTGGTTGAGCACCTGCATCCCAGGTATGAGGTCATGGGTTCAGTCCCCAGTACTTCCAAAAGAAAAACAAAACAAAAACAATAGTGGAATTAACAAAACAATAGTGAAAATGACAAAACCAAAAGTTGGTTCTGCAAGAACAGTAAGAAGATGAAGAAAACTGGCAAACCCTTAGCTAGAGTGACAAAGAAAAAATGAAAGAAGATGCACATAAATAAATAAAATAAAAAAATGAAAGGTCATTACTACGACACCACAGAAATAAAAGAGATGATAAGAGGTTACTATGAACAACTGTATGCCAGCAAACTAGACAATAGAGATGAAATAGAAAAATTTCTAGGAGCATACAAACAACCTACACTGACCCTAGAAGAAAGGGAAGACCTTAACAAACCAATAACAAATAAAGAGATTGATGCAGTCATCAAAAAACTCCCCAAAATGAAAAACCCAACATCAGATGGTTTTACAAGTGAGTTCTACCAGCATTCAGAGAAGATTTAGTATCTTTACTCTAACTCTTCCAAATAATTGAACAAGAAAAAATGCTACCAACCTCATTCAGTGAAGCCAATAAAACCCTAATAAAAAAGCCAGAAAAAGAAATTATGAAAAAAAGAAAATTACAGACACATTTCCTTAATGTATATGGATGCAAAAAATACTTGTTAATAGACTCCAACCACACATTTAAAAAATTATTCATCATGATCAAGTGGGTTTTATACCAGGCATGCAAATGTGAATGAATACAAGAAAATCAATCAGTGTAATACATCACATTAATAAATCAAAGAAGAAAAATCATGTGATCATCTCAATTGATGCAGAAAAGACATTTGACAAAATACACCATTGTTTCTTGAGAAAAATAGGATAAAAGACAGGTATTAAAGGAAAACTTTCTCAATCTAATAAAGGCCATATACAAAAAACCCAGAGCTAACATTTTACTCAAGGTGAAAGATTGAAATAATTCCTTCTGAGGTTGGGAACAAGACAAACATGCCCACTGTCACCACTGTTTTTCAATATAGTGCTAGAGGTTCTAAATAGAGCAATCAGATAAGAAAAAGAAATAAAGGGCATCCAAATCAGAAAGGAAGAAGTAAAACTTTTGCTATTTGCAGATGATATGATCCTATACCTAGAAAGTCCTGAAACATCTATGATAAAGTTGCTAGAATGAATAAATTATTTCAGCAGAGTGGCAGGATACAAAATCAATATGCAAAAAACAGTTGTGTTTCTATACACTACTAATGCACAATCTGATAAGAAGTAAGGAAAAAATTCCATTTACTATACTGACTAAAAGTATCAAATATTTAGGAATAAACCTTACCAAGTTCATAAAGCACTTGCATTCAGAAAACTACAATGCAATGCTAAAAGATAAAAGATGTAAATAAATGGTAGAACATTCCATGCTCATGGATTGGAAGACTAAATATTGATAAGATATCAGTTCTACCCAAATTGATATACAAATTCAATACAATCCTAATAAAAATTCTACCAGCATTTGGCTATTCAGGGTCCCTGAATAGCTAGAAACATTTTCCATTTAAACACAATTATCAAATTTCTATGTAAGGGTAAGGAACTCTGAAGAGCCAGAAACATTTTTACAAGGAAGAGTGAAGTTGGAGGACTTTCACTTTCAGACTTTAAATAATGCTACCTAGCTACAGTGGTTAAAACAGCATGGTACTAACATAAAGATAGACATATGGACTAATGAAACTTAATTGATGGCTTAGAAACAGACCCTCACATCTATGGACAAGAGA
Organism: Dasypus novemcinctus; assembly: GCF_030445035.2. Taxonomy (NCBI): domain Eukaryota; kingdom Metazoa; phylum Chordata; class Mammalia; order Cingulata; family Dasypodidae; genus Dasypus; species Dasypus novemcinctus. Next base: position 35,540,174 of record NC_080683.1, on the reverse strand, counting down.
TTTTTGACAAGTCTGTCAACTCACCCAGGTAATGCAGAACAGTTTATTCAACAAATGGTTCTGGAAAAATGGGGTATCCATATCCAAAAGAAAGAAAAGTGCTCCTAACTCACACCTTACAAAAGTTAATTTAAAATGGATGAAAGTCTTAAATATAAAAGCTGGAACCACAAAGCTTCTAGAAGAAAATGTAAGGGAACATCCTCAAGACCTGTTGGTAGGTGGTGGATTCTTAAACAGTACACAAAACTTGAGCAATAAAAGAAAACATGGATAAATTGGACCGCCTCAAACTTGAACACTTTTGTGATTCAATGGCCTCCTTCAAGAAGGTGAAAAGGCAGCCTACTCAATGGGAGAAAATATTTGGAAACCACATATCCAAAACTGGTTTGATTTCCATTCTATACAAAGAGATCACACAAGTCAACAATAAAAGAGCAAGCAATCCAAATTTTTTTAAAGATTTATTTATTTATTCATTCCCCCCCTTGCAGCTTCTTCCATTCTTTTGCTGTCTCTTCTCTGTTTCCATTTGCTGTGTGTTTTTTTCTGTATCTGATTGTCTCCCTTTGCTGTGTCATTTTGCTGCACCAGCTATCCGTGGCACATGGGCTGTCAGCTCTCTGTGGCGCACAGGCCGTCAGCTCTCTGCAGCTCACAGGCCAGCTTGCCTTCACAAGGAGGCCCTGGGATGTGAATCCAGGGCCTCCCACATGGTAGACAGTAGCCCAACTAGTTGAGCCACAGCCGCTTCCCCAAGCAATCCAATTTTAAAAAGTTCAAAGACTTAAATAGATATTTCTCCAAAGAGGAAATACAAATGGCCAAAAAGCACATGAAAAAATATTTAATATCACTAGCTATTAAGGAAATGAAAATCAAAACATCAATGAGATATCATCTCAATGCACAGAATTGCCATTATTAAAAAAGAAAAACAGAAAACAGTGCTGGAGATGAGAAAAATATTCTTTCATGGTGGGAATGTAAAATTGTGCAGCCTCTGTGGAAAATAATTTGTCAGTTCCTCAGGAAGCTAAATACAGAACGGCCATATAATGAAGCATTTCCTCTACTAGGAATATATCCAGAAGAACTGAAAACTGGAATACAAACAGACATTTGCACACTGATGTTCATACTGACGTTAATCACAATTTCCAAAAGCTGGAAACAACTTAAGGGTCCATTAACCAAAGAATGGATAAACAAAATATGGTATATACATTTTCTGGAATACTATGCTGGTGTAAGAAAAAATGAAATTGGGGCAGATATGATAGCATGGATGAACATATAAGACATTTTGGTAAGTGAAGTAATCCAGAAACAAAATGACAAATCTTTCATTGCCTCAGTAATATGAACTAAATATAAAGAATAAATGGATGAAGTTAAAACCTAGAGTATAATTTATTAAGAGATAAGAGGAGGGGTGAGAAGGGGTACTGATGTTTAATGTATGTAGAAGTTTTAACTTGACTGTAAAAGTGTGGAAATGGATAGAGTTGATGGTAACACAGCATAGAGAGTAGAACTGACACAACTATGTTATAGATGAGATTGTGGCTGAAAAGTGTAGTTTAGGAATGCAAATGTCAATTGAAAGAAAGAGAATAATCTAGGGACTGAATAACATAGTGAATGCAGAGGGGATGAGAATTGTGATTAATAGTACAAATACAAGAACGTCCTTCCATGAACTAGAACAAATAATGTACATGACTATTGCAAGGTAGTAAGAATGTGGAAAAGCATGGAAAAATGCAATTAATATAGCTTATGGACTGTAGTTAACAGTAATACTGTAATATTCTTGCATCAAAGCCAAAGATATACTTTGTTAATAATTGGGAGCATGGAAAGAAATTACCAAATGTACTCTATAGATCATAATTATTTGTAATAGACAGATGATATTTTCTCATATCTTATAACAAATGTTCCAAAACAATGTGGTGTGTTATTGCAGGGTTGTTGTATGGAAATTCCACACATATGCATAATTGATTTGTAAATTTTCACCTTCTCTACAAAAACATATTTTATTAAATGAGGGAGTGATTAAGACATTCCCAATAAGCAATAGCTAAGGAAGATCATCACCACTAGAGCTGTCCTACAAGTAATTCCAAAGGGTGAAAGGAAAGAACATTAGACAGTAAATCAAAGCATCATAGATGAATATAGGAAGTTGATAAATATAACCAAATGGATAATTATAAATGTTGGTACTATTGTATTGGCTGTTTTAAAGTTCACTTTTTACTTCTTACAGGGTGTAAAATGCAGATACATAAAGAGCAGTGATAAGTCTATGCCTTTGGATTAAAAATCTTTAAAGATATGTTTTGTATAGTGAGTACAACAAAAAGTTTAGGGGCAGAGGAGTACAGAAGTAGTGTATGTGCATGCCTCTGAAGGTGAGTTGGATCAATATCAATGTGATGGCATAGTATTAGGATGTTTAATATAATTCCTATGAAAATCACAAAGATATATGAAAAAATATATAGAAAAAATATGAAGGGGCACAAAATGGTACAATAGAAAATATCAAATAAATAAGAAAGTAGGTGTTAATGGAAGAAATAAAAGACAAAAATGTATAAGACTTACAAAGACAAAATAAGAAAATGGCAGAAGAAACTCCTGCTTTATCAGTAGTGGTTTTAAATGTAAATGGGTAAACTCTCCAGTCAAAAGGCAGAGATTTGCAGAATGGATAAAAAAGTGTGACCCAACTATATGCTGTGTACAAGAGACTCACCTTAAATTCAAAGACACAAGTAGGTTGAAAGTGAATAGGCGTTTTCAGGACTTGGAGTTGTCCTGGGTGATGCTGCAAGGACAGTTAGTGGACATTGTATGTCCTCCCATGGCCTATTGGATGGAACGTGGGAGAGTGTGGGCTATGATGTGGACCATTGACCATGAGGTGCAGCGGTACTCAGAGATGTATTCACCAAATGCAATGAATGTCTCATGATGATGGAGGAGATTGTTGCTATGGGGGGAGGAGTGGCGTGAAGGGGGGGTGGGGGGTATATGGGGACCCAATATTTTTTGAATGTAATATTAAAAAAAAAAAGAAAGTGAATGGATGGGGAAAAAAATCTACCCACAAATAATAACCACAGGAGAGTTGCAATTGGCATACTAATACTAGAAAAATAGACTAAATCAAAAACAGTTGCAAGGGACAAAGAAGGTCACCATATAATGAAAAAAGGGTCAATTCAACAAGAAATATAATTCTAAATCTAAACATAAAGCAGCAGAGCTCCAAAATATATGAAGAAAATACTGAAAGAAGGGACAAGTGGACAGTTCTACATTAATAATTGGATAGTTTAATACATTACTTTCACTACTGGAAAGAAGATCTAGAGAGATGATCAATAAAAAAAGACAAGATTTGAGTGATACTATAAATTAGCTAGACCTAACACACACACATTCATATTACACTTCACACAGCAGCAAAGGAGCATACATTCTTCTCTAGTATACATGGATAATTGTCCAGGGCAGACCATATGGTAGGACACAACAAAACTCAATGAATTCAAAAATATTGAAATCATACCTTGTACTTTCTTTAACCATAATGGAATGAAGCTAGAAATTAATAACATAGTAAAAAATAGAAAATTCAAAAATATGTGGAAATGAAACAATACAATTTTAAAAAATGGGTGAAGGAAGAAATCACAAGAGAAATTAGGAAATACCTTGAGGCCAATGAGAACTAAATAGCAACAAAACAGAACTTACAAGATGCAGTAGAAATAGTCCTAACAAGAAATCTTATAGTTCTAAATGCTCATATTAAAAAAAGAAACAATATATCAAATCAAATACTGAATTTGACAACTGGATGATCTAGGAAAGGATGAGCAAACTAAACCCAAAGCAAACAAAGATTAGTGTGGACATAAATAAGACCGAATTTTTTTTTAAGGCAATAAAGGAAGGCAACAAAATTCAAAGCTGGTTTTTTTAAAAAGTCAGTAAAGTTAATAAAATATTTGTTTGATTGTCAAAGAAACAAAGAGACTATGCAAATAAGTAAAATCAGACAAGCAAGTCTGGGGGGCATTACTACCAACCCAACAGAAGCAAAAATTATTGTAAGAGGATATTATGAACAGTATTCTGACAAATTAGATTACTTACATGAAATATACAAATTCCTGGAAACACAAATACTACTTACTCTGACTTAAGCAATAGAAAATCTCAACAGACTGGTAAGAAGTAAATATATTGAATCAGTAATCAAAATTTTCCCAAGAAAGAAAAATCCAGATGCCGACGCATTCATTGGTGAATTTCAACAAACATTCAAGGAAGAATTGACATCAACCCTGCTCAAAATCTTACCAAACATTGAAGAGGAAGTAACACTCCCTACTTTATTCCATGAGGCCTACATCACCCTAATATCAAAGCCAGATAATTCTACCACAAGAAAATGGCAGACCTACATCCCTTTTGAATATAAATGCTAGTATCTACAACAAAATACCAGCAAACACAATTCAACAGCGCATTAAAGGATTATATAACTTGAACAAGTGGGAATTATCCCAGGTATGCAAAGGCAGTTAAACATAAGAAAATCACTTAATATAATGCACCGTGTTAATAGAATGAAGGGGGGGGGGAACACATGATTATCTCAAGTGACACAGAAAAGACATTTAACACAGCCCTGCACCTCTTCTTGATAAAAAGACTTAGAAAAATAGGGGCAGAAGTAAACTTTCTCAATATGATAAAGGGCATATTTGGAAAACCCACAGCTAGCATCATATGCAATGATGAAAGACTAATGCCAGGAACAAGATAAGGATGTGCTCTGTGATCAGTGTCATTCAACATTGTACAGGAAGTTCTTGATAGAGGAATGAGTCAAGGAAAATAAATAAAAGATATCCAAATTGGAAAGGAGGAAGTAATACTTTCCCTATTTGCTGATGGCATGATTCTATATTTAGAAAAATTGGACAAACCCACAAGAAAGCAACTAAAGCTAATAAATTCAGCAGTGTGGTGGGGTACAAGACCAACATGTACATATCATTAGTGTTTCTATACACTGACAACAATCTGAAGAGGAAATCAAGAAAAAAAATCAATTTAGAATAACAAGTAAAAAATCTAATACCTAAGAATAAATTTAACCAAGAATGTAAAGGATTATATGTAGGAAACTATGAAGTATTGCTAAAAAAAGTATTGGAAGACTCAAATAGTGGAAGAACATTCTGAATTCATGTATTTTAAGATTAAATATTGTTAAGATATTAATTATTAACAAAGTGATTCATGAATTCAATGCAATCCCTATCAAAATTACAACAGTCTTTGCAGAAATGGAAAAGAGTTTATCAAATTATATGGATAGATAAAAAGACCCCAAAAAGCCAAATGTTTCTTGATAAAAAGAACAAATTTGAAATATTCATAATTCCTAATTATAAAACATTACAAACCTACAATCATGAAAACAGCATGGTACATTCATGGGTCATCCTTCTTCACTGGTCATTGCCCCTATACTTGGGGATAGTTGCTGTTCCATTAGAGAATGTGGCAGAGGTCTCCAGAATGGGAATTAAGTATTCTTTCAGTTGTTGTGTGAATCTCTATCCACTGTGACAATGCCCCATGAACATTTGAATGTATTTATATATCTTATGTGTATGCCCAGGTGAACTGCCTCTCATTTCCATCACTGACAACTCTTTTGTGATCCAAAACTTCTTCAAAACTGAAACACTGGGAAACATACTGAAGAAATTGTAAGCATGCATAAAAAGATAAAAGATATGATGGTGATGAATGGCACAATATAAGAAATGAAAAATACATTTTTGGAACAATTATTTTGACACGAAAGTACATCATGGAATTATTCACAATTACCAAAAGATGAAGCAATCCAGTAGATGAATGGATAAACAAAATATGGCATATACATACATTGAAATATTACTTAGCTATATAAAAAAAGAATTTCTCATATATGCAAAACATGGGTATATCTTGAAGACACAAGGTTGTATGAAATAGTCCAGGCAAAAAAGAATAAATATCGTATGATCCCATTGGTAAAAAATAATTAGAAGAAAAAAATTCATAAATTCAGAAACTATAATACATTTTACCAAGGAAAGTGGTGGGATTATGGAATTCCCTTGAGGAATTAATGCCTAATTGATACAGAGTTTTTGTTTGTGGTAGTAAGAAAGATTTGGTAATGGATGATTAGGATGGTGGCACAATATTGGGAATGTAATTAACACCACTGAATTACATATTTGAATATAGTTAAAAGGGGAAATTTTTAAGTTGTCTATATGCTACTAGAATAAAAATTTTAAAAATACCCCTGACTATACAATGCAGTGAGCCCTAATGTAAATAATAAGTAAAAGCACAATTATAATATTTTTTTATCAATCATAGCCAGAGTACCCTGCTAATGTAAAGTGTTAATAGGGGAAACTGTGTATACAAGGAAAGTATAAAGGAAATCTATATTTTCTGCATGAGTTCTCTGTAAACCTATGTTTTAGTTTGCTAGGCTGATGAAAGCAGATACCATAATATGGGTTGGCTTTACCTTGGGTATTTATTAGCTTACGGTTTTGAGGCTGATAAAAATGACCAAACTAAGTCATAATAAAGATGATGCTTTCTTCCTGAAAACTGGCTGTCAGCCATCCTTGGCTCCTCTGCCAAATGGCAGGGTATATGGTGGGTCTGCTGGTCTCTCCCTGGACTTCTCACTTCCTTTGCTTTCAGCTTATTGCCTCCTGTGACTTTCTCTCTGTCTGAATTTCATTCTATTTGAAAGAACTCCAGCAAGAGGTTTAAGTCTCATCCTGAATGAGATGGCTCACACTTTAAAGTAGTCTGATTACAATATCTTACTTATAATGGGTCCACATACATAGGAATGGATTTGATTTAAGAACAAGATTTTCTGGGAAACATTCAGTTTCATACCACTACAACCTACAACTTCTCTTATAAAAAAAAGAAGGAATTTCGAATTAATGCTAGATAAAAGCAAGTGCAGGTGGCAGACTTGGCAGTGGTTAGGGCATCCGCCTACCACATGGGAGGTCCACAGTTCAAACCCTGGGCCTCCTTGACCCATGTGCAGCTGGCCCATACGCAGCTGATGTGCGCAAGGAGTGCCCTGCCACGCAGGGGTGTTCCCCACGTAGGGGAACCCCATGTGCAAGGAGAGCGCCCTGTAAGGAGAGTCGCCCAGTGCGAAAGAAAGTGCAGCCTGCCCAGGAATGGTGCTGCTCACAGGGAGAGCTGACACAACAAGATGATGCAACAAAAAGAAACACAGATTCCTGTGCCGCTGACAACAACAGACGCGGACAAAGAAGAAGACGCAGCAAATAGACACAGAGAACAGACAGCTGGGGTGGGGGGAGGGAAGGGGAGAGAAATAAATAAATCTTAAAAAAAAAAGTAAGTGCATTACTGGGCATGGCATTGTTGCCATGGTTATTAAACAAAATGTGGTATCTCAATTCTGGGTATACACATACACATATACACATATGCTTTTCCTACAATACCATAACAGTTACAAAACAATCCTCTGTGCTATTCCATTCATATATATGAATGAAATATTACATATAAGCTATTTTATAATTGACTGCATGTATTACATATAACTATTTTATAGTTGACATATATGGATAAGGAAAGCATAGTGTGGTCTAGAAAACATAATTTACCTTTTGATCTCAATGGGACTAAGAAGAATGAATGATACGTGGCAGCAGTATTTCCTTATTTGTTCATTTGATTCAAAATGAAATTATAAATATAAGAAAAATACTAGATTGGAAAAATTATATATAAGTAGAGAGTAATATTTTCATCTTCCCACTGTAAATATATTGTCTAAGCCAGCATATACCCTAAACCTGTGTTTCTGAAGTTCCATGGTGGCAGATTAGTTTTTATAACTTAAATGTTGAGGAAATAATTGTAGTCTCTTCTATTTCTTGGTTCTTAAGGTCTGAGCTTATATAATTATTTTGAGATAGTTGATATATATGTATAAATTCATATATTTTATTAGATATTTTTATTTCTTCAAGTGTGAGCTGTAATATATAAGTAATATTTAATATAATAAGAGCAATAGCCTTTTGTATACCAAATATATATGCATTTTCTTTATTTTTCATTAATCTTTAAATTAGTATATCAGAAGTATAGCTTTCGGTTTCCAAATTTACCTATCTTTTCCTCTTTATCTTTTGTGATTTGTGCAATATTTATAGGGGACTAATTCTAAAAGAGTTTCTTTAAGTAACTGATATATCAAAATGCCTTTTAGTATAAGGTTTGAGTTGTTATCAATCTCGCCTACTAAATTTCAGATCTTATCCACGATTAATTGTAGAGATTTTAATTTTTCCTTGAATTAAAAATTCATTTTCAAAATAAACCAAATACCAGGAATGGGAACACATGAACACACTCAGATTACCTTGCTTTTTCAATTAATCTATTATTTCTGCTACATGAATATATGTGGTTCTAATTTGCTTTTTAATATTTATAGATATTAAATATTTATTTAAATAATGTCCTACATGTGGAGACTTAAGACACCTAAGAGTATTGCTCTCAAAAATTCTTTTTTTTTTTTTTTTTTGTATCTCAGGTACAAAATTTTGTGTTAATCATCCTTTATTTCATAGCATATTATAGTCATCTGTACATTTAAGACTCTCTCTTGGTCATGTGTTTATGTGTGCATTTCCTTCTGGATTTATACCTACTTCTTCCACACCTTTCTCATGTGTTTTATTTGGAATCTTTTGCTACATATGAATTCTGTCAAATGTGTAAATTTCTTATTGGTACACATATATGTTCACAAAAATCATTATTCTTTCCCAGGGTTTTGTTCTTTATCTATTTCACCATTTTTCCTGGCTCATCAACGTTGCAACTCCAAGTTAGGGAGAAATCACTTACACTATCCGTACAACAGTGAGCCAGATCTGAATCAGAGGAGTAAAAAAGGATGGCACAAGAGGAGTTGCACTTGCTATCCTAGCTCCTCCTGACCATACTCACTAACCTCACACCCTTTACAATGCTGCAGTTTCCTTATGTTTTGGGTGTCCATGCCTGGAATCCTCATTACTTCAAACTAGAGCATAATACAATACTGAGATTTGCACAATACTTTATATTTCTTGTGTAATGTTGTTTTGTTATCTTGAGAAAATAAGAGTATATAATAATTTAGTTTGTGTGTGTTGCTTAAACTCAACATTATCTGTCAAAAATATTGAAATTTGTTTTGTGAATTTGGTATTGTCCAGAGTTTCAGCTCTGATGCAGTTTTATTCCCTAATATATTTGATTCATTTCTACATCCCAGTCCGTCTTTTGGACAATTGTTTGTGTATATTTCAATGGCCATCTTTTTTATTCTGCCAGATGCATTTTCATTAAAGAAATAAAATTAAGATCTATTGCAAGAATACAAATTTTGGCATTTCATAATTTTTTTAATGAAATAGTGGATTTTGTTTACATCAAATATCATGTCAGATTAAATTGGGAATCCAGCAAAATCTTCACCCTATTAGTTATTTCAGATTCAACCTGTAAGTTTTGAGAAAATAAATGAATAAAGATTATATGAGAAGTAAATCTTAGGAATATTAATATTTATTATATTTTATATTTATAGTTTGGTAGCAAACAAATTTCTCTGAGAAAGAAATCAGACCGGTGGTAGAATGAGGCCAAAATTGGAAATCAGGGCATTGAGTGTCTTTGTTTAGTTCTTTCACGGTCTTACTGTAAGATCTTGGCAAATTTATTCCAACACTCTTGGCCTTATCCTCATCATTGAGCATAAAATGAAGCCATTGGAGTAGATTCTTGCTACTAAAGTTCGGTCTACACTATCAACTACCAACTGATGATGCAACTGGAAAATGACCTTATACGGAAGGTTCAATGCGGATCAGCAGAATATCCATGTCTACATAAAATACCATGACTTTAAAATGCTGTTTGACCTAAAGTAAGGGGGAAATGGAAAGGAGAAATGAGTTTATATGGCTACGAGTTTCTAAAAAAGAGTCTGGAGGCTGGCAGAAGGTTTGCCCTCATGCACAACTGAGCAGAGTCAGAGAGACAGATAAAGCAGATACAACCCCCAGATATTGGTTCCTTTGAGGGCTAAAGAGACCCATGGGAGTTATGGTCATGGCCGATGGGGTTAACTACCAGGGCAGATGGCCCCTCTTTGGAAATGGTGTTTATGTGTGATGAATCTGGACTCAGATGGGATCTCCCTTCATAAGACTTTCATGCTAATGTGCTGGAGGTGCAGTTAATGTTGGGGTTTAAGATATATTTAGGGGATTTGAATCTCTGGACTGACAATGTGATAGCCAGATCCTGAGCCTCAACAGACTCCAGCACCTACAATCTGATTTATTGGACTTACCACACTCAGCTAAGATGGAGGTGAAGAAGGACAACCACCACACCATGGAGCCTAGAGTGATTACAACTGAAAATGGGAGGATTGCATCCAGCATCCAGGTGGAATCTGAGCCTCCTCTTGACATAAAGGTGCAATGGACACAACCAATCCAGTGTCCACATAGAAGAGGTGGCATTGGATTGGGAAAAGTGGACATAATGGACAAAGGGTATGGGGAAAGGCAGGAAGAGATGAGAGGTGGAGGCGTCTTCGGGACATGGAGCTGCCCTGGATGGTGCTTCAGAGGTAATCACCGGACATTGTAAATCCTCACAGGGCCTACATGATGGAATAGAGGAGAGTATGGGCCATGATGTGAACCAATGTATATGAGGTGCAGAGGTGCCCAAAGATGTACTTACCAAATCCAATGGATGTGTCATGATGATGGGAACGAGTGTTGTTGGGGGGGGGGAGAGGGGGGGGTGGGGGGGTGGGGTTGAATGGGACCTCACATATATATTTTTAATGTAATATTATTACAAAGTCAATAAAAAATAAAAAAATTAAAAAAAATAAAAATAAAGTTCGGTCTATGCAGCAGGAGCATCAGGAGCACTTTACAGTTTGTTGGAAATGGAGAAATGCAGGTCCCACACCAAACCTTTGTGTTAGAGTCTGCAGTTTAACAGTATACCCAAGATATTATATGCAATTTAAGTATGAATAATACTTGACTAGATTAGCAATTTTTAATCTGAGTTATACAAGATTTGGACAAATCTGTGAAGCTTATTAGACCTTTCGAAGGAGTAAGGCAGGAGCCCAATGAACACCATGTCCTGTTTCCATTTTTCAGGTAGAACAGTTCCATATTTACCTAATTAGCAAATATGATTCTCTGATTCTCTGAGAACTTATTTGAAGAAAGTACACCACTACTTTAAAAAGCAGCAATGCTAAAAAGAAATGTTATGATAAATATTATATTAGATAATAACTCTTTATCCTTATGAGCAGGCAGGGGTCATAGATAAAGCTTTGGGTCTAAACTATATCCCTCAGATAGAACACCTCTATCAGTGAGATAGCCAGCCCAGCTAGTGGTTTGCTCCGGCTACACAGTTCACAGTGAATGCACCACTGCTCTATTATACTCACACTCCTGTACATTTGCTGGCATGGCATTTGTGAAAGAGTTGAAGGAAAGTAGCACAGGGGTGTCCAGTTCAATTGTCTAGATTTCCCTGGTCTACAAAATTCCTTCCAGCTTTCATCCTTTTCTCTAAATACTCCAGCCTTTCATTTCTTTAGTTTTCTGAAATTAAATTAGTGACTTCTTGGGGAAGCACTTTATTATGTTAAATAGAAGACATACCAAAGTAATATAAATGATGATGAATAAAAGGAAAGGTATCCTCCTTAATTTTTGAACCATGAAGGAGCAAAAACTTTAAATGACAATTTGATTTCCTCTAAAAAGAAATTGCTTTTGTATTCCCCATTAAGCTGTCTAATTAATTTAGTAAAAGATTCTTGTAAACTCTAGAGGCAGAACTTTTGGCAGTCAAAAAAATATCCCTTTCTTCCCATGGGAGATATAATTCAATTAGTTTATGTAATGCTTTCTAATAAATCATTCTATATATACACAGCTCTGAGGCTGAGAGGGAAACATATTGTTCCAATGCCACTCCCTGTGGAATTCTGCATTTATATTCTGTAAAGATAACTGTAGTACCTGCAGGAAGTCTGCTAAGTGTACTTGATTACCTTTAAGGTGTTCACATTTTCAGCAGAGGTAGAGGAAATACCAGAACAGCATTCATTTGTAAAAGTGTACATTTATCTCTATCACCTGGATGAGTGTATAAAATCATTATCTGGGTCCCAGGCATGGCTTGAGTTTCAAATCCCAGGGCATGATACATTTCTTACTGAAAGAGATACTAAATAAGCTCTGGTAATTTTGACAAACCTTTCATTTTCTGCATGATACATGATATGAATGCAACGCTTCCATGTTAGCCTTTAGCATGGGCTTTGATTGTGATGCTAACACTTTCAAAAAATCGCTAAATGTTTGTAAATACAGATGATAATGACTGATAGTTCTAAAAAATCACCAGTTTATAGGGTACAATGATAAAGAAATATTTTGTATTTGTATATGTAATTAGCCTTGAGGGTATAATAACATAATAACACAAAGTCCAAATAATACAAATTAGTGTACATTCTTTAAGAAACTTTGTGTAAACAATACATTGAGAATATTTTTTAAAATTTAATAATGATGTTATAAGCTTTCCTAAATATTTCTTAGAATGACAGATGCAACTCTTTTCACAGTTAACATTATATTGAAAAAAATTATATCATATCATATTTAAGAGCTTTCCAGAAATATAAACACATATAAAGACTGATCATAAATTTAAGGAGCTTATATAATGGTATGACAGACACCAAATATTATGAGATACACATTTTTTATTCAAGACATGTGACAAATAACTGAAATAGAGCTTGACATAGACCTTAGCCTTCAGAGAGCTGAGACTGGAAAAGTAATATTTACTAAACAAATACTATGTCCAGTTCTAAGTACTTTATATTCGTTACATTTTTAAAATTCTCATAACAACCCATATGAACTGGATGAGTTTATTGCTAATTTACTCATAAATATAGTTAAAGTAAGTTTTTTAAAAAAATTGTTGAATGAGTGAGTAAAGGTAGGAGCATAAAATAAATGATAAGTATTATCCAGGTTGTTCTCACTATACAAAACCCCTGTGCTTCCGCATCTGTAGATATCAGAAATGCTGGACATGGATTTGGGAAAATGTTTGGGAAAGGTAGGCAATTAAGCATACAATTGGATTCGAAATTCAGATATTATGAGTGTTTTAGTTTTATTAGATGGGTATATGTCTGTTGTGAAAACCAGAACAACTTGGGGAGTGAAAGGAGACACTCTTAAATAATTATTCCAGGAGCAGAATTAAGTTGGGCTGACTTGGGCAAATTGGGATATGTGTTAAATATACAGAGGTAGTGAATACCTGATATTATCTACATAGAAAATATGTTTTTAGTACCATTATTGGAGGTTGGGGTCCCCTGGTACATGTTTAATAATGTTTAATAAAGATTTTTCTGGCAAATCAACAATGGAACATTTAGTAGAGTATTCTAGACTATAAAAGTTAAATATTTATTACTAATGATGAAATCTGATTTCTTAATATAGAGCTGCACATCAATTTCTTGGGTGAATGGAGGTTTCTATCAGAAGTTGGTGGATGAGTTTACTTACATTTGTCCAAGTGGATACACTGTTATTGATAGACATGCTGTGTTTGAACTAAAGTTTGTCTTTTGTCTGAATGGAGGATTTTGTATTGATGGACCCGGACACAATTTTTACTGTAGGTTAGGATTTATTTATCTACAGGTAAATAAATATATAAATGGGAACACTTATAAAGATCCCACTAGTATCACACTCAATGTATAGATACAAAGATTTTAAGTAAGCCTTCATTGCAAAATACGTAAAAACACATTTGAAGTCAGTTTATAAAAAAGCATTTTTCATAATTTTACAAATACTCATATCCTTAAATCAATCTCATAGTCTGATTTCCCAATTTAATGATGTTTCATTTCATTTCTTTTTCTCCCTAGAATTGTTTTTTTCATTGTTTTCCTTAAATATTTAACCAATATTTAAGAATATTTCATATTTATAATATAATTCACAAAGATGAATTATTGTTACTTCTATAACTATATTCTAAGATTTCAAACAATGGATGAAAATGTTTTGTTGGTCAGGGTATTTAAAAATAAATTAACTTCCCACTGTATTATTGAACCAATATATAAGGCATAATTTTTGTAACTCTGTAAGAGATGAATTTTCAATTCCATCATCATATGTGTGCATATATAAAAATATATATATAAATGTTATATATACAAATGTATATATAATTGTAATTAATAGGTCATTTGAGATTTTAGTCACTACATGATCAATGTTTATAAGGTACTTGAACCCAGGAATTTAAAAAACATATTTTACATCTTTCATCTATTTTACTGATTTGTCATAGACTGGTGTTAAGTTTAAAATTATGGTCAAATGTGTTTCTGTGAAATACATTGAATTTCTTAAAAGTGAATCACATGAACTTTAGTACTTATTTAATAATAAAATATATCTATTATTTTGATGATTTTAACAATTATTTATCTTGAAGTTATTAATATATTCTACTTTATATTCAACATTGTTACCCTCATACTTTCTTTCTTCAATATATTGGGAATGTTTGGGTATTTATTCATTTTGACCCCTGCTGTATCATTTTATTTTGAGTATATCCTTTGTAAGGTACACAAAGATGCTAGTTTCACATAAAACCATGATTAGCTTTTCCTGTGTATATGTAGACAGGATTGTTTATTATTATGTATCCACCCTCCTTGTTTTACTCTGGTGGTTTGTTAAAAATATGAAAAATAAACATGTTTTTAATACCATTTATTATGTTAAACAAAATTATAAAAATGATCATTGCAATAGCTCTTAGAGTTATAACCTAGTCAGGGCCTAGATTAAGTCTAGCAAGAGTAAATTCAATATTTATTCCCAATGGATTATATTATATATTATAAATCAGTATTCCATTCACTAAAACCATTTTATTTGACAAAAATAACACAATTAATAACAATTAAATAAACAGAAAATTAAAATGTATGTTTCTATAGCTTGCTAATATTTGTTCAAATCAAGCCCTATTAAAGCAATTCTATAAATGTTCCATTCTGGGGGAACTTTACGTGTAGGCTTATTAAGCTGACCATTCTTAAAGCATGAAGCCTGTGGAATACAGACTAAAAATGCCTGCTTCTTTCCTGGTGTGTGTCTCCAAAGACAAGTATGGGCATTTATTACAGCTACAAGATTATTCAAATTACATTAAAATAAGAGTCATCTGTCTTCAAAATTTTTGTTGGTGATTTAATGTTCCTGAAAGCTCCTGGAAGTCTCTAAATGATAAATGCCTTAGAAGGGTTAGTTTCCACCAGGACTCTTTCCACGAGTTATGACTTTACACAGTCCCTAGGCAGTTTCTTATTTACCAGAAACTCATTAGAGGAGGGAGCTCTTTACAAGTAAATCATCTGTTTTTTATGTGGATTAAGGGTTAAACTGTGATATAAATCTTTTTAAACTATATTAAAATAATCAAGTTTTCCTTCTATTAAAAATAAATTGAACTTAATCTTTTGAGAGCCAATTTAGAGTCATCATATTTAATCATAAAGATAGATAAAACTCACTCTTAACAATCGGGTAAAATATTTTATTATTGTTTTCTTTATGCTCATTTTCTTTCAAAAGGCACAGAAATTACAGTTAACAATATCTCTGTTCTTATGGCTGGTTTATTTTTTAATTTAGTTTTCTAAATTTTGTTTGATTTTAGTTGGGAAAATAATTATCTTCATCTGTGACTTTACACTTTAAGGATATTTATCAAGATATCATAATTTTGACTAAAATTTCATTATGAGAAGATTTCAGCCCTCAGGGATCTGTAGAATATTCTATAGTACTGGATATTAAATGATTTTATGTTAACCAACTCTCTCCCAATTGAAATATTATGATAAATCTCAACAAAAAATGATATAAGCTACAATGCCCTTAAAAATTACCTAGTAATTTGAAAGTGCCCCCTGAAAATATTCTGTAGAGTTGCTGGCTTGACATATGAATTTTAACTGGGTGTAGTGTAGATTTCTTAGATCTTATCCTTGATAGAAGATTATGCAGTAGATATTGGTATTTTGCTTTCAGTCCAACACTGCAGAAGTTAAATCAAAGGATGCCATATTTTCATGAATACCATGTTTTATGTATATCATGTTCACTTCCTTTGAGGAAGCTGACAAAGCTTTAATTTATTTAATTGGTAACATGTATAAACTACCAGTCACAATGACTAGTATGTAGAGAACCTATCTCATTTAATTCCCTTCCCTTTTATTTTGGATGTTTAAATATTTAACTAGATTATGTGATAAATTCTTCATTTTCTTCTTTTATTTATATCTTCAAGTCAAAAAATTTTCTATTATTCTTTTTTCATTTAAAAATTTTATTGAACTGTATCACTCATACATGAACATACATAAACAAAAAGTGTGTAGCACAAGTTGTGAACTTCCAAAACAATTGTGTCTAACATTGTACAGGGTTCACATACATAGCCTCACCACAAATACCTTGCATTGTTGAGAAAAATTTGTAACAAATTATGAAAGACAATCTTCAATGTACTACTACTAACTACAGTCCATATCTTACATTTGGTGTTTTCCCCCCCAACGCACACTATTATATTTTTTTGCTCATAAATCATGTAATTTCTCTAAGATATACAATGAATGACATTTGGTATATCACCAAGTTGCACATTCATTGCATTTTCATTACTCCAAAAAAAATTAAAAAAGGAAAAGAAAAGAAAGACAATAAAAAACAAACTAGTATCATACCCATATGTTAGCACTACTAATTACAAATCCTGTGATGCACATTCATCATTTATATTCATTTCCAAACATTTACAAACAACTTTTACCAATCCTGCACAGATTAAACCTCAACTTTCCAGTCCCTAAACACATTCTTTTCTCTGGTGACTTATATTCTAGCAATTAACTCCATGAGTTTGCTCATTATATTTCACTCATAACAGCGAAATTATACAATATTTTTCCTTTGTGAGTGCTTGCTTCACCCAACATCATGTCCTCCATGTTCATCCATGTTGTCATATGCTTCACGACTTCATTACTTTTTACAATTGCATAAATATTCCTTCATGTGTAAAAACCACAGTTTGTTTATCCATTTTTCAGTTGATTTCATTTATTTCCGTCTTCTCTCTTTTTTTCCTTTATTAGTCTTTCTGAGGGTTTGTCAATTTTATTGATCATCTCAAAGAAACAACTTTTGGTTTTGTTGATTTTCTCTTTTTTTATTCTCAATTTTATTTTTTTATGTTCTAATCTTTGTTATTTCTTTCTGCTTGCTTTGGGAATAGTTTGCTGTTCTTTTTCTAGTTTCTCCAGTTATTCAGTTAGGTCTTTGACTTTAGCTTTTTTCTATTTTTTAATATAGGCATTTAGGGCTATAAATTTCCCTCTCAGCACTGTCATCACTGTATCGCATAAGTTTTGATAAGTTGTGTTCTTGTTTCTTTCATCTTGAGATATCTACAAATTTCTCTTGCAATTTCTTCTTTCGCCCACTGATTGTTTAGGAATGTGTTGTTTAGCTCTATGTGTTTTCAAAATTTCCCCTTTCCCACCTATTATTGATTTCCAGGTTCATTCCATATGATCAGAGAAAGAGCGTTGTATTATTTCAATTTTCTGAAATTTTTTGAGAGCTATGTTGTGGCTCAACATGTGGTCTATCCTGGAGAAAGATCCATAAGCACTTGAATGTATAAACTGATGATCTGGGGTGCAGTGTTCTGTATATGTCTGTCAGGTCCAGCTCATTTATCATAATGTTTGAGTTCTCTGTTTCCTTGTTGATCTTCTGTCTAGTTGTTCTATCTAGTAATGAGAGTGGTGTGAAATCTTCAACATTATTGTAGAGACATCTCTTTCTCCTTTCAGTTTTGCCAGAATTTGCCTCATAAGTTTTGGGGCACCCTGGTTAGGTGCATAGATATCTGTGACTGTTACTCCTTCCTGGTGTACAGTCCCTTTTGTTAATGTAAAATTGCCTTTTGCATCTTTTATCATATAGTATAGCTACCCCTGCTTTCTTTTGGTTACAATTTGCATGAAATGCCTTTTTCCCACCTTTCTCTTTTAGTCTTTTTGCATCCTTGGGTCTAAGGTGAATCTCCTGCAGATATTGAATAGATGGCTCAGATTTTCTTATCCATTCTGTCAGCTTATGTCTTTTTCTATTGTTCTTTTATTATTATTTTGGTCACTAATAGTGATTCACTCATTCTGCAGTCTTCCTTGAATACTAATATTCTTTCATATTGTACAACACAAGTTCAAAACAGTGCTTTTCATTTCACTTTTTCTTTTGACTTCTTTTATTTCTCTGTAATTCTGTATTTACTTTTCAAACCTTATCCAGTTCCATTGAAGTGTTTCTTATGAGAATACTATGTAAACTCTTTTACATTTTAATGCATATCTTCTTTTAATTAGGTATGTTCTTCCACTGTAAATAGTTGTTTACTTAACAACCATATTATTTCCTTTTGTTTACAGAGTAATTTGTTTCAGGATTTCAATTTTTCTCCAAGTTATGCAACTGGGTTTATCTTTTTGTAACAGAATTTTTAAAGTGGATTTAGAGTCTTACTTCCTATACATTTTTATGTCTGCTTTATTGATCTGCACTCCTACTACTCAGATTTTTCAAAAGACTACTTTTCTATGCCAACTCCATCGTCAAAGCTTTTCTTCACTGAGTTAGTTCTATGCCTATGGAACCATTTTAAATGACAGACTTGACTGGTCAAAGAGCTGGGCCAAAAGTGTGCATTAAACACAGGCACAATGGAGAAAATATCTTCTTACTACATGTATTATGGTTGCTTATATCTAGGTTGAAATTGTTTAGTAGTTAAGGGTCCATTTAAGTATCTTCTCTCTACTATTTAGGTTTCAAATATTGAACTTCTTTTTGTCAGAGGCATGTCTGATCTATAGTTGGTTGGTTCACTACTGATTTGTCTCATGAAAATATTATGTTATTTTAGAGTATTTTGTAAGCATGGTAATGGCACAGAATAAGTGTAACTAGTATTCATTCTTTCATCTTTCATCTCTAAATTTTTTAGGTCATAGCAGACTCATAAACAGAGAAATGAAAAAGAGGAAAGAATGTACTGATATTTTTGGATTTGATTTTTGAAGAAATTATACAGAGTGAGCCAGCAATTGGGGTTGGTTTCCTCATTAATGTGGACATAGGTGATATTGTTCTGCATACTGAAATAAATGAAAAATATTAAATATTTCAAGCCAAACATGTTAGGATTAATTTGCATAAAGTTACTGAACTGTTAAATGCATAGAAATGTATAATGTTCAAACAAATCTATAGTCATACATCAGATGATTTCTGGAGATGTAAACAGGCATCTCAAAACTTTAGCCTTAATTATAATAATATGTGCAGTAAGAAATCCAAACCCTTCAGTGATTCAATTTACATTTACTAATGAATAAATACCAATATAACAATATGCACATTTAAAATGTTTGATAAGTGATGAGACTGTCTTCATCTTTGTTATTTACAGACTACATTTGTTACTTAAAATAATTGAAAAATACCACTTTGTTCAGAAAATATAAGACCTGATGGTCATATTTCTAGTTGTAACACATTTCTTATTGACTTACTGAATTACAGAGCTGATAGATCAAAGGAGGTTGTACTATGGCAAGTACCTAAAGAGAAATCATGATCAGTAGGGAAGTGAACACTTCAAACAAATGCACTGATTTTTAAAATTTTTATTCCTATATTTTTTATTTAAAATACAAAATACAAAAGGAATATATAAATATGTTAAAATGAGAAGAAACATATGTAGCCAGCTGCAATGACTATTCTCTAAATGAGGTAAAACATCTGTTTTGTACTTTATGACCTGATGTAAAGTTTAAAGACATTAACAACTTTGTTCAGTTTAATAATAGTTCCATTCAGAAGTCCATAAGTATTATTAACCATGTGTAACAGTTTAATAGCATTTTAATGCATGCAAGTTTTATTAAACCATAAAACTATGTTGAAATTACACTGAAGTCCAAATTAGACTTGCATAATGGAGGAAATGTAGAAATAAGTATAAACATTCTGCATAACTTTATTTCTGGCACTGTAGATTGTTGAGACTATAGCAACTGATTTACAAAACAAAGCACTGAGAAACAAAGATATTTATTTTTGTTTTATTATGTGAAATCATGTTCCAGACAATTTTTTCCTTGGTGTGCTCTGCATTTGTCATTGCAAAGTCCCTTTTCATTCTCCATAAGTTTCCCACATTACTGTCCCTCTTACTCACCAGTTGCAATGCCACTTTTTTCTGCTATTTCCTTCCATACTCAACTTCCCATAGCCATTTCTTCCATATTTTTGAAGTAATTCATAATCCTGGACTTCTCATTCATCTAGCTTTCATATACTCTTTCTTTTCGAAATAGAGCATAATTATTTCACACTACTAAATGTATTATCTTAAAAGATTGGTAAGCTTAATGTTTGATTCCTCCCAGTGGGTATTTTTCCCTCTTAAAAATATTTCAAGTAACCAATAAAAATGAGTGAATTTTAAATTGTGGGATCTCAGGAACCATGAGATATGTATAAATGAAACATTTGAGGTAAGTAAGCCTTTCAGAAACCCCTAGTATCATAACTGAGGAAGGATAGATGCTATTTCCTTATACTCTAGGACGGAAAAATAATAAGCTCTTTGCTATGCTCACATGTAGTGTTATATTTCCTTAAATATGTTTTCAGCATCATTTAGTAAGAGTGTGAACTCCTTCTGATGGTCTTCTAAAATGTTATAACCCTTGTAATTATCCAAGAAGTATTTATTTCTTTGTTCATGCTTTAAAGTAAATCACTGGAATTTCCAGTTTTGTTGGGATGATTAATTTTATTATATATTTTCAACCTTTCTCCAAATCAAGTGAATCAGTAAGCTCTTAATAATTATTTATATTTAGTATTTCTAAATATTATATAATAAATTGAAACATTCTATAGTATAATTCTACAAAATAAACAGCACCATGAAGCATTAAACTAGAGTTACATTAAAATTGGCATGCTTAGGGAAGAGGCTGTAGCTCAATCAGTTGGGCTTCTGTCTACCACATGGGAGGCCCTGGGTTCATGCCCCAAGGCCTCCTTGTGAAGGCAGGCTTTCCAGCAAGTACCGCAGAGTGCCGCCTGGCCCACAAGCACTGCAGAGAGCCAACTGAGCAAGATGACCCAACAAAAGGGGAGACAAGCAAAAACACAGAAGTGTGCACAGCAAATGGACACAGAGAGTAGACAACAAGCAAGCTGCAAGGGGGAGTGATAAATAAAAATAATAAGTACAGACACAAAAGAAAGCAAGCAAATGAAACAGAGAGCGGACAGAAAGCAAAAAGTCACAATGGGAGGGGGGAATTGGCATGCTTCTAGCCTCTTTTTTTCTTTTTTTTTGCTTCCAACTTTTGTATAACCTTTGGGAAAGATTTTTAACATAATGAGTTACATTCTCAATGCTGTTTATTGCCATTATAAGTTCTACATTTCTTTGATATTCCATACATTTCAGTAGGTAAAATGATAGGCATTTGAATAATAGTTTGCCTTACAAAATACCTGGCAATCATTCATGATCAAATAATTATGTTTATAAGTCAGATTGTTTTATACATAAAAGCAATACTGAAAATGCTAAATGTGATGTTGTATTCAAAGAAAAGTAATTTTTACATATTAGATACCAAAGTTAAATTAGTCTTATGAAAGTCTGTTGATTTCAATATAATTGGCATGATCACATAAACACACATAGGGTTTGTTTTACAGCACCAAGTTATGTCTTAAATATGTATCTTTTTGTGACACTTTGGAACACAATTAAGATTAATTTACATTATTACAATATGTAAAAAAAAATAAAATGACCCCTATCATTTAGCCCAATAGGTGTATTCATACTAAAGGATACTAATGACCTACTCATAAAATTACATTAAAAATTGATATGTTTTTCAAGGAAATGCTCAGTTGATTTCAAAATAATATCAGAATTACAAAAAAGTAGATTTCATAGTGTAGTTAATAATTGTATAATATAATTCAAAAAGTATTTCTTGGAAAATCACTATATTCAAGACAATATTCTAGCTGTTGGAAACTCACAGTTGAAAATTCCTAGCTCCATTTACATTTACCTTATAGAAGTTGTTAAAAGTTATAGAGATTAATCAGAAGATAATGTAGTGTTAATGGTTTGGGTGTTTATCTGCCACAGGTCAAATGAGAGAAATAGTAAGAAAAAAATGCTTTACCCTTTAAATTTTGGTAAGAATAAAAATGAATTGCTACATAACTTCCTTTTTCAAATATTTTACTTGACAAATAGAAAGCAAAGAGAAGTAAACATTGATATCAGGTTATACTATCTTCAAAATTAGCCACCATAACATTTCACTAATTCTCATAAAAGTTATTCCTCTGAATATTAAATGAGTTATTCCAAGTAACTTTTCTAGAGGAAGAGATTTAATTATTGTAATTAATAAGTATCTAATGGCTATATAAATGCAAAGATATGTCCATTATTTAATGAGTTTAATAAATAACAACTAAGATAATGCGATGAATTAGACACACCTGAATAATTTTTTAAAAAATCTTGGTGCATCTATCTTGTCTCAGCAGTCTTTCACTGAAATAAATAACTGGAAAAATAAATACATGGATTGTTAGATGATAGCTCAATAGATAAAAATCTTTCCACATACACAAATGAGTGCCTAGACTGATTTTTATCAGAGAGATTTTTAAATACCTTGGTCTTTAGATAGCTGGCTACTAATAGAGAACCATCTGAAAAGGAATGATATTAAATAATTTAGATTTATATTTCAATTTTGAACTAATGGTTTAGATCATTTAGGATTTAACAACTAGTTAAAACAGGCAAGGTACATAGCTTTCTATACTTCCTTATTCCACCTCATGCAATCATCCTTCTCAATCTGTGTCATAGATGGTTATAACATAATTAAAGTGAAAATATTGTATCATCTTTTATAGTCTTTTATAGATAGTCTTTTCAATATTTGATCTAACTCTTGATGCAATATTAGTCTTTCCATTTTAAATAAAATGAGTTTTAATCTAGTATATAAACAAGGAATAGAAACCAAAAAAGACCGTGGCTAAATTGCTATAGAAGATTGAATTAATCAACAAAGATAGAAGTTCACAGAATCAATTGTAGCCCAGAGTATGCGGCAAACTGCTCTTTTCTCTTTTTCTTTTTAAATTTGGTACTTACAAAATATAGGTAACATACATGTAAGTATCTTTGGACTTAATGATGTTCCATTTCATTCTTGATCTGTATAGGACATACTTGAATTATTTGATAAAAACAATTTTTTCAGTAACATATGAATAACTCCTCTTAAAATGGTGAGATTTTTAATTTGTCTTTGAATTATCAGCAAAGAAAATAGCTATTTAACTTCGTATTCTTCAAAAGTATGCTTTTCTCAATTTATTCTAAATGCTAAATAATTGCCCAATGTTAAGAATAACTTGGGAATTAGCATAATTAAAATTTTAAGGAAATGTGGAATCATTCAATTCATTCAACTAATGACTAGCCCTAAAATCATGATTTGCTTCCTTTTTTTTTGTACTCTGATATTTTCTGAAGGTAAGAATGCATTTCCCAGAAGTTTGAAGTTATAATAACTGTAAAACAAGTATTTTTTAAAAAAAATAAGGCAAATACTCCATTATTCTAGTAATACATTTTAATCAGTTAGGGAAAATAGTGATTTTGAAAACTGCTGAATAGTTTGTTTTGCCTACTCCTACGCCTCTGTTGTATAGTAGATTAATCTGACATGAAATTATAAAAATTAAATGTTCAAAGTCCATATCCTTTTCCTGAATGTTTCCACAAATATGACATATGCATGCAGCTTGTTTTTTAATTTTTAGCTATACTTCATTGATCATATCTTTCATCACTGAAAAGTAAAAAAGAAAATGTCTATCACCATTAATGCTTACTTTTATTACTTGAGTGGAAAATATCAGAGATTTACATGCAGGGAATTGCATGGTATTAGACTTTTTTGTTATTAATGTATCAAATTTATGTAATTACCTAACCATACAACAATGCTAATGCAAAAGATGGGCCAAGAATCAAAAGGATTAATTAAGAAAGGAAATATTTAATTTAGAAGATTTTTTTTTTTAATTTGCTTTGGGGAAAAATACAGTGAAGTTATAAGAATGTATTTAGAAACACAAATCTTTATAGAGAAATATATAATTTATGCATTTATGTAGAAGTAGAAGACATATTTGAATACATGGAGAAACAAGTAAGCTGAAAATGTTGCTTTTGCCTCATAGTATGTTTTGGTTTGCTTCTGTGGTTTAAAAGAGTTTTTGGAAAGTTTTAATTCTTTCACAATAAAAGCCACTTTCAAAATGTGAGCTCTGTCTACCTGTATGGATAGAATTAAACTGTAATGCCACATTCCGCAGTTTAGATTGATAGCATTTTTTCATCAAAGACATTGGGCTGTAAGGAAAGAAAAAAATTGCTCTTCCTTCTTCTTGTAAGTGGAATTACTATCTCTCCATAGGCCAAAGCATCAGTATATTTGTAGCATATTTTAGTTCTTTAGAAATGCATTTTGTAGACCAGTTTATATGGTTGAAATCTCTACTTGCCTTCCAATTTTAAAAGCATTATTTTGATTTCTCCCTTATCCATAAAATTTTTCCAAGCTTCCCTTAAGTATTTTAGGTTTGGCAGAACCATAAACCTGATGAGATTTTTGAAGATAAAGGGATTGTTTTATAAGTAGCTTAAACTTTAATATCAGCATGTGTGTGTGTATATGTGTGTGTGTGTGTGTAAGAGAAAATACAGAATATAATACCATCTTACAATTTTTTAAAAAAACTGTAATATATGCTTTATTTTATGTGTACTGGTTACATATACTCAGAATAGCACAGATTTATATTAATATTACTTCATATAAGTCCTAATAAATCTACATAGATATATTTTTAAATTTAATGAAGTCACCTATTTATTCTGATAACATCTATTGAGTGTTGTCAACTTGGCACATATTAGGGCATAGAAATAAATTACTCTAGAGTTAACAATGTTACATTCTAATAAGGAAATCTGTAAATGTGACAGTGTGTCTGAGCAATGCAGTTCAAGTACTCAAAGTTTCATTGAAGGGATCAAGTAGGAAGCCATCCACTCTATTTTAAAAGGTCTCGTGAGTCTTCAACAACCGGTGTCCTTTGACATGACTCTTAAAGCAAAGGATGATTCAATCATTCTGACAAATTTGAAAACAAAATTATAGGCAGAGGAAACAAACAAACAGTGAAACAAGGAAAGATGAAACAACATGTAAACTTTGGCAGATTACAAGAACTTTGCTGTCACTGAAGTAAAAAATGCAATGAAGACTAGATAAAATAGTGTTGGTAAGGTACCAAAGAGTCAGATCCTCAAATGACTTGTGGAAGGTGTTCTTTGGAGTATTGGAGATAATCTTTTAAACAAAGAGAGAAAGTCCTTTATAAGTTTTTTAGTAAGAGCTTTAAATGACCAACATTTTTATTTTAGAAAAAAAGAACTTTTTGGAATAATTTATCTTGTCAAATAGAGATAATGAAAAGAGAGAAGATGGGGTAAAGTTGAGAGAGATTTGGGAGGTAAAAATCAAAGGTTTTGCAATTGATGGAATGTGGGAAAAAACAGAAGAGACAAGTATGAGTAATCTTTGAAGCTGGAATGATGGTGTGGCCCTTAAAGGCATCAAGTCACCAGTCAAAGTGGGAATAGTTCGTAGGTCTCCAGCCTTTATGAAATTCCGTGGCTCATCCAGAATCAGTGGTCATCCCAAAGCTTTTGATGCCAAAGAACCAGTCAGTGGGAATCTTCAAACCAGTTTTGTTGTCAAAGGGAAACAGTAATTTAGAATTAGGGTATGTAGAAATTATATTGTTGAGAAGATATCTCACATGTACATTTTCTGCCTCATCTCACTTTTATTTAGAATAAGTGGATCATCTTAAAGAAATAAAAGTCCCCATAACTTAATACAAAAGTTCTTTAATATTTCATCAGCTTCTCCTATCCCTGTGAATTGAAACTATTCACCATGCTATTAATTATATTTTAACATCTCTATGAACAAGAAGATGAGAACCCCAGTGGTTAGGGCGTCCGTCTACCATATGGGAGGTCCGCGGTTCAAACCCCGGGCCTCCTTGACCCGTGTGGAGCTGGCCATGCGCAGTGCTGATGCGCGCAAGGAGTGCCGTGCCACGCAAGGGTGTCCCCCGCGTAGGGGAGCCCCACGCGCAAGGAGTGCACCATAAGGAGAGCCGCCCAGCGTGAAAAGAAAGAGCAGCCTGCCCAGGAATGGCGCCGCCCACACTTCCCGTGCCGCTGACGACAACAGAAGCGGACAAAGAAACAAGACGCAGCAAATAGACACCAAGAACAGACAACCAGGGGAGGGGGGGAAATTAAATAAATAAATCTTTAAAAAAAATATATATCTAGGGATAGAATAAGAACGTAACTTCAGAAATCATAAAACTACAGGAGTGACTGATGAGTTAAAGACTTTGCAATACTCCAAGTTAAATACTTACTGAATATTGTAATGCAAGCATATATAGATATGGCAAGATTTCTCTTAGATTCCTTTAGGTAATAAATTTAAAGTTGGTATTTTAATTTGGGGATTTGTAATATTACATGTTATTTTCTCAATATAATTAATAAGTGCAAAAATATAATTTTTAATGATATACATATATCATGATTTGTTAATAAACATTACTTAATGCATATGATATTAATTCCTATTCTTTATTCAGTCTCTATTTTAAATATTTAATAAATAGAGTAAACAGGTATTTATTTATGAGAATTGAAAAAGCTCTCCTTTTTTAAAAGCTTGAATGCCATCTGGCTTATTGGCAATGTGAAGAGACATTTTGTATTTATGGATTTGGAGATTTCTTGGGTTTCATGGAAGCTAAGGAGATGCAAGCACTTTCATTCAGTTAATATGATTTACTGTTTAAAATGTGTTTTTAAAATTTCTTATAGAAAGTGAAAACATATTTTCTAGTTACTCTTAATTTTATGAATAATGTGCATTTAGAGAAAAGTAGGTAAACTTTATTTCTTACAACTGGTGAACTAGATGAGATGCTAAACATACTACTGTGTTTTTTTTAAACAATATTCACTTTAGGGATTTTATATAAGTATGTTTATGAAAAACAGCAATAATGCAGTTCACTGACAATTATATTTCTCTTTTCCTTTCCCATTCAGGAGTTCTCTGAACCAACCCCCCCTCCCCTCCATTTAATTCCAAACATGGAAGTCCATGAAAATATTTAGGTAAACCTTTGAAGCACAAAATGCCTAAAATATTAATTTCAGATCAATTCTGGTTGTGACTTTAATGTTCTAGTCCTTAACATAATTAATCCTACATCCTTGCATTCTTGAAAATTATTCTTCTGCTCTATACACTTTGCTTTCTTTTTTCACATCTGATCCTAGTACTTCTTTTTCTGGCAAGTCGTTTTGCCCCAAGTCTTGCAGAGCATTTTCTTTAAATCACAATTTTGGGTATTTGGAAAGTATAATTGACTGATATTGATTGGACTGATTAAAATTTGTTAGCAGAAATCAATCTGTAATACTGTTTATTTCCTTGTTTGAAATTCTCCTAAGCTCTAGAGAAGCAAATGTGTTTGTGACTATCAAGGAGAATATTGACTGTGAAAGTATAGTTGTTATAGGTTTTCTTGCACTATACTCCATTGCAAGAATAAAATAAATTATGTGATTTTGTTAAATCAAAATAACAACAAGCTCCATAAACCAATGAGTGAATAAACAAAATGTAGTATATACATGCAGTGGAAAACTATCTTGCTGTGAGAAGAAATGAAATTGGGACACGTATGAAAGTATGGATGAAGCTTAAGGATGTTATGTTGAGTGAAATAAGCCAGACACAAAAGAGTAAATATTATATGGTCTCACTAATATGAACTAGACTATAGTTTACCAGGAGATAGTGTGAGACTGAGAAGGGTACTGATGTCTTAATATATGTAGAATTTTCAATTAACTTGACCTAAAAGTGTGGAAATGGATAGAATTGATGGTACACATTAAAGTGAGTAGAATTATCATGGTTGGTTTATAAATGGGATTGTGGCTGAAAGGGGTAGTCTAGGGATGTAAATGTCAATGGAAAGAAAGCTACCAAATAATCTAGGGACTGAATAACAGTGAACCCAGAGGTGGATGAGGATTGTGGTTAATAGTACAAATATAAGGATGTCCTTCTATCAACTAGAACAAATGTACATCACTATTGCAAGGTGGTAGGAATGTGGTGATGCTTGGGAAAGATATAATTAATGCAATTTATAGACCATAGTTAAGAACAATATTTAATATTCTTGCATCAGTTTTAGAGAAGATACTGTGTCAGTACTGTGGGTCAATAATGGGGGGGTAAGGGAGTTTTTCATGGATGGGAATATTGAATATCATTAAGGTGTCTATCCTATTCAAACTGATCTAAAGATTTAATGTAATCCCAAGAAAAATCAACATAGCATTTTTTACCAAATTGGAAAAACTAACTACAAATGTATTTGAAAGGACAAGAGGCTTCAAATAGCCAAAGACATTGAGAAAGAAAAATGAAATTGGAGGAATCACACTATATGACTTTAAAACATATTACAAAGCTACAGAGGTCAAACTGCATTGTCTTGGCACAAGGATAGACATACTAAGGAATGGAACGAAATTGAGAGCTCTGAAATATATCCTTGCATATACACTCAATATTTGACAAGGCCACTCAACTCAAAGAGAACTTCCTCTTCAACAAATGGTGCTTGGAGAACTGGATATCCATTTTCAAAACAATGAGAAAGGGGCACCATCTCACACCTTATACAGAAATCAACTCAAGATGGATCAAAGATCTAAGTATAAGAGCCAAGACCATAAAGACCTTGGAAGATAAGGTAGGGAAGCATCTACAGGACCTTGTCATAGGAAATGGTTTCATGAACTTCACACTCAAAGCATGAGCAATAAAAGAAAAAAGAGATAAATGGGACCTTCTAAAAATTAAAAACTTTTGCACCTCAGAGGAGTTTGGCAAGAAAGTGAAAAGACAGTCTACCCAATGGGAGAAAATATTTGGTAACCGTATATCTGATAGGAGCCTAATATGAAGCATATATAAAGAATTCCTATATCTCGAAAATAAAAAGACAAACAGTGCATTAAAAAAATTGGCAAGTGATTTCAACAGACACTTCTCCAAAGAAGAAAAACAAATGGCTAAAAGCACATAAAAAGATGTTCTATATCACTAGCTGTTAGGGAAATGCAAATCAAAACTACAAAGAGATATTGTCATATACCCATTAGACTGGTGGCCATTAAAAATAGAGTACTGCATGTGTTGGAGAGGATGTAATGGGAACCCTTATCCACTGCTGGTGGGAATGCAGAATGATCCAGTCATTGTGGAGGACAGTTTAATGGTTCCTCAAAAAAACAAATATAGATCTGCCACATGATCCAGCAATTCTACTGCTGGGTATATACTCAGAAGAATCGAAAGCAAGGGCTCTAAAAAACATATGCACACCAATGTTCATTGTAACATTATTCACAATTGCCAAAAGATGGAATCAAACCAAATACTCATCGACAGATGACTGGATAAACAAAATGTGGTATATATGTACAATGGAATATTACTCAGCTGTAAGGAGGAATACTAACACATGATAACATGGATGAATCTTGAGGACCATATGTTGAGTGAAGAAAGCCAGGCATTAAAGGAAAATATTTTATAACTTAAGTGATATTAATTAAGCAAATTGAGCAGACTGAAAGAGCTAGAGTCTGGATGATAAGTTTACAGGAAAGGGAGAAGAAGGTTGTGAACCAATGCCCATACAGGCAAAATTTATGATAAGGTCGAAGTGAGTATTTATGCAGTGGAGTGATATGACATGCATGTAGTGATTCTATTGGGTCGGGCAGTGCAAGCTTGACAGGGGCCTAGGGTGGGGAGGATGGGTTTGACAGTCCATGGAACTGGGGGGAACGTTGCAGGAGGGAGCAGGGGAACACTGGGGATTAGTGAGTAAGTGGTTGAAACCACTATGTTGGGAAAGCTCCTTTGGCAATATGACAAGGAAGGGTTACTGGTTTAGGGTGTTGGGGTCATTCAGGGCAGGGCACACCTGGGGCAGTCTTCTAGAGAATGGACAAGTGATCATTTTGTCACAGTGTGTTGTATCAATGGGGGGAAACCCATATAGTGAATGGGAAGGAGTTGGACTCCCATCTTGGGGAGGCCCAATAGGTTCTCAAAGAGAGGAGTGAGTTTCTGCCCAGAACATGGGTGGCTCCTAATAGGAGAGGACAAACCAGTGTGTCAAGTATTATTGCTAGTATTATTGCTAGTAACTGTGAATCTTGTCCTTTAAGGAGTGAAGCCTGGTGGTCACCTTGGGACCCAAGGAGGGGGGGGTGGATTAGGGTAAATGGAAGAGGGGATATTTGGGGATAATGGAAGTGTTCTGCATGATCTTGCAATGATGAATACAGGCCATGTTGAATTTCATAAAACATTTATAAAAGTGTATGGTCTAGAGTTTAAATCATAATGTAAATCATTGACCATGGGTAGTGGCTATGTTTTAATATTTGTACACCAGTTGCAACAAATGTACCATCCACATATAAAAAGGTTATTGATATGGGAAGGGGGAAAAGGGAGGTGATGTTGGGTATACAGGAGTCCCCTGTATTCTGTGTATGAATTTACTGTGACCCAAAACTTCTTTCAAGACAAGATGAAGAAAAGTAAAACACTAGGAAAAAATGGAAAAAAAAGTCACTGTACAGACAGGACAGCAGATATTACAGTGATGAAAGGCAAAAGGTCAAGTAAATTAAATTTTTTTTTTCATTATTTTTAATATCCTATTTAAAAATTTTATTTTAGTTTTAGTTTTTCTAAATTATTATGCATTTTATTTCTTATGTTTAATCTTATCATTATTATTTCATTTTCCTATTAATTATATTTGGCAATATTCTTGGCTTCATTTTTTAAGAAGTTTTAAACCACAGTAAGATTACAACTGTGGCAGGGGAGAGTCACTGGTGTGAGGTGTCAGTGATAGGGGAGATATGGGAGGAAGTTCACCTGGGTATACATATAAGGTACATAAATATGTTCAAATGTTCACAGGGCATTGTCACAGTGGGTGGAGATTCACACAATAACCAAGAGAATATGAATTTCCATCCTGGGAAGCTCTGCCACATTTTCCAATAGAAGGGCAATAATCCCCCAAGTTCAGGGCATGACTAGTGAAGAAGGATGGCCCATTGGTGGACCCTTGGTATTGGCAATTATGCTTTTGAGCCTTTGTTCTTAAGATTACAACTAAGCCTAGTGCTGTAGGGTGCCTAAGAGTTACCTCCTAAGACCCTTCAAGTTGCTCCAATGTGACCACTCTCTAAGCCAAACTCAGCACATAAATGCATTACCTTCCCCCCAGTGTGGGCCATGATTTCTGGAGCTGAGCCTCCCTGGGACTGAGGGATTACTACCAAACACCAACAAGCAATGCAACTGGAAAAAGACCTTGAATAAAAGGGAGGAAAGGTAAAGACAAATGAGTCTGTATTACTTAGAGACTTCAAAGTGAATCAGAAGGTCATCCCAGAGGTAACCCTTATGCACATCTCAACAGGATCTTATAAACTGTCAAAGTAGATACTAACTCAAAAAGTGGGGTTCCTGAGGGTTCTGGAGACACCCAGGTCCTATGGTAATGGCAAATAGCTCTGGGGTTTGGTGCCTTGCCAGTGGTCTTATTTCAGAGTTTGTGCTCCTGAGTGTGACAGAGTTTGACTCAGATGTGACCTCTCTACATATATATGCCTTTTCTGTCCCTTCTATTTGAACTTATAGTTGGTCCTGGAGGAGTTGGTAGGAGCACATCCAAGAGATCTGAATCTTTGTTCTGTCGATATACCAGCCGAGCCCTGAACCTCAGTGGAGTTGCAACACCTACTCTCCAATTCATTGGACTCACCCAAGACAAATAACATGTGGATGAGGATGGACAACCACCATACCAAGGAATCAAAAGAATCTCATCCATCTGCCATATGGGATCTAGGCCCCCTCTCAATTAGAGGTGATGTGAGCATCACCACCCCAAAATCCTCAGGATTGGGAAATAAAATATGGACTAGAGTGGACTTACTGTTATTCTACTATAGACTTATTGGTATTCTAGTAATGGAAACATTTTTATCATTGGTGGGGAGACAGTGGCCAAGGGAGGTGCTGAAGGCAGGGAGAAGGAAAAAGAGGTATAATATCGGGGCATTTCTGGGACTTGGATTGTTCTGAAAGACACTGCAATGACAGATACAGGCCATTACATATCTTGCCATAACCTACAGAATTGAGTGAGAGAGTGTAAACTACAATGTAAACTATTCTCCATGCTTAGTGGCAATGCTTCAAATGTGTTCATTAATCACAATTAATGTACCACACTAATGAAAGAAGTTGTTAATGTAGGGAAGGGTGGGAGGTATAAGGAGTTGGGCATATGGGAAACCCTTATTTTTTTTGTGTAAAATTTTGTTTAATCTAAATATCTTTTAAAAAAATAGAAAAAAATTTTGAAAAAAAGAAAAAACTATATGCACCTCTTTCCTTTTCTTCTAAGAAACACAAATATCTTACTCTTCACACATTTAAAAAGAAGTTAACTTCTTCTTCTGTAGTACAACAGAAGTCCAAGAAAATAGATCCTTAATATGTGATTAAAGTATGCACACCTTTATATTTATAGTACAAAATAATACGTATCTCTCCTGTGATATGCTTTAAAATACCATGGTAATGAGAATTGATTACTTGAGTTGCCCTGTTGTAAGGAATAAAAAGTAACTTCAAGTTATAAACCAGGTGAGAAAATAAAATATATTCTAGTGACTGGATAATAACTGTGAGTAAACACTTTCACTAGAACACACATACTCCTGGACCTCAAGCCAATGAACTTGAGACCATAAGTAAATCAAAAGTAGCTATCAGTTACTCTTTATGATGTCTATTACAGGTTCTAGTTATATCTGCAACAGTTGATTTGCAGCCTTCTAATAAGATAAAGTCTAGACAAAATTGTCCAATATGATTTGAACACTATTTTTCTGTTACTAAAGGGGCTCAATATTTTCTTACTACACACTGAATACAAAGACCCTCTACAAATAGGATGCGCTCATTGACTAAACAGTATTACCCCTCCCAGGCTATACTTTATACTTGAAAAATTATGATAATATTTCAAAACTTCTTGAATTTTTAATTTGAAAATGTTTTATAATATATAATTTATTCAAATCAAGTACTAAAATACAGCTAAAAATCAGAAGTAACTCCTTTAAACTGGTAAATAAGGGCATAAGCCATGCATATAGTTATTTTCCAGTAAAAAAACATTTCTTTTTCAGATTCTTCATATTCCATTTATTCTTATAACTAGCTGTAGCTGGTGGCCTTCTTTCAAAGGTCACATAGTGATACATGGTCACACATATGCAGAAAGATCAGTTGGACTCATTTATTAGCCTAAGCAAAAGTGTAGTTTCCTACATCTCCTTTATATTTGGAAACAATCTTCTAACTAACCCACCATAAAGTTTAAACCATCATTGTTAAAGTTCTTCCTTCAATTTATATTATGTATACTTACACAGCAATCCTTTTAATAATTCTTCCTATTCTAAGGTTCTACACTTACTTGCTCAATAGGCCAAACTGATTCTTTCACAATGATACATCTTACTTTTGTTAAATTAAAAACAAATTTGAATTCCTAAAACATTTGAACTTCTTTGTGCTTTGGAATTTTAAGTATTAATGCTATTTCTGTTATCTTTTGTCCATTTTTCAAAGGCAATTGATCTCACTCTAGACCTAGAAATTAATATTAAGTTTAAATATCAATTCTCTTTTCACATTTTGATATTATTTAATTTTAAAATAGAACTAACCTCTGTAGCACTAATCTCTTCAGACAGTGTTTCTCAAACTCAGGTCCATGGGCATATATTTGATGTCTCAAAATTCTCTTCAATAGTAATCTTAAATTTATATGTACATTTTTATCAACATCTTTAAAAACATGATTTCCCAGTTACTTGGATTGCAAATGCACAATCAAGTACTGACACAGAATATTATTTCTTTCAAACGCATTTCTGATTATTATCAAATTGTAATCTAAGAGTATTATTTTCATTATCAGAGGTTAATGGATAATAATTAGGACAGGCTGAATATGTAAATTTGGAATTGGAATCAAGTGATATCTACCTGTTATCATACTACAACAGGAAGAGTGAAGGTTTCACAGTAATTATTTATAATTAATTATTTTTCATTTAAAAGACGCTTTAGATTACATAAATGTTACATAAATAATATAGGGGATTCCCATATGCCTCCTTCCTCCCCCTCCAATGCTTTCCCACATTCACAACATCCTTGATTTGTATTTGTATTTGTATGTTTGTTACAAATTGATGAACCTATATTGAAGCATTGCTACTAACATTTGACTACAGTTTACATTATAGTTTAAAACTTGTCCTGCACAACATTTTAAGTTATAGCAAAATATGTAATGGCCTGCCTCCGTCACTACAAAGTCATGCAGGACAAATCCAATGTCCTCAAAATACCCTCATCTTACACCTATTTTTCCCTCTCCCATCCCTCAGAATGTCTAGTGGCCACTACCCTTACATCAATTATGAGAGTTCATCCATTGCTATAATAATAATAAGCCTACTTTAGTCCATTGTTCATTTTGAATACAGAAAAGAGCAGCCTGCCCAGGAATGGCGCCGCCCACACTTCCCGTGCGGCTGACGACAACAGAAGCGGACAAAGAAACAAGACGCAGCAAATAGACACCAAGAAGAGACAACCAGGGGAGGGGGGGAATTAAATAAATAAAAAAAATCTTAAAAAAAAATAAATAAATAAGGCAAAGGAAAGTACAGACAGCCTGATATCAACAGAACCTGCAAAATGTGGTTATCATCTTCATTTTGTGGACAATGATTTCATTACATCAAATATTGTTATGAATCAAATTAAATTACTGTTAATTGTATTAGTTTTGCAGTTCTGTGAGTACTACATTAAAAGTTTGAATTGGTTAAATGATTCTATAAAAGTTATACTTACATAGAATTTATACCATGTTTTATGTTTATTATTATTTAATGATTGAGAAGTGATGAATTAGGTTTTTGAAACAGCAAATCACAGAATTAGTTTGTATTTTTATACAGGTTTAAGACAATCTTAACAGCAAAATAAAACAAAAACAAGTTTTCATTACTGCCAACAATTAATACATCATTAATACACATTTATAGATTTTATAGTCTAATTTTCCTCTTTGGTTACACATGCCGGTCCAAATGACTGCATAAAATGTAGGTAAAAATCTTAAATCCTTCATGAAATACTGCTTTTTTGTAGTTGGTCCCTAATCTGTCTTGAAGCTTCCTCTTAAAATTTTGAATTTACTTTTCCCAATTAGCAAAACTCAAAAATCTTTATAGTACATAGTCCTTGATGTTCTCTTTGTTGGAACAATGTAGTTTATAAATAGTTAATTTTTTATTCTAACAAATGAGCAAGTAATATATATTTTTTTTATTTCAACACTTTCTCACCAACTCAAAATTAAATGAATAATGTTTTGTTGTTGTTGTTGTTGCTATTGATTTGCAGAGTAGCATTTGAAGGGTTTTCAGCAATTATAAAGGCTATACACTTTTCAGGAACTTTGGCTAAATGGGATAGGTGCATTATATTCCTTCTTTATGCATAATGAAAAACAATAAGCACTGATGAAAGGACAATGGAAAAAGCTGAACTCCATCAACATCCTTTTTAGCTCTCATTTTCAGGAAGGAAGGAGGCAGAATGTGCAGAAAGGAAGCAAGTAAGTATTGATGTTTTAGCATATAAAAAAAAGGATGTAAAAGGTTGGTCATATTTTAGAAATGAAATTTAAAATTATGTCTTATAAAATGTGTTTATGTGTCTATGTTATGTAGATTACCATTTTCTCCCTTGATTTTTCTTTCTTCTTCTGTGAAGTAAAAGGCATAAAATAAAATAAAAAGGGAGAATGATAATTAAAAATAATATTGTTATTTTGTTGCTCATTTACCTTTGATAAAATTACTAGCAATTTTTATCTTTGAAATGATAACTCTTTTATAAGTTAAGCATTACACAGTGTGAAGAAACAATTGAGAATAAAATGTGATTATGTTACTATTTTATTTCTCTATTTTTTTTGCCTTATTGATAAAGTAAGATGATTTTATTGTTATTTAAAATCTTCATGAGGAATCTATTGTAATTTTTCTTGGTTTCAATATCACAAAAACTTTATTAGAGAATACTTCTAAATTTATTGCTTTCCAGTCATCTTGTTTGGAATGAAAATTGCCATAAGAAAATATTTATTATTGTCTTTTGAATAGTTTATCAGGGGATTGTAAAGTGGTAATTTGTTGTGCCCAAATTTTTCTTCTTCATATCATATGATTGAACCAACTTTGGATTTATAATTCACATTTAAATTGGGTCACCATTTAAACACTAGAAATGATTATTACACTTTCATACTTTTTAATTTAATAAGATATGTAGAGATTTTATTTCCTTGTTTCTGCTATATTTTTGCTGTTCTTTCAGTAACTGTAAAACCTGTTCATTTCCTTTTATGTAATTTTACTTATACAATCTTTAAAGCAAGGTAAAAAGATCTCTTTTAGCCTCTTCCAGTAGATAAAATTTATATTTAAAAAAACTAATGAGCAAAATCAATGTACTGATAAATGATTCATTGGCTTTATTTTGTTTGTTTGTTTTTCAATAAGAATGTGAATATTTGTAGCTTCATAAAAGAGCAAAAAACAGAAACCACAATGCACAAAAACCCAAATCAAATGACAAGTTGTTTTCCATACACCCTAGTTTATAACAAAGATTATTTATATTCCTTTGGGATCTTGGAACTGATAGATAAATTATACAATTTTAGAATTCCTTTACTTTCCTTATAGTAAATATTGGGTTTTTTGTTTATCAAGTTTTTTCTGACCATCTGCTGGGTGGCACCTATTGTGCCAGGAATTAAGATTCAACAGGGGAAAGAAAACACAGGCAACTCTTAAGGAATTTACAGTCTTAGGAATGGAACAGAATAAGAAATATGGAAATAAAGGAGAAAATCGGCAATTAAATATAATATGGTAAATGATATTGTTGGTTAAG
The DNA here is from genome assembly GCF_030445035.2 of Dasypus novemcinctus. Classification (NCBI taxonomy): domain Eukaryota; kingdom Metazoa; phylum Chordata; class Mammalia; order Cingulata; family Dasypodidae; genus Dasypus; species Dasypus novemcinctus. The sequence goes on along the minus strand of NC_080683.1, from coordinate 35,502,292 downwards.
TAGAGAGTACCATGAAGGCATATTCTTTAATACAGAATCAGAAAAAAGCATCTTGGTTTGAGATACAGAAAAAATAAAAGATATTAAAAAAAGAGAGACATGATTTTGGTAGAGGTATTACAGTTTAGTTGAAATTCTTGCACATTTATAGAGCTGCAAATAACTCAATATTGTTGGGGGATTGTGATGTGTGTGCGTTTTTGTGTATGCATGCTCATGCATGGGCCCATATTCATTACTGAGTAGACTCGAAAAGAATAAAGGTAGATGAAGAGATGAGAGTCATATTATCAAGTACTTTGTATATATTGCTAAAGAGTTGACCTGGCCCGCAGGTCAAACGAACTGGCACCTGAAAGAGGGAGTGGGAATTGGGGGACAAGAGGCGAGAGAAACGGAGACAAGACAGGATTCTGATCAAGTCTCCGTTTATTGAGGGTAGAGCATCAGAATATATACTAAGGGGAGGGTATTAGCAGGGGGTGATAGGCTGATGAAGTGGCTCTTCCATATAAGGCAATAAAATGCTGTTACACCCTTTAATGCTGGTCATGGGTTCAACATCTTGTTGCGCAGGCACGACACTTTTTGCCGGGGAAACTGGGGAAAGGGGAAGAAGAAGGCGGAAGCACAGGGGTGGAGTAGGCGTAGTTATGAAAAACGCCATGTTGCTGGAGACCGCAAGTGCACGTAGTTCCGGGTGGCTCCCCACAAAGAGTTTAGAAATTATGAGTAAGACTTAGAGAAATTGTTGAGAAGTTTTTTTCTTTTTAATTAATTAATTAATTTCACCATGCAGGTACTCTCACGGGCACTCGGCTCACCTGGTAGGCACTCGACCTGCCACACAGGCTCTCATCTTGCCGCACAGGCACTCATCCCAGCACTGGCTCACTGCACAGGCATGTTTTCTCTTCTTCTTTTTCACCAGGAGGCCCCAGGTATTAAACCTGGGTCCTCCCATATGGTAGATGGAAATCCTATCATTTGAGCCACATCCACTTCCCTGTTGAGAAGTTTTTTTGGGGAGGATGACAGAATTATGCTTTTTCCTTTAATTTAGGAAGATAAATACATTTGCAACAGGTGAAAAATAGCATTAGATGGGACAAAATTGGCAAAGTAAACTAAGACAAATATGTTAGTGGCTTTAAATTGGATAGTAGCATAGGGAATGGAAATTAACTACCTGACTGGATATAGTTTAATGAATTGAATAGGTGTTGATTAACTGGATATGAAAGCTGAGTGAGAGATAAACAATTATGGTAGTTTTTAGAGGTGACTCACAGGCTTTGGTTACACATGATTGAACACAGGGCTTTATCACTGCCATTTTCAGAAAAACTACTAAAATTACTGGAAAAGGAATTTTTAAAAAGGCATAATCCACATCCTTGATCAAGATTGATGTGGAGAAAGTGGCCACGGATAGTTGCTGAGGGCAGGGAGAAGATGACGAGATGTGATGTGGGGGCATTTTCAGGACTTGGAATTGTCCCAAATGATATTACAGGGACAGATGCTCGACATTATATATCCTGCCATAACCCATTGAATGTACTGGCAGAGAGTGTAAACTACAATGTAAATTATTATCCACGTAGTGCAGCAGTGCTCCAAAATGTATTCACTAAATGCAATGAATGTGCCACAATGATGAAATAGGTTTTGATGTGGGAGGAGTGGGGTAGATGGGGAGGGTATATGGGAACCTCTTATATTTTTTGAATATAACATTTAAAAAAATAAAAAATAAAGAGATCATAGAACCAACAACAACAAAAAGATGACAATGTGAGATGCTTCAGTGCTTTCACACCGAAACTGAACAACAAGCAAGAACAAGCATAAAAACACCTTTCTCAAAGCTCCAGAACACTGCAAAGAACAACACTAACAGGGAGAGTGGTGAATCAAGTGAAAGACATCTTAAAAGCAGACGAATCTTGTAGTGCTGTGACTAGCCCTTCCTCACTGCTCACCAGCTCTAAGTGGAGCCAACAAACACAATGAATTCAGGTCCCCTTTGCTCATTCCACAGGGATCAAAGCAATCCTCAGGCACGTATTGGGAGCATGTATGCAAGGCCCAATCTGCCTGGTGGTAGTCTGAGGGACTCATCACTCAGAACTTGCCCTGAATATAGAAGCCCTTTTCCAGAGCCCTCCTACAGAATACTGTGGGATATCAATCAAGTTGTGTTGCTTGGGGAAAGGGATTGGTGGTTGTAAGACATGCAGTGCAGTGCATAGGACCACAAGGAAACTGTTCCCTAAGGAAGTGGGAACATTCATATCTGTGTAACAGGGGAACTCTTGGGTCACAGTTGTGTGCCCAAGAAAAGATCCATTGGTAGAAAGGATCAGAGAGGCCCCTACTTTTTTACCTCGAGCTATTCTCTAAACACATTGTTTGGCTAAGTCCTACAGGACAGCACTTCCACAGGTCAATCTGCAAAGACTTGGAGAGCATTTCTCTTTCTCTCTCTCTTTTTTTTTTCAATTAGCTCCTGATGGACAAGGAAAATTCTGTCATAACACTTACAGGAGAGGAGGCCAGTTGCAAGCCTAAGGAACAGATATCTCACAGTCTAAATTCCAGTGATAACACATTAAAATATCAAAAAATCCAATTTTCAGTAAAAGGCTACAAAACTTACAAAGAAACAGGAAGCCATCGTCCAGACAAAGGAGATGATTAAAGAATTAGAAACCATGAGTGAAGATTGGCACTTGCAGAAGAAGAATCAGAGAGCTTGAAGATAAGACAATTGAAATCATCCAGTCTGAGAAGTACAAAGAAGAAAGAATGAAAGAAAGTGAATAAAGCCTAAGGGACGAGTGGGACACTATCAACTTTACCAATATATGCATTCTGGGAATCCCAGAAGGAGAAGAAAGAGAAAAAGTGCAAAGAGAATATTCAAAGAAGTATTGCCTGAAAATGTCTCAAATTTAACAAAAGACATGAATATACACATCCAAGATGCTCAATGAACTCCAACCAGGAAATCAAACCAGAACACTACTGGATATTATAATAAACTATACCATGTTAATAAAAAAAATTAAAAGAGGGAGAGAATTTTGAAAGCCACAAGAGAGAAGTAGCATGCCACATACAAAGAAGCTTCTGTCAGATTAAGTGCCAGTTTCTTACTGGAAACCATGGAGGCAAGAAGGCCCAGCAATGACTTAAAATGCTGAAGGCAAAAAAACTGCCAACCAAGTTTCTATATGTGGCAAAACTGTCTTTAAAAAATGAGGACACAATTAAGACATTCTCAGATACACAAAAGCTGAGTGAGTTGACCAACCCTAGACTGGCTTTACAAGAGATGTTAAAAAGTTGCAGGTTGAAAGGAAAGGAAAATGGTCAATAGGTCAAGACTGCATGAAGAAATAATCTCCATAGAATTGTGTTTAAGGATACATTCAAATTACAAGATGGAGCCTAAATGCCTATAATAATCTATTCTATTTCTACAGTGTTCTTATTAAGATATATGTATTTAATAACAATAATGAAAATCCATTGATATTCTACTAAGCTTTGTGCACAGATCTTCATTTCTCCAAGAGTCATTATAAACACTAGAAGGTCACTAAGTCAAACCATCAGTTTCACAGTTAAGAACCTGAAGGCCTAAGAAGTTGAGTGTCATGTGCAGGAAGCAGATAACCTGGTTTCATGCTTAATAGTTCAGTTTCCTATCCCTCTACCACACTCAGCAGCCTCAGCTACATTACATTGAAATCAAGCATGATACCCAAAATACTAGAATTTTGATTTTAAACACATTGGTGAAAAAGTTCTATATTAGATACTATGTTTATGTTTAAAAGCTATGCTTTTAAATTGAAAATCTATGTTAGTGTTTCTATTCATTTGAATGATATTTTGAGCCTGAGTATATAGTTTTCTTCAACCTACTTAAATTCTGACAATACCTGGTTCAAAGCGTGATAGAAGGTAGCAAGTGGTTTCTCAGTTTGTCTTACCCATGTTGCGAATAACATTGATTAATCAAATATTCATTTCATTTAGTAGAATTGTTTGATTTTGGATGAATTAATATCTAAACTCCTAGAATTTTCTAAAGAATATTTAATTTAAAGTGATAGACCACACTGGTTTTAATATCCATTCGGAATATAATGCCATTGGTATTGAATCATTTTATAATTTAAAATTCATTGAAGTAATGAGACAAAGCATCTAAAAGTTGCATGCTATATTTGTCATGAATGCTGCATATGTACCCATGGAAGCATTGTATTTATTTCTCATTCTAGAAATATATTGTTTAACTTAGAGTTTGGTAGTTTTAATCGCTATCTACTGGATAATAATTTTCTTTGTGATATCTACCAGAAGGAAAATATAAGTTCATTGAGAATTGGCTTTCAACATTTTAAGTGATACAGGAAGATTTTGAGCACTTGTATAAGAAAAAGGGATGTAGTGTTATAATCAGGGCAGATGACCAAAAAAAAGTGCTTTTCTTCATCCCTGCACAAATGCCATTGGTTGCTGAACCATTACTTACAGAATTGTTTATCATTGTTAGTCTAGGTAGAAAGAGACTAGTGTGCCCTTACACTATGTGTTGTCTTTAAATTTGTAAGGCACAAATGTTCATTAAAATAGCACTTCATCCTAATTTTCCCATGTCCTCAAACTGTAGTACAATGTTGCAAATGTAATTCAAACCACTGACTTGCACCTTAAAAGTGGTTAAAATGGGTAATATTGAGTTATATCGTTACTACAATAAAAAATTTAAATAGTACTTTACATTATCTATATGGTAAACTCCAGATTTATCATGTGCTTATGGTCTTAATCAGAAAGTTATTGATAATTAAGAGCTATCTTAATTTAAACTGAATTGATTATTTTGTGGGGTGTTTGATCATTTAGCATCACTCCCCAACCTCCATTCTCTAATAACCTCCACTTTTGTAGGACTAGGTTTTCAATCTGCATATGAAGATGAGACAAAAATCTGATTTACTTTTCCTATTTGGGAATAAATAGAAAATTATCTGGCATTCAATTCATGACACTCTATTTGCAAACATCTGAAAATTGTGACTTTGTAATGTTATCATTTCTGGCTGATATGGTTTAGTTGGTGTGTATGCTAAATATTCTCACTAAGGCTGCTGACCAAGAAACTTTGAAATTAGGAAAGATCCCGTACCAGGCATGATATTGCACTGAAAATACAGTTGAATGTAACCCATTCTGAAAAATAGGAACTTGCAAAGAATAGCAATAGGAAAGCAAAGGAAAATAATAAAATACAGTAAGTAAAAATACATAAAATAAATGTTATTTTAATTTGTTGATATTTTACAATTTAGAATGCTAGTTGGGAAAAATTGTGAAATATTCAGGACTATAGGGCACAATGTCATTTTGCTGATCTTGTTTAAAAAATAAAATGTGAACATATTAGTTAAAAATTACAAGGATCTATTTCCTTTTGGTAATAATATCTGTCAAATGAACAATAGAAGAGAATAAAATGTCTTTAAAAGTGTCTAAAACTTCAATACAGTGTTAAATTGTTATTGCACCCAAGTAATTATTTCACGTTAATGAAAGTTACCCATGCTTTATTATACTTTTGATATCTTCTTCTGGAAAAACAGCCAATATTTAATAATGTATTTGATTACATATAAGACAGAGAATCTAGGAAATTAGTGTATATTGATGTATAATATCAATGGATTTTATATCTTCAAGTGAAGATATAAAACATGAAGTTATTCTATGAGCCATAAATAAAGATCGTCTTTCATTTTATTTATAAGGAACATTTTTAAATCTTGATAGGCAAGATATAAAAAAATATATTTTCCTAAAATTTTAAGTCTCCTTTTGGCCTAGTCTTAATTTCTATAGAAATAATTGTTTATTTCATTATTATTTATATAATATTATGTAATAATGTAATATTGTATTTTAGTGTTTTGTAATAATAATGTAAATATTTTATAAGGCACTATTATTATAGTGTTATATAATAATACAATCTTTTAATACAATGTAGCTTATAATTTTGACCATAGAAAGTTCTTTAAAGTAACACATCCATCTTTTTAGATTAAGACTATCACATTTTCAGCACTTAAGTAATTTGCACAAATCCACAGAAAGAGCAACAGAAAACAGAAAAATGCATAGAAACCATTATACCTATTTCACAGTTGCTGCCATGTTGGTATGTGTACAAGCATTGTAGGCATAGACCATAGTGGAGAGAGACACAGCACATTCTTCATAGCCATACCCACTGTGCTATTTAAAAGTCCTATCTAGAACAGTGTTCTTTACTTCAACCATTATATATTTCATAAATAAATCCCTTTTTTATCAGATTTTTTAAAAAAGATTTATTTATTTATTTGTTTCTCTCCCTTTCCTTCCCCCCGCACCCTCCGGTTGTCTGTTCTCTGTGTCTATTTGCTGCGTCTCCTTTGTCTGCTTCTGTTGTCAGCAGCACAGGAATCTGTGTCTTTTTTTTGTTGCATCATCTTGTTGTGTCAGCTCTCCGTGTGTGCAGCACCATTCCTGGGCAGGCTGCACTTTCTTTCACACTGGGCGGCTCTCCTTACGGGGCACACTCCTTGCGTGTGGAGCTCCCTTATGCGGGGACACCCCTGCGTGGCATGGCACTCCTTGCGCGCATCAGCACTGCGCATGGGCCAGCTCCACATGGGTCAAGGAGGCCCGGGGTTTGAACCGCGGACCTCCCATGTGTAGAAGGATGCCATAACCACTGGGCCAAGTCCACAGCCTGTTTTATCAGATCTTATTCCTTCCTCTGATTACTAATATCTTCCCTTATATTTAACATGCTATTTTAATCCATATAATTTTTAAAATCTCCTTCATTCAATATATCCAACTTTCCTTTTATAGCTGTTATATCCCTCAGTTGTCTACTTATTTGGCTGATGATCTAATGTTTATCTGAGGATTTGTTGCAAATATCAGAAAGCATCAAATACCAGTTCCTGAATTGTGTTCAACTTTGAGTTTAAGAACAGATGAGTGTGTGGCTGCAGCGTACCTTTTATAGGTTAAGCACTGTTCAACTGTAGAGGGTGTCATTCATACAAATGACCATATGTCGTGGCCCTGGGGGAGAGTAGATCTCCAAGGTAGAGAGTAATAGTAATTAATGAACCTGTTCAGGCCACTCCCTTTGCAACAAGTCTATCAAGAACATTTTTGTTGAGGGATTCATGTTCAGTCTTAGGGAGAAGCACGCATGGAGCAGGAAGCTCTCCATCAGACCCTGGTAGATTGGAGTGTTGGAGGAATGCCCAAGGACAGATGGTCTTGTAAGTCTCTCCCAAGAAGATATTTGGGGTTGATCTCATTTTACCCTGCAAACACTTAGAGTCTAAGGTTTTACAAATCCCTTTGTTTATGGGACAAGCAATAGTGTTTCTTAACTTGGAGATAAGTTCATATAGACATCCTTTCCTCTCCTCTTCAAGAACATTAGACTCTCAATCACCAAACGAGAAATAAGATGAATACTAGAAGATTCAGGGACCTTCTAACCCAAAGAAAATTTCTTCACCAGCCATAATGCCTCAGTATCCCTCATATTTTCAACATCTGAGACATTTGAATGCATCCTGGATTCGCAGAAGCAATCAGACCTTGAATTATTTGTTACTGTGAGATTACCTCTTCAAGAACCAAACTAATTAATTTTTAAATTTTATTTATTTTTTAAAAGAAACTTCAGATTACATAAATGTTACATAAAATTATACAGGATTCCCATATGCCCAATCTCTTTCCCCCTCCCACTTTCCCACATTAACAACATCCTTCATTATTGTGGTAGATTTGTTACAACTGATGAACACATTTTGAAGCATTGCCGCTAATCATGGATTATAGTTTACATTCTAGTTTATACTCTGCACCATGCAATTTTGTAAGTTATGACAAAATATATAATGGCCTTTATCTGTCATTGCAAGGTCATGCAAGACAATTCCAATGTCTCAAAGATGTCCTCCTATTACACTTATTTTTCCCTCTCCCTACTCTCAGAACCTCTGGTGGCCACTGCCTCCATATCAGTGATAAAAGTTCTTCCATTGCAAGAATAATAAGTCTATAGTAGTAACTCTACTTTAGCCCATTGTTCCTTCCCCAGTCCTGAGGATTTGGGGATGGTGATGCCCACTCTGCCTCTAATTAAAATGGAGTTTAGATCCTATGGGGCAGATGGATGGTACTATCTTGCTTGCAGTTGTAGACTCTCTGGTCCTTGGGATGAGCATTGTCCATCATTCAGTGTGATAGAGTTGGACTCATTTGTGGTTTCTCTAACATGGCTCTCCTGCCCCTTTTATTTGAACCTGTAGTTACTATACTTGTAGTTACTATACTTGATAGGTGTATGTCCAAGAAACTTAAACATTTGTTTGATCCATGTGCCTGAATCTCAGAAGAGTTGCAGCACTTATTGTCTAGTTCATTTGATTCACCCAGGACAACAAACTAGTTAACTTTAGAGGAAAATTATTTAATGGGGTTGGATCTCATTAATTTTAAAGTGCTATCCATAAAAATTCATATTCATAATTCATTTTCTCTATGATACTTTAACATCTACTGGTAGTAGATAAACATTGGATTCATTGTCTAATTAATTCTTTCAAGGTCTTAATTATTTTCTATTGTATGGCAATTTCCTCTGATTGTTAGGTTTGTTTGTTAAAATTTAAGGTAGATGGAAAAAGGATAAAGTAAATTAGAGCATAAAGATTATTAGTTTACCCAGAATACCTTCTATATAGACAAAAGATGGAATATTCTTGATCTAAAAAAGGAAATTGCAAGCATTTTATTGCTTATGGTTTATAGTGTTCATTACTTTCAACCGTTGTGGCAAAGCTTTTATTTAGAAGCAACAACTTTTCTGTGATCTCATTAAGAAACTAATCAATATTTTAGTGATAAAGCAAGCACAAAACACATTTTAGAAAAGCCCAGGACCTATCTGCTGCTTCTTGGTCAGAATGTAATATTTAAACCAGAGTGAACTAAGAATTGCACAGCTCTAAGTACCTTATGTTTCTTCATCCTGTTACATGCCATTTATTTCTTTAGATTATTTAACTTTACTGGATTCAGCATTCCAACAGCATGTTCACCACCAAATTAGGTCCATTGGTTGCCAAGTGCTTTGAGAGCCTAAGGTATAAAGAATAGTAACTAAAACCATGTTATTATCTGGAAGCCAGAGCTCCCTTAATGTAGCAGTCTGCCTAATCTATTCTATATCACAATGTGCTATATAATTAGATAGCATCTGAAATCTAGGAGGAATCCTAGTTATGGGAATGTTCCTGTCTAACTTCTTTGTCTACATAATGAAACCCAGGAAGAAATTTTCAGCAGGTGTCAACCATTGTAACTTGATACCCACTTGACAGCATGACAAATAGTACTTATTTGCTAAGCTTCAGAAGAAAATATTATGACTTATATATTTATATTTTTATTTGGAAAGTGATTAAAGGCTAAGATGAAATGTGTGGTGATAACTTAGAATAGTCCCATTTCAAATATAGAGAGCCTTGGCACTTCTGACAATTTTATGTAATTATCAGAAACAGCAGTGAACTGAACTGAAAAGATTCTTTCCTATAAAGAATGGATAGCCTGTCAGATAGCCAGAAAATATATTTAAATAGAATAAAAAAGGTTACTTTTTTCCTATATATGTTCAGGAAATGGCTTCTTGTATATTGTGTATCATATTGATTGGAAAAGCTTTCTGTGTAGAGTTAGTTTGGCACAAACTCTCTGGTTCAACTACTATATCTTTTATGATGTGAATAGGATATCCTATAGCTATTTCTAGAGAAATATAAAACTCATCCTATGAAACTTCATAAACCAGGAAATAGGAAAAGCATATCTGGTCAAAAAACAGGTTTGCAAGTTCCGCTCAAGCAATGAATTTTTAAAAGGTTTGCTTAAAACAACAGAGTATGTCAATTGGCAATATCAGTCTACATATGAGCTTTCAAATGCTCTTTTTCTAAGCCCAGGCAGCTGGGTGATTTGTACAATATTTGATTTTTAGTTTTTCAGCAGTCCTTTTTGATTTAGTGTAATTTGCACTTTTATAGGCAATAGCAGTCCTGCAGGAGTCTCTGCTTTGCTGACAAATTTTGCAAGATGATAATACTTAAGGATTTGTAGATCTTGAACCTAATAGACGTGCTTTTGAAATATCATCATTGCTGAGAGGCAAGTACAAAAGAAGCAAAACTATAAATAGCAGTTGTATATTATAATTTTAATTTTTCCTAATTTAAATTTTCTGCCTTTCTTTTAATCCCCTTTTTTAAATATACTTACGGTGTTTTAGACTTTTAAAAAGTATTCTTGAATGCTTTTCCATATAAAATCCTAATACAGCTGTTGTGAAATTTTACCCTAGATACTAACAGTTTCCTACAGTAAGTACTTTGGTCCTGAATTTCATTACTAAGAGCAACACTAACTCTTAAGAATGTTTCAAGAGAAAATCATACTACATGTGGAGTGAGTGTACCAAGGAAAGGAGAAAACTAATTTGAAACCTCTAGTATATTTTTGTCCTAGAATTTCTTTCTTAGTTTATCTTTGATCTTTCCAACAATTATTTAATATGGGAATTATGATAATTTTATAGAGGAGAACATTGCAGTTCAGAGGTGTTTATAATTTGCTCCAGATGGTTCAACTCCTAAGTGGAAGAGGTGCTGTTTGAACCAAACTCTGCCTTACATTCTATTGCCTCAGGATATTTTTGCTGGGTGAGTGTTAAGGAATACCTCACTTTTTTGCACTTTAAGGATATTGCATTTTTACAAATTGAAGGTTTGTGGCAACTTTCTTTGAGTAAGTCTATGGAAAATGTTTTTCCAACAACATGTTCTCACTTTGAGTCTCTGTCACATTTTGTTAATCCTCACAATATTTCAAACTTTTAAAATATTATATTAGTTATAGTGATCAATTATCTGTGATTTTTAATGTTACTGTTGTCATTGTTTTGGGGTGCCAGGAACCATGCCCATAAAATGGCGAGCCTAACCCAAAAATGCTGTGTGTGTTCTGACTGCTCCACTGACTGGCTATTCCCCCATTTCTTTCCCTTTCCTTGGGACTACTCTTTCCTGAGATACAGCCATATTGAAATTAGGCCAATTAGCAACCCTACAATGGCCTCTAAATGTTAAACTGAAAGGAAGAGTTAAAGGTCTCTCACTTTAAGTGAAACAAGAAATGATTAAGCTTAATGAGGAAAGCCAGGATAAGCACAAATCTAGTCCTCTCATGCCAAACATTTAGCAAAGTAGTGAATGTAAAGGAAAATTTCTTGAAGAAAATTTAAATTGCACTCCAGTGCTCACAGAAATGATAAGGTGACACAGCCATATTGCTAATAAGAATGTGCAAGTACTTTGGATAGAATATCAAACTAGCGACAACATTCCCTTAAACCAAAGCCCCATTCAGAGCATGGCCCTAACTCTTTTCAATTCTATGAAGCCTGAGAAGAAGAAAAATTTGAAGCTAGCAGAGGTGGGTTCATGAAGTTTAAAGAAAGAGGCCATCTCCATAACCTAAAAGTGCAAGATAAAGCTCCAAGTGCTGATGTAGAAGCTACAGCAACTTATACAGAAGACCTGGCTAAGATAACTGATAAAGGTGGCTATACAAAAAATTTTCAATGTAGATGAAACAGCCTTCTATTGGAAGAAGTGATCTAAGTTTTTCATAGGTAGAAAGAAGTCAATATCTGATTTCAAAGCTTCCAAGGACAGGCTGCCTCTCTTCTCAGGGTCTAATGAAGCTGGAAACATTAAGTTGAAGCCAATGCTCATACCTTTCAAAAACTCATAAGGTCCGTAAGAATTATAGTTAAATCTATTCTGCCTGTGCTCTATGCATGGAACAGAGCTTAGATGTCAGCACATCAGTTTAACAACCTGGATACTGAATATTGTAAGCCCACTCTTGAGAACTATTGTTCAGACAAAAAGATTCCTTCCTAAATATTACTGCTTATTGACAATGCATCTGGTCAGCCAAGACCTCAGACGGAGATGTACAATGAGATTAATGTGTTTTTCCTGCCTGCTAACATGACATTGATTCTGCAGCCCCTGAATCAAGGAGTAATTTTGACTTTCAAGTTTTATTATTTAAGAAATACATTTTTTAAGGCTATAGCTGCCTTAGATAGTGATTCCTCTGAAGGATTTGGGCAAAGTCAATTGAAAACATGCTGCAAAGGATTCACCATTTTAGATGCCATTAAGAATATTCATGATCCATGGGAGAAAGTCAAAATATCAACATTAACAGTTTGGAAGAAGTTGACTCCAACTGGCTTAGGTGTCTTTGATGTGTTCAAGATTTCAGTGGAAGAAGTAACTGCAGCTGTGGTGGAAATAGCAAGAAAACTACAATTAGAAGTGGAGTATGAAGATGTGACTGAATTGCATGCAGCAATCTCATATTAAAACTTGAACAAATGAGAAGTTGCTTCAGATTGATAAGCAAAGAAAGTGATTTCTTGAGATGGAATCTATTCCTGGTGAAGATGTTGTGAACATTGCTGAAATTACAACAAAGGAATTAGAATATTACATAAACTTAGTTGATAAAGCACCTGCGGGATTTGAAAGGGTTCACTCCAATTTTGAAAGAAGTTCTTCTGTGTGTAAAATACTACCAAACAGTATCACATGTTACAGAGAAATCTTTCATGAAAGGAAAAGTCAACCAATGCAGCTACCTTCATTGTCTTATTTTTAAAATTGCCCCAGCCACCACAACCTTCAACCATGATCCTGATCAGGGAGCAGCCATCAATATTGAGGCAAGACCTCCACCAGCAGAAAAGATTACAAGTTGCTGAAAGCTTTGATGATGGTTAGCTTTTTAAGCAATAAAGTATTTTTATGTTAAGGTATGTACATTTTTAGACATAATACCTTTTCATTCTTAATACTTTACAGTATGATGCAAAAATAATTCTTACATGCACTGGGAGATAGAAAAAATATCATATTACTTGCTTTATTGTGGTGGCCTGGTACCAAACCTGCAAGATCTCTGAGGTATGCCTGTACATAAAAATAGACAATGTGAGCACTCCTGATGGACAGAAAATAAGAACTCATGTAATGAATGGATGCAGCCTCTGGGAGGGAGGGCAGAAGCAACATATTTGGACAGAAGGGGAATGTCTTAGTAGGAGTGGAGAATTTCTCAAGGGTCAAAATGGCAATATAGACCACACTTGTTTTCTTTCTTTTTTGACTTACACTTAACAGAATCTTAGAAATAACTTGCTTTTGAATGGCTTCTTAGAATTTCTTACTGTCCTACCCCAGGAAAGTTCCACCTATTCACTTATCTGTCATGGAGATATATAGGCATTTAAGTTTTTACCTCCTAGTTCACAGGTTTTTATTTACTTATCTGATAGATACTAGAAATGCCTTTCCCCAGTGACAAAAACTAGTCTGTGAGACAAATATTGAATGGTTATAAATACAGATATTCAATATTGGTAAATACAAGTATTTACAGCACTCTGGTTCAGCCTCAGGAAGCAGGAAGGCTCGATGCCAGGTAAAGCCAAGGAAGCAGATAATAGGCCACAAGTTCAACAGAGAAGCTAGTTATGGGAAGGATGGGATCCAAATTTATTCAAGTAGTTTTTTTCAGTGGGAAGTTTGAAACCAAGAAGAGAAATTCAAAGTCTTTATCTGATTTTGGATAGACCAGATTGTGACTGACTGAGATTTAAGGGGCAATCACATATTATTAGGAGTTTCAATTTTAGGAAACATAATTTATATGAGACAGACTGAAGCTCAAAATAGAAAAATAAGCCCTTGTAAATGGTTATTAAAGGCCTTAAGTCAAAGAATGGGATGGGAATTTGGTTATTGGGAAACTTCAATAAGGAGCTCAAGGAAATCTGATACTAAAAATAAATCAATGGTGCGCACCAGCTTCATTAGTGTTTTCCTTCTCTGGGTGAACCTAGATATGACCTAGATTATAGAAGGAAATAAACCTACAAATTCATGGTAAATAATCCTAAACACAAACCTTCAGAATTATGAAGATATGCTTATGTCAACATTTTTTCAGTGGTTTTCATCTCCCCTTTTCCATGAAAGAATGAGGAGGGAAAATATGAAAAGATAAAAGGGAACAATTTGGCAAATGGCCTCAGTTTCCTAAATTTTCTCCCAAAAATCAGCCCTGGGAAAACTTAAAAGGGATTGCAACCAGTTACTATATGTTGCATCTTGGGAACACAGACTCAGGCACAACAAAAACTTCCTGCAAATGACTACTTTATTATTCACAAAGTCTGAAGGGTCTGAAAGAGCAGGAAAAGATCCCATCACGCTGGTCCTCCAGGGAGGCCAAATGCTCAGGTTGGTGGAGGGCAGCCCCACATGTCCCACTTTGCTTAGGAGAGGAGGGACAAATATATGCTACCCGAGGACAGAGTATTCATACAACCCTGGTTTGCCCATTTCAGGTTCCAGATTTAAGGCAAGACTAGGCATTTTTATTAAACTTAATGTCTAGCTTAGTTTATAGAATGGAAACATGCTAAACATCTGCACAGGATAGGAAAGGAAGTGAGGTTAAACAAGGGCTGGGAGATGGCCAGTGTGGCAGGGCTTATTTCATAACATAAGCCTGAACCATATTGTCCATATATTTTTTCTGAGAGCTACATCACTACAAGCACAGAAATTATCCTTGGTTTTAATTTCTAAATGTATCTCTGACTTCCCCAGCAAGAGGTGAGCAGTATCCTAAGGGATTAACATGAAATTTGTGTGATCTTTCTGAGTTGATAAATTTATGGACTGTTTATGGGTTGGTGAAACTGCACAAGCTATTGGAGTGCTGCGGTTAGTGAAGGGCAAGAACTAGTAGGGACAGAGCACTTAGGGTGATTTCTCAGCTCCTCAACTGTGCCTGGAGGAGGGTTTTTGCTGCTCTGTCAGTAAAATTTTAGAGTGAGTTCACTTATGGTCACATGGGTTGTCCCTAGTTCACATCAAATAAATATACTGGTCGCCCCTGGTTCTCTGCAATATGGCAAGGCTTATGTGATTACATAAACAATGATTTGGTTTTGAACCATATTGCCCATATATTTTTCCTAAGAACTACATCACTACAAGCTTAGGAATTATTCTTCTTTTTAATTACTTAAGAAGATCTGGTTTCATGACTGATTAATTGCTTGCCATAACATAAAGACAAGGATTTTCGTTGCTGTTATTGTATGCCCTCCATTATTATTATATCATGGTTTCTTTAAATGCTCTTCTATTTAATGTAAATATTTAAATATACACAATTCTGTGCATATTGTATATTTGGCTTTAAGTATGCTCCATTCATATTTATATTCTAAGTGTACCCCTTTGAGAGTTATTTTTAAAATATACACTGGAAGTGTGGTTTTATATTTCTTTGTTTGTAATTTGTTCTTAGTAAGTTGTCCCTGGTAATTGGCAGTTCAATTTTGTGATTTTTGTTTCTTTTTAAAACATTTCTAAAGATACATAAATCTTTGAAATAGTATCTACACAATTCCTCCCACTCAGTTTTCACTTATTTATAGTTGTAAACTATATATACACAAATTAGTATACAAAACAAATCAGAATAGATTGAAAACCAGTAATAAAATAAGCACCTGGGTAATTGCCTCTCAGGTTTTAAACATACAGAGAAACTTTAAGGCACATCAATCCAATGCATCATTTTCTCTCTTTCCCATCCCCAAGGGAGAAGCTCTCCTGAATTATAATTTGTATTTTCCTTTGTATTTTTACCATCTTTGTATGTACTCCTTAACAACATTATTTTGTTTAGCCTGTTTTGGAACTTGATAAAATTGGAATCTTTTTGAGTGATTTCTACCACTTACTTTCTGTTTCCTCAATATTAAGTTTTTGTGGTCCATCCATATTAATACATTTTCACTGATATATGGTCTTCCGTGGTATGAATGTGTATATCTCATCTTCTGTTGATGAACATTGAGCTGTTTTTAGTTTTCCACTTCTATAAAATGCTACAAAAGACATCATTTTATTTATCTCTTGGTACCAATTGCTAGAATTTTTCTAAGGTAAATAAGCGGTAGTTCAAATTGCTAATTTGTAAATTAGACATGTATTGCATTTTACTAGGTAATTTTACACTCTTTTCCAAAATAATTGTATAAGTGCATACTTTTACTGGCCTTGAATGAGAGTGTTTTTTATCCCAAATTCTTCTAAATATTTGGTATTAAATAATTAATTTTAAAAAAATTATTACAAATCTAAAAGATGTGAAATATATCTCATGTTTTTATATTCATATTCCTAATTTCTAACATGACTTGAGGATCTTCCCCCACCTTCTTGTTTTATATATTAATTAACTTTTATCTCCATTTCCCACTTCTATTCCTCACCATAGGCAAATATTTTGTCTCCAATTTACTATTTTTGTTGCTATATAAAGTATATTGTTGATTTATATGCAGGTATTTTTAGTTTCATAAATGGAATAATTTTGTTTTATTATATTTATTGCTCTTTTCCCTCAGTAATGATTTTGAGGAACTTCTATTTTCATATATATTTATAACTAATTTCATCTGCTACATCATACTCCATGGTATACCTTTCACTTATTTTTTATCTACTCCCTCAGTTATGAACATCCAGGTTATTTCCATTGTCCTGTCCCCACAAATAGCATTGCAATAAAAATGTCCATACATGCCTATTTATGACAATGAATGAGAATATTAGAAACACATGTTTAATGAACTATACATATGTCTGTGTGTATGTATGTATGACTAGATAGATAGAAAGAAACATATTAGAATTTTATTTCTAATTAGAATTAGAATCTCTCTTATTAAATTTATATCATATCTGCCACATTTAGGTTACTAATCTATTTGAATTCAACTTTTATATGATACAATGTTGAATATCTGCTTTATTTTTCTACATAAAGTGCCTGAGCCCCAATTAAGACACTCTATTGTCTAAGCTGAAGATGCAGTAACCCCACCTCTAAATTTGCTTCCACTCAGACAAGGGAGTCTGGCATTCAAATATTTGCTTAAGAATTTCCCTAAAGGAACATGAATTACCAGGCACTTGCTGATCTCTGCACATGAACAAAATAGCTTCAGTATTTGCAGATGTGATAGGCAAAAGAACAGAAAAAAAAAAAAGAAAAAGAACAAAGCTGTAGAAGGCACAAAAAGAAAGAATATAAGGAATCCAGAGTAATCTGAATATATTGCAGTGTCCACTAAACACAACTAGAGAATTATTCCAACATCCTGTGTTGAATAACATGTCATTTCTTTAAAAATTTGTGGCAGCAACTTTAATTTATATTAAGTTATCATAAGGACATAAGTCTGATTTTGATCTTTTCTGTTCCATTGATTCACTTACTTTTCTTACACAAAGTTCTACTGTTTTATTACAATAGCTTTGCAGAGTATCTTAATGAACTAATTTATTTATTAAGCATTTTTCATCTTATTTCTCAGACCTATAACAATATATTGCATGAAAAATTCTTCTGAAGTTTTGACTCTGTTGTGTTAAATCTGTAGATCAAAATTGCAAAGAAATGCATCTTCCAACCCATGCGTATGGCATATCTTTCCATCTATTTTACTCATTGATTTGTTTCTTCAGCATTTTGTAGTTTTCAACATACCAATAGATCCTATGCATGGTTTGTCAGGCTGTTATCTAGGTATTTCAATTTTTGCATGAAAATTGTTTTTCTTTAATTTTGGTCCCTAATTTCTGATTGCTAGAATACAGAAATACAATTACTTTATGTCCATTGACCTTGCCTTCTGCGGTCCTACTAAACTCACTTATTTGATCTAGGAACTTTGCATTAGATTCCTTAGGATTTTCTACATAGACAATTTTGTCACCTGTGAATATCACCTATTTTATTTCTTCCTTCTAATCTCTATGCCTTTTATTTCTTTTTCTTGCCTTATTGCACTGGTTAGGACTACCAGCAGGATATTGCAAATGAATTGTGATTGTAAGTACCTTTTCATTTTTCCTGATCTCAGAAGAAGGCAGACGACCTTTTACCATTTAGCAGGATATTTAATGAGTTTTATGTAGATGCCTTCTATGAAGTGGTAGTGTTGTAGAATTCCAGAGAGGTTCAATTATTTGCGTATAGAGAGTCCAGGACTCAGGAATGATTTTGAGAAGGAAAAATGGTTTATTGATGGCCGGCTGGACTTGGGAGCTTTCTGTTTCAATCCCAAGCCCCAAACAAGATTTTTGAGTCCCTTTTATACAGAGAGGAAAGGCCATATGGTCCTTTTGTTTCAGTTCTCAATAGGCGTGAATTAGCATCTATCTTCCACATCCTAGGTAAGCTTTTAGCATGAACTTCATACATTAAAGATGAGCTTTTTGCACATATGGCTTGCATTTTCCCTGAATATTTAAAGTTTATAGACTTTGCATTGTTAAACTGTTTCCTGGGACTGGAGTCGCTGCCATGGTCACCAAGGGCAGAACTGCAGCCTCTTACCATTCCACACCCACAAGTCAGGACAGACAGTTTAGGTTAAGGTTATCTCTGAAGAGACAAAGAGCCTCCCACCCATAGCCCACATCAGTAGAAGTTCCCTTATATTCCTAGCATGCTGAGAATTTTTATTCAGGAATGGATATTGACTTTTGTCAATATATTACATCTCTTCTTCTGATCATGTGCTTTTTTTTTTCTTTTAGTCTTTTAATTTAGTGGATTTCATATATTTTTAAATATAGAACTTGTCTTGCATTTCTGAGATAAATTCCTACTTAGTTCAGTGAGAAAGAAGGATTTCTGCCCCTCAGAGCTTTAGAGGCCTTTCCTGTAACCATTGTCACCACAGGGTTCTAGCTTCAGGATGAGGTTTGTCTGAGAGCAGGAATAGGACCAAAAAAAGGTAATTTCCCTTACTCTGTTCTGTGAAGACTCCCTTTCTTGCTCATTGGAGCAAAAAGAGATGGCTGCTCTTGGAGCTCTTTCTGTCTGCACCCAGTGCATAGTTCTAGGATTTGTTTTGCCTGTGAGTACAGACTGGGAATAAAAAATTAAATAAAAAAAAAAACAAACAGGAAATTCACCACTTCTCCTGCCATTATTTCATTTTCAGAGCTAAGGTAGATGCTCCTTGAATTTATTCCTGGTATTAGTTGCATTTAGTGGGAGAAGCAGGTGTGTCTACCCCATCTTAACTAGAAACACACCTCTGCAATAAATTTTTCATATAAGCATCTGTGTGATCTTTGCCTCAGTTTTCAAATCTTCAAAATACGAATGATCAGTGTCTATTCATGGGGATATAGAGGAGTAAATAATCTAATATAAATATATTGGACTTAGAATGTCACCTAGTTTTGTTAAGAAAGAACAATATTGGTGACCAAACATTTTAATGAATTTCTGGAAAATAAGGTCATGATTGCCATAGAAGCAAGGCTGAAATAAACCATAACAATAACAACAGAATACGCATGCACAAAGGTGAAAGTAACAGAGGCAATTGCAATTTCAATATTAATCAAAGCTCAATGCATACATGAAACCGAGCAGGCGGAAGGTCCTGGCCAAAGAAATCTGGACTCTTAAGAACCTGCATTCGGAATCTCAGGCCGGTCTGGTCCATACTGCTTTGCTATTGTATCAGGCAGCAACAGTTTTGTTCCCTGGCAAACCCCAGGACTTCTCTGAAGACGTGGAAGGGCCTCATAATTTTGAAGGGGAGGGAAAAGTGTACCACCCTGTCTTCTTTTTCTATATTCACATAATGTAAATGAAGCATGCCACATTCACTTAGAAGGAGTTTGAGGAAGCCTTTCTAGGCAGAGCAAAACCCACAGGGGAAGATCTATATGTCCACTGAGCAAACCAATAGAACTACCTATACCCATCAACATGACTTCAAACTCAAAACTAATCAGAGAACCAAGTTCACAGGCTTTATTGAAAAACTACCATCATGTAAGAGAAAGACATTGATGAATGGGACAAATGATATAAAAAAGAATATATGAAGTGTATACACCAAAGCTATTTTGTGAAATAAATTATGTATTTGGGACACCGAAATTGCTGCAGTAAGGGAGTCGATCACTTACAAAAGTGAGAGCAGTTTCTAGGCCAGGAAGATTGTTGGTAGTTTTATCAACAGAGAGAAGGAAGTTGGCTAGGTTCTGTTGATCTTACGGGAGCAACTTAAGTGTAGGTGGGCTTTATTTTTAATTGGATTTACCTAGAGGTTTAACTGGTTTAGGATTGAGCATCTCAGTAGGAACTACCTACCTGATAGTTCACAGAATTTAACTTTTGGGTTGATTCTGAGAAAACCCAGGAACTAATTTTTTAAGTTATTTATCAAAATGAACTCAAAATACGTGTAGAGAGACTAATTAAGCAGGAGAGAAATAAAAATTAGCAATGATAGATTAAATAGCAGATACAAAAAAAGTAATAACAAATGTGTAGATTGATCAGCAAAAAACAAATCTGGTTCTTGGAAAAGTCCCATAAAACAGACAAATGTTTGGCAATTTAGGGAGAGGTGGTGGAGAGAATCACAAATAAATACTAAGAATGAGGAAGTGGATCTAACTATAGAGATAGAAGATATAAAAAATATAAGTAAGAATCTATACAAATCTATATCAAAATTTTGAAAAATCTAAATGAAAGAATACTTATTTTCTATGGAAAAAATATAACTGAAGGAGCTGTAATAGAATGTAGGTGGAGAGAGAGATGTCCTAGATACTTAAATAAGGGAGTGTAAACTATAATGTAAACTATAGTCCATGGTTAGTAGCAATGCTTCAATACGTGTCCATCAATTGTAACAAATGCACTACACCAGTGAAGGATGTCGTAAACGTGGGAAAGTATGGGTGGGGAAGAGAGTGGGGCATATGGGAATCCCTTATAATTTTTAAGTAGCACTTACGTAATCTAAATCTTCCTTAAAATAAAAAAAAGGAAAAAGACATTAATAGAGACTTTTGTGAAGAAGAAATTCAAATGATAAAAAAATAAACAAAAATGTTCAACATCATTGATTATTAGGGAAATGCAATCAAAGCTACAATGAGGAAAATGCAAATCAAAGCTAAAATGAGATATCATTTCATACGTACTAGAATTACCACTTTTAATAAAACAGAAAACTCTCAAGTGTTGGTGAGGATGTGGAAAGATAATAAGACTTATTTACTGTTGGTTTTCAGTGGTTCCTTAAGAAGTTCGATATAGACCTAACATATGACCCAGAAATGTCTCAGTTCTCAGAGGAACTGAGAGCAGTAACACAAACATCTGCACACTGATGTTCATAGCAGCATCACTCACAATTGCCATAAATGCAAACAACCCAGGTGTCCATCAACTAATGAATGGATAAACAAACTGTGAATTATACACAGGTTGAAATATTATTCATCTGTAAGAAGAAATGAAGTCATGAAGCATATGAAAATGTGGATGAACCTGAAGGACATTATGTTGAGTAAAGCAAGCCAAGCACAAAAAACAAATATTGTATGATTTCACTTTTATGAACTAAGTATAATAAGCAAATCACGGAGTTAATATAATAGCTAGAATATGTCACCAAAGAATAGGTGTGGTTAGTGAATGGAAAGTTGAGCTTTAATATGTGCAGAATTGGTAAAAAGTTCTTTGTAAATATTTTAAAAGTAATAGAAATGGTGAAAGCACATCATAGGTTTTCTAATTAGTAGCACTAACATATGCTGATAGTGACTTTTTTTGAGTAATGAAAATGCTCTAATATTGATTGAGATGATGAATGCATAATTCAATGATTATACCAAATGCCACTGATTGTTTACTATAGATAAATTGTATGGTTTATGAAAAAGAAATAGTAGAGGGGTTTGGAGGAAAATATACCAAATATAAGCTATGAACTACAGTTAGTAATAAAACTTTTTTTTTCACAGCATATCTCTTCGTTTTTTTTTAAATGTTACATTAAAAAAATATGAGGTCCCCATATATCCCCCACCCTCCTCATCCCACTTCTCCCACATCAACAAACTCTTTCATCATCATGGCACATTCATTGCATTTGATACATACATTTTAGAGCACTGTTGCACCACATGGATAATGGTTTACATTGTAGTTTACACTCTCCCCCAGTCCATCTAGTGGGCCATAGCAGGACATACAATGTCCAGCATCTGTCCCTGCAATACCACCCAAGACAATTCTAAGTCCTGAAAATGCTCCACATCATATCTCTCCGTCCCACTCCCTACCCTCAGCAACTTCCGTGGCCACTTTCTCCACATCAATGCTACAATTTCTTCCATTACTGATCACAATAGTTCCATAGTAGAATATGTAAGTCGACTGTAATCCATACTCTATTCCTCCATCCTGTGGACCCTGGGATGGTTATGTCCACTCTATCTCTATATCGAGAGGGGGCTTAGATTCCTCATGGATGTTGGATGCAATTCTCCTGGTTGCAGTTGTAGGCACTCTTGGCTCCCTGGTGGTAGTGGTTGATCATCTTCACCTCCCTGTTCGCTGGCCAGGGTAAGTCCAATAAACCAGAGGGTAGGAGTTGCAAGTCTACTGAGGCTCAGGGCCTGGCTGTCACATGGACAGTCCAGAGAGTCAAGTCTCCTGAGTGTACACCAACCCCAGCACCAACCACAGGTCCCATAAAAGTGACAGAAGAGGAATGTGTGGAAACGTCACATTGAGTCCAACTCCATCACACTCAAGAACACACAGCCAAAGAGGGCCAACTTACATGGCACTGAACTCCAGAGTCATCTGCCATGACCATGGAACCTGTAGGTCTCTGCAGCCCTCAGGAGAACCAGTGCCTGGGATTGTATCTACTTTGGCTGTCTTTGGGACCCTGCTGAGGTGAGCATAAGTGCGACCCCTCTATGACCTCCTGACTCTTTTTAGGAGACAAATGAACACATTTGTCCTTTCCATTTCCCCCTTTTATTCAAGGTCAAAAGCAGCTTTTAACGCCTGATATTACATGTAGGCTGAGATCCATTTTACTATTAATGGAACTTGGTAATATATTAGGCTTCAGTTTGAAGAAGTTTTGGACGACAGTTAAAAATGTTTCCCAACAATGCAAGATATTTGTGGTAGGAGGATGTATGGGAGTCCTGTATGGTCTTATGCATGTTTGCTTTGTAAATTCACAACTTTTACTATACACATGGACAGTCCAGACAGTCAAGTCTTCTGAGTGTACACTTATTGTTTATGTATGTTCATGCATGAATGGTATACCTCAATAAATAGACTTTAAAATGAAAAAATTGCTAGAGAAAAATAGGCAAGCCTTCAATTGAGAGAACTGGATTTGGCGATTTGGAGTTGTTTGAATTGCAATGCCTTATGCCACGCTTGTGCAGGAAATGATTAGTATTGTCAATAATTATGGGTTTCTGAGGGTGTACAAATTTGAGTCTAAGTAAATCTCTACAATTGTCATAGAAGGAATTACCCTGCAAAGAATATTTTCTTAGTATTATGTGGTTGTATTGTTAGACTCTAATATCACTTTTTAAAATTAATTTATACAAACAAAAGTTTCTATGTATAAATGCAACAGTTCATTTAGGGCTTCCTTTATGAATAGTAAAAATAACAATAATAATTCATTTGGCATTATTATGTGTTTTAACTAGCATTTTGCCTCTGCTCATATATTTCATACTCTGAAAGTACCTTCAAACACAGTCACTATAAACTAGTGCTTAGGTTTGAAGACTGAATTTAAAAGAAATTTACTGAAACACTGGACCTGAGAAACACTGACATTGTTATGGGTCAATGCACTTGCAATTTCTATTCAACAGTACTGGTGAATTAATCTATTTTTTCATGGGATGAATCCTTTTGAGATTTTTCTCCCCTGCAGGAGTTAAAATGTTATATAAACAAGAAGCGAAAAATTAACTATTTTGAGAATAGGTGATCCAACTTTTTTTACTTCAATTGTTTAAAATAGAGATAAATGCACTTGTATAGTTTTCATTGTATCTTATTTTTACCAATGAACAGAAAGTAATATTTGCGTTTAATATGACTTCTTAAAAACAGCAAAATTGAATGTCCTTAAAGACTACATATTTTCATCATTGTTCATGTCTATTAATACATTTCCTTTATATGTGAAACATGCTTATATAATTATTTTAAGAATTATCTAAAAGAAAATATTCATAGGTCTTGATTTTAGATAATCTGACACACTCCAATAGTACACTTTCCTAATGCTTGCTGCTGAGCAAATATTTATGATATAACAGGCAGTACAACAAAGACTAAGATAGATGTAGTGTCTGTTATTCTCAAACTTCATGTCAAAATTTATATGACAATTTAAAGGCAAAAGTAAAATAAATACTTCCTCAATAAGATTATTATATTTGTCTATGTTATCTATCTATCTAATCTCACACATGTGTTATTTAGAAGTGTGTTTTTAACCTCTAAATATTTTGGTGGGGATTCTTCTGCTGTCTTTCTCTTGGGAGTTCTATTTTAAATTCATTGACATCTGATTTCTATTCTTTTAAATTTGTTAAGATGAGTTTTATGGGCCAGTTGTGGTCTATCTTGGTGAGGAAGAGAAGAAGGTACATTCTGCTGTTGTTGGGCAAAGTGTCATTTAAATGTCAATTAAATCCAGGTTTTTGATGATGCTGTCCTTACTGATTATTTTTTTAGCTCCCGCCTTGTAGTTTTTTGCATGCTGCCTGCTCTCTGTGTCCATTCACTGTACATTCTTCTGTGTCTGTATTTTATTTATTTCCCCTCCCCCTTAGTGACTTGCATGCTGTCTGCTCTCTGTGTACATTCACTGAGCACTCTCCTGTGGTTTTGCTTGTCTCCCTTTCTTGTTGCATCATCTTGCTGAGTCAGCTCTTCATGGTGCTTGCAGGCTAGGCAGCTCTCTGGAGCACCTGAGGGCCGGGTGGCTCTCTGCAACATGTGGATGAGCCTGCCTTCACAAGGAGGCCTTGGGAGGCGAACCCAGGGCCTCCCGTCTAGTAGGCAGGAGCCCCACTGATTGAGCCACAGCTGCTTCCCCTTACTGATTTTTTGCTTGCTTGATCAAATAACTAGGATAACATTGTTGAAGTCTCTGATTATAATTGTGAATTTGTCTACTTCTCTTTGCAGTTCTATCACTTTTTTGCCTCACCCATTTTGTTGCTTTGTTGTTAGGCACATACACATGAAAAATTGTTATGTATGCTTAGAGAATTGACCTCTTTACCATTATGAGATGTGACTCTTTATCCCAGATAATTTTTCATTCTCTTAAATATGCTTTGTCTGAAATTAATAAAACTACATTAGCTTTCTTTAGATTACTAGATTGGTATATCTTTCCCCATCTGTTTACTCATAATCTTTCTGTTACTTCATATTAGTAACAATTATGTACTAGTAACATTATGTACATCATATTAGTAACATTATGAACAATTCCATGTTGGGTCTTAATTTTTTTTTCCACTTGGGTGTCTCTATCTTTTAATTGTTATATTTAGACCATTTACTTTTAAAGTGATTATTAATATAGTTGGATTACTATTTGCCATATTTGTAATTGGTTTCTATTCATTGCCCTTGTTATTTGTTTATTTTTTTTTATTTTTGTCTTTCACTCCTTATCCACTTTCTCTGGCTTTAAAGTGAGAATTTTGTATGATTAACTTTTATATTTTCTTTTACCATATCAGTTGTACTTATTTTGATTTTTCAAATTTATTTTAGTGGTTGCCTAAGCAGTTGCAGTATCAGTTTACAAATAATGCAAGTGCACTTTTATAAAACTCTATACCATTCCACTTGTAGTTCAGGTACTTTATAACAGAATATTCCCAGTTGCTTTCTCCCAACCCTTAAAACATTGCTGGGATTTATTTCAATTATTGGTAAACTATGATAATACAAACTATTGTTTCTACTATTAATTTGATACAAGTTTTATCCATTAGGTTAATAATAAGGAAAATAAAAGGCTTTATTTTATCTTCATTTATTTGCAAACACTTGTCCTTTCTTTTATAGATTCAAGTTTCTGAATTATTTATAATTTTCTTTCTCTCTGCAAAACTTCTTTTAACATTTTCTGAAAAGCAGATCTACGGGTGACAAATTCCCTCAATTTTTTAATTTAAAAAATATACACACAGTAATGACAAAAGTAGTTCAGCTCTACTTAAACATTCAAGGTTGCTTGTACTCACTTTGCTCTCTTTAACTTGCACATTTGCTGTTTCCTTTTATTGACCCACTTGATTCCTGTCTTTAGCTGAATGCATTCAGTTCATCCTTCCTGCCTCATACTTTTATTCTTTTAAGAAGGTTTTCCTGATTCTACAAGTCCAGGTTGGATACATTGTCTATGTGGTCCAGTAACTTCCTATCTTCCTTTTCATCTTAACATTTATAAAGCTATATTATAAAATTATATTTGACTAAAAATTGTATTGTCAAATAATATTTATGTCTATCTTGACTGCATTGACTACAGCACAGATTGGCAAACTATAAAAGCTAACTCCAGTTTGACACAAATTTTTGTATGGCTCATGAACTAAGAATAGTTTTTATATGATTAAAAATATAAAATTAAATAAAAAAAGCAGAGCAGGTGTTACCTCAATGGTTGAGTGCCTTCCTCACACATATGAGGTCCTGGATTCAATCCGTGGTACCTTCTTAAAAATAATAAATAAAAATAATAATAATAAGAGAAAAGAAAACAAAAGAAAATTTATTACACTTGAAAATTATATGAACTTCATAGTACCCATAAAATTTTGTTAAAACTTAGTCATGCCCATTCCTTTATGGATTATCTGTGGCTTCTTTCAAACTACAGTGGCAGAGCTGAGCAGTTGCAACCAAGACTGCATATCACCCACACAGCTGAAAATATTTACTATTTACCCCTTGCACAAAAAGTTTTCCAACCCCTTGCCTACAATATCGATGCAGAATGATAACCAAATATATAAGAGTTTTAATCCCTCTACTACCTGTAGTTCCCAGTGGGCTGAAAGGTTGCATTTCTTTCCCTGTTCATTACTATGGAACTCAGATCTCACTGTTCTGCCTCTGATGCTGAATGCTCCAGAAAATGGCCATTCTCTTAGTTTCTGTGGCTAACACCATTGATACCTACTGGTGCTGGATGGGGGCAATGTTGTTCATATGGTGAAGCCTTTTCCATATCTCAGAAAGAGTGTTGCAAGTCTTCTGTTACTAGGGACCCTACTCTAGTCCCTAATCCTGCTACCAAAGGTAGAAATCTTTGGTGAATCATCTTGAAGTTCTGTCTCTGCAACTATTGCTGCCAAGTCCCATGGCCTGCTTACTCCTTCCAAAGTCAGTACTGTGGTTCTCTCATGATTTGTCCAAGTCGTTGCATTTCCTCAAGCTATGAGTAAGAGTATGTCTTCTATATCAAAAAGTGTCCTTCAGCAAAAGTATCCAGGGCTAAATTGTTTCAGCTTGTATTGGTCCAATACTTTCAGTATACAAACACTTGCAGCCATTTTTCCTACATCATTAATATTACATTCCCTCAAGATTAATGTGGTTGGGTTTAAAAGAAGATTCTACAAGTAGCCAACATTCTTATTGATTATCATGGGCACTACATTAAGTGTGAGTGACATGTCTCTCCTTCATAGTGGGTAATTTCTTTTTCAGAAGTGCTTCCTCATGGAGGGCCCTATTGCTTATCCTTGTACCTTTTCCTTGTTCTAACAGACACATTTTCATAGCTTTGAACGACAAAGGTAAGAGCAGGTCTTCTAAATTACTTCTTTGCCCGCATACTTTACTAATTACAGATCGATACTTGCATGTTGGAGATTACTTAGAATAGCTCAACACCAATGTGCAGATTGCCACGTTAGGAAGGTTAACAAATAACTTATTTCTTAATGAACAGATTCCACTTGGTCACATTTATTCATATCTTCAGTTTCTGTAAGCTCTTTGAGAGCAGTAATTCTATGTATCTGTTTCAAAGATATCATTCCAAATTCCAGCAGATTTTCTTGTACGGAAGATAATCTAAACAAATCTTTTTACCTGAGTGAGTGAATGAATAAATAATTAACCAAATAAAAGTCTGTATCATTCCACTTAAATAATTCATTTTGTAATCCTATTTTCCTTCATTCTCAAAACGTTATGGACTTGGAGATAGTTATGACCATATTAAAACAAGGATAATGACCACTTGGTCTTTACTAAGCACCTGTCATGAGCAGAATAATACCCTGTGCACTATAGCAACTGGGTTGGAGAAGGCAGAATAAGGAGGGATAATATATTCTCCTTGATATTTAGAAGCTTACCAAAAACAAATATGGATATTGTTTATTTGTTAAGTTAGTTGATATAGTTCCATTTAAACCTTTTTCCCCCCAAGAATATTATAAGGCAATGGCTTACTGGCATTTAAATGTAATATATATATATAAATGTATATATTTATAAATATAAATATAAATAAATATATATATTTAAATGTAAATATATATAAATTGCATATACTAATTTGGGGGTATATAGTCAATGTATGGGTAAAGCTTTAACTATTTTGCTTTGAGTAAGAAAAAATATTTTTTCCTTGGGACAAAACCAGTCTCAATCTACTTTTTTTTCATTTTTTTATAAAGGTACATAGATTACACAAAATGTTACATTAAAAAATATAAGATGTTCCCATATACCCCACTCCCCACAATCCCCACTCCTCCCACATCAACAACTTCTTTCATTAATGTGGTACATTCATTGCATTTGATGAGTACATTTTGGAGCATTGCTATACAGCATGGATTATAGTTTATGTTGTAGTTTACATTCTCTCCCAGACCATTCATTGGGTTATGGCAAGGTATATAATGTCCTGTACCTGTCCCTGCAATATTATTGAGGACAACTCCAAGTACTGAAAATGCCCCAATATCACACCTCTTTTTCCCTCTTCTGCCTTCAGCAACTCCTATGGCCACTGTCTCCACATCAATGATATGATTTCTTCCATTACTAGAGCCACAATAATTCTGTAGTAGAATACCAGTAAGTCCACTCTAATCCATATTTTATTTCTCCATCCAGAGGACCCTGGAGTGGTGATGTTCACTCTACCTCTAAATCAAGAGTGGGCTTAAATCCCACATGGCTGATGGATGGAATTCTCCTGCTTGTGGCTGTAGACTCTCTCAGTTCCCTGGTGTTGTGGTTGACCATCCTCACTTCCCTGTTAGCTGACCTGGGTAAGTCCAACATACCAGAGAGTAGGTATTGCAACTCTGCTGAGGATCAGGGCCCAGCTGGCACTTGGACAGTCCAGTGATTTAAGTCCCCTGAGCATACACCAACCCCAACACCAACCACAGGTTCAGTAAATTGACAAAAGAGGCATGCATAGAGAGGTCAACCTACTTTTAAACATAATCCCATATTCTTTCTAGGTAAAAAATGTGAGTTTCAGATTCTATTTGGAAACTGAGCTAGATAATGTCTTTCAATATTTTTTTCATTACTACCCCACTAAAGAGACTTTTAGAATTTTTTTTCTAACTGCCTCCTCTCCCATGAAATCAAATCCTAAGGAATATGATTTTGTCACATAGGGTGGAGCTGTGGAAGGCCACATACAATTGTAATATCTAAGTTTTTTCATTCCCCAAGAACCAGTTTCCATCTCCTTGGAGACAAATATGTCCCCTGCTAGGAATGAATGCTTTAAAGTAATGCTAATTAGCCATTATCCCTAAAAACTAACTCATCCAGTGACTGTAAATATTAAAATATAATCCCTCATATTTCTTTTGACATTTAAGTCTATTATTCTGTAACATCGAAGTGACTACCTGGCTTTGGCTGGAGGTACAGTAAGAAAGCTTCCACATGATACAACATGGCAACTGAATAAACAGTTCAGTTTACATGCAATTAGCAACACTTTTCCTGCCACTATTGTCATGTAAGATATAGAGGTTCTGCATTACGCATTACCTCCCAAAGGTATCTCCTAGTCTCTTGCTGCTTTCACAGCTATTTTAACCACATTTCACAAACATGATTATTGGCAGGGGAGAAGGTAAGATCATAAACAGCATGAACTTTGGTGATAAGAGATGGTCCAACTGTCAAGGATTCACTCATGGTATAGGGCTAGTTAATTTTCCTCAAACTCCAAACCACCTCATAAAAAACGTTTTACTCCTGCACTCTTTATCACCAAAGGGCATATTTTATGGTTACATATTCTGTTAAAGACATCCTTATCAATTTAATAGATAGCTACCCTGAAGTTATAATAAAACTTTCTGATATGACAAGGACACATTTTAAGGAAATGGGTTCACAGTGATGACCCTTATAAAAAGAATTCCTTGCCAACAATTTACTACAAAGACCAAAAAGGTAATTGACCTTTCCAAAGGACTGAAGCAGACCATTAGGTTTGCTTCACCCATTCTAAATTATCCAAAAAAGGAAATTCAACTCTTCTACTCCTGGCCCATTTTGTTCAGATATCCCTTTTGTTAAATATATACATGAAGACATTATTAAAACTCATTACCATCACCATCACAATTTTATACATTCTATTTCAAACATATATATGACTTTCTGAAATTTCCCATTTCACTTTTTAGAAATATTTTGTAGAATTTAAATGTGAATTAACAGTCTAATACTTAAAAAAAAACATAATAAACTATTTTAAAGAGGTTTTAGAATACAGAAAATTTATTTCAAATCTATGAAGGATTCACATGTACCCCTTCCCTCTGCTACATCATCCCCTAATTTTTTTAAATGTAGCAGTACAATTTATTATGATATATCTGTGAAAGCCACTCATTAAAAAAATGCACATTTAAAACTTGACTCACTTGTGGTAAGGACTAACCTACCTACAGTAATAATCTAAAAAGTAAAACCATCACTGTGACATTTATCAGTACTTCACACCTCTAACAAATACTGAAGGAGGCAACTACCATTGTTATAACTTCTTTAAACCCAAAAACTTACGCACAAATCAAAATTAAGAGAAACTTCAAAATGTTCACGTTTGCATGCATTTTTCGATAAACTTTCAAAGATTCCACATATAACAAACCACAACTTTGAGTCAAAACGAATGCTAAAAACCTTTATGCCCTGTGACAAACTTACTCTAGAGAAGGGAAGCAAAGTGAATCGTAACAGCAGTATGTTTTTAAGAGAGAAAGCAATCACTTATCTCCTTTATCATAAAACGAAAGTCAATGAGTCAACATTTGAATAACACTGATCAAGTTATTTACTATTCAAGAATTTGCATTTCAAGTTGTGTCTTTAAAATGTATCCATCCATATATTTGGATTAAATTAAATTTATACATCAGAAACACTTGGCTCAGAATTCTAATCTTAAGTATAAACCATAATTTATCAAAGCATTGTCCAAACAATAATGCTACCATTTAGATATATATGCTTCATCTGAAAAACTTACCTTACAAAAAGGAGTTTTGACCTGTTTCCCCAGAATAAATGTCCCTATATCTAAAACTTTACATGATAATAAAAGAAGACAGATTCAAATAATCCGTGCTATGCATTCTCCTTCATCAGGCCTTGGTAAAAAACAGAGACAACTGGTGTTAGAGCACCATCTTCCTTCTCAGTTACAGTTCTACAGTCCCAGAAGCAGACACAATAAACACTTCTATTTTTTGAAGCTGTCTTCTATTTCTTAGCAATAGCTACACAAATGGCAACAATCTCATCACTTTCAAACTCATAGTCAATAATTAACTGTGGCGAAATATCTGTTACTTTTGCTGCTAATTCACTCTTTTTAATCCTCTGTGCTACTTGCTGCTGCTTCTGAAGTGTTCTTGTCCAATAAAGGTCTTCCTCCCATATTTCAGGGTTCATTGGAGAGATGTGAAGGGCTACTTGATAACCTGGAATTGCTTCCTCCATTTTGTCTGTATATCTCTGTTGTTATATTGTTCTATTGTCTGTCTTCTTATCCTTTAGTTTGCCTTTCCTAATAATCTTAATTTCTAAACTCTTCTACAAACCTTTTGCCCTTATTTTACACTTTCAGCTGCAGCACCCCCTTTAGTATCTCTTGCAAATCTGGTCTTTTGATTACATATTCTAACAGTTTTTGTTTGTCTGTGAAGACTTTGAACTCACCCTCATTTTTGAAGGACAGCTCTGCTGGATACAAATTCTCGGCTGGCAGTTTATACATTAAATATATCATACCATTTTCTTCTCACCTCCATGGTTTCTGAGAGGTCAGCACTTATTCTTATCAAGTTTCCCTAGTATATGATGCTTTGATTTTCTCTTGCTGCTTTCAGAATCCTCATTATCTCTGATATTTGTCATTCTGAATAGTAGGTGTCTCAGGGTAGATCTATTCAGATTTATTCTGTTTGGGGTGTGTTGTCCTTAAATATTGAAATTTATATTCTTCATAAACTTGGGAAGTTTTTGGTCATTATTTGGGTCTTTCTGCCCCTTTTCCATTTTCTTCTCTTTCTGGAACACCAATAATGTGAATATTTGTGCATTTTGTGTTGTCATTCAATTCCTTGAGACTCCATTCCTTTTTTTCCATTCTCTTCTCTTTCTGTTCTCCTGTCTTTTCCAGTTCAGATGTTCTGTCTTCAAAATCACAAATTCTGTTTTCAAGCAATTCAAATCTGCTCTTATGTGCCTCTAATGTATTTTTAATCTCTTCCATCATGCCTTTCATTCTCATAACGTCTGTTAATTTTTTTGCAGTCTTTTCAAATTGTTTTTTATGCTCTCCCAGTGTCTTCTTAATACGCTTTATTTCTTTAGTCATATTTTCTTTAAATTCTTTGCCATGATTTAGGATAATTATGTGATTATCACTGATTGTCTTACATCCTGTATCTCATCTGGATATTTGGTTTGCTTTTTTGGCTGGGCTATCTCTTCCTGTTTCCTACTATGCCTTACAATTTTTTGCTGATGTCTAGGCATCTGAATATGTCAGTGTATTTACTGTGATGACTAATTTCTCTCTCTTGCCTGTTGTTTTTTCCCCCACAGCTCTTCTTTGATATTTGGTTCAACTTATTCTCATTCTTTAAAATTTCCAAGCTTAAGTTTTCAAAATTGGGCCAGGAATTCACTAGTGGTAGGCAGATTTTCTCCCAGGGGTTGGACATGGAGAGCACCAAGTTTTTGTCCATGCAGTTTCTAGACAGGCCAGCAGATGGCACTAGTCAGCACACCTTTCCATGGAGATGATCAGGTTTCAGCTTTCCTGTGTTCCTGTGTTGAATCTCCAGATCAGATATCCAAAGCCTGCTCTCCTGGCTGAGTTCACTGAAGAAAAGTCACCCCCCCCCCCCCCCACTCCCTTCCCTTTTCTCTTGAATCAATTGACAGGGAGGGAGATGTCTATTCCCCTCTCAGTTGGCTACAGTGAGTCAGGGATTTCACCTCAGCATATTGTGTGGGTGAGAGACAGGAGCCATTATTGGCTTCCAGGGAGGCTTGGTATAACTCATTTTTTTATTTTGGACTTCTTGGTCTCTCTGTCCCTCACCCTCCTGGGAGTTGTGTTGCACTATCCTGATCTGCTGACCCCTAAGACTGGTCGCTTGGACAACTTTTGGCTCTTCATTGTTTTGTGAGAGCATCCAGCTCTGCCTGTTAGTTAGTCACCATCTTCAAACAATCCTGCTTAATACTTTTAAATATCACCTATGCACTATGATTATTCTGAGCTATCCATATTGAACATATCCAAATCTAATGTATTAGTTTAATGTATTGCTATTCTGACAATTGTTTATTCTATGCCAATTGAAATTTTAATTTGTGCTAATAACAGGAGTATTAAAATGCCTCAACTGATATTCTAGCCATGAAAAAATACAATTTCCTTTATACGATTTGGAATATTTTCTCTGATTGCTCCAATAATATCATCTTATATAATTTCAAGCTATTTTCTTCCATTTGTGTTTAGAACTATGAATTATCTTCATACTTAAAACAATATTTGACCTCTTTTTAACTTTCATTTTGTCTAAAGGCATATTCTTTTTCTCTACAAATGACTTCTTTGGCCTTACTCATAACCTATTGTTTTGGTGCTGCTTTGTTGTTTTATTTTTCTGGAAAATTAATCAAATTAATTTGAGTTATAAAATAATAAAATATTAAAATTTCTGTTAAAATGATGTAACAAAAAATTAATAGTATAGAAAACTATGAATATTTATATTTGATTTTATATCTACCTATGAAATATTCTCTTTTTTTTTCAGTAGAAGAGTAAATCTGGAAGCATTACTAGGATAAACACAGTGAACAATTTCTTGCATATCTTTTAATGCTAAAAAGAAAGCAAATTATACACGTAAGACCTCATGTCACCCTCTACTATTAAATTGGAAAAAAAAGGGTGGAGGCTATTACTTCTTACATTTACCTTTTAAAAATGCTTGATTTTTTTGCAACATTACTATTTTTATTCCTGAAAAAATAAAATATTTTTCTACATTAGGATTTCAAAATTATTCATTAGCCTACTTATTATTTTTCTTAGCCATCACAATTTGATGGCAGAGATGTTAACAGCTTAGTGAAATATGTCACAATATGGTGCTGAATATTTTCATAACTTATTAAATCTAAAATGTGCCCACAACATCATTTCTTTAAAATCCAACTTCATTCATTTCAATTTTATACCAGTGGGTAATTTTTAACATTAGATGTTTTTGTTTTTTTTTTTATCTTGAAACTAACAAAAACACTGAAGATTTTGTTACAGAATAATCACTGTAGGCAATTTTAGCCCCTGCTTCATACCATGTTCACAATCCCCTTTTAGAGAGCTGAGTTTATAGCAAGTTGCTTTCAATAACTTCATTAATTTTCTTCTACAGGGAATTTATTTCTAATTTAATAGTCCATGGATAATTTCAGTTTTTTTTTTTTTAGGAAATAAATTTTAGTTTTATTGCATGAATAGATTCCATTTCAAAACTAGAGCAATCAAACCTAAAGTAGACTAAAGACATTTTCTAAAATCAATGCACTATAAAAGTATGTTTTCTTTCAAGACAATAAAGCAGTGGTGTATAAACAGTATAACCACTCTTGCAAAGAGTAAGGCTCAAGATACCAAATAAATTTTAAACAAATTTCTATCTACAGAATGGTATATGTGTGGGTATTTGCATCTCAAACACAAGAAAATATTGCATGTATACATTTGGAACCACAGGCATATTTCTGCCTTTTTGTGGAAAAAAGCAAGAAAGAACAAGAAAAGGAAATAAAAAAGAGAGGAGATGAATCTTTCAGGGGAAATTAATCATGTGTTACTCTCAACAGAGGCAGAGGTATAAACAGTTCTCTATTACTTCAATCTCATCTTGCTCTTTAATGAAACATTACAAGCAGTTGTCCATTCCAAGGAAGTTTTCTGTCTCTCCATTATTTAATCTTAGGCTCTAGCAGCACATGTTATATGATGGATGTGTAGTAATTAGGAAATAAGGTCCATAATGTGTAAAGAGTGCAAAATAAGTTACCCTTTGCCTTTTGGGACTTGGTAGATGAGATCTTCCTTAGTTTCTTTTTTTTTCTTCATTAGTCATCACAAAGTTTACAAAGTCAGGTATTACATATTTATATTAATGTTATCTTGATGTTTTCTTCATATTAATGTTATAATAACGTCATGACATAAATGGAAGTACTTGAAACAGCAGTATGTGCAGTATGTATACACTTATCTTCCCCCTCCTCCAGTTGTCTGCTCTCTGTGTCCATTGGCTGTGTGTTCGTCTATGACCGCTTCTATCAGTGGCACTGGGAATCTGTGTTTCTTTTTGTTGTGTCATCTTGTTGTGTCAGCTCTCTGTGTGTGGCACCATTCCTGGGCAGGCTGCACTTTCTTTCCCGCTGGGCGGCTCTCCTTACAGGGCACACTCCTTGCGCGTGGGGCTCCCCTATGCAGGGGACACCCCTGCGTGGCACGGCACTCCTTGTGCGCATCAGCACTGCGCATGGGCCAGCTGCACACGGGTCAAGGAGGCCCAGGGTTTGAACCGCAGACCTCCCATGTGGTAGGCAAATGCCCTGTCCATTGGGCCAAGTTCACATCCCTACATTTATCTTTTCTATTTGCTTTTCAGCTCTTACAGAAAAAAAGTAATAATAACAACAAAGTTAATAAGTTTAATTTTTATTGAGCACTTGCTATATACCAAGAGTATATATTGTCTGCTAAAACTCACCAAAAACTTGTGAGGACATATATATTGTTATTATTGTCACCTATTTACAGATGGATATACTAATGTAGAGAAACTAAGTCACTTTCTCAGGATAAGGAAAGTTATCAACATATTCTAAGGAATGATTGGGATTTGTGATTGATCTTCAAACAGTCTGCTTTACTTTACTTTACTGAGGAAGTAAGAGTCTCTTCATCCCTACTACTCCATATGAATATTTGCCCTTCCAACTTCCTAGACAAAATTGCAAAACTTTACAATTGGTACAATTGGTAATCTCAATTTATTTGTGAAGATAAGTCTCACTGGACTCATTTAGAGTCAGTGATTCCACTGATATTAGGAAAGGCTTATTGTTATTAAAAGTGTTGTCTTTTATTTCTAACTTAAAGCTTAGTCTCCTTTAAGAAAATATTAAATAAGAAAGCTTACATCTCCTCCTCCCTCTTTGCTCCTTTTCAAAGTAATTTACGTCAAACACATGGGAAGGGTGACTGGGTTCTGAAGTGTTCTCTAGACTCATAATGCCACTAATCTATTTTGACCTGCCTCATCTCACCAGCTATCTGAGTGCCAGCTTCTGACTACACGTATACTCAAGCAACAACTTACGGTGGTTCTGTGAATGCACTATACACCTGACCTGGTCATCATTTCCAACTCCCCCGCTCCCCGCCCCCCCCAACTTGAACCTATTCTGATTGTGATTTAAGGCTGTTTCACTCAACAGCTTCTGCTTCTAAGTCACATTAATGAGTCTGAAGTCCCTAGCAGAACATACTGGACTTTACTTCTCAGGAACCTCTGCCATGGGGTGAGAGGAAAGTGTGACCGACACTAAACTGTCCTTGCTCAGGAAGTTTGGACTCTGCATTCTCACAAGTGTAGAATATCTGTATCTGCCTTGCCCGTAATACTTCCTGTGGAAGTACACAAATGCAGGGTTAGTAGAGCAAGGCTAACTCTCAAAGAATACAGTGTGCATTTCTGTGCTGAAGATTTCTTTTGGCTTCAGTATTTTACAAAGGAGTTAAATATTATAAGGAGGTGTTTTTATTTGCTTTGACTTTTTAAAACT
The DNA here is from genome assembly GCF_030445035.2 of Dasypus novemcinctus. Classification (NCBI taxonomy): domain Eukaryota; kingdom Metazoa; phylum Chordata; class Mammalia; order Cingulata; family Dasypodidae; genus Dasypus; species Dasypus novemcinctus. The sequence continues at coordinate 35,464,666 of NC_080683.1, read as the reverse complement.
GTGTTATATATCGGAATTATTTGTGGTGATAATATGCAGATTGTATTACCTTCTTAGAGGCTATTCATTTTGTGAAGTGTTTTCTAAGTTCTTTTAAAATTTCTAATTTTGAAATCTATATTCTTTGCTAATTTTAATATTTTCTTTAATTGCTCTTCATAAAAATAACTTAAAAGAAATGAATTCTCTATCTCAAACATTTTCAGAACATTAGCTAACTATATCCTCCTTTATTTTCATTTTAAATGTATATCTCTTTTTTCCTTGTTAAATATATTTAGAATTAAAGGTCCCTTTAACCCTCTCAATTATTAATTTATTCTTTCTTTGCAATATAGCCGATTATTGTGTTATATTTTGTTATATTATATGTTGAAATAACAGAGCAGAAATGAAATTAAGTTATTAACTTTTTATTATTTCTATATAAAAATAGGCTGACTTTTCTTATACCTTTTCAAGTCCCTCATATAAATAGTATTTTCATTGGAACAGTAGATGAAATTACTATACTATTATTTTAATGTAAAGGTATATATATAACAAGACATTATTAGTTATACTGAATGAAAATAGATAAAGACAAGTGGTGATAAAGATTTTGCTACATTGTTGAATCTATGGTGTGGGCGTGCCCTTGGGGCCATTAGCTAGATGGCTGGCCTGGCCGTAGCTAGACGGCTTTTGCCTCGGTGAGGCGAACTTCTCGAATGGGTTGTGACGACGGGGCCCCGGTATCACACAGCCAGGTTAAACACACAGTACCCACCCCAGAGACGCAGGCTCGTGGCGCAGGTTTATATAGGCAGGGGTGGGGGCTTGAGGTGACGTGTCAATTATAGACAGGCTAAGGGGATTGGGATAATATGAAGCAGCTACTTGATGGGATGAGGTAGTTTTGAAGTTGGCGCGCGTGGGCTTCTCTGGCGGGAAGCTGGCTAAGAAGAAGGGAGGTGCCTTTTGTGATAGCCATTGTGTATGCTTAGCGGCCATTCTGGCTACATGTTGTTTGCCAGCAAGCTCACCAACATATGAGCTAATTTCACTGTATAAATTTCAGTGACTAATCAAAAGGGATGTCTCCTTATGTCTGAGGTGGGTGTTTTATAGACAACATAGAGATGGCTTACATTTTTTTTCCATTCTATAGTCTATATTTTTTTATTAGGAAGTTCATTACATTAATAATCAATGTTATTACTATACAGGCACTACTTACTTCATTCATTTTGTCCTTCAGCTCTCTGTTGTCATATAGTTATTATTGGAATAATGCAAGTACTCTGGGAGTGATTGGGGTGATAAATGTGCAAACTTGTGATTACACTGAATACCTTTGATTATACTCTTCAGATGGATTTATGCTTCACTAATGTGTATCAATAAAATTGAAAAAAAAAAGCTTAAGAAAAATATGAGTGTACAAAATATATTAGAGAGACAGAAATGAAGTAACAACTGCATAGCAGGGGAAGCTTAGAGAGACTGAGAGGTGACTATGAAGGTGTACAGTTATTTGTTTGCTTATCTCTTTGTTTATTTTTACCATTAATTTTGGAATAGTGAAAATACTTTAATGATGATTGAATTGATGAATGCACAACTATGTGATTATACCAAATATTAATGACTTTACATGTTGGATAGATTGTATACTTCATTAATATGTATCAATAAATCTGATTAATATTTTTTTAAAAATCAGTACTTAAGTCTAACACAGGAAATACAGGAAATATGGCAAATTCAGTACCCACATTGCCTTCTCTTTGTAAATAAAATTGCATTGGAACACACAAAAATAAATAAGTAAATAAAAAGGATGTCTCATTTGAACCAAGAATCTCCTAGCCAAATACCCCCTATCACTTGATAGCTCCCTATCTCACAATTAAACACTAATTTTATGCTGTCATTGGTAAAAGCAGAAGTTGTTTTATTTTTCCTACCTCTAGATAGATTAACTTTTGCCCAAAAAGCAGATTCATAATTAGTAAAACAAAAGTAGATTTTGGCTCCATTTACCATATTCTCCAGTGTGGAAGGATGAAAATAAGTATCATGCTGAAAGAGGTATGGTGTGCCTCACTCCATGCAGGGCACTGCACTTAATGACACTGAAAAAACAACAACAACAACAACAAACAACTGAGTAGCTGATTCCATTAGAATGCAGAAAATTAAAAAAACTGAGCCTGTCAAGACATGAGATGAAAGTATCTGCATCAATGGTTTTCGGCATGCACAGTGATGACAGTGAGGATGGGATACAAATTCTCTTTACCCAGGTTGCCACTTAGAGTGTTTCCTGAGCTCTTTCCTTTGTATAGGTAAGTCTAGTTACAGCTGCTTTAACCAAAAGAAACCAAACACGAAAGGCTAGGCTGCCCATGCACTAGTAACCCAATAATCGTTTTTAGTTTTATTACCAAAAACCAACTAACATTTCATATTGGCATTTGTCACTGTGTTATAATCAGTTGTTTTAGTCTTTTAAACTAAGACACAAAAGTTTCAACTTATTCAGGGGGAGATTATAGTAACTAAGGGTCAAAGAGGCAAACACAAGGATGACTGGGCTTCTGTGATGATTAGGCCATTGTATCAACTCAGCCAGGTAATTGTGCCAAGTTGTATTCATTTCATGTCATAATATTTGAGGATGTCAAGTTTGAGACTGAATATTACCCCAAAACTTACACCCTATTCTGTATAGAATTAATGTGTTTCCATTTGTAAACAGGAAAGTTGAACATTGTTAGGTGGAAATATAAATATATATATATGCATGTCTGTTATTGTTTTTACTTAGAGATTAAGTATAGTTTAAGGTAATGTATATGTTTGCTGAGTTAACAAGGGGTGGACTGTGATGGTTAGGCTATTGTGTCAACTTGGCCAGGTAATTGTGCCCACTTGTCAAGCAAGCACTGGGCTTACTGTAATGCAAGGGCATTTATGGACTTTAGTCACCATTGACTTTACTGCAGTGGTAAATCATAGATAGCTGGTTATAATTACATCAGTCAGGGAGATTGCCATCAGCAATGAGTGATGCTTAACCCATCAGTTGAATGCCTTAAAAGGGGAAGTGGTTCCAGCATTGAGAGAGAATTTCCCAGCTCGTCTTTGGTCAGCCACCATCTACCAGATCTCATCAAGAAACTTCACTGGACTTTCATTGCAGCCCCTGATTGTGGCCTGCCTGTGGAACCTGTACTTGTGCATCCCCATGGCTGTGTGAGAGACTTTTATAGAATCGCATACTACTGACAGATACCCCTTATTGATTCTGTTTCCCTAGAGAACCCTGACTAATGCAGCTTCCAAAAAGGGATTTTGCTCAAGTACCCTACCAATAAACTGCTGGAACAAAGAACATGGCACAGAATGGCTGCTTATTCAATAACTCTTATATATTATTATGAGACATGTCTGTAATTGAATAATTAAGAATTGCTCTTTTGTGGCATTAGCTGTGAGGTAGGAGAAAGAATAGAGCATTGGAATCAGAAGATATGGAGTTGACTTAGTTCTATATGTTGTATGTAGTATTCTCTTTCTCTCATTTAGGAGATGAACAAAACCATCTTTGAAAAGGATGTATACATTTTATAATAATAATAATATAATTAAGGGCAGTTATTTTACCAAAATGTGTGTTCCAGTATTCACTTATCTATTCAAAAAGCATTTTTGTTTATGTGCCACTCTAATATTCTGGAAATACAAAATGTAATAAGTTATGGGTCTTTCCCACAAAATATTTTGTCTTTTTGGCAAGAAAGATTTGCTAAAACAATATTTCCAATGTAGTGTTATGTCATAATAGAAGTGCAAATGAGATATGGAGGAGCAGAGAAGAGAATTAGTCCATCTGCCTGAGGGAATAAGGGAGGAGTCATATGGGGAGCGCATGCAGAAACACATTCTTTACAGATGAATGGCATTGGTTTGGGACAGGGGATATAAGTGAGAAATTTCCATGTGCCTGGAGGATGAACTGTGACATAGAGATTCAAATAGAAGGAAAGGTGATTTGAGAACAGATAATCTGGGTTCTTCAATGCCATACTAAAGGTTTTCTATTTTATCAATTAGATATTACTCTGTTGTGTGAATGTGTGTGTGTGAAGATCCATCTACCCAGTCTTAAAGGAGCAATATAAATGAGCCCAAGGCCATTTCAATTAAAAATTTACCTCCTTCCAAGACAACTTTATCAAGGAATGTCATGACTGTAGAAAAGCACTGCAGAACTATTCTTTTAAAATTCAGGAATGTTACTAATTTTTATTTTTGTTAACATGATTTTTAAATTATCTGCTTCTTGAGTGAATTTTTAGGATTTTTTCCCTGCTACTATCTATGATATATAATAGTGCAAAAGTTCATGTAACCATCTTCCATTGTGAACTCCATCCAAGAAGATTATTCTGTGAAAAATGTTCCTCAGTTGTGGTTGTTTTACATGTAAAGCATGAATCAAATAGAACTGTAATAAGACTACTATTTTAATATGTCTCTATTTTCAAATAAAAGTAAACAAAAGTTGGAAATATATAATTATCTTTGTCCTTACAAACATGAATGATTCTTTGAACTTACACATTTTATTTTAATAAATTTGTGTATGTAGATAACAAATTAGCCTATCTTATATTTCTAAAAATAATCTTAGATCTAAGGTATTTAGAAAAAGACTGTAAAATATTACAGCTTGATTTCTTCCATGGTCCTGTTCCACATTCATACTTTACATGCATCTAATTACTAAAAAGCATAGTGCTTGTTATAATAAATGTCTCATATTGAAAATCAGTTGATAGCTAGAAACATATCATCACATGGAAAGTAATGTTTCCACAGTGCTTTGTTTCTGCTTTAGACATTAAATATTGTTATAAATCAAATCTAAAATAAACAAAGGATTTAAACAACTAGATAGAGTTTGATTCTAAAGCATGTCTCCATTTTAAAAAATCAAATTTTCAACCAAAATGAAAAATATGAAATATTTACTACTCAAAGAATTTTGGACCAGTTAATGAATCTATTAAAATAGATTTTTTTTTTACATTTGTTCTAGGTAACAAATAAGGCTTTGCTTAATAATTTGCTAGAGAGAATTGAAATGCAATCAGTCTTAGTGTAAAGTGGTAGTCTGGTGGCCTCTTCTGTCACTTTTACTGAACCTGTGGTTGGCGCTAGGGTTGGTGTTTACTCAGGAAACTTGACTCTCTGGACTGTCCATGTGCCAGCTGGACCCTGAGCCTCAGTAGAGTTGGAACTCCTACTCTCTGGTTTGTTGGATTACCAGGTCAGCTAACAGGGAGGTGAAGATGGTCAACCACCACACCAGGGAACTGAGAGTGCCTACAACTGCAAGCAGGAGAATTGCATTCATCATCCATGTGGGATCTAAGCCCCTCTCGGTGTAGAGGTGGAGTGGACATCACCATCCCAGGATCCACAGGATTGAGGAATAAATATGGATTAGAGTGGACTTACTGATATTCTACTATAGAACTATTGTGACTAGTAATGGAAGAAATCATAGCATTGATGTGGAGAATGTGGCCATGGTAGTTACTGAGGGCAGGGAGAGGGAAGAAGAGATGTGATGTGGGGCATTTTCAGGACTTGGAGTTGTCCTAAATGATATTGCAGGGACAGATGCTGGACATATATCCTGTCATAACCTACTAAATGTACTGGGGGAGAGCATAAACTACAATGTAAACTATTATCCATGTAGTGCAGCAGTGGTCCAAAATGTATTCACCAAATGCAATGAATGGCCACAATGATGAAAGAGGTTGTTGATGTGGGAGGAGTGGTGTTGGGTGTGGAGTATATGGGAACCTCTTATATTTTTAATGTAACATTTTTTGTGATCTATGTATTTTCAAAAAATACAATAAAAAATGATGGAGGGTGGGTAGTGGTGTATATGGGAACCTCTTACGTTTTGTAATGTAACATTTTGTGTGATCTATTAACTTTAAAAAAAGAAAATTAAAAAATAAAATATTAAAAAAGTTTGTATTTACTTTTGTAATACTTTTAGCAATTTATAAATTTTGGAAACACATTTTTATCAATATGTGAAATATAAAATTAATTTATGTAGCCTTCAAAAGTCCTTTTATGACATAATTTATGCCAAATTGCCATTTCTGGGCAAGTCCATCCACTTCAATGCAGATGACTTTCAAATGTATAACCCTAACTATCATCTTTTATTTTCTCCCTAAAATAGTTTTCTTTGGATTACACACAAAATGTTTAAAAGCGTTAAAACTGTTATTTAGTTTGCCAGAGTTGCTATGACAAATACCACACAATGAATTGGCTTAAACAACAAGCATTTATTACCTTATGGTTTGGAGGTAGGAAATCCAAAATCAAGGCATTGGCAAGTCTATGCTTCTCCCCAAAGTCTGTGCTGGCTTAATGCCATTCCTGGGGATTCCTTGGCTTGCACCTGTGGTCATCTCGCTCTCCCTTGTGTCTGTTTTGGTTTCTGTGACTTTGGCTTCTGAAGCCTCTGACTGCCTCTGCATTTGTTCTCTTAATATGGGCTCCAGTCATGTGGATTCAGACCCACACATCTTCCAAGAATCTTATTTATAAATGAGTTCACACCCCCAGGAACATGGAATAAGATTAAGAACATGTTTTTGTTGGGGGACACAAAATAATCTGCCACAACTGTTTACCTACCAATTAACATCTCAGAATGAGAAAACATGAATTTTATTTTCCTCATTGTTATCAGTAAAACTATTTTTATTAGTGTTCTAAATTCAAAACCATGGTTTCATCTTTATTCATCTATTCTTTATTCTTCATCTCAGTAAATTTGTTACTACTTCCTTGGATCTATAAGCCACTAGAAAAGTTTAGGAACCCTTCCCTTCCCTTCTCTTTTCTTTTCTTTTCTTTTGTACCAGGGATTGAACCCAAGACCTTGCACGTGGGAAGCAGGCATTCAAACACACTTCAGCTATATCTGCTCCCCAGAACTCCTCTTGATACCTGGGAAACAAATGTAAGCAGATCTAATACATTTAGGGCCTCTTGTGTCCATATTTAATTAAATTTTTAGATTATCTTTGAAAAAGATAATCAAATAATAATGTATCAAATAGCTTTAATGACTTTTTGGAATACTCTTGTTCATACAGGAAATAGAACTTTCTGAAGTAAACCAAAGACCAATTGTTTATTTTCCATTGTCAAATCAATCTCAAATAACACAATAGAATACAATTTTTAATAGCCTTAGGAAACATGAGTGACTCAACTTACTCTGAGGGATTCTATTACTAGCAAGTATTAAAATCTTTGCTATGATATTTTAAATATTATTTTATTCTTCTTAAGTTCAATTACTTGCTCAAGAATTAGAACTCAAAAACTATATGAGGGAGTGGATGTGGCTCAAGTAGTTAAGCCCTGGACTCCCATATGGGAGGTCTTGGGTTCAGTTCCTGGTGCCTCCTGGCAACACACACACACACACACACACACACACACACATTCACACACAAGGAAAAAAAAAGAGAACTCAGGGAAGCCAATGTGGCTCAGTTTTTGAACACCATCTTCTCACATATGAGGCCCTGACTTCATTTCCCAGCCCCTGGTATCTCAAAATAAAAGTATATGAAATAAGGAAAATATGCACAATGTCACTTGGTTACTATTATGGACTCCAGAGCAGACATCCTGAATTGTGGAATCTTAGGTGCCACTCTCTTGCTGTATGACCTTGGCCAATCCATTTAACCTCTTCTATCTCAAATACCTCATCTATAAACTATTAATCAAAGTACTCCTTGCAGACAAAAAAGTCGAGCTTAGTGTAAGCAGAAAGAGACATTTTATAGTAGATAGTTCATGGTATTTCCAGGTAGACATTAAAACCTAAGTTTTGTGTCAAATAACAAGAAATGAGACAACTGGAAGTAGTTCTGATTATAATTTGACTGTCCTCATAGAATGCTCACTGCAGCAACTGTCTGTGGCTCAGCATTTAGGGCACCAAGGATGGAAGGTACAACTTCAGGCATAGGCACTGCAGAAATTTAAAAAAAAATGCTTTTGCCAATCTGTAGTAGCAGCAAAACTACTTCATATGGTTTTTATGAGGACTCTGGGCCCATGTGCAAGACTTAACACTTCGCACAGTGTCTAGCCTTTAGTAAGCATTAAGTGATTAGGAATCAGCAGTTTTCACATATCTGTGCCTTAAACACTGGGATGTTTAACAGACCCAAAAATAATTGTTTTTAAATGCAAAATCCATGTACTTTGATATTAGAATGGAATAAACCTAAATAATTCTAAGTATTCTTACTGGGTTTTAGATAAATAAATGAAAAAGTTTGATGATAAAAAGGTGAGCCAAACACCTAGTCTTCATCAATAATCTATTACTTATTAATATGTTTGCAATTATATATCTTATTGTCTTTTTTGATGAGAAAATTAAAATAATCAACCAAGGCTAATGATTTGTGCATATGAAATCTCTGGTATACAGGATTTGGACATTATGGAAATTATAATTCTCTAAATTCTCATAAACCTGTGTCTAAAAAGCTAATGGTATTGCTTTATAAATGACAGTACCCTTTTTGCCTCTTTGGTCACATCTTTGAATGCCCTCTTGGGTAATTAAAATATCTGGAAACTTTAGATTACAATGTGTCTTCATCCTCCGCCTTCTCTGGACCCTCAGGATTCACAGATGCTCTTCCCACTATGAAGCACCATGATAAATGAACTGTTCAGGAATAGCTAACCTAGTTTTCTTTTGGCATGATGTTTGGAATGTAGATAATATTTAACATGAAAGCCAATTTGGAGACTATTGATATTTAGGAAAATAAGTAAGAATAGGTAAAGATTTTATTAAGGAAGAATTGCCAGAGTAACATGACCTATCAAATACAGAGATTTATAGGCAAGGGCTAGTGAAAATGACTATAGATGGTTAAAAAAAAGAGATAATGTTCTTGAGAAAAAAGGAAATGTTAAAAGAGATAAAACTAGTATAATACCAGTAAACAGCAAACATTTATTTCCTATTAACTGCAATTTTCCACACCTACCTCTTCCTTCCATAAAATAGGCTAAGGCAAACGAGATAACTAAGAAAACTAACAGACATTTGACAATATCTCAGTACTTCTGAGTACTCTAATTTTCCTACATGGACTAGCTGAAATTCTAATATTTTTGAAACATTTTGGTATATGTTAATAATTAAGTATCGTTAGTGTACTTCTTAGTGAATCACGTGTCTGTCAATTTAATGTGTGGATCAACAACAAAAGTTTCCCTGAAAAAGTTACTTTGCTTTGTGAGTATCACACAAAGCAATTTAACTGCTAGCCCAATTTAAAAAATAAATAAATAAATAAAACCTGTGCTCTTAAGTCCTGTTATCAGTGCTGTAGTTCTTAATGCATTTATTTGAAGTTATTTTAAAGAGATAAAAATGGTAAATATGTTAAAATAGATATTATGTGAAGAACATCAAAGAAAAATAACCAACTGGCAGAATATACTGTTCATCCACAGACAGAAAATAGAATTTCAATCTATGTGCCATATTCATTTAGCTTCCTTTCAGTCATAATGTTCTCTTCTGGGTAGGTAGAAGGAACTTCCTGGAAGATGGCAGATAAATCTGAAAATAATTATAATCTCCTGTGCATAACTTAAAGCAAGAGTAAAGAAAACCATAGACTTTGTAGTGAGGTGGATCAAATGTGAGTCCCAGCATGTGCTGCCTTTCCACTGCCCACATTAATGGCTCGAACAGATCACTGAAAGGAATGAGGCAGTCATTACTTTTCTCAAGACCATTAAATAATTCTTGAATTAGAGAATCACAAGGTCAGAAAGGAGACCCATGTTAGTGTTAACAGAAAGCAAAATTCAGGAAAGAGAAAAAATCTCAGAAGGCAATGGAATTTCCAAGGGAAAGCAGTCTTTTGAAAAGGAATAGGTTTATTCAGCCAAGTGTTGTCTTATTGAAGACTCAGGAAAAACTATCTTGGACCCAGAATATATGACTTGGGGTATTGGAAGTTCTCATTGATCCTTACCAACAATCATGAAATCATTTAGTTTGCACTTGCAAAAATGAATCTAAGCCTATATTATTTTAACTAAAGTCTTAGCTGGAAGACAGTTACAGCATGATGGCCTACAGAGGGATTGTAGAGAGAGAAAATATTATATTGTCCATACTGTTGCTTTGAGAAAGACAGTCCCAGGTAAGAAAGCTAATTTCAACCAGAAATCTGCTGAGCACCTACCTTTTCATTTCTAAGACCAGAGATTGACCATGGCAGAATTAATAGAACAATAGTGAATTGAAATGAACAAATTTTCCAATCTATTACAATCTGTGAAAGTGGAGAATATTACTACTATGCCAAAGGGCATCAGACAACTTGCAGAAATTTCAGAGAATTGGGATGCTTGATGAAGGATGAATTGACAAACTTACTTGATACATAATAAGAAGCACATTAACTCATGCGCAGTATGTACAGAAGACTCCTAGGAAGGCACCTGGGCTTAGAGTTGGCTCCAAATTCTTAAGAGTCATCCATGAAAATAGCATGATGGATACTGGAAGCTCACTGGTTCCCAAATTCTTTCATCATGTTCTCCTAATAGTTGATTGTTTAAAAATTATTCTGAAATTTTGGGTGAAAAATGCTTATATAAGCATTATAAAATATATCTCCCCCAAATTTTAAAATAAAAAATGTCTAATGCTTCCTCTCATGCTCAGTGTCTCATCTTCTGCATCTCCTAAGATGTCCACTATACCCTTGTGAGGCTCCTACTCAAGAAATGCCTAAATACATGTATAATGCCTACAATGAAATGGAAAGCAGTGATCAAATATATATCCCTTTGCTTTGAGTTATGGAAATGAGAATGGACTCTCCCTCAATCATATGCTGCTTTTGAATTTTATTCCACAATAAGGGAAAAAATCATAATATATATTTAAACTAAAATTGAAAATGCTGTGATGAGAAGAATTGGTCAGTGTGGAATCCCATGATATTTCAAAAACCATATAATGTTTCCATTCCCTGAATTTTTAACATAGTGATGACATTTTTCTGTTGATAAGCAACTGATAAGTTTTAGAACATTATTGCTTAAAAGACTGCTTAATGGGTATGGTGTTTTCTTTTGGGGTGATGAAAATATTTTGAAACTTGATAGAGGTAGTAACTATACAACTTTCTATATGGATTAAATGTCTCTGAATTGTACACTTTGAAATGGTAAATTTTACATTATATCGATTTCACATCAATTAAAAAACGGTTATTGTGTAATAATATAAAATGCAAACTATTTTTGTGCATATGGACATATTCATGCCTATTTTTAAAAATTCTTTTTTTCCACCATTTTCCTCCAAACACACATTTTATTATGTGTCTCTAGGAGCAGTCATTGTGACACTTAAATTAGAGGATTCTTCTTGATCTTTTTAGAAAAGCAAAATTAACCATTTGGAGAGGTGTTAAAATTTTTGTTGTAAATTATATGACTCATCTAATAGGAGGAATATATTTTATATTCCCATACTGACAAAAAAGGATACATGCAATTTTCTCCCTGCTTAGATTGCATATGAGAGTTTGATATTACAAAAAGGAGAAAACATAGAAATAAAATTTGTTCATCTCTATTCCTAATATTTTAATAACAAATATATCTATTTATTGGAGATTGAATCATATCTCCCACAAAAGCATGTTCAGGTCCCAACTCTTGGTCCTATGGGTATGGACCCATTTGGAAATAGGAGCTTGAAGATATTATTAGCTTAGGTTTGCCAAAAAGAAAAGTAGGCGGGCCTTGATCCAATATGGCTGAAGTTCTTAAAAGCAAAGGAAATTGGACAAAGAAGAGGAAACTGCAGGGAGCAGCCAGAAGCTGGGAGTCAAGAACAAGGAAGAGAAAGAAGACTCCACTGTGTGCATTGCTATTTAATGGAAAAGCCAAGGAATCTCAAAGATTGCCTGCTAGCCAAAGATACCAACACCAGAAGGAATTAGGCTTTCTAGCCTCTGAGACTGAGAGCCAATAAATTCCAATTGTTAAGCCAACCCACAGAAAAGTATTTCCAGAACATGTGGATATACCATTTAAGAGACTCTAGTATGCAATTTATGGCCAATGATAATTATTTTAACAATTCAGATGATTAAAGTGATCGTCATTCTTTCATTCCTTTTGTTTTAAAATTATAAATAAGTGTTTTTCTAAGATAAATATTTCTAGATCATGATTTATTTCCTCCCAAATAGCAAGATACTACCTTACACTTGTATATATTTTAAAACTAGTATTATGCTTAATGTGAATGTATATATTTTGTATGCAAATACATTTGACAATAACTACCTTATTCTTAGCTTAATTTTATTAAATTATTTTTAAAATAATGAATTATATCAATGTGCATGCCAGATCATTTAACTTCTCATCTACTTCCATAAATTCTGATACTGGTCAGGTACAGAAAGTGAAATTGTGCTCTAGGCATTATGTTGACTGTAAAGACATGATAGCAGTGGTAGTAAACATCCAAAATAACCCAATTTGAGGCAGGTGATGAGATGCCTTGATTATGTCACTTGAATTAATGCGCTGAAGATCTGGTATCTGCTGGGAAGCACAAAATGAGCAACATCTGTTTCCTACTCTAAATCTTATCCAATTTGGGATTTAAATCTCTTTTAACTGGAAAATTCAATTTATAGATTAGTGGCATGTGGCCCTAGTGGCGTTTAGCTCATTTCCTGATTTCTTTGCCAACTGGAAATGATCCAGTGATGCTACCTGATGGTATGCTTACAAATTTTAGCTGTTTCTAAAATTTTTTGAATGGTAAAATTTTTTTCTTAATTTTAGAAAATAAAATTCTTTGTAATAGTTCAGTTTGATCAAAGCTATACCAATTAAGCAGCACTTTTCATCAGTGTTCTATTGCCTGTCTCTAAGAACATGAATATGCATCAAAACTTCCAAAGATAGCAATCTATGCATTATAAAATTGTTATGATAAAAACAGAAAATGATTTGATAAAGTATCAATCGTTAAAATGTAATGAAACATGTTTCAATGACAGAGAAGCCTTTTTTTGGGTTTGCATTTTGCATTTTTGTTTTTTTTAAAGATGAGAATGCTTCTTCATAATTTTCTGACTTTCTTTTGTAAGGGCTCCAAATATTTCTAATCTTAAGTATTGTGGACAGTCTTTCCAGATCAAATTCTAACATATTCATATGAACTCTTGATTACTTTTGATATTTGAATCCATAAATAAATAACTCCCCACATATTCTACAAATACCCTAAAGCTATATACCATTTAACCTCATGAGTTGAAAATTTCTCTTGTGAAATATTTACAGTGCCTTTGAAAATCTGAGGCAGTATTAGAGGAATAAACCATTTGGTGAAAAAAAACTTTAGAAATATCAGTAATTAAAAATGGTATACACCGTGAAAAATAAATCTAGAGAGTGACAGTAAATATTTCAAAACACTATAGTAGAGGGAGCAGATGTGGCACAAACAGTTGAGTGCCCACTTCCCACATGGTGGGTACTGGGTTTGGTTCCTCCTGGTGCTGCTTCTTTTTTTTTTTTCTCAAAGATTTATTTTTATTTTATTTTATTTGCCCCCCTCCCCTGGTTGTCTGTTCTTGGTGTCTATTTGCTGCGTTTTGTTTCTTTGTCCGCTTCTGTTGTCGTCAGCGGCACGGGAAGTGTGGGCGGCGCCATTCCTGGGCAGGCTGCACTTTTTTTCACGCTGGGCGGCTCTCCTCACTGGCGCACTCCTTGCGCGTGGGGCTCCCTACGCGGGGGACACCCCTGCGGGGCAGGGCACTCCTTGCGCGCATCAGCACTGCGCATGGCCAGCTCCTCACGGGTCAAGGAGGCCCGGGGTTTGAACCGCAGACCTCCCAAGTGGTAGACGGATGCCCTAACCACTGGGCCAAGTCCGTCCGTTTCCCCCTGGTGCTTCTTAAACAAGACAAAGAACAAGCAGACAGCAAGCAGACATTGAAAAAAAAAACAATGTGCAGACAACAAGCAGAAATGAGAAGACAACAAGCAAAAACAATGAGCGAGACAGTGAGCAGTTGATGAGCAAAAACAAATGAGCAGGGAGTGGATGTGTCTTGAGCAGTTGTGCGCTGCGTCTCCCTAATAGGAAGGTTGGGGTTCAGTTCCTGGTGCTTCCTAAAGCAAAAGAAAATAAACAGACAACAAGCAGACAATGAGGAAAATCAATGAGCAGACAATGGGCACAAACAACAAGCAGACAATGAGAAAAAAATGGACAAAAACATTGAGCAAAAACAACAAACAGACAAGGGAGCCATGGGGTATGGGGTCACACTATAAGAGAAGGAAATAAGATTTAGATACAAGTTTGCCAAATAAAAAATTTCCATTTATGTAATTGTAGCAATTATGTGTTTTGGTCAGATATACAGAAATAAAAGACTTTTTAATTTAACCTAATGTCTTACATCTTTTGTTACCTACACTTTGTATTTATGAAATTATTCATCATTCTGTAGGTACTACCACTGAGATTCCAAATAAATTATGAACTTATTTGTGTAAAAGAAGTAAACTTCTGAAACAGACTTTTAAAGCAGATAGTGATCTTATGCGATAAACTCAGTTATACTAAATTTCGTTATTTGTTTTCAGCTTAAATCTCACCTTAGCCTTCATCTCTGTTGGCTGGTAGGAAATTTGGTTAGGGTAATTTCTGGATCTCCTCCCTGTCCCCTGGGGAACAAGTTAATCTTTCATACAATTTGCTGATATTTTTCTAGTCTTGAGGAATTACTCTCTCTTTTTACCCTCAAAAGTACCTCTTCTCTTCCACATCAGAACCCATAGGATAATCTCCTCAAATAAATTTAGGCCTTAACAAAAGGGAGGAGTAGATGCTTTCATTCAGTAGGTGTAGAGTTAGCCCTGAAGCCTGGCTTGCAAACCAGCACTGATATTGTCATGCACAAATGGTTAGACTCAGTCTAGACCAACGCCAATGAAGAGAGTGTAGGGCTTTCCCAACTGGCAAGTCATACATGGCCAAGAAAATTAAGAATTTTGCAAACACAATGTCATAAAATGGATTCTGTTCAACTCTTAAACTAGGAAAAATGATAGAGCACATCAATTCTCTTCCTCACCAGAATTTTACTATAATTGGTCATTTTCCCAAAACAGTGGATGACTTGCTTTGGAGTCTGTAATGAATAAAATAGTGTATGTGATGTCAAATGTTCTTTCTGTACAGATTCTCTCCAAGTTAAGTTTTAGCTGGTTCCCCAAAGTTACTCTGTGATAACAGACATGGAAGAGCCCATGTCCCAAGACAGGTGAAAGCTACCAACCTGAGTGAACCCATCACTTAGACTTGTCGTAAACACTCTATGGTCTCTGTTCTGCTTGATTTTGTTAGAGATAGGACAATTCAGCAGGTGATATGCTACTTTTTCGGTTGCTGGAGGTATAAGAGTTCATAAATATTCCATCTTCAGATTTTCTATATTGTATGTTTTTCAATAAATGCTCCCATTTTTCATTTTTGTTTCACAAAGACCAATGGATTGTCTTTTGTCACAATTTTGTGCACCCTTTGTAATAACTAATTGATAATCAAAAGATGTGTCCCATAATGAAAGATGTTGTTAATGTGGGAAATTGTTGGATGGGGAGGAGGCGGGATATATGGGAATCCCCTATATTCCTGTGTAATATTTATGTAATCTAAACCTTCTTTGAAACTAAAAGAAAGATAAAAATAAAGACAATGACAACAACAAATGTGTACCATGTGGGCCTTTTTGACAGGTCTAGCATGGAATATTTCAAAGTCTGGCAATTCTATGGTTGTATAGCCTCAGTAGCACCACTAATTCGTACAAATATCTAATGTATCTTACGTTCCCACTAAAGGAAAATTTAAAAATCCATACATTATTGCCTTTACATGACAACAATAAAGTCAGTTTGGTATATAAATATCATTTATTTCATAAGATAATAAATTTTATACCATTAGCTGTAAGAGTGAGAGTTCTAAAACTCTGACTACTTTTCCTTCATCTGCCAAATACGTTGTGATGTGTAGGATGCCTAATTGTTGCATAAGAGGAAAAGGAATTATTACTTCAAAATACATGACATATTCAACTGTATTACATACTGAATATTATCCCATAGGGATTTATAAATGGTTTAGTCAGATCCCCAAAATAAAACCAAAATATAGGTTAGCATGTAAAGCAATAGAGCCAAAAACTATTTGTTCTGCTCTCATAGATTACCCATTCTCCAACAGGTGAACAGAATCTATAAACTTTTAATGAATGCTGGAAATACAGGGAGGCAAATCATCTTTTACCTATTGTGAGGATTCTATGACATATATAAGAATCTCTAAAGAAGTCATGGTTATTGTTCTTATAAAAAGAAGTCAATTTTTTTTATAAGATAAAAATGTAGCCTAATATATAATGTAAACTGTGCAGGGACATTTAAAAAAAGCATTGCGAAATTATGAAATTTATTAGAAGTGCCCACAAATATATTTTACATGGATTTATTTATAATATCAGTAGCTTGATATATTTCCTTATATTCATGTTTGCATAGGTCTCATAGATTTTTCTCTCCTTAATATAAGTGGTAGCTGTTCAGAAAAGAAGAAATAGTGACACTGACACATAACTACAATATTAAGATAAAATGAGAATTAAATAAGACTATTTTTATCCCGTTAACTTTTCTTAATAACAGGATTGTTTCTATTTTCTCTGCACTTAATGGGTGATGAAGACCTAACCTGGTTAGTCTTGGACCCTAACATTTATGATAAAATATATTTTGGAAATTCTCAGTGTTTGTGAAGATGTTTGTTATTGTGATAAGCTCTTTAAGGAATTTTCTAATGAATGACAGTTTTTAATATTAGCTGGAAAAAGAGTCAAAGATTTTTGTTAGAAAATTTCAGGACCTTCTTGGTAGAAAAAAAAGTAGCAATTCTTGATGGACCTGCTTAATGGAGAACACTATGTACAATTGGCACATGATGAAAACAAGCCTAATTAACTGAGAAGACCTGTAATGTGATATTATCAGTGAGCAAGATGCCTGAACAGTTATTTCTCCACAACCCTGGTTCTAACACACTTATATCTTAGCATCATACAGATATTTTTAGATGTGATCAGGATAATTATGTTAGTCTTTTGTCTTTATAGGAAAATCTATATTTCAGCCCTTAAAGTGATAACCTTTCTTCTTTCACCTTTGTCTCTTATTTAGTTTTCAAACTACAGTATTAAAAGTTCCTACAGGAAATGGGATCACTGCATGGTTTTGGTTTATTAATTTAAGGGCATGACTTTAGTTTTCAAGAGCCAAATATTGATTAAAAATTCTAATCAATATAAACTCATGGAGGCAAACTCCAGAGCAGGGGTTCTTAATAGGGGCTGTGAGCTTGAATTGAAATTTTCAAAGAGGATTATTCTTGTGGGGATGTGTTTGTGCAGGTGTGACATATTTATTAAATAATACACAGTATAGTGTGGACTTAGTAAGGAGTCTGTGGTTTTCACCAGACTGGCAAAAGGGTCCATGGAACAAAAAAAGTTAAGAACCCCTGCTCTAAAGTATAGGTTACTAGGAAATAGAACGGGGGTTGAGAATGGGAGCTGATGTTTAATGTATGTAGAATTTTTAATAAGGTATATTGTAAATGTGTAGAAATGAATAGAGTTGACGGCAATACATTATAGTGAGTATAACTGACACTGCTGATTTATAAATGATTAGGGCTGAAAGGGATAGTCTGTGAATGTAATATTTCAAATGAAAAGAGGCTAGAAAATAATGCAGGGACTGTATAACAGAGATTTGGGTGGTGGATGAAGATTGTGGTTAATAGTTTAAGAATGTTCTTCTTTTACAAAGTTTTAAGAATATGGTGATACATGGGAAAATTACAACTAGTATAATTTATGGATTATAGTTAGTAATATTGTAATATTTTTGCATCAATGGCAAAGAAGATATTATATCTACTTTAGGGGGATAAGAGGAGGCTTAGCAATTTGATATTATTTATGAATTCCAAAAAGAAATATAGATTATGTTTGTAAGCTGGTCAGTTCCTTTGACACGATAACCCATTGATTGACTTCGATTCAGCTGAGACATCTGGTTAAATTATGTTAAGATTATGTGGTTGGCTCTGACCCAACCACACAATTAGAGTTCTACACAGCATGGAGTTTCAGCCCACTTGGGGATAAAACAGACACTCACATGGAAGTAAATACCCAGAGCAGGAGAACATAGAAGAAGATATGCGGGAAGAAAGAGTGCTCCATAGACATGGTCCTTGGAAGAGAGATGAGCCTGAGAGTCTACAGCCAAGCTTGTGGAGAGAACAGAGCAGCGATACCCAGAACAAAATGAGCCCCAGGGAGAGAGACAAGCCTTATACTAGCCAAGAGCTGAGAATGGAAGGAGCTGGGACCATGGACCCTGAGAAGGAAGAGAAAGACTGAACCATCACAGAGACCGGCAGTCATCTTGCTCCAACACAAGACAATAGATTTTGGTGTGGGAAGTAACTTATGGCCTTGTGACCATAAGCTTATACCCCAAATAACCTTTGTAAATGCCAATAGATTCCTGGTACTTTTCATCACTATCCCTTTGACTCATACAGAGGGTATGGGATTTTTCCTTTTGAAGTAATGGAAATGTTTTAAAATCGACTGAGGTGATGATAGCACAACTCTGTGATGAATATGAGAGTCATTGAATGTACAATTTGAATAGATTGTACAAAGCATGAGACTGTAAAATACAATGAAACCTCTCATGGATGACAGACTGTGGTTAACAGAAAAAATAAGAAAATGTTTCTCTCATGAACTATAACCAGAATATAATACTAATACAGGGTTTCAATTACCAAGTAGGTTGGGGGAAATTACACCAAATATAAGATATTGGCTATAGTTAGTAGTAATGTTTTGATGGTGCTCTTTCATAGTTCGGAACAATTGTTTCACAGTAATGCAAGGTGTTGGTGGTGGGGCAATGTATGGGAGCCCTGTATCTAAGTTTGCAACTTTTACTATACACTTATTTTTAATGGATGTTCATGTATGAATGATAAACTTCAATTTTAAAAAGTTAAAAAATGCAATTAGAAAAAAAAAATTTGTGGGGCCCAGGGCAAAATGAAAATACTAGGCTCCTGTTCAAAATGCAGGAGAAAATATTGTTAAAGTTACTAAATGATGAACCTCTTTACTTTATTCCAGAGCCTTTTTCTTGACTTCTTATGATGTTTTTATTTGCTATTTATTGTTTTTCTGAGAAAAGGAAAATTAAATTTTCAATTATTAGTGTGAATTTTACTATTCATTTTTATATTGAGCAATGCTAATTTTAAATGCAAATATAAGGACATTTCAATTAAAAACAGTATCACTTCACATATGTTTCATTCTTATAAGAATGATGGAGATGCTATGCAAAACTAACTCAACTATTTTTATTTCCTTTCTCAATATTTGCACATACCATCACACTCTCTACCTTTGGATTACTGATGAGATAAGTAAGGATGGTAAAGAAAGGAGCTCTGGCTTTCTGCATAGGTGGTTGACTGGTATTGGGAAGTAACACAAGTAAGAAAAGATATGATAGAGTTCCTTGGTGAGTCATGTTCCCTAGAATGTCACTGCCTTCTTTCTGCATTTCAAGCCAATTCTGGTTAAATTGAAAGTGTTGCCTCTCGGAGCTGTCATCATTCTCCCCTTCTACCTCCCTCGGTTACTCGGTGGTGGATGTAACATCTTTCTTTATCTTGTACTCAATTTGACTCTCAGTGAACTCTAACATATCATGGGTCCACAAGAAGTCTTCACCTATGGGACATCTGAAAGCTGTATACAAATGGGACAGCAGCCTTGCTCACATGAATGTTCTTTTGTTCCATCAGACTTCACTTACTAAACACAAGTCCCAAGATAGCAACAAGAGGATGATACCAGAAGATTGAACAAGAAGGGGGCTTATGCATCAGCTTGTGTCTAAAGAGTTTAGGCAAACAGAAGAAAACTGCTGGAAAAGTTGGTCGAATGCCACATATTCTCAAGAAGAGGCCTTGGCCAGCTCCTGGAAGCTGACCTCTGAGCCCTTGAGGCATTATGCATAAGTATTTTTGTGTCCCTGAGGCCTTGAGCTATACTGCACCATTTTGACTAGGTGGCAAATGTTAACAATGTGGTTATGATGAACACCCATTTTTGCTCTAAGCATCTAGAGTCTAAGTAGCTTAGGTCAGTTACTCAAGCATGATATGCGTATATGACTGGCCCACAGTAAAAACATTCAACACCAAAGACTCGAGTGAACTTCCCTGGTTGGCAAAATTTGTATGTATTGTTACATACCATTGCTGGGAAAATTGAGTATGTAACAAATGACTTCACTGGGAGGGGAGGTTTGGAGGCTTGTACCCCAGTTTCTCCAAGACTTTTCCCCATGAGCCTTTTCCATTTGCCAATTTTAATCTGTATCCTTTCACTGCAATGAACTATAATCATGATTATAGCAGTTTCTGAGCCCTGTAAGTCCTTCTAACAAATTATAAAGCCTGAGTGTTGTGGATTCCAAAAACATGTGATGCTTCCAAAATTTCCATACAGATTAATTTTTCACTATAATTATTTAATAATAACTTATAATGTTTTTTCTACTAAATCAAAATACTTTTGTAACTTTGTTTAAAATTCACTACTACTGTATAACTTTATGAATTAATATTTACCCAATAATTCCTGGTCTTATTAGAAAGTAGAACATATAGTGATCGTGAAAATGTTGAAAAATTGTTGAATTAGGAAGGGAGAGGGAGAGTCATATCAATGGTGTCTGATTAAACTATTTTGGTAAAAATTTGTATTTATTTGTATGACATTTTAAAAAGTGTTTCTCCAGAAGCTTGTTATATCACAATGGATTATTACAGGATTTCTACCATAATGATCACCTTAGTCTGCATTCAAAATTAATAAACTGTCAATCACATGTCTCGTGTTCTTATGTTTCAAAATAAAAAAAAAAAAACAGTAATACATTGTTCCTCCCTAACTTGAGGTGGCTTACAATTTTGAAGGTAAGATATACTATCTAAAATTATAAATTCAGACAATGAGACCTTATACAGTAACACAAAATCTTAAATGTTATCTCATTGTCTCCCAGAGAAGGACATGTCCCTTAGATGATCATGAATTTTCCCTTATAGAATATATTGCAAGTTGTAATTTTATATTTCACTGTGTGATTCCTTCATTCTCTATCTTCCCTGGTGGCTGGTGGCAGCTCTCTGACTAATTTTGCTCATTGTTGAGTTCCCCACTCTTGGCACAGATATAGGGCTCAGTATATATTATCAGTTAGAAAATACTGAAATACTTAATAAAGTACTCATTTCACAATAGAGGTATAATGTTAAAACAAGTTGGGAAGGAAAACTTTGGCTTTCCAGTAAAGACTTTACAGAAAAGATGATATAATAACAATTACAATAATGGGCAAAAGGGAGAAAAGGGTTTAAAAAGTCGGTAATTGGTATACCTTATCAATTCTGAGCAAAAAAAATACTTTGTGTTATTGTTCTGAATCAGAGAGTTAGTACAATAACACTAAAGAATGAAGATATTAGGAAATTACTATTTCTGTTATTTCCTCAATCACTTTTTAGATATTCATTTTAATCTATCTACAATATTCCAGTAAATAAAGAAAAAAAAAAGAAGTCAATAGGTTTTTCAATATTTCTTCAATGCTCTTAAAACACAATTTTATTTTTAAATAGATAATATTTATGTCATTTATTGAAGTGTCTCAATTTTTATAGTATTTATACAAGTCTCTTCAAAATTATGAGAGAAAAAGAATAAAACTGATAAACTCATAATGCTATCTTAGAATATATTTTAAAATGTTAAAGTTTAATTATTATACGTTCGAGACAGTTATAGGGAATTTTCATTAATCAGTAGCTTAAAATCTTAAAAGATAAACTTTGGAATAATATGAGAAAGACTCGTGAATTTTGATATCTAATTTTTTATCATATAGCCAATTTTTAATACTGGAGTTAATGCATATTTACTACACACACCAAGCTAGCAGTTGGGGCATAATGAAAATATACAATTTTGAAAAAGGCTATTTAAATTAATCTAAGGGAAATATAGGCTTCTGTCTTAAGATTTTACAGCATGCATCATGATTCTTCTGTGGTTGTCCTTTATTCCATTCTTACATGAAATAGGGATTTATATTTCTCTGTTATCTATCAATGTGAATTATATTAGATATGTTACTAAAATGCTACCTAACAACTTCATGGAAGTGAAACTCAAGCGAAAAGTAAATCATTTTCTCAGAAAACATCCATCAATGGTAACAACTGTTGATATTTCCATTTTATACTTTCCTAATAGTATTAAGATTTCAATAATATAAGAAATAATTCAGGGAAGTGGATTTGGCCCAATGTTTAGGGCATCTGCCTACCACATGGGAGGTCCAAGGTTCAAACCCAGGGCCTCCTGACCTGTGTGATGAGCTGGCCCATAAGCAGTGCTGATGTGCCAGGAGTGCTGTGCCATGCAGGGATGTCCCCTGCATAGGTGAACCCAATGCACAAGGATTGCACTCTGTAAGGAGAGCCACCCAGTGCAAAAAAAAGTGCAGCCGGCCCAGGAGTCATGCCACACACACAGAGAGCTGACGCAGCAAGATGATGCAACAACAACAACAAAAAAACAAGACACAGATTCTGGGTGCTGCTGACGAGAATACAAGCAGACAAAGAAGAACACACAGCGAATGGACACAGAGAGCAGACAACTGGGGGTGGGGTGGGGAAGGGGAGAGAAATTTTTTTAAAAATTAATTAATTTAAAAAAAAGAAAGAATTCAAATGTGTTCAGTTATTTCCTTTTTGTTTAAGAAACTAAATAACAATGTGTTAAATACTTTACTATGGGGACGTGGACTTGGCCCAATGGATAGGGCGTCTGCCTACCACATGGGAGGTCCGCATTGCCAGGACCTCCTTGACCCATGTGGAGCTGGCCCATGCGCAGTGCTGATGTGTGCAAGGAGTGCCGTGCCATGCAGGTGTGTCCCCCGCATAGGGGAGCCCCATAAGGAGAGCCGCCCAGCGCAAAAGAAAGTGCAGCCTGCCCAGTAATGGCGCTGTACACACGGAGAGCTGACACAGAAAGATGACACAACAAAAAGAAACCCAGTGCCGCTGACAAGACAAGAATATCAGTGAACACAGAAGAATACACAGAGAATGGACACAGAAAGCAGACAACTGGGGAGGGGGGGAAGGGGAGATAAATAAATAAAAAATAAATCTTAAAAAAAATACTTTACTACGTAATAGCAATAATTCAATAAGACAAATAAATTATACGATTTCATTACTTTTAAAATCACACAATTATTCTGACCCATTTAGATAGAATATCATTTGCAAGAAGCATATCCATGCAAATTTAAAATCAATTGTCATGCTATCCAAATTTAAATCTAAATGTGGGACAGAAAAAGTCAGAAAACTTAATTTACACTGTACCTTAAATTGAGTGATTTAGGTTGGACATTCTCTTCTTAATTCCAATGACTTAATCACCCTGTATATTTGGGAACATATAAACATACTTCTGTTTAATGTCAGTAATATATAAGAGGAAAATATGCAGCTTATCAAGGAATAAATGAAAATGCCACTATGTATGAATATTCAAAGATATATTAATATAAGAAACAATATAGTGGTTTGATTTTGCCTTTTAAACCACAGAGGACACAACTTATACTGCCTCTTACCTATTTCTACCTTATCTCCAGCCTCACCTCCCTGCACCTGCACACACACACATGCACACACAGACAAACAAGCACTCACTTTTAGGATAATTGATCTAGGTAAAAATCAGATTTTTTTCTTGAGAGAAAAAGTGGATCAGAGTGTCCTTAATTTTCTCAAAACTTTGTTAATGTGTAATAGAAATATTTAAAAATAGAAAAGTTCAAATTTAAAGGCCAATTTATAACAGGTTGTCTACATAAAGCTTTAAATTTTTTGATAAGGAAATTAACTTTACCTGCTTCTAACCTATGTGCTCTTATAGCCAGTATTTCCAGAAAATTTGCAGCAGAACAATACAAGCTAAAAAAATTTGCATATTGTACATACCAAACATCTACTTTTTGTAAAAAAAATATTTACTAAATTGTACTTAATTATAGAAGATAGAATTTCTTTATAAGTCTAGCAAATCTTTTTTTTCATTTTGTTTTATTTTTCTTGAAGTGCCTTCAATGATTAAAAGCTTAAATGTGGGGGTAAACACAAAATATAATATTGTTACTAAACATTTTGGTTTTCATTTGAGGATTTGTTTTTTTTTAAAATATTTATGTTAGGCGGCAGAGTTGGCCCAGTGCTTAGGGTGTCCGTCTACCACATGGGAGGTCCATGGTTCAAACCCCGGGTCTCCTTGACCCATGTGGAGCTGGTCCATGCACAGTGCTGATGCACGCAAGGAGTGCCCTGCCACACAGGGGTGTCCCCCATGTAGGGGAGCCCCACGTGCAAGGAGTCGCCCCGTAAGGAGAGCTGCCCAGCGCAAAAGAAAGTGCAGCCTGCCCAGGAATGGTGCTGCACACACGGAGAGCTGACACAACAAGATGACGCAACAAAAAGAAATACAGATTCCCATGCCACTGACAATAACAGAAGCAGACAAAGAAGAAGACCCAGCAAATAGACACAGAGAACAGACAACCGTGACAGGAGGGTGGGTGGGAAGGGGAGAGAAATAAAATAAATAAATAAATCTTTAATAAGTAAATAGTTGTGTTAAATGCAACTCTCCTGAAGGTATCATATTCTGTTATTTTAATAATATTTTGCTATATCCTTTAAAAATAAATCAGTGCAATTCATAGAATTTATATTCTGCTCTATGCTTTATTTTTAAAAGGAATTAAAAGTTTCCTTATTCATGTAAAAGATGTAACTATTTAATGAAATCTATTTCCTTCTCTTTCCAAGATAAAACTGTTGTTACTCCATTCTTAAAACAAGAAAGCAGAAATAAAAGGCACTAAACATTGTACTGCCTACTCCCATGTAATCTTTAGTTTTAGCTAATGTCAAATTTTACAATTTGGAAAAAAAAATTATCAAGAAGAAGAGATTGTGATATTTAGTAGTAGTTAAATAATTTAATGATTTGATACACTGCTTCAAGATATTTGTGTGATCAAAACCAAAATTTTCCATATCTGTTCTTGTCCATATGATCTATATAATTGATACAAATATGCATAGATATTCACACAATTGCAGAGAGACTTCCGAGCATAGGGTAAAAGAAGTCATGAATATACCTTCCCTCACAAGAGCTTGTATTGTTCTTGGGGAAAACTATATCCAGGGAGAATAATACCATGACACTTTGATGCTATAAATTATTTTATTATTTAGCAAATATTCACTCACTATTGGCTTCCATAGGAGAAATATATTTCACTGCCCAATTATGTTGGGCATGGCCATATGAATTGCTTTGTCTAATGGGATGATAATGGAAATGATGTTAGCAGAACTTGAAATTTACTTTCATGGTTTGACTTCACCTCTTGCACTCCTGTCATTCTCCATAAAAACATGCCTCAGGCATGTGCTGGCTCAAGGAGCATAAGTGGCACCTTCCAGGATGTGAACTGGGCTAGGCATCTCTCCTAGCTCAGTTCACAGCTAGAGACAAGCCCAAGCCAGGTAAGTCTAGATTAGCTGAACTCCATCCAATCAATAAACCAGTGAGTAAGAAATACATGCTTATCCCTGAGTGCTACTGAGGTTTGATTTTTTCTAATTTATTCCTTTATTTTTAAAGGAGCTTTTTATTACATAAATGTTACATTGGAAAATATAGGGTTCCTATATACACCATCCCCCTTCCTACTTATATAAATGAAAAATTAATGTCTTCGCATGCATAAATAAATGCTCACTTTTGTTAACTGTTTCATGCAGTTAAACTAATAGCCTCGCAATCTAGGGCCTTTTAAAATCTATTTGCTCTTTGCACTTCACCAAATGCTTTTCTTCCTTGGTGTATCAGTTAGTCATATCCAAAATAAGGTTGTATAAAAATCGCATCAAAACTAGGAGCACTATACAGAATTTATGGTATCCCTCTAGTCATTTGGGCATTAAGGAAGCCACTCTATGCTCTAAGATTAAGTAGTCATCTACACATGGTATAATGAGATTGTGGATTACGGTGGTGTTGGTATAAAATCAAGGAAGCTTTGGAAACCTGAAAACAGTTTTCACCTTTATTTTTGACTAGTTATGAAAGCCAATATTTTCAACTTCATTCTCCATAAGAGCTTTGGGATTTTTGTTCCATTTAAGTATAGGAAAATAATTATGTAGTTGACTACCTATAACATAATTAAAGTGAGAGCAGATAGCACCAATATCTTGTCTTCACTGATGACCTGATATGTAATGTGGTTGCTGTTAGATGATAGTTTGATGGAGAAGAGTTAAAATTCAAGAGAAAATTTGTAGTTTCTGGCTGACCTATAATTTATAAGTAGGAAAATTAAGTAAACAAATTAAAAGTCTGGTAAATACTTTTTAAAAATTTTATGCTTTTAGGGAAATGATAAACCTGGAGGATGTAGTATCTCTAAAAACATAATTATGCAATATAAAAATATAAATTCCCTCCCAGAAATACTTTATATATTCTCAGTATAAAAACGACCAACTCTTTTGTGCTAAATCATAATACCTTGATTAAAAAGCGTCACATTATTTACATTTATTACCAGTTCAAAATTTAAAATAAAAAGAAATAAGACAACCAGCAAGATGGCACTGGAGTAAGGAGCTTCTAGAGACAACTCCTTCTTCAGGGCAGTTAGTAATCACCCAGAGCTCTCTGCAGCTAGCTGAAGCACCTGTTTGGGGGCTCCAGGAGACCAAAAGAGCTTCCTGCGTCATCCTTGAAGGAATGGAAGGAGGAGACTGCCCATCTGCAGAGAAAATTCATAAGTAGAGTGCTCCATGCCACAGAGGCCAGTGCCCTTCCTCCACCAGAGGCACACGCCACCTCGGAAGCTGTTCCACAGCTGGGATTGGAAGTGCCACTTTCCAAAATGGGGAGGAAAGGATGGTTAGGCACCAACTTCAGCTACTGATGAGTAAATTCACTGGGCTAAAATATAATCCTAAGAACAGCTAAAGTTTGAACTTGTCCAAGTCAGAAAGAGGCTGGTGGTCACCATCTTAACTCTCCTCCTTGCATGAGGGGAAGTGGGGCAGACTGAAAATCACAGTGACCATAGGAAGCAGTTTCTTTCACCCAGATCAGCCTGCAGCCCTGGGCTAGGTGTCAGCCCCACCTATGGCAGGGAGGAGGCTGGCAGGCCCTGCACCAGTCTATCCAGGTAACTGCAGATGCATTTGGCTGGCACAAACTGAATAATCAGAAGCCTACTGGTAACTGCAGTCATCTTGGACCCACACTGTATAGATTGCTGCCCACACCTGCACCTCCTTCCCTACCCCTCGCAGGGGAGAAAGGAGCATGAAGCTTCATCAATCTTTCTATAATCTAGGCCTGCATGACTTGGATTATTCCACAGACCTGTGGCTCTGTCCCTACCCCTGGCAAAGGAGAAAGTTGGGAGAAGCTTCATCAGTCCCTGGGGTAATGAGTGCAGTTTCAGCCTCCACAGTTTATAGCACCAACTACATCTTTGGTTCCTACTACAAAAGCAGCAAGGAAGAAAGGGCAAGAAAGCACTAAACTAAAGAGAAAAATTGCCCCCAGAATAAATACTCTAGTAAGCCAGATGACAAAACACCAACAAAAAATTACAATCCACACCAAGAAACAGGAAGCTATGACCCAGTTAAAGGAACAAGATAAACCTCCAGATGCCATAAAGGAATTGAGACAATTAATTATAGACATTCAAACAAATCTCCTTAATAAATTCAATTAGATGGCCAAAGAGATTAAGGCTATAAAGAAGACATTGGATGAGCACAAAAAAAGAATTTGAAAGCATACGTAGAAAAATAACAGGTCTCATGGAATGAAAAGTGCAATAAATGAAATAAAAAATACATTGGAATCATATAATAGCAGATTTGAGGAGGCCCAAAGAAAGGATTGGTGAGCTTGAAGAAATGACCTCTGAAAGGGAATGAACAAAAGAACAAATGAAGAAAAGAATGGAAAATATTGAACAAGGTCTCAGGGAACTAAATAACAGCACAGCATGTGCAAACATATGTGTCATGGGTGTCCCAGAAGGAGAAGAGGAGGGGGAAAGGTCAGAAAGAATATTTGAAGAAATAATGGTAGAAAATTTCCCAACCCTATTGAAGGATATAGACATCCATGTCCAAGAAGCACAATGCACTCCCATCCAAACTCTGAGACACATACTAATCAGAATGTCAAATGCCAAAGACAAAGAGAATAGTCTGAGAACAGCAAGAGAAAAGCAAAGCATAACATGTAAGGGATACCCAATATGATTAAGTGCTGATTCTCACCAGAAACCATGGAGGCAAGAAGACAGTGGTCTGATATATTTAAGATAATACAAGAGAAAAACTTCCAGCCAAGAGTCTTATATTCAGCAAGATTGTCTTTCAAAAATGAGGGCAAGATTAGAATCTTCACAGATAAACAGAAACTGAGAGAATTTCTAAAGCAAGAGACCAGATTTTCATGAAATACTAAAGGGTGTGCTAGAGCCTAAAATAAAAGACCAAGAAAGAGGCCTGGAAAAAGAGTCTAAAAATGAAGATTATATCAACAAAAGTAACTAAAAGTGTCAAAAGAGTGGTGAAAATAAAATATGACAGATAAAACTCGAATAGGAATAAACTTATCCAACAATGTAAAGCACTTGTATTTAGAAAACTGCAACTCAATGTTAAAAGAAATTTTTAAAAAGACCTAAATAACTGGAAGAACATTCCATGCTCATGTATTAGAAGACTAAATCATTATGATGTCAATTCTACTCAAATTGATATACAGATTCAATGCAATCCCAATAAAAATTCCACCGGCATTTAAAAAAAATAATTGAAAACCTGATTATTAAATTTATTTGGAAGCGTAAGGCGTCCTGAATAACCAGAAACCTCATAAAAAGGAAAAGAGAAGCCTAATTTCCAGACTTTAAATCATATTACCTAGCTATAGTGTTAAAAACAGCATGGTAAGACAGACACAAAGATGAATGGAAATGAAATGATGGTTCAGAAACAGAACCTCACATGTATGGTCAAGTGATTTTTGACTAGCCTTTCAAACCCACACAGCTCAGGCAAAACAGTCCATTCAACAAAAGGTGATGAAAGAACTGGCTATCCATAGCCAAAAGAAGGAAAGAGGCCCCTATCCATACCTTATCAAAAAATTAACTCAAAATGGATCAAAAAACCTAAAAATAAAAGCAAGAATCATAAAGCTTCTAGAAGAAATTGTAGGAAAATATCTAAGAGCTGGTGGTAGTTGGCAGATTCCTAAAGAAGATAAGAGGATGACTGAGATGAACTACTGATGTTTAATGTATGCAGAAGTTTTAATTAGCTTTACTGTAAAAGTGTGGAAATGTATAGAGTAGACGGTAACAAATAGTAAATAACAGCTAGCTTATAAATGGGAATGTGGCTGAATATGGTAGTCTAGATATGTATATGCCAATTGGCAGAATGCTAGAGAATAATCCAGGAAATGGATAGCACAGTAAACCAAGAGGTGGGTGAGAATTGTGGTTGATCGTACAGATGCAAGAGTGTCCTTTGTGAGCTAAAGCAAACGCACATCACTATTGCAGGGTGGTGGGAATGTGGAGAAGCATGGGAAAAATACAACTGGAGTGACCTGTGGAGGGTAGTTAGCAATAATAATATAATATTCTTGCATCTATACCAAAGATGTACTGTGTTAATAATGGGGCAGTATGGAAAATGTGCGCTAAATATACACTATGTACATGATAACAATCAGATGATATTATCTTATCTGTAACAAATATTCCACCACAGTGTGGTGTGTTGATAGAGGGGCATTGTTTGGGAATTCTGCATACATGCATGATTGTTTCATAAGTTTACAACTTCTGTCATAAAAAATATATTTTAAAAATAGTAATAGGATAGGTTGGGGGGGAAATACACCAAATGTAAGATAAGACCTATAATTAGTAGTAAAATTTTGACAATATTTTTTCATAATTTGTAATAAATGTCTCATGACAAGGCAAGGTGTTGGTGGAGGGTTGATGTATGGGACCACTGTATGATGTCATGTAGGTTTGCTTTATAAGTTCACAACTTTAGTATACACTTTTGCTTATGTATGTTCATATATAAATGATACAAAAATAATAATAATAGGGTGGTTTGGGGGAAAATACTTTGGTTAGTAGTAATACTTTGACAATGCTCTTTAATCATTAGTTAATAATGTTCAACAACAATGCAAGGTATTGGTGGGAGGTTGAGGTATGAGAGTCCTGTGCGATGTTATATATGTTTGTTTTGTAAGTTCACAACTATTACTATACACTTATTGTTTATGTATGTTTAAGTATGAATGATACACTTCAGTAAATTTAAAAAAATAAAAACAACTTGTGACAATTATTTTCTTATCTCCATCTTCAACTAGAAAGAATTTCACTAACATCAATATGTATCCTGTTACTCTCTTTTCACAATTTAGAAAAGGGTTCATTGCTTTTGCTAGAAAATAAGATTACAATAGTGCAAATTATGAGAGCTCAGTTGTAGTTTTCCTCTGTGTGAGTTTCTTTAAGTGCATGTTATTCATTGTTTATGAAATGTTTCATTTGTAAATCTGTTTTGAAAACCTGAAATGGAACATTATGCTTCTCTTGAGCCATCTCTTATAGATCCTGTTGTCATTCTGGAGGAAATATATTTCAAATACTATATCTGCTTTCTGCTGTGTTATCTTTTACACCCTTCTTTAAATCTCAATACAGCACCATCACTCATGTGAAACAACAATTAGCTTCAATGAATAGGGTTACGGGATTAAATTCTATAAAAGGACTTTGCTTTGGTTGAATTAGTCAGGGCTGTATTCTTAAATTTGCCATAGAAGAAAAGTATCCTTTCCAAGGTCGTTTCCTACCTAGGTCTCTTCTTTTTCTACTTCAACTTTTAGTAGAAATATAGCAAAGCAGAATTTAAAAGAAGAATTATATAATATTTATCCATAATTAGCTACAAAGTCATGAGTCTTTTTTTAATTAGGTACATAGTCTGTGTTTACATATTTAAAATATTAGAGAATTTTGTTTAATTCAGTAAATATTTAGGAACTCCAGTGATGGGCACAGTGTAAAGCAGTTGCAATTCAAACATGATATAGACCTTCTCTGCCCTCCAAAAGTTTATTTACAATCAGGCAGATAAATTGTTAATAGATCGTCATGCAGCATAACAAACAAACAATTTCAATGCCTAGAAGAGAAAACCAATAATTTTGCCTGGTGATGAGGGCAAAGAAGTGTTTAAGGGCAGGACTTGCAAAAGAGGAGTGAGATTTGAATTTGGTCCTGAAGAATCAGTTAGATTGTGTGTGTCAGGGGAGAAGATGAAAGGTGACCTAGAACGGAAAGGAAAAAAAAAGTTTTGGAAATTGTCATATCTTAGCACAATTGGAAAAGGTAAGAGCTTCTTTAAACTTGTGACCTAATTTGTTGTTTTCTAGTGGAAGATGTTGAAACAACTTGGTTTATTTACATCATGTTAAAGGATTTGGATTAAATTTTTGAGTATTGGAGAGTCACCTAAAATGTATCAGCAGATACATGCTTTATGATGATAGCTGTAAGAATATTGTGGGGCTTTAAAACAGAAGGGGGAAAGCAGGTGTTGATTAAAACAGTTGCTGAAGGTAAAAATTAATAAAACCTGAATACAAAATGGATGTGGAGTATGAAATGGAGTTAATAATGATTTCAGCTTCTTTCAGCCTCAACATTTTGATGGATGATGATATTGTTTAGTTGTGAAATGAAACTCAGGTGGAGGAGCATGTCAGGAGATAAGACTTCAATTCTTAATATATTGAGATGCTATCTAATATTCATTAGGGATACAAAGAAAGAAGTTTGGAATATTTGGAATTATTTTTAATTTGACTATAAAGATGTAGGCATGATCAGAAATAGGTAATAACTGATCAAAAGAGAACAGATAAATTTATGCAGGCAAGAAAAACAGACATTGAAAAATACAGGTGAAGATTAATAATAATGGGGAATAGGACATAAGGAAGAAGTGATTGCACCTCTCAGCCCATGCAACGAGGGAGTGCCAAAAAAATCAACATTACTAAATTGTTTTTGGGATAAGATTTGTAAAGCAATATTTGTGTTTGAGAACTAGTAAATCAGTTGGCAGGTGAAATCTCAGGTGCTGCTGAGATGTCGAGCTAGGGTGCCCTACAGGTATCAAAAACTCACAAGTGCAGTTTATGGGGTGGGGTCATAGACAAAGATGACGTGTTGATAGTTATTTGAACAGAATTGATAGAGAATTACTTGATGTTGAATGATATTTCAGGAGCAAAAGAGAATCTTAGCAATTATAGACATTTAGTGTGCTGATACAGTAGAAAGAATAGCGAGTGGAATAAGGAACTGGTCAGAGGAAGAGTCAAGATAGTGTTGTGTGGCAGAAGTAAAGTGGGGAACAGCCTTAAGAAGCCGAGAGGTTGTTATAGGCCTTAAACTAGGAAAAGCAAAGGAAGAAGAGAGGAAAGGTTATCAGGATTGCCGTTAGAAGTGTATTGATAATAAACAGTGGCTTTAGTGGGATAATGAGGACAAAATTCAGATTACATGGGGATGAGAAGTAATGTGCGTCAAAGGAAAGTTGATTTTTGAATTCATTGTATGCTACAATATTTGAGCAGCAATTTTGGTAGTTAAAGCAATATAGAATCCCATGAAACATGTATTAGATTGAGAGCCTGTAAAATGGGAAGACAGGTCTATTTTCATTTTCACCATGGAATTTTTGCTTAAAAATGTACACTCTTGATGGAGAATTGGAAGCTATCAGGATTCTTTCAACAAAAATGTTCTGTCATCTGCCTGTGCTAGTTGGAAAGGAAACAGAAATTATATCAAAACTGCACACCCTCTGAGAAACTGGCTGGCAAAAGAAATGTAGCATAAAAGTGATGATAGCATTCCCTGTGTGAGTCCCAGCCTGGATGGCTTCGAGCACTGGTATATGCTGAACTTATATTAAAGCCTCTTAAACCAACTACTCAAGTTCACTTTCAAATCAGTCCTGAATACATTCTCACTGCAGTCTAGTCCTTTATTAAATGTTTAAAACTACAAGAAAAGTCTGAGTGCTAAATAAATCCTAATTTTTTTTTTTTTTTTTTTTTTTTTTTAGCAGAAGGGGCCTGATAGAAGCAGAGCCACCATGAGATTTTGGTGATGAATGTCAAGCAGCAGGGCAGAACTATAGCTGATGATAAGCACAGATAGAAGACTGCTGGACACTGGACACAGTGCAGTGATTAGAATAAAACTGCTGAGTCTGCTCACAAGGTCCAGAGAGCTAAGAGAACAAGGCTGTGACAAAACCTGTTAAAGGTCCATGAACTGCCACCTGCAAATTTCCTCAGAGCATGAAGGGAATGGCAAGCTGTGTCATGCATCCAACCTTTCAACAAGGCTCGAACAAGCACATAACAACTCATTCTGCAGGGCCATCTTAGGGAAGCAAGAATTTTGATTTATAGAAAATGATATTAGACATAAAGGATAATGATACATAGATCACAGATGCTGCATCAACATATGGAAGAGTTCTTGCATCAGCAAATAAAAGGGGTCAATAATGTGAAGAGAGTGAGTATAAGATTTATAGGAGACTTTATAGCTCTATGATTTATGAATCACCACAGATGGCAGTGATGTACTATAATATTCGTAAATATGATGCAATAAAGATTATTAAAGCATCTAGCAGTGTCATTTTTAGTTATAGCTATAAACAGAAAATGTCTCTGGCAACTCTATACTTCATAAAGAAGATGTACATACATTCTTGATGTTTCAAATTGACTACACTGGTATGGTTTCTATGCTTGGTTTTCTTCTGAAACTGTTTTCACATTTGTCTTTTTTTGTTTTGTTTTGTTTTAAAAGCATATGTGACAAGGGAGGGGGTATAGCTCTGTGGTTGAGTGCCTGTTTCCCATGTACAATGTTCCAGGTTGAATCCCCGGTACCTCCTGAAAAAATAAAAAATAAAAAAGCATATGTGACAGACAAGGGCAAAATTTCATAGGTATGGCTTGGGAGAAACAGAATGGTCAGGTCAATAAAAACGCTGATGTAGACTACTGGTATGGAACCCCTGCCTTCACATCCTGGCTCTATGGCTCACTGGCTACACACTCTTGAACTAGATGCTTGATTTCTTGAGGCTTCTCTTTCTTCACCTGGGAAAAGGGTAAAACAATAGGATTTACAATATAGGGTATTGATTGAAGTAATTAATATAAGTAAGTCACTTAGAGGGGTGACCAGCATACATAAGGACTCAAAATATTAGTTGTTATTATTTAAGGTTTTTTACACACAATTTAGTTAATTTTCATGACAACACTTTAAGGTAAGTGGCATAAATAATATGTTTAAAAGCAGTGGATTGAGCTTCAGTAAGTCATTTAAGGAAGGAGCTTACTTATTGACTAATATTAGATAAGCAGGGATCCAATCATATATGTAAGTATATTTTTTTCCGGGCTTCCTAATTGTTCCTCATGTTAGCCTTATCATGCTGAAATATCTATAGTGTTTTGAGGATCTTTAATTCTTTGTCTGAACATTACACAAAACATTATAAAAATAGTGGATATCTTGCAAAGTATTGTCAATGAGTTAAATATATTACCTAGGCTTTATCGTATATTCATTTTTGGTTAAATTTTACTGAAAAACCAGATTGCTTTTCTGCTTGGCTGAAAATGATGTACTCATTTGCATATCTTTCTTTATGACTTGTTAGTAAAAATAAAAAATGGCAAGAAATTAGGGAGCAATATCTATATAAATAGGAAAATTTATATTTTATAATTTTTGGTTGTGATTTTAGAGGCACTTTCATCACCCAATTATTTCAGATTGAAAAAATAATTATACTAAGATAAAGCAGAAGAAGGTTTGGGGGGAAATTGTGCATTTTGCAAAATTCAGCAAGAAGCAAAAAAAAATTATAAGAATGATAAATGGAGTAAGGGTCAATATAAGATTGTCAAAATAAGTAAGCCCCAATTTTTTGTGTCATTCAATAGATTTCAAAATGGACTAGATAAGACTAGGTATTTGGTATAGATTCAGTTCTCCAAATTATGTATGTATATTCCCTTGGTGAATTATATCAGCAATTAGTGTTCAAAAATATTATCTATTATTTCATTAAGTGTGGATTAAATAAAAGAAGAGCATGTTGGTCAAATCTGAGTCTAAAAGCAATAAATTGAGTAATCGGATATATTTTTTAATTAAACCTGCATGTACAACACTCTCCCTGAATTTACCTCATTACCATTCTCAAGGAAATATAATCAAAGTCATTTGTATTCAAAGGCCTTTGGAATTTAAAGTCCCTTATTGGAAGATTCAAATACATTTTACTCTTTCCCATTTTTAATATAAGGAAAAGCTACCACAGATAAACTAACCTAAAATATTAGAATTTGAAGGTATATATTTTCAACCTAAAATTGAGATTTCATCTCTGTGGTAACAGTTCAGAAGATATATACAGTTAGATGAATAACATCACTTATTGACAGGGAAATGGAAAATATTTTATTCAGTTTATTTGTTTTCTAAATAGATTAATAATTTTACATGTTTACTTAAGATTTTACCTTAAAATAGAAATAGCTGCAGTTGAACTCTCTGTCAAAAGGAGCACCATATACTATTGAGGAGACCTTAATTCCCAGGATTATTTTGGGAAGCAGTGTTAATGAAATACATTCCTTTTTTTGCTTTATTTTTGAATGATACATACATACATATATATATATATATTTAAATACTTTCCCTAATATATATATATTAGGGAAAGTATTTAAATCTAATCTTGGATTATTCAAGGCACCTTTTTTATTAGAGAAGTTGTGAGTTTCCAAAACAATCATTCATAAAATACAATATTCTCATATACCACCCTACTACCAACACCTTGCAATGATGTGGAACATTTTTTACTATTAATAACAGCATGTATTTTATAACTAGACTATTTTCAACAATAGTTACCTTGGTTACAATTGAAGAAAGAATGTTAAAATACTTTTATTTGTTGTCCATTATTTACTTTCGGTGTATTTTTCCCATATGACACCCTATTATTTTCACGTTGTAGAAGTCTCATTCATTTACTATAATTCATGAAAGAACATTCTTATACTTGTACTATTATAGTCCAACATCTAAAATAGAGTTCACTCTGTTATACAGTCCTGTGTTTTAACTTTCAATTTTTATTCTAGCAATACATGCATCCTAAAATTTCCTCTTTTTACCACATTCACCTATACAGGTCAGTGCTGTTGAAAATACTCACAATAATATTCTACTATTACCCACCATCCATTTCCAAGTTTATACCACCAGCAAAAAATAGAAATTCCATACAAATTAAGCATCAGTGCTCCATTCTCTAACCCCAGTCTATCTCCTAGTAACCTGTATTCTAGATTCTAACTCTATGAGTTTGCTTTTAATAATTAGATGATAAGAGTAAAATCATGCAACATCTGTCATTTTGTTTCTGGATTATTTTTCTTAACAAAATGTCTCCAAGGTCCATTCATGTTGTCACACAAATCAAGACTTCATTTAGTTTTACAGTTAAATAACACACTATAGTGTATCTATACTATATTTTGTTCATCAGTTCATCAGCTGATAGACACTTGGGTTGCCTTGATCTTTTAGCAATTGTGAATAATGTCACTATGAACATTAGTGTTCAAATATCTGTTTGAGTCGCTGCTTTCAGTTCTGCTGGGTATATACCTAGTATCTGGATTTGCCAGATAATGTGGTAATTCTATACTTAGTTTCCTGAGGAACTGTCAAACTGTCTTCCACAGCAACTGCACCATTTGACATTTCCACCAGCAGTGAACAAGTGTTTCTCTTTCTCCATATCCTCTCTAAAACTGTAGTTTTCTGTTTTTTATAATAGTGGTCATTCTAGCAGGTGTGAAGTGATATCTCATTGTGATTTTTGGTTTGCATTTCCCTAATAGCAAGTGATATTTCACTTAGCCTTTTAGCCATTTGTATTTCCTCTCTGGAAAAATATCTATTCAAGTCTTTTGCCCATTTTTAAGTTTGTGTTGTTGTTTTTGTTGTTGTTGTTGAGTTGTAGGATTTCTTTTATATTCTGAATATTAAACCCTTATCAGATATATGGTTTCCAAATATTTTCTCCCATTGAGTAGTTTGTCTTTTCACTTTCTTGACAAAATCCTCTGATACATAAAAGATTATAATTTTGAAGTGGTCCTATTCATCTATTTTTTCTTTCACTCCTTGTTCTTTAGGTATAAAGCCTAAGAAAGCATTACCTAACACAAAGATCCTGAATGTGCTTCCCTACGTTTTTTTCTAGGAGTGTTATAGTCCTGCTCTTTATATTTAGGTCTTTAATCCAGTTTGAATTAATCTTTGTAAGTGGTGTGAGATAGGGTTACTCTCTCATTCTTTTCCATATTAATATCCAGTTCTCCTACCACTATTTGTTAAAAATACTGTTCTTTCTCAGTTAAGTGAACTTGGCAGCCTTGTCAAAAACTATACTACCGTAAAAGTGAGAGGCTATTTCTACACTTCAATTCCATTGGCCAATATAATTTATCCTTATGCCAGTACCATGTTGTTTTGACCACTGTAGCTTTGAAATTTGCTTTAAAATCAGGAAGTCTAAGTCCTTCAACTTCATTTTTCTTGATTTTTCTTAGCTATTTTGGGCCGCTTACCATTTCAAATAAGTTTGATAATTGGTTTTTCCACCTCTGCAATGTAGGTTGTTAGAATTTTTATTGGGATTGTGTTTTTTCTGTCAATTAATTTGGGAAGAGTTGACATCTTACCAATATTTAGTCTTCCAGTCCATAAACATAGACTGACATCTTAACAACACTTAGTCTTCCAGTCCATAAACATAGACTGTCTTTCCATTTATTTAGGTCTTCTTTGATTTCTTTTTGATTGCAAAATGATACTTTTCACTGCACACAAATTCATATGTTCCAGTTTGGGTTTTCAATTAGATTAATGAAGATTCTACTTGACTTGTGATATAATGTTGCCTTCCTTTCATTTAACTCACGTTATCTCTCCTCCTAGTCTTTCTTTCATCAAATCTGTTAAAATTCCTGTCCATCTCTTATTCTTTTTTACTGTGGTCTGTGAAAAATTAACTATGCTTCAGCTTAGCACACATTCATTATGTTTACTAATTTGTGCTGCCCAGGATTCTTACATGTGGACTGTCATATCTATCCTCTTTCTCATCAAAATATCTTTTGACTTTATTACATACAGCCCAATCATCTGTCTCACTGACAGTCTTAATATATGCTATTTCTTTTAGACCAGTTCCATTGTTAAAATTAACACAGTGCTGTTTCGTCTCCTTATCTAAAGCAGATCATTTTGTCCTCCATCACAAGCTAAAATCTTCATGAATAAAGCCATATCTGTACCACTATACTGTTTGCAATGTTGAAACATTTACAACCCAGTTGATAACTCTTCTCTGTCTCACTAAATCAGTAATTTATTTCATTTATGCAACATACATTTCTCTAGAAACTGTGTAATGTTTAAATAAACTGGCTGCATTTACTGGGTGTTAGACTCTAGGAAATCATCTTCATAAATCTGTTTTATTCTGTTTGTGGTCTGGTTCCAATTGAGGAGCCTTAAAAGTGTAAGGCCCAGATACAATTTGAACAATAAGCAATCTAAAACAAGAATTTCTGTGTAATAACTACACCAGGAAAACGAATTTCCATAGTAATTATTCTTAGTATATAAGCCTTTTTAACTAAGTATTCTGTAAAATACTCTTTCAGAGTTAGCATGCCTGTCTTATTTCATTAATAGGAAAATTTTAAGAGCATGGTGTATAATTTTCCCTCATTTTTGAAAAGATGATGGATAGAACAGAATAAATTAATCTGAAATAATATTATGTCCTCCCTTGGAATGTGAGTTCCCTAAAGACAAGGGGTTTGTTTTGTTCACTGATATATTTCTAGTGTCTGTAAGAGTGTATGAACTATTCAAGGCAGTCAAAATATATTGGTTGAAATACAGAGTGAATGTTCTCCAAGAATGAGACCCACTTCCTGCTCTAAGACTGTGTACTTCTTCTACCTAGGACTCTTTCCTCAGATTTTCTCAAGGTTTGATTCCTCACTTTCTTTCTTTTTTTTTATCTTGACAGTGTTAAACACTTTACTTATATATTACATATATATATATATATATATATATATTTAATATTACATTCAAAAAGTATAAGAGGTCCCCATATATCCCCCACCCCCTTCATCCCACTTCTCCCACATCAACAACCTCTTTCATCATCATGGCACATTCATTGCATTTGGGGAATACATTTCGGAGCACTGCTGCACCACATGGATAGTGGTTTACATTGTAGTTTACACTCTCCCCCAGTCCACAGGGGGCCATGGCAAGACATACAATGTCCAGCATCTGTTCCTGCAGTACCACCAAGGACAGCTCCAAGTCCTGCAAATGCCCCCACATCATATCTCTTTTTTCCTCTCCTTACCCTCAGCAGCTACCGTGGCCACTTTCTCTACATTAATGCTACAATTTCTTCCATTACTGATCACAATAGTTCCATAATAGAATATCAGTAAGTCCACTCTAATCCATACTCTATTCCTCCATCCTGTGGATCCTAGGATGGTTATGTCCATTCTACCTCTATATCAAGAGGGGGCTTAGATTCCATATGGATGATGGATGCAATTCTCTTACTTGCAGTTGTAGGCACTCTTGGCTCTCTGGTTCACTGGCCAGGATAAGTCCAATAAACCAGAGGGTAGGAGTTGCGAGTCTGCTGAGGCTCAGGGCCTGGCCGTTACATGGACAGTCCAGAAATTCAGGTATCCTAAGTATACACCAACCCCAGCACCAACCACAGGTCCAGTAAAAGTGACAGAAGAGGAATGTGCAGAAAGGTCACATCTGAGTCCAACTCCATCATACTCAGGAACACAAACTCCAAAGAGGGCCAACTTACATGGCACTGAACTCCAGAGCCATCTGCCATGACCATGTAACCTGTGGATCTCTGTAGCCCTCAGGAGAACCAGTACTTGGGGTTGTATATACTTTGACTGTCTCTGCAACCCTGCTGAGGCGTGCGTATGAACCCTCTGATGACCTCCCAACTCTTTTTTGGAGACTCATTGCCATATAAACTCATTTGTCCATTTCATTTCCCCCTTTTATTTAAAGTCAAAAACCAGTTTTTAACACCTGATACTACATGTAGGTTGAGATATTCTTCTAGTCTGAGTTGACCCTTTTATTCAAGGTCTTTTTCTAGTTACATCATCAGCTGGTGCTTGGTAGTAATCCCTCGGTGCCAGGGAGGCTCATCCTTGGGAGTCATGCCCCATGCTGAGGGGAAGGCAATGCATTTACATGCTGAGTTTGTCTTAGAGAGTGGCCACACTTTAGAAACTTGGAGGCTCTCAGGAGGTAGCTCTTAGGCTCTCTGCAGCTCTAGGCCTAGTTCATATTTCAGGCACCAGGTTCATAAGCATAGTCATCAGTATCAAGGGCTCATTGTTGGACCATCCTTCTTTATTGGTCTTTGCCATTGCAGTTGGGAGATTGTTGCTGTTCCATTGGGGAATGTGATAGAGCTCCCCTGGTTAGGAATGCAGCACTCCTTCAGCTGCCATATTTAACTGTCACCACTATGAAAATATGTAAATATTTTTATGTGCCCTGTATACATGCCCTGGAGAACTCCCTCTTAACCATGTGCCCTCCATCAATAACAACCCCCGCCAGTGTTTTTTTCATTGCTCAAATGGTACATTCTCAGCAAGGCCTTTCTTGATAACCCTATTTTAAATTGCATTTTCTCTAGAACTTTCTTGGTCCTGGTTTCATTCCCTAAACTCCTCCCTTAGCACTTAATAATTATGTGATATATTTTACTAATTTAAGTTTTATTAATAGATTTATTAGTTGTCCAGCTACCCTATTGGAATGTAAACTCCATAAACACAAGTGTTTGTATTAATTGTTTTGTTCCTATTGTTGTTAGTGTCATTACTAAATTGAGGATGCCTAGAATAATACCTGGCATTTTGTAGACTCTTGTTAAGAAGATGTGGTATGAAAGTTTGAAGTTGAATTACTTAATTTAGAAACATAATGTACTACATTTCTTTCAACTTATAGAATGCTGATTGGTTTTAGATCACTAAAATGTACTAAACATAAGAAATTAGCTCAGCATATATATTTCAATTTGTCATAAAAACTTTTACACATTTTGACACTTAAATAGATTGTCATAGTTGGCAAAATAAATCATTTTTGAAGATTAATTATAGGTAAATAGATTAGATAGTGTCTTAGTTTGCCAAAAGGCTGCTGATGCAAAGTAATAGAAATGGGTTGGCTTTATAAAGGAAACTTAATTGAGGTAAAAGCTTACAGTTCCGAGTCCATGATATGTTCATATCAAGGCACCATCAGAAGTGCTTTCTCACTAAATTCAGCTAATGTTGATCCTAGTGTCCTGCCTTGTGGTGGTCAGGCAAATGTCAGGGTTTGTCTCCTCAGCCCTAAGCTGCTCTGTGGACCCAGTCCCTCATGTTCCTCTTTCCATGCCTCTGTGCTCTGCTGATTCCAGACTCCAGGACCTCTCTCAGCCTTTCAGGGCTTCTCTGTTTTCCTGCAGTCCTCCCTCTCACATAGCAGGATCAAATATGGTGGCTACATTTCTGTGTTTCTTTCTCTGTGTCTCCATTTATATCATACCCAGCAAGGGGCAGAGACTAAACATGGGTCATGCTTCACTGATATAGTCCAATCAAAAGCTCTAAAACAAGTGATCTAATTAAAGCCTCCTCAATTGAATATAATGCAATCAATGGGTCCCAAACCCACAAGAATGGATTAAGATAAAAACATAATCTTTTCTAGGATTGACAAAATTCAAACTATCACAGATAGATAAGATAGGAGTGTGTGTGTGTGTGTGCGTGTGTGTGCACATGTACGTAGTATATGTAGTACAGTTAACACTATATTGGAGAAGTCCAGAAATATAGTGTCTTTTAATTTTTATAACAAATCTGACCTTCCTATAAAACTTCTTCCTCAACCTATGTTTCAGGTAGTTAAAAGCTTCCAGGAGCAATATACTAGAAATGGGTTGACTTTTATAATGAGAATTTATTAGGTTAAAACTTTACAGTTCAGTGGCTGTGAAAGTATTCAAATCAAGTGCTCCTGGGTCCCTTCTCTCTGTCTCTGCAGCTTTTTCTTTGTGTTTGCTGTTTTTATTCTTCTGTTTATAAAGGACTCTGGCAAGAAGAATAAGACCCACCCTGGATCATGCTCTATTGAAGTCATCTAATCAAAAGTTCCATCCTTTACGTACACAGGAATGGATTAGCTCTAAGGCCATGATCTTTTCTGGGATTCACAAATATCTTCAAACTGTCACAGTCTACCACAATACTTAACATGTATTAAGTACTATGATATCTCAGGGCTACATGCTTTTCATACATTATTATCTTCAAATTTTCAACAGCCATATAAGGCTAATTACTAGTACTAGCTTTTCCTTTTTACAGAAGAATAAACTGAGTATTATAGAGGTTTGTACCTGATTAAGGGTTAAATTAAATTAGTTCTGCTATAAAGTGTCATATATGAGCATAAAAAGTGCTGTACTATGCAAAAATCACACAATAAAAACCATAAGATTTATGAGGAAGATGGGATTGTGGTTACAACATTTAACACCATTGTCAGGGACATAGTTGAAAAAAAGATGAGAAATTTATAAAAGTAGTAGCAGAACTCAGTACACTTTAAATATTTAAGAAATATATTAAAAATTACATTAAAATGCACTTAACCTTGAAAAAGACCTAAAGATTGCTTGTGGATGTGTACATTGGAAGTTTTAAGCCATTGGTTATTGTGAAATGGTGCAAAGATTATCTGAAATCAGAGGAAAAATTGTAAACTTGGATGTGGATGTGTGTGGCTTATAACATATGTAGTGAATTTAAATGGTAAATTTTTAAGGTGTGAGTGTTTCAGCTTTTTGTATTTCGGCGCAGCTCAGTTCAGTGTGTGCAGTTTTTGCATTCAACTAGTGTTTCTTGGTGGTGAGTTTGCACATAAACAAAAACAAAATTCATACTATGCTCAAATTATTCCCTAATATATACATTCCATTGGAATAAATTTATGTTTCAAAACAAGTATTATAGCAGAACTGACTGTAAGAGGCAAAGAGAAGCTCAAAGGAGTGCCATTTGATACTATTGTCTGAGCTCATAATACACTTATTATGCCTGCATCAAAGAAGACAATATGAAATGAAAATTAAAAATGAGAATTTTGAGAAATTTTGCATTGAAATGAAGTTGAATATGTATTTAACCTTTTATCTTTTGAGGTAATGACTCTCATAATATGGCGAAATAAATCAGCATTCTACTGACATGCCTGGTTTACTTCACCATTGAACACCATTTGACAGAATTATAAGAAAAGCCTCAGCAAGTTTTGAGAGCATGCTTTTTTGTCTATATACACTAATTTCGAAATAAAGAGAAAGAGCTGTTTCTTTAAGCTCCATTTTGCTTTGGACACCTACGTCTTAACAAAATAAAGACAGAGAGGGAGTGAAGGGGTGAATATTTTCAAGTCCCCATTAAGTTCTAGGCACTTTAGAAAAAATCTAATTAAGTTCTCTCAACAAATAGCAGTGGGTGGGCTTATTAGCCCATGTATTTTACAGATAATGAAAATGAGTTTCAGATAGGTTAAATAATTTTCCTAACATCACACAACAGTAAACTGTAGAATGAGGATTATAAAACATGTCCGTCTATTGACAATAAAGTCCATTATATCACATTTTTCCATACTAAATCTGTGAGTACGGAATATAAAGGAAAGTATTTAACCTGGTTATTTTTTATCTAGATTTGCCGCCAAGGTTCAGTAAATATGAAAAGAAACATACCAGGCCCATCTCTCCTCCGAACTAACTTTCCTTCCTTTTTCATCAGTATTATGAATATGATCACCAAGTTACTCTGACCTAAAACCTTGAGCT
This sequence comes from Dasypus novemcinctus, assembly GCF_030445035.2. Taxonomy (NCBI): domain Eukaryota; kingdom Metazoa; phylum Chordata; class Mammalia; order Cingulata; family Dasypodidae; genus Dasypus; species Dasypus novemcinctus. Next base: position 35,419,935 of record NC_080683.1, on the reverse strand, counting down.
TATTTTCATATCCTCCTTTACTCATCATGTGATAATTTACACATGATTATTTATTTCTAAAGCGTGTCTTGAATTTTTTTAAATTTTCCAATTTTTTGTACCACCATTCTAATATATACCATATAAATTCAAAACTATATTACTGAAAGAATTCTAACTTCCTCCCCTATTCTGAGATCTACTTCATATTTATCTTTCAAAATACCAACAAATGAATGTGACTGGGCCTCTGGAATATATGGCTTTGTGAACTCTTAAAAAGCAAAGAAAGCAGAGAAACTTATATATTGGAGTAGAATGCCTGCAGTCATGAATTTTTATTCACATTTTCCCAAGGTTATTAGTTTCATGGAGTCTTGCCAAAGCGGGCAATCATCAGAATTGCAGTCATTGGAAAAAGAGTACTAAAAAGCCATTTTTATTTACAGGCATTATGAATAAGTTTAGCAGAGAATGTTATTTAACACATATGTTAAGTAACTAGGGCATAGATCTCGTATAGTCGCAGAAATATGCCAAGACATCTGTTTTTCAGACTTGTTTCACCTGCCTTCATAAACAAAGCTTCCCCTTACATTAACATGCCCACAAAACTTTTAGGTTCATGCTTCCTTGTTCTAAGATGCTAGACTCCCCAGGGTTCCTGCGACAGTACTGGACTGGATGCCTTCGGCAATTGGCATTAGTCAAATAGTAATTAATTAATTAATACCTGAGCTTTTGAAAACCTATGAAAGAGGTTATTTGAGCAAAGAGAATAGAAATATTTTTACTCAAAATTCAGTTCAAAATCAATGTTGTGTTTCCATGTTAAGATAGAGCCTGGGGCACAAGTGAGAGTTTTCACACAAACAGTGCCTTTAAAGGAATTTCAGAAGCAGTCACAATTCATGCCAAGGTAATAAGTGACCATTGTTCCAATTCAGATGAACATGTAAGTTGGATTTGAAGCAAGAGGAGGTTTAAAGTAAGTCTTTATTCCTGCTTCAGTTTTGGAAAGCATATTCTGAAAATCCAAGAAAAATGCTGTTCAATGTTTGAAGGAATATTTACTGCTTTGATTTTATATTTATTGCCCATAATAAAGGTATTTTAGGGCATAAGGTTACTTTTACTTTACAAAGTCTATTAGGTACACTCATTTTAAAAATGCATTTCTGATGGCTGTTTTACACTTCAAAAGATGGATAGAGATATGCAGGTGCTTGAACTTTATTTGGTTTGGTTTATGAATATTTCGAGTATATCGGTGGTGTGAGGAGGCTTTCAGAATGCCTTGTTCTAACAGTTGTTTTGATGTTGGCCTTTATAAATCTGATCCTTTGAAACAAACTGTGCTATACTTCATTGCCTTGGAGAATTTGGCTCTGTTGTTACATAGTTGCCTTCTGTTTCACCTTAGAGCATTTCAGATTTTTTGCCAGACATCAGTCCTCAAAGTCCACAGCCTTTCCATACTTTGAAACACACTGCAAGAGAGATGAACAAATTGCTTGTTCAGAAAGTTACTGTACTGGCACTAGTAGCACTAGTAATGAAGAATTTGCAATGGTGTAGTTTGCAAGTTTGTTGTGTTAAGAATGCTTGTCAGAAGGATTGTGGAATCCTTGTGGAATCTAAGCCCCCTCTTGACATAGATGTGGAATGGACACAACCAAGCCAAGGTCCACAGGAAGGAGGAATACAGTAAGGATTAGAGTGGACTTAATGATATTCTATTCATGAACTATTGTGGTTAATAATCGAGAAAATGTGGCATTGGTGTGGAAAAAGTGGCCATGGTGGCTGCTGGGTGCGGGCAATGGGAGGAAGAGATGAGATGTGGAGGCATTTTCGGGACTTGGAGATGTCCTGAGTGGTGCTGCAGGGACAATTGCCAGACATTGTATGTCCTCCCATGGCCCACTGGATGGAATATGGGAGAGTGTGGGCTACGGTGAGGACCACAGGCCATGGGGTGCAGCGATGCCCAGAGATGTACTCAGCAGATGCAATGGATGTGTCATGATGATGGGGGAGAGTGTTACTGTGGGGGGAGCGGTGGGGTGGGGGCGGTGGGGGTGAATGGGGACCTCATATTTTTTAATGTAATATTTTTTTAAAAATGAATAAATAAAATAAAATTTAAAAAAATAAACGACAACCACAACAACAACAAGAATGCTTGTATAGTTGATGCTATTTTCTGATAAACACATGTAAAGTTCAGAAATTTCACTGGACTTATTTACTGTTTCCAGAACATTAATTCTTAAATCTCTAATTTTCTCCAACTCCTCTTTCATACTGTTGTCCTAATTCTGGTCTTTATCATTCCTTGGTTATTCAAGATCCTAACTTATTGCCCAATGTGCAATTTTCATGAGGCCCCTCCTTCCAACCCTGCCTCCTTTATCACTGCCCCCATCACCAACATCAAATCATTCGTTCATTGTTAATGAAGCTGTCATTCTGGACAGATTTCTATTTCTAACAAGCCTCTTTTCTCCTTATCTCCTTTAATCAAAACGCTCTATAATTTGTGGCACTCACACCTCTTGCCTCATATGCTACCATTTCCATGTAATCTATATTTGAGCTAGATTAAGGATGTTTCTTGAACTCATACTCACACACTCACCTCCATGTTTTTCATGCTAAGGAACAATGTATTCATAATAGCATTTGTATATTTTCACTTAGCTAAGTAAATTGAATTCATCCTTTGCAATCTACTTCATTTATTCATCTATTTATTTATTATAGTAGTTATTGAATATTGACCATAATCAAGATACTCTGCTGCAAACGGAGAGTACAAAAATCAATGAAATGTAATTCATCAACTTAAGCAATGCCATAGGATTTCTGTGATAACTCCTTTTTGACCCATCAAACTTATAAACACAATGAAAATATTCAATCCAGTTTCTTCTTCCCATTAATTTTATCCTTTTTATACTACTTTATATATTGTATGATATTGTGTTAGTGAATATCTCCCTTACTAAATTTTTATGCTCTTTGGAAGAATACTCTGTATTTAATTTATCTTGTTTCTACAGAACTAAACTGAGCAAATAAATGATTTGATGCATTATAAGCTTTATGTTTTCCAGTAACACCTAGGACTATGCCAAAGTCAATGTTTCTTGTTATTGGTCATGGTGATAGTAGAGTTGATTAACCAAATTTAATAATTTGCTTCTTGACAGGTTTGTAACACATAAACCGATGAATTGCAATTCTTTTAGATTTTTGTCTGCTTTTTCCCTCACTAAGGAAATTTAATGACAAAATTCAGCCCTGTACAAATGATTGTGTGCACACACACACGCCAAAACATATCAAACTGGGAGTTTAAAATAAAATACAACTTTTAAAATACCAACCATCTTAAGACAAAGAAATCCTTTCATTTTTCTGAAAATAAAATTTCCTGTGTTCAACTTAAAATGCAATTTTGCTTTCTGCTTGGAGAAGCTGTCTTAAAATATTTTCATGTAAATAAAATACCAAGATGCAATCAATTTTGAAGTAAACAATGTCTTTTTTATACATATACATATATATTTTAGGAGGTACTGAGGATTGAACCCAGGACCTCATACATGCAAACCAGGCACTCAACCACTGAGTCACACCCACTCTGCACAATGTCTTTTTAATTATAATTAATGAGAAGTCTAACTACAGAATTAACACGTGATTCATGTCTTGCCAATATGAGATCACCTTGTAAGAAAATTATTTTTTCTACTGAAATCTCTGTAGCCCCATCTTGCAGTACAGTATTTTTCATAACAATATATTTTTTTCTCTGTCCTTGTACATCAAGCTCTCAAAATCCCTGTGTAACTTTCTGGTTTATTAGGGGTGGCAGCAACTATATTATTTCATAAAGTGAAAACCCTGCTGCTGCTGCTATTGAACTATAAAATAAGTTGTCCTGACCGTAACTCAAGCCCTGCCTGAGACCTTTTGTGAACACCTGCATAAATGTGCCACAGAGAAATGGGAAGTGGGAAGTAAATGGTGTTCTGCCCCAACCATATCCTAGAGACAACTATGTGGGCAAGTGGGTTTATTTTTCATGATGTACAGTATCCTTTCATGTAAAGTTCAATCACTTATCTTTGTGATACATTACAGATGCTATTAATTTTAATTCAGAAGTTCTTTATACCTAATGAATTGGTATGTTGAATATTATTTGATCATTTAAATTATCATTTTTCATTGAGACTTAATAAAGTTGAACTTCCTTGTGACCACTCAAACATGACTTACCAAGTAAAGAAAAATAAAAACAGAATCATTTAGATCTTTATTATTGACTTTATAAAAAGGTCAGGATAAGGTAAATCATACCATGAAATCTCTAAAACTCAGTTTTAGCAGTGTGCTTTTTCTGCAGATTTGACACTGCATGGCAGTATTTCAGATTTGCTTCCTTTTTTTTCTTCTCAAACTTCTCAAAACTTCCACTTGTCTTCATCACAAGCCTTAAGACCCTCTTCTTCCAAGTCTTTATTCATTTAAATCAATCTTGTCTTTATTGCTTCCTTAAATTAACCTTTAGACACCTTTACCCATATTTACATCACAAAATATACTAAACCAAACCTATTTAGTAACAGGGATTGGGAGAAAATGGGAAACTGTGTACTTAAATAAGTGTATTTAATTTTCTTCTAATTTATCTAAATTTTAGTGTATTTGCATGCCATAGAGAAGATATTTGGAACTAGTTACTTTGTAATTTACACTGGTTAAGCTGATGTCTAAAATTGTGACCCACAGAGCAAAAACACTTTCCTGGGTTGAAATTCTTATCTGCACTTGGTATCAATTTGACTTTGGGAAAATTACTTAATCCCTTTACAGCTAAATTTCCTTTTAAAATGTGGAAATGACAATAGCACTCTTTTCATAGGTTTATTTTGTGAATTAAAAGAGATAACCCTTGAAGAGCCCTTTGAAGAATGCATGGTAATTATCAAATGCTCAGGAGAAGTTAGTAATAAAAATGAATGAATCTGTTTAGAAAATTAGAAAATACTGAACCCAATCACCATCTAGTGGTCTCATTTTTCTCACATTAAAACTGTACCATTTTTGTAGGCTTTAAATAGAATGATTTTTTATTATGTACAGTTAACTTCCTGCTTAGATTTTACTTCCCAAGATGTCTGTACATATTAACTCTGTAGATATGATCTTTATAAAATTGACTTAGAAGGTAGCTTTACATGTAAGATCTGTTAAAGGGAAAATTCTAAATGCTTCAAAAATCCTTTCATTATTTCTATGGAATTTCTTCTGGACAAATTCAAGGCTATTTTCAGAGGACAAGCAGCAGGTAAAATTTAGGGCATTTGTGCATGTACTATTACATTTTATTATATTTTTCTTTTGGTTATGATGAATAATTGCCAGTATATGCCAATGTGTGCTCTGAAATTTTCCATACCATTTTTCATATTCCTCTACATCATGATAAAAGCGTTTGGATTTTCAAACTATCAAATCATGCTTTTGTCTGTTTTGGAGTTAATAGCCTTACGTGTTTAACTGTTTTATTTTGTTTCTTTTATTTCTTTGTGGAAATCCCATCCTGTTCTTTTGGACAAACTTTTGCATGGAGATGGGAAATCATTCTTTCAGACATTTATTCCAGTCATAATTTTCAATGATCATAAAATGATGTTAGCCATGCCTTTGGATGACTGGAAGAGCAGATGTACCTGTCTTTAATTGGCAGAATTGACCATCTACTGTCTTGTGTGCAAAAGAATATAGTTACTGCATGATCCTGGATTATCTTTCACTGGGTTCATGAAGATACTATAGCACAGTGATCAAAAGTGGTATGATTTTTTAGACCCCATTGTTTACCACCATCCTTCTCCCACACTCTAAAAAATTGCTTTCAATGGAAGGAAGTGTAGTGAGTTGAATAATGTGCTCTCAAAAATTCATGTTATCAGAATCTCGAAATGTGATCTTCCTTGAAAATAGAGATTCTGCAGATGTAGCTCAGGTAAGGATCAAGATAAGTTCAGACTGGATTAGGGTGGGTCTTAAATTCAATGAGAACTTCCTTCTAAGAGATAGAAAAGGATGCATAGAGAGAGGGAGAAGAAGTTGATGTGGAGATAAAAGAACATAATGGAGAGATGATTCTACCAGGAAAGAATGTCAAGGATTGGTGACAAACAACAGAAGCACAGAGAGAGGTGTGGGGTGATTTTCCCCTCAGAGAAACTACAAGGAATCAATGTTGCCAACTCCTTGATTTTGGACTTAAGTCCACCTGAACTGTGAAAGAATAAAATTCTGTTGTTTAAGCCACCTAGTTTATGGTAATTTGTTATGGTAGCCCTGGAAAACAAGTAATGGCAGTTTTGTTTATACTTTTGGAAGTATATCTCCTAGAAAACATTCGTATTTTCATATTGGTTCTTTATATTTGATATCACTTTCATAACATACAAGGATCAAATGGATTTCATCTTTTCAAATAGGGAAATAAGCAGTTATGAGCATATACATGCTCACTGGAAAAGAAAAAGAAATAGGAACCAACACAAGCCTAATAAACGACAATATTAACACTCATAGATAATCCTTGTTCACATTTAATCATCATTCTTCCAAACATTTTTAAAATATAGGATCTTATTTACATATATGTGTTTCTCCAATTGCATCCAGCATTGCTTAAAGCAGCTTTTCTATGCTAGGCAATAATCTTTACCTTATGCCTGAATTAACTAGTTAAATATTCAAAATAAACATGAGATGTCAAGAATTGTTAAGGGTCTGTGCAAGCTTACAAATTAGACTTATTCTAATAAACAAATCTGCCCTTTGCCCTGATGGAAGACACTATTTCTGTCTTCTAAAGCTGTTTGTTGTACAGACATCCTTGAAAAGACAGTTCAAAACAAAAGGTGAGACACAACACATACAGAAACACAAGAGACTCATGTAAAATAGTCTCCTAGCAAAAGGCAGTTTAAACAGAGCTGGGCAGGTCAGGCTCTACCTTAGAAATTTGGAATTGAGAGTGAGAGGATGGAGTCATTCTGATCTGGTATATTTCATAAAGAAAAAACAGTGGTAAATCAAATGTCTCTGAAATTTTCTTCCTGTGTCCCGGTTACCAGAATAAGCTATTCTGGATATACACATTGCCTTTGTTGTTTCACTGTAATATGAAATATTGCCAAATGCAGGTACATTTTTGCATAGATGTCTAATTATTTCTTAGATGAAATTGCTAGGAGAATTGATGGGTCAACAAGATATCACAGTATCCATTTTTCCAGGCCTGCACACATTGGTTGCTATTGAGTCACTATGTTTATTACAACGAATAAGTTGGAGTATTTGCATATGTTTATTGAACATTTACACTTACATTCTTCAAAATTATTATTTTCTGTCCTACTTTTTACAGGAGGAAATATTATGAATAAAAAAGTAGTCAATAGCAGTAATAATGACAATAATAAGAATAATATTCAAGTTATTTTGAATTAAGGATTATGAACATTCTATCATCTATGGTATAAATACTTATTCATGGTTATTTTTGCTCTACAAATATTTTTAGCTCCTAATTAGTTAAATTTCTAAGTCATTTTCATTGGGTGATCTTAACATTCATGCCATGCTTGGAAAGTACTCTTAAAACTCAATTGGTGGATCACAGAGTGGTTCAACAATGGCGGCAGAGGAATACTGGTATGGGATGTTATTGACAGGCTATATATGGTTGACAGGGAGTTATACAGGGCATATGTCCAGGGTGCATGATAATGTTTGGATATACTCATAGTGGAAACAATTAAAAACAACAGCTGGGGGAGTACTGGGTTACTGACCGGGGGGGGCTCTGTCGTGGTCCCTAGGGGAGCAGTGGCAGTCCCCCAGGTGCAATGGTAAGGACCAGGAAGGAATGAGGGTCCAACAGTGGGCTCCTGATACTAATGACTATGCTTGTGAGCCTATACGCCTGAAATAAGAACAAGGCCTAGAGCAGCACTGTGCCTGGGAGTTTCCTCCTGACAGCCTTCATGTTACTCAAATGTGGCCAGTCTCGAAGCCAAACTCAGCATGTAGATGCAGTGCATTCCCCCCAGCGTGGGACATGACACCCGGAGATGAGCCTCCCTGGCACCGAGGGATCACTACCAAATACCAGCTGAAGATGCAACTAGAAAATGACCTTGAATTAAAGGTTCAACGCGGATCAGCAGAATATCCCTGTCTACATATAATAACATGACTTTAAAATGCTGTTTGACCTAATGTAAGGGGGAAATGGAAAGGAGAAATGAGTTTATATGGCTATGAGTCTCTAAAAAAGAGTCTGGAGGTTGTCAGAAGGATTGCCCTTATGCACACCTGAGCAGAGTCTCAGAGACAGATAAAGTAGATACAACCCCAGGTATTGGTTCTTTTGAGGCCTAAAGAGACCCACGGGTTCTATGGTCATGGCAGATGGGGTTCACTGCCACGTCAGTTGGCCCTTCTTTGGAGCTGGTGTTTCTGTGTGATGGAACTGGACTTAGATGGGATCTCTTTTCACAAGACTTTCATGCTACTTTACTGGAATTGTAGGTGGTGTTGGGGTTTAAGATATATTTAGGGGATTTGAATCTCTGGACTGACAATATGATAGCTAGGCGCTGAGCCTCAACAGACTTCAACTCCTACACTCTGATTTATTGGACTTACCCCACTCAGCTAACATGGAGTTGAAGAATGCCAACCACCACACCATGGAGCCTAGAGTGCCTACAACTGAAAGCAGGAGGATTGCATCCAGTATCCATGTGGAATCTAAGCCCCCTCTTGACATAGATGTGCAATGGACACAACCAATCCAATGTCCATGAGAAAATGTGGCATTGGTGTGGGAAGGGTAGCCATGGTGGCTGCTGGGTGCAGGGAATGGGAGGAAGAGATGAGATTGGGAGGTGTTTTCGGGACTTGGAGTCATCCTGGGTGGTGCTACACGGACAATTACGGGACATTGTAGATCCCCCCAGGGCCCACTGGATGGAACGTGGGAGAATGTGGGCTATGATGTGGACCATTAACTATGAGGTGCAGCGATGCCCAGAGATGTACTTACCAAATGCAATGGATGTGTCATGATGATGGGAGAGAGTGTTGCTGTGGGGGGATTGGGGGGTGGGGGCGGTAGGGTTGAATGGGACTTCATATTTTTTGAATGTAATATTTTTTAAAAAATGAATTAAAAAAAACTCAATTGGGGGACAGATCTTGTTCAATGGTTGAGTGCCTGCTTCTCATGTACAAGGTTCAATCCCTGGTACCTCCTTAAAAGAAAAATAAAAGCCTAAGATTGTAAAAGTTAACTTTAGTTGGAGGGAATGGATTTATATGGATTATTTATTCTCTTAATCTTCTGAAACACCATAAATTATTGGTGGAGCAGTTCAAATTATAAATATTCAAGTCTAAGATATTTATATTAGTGTGTTTTCTTTCCTCAAGCTCCTGAATTAAATGGAAGTGCCATTGAATTGGGAGCAAACAAATCCTGTAGGAGTGAGTGGCCCTGAGAGTTAGTTTCATCTCCTTATACCAAAAAGAAATTAGTCACTCTTTTTAAGCAACAGTTATCTGATTTTAATTTGTCATATATTTTTCCTAATAAACGATAAGTGAACTTCTCTTAGTATCTTTTCCATCTTCATTACAATGGTGAGATAAAGGGGGAAATCATTTCATATGGAATTAGCATTTATCCTTTATCTCTACTGCCACTGTTCCTTTAAGGGATACATTTTTACATTCTTGTACAAATATCTCACTAAAATATCTGACCCTGACAACGGTTAAAGCTGACTATATAAATCTATCAGTGTAACTTATAGATAATATAATCTATTAATTTACATTTTCTTTCTTTGTATCTATAGGCTTTGAATCCTTTGTGTGTGCATGGTTTCCTCATTGTCTTGTGATCCATATTGAGCAGACTGATTAAATATACTCTTGCTCTTTAAATTAGAGATTCGTGAGGCTATAATCTTGAAACACTAACACTAGTTGACTCAATCTTGCATTTTATATATGTAGAAAGAGTATATGAAACATCTTTTTTCTCTACTAACAAAAACTAAAGAACTGTTCTTCCTTTTGGAGATATTTCTTTCTTTTAAAATGTATAAAAATTGTCCAAGTCTGTTTGTAGTCCAATTACTTTCAAAGATAATGGCTACTTTATTCATATTTTAGGTGATGTTGAATCACATAAAATGTTCTGGAATGACAGCTGAGGACAAAGTGTTTCATTTTGTGACCAATGGACAAGAATAAAAGCTTTACTGCATTTTACTTGAATAGCTAACTTATGATGTGCACTCCATTCTCAAACAAGTACTAGAATACCAAACAAAATTCAGCAACATGCACATCAGATTTTAAAATAATGTAGTCTTTATTTACTTCTACTCTGTATTTTAATTTACAGCTACTAGTCATTTCATTTTCTGACTTAGAACAAGAATAAATTTTATAAAGAAAAGGAAAAATGCCAGAATATACTGATTTCTGACTTTGTTTCATTGATTTCTATAAATCCATAGGTTTTTTGAATAACTGTGAAGTTTTCAACTAAGCCTTTTCCAATTTTTAAAAAATTATTTTGTCTTTTTATCATTGAAAGGTTAGGTGTGCATATGTATATGTGTTTATATCCAGGATATCATTCTTTTGTCAGCTATATGTTTTGAAAATAATTTTTTGCCGACCTATATCTTGACTTCTGATTTTTTAAATGATATATTTTGATAATGAGAATATTTTAACTTTTATAAGGTATCATTTATTAATTTTTTTGTGGATATGCTATTACCTCAGAACATTTTCCAACCCTCAATTCATTGAAATTTTTATTCTTTCCACCAAACACTGAAATCTTATATCTGTTTTATACAGGTCAAATACCTCAAGGTGGAAGATAGTTTTGTTCAAATCTTTTATATAATTGTTGAAATTTTTAGTTTTTCTATCGAATACTTGGACACTAAAATTTCCAACCATTTTTTTATTGTCTCACTCCCTTTAGGTATTTGCATTGATATATAATTTTATCATATTTTTACTGTAAACTTATCAATTTCTTCATATTTCAATTGTATCACTTTTGTTTGGCTATAGTTGGACCTTGTTTTTATCCATTGTAAGAGTATTTGCCTTTTATTGGGGATTTTAATTCTATTGACATTTCATTCCATGCAGTTATTGCTATGGTGTGAGTTAGGTCTGTCAAATTATTGTATCTGATTTTGATCTTCTTTTCCTCCTCTTCTGCCCTCTCTTGGTTTAATGAAATTATAAAATATTATATAATAATTTCTCTGTCACTGCTTCTCTTTGTGGAGCATTTTTCATTGTGACTCTAGTGATTGCATCCTTAATTTATCTCAGCCCATATAGAATTAATGCTGTAACATTTCCTATAAAATATAATATACTTGGGTCATATACCATATGCCTATTAGACCTTGGGTGCTATTATACATATATACATATGTATTACATCTATATACATTATGAACCCTGTCACAATGTGTTTAAAGTTTTACCTTTAAAGAGCTCCATCTTTAAAGTAAGAAAAAAAAAAAGATCTTATACAGCTACCTACATATTTACCATTCCTGGTGCTCTTCATTCTTAGAATTTATTAAACTTTCTATGTGATGCCATTTCCCTTCAGCTGATCAATGTATTTAGCATTTACTGCAGTGCAGGTGTTGGCAGTGAATTCTCTGTTACCGTTTAACTTAACATATCTTTAGTTAGTGTGGTGGAGTATATTATGTACCCCAATTTAGACATGTTCTTTATCTTAATCACATTCTCATGAGTGTCAATCCCTTATAGTACCTTTTGAATAAATTATTTTAGTGACAGTGTGGCCCACTGAGGCAGGGTGACCTTTAATCTGGATTATTGGAGTCCTTTATAAGCAGAAAATATTCTGACAGTGAGAAAAAGCCATGAAAAGAAGTCAGAATCTGAAAGCTAACAGAACACAGGAAAAAAAAGGAGAGGATATTATCATATGACCAGAGGCAGGGCTACAAGTCAAGAAACCCCGAGTATTTCAGCAGCCAGTAACAGAATGTAACATATTTTTGGAAGAAAGCACTGCCTTGCTGAAGCCTCTATTTTGGATTTTTTATACTCAAAACCATAAGCCAATAAATTCCCATAGATTAAGCCAGCCTCTTGTGTAGTATTTGTCATAGCAGACTGGTAAAATAAGACAATGATTTTTCATTTTTAAAGGATATTTTTGCTAGATATATAATTCTAGGTCTATACGTGTTTCTATTGCTATTGATGGAGATTTGTTCATCACTTTAAAGCTATTACTCCATTGTATTTCAGTCTTCCAATTTTTAATAACCAGAAGCCAGTCATCATTCATATATCTGTACGTAATGAATTATTTTTGTTCTAACCTGATTTCAAGTTAGTTTCATTATCTTTATTTTTCAGTAATTTGCTTAAGGTGGACCTAGATTGTATTTCTTGATTTGAATCTTGCTGCATTTGATGAGTTTCTGATTCTGTAATTTACACTTTTCAACATGTTTAGAAAAAGTTGACTATTAATTTTTCAGTTATTTTTTTTCCCCATCCTTTCTTTCCCTTCTGAGAGAACATAAAACTGTTCTTTTTATTTATTTTATTTTCAATCTTTTTATCTCCGTATTCATAAATATTGTTAAAATTGTATTTATATTTCTTCAGTTTCTCTGCCAGTTTCATTTAATGTCTCTAAACCAATATTAGGTACATCCATTGTTTTTTTCTTTTCACTTGGATAATGTAATTATCAGTCCTAGAATTTTCATTTGGCTCTATTTCAGTTTCTATTTCTCTGCTACTATTTCCCATGTGTTAATTAATATTGCCACATTTTGCTTTTATTCCTTCAAACTTTATATTTGTTGTTTTAAAGTCTGTGTTTATCAAGATTGGCTGTATAACTTGTAGAGCACAGTGAAAAATGAACATGTGACCCTTTGCTCAATATTTGTGAATTCCAAGATAGCAGCAGCAAAATATTAAACTAAGTGTAAGCCCCTGGTAAGTCCAGCACCTCTGTGTGACTAACCATGCTGATAATTACAAATTCTGGATTATCATACACTATAATTTATTTTAATCATTTCAGTATTGCCTCTAGATTTTTCTCCATTTTTTATCATTACAAAGTACACATCAACTAATTTCATTAAAAATATTTCTATATACACTGGTACATTTAAAATTTCTATATACCCAAAACTCTGAATATGGATGTAGAAATCAATAGGTCTTTGGTTGTTCTTCTTACTTTGAAAAATGCATCTACTTCCCTCTTCCCATTTTCCACCCAATTTCACTTTTATAGAAATTTTATGGAGATATCCAGTTAATATACAACTCACCTATTTAAAATGTACAACTCATTCAATTTAATAAATTTTAATTGATACACATAGTTATGCAAACATCATCCCATCAATTAATTATAGAACAATTTTATCACTCTCAAAAGAAATTCTGTAGCAGTTAGCATCATCCTCCATTTCACTCAGCCTGTGTCCCCTTAGTGTAAGGATAACACTAACCTATGTTCTGTCCCTAAAAATTTCATGATTCTGGACATTTCATATAAATAGCTCATACAATACATAGTTTTTGTCATTGACTTCTTTCACAGAGTATAATGTTTTCAAGGTTCATCTATTTTGCATGTATGAGTATTTTATTTCTTTTATTGTCAAATTATATTCCATTATATATATACATATATGATTTTATTTATCCATTCATCATTTGATAGCCATTTACATTTTAATTATTTCCATTGTTTGGCTATTATGATAACACAACTATGAGCATCATGTCTGTTGTGTGGACATCATGTCTGTTGTGTGGTATATATCTAGGAATGGAATTGTTGGATAAAATGATAACATATGTTTAACATTTAGAGGAACTGTCAAACTGTTTTCCAAAATTGCTGTATCGTTTTACATGCCCATCAGTGCATGAGAGTTGTGATTTCTCCATATTATTCCCAGTGTTTGTTATTATTTGTCTTTTGGATTACAGTCATCCTACTATACATGATGTGGTATCTTATTATGGTTTTGATTTGAATTTCCCTGATGGCTAAATGTTGGAGATTTGGATCCAAAGGTAATCGGGAATGAAATAAAGAGAAAAGGCGGAAGGTACGAGTGAGAGAGCTGGGATCAGGGGGTCTGCGAGCAATGACTCCTCAGACAACTTAATTGTTTACAAGGGGCTCTCTATATACACCAGTGTATGTGACAAGAAGCAGGCATATGTAGCCTACATGCCAATAAGCATAAACATAGCCTACGTGACATCAAGCAGCAACACATATTAACTATCAACATTACCCACAATCTAAGGAATTTTTTAAAAATCTTATCTCAAGGTACAAAGTCTAAGTGTTCTATTCACTACAAAAAGTATGTGCTCATCTTTTCTTTCAGCCTTTAACAGCTTCATCTCTTTTGCCAGGAACCCTTTACCGCATTCCTTAGGGTGCAAGCGTAGCCATGGAGACAGCACTAGCATGGAGACAGCACGTCTCTCCTTGTGAAGCCACTGTGCCTCAGTTTCCAACAGCTAAAGATGTTGAGCATTTTTTCCTGTGCATGTTGGCCATTTGGATAACTGCTTTGGAGAAATGTCTATTCAGAAACTGCACATTTTAATTGGATCATTTATCTTTTTATTATTGAGGTATAGGAGTTCTTTTATATTCTATATATACATTCTCTGCCAGTTACATGGTTTGAAAAAAAAGTCTCCCTTTCTCTGAATTGTTTTTTTTTTCTTACTTGGACTTTTTTTGAAGTTCAAAACGTTTTCTTTTTCTTTATTTTTGTAATGCTAAATTTATCTTTTCCTTTTGTTGCTTGTGATTTGGGGTATATCTAAGAAACTGTTGCCTAATAAAAGTTCATGAATATTTAAACCAAAGTTATCTGTTAAGACTCCTTTTAATTTTAACTGATATTTAGATCTTGATCCATTTTGTGTTAAATGTTCAATACAGCTTGAGGTAGGTGTCCAACTTTTTTTTTTATTGTGCATATTGATATTCAGAGTTCCAGCACTATTTGTTAAAAAACTTATTCTTTCACTTTGAATAGTACTGGCACCTTATCAAAAATAAATTGACCTTAAAAAAATAAATGTGAGAACTTATTTCTGGACTCTCAGTTCTGTTCCATTGATCTACATATTAACTATTAAGCAAGTAATAATAATAAATATTGAAGCTTTGCTGTAAGTTTTAAAATCACGATGTATGAGTCCTCCAAGTTTATTCTTCTTTTTCAAGATTATTTTGGCAATTTGGAATCCCTTGAATTTCCTTTAAAGTTTCAGGATTAGATTGCCTATTTGTATAAAAAATTAATCTGGGATTTTGATAGGGATATTTTTAAATCTGTAAATCATTTTAAGAGTATTGCCATCTTAAGAATATGAAGTGTTCCAATTCATAAACATGTAAATGTCTGTCAACTGATGAATGGATAAAAAACATCATATATATATATATACACACATATATATATATACACACACAATGAAATATTTAACTACTTTCAACAATATTTTGTAGTATCTGTTTTTATTCCTTTAGTTAAATTTATTTCTAAATATTTTACTCTTTTTGATGCTATTATACATGGAATTATTTTCTTAATTTCATTTTCAGATTTTTTCATTGCAAATGTGTATTAATCATATGTCCTGCCACCTTGTGGAACGTGGTTATTACTTTTAATATATTTTAGTGAACTTATTATGATTTTATTTACAAAAGAGCAAATATAGAAAGTTTTTCCACTTGCTTTACAATCTGGATGCCTCATTTCCTTTATTTTATTTTGTTCCTATTTGCTGTGGATAGCTACTTCAATACAATGTTGAATGGATGTGGTAAGAGTGGGCATCCTTGCCTTGTTACTGATCTTTGGGTGAAAATATTCACTTCTTCATCATTAAATACAATATTAACAGTAGGTGTTTCATAGCTGCTCTGTATTAAATTGGAGAAATCCCCTATATTCCTAATTGGATGTGTTTTTATCATGAAAGTGTGTTGAATTTTCCAAATGCATTTTCTGGATCTAGAGATGATCGTATGATTTGTGTGTACTTTTATTCTGTTGATATTATCTACATCATTAGTTGAAGAAAGAAGGAAAAATATGCATTTACAAAGTCATTTCTTATATTATTACTCTTTCCAGTCCTCTGTGGTTTATACTTATGGATTTGGATTAATGTCTGGGGGTCAGTTACTTTCAGGCCGAGGAACTTCCTTTAATATTTACTGTAAAACAGGCTGCTAAAAACAAATTATCTCCATCTTTCCTCATCTGGGACAGTTTTTATTCAACTTTATTTTTCAAATATGGTTTTTCTGAATATAAGATACTTTGTTAGCTGTTTTTTTTTCTCTCTCTCTCTCTACCTCTCAGCATTTTAAATATGTCATCCCACTGCCATCTGGCTCCATTTTTTTTTTTTTTTTCTGATAACAAGTTAGCTGTCAAACTTATTGGAGTTCCTTATATATAATGAGTCTTTTTACTTTCATTGCTTTTAAAATTTTTTGTCTTTGGCTCTTAGTATTAAGATGTAGCTGGGTGTAGTTTTCTATTTATCCTACCTGGAGTTCTCTAAGCTTCTTTGGATGCATAGATTAATGATTTCCACCAAATTTGGGAAGTTAGTTATTATTAGACAATTTCTTTGTGATCCTATCATTTCCTCCTCCTCTCTGGTACTTTCATTATTCAAATATTGGTGAGCTTAGTGGGGTTCCATAATACTCTGAGATGCCATTTATTTTCATAAATCCATTTTCTTTTCTCTTCTTTGGATTGCAGAGTTGCTATTGATTTATGTTAAGATTGGAGAGTCTTTCTTCTACCAGTTAAAATCTGTTTTTGAAAACTCTAGTAATATTTTTCCTGTTATGCAATCTGTCCACTTTCATAAAGAGGACTTATTTGTGGTAGCCGCATACAGTTACAAGGCCCGAAAGGGTCCAATTCAAGGTTACTTCCTTACCAAACTCTGTTGCCACATTTTGAAGCAAAATAACGAGTGATGTCTGTGAGGGGTCAGCCTTCCTTTTCCCCCCTTAAAGCTCTGTGGGCCCAGCTTCTTCCTGTCTCAGCTGTAGGCTGGAGGGCTCTTTCTTTCTGGGCTCAGCTTCTCTGGTCTCTTCTTGAGGTCAGTTCTAATTTCTCAGGCGAATGGCTCGTTTCTCTTCCCAGGGCCGCAGGATCAAAGCTGACAAAGTTCTCTCCTCTAGTATTTATGGAGCTTCTCTCTTCCCATGAGAATCTACTTCTGTGTTCTCCTTTATTGAGTGTTTGTTTACATAGCCCACCAAGGGTGTGGGGACCCAACCCTGCACATTCTAATGACATGTTTGAATCAAAGCCCTAATCTTGATTTAATCGAGTATAAGTAAAATCATTGAATTTAAATTAATCAAAGGTATCATGCCCAGAGGAACAGCCCAGTTTACAAACATAATCTGTATCTCTTTTTGGAATTCTTAAATAATATCAAACTGCCACAGGTACTACTTTATCATTTATAACTCTTTCCTGGTATTTTCTATTTGCTGAGATCTTGTCATTATAGCTTCCATTACTTCTTCAAGCATGGTTTCTTTCAGTTTTTAAACATATTTTTAATGCCTGCTTTGAAGTCTGTTTATTATGTCTGGTATTTTCTCATGAATATAGGCAGTACTTGTTGCCTGCCACAGCCCCAGCCCCCTACTCTGTATGTCACCATTTCCTGTTTCTTCCCATGTCTCTAATTTTTTGTTGAAAATTGGATATTAGAGTGCTTTGTTTTAGAAAACATAGTAGATTAAGTTATGTTTCCAGGAGAAAAAAAACATGTTCTTCATCTTAATCTATTCCTGTGGCTATGAACATATTGCAAATTCAGTCTCTTGTGACAATGTTATATCACTTAAGTTCTGGTTAAGTGAATCAGAATGGGACTTGTTCTTATTGTCGGAGGCCAAATAAAGGGAAAGCCACAGAGAAGAGCCAGAAACCTGAAATCAGTGGGAATGGAGAAGAGAAATGAGAGGGCATTGCCTTGTAATAGGAAATCAAGGAACCCCAGATTGTCAGCCCACCAGAATGCTTCCAACCCTGGGAGAAAGTAAGTCTTTCAGCACTCAAAACTGTGAGACAATAAATTCCCATTTTTAAAGCCAGTCCATCATGTAGTATTTCTCATGGCAGCTCAAACAAAACAAGGAAAGCAAGTCTGGATACTATTTCCCTTGGAGTCTCTCTGGGGCATGTATTTGTTATTGTTTGCTTGTTTATTTTCTTTGTGACTTGACTAGAGTATGTTAGTGAATTCTATTTCTTCTGTAGAATGACACTTCTAATATTCTTCTCAGGAGGTACAGTTTTACACATGTGGACAGTCATCCTGGGATTTACAGTGTTTTCAGCAGGGCATTCTTTAACTCTTTCTTTTCCTGTTCTTTCTGTTAAAACTGTCTCTTCGGTATGACTTTCAGACTCCATTAATTGCTAGCTCATTGTTCTATTGTTTTGGACAGTTCTCTGGGGCATAAATTGCTCCATAGTCTGAACCAGTGAAATTCATCAGAGGTAATTTTTGAGGCCAGACTTTGATTGATCATGCAGGGCTCTTAGGTCTCTGTTTCTGGTTCCCTGGTAAACTAACTCCCCTAAGGTTTTGGGTTTTTTTTTTTGTCAGATATAGCAACATCCTCTTACATACTTCCAAAATGTCCACTGCTTTTGAGTTCTTTAAGCTTGAACTTCCACACGCTTGTTTCAAATAAAGTAGGTTCCTTGGAGAGAGTTTCAGTGCTCTCTGCAATTATGGACTGCCTCTCCCTCGCTGTAAAATCTCTGAGCCTCTGGTCTTCCCACTATGAGCAAGTTGGGGTTAGGGCAATCTGGACCCTGGTAGTTTCTGCCCATCATACAGAGTTTCCACCCAATGATTAGGGGTGAGGTGAAGGAATGGAGCCTGCAACTTCTCCGCTGCAATCACCTACAATTTAGTCCCTGAAAGTTGGAGTAGAAGGTAATGAATAATGCTGGTCATCTTCCCCTCTTAATGAAATACCGTATCCTTTATTAGGAGCTCATTAGAGAGAGTGGGAGATATAAGAGGCAGATCAACAGAAAGCAAGGGTTCAGAGAGGGGGTTTCTATACATGCAAGAGGGAAGAAGATTAATCAAGAACTTTCTTTTACTTAGGCTATTAAGAGGGTTGTGGTATATTAAAAAATATAAGAATATATGAGGCCAGATATTTGGGGGAAAGAATATCTACCCCTTCAGGAGTTGGCATGTTCTTCTGAGTCAAGAAAGTTTTGAAGTGAGGTTTGCTAGCTACCAAACTAAAGTTTTAGTGAATAAAGTCTCAAAAAAATAGGGACATTTTATCTTCTCAGAGCAGCTCTTGAACAATTCTCTACATGATGTATCAGCTGCTCTCTTTGAAAAAGGTCAAACATCCTAAAGATAGTTGTGTTGCTGCTCCCATCTGTCAATAATAAAGATGTATAATTTCATTATTACTGAGAATAGATTTTAAATATTTACTGAATTTCATAGGTCTCTATGCAACTTTTATAAGAGAATCCTCGGTATCAGTAGTCAAAAATATCAGCACGCATATATATATATATATATATGACATGTATAGACTGCATCATTGTTTTTTCTATTAGTTACATAACAAACAGTAAAAATTCTTAAATCGTAGCAAGGTTTAGAACATGCATTATATGTATAGCTTAGTTTATATGCTTATAGCACTAAAAACAAATGATTTCTTCTACAAGGATAAAGTGTATGTCTTTTTAAAATTTATTCAGTTGTTACTTTTTTTCTAATATTGATTATTGTTTTGCATCATTCTGTGAATGTCCTTTTGGGTACTAGTATAAAGATATGTTCTGTGCTGGGCTCTTCTTAGTTGGAAGGTTTTTAATGACTGATTCTATCTCTTTACTTGTGATTGGTTTGTTGAGATACACACCTGAGCAGAGACCCAGAAACAGATAATGTAGATACAACCCAAGGTATTGGTTCTTCTGAGGGCTACAGAGACCCACAGGTTCTATGGTCATGGCAGATGAAGTACAGTGCCATGTCAGTTGGACCTACTTTCAAGTTTGTGTGTCTGTGTGATGGAGCTGGACTCAGATGTGATCTTTGTCCACAAGTCTCTCCTGTTACTTTTACCGGAACTGTAGTTGGTGCTGGGGTGTAATGTATACCCAGGGGACCTGAATCTCTGGACTGACCATGTGATAACCAGGCCCTGAGCCTCAACAGACTTGCAGCTCCTACACTCTGGTTTATTGGACTTACCCCATTCAGCTAAAATGGAGGTGAAGAAGGTGAACCACCACACCAGGGAGCCAAGAGTACCTACAATTGAAAGCAGGAGAATTGCATCCAGCATCCATGTGGAATCTAAGCCCCCTCTTGATATAGATGTGGAGTGGACACAACCATTCTAAGGTCCACAGGATGGAGGAATAGAGTATGCATTAGAGTGGACTTGCTGATATTCTATTCATGAACTATTGTGATTAGTAATCAAAGAAAATGTGGCATTGGTGTGGAGAAAGTGGCCATGGTGGCTGCTGGGGGTAGGGAGTGTGAGGAAGAGATGTGATGTGGGGGCCTTTTTGGGACTTGGAGTTGTCCTGGGTGGTACTGTCCTCCTATGGCCCACTGGGTGGACTGTGGGAGAGTGTGGGCTATGATGTGGACCATTGACCATGAGGTGCATCGATGCTCAGAGATGTTTTCACCAAATACAATGAATGTCTCATGATGATGGAGGATGTTGTTGTTATTGGGGAGGAGTGGGGTGAGGGGGGTGGGGGTATATGGGGACCTCATATTTTTTTAATGCAACATTAAAAAATAAATAAATAAAATTTTAAAAAAAGATATGTTCTAAAAGGCATATTCTGAAACCAGCATAAAGATTAATCAGATACATATTATTGCTTCTGACTATTCCTGAATTTATCAGAAAATATCTCATCAAAAAGATGTCAATTCATTTTTAAAGATTCTGAAGAGAGACCCTTAGCATGTTTAATGGGAATAAGTATAAGATAAACTCACTCTGTTATCAACAAAAATATTACCTTGTTTGAGGCAAAATAATTAGACTATAATCAATGCTTCCAACATGTGTTCATCAATCGTAACAAATGTACCACACAAATAGATGTTTGTAATGGGGGAAAGTGGGGGAGGGGGAGATGGGATATATTTGGGTATCCCCTATATATTTTTTCCATTTCCTTTTTTTAACTTTATGTTGTACATTTAATAATTGAAAATATAAACAATAATTTAAAATTGAAAGCACAGTTGAATAAAAATTTACATTTCTCAATTAAATATACTGGATGCATATACTTTTTTTTTTTAATCAGACAATATGTTACATAATATATTTGGTCCATAGTTATGTAATCATACTATATTTGTCCTTTTGTGCCTGGCTTGCTTTGAGCAACATAATGTCCTCCAGGTTCATCCATGTTGTCATATGCTTTACGACTTCATTTCTTCTTAGAGCTGCATAATATTCCATCATGTGAAAACACCACGTGATGTGTGAATGTTCATCCCTTCATCAGTTGATGGACACTTGGGTTGTTTCCAACTTTTGGCAATTGTGAACAATGCCACTAGAAGCATCAGTTTGTGGATGTCTATTGTTGTCACTGTTCTCAGTTATTCTGGGTATATACCCAGTAGTGGTGTTGCAGGATCACGTGGCAAGTCTTTATTAAGCGTCTTTAGGGAACTCCCAAACAGTCCTCCCCAGTGGCTGTAACATTCTGCATTCCCACCAACCGTGAATAAGTGTTTCTATCTCTTTACATCCTCTCCAACACTTGTAGTTCTTTGTGTTTTTAATATTGGCCATTCTGATAGGTGTGAAATGATATCTCACTGTACTTTTGATTACCATATCCCTAATCGTTAGTGATGTTGAGCATTTTTTCATGTGTTTCTTTGCCCTTTGTATTTCTTCTTTGGACAAATATGTATTCAAGTCTTTTGCCCATTTTTTAATTGGGTCATCTTTCTTTTTATTGTTGAGTTGTAACATTTCTTTATATATCCTGGATATTAAACTCTTATCTGACATGTGATTTCCAAATATTTTCTCCCAATGAGTTGGTGACCTTTTCACACTTTTGACAAAGTCCTGAGAGGTGCAAAAGTGTTTAATTTTGAGGAGATCTATTTATTTGTTGTGTGTGCTTTGGGTGTAAGGTCCAAGAAACGACCACCTACAACAAGCTCTTTAAGATGTTTCCCTACATTTTCTTCCATTAGTTTTATGGTCTTGTCTTTTCTATTTAGGTCTTTGATCCATTTTGAATTGATTCTTGTATAGGGAATGAGATGGGGGATCTCTTTCATTCTTTTGGTTATGGATATCCAGTTCTCCAAGCACCATTTGTTGAAGAGACTGTTTTGTCCTGTTAACATGGACTTGGTAGGTTTGTCAAAACCAAATGACCATATAGGTAAGGGTTTGTTTTTGGATTCTCAATTTTACTCCACTGATCAATATGTCTATTTTCATGTCAGGACCAAGCTGTTTTGACCACTGTAGCTTTGTTTCAAGGTCAGGCAGTGAAATTCCTCACATGTGGCTCTTCTTTTTTAGAAAGCTTTGGATAGTTGGGTGAAATTTCCCTTCCAAATGAATTGGAAGTTACTTTTTCTAATTCTGTAAAGTAGAATTAGAAATCTATTCAGTAAGATTGACATTTTCACAATATTTTTCTTCTAATACATGAACACACAATGTCTTTCCATTTCTAAATGTCTTTGTAGCAGTTTGATATGGATATAAAATCCAAAAATAGATATTGGATTATGTTTGTAATCTGGTCTGTACCTGGGCATGATTAAGTTATGGCTTTGATTGGGCCACCTCACTAGGGCATTGTGTGTCCCCTCCCCCCGGCTTGGTGGGTGGGGACTCACTGATAAAAAGACATGGCAAAGAACAGAGTTGAGGATTTTTGATGTTGGAGTATTGCTGTTGGAGTCTGATGCTGAAGCCTTAAGCTGGAGCCCTGGGGAGGAAGCTCACAGAGGAAAGAGAAACAAGCCCCAGGAAGAGAGGAACCCGGAGCTCAGGAAGAAGCAAGGCCCTGGAAGAAAGGAATCCAGAAAGCCTGAATCACAGACATCGGCAGACATCTTGCTCCAACATGTGAAAATAGACTTTGGTGAGGGAAGTAACTTATGCTTTATGGCCTGGTATCTGTAAGCTTCTATCCCAAGTAAATACCCTTTATAAAAACCAACTAATTTCAGTTCCCCTTTGGCTGACTAATACAATCTTTTTTTAATTTTTTTATTTCTTTTCACATTGTTTTGTAGTTTTCTGCATATAGGTCCTGTACTTTGGGTAAATTAATTCCTGGGTGTTTGAGTCTTTTTGTTGCTATTGTAAATGGAATTTCCCCCATTATTTCCTCCTCAGATTGTTCAGTACTAGTGCATAAAAACATTACTGATTTTTGCATGTAGATCTTGTATCCTGCCACTTTGCTTAACTAATTTATTAGCTCAAAGTAGCTTTGTCTTGGATACTTCCGAGTTTTCTAAATATAGGGTCATGTCATCTGCAAACAGTGAGAGTTTTACTTCCTCTTTTCCTATTGGATGCCTAAATTTTTTTGTTGTAGTTGTCTAATTGCCCTAGCTAGAACTGCAAGTACAATATTGAATAACAATGGCAACAGTGGGTCTCCTTGCCTCGTTCCTGATCTTAGAGGGAAAGGTTTCAACCTTTCCCTATTGTATATGATATTGACTGTTGGTTTTTCATATATGCCTTTTATCAGATTGAGAAATTTTCCTTCTATCCCTATCTTTTGAAGTGTTTTTATCAAAAGGGTGCTAGATTTTGTTGAATGCCTTTTCAGCATCAATTGAGGTGATCATGAGTTTTTTTTCATTCAATTTGTTAATGTGGTGTATTATATTGATTGATTTTCTTATGTTGAACCAGCTTTGCAAAACAATAATAAATCCCATTTGGTCATGATGTATAAGTCTTTTGATATACTGTTGGATTTGATTTCAAGGTATTTTCTTGAGAATTTTGCATCTATGTTCATTAGAAAGATTTGATGTAATTTTCTTTTCTTATATCATCTTTATCTGGCTTTGGTATTAGGGTGATGTTGGCTTCATAAAACATGTTGGGTAATTTTCCCTCCATGTCAATTTTTTGGGAGCGTTTCCACAGGATTGGTGTTAATTCTTTTTTAAATGCTTGGTAGAATTCACCTGTGAAGCCATCTGGTCCTGGACTTTTTTTTTTTTTGCTGGGAGATTTTTGATGATGGAATCAATCTTTTTAAATGCAATTGGTTTGTGAAGTTTTTTTTTTTTCTAGTAGCATCAGTATAGGTTGTTTCTGTATTTCTAGGAATTTGTCCATTTCATCTAGGTTGTCTAATTTGTTGGCATACTGTTTCTCATAATATCTTCATGATCCTTTTTATTTCTGTGGGGTTGGTAGTAACTTCCTTTCATTTCTGATTGTATTTATTTGCATTGTCTCTTTTTTTCTTTGTTAGTCTAGCTAGGGGATTATGAATTTTATTGATCTTCTCAAAGACCCAACTTTTGGTTTTGTTGACTTTCTCTTTTTTTCTTCTCAATTTCATTTATTTCTGCTCTAATCTTTATTATTCTTTCTCTCTGCTTGATTTGGGATTGATTCGCTGTTATTTTTCTAGTTTCTCTAGTTGCTCAGTTAAATCTTTGAGTTTAGCGCTATCTTCTTCTTTAATATAAGTATTAAAGACTATAAATTTCCTTTACAAGACTGCCTTTGCTCTATCCCCTAAGTTTTGGTAAGTTGTGTTCTCATTTTCATTTGTCTCAATATATTTACTATATTTCACTTGCAATTTTTCCTTTGACCTACTGATTATATTTAGGAGTGTGTTGTTCATCCTTCACACATTTGTGAATTTACTTTTTCCTGTCTATTATTGATTTCCGGTTTCATTCTATTATGATCTGAGAAGGTGCTTTGCGTAACTTCAATCTTTTTATATTTATTAACAGCAGCATTGTGCCCTAACATGTGGTCTGTCCTGGAGAAAGATCCATGGACACTTGGGAAGAATGTATAGCCCACTTAGTTTGGATGCAGCATTTTGTATATGTCTGTTAGGTCTAACTTGTTTATCATATTGTTCAGGTTCTCTATTTCCTTGTTGACCTCCTGTCTAGTTCTATCTAATGATGTGAGTGGGGTGTTGAAGTATCCAACAATTATTGTAGAGATGTTTATTTCTCCCTTCAGTTTTGCCAGTTTGTCTAAGTATTTTATGTGCCCTGGTTAAGTGCATAATATTTATGACTGTTATATCTTCCTGGTGTATTGTCCTTTTTATTACTATATAATGGCCTTCTGTATCTCATAACATTTTTGCCTTTAAAGTCCATTGTGTCTGATATTAGTATAGATACCATGGCTCTTTTTAGGTTACTATGTGCATGCAGTATCTTTTTCCAACATTTTACTTTCAGCCAGTTTTTATCCCTGGGTCTAACGTAAGTTTCTAGTAAGCAACATATGGATGGATCATGTTTTTTTGTTGTTGTTGTTTTGTTTTTAATCCATTTTGTCAGCCTGTATCTTTGGATTGGGGAGTTTAATCCATTCACATTCAATGATATTACTATAAATGCATTATTTACTTCTACCATTTTATTCCTTGGTATTCTTATGTTGTATCACATTTTTGTCTGTCTTTTTACTCTTTTGGTTGTCCTTTCTCTATTCCTTCTCTTGTACTCCCTCCAGGCCACTCTCTCTTGTTTTTGTTTTTGTTTTTTTTTCTTTCAGGTTCTAAGGCTTCCTTTAATATTTCCTTCAAAAGTGGATTCTTATTGC
Organism: Dasypus novemcinctus; assembly: GCF_030445035.2. Classification (NCBI taxonomy): domain Eukaryota; kingdom Metazoa; phylum Chordata; class Mammalia; order Cingulata; family Dasypodidae; genus Dasypus; species Dasypus novemcinctus. The sequence goes on along the minus strand of NC_080683.1, from coordinate 35,393,849 downwards.
AAACTCCAATAGTTTCTGTTTGTTTGTGAATATTCTATACTCACCTTCATATGTGAAGAGCAGTTTTTCTTGAAAAAGAATTCTTGGCTGGAAATTTTTCTCTTCCAGTATCCTAACTGCATCATTCCACTATCTTCTTGCCTCCATGCTTTCTGAAGAGAAATCTGCACTAAGTCTTAGTGGATGCCCTTGTATGCGATGGTTTGCTTCTCCTTTGCTGCTCTGAGAATTCTTTTTATCATTGATATTTGACATTCTGAGTAGCATGTGTCTTGGAGTAGGTCTATTTGGATTTATTCTTATTGTGGTACAGTGTACTTCTTGGACAGATAAGTTCATTTCTTTAATGAAAGTTGGGAAACTTTCAGCTGTTATTTCCTCAAATACTCTTTCTGCCCTTTATCTCTTCTCTTCTCCTTCTGGTACTCCCATGACACATATGTTGTTGCCCTATGTGTTTTCATTCAATGCTCTGAGCCCTGGCTCAATTTTTTTCCATTCTTTTCTCTATTCAATTTTAGCTATTCTGTCTTTGGTATCACTTATTCTTTCTTCTCTCCTTTCAAGTCTGCTGTTTTATGACTCTAATGTGTTTTTTATCTCACCTGTTGTGTCTTTCATTTCCATGAGCTCTGTTACTTTTCTGTTCAGAATTTCAAATTCTTCTTTGTGCTTGCTCAATGTCTTCATGATGTCATTATCTCTTTAATCATATTGTCTTTCAAATCCTTAATTTGACTTTGGAAATTTGTGCACATTTCACTAATTAGTTCTCTCAAATCCTATGTTTTTTGGGGTTTTGACATATTCCTTTTCTTGGGTCTTGTCTTCTATTTTCTTAGTATGTCTCATAATTTTTTGCTGTTGTTTTGGAATCTGATTAAGATGTAGTTTACTCAGATGCTCAGTTTTTTCTCTCTTTTTTAAAGATTTAGTGGCAGGAGGCTGTGTGTTACCACTGCTTTTTGATTCTTGGTTTAACCTGAATTGTTAGGATTCCCCTACTAGTTGCTCAAAACTTGGCTCTGGACCCAGTAACTGGTTCCAAATCTGATTCTTAGGGCCTTGGGAAGTGATGTTATAAAGACTAGGAGAAGCTTTTTATTTCTTTTTAATTTTATCACATGCGTTTCCTTGGTCCTCCAGCACATGGCACTCTTTCTCTCATTTCAGTGCCTAGTCAGGGTGTATTTGTTGCAATACAGACTGGATCAATGTGACAGAGTTTCCTGCCTTGAGGCTAAGAGTTTTGTAATTCAAACTTTCTCAGTGACAGTTCTCCAGACTTTTCTGGCAGTCTTGTTCATTTTCCAGGTCAGAAATATTTCCACTCCCCTGTGAGTCTTCAAAAATCAGTCCCTGTTAGTAGAGTAGAAGATTAGGAGGGTCATATATCTTTAGTTCCTTGCTGGCTCCCAAGGCAAACAATGGAACAGCCCCACCCAGCCTGGAAGGGCTCCTGGGACACAACAGATCAAATTTCTGACTTACAAGTTGCATCAGCCTTAGGCTGTGTCCCTCTCTTTCCCCTTTCCTGAGGTAGTGGATTCCTGGAGCCCCCTTTGTCTATAGCAGCAGGAACAGAGGCCTCAGAATTCTAAAGTATCTTTAGTGTGGGAAAGGGTGCTGGCAGCAGCAGCTGATTTCAACTCAGTTCTGTCATCAAGATCCCTTCCTTTGTCCTTTTCTTCTCTGGGCAGTGTCCAGCCTTTACCTGGTGTCCTAATTCCTAGAAGATCTATTTCCAAGCTTGTTCAATCTATCTACTTCCCCTATATTTTTGAAGTAACATTTATATAATTTTAACTTTCTGTAAAAATAAAATATATATTTTAAAGAAGACACTGAAAAAAAAGAATAAAAAACCAACTTCTGTAGCTGCTGGTAGCAATGCATCAAAATTTCACTCATTTTGAAATTGTAGCACCAGTATATTTTATTAGAGACAGAGAATGAGATAATATATTCAAATAGTAATTGAACATCTTGCTTCTTAGTATCTGTCACATGATGAAAGATTCAGTATTATTAACATAGCTCAACTATACTGTGCTATTGCTATGGTCAGCATAATCTACATTTTCCATCTCATACATGTCCCATTGAAATAAGTGTTGTGGTGACTTGATTGCCCTGAGATATCTCTGCAATATATACCTATGTGGTAGGTGAAGAAGGCTTGCAAGTGTCCATGAGGAAAGTGATGTAAATATTAACATCTTGAATCTTAAATGCCATGATATTTTGGTTTTGCAGAAATGAATGAAACACATATTCTATATTTTTAAATTTACCTAAAATTAGAGTCCAACTATAAAGAGGCAGCCATTAGTTCAGACACCAGCCACAAATGGGGGAGGGATCCTCTGGGTAACTTTCAGTGCTGACCAGTTGACTACAAATTCAGGAATTCCCATATCCTCCCTCAGTTTAAATAATTCACTTGAATTTTACGATATCACAGTCCTTGGGGAAGCACTTAGGAAATTACTGTTTTACCATAGCAAAGGGATGCAAATCAGAACTACCCTTGGAAAAAAGACACATTTAGAGAAATCTGGGTGGATCCCAAATGTGAAGCATGCACTGCTCTCCAGTATGGATTACCTTTCTGTGACACTGATATAAGATAACACTCAAAGACTACTGTCAACCAGGAAAACTAACCCAAGCTATAGTTTCTAGTTTTTATTGGGGTTTCATTTGTTGGGTTGAATTCAATCTCCAGACCTTTTCCTACTGAATAGGTTGGGCTCATATTATCTGGCCCAAAGCCCTAACCCTCTAATCACATGTTGGTCTTTCTGATTGGCTGTCTCCATTCTGAAACATCACCATAGAGTAAACAATCATGTCTGGTCCAAGGGGCCCACCATGAATAACAAATGTGCTCCAATATTCTAAAGTTTTAGTGATTACCAACCTTGAATGGTAGATAAAAACCAGACTTCTTTGAGGAGAGGTCAAGTTCTTTTTAACCCAGAATTTTACCAAGAGGATGAAATTGATTCTAAAGTTTAAAAGTGTCCCAAAATAGTTTTAATGAGAACATAAATATAGAGAAATAAGTCATGTTGAAGTTGATAAAGAATATTTCTAAATTTTAATGCCATATATCCATAAGTTCTCTTAAATATGAAAGTTCTTTCAATTAAGTTTTAGGATACCTACAATATTTCATTTCCCTGTTAAGGCTGCAAGGCAGGAGTGGTAAAAGTAAATAGTTGAAGTCACTTGTCTACTTTTCAGGTTTTAGTTCAGGTTCAACCAGAGAAGTTGAATTAATGTTTTTTGTTGTCAGGAAGAGTCACAAAGAGAAATTTACTACCTATAACATCCATCTAGTGTGTAGTTAGTGAGTTCAAACAACTAGAGTACATCATCTTTGGAATGCTATTTAGTTCATTTGTATAAGGCCTCGGGAATCCAAATTGATTGTGGAAAGGGAAGGAGAGAATAAAAGAGTGATAATTATATATTTTAGGGGAATTTACATTAGTACATGCACAATACAATATCCCCATCATATGGAGTAATAAAAACTGAATGTCTCTCTGCTATTTCTTTTATGCCTCCCTTGAATATTTTAAAAGGCTTGAGGGAGGTTCAAATGCCATTATACCTAAATTAGAATCTTAGTCTAGAAGAAGAAAGTTGAGTTTTCAAAGTCATCAAGGCATACAATGAACATGGCAGAAAATAAAGAATAAAATAAAAAACAGAGGGCTTAGACTGTGTGTATTTTTAATTCAGAAAGTATTGTTTTCCTCTGAGATAGGCTAACATATTTGGGTCTTAGAGGGCTGCCATTCTGTGGATACTGTTTTATTACTGCTGAGTAAGATGATTTGTGAAAGGGGTGTGGGTCGGGCAATGAGCAAACAGCAGCTAGGGAATAAATTACAAGGGGAAGATATCTCAAAAGCAAAATTCAAAAGAATTAAATTTATATTTGAAATTTCTCTGGTAGATAAGACTGTGAAATGGTTTTCCTTCAAATGTATCTAGATATAATCAAAGACGAGCAGTTCAGTAAAAAACTCCACAAATAAAACATCTTTTACTTTCTTCAAAAATTCAATGAAATAATTGTTCTTTTGCTATACATAATTTCTCCTTGTCCTAATGTGTGGACAACAATGATAAATAGCCATAAATTATTAATTTTTAAAATATGTTGTCATCACTATATTCCATTACACTGTTAATTTTGGACTATAGTAAATCTTATACATGACAGTGACAATTATTTACCTTTTAAACATTGGACATAAAGATATTAGTAGTCATATTCTAATGGGGGGGAATAATCCCTTCTTCTAAAATTAATTTTATTTCCAATTATGCCCATGATATTCATCTGAGAAGCCTCAAGATAATATTTTGACATAGTATCCAATGAATATTTGTTGTTTTTATTGCTAAAATATAAAATCTGTTTACAGAGTAAGTTAAAAATAAACACAGTGAGCTGATACAACAAGATGACACAACAAAGAGACACAATGAGGAAACGCAATGAGAGACACAGCAAGTGGGGAGCAGAGGTGCCAAGTACTTGGGCACATCCCTCCCACATGGAGGGTCCTGGGTTCAGTTCCCAGTGTCTCCTAAAAAGAAGATGAGTGTACAAGAAACAGATACAAAGAGCGGACAGTGAGAGCAAACAACGTGGGGAAGAAATAAATAAATAATAAACAAGCATATGTTAAAGCTCCTTTCCTTGCTTCCAGAATGAAGCTCTCTCTTATTTCTAAAGGATGATTTGAATTTTTATCTTCCTTAGACCTCTTCCAGATAAAGAATTAGGTTTCTTTTGAGGTATAGGACTTAAAAAAAGAATAAAATTGAAGAGATGTTTCCAGCGCTGAAGGGTAGAGAACAGAGGATAAAAATTTTAGTATTTCTAAGGGAGGGGGAGGAGGAAGTATTACACTTGAAGGTAAGTGTTGAACTCTGCCAAATACTGAGAGGATAAATGCATCCCAATGGCAGAGTCCAGTGCTCCACTTGTATATCCTTTGGGGGATGTAAGCAAAGGTGGGAGGGTGAGCAGCTACTGGAGGAAAGGCATTACTGTGAGGAGCTCCTGAGAAAAATTTTAGAAGCCTGAGGTCCTGGAAGCAAAGAACCTGGGAGCAAGAGTAAGCATTGCACCCCCCAAGACAGATATATTTATGCTCTCTACCAGTTTTCTGACATCATCAATCAAAGATTCTTGGTATACCCAATGTAGTGTGAAATAGGCTGTACTGATGTATTAGTCATCCAATGGGGTGATGATGCAAAGTACCAGAAATCTGTTGGGTTTTATAAAGAGTATTTATTTGGGGTAGAAGCTTACAGCTACCATGCCCTAAAGAGTCCATCTAAAGGTACCATAAGGGGTACTTTCTCACCTTAAGTCAATTGCCACATGTTGAGCAAGATGGCAGGCCATGTCTGTGAGGTTCAGCTTTCTTCTTCCTCTTAAGGCTCTGTGATCCCAGTTTCTTCCAATATCAGTTGTAGCCTAGGATAAGTCTCATCTCTCTTCCAGGGCTCATTTCTCTCCATTTCTCTATAGCTGCAGCTATAGGCTATCAGGTTCATTCTCTTCCTGGGGACTCTGCTGAGTATATGTCTAGTCCTCTCTGTTCTTCTCCTGTGCATTTACTTCCCAGGGTTCCAACATCAAAAATCAAACTTTCTCCTCTGCTGTGTCATTTTCTCTGTGAGTCCCCACACACCAACAGGGCAGAGGCTCATGACCTATTGATGTGGCAGAATCAAAGCCTTAGTTATACTTTAATGGAGTAAAAGTGAAACCTCTGTATTTAATACAATCTAATATGCCCAGAGCAACAGCCCAGTCCTTAAACACAATCCAGTATCTAATTTTGGAATTCATAAATAATATCAAACTGCTACACTATAGAATAAACATGATTTAATTTCCTACTGGTTGCTCTGGTAGGGACTCTAACAATTTAAATTTGATTTAAAGAAGTAAAGATTGTGAAATTCTGTTACCCAAATATTTAAAGTGTGAAATTGATGTGGGCTATGGGTGGAAGGCTCTTTGTCTCTTCAGAAATAACTAAGCTGTTTGACTTGTGTCTCTTCAGAAATAACTAAGTTGTTTGACTTGTGGGTGTGAAACGGTAAGAGGCTGCAGTCCTGCTCTTAGGGACCAGCAGGCTCCAGTCCCAGGAAATGTTTAACAAAGCAAGGGCTATAAACTTTAAGTATTTAGGAGAAATGCAAAAACCAAAGCTTATCTAAAATGTCTGGAGTCCTTGCTAAAAGCTTACCTAAGATGTGGAAGAGATATATGCTAATTAAAGCCTATTGAGAACTGAAACAAAGGGACAATTTGGCCTTTCCTCTCTGTATAAAAGACGTTTAAAAATCTTGTTCCGGGCTCGGGATTCAAACAGAAAGCTCCCGAGTCCGGCCGGCCGTCAATAAACCATTTTTCCTTCTCAAAATCATTCCTGAGTCCTGGCCTCTCTATACTCAAATAATTAAACTTCTCTTAAATTCCACAACAAAATGACATTTATTTGGATACAATAATAGCAAAAATTCAAACATGAAATTGTTATTACTGGAGTTGGGGAATTATGATTAAAACAAAATATTTTCTCAGCACAGGAAACCTCTTCCCAAAGTGAAAAGATAATGGAAAATAATTTTATAATTAAAGAAACATTAAACCAGAATGTGATGTATCATAGGTAATCCACAAAGAGATTGTAATAACGGGAAACAAAGCTCACCTTTCATATGTGGCTAAGGGGATACAGTCCATTACAAAAACATTCTCAAGGTATTTCAGAAGTAGGTTTACAATTTGGACCCAGGAACCCCCTATAAATTATGCTAATCTCTTTCTAAGAAATTGGGAGAGAAGGGCAATATCACTGATTACATTCCAAAAGGCAAGGAGAAAATTTACAATTACATATTTTCTAAAATAAATACTAAGAAATGGGAGGAAAGGGGAAGTCCCTTCCTTTATGGTTAAAAGGGCGAATTAAGCTTTTGTTTTTATTTATTTATTTTGCCCTTACACTGGTGCTTCTAGACACTATTATTATGTCTTTCAAGGATTTCTTGTTTGTTTATTTTTTCTTGGCCATGGTGTATGCAAAATTGGGTATCACAAATTTCAGTGTCACTTGTGAATCTGATCATTCCAGTATATTTAGTAGGAACACAAGATAATTTTTTCCTATTATGGTGCAAACTTGATTTTACTTGCCTCTCACTTCTACTCTCAGCATTCTGAAAAGGAAAAAAGCCAAAAAAAACACAGTGTTTTAAACATAAAAACATTGAAGCTTATTAATCCCAAGGCCCAATCACCCAAGACTTTGCTAGGATTTACATGTATTGAAATGTGGACAAATGATTAAAAATGAATTGCTTCCAGTACCAGCAAGATGGCAGCAGAGCAAGGAGCTCCTAGAGTCAGCTTGTGCTACAGGACAGTTAGTAATCAACCAGAGCTATCTAAAGCACCTGTCAGGGGGGCTTCAGGAGACCAGAACAGCATCCTGGAGCATCCTTGAAGGAATAGAAAGGGAAGATTTCCCATCTGCTAAGACTCATAAGTAGAGTGCTCCATGCCATTTAGGCCAGTTCTCATCCTCCACTGGAGGCACAAGCAGTCTTAGGAGCTATTCCATGGCTGAAGTTGGAAGCTCCACTTCCCAAAATGGGGGAGGAAGACACAGTCAGGCACCTACTTCATCTAGTCTTTGGTACATTCAGAAATCTCCTGGATCAACTGTGGTCAATTTAGACCCATAAAGCATAGATTGCTGCACACACCTGAAGCTCCATCCCTGACCCAGGCAAAGGAGAAAGAGGTGTGAAGCTTCATCAGTATCACTGAGCAAACACAGTCTAGGCCTGCACAACTTGGATTATTACACATGATTGTGGCTCTGCCTTTACCCCTGGCATGTGAGAAACTTGGGAGAAGCTTCATTGGTCCCTGGGACAATGAGGGTAGCAGGAAGATCCACACAGCTTGCAGCACCAACTACATCCTTGGCTTCTACTAAAAAACCACTAAGGGGGAAAAGGGCAAGAAAGACCTAAATTAAAGAGAAAAATTGCACCCAGAATAAATACACCTAGTAAGCCTCATGGCAAGACATCAACAAAAAATTATAATCCATACCAAGAAACAGGAAGATATGGCCCAGTTAAAGGAACAAGATAAGCCTCCAGATGACAGAAAGGAGTTGAGATAACTAATCATAGATGTTCAAACAAATCTCCTTGTTCTGCTAAGGAAGAGGAAGAAGCTCTAAATGTTATGCAAAGGCCATTTTATTCAGTCAAATGAGTTTCAGGTTATATCAAATGATTATTATAATTGAGCGATCACAGAAAAGAAGAGTAGTTAGTTAAAGGCATAGGAAAGAATGAAAGTATATACAGCCACTCACCAAATCAAGGGAAAACTCAATGTCTGATCTCTCACATGGCTGGGGAACCCTTTGCAGCTGATCAGGATCCTCATTGGAAAAGCAGTCCCAGGAAGAGCATCCCCTCCTGGGTCTAGCTCCTACTGGCAGCTTGGGGTCCATCCCTTTTAATGGGTTCCAACCCTCAGAACTTCAATGAGTCTTGCAAGTCATGAGGAATAACCAAATCCATCCAGGGGAGTGGTGGCCAGCTCTCCACAGGAGAGATGGGGTGTCACAAGGAGTCTTTGATATTCTATTCATGGTACACTGAACAGGAACATAAAAGTTTTCAACTTTTAGTTTTACAGGGGATACAAACAGGATGTGCAAATGTCACATCTGGTAACTTGTTCCTTTTAAACATTTGGTTTTTGGTTACTAGGTGAGGAGGTTGCTTACATAGCAGCATTATAACATTCCAAAGGATAATGGGCAAATTAATCATTTACAATTCTAGGCTGAAACAGTAGACACTATTGATTAGAAAGCTTATAAATTCATAATTTGTAATAATTTTCTTATACTACATCACTCCTTAATAAATTCAATGAGATAACTAAAGAGATTAAGGATATTAAGAAGACATTGGATGAGCACAAAGAAGAATTCAAAAGCATACATAGAAAAATAGAAGATCTTATGGGAATGAAATGCACAATAAATGAAATGAAAAATATACTGGAATCATATAATAGCAGGTATGAGGAGGCAGAAGAAAGGATTGGTGAGCTTGAAGAAATGGCTTCCAAAAGTGAATATACAAAAGAACAGATGAAGAAGAGAATGGAAAGAATTGAACAAGATCTCAGGGAACTAAACCACAGCAAGAGATATGCAAAAATATGTGTCATGGCCATCCCAAAAAGAGAAGAGAAGGGAAAAGGGGCAGAAGGACTATTTGAAGAAATAATGGTAGAAAATTTCCCAACCCTATTGAAAGACATAGATATCTGTATCAAAGAATGACAATGTACTCCTGTGTAAATAAATCTGAGACACATACTAATCATATGTCAAATGACAAAGAAAAAGAGAGACTTCTAAGAGCAGCAAGAGAAAAGCAATGCAAAACATAAGACATGCACAATAAGATTAAGTGCTGATTTCTCATCAGAAACCAGGGAGGCAAGATGACAGTGGTATGATCTATTTAAGATGCTGCAAGAGAAAAACTCCCAGCCAAAAAATCTTATATCCAGCAAGATTGTCTTTCAAAAATGATGGCAAGTTTAAAATATTCACAGATAAACAGAATCTGAAAGAGTTTGTAACCAAGAGACTGGCTTTGCTGGAAATACTAAAGGGTTTGCTACAGTCTGAAAAGAAAATATAGGAGAGAAAGGCTTGGAGGAGAGCCTAGAAATGAAGATTTTACTAGTAAACAGCCAAAAGTCTCAAAAGAGTGGCAAAAATAAAATATGACAAATAAAACCCAAAGGTCAAAATGAGTGAAATATGAATTGCCTTTATAGTAATAACACTGAATGTTAATAGATTAAATTCCCCAATCAAAAGATACAGACTGGCATAATGGATAAGAAAATATGAGCCACCTATATGCTATCAGCAAGATACATCTTAGACCCAAGGATCCAATAGATTGAAAGTAAAAGACTAGAAAAAGTTATCCCATGCATTCAGTAATAACAATAACAACAACAATAAAAAAGCCAGAGTACCTATACTTATATTAGATGAAATGCACTTCAAAAGCCCCTAGTAATGAGCAATCAGAGGAGGAAGTCAGGAGAAAAAATCCATTCACAATAAGGACTAAAAGAATAAAATATTTAGTAATAAACTTAACCAATGATGTAAAGCACTTGTATTCAGAAAACTACAACACATTGTTAAGAGAAATCAAAAAAGACCTAAATAATTGGAAGAACATTCCATGGTCACAGATTGGAAGACTAAATATCATTAGATGTCAATTCTACTCAAATTAATATACAGATTGAATGCAATCCTGATAAAAATCCCACCAGCATTTTAAAAAATAAATGGAAAACACAATTATAAAATTTATTTAGAGGGGTAAGGGGTCCTGAAAAGCCAGAAACATTTAAAAAGGAAAAGCAAATTTGGAAGACTTTCACATCCAGACTTTAAATCATATTACCTAGCTACAGTGGTAAAAACAGCATGATATTGGCATAAAGACAGAAAGATAGACCAATAGAACTGAATTTGATGGATAAGAAACAAATGCTAACATCTCTGGTCAAGTGATTTTTGACAAGTCTGTCAAACTCACCAGCTCAGGCAGAATAGTCCATTCAGCAAGTAGTGCTGGGAGAACTGGATATCCATAGTCAAAAGAAGGAAAGTGACCCCTGTCTCACACCTTATACCAAAATTAACTCAAAGTGGACCAAAAACCTAAATATAAAAGCAAGAATCATAAAGCTGCTAGAAGAAAATATAGGAAAACATCTTCAAGACTTGGTGGTAGGTAGTGGATTCTTAAAGGAGATAAGAGGAAGATTGAGATGGACTACTGATGTTTAATGGATGTAGAAGTTTCAATTAACTTTACTATAAAAGTGTGAAAATGTATACAGTTAATTGTAACAAATTATAGTGAGTACCAACTGGTTTATAAATGGGACTGTGGCTGAAAAGGATAGTCTTGGGATGTAAATGCCAATTGAAAGAAAGCTAGAGAATAATCTAGGGACTTAATAACACAATAAATCCAGAGTTGGATGAGAATTTTAGTTGAAGGCACAGATGCAAGAGTGTCCTTTGTGAGCTAGAGCAGATGTACATCACTTTTGCAAGGTGGTGGGAATGTGGAGAAGCATGGGAAAAATACAACTGGAGTGACTTATGGACTGTGGTTAACAGTATTGTTATATTCATGCATCTATGCCAAAGATGTACTGTGTTAATAATGGGAGAGTATGGAAAAAGTGTGCCAAATGTGTGCTATGGACCTGGTAATAGTCTGATGATATCTCATATACCACAGTGTGGTGTGTTGATAGAGGGGTATTGAATGGGAATTCTGCATATGTGTGTGATTGTTTTGTAAGCTTACAACTTTTGTCATAAAAATAAATTTAACAAATAATAATAGAGAAGGTTGGGAAATATACACCAAATGTAAGATAAGGACTATAGTTAATAGTAAGATTTTAATAATATTCTTTCAGAATTTGTAACAAAAGTCTCAAGACAATGCAAGGTGTTGGTGGTGGGGTGATGTATGGTACCCCTGTATGATGTTATGCATGTTTGCTTTGTAAGTTCACAACTTTTACTATATATGTATTGTTTATGTATGTTTATTTATAAATGATATAATAATAATAATAATAATAATAATGATAGGATGAGTTGGGGGAAAAATACACCAAATGTAAGATACTTTGGTTAGTAGTAATACTTTGAAAATGCTCTTTAATCATTAGTTAAAAAATTTTCACAACAATGCAAGGTATTGATGATAGGTTGAAGTTTGAGAGCCCCATATGATGCTATGTACATGTTTTATAAGTTTACAACTATTACCATACACTTATTGTTTATGTATGCTTATGTCTGAGTGATATATTTCAATAAATTTTTAAAAAATGAATTGCTTCCAATTGATAAAGGTCTTAGATCCCATGAGACAGATAATGGAACTGTCTTTCTTGCAGTTGTAGATACTCCCTGTTTTTTGCGATGGGTATTGTCCATCATCATCTTTTTGTTAGTTGTCTTGGGCAAATCCAATGAGCTGGAGAGTAGTGTTTATCTCAACTCTGCTGAGATTCAGGGCTCAACTGGCATATGAACAGATGGAAGATGTAAGTCTCTGAGACATGTATTTGACAAGTACAGTGCTAATTGTAGGTTCAAATAAAAGGGGTTGAAGAACCTCAATCAGAAGCAGAGTGGGCATCTCCATCCCCAAATCCTCTAGATTGAGGAGTTAACAAACATAAGGAGGGAATGCAATTATGGACCGAAGTAGACATTATTATTCTAATAATAGAAGAACCTTTAATATTGATATAAAGACAGTGGTCACCAGAAGTTCTGATGGGAGGAAGAGAGAATACTACATTAAACATGGGGCATCTTTGGGACATTAGAATTGTTCTGCATGATATTGCAAAGATGGACACAGCACATTATACATTTTGTTAAAACCTATAAAATTGTGTGGTGCAAAGTGTACACTATAGACCATGGTTAGTAGCAGTGCTTGAAAATGTGTTCATAACTTGTTACAAATGTACCACACTAATGAAAGATGTTGTTAATGGGGGAACATGTGAAAGGGGAAGTGGGTGAGGTAAATGGCAATCCCTTATATTTTCAGTGTAATTTTTATGTAATTTAAAACTACACTCTAAGAGACCATTTTATGAAATATATTTTGAAGGTAATTCACACTTTTAGAATCAAGAATGCAAAGCAAAGCATTTTTATTAGACAAATTTTGTTTTCTTCTAGTATTCACATATGATTTGCTTTATTTTGACTAGAAAAGACAAGACCTATTGTCTTCTAATTATCTTTTTATCTTTAAGCATGAAAATAATTGATATTTTCATGGAAGTATTATTAGTGTTGCTCACTGCATTAAATATTTTTATTGAATCCAGGTTTTTTTAGTTATTTAGGGTTCTCAAGAAAATACTGCGACGGTTTGCTCGGTCAGTAGAGGTGGGGTCTGGCTGCGGACGAGGGGTCGGTCCAGCTTGGGACGAGGGGTCGGTCCCGCTTGGGAGGAGGGGTCGGTCCCACTTGGGACGAGGGGTCGGTCCGGCAGCAGATGAGGGGTCGGTCTCACAGGGGTTGCGCGGTTCGGCTGACGGGGTCGCCCGGCGAAGCCGGCGACGAGGGGGTTGCCCGGAGAAGCAGGCGACAAACTGGGGACAAGGGAGGCCAGGCCCTTGTTGGGGGCTCTCAGGACTGGAGGGCACACGGCAGAAGAACTACCACGGAGACAAGGTAAACACGCAAGTCCAACTTTATTGAGGGAGAGGCAACAGTTTTATAGGGCCTGGGGAAGGCTGATTGGTCGAAGCCATGCCCTGTTCTGATTGGTTGCCGGAGAAAGGTCAGTGGGCGGTACTGGATGGGGGAGGGGTGGTGATTAGGGATTGGCTGTTGCTGTTGCTGGGGGAAGTGGCAGGGTTTAGGGATTGGTGGCTGCTGTTGCTGGGGTAGAGGGCAGACTTGAGTTTCCCGCCCACGCCTGGCTGTTGCTGCTGTCGGGGGGAGGGAAAAGGGCAGACTGGATTTTTCCGCCCTGCGCCTGCGCAGGGAGAAAGAAGAAGAAGGGTGCCGCCCCACAAGGCATCGTGTGGCGCCATCCGGGAGGAGGGGCTGCCGCGGAAGCATGGCTGCCAAGAAGGGGAGACCTGAGGGCACTCTGCACCCATGCCGAGCTTCTTTCAGGGGTGGCGGTGGGCCCGACCAACCACCCTATTATGGGGGCAGCGGTTTGGAATAGGCCTACCGCGGCCGCCGCCCCTCGCCAGGCCAGCAAACCACACTTCAGCCCGAGGGGTGACTGCAAAATACCATGAAATGGGTTATCTTTAACTATGGGAATATATTAGCCTACAGTTTTGAGGCTAAAAGAAATTCCACATCAAACCATCATCAAGGTGATGCTTTCTCCCCAAAGATTCTGATGTTCGGGAGCTGGCTCTTCTCTCACATGGCAAGGAACATTGTAGTATTTCCTGGTCTCTTCCTTTTCTTTTATATTCTGTCAATGTCCAGCCTCTTATTTTCTGTGGCTTTTCTCTCTGTCTATCTGAATTTTACTTGCTTACAATGGACTCAAGTAATAGAATTAAGACCAATTCTGATTGAGGTGAACCATTCCTTAACTGAAATAACCTCATCAAAAGGTCTTATTTACAATGGGTTCAGACCCATAAGAATATATTAAGTTGAAGAACATGATCTTCTAGGGTACATCGAACTTCATATCACCACACCAGACTATTTTATTAAAATTCTCTGTCGATATTCCATAGAAAATTTACTTAAACCAGTAGTTCTCAAAATGTGGTACTTAGAACAGCAGCAGCAGGCTTACTTGAAAACTTGTTATAAATGTAAATTCTTGGATCCAACCCCAGTCCTACTAAATAAAAAATTCTAGATTGGGGACCAGCAATCTGTGTTTTAATGGTACTTCAGATGGTATGATGCATGCTAAAATTGGATACCCATGGATTTAAGTTATCCCTACAAAAAGGACACTCAATCTACTTAGCTGACTACTTGGAGTATCTTGCTTCTTCATGCCCCTGGTAGAATATTTTTCATGACCATAACATTATTTACACATTTATTCATTAGCAAAGAGAAAAAAAAAAATGACCATAAGCTTATTCAGTAATAGTAAAAATTTTAAAACAATATTTAAATTACATTTTATGTTGAGTTTTTCTACAAAATATAACAGTATTTTGAGAGTGCTAAAAGTCTTTCTAATATATTCCCAGTAAATGTACCAATAATGTTTCAAATAAACAAAAGAATATGTAAGACTCTTCAGAGAAATTAGTAATAATAAGGATAATAATAAGCATATAAAGATAGTCTTAAAATATAAGGACATAGCAATAAAAAGAGACATGAATTCTAAAATGACCTTTTAAAAGAATTGCTTAACAGAATGTCCTCCACAGGTATCCATTCCAAGATGTGAATGAGGTAATAGTGCCATTTGCATGCTGCTTCCAAATCTGGAAGGAGACACCAGTGGCATCTGCTCTCTCCACCCATGATATGAGCCACTCTGTCATCACACTATCATGAGAAAGCCCCATGGATTTAGCATCTTTAGGAAATTAGGGACATAAAGAAACTAGCTTTTAAAGTAAATCTTAAACACCAATAAATTATATTAACCATTTTAAATGGGGGGACCATTATTATAACCTCTGTGTTCCATTAAGCAGATACTCCTGAATGATGATACAGGAAATTTCTTGGGGTTCCTAAACACCAATTATTAAATGCCTCCAGATTTCTGTGTTGCTTTCATGAATTGTCCCTGTGACTAGGATTACTTGAACTTTATTCTAAATGTCACCAAACAGTGATAAGACGCTTGTCTTCCAGTTGATCTCTGGAGAGGAAAACCATAGAAAATAAGAACTGATGCTAGAATAACATTAAATTTTTACTCAAATGAACAGATGACACCCTGTCATCTCATGATAGTTTCTTTTCTTTGTAACTCAGAAGTAGTTTCATTTACTTTTCTGTTTCTGATTGTTTTGCAAAAGTATTAAAACCAGCAGAAATCAGACCAACATTTATTAAGGAAACTCTATAATTTTTATTTTTATTTGAATGGAATATGATGTTGTACAACTTGTCTGGATTAAATTAAATTTCTAAGGGTAACAGTCAAAGGATTAACTTTTAGTAAAATGCAACCCAATATTTTAGAAACACTCTCATTAGGCTGCTCACAGTCACTTTTGGGCACTCTAACTTTTATAGTCTTCAAGGAAGAGGACATTATTTAATTGGTTTGTCTATAAGTATAAATTGAGATTACTCCTGTTCACATTCCTCTTTTCCATCTGTTTGAACTACAGTCCCAAGCAAAGGGAAAAACAAGATAAAAGAGTTATTTTAGAAAGAATAATATGGGCTGTGCTACAGAAAATCTATTTTAAAAGAAGATATTAGAGTCAAGGAAACCAGCTAACTGCTCTAGTCTAGGGTGAAACAATGAAATCTACTCTGAAGGGGAAGTAATTTAAAGGGAGATGTTTTCATGAACTCATAACATACTGTGCAAGAAAAACGGACATGATTTGTTAAGGATTGAATATAGATGAAAGGAAACATATCTTGACAGATATTGATATTACAAAATTTTGGAGATCATAAAGAATAGAAATTTGAAATTGATAAAATGGGTAAAAGATTTTGACTATATAGTTTTACCAGATTTCAAACAAGAGTAACCTTCTCTTTGTGAATATTTTAACACAAATCTAGAGATATTAATTAAACTTTTGGGAGACAATTCTTCATAGGTCTCTCAGTTTTCTGCACATCTTTTCAGTAGAGGCACAATTGTCTTTGTTCTGAACTATCATTTCAAAGATATCTATATGGAAAAAGCTGTAGGAAAAAGAGATAGGTGTCTCTTCCAAGAGCAAGGATAATTGCTATCCATTATGAAAATCCATGTCCCTTAAGCACAGGATTCCTATCCTGTATTACAATCTATTGCACATAGAGATATTTTCCTGATTTCTTAACATGAAAGGACTTATAAGCATAAAAAACAATGGATGATGTTGCAAAGAAATGCCTGATAGATTAATTTTTTAAAAAATGCATATAACTCCAAAGTAGATGGTATTGATAGAGAGACACCCTTTTGCAACAAAAAGTAAGGATACCAGACATAAGAAAATTATAATGTATTAAGTTAGTGCATTTGGATAAAAAAATATATACAGGTCAAAACATCTATGGAATGATAAACAAAAAAGGCAAACAAACAGAATTTTTTTGTAATCTACTTAGCCTCCAAGTTCTTGGTTCAGAATTATTTCAAATGTTAATATATGATAGTGTCATATAATTAAGATAAATTAATGAAGACACTAGGAAATAACATACTAAAGAATGAGAATGAATGTGTCTAATACAGTCTGAGTAGCTAATGGTTTTATAATGACAAGCACTGACATGTGGGACATATAATCATATATGTCAACATATGAAGAAATGTACTGATCATAAATATGTTAAAATATGCTATAAGTTTAGATATTAAAACATTTGCTAAAGATCACTTACACGAAAGAATTTAAAAATACATATTTTTTCCAAAAAAAGTAACTGATAAAAGTACAATTTATTATGCCATTTGAGAAATATTTCATGGTCATATAACATAAATAAGTAAATTGGAAATTACCAAAATATGTATAAACTCAAAAACGCAAATTACAGAGCTGAAAAATTTAATACTATCCTATTCCTCATTGTTAAAGCAATCATGTTAAGAGTAACATTTGAATGTTTATTGTTATTGTTATGGCACACACATATCCACCTTAGAGAAGATTTATAAAGTGCAGAAAGACAAAGTAATGATTAAACTTAAATCATAAGACCACTATAATATAGTGGTATATTTCTCCTGAGGATTGTGCTATATATTTATTTTAGAAAAAAAAATATGATTTGATAAAATCACAAAGTCTGTTTTCTCATTAAGATTAAATTTTTTTCAAAAATATGATTTCAAGTGACTGCATTATATTCTTAGCTGTGAATTTTCCATATCATATTCTCATTACTTAAGTCATTTCTATTTTTATCACTATTAATAATCTTGAGATCATTTTTCTTGTATATATTTCTTTGTTTATAAATCTTATTATTTAGTTAGGAAATATGACCAGAGGTATAATATTTCATTTAAATGATTCAAACTTTTTAAAGAATTTTTATCATCCCTTTTCAAATCACCATCCTGAGTAATCATGCTATATTTATGATTTGTTATTGTATACAATACTTTTCACACATTATCTTATTTACCCTTCACTGCATGATGAATACTCTGAGCTCTGGAGACCTCACAGCCAGTAAGTGTGCCATGTAAATCCAGAGTTGTCAGATGAAAAGGTCTATACTTTTATGCTACACAATTCTGTTTTTCTTTTATTGGGCATATTAAATAAAATCTTGACAATTTCATAGAGAGAGAGAGAGAGTGTGTGTGTGGAGAAAGAGAGAAAGAAATCCCCATAAAATCACAAAGATTTTGAAAAGGTTTTGCTTGCTTGTTATTCACATACATTTATATACTATTTTTTTCTCATCTATTGCATGAATTATCTGATTTTCTACTTTAAAATTTTTTAGTTATCTCTGTTCTACCCCCACTATCCACTTCTAAATAATAGAAAGAAGTGAGAGGAGTTTAAGCAATAGGTGACTGAAGATAGCTCTCACAGTCCGCCAGGAGAGATTTATAAGCTCCTGAATTTATTGTCTTTGGTTGTAACAAAATTGATGGGAGAAAAAAGTTATGACCCTGACCCCATCCACCCTAATGCAAGGGTCTGTTTAACCCTTTTATCTGTAATCAAAGTATTTCCCCTCTTCCTTATCTTTGTCCAGAGCATAATTCCCTTTCCAGTTCCTCTCTGGCCTTTTCCTTGAGCTGGATTTAACTACACTGCATGATTTTTCCACCTTTAATTATGTGTGGTTCATGGCTTCTCCTGTATAGTGCCTTCATAGGGTGAATCTGTATTTTCAAGAACACCAGTAGTGCCTAAATGGTTCAGCTTACTGAAAAGTTAATTTCAATTAATTGAACACTTTCTGTACTCTTGACTCAGACTTGCTTTTTGGTTGCAAATATGCAAGTATTCTGTTTGCTTTTCTTTTTTTTAATCTTTCCATAGAATGTTTTAAACTTACCCAAATCCACTAACTCAATACATTATAATTATCTTAAGTCTGATAGCTTTACTTTTTGATGCAACAGGGTCTCTCTCTAGCAATACCATCTACTTTGTTGTTATATGCATTTAAAAATAATAATAACTACTCTATTAGGCATTTCTTTGCAATATTGACCATTGCTTTCTATGCTTAGAAGTCCTTTCATATTAAGAAATCAGGAAAATAGCTCCAGATCTGTTTCATATGGTTTTGTTCAATATTATTTATATTTGGATTTGAATGTTCATTTTGATTTTTGGTTTGTGATGAAATGTGGGGCTCTAAAATAAATGTTGTTAATATGGCTTTGACATTGGTTTGTGATAGATTCCTAGTCATATATTACATTGTTAGACATAATGAATCCTGTTTTTATGAGTATGTCCCTTCTGCAACTAGCTCCCTCCCTCTCTCCCTTCCTTCCTATGTTCCTCCTTATTTCCATGCTTTATTTTCTATAGATATTCCTTTCCATGCTTTTACCACATCAGTCAGTTTTGAGCTATTTTAATACTTAATACCTTCACGTTTATCAGTATAAGTGCCCTTCATTTTGTTTTGTTCCTAATATCATCTTCATTGCACTAGAATAAATCCTAGAAACTAGACTTTAGAAAATTTAACATTTTCAAATTTAATATTTCCACATACTTAACTCAAATTTTACACAATGACAAATTACCTGATAATCTGCTCAGGCCTTTTTTGTTTGACTTAGCATCTGGGAGGTCTCTACCTGACTACTCCAATGTCTTGGCTGACAGCTCAAAAGTAATGTTTGAACATCATTTCCCATTAATCCCTTTACCTCCCTTCCTTATTTGATAAAATGTTTCCTGAATCTTATGATTTCCTCGGGAGATCTTTTTCAAAATTTTTGACATCTAAAGATATCATTACTTTAGACTTGATTGAGAGTTTATATGTGTATACAACTCCAGTTTGGGAAATATTTCCCGAAGATTTTGATAGGTTTGCTATGTTGACAAATCAAATGTTAATCTTAGTTCCAATTATTTATTACATATTTCTTTATTTCTAGAAGTTTTGAAGATTTTCTCCTTGTACACAAAAGAAAAGGACATAAGGGAAATAATTTGATTGGTCTAAATTTATCAGATTGTTACATATTTAAGGGGGTCCTGTTCTGGGCACTTGAGTGGCTGCACACATTTTTTAAACTGTTACCTTTTAAACACTGTAATCTACTAATGGCTGGATATATCTTTACTATTTCATTACTTTGTCTTCTACAGAATTGCATTTTTAAGCCTCCTGCCTTGGAATCTTTACTTATTTATTTTTATTCTTGCTTGAGGTTATAGTATTTCACTATAAAAACGTATACCAGATTATAAACTTAACAGCATACCATTTTTTTCAGATTTAGTTTACTCATTTCAACCGTATTGTAAATAATTGATTGTATTTTTATCTCATTTTTGACACACCTGTCAATAAGGAGTATAATTTTAATTGCAATATCTTGTTGGTTTTAAAATTTATTATTTTCATTGTTATTACACCAGTTATCAGAGCATATCATCTGTGCAACTTACTGTTCACTATCATTTGTTAACTGAATTATGTTTATCTTATAAGCTTGCTCAAAAGGCATTATATCCCCATATTAGGTTAAAATTAAGTGAATTGCTCATTATCATACAGCTCAGGGTTTCTCAGCCTTGGCACTCTTAACATTCTGGGCCAGATAATTCTTTGTTGTCCTAAGTATTACAGTATTTTAGCTGAACCCCTGGTTTCTATCCCCCTCTTTGTAACAATCAAAAATGTCTCCAGATATTGTCTAATCTGAAATAATCACCCACTTGTGCCTTTTTCCAAACTAGTGCTCTGTCTTATAAACCACTTACTCCAAGTATTTGCTTCTTCTCTAATACAATTAGCTACCATAAATCTATGGAAGGAAAACATTGAATGTTCTCTGCATGCTCATAACTATATTATCAACCACAACTTTTAGTAATATCAGTCAATGCAGATATAAATACAACAGGAAAATAAAAAAGGTTTGGTCCTAGCCAGTCTTTTCATTTTACAGTTAAAGAAACTAAGTGAACACTCCTGAATCATTTCTGGACTTATTCCTAAGCATTCTGTCCCTGCTCTTTTTATGTTCTCCCCTCAAATTTGGTTTATAGTTCCCCATATCTGACCTCTCGTTTCATGTCTGACTTTGGGATCTGCCTCATGCTGCAAAATAATATGTGCCATTGTTTTCTTGATTATTACCTTTTTATTTTTCCTTAGCTGCAATTTTCTTTTACTCTCTCCCTATGTAGTATCTTCTCTATCAAATATCTCACAAGTTTCAGTTCAGCTACTAGTGTCCACCTCATCTAGGTCTCATCTCTGTGATTCTACCACATGGGATCTAGACAATAGCAGGGATTAATTCTCTAATTTGTAGAGAACACTATTTTTGGATGAGCCATACTGAATAGAATTAAGTGACCCAGGAGCTGGGTCACTCTCTCCAGGTGAGGGCTTTGGCTTTCTCCATATTCACCCTATAAAATCCCCACTGTAGAAAAGTTAGAAAGGTTCTGGAAGAAAAATATACCTACAAAAAACAGTATGTGACAAATAATACATACTAACTATGGCAAAAAGCTTAAATATATACACATTTCATTTATACAAGATCTGTGTTCTTTTCTTGGTCTTTCCAAATGATTATAACTCATTTAAATAAGCATACTCATTTTAGAATTTAGGAAATTGTGACTAGTATAATATTGATTTTTCATATAAGGGGAAATATTAGACATATTTCTTGAAAGAAATGGAGTAACATGATACCATCTGGGATTCAGAAAGATAAAATGGAGATGATGAAAATTACAATGGGGGGAAAGAAAATTGAGGTAGATATTAAAAGTTTAATGTGTTGAAAGAAAGAAATGCAGTAAGAGTATTAGAAGTAACTATGGCAGAGCTGGGAAATGGTCTGAGAAATATTTCAAAGGTATTCTCAAAAGGACTTGCCTGATCAAGGTGAAATAAGAAAAAAATTCCTGTTATATAACCTATTAAATAGATGGAATCAGGTGTGGGGAGAGAGAAACAGTTTGGTGTTACAACAATTCATTCGAAGGGTCTGTAGAACATACATGTGGAGATAACTAAATGGCAAGGGAAGGGGGAAAAAAAAACAAGTTGGTCTAAAGACAGCCATTTTAATGGGAAACAAAAGTTTGGAATCTTTGTCATGTTGGTTGTAGATGACATTTATTTGTGTATGGAATTACTTGACAAGAACTTTTGGAAAAGAAAAAGAAGACAACAGATATTGGAACCCAATGTAACAACAACAGTTAAGAAGTGAGTGCTAGTACTTGAAACACTGAAACAAATAACAAAAGATAGGAATGGAATGTGGTAGAAGCTAGAGGGAAAATTAAGCTTCAAAGAGACATTGATTTATTGCATCAAATATCAAAGAGAAGCCAGGATTTAGAAGAAAGTTTTGAATTTTGTAATCATTATATATGGTGGTTTTTATCAGAGTAATTTACTAACAATTACATGAGAAAGTTGTATTGCCATGGGTTGAAGAATAAATTGGAAATTAAAAATGAAGACAATAGTTATGGATTACCTCAATAATAAATGGAAGAAGCAAAATGTATAATATATGGGGGAATCAGGAAATTCATTCTAGAATAGGGAGACTTGAATATATGGATGTTAAAGAAAATAAGACTGGGAGGCCTAGTATTGGAACACAGTAGAAAAATCTCTTCCTGTGAAGAGTGGGATGGGCAAAAAAAAGAGGTAAAACAGGGTTATGACAACTGTATAATGAAAATGTCATGTTGATTTTTATGTCACTATAATTGTAATTTCAGTATAATGGTAATTTCCAAATTTCTTTTACATTCCTATGTACAATTAACTTACAGGACCTTTCATTTATGACATTTAAATATAATATATATGTGCTTTTTGAATGATGATTTTGAAACATGAAAAAAGATGAGATTGGCAATACTGAGTGTGACTAGGACTATTTCTTTAACTTTTATACAAAACCTGGAAACCTAATACACATTATAAAGAAAAAAATTGGCTTTAAACCAAGTAAAGCTAAATTTGATTTAGACTATAATAGTTTGAAATCCAATTTTGGATAAATCCCTTACGCAAAGCACTTACTATAATTTAATTGTGCTTTGCCTTTATTCTCTCTTTTACCCTTTCATTTTTTTCTCAGTGTATTCCTCTTTACAGAAGACCATTTTATAAAACCAGTAAAGACTTTCTATTTTGTATATGTAAAAATGCAAAAGACTATTACTATTTTATAAAAAGTATGTTTATGAATTCATGAATTTACTAGTTAGTCTTAAAAACAAAATTCAGTAATTTATAAATGCCAGATCATTATTAAAAATGGGCAAAGTATTAGAAGAAAACAGTGTGATATGCATGAAAACTTAAAAAATCTACATTATTATCACATCATATTTATAAATTCCCAGTAATGTATACACAATTAAAACTTTTCATTCTTATCTTGTTTGTACACACATAGAAATAAATACAGATATAGATTATAGATATAGATATTTACCTCATTTCATGTTGTGGTACTCGGTCCTTTTTGCGAAATATTCTAGTTCTTCCCTCTTCCATGCACATGGCGTGATTGTGCTTCCTGGCTCCCTTCTGGTTGAGTAGAGCAGCATCAGGACTTCCGGCTAATGAATTAGACTGGAAGTGATACATATCCCTTTTGGGTAAGAGCAATTTTTTAATTAAATGCTGATAGCGATGCTCACTCTGCTTCAGATTGAGAGGGGGCTTAGATCTTATGGAGCAGTTGGAAAGAACTGTTTTGCCTGCAGTTGTAGATACTCTTTGCTTTTTGGGATGGAAGTTGTCCATCATTATCATTTTGTAGTTGTCCTGGGCAAGTCTGATGAAGTGGAGAGTAGTTGTTGGGGCTCAACTGGCATATGAACAAACAGTAAGTATTAGTAGGGAAAAATGTGAGGAGGAAAGGGTTGGGGTATTCAGGAATTCCTTATGTTTTCAATGTACTTTTTCTGTAATGTAAAACTACTTTAAAAATAAACTTAAAATTTCCTGAAAAACAAATGTTGACAGAAAGTTCTCACTTCTCCCTTCTTTTGTTGCTGTGGTCACTGGCAATGGTGGTGGCTGCTCCATCAACCTGAGTCTTGAGGGAAGACAAGATGGAGTGGAACCCTGGTTGATCTTCAGGGAATTATTAATAAGGAAAAAATAAACCCTTTTACTATAAGCCTAACAGATTTGGGAATTATTTTTCATGCAGCATCATTTAGCCTACGATGACCTTTGAAAACTTTAGCAAGCTTTTTTAAACTTTATGATCAGCCAATTAAAGGTGCTGACACATAGATTGGTATACAATTAAAGACTTCCTCATTTCGACTTCTATAAGTGACTTATTGAGAAGGCAAACTGTGAAATATCCCTTGTTAGTAATCTAAGTTTCATCAGAATATAGCTTTTAAGTTTTACAAATACATATCTGATGACCAACTTTTTAGTGAAATATGAATTTTAGGCAAATTTTCAGCAAGATAACTTTAGCGACTTTCAAAAATCTAATGCTAATATTTCTTTGGGAAAATCATTGGATAGATACCTTAGCTTTCTTACCCCTTCAGGGATAATTCTGAAGTATGTGTTTTTTATGGCTTATCAGAATTTCTCCAATGTTAATAATCTCCAGTAACCCACTGTCGTAGCTGACTTCATAATGCAAACTTCATTTTCTGCCTTCTTTTCCCTCTGTCAACTTATTCATCTTTGGATGCTTTCTGTCTCTCCCAGCAAACTACTGTCACTCAAACTCTTTGCTCAGGATCTGCTTCTGGAGAACCCAAACTAAGACATCCAAATCCTGGAAATAGTCTCACGACCTAACATATCTTCCATTAACCAGTCAATTGTGTAGGGATAATTGACTAAACACACGGATTTGTGTGTTGTTTAAACATGTTACAGCATTGTTATAAATACAAACCCCCATCCTTGTCCAACACACTCTCAAAATTGTTCTGGTTTAGAAGTTAAATGAGCAAAAAAGAACCGATATAAGGAAGTATTCTTTTCCCACCCATCCACATCAAAGAGGAGCCATATGAAAGAAAGTGCTTTAGAAACTGATTATTTAACCTTTATCTTTTCTCACTTAGTTTAAGTCATGAAAAACAAAGTAGTTATTCACAGGGTACTATGGAATGGTGAATTTATATTCTTAAATCCTCTGGGCACAGAATGTCTTCTTAATTTCAATTGCATAATCTAGGTATTTGTCAAGGTCTCCACTAATGATTCCCTAGTGATTTCTCTTTATTGCATGTTTACATTTTATAGGAAAACAATAATTAATTATTTGCTTCCTTCATAAAGTAAAATGAAAATACACAAGTAAGTAAATATTGCTAATACCTTTAGACATTTTGTGGATATTTTGGATTGTTGTGCTGATAATTTTATAGATATTTAGCATAAAATGATTTAAATGCATATTTTAAAGTATGAAACCTACTTCTTTTATCAAAATAAAAAAATACCAAAGTAAAATCAATCATCTACCTTAATGTGGTTCAGCAAGGTCATTTCTCTTAGGCATTAATGTAGCAGAAAGGCATTTGGCTCAAAAGATTCCTGGCAGTTCTAAGGATGCCTGGATTTTATAGCTGCCCTTGCTCCCTTTCCTAAGAGGGGAGGGCTGCAACGGAACATTGATTAAATGAATGATAAGGTCTTGATGGATCGATTTTTTTTTTTTTGCCTTTTTAATTTAGAAGGTAAAACTTTCTATCACGGTTTAAGCTCAAAATTATGGCTGAGATAATAGAGGTCTGGTTACAGTGCAATTTAAAGAGGAAAAAGTTGCTGCTCAAATGTCAAGACATCCTGTGGTCCAAGATGATTAAAACTAAACTGTTTGCTATATGAATCCCAAGGTACAGCTATATCTCAGCTTTGGTGACATTTAGCCAGTGACTTTTCATAGCTTGTTAATAATGTATAGCTGTCCTTATATAAATTTGCAGTGACAGAAATGGCCATTTGGAGTGGAACAGTTAATGAAATTTATTCTTGACGGAAAATGCAGATTTGAAAAGCATTTCTAAAAAATAAAGATTGATGTCAAAAGAAATCGTGTATTTAACAGACAATGGTATCACAACAATTTTTCGGGTACTTTAACCAACATCACAGAACTATGTCAAGTGATGTATGTTCTATTTTTACTCAACATTCTATACAGCCCAATGTCCAACCCCTCCTACTTAACTTCCCTAAGTAGGAAGACTTCTACCTGACAAATAATTTTCTCAAGGGAGCATTGTCTGAGTTTTCACTGGAGTAGGTACACATAATTTGTGTAAGTTTTCCATTATGATACTAACTTTAAATTATATAAATACTTTTTGAAGTCTATCTTTCCCACTAGACCACACTGGCATGTGTGTAAGAAAATGTTTGGTATTCACTGAATCCTTAAATGATGACTGAGTGATTGAATCAAGATGACGCTGTGCAGATATGCATGTTCTTTGCAAAAATGAGAGCTAACATTAATTTATTAGAAAATGAAATGAAGTTTTATAAAGAATTTCAATGCATTTTCTGACTATTCAATATTAAAACCCCAATAGTTTTTATTCCAGTAGAAACAGAAATATGCTGTTTTTAGTCACATCTGTTTCTATTATTTCAATTCAAAACATGACAAATGTGTAAATTATGCATAAGAGATGAAATGTCAGAAGGATGCAAGAAAAAGGAATAAAGGAAAGGGAACTACAAGTTAGTTATTGATCTTTATTTAACATTCATAAGAACATAAATAATGCCCAACTTTTGCTAATTTGAAGAGGGTTATCATTTTTGCAATTATTATTGGATTGATTTAAATATAAAAGAAATACTTATATGTTATAAAAACTTTAAAAATTAGAAGACACACAAAGAATATAAAATTTAAATATTAAGCTGAAATATGAAATTGCCATTTTATAGGCCAAACATGGCAAAATATCAACAATTTAATCTGAACCCACCCAAATATGTTTCCAATAACAGAGATAGTCACTGTTAAATTTTGTTGAGGTTCCATCAATATGAACATACAGATATGCAATATCTAAAATATATGAATATATGAATATATGTAATTTATGACTATATGGATATTACACAGAGTTTTTACATTGACTCTAACATAGATTTGCCAACATAAGAGTTAATTGTCATATTCTATGCCGTATTTTGTTTACCTGTTCCTTATTGTTAGACATATGTGTGGTTTCCAGTTATTTTCTATCATAATAATGCTGCAGTGAATATTGTATTAGTTTTCTATTGCTGCATCAAAAGTTACTGCAGATGTAACAGTTTAAAACAACACACACTTAAAATCTCACAGTTTTTGTAGGTTAGAAGTTAGGGTCTGGCATGGCTGAGTTCTCCTCTCAGGGTCTCACCAGGCCAAAATGTAGACATTGATTGAGGCTTCATTTCTTATCTGGGGCTTGGGATCTGCTTTCAAGCTCTCCAGTTGTTTGTAGAATTCATTTGATTTGTAGTTGTAGGACTGAGATTCCCATTTGCCTGTTAGCTGTTTGAGCAACTAGAGGCCACACTTAGATCCTTGTCACATTGCACAATATGAATGTTTGCTTTCTTCCACCAGTCAGTCAGTGTGCATCTCTCTGAATTCCTCTTCTGTTACCAGGAGGTAAAAACCCTCTGTTTTAAAAGACTCACCTTAGATAATCTTCATTTTGCCATATAACATAATAGGTTCATGGGAGAGTGAGCTTGCCATATGACAGGTTTCACCTACACTCAACGGGAAGAGATAATTCAAGTTTGTGGATCATTTTTAGCCATCTTAGAATTCTGTCTACTGCTAATATTTTCATTAGACTTTGTTGTTTGTATGAATATTTTCCTAGCATAAATTCCTGACTCAAAGTAAATGTAATTTTTTTTATAACCTTTTAAAGCAAATCGTTGAAGTCTGATTTTCACTTCAGCCAGGATAGACTGTAGTTCAACACCCCATCATATGTTGTTAGCATTGTTATCCTATTGAAGAATAATACACCTTAGCACATGTAAAAAACCTTTCTTATGAGTATCTAAAGCTCATAAACATCTGGAAACAGGAACAGTTATATATATATTGGGTAAATATAAGGAAAGAAGACTAAATGTCTCTTAAAATGACCATAACATAAATGAGAATCCTATGTCCTAAGAATTGACATCTTCATAATGAATCCAATGTATTTTTCACTTATTATTTTTTTCCTTTTCTCAGGTATTTTACCAAAGCTAATCAAGTACACTGCCATTGTTTATCGATAGACACAGAAAATTTATAATTATATATATATGTATATATTTCAAAATATTTTAGATGTTTTTGGCTGATAAGGTTCTTAAAAATATCTAGGTCTTCATATTTCTGGAAACAACAGTCTATTTTATTATTTTTTAAACCACACTACATATAATTCTGACAAAATATTTTCTTAAAGATTTCCGTATATTTTCATATAAAATATATAAAAGCAATCATGGCACTTGTTAATCACAAGTCATCACTTTTCTATTCTTTTGATCCTAAATCATTACTTCATAGTATAATTCTTGATATACATAGCTATGAATATGCATATGTAAATATATATGTGTAATATACATTGATATAGAGTCATTAATTGTCATAACTAATTGAATGATAGTTCAATCTTTTCAACTCAGAGTTTCAGATATTATAACACATTGTCTATATTTTGGTAAAAAAATAAAATATGAAAAATGTATTTTTGTGATGGTTAGGAATAGCAAGTTAGGTTTCTTTGAGAAAATTTAAGTATATGAAAAACAGGGATTTAACTTATCCATCTTAACCTTGTGTTTGTTATTTTAATGTAAATTATAAAAATTACAGCAATAATAAAATAAGAGCAATAGAAAAATCACTAACATTTAAAGAGTATTGATATTTTGACAGCATCCTAATAAGTGCTTTACATTCATTATTTCAATTTCTTGCTCACAACAGACCTATGACTTGTTTACAATTTAATGCTCAATTTATAATAGCAAAAACTTATGGAAATTTATAAATGGAAAATTTGTCATTTATCAAGGTCATATGTATGAATGTCTAACTCCAAAGCCCTAACTTTTAACATGGTATACTATTGTCTCCCTGTTTCTGTGAAATTAAATCTAGAGAACTTCCCATTGAGTCAATTTCAAATTCATGATTACATACAGAACTGATCTTTCCAGGAAAGAGCCAATATTGTAATTTGTCTAAAATACTTAAGTTGTTTAAACACATCATTGAAATCTTAATGCCTCTGTTTTATTTGTTGATTCAAAGGTACAACTGTTCCAGTGTCTGGTTTTCCATGTTTCATTGCTCAGATAATGATGTGTTGATTAAAATCTTCTAATCTTTTAGTGTTCAGCCTGGCCTTTGGTACAGAGATAGACCGAAAACTTTTTATTAGTCGGGTGGCAAAGAGAAATGGTAAACAGTATTTATTCCCCAAAGAAATTCAGCTATCTCTGAAGGCTAGTTGATGGAAATAATAATGTTCTTATGTATGAAGCCCTAAATGCTTTTTCTAGTTGTTTACTCCCTGAATGTGATGAGGGATTTAAAAAGGGAGAGAGGAACTTTACATAGCAAATAACTGTTAATAAAGGAGGTCAGGCAACTGACATGCTGCTATAGCATTCTGCATGCTCAATTAGAGATTTCTACTACCCAGGAAATAAACATTCTTTTTGTTCAAACATTCATTTGTGTTATTTGGCAGAAGTAAATGATTGCCCTAAGACTGAGAACATGACCTGAACTATAGGTAGCGATTGCAAGGAAGAAGAGCCCAGACCATGACGTTAATCACATTAAAATTTCTCTTGGCTTCTCGTTGTGGTGCAATCCTAAGCATTCCTAGGCCTGTGGATACAAAACTCCAACCTTTGCCATATCCGTCACATTGCGTTCTCTACTATGTCTGTTTGTCTCCACTTCCCTTCCAATAAGGACACCAGGCATACTGGATTAAGGATCTGCCCTACTCCAGTGTGACTCCAATTTATTTTGCCTAATTCAATCTTTAATGACCCTATTTCCAAATTCATTCACATTCCAAGTAACTGTGGATTAGAACTTCATAATATCTCCTTGGGAGAAACAATTCAACCCATATTAGCTGTCAAAAGTACTAAAATTCTGGAACTGGACTGCTGAATTTAGCTTCTGAGCAAAAGGACCCATAGCCATTTTATCTAAGATGAGACACTAAATGTGCTTATTGAATACAAAGGACCAGAGGAAAGAATCAAAAGCTGTTTTCGTTCACCTTCATCACCTATTTTTCTATGCTTCACATGAATTTAAATCATTAGTGTAGCACCCATTCACTGCAAACATGCTGAGGGCTTGTTCTTTTATGGTATGTTCATTTTGTAACATCAGCTTCTATTATACCTTTGTAGCTTGTGTAGCGAAAAATAGGAAATTTGTTTGTATATTAAAAAGATTTACATATAACGCTAGTGTCAGAAAGCAGAAATTTCAGTGAAGTTTCTGAAAATGGCATTTGCTTATTTTCAAGGGCCTGCCTTAAAGTTTTCTTGCATGCCTTAATATCTAGCTTTGCTGCAAAATACGTCTTTGCTCTTCCTTCATGTGAGTTATTCCTAATAGTTTTATACTTCTTATTAGCCAGAAATAGGCTGATTATGTTTAACATATAAGAACAAAGGAAGGAAGGGAATAAGAAAGAAAATTCCTGAATTGACAGAGGAAGTATTAACAATGAGGTGCTAACAAGTAAAGTTGTTAAAGACAAAATGAGGGGTTTAAATGTGTTGCAATAAGGTGATATTAAAATGGCATTTGCATGGGAACCGGGGATACCCCCATCATATTCTTAATACCCTTAAAAGTCCCAGAGGGAAACATATTCAAGCAAAATTTCTCAAAAATAGCACATTTTATTACTGTAAGGCAGTGACATTAAACACCCCACTGTAAAATATTTGTGAGATAGATGCTTTCAGGGTGGATCCTTTTTAAAGTAGCTTAAAGAATATAGGTTGGATGGCCTGCTCCCAGATCTCACAAAGAATGAATAGAAAAATTAATGTCAAGAACTAAAAGAACATGAAAAACAAAGGGAACTTGTCTCAGTTCAGACAACAGCTTTTTCTTTCGGTGGTAACTGGTTGCATGACATTTAGCTGGTTTTAATAATTATAACTAAACCACATACTTATTAATTTTAATAAACATTTAATTTACAAACTGTTTATTTCATTGTTTAAAAAGTGAAAATCTCAATATATTAGATAAAATATTTATAGAATCCAGTCATAGCTCTTTTAATGTGGTACTGATCTAGGCTATGGGTGGGGGACTTTTCATCTCTTCTTAGATAACCTGAGCGTCCTGAGCTGTGCGTGTGGGACAGTGAGAGCTGCGCGTGTGGGAAAGTGAGAGCTGCAGCCCTGCTCTTGATAACCATGGCAACAACTCCAGTCCCAGAAAAACAATTTAGCAATGCAAACTCTATAAACTTTCAATATTAAGGGGAAATGTAAACCAAACGTGCTAAAAGCTTACCCAGAATGTATGAAGTTCATGCTAAAACCTTACCTAGAATGTGGAAGATATATGTTAATTCAAACTTATTGAGCACCGAAACAAAGGACCATTTGGTCCTCGACTGTAGAAAAAGAATTAGAAAACCTTGTTCAGGGCTCAGGTTTTGAAAGCTCCTGAGTCCGGCCAGCTGTAAATAAATTCTTTTTTCCTTCCCCAGGAAGGCCTGGCCTATTCATATGCAAATAATTGAACCTCTCTCGACTTCTACAACAGTACCATATAGTTATCTATAACTAACTAAAATCCCATTGCATACTGAAGCAGTAGAAAACATTTTTGTGAATGCTAGAAATTAAAAACTTCAGTGTGGCTGCCAGAGGTTCTGAGGGGAGGAAGAGGGAAGAATAGATGTCATATAGGGCATTTTCAGGACATTGGAGTTGTCCTGCATGATATTGCAATAATGAATACAGGCCATTATAAATTTTGTCATATCCTACAAAATTGTGTGGGATAGAATGTGAACTATAATGTAAACTAAAGTCCATGATTAGTAGCAATGCTTTAAAATGTGTTCATTAACTGTAACAAATGTACCATACTAATGCAAGATTTGTTAATGTGGGAGGGGGAGGAGCTGTAGCATATGGGAATCCCTTATATTTTTGTAACATGTATGCAATCTAAAGTTTCTTTAAATAAAAAAATTAAAAATTTTTGAAAGAACAAATTTTAAGTTTACTCATGTACTAGACTCAGAAGGGTCTGCAATTCTTACAAACATTGCATATACAAAGTTCAAGACAGGAGACTTATGTTTAAATTGTTTCAGAAGGTAAAAATTTATTTTAAAAACATTAAGTAAGTGTGTTGTCATAATGCAATCTTACATATTTTAAAACTGTCAGTTTGAGAGAGCAGATTTGTCTGAAATGTGCAGTGTGTTCAGAAGGGCAGTTGCTATTAATATTTTCAGAGTAGTTTGTGGAAATCCACATGTCTGAAATTATTGATGTGCCTGTGTGAGATAACCAGTGTGTCCAAAGACACTAGAATATGTGAAAAGGATAGGGACTTCAATGGTAAAGCAATCTAGAGTGGCCCAGCATTCATAATCCTGAATTTCTCCTAAGGCCCTGATGTTGATTCCCCAAATGCTCTCCCCTTTTTAAAAATTTTTTTCACAAATGAATCTTGAGGTTATACGTTAAATATGTAAGAGGTTATATATTTAAAGTATACAATTAATGGTATTTGGAATAATCACATAGCTGTGCATTCATAACTTCAAATATTTTTAGAGCATTTTCATTATTCCAGTAATAATGTTATACAGTTCCAGGTAACAATTTTTAGCTTTCCTTCTAGTAGTATACATTTCCTTAGACTTCTTTTTCAACCACTGTCATACCCACAAAATAGCTCTGCTAGTCACAAATAGCTTGATTATACTCTTACCATTTCCATTCATTTCCAAAGATTTACAACCAACCATTTAACCAATTCTGCACAGATTTAATATCAGCTTTCTATGCTTTACCCTCCTTCTGTTTTCTGGTGACCTATATTCTAATTTTTTTTAACTACATGAGTATACACAACGTATTTAGTTCAGAGTAGTATAATCATACAGTATTTGTTCTTTTGTGCCTGTATTGCTTCATTCAACATAATGTCCTTCAGGTTAATCCATGTTGTCATATGCTTAATGACTCCATTTCTTCTTACCACTGCATAATATTCCATCATGTGTATGCACCACAATTTGTTTATCCATTCATCAGTTGATGGACACCTGGGCTGTTTCCAAGTTTTGGCAATCATAAATAACACCACTGTCAGTGTTAAGAAGTCTATTAC
Source organism: Dasypus novemcinctus (assembly GCF_030445035.2). Classification (NCBI taxonomy): domain Eukaryota; kingdom Metazoa; phylum Chordata; class Mammalia; order Cingulata; family Dasypodidae; genus Dasypus; species Dasypus novemcinctus. The sequence continues at coordinate 35,360,393 of NC_080683.1, read as the reverse complement.
TGTCACTGCCTCAGTTCTTCTGGGTGTATACCTAGTACTGGTATTGCCAGGTCACATGGCAAGTTTATATTCAACTTCCTTAATCAAACAGTCCCCCATAGTGGTTCATTGCCACCAACAGTGAATATATATTCTTATTTCTCCACATCTTCTCCAACATTTATCATTTTTATACTCTTTAGTAGTGGCCGGTATAATAGGTGTGAAATGATATCTCATTGTAGTTTTATTTGCATGACCCTAATCACTAGTGATGTAGAATATTTTTTCATGTATTTCTTGTCCATTTGTATTTCTTCTTTGGACAATTGCCTATTCAAGTCTTTTGCCCATTATTTAATTGGGTAGTTTGTCTTTTTTTAATGTTTAATTGTATGATCTCTTTATATATCATGTATATTACATCAGATATGTGACTGCCAAATATAGTCTGCCATTGAGTAGGCTGCCATTTCACTCTTTCGACAGTCCTTTGAGGTGCAACAGTGTTTAAATTTGAGCAAGTCCTTTTTATCTATTTTTTCTTTTGTTTTGTGCTTTGGTGTAAGCTCTAAGAAACTACTGCTTACCACAAGAACTTGAAGATCTTTTCCTATATTTTCTAGGATTTTTATTGTTGTCACATTTATATTTAAGTCCTTGATCCATTTTTAGTTAACTTTTGTATAAAGTGTGAGATCAGGGTCTTCTTTCTTTCTTTTGGATATGGCTATCCAGTTCTCCCAGCACCGTTTGTTGAATAGACTGTTGCAGCCCAGTTGGGTGGGCTTAACACCCTGTCAAAAATCACTTGGCTCTAGATGTGAAAGTTTATTTCTGAGTTTTCAATTTGGTTCCTTTAGTCAATCTATCTGTCCATATGCCTGTACCAGGCTGTTTTTACCACTCTATTGAAGTAATAGCTTTAAAGTCAGGAAGTGAGAGTCCTCCATTTTCCTTCTTCTTTTTTAAGACATTTTTTTGCTATTGGGGGAATTTTACCCTTCCAAATAAAGAGGTTATTGGCTTTTCAATTTCTGCAAAAAAGGCTGTTGGGATTTTCATTGGGATTGCATTGAATTTGTAAATCAGCTTGGGTAGAATTGACATCTGAATGGTATTTTATCTTCCAATCCATGAACAAGGAAAGCCCTTCCATTTATTTAAGTCTTCTTCGGTTTCTTTTAGCAATGTTTTGTACTTTTCTGAATATAGGTCCTTTTTGTACTTGGTTAAGTTTACTCATAAATATTTGATTATTTTAGTCACTATTACAAATGGAATGTTTTTCTGATTTCCTCCTCAGATTATACATCAGTAGTTTATAGAAAAGGATATTGATTTTTGAGTATCAATTTTTTATTCTGCCACATTGCTGAGCTTGTCTATTAATTGTAGTAGCATTATTATGAATTTCTCAGGATTTTCTAAATATAAAATCTTATCATCAGTGAACAGTGGTAGCTTTACTTCCTTCTTTCTTATTTCAGTGCCTTTTATTTCTTTATCTAAACTAATTGCTCTAGCTAGAACTTCTAGCTCAAGATTGAATAACAATGGTGACAGTAGACATCCTTGCCTTGTTCCTGATCTCAGTGGGAAGGCTTTCAGGCTTTCACCATTGAGTACAATGCTAACTGTAAGTTTTTCATACATGCACTTTGCCACATTAAGAAAGCTTCCATTTATTCCCTGGAGGGCTTTTTTGTTTGTTTGTTTGTTTTTTTTTTTTTATCAAGAAAGGGTGTTGTGCTTTGTCAAATGTCTTTTTTGCATCAATTTTTTAGAGGATCATGTGATCTTGTTTTCTTCAATTCATTAATGTTATTATTACACTAATTGATGTTCTTGATTGTGGTGTATAATATTTTTAATGTGCTTTTGGATTTGGTTTGCAAGTATGTTGTTGAGGATTTTTGTATCTATATTAGAGATATTGGTATGTAATTTTCTTTTTTCATAGTATCTTTCACTGGTTTTTGCATTAGGGTGAGTTTGATAACATTCTTTCATGTGCAATTTTTTTGTTGAATTTTTTTTTGGAAGAGCTGGAGAAAGATTGACATTAGATCTTCTTTGAATGAATGGTAGAATTCACCTGTGAAGCCAGCTGGTCTTGGGCTTTTCATCTTTGGGAAATTATTGATGACTGATTCAATCTCTTCACTTGTGATTGACTGCTGAGGTCTTCTATTTCTTCTATGGTCAGGGTAGGTTGTTTGTGCGTTTCTAAGAATTTTTCCATCTCATGTACATTTTCTAATTTTTTGGTATACATTTGTTCATAGCATCCTCTTATGATTTCTCTTATTTCTGCAGGTTCATTGGTAATGTGCCCACTCTCATTTGTGATTTTATTTATTTGCATTTTCTCTCTTTTTTTCTTGGTCAGTCTAGCTAAATGTTTGTTGATTTTGTTGATCTCAAAGAACCAACTTTTGGTTTTGTTGATTCTTTGTTTTTTTGTTCTTGATTTCATTTATTTCTACCAAGATCTTTACTATTTCTTTCCTGCTGCTTGATTTGAGATTAGTTTCCTGTTCTTTTTTTAGTTCCTCCAGATGTACAGTTAGAACATCAATTTTAGATCTTTCTTATTTTAGAAAGTAAGCAATGAGGGCTATAAATTTCACTCTCAGCACTGCCTTTGCATAGGTTTTGCTATGTTGTGTTCTCATTTTCATTTGTCTCAATATATTAGCTGAATACTCTTACAATTTCTTCTTTTTAAAAAAATATTTATTTATTTATTTTAAAGAAACTTAAGATTACATAAACATTGCATTAAAAATGTAGAGGATTCCCATATGCTCCATTCCCTCCCCCTCCCACACTTTCCACATTAACAATATCCTTCATTAGTGTGGTACATTTGTTACAATTGATGAACACATTGAAGCATTGCCACTAATCATGGATGATAGTTTACATTATAGTTTGCACTCTGTCCTGCACAATTTTGTAAGTTATAACAAAATATATAATGGCCTGTATCCATCATTGAAACATCATTCAAGACATTTCTAATGTCCTGAATATGCCCCCATACTACACCTAATTTTCCCTTCCCCTCCCCTCTAAACCTCCGGTTGTCACTGCCTCCACAGCAATGATAAAAGTTCTTCCATTGCTGGAAAAACAATAAGTCCATAGCAGAATAATAGTAAGTCTACTTTAGTCCATTGCTCAATTCCCATTTTTGAAGATTTGGTGATGGTGATGCCCATTCTGCCTCTAATTGAAAAGGGTCTTAGATCCCATGTGGCAGATGGATGGAACTCTCTTGCTTAAAGTTGCAGATTCTCTCTGTTCCTTGGGATGACATTGTCCAACACCATCCCCTTCTTAGTTGTCCTGGGTGAGTTCAATGAACTGAGAGTAGCTGTTGCAAATCTGCTGAGATTCAGGGCCCAACTGGCACATGGACAGACAAAAGATTTAAGTTTCTTGGACATAAACCTATCAAATACAGTGTTAGCTTTTAGTTCAAATAAAGGAAGCAGAAAGCCATGTATAGGGAAACCACAAATGAGTCCAACTCTGTCACACTGGGTAGCATAAGTTCCAAGGTAAGACCCACTGGCAGGGCACAAAATTCCAGAGTTATCGGCCATGCATATATTGTCTAGATGTCTCTAGAGCTTTCAAGAGCCCCACTATTTGAGGCATATTTCCTGTGTCAGTCAATGAGATACTGATGAGTCATGAGTAAGTGTAGCCTCTGAAATGACCTCCCAACTCACTTTGAAATCTCTTAGCCATAAGAACTTATTTGTATTTTCCATTTTCTCCTCATCGTCATTGACTTTTTGCAGGTGCATTGCTAGTTGGTGCTTGGTAGTAATCCCTTGCTGCCAGGGTGGCTTATCCCTCGGAGTCATGTCCCACACTTGGGAGAAAGTAGTGTGTTTATATACTGAGTTTGGCTTAGAGAGAGGCTATATTTGAGCAGCAAGGAGGTCCTTAGGACTTAACTCTTAGGCAACATATAATACTAGGCTAAGTAACAATTTCAAAAGGAAAGGTTCATAAGTACAGTCATCAATATCAAGGCCCTCGTACAATGTCTATCCTCTTTCACTAGGCACCACTCCTGTACTCAGGGGAGTCTTGCTGTCCCATTAGAGAAAGAAATTCCCAGGATGGGATTCACTACTCTTTTGGTTATTGTGTGGATCTCCACCCACTGTGACAATGCCCCATGAACACTTGAACACATTCATATAACCTAGAGGCATGCCCCAGATGAAACCCCTCCCATATATCCCCCCATTACCAACACACCACACCAGTGGTCTTCACTGCCACAGTTGTGACCCTTCTGTGATCCAAACCATCTCCAAAGGTGAAGCCAAGAAAATAACCAAATAAAAATAAGAAAGTGAAATACTGATAGTTTTAAAACTAACATATAAAATATTTTTAATAATTTAAAAATTTAAAAAATAAATTTTTAATAATAAAAATCTTTTATAGACAATGTCTTTTATTGCTGTAAGACCTGTTGTCTTATATGTACAAAGAGATTTTCTTCCATATATTTCCCCACTGTCTTTTTTTTTTTTTTCATTTTATCTTCAAAGAAGCTTTAGATTACAGAAAAGTCATGTAGAGACTATAAGGGATTCCCAAATACCCAAAGCCCTCCCCTTTTTGTCCTATCCCCTATTAATAACAATTTCTTCTTGGTCCAACTTATTATTTAAGAGTGTGTAGCCTAATCTCTAAGTATTAAAGATTTTTCCCTTTTTCCATCCACTATTGATTTCCAGCTTCATTCCACTATGATCAGAAAAGGTATTTTGTATAATTTCAATTTTTTTAATATTATTGAGATTTTCTTATGGTCCAACATATCATCTATCTTAGAGAAGAATCCATGTGCATTTGAAAAGAATGTATACCCTGTTGTTTTTGGTACAATGCTCTATAGATGTCTGTAAAATCTAGTTCATTTATATATGATTCAAATTCTCTGTTTTATCCTCTGTCCGGATGTTCCATCCAATACTTAGAGTGGTGTATTGAAGTATTAAACTATTATTGTAGAGAAATCTATATCTCACTTTACCAGTGTGTACTTCATGTATCTTGGGGCACTCAGGTCAGATGTATAAATATTTAGTATGATTATTTCTCCTTGATGAATTGCCCATTTCATTAAGATATAATGACCTTCTTCATCCTTTTAATGGTTTTGCTTTTAAATTCTATTTTGTCTGATATTAGTATTGCTACTTCAGCTCTTTTCTGGTTACTAATTGCTTGAAATATCTTTTCCCAACCTTTCACTTTTAAACTGGTTGTGTCTTTACATCTGAGATGCATCTCTTGTAAATGACATACAGATGGTTCATACTTTTTTGATCCATCCTACCAGTCTATGTCTTTTGATTGTGGAGTTCAATCCATAAACATTCAATGATAAGTAAAGGCATTACTTACTTCACCCATTTTGTCCTTTGTCATTTGATCCTTTAATTTACCCTTTTTAATAATTTTTATTTCTCCACACTCTTCTCCAAGTATCCCACCCTTGTGTTTTCCTTTCAGGCTGCAGCACTCCCTTCAGTAACATTTGTAATTCTGGTCTTTCAGTAACATATTCTATCCGTTTTTGCTTGTCTTTAAAGTCTTTAAACTCACCCTCATTTTTGAAGGACAGTTTTGCTGGATACAGAATTCTTGCCTGACAAGTTTTCTCTTTCAGCACCTTATTACATCATACCACTTTCTTCTTGACTCCGTGGTTTCTGATGAGAGGTTCACATTAAATCTTATTGAAATTCCCTTGTACATGATGCTTTGCTTTTCTATTTTAGCTTTTAGAATCCTCTCTTTCTCTATTTGTCATTCTAAATAGTAGTTATCTTGTGGTAGGTCTAATAAATTCAGATTTATTCTGTTTGGGGTGTGTTGTTCTTCTTGGATATTGATATTTTTGTCTTTCATAAGAGCTGGGAAATTTTCAGTTATTTCCTCAACTATTTTTTTCTATCTCTTTCTCATTCTCTTCTCCTTCTGGGACACCAATATCGGGTATGCATTTCTCATTTTCATTCAATTTCTTGGGGCTCTGTACCATTATTTCCATTCTCTTTTCTTTCTTTCTCCTGTCTTTTCCAGTTCAGATGTTCTATCTTTGAAATGACTAATTCTGTCTTCAAGCACTTTAAATCTGCTCTTATGTGCCTCTAATGTATTACCTCCCCTACTAAGATGATTCCCTCATCTGTTTGCTCATTGCTTGTGCTCATTGTGTGCTGTTGTTTTTGGCTTGTTGTCTGCTCATTATCTAATTTTCTCTTTAGGAGTCTCCAGGAACTGAACCTGGGACCTCCAGTGTAGGAGGTGGAGCTTAACTGCTTATGCCACATCTGCTCCCTGCTTATTTTGTTTTCACTCTTGTCTTCTTGTCTGCTCAGTATTGTTGTTTTTCTCACTGTCTGGTCATTGTTTTGCTCAATGTCTGCTCATTGTTTGTTTATCTTATTTATGTAGCATGAGGAACTGAATCCAGTACTTCCCATGTGAGGGGTGGGAGCTCAATTGCTTGAGCCTCATCCACTCCCTCTAATGTAATTATTTTGCCTTTAAAATATTTTAAGAAGCTTTAGATTATCTAAATGTTACATAAAAAATATAAAGGACTCCTATATACCCCACTCCCTCCTTCTCCAAGATCTCCCCGATTAACAACATACTTTGTTAGTGTGGTACATTGTTACAATTGATGAGCATATATTGAAGCATTGCTACTAACCATGGACTACAATTTGCATTATAGTTTACACTCTGTTCCTCACAATTTTGTAGGTTATGACAAAATATATTAATATAATGGCCTGTATGCATCACTGCAATGTCATGTAGGACAATTCCAATGTTCCAAAAATGCCCCATATGACACCTATTCTTCCTGCTCCCATCCCTCAGAACCTCTAGTGGCCACTGCCTTTATATCAGTGATAAGTGTTCTCCCATTACTACAATAAAAAGTCTTTAGTAGAATAATAATAAGTCTATTTTGTCCATTGTTCATTCCTCAATCTTGAGGATTCTGGGATGGTGATGCCCACACTGCTTCTAATTGAGAGGGAGCTTAAATCCCATAGGGCAGATGAGTGAAACTATCTTGCTTGCATTTGCAGGCACTATGTTCCTTGGAATGGGCATTGCCCATTATTGTCTTTCTGCTAGTTATCCTGGGTGAGTCCAATGAAATGGAGAGTAGGTGTTGCAACTCTGCTGAAATTCAGGGCTCCACTGGCACATAAACAGATCAAAGATTTAAATCTCTGGGGCATATATTTATCAAGTGTAGTGCTAATTATAGGTTCAAATAAAAGGAGCAGAAGATCCATGTGTAGAGAACTTATAAATGAGTCTTATTCTATTACAGTGGGGAGCATAAATTCCAAAGTCAGGCCCACTGACAGTGTGCCAAATTCCTGAGCTGTTTGCCCTGTTTATAGTTTTTGGATGTCTCTAGAGCCCCCAGGAGTACTGCTATATGTGGCAGTCAATGAGATCCTGCTGAGACTTGCATAAGCGTAACCTCTGGAATGACCTCTTGACTCACTTTGAAATCTCTTAACCATAAAAGCTCATCGGTATTTACCATTTCCCTCTTTTGGTCAAGGTCTATTAGAAAATGTAGCAGAAATCCTCAGGATGAGAATTCAATATTCTTTCTGTTACTGTGTGGATCTCCACACACCAAGACAACACCCCATGAACACTTGAATATGTTCAAATGCCTTATAGTCATGCTCCAAGTGAACCCTTTACCATGTATCACCCTTCACTGACACCCCACACTAGTGATCCTCCCCTGTCACTGCTGTGACTTTTCTGTGATCCAAAACTTCTCCAAAAATGAAACCAAGAAAATAATCAAATAAAATTAATAAGAAAATGAAATAATAATTAAAAAACTAACCAATAAAATACAGGAAAAAATTTAAAAATTTGAAATAAACTTTTTCAACATTGTGCCTTTCATTGCTGTAAGATCTGTTGTCTTGTATGTACAGTGACATTTTCTTCCATGTATTCCCTCAGTGTTTTTTTTTATCTTTAGTGAAGCTTTAGGATAACATCATATAGAGAATATAGTGGATTCCATAGGACCAATGACCTCCCGATTTTCTTCTCTCCCTTATTAATAATGTTTTACATGCAGATGGTGCATTTATTACAACTGAGGTTCAAATATTAAAGCATTGCTATGAACGAAGATCAATGGCCTACATTATTGTTTACATTTTGGTTCATGTATTTTTATATGTTATGATGAAATTTGAAGTGACTTGGATCCATTCTGCAAGATCATGCTGAACAATTCTTATGCTCTAAAAAATGTCCAACATTCCATCTATTCTATTCTTCCTTCCCCTACCCTCAGAACCTATGCAAACCACTAAATTTCAATTTTTGAAGAATAAGTTTCATAGTTATTTGCAATAATATTGAGGTTTGACATATTGGTTTGTTTTCTTTTATTATGCATCACTTATATTCTTAAGGGATTCTCATTCCTCTACTTGAGAACATAGCAGGACTCCCTAGGATGGGAGTTTGATGTTTTCTTGTATATTGTGTGGGGCTTCACCACTGATATAAAACACTATGACAATAAGAACATTTACATATTCCATAAAAGCATGCCCCAAGTGTGCACTCTCCCATATACTCCCCATATCTAACAACCCTTACCAGTAACTTTCCCCTGCCATATTTGCCAAAAGAACATTACCAACTGTATTAGTCAGCCAAAGAGGTGCTGATGCAAAATGTCAGAAATTGGTTGGTTTTTATAAAGGGTATTTATCTGAGGTAGGAGCTTGCAGATATCAGGCCATGATTTATAGCATAAGTTACTTCCCTCACCAAAGTCTATTTCACATGTTGGAGCAAGATGGCTGCCAATGTCTGTGAGGGTTCAGGCTTCCTGGGTTCCTCCCTTCCAGGGTCTTGCTTTTCTCTGCATTCCTCTCTTCTTGAAGCTCCAGCTTAAGACTTCAGCATAAACCTCCAACATCAAAAACCCTCTAACACCATCTTTTGCGATACCTTTTATCTTCGGTCTCCACCCACCAAAGGGTGGGGACTCAATCAATGCCCTACTGGCACAAGAGATTCATATAATTACTTAATCAGGTAAACCTAAGAATCCAATATAATCTAATATGCCCAGAGGAGATCAGTTTGCAAACATAATCCACTATTTCTTTTTGGAATTCATCAACAATATCAAGCATCTACACCAACATTGTAGTTTTAACAGCAGACCTGCAAATTCCCAGAGTTTACCTCTTCCTCCTTCCCCCGACCTTCCCTTCAGTTCCATGCATAATTCAACTCAACCCTCCTACCATGCTTCCTCTCACAGTTCAGCACTGCTAAATCCAATCACACCACTGCAATGCTCATACGCTGCACACATACATCCTTCCACCTTATTGTAGATTTTGCCCATATGGGCATTGGCTCACCACCCTCTACTCCCTTTCTTTTCTCTTTTTTTTTTTTGAACCTCCTTTTTATTTATTTATTTTTCCCTTTTTAAAAAATTTATTTTAATCTACTCCTTTTCTATCTCCTGTAAACCTATCTTCCAGACTCTAGCTTGTGAATCTGCTTGATATGCTTAATTCATGTCAGTGATGTCATGTCATATTTGTCCTTCAATGCCTGGCTAATTCACTCAACATAAGGTCTTCAAGTTTCATCCATGTTATCATTTGTGTTAATACTGCATTCCTTCTCACAGCTAAGTAATATTCCATTGTATGTAATACCACAGTTTGCCTTTCCATTAATCTGTTGATGAATACATGGTTTACATCCAACTTTTGGCAACAGTGAGTAATGCCACTATGAACATTGGTGTGCATATATCTGTTTGTATCCCTGCTTTCAATTCTTCTAGGTTATATGCCCAGCAGCAGAATTGCTGGATCATATGGCAGTTCTACAGTTAGCTACCTGAGGAGTCACCAAACTGTCCTCCACAATGGCTGCTCCATTCTACATTCTCACCTGCAGTGGATGAGTGTTCCATTTCTTCCACATCCTCTCCAACACTTGTAGTCCTCTGCTTTTTTTAAATAGCAATCAGTCTAATGGATGTAAGATGATATTTCATTGTAGTTTTGGTTTGCATTTCCCTAACAGCTAATGATATTAAGAATCTTTTCATGTGCTTTTTAGCCATTTCTATTTCTTCTTTAGAGAAGTGTTCAAATCATTGCCAGTTTTTAAAATGTGTTGTCTTTTTATTTTTGAGGTGTAGAATTTCTTCATATATGCTGGATATTAGGACACTACAGAGAGATGTTTCCCAAATGTTTTCTCCCATTGAGTAGGCTGCCTTTCTTGGGAAACTCATTTGAAGCAAAAAGTTTTAATTTTGAGAAATGTCCTTTTATCTATTTTTTTTCTGCCATTGCTTGTACTTTTGGTGTAAAGTTTATGAAACCATTTCCTACTACAAGATCTCATAGTTGCCTCCCTACATTTTCTTCCAGGAGCTTTATATTCTTGGCTCTTATATTTAGGTCTTTGATTAATCTTGAATTAATTTTTGTATAGTGTATGAGATGGGGATCCTCTCTCATTCTTTTGGATATGGATATCCAGTTCCCCAAGTACCATTTGTTGATGAGGTCTTTCTCTCCCAGTTGAGTGGGCTTTGTGGCCTTGTCAAATGTCAGTTGACCATATATGCAAGGATTTATGTCAGAACTCTCAGTTCTGTTCCATTGGTCAGTAACCTTGTGCCAACACCTTAAAGTTTTGAACACTATAGCTTTGTAGTATGTTTTAAAGTCAGACAGTATGCTTCCTTCAATTTCTTTTTTCTTTTTCAATTTATCTTTGGCTTTCTGGGACCCTTAGCCCTTCCAAATAAATTTCATAGTTAACTTTTCCCATCCAATAAAAATACTGTTGTAATTTTTATTGGGATTGCATTAAATCTGTAAATTAATTTGGAAAGGATAGATATTTTAATGATGTTTAGTCTTCCTGTCCAAAAACAGGGACTATTCTTCCATTTATTTATTTCTTTGATTTCCTTTAACAATGTTGTGTAGTTTTCTGTATATAAGTCTTTTACATCTTTAGTTAATTTCATTCCTAGGTATTTGATTCTTTTAGTTGCTGTTGTGCATGGACTTTTTTTTCTTGATTTCCTCCTCAGATTGCTCATTGTTGATGTACAGAAATGTTATTGATTTTTACACATTGATATTATAACATGCCACTTTACTAAACTCATTTATCAGCTCTAGAATCTTTGTTGTAAATTTCTCAGAGCTTTCTATATATAGGCCAATTCATTTGCAAATGGTGATATTTTACTTCTTCCTTTCCAATTTGGATGCCTTTTATATATTTTTCTTGCCTCAGTGCTCAAGCAAGTACTTCTAACACAATGTTAAAGAAGAGCAGTAACAGTGGGCATTGTTGTCTTCTTCCAGGTTTCAGGGGCAAAGCCTTTAGCATTTCACCATTGAATATGATGTTAGCTGTGGGTTTTTCATATATAATCTTTATCATGTTGAGGAGGTTTACTTCTATTCCTATCTTTTGATATGTTTTTATCAAGATAGGGTGCTGTATTGCATCAAATGCTTTTTCTGCATCAGTAGAGTGTCATGTGATTTTTTTCTTTTGATTTGTTTATGTGGTGTATTATATATATTGATTTTCTTATGTTGAACCATTCTTCATACCAGGGATGAAACCTACTTGTTCATGGTGTATAATTCATTTGATGTGTTATTGAACACAATTAGCAAGCATTTTGTTGTTGATTTTAGCATCTAGGTTCATTAAAGAGATTTGTCTATAGATTTCCTTTCTTGTGGTACTTTTGTGGCTTTGGTATTAGGGTGATGTTGGCATCATAGAATGAGTTAGTCAATGGTCCCTTCACTTCAATATTTTGGAAGAGTGTAAGCAGGATTGGTGTTAGTTCTTTCCCGAATGATTGTTAGATTTCACATGTGAAGCCATCAGGTTCTGGCTCTTCTTAGTTGGCAGGTTTTTGCTAACTGATTCAATCTCATTACTTGTGATTGGTTTGTAGAGTTAATTATTTGGTTCTTTTGTCCATGTAGGCTGCCTGTGCATTTGTAAAAATTGGTCCATTTAATCTAAGTTATGATACTTGTTGGCATACAATTTTTAAAAGTATGATATTCTTAATTTGAGATCTGTGGAGATATCCCCTTTTTCATTTCTCACTTTATGTATTTGCATCTTCTCTGTTTTTCTTTGTTAGTTTAGCTAAAGGGTTTGACAATTTTATTTATATCCAAGAACCAACTTCTGTTTTTTTTAAATTTCTTCAAGTGTTTTCTTATTTTTAATTTCATTTAGTTCTGCTCTAATCTTTGTTATTTCTTTCTTTCTACTTCCTTTGGGATTAGGTTGTTGTTCTTTTCTAATTTCTCCAGGCATAATTTGGTCTTCGATTTTAGTAATTTCTTCTTTTCTAATATAGACATTGATGACTATAAATTTCCCTCTCAGCACTGCTTTGGCTGTATCCCATTAGTTTTGATAGATGTGTTATCATTTTCATTTGCTTTGAGGTTTCTTTTGCAATTTCCTCCTTGTCCCATTGTTTGTCTCAGAGCATGTTGTTTAACTTCCATATTTTTGTGCCTAACCTGGTTCTTTAACCCTACTGATTTCCTGCTTTATTCCATTGTGGTCAGAGAAATTTCTTTGTATAGTTTCAAACTTTCTGAATTTGCTGAGAGTTGTTTTGTAGCTTAGAATGTGGACTACCCTGGAGAATGATCCATGTGCACTTAAGAAGAATGTATATCCTGCTGAATTTGGGTGTAATGCTCTGTATATATCTGTTAGGTCTAGATCCTCTAATGATTATTCAAAGTCTCTGTTTCCTTATTGATCCTCTGTTGAGATGTTTTGTCTAATGGTGATAGTGCTGTATTAAAGTCCCCTACTATAATTGTAGAAGCATCTATTTCTCCACTTAGTATTTCCAATGCTTGCCTCAGGTATTTTTAAGCACCCTGGTTAGATGTATAAATGTTTATGATTGTCCTTTCTTTTTGACAGATTTCCCCTTTTATTAATATATGGTGTCCTTCTTTGCTCTTACAATAGTTTTGCATTTAAAGTCTATTTTGTCCAATATTAGTATAGCTACTACCACCCTTTTTTAGTTATTGTTTGCATGTAAAATCATTTTCTAACCATTCACTTACAACCTCTTTGCATTCCTGGGTGTAAGGTGAGTTTCTTGTAGAGAGCATATAGATGGGTCATATTTCCTTATCTAGTCTGCCAATATTTGCCTCTTGACTGAAGAGTTTAATCCATTAACATTCAGTGATATTACTGTGAAGGCAATAATTAGTCATAGTTTAAGTTTATATATGTCATATGTTGTTTTTATTTCTTGTTTTCTTATTCTTTCCAAAATCTTCATTCCTACATTCTCCTCCAATCCCATCTCTCCTGTTTTTCCCTTTAAACCTGCAAAACTCCCTTTAGTATTTCTTAAAGGGCAGGGTTATGGTTATCAATCTCTCTTAATTTCTGTTTATCTGTAAATATTTTGAGCTCTCCCTCATTTTTGAATGCTCGCTTTGCTGGATAGAGAATTCTTGGCAAGAACTTTTTTCTTTGATCTCCTTAACTATGTCACACCACTTCCTTCTTGCCTCCATGGTTTCAAATGAGAACTCAGCACTAAATCAAGCTTCCCTTGTATGTGATGCATCTCTTTTCTCTTGCTGTTTTCAGTATTCTCTCTTTGCTTGTGTATTGGACAATTTGACAAGTACATGTCTTACAGTAAGCCTATTAGGATTTATACTGTTTGGGGTGTTCTAAGCTGCACTTCCTGGGCATGTATATTCATGTCCCTCAAAAGCATTGGGAAATTTTCAGTTATTATTTCTTCCAACATTCCTTCTGCCTCTCTTCTCTTCTCCCCTCTGGGATGCCTGTAATGCATATGTTTGTGCATTTGGGGTTGTCATTCAGATCCCTAAGTCCCTATTGGATTTTTGGTGTCTTTTTTTTTCTCTAATATTTGTCTGATTTCAGGTGTACTGACTTCAACATCACTGATTTTTCTTCTGCCTGTTCAAATCAACTTTTTGTGGTTCTAGTGTATTTTTGATTTCTTGCATTTACCATTCATCATGATCATATCTGTTATCTTTTTATGTATGCTTACAATTTCTTCAGTATGTTCCCCTAGTGTCTTCTTAATGTCCTCAAGCTTTTCCGTCACTTCACTAAGTTGAGATTTGTTTGGACATAACTGATTAGTTGTTAAACATTCTGCTTCTCATCATGATTTTTAGTTTTTTCATTAGACCAACCCACATCTTCCTATTTCATAGTATGGCTTTTGATCTTTTGTTGGTGTCTAGGCATCTGTTTATTTTGATGGGCTTACTGGGTTAGTTAGCTTTTCTTCTATCTAAGGTTTTATTTTGTTGATTTTTTTGAGTGTAGTGTGCTTCTTTTTTGACACCTGGTTCCTCTTACTCTATATCCTTGCAGTTGCTTATGTTTCCTTGAAAAAATATTAAGACCAGAGAAAAGGAAAGATATAAAAGAGAAAAAGGATAATAGTAGTAATAATAAAAAGATAGAAGAGGAAACATAGAAGAGTTGAGAAAATAAATAGGCAATATGAGTGAAAAATCATTAAAAATATGAAAGAATAAGAATAAAAAGATTAAATAGAAAAATGAAACAAGAAACAAAATAGAGATAAAAGTAGAATGAATTAAAAGATTACAAAGATGAGAAGAGAGGAAAAGAAAAAGAAAGATAAAAGAGAGGAAAAAATGAAAAAGAAGCTCAAACAAAAAGTGGAATTAAAGAAAAGCAGCAGAAGACAGAAAATAGAAATATAAAAAGAAAAAAATAAACTAGGTTAAAAAAATAAGTAAAAGAAAAGAGAAATGAAACAAAGAAAGGGGAAAGACAACTAAAAAGAAACAAATAGCTACAACAACAACAACCAGCAACCCAAGGAAAGCAGCCTTCCCTTTTAGGACTCTAAGGAGCTTTCCAGGTTGCCTGTACTCCTCAATCAATTACCATTCAACTGCCCTCCACAGATGATGTACTTGGTTTTAGTAAATAAAATAAAGTAATAAAAATAATTTTAAGAAAGGAACCAATAAAAGTTTAAAATAACAGATTTAAGAAGACCGAAAACAAGAAAAACCTATCTATATGCTACCTGTCATAAGGTACAAGCTGCGTACATGATATCCTGATGGATTCCCTTCTCTTACGAGGTAACAAGAATCGAACAAGGGACCTTCTATATGCAAGGCAAGAATTCCTTCACTGAGCTACACCAGCCCCATAGGTTAAATAGGTTACTGAAAACTTATCTGGGTCTTTCTGCCCTTCTTGCCTCAGGTGAATTGGTCTTCTAACAGGTCGGAGCTTGACTCTGCCCTCTTCCTGACCTAGTACCTCTCTCTCTCAAGGCGGCTGCATGTGACAGCCTACCTGATCAGATTCCCTTCTACCCTCTCCCTGGGGCAAGTGCTGGTTGTTTTTTTTTTTTTTTTTTGGAGGGGGAGAGGAGAATTCAAAGGGGACTCAACTGGCCAAACTCACTGAAAAAAAAAACATACTCTACCCTCTGCCATACCACTCTTCCTACCAGGGAATGCTCCCACCACTCAGTTGGCTGCAGTGAGCTAGGCATTTTACTGAAGCTATTT
This sequence comes from Dasypus novemcinctus, assembly GCF_030445035.2. Lineage (NCBI taxonomy): Eukaryota > Metazoa > Chordata > Mammalia > Cingulata > Dasypodidae > Dasypus > Dasypus novemcinctus. The sequence goes on along the minus strand of NC_080683.1, from coordinate 35,344,665 downwards.
ACCTTGAGGGTGAGGTATATGTTCCTTTTCCAGCCACAGGGGTGAATAACTCATGGTTTTCTTTGGCTTCTTTATCTGTCTCACTCCTTCCTGAATGATGATGAATGATGCACAGCACTATCTTGTTCTATGGATCCCCAAAGCAGCTCCTTTAGGGAGGTTTTTGCTCCTTCTCCATTGTTTTTTTGTGAGAGAGTTGAGCTTTGCCTATCTACTCTCACACCATCTTCCTCGAAAGTCCCTCCAATGTATTTTTTATGGTATATAGTGTGCTAATAATGTTTTTCCTTTTTTTCTTTCTTTCTTTATTTTTCATTGTTACATTAAAAAAATATGAGGTCCCCATATACCTCCCCCACCCCCATTACCCCACTCCTCCCACAACAACCTCCTCCAACATCAAGGGACACTCACTGCACTCGGTGAACACATCTCTGAACACTGCTGCACCACATGGTCAATAGTCCACATTTAAGTTTACATGCTCCCCCAGTCCACCCATTGGGCCATGGGGGGACATACAATGTCCAGTAATTGTCCCCACAGTACCACCCAGGACAACTCCAAGTCCTGAAAATGCCCCCACATCACATCTCTTCTTCCCACTCCCCACCCCCAGCAGCCATCATGGCCACTTTCTCCACCTCAACACCACATTTACTTCCATCACTAATCACAACAATTCCAGAATAGAGCATCAGCAAGTCCACTCCAATCCATACTCCACTCCTTCTCCATTCTGTGGACTCTGGGATGGCTATGTCCGCTCCACCTCTGTATCAAAAGCGTGCTTAGATTCAGCTTGGATGATGGATGCAGTTCTCCTGTTTGCAATTGTAGGCACTCTTGGCTCCCTAGTGTGGTGGTTGACCTTCTTCACCTCCTTGTTAGCTGGCTGGGGTAAGTCCAATAAACCAGAGGGTAGGAGTTGCAAGTCTTTTGAGGCCCAGGGCCTGGCTATCACATGGACAGTCCAGAGATTCAGGTACCCTCAGTATACACTAAACCCAGGTGTCAACCACAGGTCTGATAAAAGTGACAGGAGAGGCTTGTGAACAAAAATCACATCTGAGTCCAACTGCATCACACTCAGGAACACAAACTCCAAAGTAGGGTCAACTGATATGGCACTGAAGTCCATCTGCCATGACCATAGGATAATGCATTTTTAATATCGTCCATCATATCTTTCCTTTCCATTAGGTCTGTTACTTTTCTTTGCAGGCTTTCAAATTGTTCTTCATGCTCACCCAGTGTCTTCTTAATATACTTTATATCTTTAGTCATATTTTCTTTTACTTCTTTGAATTGATTTAGGGGGAGTCACGTGATTATCAATGATTAATTGTTTTAAATTTGGTAACTCTTCGGGATATTTGGTTTATTCCTTTGGCTAGGCCATATCTTCCCATTTCTTAATATAGCTTGTAATTTATGGCTGATGTCTAGGCATCTGAATATATTGGTGAATTTACTCTACTGGCCAATATCTCTCCTCTGCCTGCTTATTGTTTTATATTTTTTTCCCCATAGCTCTTTTTTGATATTTGGTTCAGCTTATTCTAATTCTTTAAAATTGCCAAACATATATTATCGAAATCAGACCAAGGTTTCACTAATGGGGTGCAGATTTTCTCCCAGGATTTAGAATACAAAGAGAACAAAAAGCAGTTTTTGTCCATTCAATTTCCAGACAGGCCAGCAGATGGTGCCCATTGACACACCTTTCCACAGAGGTGATCTAATTTCAGTTTTCCTGTGTTATGGTCTCAACAGAGCTGAGATTCAAAGTAGGCTCTGTTGGCCAAAGTCATGGAAGAAAATCCCCTAGACTACTCCCCACTCATTTTTCCTTGTAACAGCTTGCAGGGAGGAAGAAGTCTATTCCCTTCTCAGTCAGCAGCAATGAGCCAGGGGTTTTACCCCAGTGTAATATCTTGGAGGTGGGGGAGGGGAGACCTTCCCAGCCACTTCAAGGGTTTGTAACTCATGCTGGTTGTTTACATTTCTTTACCTCTCTGTCCCTCACCCTCCTGGGAGGTAAATAGCACTATCCTGGCTTTCTGACCCCCAAAGCATGTCCCTTGGACAGCTTATGGCTCTTTTCCTATTGTTTTTGTGAAAGAGTTGACCTGCCTGTCTACTCTGACACCATCTTTCTATAATTTCTTTCCACACCCAATGCCCTTGGAGAGTTGCTTGAATGACTCACTTGTGCCTGCTGAAAATCACACTTTGATTGCCCCAGCATGTTTCTCCTGCCTAACTAGTTTCTCTCTTTAGGGAACCCAATGGGTGAAAGACTCTGTCCTTCTGCTCTCCACCTCTACCCACCTCCTGCTGCTCTTTCTGCACTCAAATTACCTAAAAGCATTGAAGAACACAGGAATGGCCTCACAGGTAGCTTGCCCTTCATGGACCCTAAGCAAGACATCTTGTCTCCACTTTGCCCTCTTTAGACTGCCCCAGGTTTTCACTCTAATGAAGCCCACCTTATTTTTGAGACCCTCTGACTACAAAGACTTCCACAGCTACCCTTGGTTGTTGCTGGCTGGAGCACTGGTGCCACCATTCACTGACATTGGTAAATGAGTTCATATATGTGAGATGCTTAGCAAAGGCTCTGACTCCAGAAATGGTGGCCACCATCAGTTAATGTCTTTCTTAAATGTACACTTCTTAGATTACTTCATCTAGACTCAGCTGGTCCTGACTTTTAGTGGTTCTATAGATGTTTGTGAATTTACTGGCTAAAGTGATTACTTAGAAATAATATTCATCTGAAGATTGAGGAAACATAGTTAAAACCATGTCCAGGTAAAACTAGGGAAACTTACCTATTAGTTTTGTATATTTTCACAAAAACTATTTTAACAGAGAAGTAAATATATCTGTAAAGTAGCTTATTTTTTATAACATACCTTAGAAATCTTACAATTATTCAGTGAAAAGAGAATATATTTTACAGTTATTTCAGCTATCGGTTTTATAGAGTTTGTGACATGTTTCTCACTAACCTTCTTTAGCGTTATGTGTGACTCCATTATGTAAATCAGATTCTATAATTGCGATTTGGATTGTTTTTCCTCCATTCAGTTTACTATTAACAAAATTGCAAATTAGAAAGAATGATCCTCAAGAAACTTACAGTTTGGTAAATAGGTGGAGGTCAAACAGTTAATCAGCATTTTAATAAGTCTAATCAAAGTCATAGATGCTCCTGAGAGAAATAAATGATCTGGATATAAACAACCCCAAAGGCATTTCTTAGAGACGAATTTTTGCATTGGGGTTGATTTAAGCTTGTGAGTGGCCAGTCAGTTTTTTATTCACCTCCATTCTTTCATTCCTACATTCCTAAATGAGTTGACTGTATTAGTAATGTGTTTCCTCACAATCAGTAAAATATTCTTGAAATTTTTTTATTGATTGTGAGTTCATGCTGAATTAAAATATAACATCCAAAATTTAGTTTGGGTGAACTAAACTCTGGAAATGCCAGAGATAGCAATTATCCAAATAGAAGTATGCCTTAAATACACTCATTTCTCTGCTATGCTTTGTGACATGATGAAATTTAAATAATGCCATGAATTCAAACTTCCCATTTTGGCATAGACATGTATCTAAAATGCATGGAAATAGAGATGCATAATAACATTAAAAATATATAATATATTGCTAATTTAGTAAAAGGGATCTTTTTCCTCCGAGTATTCATTATTTAAGTGTTAATTTTCCAAGTCATGCTGCTTCAAAATTGTATAGCAATTGTTTTTAATTGTCATGTTTAATCTTAATCCCAATTCAAATATGCCTCATAACTAAATCCATTGAGTCAATCTCTAGGAATCAGTCCCCTAACAACTGGCAGAAAATGCAATGGAAATACAATGGAAATCAGCTTCATGGGAGAATTGAAAATCTTGTCAAAAGTGTAGGATTTTATGACATTGACAAAAATGTTGTTGGAGAATTGGCCCAATCATACACTATCACCGATTAATCATTGGATGCGATTAGACTGTTTAAAATGAAAAAAAGAAAATCAACAAGGGTTGAGTGGCCATTCAAAAGACAATGATTTAAATATTAAAAAACTAAAAGACTAAGAGAGATATTTTGGAAACTGAGAAGCCATAAAATAATTTTATAAAAATTCTACTAAAGTGAAAAGACAAGTAAAGGATTCAGTAAGATAATATACTGTATGTTGGTTTTAACTGAAATCCACAATAATCACAATTTTAATTTTTAAATTCTGAATATATATATTTAATGTCACATTTGATAATAAAATTTATATTTATCTTTACTACTTAATGTAAGATTCTTATTCCATTTTTTAATTGGTTTGTTTTATATAGCCTTTTTTTGGTAACATCTATATTCTGATTTTAGCATCCATCTTATGTGTGTATATATATATGCATACACATATACAGTTGCACATACATTTGTGGCATATTTGTACATATATTTTGTAATAAAATACATTTGAAACTATAAAATATTAAACAGCTCCACCACATTACTTCCCCCAGCATTACTCAAATATTTCCTGATTGTTCACATTTTTTTTAAAAGTTGTATAGAACTCGTTTTTCTGTTAAAAGAAACATAATTTTTCTATCAACAATCATGTTCATGTCCAATCACATAGACTAGAATACAAATAAAACATCTATCTTGAAGGTGGAGGATAGGAGAGGTAATTTGTTCTCTGGAAAGACAGATCTAAAAAACATTGAGAGAGATCTAGAAAGAACATTGAGGAATTTCTCATGAAAATGGAAAGATTTTATGACAAAATGAGAAATGTTTTCCAGTGCTTGGGAGATGATCTAGAATGCTCATGGATTTCTACAGTTTATATAACTTAATTTAATTTAATTTTTGCAAATAGAACTGTTGGAAAGCAACCTGAATTGACTTGTAGAGTCATGTGCCCTTTGACATTGGAAGATTCCTGAAAAGTTCAACTAATTTCTTCTTGAGCATGTTATTTAAGTAATTCCAACACTTAAAATAAATAAATAAATAAATAAATAAATAAATAAATAAATAAATAAATTTTCTTCCAGTTCAATTAGGATGGATTTCAGAGCCCAATTGAGCCATATTTAATTCTGCGTTTACCATATGTCACCATGGAAGTATTAAAACATTAGTCTTTCTAAAGCTCAGTTTATTTGTCTATAAATGGAGACATAAAGTCTTTCTCCTTGGGTGACGTTTGGAATTAAATGATATTTTTTAAGATTTAAAGTGCTCAATATAATTTCTAGAATAATAGATGTTCAAAATATTGAAGTCATTATTTTTCAAAATAACTGAGAATTTAATGAGGTGGAGCTAAGCAGGATCTGTGTAACAATTTTAATAAGTTAGGTGGAGAAATAGAGGCAGGAGACAGAAGCTGGGGAAAGATGTGTGGCTAGGAAAATATTTTTTAATGGAATATATTAAAGCATTTTAATGGAATATATTTAGACTCTAACGTGCCCGTGACTCAACTTTAGACATGGCGCCTCGGGGGTGATCACCGGACATCGTGGATCCTCACAGGGCCCACTGGATGGAATGGAGGAGAGTATGGGCCATGATGTGGACCATTGTCTATGAGGTGCAGAGGTGCCCAAAGATGTACTTACCAAATCCAATGGATGTGTCATGATGATGGGAACGAGTGTTGTTGGGGGGGGAGAGGGGGGGGTGGGGGGGTGGGGTTGAATGGGACCTCACATATATATTTTTAATGTAATATTATTACAAAGTCAATTAAAAAAAAATGTGATCTGAGGTGGGGGGAGGAAAATAAAAAAATAAATAAAACCTTTTTTAAAAAATGAAAAAAAAAAAAAATGCAGTTTATGTTTCCATTGGGCTCGGCTGGAACATGAGATTCTGCATTTCAAACAATTTCCCAGGAGGTGACCATGCTGTTGGTCTAAGGACCACAAATTGAGTATCAAAGTAAAAGAAATTGTTGAAATGATGAAGACATGTGTCCAGTATAGAGAGAAATGTAAGATGGAGTTAATTGAGAGATTTACCTAGAAAGACTCTAATATTCACCTTACTTGACATCCCATAAATATGTATCTGACTTAAAAACTAGTCCTTCTTGAAGAACTTCTTTTGGATGTGTCTTTACACCACAACTCCCTGGATTTGCTTCTACTCCCCAACATTCTCCTTTGAGACTTCCTCTTTTCCATGTCATCTAAATATTCACAATTCATCCTCGAACACTTTTCTGACTTTTCACTTTTCTCCTGAGTAAATTGAATCTACTCCCATGACTTAAATGCCATCAATTAGCTTACAACTTCTTAATAATTACTTCTTGCTCCAAGCTCTTTTTTGGGTGCAGGGTTAGTTATTCAACATGATATTTAAAGTCTTTACTTGAATATCAGTAAAGAGATATGGTCCGGTTTTGAGAAACTTATGTGAGCTAGTAGAATATTATAATTAATTTATGAAGAGATTACTTGCTGGGGGATTTCTAACGAAGTAACTGATAAACTAGTTTGGCTTATAAACTGTGGTTGGGATTGTGTAAAAGAGTGAGTTTGCTGTTTTTATTTGCCTTTATTCTAGAACTATGCTAAGGCATGATGCAAGTAGGAAAAGAAGAAAGTCAGCTACAGATAAGCATATTTTCAGTGAGTGTCCCGTGTGCACACATGAAGAAGTTTAACACTGCTCCATGTCAGTTGAACAGCCTAGGGACTAACAGCAAATCACTGAAGTTAATCTGAATGGTGGTGATTATAAACAGATGTTCAAAGATTCAAATCCTTGTGTGTACCACATTGTTTACTAAATGCATTTAGTAAACTTTACTTTTTTCTTCATAATAGTCACCATCATTTTAATTGTTATTTATTTTGTGATTCCCACTAACCTAGAAGAGCTAATGGGGGAAGTAGTATGTCTATTTTAGCATTGCCTGAATCCCCAAGTTCTCTCAAAAAGGCCGGTTGAATTAATGAATGAGTTTAAACAGATGAACATTTTATGACTATACTTCAGGTATCTGATGTTATCTTAAAGTAGAGTAAATGTGACTGGCCTCGCTTTTTTCCTTTCAATCCAAGCTAATTAAAATAAAAGATCTTTCTTAAGGCCCAGAACCTTACAAATCACAGTAGCCTGTAAGCAAAAGTATAAATTAGCTTAAGTTCACAATATATAATTCCCATGGTTCATTGACTCTGGATAATTTAGAATAAGGTGTGGTTTCAGATAAGGAGAGGGATGTTATGGAGTACTTGAAACTTCAAATGAGAAAAACTTTAAAGAGACCAGAAACACCTTCCTACATGGATACCTGAGTGGGTCAGGATTTAAACTGATTTTTGCTGTGGGGACACTGTTTACAACAAAATATCCAAAAACTCTTCCTGCCAAGTGGATTCTTTTATATTTTAAATTCAATACAAAGAGAGGCCACAATTACTGGTAGCCTAAATATATCTACCTTGGATAGTGTTGTGAGGATTGACAACTGATTCCAAATGATATTTGCAAAGTGCATAATATATAACTAGAAAATGTATCATTAACTATTAATAATAGTTTGCTGCCTAGAATGTAGCAATTAAATGTAAATCTGTAAACTTTCTTAATGACTGAATGTTTTTCCTCAAAAGGGTCATTCTGATTATGATAAAGTAGATAGACACAGAGATAGAAGTTATAAGATATTGAGACAAGTTTCATTGTCCAGATTGGTTCTAGTTGTTTGACTTATTATCTCCATTTTTCCATGTTAAATATTTTATTCCTAAAAGTAGAATGTAGAAGAAAATATTCTCAGCTTAAGATCTCAGTATAGTTTGACTTATTAAATTATTTTCTCTACCTTTTTCCAGTTGTTTAACATACAAAATGGAGTGAGGTCCACAAGTGTATTTAAAAATATTTCCTGCAGAGATAGCTCTCACTGATTGCTCATATTAACTCAAATAATTTATTTTCAAAGTAATATGAAAATAACTAAAAGTATGTTTATGATCTTAACTAAGATGTCAAAATATTTAATCGAAAATTCAGTTTAAAAAGTATCAATTTAGGTCTCTGCAAATCAAATCTTTTTTTTGAACATGTTTGTGTGATTAGGATTATTTAGTTATATTATAGAAAGGTCCAGTGTGATATTATGTTTCATCATGGGAGAACTATAAAAGAAAAGGCTAAGAGTAAAAATAAAAATATCTGCTTAATATGTATAATATGTATAAGAATCTTAAAATATTAAAAGTTTTAGTGTTATATGGGTGGTTTCTCAAATAAATAATGAAAAGATAATTTTTAAACTTATAACCATGGCACATAAAGCAGACGCTTTTGATGTTTGCATTACATCCCCTCAGACTGTTGTTGTTATTCTGGACAGTACCCAAGAACACTGTCTCAACTCAACAGCCTCTACAATTACGCCTTAGGTATTTTTTCAGAAGCTAAGGGACCTCACTAATTCCACACACAGGATAACTACTTAAAGACAGCCCAGAAATGTGGAGATGTGGAGAAGTTAATTCCTTGGAGGCAACCTTTGACTAACGAAGGACAAGAGTCTGTGCACAATTGTTCCATCTCTCCATCCTTCTGGGGGAAAATTCTGATGTGCCTCCTTCACAGATCTGCTGTAGCTCTCAGTGGGTGCACTGCTTATGTATTGTTGTGTAAAAAAAAAATCCAACAAACATTTGCTGTCTCACAATTTCTGTGGGTCAGGAAGTTCAGGAATGGTTTAACCAGAATGTTCTGGCAAGGACTTTTATGAAGTTGCAATAAAAAATGTCAGTTGGAGCTATAATCATATGAAGACTTGCATAAGGCTAGAAATTATTCTTCTAGTCTCACTCATACATCTTCCCAGAGGCCATGATGGCCTCTTCACAGTGTTTTACTTAAGCGTACTCCTGATATGGCAGCTAATGCACCCAAGAGATCATAGCTATTAGATATTCTGATTCATAAAGCAGCCTCAAAAAACTTAGATTTTTGTTCTAATAATTGCCTTTTGAGAATATTTTCCTCTTAATACACATGCATAATTAACAATAATGATAAATTAATTATTCAGGATCAAAGATAAAATTTCTAAATTAAAAATGGCTTTTAAAATTCATAACTCAAGCAATATGAATAAATGTACCGATTTTACATATAGGATTATACTTTATTAGGATTACACTTTATTCACTTTAATACTACAATAATATTAAATTACACATTTGAAAATATGGAAAGTAATTTAGACATCAGTCTACCAACATCTATGCAACAAATTGATCAATCAAATTACTTCAAAATACCTGAGTTTTATAAAATTATAGAGGATATAATTTGCTCAATTGAATAGTAGTGCTGAAAAATATTGATATGACTTTCATACCATAATACATTATGAAAAAATAATCAAGGCCAACCTGGTCAGGTCATTGACTCCACTGCTCACTATACTATCCCCAGTTCATCAACCTGATGTTTCTATTTTGTTTCCCTAGGGATCTGGTACTTTACAATATCATAATATTTATAGAAACATTAAGAGAAATTTAACAGTCAATGTTGTGAGGTGATAGCCATTGATATGGGAATATATAAGCAAAAAATATTTGGGTTCTATTAACCTAGATAATTTATATAAATATTTCAGTTCCATTTGATTATCTGGGGAACATCCAGGACAAAGAGGTCAAGACAAAGTAATAGGAGAGATGAATATTTTTTGCCTCTGATATGGTTATTCAGAACAATAACTATTTGCATGAAAATAAGCCAGAAATTCCACAAGATATGAATTTGGCAAGGACACAAACAAAAATAAGGAGACGTCATATCCAAGGTGTATGGATTCCTAATTGGAGGCTACCTACTCATGACTAACTTGATGGTCAGTTATCTGCAAGTGGAATTATGCACAGATGCATCACTAACTACTAAAGAAAATCACAGAAAATAATTGTATGCATTCTGAAATCACAAAAAAATGACTGATTCATATATATGATACTTTTTGGTTGATCTGCCTTGAGAATTATTGGCTTCAGTATATTTCCTAATAACAAAGGTATGCTTGTTTCTGAGCATTTAGAGATGATGCCTTTAATGTCGATGTTTTGCCATGGGAAAAAATCATTTAATGTGGTGCCTTCCTTGACAAATATTAAACTATGTGCTACTAAATTATGCTACCACAGCCCAGGAAAAGAATAAAAGACATTATAATTGCACAATTTTAAAAGTAAATAATTTTTAAAAAGTCAAGCAAGAGTTCAGTGAGTGTCTGTAAGTTGAATTGAGTCCCATTTTAATTAAATTGCAATCCATCTCAACTAAAAAGGAAAAAAAATAAAGTTTCTGAATAGAACTTATTGTGTAGGATGGAGATTCAGTTCTAAATGCTTATTCTTTCTCACCTTAGCTGCATGAAAACTAGACATTATTTTATTTGTTAAAAAGATGTCTCTATCCTTCGTTAGTCATCTCATAATTCAATTTGAAAAATGGCCTAAGTTTTTATTTTTTATTAAAATGTTTATTATTATGTGAATATATATGGAGTTAAATTGCCTACATAAATAGCTCTTTTGCCCATATATAGAAGTTATTCCAAGTCATGGCATAAATATTTTTGTGTGATATAGGACTTCGAGCTGTTTTATATTTCAATTTTATGAGAATTCAAAAAGCTTTTCCATTGCTCAAGTTAGGAATGTATACATGACATAAACTCCCATGAACAAAAGAATAAAATGTAATATTAGATTTAAATTTATTAAAATTTAATATTAAATTTTATCATTAAAATCAAAGGTCCTTTGCAAATAACTAAAAGTTGACCCCATTGTGTCCTGAGTTCAACAAAGTTGTGAAGTCATTAAATTTAACTCCTTTTCTCCTCTACTGAGCAACAATTGAACTCAATTTACTCAAAAATATTTCTTGAATACTTACTTTAAAGCGCTGATTTAAACTCATTGGGAGCAAAGGTTTATATGAGTAAATTACTGCCTTCAAGTTTTTAATCTAGGTAACAATTCTATAAACTCATTATAAACTAAAGAAGAAATAAATTTGTTTGCAAATAAATCATGAAAATGACAATGGCTAGGGATTCATTCACACAGAGAGAAGATTAAGAGCATTTTCACATTATAAATGTCTTATGAAATGAAATTCACAGAGAATTATTATTTTGACAGTGAAAAAAAGAAGGGTTTCAGATGGAGAGGAAAATTTGTAGAGAAGGTGGCAGGGGGTGAAAATAGAAAGGAAACATGAATCTGAATGTGGAAGACTTCATTGTCCCTGGTGGCTACTATTTCAACATGACTGAGTGGATATTCTGATTTACTCTCCACTCAACTGAAAATCCAGAACATAAAAAATATAATGAAGATGTATACAACAGCACTAGAAGATGAAAATTAGTACCCCTGCAAACCAGAACAGTGAGGAATTTCTGGAAGATACAAACTCAGATGAAAAGTAAAAAGATTGAAAATTGTATCCAAAGAGCATATGGGTCCACAATCTCATAAAATAAAGGGACAGCATAAAAAATTTTAAAAAACAATTTGTCACTGAAAAATCCTGGTATATCCTAGGGAAATGTAAATGAGAAAAGAAAGCGATATATGCTTTAACATTTATTAAATTAATGGGTCAAATAGCTGTGGGTTCTCAATTTCTCCACATAAGTAAAGCTACTAGTCATGCTCCGTGAAAAAATAATTATAGGAAGTAAGCATTGGGAGCTATGGCAGTTTGAGATTATTTATGAATCCCAAAAAGAAAGATTATATTTGTAAACTAATCTAATCCTCTGGGGGTGATACCCTTTGAACACAGTAGATTCAGCTGACAAGTCTTAATTAAATTACCTGTTAAGATTAGGACTTTGGTTTGACCGTGTCAGAAGGCATGATGCAAATTGAGTCCCTGCCCTTTTGGTGAGATGATATAAGCAGACATTCATATGGGAAGAGAGAGAGCTCTACATATGCTAGAGGAGAGAATTTTGACCTGTGACAGGAAGGAGAAGACTCAAATAGCTAAAGCCCAGGGAGGGATGAGCCATTAGCCTTATAGTTTGCAGTTGAAGAGAACAGAGCACTGAGCAGCTGAGAAGGCTTAGAAAGAAATAAGCCCTATGCCAGAGACTGATACAGAAAACCCTGAGAGACCAAGCAGAGATCGCCTGCCATCATGTTTCATCATGTGGTAACTGACTTTGGTGAGGACTTGATGTGGACTCTTTAGGGTCTTGTAACTGTAAGCTTTTATACCAAATAAATACCCTTTATAAACATCAACAGATGTCTTATACTTTGCACCCCTTTGGTTGACTAATACAGAAACAAAGACCTTTCTTAATGCATGTACAATTTACACACTTTGGACTCTTATCAGAAAAGTGAAATCACTCCTGATCAATGATAAAGGGGACTGTGTCCAGCTGAAGTAATATAAACTTTAAACCAATCTATACATATGAACAGATAACCATGAACTGCCAAGCACTTAAGGAAAACCAGTATATAGAAAATAGGGAAAAAATTAAGAAAAACAAAAATTAGAAAAACAAAATTAATTCTACTCCAGAGGAAAAAGACATAGTTGAAATTTTAAAATAATAAAAATAAACCCCTCAAAAATAATACTTCAGTTTTTAGTTTACAAGGGATAGAGCATAGAGAAAATAAATTTGGAATACTACAGCCAAGGAAGGAAGTAGGAGGGGATGAGGTGCTATATCACTTGTAAAAGAACAGAAACAGTGTGAAAGCCAAATCCCTGAGATAGAGAATAACCAAAATACTTCTCTTCCCTATACCAGCAACCCAACAAGCCTCCAATAGAGTAAAATGAAATACTGCTGAAAGAGCTGCAAGAAACAGACTATCTCCAATAATCATTGTAAAAGTTAGCCTTAAAGGCAAGGTAGGAGACAAAAACAAGAACACTAGAACAATTTGAAACTTCTTATACTAATAGCTACGAAAACAAAACAAAACAAAAAAAACACATTAAACACAGGCTAAACCTTAGCTAGATTAACATAATTCCTCATATTAGAGTCCAGATTACCTCAGTACCTATTACCAGATTCAACATGTCCATCTTTCAACACCAAAAAGCTACATTGTATACCAAAAAGGGAAGGAAAGACAAGCAAGCTGAAAAGACAAACCAACCTTCAAATCAAACTTAGATATGATACAGATATTGGAAATATGAGACAAGGTACTTAAAATTACTCAAATAGGTTAAGGACCCCGGAGGAAAAGGTAGACAACATGCAAGAAAGAAGAAATCTATAAGAAAGAATCTGCCCTTATATTTTAACTTATAGTTTGTACGAGAGTTTACAGGTTTATATCTAAAGATTTAAATCTTTGGCCTTTTCACGTGTCAGTGGGGCCGTGAATCTCAACAGAGTTGCAACACCTACTCTTCAGTTCATTGGATTCACCCAGGGCAACTAACAAGGAAAAGATGATGGACAGCAACCATCCCAAGGAACAGAGAGGGTCTACAACCACAAGCAAGATAGTCCTATCCATCTGCACCAGGGGATCTAAGCCCCATCTCAGTTAGAAGTGGAGTGGGCATCACCATTCCAGAATCCTCGGGATTGAGGAATGAACAATGGACTAAAGTAAATTTAACTGTTATTCTACTATAGACTTACAGTTATTCTAACAATGGAAGAACTTTTATTGTTGATGTGGAGGCAGTGGATACCAGAGCTTCTACAGGGACAGTGAAAGGAAAAATAGGTATAATAAGGAGGCATTTTGGGGACATTGGAATTGTCCTGAATGACATTGCAGTGACAGACACAGGCCATTCTTTATCTTGTCATAACTTACAAAACTGTGCATAACAGAGTTTAAGCTATAGTGTAAACTATAATCCACACTTAGTGGCAGTGCTGCAATACATGTTTGTCAATTGTAACAAACCACACTAATGAAGGATGTTGTTAATGTGGGAAAAATATGGGAGGTATAGTGAATGATGCATATGGGAATCCCCTACATTTTTTATGTATCATTTATGTAATCTAAGTATCTTAAAAGGATAAATAAATAAAAAGTAAATGTTAAAAAATAAACATACAAAAGAAATGAAGAATGCCTTCAATAGGCCCATAAATAGAATTGACACAGCCAACAAAGAATCAGTGAACTTTAAGCTAGGTTAATAGAAAATTCCAAAATTAAAACATCAGTATTTGATAGATTAAGATGGGCAGAAAGGATATAGATGACCTGAACAGCAAATTCAGACAACTTTCCCAATTATGGGAATTCTGGGTCACAAAATACACCTCAACAAAATATAAACTATCGAAATCATATAAAATATGTTGGATGTGAAATTGAGAAGAATGTATATTCTACTGTAATTGGATGGATTATTCTATAAATGTCAATTAGATCAAGTTGATTGATACTGCTGTTCAAGTCATTTATATCCTCACTGAATTTCTGCCCTGAATTTCTGCCCTGAATATCCATATATCTATTAGAGGAATTGAATCCATAATATATGATATTCAATAAAGGTACTCTTCCAGAAAATAGAAGCATTAAAGAACACTTCTTAGAGCATTCCATGAGGTCAGCATTACCCTAATATCAAAACCAGATAGACGAGTTATAAGAAAGAAACACAGACCAAAATATCTCATGAACATTAGATGTAAAATCCCTAACAAATAGTGAGAAAATCAAACCCAGCAATTTAAAAAAGCATAACATCTGTTAACCAAGTGTGGTTCATTCCAGTAAAGCAAGGCTCATTCAATATTATAAATCAATCAATATAATTCATCACAGTAACAGATGAATAAGTAACATCACAATATCATATAAAATATTTCATCATGCTATTGCCTGATATATATCATATGATCATATCATCATGTCACCTGATTATATCATATTATTAGATTGATAAAATGGATTTCCTCATATGCTGATTATCGGACTTTCATTAATATGTTTGCTATTTTCCCAACTAGGCTGGGGACTTTTTGTTTTGTTTTGTTTTATTTTATTTTTTATTTTAAGAGGTACTGGGGATTGAACCCAGAGCATTGTACATGGGAAACAAGTACTCAACAATTGAACTATATCTGTTCCTCAATGAGAGTTGCTTTTTCCCCCAATCATTTTTTAAAATTTATTAAAAGATATCACTCATACATAAACAATAAGTGTATAATAGTTGTGTACATACAAAACAAACATATATAACATCAAACAAATATATATAATATCTCACCCTACCACCAATAACTTGCATTGTTTTTAACCTTTTTAACTAATGATTAAAGAGCATTGCTGAAATATTACTGCTAAACAAAGTAGTTTTCCCCTAACCAATACATTTATATATCATTTATATATGAATATACATAAACAATTAAGTGTATAGTAAAAGTTGTGGACTTACAGAGCAAACATGCATAACATGTATGCATAACATCATACAGGGGTCCCATACATCAACCCTCCACCAACACCTTGCATTGTCATGAGACGTTTGTTACAAACTATGAAAGAACACTGTCAATATCTTACTACTAATGATAGTCCTTATCTTACATCTGGTGTGTTTTTCCCCCAACCCTCCCTATTATTATTTTTTAAATATATTTTTTAATGACAGAAGTTGTAAAGGCTGGGGACTTTTTAAAGACAGACACAGTGCTTTGTTTTTCTCTGTATTCTTAGCTTTCAGAAAAGGTCTGCAATGTTTTAGGCATTCAGGAAATTTGTGACTTTATCTTATGAAAATTGGTCCTATTTGTACTAGAATGTTCTTAATAAAAGCACCTTAATCAATGTTTATGGGTCCTCTACCAGATTTTGGAGCATAGTGTGAGAACTGGCATCTAGATTATTTGCATAAAATTGCCCTTTAAAATAATAAGGAAAAAAAGCACATTATTTAGAACAAATAAACACACTAAATTTTTCAGAAGTCACTGCCTCTGAAAACATGTTTACTAAAATAAGAGAATTCTAAGGTGAAAGATGATATTGCTATGTAACCCAGAATAAGTGGAACCAATTTAAAATGTTACATTGCCTTCTCTATTGATATCAATTTTCTGCTAAATTTAAAATTACCTTTTTTATAAATAGTAATAAATGTGGTCAATTAAAAATTGAGCAATAAGAAACTGTTTTATAATGAAATATTTGGCGCATTCTATTGAATTATCAAGCATGTCATTATTTTAAGTGTACTTATTGACCAGTAATCAACTTTAGTCAATATTCTTCACAGCACAGGCATAGATTACTTTAATAATGCATACGTACATACATATGCTTAAAATAACATGGAAGGGAACAGTAAAATTTACAATATTAAATTATAAATGCCTGAGCCTTTGTATAATAGGTTTTAATATTTATGGAAAACCATCCTTATAATTGCCTGAACAGACTGGATGGAATACCTTTTTTTTGTTTTCTATTTTTCTTGGTGACTGTGATAGTTTTTACATAAGTTGGCTTACTTTCATTGAAAATACTGGTGAGTAGCAACTAAATTATTTCTCACAAATTAAGTATAATGAATGACTACTTCATGTATTTAATTTTATTCTTAATTTGATAAATATAAACTCCACAATAAACACACACACACACATATAAATATATTCCCTTTCTTTCTTAGGTGTCTTCCTGGATTTTCTGGCCAATTTTGTGAAATTAAGATAAGTGTCTTTCATCACATGTCTACAAGGTGTGAGCTGTGAAGATCACATCAAAGGATATATTTGCAAATGTCAACAAGGTCCTTATTGAAAATCAATTCTATTATCTATACATTACAAAAATCTGTGTGTATAAATATATGTTAAGCATGTGTGTATGATATATATATATATGTATCACATATATTACAATTTTGACAATCCACACCTTCAATCATGTTGTTGGTTAATAATCATGTTTTGAGCAATGACAATTAAAATAACATGAAATGGATGTTCTGTGATACTAGAAAGCAATCTCTAAAGCTACAACAGGAAATCCTAGAGCTTGGACTATTACATATCATTACCTGAATTTTCTGAACTTACAAATTTCTATCATTATCCATATTAATGATATCTGGCACACGTAAGTCCTTTATAAAGCTAGCCCTGATAAATATTGGCATTATTATTATTTCCAACAGTTGTCAGAACAGAGCCAGAGAAGCTGAGCAAACTCATCTGTAGAAGGAATAATTGTTCATTAATAACTAGTTCTTTTGGGCATTTCTGCCTTTGGCCATATGCTCTTTAACTTCATATTGATACCAATAAATTGTGTTCACATCTTTCCCCTCTGCTTTCCTCTGATTTTTTACCCTTTCAGATCTTTACTTTCTTCTTTTGTCTTGTCATTCATCTCATCTTCAAAATCCAGTTGCATATACGTAAAAGGTATAGTGAATGAATACATTTCCTTGAGCAACAATAATGTCTCAGACATATATCTGTGGAATATTTTTGTCCCTTTAGAAAATAAACACATCTATTTACAGATCCCATAGAAGACTTCAGGTAGACTCTGGATATACCAGTGTTCCAGGCATCTGGCTATTGGCCCTTTAAGGGAATAACAGCAAGGCATCCATGTGGGTTTTAAGGCCCCTACGTGTTGTGAGAAATTGTAAAAACTAATGAATATCTATCATTTGATTACCACACAGCTATTTATAAGTTCAGCATTCCCTCAGAGGTCTGCTGTATTTTGGCATACTTGGTACTAGCATTTCTTTATTTCTGCACAACATCTAAAGATCTTTTACTAGCATTTGGTGATAGCCACAGGTAAATAAAACTGTAACTTTTACAGGTAAAAGAAGTGGAATAAAGACTACAGCTTTCTTATCTAACAAATCAATGCCATTTCAGAATTGTGCCTCTTCCAAGCAAAAAATACCTCTATCGAGGTCTGAACAAAGTAGACTTGGCCCAGTGGTTAGCGCCACATGGGAGGTCCGTGGTTCAAACCCTGGGCCTCCTTGACCTGTGTGGAGCTGGCCCATGTGCAGTGCTGATGCACACAAGGAGTGCCCTGCCACACAGGGGTGTCCCCGCGTAGGGGAGCCCCACGCGCAAGGAGTGCGTCCCATAAGAAGAGCCGTCCAGCACGAAAGAAAGTGCATTCTGCCCAGGAATGGCGCCGCACACACGGAGAGCTGACACAACAAGACGACACAACAAAAGAGACACAGATTCCCATGCCGCTGACAACAACAGGAGCGGACAAAGAAGAAGACACAGCAAATAGACACAGAGAACAGACAACTGGGGTTGGGGGGAAGGGAAGAGAAATTAAAAAAAAAAAATTCTGTGATAGTTAACATAAGCAAATGAAAATAATCCTAGGAAAACAGTTAAGAATCAGAAACTGATCTATGTCATGTTTGTTTATCATATCTCTTAATCTTATTATTACCATTTTAATTTTATTTTTCATATTAATACACATTGTATCATTGCTAGATTAGTTTTCATGCTCCAGGTTAAGATGCCTCGTATCGTTGATTCACTTGTAAGTGCGGAACCACTTTGAAGCAGATCCAGCATGAAAATGAAGCTCCATGCTTTTTGCTGCTCATCAGATGACCAGTGGGAAGTGACAAGCCTCAACAAACAATATCCACCTGTGCTGTTAGGTATCACTAATAACTTGTTGGTTTGTTTGACTTAAGATTTACACTTCACAACTTAGAGAAGTAAATAAAAACTAACGAAATTCTAAATCTTGGAAAGTGCTGTGGAAGACCTTCCAGACCCTTGCCCTGACCCTTGAGGGCTCCCTCCAGCCATGGGTTTTAAGCACACCAACCCATCCTCTCCCCAAAGTGTTTTCACAAAGCATTTTGCTCCTTCCGATTACCCATCATCTCTTCCCTTTTTTTTAATGCATTTGTTTAGTAAAGGCTGCTGGGAGCAAGGTACCAGAGATATGCTGGCTTTCATAATGGGACTTTATTAGGTTAAAAACTTAAATTCTGAGGTTGTGTAAGTTTCCAAATCAGGATGTCATCAGAGATGCTGTCTCCCTGAAGGTCAGCTGCTGGTGATCCTGCACTCCTTCCATGTGGCAAGGCACATAGAGGCATGCGTTTCTCTGGGTCCCTGTCTTCTCTTCCAGGCTTACTTTCTTCCCAAGTTTAGCTGTGGGTGATCAGACATATGGCTCATCTCTCCCCTTTCCTTCAGCCTTTCTCTCAGCTTCTTGGGGTTTCTTGGCTCTGCCACTTTTTTCCTGTGCATCTCTGCATGTTTCTCCTGTTTATAAAGGACTTCAGCAAGAGGACCAAGGCCCACCCTGGGTCATGCCTCACTGAAGGAACCCAATCAAAGCCCCACCCTCCCAACTGAATCCAATTAAAGGGTCCCACACCCACAGGAATGGATTAGCCTTAAGAATTTGATCTTTTCTGGAATCCACAAAAGCTTCAAACTGTCACAATGTATTTTGATGTTTTTCCAGTGTTGTTGTTTATATTTTTATTTTTTGTATAGTAAAATTCACTCTTCCTTGGAATAGTTCTATAGTTTTGGAAAATGCGTAATGTTGTAGAACTACCACAACAGCCAGTCACGTAAACATTACTCCCCCAAATTATGTCAATATTACCCTTTTGTAGTCAACCCATTTCGCAACCCCAAAATAAATTGATTTGTAAAGAATCCAAAAGGTTTATTAATCTTTTTTGTCCTTGAAAAGTCCACCTTTTTTAAAGCACATCTGTCGCTTGTTTTCTGAATTGTATGTAATGAAGGCCAAATGTGGGAGGACTTTGGCATGCACAAGTTAAGGAAATAATTATTATTATAATAACAATAGTAATACTAGTCATAAGCTCAGTGCTATTTTACAGGTACTAACTCATTTAATTTTCAAAACAAACTTGTGAAGAAGATACTCTTATTATTCCATTTACGAAAGAGGAAGGGGTGTTCCAAGAGCCTTGGGTAACCCCCACATAGCAGGTTAGAGCTGAGCTGAAATTCACGTCCAGGAACTCTAGTCTGGCTCTTGACCACTTTTGTGGTTTCTAGCAATTTGCTTTTTCCCAAATGCTATAGAAAGCCACTAATACTGGTTCATTTAGTTTATACATATCCAATCTTATCTTTCATGCATGGAAAAAATGAGCATTAAATAATATTGACAAGTCTAGTCTTAATTGTGCTAAAATCCTTATCTTTACACAGTTCCTGAAGGAAACCTACCTTGACTAGGTATTTACTTACTTTAATTTTTTAAGTAATGTAAATCATTGACATTTTCTATTTGCAAAAGTTGTGAAAACCTTCTTTAAACTCACTTCTGGTTGTCAGTTATAAGAATCCACTTGTCTTCATCTAACAACTGTCTATTCTTTTATGGTTGTAACCTAGGGGGCTTCTCCACTATACCTCAAGATAGGTAATTTCATCTCATTTTCTCCCTTCCCTCTTCTAATTTAGTGCAAATAAAACTGCGTGACTCTTGCAAATTTTTGAAAAGAATACAACTAGAAAAATTAAATTAAATACTTATTTTCCCCACTAGATATATCTGCAAGTAAAACTGAATTTAAACTGTCTATAAGTAGGTTAGAAGACACTAAGTATTACTTAGTTTAGTACCATCAACTCCAAGAATAAAAGCTATCCCATACTGGGTCCTCACTGAGTGATCAGCATGTATTGCAAAAGAATAAATCCATTCAGAAGAAAGGACATTATCAGGGTTCCAAGATGGCAGAGTAGGGAATGGCACTCCTCCTCCTGCAGGAAGGTAGACAGGTTAACCTGGCAGAAGGGAAGCTGCAGGATCACAGGCACAATTGGAGAGGGCAACAATAGAGGGGTGACTCCATTGGCTTGAGGAAATGGAAGCCATAGGACATAAGCCTGAGGAAGAGCGAAGCCAGGGAAGTGACTTGGCAGGAAACCAGTTCTCAGCTGGCTCCAAGAGTGGAGAAAATCCCTGGGCAACCAGGAGTGTCTCCCAATACCCAAAAGACTCTTGAGGTGGAGGAGCTGTGGAGCAAACATGTGGGACCAGCACCAGATCAACTCAAGGGGAGATAGGGCAGGTAGACCTGGAAAAATAAAATGGATGGAAACCAATAAGCACTGAAGAGACTCCAGGAAGAGAGGGGAAAGCTGTTCAGGCAGGATGTCACACACACCTGCCTTGGGAGAGAAAGGAGCTGGGTCAGTGAGGGGCTGGACTGAAAGGTGCAAAACAGCCTGTAAGAGCGGGAAGCCAGACAAGGCAGCCAGCAAGTGGTCAGAAGCCAAGCTGACCTGAGGGAAAAGAAGGCAGGGAGAGGGAGATGATAAAACTTCAGAAGCCTAAATGGCCAAAGGGATTGAGGGGCAGGGAGAGAAAGCACAGGAGCTGTCCAGTGCTCTAACAGGCATGAAGAGAAGGGATAAAAAGAGTAATCCAGCAGATTGTCAGGCACTCAGTTGGCTCACTGGGGGAGAAGGAGTTGACAGACAAGGAGATTCGTGACAGGGAACTTAGAGAATTTTTTTTAAGGTTTTTCTATTTGTTTTGTTGTATTTTATTCATTATTCTTTATTTTTTCTCTACAATTGGATACCTTACCTTTAGAGCACAGGTTGCAGGGTGAATGGTGAGCACAGGAAGCCTGAGATGATTGCTAGAGGCCTGAAACGGAAGTCTGTTTTTTCTATTTTTTTCCTTTGTTTCTTTTCTCTTTTATTCTCCTTGTTTTCTTTATTTCTTTTCTTTTCTTGCATTTCCCCCTCTTCTCCTGCTCTTCCTTTGTTCCATCTTCTCTTGTTTGGTCATCATTTTCTTTCTTCTCTTCTCAACTTTCCAATCTCTTATTTTAGTCTATTTTTTCCTGTTTCTTTTTTTATTCTTATTCATTTTTATTTTTTATGATTTTTCACTCTCATTACTTATTTTTCCTGCTTTTTATATTTCCATTTCCATATTTTAATTACTATAATTCTTTTTCTCTTTTTTCTCTCCTTTACTCTCATCTTAATATTTTTGTGGGGGGACATGGACAACTACAAGGATATAGAATAAGTGGAACGAAATGTCAAAGAGGAACCTTAACACAAAACAAAATGTAATAAAACCCTAGAGTAGAAAGAAAAGCTAACCTACTGGATAAGCCCATCAAGAAAAACAGATGCCTAGAGGCCACCAAAAAATTACAAGCCATACTAAGAAACAGGAAGACATGCCCAGTCCAATGAACAAACTAAAAAGCAGAAGAAGATATAAGACATGGAATAACTAATCAAGGATATACAAACAAATGTCATTAATCAACTTAATGAAGTAAAGGAAGAGTTAAAGGATATTAAGAATTAAAGGATATTAAAAAAACACTGGAGAACATACAGAAGAAATCATAAACATTAACATAAAAAGACAACAGACTGATAGTGAAGAAAGGCAATATGCAAGAAGTTAAAAATAAAACACTTAACAACAGATTTGAACAGGCAGAGGAAAGAATTAACCTGATGTTAAAGATAGAACATCTGGAATTGTACAGATAGTAGAAAATATAGACAAAAAGATAGAAAAAATTCAGCAGGGACCCATGGAATTGAATGACAACACAAAACACACAAACATGTAATTATAGACATCCCAAAAGAAGTAAAGAAGAAAGGATGTTGGAGGAAATAATGGCTGAAAACGTCCCAACTCCATTGAAGTACACAGGTTTACATGTCCAGGAAGTGCAGTGCACTCCAAACAGTATAAATCCTAACAAACATACTCCAAGACACATACTATGAGATCGTGTAATAGAAAATGGTTTCATAAACTTTACACACATAGCACAAGCAATCAAAGAAAAAAATAAATAAATGGCACCTCCTCAAAATTAAAAAAAAATTTTTTGTGATTCAAAGGAGTTTACCAAGAAAGTGATAAGGCAGCCTACTCAATGGGAGAAAATATTTGGGAACCATCTATCTGATAAGGTCTAATGTTTAGCATATATTAAGAAATTCTACATCTCAAAAATAAAAAGTCAACCAACTCATTTAAAAAATGTGCAAGAGATTTGAATATATACTCTTCAAAGAGAAAGTACAAATGGCTAAAAAGCACATGAAAAGATGTTCAGCTTCACTAGCTATTAGGGAAATGCAAATCAAAACTAAAATGAGATATCATCTTACACCTATTAAACTAGCAGCTATTGAAAAAGAAAATATATGTTGGAGAAGATGTGGAGGAAAGGGAAGCCTCATCCATTGTTGGTGGGAATGTAGAATGATGCAGTTATTGTGTAAGACAGTTTGGCAGTTCCTCAGAAAGTTAACTATAGAATTGTCATAGGATCCAACAATCCCACTGTTAGGTATATACCCAGAAGAATTGGAAGCAGGGACATGACAGATACATGCACACCAATGTTCACAGCATAATTATTTACTATAGCTAAAAGTTGGAAGCAACCCAAGTGTCCATCAACAGATGAATGGATAAGCAAAATGTGGTATATACATCCATGGAATATAACTCAGCTCTAAGAAGGAATGAAATATTGACACACACCACAACATGGGTGAATCTTGAAGACCTTATGTTGAGTGAAGTAAGCCAGTCACTAAAGGACAAATATTGCATAACCTCACTAATAGAACCTAAGCATATTGAGCAGATTCAGAGAGAGAGAGTTTGGAAGATAGGCTAACAGGAGACAGAAAGGGAGTAGAGGGTGGTGGGCTCATAGGGCAATAGCTATGATAAGGTGGAAGACAGTGGTTTGCAACGGAAGGAGGTGATGGTCATACAGGAATGTCAATGGGGTTAATGGTGAAGATGAGCACTGTATGGGGGTTGGGTTGGACTATCATGGAACTGGGGGGAGGGCTGGGAGAATGAACAAGTGAACTCGGGATTCATAGGTCTGTAGTTGAAACTGCAATGGAATATTCTTTTGGCAAATATGACAGTGAAAGGTCACTGGTTGAGGGTACTGGTGGTCGGGGCATACATGGGAAAGGGTACACCTGGGGCATGCTTCTGTGGAATGTGAACATGTTCATCTTAACATAGGGTGTTATCTCAGCGGGTGGAGAAGCACACAATTAAAAAGAAAATATTAAACTCTCACCCTGGGGAGGCCTGCTACATTCTCAAATAAAAGAGCAAGAACCTCTCAAATACATAGGCAGTGCCTAATAAAAGAAAACAGACCAGTGTTTCAAGTCTCAAAAGTAATACATGTAACTATGAAGCTTATTCTTGAAAAATTAAAACTTAGTGGTTACCATAGGTTCTGAGGGAGGAGCAGGAGAAAATAGGTGAAATATAAGGCATTTGTAAGGCATTGGAATTGTTCTGATGACTTTATACTGATGCATACAGGCCATTATACATTTTGTCAAAATCTATAAAAGTGTATAGTGCAAAGTATGAACCATAATGTAAACCATTGACTATGGTTAATAAAAATACACCAATATTTGTTTATCAATTGTAACAAATGAACATACTCATGAAAGATGTTATTAATAGGGGAAACAGAGTTGGAGAGGGTGGGGTATATGGGAATTCCATATATAGATATACATATATTTATATATATTTTTGAACCCGGGACCTCATCCATGGGAAGCAGGTGCTCAAACCACTGAGGTATACTCACTCCCCTCCCTTCTATTTTTTTTTCATTAAAAAATTTATTGAAATTTATCACTCATACATAAACATACATAAACAATAAGTATGTAATTAAAGTTGTGTGCTCACAAAATAAACAAACATAACATCATACAGGACTCACATACCTCATTCTACTACCAATACCTTGCATTGTTGTGAAACATTTTTAACAAGGGATGAAAGAGCATCCTCAAAATAATACTATCAACCAAAATATCTTACATTTGGTGTATTTTCCCCCAACCCTCCCTATTATTATTATTTTTAAATATCATTCATACATGAGCATACATAAACAAGAAGAGCATAGTAAACATTGTGAATTTATAAAGGAAATGTGTATAATATCATACAGGGGAACCGTACATAACCCATCACCAATACCTTGCATTGTTGTGAGATATTTGTTACAAATTATGAAAGAACATTGTCAAAATCTTACTATTAACTACAGTCTATACCTAACATTTGATATATTTTTCCCCAACACACCCTGATTTTTAAAAAAATATATATTTTATTACAGAGGTTGTGAACTTACAAAATAATCATGCACTTGTGCAGAATTCCCATACAATATCCCTCTATCAACACACCACACCATGGTGACACACTTGTTACAGATTGTGAGATAATGTCATCAGACTATTACCATTAATCGTAATCCATAGTGTACCTTTGGCACACTTTTTCCATACACCCCCATTATCAACACAGTACATCTTTGGCATAGATGCACAAATATTACAGTATTGCTCTTAACCACAGTTAAGATCACTCCAGCTGTCTTTTTCCCTTGCTTCTCCCACATTCCCACCACCCTGCAATAGGGACATACATCTGCTCTAGCTCACAAAGGATACTCCTGCATCTGTCAACCACAATTCTCATTCACCTCTGGGTTTACCAGTCCCTAGATTATTCTCTAGCTTTCTTTCAATTGACATGTGATTTTTCTGTAACCTAAAACTTCTTTGAAAATAAAGTGAAAAAAAAATCACTGGGAGAACATACAGAATAAATTGTAAGTATGCATAAAAGAGATCCTATGGTGATGAACGGCACAATGCAAAAAAAAAAAAAAATTGGCTTTGTTTTTGGAGAAGGTCTTGGACCACAGAAAGGTTACAACTATGGCAGGGGAGGTTCACTGTTGCAAGCTATCAGTGATGGGGGGATGTGTGGGGAGGAGTGTACACTGGGCATGCCTCTTTGGAATATGAATATGTTCATGTGGTCATGGGGTATTATCTCAATGGGTGGAGACCAACACAATAACCAAAAAAATATTTAATTCCCATACTGAGGAGTCCTGCTACATTCTATAATAGAGTGGCAAGAATCTCTAGAGTACATAGGCAGTGACTTGAGAAAGAGGTCAGATACTAATGCTTGTACATATGAACCTTATCCTTGTAAAATTGAAACTTAGCCCTGTATTATATATTGCCTAAGAGTTACCTACTGAAAACCTCCTTGTTACTCAAGTGTGGCCTCTCCCTAAACCAAAGTCAGCTTATAAGCTCCCTGCCTTCCCGCCAGTATGGGACATGACTCCCAGGGATGGACCTTCCTGAGTCAGGGCTTCATCCCAGAGGTGACCCTTATGCACATCACAGGAGGATCTCACAGACTGCCACAGTAAATAATGCCTCAATCAGGGGTGCTCCTGAGAGATTTGAAGATATCTGGACATTATAGGCAGGTCAGACAACCCCAGGAAATTGGTAACCCATCAGATGGTCTTACCTTGGAATATATGACTTACCTCTCCAATGTAACAGCTAGACTCATTTATGAGTTTCCTACACAAGGTTCTTCTATTCCTTTTATTTGAACCTATAATTAACACTATACCCATTAAATATGTGTCCCAGAGACTTAACTCTTCAGTCTGTTCATATGGTAGTTGAGCCCTCACTCTCAGCAAATTGCAGTCAACACCAATTCTCTGGTTCATTACATTTACCCAGGACAACTAACAAAATGATGATAATGGACAATGCTTATCCAAAAGAACAGGAAATATCTATAACTGCAAGCAAGATGGTTTGATCCATTTGCCCCGTGGGAGCTAAACAACTTCTCAGTCAGAAGCAGAGTGGGTACCAGCATCCCAAAACCCTTAAATTGAAAAATAAACAAACGTAATTGGGGAATGTTACTGTGCACCAAGGTAGACTTACTATTATTCTAGTAATGGAAGAACTTGTAACTCTGATATAAAGACAGTGGTCAGTGATATAAAGACAGAGGTTCTGAGGGGAGGGAGAGGGAAGAATAGGTATAATATGGGGCGTTTTTGGAACATTGGAATTGTTCTGCATAATATTGCAATGTTGGATATGGGTCATAATACATTTTGTCAAAACCTATAAATTTGTGCAGTACAGAGGGTAAATCATAATGTAAGCCACAGACAGTGGTTAGTAGCAATGTTTCAATATTTGTTCATCGATTGTGACAAGTGTACCACACTAAGAAAAGATGTTGATAGGGGAAAGTGTGAGAGGGGAAAAGGGTGAGATGTGTGGGAATCTCCTATATTTTCAATGTGAATTTTATATAATATGAAACTTCTTTAAAAAAAAAAAAGAAGAAGAAAAATCCATTCATGATGCTGGCCGATGTTGTGTAGTCATAGAGCCCTAGTTAGCATAAAGAAGCCTCTATGCAAACAAAGGCCCTCCCCTAAGTAGTTGAATTAGATTTTTATGTTCCTTCCTCCAGGTCAGCAGGTGCAAACTTTGGCCCGTGGAGCTCCGGTTGGACTTCAGATCCCAGTCTTCTTCTCAGCCTGAGGTCTTTGTGCACTCTACAATCTCAACAGCAGTTGGAACATTGTGCCTATGCCATGACTTGGTAATGTCTTACCAAGTAATGACTTTCATGCCTATGTAATGGAGTACCATAGAAGTATTCAGAATTTTTACACAAATACTGATACACTAAGATTTGATCCAGCCCATTTACTCTTCTATAGTGTCATATTAAAATGTTTAACACTCAGTAAGTGAAATCACAGACATCCCAAAGGAATATTGAAGGGAGGAGGCTCATATTGCAAATGTTTCACTCAAGGTTGCTCTCAATCCCTTGAGCAGTCACTGTACCAGACACTTTTTATTTCCAGGAAGGATGCAACAGTATTTATATAAGTGATGATGCAAGCTGCAGATAAATATTTTGCTCTTACAATAGCATTATTCCTTTTGAAACAGAAATGCTGCATTGTCCTTAGAGCAAAGAAACAAAGAAACAAGCACAGACAATATTTGCCAGGAGTGTTCACCTTTAAGGCAGTGGAATGTTTGTTTTTAGAACAGAGCTACAAATTAATCTTTCCTTTCAATCAAGATCCAGGAAAAGTAAAATCTTTAATATGATATAAAAAGACAGTATATTATTATTTTTTCATGAAGATTTAAATGTGAAACTCAGTTCTACCTATTCTAGAGCTATACTAAGAAGATAATTTTAATTTATGTTATCCAGTTGCTACATAATATATTAACTAGGAAAACAGAATTAGTTTAGGTTGGATTTTATTTTCTTTTTCTCAGATTAGATGCAAATCACTTTCAACTCAAAGGAAAATGAAAGTAAGATATATAAATCTTTGAAATAGTGACTTTTATTTTCTTTAAGAAACTAAAATTATTTTTTGTTATAGCATAGAAGCTAGTGTTAAGAGTGGTCAATGTCTCCAGTCGTGTGTGTTGATGTATTTTAAAATTTTATTTTCTTCATTTTAAAAATTATTCCACTTGTTCTTATTTTTATTAAAATGTACCAATTAAAGAATTCTTTATTTTGCACCTGTATCATTTAACACCATGTTCCAAAAGCACTTATTTTCTTACATGTGTCAAAATTAGATTGGTATTATGAATTTAATACCATAATGATTTGATCACTTTTTTATTGCTAAAGAGAAAGTTTGTTTTCTTGTTTTTAATTGTCAGTTAAATTTTTTAAATTTAATTTAATTTACGAACATTTAATTTTTGAACATTTTATGCGGCGGCTTGCTCGGTCGGTAGAGGTGGGGTCAGGCTGCGGACGAGGGGTCGGTCCAGCTTAGGACGAGGGGTCGGTCCCACTTGGGACGAGGGGTCCGTCCAGCAGCAGACGAGGGGTCGGTCTCACAGGGGTTGCGCGGTTCGGCTGACGGGGTCGCCCGGCGAAGCCAGCGACGAGGGGGTCGCCCGGAGAAGCAGGCGATGAACTGGGGACAAGGGAGGCCAGGCCCTTGTCGGGGGCTCTCAGGACTGGAGGGCGCACGGCAGAAGAACTACTGCGGAGACAAGGTAAACACACAAGTCCAACTTTATTGAGGGAGAGGCAATAGTTTTATAGGGGCTGGGGAAGGCTGATTGGTCGAAGCCACACCCTGTTCTGATTGGTTGCCGGAGAAAGTTCTGTGGGAGGTACTGGAAGGGGGAGAGGTGGTGGTTAAGG
Source organism: Dasypus novemcinctus (assembly GCF_030445035.2). Lineage (NCBI taxonomy): Eukaryota > Metazoa > Chordata > Mammalia > Cingulata > Dasypodidae > Dasypus > Dasypus novemcinctus. Next base: position 35,315,476 of record NC_080683.1, on the reverse strand, counting down.
ATTGGCTGTTGCTGTTGCTGGGGGAAGTGGCAGGGTTTAGGGATTGGTGGCTGCTGTTGCTGGGGTAGAGGGCAGGGTTGAGTTTCCTGCCCACGCCTGGCTGTTGCTGCTGTTGGGGGGAGGGAAGAGGGCAGACTGGAATTTTCCGCCCTGCGCCTGCGCAGGGAGAAAGAAGGCATCGTGCGGCACTATCTGGGAGGAGGGGTGGCCACAGAAGCATGGCTGCCGAGAAGGGTAGACCCGAGGGCACTCTGCGCCCATGCCGAGCTTCCTTCAGGGGTGGTGGTGGGCCCGACCAGCCACCCTATTACAGGGGCAGCGGTTTGGAATAGGCCTACCGTGGCCGCCGCCCCCCGCCAGGCCAGCAAACCACACTTCAGCCCGAGGGGCGAGCGCAATTTTATTACTTTTTTACAAATATGTATTCAACCTACATGGGATTCAAAGGATAATGTATTGCATCATCTCATCTTCTTAATTTTTCCTTCATAAATTTCATCAACTGGATTTTCATTTGCTTTGCTTGTATTTCCTTATCCTGTTCCCATTTCTTATACTCTCTTTACCCACACCAGTAAAAGAACTATTTGTTCATTTATGGATTGATTGATGTAATTATTTATTTTTGATAGATATGATTGACACTCAGCATTCATTCTATCATTCATGGTTTCTTCTACTGCAGAGGCAAGAAAAATTAAAAACTATAATTTCTAGATTTCCTTGTAGCTGGATTTCTGAATATGAATTCACTGTCACCCAAAATAAACATACCTGAAATCTGGAGGGTCTTTTGAAGGCCATTTGCAGCTGTCAGCAGCTTCATCTGGTAAACAAGTTCATGGGATATGGGTTTCTCTACAGCAAGGTTTCACTTTTGAGTCACTAGCTGTGTGTATGAAATAGTAGTACCAACAAGAGTGACAGACTCTGCAATCCAGTTTTCAATCACTAGTTTTGGGGTGAGGAGAGGCAGCTAGAGTGGGGTTGTCATGGCAGCTTCCTGAACCCTGAAATAGGGCAATGGATTCTTGAACCCCATACTCCTGATGGTGATTTCTATGATTCTAAATCCTCTGAACTTGTCTGAAGGGGCATCTCACAGCAAGTCATATCTCTGATTCTTGGAGTTATTACAACAGCATTTCTTTGTAATAATTTTCTAAACATTCAGTTCCCTGTTATTAAGCCTTTCTTACTTAAATACCAAAGCTATTCTGCTTCCTTTGCTCAACCTTGATTAACTTATTTTCTGACCTAGTTTTTTTCCATCTTATACGTTAAAACTTTGAAATGTCCTTTATAGTTTTAGAATCAAGATGAAAACACTTTTAATTCTTTAAAATGTATTATGAAACTTTTAAATCAATCAAAAGAATGTACATCCAGTGTATATTTATTATATAAAGACAATATAATAAACATTTGTGTACCCACCATTTTCTTAAAGGAATAAATAGAATTTTAGCAATAATTCCAGTCTTCTCTATAGCCCTCCTGAGCATAGTAAAATCCCCCAACCCTGTGGTAGCTATTCTGAATTTTATCTTCAACATTCTTTTGGTGGGTATTAGAGTTTTATTATATATGTATGTATCTCCAAACAACCTTATAAAGTTTTGTATGTATATAACATTTATAAGAACAGTTATCAGGTTGTAAGTAATTTTTATGGAGTATGCTTTTATGTACAACATTTGTGAGATTCAGCCACGAGAATGGCTGCTTGTAGAAGCTTTTTATAAGCATTGCAAACATATGTATATATATGTGTGTGTGACTCTGTCATCTCTTTTAAACTTCTGTGGTGCTCTTATTTCTTCTTATAAACACTATTGCATTAAATGATTTCACAGCACCTCCAAACACTTATATAATTGTTCTTTTATAATTTATTATGGAAGAGCAATGAGAATTCAATTTAAGCTGGAACCAGATTTAAGACATTTTAGTATCTGATAGCCTGAGTTCAGATTAAATGATGCTGTATCATATATACAAAAATAAAGGTAAATGAGAGGATTGTGGGTAGATAGCAGAATAGGAGCCTTCGGGACTCAGTCCTTCCACCAAAACAACTATTAAAGAGACAGGAACTGTTTGAAACAACTATTTTGAAACTCTAGAGGCCAAATCAACCCTGTACAGCATCCAGGGAAGAACAGGAGGTGGAGGCTGATAAACTGCAGTAAAGAACAGTAAATTCTTTCTCTGCACAGGGGCTTCCAGCACCCATCCTTCACTCTCACAACAGGAGCCCATGGGGTCCAGCCCCTAGTTAGCTTGCTGGTGATAAAAAGGCACATAAAAATCCCCTTCTCCATGACCAGGGACAGGTATGGTTGTTCACTGAATATGGCTTTTGATTAGGGAATTTCAGATCACTGGGGTTCTGACTCTGAAGTTAGCAATGTGTCAACCTGCCCCAGACAAAGGCTACTGTGAAGGAGACTTAAAGACACTATGCTTCCTCAAGCCTGTGAGGGACCAGTAGTTTAAGGGCTGCATTTGATGGCCAGGCCAAGAAAGCTCAGCTTTGAGGAGCCATGGAAACAGCTTTTGGTGCTGCTCCTGATCCTCCTCCAGAGCACTTTGGAGCTAGCGTGCAGCACTTTCATGAGTCCTTGGCCCTGGGCAAGACAGACTTGGAAAGTCCTCTCCAGTGTGCCCCTCTTCCCAGAACATGACTCTAGCTAAAGTCAGGGGAAGACAACAAAAGGAGCTTAAGAAACAATACCTGGAAACAGTCTTGGACAAAGGCATGTCCCAGTCCACCTCCTGGGAAACAGAGAGGAGAACAAAACAAATGTAAATAAGGGAACTGCAAAATATCTAGAAAAACAAGTGCAAACTAAACTCACAGTAAACAGAAGGAAGGAAATAAAAAAGACTAGAGCAGAGATAAATGAAATAGAAAAAACAGATAGAGAGAATCGAGAAAAGCAAAAGTTGGTTCTTCAAAATGATCAATAAATTTGGCAAAACTGTAACTAGACTGACAAAGAAATAAAGAGAGAGGATACAAATAATGAAAATCAGAAATGAAGAGGGGGGCATCATTACCAACACTGCTGAGATAAAAAGGAATGTAAGAGGATATTATGAAAAACTGGATGCCAATGAGGTAGTTGGTAACTAGATGAAATGGATGTTGGAGAAAAACAGTATATTCACTGGGACACGGAGACTGATGACCACAGGCAGAAAAAGAATTTATTGAGAAGCTCTCCCAATGGAGGGGGTCTGAAGAACAGACTTCAGCACCCCCACACCTGAAGAGAGACTTCAGCCCACTCCTGGAAGGAGGGGACTTGAATTTATACAGAACTTTCCTAGGCAGGGAAATGATAGCTGCTGGGAGGGGGTTGAGGGTCCCAGTGAGGTGCAGGGACCAATAGGAAGTCCTAGAGGTGAAAATTTTCCCTGATAATGATTAGAGATTAGTGGGTCAGGGAGTTCATTGTTTATCTGTAGGGATTAAAGGGTTTCTTTACCTCCCTTCAATATGTAAATACTGAAGGTTTCCATCTCCCTCTGATACGCAGGTAGAAGTAGTAAAGGTCTCCATCTCCCTTTGACATGTGATAGTGAAGATCTCTATTTCCCTTTACATCTGTCTCTACCAAATTTCTTTAACCTGTGGGAAAATGCCCTCAGACACGGAAGAGTGGGTTTGCCTTTTTCCCAGTGCAGATCAGGGGAAACTGAGCTACAGCTTGTTATTTATTGCAAACCTCTAAGAATGGACAACTTCTTAGAACCTCATAAACTACCTATTTTGACTCAAAAAGAAATAGGAGATCTCAACAAACCAATTATTAATAAAGACCTGAATGAGTAATTTTAAAAATCCAACAAAGAAAAACCTAGGACAAGATGGCTTCAGAGGGGAATTTTACCAAACATTCCAAGAAAACAACTCCAATTATGCTCAAACTCTTCCAAAAAAATTGAAGAGAACACTCTAACTTGTTCCATGAGGCCAATATCACCTTCATACCAAAACCAGAGAAAGATATCACAAGGAAAGAAAACTATAGACCAGTATTTTTTATGACTATAAATGAAAAAAATCCTCAACAAAAGGAACAAACGGAATCAAACAGCATATTAAAAGAATTATACAACGTGATAAAGTGTGAGTTATCCCTGGTATGCAAAGTTGATTCATCATAAGAAAATCCATTAATATAATACACCACATTTAGACAATAAAGGAAAAAATACTACATGACCATCTCAATTGTTGCAGAAAGGTATTTGACAAAATCCAGCATTCCTTCTGAAATATTTAGAACACTAGGAATAGAAGGAAACTTCCTCAACATGATAAAGGGTATATATCAAAAGCTCACAGCTAACATCCTACCTAAGGGTGAAAGTCTAAAGTCTTTCTTTTTAAGACAGGGGTCCCTAACCTTTTTTGTTCCAAGGACCACCTTTCCAGTCAGGTGAAAACCACAGACCCTTTATTAAGTCCACACTATATTGTGTATTATTTAATAAATATATCACACCTGCTCCAACACGTCCCCACAGGAATAATGTGTTTTGAATTTCAACTCAAGCTCATGGACCTTTTGTTAAGAACCAGTGCTTTAAGATCAATAACAACAATGTGATGTCAACTGTCTCTGCTGTTATTCAATATTGTATGGGAAGTTCTTGCCAGAAAAATTAAAGAAAAAGAAATAAAAGACATCCAAATTGGAAGGGAAGAAATAGAATAATGGGGGAAAATAATTGAAAACTACCTTTCCAGTAAAGGCTTAATATCCATAATAGATAAAGACATCCTTAAACTTAACAACAAAAAGACAAAGAAACCAATTAAAGAGTGGGCAAGACTTGAATAGACATCTCTGCAAAGAAGATATACAAATGGCCAAAGAGCACATAAAAAGATGCTCAACATTATGAGTCTTCAGGGAATTGTAAATCAAAACCTCAGTGAGGTCCATTTCATACCTATTAGAATGGCTGTTATTTACAAAACAGAAATTACAAGTGTTAGAGAGGAAATAGGAACACTTACTGCTGATGGCAATGTAAAATGATACCACCACTGTGAAAGATGGTTCCTCAGAAAGCGAAGTATAGAACTACAATACCAGTTGGCAATTCTACTGCTAGATATATACTCAAAAGAATTGACAACAGGGATTTGAACAGATATCTTCAAACTGATATTCATAAAGGCGTTATTCACAATTGCCAAAAAAAGGAAGCAATCCATGTGTCCATCAACTGATGAAGGATAAATAAAATGTGATATATATAATGGAATACTATTCAGTCCTAAAAAGAAATGAAGTCCTGATACATATGACCATATGGATGAACCTTGAAGATATCATGTTAACTAAAATAAGCCAGACACAAAAGTTCAAATATTATATGATTTTACTGACTTGAAATAATTAGAGTACATACTTCACATGCAAATAGTGTTTTATTGTGGAGAATTAGAACATTACGTTTAAGGAGAACTCTTACAGCCAATGGTCAGCTGAACATAAATGTGAGATATTATGTTCTGTGGAACTACATATTAAGAACTAATAACTGAAATGCAATATAAGTTTTATACAAAAATATGTTGTTCAGAACAGGGAGTTTGTTGCTCGATGCACAATACCCTGATTTCTTCATTATCAATACCCAAACTGAGGAAGTTTAGGGTTTTATGGTGTTCTTGCAGGGGGTTGGGTTAAAGGACTGAATAATATAGGCAAGGTGAGAAAGAAGATAAGGGGAGCATGCTCAGATAGAGATTGTATTAGTCATTCAAAGGGGGTTGACTAATACAAAGTACCAGAAATCTGTTGGCTGTATAAAGGATATTTATTTAGGGTAAAATCTTGCAGTTACAAGGCCCTACCTAAAGAATCAAACTCAAGATTGGTTTCTCAACCCAAAGTCATTTGCCATGTGCTGAAGCAAGATGGTAGGCAATGTCTGCAAGGGTTCAGCCTTCCTCTTTCCTCTTAAGGCTTCCTGGTCCCAGCTCCTTCCCTTCTCAGCTGTAGACTGCCATAATGCTCATTTATCTTCTAGGGCCTCATTTTTCTCCAGGCTCAGCTGTTCTGGTCTCTTCACAAGGTCAGCTGTAGACTATCAGGCAAATGGCTCAACTCTCCCCAGGGCTCCAATGTCAAAACCAAGTTCTCTCCTCTGTCATGTCTTTTTCGTGATCTCCTTCTTTGTATGTCTACTTCTGTGTAAGATCCTGTTTTATCAGTTTCCCAATGGTGCAGGGATTCAACCCTGTATGCCCTAATGATGTGGTTGAATCAAAACCCCAATCTTGATTTAATAAAAAAAGTGAAACCTCTGAATTCAAAACAGTTAAAGGGTATCATGCCCAGAGGAACAAAGCAGTTTACAAAGATAATTATCTTTTTTGGAATTCATAAATAATATCAAACTGCCATAGACATCATGCCAAATTATACATCTCTAGATCAGAAAATGACGTCTTTAGTATGGTAAGTGAGTAGAGATTTAACAGGGTAGATGTTATTAGGTTACTTTATGTTATACATGGCAGCAAGTGTGTGCATATATTTGAGAAATTTTTGCAGGCTGTTCTAGGCCAGTTTCTGCCCATATCAGATAGTTTTATAGTAAGGATAGAAAAGGGAAGTTTGAGCAGTTTGTGGTAAGGGTAGAGAAGGGAAGTGAGTTTCCATGTCTTGAGAGACATGGGATGATAATAACCTTGGCTGCTTCTTGCTGATTAAGAGTGTAGATTAGGCTGTAAGGAATAGAATTGCGTGGCTTAGAGCTGAAAGGACTCACGAGTTCCTGGTTGTCACTCTTGGAGGGACTGGTACGTCTGTGTTTCAGGGCTTAATCAGCATAGGAAAAGTCTAGAGATTCTAAGTTTCTGAGAAATAAAATTAACAAGTAAATTAAAAACTGTAGGTTTAAATAGAAGATGTAGAAGGACCATGATTAGGGAATTTATAGTGAATATAACCAAGTCTTGTTGGGGAGATAATTTTTATAGAGTCTGACAAGGGAGTGTTGATTCAGTGTAGCCATGTGGCTTGTCCATGGTGTCCAGATGTTATAAAGTTTTTAGTAACATTGTTGCTTATGACTTTGCATATTGTGGCAATTCTTGATAGCTGGCTGAGATCTGCATAAGAGTAACCTCCTGAATGAATTCCATACTCCATTTAAAATCTCATAGCCATAGAAACTGTGTTTTCTTTCATTTCTTCTAACATTTCCCCTTTTAGATCAAGATTTTTTTCTGAAAGCAACACTATTTAGTATTTGGGATTAATACTTCAGTGCCAGGGAGGCCCATCCCTGGGAGTCATGACGCACATAGGAGGGAAAACAGTGAGTGTTTTTGCAGAGTTTGGCTTAGAGTGAGAGAGAAAGACCACATTTTAGCAACAAGGAGGTCTACAGGAGGTGATTCTTAGGCATTAATTGTAATTAGGCCTTGTTTCTTTATTACAGGAATAATTTTCCTAAGGACAAGCTTTAAGATTGAGGGCTTGACTTATTAACATATTTTCTTTTAGGAGGCAAGGATCATATGTTTTAGAGTTTATTTCTATATGTCTCCCTGATAATTGTGTTTCCTAAAAGGAGTAGATTTTAGACTTAGAACTTTCCCAGTTCTTTGATTACAGTTTCAATAAATTGGGAGGCCTTTTTGCTTCAGAGAATAGCAGAAATTCCCCAGGTGGGGAAGTTTAATAATTTTGGTGACTGTGAGGACAGTAGCCTCGTGACAAGGAAAAGTCTCTATTCATCCAAGAAACAGATATATAACAATAAGGACATATTTATGTCTCATAGAAGTATGCAGCTGTACAAAGACCATTTGAAGATGTCAAAATGGCTCTATCAGCTTTGTCACCTGACCTTGTCTTACCTTTACCCTTTTACCAGGGTTATGGGAAGGCATAGTGTCAAAAGTTGTCAGGTTTGAAAATTATGTTAAATGCAAAAATGGATCACTGTGAAACAATATTTGGTTCTCTACTCAAACAAAGTGAAAATAAAAGATAATTGAGTTAATATGATTATAAGAAAAAAACTTAGTTCCTTTAAAAGTGAGAAGACTCATCTTCTAAAACAAAGAATGATAAGGTGTTGACATAAACCTTAATGAGGATATTATTCTGATATAACATGGAATGTTTGTCTTTTAGGCAGAACTCTCAGCTGGTTAAGGAAAACTTTTTATAACCTCTAACTAAGAACAGTCCCATTGTAGTAGTTTGAGGCTTTTATGAAAATCATATACTTAGAACATTCCTGTGGGTGTAAACCTATTGTAAGTGGAACCTTCTGATTAGGTTACTTCAGGAGGGCATGACATAGGGTGGTCTTATTCTCCTTACTGAAGTCTTTTATAAACAGGATAGATACAGATAAGGGCACAGAGGAAAACCCACAGGAGCAGGGAGAAAGCAATATAACAGAAATAAGTTGGCTTTTACAGTAGAGAGATTATTGGCATGCAAGTTTACATTTTTGAGGCCATGAAAGTGCAGATCAAGGCATCATCAGATGATGCTCTTGCCCTGAAAATCAGCACATGGAGGCACCTGCTGATCTCTTCCTGGTTTCATTGCTTCAACTTCTGGCTTCCTCTCTCCTGGGTTCCACTGATTTCAGCTCTCATGGATTTCTCTCTCTGCTCCTGTGGATTTTTTTCTATCTCTGTCTGTATTCACCCCATTTGTAAAGGATGCTAGTTAGAGGATTAAGGCCAACCCTGGCTCATACTGAAGTAACCTAATCAAAGGAAGGTCCCAATGGGTCTCTGACAGCCCTGGAGCAGTTCACATCTGCTGCTAAGGTTTCCACGGCAGATGCAAGAAAAAGAAGGTCCTTGTAGTTTCTGTAATTCTGGTTGTGGCAGCCAAGATGGAATGGGGGAATACAGGAAATTCTGAAAATATGGGGAAGGGAAAATAATCTTTGAAACTCAGAAATAAACTTGTAAACAGCAGAGGAACAAAGATCCCACCCACAATAGATTCACACCTACAGGAATGGATTAACCCTAAGAACATGATTTTCTGAAATCCACATTGAAAGCCACATTTCATTTTGGCAGCCTAGCAAACTAAAACACCAACAATTCAAGAAAACTTTTTAAATTTAATGAGAGAAAACCAAATTCTAGTTTTCCATGAATATATTGTTTGATATGGAAACTTATAAAAGTATTATAAATAAGCTTATTAAATCTTAGTTAGCAATGATTACAACAATAAAAAATCATTCCCACCAACTTCTGTAACTTTCTCTATCCCTTTAGGCTTTGTCCTACACATTTCGGCTTTTTAATGTGGGAAAATCGGTCATTTTACTTTAGGACAAAGCTATAGTCCTTTTTCTTTAACAAATACATCATGTATACTTTGTATACCTGCATACCTTAAGGTACCAAAAAGATCTTTGAAACTGTCTTTAAACATCTTACAAAACACAATTATTTTAAAAATGAATATTGTCAAAATAATTATTTTGTTAAATGCAAATATATAATTTTTGTCATCATAAAGATTTGATAGATAAAATACTACCTTATATCATCAGTAAAACTGTACAGATTTAGAGAGGACATACACAAGTAGAATAAAATTGTATGCTTGTATTGTACTTAACAATAATAGCTCAGAGGATATAGCTATTTTAGGGAATGGTTTCTAGAAATACTCCTTTCCTCAGTTTACAATTTTATCAGTATTTCAGGAAGATATATTATGAATAATTCTGGAAAGAGGTCCTGGAGGCAAATTAGGAGGACTGGTTTAAATTTAAAATGTGCTTATAGAAGCAGCCAGCATTTTTCCATTTTTAAAATTTTTGTTTCATTGAAGGCTAAAAACTTTTTTTTTCATAATATATCAAAATTATGAACAACAATAAAAGCATAATATTAGATTATGGAAAATATAGCTATAATTGTTTAATTTGTCCTCTTCCAGAAAAACTTTTTCACAGCTTTCAAGAACATTTTCCTTTTATTTTTCTTTATTGGACTTCTTGAAATTTGGCAGTTGAATTTTATTTAATTACTCTCAACCCAATACTATAAATGCATTTTCATAATGATTTGTTTTCTGTAGCTACCGCCTCAAGGTTTTACTAGAAAAAAATTTTATTGGGGAATTCCCTCAGAACTCCACAGCAACTGAGGAACATACATTATAGGATAAACTATAGAAAACATCCCCTGTGCCTATCACACCTAATTTCCAGGCCCAGTAGAAAGCAAACTAAACCAAACTTACATCTCCCCCATCTACCTGCATGGGGGAGCCCTTTACCCCATAGCTTCCCCAGCTGGTTTATTGTCACAACCTTAATTTATTTCTTTACTTTCTTCTTTTTCTGACAATTTAAGTCTTGGGAGGAGGGAAATTGAGAATGTTTTGGATTTGGCCAAGGTCTAGGATAGGTTCTAAAGGCAGGGATAGGTGAGACAGAGTGTAGCTAAAAGTGTTGGAATATGATTTAAAAGAGGGTGTATTTACACTTTATTAGAGCTTTTATGACCTTGTTTTTAATTGTTTCCAACTATAAGATCTATTTTGCCTAAAGATGTGACATGGAAAATTGGAAAAGTTTCTGCTTTTTCCAAAGACAGCCTTAACAGTTCCATTAAAAGGTATTTTGCTTTCTTGTAGGGCAAAGATCATTAGGGAACCGTGCTGCTGTTTTCCAGATGTTTTAGGCAGTTTCTTTTCTAATGTCCAGGTTGTTTACTGTAATTACAAATACCAGTGTCCTAAATCCTAGTAAGCTTAGAGGGTTCATTGGGGCTTATTTGACAGCTGTTTTAGCTTGGGAAGAATTGGTAAAGGACTGAGTATTCAGACTCATAAATCTGAATTTTAAGATTGAATTGAATTCTTTCACAATATTCACTGAGTTTTCACTAGGATTTGGGAAATCTTATCAATAGAGAGGGGCAGTTAGGCTAAGCTAAGGCATGAAAGAGGAAGACACAAGGAGTTTTCAGAGTATTAGAAGTCCAGCTTCTTTAATTTCTTAGACTTCAGGGATATTAATTTATATATATACATGTATATATTGTATATGCATTATGTATGTAAGCATTTACCTTTAAGCAATTGAACAGATTTTTTAAAATGTCTTAATTTGGTATTATTATTCAGAGGTAGGAAAATATATATTAAACAATCAGTAGACCCAGGTAGAAAGCATCAATTAAAAATTCTTAGCTGTGAGTAAGACACAAAAACACAGAAACAGAAATACAAAAACATAAAACTTACTAGTTGGAACTATAATTTTTTACTTCTTCTGTGATTTTTTATTCTGATACTGTTATTGGATTTTGTCTAGGTTCTTGACTATGCTGCAGAAATGAATTTCAAGAGCACGTCAGGTGAGTTAGGCCAGTAATTTATTCAGGTAGGGAGGGAGGTGAAATGAGAGAAAATAACAGATCATGGATCCCAGGTAAAGAGGAAGGGCCTGAAAAGTGATAAAATGGCCTGAATCACAAGCTACAATTTCCTATTATAGATTATAAATCCCCAGGTTTTACATGTGTATTGATCCATGCAGGGGACACAGCAAGAGCAGGGCAAAGAGTGCAGAAAAAAGCCCGTGGACTGGCACTGAGACAAGCAAAGGTAAGAGGGTATTCAGGCTTTACACCTGCTTTTTGAACTCTTAATTATTCCACCCCTTTCCTAATGGATAGGAGAAGTTCCAGTTGTTTACTGTGTTTTGATTGATTACCCACCAATCAATTTCCCAGGAGGATCCAATTATAAAGTCCTTGGGGAATATGTGGCTCTTCTCCTGGCTTCTGGAGGAAATCTTGTTGAGTGGCAGAATTTTGTGTGTGTTGGGGGGTCTTTTAGAAGCCATATTGGAAATATTGATGTCCATGTGGACTCTTTGCCAGGTTCCAGATCCATCTATTGATTTCTTATCTTACTAGCTGGTTTCATTCCTCACTCAGAAAGTTTACACCTTTATTTTTAAAGGGGTGCTAAAGGGGGATAATCATTCTTCTGAAGCTACTTCCTGCTGGTTATAGGCAGTAGGCCCTACCTGGCAAGCTGTAAAATTCTCCTGCTATTCTATCTCATTTGGATTAAGATGGCTCTAGCATCTTGGGCAAAGCTGGAAGAAGTACCTATATGACTAACAAGATGGGTTTAATTAGAATTTTGAGAATATATGGTCACATCAAGAGGACACTAGACCACAAAAGTAGAAAAGGCTGGGTGCCTACAAAGTTTGCATTTTCCCAAAGTTGGTGGGAAACAGTATTTTTCCATGAATTATTTTATGCTGTTGGTTAACTCTAAGGAGTGATTGCAATTGGCAACGGGGTTAGGTATGAATTACCAATCCCAGTTTTATGGTAGGGGAGAGAAATGAGAAGAGGTATTGCCCTTTTAGTTAAGCTACAGAAGAAAACAAACAAGGTGTCTTAAGGGATGTCTGGGTTGCCTGCCCCCTAGCAATATATATTTGAGTTAGAGTTAGAAGGAACAGCTGTCTTTGACACAGAAACTACTTAGCTTTTCCTTTGAAAAGGGATTTTAGGCCATCCAATGACTGAGATTCGTGCATCCCTTCAGGTGCTTCTGGTGAACTGGCACTTTCTGGAGCAGCTGACTTCACTCAGGGTTGGTGCACCAAGCTGGAAATTCCTTTAACTTTAACAGCTGTGGGAGTGATCAGAACTACAAAGTCAATTTCCTTCCATTTTGGCTCTAATTGAGAATGAGGCTTGTTTCTTGACAAAATTTGATTAGAACCTGGTTTCCAAGTCCTGGGTGAGGAGAGATTGCCCATGGACCATCACAAAGGGGGTTAGCTAAAGTGGGTCTTAGGCACCTAACTTACCATTTTCCTTCTTATGGGAAATGGTTAGCCCTGGTAGGATTGCATGTGAATCTGGCAGTCCTCTCCAGGGTGTGAGTAGAGCAGGTTTTGGAATAAGGGATAGGTGGGAGACCTGGGCTAAGCATGTCTTCCACCTGGCATGCAGTAAAGATTGAGGGGTTGCCCCCATGTTAATTTGGTGGCTTTTTTAATTAAAAAGGCTGCTGCCCCAGTGATCTTTGGCAATGCTGCTATTCCTTTACCTTATAAGCATATTCATTAACTACTTAGAAAATGAAGTTTACCAGGATTTTAACATGTTTAGTATTTCTCTGCACATGGTCTAGAGTAGAAAAGTTATCACTATAATCATCAGGCATATATCTACAATAGGATATAGGTATAGTAATTAACACTAATTAGTATACTACTCAATGCATAAGTTTCTCTTTGAGCTGCAATAGTTTTAAGTTCCAGGTTTGCAACACCTTATATGTATCTCTCCGTGGGAATGGGCTATAAAGCCAAGTGTGCTTAAGTACTCTGGTGATCATTGCTCCACTTGGAATGTCCTTCATAGAGCCAGCAAACTGCAGCACCATTGACCCTAGAGAGAAACTAGGAAGGTAATTTCCAGTAGTCCACTGGCCTGATGCATAATGCCCCTCAGCACTATGAAACAGTGCCAGTCTGGAGGCAATATCCATTATACATTTGACTATATTGAGCCATTGTCAGCTGCTTCAGGAGTTTGAAACTGTAATGTAGTCTGCATCAACATCAGGAGCACAACCAGAGATGTAGTTTTACCTGTATTGTTTAAAGGATCAGTGACCAACTTAGTCAATAACTCAAATGGAGAGGCAACCTGTAGTGTATTGAAGGCCTGGTTTGAATGCACAAGTGAGTTTGACAATGCTAAGGCTTATCTCTTGATTTTTATACACTTTTTAAACACTTCCAATGCAATGCGTAACATATCAAATGAACTTTTTACTTTGCTTCTTACTTCTACACTTTTACCATGAAGACATTAATTAGTAGGTATTTTACTTTAGGAGTAGAGAAAAACTACTTCTTCCATTTTTTAAAAAAAATGAAAACGGAAGATTTCCAATGGAATCAAAATAATTTTTTATTGCCACCACTTAACTATGCAGATTGAGGTCAGTTCCAGACAAGTTTCGCTGTTATGAAGTTCCTTTTTTTTTTTTTTTCTGTTTTCTTTATTTTAATGAGGTAACACCTTAAAAAATCATAGCAGCATTATTCACAACCGCCAAAAGATGGAAGCAACCCAAATGCCATCTAGTGATTAGTTGATAAATAAAATGCCATATATACACACAATGAAATATCACCCAACAGTCAAAAGGAATGAAACCCTAATTCATGCCACAATATGAATAAACCTTGAAGACATCATGCTGAATGAAATTAGTCAGACATAAAAGGAAAAATATTGTGAGATCTCACTGATATGAACATTTGGAATAACCAAATTTACAGAGTCAGAATCTAGAATTCAAATTATTAGAGGACAGGGTGGGGATAGGGAATGGGAAATTAAGGCTCAAAATGTACAGGGTTCCTATTTGGAATGATGGAAATATTTTGGTAATGATTGCAGTGATAGTAGCACAGCACTGAGAATGTAATTAACAAAACTGACGTATATAACTGATGTATCGTGAAATGTTAGATTGTATATATGGTAACAGAATTAAAAAACTAAAAAAAAAGTTCCACCAAACTACTCTACACAGTGAGTCCTAATTTAAATCATGGACTATAGTTAATAGTACAATTATAAAAACTTACTCGACCAATTGTAACAAATGTTTTTTTTTTTTTATTTTTTTTTTATTGACTTTGTAATAATATTACATCAAAAATATATATGTGAGGTCCCATTCAACCCCGCTCCCCCACCCCCCCTCTCCCCCCCCAACAACACTCGTTCCCATCATCATGACACATCCATTGGATTTGGTAAGTACATCTTTGGGCACCTCTGCACCTCATAGTCAATGGTCCACATCATGGCCCATTCTCTCCTCCATTCCATCCAGTGGGCCCTGTGAGGATTTACAATGTCCGGTGATTGCCACTGAAGCACCATCCAGGGCAGCTCCATGTCCAAAAGACACCTCCACCTCTCATCTCTTCCTGCCTTTCCCCATACCCATCGTCCACCATGTCCACTTTTCTCAATCCAATACCACCTCTTCTATGTGGACATTGGATTGGTTGTGTCCATTGCACCTCTATGTCAAGAGGAGGCTCAAATTCCACATGGATGCTGGATGCAATCCTCCCATTTTCAGTTGTAATCACTCTAGGCTCCATGGTGTGGTGATTGTCCTTCTTCAACTCCATCTTAGCTGAGTGTGGTAAGTCCAATAAATCAGATTGTAGGTGCTGGAGTCTGTTGAGGCTCAGGACCTGGCTATCACATTGTCAGTCCAGAGATTCAAATCCCCTAAATATATCTTAAATCCCAACGTTAACTGCACCTCCAGCACATTAGCATGAAAGTCTTATGAAGGGAGATCCCATCTGAGTCCAGATTCATCACACATAAACACCATTTCCAAAGAGAGGCCATCTGCCCTGGTAGTTAACCCCATCGGCCATGGCCATAACTCTCATGGGTCTCTTTAGCCTTCAAAGGAACCAATATCTGGGGGTTGTATCTGCTTTATCTGTCTCTCTGACTCTGCTCAGTTGTGCATGAGGGCAATCCTTCTGCCAGCCTCCAGACTCTTTTTTAGAAACTCGTAGCCATATAAACTCATTTCTCCTTTCCATTTCCCCCTTACTTTAGGTCAAACAGCATTTTAAAGTCATGTTATTTTATGTAGACATGGATATTCCGCTGATCCGCATTGAACCTTCCGTATAAGGTCCTTTTCCAGTTGCATCATCAGTTGGTATTTGATAGTGGTCCCTCGTTGCCAGGGAGGCTCGTCCCCGGGTGTCATGTCCCACGCTGGAGGGAAGGCATTGCATTTACATGCTGAGTTTGGCTTCGAGACTGGCCACATTTGAGTAACATGAAGGCTGACAGGAGGAAATTCCCAGGCACAATGTTGCTCTAGGCCTTGTTCTTATTTTAGGTTTATCAGCTCACAAGCATAGTCATTAGCATCAGGGGCTCACTGTTGAACCCTCACTCCCTCCAGGTCCCCGCCGCTGTACCTGGGAGACTGTCGCTGCTCCCCTAGGGACTGCGGCAGAGCACCACTGGCCAGGAACCCAGTACCCCCCTGCTGTGGTTTTTAATTGTTGCCACTATGAGTATATCCAATCATTACCATGCCCCCTGGACATATATTCTGTACAGCTCCCTGTCAGCCATATATCACCTGTCATTGGTATCCCATACCAGTATCCCTCCATTGCCATTGTTGAAACACTCTGTGGTCCAGAACTCCCCGAAATTTGAAGCCCAATATAATGTCATGGTCCCTTACTAGGGAATGGTATATAGCGATGGGTTTAAAGGATAGATAAAGAACTTGGATAAAGTTAGATAAAGAACTTAGATAAAGAATGTTGACTTGAAAAAATTCCCATCCTATCCTTTTTCTTTTTTTTTTTTTTTTTTTTTTCCCCCCCCCTAATAATTCAGCATTTCTTCACAGGAGTCCTAGACCACAGCAATGCATATATATAATATACAGCACTCCCATACATCCACCACAAAACCTTTTTCCTTCCACAGCGATACTCTTACACCCTTTTCACATCATATTTACTTAAGGTGATGTACAGAGTCTGAGATATTAGGTTTCTAACAAGGTAATATCTGTGCTTACATTATGGTGCATACTTTAGGATACACAGTTCTTTACATTTTTAGTTATCCTATGTTTTACATTATGGTTTACATTATCAGTCTGTCATCTCCTATATGTTATGGTGTAATATTACATGTTTTATATCCATCCTTGTGTACTCTCAAAAAAACTCCTCTCTTGCCCCCCTTTTACTTTGGTTCCACACATTTAACGTCCATTTTCCCTTCCACCTTGGTGCCCACAGTGACAGCCAACCTTCGTTTCCTGAGGAGCCACTTCCAGAAATAGATGGAATAGTGTTCAGGGCCTAACTTGCTCAACTGCCCCCAATGCCCTGGGAGCCACCCTTTCTCTCGAGGGATACAGTTCCCTCTATTTGGTGGCATTAGTCCTCCCCAGGATGTGGGTCCACCCCCACTCTCACTACTTGGGATTTTACCCCATGGTGTCACCCACTCTGGCAGAATGAGCATTTAGGCATTCCCCAGGAGCCCGTCCTGCATCAGACCCTCCCCTCCGAGCATTCTAAACAGGTAACCCTCTTTATTATATTTTGATATGATTTTCTCGGCATTTTACTCTCCACCAACACCTGACCCTCTCCTGTGTTTGTATGCTACCCCTCCCTCCCCCCACTTTTGGGCAACGTTACCCATCCGTCCCTCCCCAGCCACCCTCAAACCCGCAAAGCCCCAACCAAAGGCAACCCCTTGCCCCCCTTTTATCTCTTCTTTGTGTTCATACTTACCACCATCTCGTCTTAAATTCCACCCCTGCAGACATCGGCTCATATCCTTCCTCCACCCTCCGATTTCCTGTAAGCCTATCATTCAGTCTCTTGCTATCTAGGGAAGCTTGTTTATTTCATATCATTGAGGTCATGTAGTATTTGTCCTTCAATGTCTAGGTTGCTTCACTCAACATAAGGTTCTCAAGATTCATCCATGTTATCACATGTGTTTGTAGTGTGTTTGTTCTTACAGCCGAGTAGTATTCCATTGTGTGTATATACCACACCTTATTGATCCACTCATCTGTTGATGGGCATTTGGGTTGATTCCAACCCCTGGCAATAGTGAACAACGCTGCCATGAACATTGGTGTACATATATCGGTTTGTGTCCTTGTTTTCAGTTCTGCTGGGTATATACCCAGCAGTGGTATTGCTGGGTCATATGGCAAATCTATGGCTAGTTTTTTGAGAAACCGCCATACTGTCCTCCAGAATGGTTGGATCCTTCCGCATTCCCACCAGCAGTGGATGAGTGTTCCCCTTCCTTCACATCCTCTCCAGCACTTGTATTCTTCTGTTTTTTTCATAGCTGCCAATCTTATGGGTGTAAGATGGTATCTCATTGTAGTTTTGATTTGCATTTCCCTGATAGCTAGAGATTTGGAACATTTTTTCATGTGCTTTCTTGCCATTTGTATTTCTTCTTCGGAGAAGTGTCTGTTTAAGTCTTTTTCCCATTTTTTAAATGGGTTGTTTATCTTTTTATTTTCAAGATATAGGAGTTCTTTATATATGCAAGTTATAAGTTTCTTATCAGATATATGATTGCCAAATATTTTCTCCCACTGTGTGGGCTCCCTTTTTACTTTCTTGACAAACTCCTTTGAGGTGCAGAAGGCTTTAATTTTGAGGAAGTCCCATTTATCTATTAGTTCTTTTGCTGCTCGTGCTTTTGGTGAGATATTCATAAATCCATTTCCTATTACAAGGTCCTGTAGATGTTTCCCTACACTGCTTTCTAAGGTTTTAATGGTCTTGGCTCTTATATTTAGGTCTTTGATCCATCTTGAGTTGATCTTTGTATAAGGTGTGAGATGGTAATCTTCTTTCATTCTTCTACATATGGCTATCCAGTTCTCCAGACACCATTTGTTGAATAGGCCACTCTCTCCCAATTGAGAGGATTTGGTGGCTTTATCGAATATTATGTGGCTGTATATGTGAGGTTCTATATCAGAGCTTTCAATTTGATTCCATTGGTCTATGTGTCTCTCCTTATGCCAATACCATGCTGTTTTCACCACCGTAGCTTTATAGTATGTTTTGAAGTCAGGTAGTGTGATTCCTCCAATTTCGTTTTTCTTTTTCAGTATGTCTTTGGCTATTCGGGGTCTCTTTCCTTTCCAAATAAATTTCATAGTTAGTTTTTCTAGTTCCTTAAAGAAGGCTGCGTTGATTTTTATTGGGATTGCATTGAATGTGTAGATCAGTTTTGGTAGGATAGACATCTTAATAATGTTCAGTCTTCCTATCCATGAACAAGGAATAGTCTTCCATTTATTTAGGTCTTCTTTGATTTCCTTGAACAATCTTGTATAATTCTCGTTGTATAAGTTCTTTACCTCTTTAGTTAAATTTATTCCTAAGTATTTGATTTTTTTATTTACTATTGTGAATGGTATTTGTTTCTTGATTTCCTCCTGATCTTGCTCATTATTGGTGTACAGAAATGCTACTGATTTTTGCGCATTGATCTTATATCCTGCGACTTTACTAAACTCATTTATGAGTTCTAGAATCTTCGTTGTAGATCTCTCAGGGTTTTCTATGTATAGGATCATGTCATCTGCAAATAATGAAATTTTGACTTCTTCCTTTCCAATTTGAATGCCTTTTATTTCTGGTTCTTGCCTCAGTGCTCGTGCAAGTACTTCTAAGACAATATTAAATAGAAGCGGAGACAGTGGGCATCCTTGTCTTGTTCCTGAGTTTAGAGGGAAGGAGTCTAGGATTTCTCCATTGTAAACAATATTGGCTTTAGGTTTTTCATATATACTCTTTATCATGTTCAAAAAATTCCCTTGTATTCCAATCTTTTGGAGTGTTTTTATCAAGAAAGGGTGCTGTATTTTGTCAAATGCTTTTTCTGCATCTATAGATATAATCATGTGATTTTTTTCCTTCAATCTGTTTATATGGTGTATTACGTTGATTGATTTTCTTATGTTGAACCATCCTTGCATACCTGGGATGAATCCCACTTGGTCGTGGTGTAAAATACGTTTAATGTGTTGTTGAATACGATTAACAAGTATTTTGTTAAGTATTTTTGCATCTAGGTTCATTAGAGAAATTGGTCTGTAATTTTCCTTTCTTGTGATGTCTTTGTTTGGCTTTGGTACTAGGGTAATGTTGGCATCATAGAAGGAATTGGGTAATGTTCTTTCCGTTTCAATGTTTTGGAATAGTTTCAGCAGGATTGGTGTCAGTTCTTTCTGGAATGTTTTGTAGAATTCACCTGTGAAGCCATCTGGCCCTGGGCTCTTCTTAGTTGGGAGATTTTTGATAACCAATTCTATCTCTCTGCTTGTGATTGGTTTGTTAAGATCATCAATTTCTTCTTTCGTCAATATGGGCTGCTTATGTGTTTCTAGGAATTTGTCCATTTCCTCTAGATTGTCATTTTTGTTGGAATATAGTTTTTCAAAATATCCTCTTATGATAGTCTTTATTTCTGTGGGGTCAGTGGTGATACCGCCTTTCTCATTTCTTATTTTGTGTATTTGCATCTTCTCTCTTTTTTTCTTTGTTAGTGTTGCTAAAGGTTTGTCAATTTTGTTAATCTTCTCAAAAAACCAGCTCTTGGTCTTGTTTATCTGTTCAAGTGCTTTCTTATTTTCTATTTCATTTAGTTCTGCTCTTATCTTTGTTATTTCCTTCCTTCTTCTTCCTGTTGGGCTACTTTGTTGTTGTTTTTCTAATTCCTTCAAATGTGCAGTTAGTTCTTCAATTTTTGCTCTTTCTTCTTTTTTGATATATGAATTTATGGCTATAAACTTCACTCTCAGTAATGCTTTTGCTGCATCCCATAAATTTTGGTATGTTGTGTTATCATTATCATTTGTTTCAAGGTAGTCATTGATTTCTTTTGAGATTTCCTCTTTGACCCACTGTTTTTCTAAGAGTGTGCTGTTTAATTTCCAAATCGTGGTGTGAAATCTGGGCTTCTGTCCCTTGCAAATCTCCAGCTTGACTCCCCTGTGGTCAGAGATAATGTTTTGTATGATTTCAATCTTTCTGAATTCATTCAGCCTTTCTTTGTGGCCTAGCATATGATCTATCTTGGATAATGATCCATGTGCGCTTGAGAAAAATGTATATCCTGCTGTGTTTGGGTGTAGCAATCTATATATGTCTATTAGATCGAGCTCCTCTAATATACTATTCAGATGTTTTGTTTCTTTGGTGATTCTCTTTTGAGATGTTCTGTCCAGAGTTGATAGTGGTGTATTAAAATCCCCCACTATAAGTGTAGATGTATCTATTCTTTCACTTAGTTTTTCCAGTGTTTGCCTGACGTATTTAGAGGCACCCTTGTTAGGGGTATAGATATTTATGATTGTTCGATCTTCTTGACAGATTTTCCCTTTCACTAAAATGCAGTATCCTTCTTTGTCTCTCACAATTGTTTCACATTTAAAGTCTATTTTGTCTGATATTAATATAGCTACTCCTGCCTTTTTTTGGTTATTGTTAGCTTGTATGATTGTTTTCCAGCCATTCACTTTCAATCTCCATGCGTCTCTGGGTCTAAGATGTGTCTCTTGTAGACAGCATATGGATGGGTCATATTTCCTTATCCAATGTCCCAGTCTGAATCTTTTGATAGGTGAGTTTAATCCGTTGACATTCAGTGTTATTACTATCAAGGAATTATTTGTGTTAGCCATATTTTGATTGGATTTGTGTTTGTCATATTTTGTTTGTATATATTTTTTTTGTCTTTTTTGTTGTTGTTGTTGGTCTTATACTCTTCTCCAACTTTGCCTTTCCTGTTTTTTCCTTTCTTCCTGCAGAACTCCCTTTAGAATTTCTTGAAGGGGAGGTTTCTTGTTGGTATACTCTTTCAGTTTCTGTTTGTCTGTGAATATTTTGAACTCTCCTTCATGTTTGAATGCTAGTTTAGCTGGATAGAGTATTCTTGGTTGGAAGTTTTTTTCCTTTAGTACCTTGACTATATCATACCACTGTCTTCTTGCCTCCATGGTTTCAGAAGAGAAATCAGCACTTAATCTAATTGAGCTTCCCTTGTATGTGATGGTTTTCTTTTCTCTTGCTGCTTTTAGGATTTTTTCTTTGTCTTGAGCTTTGGATAATTTGATAAGTATATGTCTTGGGGTGGGCCTGTTGGGGTTTATGACTTGTGGAGTGCGCTGTGCTTCTTGGATATGTACATCTGTCTCTTTCAGTAGATTTGGGAAGTTTTCAGCCATTATTTCCTGTAACACTCCTTCTGACCCCTTTCCCTTCTCTTCACCTTCTGGAATGCCTATAATACGTATGTTTGAGCGTTTTGCATTGTCATTCAGGTCCCTAAATCCTATTTGGATTTTTTCTATCTTCTTATTGACCCCTTCTACTATCTGTTTGATTTCTGATGTACTGTCTTCCACATCACTAATTCTCTGCTCTGTCTCTTCTAGTCTGCTGATATTTGCTGCAAGTGTATTTTTGATTTCTTGAACTGTGGTGTTCATTCCCATCATATCTGTTATGTTTTTGCGTATGTCTGCAATTTCCCCTCCAAGTGATGTCTTCATGTTGTTAACCTCTTTCATTACTGCATCAAATTTGTCGGTGATAAATGTTCTGAGTTCTTTCATTGCTTGTGCCAAGTTTTGCTCCCCTTCGTGATTATTGGTTTGTTGATTGGATTCAGTCATGTTTTCCTGATTATTGGTTTGGTTTGTAGATTTTTGTTGCTTTCTGGTCATCTCTTTATTTTGATGAATTTAATCAGTTCCTTAGCTTCTTTGTCTGCTTTTGGAGGTTAATTAGTTGTTATTTTTGCATAGGTGTTATATCTTCTCTTTGTCACTTTTTTCTTCTTATTCAAGTTACTTGTTGTTGGTTAAGTTCACTTTAGAAGAAAGTATTAGTGTTGGGGAAAGGCAATTGTGTCAGCAAGGGAAAAGTGTAAAGTAGTATTAGTAATGTATGTTAACAAAGCAAGAATATGAGATCTAGGAGGATGGAGGTTAGATTCATGTAGATTGTACAGAGTTATAGCTGTAGGTAGAGTACCTTTTATGAAGTAGATGACTGAATATGGGCGGAATATGGTATGAACTACAAAGCTATTGTTTTCATGAGAGAGGGAAAAAGAAAAGAAAGGTAATAGTTTCAAGAGTGGATAACAGACAGAAAACAGAACAAAGGTATTAGAAATTAAGAGTTAGACACTTTGTGTATCAAAGAATGGGAGGTGGGGGGTGGAATATAGTAGAGACAGTAGATGATAGTGGATATCAAGATGCAGGGGAAGGGGGATAGTGCAGGTAACCTAAATCAGTTCACACAGAAATGAGGCATTGGAGGATGGGAAAACCCAGCAAATGTGAGGTGTTCCCTGTAGCACCTATTGTGTACTTGAATTAAAATAAAATAAGTGGAAAATGAGGGACAAGAGGGAAAGAGAAAACCGAAAAAAAACCTAATTATAATAAAGAAAAAAAGAAAGACAAGAAGAAAGGAAGAAAGAAAAAGAGGATAAGCAAACGGTGGGGAACAGATAGGGGGAAGAGTGATACAGGTATACACGTGTCACAATTGCAACACTATCTAAAACAACAACCAAAAAAACCCCTAAATAACTGTATATAAAAAAAAAAAGGACTTTGGGGGACTCGCTAGGAGAAAAGACTAGGGGATAATGCAATATTAGCAATCAGGGCATCAAAAAGAGTAAAAAATAAGATAAAGTGAAAATAAAAACAAAACAATATGAACCAATATAGATAAAACACAAACGTTAAGGTCCAAAGCACTCAAGGATCCCAGGTAGACCCCAGAGCGTGGTGGATTCAGGGGTGGAAAGTCTGAGACACTGAAGACTCAAGAGGTGTGAGTCTGGGGTGTGGACCGCCAGAGTCCAGGGGACCCAGACCTGGGAACCTCAAATCTGGTCTACGGAAAGCTTAGGAGCCCCGCAGTGCAACACAGCCCTCAGGGATCCCCGTAGCTGGGTGCCAGCCCCGTGGGGGAAGCCAGATCCGCGAATTTTATATTGAATGTCTAATCCCTGAAATTCACCTACTCCTCAGGGTATCAGCCTTTGGACAGCTCGCTCCCTGTGCTCCCACGCAACGGCCACTTGAGGGCGCCTCTACACCATGGCCAGTTCAATGACCCAGATCCCAAGCCCCACCGGGTGGGGTGGGCTTCAGCTGGAAACGCGGAAAACAGACTCTAAGATCCGAAATCCCAAGCTTCGCAAAATATTCCCCAATCAGCTTCCAGACGTGTCCTCCTCCCTCACTGCACCCTACAACAGTCTCCCAATTGTGTCCCCTTATTGCTCAAAATCAAATTCCGTTGCAGATCGGCAGCCGGACCTGTGGGGATGGGGCTCCAGGCGGAAGCGCTTCCCCCCCTGTCCGGCGACTAAAACGTCCCCCGCTTCACAAGAAAACACCGTCTGTCTCCCCAAATCAATCCGCCAAGGAGTCTTGTCCCAACAATCCCCCACCAGCCAGCACAGTATCCGCGAATTTCTCAGCACCGCAAAGCCTCTAGAAAAAGGAAAAAAAAAAAAACAAAAACCCTGGCCACCGCGGCTCCAGAGCTGCAAGAGCGCCCGCTACCACGGCTCCGCCCACCCAAGGAGGGAACTTCCCGCGCCCAGCTGGGATCTCCGTTTATATATTATAGACGTATCCTCTCTGTTACCTTCCCACTGAATTGACGTCCAGACACCTTCCAACCAGCAAAAATCCCCGAAACAGCGCAGTCCTAAAGAGCCTTCAACGCTGCCCAGCCGCCCCCTGCAGAGACACTACCAGGCAAGTTCACGCAGCCACCATCTTGCCCAA
Source organism: Dasypus novemcinctus (assembly GCF_030445035.2). Lineage (NCBI taxonomy): Eukaryota > Metazoa > Chordata > Mammalia > Cingulata > Dasypodidae > Dasypus > Dasypus novemcinctus. Next base: position 35,290,994 of record NC_080683.1, on the reverse strand, counting down.
TCTCTGTCATGAAGTTACTTTTTGCCATTAATATCAATTTAGGTTTTTAGTTAATAATGGCTTCTTGGAACTAGCCACTGACCATGCAGTTTTGTTCAATAATTTATTTCCTTAATTATTGGCTTATAACCGAAATGTCCCCAGTACTTTAATACAATTTTCCTTTGCTTCAGAACTTCATTTGTTTTTCACTTTGACTTTAGCAGGCCTTGGATGAGCAAATGAATTCTAGGTATACTCACTGGGGCTATCAAAGCCTCAGGGAAACTGGGTTCACTCATGAATTGCCACTTTTAGGAAACCCAACAGTCAAGGCAGGAGGCATCCTTCACATTCCAATCCTCAGAGAAAACAGGACTCTGGCAGCTGCTGGACAGGAATAGTAGATATTCAATCCTGAGGGCTGAGAATTCCACCAGGAAGCAATTGGCTTGGAGCCACAAGAAAAAGCAGGGTCACTAATATCAGTAAGACAGGAGACAGGGATGTCTCAAGTTTGCTTTCCCCTGAACCACAGGGGCAGAAGCCATTATGAAACAGCCATAAGCAAAGGCAAGAGGTGAGGCTAGGCTTGAAGTGACCACAAACAAATGTAAGTTCAGTTTAGAATTTACAATTATAACAGTTATATTTTCAGTTATTATCCTTCTGCTATTTTATAGTATAAAGACATTTATAAATGGCCTTAACTCTTCATTACACTTTCTAGTAAGTTTTTACTTTAAGACAAATTTGGTATCTTTATTAACTAAAACACAAGAATTTTATTAGTAACAACTTTGTGAAGTTTTTCTGTTTTTCTAACAGTTGAATTAATTCTACTTGTGATGTGTATATTAAATTCACTTGCAAGACAGTATTGACATTTAAAGACTAATTTTTAGGTTACCTTTCACTATTATCCAATAATAACAGGTGAACCCCAAGTCTGATTTGCTAGGTGTTAGCAAACTGGCAAAGTTAAACACAGATTTCAAAGTTGAACACAAAGTTAAGCAAAGATTAAAACAGAAGAGAGAATTTTATACTCAGCATTTCTAGGAATTTTTTTATTTTAATTGATAACATATGAGATTTCTTATTGTCCAGGAGAGGTTTAGTAACTGACCTGGATCTTGGTCTCCATTCACACCTTTTATAGGCACAACTACATTGCAGTTTCAAACTCCTGCATGAGCCAATGGGGGTTTGATATAGCCAAATGTACAATGAAAACCACCTCCAGACTGGTATTCCAGTCTGGTAGAATTCTGGAGCCTAGCTTCCTAACTCTCTCCAGGGTCAATGGTGCTGCAGCATGCTGTCTGTGTGAAGAGTATACCAAGTGGAGCGTGATCACTAGAATACTGTGAATAGAATTTAAACACAATTGGCATTATGGCCTACTTCCATGGAAAGATAACATACAAGGTATTGCAAACCTGGAAATTGAATCTATTAATTGCAGCTCAAAGAGAAACTTATGCACTGGATAATACATTAATCAGTATTAAGTACTCTACCTGTATCCTCTTCTGGATAAATGCCTGATGATTATGGCGATAGCTTTTCTATGCTAGATCATATGCAGAGAAACATTGAACATGTTAAAAGTCCTGGTAAACTTCATTTTCTAAGTAGTTAATGAACATGCCTATAAGATAAAGGAATAGCCACCTTGCCAAAGATCATTGGGGCAGCAGCCTTTTTAATTAAAAAAGCCACCAAATTAACATGGGAGCAATCCCTCAATCTTCACGCCATGCCAGGAGGAAGACATGCTTAGCCTAGGTCTCCTGCCTATCCCTTATTCCAAAACCTGCTCTACTCACACCCTGGAGAGGACTGCCAGATTCTCATGCAATCCTACCAGGACTAACCATTTCCCATAAGAAAGGAATAGGTAAGTTAAGTGCTTAGGACACTCTTTAGCTAACCCCCTTTGTGATGGTCTATGTGCAATCTTTCTTCACCCAAGACCTGGAAACCAGTTTCTAATCAAAACTTGACTAGAAAACAAGCCTCATTCTCAATTAGAGCCAAAATGGAAGGAAATTGACTTTGTAGTTCTGATCACTCCCACAGCTGTTAAAGTTAAAGGAATTTCCAGCTTGGTGCACCAACTCTGAGTGAAGCCAGCTACCACAGAAAGTGCCAGTTCACCAGAAGCACCTGATGGGATGCACAGATGCCAATCATTGGATGGCCTAAAATCCCTCTTCAAGAAAAAAGCTAAGTAACATCTGTGTCAATGTCAGCTGTTCCCTCTAACTCTAGCCCAAATATTTATTGCTAGGGGAAGCGCAAACCAGATGCCCTTTAAAAAATCTTGTATGTTTTCATCTCCTGTAGCTTAACTAAAAAGGGCAAAGCCTCTTCTCATTCATCTGCTCTATCATAGGAACTAGGATTAGCAATTTATGCCAAGCCCTGTTATCTATTGCACTTTCTCTGTTGAGTTAGCCAATAACATAAAATAACTTTCTCATCAATTTTGGGAAAATGCAGACTTTATAGGCACATGACCTTTTCTACTTTTGTGGTCCAGTATCCTCTTAGTGGGACCATATAGTCTTAAAAATCTAATCAAGTTTAGTTCTTGCAGAATCAACATCTAATTAGCCATATGGGGCTTCATCCAGCTTAGCCCAGGATGCCAGGTCTGTCTTCCCCCAACCAAGACAGAATAGCTGGAGGGTTTTACACCTTGTTGGGTAGGGCCTATTGCCCCTAAACAGCAGGAAGTAATTACAGAAGAATGACCATATCCCTTCAGCACCCCTTCAAGAATAAAGGTGTGAACTCTCTGAGGGAGGAAAGAAGCAGGCTAATAAAACAGGGAATCAATGGACAGATCTAGAACCTGGCAGAGTCCACGTGGACATTAAAAACGTCAAGATGGATGCTGGAAGTCTCCTGCCATCAAAATTCTGCCATTCAGAAAAATATCCAGGAGAAGCCCTGGATATTACCCAAGGGCTTTATCACTGGTGCTTTCCAGCAGATTGATGGGTGGGGTAATCAATCAAAACAGCAAACAACTGGAATTCTCCCCTGCCGTTAGCAAAGGGGTGGAATAATTAATGGTTTACAAAGCAAGCACCAAGCTCTTTTGCACTCTTGCCTTCACCCTGTCCCAGTGCCTATCCCAGCGCAAGTCCATATGACTGTTCCTGCCCTCTGTACCCTGTTCTTGCCTTTTTTCCCCAGCTATGGTCACCACATAAGTAAAACCTGGGGATTTATAATCTATAACAGGAAATTGTAGTCAGTAAATCAGCTCTCTTTATCACTTTTCAGTCCCTTCCTCTTTACCAGGGACCCATGGTCTATTATTTTCTCCCATTTCTTTTCCCTCCCTCCCTAAATAAATTAGTGGCCTAACTCCCTTGACGTGCTCTTGAAATTCATTTCTGCAGCATAGACAAGAACCTAGAGTAAATCCAGTAAAAACATAACTGTGTGATTTGGGGGCAAATTATGTTTCTTCTTTGAGTTAAATTTTCTTACCTATTAAATGGAGGTGGCAGCAGTAGCTCCCTAATAGAAAGATTATGAAGTTAACCTGAGATAATTTATATAAACCACCTAGCACAATTATAACAAATAGTAAGAGCCAAACAATATAAGCTATTATTGTTATCATTATCATTGTTGTATCTATAATTATTATTACACAATGAATATTTCTTTGTGATTTTTCTCTGCAAGATCATCAGAATGTCACTGTTCAGATCGAACTTGAGTGAAATTCTAACACATGTGCTCATAGATTATGCATAGAAAACGAACCCGACTTTGGCTCAACCTGTTTATGCCTGCCAGAATTTGTGGTAAATATCATTAGTAGTGGTTGTTGTGATCATTTTTTTCATTGTCTTTGAAATATAGGAAATGATAGAATATTATATGTGCTTGTGTGTATGTCTCTTTCTCTGTATATACATATAGTAAAAAATGAAGTTAATCTTCAGTGCTTTTCTGTTCTGTGTCTGTACTCACTGTGCTTTCCTTAGCTTTCCCTTCCCCCTCTTTTCCAACTATTGCATGCTCCCTCAGCCCTTCCTTATGGAAGAGAAAAGCATTCTGATAAATTGATCCACACTAAGGTGCAGGTGCCTTAATGTATTGTCCTTTAATGTTTTAATGCATTTGGAAGGAGGATGCCAGTGGAGGAATTACTTAATGCTGTCAGGGTATTGGCAGAGTCTCTCTCTTGCCCAAGGACATAAAACTACTTTCATGGTTGAACTCAGAGGACTGTATGTCCAAGTAGAATGAGTTTGCTTTCTCAGCAAATTCAAACCTGTCCAAACTCCCTTAATACTAGAACATACTTCCTTTTGATAGAAATCTCTCTACTAAAAGATAGTACTTGACCACAGTCCTTTATAAAGCTGACCACGCACATGAATATAGTAAGAACACAATGCGCAAGAATGTGCCATCAGAAATTTTAATGAATATTCATAAATACCATTGATCGTTGGAACTCTCTTAACTGAGATAAAGTTTAAATAATGAGATAGGGGAGACAGTCAGGTAATAAAGTTCACGATTAAGGAATCAGTGACTTCAATGGAAGATGAGGCCTAATCAGTGCCTAGGGAAAATGCACCTGTGGTAATGGAGCTGGGAACTCCTCAGAGTTGATAGACAAGATAGGAAAGATCAGAAGCAGGAAACTTAGGAGGAAGTTAAGGAATTGAACAGAAAAATGGTCATTAACCTGTGGTTAAACCTAAAGTATTTGAGAAAATAGTCGTGGAAGGGTGCGGATTAAAGTCAGATAGCCTTCTCTTTGGAAGGTGACCCTACTCTGACAGCCTTCCTGAGGGCCTTCTTAGGGCTTATCTGTCTGGGAAGGATTTAGTGAGCTAAAATAGGGCTACACCTACCTTTCAGTGAGGGTCCTCTAATCTTGGGTTTCCTTGGGGAAAGAATTTTCCCTTGGTAATCCAAGAGAGAAGGATCTTTGAGGAGTTTGGGGCACTCTGAAGCCAAACAGCAAGTGGGATCTGGTGTTATGAAATTAATAATGGCTTCCTTTAAAGAGTCAGTATAAAAACAAGAAGACAGAGATATATCATTTATTTAAGTTTATTCTCTAGCTAGTGCATCCTGAAATACGAAAATCTTAACTCGTTAAAATCTTAGAAAATAAACACCCATTTTACTGATTTTATGCTTTTATTAAACAAAGAATTCACTATCAGATATCCATAAAATTCCTTTATTTATTTTTGTCTTTATTTTAATGTTACATTAAAAAAATTTGAGTCCCTACCCCCTTCACCCCACTCCTCTCACAACAACCTCCTGCATCATCAAGGGACATTCATTGCACTTGGTGAATACATCTCTGAGCACTGCTGCACCACAGGGTCAATGTCCACACTATAGTTTACACTGTCCCCCAGTCCACCCAGTGGGACATGGGAGGACATACAATGTCCAGTAACTGTCCCTGCAGCACCACCCAGGACAACTTCAAGTCCTGAAAATGCCCCCACATCACATCTCCTCTTCCCACTCCCTACCCTCAGCAGCTACCATGGCCACTTTCTCCACATCAATGCTACATTTACTTCCATTACTAATCACAGTAGTTCCAGAATAGAATTTCAGTAAGTCCTCTCTAATCCATACTCTATTCCTCCATTCTGTGGGCCTTGGGATGGTTATGTCCACTCCACCTCTATATTGAGAGGGGGCTTTGATTCCACATGGATGATGGATGCAATTCTCCTGCTTGCAGTTGTAGGCACCCTTGGCTCCCTGGTGTGGTGGTTGATCTTCCTCACTTCCCTGTTAGCTGCCTGGGGTAAGTCCAATAAACCAGAGTGTAGGAGTTGCAAGTCTGTTGAGGCTCAGGGCCTGACTATTACACAGATAGTCAAGAGATTCAGGTCTCCTGAGTATACACTAAACCCCAGCGCCAAATAGTTAATCCTGGTGTTTTTCCTTCACATTTGATATTAATCAATTACACTTATCCTCTTTTAATGAAAACTAGATCTAGAAGACAGATACATCAGTATATGTTGAAATGTAAAAAAATGGAAAATATTGATACGTTTGTAGTTTTATAAAACAACTAGTCTACTAAATAGAAGGAAATATAATATATCCATAACTTAATAAGGGATTTACTAAATTAATGTCAAATGGATTTTGTTATATCTAGTCTCACAGGTACTTGAAAGCTAATATGAAATTTGAAAACTTAATATAGTAAAAGATAGTGTCTGGGTTAAAAGCTACAGAAAAGATAAGGGGGATTCAACTTTTTGCAAATGCATTAATGTTCTTTATTTTTATTTTACTTAACATTAGGAATTTATTGGCTTAGGGTTTCAGAGACTAGACTTCCTCCTGGGACTGTAACTTCTGGCTGGTTGGCAATTTTGGGAGCGTTAATGTTCTTAAGAATAGGTAAAGTGTTTATTTGAAAAAAAATTTAAATAGAAATGTCATACATATCAATGTTACAGCAGTATACAGGCATTTTAAACAAGATATACTTAAAGATTCTGAAGAGCACAGAATAGAATACATGTGTTTTTATTGTAATTTGTTGTAATTTGCAAATGTGTTACAGGCCCTCGTGGGTTGTTTATAAAACAATAATTTGGAGGGTGGAGATATTCTCCATCAATATTGAGAAAAGAGAAAATTATGAATTTTCTCTTCTCATATACTTCAATTATACCATCTGATGCAAAACTAAATGCCAGCTGGCTTAAGGGACATTAAAAATATTTCAAATTATTGAGAATATGCAAACATTGGATTTCTGATTACAACTTGAAGCTAACCATTAATACAAACCATTAAGCCTTTTATCTGAAATAATTTGTGACAACTCTCTACACATTAAAGCCTATTAATTTCAGCCTAATATCCCTCCAAAAGCCTTCTTCTTCAGAAAAATGCCACATTTTTTCCATATTCCTTTTATTTAAGCTATTTTAAAAGCTTTCACTAATTAGATTGTCATGTAAAAATGTTAACTCAGTTGCAAATTTATGGGATTAGAGAAGATTAATATTACTACAATTATTCTTTTTTTGATACTGACAAGTAACATGGGAAGAAAACTGTCCCAGTAGAAAGGGGAAGGAATACTATATTTTCTTTCTTTCTGAGAATTAATTTTGGTAGATAATATTAAAGTTCTGAACTCTCAGGTTTTCCTTAATGTTTAGAGCTGTGATATTCTCTGACAAGCTGATAATTAGTGTAGATGATTCTTTTCAGCAGAACCAATTGCAAAAGTGAATCAAAACAACATTGAAGTGCCTACATTATTCTGAAATTAAAGTGCTCTATAAAAGAATTTTAGTAACAGACCACAATTTAGTGAATGTCCTAGACTTGCTAAAAAATTCATGGTAAATGATCTCCTTTTTAAAAATTTGATCAGCACTGCTCATTTCTTCCTCAGTAAATGAATTTCTTCCAAACAAGATTGATCCATACATTAACAGATGACTGTCAATGGGCCATGCGTATTGTGTTTTGCAAATGGTAGCAGTCAAAAATGTGTGATTTGCATTCTTTATAATTACAGTACAGATCTTTAAGAAGTGCGGAAGCTGTATTTGTACTAAACAAAATGAAAAAAAAAAAGAAAAACTATTTCTGAGTGAGAAAAAAAATGCTTTGAGTTCTACAGCTTTACAGTATATTTTCAATACCTGGTTTCTAAATGTCACTTTCCAAATAAACCTAAAAAGTGAGACACTGGATAGCAAGAAGACCATTTGTCTTGATGTTTGTCTATGATTCTAGTGTTTATTATCTTATGATATACAGTGATGATTAAGTAAAATATGTATTTATTAAGTATTTGCTATGTTAAAAATGCCATGACTCATCCTAATAAATACTTTAAGTGTCTTGTTTTCATATAGGAAGCATATAACAAAGGTGAAATTCACACACAAATTCATAATACTTCCTCTTTTAAAAAATTAGGTGCTTTTTTACTTTTGTCATATGTTCATATTTGAACTCAGGCTATTGATATTTAGACCAGTCAAAATACAGCCTCAGGACACTCACCATAACAAAGTCCTTGGGAATTTTATAAAAGAAGTACATAAACACACACTGTTCTTACATTCAGGTTAAGAAAAAGAGGACAGATCCACATGTAGATGTTTAAATGCATTAAAAAAATCCCAGCAGCAATGCTCCTCTTCAGATGAAATTTGATGTATTTCTTTAACAAATTTTGAGTATATACTGTGTGCAGAGGACTATGTCAGATCCTCAGAATAAAAATAAAATATTAATATTAAAAATTAGACTCAATTTCTCTTCCAAAGAGAGCTTTCAATAAAGTGAAGGAGACAAATATGTATGACATACTAAGGACTCAGGAATGAGCTCAAGATGCAGACAACTGTATGCTAAAGTAAATGAAGACACATACTAAGGCACTATATGTAGTATACTAATATTTTAAAAAATAAAGCAATTGGCAAACCCTGAGTAAAGTAGTTATTAGAAAAATCTTCTCAGGGACAAATTATTATGGCTTCCTTCTAAGGGTTAGAAAGTATCTCTAAAAGTGTGAAAATTTAATCTTTATCTCACACTGGAAGCCCTTCCTGGAAGATTGCTCACATTGCTCAGCATTGCTAAATGTGTGTGTGTGTGTGGGGGGGAGGGTGCTAAATATCCAATAGCCAGTTAGAAAAAAGGTTCAATCTGCTTCTCAGGACTAGTTTCACCATAAACAGTAAGGATGTGTATTCTAAGCATTTCTAAGCAGCACAGTTATTTAACATTTTTAAACCAAGGGATGTGATGGGGTTGGAGATGGAGAAAAGTTGTAATTTGAATGAAAACATATAGTTTAACAATGCAAAGGAGCATTGTATTCAGTAAATGCAATTCATAATGGGGAAATGTTTATAGAAGAAGAATTTTGAAAATTACTTCTATTTTATATAACTGACATATGGCACAGCTATTATGCACAATCTAAATATCTTATAGCAGTATTGTTTATTGGTAAATGGAGTGTGGTAGAATTATGACTACTTCATTGCCCTATTTAGATATTATGGGTAATGGTTGCTCACCTCTCAGCTTGATGTAGTGTTTTTTGTTTAAGCATAGCTTTTGTTGGGTTTGGTAAGGCCCTAGAACATATTCCATGCAAAAGCTGGAGGAATGAAGATTTGACATCAATACACTTGTTATTTTGCTCCTATTCAGAGAGTAAAATTTAAATTTAGATGTAAAATATAGTGAGCCCTTCCCAGTAAAACAACATAAATCTGTCTCATACAAACTGGGGAACTACCTAAAAAGAGATCTGCTCTCTGAAATGTTCAGGTTTTTAATTATGCTATCCAGAATTCAAGACTCTCAACCAGGTGTTTATACAAATGCTTAGACCTTCAGTTCCCAAACTGTGCACTAAAGTACCCGAGGGTAATGTAACAAATTCACAGGGGTACAGTGGGATATTTTTCTATTTTCAGGAAAGCACAGTGATGCAAAACATCTATTTGATACTATGCAAATTACTAACAAAGGTGGGTCACAGTGTTAATGTATATTGTGCTGCCTTCCTACAGTTGCCATCAAGTATTTATAAATCTTGACTGAGATAAAAAAAAGTATACGTGAAAATTAATTTGGAACATGAAATGTGGCTATTTAAGAATAAGATAAAAATGCATTTTTTCTTTTAGAAAATAGGCTTAACATTTCAGACCTCAATAAGATGACAAGATATCTGAGCCTCGTCTTTCTCATCTATTAATTGAGGGTATGGATAAATTAACTGCTAAACCATAACTGTGATAACATTGTTAATCTACTGGCGAGTTGAGCACAGAATTTAAAATGTCCAGACCTTGAGATCAGCATTGTTTCTTCTGCATTATGTCTCTCCTTGCTCATTTATTATTAAGATGGATACCTATATGTGATATTTGTGGGGATATAGGTAGAACTGTTATTAGACAACACTTTAGAACAACTGTAGGCTGGATTACAACATACAACTCAAAGATTCACAACCTTATGGTGGTCTACAAGGCCTTGCACAATTTGGCTTCTTCCTGATTGCCTCCTTGCCTTATCTCCTGCTGGTCTCTTCTTGCCTCTCTATAATGCAACCCGTTAGGCTGTTTCAGATCAGATGCTCAAATGTACCATGTCAAATCCTCCACCTGTACATACTTTCCTTTCATCTGGAATATTCCCCAGTCCCTTCTTGTCCACACTCCCAATTCTTAAAGCCATTGCTCAGATTTTGATATATATATTTGAAACTATATATACATAGATCTATCTATCTATCTATCTATCTATCTATCTATCTATCTATCTATTTATCTATCTAACTATATTTATCCTTTTCAGGGAAATATAGTAATTTTTGGAGTGACTATATTTTTAATTTGTTCTTTTTTATTTTTATTTCTTTAATGTTACATTAAAAAATACAGGGTCCCCATATACTCCCCACCCACCTCAACCCACTCCTCCCCCCATAACAACAACCTCCTCCATCATCTTGAGACATTCATTGCATTTGGTGAATACATCTCTGAGCACCACCGCACCTCATGGTCAATGGTCCACGTCATAGCCCACACTCTCCCACAGTCCACCCAGTGGGCCATCGGAAGACAAACAATGTCTGGTAACTGCCCCTGCAGCACCACCCAGGACAACTCCAAGTCCCGAAAATGCCCCCACATCACATCTCTTCCTCCCACTCCCTACCCACAGCAGCCACCATGCCCACTTTCTCCATATCAATGCCACATGTTCTTCGATTACTAATCACAATAGTTCATGAATAGACTATCATAAATCCACTCTAATCCATACTCTATTCCTCCATCCTGTGGACCTTAGAATGGTTGTGTCCACTCCACATCTATATCAAGAGGGGGCTTAGATTCCACATGGATGCTGGATGCAATTCTCCTGCTTTCAGTTGTAGGCCCTCTTGGCTCCCTGGTGTGGTGGTTGACCTTCTTCACCTCCATGTTAGCTGAGTAGGGTAAGTCCAATAAACCAGAGTGTAGGAGTTGCAAGTCTGTTGAGGTTCAGGGACTGGCTATCACATGGTCAGTTCAGAGATTCAGTTCCTGTGGGTTTACCCTAAACCCCAGCACCAACTAAGTTCTGGTAAAAGTAACAGGAGAGATTTGTGGACAAAGATCACATCTGAGTCCAGCTCCATCACACAGAAACACAAACTCCAAAGTGGGGCCAACTGACATGGCACTGAACTCCATCTGCCATGTCCATAGAACCTGTGGGTCTCTGTAGCCCTCAGAAGAACCAATACCTGGGGTTGTATCTACTTTATCTGTCTCTGGGACTCTGCTGAGGTGTGCATAAGGGCAACCCCTCTGATAACCTCCTGGCTCTTTTTGGAGACTCATAGCCATATAAACTCATTTGCCTTTTCCATTTTCTCCTTTTATTCAGGCCAAAAAGCATTTTTAACTCCTGGTATTATATGTAGACTGAGATATTCTGCTGGTCTGAGTTGACACTTTTATTCAAGGTCATTTTCTAGTTATATCATCAGCTGGTACTTGGTAGTAATCCCTCGGCACCAGGCAGGCTCATTCCCAGGAGTCATGTCCAACGCTGGGGAAAAGGCAACACATTTACATGTGGCTTCGAGACTGGCCACATTTGAGCAACATGTAGGCTCTCAGGAGGAAAAACTTAGGCACCCTGCAGCTCTAGGCCTTGTTCTTATTTCAGGTGCACAGGCTCACAAGCATAACCATTAGTATCAAGGGCTCATTGTTGGACCTTCCTTCTTTTTTGATCTTTGCTGTTGCACTTGGGGGATTGTTGCTGTTCCTTTTGGGACTGTGATAGAGCTCCCCTGACTAGGAACTCAGTACTCTCTCAGTTGTTGTTTTCAACTGTAACCACTATGAAAATATCCAAACATTTTTATGTACCATGGATATAGGCCCTGTAGAACTCCCTGCCAACCGTGTGTCCCCTGTCAATAACATTCCACACCAGTATTCCTCCCCTGCCATTGTTGAACCTCTCCGTGATCCAAAACTTCTTCAAAAGTGAAGCCCAATATATTGCCAGGTTCCATTAATAGTAAAATGGAATATAGTGATGATTTTAAAGGTTAGATATAGAATACATATTAATTCAGAAAAATTAAGGTAAAAATAAATTGGGGTATCAAAAAGTTAAAAAATGCAAAAGCTTTATGTTTGATGTTTTGCCTTCCATCACTGTAATAAGTGTTGCCCTGTATGCAAATTGGCAAGGCAACTACTTCTGTCTTTTCCTCAGTGTCTACATCTTTCTGTTTTTTTCTTTCTTTTTCCTAATTATTAAGCTTATCTTCACAAAAGTTTTAGATCACAGTAATTCATGTATACAATATACAGTACTCCCACATATCCAACGTTAAACCCTTTCCCTTCCACAGCAATAATCTTTTTACAAATTCATACTATATTTACTGAAACTGATGTACAGATATTGAGACAATAGCTTTCAAACACAGTAATATTTGGGTTTACATTGTGGTTTATATTTTAGACTATACAATTTTCTAAATTTTTAGTTATCTTATGTTTTACATTATGATTTACATTTTACCCTATCAGCCCCTATATATTTTCGGTGTAATTTAAGATGTCTTATATCCATCCTTGCGTAATCTGTGGAACAGTTCTATTGCCCACACAGTTACATTGGTTCCATCTATTCAATACCTCTTTGCCCCTCCCCTTAGGGCCCACAGTGACAGTCAATCTTCATTGCTTGAAGGGCCATGTTCAGAGATACTTGCAACAGTGTTGAGGGTTTGACACGCTCAACTGCACTAATGCCCTGGGAGCCACCATTTCTCTTGAGAGATACAGTTCCCTCTATTTGATGGCATCAGTCCTCCCCAGGATGTGGGTATACCTTATATGGGTCTCTATCCGATGATATAACCTACTATGGCAAAATGAGCATCCACATGCTCCCTAGGAGCCTGTCCTGTGTCAGATTATCCCCTTTAAGCATCTTAAAGAGGTAACTTTTCTTATTATATTTTTGAAAAGGTTTTCTCAACATTATACTCTCAACCAAATACCTGACAATCTCCTACGTTCGTATGTTGCCCCACCCTCCCCCCAATTTCTTGGGCAATATTACCCATCCTCCTATCCCTAGCCCCTCTCAATCCCAGAAAGCCCCACTTAAAGGTAACTCTATTCCCCCATTTTATCCCTTCCTTATACACATACTTACCTCCAGCTTATCAGAGATTTCACCCATGTAGGTGTCAGCTTACATCCTTCCTCTACCCCCCAATTTCCTCTAAGCCTATCATCCAGTCTCTAGCTCTCTGAGGCAGCTTGGTTTACTTATTTCATATCATTGAGGTCATGTAGTATTTGTCCTTCAATGCCTGGGTTGCTTCACTCAACATAAGGTTCTCAAGATTCATCCATGTTATCACGTGTGTTTGTAGTGTATTCATTCTTAAAGCTGAGTAGTATTCCATTGCATGTATATAACACTTTTTATTTATTTGTGCATCTATTGATGGGCATTTGGGTTGATTCCAACTTTTGGCAATAGTGAACAATGCTGCTATGAACACTGGTGTGCATATATCGGTTTGTGTCCTTGTTTTCAGTTCTACTGGGTATATACCCAGCAGTGGAATTGCTGGATCATATGGCAAATCTATAGCTAGTTTTTTGAGAAACTGCCAGACTGTCCTCCAGAATGGCTGGATCCTTCTGCATTCTCACCAGCAGTGGATGAGTGTTCCCATTCCTCCACATCCTCTCCAGCATTTGTGTTCTTCTGTTTTTTTCATAGCTGCCAATCTTATGGGAGTAAGATGGTATCTCATTGCAGTTTTGTTTTGCATTTCCCTGATAGCTAGAGATTTGGAGCATTTTTTTGATGTGCTTTTTAGCCATTTGTATTTCTTCTTTGGAGAAGTGTCTATTTAAAGCTTTTTCCCATTTTTTAAATGGGTTGTTTGTCTTTATTTTCAAGATATAGGAGTTCTTTATATATGCAGGTTATAAGTCTCCCATTGTGTAGGCTCCCTTTTCACTTTCTTGACAATCTTCTTTGAGGTGCAGAGGCTTTAATTTTGAGGAATTCCCATTTATCTATTTGTTCTTTTGCTGCTCGTGCTTTTGGTGTGAAGTTCATGAAGCCATTTCCTATTACAAGGTCTTGTAAATGCTTCCCTACATTGCTTTCCAAGGCCTTTATGGTCTCGGCTCTTATATTTAGGTCTTTGATCCATCTTGAGTTGATTTTTCTATAAGGTGTGAGGTGGTAATCCTCTTTCATTCTTTTACATATGGATATCCAGTTCTCCAGGCACCATTTGTTGAATAGGCCTTTCTCTCCCAATTGAGAGGGTTTGGTGGCTTTATCGAACATTATATGACTATATATATGAGGATCTATATCAGAACTCTCAGTTCGGTTCCATTGGTCTGTGTGTCTCTCCTTGCGCCAATACCATGCTATTTTCACCTCTGTAGCTTTATAGTATGTTTTGAAGTCAGGTAGTGTGATTCCTCCAATTTTGTTTTTCTTTTTCAATGTCTTTGGCTATTCGAGGGCTCTTTACTTTCCAGATAAATTTCATAGCTAGTTTTTCTAGTTCCTTAAAGAATGCTGTGTTGATTTTTATTGGATTGCATTGAATGTGTAGATCAGTTTTGGTAGTATAGGCATCTTAAAAATATTTAGTCTTCCTATCCATGAACAGGGAATATTCTTTCATTTATTTATGTCTTCTTTGATTTCCTTGAACAGTGTTGTGTAGTTCTCTGTGTATAAGTTTTTTACATCTTTAGTTAAATTTATTCCTAGGTATTTGAATTTTTAATTTACTATTGTAAATGGTATTTATTTCTTGATTTCCTGCGGAGTTTGCTCATTATTGGTGTACAGAAATGCTACTGATTTTTGTGCATTGATCTTATAATCTGCAACTTTACTAAACTCATTTATGAGTTCTAGAAGCTTTATTGTAGACCTCTCAGGGTTTTCTATCTATAGGATCATGTCATCTGCAAATAATGAAAGTTTGACCTCTTCCTTTCCAGTTCGAATGCCTTTTATATCTGGTTCTTGCTCAGTGCTCAAGCAAGTACTTCTTTTTTTGTTTTTCTTTTTTGTCTATTTATTTTTTAATATTACATTAAAAAAATATGAGGTCCCCATATACCCCCCACCCCCCTTACCCTACTCCTCCCCCCATAACAACAATCTCCTCCACCATAATGACACATTCATTGCATTTGGTGAATACATCTCAGAGCACTGCTGCAACTCATGGTCAGTACTTCTAAGGCAATGTTAAATAGAAGAGGTGATAATGGACATCCTTGTCTTGTTCCTGATCTTAGAGGGAAAGATTTTAGGATTTCACTCTTGTAAACAATGTTGGCTGTGGGTTTTTCATATATACTCTTCATCATGTTCAGAAAATTTCCTTGTATTCCAATCTTTTGCAGTGTTTTTATCAAGAAAGGGTGCTGAATTTTGTCAAATGCTTTTTCTGCATCTATAGATAGAATCGTGATTTTTTTTTCCTTCAATCTGTTTATATGGTGTATTACATTGATTGATTTTCTTATGTTGAATCATCCTTGCATAGCTGGAATGAATCCCAATTGGTCATGGTGTTTAATTCATTTAATGTGTTGTTGAATGCAGTTAGCAAGTATTTTGTTGAGAATTTTTGCGTCTAGGTTCATTAGAGAAATTGGTCTATAATTTTCCTTTCTTGTGGTGTGTTTGTTTGGCTTTGGTACTAGGGTAATGTTGGCATCATAGAATGATTTAGGTAATGTTCCTTCTGTTTCAATTTTTTGGAAGAGTTTCAGCAAGATTGGCATTAGTGCTTTCCGGAATGTTTTGCAGAATTCACCTGTGAAGCTGTCTGGTCCAGGGCTCTTCTTAGTTGGGAGATTTTTAATGACTGATTCTATCTCTTTATTTGTGATTGGTTTGTTGAGATCATCAATTTCTTTTTTCATCAATTAGGCTGGTTATGTGTTTCCAGGAATTTGTCCATTTCCTCTGAATTGCGATTTTTGTTGGAATATAGTTTTTCAAAGTATCCTCTTATTATAGTCTTTACTTCTGTGGGGTCAGTGGTGATATCTCCTTTCTCCTTTCTTATTTTGTATATTTGCATCTTCTCTCTTTTCTTCTTTTTAGTCTAGCTAAGGGTTTATCAATTTTATTGATCTTCTCAAAGAACGAGTTCTTGGTTTTGTTTATCTTTTCAAGTGCTTTCTTCTTTTCTATTTCATTTAATTCTGCTTTTATCTTTGTTCTTTCTTTCTTTCTTTCTTCTTCCTGTGGGGTTACTTTGTTGTTTTTTTACTAATTCCTCCAAATGTGCAGTTAGTTCTTCAATTTTTGCTCTTTCTTCTTTTTTGATGCATGAATTTATGGCTATAAATTTCCCTCTCAGTACTGCTTTTGCTGCATCCCATAAGTTTTGGTATGTTGTGTTATCATTTTCATTAGTTTCAAGGTAGTTATTAATTTCTTTTGAGATTTCCTCTTTGACCCACTGTTTTTCTTTTTTTCTTCCTTATTTTCTTTTAAATGTTACATTCAAAAAATATGAGGTCCCATTCAACCCCATCGCCCCCACCCCCCACTCCCCCCACAGCAACATCTCTCCCATCATCAAGACACATCCATTGCACCTGGTAAGTACATCTCTGAGCATCACTGCACCCCATAGTCAATGGTCCACATCATAGCCCACACTCTCCCATGTTCCATCCAGTGGGCCCTGGGGGGATCTACAATGTCCCGTAATTGACCGTGAAGCACCATCCAGGACAATTCCATGTTCCGAAAACACTGTTTTTCTAATAGTGTGCTGTTTAATTTCCATATCTTGGTGTGAAGTCTGGGCCTCTGGCCCTTGCAGATTTCCAGCTTCACTCCACTGTGGTCACAGATATTATTTTGTATGATTTTGATCTTTCTGAATTCATTGAGGCTTTCTTTGTGGCCTAGCATATGGTCTATCTTGGAGAATGATCCATGCACACTTGAGAAAAATGTTTATCCTGCTATATTTGGGTGTAATGATCTGTATATATTTATTAGATCCAGCTCCTCTAATATACTGTTCAAAGTTTTTGTTTCTTTAGTGGTTCTCTTTTGAGATGTTATGTCCAAAGTTGTAGTGGTGTATTAAAGTACCTCACTATAATTGTAGAGGCATCTATTCTTTCACTTATTTTTTTCCAGTATTTGCCTCACATATTTGGAGGTGCCCTTGTTAGGAGCATAAATATTTATGATTGTTCCTTCTTCTTGAAAGATTATCACTTTCACTAATATCTAGTATCCATCTTTGTCTCTCACAATTGTTTTACATTTAAAGTCTATTTTGTCTGTTATTAATATAGCTACTCCTGCCTTTTTTTTGGTTATTGTTTGCTTGTAAGATTGTTTTCCAGCCATTCACTTTCAATCTCCTTAAATCCCTGTGTCTAAGATGTGTTTCTTGTAGACAGCATACAGATGGGTCATATTTCCTTATCCAATCTTCCATTCTGAATCTTTTGACAGGTGAGTTTAATCCATTGACATTCAGTGTTATTACTTTCAAGGAATTATTTATGACAGCCATATTTTCTTTGGACTTGTGTTTTCATATTTTGTTGGGTTTTTTTTTCTTCTCTTTTTGTCTTTTTTGTTGCTCTTACACTCTCCTACAATTCTGCCTCTCCCGTTTTTTTCTTTCTTCCTACAGAACTCCCTTTAGTATTTCTTGAAGGGCAGGGTTCTTGTGGGCATACTCCTTTAATTTCTGTTTATCTGTGAATAATTGGAACTCTCCATCATTTTTGAATGCTAGCTTAGCTGGGTAGAGTATTCTTGGTTGGAAATTTTTTTCTTTTAGTACCTTGACTATATCATACCACTGCCTTCTTGCCTCCATGGTTTCAGATGAGAAATCAGCACTTAATCTTATGGAACCTCCCTTATATGTGATGGTTCTCTTTTCTCTTGCTGCTTTTAGAATTTTCTCTTTGTCTTGATCATTGGAAAATTTGACAAGTATATGTCTTGGGGGGAGGGGCTTTTGGGATTTATGGTGTTTCAGGTGCATTGTGCTTCCTGGACATGTACATCCATCTCCCTCAGTATATTTGGGAAGTTTTCAGCCATTATTTCCTCCAACACCCCTTTCCCTTCTCTTCTCCTTCTGGGATGCCTATCATATGTATGTTAGAGTGTTTTGCATTGTCATTCAAGTCCCTAAGTCCCAGCTTGATTTTTTCTATCTTTTTATCTATCAGTTCTACTATCTGTTTGATTTCAAATGTATTGTCTTCCATGACGCTAATTCTCTCCTCTGCCTCTTCTAATCTGCTGCTATTTGCTGAGAGTGTATTTTTGATTTCTTGAACTATGGTGTTCATCACCACCATATCTGTTATCATTTTTGTATGTCTGCAATTTCCTCTCCAAGTGTTTTCTTCATATTGTTAATCTCTTCCTTTACTTCATTAAGTTGGTCTCTAATATATGTTTTGAGATCTTTAGTTACTTGTCCAATGTTCTGCTCCCCTTCCTGGTTTTTAGTTTGTTCATTGGATTTGGCCATATTTTCCTGATTATTGGTTTGATTTGTAGTTTTTTGTTGCTGTCTGGTCATCATTTTATCTTGAGGGGTTTACTCAGTTCCTTAACTTCTTTGTCTAGTCTTGGGGATTAATTATTTGTTGTTCGTGCGTAAGGGTTATGTCTTCTCTTTGTCACTTTGTTCTTCTTATTCTATTTTCTTGTTGCTGGCTAAGTTCACTTTGAAGTAAAATATTTGGGCCAGGGAAAGCAAAATGAGTAAGAAAAGAAAATGTATAAGATGGTAATGGTAATAAATGTTAACAGAGAAACAATGTGAGATCTAGGAGAATGGATATTAGACTCCTGTAAGTTGTGTAGAGTTATAGCAGTAAGTAGAGTACCTATAATGAGACAGTCAACTGAATAGGGGGAGGAATATAATATGAATTTATAATATGAATTAAAAGGCCAGTGTTTTCATGAGAGAGGGAAAGAGAAAAGAAAGACGATAATATCAAGAGTGGATAAAAGACAGAAAACAGAACAAATGTATTAGAAATAAAAAGTCAGACAATTTGGGGGCCAAAGAAAGGGAAGTGGAATGTAAGAGAAACAGTAGATGATGCAGGATAGAAAGATGTGGGGGAATGGGGATTGTGTAGGTGACCGAAATCAATACACACAGAAAAGAGGGAATGAAGGACGAGGAAACACAGCAAGTGTGAAGCGCTCCCTGCAGCACCTATTATATAAAGAAAATAAAATTTAAGAAAGAAGAAAAAGAGAGTAAAGAAAAAAAAGTGAAGAGGAAAAAGGGGGGGGCAAAGAAAAGGAGGGGAAACAAGCAAGAAAAAGTAAAAGAGAAAAAAAGCTAAATAAATGAAAAAGGACCTTGGGGGAGAAAATGGGAGAAAAGATCAGGAGACAATGCAAAATTAGCAACCACGACAAAAAAGTAAAAAGAAAAAGAACCAACGTTTCAAGCTAGGAATTCTCTTTGCAGTTAAATAACACACTTAGGGATCTGACCTTCCCCTTTTTCCCTTCCTCACTTCTCTCTCTCCCAGGGCAGCAGAAAAGCTGCTTTAGAGGTCTGGTAGGAGATTCAAGTAGGTCCTTGTTGAACCAACTCAACACAGAATACTATTTCTCTTTATTTCACCAGAGACCCCAAATATGCTATTGGAAGCTCAGGTAGCACCTCCTACAGTCCTCCCCCTTAGGTGTGCTGGGGGAGGTCTAATTAATTTTCTGACTCCACCTTCTCCCAGACCAAGTTTCCTATCCCAGGATGTTTAGGTAATTTGGGCTTTCTCAGCAGATTTGCCTCTCCTTTCTTCCCACACTCTCCCCAAATCAGCTGGTACACTCCTCCAAGTGCAAGGAGAGAGAGAGGGGAAAAAAAACAACACAAAACGCAGAAGGCTAGGATAATCAAGGACCTCAGATGGACCTCAGGGCACGGTGGATTCAGGGATGGGAAGTCCATGATACTGCAGACTCAAGGTGCGTGGGCCACAAGGGTGTAGGGGACACAGACCTAGGAACCACGCATCCGGCCAACAAGGGGCCTGGGAACACCACAGCACAACAAAGCCCCCAAGGATTAGAGTGGTTGGGCCACCAGCTCTAGGGGGAGGGGTCCTGCCCACAACTTCTGACCTCCATGTCAGAAACCCAAAATTCTACTTCTTGCAAGAATCTCTTCTGTCACTGTCTCACCAAATAAACATCCAGACACTTCCTGCCCTGCAAGTCCCTGAAACAGCCCGCTCAGGGCTTGGGAACACCCCAGCACAACAAAGCCTATAGGAATCACCTCAGCCAGGCTGCCAGCCCCCGGGGGAAGTGTCCCACTCACAACCTCAAACCTCCATACAAGAGACCCAAAATTCCACCTCTTGCAAGAATCTCCTCTGTCACCGTCCCACCAAACTGACATCCTGATACCTCCTGCCCTGCAAACACCCAAAACAGCCAGGTCCAGCAGGATTCCAACCCTACTCAGCCGCTTCTTTGCAGGAGAGATTATGAGGTGCACTCACTCAGACCTTAATTTGTTCTTAAATGCATCTCTCTGCTCCTCACCTCTCTCCTCTTCTCTCCTTTCTTCTCCAATAAATTCCATTGAGAATGAAAACTGAACAATTCTTGCTTGCCTTTAATTCACCAGTATCAAGCTTAGTGTATGCTGCATAGTAGATTCTAAATACAACTTCAGTTATTAAATGAACAAGAGCACGAATGGGACTGTAAATGCTTTGGTGTTAATTGTACAAGAGCATAAGGAATTTGCAATACAGAGACTATTGGATGCAATGAATGTCACAGACCATTAAGAAAATAATCAATTTGTTTCTATAATAATTAGAGTGATTTAAAATATCACCTGAGCCATAGCTTCTTTAAAATTAGTTATCATTTGTGAAGTATTAACTGTTTGTCAAGCTAAGTTTTTTGGATGCATTAACTCATACAATGCTCAAAACAAACTTGTGACATAAAATCATTTTTAATTTAGTGATATGAATGATTTGAACCATTATGATCTGGTATAGGATTACATCTAGTACAGTATTTTAATTCACTAGTTTCTGTAGGTTGGAAAGGTTTTGTAATGCATTCAACTATAATTCTGCATATTTTCATTCTTAGGTATGCTCAAATTTCTCTTGGCAAATGCAGTCTACATTAAACAGTTTAACTCCTATGGTTCCTAAAAAATTCTCTTATATTTTTATACCAAAATTTCTTAGTTCACATTGTTCTTATAACAGATAGAGCTGTGCATTTTACATCTGCCAGTTTATTCTATAAATAATTAAATGCAGCCTAGGCAGCAGGAGGAAATGTGGTAACTCTCATCTACTGCCTTCCTTTTATGATAAAAACCAATCTCTGTTTTCCTGCCTTTTTTTAGCATTGCCACTGAGAAACAGTAAGATTTTAGTGCTTCCCTTGTGACCTAGGAGTCTTTTTATATTCATATACAATGCGCCTTGCACCTGGTTGAGGATTTTTTTTTCTTAATTAAAAATAAATGAAACTAGGGAAAGAGTCAATCCATAGGGAAGAATAAACCCTGTTGCTCATCCCTCCCCATGTAGCTAAGGGGCCCTGATATCCAGCATAGGATATTTTGCTTGCTACATTTTATTTATCTTGGATGTTTGTGTCCTTCTACCATTGGGCTTGATTTGTTTCTGTCTTGCATTTCCCGAGTAAAGGAAAAATTGTGCACATATTCCTAAAGTTTGAAGATCATCTTCTCAGCCATCCTAACTGTAAGCCTAACACACTTCTAATCTGAAGAGAGAATGATTAAATACATTGCCACAGAATGATATATAAAATGAGGTAAGGTTGGTAGTGTTCAGAAACCACTCTGTTGTTTTAAAATGAGCACTCTACCTTTATACTTTAAGTGATATATTGGCTAATGAAAAGAGTAAATGATTAGTGTATTGCTAATCCTTGGTGTGGGTCATGCATGCTGTTTTAGTTATTAAAACAAAGAGTAGGTCAATGTTAGAGATGCACAAATAAATCATAGAATATCGCAAGTGATGTGTTTTGAGAGTGCTATATAAACAAGATATTCTATGTTCAAAATAATGGTACAAAGCCCCACTTGATTCACTTAAATTGAGTCAGGGAAAAATTCCAAGAGGAGAGAAAGCCTAAACAGGATGTGACAAATATGATCATAAAATGTAGAAGTTTCCCTGAAAGGAGAGGTAGGGAGGTTTATAAGATTTTTCAAAGAAAGAAAATGGAAAGATTGTGAAAGTGTGTTATATTTTTAAAAGCAAGTTTTCTTTCATTAGGTAGAGTTTTTAGCATTTAGTATATACATATCATTGGTCTTGAATTACCAGAATAATGTGAGTTATGGTTTTTTATCTTAAGGAGTTCAACATTTAAAACGGAGTGTTTTGTTTTCCTGACTTCTAAACCAAATAACATGCAATGGGGTGGTAGTAACCATGGAAATTTATTGGACCACAATTTTGAGAAGTTCAAAATAAAGTTGTCATCAAGGGGATGCTTTCTCCTGGAAGACGGGCATTCTGGGGAAGGCTGCTGGTGATCCTGGTCCTTGGCTTTTCCATCACTTGGCAGTGTACATGGAAGCTTCTTGGTTCCATTGACCTTCAGCTGCTGGCTGCTTCCTGTGTCTTCCTCTGTCTGTAGCCTTCCCTACTTAAGTAATAGGATTAATATCTATGCCGATTCAGTTGGGCCAGACCTTAACTGATGTAACCTCATCAGAAGGTCTTATTTACAATGGGTTCAAACCCAAATGAATAGGTTAAGTTTAAGGACATGTTTTTCTGGTGTAGATAGCTCCAAACCACCATGGGGAGATAAAACAAGAGTTGAAACAGCTATAACATAGAGTATAAAGAGATAAGGGGAATAAGATGTAACAAATAAGAATTACAGGATGCATACATTGAAGACATTATTCCCATTTGCAAGAATTTGGAAATAATTCATAAAATAAGTGTTTTTTTTTTCCCTTCATGATCATAAATTGAACATTCCATGAATTAGTAGAGGTACAATAAATGGTTTAGTTATAGGTGGTAAGAAAAGAGGAAATTTTAACTTTCTACTTATCATATCTCAATGACAATTAGGGAAATGTTCACATTTGAACCTCTGCTGTATCTTTAGCATGTTCTATTTTTCATCTCTTCTTCCTGAAATAGTAGATGAGCCCTGATTATATGATTTCTGAGATGTTTTGGTGGCCCTCTTACTTGTCCAAACTCTAGGGATCTGCACTGGATATTTGATTTTAGATCTAGAGAGTTATTAAGACAATGGTATCAGGGACATCTTTAATATATATGACTTCCATGTGGGGGAACTTAGAAACTGCAATTTAGAGTACACTATTGGCATTAGAACCTCAAAGATTTAGTTATATCAATCACACTGACAATTTGCACTTGTAGTCCTTTTCATAGTCATTAAATTACTCTGATATTGTGCCTGGCATAGAATAGGTTCTCAATGTTATATTGCTTTAAATTAAATTAAATTTGTATAAAGTAAATACAAAGATATTTACAATATGAACTGTGGCATTGCCAAGTATATAAGTTTAAAATTTAAACTACTTGTGCTTTCAAATCCCAATATCTATAAGAATGGTTAGTATATAAGGAGACCACTAGCACCCTTTTATTAGGATCACAGGAAACAAAAACAATTGACAAGGATCCGTACTTAAGCACTGTGCAAAACTGATAAAATCCCATCCAGTTAAATTTTAGAGATATCATATCTGTTTTAGTTTGCTAAAGTCTGTCAGTGCAATATACCAGAAATGAGTTATCTTCTACAATAGGATTTATTAATTTATAAGCTTACAATTCTGAAAATGTCCAAATCAAGGCATCAGGCAAAGCTCTTTCTTCAAAGCTCAGGTAATGGTGGTCCTGGACTCCTGCTGCATGGCAAGGCAAAATAGTAGGTCTGCTGGTCTCTGCCTTCTTCTCCAGACTCACTTTGTCCCTAAGCTAAGCTGTGAGCAATCAGGCACATGGCAGTGCCCACACATGTCTTCCATCTCCTTTGGGCTTCATTCTTCAGCTTCAGGTTGCTCCTTTTGTGGATTTCTCTCTCCCAGATTCATCAACTTCCACAGACTTCTCTCTGTCTCTGAGGCTTTTTTTTTTTTTTTTTTCTGTATGTGGGCTTTTTATTCTTCCATTTACAGAGGACTCCAGTAAAAGGATTAAGACCCACCCTGGGTCATGTCCTATTGAAGTGATCTAATCAACAGAAAGATCCCTTAACTGAATCTAATGAAAGGTCTCTTCTAAAATATTGCACAGGAATGGATTAGCTTTAAGAACAGGATTTTCTGGAATCCACCAAGCTTCAAACTGTCACAATATCCATCTATATTTTCTGTCAAAGTATAATATGTTTATTGCTATAGTGATTGTTTTATTTCTAAATATTACTGTACTTTCTTATTATTTTTTAAGTAAAAAGAGTGGAAAATCATTTAGAGCAATTTCTTTTCTGAGGAAGTTTTAATTCAACCTATCATCTATAAGTCTTAAAATTAAAATAATGTAATGTGTTCCCTATGCAGAAGTGAATGTCCCAGTATAAAAGAAGGAAAAAGAAAAACTGAAATATTTCTAACAAAAATTAAATAAGGAAATATGATGTAAGTGGTTCTGAATATCTAGTATGTACGATTCACATTTTAAATGTATAGTTTATTTATCAGATTGTAACTTTCATTTAGTAATTAAAATTTAATTCTAAACTGATAGGCCCCTTGTACTCCCAATGATTGTTTCATAATCACCTGTGAATTTCTGTGGAAACCAAAGGTATGAAGATCTTGCCCCAAAACTCCAGTTTGCCATTTCTAATCAAGTTGGGTTGCCTAGAACAAAGGTTCTTAGGTCTTCAATTCATTTAAATTTATCACCCTCCTCTCCCAAATATAAAGAAGGCTTACATAGCCAGAGGCTACAAACTCCCCCAAAGTATCCTTTATTAACCTATGGTCTCACACACTGAGCTAGACATTTAAGGACTATTTCTGCTGTTAAAAAGTTTATAGACTACTGTAAGAGCAAACTATGTAAAACAGCAATCACAATATGATAGATAACAACTACAATTAAGGTCTGTACAATATTCTATGAAAGCACAGTGGAAAGCATTAAAAATATAGGAATCATACAAGATTTCTAAGAACAGATTGAGTGAGTCATAAAAGTTGAGTAACATTACCTAAGCTCAGAGTAGGAAATAGGTGGTTGTAGGAGAATGTCAAGAAAGGAAGCAGTATAGGTGAAGAATGAGTTACCTTAAAATAAGTGGTAAGACATGGGAGGTCCATGGTTCAAATCCCAGGCCTCCTTGACCCGTATGGAGCTGGCCCATGCGCAGTGCTGATGCGCACAAGGAGTGTTGTGCCATGCAGTGGTGTCCCCCGCGTAGGGGAGCCCCACATGCAAGGAGTGCACCCCATAAGGAGAGCTGCCCAGCACGAAAGAAAGTGCAGCCTGCCCAGGAATGGTGCCGCACACACGGAGAGCTTACACAACAAGATGACGCAACAAAAAGAAATAGATTCCCATGCCGCTGACAAGAAAAGAAGTGGACAAAGACACAGAGAACAGACAACCGGGGTGGGGGTGGGGTGAGGAAGGGGAGAGAAATAAATAAATAAATAAATAAATAAATCTTTAAAAAAATAAGTGGTAAGAAATGAATTTTAAGAAGTAGCTAGTGGCTTCATGTACTAGGCTAAAGAATTTTGAATTTTTTCCTAAAAACAATAGTAAGCCACAGAAGAGTTTTAAATTGAGGCATGATCTAGTCAGAGTTTTATTTTAAAGGAAACTCTGGTGCATACTCTATATTTAACAAATATGCCTTTAAGATCTCACCTCTAAATCAATGTCTCTTGACCTATTGCCTCATCAACTTTCTGTAAAATTATCTGTTGACTGAGCTTCTGTCTCTGGCATTAACCTTGGTTTCTCCCCTGAGCTATGTTTTCCACTTGCCCTTCTTTTTGCATCTTCCCCTGACCATACCAGAAATAAAAGGCTGACTCAGTCTCTAGTCCCTATAGATTAGAATTGTACAGCAAAGCAATGAAGCAGTGCTTTCATGGGCACCTTTGCTGCAGGAAATTCCCTGAAGATCTGGTATCCAAAGTCAATGATGGTAAAGAAAGTTATCTTCCAAGTAAATAGAGATCTTACAGCCAATTAGCAGATACCAGGGAAAAGTGCTTATCTCTCAGGTATAAGTCTCACCCTATAAAACTTAGAGGTGCTGCTGTGCTTCTTTCTACCTGGAGGAAATGTTCACAAATTGGCAATATATTTCAAACTTTATACATCTTCATGGAAGTGTAAAGACTGCCTTTGTTCATGGTTTAGGATTTTATTTCTCATCTTTATGCTTATTTGAGGGAGAGGGAAAAATAACTGTCTGGAATCAGAAATTGACTAATCTAGTTAAAAGGATTTTGAAAGGTGTTTGGCCACACACGATCATGTTTCCAAGCTCATAATTAACGTCCTCTCCCTAGGAAGGGATATTTCAAATTTTCATGACAAGATACTGTGGATAATGTAAGATTTAATATAAAGTAGTGTAACATTGCAGAATTTCAGGAAGGAATCTCAAGGCATTTCTAGATGAATTAGTATAAACTTCTATGGCACAGAGAGAGAGAGGGAGGGAGAGAGACTAAAAGCATGCATCAAGTTCAGGGGATGTCTAGCTATCCACACACATTTTTGCTCAAAAGAAGGAAGACAAGAAACAAATGCAGATTGGAGGAATGGGCGCTTCTATTTCTTTCTTCACGTTGTCATGAGGGAATAAAAAGAATGCAGTACTATTTGTATTCTTGAGTGACTGGCCACCTTTTCGGTTGATACTTCAGTGGGGTATCCATTTGTCTTTAGTCCCACATTACAGTTTAGGAAAGGGGTAATCTTTGTCATCTGTAGAACTTTATAAATAAATAAATAAATAAATAAACAAATAAATAAATAAACATGTTAAGATGGACTTTTACTACTGAGAATATGCATAGATAAGACTTGTATCTGCAGGTCTGATCAATGGCCTTCCCTCTTCAGGACCAAGCAGTTTGATGGTTATCTTCTGTTCCTGAGGACTCTATCACATATAGAATACTAAATGAGAGAACTTTCATTAGTGGAGGTTGAATATTTAGGCCACATCTTGTTCAGATCACATGATTCCTGTGATAAGATGATGAGTTAGATTGTGCTCATCTAAACTATCACCTGCATGAAGGGTTTGGGAATCTAAGGGATATTTCGCCAGACTCATGCTCCAATATCCTGACTGATGTCCCCTGGATGGAATTTTCTGGAAAGGAGGATTTTTCATGTGCATTTGTCCTAATGCAGAAGTCTTCCAGGAGCTTAGAGTTCTTCATATCTAATCTTGCCTTTCCCGAGCCAGCTCATTGTGTATCACAGAGAAATCTCTGTGCACTTATACACTTGAAAAACAAAAAAGAAGAAAAGAATATAAAGGAAAGGAAAGAATATGGAATGGAGCACTTTTGTCTCTATAAGTATATTTCCCATAAAACTTCCCTAGCTTTGAAGAGTTATCCTGTCCAAGGCCAGAACTATCATTCAGAGCTCTGTTTCAAGCCTGCAGTTATCATCGTACAGGAGACTAGTATCCATTATATCACATATCTGGCCTCTCTAGCCTGAAGCAGCTGGTTATCACCAGGGATGTCATCAAACACAAGAGGTAATGGGATCTCTTCTTCCAGAAGCTTGAAGTCCACCTCAAGTAATTTGCTAAGCAACTAGTAAAACCAATCCCTTTTATAAGTTGATGAAAACCCAGAAATTAACTCAGATATATCTAAACGGGATATTGTCAAATGTCTTCGAGCTCATTTACCCATTCTTACTGGCTCACCATCTTAGTTTAGCATCATTAAGCACTAATCAGACCCTGGAAAAGAGAGAAATCCCATTAGTTGAGTGTAGAGGACACAAAGGAAATGTTTAATAATACTATTTGCATCTGCCCTTCATTGATTATCCCCGGTCTCAAGATAGACTATTCACATGATTCACAGATATGTTTGGAGAATTAAGTAGAGTCAGATTATGTATGGAGTCTTAAAGAATAGCAAAAGTTGGATGATTTGGGGCCTTATGTCTCAAACTGGAGTGGACCCCTTTAAGTTAAGACTGGCATCTTTTGAACTCTCACATTTGATTAGTTGATTTTTTGGTAATATAAAGTCATCTGAAGGGTCGTTTTGGGTTTCAAATATCAATTAGACAAGCTCTGATTGGAAATACTTAATTTTTGTTAAACTCAGTACTTTATCTAATTTATAGAGGCAATTCTATAAACATTATTTTTATATTCCTTCAAGAGATATTAATTGGAATACAGCACCACAATAGTGTGCTGAGTACAATGCAGAATGAACCAGACATAGATTTCTGACTAGCAGTGCTTATATAGACTAGGAAAAGTATATAAATCAGGTTGTTGATGAGCAAAAATATAATTCGAATTGTACTTACAGTTTGCAGGAAAAGAAAAAACTAATGTTAAGAAGGAGGTTCTCTCTAAGGAGAGGACATGTAAGTTAAGACCTGTGGGATGAGAAGAAATAACCCAAGGGAAGGGTGAGGTTTAGGGCATGCTATCAGAGGTATCAATGTATGCAATGAACTGGAAAAGATCTTTTCCTGTTTGGGATAGTAAAGGATGAACAATGTGAGTGGAGCACAGTAAACAAGGTTGGAGCAAGGAAGCAGATGTGTTTGGAGAATTAAGCAGAGTCAGATTATATATGGAGTCTTAAAGAATAAAAAAGAGTTTGGATTTTATCCAAATGAAATGGATATTTTTTAAAAGTTACTCAATAGAGGAGTAATATGATCTTATTTAGATGTTTTAAATATCATTTCTGATCATGTGTAAAGAAGGATCTGGAAGGAGATCAGAAGTAAGAGTGAAGAAACCAGACAGAATATTGCAACTATTATGTGAAAGGTAAATGTGGTTTGATCTAGAATTGGGAGAAAAGGCCCAAATTAAAATAGACTATGGAATAAGAATTAGCAAGACATGATATTGAGTGAACATGTGAGATTTTAGAGTGAAAGAAATTAAAAGATGACTTGAACAAAAGAGTGATGGTAGTACATTTCCTGAGATAGGATAGATGGCTAGAGAACCATGTTGGAATGGAGAGACTGAATCACCAGCTCAATCTTGTAGATGATCTGTTAAAGGTATTCATGAGATATTTAGTGATGCTGAATACGGAGTTGATATATAAGAATATACTTCAGAGAGGATAACTATAGATATTACTTTAGGACTTATCTAAATATAGATCTATTTAAGGCCTTTGGAACAACTGACAACATTTTGGGGACTAAAGTATAAAGAAAGAAGAGGTTGCCAATCAAACCCTAAGGAATTCTAAAATTGGAGGTCAGAAAGAGAAGTAAGAGACAAGAAAGGAGACTAATAAGGAAGAATGAGAGAGATAGGAGACAAGAGAGAAAGCAAATGAGAAGAATGTTTTAGGGGGTAGTGGTTGATTCTGTTGACTATCACTCAGAATTTGGATAACCAAAGACTGACAACTGTGGTAGTATTTCTGGAAATTTACAAGGATGATTTTAGTGAAGTGATGGCATAAAATATGAATTACAATGGTTTGAGGAAAGAATGGAAGGTGTGGAAGATTCCATAAATATCTTTTTCAAAATGTTTGGCTATAAGAAGGAAAGAGTTATGAGAAAATAGCTAAATAAAAATGGGTTTTCAAAGAAATAATGTTATGGTCAGTGTATTAGTCAGGGTTCTCTAGGGAAACAGAATGGACAGGAGATATTTGTAAATATTGTGGATTTTATAAAATTGTCTCACACAACTATGGGGGTAAACAAGTCCAAATTCCATAGGGCAAGCTGCAAGCTGGAACTTAAAATGAAGTTTTTTGATGAATTCCCCAGGAGAAGCTGGTTGGCTGAAGTGGAGATGGAAATTCTCCCTTCTGACTGCTGAAATCATCACTTTTCCTTTTATTAATGCTATGAGTCCACAAAATGTCCTCACAGTAACAATTAGTCCAATGCTTGCTTGACTGGGCACCATTGTCTAGCCAAGTTGACACATGAGTCTAACCATTACAAATATTATCTTTTGTTTTTTATTTTTTATTTTTTAATTCAATGCACATTGGTGTAGTAAGTGTAGGATACAGCCCAGGAATCTGCATTTTTTAGGAGGTTCTGGGAATTGAACTAGGGACCTCTTACATGGGAAGCAGGTATTCAAACCACTGAACTTCACCTGCTACCTATCTTTTATTTTTTATTTGACAAATGTTTATTGATTTGCCAGCTATATTCCAGACATTATATTAGATCTGGCCATTCAATGAAGAGTGGAAAAAATATAGTCATCTCCTTAAGGGTACTATCAGTCTGCTGATAAAGACATATAAATCAAGTTGGCTGACAAATTCCTATTCCAATTGAAATTTGTAATTACTGCAAGGAATCCCTTATATGAATTTTGTTTGGGAAATCCTAGAACAACTAGAAATGAAAATATTTCTCCAGCCCAGTTGTAGAGGACAAAGTTATCTCCATACTTCATATGAAAATATCCTTACCATTTCATCTTTGAGCATTAATGTAGGTTATTTCTTTTTTAATTATTATGTTTGAATGCATATCAATCTTGAGAAGATTATATTCCCATCCTCAGGTTGATAATTGTTTTGCTTTTCATCTTCCAAACAAATTGGACAACTGCCACAGAAATCTGTCAAATATTCTTTATAGGACAGCAACAGCTGAGTCAGTTGCTGTTTAACAGGAAACGTAAAACATTTTTAGCATTTGTAATAGATGAAATTGGTTACAGAGGTGAAGGAAAGGCTTACATACAACCAGGAGATAGTGAAGTCACCAGAGATAAGCAACAGCCATAATTCACCATAGGGTGGTTAGGAAGGCAAAGGGAAGAGGAATGTCCCTGTTACGAATCACCTAAAAATGTAGGAGTTGCAAAAGAGGAACCTAGACACTGTCTGAGACATTGCCCATGCAAAGAAAGGAGGGCAAATATATTTTGGCTTCTCCTTTCCTCCCACTGTCCACTGTGTCACTAATGCCTCTCACTGGCAGAAGCTAGCTATAAAGGAAGTAGGGGATATAATCTGCATGGGACAGGTCATACCCAATGTGATGCAATACAGAGCAGGGGAAGACTGAGGAATGAATTTGAGGGTAGAATAAACAAGCCCAGGTCAGTCTGAAAAAAAATTACAGACCCCAGTATCTCTTGGGGTAAGATTCATCATAGACTGCCTTGCTTCAGTAAGACTGTCTATAGTCCTGCATAGTATTCAGTCTGTTGGAATTCAGAAGACTGACAGATAATGTATTAGTTTTATATTACTGCATTAAAAATAACCATGGATATATCAACTTAAAATGGCATCCAATTATTCACTTACAACTCTGTAGGTGAGAGTCTGTGGCATGCATGGGTTCTTTACTAAGTGTACCAAGAGGCTGAAATGTGTTAATTGGGCTAAGTTCTCATATGGAGTCTTTTGGGAAAAATCCAATTTCAAATCATTCTTGTAGTTGGAAGAATTCAGTTCTTTCAGTTTGAAGGCCTGAACTCCATGTTGAGTTATTAGTTGTCAGCTGGGCTACTCTCAGCAGCTGGAGGACACCCACATTTTTTGTCATATGTGGTTCCCACCTTATTTAAAATAGCAATGGGCTTTAAATCCTTGAGCTTCAGGTTTCTGAATTCCTTTTCTGTGATCAGCCAGGGAAAAATCTCTAATTTTAATAGGTTCATATAATTATATCAAACCCAAGCTGATAATCTCCCTTTCTTAAAATCAATTCTGATATATAACATAACCTAACTGCAAAGATAATATAAATCATATTTCCAGTATTTTCAATTTTGCAGTATTTGTATATCAGGGGAACAGGGAATCTTGAAAGCCATTTTAGTATTCTGCCTACCACTAATAGGAAGAAATCAAATTTCAAATTGTAATTTCTTTTTTCCCCCTATCTAACCCAATAGATTATTAAAGGGGATTTCCAACCAGATGTAAAATATTGGTGGTTGGTCACAGGGACTAGAAACTTGAGACTTCTATATAATATAATCAGAAATGATGTGAAATTTGCCAAAAAGCAGATATTATTTAAAAAGAAATTCAGTTTAGTGAAAGCTTATTAATGAAGCATGATTATTTTGTCTAAGAACATGGGAAGAGAGCTCACTGAGGCTTACGGCTCTAACTGATGAAGTAAATAAGTGTATATAGAAACTTATGTGCTTAGTTACTCTTATCTTGGTCCCCTTACCTGATTTTTCTTGTGTAATTCTACAAAGAGCATCCTGCCATTAATTTAGCATATCAGTCATCCAAATTGTTTCTTTTAATTATTAAAAATATATTTCAGGGAAGTGGAAATGGCTCAACTGATAGAGCATCCACCTACCATATAGAGGGTCCAAGGTTCAATATCCAAGGCCTTCAGATCTGTGTGGTAAGCTGGCCCACGTGCAGTGCTGCCATGCGCAAGGAGTGTAGGGGTGCCCCATGCACAAGGAGTGCACCCCGCAAGGAGAACTGGCCCACATGAAAAAAACACAGTCTGCCCAAGAGTGGTGCCATACACATGGAGAACTGACACATCAAGAAGATGCAACAATAAAAAAGAGACGCAGTTTCCCAGTGTCGCCTGATAATGCAAGCAGACACAGAAGAACACACAGCAAATGGACACAGAGAGTGAATAATGGGGGGGGGGGGAAGGGAGAGAAATAAATAAAATAAATCTTTAAAAACAAAACAAAACAAAAAAAAGATATTTCAGGGGAGTGGGTGTAACCTAGTAGCTGAGCACCTGCTTCAAATGTATGAGGTCCTGGGTTCAATTCCCAGTACTTCCTAAAAAAAGAAATGGAAAAAAAAAATTCATAACAAGATGACAAATATCAACACGGGTAAATTTTCAAAAAATGTCAAGCCACAAGGCAGTAAATTCATTTATTATAGTATTTGGCAGGAGAGGTCTATACAAAAACACCAGTTTTAGAAAGGCTCCACTACATGGTTTAATCCTCTGTTTTCATGGACTTGAATAATTTTCTAAAAAGAGAACTTTTTAGAAAGATCCTATTATCTGAAGACCTACTGTCCAGGGGTCTTCAGAGAAACAGAACCAGCATAATACATACATGATATTTTAAAATGAATTTATTATAAGAAATTAGTCCATGGGATCATGGGGGCTAGAAAGTATGGATTGTGAAGATAGAGATGATTTTGGTGTGTTTAGTCCACATAACACAAGGGAAGCTGGCTGGCTGGAAGTTGTGGCTAGAGCTAATGAGAAAGACAATGAAGTAACTTTTTTTTTTTTTTTTTTTTACATTTTACCAAGGCAATTCTAGCCTTTAAACTTCATTTAGTTTTGGTCACCTTTTGGTAAATGTTTCAGCTAGTCAACAAAATATACTGTTAGAGCCCTTTCCTTTTTTTTTTTTTTTTGCCCTCTCTTTATTTTTTTAAAATGCTACATTCAAAAAATATAAGAGGTACCCACATACCCCCCAACCCATTCACTCCACTCCTCCCACATCAACAACCTCTTTCATCATCATGGCACATTCATTGCATTTGGTGAATACATTTTGGAGCACTGCTGTACCACATGGATAGTGGTTTACATTGTAGTTTACACTCTCCCCCAGTCCACCCAGTGGGCCATGGCAGGACATACATTGTCCAGCATCTGTCCCTGCAGTACCACCCAGAACAAGTCCAAGTCCTGAAAATACCCCCACATCATATCTCTTCTCAAGCTTCAACACTGAATCCAGAATCTCTGCTTATTTGCTTCACATAAATAAATACAGCCTGATCCAATTTTATGTTCCCTCTACCAATATCCCAAACATTTACTATCAATTTCCACACATATTCACCTGATTTCTGTCTGAAAAATTGAAAAAAACATATAGTTCTTCTGGAGTATAGTGCATTTCTTTATGGGTCAGGCTTTGTACCTCATCTTCTGAGACCTGTTAGAACTTTAATTCACATATAAGCCTAGAAGCAAAGAAGAGTATTGGGGGTGGATTCTGAAAAGACTTAGTGTCTTGCAAGACAATCACCTCAGCAAACTCCATTATAGGTTCCTTTGGCAAAGCAGGGTTAACTTTCAGCCAGAGATTCCTCATGGTAGTCTATGGCAGATATATCCAACAAAGAAGACTTACCAGTTTTAAAGGATTCAATGTCCCCACATTCATCATGATCTGCCCATAAATCCCCATTACAATTTTTAGGATCTCATTTCTACCGATCAATGCCTTCATTTTATTAGCAGACACCTTGCAAGGTTTACAATTCAATTTTTATTGTAATTCAGTTACTCACATGATACAACTCTTTGGCTTTCAGAAATCTCAACACTGGCTATAAGAGATGTATTTTTTTCAAGGCCACATAGAAACTTTCATGTCATTTATGTGGCTCTTGAGCTAGGTATTTGAAAGTACTGGCCTAATCCTTTTCTTTCCCACTTTATCTGCTTTATTTAGGAACAACCAGTCCACCGCATCATAATTGTTAGCTTGACAAAAATGTTCTAAGCTGTCAAATGCATGTGCACCCAGAATCTTGCTCTTATAGATATTTGTTTACGAATATCTAATGGGGATATTCTGCATACCTTTATTGCCACTGATTATCATGCCATTGAGTGCTTTATTATCACTGGAAATAATTATCAGAGTCTTTAAATCTAATCACATTAAAGAAACAATTCCAAAACTCCTAGAACCAATCAGAAAACTCATCCTTAAAAACAGTTTCTCAAGAACCACACCTTTTGGCACCAAAAACCTTCTTTAGTTTCTCAGGTCTTCTACAAAAAAGTACCACAGACTAGATGGCTTAAACAACAGGAATGTACTTTTTCGCAATTTTGTAGGATAGAAGTTCAAATTCAAAGCGTCAGCAGGATCATGCTTTCTCTGAAGTCTGTAGCATTACGGTGGTACTTTCAGGCAATCCATAATTCAGTCTCTGCCTCTATTGCATGACCATCTCTCTCTCTCCATCTGTCTCCTCTTGTTGTGTTCCAATTTATCTTGCTTACAAGGTCTCTAGTTATACTGATTTAAAACTGTATTAAATTGACCTCATCTTAATTAATAGCATCTCCAAAGATCCTATTTACAGATGGGTTCACATACAGAAGACCAGGGGTTAGGACTTCAGCATGTCTTTCTGAGGGACATAATTCAATCTATAACAAGGCACACATTTTAATTTTGCATTCATCCCACAAATTATATTGACAGTTCTGTATACAAACAATGAAATACATTGAAAACGCTTATTTTGAGAATCAGAAGAATGCCAACTCTCAATTAGTTTAATTATTGGATTATATATTTTCTTGGATTATGTAATTTGAATCTAGTAAACTTTGCAGAGTAAATATGACCCACAATTTCTGGGAAAAGTAGATAAAATCATAGAATTAGAAAAATATGAAGCTGATTTTGAAAAATTGTGGGGTTTTTTCTACATTAAATATTTAGAATAGGCATTATTTTTTGCCCAGCAATTAATACATAGTTGGTAATCAGTAAAGTGTAAACTACAATGTAAACCATTATCCATGTGGTGCAGCAGTTCTCCAAAATATATTCACCAACTGCAATGAATATCTCATGGTGATGAAAGAGGTTATTGATGTGGGAGGAGCGGGGTGAGGGGGGTGGGAGATATATGGGGACCACATATTTTTTTAATGTAACATTTAAAAGAAAGAGGGGGAAAAGGTAATTGATAGTCATTGTTAAACAGGTTGTTAGGTAAGAAGTTTTTTTTTTCATTTTATTACCTAAAATAATCAGCTATAGGACAGAAGTGTTTACAGTGAATCTGAAAGAGGTTAAAGGAATAAAAATATAAGTGGTTGTGAGTGTGAACTCTGGAATCTTACTTATTAGGTATGAAGCCTTATTCTTTCTGGATCTAGTTCTATAATGAGAAAATCGGAAAGAAGTGCTATGGATTAACACTGATTTCCTTTAAACAACAAATTTATTTAGTTGAAATGATTTAAAGACAATTCGACCACAGAAGATACTCATATTTCCAACTTCTTACTTTATGTCCATATCTGGAGAGATGATAAACATCTCAAATTTAACATATTTAACCAGAAATCTTGATGTATCCCTGAACTCTAATTGGTCTCCATCAGTTTTCCTCAAATTTATAAGTGCCACCACTCCTCACTCCCCTCACAGGAACAAAAATCTAGGAGCTTTTTATTCAACATTTTTTCTCACTTCATACATCTAGCCCATCCGCATATATTTTACGCTCTGCTTTCCAAATATCTATTGAATGCAGCATTTACTCAATATCTTGCCATTTCCGATGAAGACCAATCTATACTTATCTTGTGCAATAGTCATAAAATCTTTCACATATGAGTTGAAAGTGAGTACAGATTTGTAAGTATAAAACAAAATAATATATTTAAATCAGGACTTAATTTTTCTGAAAATTAGACAAAATCTTAGATAAATATTAGAACAGCAAAGCAGGAATATTTGTTGAGTATGTTTTTAGTGTTAGGAAATAGACATGCTAAAGGATTTTAAGATCATATTAAATTGTATTACCTCAAAGTTCAAAGAGCTTAAAATATTGTAACCAAATTTTTAACATTATATTTAAAAGAGAATTCTTTGGTGGCTTTGCACTTATTTATTTATTTATACATCTTTTAGCTCTTTCCATGAGCTAAAAAACATTTTTTAATTTGGAAATTATTTTATGAGAATATGGCAGAAATGGGCTACGTATATATCAAACTAAAACATATAAGGAAAATGGCTTCTATAAGCAAATACAAGCTAAAATGTTTTCAAATGATCAGTTTTACATACTGTAGTTTATATTAGCTTCCAACTAAATATGACATTTAGGACATAAAAATTTATAATTTATTATGTAGCTTTTGGATCCATAATGACTACCATGAGGTACAAATTTTTCATTGGAAAAAATAATCTGAAAGCAAAGCAAAATATTATTTTGACATAAAACTAAAAGAATTAAGAATAAATTTAAGCCCTCAGTTGAACTTATACAAAATTTAGAGGACTGAATTATATTTTTAACTATTTGAGAAATTTGCTATAAAGAGATTTCATTTTTAATAAAATAATTTTATTATTTGAGCTATCTAATGTGACTATGAAAACTCATGCAAACCTCAGAACTGACTTAAGAATGAAGGACAAAGAAGCTCTGAGCTTCATTTCAGTGATTGTCTCATGCAGACTTTGTCCATTGGGCTTCTTTGTAGTGATTAAACAAACACAGTTACCTGTTTACTTCCCATCCCTTAAAGAAATGACGTTTCCACAGAAATGTATGCAGTGCTCACTTCTGAGATTTTAGTCAGTATTCTTCCATCTGCATGGCCACAAGATTATAGACTAAAATGAATACATATTCAGTTGATCAAGGTGAGTAAATGAAAGTAAGGTATGGTGAGGTCCAAGGGTGGAAAAGTTGTGTAATGAAAACTGAATTTTATGGGTTATTTCAATCCATTTTTTTTAATATACGTTATTTCTCAGGAGTGTAAGATTGAGAATTCTTGCTGGTTGTGCATACTGTTTTAAGATTTGCTTTAACAAGATTGAGGTCCTTTACTAATGAATACTATTTCTGAATCAATAGAAAACATGTTCATCAACTGGTTTTATTCTGATATATAAAATTAGGTAGATAACTGGCCCTCAATCCCAGCTCATTTTGTTTTACTACCAGTAAAACTTATTTGAAAGAGACTGGTAATACTTCCTTCATTATATCTTTATTTAATGATCTCTGAATCATTATATATACACTTATATATTTATGAATTTATTTGAAAAACAGTTGCTTGGATATAAAATGTTTTTGTTTTCCTATTCTGAAGTATTTCAAAAAGCTACATATTTAACATTATTTTACTTACAGAATCAAATGATGTCATAATGAAGCAGGCTAGTAAGATAGGGAATTAATAGACAGACCTGGAACCTGGCAAGATAGCTGCTGGCAGACTGCCCCCAAGATTTTGCCACTCAGAAGACTTCCTCTGGAAACTAGGAGAAGCCCAGATATTTCCTAAGGACTTTATCATTGGACCCTCCTGGGAGATTGATGGGTGAAATAAGCAATCAAAGCAGTAAGCAGCTGGAACTCCTCCCCTGCCATTAGGAAAGGAAAGGGATAATTAGCAGTTTAAAAAGCGACACAGGACCTGAGTTCACTCTCATGCTCTCTTGCCTCTGGATGTTGGACTCCAGCAGCCTTCTCCCCTACTTGGATCACTACACAAGTAAACCTGGGCATTAACTCAGCATGTAAATGCATTGCCTTCTCCCCAGCATGGGACATGACTCCCGGAGATGAGCTTCCCTGGTGCCGAGGTATTACTACCAAGTACCAGCTGATGATGTAACTAGAAAATGACCTTGAATAAAAGGGTCAACTCAGACCAGCAGAATATCTCAATTTATATATAACACCAGGAGTTAAAAAGGCTTTTTGACCTGAATAAAAGGGGGAAATGGAAAGGACAAATGAGTTTATATGGCTATGAGTCTCCAAAAAGAGCCAGGAGGTTATTAGAGGGGTTGCCCTTATGCACACCTCAGCAGAGTCCCAAAGACAGATAAAGTAGATACAACCCCAGGTATTGGTTCTTCTGAGGGCTAGAGATCCACAGGTTCTATGCTCATGGCAAATGGAGTTCAGTGCCATGTCAGTTGGCCCCACTTTGGAGTTTGTGTTTCTATGTGAGGGAGCTGGACTCAGATGTGATCTTTGTCCACAAATCTCTCCTGTTACTTTTACCAGAACTGTATTTGGTGCTGGGGTTTAGTGTATACCCACAGGACCTGAATCTCTGGACTGACCATGTGATAGCCAGGCCCTGAGCCTCAATAGACTTGCAACTCCTACACTCTAGTTTATTGGACTTACCCTACTCAGCTAACATGGAGGTGAAGAAGGTCAACCACCACACCAGGGAGCCAAGAGGGCCTACAACTGAAAGCAGGAGAATTGCATCCAGCATCCATGTGGAATCTAAGCCCCCTCTTGATATAGATGTGGAGTGGACACAACCTTTCTAAGGTCCACAGGATGGAGGAAGAGAGTATGGATTAGAGTGGACTTACTGATATTCTATTCATGAACTATTGTGATTAGTAATCGAAGAACATGTGGCATTGGTGTGGAGAAAGTGGCCATGGTGGCTGCTGGGGGTAGGGAATGGGAGGAAAAGATGAGATGTGGGGGCGTTTTCGGGACTTGGAGTTGTCCTGGCTGGTGCTGCAGGGACAGTTACCAGACATTGTATGTCCTCCCATGGCCCACTGGGTGGAATGTGGGAGAGTGTGGGCTATGATGTGGGCCATTGACCATGAGGTACAGCGGTGCTCAGAGATGAATTCACCAAATGCAATGAATGTCTCATGATGATGGAGGAAATTGTTGTTATGGGGGGAGGAGTGGGGTGAGGGGGGTGGGGGGGTATATGGGGACCTCATATTTTTTAAGGTGATATTAAAAAAATAAATACAAACAAAAAATTAAAATTAAAAAATAAAACCTATACCGGAGAATCATAGCCTATAAATCAGCCCCTCTTTATCAGTTTTCACCGCCTTCCTCTCAGCCTGGGATCCCTGATCTGTTACTTTCTCCCATTTCTCTTCCCTCCCTACCTGAATAAATTACTAGCCTAACCCACCCAGATGTGCTCTTGAAATTCATTTCTCCAGCATAGTCAAAGTACCTAAATGAAATCCAGTAACTATCAGAACTAGAACAGCATATGTTAATTTCCAAAATACTCGTCATACACTCAATGTCACTCTGGATAAAAAGAGTGAAAGCTATAGCCCTTAACATGTCACTCAGGATAAGAAGAGTGAAAGCTATAGCCCTTAACATGGTATTCAAGAAAATAATATTTTTAGAGGCTATTGGATATTCTTAGCAAAAAAAGTAATCAGCTCTATGTTTTTCTATATAATTTGTTCTTTTAAAGAAATAAGTTGAAATATATTAACTAATATAAAGAACATTTTGTCTGTTTAGACAATAAAATGATATTGCTAACATTTATGATCAAATAGGTTCAATATTCATTGGTTCTATCAATGACAAAGTGTTGTAATTTGTTAATTTTATGTTAATTTGAAGGAGTCATTTGGTTTGGAATATGTCTTTTATGCACAATGCTATTTGTTCTCCCTTTGGCCCACCCGTGGAGTGTGAAAAATAGGAGTCTTTGCATGTATGCAGTTTGTAAAGTCACCACACTTTTATTAGAAATATGATTTGCAGAGCTATATTTGTCTGCATATAATGGGTATGAGGTGGCAGTGCAATTTGCTGAAGATTCAGCC
The DNA here is from genome assembly GCF_030445035.2 of Dasypus novemcinctus. Lineage (NCBI taxonomy): Eukaryota > Metazoa > Chordata > Mammalia > Cingulata > Dasypodidae > Dasypus > Dasypus novemcinctus. The sequence continues at coordinate 35,250,317 of NC_080683.1, read as the reverse complement.
GTAGGCTAAAACTGTTCATTTTTAATTCATTTTTCTAATTCTTTTCTGTCTTTTCCTCTCTTAATGTCTAAAAATGACAGATATTTTCAAGCATGATGTTCTCCTAAGCACTGATTTGGCAGCATCAAATACTGGCATATCCTTTGATAGCTATTTAATCAAAGAACTGATTTCCACTAGAAAACATTCAGCAAAACACAGTGTACCTTCTTCCACAGATGCTTCCTTGTATCAATTTCTGAATTTTGGTGTTCATGCCTTAGCACCAATTATCTGGGGCAAAACATCTTATCAACTGTGCTTATGCAACCTTCAGCAGGCACACCAGCATTCCTTTCCCTTGATAAGGGAGACATTACTCCTTTTATCAGCTATTCTTTAATGACAGATTTTATTTTTCCTACACAATCTTTATTACATGAGAACTACGAGACTATTGCCTTATCTTCCACCACAATGAGTTCAGTAATGAGTGGAATGTTCACAATGAGTGGCATTCCAAGGACTGATATTGAGTTAAGCAGGCACTCATTACTATCCTGTGGATTTCTGCTCACAATTGACTCCACAAGTGTACCTCCAATTGTCTCTAGAGGGGATCAAGAGGATAGTGAAGAATATTCAGCTGTTTCCTTAATTTCAAGAAGAGAGCACTGGAGAGTGTTGAGCTCCTCAATGCCTCCCATTTCTCCTGCTAAGATAATTATATCCAAACAGGTAGCCATCTTAAACTCATTAACTCTGCACCAATTCAGTACACAAGCCTCCATTCCCAATGAATATCAAGTTATTACTGAAGCATCTAGCAACTGGAGACTCACAAACATCAAATCACAGGCTGCTGATTCTTTAAGTGAATTAAGCCAAACATGTGCAACATGTTCTATGGCTGAAATAAAATCCTCTCATGAATTCTCAGATCAAGTTTTGCATAGCAAACAGCCTCACTTTTATGAGACATTCTGGATGAACTCAGCAATATTAGACAGCTGGTATGCACTAATGGGAACTCAAACTATCACTTCTGGGCATTCATTTTCTTCTGCTACTGAAATAACACCATCAATGGCATTCACAGAACTGTCATCTTTATTTCCTTCTAAAAAGAGTGCAGAAAGAACAATTTTGCACTCATCCTTGGAAGGCTCCATTACCCCATCAAGTAATTTGGATGTTAATTTATGTTTGGATAAGACCTACTTATCAATTGTCCCTTCACAAACTGTCTCTTCAGACCTGTTGGATTCTGATTTTTCAGAACTGACTACTGATGATTCTTCAGTATCAGAAAACATTTTTAAACTATTGAAAATAGGACAATATGGTGTCAATTTGGGCCTCACTGAGGTACTGAATCAGGACAGTGTTTTGGACAGTTAAGAATATAAAGAATCTGATAAGCCATTCAAACTTCATGCACCTTATAGTTCTCTAGATTTTGAATCGAATTTACAAAGCCAACCAGATGTTACTTTAAAAATATATTCAGAAACCATACAGACAAGTGACCTCAAAAGCAACCTGTCATCTTATATAGACTCAACGTCTGGTTTTTCAGAAATGACTTCTGACGTTGCATTTTGTACAGTTTCACCAATTCAATCACTTCAATATAGACTACTTTCACCAAGTCTGTATTTATGGCAGATTTGCCATATGCTACAGGTTATCTGACCTTAATATTTGATTTAAAAGAAGTGGTAAGGACTTTTTCTAATGGTGCACATGGGAATTTCACCCTAAGTGCAATATTGGTAGCCTCCTGTAAGCCATAGTCTTTCCATCACTAGATCTCTTACTCTGTCATCACTGGATTCCACTCAAGTACCTTGTCAGCTAATGATTTTTAGTGAGTTTCTTAGTTTCTGTTCAGTAAACTTTTAGTAATGAGTTTCTTTTCTACAGAGAAGAAAAAACCGGTCCTGGTCACCAGGTGCTCTAAGCAGCTTCATTGTAATCAGGGCAGCAGCCAGTTCAATGGAGATGGCACCTGCTGTTGTACCTGACACGGATGGCTATTCTTTATCCACTGCCACAAAGGCTACCAGATCAATATAGGAGCATGTTGGAAACGGCTATACTGCTGGCAAGCAATCAGAAACTGAAGTAGTTCAATTCATTACAATGTATCTTTCAAAGTTTAGGAATAACTTTTATTATTGTCATTCCTTGAAATAGCTTCTTTGTCAGGTTGAACACCATGTAACATAACCTTACGAACATTTTCTTCAGTACTGGTATTTTTTAATGGGAAAAATAAAGAAATCAAGGAAACTTTACTGGACTTTTCCATTTTTCATAATATGGAATATCATTTTTTAAATACAAAACTTTGTTGATTTCATTATAATTCAGAATATAAATTAAATAAGTAAATATATATGTTTTATTAGCAAAAAGACTATACAAAACTGAAAAGTGATATATATCTCAGGTGTTACTGTTAATTAGAATTCATCAATTTAAAATTATTAATGAAAAACCAGTTTTCTTAGGTAACATTTTTAAATTTTAAAGCACTTTAGAAATTATTAGTGTCCTCACCTGCTTGCAAATATGAGCAAATCGGAATGGATACAACAAATATTTTAAAAGAATTTTATTTATCATAAAAAGAGGATCTTCTATTATTTAAAAAAGTTTCATCTTGTGAAATTTCAGGTGTATTTTTGTGGCAATGGAGTGGATTTTTCTTTCAGTGAGAAATTTGTAGATTTTGTGTATAAATGTGTTTGTTTGAGTGTGTATATTTCCAAAGAAAACACTATTTTTAATCATTTTTTAAGTGTTTAATTTGTTGCTGACAATTCAGTAATTTGAAAGACCAAATAGTTATAGTTGATATGCCCAACATAATTTGGTTTTCTTTACAAAGCTTCCAAAATAATCATAATACATTTAACTAAAAATTTAATGTAGTAATCTTGTATTTTTACAGGATGATAATGTGCAGTATCCCTGTTAGGACTCTTAAACAACACATAATCTGTTGCTTCTCACAAATGCAGTTGAATTATATCTTTTCTCGAACTATTTACTCTATTGTCATTTCTTAGAACTAATCATCACCCAAATTCTCCATCTCCAGGAAGTAATACTCTTAAGTTTTCTATTTATGAACATGGTCTGGACACAATCCATTTTTCTAATCCCCTGCATTCCAACTGCAAACACTCTTGGTATACATTTAGCCATCTTTCAATACTTCTAACCTTCTTTCAATTTCATTTGCTTCCTTAATCATTTTAGAGTCAGTAATCAATTGTTTACAATGCATGTGCTGGCATTCTCTAATATGTTGACCACTTTGTCAATTGGGTTTGCAATTGGCAACATATAAAAAACTCCAATTGAATACTTTGGTGGAGTTTTTAAGGGAAAACAAAGAGGGATAGTACAATCCTGAAGGGATTAGTCATAGTAGAAATTCATTACCACCTGTAGGTCAAATCCATTCAGTCACCAAAGGGTAGGGTGAACAAGGGCAGAAAGTATATCTGGAGGAATAAATGGCTGATTTGTAGGACTCTCACATTTCCTATTTCTCTGTCTGCACTTTTTCAGCACTCATAATAATGACTTGTTCCACTAAAAATCTTAAGTCTGCCCTCAACTGGGCCCTTAATTCTACTAGACAATCCTTAATTAATTTTGATCTGGCTTCCTAAAAAGTTTTCCACAATGATTATTCCTATTTTTTTGCTAATCATTTCTAACATGAACTTTATAACAATATTAATTATTTAGCAAATAGCTTATTTCCTAACTCTTAGTTGACCAATACCATGCACTCTAACCAGTCTTCTTATTTCCAGACTCATTCCCTTAATACTGTCTGGTGATAGTGAAGAGAGAAATAAGAAGACTTAGTTATACAATTGTACTAGAACTATATGTTTAAATGACGATCCTTTATCAACTGAATTGCTTTCACATCATGTCAAAAATCAATTGGTGATAAATATAAAGACCTATTTCTGGAATCCTTACTTTTTTCCGTTGATTTATGTGTCCTTTTTTTTTTTTTCCAATACCAAACTCTCATGATTTTGGAAATTTTATTCTTCTTTGTTCTTATTTTTCAAAATTGAAATGCAGATTTTTCTTACTAATAAGCTTTACCATATATAATGGATCCCTTTACAGTGGAACTAACATCAGCCCCATAACGCTATATCTATAACCTCAAGGACATTCATATCCTTTACAAATTTTTATAATGCTTCCAAAGCAGGGTGGGCAAACTACAACACTCAGGGTCAAATATTGCCCGCTGTCTGTTTTTGTAAATAAATATTTAATAAAACACATGTGTGTTTATTTGTTTACATATTCTCTATGGCTGTGGTCACACTTTAGCAGCAAGTTGAATAGATATGAGAGAGACTTTTTCACCTGCACAGCCTAAAATACTGAATAATTTTTATAAAATGTCCAACCCCTGTCCTAAGGAATTGTATAGGGTTGAGTTAATGTTTGATTTATATAACCTCTACCTCTATATAACCTCTATAATATAAAAATCTGCTTACCCATCTATATATTTCTACTAAATGAAGTCGAATATAGTAGAAATATATTTATAGATATAGACCTGCTTTCTTCTTTGATTTTTTTTTCTAAACAATTCATTCTATAGGCATAGTGCTGTTATATCATTGTTATATTTAAATCTCATTATACTGATTTTAAAAATAAATGAAATGAAAAAATATTTCAAGATGGTATGGGATTGGCCCTAAATTTACATATTTTATTGCACTTATAAGGCTACAGCAATATTTAATTTTATCAATATTTTCTAGATATCAGAATACATTCTTGACCACGAAAAAGGCAATTTGAGAACTTAACACTGTATTTTCTGTCAGTGATTTAAATGTTGGCAAAATTTAAAACTAAAAAACTATAAATCAGAAATATTTTACAAAATTAAAACTGACAATTTTTGTTTATTTACTATAATTATTGTATATTTGAACCAAATTTGTAAAGACAATTTTAACTATGTATAAAATCTGTTTAATCTATAACATATATTTGTGAAGAAAATACATTTATTTGTTCTAACTAGGGAAATGACAAGAAAACAACAGTGTTCAGTCACTTGTAATTAGAACTCAGTAGATTCCCTGAAAATATAATTTAAAAAGGTACATTTTTCTTTCCACTGAAATGTGTATTCAATATTAATTTCTTCCAATGATATTTTTTATCCTGTTCTCTAATGTGGTTTCTAACAATGGGAAAAGATTAATTTTTCATCCTCTTAAGACTTCCCCGGTCATATTAAGGATAATATATCCTCTTTCCCATCTATTATTTGTTCTTCGACTATTTAAAACATCTAGAGAATATACTAGCTCAGAATCTGAGGAGACATTATAAATCAGTGGTTTAAAACAGAAGTTAAAATTTGAAAATTATGTTTTAATAGAAATATATTTTCCTAATTAACTTTGAAAATATTCTCAAGTTAATAATTACCGTTTTCTCATAAAGCGCATTTTAGGAGATCCTATCATACATAAAATGAAAGTCAACACCAAGTTGAACAAGTCCTACATAACGATGCTTCTGCATGGTCCACTGTTATACTCCTAAAACCCAACAAAGTCGGAAAATTTAAAGACCCTTGAAAGTAGTTTCATAGATACAGAAAATATTGATAATGTTGAAGTCATTGAAATATATAATTGGAAAAGATCTTTAAAAATAGAATCTGATCTAATCTCTTCCTGTAGAGAAAACATGTGGTAGGCCAGAGCTGAATGACCTGCAATGCTAAAATCTTTCATAGATTCTATAACACTGCCAAACATATAATGGGTATGTAGCTGTGATGAAGGGAGAATGTACTTGGAAATTCTAGAGTTGGCCATTGAGTGCTACCATTTCCTCCCTGCATACTACTATCCTAGACAAGAGTAAATGGTAGCATCCCTCACTCTGAATTGAGTTTCTGAGAAAAAAAATAAAATGACTCTACAAGCAGATATCTCCTGTGATTAGAAAAGTGAAGCATCTTGGAGCCACCTGTATTAACATGTTTCTTTGTGTTCTGTGTATTCTTTCAATTGTATGATGGCTGGTTCTTTAGTACAGTGATAAGCCTATTAAATTGAATCTAAGATGTCATGCTCAGCAGGCTTCTAAACCTGCACAGTCTTTGTGGTTTGGTTTAATTCATGAGGCAAATGAGGTTTAAGGGGAAAAAAGAACATTCTTTAACAAAGCAGTATTATTTTTCTGTAATAATGCAATTCTATTTTCCTACCAATATTTTAGGAGAAAGGATTTATGTGAGAGCAATTAGAGGGTGCAGATTCAAATATTCTCAATAGCAATGATAACAAAAGTAGTAGAACTAAAATGAAAAGTCTGTATGAGTTCCCTTTACTACATTCTTAGTTGTAAAATTCTAAATTTAAAAAAAACAACAGTACAATATTAATAAAATGTTGGTAAATATTAAAAGGGTATTTTTTTAAGAATAAATATAAATTAACACAATACATTTAATTATTTACAAGTTATTATGTAAAAAGACTGACCCTCAATTTATAGTTTACTGATTTTTTTTTCTTTCTCTATTTACTTTCTGAAAGGATTTATATTACCTCCAAATATTTTGTCATCTATTGATATTTCCAAAATGTAAAAAGTATAACTAGCTTACACCAACCACTAATATCATTCTTAGTGTTGAAACAGTAGAGGTAATTCCATTACATACACAAACAAATCAAAATACCTTATGTCACATGTGTGCACATGATACTTCTTATATGTCATTTAGAAATTCTAATGGAAAGGCACTGATTAAGTGTGATGGTTCATTTAATGTGTCAGTTTAGCTAGGTTATTTTGGTGGTCAAGAAAACACTGGCTGGGTTTACTGTAAAGGTATTTTGTGGACTTAAATCCTTATTCTGTTGGTTGCATCTATTGTTGTTTACTTCTACAATCAACAGAGGAGACTGCCTTCAGAAATGAGAGAAGTCTCCTTCATACAATCTGTTGGAGTTCTTAAAGGGAAAAGGGATGATTTTATCAGTCAGAAAGAATAATTTCCACCTCTCCTGCAAACAGAGAACTTCTCCTGGGGAATTTAAGTGTCTTCTTCATCAAGTTTTCAACTTGTGGCCTACCAGGCAGAATTTGGATTTGCCAGTCCCCACGGAAACATGAGCCAATTGCTATAATAAATCTCTCTCTCTCAAAAGAAAAAAAAAATATATATATATGTTTAGACATGTTTATATACTTGAAAATAGCATCCAAATTAAAATAAGCACTATATATATATATCAGTTTTGTTTTTCTCTGGAGTACCCTAATATATTAAGCAACCAAGAAATTCAATCTAATGTCATTTAAAGCCTCACAGAAGATAGTTTTAAAAAGTAAAATTTACTAAGACCATAAAAGAAGACTTGAATAAATGGACATATGATCTTATTGGAGTACTTAGAAATGTGACCTCTTAATATTTCATAAATAATTTGAAAAGTAGAAAACAACTTAAAGCAAGTTCCAGTGGATAATATCTGAAGTTGATCAAGTCATTTTAAAGTACAAGAGAATAGTCACAGAAATGTTATTTAGGAAGGACAATAAGGGAACTTACATATTTATGTATTACAATAGTAATATCAACAATAATCAAAATATTATGGTATTACTATAGAACTATAAATGCTGGTAAAATGAAATAGAATATAAAGTCCAGATAGATTTCAGATATTTAAATCAATAGAGAAAAATTTTGCATGCACTAAATTGAGTTGATGCATTCCATTATTTTGAACTCTTCCTCTACACATTACTCTAAAATAAATTCTGAGGAATAATTAGTTAAAATTGTAAAATGAAACATAAAACAATATGAAAAAATATGTTTGTATTTTTCTGGTCTCTAAATGGAAATTTTGTTAAGCTTAAAGCAAAAAAAAATCACAAATAAAATTTAATAGGTGGTTCATTATATAGTAGAGTAACTAAAATTAATACCCATTGAGCCAAAAACTGGCCATAAACATAGCTAAAAGGAAATATATGCAAAGAATGATTTGCCTTGTAAGGTAGACATGATTATATTAAAAACTGTTCTTTTAAATTAAAAAGAAAAGCTTACTAAAAAACACTAAAACAATTAACAAATGAGAATTATACATAGTTGGTAAAATATTTTTAAAGTCATAAATAGCGATTCAAAATACCAAATTTAAACTTAGATGTTAATTTTAACTATCACATTATCTTTTTTTTAAATAATGTCTGGATTAGTAAAGATAACATGAAGAAGGCACTCCATTCTATTGGTGGGAAAATAGATTGACATCATCTTTCTAGATGAAAGATATTTTCTAAAAGTTTTATACAGACTGTATTTTTATAATCAAAACAAAATGTGTTATTCCAAACATTTACTTATAATGAGAGATAAAGAACATTTAATAAACTATTATTTTTATTCATACTGAAACAAAATAATGAAGTTTTCACAAGGCTCTTAAGAAAAATATATAAGTAGAAAAAATGGAAAATTGTTGGCAATTGGAACCATTATAATGACAAGAAAGGAAATGTAACAACATGTAATGGTATCTTCTATGTAACAATACAGTACATCTATATACTTGAAAATAGCATCCAAATTATAATAGGCCCTGAATTAACATGTAGATGTTTTAATTATTAGTAACATTTCAGTAGTATTCTTTAATTACAGGAAAATTAGAACCAAAAAAAAAACACATGGAATAAAATTTAGTTTATTGCATGATTCAATATTCAGATGTTTATTGACTGTTGACTTTGTGGCAGTCTACCAGACACAACTGTAGTTCGTTGTTTGTTTACTTGTTTGTTTACTGTGATCCAGAATCACTCTACTTTTAAAAACAATCCATATCTGTCTCTCATGTCTATCTATTGGCAAATTCTGTATCTTTATATCCTAGTGTTTTCAAACTTCTCATTCTTATATTTACATTTTATAGACCAACAAATATGGAGGAAGAGGTTTTTCTTCTGGTAAAAAATACTACACACCGAAGGGTATGTCCAAGCAGTGGCTCAAATGTGAGCACCTCCAATGGGGAGGCCACTGAACACTGACCCTTGTGTTCAGGAAAGTGTGTGCATAGAAGACAGAAGTTTTTATATTAATATTAAAGAGTCTATTTTGTTCTAGTTAATTAGAATGTGTTAAAATTCTAATAAGCCTGTTTTAGAAATGATTCAGTAATGAATGTTCATTTTCCTTCAGGTCAAACTGTATCTGCTAAAATCCAGCACACACATTGGTAGTAAAATCAGTAGCAAAGTCTTGACATCTTTCCTGTACTTCCCTGGTAACTTCCTTACCAACAAAGGCTTTTTCCTTGTGCTTTCTGTGTTGTTCAAGTTTTCAGTATTCAAGAGCATTCATCATTTGCCTTCCATTCCCAATGATCACTAAAATGAATAGTGATGTTGACACGGTACCCAAAATATAGTTTAGTGAATATAATAGTTTAATAATACAAATTCTTCACATGTTATACTTTTGTATTGTTTATTTTATGGTTTCAATATAATCTCATCTTCATTGTTGAATACACAGATCAGCATTATGTGACCTTGAAATATTATTTAAATAGGCAAAGATTGATAAGCTATAGCCTGCAGGCCAAATATGCCCCACCATCTATTTTTGCAAAGAACACTTTATTGGAACAAAGGTATACCGATCTTCCTACACATTGTCTTTGATTTCACATTACGAGTTCAGAGTTGTCGGGCCTTTGTAACAGAGGTCATGTGGCCTACAAAGTCTAAAATATTTAGTATTTTGTCATTTACTGAAAAAGTTTCCAACCTGTGGTACAGCTATGTGTGTGAATTTTTAAATTCTAGGTTACCATATTTTACTTTCTTTACTGAGGGGACATTGTCCATTATACATGAACTCAGAAAAGTACAGACTTCCAGCCTGCTTAATGCTACTGTTCTATCCCAAGTCATAATGGACTGCACTGAGGAAGCTCTAGCATGAAGTAATAGGTAGTACTAAGCACCCATCACCTGCTCTTGTGAAGCCCTCAAAACGTTTCCACACTCAGTGGAGCCATGATGTATGGGAGTTTGGCAAGACTCAAAAGGAACACAAGGTAAGGGTGTATGGAATTTAACGTCTTCTGTAGAGCACTGGTAGAAAGTGCACTGATTAAGAAGTGAAATAAAAGCTCCTGAACTAGTTTTTTTTTTTTTAAACAGCATTCCCACTACTCTGTTAAGAACAAAATGCACACAGGAGCTATGAAATATTGATGATTCCACGAAAGTTAAATGCTCTTATTTACATTTGAAACTGACATTGAACTGATAAAGATGAGTGATAAAAAATCGTGCTAATAATCTAAAATTTATTTTGACTTTACTAAGGAAGGATGAAGGAAGGAAGAAAAGGAGTGAGGGAGTGGGGAAAGAGAGAGAGAAGAGAGAAGAAAAGAGAAGAGAGAAGGAAAGAAAGGAGGAGGGAAGAAAGTAAAAAAAGAGAAAGAAAGAGAAGGAAGGAAAGAAGGAAGGAGAGAAGGAACGAGGATGATAGAAGAAGGCCTGTGAATGAAAAAGTAAACATGACTAACGTGGCTGCACTAAATGGAAAAATCTGGATGACTTGACATAAAGTGACTCCAATTTATATGCTGCTTTAGGTGCCTTTGGTCAGGCAGGTATCATGATACCAAGAGATTCTAGGCAGGTGATGACATGTAATTTGGGAAGTGATAAGGCTTCATTCCTCCAGATATCCAAGAAGCAGGATTTATTAAGGGAGCAGATGTTAGTTTGTAAGCAGGATTCTAGCACTGCTGAGGTTCAGGACTCGAATCTGTTCAACAGTGAGAATATGAGTGAAGATGACACTTGAGGACATAAGATGATATCTCTGTCCTGTGAAGTATTCAGGGTCATAAGACTTGGGAGGACATTAGTAGGAAAGGTATGCTTTGGTCAAGTAACGACACAGAGACTCAGGGCCCATCTCTGGATATTATGGGAAAGAAAATAAAATTATTTGGTTAAAAGATAATTTTAACAATAGCTGTCATTTATTCAACACAAATTTTTGTTAACAAATCAATTTTATTAACACATATTAATAAAGCATTAATTCGTCCATAGTGTACAATCAATGGTATTTGGTATAATCACATAGTTGTTCTTTTATCACTTCAACCATTATTAGAGCATTTCCATTATTCCAATAATAAAAAAACAGATAAACAAAAAAAATTCATCACCTCTCAATCTCACTACATTTCCCTTGCCATACATAACTGCTATTGTGTTTCTTTCTCTAGTTTATTTGTATATATATTTTGTAAAAATAGTCTTACATATTCAATAATAATCAAATTCATATTTCACATGAGGTTTCACTGTTACACTGTCCCATGTTACATTTTTGAGCTTTCCTTCTAGTAATACACATGACCTTAGACTTTCCCTTCAACCACTGTTATACCAGTATAATTGCCCTGCTAGTTATAAACACTGTAATGTGCTCTCACCATTTCTATTCTTTTCCAAAGATTTTCAAAAAAAGTTTTTACCAATTCTGCACAGATTATCCCTCAGATTTCCTTTCTCTACCCTCATTCTATTTTCTGGTGACCTGTATTCTAATTATTAATTCCATGAATTTACAAGATATACTTAGCACATAATAGCACAATCATATATAATAGTATTTGTCTTGTTTATGCCTTGCTTCTCTCAACATAATGTCCTCCAGGTTCATTCATGTTGTCACATGCTTGACCACTTCTTTTCATCCTATAGCTGCATAATATTCCATCGTGTGCATACAGCACAGTTTGTTTATCCATTCATCAGTTGATGGAGACCTGGGTTGTTTCCATCTTTTGGCAATTGTGAATATCACTGCTGTGAACATTGGTGGGCAGATGTCTTTTCGTGTCACTGCTCTCAGTTCTTCTGGGTGTATACTTAATAATGGTATTGTCAGGTTATGTGGCAAATCTATACTCAACTTCTTTAGGAACTGCCAGTCTTCCACAATGGTTACACCATTCTACATTCCCACCAAGAGTGAATAAGTGTTACTATCTCACCACATCCTCTCCAACATTTACGGTTTTCCAACTTTTTAATAATGGCCATTCTAACAGGTGTGAGATTATATCTCATTGTAGTTTTGATTTGCATTTCCCTAATTGCTAGTGATTGAAAATTTTTTCATGTGTGTGTTTTTTTTTTTGCCATTTGTTTTTCTTCTTTGGACAAATGCCTATTAAGTCTTCTTTTTTAATTGGATAGTTTGTCTTTTTTATTATTGAGTTCAATACAAGTTTTTTAACTGAGAATAATCTGGGTTGAAGATCTTATCTCTGCACAACTTTGCAAATTAGATAGAGATTATCTTGGCCCAAATCAACCAGCTAGTAAGTGTTTGCATTGGGATTGGAATTTGATTTTGTGAGATCCAGGCACGAAGGATTTTTCCTTCGAACATACTGTACATGAAGTGAGTGAATTTCCACTTATATCTCGTGTCCCTCATATTTTCATTGGCTCCAACACTGGCAGATCTTGGCTGAGGCTGCTAATAAATGGCATCCTTCACTCCAAATATTGAAGGATGACAGGAAAGAATTGTGCAAAACAGGGTAATGGAATTCAAAGTGGGGGTAAAATATGAAGTTCACAGTTTTTTGTTTGTTTGTTTCAAGATTTATTTACTTTTTTTTCCACTTGAAACTGAACCCAAACCTCCCACATGGGAAGCGCGTGCCCAATGGCCTGAGCCACATCTGCTTCCCACAGGCTGCCGCATCTGCTGGTTTGTGGTGTCTAGCTTATTGCCGTGGGTGCAGCATCTAGTTCACTGTGGTAGGTGAAGCATCTAGCTCATCTTCTTTAGGGGACACCGGAACCTGAACCCAAGACCTACCATGTGATAGACAGGTGCCCAACTGGTTAAGCCACAACCACTTCCCTCACAGTTTTTTTGTTTATGAATCTGGCCAACCAGACTAATTCTGCTGATGTGGATACCTACTTGACTCTCACAGACATTTTATCTAAACTCTATTTATTATTGTCAGTTACTTGCATGTAAGAAATTAATTTAAAAAAAAAGACCTTTCTGTTGCCTCCTAAATCTACTTATATTTGAAGCATATGTTGCATCAAGACAAGCTGTCACTTTTTTAGACATTAATCAGTAATATTTGGGATGTTATTTAATGCCAAAAATTAAGATATTGTTTAACCCCCTTGCCAGTGTTATTATCTAAGTGAAACAGTGATTAGCAGAGCATATGTTCTTCCTTAATAACCATGTTTCATTTAGTGACACATTTTTTCTGAGGGCTTATTATGTCCCAGGCTCTACTCATGATGTGGGTAGTACATCATTGATCAAAACAGATGATTCCTGCCCTCCTGGTGCTTAAATTGTAGTGGAGAGAGACTGAAAGTAAACAGTAAGCATAACAAATGTGTATTTCCATATAATAAGTGTGGCAGATTGCCATAATATGTATGGCAGAGTTATATACCACCAGAAAATATATTTTTAATCTTAATCCCATTCCTGTGGGTGTGAATTCACTGAGAAGTCCTTTTGAAGATGGTATTTTTAGTAAAGGTGTGGCCAGCTGTATCAGGATTAGTCTTAATGCTATTACTAGAGACCTTAGGAAGAGAAAGCAGGGAAGGAACTGGAAGCCAGATGTAGGAAGTCAGTGGGAACCCAAAGGAGAAAGTAGAGAGCATAATCACACAATGGGAAAGCCAAGGAACCCAAGGACTGCTGGTCAGCCAGACTCCTGCTACCTCTGGGAGGAAGCCTTCTAGCTAATGCTGTGATTTTGTCTGCTGGCCTCTGAAACCATGAGCTAAAAATTTCCCATTTTTTAAAGCCAAGCCATTGTGTGGTATTTGCCACAGCATCCTGAAAAATGAAGACAACATGTTATTTATAATATACACCATGCAGACACTCTTATATATATATAATGTGAAACTTTTATGGCTAAAATAAAAAGTAGAGCCAGATGGGGGCTGTCACAAATCCTGGGTTGATAAGGGAGAGCCAATAGTATTAAATAATGTATTCAGGTTTGTTCTCTTTGAGGAGGTAGACTTGAAAGGGATGAGGGAATTACCTATGGAGCTATCAGGAAGAAGAACAACCCATGCAAAGCAAACAGCCAAATGTGCTAAACTCAGGGGTGCCTTACATTTTCTAAGAACATCCTAGAACCTGGTGTGGGTGGAGCAGATAAGTGAGGGGGAGGCTACTAAAGGATGAAATCAGACAAATAATGGGGGAGAGTGACCAAATCTAATTTCAATGATTTTAGGCCAATTTAAGGGCTTGATTTTTATTCCAAGCAAAACAATTATTTATGGGTTTGGGCAGAGCAGTGACCTGATCTGTGTGACCACTCTGGTTGCGCTTCAAAAATTGATTAATTGGCTGGTGTTGACGCAAGTACAGAGGCAGGGGGATAGTTAGGAGGCTAATTGCCTTAATCCAAGTGAGAAATAACCATAGCTAGTCCAGGGTGTCAGCAGCAAAGGTCTGAGAAAAATCAGATTCTGAATATATTTTGAAGGTTGAGTCAACAGGGTTTGCTGAGAAACTTGATAATTTTTATTTTATTTTGGTAACATGTTTCAAAAGAAGTTTATTAAGCTATCCTTTAAAGACAAATAAAGGGAAATAATGCAAACCAGTTTTTTAAGACATGCTACAAATAAGCTTATCTGAATTTGTATCAACTGCAAAGTTGTGTCTAACAACAGCTCTATTACAGTGCAGAACTCTGATAAGTTTTTGATGATGCTCCTGATCTTGCCCCTGTGGTGCAGGTCCTTGAGGTGCCGAAAGGCCCTCTGACCTCTGCATTTCAGAAGAGTTGATGTATAGTGCTCTGCCTGAAATATATGTGTTTCATGTTCATTCCTGGAAATTGATTTTTGTTTTTATAATGAGTGGGACAACTCTCTACTAACCACAATATTTAATGGCCCAAGCAATCTGTGCTCTAGCTATGTGATTTTCACTTAGAATATTTTATTTGCATGTGAGTTCAGGTGTGTATGTAGACTTGGGTATGTGTTTGTGTGTAAGGAAGTCAGTATAGAATGACAGTCCTAATGATGCAGTTAACTATGGAGAGAACACATGCCAGAGTTAGAAAACACAGAATTAAAACCTGCAAAAGTAGAGTATATTGAAAGAGAAGAGAGAAGTTGTTGAAGACATCCAATTTGATAACATTGACTCTGAATTTACATTCTACCTTGCTGTGGATGTGCAATTATTCATTACAAATGAAGTGAGGGTTTGTGGAGCATATTTCTAAAGGGCATTTAGGAATTGCACCCATCACCTAGTCATTATGTTACTTAGAAGATTGGGGCCAAAGTCTGACTACTCTGAGGGTTACCAGATGTTGCTCTCCACAGCCATCAGTAGACCCTTCTCTTAAGAAAGTTTTAACATCATGTGCATTTCTCAAAGTGTATCATATGCACTTTGCCTACATTTTTAGAGGTCTCAAGTTATACAATTTCATTATTTGATAAAATAGCCAAACTGGAAGCTGGGTAAACTGTGTTTATGCTAGAATTCCCATTATATGACTTACTGTTTGTTCGGATCTACAAAAGTTATCTGATTTACCTTTTCATGGTTTTCTGATCTGTAAAATTGAAATACCACTAATTTTCTGGCATCATATTGAGAATTATATTAATTAACTTATATAAATTGCTTCACAATGCTGTATAAATGTTAGTCTCCCCCTAAATTTTATTTTATTTTAATATGCTTCCACACACACTCTTTAGTTTCTAGATTTCTACCATAATCACACTTAATATTTGGCTAGTCATTAAGCTTTGAGTGCTTCAAATCAGAACTTGATTCTTGCCTTGATTTTTATTGATAAATACTTTAGCTCTGACTTGTTCACTGAGGACTTATCAGTACCCTGACATTTTGTTTCTGAACATAGCCACACTCTTGTCTCTCTTGGTTCTACATTACTGGCCCATATTTGGCAAGGAGATTTCACCCATTCATAGGTGCCTTTAATTCCTGTGTATGTCTACAGTTGGCATGATAAAGAAAAAGAACTATTGAATCTTTCCTAAGGTTTCCTGAGCTCACTGTATTTATAAACTCTGCTACTAGGATATGGTCATAGAAAGGATGAATCAGATGACCAATGTAAATTCACATGTGTACAAGTGTATAAACTAAATCCATCTGACATGAGGATTAGAATGTTTCTAAGTCAACCATATCTCAAGACAGTGTGGATTAATATTAAAGACTGTGGTAGAAAGATATTATTACTAATGGTTAAAACAAAATATTATTTAAATAATAGTTTAGAAAAAGTATGATAATCAAGGATGAAATGAATATTAATACCTAACAAATATAAAATATAATCCAAAGGGCATCAGGAAGTACTCTTCAAATTCCATTCGAAAAGCATATTGTCAAAAAAATTTTATGGCACAATCCAGATAAAACATCATTAGAAGCACCAGCCAATTAAATATACAGGGAAATGCTGCTTTTGATGTGACTATCAGTTAGCCTCATTCCCTCTCTCTATAAGGAACTAGAAACAGGAGAAGCAATTCTTTCTAAGTCTCCCATACTTTTAAGTCTCTGTAAAAATATCTTCTGAGGATTAAAAAAATATATCTAACTCAGTACTAAAAAGATACCAATCTTGCTTTCAATTATAATCTCTATAAAATCATAAATCGTTTTACCTGCATTTTATTGATTTGGCTTTATTTTTATTCCTTGGTAATATATATTGATATTGATCTGTTATCTCTGTTTAGCTCATTTCAAAGAGATGTTTTATTAAGAGATTTCATATTAATTAACTAAATCACATGCAGGAAATGAAATTTTATTGTACAGACAATATCAACATTAGAGATTTTAAACCATAAATATCTGAGCATCCTAGATTTTGTCTAGACCACTAATATAAAAGATAAATTGGTTTGCATTTGAATATTCAAGTGTAGTATATATATGTTACATCTCTGAAACAAAATTAATCAAAAGTAGTACAAGAGATTTTGGGATCAATTTTTAAAGCTAACTGTGACTAGGAATGTGGGTAAGAGGAAGCTTTTTAATGTGCTTCCATATACCCAAATTTTAATAAGAATGAGTTGCCATCAATGAATTAAATAAAAAAAAACTATTGCTTCTTAAAATTGTTTGAAAGATCATTCGTATTTTTTTTTAATTTGAATCTTTCTCATAAAGAGAAAGAGGGCCATTTGTTTCCTCTTTTATCCATTTATCTATTTAATTTCTGCGATTGGTTTCTTTCAAGAAATGCTAAATTTCTAATAGCACATCAACCAAGACAATATATGTAATTCAATGATGCTTTTATATTTTGCTTTTATGAAAGTATCCATTAACTATCAAAACTAACATTTTATCGTTTCTCAGGGAAGTGACTATTTTCGCACTGTAGAAATTTTCTAGAAAGGTGAATGTAAACAGTACACTCATGTCTCCAGTTTCCTCTCTTTGAAATTTGCTCTCATGCTGCAGAATTAATTTCAATTCAAACCAAAGCCAGTTTTCTCAAAAGTTTTGACGTTGAATTCTTTTTTTCATTTCACATTTGAAATTAATTTGACCTTAGGATTTTAACGCCTGCTTTCTTTGGTATGAAACTGCTATTTAGGTAAGGAGATTAGTGAAGTATGCTTGTGCTAAAAGAAAAAATTACAGGTTCTTATAAGAGAGGTTATATTTTTGTGTGTCCATGCTAACTACCTTCAGAAATGGCAATTTAAGCCAAATCTTTAGTATTTCTGCCATCTATTACATTTGCTATCAAATATAATATATTATACTTTTAAAGAGGAACTTTTGTTCTTTTCAAATAGTATTACTTTACATATTTTGTTCATGTTAAAAGAAGGATACATTTCTTTAAAAAAGGAAGAAATAGGCAGCTACCAAAAGAGTTATATTCAAATACTACTTGTCTTCACAAGTATCGTATCTTCCTTAGACCTGGTCATGATTAAATTTTGAAGCAACAATAGGGAAATTGACCTAAATTTTAAGTTAATTTCAAATTTAAGAATTTTAAAAATGCATTAGCTTAACTTTATTGAGCTTGATATTGTGATATATTCACCAAATTAGGTACAAGGCCAGAGAATGTAACTCCTCTAAAATTTTGGAAAGATCTATTCTCCTTTTTTTTTTTTTTTTTTTTTTTACCATATTCTTCTTTTCATGAATAGAGAAGACCATTTCTTCATTTTCAATTAAAAAATCAAGCCTTCTTTATTTCAACTTCAAATTCTAAAGCCTACCGAAGTGTCTGGCTAAAGTATGATGGACCATAATAAGCCTAAAAAAGAAAGAACAGCTGGGAGATTGGATTGGGGATGACAGATACTATAGAAACAAAAAAGATCTTATGCAGGCAACATACTGTCTTAGTTTTTCTTTTTTTATTACTGAAAAATAAATAACCAATTAGTGGCATGGTGTAAAACAACACAATTGTGTTACCTCGCAGTTTCTGTAGGTCAGTTTTCTGGGCTCAGGGTGATTCAGGATTTCACAGGGATGAAACCAATGGCTGGGCCTACAGTTCTGTTCTGGGCTTGGGTTCCTCTTTTAAGCCCAGCTGTTGTTAGCAGAATTAATTTCCTTGCAGTTGTCGTACTGAGGTACCTGTTTTCTTATTGGATCTCAGCAAGGTACTGTTCTCACCTTCTAGATATTGTTCTCAGGTCCTGGACTCGAGTTCTCAGCAGCAGAAATCTTCTGACATTGTATTCCCATTCCCACTTTGAATCTCCCTCACTTTCTCTTCTGGAAACATTAGGAGAAAATCCTGCTTTTCAAGGATGAATGTTATTAGACTAGACTCACACCCATAATCTCCCTTTTGCTACATAATAGTGCATAATCATGAGAATACTATCTCATTGTACTCATTGGTACCACCCATACTCAAGGGGAGATATAACTCAAGGGCAATGGTCATTGGGAGGGTTATTTTGTAATCTGCCTATCACACATAAGAATCCAGAAATCTGACTTCACTGTTCAAAGTAGAGAAATTAACCAGAATTCACAGTAACAGGTAAACTCAAAGTTAGTAAAACATGGACAGTGTCCCAATTTCAGGATCAAGTCTGGATAAATTGATGCTGGCAAAGTGGTATCTCACTTTACTATTTGAGACAAGTATAAGAAATGGAAAAAGGCATTCAGACAGAGAAATCAATAGCAGTGGCTAGTGAGTCTGTCTCAGGGTAGCACTCCTCAGAATAGGGCACTTTGGGCTAATTTGAAGGACTAAGTTACATGTTATTTATAAAATACTTTTAACCACTTTCTTGAAAATCTAATAGCTAAATATATTAAGGATTTCCTATGTACTAGGAGTCAGCTAAATTCAATAACTATATTTTCTTACTTTATCCTCACAACCATCCATAAATGTTCTATGGTAACTTAGGGCTGGTATATATTGCAGTTGCTCTATGATGGTGAAATTTTTTGTATAACAATTCTATGAAGAACTCTTAGATTACAACTGTATGCTTTTAATTATATGCGTGGTTGTCTGTTTGTCCCCAGCATCCAACTGAAAAAAGAACTGCTTAAAATCAAGGTTTGTGTCCCAGTCATATTTTTGTCCTTTGACTAGAGCACAGAGTTAGATATATTCTATATTTTGGCTCATTTTATTGTTTTAAAAACATGCTTTTAGTAAAATTTGTTGTAGCAAAAATTAGATTTAGGTTTTGGAACTTGAATTAGAATACAGCTTCCCTTAATTACTCTGATATTATGTGCTAGTCATTTAAACTCAATTTCTTCAGTTGACAAACTGAAAGACTAAATAAGATTTTCTCTGGTTACAAATTTGAAGAACAGTTTCCTACTTTATAAAATTGTATATTTATAAATATGTTCCAACTTCAAGTTTTGGAGATATGGCAAATGAAAATCAAATGGTCATTTTTCCAATGTATTTACTTAGATTTTCAGTTATTCATTGTTATTACTTTTAATTAGATTAAAAATGATTAATTAAAAAGAATTTCAGAGGAGAATGGTATCAGATTAGGTAGAACAAGGCTCAGCTCTCTCACAAAACAACAGAAAAAGAGCCAAAAGTTGACAGAGGGACCTACTTTGGGGGTCCGCAGACCAGGACAGTGCTACACAACTCCAAGGAGCCTGAGTAATAGAGAAACAAAGAATCTGAAACAACAACTGTGAGTTACTAAACCTCCCAGCTGCCAGGAAGGGCTCCCCTCCCTCAACCCAACCTATTAAGCTGGGGTAAAATCAATGGCTCACTCCAGTTGACTGAGAGGAGAGCAGACATCTTCCTCCATGTCAGCTGTTACAAGAAAAAAGAGAAGGAGAATCAGGGGGCCTTTTTTTTTTAATGAATTTGGCCAGTGGAGTCTGCTTTGAATTTCTGCTCCAGCAAGACCAAAACAAAGCAAAACAGAGATAAACCTCCATGGAAAGGTGTGCCAATGATTGCCATCTGCAGGTAGGTCTGGAAATTACATGGACAAAAACTGCAATTGGGTCTCTTGGTTCCATAACATCTGGTAGAAAATCTGCTCTGCATTAGTGGGTGCCTGGCACAATTTTGGTAACTTAAGCTGGGCAATTTTAAAGACTTAGGATAAATTGAACCAAATTTCAAAGAAGAGCTATGAAAACATATTAACAATGGGCAAGAGAGAGAAATTGGCCATCAGAGTAAATTCAACAATATATTCAGATGCCTAGACATCCACAAAAAATAACAAGCCATATTAGAACATAGGAAGAGATGATCGAGCCAAAGGAACTAACCAAATATCCTAAAGAGATACAGGATTAAAGAAAATTAATCAAGGATAAGCTCATTACTCTCCTAAATCAATTTAAATATTTGAAAGAAAATATGATTAAAGAGGTAAAGGATAACAAAAAACACTGGCTGAGCATAAATAGCAATTTGAAAACCTGCAAAAAACAGTAACAGAACTTAAGGGAATGAAAGACACAATGGATGCATATTAAAAACACATTAGAGGCGGACTTGGCCCAGTGGTTAGGGTGTCTACCACATGGGAGGTCCCCGGTTCAAACCCCAGGCCTCCTTGACCCATGTGGAGCTGGCCCATGCGCAGCACTGATGCACACAAGGAGTGCCGTGCCACACAGGGGTGTCCCCCCCATGTAGGGGAGCCCCACACGCAAGGAGTGTGCCCCATAAGGAGAGACATCCAGTGCAAAAGAAAGTGCAGCCTGCCCAGGAATGGTCCTGCACACAGAGAGAACTGACACAACAAGATGACGCAACAACCAAAAAAAACCATAGATTCCCATGCCACTGACAACAGAAGCAGACAAAGAAGATGCAGCAAATAGACACAGAGAACAGATAACTGGGGTGGGGGCGGGGAGGGTAAAAAAAACAATTAGAGGAATGTAGGAACAGATTTGAAATGCTCAAAGACAGAATTAGTGATTTCAAAGATATAATATCTGAACTGGAAAAGACACAAGAATAGAAAGAGAAAAGAATGGAAAAGATGGAACAGGGTCTCAGGGAATTGAATGAGAATGTGAAATGCAAAAACATATGCATTACCTGTGTCCCAGAAGGAGAAGAAAATGGAAAAGGGGCCCAAAAAATATTTGAGGAAATAATGAATGAAAACTTCTCTACCCTTAAGAAAGAAAGAAATATCAATATTGAAGACGGACAATGCACCCCAAACAGAATAAATCCAAATAGACCTACCTGCCCAAGATACCTACTATTCAGAATGACAAATATCAGAGATAAAGAGAAGATTCTGAAAGCAGGAAAAGAAAAGAAAAACACCACATACAAGGGAAACCCAATAACATTAAGTGCTGACCTCTCAGCAGAAACCATGGAGGAGAGAAGAAAGTGGTATGATGTATTTAAGGTATTGGAAAAGAAAACCTGCAAGCCAAGAAATCTGAATATGGCAAAGCTGTCCTTCAAAAATGAAATGGAGTTCAAAATATTAACACACAAGCAAAAATCGATAAAATATGTTACCAAAAAAACGAAATTACAAGAGATACTATAGAGAATACTGTAGCCTGAAAGACATAAACAAAGGTGAGAGACTTGGAAAAGAATGAAGAAATGAAGATTATTAGAAAGGGTAATTAAAAGGTAAAAAGATAGATTATAGTACAATATGTCAACAGAAAGCCAAGTCAATATGGATGTAGCAGGTAATGCCTTTACAGTAATAACATTGAATGTTAATGGCTTGAACTCCCCAATCAAAAGACATAGATTAATAGAATGGATTAAAAATATATGAAACATCTATATGTTGTCTATAAGAAACTCACCTCAGAAATAAGGACACAACCAAGTTAAAAATGAAAGGTTGGAAAGAAAATATTGCAACCTAATAGTAACCAAAGAAGAGCTGGAGTTGTGTTACTAATACCAAACAAAATAGGAATTAAAACTGTTAAAAGGGATGATGAAGGTCATTATGTATTAATAAAAGGGACAATTCAGTGAGAAGAAATAACTGTACTAAGTATTTGTACACCTAACCCAGTGCTCCAAGATACATGAGGCACACACTAGCAAAACTGAAGGGAGAAACAGACGTCTCTATAATAAAGGTTGGAGACTTCCATATACCCCTCTCAGTACTGGGTAGAACACCTGGACAGAGGATAAATAAAGAAACAGCTTGACTAATATAATAAATGAACTAGACCTGTAAGATATCTATAGAGCATTGCACCCCCCAAAAAGTAGGATATACATTCTTTTCAAGTTCCCTGGATTCTTCTCCAAGATAGACCATATTTTGCATCACAAGACAAGTCTCAATAATTTTAAGTAGGTTGAAATTATACAAAACACATTCTCTGATCATAACAGAATGAAGTTAGAAATAACAAATGGGTGGAAAAAGGGAAAATTCATTAATATGTGGAGATTAAATGATGCACTCTTAAATAATCAGTGGGTCAAATAAGAAATTTTGCAAGAGAATTCAGCAAATATCTTCAAATTAATGAAAAAGAGAACACAACATGCCAAAACCTATGGGACCCCACAGTTGTAATGCTCAGAGAGAAATTTATAGCCTTCAAGGCTTACATTTTAAAAGAAGAAAGAGCTAAACTTGAAGATCTAACTGCACACATGGAGAAACTAGAAAAAGAAAAACAAACTAATCCCAAACTAAGCTGAAGGAAAGAAATAGTAAAGATCAGAGCGGAAATAAATGAAATTGAGAAAAAAAAAACTAAATAGAGAGAATCAACAAAACCAAAAGTTGGTTCAAGAAGATCAACAAAATCAACAAACCCTTAGCTAGACAGACAAAGAGAAAAGAGAGAAGACACTAATAAAATCAGAAATGAGAGGGGGAACATTACCACTGACCCTGCAGAAATAAGAGAGATCATAAGAAGATATTATGAACAAATGCATGCCAAAAACTAGAAAATGTAGACAAGATGTACAAAGTCCTTGAAACACATAAACTACCTACACTGATCCTTAAAGAAATAGAAGACCTTAACAAACCAATCACAAATGAAGAGATTAAAACAGTCACGAAAAACCTCCCAAGAATGAAAAGCCCAGGACCAGATAGCTTCACAGGTGAATTCTACCAATTATTCAAAGATGAACTAATACCTATCTTGCGCAAGCTCTTCCAAACAACTGAACAGAAAAGAACACTACCAGCCTCATTCTATGAAGCCAACACTACTCTAAAATCAAAACCAGTCAAAGATACTACAAATATAGGAAATCTCAGACCAATGCCTCTAATGAATACAGATGCAAAAATCATCAGCAAAACTTGCAAACAGAACCCAAAAGCACATTAAAATGATTATGCACTGCAATGAAGAGGGTTTTATCCCAGGTGTGCAAGGGTGCTTCAACACAAGAAAATCAATTAGTGTAACAAGCCACATTGATAAATTGAAGAAGAATAGCACATGAGCCTCTCGATTGATGCAGAAAAGGCATTCAACAAAATACAGCACCCTTTCTTGAGAAAACCACTCCAAAATATAGGGATAGAAGGAAGCTTTCTCAATATGGTAAAATGCATCTATGAAAAACCTACAACTAGCATTGTACTTGATGGTAAAAGACTGAAAGCTTTCCCGCTGAGATCAGAAACAAGACAAAGATGCCCACTGTCAGCATTATTATTCAATATCATGCAAAAAGTTAAAGTTAGAGCAATTAGTTTACATAAAGAAATAAAAGCCACCCAAAAACGAAAGGAAGAACTAAAACTTTCACTATTTGCTGATGACAAGATCTTATATCTAGAAAATCCTGAAAAATCCACAACAAAGCTACTGGAATTAAAAAGATTCCAGCAAAGTGGTGAGATACAAGATTAATATGCAAAAATAAAGAATGTTTCTGTACACTACTGATTTGCATTCTGAGTAGGAAATCAGAAAAAAAGCACATTTATAATAGCAACTAGAGCAATCAAATGTTTATGAGTAAACCCAACCAAGGATATAAAGGACATGTATTCAGAGAACTACAAAGCATTGCTAAAAGAAACTGAAGAAGACTTAAATAAATGGAAGGACATTCTGTGTTAATGGATTGGAAGATTAAATTTTGTTAAGACATCAATTCTACCCAAACTGATTTACAGATTCAATGCAATCCCAATAAAATTCCTAGCAACTATTTCTGCAGAAATTGAAAAGCCAATAATCCAAATTTATTTGAATAGTAAGAGGCCCCGGATACCCAAAAATGTCTTAAAAAAGAAGAACAAAGTTGGAGGACCCTCTCTTCCTGACTTTAAAACATATTACTTAGCTACAGTGGTACAAACAGCATGGTATTGGCATAAGGACAGACAGATTGACCAATAGAACTGAGGTGCGAACTCAGAAATTGACCCTCACATGTACAGTTAAGTGGTTTGACAAGGTTGTTGAACCCACCCAGCTGGGCCAGAACAGTCTATTCAACAAATGATTCTGGGGAGACTGGACAGCCATATCCAAAGATCTCACACCTTACCTGAAAATTAACTCAAAATGTATCAAGGACCTAAGTATAAAAATGACAACCATAAAACACCTAGAAGAATATGAAGGAAAACATCTTCAAGATGTTGTGGTAAATAGTATTTTCTTAAACCTTACATTGAAGCATGACTAATAAAAGCAAAAAAAAAAAAAGATAAATGGGACCTCCTCAAAAATCAACACTTTGCACCTTCAAAGGACTTTATCAAAAGAGTGAAAAGGCAGCTGACTCAATGGGAGAAAATGCTTGGCAATCACATATCTGATGAGGTTAATATCCATGATATATGAAGAGATCATATACTCAACAATAAAAAGACAAACTAAACTACTAAATAATGGACAAAAGACTTGAAAAGACAACTGTCCAAAGAAGAAATACCAATGGTGAAGCAACACATTAAAAAAAATCTTCAACATCACTAGCAATTAAGGAAATGGAAATCAAAACTACAATGAAATATCATTTCACATCTATTAGACTGGCCACTATTAAAAAGTTTAAAAACTGTAAATGTTGGAGAGGATATGGGAGATAGGAATGCTTACTCAGCGTTGGTGGGAATGTAGAATTGTACAGTCACTATGGAAAACTGTTGGGCAGTTCCTAAGGAAGTTGAAATAGGCTTGCCATGTGACCCAGCAATACTATTACTAGGTATATGCCCAGAAGTACGGAGAGCAGTGACCCAAATGACAACTGCACACCAATGTTCATAGCAGCA
The DNA here is from genome assembly GCF_030445035.2 of Dasypus novemcinctus. NCBI lineage: Eukaryota > Metazoa > Chordata > Mammalia > Cingulata > Dasypodidae > Dasypus > Dasypus novemcinctus. The sequence goes on along the minus strand of NC_080683.1, from coordinate 35,224,430 downwards.
TTATTCATGATGACCAAAAGTTGGAAACAACCCAGGGGTCCATCAGCTGATGAATGGATAAACAAATCATGGCATATATATACGATGGAATATTATGCAGCTGTAAGAAATGAAGTCATGAAACATATGACAACATGAATGAATCTGGAGGACATTATGTTGAGTGAAGCAAGTGAACAAAAAGACTAATACTGTATAATTGCTCTATTATGAACTAAAAATAGTATGTGAAATGTGAATAAGTATAAAATTGCACATATAAGACCATTTTTCTTTGAAACTGAACAAATGTAGGTTAATACTATAAAATGTTAATAACAGACCAAAAAAATCCACATTATACTAAGTGAAGGATACCAGAAACAGAGTACTACATATTGTGTAATTCCATTTATATAAAATGTAAATATAAATTATAAATTTATAATTTATAAAGATGAAATTAGATTAGTGGTTATGTAGGGTTAAGGAAGGAATGCTAAGGGGTGTGGAGTCTTTCTTTTTGGAGTAATGAAAAAGTTCTAAGTTTTTTGTGATGATGAATGTACAACATTGTGATTACACTAAAAGCCATTGATTACACACTTTGGATAGAGCATATGGTATGTGAATACATCTCAATAAAACTGCTTATTAAACAAATAAATAATTGCTCAAGAATAGCCAGAAATAGCAGCTATGTACTGAAGAACACACAGAGAGTTTGAGAGGTGAGGAATTTTCTTGGTTGGTTGGTTGTTGGTTTTTTTGTTTATTGAAATCATGAAAAATTTTAATAATGATTGAAACACTGAATGCACAACTATGTGACTACCAAATATCACTGATTTACATTTTGGATAAACTGTATTCTTTTTTAATATGTATCAATAAAATTAATTTGTTTATAAAAAAAGAATTTCATCTACTTATACAAATGATTTCCAGCATAAAATTGGTAGTATTAATGCCTTCATTCACTATTTTGAAATGCATTTAATAAAGACCTATGTCCAAGTGTAGGTAATACTATTTGTTTACTGTTCATTCTTTCAGGCACACAGCCAGCGGAAGAAATACCCATACTTCTGTTTCCTTGGAAATTGTTTCTATAGCAACCAAATATCTTGAGCTGGAGATCCAAGGAATGTCACATAAGAGTGTATGCATTTATACTAAAAAAAAGAAAAAAAAGTCTTTACACAATCTTTTATATTTTAGTTAAAAAATAATATCAAGTCATTTGAAACTTTGGTAACAAGTAGTATATAAAATAAATAATGAAAAATGAAGCAATTTTTTATTTCTTTAATCACAAGTAAATAATTCAAAGCAAATCACATCATTTTTAATACATAAATGTGCCCACACTGTATGTTTCTTTTATCAATCTGAAGAATAGTGCTTAATTATATCCTAAAAGTTATTACTGTCAACACTAGTTTTGTCATTGAAAATGTAAAGACCAAATATAAGTGTATCTTATTCATGTGCATAATGCACTTTAGATAAATAATCTTTGAAATAATTTTTGGTGATATAAATTAATAAACAATGTATATCTATTTAAGTGATCTCTCAGAAAGCTATTATACATGCCCTTTAAAATCATTTTATCCTATAATAAAATATGCACAACTGTATTTTGTCAGATATATAATAAAACATTATATAAGTAATTTAATTCATAAAATAAAAAAGGTTCATTTTATAATTGTTATAGTGCCTATTTGTGGTTTATGCTGTGTTTGTTTTGTTTTGGTCACCCTTCAGTATTCTTTCCTTCATCTATTGCTATTTTTGAATACATCTACTTTGTGATTTTCTGTTCATTTCAGAAAAAGCCAGTTCATTTTCTTTTTAAAAAATAGCAGGTAAATTTGTTTGTGTCTGCAGAAGAAAGGTCCTTCTAAGTGTTCTTTTCTTAGAAGCCACACTTTAGGCCTTTACTTAAATTTAAAATGACTTTCTTCCCCAATCTGACTAGTCTTGTTTTGTTTCAAGATGTGTCAAAGCCTCAAAACCCTCTTTGTCCCTCATAAATGCTTATTATTTCTTCCATAAATATCAGGTAGAATTCACCAGTGAAGCCATCTGAGCCTGGAATTTTCTTTGTGAGAATGTTATTAACTACAAATTTAATTTTTGTAACAAATACAGGACTATTCAGTTTACTTAGTTCTTGAATGATAGTACTTTGGGTCTGTTAAGAGTTTTTTTATTCCTTCTAATTTGTCAAATTTATTGGCTCAGAGTTGCTCATAGTCTTATCTTTTACTATCTATGTGATCTGCAGCTATGTGTCCTCTCTCTTACATCTGATGTTAGAAATGTTTGCATTCACTCTTTCTTTATCTTGACCAATCTGACTAGGGGTTTATCAATTTTATGCAGCTCCTCAGAGAACTAGCTTTTGCTTTTACTGATTTTCTTAATTGTTTATCTGTTTCTCTTTCTTATCAATGTCTGTCCTTACATTCACTATTTCCTTCCTTCTCCTTACTTTGCAGTTAATTTTACCATCTATTTCTAATCTTATGGTGCACAGTTAGGTAATTTATTTGAAAACTTTTAGTCTTTGACATGAGAGCATTTACTACTATAAATTTCCCTCTAAGCACTGCCTTAGTTGCCACACAAATTTTGATATGTAGTGTTTTTATTTTCATTTCACTCACAGTATTTCATAATTATCAGTTATTTTCCAGGTAGTCAATTAACTTTTAGATATATCAAATAAATTAGCTAAAAACAATGCTTGCTTATATTATCCCATATATCTACTATTGCCCATGACATTCATTCTTTTCTGTAGATCTATCTAGTAAAAATTTTTGTTTGCATGAAAGATGTCTTTAAATATTTCTTACAATGTTTTCTGCTGGTGGTAAGCAGTTTCAGCTTCCATATGTATGAAATGTATTATTTTTAAAGATTTTTTTTTCCGGCTGTGGAACTCTAGTTTGAGATTCCTATTTCCTCCCAGGTCTTTAGTTATACTTTCCGCCATTTTCTAAATTGAATTATTTCTGACAGAAATTTTGTAGTCAATCATATCTTTACCTGTATGTAATACATTTTTGTGTTTTTTAATCTAGTTGCTTTTAATATTTTCTTTTTGTTCACTGGCTTTAAGCAATTTGCATATGATGTGTCTTTGTTGAGTTTTTTTCCCTGATTCTTATGCTTTAGGGTTTGTTGAGCCTCTTGGATCTGCTGATTTATAATTTTTAGCAATTTGAAAAGATTTTAGCCATTATTTTAAAATACCCCCTTTTTGTTATTATTATTATTATACCTATATTAGACCACCTGAAATTGTTCCATAATGAACTGACACTTTATTTTCAAGTCTTTCTTATCCACTGCTTTTTATTTTACATAGTTTTTATTGCTAGATTTAATTTTATTGCTATTGTTTTCTTCTTTATTGTCTAATTTACTGTTGATTTCATCTAGTGAAATTTTCTTCTCAGGTATTCAATTTTCCACTCTAGAATTTTGTTCTGAGTTTTCTTTAAATATTTTCTGTATCTCTCATTCATTTCTCTTCCTTCTCAAACATAAGGGGTATACTTATAGTAAAACTGTGTACTAAATTTATCTTTTGTTTTCTTTTTATGTCTTTTCCGTGGATTGATTTTCTCCTTGTTATAAGGTAACTCTTTTTCCTGCTTCTTCTTTCTAGACATACCTTGTAAATTTTTTATAGGATGATAAACATTGTAAATTTTATGTTCTCAGATGCTGTATTTCTTTGTATTCCTTAAAATATTTTTTATAGTTTTTCCTTGGATTTAGTTAAATTTCTTAGAACTATTTTAATCTTTTTGAAGTTTACTGTGGTGGTTTGAAGGTGTATGTACCTCTGAAAACATGCTGCTCTTTAATCACTGGGTGTGAAAACATCCTAAGTAGGAAATTTTGATGAGGCTACTTCAATTAAGAAGGTGTGGCCCACCTCAGTCAGGATGGATCTTAATCCTATTACTGGAGTCATTTTCTTTTCAAGTGGAGTGAAATTCAGACAGATAGAAAGATAAATCCACAGAGCAGAGGAAGCAGCCAGAAGCTGGACATCAACAAAGCCTTCAAGAGTAGGGCAAGACCGGGAGATGCACCATATGCCTGCCATAGTGCCAGAGGAGTCAAGGGTTGCTGGCAGTCAGCTCCTGAATGTCACCGTTTTGGGGGAGAAATCATGTGGATGATGCCTAAATTTGGACATTCTTTAATTGTAAGCTAATACATTCTCATTGTTTAAACCATTTCATGAGTTTTTTTTGAGCAACCTAGGAAAATAAAACATTGATTTTAATTGTTAAGCAGGACCAGAACAGGCTTTTGCTTAGAACAAATTTTTCCCAACATCTAAGGCATGCTCTTCTGGTTACTTAAACCAATTACCTGTGTATTGTGAGATTTTTTTCTACTCTGGCTTTTTCAGAAATGTTTGGACTTTTCCCCCTCAATTTCATAGTTCCCACAGATAAATATACTCATCAGTAATAAGTTGAAGACTTGAGGGCAACCTTTCACAAACTTCTGGAAATTTCTCTTTCTTCTCTCTTGCCCTCTGCTTAGCAATTACAGCCATCTTGGTATCCCTGTATTCTCCATTTTGTCTCTTCAAACCATACACATGCAAAGAATATTATGTCTGTTTCCCTCCAAATTCTTATACCTTCTATTTGTTTTTTTTCTGATTTAATCACATTATCAAGAATCCTGACAAAAAGAACTGAACATTTGTTTTGAAACTAGCATTCTGTTTTGTTTTGTTTTTCTGTGCCTTAAAGAGAATGCTTCTAATACCATAAAGTGATATTTATTGTAGGTTTTGGTAAATTCTTATCATCGTTTTTTTTGGTGTAATATAATACAGCATAATATTTACCATGTTAACTAATTTTAAAGTGTACCATTTAGCAGTATTTATTTATGCCATCATTAACACTATCTATGTCAAGAACATTTTTATCATACCAAAAGGAAACCCTGTTCCCATTAATCAATCATTCTCCATTCTGCTCTCCACAGCTCCTTTCAAAACTAAATATACATTCTATTTCAATGGATTCACCTATTCAAGGTATTTCTTAGGAACAGAATTATGCAATATGTGGTCTTTTTTGTCTTGATTCTTTCACTTAGCATAATGCTTTCAAGAGTCACCCATGTGGTAAAACGTATTTTTACTTCATTTCTTTTTTATGGCTGAATAATATTCCATTCTATGGATGTACCTTATTTTCTTTTTCCATTCATCAGTTAATGGTTGTTTATATCTTTTGGCTATTGTGACTACAACTGTTATGAACATTCATGTACAAGGTTGTTTTCTTTAATATCTTTTTTCAATAATTTGGGGTGTATATCTAGGAGTAGAATTTCTGGGACACATGGTAGTTCTTTAGCTTATTAAGACACCACAAAATTGTTTTCTACAGCAGCTGAACCACTTTACATTTCACTAGCAATGCATGAAGAATCCAGATCCAGTTTTATCATACTTATAATTTTCTGGTTTTGTGTATATATTTATATTCACCCTACAATGTATGAAAACTTTATCTCTTTGTGGTTTTCATTTTCATTTCCCTAATGACTAGTGATGCTGCATGTCTTTTTATATATTTATCAGCCATTTGTATATCTTTGTCAGAGAAATGTCTATTCAAGTAATTGGCCCATTTTTTAATTGGATTTTGCTATAGATTGAATTGTGTCCCCCAAAATATATGTTGCAGTCATAATTCCCAGTAACTCAAAAAATGACCTTATTTGGAAATAAGACTATTACAGATGGAATAAAGCAATTTAAAATGAAATCATACTGTAGTAGGATGAGCAATTTATCCAATATGACTGATATTTTTGTAAGAAGTGAGAATTTGGACACAGACAAAAAATATGGGGAAATGCTATGTGATAACTGAAAGCAGAGTATGCCCAAGAGGCTTGAAAGAGATTTTCCCATACAGATTACTTGAGGGAAGCACAGAGCTGCCAATACCTTCAGTTTGGACTGCTAGCATCCAGAACTGTGGACAATAACTTTCAATCATTACAAGTCAACCAATTTGTGGGACTTTATTATGGCAGCCGTAGCATCATTAAAGCAGATTACTTGTTTTGATGTTTCTGAGTTGAAAGAGTCCTTTATATATTCTGGATACCAGATCAATATCAGATATATAATTTGCAAATATTTTCTCTCATTTCATGGTTTTTTTTCTCTCTTGACATGCCCATTAATGTACAATTTATAAAAAAATTTTCATGAAGTCCAATTTGTCTTTATTTTTATTACAGAAGTTGTGGATCTAAAGAACAATCATGCATAAAGTAGAGTATTTCCATATACTACCCTATTATTAACACACTGCACTGGTGTGATACATTTGTTACAACTGATGAAAGCACATTTTTATAATTGTACTTTTAACATTAGTCTATGATTTAAATTAGGGTTCACTGTGTTTTGCAGTTCCATGGATTTTTAAAATAGATTTTATTCTAGAACCACAAAACAACCTAACATTTCCACTTTAAACCACATTCATAGAGTCATAGATATATTTCAGTGCTGCTAATAACCTCCACAATGTGGTACTAGCATAGCCAACATCCATTACTAAACATTTCCATAGATCCAAATGGAAATTCTACATTTTAAGCCTTAACTTCCTATCCCCTGGTAGCCTATATTCTAGATTCTCATTTTTTTGCTTGTCCTGTTAGTATCTTATCAAAGAAACTGTCACCAAATCCAAGGTCATGTATATTTAATCCTATGTTTTCTTCAAAGAGATTTATTGTTTTAACTCTTAGTTTTAGATCTTTGCTCTAATTTTTATTTATGGTTTTGAAATCCCCACAAAAGATATGATGTAATCCTAACTCCTATAATAAAGAAGCTAACTTTCTTCTTGTGCATGTGGCTATTCAGTTGTCCCAGTACCATTCTTTATCATCTCATTTCAGTTAAAATTTTCATACATAATCAGGTAAAATATAAAAACTGAAAGTATATAAAGTTAAAAAAGGGGGGAACTGGGCAAGATGGTGTCTGAGTGAGTGCACCTTATAGTCTCTCCTGCAAAGAAGTGGCTAGGCAGCGTTGGAAATTCTTCAGGACCAGGCTGTTTTGGGATTTTGCAGGGCAGGAGGTGTCTGCACATCGATTTGGTGGGACAGTAACAGAGAAGATACGTATAAAAGGTAAAATTGAAGCTCTCTTACACAGAGATAGGGGCTGCGCGCAGGACACTCCTCCTTGGGGCGGGCGGCACCCCGGCACTACAGCACTGCGGCAGTGATTCCTGGAGGCTCTGTGGTGTTGGGGAATTCATAAGTCCTGAGGGGGCTATTCAGGGGCTTGCAGGGCAGGAGGCCTTCGGAAACCGATTTGGTGAGACAGACGGAGTTTTTTGTGAGGCGTGGAATTTTGGATTTCTGACACCAATATCAGCGCTTCCAGCTAGAGCCCCACCCCCTAGGCCTGGCTGCCAATCTGCAGCATCCTTAAATCGCTCACAATAAAGAGGCATCACCAGGAGGCTGTTTCGGGAGCTTGCAGGGTGGGAGGCGTCTGGAAGCAGATTAGGAGAATCTTTTGCGAGGTGTGGGATATTGGGTTTCTGACACTGATATCAGCACTTCCAGTTAGAGCCCCGCCCCCTAGGCCTGGCTGCTGATCTGCAACATCCTTAGATTGGCTGCAATATAGAGGTACCCCTAGCAGGCTGTTTCAGGGGATTGCAGGGCGGGAGGTGTCCTGAAGACGAATTGGTGATACAGCGACAGAAGAGACTCTAGTGAGAGGGGGAATTTTGGGTTTCTGACACAGAGGTCAGAGTTTGTGGATGTGACCCCCCATAGGGCTGGCACCCAGTTGTGGGGATCCCTGAAGACTGTGTTGCACTGTGGTGCTCCCAGGCTCCCTGTTAACTGGATTTGAGGTTGCTGGATCTGTGTCCCTTAAACCCTGTGTCCCCTAAACCCACAACCCAGAGATCCACACCTCTTGAGTCTGCAATAGCACAGACTTCCCATCCCTGAATCCACCATGCCCTGAGGTCCATCTGAGGTCCTTGATTGTCCTAGCCCTCAACGTTTGCGGGTTTTTTTTCTCTTGACTTTTTCTCTTTTTTTGATTTTTTTTCTATTTTTTTTCTTTTTTCTTTTTTATTGTCCTGGTTGCTAATATTGCATTATCTCCTAGTCTTTTCTCCCTTTGTATCCCCCAAGGTCTTTTTTTTTTCCCCCATTTATTTAGGGTTTTTTTGTTGTTGCTGTGGTTGTTGTTCTCTTTCTTCTTTTCTTTTCCTTACTTGTTTCCCTCCCTTTTCTTTACCCACCCCCCTTTTTCTTTCTTTCTTTCTTCTCTTTTTTTTCTCTTTTCCCTCTTTTTCTTCTTATTTTATTTTATTTTAATTATTCAATAGGTGCTGCAGGGGACACCTCACATTTGCTGGATTTCCTCATCCTCCGTTGCCTCATTTCTGTGTGAAGTGATTTTGGCCACCTGCACTATCCCCTTTCCCACACATCTTGATATCCTCCATCATCTACTGTCTCTCCTATATTCCACCTCCCTTTCTTTGATCCCCAAATTGTCTAACTTTTAATTTCTAATACCTTTGTTTTGTTTTCTTTTATCCACTCTTGATACTATTGTCTTTCTTTTCTCTTTCCCTCTCTCATGTAAACACTAGCTTTTTAATTCATACTATATCCCTCCCATATTCAGTCGACTACCTCATTACAGGTATTCTACTTACTGCTATAACTCTACACAATGTACATGAATCTAATATCCATCCTCCCAGATCTCATATTGTTGCTCTGTTAACATTTATTACCAATACTACTTTATACATTTTCCTTTTTTACACAATTGCCTTTCCCTGGCCCTAATATTTTCCTTCAAAGTGAACTCAGCCAGCAACAAGAAATTAGAATAAGAAGAACAAAGTGACAAAGAGAAGATACAACACTTACGCAAGAACAACAGCTAATTAATCCCCAAGAATAGACAAAAAAGCTAAGGAACTGATTAAACCAGTCAAGATAAAATGATGACCAGACAGCAACAAAAAACTACAAACCAAACCAGTAATCAGGAAAACATGGTTGAATCCAATGAACAAAATAAAAACCAGGAAGGGAAACAGAACTTCGCACAAGTAATTAAAGATCTCAGAACATATATCAGAGACAAACTTAATGAAGTAAAGGAAGAGTTTAACAATAAGAAGAAAACACTTGGAGAGGAAATTGCAGACATATGCAAAAAGATAACAGTTATGATATGGGAATGAACACCACGGTTCAAGATATCAAAAATACACTTTTGGCAAATAGCAGCAGATTAGAAGAGACAGAGGAGAGAATTAGCGATGTGGAAGACAGTACATCAGATATCAAACAGATAGTAGAATTGATCATTAAATAGACAGAAAAAAACCCAGCTAGAAATTAGGGACGTGAATGACAATGCAAAATGCACAAACATACGTATTATAGGCATCCCATAAGGAGAAGAGAAGAGAAAGGGGTCAGAGGAAGTGTTGCAGGAAATAATGGCTGAAACCTTCCCAAATCTACTGAAAAAGACAAATGTACATATCCAAGAAGGAAAATGCACCCCAAACATCATAAACCCCAACAGGCTGACCCCAAGACATATACTTGTCAAATTACCCAATGCTCAAGACAAAGAGAAAATTCTAAAAGCAGCAAGGGAAAAGAAAACCATCACATACAAGGAAAGCTCCATAAGATTAAGTGCTGATTTCTCATCTGAAACCATGTAGGCAAGAAGGCAGTGGTATGATATAGTCAAGGTACTAAAGGAAACAAATTCCCAACCAAGAATACTCTATCCAGCTAAACTAACATTCAAAAATGATGGAGAGTTCAAAATATTCACAGATAAACAGAAATTGAAAGAGTATGACAACAAGAAACCTCCCCTTCAAGAAATTCTAAAGGGAGCTCTGCAGGAAGAAAGGAGAAAACAGGACAGGCAGAGTTGGAGGAGAGTATAAGAGCAATAAAAAAGACAAAAAGAGAAGAAAAAACAAACAAAATATGACAAACACAAGTCCAATCAAAATATGGCTAACATAAATAATTCCTTGAAAGTAATAACACTGAATGTCAACAGATTAAACTCACCTATCAAAAGATTCAGACTGGGACATTGGATAAGGAAATATGACCCATCTATATGCTGTCTACAAGAAACACAACTTAGACCCAGAGATTCATGGAGCCTGAAAGTGAATGGTTGTTTACAAATAAACAATAACCAAAAAAAGGCAGGCGTAGCTATATTAATATCAGACAAAATAGACTTTAAATGCGAAACAATTGTGAGAGACAAAGAAGGATACTACGTATTAGTGAAAGGGACATTCTCTCAAGAAGAATGAACAGTCATAAATATTTATGCTCCTAACAAGGGCACCTCTAAATATGTGAGGCAAACACTGGAAAAAACTAAGTGAAAGAATAGATGCCTCTCTAATTATTGTGGGAGATTTTAATACACCACTACCAACTCTGGACAGAACATCTCTAAAGAGAATCACTAAAGAAACAAAATATTTGAACAGTATATTAGAGGAGCTGGATCTAATAGATATATACAGATCATTACACCCAAATACAGCAGGATATACATTTTTCTCAAGTGCACATGGATCATTCTCCAAGATAGACCGTATGCTAGGCCAAAAAGAAAGGCTTAATGAATTCAGAAATATTGAAATCATACAAAATAATATCTGTGACCACAGTGGAGTGAAGCTGGAAATCTGCAAGGGCTAGAGGCTCAGATTTCACACCAAGATATGGAAATTAAACAGCACACTCTTAGAAAAACATTGGGTCAAAGAGGAAATCTCAAAAGAAATCAATAACTACAATGAAACAAATGATAATGATAACAAAACATAGGAAAATTTATGGGATGCAGCAAAAGCAGTACTGAGAGGGAAATTTATAGCCATAAATTCATACATCAAAAAAGAAGAAAGAGCAAAAATTGAAGAACTAACTGCACATTTGGAGGAATTAGTAAAAAAACAACAAAGTAATCCCACAGGAAGAAGAAAGAAATAACAAAGATAAGAGCAGAACTAAATAAAATAGAAAATAAGAAAACACTTGAAAAGATAAACAAGACCAAGAGCTGGTTTTTTGAGAAGATTAACAAAATTGACAAACCTTTAGCGAGGCTAACAAAGAAAAAAAGAGAGAAGATGCAAATACACAAAATAAGAAATGAGAAAGGAGATACCACCACTGACCCCACAGAAATAAAGACTATCATAAGAGGATACTATATTGATGAAAGAAGAAATTGATGATCTCAACAAAGCAATCACAAGTAAAGAGGTAGAATCAGTTATTAAAAAATTCCCAACTAAGAAGAGCCCAGGGCCAGACGGGTTCACAGGTGAATTCTACAAAACATTCTGGAAAGAAGTAACACCAATCCTGCTGAAACTCTTTCAAAAAATCGAAACAGAAGGAACATTGCCTAACTACTTCTATGATGCCAACATTACCCTAGTACCAAAGCCAAACAAAGACACCACAAGAAAGGAAAATTACAGACCAATTTCTCTAATGAACCTAGATGCAAAAATACTTAACAAAATACTTGCTAATTGTATGCAACAACACATTAAATGAATTATACGCCACGACCAAGTGGGATTCATTCCAGGTATGCAAGGATGGTTCCACATAAGAAAATCAATCAATGTAATACACAATATAAACAGATTGAAGGAAAAAAATCACATGATTATATCTATAGATGCAGAAAAAACATTTGACAAAATACAGCACACTTTCTTGATAAAAATACTCCAAAAGATTGTAATACAAGGAAATTTTTTGAACATGATAAAGAGTATATATGAAAAACCCACAGCCAACATCATTTACAATGGAGAAATCCAAAAATCCTTCCCTCTAAAGTCAGGAACACAACAAGGATGCCCACTGTCTCCCCTTCTATTTAACATTGTCTTAGAAGTACTTGCTCGAGCACTGAGGTAAGAACCAGATATAAAAGGCATTCAAATTGGAAAGGAAGAAGTCAAAATTTCATTATTTGCAGATGACATGATCCTATACATAGAAAACCCTAAGAAGTCTACAACAAAGCTTCTAGAACTCATAAATGAGTTTAGTAAAGTCGCAGGTTATAAGATAAATGTGCAAAAATCAGTAGCATTTCTGTACACCAATAATGAGCAAGATCAGGAGGAAATCAAGAAATGAATACCATTTGCAATAGTGAATTAAAAAATCAAATATTTAGGAATAAATTTAACTAAAGATGTAAATAACTTATACACTGAGAACTATACAAGACTGTTCAAGGAAATCAAAGAAGACCTAAATAAATGGAAGAATATTCCCTGTTCATGGATAGGAAGACTAAATATTATTAAGATGTCTATCCTACCAAAACTGATCTACACATTCAATGCAATCCCAATACAAGTCAACACAGCCTTCTTTAAGGAACTAGAAAAACTAGCTATGAAATTTATTTGGAAAGGAAAGAGGCTCTGAATAGCCAAAGACATATTGAAAAAGAAAAATGAAATTGGAGGAATTACACTACCTGACTTCAAAACATACTACAAAGCTACAGTAGTGAAAACAGCATGGTATTGGCATAAGGAGATCACACAGACCAATGGGATCGAATTGAAAGTTCTGATATAGAACCTCATATATATAGCCATATAATATTCGATAAAGCCACCAAACCCTCTCAACTGGGAGAGAATGGCCTATTCAACAAATGGTGCCTGGAGAACTGGATAGCCATATGTAGAAGAATGAAAGAGGATTACCATCTCACACCTTATACAAAGATCAATTCAAGATGGATCAAAGACCTAAATATAAGAGCCAAGACCATAAAGACCTTGGAAAGCAGTGTAGGGAAACATCTACAGGACCTTGTAATAGGAAATGGCTTCATGGACATCACACCAAAAGCATAAGCAGAAAAAGAACAAATAGATAAATGGGACTTCCTCAAAATTAAAGGCTTCTGCAACTCAAAGGAGTTTGTCAAGAAAGTAAAAAGTGAGCCTACACAATGGGAGAAAATATTTGGCAACCATATATCTGATAAGAGACTTATAACTTGCATATATAAAGAACTCCTATATCTTGAAAATAAAAAGATAAACAACCCATTTAAAAAGTGTGAAAAAGATTTAAATGGACACTTCAAAGAAGAAATACAAATGGCTAAAAAACACATGAAAAACTGCTCCAAATCTTTAGCTATCAGGGAAATGCAAATCAAAACTACAATGAGATACCATCTTACTCCCATAAGATTGGCAGCTATGAAAAAAACAGAAGAATACAAATGCTGGAGCGAATGTGAAGAAATGGGAACACTCATCCACTGCTGGTGGGAATGCAGAAGGATCCATCCATTCTGGAGCACAGTTTGGCGGTTTCTCAAAAAACTAACCATAGATTTGCCATATGACCCAGCAGAACTGAAAACAAGGACACAAACCTATACATGCACACCAATGTCCATAGCAGCATTGTTCACTATTGCCAAAAGTTGGAATCAACCCAAATGCCCATCAACAGATGAGTGGATCAATAAAATGTGGTATATACATATAGTGGAATACTACTCGGCTTTAAGAACAAATACACTACAAACACATGTGATAACATGGATGAATCTTGAGAACCTTATGTTGAGTGAAGCAACCCAGGCATTGAAGGACAAATACTACATGACCTCAATGATATGAAATAAGTAAACCAAGCTGCCTCAGAGAGCTAGAGACTGGAAGATAGGCTTACAGGAAATCAGGGGGTTGAGGAAGGATGTAAGCTGACATCTACATGGGTGAAATCTATGATAAGCTGGAGGTAAGTATGTGTACAAGGAAGGGATAAAATGGGGGCATAGGGTTACCTTTGAGTGGGGCTTTGTGGGATTGAGGGGGGCTAGGGCTGGGCGGATGGGTAATATTGCCCAAGAAATTGGGGGGAGCATGGGGCAACATATGAACATAGGAGATTGTCAGGTGTTCATTGAGAGTATAATGCTGAGAAAACCTTTTCAAAATATAATTAGGAAAGTTACCTGTTTAAGATACTTAAAGGGGATAATCTGATGTAGGACAGACTCCTAGGGAATATGTGAATGCTCATTTTGCCAGAGTGGGTTATACCATTGGTTAGAGACCCATATAATGAGAGTGAAGGTAGACCCACATCCTGGGGAGGACTAATGCCATCAAATAGAGGGAACTGTATCTCTCAAGAGAAATGGTGGCTCCCAGAGCATTAGGGCAGTTGAGCAAGCCAAGCCCCCAGCACTTTTGCAAGTATCTCTGAACATGGCTTCTCAAGAAATGAAAATTGACTGTCACTGTGGGCCCCAAGGGGAGGGGGAAATAGATATTGAATAGATGGAACCAACATAACTGTGAGGGCATAGAAGTGTTTCACAAGAGTACACATGGATGGGTATAAAACATGTAATATTACACCAAAAACATATAGGGGCCGACAGACTAATAGTGTAAACCATAATGTAAAACATAGGATAACTAAAAATTTAGAAAACTGTATAGCCTAAAGTATAAACCACAATGTAAACACAAATGTTACCTTGTTTGAAAACTATTGTCTCAATATCTGTACATCATTTTCAGTAAATATGATATGAAGAAGTTAAAAGATGATCACTTTGGAAGGGAAAAGGTTTTATATTGGATATGTGGGAGTACTGTATACTGTATATATGAATTACTGTGATCTACAGCTCTTGTGAAGAGAAGTTCGATAATTAGGAAAAAAGAAAAGAACAAGATAGGATGTAGAATTTTTCCAGATCAATATGTATTCTATATCTAACCTTTAAACTCATCGCTATATTCCATTTTACTATTAAGGGAACCTGGCATTATATTGGGCTTCACTTTTCAGGAAGTTTTGGATCACAGAGTGGTTCAACAATGGCAGTGGAGGAATACTGATATGGGATGTTATTGACAGGGGACATATGGTTGACAGGGAGTTATACAGGTCATGTGTACAGGGTGCATGGGAATGTTTGAATATACTCATAGTGGAAACAATTAAAAACAACAGCTGGGGGGGTACTGGGTTCCTGGCTGGGAGGGCTCTGTCATGGTCCCTAGGGGAACAGCAGCAGTCCCTGGGTCCAACGGCAAGGACCAGGAAGGAATGAGGGTCCAACAGTGAGCCCCTGATACTAATGACTATGCTTGTGAGCCTATACACCTGAAATAAGAACAAGGCCTAGAGCAGCACTGTGCCTAAGAGTTTCCTCCTGACAGCCTCCGTGTTACTCAAATGTGGCCAGTCTCAAAGCCAATCTCAGCATGTAAATGCACTGCCTTCCCCCAAGCATGGGACATGACACCAGGGGATGAGCCTCCCTGGTGCCGAGGGATCACTACCAAGTACCAGCTGATGACGTAACTAGAAAATGACCTTGAATTAAAGGTTCAATGCAGACCAACAGAGTATCCCTGTCTACATATAATAACAGGAGTTAAAAATGCTTTTTGACCTAAATTAAGGGGGAAATGGAAAGGACAAATGAGTTTATATGGCTATGAGTCTCTAAAAAAGAGGCTGGAGGTTGTCAGAAGGATTGCCCTTATGCACACCTGAGCAGAGTCTCAGAGACAGATAAAGTAGATACAACCCCAGGTATTGGTTCTTTTGAGGGCTAAAGAGACCTACAGGTTTTATGGTCATGGCAGATGGAGTTCACTGCCATGTCAGTTGGCCCTTCTCTGGAGTTGGTGTTTCTGCATGATGGAGCCGGACTCAGATGTGATTTCTTTTCACAAGTCTTTCCTGCTACTTTACTGGAATTGTAGTTGGTGCTGGGGTTTAAGATATATCTAGGGGATCTGAATCTCTGGACTGACAATATGATAGTCACGCCCTGAGCCTCAACAGACTTCAGCTCCTACACTCTGGTTTATTGGACTTACTCCACTCAGCTAACATGGAGTTGAAGAATGTCAACCACCACACCATGGAGCCTAGAGTGCCTACAACTGAAAGCAGGAGGATTGCATCCAGTATCCATGTGGAATCTAAGCCCCCTCTTGACATAGATGTGGAATGGACACAACCAAACCAAGGTCCACAGGAAGGAGGAATACAGTAAGGATTAGAGTGGACTTAATGATATTCTATTCATAACTATTGTGGTTATTAATCGAGATAATGTGGCATTGATGTGGAAAAAGTGGCCATGATGGCTGTTGGGTGCGGGGAAGGGGAGGAGGAGATGAGATGTGGAGGCATTTTCGGGACTTGGAGTTGTCCTGGGTGGTGCTGCAGGGACAACTACCAGACATTTTATGTCCTCCCATGGCCCACTGGATGGAACGTGGGAGAGTGTGGGCTATGGTGTGGACCATTGGCCATGGGGTGCAGTGATGCCCAGAGATGTACTCACCAAATGCAATGGATGTGTCATGATGATGGGGGAGAGTGTTGCTGTGGGGGGAGTGGTGGGGTGGGAGTGGTGGGGCTGAATGGGGACCTCATATTTTTTTAATGTAATATTTTTTTAAAAATGAATTTAAAAAATGTTAAAAAAAGAGCACCCTCTGTTACCTTACTCATTTCCATTCTTTAGAGATAATCACTATCTTTATAAATAATCTGTTCTTACCATAGATTATCACTTTTGATGCAAATCTTACCAGAATTCCAATTTTAAAAATTAATTTCTTTATTAAATTACTCGAGACATTTCACTTGTCACCCCTCAAACAGTTTTTTCTTCTACTTCCCATTTACCTTAAATGTCCTTATATTGCATTTCCAAGTTTTTTTTTGTTTTCCCCAATGCTGTACTTACTATATTGCATTATATATCTTTTCCTATTTGCCTCTTTTCACTTGACAGTAAGTTCCTTGAAAAAAGGCCCATTGTTATATTTACTTGTATCAGCAATAGGAGATACAATTCTAATATCTAGAAAGTTTTCAAAAGATATATGCTTAATACATACTGTATTATTAAATTAATTAATGACAAGCAACTCATTCTTTACAATTGAGAGTGTTAAATTTACTCTTAAAGAGTGTCAAATTAACAGATGCTTATTACTGAATCATATTATGTTGACTTCTCATTAAATTTATTTTACTAAATTTATTTCTGTCATATACTATAATACTACATTGAATGATGGTGAGCAAAGAGTTCTCTGTGATATGAGATAGTTTTTATGGTAGGAAATTTTGGGATCATAGCTTGAAAAAAATAAGTGACCACTTGAAGCAAACATTCTTTCCCTTTTGGTAACTGAAAAGTTTAGGGTCATATCTGAGTCCTCTCTAGTAATGCATAGAATTGTAATTTTCTTACATGTTTTCGTTTTTAAGCATGGTTTTAACCTTTGCATTGTACGTGATTTCACCTACTTCAAATCTCAAGTGGACTGATGTAGAATGTAAACAATGCTTAGGTATTTAATTTAAATATATATTAAATTGCTAAATATTATTTAAGACATGTATCATCCAGGATATATGCCCCCTCCACTCTTTCAGATAGGAATATGAAGTAATTGCCCATTCTAACAAACTGCATTTTGATACAAATGTTTGGGGAACAAATTTTACTTATAATTAATAGTATTAATGCTGACAGTTATGATAGTGACAATTATGGTAGCTGCCCTTTCTTTCCCAGCAGTGGTACTATTTGTGAATTTTCCGGTTACACACCTAGTCACTGATCCAGGTTTTGAACCTAGATCTGCTCTCATGGAGTCCATTTCTCTTTTCTGTATACAATGAAAAACATTTCCTTTCAATAGAGAGATAAAATAGTTTGTTCTATTGGTATTTTTCCAGATAGAGAATCAATTTTGACAGGAGGTTAACAAAAAACTTGAAAAGTCGTACACTGACAATATTGTTTTCATTAATGAAATAAAGCAGACTAAAGCAATGTTTCATCATGTAATAGTCATGAATGAGTCTCCTTACTCCTGGTAAAGAATGTTACAATGAAGGGCAAACTACAGTTTATTGAGATGAAAGAGATGAAAAAAATTTGAAACCACATTTTGAAAAACAGAAATTAAAATTTCATATAATTTCATGAATTGTTTTCTGAATTTAAGATAAATACAATGTTGAATTCAGCCAGTGATAATAAATGTAATAAAATTTCTGTGAAATTTTTAAAGAATTGTGTGAGATATGAAAAAAGCTTTAAATTTAAAAAAATAAAAATTGGTAAATATATTTGGTTTTCTAAAAATAAGATTAAATGAATAGTCTGTGAGCCGTTCCATGTTTTAAAATTTTTATTCTGACATCGTAACATACACTTTCAATTGACAACCTCTACCACAGTTAATATTTTTTATTACTTGTGATTATTCAGTTAGTCTATGAATCCTTCACTTGTCAACTCCATATGAAAAGGAAATATATCTTACATTTAGTAGCCTTGGTGCTTAGCAAGGTGTTCCATACGTAGTAGACACTAGATTATATTGGTTGAGTAAGGTAAAAATAATCATGATTTACATGACATGCAAAGCCAATTTCACAAGTTTTCTCAGATCTGGCTCAGATATACCAGACATAATGATTACTCTCCCTGCACCAATTATAAGAAAACCATGAGAGTCTCTTATAAATTCTTAAATCAAAATTTGGTGTTCAAATTTTTAAAAACATGAGATTTCTTTATATAGCTTAATTATTAATGAGTACATTAGTGTTTGTCTGAAAAGCCTTTCTGAATGTTCTTTAAAGACCAATAATTCTTTTTCATCTACTTCATTTAAAGAAAAAAAGTAAAATGAATGTTGTAAACTAGTTTTCTGGATAGGAGAATAAATTTTGAATGCCAGAACTCTAGATAATAAATCTTTAATGAGCTCTAAGACCAGGGAAAATATGTTCCCTTAATAATCCAGAAAATATAAAAATTTTGTAGGCCTTTTCTAGTCAGCCAAATTATCCATTTTGATTATGTAAATTATTTATTTTATCTGAATAACTCAAGTAAGGTATTTCAATATGTAAGTCCTATTTTACTATTGTTTTACTATTAATGAATATATATAAAGTTCAAACTTTTGTAAAATGCGCAGTATGAAAAAAAGTAAATTATCTGTAATATATATATATTTGTTGTTAGAACGTCAGGATTTGTAGCAGGAATTTTTTGACAGTGATTCAATTTATGGAGAATTATTTATTCACCTGTGAAACTGATATGAAAATCAAGTTAGTTGCTTTAAGAACTATCTGACAGGAGCAAAGACACAGTAAACATTGTTTTAAATGAGAGTGAATATTATACCCTGGGAATCATGCTACAGGTGCTAGTTATTAATTTTAAAACTAGTAGCCTAAATGTATACTGACATAATATTAAAGGTATAAGTAAGTCTAGAAAGAACCTAGGACAACATCCTTATTTTTTAGATGAAGTAAATAAAATCTGCCCAGCTGAGTAATTTGTCAAATCTCTCTTTAATAAATTAGAAGCAAAAGGAAAAATAGAGTGAAAATTGCATACTTGCTTGCTTCATTCTAAGCCAGGTGCTCTTTTTATATACCTATTAATAAATGAATTATCTAGTTGCTTGGATTTTAGTAATACTATCAATATTACTTACATTTTTGGAAGAATATTGGATATTCACCATTTTGTGAACACTGTAGACTCATTCAATCTCTTATATTTCTCTAAACCTCTATTTTAAAAATCCCTTTGCACTGAAAATTATAAATTTGAGTAAAAAGCTAGACTAAAAATATTGATCATTGAAATATTTTGGATACTCTTTAGCCAAGATATTTGAAATATTAGATTTTATGATTTTCAGAATTATCAAAGAATGGAATGAGATATAAATGCTAAATTTCAAAAAATCATGAAAGCTTAAGCATGAAAGAATCAAACCTATAGGAATACATGACGAATTGAAGACTGCTGATAAACAGAGATTCTAAAAGCCCCTGGCATTAAAGTCATTCAATTAATATTAAATTAATAACAAATGTGTTTTCAATTTACTGTTGGCATAACTTTGAAATTTCATTTCAAGTTATATAACACTTGTTGTATAGCATTATAATACCAATAATGACTAAAGTCTTCCTTTAACCATTTCATAAGGCTTTGTCAAGCTGTAGAGCATTTGGCACTTAAGATTTAGGAGAAAAGTAAAGCCTGCTTATCAGGAATATTAAATTTGAACAAGAAGAGCACAGTTATGGGTGGCATAAGAGAAATCATAATATTTCATTTCTTAAAGTCATTGTTTTAAATAAGAAATTTCAAATGAAAAGTCAACAGTAAGGGTTAGGAAGATAGAATATGATTCATAAATATTTGTAGCTTAAAAAAATTGGATTTTAATGATGTGCAACATTGTGGATACAATTGTAAAATAAAAAAAAAAATCTGCAGAATAGTCAGGAAACAGAAAGAAGTTAAGCCACAGCACTATGGAATCATTTTCAAAAAAATAAAAAATAAAAAAAAAGAAAGGGAAGTTACTTTCTTGAGATCCATGCTTTATTACTTAATTAATAAATTCATTTCTGGAACACAGTATTTTTTACTTCATAGTGTCTTTATTGTTCTTGGAATATACCATTTTCATTATACCCTATTCTTATTTTAAAAGGACAAATATTTTTTCTCTTTATTAGATATAATTTGGAGGATATTATAAGGGTTTTTTCCTTAAAAATAGACATTCCCTACGCTGATCTTCTTTTGACCTAATGAGTTTTAATTTTAGTTACTCTTTGTTTATTATTTACTTTAAATGGGAGCATTTAAAAATTTTTTGTAAGATATTATTTAACCAAGTGTTCAGGAGAACTTACCTCAGGTATACTTTTGGAGTCTGAAAATAGCTAAGCCCTTCTCAGTGAGCCCCTTGACATAAACTGAGAATGTTAGTTACATGCATCATACATCAGGCTATCCTTTTAATTCATAGCACCCTTACATCATCTGTAGATTCTAACACCTAGGTAAGTTCAAGCAAGGTAGCAGTCACCAAGCAATTGAGACTGGGTCATCTTCAACTCCAACTAACTTTATGGTAAGGGATGTAAGTGCTGTTCTGATATGGGAAGAGTGTCCCCAGGCATGGTCTTTGCCATGGTCTCTTCCATTTTTGGTAAAAAATGATTTGCACTATCATTGTGGGAAGTTTATTGATGATTTAGACATGGTAATAAATCTTGTTGCTTCCATGGAATATTTGGAGAACAAGAGAATATATGTTGATCCCCTAACTTTACTTCTAAGTGTGTATTTAAAGTTATTAATTAGACAGGCATAAAAAAATTACATACACAGAAATATCTTGATAAATGAAAATAATGGAATAGGATGAAACAATATAAGAATGATACTAATAAATTTTATGTATCTCTTTTCAGAACTTTCTATGAAGTAAAAATACAGATTTTAAGAATATGTAAAAAATATATATATTTTCCAAAATAATAAAAAACTGGCTTATCTCGTATTGTAAGATTAAATGTTATCTAGAGGTATTCTTATCTAAATTTCCTAAATTTTTAGTAAAGAATCAATATTGCTTTTGCAATATGGCACTATATCTGTTTATTTATGGAAAATATTTGTATACTTTAAAGTTTGAGGTAAATTATATCTGTGGATGATAGCATCATAGTTTGACACAAGAGATTTGAGGATATTTGGATGGAAGCCTTTGAGGTTGAACATTAAGAAATCAGGACGCTTTTACCTTTATAACTCACAGACAAAATTCAAATTCACTTTCTCCACTGACATGCTCTTTATCTTGGAAAATTGCTTCACCATTAACCTATTGTACTACCTAAAAGTATAAATATTTTTGATTGCTTTTCCACCCTAATCAGTGCCCTCTCCTGCTGAATCTACCTATTTTCCATCCCTTGTATGCATTTCCTCTTTGTATTTCCATTCCCACCGTTCTAGTTGAAGCCTTTGTCATTTCCTTCCTGAGATATTCCATAATCTTCTGCCTAGTTTCCTGCTCCATTCCAGGTCCAACCCACTCTAGTCTCAGTTGTGACACTAGAGCAAGGGTGCAAATCTGATTATGTCACTTTTTTTTTTTAATTCCTTGATGGCTTCCCTTTGCTTTCTGGATACATTCCTTAAGAGACCTTAACAGACCTTACAAAGTCTTATGTGATGTGGTCCTTGCCTTCCTTGTTCTCCATCCCCCCTCTTACAACTTCCCTCCTCGAACTCTATGTAATCTCTTTTTTTCTCTCTCATTTAGCATGTTTTTTTTCTTTTTTCAATTGATGGAAAATGTTAATATGTTCCTATTCACTAGAGACCATTATTTTCTTCAGGTGTGTTTTTGCTCATCTACCACTCTATTATTAACATCTTGTAATATTAATGTAAATTTGTTCTAATTCATGGAAGAACATTCTTTTATTTGTACTATTGACCACTCTCATCCACAATAGGGTTTAACTACATTATGCAGTACCAACTTCCGACCTCTGGTTTTCCTTCTAGTGACACACACTAAACTTGAAAGAACATTTTTTGTATTTGTACTATTGACCACTGTCATCCACAACAAGGTTAACTACATTATGCAATACCAATTTCCACCTCTAGCTTTCCTTCTAGAGACATACACTAAACTTGAAAAAAACCCTTTCAACCACAAGCAAAATCATATGTTAGTGCGGTTAATTCTCACTATAATGTGCTATCATTATCTATCCATTTCCAAAAATTTACAATCAATATTATTACAAATTCTGCATCAGCTCCCATTCTCTACACTTATTCTATCTTCTGGTGACCTCTAGTCTAGCTGTTAATTCCATGAATTGCTCATTGCATTTAGTTCATAAGAGTAAAATCAGACAATATTCACCTTTTTGTGTCTGGCAGTACACTCAACATAATTTCTTCAAGGATCATTCATGTTGTCATATTCTTGACAACTTCATCTCTTCTTACAGCTGAAAAATATTCCATCTTATGCATAAAACCACAATTTGTTTATCCATGTATCAGTTGATGGACATCTAGGTTGTTTTCATCTTTTGGCAATTGTGAATAATGCTGCTATAAACATTAATGTGCAGATGTCTGTTCATGTCCCTGCTCTCAATTCTTTTGAGACTATGCCTAGTAGTGGTATTGCCAGATCACATGGGAGACCTATATTTAATTTCCTCAGGAACCACCAAACAGAACTCCACAGTGGCCGTAGCTTTCTACATTCCCACCAACAGTGGATGTGCTCCTATTTCTCTACATACTCTTTAACACTTCTAGTTTTCTATATTCTTAATAGTGGCCATTCTACGAGATGGGAAATGATATCTCATTGTAGTTTTTTTAACAAATCAATTTTATTGATACATATTAATGAAGCATAAATCCATCCAAATATCAATGATATTCAGTGTTATCACATATTTGTGCATTCATCACTTCAATCATTGTTACAGCACTGTCATTATTCAATAATAAAAATAATAAACAAACAAAAATAAACAAAACTCATCATCTCTCAATCTCTCTATGCTTCCCTGCCATACACAGTTGCTATTCTTTTTCCTTCTATCTAGTATTTTTGGTTTTATATATTGTAAAAACAGTCTTATATATGCAATATCACCCATATTCATGTTTTACATGAGGTCTTACTATTTTATAGAACTACATGTTACAGTTTTTACTTTTTCTTCTGGTAATATACATGATCTTAGATGTTCCCTTTCAACCACTTTAAGTCTCGTACAATAGTACTGCTAGATACAAATACCATAATATACTATAGCCGTTTCTATTTATTTCCAGATTTAACAAACTTTTTACATATTCTGCACTGATTAACCCTTAACTTTCCATTCTCTACCCTCATTCTATTTACTGGTGACCTGTATTCTAATTAATAACTCCATGAGTTTACACAATATAATTAGTTCATAATAGCACAATCATACAGTATTTTTCCTTTTCTGTCTGGCTTTCTTCACTCAATAGAATGTCCTCCAAGTTCATCCATGTTGTCATATGTTTAACAACTTCATTTCTTCTTACTGCTGCATAATATTCCTTCATGTGTGTACTCCACAATTTGTTTATCTATTGATTAGTTGATGGACACCTGGGTTTTTTCCAACTTTCCGCTATCATGAATAACACCACTATGAACATCAGTGTGCAGATGTCTATTTTTGTCTCTGCTCTCAGTTTTTCTGGGTATTTACCTAGCAATGGTACTGCAGGGTCACATGGCAAGTCTATGTCAACTTCCTTGGGAATTGGCAAAGAGTCCTCCACAGTGGCTGTACCGTTCTACATTCCCACCAAAAGTGAATAAGCATTCCTATCTCTCCACATTCTCTCCAAATTTATAGTTTTCCAACTTTTTAAAGTGGTCAGACAAATAGGTGTGAAATGATATCTCATTGTAAGTTTGATCTCCAATTCCCTAATCACTAGCAAGGTTGAAAATTTTTTCATGTGTTTCTTCTTTGCCATTTGTATTTCTTCTTCGGATAATTGTCTTTTCAACTTTTTTGCCTGTTTTGTAATTGGATAGTTTGTCTTTTTATTGTTGACTTTTTATGACATTTTTATATTTCATGGATATTAAATCCTTATCGGATATGTGATTACCAAATATTTCCCTCTATTGAGTTGGCTGCCTTTTCACCCTTTTGACAATGCTCTTTGTGATGCATAAATGTTTAATTTTGAGGAGGTCCCATTTATTTTTTCTTTTGTTGCTCATGCTTTGGGTATAAGGTTTAAGAAACTACTGCTTAGCACAAGATCTTGAAGATGTTTTCTTACATTTTCTTCTAGGAGTTTATGGTGGTTGTTTTTATATTTAGGTACTTGATACATTTTGAGTTAATTTCTGTATAAAGTGTAAGACATAGGTCATCTTTCTTTCTTTTGGATATGATATCCAGTTCTCCCAGCACTATTTGTTGAATAAACTGATCTGGCCCACTGGGTGGGGTTGACAGTCTTGTCAAAAACCACTTGCCATGGGGATTGTGGGACCATGATGTTTGATTAGGCAGAAAAGGCTCAGCCTTCTCACATAAACAACAGAAATTGAGCCAAAACCTGCTGAGGTACCTGGGGTCAGCAGATCAGGACAATATATGCAACTCCCAAGGGGATGAGGGACAGAGAGATGAAGAAGCTGAAACAACGAACTGTGAGTTACTAAACATCCTGGATCCTCGAAGGCTCCCCTCCTCCACCCTGGAGATATTCATTGCAACTGACTGAGAGGAGAACAAACATCTTCCTCCCAGCCAGCTGATACAAGGGAAAAGTGAGGGGGAGTGGGGGTTTTTCTACAGTGAATTCAGCTAGGAAAGCCCATTTTTAATCTTGGCTCTGGCCAGATGAAAACAAAGGGAACTGAGAAACACCTCTGTGGAAAAGTAGACCAACAAGCACCATCTGCTGGCTAATCTGAAAACTGCATGGACAAAAAATGATTTTAGACCTCTTTTTTCCCCACCCCTGAGAGAGTGTTTGTGTCGTATTAGTGAGTCCCTGGCACACTAATGGTAACTTAAGCTGGGGAATTTTCAAGATTTAGGCTAAATTGAAAAAAAAAAAAAAAGATTTGTGAAAAAATAGTAACAAAAAGCAAGAGAGAAATTGGCCATTAGAGTAAATTCACCAAAATTCCAGCTGCCTAGACAGCAGAAAATTACAAGTCATACTAAGAAATAGGCACAAATTGTTCTTTATGTTCACCCTGTGTCTTCTTAATATTCTTTATCTCTTTAGTCATATTTTCTTTCAATTCTTTAAATTGATTTAGGAGAGTTGTGTGATTACCACTAATTAATTGTCTTAAATCCTGTATTTCTTCAGGATATTTGGTTTGTTCCTTTGGTTGAGTCATCTCGTCCTGTTTCCTAGTATGGTTTGTAATTTTTGCTGTTATCTAGGCAGCTGAATTGGTGTATTTACTCTGATGGTCAATTTTTCTCTCTTGCCTATTATTTTTTTTTCACAGCTCTTCTTTGATGGTTCAACTTATTCTAAATATTTAAAATTGGCTGGCTTAAGTTATCAAAATCAGGCCAGTGACTCATAAATGGGGCACAGATTTTCAGTACCACATGCAATTTTTATCCATGCAATTTCCAGACCAGACAGCAGATGTTAATCATCAGCATACCTTTCCATGGAGGTGTTTCAGTCTGGGCTTTCCTATGTTCCTGTGTTGAATCTCCAGAGTGGAGATTTAAAACAGGCTCTGCTGCCCGAATTCACTGAAGAAAAGTCCCCTGACTCCGTCTCCCTTTTCCCTTGAAACAACTGACAGTGAGAAAGATGTCTGTTCTTCTTTCAAATGGCTGCAGTGAGCCAGGGGTTTTACCCCAGTTTAATATCTTGGGGATAGGGAAGTGGAGCCCTTCCTGACTACTGCAGGGGTTTGATAATTCCCATTGTTTGTTTCAGTTTCTTTATCTCTCTGTCCCTCACCCTCCTGGGAGTTGTGTAGCTTTGTCCTTTTTGGCTGACCCCAAAGCAAGGCCCTTGTATAGCTTGTGGCCCTTTCTCAGTTGTTTGTTGTGAGAGCATTGAGTTCTCCTGTCAGTCCATCACCATCTTCCCGCAATCCCCTCTCTCACTAGAGTTTTGATTTGCATCCTCATAGTGATGTTGAACATCTTTTTGTGTGTTTTTTCACCATTTCTATGTCTTCTCTGAAAAAAGTCTATTTAAGTATTTTATCCATTTTTTAACCAGGTCATTTTTTTTCTTTTAATCATTAAGTTGTATGATTTTTTATATGTCATAGACATTAAACCCTTATCAGATAAGTGATTTCCAAATATTTTCACCCATTTAGAAGATTGCCTTTTCACCCTCTTGACAAATTCTTTTGAAGCATGAAAGTGTTTAATTATGAGGAGGTCCCAATTATGGATTTTTTTCTTTCATTGTTTGTGCTTTAGGTATGAGGTTTTTTGTTGTTGTTGTTGTTTTAAGATTTATTTATTTATTTCTC
Source organism: Dasypus novemcinctus (assembly GCF_030445035.2). Lineage (NCBI taxonomy): Eukaryota > Metazoa > Chordata > Mammalia > Cingulata > Dasypodidae > Dasypus > Dasypus novemcinctus. Next base: position 35,197,329 of record NC_080683.1, on the reverse strand, counting down.
TTCCCTCCCCCCCACCCCTGTTGTCTGCTCTCTGTCTCTATTTGCTGCATCTTCTTTGTCCAGTTCTATTGTTGTCAGTGGCATGGGAATCTGTGTTTCTTTTTGTTGCATCAACTTTTTGTGTCAGCTCTCTGTGTGTGGGGCACCATTCCTGGGCAGGATGCACTTTCTTTTGCGCTGGACGACTCTCCTTACAGGGCACACTCCTTGTGCGTGGGCCTCCGCTATGCGGGGGACAACCCTGCCTGACACAGCACTCCTTGTGTGCATCAGCACTGCGCACCCGGGGTTTGAACCGCGGACCTCTCATGTGGTAGACGGATGCCCTAACCACTGGGCCAAGTCCACTGTCTAGGTATGAGGTTTGAGAAGCCACCTCCTACTACCAAAAATTAAAGATGCTTTCTTACATTATCGTCTAGCAGTTTTATGGTCTTGGCTTTTATGTTTAGGTGTTGGTCCATTTTGAATTGATTCTTGCAAAGGAGTGAGATTGTGATCTTCTTTCATACTTTTGGTTATGGATATCCAGTTCTCTGGCACCATTTGTTGAAGAGATTTTTCTGTACCAGGAAAGTGGACTTGGTATGTTTGTCAAAAATCGATTAACCATAGAGGTGAGGGTCTATTTCTGAACTTTCAATTAAATTCCATTAATGCATCTTTTTATGTCAATAGTAAGCTCTTTTGACCACTGTAGCTTTGTAATATTTTATGTTCAAGAAGTGTGAGTCTTCTGACTTCATTCTTCTTTTTCTCCCTTTGATTTGTTAATCTGATATATTAAGTTAATTGATCTCTTCTGTTGAAGCACCCTTGCACATCAGGAATAAAACCCACCTGATCATGGTGTCTAATTATTGTAAAATGCTGTTGGATTTGATTCACAAGCACTTTCTTGCAGATTTTTGCATATATTCATTAGAAAGATTGGTCTATAATTTTCTATTCTTGCAGTATCTTTATATGGCTTTGTTATTAAACTAATATTGCCTTCATAATAAGAGGTACATGATTTTCTTTCCTCTTCAATTTTTTGGAAGAGTTTGAGCAGGATTGGTATTAATTCCCCTTGAAATGTTTGGTACAATTCACCTGTTAGGCCATCTGGTCCTGGAATTTTCTTTATTAGATTTCTGTTAACTGATTCCATCTCCTTACTTGTAATTAGTTTCTTGAGGTTTTGTATATCTTCTATAATTAATGTAGTTTGTCTGTTTCTAGGAATTTGTCCATTTCATAAAGATTGTCTAATTTGTTGGCATATATTATAGTTTTTCATAATATCTTATGATCCTTTTTATTTCTGTGATGTCATAGTAATGTACTCTCTTTTATTCTTTATTCTATCTCTTTACATCATCTTTCTTTTTTTTTTGTGCCTTTATTTATATATAATGACCTTCTGCATCTTTTATAAACTTATCACATTTAAAGTCTGTTTTGTCCAATATTAGTATAGTTATTCTTGCTTTTTTTGGTTAGTTTTGCACAAAATAGCCTTTTCCAACCTTTCCTTTCAACTTGTTTGCATCCATGGGTCAAAACTGTGTTTCTTGTAGGCAACACAAGATTGCTCATATTTTTATCCATTCTGTCAGTCTGTCTTTTGATAGGGAAGTTTAATCCATTAACATTCAGTGTTATTTCTTTATAGGCATTACTTCTTCCAACCATTTTATCCTGTGGCTTTTATATGTCACATATTATTTTTGTCTCTTTTTACCACTTTGGTTACCCTTTCTGATAAGCTTAATTTCTACTCTCTCCTCCAAGCCTCTCTCACTGATCTTTTCCTTTCATGCTATTGCACTCCATTTAGTATTTCTCAAAAAGCTGGCCTCTTGTTTATAAACTCTCTTACTTTCTCTTTATCTATGAATATTTTAAATTCACCCCCAATATTGAAGGAAAATTTTTCCAGATAAAGAATTCTTGACTGGAAGTTTTTCTCTTTTGGTATTTTAAATATATCATGTGACTGTCTTCCTGCTTCCATGGTTTCTGATATAAATTCTCACTAAGTCTTACTGGGCATACATTGTAAGTGATGGACCACTTTTCTCTTGTTGCATTGAAAATTCTCTCCTTATCTTTGGTATTTGCCATTCTGAATAGAATGTGTCTTGGAGTAGGTTTATTTGGATTTGTTCTGTTGGAAATATGTTGAGCTTCTTAGATAGGTACATTTATATCTTAAATGTACATAAGAGTTGGGAAATTTTCAGCCATTATTTCCTTAAATATTCTTTTTGCCCCTTTCCCTTTCTCTCCTCATTCTGGACACCCCAAGACATGTATATTGATGTGCTTCATGCTCTCATTCACCTCACGTAGTCCTTGCTCAATTTTTCCCATTCTTTTCTCTATCTGTTCTTCTGTCTTTTCAATTTGAAGTCTTTTGTCCTCTAATTTGCTAATTCTTTCTTCTGCCATTTTGAATCTATTGTTGTATGCCTCCAATGTATTTTTTTTTTAGGATGTACTGGGGATTGAACCTGGAACCTCATACACAGGAAGCAGGCACTCAAACCACTGAGCTACATCCACTCACCTGCAATGTATTTTCAATTTCATTGATCATGACTTTCATTACCATAAGTGCTGTTACTTTTATATTCAAGCCTTTTAAATCTTCTTTCTTTAAGGGTTTTCTTAATGACCATTTTCTCTTTAGCCTTATTTTCTTTCAACTCCTTGAAGTTATTTAGGAGATTTTTTTATCATCCTTGATTAGTTGTCTCTTCTGGTATTTTGGTTTTCTCCTTCGACTAGGCCCTATCTTCCTGTTTCTTAATGTGGCTTGCCATTTTTTGTTGATGTCTAGGAATCTGATTAAGATAGTGAGTTTTCTCTGATAAATTATTTCTTTCTCCTGTCTAGGACTTTATCTGTGGATTTGTGTTATGGCTCTTCTTTGATTCTAATTTAAACTTATTCTAGGTCTTTAAAGTTGCTTGTTTAACATATCAAAACAGGGTCAGAGACCCACTAATGGGGTGTAAACCAGTGTCTAAGAACCATGGGGAAGAGGACAGTAAAGACACCAAAAAGCTTATTTTATGTTTATTCTGGAGATGCATTTTCCTGGTCTAATGTGTTTACTTGAGAATGTGTTCCCTGGAACCACATCTGTGATGGTGGTGATTATGCACTATCCAGGAAAGATTCCCTCTGGGAGAATTATTTAGAGCCAAGCCTTACAATTCACAGTTGCTGATCTGGCCATTTTCTTCCCTCAGTGCACCCTCCACTTTTCTAGGTTGGAAAGAGATTTCCACACCCTTCTTGTCCATAGCAGTCACCCCTGGTCAATAAAGAGGTTGTTTGAGGAGGCAGGCTATCCTTAGCTCTCAGACAGGATTGAGATGCACAGATCACCCAACCAGAAAGTGGGAAACTGTGGGATCCAGCAGACCAATTTCACCAGCCAAAAGCCTGATCAACAGTGGGCTGTGTTCTTTCCTCTCCTTTTTCCTGGGGAAGTGGGTCTCTGCAGCTATTTCAGTCAATAGCTGTCTTCCAAGGACTGGAGGAACCAAAGCTGTCTCGGGGTTGGGTGCCAGCAGCAACAGCCTGGGTTACTCAGATATCTTCACCACAAAGTCTCCTTCTCATTGACTTTATCTCTTCTGAGAGGAAGTCTCCAGAGCCCTAGAGCGGTTATTCTGGATAGTTCTGCCTGCCTTCTAACTCTTTTTTCTGGGAGAAAAGTGAGCTCTGTAACTCTCAAATCTTTCATCTTCTCAGAAGCCTACTATATTCCTTTTAACTATAGCTATAAAAACCTTAATTAAATAAGAATATATTCAGAAAATAATACAATTTGGAATTCCTGTCCAAACATGACATATAGAAGAACATGAAAGAAAAATTTATGGATTTGTCTATTTATGGGTATATATCAAACATTCCTACAAAACATGTAACTTGGAGAGAAAATCTTATGTCTTTATGTTAAAATTTTATCAGCCAGGTGATGCAAAAATGAATAACTAATACGGCCCTGGGAAGTTTTTGCCAATCCTAATGATGATTAGGAAAGCTCTGAATATTATGCATAAAAATAATTTAAAATATTAAATAGTTCCATCTGTAGGGAAATAGATGGCAGTCCTTACAAATATTAAAACAGATTATTGTAAGGTAGATGAGTCAAGGAAGATCATTACATTCTTTTTGATATAAATTCCTTACAAATGATAGAATAATGCAGAATATAATAGTAAGATTAGACCATCTCATGATCTAATGTTTGTAGAATTTTTTTAGTGTAAGGCAGATACAGTTTCAAACAAAAGAACCTTTAAGAGCTGTGTGTCATGATTAACTAAGAAGGCATAAGGCATAGTCTGGGAGAGATCCAGCAAGATGGCATCAGTTTAAGTGGATACTCACCAGCTCTGTAACAAAAAAATAGCTTAGAAGTGGCAAGATACTACCTGAGTGAGTGTTTTGGGAACCCACAGAGCAGGAGGGACAAAGAGATTTAAAAGTCCAAGGGAGAACACTGAGTTTCTCACCCAGTGGCTGGAAACAGTGAGCAGCTAAATCTCATCCTCAAGGCAAAAAGCTACTGTGAGCCCCCTGACTCCCAGTGACTGCTGGGAGTCAGGGGGAGCAGGAGGGAGTGTTCTCCAGGAGTAAGAGGGTTCTGGAAAGGGTAGAGAGGGGTTTCCTTTCTGTGGGTTTGGTTACGTGTACCCACTTTGAAGTTTAGGGAGCATACCAGCTGGCAATCGGTGGTCTTGGGAAAAGGGAGAAGGGGATCTGCTCAGGAAGCCTGATCTACTTAGCTGACCTAGGAGAGAGGTACTTTGGCTGGGAGAGGGTGGATTCAGGCAATTGACTAGTCTGGTGCAGAAAACTATCAAAATTCCAAAGCCCCTAAGGGAGTTGGGCAGTAGCAAGCACTTAATAACCTTCCAAGGACCTATTCAGGGCCCCCTGGGAGGAGGGAGAGGTCTGGAAGAGGGTTGAGTGTCATTTCTCTGTACTGGAACTCAACCTGACCAAGAGAGGTGAGAGGGGATCCAATCACACAGTTATCATGCCCTGTTGCCCTGGGAGAGAAAGCAACAAGAATAAAAAGAGAGCAAGGATAGACAGGCTCCTAATTAGCAGGAAACTACCCAAATTCAAAGAGTCAAAGCTGCCTGAGGGAAAGTGACTGGATAGCTCTCTAGCAAACTGACCCAATGAAAAAGTTTAACTCAGTGGAGGAGTCTCTGATTTGAATATAAAGAAGTCCTTTGATTTGATTCCTGGCTCTCTTTAGAGTAATGATCCACCAGGTTATCAAACACCCAACTGATAACTTTCGGACAAGGAAACATATAGACATTATTTTTGTATTTAGCTTTTCTTGGGTCTTTTATTTTTCTTTAAAAAAAGCTTCCTTTTTAAAAATTTTAACTTCGTTTACTCACTAAAATCTGATTCAAAACATGCAGATGGCAGGCTGCAGGGTAATTGGTTGATGAACACTAGCAGCCTGAGAAGCTTCTCATGGCCCTAAGAGGGAAAGCTGTTTTTCCTCAGTTTTTTTATTGATTTCTTGCTTGAGTATTTGTCTTTTATTCTCCCCTCCTCTTTCTTCCCCATCACCCATTTTTTAAAAATTAGGTGCTGCTATCTTATTTCTTATTTGCTGTTTCCTTTTCCTTTGTTCCACCCCCCCTTTTTTATACCAATTTTGTCTACCTACACTGCTTCTTTTCCTTCCTTCATTATCCTATCTTCTGCTTTCTGTTTTCATTCTTATATTCCACCTCTGTTTAGCCCTCAATTTTTATTTCTATTCCCTCTATTATCTGTTTTCTTTCTTTTTAAACATTTTTCTTACTGTTTTTTCTCTATCCCTCTATTCTTTGCACTCTGACCCTTTAATTCATGCTAGATATGTTTCTCTATTTGGTTTTTCATTTCATTGTTTGTACAGCAGTTTTTAATTCTTATTCCTCTGTACTTCTTATGTAAGTTAATTACACATTTTCCTAGGTATTTTATAGTTCCTCTTCTACCTTTCACTATTATTATTACTATTACCCTTTTTCTTTTCTTACCTTTTTCCCTTTCTTTAGCCCTAATCTTTTTCTTTCAAGGGAATATGGACAACAGCAAAGCAATAGAATAAGAGGACCAAGTGTCAAAGAGAAAACTTACCACACACACAAAAACAGCAACTAAATTGAACCCTAAGGTAGAGAGAGAAACTAAACAATAAATAAGCCCATCAAGATAAACAGATGCCTAAGCACCAACAAAAAATTTATAATCCATAGTAAGAAACAAGCAAACGTGGTCCAGTTCAATGAACAAACTAAAAGCCAGGAGGAGATGCAGAACATGGAACAAGTAATCAGACCTGTCCAAACAAATATCATGGAGCAAATTAATGAAGTGAGGGAAGAGATTAGGATATTAAGAAGACAGTGGGAGGACATGAAGAAATTATAAACATACATAAAAAGATAACAGATATGATAATAATGAAAGGCACAATCTAAGAAATAAAAAATACACTGGAAGCATGTAACAGGAGATTTGAACAGGCAGAAGAATGAAAGAATTAGTGATGTGGAAGACAGTTACCTGAAATCAAACAGATAGTAGAACAGATAGATAAAAAGATAGAAAATATCCAGCAGAGACTTAGGGATTTGAACAACAACACAAAATGCACAAACATATGCATTATAGGCATCCCAGAGGGAGAAGAGAAGGGAAACATAAGGAGTGTGGAGGAAATAATAGCTGAAAATTCCCCAGCCCTATTGAGGGAAATGGATGTACATGACCAGGAAGCAAAGTGCATCCCAAATAGTACAAATCTCAACAGACCTACTTCAAGACATATACTTGTCAAATTACCCAATGCTCAAGAAAAGAAAGAATACTAAAAGCAACAGAGAAAAGAGAACCGTCACATTCAAGGGATGCTCAATAAGATTAAGTGCTGATCACTCATCTGATACCATGATGGGAAGAAGGCAGTGATATGACATAGTTAAGGAGACAGAAGAAAAAAAATTCAGTCAAGAATTCTCTATCCAGAAAAGCTGGCATTCAAAAATGATGGAGAATTCAAAATGTTCACAATAACACAGAAATTAAAATAACATGCCAATAAGAAACCTGCCCTTAAAGAAATACTAAAGAGAGTGCTAAGGTTAGAAGGAAAAAATAGGAGAGAAAGAGAGAGTTGGAAGAGAGTGTAAGAAAAAAATTTTAAAAAGCATAAAGAGAAATAAAAACAACATATGACATACATAAACCCAAAGAAAAATGTGGCTAATGTAAGTAATTCCATGACAGTAAAAACAATGAATTTTAATGGATTAAACCCAACAGTCAAGAGACACAGATTGGCAGAATGGATAAGGAAATATGACCCATCTATATGCTGTCTATGAAATCCACTTTATACCCAGGGATGCAAGAAGGCTGAAAGTGAATGACAAGAAAAAATTTTTACAAGAAAACAACAACCAAACAAGGGCAGGTGTAGCTATAATAATAAACAAAATGGACTTTAAATGCAAAAGTATTGTAGGAGACAAAGATGGACACTATATATTAGTAAAAGGGGTAATCATTCAAGAAGAATGAATAATCATTAACATTTATGCACCTAACCAGGACACCTCAAGATAAGTGAGGAAAATATAGGAAAAACTATGTGGAGAAATGGATGCCTCTACAATTATAGTGGGGGACTTTAATATACCACTACCATCATTAGACAGAACATCTCAACAGAGAATCAATAAAGAAACAATGTCTTTGAAAAATATACTAGAGGTGATAGACGTAATAGACATTTACAGAACATTACACCCAAATACAGCAGGATATACTTTCTTCTCAAGTGCACATGGATCATTCATCAAGATAGACCACATGCTAGGTCACAGGACAATTCTCAATGAATTCAGAAAGACTGAAATTATACAAAGCAATTTGTCTGACCACAATGAAATTAAACTAGAAATTAGTAAGGTGTTGAGAAGCAGATTAGGCACAAAGATATGGAAGTTAAACAAAATACACTTAGACAAAAAGTGTGTCAAGGAGGAAATCACAAAAGAAATCAGTAACTACCTTGAAACAATGAAAATGACAGCACAACATGTCAAAACCTATGGGATGCAGCAAAAGCTAAACTGAGTGGGAAATTCATAGTAATAAACGTGTATATCAAAAAAGAAGAAAGTGTTAAAATTGAAGAATTAACAACACACCTAGAACAATTAGAAAAAGAACAACAAATTAACCTCAAAGGAAATAGAAAAATGAAATTACAAAGACTAGAGCAGAACTAAATACAATTGAAAATAAGAAAGCAATAGAAAAATAAAGAAAACCAAAAGCTGGTACTTTGAGAAGATCAATAAAATTGACAAACCCTTAGCTAAACTAACAAAGAATAAAAGAGAGAGAGATAAATGCACAAAATAAGAAACAAGGAGGGAGATATCACCAATGACCCCACAGAAATAAAGAGTATCATAAGAGGATACTTTGAAAAATTGTACGCCAACAAGATGGAAATTTATAGAAAATGGACAAATTTCTAGAACACACAAGCAGCCTACACTGATGAAATAAAAGATTGATGAACTCAACAAACCAATCACAAGTAAGGAGATTGAATTAGTCAGCAAAAATCTCCCAATTAAGCCAGGACCAGACTGCTTTCACAGGTGAATTCTACCGAACATTCCGGAAAGAACTAACACGAATCCTACTTAAAGTCTTCTGAAAAATAGAAGTACAATGAACATTGCCTAACTCATTCTATGACGCTAATACCAAAGCCAAACAAAGATGCCACAAGAAAATAAAATTACAGACCAATCTCTCTAATGAACCTAGTTGCTAAAACCCTCAACAAAATACTTGCTAATTGTATTCAACAACACATCAAAGATAAACCATGATCAAGTGGATTACATCCCTGGTATGAAATGATGGTTCAACATAAGAAAATCAACCTATGTAATACACCACATAAAAATACCAAAAGAAAAAAAATCACACGATATTCTCTACAGATACAGAAAAAGTATTCATCAAAATACTGCAGTCTTTACTGATAAAAAAAAATGCTTCAAAAGATAGGAATAGAAGGAAACTTCCTTAGCATAATAAATAATGTATATGAGAAACCCACAGCTAACATCATATTCAGTGGTGAAATCCTAAAACCTTTCCCTCTAAGATCTGGAACAAGACAGCAATGCCCATTTTCACTGCTATTATTTAACATTGTGTTAGGAGTACTTGCTCAAGCACTTAGGCAAGAAATAGATATACAAGGCATCCAAACTGGAAAGGAAGTAGTAAAAATTTCACTATTTGCAAATGACTTGATCCTATGCATAGAAAGCCTTGAGAAATCTACAAGAAAGCTTCTAGAGTTTATAAACGAGTTCAGTAAAGTCACTGGTTATAAAATCAATGCACAAAAATCAGTAGCATTTCTGTACACCAAAATGAACAATCTGAGAAGGAAATTAGGAACAAAATCCCATTCACAATATCAACTGAAAGAATCAAATACCTAGGAATAAATTTAACCTAAGATGTAAACAACTTTTACACAGAAAACTGCACAACATTGTTAAATGAAACCAAAGAAGCCTTAAATAAGTGGAAGAATAGTCCCTGTTCATGGATAGGAAGATCAAACATCATTAAGATGTCTATCCTACCAACTGATTTACAGTTTTAATACAATCCCAATAAAAATCAATACAGCATTTTTTTTTTTTTTACTGAATTGGAAAAACTAACTATGAAATTTATTTGGAAGGGCAAGAGACTGTGAATAGCTAAAGACATATTGAAAAGGAAAAATGAAATCAGAGGAATTCTGATTTTAAAACATCTGACTTTAAAACATATTACAAAAGCTATAGTGGTTAAAACTGCATGGCATTGGCACAAGGATAGAAATACCAACCAATGGAACTGAATTGAGAGTTCTGATATAGATCTCACATATACAGACATCTAATTTTAAAAGGCCACCAAACCTACACAGCTGGAAAAGAATGGTCTCTACAATAAATACTGATTGGAGAAGTGGATATCCATATCCAAAAGAATAAGAGAGGAACACCATTTCACAACTTATACAAAAATCAATTCAAGATGGATCAAAGATCTATATATAAGAGCCAAGACCATAAAAACCTTGACTATAATGGCAGGAAGCATCTACAGGACCTTGTAATAGGAAATGGTTTCATAAACTTCATACCCAAAGCATAAGCAGTAAAAGAAAAAATAGATAGATGGTACTTTCTCAAAATTAAAACCTTTTGCCCTCAAAGGAGTTTGTCAAGAAAGTGAAAAGGCAGCTTTCCCACTCATTATTTGGGTCTCCACTCATTGACCTGAAGTTAAGTGAAGCTAGCCAGACACTGAAGGACAAATATTACATGACCTCACTGATACGAATGAAGCAAATTGAACAGATTTTGAAAGCTGGAGTCCAGAAAATAGGTTTACAGGAAGTAGAAAGGAAAAAGAATGTTGTGGGCCAATCTATGATAAGGTGGAAATGAGTAGTTGTGCAGTGAAGGGGTATGACAGGGGTATAGTGATACTATTGGGTTCGGCAGTTAAAGTTTGACAGGAGGGTAGGGTGGGAGGTTGGGTTGGATAGTCCTTGGAACTGAGGGGAAGGTTGGGGAAGGGAGCTGTTGAACACAGGAGGTTGACACATATGTGGTTAAAACTACAATGTTGGGAAATCTCCTTTGGTAATATGAGAAGGAAGGGTTACTGGTTTAGGGGTGGGCATTCAGGACAGGGCTAACCTGGAGCAATCTAGAAAATGTGCGAGTGATCATTTTGTCATACTGTGTTAAATTATATCAACAATTTATAAAAGTGTGGGGTCTAAAATGCAAACCATAATATAAACCACTGACCATGGTTAGTAGCTATATTTCAATATTTATTAGTCAGTTGTAACAAATACACCCTCCACCTATTAAAAGGTTATTTATACAGGAAGTGGGAAAGGGGGAGGATTTGGGGTATATAGGAGTTCTCTATATTCTGTACGTGATGTTACTGGCACCTAAAACTTCTTTGAAGAGAAAATGAAAAAAAAAGTAAGACACTGGGGAAGAAATGGAAGAAATGTCACTTTACATACAAGAAAACAGACATTACGGTGATGAAAGGCAAATATCAAAAAATTTTTCATATCTTTAACATTCCAATTTTTAAATTTTAGTTTAGTTTTTTCTAAATTATTATGCATTTTATTTCTTATGTTAAACCTATTATTTCATTTTCCTGTTAATTATATTTGGTTCTATTCTTGGATTCATTTTTGAAGAAGTTTTGGATCACAGAAGGGTTACAACTGTGGCAGGGGAGAATCATTGGTGTGGGGTGTCAGTGAGGGTGGATACATGGGCCTACATATAAGATATATAGATGTGTTCAACTGCTCATGAGGCATTGTCATGGAGGGCAGAGATTCACACAAAAGAATATTGAATTCCCAAGCTGGGGAGCTCTTCCACATTCTCTAATGGAAGAGCAACAATCCTCAAAGTATAGGGGCAATGACTAGAGGAGAAGGATCATCCACTGATGGGTCCTTGATATTGATGATTACGCTTATGAGCCTTTGCCCTTGCAATTTTAATTTGGCATAGTATTGCAGGGTCCTAAGAGTTACCTCCTGAGAGCCTCCATGTTGCTTAAATATGGCCTTTCTGTAACCCAAACTCAGCATATAAATGCATTACCTTTCCCCATTGTGGGACATGACTTCCAGGGATGAGACTCCCTGCCACCAAGGGATTACTACCAAGCACCAACTAACAATGCAACTGGGAAAAGACCTTGACCAAAAGGGGAGAAAGTTAAAGATAAATGAGTTTATGTGGCTAAGAGACTTCATAGTGTATTGGGAGGTCATCCCAGAGGTAATGCTTATGCACGTCTCAGCATGATCTCATAGACCTTCAAAGTAGATTCTACCCCAAATAATAGGGCTCTTGAGAGCTCTGGAGTCACTCAGTTACTACAGTCATGGCAGATAGCTCCAGAATTTGGTGCTTTGCCAGTAGATCCTACTTTGGAGTTTCTGCTTCTGAATGTGACAGAGTTGGACTCAGTTGTGACCCCTCTACACATGACTCATCTGTCCCTTCTATTTTAACCTATAGTTGGTTCTAGAATTGGTATGAATAAATCCAAGAGACTTCAATTTTGGGGCTATCCATGTGTCACCTGGGCACTGAGTCTCAGCAGAGTTGTAACACCTACTCTCCAATTCATTGGATTCACCCAGGACAACTAACAAGGAAATGAGGATGGACAGCTATCATATCAAGGAACAGAAAGACTCTACAACTGCAAGCAAGAGAGTCCCATCCATCAGCTGCATGGGATCAAAGCCCCTCTCAGTTAGAGGTGGAGTGGGCATCATTATCCCAGGATCCTAAGGATTGGGAAATAAAATATAGACTTGAGTGGACTTACTGATATTCTACTATGGACTTACTGTGATTCTAGCAATGGAAGAAATTATATCATTGATGTAGGAACAGTGGCCACTAGAGGTGCTAAAGGCAGGGAGAAGGGAAAAAGAGGTGTAATATGGGGGCATTTTAGGGACTTGGAATTGTCCTGAATGACATTGCAACATGAGATACAGGCCATTATATATCATGCCAGTGGGAGAGAGTGTAAACTACAATGTAAACTATAATCCATGCTGGGTGGCAATGCTCCAAAATGTATTCATCAATTGAAATGAATGTACCACACTAATGAAAGAAGTTGTTAATGTGGGGAAAAGTGGGATGTGTGGGGAGTGGGGCATAAGGGAGTCATATTTTTTTATGTAACATTTTATGTAATCTAAGACTCTTTCTAAAAAATTAAAATATACTAAAAAAAAAATCACATGCTTGACCATTTTTATCTTCCTTCCTTAGCCAAAGACGCATTGCATTATTTTGGAAGTTCCTTGCCATGTTTTTATACAAAGTTTTCAAATAAGTTGGAACAGCCACAAGGTCATGTTAAAAAGGTCTTGAAAAACTCTATGCCTAAACATTATATGTGCAGATAACAATATCAATACACTAAAAGACAATGTTCTTGTAGGGAAATTAGTTTGTTTGCTAGAATTTGCAGAAGAATTGCAAAATTTATGTTCTTTGTGATAGCATATTGTTCTTGTAAGATGCCCTCTGTAAACATCCTCCTATCCTTTTACTCAAGATGTTGACCTTGATGTTTATGCAATTGAAGTTGAGATGGAGGAGTGAATTCTGAGGTAATTTTGTTCCCTTGAAATCTGATTGCACTGCATTATTGCCATATCTGTAGAAAATGGTTTTTTAACCTCAGCATTAGGCACAATTTGGGCTAGGTGGTTCTTTCTTGTGGGAGACTGTTCTGTACATTGTAGCATTTTTAGCTGCAAACCTAATCTCCACTCATTAAATGCCAGTAGCAAACCCCACTCCTCAAGCAGGCCAACCAAAAATGTTTCCAGACATTGCCAAAGTTCACTTAAAGGGGTAAAAGCATACCCAGCTGAGAACTACTGCTCTAACCAAAGGTGAAAAGACTTTAAAAAAATAGTGTGCGCAGTGCTGGGATGTGTGTAAGGAGTGCCATGCCACGCAGGGGTGTTCCCCGCATAGGGGAGCCCCATGTGCAAAGAGTGCTCCCGGTAAGGAGAGCCGCCCAGTGGGAAAGAAAGTGCAGCCTGCCCAGGAATGGTGCTGCCCACACGGAGAACTGACACAACAAGATGACACAACAAAAAGAAACACAGATTCCCATGCTGCTGACAACAACAGAAGCGGACAAAGAAGACGCAGCAAATAGACACAGAGAACAGACAACTGGGGTGGGGGGCAGGGGAGAAGAGACATAAATAAATAAATCTTTAAAAAAATAGTTTAGTAAAGCAGCAATTATTAATATATGATAAAATATTAGTGAAATATTTAGTCCGACTGATAATTTTAAATAGAAATATGCAAATATCCAGAATGAATTTTCTTCAACCCATTCACAGTTCTAGGTTTCATGGGTTGCAGTTATAAATTGTATCATTGCTGTCACCCAAATCTTCAGCAAGAATTGAAAAGAAAATAAACTTTACCTTAGTCAGGTACTAATAGGATGGACAGCTTAAATGACTTTGTGGTAACATAGAAACCAGCTTTACACTATACTGGAATATATTGCTAAAAGAAAAAATGTAGTCTTGTACTTCCTCCTCTCTCAGTTGAACGTAAGTAGCTATTTAATATCACACAAATTCATGTGGTGACTAGAGTTGCAAAACAGAAGTTGACAGTTATGTAATAGAACCGTGAGTAAATACTTAAGCTTTACCAGCACTTTGCAATATTTTTGTTCTTTGTTGTTGTTGCTGTTTAGCCATTCTAGTAGTGCATAGTGGTGTCTCATCAGAGATTTAATTTTCATTTTTATGACTATAGACATTGCACATTGTATCTTTTCATGTGCTTGTCATCTGTATATCTCTTTTGTACATTTTTATCATTGTTTGTAAAAGGTTTGTATAAATTTTAGAATCAGGATCTTTATCAGGTATGTCTTTTCAAATATTTTCTTCCATACTGTGGTTTGTACTTCTATTTCTTTTAATACCATATTTTGAAAAACAGAAGTTTTAATGTTGATGATGACCATTTATGGCATTTTTCCTATTATGGTTCAAGCTTTATTCTTTTTTTTAATATACTTTTTTAAAGATACTAAGATTACATAAATGTTATATAAAAAATATAAGGGATTCCCAAATGTCCTCTGGCTACCCCTTCCACATTTTCCCACATTAACAACATCCTTCATTACTGCGGTACATTTGTTGCAATTGATGAACACATTTTGGAACATTGCCATTTGGAACATTGCCATTAGGTGAGGCATGTATTATAGTTTGCATTGTAGTTTACTTCTCTCCTGCACAATTTTGTAAATTATGACAAGATATAAAATGACCTGTATCTGTCATTGTAAAGTCATTCAGGACAATTCCCAAGTCTTGAAAATGCCCTCATATTACACCTGTTTTTGCCTTTCTCTCCCTCAGAACCTCCAGTGGTCACTGTCTCCACATCAATGATAAAAGTTCTTCCTATAAAATATTTGTCAGACACAAGAACACAAAATTTTCTGGTTCCTTCTAAATGTTACATAAGTTTGATTTTAAACTTTCACATTACAACTTGATTTATTTATGCCATGCAAGAAATGGATGATAATTCATTATGTGTATTTATCTTCAATACTTCACCATCTACTGAATATAATGTACTTTCTCTATAGAACCTTTGTTGAAAATTCACTTGACACATATATGCAGGTTTATTTCTAGGCACTCTATTCTCTTCCCTTGACCTATATGTCTGTCTATCCTTATACCAATACCACATTGTCTTGATTACTGCATCTTTTTAGTAAATACTGAAATCAGGTAATGTAAGTCTCCCAACTTGGTTCTTTCATGAAATTGTTTTTAGTATTCTAAGTCCTTGGTTTCTTCACATAAATTTCAGAACTTCTTTCTCAATTTATCTATTCTCTTTTGAGATGGCATTGAATCAGTAGATCAATTTATTTCAAAACTATAATATGTACATATATATATAATCTATTACACACATGTACATATACATGCAAACTTACCTAATATTGTGTTTCTGAAATAGCAGATGCATATTTTAGTATGTGTTATCTCTACCATCTTTACCTAAGTCTGACAGTATAATTTCTATTCATAGCAAATTTATGAAACTAACTCAAACTCAGTGATGTTTCCATTTTGTATGAAATATTCATCTTGATACTAAATCCATAATCTGACTGACTACGTCCTGAATCTCACCCCTTCTCTAATTTCACATATTCCCTAGGTGATGTCAGCAACTTTCCAGGATTTAAATACCATTTATTTACTAATAGCTATCAAATTTATATGTGAAATTCTTATTTCTCCCTAGAATTTAAGACTCAGACTGCTAGATCCTTATTCAACATCTCCTCTTGTATGCATCCTTGATTCTTCTCTGAGATGTATCCCACCCCAAGTCTTCCTTCTTTCCATAAAAGGTAAACACATTTATCCAGCCGCTCATGACAAAAGCCATTCTTGACGGTCCTAGTTTTTTCAGACCCCACATCCACCCATGAACTAATCCTATTCATTTTACCTTTAAAATATATCCCAAATCTGAGCACTTTCACCAACTCCTTTGATTACCACTCTTGTCTGAGACTCTGTTTCTGTGCCTAAACTACTGCCATAATTATGAAACAGATGACGCTGCCCGTTTCTTATTTCTTATCATCAATAGCCCTCCCAGCAGTCAGATTTTTTTTTTTAGTATCTCATTCAGAGTAAAATGACCTTCGCTTACTGACAAGATATTGTCCACATCTACCTCTTGTTCTCATTTTGCACAATTTTCCCTAAGTTCTCCAGGTACAATGGTCTAGATGTTCTTTTAAAATTAGGACATTTATTCTTATCAGGATATTTGCAGTTGATATTGCAGGACCATGCCTTGATTACATTAAAATTTTTACTTTAATTTCAATATCAAAGTAGCTTTTCCTGACCACTCAATCTAAAATAGTACACTATCAGCATCCTGGTGATTTTTATCATAGTACTTACACATATACACAAATATGGACATATGTGTGCTTTCTCAGTAAGAGGTAAACTCACTGGGAGAAAGGGCTTTTTATCACTGCAATATTCCCAGCATTTAGAAAAATTTCTGGATGTTAGTAAGTACTCGATTAAAAATTTTGTTTGATAAATAAATGCAGTATACATAGATTCCTTGAGCCATCTTGAATTACATTTATGTTAAATTCCCAGTTAATAAACTCTACAGTTTTTAAAATTATAACTTGTTTTGTTATTTCAATGTCTGTCTTTATGTTTTTACATAAACAATAAATATAAGGAATCCATTCCCTCAGTAAAATATAGTTATCTATAAAAGGTGGAAGTCTTTCCATATAAATAATGTTAAATTTCTGTCCACTTATCTATTGGTCTGAAAATTAATCATGAAATTTGAATGGATTTTTAGGGCATATTAAAATATATTGATTTAAAATATAGACTTTGTGGTATATTGATTGCACAGAATCATCCTCCATTGCCACTGGCACTGAGAAACTAGGATTTTACGAGATGCCATATACAGTGATATGACACGACGAGATAAAACAATGGATTTTAAATTAGAGCACAAAATTGAAAGTCACAAAGGCAGACATTCTAAACTATCAGCCTTGTTTTGTTGAAGCTACATCTCATAGTTGCTTTTATGCAGCAGAATTCAGTAGGAATAGAAACAGGGGTTTACTTAAGGAGAGTTAACAAGTCTTTCAAACCTTCTTGTAGAAACCATACAGTCTAGAATAATTTGGTTAAGTAGTTTTGTTACTGGATTTTGACTAGGTTCTTGACTATGCTACAGAAATGAATTTTAAGAGCATGTAGGGTGAGTTAGGCCAGCAATTTATTCAGGTAGGGCGGGACAAGAAATTTGAGAAAATAACAGATCAAGAGTCCCAGGGAGAGAGGAAGGGGCTGAAAAGTGATAAAGAGGGCTTATTTATAGGCTACAATTCTCCATTATTGGTTTTAAATGCCCAAGTTTTACTTGCATGGCCATATGGCAGAACAGTGCACAGAGGGCAGGAACAGGGATCCACAGGCAAGAGAGCACACGAGAGAGCCCTAAGGCCCTGTGCCTGACTTTTTGAAAGGTTAACTATCCCACCCCTTTGCTAACAGCATGGGAGTTCAGCTGTTTACTGTTTTGATTGCTTATTTCTCCCTTCATTCCCCAGGAGGGCCCAATGATAAAGTCCTTGGGGAATATCTGAGACTTCTCCTGCTTTCCAGGGTAAGTCTTCTTCTGAGTGGCAGAATCTTGGGGAGGGTCTTCCAGCAGCCATCTTGGGGTTATTCATGTTCACATGGACGTCTTGCCAGGTTCCAGATCCATTTATTGATTCCCTATCTTACTAGCAGCTTCAGTTTTTCATAGAGAAAAATTCATAGTTAGTCAACATTATAGCCAAGGTGCTAACTGTATTTTTAAAAGTTGTCTGGGGAAGTGGACTTGGCCCAGTGGATAGGGTGTCTGTCTACCACATGGGAGGTCTGAGGTCCAACCCCGGGCCTCCTTGACCTGTGTGGAGATGGCCCATGCGCAGTGCTGATGTGCACAAGGAGTGCCCTGCCACGCGGGGGTGTCCCCCGCGTAGGGGAGTCCCACACGCAAGAAGTGCACCCTGTAAGGAGAGCCACCCAGCACGAAAGTTCAGCCTGCCCAGGAATGGTGCCGCACACACGGAGAGCTGACGCAGCAAGATGACGCAGCAAAAGGAAATACCGATTCCCATGCTGCTGAGAACAACAGAAGCAGACAAAGAGAACATGCAGCAAATGGACACAGAAAACAGACAACTGGGGTGGGGTGGGGGTGGGGGGGAGAGAAATAAATAAAATAAATCTTTGAAAAAAAAAAGGTTGTCTGGATATTATGCCCTAAAATGATGTTTTTCTTCCTAGTTGGTGCCAGAATCTAAGTACTCATAGATCAGCTAAGCAAATAAAAATGTTTTAATCACACTTATATATGTGTTTCATTGTAGCTTAAAATGGCTACTTCAATTTTGCAAAAGTTGTCATTCATCTTGAGTTTTTCCAAATCTTTTCAATTTTTCTAATAGATTTTTAAAAGCACTGTCCCCTAGAGTTTGAACTTATTTGAATTCCTTAAGAATTTGAATTCCTTATTAACAATTACCGACTCAAAAACTAATCTAAACATGTCATTATATTTAGTACTGTATTTTCAAAAAATTGCTACCAGATACTTTCATAGTGAACAGAATTACATACGTAATTAATTATACCCACAGTTAGTGAATTAGTTCCTCAGGATAATTGGCTGGTTATCCTAAAGTCAGCCATAGCCAGCAAAATTTGCTTCTCCATCTTTAAAGTACATACAGACCACTGGGATCGTGTCAAAATGCAGATTCTAATTTAGTTATTCTGTGGGGCCTGGGCAACTTTATTTCTAAGGAGCTCTCAGGGGACATGGGTGTTACTGGCCCACACAGTGCACATTGACTGCATGTGGCCACGTGGATAGTTTCTTCTGCTTCTGGTTTTTTTACTAAAAAATTTACAAATATCTAGGTGTCAAGCACAATACTGGAGAATTATTCAAGTGCTTTTCAAAAAGCAAGGGATCAATTAACCACCATCCACTTATTTTAGTGAAAGTTAGACATTGTTAGGCCCATTCTTTCAGATCTCACTGCCTCATTTCTCCTGCATAGGAAGAAACAGACTCTCTTTCTTCAAATTGAAGAAGAAATGACAGTCTACAGTACCAGCTTTTTCCTCTTTATATTTTAATATTTAGAGCTATTTCTATGGTATAACAGAAAATGCAAACGGCATTAAAATTTAAATTCATAAGGAGGTAGGTGTTATTTGGCTGGAATGAAAATAAGGAGCGTCCAGGGAGTAAGGCTATTTGAAAGCTGTATTTTTCATGGGGCCTGATGCATACAAGAAGCAAACACCTTTCTGTATATGCTAATTGAATTGAACCATGAAAATGTTTCACCAGAATAAAATAAAATAAAATAATCTAGCATATAATTCCCTTTGGATGCCAGTCATTTCACAATCTTATCACAGAAAATATACTAAAAAATTGTGAATTCATTTTCATAAGTCTTTATGAGATAATTATAGGAAAACAATGAAAACAAGCAAAACAAGCACTGCCTTAAGGTTTTATTTCTAGAGACAATACATGTACAGAAAAAAAAAGAATATAGAAATGATAGTGGTTTGCCAATCATTCCTTGATAGTTGTAAATACATTTTCTTTGTCATATTGTATTCTTCTGAATTTTTGAATGAATAATTGCAAAGCTGCCATTCATTGCTTACAAGAATTCCCCATTAAAGAACCAAAGACCAATTACTGCTTTGTTGACATAGAGTTAACTGAGGATACTTGAAATTATTTCAACAAAGGTACTTTTTGTTATTTAAAAGCAATTACTGGGTTGTTGCTATAGTGATTGCTAAAATATGCACACTTGCCCTGCAACTGTCTATGGGTCAAATAAATGCCATAGAGTTCTTAATTTCCATTTCTGAAACTACTAAAGCACTGGTTTCACTGATGAGTCTGAATACAGACAAAGTGCTACAAGACCACAAGACCATGGAGTGTTAGAATGTTCCCCTAAGCTTGAAGTGAGCAATTACTGCTTTATTTTTTCATATTTTAAGTAGAAAATTTTAGATAAAAGTTTAATACTTCAAATGTAAACATAAATTTTATGTAAAGTATCAATAAGCAATTGATGAAACTGAAATCATTATACAGATATAATTACACATGTAGTGCCAAGTTCTCATTAATGCTTTATATAGCTAGAATTTTTCCATTGTGATTTGATATTTTTGTAGTCGGAAGAATAAACAAAGCACTCAGATATGAAGTGACTGAGACTTAACCCTCTAAAATCACACTTTACTCTTCACCCTCCTCTTCTCTATGTTTGCAATTGCTTATCGGAATCATCTGCCATTACCAAAAAAAAAAAAGAAAGAAAAAAGAAAAACATATGTCTGTGTGTGTATGTGTATTCTCTAGCCTTTAATCCTAAAAATAAGTTTAAATCAAGTAGGCTTAAGAGGGAGTGATCGCATGCGTATCTTTAAACTGTATGCTATTTTCAACATTCAAAACATGATTTTAATTGCCTAAAAATAGAAAAAGAAAGTTTGTTCTACCTTAAAAAAGCTTTTCTGCTGAGCACTTCAGGAATTTCAGACTATCTAGCTTAGCCACAATTGGTAAATTTAGTCGAAATGAGGGCAATACTAAAATAAGTATTTAATGTATAGGTAGTGTATGTTGGATCTTTCCAGACTGTAAACTTGGAATCACTTGAAAAGAGTCAGCTACATTTTGAGAATTTTTATTTTCCACTTAGCTATGAAATCAGAGGAAAAGGAATTCAAAATTTATCAACCATTAGGAGGTGTTTGCCAGAAACATATAAAGCTGTGTAATTGATGAAGATGACATTGTAACACATGCCACCTCATGCATGAGTATTGCCTTTCCTTAGCCACATTACACTTAACACCCATTATGAGGGTAAGGACATGCTTATTATTAAAAGTTTGGTAGCAAGTAAGTGTGATGCTTTTGAAAATCAACAAATAAATTGAGAAACATGACAATGTATTTGTTCTATAACGTTGGTTGTAATGTTCAAAAGATAACTACAGTAGCATCATTGGCATCTTCCATCAACATGCCACTGATGTCCCTTCAATCGAGATTCCACTGCTTGTGATATGAGGAGGGGGAGGGAAGTTCAAGTGTTTGGTCTGAGTACTGGAGTGCCTATGCTTGAAAGTCTGTTGGGGGAATATTATCTTAGGTATCCCTCACCCCAATAAATAAAAGGAAGCTGCTGGTTCTGCCATTGGAGGGCAGTTGTTGCTGTTGCATGTTCCACATTTTGTTAGTAGGAAAAAGGTCTTATTTGGATCATCTGGGTAGATAAGGTGATCTGAGGAGCTTCTCAAATCCAAGGTGTTACAGCTTGTGAAGTAGTGAGCATAAATTAAGGAGGCTGATCACTATAGGTTATGTTCCCCAACTCTTATATTACCTGCCTTCTAGGTGGGTTCAGCTCAAGAGAAACACTAGCTGGAAACTGGCAGCAGAGGGAAGAAAAGAGCTCAGGTATTTTGCCTTCTCAGTCTGTGCCTTGGCAGATGATCTGGGAGTTACTGTGTGCCCAGCAGACTGGTCCTGTTGCAGATGACACCATCGTTTCCTCTTCTTTCCAGCCTATATGTTTGCTTGTGGTTACTAATCTCTGGGTAACTTTACTTAGGTCTCAGCTCCTTCTTTACTGTGTCACCAAATCCTTGCACTGAATTCTCTTTGTTGCAACCTTCTGTTAGATGTATAAGACGTATGCCTTGTACATCTAACATATTCTATTCCTGAATAAGAAATAAAGAAAGCTTAATCACTAAGAGTGGCTGTGTGCTTATAGGGGAAAGTTTTATAGTACAGAGTTTAAGAGCTGAATCCTAGGCCTACAACTTCCTCTTTGTGGTGCCTTGGGGACATCCCTTAACCTCTCTCAACTTTGGTTTTATATTAATATAACAAGAATAATTCTCACAAGTTCCTGTGCTATGACTGTTTGTATTCTCATTTTACAGAAGAGGAAACAGATGAATTATTTTATTCTCTGAACCTCAAAAACAAATAACTAGTACTTAGCAGAGCTGGATCATGAATGTAGGCCTGTATGACTCCAAAATCCTTGAATTTATAAATGTTTATTTTCAAATAGTGTTTTGTAAAGTTGTTCAAACAGCTTTCTCAATTAGGTAGATTTTATTAAGCCTGTTAGTTTTACTAGAAAACATTTTTTCATAGATCTTTCAAGCTTTTTCCAGAAATAAAATGTTTCAAATAAGTACAATCCAAATTTATAATACCAGAGATGTGATTTAAATTTTGAATTTTGAATGAGTTCAAAGATCCAAATAAAAATTTGCATGAGATATTTTTTCCTATAATGTGAAACCATTATAAACCTAGGACAAATGCCAGTTTCTTTAAGTGCCTATAATTTAGGGAAATCTTTCTGAAAGAAATAGGTTATTAAAAGTGATTGACCTATATTTTAATAGTGAGTCCTTAAAAGCTCGTTTTTATTTTTTTTTAAATTAATTGTAGATTTTATTTTCCTAATTATTTTCCCATCTGAATGTCTGTCAAGATTTAGATGATGCTGAACATACAAAGGAGATGATGAAACTTAAAAGACCCTGGATATTGTAGTAACTTCAATTATCTTTTGAAACTTAAAGCTATAAATTAATGGCAATTAAGAAAAAAATAAAAAATAAGTCACCTGTTCTTTGTGGTGATATCTTAGGTAGTAGATTTTAAAGGACAAAGGCATGTGAAATATAAAATCTACTCAAACATGGAAATTATATAACTTAAAGAGCTATCACAGCATTCTCTTTTGCCCTGCGTTGTTGATTTCTTAGGACAGAGAGGTACTTAACACCTTACACAGTTCTTTGCGGTGGTATATAATTGTAAATACACAGATTTCTTGGTAAAAAGATGAAAATAAGAAATGAAACAGAAATCTTGCCTCAGAACATTTTCTAAAATGTGGCAGTGAAAACTCCCTTAAGGAAATTGCTTTGTACCTGCTGTTATCCTCTACCTCTTTACAAGTATAGGCACGACTTCTCTGTTCATGAAGGATGTTCTTCCATGCATCCATTCAATGCCTGATGTTCTTGAAAAATGCTCAATTGTTTTCCTGTCTTTTGTATGCATTTTTTATAATCATACTTTTTATTCATCTTAAATGTGAAATTGGTGATTGCTTTCATCTCACTTTTTAATGTAAAAGACTCAAGTAAGTCTCAGAAAGCTGTTCTGAAAATACCTGCAGCCAAAATCAAGTTAATAGGAGTACTCAGCAGTAAATCTTAGTTGTCCAAAATCCCCATTGACCTATACGTCTTCCCTATCCAAACACTTTATCTTCATGTAAATGCTGGGGTTTATGTCTTAGCTAATAATAAAAGATAATTGAGAGGATTTTCCTTCCTTAGGGAAGAAGCATCATATAAACACAGGTGAAGCCAGGACTTCTAAATAGATAAAAATATAAATTGGTAAGCATGAAACACAGTTCTGGGGTACATTTTGTAGATAATATTTACATAGATTACTTCAAGACTAAGTCATACAGGTCACTGTGACAGCAATATTAATTTGATCATATAAATGGAAAAAATGTGTTTGAGTGAGGCAGCTATTTTTCTTTCTTGATGGAAAACAACATGTTGATTTGCTCATCAAAATTCACAGGTTGCTTATTTTATTATATTTGACAACTAATATTCAAAGCTTTCTGTTGTCTATCTTTGCATTTTAACAAACTCTGAGTACAGTTTCAAAAATAATATAGTTCATACAGGTAAAAAGTGATGACAATTTAAAATGGTGTGTGACTGAGTAAATACAAATGAAGTACCATATTTTTAAATGCAAAGATCTTCCTCTCTGAGAGCAGATCCTCCTTTGGTAGCTTGTTTCTTACGGTATAAAGTTAAAGTAGGGTAGTTCTCTAGGTAATGTGTAAAAGTTTGCAATTACAAAATACCTCCATGCACAATACCATGTTCCATTCCTCTTTTTTTTTTAAATAGACTTTTTATTTTTTAAAGATACTTAGATTATATAAAATGTTACATAAAAAACTATAAGGAATTCCCATATGTCCCAATCCCCACATATTCCACTTTTCCCCATATTAACTAATTCTTTCATTAGCATGGTATATTTATTGCAAATGATGAACACATTTTGGACCATTGCCACAAAGCATGAATTATAGTTTACATTGTAATTTACACTCTCTCCCACTCCATTCTGTCGGTTATAGCAGGTTATACAATGTCCTGTATCTGACTTTTCAGTGTCATTCAGGACAATTCCAAGTCTTGAAAATGCCCCCATATTACACCTCTTTCTTCCTTTCCCTACTGTCAGCAACTCCAGTGCTAGAACCACAATAAGTCTATAGTAGAATACTAGTAAGTCCACTCTAGTCCATATTTTATTCCCCAATCCTGAAGATTCTGGGATAGAGATGCCCATTCCACCTCTAATTGAGAGGGGGCTTCGGTCCCATATGGCTGATGGGTGGAACTCTCTTGCTACCAGTTGTAAACTCTCGGTTTCTTGGTGTGGTAGTTGTCCATCCTCACCTCCTTTTTAGTTGTCTTGGGTGAGTCCAGTGAACTAGAGAGTAGGTATTGCAACTCTGCTGAGACTGACTCAGGCCCAGCTGGCACACTGAGAGCCCAGAGATTCAAGTCTCTTGGACATACATCTACCAACTCCAGTTCCAACTATAGTTTCAATGAAAGGCAGGGGAAAGGCATGTGTAGAAAAGTCACATATGAGTCTAACTCTGTCACACCCAGGGGCACGAACTCCAAAGTAGGGCCCACTGGCAAGGTTTGATCCCCAATGGTCAGTTCAAGCCATTTTTGGTGCCATAAAGACTTAGCTGGGTTCAGAATCTCTCAGATTTGCTAAGACTCAATCAATGGCAAACCCTCGTTAGTACATTAGGGATTTTCAGGTTGCAGGAAATCGAGATTGACTAAGGCTTATTCTAGTTAATGGGAATACATTGGAAAGACACATAGGAAGGTAGGGAAGAATACTTAAGAGACACAGAGTAACTCTCCAATTTTAGGACCAATGCAGCTCTGGATCAGAGTAACCATGTCATTTTTTAAGCAGCTCATATATCTGGACTGTCTAACATCCTGTTAAATCTCTTTCTACCACATTTACACTTCTCAAGTCAGAGGAAATTTTTGCTGGAGCTCATGGCTATGTGGTGTAGAACTGTTAATGTCAGGTCATTTCAATAAGGTATTGGAAAAACTTGCGGATGGACTATGGCATCAATTCCCCCACAGGCAACTGATAGTGACCTTTTATCTGGAAAATATTTTTCCTGATGTTTTCTCAAACTTTGGAAAATATTTCAACTTGTCAGTGTAGCTGGAAAGACGACCTTTTTGATATGTAGCAGCAGTTGGAAACTGTTTCTCTCACCTCACCTATTAGGGTAGGAGGAAACTTTTCAACATGGATCATCACAGAAGATATTTCAGGACCAGATTATCTTAGAAATTAAGGTGAAGATGCTTTCAAGGCCAAAGACATTAGAATCTAAATGTTCTAGTGAATTGAAGGGCATCAGAAGCAATGGGCACTTTTTGCTCACTCATCCTACTAGTGTTAATGAAGATGTACAGGTCAGTTGGAAAGGCAGTGTGGTACAGAATGAGGATTTCAACAAATTTTATCTCACATGCCAATTCAAAACAAATGGCAATGGCTTCTTAGAGGTCTCCCTTGAGAAAAATATCCACATCTTCTCCGTAGTTGACTGGATCATATACCCCAACACAATCTAATCTTTTTGTTGTTGTTGTTGCTAACCTTAATTCACATTCCTGTGGATGTGAGCCATTATTAATAGAATCTCTTGGAGATATTAATTTTTATTTACTATGTGGTCCAATTGATTGAGAATCAGCTTAGCCAGGGCTACAGAAGGATTCATGAGCAAATAAGGAGAGGATATTGCTATGTAATGGGAGGCAAAGGTACAAATTAAGGAAACCCAAGGATTGTCAATAGCCAGAACCAGAGTGCTATAGTTTTTGGGGAGAAAGTGAACATTGCCTACACCTTGATTTTGTATTTTTTCTAGTTTCAAAACCATAAGCCAAAGAACTCCTATTGTTTAAGCAACTCATTTTATGGTGTTTGTTATAGCAGCCTGGTAAACTAGGACAGTCCCAATTAAAAGTGCAGTTTGTGGACCATTCAGCATCAGTATTCCCTTGAAGCCTGCGAAATACAGAATCTTAGGCTCATCCCAGATGCACTGAATGAAAATCTGTATTTTTAAGAGATCCTTAGGTATTTCATATATGAATGTTAAAATTTCAGAAGCACTAATTTGAACCACATCAGGATTCAATAGAAATGAACATCACAAGAGACTGGCAACACAATTACTAGGCATTTAATCCCTGGTAGAATATAAAGAATATAGATTTTGAGTTCAAACAGAGTGGTGTTATAATCATAGCTCTACTGCTTACTAACTATTTTTGGCAATAGGTAAGTATTTTTTTTTTTTTTAGTCAGCAAAATTGTGATTAAAATAAACACTATGGATTTTTTAATACACGAGGGTTAAAATATATGCATGCTGAGTACATATTGCAGTTCCTGACAAATAGGAAGTACCCTTAGTAGTAAATAATTTATTATTGTTACCTGTGTCAAAAACACCCCCTTTTTAATTCATTCAAATGCCTGAAGTCTTTGAAACTTACAGAAACTTGCGGTAATAGTACAACCTGGAATGAACATACTGAACATGATTTAAGAGCAAAGACATTGTGAAAATCGAGGAAACATACAGCTTCCAATAACCTTGAAAAGACATCTTTATAAAAACTAAATTATAAGTCACCTCTTTTGCTACAGCATTTGCCTTTCTGCCTTTAGAAGGAGAAAACCTACAACTAACTCAGGAATCTATTTCAATTTCTCAACTTTAATTATCAAGACATTTTAAATAAAATATATTTTCTCCTACTGACATTTGAACTAATTTAACTTAATCTCTTATTATTGGAAATAAAAGTTGGTGATTATAATGTATGGCAGAGACTTAGCCAAAGCTTGAACTTAAATAATAATTCTAGTCCCTTAGAATATTTTATCATGAGTACTACAAAAATTTTTGTCTTTATGGTAGTCTCACAAGTGTGATACTAGAGAATATCCTTCTGCCAAAAGTTTGCTGAACCATTAAAAAAAAAATACATACTAGTTTTATACCTAGTAGTTTGCTTAATCACTTCATCTCTAGTATAGCCCTGACACTTACGTCTCTGACCAATGTGCCTGAAGAATAATTTTCTTGGGTAGCTAATATTTTAATTGCCACATATGAGATTGTACTTGGAATCTCATAATTAAGTCTAGAAAACAATCTTAAAACATGCAATTAAATAATGTTCTTACTTATAAATAGCTCAATTTTATTTAGTTTATAAACATTCCCATAAAAAATTCTAGAGGTGGCAGCAATGGAAAGTCAAGGAAAACATTAATATTGTATCTATCACTGGCATTTTCATTCCAGTGGGATAGGAACAAGGATATGAAAGTTAAAATAACCCAATTGTTAGAAAGACTTCTTGAGGTTGCCACATAATAAGGTTCTCATTTGGGACTTTATAAACATATGAATTGGTTGCACCTTATGGAAGAAGTTGATGCTGTGTATTAAGTGGAAATCTGACAAATGACTTAGAGCAGGTGTAAAAGGCAAAGTTAAATATTGCAGCCATAAATTTTGAGAGAAAAAACACTGGAATGAAAGTATATGTTTTATTGTCAAAGAAATTGAAACCTACAAAATGAAAGTAAAAATTGCTGCTGTTTTTTAATCAAAGTGTATTGATTAAGCCATGTGTTAAAGTAGAATAGAATTTACAAAATGACACATAAATTTAGCTCTGACACCTAAACAGATGCATATCAATTGAGGAAAAAATACTTTCAAACAAAGTGGTTAGATTAGAAGTCATGCAATGCATTTATTAAATAAATGACTGTATTTATTACAAAAATTTCATGACTATTTTATATATATGTAATGTCATGTTTGTGTGTGTATTAAAGAGACAAATGGTACATGTTATTAATTTTATTTTGCCAACATTATTCTTCTTTTATAGAAATCCCAATAATCATGTGAAAATTTCCACTACTTTGTAAGCAAGTGGGGTATAGTTCTATGCACAATGTATTGGGGAAAAAGGTATGTATCTATTAAAAAATAGTTTTTTATGGAAAACTAAAAACAGATGTTGGCCACATGCAGACAGTGAAGAATCTCACAGTCATTTATTTTGTTACTCAAAGCTACTGAATCAGTTCTTAGAATGAGGGTCGATGTTGGACTATCTAACAAAAAACATCTATAATTGGCACCATAATATTGTGAGGTTACATCGCAGGACTTATGATTTATTCAGGAATTCCTGATGACAGGTTAATGACCTCGGTTCTACAGATCATCTTGAAAAGCTATTTTTTTTTAGTCCAATTCTTTTATTGTATTTGCAAGTAAGAGGATTGCAGATAAAAGGATCTTATTTATACAAAATGATGAATTTTGAATTTTTTTAACACTAATTAATACAATTTTTATTTCCACAAAGGAAAGCTATAAATAAAAAGATTTATTTTTCATGTGATTTTTACATATTTTGTTAATATAAGAATAGATGCAAAACTGTGCTTAATAATATATAGCTGATATATGTAATCAAATAACTTTATAATTTTCTAAAACTTGTATTCACATCAGTGAATTCAATTAAGCAAGGAATTAAAAGTAAAATTAAGCACTAAAAGAAATCATTGTACAATACTTGATATAATAATGAAAGACTTCCATTTATTTGTTTCAATATAATATATTTCTAGGCCATTCAATTTAATATTAGTTTAAATTTTACTAAACTAAAATGGCAAAAACTGGTTAACTGCCATTAGACATAGATTTAAATGTATTGATCATAGATCCAACCATATTTTGGTACACAATCTAGCATCCAGAATACATTTTATTTTCCAGCTTAATTTATTTAGCTGTTTGTTTTTACATAGAGGAAAATGTGCTCATTTATTATTATGTAATTATTTGGCGATATTATTAATCTGAAGGTGAGTGATCCAGTAGTAGCCTAAGCCACCAAAGTCAGTTTTGAAAATGCTCAGGTTAGAAACAATTTCTATTCAATTTGTTTAGAAATATGCTGCAGTTATACTGGGAACTAGTGAGATTGAGCAGCTATGGAGATAGCTAAATTTCATAATGGTAATGAGAAACAGAGCTTGCCTCTAGTTATGGGCAAGGAAAGGAGCACTAAAGAAAACAACTCAGGTGAAAAGTTGGGGGTGGGGGAGGGAATCAATAGGCAGATTCAAGCATAAAAACTACATAGAATAGATATAGGGTCATATCATCAGTGAATAGTGAAAGTTTTAATTCTTCCTTTCTATTCTCATGTTTTTTTTATTTCTTTATCAAGCTTAATTGATCAGGCTTGAACTTCTAGCACAATAATGATGACAGTGGGCATCCTTGTCTTGTTCCTGATATCATTGGGAAAGCTTTCAGTCTCCCACCATCGAGTATGATACTAGGTATTTGTTTTTTCACATATGCACTTTACCATATTGAGAAAGCTTCCTTCTATACCTATCAATTTTTATAAATATAACAATAATACTTTTATTTATCTTTTCTGTTCTTCCCCCCTTGCTTTATTTTTTTACACTTTATATTCCAAGAAATTTTAGATTGCAGAAAGTCACATAGCAAATATAGAGGATTCCCATATAATCCAATCTTCCCCCTATATCTTTATCTACCAATAACATCCTACATAATTATGGTAAAATTTGTTAAAACCGATGAACAAGTATCAAAGTATTGCTACTACTAATTGTCAATGGTGTGGTGTACATTATGCACAATATGCTTTTTTTTTTTCTTTTAAAGATGCTTAGATTACACAAACGTCACATAAAAAAATATAGAGGATTCCCATATGCCCTGCTTCCCACAACTCCCACATGTTCCCACATTAACAACATCCTTCATTAGTGAGGTATATTCATTGCAATCGATGAACACATTTTGGAACATTTCCACTAAGCGTGGATTAAAGTTTACAGTGTAGTTTTCACTCTCTCCCACCCAATTCTGCAGGTTATGGCAAGAAATATAACGTCTGCATCTGACATAGCAATGCCATTCAGTACAATTTCCAAGTTCCGAAAATGCCCCTGTGTTACACTGTTTTTCCCTCTCCATGTCCTCAGAACCTGCAGTGGCCACTGCCTCTACATCAATGATACAATTTCTTCCATTGCTAGAATCACAATTAATCTATTGTAGAATACCAATAAGTCTACTTTAGTCCACAGTTCATGCTTCAATCCTGAGGACTCTGGGATGGTGATGTCCACCCCACCTATAATTGAGAGGGGGCTTTGATCCCAAAGGGCCAACAGATGGGACTCTCTTATTTGCAGCTGTAGACTCTCTTGGTTCATTGGTATGGTAGTTGTCCATCACTACCTCCTTGTTAGTTGTCCTGGGTGAGACCAATGAACTGGAGAGAAGGTATTGCAACTCCCTTGGGACATAGAGACTCAAGGGCCAGCCCACTCATGGACAGTCCAAAGATTTAAGTCTCTTGGACATACACATACCGGGTCTAGTACTAATTAGCGGTTAATATAGAAGGATATAAGAGTCACGGCTAGGAAAAACATAACTGAGTCCAACTCTGTCACACTCAAAAGCATAGTCCCAAAGTAGGGTCCAATGGCAAGGCACAAAACTCCTGAGTTATCTGCCCTGACTATCGTGTCTGGATGTCTCCAGAGCCCTCAGGAGCCCTGCTATTAGGGGCAGTATCTACTTTGGCAGTCAATGAGATCCTGCTGAGATCCTGCTGAGATGTGCATAAGCATAACCTCTGAAATGACCTCCCAACTCACTTTGAAATCTCTTAGCCATATAAACTCATTTGTCTTTATATTTTTCCCATTTTGGCCAAGGTCATTTTCCAGCTGCATTGCTAGTTGGTGCTTAGTAGTAATCCCTTGGTAGGAGAGAGACTCATCCGTAGAAATTATGTTCCATGTTGGGAGGAGGGTAATGCATTTATATGCTGAGTTTGGCTTAGAGAGAGGCCACATTTGAGCACCAAGGGAGGCTCTCAGGAGGTAACTGTTAGGCACCCTATAATCTGCGACTGTTTCAATTTCAAGAGTAAAGGTTCATAAATACAGTAATCAATATTAATGGCCTTTCAATGGATCATCCTCCTTCACTAGTCATTGCCCCTATACTTAAGGGATTCTTGCTATTCCATTAGAGAAAGTGGCAGAGCTCCCCAGGATGAGACTTTGATATTCCTTCGGGTATTGTGTGACTCTCCAACCACCGCAATGATGCCCCATGAAAATCTGAATACATTTATATACTTTATATATATGCACAGGTGAGCTTCCTCCCATATATCCCTCATCACTGACGCCCTGCACCAATGATCTCCCCCGACATAGTTCTAAACCTTCTGTGATCCAAAGATTCTTCAAAAATGAAGTCAATAAAATAGCCAGATGCAATTAATAAGAAAATGAAATAATAATGATAACTTTAAAAATAAGAAATAAAATACAACATCATTTTTAAAATTAAAAAAATAAAAATTTGGGATAATAAAAAATAATGAAACAATATATTTTTTAAAATTTTTGACATTTTGCTTTTCACCACTGTAATATCTGTTGTGCTATATGTACAGTGACATTTTCTTTTATTTATTTTCTCAGTGTCTAACTTTTTTCCTTTTGTCCTCAAAAAAGTTTTACGTTACAGAAAAGTCACATACTGAATACAGGGGACTCCCATATACCTAACATCCTCCCCCTTGTCCCCCTTCCCTTATTAATAGCATTTTATATGTGGATGGTGCATTTCTTACAACTGAAGTTTAAACACTGAAACATAGCTCCCAAGCATGGTATATCTTTTGGAGAGTTTTTATCAATAAAGTGTGCTGTATTTTGTCAAATGCCTTTTCTGCATCAATTGAGAGAATCATGTGATTTTCCTTCTTGAGTTTATCAGTGTGGTTTATTACACTACTTGATTTTCTTGTTTTGAACCACCCTTGCATACCTAGGATAAAACCCACTTGATTGTGGTATATAATTATTTTAATGTGCTTTTGGATTCTGTTTGCAAGTATTTAGTTGAGGATTTTTGCATCTATATTCAATAGACATATCGGTCTGTAATTTTCTGTTTTCATAGTATCTTTAACTGGTTTTGATATTAGGATGATATTGGCTTCATAAAACGGGTATGGAAGTGTTCTTTTCTGTCCACAACAAAAGTACTAGAATTAATAGATGAGTTCAGCAAAGTGGTGGGGTATAAGGTCAATTCACAAAAATCAATAGTGTTTCTCTACACTCCTGATATGCAATCAGAGTAGGAATTTTTTTTTAAGTTCCATTTAAAATAGTGACTTAAACAACCAAATACTTTAGGAATAAACTTAACCAAGGACAAAAAGACCTATATTTAAAACCTACAAAACATTAAGAGAACCTGAAGAAGACTTAAATAAATGGAAGTACATTCAGTATTCAGGGATTGGAAGACTAAATACCATTAAGATGTCAATTCTACCCAAACAGATTTGCAGATTCAACACAGTCCCAATAAAAATAACAACAGCTTTTTTTTTGCAGAAATTGAAAAGCCAATAATCAAATTTAATTGGAATGGCAAGAGACCC
Organism: Dasypus novemcinctus; assembly: GCF_030445035.2. Lineage (NCBI taxonomy): Eukaryota > Metazoa > Chordata > Mammalia > Cingulata > Dasypodidae > Dasypus > Dasypus novemcinctus. The sequence continues at coordinate 35,164,163 of NC_080683.1, read as the reverse complement.
TGAATAGTAAAAATGTCTCAAAAAAGAGAACAAAGTTGGAGGACTCTCATTTCCTGACCTTAAAGCATATTACTTAGTCACAGTGGTATAAACAGCCTGAAACTGGCATAAAAGACAGACACATTGCCCAATAAAACCAATTGAGAACTCAAATAATCTCTCACATTTACAGTCAAGTGAGTTTGACAAGGTTGTTAAACCCACTCACCTGGGCCAGAACAGTCTTTTCAATAAATAATGCAGAAAAACCTGGATAGCCATATTCAAAAGAAAGAAAGAGGACCCCTATCTCACACATTATAAAAAAATTAAGTCAAAATGGATCAAAGAACAAAATATAAAAGCAACAACCATAAAACACCCAGAAGAAAATGTAGGAAAACATATGAGGATATTGTGGTAGGGAGTTGTTTCTTAAACCTTGCACCCAAAGCATGAACAATAAAAGAAACAAATAGATAAATGTGACCTCCTCAAAATTCAACACTTTTGCACCTCAAAGGACTTTGTCAAAATGGTAAAAAGGCAACTGACTCAGTGGGAGAAAATATTTAGTGATCACATTCAAATAAAGATTTAATATCTATGATCCATAAGGAGATCATACAACTCAATAATAAAAAGACAAACTCTCTGATTTTTAAAATGAACAAAATGGAGTGGATATGGCTTAAGCAATTGGGCACCACCTCCCATATGGGAGGTCCTGGTTTCTGTTCCCAGTGCCTCCTAAAGAAGATAGTAGGTGCTACAATGAGCAGATGCTGCAATGAGTAGATTTCCCAACTCCAAGGCACCACAATAAGCAGACACCACAAGCAGCAGATGCCACAAATGCCACAATGAGCAGACACCCCAATGAGCAGTCAACACAATCAGCAAATACTGCAAAAAACAGATGCCACAACCATCACAATGACAGATGCCACAACCAGAAGACACCACAACCAGCAGATGACCCAACTAGCAGATGATACAACCAGCAGATGACACAACAAGCAGGAAGTGGAAGTGACTCAAATTGTTGAGCAGTCACCTCCCATGTGGGAAGTTCCAGGTTTGGTTCCCTGTACCTGCTAAAGAAGATGAGCAGACAATGATCAGACAAATGAGAGAGTCACCTCAGGGTAGGGTGCAAGGGAATAAATTAAAAAATAATAAATAAGCAAAGAAAATTGTCTAAATAAGAAATACAAATGGCAAAGTAACACATGAAAAAATGTTCAACATCACTAGCATTTAGAGTAAGGAAAATCAAAACTACAATGATATGTCATTTCATATCTGTTAAACTAGCCACTATTAAAAAGTCAGAAAGCTCTAAATGTTGGACAGGATATGGAGAGAGAGAAATGCTTATTCACTATAGAATGGTACAGCCACAGTGGAGGCTTGTTTGGCAGTTTCTAAGGAAGTTGAATATAAATTTGCCATGTGACCCAGCAATACCATTACTAAGTATATACCTACAAGAACTTAATGCAGTGACATGGATAGACATCTGCACACCAATGTTCATAGTGGTGTTATTCATGATAGTGAAAAGTAGGAAACAACCCAAGTGTCCATCGACTGAGGAATAGATAAATAAATTGTGGTGTATACACACAATGGAATATTATGCATCAGTAAGAAGAAATGAACTCATGAAGCATATGACAACATGGATAAACCTGGAGGACATTATGTTGAATGAAGGAAGCTAGACACAAAACGACAAATACTATATGATTATGTTACTATGAGCTAAATATATTGTGTAAACTCATGGAGTTAATAATTAGAATATAGGTCACCAGAAAATAGAATGAGGGTAGAGAATGGAAAGCTAAGGGTTGATCAGTGCAGAACTGGTAAAAAGTTTGAAAATGAATAGAAATAATTAAAGCATATCATGGTGTTTGTAACTAGCAGTATTACTGTATGGGAATGACAGTGGTTGAAAGGGAAAGTCTAAGATCATAAATACTGCTAGTAGGACAGCTAAAAACTGTAACATAGCACTGTATAATATAGTGAAACCTCATATAAAATATGAATATGGGTATGATATTGCATACATAATACTGTTTACACAAAATATAAATGCAAATGAAGTGAAGAAGGGCATAGAAGAGTAGCTATGTAGAGCAGGGGAAGCATAGAGAAATTGAGAGGTTGAGAGGTGATGAGTTTTGTTTGGTTGATTGGTTGTTTTTTTTTATTATTATTACTGGAATAATGAAAATGTTCTAAAAATGATAGGAGTGATGAAAGCACAACTACGTGATCATACCAAATACCATTGATTGTACACTTTGGATGGATTTACACTTTACTAATAATTATCAATAACAGTGATTTGTTTAAAAAAAAAACTACATAAAATAACAAGAACAGAGAAGGCCAAAGAGGGATTTTGAAGATGAATCTAAGATTCACTAAGGTGGCATATGTATTTGTGTGCATGTACATCTGCTAAAAAAAAAAAGAAAAAGTCACTTTCAGCATTATACTGAGTCAACTAAAAGGTTGGGAAAATGTGTTTTCTGTCTCAGAATTAGGGCCAAAAATAATACAACCTAACTAGTTGAAAGAGCTGAAAATTAAGTACTGGTTGAAGATGGCATTCAGGTAAACAAAATATCTGCAGGCCAAAGTCTGGAAGCCAGACTAAAAAAGGAGGGGGAGTAAAAGAAGGAATAATAACCAGGAAACGTGAAATGTGAAATCAAAAGAGAATCAGGATGTAAGCAAAAGAAAAAAAAATACAGAAAATTTCAAAATCTAATATTTTTGCCTTAGAATTATTAAATGATGAATGTAAGTGAAAGACTATTATTAAGAAGCAGGATTTCTTTTTACTATATCAATATGTGTGTGTGTGTGCGTGTTTGTTTACACATGTGTAGCTTAAAACAGAAATTTATTTTCTCACAGTTCTGGAGGCAAGAAATTAAGGTCATCAAGGCCATACTCCTACTGTAACTTATAGGAGAGGCCCTGCCTTGTCATTACTTACTGCTAATGGTTTGCCTGCAATCTTTGACATTACTTGGCTTATAGTTGCTTCACTCCAATCTCTGCCTCCTTCTTAACATGGGATTCTCCCTCTGTGTCTATGCCTCTGTGTCTTCTCATTTTTATTTAATTTATTTGTTTTTATTTTTTACTAGAGAAGCTTCAAACATACATATACATCATTCCTATATGCCTCCATCCCCCCACCATTTTTTGTACTTGAAATAAATTATATCAAATTACATTATATGTCCCAAATCATCAATTTATCACACTTCTTATGCATTTGCATTTTAGCACTTCTATGAAGCATGAAGGGGAGTTACATAACAAACAATACCATGAATTAATACTGCCCTTCATAATTACCCATATGATTACCTTTACCAGACCTCTTTATTTCTTTATGCTGCTTTGATGCACTGTCTAGTTTCCTTTCATTTCAGTCTGAAGAACTTCCTTTATCATTGCTTGTGGGGCCAGTCTAATGGTGATAAATTCCCTCAGCTTTTGTTTACCTGGAGATGTCTTACTCTATTCCTCATTTTTGAAAGACAGTCTTATTGGATATAAAATTCTTGGTTGACAATTGTTTTCTTTTAGCACTTTAAATATTTCATATCACTGCCTTCTTACCTCCATGGTTTCTAATGAGAAATCACCACAATCTTACTGGGATTCCCTCGTACATAACTCATTGCTATTCTCTTGCTGCTTTCAGAACTCTCTTCTTGTTCTTGGTATTGAACAATTTGGTTAATATATCTTTGTTTGTGAATTTATCTCTTTGCGTTCCATGGAATTCTTGAACATGCGTATTCATATCTTTGGTTAAATTTGGGAAGTTTTCTGCCACTATTTCCTTAAATATTCCTTCTGCCAATTTCTCTCTTCTTCTTCTTCTGGGTCTCCTATAATGTGTATGTTAGTACACTTATGGTGTCCCACAGGTCTCTTAGGCTCTGATCATTTTTTTTATTCTTTTTTCTTTCTGCTCCTGAATCATTTCAGATATCTAGTTTTTTTAATTCACTGGTTCTTTCTTCTACCACTTCCAATCTGCTGTTGAAACCATCTATGGAATTTTTCACTTCTGTTATTATGTTTTTCAATTCCATTATTTCTTTGTGGAGATTCCCATATTGTTTATTTTTATTTTCCTCTTGTTTTGTAGTTCTTTTTCCATGTTTTCCTTTATTTCGTTGAGTATATAGAGGATTATTATTTTATTATTTTTTTAAAGATTTATTTTTATTTATTTATTTCCCCTTCCCCCCTTGCCCCAGTTGTCTGTTTTCTGTGTTCATTTGGTGCATGCTCTTTTGTCCACTTTCTGTTGTTGTCAGTGGCATGGGAATCTGTGTCTCTTTTTGTTGCATCATCTTGATGTGTCAGCTCTCCTTGTGTGCAGCCCCATTCCTGGGTAGGCTACACTTCCTTTCATGCTGGGCAGTTTTCATTACGGGACGGACTCCTTTAACATGGGGCTCCCCTAGGTTGGGGGACACCCCTGCATGGCACGGCACTCCTTGCATGCATCAGCACTGCGTGTGGGCCAGCTCCACATGGGTCAAGGAGGCCCAGGGTTTGAACCGTGGACCTCCCATGTGGTAGATGGATGCCCTATCCATTGAGCTAAGTCCATTTCCTGAATTATTATTTTTAAAGTCTCTGTCTGTTAAGTCCAAATTCTGGCCCTCTTCACTGATGGATTCTGGATTTCTATTTTGTTTTGTTCCTTTGGATGGACCAACATATCATGTTTCTTTGTTTGTCTTTTAATATTTTGTTGCACACTGTACAAAATTAATTTAATATTTTAAAGTGTTAAAACTAGGGTTTAGTCCCTTGGCTGTACCTTAAATTTGCCTCCAACTGATAATATGACAGAGATCTTCCTGAATGCCAAGAGCTTATCAAAACAAACAAACCAAGGCAAAAACTCATAAAACACTTATATGTCAAGCAATGTTCTAAAGACTTAATGTTCATTCACTTAATCATAACAATCTTATGAAATATATAATGTAATTATCCCCATATTAAAAGTATCATTCATCTTTTAATCCATAGACTATCTGACACATAAGAGATGTCCTTTAAAGTTGAATTTAAAGATACAAATTTTTTATAACAAAGTTCTTGTAACCTCATTAGATTCTATGGATTACAAAAATCACTAATCCAATTCTTACCTCTACAATCAAGTCTGAGGAAACTGTGAAAATGCAATAATGATCACTTTTCCTGGAGATTGGGAATTCATCAGAATGTGATCAAGAGTGGAGATTGTGTATGAACTAGTCTTTAATAATACATAGGCCTGAAGGGGGCATTAAACATTTTAGGCAAAGTAGTCAAAGAGAGGTGTGACATACTTGGGGAAACACAAAATTCAAGGTGGCAAAACAATAGGCTTAAGTTTGTAAGCAGAGTAAAAAGAGATAGGTATGCATTATTTTGTTGATTGCCTTCTAAGTCTTATAAAACAGTTCAGACTTAACCTTGACCTAATTTTTCCTGGAAGTATTCTAGCATATACTGGTACCACATGGTACTCCATGAAACAACAAAGTTGAACAAAAACAGAAAGCTTTTCAGAGTAAATATAATTTTAAGAAACTCTGTATTATATCTTATACTTGGAAACACAGGTCTTAGAAATATGTTAAAAGTTCTTAGGGGGCAGCAGACTTGGCCCAGTGGTTAGGGCATCCATCTACTACATGGGAGGTCCACAGTTCAAACCCTGGGGCCTCCTTGACCCATCTGGAGCGGGCCCATGCACAGTGCTGATGCATGCAAGGAGTGCCATGCCACACAGGGGTGTCCTCCACGTAGGGGAGCCCCACGCGCAAGGAGTGCGCCCCGTAAGGACAGCCACCCAGGGCAAAAGAAAGTGCAGCCTGCCCAGGAATGGCACCACACACACGGAGAACTGACACAATAAGATGATGCAAAGAAAAGAAACACAGATTCCCTTGCCGCTGACAACAACAGAAGCAGAAAAAGAAGACAGCAAAAAGACACAGAGAACAGACAACTGGGGTGGGGGGAGTAGGGGAGAGAAATAAATAAATAAATCTTTTAAAAAAAATAGTTCTTAGGAACTCTGCAATATAAAAAACAGGTTATTGCTTAACATGGAAATTTCCAGATTTATTTGATGATAGAAGATTTTTTACAGCAACTCGAATTAATCTCTGTAGAACAAATTTGAGGAAATGATGTAAGATTTTGAGCAATTCTGTAACATGATTAGACTAGTATTCCAGAATAATCTATATAGTGGCCATGTACAGAAAGATTGAAAGCGGAAGTAACACTGGCATGAGTTATTTCCTTATTAGGTAACCCAGGAATGATCACCTACAAAGAGATGCTGAGAGCTACCTAAAGGTGACTGAGATGGATGGGAAAAGATACTTTTAAGATAGTGTTCAAAACATTTAGAAGTAGACATAAATGGGAAGGAAAAGGGAAGAAGGAAGCAATGGTTCTTAGATTTTTGGCATGCATGACTAGGTGGATCTTTTGCCATAAACTAAGAAAGGAAATTCAGGGTGAAACACATTTTATGGGAAATGTAATGATTGACTATTGATATATCAGATTTGAGTCTAAGTGGAACATTTGGGTTGAGCAACATATAGGAGTAAATTACGGTCTTAAGGACAGGAAGAACAGAAGAACCATGGAATTAAGAGTCATGAGCAAACTTGGCCCCATGGATAGGGCATCCGTCTACCACAAGGGAGGTCCAAGGTTCAAACCTAGGGCCTCCTTGACCTGTGCAGAACTGACCCATGTGCAGTGCTGATGCATGCAAGGAATGCTGTGCCACACAGGGATGTCTCCCACATAGGGGAGACCCACGCACAAGGAGTGCCCACCCCGTAAGGAGAACTGCCCAGCGTGAAAAAAATGTCCAGCCTGCCCAGGAATGGCACTGCATACACGGAGAGCTGACACGACAAGATGACACAACAAAAAGAAACACAGATTCCCGGTGCCGCTGATAAGGATAGAAGTGGTCACAGAAGAATACACAGCAAATGGACAGAGAGCAGACGACTGGGGGTGCGGGGTGGGGAGAGAAATTTGAAAAAAAGAGTCATGAAGGAGACTATGCAGTAACATCTTATAGCATAAAATGAAGCACATGTATATGGAGGCAGAGGCCAAGGAGGGAGAGAATTTCTGAAGAGTGATGTTGGGTAAGAAAGGACTGAAAAGTCTCAAATATCTGGATGGCCTTGGGGAGAATATTCCAGGAGGAATGAAGCAGGAACACTTGTCTGTAAATGAATGACTGTGAGAGATAAAAGTAAAAACAGACAAGAACAAGATATATTTAGCAATCAATTTTCACCCTTGAGAAGTATTTCTTAGATCATTCAAATTTCTGGTACTCTATAGTTGCATTCATACTTCACCCGATGACCTAACATAAAATTTATAAATAGTCCATATCCACTAAATGTGCACTCCTATTGCCCCCTCCTCCATCTCCTGATAATCTCTACTTTATTTTCTCTCTCTGCAAATATGCTTCTTCTGGAATAGAATTTTTTTTCCAGTGACTGGGCCATACTTTCTAGTCTCCTAGTATGTTTGGTAATTTTATTGATGAGAACTGGACTTTTTATTTATTATGTTGTGATAACCCTGGAAATCTAGATCTCCCATCCTCAGCCTATCAGATAACGAACAAGAACAAAGAAGAAAGAAAAAAAGAAAAACAAGGAGAGGGAAAGAGAAGGAAAAAAGAAGAAAAAAAAAACCACTCAAAATAAACAAAAAACAACCAACACAGATAAAACATCCCACCCCAAGGGAAAAAAAAAAATTGTACCACCTCTACAAGTCTCTTGGTAGATGCTACTGGAAGGTAAGAAGCTACCACTTTTGAGGTCAAAACTAATGCCAGCATCTGTAATTGTCCCTTAGCAATCCAACATAAAAAAAAAGAAAAAGGAAACAAAGAAGAAAAAAATCTACACTAGCTCTTTATTTCCAGGTGGATGCTGGTAGAAACCAGCCAGAGGGCTGAAATTGAGACTGAGCTATTTCTGCTTCTGTGCTGGACCCTCAGATATCTGTCAGACCAAGAAACAACCACATAGAGAAGTTAAAAAGCAGAAAAACAACCAGCCAAATCTGGTACACTGGCTCTTTATGTTCAGGTGGGAGGCCAGAAGCCACTACTGCCCAGGGAACAAAACTGGGACCAGAGACCATGCTAGTACCTCAAGAATCCCCCAGACCAAACTCAACCTTCAACTCCAACTTTTGGTCGATAAGATTGCTCTGCTGACTCTAGCCCTGGCTGGCTGCTGCCAGAATCTAGCCTTTTGCAGGCACCACTGGTTCCACAGTTGCTTTACCCTGGTGTAAGGAAGTATTGTGCTTTTACTTGCAAAATTAGAACTCTTAGGAACCTCTCAATTTGTCCTGCACTACCATAGTTGTTTTAAAAGTCCAATCTAGTTCCAGGATTACCATGTATTCAATTCCAGTATCTTCCCCCCACCCCCATTCATTTTTCTTGTGGAGGGAATGATTTGTAAAATTTCCTACTCCATCATTTTGCATCCACATTGTCCTCCCTAATGTTTTGCAAGCTCTAGTACTATGGTTTTGTATGTTACTATGTTCTAGTATCCATATATGCTGGAATATAAGTAGAAGTCTCTCTTGCTTAAAGATCTCCTAAAAGAAAGAATTCTCAATTTTTAGGCAAACAGAATGCCTTGCTCTATTACTTTTCATTAAATTTGCACTCTTTTTGTGATCTTTCCTTTTTCCCTTTGTCTCTACACTTACATTCTAAAAACATATATCTCTTCTATTGAAAATAGATGTAAAATGTGAAACAGCAAAAACATGTACTTTTTTTATACTCTTTTTTTTTTTTTAGGTACCAGGGGCTGGGGATTGAACTCAGGACCTCTTATGTGGGAAACCAGCACTCAACCACTGAGCCACATCACCTTCTCTGAGTTGGTTTTTTTGTTTATTTTGCTTGTCGTTTGTTTTTCATTTTTTTTTCAGGAGGCATCAGGAACCAAACCTGGGACCTCCCATGTGGGAGATGGGTGCTCAACTGCTTGAGCTGCGTCTGCTACCAAAAACATATACTTTTCCTTTACATTATTATTTCCAAGAAACATCAAGTTATTTTTGTTCTCATTAACTATCAGATTAAAACAAGATGTGCCTGCTTTATACCATTTTTATATAAAGGAATTATTTGAATATTTAATATAAATTTCCCCCTTGATTATCTTAAGCATTTGATTCACAGACACATTTCAATGATTTTCAGTCATAGTCAAAATAGATTTGTTTTAGGAAAAGAAAACATTGGTTTGTCAGCTTAAAGTGTTGAAATATTGAGAATAGTTATATGAATGATAGAGTGTTTCGAAATGTATGTAGTCAGAGAGGTAAAAATGCCTCTAAAATTCCACAGTTAAGGCTGTTAAAAGCCTGCAATTTTATTTTGAAAAGTTAGCTTGCAGGCATCATCTTATTTTATTGAAATCATTACCTGAAAAATGAACAGAAGCATGTCCCTGGCCCTGACATACCAACTTCATTTTGTTTTACTCATTTCCATTTTTCTGTTTCCCTTTCAGTTGTTATTTAAAACAGACAACAGAACCCTGCCATATGTTGAACCCATAAGCTCTCACCTAAACGTCTCTCTCTTTCAAATCTAAGATAATTGTTGACTGTTGAAATATTCAGTAAATTTCGATATTTCACATAGCTCCTGCATTTGTTTTAGTTATTTCCTTTATTTTATATTATTTTTTAAAGATTTATTTATTTATTTATTTTATTTCTCTCTCCTTCCCCCACCTCAGGTTGTCTGCTCTCTGTGTCCATTTGTTGTGTGTTCTTCCATGCCTGCTTGTACTCTTGTCAGCGGCACCAGGAATCTGTCTCTTTTTGTTGCATCAACTTGCTGCATCAGCTCTCCATGTGTGTGGCGCCACTCCTAAACAGGATGCACTTTTTTTGTGTGGGGTGGCTCTCCTTGCAGGACACACTGCTTGTGCATGGGGCTCCCGTATGTGGGAGATACCCCTGCGTGGCACGGCATTCCTTGTGCTTATCAGCACTGCTCATGGGCCAGCTCACCACATGGGTCAGGAGGCCCTGGTTTGAACCATGGACCTCCCACAGTGATAGGCACTTTGTCTATCCATTGAGCCAAATCCACTTCCCAAGTTATTTCCTTTAAATCTAGGTATTTCCATTTTAAGCCTGTAAGAACATTCAATAATTTATCAGGGACTTTTTTAAGTACCGCGCTCTAACCGATTGTGCAACTGGAGCTCCGGCCAATCAGGGACTTTTTAAAAGATTTTCTTTCTTTTTTTTTTCTTCTTTACTTAAAGGATGAACAAGTACTCTCAAATGGAATATGTTTTCTTTCATGTATAGATGGTGGTCTGAAAATATAACCAGTTCGACAGTTTAGATAGAACCTAAGAGTAAATAAGTCAAAATAATTATATAGTTTCAGTATTGGCCTTCCTGTAAGAAGCATCCTTAATTGATAGTGGACCATAATCCTCTACATTGGGAAACTTGGTTACAAAATTCCAGGAAGACCATTAAATACTTGATTTAAAAAGTCATTTAATCCTTTCAATTTTTTAGAGACTAATCTGAAAATAGAAATAACTATGTTTACCTTACCTTTTTAATTCCCATATCTTCTTTCCCCATCTGTCTTCTTCCCAAATATGATATGTGGGTAGGATAAAATTTCAGATATTGTGATATTCTAAATACCAAAGTTAAAAACCTTTATAAAAATTATGATCCTATCTAAATTGTATATAGAAAATAATGTAATAGATATATTGACGATGTATGTTATATCGCCAATATATGAATTTACATCTAGTTTAGATGTCCGTAAAAATAAAAATCTTTTAAATAAATTAGTTAAATACATATAATTTATTTCACAATGTTTTTAACTTTAAATAAATTTTAAAGATATTATAGTTGAATCCACATATTTGGAACCATTTGTATATATATCACAATTTTTAAAAACTTAATGCCACAATAGTAAAAATTTTTATCAGATAATATTGGTTTTGGAGAAAAGCAGGTATTTATTGTAAATTGGAAAAGCTAGTTTACTAGCCCCTGTTTTAGCTACAACTCAGAAAGCTAAGCTTTTATAGAACCTGTTTTTACCTGTATATCTCTCTTACCACGCTTTCTGGAAGTTAGTTGAAATGTATAAAAAAGCAAAAAGTAATATAGATTAGGGGGAAAATGAGACATAAATATTTAAAGGAGAGATAAAATAACTATCCAGTCATGAGTATCTCTTTTATTTAAGTAGATATATTTAATCTCATAATTTTGGTTCAACCCTTTAAATGGATGGTTACTTACAGATTTCAGAGGGAAGAAAAGAGGAGTTTTCATTGACTCATCACAAACATCATGTAGAATAATCTTACCATCATTTTAAAACTTACTTTCAGAGACTCTTCATTCAGAGAGTGTTGCCTGATTTAGTCACATCGTCTCTTATTAAAATAGATCCTTTTCTTCTTCATTTCCTTTCCTTATACCTCATCCTCTCTAAAGATGCAAATTAATTTCTCTTCTCATCTGACACAGTAACTTTTGTCTTACTGAAACCTTGGAATCAGACATTCATGGATTTAAGGCCATTCCTTACATTCCAAAGAATTATCAAGGAAATTTTCTAAATATTGCTGAACTTTCCCAAAAAGAAGATGTGGGAACTTTCTGATTTGTTAATAATTATAGAAAAATAAAGAATGAAGGCCTGCAATCACGTGGCCTTGGAGATATTTATATAAATCTCAGCATAAATTTCAGAAACTCTAATCTGATTACCAAAAAAAAAAATGACAAGGTGAAAAGGGCACAATTTAATGGAAATGGTTTAGCAGAAAGGGAAGAAAATGGAGCAAACTGGCTTAACTAATTTCAGTACTGTCAAAAGCTAGAGATCTTTACTGCTATTCTTTCTTATGGGTCAGAATGTGTTTTTAAACCTCTGAACTAATCTCTTTTAATGAATCAGTTTCTTTTTTTTAACAAATCAATTTTTTTGGTACATATTAAAGCATAAATCCATCCAAAGTGTATTTGGTATAATCATGTATTTGTGCATTCATCATTTCAGTCATTCTTAGAGACTTTCATTATTCCAGTAATGATAATAATAATAAAAAACAAACAAGCAAACAAAACTCATAACCTTTCAATCTTTCTATGTGAATCAGTTTCTAGGCAGATCAAAATCATCTCTAATGGAACAAGAACTTCCTTCATGTTGAGAGGTTACATCTGTAAGCTCAAATATCCCTGTTTAAATGCTAAAACTGTTAACCATTTCACCTATTAAAAACAACCACCTTACAAAATCTAACAGAAATTACATGACATGCCCTGACATTTTGTTCCTTTGAAAAGACATTGCAAAAGAAATGTCTGCTAGTTTTAAATCTGTAATTGATCGATCATCCAGGTATTCTTTTGATAACTCAAATAACTGGGCTATTTTCTTTTCATCTTTAAAATGTGTACTTCACATCATTGATACCTAGAGAACTTAGTGCTCCGACACACTTAATGATATTTTGTGCTTTCCTTTGACACTTGTATAATTTATAAATTGAGTTTTGTATTTTTTAACCTTCAGAGATGAAGTATATTTGAAAATGAAAACACTTCACTATGTGAAGAGAATAATAATTCGTGTCGGAGTCAGTGCATATTGTGAATAAGAACTATTACTGGGGACCAGACATTTCTTGCTCAACCTCTGGCCCTTAGACCCCACTCTACAGATTTACAGAGTTGAGAGTTTTAAGGAAGACTTGGGGATATTGGGCCATTACTTTTCAAGCTGGTTTCACAAAAGACCTGAAGCTCTTACATATATATTAATTTGTTCTTAAACATCACGTAAGTTGTTCTCCTTCCAACACACTTACTTTCTCTGGTTGCATGCTGGACTATTGCCCCTCCAATCTGAGTTTATGTTCTTTTCAGTGGAGCCACAACAGTTGAGAGTTGATGGCTAGAGCATAGTGTGACTTCATCAATTTCTAGTGCCCTGGGGGATAATCATAGTTCACAAATGATTCGATATGTGGGATATAATGGTATCTCCCATTTAAATGGATATGCATGAAATTATTTTTCTTAAACCACAAATAACCAGCATTACCAATTCCAAATGAATATTTTTCTTCTGAGACATTAGGAAAGCACCCCATTTGTGAATTTATGATGCTAATTTTTTAGGTTATGCATTATGCACAGCAATGACAGGGCTTCTTCCCAAACCTCTTCCTGAAAGAAGAAGCTACAGCATTCTTCTGTCTTAGAGATTTCTGATTGCTTATTGCCCACATAAGAAAAATGTGTATTTATGTATTTGTTTATGTATTTATTCCCTCATGGATTCATTTTTTCAATAAACACTTGAGTGTTTCTTACGTGCATTCTCAGTGTGGGGAATAAAAATTATATCCCCAAGCAGAAATTGTGTCTTCCCACTCCATGTGCTCAGAAGCTAGCAGAGACTAAAAGATAATCAAAACACCCATTATGCTGAATAAATAAATTAACAAGTCATTGAATCAATATGGCCCCTGATTTCAGGAGATATCTATATGCATGTGTGTAAGCCAAAACAATAGGGCACTTGCAAATATAAGTAAAAGTTGAACAGTAAAATAGTATAATATATACAAAAAAAGGTCTCAAGGAAAAAGGCTATAAATACTTAAGTATCAGAGGAATTGAACTGGATTGTAGATTGTGAAACAAGCGCCATAGCCATTCTTTCCAAGAACTGTATTTCTTGGATTTCTCTGCCCTTGATGGTTCCATGTGTGTCAGTGAGAACCACACAAGGGTGGTTTGGAAAGTAGAATAGAAGAAGCAGTCATGATTTTCACATTTGCTGGCACACGCATGGGTGAGCCCTTGAATCATCCACTTCAGTGTTAGGAGCAGCTAGGAAAACTCGAGGCAGCTTCTTAAGAATTACTTCTGTAGGCCCTGCAAACTGAAATAATCTGTAGTAGCATCCCACAGGTCATGAAACTCTTGCTCTTGAGACCTTTCTGAAACAAGCTGAAATCCCTGACCCTGATTCCTATAACCACTTTAATTCCATAAACCAAAATCTTTCATACCTAGAACACATGCAGTAAATTCTCTTTCCTTGACCAAATCCTGATATATCTTCAGGCCTTCAGTCTTCCAGAAAATGAGAGTTTTATAAATTCCAAAACAAAAGAGCATATCAAAGTAAATAGTTTTGTAAATACTAAGAAGGTTATAGTGCCTTAAGTAGATTTAACTGGTTTATTGAACAAGTGGAAATTTCAGGGTGAAAATTTAAAAATATTATATTAATTCCTTTCTTTTGGTTGACCCACCAATTTGTAAGAAACCGAAATACTTTTCTCGATAACCTCAAGTAATAAAAATGTCCTCCAGTAAATTCAGCCCTTACTGTGCTTCAATTCATTAATGTAATACTCAGTATTATAATCAAAATTCAAGTATCATTCAAACACAAGTTCTCCCTTTCTACAGTTCGTCTTCTATGACTAAAGGCAAGAAGTTTACAGTGGGAAAGAGGGGCTTGGCTGGCTTCTTTAATTATTTTAACTTCTTCCAGCTGATACTTCCAGGATTGGAACAGGTAGAAGAACAGTTAATTTGGAAGAAAAATTCCTATTCAACAGGCATCGACCTGGAGTATGCTTCCTATGGGTATAGCTGGTTAAAGCTAACTTATAGTCCTCAGGGACTTCTCTAACCCCACTACTGGCTATCTAACCAGCAGTTCTTGAAATGGATTGAGATATCTCTAGCTAGCAACAAGGGCACACAGATTCTCTTGACCAGGATCTAGGACAGTCCAGGTTTGGTTCTCCTTTCTCTATTTTCTAGAGGCTCATAACAGGGCCACAGAAAAGTTGCAACTTTGAACTACTACTTTATTCTGAAGCTCAAACCCATTTTCATTTTGCAGTATGGCAATAGCTTCAGACACTTATCCTTCAGATTTTCCATTTATTAGTTTGACATCTGTCTACCTTTTTACAGAAATTCTGACAGACTCATAGGAAATTCTGTGAATGAGTGGTTTTGGGAACTCCCTCCCAATTTAATTTGCTTTGATGTAGGGGTGGAGCACCATCCCTCCATCTGAAAGACTCACAATCTACAAAACAAAACTCTCCAAAAATATCTTCCAAGTTTCAGACTCCTATAGCCAACTTGATTTTAACCCCTTCCTACCCTCAAAATAGTTAGGAGACAAGAGGTACAATTTTTTTTTATAGCCACAACCTCTGCAAAGCCTACAAAGATGATCTCATGCCTTCCTCTGGTTTGCAAGAGTTAATTAACATCTATGATAGAGACCAACCATAAGACAGAAGGGCAGGACAGGATATGAAGCTGTCTCTGGGTTTGTCTTCCCTGGAAAAATACTCTTGGTTTTCCATATAAAATCAATTGGCTCCATTTCTAAGAATACACAGGGAGAGAGAGGAAGTTTTGATAATTACTTTAGAAATCCGTCACTTTGCTATACTGAAAACATCAGGAATTTGGATAATCTTTTTTAGGTTGTCAGACACCAGCTTTCCAGCATACATGCGAGATGATTGTTAATAGCAGTGTAAAATGTAAAAGTCTGAAATAGGTCAGATTTGCAGGACATTTTTGCCTTCATTAATGGAATAGTTAATGGAAATAGTTAATGGAAAAGTAAGTAACTTATTGAGGGCATATGAATGAAACACAGTCGGCATTGTCTGGAAAAAAGCAGAAGGCTAAATATACTTTACCAAGTAAATTCTTTTCATGTTTGCAGCATAAAGAGGAAATGAAAATTTAATTGATCATACAAATTGGCTTATATGTAGTTTTCTGGGAAAATGCTCAGGTACTGTGAGAATTTCTATAATTGGAAGAATACTTCTATTAGACCATACTGGTAGAAATAATCACTTTCTTGATTTTCTATCCTGAGAGCAGTCTAAAGTTGAAAATGGGAATTAATTAACCAGAAGTTTTCATGTGCCCCACCCTAGTACCTGGAACCACATTCTTTCCCTTGCATGATACATGGGGGAACCACTCTTAGTTGAGGTCTTCACTTTGACCTTGATCCACTACCTAGGCTCCTGTCTTATTCACAGTTAACATTGCATGCTTTGCATAATTTCTGGTAACTGAGAAATTGCCTTATTTGTCTCTAGTTCAATTCTTAGGGTTTCAACTGTGGCCAAACTGTTGTGTGTTTCTACCCTATCCATTTATTGTCTTAAATTTCTAATTCCCATGTATGACTATGCTACCAATTGCCAGATACCCACTATCTACTGTCTGGTACAAAAACCTTCCCAAATATACTTTGCTGTCCTGGCATATTGTCCTACAATGTTCACATCCTTCAAGTTGTGTTCTTCTGTACCTAAGCATGAATCTTGATTCTTTGATCCCATTAATTTCCTAGCTAGATGATTTTAGTGTCTTTTTCATTTGTAGGGCTTCATTTAGAACTATTCAGCCCTATCTCCTCCTTACTGAACTCAGAAATAACTGTAATTTTCCTACATTGGTGAGAAAAACCAGATAAATCCAAATTAACAGCTTTCAAGAGTTGATAGCATGTAATCTTGTAAATTTTACAATAAGATTATTTAATGAATTTTCTTCAATAAACCTATAAGAATATTTAATTTTTTTACAACTATATATGCTATATGCTATGCTGGCATTAAGATATGTTTTTGGCAAAAGGTTGACCTTTCCATTAAAATAAATGAATGGTTATATTCATATGTATTTATGTAATGGACCTTTGTATAAAGTTCCAAATAAATTTGTATTATACTTTGCTCTAATCTTTTTTTTTTCTAATTGGGATAAACTTAAAATGTGTTTTAGTATGTTACATGGTTTCATACCAATTGAAGTATAAAAATATAAAATTCAATATTTGGTAGAAATTTTAAAAATATTGATTAGCTCAAACATCTACGAAACCTTTCTAATTTTCTATTTAACTGATTATAAATGTGAATATGTTTATTTCTCTTGGTGCTCTGCCATAACAGAAAGCATCTGGGGCTATGATTGTGTAAAGGAAAAAGTTTAGGTCTGATGAGAAATGGCATTCCAGGAATGAATCAACTCCTGCTTAAGTATGCAACTGTGAGGTGATCCACAATTTCCTTACCCATCATACAGCTCTGTTTCGGGGTAAAAACACCTCATTATCTTGTGATTTAAAAAAAAAACTAATATTTTCTGTGTTTTTGATCTTCAATACTTGGTTTAATGTTTAGAGATTCATTGAAGAGCATGAAGAGTGTAATTCAGAAGGTATGATACAAAATTATTATAAATTGATTACAGCTTAGGTGACTTTTAAAAGCTGGACTTTAATGCACATATATAAAAGAGGAAACCTAGTTAATATACAATAAAATTATATGAGAATTACTTAAACTTAGGCTATAAATGTAAATTACATTCTTATTAGCACATAAAACTTTCAGTATTACTGTTCTCAAGATATTTAGGTATGACCATAAAGCATAGTTAGAGCTAGAGTTAATTTGTTTAAAAAAATAAAATCAGTATCGTATTTTCCGATGACACTAAAGTGTATTTAATTCACTTCTTAAAAACAATTACATTAACTGGAAATTAAAAAGTGAACATTATAAACATTCCTTCAACATTTTATCATACATAAGCACAGCACTATACATATTCATAGACATATACATCATGCAATATGTACATGTAATTAAAATTTTACAATGATATCAATATGGACACAAATAAACTCCTTGGAATTTAACAATTACATAATTGGGATTTCTTTCATACATACTCCTAAAACTTTCATCATAAATGTGCAAATGCTTTATTAGTCAGTGTTAATCTGAACCTGACTTGAAATAATTGCTCACAGAATCAGCAAGATTCCAGGAGATTAGGCCCTTTACAAGAGAGGCCAGTTAAAGGTAAAACTTTGGCACGAAAAACAATTACATGGGATGCCATGACCTGCCCAGTCGCAGCTGGGCACTGGTGAGCACTGCAGCACTCTAATTATATCTGAAGACATTCTGTCTTCACAGCATTCTCTTAAGATTTGAAGTCCCTCACACATTATGCTTGGGTCTCACGACCATGCTTTAGTGGTCCCGGAGGCATTCAGGACAGATCTTTTCTCTCCCAAGATAGGTGGGGCCATCTAGTTTCCTAATTTTCTATCTGCCTGTTATTTGTATCTTCCTGGAATTCCTATGCGGCATGGAAACTCATCATTTTACAGAAATACTAAAATTACTACTTGTTTCTTTCCTCTGACTTACTGATTTTCATTCACATTTGAACTTATTCATTCAATTAGCATTATTAAGGACCTCAGTTAGGTACAGGGGCAATAATCATGAATAAGGGACTGTCCTAGTCAACAGGAGATCACAGTCAAATGGGAGACATTGAACAATAAGCAATGCTATCACATGATAAGAACTACTCTAATTACTGAAATAATTCTCTACAAATTTAGATGGAGAATGATTTGGTGAAAAGTGTTTTTAAAAGTCATCATAATCTTTCTACTGTGCTAGCTCCCTTGTTGGTCTCACTGTCTCTAGATCATCTATCCTACTCTTTCTTGCAAGATTGTTCTTTCTAAAGCACAGCAACTGTGCTCTTTTTAAACTGTAGAATAAAATCCATATTCTTTCTTGTTGAATTTAATGTCCCTCAAGCTCTGGCTTTCACTGACCATTATAAATTTACTTTAGGCTAATCAAAGTTCTTAATCTTCGAGCATACTAAAAGTGTATATTAATTACAGCCTTCACTAAATTAATACCTTTACTCACTCTCTGTCTCCATCTGTGATTTACCTCTCTCAATTGTTCCTGTAAAAATCCTATCTTAAAAGATCACTCATTATTTAAAGTCTTATCTTGGCCTGGGGAATGATTTAAAATCTTGTCTTGGTCTGGGGAATTCTCTTTAAGATTTGTTGTTTCATATGACTTACACATTTGTTATAGAGGCCATGACAGTATTTTCTTCTTATTTTCTGTCCAGTGGTACATATACTTTGGAGATACTGTAAATTTATTTGCCTCAAAATTTAAAAGTAAGTTAAGCATTTTCTCTATAATTAACATATTCATTTAGCATTCAATTATTTTCATTGGATATATGTTTCAAGTACAAAGATGAAGTGTTTAACAAATAGCAACAAAACATTTTGATAAAGAAAAAAGTATGTGAAACAATGACAATTTTATCAATTTTTTATTTTGATGAGTAGGTAATAGAACTTCTCATATACCTAATACATTTTTAATTCAATTATATACTCTTTTATGAATTTTATATTGCCTATCATAAAATGTCTACCTGGCTGTTTTATAATTAAAATTAAATTGAATTTCCTAATAGTTTTAAGACGAATAAGTACCTTTTTAAAAAAAGATTTATTTTTTTATTTATATCTCTCTCCTTCACCCCACCCTGCACCCCGCACCCCGCACCCTGCCACTTGTCTGTTCTCTGTGTCCATTCGCTGTGTGTTCTTCTGTAACTGCTTCTGTCCTTATCAGTGGAACTGGGAATCTGTGTCTCTTTTTGTTGCATCATTGTTGTGTCAGCTCTCCATGTATATCGTGCGATTCTTGGGCAGGCTGCATGTTCTTTCATGCTGGGTGGCTCTCCTTATGGGGTGCACTCCTTGTGCGTGGGGATCCCCTACACAGGGGACACCCCTGCGTGGCAGGGCACTCCTTGCGTGCATTAGCACTGCGCATGGGCCAGCTCCACACAGGTCAAGGAGGTCCTGGGGTTTGAACCGTGGACCTCCCATGTGACAGGCGGACACCCTATCCATTGGGTCAAGCCCACTTCCCACGAATAAGCACCTTATAGTAAAACTGTATCAAAGTGTTTTTATAAAAGTGTCGGTAGGAAAAAATGCACTGTGTAGAGGTATTTGGGGCATTCCTACTTGGATTTATTTTTTCCATTAAGTAGAATCAGTTATATAGTATTGGGAGTCCTGTATTTGTTGCTTTCTCAAGCTGTCCTCATTTTTCAGAAAAAGAAAAGAAAAGAAAATCACCATGTGCAAGTGTAACAATTGAAAGTCTGTCACAATTTCACCTACCATTTTGGAATACTTAGAATACTAAAAACCTATATGTGTTAAAAATCCACAGACCTGTAAATCCAGAATGTTCATCCTTTCTCACAAATGTACCTATTCTATTTCCAAGGCTAATCCCTATGCCTGTCCCTTGTGTCCTTCTCTTTTAATCTCTTTTATGACCTTTTAAATCTCTTAAAATCTCTTTTATACACTTGGTCCATCTATTATGAACTTTTATGTCGTTAAATTCTTCTACTTTTTTCTTCCCATATACCCCAAACATTTCATCAGTCACATTCTAACCTTCCATCCTGCCTCTTTCCCAAGCCCCTGATTATCTCATCTCTTTCCTTTGCTTCCTCTTTGTCCTTTCACCCTTCAAGCCAGGGCAGTGTAGCTGACTCTCTCCTCCTATTCCCAGAGCATCTTTCTCTGATGAGGATCACCATCTCAAAACCAGTTCCTCATTCTCATTTTGCTTAAACAAACAATAGCATTTATTGCCCTTGTACTCTTCCTGGTTTTTTTTAATCTATTGTCTACTTTGGTTGTTACAATATTTTCCATGTTCTTTTTTTATCTTTCTGAATTATTTGTTGATGGTGCTTTCCATTGACTCCTCTCCTACAGAATAAAATAAATTATAACCCCTTAAAACTTCATTATGTTTACCTTTCTCAGTCACAACCAATAGAATCCAACTCTGGATAATACAGTAATTAGACACACCTACACATGTGTGTATATAAAATTTTAAAAAGGGACATTAATCAGAAGGATTTTAAGGGGAAAAACTGAAGATTTTCAAAAGAACAAGATTCAGAAAAGTCAAGAACAAGTAACAGGACCTATTGGTGGTCTTTTTAGGTACCATCATCATTTCCCTAAGCATATTCCAAATATTTCTCAATGTATGTGTCTTCTAGTAGAAGATCCAAATTTTAGGAAGCCAGCACCTGTTAGTCATAACTGGGATTAGGAAAAGTGACACATTTTAACTTAATACCCCCAAAATTTAGTATCCAAAGTCAAAGTAACAGAAACAAAATTCAGATGTTATTATGAGGAATTATTTAGCCAAACAGATGCTGGGCAGTGAGAAGCATCAGCCATCCACTGCATGTAACTTTCCTAGTCCTTTCAGAAAACTTCCTTACTGCAAAGGAATTGTGCAGGGATAGGGGAAGCAAGGAAACTAAGGTGTCCTGGAGTGTCTGGAACCTAGATTCCTGTACATCCTTCCATCTCTAATAATGGCACAATATAAATCTCACAGTTAGGGTCTCAAAATGGATACTCAATTACCCTGTGTTATGGTATAAATGAAATTATATGTGGTTCCTCATCACTTTGGTCTAGTTTTAAGGTCCCCCTTTGAGTGAAGACCCAAGCTAGGCCTGCTGTGTGATCACAACTGGCAAGTCCTGTACTTACGTACAGTTTATATGATAAGAGCCCCCCCTTAGCTTTTATGAATGGTCCCTGCTGCTTCTTCTCTGAATGGCTCCTGGCCTTTTTGCACCACCTAATTTATTAGCAAGGCTTATAGTTTGGTTCCATATGGTTTGGTTGGCAAGAAGATGCCCTCAGCTTCCACATATGGCCCTTGCCGCTATGCTTTCTATGCCATATAGTTTGAAACCTTCAACCATCTCCCTTCTGGGTCATGGTAGAGGCAAGAGGTGAGGGTACACATGTACTCATCCCCTCCTCCTCCATAGATCTTATAGGAGCCTAGGTTAGGTAAGCAAGGGTCCCTCTGCCAACCTTATGCTCCCCTTTCCTCCTCCAGGTTCTTGATCTAATAAAGCTGTCCTTCCATGCATTCCTGACTGGATGGCTATCTGTGTTAGTACCTCCACACCCAAAGAACTTCTGCATAGCATCCAAAACATTCTGTACCACAATAAATGCATTAAACTAAAGCCTGAATACTATGGTATATTTCCCAGGCTCTTTTGGCTGTGTGCTATTCCTTGTCTTAGGTCATTTATATATATATATGTGTATACACACACACACACACACACACACATATATGTACATATATATAAATGAGACTTAGTATAGGTATTGTCTCATGCAACCATGGGGATAAGCAAATCTAAATTCCATAAGGCAGGCCACAAATCAGTAATTCCAATCTCTTAGGTATTAATAGATTTCCATGAATTCTCCAGGAGAAGTGGTCTGGCTGAAGTATAGATAGAAATTCTTTCTGACTGCTGAAATCAGTGGTTCTCCCTCTAAGGCCTTCACCTGATTGGATGTAACTTCTGATATTGCCAAAGTCAATCTCCATTTTTGATAATAGATGCAATCAACTGACTAATGATTTATTTCCAGGAGATAGACTCACAGTAACTACCAGGTCAGTGCTTGCTTTACCAATTAACTGAATAGCATGACCTAACCAAGTTGACACATAACTCAACCATCAAACATAAAGTCTTAATTGTTAAGTATTATATAATCTTTTCACTTACCCTTATCTTCTTAAAGCAGAGCTGAAAGTATTTAGTCACGTATATATCAGAAATGATATAATTGAGAATAGTACTAAACAAAAATCTTAAAGATTTTTGGAAATAAAGGAATTTTTAAAAGTAAGATTTCAATATTTTTTGTTAATATTTTTCTCTTTAATTTTATAATTTTACTTCAATGGAAAAAACCCTAAACATTGAAATAATAAAGGACAATTTCAGTAATATTTGAAAAAGTAACAGGGCTAAAAAATTATTTATGAATACTGTCATTAAAAAAATACTGTCCATGAAATTTCATCTAGACATTGTATCGCTGTATGATAATCTTTCACTCCATGCTTTTTCAGATCTAAGTAATTTGGATTTATTTGTCTATCCTGCTTTTCCTCAAAGCAGTCATCATTTATTATAAGCAATACTTAATCATTTGCTGCTAGGTTGCATTTTCTTGTTGGGTAGATTTGAATATGCATCATATCATTCAGGAGAACAAAATGATAAAGAATAATGAATAGTGAATTGATCCACAGTATTCACTGAGACAATAATGTACCAAAATTTGTGTGGGAGAAGAGAATTACTTGTGCCTATCCTCATGAATGGGTTAGATCTTGCCTATGATGATCCAAAAGTAGCACTAACAAAAAGTTTGCATTTGTATTTTTCTTTTTATTCTTTGCATTATTACAAATTTCACGTACATAATTATTGCCAAGCCAGAACAGAACAATAGCCATCTGCTCATGATATTTTGGATGACAGAGAGTTGCTCTGAGGAGATTCAAACCCCCTTGATATATATAATTGCAAAACACACTTTCACTGTAGGGAAATTGTTTCACACCACCACATCCATTAGCATGCATCTAGAGAACTGAAATTGATTATTATTTTAATGTAGCCATGATGGCAGTCTCTATATTCTCCTAATCATATCAAATCAACTGGAATTTGTTCCCATAACACCATGAGTGATAGGAAGAATTACAGTATGTGTATATGACTCACATTAAAGGACAAGGAAATTTGCAAAGGCACTGGAGGTAGAAGTGGGAAGAGAGGAGAAATTCTGATTGAGGGGCCCCTGAGATAGACTCAGCAAATCTGCAGATATGGGCAACACTCTAAGAATTAACCTTCCACATTGTCAGGCAGACAAGTTATGAAGAATCCATTTCTCCCAGATAATGTTTGGCTATTTCAGGAAATACAATGCCTTCAAACTTAACAGGAGGTGTGGGGGGGAGGAGGGGGGACTAAAATTTGAGGATAAAGGAATAACCATAATGCTTTTAAAAATATAAGATTGGGGTGTTGCCTCTGCTCTGTAATTGGTGTCACCAAATCTTAAAACCAATATCTTTCATCTTTTCTGGTTGCCAGAACACAAACTTCCAGGCTCTTTCAGCAGGAGGTAATAGAGATGAACTATGGAAGAGAGACAGGAAAAACAATATTTTGTTGATCTGTTTTGAGATGGTAGCAAAGACCTGCCTGGAGAATAACCCAGGGAAAAGTTATATGGTCTCCATAAAACAGTCTGAAGAGAACAGATGAGATCACAGTGTTTAATCTAAATGTGCTGGTAAGGAAATTAACTGGTTTCCTCTGAAGATCAGCTGGATTCAAGACAAAAACTAATGAAATCAGAGGCTTTGCGGAGAGACAAGGTAGCAATTGGAGAGTGCTCCCTAGCATTAGCTATCACTTAAGCTTTAATGCACTGCAATGCAATCCACATAAACAAAAGCTCTTTGGTATGATCAATAATTTTTAAGAGCATGAAAGAGTCTGAGTCTAACAAGACTGAAAACTGCTAGTCTAAGATCACAAAGCTTATAAAAATGTAGCAGACATTTAGCCCAAGTAGAAAGGGAAATAATACTCAGAGAAGCAGAGCTTATGCCAGTCTGGTGGTTAACATTCCTCCTCAGTCAAAAGTAAACTACCTAGTATTTAATAGTGAATCATAAAAAGAACCCAGAATTTCTGACCCTAAGGCAATGATCTTTTGATTACTTTACACTATTTTTTGGGAATTTGAAATTCTTTTTTTAAAAAATTTATTTATTTTATTATCTATTTATTTATATCCCCCTTTGCCACTTGCTTGCTGTCTGCTCTCTGTGTCCATTTGCTGTGTGTTCTTCTGTATCTGCTCGTCTCCCTTTGTTGCATCATCTCGCTGTGCCAGCTCTCCGCAGGTGCGGGCTGTCAGCTCTCCATGGGGTGTGGGTCAGCTTGCCTTCACAAGGAGGCCCCAGGAAGCAAACCCAGGGCCTCCCATATGGTAGACAGGAGCCTAACCAACTGAGCCACATCCGCTTCCCTGTCTTTCTTTTGAAATACAAATTTAGCATTAAATGAGCATTATTACAGTGTTTCAATCAACACAAGAGAGACTACAACAATTTTCTTTTTTGTCTTCAGAACATTTCATTAATATTTTTATGGCTTTTGTCATGTATGTGCTGTTTTCTCCATTTAAAACAATGTTTCAAAGAATGCACAACTGAACACATGATATTTTTTATACATTAGTTTCTCGTTTCCTATAAATTGAGCCTCTGCTTACCCAAGCACATAGGACATTCACAAGGTCAGGCACCCAAAGCACTAGAGCAGTAGAAAGCATAATCTAAATATCTTGAATGAGGTTAGAAAAACAATTGTCATTCTCTTTAAGAATATTCTTAATGTCAAAACCAAAGATATTGCTTCACCACTCTGCTTAAAGGAGTACTTGCCTGTTACTCCTTTCTGTTTTCTTTATTTCTTGTGTTCTTACTTTATTATGTGAAAGACAACAACAACACGGAGAGCTTACTCTTAGGGAAGGCAGATTCCAATAGAATTGTGTAGACAATTAACAAATCTATTTTTTCCTTTTTCTGAGGATAAAGGATGACAATTTTCATGGTATATCAATTTTCATGATATATCTAGGAAAGAAGAAGCTCTTATTACAGTCTTCCTTTTGAATAAAAACGTACTCACTTCCCTTTTCCACGTTGCCAGAAACTTGACTAGTATGATCAATGGTCCTTTCTATGTTATGCTATGTATTTTCAAGGGGAGAAGTATTTGAAAAATTAGGCAGAATATCTAAAAAAAAATTTAAGTGTTAAAATTATCACTTCATTCCAGTGGCACAAGTCTATGAAGACTTCAATTTCTTCTCCCATCAGCTTATGATCAAGTGTTCTGCTTAAACAAATTATTTTTATATTATTTCTATCAGAAAAAGAAAGCTTGTATGGGATTCTTCATTGCTAAACATTCTTGGCAAGAAGTTAAATGACACTTTTGGTAATAGGTAGTATAGTATTCATGAACAGTTTTACTTAAGCAAACTTTTTGTAATAATACTTATAGTATGGGATTTTTATTACATTCAAACTGTGCTTTCATATTAGTAAAAGAACTGAGTCTCAATAGCACTGATTTAACAACCAATGGACCAACTATGAATTTATCATCAAATTTGATACATGAAGCGAGGAAGGGATCACAGGAAATGAGGGAGGTCCTCTTTTGAAGCTGAGTATAATCTCCAGATTTCACAGGTTTACAAGAAAAGAGATATTTTAAAATGTGATAATAAAATTATAAGATGGAATCTGTAGAATAACTGACATTCAAACATTATCTTGATGGTTCATATTTGCAAAAACTAAACAAACAGTTTCATGTTTATTATATCCAAATGCCACGAATACTTTTGCATTATTAATGTCATTACAATAGAAACACAAAGCTTCTGTCCTTGCCAGTTGGTTGAGGCCAGGAGAGTACCATGAGTTTTCGCTCCACTGCTCACACTATTTTCTCTTTCTCCATGTGAATAGGTAAAGTTGACAAGAATCTAGTTCGTTGGTTGACATTTCTCTACGATATAGGTCACTGCTTACATTTGCCATGTGCCCTTGTTTTTTCAATTCTTCTTGGACTTGACAATTTTCAGGTATAGCAGCCCTTGTGTTTCCAGTCTCTAGGTAGGAAGACTTTCTGAGCAAGCCAACTTCCTGGGCAAATGGCATAAGTTATGGGGTCAGGAACTATTTTCCAGCTTTTCCACCTGCAACTTGAATATAACACCCATATCAAGATTATTTCTAGCAAGAATTTTGACATATTAATTAACATGTACATGCATTGATTCTTGCTCTGGCTCAATGTTTGTGGAAAGAAAATAGGAATTTTCCTTTCAATATGCAGTTGTCATTAAGACTCCTTCAGTTAACTCATATTGTAAGTTAGAAAGACTAATCATTGTGAGATTTGACAAAAAACCATCAATATGCCTGTTCTCCTGGGTGGTGTGAAGCCATATAAATGGGATTCTAACAACTTAATACTCATCAAATACAGAAATCACTGTGGGTCAAATGTTTCAGGGCTTTCATATTCTCAATGTGGAAAAGCAACACTAGCAGTTTCATAATGGAGATAGATAAGTGAACAGAAAAGAACAGGGAAAAATACTGTGAACTCCTTCCTTCTGAGGACACCTAATTCGAGCCAGTCTTGCAGTGCTATGCATTATAATATTAAGGGTTGTGTTGCTCATTCAGGTGCCTTTATTTATTTATCTATTTAGTTTTAATCAGTTGCCTTTAAGAAGCTGATATTTGTTTGCATGACTTCACATATATACAAGATTCTGCTTCCAAAGCATCTCTTACCTGTAAAGTTCTAGCCTTACAAAATACTTTGGGAATGAAGAGGGTTAATGGACAAAAGGCAGAAAATTCTCACATACATTTCCTAAATAAAGTGAATAAATAAAATTATTAAAATTATCATGACAATGTCTACTCTATTTTAAAACATCTTAAAAAGTTGTATTAAGGGGGCTGGTGTGGCTTAGTGGTTGGGCACTGGCTTTGTACATACAAAATCTGGGTTCAATCCCCAGCCCCAGTATTTAAAAAAAAAAAAAAGTTGTTTTATAGCAATTGGAAATTTAACTGAAAATCAGAAAGATTTTATGACAGAAAACTCTTGATAATTAAAATCTATGTCATATAATTTGTTTATTTTTCACTCAATAAAGCTAGAGGAATTCCCCAGTACTGAATAGGTAAAGCAGTTTTAAATCAATAGGTAAATCAATAAATCAATAGGTAAAGCAGTTTTAAATCAGAAACTCACAGGAAGTAGAATTGATCTTGATAAGACATTTACTCTTCCATTGAAGGCTATTAAGGTTTTACGTAATATTAAATTTTATTGTTCCAACAATGACATGAAGTTTCAAATGTGCATAACAAAACCTGCTCCATTGGAAGCATAGCTAGACATGTTTCTCATTTTAATGTAAGATTAGTAATAACTCAGTTTTCTCTTTAAGGTTTCACAATTAAGAAGTAGTTGTTTTTCAAACCAAATATCAAATAAAAAATATTTTTAATTTCCATGAGCCCAAGTTCCATTCAGGAAAAATGGATATTGGGTATAGAGTGGTAACATATATGAAAATATTAATTTTTTTAAAAAGATTTATTTATTTATTTATTTATTCCCCTCCCCTCCCCCAGTTGTCTGTTTTCTGTGTCTTTTTGCTGCATCTTGTTTCTTTGTCTGCTTCTGTTGTCGTCAGTGGCACGGGAAGTGTGGGCGGCGCCATTCCTTGGCAGGCTGCTCCCTCCTTTGCGCTGGGTGGCTCTCCTTATGGGTGCACTCCTTGCGCGTGGGGCTCCCCTACGGGGGGGACACCCCTGTGTGGCACAGCACTCCTTGCGCGCATCAGCACTGCGCATGGGCCAGTTCCACATGGGTCAAGGAGGCCCGGGGCTTGAACCGCGGACCTCCCATGTGGTAGACGGATGCCCTAACCACTGGGCCAAAGTCCGTTTCCCGAAAATATTAATTTTTTAAACATACTGGTAATGTGTTAAATTCAATGCTCCATGATCAGAATTTCTATATTTCATGTGGATAAATGTTAAAACATTAACTGAGTGCTTTTTACTAACATATATGTATATATACCTTGTTTCCATTTTCATAAGAATTCTGAGATAGAATTCTTTTTATCTGAAAGATGAGGATACATATATTGGGAGAGACTGAGTGATTTGTCCAACACAAACTGTCAAGGAATTGCTGAAGCTACACATGAAGGGACCACATTTCCTGACTGAAAAGTCATTGCTCATTTCAGCCTACCATTGTCCAGTGCACAGTGATGATTCTAAAGCACACTAGCACACTAATTTGCTTTCTACATTGCAAAAAAACACAAAACCCCACAAAATTTACATCAGTAGTAATCAGTTGTTTAGTAGTAAGATTTTGACAGTGTTCTTTCATAGTTTTTAACGAACATCTCATGACAATGCAAGGTGTTAGTGGAAGGTTGATGTATGGGACCCCTGTATGATGTTGTGCATGTTTGCTTTGTAAGTTCACAACTTTTACTATACACTTAATTGTTTATGTATATTCATATATAAATCATACAAAGATAATAATAATTGGATTGGTTAGGGGAAAAATACTTTGTATAGTAGTAATATTTCAACAATGCTCTTTAATCATTAGTTAAAAAGATTTAAAAACAATGCAAGTTATTGATGGTAGGGAGAAATGTTATATATGTTTGTTTGATGTTATATATGTTTGTTTTGTAAGTTCACAACTATTATACATTTATTGTTTATGTATGAGTCATATATTTCAATAAATTAAAAACAAACACAAAAAATAGGAACATTCAGATCACATGCATTGATAACTAAAAGTATATGTTTATAGTTCATGGAATTGACTCAATAGTTCATAGATTGCCTTTAACACTTTATTAAAATAAGGTGGTTAGGCAGTACATCTATCCTTTTCCTGAACCAGATTTAGAAATGTATGACAATTTAATGCTTATTTCTAAAACCATGAAAATTTAAAGGGCATTAAGCATCATGGGAGAACAAAGGCATCTTGTAATTGCAATCTTCTGAAAATAATGACTGTTGACTTCTGAGTCTGCTTACAGGCCTCATCTAGAGGGCATATCACTGAGTGTGAGTCTGTGGCTGTGTTGCGCTTTTTCTGTCATTTTGTGAGGACAGGTCATAAGTGCATGAGCAATGTTGACTTGAAATATTTCTAAATAAATATAGATTCATTTATGCTTAACCTATTTCCAAAAAAGTATTTGAAGTGGTTTATGAAGAAAGTCACAGAAGAGTTAATTGAAATGGAAAATAAAGTCATAGAAAGAAAAAAAAAAGTATAAATGGGCCAAATATAATTATTGTGTAGTTCTGAATTGCCTAGCCTTCAGGAAAAGGAGGAAGAAGTTATAGGAATGCCAATATCCAAAGGAGGAATCAATGGTAAAATATACCTCAGACCTAACATTGCTCTGTATCACTACTCTTAGAGTCTTGCAATAGGTTCATAACCGAGCAGTCATTTCCATAAATGATAAGTAAGCAAAGCTATTTGCCTGAATATGTGCTACATGCTGGAAATACAAGAATTTATGAAGAGTAAAAAAAGCTTTGTTTTTCAGAAATTCAGAAAAGATTCCTCTCATGAATTTGATCATGTCCTTCCCCAGCTTTAAGTCCTTACTGACTCCTCTTGTGCAGAAAAAAAGACTGAAACTCCTTAGTGAGCAATGCAAGTCCCTTAATAACTTCCCTGAGAATGCCTTTTTAAGCCTCAATTCCTGCTGTTCTTTCTCACTAGCCACAAAGAACTCCTGCCTCTTACCCCAACACACCCCTTTCTCTACCGTTCATATTAATGTTTTTGCAAAAGTTATACTTTCTGCTCAAAGACCCTCACCTGTTCTTTTGTCTGCAAACCTCTCTTCTTTTTTTTTTTATTTTTTAATTTTTTAAAGATACTTAGATTACATAAATGTTACATAAAAAATATAGGGGATTCCCATATGCCCTGCTCCCCACACCTCCCACATTTTCCCACATTAACAACTTCCTTCATTTAGTGTAGTACATTCATTGCAATTGAGGAACACATTTCGGAGCATTGCCACTAAGCGTGAATTAAAGTTTACATTGTAGTTTACACTCTCTCCCACTGAGTACTGTAGGTTGTGGCAAGACATATGATGGCTTGTATCTGTCCTAGCAATATCATTCAGGACGATTCCCAAGATGCTTTGTTCTTGATTAAACACCATGTCCAATGTCTCTTCTTCCTGAATCTCCAGAAAGAGAAGTTAGTTCTTCCTTCCCAGTGTTCTCACAACTTTTTGCAGCATCAGTTTTCTTGTCTGTCTCTGATTCTGATTTGATGGTGTGTTTTCCAAGAGCATTTCTGAAAATCCAGTATCTAGCACAAAGTCTGGCCCCCACCTTAAGCAGTCAATATTTGTTTGATAAGTAAATCAACAAAACTGAAGGGCAGTTTTTCAAGAAAAATAATTTGCTTCATGCCAAAGTCTAGCAAAAAAAAAAAAATTCTCAGGTGGGTATTTATACTGGGGCCGTTCAGAATCATAACAAAAGTGTTTTCATAAAATGTATGAATATTGTTCAAGTATCCTAATTTTATAAAGTTCATTTAAAAATTGTGGAGATATTTATAAAAGTATTAGTAAGGGATGATGATCTTGCTGAGGACTGAGATAATGAATTTTAAGAATGAAATTTTTCTGAGCACTAAGCAGATGTAAGGAAAGATCTAAGCATATCTGCAAAAGGGGGCAGATATGAAAGTCCCTGACTTTTTCTGTGGGCTTCTGATGGCTCAGAGCCAAGGTCCTTCTAGAGACTGAGGGACTTCATGACCTTTGTTCCTCATGTTACTGTTTCAGAGTAAATGTTTGGTAGCTAAGCAAGCAGTTTGGATACTTAATTACAAGAGTTAGGAAGCCAAATGTGTGGCCTTGACCTACCCCTGCCTGTACCTGGCTGAGAGTTACTTGTAAACCCTTTCTGAGAACTGTAAAACAATCACTGGAATACTTAGGTTCCATGAACAGTTTTGGAAAGGCAAGATTTTCTTAAGAAGCATCATCAGGTTCACCCAAGGATGAGTAATACTTGTTTCAGACCCCTCAGAGTTTCATAATATTTAGCTTTGAAAGAATAATTTCACCTAGATCATTTTTTTCTTTTATTCATAATCAAGCCAACTTCCTCAGTCTTAGAGAACGCTTCCCAAGGACTATTTGTCTTTGAACTGCCTAGTGTGCCTGCCAGGAGAATGTAACGGCCAAATGTTTCCACAAGTACCTGAAAAAATTGGCTTGCTAAATAAAATTATTTCACATTAAGTACTGAATGTAGTAAAGTACCTAAGAAAGGCAAATAAAGATTCCATATTTGAACAGAATTTATTAGTTTTGACTTGACAGAGTGAAATACCTGAAATGTAATGATAATAAAATAATATCAGAAAAAAAGATACTGATTTTCTTAAACACTATGTCAAGAGAAAGGAAGTTAAGCTCAACTAAAAACAGTAGCCGATAATTAGGGATTTATATTACAGATAGGAGGTTGGTACAATTCAGATTTACGTCATGAGAAATTATACTTTGGACTGCTATAAGAATATTCCTCCCTACCTTGTTTTTGCAGTAATTTTGAAATCATACATTGCAGAAATATCAGAGATCTTTTATAAGTTTATTTAGCTTTAACCAGATTGGATTTCTTTTCAAATTTCAAAGACTTTTGATCAATTAATGTTACAGTTTTCCTGTGAGAGTCCTGCACAGGATGAAAGAAAACAGTCAATGATAAGAAAAAAATTGCCTGAAATCCATTACTTCCAATGGAGGACTTAAACCTGGATTTTCTTTTTAGAAAAGTAAATATATTAACAGAAAAGGGGTATTTTGACAGTTAGTGAATCCATAATATGAGGGAATTGTAGTTTGCCCTTTAAAAAATCCTGGGCTGTGTCTGATTCTGCCATCTCTTTTAAACCTTTAGCCCCACAGCTCATGGTCAATACACCCACTCCACCTCACAGGGCCATTATCAAAACCTGAAGATACTCATAAACATAATCATTAAAACTAGTTGGCACTTGTGTCGCACTATTGGAAGCACTCAACAACTACTAACTCATTTAGTCTTTATACATACCCTTTCAGGTTGATGTTACGTTAACACCACTTTGCAGATAAGGAAACTGAGGCACAAAGGACAAGTTTGCCCAAGTCCAGAGCTCGTTTGTGGAAAAGTCACTTTTGTACCCTGGCAATCTGGTCCAAGGTCTTCAGGCTAACCCATTGTGCCTGGTCGAACAAGGGGGTGAAGTCCCTGCTAAACACTTGCCTTTTTATCAGTTAGTACCACATACACTCACCTGCACATTCATATCCCCCAATGATCACCTGCTCATTTATGATAATATTATGGTACTCCACATATATGCCTTGGAAACCCAGTCCTTTATATGTATCCAGTGGTGTTTGTTTAGTTTTAATTCTTTAAAGTTTGTCCGTATTTCATCCTATGTTGGGTTATCTAAGGGTGACACCTAGTTCCCTGTTTCCCAAAATGCCATATTCAGTTAATGAATCCACCCTTTTCTGACCAATATATTTGTCTTTTTCCATGAGGATGTTCTTAGAACTTTGTTTTGCTTGCAGTTATCTAAGACATAAAATACATAATGATATGGAATAATGGGACTACAGGGCAAAAAGAAACCATGGAATTTTTTTTCCATTTCTTATTCAAGAATTGCCCTAATAATTTATTGTTGTTCTCTAATATTTTAATCTATATAACTTATTTCAGCAGTTAACTGCTCAAGACACTACAAGGTAACTAGGATAGTATTTGTTTCCTTGTTTCATTTATGCTAGCTATTGTTTGGAAGAAAACATATACCACCATGCCTCTCATTCTTTTCCTACAAATTAACAAATCCAATCATTTATTTCTAAGTCCTCAAGCAATGGAATTAATGAGTAAAATGCTAAAATAATCCAGAATTAAATTTAGGTTTAAAGATGGGGAAGAAGGATTTTAGCTTTTTTTCTTTTTCTAAGTCTTCCAAAATATGAGGAATAGGGTCTATCTAAAGAATCCAAATAAAAAGAAGTTCTGTCAATGTCAATCTGTTATTTTAACAAACTTAATAAGCAAATTGGAGCTCTGCACAGTTAACATAATCAATGTTGTGCAATCAATAATGAAAACAGCCCAAATACTGACTAAATCATGCCATGGCCAATTTAGTCCCATCATCTTGACACAATCACATTGGCTTTCTAAAACAGTTTTCTTCCTGATGGATGCTCTGAGAAAGTAAAATAATCCATTTAAGGCTCTGTAGTTACAAGTCACCTCACTCTGCCATTGATTTAAAAACATTTATATATCTTCGACTAAATCTGTCCTAGTAGAAACTCACTTCCTAAAACATAACAAACATGAACTAATCAATATAATTAACTTACCATTATTGCCCCTTTTGATATATGCAGTGAAGATGTTTTAACAACCATTGGTATTTAATTGACACAACAACTTTGCCCTGGCTACAAAATCCTTTTCTGAGAAATGCACATTATTTGAATGTGTGAATAAATCTTTTTAAACCAGGGTATTTGGCCAGCAATGAAAAAAAAAAATCATTCAATACAAAATTCAAGCTTTTTTTTACACTGCAAAAATGTATAAGTGCATGAATGCCAGCTTAAATGTGGCTTCACATTTATATTATGGACATTTTGTGGCACCTAGAGTAAATGGAAACATGTTGTTCCTAGGGACTTGTCAAAGAGAAATCAGATAAGTACCATGAAAAGCAGGAAAATTGGAGAATCTTAGAATTAATGAAATTTGCAAATGACCTATTACAGAAAAGAGTCCTAGAGAAATTATTTCAATATTTCTACATAAATATAAAAAATTTAGAATAGGAGAGGGAAGAATAGGTGTAACATGGGGGTATTTTCAGGATATTGGAATTGTCCTGCATGACATTGCAATGACAGATACAGGCCATTATACATTTCATCATAACTTATAAAATTGTGTGGAGCAGAGTATAAACTATAATATAAACTATAGTCCATGGTTAATAGCAGTGCTTCATTATGTGTTCATCAGTGGTAACAAATGTACCACATTAATGAAAGATGTTGTTAATGTAGGAAATTGTGGAAGGGGGAGGTGGTGGGACATATAGGAACCCCCTATATTTTTATGCAACATTTATATAAGCTAAAGCTTTTTAAAAAATAAAATAATTAATAAATTTTAAAATTTTTTAAAAATTGAGAATACAGGTAGCATATTTTGCTTATATTATAAATGAGGTGATCATTTGACGTATATGTAATTTGGGGCTTGCTTGTTTTTATTACTTTAAACTTTGTCACCATTTATAACCTTGAAATAATTAGTATGGTGGTCATTGTGGATTGCCTCCCAGATTCCCCTTCAGGAATGAAAACAGGATTGCTTGCGGCAAGTCCTCAACCATCAGCTTCCTATAGGAATCACCCAGTGGAAGAAAGCTGCTTCAGTGATGGTCTGGTGTCAGTTCTGGAACAATTTTCATTCAATGAAAGGCTGAGCTCAGGTTATAGGAACCCAATCCTCGAGCACCTGGCTAAAATTCTGAAGAATTATCCCAGTTCATAGGTTCAACTGAAGCTACCAAGAGATACATCACAGTTCAACTTTTTTCCATTGGTCATTCCTGCTTCCCTTCCACTGGCGTTGATCCCACAAAAACTCCCTAATAAACCTCCTGCACAATAATCGCCATCTCAGAATCTGCTCCTGGAGAAACCAACCTGTTTAGATAGAATATTAAGGCAATAACACTTGAGTAAAATAAATCCTTTTCTAATTCTGTATCTACATAATGCGTTTTAGAGATGGTCTAAGGCTTATAACATTAATACTGTTGTTAGGTATAGTAATATTATTATTAGGTATATAAGAGTATGCCAAATATAGTGAAACAGCTCAAAAAATAACACGTTCAAAATGATGACGTGGTAAAAATACTAGGTAATATTTCTCCTTTTTCATCACCTTATCCGTATTCCTAGACCTCTTCCATATTCTCTGCTTTCTTATATAACCTATCATCATACATACAGTTCCATCTGTAGGTTGCAGTCAATGGAATTCTTATACTTGTAGTAGAAAGGTAGTTTATTGTATTCTCATCATTAACCGTTCAGTTACCTTGAGGGCAATGGATTATTTGATGTGTGTGTTTTATATCTTATCGTATTCATAACATTTCCTGATAAATATTAAAAATGAAAATATCCTTAACAGTTTATAACCTTATATGTCCATTGCTAAAGTGCATCTAGATACCATATATCTTTAAGTTGCAATAGAATTAAATAAAGTAATATATAATATATTTTTTATTTAAAGTCTCTTAAAAAGGTTATTCAATCGCATTAGCTATGTAGCTGATATATAGGTCAACCTGTATATTGATATAACCTCTCCTCCTAAAGAAACAGGCTCAAGGCCCCTGCATAAACAGAACTGCACTCTGAATTCAAGGCCAGCAATGTCATGTTCTTTTGCTGACCTACAAAATTAATAGAATCTAATGAGCAAGAAATAAGATGTGCTGGGATGAAGCAAGAGCGGCCCCCATCTAAGTGGAGGAAGTGGCAGGTAGAAAGTAAGGACCAGAGGATAGCAAGATGAAGTAGTAAGTCAGTTGCCAGGGCAGAGAATGATAGTCAAGGGTCTCTTTCTGTTGAAGCCTTTGGGACCACTCTTATTTCTTTTCTACTCGATGTCTGAATTTTACTGAAAAACATTCCCAGGCAAATATTAAATGCCAAATATATGTGGGATTGGGTTATTGTTTTTAAATAATGTAATCTAATTCCCTGCTCATCCAAATTGCTAAGTGTTGCAGTTTCAAAAGAAGGATTTGACAGCTTTCAACATTCTATCTTCCCCTGAGTCCTCCAGAGATTCAACTTTGAATACTATTTTATATTCTATCTGTTTTATCTTCTCACATCAACCTTTAAAAGAACTATTGAATGTGGTTATTTTCACATTTATCTTCATCTATTGTAAATATTTTTAAAATAATAAAAATAGAATTGATCCATTGGCTAAAAAAAATGCGATTAAATAAAGTTACTACAATTTTGTGTGGCAATTTATTGTATATTGTAATTTGATAAAATTAAAAAAAACTCATACACTGTATCTCTATATATGAGATGTACTGAAAAAAAACTTGAATGGTTAGATTGTTAAATTTAGATAATTTATATCCTGGATAAATTGACAAATGTATTTTTGTTGTAACAATTATTTGACTGAATGTGACCTATCTCCTAATCAAACTGCAAACTCCATAGTCAATCAGCAAGAAATAGCTCATTATCTAATCACTTCAGTAGCTGGAATTTATTCATCTTATTAACACCTTACAACTTACTGTCATTTAGAAAAAGGAGGACTTTGGAGTTTGAACACAATGGCATCCTGATGAGGAAGAAGATACAAAAGAATTATGAAACTCTGAGGATGGGAGATGCAGTTAAGTACAAAGGCAGAAGCCACAAGCCACACAGAAGACAGAAAACTGCTGAGGAAAGTGATCAGAGTGTTCTGGCTTGTCTCAAAAAATAAACGAAATAAAATAAAGCCAGAATAATACAGGAGTTCAAAAGTTTCAGTCCTGAATTAATGCATTACATTCAATCACATTGTACGACATGGCAGCTGAGATCCAGATGTGGGTTAAAAACAAAATCAGGCCCAGACTGTCAGCATTCATAGGTGTGGAAGTTATGTCTGTCCCTGGTCAGACCCAGCCATGGAGAGGAGACTTAGGTCTAGGCAGATGATCAGTGCAAGATCTGGGCAAGGGTCACAGACCACTGACCAAGTATTGGCTCATAGTTACTGACGAAGCTCTTTTATATTGTTCAGTGGAGATCATTAGAACTAAGAAGGGAAATCTACCTTAAATAGGAAGTATGATTGGCACTCAGTAAAGACAAACTGGAGACAGACAATGGGAATTAAGCCTGGAGTTAGAAATCAGCAGTGGTTTCAGCTGTCATAGACCAAGATATAAGGGAAGATGAATGAAGAAAAATTTTATCCACATTGACTGTGTGTAGGTTTTTGAAAGTGGTGACAAGTACATAGGTAATCAATGCATATACCTTGTTTGAAGACTCTTCATCCTCATTGCATTTTCTGGACAATGTAGATGAAAACTAACAGTTGATTATCAAATAAAATTATGAAATAACAGCAACAAAAGAATGTGTATCTTAACTTTGTATGTCTGTTCCCATAAATTCCAGACAGATACTAGGAATTAGTATTTCTGAAAACAAACAAACAAAACACCCTCAGCAGTCAATGTTTACATTCCCACTTCCAAATCTCAGTCCAGGTTGTCATCATCGTATGCCTGGATTAATGCTATAGCCTCCAAGTTGTTCTGCCTGCCTATCTCACTGTGAGATTTCTATATACATTTCCTTTTGCTATCTCACTTCTATGCCTAAAGTTTTCAGTATTGGCTATTGCTACTGTAACATTTCTACCCCTATTATTCTTCTCTATTTTTCAATGAATCCTTTACCCCCACCCTCCTACAATTTGTTCACCTCACTCTTGTCCATGCATTTCTTGTTGCTTTACAAACACACTATGCCTATTTCTGCTTCTGGGCTCATATTTTGCTGCTTACCTGGAATGTATTTTTGTCATTTCTCAATCATGTAAAATATCCCAATTCTATCTATTCTTTTAGAATCAGATGCCCATCTCAATTTATAAGAGTATAAGAATAATGAGTTATGCAATGCTTCTTTTAAATTGTCTCAAGCAAAGATTATAGTCAGAAATCTTTCTTGACTAATATGCTACACTCAAATAGAATAATTTCCCATAGTGTTGCCTCCCTAAATAAGCAATAACATTTTTGAGGGCAGAAGTAATCTTATACTTTCAAAATGTCTATTACTACCCTGATACAATGTCTGTCAAATAGTAGTAGGTCTTCAATACTGCTAATGAATCAGTATTTGAGAATCCACTCAATTTAGTGGAAGTGACATGAACGATAAAGTTATAATTATTTTGCATAATAAACAATCCCATTTCCTTAGTTCATTATTTCTTTAACATGGTATAAGTCCTTTGGAATATACAACAAATACAAGATTCCTAAATTATGGGGACAAGTTTATAATTCTCAAAATAGAGAATCCAATCCAAGACAAAAATGCATACATCTGGTTTAGGGAACTGAATAAGAATTTGAAACTAATAATCAGGTGACATAATTTTAAAAGAAAATGGTTAGCAGCTACAAATACTGAAAATGTGTTTGCCTTTACAAAAGCTTATAATAACAGCATTGAAAATTATAGTTCCTCTGAAAATGACAAAAAAGGAGCAATCAAGAACCAATGTGGTCCTTGAATGATTTCTTAAATGACAAAAGGAAATAAATAATAGATGGCAAAATAGAAGAGAGAAACAATACTAATTTAAGAAAGAGAGAGATCTAGTTAAAATTAACATCAGCCATAAAAGCATGAAACAATGACAAAAATAAATATAAATGAATCTGATAAAGAAGACATTACTCATGCCATCAATGGAATGTGGAAAAGAAAATTAATTTAGAGACTTTGTGCCTTTACAGTTAACTACCAGGTATGCAATATAAACAACAAGCACACAACTGTAATATCGTAGCTGCCATTGAAAGCTTTTATGTCTAGTCTTTGTGCTAAGCACATTATACACACTATCGCATTTACGTCATGAACAACCTGTTTAGGTTCATAGTACCATTATTTTACAAACCAGGCTACAAAGGCTTCAAGAAGTTGCCTAACTTACCTGAAGTTAAACAGGATGTGATGGAAGAGGAATTTGAACTCAGAACTTCAGACTAAACAAATAGAACCATAATTCACATTAGCTAGAAAGAGATAGTTGCCTGCAGATGACAGAATAAAAGGCCATAGAAGCAAGGTGGCTTTTTCAGATTTTCATAACTAAAACTACAATCCACTTCTCCTAATTTTTAATATAAAGCATTTAACAATTCTCATACTACTGCTTTTTCAAAATAAATTTTGAAAAATTTATTACTAAATTTTACTTACTTAATTCTACTAAATTTTCAGTAATTCTGAATATGCTACAGTATAGGTTAAGGAAACAAAGAAGTAATCCAAAATTTACACACTGTTTAAACATATGTTTTCTTAACTTGTAAACACTGTATCAACACAGCTCATATTTTATTCACCTTTGCATTCCCCAGTGTCTTGATTAAAATGAATTTTGGATGAATGAGTAAATGAATTCATAGTAAATAATGTTACCTTATCTAAAAGAAAAAAATTTAATTAGCATAACCCACTTTTGAAAGTACCATACTTTTATATGTATTTTTCATGTTGATAAATTACAAAATAGTGTTTGAAGGGGAAAAAATTGATATCTCTTTAAACTCAGAAAATATATTATTAAATCTTCCATTGGAAATTTAATTAAGTTAATTGAAATGGTAGATGTATGTAGAAGTGAGTGTTTGTTAATTAAAACTAGGGTATCATCAATGATTCATGTGTTTTTAAAACAAAAAATACAAATAGCAATAACAAAGGAATAAAGAAAAGAAATTGATTAATGTCTGACTTTCTTTTTTTCTTGTCTACATTGCTCACTTCAATTTGTGCAACTTGACTGGAGCCATTGTACTGTTTCTCTTCACAACAGTTAGCCCTTGTACTGTTCTTCAAAGCAAAGAAAAGAATGCTAAAGCCACCAAGCATAGCAAACATCTAGTTTAGTCAAATTGCCATTGGTTTTTAATTTTTTTTCTGTTGGTAGGATTCATTTAAAAGTTCTTCTGAGCTGGAATTCTCTTTAGTCTCCATTTTGATCTAATTTAAGTAATTTTGTATTGTTAAAGGTCTCATTCAAACTCAATTCTTCTATGAGGAC
This sequence comes from Dasypus novemcinctus, assembly GCF_030445035.2. Taxonomy (NCBI): domain Eukaryota; kingdom Metazoa; phylum Chordata; class Mammalia; order Cingulata; family Dasypodidae; genus Dasypus; species Dasypus novemcinctus. The sequence continues at coordinate 35,123,502 of NC_080683.1, read as the reverse complement.
TTTCCTGACTAAGGACACATAGGTGATTCCAAATTGTAATCCTTCAAGCTCCAGTTGAAATCCTCACCAAGATGTGGCTTTAGGCTATGCAAGCAAAAAGAATATATAGAAATATATAGTGTAGACTGGAACCAAAAGAAGTTACTGAGCTGTCATATAGTCTGAGATCCTTGGCTCCATAGAATATTATATCCCCACCTACACATCTCATCACACATGACCATCTCTAGAACATACAGAAACAAAGAGAATTCCTGGGCAATCAACTATTTATTATCTCAGTATTAAATGATATTAAAATTTGCTCAGTCTATTGAGGATTCAGTAGCTGGCTATTGAGTGTTATCTTACATTTGGCAATGATTTAGGAGCATATTACATAAATTACATCAGGATCATCTAGTTTACCTAAGTTAATCTTCTATCCCCAGTTAATATCTGTCAAGAGGCATTGGAAACAAAGTAGTTTGTGCACCTTTCTGGAATCACCATCTGCACAACAAATGAGCCCATCAGAACCAGTATACTGGGGAAGTCCACAGCTGGATAATATTCTTCATACATTAATCATATTTGATACTTATAACTCTTCTGTAAAAAAAAACTGTTCATTCTGAGGTTTGGAAAACAGGCACATAGAAACCAAAGAATATAACATTTAAGAGGTATAGAATACACCAAGATTTGAGACTACATTTTCCAATTTTAAAAGCATTTTTTTCTAATGCACATTACATAATGTGGAACTAGAAAGAGGGAAGTATTAAAGGTGCACACAGGGAAGTGGATATGGCTCAACAGATAGAGCATCCAGCTACCATATAGGAGGTCCAAGGGTTCGATACCCAGGGCCTCCCATTCACGGGTGAGCTGACCCACGTGCAGTGCTGCTGCTCACAAGGAATGCTGGCCCACGCAGGGATGCCCCCGTGTAAGGTTGCCCCCTCTACAAGGAGTGGCTTCTGTGCAAGGACAGCCACCCTGCATGAAATTGCAACCCCCACCCCAGGAGTGGTGCCACACACACAGAGGGTTGATGTAGTAAAAAAGAGACACAGTTCCCCAGTGCTGCCTGATGAGAATACAAGTGGACACAGAAGAATACACAGCAAATGGACACAGAGCAGACAACAGGGCAGAGGGGAAGAGAAATAAATAAATAAATAAAGTTGCACACAGAACCAAGCCATAGTCAGAGACAGATTCTTCCATTCACTCATTCATTCAACTAATATCTATTTATTTGGGTTCCATTATGCTATGCATTAAATATAAGGAACTCATATTATGGCAGAAACAAAGAGCAAAGAGGTAAACAAGAAATTACACAACTATGTAGTACACAGTTTAGGAAAGATGAACAGGACTCTGGGAGTGATACATTTTGCCTGGGGAATCAGAAAAGTGTTTCAGAGAGTACAGGTGGTAAGAGTCTGAGAATATAACTAAGTAGTTCGGAAATATGTTTATAGAAAGTAATGAACTCACTAGGCTTTTAATCAAATGAGTAGCAAGATCAGAATTTCAAAAGAAAGAGAAAGAAATATAACTTCAACTGTTTTGTGGAGAACTATTTGAGGAAAGATGGACAGGGAGATCAGAACCCAGAGTCCCAGCTGAGATGTAATCTCACTCCTTCAAGGGAAATAAGACAATGAGAATAGAATGGACAGAAATATATTCAATTCATAAGTTGAATTATACACACATAATGTGAGAAATAATCTTTGCTACACATCAGTCTTTCTAGCACTACATGAATGAGAAAACTATGTTTCCACTGTCTTCCAGTGAAGATTCTACTGCCCTTGCGCCTCACAAAATAAGCTGAAGCAATACCTTCAGGTTGCACCAGCGGGTGGCAACAGCAGTGGATCCCTTGGCACCCATGGACTTCTCTAGTATCTTGATTCTGATAGGCTACATATGTTGTACAGTAGGTGATTCCAGAAAGAAGTCTCAAACTACTCTATTTCCAATGTCTTTTGACAGATACTAAATGGGGAGAGATATGAAAGTTAATTGGAGGGAAACAGGGAGTCTTCCGGTCACCCCTGGTGTACCTTGACTCTGGTCTCAGCAGTGAGGTCTAATTAAGAGGAGTCAGTAAAGATAGAATGCCATAGCCTAAAGGACTTTGCATCACAAATACTTTTACAAAGAGGAGCAGAAAACTTGGAATATTGAAAGGAGCATATTGATATGAAAAGACTTCAGGAGGTCAGAAAAGATTCTGAAAGAGTACATGTGTACAAGGCACTTAAAATTTCCTTTTAATGAAGTGTTGTTCACTTTAGACAAATATTCTATATTTTCATCATAAAGTAGTTTCTTCTTTTTAATTTGTGCATTCTAGTTTCCTGCAATTTTGTTAATAGTTTATCTTTTGCTTGCTCTTATTTATAATACTGCCTTTCTTTTCAAGCTGTGAACAGATTTTCCCATTTTTATGGGTTTCTGGAAAGTCTCTCTAGTCTAGAATATTTCTTACATTTAATGACATTAATCTGCAACTCTGCTGTTTGGTTTTTATATTCTTTCTTGTTTAGAGTCATACCTGCTGCATTTTGGTACTTTATTAGGTGTTTATTATTAAGCGATAAAACTTTCTGAATCAGAAATAAAAACTAAAACAAGAAACACCTCTCACCATTTCATTCTCAGTGTTCCAGCTTGTCCTCTAGTGTAGATAAATTTGTAAGGAAAAATATTTTCTTAATAGGAAATTCAAGTTAAGAATGCCCCAAGGTGCTCTGTTCAGTCTACTAACATTTTCTATTGGATCTCCTTCCAATGCCTTTATAATTTGCTTGTGTTATGACATTACCAGCAGGAGAGGAAATTCTCTGCCATTTCATAATTGTATCTTCAGCCACTACAATTATGCCAGAAGCAGAGCAGGAATTGCGTGAAAAATTTAGCCTGACCCAATTCAGTTTTCCATTTTGCGCACTGCCCTACTCACCCTGTTATATGCCAACATACTGATTTATGTACTTTTTTTCACATCACTTATTCATATCTCTCATCACTGTACCCAACTGAGGAATCCCCATTCCACCTTTAAGCCTCTACCCCACCACTGTCTGTGAAATAATTCCTTGGGTATAGATAAGTTCTAATACATATACTGGTGGCATCTTCCCAGATAATACTTAATAAATTTAAGACTAAAACTCACTGTGTCATGATTAAATTCTGGGATCTTTAAGTAGAGTGGTGTTTTAGTTTGCTAAGGCCTGCTAAGGCAATATATCAGAAATATGTTGGCTTTTATAATGGGACTTTATTAAGTTAAAAGTTTATGGTTCTGAGGCTGAGAGAGTGTCCATTTCAAGACGTCATCAGAAGATGCTGTTTCACCAAAGGTGGGCTGCTGGCGATCCTGGATTCCTTCCATATGGCAAAACAGAATGGTGGCTTTCAGGTCTGGGTCTCTGCTCCAGGCTTCTACTCCAGGCTCACTTTATCCCCAAGCTCAGCTGTGGGCGATCAGGCTCATCTCTCACCTCTCCTCCAGGCCTCCCCTCTTTGAGCCTCTCGGGGGCCTCTTTGCTGCCTTTTTCTGTGTACTTCTGCTTGCAGTCCTCTGTTTATAAAGGACTCAGCAAAAGGAGTAGAACCCAACCTGGTCCTAAAATCTAATCACAGGCCCTTCGCTGAAGTTATCTAATCGAAGTGATCTAATGAAAAGATCCCTTAACTGAATCTAACCAAAAGGTCCCACATACAATAGGTTTACATGCACTGAAATGGGTTAGCTTAAGAACATAATGGGCTATCTTAAGAACTCAAACCAGCATAGGTGGCAAAAGAATTTATCACACAAACTATGACACCCTTGTTCAAGACAATGTTGAACAGAAAGGGACACAGTCAGGCATGAACCAGAGTGAAGGTTACCCGTATGTGAGCAAAGGGGCCAGATATCCAACTTTGTATTAAGTGCCTAGCACAATAGGCTTTCAAAAATGACTTTGAAATGAAATATTGAATAAGTAGATATGGGAATTTGACAACACTCCTTAAAGAAATCATAGGATTTGGAGAATGTGCACATGGGTTTTGGGCATTGCTCCTACTTACTAACTTTATGAAATTGTGACATTTCATCTTTTACATCCTCCATTTTCTCATCTCTGGTATAAATCTTACGTAACTAATACAGAGATGTGAGAATTAATTAAAATATGGGTTGTATGTAAAATAAAAAGAGGAAATACAAAGTATGTCAAGAGTCCTCAGGTTTTAACTTTAGTATTTTTCTGCATGTTGCTTCTCTTGGCTGCAATATTCTAACCTATAAAATGAAGGTTCTGTGCATTCTAGATCTGAATTACATTAGATGGGTTAATATTTGTAAATTATTTAGAACAGGAATTAGCATGTTTAAAAATGCTTGTTTTATGAGCCAGTATTTATATTAAATATTGGATAACTTTTACAAGAAACCTGCATCACAGAGTCACCTTCCTGTTACAGCTTCTCGGAGTTTAAGGATAGAAGTTCTGTTTACAAACTCTGCTTTTGAAAAACTAGATGTGTTATCTCCAGCAACATATTTAAGCTCTGTCTTTGTCTCTCCTTCATTATCTGTAAAGAGAAGATAATCATACCTTTGGGGTTGTTTAGGAATATAAAATTAGCCTTTATATGTGAAGTATGCTCAAAAGTGCTTTGAGCAAAAGTTGCACTTAGAAGTCTTGATACTTGTTATTAGCTATTACTTGCATAGAAGCTTAGATAAAAAGTAAAATTATTTAAATTTAATTCTGTGGAATAATTCATAATATTTTTGAAAAATTGGAAAAGGCATGTTTGTTTTATACACAAGATGATAATATTGGAACAAATTTAATCTCCATCTGGTAAACATATATTCTGGATTTTAATATTTTTCCAGAATAACATATTTTTATAGCATTTTCTATATTCTGTATTCAATAGTTACTTGGGATGTTATGTTTTACTTTTCCAGTTTTCATTTAAGGAAGACAAAAACTTTATGTACAAACATAACTGTCTTTCTGAAATTATACTAAACTCTTAAATTGCATTGTGAGTTTCAGTTGATTTTAAAATGAAGACATAGATACGATAAAAAGCATCTTTACATTTGATGATACTCTGACCAGCATTATCATCTACCACATCCCACTTATCAGTTAATTTTAGTCAGTTCAATCTAACAAATAATTAATTCAATGGGAAGGAAATTATTTTCTTTCTGTAGACTCAATTCAGAACTTAAATAGAATTTTCTGTTGGCTTTGGTGTCTCTTCTGTAGATACTGTTTAAAATAAGGCTATCTTTAATAGCTCCACCACTTATTAAGCATGACTAAAACAAAACAAGTTATACAAAGTTTTGTACACTATAAAGAAATGGTGCTCCATTTAGAATACTTTCAATGTATTTGAACTTTCCCAAGCACTATCTGACTGTGCTTCTAACCCGAATTCTTTTTCAGTTCCCAAGTTTTTTATCATTAGTATTCTCAAAAAATCTGAGTCCTGTTGCTTTTTCAATATTTATAAATCTTTCATCTGCCTGGTGACTTCATTTCTAGTTTTATTACATGCTTTATTGTACTGTATTGAATTTTAAAAAGGCCTCATATTAATATTCCTTCTAATCTTGTGACTTGAAGCATCCACATCTTGATCTGAATGCTAGATAGATATATATACCTCACAGCAAAAGTTTTTGTCATCATTAATCATAAAGCAGTTAAAAGTGTACATATCTGGATTCAGAGTTATAGGAATTTGCCTTTTTATCTATAAGAAAAATTACTTTCAATATAGATGGTAAAATATTGATACGTGTGGTAAATTTAGGCAGTTAGATATTACATCCTGTCTTTCAATCACTATAGTATTTTTCAAAATGATTTAGTCACTGAAAGAAACTATTTTATTGGCATATATTTTACTTGGGAAAAACTTATAAAACACTTGACACTGTTTTTGGCACATAGTACATATTCACTATATATTAAATGTTGATTCTTTCTTTGCAGTCTTAAGTATATTTTATTGTTATTTTGAGCAATAATCTTCCCTTTCTCTTTCTGCTCTTCCTCCACTTCCTCCTCCACTTCCTACTTTCTCTCCTTTTCCTTCTTCTTCTAATTAGTTCCTCAGAAATATGAGTCAAATACAATTTTTAGATATATTTGATGCCTATAATATTTTGCCCCACACCCACCTAGCATTGTCAGGCAATTACAGTAATAAAAGGAACCACTATAGGCTGCCCTGTAACTTCCAGCAACAAACACTGTCAAATTTGTCTCCTAATGCCTCATATCTGGACTCTCTTCATTGAATTTTTATTTAGTTTGTTATGTATGACTTTTTAATTACAGTGCTATGGCTCCCTTAGTTTCTGTATCACTATGCACTCAAGCCCACTTATCCTGGCTAGACTCCCAAAATTGCAGTTTAGCCTGGACCCCAGATCCCCACTATAATGGAAAGAAAAGATCGTTAGTTTTCACTTTTTAATTTCAGTTCATGCTATACAGGGGCAGGGATTTTTTAATGAAAAAATCATTTTAAAAATTAATAAAATTCCCCAAGAACTAAATTAGTCCTGACATTAATAGCCTTCCTGGAAGACTGCCTTCCTAGTGTGCTAGAGTTGCTGTCATTGAGTTATTCATTAGTGAAGTTTCTTCATGAACTATGTATACTCCAAAGATTAATCATGAATACAGGAAGGAAACAATCCATCTAAGGAACAACACTGCGTGTAACCAGAGGTATAGAATCATATTTTATATTAGAAGTTAAATACTGAACATTTTAATGGGGAAATAAATTATTCATATTATACCTTATTATTTAGTAAAAATTTTTAAAGAGGACATCAGAATATTAATTGACTAAGTAGTAGTTAGCAGTGCATAAGCCTGAGATGATAGAACAAATACAGCATACACACCACACATACACATATAGCTCAATTTTCTGAATATCAGGTACTAGGGTTTTGTAAGTCTGAATTTGAAATTGCCTTACCCACAGTTGAAATCTGTTCCGCAAAAAGGTGTTACTATGTCAGATTTCATATTTCCGGGGTCCATATCAAATGATGAATGATTAATTGCAGAGAGAAAATATGATCATATTATCTTTTATTGTATGTTTTCTAATCTCTTAAGTTAATAAGCAAATAGTAAGTGAGTACTGAAATTAAAATAACAGAAAACTGGGCTTATCATAGTTCTTTTATTTTTCTATGAAACAGCAATTTCCTATCATCATACCTTTCAAATTAAAAGCATTACCATAACATAATGAAAAATGTACTCTATTTTGCCAAGAAACAAGAATCAAATCTTATAGAAATAGATTTAGTAGCAAATCATTCCTAAGGGCTCACTATGTGCCAGGCACAGTGCAAATCACTCTACAAATATTATCTGATTACTTGTTGTGACAATTTTTTTTAAGATTTTATCCTTTAGTTATAAAGAAGCACAGAGAGCATAAATAGAGGAAGCATAATTTCCATAGCTTCCATGAGCACAAGGCAAAGAGTTGTAGGATTAGCATGCTATCTACACATTTCCTATGTTTACCTTTTTCCAACCAACAATTAAGCAGATAACTTGTTTTATCTTTTAAAGATTTTTAAGTGATTGAAAAAAATGAAGGATTATAACAAATAAGACAAAAGGATTTTCATGTAATTGTGACATCATGAAATGAGAAGGATGTTAAACCAGTCTAACAAATAAATATGTGTCCTGTGACTTTACATAGTCAAAGAAATTGCAAATATAAAAAGGGCCACTGCCTTCAAGTTATTCCTTGTATCAATTCACATAGTCTCTGTTTTATTCTTATTATAAATATTACCAGGCTGCTTTTCCCTAATGTTTTTATTTATGGGAATTTCCAAAACTTGGTTTGGGGATCATTTCTTGTTCAATTATCTATTTTTTTTCCATATAATGGGTAGTGGATATGTGTTTGCTGAATTTTTTTACAATATTGGGTAGTGGATATATGTTTGCTGAATTTAAATATAACAGTAGTCTAGTACAACAAAGTGACTTAGGTGTCCACTTAAGTTGTCGTGTTGTGTTAACTACAATAGGATTTTGCTTATACATGCTTAGATTTCTTTTTTACTTTACAAGCTCTTTCTAGGACAGAAAGAAAAAACAGACTTGTTAAAATAGAAGTTTATGATGTTGATATCTCTCTGGATTATGTAGCCCAAGTTTGGCCAAGCAAAGCAATGTCACTTGGTATTTGACTGACTTCATAATTTGAATGAAACTTGGCCAAATCATGGTCTTTGAAATTTTTTCTGGAGAATATATCAATATTCTGAAAAAACATTGCATTTTCTTTAAAATATCCAGTTCTACAATAATTATTTTTTTCAGAAATAGGTCAAAACAGCTTTACAGTTTTTCATGCATTTAAATCCAAATCAAACTGACCAAATTAACTATACTATCTCCTGGCCATCCCCAAAAAAATTTTACTTTTTGTATAAATAATTGAGTTAATCATATGGAAATAATGAACAGTTAGAATGTTGAAAATCTCAAATGACAATCTGGTAGTTTGATGTACTTGGCTTTTTTTAGGGGATGGGGTGCATGTATAACATTAAATATATATATATACCATACAATTTATTCTAGAAAAACAAAGTTATGACTGAATTGGAAAATTCCTTGAAGCCTAGAATTACTTTTATGGGTCTCTTGGTTTCTACTCCAGCGTTTAACCATGGTTGGTATTCAAAACATGTATACTGATGCAAACTAAAACTAATATTGTAAAATTATAACTTTAAATATAGTACAGCCATATATTACATGGTTTTTAATAATGTATGTGCATTACCCATATATTTGTTTGAAAGAGCAATTAAAAATTATAAAACAGTGAAATTATTCATAATAGCCTGCAATTAAAACATCCTTAAGTCTCAAAATAAGAAATAAAAATATATAATTATTAAAGGAAGTGTGTCAATGCAAGAAATTATTTTTGGCTTTGTTTTTAAGGAGGTTTTGTTTTACAGAAAAGTTACAACTACGGCAGGAGAGGATCCCTGGTGCTGGGTGTCAGTAGCAGGATGTGTGGGAAAAAGTGTACCTGAGGCATTCTTCTATGGAATATGAATTTGTTCATGTGGTCATGGGGGTCATGGTTATCTCAGTGGGTGGAGACTCACACAATAACCAACAAGATATTAAATTCTGGGAAGTGGATGTGGCTCAAGTGATTGGACTTCTGCCTACCATATGGGAGGGCCCTGGTTCGATCACTGGGGCCTCCTGGTAAAAAAGAAAGGTGTGCCCGCAGAGCGAGCCAGTGCCCTCACAATGAGCCAGTGCCCACACGAGTGAGTCACACAGCAAAATGATGGTGCAAAAAAGAGATACAAAGGGGAAAGTAAAGGTGAGGCACAACAGAAACCAGGAACTGAGGTGGCACAAACGACAGGGAAACTCTCTCCATGTAAGAGGTACCCAGGATTGAATCCTGGTTAATCCTAGAGGAGAAAAACAAGAAGAGAAGGTAAAAAGAGAAATAGATACAGAAGATCACACAGTGAAAGGACAGACAGCAAAAACAGCAGGGCTGGGGAAGGGGCGAAGGGAAAAAATATTTATATATATTAAATTCCCATCCTGGGAAGTCCTGCTATGTTCTCTAATACAGCAGGAAGACCCCTTAGAGTACACAGGCAGTACCTAATAAAAGAAAACAGAACAATACACCAAGTCCTTGATAATAATGCTTGTATTATACTTATAAGCCTTATTCTTGTAAAATTGAAACTTAGCCTAGTAATATCAATTGTGTAAGAGTTACCTCCTGAAAGACTCCTTGTTACTCAAATGAGGATTCTCTCTAAACCAAACTCAGCATATAATGTACTACCTTCCCCCCAACGTGGGACATGACTCCTAGGAATGAGCATCCCTGGCATCAATGGATTATTACCAAGTGCCAATTAGCAATGCATTTGGAAAAAGACCTTGACCAAAAGGGGAAATATTAATTATAAAAGAGTTTTTACAGCTAAGAGATTTCAAAGTGAGTTGGGAGTCACTGACACAGAAAACAGTGCCTCAAACAGGGATGCTCCCAAGGGCTCTAGAGACATCTGGACACCACAGGCAAGGCACACAACCCTATGAAATCACTACCTCATTGGTGGACCTTACCTTGGAATATATGTGACCTATTTCCCCAATGTAACAAAGATAGACTCATTCATAATTTCCCACACATGATTCTTCTACCCCTTTTATTTGAACCTATAATTAGCACCTTACCTCTTAATTATGTCCCAGAGATTTAAATTTTTAGTCTGTTCATATGCTAGTTGAGCCCTGAATCTCAGCAGAGTTGTAGTCAACACCTACTCTCCTGTTCAATGGATTCACCCAGATGATGATGGACAATGCCCATCCTGAAAAACAGAGTATCCATAACAGCAAGCAAGAGAGTTCCTTTCATCTGTCCCATAAGATCTAAGCCCCCTCTCAATCTGAAGCAGAGTAGGCATCACAATCCCAAAGTCATCAAGATTGAGGAATGAACAAACATAAGGGGGAAAGGCAAATGTGGACCAAAGTAGATGTATTATTATTGTAGCAAAGGAAGAACTTGTAACATTGAAATAAAGATAATGGTTACTGAGGGGAGTGGGTGGAAAGAATAGGTAGAACATGGGGCATTATGGTAGCATTGGAATTGTTCTGCATGATATTGCAATGACAGATACAGGCCTTAATACTTTTAGTAAAAACCTATATAATTGTATGGTGGAAAGTGTAAACTATAATGTGAACTAGAGACCACAGTTAGTAGCAATGCTTCAATATTTCATTCACCAATTGCAACAAATGTATCACATTAATTTTAAGATGTTATTAATAGGGAAAAATGTGAGTGTGAGGGAGAGTGCGATATATAGGAGTCCCTTACATTTTTTTATGTAAAAATTGTCTATAATCTAAAACTTCTTTAGAAATAAAGTTTTTTTAAAAAGTGTGTTTTTGCCATTTAGTTCTAATACATTTATATTGGGGCTTTAATAATTTTGTTAGGAAATATAAATGATATTTTGCTATTCAGTTTTAAATGGATATTAATCCCAAAATTGGTTGTGATTCAATTGTTGTGGTGCTAAAGAAATTATTCAATTAGGATAGAAATGCTTGTAGTTTTCTATGATATTACATTTCCCAAAGATTCAAGTAGCTTTTCTATTTCATGATTTTTTTTTTAATTCCAAGAATTGAGGGGAACGTTGCCATCAGATCAGGCAGATAAGGCTCAGCTCTCACTAAAACAATGGAGAAACGGCCAAGGACTGCCTTGGGGACTGCTTTGGGGTACTGCACACGAGAACACTGCTTCATAACACCCAGGAAAGTGAAGGACAGAGAGACGAAGAAGCCAAAAGAACAGGTAGTGAGTTATTTACTTCCCAGCCATGGGGAAGGGCTCCCCTCCCGCACCCCCAAGATATTAAGTGAGGGTAAAACTCCTAGTGAATTACATCTAACTGACAGGAGAGCAGATATCTTCCTCCCTGCCAATTGCTTTGGATATATAGAGACCAGGAAGGTGTTCTGAGTCATCTAGGATGGTACTGGAAAGATAAAGAATCTTAAGGAAAATCATCAGTTCCTCTTCCCTGTGGCACATACATCCCACCCTCAGGGCAAATAGCCCAGGTCGAGCTGCTGGCCCTGAACTGAGTGTGAAGGCTAATTCCTGGGGAGGAAGAGGGTCTGGGAGAGTAGTTTCTTTGCTGTGAATTTGGTTAGCTGAGTCCTTGAATATTGGAAGGGACCCCAACTCAACAGGGAGAGGAAAGGGGATCTCCTTAGGCAGGTTGTCATGCCCAGATGTGCAGGTAAAAGCAGGAAGTAGAACAGAGAGGAGGTAGGGACAGACAGATGCCTAATCAGCAGGATTTTAGTAAACTGCAGGGAATCTAATCTGCCTAAGGCAAGGGGGGTGGATAGCCTTCTGAAGGGCTAACTATCCTAAGGAGACAGGTGGGAGAATTCCTGCCTTGCATATAAGAGGTCCTTGGTTAGATTCCTAGGTCTTCTTAGAAGAGTGATCCACCGGGTCATCAGGCATCCAGGTGAAACTTTATGACAGGGAACATATAGACATTCTCTTTGTAATAGCTTTTCTTCAGTCTTTTTTTTTTTTTTAATGTTCCCTTTTTTATTTTCCATATTTTACTCATTTAAAACCCTGTTCAAAACCCACAGAAGGCAGGCTGCAAGGTGATTGATGAACACCAGCAGCCTAAGAAGATCTACAGGGGTCTAAGATGAAAGGCTGTTTTTCTCTGTTTTCTGTGTTTATTTTTGTTTTTTGTTCTTTTTCTTTCTCCTTTTTTAAAACAAGTTGCTGCTGTCTTGCTTCGTCCTGCTTGTTGTGTTTCCCCTTCCTTTGATTCCCTGGGTTTCTTGTTGTTTTACCAGTTTTCTCTACCTATGCTATTCCTTTTCTCTCCTCAATTGTTTTATCTGCTGTTTTCTGTTGTTGTTCTTTAATTCCAACTCTTTTTGTTTGGTCTTCAATTTTTCTTGTTTTTATTTCTGGCTCCTTTTTTCTTTGTTTTCTTTCTTTTTTTACTTTTCTCTCTCTTTTCCTTTTTCTTTTCCTCTCCTCATCCTTTCAACCTTTTAATTCAGTTTATATATTTTTCTATAATCTGTGTCTTGTTTAATTGTTTCTACTCCACTTTTTAAATCTCATTCCTCTGTACTTCTTATTCATGTTAATTATTCATTTTCCTAGGTCTTATACAGTTCCTCTCCTAACTTTGCTATCATTATTATTCTTATTCTTTTTCTCTTCCTATATCTTTCCTGTTCTCTGGTCCTAATTTTTTTTCAAGGGAACATAAATGACAGCAGAGAAATAGAATAAGAGGAATGAGTGCCAAAGTGAACCCTTACCACACACAACAAAACAACAACAAAGTAAAACCCCAGAGTACAAACAGAAGCTAATCAAGTGAATAAACTCATTAAGATAAACAGATGCCTAGACACCAACAAAAATTACAAGCCATATTAAGAAACAGGAAGACATGGCCCAGTCCAACAAACAAATAAAAAACCAGGAAGAGATAAAGAACATGGGACAACTAATCATAGATTTCCAAACAAATATCATGAATCAACTTAGAGAAGTGAAGGAAGAGATTAAGGATATTAAGAAGACACTGGAGAACGTACTGAAGAAATCATAAACATACATAAAAGGATCATGGATATGATGGTGATGAATTGCACAATGCAAGAAATAAAAACATACACTGGAAGCACATAAGAGCATATTTGAACAGTCAGAGGAAAGAATCAGCAATGTGGAAGACTGTACATTTGAAATCAAACAGATACATAAAAAGAGAAAAAGTTCAGCAGGGACTTAGGGATTTGAATGGCAACATGAAATGTACAAACCAATGCATTATTGGCATCCCAGAGGGAGAAAATATGGGAAAGGCGACAGAAGGCATGTTGGAGGAAATAATGGCTGAAAACTTCCCAACCCTGTTAAGGGAGATGTATGTACATGCCCAGGAAAAGCAGTACACTCCAAACAATGTAAATTTTAACAGGCCTACCCCAAGACATATACTTGTCAACTTATCCAATGCTCAAGACAAAGAGAGAATCCTAAAAACCATAAGAGAAAAGAGATACATCATGTACAAAGGAAGTTCAATAAGATTAAGTGTTGAGTTCTCATCTGACACTAAGGAGGTAAGAAGGTAGTGGTATAACATAGTTAAGGTGCTAAAAGAAAAAAGTATTCGAGCCAAATAATCTCTATCCAGCAAACCTGGGATTCAAAAATGAGGGTGAGTGCAAAATATTCACAGATAAACAAAATTAAGAGAGCATATCAATAAGAAACCTGCACTTCAAGAAATACTGAAGGGAATTTTACAGGCAGAAAGGAAAAAAAAATAGGAGCGAGAGAGTTGGAGGAGAGTGTAAGAGCAACTAAAAAGACAAAAAGGAAATAAAAACCACAAATGACATACATAACCCACATAAAATATGGTTAACGTAAGTAATTCCTTGACAGTAATAACATTGAATGTTGATGGATTAAACTCACCAGTAAAGAGACACAAATTGGCAGAATGGATAAGGAAATGTGACCCATCTATATACTGTCTACAAGAAACCCACCTGAGAACCAGGGATGAAAAGAAGCTGAAAGTGAATGGTTGGAAAACAATTTTATAGGAAAACAATAATCAAAAAAGGGCAGGAGTAGCTATACTAATATCAGATAAAATAGACTTCAGATGCAAAACTATTGTAAAAGATGAAGGATATTATATATAATAAAAGGGATAAAATATCAAGAAGAAAGAACAATCATAAACATTGTTGCACCTAACTAGGGTGCCCCAAAATACACTAGGCAAACGCTGGAAAAAATAAGTGGAGAAATAGATGCCTTTACAATTGTAGTGGGTGACTTTAATACACCATTATCACCATTAGACAGAACATCTTGATAGAGAATCAATAAAGAAACAATATCTTTGAAAAATATATTAGAGGTGATAGACCTGACAGACATATACAGAACAATGCCCAAATACAGGAAGATACACTTTCTTCTAGAGAGCACATGGATCATTCATCAAGATAGATCACAAGCTAGGCCACGGAGTAAATCTCAATGAATTCAGAAAGATTGAAATTACACGAAGTAATTTATCTGACTACAATGAAATGAAGATAGAAATCAGAAAGAGGCAGAGAAGCAGATTAGGCACAAAGATATGGAAGTTAAACAACATACATGTAGAAAGTGGGTCAAGGAGGAAATCACAAAAGAAATCAGTAAATACCTTGAAACAAATGAAAATGACAGCGCAACATACCAAAACCTATTGGACACAGCAAAAGCTATACTGAGTGGGAAATTCATAGCAATAAACATGTATATCAAAAAAGAAGAAAATGTTAAAACAGAATTAACAACACACCTAGAACAATCAGAAAAAGAACAACAAACTAACCTCAAAGGAAGTAGAAAGAAGGAAATAACAAAGATTAGAGCAGAACTAAATGAAATTGAAAATAAGAAAGCAACAGAAAAAATAAAGAAAATCAAAAGCTGGTTCTTCAAGATCAATATAATTGACAAGCCCTTAGCTAAACTAACAGAGAATAAAAGAGAGAAGATGTAAATGCACAAAATAAGAAAAAAGGAAGTAGATACCACCACTGACCTCACAGAAAAAAGAGTATCATAAGAGGATACTTTGAAAAATTGTATGCCAACAAGAAGGATAATTTAGAGGAGATGGACAAATCCCTAGAATACACAAGCAGCCTACATTGATGAAAAAAGAGACTGATGAACTCCACAGACCAATAACAAGTAATGAGATAGAATTAGTCATCAAAATCCTCCCAAGAAGAGCCCAGGACCAGACAGCTTCACAGGTGAATGCTATCAAACATTTTGGAAAGAACTAACACCAATCCTGCTTACACTCTACCAAAAAATAAAAGTGGAAGGAACATTGCCTAACTCATTCTATGATACCAACATCACCCTAATACCAAAACCAAACAAAGGTGCCGTGAGAAAGGAAAACTATAGACCAATGTCTCTAATGAACCTAGATGCTAAAATCCTTAGCAAAATACTTGCTAATCATATTCAGCAACACATCAAATGAGTTATACATCATGAGCAAGTGGGATTCATCCCTGGTATGCAAGGATGGTTCAACAGAAGAAAATCAATCAATGTAACATACCACATAAAAAGACTGAAAGAAAAAAATCATATGATCATCTCCATAGATGCAGAGAAAGCATTCAGCAAAATACAACACCCATTCCTGGTTAAAAAATAAATTTAAAAAACACTTCAAAAGATAGGAATAGAAGGAAATTTCCTCAACATGATAAATGGTATATATGAAAAACCAACAGTTAACATCATATTCAATTGCAAAATCCTGAAAGCTTTCCCTCTAAGATCTGGAACAAGAGAAGGATGCCCACTATGACTGCTCCTATTTAACATTGTTTTAGAAGTACTTATTTGAGCATTTAGGCAAGTAAAAAGATAGAATCAATGTCCAAATTGGAAAGAAAGACTTAAAAGTCTCACTATTTGCAGATGATATGATCCTATACCTCGAAAGCCCTGAGAAATCTATGTCAAAGTTTCTAGAGCTTATAAATGAGTTCAGTAAAGTGGCTGGTTATAAGATGGTTGTGCAAATGTCAGTAGCATTTCTGTACACCAATAATAAACCATATGAGAAGGAAATCAAGAACAGAATTCCATTTACAATAGCAACAAAAGGAATCAAATACCTAAGAATAAATTTAACTAAAGATGTAAATGGCCTGTATGCAGAAAACTACAAAATACTCTTAAAAGAAATCAAAGAAGACATAAATAAATGGAAGAATATTCCCTATTCATGGATAGGAAGACTAAACATTATTATCGTATCCAAACTGATCTACAGATTTAATGCAATGCCAATAAAAATCACCACAGCAATTTTACTGATTTGGAAAAACTAACTATGAAATTTACTTGGAAAGGCAAGAGGCCCCAAATAGCCAAAGACATACAGAAAAAGAAAAATGAAATGGGAGGAATCACACTGCCTGTCTTTAAACATACTACAAAAGTACAGTCGACAAAACTTCATGGTATTGCCACAAGGATGGATATACTGACCAGTGGAACAGTATTGAGAGTTCTGATATAGATTCTTGCAAATAGAGTCAGCTGCTATTTGACAAGGCCACCAAGGTCACTCAACTAGGAGAGAATGGCCTTTTTAACAAATGGTGCTTGGAGAACTGGATGTCCATATCCAAAAGAAATGGAGAGTAACATCATCCCACACTGTATACAAAAATTACCTGAAAATGTTTCAAAGATCTAAATATAAGATCAAATTCCATAAAGATTGGAGGCTAATGTAAGAAAACATCTGCAGAATCTTGTTATGAAGAAATGATTTCATGAAATTTACAACCAAAGCACAAGCAATGAAAGCAAAAATAGATAAATGGGACCTCCTCTAAATTAAAAACTTTTGCACCTCAAAGGAGTTCATCAAGAAAGTGAAAAGGCAGTCTATCCATTGGGAGAAAATATTTGGTAATCATATATCTAATAGGGGCCTAATATCCAGTATATGTAAAGAAATCCTACACCTCAAAAATGAAAAGACAAACAAGCTATTTAAAAAATGGGAAAGTGATTTGAATAGACATTTCTCCACAAAAGCAAATAAAAATGGCTAAAAACACACGAAAAGATGCTGAATATCACTAACTATTTGGGAAATGCAAATCAAAACTACAATGAGATATCATCTTACACCCAATAGACTGGCAGTTATTAAAAAAACAGAGGACTACAAGGTTGACATGAATGCGGAGGAAGAGGAAGCCTCATCCACTTCTGGTGGAAACATAGAATGATGCAGCCACTGGAGAGGACAGTTTGACAATTCCTCAGAAAGCTCACTATAGAATTGCTATGTGATCCAGCAATTCCATTGGCGGGTATATACCCAGAAGAATTGAAAGCAAGGACACAGACAGATATATGCACACCAATGTTCACAGTGGCATTGTGCACTATTGCCAAAAGTTGGAATCAGCCCAAATGCCCATCAACATATGAATGGATAAACAAATTGTGGTATATACATACAATGGAGTATTACTACAGCTGTCAGAAAGAATTCAGTATTAATGTGGATGAATCTTAAAGACTTATGGTGAGTGAAGCAAGTCAGGCACTGAAGGACAAATATTACATGATCTCATGGATATGAATTAAGTAAATTGAGCAGACTCACAGAGTCTGTAAGATAGGCTTACAGGAGGTAAAAAGGGAGAGCGTTGTGAGCCAGTGCCCATATCGGTAAAATCTATGATAAGGTGGAAGTGTGTAGTTATGCATCAGAGAGGCATGACAGTGGTGCAGTGATACTTTTGGGTTGGGCATTGCTGGTTTGTCAGGGGTGTAAGTTGAAAAGGGTGGTTTGGACTGTCAATGGAACTGGGGGAGGAAGCAGGTGAGCAGTGGGGATTGGTGGGTATGTGGTTAAAACTACAATTATGGGAATGTTCTTTTGGCAACATGGCAGGGGAGTGTTACTGGTTTAGGATATTGGATGTGGGGGACATTCAGGACAGGGTGCACCTAGGGCAGTTTTCTAGGGAATGTGTGAGTGTTTGTCCTGTCATAATGGGTTGTGTCTGTGGGTGGAGATCCACATAATGTGCATGAAGGTGATGGACTCACATCCTGAGGAGTCCTCCTATGTTCTCAAATAAAGAGCCAGGAGTCTCTGGAGAGCATAGGCAGTGTCTAATAGGAGAGGACTGAGCAGTTTGTAAAGCCCTCAATGTTACTGCAAATAACTATGAATCTCGTTCTTCAGGTAGTGAAGTCTGGTGTTTGCTGTGGGCCCTCAGGGTAGGGAGAGGGAGGAAAAGAATAGATGGAACACAGGGCATTTTGGGGGCATTGGAATTGTTCTACATGATCTTGCAATGATGGATACAGGCCATGTTAAATATCATCAAACCATAATGTAAACCACTGACCATGATTGGTAGCTGTTTTAATATTTGTACATCAATTGTAACAATGTACCATCCCCATATAAAATGTTATTAATAGGGGAAAGGGAAAACAGGGGAGGATGTTGGGTATATGGGAGTCCCCTATATTCTGTACATGACTTTTCTGCAACCTAAAACTTCTTTGAAGACAAAATGTAAAAAATAAGAGACTGGGAGACAAAATGGAAGACAATGTCACTGTACATACAAGACATAAGGTCTTACAAGTGATGAAAGGCATAATGTAAAAAAAAAAATTATTTATTTATTTTTAAAATATTTTTTCACTATTTTTTATTTTTCCCAATATTTTTTGCTCAAATGTGACCTCTCTCTAAGCAGAACTCAGCATATAAATGCATTACCTTCCCCCAGCATGGAACATGACTGCTGGGTATGAGCCACTCTGGACTGATATATTACTACCAAGCACCAAGTAGCAAGGCAACTTGAAAGGCAAACAGAAACAAAAGGGGCAAAAGTTAAAGACAAATGAGTTTATATGGCTAAGAGACTTCAAAGTTTGTCAGGAGGTCATTCCAAATGTTACACTTATGCGTGTCTCAGCAGGATCTCATTGACTGCCAAAGTAAGTACTACCTCAAATACCAGTGCTCCTGAAGGTTCTGGAGACATCCAGACAGTATAGTCAGGGTAGATAGCTCATGAGTTTGCTGCCTTGACAGAGGGCCCTACTTCTGAATTTATGCTCCCCCGTGTGACAGAGATAGACTCAGTTGTGGTTTCCCTAAACATGGCTCTTCTGATCCTTCTATTTGAAAGTAAAAGTAGTACTAGGATTGAAAGGCATACATCCAAGAGACTAAAATTTTGGGGCTATACATGTGCCAGCTGGGTCCTGAATCTCAATGGTGTTGCAACAATGCCTACTTTCTAGTTCATTGGACTCACCCAAGATAACTAAGAAGGAGATGATGATGGACAACGATCATCCCAAGGAACCATGAGAGTTTACAACTGCAAGCAAAGGAGTCCCATCCATCTGCCTCATGGGATCAAAGCCCCCCTCAATTAGAGGTAGAGTGGGCATCACCATCCCAGAATCCTCAGGATACGGGAATGATCTATGGAATAAAGTAGACTTACTGGTGTTCTACTATAGACTTTTTGTGATTCTAACAATGGAAGAAATTGTATCATTTATGTGGAAGCAGTTGCCACTGAAGTTCTGAAGGCAGGGAGAGGGAAAAACAGGTGTAATATGGGAGCATTTTCAGGACTTGGAAATTGTCCTGAGTGACAATACAATGACAGCTATAGGGCACTACATATCTTACCATAACCTACAAAATTGTGTGGGAGAGGGTGCAAACTACAATGTAAACTAATATCCATGCTTAGCGGCAATGCTCTAAAATGTTTTCATCAATTGTAATGAATGTACCACACTAATGAAGGATGCTGTTAATGTGGTAAAATGTGGGAGGTATAAAAAGCAGGGCATATGGGAATCCCCTATATTTTTATGTAACATTTATGTAATCTAAGTATCTTTGTAAAAATAAAAAATATTTTAAAAAATCATTTTTTTCTATTTCTATATGTTTTCAGGTTAAGGATAAGCAGTTTACAAACTAACAAACATTCTGACAGTAACAGAGTGTTTCACTGTTTCACAATATCAAATGGTGCCTCTAATAAAATCTGCCTCTCTATCTCTCTCAAATCTTGCTTCAAAAACTTTTATTTCTACCTAACAGCAAAAAATACTTCCAACTAAGCATCTCCTAGTTAATTTTTAGTGAATCTCTATAGACCAGTTCATACACAAATGTTAAATGACCTTCTTTTAATGATTCAGAGCATAGAAAATCTTATGTTTGCATTATTTTATTTGTATATGGTAAATTGAAATATATACCCAAATTTATATACTCTTAATCTTAATCGGCACCCCTGTGGGTGTGAACCCACTGTAATTAGGACCTCTTGACAAATGTTACTTTTAGTTAATTGCAGTCAACTGAAGCAGGATGGCTTTGACTAGAGTCCTTCATAAGAAGATGAAATTCAGACATAGAGAAAGCCACAGGGGAGGAGCCAGAAGCCAGATGTTAATGTAACTCAGAAGAGAAAGAAGAGATCATCACTGTATGATTTAAGGCAGCTATCCAAGACAAGGATCCCATGAACCTCCACCAACCAGCACCAGAAGGTTAAAGACTGGGGAGAAAGCATTGCCTTGCTGATGTCTCAATTTTGGATTTCACAAATAAACAAGACCAAGAGCTGGTTTTTTGAGAAGATTAACAAAATTGACAAACCTTTAGCAACACTAACAAAGAAAAAAAGAGAGAAGATGCAAATACACAAAATAAGAAATGAGAAAGGCGATATCACCACTGACCCCACAGAAATAAAGACTATCATAAGAGGATATTTTGAAAAACTATATTCAAACAAAAATGACAATCTAGAGGAAATGGACAAATTCCTAGAAACACATAAGCAGCCCATATTGACAAAAGAAGAAATTGATGATCTTAACAAACCAATCACAAGCAGAGAGATAGAATCAGTTATTAAAAATCTCCCAACTAAGAAGAGCCCAGGGCCAGAAGGCTTCACAGGTGAATTCTACAAAACATTCCGGAAAGAAATGACACCAATCCTGCTGAAACTATTCCAAAAAATCGAAACAGAAAGAACATTACCCAACTCCTTCTACGATGCCAACATTACCCTAGTACCAAAGCCAAACAAAGACATCACAAGAAAGGAAAATTACAGACCAATTTCTCTAAGGAATCTAGACGCAAAAATACTTAACAAAATACTTGCTAATCGTATTCAACAACACATTAAACGTATTATACACCACGACCAAGTGGGATTCATCCCAGGTATGCAAGGATGGTTTAACATAAGAAAATCAATCAACGTAATACACCATATAAACAGATTGAAGGAAAAAAATCACATGATTATATCTATTGATGCAGAAAAAGCATTTGACAAAATACAGCACCCTTTCTTGATAAAAACACTCCAAAAGATTGGAATACAAGGAAATTTTTTGAACATGATAAAGAGTATATATGAAAAACCTAAAGCCAATATTGTTTACAATGGAGAAATCCTAGACTCCTTCCCTCTAAACTCAGGAACAAGACAAGGATGCCCACTGTCTCCGCTCCTGTTTAACATTGTCTTAGAAGTACTTGCTCGAGCACTGAGGCAAGAACCAGAAATAAAAGGCATTCAAATTGGAAAGGAAGAAGTCAAAATTTCATTATTTGCAGATGACATGATCCTATACATAGAAAACCCTGAGAGATCTACAACGAAGATTCTAGAACTCATAAATGAGTTTAGTAAAGTCGCAGGTTATAAGATCAATGCACAAAAATCAGTAGCATTTCTGTACACTAATAATGAGCAAGATCAGGAGGAAATCAAGAAACAAATACCATTCACAATAGTAAATAAAAAAATCAAATACTTAGGAATAAATTTAACTAAAGAGGTAAAGAACTTATACACCGAGAACTATACAAGATTGTTCAAGGAAATCAAAGAAGACCTAAATAAATGGAAGACTATTCCTTGTTCATGGATAGGAAGACTGAATATTATTAAGATGTCTATCCTACCAAAACTGATCTACACATTCAATGCAATCCCAATAAAAATCAACGCAGCCTTCTTTAAGGAACTAGAAAAACTAACTATGAAATTTATTTGGAAAGGAAAGAGACCCCGAATAGCCAAAGACATACTGAAAAAGAAAAATGAAATTGGAGGAATCACACTACCTGACTTCAAAACATACTACAAAGCTATGGTGGTGAAAACAGCATGGTATTGGCATAAGGAGAGACAGATAGATCAATGGAATCGAATTGAAAGCTCTGATATAGAACCTCACATATACAGCCACATAATATTCGATAAAGCCACCAAACCCTCTCAACTGGGAGAGAGTGGCCTATTCAACAAATGGTGTCTGGAGAACTGGATAGCCATATGTAGAAGAATGAAAGAGGATTACCATCTCACACCTTATACAAAGATCAACGCAAGATGGATCAAAGACCTAAATATAAGAGCCAAAACCATAAAAACCTTAGAAAGCAGTGTAGGGAAACATCTACAGGACCTTGTAATAGGAAATGGATTTATGAATATCTCACCAAAAGCACGAGCAGCAAAAGAACTAATAGATAAATGGGACTTCCTCAAAATTAAAGCCTTCTGCACCTCAAAGGAGTTTGTCAAGAAAGTAAAAAGGGAGCCCACACAGTGGGAGAAAATATTTGGCAATCATATATCTGATAAGAAACTTATAACGTGCATATATAAAGAACTTCTATATCTTGAAAATAAAAAGATAAACAACCCATTTAAAAAATGGGAAAAAGACTTAAACAGACACTTCTCCGAAGAAGAAATACAAATGGCAAAAAAGCACATGAAAAAATGTTCCAAATCTCTAGCTATCAGGGAAATGCAAATCAAAACTACAATGAGATACCATCTTACACCCATAAGATTGGCAGCTATGAAAAAAACAGAAGAATACAAGTGCTGGAGAGGATGTGAAGGAAGGGGAACACTCATCCACTGCTGGTGGGAATGCAGAAGGATCCAACCGTTCTGGAGGACAGTATGGCGGTTTCTCAAAAAACTAGCCATAGATTTGCCATATGACCCAGCAATACCACTGCTGGGTATATACCCAGCAGAACTGAAAACAAGGACACAAACTGATATATGTACACCAATGTTCATAGCAGCATTGTTCACTATTGCCAAAAGTTGGAATCAACCCAAATGCCCATCAACAGATGAGTGGATCAATAAAATGTGGTATATACACACAATGGAATACTACTCGGCTGTAAGAACAAACACACTACAAACACATGTGATAACATGGATGAATCTTGAGAACCTTATGTTGAGTGAAGCAACCCAGACATTGAAGGACAAATACTACATGACCTCAATGATATGAAATAAACAAGCTGCCTTAGATAGTAAGAGACTGAACGATAGGCTTACAGGAAATCGGAGGGCGGAGGAAGGATATGAGCTGATGTCTGCAGGGGTGGAATTTAAGACGAGATGGTGAAGTATGAACACAAAGAAGAGATAAAAGGGGGGCAAGGGGTTGCCTTTGGTTGGGGCTTTGGGGGTTTGAGGGTGGCTGGGGAGGGACGGATGGGCAACATTGCCCAAAAGTGGGGGGAGGGAGGGGTAGTATACGAACACAGGAGAGGGTCAGGTGTTGGTGGAGAGTAAAATGCCGAGAAAATCATATCAAAATATAATAAAGAGGGTTACCTGTTTAGAATGCTCGGAGGGGGGGTCTGATGCAGGACGGGCTCCTGGGGAATGTCTAAATGCTCATTCTGCTAGAGTGGGTGTCACCATGGGGTAGAAACCCAAGTAGTGAGAGTGGGGGTGGACCCACATCCTGGGGAGGACTAATGCCACCAAATAGAGGGAACTGTATCCCTCGAGAGAAAGGGTGGCTCCCAGGGCATTGGGGCAGTTGAGCAAGTTAGGTCCTGAACACTATTCCACCTATCTCTGGAAGTGGCTCCTCAGGAAACGGAGGTTGGCTGTCACTGTGGGCACCAAGGTGGAAGGAAAAATGGACGTTAAATGTGTGGAACCAAGGTAAATGGGGGATAAGAGAGGAGTTTCTTGAGAGTACACAAGGATGGATATAAAACATGTAATATTACACCATAACATATAGGAGATGACAGACTGATAATGTAAACCATAATGTAAAACATAGGATAACTAAAAATGTAAAGAGCTGTGTATCCTAAAGTATGCACCATAATGTAAGCACAGATGTCACCTTGTTAGAAAGCTAATGTCTCAGACTCTGTACATCACGTTAAGTAAATATGATATGAATAAAGTGTAAGAGTATCGCTATGGAAGGAAAAAGGTTTTGTGGTGGATGTATGGGAGTGCTGTATATTATATATATGCATTGCTGTGGTCTAGGACTCCTGTGAAGAGAAGCTTAATAATGAGGGGGGGGGGGGTGGGGAAAAAAAGATATGATGTAGAATTTTTTCAAGTCAACATTCTTTATCTAAGTTCTTTATCTAACTTTATCCAAGTTCTTTATCTAACCTTTAAATCCATCGCTATATGCCATTCCCTGGTAAGGGACCATGACATTATATTGGGCTTCAAATTTCAGGGAGTTCTGGATCACAGAGTGTTTCAACAATGGCAATGGAGGGATACTGGTATGGGATACCAATGACAGGTAATATATGGCTGACAGGGAGCTGTACAGAACATATGTCCAGGGTGCATGGTAATGTTTGGATATACTCATAGTAGCAACAATTAAAAACCACAGCAGGGGGGGTACTGGATTCCTGGCCAATGGTGTTCTGTCATGGTCCCTAGGGGAGCAGCGATAGTCTCCCAGGTACAGCGGCGGGGACCGGGAGGGAGTGAGGGTTCAACAGTGAGCCCCTGATGCTAATGACTATGCTTGTGAGCCGATAAGCCTAAAATAAGAACAAGGCCTAGAGCAACATTGTGCCTGGGAATTTCCTCCTGTCAGCCTTCATGTTACTCAAATGTGGCCAGTCTCGAAGCCAAACTCAGCATGTAAATGCAATGCCTTCCCCCCAGC
Organism: Dasypus novemcinctus; assembly: GCF_030445035.2. Lineage (NCBI taxonomy): Eukaryota > Metazoa > Chordata > Mammalia > Cingulata > Dasypodidae > Dasypus > Dasypus novemcinctus. Next base: position 35,098,191 of record NC_080683.1, on the reverse strand, counting down.
GTGGGACATGACACCCGGGGATGAGCCTCCCTGGCACCGAGGGACCACTATCAACTACCAACTGATGATGCAACTGGAAAATGACCTTATACGGAAGGTTCAATGTGGATCAGCAGAATATCCCTGTCTACATAAAATAACATGACTTTAAAATGCTGTTTGACCTAAAGTAAGGGGGAAATGGAAAAGAGAAAAGAGTTTATATGGCTACGAGTTTCTAAAAAAGAGTCTGGAGGCTGGCAGAAGGATTGCCCTCATGCACAACTGAGCAGAGTCAGAGAGACAGATAAAGCAGATACAACCCCCAGATATCGGTTCCTTCGAGGGCTAAAGAGACCCATGGGAGTTATAGTCATGGCCGATGGGGTTAACTACCAGGTCAGATGGCCCCTTTTTGGAAATGGTGTTTATGTGTGATGAATCTGGACTCAGATGGGATCTTCCTTCATAAGACTTTCATGCTAAGATGATGGAGGTGCAGTTAATGTTGGGGTTTAAGATATATTTAGCGGATTTGAATCTCTGGACTGACAATGTGATAGCCAGGTCCTGAGCCTCAACAGACTCCAGCACCTACAATATGATTTATTGGACTTATCACACTCAGCTAAGATGGAGTTGAAGAAGGACAACCACCACACCATGGAGCCTAGAGTGATTACAACTGAAAGTGGGAGGATTGCATCCAACATCCATGTGGAATCTGAGCCTCCTCTTGACATAGAGGTGCAATGGACACAACCAATCCAATGTCCACATAGAAGAGGTGGCATTGGATTGGGAAAAGTGGACATGGTGGCTGATGGGTATGGGGAAAGGCAGGAAGAGATGAGAGGTGGAGGCGTCTTTGGGACATGGAGCTGCCCTGGATGGTGCTTCAGAGGCAATCACCGGACATTGTAAATCCTCACAGGGCCCACTGGATGGAATGGAGGAGAGTATGGGCCATGATGTGGACCATTGACTATGAGGTGCAGAGGTGACCAAAGATGTACTTACCAAATCCAATGGATGTGTCATGATGATGGGAACGAGTGTTGCTGGGGGGGGGGGAGAGGTGGGGTGGGGGGGTGGGGTTGAATGGGACCTCACATATATATTTTTAATGTAATATTATTACAAAATCAATTAAAAAAAATATAAATAAAATAAAATAAAATAAAACTACTAGAATTAGATCCAAAAAAAAAAAAAATTTTGGATTTCTCCTAACCTCGAAACTGTGAGTGAATAAATAATATTTAAGTAAACCCATTTAGTAGTATTTGTCATTGTAGCCTGGACACTATGACATGTATTAAGTGGAACATGGACTGGGAATGATGGCAGAATAGAAACCTTGAACCAAGTACTGTAAAATTCCTAATAAGAATGATTACCCCAGCTATGTAAATGATTACAGTGACCAAGTTCTATAGAATAGTATGTAAAGAAGGAAAAATTAGTGTAAATTGAAACAGAATATTTTTAGGCAATGTTAAGAGTGTAAACTTGGTCATCTCCTTGCCTAGGTACCTTTCTTTCAAGCCTTCCAGCATTTATTAAGCCTGAATGATTTATGAAAAGGCAGCTGTGCATTGAATTAGACAATCTTTAGCGTTCCTTGGAGACCCATGACTCTATATTATTCTAAGCAAACCTTCAGCTCATTCCAGCATTGATCATTTGGGGTATGTTGATGGTTTTCATTAGAAATAGATTCAGGGCCAGCTTCTGGTTGTATTTCACATTTTTAACATACAGACAGACAATACATACACCTGCTGCTCTGCTAAAGTGCAAACAATCAATCAACTCTAATAATTGTGCCCAGATGCCCCTGCCTATTTAGCAGTAAATGTTAAAATGTTTAATCGATAATTTTAGTTATAAAGAACATGTGGATTTGAAAAGTAACAAAATGCTACATATTTATAAAATAACATATTCAAAATCTCCAAAAATTGTTTGGAATTTGTTATCATGTCATGAATATTGGTCTCTGTTATCTGACAAATATTGTTATGCAAGATGTGAAACACCCCAAGGCACTGGAGAATTTTGTTTTGCTCATAGTTAATCTTTCAAACCTAGAATTTTATAAAATTGATTGTGACATGGCCTTTCTCAAAATCACTGAAATAGTTTACAGGAGCATAACATTTCATAAAACAATGCAGTCAAAATTCCAGGAATTAAGAAGCAATTTATTATAAAATTCTAAAATATTGTAATCACAGAATTTTGAGAATCACTGTTACCTATGTTGAACTACGTTTAGTTACAACAAGGGTTGTTGTAAAATTACAACATTTTTAAAAAACAGCTATCATTTCCTTGAAACCAGTATATTGTTTTATTTTGGAGAACTGCTTTCTCTCAAGTTGTTCCTGAGTTTACTATTATCTTTAAATATTAATACATACTAGTTATATAATTTATAAATAGTTTAAAGTGGTAAATATTATTGACTAATGGGTTAATGAATAGTAATAGTAGACATTGGCAATATTCTACTTCAATAAGACAGTTTGAATAAATTCATACATATTTGCCTTTCGATTCATTGTAAAATATTCAATCTTTCTGAGGTCCTTTACTTCAGAGGAATTAAATAATAGCCTCCTTGATTTAGTATGCAATGTGTTTAATTTGGTAGTTAGCAATTTGGGAACTCAGAACTAATATTTCATATTCAATGGGAGAATTTTCTCAGTGAAATAATTATAGAAAACTATGAAAGGACTCCTGGATTTTTGTTAGAGTCCTGTAATCAAGACATTGAGTACATGGCAGTATTGGAGAGGGGATGGGTTCAATAAAGAGTTCTCCATTTCACCACCTCACTTTGAACCAATGAAATGTATGCAGTGACAGAGGAATTAGATTCTGTCTCCTTTGTCTGATGAGTGAAAAAAAAAATCAATCCTATGCCATAGTGACTGATGCCAATGACTCTTTCTATGGAAATACTTCAACAGCAATTTCCCCCAATGTCCCCACATTGACTCCAGCAGGAGAATTATCCTCAAAGAAGTAAAACTGAGTGAAATCCTAGTTTTCTGTAGCATGCTCCTCAAAACACTGTCTTTACTTAGTTTTTCCCTTGTTCTTCCCCTCTTTCCTACAGGTCCATTCAGGCTAGTATGTACCAATTTATTCTGCTACTTAAGCTTGTCATTTACCATCTCTAACAGTAGAAGTAGTGTCCTTTCCTGGATCTCAATGCTTCCTTTCCTTTTTCTTTCTGGCTGAACATTTGTTTTTCTTTCATATTTCTAAAAAAGTAAATTCTGAGTCTGCCAAAAGCATTTGCTGTAGAAAGAAATCTTTATCCCTTCACATTTTTATCTAAAAATGACACCTAGGAGATTTTTCCCTATTAGAACATTTAACTCAGCCCAGGCTTTGATGTATCCTTGTCCAGCCTGGCTCCCTCCTCCTTCCTCATAGTTCTAACTGCATAATTATCCTTGAAGATGCTGTGTGTGGGGAGCCACCCGCTGTAAAACCTATTTACAACCTCCAACAACATGGCAGATTTCACAACCCTGCCCCGCCATTTCCTCCTTCTTCTTCCTCTTTGTTTCTTTGTTCTTCCCTTCCCGCCACAACTCTGGTAACCACAGCACCACCCATGCGCAAGGCACGAAACTCTGCAGACCCAGCATGAACTTTCAGCCAATTCCCTTCCTGGATGTCTGCCACATGCAAGACCAACCTATCACCTGTAGACATGTTCCCTTCCCTCAGTATATATTCCCATGTTCTACCCCCAATAAATGAGGCTTGATCAGAATCCTGTCTTGCCTCCATTCTTCTCGTCTACCCCCCCCTTCCCACAGGTCCTAGAACTCACCCCCGCGTTCGGAGCAGCTGTGCATTTCCATCTTCAGTTTCTTTGCAACTTACCTTCTGGTTTGAAATTATTATGGCGGTTAAACCTGAGGACAAACCCAGATCTTCTCCCTTAGCCCTAAGAACCGGATCTAACACTGCCTATCCAGGACAAGCACTACAAATTTAAAACTAAATCTTAACTAGAGCACCCACAGAAATAATTCATCTTGTGATTTAAAGTAGTCAGTATTACACTGTGTACCAATTCCTAAAAACAACAACAAACCCTTTGGACATTCTGTAACCCCGAAAGCCATACCTTTGCCTCAATCATGGATGTGGAAAGAAAACTGCTTACAAAATTTAAGGCCAAGCAGGCTCACCCCACACCTAAAACTAATCAGGGCAATTAAAGCCAAGTCAGTTAAAGTCTTAGTGTGGGCCCTTTGTTGAAATTTCATGATGCCATGATTTTACTTCCTGAAACTCATGAGAAACATTTTTTTTAAATCCTGCAATGGCTAGCCTTTGGCTCTTGGCCCTTTTCTTAGTTAGACAGTCTTAGCAGGACCCTGTACCTTTTCTTTATCAACATGGTCAGGCCTCTCCATGGCCAGGATGTGGTGGAGGTACTCATGGTCTGCCTATATCCAAATGCAATCACTCTTACCTAAAGGGGGTGAGACTTTCATGGTGTTCCCTTTAGATCTAGAATGATATCCGACCTGTAAGCAGAGGCCTCATAAGCATCTGTGAACCAGTGTGCCAATCCTATTTGGTCATCACTCAAGGTCTAAAAGACCCTTCCTGAATCACAACAGTTGAAAGTCAATTAAAAAACACCTCATGACCAACATTATCCTCTATAAATCACCAAGGTCAAACTGATTTTCCCACATAGTAATATTTAATGCCTAATGCCATTGGTTGCTCCAATGGCTCCTCCAAAAGTCTCTCCAAAATTATAGTCTCTGTCTATGTATCACTAGTATTGAACAATGCATTAGATGTTAAGAGTTTAAGAAGGTACCCCAAAATAGCACCTCCCTTACCCTTGCAAGTTTGAAATAAAATAAAAATTAGACAAGTGGTAAATGTGTGAGATATCAAAATATCTCCTTTATTACTCATTAAGGTAATAGTAGGATGTAGTTTGTATCTGAGGGTGAGTTCCAAATATTGATCACCAGAATCAGAATTTGGTTACTAGCCAAAATGGACCAAAGCAAGCATCTCAACACAGAAGGAGTGCCTGTCCCTTCAGAACTTTGGGGAGCAGGGAAGAAGTAGATCCCTGGGACCACCAGAGAGAAAGATAAAGGAAAGGAAAGATGAAGGAAAGAAAAGGAAAGAAATATCTTCCTTGTTTCTCATTCTAAACTCACTACTCAGACAAACCACTCCTGTCCTTTAGAGAAGTGAAAAAAGAGCTACAGGAGCTACTCCCACATGAAAGAAATCACCAAGGTTAGGAACCAAGCACTTTGCAGTACCTCATTATTTCTCAGGTTTTTAATATTCCTGATGTTTAGTTCTCAGCCACATTAATTAACCATAATATTTAAATGCTTTATACCTTGAGGGAAAGACATCAGTAACTATCAAGGAATTCTTCTCATTTCATAGAGCTGTGAACATACTTTTTGATAAATAAAGTTTTTATTAATATATGGCCATGTTCATGTTTACCTATTGCCTATGGTTCTTTCATGCTACTACAGAAGAATTTAATGCCGTGGCAGAGACCGTGTAGCTCATAAAACCTAAAACATTTACTATCTGGGCCTTTACAGAAAGAAGTTGCTAACCCCTAGTAGCAATTTGGTATTGTTTATGAATTCCAAAAATAGATATTGGATTATGTTTATAAATTGATGTTTTCCTTTAGGTACATTAGATTGTATTGGAGTCAGAGGTTTCACTCTTACTTGATTAAGTTATGATTAAGTCTTTGATTGGGCCACATTAGTAGGACGTTGAGTCCCCGGACACTTGGTAGGCCAAGACTCACAGAGAAAACAACAAGGCAGAAGAGTTAGCTGGAGTTTTAATGCTGGAACCCCAGGAAGTAAACACACAGGAGAGAAACATAGAGGAGTAGAGACAGCTCCAAAGATACAACAGAGGTGCCAGGAAGAGAAATGAGCTGTTCACCTGGTACTTTACAGCTGGCCTTGTAGAGAGAGCAGAGCAACTGAGCACAGAGAGAAATATGCCCTTGGAGAGAAAAGAGACTTATCCTAGCCCAGAGCTGATAATGGAAGAAGCTTGGACCACAGAGCCCTGGAGGAGAGAAGAGGAAGCCTGGACCCTGGCAGATGTCACAGTCATCTTGCTCCAAAACGTAGCAACAGACTTTGGTGAGGGAAATAACATATGTTTTGTGGCCTGATAACGATAAGCTTCTACCACAAATAAATACCCTTTATAAAAGCCAATTGATTCCTGGCATTGTTGCACCCCTTTGGTTGACTAACACACCCCTGTAGTAGACAATAGGAAATATATCTTGTTCATATTCAGTTCAGTTCCAGTTGCTAACAGAGAATCTTGATAAATTTGTTGACTGAGTAGTTCAGTGAACTCACTTGATATTTAATGGGGGAGATGCTTAATCTCACCATTACTGTAACTCTCATTTCTAACTTGGCAGATATAAAAGCACTTTGTTGAGCAATAAAGGAAGAGCTTCATTGAGGAAGTGACTTATGAAAGGAAAATTAGTTAGGAATCTACAGACAAAAACTTTGGTAGCTTTTGTTTGCAACACTCACTTTTCCATCAGATGTTAGTTTCCCACCAAATGTAACAGGCAAACAAAAGGCATTTTTCTTAACGCTCAATGATAAGACAATGATAGCAACAACAGCAATAATAATAGTGGTAATAACACTGATAAAACACCAAAACACTGTGTGTCACACATTATTATATGTACTAGATGATACTAATTAATCAAGTCTTCATAATCTTATGAAACAGGCACTATTATCTCTACTATATAATTGGTAAACTGAGGCACATAAGGTTAAATGTTTTATCCCAAACCATACAAATGGCTTGAAAATGGCAAATCCATATTTCTTAAATATTAAATAATAAATACTTGGCTAACTTACACATATATAGGCAAAGTATTTTGAGGGATATCAATATTAATTAATTGAGATAAACAGAATAATTTATAACAGACATTTGAGTTCTCATGTCCAGCTCAAATTAGCTACCTAAGCCAAAATATTTACCTTGTATGAGTGACTCTTTCAGGAATGAACAGGCTAAGTCAGAACATATTTTTCTGAGAAGCCACTTCTACTCCATTGATCTCATAAGTCATTGAAATCAGTGGAGTAGAAATGGCTTTACATAAATATATTCTCTCTATTTCATTGGATAAGAACTAGAAAATACAACTTTGGTTGCTTCTGGAAGCCACTAAGTAAATTAACTTGAGGATAAAATTATGCTATGGAAAGAGAGATTTGATTGCATGGCAGTGGGGCTGAGTCAACCAAACAAGCTCACTTTATCCCCTCTGACCTTCCTCTATGTGACTATATACATTCATTCATTTTTTAAATACAGTTTGAGTTGAGATGCTTTTGGTGTTAATAGCGGAAAGTACCTTGACTAATACAACATTAAATCAGGCTATCATTTCCTGGAATGTAGAGACCAAATATTAAGCACTTTGAATGTCATATTACTTTGCACGAAGTAGATGTCTCATAAGAGCATGTTGAGTTAAACCTAAGCACTTGATATACAGTTTAATGACAATAGGGCATGAATAGGTCTGGGTTCTGATTTTGGTTTTAAGCAAATTATTTCACCTCTCTTCTATATCCTCTTTTGAAGATGAAAGATTTAAGTAGGTTCTCTGAGATTGTTTCATGCCTAGTGTTTTGTGATATGAAAGTGAACTGAATTTATGAGATTTTCTTTTATTTAAATCTCAAGGTAGTCCATTTACTTACTCTTCTTTTGCTTATTATAGAAATAATGAATGAAATTAATACTGACATGAGTTTTCAGATGTTTGCATTCTGAATGAAGAGAGATTTGCTTTGAGTTTTTAATGGCTTATGACAATAACAAAAAAAAACACATTAAATACATTCAGAGCCAAAAAAAGTCTATTTAAAGAAAAACTCTCCACCTAAAATGTTGGAAATCTTTCAAGTACTATGATTATATAAACTGTAAGGAGAACAAACATAAATATTATTCGTGTATATTCTGACTTTAATTTGAATAAGAACTTGAAAAAAAGATCAGTCTTGTGGAAAAACTAATGGCAGTAGTCAATGTAACTACAAAAACAACTTGAATGAATGCATGTCTTTTTTTTAAGCTGATGGCCAGCAAATTAAAATGTATGTTGTAGCTTATACTTAAGGATTTATGCAACAGCAGTACAATAAGTGCCAGCTGAATTAACAAGTTGATTGTGTAAGCAACAAACCTCGTTTTAGCTAAACTAGGTTTGACAAATTGCATGACAATCTGCCTGGTAAATATGAGATTTATAATGTTTACTGCTATCCACAATAATGAAACAGCAGAGAACTTCAATATCTGACATTTTAATCTGTATATTTCACTTTTCTTCTTGTTAATCAATGCCTAATTCCAGAACACATTTTATGTTCTGCTATTCTTTCAAATACAGAGTCTGATGTAGTCATATCAACATTCATTGAACTATGACGCTGGATAAAGATGAACTTTTACTTCTCTTTTCCCATTTTTAAGGACTAGAATTACTGTGGAAAAACCAATGTTCTAAAGTCTGTAACAACATCCGCAACTGAATCGATCACAAGTTGGACTAAAAATTTGTTTATGCATCTTTTAGTTGAGAAAAGGCACCCATTGGCATGATCGGTATATGATAATAGAATTGATTAATAATGGATATATAGATTAAAAAAATGAATTGATATTCACTATAGCACCTGGTGGTAAGTCATGAATGGCTAAAATCCATAGGAAATATAATTCCCAGCTTTCCTGTATGAAATATCAGGCATTTAAAAAAAAAACTCAATTGAGTATTATGATAGTTAATAGTGGCATTTAGTAGATTTTGGCAAGGATGAATGAAATAACATTTTTATTTAGCATTAGTACAGTTACTGCTTGTGTGGAAAACTTGCCCATGATTTCTACAATGTGCATTTGTACAGTAGGATAATAGATTCATGAGAATGACTTTCACACCAATATAAATGTTCACTTAAATGGGTTCATTCCAAACTACCACTTTGGCAGCAACACATTTACTCTATTTTAACTGCTGTTATTTGAAATAATGTCAGACCTCCATGATTCCCAGTAGTCCATTCATTCCCTTTGTGCAATATAGAAAAGTATAAAAAATACTCCTTTGTTGAATTATGCCACTGAGATTTGGGAATTGCTTGTTACTGCAGCATAGTCTAGTCTAACTGATAGATTTGACATTTGAGGGCAGAATTAGATGTCTAATGCAATGTCTATGAAACTGTTTAAACTGTTAGAACTAGTTTAATATACCTAGCTTAAAAATGCCTTAAATTCTCCCTAAAAAAAGGGTTGATACTGTAGATTGAGTAAACGTAAAGCTTCGAGAACAAAGCAAGCAGCCTCAAATGTGAAGTAAGGCATTTTTATATTCAGGGAATGATATTTTTCCTAATGTGGTAGTATAAGAGTAAATTATCCAGCCCTTAAAGGAAAAAATTGACACAGCTTGCTAATAATGGTCGATAAAGGGATGTAAATGGTAAAATAAAAAAGTGACATTCCTTGGAAGGTCTTGCATGTCACTATGGAAGTTTTAGATTATTTTATGAATCCCCCAAAAAAGGACAGATTAAGTTTGTAAACTAATCTATTTCTCTGGGTGTGATAAACTTTGATTGCATTAAATTCAGCTGAAGGGTCTTTGATCAGGTTATTTGATAAGATTGCTTTGGGCTTTTGATTAGACCACATCAGTGGGTGTAACTCATGTTGGGTCCCTGCCCCCTTGCTGGGTCTGATATAAACGGGATACTCAGACAGACAGATGAAGGGAATGCTTTGATTTTCTATCCCGCCCTGTGACAAAAAGAAAAAGGTTCAAAAGCTGACACCCCAGGGAAAGAGGAGTTATTTCGCCTGATAGCTTACAGCTGAGATGGAGAAGAACAGCCGAGATTGGTACAGAAAGACCTATGCCAAATCTGCAGCTGAAATCAAGAAGTGGAGCAGCTGCGCAGGAGAGAGGAGGCCCAGAGTGGAAGAATAAACCAGAGCAGAGAGCAGCCATCTAGCTTCACCACAGGACAACACTCTAGGATCAACAGTAACTGACTTTGGTGAGAAAGCATCTTTGATGGTGCCTCAAGCTGGACTTTTTCATGACCTGGGAAATGTATGCTTTTACCCCTAATAAATGCCCTTTATAAAAGCCAATAGATTTCTGGTATTTGTATTGGCACCCCTTTGGCTGACTAATATAGTCATCATAAATATATTGGATTTTATTGGGTAGGCAATATCATCGGATAGGAAGTGGCATAATCAAAATTGTTTTTGGAAAGTGTCTCTGCAATCATGAGAACAGGGGAAGAGAGTTAGTCTTGAGGTCTGGTTAGGTAATTAGACCAGTAGTCCAGACAAAAGTTAAAGAGAGCCATAACATTATTGGAAGAATATAGAGAATTATGGTACTAATCTTTTAGTGAATATGTAGAACCCTTGATTGGATCTCTATATATCTCACTAAATAAGTACAATTTTATACTGGAAGACTAGTGCAGGAGGGCATAGGGAATTGGTGAGCCATTGATAGGTGACAACCCAATCTGTCATAGACACTCTTGAAGAAAGGCCAGGAAATAGCAGTCAGGGGAGCGAGTCTTCATTTTTTATATTAAAGAATAATTTTCATGTATATCACAGAATGGATTCATACTCCCTTTATAGATCTGAATCCTTGGCTGTTAGGTAGATTTAACAGGCACATTTCAAAGGTCCATAACAACTTCCCTAATCTATTTCAATTCAGTGACAAATTGAATGGTACCATTTGTTCAGTCCTATTTTAGACTAAACATTTATTTTTAGAATTTGGTGTGCTATTTTATAACAAATCTATAAACCTATACAAGTGGTAGGAAATAAGTGTGTTTGTATGTGTGTTTGTGTGTTCCCTTATGACTCATTCATATACCTTTGAGGCAAAGAAATTATTTTAAACTGATATTGGCTTATATCTCTTTGGTGATAATAATGAATACAGAGCCAAATGACTACAAAATTGGATCTTCCAAGATATTAAAAGCAGTGGGGAACCAGAAAAATTCGAAATGAATGCATTTCTTCAATTAATAGAGGCTTTATTTAAAAATGCATATGTCCTCCCATCCTGCAAGTGAATGAACTACTTCCACTTGGATATATCAGAGAGCTCCTGGGGAGGTTTTCGCCATTCCATTACTCAAAAGGGCTGATACTCTGCTCTCCAAATCTAAAAATAGAGAAAGACATCTTACTTAAAACAATAACACTAATTCAGCACATCTGCTTGTGCTATTCATTCACATATTAATTTATCAGGCCTTCACAGAGCAGTTGATATGTCATGTGTATTATGAAAGCCTGCAAACTGGTGTTAGATACAGACATGTATGTAGTTAACTCCAAGTTAGGGTGATAAGTGCATTGGACCACTGAGGAGGGATTAACTATTTCTGTCCAGGGGAGCTAATTAAGTACATCTTATCCTGAATGACATACTGCTTTTCATTTTTTAAAAATCAGAAGAGAAATCTATTTCATACAAAGATCTTGCAAATAACAGGATAGTTATTCCTATTTTCATTTTAAAGGTTTAAGTGACTTGCTTAAAATAGCAGGAATAGAAGATCACAAAAATTGACCTAAGATTAGATCAAAGTGATGATTATTACCAAGCATAGAATGCTAACTATGTGCCAGATACTTTTTTAAGTACTCAAAGTATATTTTTCTCATTTAATATTTATAGAAATCTATGAAGTATGTCATATTTGTCAGTTATTAGGAACAGAAAATGTTAGTATTTGGAGGAACTATAATATATTAGGTTTAGGTAATAGAAATAGCATGAAAATGCTGGCAAATTAAAGGGAGACATTGGGGAAAATTTGTAAGGATTTATGAACACAAAATTATCTTGGGTAATTCAAACTGCTGATTTGATCTTTGCTAAAAGCTGCCAGTGCAAAATACCAAAATACCAAATGAGTTGACTTTTATGATTGGAATTTATTAGGATAGAAGCTTACAGATCTGAACTGTGAAAACTTTCAAATCAAGGCATCATTAGAGATGCCGCCTCACCAAAGGTTGGCTGCTGGCCATCCTGGACTCCTGCCACAGGACAAAGCACAATGCTACCGGTATCTGTCTTGCCTGTCTGGCTCACTTTCTCCAGAGCTTAGCTGTGGGAGATCAGGGTATAATGGCAGTTACCTCTTCCCTCTCCTTAGTTTATATAGGACTCTAGTAAAGGATTAAGATACACCCTGTGTCCTACAATCTAATCAAAGGCCCTTAACTCAAGTCATCTAATCAAATGGCCCTAAACCTAACCTTATCAAAAGGCCCCATCTACAATGGATTTACAGGCACAGGAGTGGGTTTACTTTAAGAACTGGATTTTCTGGGTCCATGAAAGACTCAGACCAAGACAGTGTAAAAACAAAAATGAAAGGTACGTTTTTGCACCTGTTTTTTCCTTTTGGCCATTGCCTTATGGCAGGAGACCCAGGAGAAACAGTTCAGTTTGCAAGCAACAGTGGTACTCCATTCTCCTTAATGTATTCTCTGTCACTTCTTGTGAACAAAGAGTGTAGAGTCCATAAAAGAATTAGAGGGACAATTAGGACAACACAAATAATATTCTATTTTGTAGTTGAAGAAACTGAAGTTTCAGTAAATTGCCCAAGTTCTTAAAGGTAGTAAATTGAACCTAGGATTTCTGACTAAAATATCTAGATTGATTATTCACTCTACTGTATTGTCCTTCTTGAATGCTTATAATGCCACATCTTAACAAAGACTTTCTGCTTCTAACACAGGTTTACCTAAACAGTCTATATACAGTCTATCTACAGTCTTTATACAGTTTCTTAGGACCATCACTGAGCATCTAGGAAGTGAGTTCCCAGAGAACAAGGCTCCACATGAGGGTTTAACTGAACAACCCTTTGCTATTCAGGGTATGGCTGAATACAGAGCCAGTCAGCCATTTCAGTGGAAATGCCAGTATATGGGAAGGCTCTGTGGAAAGTCCTTTTGTCTGATGGTTTGGACCCTCTTGAAGTGCACAAAGTTAACAAGCTTTCTGTGGAATTTGTATGAATAGAAGCACTTCTGGCCTTCACTCTAAGGGACAGAGATGAAATGAATTGATGGAAAATTACTTCAAGGACAGATCCACAGAACAGAGGTCTAGATTAAAGCTATCTCCTCAGGAAAGAGAGAAGGATCACCTATATGTGTGGAAAGAGCAAGTCCATCCCTGTGCTTGGAGCAGAGTCACCATCTGTCCAGTTTTTGTTCATACAGCTCTCTCAAAAAGCTTGTTGGTTTAGCATGCAAGAAGCAGGGGTCCAAGCCATCAGACAGCAAGTCATTTTATGAGTCTTTCATAGATAACTGTAGGGAGCATAGGCCGTGTTGTGGGCCTGGATGCCATCACAGTGCTAAGTCGTAGGTGCTGAGTCATGGGGCAAGGCCAAGGTGCATGCACCTCCCCTAAATTACCATATCCCTGTATATTCCCCCTTCCCCTCCTCTTCCCTGAACTCATCTGCAGATTGAGCATGAGCCCACATGCTCTGGCTCTCCCAATAACGTCTCCTGTTTCTTCTGGCTGGTGTTCATGTGAGTTCGTAGCGTGGTCCTCTTCGCCACAGCTGGTTTGCGTCCCCCGGCAGTGGTTCCCAGAGCGAGGCAGAGAAGTCACCCTGACAACCCGTATCTCACGCCAGCAGAGTGAGGAAGGCCCTCTCCCCCAGGGGAACCAGTCCACGAGGTGCAGCTGACCGGCTGCCTTCATCTGGCGCCTGAACAGGGACCAACAGACAGGGACCCCGCTGCCTGACGGACGTCATCGTGCCCGTGTTCACGTGAGTTACCACTGCCCCATTAAGAGCAATCTTTCTTCTTCCACCTCTGTCCCCCAAACTCAAATCCTCTAGTAAGGCTCTTTTTGTATTTTTATAACCAACACCCCAGTGAGGGGATTCTTAAGACAACCTTGCTTTATAACAAATTTGTGCATTGCTAGAGTCATTTTGAACCCCATGAGTATGTTTGCTTTATTCTTTGTGTGTACCTGTTTACTTATGAAAACAGGCATCTTTAAACATATTTATTTTTCTGGCATGTTTTCTGTTCTTAATTTAAAAGCCAGTAATGTTTGCTGATCACAGATATTTTGTAGTAATACAATACTTGCTCTTTCCTAGAGTTTTGTGCACTCTTGTATAATTATATCAATGGTAATGTAGAATTTGAATTTCAGTTTGTAAATATTTTTTTGGAAAATAGAAATTTTTATTGCTTTAAAAAGTTTTAGATTTGGTGATCTTTCAGTAACTTGGGGAAAAGTCATTTGAGAACCTTAAGAGTTCTGTTTCTTAACTGCTGACAAGAGTGGAATTTTTTTTGTAGTGGAGAAAATGAGTAAATGAAAATATGTATCCCCTTGCCTTGATCTTCTTTATCCTTGCCACCCTTTCCCCTCCTTCGGTGGGAACACAGGCCTATTCTTGGCAGTTTACCGTTAGGGAAACTTTTTCCAATCACAACCGTATTTCAACTGCCATCATTGGATCAGTCCACTGCCCATCCACAGGTTGCACTAACACTCTCTCTACCAGCCTTAACCCACACTCTTTTACACACAATACTTTCTGGCACCTACCCTATGCATGCTTCCCTTTCCAACAGACAGAGAGTTACTGCCTCCACTATAATTATAATCAAACCTATGGTGTTTGTCCATACTGGCAGTGCAATATTGGAGATTATGATAACTGCCTTGTTCCCCCTGCTGTTCCTCACAGAACACTACCTCCCATTTGTCTCGTCTACTATAACGACTCCAATGTACCTCCATTAATGTTATGCATACATGACCCCTGGCACCCCAGGTGGGCCTCTGGAGTCTCTGGAGCGCTTTACACTGGTACCAGCAGTTGGCCACACAGCTACCTCTTTATAAGCCGTCAGTATTCATATGCATACACCAACACCACCAGGACTGTCACCCGGGTGGAACAACAAATACGTGAATCAGAGACGTCCCTACAAAACTCCCTCAATAATGTACTTCCTGTTCCAACCTGGGTCAAAATACTTGATGCCACCCTCAGTTTCCTTATTCGGTCCAGTATTCTCCCCAACACCACCCACTGCTTCCTTTGTGCGGCGCTTAGTCATCCTTTACTCGCTGCTAAGCCCGTGCCTTACGACATTTCTAATTTTTCCTATCACACATGGCCCAGTTGTGAGAACCCCATACCTACTATACCCTTATGGGATATTAACGCTGGCAACCTAACTTGTCTCTTTCCAAACTCCACAACTCATACCTCCTCCCAGCTCCTTTCTTATGCTACCAAACACTCCCTCAAAACTTTTCTATACCCACTAGTTTTTACCTATGGTGCAATCAATCCCTATTTATATGCCTTAATGACACTGTCCCTGAACCATGTGTCCTAGTCACCCTCACTCCCCAACTTACACTGTATTCTGAAGATGAAATTATTCAGTTGCTTTCACCTAGACCAAACAGAGCCGCCTTTCTCCCCATGTTAGTGGGAATTTCTCTCACAACCACAGTCGCTGCCATTGCCACCGCCAGCAGCACCCTTGGTCATGGAATCACCACTGCGGTGCAATTCCAAGAGGAGCTACAGATCATCTTGGACTCCACTACTGCATCCCTTGAGTCCCTACAAAGGCAAATCTCCTCTCTCACTCAGGTTGTATTACAAAATAGAAGGGCATTAGATCTCCTTAACTGTGGAGACAGGAGACACCTATCTCTTCCTCCAGGAAGAGTGCTGTTATTTTGTTAACGAGTCAGGGGTTATAGAGCAAAACATAAATAAGTTAAAAATTTTACATGAATCACTGTCTAAAAACTCCCTAGTCCCGCCCTCCTTTCTCAGTTGGTTTACCTCCCCACTCGCAGCCTGGATTGCCCCACTCCTCAGCCCCCTTTTTCTTTTAGTTGTCTTTTTCAGCTTAGCCCCCTGTCTCCTGCGATGGCTGCAAAGAAGAATTGAGAATATTTCAGCAGTCACCGTCTTTCACATGCGCCCCCTCAGATACCAGCATCTCCCCACGAGAGAAGAAGCCGCCACCACTACCACCGCTGTGTAGCCGCACCGAGCATACACTGCTTCAACATCATCGAACACAGCCTTGCTCTGAAGAACTCAAAATGTCCCATTCCCTTCCCTTCCTATGCCCTTGCCACCCCCTGACTCTTGCCTAGCCTCCACCACCTATGTGCCAGCTACTTCAGCAAGCCAGCCTGCATGACTCAGTGACCGCTGACAATTGAATCGCACTGTTACCACGACTGCCCACTCCCTTACTCTCCCCAAAAGGTGCGGCTGGTAGGCTGGTAGCCAATGACGGGTAAGATCTCCAGAGGGAGACAACCTCTGAGTGACTGAGCCAGGCACAGCCACTTGCACACTTACACTTGCTTGAGCATGGCCGGCAGCCAGTGACGGGTAAGACCTTCAGAGGAAGGTGACCTAAGACAGGCACGGTCACCACAAGCTTATGGCCATGTGCATTCCGCTGCCTTATTTTACAGAAAGGGGTGAGATGTAGGGAGCATGGCCGTGTTGTGAGCCTGGGTGCCATCACAGTGCTAAGTCGTAGGTGCTGAGTCATGATGAGTCAGGAGTGCTGAGTCATGGGGTGAGGCCAAGGTGCATGTGCCTCCCCTAAATTACCATATCCTTATATATTCCCCCTTCCCCTCTTTTTCCCTGAACTCGTCTGCAGATTGCGCATGAGCCCACATGCTCTGGCTCTCCCAATAAAGTCTCCTGTTTCTTCTGGTCGGTGTTCGTGTGAGTTCATAGTGCGGTCCTCTTCACTGCAGCTGGTTTGTGGCCCCGGCAGCTGTTCCTGGAGTGAGGCAGAGAAGTCGCCCCAACAACCTGTAACTCCTGCTTGCAGCGTGAGGAAGGCCCTCTCCCCTGGTGGAACCCATCCACAAGGTGCAGCCATCTGGCTGCCTTCAGATAACTGCATCTTTAATCCTATTTTAAAAGTCCAAGTTTAGTTAAGTCCTCAAATGGGGCACTGTCTTCTGGGGGCTTGATTTCCAGAGGCTTGAAATTTTCAGAATCAGTTTCTATTTTCTTTGGGCCCAATGGTTCAGTCCTCAGCTTCTCTCTCTCTTCTAGTATTTTACTATAAGCTGCAAGGAGAAGCCATGGCACATTCTCCGAGTTTACTTTGGAAATTTCTTCAGCTAAATGCCCAGATTTCCCATTTTCAAATTCTGCCTTCCACATAACATCAAGAGTCAATCTTGCTAAGTTCTCTGTAACTTTAAAATGCAGGTTGCCTTTCTTCCAGTTTCCAATAACAGTTTAATCAATTACTTCTAAGGCACCATAAAAAGTCTCTTTAGCATTCATATTCCTATCAACAGTTTCTGCAAAGCAATATAGGCCTTTTTTATCAAGCATCTCACAATTCCTCCAAAAAACACCCCCTACCCCTTTATAAAACCATTCAAGCATTTTGGTAATTGCGAAAGCACTTCCCTACTCTCCAGTACCAAATTCTGTATTAGTCAACCAAAGAGGTGCTGATGCAAAATACCAGAAATCTGATGGCTTTTATAAAGGGTATTTATTTGGAGTAGAAGCTTACAGTTACCAGGCCATAAAGCATAAGTTAATTTCCTCACCCAGTCTGTTGCCATGTGTAGGAGCAAGATGGCTGCCAATGTCTGCCAAGAATTTAGGCTTCCTGGGTTCCTCGCTCCCTGGGGTTTGTTTCACTCAGCTGCCCAGCTCTCTCCACAAGGCCAGCTGTAGACTATCAGGTGACTGGCTCTGTCCCTCTCCTCAGGGCTAAATTCTCTCTGGGCTCAGCTGCTCTGCACCTCTGTGTGCTTACTTCCCAGCCTCCAGCACAAAACTCCAACCTCTGCAGTGTGATTTCTCTGTGAATACCCACCCACCAAGGGGGTGGGGATGCAAAGTTCTACTGATGTGGCCCAATCGAAGCCTTAATCATTATTTTATCAAGTAAAGTGAAACCTCTGAGTCCAATATATTCTAATATGCAAATAAGTCAGATTATAAGCATAATCCAATATCTATCTTTGGAATTCATAAACAATACCAAACTGATAACAACACCCAACACTGATTTGGTAAGACTTTGTACTTAAAGTTGTTACTGTATTCACTTAAGCCTTTTGAGATGTTGTGATGGGGTGAATCTATTTTACAAGTGGAACGGACATGTCTTTTTTTTGGAGTCAGTGGATGGACTGTGATGGGTTGCGTTATGTACCCCAGTTTAGACATGTTCTCTATCTTAATCCACATTCTTGTGATGAACCCATGTAAGCAGGATATCTTGAAGATGTTATTTTTAGTTAAGGTGTGACCCAATTGAATGAGGTCGGGCCTTAATCCAATGATGGGGGGTCATTATAGGCAGAAGAAATTCAGACATTGTGAGAGAAAGCCTCGGGGAGGAGTCAGAAGCCAGAGGTCAACATAACAGGAAGAGAAAAGAGAGACATCACCCTGTGATGGGAAAGCCAAGGAGGCCAAGAATTTCCAGGCAGCCAGAATGCTACCAACCCTAGGAGGAAACAAGATTTCCAGCCTCTGAAAACATGGGTCAAAAAATTTCTATTTTGACACCAACCCATTTTATGGTACTTTGCCAGGCTGCTAAGACAATTAGAGTCCAACTTTAAGTGAGGTTTTTCTATTTGATTCCTATTCTTGAATGTGCCCTAAACTGTTCTTCTTTATCCTCTGTCCCATTTGCCCCCATAAAAACATATACTCAATATCACCTGAATCCAGTATAGGTCAGGCTTCAGGAATATAGTTTATTTTGCTTCCATTTGCCTGGGTGCCAATTTCCATACCAAGCTTGACTTTCAGGATCCTTCCTGTCATCTCAAAAGTACATTTAAAATGTTTATTAAAATATTTTTGCCAACTTATTTAGTTGTTTTCAGCAGCAGATATTGTTAGGCACATCTAGTCCTACATCTGTTAAAACATTTCAAGGAAATGGAATCTGATGATTCAATCATTGCACTTTTTTCTTAGAACCATCAAATATCCAGCAATCGTGGGGACTTGCTGATCTCATTCTGGATTACATCTCTAGTTGCACTTCTTAAACAATAAATGAAAATATTTACTATGTGTATTTCTATATTATTCACAAAATCATGCAACTGATTACATAATTCCCACATTCACATAATTTTCAAAATGTAGTAACTCATATTGCCAGGTATATATGAAATCTCCTGTTGGATTTTAAATATTATATGATGCCTTGCATTAAAAACTATTATTCCAAGACAACATATAAACTTATAGTTTATAAACTCATAGTTTCAACAAATCAAAGGTAGAAATTTCAGTATACTGATGCAGGCAGAGTTTACACATATTTTGGATGTGACCAAAGCTGAGAATTAGTCATTATTAGATGCAATTCTATAGGAATACAGAAAAGAATTCTGATAGCATTTCTAACTTTCAGATGAACAAGAATTAGCAAACCAGTTAAACATGATTAATTAATTTACCTTGTTAAATTAAGTAGTTAATTTAAGCATTTTCCTTGACTCCTCCTAAAATCCCACAATAATGAGTAAAACAATTTTTTAATGATATAAACATACTAGCCCAAACAGAAAACAGCCATAAAATTTTGGAGACTGAAAAGCAATTGGACAAGTGGTAACAGAGTTAGCAGGCCTGAGAATTTGAAAACTAAAATTGGCAGTGGGAAAAGTGGGAAAGCATGGTGATTTATAGCACAGAATATTTAAAAGTCTCAGGAAGTGGCAGTACTAGATAACTGGAAGTATGAGTGAAAGTGAAGCAAAACTCCCACTAGTGAAATGTTTTAGAGTTGATACATTTTTCACCAAACCATCTATGGGCTGACACATCCAGCAGTCCTTGAATGAAATCAGAATAATTTTTAACCTTAATATGTCAGGATATCCTGCATAACCCACTGAGCCCACTGAGATATACAAGGACGTCCAGATGACAAGAAACCTCAAGTCTTCACAAGATATTTTCCCAATAACTTCCTATCTTTTATTCTCACTTTCTATTGGTTTTTATTCTCTAAGCATCATGTCATCAAAATAAAATAAAATAAAATAAATCATATCTTGAACAACTTTGGATTTTAAAGGATGTGTTTGAAGTTACAGTATGAAGTTAGCTTTCAATGAAGTTGTGAAGTAGAAGTTTCATTTTTTAAAATGCTATGAAAAATACAATAACTTTTGAAGCATTCCAATAATGGATATCTTTTAAAGATACAATATGGTTCAATTATGTAAAATATCAGTAAGTTCCAAATTTAATTATTTTGTTTAACAAAGGAAAAGGCAACTTATTTCTTTGATCATTACTACACATTACAAATCATTTTTCCAAAATAATATAAAATCCACTTTCAAAATATCTGGCATAATTAATCCAAAACTTACTGAAGATGTCCTATTGTGCCCCAATTTTGCACAACTATGGAATAATGACTCCCCAGTTCAAACTAGGTCTTTTGAGTCCAGATCCAATATCTCTACTAATAGAATTATTGTTCTTAACTAGATTTTCTTCATTAATATAAATGTGTATGTGTTCAACTCCTGGAATTTCTAGTCATTGGAGTAAAAAGAAATAAGAGTGCAAGGTTTTACAAAGTTTGTATTTAATGTGCTTTTTCCTCAAACCCATGTTAATGCCATTCCCAGGATGGTACCATATATCTGATCTCACTTCTGTGAATATCACTCTTTTGACTTGTAAACACTGCACTCTCATGATGAAAAATGACTAGGTATAGTTTTTTAAAAGCCAAAATAGTGCAAGTAAGTAAAGAGATATGACATATGTGTTTGATGTCTTGCCTTATTTTAATAAGGGCTTTTAGGTCAGTGAAGGGCTTGCTAAAGTTTGGTTGCCAACAGGCCTTCTTAGAATTTCCTTAAAGTAGCAATTCTTAAAGTAAATACTCTGAATCTGTCACATGAAGAACCATTCCCATCAGTGGGCACATTAAGGGCTGTAGCAGGCATCAAATAACTTGTATATTTGGGACCAGTATCTGGAAAACTTGGCTATCAGTGGTGAAGACCGACTGCATTAGAGAATTTACAGTGGAATCAGCACTTTGCAATCATGACATACAGCATTGTTAGCCTAAAATTAAATCATGTTTACTACTAGGCTATATTTTTAAAAAGGCTGTTTTCTAAAAACAAACAATGCTATTAAGAAATAAGAATCAGAATTTTGCAGTGGTAGAGAGCCTAGGCCCCAAGTCTTGCACATTTTACAACTCTCTACATTTGTGACCTCAGAAAATGATCGAATCTTTCTAAGTCTGTCTTTATCTCTAAAATATAATAACATTATCTACCTCTGTACAGGTGATTTAAGTTTTGAAGGGATAATGCATATTAATTACCTAGCACAGCACACCTAACAGAGAAGAGTTTCTTAATGAATAGTATTTATTATTATGGTTGTTCCAGCTGTTGGGCAGTTATACTAGAAAAAATGTGTACTCTTTTCCTAAATGAATGTTTATAAGCAAAAAATTAAATCAAAATTTACAAAAGCTTTAAATAGTGCAGTGAAAATAAATTGAAAAATGACTTGGGATTGTTTTTGAAAATCCTTAAGCTTTAGAATTAGTTTATTATTATCTCATTATGTACAAAAATTATATGATCTTTACATTTTTACTTGCATACTATCCCTTTTATCTATGTACCTTTATCCCACACTTATAAAAATCATAAGTCTCTTTCTATTGTGCTCTTCCTTGTGGCCAGTTGCTGGTTGATAGCAGAAAGTAGTCTTGAACTTCTAATGATGTTGAAAGGTCAGGTGAAGAGTTGACAATTACATTCAATTAAAAGCTGATTGCTATGATTAAGTTGAAGTTAATCATTATTAACACCTCTATTACACCTCTTATCTATTAGTAGAGTCTGAGCACTATAAAAACTGAAGTTCATAATTGCAGAGAGAACTTGATAGAGGACAATTAGGCATTATTCATACTAGTAAATTAATAGGATAAATTGTAAAAGTATATGAAAAACTGTAAGTAAATATGATGATATAGGGTTCTATTTCATCATTTATGACTGAAGAATTAATTATTCAAATTTTTTAAGTATAGGGAAAGAACCTACACTTAAATGTTGCTTCAAATAAGCAGCAGCATGTCTAGAAATTCAGGATGGGGGATTTCTAGTTTTTATTAATTAAAAATTAGTTATTGAGGCAGAACATTTAGTGATATTGCACAAAGAATAGTGATAGTAGTAGCATCCGTATTTTATTAGAAATTAATAAACAGTACACATCAGCAATTATTCTTCAGATCTTATTAATGTGTTACCATTATTCTCAAATGTATTAGGCAACCAGTATGTTTAAATCTGTTGGCTTCCAATAAATATATAATGTGACATGACTACTTAATTTTTATCCACATTTTTGTCCCATTGAGTAGATTATGATGATGTACCTTGGCATGATACAATTAAAGTAACTCATTTAACATTAATTTTTACATGTTTTGTTATTACTAATCTTCTAAGGAGATAATTTAATCTGTTAAAATCATAAGGAAAAACAAATACAAGAATTCCTCAACACTGAAATAACCAGTTCATTCCATGTTGGAATGAGAATCACTCAGGAGACTGCCAGAGCCCTAAAGCACCAAAAATAATCTTCTGAACTTTCCTTGTAAACCACTTGGCCAAGGGAATGAATGGCTTAAAGTGGTAGCAAAATATTTCCCTAGTGCTGTCACATTCTTATTTCTTTGTGGAAATATATTTTCCTCATGCAAATGATGTTTTTAGTTGTGAGTAGATTTCCAGTCTGCCTATAAAATTCTAACATAGTGTATCATCTATGGTATTCCTTAAGCATTAAGCAGGAAGCAGAGGGGAGAGGAAAAGCAGACAAGGCATCTCAAAGATTAAATATAACAATTACAGAGTATCTTTATTAATTAAATATTTATTGTAAACTAACTAAGAGATTAAAATTTATTGTAAGTTATTTTAGGAACAAAATCAATACTCAAGCACTGTCTTATAAAACATTTTTAAATCCATTGGTAACCAGGGTAATGTTTATACATTCACTGGTATTATTACCCTATACTCTAAATGTGGAACTCAATATGAAGCTCTACACTGAATCCATTGCACATGAGTATATTTTTAAAGAATTGCAAAGACATCATGTTTTAAAATATTTGATAAGCATCCTGTTCTTAAGGAATAAAACTAGTTTTAAAGAATACATGCTTGGTGAAAGAAGCCCACTTCTAAAGCCTGTCACTTTGACAAAATTAACTTCCCTAATCCTCAGTTTCTTGGTATTAAAAAAATAAGGATTATAAGAACATTGATTGGCTTTATATACTTCTAAATTTGAAGTAATAATTTAATTAGATGTAAAAATGCCTAGAAAATGTAGAATGGGTTTTCATTATTAATAAAATTTTCAGCTTTAACTTAGTTTTATCCAAATACTTTATTCCTGTTGGTAAAAGAGAAAACCTGAGCTATTCTGATAGTAATAGGAACTGAGGGCACTTCTGGATCTCACAGCAGTCCTTCACACACCATCAAGAAATCCTTAGGGTCCTTTGCCCTTCTAGATCACTGAGAGACCATACTTGCCGAACTATCAGAATAGCCGATGCAGGACAAATGTAAGATATCTAATAGCTGCTGGGGCCTCCAAAAGGATTAATCAAGATCCAGCTGTCACAGAAGTGGGCTTTCAGCCTTGCCATATCCACTGGTTCAGACTATTTAGTACCCAGTGTGTTATATGAATTTTGTGAAACTCTACCCAAATCTGCTCAGTGTGCTTTATACTTTTCTAAATATATGACTCAGAAAAATTTAGAATATATGCCTGTAGCAATTACTTTTTAAGATTTTTTATTGCAAAAACTTTGTTTCTTTCTTACGAGAACGCTGACTTCCCCAAATACAAACTGGAGCAAATTCTGTTATCTAACAATCTTATGTAAATTGTAACAGAACAATGATATTATTTTTGCCATTGTATTTTGAAGAAACTGAGAAGTTCAAGGAGGCTAAAAGATTTCTCAAAGTCCACAAGATAAAAGTAGCAAAGTGTATAATGAAACACAGAAGTCCTAATTAGAGTTAGACTGGTTGTGATTAAAAGTTCATAATAGATGCCACCTGAAATTTATGAGTAAAGCTGGGGAGGTACAGAAGTGAAGTGAGTTCTCTAAGGTAACACAGATTAAGTGGTCAAATTAAAACAAAAGCTAAGTCTCTTGCAAGCCAGTACTTTTTCTGCAGTAAGACTCTGATTTCTAATCAATGCTCAATATATTAAACTGAAATGTTTTATAGTTATTTTTAAATTTTATACAGTTCACATTGTTATAGTTTCAAACAGATTTTGGATAATGCATAAACACAATATTGCCAAAAAATGGAAAAAGAAATTTGTCTAGTCCAATTTATCGAATAAGGTAAAATAAAACAAAATGAAAATCAGAGAAGAAATGATAAAAAAATAAAATCCAAAGGTAATCTCAGTCATCAGCATAAATGAGAGTATCCTTAACATGAATTTTTGCAAATCAAATCCATATATATACACACATCATAAACAAGTTAGGTTTATTTATAGGATAAACTATTGGTTTAATAATATTAGAATATCAAAGTTATTCACAATATAATCATTTCAATAAGGAAAAAACTGATAAAATTAATATGATAAAAATTTCTGGAAAACTAAAATAGAAGGAAACTTTCTTAACCAGCCAAAGAGTATCACTTTAAAGAGAACAGGGGGAGTAGCTCAGTGGTTGAGTGCCTGCTTTCCATGTGTAAAGTCGTGGATTTGATCCCTTGTATCTCCAAAAAGTAAAAAATAAGAAAAATAGCAAAACATTATGCCACAGAAGGAAACATGAAGGCCTTCCTTACAAAATCAAATTGAGAAAAAGATTCCCACTTTCATTATTTCAGTTCAATGTTGTTTCTGAGAGTCTTAGGCAATGTAATAAGATAATGAGATCATTTAACAAACTGGAAAAAATGAACAAAAATATCATTACTTACAGATGATATATTATTAAAAATAAGAAAGTTTAACTAGGTAGCTAAATATACAACATTCAGTTGCATTTCTATTTACTACCATAATGATTTATACATATAATTTTTCAAAAAGCTAAAATATCAGCAAATTTATCATATTTCTAGAAATTAACATAAGAAAGTATGCATACAACCGATATAAAGGAAATTATAAAATTATATTAAAATGGTTAATAAACCCCAGTAAAAATGTAGACACATATCATGCCCCTGTATAGGAAGATAAAGTATCACAATTATATCAAGTATTTGCACATTTTTCTTATTAAATCAGTGAAATTCCAATAAATTTTAATGAGAATTTTCATGTCATTTGATAGGATTTCTGTATATGTAACTGATTCCAATGTTTATATCAAAGGACATAGGGCAAGAATAAGCAATACAATCCCATGGAAGGAGAACAATATGACAACTTTTCCTATCCAATACCAAGTCTTATGAAGTTACACTAATGAAGTCAGTGTTTTATTGGATCATGTTTGGCAATCTGTCCATTGGAATAGGATAGTGTTCCCAGAAAGAGACATATATTAATATGTATGGAAAAATATGTATATACACATGTGTACACAAATGATTTATAACAGAACTGGTAATAAAGACCATAAAGTAGAATGACAGTTCTATAAATTATCCAAGAATAACTGATACTTCACATTGAAAGAAATAAAAGAGAGGGGTGGCAAAGAATCTACAAAGAGTGAATGCTAAGCAATTCTATTGAGAAAAATGACGGCATCAAATATTTTTAAGCACAGATATAACATGATTTAAATTGTAGTTTAGAAAGAGTTATTTCCCATCCCTACAAGCTGCTATTAAAGGAATTTTCCTCATAATCTTTCTTTGCTTCCTTTCAAAAAAATTATTGATGACTTTCAGGAAAAAAAAAGAGACTTTCTTCAATTACTTGACTAGTTCCCCCTGAGCTTTCCTTGCAGTCATCTGTTTCTTATAATCTGTCCCTGTAGCTTATATTTACTATACATTTAATTTGGCTACACAGAGAGAAGCCTTTGCAAATCTTAAACTGTGTACCTGGGCTTTTAATTTCAGTATTGTTGATTGCTTTGTAAACTTTTTTTTGTTTTAGACAATTAAAACTTGTTCAACAAATTATGCCGTTGATTTACAGTCCATGAACCAATCTGTGTAAAACTATGAAAGAAAAAAATATATCATAATTTATTTTGAAATATGCTTAATTCTTACAAAACAAATTTTCAAAAAGCATAAATCTTTATATTGTCAGGAAAAAAAAAAACCAGCATTTTAAGAAGCAAGTAAAGCATCTAATAAAGCCTGGCATAGTATACAGTGAATAATTGCTAATTTCCTTCCCATCTCCTAATTTACTAATAGATATCCAGTTAATTGAAATTAATTAAAATGGATTATGTAAAGTTAAATTTTAAGGCAAATTAGACACAATTCTTAGAACAATGGAAGTATAAAGTATCAATTTTAAACATGGAAAGAATTTTGTAATGATAAAACACAATTTCTTCTTTCTAGAAATAATACAATGAAGAGAACCTAGTCATAGAGTATCTGAAGCTAATATGTGGTTGCCTAACTGCTTACAGGTACATCCAAGACCATAACACAATTTCTCAATAAACTATGCAATAAACCTTCCTACATGAATTATTTTTAAATATTTTACATGTCTTTTCTCAAATTAGTACATAAGCTACCAAAAATTACCTATCTATGTATATATATGTATCATTTTAATATTGTTTATGAAATCCAAAAATAGATATTGGATTATGTTTGTAGACTGGTTTGTTCCTCTGGGCATATTAGATCATATTGGATTCAGAGGATTCACTTTTACTTGACTAAATAATGATTAAGGCTTTGACTGGGTCAAGGCAATAGGATGTTGAGTCCCCACCAACCAAGGGGAACTCACAGAGATACTGCACCGCAGAGAAGAGACCTGAGAGGTTTGATCCTGGAGTCCAGAAAGTAAACCCACAGAGAAGTAGATACATGAAGAAGGAGAGAAGGCTCCATTAGTCATGGCAGAGGCCCTAGGATGAGAGATGAGCCATTTGCCTGATAGCCTACAGCTGGCCTTGTGGAGAAAGCAGAGCAGCTAAGCCCAGAGAGAAGGAAGCCCTGGGAAGAAAGGAACCCATGAAGCTTGAACCCTTGCAGATGTCCAGCAGCCATCTTGCTCCAACATGTGGCAACAGACAGACTTTGGTGAGGGAAGTAACTTGTGCTTTATGCCCTGTAACTGTAAGCTTCTACCTCAAATAAATACCCTTTATAAAAGCCAACAGATTTCTGGTATTTTACATCAGCACCCTTTTGGCTGACTTATACAATATATATATTCCACAAATATCCACCACCATTTACTAGATATTACTTTCAAGACACGTGAAATAAACAGGGAAATTCTATGTTTTAGTTGCAAACCTATCTCTTAACATCTAGCTAGTGATACATACTTAAGAGATAAATTCATAATTGCTTTTTATTTTCATGGTCATTCATGGACTCTACTGATATTGATAATGACCCACTAGAAATTCACTATTTAATTCTAGATAATGAAAAAATACACAGAATTATGATTTTACTCTAGCCCACTATTACTGGAAATAGTCTCTATGTTTATTTTTTCTACATAAATCTGGTCTATTTTTCCAATCATAATCTCATCTGATTAATATTGTTGCTAAGAAAGGTGGGAAATGAAATGTTTTCACTCATTTTAATAAAAAACGCCATAGATACAGTCAAATACTCTATGTAAGTGTATTTTTCCTGATTTTTAAAATCCAAATATAACAAAATATAATTTCTCCAGCACACTTAAACAAAAACAATGATGTTTTTGATAAGATATTAAGCACTTTCACATGCTTAACAAAATCAGGTTCTGCACTGCACTTGGGAGAGAATGATCAAACAAACAGCTATTGCTCTTGCCCTCATGTAGCTTGCAGTTGAGCATGTGTGGGATTTTATACAGAGCACTATTTACATGATAACACTAAAGGTTTTCTTTTAACAATTTTTTATTGAACTATATCATTCATACATGAACACGCATAAACAATGTGTATAGTAACAATTGTGAACTTACAAAATAAACATACATAACATTACATAGGGGTTTCATACATCACCCCTCCACCAACTCTTTGCATTGTAGTGAAACATTTGTTACAAACTATGCAAGAGCATTGTCAAAATATTACTACCAAGTATATTCCTTATCTTACATTTGGTGTCTTTTTCCCCCAACCCATACTATTTTTTTAAAAAATATATTTCTGTTACAGATATTGTGAACTTGCAAAACAATCATACAGATGTGTAGATTTCCCATACAACTCCACACCCTGGTGGAAAATTTGTTACAGATTATTAGACAATATCGTCAGACTATTACCACCTATCATGGTCCATAGCATACTTTTTTTTTTTAAGTTTATTTTATTTATTTCTCTCCCCTTCACCCCGCCCACCCCAGTTGTCTGAACTCTGTTTCCATTTGCTGTGAGTTCTTGTTTTTGTCCGCTTCTGTTGCTGTCAGTGACATAGGAATCTGTGTTTCTTTTTGTTGCGTTATCTTGCTGTGTCAGCTCTCCATGTGTGCAGTGCCATTCCTGGGCAGACTGCACTTTCTTTCATGCTGGGCGGCTCTCCTTACAGCGTGCACTCCTTGCACGTGGGGCTCCCCTTTGCGGGGGACACCCCTGTGTGGCAGGGCACTCCTTACCCGCATCAGCACTGCATATGGGCCACTCCACACGAGTCAAGGAGGCCTGGGGTTTGAACCATGGACCTCCCATGTGGTAGACAGACGCCCTATCCACTGGGCCAAGTCCACTTCCCCATAACATACATTTTGCACTGTTTTTCCATACACCTCCATTATCAACACAGTACAGCTTTGGCATTGATGCAAGAATATTATAGTATTGCTGTTAACCACAGTCTATAGGTAATACCAATTTTAGTTTTCCCATGCTTCTCCATAGTCCCATCACCCTGCAATAGTGATATACATCTGCTCTAGCTCACAGAAGGACTCTCTTGCATTTTTACAATTAATCGCCATTCTCAACCGGGTTCACTGTGTTATTCAGTCCCTAGATTATTCTTAGGCTTTCTTTCTATTGACATTTACTTCCCCAGACTACCTTTTTTCAGCCAAAATCCCATGTATAAACCAGTTGCTACTCACTATAATGCATTATTATCAACTCTATACATCTCTGCACTTTTGCAGTCAAGTTAATTAAAACTTCTACATACATTAAGCATCCATAGTTCTTCTCAATCCTCCTCTTATCTCCTAATAAACTATACTCTAGGCTTTAATTCCATGTGTTTATTATTTGCATTTAGTTCATATCAATGAGACCATGCAATATTTGTTCTTTTGTGTCTGGCTTACTTCACTTAGTATAATGTCTTCAAGACTCATCCATGTTATCACATATGTCCCAATTTCATTTCTTCTTACAGCAGCATAGTATTCCATTGTATATATATACCATTTTTTGTTTATCCATTCATTGTTGGATAGACACTTGGGTTGTTTCCATGTTTTGGCAATTATGAACAACACCACTATGAACAATGGTGTGCAGATGTCTATTTATGTCATCGTTTTTAGTTCTTCTTGATATTCCTAGTAGAGGAATTGTTGGATCATATTGCAGTTCTATATTTAGCTTCCTGAGGAACCACCAAACTCTCTTCCATGGAGGCTGCATCATTTTACATTCCCACCAACAGTGAAGGAGTTTTCCTATATCTTCACATCCTCTCCAGCACTTATTGTTGTTTGTTTTTTATTAATGGCCATTCTATGTGGTGTTAGATGGTATCTCATTGTTGTTTTAATTTTCATTTCACTAATAGCTAGTGATATAGAACATTTTTTCATGTGCTTTTTGGCCATTTGTATTTCCTCTTTGGAGAAATGTCTATTTAAATCTTTTCCCATTTTTCAATTGGATTGCTTGCTCTTTTCTTGTTGAGTTGTATGATCTCTTCATATAGAATGGATATCAAAGCCTTATTGGATAAGTGGCTTCTTAATATTTTCTCCCATGTACTGGGCTGCCTTTTAATCTTCTTGATGAAGTCCTTTGAATCACAGAAATGTTTAAGTTTGAGGAGGTCCCAATTATCCATGTTTTCTTTCATTGCTCATACTTCTAGTGTAAAGTTCAAGAATCCACCACATACCACCAGGTCTTGAAGATGTTTCCCCGCATTTTCTTCTAGAAGCTTTATTGTACTTCCTTTTATATTTAGGTCTTTGATCCATTTTGAGTTAATTTTTGTATAAAGTGTAAGATAGGTGTCTTCTTTCTTTATTTTGGCTATGGATATCCAGTTCTCCCCAAATCATTTGTTGAATAAACTGTTTTACCCAAACTGGGAGGGCTTGACAGGCTTGTCAAAAATCATTTGGCTATAGATGTGAGGGTCTGTTTCTGAACCATCAATTCAGTTTCATTGGTCTATATGTCTATCTTTATGTCAAAACCATGCTGTTTTTACCACTTTAGCTAAGTAATATGATTTAAAGTCTGGAAGTGAGAGTCTTCCAACTTCACTTTTCCTTTTTAAGATGTTTCTGGCTATTCAGGGCCTCTTACCCTTTCAGATAAATTTGATAATTGTGTTTCCATTTGCTTAAAAAATGCTGGTGGGATTTTTATTGGGATTGCATTAAATCTGTATATCAATCTGGGTAGAACTGATGTCTTAATGATATTTAGTCTTCCAGTCCATGAGCATGGAATGTTCTTCCAATTAGTTAGGTCTTTTTTTATTTCTTTTAGCAATGCATTATAGTTTTCTGAATACAAGTGCTTTGCATCCTTGGTTGTTTATTCCTAAATATTTGATTCTTTTAGTTGCTATTGTGAATGGAATTTTTTTCCTGACTTCCTCGTCAGATTATGCATTATTAGTGTATAGAAACACCACTGCTTTTTGCATATTGATCTTGTATCCTGACACTCTACTGAAATCATTTATTAGCTCTAGCAGCTTTGTTGTAGATTTTTCAGGACTTTCTAGAGATATAATCATATCATCTGCAAATATTGAAAGTTTTAAATCTTCCTTTCCTATTTGGATGCCTTTTATTTCTTTTTCCTGATTGATTGCTCTAGCTAGAACCTCTAGCATATATAGAACAACAGTGGTGGAAGTGGGCATCCTTGTCTTTTTCCTGATCTCAACAGGAAAGCTTTTAGTCTTTCATGATTGAGTACATTAGCTATGGGTTTTTCATATATGGCCTTTATCATGTTGAGTAAGTTTCCTTTAATTCCTATTTTTTGTGGTATTTTTATCAAGAAAGGATGCTGTATCAATTGATGCCTTTTCTGCATCAATTTGATAAGATCATGCCTTTTCTGCATCAATTGATGCCTTTTCTGCATCAATTGATAAGATCATGTGATTTTTCTTATTTGATTTATTAATGTGATATATTATGCTGATTGATTTTCTTGGGTTGAATCAGCCTTGCATGCCTGGTATAAGACCTACTTGATCATGAATGACAATTATTTTAATGTGCTGTTGGATTCAATTAACAAGTATTTTATTGAGGATTTTTGCACCTGTATTCATTAGAGAAATGGGTCTGTAATTTTCTACTTTTATAATATCTTTATCTGGTTTTGCTATTAGGGTGATATTGGCTTCATGGAATGAATTTTGTAGCATTCTTTCTTGTTCAGTTTTTTGGAAGAGCTTGAGTAAGATTGGCATTAAACCTTCTTTAAATGCTTAGAAGAACTCATCTGTGAAACCATCTGGTTCTGGGCTTTTCATTTTGGGGAGTTGTTTGATGACAGTTTCAATCTCTTTACTTGTGATTTATTTGTTGAGGTCTTCTGTTTCTTCTATCATCAGTGTAGGTTGTTTGTACATTCCTAGGAATTTTTCCATTTAATCTACATTGTCTAGTTTTTAAACATGAAGTTGTTTATAGTATCCTTTTATGATCTTTCTTATTTCTGTGGGATCAGCAGTTAAAGTTCCCATTTTCATTTTTTATTTCATCTATCTGCATCTTCTCTCTTTCTTAATCAGTCTAGCTAAGGATTTGTTGATTTTGTTAATCTTCTCAAATAACCAACTTTTAGTTTTGTTAATTTTCTCTATTGTTTTTTTTTCCCCAATTTTATTTATTTCTGCTCTGATTCCTGTTATTTCGTTTCTTCTACTTGCTTTGGGATTAGCTTGCTGTTCTTTTTCTAGTTCCTCCAGCTGTGTAGTAAGGTCGTACATTTTAGCTCTTTCTTCTTTTTTAATGTAAACATTGAGGGCTATAAATTTTCCTCTCAACCCTGCCTTTGCAGCATCCCATAGGTTCTGAAATGTTGTATTCTTGTTGTCATTTGACTCAAGATATTTATTTATTTCTCTTGAAATTTCTTCTTTGACCCACTGATTATTTAAGAGTGTGTTGTTTAATCTCCATATACATGTGAATTTTCCATTTATTTGCCGCTTGTTGATTTCCAACTTTATTCCATTACAATTAGAGAAAGTGCTTTGTATAATTTCAATTTTGTTGAATTTATTGAGTTCTGCTTTGTGACCCAACATATAGTCTATCCTGGAGAAAGATCCATGAGCACTTGAAAAGAATGTATACCCTGTTGTTTTGGGGTACAATGTTCTGTATATGTCTATTAGGTTTTGTCAAGTTATCATATTATTCAAGCTCTGTTTATTTATTGATTTTCTGCCCAGATGTTCTATCCAATGCTGAGAGTGGTGTATTGAAGTCTCCAACTATTATTGTAGAGATGTCTATTTCTCCCTTCAGTTTTGCCAGTGTTTTCCTCATGTATCTTGGGGCATCCTGGTTAGGTGCATATATATTTATGATTATTATTTCTTTCTGGTGAATCATCCCTTTTATTAATATGTCATGCCCTTCCTTGTCTCTAATAACAGATTTGGTTTTAACATCTATATCATCTAAAATAAGTATAGCTACCCCAGCTTTTTTTTTTTTTTTTTTTTTTGGTTACCGCATGCATGGAATATCTTTTTCCAACCTTTCACTTTCAATTTATTGGTATCCTTGGGTCTAAGGTGAGTTTCTTGCAGACAACATATAGATGGCTTATATTTTCTTATCCATTCTGCCAGTCTGCATCTTTTTTTTTTTTTTTTTTTTTAATTTTTTTATTTTTTATTGACTTTGTAATAATGTTACATTAAAAATATATATGTGAGGTCCCATTCAACCCCATCCCCCCACCCCCCCTCTCCCCCCCCCAACAACACTCGTTCCCATCATCATGACACATCCATTGGATTTTGTAAGTACATCTTTGGGCACCTCTGCACCTCATATACATTGGTTCACATCATAGCCCATACTCTCCTCCATTCCATCCAGTGGGCCCTGTGAGGATTTACAATGTCCGGTGATTGCCTCTGAAGTACCATCCAGGGCAGCTCCATGTCCCAAAGATGCCTCCACCTCTCATCTCTTCCTGCCTTTCCCCATACCCTTCGTCCACTATGTCCACTTTTCCCATTCCAATGCCACCTCTTCTATGTGGACATTGGATTGGTTGTGTCCATTGCACCTCTATGTCAAGAGGAGGGTCAGATTCCACCTGGATGCTGGATGCAATCCTCCCATTTTCAGTTGTAATCACTCTAGGCTCCATGGTGTGGTGGTTGTCCTTCTTCACCTCCATCTTAGCTGAGTGTGGTAAGTCCAATAAATCAGATTGTAGGTGCTGGAGTCTGTTGAGGCTCAGGATCTGGCTATCACATTGTCAGTCCAGAGATTCAAATCCCCTAAATATATCTTAAACCCCAACATTAACTGCACCTCCAGCACATTGGCATGAAAGTCTTATGAAGGGAGATCCCATCTGAGTCCAGATTCATCACACATAAACACCATTTCCAAAGAGGGGCCATCTGCCCTGGTAGTTAACCCCATCGGCCATGACCATAACTCCCGTGGGTCTCTTTAGCCCTCAAAGGAACCAATATCTGGGGGTTGTATCTGCTTTATCTGTCTCTCTGACTCTGCTCAGTTGTGCATGAGGGCAATCCTTCTGCCAGCCTCCAGACTCTTTTTTAGAAGCTCGTAGCCATATAAACTCATTTCTCCTTTCCATTTCCCCCTTACTTTAGGTCAAACAGCA
Source organism: Dasypus novemcinctus (assembly GCF_030445035.2). Lineage (NCBI taxonomy): Eukaryota > Metazoa > Chordata > Mammalia > Cingulata > Dasypodidae > Dasypus > Dasypus novemcinctus. The sequence continues at coordinate 35,063,703 of NC_080683.1, read as the reverse complement.
TTTTAAAGTCATGGTATTTTATGTAGACATGGATATTCTGCTGATCCGCATTGAACCTTCCGTATAAGGTCATTTTCCAGTTGCATCATCAGTTGGTAGTTGATAGTGGTCCCTCGTTGCCAGGGAGGCTCATCCCCGGGTGTCATGTCCCACGCTGGGGGGAAGGCATTGCATTTACATGCTGAGTTTGGCTTCGAGACTGGCCACATTTGAGTAACATGAAGGCTGACAGAAGGAAATTCCCAGGCACAAAGTTGCTCTAGGCCTTGTTATTATTTTGGGTTTATCAGCTCACAAGCATAGTCATTAGTATCAGGGGCTCACTGTTGAACCCTCACTCCCTCCCGGTCCCCACCACTGTACCTGGGAGACTGTCGCTGCTCCCCTAGGGACCACGACAGAGCACCACTGGCCAGGAACCCAGTACCCCCCCTACTGTGGTTTTCACTTTAAGTAAATATGATATGAATAGGGCGTAAGAGTATCACTGTGGAAGGGAAAAGGTTTTCTGGTGGATGTGTGGGAGTGCTGTATATTATATATATACATTGCTGTGGTCTAGGACTCCTGTGAAGAAAAGCTGAATAATTAGGGGGGGGGGGGGGGAAAAAAAAAAAGAAAAAAATAGGATGTGGAATTTTTTCAAGTCAACATTCTTTATCTAAGTTCTTTATCTAACTTTATCCAAGTTCTTTATCTATCCTTTAAACTCATCGCTATATGCCATTCCCTAGTAAGGGACCATGACATTATATTGGGCTTCAAATTTCGGGGAGTTCTGGATCACAGAGTGTTTCAACAATGGCAATGGAGGGATACTGGTATGGGATACCAATGACAGATGATATATGACTGACAGGGAGCTGTACAGAACATATGTCCAGGGTGCATGGTAATGTTTGGATATACTCATAGTGGCAACAATTAAAAACCAGTCTGCATCTTTAGATTGGGGAGTTTAACCCATTAACAGTCAATGTTATTATTGTAAAGGTAGTTTTTATTTCAACCATTTTGATCTTTGCATTTTATCTGTCAATTTATATTTGACATTATTAGTTACTGTGACTAATACATTTGTCATTTTTTAGACTCTCTTCCAGGCCTCTTTCTCCTGCCTTTTCTTTTCAGGCTATAACACTCCCTTTAGTATTTCCTGCAAAAGCTGGTCTTTATATTATAAACTCTCTCAGTTTCTGTTTATCTGTGAATATTCTAATCTCACCCTCATTTTTAAAAAATAATCTTACTGGGTGTAAAATCCATGGCTGGCAGTTTTTCTCCTGCAGTATCTTAAATATATCATACTACAGCCTTCTTGCCACCATCATGGTTTCTGATGAGAAATCAGCACTTAATCTTATTGGGTATCCCTTATATGTTATACATTTCTTTTCTCTAGCTGCTTTGAGAATTCTCTTTGTCTCTGGCACTTGACATTCTGATTAGTACATGTCTCGAATTTGGTCTATTTGGATTTATTTAGATGGGAGTATTTTGTGCTTCTTGGACACAGATATCTATGTCCTTCAACAGGGTTGGGAAATTTTCTACCAATATTTCTTCAAATATTCCTTCTGTCCCTTTTCCTTTCTCTTCTCCTTCTGGGACATCCATGACACATATGTTTGCATGTCTCTTGCTGTCATTTAGTTCCCTGAGACCCTATTCAATTTTTTCTATTCTTTTCTTCATCTGTTCTCTTGTTTGTTCACTTTTGGAGGCCATGTCTTTGAACTTACTGATCCTTTCTTCTGCTTCCTCAAATCTGCTGTTATATGTCTCCAGTGTATTTTTAATTTCATTCATTGCACTTTTCATTCCCATAAGGTCAGCTATTTTTAAATGCATACTTTCAAATTCTTCTTTGGGCTCATCCAATGTCTTCTTAATATCCTTAATCTCTTTAGCTATCTCATTGAATTTATTAAGGAGATTTGTTTGAACATCTAAGATTAGTTGTCTCAACTCCTTTATGTCATCTGCAGGCTTGCCTTATTCCTTTAATTGGGCCTTCTTTTCCTGTTTCTTGGTATGGATTGTAATTTTTTGTTGGCATTTCTGCATCTGGTTTTCTAGATGTATTTATTCTGGGTGCAGTTTCTTCCTTTTGTTTAGTTTATCTTTTCTCCCTTGCTGATTGTGTAGTAGGAGGCAAGGATGTAGTTGGTGCCATAAGCTATGGAGGCTGCAGCTACCCATGTTGTCCCAGGAAGTGATGAAGCTTCTCCCACCTTTCTTCTCTGTCAGGGATAGGGACAGCTGCAGCTGTGTATAATAATCCAAGTTGGGTGCAACAAGACTGTAGTCACCAGAAAGACCAATGAAGGTCCACACTTCTTCCTCCTCTACCTTAGGCAGGGATGTTGCTATAGTTTTGGTCAGCAATCTATGCTGTGTGGGCCCAAAATGACCACAGTTGCTCAAATAAACTGATGTAGCACAAGATCCTCTCCCTGCCAGGGGTGGGAATGGACCCTCTGTAGTCCCCAACAATTAAATCTCTGTGGGCCAAATTCACCTGCAGTTGCTCTGAGAGGCTGAGGGAGTACTGTCCCTTCTGCCCTTTAGGGGGTGGGGACAGAGACACAAATGCTCAACTGTTCAGTCCTGTAGGCTAAAAGTACCCACCAATGGAGAGGCTGAAGAAGCACCAGCCTCCTCCTATCCTATTGGGTGGTAGGGGTGGTTCTGTGGGAGCTCAACAGTTCGGTCCCTTTAGGCTGAGAATAGCTGCCATTGACTGGAGAGCCTGAGGAAACACCAGCCCCCTTCTTTCCTCTTAAGGTGTGGAGTTGGATCCACAGGCAACTGACAGTTCAGTCCCTGTTGGTTGAAAGTACCCACTGTTGTCCAGAGGGGTTGTGGAGACACCAGACCTCTCCTATCCTATTAGGGGTGGGGGTGGATTCATAGGCATACAATAGTCCAGTCCATGCAGGCTGAAGATCTGCTGTTGCCCAAATAGGTTGTGGAAAGACTAGCCCCCTTCTTTCCTATTGGGGGGTGAGTATGGGTTCACAATTACCCACCAGTTCAGGCTTTGTGGGCCAAAAGCACCTGCAGTTACCCAGAGAGGATGGGCAAACACAGTTCATCTCTTGTCCTATTGGGGTTGGAGGTGGAGCCACAAGTGCCCAACAGTCAGACTTGTGCAGCCCTAAACTTCTGAAGTTGCCCTGAGAGGTTGAAGCAACACCAGCCCCCTCCTATCCAGTGGGGGGACAGAGGTGGAGATGGGCTCAAAGACATTCAGCAAACCTGTTTGTGCAGCTGAAAACTCCTGCCATTGCCTGGAGAGGCCAAGGATACCCAGCTCCTCTACTATTCTCTTGGAGTGTGGAGATTCAGCCCCAGGTGTCCGAGTATTCAGCCTCTGCCAGCGGAGAGCACTTGCAGTTGCCTGGAGAGCCTGGTGCAGGTCCCGCCAACTACCTCTCTGCTGGAGGTGGGGCTGGAGCCTAGGCTAGGGCTGCAGTCCGATCTTGGTGGAAAGAAGCCAGTCCCTAACTTCACTGGATTTCAGTCAGGCAGGTTTCCACTCATGTGGGTGGTGGAGTCAAAATGGTGGCTACCAGACTCTTCCCCGCTTGGACATGCTCAGATCCCAGCTGTCTCTAGAATTATACTTTAGCCAGCTGAGTCCATTAATCAGTAGCTGAGGTCAGTGGATATCTGTCTTTTCCTCCATTGTTTATGGGAAATGGAGCTTCCAATTCTAGTCACAGAATAGCCCCTAAGGTGGCTAGCACCCCTAATGTAGGATGGGCACCAGCCTCTGTGGCAAGGCTTGCAGCTTCCCAGAGAGGTGGTGCAGGTCCCCCCAGCTTCCTCCCTGCCACAGGTATAACTGGGGTTTAGGCTAGACCTGCAATCCAACCTGGGTGGAAAGAAGCCAGTCCTTATAAGCACTATGATTTTCAGTCAGTGCCGCTTCCCCTCGTGCCCCGGGTGGAGTCAAAATGGCGGTTGCCAGCTTCCCTCTGACCTGGACAGGCTCAAAATTTAACTGTTCCTGGGATTCTACCTCAGCCCTCCGAATCCACTAATCAGTACCTGAAGTTGGTGCCACACTGCATTTTTACTGGGGGAGATGGAACTTCAACTCCAACCACGGAATAGCTCCCGAGGCAGCTTGCATGCCCCAGGCACCAAACTCCGAGACGTGGAGTGCTCTACTCACGATTCCTCTGTTAATACGGGTAGTCTCCTTCCACGCTCTCATGGATGTTGCAGGTTATTCTTCTGGTCTCCTGGGTCCTCCAAACAGGTGCTATAGGTAGTTCTGGGTGACCACCAACTGCCCTGTTTCATGAACTGACTCCAGGAGCTCCTAACTCTGACACCATCTTGGCGTCTCACTACTTAAGTTTTTAAAAATTGATCTGACACCATCGTGGCTTCTCACTACTTAAGTTTTTAAAAATTGAGTACATAAAATATATGTCTTAAAATGATAAAATTAGAATTTGTGTGGTAGCCATAGTTGATTGAAAATATATTTAATTCTAAATGGTTTAAAATATATGAATAATAGTTCACTTATTTTACCAATATTGGTTATACTCTTGTAATGTTAGACTCTTGCCTGAAGATATTTCACGTTCTTTCACATTTTGAATTTTAAATCAAATGGATATTTGTCTCCATTCCCAACTCATTCAAATAAATGGCTGAAACCTTACAAACAATTTAATGTTGCATGAAATTCTATTGTACTATGCTTTCAATTTCACAATTCAAAATCTACAATGAATAAATATCTGTATATATCACATAATAACTAAAACAATTAATTTGTCAAAGTTAAAAGCACATTAATATTTTCAACTTTGAGTCTTACTTCCCTTATGAATTCCTTGAGTAAAAAAAGAAAAACACACATGCTTTTATGTCTACAAAGCACAAATGTTTCCTGGCAATACTTGGAAGCTTCTCTTTTTTTTTCTGGTTAAAAGGGGAAAAATGCTTTGAAGTTTAGCTGATTATTTCCTTAGGGTTTTATTTTACAAGTCTGAAAATTTAGCTTAATGAAAATTTCTAACACTTTATTTAAAATTTCACACATAGATTATAAACTCTTAAAACTTTAAAGTACAGATTCAAATAAGAGTGATATCCTAAGATGGACAGCAAACTAAAGTTTACATAGCTTCATTAATAATCTTTTCTATTAATGATAAATTATTAAACAATTTCAAAGATTTGAAGGTAAGAAAGGCGTGTGTAACTGTCTATGTGTGTCACAGAATGAGTAGCAGAAGGAGGAAGCAAGAGAAAGGAGATATTCAAATCCATGGTTACAGGAGCATCATCAAACAATAATCAAGTATTTATCAAACAAAAAATAATTTATAAAAATAATATAAGTAATTAATAACTTATTCAGTGAAATTAACTAGTTTGGTTTAATAAATCATATATTTATAAATTTAAGAAATTAAATTGCCAGTATATTTTGCTCAAAATGTCTCAAATCTTATTTGATAAATTGTGGCTAATATACAATAACATTATTCAGAAGACAAAAGAGAGAGAAATGTTTGCTTAGAAGTTCAAACAGTATAGCGCTAACACCAAGGGGTGACTGATTCTTTTGCCTTTCCCAAGCCACTCCAAATCAAATTAACAATAATAGTATAACAATTTTATACCAATGTTTTATAAAAACAGCAAAGAAAGACATTTTTAGAAAACTTCATTCTTTCTGTTGACTCATTACATAAAAACTAAGTAAAACCTGTGTTGAAGATTAATCATCTTCCATTGAGATTTTATCATGAAGCCCCAAATACATAGAAATTTAGTAACAACCACTGTGACTATTCCAAAGGAAATAAGTACTTGTGCTTGAAATAGGCAGAAAAGTGTTACTTATGAGCCATTTTCAGAAAGCATTTTGCTAATATTAATAAAGGGAAACCGACAATCAAGCATTCAGTTCCAACCTAAATTGTATTCATGCTCTGACTCCACAGATTTCAGTTACGTTTGTTATTACAGAGATTCCTACCTAGAATTTCAGAATGTGCTTTTAAGTTCACAAAATAACATCTTCCTAGAATTTCAGACCTTCAGCTCCTATGGACTTCTCTATACGAAGCAAGACTCAGATTCAGTAGATGGAATTTTTATTCAATTATTTACTGAAGATGGCACTGTAAAGGTTAACTATTTAGTTTGTTTAATTTAAAGTAAATTGTAGAAAGTTGTCTGATACTTTACTTCAGTGGTTATTGCAAAAATAAATGTTTAAAAAAATAAATATTAAAAAATGTTTATATTTTTGTAATATAATATAAGCCCACCACCAGGCTATCTTTTAATCTATCTGTGTAATTTTTTCCTAGCCAATGTTTATATATCAAAATATATGTGTTCTGGATTGCTTTCATTTTGTTCTTTTCTGTATATTTTCAATTATTTTTCCATTTTCCATTGAGCAATTTCCCAATTTCCCAATGGTAAAAATCACCATTTTTATAACGTTAATGAGAAATGTGATCTGGGAACCCTCAGGGAACACCAAGACCCCTTCGTAGGGTCCTTAAGAAAGGAGCTATTTTCATAATAATACTAAGATGACAGTTTCCATTTTCACTCTCATTCCCTTGTGAGTGTAGAGTTGAATTTTACAGAGACTATATGATGTGTGATGATGTCATCTTTCTGATCTTTAAAGTAATGTGTGTTTATGTATTTTTGTGTTTTAAAAAATTCTATTTTTCTAATATCGCAAATATTGATAGACATAGCCTAATAAAAACTCTTTAGGATCATCAATAATTTTTAAGAGTTTAAGTTAGATTTTAAGAGTCTACGTTAAAAAAGTTTGAGATTGCTAATATAAGATTTAGTAGTCTTTATAACAACCTTCTTTTAAAATTGTAAGATTACAGAGCTAAGAAAAGATACTTTGAAGTTAATTCTGATTTGAAAGAGTGAGTTCATCCAACATCATTCAACCTCAACAAGCCATCTCACATTCCAGTTCTAAATATCCAGTTTAAGGAACTCATCTCAATCATCATTGCAAAAAGTAACTTAGCCTGGTCCAATATGAAACATAATCATTGTTTTTGGACCATCTTTTCTTTTTTGATATGATTAAACATACACAAAAGAAAAAAGAATTATATAATGAAAAGTAAGTTATAATGAATCATTAAACATCAGCAGTAAGAGTAACTCTAATAGATCCTCAATTTTCTCACTTCTGCAGTGAAGAACCTGAGACTGAGGAAAGTCAGAAGACTCATTAAATATCACATGGCTTGCACACAGTAGATCCAAAACTCAAAGTAATCAGTCCAGTCACCCATTATTTGGTTTGCTTGTTTGCTTGCTTGTTTTTTAAGTCCATTGAAGTAAGAATGCTTTTTTGCATTTTTAAATTATTACACTGTAAATGGGTATATAAGCACCTACATTGTATCTGCAATTTTGCCCATTGGTCCACAAAGTCTAAAATATTTATCTAACATTTTAAGAAAAATTTTGCTGATATCAGCTCTAAAGTATTTTTTTCTCAATGAAGTCCAGAAATCTTCATCAGTCTTATAATAAACAGCAAAAATGTGAAGATCAAATGTAAAAAATTATCATGCATACATAATATTAAGCATTGGTCACAGTCAGCATGCTTCGTACTCAGTCCTGAGAGTTGAGGTAGTAGCAGTTTCCTTAGAATGGTTTAGAGAAAATCTCTGAGTTCTTCTACTTTCATGATTTTAAGATTTCCTATGTTCTACTATGATTTGTGACACTATGTTCTAAGTCCTTAATTATTTTTGAAAGTTATTCATATAGGGATGTATTCATAATATAATTTTCACAAATATATTAATATATATGGTTGAACTTTTAGAATGATCATAATTTAAAATCTGTTCAAGATCTAGAAATGCAAAATTGTTTTAAGTGTTTTTTAAAGGAAATTTAGTTTTTTTTTAGGAAAATTTAATATATCAAACTTAACATTTTTAAAGATTCCAATGTTCTCCCTCATCACAAGGAGGTAAGTAGTAAGTCCACTGTCTGGATTCTAATCTGAGCCACATACCCATTACCTGTTTCACAAATTACTATGCCTCCTTAAGTGGGCAAAAATCATTTACCCTCAGTTTTCATCTCTGAATAATGGAGGTAATAAAATACCTACTTCATACTTACTTCCTTTTGTTTTGTTTTGTTAAGGAATAATCAGTTGGCACTTCTAAAGTGCCTTTAAAAATCCATGACATAGGAAAGAGGATGTGACTCAACTGATAGAGAGTCTGTCTACCATACGGAGGGTCCAGGGTTCGGTCCCCAGGGGCTCCTGACCTGTGTGGTGAGCTGGCCCATGTGTAGTGCTGATGTGCACAAGGAGTGCCGTGCCATGCAGGGGCATCCCGACGTAGGGGTCCCCCACGTGCAAGGAGTACATACACCCTGCAAAGGAGAGCTGCCCTGCACAAAAAAAGCGCAGCCCACCCAGGAGTGGTGCTGCACACACAGAGAGGTGATGCAGCAAGATGACACAACACAAAGAGATACAGTTTCCCAGTGCCACAGGATAATGCAAGTGGATGCAAAAGAACACATGGCGAATGGACACAGAAAGCAGACAATGGGGGGAGGGGGTAAGGGGAGAGGAATAAATAAAATAAATCTTTAGAAAAAAAAATTCCATGACATAGATAATTACCTATAAACAGTAACTATTATTTTTAGATATATAGGAGATATTGATAATGAGAGAAAACAATTTCAGTAGAATTAATAAGATCATCTATTAAATATTTTATATAAAGCATGTGCTAATATATTATCTAAATTTGATAGCTCTGGAGACAATATAAAATTAATAAGGCTCATTAGTGCTGAAACAGCATTTTCTAATGTATTTGAGCAAAATAAGGAAATTCAGCCCACTGCCACTGATGATCTGGACATTATCATTTTAACTTAAATATCTTAACTATCAACTAACAATATTGATTTCAAACTGTTATATTAAGAAGCAGCTAGAATATGATCCATGGGGTCACAAGTATTAAATTTACTCTCTGGGAAACTTGTTTATGTACTGGCTACAGAGAACGAATTCAATAAATACTGCCATTTACATAGTTACATATGGCTTGTTGGTCCATTTATTTCTAAAAATCTCAAAGAATGCTGTAATTTCTTAAAAATCAACATGCATTTATCATTTTTTAAAGGAAAGGAAATTTTTTTGCAATGGCCAACGGACTAAATAAAAAATTAGAATATGTTGTATTATATTCATCTTTGTGCTACATAGGAAAGATTTAGATATATCAACTTAAATATTATAGCCAGGTATATTGGAGTTATGAAATTGTTTTTTAAGATGCATGTTGGATACAGCTCTCTTATAAATCTGGTAAAGACTATTAGAAACTCATCTCTAGGAAACAGTAGTCATGTTATAGCCAGTGCATGTAAATATAAGAATAAGAATAATAATAGCCACGTAACATAACAAAACAGGCACATGCATGATAAGAAGCTGAATAGACCATTAGCCCATCCATGGAGTCCCAGGGCTTCCTGATGAAGCACATGTGATGTAGATATGATTTTCCTCTTTCATGACTCAGTTGACCAAACTAGCAGTAATCTTATAACTGGATCTAGGCCAGTTCCAGCTCAGAAACTTTAGAAGGAATAGATAACTTGGTATACTCTTCAAAGTCCCCTTCCTGCAACATTGATAGCATCCTCTAGATTTTCACTGACCTTCGCATTGCTTTGGTATTATAGCAGGAAGGCTATGGAAATAAGATGATTTTCTCAACCAGGTGCCTCAAAAAAAAAAGGAGTCAGAAGTGTGTGTATGTGTATATGTATATATAATATTTACATTTATAGATATGTAATTATTACGTATATATGCTATAATTCTTGCACTTACTAGTTGTATATCCTTGTGCTGTCACTTCTCTTTAAGACTTCTTATCTCTCCAGGGCAGTGTAAAAATGATTGGTAAATTGTAAAGTCCAATGCAAATGAAAGATCTTCATTTCATTCTGGAAAGCAGTTTGAAGAAAGACTTTTTTCCCCTGTAGTACCATTTTTCCAGCCCTGGTGAAACAAAGTTGAAAAGTTGAAATGACAGAGTGGATGATGGACAAAAGTATACAGTGCTTATTAGGCAAGGTATACATATTTTCTTTTCCATATACAAAATACACATTAGGCCTGTGAAATGCTCTTTAATGAAGTCGTGCTTTCTTTGATTAACTCAAGACATAAACATAGACACCTTTACAATTTTCTGTAGCATTTTAACCAACGTTGGGTGTAAGGAACTTTGGGAAATGCTGTCCTAGCCAAGGTGATAATTTCCCTGGGTGGGAATTTAGTGGTCATCTGGAGGGAAAGAAGTATTAGCATTCTGGCAGCAATAGGAAGCAAATCAGGAACCCTTCAAGGAAACAAAAGGCAGATGACAGGTGATGAGGGAGGCAGTGGCTTGAGCAGTAGAAGCTGTTCTGACTTGGGGCACATTGAAAAAATCAATGAGACGCACACTAATCATAATTATAGTTTATAACACACCAATTATGTGTCATGTACTATGTTTATTTTATACATAGAGATTTGTTTCTCAGAAATTTTCAGATGTTTCTAATACATTTTTCAGAGGCAAAATTGATTGATAGAGACATTAAGTACAGAAACATCATGGCTAGAAAATGGCACAATTTAAAGACCTGTCGCCCTAAAATCCATGAATAATTTTTGAATTATAAGCCATATGGGCAATGCTATAGAAACAATATGATTTGGTCTCTTATTTACTTTCATGCAAATAACCTGCTGTATGTTCAAGATAAGGTAAAGATCAGAATTAAATTTCTTGCCCAATAGGAAAACTACAAGCAGCAAGAGCAACATAGCAGTGACACACCTTAAACAACTACCATGTGTCAGATGCTTTACACATGGATAACTATGTTTAATCATCATAAAACTCATAGTGCCCGTTTACATTGAAAGCTGATGCTCAAAGAATGTAAGCATCTCGCTCAAGCTCACATTGCTAGAAAGGGGAAGAGGAAAATTAGATCTCCTTCCTCCTGGCCTGATTTTTTTCTACTGTAACATATCCAATCTATGTGGTAAAAGTGACAGAATACTATTTAAAGTCTTCTTTAAAAGAAACACTAAATGCAAAACATTTTAAAAATATCAAGAATATGTTATTTTTCTCTATCCTCATCATGGATCACTTTTAAGGATACTTAACAAGAAAAACATTACTCTTTCCTTCATATTATGTTACATGGCTATTATTATTATTCTTATATTTACATGCACAGTTGCTTTTTATTCTTAATCAAACTAGTTGATAACCTACCTGCTTATATCTGGACTAAATGGTCTAAATTCAGGAACATTTCTTCTCAGGTACTTGGTTTGTTTTCAGTAGTGGAAAATATTTAGAGACATTTTTTTCTAAGATTATCATCTATTAAGAGCAAGATTGGAATTACATTATCTTTTTTGTAACTTTAAAATGTAGTCCTAAAAGGAAAAGGAAAAAAACCCCATATTTCAAGAATGCTGTGGCCATATTTTTTTTACTGTTAACATATTCTTTTAACAACAGGTAAATGGTATGCACACATTTCATTCCCAAGTCTACACTCCTTCATCTTGTTCTTCTTGAATGAGGACCTTCCCTTAAATATGAATGTTAAGAAAAGGGTCCTTTCTCAGACACTCTTCAAAGAAGAATCAGGAAGGTTGTACTAGGCCCATGATGAAGAGTTCACTCAGAAAAAGTGAGACAGATGTGCTCTGTCAAGAAGTAACCAATTTCATTGTATTTTTGGACAAGGAAAGACAATGTGTTCTGCATAATAGCATGGTCCTTTTTAAAAACAAATGCTCGAGCAGAGTAGATGTAGTTCAGTGGTTGAGTACCTGCTTCACATATATGAGGTCCTGGGTTCAATTCCCTAGGTTCAATGCCAAGTACCTCCTAAAAAATAAAATAAAATAAAACACTTGATTGCTTAACCTAACAAGAGCAGGAAGGAAAATATGGAGTGATTAAAACTGGTTAAAATATATATTGGCATTATAAAGATATAAAAAGTGCACCTACTAAATACTATTTTACTGTGGAATTAGCTAAGCTATTGCTTATGTTTTAATGAAAGGAAAAGTGAGAATGAAACAAAGCAGTGGTGCTTGGCTACGGACCAAAAGTATATAGTATATCAAGAGGTAAAACACAAAGTGGTGTGCATTTGTCATTCCAAATTAGAGCGCCATGAGGTTGTGTGTATATTCTGTCAAACACAAATCTGAGAGTGTGATGTTGTACTTTATCGATGTCTGTTGTTATATTTGTAGTAAGTATGCATGCATTTTACACTAGTACTATTACAAAGATCATCACATATTGTATTATATTAAAAGATCATTATATAACCATATGATTATAATCATTGAGATTGCATTTAATAAATGTAGTGTGGGGTTTTTTTCCCATCTAAAGTCACTAATTAACATCTATGTTAGTCTTAGAAGAGGAGTAGAATTTGGATTTCAAACAGAAATGTTAGGCTTTTCTGACTTCTTCAGTTATGGGACTGTAAGAATTTTTGAAGTGTCTACTAAAAATATAGTTCTGAATAAAAATTCCCCTTATTTTTCTATCTTACTCTTAATTTCTTTGTCTGTATCCTGAATTTTTAAGTTAATTGTGTGAACTCTGTCCTACAGCTGTCTCCATGGAGAATTTGTATGTATTTTTTGTTGTTTTTTGTGTTTTTTTTGCCTTTTAATTGGGGGTAGGCAGCTCCCATACTAAGTACTGCACAGAGTCCAATAATCAAAAGGAACACCTTTTGTTATCTTTGAGAAAACAATTTACTAGCTACAGTTTATGTACACATTCATGGGGACATTTAATAAATTACAGAAAATTGTGAGAGAACAAAGTGGATATATGAACAGTGAATGAGATTTAAGAAGAGTGACATCATTTACCACAGATGTTTTCTCAAATCACAGAACCAGATGCTATTATTGAATCATATACTAATGATAACATTCTATTCAGTTGATTCAGAGAGATGAAAAGCAAGTATATCTCCTGAAGTCTGAAATTAAAGAGGCAATAAGAGTGCTAGAGTGGAAAGAACATGGCTCAGGGTCAAAATTCTGGTTCTGCCACAAACCAATGGTGTTTACTTAAAGTAATTACTTAAATTCTTTGAACCATTTTACCTCTTTTACGAAGTGGCTTTGATAGTCCTTACATTAAGTAAAATAATGTATTTACTTATTTATTAATGTGGAGGTCCTGGTGCATACTGGGTCTTCCATGAATGGTGAACATTGTTACTGGCATAGTACAGAGTAGTTTTGGAAATCTTTGTTCTTCAGAGACCCCTGAGTGGAGTAAGGCAGACACAACTTTTGACATCCACTCCCACTTAAATAAGAGCACCTCTTCTCATCTCTTTGTATTAATTGGATTTTCTTATAAGATCTAATTTGATGAGAGCAATATTCCCCTTTTTCTTCTGAAGATAGTACCATAGCATATTGAGCCCTTAACTTAGAATCTTTCAAACCTTGGTAGTTATGATCACTTAAAAACATCAAGTCTCTCCTATACATTCAGTCTCACTCCAGAATCATTCTTTCATCTAGCCATGGTAAGAAATCATGATTAATTTTTATATGACCTTTCTGTGATGCTGTATCCTAATCCCAAATTAATCCTTTTCATTGCTCTTATTTGTCTGAGGTACTCCCTCAATTCTCAGTTTCCTCTGTTCTCCCTGGAATGTGACTTTTCTTTCTCCCCTCAGCAATTCACAGTATCAGAGCCCAGCCCATAAATATCATTCCCCATGTCTTAGTTTGCTATAGGACTGCCGATGCAAAGTACCAGAAATGGGTTGGCTTTTATAATGGGGATTTAATTTAGGATAAAAACTTACAGTTCTGAAGCTGTGAAATGTCCAAATCAAAGCACCATCAAAGGGCTTTCTCACCAAAGTCAGCTACTAGTAATCCTGGTGTCCTGTCACATGGCAATCAGGCAAATGGCAGGGCTCATCTCAGCCTCAAGCTGCTCCATGGGCCCAGCTCCTCAGGGACCATTTTTTGTGCCTCTGTGCTCTGCTGATTCCAGAGTCCAGGGCCTCTCTCAAACTGGACAGTTGTTTCCTTTCTCTGCATGTGTCTCTCTGTCTCCATTTACACAATTCTCCAGTAAGAGGGTGGAGACAAAACTTGAATCATGTTTCAATGACATAGTTCAATCAAAAGGTCCTCACACCCATGGGAATGGACTAGTTCAAGAACATAATCTTTTTCTTTGCGGGATTCATAAAAGAACTTCAAACTGTCACATCTCATAACTGTGTCTCCAGTGCTTCCAGATATAACTTTTAGAATTATTCTAGTCCACTGACCCTTGAAAGATAAATGATAATATTGTCATTCATATCAGACTTATGATGAAATCACAAGACACTTTCCAGCGTCTTCTACTTTATCTCTCAGCAATACATTTATTGCATTGTACTATTGTATGGATGAGGAAAATAACATTGAAAGACACCAGATCTAATAAGCAAAGAACGTCATATTTGAGTACAGTTCCTTCTGGAGAGAAAGTCCACGTTGTACATTGTTTTCTAGAAGATAAGAGGAATGGATTCCATGAGTAAGGAGGAAAGGAAGGAAAAAATGTATATATGAGACCAATTAGGTTAATGTAGTAAAGAGTGAGGAAAAGACCTGAAATTATAATGAGAATTGGCAGTATATGTCATTGAAGTCCACAGTAAAAATTTGAGCTACAGCATTACATCATTCTTAACAGAGACCTTCCAAAGACGTTTTAATTAAGGGAAAAAGTAACATGATTAAAGAAGTATTCAGTTCCCCTAATATCAATGGAATATGAGTGTGCTAGTCTAAAGTACACAAAAGACTCTCAGTTTCTGTATCTCTCTACATCCTCCACTCTACTCTGGGCCTTGGAGATTGATCTGGCGTATTAATCAATTGGAGCCACTGTGCTCTGATTTTCTGTGGATTTCAGTGAATGGAGAACACTGGCATGAAATTAAAGAAGCAGGATAACAAAACCAGGATTTGTATTTTCCTGGCCTCATGTGATGTACTGCCAGCTGACTTTGTCCCTCAAGTCAAGGTCTCATCTCTTGGCAGGTGGTCCTAACTCCTCTCTCCTTTCTAACCTTTAGAAGTAGGCACCTTATCAAAGCACCACTGTTGTGGCCCTGGTACACTGTACTATCTATATGGCTTCCCTAACACCTGGGCACATCTTTGATAAAAGTTCACTTATCCAATCTTACTTAAGTTATTTTCATGTAAAGGTACGCTGCATTGTTTTCCCCTGAGAACATGGCCGATTTACCACACTAGTCAGCATGGCAGAGAAAGGGGGTGGGAGTTGATGGAGCAAAATTAGAAGTAGCACATCCCTCTTTTGTTTGCCTCCCCTTGCCTAGAACTTAGTCATGTGAGCACATCTAAAGGTAAGTAGAGATGGGAAATGTTTTCCTGCTTTGTGCCGAGGAAGATGAACACATCAGCAAAAACAATGTGAAATAAATAAGATCAGAAAGAGTTTTACAAGGGGAAAAAGATAACTGTCTACCTCTGGAGATTAAAAACAATCAGTAAACAAAACTTATAGCACATAAGTAAGTTTAATTTGAACCACACTATTTATATTTCATTTAATCTTATAAGAAGTAAAGAGAAATTAATATATGTCCTATATCCTACCTAAATAATTGTAACTTGATTGAAAATCACACAATATTGAACTATGGGTTATAATTAATTGCTTCATTCCATTTATATAAATCACCCAAAAGATAACCTCTTATCTAACCTTTTACCTAAGGTCCAGTCCACATTCATAATACCCAAGAATGTTAAATGATTTCATCTTCCCACCATAAACCTTGAACTTTTTATGGATTTTAGTGGTGTGATATTTTATAAATTGTGCATTCAGAACACAGAGCAGGGAAGCTGACTTGGCCCAATGGATAGGGTGCCCGCCTACCACATGGGAGGTCCGTGGTTCAAACCCTGGGCCTCCTTGACCCGTGTGGAGCTGGCCCATGCACAGTACTGATGCACGCAAGGAGAGCCCTGCCACTCAGGGGTGTCCCCTTCATAGGGCAGCCCCACACGCAAGGAGTGCGCCCCGTAGGAGCGTACCCAGCGTGTTAGAAAGTGCAGGCTGCCCAAGAATGGCGCTGCATACACAGAGAGCTGACACAACAAGATGATGCAACAAAAAGAAACACAGATTCCCGGTGCTGCTGAAAAGGATAAATGTGGCCACAGAAGAACACACACAGCGAACAGACACAGAATGCAGACAACGTTGGGGGCAGGAAGGGAAGAAAAAATAAAAAATAAAAAATAAATCTTTAAAAAAAAAACACAGAGCAGTTTGATAGAAGTTTAATACATATACATGTGTGAGTATGCGTGTAATAAAAAAGAAAACAGGAACATTATCAGTCCAGCTAGCATCAAAGTTTTGCACTTCTTTTGATGATATTATTAATAGAGCCAAGAACTCGACTTGTGTCAACAAGAGCAGCAGCACTTTGGCTCAGAATACAGAAAAATCAGTGAAGTAGAAAAGGAAAGAAAGAAACCATTTAACCACTTTCAAAAAAAATAATGCTTTTTTCTCTAATGAAATGTGTACTTTATTTCATTAGTCTTTTCATTAACCACTGTCAGGAGTGTCAAGAAAAACATGCCAATGAAATAATGATTTTACTTCAACTTGAACAAAACAAAGAATGAACATTGATTTTAATTCTAAAACAATATTTATTCACCTAGCTCTAACATAAATGTCTGGTTTTTTTTTCCCCCCCTAATGGTATGTATTCATCCAACACAAAAACATAGTGGATAGGAATGAAGTTTTATTATTTAAACTTTGGAAAGATAATTTTAAACTATACTCTATTTAAGGCACTTAATCAAATTTGGAATTAAACATTTTTAAGTTAAAGGACTTAACTTTAATTCATATAAATATCCCAATAAGCTATTTACCAATTACCTTTTAGAAGCTTATTTTAACATATATTTCCCATCATTTTACTTGAACCTCAGAAAACCTATTTCCTATTATAAAATTACAGAATTAATTTCAGAAAATGTGACTGGTACCAGTTATATTGTTAGTCAAATTAGAGGAGCACAGAGCTAGTTTTACTAGCTCTTAATATACTCATTAAAGCATCAGAATTTGTTTTTCCCTTCAACATGGCATTACTCATTACATTATAGATGTTAAGGCTGAAAATACGGAGCTGATGCTCAGCCCAGAGGTCATCTGGACCTTCAAAGTTTTGGAAAATTTCTTGGTGAGATCATCAGCAGATGGTGCAGTCATTACCACAGGTAGCACAGAGCAGCTGCATGTGCGTGCTTTAGTGAAACCATTATGTCCTGGTATTTTACTATATATCCAGGATATAAAAACTCAAAGCACAGAAAAAGACAAAACCCTAAGCCCTGCTCTTCCAAAGAAAGTAATTACAAAATATATTTTTGTGAACTTCTTTAAGAAAGATAATATTGTAGTCTAGAAATAGAAAAGATTGTAAAACAGACTTGGCGTCTTTCTTCCAAATGCATGTCCTTAGAAAGTAGGAAGAGATGGATGGCTCATGACAATTCAGTGACAACTACTGAGCCATCCAAGTGCAAAGTGGCTATACCACCTATAGAAACAAAGTCCAGTGCATCTTAAATATAGATTTCACCAGGTAACCATTGATTACCCTTATTTCTTTTTTTGGTCCAAAATCAGTCTTGTTTAAGATGCTGCTCTGTACTCTTTCCGGATAAAGGATTCTAATATAAATGCTTAAAGTTAAATATTCTGATTCCTTGGATTTTTCTTCTGATCAATATTACAACTTGCCCTATGGCTTATCTGCTTGACTTGCTTATTTTCCTCTTAACTTTACCAAGATATGAACTCTGACTTCTATGCTACTACAAATATATGGAAAACAAACTGAAAATGGATGGTTCATAGTTTTAATATTACATATAAGATAAAAGACTAGAGGCTAGAGAAAATTCTTGCTAAAATAGATAAAATGAAGTTATGCCAGTCATATGTTCTGCAAAGCCTTTATGTGTTTGTTGTATTGTTAAAATGAAAAATAAACATACATTTTGTCTTCTTATTAAGAAAATTTGCAACTCTGCAGATAATTATTGAATGATAAATTTTAATTTGCATGAACTTGAAATAATATTATTAAATTGCATGTATTTTGTAATGCTAGTTACATCATACTTTGAATTTTAATTAATTAATTTTTTATTAGAGAAGTTGTGGGTTATATATGATGAACAATTTTATATAAGATACAGGATTCCCATATACCACCCTATTATTAACATCATGTATTGGTGCGGCATATTTGTTACAACTGATGATAGCACATTTTTATAATTGTATTTTTAATGGTAGTCCATGGTTTAACTTAGGGTTCATTGTTCTTGTTGTGCAGTTCCATGGGTTAACGGATATTCAATCCTTTATCCACTTTCTCCTTTAACCACGCTCATATATATATATATGTCAGGGCTGTTAATTACATTCACAATGTTGTGCTATCACCACCATCCATTACCAAACATTTCCATCATTGAAATAGGAACTCTGTACATTTTAAGTCTGAACTTCCCATTCCTTATCCCTATCCCATCCCCTGGTAACCTATATTCTAGATTTTGATACTATGAGTTTATTTATTCTAATTATGTCACATCAGCAAGTTCATACAATATTTGCCCTTTATGTCTGTCTTATTTCTCTCAACATGATGTCTTCAAGATTCATCCATGTTGTTGCATATATCAGATCACCATTCCTTTTAATGGTTGAATAGTATTCCATTGAGTGTATGTACCACCTTTTTTTTGTGAATGATGCTGCTATGAACATTGGTATGCAAATAGCTATGAATTTAAATCTTTAAAAGACTTACAGTGTAATTAGCTTCCTGAATCAAGAAATGTCAGAAAAGTCAAATGTTGGGAGTAAATTGTGCAATAGGAGGTGAAATTCCTTTTGAGAAAAATATTTAAAATAATTACCATTATTATTTCAGAATAGTAGCATTTAATTTAAGTCATCTTACAGATATTTTGCATTTCTTTCATAAGTTGTAAAAAACCTATTCTGTTTTACAAAATATTATTTCTAAAGTTTGAAATGGAAAGTGATTTTGTGAAAAGAAATTATGAAGCATAGCTAATGTGTTGCTTTATTATGTTTTCTCAAAAACCAAGTCTCTATTTGCCTTCTTTACTGGCATATTATTCATGTTAAAATAGATAACATTTTCTGTTGACATCAAACCTGCTCATAAAGGATAGCCCGATATTATTTCTAATATGGCCTTTCTTTTCATGATCAGAAGATATAAAAGTAGCAAGCTTCAAGTTAAATCGATACAACAATAGTAGAGTTTCAAAGCATTCTAATTGGGAACTGTGGCATACCTCCAAAACAGTCTTCATAGTTCATTTACCAGAGCCTATATGGCATTATGTGTTACATATATCATTCAGATTGCACAAAGGAATCTTTCCCCATATTGACATTCTCTAGAATTGTGGGTTATCTGCTGCTTTGGGTTACTTTCTGATATGACCTTCCAGGTAGCTTTAATTGTTACAGCCTCATTGATCACCACATGTCTTAGCAATGAATATATTTGTAGCAGTTTGATATAGTTATGAATTCCAAAAATAGATATTGGATTATGTTTGTGAACTGGTCTGTACCTGGGCATGATTAAATTATGAATAGGGATTTAATTGAACCATGTCTGTACGGTGTTGAGTCCCTGCCCCTTGGTGGGTGGGGACTCATAGATAAAAGACATGGCAAAGGACAGACTTGGAGCTTTTGATTCTGGAGCTTTGATGTTGGAGTCTTGATGCTGGAGTTTGAGCCTGGAGCACAGGAAGTAAACACACAGTTGAAGAACCCAGAGGAATAGAGATTGCTCTATAGATACAGAGAGAGAGACAGAGCCATTCACCTGATAGTCTGCAACTGGCCTTGTGGAAAGAGGCAAAGCTTAGAGAGCCTCATAGTCTACAGCTGACCTTGTGGAGAAAATAGAGGAACTGAGTCCAAAAAGAAATGAACCCTTGGAAGAGAGAAACCCAGGAAGCCTGAACCCTGGCAGACGTCGACAGCCATCTTGCTCCAACAGGTGAAAATAGACTTTGGTGAGGGAAGTAACTTATGCATTACAGCCTGGTATCTGAAAGCTCCTACCCCAAATAAATACCCTTTATAAAAACTAACAGATTTCTGGTATTTTGCATCAGCAACCTTTGACTCACTAATACAACAGTAAAGCCACACCCAGAGATTCAGTAGCAGAAAAATTCTAGGAACCACTGAAATGTTCATTCCCAGATAATCCTATCAGACCTGTTTATTTCTAAGGGAACAAGTCAGTAATTAATAATTCTCATGCTACTGTGAAGATACTATGCTAATGAGTTTGCCCACATTTAAGCTGAAAAATGGACCTAGTGTTTTCAGATAAAGTTTAATCTTTTGCAAGATTGTCTAGAGTGTTGTTTGAAACATGATGACAGTATTGTATAAAATGTTCTCTTTTATAATTGGCCAAGTTAGAACAACTTAAGTGTAGTGGTCTCTAATTGACAAAACCGGAATAATTAAATCCTAAGTAATCCCAAAGAGTTAAGCATAGGAGGCAATTTATATTTGGCAACTATGGATATTGGTCCCAAGATACTAAATGTGGATATCATGTTACGAGTGATGCAATATAGAAGACCTGGAGGCCAGACATGATAAGTTGCTTATAGGGGAAGTAGGAAAAGAGTAATATATAATGTCCTAAGTCAAAAGGAAAGAGCACAAGAGAAATAACTTATTCCTTATGTTACTTGGATGACTTTACCATTTCCTGCTCAAGGCTAATACATGAACTTGAACCTCAAGCCTGTCACTTCTCACATTATCAGGGACTTTTCACCCATTTCTGTCTCCTCTGAAACCATTCTGGTCCAATTCTCCATCACATTTTCATCTGGACCACTGCAATTCTCTCTTGCCTGTGTCTGTCTAACCATTCTCCACATTTTGGACAGCATGGTCTAAAGTCTTTTGCATCAAGTCCCTTCTCTGTTCAAATGTCCTTCAGTGGCTCTTCTTCATTTTGCAGAATAAAATCCAGGCACCTCACACTGCCTACAAGACCCTGCCCTATTGGGCTCCTGACTATTTCCTCTATCACACCCAAGGCCTGCCTTCCATCCCTCACAAAGATCCATTCACTTTGCTGTATTGTCAGTCCTGGAGCACTCTAACAAGCTTTTCCAACCCAGGATGTTTTCTCCCTGTTCCTTCTAATGGAAGAGAATACCTTCTGGTTCAATCTTTTCCTCCTTTACCTCACATGCTTTCTCCAGTTCTGCCTCCCTCTCATTATTTGAGTTTGAAATTAAGGTCATCTCCTTAGGTAGACCGTCCTTAATTGTTCTGTCCAAAACTTTTCCTGACAAGTATTATCTCTCATAGGTCCCATTTTTTATGTCATATTTAATTTTATTCACTGATTTTCTGCATTCCTAACTAGATTTCTTGGGTTCAGAAACTTATCGCTGCCACCTAGCTCTGTGACTGAATATAAACAGTTAATTAATAAATAACTGTAGAATAATGAGTGAAAAGTCAGGGATGAAACTTTGTTTCAAGTTTCAAAGATTGCCAGGAGTTGAAGAGCAAAGAAAATTGACAAGGAAAGAACGAAAATTGTAGAGTGAGCCATGTCTACTGTCTTAGAAAGGAAGCATCTTTACAGCTAAATAGGAGCAGATGGAAGCAGCCACAAAAATCAGAAGTCCTACCCAAGAGGAACCCCCCAGGCTTTCAACCATCTAGACCCAATGTTCAATATTTTTTCTCTATCATTACTGAGGCATTGTTTGCATCTATACACTGACCTGAGTAACAATCTGTTGCATTGTAGGCATTTAATAAAATATCAAAAATAACATTATCAATATTTTAAAACTGCCCTTCCCCCACCCAGATATCCTAAAATATTTCCTGTTTTTAAGCTTTGTAATAGATACCTATGAAATTTTCTGCATATTCTTGAATCTTTGTGGATATTTGATTTAGGTTGTAAACTGTGAAAGATGAAAACAGTTAATCTGGCTGAGTTATCATTACTGTGGTTATTTTAAAGATATTGTCATTAACTTTTCTTAACCTTGAGTCAAACTGTACCTTGTAATATTTTTCTGGTCCAGGCATCTGTTAATTATTGAATTCTCTCACTAAAATAGAAACTTAATTTTATTCAAATGGTTGAAAAATGTTAGGATAGCATATGAAAGGAATGCAGAATGGAAGGCCAAGTACTAAAATAAATGTTTTCTTCATAAAATTATAACATTTAAAATAATCAAAGGCTATTATATGCATGTTAAGTATATTTGAAAATAAGTAACATGACCCATTCTGAATTACAGTGCTTATCAACTGTAGAGAATTTCTTAGTGTATCTATTAAAGATAGTCAATTTTCCTTTTGGGATTATTATAGCATCACCAGAAGTGTGGTGATTCTTTTATGTTAGGAAATACTAACTCCTACATATCTGTCAGTACGTAAGGCTAATTAGATATATCGTGCATATTTTAAGTATATATATGCATATATGTGCATGTCTATGTATACATAGCACCATAAACTTATAGTTAAAATATTTAGCAGTTTGAATTTGAAATGGACATTGATTTTACAACATGGAATTGCTCATGTTCTGGACTCGATGCCTTCAAATTGATATGTATAGCTGTAACAAGATACTCAAATGAAGGTGGTTATACAATTGGATTAGCTTCTTTTTCAATCAGATTTCATATCCATAGTGATTAATCCGTTCAGAGAAAATATTCCAAAATTAAAATCTGAACACTCTGAGAATGGGAACTTTGCTTATTAATCTTTATATTCTCAGTACTTAACAAATTTCTTTGTAATGACAAATTGCTTTGTTCAATAAATGTCTCTTGGATGACTGAATGAATAAATAAATTATTGAATAAATAAAATAGTTACAAACTAGGCATTCAGCATTGTTGGAACCAAATTATAAAAAGAAAAGAAAAGAAACACTTTATATGCTTATACTCTTACTACCAACATCTTTCCATTTTAGAAAACAATTATAATATGGTGTCTATTCTTTCCAAATGTAAAATGATGTACATTACTATTCTGGAGGAAAAATCTACACTACAAACCAAAGTAATGGGTATTCTCAGATCCACTTGTGAGGTGACAGAAATATTAAACCAAGTAGTAACACAGGTGAAAGTAGATATTATGTTCATAACAGCTAACCTCTCACTTCGTTGTAAGAACACTTAAGAACAAATTTATTAATAAGATTCCAATGCACTGTGGTGATAATAATCACATGAGAATCAGCTCAAGACTCTAATTTAAAAAAAAATAATAAAAAGGAAAGTGGAAATCAAATGTAGCCCAAAGATACCAATTTTGCTCTCAATTATCAATTGAAACTTCAGAGGATCAAGTTGAGTTATTTCCTCCTTGTGGCTTCTCAACTCCTCTAATTGATCTAGTACCTAAGACCTTATTTGGACCAATGGGGATCAGTGATGCTTCCTTAGCAGATGGAGAACAACAGTATGATCCATCCACCACTGCCCTTATTCTTGCTACCAAATACTGTTCCTGTGTTGTCCCATACAGAGTACAGATGTTTACCAGGCCTTTAACTGTTCCAACCGCTATCAGCACTGCACTAATGTCCATGCTAAGTTTACCCGAGTAGGACTATTTGGGTGACCATTCCCAAAAGTAGAAAGTTTGCTTCTGGTAACCTATAGTTTTCTCCTCAATGAACTACTTATTTAATCTCTTTCCTGAAGATCTATCATTATATTTACCTGCATATCTATCTGCACCAAGAGTTTCTCTACCTTAGCACTATTGACATTTGACATGGGATAATTCTTTGTTCTGAAGTGCTGTCTTATGCACTGTTGGTTGTTTAGCAGCATCCTTGACCTCTAACCCGCCCAAAGTTGTGATGACCAAAAGCATCTCCAGACATTGCCAAATGTCCCCTGGGGGGCAAAATCCCCTCCCCCATTAAGAATAACTGATCTGCACACACACTTGCACATACATACATACTCCCAAACTTATTTCAAAACTCTTATCCAGCAGTTTCCAACTTATTAGTACCAGGAATAGCATTTTTTTCCCTCCATCTCTATCCATGGTGTATTTTTTATTAGAGAAGTTGTAAGTTTACAGACCAATCATGTATAAAATTCAGGTTTCCCATATACCATGCCATCACCAACACCTGGCATTAATGAGGAACATTTACTACAATTGATGATAGCAAATTTTAATAGTACTACTTTTTTAGCAGTAGTTACCTTTGTTACAATTGATGAAAAATTATTAAAATAATACTATTTACGATCACCCATGGTTTGCATTAGATGCATTTTTCTATATAGCACCCTAATATTAACACCTTGTGTAAAGTCATATATTTGTTATAGTTCATGAAAGAGCACTCTTATACTCATACTATTAACCATCATCTAAAATAGGAGTCACTGTGTTATACAGTCCTTTGTTTTGTCTTTTAATTTTTACTCCAGTAACATATATGACCTAAAATATCTCCTTTTAACTACATTCACCTATATAATTCAGTGCTGTTAATTACATTCACAATAATGTGCTACTATCACCACAATCCATTTCCAAACATTTACAGTCAACCTAAGCAGAAATTCTTTACAAATTAAGTATCAATTCCCCATTCTCCAACTTCATTCTATCCCCTGGTAACCTATATTCTAGGGTCTAACTCTGTGAGTTTGCTTATTAATATTTAGTTCGTGTCAGTGATATCATACAAAATTTGTCCTTTTGCATCAGTCTTATTTCTCTCAGCAGAATGTCTTCAAGTCTCATCCTCAGCTATAGGTGAGAGAGAAGAGAATTGGGAAGGCTGTTATATCTCATTAGCTTAATTCTTTTAACAGGTTTCACTTTTTTTTTAATCTAAGCTTTGGGGAAGAAAAAAGAGAAACTGTTAGCCTGTGTATTTTGAATTTCTTTGAAGAGTAAATAGCATATTGATTATATTTAGGCTTTAAAAAATGGATTATCTTAAAATGCATCATGAATCAAAGATAAATTTTTACTTGTCAGCATGACCTGACTAGAAGAATATTCTTAATTTGTAAGAATGTTTCCCTAAGTAAGATAAGGCAAAAATAGCACCTATGTCTTTTTGCCTGAGTTTTTAAAAGAATTAAGCTAATGATATATAAAAATCTTCCCAATTCTCTTCCTTCTCAGTTATAGTCACTATGATATAACAGCTTAGGGAGAGAAGGACATGTGAAGAACTGACCAGGATGAAATTTTAAAGAACTGGGATGGGAATGGAATAAAGGTCCAAATCTTAGTCACAGACTAGGCTGTTCTATTTGATTTTGCATTTTTCTCATTCAGCCTACACTCTGGGACCCCACACTAGTCCTCCAGCCATTTTTGGAACAAAAAAGCTGGTGACACAGAGATGAACTGTGATCCAAGGGGCATCCTTAATACCACATTCACTACATGCCTCATCTTTCCTCAGGGGCTGCAGGATTAAACCACAAATAAATTTAACATGGGACCAGGAGTGAGAGAATAGAATGGGGAAATGTGAATTTGGGGAAACTTGCTTCTTTTCCCATAATACAGGTTCCTACCCCCTTCCCCACCCCCACCCTTGCCAAAGACAACTTTTTCATTTGTAGCATCTAAAAATTTCAGCCAGTAACTCATGTATGCAAAACATATAATTTTATTGTCTACAACACTATTTAATTTCCAAGTCCAGTCTTCATTTTGATGACACAGCAGAGAATCAGTTCCAGTCAATGAGGGTTTCTTGCTCGGTGCCAGAGATATCATTGTACTTTCAGAGGGCTTAACCAGGGCCAACGCACAGATGGTGCCAGTGATCATGTATTCAGTGATGTCATCCAACTACACAGGCCTCTGGCAAGATATCCCTGCTTTCCCTAGTTTCACTGATTATATCATAAAGAGGGCAAAGCACAGTACCCCTTCAGACACAAAGGTAGGAAGTAATTCTGCTTTCTGCCTTATAAAAGAGATAGTATGGAAATGGTTTGGAAAATTAGAAGGTTATGATTTCCAAAAAATGCCCTGAGACTTCTGAAAGTACACACTTTAATATGTACTCAATGTGGCCAGAATCCAAATCCATCATAGAAATGCACTTTGCAAAACACTGCTCTATTATATATGCTTTAATCTGAACAGTATTACTAGCAAAATGTAACAAATAAGATGAATTTTTGTCAGAATTGGAAAACTGGAATTATTTTTTCATCTACTTCTTTAAATAATGGTTAAGATACAGCCAACTCATTAGGGAAAAAAAAAGATAAAGAAAGTGGTTCCACATGAACTAAAATAGAATTTTAATTGTTTGAGATTTGTCATTCTTGAATGAAATTTAATTAAACAATAACAAAGTACTTTAAAGACCTATTTTGAGAAGGCAAATATCTTTTCTTAGTATTCACTTTTCTTGGTATTAGAGAAGACATATAACATGACAATTAAAAACAGGATTCTAGAAGCAAGGTGCTTAGAAGCAAATCCTAGCATTCCCACTGGTTGTGAACCCCTGTGCCTGTTATGTAACAAATCAGAATCTCATTTTCCTTATCTGTAAAATACAGATAACAACAGTTCCCTCTGCAGGGGGTTATATCAAATAACATGTAGCACATGCCTTACATGTAGAAAGTGCTCATTATAACATTTACATTTATTTTTACTATAAGTACATGTGTATAGCTTTTCATTCTAATGGATCACAATTTTAACTCTGATACCACTGTATCAAGCAACATGAAGTAGAAGACTTCAATCAGCACCATGCCATTGTTATTGTAGTCTTATGTAATATGGTCCCGAAAAATGTGAGTTCTTGGACAGTCACCATCATTTCCTGTGCAATTTGGGGCAAGTCCCTTAACTTCTAAGCTTTTATTGAGTGCATTGATGATTAAAAGAGCTAAAACAAGAAAAAGAATTTAGTAATCACTAAATAAATGTTAACTATATGTATTATTTTGTCATCAACATTAATATTTTTTCTTACCCAACATTATTTCTTACCTGGTAGTAGATTTTTGGTGGCTGAGAAAGAATTGAAAACTTACCCAAATGCCTGGGTAGGATTTAGAAAACTTGAAAGTTTACTAAGATTTACCTCAGAGGTCTCAAAAACAGTAAATAGAAAGAGGAAGAAATAGAATAGACCTCAAATTCTTTATCCCTTAGCCATGGTGACTGATGAATATCAAGTACTATATAAAAAGCTTTGTTGAATGAATGAATGATAAATGAATTAATATATAAAGGACAAAGATGAAGCTAAGGAAAGGGGGAAAAGGGATAGTAGTTTATAGAAAACTCATGAATAAATGCATCCACATGCCCTAAAATATGAAATAACTTGAGTAAGCTTAGAAGCTGAGGGGTTTGCTGCTGCTCTTGTTAATTTAGCAGGAGTTCAGTTGTCACAGATCAGAGTCCAGTGAATTAAGATTTGATAGCACCAGATGAGAATTACTCTAAGCATTGGAACTTTACATCTGAGTTTTAGGTTCTTGCTTCTTTTGATTATAAATGTTAAAAAAGGACTTTGACTTTGAAAGTACTTGCTAAGAAATGATCATACAAGCAAAAACACAGATTCTAGGAACTGAGCCAGGCTCTGATTCCTTCTGTCCCTGGAGTGCTTTATTTAAGGAAACCATTGATTTCTGCCACTACTCTGAAGAAACTTATATGTGAAGGTGGCCAAAAAATCTGCCTCTGATTCAGTTTTCTAGGATCCCTTCCAAGGAGAGATCAACTTCTTATGGATTAGCACATGAGCAGCTTTGCTGAAAGTAGACTTTTATGCTTTAAGCTCAAAATTTTCTTACATGTTAAAAAGGAAAGGGAAAATTCTCTGTGATAGTTTCTATGACTCTTAGAAACTTTAGCTTGCTTCATTTTAATATTTAGGAGAAAAAAAAACAAGACTATAATCAAATTAAGTTTTTCCAAAGGAACTGTCAATAGTATTCCATTGCCTGTGGCTTATTTATGAGACAATGAAGTACAAATTAAAAACATCGAGCTTTATGATTTATGATTTAGAGAAAACTGCAAAATCATTAGAAATTTTTATCAATAAACATGTATTCAAAATAGGTCAATTTAAAAAATCTTATATTTTGTTACTTAAAAGCACGAAGCATTAACTCCTCCCAGTAAACTTGAGCTTTTTTTTTTTTTAGTCCAATTCACAGTGTGCACAGGATGTTCCAGCACGGAAGGGAAGAACGGGCTTGCTTTTAATCAAGTTTTCTGTTTTTGAATTTTCAAAATTGTTAAAGTTTTACCAGAAGGAATTAACCAAAAGGCAAGCATGTAGGGGACAGTCTTCCAACACTTCCCATGTAAATCCAAACTTCAAAAAGATTCCTTTGGGGAGTAAAAAGGCCATTTGCTGTTTACAAGTTTATTTCTGAGTGGGAAAGATTATTTCCCCTTCCCCATGTTTATAGAATTTCCTATATTCCACCATTCAGTCTTGACTGCCACAACCAGATAGACAGAAAGCATGAGGACCTTCTTTTCTTGCATCTGTGGTGTTGAACATTTTTTAAAACACATATGGGCAGATACTGCATTCTCAGAATTGGCCTCAAACTCATACATACAATGTGACACGTACAGGACATGCTTGATATTTTTTGCCAAGAATGCTACTATATATTTTAGAGAAAGAGAAAGTAAAACACTATAATGTTTATTCTTAATAAACAGTGTTTTAGTCAGTGCTCTCCAGAGAAACTAAACCAGGATACATATATATATATATATGCAAATTTAAAACATTTCTTGTAGCAATTGTCTCATGAGGCCTTTGAAACTGGCAAGTCTGAATTCCAGAGAGCAGACCACAGGTTGTAAATTCCAATGAAGGTGAGGTTGAATTCTCCAGAAACTGCCTGGCTGAAGCAGAGGTAGGAATTCCTCTTTCTGACTTCTGAAATCCTCAATTTTGGCTTTAAGACCTCCAACTGATTGGATGAGGACAATCCTAGGATTGCTGAGGGCAATCTCCTTTGTTGATTGTAGATTGCACAGATTTAGTGAAATGGCAATAGAAGCAAATTATAAATTATCTTACAATAGCAATCAGGCCCGAGTTTGATCAAACAACTGGCTGACATAATCTAGCTAAGTTGACACAAGTAATTAACTACTACACGTGGTCAGTGATGCCGTAACTCTGAACTGTTATGTACGTGCATTTTGAGTAAGGATCTTATTATTTTTAGTAGCATGATGAAAAGAAAAATTAAAAATGAAAGGGAAGTACCGTGACCATGTGGAAAGTATGCTTGCTCCATTAGAAGGTATAAGTCCTCCTTTATCGTTTAGAATGGATTTACCTAGAATTTTTTTTTTCCCAAACACATTGTGTGGTTCCCCATGTACTCTAACCGACCATCAACAAGGGTTTTCACTGGATAACTTAGATGGTACGAGCCACATTGTGTAGTAATTGGCAATCAACACTCAGAATTCTTTCTTCACAAATGTGGATCTTCCTCTCATGTGCAGCCTATTATATGCGTTTTCATCCTGCTAACATGGGTTTCTGAATACTCTTTTACAATGTTGTTTTTTAAATCAAAGTAATCAGAAATTCAGCTAGAAAGTCAAATAGGAAGAGAAAGATGCTCCTCTCCTCTACAAGTCCTACTTTACTTCATAGGCAATCATGTTTATATCTTTAAAAATTTCTTCTGTTTCTACCTTCACACTTCTAAATGATACATGTACAGTACTACTTTTATGCCTTACCAATATTATCATTGACCTCCTGTTATGATAGATGAGGACTTACCTCTCTTACATCATCTGCCTGCCCAATCTGATCCTCCCCAAAATTAAATCAGTCTTTTGAAAAGCAATATGTAAATGATAGCATTTTTATAAATGGCATGTACAGATTTTGGCACAGCCAAGCACTATACTTCAGTTATCTTTCTTTTCTTTCACACCTACACCTCTCCCTACAGGAATAATTGCATTGTTTTTCATTTGTAAAGTTTTCAATGTGCCTTTTACTTTAAAAAACATCATGAGATCTGCAATATGACTCTGGTAATGAGACTTCGTTTTGCCATTCTCTTGTTTGACCAAATGATTTCTGAAACTCCCATTTCCTCTTGTTTTATTACACTTTGTTGGATCATGTTATTTATTGATCTTTTGAATCCAAGGGTGTATGGAAGGTAACAGTCTTGCCACATCAGCATATATCATTATTCTCCCTACAGACTAAATTGTACTCTTTTTATATACAAAATGGGAAATATTTTCAATCAGATTTTGAAGGCTTTGATTCATTGATTTCTATCATCCTATGTTGCTGTTGAGAAAGCTGATAACTTTGAGCTACTTATTCCTTTATATGTGATATATTTTTCTTGGAAAGCTTTTAGGATCTCTTTATTTTCATTCTTACAAAATTTCACAAAGTCATACTTAGTTGTTTTTTTTTATAATTCACTGTGCTGGACATTGCATGGACCCTTTGACTGTGACGTGGTAATTCAATTCTGTGTTGCTATTCTCATATTTTCTCTCCAATTTTCCATTTCCAACTTTTGTCATAATTGCTGAAGTATTTTTTCTATTTTGTATTTCAATACTTCCATTGATTATTTTAAATCATGGATATGGTTTTCAGTTTGTTTTCATTTTCAATGCCTCTCTTATTTTGCAGTTCAGAATTCTGATTATTTTTCCTTTTTTTAACAGACTCTCATTATGGGGAAACTTGGGTATCTTTATTTATCTTTGGTCTTCTGAAATTTCACAAAGATGCATTTGTGTTTTTCTATTATCATTCACTGTGCTAGACAGTATTTCAGTACAGGTCTCTTAGTGTCTTACGTTCTTTCTCTTATTTTTTCAGTTCTTTTTTTGGTCCCAATTTCTTGATATTTTCTTGACTTTGTATTTCAAAATGCCAAGACATCTTTCTTATTTTTCATGTAGGTGCTCTGATCTGCCCTTGATTAATACCATACTATCGTTGCTGTCTCCCTGGGGATATTATTTCATTACAGTTTGGAGGAGGTTTCTGACCAGTCAGGGTCTCAGGGTCCCAGCAGGAGACAGATGTGTTTAACTCACAGGGTTTAAATGAAGAGAGTTTAATGAAGAAACTCTTTATAGATGTTTGGGTAGCGATAAAGGAACCAGCAAGATACTCTTGTTGATAACTATCTCATCTACTTTCTGGTGAGGGAGAGTTGGTAATACCTGACTGCACAAGGTGGAGAATGGTATCTGAGTATACACTTGCCCTCAGCA
This sequence comes from Dasypus novemcinctus, assembly GCF_030445035.2. Classification (NCBI taxonomy): domain Eukaryota; kingdom Metazoa; phylum Chordata; class Mammalia; order Cingulata; family Dasypodidae; genus Dasypus; species Dasypus novemcinctus. The sequence goes on along the minus strand of NC_080683.1, from coordinate 35,032,084 downwards.
CAAATTTCAACCAGTGCCTATAATTTTGGTCCTGCTCCTGACCTACATCGAGCATCTTACACTTTTTAGAAGTTCTGTGGCACAAACTGGCTCACTTCTGCTGGTATCCTCCTCTGCAGCATGAGGCATCATAAATGCTGCTATATTACCTAACACTTCTCCATCTGCTTTCTGTCTTAAAAAAAAAAAATGTGTTAAACTTTCTCATCCACTCATATAGCATTTCCTATCTTCTAAGTTTTTTTGAGTTTATGTATTTTTTTTTAATTCATGGTAAAAAAAAAAAAAGAGAAAGTGAAGTATTGGTGAGGAAAAAAGATTGAAGAAACTCACATATGGCTGATACTTAAACTTTAACCAGAATTACTAGTAAAAATTTACTTTGTAATATTATTCAATTGTGACTTAGTGGTTATATTAATTTCTACAAGGAGAATGTAGGACTAGCTAACAGCTCAATTATTGGAGACTATTCAAAGATAAGAAAAAAAGGGTGAAGTTCTTACTAAATATCACCTTCTATCATGTTTGAACATCAATTTTACAAGTGTCAACCCCTTACTTATCTAAGGTCTTCTCCAAAGCTGTTGCTTTTATTCTCCATTTATTACCCATACCACATATCTCCACCAATGCCAGCATTCATCCAACACAATTAGGTAGACACAGTATAGATGAATAAATATTGACACATACCTTTTCAATGTTCCCTTACCCTAAGTCTCCTTAACCCCACGCTCCCCATATTTCTTTCAGAACTATTGCTTTTTATACTAAAAAGATACTAAAGTTTATCTTTTAAAATTGTTATTCCTGCTTGATGTAATGTATTATCAGAGAATGCTATCAATTGTGTGCTTTTAGGGAAATTTACAAAAATATTATTGGTTTCCAAATACATAAACAAATATATAATATGCATATATGATATATAAACAAATAAAACACTCTGGATAATAGAAACCAGGCATATTCTGCTTATAGGTAAAAAAAATTTGACGTATACCCTTTAATTCTACTTTCATTGGTCATATTTTTCAAAACTTATACATGCTTATTTCATTTTTGAACTTGTTCTTTCATAATTTAGTAGTGATATTTTAAATTACCAGGTTACAGCTGGGTTTTGATCCATTTCTCCTTCAATTACTGTGGTGGTTTGAAACTAATGGATCCCAGAAAATTATGTTCTTTAAGTTAATTCACTCCTGTGGATATAAACCTATTATTGTAGATAGGGCCTTTGATTAGGTTATTGCAGTTAAGGTGTGGCCCAGGTTGGGTCTTAATCCTCTTACTAGAATCCTTTGTAAAAGAATGAAATTCAGAATGAGAAAGAGAAAGCCACAGAAGCCACGGAAATTCAGACAGAAAGAGAAAGGAAAGGAAACCTGGAAGAGAGGAGTAAAACCAGCAGATCTGCCATGTACCTTGCCATGTAACAGAGGAGTCTAGGATCACCAGCAGCCAATCTTTGGGAAGAAAGCCTAATGATGCCTTGATTGGACATGTTCATGGTCTCAGAACTGTAAGCTTGTAAAATAATAAATTCCCATTATAAAAAGCCAACCCGGGAAGTGGACTTGGCCCAGTGGCTAGGGTGTCCACCTACCACATGGGAGGTCCGCGGTTCAAACCCTGGGCCTCCTTGACCCGTGTGCAGCTGGCCCACACGTAGTGCTGATGTGCACAAGGAGTGCCCTGCCACGCAGGGGTGTCCCCGCGTAGGGGGAACCCCACGCACAAGGACTGCACCCTGTAAGGAGAGCTGCCCAGTGTGAAAGAAAGAGCAGCCTGCCCAGGAATGGCGCCACACACATGGAGAGCTGACACAACAAGACGATGCAACAAAAAGAGACACAGATCCCCGTGTTGCTGACAACAGAAGCAGGCAAAGAAGAACACGCAGCAAATAGACACAGAGAACAGACCACTGGGGCAAGAAGGAAGGGGAGAGAAATAAACAAATAAATAAATAAAACTTAAAAAAAAAACCCAACCCATTTCTGTTATATTGCCTTCAGCAACTGAGCAGACTAAAATAATTACTAAATTAATACATTCTTTGCTTTATGTATTTATTCTTCTTCGTGACTTTTATAAATATATGACCCAAGTCAACCTAATTTGTTTTAAAGTTTTATTTTTATTGAATGGCTAGTCCCTGACCTGATTTTTTGTCTCCGTTTGTCTGATCTAACTTTGCCTACTGACTTCTGAGTGTTGGCGTCTCAAAGGTGTTATTCATTGATAATTCTCTAAATTTAAAAGTATTTTGAGAAACTTTCACCTTATGTAATTTATGTTCCTTTTATTACTGTAATTGTAACCTTGTTTTACACATTGCAACATGGTGGTATATCCTGCTTTATTTGAAATTTATTTCCTCAATTTTGAAGACAAACAGCCTTTTCTTAATTTTTTGAATAGTAATATTAAAGTTTTTATAAAATTTTAAATCTATCATTAAATAATTGTCATGCTTAAAAGCATAACTATGACTTTTCAACTTCCCTTTTGGCAAGATTCAGGTTTAGCATTGCATGCTTCTCCACTTGCTTTTCCATTATTGGCAAATATTAGATTAGAAATAATTTATTGCCTTTATAGCAATGGATTTTCTCTTTAAAATAAAACACAATTGCTACTCAATTTTTAACTATACCTAATAAAATTATTTAAGCACATTTTTATTTTTTGCTAACTTCAACTTTCACCAACAGTCCTTCCTAGCTCTTAATTTTCTTACAAAGATGTCTATTGAATAATCTTTTACTCTTTACTAGAGTCTCTCAAAAGATAGCTTTGGGATGTGCTGTTCTATGAAAATATTTTCATTAGAGCTTTTATTTTATTAACCATATTATGTCATCTTCCTTCAATTCTTCCTTGAATCAATTTGCTTCCTTTCCTTGATCTATTTTCAAGAACAGGATGTTTCTGTAAATCATTTTTTACAATTACCTTCATTTTTTAAAATAAATCCATTTTGAGGTCAGCATTTTTGCATCTTCAAATTCTTGTGGTTCCCAAATTTGAACTGTTGCCTTCCTTAAAGACAAGATAAACTTTCAAGTTGTTTTTCTTGTTTCTTTCTTACAATAAAGATTTTTGTTTGACCAGTTTTGGTTTGCAGTCAAAGAGAAGTTCAGCTCTATTTTGTTACAGGAGAGGGTAGAAGAGTGAGTGTGGAAGCAGCCCAGGATTTGCTTTTGGAGTAAGTAATAACTTCTTTCAAGTGCTTGAGGAAAGCAGAGAAACTCTAAACTGAGACAAAAGGAGAAAAGTTAAATAACAGCACACCAGCAAAAGAAATAGTAACCCCTGTTCAATATCGTGAGAGCTGTGAGCTGGTATAATTAGTACATACAGTCAAAAACTTTTTTTCTAGGCTATAGACCTGAATTAATTCAGCAAGAAGTAGAATTTCCAATGGGACAGATTTTATGGTTGGTATGACTGCTAGCACCAAGAACATCCCTAGGCATTAAGTACAACCAGATTCTTCTCAATTGATTTGGCTTGGGTTTCAAGAGGCAAAACCTATGCTTACTTCTGAAGGAAGGTTTCTGGGAACATTCTAAAGATGTTGGTCCTCACAAGTGGAAAGATTTTCTATTGGACAGAGTGAGTTCAAAAGTTCATCAATATTTAGAAGTCAGGAAAAAGAGAAGGAATAAGAAAATGAGATAGAGAATGAGCAGCTATTGAAGTAGGAAAGAGAGAGAGAGAGAACATTATGTTCTAGAGAAGAGTAGACAAATGAGCAAATTATTTCAAGAAGTTATCTAAGATGGGCTGCAGCTGTTGAGGAAGATGGGGAATAAAAAATGCCGCTGTCAATGTGAAGGACAGTTCTAACCCTGACAAAAGGAATTTCAAAAGCCTCATGGAGCTGGCACAGAAAGATAGGCAGAAAGCAATTAAAGACAGTCAGTAGGAGCAATGCTAAAGGGAAGCTTCAGACTGAAATGATGCATAGAGGAGGAGAGAGGTAAAGGAAGAGGATTTTTCTCATTAAAAATCAAAGATATTAAAGCATGTTTTATGCTGCTGGAATAGTCTGCTAAAGACAAAAGCAAGTGATGAAGTAGGAGAAAGGAGAAACTATAAAGGAACCAATGCCTTTAAGAAAGTAAAATGCACCTCTACCTCTTGGGGTGCCATTGTGAAACTATTGACTCTCACTCTATTGCTGATTACAGTTCTATTTTCTTTAGGCGGAGGATTTTGTGCTTTATTTGGACCTTGATAATTAAATTTAAAAATTTCTTGTTTATTAGTATTTCCATCCATTTCATTCTGGTTGTGTGGTCATTAAACACACAATGATTTTGCTGAGCTATTTTTTTATCCTATTCGTACAAACCAGTTGTATTTTAAATATAAACATGGGGTGGAGGAGTTACAAGTTAAGTGTTTACATGCATACTTATTTTCTTGAATTATCTCTAAAAAGGTAAGACTTATACAATAAATATATCACTGTCATGTTATACATTTTTATCTAAGATGTAATTCTAAAACTACTCAAGATAATTTAAGAGTTCATATTTCTTTCCTGTTTATTCCCATTCTATGTACTTTCTAATACATAGAATTGCAGTGTTAAACTTTTAAAGATATCATATTCTAAATTTTTAAGTTGATTAGACCTTATACTATTACTTTAAAAATTAAAATAAAAATTACAAATAAATCAAATATTTTAAGATTAAAAATTATTTAAAGTTTTTCACATGATTTAAAATATAAATTTTGTCTCAAGAAATAAAAGGCACTGTAATAATGCACAGAAAATGTATTACAATTGCAATTGAGAATACACAAACAAGCAGGAATAAACAATATGCACACATCAGGGTGTCCGTGTAAATTTCAATCTAGCCAGGTGATGATGAGATTCAATGTACTCTAAAAGAAGAAGGGAACATTTTCCATGTTTATAAAAATTATATGAACTTAACCCCTCCCCACACACACAAAAATAAACACAGACTTTGACTTTCCAGGTTTAAATAATAATATATGACTATTAAAAAAAAAAAGACACAGTGGCATTTGGAACCAGATAATATAGAAATTCTGTGTTCATTTAAACCCAACTGAGGGAAGCAGATTTGGCTCAATGGATAGAGCATCCACCTACCGCATGGGAGGTACAGGGTTCAAACCCAGGGCCTCCTGAGCTGTGTGGTGAGCTGGCCCACGTGCAGTGCTGATGCATGCAAGGAGTGCCATGCCACGCAGGGGTGTCCCCCGTGTAGGGGAGCTCCACATGCAAGGAGTGAGCCCCGTAAGGAGAGCCGCCCAACACGAAAAAAGTGCAGCCTGCCCAGGAGTGGCACCACACACACATAGAGTTGATACAGCAAGATGACGCAACAAAATGAGACACCGATTCCTGGTGCCACTGACAAGAATACAAGCAGACTCAGAAGAACACACAGCAAATGGACACAGAGAGCAGGCAATTGGGAGGGAGGGGTGGGGAAGGGGAGAGAAATAAATAAAAAATAAATAAATCTTTAAAATAAAAAAATAAATCCAACTGAAAGTGTCATGAAATGGCAATGATTCTTAGGCTTAATACTGCCATGTACATTTCCTACGAACAAGGATATTCACTTATGTAACTACCTTAAGGGCAGTTTAATAAATTTAAATTAATACATTTAACATTGATATATCGCTAACAGTATGTATTCCAATTTTTTCTTAAGTCCCAAAAATGTCTTTTTGGAACCTTTTCTCCTCTTTTATTCCATACTATCCAGGATCATAAATTGCATTTAATTGTCATTGTCTCATTAGTTGCTCATTCTTTTGCTTTTACTTGTGGAAAAATACATACAACATAAACTTTCCCATCTCAACAACTCCCAAATATATCACTCATTGGAATAACACATATTTCCACTGTTGTGATACCCTCACAACCTTTCATTACTAAAATTTCCCATTTCCTCATACAAAACCCCTATACCTATTAGGCATATCTCCCCTTTACTTCATATCCCCAAACCTGGGTATCTTTAATTTTTTGTGATTGTGAGCTTGAAAATTCTTCAGTATTATCAAAGGACTTAAATTTAACATCCTGAATCTCTAACATGCTTGTTTGTATAGATACCAAATTAACTTCTATGGTTTACATTAACAATGTTCATATACCCTCTATCCCCCTGCTTTTATGCTGTTCTTGTCACAAATTACATGTTTATACATTATGAGTCCAAAACCAATGCTTTCTCATTACATTTATCCATGTGTTAGAAGTAAAAAGTAAAGTTACAAACCAAAATACAACAGTACTAGCATTATACTTGCCAATGACATTTCTTCTTGTAGTATTCTTTCCTTTTAACTAAAGAACGCTCTTTAGCATTTCTTACAGTGCCAGTCTAGTGGTGATGAATTCCCTTAGTTTTTGTTTATCTGGGAATGTCTTAATCTCCTTAATTTTTTTAAAACAAATCAATTTTATTGAAACATAAGAAAATACATGATTCATCCAAAGTGTGCAATCAATGGTATTTGATATAATCTTCTCATACTTGTGTATTCATAAATCATTATTAGAGCATTTTCATTATTTCAATGAAATAATAATTTTAAAAAAAACAAGAAAACTCTTCACCTCTCAATCTCTCTACATTTCCCCTCCTCTACATAGTTGCTATTTCTGGATAGTCTTGCACTGTTATTTCTTTATTTATTAAGCAGTTTTATTGAGGTATAATCACATACCATACAATCTATCCAAAGTTTATAATCAATATCTTTTAGTATAGTCATAAATGCTCCAAAAAGAAAAACTCCACACCCCTTAGCACTTCTTCCCCAGCCCTATATAACCATTGATCTTATTTCTTCTTTATAAATTGATTTATATTTACATTTTATATAAGTGGAATCATACAATAGGTAATATTTTGTGTCAGGTTTCTTTCAGTTAGCATAATGTTTTTTGTCTGATATTAACATTTTGTAGTATTAGCATACATTTGTTCAGCTTCAAAGTAAAATGGTCATATATATGTAATTTTAACCATATTCATATTTCCTATGTGGTTTTACTATTCTATACAGTTCTTTGTTACATTTTTTGGTTTTCCTTTTAGAAATATACATGACCTTAGATTTATCCTTTTAAGTCACTTTCATACTCACATAATACTGCTAGTTACAAACATCGTGTTGGACTTCCACCTTTTCATTCCTTTCCAAAGATTAACACACATCCTTTTTACCAATTCTGTACAAGTTAACCCTCAGTTTTTCATTCTCTAAACTCATTCTATTTTCTGGTGACCCATATTCAAGTTAGTAATTCCATGAGATTACACAATATATTTAATTCATAGTAGCACAATCATAACAATATTTGTCCTTTTGTGTCTGCCTTGCTTCCCTCAACATAATGTCCTTCAGGTTCATCCATGTTATCATATATTTTACAACTTCATTTCTTCTTACAACTGTGTAGTATTCCATCATGTGAATACTCCACAGTGTGTATATCCATTCATCAGTTGATGGTCATCTGGGTTGTTTCCAACTTTTGGCAATCATGAATAACACCACTATGAACATTGGTGCACAGATGTCTGTTCATGTCACTGCTCTCAGTTCTTCTGAGTATATACTTAGAGGTGGCATTGTCAGGTCATGTGGAAAAATCTATATTCAATATCTTTAGAAACTGCCAAACAGTTATCCACAGTGGCTATACCAATCTGCAGTTCCACCAACAGTGAATAAGTGTTCCTATCTCTCCACATCCTCTCCAACACCTGTAGTTCTCTGTCTTTTCAATAGTCACCATTCTAGTAGGAATGAACTAATATCTCATAGTTTTGATTTTGCATTTCCCTAATCGCTAGTGATGTTGAACATTTTTTCATGTGTTGTTTTGCCATTTGTATTTCTTCTTTGGACAAATGTTTATTCAAGTCTTTTTCTCATTTTTAAGTTGGGTTGTTTGTCTTTTTATTGTTAAGTTGTATTATTTCTTTATATTTTATGGATATTAAACTTTTATCAGACATGTGAATTCCAAATATTTTCTCCCATGAGTCAGCTGCCTTTTCACACTTTTCACCCATTGAGTCAGCTGCCTTTTCATCCTCACAAGTCCAGTGAGTTGCAAAAGTGTTTAATTTTGAGGAGAACCCATTTATCTCTTTTTTTTTTTTTTAATGCTCATGCTTTGGGTATAAGGTCCTAGAAACCACCACTTACCACAAGTTCTTTAATATGTTTCCCTACATTTTCTTCTAGTAGTTTTATGGTCCTGAATTTTATATTTAGGTCTTTGTTCCATTTTGAGTTGATTCCTGCATAGGGAGTGAGATAGCAGTCCTTTTTTTCATTCTTTTGGTTATGGATATCCATTTCTTCCAGTGCCATTTGTTGAAGAGACTGTTTTGTCCTGTCCACATGGACTTGGTAGGATTGTCAAAAACCCAATTGGCTATAAAGGTGAGGGCTTATTTCTGGACTCTCAATTCTATTCCACTGATTGATGTCTCTATCTTTATGCCAGTACCATGTTGTTTTGAACACTGTAGCTATGCAATATGTTTTAAGGTCAGGCATTGCGATTCCTCCCATGTGGCTCTTCCTTTTTAGAATGCTTTTGTCTATTTGGGTGCACTTTCCCTTCCAAATGAATTTGGAAATTATCTTCTCTATTTCTGTAGAGTTGACTGTTGGAAATAGATTTGTATTGCATCAAATCTGTAAATCAGTTTGGTTAGGATTGACATCTTCATGATATTTAGCCTTCCAAACCTCGAACATGGAATGTATTTCCATTTGTTTAGGTCTTCACTAATTTCTTTTAGCATTGCTATGTAGTTTTCTGAATATAGGTCTACTATGTCTTTGTTTAAATTTCCTTCTAGGTATCTTCTTCATTTTTGAAAGAGTTTTATTGGATATGAAATTTATATTTGACATTTTTTTGTTTTGAGCCCTTTAAACAAGGTGTCTCACTGTCATCTTGCCTCCATAGTTTCCAATGAGCAATTGGCCCTTAATTGTATTGAGGCTCCTTTGCATGTGACACATTGCTTCCCTGGTATGGCTTTCAGAATTCTGCTTTTATTTTCAACATTTGGCAGTGTGATTATAATATGCCATGCTATGAGTCTATTTGAGTTTATCCCTTTTAGAGTTCATTGAACGTCTTGGATGTGTATATTCATATATTTCATTAAATTTGGGAGGTTCTTGACCATTATTTATTGGAATATTTTCTCTGCTCCATTCTCTTTTTCTTCTCCTTCTCGGATTCCCACTATATATATATATTAGTATGCTTGATGGTGTCCCAAAAGTTTCTCAGGCTCTGTTTCTTTTCCTTCATTTTCCTTAATTTTTTTCTTTCTGCCTCTCAGACTGGATGATTTCAATTGCCTTATCTTCAATTTTACTGATTCTTTCTTCTGCTATCTCCAATCTGCTGTTGAACACATCACAGGAATTTTAAATTTCTCTTACTGTGTTCTTCAGCTGTGTTTGATTCCTTTCATAATTTCTACATCTCTTTTGATATTCTCTTTATATTAATCTATTGTTTACTAGATTTCTTTCAGTTCTATGTCCATGTTTTCCTGTAAATCTTGAAGCATATTTAGGATCATTGTTTTCAAGTTTTTGTCTGATCTTTCTCAGATTTGGCCCACCACTTTGATGGTTTATAATGTTTTACTGTTTTTACTATGCCTGGAGCCATCACTTCCTGTTTCTTTGTATGTTTTATAGTATTTTGCTGAAATATAAACATTTTTATATCTTGATATGATATTGCTGAAGTTTAGACTCTGAAGCATGTTTCTCTTTTTTTATTAAAGCAGTTTTATTCACACACCATACAATCCATTCAAAGTGTACAATTGATGTTTCTCAATATAATCACCAAGTTACATAACCATCATCACAATCAATTTAAGCTTGTATTCAGCTAGTATTATGACAGAGTATTTCTTGAATGCCAAGAGATGGCAAAATAAATAAAAGAAGAAGAATAAAAAAAAAGAAAACACCTTCCCAGTCTTTGCAGACTGACCTGTGTCAGTGCTTTCCTTCAGAACCTATCCATTCAGTAGTTTTCGAGAATAGTTCCAGGCCAAAGCTTAAGGTCCACCTTGATGCTTTCTGCACATGTCTTTTCTTGGGCATGTATATGTAGCCCTATGACTTTCCCCATTTACATGGATATGAATGACCATGTAACTGTCCCTAGGAAACAGTTTCCTTATGACCTGGACACTGTACATTATGCCCCACAGTCAGCAATCTCTTGCCCCAGGCACCTACTTGTCTGCTCTTCCACTGATCTGTGGAAGAATTCAATGAATTGCCTTCTACATACAGGGCAAGTTCTTGTATGATGAGTCCCTCAAGTCACTAATGGTCAGATTGAACCAGACATGTGTGCTCCCACTGTTTTCACAAGGGTTACTCTGCTCCCTCCAGAAGTAGAACTGAAGATACACACTGGAAGTGGGCCAGCTCCACACTGAGCTGTGGGGTTGGGGAGGGGATAGCCAGAGCCATTGAAGATCCTAGCAATTTTAAGTAGACTTTTTCTTGATTAGTGCATGCATGTGCTCTGTTACTAGAGGCCTTTAACTGTTTTTTTTTTTTTTTTTTTTTTTGAAGCTTTGAGAAAGATGTTTCTGTCAGTTCTTGCTGGTTTCTCAAACTTCTTTGGGGGGATGGAACCCTGATATGTTTTTCTATACCATTTTAATTGGGGGACTCTTAACTCACTATTTATTCTCCATTTTCTTTTCCATTTGCTCTTTGACACCACTCCTTCTCCAAAGAACAGAAATCAGGCGCCAAATATAACTTCTGTTCAAACTCTGTTACATATTTCTTTTTATTAAATTATATAAATATGTAGGCTTATATATATACACACACACACACTATATCATATAGCTGCATTTGAAATTATATTCCTCTAATTCTTAAAAACAGTGTATGAAAAGTCTCTTGAAAATGATTTATATTTGTGTAGCACTGCATCCCATATGAGGAATTAGAAACTGCACTCCTTTCCTTAGCACCAAATATATCAGGATGCTCTACTGCCTCCAGTTTGCTATTTTAAAGTGTTACATTCCATGGTAATTGATGAAGCCTTTCTCTAAGAGTCAATGTCAGTTTAAAGAACATTTTAAGAATAAACCAGAGCTTGTGAGTTTAGTTTCATGCAACCAATAAAACTCTAAAAGCTAAAATATTGTGGTTCAAACCATCAATTTTCATTTCAATTTTATTGTCCATCTTCAGTTATCTGAAAGAATTGTCACAAGTGTGAATTCTGAGTCTAAAGTTGCTGCAATTTGGGGCCCTATAAGTATAAATATCATAGTTGTGATGGATTTAATGCTATACTAGGTTTGCCTAAACCAGTTTTCCCAAGGCAGTATTTGGCTGATTCAAAATGATGGATGACAAAACCCAATTGCTGATGAAATTTTACTGCTCTTTGTGTATGTTTCTGTGTGTATGTTTCTGGTGGAAGTGAATGTTCATCAATAATTCTCAAGTGTATTATTCTTTGATTTCCATGAATATCCTATGATGCCTCATAACTACAGTCTCTTGGGCACATGTACACATAAGTAGTTCATCATCACCACTTAACACCCATTATTTTAGCCCACCTCTCTATTTCTTCCCTCAGGATGTTAGAATATATTAGAGAAAGTAATGAGGTTTTGCAACCAGGGATCAATAATCCTAGCTCAGGGGTCATTAGCAGTGGCTTTGAATAAGTTCTTTGGTCTGGTCAAGCCTCTGGAACCAGGTTTTCTCAACTCAATTATGGGGGTAATAATAGTATTTATAGTGAACAAGGTAATTTTATACAGTACTCTTAATGATATCTAATATGTCTAATTAAAGAAAGGAGCAATAAATTTCACTCAGAATACAGTATATGGTAATGTAAAATGTATGAATCATTCTATTGGGGTTTGCCTTCAACAGACTTCCTATAAATGGTATATTTGCCATAGTTCATTGAACATCATTTTCTCAGGTAAATGTCATTCCACTTTTCTCTTCCTCAATAATTTTCTAACTACTGATAATAATGTGATTTCTATTGTAATTTCTTATCCATTTTCTTATCATTCCTCTAATTGTATCATTTATCCATAGGGTATGCCTATGTGTTTGGTAAATACAACAACCCTAGATAATAAGTGGTGGAGATGGGTATAAAAAGGGCTTCAAAGTTCCATGCTCTATCCTTTCCTCTACAAAATAATATATATAAATGCACTTTAAGAAAGGACCACAGAGCAGAAATAATTTAGGTGTTTCAGAAATGAAATGCAAGTGAGCAAAAAATACAGCTAGAAAATGACCATCTCTATGCTAAGCTTTGTCAAAACTAATTCTATAACTAAACTGAATAGTAGGCACTTGTTCCCCTTATATAGAGTGAAATAGTGATCAGTCTCTGAAAGTGAAGGTTCTGACCACCACAGCAGAGAAAATGAGATAGGTACCAGCAATGTGGGTCCAATACAGAAATCCAACAACCTAGTAACCAAAAGGGTTGATTCTTGAGATTCAGGAATGAAAATAGGAGAATTCCAGTTCTCTGAGGATAATTTTATCATCCAAATCACTTTGTACATTAGTACTTGGCTCTTTGGTCCTACAGCTTATTTCTCTGAAAAAGCAGACTTCCTCTGTCAATTCTATTTGTGATGTTTTCTGGAACCATTTTGACTGTGCTGAGTATTTTGGGGACAGTTAAAAGATGATCCAGCACTCTTACAGAGATTGTGCATAGAAGGAAGAAAGGTATCTCTAAACAAACACTTTGTAAAACCAACAATTTTTCAAAATTAATCTCTTGGTTTTCTTTATCCTCTTAATAATTGAGAAAAGTAAAACTGCAGACATGTTTTATAAATATGCAGGAATAATGAACATTATATTTTAAAATAGTTTATTTACATAATTTTACCAAATAATCTAAAGTATAAATGTGTTGCCAAATTAACCTAATTTACAGAGTTTTCTTGGTATTCTTTTTCTAAAGTAGATATTTCATCTTAAGAAATATTCCTGGAAGGAGCTTAATTGCTTTGAATGATAAAGAGAAAAAAAATGGGTAATGTTATGGATCAAATGTAATCAGTGGTTTTAGAATTTAATAATCTAATATAAATTCTTTTGGCATTGAGCTTTGTTTTATAGCTTCTGAAATATAATTTAATTAGACCCACTATAATAAATATGGGGTATTAACCATATCACTGATATTTAATCACAATCACAAATGCAAAAATATGTTTTAAAAGCCAGTCATTCAGTGGAAGGATCTAATGTTCTAGGATGGAAATTTTTTCAGAGGAATCATGAGAGAAATTTCATCCTGCAAGAAGACACAAAGGAAAAGCATTTTCTATTCACATGATTCTAATAAGTATGAACTTTAAAAAGGCAGAAAGGAAAGATCAATCAGAATAATATTTAGTTTAGGATTAGCCAGAAAACAACTCAATTACGTAGTTTTTTCGGTATTAATTCGAAGCTATAAAATTAGCTGCTCTTTATTCAGCTGTCCATAATTGCAGAAAATCTGACTATGGCACAAAAAGTGCAAACAGTTACTTAGCCAATAATAAACATCATGAACAGAGGGATGAGTCTACCCTAGCATGAGTCAGGTGCTGGACTGTGGTCACAGAGAAGGAGTTGTCTGGGTTGAGCCCGCCAACTTGTGGGTGTCCTATCCAAGACAAACTTGCTGCCTTCGAAACATACTCTTTAAAGGTCATAGGAAATAGTTGCTGTGTTTCTAGGAACACAGTTGGTGCTATAAACTTAAACTCAGATTTTATCTTTCTAATTCCAGTAAGCCAAAGTGAAAGTTTATGAAGAAATCAAAATGGACAAGACATATTTCTGTCAATTGAAAGATTATTTTTTCACTGGAAAATAAAACATGGAAATAATATGCCTTCTCATAAAAAGAGAAAGTAGTACATAACTGAATGCACAAATCAGTGACACACTATTGTTGGAATCAAATGTTAAAAAGATGAAGACTGCAAATATTAGGAACATTTTAAGTAATCAGTGGATTAAGTAATGAGTAGCATGAGAAGCCTTGGCAGGTGGGGAAGTGAGAATCAACAAAGATTCAGAATTCAAAGCCAGTTTGAGGTCTGAAGGCAGTGAGAAGTCTGACGTAAGTACTATATAGCAAAAAAAATTCCTGTGGTGGAGCTGTCAAAGATATAGATAATTATATCAGAACTTAAATTGTAAGAAGGGGTATCTTGAATTCCAAATGGAGCTATTTAGACAATTCTTGCAACTATGATCTGGCATTCAAAGTTTTAAACTAGAGAATATATTTTATTTTGCATTTTTCAAGGATATGATGAGAACAGAGAAGCTGAGGACAATTCACATAACCTGTGGAAACTACCTAAATAAATATTGTGGGAATTGAGCAATCTCCTTAACAGAAATATCTACCATACTGCTTAATTCTCTTTAAAAAATAAATTTGCATATGGAACTTAAAGAATATTTTCTAATGTAAATGAATGTAAAATATCGCTATACATGTGAGAGTAATTTATTAGATGAATGAATAGTATGGTCCCAAATATATAAATACCTACATATATCTTATATTTCTGTTTGTGTGACTAGAGAGTTTAACAGTTATTGTCATATCCTCCTAAGTGTATAGGTTTATTTGGATTTTATAATGATTTCTTTATATTTTTATGACTGATTAACTCTTTTTTTTCAAGGTGACTATTGAAAAGCAATTCACAAAGAGAATACACACATTTTAAGGCTCTATGGGCAGGTTTATTACTGTTGCTAAAAACAGTTTAAAGTATTAAGATGTTTAATAGTAATTTCTAAGTCATGATCTTTTTAGTGGTCAGTAATAATCAATCAGATAAGTTATTTCCAGTGTAATGGAATGTAAATAAAATTTTACTATGTGCTCTCATTTTTATTTTATATTTGCAAGTTTGGCCTATTCCATGCATACCCTTCAGTCTTTCTGAACACTAGAGGAAGCTTAAAACTTGTTGTAATATAGTAGGCATGTAAATAATGTCACAGTAGGTCACTCACATCTTTATAGTGTGCAGCATAATTATTTGACCTTTCCTGGCATCTATCCTGAACAGCTAAACAAAATAGATAGAATTCATGAAACACTAAATTTTTCTTCTAATTAGTGGAAAGTAGTTAATGATTTCTATTATGTGAGTACAAATGACAAATATAAACAATCAGTGCAAGTTTGGGAGAAAAATTAAAGTTAATTAGAACATCGGTAGTCCTCAAGATACATACATATAAATATATATATAAATATATATATATGCAAAAAAAATCTATTCTACTTACTTGGCCTTTAAAGCACCCAGTGTGCTGATTTTAGAGAAAGTACTAAAATGCCTTGATGGAAAAATTTTACACCACATGGTGTGCTAGGCAAACTGTATCAGCAAATGCTAAACAATAATGTTGTAAGACTGCTTTCCTATGTTCAGTCAATTCCTGTTAGATTCAATGGAGCACAATCAGAACAGCATTGCATCCACTCTAATGAGCCTAAGGGGAAAGATACGACTGCTGTTAAAAAGTATGTCTCTTGAATAAAATAACAATCCTGCTAGATGAAATATTAGAATTGCATTTTCAGCAAAGAAAGTCTGATGGTCTGCATTGTTATAATGGAGGCAAACTCACCTTTCATTTTCCTTCGGCACAGCTGCCAAATCTCTGTAATAGGTGTTTTGAGAAAAGATGATATGCCATCCTTGTATTCATTTACAATGGATAATTTATTTCAGAAATGATAATAGCTTTGAAAACAAGAAAAACCAATGCAGAATTTTAAGTATAAAAGAAAAATCCCCATACTTACCCAAAGGTGAAAACCGACAAAATTAGTACATAAATAATAGTGTTCCTTATAGCGAAGCAATCCACTAACTGAAGCAATAACTAGAAATGGTATTGAATAATAGAAATCATAATAAATTTGAAGGAAAAGACTCAATTACAATATATCTATAAATAATTAATATCCCGCCATGATATTTGACCCTTTCCCAATTAGCCTCCATTCTTCTTTTCATTTATGCAGATCAGAGAACATGGTAAGCATTTAGCTTGGAGTTGATAGTCAAAGACCAATCATCTGATCCATTCTTGTTCATACAGAAAACCTTCTGAAGGAATTGAATTCCAAGTGGCTAATGTTGCTGAAGAGAGACTCAAGTCTTTAACAGAAGTTATTATCAGGACAAGCTCCAACTGAAGAGTCAAATTGCATACCTGATTAACATTAATACTGCTTCACTGATATGATTATAAGACAATATGAAAGATCTTCCTAAACTTTCGATCAAACAATCATCTTGGTATTCTCAGTACTGTCCAAAACAAAACCTGAATCAGTCAAGGTGCTACCACAGAAACCAGTACATGCTTGTATGTGTGTATAATGTATATAGACATCTGTGTGTGTGTGTACTTGTGAATGAAAGAGAGAGATGTTTTAAGGAATTGGTTTACAGGACTGTGGGGTCTGGCTAGACAAGTCCATAATTTATAAGGCAGCTGATGGCTGGCAGCTCTCATACAGGAACTGATGCTCCAGTCCACAGGCAAAATTTCATCAGAAATTTTGAGAACTATTTTCGCTGATGTGGAGGCAGTGGTCACTGGAGGTTCTGAGGTGAGGCAGAGGGAAAAAAACAGGTGTAATATGGGGATATTTTCAAGACTTGGGAATTGTCCTGAATGACATTACAGTGACAGATACAAGCATTAGATATCTTGTCATAACTTACAAAACTGTGTGGGAAAGAGTGTAAACTACAGTGTAACCTATAATCCACTCTTAGTGGCAATGCTCCAAAATGTGTTCGTCAATTCTAACAAATGTGCAACACTAATGAAAGATGTTGTTAATGTGGGAAAATGTGGGAGGGGTTGGGAGTGGGACATAAGGGAATCCCCTATATTTTTTAAGTAACATTTATGTAATATTAGTGCCTTTTAAAAAAATAAAAATGTATATTTAAAATAAAGAAATTCTGAGAAACAGGGAAACCTCAGTTTTGCTTTTAAAGCCTCTCAGTGGATTGGTTGATGCCTGCCAATATTATCAAGCATAACTTCCTTTACTTAAAATCAACTAACTGTAGATGTCAACACATCTACAAAATACCTTCATAGCAACACCCATATTAGTGTTTGATTGAATAAGTAGGTGCTATAACTTAGTCAAATTGACACAAAAGAACTACCCATCACAGACAGTAAATTGAGAAAAATTTCTGAAGAATATTTAGGAATATACAATGCAACTACAGAGAGCATTCATATACTGTAATATAATTTCTAGATATCTTCCTAAGAAAATAAACTCATATGTTTTAAGATACACAGAATTAGCCTATATATGGTTTTACAAAAAATAATGGGAAACTAGTGAAAAAACACCAAAATATCCAGTGATTGGACATTTAAAAAATAAACTAGTGTATAAACACATAAACAATTACTCTGAATCCATTAAAATTAATAGTTTAGAATAATATTTGGTAATGTACATATGTGTTTACATTGTATTACTCAATTAAAGAGGAAGACACTGAAAGAATTTATACATAACATTCTTAACCCTGGGAGAAAATTCTGTAATAAAATTAAAATATTAAATAATGATAAAAATAATAGTGGCTCCTTCTGGGGTAATTGTAAGTTGTGCTTTTCTTTTTTCATATTTTTTGTATTTATGAAATATTCTGATACATATTTGTAATTAGAAAAAAATGAGAAGAATTTTCTTCCAAATTAAAATGCTGTCTGTCATTCATTCAGTACCTAATATGTTTCAGGCAGTGTCCTATAAAACTGCCCAGCATTCAGTGTATATTGTGTGAGTATGTTGTAGCTTCATGCAAGGTCCTGTTCTACATGTTAGGAGGTAGTAGATAGGTAACAAAGCTCTCCTCTAGTATTGAAAGAACTACTCATCTCTGTGCAGAAGTTAACATGCCCCACATGCTCAAAGTCGAGAAGCTTAATTGAGCTGGTATTGAACTGAACTCTCATTCTCAGTTAGAGGCAGACAGCTTTGAGAATTCCCCTTTTTTCATTTGTCTTACAAATTTCACTCACACTCAAAATCTCACATCTGTAACATTCATTATTTTTCCCTCTATCATAATCATCTTCATCCTAAAAGGATCAACTGAATTTTCTTCACTGAAGTCTGGATTATTTTCAACAGTAATTAATTTAAATTTTCTTTTAGTCTGTAGAGCATTTTTTATTTCAATCATGTGCTATATTAATATATACTGTATGTCATGTTTGTTAATTTTTATTCTCTAAATAAATAGTTCCACAAGCATAGAGACCACAGTTGAGTACGGAACAACACAGATCTTTAAATGAAAGAGAAATAAGGCAGAAAAATATTTTAATTTGTAGTATCAACACTGTCTATTTATGTGCATTTATATACATAGTTGTAAGTATGAATATGTGTGTTTATAAGTATGGATGCATTTTATATTGCCTTTTAAGTTTTAGAATAAAGAATAACTTATTGTAAGCACTTAATTTAGTCTTAATAAACATTTTAATCACAATATTTGGAAAAGAAAAAATAGATGCTAAATTAAAAACAAGTTAAATTGTCAAGAAATCTTTGAAGAAGAATAATAAGAGACAACATTTCACATACCAATTATTAAAATAAATTGAGTCACTACAATAATTAAAGCAATAAGATAACTGGTTTCAAATATCACATAGAAAGACTATAAAGCAGAAATTGAAGAAATACCATCAATATATATTAAAACTTATGAAGTGAAAGTAACATTTAAAAAATCTGTTTATAAAGGGGAGGGATGTTTTGTTTTGTTTTGTTTTGTTTTGTTTTTTGCTGTGCCAGAGCAAGGGATTGAATTTCGGACCTCATATGTGGGAAACTGTCATTCAACCACTGAGTCATATCAGCTCCCCTGAGTCAGTGTTTCCCTTTGTTTGCTTGTTGTTTGCTTTTTTTAAATTTAGTTTTTAGGTGGTAGTGGGGATGAAATCAGGACCTCCCATGTGGGAAGCAGATGCTCAACCACTTGAGTCACTTCTGCTCCTTAAAGGAAGGGTTTTGTGCAGGGAATATATTGAAAATACAGATAAAATTAAGAGAAAAAAAAGGAGAGAATGATATATGGCAAGTTCAACAGAAGATAAGAACAAAAAAGATTTACTCTGCTTTTATAATATGACTATAAATATAAAAAGAAACAAAATCTTGGACACTCTAACCCTGCTGATTAGAACAGAGGTTTTAGAATGTAACTTAGCAATTTGATGGTAAATCCTTAAAAATTAGAAATAATTTCCTCCAACAATTCACTTCTAGGAATGCTTCCTAAGGAAATAATTTTAAAAGAGCGAGATGACTTTTCAATAATTATTTATCATATAATTGTTTATAATTTCAAAACATTGTAGAGTCATATAAAAGAAAGAAAATTATGGGGGAGCTGATGTGGCTCACTGGTTGAGCTCCTGCTTCCCACATAGAAGGTCCCAGGTTCAATACTCCACCCCAGTACCTCAGGGGAAAAAAAAAGGAAAACAAAGAAAAAAAATTACGTAGAATAAACATATCAAAAAGCAAGTGACAAGTTTCAAGTCGATTAAATGTTGGGTAAATTAGTGTTTTTTTCCTAATCTTTTATAGTGATCTTATGTTGCATCTAAAATAGAGTTCACATATATTATTTTAAGTTACTCTTTCTGTAGTTATAACTAAAAGCCAGATAAACATGTTTGATATTTTAATGGGTTTCATTTGCTTTGCAAAATATGAGAAATTAGTTCATTAGCAAAGTATTAGTGAATAATTATTATTGCTATTTAACATAAAAAACTTTGCAAGCTATTTTTCCAAACATTAAAATTTAGAGAATGAGTACAGCAGAAGCAGTTGTGCTTTTTTTATTTTTATCATTTAATGACTCGCTTCCTGGAAGCTATATCCTTTTCAAGATATTTTTAACAGTTTAATTGTAAGAAGTAATTAACCCAGAAAGCTGCTAGTTTGTTTCTAAATTCAGAATCCAAGTACATCAAGTGGGTTCTATAAATGTTCAAATAATTTTTCTCCCATAGTCCTAATATGAAGAATATCACTTATCTTTAACAACAACAATAACAAAAACAAAAAACTTTCTCTATCAAAGCCTCCGTATTGGCTGTATGCCCCCCTCCTAGTCTTAGCTCTATTATATCATGATATAGTAGAATTTAAAAAAGAGAGATAGAAGAAGGATGCAAGGAATCACAGCAATCATTTTTTTAAGAAAAAAGAAATGCATGCATCCTAGTCATAATTAAACTATTTCATTGAAACTATTATAAATTCACTTTATAGTTGCCTAATATATGTTTGTGTGTGATCTCTGTGTTTGTGTAAAACCTGACTAGATTCACAAACATAGAACACTGAACTCAACAACAGGCTTTCTATTGTTATGAAAATTTTACTAACATTGACGGTATGATGGACTAGGCAGTCTGAGTCAATATACTTCAAAGAATAGAAAGCAGAGAATATTCTCTGACCAAGCCTGATTTGAAGTGAAATTTCAATAACATAAACAATAACTAGAAAATATCTGCATGTTTGTAAATTAAGTAATACAATTCTAAATAAGTCTTGGACCAAAGAAAAAATTTACAAAGGTAAGTAGAAAATATCTTAAAGAGATGACTTGAAAAATATAACTTGTTGAATACAGATAATTTATGCTTAGAGGAGAATTTAGAATGTTAAGAACATATAATGGTTAAAAAAAGAGAAAGAGAAGAGCAATTATTCCTAAACAAAGGTGTAAAAAGGAAATCATAAAGATAAGAGCAGACGTTAATGAAGTAGAAAACAAATGGAGAAGAGATTATGCAGAAAAATGTGTTTTTTGAAATTCATCATTCCTACAAAGACTGATCTACAAAACAAATAAAATGAGAAAAGATACAATAACTACTATCACAAAAGATAAAGAGAAATCATTAGTGTTCAAACATATATAAAAATATAATTAAAATATGAAATGCTCTATCAGTAACTTTGGACACTTAGATTAAGTGGAAAAATTCGTAGAAAAACACAATTTTGAAAAGTATACATGAGAATGTATAGATTACATAAATAAATTAAATCCATATTTAATTCCTTCCCTCAAAGAAAAGTCCACACTGAATTGGCTGTACTAAAGGACTCAGCTATATATGGAAGATAAATATAATACCAATATTACATAAACTTTTGAACAAGTATAAGGATTGCATAACCTCGTTATCAAAGTTTTACAAGAAAGGAAATTTGAAGGCCAATCTCATTAACATTTATATATTATTTCTTTAAAAGTATAGAAAACTGAATACAGTTTTATGTAAAATGGCATACATCAGGACCAAGTGAGAGTATTTCCAGAAATGCATTCAAGCATTCAAGCATTTAAAACCAATCAGTTTAATTACTACAATTAAGAGAAAAAAGGAGAAAATGATATATATTGCTTTCCATAGACATGCCAAATAAAGAGGATATATTCTACTTAATATCTAGACTTACTATAAAGTATCAGTATTTCTAAGTGTAGAATTTGTGCAAGAATAGAAACATGGGCCAGTAAAATAGAAAGAGACCCCATTAGCACACAAACCCATTAGCCAAATCAATGCTAAGAAGGAGAAAAAGTAGGGGGACTTAGTCTACTGGATATTAGACACTATATTTTTATAGTATGTCTTAAGACAGCGATCTATTGGCTAAAAGAATTTAGCCAATAGAACAGAATTGAGAGTCTAGAAACAAACCCACTTATATTTGGGTCTGACCGATGACAAAAGTGATATTGCAGAACAGTGGAAAATAGGCCATTTTTCCATTCATGTTACTGAGGCAATTTGATTTCCATAAAGAAAAGAATATACATTGATACATATCTGGATCTACATTAACAAAATCCATCCCAGATGGGATGTACATCGATATGTCAATTTTTTTATTTATTTTTATTCATTTTTTAAAAATATTACATTCAAAAAATATGAGGTCCCCATTCACCCCCACCGCCCCCACCCCACCACTCCCCCCACAGCCACACTCTCCCCCATCATCATGACACATCCATTGCATTTGGTGAGTACATCTCTGGGCATCGCTGCACCTCATGGTCAATGGTCCACACCATAGCCCATACTCTCCCACGTTCCATCCAGTGGGCCATGGGAGGATCTACAATGTCCGGTAATTGTCTCTGCAGCACCACCCAGGACAACTCCAAGTCCCGAAAATGCCTTCACATCTCATCTCTTCTTCCCATTCCCCACACCCAGCAGCCACCATGGCCACTTTTTCCACACCAGTGCCACATTTTCTCGATTACTAACCACAATAGTTCAGGAATAGAATATCAGTAAGTCCACTCTAATCCTTACTGTATTCCTCCTTCCTGTGAACTTTGGATTGGTTGTGTCCACTCCACATCTACGTCAAGAGGGGGCTTAGATTCCACATGGATACTGGATGCAATCCTCCTGCTTTCAGTTGTAGGCACTCTTGGTTCCATGTGGTGGTGGTTGACATTCTTCAACTCCATGTTAGCTGAGTGGGGTAAGTCCAATAAACCAGAATGTAGGAGCTGAAGTCTGTTGACGCTCAGGGCCTGGCTATCATATTGTCAGTCCAGGGATTCAGATCCCCTAGATTATCAATATGTCAATTGAGAAACTATATTTTCAAATGTCAGATAGATCTGGAACAACAACAATGACAAAAATACTAATAATTAAGTTTGATCAATTCATATACATTAAAATTAAGAACTACTGATCATTAAAAAAACACTATGAATGTAAAAATATAAGCTACTGAAAGGAAAAATAAAATGTTTGTAGTGCATTGAACCTACAGGAGCATATTACTGGACATAGAGAGAATTCTTTTTTGTTGTTAAATCCCAAACAGAAATGAATATACATATGCATCAAACAATATGTACAAGAATATTTATAGTAGCGTTTTTCATAATAGCTCCCAAATTGAAAAATTCTAAAATGTCCATTAACACTAGGATAAATATTTTGAAAAATAGCCATGCGATGGTTTACCTTGAAAATGAAAAAAATTTTATTTAATTCTAGCACAGATGAATATCACAAAATATTGTTTGATGAAGCAGGTGGTGTGATAATGTGAGTATGCTTTGGGGTTGGGAGTTCTGGCTAGTAATTTCCTACTTCCTGAGCTAGGTAGTGGTTCTTGGATATGTTCACCTTATGCCTTAGAATTTTACTATTTTTAGTTCGGTATTCCTCCATACATACGTTATAATTCAATAAAACATTTTGTAAACATGAAAGACAGAATGCTGCATACGCATGTTATAGGATGGCATTCATAGGAAAATGCTGTGTGGGTGTCTTCTATATGTGATCTGTCATCTTGGAAAGTATTACAGTAAGAGTTACTTGCTTGGTAGATAAACAGAAAAATTGATTAGATCAGGTTATGCCAACTTTTTCTGTACAGGGTCAGATAATAAATAATTTTGGCTTTTTAGGATTTAGAGTCTCTTTTGCTGCTACTCGACGCTGCTATGAAAGCAGCCATAAATAACATGTAAATAAATGAGCATGCTCTGTTCAAATTACAGTTTATTTACTAAAACAGACGGCAGGCAAGATTTGGCAAGATTGGATAGACAGAGTAAATGAGGCATACATAGTTAGATACCAGGGCATTGTTGAAGTATTTTGTTTATCTCATCTTTCTAAACAATAGGCACATGAAAATGATGCTCTGAGTCCCCTAATTAAGTTATACCAGATTTATTCATTGTTTTTTTTATGTTTTGCTTTTTGGTATGATTTATATTTTCACTACTAATTACTCTGCAATAATTCTGCTTTCAACCTGAAGTTATCTTGTACACTGAATACATTTAAACCTGAAACATTTCAATATTTTTCACTGGTAGAAAATTCAATAATTTTAAAAATGATACGCTATTATG
This sequence comes from Dasypus novemcinctus, assembly GCF_030445035.2. NCBI lineage: Eukaryota > Metazoa > Chordata > Mammalia > Cingulata > Dasypodidae > Dasypus > Dasypus novemcinctus. Next base: position 35,007,941 of record NC_080683.1, on the reverse strand, counting down.
CTCTAATATAGCTTCAGTCACTGTTGAAGAACATTATCAGGATATATATATTTCATTAGGTGATTGCTGCAATGTACTTTTGCCAAAAATAAAGTTCGTATTTAAGTACTTGAAAAATTAAGAATTTCTTATTTAGAACAGATTAATTCATTCTGGCTTTGTTGGGTTTATGGTAAGATAATCTATTTAATTGAATCTTTCTTCTTTTGGTAATAGCTTAATTAATTGGTCAGACAAATGTTTATGCAACACATTCTAAAACCATAAATTTCTTTCCTAAATGGCTACAGGCAAGAATTGGATACATGTAAATTTTAGGAAGGGGTACAAAAGCAAGCAAATCTATAAATCATGTATCTGGAAAACCTCTGTCAGAATCAGGGTCTGTCTTTAAGGTGGATTTCCAGATCTTCATGGAACAAATCAGATAATTTGTTGATGTTGCTAAACATGAATTAAACAATTTTAAGGGAAACAGAAAAAGGAAAATTTGAGAATAGTTTCCTGGCTATTGGGGCTCTCGACATGGTTTCAAAAATAAATTTTGTGAAATTCTGCCAATATATATACCTATATTTAAATTTATTACACAAAAGTATCTTAAAATATTACCATTCTCATTATTCAGGATTGCTCCAATACTAGGCTCTATTTGGATTATATGACTTATAGGTTAAATTCCTTGGTAATATTAAGCATGTAGGTTTTTGCTTACTCCTAAGCTAGTGATTTACACTGGAAGTATGAGTGGATTGGCTCAAGAACACACCAAGAATATGATTCAAGAACTGGAACTAGAATACCATCCCCAGTTTCTACTTCGTATGACATTATTAAAATGTGAAAAGGTTCTCCACCGAGTTCTGGTACATATGCCAGCCTACTCATTAAATTTCCATTTAGAAAATAAGCTTATTGTCTTCATTATTAAGCTATATTTTAGGATAAGAGCTTGCGTGCTCACTTAAATGCTATTGATTATTTGGCTCCATTTTATGTTATTGCAGTGGATTTCTTTAAAAATTTAAAGGTGATTGTTAAGTGCACCAGTAGCTTATTACATGTCTGAATCTGTTTCTCTTACTATGTTTACCTCTGTATTTTACATATTTGAATTTACTATTTGTATATTTTTGGAGATATAAAATGCTATTATTTCAAAGCCCATAAGGAATATAAATTGGGTACAAATGTACATACTATATTATAAATATTGATGACTGTTTTATGTAAGATAAAGAATTTTAAAAGCAAATTTATACAAAATGCCATTTGCATATTTGATGTGGTATATATGCCTTTGTTGAAATAAGGAAATTCTATCTCTGTAAGCATGCAAACCTTATTTTAGACTGAGCTCTACTCCACTAGCTGGAGTTCCAGAATGGTAGAAAATTTGTCTGTTTTGTCTACGTTTTTATACCCCAAGCCAAGGAAAATTTTTGCCACATAGTAGGCACTCCATGATCATCTTTTAAATGAATGTGTAAAATAAAGGATGGATGAAGAGATTCCAAAATTTACATAAATTAACCTTTAGTCATTTAAATTTGGTTTGACCTCTTATTTCATAATTATGTCTATATTTTCCCAAGTCAACAGTAGATTTTCATATATAGTTTAGCTTTGTGAGTATACTTTAATTAAATACAAGTTCTTAAGACTCAAGGTAATATTCTATTGGAGAGGTACACAGATACTCCTCATACAACTAGGTATTTACTCTAATAGATGTATCAACAATATGCAGAGGCAATACAGAAAAGTAGAAAAAGATGCCCTCTGGGTTCCCTGGGAGAGTGAGGGAGTATGTATTTAGGGGGAAGTTTAAGGTGTGTTTAAAAGTCTGCCAAGACAATAAAAGAGAGGCTATCTTTCCAGGCAAAGAAAAATCATATGCACAGGCTTAGGTAAGAAAACACACACATACACACACACACACAGGGTGGGGGGAAGGAAAGATATTTGGAGTATAAGTAATTTATTCTTGTAGAGGCATGGAATTTGACATGAGGTGAGCAGAAGGAAAACTTTACATTGGATAGGTGAGCTGACGATGAAAACTATTGATGTTAAAGCTAAGAATTTGTGAATAATTGTAAATAAGGTGAAAGAAAAATTTGGAATTTGAATGACTAGTTTGGCTTATGTAAGTAGACAATTTATGATGTCATTCTTAAGCTGGCAAATGCAAGATTGTTTGCAGAGAGAGATACGGGTTTGTATTTGTGGGCATAGATGATTTCAAATATTTAACAACTGGCTTGGGCACCAGCACTAATCCATCAGTCCACAGTATTGGTACCTTCCTGTTGAACGCCATTCCTGCCAGTGAGACACTGTGACATTGAACAAGTGATTTGAAATATGGGCCTTGAGTTTACAAGTGATTTTGAACAAACGACTGTGGGGGTCATTCATTGACTAGGTGACGACAGTGGAAGCCATGATCATTGGCTGAATTGACTGCGTAGAGTAAGAGAAGGGAGTTTTGAGGATGGGGATCAGCAGTCAAGGAGTGGGCTAAGAAAGAGTCACCCACCAAAAGAATCAAAAAGTAAAGAGATTAGCAATAGAAGGACAAGGGGAAATGTTGTAATGAAAAACAAAGACAGAAAGCTTGACAAAGAAGCATGTGTTTGACAACATTCTTTGCTACAAAAAGATCAACCAGCAGTTTCAGAAGAACAAAAAGAAAAGAAAACAAAACTGCAATATTTTTAGGGGGAATAAATGGAATAGAAGAAGCAAGAATGTAAATTTAGGTTACTTTTTCTAGAAGATTTTTAATAAAAGAGAGATATGATTTAGGGGAAGGCAGGGGGTCATTGTCAAATTTCAGGTACATATAATAATAATTGACTATCATCTAGAGACTTTTTCTCCTAAAACCTTGCCTGAAAGCATTGGTGTTTATTAAAGTATTATCTCAGTAAAATCTTGAGATGCATCCTTTGATAGAGGGAACTAGACATTTGTTACAATTATTTTTAAAAGAACATTAAGTGTGTGGACCACTGAAATTACCTTAAAGTTAAAAGGGAAGCCAGCTAAGCAGATTTTCTCGCCCTTGTTAAATATCCTGTATTTTAAAGATTTTGCATCAATCCCTTATTGATTTTCATTCTTATACTGTTACTATAAGTAACTTTGTGTGTGTTGCATATGTGTACAATCATGTGGGTGGCATACCCTCATACTGTTACCAACTAAATAATAACCGACAAGCTATAGAATGTATCAATAAGATAACACTTTAGGAGAAATCAGATCACGAATCAAAAAAAAAGATAAAGAAACAAAGAAAAAAACCTTGTGAACCTGTTTTTATTCAATACAGCCCCTTTGAATTTCTAAGTATCATGCAGGCTTTAACTATCTAATTATTGTGTTCTGATTAAGAGCTGCTGTTTAAGCACAGTGGGTTTTCAGCGCTCAGAAAATTAAAAACAACAGGTTTTCAGTATAAAACACTAAGGAGGAGAAATACTTTTGAATCCTACAGCCAATAAGTGCTAAGTTACACTTATCCTCTGGCCTCTAAATTTCCAGTAATGTCTTTCTGCACTAGCCAGAGCACCTCCACATGATAAGAGTCCCTAATCCAATGTATATGTGGTGACAGGTTGTTTAATGCTTCTTTTAACAAAAACACAGAGATCAGGATGTGAGGAGAAAGTGAAACAGTTAGACACTTTCAATTTTGTGCCTGGAGTGGGAAAACCTCTGCATCCCCTGATGATTGTTAATGATAACTTCCAAGGTCCAAGAATAAATACCCCCTCTCTGATCACAGGAAAGCACTTTCCTCGGTAGTACTTTAATTGCTTACACTTTGGGTATATACTTTGGGTTCAAGTTGTTTGAGGACATGAAACTTTAATCTCTAATGAATGAAGTCTAATCTTTAATGGTACCAGACATTCTCTTTGCTTCATATAAAAGGAAATAAAATAATATGGAAACAAATAAACATTTTTAATCCATTAGTATTTTAAAAGTATTTTCCCTAAAATGTTGATAAAATAAAATAAGGTCTGGAAATACTGTATTTTTTCTCATATGCAAGTTAATCACTAAGATTAAAAACAGGATATGGGATGGCATGAACTGTTATAAGGACTGGAATTTTTGAAGAATTAGTGACATTCTAAGAATCTATGCATCCATTTTAATTTGTATTTAATTTTTAATTTCAACATAATAGAAAAGTTTAATAATCTTTAAAATTTTCAGTGAATTCCATTGGGAATCATGAACACTTTGGTCAAGTAAATGAGCATTATCTGTTACATGGATGTTCAAAATATTTATTTACATATTCAATAATTAATTTGCTAAAATTCATTCATTTCTTTTGAAAAATCTGTCAATCTTCAGCCATAAAATTTCCTTGGCAAAAAAGTGTATTAATATTAAATTAATAGTCAGAAATGTAAAGACAGAATTCTTTCTAGGAAGTTTTGATAGATTCCTGAATAGTAAGTAAGAAAATCACCTTAGTTATCTGTTTCCCTTTCCCTAGTATTTTTTGGTAGCTTATGTTACTCTGTGAAACTCATCAATTTAGAGGGGTAATATGTGTCAACTGATACATCAGAAAATGTATTTATGATAGACTATTAAAGGATGCTTGTCATCCTATTTGAGCCCTTCCAAGATACTTGATATAGGGACATAACAATGAGAAATACATTGAAAAAGTCAAGATAGGGACACAGCATTCAACCCTCTTGGATTCAGTACAGGGTGAAAAAAGTTTACCCCTAGCCTGTCTTCATATTTTTATCCAACTAATATTTAAAAAGAGAATCACCCAACAATAATTAGAAGTATCTTTGTCAAATAAGCTTTTATTAATACGTAAACCAGCTCTCTTATGAACATAAACCCACATCTCTAATAAACATAAACAAAATAATAGAGACACCAATGTTTCACTGCAATATTCCAAATTTCTTTGCTGCTTCTTTAGGTTACATGGTAAGTCAATCATTCATTCATTTGATCAGTCTGCTCTAAGACCACTCGAGCACTTTGTTTTCTATCCTGCTGTCAATGGCACCCAGTCACAAATCAGCAATTTATCAGATTTAAACCAACCCAATGCAAATCATGCCCCATTCTTTGCACATATTTTTGGACATATTCTTTGCCTTCATTTTTATATTAACAAATAAGAACAGAATTTTAGCAAGATTCATGAAGACCTGCCTTTCTTAGTCAGCCAGTAATCCAGTTTGGACAGGATCCTACTGCTCTCCCCCAATCTAGTCAAGTCTGACTCCTATTCAACATAAAGACAAACTCTCCTCCCACCCCTCCATCTTTTCCCATCTTCCCATCTTCCATTTTGTGGCCTGATCCATCTCTTTTCCTGTTCCACATCTACTTGTTGGTATCCTTGTTAAACACTGAGTACCAGAAGTCTGGGAGGGCTTATCTGCTCATCTCTGGGTCTGGCCCCAGTCAGGATCCTTTCTTGAGCTGTGTGTTTTCAGAATCCTTTGGGTCTCTTTTTAATGTCTCCATCTGTGTGTGCTGCTAGTTTCAAGCACTTTTCCATGTATATAGGCATTGTCATTTTATTCAAGAACTCTATGGCTTATACTCACCACTGTATCCACCTGCCTACTTACTTAATCTTATTAGAAAATGTAAAAAGAAATTTTATGTATGACTATATACATAAACCTATGAAGAAGGCAGAAGGAGATGTCAAGCATGAGCCCCAGAATTCTGGCTAAGCAACTAAATGAAGGCTCCATTAATAAGGTAGGGGAGACTGGGGATAAAGAAAAGATTGTTAATTTGTACTCATTAAGTTTGGGGTGTCTGTGAGGCTTATAGGGTGAGTTACCAAGTTAGCACTTGTATTCATAATTCAGGGAGGTATCAGCATGCGGTAACTAAATACATGAGACCAGATGACATGCAGGAGATAGTACAGAGAATGAGAAACAAAGAAAGCCCAGAACAGAGGCCTGGGAAAAGCTGAACTTTAAATGAGAAGGTAATTCAATTCATCGAAAAGTAGGCAGAGGAATAAGAGCACATCTAGGAATATATGATATTCTATATCATAGAAGCCAGAATAAGAGGACTTTCCAAGAAGGAGGGGCTTTCCAACTCTGCTAAAGACTGCCATTAGGTCTGATAAGAGTGAGGACTGAAAAGCAACCACGGGATGTTCTGACTTGGAGACCACTGATAACATAGAAGAACAGCAGCCCTTTAAAGCTCATGATGTAAGTGAAAGAACTCATCAACACTCTGCTAAGGACAAGTGCTCTCCTTTTCCCAAAAGAGGAGGATCTCGTTCAACATTTGCATTTCATTATACTAAGAATGAAGACTGCAACTGAAGGGAGACAGTTCCATATATTTTGCTTTAAATCTACATTTCAAAAACTGTTCAACATCACCTTTGATGCTGAAGATGTGCATATCCTAAATATCAAAATTCTATAGTTAAATGTATACCCTAATGAAATATTTACACATGTATGTGAGAAAACATGTACCAAAATGTTCACAGTAAAGTGTAATACAAAAAAAGCCAAAAAGAACACAAGTGTTTACTACCAATTGTGTGCATATTCATCTACTGGAAACATAATCACTGGGGAAAATTGATGAAAGTAAGCTGAGCACATCAACATGAATAAATCTCAAAAAACTTAATATAGATAGGAAAAAGAAAGTCATGAATGAATCTCCCAATTACATAAATTTACCAAGTAGGATAAGTTAAAAGATATATGATTTTTGATTATACATGTTGGGTAAATTTATAAAGAAAGAAAGGAAGAATAAAGTAAAAAATCAGTATAGGCATTACCTGGTGGGAGGTGGGGGAGAGATCAAGCAGGCATGCTCAGGGGCCTCAAAAAGACTGATGATATCTTATGTTAGGTGGGGAGAATATACATATTCATATTATTATCAGTCTTTAAAATACTTATATTCATTATATTTGAATGCATGAGTATAATATATAAACATACTTTTTTTTTTTTAATTCCCCTCCCCTCCCCCGGTTGTCTGTTCTCTGTGTCTGTTTGCTGCGTCTTGTTTCTTTGTCCGCTTCTGTTGTCGTCAGCAGCACAGGAAGTGTGGGCGGCGCCAATCCTCAGCAGGCTGCACCTTTTTTGCTGGGCGGCTCTCCTTACCGGTGCACTCCTTGATCGTGGGGGGACACCCCTGCGTGGGGCAGCACTCCTTGCGCGCATGAGCACTGCGCATGGGCCAGCTCCACACGGATCAAGGAGGCCCGGGGTTTGAACGGCGGACCTCCCATGTGGTAGGCAGACGCCCTAACCACTGGGCCAAAGTCCGTTTCCCTAAACATACTTTTTCATATATATTTTGTAACTCATAATTTTTAAAGTTTTGTATTATAGAAATCAATGTTAAAATTATGCAACATATGTCAATTAAATTCACTGGATTTATACCAATAATTACTTTAAATTAAGTATTCTAACTTGAATTTTATTGACATAGTGGATTCATTTTCATTTACTTTGCTAATTTGTTTTTGTTTTATTAAGCAATAAACATGAGGAACTGTCTGGTGTTATCTTTCACATAAAATATAGAAAATAGTAATATTTTTCTAAGTAAATACTTGAATTTATTTTCCTTAAAAAATGTCTGAATGCCATTTACCTTTGAGCAATATTGGTACTGAGTTTGGAAAGAGGAGACAGAGTAAATGAGAAGAGGAGACCAAACAGAAGGCCATAGAGCTTCCTAAGGTGATCATCACTCACTGAAATCCCAATCACAAATCAATATATTTTCATTCATCTTACAAGTTCACATCTTAGGGAAATATTTATTAAGCAGTCTGCATAGCTTCTTGGTACTTAAGTCAAAATCTTTGTGCTCAATGACAATGATGTCTATAATGTAATACTCTTTAATATGTCTTGAGACAAAAAAACAAACAAAATAGTTGCAGATCAGCAGCTTTTATTATATGGGGGGGGCGGAATGTGTGTGTGTGTGTGTGTGTGTGTATTCTCTTTCATACATTCATATGGTTTTTCCAAGAACAATGTGGATTAATAGAAAAAATAACAGACTTTGAATTGAGGGCACCTGATTTTTAATAACATCTGTACCAAAACATAATCTGTTTGTGATACTGGCATTACTTAAAATCTCTATGCCTTAAATACTCTTCCAAAAATGATTAGGCTGGATTACACTAATTTTTAAGGTGAATTTCAGCTCAAAATATTATGATTTTATATAGATTTTTACATATATATTAGGAATTTATTATTTACTCAGTGTATTAATACACACACATTCTTTTTATAAAAATACTATGCCAGACACAGATTCTATAATATTCTGTTCACCTAAGATCACCTCACTTTCCTATGATATCCCTGAGGACTCCTCTTGAGAGACTCCCATCTGTTGTCCCTTCTGTTCCTGCCTAAATTTTCATTTACCTGTAAAAGGTCTCAAAGAGTTTTTGTTTTAAAACTAACACACAAACCAACAAAACCCCACAGACATATCATGTCCATCATTTCACTATGAAAGTATTCAAAAACACGGAAGAAAATTGGGATAAATGAATATATTTCCACATTTTTTCTATGTTAATAGGTTTTAAAAAATTAAAATGCTTCAATATTCCCTTGCAAGTAGTTAGGGGACAATGGGTAAAGTAAAATAAAAAGTAATCTAGTTTTTATTAGTTAGGGAATTCTAGTAATATGGATCATAATTTTAAAACCCTACCTAATTCTGCAGCATAATCTGCATAACTCAAAAGTGAGTAGAACAAAATCAATTTTTGGCCTAAGTGCTTTGGGGCTATTAATTTGGGAGTGTTTCTAGTGAAATTTGAGGACTTAAGGCTAATTTATTGAAAGGCTAGAGAACAGAACCCTCAGGTGAATGATCTCACACACAAAAATCATAATGTAAAATTTAAGGAAGCTTAGAATTGGGAAAATAAGTGAAGCGTAAACTCAAAGAATTTTCTGCATAATCCACAAGAATGAAAATGAAGTACTTCATAAAGTCAACAGTAAAATGTTACACACTTTAAAGTTTTTTAAAGCTCCCTTTATCAGGAACTTCACTGGCTTTTACAAAGACAACACCTGAGCAATGCCTAGTTATACAGCATGATTAGAAAAAATTTGCTTCCCAATAACTGAGAACCAACCCCCTTAAGGGCTAAGACCTTGTCAATTTATTTTTTGAAACATGCTACATTTTCTCCATGACCTAAAATAGTGCTTTCTTAAGGACTAATTGATATAACTACAGCCTTAATTCGGAAGAGGCGGTAGAGCTCCAGGGTTAAGAATTTGAGCTCTGGTGTTTGAAATCTAGTTCCCTCAAGACCCAGCTATGGGACTCTGGTGAACACCTTACCCTTTCTTGGACTCCTTTTCTTCACTTGAAAATGGTTACCACCATCCTAAGGTTATAGTAATTATGACTGAGATATTGCATATATCTACTATCCCTTACTATTACTGTTTGAAGGTTCTTTCCAACACTAATATTCTATTCTACTTTATGCTAAATGAACAGAACCATTTTTGCTGAATTTTTTTGTAGTCTAGGATGTTCCACTCTAAAACTTTAGAAATTGATTGTGATGCCTAAATAGATGCACATGCTCTGAAGCATTGTGACCCCACTTCATATACTGCATAATTTCTTAAATACTTAGTTTGAAAATATTCACCATTTTGGTTTTCTAAAATGCCTACTATGTGTTTTATCTTTATAATAATTGCATAAAATGTGGATTAATGAATATCCAGTCTCCTGGCATTTAAGAAAGTATAACTTGTCTAACTTTCTAAAATAAAAAAAGGAGAATTTTTTTCCAAACTATCATGAAAATTTCTCCTTCACTGTCTGTTGTTGTATGCATATTGTTCATCAGGCTTTGACACCTTATTGGTTAGTCTTTATCACTGATGTGAAGGAGTACATTATCCACACAACTTAAAGAGGCATTCATTCATTCATTCAGCTAGCAAGCATTTTTGGAGCATCTAATGTACTCTTTTGTTGCTAGGATCAAGTTTAATATAGCCTGTGCATAAATTCAAACTTATTTTGTATCCAAATATGCCTAAAAAGCCAGTTGAGAAGTATAAACTCAATTGGCTTTGGATATTCAGGGAGGATACAAGCCAAATGTGTCAAGTTTACCTGGAATGTGGGAGGTTTGTGAAAAAAGTCTACCTGGAATGCGCAGGATATATGTTAATCTTACCTGGAGGAAATAACCTATTTAATACTCAGATAAAACACTTGAAGAAACTAACAAAAAGTCCTTTTGCATACAAGCATCATTTGACTCCCCACTCTTATTTTCTCTGTATAAAAGGGACCCAAAAATTCTATTCAGGACTCAGTTTTTATTAGGACAGGAGTCCACCAAGTCCGGCCGATCGAAATAAACCATCTTCCTTCTCAGAGTTCTCATATCCTGGCCTTCGATACTGCATACACTTGACTTCTCTGTGCTACTACATTTCTGGGGGCTCGTCTGGGATTACACTGAGATAGTCAAGGTGGCAATGGTTGTTTGTCCCTCCCGGACATCTCTGAGGGGCCAAGAGGCCCAGGTGAAATCCAGCCATGGGCACCCCTGGACACCCCATTTTGGTCCAGAAAGTGGTTATGGACTTCACTGGAGCCCTCCCAGAAGAACCAAAGGACTGGAAGTTTTGAGAGACCCTGAGAACAAAGCATGGAGATACACACGTCAGATGGGTAAGACCCCCAGGGGCATAGTGCAGGAAAAGCCTAATACTAAAATTAGGAGGGAGCCTGTTTTGTTCTCTGAAAGAGGAGGCCCCAATACTCCTGAATTATGGGAGGAAGTCATCTCCTCTCTAGGTCCAAGAAAAGTAAAGGGGGGATGGTTGTGCATATGAATTGGGGCGAATGAGTGAGATGCAGAAAATCACTTCTGCATGGTAAGTGCAGAGTCCCAATCCGCAGTTCCATGGTGACCTCATACGATCAAGGGTGGTCTGGGGCTCCCTGCAAAGGGACCCTCTTCTGAGTCAGGGGCTTATACCAATCCGCTTAAGTCAAGAGGTGCCTAAAGCTCCCATGAGGGACGTGGCCAGAGACTGATGAAGCGTAAGGCTTGAGTGAGTGTTGTGTAGCATCAGCACAGGATGGAAACATGGGAAACACACAAAGTAGGACCCCATTAGGTTGTATGCTGAAAAATTTCCCCCATGCATTCCATGAAGATGTATAGGGCATAACGTTCCAGCCAGGAAAGCCTAGGATGCTTTGTGAATTAGAATGACTGACTTTTGGCGTGGGTTGGCCCAGGAGGGCACTTTAAACCCCCAGATCATCTGTAAAGTCCATGACATAGTAACTGGAAAACCAGGGCACCCAGACTGGTTCCCCTACATTGATGCTTGGGGAAACACTATGAGTCAAAGTCCTCCCTGGATAGGGAAGTGCATGACTAAGGAAGTCAGGATTTGACTAATACGAAAATTGAGGAGTGCCATCCCAGGGACCAGACCAAACAGTTACCATGCAAAAGGTCCAGAGAAAGTAAGCCCCAAGTCCAGTGACAATCCACCCATTTTAGAAGGGCCACATGGAAGTGACTTCCCTCCACCTTACGCAATTGCTCCTATCCCAGCAGTACTAAGGAATGAAAATGAGCTAGTCTTCCTATGCAGTACCCAGTTGTCATCATCCATGCAGGGAAGTGCTTTGCCCACACCATCCCTGCCACTGCTTTTACCACCATCAGCATCAGAGAGGGCACCTACACCATCCCCGTAGTTGCCTTTATTGCCATCTGCACCAGAGATGGCACCTACACTGTCCCCGCAGCAGTCTTTGGCATCTTCTGTAATGGAAAATACAGACCAGCTGCTTTTACAGCTAGTTGCCCCTGGCAATGCAGTTGCAGTGCCACCGATCAGTAAGGAGGGAGACACTGAGAGGCAGCAACTCAAACCATGGGGAACCCCGGTGGTAGAGGGAGCAGAGAAAAAGACAGTCTTCCAGTTACCTTTCAGTGAAGTCCAGGCCCCAATTTATTATGATGCAGATGGCCAGGTTTGGGGGGGAACTGGGCATTCATCTATCAGCCCTTTACCACAGCGGACCTCTTTAACTGAAAAGCCACACCCCACCATTCTCACAGAAGTCTTAAGCCATGAAGGAGCTTTTCCAGTCCATCATACAGACCCTCAAACCCACCTGGGCTGATGGTAAACAACTTATAATGACTTTATTTAACTTTGAAGAAAGAATGCGTGTCATGCAGGGCCTCTAACCTGGCTTAAAGAACACTCGCCTGATGGAACTCTGGAAAGGCACCAATATCCCACTCGCAGTTCCCAGAGGAGGACACTCTGTGGGATCCAAATAATGCAACCGTGCTCAACTGAATAGAAACATTCCATAGGGCCTTAGTTGAAGGATTCAGGGTGGGGAGCCAGAAAGCAGTAAACATGGCAGAAACCACCCAAATCCTACAGAAATAGCTACTAAAGTCTATGTCAACTGTGATGTAGAAACGAGGAGGGAAGAACATTGGAAGAAGAAAAAGAAGGCAGATCTTCTGGCAGCGGCAATAGTGGAAAAATCCAAGTCTGTGTCAAGGAGGGTAAACACGGAAGCCCTGCCCCGAGGAGAGGGAAGGGCCCACCCCTAGGGCGAAATCAGTGCATGTATTGCACAGAACAGGGACATTGGAAGCAAGAATGAATGTCCCAGCCGGCCACTCGACCCTGTCACTGCAATGCAAGCAGTCAAAACATTAGCCAGGAAAGCTAGCAGGGCATCACAACCCAAACCCTGGGTTTGTAACAGTTCAGGAAAAAAACCTGCAAATCAGATCATTGAACTGGCAGGAATAGAGGACTCTGATGGAGAGTATTAGGATACACCAAGCTCCTATTCTCTCGGCCCCATGGAGCCTATGGTCTGAGTCCAAATTGGTTGACACTGGGGCTCAACAATCTGTAATAACCAAGCCATTTGGGCCTCTATCAAAAAGACAAGCCACTATCATTAGGGGCAACTGGCAAAAGTACCCAACGACCCTTCCTCCAAGCCAGGATCTGTAACATTGGGGGTAAGGCGGTCACTTATGAATTCCTTTATCTTCCAGAGTGCCCAGGCCCCTCCTGGGTCAAGTCCTGCTGTCTAAACTGCAGGCTCAAATTACCTTTAATGCCACAGGGCAATCCACACTGATTCTAGGATCACAGGACTCTCTGAAAATAGCACTAATCCTGCCTCTGCAGGAGGAATGGAGACTGTTTTGCCTCAGTGAAATTGGCCAATCCATGTTCATACAGCTCCCAAAGTATGGGTAGAGGGTAACCCAATGGGGATGGTACATGACATTCCTCCAATTATTATTGAAATAAAGCCCACAGCCTGTCCAGTAAGCATAAAGCAATATCCAGTTCCACGTGAAGCACAACAAAAGGACTGGCTACATATTCAGAGATTACTGAATGAAGGGATATGGAGGTGGTGCCAGTCTCTGTGGAACACCCCACTCTTTCCAGTTAAAAAAGCTGATGGGGATTACTGCCTGGTCCAGGACTTATGAGCAGTTAATTTGGCAGTAATAACTCTTCATTCTATGGTTTCTAATCCATATACTCTCCTCAGCTTAATATCCTCATCGACAATCTACTTTTCATGCCTAGATCTTAAGGATGCCTTCTTTTGTAGCCAGGTAGCACCCTGGAGCCAGCGAATTTTCACCTTTTTATGGAATGATCCAAACTCAGGCAAAAAGCAGCAGCTAACAGGGATGTGACTGCCTCAGGGATTTAAAAATGTACCCACTATTTTTGGACAAGCCCTGGCCAGAGATCTCAAATCCTTTAAACCAGAAAACCATAACTGTTTCCTCCTCCAATATGTAGATGAGCTCATTCTCGGAAGTCCCACCTACTAAGACTGCGCTGGCAGAACCCATGCCCTTTTAATGCATCTACAGCAGAAAGGCTATCAGGTGTCTAAGAAAAAAGCCCAAATCTACCTACCTCAGGTCAAATATCTAGGTTATAAATAATGCAGGGGTGCCGTGAATTGGGACTAGAAAGAAAGAAAGCAATTTTTAGTCTCCCTGAGCCCGACACCCGCTGGAAGCTGTGAGAGTTCTTCAGAGCAGCAGGATTCTGCTGTAATTGTATCCCCAATTTTGGGGTCCTCACGTACCCTTTATATGAAGCCACAAAGGGGGAGATCGTAATTCCCTGCTCTGGAAAGCCCACAGAAAAATAATTTCACTGCTCTCAAACAAGCTCTAATGGAAGCACCAAGCCTCACTTCCAGATTTCAATAAACCATTCTACCTCTATGTTCACAAGCACCAAAGCATTTCAGTAGGAGTACTCACTCAATACCTGAGTTCCTGGCAAAGGCCCATAGACTATCTATCCAAGGAATTGGACACTGTAGCCCAGGGATGGCCCTCATGTCTGCAAGCTGTAGCAGCTGCAGCCATGCTTACACTAGAAGCTATAAAATTAACTCTTGGGCAGCCTATAATTTTCCAGGTTCCACATGCAGTAGTCACAATCTTTGAAACCAAAGGAACACACTGGCTGACTAACAGCCGCCTGGTTAAATATCAAACCCTATTATGTGAAAATTCATCCATCCAACTGGAACTTGTAAAAAACCCTAAATCCTGCCACCCTGTTACCCATGGAGCTGGGGGTTCTAGCCCATAACTGCCTGGAAATATTGCAAGAAGTATATTCCAACCGGCCAGACCTCCAAGACCAGCCACTGGCGAATCCTGATGTGGAGTTCTTCATGGATGGGAGTAGCTTTATGCAGTAGTTCCAGAATCTGAAACTACTAGAAGCAGTTTGGGAACTATCAAAGTGGCTGCAATGCACTGCAAGGGACACCAGACAAGCCACAGCCCCATCACCCAGGGGAATCAGAGGGCAGATGCTGAGGCCAAAAAAAGTGGCAAGGGAAGGGTCCCTATCTGAAAACCTGGCCACTGCTCTCATTCCTCAACCTCTTAATTATCAGAAATTCCAGTAGCACTGCCTGCTCTCATCCCACAGCTTCTGAATCACTGAGAGCTGCAATATATTCATACTGAGAGAGAGTGGATGCTCTGAGGGTGGGACCCAAGGAGAAAATGGATGGTGGACATTGCCCAATCACAGAATAGTCATGCCACTAATATTAGCTGCAACTGCAGTTCAAGACTGCCACAAGAACACACACATGGGAAAAACCCATCTCAAACAGAATAGTTGTGCCACAAATATTAGCTGCAACTATAGTTCAAGACTACCACGAGAATACACAAATGGGAAAAACCCATCTTAGAAAGATTCTTCTACATTCCAAGTCTAGCCACTATCACCCATGCTGTATGTCAGCAGTGTGTGACATGTGCAAAAAGTAACACTCTCCAGGGGCCCACAGGAGCCCCAGGAGTCCAAAGAATTGGCTGTATGCCTCTTGAAGATCTAGTTGTTGATTTCACTGAAATGCCATGATCCGGAAGCTATAAATATCTTCTAATCCTTTTTTGCACCTTTTCTGGCTGGGTTGATGCTTTTCCCACCCGAACAGAAAAAGCTGAACAAGTAGCCAAAGTTCTCCTCAAGGAAATCATTCCTCAATATGGGCTACCCCTCTCGATTGGCTTTGACAATGGACCCACCTTCATCTCTGAAATTACTCAAAAGATTGCCAAAGCACTGCACATCCGATGGAAACTGCACACTGCTTACCATCCTCAAAGCTCAGGGAAAGCAGAGTGAATGAACCGTACAATAAAAACTTATATTGCCAAGATTTGCCAAGAAACTGGGCTAACATGTGAGTGCTCTCCTCCAAGTTTGGGCCCACCCAACCCGAGAGCTAAACCTAACCCCTTATGAAATCCTCTTTGGGAGACCCCCCAACCCCACCCCTTAATCTGAAATATAGAGGGTATCTCAGAGAAAGAGGAAAATTATCAGTAGCTCAGCAAATGATCAACTTAGGAAAAACCCTGCAAAACCTGCATCTCTGAGTCCAAGAAAGGGCCCCCATTAGCTTAAGCAGCTCCATACACCCATACAAGCCAAGAGATGCAGTCTGGGTCAAAGACTGGAAATCAGCTCCACTAACCCTTCAATGGCAAGGAGCCTATCTTGTCATTTTATCCACTCCCAGTGCAGTTAAAGTAGCTGAAATCACCCCATGGACACACCATAGCCAGGTCAAGCGAGCTGCTGCAGAGTCCTGGACCTATATTCCAGATACCCACAGCTCAACCAAGCTCATCTTGTGAAGGAACAAAACATCAAGCCCTGCTCTAGTCACACCCTGGAAGCTGACTGGTCCACACATGGCTGAAGATTGAGGACAGAACACCAAACCCTGCTCCAGTCACACCCCAGAAACTGACTGGTCCATACACAGCTGAAGGTTAAGGATAGAATACTGAGCTCTGCTCCAATCACACCCTGGAAGTTGATTGGTCTATACACAGCTGAAGATTAGTAATCCAGTTTTAATTCCAATTACAGTGCCCCTTCGGTTATTCTTCCTACTCCTAGTCCTGACCCTCCCCTGGTCCCAGGTGTGAGCCATGTATCCAAAAGGTGTGAATGGGGGTCAATGTCAATACTTCATTAATATATCATAGCCATTATACCAGCAAAGGCCATATAACCACCTGCCAATTTCAAGGAATCTCCTATAGTGTCTGTGATGTATCTGGCCAAATAACCTTCTATGACCCCAAACCCCCAACAGTATCCTATAAATGGGAAATAAGGGTGCTTAACCAAAATAGGGAGCTACTTAGCTCTACCCCATCACTAGCCAGAACCAATGAGTGTCCCTCCTATTTGATGCATGTCAATAGTTATAGTTATATAGTTATAGTTATAGTTATAGTTATAGTTATAGTTATATAGTTATAGTTATAGACTCCGGGATACCATGGAACACAATTGTGGAGGGCTTAGCTGGGAGCAAAAATATACTCACAAGAATAAGTGTATGTGTGCTCCAGAAATGAAAAGTGCAGCCCAAGGGGGAGGGGGCTTTTGATGCAAATACATAGGTGCATACTACTGCCCATACCTGTCCTGTGTCACCCGGGCCACCTGGAACACAGACACAACTAAACAAACAGCTATCCTCACCAAGGGTATGGCCACAGCTAACTGTTCTCGCAGTCAATGTAACCTCTTAAACCTCACCACCCTTAAACCTGAATCCTGGCAGACTCTGGGAGTCTAAATGGGTCTCTGCATTGATGGTAGAGGAATAGAGCCAGGAGCCTACATCTGGTAAAGCCCACTCTGTGTCCACTCCTATGAAGAAATGGAAAAGCCCTTTTCCATTCCACAAGCAGCAAAAAACCTCTTCATACACCTAGCTGAAGTAGTAGGGGCAGCCTTAAATATTTCCTTGTGCTATGTATGTGAAGGTACTAATACAGGAGACCAATGGCCCTGGAAGACCAAAGAATACAATTACAGCCAACCATATAATGAAACTGACCTCCAAGCTGTCCCCCAAGATAGTATGTGGCCCTTGCAAACTTCTGTCATAGGAAAATAGTGCTTCAAGGGCCTACCTAAACTCCTCTATATATATTGGAAACCTAACATGTACAGAGGGAAAATTCCAAAATTATGCCACCAATACAACAGAGCCTTGGGGAATATGGAATGAATCTGACCTATTCTCATAAATCGTACTTTCCCCATATTGATCACAGTGTGGAACTCCACTGCAAAAGGCCCCTTTACTGCCCCAAATTGTCTGTACTGGATTTGTGGGAAAGTTGCATTCTGAGAACTTCCCTGAAACTGATGTGGTACTTGTATGCTCAATACAATAAAACCCTCCTTCCTCATTCCCTTAACAGAAGGGAAAGAGCTAAACCAGCCGGTGTATCAAAACATAAGAGAAGAAAGGGCTGTCATTAACTGGGGAGGTGAAGGATGGCCCCCTGAATGTATAATCCAGTACTATGGACCAGCAACTTGGGCAAAGGATGGCACGTGCAGTTATCAAACCACTATCTATATGCTAAACCGAATCATCCACTTAGAAGCTGTGGTGGAAATAATAACTAATGAAACTGCCCATGCTCTAAACCTACTAGCTCAATAGCAAACTAAATTCAGAAATGCTATCTATCAAAACCATCTCACCCTAGACTATCTCCAGGCAGCCGAAGGGGGAGTTTTTTGAAAATTCAATCTCTCTAACTGCTGCCTTGAGCTAGACAGCATTGAAAAGGTTATTGATGAAATTACAAGCGAAATGGTAAAAACTGGTCATGTTCAAGTGCAGACATGGAATGGTTGGAATTTAAGGAATCCCTTTGGAAGCTGGCAGTCAATAGTTAACAATTTTGAGCTTCTACTGGGAATAATTGCCTCCTCCCTTTCATAATAAACAGAAAGTGCACCCTAATAAATGGTATAGTAAAAATGCAGACAGTTGCCTATCTCATGGCTCTATATACATACTAGTCAGTCCAGAGAAAGTCTGACAATAGTGATGCCGAAGCTTAATAACCTTAAGCAGGAATCAAAGGGGGCAAATAATATAGCCTGTGCATAAATTCAAACTTATTTTGTATCCAAATATGCCTAAAAAGCCAGTTAAGAAGTATAAACTCTATTGGCATTCAGGGAGAATGCAAGCCAAATACGTCAAGCCTACCTGGAGCGTGGGGGGTTTGTGATAAAAGTCTACCTGGAATGTGCGGGATATATGTTAAGTCAAGCTTGCCTGGAGAAAATAACCTATCTAATACTCAGATAAAACACTTGAAGAAACTAACAAAAAGTCCTTTTGCATACAAGCACCATTTGATTCCCCACTCTTATTTCCTCTGTATAAAAGGGACCCAAAAATTCTGTTCAGGACTCAGTTTTTATTAGGACAGGAGTCCACCAAGTCTGGCCAATTGAAATAAACCATCTTCCTTCTCAGAGTCCTAGTGTCCTCGCCTTTGATACCACATATACCCAACTTCCCTCTGCTACCACATGTTCATTACAAATATTAACCAACTGAATCCTTATAACAACCTTAAATAGGTGCTGTTATTATATTATCCCACCAATAGCTGAGGAAATGAGACACAGTGAGGGTGAGCCACTGGCCCTGATAGTTGATGAACTACATCATTTTGGGAGATTTTTTTTCTCCTCCAAAATTCCTAAATATATTCTTCTTTAATAAAATCAGTGACCTTATAAAGTAGTTAGTAGTTACTGTGCCCTTACTGTTTGGAAGTGCTCTTATAAGCATGTCACCTTTGAAATTCCATCTAATTCTTTTAGCAGTTCTTTAAAGTAGAAAATATTATTATACTATTTCACAGAGGAGGGCATGCCTTTTACCAAACTATATTGTTCTTGGTCTTCCTTGATGGCTAGTTTTTAGTACAATGCCTGAAACAAACATAATTTAAAATTTATACCTTTTTCATTATCTTGTTAAAAAGGTAAAGAAGCACAGTGAAATTAATTCTAATAATGCATTTTATTTAGCGCAATATCCAGAATATTGTCATATCAACATTTAATTACCAGGAAAACATTAATGAGATATATAACATACTTTTTCTTTGCAGTAAGTCTTTGAAAAACAGCCACATCTGAATTCAGGTTAGCTACATTTTAAGTATTCCATAACTACATGTGACAGTTCATTTCTGAAAAAGAACTACTCAGCATTATCAAGGACTGATTACTTTACATTAAATATAGCTAGCTTCTGGATATGAGTTCACTCATTTGTCTGCAAATATTTACTGAGTTAAAATTTTCAAATAATGTGCAAACTTTGAGAAAACTATTAGCACAAATGCCCTGCTCTCTTGGAGCTCAGTCAAGTCGGGGAAAAAGATCATTCTAATAAAATACTTTGAGAGCAATGTATCCTGAGAATTTCGGGGAGCACAGATTAAGGGGCAACAACCTATCTGAGGTGAACTGATTCTGAAAATATAACTGTGACTGTCAGAAAAAGAGAGTACAGATGAATGTATTTTAGCTGAGGAATGAAAGCGATCAAAGGAAAGAAAAGAAGACAGGGTGTGAGCGAGTGTGAACAGTTCCATGTTGCCAAAGTACATAAAATGTTAGTTAGGAGAGCGTAAACAATGAGACTGAAACATCCAGTAGGGGCCAGATCTTGGAAGACTTTGGATGCCATTTTAGGGGCTGAAATTTACTAGTGGGATCAGAATTTAAGTTTTAAATAAATTACACTAGTTAGTGTATGGGAGATATATTTGGAAGAACAAAAGCAAAGGATGGAAAATTATTCAGGACACTGCTGAATATTTCAGCAAGAGAAAATCGAAGTTTCAGTTTGAACAGGGAAATTGGATTACAGAGGAGGAAACAGATTTCATAAATATTTAGACAAAAATCAATAAGACAGGTTAACAAATTGAATTTAAGTTGAAGTAGTGGGTGGAGTCAAGGGTAACAGGTTTGTATTCTTGGCTGATTAGGTAGCTAAGATAACAAACCTTGAAATAGAAAACATGGGAAGGGAAGCAAGTCAAAAGGGTAAGATGATAAATTAACTTTTTTTTTTTTGATATATCAGGGAATCAACCCAGGACCTCGTATGTGGGAAGCAGGCACTCAACCACTTGCGATACATCCACTCCCCTAAATTAACTTTTGTACCTGTGAGTCTGAAGTGTGTGTATGAATATCAGGTTGAGATTTTCCTGAGACAGATGGTGAAGGCTAGAAGTGGACTCTGACTGGATATGTCAAAGCAATGAGAGGAAATGCAATTACACCGGGAGAGTGTAGATTTCTAAAACCACCTTTCAGAAAACAAAATGATTCAGTCCCTCCCATGAAATCTTTGGCCTTCTCAGTAGATCTTTACAGAGATGTCAGAAGAGTGTCTCTCAGGTACCATATCACTGACTTGTTTCAAATTCTTCAGCCCCCTTTCTTGCCGATTTGCAAACTCTAGCTTTAACCCTGTCTCCAATTTTCCTGGTCTCATATTGTCTGCGGGGTTGTAGTCACATTTACTTATGCCTAGCTAGACCCATTTCCCTGGAACCTTTGGTATATGTCCCTGCCTCTGCCTGGAAGGCTACCTCTAATCATCTTTGACTGGCTAGGTTCTGTTGTCCTGTCCTCCATTTCCTCAAGGAAGCGTTTTCCAACAGTGAAGGCTTAGTTAATTTCCTCTTAATAGGATTCCATAGCAACCTGTAATTGTGTCTTTTCTGGCACTTATCAGCCTGTTTTCACTGCAATCACCACATTGTCTTTTGTCTTCTTCTTATATCACACATAGCCTTTGAAACTGTGGTCTCCTCCTGTTTATTTGCTTATCTCTACTCTTTTTACCCGGCTCTAAAGGAGCTCACAGACATTTATTGAAAGAAGGATATTCAATTTAATTTTCTTCGTGGTATGTATTCATTTAAATAAAATAGGATAGATTTTCATTAAATTTGCATGAGGCTTACTGGTAAACATAAAGGAAAAACAAAGTTGCTGACAGCAAGATAGGGTCATACTGAAAATCCTTTGACCAATTATCATTTCTGAAATTTGAGATCATGTAACAAGGGGTTCCATTCAAAACATACCTTTTTAAAACTTCCAAATATACCTCAGTTCTCATCTGTTTCCCTCTCTTGTGTCCTCCTCTAAATAAAGAATGTTATTAACTCAAAGTGGAAGAAAATATTTACCGTAATTCAAACTTGTCCTTTGCTCCATTCTATACTTTAGTGCCTTGGCCTGAATTTTTTCTTGTTATAATCTGGTTTCAGCCAATTTACCTCTTTAGCAATTGTCAGGTTCTTTGTAAATGTCTGTGGATTCTGATAATTAGAGGTAGAAAGTATTTATTATATCCCCTTTCTCACATCTTACTAATAGGTGGTGTGTTATAAAGAAAGTAAGCCTCAGGTCAAATTCCATCAAACATGCAAATATATGTTAACTAAGAGGCATAAAAAAGTTATATCATCTTTCTTTAGCATGGGGAAACAATCTCACTCTAGTTTTAGGCCCTATGACTCATGTTTTGAATGAAGGGTTAATTTGAAGGCTAACACAATGACATTCTGATGGCAGCAGCAGCAAAGAGCCTTGTGATAGAAATAAATGGGAACTGATTTTGTAAAGTGGAGAAAAAATGACAAAGGAGACTACATACCCAAAGTCATTCTGTGCTTGCTATATCCTTATACTTAATTTATGCAATTGCTTTCTAACTGATCACAAGTCTTGAAACCACTCATTTCTTCAATTAAAACATTAGATCTAAAATCCTGTGTACTGATTTAAAAAATATGTTTTGTACTCTGACAAGGACATTTGAAGTGTTAAATAACCAACATTTTTTAGCAGTTTTATTGAGATATATTCACACACCATACAATCCATTCAAAGTGTATAATCAGTGGCTCTCAGTATATTCAGAGAGTTGTGCATTCATCACCACAATCATTTTTAGAACATTTTCTTTACTCCAAAAAGAAAAACCTATCCTCCTTAGCAGTCATCTCTCAATGCCTCTATCCTTTCCTAGCCCTACATAACCACTAATCTAATTCTGCCTCTATATATTTAATTATATTTACATTTTATACAAAAGGAATCATAGCATAGGTAGTACTTTGTGTCAGTTTCTTTCACTTAGCATAATTTTTTGGATTTTTAAATTATTGTAATTTTTTTTTTAGTTAGAGTAGTTGTAGGTTTACATAAAAGCCATGCAAAAAATATAACATTCCCATATACCCCCCACTGTTAGTACTTCCCATTGGTGTGGTACATTTGTTACAACTGATGAGAGAATATTAAAATATTACTAAATACAGCCTATAGTTTGCGTTGTTTATTTTTTCCCATATACCAATCTGTTACTAAGTGCTAACTTCTGATTAGGATACTAAACTTCCTTTTATCTAATGTCGCATCATATACCACCTGACAAAATTAATGCTAAAATGGGGAAAAGATGTGATGTAGCTCAGTAGTTGAGCACCTGCTTCCCATGTATGAGGTTTTGTGTTCAGTCCCTGGTACTTCCTAAAATTAATAATAATAATGCTAAACACAACAAATATCACATTGCTGACAATTCTGCAACATTGGTAGAGCTCAGTAAGGAAAACTGGTCTTTGCTCCACTTGGCAAATTCTGAGACTATAACGTCCACGACAGCTTCTTCACTCTCATGCCTTATGTCTCAGCAGGAATGGGTAGCAAAGCAAAGGCTGGCTGCTGCACACTTCTTTCAAACTCTTAATCTCTCACCCCAGCTCTCCCTCCACCCTCACATGTGGTTTCTCCATATGGTTAGTTTGGACTCCCTCACATTATGGCTATTTCAGGGTATTGGACTTTTTTATGACAGCTAATTTTCTCCAGAATGTAAAAGCAGAAGCTGCCAGGCTTTCTTAATTTCTGGACTCAGAAGTCCTAAAATGTCACTTTTGCTCTTTGTACAATGCTGTCAACAGGCCAGCCAACCCATATTCAAGAGGAAGAGAAATAGATTCCATCTCTTGATGGGAAAATATCAGATTCATACTGATGAAAGAGAATGTGCAGTCTTGGGAACATGAATTACCACAAATACTTAAACATTTAACCAAATACAAGTAAGGTTTACATCAAAAGCAATTACTCCTATGCATGCATCACACTATTTACACTAACATATTTTCAAAGTACATTACAGACACTATAGCTCTGAATTCTGTTCTGATAAGTGCCTTTGCAGATTATATACTAATCATTCTGTCATTTGAATGGTGTACTCTGAGTCCAATAATGTCAGAGATGGCACTTTGCACTTTTTCTGGAAATGCCTGCAGGGCAGGCTGCCCTTCTACGTGGTCTCTGATGCCCTTCAAGGCGACCTGACAGGCCTGAATGTCAGAGGCAAGTGGAAGGACAGTGGGGGGATGGGCAGTGCTCGCCCTGCAGTGGTGTTCCAGATGGCGCTCTCCCTCTCCTCTCTACGGGCCTTCTCCATTCTCTGCAGTCACAATTTCCAACTCCAGAGACCCATGTGCCTATCTATGTTGCCATTTCTAACTGCCTCTGCTGTATATGTGGCCTAGTACTCATTTTTGTCATCTTTTTGCTCTTTCTTTCCCCTGCTTTTCTACTATTTTATTTCATTTTCTTGCCACTAGCTTATTCTTCCCTCATAGGTACAATTGTTCCTTCGTTTTTAGCAACTGCCAATTGAAAAGAATCTTTTCTTCTCTGTCCTGATTTTTTTCTGGTTTTTCTTTTTCTTTTCATCTTGATTGTTTTAATTGCATCTTGAAACTCACCTTCATGTTTGCTTTTACTTTGAGGTTCTTCTGGTTGGTTGAATTTATATATAAATGCTTAAATAAAGTGATTTCTTAATAGCAATAATAAAAACTTATGAGGTATTATAGAAATACCATTTAAAAATGATCATTTTTCATGAATTGCTTAGTTTTTTTAAAATATAAAAATAAACTTTCCTCAATAAGAATTCTAAGAACGACTTAATTGAATTAGATTCATTTTTTTTTCTAACAATCAGATATACTTCAAGAATAAAGAATATTTAAAGCATGTTACTTCAGCTTCAGAATAGATTTATTTATCTTTGGCAAGTAAGGGGAAGGGAGATAAATGAAGTTGTTTTTTTCATTGTTTGTTTGTTTGTTTTTTTATGTTGTACATTCCTTTATTTTATCCTTCGAATTTTATTTTAGTAACATATACATACCAAAATCTTCCCTTTCAATTGTATTTGCATCAGCAATGTTCAGTGCTCTTGACTACACACACAATAATAGGCTACCATCACCAACGTCCATTTCCAAATGTTTTCCATCAGCCAATATAGAAAATCTATACAAGTTAAGCATCAATTCCCAATTATCTACCCAAATCTATCTCCTGATAGTTTATATTCTAGACTCTAACTCCATGAGCTTTCCTATTATAAATATTTCATAACAGTGAAATCATACAATATTTGTGCTTTTATGACTGCCTTATTTCACTCAACACAATGTTGTCAAAGTTCATCCATGTTGTTGTATACATCGGGCTTCTTTCCTTTTTGAACCTGGAGAAAATTCCATCATATGTATATACCACATGTTGTTTACCCATTTATTGGTTGATTGACACTTGGATCATTTTCATCTTTTGGCAATTGCGAATAATGATGCTATGAACATTGGTATGCAAATATCTGTTAGGATTCCTGTTCTCAGTTCTTCTAGGTATATACCTAGCAGCTGGATTGCCAGATGATGTGGTAATTCCATACTTAGCTTCCTGAGGAACTATCAGAAAAATGAAGTTTTTATGCACTTAGCGTATCACTTTTTTTCCCTCTCATGACTGAACAAGAATTTTGGCAAAGGTGATCAAATATTCATTTTCATTTTACAAATACTCTGTATTTATAATGTTCTAAAGTTGAAGTTTATAATTAGAAACTCATACACAATTTTAGTTGAAATGTAGCTTAGATACCACAGAGTTCAAATCCCTCCATTTATAAATGAGGTAACTGAGCAACAAGGTGAAATGACTTAGCAAAATTCAGACAGCTGCCAAGGACAGTCACAGGCAGAACCAAAGTCAGCTCTGCAAACAAGAAAAGCCCTCTCCTCAGCCTTTTAAACTGGGAATTATTTTATTAAATTGCTTGGTCCCTGGACTTTTTGGGGACAGAGCTTAATAGCTGTCAAGAAAACTTTCAAAAGCCTGGAGGCTAAATTTATGTGTGAAAGAAACAAAAGGGAATCAAACGTGAAAAAAAAAAAAAATCTGGAATGCCAAAAAACGGGTTAAGGGATGCTTGGGGTGTACAAATAAAATCAGTACACTGGAGGGAGGTTGGGATAGTGAGCAAGAGAGGAGGTTTGAATCGGCTACTAAAAATGGGGAATTTATGGAAAGGGAAAGAACTTGAAAGATAGTTGTTTTGAAAATCTTGTTGTGTGACTACCCTTTTGCTGTCTCCATTTGGTCTTTTATAAATTTTCAATAAAGACATACTTACATTTTAATGTTTTTGTGGAGTTGCTTGTATTTCTTTTGGATGCATTGCTGGAAGAAAAAATGAACTTTATGAAATGAGAAAGAAAGTCCAGTTTAACTTGAGCTATATTTAGTCCAAGACATCTGCCATTAAACTACTACATCACTGTTTGGAAGACTAATGGTGGTTTTGCATAACTCCTAATGAAGTAATAATCATTATGTATTGAGCACACGCTCTGAACTAGTCCCCTTGTTAAACACTTCACATAAACTTCTACTCATTACAACAACCCTAAGAGGTAGGAGCCATATTATCTCTATTTGAAGACAAAAAAACTAATGTGTATAAATATTAATTTGTCCAACTCATAGTTTAATATGTTACACAGGGAAGAAAAATCCTCAAGACATGAATGCATTCTCTAATGAAGTGACCACTTTCAAGTCCCTCACATTCAAGCATCCCTCTCAGTTTAACATCAACATCAAAGTACAATCTTTACGCCAATTGTCATATGTTACAATATAAGGAAAATCCAATGTGAACTGCTTCTAAAAGAAAAACACTGCATGACTTTCAAATCATGCAGGAATTCACAGTGTCAAATAAGTAAGTCATAAAAGAGTTTAATTCCATGCAGAATCACAGACAAATGAATATATGACAGATTTAGACCAGTTAAAAAGAGAAGAAAAGGAAACCCTCAAGGATAGTGACAAGATAGGCCCTTCCTAAGAGAATGATTTGAATTTTGACAAAATTCAACTTTTTTCCCAGGAAGAACAGTGATAAACCTATTTACACAATGATAAGCCTAGTTGTGACCCTTTATGTAGTTGAAGCAAAAATTAAAGTGTAATATGTTATTTCACACTGTGTATTTTATTGGGAGGAATATAACCACCCCTTCCCCCCCAAAAAACAACCCTCGGACAACTATGAATTCTTGATTCATTCTTGGTCTGTTCTACTAATTAAAGTATAGTGGTGATTTTTTTTTTTTTAATTTGTTGAACATGGACAAAATTGAAATCAGGAATTTAGTTTTGTAGTTTGAGATAGCATGAGGAAATCTGTTTCTATATCTACCATTAAACTTTGGTTCACTTAATAAATAGCTTGTTGTTAAGTGATCTTATCTAGATTCAATTTATCCTTGCATAATTAGCAACCTCTACTTCCCAAAGTCAACACTGACAGGAAAAATTTTTTGATTCCTTCTCTTTTGTCATTCAAATAGCTATTATGACCATGGAAGACACACTCTTATGCTTTCAACAATATTTCATAAATCTCCTAAAATCATCATGGAATTTGATCTTGGGCTGTGTTTTTATATTCACATTTAGTGATTTTTAGATATAGGTCTTATTATTGATGTACATGGATTTCTATACCTCACCTATTGTCAGCTCTAGCTATTGTCTGAAGGGTAGAAGTTGATGTTAAAGCTGTTGAAGTTGAAGCTTTTATATCAGATTATTAGGAGATAAAAGCCAGAACCAATTCCAGTAAAAAATCCTTGAGGGCTTTTTCCAAGCTATTTGATATCATCACTCTAAGTTGAATGCTCAAACAATCCCATGAACAAGTAATAAAAAATGATCCTGGAAAAACCCTACTAAATTACCTAAAATTAGCAATAAAATTCAACTGAGCCCTAGTCCAAGAAGGCAAGGATGCTTCTGAGAAAATGTTTTGAGTGACATGATGAAAGCATGGGCTGTTTCTAAACTTTATTTCTATATATAAGTGAATTTTATGTTTTCAATTGGAGTTGTCATTCAATTAAGAGGAAAAACAAAAAATAAAAAGCTCTGGCATTCAAACGATTAGTCCAGATATATTATATGATGAGTCCTAAGTTCCAATCAGCTTCGAAGGAAAAGAAGAAAATATATATAAAGTTTAAAGCAATTTGCAAACACAATCTCCTTAAATCCAAAAGAAATTTTATTTACATTCATTTTGTGAGAATCTATGAGCAAAAGAATTAATGCTCTTATTATAGAATAAAAGAATACAAAATTTACTTTAAAACACTGAAGATGAGTCCACTTTAGACTAAACATTTTTAATTCTTTAAAAATACATTTATAATATATGATTGCATGACAGGTAATTTCTTAAAATTTAACTACTTTGTGAATGCTTTCCTGAATCCCCAGGGAGAATCCAACTTTCTTTTATTGGTGTTCCTTTTTAATTATTTACACTTTCACCCTTGTAATCATATTGCTCTGCAGTCAGTTTTCTCTGTGGCTGTGTCTTCCCCTATGTAGTAAGGTCCTTTAGAACATCCAACACAACTTCTTTGCATTTTCATAGCCAGTGTCTAGGACAGGACACGACACATAGTAGGTACAAAGCACATACTTTCTGAATAAGTCATCAAGAATGGCTTTCTTTAAAAATAAATTCTTAGTTTTTATTGCAATGTGATACTAGGAATATATAGGTCCATATTCTTCAGAGCTATATTCTCCAGAAAAGGTCACCTTTTGGATGTATTGTGTCCAAGAAATGTACAGCTGGTTGGTTTTTGCCTGAAATTGATTTTCCCTTTCTGAGTTACTCTTATTAGGTTTTCAAGATAAAACACTCCTGAGTGCCTTTGCTACAAAGGGCTAGATCAACTAAGCCTTCTTCTTTTGTTTGTATATCTGAAAACCCACAAGGCAAAGGAGCAGGGTAACATATGCATTGAAAACTAAATCCCTTAAAATCTGCTCTCTTTTATGAAATGATTGCTTTCTTTGGCATCCACTAACCTAGCTAGTCCATTTCATGTATTAATGGGGATATTGGTTTTCTATTTAGCATTCAGCAGGCTGGGTGCCTATAGAAATAGAGTTGTAGCTTTATGACTATGGCACATGTATTTTGTAATAAAACAAGAAAAGAAATGAGAGAGAACTTTTCCATTCAAAGTTTACAATTTAGGTCATTGAAATCTTAAACTAGTATCTCACAGCTGAATTTCTAAAAGCTCTAACTTGACCCCAAAAAATGTGTCCAGAGGGGGAAAAAATAACAAGAAATGTCTCCACTCTCATTTGTTATTACCGAGATAGGAATATCTTTACGTTAAGAAGCACCAAGGGACTCTGGTCCAAGATGTAGGTCAAGACAACATGGCAACATGTGGGAATAAGTCCTAGCTAATGTTCCAGATAGTGTAGTATACTGCCAATAATGGTCCATGCTCCCATCTCCAATTTAGGAGTATAGTTTGCTCCTCCCAACCTCCTAATAATTTGAGGTCAGAGTGTGGATAAAATATTTGAAGTTAGAATTGTTATAGAATGTTCAAAATTATGAAATCAGGAGATTGTTAAAGACAAATTGAAAATCTATTTATTCTGATGGGTTAGTTTCATCATTTATAGTTTTAGGAATCATACCTATATCACAAGACTGTTATGTGAATTAAATGAGATAATGTGTAAAAGGCTTCCATCACAGTGCTAAATACAAAATAATCACTCAGTAAATTATGTTCCTTTCCTTTTCTTTTTTCATCAGTATTAATACTGCTGACATTGTCCTCCTCATCTTTATAATCAATGCAAGTTCCTAAAATTGATTCAAACAAACTAATACAAGAAAAAGTTACAGGAGAACATGTTTATCAGTCATATTTAAAAAAAAAAAAACCCTAATTGAAAGAAAGCAAAATCAGTATCAATACTATGGTCTAACTATAGTGTAGCTGAAAAAAACTAATCATATCTTAGAATGCATTAAAAGAAATATATATGTAGAAACTAGAATTATGAGAATAAAAGTTTCTGTTAACACTAAGTAAATGTGCTCATATCATTAATGTTCTGGTTACCCTTTTTAAGAGCAATAAAGATCTTTTGGCCTATATTCAGAGAATAGCCTAAATTATAAGAAACTTGAAACTATTTAAGGAATGTTAGTGAAACTGCAGTGAGTTAGAAAATTATTTTCAAATATTAGTAGGGTTAGTATACAGCAAAGAGTTTAGACCTGATTTACATGGCAGTAGGAGGCAGAACTAGGACAAATGGTTTGATTATAGGAAGACAGATTTCAGTTCAAAATAGAAAAAAAAATTAGCATCTAAGAACACAAGAGATACTTCAAGAGCTTCTGAATTTTTCATAAATGGAGATATGCAGGCACAAGCTGGCAAATCACTTTGCAGAGAGTTTACCTAAATAATTTAAATAACAGAGAACATTTAGTTTAGGTTAACAGTTCCCAAACCCAGGTTAATAGACAAGTTCTAGGTTTCACCATTCCTTGACAAAATAAGAGTCTCCTCTTTAATTAATAAATTTAATTTAATTGACAAATTTAATTGAAAATAAAACTCTTTCCTAATCATATATTATCTCTTCCATTTTTTGGTGATGGAATATACTTTTATTTGAAATTATAACATGATTATATGATGGAAGTTCTTTCTGGGAAAAACAATAACTGACAACCTATTGGTCTTCTTACTGTCTTTGTAACTTTGATTGATCACAATGTTTGGAAGTCTAGAAAGTATAAGGCTAGAGATCTGTTAATTGATCTTTAAACCCCCAAAGTTTATGATTCTTCATCTTTATGCCTGCTAATATAGAAAAAAATAAGCTATTGTATAAAAAGGACTATCATAAATATATTACTGTGTTTTCTGACAAAATCTTGGATGTTCTTTATCTTACAAGACACTAGACTTGCTTCGCCATTGGCTTCAGTAACGATTCAGTTATTTCAGATTAGATTCCTCTAGAGTTGATGTAAGCGTTTGTCTCCCTATTGTTCCTTCGCTTACTTTCAACTATGAACCTCTTTGGTTTCTACTTCCAGGCATCACATTCTTAGCATATTTTATAACTGTATCACTCATTTTAAACTGGCCCCAGATTCCTACTATCTACATAGACTCCACATATACTATGCCAGTCAGATTTTACAATAGACCCTGGAGAATGAGAAGCCCCCAACCCCCAATCACAGTGATGGTCCAATATACCACTTAAGGTCCTGCAAGCCCCATGCTTGGCTAACACAAAAATATTGGGAAAGATTTTCATTCTGAGATCTGAGACGGGGTAGGTTAGAAGTAGAGGTTGAATAGTTTTGTACTTGAAGGACCCACTTGAAGCTATTCAGACCACTCTTATTGGGAAAGAATTAAATCTCTCATTTCTGTACCTGAGGTCTTCTCTGTGACTTACTGTAATTACCCTCTTTTTCTGATGAAGTTTAACCCTATATTGTCTACCGAAGTTTTGCCAAGTTTACCTTTTCTAAAGGGCTCAGGAAGAATTCAGTACCGTAGGATAGTCAATAGACAGATCAGCATCATTTTCCTGTGATAGATGAGCTGTACCTATCTTGTCACATAAGGCCTAAGGATCCCATCAAACCCTTTGGAAATTTCCACTAACTTTTTCAGTAACAGCCATATATGCATGAGGTTAAAGATTTCAGAAAACAGCCTTGCTTATATACCTGATTGAAAAATGCTCTCCTTTGACCAGGTTCATCTCATCAGTCTTGATATTACTATAACAGGGATCAGTAAACCATGGCCCCTGGGCCAAATCCAGCCTGCTGCCTCTTCTTGACGTTAGTTTCAGTCACATTAATGTATTATCTAGGGCTGCTTTCCCACTACAGCAGCAGAGTTGGGTAGTTGAGACAGAACACAAGTGGTACACAAAGCCTAAAATATTTACTATATGTTCCTTTATTTTAAAAGTTTGCAAATCTCCATATTACATAACTAGAATCAAAACAAAATTAGACCTGAATTACTTAACTGCTCTCTCTAATAAGCT
This sequence comes from Dasypus novemcinctus, assembly GCF_030445035.2. Taxonomy (NCBI): domain Eukaryota; kingdom Metazoa; phylum Chordata; class Mammalia; order Cingulata; family Dasypodidae; genus Dasypus; species Dasypus novemcinctus. The sequence goes on along the minus strand of NC_080683.1, from coordinate 34,976,082 downwards.
TCCAAAATTGGTTCAAGCACATCCCTTTATTCAGTGCTATACCAGAAAAAAAGGTAAGATATATCTAGGCATTTAGGAGCATCTTTTATATGCCAAACCCTTGAAGAAACATTTTGAAGAAGTTGCCTGATGGTATTAGAATGATAGCCAATTTCTTTGTATCCCTTCAGATGGGAAAAAAAAAATCACTTTTTCGACATCATCTTAGATGGCAGTTAAGATTTCACTGTAATATATTTAACCTGGAAACAAGAGGTCATCCATGTACACTTATCTTCAACCCTACTTTATTCAATATATCCATTATTCCCTGAAAGAAAAAAAGACCTCACCAATTGTGTATATAAATCTGTCATAAGAAGCTATGACCAAAGCCTGAATTCTATTTGTTTTCACTACTGTATTTTTTAAAAGTAATTTTTTTACACTCCGTATTTCAATTATTTAGTGTTGATTTAAGTTGCTTATATGATCACACAAATATTAATTGGCCAAAAAGAACCAGTGAATGAATGCAAATTGATTCTGCTCCTAGAAATAGATGTTGACTAATTCATGTTTAATGAGCCTCAAAATAGCTTTTTAAGTACATTTTTATTTTTATAGACTTTAATCATATCTGTCTTTAGGGCTTGGATTTAAGAATGCTAAAGAACTATTCTGGGCTAATTAAGATTGCTCACCTGGCAGGTTTTCCACAGCTCACCCAACTCTGCTCAGGGAAAGAGGAGCCATAGTTCAAAACAGGAAAGGAAGAAAGGAAATTATGTTGCAATAGATTTCAACAATATGGAACAGATTCCATCCTCAAAAATCATTCTGCATAACAATGATATACATTACTTTGTGTGTATTTGCAAACACTGGATAATTATGTTGTTTCTACACCAGAACCTGAAGCTGGTGCTTTCAGAAATGCCTCCTCTCTGATCAAGTGAATTCTTCCAATAGATAAAGATATGCAAAACTTCGACACTGAAACGATTGGGAAAATATGAAATTTAAAGTGTTATTTAAGCCCCAGACTAAGAATACCCATTTTCATTGTTTTGAATTATGACTTAAATATAATTATTCTCCACATAATTAAACACATTCTCTTAATGTAGAAACTGCTTCAGGGGAAGAAGCTAAGTAATTTTGGAAGCAGTAGGAACCCTCCTGGGACACTAAGATGCCATTTAATTTTCTAAAGAAATAAATTACTGGAGTAAATAGCATTCAAATGGCAAAACACCAAGTGTGATGGAACACAACTGAAAAAGCTGTTCCAAGGCTCTGGTTATACTTTTGTTTTCCTTTTTTAAAAATAATGGGTATTTAAATGATGGAAATAAAATAACATGTTGTAATGTTGGACTTGAGATGTAAAGTGCTTGGGCTCTTGATTTAGAAAGACCTGGGGCCTGACTTTACCTTCCTATCATAGTAAGGCTACACTTCAGTTACCTTTTTGCAAAATGGAGAGAATCGTAGACATGTGGTCAGGATTCAATGAGGCAAGGGGCGTGAAGTATTTCACAGACTTGCCTGGGTTCTTCGATTTCCTGATCTAATTCCAGAGACTTCCCAGATCTCCCAAATTGGGAATCTGAGAAACTACTAAATACAATAAACATTGAAAAAATATTCCTATCATTGAATTTCCCATCTTTTTATTTCCTTCATTTCTCTTTTATGCCCTACATGTAATTCATTAAAGTCTTATTGTTTAATCATATGATCATTTATATTCTTTTTACTTTTCTTAGCCACTAGCAAGTCTAAGACTTAACAGATAAGTCTTAAATATTGCCATTTAGAGAGTTCCTCAAAGAAATGGACCGGTTCAATCAACAGTGAAGTCAATCTCTTACCAAACCCACATATGTACACAAAATTCTTAATTCACTTTTGGCTATTTCACTCTTAAATATGAATGGAAAGTCAAGACTCATTAGACACATAGGAAAATTATAAAATATAAGATGCAAACACAAAAAAATAGAAGAAAGAAGAGAGAACTTGATAAAGATGATGTAAGAAGCAAAAATAAACTTTCAAAGGTACATGTTGTATACTCTGAAAGAGAATAGAAGATATTTCATCCATGTAACAGGAAAAAATATTCAAGGAACAAATATAGGACATTATAAGTAAAATATGGCTGTTGAAATAAAACACTTTTTGGCGCCAAACTTGGCCCAGTGCTTAGGGCGTCCGTCTACCACATGGGATGTCTGTGGTTCAAACCCTGGGCCTCCTTGGCCCGTGTGGAGCTGCCCCATGCACAGTGCTGATGCAAGCAAAGAGTGCCATGCCACATAGGGGTGTCCCCCACATAGGGGAGCCCCACGCACAAGGAGTGTGCCCCATAAGGAGAGCCGCCCAGTGTGAAAGAAAGTGCAGCCTGCCCAAGAATGGCGCCACCCACACGGAGAGCTGACACAACAAGATGACGCAACAAAAAGAAACACAGATTTCCGTGCCACTGACAACAACAGAAGTGGACAAAGAAGATGCAGCAAATAGACACAAAGAACAGACAACTGGGGTGTGTGTGGGGGGGGAGAGAAATAAATAAATAAATCTTTTACAAATAAATAAATTAAAAAAAAGAAATAAAACACTTTCTAAAAAATTGAAAGATACATTTGAAGGATTCTCCTTGAAATATAACTAAAAGATAAAGAGAAAGAAAAGGAGAAAGTAAAAAAAAAGAAATAAAGAACCAGGGCAACAAATAGAAGAGTTATAAATGTTATAGACATTGTTCCTACTACACCGGTAATCACTTTAAATGTGAATGGTGAAGCAGGTGTAGCTCAGGGGTTTAAGCTCCTGCTTACCATGTACATAGTCCAAGGTTCAAGCCCCAGTACCTCCAAAAAAAAAAGTAGGATTTTTGGGAAGTGAATGTAGCTCAAGCAATTGGACTCCTATATACCATATAGGATGTCCTGGGTTCAATGACCAGGGCCTCCTGGTGAAGGCGAGCAGGCCCACATGGCGAGCTTACCTGTGCAGCCCATGCTTAGAGCTGACCAGCACAGAAAGCTGGCCCACGTGGAGAGCTGTGGCAACAAGATGACACAACAAAAATGAGACAAAGAGGGAAGACAACGAGAGACACAACAAGCCAGGGAGCTGAGGTGACTCAAGCAACTGAGTGCCTCTCTCCCACATCCTAAGTTACCAGGATCTGTTCCCAGTGACTCCTAATGAGAAAAAGAGAAGAGAAGACAAGCAGACACAGAAGAATGTGCCATGAATGGATACAGAGCAGACAGCAAGCATAAGTGGCAATGGGGGAATAAATAAGTAAACCTTTTTAAAATATGTGAATGATCTATGTATACAAAATAAAAGACTAGAACTGTCCATTATAAAGACACAGATAAATACAAGTAAAGGATGGGGAATTATACAGCATGTTAAAACTAATCAAAAGAAAGCTGGAGTAGTTACATTAATTTCAGACAAAGTTGACTTCAGAACAAAGAGCATCAGAAATGAAGAGGGCATGACATGATTAAAAGAAGTGAATTCTCCAAGAAGACATAACAGTCCTTAATGCACATATGCTTAACAATAGAGCATCAAAATACAAGATAGAACTGTAAGGAGATATATACAAATCCACTATTAAAGTTAGAGATTCAGCCCTCCTCTTTCAGTAACTGACATAATGAGCAGTCAAAATTCAGTTTTGGTATAGTTGAACTGAACAACATCAACATTACCAGAAAAAATAAATTACATATTCAAGTATAAATCAAGCAAAATATGCATTGATTGATAGGAGGAAAACTACAAAACTGATAAAAGAAATCAAAGATCTAAATGAATAAAGAGATATTCCATGAGATTCAGTGTACTCTCAATTAAAATCCCAGCAAGTTATTTTGTGTATATTGACAAATTAATTATAAAGGTTATATGAAAAGGCAAAAGACTCAGAAGAGCCAACACTAAATTGAGGATAAAAAAATCAGAGGACTAACACTATCTGACATCAAAACTTACTATAAAGCTACAATAATCAAGAGAGTATGGTAGTAGCAAAAGAATAAAGAAATATATCAATGTAACATAATAGAGAACCCAGGAAAAGACCCACACAAGTACAATCAGCTGATCTCTGACAAAGAAGCAAAGGCAACTCAGTGGAGAAAGGAGAGACTTTTCAACAAATGGTGCTAAAACAACTGGATATGCACATATAAAACAATGAATCTAAACACAGATCTTACTCATTTCACAAAAAGTAAACTCAAAATGGATCAAATATCTAAATGTAAAACACAAAACTAAAACCGGTTCTGGAAGATAACATAGGAGAAAACCAGGGTGGCCTTGGATATGGCCATGACTTGTTAGATACCACATCAAAAATATGATCTACAAAAGAAAAAATTGATTTGGACTTCAATAAAATTTAAAAATGTCTGTTCTGTGGAAGACAGTGTTAAGAGAATGGAGACCAGCTATAGCTTGGGAAAAAAACATACATCTGAAAAAGGTCTTTTATCCAGAATATACAAAGAACTCTTAAAACTCAACAATAAGAAAATGAACAACCCAATTACAAAATGGGCAAAAGATCAAATAGACACCTCACTAAAGAGGATATATAATCAAATGAAAAGGTCCTCAAAATCATGTCATTAGGAAATTGTAAATTAAAGTAAAGATGAGTTAACACTACACACCTGTTAGAAAGGCTTAAATCCTAACACTGAGGACACCAAATGCTGGCAGAGATGTGGAGCAACAGGAATCTCACCCCCAGCAAAAGCAGAGAGGGAAGGTCTTGTGGCAACTTCACTGGGATGTTATTTGTCAGTTAATTGAGTATAAATCAAAGATTTCTTGTTCTCACATGCACACACACACACTTACCTATATCTTAATTTTCTTTTGCTTACTTACAGGTTTAGTTCAATCCAGGATTCATGTAATAGTTTAGCCCTTTATTCAAAGAAATTCTGGTACAGAAAGATTATATATAAAACAGGAAAATGTAGAACTGTCTGTTTAAGGGGACTATGACTGGGAGCAGAAGCTCTACTCACAGCACCCCTCTTCATGTTTAATGGAGTTCTTTGAAATTCACCAAGAAACACTAAGGTTTCTCAGATCACAAGGCATGAATTATGATCTAATCAATTATTGACAGCTTGAAAGAGTCTCTATTTTTATATTACTTCATATATTTATAAGTACCTGTTTATCAAATTATTAAATATAATAAATAAAAACAAAAGAAAAAACAAAATAAAATTATTGATTAAATAATTTTGTGATAAAGAAGAAACTATCAGAGCCGTTTTTGCAATATCATTATTTCATAACTGATTACAAACTGACTTTATTGGTTTTCTCAGTCTACTAATCTAAAAGATCATTTGAATTAGACCAAGTAGAAAGAATAGAGAAGCATTTTTTAAAAAAGTTGCAATGATAGAATATAAAGAAAAATAATTTATAAACTACTTATGCTAAAAGAAAGGTAAACCAGTCCTTAACATGACCACTTAATACCAGAATAAACAAAATCCAAATATTCTTCAAGTAATTGTGTCTCTAGTAGGTCAGGAGGATAAAAATAAATATCTCCCCCACTTTTACAATGTCTTATGTAATATCAAATACTTAGGCACTTAATTTTCAAAAAATTCAGAGGTATATATATATATTTAAATATTGTCATTTATAAATTTGAGCATATTGGATATGCATCCAAACAATAGTCAAGAAAGCCCTCTGTCTAAACTTTATCTAGCTGCTATTGAATATTAATATCAACTTGGTTATATTAGTAAGGATAATCCACTGACTTCAACTTTCTATAAAGGAGTGAGAGCAAAGGCCATCAAATGCCAGAAGCAGAATTAAATATCCATCACTTGGCATAGAGGAAGATTTAGAATAAGGACCTATTGAAGATATACTTAGAACTGAAGAAATTGAGAACTCTGTTAAAAAGGTTTGCTTGTTATTACTGCTCAGTACCATGAGTCATATTCTTATTGCTGTGATGTGGCATACGATATTGTCATTTTATGCAGTTTAGAAATAACTGGCAGTCTGGGAAGTGGATTTGATTCAATGATAGAGCATCCATCTACCACATGGGAGGTCCTGGGTTCAAACCCAGGGCCTCCTGACCTGTGTGGTGAGCTGGCCCATACGCAGTGCTGATACACACAAGGAGTGCCATGCCATGCAGGGATGTCCCCTGCATAGGGGAGCCCCACGTGCAATGAGTGCACCCCGTAAGGAGAGCCGCCCCACGTGAAAAAAGTGCAACCTGCCCTTGAGTGGCGCTGCGCACACAGAGAGCTGATGCAGCAAGATGACGCAACTAAAAGAGATACAGATTCCCAGTGATGCTGACAAGAATACAAGTAGAAACAGAAAAATACACACAGTGAATGGACAGAGAGAGCAGACAAGGGGGTGGGGTGGGGTTGGGTGGGAAGGGGAGAGAAATAAATAAAAATAAATCTTAAAAAAAAAGAAATAACTAGCAGTCATTATTTCATTATATATATTGGATAAAAACTGGGTTTGCGAAATTATAGCAGCATATACGATACAAAATTATTTCATTTGAATGAAGATAATATGCAACAGTACCATTTCAACAACATAGCATACATGATTTTTCCTTTGTTTCTTGTCCCTATTATGTATTGTCCTGTTATGTAATGCTTTGTTGTACCTGACCCTACCGATCATGTGGGTCCCATTTCCTTTCTTTTGCTTTTGGAATCCTGTTATAGAAATCTAATTAACCAGATTGCTATAAAACAAGCAATTTCAAGGTAAACATTTTCCAAATTCTAAAAATTACTTACATACCATGTGCTCAGTTTAATATTCAAGCTCAGTATTTCTGAGTTCAAATTTCACTTACTTTTTGCAAAATTAAATTTCAATTTTGAAAATGAAAGAGACTTATGTGGAGAGCAAACAACCTATCCTGAACAAGACTACCAGGAGTTAATGTGTCAGAGATTGAATTCTATAAAACACAAAAAGTTATGAATTTTGAGTTCATTTAAATTAAATGATTAATAACTGGAGGAAATTTTTCTTGACTTTTTTAAGACTCAAGGTTAATAAATTAATATTTATTTCTGAAATCCAGAGTATGTGAATGAAATCAAATCATAGAATTCTAATATCTTAATAGAGTAATCATTAGGAACTTTATAAAGGAACTGTTTCCTTTATAAAACATTTTTTATGACTTTCTGGTTGCTTGGTATTTCTTTAAAAAGCTATAAACTTCTCCTTAATTTTCAGCCTCATAAATAATAAGAATTTTTATGAGACAAGAAAAATATTATTTTAAATATTCACATACTTTTATACCATTGCTGAACTGTTTGAAAATAGAGTCTCATATTCACAATCATTACAATCAAAAGCATTTTTCTAATACCACTTCAATTTTCATTTAATTTTTTCATTGTACATTGGACTAATTCAAATGTTTGCAATGTTTAGGTAAGGGTAGATAAAAACCTTATTTTAAAATTAAAAAGCTAGGTTCATATATAACTGTAAGGCAAATAAAAATTAAATTTGAAAAACAAAAAATTAATGAAGCCCATATAAACTTTAAGCTAATCATTACAAATTAATAGTTTCCCCTTTTGAAGCATGTAAAAGACAAATGTTTCTATTTTCCTTGGAATCAGCATAATTCTTTGCAAATGTACTATGTGAAATAGGTTTTATTTTCTAATTCACTCATTTTGATATTTGACAGAGTTTTACCTGTTGAGAGGTTTTACAGTACATTTAAGCCTATATCAGGAAGAAGAAAAAAATTTAAAGGCTTTAAAACTGAGACTATAATTTAAAAGATGAGATAAAATATATTTACCTTGTATTAACCCTTTCAAAATAAGGCCAAAACCTCATTCTATCATTTATTTATTTACAATATTATACTCAATGAAAAATCAAGTCCTAAGGATGAAAATAGCATGTATTTTTAATTCAAAAATCAAGTTAGGTTACTTGTTAGTGTGTAAGTTTAGTGGTTGTCATGGTGATAATTCAGTCTATCATAGCTTGAAAATTTTAATAATGCTGAGATCACAACAGAGGACAGAACCTGAAATAAATGCTCATTTCTATTGAATCATTACTTACGTTCCTTTCTAGTTTTCCTTATTTCTTTTTTCCACATAAATATAAATTTCCATAGACATAATTACTGATGTTTTGCTGTCAGATCAGAATGAGAAGAATGAGAAAGCTTATGGTTGTTCACTTAAAAAAGGTGATTTTTGTTCATCACAATGAATGCTTTCCAATATTCTTATTTTTTCCCTTTTTGCTTTTGGTCTCTTGGAATCTTTCTGGATAGTGTTTTTCCCTAAGTTATTCCTAAGGAGTATAGACCACACAACTGAACCCAATGGGCATGTGGAAATCATCAGAGCATTTAGATTTCACAAATATTTCTGTTTCCTCTGTGCTTCCTTTGCACACTGAAAGAGCACTTTTCCTGAAATTTTAACAGCTGCACAAGGAACAACTTATGTTTGAAAGAAAAAGAAGCAAAAGATGGAAAAATACAATTCCTTGATGGCAAGGATGAGTGATCAGTTTTCTCCTATTTTTCATTGATAAATCACTGTAATTGTAAAAACTGCTTGATATTAAATTTGTTTTAGTCATATATAAATGAATGAGTACTATATAGTAATAAGAATATATAGACTCCAAGTAACTTTTGATTAGTAAGGTGGTGCTCCTTTTCATTAATTTTTGAAATGATACATATGGAATGAGCTAAATTTCTATCCTACCAATATGTTGAGTAAATGAATTCAGACCTCCAACAATCCAATTATACATACCAACAAGTTTGTTACAAGAATAACACCTCAGAGAAAATCTTGTAAATTCTTTCTCTCTCTCTCAGATTTCTGGACCAGTAAAGAATTTTCCTGACTGCATAGAATTTATAGATATTAATAACTTGGGATCTATCAACCCATATAAGGCAGTGGACAAAAATCACATTTGCAATTGCAGGTAAAACATCATGTAAATTTTTTCCATGTAATAGAATATACTCTGGATTGAGTATTTTTTGTAACCTACCATCCTTTTTCATAAAATAACCACTCCTGAAGGAGAGCATTGTGATAATGGGGAGAAATTCTGAAAGAAAAGGAAATGACTTAGAAACAGGAAGTGGAAGATGAAAAGAAAATTTTCCACTTAAAACTTTTTTTTCACGTATATCTCAACAGGTCATCAGTATCACTAAAACTGAACATTATTTGCTTTTCAAAAAGAAGTAAGTTAAAAAGTATATAATATGCTATTATAAATTTTGGTAAGTACATGTCTTACTTTTAAACAAATATTTGTTTTAAATGTTTTATTAATAAAAGTTTGAGGTAGGCTTTTTAAAACATAGTAATACATGAATTCGATTTATTACAAAAAAAAATCCACTATTGTTTCAGTACACAGAATGGAACTTTAAAATAAAAATCTGAAAGAAAAATTTGATTATGCAAATAGGAATCTAAAGTTGATCATTTTATACATCAGATTGTATAATCAAAAAAATTTAATATGAAATTTAGGGAAATGAAGTAAATTATTATTTTCTCCAGTTTATTTTAGCATTCAGACACTTGCCTCATATCAATTTGTTAAAATATTAATATATTCTATGTTTCCTAGAGACACAATTATTTACAAATGAAGACAGAACGATAGAGAAAAACTAAAATTATAAAATATGATATTTAGTCTACATTTGCACATTAGAGACTGAAAAGAGGTCTTCATGAGCTTTCAACATGAAGTTGAAATTATCACAGATGTAAGAACTCTGTTTTAAATACATCTGTCTTGACATGCCTGCCTTTGGTAACTGCCAATATAGTGTCATATTTTTCAAATAGCTAAGTTGTGCCATGAGTTGCTGATTCTCATGATTAGAACAGTAAGATATGGACCCACTTATTATTACTCACTAATGGATAATTTTCTTACTCTTTACCAGGACGACCAATAGCAGATCATGTACCACAGTAATAGCTAATAATAATAATAATATAAATGTATTAGTCTGTCAAAGGGATGCCAGTGCAAAGTACCAGAAATCTGCTCGCTTTTATAAAGGGTATTTATTTGAGCAAAAGCTTCCAGTCACAAAGCCCTAAAAAGAGCAACTCAAGGTTGCTTTCTCAGCAAAGTCAGTTGCCACGTGTTGAAGCAAGATGGTTGCTGAATTCTGGAAGGTCTCAGCCTTCCCCTCTGGGCTTCCTCTCTTTCAGCTTCAGGCTGGCATAGGACTTGTCTCTCAAGGCTTCCTCTTTCTCCTGTCGAAGGGCTCATTTCTTTCTGAGCGTTCTATATCAGTCTCAGCTGTAGTGTTCTCTTCACAAGATCAGCTGCAAACTGATCTTGTGGATGCCTCATCTCTCTCTGGGGCTCCAGGATCAAAAATGACAGAGCTATCTCTTCCAGTGAATGTCCATTTATATCAGCCCACCAAGGAGGCAGGGACTTAGCCTGAAATATGTCTTTCCCACCTAGCCCAATTAGAAGCCCTAAATTGACTTTATCAAGTAAGCTTAATCAGAGAGCCCTCATTGAATCTAATACAACCAAAGGATATCACACCTAGAGGAATAGATAAGTTTACAAACATAATCTTTCTCTCTTGGGGATTCATAAATAATCTCAAACTGTCACAGTAATAGTAATAAAATACTCTTATTGTAGCATTCTCCATTTTTAAGACTAACAGTCCAGCCATCAGAGTTGACAGCTTGATAAATTCATATGTGCTTGAATTATTCCTTTTCTATATATTATTCTATATATTATTCCTTTATATATATATTATTCCTTTGCTACTCTTAACTATTGTATTTGGTTCTCTTTTTCATTTCCCCTGTCTTCTGTAAATTTATTCCTTATGACTATGTGTTTTTGGTGTGCTCCAAAGCTTCTGGGAAATAGTCTAGCAGCTTCGTAATGTTTTTTCAATTGTTGTCTAATTTATATGCTTGATATTTATTTTAAATATATAGAATAGCATTGAAGTCATATTAAATTTGAAAAAGATGATGCTGTCAACCCTATAAAGTATGTTACTCATGTAAGATTTGTAATTAAAGCAATAGTGGAAACTTTGCTTCATAAAGTTGTGCTGTGGAAAATGTTTTAGCTGTATCTTAATCAAATAATACAATTCTACTTAAGGGAAAAAAATGGAGATGATAAACTACAGACTAAAAAAATACATGTATCTTCTCTGTTCTCTAGGCTCCCTCCCATATATCAAAAAATATATTTATTTTTGTCTGTTTGGATTTGGTTTTATGTGTGTATACATGTGTTGGAAACTAGGACTAAAAGAATATATCTTCTTGAAAATAAGGTCTTTTCCTAATTCTGAACTCTCAAAATTCAAATTAGATAGCCTAACAGTCTAAATAAATAAAATTTGGTAGTAATCATATCTGAAGAATAACTCTGAAATTATTTTGTCACCTTTCTATTTCTTCTTGTTTTTGACATCGTAAACTTCACAAAATTTATAAATGTGTTACTTCTCTAGCATTCCGTAATAGACTTAATAACATTTCAGTAATCTTATTATTTGAAGTATAACAAAATGACCCAGATGTTCATGGGTAGAATTTGCCTATGAATATTTGTGGGCAAAATGAAAAGAACTCATAAGTTCCCCAAGTAGATGTGTCCAAAGATAAGTTAGACTAGAGCTAGTAAGCACGTAATTGAAGTCTCCAACAATCTTGGAGTTACAAGCATCTAAGAAATTAATTACATGTGTGTGCAGATGCATGCATTATTTGTCTACTCCTGAAATATCAGCAATGGTGTGATCATAAATCATTCAATTTTGTTGAATCACAATTTCCTTAGTGTTTCTTTAAAAGACTTGAGCCTTCATCCTATGTGCAGTGTAAAGTCTAATGTCCTCCCCATGATCACCAAGAACTTACATTTAAATTCAAAAATTTTGTCATTTTTTCTGATCTCCTAATCCCTTGATGTCATGAGTACTCTGATTCTAAAACTAAGAGGCAGTCGAGTGGAAATGTGAGAAATGTAACTATGGATCCGCACTTTAAACAATGGCTGTGGTGTATTGAGTTATGTACCAGAATTTAGACATGTTCTTAATTTTAATCCACATCCCTGTCGGTATTAACTCACTGTAAATGGGGCCTTTTGAAAATGCTAAATTTCAAATTCTATTTGGAATGATGGGAATGTTTTGGTGACAGATGGAGGTGATGTTAGCATAACATCTTTAATGTAAGTAACAGCGCTGAAATACATATAAATGAATGTGGTTAAAAGGGGAAATTTTAGGTCAGATATAAGGATAAAAAATTTTTAAAAACTGAGTTAAGGTGTGAGCCAATTGCATGAGGGTGGGACTTAATCCAGATTACTGGCGTCCTTTATAAATCGAAAAAATTCAGATGTAGTAAGAGAAAGACTCAGGAAGGGGGAAGGAGCCAGAAGCCAAAAGTCAGTGGAACCTGGGAAAAAAAAGGATAGGACATTGCCATGTGAAGCAAGGCAGAGATGCAAACCAAGGAGCCCCAAGTGTCCCAGCAGCCAGCACCAAAATGTTACACTTTTTGAGGAGAGAGCATCACCTTGCTGACACCCGGAGTTTGGACTTCTTCTAGCCTCAAAACAGTGAGCCAATAAATTCCCATCATTTAAGCCAACCCATGGTGGAGTATTTGTCATCATAATTTAGGGAAACTAAGATAAAATGGTTATACTTATTATTATTTAGGTGACTTAGTGCTTTTTTCACCTATAAAACAATGGCAATGTACTAAGACTTGCATGATTTAATATATATTTAAAATTTCTTCAGAAAGAAACTAAATACCTAGTAAGTGTTTTATAGTTACTATCTATGGCTGTCATTATTTTTGCTGTTGTTTATGTTTAGTTCCTCAATTAAAAAAAAATAGCCCTTTTTCCTACATTTTTCCAAAGTATAAAACAAAGTTTTAGGGATCAGTAAGAAGGGGTCAAATATTTCAAAGAACAACATAACACAGCAAAGATGCAAAAATTGCTTTTTAGTCATCAGTGGTCTTAGAAAACTCTTGACCATTCCCTTTCCAGGTATTTCTAAGGGTCTGTTATTAGCTTCAGGCTCCAACCTTACTCCAGATCAAGTACACTTTGTGCAATCTGTCCCTGTCACATTATTCCAGGGACCCTTAACCCCTCACTTTTCAGAAACTCAATTTATTTTTCTTCCTGCCATATTAAGAAAAGCAATTAACATCCATAGTTTCATTTTTTATGTCTGAATCGTGTCCTGGGGCTGAACTTTTCACAGTTAACTGCTCTACCATGGTATTACACACACTAAAGGATATTGTTTCCCTAAAAATAATTTAAAATATGCTTTCACTTATTACATAAATTTGATCACAAACATGGTTACTATACCGCAGCTTCAGAAAGATTGTCTTTGCTGTGTTACCCAGAAAAAAACGGTTGGTGTCTAAGTTTGTCAAAGGACTGCCAATGCAAAGTTGGCTTTATTTTTTTAATGTACTTGGATTACATAAATGTTACGTAAAAATGTAGAAGATTCCTATATGCACCACTCCCTACCCCTCCCATGCTTTCCCATATTAACAACATCTTTCATTAGTGTGGTAGGGTTGGCTTTTATAATGATGATTTTATTTAGGTTAAAATCTTATATTTCTGAAGCTGTGAAATGTCCAAATTAAGACATCAGCAGAGATGCCTTCTCACCAAAGCAGGTATAGTTTATCCTGATGCCCTGCCACATGGTGATCGGGCATATGGCAGGGCTCATCTCCTCAGTTCTGAACTGCTCCATGGACCCAGTCCTTTGGGGCTTCTTTCTCTACCTTTGGGCTCTGCTGGTTCCAGACTCCAGGAACTTTCTCTGACTCTCAGGGCTTCTCTATGAAGTCCTCTCACTCACATGGCAGGATCAGAGATGGTGACTTCCTTTCCCTCTGTGTCTCTTTTTATACCAGACTTAGCAAAAGGGTGGAGACCCAAGCTGATTCATGCCTTACTGGCATAGTCCAATTGAAAGACCTAAAGCAATCTTATCAAGTAATCTAACCAAAGGCCCCATAACTGACTTTAATGCAAGCAAAGGACCTCACACCCACAGGAATGGATTAGTTAGGAACATAATCTTTCTCAGGGATTCTCTTCTGCTAAGGAAGAGGCAGAAACTCTAAATGCTAAGCAAAGGCAGCTTTATTCAATCAAATGAGTTTCAGGTTATATCAAATGGTTGTAGCAATTGAGGAATCACAGAAAATAAGAGTAATCAATTAAATGACATTTGCTTTTTAGATAATGGATGACAGGGTTGCCTGCATAGCAGTATTATAACATTCCAAAGGACAAAGGAAAAGTTAACCATTCACAATTCTAGGCTAACACAGCAGAGACTATTGAATAGAAAGCTTATGAATTCGTAATTTTTAATAATATTCTTAGAGTACATCAGATTCACAAAATTCAAACTGTCGAAGCTGGTGTTGTGGAAGTGAATCTGAGTAAAGCTGATAGATTTTTATGGTAGAAGAGTTAATGGTTAAATACACCAAGTTTCAAATTTCAATTCTGCTGCTTATTATTTGTGTAATCTTGGCAAATTTATTCAACCTCTTCACAAGTCAGTTTCTTTACCTGTAAAATGGGGATAATAGTATTGGTCTTATAGGATTGATATAAGAAATGAATGAAATTGCATATAAACAAAAAGTTTAGCACAATCTCTGGACATAGGAAGTATTTTATTTTTGTTAATTATTCTAATTAACCATTATCATTTATGTTTATATGACAACACCCCAGTCAACTAGGGTAAATGTCATCTAAGAAGAATAAATCTTTTAATGACAAGTTCAAAAGCGCTACCTTCAGGTTTTTATTTTCTTTGTTTTGTTTTGCTTTTAAGTACTTTATTTTTGTGCTGGAAATAAGGGGAAATAGATGCAGAGACATTTAATAACAAGGTATAAATGTGAAATTTATAGGTTTTGCTACACTATAAATTGGGTTTATTTCTATTCCAATTTGACATTTTTATTTTGTAAAATTTTTAACTGAATTATATTTTCACTCCCCTGAACTGTAGAAACTATCCAGTATTCTATTCCTGTCTCATTCAAATCTTTGTGCATTGTGTGCTTTCCTTGACAATTGAAAGATATCAATATTTATATTTTAAAGTCTATTTTAATACTTGGGAAAAGAAATATTCAAGAAAAGGGAGACTATTTTTAATTTTGCAATGAAAGTGGATATAGTTAGGTTTTACTTAAACAAATATAATTGTATTGGTAGAGTTTAAAACTAATCTTTTTCAAATATTATTCTTTTAGGTTCTGGTAATGCATAATATTGTTTCAATATTATGAAAAATAGAAAGAGTGTCTATTTTGGAATAATTTTGAAAATTCATGAAACTGTTCATGATTAATAATGACTTTTCCAAAACTGTTTCCTATGTTCAAATCTGTGGTGAGACTTATACAGAGGTCATCTCCTTCTGTGCCCTCAGGCTTCTATATGCTACATTATGCTTCAGAGATTTTATTTTCAGTTTCTGCTTTGGCCTTAATGAATAGCAATCTCGTAAATGCTTATCATTGTTTTCAGAATAAAAGTTAAAATTTCAGCATAGACTCAGGCAGCCTCTCTATTAATATAATTGCTCCTTAGAAACAGTTGTCTAGCCAAAGATAAATTCATCCAATCCTTTCCACCGCCTTGAATAGGTGGGACCATGGGGGCTTGTCCACATTAGTGGAATATGAGTTGCAGTAAAGTATGTGACTTCTGATGTATGGTGTTTAGGAATTACATATGTTGTCATTAACTAAATGAGAAAGACTTCAAGGCCCTTGGTGATAATTTACTCAGAAGATGTCAAAAGTCTGGGTCCCTAAATCACCAAACAGAGGGAAAATGACTGGCCTTGGTCAGCTGCTATGCTAACTGTGTGAAAATCTTCCATTACACTACTGAATTTTTTTTTGCTAATTTTTATTTTTATTTTTTAAGATACATAGATCACACAAAATGTTATGTTAAAAAATATCAGAGATTCCCATATACCCCACTTACCACCCTGCACCCCCACTCCTCCCACATCAACAACCTCTTTTATCAGTGTGGCACATTCATTGAATTTGGTGAATACGTTTTGGAGCACTGCTACACTGCATGGATTATAGCTTACATTGTAGTTTACACTCTCCCCCAGTGCATTCAGTGAATTATGGCCACTGTCTCCACATCAATGATACAATTTCTTCCACTGCTAGAGACACAATAGTTTTATAGTAGAATACCAGCTAGTCCACTCTAATCCATATTTTATTCCTCCATCCTGTGGACCTGGGGATGGTGATGTCCACTCCACCTCTAAATCAAGAGGGGGCTTAGATCCCACATGGCTGATGAATGCAATTCTCCTGTTGCTGTTGTACATTCTCTGGGTTCCCTGGTGTGGTGGTTGACCATCCTCACCTCCCTGTTAACTGACCTGGGTAAGTCCAAAGAACTGGAGAAAGTAGGTATTGCATCTCTCATCTCTGCTGAGGATCAGGGCCCAGCTGGCACATGGACAGTACAAAGATTAAAGTCCCCTGAGTACACACCAACCCCAGTGTCAACCACAGGTTCAATAAAAGTGACAGAAGAGGCATGTGTAGAGAGGTCACATCTGAGTCCAACTCCATCACACTCAGGAGACAAATTCCAAAGTAGGGCCCACTGGAAAGGCACTGAACTTCAAGCCATCTGCCATGACTGTAGAACCTGTGTGTCTCTATAGCCCTCAGAAGCATCAGTACTTGGGGTTGTATCTACTTTGGCTGTCTCTGGGATCCTGCTGAGACATGCATAAGTGCAACCCCTCTGATGACCTCCTGACTCATTTTGAAGTCTCTTAGCCATATAAACTAATTTCTCTTTACCATTTCCCCCTTTTATTCAAAGTCTGTTCTAATTGCATCACCAGCTGGTGATTGATAGTAATCCCTCAGCACCAGGGAGGCTCATCCCTGGGAGTCATGTCCCATGGCGGCGGGGAGGGTTGTAATACATTTACATGCTGAGTTTGGTTTAGAGAGTGGTCCCATTTGGGCAACATGGAGACTCTCAGAAGGTAACTCTTATGCACCCTGCAGCTCTAGGCCTATTTTAAATTTCAAACACACAGGCCCATAAGCATAGTCATCAGTTTCAAAGGTCCATAATTGGACCATCCTTCTTCACTGGTTTTTGCCCTTGCACTTGGGGGATTGTTGTCATTCCATTGGGGAATGTGACAGAGCTCCCTCAGCTAAAAACTCAGCACTTTCTCAGTTGTCATGTGTAACTCTACTTACTATGACAATACCCAAAGAATATCCAAACATATTGTATACCTTATATATACATGCCCTGGAGAAATCTCTCCCACCCATGTGCTCCCCAACAATGACCACCCCACACCAGTGCTCCTATCCTGCCATAGTTGAACCCCTCTGTGATCCAAAACTTCTTCAAAAATGAAGTCTAATATAGTGCCAAATTCAATTAGTAGTAAAATGTTTAAAGATTAGAAATAAAATACATAATAATTTGGAAAAACTAAAATAAAGTAAAAAATAAATTGGGGTATTAAAAATTGAAAAATATCATAAAATTTTGTTTTTGATGTTTTGCCTTTCATTGCTGTAATAGGTGTTGTCCTATATATACAGTGGAAAGGCAATCTCTTCCATTCCTTCCTCAGTGTCTACATCCCTTCCTTTTTTTTAAATTTTTAATTCAGTCTTCAAAAAAGTTTTAGATCACAGTAAAGTAACATATACAATATAGGGGACTCCCATATACTCGACATCAAACTTCTTCCCCCCTTCCCCAGCAATGATATTTTTACATGTGGATGTTATATTTGCTACAGCTGATGTACAGATATTGTAAATAGCTACTTACCATGGTTCCATTATGTTTTACATTATGGTTTATGTTTTAGACTGTATGCTCTCTAAATTTTTGGTTACACTGTGGCTTATATTATGTTTCACATTTTAGACTATACCCTTTTATAGATTTTTGGTGAAATTTAACATGGCCTATATCCATCACTGCATGATCTTATGGAACACTTCCATTGCCCCCAAGTTAGCCCCTCTTCCATCTATTCTATTCCTCTCTTTCCCTCCCCTTGGGGCCCACAGTGACAACCAAGCTTCCCTGCTTGAAGGAAAAGATTCATAGACTCTCCTCCCCTATTGGGGCCACCCATGCTCTTGAGAGACACCCTCCTTTCAGTTTGAGAACATTAGGCCTCCCCAGGGTGACGGTACAACATCTTCCTGCTCATTGTATGAGTCTCCACTAACCAATATAACATAATATGACAAGATGAGCACTTACACACTCCCTAGAAGCCTGCCCCAGGTGCACCCTGTGCCAGATGCCCCCTAACAAACACCTTAAACAAGTAACCATTCCTTACTATATTTTCTGAAGAGTTTTCTCAACATTATAGTTTCAACCACTTACCTGACAATCTTCTGTGTTCACCCACTAAACCCTCCCCACAATTCCATGGACCATCTGACCCATCCTCCCAACCCAAGCCCCCCTCAAGCCTGCAAAGCCCCACCCAATAATATCCCTATGCCCCCTTCTTATCCCTTCACTACACAACAACTTTCTTCCACTTTATCATAGATTTTGCCCACGTAGGTATCAGCTCACAGCCTTCCTCTACCCCCCTATTTCCTATAAGCCTATCATCCAGTCCCTAGCTCTCTGAGACAGCTTGATTTGCTTAATTCATATAAAAAAATCATGTAGTATTTGTCTTTCAATGCCTGACTTACTTCATTCAATATAAGGTCCTCAAAATTCATCCATGTTATCCCATGTGTTAGTACTGTATTCCCTCTTACAGCTGAGTAGTATTCCATTGTACATACCACATTTTGTTTATCCATTTGTCTGTTGATGGGCATTTGAGTTGATTCCAACTTTTGGCAATTGTGAATAATGCTGCTATGAACATCGGTGCACATATATCAGTCCGTGTACTTGTTTTCATTTCTTCTGGGTATATACCCAGCATTTATACCACTGAAATTTGAGCAGTTATCTGTTATAGCAACTAGCATTGTACTAACTACTATAGATATTGATATTACAAAATATAAAACTGTAAAATATAAAACTAATATTTGTAATTGGCTAAGCAGTCTGGTGGTGGTGGCAAAGGAATAGATAAAAGATGGAGATTTATGCAACACAGTGGAAAAACATTGCTGAAACTCTCACCAAAATTAATGTGAAATGCATGTCACCTCTCTACATTCTTCTAACACTAGGAAATAGGTTGGTAAGAGTCAGAAAAAAATGTGTGTTGTGTTAAGATAAACAGAAGAGCTCAGGAAATAATTTCCTGGTTTAAAATAAAGATGGAAGGGAATGCAAATAGAAGAAAGTGGAGCTGCTAAGATTTGGAAAAGCTGGCTTCTTCTGAAAGCTAAAAAATGAGAAACAGAAGATGTAATGCTTAGAGAAACACAAGTTCCTTAAGATATCCCAGCCAAATATAAGAACTCAACCATAAAGCAAATATGAATTCAAAATACTTAACATTACACTTAACATTAAGTTGAGTGTTAAGAGGAGAAGAAACAAAGAAATAAAGTCAACTTCAGAATTATGTCAAGGAGAGAATGTTGTATGTAATTACTGACATGGACAAGATTGGAAGTAAATGGATGAGTGCTAATTAAATTTTGATGGAAGTATAGTGGTAAGAAAACTACAAGCCTAGAGCAAAAAGCCCATGACAATAAAACACCCTTTAGACTCCAGAACCTATACCAACATGAAGCAATATGTGAAAGCTCTGCGTCCCCAAAGGAGCTCATACTCTCCAAAGTCCACTTACGATATGTCCAGAGAGGTAAGGCCAGGAAAAATGGACAGGGAAGTTGTTCCCCCAAAGAATCCATGTATTCAAGAGACCCTCTCTACTTCCAAGGCAGAGATGCCACAATTGAAGTCTTAGCCACTTTTCATTATTGCTATGGATCTGTGTTTGGGGTGAGTTTTCTATTGCCCCCTTTTTCAAATGGGTTTTTTTGTTGTTGCATGTGTCCTTTTCCTGATCCACCCATTTATACTGAGGCTAGGGAGTCTCTTTTTGTTTATAGCTCTCTGGACCATGAGTAGCTAAAATCAGATGAGATGGAGAAGACTGAACATCATACAGAGAACACTGACTTTGAGGTGGATATTGTAACTGCAAAAGATTTTGTGCTGTCTGCTTTGGGAAGGAGCTGAGTGTGTTCTACAGGAGAAAAAAAGAGGGCATGAGTCGATATGTAGTGGTCAGAATGAAAGACCAAGGGAGATACTGCTGACTGTCCATCAAAATGATACAGAGTTTTAACTAAAGGCAGCAGTTCAGGAGGAGACAACATTTTCCAGCCACATTGCATTTAGGTAAGAGGTCAGGGAACTGTGACCCACCAAATTTTGTATGGGCCCAGGAACAAAGAATTGTTTCTGCATTTTTATATGACTGAAAAATAAAATATTTTTTGATATTTGAAAATTCTATGAAATTCAAATTTCAGTGTCCATAAATAAAATCTTATTGGAACACAGCTACATCCTTTCATTTATGTATTATCTGTAGCTGTTTTCATACATAAAGCAGAGTTGAGTAATTATGACAGAAACCATTTAGCCTACAAAGCCTAACACATTAATTGTCTGGCAGTTTACAGAAGATGTTTGCCAGCCTCTGATCTAGGCCTATTTCTCACCAACAGAATATGAACATGAGAAGTGAGTTGTGTCATTTACTGTGCAAAATATGAGACGTGTGACTCTCCTGTACATTTTCTATTCCCTGTTATTCAGTCCCTCATCTTCTGGCCAGATGTAGAGGATTTAGGATGAAGAATCCTAAGACCCTAAATCACTGCATGGAGAATAAAAACATGAGCATTACACTATTGAGCAAAAAGAAATAACAGAATTGGGCCACTAAAACTTGATGGTTTCTTTGTTACCGCACTTAGGATTATACAAACTCATATAGGATGCTAAATCATAAAACATGAACATAGCTGTCATTTTTGGAGTGGTATGTGGATTATTTTGAGATTGATACCAGAGAATAATTGTATAGCCCCTTTTTGGCTGTCTTTAGAACAGTGGTGAAAGTCAGGGGGCTTAATTAAGACAAGTAGAATTAAAATATCTGAATTTTCAGTGTTGCTTTTCATATATATACTTTGAATTTCCAATTAACTATTAAGTTTTAATACTAACCTTTATAATTTCAATTATTTAAAAATATAAACAAAATTTGGGGGCATTGTTTTTTATATATTATATTAACTATTTGCATCTCATCAGGCTTCCAACATTATCAGATTTTGTACTGGAAAGATTCCATTTTACTTACAATCATTATTGTACCAGATGGCATTACTGTAATATAAGATACAGAAAATTAGAGAAAATGCTTATATTAAACATAGCAAAAAGAAAAGTTCATTTGTTAAAGAAAACCTGTTGGAATAATTTAATCAAAGGCAAACCTATATAAGTACGAAAATACAAAAATGTCAAATAAAGCACATATTGTCAGTCCCTTAAAGAATAAAGTACTAATGGTCAAAAATATTAAATTTTTCTTTTGCATTTATATATCTTGACTCATGGAGCACGTTAAAGAAATCCTACCTTGACAGTATGACAGACAAGATGATTTAAGATCTTATTTTCCAATTCAAATATCTCTTATTCCCACATAACATCCTTTTATATTTTGAAGATTCTGCAATATCAATGCAAAACAGGGTATCTATAAGTAGTTCAATTCGAATGATATCATTGTCTTTGTCACATTTAAGCATTGCCACATAAATATCTCTATTAGTATACCTTTGCTGATATAATACATATCTATGTGTGACCAATACTTCGATTATCCCAGAAGCAGCATTTTCACTGCAGATAATTGACAAGAAATGAAAATTTGGGATCATTTTAAAAATTGGATCACTTTGTCCATTTGTTAGGGGAATGTGTTAAAATCCATCAACACTTCAAAGTTAAACTCTTTCAGCTCCGTATTGGTCTCAGGATAAAACTCGGGCTCTTTGACAAAGCCTGTAAGGCTCTTCATGGTCATCCCCGGCTACTCTGGGCTTAGGTTAGGAAGTTGTGGAGGTAGGATATCTGAGACAGTGCAGGTGTTAATTGAGATGAATAGGTCATGAATCCCTCTTTGGAGTGGAAACTCACATTTGCTGGAGCCCACCATATTGCTTGCACAGTGCTAACTACTTTCCTTCACATTAAAATAATATATGAAGAATGTCTGTGATGGTTAGGCTATAGTGTCAACTCGGCCATGTAATTGTGTCCAGTTGTTTGGTCAAGCAAGTACTGGGCTAGCTGTAATACAAGGGCATTTATGGACTTTAGTCACCATTGACTTTACTGCAGTGGTAAATCATAGATAGCTGATTACATCAATCAGGGAGATTGCCATCAGCAATGAGTGATGCTTTATCTAATCAGTTGAATCCCGTAAAAGGGAAAGTGATTCCGGCATTGAGTGAGAATTCCCCAGCTTGCCTTTGGACAGCCAACGTCTCCCAGAACTTGTCAAGAACCTTCACTGGACTTTCATTGGAGCCCCTGGTTGCAACCTGCCTGTGGAATCTGGACTTGTGCATCCCCACCGTCACATGAGAGACTCAGATAAAATCGCATACTATCGATAGATATATCTTGTTGATTCTGTTTCCCTAGAGAACACTGACTAATACAATGTCCTATTGATTTTTCCATTTTACGGATGAGAAAACTGAGGCAAGAGAGACTTAGAAGCCCTTCCAAAAGCATACAGCCAGAATTTCTTTTTTTTTTTATTTGTTCTTTTTTTAAGATTTATTTATTTCTCTGCCCTTCACCCCCACCCCCACCCTGGTTGTCTGTTCTCTATTTGCTGCATCTTTCTTCTTTGTCCACTTCTGTTGTTCTCAGCAGCACAGGAATCTGTGTTTCTTTTTGTTGCATCATCTTGTTGTGTCAGCTCTCCGTGTGGGCGGTACCATTCCTGGGCAGGCTGCACGTTCTTTTGCACTGGGCGGCTCTCCTTACGGGGCGCACTCCTTGTGCTTGGGGCTCCCCTACACGGGGGACACTGCATGGCAGGACACTCCCTGCGTGCATCAGCACTGCGCATGGGCCAGCTCCACATGGGTCAAGGAAGCCCAGGGTTTGAACTGCAGACCTCCCATGTGGTAGACAGACGCTCTAACTACTGGGCCAAGTCCGACTCCCCAGAATTTAATTCTAGCTTGTAAACTCCTCCTAATAGACTAAAGATGACAAACTTGTGGTTCTCCCCTCCAGAGCAGCTTCACTTATTCATTCATTCTTCTGTCTACTTAGTCATTCTATAAATATTTAGAGCACTCCCTATGTGTCAGGCTCCATTCTAGGCTATGAGAATGAGTGTGAATGGAAAAGTACCCTACATCATGGATTTAATATTCTAGTCCCTCCTTCTTCTATAATGCTGTTAGAGTATTTCATGTAAATGGAAAATCATGCCTTATATACACAATGACTGATGGGAAAAAATCTAATTATTCATATGGTGGCATATTATACTTTTTATGAGTTTGCCATGGACTAGAAAATGACCAGATGTTACTACAGTTTAAATAGAATTCTAATTTTTACTTAAAGAATTTTGTCCATTGGAAGTCAACTTTATTCAGCTTGAAAATAACTAGTTAACATTTCTTAACGCTTTAACAGTGAGTGATAGTTGAGCTAAATTTGTGTACACATTTAAAAAATTCTTTCAGTCTTCAAATGACTTCATTAGCTTTTGTTTTATGACCCTTTCCTGTACTTAAAAATGCCACCCAGCAAGAAGTATGTGGACATAGACAATAATAGTTAAAATGTCTGCAAGCTGAATTTTTGTTTTGTTTTATTTTAACTAAAAGTTATTCTCTCAAATTTCTAAGCTTCTTTCAGAATAAAATTTAAAAAAATAAAAATTAACTTTAAAAGAAGTCCCAATATTTATATTTTCTAATTCTGATTTTGGCTTTAAACTAATTTAAGATTTTGTTATTTATTCATAATCCATTTATAATAGCTTAAATGACACATTTCATTTCTCAAAGTATTCTTTTAAATAGGCTTTTAAAATCTATAAGGCTGCTGAACTTGACTTCTGTATTTGACTCTCACCTTGACAGTCCTCATTTCTCACAGTTTAATAAGCTACATGAGGTAACTTACCTTCGGGATTATTTTAAACTGCTGATGTTTTTGAAGTTCTTTATTTTTAAAGATGCCATAAGTCATAGTTTACATAACTATACAGATACCTTCTGATTTGAGATTAACTGAATATAGCGATGACAGTCAGTTAAAAGATCACATTGTCCAAGGGTCATCTAGGCCATTTTTATTTATATTTTGAATTTTAAGGCAGAATGCTTTAAATAATTTCATAACAGAACTATCTATTGTCCTTCACAAGACCTTGACTGTAAAGTTAATAAACTCTATCTACAACCATAGTTAGTTGCTGCAGAATGACAGATACTCTTCCCAACAAAAGAAACATTCATTTCCAAAAACTGCATATAAATATTTTACACAGTTACCTAATTTTCTCAAAGTTTAAATTGATTATAAATAGTTTATGTGCTTTTTCTGTATCTGAAACCTGCAGAACTCTAATGAAATCTTGCTTAAGCATTCATCAATAAACCAAATTCCACGCACAGTACAGCAGCGCCCCCTGGAGTTAGGTGAATTTTAAAACGGACATTTTCTAGGGGCTTTACTTTATTAGAACTACAAAAAGAGTGATTAGTGTTCGGAGACTCTGTTTCCTGTAATCTAGAGACTAATGCAATAATAATTAGAGAATCATCTTCATAGGGCTTTGTTTGATTTGAAATGTCTTCATATAGATCTATTATATACAGCGTTGTGTACAACTAGGAATAGCTGTTTGTACTTAGAGTTTTCCTTAAAGCACATGATTTAGTTTGCTTTCTTCATTCCCTTTTATGAAGGGAGTCACACATCTACAAAGTTGACTTAAATGGTCTTAAGCACATTATAATATTAGCAACACTTTGTAAATATCTTGTTCATACTATATCCTAGAAGTCATAAAGATAATGAAATTTTCAGACTGGGAAAGACCTGAGAGTCACCTGGACCAACCTGCTCATCCTTATCTGGGTGAGATTCAGTCACCTGCCCACGGTAACACAATCTGGTTTACCATGAAACCAGAGCAATATGTTTGTGCACAGCAAGTTTACAAACTAAAAATGCCAAAACCAATCTTGCACTTGATATTAATAATAAACTCATTTATATCAATAATGACAAATACATCCCTGATTTCTTTCCTGTGTACTTTTCACTCTTTGAAAATAAGACCTTTATAACATTTCTTCCCAAAAGTACATTATTTAGAATAAACTGCAATTTACACATGAGAGAACATTGTGATTTGATTAATTTCTAGACTGAAAACAAGACATAATGGTAAAAAAGAAAATATTTTCTTTCCCTTCATACTTCTGTTTCCAGTGGCTCGTGCCCTAATTTCTAGAGCCCCAAAAGACAAAAAAATTCAAATCAATGTAAGCCAGTTTTTAAATCCTGGCCCAAACAAACAGCCTCAAATCTTTAATATGATATGATTTTAGAAACATGAACTATATTCCCAAATACGTGCCTCTTCAGACCTTCATAAAAAGTACAAGCCAGTTAAGGTTAGCAAAATCAAGAATGAAGAGAAGAGAGGAAAACAAAGAGACAACAGGACAAAAGAGCAAAGACGAACAGCATGTTGCTTCTCAGCTGAGAAGGGGGAGAGTAAATTGAATTTACTAGAAAACAAAAATACTTTTCCTTCAGCAGTCTTACTCCTAAGACTAATTACTAGTCAGGAAAATGAACAGCTGTCTATCCCTCCCAGTCCTGTCTGTTAATGCAATCATATGTATCTGGAAGTCAGCCACTTCCAAGCTGTAGGAAATGGAGCTGGAAGCCATGGCTCTGCTATGCTTTCCTAAGTCAGTCAGCAATCAGTTGCCCTGTGTCCTTATAGGCAGAGAGAAAGGTCTCTAAGGGGGTGTGGGAAGTAGCTGTATTAAATAGACTTTGGTGAGATTTACATATATGGCCTTTTTCCTCATCTCAGGCTGTAAATTTTTTGTTAAAAAAAAAAAGATCTATTTATTTTTGCTTCAGGCTGATGTAAGCTTTATGCTTGTGTGAAATGCTATGTTTTTCTCTTGGGAATGACTAGCAAACAAAATACTCTTCTAGCAAACCAAAACCAGCAACCTTTTGCAAACTCTTATCACAATTCATTAATGTTTCTTTATGTTGAATGTGATTATCTAAAGCAGGGGATCTTAACCTTTTTTGTTCCATGGGCCCCCTTGCCAGTCAGGTGAAAACCACAGACCCCTTCTCAGAATGTAGCAGCAGATAGTTTTAAGACACTCAACCTGGGCCTGTCTTTAAATTAAATTTTAGGATTATTCAAAGTTACATTTTACAACTTTCCCATCATTTCAATACCTGATACCTTAACACAATTCAACATCTGTTTAAGTGGATATTTTTGGCAAACATTTAGAAATTCAAGTTTTCCCATGGCCTTCATAAAACCATCTCTGCCATCCTTACCAATCATTTTGTAGGCAGTTATCCATTGCACTCAGAACATCCTACATCAAAATAAAAATCATACTAAGTCCACACTATACTGTGTATTCTTTAATAAATATATCACACACACACCAACATGTCCCCACAAGAATGATGTTCTTTTGATTTTTAATTTAAGCTCACAGAGCCCCTGAAATCTGTAGATCCCTGGCTAAGAAGCCCTGATCTAAAGCAAAGACCAGTAGATATGTTTGAAGTCACAGGTAGTACTATTATTTATTTTTCAAGTTTCACATTGACTAAAAGCAAAAACCAATATAAAGTGTTGGATATAAGTTAATAGGGAAATTAAAAGACGAACTTAAAGAGTTGGGAAGATGGCAGTAGATTGTTAGAAACATGATATTGTAGTAGTAAAGATTTGTTAATAAAAGATTTTGGCCAGCCTAGCTACATTAAACCTCCTGATAATTGAAGGCAGGGCTTTTAAAAAGAAAAAAGAAAAGACACTATCAAGGCATACCTTTTGGTTTCCTATATTGTCAAAAATGATTAGAACTTTGGTCAGTAAAAGATTTTTATGGTTTATCATTCCTAGTTTCTAAATTACAATAAACAACCAATTTTATTGTTTTTCTTGAACTGAACTTAAAAAGGTTGCATATTACAATGAAGAGATACAAAGAATCTAAATGCCTAAGTTTAATTGTTGAATATAAAAGTAAATGGCCAGGGAAGTGGATTTGGCTCAACAGATAGAGCGTCCACCTATCACATGGGAGGTCCAGGGACCAAACCCATGTGATGAGCTGACCCATGGGCAATGCTGATGCACGCAAGGAGTGCCATACCACTCAGGGGTGTCCCCATGTAGGGGAGCCCCACATGCACCCATAAGGATAGCTGCCCAGCACAAAAATAAGTGTAGCCTGCCTAGGAGTGACACCGCACACACAGAAAGCTGCTGCAGCAAGATGACACAACAAAAAGAGACACATTCCCAGTGCCACTGATAAGACAAGAATATAAGGGGACACAGAAGAATACACAGCGAATGGACACAGAAAGCAGACAACTGGGGGGAGTGGGCAGGGAAGGAGAGAGAAATAAAATTAAAAATAAATAAATAAATCCTTTAAAAAAAAAAGTAAATGGCTGGAAAGTAGATGTAGCTCAAGTGGTTAAGTGCCTGCTTCCCATGGATAAGGTCCTGGCCTCCTGAAAACAAAACAAACGAGAAAGGTGCCTCTCATTAGGGAGAAGATATGGCTCACTGATTGAGCACCTGCTTCTTATGTACAAGGTCCTGGGTTCAATGCCCCATACCTCCTTAAAAAAAAATGTAAATGGCATATAGATAGCAGTAATATGACAATGTTCTATCATCAACTGTAACAAATGTGTCACAACAAGGTAAGGTGTTGGTAGTGAGGTTATGTATGGAAATCCTGTATTATATGAATGATTGTTTTGTAAACTCACAACTTCTCAAATTTAAAAAATGGCAGTATTATAATTATTGTATATCTCAGATCTTACAAAGCACATTTTTTTTTCAAATATGAATGGATGATTACCTTATTAAAAAACTTATTTCAAAACATTGGATTAAAAAAGTATTATGATTATATGTTCTTGGTATTAAATTCAACAAACAACAATACAATACACTGTAAATGGCACTCGAGAATCGGAGGATTACTTAGTAGTTATATAGCTAAATTTCCACCAAATTCAGAAGTGCTAAGATCTTTGACAGGCTCTGCTTAAAGACTTGATGTGGAGTTTACTACCTCATAAGGCAGCCAATTACTTTTTTCAACTCCTATAAGAGCTAAAATGCTCTTATGCTGTACTCTCCAACTATAGTTTCTCTGATTTAGTGTAATTGTTTTCTATACACCAGCCTTTCAATTTCTTAAAGACAATTAGGCTTGTACTGAGTATTTTCAAACCAAATATCAACAGTTCCCATTCTCAAATAATATGATTTTTGGACCTTCCATTTTTTTTCTTCCTATAAATTTGGTATTATTCATAACTTATTATTTAGTTTTAGTACCCAGAACCAAACTTTTACAAATGTGATCTAAAAAGTATAGATTAGAATGGGTACTGCTCACTTGAAATTGTCTGAGAAGAATTTTTGAGTCAATCCAAATATTGTTTCCTTGTTCTCTTTCATTGTTCAAATATTTAGATATTTGATTCTGCAAGTTATTTCAGTCCCTCGAAGTATATTTGACTGGCACTTCAATTCTGCTTTATAGTGTATGAAATAAACATTCCATTGTAATTATAATTTTTCTGTAATCCATTAAAGTTGCCTCATCTAATCAATCACTGGGGCCCGTCCTTCCAGCTCTTCTTTCTCTAATTATAGAATACAGTATGAATCTTTTTATAAATCTCATTTCTTTCTGTGTTATCTTGGAAATTTATGTGGCATTATCACTTGGTGGTAAGTCCTTCTTTAGTGCAGCCAAATTAATTTTCTTATTGGAATTATTTGACACTGGATTCTCGGACTATTTGGGGATCCATCTATGCCTTTAATTATATGGCACTAGAAGTATATTGAGGATAGCTGTTCAACAGTCCTGTGGACAAAACAACAGCAAACCTATTTACAAAAATCTCATGATTTTTATATTTGAATTCAGGATAAGGAAAGTATTAATAGGTGTTAAACATGGTCATAGAAATACCTCAAAAATACTACCATGAAATATATTTTTGATTTAAATGGATTCTGAAAAAAACTGCCTCCTTTAGTATTTATGAATACTAAATACTAAATTAACTTGACTTATGAAATTGTTTCATATTTTCCAGTACATTCTCAAAAATAATTCTTATCTGAATATTTGATATTAATCCATTCTTGTGACAATAATAGGAATGAATCTGTCATTGAGACTATTCTTAGGTTTTGATAATAAAACCACATTATTACAATGAAAGAGTGTTTCAGACTTCCTATTTTATATCATAAGGAAGTATTATTTATCATGAACCAATTTTCTTTTAGTATTGCAGAACCTTAAATCATGACTATAATTATACACATAGTTTCACCATTATAAAACTTTTTGAAATTTACTGTGTTACATGTCTAGCATGTTCAGTGTCATCCAATTTTTGCATAATTACCTGTGCTAGGAACCCTCTCCTTCTTGTCTACAATTTAAGTCCAGAGGAACAATCCCCCTTCACTGTTTCTGGATTTATTAAATAATTAAATCTAACTAAATGATTTAGTTTGAATCAAGGAAGTTATCTTGCCTTGGTTTGGTTTTTGCATAGATTAAGTTTGAAATGTTATGGAACTCAATTATTTTAGTAAAACTGGAATTGATGATCAGAGTTGAGTAAAATGGTAAGTAACATATTTTCTAATTTATAACCCATTTATGCAGGGTAATTGCAAAGGATACCTCTATCTAATTACAGTTACCCTATATCAAGGTTACACAATTACAATGCTTAGGCATATAGTTAAGTGTTTTTAGAAACCTAAACTTAACAAATTATAAATCTTCTGCCTAGTAATCAAACTATCAACCATGAAGTCAACACAAAACAATTTCAGGGAGTATCTGAGGACTAAAGCTAACCTAAAAACATTCACAAGGAAAGAAAATATCCTTACCCTGATTATCTCAAAGGTATCAAGGCATTTTCAAGGGCAATATTTTATTTAAAAGATAAGAAGCTACAGTTCATTAAAAATTAACAACATTGCAATTGTAAAGTAGTTGTTAAAGTCATAAGCTTTAAAAGAGCCATAAATGTATACTTGTAGTTGGATCTAATTATACCAAATGGTAGACAATTTAGAATAGTGATTGAAAGTTTCCACCAAACAGATTCAAATGGTCAGGTCTAGATGTCCTTAGTGTAGACTTATGCACACTCAATGGCCAAGAAATTTAAGAAATTAAATGTAAATAAGTAAAATGTTAAAAAGAAAACTTCATCAAAACTTAAAACAGGGATAAATACCAGTTTCATACTACTTATTTCAATGAATGTATGCAGGTACGGTTTATACCAAACCAAAAGACATTGGCATATATTTATCTTTTCCCAAGAGCAATGTGGAGCTTAGGGAAATAAATATAGGGAATTATGGAAAATCCACTGGTAGTCACCATTTGAAGGAGCAAAGTTTTCAATTATGGCCAGGTTGCCATAAATAATGAATGCTTCATGGATGTTCTGCAAAATCAACTGTAGGCAAAAACTGGGAATGAAGAAATGGAAAAAAAATCACAAATAATGTTCAGTCCTTTTAGTTGTCTCTTGATCCACTTTCCAAATACCAAATACTCTCTACTAGACATTTACTTGTTCAATCATTTTTTCAGTCAACAAACAGTATTGAGCAACTATAGTGATAGACATAAAAGTGAATATAAAACTCTCATTCTTATAAAGCTTACATACAGTGTAGACAGGAAAATATAGTTTTTTTTTTCATTTCTTTCTGGTTTCTTTTATTCAGCATTATGTTTGTATGTTTGTGAGATTCATCCATATTAGTTTTTGTGTTTTTTTTGCTTTTATTGAAATTTTATTTTTAAAGAAAAGCTTAGATTACTCAATTTTTTGGCTTTGTTTTTTGGGAAGTTTTGGATTTCAGAAGGGTCAAAACCATGGCAGGGGAGGATCATTGTTGTGGGTTGTTAGTGATGGAGGATGTGTGGGGGATGGGTCCACCTGGGGTATGCCTTTATGGAATATGGATATGTTCAAGTGGTCATGGGGTATTGTCTCAGTGGGTGGAAACCCACAAAATAACCAAAAGAAAATGGAATTTCCATCCTGAAAAGTTCTGCTACATTCTCTAATAGAGCAGCAAGAATCCCTAGAGTGCAAGAGCAGTGCCTAGTAAAGGAAGACAGACCAATATGCCAGGCCCTTGATATTGATGCTTGTTTTTACGAACCTTGTTCTTGTGAAACTGAAACTTAGCTGAGTATTATATACTGCCTAAAAGTTACCTCCTGAGAACCTTCTTGATATTCAAATATGGCTCTCTCTAAGCCCAACTCAGCATATAAACTTAGTGTCTTCCCCTGCTGGAAAGGACATGACTACTGGGGATAATCCTCCCTGACACTGAGGGATTATTACCAAGCACTGACTAGCAATGCATTTGGCAAAAGACTTTGACCAAAAGGGGGAAATATTAAACACAAATGTATTTTTTTTTGGTTAAGAGATTTCAAAGTGAGTTGATAGGTCATTCCAGAGGTTACACTTATGCACATCAGTAGAATCTCATTGAATGCCACAGTAAACTGTGTCTCAAGCAGGGGTGCTCCTAAGGGCTCTAGAAACACCTAGACACTATAGGCACAGACAATCTCAGGAATTTAGCACTATGTCAGTGGGCCTTATATTAATGTATAATTTTCTTACACATGGCTTTTCTGCCCCTTTTATTTGAACCTATAATTAGCATTATACCCATAAATATATGTACTAGAGACTTAACTCTCTGGCTGTTCATATGCTGGTTGAGCTTTGAATCTCAGCAGAGTTGCAGCCAACACCCACTCTCCAGTTCATTGGACTCACCAAAGACAACTAGCAAAAGGATGATGATGGACAACCCAAAAAGCAAAGTGAATCTACAACTGCAAGCAAGAAAGTTCCATCCAATTGCCCCATGGGATCCAAGCCCATTCTCAATCAGAATCAGAGTTGGCATCACTATCCTAAAATCCTCAAGTTTGATGAATGAACAAACATAAGGTAGGAATGTAACTATGGCCTAACAATATCAAAGACCTGGCATATTTGTCCGTGCTCCTACACTAGGCACTGTCCATGTGCTCTTGGGATTCTTGCTGCTCTATTCCAAGATTAAAGAAACCTTTTAAAAAAGCCATGATGTGATCAAACTTGGCAGCTTTGAAGGTCAGAAAGAAGACCAATGTCACTGGGCATAGTAAATGACGAAGAGAGTAGAACAGAACCAATGTCACTGGGTATAGTAAATGAAGAAGAGAGTAGAACAGAGTAGACAAGCAGGTCTTGATTGTATAGGTCCTGGAAATGAATTGTTGTCACCAGTTTGCTTAAGAGTTTAAGCAGAGTAACTATTTTCTTTTATGTATTTGTTTTAAATCACTGGATATTAATGAAAGCCTTGTAAGTTGGAGGGACAAGGTCTGAAATTAGGAGTAGGTTGTGAGAATGACAAGAAGGAATCTGCAAGCAGACAGCACTTGAAATCTAGGTGAATGGCAGCAAATGGAAATATATTTGACTCTACCAAAAAACCAAAAAGACTTGAGGGTTTAATAACTTGACATTACACAAACATGTTTGAACTAGAAAGGGAGGAAATAAATTAAATTTTGAATTCTACTTTACCATCAGGAAAAGACACTTTTCAAATCATTCATTGCTTTAAAAAAAAAAAAAAGAGGCCATATAACTAGTTTCCCAATTGCAAAGGCACATGACCTTAGCTGGATTAAGACAATTAAATAATGCACTGAAAATATCATCTTGCATTTATGACTTTTAGTGCCTAAGGTAAAAATTTAACAGTGACTATGGAAGAAAAAGGGGCTATAAGTAAAACATGCCCACATAACTTTTGGAAAACAGATCTTGGAAGAAATGGGACATTACAAAATGAATAAATTAAGGCCTAAAATGTACACAATCCTCAAAAAAAAAAAAAGCAAAACAATACTGGGGTCAAAAAAAGAGTACACAACTAAGGAAAGCTTTAGAAAAAAGGAAAACAAAAACTATTTTGAGGACAGATTTATTCCGTGAAAGATAAAAAGATTGTAAATAACTGCTTTGAAGTAACCCACAATGAAGTTAAAGGAAATATGACCTTTATGAAATATAATAAAGATAATATATTTTAAAATTAAGCTGATATGAAATCTGTGTGACCATCTCAAAAGAAACTAAAGACATTCAATAAAATGCAGTATCTAATCATGGTACAAAAAACAAAAAACAAAAACAAAAAGAAACCCCAGCAAACTAGGAATAGACTCAGATGAACAGCATATGGAAACAGACAAACACTGTTGGGGATTGAATTATGTCCCCCACAAAAGGCATTTTTAGGTCCCAACCTTGGGTCCTGTGGATGTGAAATCATTTGTAAATAGGTCTTTGAAGATTTTATTAGTTCAGGTGTGCCCAAACAGAATGAGGGTGGGACTTAATCCAATATGACTGAGGTCCTTCTAAGCAAAGGAAACCACAGGGAGCATCCAGAAGCTGGAATTCAATGAGACCAGGAAGAGAAAGAAGACATTGCCATTGTGACAGAGGAGCAGGACAAAGGATCACCAGCAGCCAACACAGAAAGCAAAAGTGTTTGGGAAGAAAGCACTTCCTTGTTGATGCCTCAATTTTGGGCTTCCCTTAGTCTCGAATAGTGAAACAATAAATTCCTGTTGTTTAAGCCAACCCATTGTATGGTATTTGTTTTAGTAGCTGGGAAATGAAAACAATTTTGGGGAATGGGAATGGGATGCTATTACAAATATCTAAAAATGTGGGAATGGTTTGGGGATTGAATAATGGGTAGAGGTTGGAAAAATTGTGAGATGCTTAATAGAAAAAGGCTAAATTGCTTTGAAGAGTCTGGGGTAGAATTATGGACATTAAAGGTATTTCTGGTAAGGTCTTAGAAGAAAATGATGATTGTGTTATTGGAAATGGGAAGAAAGATAGTGCCTGTTATAAAATGACTGAAAAAATTGTCAAAATTGTGTTCTGATGTTGGTTGGAAGGCAATGGAATTGGATAATTACTTGAGGAGATTTTCAGGCTATGGTACAGGCTTGCTTCTCTGTGCAGCTTATAGTAAAATGCAAGAGGAAAGGGAAAAGCATTAAACCCTTTAGCAATTGATGATTTTGAAAATGTTCAACCTATCCAGACTCTATGCTCTGCAACTAAGGCCAGAAGCCTGGAGTTTGGGGGAAGTAACTCCCCAGAGGACAATGCTTCTTGTGAGGGTTTAACCAAATAACCCTTTGCTAAAGAGGTTGTGGTTCAATGTGGATCCAGTCAGCCATTTTGGTGAAAGACAAGATTGGAAATAGACTTATTTAGAAATGATCTGTGGAATGCTCTGTTGTCTGATGGTTTGGACCAGCTTAAACTGTACACAAAGCTGACACGTTTTTTGCAAAATTTGAATAAACAGCATCATAGCCAGACTGGGCTAAAAGGGGCAGAGAAGGAATAAATTGATGGAAGAATGACTTCAAGGGCAGAGCCATGGTAGCTGTGGTCTGGACTGAAGAGATCTCTTTGGTCCAAGAAAGCAGGCCCACCTACACATGTGGGAAGTACAGGTCCACCTCTGTACTTGGAGCGAGCAGGCCAACCGCCCATGTGCTTGGAAGGAGCAGGGCTTCCACTCCATTTTTCAGGGACGGTACTGCCACCCCGAACTCAGAGATGATGGGATCTGTGGTTAAATATGTATGATACTCTTTCTATGACTTCAGGATAAAGAAAGAAAAATTTAAAGCTTCAGAAGACTATTGAGGATAAGGGAAATCCCAAATAGCTAATATAAATTTTAAAAATTCAATTCAATTATTCTACAATTGAGAACATCTACTTCTTTAAAGACCCTACACAGAACATTGAAAAGCAAACCACAATTGGTGGACACATTTGCAACACATGAAAATGACAAAAGGTTATTTCCCAGATGAGCTAAATATTGGATACAAGTCAACAGACAACCCAATAGGAAAACTGGCCAAAAGATGTATTTAAGTTAAATGCAAATTAAAGCGCAGTCAGGTGCTGTTATATAAATGCTAGATTGGCAAATAATAAAAAGAGATGTGGAGCTTGAGTATTAAGGACTGCAAAAATCAGGAACAGGCAGCAGCAACTAGGAGAACCAGGAAAAAAACAAACAAACTTTGAGATGAACTAATAAAAATGTGTGAAATTTTATAGAGAAAATTATCAACTTTCATTGATGGATATAAAAAAAACTTTAATAAATGGAGAAATATATCCCATGGTCATGGATAAGAAGGTTCAGCATGAAAATTAATTAAAGTGAGGACAGTAAGCATGCTTGTGCATTTTTCTCCAGTGACATTCAGCTGCCTGGGACCAGGCATGGAGTGGACTGAATACTGTAATTAATGAGATTCATGGTTTTTCCTGTGAGAACAACAACTACACGCACACACACACACACACACACACACACACACGAGATACATGGAAATGAAGGATATTTGCAAGGAATTTAAATGGGATCATGGAACTTAAACTGAATTATAGGGGACGTGAGGCCACTGTGGACAATTGAAAGGTGGCTGGATCTGTGGGTTGTAAATTCTAGTAACAAATGTGTTGAAAGTGAGGTGCTAGAATGAAGTCCTAGATAGGAAGTGCTAGTCAGAGTGACATGCTTAAAATGGAGATTCTTAACAGAGTGCAAGGCACAGTAGTTCGCAAATGACCAGGTTTTAGAAGTGCCTAAAAAAAAAAATGGTTTAACAATATCAAATGTTGATGAGGCTATGGTAACAGAGACTCATGTGCTCCTTGTAGGAATGCACAACCTCTTGATCTTATAAAGCTGCATACAGGCATATCCTAGACCTAGAAATTCCACTTCTTGCTTTTGAGTATATTCACTGAGAAACATGTAGAAAAATGTTTATAATGCCCTTGTTCGTAACTCCACAAAAATGAAATAGCCCAAATGTCTATTAACACTAGCAAGGACAAATACTATGTTAACCCAATGCAATATTATCAAGTGGTGAAGTTGAGTCAACTAGAGACAAACATATCAACACAGATAAATTTTAGAAGTAATATTAATGAAAATAAGCAAATGATAAATTAATGATACACTGTGTGCCTAATTTTAATAAAATTTAAAAACATAAAACTAAGCATGTTGTTTTGGCTAGGATCAAATTATAAATTTAAAAATATAAAGGAGAGTAAGGGGAAATTCAGAATAGGGAATTCCTTGTGGAAGAGCATGAGGCAAAATTGAGGAGAGGTGCAGGGGAAACATCAGTGCTGCGAATGTTCTATTTATTAAGTGGCCAATAGGCTCAATTTTATTATTGTGTTTCAAAACTTAAGTATACATTCCATTTATATACTTTTATGAATATGCAAGTATAATCTTTATCAGTTATTATAAGTAATGTAGAACTTTATATATTCTCTGCTACTTATTTTTTCAATTTATGTATTTTTCATATCTATGTCAGCACATGTAAATCTGTCTTATTTTCATTAAGTGCTAGTAGCTAATTATATGGATTTGATTAACCATTAGTTATTTGATGGATATTTAGATTCATGCTCATTTCCCTTTAGAGTACAAACTGATATAATGGAATATATAAGTTTACATATTTATGCATTATTCATATACAGGTTATTTATATAGACTATGTGTGTTTATTGATAGTATAAGTTCCTAGTCTTGGCATTGCTAAGTCAAAGAATATTCACACTTTTAAGTCTTACATTGAGCAGTTAGATTACATATGTGTACGTCCCCTTAACTTTTTTTTTAATTTATTTTTTATTTCTTTCTTTCCTTGCCCCCCTTCCACTCCACCCCACCCCACCCCCAGTTGTCTGCTCTCTGTGTCCATTTGCTGTGTTCTTATGTGTCTGTTCATATTCTTATCAGCAGCACCTGGAATCTGTGTCTCTTTTTGTTGCATCATCTTGCTGCATCAGCTCTCTGTGTGTGCAGCCCCACTCCTGGGCAGGTTGTACTTTTTTTGTGCTGGGCGGCTCTCCTTACGGGGCACACTCCTTGTGCATGAGGCTCCCCTATGCAGGTGACACCCCTGCATGGCACAGCACTCCTTGCATTCATGAGCGCCGAGCGTGGGCCAGCTTACCACATGGGTCAGGAGGCCCTGGGTTTGAACCCTGGACCTTTCATGTGGTAGGCAGATGCTCTATCCATTGAGCCAAATCCATTTCCCCCTTTAACTCTTAATACTCCATACCCCCAAAAAACTATATCTGAAAGCTCTGTAAGGGCAGAAATTGCTGAATCTTCATCCATTATCTCCACCTTACCTAGTATAGTAATTGATACTGTATTTCAGAAAACATTGAATATATGAATAAATACAAGATGTATTACATGTCCAAGTGATTCTCTTGAATAGAATTCAAAAACTGCACTAAAACTAAAAACATACAGCCATATATTTATTTCACTAACCCAAGAGAAACTGTGAAACTCTATTCATTCTTTTTAAAAATGGTTAAATTAATAAAAATGAAAAGATATAACCAAACTGAGAATTATGATAAACACAAAGCCATATTTGATGCTATTCAATCGTTATTCATCCAGTGAACTACACAACTAAGTTCTTTATTTAAATTAAATCTCCACGTATAATTTTACTCAAAGTACACTAATGTCATTTAATAAAGTAGGTTATATTTTAAAACACTGTAAAGGACTGTAACAGATTTTTAATACAAATTATTTTATTTATGATTACAAAATTAAAATGTGTATTGTAATAGATCCTAAAGATAAACATGTTAAATCTATGTCATATCTTGCGCATATACTTTTGAACATGTTAAGTGGTTGATAATGTTAAAAATATAAAAATATCAAAGAGATTTGTTAGAGGTAACCATGGAGTGTAAAAAGAAAAATAATCCAATTTCAGAATCAAAATAGCAAGAAATAGAGTTGAAAAGAAAATAAAGTGGTGACAAAAAATTTTGTTGGCTGACAACAAATGAATATTGAGTCTGACATCTTATTTATCCATTTACTAAATTCACATCTCCGCTTTGACGCTTATTCTTAAAAAGAATAAAATTAAAATTGGGACAGTCACTGAAATCCATGTTTTTTAGTTTGTTTTTTTGACTTGTTGGTTAGTTGGTTGATTTTAGGTATCTTTCAAAGATCAGGGATATTAGCTTTTTTTCTTCCTTACTGTAAAATATTGATTGTTTTCTTTTAAGGAAAGAGTGAAATGAACATTCTTACAATAATCAGTATAGGGCTTTTTCAACATATTTCCTTTGTTTTCTATTTCTCTTTCTCATTCTATGAAACAATCTGATATGAATTACACTGGTTTCATAGTCCCTTACACTTATGGTATTTCTGTTTATTCCCATTCCTGAACTCTATTTCCATTCCCCAGAATTTTTCTTATATATCTTTCCTAAAGTTGTCATTGTATGTTTCTGTATGTGTGTATTCATTTATAAACATATGTTCTCTTTTCCTCTAAACCTGAGAGCATACATTAAGCACTGCTCTATTCTTTCATGTGTCATTTAATAAAAGATGTTAGAGATATTTTCATATCAGCATATATGTCTACATCTATCTTTTTAATGCTCACATAATATTTCATTTTATGACTACTGAATCCTATGATAATGGGTTTTTTAGTTTTCTGAAATTTTTGCTATAAAATGAAATAATGCTGCAATTAACATATAACCAAATATATATTTGCATATATGTGTATCTGTAAGACAAACTCCAAAAATGGAGAAAAAATGTGTATTTAATACAAAGTCAAGATTGCAATTAACAAATCCAAAGGATATGCTACCAGCTCAACTCCTAACACCATCAACACTTTATTTTTTTTTTTTAATTTTTTTATTTTTTATTGACTTTGTAATAATATTACATTAAAAATATATATGTGAGGTCCCATTCAACCCCACCCCCCCACCCCCCCTCTCCCCCCCCCCCAACAACACTCGTTCCCATCATCATGACACATCCATTGGATTTGGTAAGTACATCTTTGGGCACCTCTGCACCTCATATACATTGGTTCACATCATGGCCCATACTCTCCTCTATTCCATCAAGTGGGCCCTGTGAGGATTTACAATGTCCGGTGATTACCTCTGAAGCACCATCCAGGGCAGCTCCATGTCCCGAAGACGCCTCCACCTCTCATCTCTTCCTGCCTTTCCCCATACCCTTTGTCCATTATGTCCACTTTTCCAAATCCAATGCCACCTCTTCTATGTGGACATTGGATTGGTTTTGTCCATTGCACCTCTATGTCAAGAGGAGGGTCAGATTCCACCTGGATGCTGGATGCAATCCTCCCATTTTCAGTTGTAATCACTCTAGGCTCCATGGTGTGGTGGTTGTCCTTCTTCAACTCCATCTTAGCTGAGTGTGGTAAGTCCAATAAATCAGATTGTAGGTGCTGGAGTCTGTTGAGGCTCAGGATCTGGCTATCACATTGTCAGTCCAGAGATTCAAATCCCCTAAATATATCTTAAACCCCAACATTAACTGCACCTCCAGCACATTAGCATGAAAGTCTTATGAAGGGAGATCCCATCTGAGTCCAGATTCATCACACATAAACACCATTTCCAAAGAGGGGCCATCTGCCCTGGTAGTTAACCCCATCGGCCATGACCATAACTCCCATGGGTCTCTTTAGCCCTCAAAGGAACCAATATCTGGGGGTTGTATCTGCTTTATCTGTCTCTCTGACTCTGCTCAGTTGTGCATGAGGGCAAACCTTCTGCCAGCCTCCAGACTCTTTTTTAGAAACTCGTAGCCATATAAACTCATTTCTCCTTTCCATTTCCCCCTTACTTTAGGTCAAACAGCATTTTAAAGTCATGGTATTTTATGTAGACATGGATATTCTGCTGATCCACATTGAACCTTCCGTATAAGGTCATTTTCCAGTTGCATCATCAGTTGGTAGTTGATAGTGGTCCCTCGTTGCCAGGGAGGCTCATCCCCGGGTGTCATGTCCCGCGCTGGGGGGAAGGCATTGCATTTACATGCTGAGTTTGGCTTCGAGACTGGCCACATTTGAGTAACATGAAGGCTGACAGAAGGAAATTCCCAGGCACAAAGTTGCTCTAGGCCTTGTTCTTATTTTGGGTTTATCAGCTCACAAGCATAGTCATTAGCATCTGGGGCTCACTGTTGAACCCTCACTCCCTCCCGGTCCCCACCACTGTACCTGGGAGACTGTCGCTGCTCCCCTAGGGACCACGACAGAGCACCACTGGCCAGGAACCCAGTACCCCCCCTACTGTGGTTTTTAATTGTTGCCACTATGAGTATATCCAAACATTACCATGCACCCTGGACATATGTTCTGTACAGCTCCCTGTCAGTCATATATCACCTGTCATCACCATCAACACTTTAAAAGAAAGTTCTCTACAACTTCACCATCAACAGGTCTGATCTTTTTTTTTTCCAAGTCAGGTCAATCAGATTAGTGGAAATTGTGAATGTAAAATTATGAGAATACATAAGCAATTTTTCAAGCTTGTAAAATGCTTATATTTCTTTTTGTGTGTTCTCTGTGTTCCTGACTTTGATCATTTTTCTATCGGCCTGTTGGTCTGTTTATATTGATTCCCTCTGCTACATATATTGGAAACAGAAATTCAAGTTTTATTTAGATTTGACATTTGCTTTACCTTTACCTTTGCTTTTGATTTTGTTACTAGATTTAAGATGGTTTTTTTGGTTTCAACAATTTTTTTTTTAATTTCCACACCGTTTTCCTTTGCCATCATGGGTTTGTTTTACCTCTTCTATTAAGGTCTTTCATTGGACTGGGATTTATTTTGCTGTAAGGAAGCATATAGTGGGGATTCCAGGAGGCCTTAATGAGAGTCTTTGGAAAGATGGCCATCAGGAAAATGGAAGAGAAATTGGCCATTAGCAGGCAAGGTAAATGCATAAAAAGACAGGTGGAGAAGCAGTGGTAGCAGAAGTTGTATGAAGAGAACGAGATGGCAGAGGAGGAATAAGGGGACAGAGTCTGAGTGTACCCTTCAAATTAGGAGCTGATTTTGAAGTACGGGAAAGACCTCCTTATACTGGCTGAACTCACAGTACAATCCCATTATGACAGCACATTTCAGATCTCACTGAATATTTTGTTGTGGTATTAATTTCATGCAATACTTGCCCTCAAAAAATAGAATGTGGGATAAATAAATTTCATGGGACCTTACAGAAAACCTTTACTTCACTAAACATCTTTAGGTTATTTAAAAATTAAATATGCTTTGTGATAAAACAGTGCCTCATTCTTTCAGCAGCCCCAAGAGGATATGCTGAAAATTTTTTTGAAAATGGAATACTTAAAGCATGCAGTGTTACAGTTTTTAAGTTTTTTTTGTTTTCTTAAAGAGCATGCACAGTCCATTGACCAAAATTTTCTTGTGAACACCAAGAATTGTGCAATGATAGACTTACTGGCAATTATTTGGTACGATTTTACCTTTACAGTAATTGTAGCTTCTTTTGCTGTTGTTAGCATATTGTACTGCATCTAATTCGGTGGAGTCTTATTTAACATTCCACTGTTTAGTTAAGAACTGCAAGTTAGTCCCATGTCCCCTGGAGAGTGACGCATGTGACTCTTCTGACAGATGTGATTACACAGAGGCCTGACTCCCTAATGACCTGATCACAGCTGTGCTCTGGATGAGTGAGATTGCCATAAACCTAACCTCCAAGTAAGTGAAGTGTCACTGAGACATTTTATCAGATTTTGTCCTTAACTGTCTTACTTCATTTTTAACTGAAATTGGGATTCAAGAGCTTAAATCAGAATCACTTCAGTAAAACAATAAAAAATGCTTTGTAATAATGGAACTGCAAACTCACTGAACTGAAGACAGTTCTGCCCTGAGGAATGTAATTTTTGTTACACTTTTGCTGACTGGTAAACATTATCTACTCAGTTTTGTTTTGTTTTGTTCTGAAGTTAAGCACTCTTTATTGTTTTGCTTTTCAACAAGAATATGTCATAACCTCTCACTCAAACTTAAAATCACTGTTGCGTAAATGTTGCCTATGTATTAATACCAGATAGAACTCATTCAAAATTTTAATTAAAACGTCTTGTCACTAATGAATTAGAGTATTCAGTATCTGGGTGTTATGCACTTACAATATTAAGAGATAAAATTAGAGACTGAAATAAATAATACAAGCTTAGTGTATTAGGGTTTTATTAACCCTTTGTCATAGCTGTTTGCTCTTAATTCTCCTTTTAAGATGAAAATACTTGGAAGTAAAATATGTGATGCTGTTTCTGCAAAAGTGTACAATTTTATGTCATTTTATTTAACATTCTTTTATTCGATTCTCTTTGCTGCATTCTCAGAATACAAGGGTGATAGGAATGCAGAGCACATTCCCAAATTTTCACGTCTAATATAACTCAGCTCCCTTTAAATGGAAAGAGATGGTGCGATATAGTGCAAAGGGGTATAGGATTGAATCAGAATCTATTTCTAAACGTTGTTTGACCACTTGAACAAAGTCATACAGGTCACATGAACTTCTAAACCTCTCTTGCTCCATCTTAAAAATAGGTATAAGACAGATTTTATTTCTGAAAATCAAATGAGATATGACCAAAATCTATTATCATAGTACTTACCTACTATTTACAAAAACAATAATAGTACTACTACTCATGTTAAAATCTTAAGATATATTTTTCAGTATAGGATATCAATAATAAAAATATGAATATATTTGCAGAGTCCATAATAAGTCCAGATAACCAACCTGCAGAATTGTGAGTTAAATATATGTTTGTTGCTTTGGAGAAGTTTGTCACATGGCATTAAATAATTAATACAATCACTATAAATTAGTTCAGAGTCCCAAAATTTCCTTTGAACCTGATAACTATGCTGTCTTCTCATTACTAAGTAGGCATTGATTTTTTAACTCACTAGAGTATGGACTCTTCTATCCAAAAGATCTACACCAATTGAGAAACTTTAGCTATGAATAAAAAAACAACATTCAAATATGTAGATATAGAATGAAAGGATAAAATCTATCTTGGTAGATACAGTTTCCCAAATTAAAGCACTTGCTAAGTGCAAGGTTAGGACCTAAAAATATTTCATAGCAGTATATATTTAAGGTTGTAGTTTTTATCTTCTGTTCAGAAAAAGATGCCCACTCG
The DNA here is from genome assembly GCF_030445035.2 of Dasypus novemcinctus. Classification (NCBI taxonomy): domain Eukaryota; kingdom Metazoa; phylum Chordata; class Mammalia; order Cingulata; family Dasypodidae; genus Dasypus; species Dasypus novemcinctus. The sequence continues at coordinate 34,932,271 of NC_080683.1, read as the reverse complement.
TTCTTCATAGAGACACAAAAGCAGAACAATTTTTGAAAGATCTGAGATTTGGAATGGTAACTTTAAGTGTGACACTATCTTCTGGATCTGGATTTGATAAGGCACTGTTTATCCAACATGTCCATGAACAGTGATCAGAACCAAGAGTAATCACTATATCCTGTTGGTTACCAAATACTGAGTATAGCCTTGGCTTTCTTTATTGGAGGATGAAAAATGATAAATAAAACAACAATAGCAACACAGGATTTATGAAATATTAATAAAAACAAGAAAAAGTAAACATCATTTTGAAAGTAGAAGAGCATACCTCTAAAAAGTGGATCACTCAAGGATCAAGGAAAAAAATGCCACATTAAATCAATTTCGAAAAGATATGAAATAAGACAATAATTTCATAAGGAAAGAACAGGCTGGCTTAAAAAGACAAGAAGATGAAATATAAAGTCAACAAGCTGAGATGAAGAGTGATCTAGGTGAGACCAGAATAGATTGCAATAAAACTAAAATTTCAGAAGTTTGAGTAAAATACACATTGGCTTTACTGAAGAAAGTTAGTGACTTCAGCAGATCAAATCAGTAGAGAAAAACCCACAGAATGAGAGGAAAAAGGAAAAGGAAGGATGACATTGAGATGATAATAACAGTTAATATTTAATGCACAATTATCCTTCTTTTAAATAATACACAGTAACTGTTTATCCTCATAACAATTCCAGGATAAGTGTACTATTATTTTTTGCCTTCATTTCACAGGTAGAAAACTGAGTCAAAGAGAGTTTATGATTGACGAACCCATTTGACTCCAGTAATCATGCTCATATTCATATGAGCATATTCATGACTCCCCATGCTCCCTGCTTTTTTTTTTCCTTAAGGAAGTGAAAAACTTAAAAAGAAAACTTTCTGATGCTATAAAAGGTCTTATGTAGCCAGATCAAAATATATCACTGATTTTCACTGAATTTTTACAAATTAATGAAAAGGGAGCCCTAGTATATAAACCTCAGAAAAGACGTTCATATTGAAATGATAAGTTGAGAATGCTTTTAGAACCCAGACAGGATACAAAACAAACAGGGGCTCCCTTCAAATCATACATACCTTAGCAATTATCTCTCCAAATTAAATGCCAAAAGAACATGGAGCAAAGACTTAAAATTTTAATGTAAAAGGGAACAATGTGTCAAAACTATTTTGGTAAATTTTCATTTATGTAATAATGAAAAAGAAATATGGTTTCAGAAATCATACTATGTAGTTCTCCAAATTAGAGCACTTGCTAAGTGCTTTAATACTTGAAAAAATGCTCAAAGATGTGTGCCCATCAAATAAAAATGAGGAACTTGTGATTTCAAAGGAATAGTATGAACGAGGAAACCATTTAAAAGTAAAATATATATCTATTATATAGTAAAATATAGTAAATATTATAGTAAAATATATATCTATTATAATAAATACAATATTATAATGAATACAAATAAAAATAATCCTGAAAATGAATATGAATATAATTATAATTCATAATATAAAAATAATTGAATAATATTTAGAATTCCAAAGCATAGATCATATTTACAAATACTAAGAAATGGAATAGGTCATGTATATATCTGTATTAGGGGTGGGATTGAGGGTGGAGGAAAGCAATAAAATTGATTATCCTATAAAAAAGGAAATGGTAAAATCCAAACATACTTATGAAATAAATTCAAACATCATTGGTAAAGTGTTAGAAAACTTAATTCAGCAAGGTATTGAATGTTTCATCTCACCTAAATGAGATTTATACAGATAACCAAGAAAGATCTGATATTAAATATATTCCATAAATATGCCCAACAATAAAAATATAATAGGCAGGATCAGTTCAATTGATGTCAAAGAAAGCAGTCTATATCACTAACATTTTTTTTATTAAAACTCCTAGAAAATTGGGAATGAAGAATGTTTATGATTAAGACCATATTTTAAGTTGAGTGAAAATTCTAGTCAATGATAAGATGCTAAAGAGATGAAAAAAAAGTGCTATTGAAACATGATTAAGAGAAACTTCCCATTCCCACTTACTATTTATGACAAATGAAATAAGATAAAAATGCAAATAAGAGATCTAAATGGTAAAATAAATTCAAGATGAAGGTTTTATTATTTATACTATATATATTTTAGATTAAATATATCAACCTGAAATCTATGAGAATTAAAGTCAAATAAATGGTGATATTCAGAAAACTGCACAAACTAATCATTTCTACATATGATTACTAATTTAATTGAAAGATATTATAAAAAAAGCAGCTCTATTCAACTATGGAACTAGAAACACAAAATTCCTAGTAATAACCTCACAAGTAGAATGTAAAATCTGTCTGAAGACACCAATAAGGTATTTTTAACAATTGCAAAACCACTAAATAAATGGAGGGAATTGAGTGGGAAATTGGATATCATAAATATTCAAATCTTCCTAAATCAGTATAGGTATTTATATGAGTAATTCCAACAGTACTTCCTTTTCAAAATAGAAGACTAAGTAAGGGTATGCATCTCTTACTCCTCCTATCATCCCATTATAATTACTAAAGAATCATAGGAACTACTTCAAGTTTGGAAAACTAGGTAGGGCACAAAAAACAATTAATATTAATTTATCTGTGAAAGACATAAAACAAACAACCAAACGCATATGGCTAAAGCAAATTAGACTTTTCATCTATAAACATAAGCAGTACCTGACTAGAGTGTCATCAAGGCTCTAGGCTCTTTCCAACTTGATGTTCAACTCATGGGTTGAGAGAGAAGTTTGAATTCCAGTCATCCTGGCTGCATTCCAACAACATGGAAGATGAAAGCAATAAAGAAGGGTATGACCCCTCCATTTAAAAACATCTCCCAAAATTCCACCTACTACTTCTTATATCTCACTGGGCAAAACTAGCCACTTGGCATATATAACATCAAGGAAGACTAGGAAATATACTCTTTATTCTAGATGGTCAAATGCCCAAGTAACTGTAAAAGTTTCTATTATTAAAGAAAACATCAAGAACTTTTGGGATGATAATATAGGAATAAGAAGGCAGGACTTACAAATGAGAGAACAGATGTCTTCCTTCCTGAGAAGAATTAGGTGACATGGAAGGCAGAGAGTCGTCTCTCTTCAGTGAATTTGGCCAGCACAGCCTACTTTGAATTTTTGCTCCAGCCAAAATCCAGAAGATGGATTACTGATTAGCACCATCTACAGGCTGGCTGGAAAACTTCAAGGAGAAAATTGCTTTAAGGTGTCTACTGTCCCCTTGATCATATCTGCACCCCATTAGTGAAGACCTGGCCCTATTTTGATAACTTAAGCTAGGCATTGTTAAAGTTAGAATAAGTGGAACCAAAAAGCAAAGAAAATTCATGACACAAAGTCACTAAGCAAAAGAGAGAAATTAATCATTACAGTAAATTCACCAACATTCAGATGCCTAGACATCATCAAAAAATTACAAGCCATTCTAAGAAACAGAAAGAGATGGCCCAGCCAAAGAAAAAGAACAAAAACCCTGAAAAGCAGGATTTAGGATAGCTAATCAGACAAATATATATCAATTAATGGAAGGAACAGCAGGATATACATTATTTTCAAGTGCTCATAGATCCTTCTCCAGGATAGATCATATGTTGGGTCACAAGACAGATCTCAATAAATGTAAAAAAAATTTGAAATTATACCAAATATTTTCTCTGATCATAATGGATTGAAGCTGGAAATCAATAACAGATGGAAAAAGGAAAAATTCACAAGAATATGGAGATTAAATAACACACTTTTAAATAATCAGTGGGTCAAGGAAGAAATTGCAAGAGAAATAAATAATTATCTTGAGATGAATGAAAATGAGGACACAACATATCAAAACCTTAGAATACATCAAAGGCAGTGCTGAGACAGAAATTATCATCTTCAATGCTTACATTAAAAATGAAGAAAGAACTAAAATTGAAGACTTAACTATATACCTGGAGGAACTAGAAAAATAACAGCAAACTAACCCCAAACCAAGCCAAAGGAAAGAAATAAATGAAATTGAGAACAATAAAACGATAGAGATAATAACACCAAAAGTTGATTCCTTGAGAAGATCAACAAAATCAGCAAACTCTTAGCTAAACTGACAAAGAAAAAGAAAGAGAAGATGCACTAAATAAAATCAGAAATGAGAGAGGGGAGACATTACTACTGACCCCACAGAAATCAGAGAGATCATAAGAGGATACTATGAACAATTGTATACTGACAAACTAGACAATGTGGACAAAATAGATACATTCCTAGAAACACATAAACAATCTACACTGAACCGAGAAGAAATAGAAGACCTTAACAAACTGCTCACAAGTAAAGAGATTGAAATATTCACCAAAAGCCACCCAAAGATGAAAATCCAAGGAACAGAATTCATGAGTGAATTCTACCAGTCATTCAAAGACAATCTAATACCAATTTTGCTCAAGCTCTTCCAAAAAAATTGAACAGGAAGGAATGCTACCAAATGCATTCTATGAAGTACACATCATCCTAATATTAAAACCAGGTAAAGATACTATGAAAAAAAAAAAAATTCCAGGCCAATATCTCTAATGAATAGAAATGTGAAAATCCTCAACAAAGTACTCACAAACTGAACTCAAAATCACATTAAGAGAATTATACACTATGATCAATTGGGTTTTATCCCAGGTATGCAAGGGTGGTTCCACACAAGAAAATCAATTAGTGTAATAAGCCACATTAATAAATTGAAGAAGAAAGATCACATGATCCTCTTGATTGATACAGAAAAGGCGATTGACAAAATACAGCATCCTTTCTTGATAGGGATAGTAGGAAACTTTCTCAACATGGGAATGTGCATATAGGAAAAACCCACAGCTATCATTGTTCTCAATGATAATAGACTGAAAGTGCCTTCTGAGATCGGGAATATGACAAGGATGTCTTCTGTCACCGTTATTGAATATTGCGCTAAATGATCTAGCTGGGGCAATTAGGTAAGAAAAAAGAAATAAAAGGCACCTGCATATGAAAGGAAGATTGAAAACTTTCATTATTTGCTGATGATATGGTTATATATGTAGAAAATCCTTGAAAATTCACAACAAAGCTACTAAAATTAATAAGTTCAACAATGTGGTAGGATATAAGATTAATATGCAAATGCAGTAGCTTTGCAGAGCGGGTGTAGCTCAGAGGTTGAGTGCCTGCTTCGCCTGTAGAGCTCCCAGGTTTATTCTCCTAGTACCTCCTAATAGAAAAAGTAGCATTTCTATACACTACTGATGAACAATCTGAGGAGGAAGTCAGAAAAAAAAATTCCATTTATAGTAGCCACTAAAAGAATCAAATATCCAAATATTTAGGAATAAACTTAATCAAGGACATAAAGAATCTGTATTTAGAAAACTATAAAACATTGCTAAAGAAGACCTAAATAAATGGAAGTGCATTCCATGCTCATGGACTGGAAAACAAAATATAGTTAAGATATCAATTTTATCCAAACTGATTTACAGATTCAATGCAAGCCCAATTAAAATCCCTACAGCCTTTATTTGCAGAAATGGAAAAAGCAATTACCAGATTTATTTGGAAGGGTAAGGATCCCCAAACAGTCAAAAATATCTTAAAAAGAAGAATGAAGTAGGACAACTCTTACTTACTGAATTTAAAACATATTACTTATCTACAATGGTAAAAACAGCATGATAATGGCATAAAGATAGACATATTGACCAATGGCACTGAATCAAGAACTCAGAAATAGACCCTCACATTTATGGTCAAGCTTACCCAGCTGGGTCCAAACAATCTATTCAACAAATGGCACTGGGAAAACTGGATATCCATATCAAAAAAAGAAAAAGAAAAAAGAAAGAAAGAGGACCCTTATCTTACACCCTTTACAAAAATTAACTCAAAATAGATGAAGGACCTAAATGTAAAAGCCACAACCAAAAAACTTCTAGAATAAAATATAAGGAAATTTCTTCAAGACTTTGTTGTATACAGTAGTTTCTTAAATCTTATACTAGAAGTATAAGAAATGAAAGAAAAAATACACAAAAGAGACCTCCTCAAAATTAAACACTTGTGCTCTTCAAAAGACTTTGGTAAGAAAGTAAAAAGGCAGTCTCCTCAATGGGAGAAATTATTTGGAAGCCACATATCCAACAAGGGTTTGATATCCATGTTACATAATAGAGATCCTACAACTCCACAATAAAAAGACAAGCAACCCAATTTTTTAAATGTGCAAAAGACTTGCATAGACATTTCTCCAAAGAGGAAATGCAAATGGCCAAAAGGCACATGAAAAAAGTGTTCAACATGGACCGGAAGACTAAATATAGTCAATATATCTATTCTACCCAAACTGTTTTACCAAAAATTCCAATAAAACATACAGCTAGTTATCAAATTCATTTGGAAGGGTAAGGGGCCATCACTAGCTATTAAGGAAATGCAAATCAAGACTACAGTGGATACCATTTCATACCTTATAGGATAGCTATCATCAAAAGAGCAGAAAACTACAAGTGCTGGAGAGAATGTGGAGAAATAGGAATACTCCTTTACTATTGGTAGGAATGTAGAATGGTGCAGCCTTTGTGGAAGTCAGTTTGGTGGTATCTCAAGAAGCTGAATAAAGAACTGCTGCATGATCCAGCAATCCTGTTACTAGGAATATATTCAGAAGAAATGAGATACAAACTGACTTTGCACACCAGCATATTATTCACAATTACTAAAAAATGAAGCCCAAGTGTCCATCAACTGAGGAATGCATACATAAAATGTGGTATATAGATACAATGGGATACTATTTAGCTGTAAGGAGTAATGAAATCAGGATGCATATAACAACATGGATAAACTGTGAAGTTGTTATATTGAGTGAAATAAGTCAGACACAAAAGGACAAATATTGAATGGTCTCATTAATATGAACTAAGTACAATAAGTAAACTCACAGAAGTAAGTTCTAGAGTATAGGTTACTAAGAAATTGAACGTGGGTTGAGAATGGGAACTGATGCTCAATGTGTGTTGAATTTTTAATAAGTTTTATTATAGAAGGGTGGAAATGAATAGAGTTGATGGTAGCACATTATAGTATATATACCTAAACCTGCTGATTTATAAATATGATTGTGACTGAAAGGGGTAGTCTGTGGACATAAATGTCAACTGAAATGAAACTAGAGAAAAATCTGGTGTTTGTATAACATAGTGATTTCAGTGGTGGATGGAAGTTGTGGTTAATAGTATAAATATAAGAATGTTCTTTTAAAAAGTGTTAAGAATGACAGATACAGGCCATTTTATATCTTGCCATATCCTACAGAATTGGTGGGAGAGAGTGTAAACTACAATGTAAACTCTAATCCATGCTTAGTGGCAATGCTCCAAAATGTGTTCATCAATTGAAATGAATTTACCACAGTAATGAAGGATGCTGTCAAGGAGGAAAAAAGTGGGAGGTGTGGGGAGCGGGGCATATGGGAATCTCCTATTTTTTTTCTAAGATTTATCTTATTTATTTATCCTGCCCTTTGACGCTTGCTTGCTGTCTGCTCTCTGTGTCCATCCACTGCACGCTCCTCCATGTCTGCTTGTCTCCCTTTGTTGCATCACCTTGCTGTGCCAGCTCTCCACAGCCATGGGCCAGCTTGCATTCACAAGGAGACCCTAGGAAGCAAACCCAGGGCCTCCTATATCATGGATGGGAGTCCAGTCGGTTAAGCCACATCTGCTTCCTGGAATCCCTGTATTTTTTACATAACATTTAAATAGCCTAAGTATCTTAAAAAAAAAAAAAAGATGTATATGGTGGCATTTTTTACATAACATTTAAGTAGCCTAAGTATCTTCTAAAAAAAAAAGATGTATATGGTGGCATTTTTGGGACATTGGAATTGTTGTGAATGATATTGTAGTGATGGATATAGGCCATTATATATATTGTTGTAACTTACAAAAAATGTGTGGGAGGGAGTTTAAACTATAATGTACACTATAATCCATACTTAGTGGCAATGCTCCAATATATTTCATCAGTTGTAACAAATGTACCACACTAATGAAGGTGCTGTTCATGAGGGAAAATGTGGGACAGGTAGGTAATGGGGAGTATGGGAATCCCCTACATTTTCACATAACATTTATGTAATCTAAGTATCTTTTAAAAAATAAAAATATTTTTAAAAAATAAAGTTCAAAAAAAAGTGTTAAGAATATGGTGATACAAGGGAAAATTACAATGAATGCAATTTATGGATATAGTTAATATTAATACTGTATGTTTGTTTTGTAAGTTTACAACTTTTACTATACCCTTATTTTCATTATGGCCATGTAATAACATTTTATTTTTAAAAATTAAACATCAAAGAAGAATATTAAGAGGGAACATACCATCTCTTTGATTGGCATCTTAAGCAACTACAAATATTAAAATATGTCTCAAATTTATATAAAACAAATTAGTTTATTTTGTTTGGTTTTTGATGGGAAAAAAATTGCTGTGAGAAATTTAACGGTTTCTATAAAAGAAGGAATTCTCCTAACTTAATCCCAACTCTAACAGGTCTAGGAACAAGTTTACTCATTGTATTTAGTGGAGTAACTAGTTGAGTAATTAATTATACAATAGTAAAATTGCTATCTTAGACCTTAACTTTTGTAACTTTTAGTTACATTATTTGCTTCCCACATGCACCTGCAAGAGCAGCTCTTTAAATAAAGAGGAATCTTTAGTGGATCTCTCTCCTAGTAAATCTTTGGATCTGAGAAAGAAACAGGACAATGCCCCCAAGTAACTACAAGAGGCTACAACAGATTTGGGAACTCTGCAACCAGAAGGCAAGCTCTCTAAAGGATTACTTTGATTTATTATGTAAAGAGATAGTAACATAAGCGCAGGCAAATTCAAGGTTCAGGTGACTCAGCATATTGATCTAATTGAATTCCATCCAGATACATTACAGATAAAAGAACTAATATGACATACTGTTGGGACAGTGTGTTGGGGGTTTCATTAGGCACAGTCTGGGAGAAATTGTATAAACAATTGTCTAGAAGTTTACATTCATAAATAGGTAAGTCTAATGAGTTTTCGTTTTTAAAAGTTTTCCAAATTGTGAACATCCTTGAAGTACTGACACATTTCCTTATTTATTTATAGGTTTATTTCTATATATCCTAATGCAGTGATTTAATGTCTTAATACAAATGCTATTAGACTATTTTTCCTTTGTGTGATAATTGTGCTGACTTTAAACAAGGACAATGCTCATATTATCCCTTATGGAATACTATTGCTGCTAGGATGTGTTTTGCCTTTAAATTTTGTAACCCTGAATTCAGGAATCACATATTTCCCCTAGGTTGTTTTCACAACCCACCTTAGCCCCTCTGTATTAACATGGTAAAGCAAAATGTCCTTTCTTCTTTTGCAGAGAACACTGTGGCATATTCCCTTCCCAATTAGAAACCGTTTGGTTTTAGTGTCATTGTCATTAGATTAGCCTGGGGGGTTCACTCTCCAGCTGCTTTAGCGCTCTGCAGCTTACTACTGCAGAAGATTCATGCTAGAGTGATTCAGGAGTCCTTTTCACAATGAACTGACTTGTGACTCCTGAAAATTAGAACACTGAAATGGACAGTCTATTCCACTGTACCATCAAGTTATAATCTTGCTTATTTTCATATTGAGCATTTTAATCTAATTCCTGCTGTATATGAATATGTCAAGGTTATTGATTGGAGGAAGGCATGAAAACATGTAGCATCTTCAGCTCACATGTCATTCCTCAGTCTAAGAATAGCAATGAGCTTCCTGTGGTCCTGGAGTGAAATTAAGATCCAGTACCAATTTGAAGACAGTAAGATAATCTTTTAAAAATGACCTTTCTACACATGCCTCTTCTGCTACTTTTACCAGACCTGTGGTTGGCATCGGGGTTGGTGTATACTCAGGAGACCTGAATCTCTGGACTGTCCATGTGACAGCCAGGCCCTGCCTCAGCAGACTTGTGGCTCCTACCTCTGGTTTGTTGGACTTACCCTGGCCAGGTGACAGGGAGGTGAAGAGGGTCAACCACCACACCAGGGAGCCAAGAGTGCCTACAGCTGCAAGCAGGAGAATTGCATCCATCATCCATGTGGAATCTAAACCCCCTCTTGATGTAGAGGGGGACTGGACATAACCATCCCAGGGTCCACAGGGTGGAGGAATAGAGTATGGATTAGAGTGGACTTACTGGTATTCTGATGGGGAACTATTGTGATTAGTAAGGGAAGAAATTGTAATAGTGATGTGAAGAGGGTGGCCACGGTGGCTGCTGACAGAAGAAGAGATATGGTGTGGGGGCATTTTCAGGATTTGGAGTTGTCCTGGGTGGTGCTGCAGGGACGGATGCTGGACATTGTGTGTCCTGCCGTGGCCCACTGTGTGGACTGGGGGAGATCGTGGACTACAATGTGGACCACTGTCCATGTGGTGCAGCGGTGCTCCAGAATGTATTCACCAGGTGCAGTGGATGTGCAGTGATGATGGAAGAGGTTGTTGATGTGGGAGGGGTGGGGTGGGTGGGATGGGAGGTATATGGGGACCTAATATTTTTTTAATGTATCATTTTAAAGAAAATAAATAAGAAAAAAAAAAAGAAAAAGTAAATGACATTAAATTCCAAAATTTCTATATAACAGAACTAGGCTCTTCCTAGTTACTAACAACTAATAAAGGTCTTGGGTACCTTCTGTAGCATTTCCTCTGTTGTTACCTTAAAAACTTGTAATAGTTGATCACTGTTGCTGTCATCATTGACATCTTCATCCTTGTCTCTACCATTTGTTGCAGGTCTGGGATGTGAGAATTCCCAGATAGGAGCTATACCAGGTAGTAAATTACATTCACTTGTTAATTTAGAATTGGGGGAAGGAAGGGTACACATAATTCTACCCAACCTAACTAAATACATTGTGCACCTACAAGAGTAGGCACTTTTTTTGTGCTGGAGACACAAAAGTATGTAAGTGATAGGCCCTCCCATATTCTTCATAGTTTAGAGAGGGAGACAGATACAAAGAAGTAATTCCAACATGGTAAGCACTATATGGACACAGAAAAGGGGATTCAGACCAAGATGAAACTTGGGTCCAAGCTGACCCATAAAGAATGGGTCTACCCATAAAAGGATAAATAGGTAAAAAGAGGTAAAAGGGGGAATTCCTTTGCAGAACATAACAAAAAAACATACTAAGAAGACAAACAAGAAGGAAGAAATGCCATAGATAGGGATAATTGAAAAGCCTCAGAGAATAGTTTATCTTAAACCACAAGGGATGGATCTCAGGAAGCTTATAGGAGATGCTTCAAAAAACTGGACCTCTAGAGCAAAAGCACAGAGACATGAAGGATGAAGGTGTGGGACATGTTTGTGAAGTGACAAATGGGTAAGTTCTGCTAGATAGGAGAAAGGAATGCAGAAGCCTTATTGGCGCCAAGTACTTTCTTGGCACTTTACGACACTAAATACCCACAATAACTGACACTATATGTAGTATTATCCACATATGGAAAATGAAAAAGCATTCCTTTTGGGATGTAAAACAGAGGCTATCAAGGGACACCCAGCCCTGCTTTAAAAGATTTTAAGATTTGAGTATGACTGAACTGTTTGAACACTTAATGCTAGAAAATTAAGGACATTCATTGAGCATCTGGAGCAGGGGATTCTTCTTTAGAAGAATTAAATTTACTAAATTTTTTTGTATTGGTTGGAAGGAAAATTAAAGATTTTGGAAACGAAATTATTTCAACAGTTCAAACTTCGATTTAGGCTTAAATGATAGCAATTATGGCAAGGAATGACTGAATATAGGATGAGGAAAAGAAAGTGATGTTAAAAATGTCTCAAACCTTTCAGTCTGAGAGACTGAGAACAAATGATTAAGACTGGAAAGAAATAATTCATTTTATTTTAAAGAAATAGAATTTGAGGTACTGACTTCATATCAGAAAGGATACCACTGAAGCTCTGCAGAGCCAAGGAAGAAGAAATAGAATTGGGAATTTCGAGCTGAGAAAAATAGATTCATTTCTTACTCCTAGCCTGATTTGACTATTTGCATAGGTATAAATATGCTGATTTTCTCTGGCCTTATTGGGTACGTGGATCGAAGGCAACATTTATGGTTTAACCTATAAATGGTTGGTTATGTTTCCTGGCTGCCCTTCATTCCTTCAAATGTGGTCATTTATAATACCAAATGTGATGACTACCATCGCTACTGATTGTCATCATGTGTGTCTCTTTATCACAGGACAGGTGAACTGCAAAAATTCATCACTATGGGTATGTGCGGTTTCTTTTTTCCTTTCCTTCTTTGTACTTTCTCCTTTGCAGCTTATCGATAAAAAGGAAACTAGTTGTGCTCAAAGGAAATTGGAGCCAAATCCACAGGAGGTTCTTAATGAAATATCAAGCACTAGTTCTTCAGTGTAAGTGGTTTCCACACAGCCATTCATTGTGAGCCCCCACTAGGCTGAACCAAAACATCCAGTGAATTGGATTTTCACTTCTCCATTGTTGGTGTTTGACTGCCACAAAAGATTTAAATCACATATCTTAAATTTGTGAAGGGCAAATAGAGGTATGTAGTAGAATACTGTAAAACTGAATCTATTGGCAAAAACTGAGTGGATTTAATAAACTGTTAAGTATAATTTTAAATCCAAATGTATGTAAATATTTATCAAGGATGAGAGTATAATAATCATATACATGAAGCTTAGAGGATTATTTTGGGCTATGCCATTTACAGTAAATGATTTCTCAGATTTTTATAGTACAAAAATTTAAAGAATGTACACATTGAATCAGTAGCTCTTACAGGAACACATAGGAATATAGAAAATATGAATTTATACCATTTATCTCAGAGAACAGTGAGGACAAATAGGAAGGGGCACGTTACTGAGAGGACCATGCATTCATCCCAGTTGTGGATTGCTTAGCCACACGGAACATCATAAGAGGCTGTAGGTGCTACAGTCTTTCAACCAGTCTTTTGGGGAGGAAAGAGATGGATTTATCCACTGGCTTTTAGTCCAGTCCCTGAATCCTGCCAGTAAAACAGTCCTCTTGGGAGTTAAACTCTCCTGCACTTACAAGTTGCCTCACCGGCCAACTACAGCCAAAAGCAGAGGCAATACGAGCCCTGCTTTTGGGTACAGAGTTACAGGCATACAGGTGCAACAGTTCCACTTAAGTAGGTAGAGCCCAGGTGGAGGATGGAGGGCTCTTTCAGTATAGACCGATACTTTAGTGACATGAAAGCTGAAAAAACACTGGTCAGAGCCAAAGTGGTCAGAAATGCCAAGGAATTACTTAAGACTGGGAAATAATGTGTGGCAGTGATGGTGGTGTCAGCAAAGACCTGAGACCATAACTTTGACAGTATAAATAGTGCCTTTGTTGTTCTCATGAGAGAGCACTGCTGCATTAAATATAATGCCTTTTTATTATTTACAACGAAAAGTATGACTCTCAAACACTTATATTTAAATCTGGGCATATCATTCCACTTTGTATAAAACCCACGAACACCTACCACGTTGTTTCTCAAGAGTTTCCTCTGGGTTCAATTCGTGGCTGAGTAAACAAATGAAAATATTTGGTGTCTTACTCTAGTAACAGAGTGCAAACAAATTTCATTGAAATTTTATGAGTTATCTTGATGTCAAGCAAATATCAAATGTTAGTTTAATTCAACTATTTTAATGACATTATTAACTTTGAGGAATCTTGATGTTTCCAGAAGCTGCCTCAGGTTTATTCTATGGAATCCAGTACTTCCCGGTATATATTTAATAGCTTTCATATATATGGTAAAGTATAAGCTCCTTAGTATATAACAACTTCCTTTCAGACCCTACATATTTATTCATTTATTAAACTACACAGAAACCATTTATTGGATGTCATTATTGTTCAAAGGACCACTTTAGGCACTTGTAATACAATGGGAAAGGAAGAAACAGAAAAATCCCTGAATTTACTGTTTAGACTCTAGAAGGAACACATAGATTAATAGGTTCTTTGAGCACAGGGTGATAAGACTTGCAACTGAAGTACAGGAGGCTAAATAGACAGAATGTGCATCTAATTAGGCCTTCAGGAGTGTCAGGCAAAGCTTCCTAGAGGAACTATCTCCTAAGTTACAAATTGAAGTATGAATAGGCATTTATCAGGAAAAGTAGAACAAAGAAAAGAACAAACTGTTTGAAGATAGAGAGATTAGAAATGGAACTCTGCAGGAGGCAGAACCAGCTTGTGAATGATCTTGAAAGCCATGCTAAAGAGTTTAACTTGATACAAAGAGCAATGGGGAGCCCCTAAATGTTTTAAGAGAGGGGGTAATGTGATCAGGTTCATATTTTAACAGACTACTCTGGCTGCACTGTTGTGATAGATTATTGGATGAAGACTGGGAACAAGGAGGCCAATTAGATTGTTTTTATATTGTCTGGGAAAGCAATCCGGATAGGAGAAAAAAATGTGTATCCGGCCTAGAGATACATGCAGGGGAGACTGAACAGCTCTTGACAATGGAATGGCTATGTAGCCAGAGGGAGAAGGAAGAAACAGACCTATGTTTGGGTCCCTAACTTGAGTTCTGAACCATATAGTAGAGTCATCCAGGAAAGAGAAAGATGTTAGGGTATGGAAAAAGTGGAGAGAAGGGTTTAGGTGCCTGTGGGACATCCAAAGGGAATTGTACAATCACATGAATAAATCTGATCTGAAACTTAAAAAGAAAAATTGGAGTTTTTCTGTGCTTGTAAGCAAAATATTAAGAAGCCAGCATTTACAAGTATTCAAACTATAATTCCATCTCATTTTATACTAATGATCCCCAAATCCATTTCTAAAATGTATAAAATTCTTCAATTATACTAAGTGCTGAAAATATTTCTGTTTTTACATACTGTGTCTTTAGTCTAGGATAACTTTTGCCACCTAGAAATGTCTTATCTATTCTTCAGGACTTAGATCAATTGACCTCTATGTGAAGCCTTCTTTAATTCTCATTCAAGCTTATTTTCTTCCTTCTGTGTGTTGCCATAGTATCTTTTCTCATTTTGGAACCTATCCTAATTTACTTTTATTTGTCTATGTGTCTGAATCACCTCACCTGACTGAAAAATCCTTAACCAATTTTAGTTATCCTAGCATACTCACCACCTGGCATATAGTAGGCACTCAATGAGTATTTATAGAATAAATGGGATTGATGAAAAAGTATAATTACTTCATAGTCATCATAGTGGTTTTGTAGTAAAACAAGTAGAGGAAATGAATAACACATGGAGTTTTAGTTCAGTTGAACTACTTATCTGCTTTCTTTCTTCGCTTTATAAAAGAGAAATAACTTTTAAAAATTAGTTCTCTATATTCTTTCTTGCATAGTGCCACTGTATTAGTGTCATATTGTCCTCCTTTAACTTGAATTTCCCTTGGCGTTCACAAAGATACTTTAATACATTCTGTAGAATAAGTTAGCCTATATAGATGGCAGAGTCAATCCTTTTTTCTTACTGGTTATTGAACAGTGCTATGTGAAAATCCTTAAGGTCCATTTATTCTTACCTGGGAATTCTCTGAAATATGATGTTAAAAGTCATAGAGATTATGAAGTTGAGCCACCAAAAAAAAATTTAAACAAATCTACCTTTCTTGAGATAAGCTGAAACATTATAAAAACTATTTTAAAGCCTCACCTCCAAAAAGCATAGGAAGTGATGTTATACAGACTCTCTCTACAATCTTAAGGATATTGCTGGTCAAAGTCAATTAACCGGCTCTCACACACAAGCCCATAATAGATGTTCATAGCAGACAAAGCTAAATTCATTGCTTCAGTAATATAATATTGGATATTTAAGAATAAGGCAAGATAGACAATGCTGCTTTAATATTCTTGACTACTTTTGCTTTAATACCTTTAGATCTATTTATTTGTTTTCTCAAATTATCTAGTATATTTTTGAAAAAGAGTAATCCTTATAAATAATTTAAGGTTCTTTATTATTGTATAAAGGAAAAACAGTACTCCAAACACTTCTAAAGTAAATGAAAGATATACTTATATTGAATCTTTCCTTAGAACTTACATGGAAATTGATTTAGGGCATTGAGTGCCAGAGCTTGTTCTTTATAATGCAATAGAATTTTAAGTAATGATTTTGCAGTTTGATATGAGTTTAATTTTCTGTGTGCATACTTTTCTAAGATTTCAAAAGTAATTTATCAGGTTCCTAACATTAGGCAGAAACCAAAGACCATTCCCCAATGTACACTATCATGCTTTAAAAATAAAACTATTAAAACTATTGACTGACATTTTTCTTTAACCTCTTGAATTCTGAAGTCAACATTTTTCCATCAAGCTATTTGTGGTTTTATTTTATTGGCTTAATATGTTAAAATAAATCTCTCCTCCAACACACTAGGCATTTGTAATAACTGTGTAGATATCCTTTTGGAGAAATAATTATTTTCTTCTGGCTATAGGTACAATTCTGCTTGCTGCCCCCAGTTAAATGATGATACTGAGAGTTATGATTTCATGACCCAGCTGAAAAGGAATGCCATTAAATGGATCACTGTTTATTTGTAAAACATGTATCTACTGACTTCACAGGCAAGGTGGTAATATAAGATCATGTGTTCAAGTTTCCTCTTTCCAATTAAAAGAAATATTTTTTAAAAGGGAAAATAATCAGTTGGGTAAAAGGAATGGGTACTATTGACATGACAATATTTTTATGGAATTTTTGTAAGATATTGTGATGATTAAGTTCATGTGTCCACCTGGCCAGGTTACAGTATCTAGTTGTTTGGTCAAGTAAGCACTGGCCTGATTGTTACTGTGAAGGTAGTACATGGATTTAAATCATCAGTCAGTTGATGGCATCAAAGGCTGATCACATCTATAATCAACTGTGGAGATTGTTTTCAACAATGAGAAAAGTCTCACGCAATCTTTGAAGGCAATAAAAGTGATGGTTTCAGCAATCAGAAGGAAGAATTTCCATCTCTACTTCAGTCTGCCAGCCTATCCTGGGGAATTCAACAACAACCTTCATCAGAGTTCCCAGGTTGCGGCCTGCCCTGTGGAATTTGGACTTGCCCATCCCCACCATCATGTAAGCCAAGGCCTATAAAAAAATCTCATAAAATTTAAATAAAATATATTTATTTGTCCCTTCAGGTCAATGATGGAAACAGATTCTAGTCCTGGGGCTCTTCTCTTTACCTTATTGTTTTCCTAAACTTTTCTGGCTTTAATACACAGTCTTTTCGTTAAACTCACTTCAGTGACTCTTGAAGAATGTGCCTTCTATTTCTTGACAGCCCATGACTGATACACACTAATATTTATGTGAATAGTAAATTCCTTTTGAAAACAAATTCTGCTAACTAAATTTCTCTCAAATCTCTTCACTTCCCTATAGTCCCAATAATATTCTCTTAGAGTCAATCCCAATATGACTTTTTATTCTCATGAATACTTCACAGCCTTCAGCTATTTGTCCTTTCCAAACCTCTTTCCACACTAAAACCAGGGTGGGAGTTCAAAAACTTCCATCAAGTCTATCAAGACGTCATATGGCCCATGTGATGAGCTGCCCCACACGCAGTGCTGTGCCACACAGGGGTGCCCGTAAGGAGAGCTGCCAGTGCAAAAAAGTACAGCCTGCCCAGGAATGGTGCCACACACACACAGAGCTGACACAAGAAGATGACGCAACAAAAAGAGACACAGATTCTGGGTGCCACTGACAAGAATACAAGCAGACACAGAAGAACACACAGGTAATGGACACAGAGAGCAGACAACTGGGGGGGCGGGGAAGGGGAGAGATAAATGAAAAATAAAATAAAAATAAACAAATCTAAAAATAAATAAATAGGGTGGTATTATTATTAAAAAAAAGAGACATTGGGAAACGGACTTGGCCCAGTGGTTAGGGCGTCTGTCTACCACATGGGAGGTCCGCGGTTCAAACCCCAGGCCTCCTTGACCCATGTGGAGCTGGCCCATGTGCAGTACTGATGCGCACAAGGAGTGCCCTGCCACGCAGGGGTGTCCCCCGCGTAGGGGAGCCCCATGCACAAGGAGTGCCCCCGTAAGGAGAGCCGCCCAGGGGGAGAGAAAGTGCAGCCTGCCCAGGAATGGCGCCGCCCACACTTCCTGTGCGGCTGACAACAGAAGTGGACAAAGAAATAAGACGCAGCAAATAGACACAGAGAACAGACAACTGGGGGAGGGGGGGAATTAAATAAATAAATAAATCTTAAAAAAAAAAAGAGAGAGAGAGAGACATCATATGGCCAGCAAACCTACCTACACTCCTGCCCCTTCCTATGTCCCCAGACTCACCTGTTGGCACTCTTAGGTACACACACACACACACACACACACAGGGTATGGCTTTCTCCATGCCCAATCACTTGCAGTTCCCCACACTTGCCAGGGCTTTACACAGGCTGCTGCTTCTAATGGGGCTCTGGAGGCCCTTCCTGACACCAGCACCTTCTTGTCCATCTTTCCCTTCCTACTAAACATCTTCTGGTCCTTCAGGACTCAGTTGTAAACCTCTTGAGGTAGGCTCTCCTGGTAGTTTTCCATTCACAAAACCCAAATGCCTTCCCGTCGCACTCTCCTCACCCCTGTAATCAATGTATTCCCTCTCCTCCCTACCAGCTATATAATAGTGTTTAAAAGTTCCAGTTCATGGCTCAAACTCTTTGGTTTCAATTCAGTTCTGCCACCTATTTGCAGTGTGACCTTGAGCAAGTGTGTCTAACTATGCTTCTCTGTTTTCTCATCTATAAACTTAGGAAAATAGAAATATCTATGTTCTTATATTCTTGTGAGAATGAAAGTATATTAGCACATCTGAAGCACTTAGAGCAGTGCCAGGTACATAGATGAATTTTAACTTTACTATTAATGTTAAGTATCATCACAAGGCCTACTCTTGTTTAATAGGAAGGACAGTTTCTCCAGAGATTCTCCCTTCCCCAATTGTTTCCTCAAGTAATCTGCAGCCCACAGTGGTTGCAAGGGTGGGGGGAGTGTTGCAGTCGTGATTTCAGGAAAAATTTCTCACTTGTTTAATATGGGAACAATATTTTTCTATACCATCTGGTATAAGAAATACTTATAGAGAAATATACTGAACCAGCTTGAAAAAAATCTAAGTAACTGTGACATTGATCAAGAACCACTTATGAATGTGAGCATAGAACAACTTTTTTGTCACTCATTATTACTTACATTACACAGAGAGCTTAGTTCTTTTCTGACCTAAATGAAAAATACAGCCCATAATTTTTCTCATAATTCTCATATAGTACAAAGTCCTCCAATCAGTAATTAAAATGTTCAGGCCTATGAAAGAAAAAGCTCTAAGATTATTGTAAGTCATGTTTCTGATCCCTGCAGATAGGAAAGACTGCAGTAAGGGAAGAGGGTGTTACTTACTTATCTTCTTTTGCTATCTTACACATCTACTCTTCCTGTACCCATATTGATTTCCCTCTCCTTTAGAGACAAAGACAGAGTACTGGCTGGGAAAGAGTTGGGTAGGAACAGTGATGAGCACTAGACAGTTCTTACTTGACTGGTGGTGGTGTGAGTCGACTTGACACTCTTCAGGCCTGGCAGGTGTTGAAAGCTACCATTTCCTTTGAAGGTGTTTTGCATGGAGTTTTGGAAATCTCCACATTAGTAAGGATCTCTCACCAGCAGTTCTCCTGATATACATTACACAGTCCTTTTTGTACCATCCCTTATTATTTCTTTGTTACCTAACTTCTCTTTACTGAGGTAATTTCTGCCCTCTTGAACAAGATCAAAGATAAAATTCACCTTCTCTCTCTCATCCCCACCCCCCTCTCCCTCTCTCTATCTCTTGGTCTCTCTCTCTCTCCATATTAGATCCATGGAATATAATTATCCTTTGCTATAACAATCCTTCCAAAGCAGCAGCCACTTTTCCTTTGCTTGACCATAAGCAGATTCATATGAGCACACCTCTCTTACTTTAGATATCTCAGGCATGAATTAAATTCAAATCTATTACACCCCCCAATTGTGAAGAATACCTATCAAGCATTCTAAGTGGTCAGGTGGAAGCCACTTTTAGTAGGCTTGAGATGAGAGCCTCCCACTCTTCATAGCACACCAACAACCAAAGCCAAAGATATTCTCTCAATATCCATTCTGCTCTTTATTACCGCCTCTCCAAACTCTTTCCCAATCAGGAAGTAAATGGTTAGCTCAGGGTTAAAAACTGGTTCTGCCATCTCCTTTTTGCAAGTCCTGTAGTATTTGTCAGGTTATTGTCTTTAAATCTAAGCCAATCTAAGTCCCATTTTGACACTTACTTCAGAGTCTGATTGTAGGTAAAAATGTTTTCTTTAAATAAGAGAAAATAATACTGATTGTTTCAGGGAGATGAAGAGGAAACAGAGAAAATGTGGAGCTAGTGAGAGGGTGAAAGGCCTTGCATTCCTAATTATGACCCCTTCTCATGACACCCAAATTCAGTATTTATAAATTTGAATGGAAATTTAATTTTATTTGATTAAAACTATTGAGGAGACAGTGCTTTACACCCAGTTTACATGCAGCATAAATAAATCAACATGTGATAAAGCAGGTAGAGACAAGAGGACTAAGCATCAAGACCTCATAGAAATCATAAAAAAGACCAAGAAATTAAAATATGGGGCAGTTTAACCAGATCTCTGAAGTTCAGAAGGGCCCCAGTTAACAGTAGATATACACATATCTATATATATATATATATAAAATCATACCTGCTGCTACAAGTATGAGGTCTATATGGATTATTCTGCCCTCTTTCTTTTTTACTAGAAAAGTTTTGGCTTTCCAGAAAAATCGTGAAGAAAATACATGGGTCCCATATATCCCCCCTACCACCACACGCACATACAGTTTTCCCTATTTTTAACACTTTGCATCAATGTGGTAAATTTGTTACAATTGATGAAAAAAAAGTTATTATAATTGTAATATTAGCTATAGTCCATACTTTATTTTAGGGGTCACTATTTTTGTTGTCAAATCCTATAGTTTTATTTTATTTTTATTCTAGCAACATACATATAAACTAAAATTTCCCCTTTTTTCTACATTCCAAAATATAATTCAATGGTGTTAATTACATTCATAATATTATGTCATCATCACCACCATCCATTACTAAAACTTTTCCATCACCCCAAGCAGAAACTCTGTACCAGTTAAGCATTAACTCCCCATTCCCTACTACGACCCTGACCCCTGGTAAGTTATATTCTAGGTTCTGACTGTATGAATTTGCTTATTCGAATTATTTCATATCAGTGATTTCAGACAGTATTTGTCTGTTTGTGTCTGGCTTGCTTCACTCAACATGATGTCTTCAAGGTTCACACATGATGTCACATGTTATCAGAACTTCATTTCTTTTTATGGCTGAATAATATGCCATTATATGTTTATATCACATTCTGCTTATCCATCCATCTGTTGATGGACATTGGGGTTTTGGTCTACTGCCCATAGACTGTTGTCCATGCTATTTAATGCATTTCTACGCTGTCCCCATGTTCTCACCTTCTAAGCCAACAGGCAAATTCTTCTGATTCTAAGTTCATGCCTTTCCCTGGAAACTGGCAACAATGTTGATAATTTAGGCTAGAATTAGAGTCCCATTCTCTTATACTTCCTAGTTTTATATCTGGGCTGGACCAAATAACATTTATTCTCTGTGATATAATACATTATGTAGGATATTAATTGACTTTTTTTTCCTCAATCTCACCAGACTGAAAGCTTCTGAAAAGAAGGGTCTAGGTTATATTGATCACCATATATTCTTGATTAGTGAGTTTCTGGTGCACAGAGAGCACTCCATAAGTCCTTTTAGATTGAAGGAATAAATGAATAAATAAAGCACAATGAATTCGTTGACTTGTCTTCTCTCTTGGTCCATCTTCCTTCTTCAAATCCTGGCTGGTGATGACTAGGCTAAATTCCTTAAAGAAGGCTCTTTCATGAAATACATATTCTTTGGGGCTCCTTTGAACCTCAGGAAGTTCTTCTCTCTTTATAAGACTTAGAAGGAAATTTGCATTTGCCTTAGCCAACATACATGGTCTTACGGCTGGGGTTAAGTATATGACTTTAATCACATCTCCTTGTTTACTTGTCTTTCTCTAATTTGAAAGTACTTCCCAGATAATAAGTAATAGCATGTTCTTAAATCCTGATTTATATTTTAGAATATAATTTCCTTAAAGTCTTATGTTAATGGAAGTATTCTAGAGAAGTATCTCTCCATAATGGAGGGAATAAATTAAATTTAATTAATATAATAAATGTTTCCATTTGACAAGAGACACTTACTAAAATTGCTGCATATTTATATATCTCTTGTTATCCATAATAGTAAGGTATTCAAACTTCAATGATTTCTAAATTTAAATGTAGCCATTAAGTAAAAATATGCTTTTAGTAAAAAATATTTTTATATATATATTTGCCAATCCAAATTTAATTTGCTATGTTCCCTCAAAGATCCATTTAATATCAGCATTAGAATATTAATTCATAGATTTCTTTAAGGATCCATGGTATATAGTTTAGTTTTCAAAATAATCCATTGCATTTTATATGTAAGAAATGATTCTTTTTATATCTTAACTCTATGTTGTTAAGTCAGAGATTTCAAAGTCTGGAACTAGCATTATCTTTAACTAGTACAATTTTTTTTTAAGGGGGTACCAGGGATTGAACCTAGAATCTCATACACAGAAAGTAGTCATTCAACTATGGAGTGGTAGCCACTCACCAATAAGACTTGTTTTTTTGTGTTTTTTTTTTTTGCTTTTACAAGGTACCAGGGATTGAACCTGGGACCTCCTACATGGGAAGCAGGTGCTCAACCACTTGAGCTACATCTGCTTCCCAGCTAATGCAATTTTAAAGTAGATTTTTTTCCTTTAAATTTATTGCAATTAAATACATTTATTTAAAACTGATAAAGCAAGAAAACTGAATTATATATTAATATTATCTTGTATGTACTTAATGGAGTGATTCTCTTGAGAATGGAGCAGTTTCGGGTTGGAATGTGATGAATGAGGACTCTTAGTTTATGTACTTCTGTAACATTTAAATTGTTTAGAAATATTTCTTTGGCTAAATATTAAATATGACTTGATTAATTTAATTATGCCCAAGGAAAGCCTGAAAAGAGGTTTGAAGATAGTAACTTTACAACTGTGTCTCAGAGGAACACAGGAGAATTTAAAGGTAAAAGTGAACTTCAGGGGAATCCTAGTAAATGAAAGACATAAAACAAAGAATATTGAAAATATTACACTTTGATGTGGTTAGAACATGCATTAAATATATATAAGCCTCTAGATGTACATAAAACTGAAAAGTAAGATGGCACCAAATCATCGAAGAATGTATATTTTGAACTGGAATAGTTTGAGGCATGGAATAATAGAATAAGATAAAAAGTAGTGAGTAGGACAGATTAGAGGAAATTAGGAACTGAAGTCAGGGGTGCCAGAAAGGCAATATGACCACATACCTGACTAAGGGAGAGACACTATTTTACTAGCTTTACAATGTGAGGAAGAGATTGAGAGCTGGAAGGCAGAAGAGTACATAAAGGTAGGATGACTGTTAGTTCCTGACTTGGCTTTTAGATAGATTTTCTCAGGTCTTCTGCACCTAATTTTTGCCCTGGACATATGGTACAATTTTCAAGTTTGCCCTTTCATGTGCAATTGTTTCACCTCCAGGAGAAAGCTGCTTTTCTTCTCTTCCTCCTCCAGGAATCTTGATCTCTTCTATTTGTTTCTGTGCATAATTTTCTCCCTAACTCCTATGATTTCTTTAAATTCTCTCACACTCAGTGCTCCCTTTTCAGTATACTTTTCAGTTCTGGGACACATCTGTCTTACAGCAGTTCAGTTTTCAATCTCTGGTTCCTTCCCCATTAGGGTACCCCTTTAGGGGAGTCAGATGGAACTAATCCAGAAACTAGTCCCTTTTGCCTTTGAGTGGTCCAGCAAAGAGAGACTGGATTGAGTGAGTGCACCTCTTGCTGCCAGTTCTACTGTGTTCTCCTTTATTTTCTGCAGGCTCTATTGAATACAGTACTCCTCAGCCACTTGTCACTGCTGGGGTTCTGCAGGCTTAGGTCCCTGTGTCTGGATTTGTATGGTATTCTAACTCACTGCTGTGAGTGTCTCTAGGGTCTGCAACATGGCAGAAGGGACCTGGGGCATGTGGCATCTTTGTGACTCTTAAGATGCACAGGGATGGAATGAAGGGCAGGGTCCAGACTGTCAGGTCTGGGAAGTAAATCTCTTACCTCTTCTGATGGGGTGGTTTTCTTCTTCAAGTCAATATTTGTGGAGTTCTTCTCAAGTATCTACCATACTCTAGAGTTCCAGACAAGTGGGATTTGTCCTTTTATTAGTTGATTCTGGAGGGAGATTTTTCTAGGGTATTTCTTTATTACCATATTCATGATGTCATCCTACATTAAAAAAAGAAGAAAAAGCTAAATGCCTAAATTAAGAAGGAAGAAAGAGTTAAAACCAAAGATTGAATTGCACACCTGGAAGAACTAGAAAAAGAAGAGCAAACTAATACCAAAACAAGTAGAATGAAAGAAATAACAAGAATTAGAGCAGAAACAAATGAAACTTAGAATATAAAAAACAATAGATGGGCTGTGGGGTATAAAGGAATCTCTTATATTTTTTAATGTAACATTTTTTGTGATCTATGTATCTTTAAAAAAAGGACAATTAAATAGAAATTTAAAAATTAAAAAAAACATAACTGCTTGTCAAAGATTAAAAATCTGATAATAGAACTATTATCATAAGTATGGTAGAAGTTCCTACTATATGGATTGTAGCAACTGTTTTGAGGGAAATTGGACAAAGTCCATAAAAATTCTAAATGCAAATTTCACTTGTAAGAATTTATGATCCAGAGAGGATATTGAGAAATTGGAACTCTCATCATTGCTGGCAGGAATGTAAAATTGAGCAGCCTCCTTGGAAAACAGTTTGACACTGGTATAAAATGTTAACCATAGTGTTACCACACAGCCTAACAATTCTACTCCTCAGTACATACCCAGAAAAAAACTTGTACATGAGTGTTCATAGTAGCAGTATTCACAATAGCCAAGAGCGGAAACAACCCAAATCTCCACCAAATGATGAAAGGAAAAGGAGAATATGGTCTATCCATAAAATGGACTATTTTTCAGCAATAAAAAGGAATAAAGTTCTGATACATGCTATAATATGGACAAGCCTTGAAAATATGTTAAAGTGTAAAAAGCCAGTTGCAAAAGACCCCATTTGAATCCATTTATATGAAATATCCAAAATCTATCAAGGTACAAAGTATATTAATGGTTGTCCAGAACTAGGGATTTGGGGAAAGGAGATGAGAGTGATTGCTTACAGGTATGGAACATCTTTCTGAGGTAATGAAATGCTGTAAAATCTGACTGTGGTTAACATTTGCACAATTTCAAGAATATACTAAAAATTATTGAACTGTGAACTTTAAATGGGTGAACTGTATGTATATAAATTACATCTGCTTTAGCTGTTTGGAAATCAATTTATGATCCAGGTAACAGAAAAAAAATTGAAGCAACTTGAATATAATTGTGAACTGATAGTATCAGTGATGGTATATCCAAACAATAAAACACATTGCAACTTTTAAAAGAAGATAAAGGACAATATGAAGCAATATGGACAGTCCACCAAGAACTATTTTTAGATGCAAAATAAGTAGAATAGCATATTCGGGTAGATGAATTGGCCAAGTATAATATGGTAGATATATTTATATATAATAGATCTATATTATATAAATATAGTTATGTACATTTTTTTTGAACATGAAGTACATGTCTTTTGTTGCCTATAACACATTTATTTTAATTACAATGATTTGGAAACTTTTCTTCTCCTTAGTAAGAGGGACAAAAATTAAGATTCCTCTAGCTGAATGTCTTAATTTCTTTTTAATCCTTAAGGATCACTCTAAAAATTCTCCACCTTTTCTGCTTGTGAAGTAGGATTTCTAGGATTAACACATCTGAATGAGTCCAATCCTTCTAAAATGTTGAGGCCAGACAACTGTCTGCTGAGCTATGGTGAAGTCAGCCAACACTCAGCAAAATCCTCAAGCTGGAGCAAAGTGAATTTCTTAGCACCTGGCTTTCACATACTGCTTGCTGCGTGGGAATCGAGGGATGGGATTCTGTAGAACCCATTGTGTTTTAGTTTGTTAGGCTACTGAAATCAGATACCATGAAATGGTCTCAGCTTAAACAACGGGAATTTATTAACTTACAGGATTACAGTTTTGATGCTACGGAAATGTCCAAATCAAGGCATCATCAAGGCAATGCTTTCTTCCCCAAGACCAGGTCTCAACAACCCTTGACTTCTCTGCCACAAGGCAAGGCACATGGAGGTGTCTGCTGGTCTCTCCCTTCCCCCCTGGGTTTTGTTCTTTCAGTTTCTTGCTTCCCTGGCTTTCTCTCTCTGTATTCATCCCATTTAAAAAAGACTCCAATATGAGTATTAAAACCCACCCTGAATGACGTGGACCATACTTTAACTAAAGTTGCCTCTTTAAAAAATTCTACTTACAAGGGATCCACACCTCTGGAATTGATTAACTTTAAGCACACGATTTTCTGGGGAGCACACAGCTTCAAACCACCACACCCTAGAAGAGAAATAGTGGCAAGAACAAAAGGAGTGTTTTCCTTTCCCTTTTCCACCTAGAGTTTGTCCCACATCATTGGGAAATCATCATCTTATCAGGGTGTCTTTCTCTAAAGATCAGGCTTTTTAAAAAAAATAAAATTAGCATATGTTGTTCGGTCATCATTCATTAAGAAAAAAGTTCTTGAAAGCTTACTACTTTTTATAACAGTGGCTGGACTACCACTGTATCCTTGTGCAAAATTACTCAGGCAGCCATGATTAAGAATATTAAGATTCTTCATACTTAATATTGTGGCCTTTTGGACAGATAGTAAATCAAGTGTGTATATAAGAAAGACAAGGAAGTCCAATTTTTACAATATGTTTTCTTTGCAAAACAATTTTGAAAACCCTGAAACTTGATTTCTAAGGTCTCAGACAGTCACTATTTTTAGAATAAAAAGGAATTATAACTTTACCGCTCCTTTTAACATTGTTAATTTTATTAATATAACCATCATCTAGATATGTTTAATAAATGCCCACATTCACTTATTATTTTTTAAGTTTAATGCAAAAATGAAATAAAATGCTAGTAATCATAATAAATTGTTTTTTCTTTCTAAAAATATTTATTTTCATTCTCAATTCTAAAATAGATAAATTCATGATACATATTCTACTATGTGTAAAATAAAAATATTGGGAGTCAAGCACTTTTATTAATTACATAT
The DNA here is from genome assembly GCF_030445035.2 of Dasypus novemcinctus. Lineage (NCBI taxonomy): Eukaryota > Metazoa > Chordata > Mammalia > Cingulata > Dasypodidae > Dasypus > Dasypus novemcinctus. The sequence goes on along the minus strand of NC_080683.1, from coordinate 34,904,619 downwards.
CAGATATAAAATATGATCTTTATTAAATTAAAATGTATTTCATTAATGCTGTTTTCAAAATTTGATTTATGATCCTGTTATTATAATTGATGGATGAGGGATGAGTTGATAGTAATTATTTTGGTATAATCAACTAGCAACTGAAATGTGCAACATATTGATTTTTTTCAGGTGAGACATGGACTCCCTTAGCAGCTAAAGTAGGAGAAAGAGGTAATGACATTGAATTCAGTCTAATTTATTACTGAGAAAAAGGTGATTTGTTGTAGTTCATGAAGTCCATGGCAAGTGTTAGATAAAATGATGAAATCATTCAGAAACACAAAAACTAAAAATTAAATTAGATTACAGAATCCTGAGTAATAAATACCATATAATTCAGATGAGCATTGCCATTTAACTTGGCAAAAGTTACCTTAAAGGGACAAACTTAAATTATAAATACAGATGGAAAGAACTATGCTAATCAAATAGAATAAAATCAAAGAACGTTAATTGTAAGATTGCATAAAAAATATTATAGTTTTATATTATTTATTAAAGTACAATGATTCAAATCATTCATAAAATATTTATTGGAGACCCAATATAGTGGCCAAGCATTTTTGGTAGGGATACAATGAAGAAAAGAGTAGAGCTGATACTTCCTTCATGGAGATTGCAGTCCAGGGGAATGGGAAAAGTATCTGGTTTAATAATAATTATACACACACACACACATATGTTTACAACCTGTGATAAACACCAAAGGGAAATTTCAAGTGTTAAAGGAAACAAATGACCAGCACATTAACATTATGTGAGTATTTTTTTAAATAAATTATCATCTACTTCATTTTGTTCAGATTTTATTCCCATAAATTGACATGAGTACCTATTAGATACTAAAATAGCTATTTATTTCTCTAATGTCAGTTAGAGAATATCTTTGAATTGACTCCTTTTGCTAGGGTTTTAACTTTATGACTATGCACAAAATAAAATTTTACCCAAGAGATACTTGTTGTTATATATCCTTACTGCATCAAGAATTTTTATGTTAACTTTTTCTCATTATTAAATGAAAATTCCAATACCACTGCTTCTCAATCAGTACGTAATATTCTGGAGTTCACTGAAGACATGTAAGCAAGTATTAACAAAGTCTTTATTACAACATGAAATTCTGCCAAAATGAGAAATTTTTGTGTGGAGGGAGTGTGGGACATCGATGATCACTGCACAACCTAGTAGGAAAGGCTGCACATAAACTAATATCTATACTATGAGCACATAATAAATATTCTAGCAGTATTTACATGTTGTGGAGTTCTAGAAATGAGAGAAACATTGATTTCATCTTGGTGGGTCAGTGGAAACCGAGAAGTATACAAGGAGGAAATAATATTGGCACATGGTTGAAATTTAGAAAGAAAGAGAGAAGCAACAATGCACAAAAGGTGGTTTGAACAAACTTCCAAACTTAGGAAAGCTTGGGGTCTTCAGGGAATATGGACCTCATTTGATTTGAGAAAACATAAGGCACTTATTAGAGATCATGATAGGATAGTATGGAAAAGCAGATAGGAATGGATCACCAAGAGACTTTGAATGCCAAAGCAAGGAATTTTCATTTAATTCAAAGAGAATTCCTTTGTTCGTTCTTTATTAGAGAAGAAAAAATGAAACTGGTAGCAAAATTTGTGGATAAAATATAGGAAATCATTTAAGGTATTTCTTGGATAACTTTTAGTAATGAATGCAAGCCACTTTAAGGAGTGCATATTTCTATCAACCTAGAAATCATTCACATTCAAGCAATTTTACCATGAAAATGTTTGATGGTCTAATTTCATTGTCCTACTCTCATGAGATTTGAAATAGCTGAAGCAGAACTATGTTAAGCCAAAATTCTAATTCTTTTACAAAATAGAACTGACTCAGATTTATGGAGGCCTCATCCAGATTTCTCACCACTTTGAAGAAAGTCATTTAGCTTTTCAGAGGTATTTAGATTGACTACAGCTCCGTGACTCACCTGGAGTCATATTATGTGTCTTGGGCATTTTCAGTGTTTATAAATTGCACAACTGCAAAACAAATGTGATAATTCTATTTGCCCTCAATTTTGTTTTTAGTACCATTTGCATTCTACTTCTACTTAAGTTCCTGGTACTCATATTTTGTGTTCTGGTCTGTTAACTCTGTCTCCAACAACCTCCTTCGTTTTTCCTTTTGGTGTGACAGGTGGGGTTGACCCCATGTGTACTTCCCGCAGCCCCACTTCTATAGTGCCATCCATGTGCCTGAGGATGCATGCCACAGTGGAGGCACTTGCCATCCCATCGTCCTCTCAAGTGATGCAGTTTCATTTCAATGTGACTGCCCATTGCATTTCATTGGCTGTTTCTGTGAAAAAGGTAATCAATCTTCATTATTCTTCCTTATTTCTTTTTACAAAATTCTTAGGAGAGTGAAGGAGACTGATACATATTGTAAACACCTTGGAGGATTCTCACACAACAAGAAATATCTGTATAAATTTATTTGAAAACAAATTCTGATGAAACACTTTTGGTTCAATATTTTAGAAACAAATCTGAGATTTGTGTGTGTGTGTATAAGGATTACCATTCAAAATTTATTTTCAATTACCAAGTAAAATAGGAGTTAAAATTCAAATGTAGTATTATTTGTGTAGTTACTGCTAAAATTATGGTGAAACCATTCTTTGTCACCATAGAAACAATTAGTTTCTAACGCATATTATTTTATTGCTTAATTGTTAAAAAATCACTAATTTTTATAGTTCATGAGCAGATTGCCATTTTAAATTATTTTATCATTTAAGAAATGTACAATATTTTTGATGCTTAAGAATATACCTTTAATATTAATGGAGCTATTTACGAATTCAAAACAAAACAAAACATTCCCCTGATGTCAACATCTAATGGGTTTCTAAGAGGTTTTCAGTTAATTAAAGCAGCCACTAGAGCCAAAAATGCCCTGGGCAGATTACAGTGTATTAGGTCATGCAGCCGCTGAATGCATATCTCTACATGGATAGCTAAAAAGTGTCATTCTTGTCTATGTAAAATTAATCACTGGTTCTAAATTAGGGAGGTAGGCTTGGAAACTACTACTGATAATGATTCACATTTCAGAGTGCACAATTTCCATTCCTTATCCAAGATTGTATTATAGTAAATGACTTCCCTTTTTAATGCCAAAATTTAGAACCTCTTAAACTTAATTTGAAGGTACATATATGTTAATCACCTCTTCTTCCCACATTGTGTGAGTGCCGTGAATGCTTTAATACACAGCTAGGTAAGCAAGCAAATACAGTAAAAAGGACAGAAATGAAAGGAGACTCTGTTTCCACATTCATCGTAAAACATCAAGGAGGTGTCCTTAAAGTCTACTTTTTAACTGTAAAATGCTTTGGGAGACATAGCACTATAGCTTAACTTCTAGACAAGTATTTCATGTGTCTGTAAAATATCATGAGGCTTGTCTTCTCCTATAAATTTATATAAATCAAAAACACATTTGAGACCATTTATACTAGCTCTGCAAGTGTAGGACTAGAGAGCTAATTTAGAGTGCAAAGTTCTTAGATAAACATTTACCCATTTAAATCTCTAATTGAGAGTAGTATGATTGCAAAGAAGATATTTTTCTTTCTTTAATTTCATGCTGGGTGGAGTCTTAGAATAGTACCTCCTCTACCCATCAAAAAACATACTTTAATGCTCAAAGTTTCTTAAATACAAATTTAATGAATGCAGTGAAATTGATGTAAAAAGAGGATTCCTTGGTTATCAAATATATCTCCTTGTTAACTACACATTCTAGATTAGAGATGACCCTCTAAGTCATTGTTCCTCTCTCTCTTACTAATCCCCAATTTTTCTTTCTTTAGCTCCTTGGCCATTAGCTTCAACATTTCCTATAGGGACCTATGCTTTCCTCAAAGAAAAAAAAAAATCTAGGTTTCTCTGGGTTAATAAAGCCAAACTCAGCTTGGCTAATTATATTTAGTGTTTTGGGTGGTGGAATATAGGCAATTGACCTGAGGGATAGAGTGGGTATCTTTGTCTGTGGCAATGTTTATGAATTCCAAAAATAGATATTGGATTGTGTTTATAAACTGGTCTGTTCCTCTGGACATATTAGATAGTACTAAATTCAGAGGTTTCACTTTCACTTGATTAAATTATGATTATGGCTTTGACTTGGCCATGTCAGTAGAACGTTGAGTCCCTGCCCCTTGGTGGGCAGGGACTCAAAGGAAAAATGACACTGCAGAGGAGAGAAATTGAGTTTTGATGCTGGAGTATCTGTGAGAAAGCTGAGCCGTTCCCCTTATAGTTTACAGTTGGTCTTGTGGAGAGAAAAGAGCAGGTGATCAGGGAAAGGAACAAGCCCCAGGAAGAGAGATGAGACTTATGCCAGCCGACACTTGAGATCAGAACAAGCTGGACCCATGGAGCCTTAAAAGGGAACAAGGAAGGGTGAACCCTTGCAGACATTGCCTGCTATCTTATTTTAACATGTGGCAACAGACTTTGAGTGAGGAAGTAACTTTAATTTGGACTCTTTAGGGCCTTGGGACTGTAAGATTCTACTCCAAATAAATACTGTTTTAAAAAGTCAACAGATTTCTGGTATTTTGCATCAGCACCTCTTTGCCTGACTAATACATTGTTCTATATGTTTTATTGAAAATATTTGTTTTCCCACATTATTAATTACTTTCTACTTTCTATACTGTAACAATTTTTTCCCATTGAATTTAAAAATCTTAAAGTTAAACCATTGGATGATAATGTTTTGCTATATACTAAGTAATCTGCTCTAGGGTATTTCTTTCTAAGTACTTAATAATCAGAAAACAAAGCAGATGTTAGGAGAGGAGGAGGCAAGATGGCGGCTGAGTGAACTTCCCGGTTACTAGCTCCTGGAGGGAATCGGCTGGGAGGCGTCGGAGACTCCTTGGGACCGGGCTGTTTCGGGATTTTTCCTGGTCCCAAGGTGTTTAGACATCGATTTGGAGGGAAGGTAACAGAGAGGATCCATCCGTGAAATATACACGGATATCCCAGCTACGTGTGGAGGATTCCCTCCTTGGGTAGGCAGAGCCGAGGCAGCTAGCACCACGCCGAGCCCCGGCGGGCGGTGGCCAGGGTAGCCTAGCTGGGCCGCGGTGGGCAGCGGGCGGGGGATCCGAGCCACGCCGCGGTGGGCGGCGGGCGGGAGACCTGAGCCGCGCTGCGCCGCGGCGGGCAGCGGGCAAGGGAGCCGAGCCCAGCCTAGCTGGGCCACAGTGGGCGGCGGGCGGGAGAGCCGAGCCGCGCTGTGCCGCGACGGGTGGCGGGCAAGGGAGCCGAGCCCAGCCGAGCTGCGGCAGGCGGCGGGCGGCGGGCAGGAGAGCCGAGCCGCGCTGTGCCGCGGCAGGCGGCGGGCAAGGGAGCCGAGCCCAGCCGAGCCTAGCCGCGCCGCGGCGGGCGGCGGGCGGGGAAGCTGAGCCGGGCCGAGCCCAGCTGAGCCGCGGAGGGCGAGGGGGCCGAGCCCAGCTGAGCTCAGTCGAGCCCAGCTGCGCCGCGGAGGGTGTGGAGTGGGAGAGCCGAGTCGCGCTGCGCTGCGGAGGGTGGCGGGCAGGGAAGCCGAGCCCAGCCGGGCCCAGCCAAGCCAAGCCGAGCCGCGGCGGGCGAGGGAGCCGAGCCCAGACGAGCTCGGCCGAGCCCAGCCGTGCCGCGCCGGGCGGTAGAGCCGAGCCGCGCTGTGCCGCGGCGGGCGGCGGGCGGGAAAGCCGAGCCCAGCCGAGCCCAGCCGAGCCCAGCCGAGCCGCGACGGGCGGGGGACCCGAGCCCAGCCGAGCCTAGCCAAGCCCAGGCAAGCCCAGCCGAGCCGCCGAGGGCAGGGGACCGGAGCCCAGCCGAGCCCAGCCGAGCCTGGCGGCGGGGTTTCTGTTCTTTGTTTTTTTTTTATTTTTTATTTTATTTTATTTTTGTTGTTGTTGTTGTTGTTTTTTAATCCTCTCTTTCCTGTCCCCAATATTCTTCTTATACTATTTTATCTTAACAATACAATAGGTCCTACAGGAAATACCTCACATTTGCTGGGTTTCCTCACCCTCCACTGCCTCATTTTTCTGTGAATAGATTTAGCCTATCTACACTATCCCCTTTCCCCTACAACTTGATATCCTCCACCATCTGCTGTCTCTCCTATATTCCATCTCCCTTTCTTTGATCCGCAAAGTATCTAACTCTTAATTTCTAATACCTTTGTTTAGTTTTCCATCTGGTATTCGTCCCTGAAACTATTACCTTTCTTTTCTCTTTCCCTCTCTCACGGAAACAATAGCCTCTTAGTACGTACCACATTCCTCCCATATTCAGTCGTCTACCTCATTATAGGTACTTTCCTACTACTATAACTCTACACAATTTACATGATCTAACCTCCATCCTCCCAGAACTCATATTGTTGCTTTGTTAACATATATCACCAATACTACTTCACACTTTTTCCTCCCTTACACAATTGCCTTTCCCCAGCACTAATACTTTCCTTTAAAGTGAGCTTAACTAGCAATAAGAAATTGGAATAAGAAGAACAAAGTGACAAAGAGAAGATATAACACTTACGCAAAAACAACAGCTAATTAATCTCCAAGACTAGACAAAGAAGCTAAGGAACTGATTAAACCCGTCAAGAAAAAATGTTGACAAGACAGCAACAAAAATCTACAAACCAAACCAGTAATCAGGAAAACATGGCTGAATCCAATCAGGAAGGGGGGCAGGACTTCGCACAAGCAATGAAAGATCTCAGATCATTTATCACCGACAAATTTGATGAAGTAATGAAAGAGGTTAACAGCATGAAGACAACACTTGGAGGGGAAATTGCAGACATGCGCAAAAAAATAACAGATATGATGGAAATGAACACCACAATTCAAGAAATCAAAAATACACTTGCAGCAAATATCAGCAGACTAGAGGAGGCAGAGCAGAGAATTAGTGATGTGGAAGACAGTGCATTGGAAATCAAACAGATAGTAGAAGTGGTCAATAAAAAGGTAGAAAAAATCCAGATAGGACTTAGGGACCTGAATGATAATGCAAAATGCTCAATCATACGTATTATAGGCATTCCAGAAGGAGAAGAGAAGGGAAAGGGGTCAGAAGGACTGTTGCAAGAAATAATGAATGAAAACTTCCCAAATCTACTGAAAGAGACAGATGTACATATCCAAGAAGCACAGCGCACTCCACTGGTCATAAACCCCAACAGGCCCACCCCAAGACATATACTTGTCAAATTATCCAATGCTCAAGATAAAGAAAAAATTCTAAAAGCAGCAAGAGAAAAAAAAACTATCACATACAAGGGAAACTCCATAAGATTAAGTGCTGATTTCTCATCTGAAACCATGGAGGCAAGAAGGCAGTGGTATGATATAGTCAAGGTACTAAAGGAAAAAAATTTCCAAACAAGAATACTCTATCCAGCTAAACTAGTATTCAAAAATGATGGAGAGTTCAAAATATTCACAGATAAACAGAAACTGAAAGAGTATATCAACAAGAAACCTCCCCTACAAGAAATTCTTAAGGGAGTTCTGCAGGAAGAAAGGAAAAAACAGGACAGTCAGAGATGGAGGAGAGTGTAAAAGCAACAAGAAAGACAAAAATAGAAGGGGAAAATAAAATAATACAAACAAAATGTAACAAACACAAATCCAACCAAAATATGGCTACCATAAATAACTCTCTAAACGTAATAACACTGAATGTCAACGGACTAAACTCACCTATCAAAAGATTCAGACTGGGACACTGGATAAGGAAATACGACCCATCTATATGCTGTCTACAAGAGACACATCTTAGACCCAGAGACTCATGGAGGTTGAAAGTGAATGGCTGGAAAACAATCATACAAGCAAACAACAACCAAAAAAAGGCAGGAGTAGCTATATTAATATCAGACAAAATAGACTTTAAATGCGAAACAATTGTGAGAGACAAAGAAGGATACTATATTTTAGTGAAAGGGAAAATCTGTCAAGAAGATCGAACAATCATAAATATTTATGCTCCTAACAAGGGCGCCTCTAAATATGTGAGGCAAACGCTGGAAAAACTAAGTGAAAGAATAGATGCATCTACAATTATAGTGGGGGATTTTAATACACCACTATCAACTCTGGACAGAACATCTCAAAAGAGAATCACTAAAGAAACAAAACATTTGAACAGTATATTAGAAGAGCTGGATCTAATAGACATATATAGATCATTACACCCAAACACAGCAGGATATACATTTTTCTCAAGCGCACATGGAACATTCTCCAAGATTGACCATATGCTAGGCCACAAAGAAAGGCTTAATGAATTCAGAAAGATCGAAATCATACAAAACAATATCTCTGAACACAGTGGAGTGAAGCTGGAAATTTGCAAGGGACAGAGGCCCAGATTTCACAACATGATTTGGAAATTAAACAGCACACTCTTAGAAAAACAGTGGGTCAAAGAGGAAATCTCAAAAGAAATCAATGACTACCTTGAAACAAATGATAATGATAACACAACATACCAAAATTTATGGGATGCAGCAAAAGCGGTACTGAGAGGGAAATTTATAGCCATAAATTCATATATCAAAAAAGAAGAAAGAGCAAAAATTGGAGAACTAACTGCACTTTTGACGGAATTAGAAAAACAACAACAAAGTAACCCAACAGGAAGAAGAAGGAAGGAAATAACAAAGATAAGAGCAGAACTAAATGAAATAGAAAATAAGAAAGCACTTGAAAAAATAAACAAGACCAAGAGCTGTTTTTTTGAGAAGATCAACAAAATTGACAAACCTTTAACGAGACTAACAAAGAAAAAAAGAGAAAAGATGCAAATACACAAAATAAGAAATGAGAAAGGTGATATCACCACTGACCCCACAGAAATAAAGACTATCATAAGAGGATACTTTGAAAAACTATATTCCAACAAAAATGACAATTTAGAGGAAATGGACAAATTCCTAGAAACACATAAGCAGCCCATACTGACGAAAGAAGAAATTGATGATCTTAACAAACCAATCACAAGCAAAGAGATAGAATCAGTCATTAAAAATCTCCCAACTAAGAAGAGCCCAGGGCCAGATGGCTTCACAGGTGAATTCTACAAAACATTCCGGAAAGAACTAACACCAATCCTGTTGAAACTATTCCAAAAAATCGAAACAGAAGGAACACTGCCTAATTCCTTCTATGATGCCAACATTACCCTAGTACCAAAGCCAAACAAAGACACCACAAGAAAGGAAAATTACAGACCAATTTCTCTAATGAACATAGACGCAAAAATACTTAACAAAATACTTGCTAATCGTATTCAACAACACATTAAACAAATTATACACCATGACCAAGTGGGATTTATTCCAGGTATGCAAGGATGGTTCAACATAAGAAAATCAATCAATGTAATACACCATATAAACGGATTGAGAGAAAAAAACCACATGATTATATCTATAGATGCAGAAAAGGCATTTGACAAAATACAGCATCCCTTCCTGATAAAAACACTCCAAAAGATCGGAATACAAGGAAACTTTTTGAACATGATAAAGTATATATGAAAAACCGAAAGCCAACATTGTTTATAATGGCGAAATCCTGAAATCCTTCCCTCTAAACTCAGGAACAAGACAAGGATGCCCATTGTCTCCGCTCCTATTTAACATTGTCTTGGAAGTACTTGCTCGAGCACTGAGACAAGAACCAGATATAAAAGGCATTCAAATTGGAAGGGAAGAAGTCAAAATTTCATTATTTGCAGATGACATGATCCTATATATAGAAAACCCTGAGAGATCTACAACAAAGCTCCTAGAACTCATAAATGAGTTTAGTAAAGTCGCAGGTTATAAGATCAATGCGCAAAAATCAGTAGCTTTTCTATACACCAGTAATGAGCAAGATCAGGAGGAAATCAAGAAACAAATACCATTCACAATAGTAAATAAAAAAATCAAATACTTAGGAATAAATTTAACTAAAGAGGTAAAAAACTTATACATCGAGAATTATACAAGATTGTTCAAGGAAATCAAAGAAGACCTAAATAAATGGAAGAATATTCCCTGTTCATGGATAGGAAGACTGAATATTATTAAGATGTCTATCCTACCAAAACTGATCTACACATTCAATGCAATCCCAATAAAAATCAACACAGCCTTCTTTAAGGAACTAGAAAAACTAACTATGAAATTTATTTGGAATAGAAAGAGGCCCCGAATAGCCAAAGACATATTGAAAAAGAAAAACGAAATAGGAGGAATCACACTTCCTGACTTCAAAACATACTACAAAGCTACAGTAGTGAAAACAGCATGGTACTGGCATAAGGAGAGACACACAGACCAATGGAATCGAATTGAAAGTTCAGATATAGAACCTCATGTATATAGCCATATAATATTCGATAAAGCCACCAAACCCTCTCAACTGGGAGAGAATGGCCTATTCAACAAATGGTGCCTGGAGAACTGGATAGCCATATGTAGAAGAATGAAAGAGGATTACCATCTCACACCTTATACAAAGATCAACTCAAGATGGATCAAAGACCTAAATATAAGAGCCAAGACCATAAAGACCTTAGAAAGCAGTGTAGGGAAACATCTACAGGACCTTGTAATAGGAAATGGCTTCATGAATATCACACCAAAAGCACGAGCAGCAAAAGAACAAATAGATAAATGGGACTACCTCAAAATTAAAGCCTTCTGCACCTCAAAGGAGTTTGTCAAGAAAGTAAAAAGGGAATGCACACAATGGGAGAAAATATTTGGCAACCATATATCTGATAAGAGACTTATAACTTGCATATATAAAGAACTCATATATCTTGAAAACAAAAAGATAAAGAACCCATTTAAAAAATGGGAAAAAGACTTAAACAGACACTTCTCCAAAGAAGAAATACAAATGGCTAGAAAGCACATGAAAAAATGCTCCAAATCTCTAGCAATCAGGGAAATGCAAATCAAAACTACAATGAGATACCATCTTACTCCCATAAGATTGGCAGCCATGAAAAAAACAGTAGAATACAAATGCTGGAGAGGATGTGAAGAAAGGGGAACACTCATCCATTGCTGGTGGGAATGCAGAAGGATCCAACCATTCTGGAGGACAGTTTGGCGGTTTCTTAAAAAATTGTCCATAGATTTGCCATATGACCCAGCAATACCACTGCTGGGTATATACCCATCAGATCTGAAAACAAGGACACAAACCGATATATGTACACCAATGTTCATAGCAGCATTGTTCACTATCGCCAAAAGTTGGAATCAATCCAAATGTCCATCAACAGATGAGTGGATCAATAAAATGTGGTATATACACACAATGGAATACTACTCAGCTGTAAGAACCAATACACTACAATCACACGTGATAACATGGATGAACCTTGAGAATCTTATGTTGAGTGAAGCAACTCAGGCATTGAAGGACAAATACTATATGACCTCAATGATATGAAATAAGTTAACTTCCTCAGAGAGCTAGAGTCTGGAAAAGTGGCTTATAGGAAATCGGGGGGTGGAGGAAGGATGTGAGTTAATGTCTGCAGGGGTGGAATCTGTGATGAGCTGGCGGTAAGTATGAGCACAAAGAAGGGACAAAATGGGGGCAAGGGGTTACCTTCGGGTGGGGTTTTCTGGGTTTGAGGGGGCTGGGGATGGGAAGAGGGGTAATATTGTCCAAGAAATAGGTGGGAGGGAGGGGCAACATACGAATATGGGAGAGTGTCAGAAGTTCGTTGAGAACTAAATGTTGAGTAAAACGTATCCAAGTATAAGTAGGAGGGTTACCTGGTTAGGACGCTCAGGGGGTATGGTCTGATGCGTGACGGACTCCGGAGGGAATAGCTGAAGGCTCATTTTGCCAAGGTGGGTTCTACCATTGGGTGGGGTGGACCCATATCCTGGGGAAGACTAATGCCGTTGAATAGAGAGAACTGTATCTCTCGTGAGAAAGGACGGCTCCCAGGGTATTAGATTGGCAGGCGTTGTGGGCCCTAAGGGGAGGGGAAAATGGATGTGGAATGGATGGAACAAAGGTAAATAAGGGGGAAAAAGAGGAGTTATGTGAGAGTACACGAGGATGAATATAAAACAGCTAATATTACACCAAAAACATATAGGGGACGACAGACTAATAATGAAAACCATAAGACAAAACATAGGATAACTAAAAAATTTAGAAAACTGTACAGCCTAAAATATGGACCACATAGTAAGCACAAATGTCACCTTGTTTGAAAACTATAGTGTTGGAATCTGTACATCAGTTTCAGGAAATATGATATGAATAAGTTAAAAGATTATTGCTGTGCAAGGGAAAAGGTTTTATGGTGGATCTGGGGAAATACTGTATATTGTATATATGAATTTCGGTGATCTAAGACTCTTCTGAAGCTGACATTATGTTGGGATTCACTTTACGGGAAGTTTTGGATCACAGAGTGGTTCAACAATGGCAGCGGAGGAATACTGATATGGGATGTTATTGACAGGATATATATGGTTGACAGGGAGTTATACAGGGCATATGCCCAGGGTATATGGTAATGTCTATATATACTCATAGTGGAAACAAAAACAATAGCTGGGGGGGTACTGGGCTCCTGGCCGGGGGGTCACTGTTGTGGGCCCTGGGAGAGCAGCGGCAATCCTCCAGGTGCAACGGCAAGAACCAGGAAGGAAGGAGGGCCCAACAGTGGGCTCGTGATACTAATGGTTACACTTTTGAGCCTATACACCTGCAATAAGAACAAGGCCTAGAGTAGCATTGTGCCTGGGGGTTTCCTCCTGACAGCCTGCATGTTACTCAAATGTGGCCACTCTCACAGCCAAACTCAGCATGTAGATGCGATGCATTCCCCCCAGCGTGGGACATGACACCCGGGGATGAGCCTCCCTGGCACCGAGGGATCACTACCACATACCAGCTGAAGAAGCAACTAGAAAATGACCTTGAATTAAAGATTCAATGCGGAACAGCAGAATATACCTGTCTACATATAATGACATGACTTCGGGAAGCTGTTTGACCTAATGTAAGGGGGAAATGGAAAGGAGAAATGAGATTATAAGGCTGTGAGTCTCTAAAAAAGAGTCTGGAGGTTGTCAGAAGGAATACCCCTATGTACAACTGAACAGAGTCTAAGAGACAGATAAGGTAGATACAACCCCAGGTATTGGTTCTTTTGAGGGATAAAGAGACCCACGGGTTCTGTGGTCATGGCAGAAGGGGTTCACTGCCACGACAGATAGCCCTTCTTTGGAGCTGGTGTTTCTGCGTGATGGAATTGGACTCAGAGGGGATCTCTTTTCACAAGACTTGCATGCTACTTTATTGGAATTGTAGTCAGTGCTGGGTTTAAGATATATGTAGGGGATTTGAATCTCTGGTCTGATAATATGACACCCAGGCCCAGAGCCTCAACAGACTTCAGCTCCTACACTTTGATTTACTGGACTTACTCCACTCAGCTAACATAGAGTTGAAGAAGGTCAACCACCACAACATGGAGCCTAGAGTGTCTACAACTGGAAGCGGGAGGAGTGCATCCAGTACCCATATGGAATCTAAGCCCTCACTTGACATAGATGTGCAATGGACACAACCAATCCAATGTCCACAGAGAAAATGTGGAATGGGTGTGGGAACGGTAGCCATGGGGGCTGCTGGGTGTGGGGAACGGGAGGAAGAGATGAGATGTGGAGGCGTTTTTGGGATGTGGAATTGTCCTGGATAGTGCTTCACGGACAATTACGGGACATTATAGATCCCCCCAGGGCCCACTGGATGGAACGTGAGAGAGTCTGGGCTATGATGTGGACCATTGACTATGGGGTGCAGTGATGCTCAGAGATGAACTTACCAGGTGCAATGGATGTGTCATGATGATGGGAGAGAGTGTTGCTGTGGGGGGAGTGGGGGGCGGGGGCGGTGGGGTTGAATGGGACCTCATATTTTTCATAATGTAATTTAAAAAAATAAATAAATAAATAATTAAAAAAAAAGAAAACAAAGCAAATAAATCATTATTGCCAATTAACAAATTACATTTTAAAAGAAATTTTTAATAAGTAGTATCTGAGGGATAGGATAGACTGAACAACATTCAGGCAATAAGACTTTTAGATGATCTCAATCATAATTTATTGTTGTTGCCTTCTATGTGAAAGGTTATTCAGTAAAGAGCCTGATGTGATGTACATTTTCACAATTGGGAATATTATTTCTAAAGGTCAAATGATAGATATCTATTTTTTGAGCCATTTACCACCTAAATTAGTATAAAGTATCTTTCTTCTTTCAGTTATTGAAAAAAAGGTTAAAAACAAGTTTGTGGCTTCAACCTAATGCTCTTAATATAACGTGGCATGGTATGTATGCATCTTAGAATCCAGATTAACAGACAATGACTCCTGCCTAAGGCCCAAGATTCAGAAATCTGATACTATAATGCGAATTTTTATAGCATGATCCAGGTAAGCCAAGTGCCATAATTTTTTAATAATTTTTTGCATGTTTTTTCACCATTTTTATTTCCTCTTTGGAGAAATATCTAAGTCTTTTGCTCATTTTTAAAAATAATTTTTATTTTTTTATTTTTAAAGGAACTTTAGATTACATAAATATTACATTGAAAATATAGGGGATTCCCATATACCCCACCACCCCCACACATTTTCTCCCATTAACAACATCTTTCATTAGTGTGATACATTTGTTGCAATTGATGTACACGTATTAAAGCATTGCTACTAACCATGGTCTATAGTTTGCATTATGTTTTACACTTCGTACTGCACAACTTTACAGGTTTTGACAAAATGTGTAATGGATGGTATACATCACTGTAATATCATGCAGAATGATTTCAATGTCTCAAAAATGCCCCATGTTACACCTCTTCCTCCCTTCATAACCTCTGATAACCACTGTCTTTCTATCTATATTACAAGTTCTTCCATTACTAGAATAATAATGTCTACTTTAGTCCATAGTTGCACCCCCCCCTTACGTTCGTTTGTTCCTCTATCCTGTGGTTTTGAGGATGGTGATGCCCAACTCTGCTTCCAACTGAGAGGGGACTTAGATCCCATGGGGCAGATAGATGGGGACTGTCCTGCATGCAGTTGAAGATACTATCTACTTATTGGTTGACATTCTCCATCAACATCCTTTTGTTAGTTGTACTGGGTGTGTCTGAAGAACTGGAGAATAGGTATTGGCTGCAAATCTGTTGAGATTCAAGGCTCACACAGCATATGAACAGCCAAAATATTTGAGTCTCTGGGGAATATATTTAATAGGTATAGTGCTAATTATTTCTTCAAATAAATGGGATAGAAGAACCATGTGTAAGAAAATTATAAGTGAGTCTAACTCTGATACATTGGAGAAAATGTGTTATTATAAATCCCAAGGTAAGGCTCACTGATGGGGTGCTGACTTTCTGGGGTTGTCTGCCCTGCCAATAGTGTCTAGATGTCTCTAGAGCCTCCAGGACTAGCCCTAGTTGAGACATTGTTTACTGTGACAGTGACATCCTCCTGAAACGTGCATAAAGCATAACCTCTGGAATGGCCTTCCGACTCCTTTTGAAATCTTTTAGCCATAAAAAGTTATTTGCATTTAATATTTCCCTTTTGGTCTAAGTCTTTCTTCAAATGCATCATTAGTCAGTGCTTAATCCCTTGGTATCAGGGAGGCATATTGCTGGGAGTCATGTCCTACATTGGGGGGAAGACAGTGAGTTCATATGCTGAGTTTGGCTTAGAGAATCCACATTTGAACGATAAGGATTCCCTCAGGAGGTATCTCTTAGGCAATATATATTGCCATCCAAGTACCACAATTTTTAAGTATAGATTTCAATAAACAATTGCATGCCAATTTCTAAATCTTTCACCTGCCTGGTACAACCCTTGTTTTGGTAAAACAGTCCCTAAATCTATTGCCTCTATAGACCTTTTAAAATATGTGTATATTTTTAGAAATATTCTCAGTATAACATTTAGGAATTAAATATAGATTGCTATGAAAACAATTCCTTAAATGTGTACCTTATTGAGTAAAATCAATACCTAAGATCATGAACTTTTACTTCAAAACTGGAAATTTACATAATAACATTGTTGTGATTTACCAAGCATTGCACTGAGTGCTTCAGGCATCTTATTTCACTTAACCCTCAGAATATCCCTGCTAAAGTAGGCTCTCTAAATTACCCGCATTCACAAATGAGAAATCCGAGGCCTAAAGATGTTAAGTTATTCATTCAAGGTCACACATTTTGTACATAGTAGAGATTAGATCAGAAACAGTGTTGGCTGACTCCAGACTCAATATTTACTCACTATTATGTATCACCACACTAGTAATAAATTCAAATTTAATGTGATGGCATGATATGAAATTTCTAAACATTCCCATTATTTCATCTGATTATAAGACATCTTTATTTTGGAAAGTAGGGAGCATTTTCTTTAAAAACTAACATACCAGAGTATCAGAAAATCAAAGAAGTTAATGTCCCTCTTATACAATTTAATGAAGAAGCTATTATGATCCACCTAAAATTAAACTGGAAGGCCATATAAGGTGACCCAAAAAGAATTGTGCCTAAGTGGTAGTATCTTCCCCTAATGATTTCAGTTTAAACTAAAATACAGAAAATTTTTAAAGATTTACATTTCAGAAAAAAAATCAAGAAATAGCCAATAAAAGAACATGACTCTCAGAAAAAAAAATTATAGACAGCTAAATGTAAAGATATGTTAGAAATTTATTTTTCCTTATAAGCATTACTCTTCCTAACTTCCAGTTAATATTCTTAACATTTGAGAAAACGATTAAGTATTCTATTTTAACAACTCTGATGTTCCATAGAAAAATGGAGGTGTAAATTAAAATATAGGCCTTAACTAAAATAGAATTAGATTCAGTAGTACAGAGAAAGAGTTTTTTAGGGTTATAGGATTCAGTAATAGGTCAGTCATATACATAATTCCTATCTACTTGGCATTACATCATATGTTCTGCTTTATCAAATCATCCATATCCAATCACCTAGCAACACTGAATTAATAGAATCACTCTGATTTAATACATTCCTCTTTTTTTTTATTAAGACATGCTATCTTAATTCATATTAGCTAAACCTTGCTGCCTGCTTTTTCATAATGATCCTGCATTTCACCAGGAAAAGCATAGGAGCATATATTCTTGCTTTGTTTTAGATGGTTGCATGTAGGCAGATGGCTGTCTCCTACTGTAAAGTTCAGAATGACAGATTTAGAATATCAGTGCCTTGTGTTGTGGGAAAGCGTATGCCTCTAACTATTAATTATAGGATTAACATTTTTAAACAGTCTCATACTTTTTAGTGTTCTATAAAACAGTTTTATAAGTTGTGCAATAAAAGAGTATTTAAATGCCATACATTAAAACCAAGAAATCTTTTGATTTACTTGATATCCTGTCTGTGTACATTCCATATATATTTAAGGTCAACTGTACTGAGTAAATTGCAAACCTAGAAATAAAAATGAGAGATTTTACTAGGTGTTTTGTCTTGTTAAAAATAAAGACTTGCTTTGATGACTAACTTTGTTTTCGCCATAACTGATATGAATTTAAGGGTATATTAAAGTAGTCTGAATTTATTTATTAACTTTAGATGAAGCAGCTAAATGTCAGACTTCCCACAGCCAAGAAGACAGAGAAACAGAGCATTAGGCAGGTACTTAAAACAGTGATTTATCTCCTTTCCTGGTAACTGATGTACTACATCATGAGAAAGGACCAAGAAAAGGTATCTGCCTTTTAAAACATAATACCCATGTCTGAAAATCTTTCAAATGAGAAATTAGTAAACGGCTGTGGCTAAAATATTAAGATATTAAATTGAAAATGAAACGATGATTGAAATCAAGCACAGGGGTTAAGGAGATAAGATTACCTATCACCAAAAACAGAGGATTTATTATGATGGCAGGAATGGGCTGGAGGGCTATAATCTTCTCTGCCCTTCTCCACTATAAACTGTTCCATTCTCCAGCAGGGAACACTGTGCTCAGCTAGTAGGAAATGAAAACTCCTTCCCGATTCTGCTGTTTTTAACTGTCTAGACGCTAGATGTCCATCAATACCTCTACTTACATGGGTAATAACCTAGAAATTTCCACATAGAAAGGAAAATCTCTCTCTCTCTTACACTGTCTCTCTGTCTCTCTTACTGTTTCTCTCTCACTGTCTCTCTCTCTCTCTTTCTCTCTCTCTATATATATATCCCTGCCAATCAAAAGAAGGGTGGCACTTTTCTCCCTTATTGCCTGAATTAACACCCTTTACTCATCTATAAACCAATCCATTCAATTAAATAAATGTTAGTTGAACACCTAATATGTATAACAAATGGTATTAGTCATTGCAGATGGTTCAAAGATGAATAATACACTTTCTTCTCCTTGAAAGTTTTCAAGTAGTTGTTAACCAAGCATGTCAGTGAGGGTGCAAGGAGCAGAAGACAATTGTAGCATAAAGTCACCTGGCATTTTCCACTTTCCTCTTTAAAATGGCATAATCTCAGCTCAACATCCTTTCCTCCACCATCCCAAATGTTTTACCTCAGACCTGTATTAATTTTCTATTGCTGGTATGAATAACTATAACAAATTTAGTGGCTTAAACAACATAAATGTATTATCTTGAAGTTCTGTAGGTCAAATATCTGACACAGGTATCACTGAGCTAAAATCAAAATATCAACCAGATTGAATTTCTTTCTGGAGTTTCTAGGTCAGACTTCATATCCTTGCTTCCTCCAGTTTCTAGAAACTGCCTTGGTCCCTGGCTTCCTTTAGCCATCTTCAAAGAAAGCAACAACAGGTCCATCTCACATAGTATCCACTCTGACCTGTTCTTCTGCCTCCCTCTTCCTCATTCAAGGATCTTTATGATTACATTGGGCTCACCTGGATAATCTAGGATACTCTCCTTACTTTAAAGTCAACTGATTAACAACCTTAAGTCCATCTTCAACCTTAGCTCCCCTTGCCATGTAAGGTACATATTCACAAGTTCCAGAGATTAAGACATGACGTCTTTGGAAAGCTATTGTTCTGCCTACCATGGTCATTTCTCAAGGGACTTACATGCACATATAATGCAAAAAAGAAATATATTAGATGGATATGTGGTGCTCATAAAATTAAGGGAAGCAAATGAATCCAATTTGGAAAATGGGCTCGGAAGAATGCTCTCGAGGTCCTAGTGATGGGAACTACAGTGAAGCTTGCCAAGGAATAGCTGATCCACCCACCTCAATCACTGAACACATACTGAAACTGTCACCATGTTCTGGGTCACTTGCTGAAGATTCGGAGTCCCAAGAAACACTGAAATTATCTAATTATCTAATTGGCAAAACCTCAGCCATGTGTTTACCCATTGCCTGTGTGGGAGAGGAAGAAGAGTTACAAAAGGTGGGCATCTTTTACCTTAGTCTTCTAAAATAATAACTAGACCATACAATTCACCAAAATCTCACACAATGGGGTTTTCCTGATATCTACACACAAACATAATCATTCACACAAGGCTTTCATAGCACATATGCAAACACATGCATGCATGCACACATACACACTTACCTTAAAATTGAATGATAGTCCTTTCCTTAAAAGTTACTTAGCTATTTCCTAAACTATTTAGGAACCCTCTTCTTTCTTCTAATCATTTTACTGGTCTCTGTTTTTCCTCGAGTTCCTGACTTTTTGACTCATTTCTATTTCAGGATAGTTTAGTGAAATGTTTTATTGTCTTTCCTCCTGCTAACACACCATGAACAGCTTATCAAAATATTTTGTAAATTAAGATTGTTTCCTTTTAAAATCTAATTGAGGTAATCAAGAAAAATATTTCATGGAAAAAGTGGTATCTGAGATGGTACTAAATGATGAGTCAGAGGAACTGGATTGAACAAATACATGAAGGTCTGGGAAAAGAGCTATCTACTTTAGCCTGGGAGGAGAGTACATGTGGGATAGACTGAGAAGTAAAGCTAGAAATTTAGATGAGACATGCTTCAGAGAGCCCTACATGACAAAAATTCTAAGTTCATTAGTAATGGCTTTCAATCAGGCAAAAGACATAAAGATCAGTGCTGTGTTACAGAATGGTAGGTCTGAGAGCAGAATATAGAAAGGATTACAGCAGGGAGGGGGGTGATGTAGAGAGAACATTCCATTGGAAAGCAATTACAACAGGCTAGAAAATAGTATCAAAATGATTTAAGGCCAATGTGTCCTACTAATTGGGAAGTATAGAAAATATCTGTGTTCTCTGTACAGAATGGAGTATAGATTTTTATCAAAAATTTACAAGTTTGAATCATTTATATTTTTTAATGTATCATTTTCTAAGGAAGAAAAAGTGCAGTATGAAATGTGGTTATAAAATCCAAATCACACTAAAGGCCTCCCTTTTTTTCCTTTTTTTGTACCACCTTCCATCCTTCTAACCTACAGAAAAATAGAACAATTCACAAAAAAATTTACCATGACACAAACATTATATATAATGAAGCAAAAGATGTGGGCCTGTTGTATAACAAGTTTCATTCAAAGCAAGACTGACCAGTTAGTTAAACATTTAAAAGTACATGTATATGTGCATACTGGAAAATATGATTTACCTTATGTGGCAGTTTGAGATGATCTATGAATTCCAAAAAAAAAAGAGATTATATTTGTAAACTGAGCTGTTCCTCTGGGTGTGATCCCCATTGACTATATTATCTTCAGGTGAGATATTTTTTGATTAAATAATGTTAACATCAGGGCTTTGATTTGACCACATTAGTTTAAATCCTCGCCCTCTTGGTGGGCTACATAAACAGACATTCACTCATGAAGACACACAGAAGAAGATACACAAGAAAGGAGAAAGCTCTCCATAAATACCAGATGAGAAAACTTTGTCATGACATGGAAGAAGAGACAACTTTGATTTTGTGCCCCAGGAAGAGAGACAGCCGTATGCCAGCCTACAGCTGAGATCAGAAGAAGCTGGGTTCATGGAAACTTAAGAAGAAGAAGGAAGGAGAGACAGGCAGATACCACCCACCATCTTACTTCAACATGTGGCAACTGACTTTGGTGAGAAACTTTAGGACACTTTAAGGCCTTGTAATTATAAGTTTTTCTCCCAAATAAATATGCTTTACAAAAAACAACAGATGTCTGTTACTTTGTATCGGTACTCCTTTGACTGACTAATACCCCTTATATTTCTTGCTTCAAAGCTAAATTCCTCAAGAGCTGGGACTTCATTATGTGCATATGTGTTTATTTCTAACAGAACCATCTCACACACACAACACACACACACACACACACACTGCATTAGTCAGGATTCTCTAGGGAAACAGAACTGACAGGAAATATCTGTAAATAGTATGAGAGTTTATAAAATTGTGTCACGTGACTGTGGGGATGTACATGTCCAAATTCCATAACAGAGGCTTTAAATCAGGGGTTCTAATGAAGATCCTTAATAAATTCCCAAGGAGACCTTGCCTGTCTGAAGTAGAGATGGAAATTCTCTCTCTGGATACTGAAACCACTTCTCCTTTTAAGGCCTTCACCTGATTGGATGAGAAGTCACTCATAGTTAAAGGTGGTCTCCTCAGTTGATTGTAGATATAACCAGCCATCTATGCAATCAATTCACTGATGATTAATGTCCATGAAATGACCTTGTATTACAACTAGAGCAGTGCTTGCTTGACCAAACAACTGAGCACCATTACCTGGCCAAGTTGACACATTAGCCTAACACCATACTAGCTAAGAAAATTTAAAAAGTGAAAATATTATTAAAATATATTTAAGGACTTTTGTAGGGCTATCAGAAGCATTTACTTTTGGAATACACCTTAAAATTAAATTACTAAAACTGATACTTTTCAAGTGTGGAAACAAAGTCGAACAGAAGTATGGAGCCTCACCCAAAGAACAAGTTAAGGGCAAATCTAGAATTATATATGTCTATATCCCAAATCCAATATTTTATCTGCTATAGTGTATGTCCTCCAAAATTGTTCAATGATAGGTTCTAAGTTGAAATGCAAGAAAAATATATTCAATTGTGTGTACTTGAGATGAACAATTGTATAAGCTGGTAATAACTTTAGTAGCACCAAATCCGCCCCGTCTCTTTTGAAAGATAGATAGATGGATTTGACTATAGAAATGTAAACATGACACTTGATTTACCAGTGGTCCTTTTACTCAATCAGCATGTTTCAAGTGTATTTTTTCCTAAGTAAATTTGCTTATGAAAATAGAGAAAAGAAAGTTAATTAGGATTCTTATACTACTGACCATGAAATTACGTTCATGATTATAAAATTGAAACAGATGTAATAATTAGAAAAGAATGTTATATAGTAATCATAAAATCCTTAATTTTCTGTAGGAAAAAACATATAGAAGTACTGTCCAATAGGAACATAATGTAATGTACACATGCAGTTTTTAAATTTTCTCAGAGCTACAGGAAAATTTAATGGTGTCATGTGCACAAAAGTATTGAGATGGGGAATAGACCGAGACTTTTCTACCTAAAAGTTTAATTAGAACAGAAAACTGAGAAGAGGAAGCTGATAAAGTTATTCAAAGTCTCAGTCAAGAGACTGAATTCTAATCTTCATTAAAATATTAAGTGTTTAATATCAAGCATTAAAAACTAATTATTTAATAAACCCTTTGATGTCTCTTTTCTTAACTACCTGTGCCTTATATATTATCTCTCTACTAGTAGATGATACACTACCATCCTGTAGCTTTAAACATCATTTATATGCTGATTATTACCGTATTTATGTATCCATTCCTGACCTATTGTCACATGTCAGATATGCATATTATACTTGTATATTATACAAGGTCTTTCACTCAAAAATGGGCCATGATTCTTCTCTAAACATCCTCTCTCATTCTTACATTAGTATATCAATTCATTTAATAATCAAGTTACCAAGATTTCATTTTACACTTATTCTATACTCAGTACTGCCTTGAAGATTGTCATATGCTGGTGAATAAAATGGACATCCTCCCTGTCCTGTTATTACAAGTGGATTAAACTAATAAAAACATAAATATTCAAATCCATAATTCAAACTGGTATACAAATTCTGAAACAAACAGGGTTCTGTAATAAAGAGCAAGTGGTGGGGTACACGGGGAGTGGAGAGAGCCCTATAGAGAAATGCAATCTGAAGAAATGCCATATAAACCAAAACATACAAAATGGGAAGATTCCAGCCTTTTGAAAAGCAAAGGGATGGTGTTCCAGGTGGAGAAAGTAGCATGCTATCATGAACATAATTAGGTAAGAATGGCTTTTACAACGAGTTCTTTTCTAAGGGAAAACTTTCAGGATCAATAATTTTCTTAGACTAAAGATGGGGTTAAGACAAATAAATGAAGAGAAAAACAACTCTTCTAACTTTATTCATTTCTTTATTTCAATATTTTAATAAGCCTATCATTCCATGTCTCAAGAAATGTATTAATAGTAAAGTTTTATGACCAACTGCTAAATATAATGGCTATTTTACCCCATTTACTACAATACAGACTCCTTCAATGAACATGTTAAGCTTTTCTGTTTGAGAATAGAGTACCAGATAGTTAAATTAATGGGCTTTCATTGAATTCTATCTTAATATGATTTATCATTTTAACATTTTAAATAATGGTAGGGAAGGTACACTACATTTGCACTGTAATATTTACAATAAAATAGCAAAGATTTAAAAGAAAATACTGTTTCATAGTAAGCTAGAAGTAATCAGGACAAAGAAATAATAGTTGTAAACTTGGATGGTACGAAACTAAACCAACAATAAAAACAAAAGCTAAAGTTAATCTGCCCTAAAATGTTGGTATACAATTGCAAAACAAAAAGACTAAAATGACGACAGGTAATTAAGGGCAAAACATGTGCCCTCTGGGAAACTGATTTTCAGACAAATAATTTTGTTAATATATAATATGCCTTTGGCAGTAAAAATTAATAGAATTTATATTTAAGGGGTTATAGGTCCTTATACAATGTTATTAATGAAATTGAGAACCACCTGCATGAAAGAATTTAATCTTTGAACTATCTATCCTTGAAATAGCAAATTGATTTCCATTGTTTGAATCCATTTTGTTAAACCTTCTCTGCAGATGTCTCTTTATGCTCTGCCTAGGATCATAGATATGGATGTGAATATATATGAATAGACATGAAAAGATATGGAAATTCAAACCAATCCTCATGTGTGTCACCTTTGCCTATAGTTCCCATTGCTGCCTGTGGATTGAAGGGCGGGGTATGATGGACGTTTTTATAATCTCTGTGTTTCTGTAGAGTAACTTCAGGTATACCACAGTTAATTATTACAATTTCACATATGATACACACTGAGCTAAGCACTTTTCTTGCATTTTCTCTTTCAATCCTCATATCAACCTGGTGAATAAGGTAACAGTTTATTAGTGAGAGTTCTTTCCATTTCCATGTTACAGAAACCAATTCAATGAACAATAATATCAAACATTTATTGGATCTATAATATGTGTTAAGTATAATCCTCAATCTTTATGTATAGTGACTTACTTAATCATCACTCAAACCAAAGAAGTAAACATTATTACAATTCCTGTAATTCAGGATAGAAAATTGAGGCAGAGAATTTAAGTAATTTGTCCATGTTTAGTTAGCAAATTCTGGTTTTGGAGTTGGAATTCAAGCTCTTAGAACTATTCTGCTTATCTGATCAAATTAACTTAATTAAAAATATAAAAATATATTACAAAAATATAAAGGTAGCATCTCATACCCAGAATCAGAAACAAAGTGGTCTCCAAAAGAAAATGAGAACCAGGAATAAGAGGGAGTTTGAGCATTTCTTTGTTGAACTCATGTTTATTCTTCTCACCATCTCCCAAATGACAACGCTTTTGAGTCAACACAATACAGTCCTTCTCCCATCAAGAGACTGAATCTTTCTCTCCTGGATCCACCCTGAGGAAGAGATACTGACTGTTCATCTTGGTTAAGGTGACCACTGCAATCACCTTGGCCAAGAGGAAGCTCTGCTAGCCTGGCTAGCAGAGGAGTAGCTCTGTGACCCACCCTGTGGATGATGATGATGCTATCCAAGAAGGAGAAATTACGATTGGCTTGGAATATGCAATAAAGTCTGTGAACTACAACAATTAAGATCCCCATCCTACAGATGAAAAAGCTGAGGCACAGAGACAACAATTTGCCAGAGTTATGCAGTTATTGGCAAAGTCAGAAGTCAGCCAGGTGACTTGTTCTTTCAGCCACTTTTCTATTAAAAAGTCTTTAAGAGTGACTGTGGCTCAAAGGGTTGAGCTCCTACCTCCCACATGGGAGGTCCCCAGTTTGTTTCCTGGTGCCTCCTGAAAAAAAAAAGGAACAAAAGCAAAACAAACAAAAAAAAAAAACAACCCAGGGAAGTCGATGTGGTTCAGTGGTTGAGCACTGGCTTCTCACATATGAGGTCCCAGGTTCAAGTCATGGTCTCCAGTACCTCAAAAAAAAAAAAAAAAAAGAGCATGAAGATTGAAAGATTGGGACTGTGCCATCTACATTGACATAGTAATGCATTTAGTGTATTAAATGGCCTGACTTGTTGGATTGCACTCAAGAATAGTTTTATATTCTCTTAGTACTGACTTTAGATATATTCTTTCAGATTTCTTTTCCCCTTGCCTTGTGGCAAAACTGGGTGCATTCCATGGCTCTCAGGTCACTTGCAGGTACTAAAATATCCAAACTAATTTAAAACTTCACTCTCATACCCAATTTGAGACTTTCCACGACCTCCTCTCCTCCTTGCTCTGCCTCATCTCCAATATTATAGTCTCCAGAACCAGGCTGGGGTAGTAGGAATCAGAGGGAACATATCAAAGGTGTTTATTCCTTAGCAGGTGCTGATTGTAATTCTGTCTGGGTAGCAAATACCTTCTGTCATTGCATGTACATCAGTGGTTTATTAGTGGTTTCCAACAACAACTTTCCCCATTATGAGTTATGCTTTCTGGGATTATCTCTTACAAATTTCCTTTAGCAACTGTCTGGGGTAGTACATTTCTAGCCACTTTTGACTGGTGCAGTCCCTGACCCAGTAGACACCTTCTTTTTTTAGATTATTTGAGCCTTGCTACATCAATTGGATTTCAGAAAATCGCATGCTTTCCTTCCTTGCCAACTAGTAGAACAGATTAACCCATCCCATGGGTGAATCCTCTCTCTTCTCTCTACCATTTCAGGCTGCTCTGGCCAACTGATTACCCTAAGAATTCTCTCAGCAATAGCCAAAATTCAGTCTCCATTCTCTGCCTTTCAAATCTAGGAACACATGGCTAGTTGTCCCAAGAACTCCTCTTGGAAGTGTCCTACAAATCTCTTCAGTTCTTCTAGCATGCATTCACGTATCCCCAATTTCTGAGTGGTACTTTTTGGGATTTTTTCACTTGGTTTGGGGTGGATACATGAAATGCCACAGTGCTTACTATTCTTTTAAATTCCTTCTAAATGATCTCCCTCTAAAATAAATTTCTAGCTTTCTCTCACATACATTTTGAGACTAATGGTTTCTAGACCAATTGGGCACCTCTTCTAAATGTATCTAATGCCTCTCTTTAGAAGAGAAGGAAATTGTCATCTATTGTCTTCAGCTTGGAGACTTTAATAAATATTTTGAGAAAACAGGAAAAGTTGTCTTATATACATGCCATTACATTAACAGAAAGATGGAGTATATTTAATCAAGATGGAAATGAAGTCAACACCTAGGAATAATGGTACTCCTTTTCAAACATTTACACTGACATATCCCTAAAGGCAGGAGGGATTCAATGATACCCAAAAGAGTTCTGAAGAGACAGCTGAATTCCCAAAATCTTTAGAATCTCTTCATTTTTTAATCTTAAAAGT
Source organism: Dasypus novemcinctus (assembly GCF_030445035.2). Taxonomy (NCBI): domain Eukaryota; kingdom Metazoa; phylum Chordata; class Mammalia; order Cingulata; family Dasypodidae; genus Dasypus; species Dasypus novemcinctus. The sequence continues at coordinate 34,877,486 of NC_080683.1, read as the reverse complement.
CATATGTTCTTTACATTGTACAATATATGTGTTGTATGTAAACTGTGAATAAAACGATTATCCAGAAAGATTCCCATGTTTCTCCAATGACATGTGGTACAGATTCCTGGGGACATACCAATTTGAGAAGTACAGGTTTATAGGAAAAAGCAGTGGACTGGAAGTGAGAAGACAGGGAATTCAGCCTCTTAGTTACATAGCTTTGGGAAAATCATGACATTTTTCCCCTTCAGTTTTCCTTTCTCGGAAGTGGTAGAACTGGGCTCCATCAATCTGAGAGTTCTTTTTATTCCTAAAATTTGTTGACACCCAGGTTGAGTCTCTAACATGAAATCTCTTGAATTGCATTCATGCCATTCACAGACTAAGGAGCAGCCTGTGGCGCTATATTCACCTGCAATGATGCCTCGTCACCTTGCCAGAAAAGCTCTTTCCACTTAGGCACTTTCTTTGTTACTGAATTGTTATAAGATGGGGACCTGAGAAGTAGAATCTGAGACAGATTTTACAACACAGGAACTTTATTAGGGAACACTCTCAAGATTAACACATTTGGGGAATATGAAGGAAGAAGGATTGGGCAGTGAGGGCTTTACAGCATCTACTAGGCAAACATGTATTTTCTTAGATCCAACAGTGGAATATCCAAGTCTTATCCTGCCTGGTAATTCTAAACTGTGTCTGAACTAGTTTGGCTTTCAACCCCCAGGTGCTTCATTCATCAGGGCTCATTGCTGACTCTTTTTCCAAAGGATCTATGTTTGATTCTTTACTTTCATAGTCTTGTTCCTGCTTACTGTTCTAGCTTTGTTTTCCTCCAAACTCCTGCCATCCAAACCTACAATCCAATTACACTGAGATTTATAATTTCCAACATTCTGTGTCCTCTCATGTCTCATGTCCTAAGGCCTCCATGTTACCTCTATATGAAGCATCCTTCTTAGTCTGTTAGCTACCTTTCTTCCTCAAAGACTTGGGTTAGTGATTTTTCCTCTCAGAAGTCATCTTTTATTATCTACCTCCCAAGTTGCTTTTGGTATTCCATTTTATGTTCCCATTGTATCCAGTACCTTTTTTATGTTGTATTTTTTGTCTTGTTTTCATAGTGTGATTACTTATGTCTCCCTCCTAGGTGGTAAAATATTGAAAAGAGACTTTTTCTTTTATACCTTTTTAACCCTGGCATCTGGAATAGTACCTCAATATAGAAGAAATCAAATATTGTTTGTTCCATTTAAAGATAATTGTTCTGTTTTTTTCTTAAAGAGCCATGTAGATATTTAAGTATATTTGGTAATTACCACGGTATTTAGGAAGAAAGGAAAACTTATAAGGGTTGCTTCCCTCTAAACAAATTAAAAGAACAACCCCTGACTTTTTTCCCCTCCCAAGCTATTTCTGAATTTAAACACTTTTCAAATTTTATATTTATTTTAATATGTACCTGGAACATTCCAGCAGTTTTACTAATTTCAATTTATTGAAGAACTCAACATTCCACACTTTCTTTTCTTAAAAGTATAAGATATTCAGACTATGGTAGTTACAAATATACTTGAAGAAAAACTAATAAAAACTGAGTAAGATGCTTCCCTGTGGCTAACGTAGCATTCAAAACATGGCAGCACAAGATTTAGATGGCATATTTTGATACATGTCAACATTTGCCAGATCTCCTTGTCCTGAATAAATAGGAAATAATTCTTAAAATAGATATTTATTACTCTACATGCAAATCAACCAAATCTTGACCTCAGCTGGATTGTCATAAGCCACTTAAAAGTATCCTCTTGAACTTTATAGAATAGAATTTCATGAGAAAAAAAAATGAAATGACTTGTAATCTTTTGAATTAGAGTGGAAGTATGGAACCAATAATAGAAATTTTCTAAAAGTTTTTGGAGATAGTTTACTTATTTCTACTTGACTGGCACAGTCATACATATGCATCACATGCATATCAAATGGTACAAAACTTCAGAATCAAAGACTTATGCATTAACTTTGCTGCTAATATTCTTCCTTTAATCAATTTCTGAATTCCAAGACATAAATGTGAGCACCCATAGAAAGGCCCAATCCACAGGCCCCTCCCTTTGCAACACTAATTGACAATCATGTTTAAAGTGTTTCTATTATCATAGCTATTTCTATTTACTTAACCACATCTTTAACCTGTGTAAAGATCACTATGTATTTATTTAGTGTGCACATAATGTTGAGGATGTGTAAGTACATCCTGTGGAAAATGTGCTTTCTTTTTTTTTTTTTTAAAGATATATTTTTATTTATTTGTCTCCCCTCCCCCGCCCCCCAGTTGTCTCTTCTCTGTGTCCATTTGCTGCTAGTTCTTCTTTGTCCACTTCTGTTGTCAGTGACACGCAAAACTGTGTCTCTTTTAGTTGTGTCATCTTGCTGCATCAGTTCTCTGTTCCTAAGCAGGCTGAACTTTCTTTCGCTCTGGGCGGCTCTCCTTTTGGGGCACAGTCCTTATGCGTGGGGCTCCCTTACGCGGGGGACACCTCTGCGTGGCAGGGCACCCCTTGTGCACATCAGCACTGTGCATAGGCCAGCTCCACACGGGTCAAGGAGGCCTGGGGTTTGAACTGCGGACCTCCCATGTGGTAGACGGATGCCCTAACCACTGGGCCAAGTTCACTTCCCAGAATATGTGCTTTCATGAATGATTGTGTAGTTATAATTTTTTCTACTTCCAAAAAAAGAAGGATGTTAAATGCTGACTAAAATCAGGTACACTTTAATGACTCCACAAAATAAACTAAAATTTCTATAGTGTAAGATTTTTAGTAACAATGCTTTATTTTTGCTTTTTCACAACCTTCTAACACCTGGTATGAGGAGTGAAGGTGAGCTTTCTTAACACAATTCATTTTCTGTTCCCTTTCTAGGTAGATATAAGAGAACTGTACACAATTTCATGTTAAATTGATTTACAATTCACTTTTTGTAAAAGTAATAATAAAGCATTATGTACGAATATCCAAAAAGATACTGTGCAATCACTTGAAAATAACCAACATTCAGAATTGCTAAAAATGATAAATGTGTGACTCTGGACACAATTAGAGTTTGTGAAATCAACCATAGCACTGTTCAGATGTTTGAACATATGTTTGAATGCCCAGAGCATATCTGCATAGAATTGTTCCCTATTGTAAAGCAATGCTCTCTTCATTTTAAACCCATTTGTATTATTAAAAAAAAAGATGCACTCTACATATATTAGGTTAATTTACATTTATGTCATTTGAAATGCTGTTCTTTAGAGTGCTCTTGACTATTTCACTATTTATATGTTTTTAAAGAATTAATATCCCACATTAATGTTTCAAAGATCTCTGGATTGATTAGAATGTCAGACTTCTACTTTTTACTAAAAGCTAGAAAATTTGGTTATTGTGACCCTCATGCAAATTCTAGTTACTATATACATATAAAGGTTTCATCACTTTCAATAAATACAATTGTTTATATTAATTTATAAATATAATACATATCTGGCCTTATCATACTGATCAATTTTCTATTCTGATCAACACTATTCACATCAAACTAACCATTTTTAATTCCTTATTGTAGTAACAAATGTACAACTCAAAATGTCCCATTTTAATCACTTTAAGAGTACCATTCATTGCATTAGTTACATTCACAATGTTGTTTTATCACCAATATCCATTGCCTCAACTTTTTCATTGCCTCAAACCGAACCTCTGCACCCATTAAGTAATAATTTTCTCCACCCTCCCCACCAGCTCTCATAATCTAAAATTTATCATGTCTCTAGAATTTTGCTTCTTCCAGGTATTTCATTTTATAGCAGCACTATTCATAATAGCCAAAGAGTGGAAACAACCCAAGGGTCCATCGGCAGACAAATGGATAAACAAATCATTTTGCTTCGAGATAATAATTATTTGCAGTCAACATATGTCTACCTTAAAGTAGAGACTTTGTACTAGGGCTGGGGACACCCCTCTGCACAGCTGTGATAGGGTGAGTTATGAAAGTCACCTTCACTTTAGGGAGGAAAGATTGATCCCAAGGCTAAAACACTATCATTAATTTTAAGTCCTTCTTCTTATGGTCATTGTTTTTGTTTTTTTTCTGTCTTTCACTACCAATTGTTCCACTGATTAGAACCTGAAAAGTTAAAATTACCCAGTTGCAATCACATCAGATAATGATACCTTCTCTTATGTGGGTAAGGTAAGTATAAGCTGATCTTTACCTAATGCATTTTGTAAACATAGAACAAAATGGGACCAAAGATAAAGGTCTATGACTTCCCAACAAATACTCCCTTTAGATCTATGTTAGGGTAAGTTATTCATCCTACTATAAATACAAAATATTACCAAAGTGTTTCTATTTATCTATAATTTTAAGGTTGCCAGATAAAATGCAGGATTGCCATTAAATTTAAAGTTCTGAAAAACAATAAATACATTTTCATTATAAGTATGCCCCAGATACTAGAAATAAAAAAGTATTTGTCATTTATCTGCAATTCAAATTTATGTTAAGTATCCTATATTATCTTTGCTAAATATGTCAACCCTAAAATAATATAAAAGACATTTGTTGTAAACATTTAGCTTAGTAGAGCTAGAATGAACTTTAGAAATGATTTAGGTAAGGGGTCAGAAAACTTTTTCTATAAAGGACCACACAGTAAATATCATTATTCTTGTTGTTAACAACCCTTAAAAGATGGAAAAAGAAAAAAAAATCATTCTTAGCTTGCAAACTATACCAAACGGTCTGCTGACTGGATCTGCACTGGCAGTTTGCCTATGCCTGGATTAGGTCACTACCTCTCGTTTTACATATGGGCTTCAAATGCTTTGCTAATATCAACAACGGGCATATGTATGATTCTTTCCTTGATCTGCCCTACTTTAGATCAGAATGACTTGCTGCTAAGGAAAATACTGACTCCAAGTTTCTGTATTCTCACAAATCTTCTGGCTGAAAATGTTTTCTGATGTTTGTCCAAATATGAAATGCAATCTTACCCATAAATCTTTTCTGAAATTCATGCATTCTCCCTTTTGTGAAAATTGGTACAAGGTTTGCTCATCTTCAGTCTTAAACGTTTGCATTTGCCCTTACTTTCCTCACAAAAAATTGGTAATTAACTAAGAAATTCTGAAGAAACTTTTAAAATGTCTTAACTTAATGCAATTGAAAAAGTACTAGATTCCAGTCCAGATGTACAACCTTGAGTAAATTACTAATCATCAACTTTCTCAAACATGAAGTAATTATACATGTATTTTTTAAAAAATGGTGCACTCTGTGTACCAATGTATGAGTTTATAAATGTGAAAATAAAAGTAAAATATTGTCTGAATAATCTGGATCCTTTTTTCCCCACCATCTCCATTAAGTCTCTACTATTTTGTCTTTGCTCTGAGGATCTCTTAGTGTCTGAATTCATATAAGTCTGTGTTCAAATTTAGGTACCCATTTAAGGCTGACTACCTGCCCTTCCCACCTTCCTTTAAGTACACTTTTTTTTTTAATATTACTAATATATTTTTATTATGAAGTTGTGACCTTACAAAACAATGATGCACATGTATAAAATTCCCCTACAACAACCTTTCACCAACACATCACACCATTGTGGAATATTTGTTATAGATTATATTAGTGGTTCTCCTATATACTTTTGATTTTGCCTACACACTCTACTTCACAAGAATCTGTCTGCTTCCTTCCATTCCCTTCCAGAAGATATGATTTAAACAGAGGAGAGCTACATGGGTGCACGAAATTCAGTGTCTATGCATGATAAATAAATGCAGACATCAGTAGTAATTACTTAAACTGTAAAAGATTTGTTATTGTTGTTTTCCTCCTCTAAGTCTGGAAGTGTAAACTCTTAAACTAAAGAGTAGCTCTTGCTATACTGTCAATCAAGTTGAACTTTTTTGTATTAATTCTTGATTATATATCTTGTCATCCACCTTCTATATGTGACTTTTAAAAATTGGATTCATTGGTAAATTATTTGTGCAATCCTGCTGGTGTAATTACATACTTACTTTTTTTTTTCCCCCCTTTTAGATGAGATTATTTGAAATTACACACCTGGAATTTAATTCCTTTTTAACTCAATGTCATTTCCTTCCTCTTGAGCTATATTCTTTTTCAGATGACTAAAAACATAACTGTGTTTATCTTACATATCTAATTTAATTTAGCAAGATTTCATTTAAGGAGAAGAGAGGGTGAATATTCTCCTTAGAGAAATAAAAACATATTTCATGAGATCAACTGATTGAAACATCAAAATCTAAGACTGAGTTTTGTCTTTCCCCTTGATGGTATAGGAAAGTATTTGGTGGTATTTGAACGAACATTATATCACATTTAAGTACACAAAGAGAAAGTTATTTTTCTGTCAATTCCTTTTGATCTTTCAAATTACCTACATCTATTTCGGTGCTGGTATATCTTTAACATGCCTAAGACAGATGCCAAGGTTTTTAAGACAATAAGTACACATCTTAGATTCAGAGACTGATACGATATCAATCTAGAATTTAATTATGGTATTTTTATAGTTACCATACATTTTTTGAAAATGTTAAGGTATCCATTTGCCCTTGTGATATAAAACATTCTTTTTAAAATAAATTAGCTTATGTAAAAAAACTGAAGAGAAAATATAAATCATACAGTGCTAATTGAATGCTTGAAGCTTAGGATACCTAGATAATGAGCTATAATCTACTCATTGGGAACAACAAAATTTAGAGTTACGTTAGGAAAAGGGTGGACAAAGTGACGGAAGATAGGAGAGTTTCAAAAAGATAAACTAAATTAGAATAAAAGAGCATCAAGGAAGCCAAAGGAGAAGGGACTTTCAAGACTGATGAAACTTCAACTATGCAGAACACAAAAATCAAGAAAAGTGAGGGTTTAAAAAGGACACAGAGTTTACCATTAAAAAACAGAGCCAGAACCAAAATTTCAGCAGGTGGTTTGAAAAGAAATCGGTATAGGGTAATAGCTAAAAAAAAAAAAAAAAAAAAAAAAACGGAAGAGAAGGAGGTGCTCAGGAAGAAAAAGATATTTTGTAAAAAAAGAAATTTAAGTAGCTTTGAGTAAGTAAAATCCTAAAGAAGTATAGAAAAAAGAATATCATTGAGAAGTAGAAAGTCCAGGAGCAGAAAATGAGATGACATGAAAGGCATTTAAAATGATTTCAAAATTAGATTGCAAACATATGAATATTTGCAATGTGATAAATTGAGAATTGTACATGCAATTGTGTAATATGAGGAACTGGTTTCATTGCTAGATGCAAATATGACAAAACATTTCAGCTTAATCACTTCTTAGGATCTAGAGGAGAGGAGGGGATTAATAAAACAGAATGAAAAAGAGGGGAAAGGGCAAGAAATATAGAATAACCACTAAAATATATCACATTTATTAGGCTCTATTTGAGGGCTAAATCTTATGTTAATTATATAATATATGTATCCTAAAAATTATGAATTTTATGTATTCATAAAAATATAATTCATAAAAATAACACAAGCATGTCTTTTATTACTTACACAGAGTATGTATCATAAGAATTATGAATTATTATGTAAATTTTGAATTTACAGAACTTTCAGAATGATGGAATTACATGGGAGGCATTATGTCTATCTGATTTATAATTTAATATTTTGAAGGAAAATGACCTTAGGCTTTTCAAGTAAAAATTGATATGGCAGCTGTTAAGCAAAATTTGATCCCCTTGCTATTGAATGGTTTGGTAGTTCATTATTTTTAGATAATAAAAACATTTCTTTAATGCTTAAATGGTGAAGGAAAATGGATATAGTACAAAGAAGGAGCAATAAGATAGCAAAAGTAAATGAAGCCTTAAGAAGATTAACCATTTCCTTGCAAGTGGACAATTATTACCTATTCAACAATTTAGTCTTGCTTTCATCCATTCAAAAACAATTGTTGAATGTTAATATGAACAATTAGAGTGCAGTATGCACAGAAGAAGAAAAAGAATCCCACTCCAATTGATATAATTTTTGCTCATCTATGCCTATTTTTCCTTCCTTTTTTCCCCATAATCATGTTCACAAACATATCTTAATTAAATTAACAATAGCCTTACATGCCAAAGTTCATTAAATCAATTGCTTGTTAAAAGGAACTGGGTATACATATATATGCAAAATACTTGTCACACAATATAACCAATGATTATGGAATTCTTTTTGAATTTATCTTTACATATTTTTTGTAATTTTGGTCTTTAAAAAATATATCTTAAAATGTATCCCAAGTTATTTGAATAGCCATTTCAAGGTACTGTAATAGCTGATGCTTTGCTCCTTTTCTGTAGCTAACTCTCCCAAAGGACAGTGAATGAGGCTGATAGTTTAATGAATAAGAGAAGAGGTTTTACAGAGAGTTTGACTTTACATCCTAATATTTATTGCCTCTAAAGAACATTGTGCTCTTTTAGCTGTGTAATAATATAATAAAATACATATTTAATATTCCACATGGCTTTAAGATAATCCAAAATAACATAAATGGCTTTAAATGGCTGCACAGTGAGATAACCAATAGTGGAAGAAAACAGACAGGAAAGTTACCTGCTATAAATGCTGACGACCTCATAACCACATGCAGAATGTCAGAAAATTCTTACAGAAAGATGAAGATTGGGTGGAACACATGAACAATAATTATGTAGTGAAATTGGCATCTTTCAGATCACAAAATGAGCTAGTTGATGAGAAATCATTTTAATAACAGGCTGTACTGGTGACATGTTTTTGCAACAACAATGCTGCACTGCTGACATGTTTTTGTTATCAGAATGGCAGGAGAATCCCAAGATCTCCATCTGCTCTTGCCAAGTATATAAATATGATTTGAAATTTGGTATAAACCTTACACCTGAAGAAAACCTTGATGAATTCTACCTGTTTTCTAGGAATAGTCCATTTTCTTTCCTTTTCCTCTCACGTCTTCTGCTCCCAAACTCGGTAGCCTCCTTCTGATAATCAGAATTAGATCATCAATCAGGTAGCTGGTTTTAAGTTCTTCTTGTTCTAACCAGCCACTATCAGTGACATTAATTATACCTGACAGTAACTCATATCAATGGACACATCCTTGTGTAAATAGTCATTATTCAAGTGTTCTGTATTCTGAATTCTATAGAGCACAAGACAGTTAAGTTTGCCATGGTATAAAAATATTCTCTACTAAACATGATTCCCCACTCATTCTTCCTTGCTCAACACATGTCCATCATGATCAATCAAGGGGCCAACTCCAGGTTTTGGTTTTTCTCTTTGATTTTTCAGATATCATAAAATTAAAGGCCAGCAAACCAATTCTAAAATTGAAAATATGAAAAGTCACAGAATGCCATAAAGTCAATTATTACATTAAAAGCCATTGTCAAAAAAAAAAAAACAAACATTGTTCAACAATAATTTGACAGATTTCAATCACATATCCCTTGCTTTTGGATAATCAAAACAAAGTTTTATGACAGGAGAAGAGCTTCAAATGAAAATAATTTGAATAACAAAGTATTAAGAGAGACCCTGGGAAAACTGATAAAGTCCTCAAATATTTTTCACTGGGAACACAATGTGAAAAATCAAATGTATATGAATACATTTATATTATACTATTAAACAAATTTGTAGGATCAATTACACCAAAAATTGGTGTTTTGGGGGAGATAAGTAGGATAGTTCCATCCATCTGCCCTTTGGGATCTAAACCCCCTCTCAATCAGAAACAGAGTGGGTGTTACCACCCCAAAATCCTCAAGCTTGAGAAATGAATAAATATAAGGTGGGAATGAAACTATAGACTAAAGTAGACTTACTGTTCTAGCAATGGAAGGACTTGTATCATTGATATAAAGGCAGTGGCCTCCAGAGATTCTGAAGAGAGGGAGAGAGAAGAATAGGTATAACATGGGAGCATTTAGGAGGACATTGGAATTGTTCTCCTTGACATTGCAGTGACAGTTACATGTCCCTATACATTTTGTCAAAACCTATAAAACTGTGCAGGACAAAATACAAACTATAATGTAAACTATAGTCCATGGTCGAAGCATAGAACACATGCTTCAATATGAGTTCATCAATTGTAACAAATGGATCACATTAATGAAAGATGTTATTAAGGCAGGAAAAGTATGGGAGGTGGTATATGGGAATGTCCTGTATTTCTGATGTAACATTTATTAAATATAAACCTTCTTTAAAAAGAAAAAAAATTTTTGAAATGATGTATGATATTTGTTAAATAAAAAGTAAACTTATTTTTATTATTTTTAGTTTCTTCCAAAATTTCTTACTTTTATTTTGAGTTTTTGTTCCCTTTTAAAATGTTTCATTGTGCTTCTTGGGAGGCAGGTGGTGGTGTACCTAAAAATTATTCCTTCAAAATAAGAACCTACATGGATGCAGATCAATTTCTAAACAAGTACCAAGTCCTTGAAATGCCTAATCATATGGTCCTTTCTCTGAGAAAAGGAGCATAACTTGTTTAAACAGGTAAGGCTAAATGTAGATTCTTGTTGACTGACACTGAATCAAAAATGCAATTCCTTCTAAGCCTTTTGATAGACTCTGTAAACTATTAAAATGTTGCAGGTGACACAATATTGTAACAAGTTGATCTTCCATGATTCAGCAAATGAGGTGCCCCCCAATCATTCTAATAACTATAAGAACTGGACGATTTAGGGATTGTGATGTCGATCCTGCAATTACTTCAGAAAATGCTCTGAAAGGAACTTTTTGAATGTTATTCCTTCCCTCAGTTTTTAATTTTAAAATCCATATCATTATATTTTCTGCTTAGTGGAGTCCCAAGGAATAGGACTTTGACTACCTGAAACTTTATCATTTCACCCTGGTTCCTGTTTTGTTTATATTGCCTTTCCAGAGGTATGATAAACCTATAAGCAAATCAAGAGAGAGAAACCAGAAGTGTTGGAAAGATCTATTGTAGCCACAGTTGCATGGAGAAAGCACAGCTATTTGTGGCCACAAGGAAATACCAAGATCAGTCACAAGGCAGAGAGGGAGAAGGAAATAGAGACAGAACGAGGGTGAGAGCCAGACACTAGCGTGGGACTGGCTAATTTTGAAAGTGACACCCCCTTCAATTTGAAGTTATTTATTCAGGGGAAGGCTGGAGTCCAAATTATCTAGAAGTAACAGATGTTTAGGTGGAAATTGGCCACCTGGGTGTGCCTAGAGATGTTAAAGCATCAATTTCCAGATGCTAGAAAAAGTGTTTACTACAGTTCCACATAAATTTCCTTCCAGAAAATGGTCACATTGAAATCCAAAAGATCATCATCATCTATTTGAGAATCAACTATTTATGCCAAGATATTTTATAATGTAGTATGTATATATGAAAATTAACCATGGGGAAGCAGATGTGGCTCAATTGATTGGGCTTCCATCTACCATATGGGAAGCCCTGGGTTCCCTTCCCAGGGCCTCCTTGTGAAGGCAAACTGGCCTATGCCCACGGAGAGCTGATGGCCAGTGCCTGCAGAGAGCTGGTGCAGCAAGATGACAATGAGGAAACAAAGGGAGACTAGAAGACACAGAAGAATGCGCAGCAAATAGACACAGAGAGCAGACAGCAAGCAAGTGGCAAGGTGGGGGGATAAATAAATTTTTTTAAATCTTAAAAAAAAAATTAACCATGATTATAAAGAAAACAATTGAATATAAGTTTATAAATAAATACATTTATACAAATATTTTTGTTTCTATGAAAATAAAATATTTTAAAACTTTTTAAGCATTCCCACCATGAATGTCAATTAGAAAATGAAAGCATGAGCAATGAGAAGTATTTTAATTTTTTCCAATATTTTATTTTGAAAATTTCTAATGTATAGAAAAGCTAAAAGAATTTTAATACCTGTATTATTCCACCTAGATTCTATCCTTAATATTTTTCCATATTGGTTTTATTACATATCGATTCATCTCTCAGTCAGTACATCAGTCCATTTTATGATGCATTGTAAAGTTACAGATCTCAATATCCTACAACCCTAAGCATCGCCGAGTGTGTTATCATTAGACATTTGCTCACAGATCTCTTATTTCCTTTGAGGTAAGATACATAGACAATGAAATACTCAAAACTTAGATATAACATTAAATGAATTTTTAACAATTTTAACAAATACATACATCTATATAATGCAAATCCCTATCAAACAAAGAACAGCACAGAAACTTTCCTGTGCTGCTTCTCAGTGATTCCCTTTTGTCACCCCTCCCCTAGCACTGGCAACCACTGTTTTGATTTTTTCTACCATAGATTAGTTTTGCCTATTTTAGAACTTCATATACTGTATATGGAACCTTATAGAGCATGTATACTATTTTGTCTAAGGCTTCTTTCTCTCAGCATATTTTTGATATTCATCTATTTTGTTTAGTATATCAATAAATCATTACTTTTTATTCCTGAGTAATATTTCATTATATTATTTTTTCCTACTGATGAACACCTGGACTGTTTCCAGTACTTTGTTCTCATGAGGAAGGGTGCTATGAAATTTTTGTAAAAGTCTTTCTAGGAACATATATTTTCATTTCTCTTGGGTAAATTCCCAGGAGTGAAATCATTAAGTCATGGGGTAGGCTTATCTTTAACTTTATAAGAACCTGCAAGACTTACTTCCAAAGTGGTTATAAGTCCATTTGTTTTTATAATAAAATAAAATATTTAAACCTTAATTTGAAGAAACAACCTTAAATATGAAAAAAAAAAAAGTCTTAGAATAGAAATTAATACACTAGTACACATGTGTGGTAGATAGGATAATGCGTCCCAGTTTAGACATGCTGTCAATTCACATTCCTGTAGATAATATACCCATTGTAAATAGGATCTCTTGAAGATGTTATTTTTAGTTAAGATGTGGCCCAACTGAATGAAGTTGGGTCTTAATCCTGATTTCTGGAGACCTTAGGAACTGGAAGCCAGTGTGAGAGGAAGCCAAAGAAGAACCAGAAGCTAGAAGTCAATAAAACCCCAAAGAGAAAGGAAAGACCTAGCTATATAATGTGAGGAAGAGACACATGCCAAGGAACCGAAGTAGCACATGCAACCAGTGCCAGAATGTTAGACTTTGAGAAGAAAGTGCTTCTTTGCTGTCACCTTTATTTTGGACTTCTCCTAGCCTCAAAATGGTGAACCAATAAATTCCCATTATTTTTGCTAATCCATTGTGTGGTATTGTGATAGCAGCCTGGAAAACTAAGACAATATGTTTCAAATTACTTTTTCCATCTTAGTCTCATGTGATTATATGCAATACATTATTTATATGTACTTAAATATTCAATGTCAGACACTCTACCCTCAAAGGATTCATTTTCATATATAGTTAAATGAGATGTAATTCTTATTTCAGAAAGAGAATAGCATTGGAATTAATACAATTTTTGTTGGATATTGATTGCATTTTAAGAAAAGTTGATAATAATAATGACTTACATCATAGTTTCACTTTGGAATTTGCTGGATAAGGATGAAGTAAAATTTTTGTTTCATATTTTCTTTTTATCTCCCAAAGCATTGTTCATTTATTTATATGCTTACTGATCTATTCAATAATAACTTATAGAGATCTACTATGTGTCCTACTATGTGTGTTCTAGGTTTAGAATAAAGCAAATTTATTTACAGAAGTATTAGGGATTGAATCTTGTCTCCCCAAAGGATATATTTAAGAAATAGGAGAAACCAGAGAGAGCAAGAGATCACCATATGATAGAGTATTGCCATGACCACAATGTTACAGACTTTGGAGAAAGCATGACCTTGCTGACACCTTGATTTTGACTTCTGGTTTACAAAATTGTGAACCAATAAATCCCTGTTGTTTGAGCCAACCAGTATGTGGTATTTGTCATAGCAACCCTGGCAAACTAAGACAGTTTGAGTACCAGGAAGAATGGACTGCTATTACAATTACATAAAAATGTGGAGATGTGTTTGGAATTTGGTAATGGGTAGGTCCTGAAGAGTCTGTTGATAGAGATATGGCTATTAAGGTGATTCCTGTCAGTGCTCACACACACAAAAAAAGTGAAGAGATCTCTATTCAAAGTTTTTATTGTCTTATAGAATATGTATGTCTCCATGAACAGAATGTTGGTAGATTTATGAATGTTAAAGGTGCTTCCAGTGAGGCATTGGAAGAAAGTGATGATTGTATTGTTATAAACTGCAGGAAAGGTAATTCTTGCTATAAAAGTGGCAGAGAACTTGGTGAAATTGTGTTCTGATGTCAGATAGAAGGCGGAATTTATAAGAGATGAACTTGGGTATTTAGCTGAGGAGATTTCCAAGCAAGTGTGGAAGGTGCAGCCTGGTTTATCATTGCTGCTTATAGTAAAATGAGAAAGAAAAAACTGAATTATTAAGCAAAACAGAATAGCTCTTGATGATTATAAAAATTCTGAGCCTATCCAGATAGCATGCTCTGAGACTAGTGCTTTATCAAGGCCCCCTGTTCCCTGAGTTCCCAGGAGGTATTTTTCCAGAGAACAGGGCTCTGTGTGATGGTGCTGAACAATGCTTTGCTAATGAAAATGTGGTGAAACAGCTGTTTGCTAAGGAGATTAGATACATGACTCATGGATGTAGTCACTTACTTCAAAGAAAGTCAGGATTGGACATGCTAATTATCCATGAAGGACCTTTGGAAGATCCTTTTGCCTAATGGCTTGAAACTCTTTGAATTGCACTGAAGGCAGACAAAGCTTTTGAGGATGTTGTATGAACAGAAAACTGGCAATCAGGACTTTAAGTTAGGATGAAATGAAAGAAAGATGACTTCAAGAGCAGAACCATAGAAGCTGAGAACTGGGCTGAAGAGATCTCTTTGATCCAAGTAATAAGGGCTTCTAGACTGCCATCTGAAGGCAGTGAGTCTGTCCCAGTGTTTGCAGGGGGTGGGTCTTTCACCCTGCATTAGGAGAGTAGGCCCACCACACCAGTTCTTGAAGAGAGTAGGAGGGCAAGCATGGCCCCCACCCTAGGGCTTGGAAAGTCAGAGGGAAAGAGAGAGTGAGATCACCATGTAATAAAGGCAGAGATTGAATCATCACCAGAACGCTGCAGAATTTGGAGAAGCACAGCCTTCACAACACCTTGATTTTGAACTTCCAGCCTATAAAACTATGAGCCAATGAATTCCTATTGTTTAAGCCAGTAGGTTTGGTAAATGTCTTAGCATCCCTGGCAAACTGACAGGCAGTTATTGGTATAGTTTTACAATCATTTCATATTATTATTCAGTATTTATGGTTATCCCTGTTTGTTTTTAACATCCCACCTTTGCCTTTTCCATCTCCTATAAGTTATAGTTATGGTGCTTTCAACCCCAACACTTGTCCCCATTCAGAAAAATCTGGTAAGTTAACAGTTTCAGCAAGTACCTCGAACTAGAAGACATATTAATCCACCAGCTATCAGGGCTGCCTAGGCCTAAAGCAAACTCCCATGGTGCCTTTTAAGTCATTCTGGCCTTTGGCTCTGTCAAGACTCTTCTATTAATATTGCCTAGGCTCTTCTGATAGGCCTATGCATTTTCACATTTCAAGAAAGAATATTGCTAAGTTAAAGATACTTGTTTTCTGAAATAAGATTTAATTATTGTTATTGAAGTAAGAAATAGTTGTGTCTTTATGTTTTTCTGAAGAATAGACAAGATATTTCATTCAGTATTATATTTGATTTGGTGGGAAGGAGGAGACTAAGAAAAATAACATATCTTTTTTATTTTCCTACAGCACATTTTTAGAGAAACTTCTTGGATAACAGTCCAGGGGTGAGATTTTGAGGGACCATTTCAGCTTGGCATCCCCCTCCAGGGAATGAGCTGAGCAGAATAAAAGAAACACGACAAAGGAAAGCACGTGGAGTGGGCCCAATCCTTGCACTGACTACTGTCTGCCAGGACTCCTGAGGTTGAATTGGAAATACATGAAATGAGTGGGGATTCAAAAAATCATTGTTACTTCTTTATATACTTTGACCTCTAATTATATAAATTTCGTATTTATTTGCAGAAATTTGTCTAGTTCAGGGTTTTTCAGCCTTCTGGTGGAAAGACGCCCTGTGCATTGTAGGATGTTTAACAGCAGCCTGGTCTCTACCTGTTGGATGCAAATAGCAGCCATCCCTAAAACTCCCAGTTGTGACAAATAAAAATATTTCCACACATTATCAAATACCCCCAGGGGGACAAAAATTACCACTGTTCTAGCTGTACAATATTAATATTCATCAGAAAAATTATATCCTTAAAAAGACAGGTCTGTTATTTGAAAGTTGTTGTGAAGCCATTTGAGATTGAGATGGTTTTGAATTATCAGGTTTGTTTTTTTATTTGGATTCCTTATAGCTTGGCAGTTTTTTATTCCATTAGTGCATCTTTTAGATAAGTGCAACATCTATTTTATTTTACTCTTTTTGAGGACTGATAGAATTTTTTTCAACTTAATAGGGCTATTAGGCCTCTTATATTCCAGATCATTAATTTTAATGGCTAAGACATTGTTATATGGCACTCTCAGGAGGAGAAGGTGCATACTGATAATTCTACTCTTGTGCAGGGAAATATTATTTTCCTTGGTAAAGACAAACCATTCCTTTGAATTTAGAAACATTTAGTTTCTAAGGTTCTCTTACCATTTTATTTAAAGCCCCATTAGCCCTAACATATTGAATAATAGCTCACCATTTTACCCCACATATAAATCATTTGGAGAAGTAGAAAAGCTCATAAAAATATCTAACTAGTATTTATGGGCCTTCTGTCTTGCTATAATGCTATAGAAAGTTTTCTAATTATTCTATACTAGAAAAAAAGGAAACAAACAAAAAGATGAAGTGAGATAACTTCTTATCTTTTATTTCAATAATATCTGGTATTGACTTGAATAAATAGCACCCTAAAGCTATCTACTGACTTATCAACTCTTTCTTTCATGGGGGAATAAACTATACTAAAATAAAATATTTTGTTAAGCTGATTAAAATCTGAATCTATTGGCTTTCTCCTTCCAGATTCTAGAAAATTCCAGAGTATGGTGAATTCATAATAACACAATTTGTTTGAGTGAAGCAGAACATTTTAAAATATGATTAATGGACCACACAAAAAAATTGATATATCAAGTACAGACTAAGCTCTCACTGGGCCTCCTTCTTTTCCTTTCACAGGGCCAGAATACCAAATCTTGACATTACTTCCTTTTATATGTCTTTTCCAGGTTTTGTGGAGACTAAAGCTTAAATAATTTGGGGAGGAGAGGGAACTCCTTAAGAAAACTAATAGCAAGGTGTTAATAATGGGGAGGGGAGGTTGTAAGGGAAATCTAAATTTTCTGTATGATTTTTCCATAAACCTACAACTTCTGTAATTAAAAAAAAAGAAAGGAAAAAGAATACAAAATCACAAATACTGATTTAGACACATGATCATGAAAGAGATCCTTAGCAGTAAGGTGCATTGAAGCTTAACCTTCACAATCACAGGACTTTTCTACATAATTACGATATACCCTCTTTTCTCACTCCCTCATATTTCACTGCCAAGCAGAACCAGAAATTTTGAGCCATACTCACGTTCAAGATGTCAGTCGACACCCCTCTTCAAGTATCTCATAGAAAAATGGGACAGAATGGCAAACTGCCCACCCCCTTTCTTTTTGCTGTAATTTTCCTCTAATTACCAAAAACTAATATACAATACTTACATTCATTTTTAAATTCAACATGAGGGAACACACAAGGTGAAAAGGTTAATGTTCTAGCTATTCTGGAGTTCTTTTGGAATCCCTTCAGAGAAGAAATCTAAAACTGTGGTCTTTGAAAGAAGGGCCCGTCTGCACATGGATCCCTACTCCTAATCTAATTCTTCTCAGATTCACATTTGCATCCCTTCTTTTATTTCCTCTGCTTGAAACTTCACACCTTCTCAAACTTATTCCATTGAAAGGATATGTATTTCCTAAGTTTATCTTCTTTCCCTCCTTCACAAAGTCCTACTTCTGAGTCCTTTTCCCTCAAGTGGACTCTGAGTGGTCTGGATGGTGAAGTTGTGGGTACCCCTAGTCAAAGATAATTGGAGTTACTGAGCTCTAGTCCTCTGGTCCAGAAAACTGAAAGTGTACAATTTTCAGTTTCTTGTTCAGTATTCCCATCTCTTAGAAGCTGGAACTGTCATCAGTTGATCAATTATAATAAGCAAGAGTCCCAAAACCAAACATAATTTTCCTCTAGAGGTAGTATGATTTAAACCTATTTTCTTAATTGGCCAGGTGTTAACCTTGAGTTCAGAATCAATAACTCTCCACTACTTGTTGGAGCAGGTTTTGCTTCTTTTCCTGCCCCATTGAGGCAAGGTCTGCAGGAATTACAAAGCTTTGCATTAGCCTTTAATGGCTGCTCCTTTAGTTAGTAGAGCAAGGCTTCAGATTCCCTTCTAATTATAGAGAGGAGGACTTATTCTAAATCCTTTATCCAGAAAAAAAGTTAATGGAAATTGAATGAGCCAACAAGTTTGAGAGGAGAAACCATCAGCTCAGAGATGAAATGACAATGGAGATCACAAGAACCTGCCTGAAAGAAGTAGAGATTTTGCCCCAGAAGATCAAGATTGACAAATCTAAAAAAGGTCTAAGGGCTCATTTGGAGAAGTTGGTCATATTAAGCCAGAAGAGACTTACTCAAAATAGAGAAGCAAAGTTAGCTCCTGTCTTTCTTTTAAACTTTCAGGGAAATTTGTTCAATAAAAATCTTTGTAGATTTTTTTTCTTACATTAACAATTTAACAATGAAGACTGAAAGTCTGAATATGACCCAGCATTAAATAAACTGTGGAAATAAACATGCTATAAGATACATTATTACAGCTATATGCTTCAATAAACATTCAGTTGTTAATTTTCCTTTGTGCTCTATAAAATATGCATAAAATCGAGGAATTCCAAAATGATATAAAAAGTAGAACATGGAGATACCTTAAATTTAGTTTACACCAAGGTACTTTAAACAAATAATTAACCATCAATTAATGTATTGAGGTTTTTTCCTCCAGTAGAATGGTTTTGTGCTTTTTAATTTCTCAGATAGTTGACATTTTTGTTGCATTCAGATTTTCAGTTGTGTATTAATAATAAGTGCTATACATTACAATGATGGTTTTTCTTCTGGGAGTATGGGAGTTGGGGTAGGATTTTACAGCAAGTAGTGAGGATTTCAAAGTCCAGCTACTCAGATTGAGCACAACTAATGTTCAGAAAGAAAAAAAAACCCTGTTGAAGCACTCCTTTTCTTTCTTCTTCACCGTATCTGGTATATTACTGACAGTTTTCCAATCATCTGATTGGTTTATTTTTGAAAGCTAGATAATTGCACACTATTACAGCCTTAGGTTTTAAATATTTCTCTTGCTATTAGATTGGAGACAAGAGGTTTCTGGGAAGATGGTGGCCTAATGGGACTTTACAGCACTTTGAAACTGTGTTTACCCCAGAAAATCTTAATCTTAAAGCTGATCCATTCCTGGGGATGAACCTACTGTAAGTAGGAATTTTTTATGAGTTTACTTCAGTTGGAGCATGTCTCCGGATGGGTCTTAATGTTCATATTGGAGTCTTTTAAAAACATGAGAGAGCGAGAGAAAGTCACGGAAGCAAGAAAGTAAAAGCAAGGAACCGGGAGGAGAAGGTAAATACCAGCAGGTGCTGTCTTGTGCCTTGCCATGTGACAGGAGTCCAGGATTGCTGGCAGCTGTTCTTTGGGAAGAAAGCATCACCTGATGATGCCTTCATTTGGACAATTTTCTTAGCCTCAAATCTTTACGCTTGTTAGCTAATAAAATTGTTAAAGCCAAAATATTTCATGGTATCTGCCTTGATCCGTTTAGCAAATTAAACAGGTTTGCTACCTCTCAACCTCCAAAACTGCCTTCCTAGCAGCTAACAGACAGGGGAATGCAAGTCATCCCTTTAACTCTGTGAAGGCCCAAACAATGAGGATCAGAGTGGGGGAGGCTGGCCACCAGCAGTGAGAGCCCCAAGTCAAAGGCACTGAGCCAAGGAAAGATCTGGTCTATCAAGGAGTTAGGGACTCCCATGGTGAGGGACCCGCTTAGCACTTTGGTGCACCCGTCTCTGGAGTCTCAGAGACCAACTCTTAGTAGCCCTAGAGGCTGGGAGGAAGCAAGGAGGACTGAAAGAGAAGATATGTTACTCTTCAAGTAATGATAGTAGACCGGCAAGTATATTGCCCGACCACAGAGTTAAAGTCTGTAGCTAAAAATAATAAACTATTTCAATAAAACCTAGGAAAGAGGAAGGGGAAGGAAGGAGAGAAGTAAAAAGAAAAATAACTATTTTAAAGTCTCATTTATTTTGCGATATACAAGAGTGTAAAAAATTGTCTTCATGAGTGACAGTGCATTTTTGTTAGGAATAAAGTTTATATCTTGTTTTCACATAGCAGTGGGGAAATATGTACTTGACTAAAACTCAGGGAAAAATGAAATATTATTGAAATGGAAAATTAAAATAGAATTTCAAAATTGGAAAAGATTTAAATGAATAGCAACTTAATGCCACCAGCAAAAAAGTAACAAAATTAGTCAAAAAAATAGGGTAAAATGAATAATGGAGGAAAATTGAATAAATAAAAAAAATTAAGTTATTAGAGTAAATGTGTATGAACTGGATTTTTCCATTAGAGTAAATAAAGCTCAGCTGTAAGATTTTAAATTTATTTATTTATTAGAAGTTAAATTTAAAACTGAAAGCAGTAGACAATTTGAGAACAGGAGGGCAAAATCAATACTAGACAAGATGGACTTTAAAGTTAAAACCATTAAATAGGTGAAAGTGATGCTATGAAATGATAAAGTATGTAATTTACTAAAAAGATGAGATCATCATAAACCTCTAGGCACTAAACTAACATAGCAGCTAGCTATACAGATAAGTTTCTAGAAATTAAAAGAAACATCAATTTCTGACAATACAATGAGCTAGAAACTCTAACTTACATTCTTGCAGAAAACTGCTAAAAATGGGGAAAATAATAGGAAGAAAACATTTAATATTTTGATGGTCTAGAAAGAAAGTAAAAAATACACAGAAAACAAAAGCTAAATGAACTTGAGAATCCAAAGACACTGAAATGCTTACATCTTAAAGTATTTACTCAACCAGTGACCTTGAGCTTCTCAGACTGGCAGGAAATACACATGGAGAACAGAAGACAAATTTCAGGACATACTTCCATTGGAAAGTTCCCCATTCACAAATAAATGTGAAACCCAAGGCTACATTCTCAGTATAAAAGTGAACTAGAAATACCACTCCCCTCCCTCAAGCACACATATCCAAGGGATAGGAAGGAAAATTGTCTGTCCCAAAACTTAACACAGGGTGTATGGAAAACAAAATTTTTTGTGAAAATTTACAACCATATGCCAGTCTTTACATGTTTTCAGCCCAAATTCACACCACCTAGATAGTCTGAAAAATTTCCAAGCCAAGAATTTTTATTAAATATCTGTAGTTGATAATGCTCTGAGTCCCTGGTAAAACTAAATAGAAATCATCTCTGAAGAAAACAAGCTTCAACTGAGGTTATCTACCTATCTCCAGCCCAATTTCCAAAAAAAAAAAAAAAACAACAAAAACCAGAAACAAAGAAATGATAACAAAAACCCTAAAACTTGCAAAGATATAAGGCACCATAGGTGAAAACAAGCAGAAACCACAAAAGATAAAAATCATATTAATAATGACATTAGGTATCAGAATTATCAAATGTATAAAACTAAATAAGTGAATATGTTTAAAAATAAAATAATAAATAGCAATAAGAAGCAAGAGGTGATTTAAAATAATTGATTAGATTTAAAAATAACCAGAGATATTTTATAAGATATTTAGAAAACAATGTACTACATATACACAGAAACACACATGCAAATATAAACACTTCATAGTGATATATTAGACATATAATGAAATTGCAGGATATCAAAGGCAAATATACAATCTTAAAGGTCAACAAAAGCAGGGAAAAATTACCTTCAACTGAACAAAAACTAAAAGTTTGATTTTTAAAATAACAATAGAAACTACAAGTTAGTTATAACTTCAGTGTAATGAGATCACCTGAAATGCATTATTTTTTAAAATGAATGCCAAATAAAAAAAAGAAAAATCAAAATAATTTGCCAACAACAGTTCTTTATTGAATGAAGATTTAAATGATGTACTCTAGGCAGAAAAAGGGATTTCAGATGGATAATCTCATATGCCAAAAGGGTGCCTAAAGAAAATAGCAAATTGTGAGCAAATCTAAATAAATATTGACTATAAGAATTAAAATTTTCTTGTGAATATAAAGAAAGATTAAGGTAGAATTTAAATACTTGATAATATTCTGGATGCATAATTATGGATATGTTATACATGCCAATTAAATTTTCTAGGGTCACCACAAATAGAATAGTAATGGAGTGCATAACTTCCAAACTGTGGGAGCAACTACTACCAAAGATTTGCTTGACCCTTTTGTAGTACCAAACTGCTTTTAAGAAGTAGCTTCTTAGCAATTAGAGGCCCAGCACCCTCCCCTTTTTCTTTAATCTGCATATGACCACAAGTCTGATTTTTATCAATATAAGTAGGAATGTATGTTACTTTTTAGATAAGGTGATTAGGAAGGTAGTGGGTTTGATATAATTGATTAGGGTGTTACTAAAAACCTGGTCTTTAATTTTATGGCACTTCATCATTCTGGATAGATACCTCTATTTCCTGTTATAATTCTATTAACTTTTACTTTATGTATACTGATTTATTAGATATATTTTATGTGTATAACTGAAGCAAGCTAATAAGATAGGGGATCAATAGACAGATCTGAAACCTGGTGTATTAGCCAAAGCAGTGCTCATGTAAAATACCAGAAGCCTGTTGGTTTTTATAAAGGTTATTAGGGTAGGAGCTTACAGATACCAGGCCATAGACTGTAGGTTACTTACCAGGCCATAGACTGTAGGTTACTTTCCTCACCAAAGCCTACTTCCACTCATTGGAGCAAGATGTCTGCTGCCTTATGCCAAACTTCACACTTCCTGGGTTCCTCTCTTTCCCGGTCTTGGTTCTCTCTGGGCTCAGGGTTCCTCTATTCCCAGGGCTTGCTTCTCTTTCCTCTGTTGCTTACTACCCAGGGCTTCAGCTTAAGACTTCAGCATTAAATGCCAACATCAAAACTCCAACATTAAAAACCCTCCAGCTCTGTCCTTTGTCATGCCTTTTATCTGTGAGTCCTCACCCACCAAGGGATGGGGACTCAACACCCTACTGATGTGGCCCAATCAAAGCCCTAATCATAAGTTAATCAGGCCCAGGTACAGACCAGTTTACAAAAATAATCCAATATCTATTTTTGAAATTCATAATTATATCAAACTGCTGACCTGGCAAAAAGTCCATGTGTCATTTGGTACCCCAAAGATGGCTACTGGAAAACCCCCCACAAGACTCTGCCATTCATTGGGTCCTCCTGGGGGAGTGATTGGTGGGGTAATCAATCAAAACAGGAAACAGCTGGAACTCCTCCCATGCCATTAGCAATGGGCAGAATAATTAATGGTTTAAAAAGCAAGTGCAAAGGCTGAATTGCTCTCTTGCCTTTGGACCCCTATTCTGGTCTTCTTTGCCCCCACTTGGATCATTATACGCTATAGTTAACATCCTAGACAAAATCTGGCAACATGTTTTGGTAAACTAACCAGGAGGTTATTGGTGAGTGAAACTATGGCCTACAGTCTGTTTAATGCCTTCCTTTGGATATCCATTTTAAATGGGTTCACCTATGAGCCCCCACAGGACATAATCCTGGGAGGGAAGAGGGCAGGGTGTGGGAACTCGCTGTGTCAATGCCATACACCTGGGCTTGTGAGATCTGACCCAAACTGGGAGGGCTGGGGCACAGGCTCAAAGCAGGGCCCAGCCAAGACAGAGATTCCCCAGCTGAGTGAAAGGCATTGTGAAGTTGTTCTTTCAAGCCTTTTAGCTGCTATCTGCTCTGCCCTTGGGTCTGGCTGCCATTGCCTTCTCCTACGCTCTTTCTTTGGCAATGACTCAGAGCCTGGGGCTTGAGCTGCCCTGCCAGTCCATACCTTTGCAGAACTGCCTTCCTATTGACCACACCCAGCTACCTGGTCTTGGGTGGGGTGGGAAGGCAGCTGTGGGCAGGACCAAAGATAGATGCTGTTTGAGTTCCCTTCCCTGGCAGTGGGAGGCAGGTCACAGGGTCACAGGTCAGGGCTTTCTTCATAATTCGTCTTTACCCATGTTATACCTTCCTACTTCCTACTACTGAATTTCTCTTTACAGGTTTGTGCTAAAATGTTTTGGAATGTCTTAAAACCTGTAAAACTGAAAATGTCTTTGCTAGCAAAGGAGTTATTGCCTCAGGACCCCAAGGCCTGTTAGCTAGAACAATTGATCTCTAATCACTTAACGGCCTTTTGATGGCTGGTCTAGCTGGGAAACTACCATACAGTAAAAGTCATAAAACTAGGACTGCTTTTAAGATCTTTGTAAGAATAGGAAAAAGATTTTTTTTGCCCTTTCTGTTAGAAGGAGCAATATTCTGCTTGGCAGCTTCAGTCCAAAATCTATTTGACCCACAAATCTATTCAGCCTGTCTTCCAAGTTCAGAATGGCCCCAGAAATGTCCAGTAGCTGGGTCTCTGTGGTTCCTGGGGTGGTGGGAACCAGAGAGTAACTCTGAATGTCCCCCAAGACTTGAAGACTTGGGCACTTTGATTCAGAGGGCAACAAATCATTCCTTGAGATTTAGTTCAGAAGCTTCTGTTTGTATAACAGGTCAGTCAGTCTCAGACCCTGGAATATCAGGGGAGCTGAGAACCAGAGCAGTAAACTCTAAATGGCCCCCAAGAAAACCCTTGAGTCCTTCTCTTCAGAGGGCAGTTGAATGTCCCCTGAAACTCAGATTGGGCACTTATGTTTGGGCAACTGCTCTCAGTGTCTCCCACCAATTCAGCTTGGGTACTTTGGTCTGAACTTTGGGGTTTCAGGCATATTCCAAGACCTAGTTCGGCCACGGGGACACCCATCAGCAAGGCTCTGGATTAAATTTCCAGGATGCTGAGACCAGAGCATCAGCTCCAAATTATTTGGAGTGGTGAACATTGTAGTCAGACTTGGACTCTGACACACTAGATCAGTTAACTAAGAAGTGCTTCTTCATTCTTTCTAGAATAATGTGCATGGTCTCTAGCCCATCAGTAAACCAGGTTCTTATCAAAACTTAGCAAAAAAACAAGCCTCCCTCTCAATTAGAGTCAAAATGTAAGGAACTTCTCTCTGTAGTTCTGATCACTCACACAGCTATTAAAGTTAAAGGAATTTCCAGCGTGGTGCACTTATCCCAAGTGAAGCCAGCTGCCCAAGAAAAGTACCAGCTCACCAGAAGCATCTGACAGGACATACGAGTGCCAGGCATTGGATGGCCTGAAATATGTCTTCAAGAGACAAAGCTAAGTAGTGTCTGTGTCTCTAACCAGACACCCGTTTAAAAAATCTAGTCTGTTTTCACCTTCTAAAAGGTCAATGCCTCTTCTCATTTCTTTCCTCTACCATAGGAACTGGGATTGGCAATTTATACTTAACCCCATTGTCTATTGCACTCTCTCTCTATAGTTAACCAACAGCATAAAATAACTAAAGGAAAAATACTGTTTCTTACCAACTTTGGAAAAATGCAGCCTTTGCAGGAACCTGGTCTTTTCTACCTTTGTGGTCCAGTATCCTCTTAGTGGGACCATATATTCTCAAAATTCTAATTAAGTTTATTTCATCTAGAATCAACATCTTCTTAGCCACATGGGGATTTCATCCAGCTTCACCAAGGATGCCAGATCCATCTTCCTCCAACTGAGATAGAATAACAGGAGGGTTGTACATGTTACCAGGTAGGGCCTATTGTACCTAACCAGCAGGAAGTAGCTATAGAAGAAAGATCATCTCCCTTCAGCTCCCATTTAAGAATAAAGGTGTAAACTCTGTGAGAGGGGAAAGAAGCAGGTGTGTAATATAGGGGATCAATAGATGGATCTGGAGCCTGGCAAAAAGTCCATGTGTCATTCAGTACACCCTAGATGACTTCTGGAAGACCCCCCACAAGATTCAGCCATTCAGAATGAGATTTCTCTGGAAACCATGAAAAGCCCCAGATATTCTCCAGGGGACTTATCATTGGATCCTCTTGGGAGATGGAATGGTGGGGTAATCAATCAAAACAGAAAACACCTGGAACTCCTCTCATGCCATTAGCAACAGGGCAGAATAACTAATGGTTTAAAAAGCAAGTGCAAAGCCTGAATTGCTTTCTTGCTTTGGGACCTCTATTCTGAACTTCTTCACCCCTGCTTGGATCACTATGCACCATAGTCAAGAACCTAGACAAAATCTGGTTTTATACCTACATGTTACAGCTCTTCTTAGTGAATTAAACTCATATTATTAAGTAATAATTCTCCAGACTAATTTTTGTCTAAGATCTCTGTTATCAGATAAATACAATTATACCACAATATTTTAGCTTACATTTCCTACTATATCAGAAAAAAAGCAGAAAAAATCAGGATACAGAAGATTAGAATAATATAAATAAAAATTTAAAAATTGGACATAGAGAACTGACTCAAAGCACTGTAGAATATGTTATAACTAATAACAAGGAATATTTATGAAAATTGATATTATTTTAGCCAAAAAGCAAATCTAATATCATACAGTTTACATTCTTTGATTAAAATGCAATTACAGGGACAATTAGCAAGATGGAGGCTGAGTAAGGAGCCCCTAAGTTGGCTCATGCTACAGGACAATTAGTAATCACCCAGAGCTACTGAAAGCACCTGTTTGGGGACTCTAGGAGACCAGAAGAGCATCCTGCAACATCCTTGGAAGGAGGAGACTGGCCATCTGCAGAGAAGATTCATGAGTAGAGCACTCCACACCCCAGAGGCCGGTGGCCATCCTCCACTGGCAGCACAAGCCACCTCAGGAGTTATTCTGCTTGCTGGAATTGGAAGCACCACATCCCAAAAACAGGGGAGGAAGGGACAATTGGACATCAACTTCAGCTACCAATTAGTAAACTTAGCTGGCTAAAGTATAACCCTAAGAACAGCTAAAGTTTGACCTGCCATTTTAACTCTGTCCCCAGCATGAGGGGAAGCATGGTGGACTGAAAATCACAGTGCTAGTAGGGACTGGATTCTTTCCTCAAGATCAGATTGCAACTCTAACCTAAGCTCCAGTCACAAATCTGGCAGAGAGGAACCTGGGGGATCTGTGCCAGTCTCTCTGGGAAAGTGCAGGTCATGCCACAGAGGCTGTTGATCATTCCACTCTGGTGGTACAAGCTGCCTATGGAGTTGTCCTTTGGCTGGAGTTGGAAGCTCCATTTCTAAAAAAACAGGAGAGGGAGAGATGGTTGGCCACAAATTTCAACTCCTGATTAGTAATTCAGCTGGCTGAAGCATAACCCTAAGAAAAACTGAAGTTTCAACCTGTCCAAGTCCAAAAGAGGCCATTAACCACCATTTTGACTCCACTGCTGACATGAGGAGAAACCGGGCTAATTGAAAATCACAATTATATTAGAGACCGGCTTCTTTCTCCCAGATTAACCTGCAGCCCTAGCCTAGGTTTCAACCCTACCTCTATCAGGAAGGAGGCTGGGAGGCCCTGCACCAGCCTCTCCTGGTAACTGCAGGTACATTCAGCTGGTACAGACTGAAAAGTTGGAAGTCTGTCAGGGTAACTGAGGCCATTTTGGACCTGCATCGCATAGACTGCTGCCCACAACTGCAACTCCATTCTCACGCCAGGCAAGGGAGGAAAGGGCATGAAGCTTCATCACTCTCTCTAGGCAACTAGAGTTTAGGCCTGCATGACTTAGGTTATTACACATGGCTCTGTTTCTGTCCCTACCCTTGGCAAAGAAGAACATTGGTAGAAGCTTCATCTGTCCTTTGGGCAGAGCAGGCAGCTTAAGCCTCCACAGATTACAGCACCAACTACACCCTTGGCTCCTACTACACAACCACAAGAGAAAAAGGGCAAGAAAGCCCTAAATTAAAGAGAAAAACTGCACTCAGAATAAATACTCTAGTAAGCCAGATGCCAAGACACCAACAAAAAAAATTACAACCCACACCAAGAAACAGGAAGACATGACCCCAGTTAAAGGAACAAGATAAGCCTCCAGATGACATAAAGGAGTTGAGACAACAAAACCAATATTCAAACAAATCTCCTTAATAAATTCAATGAGATGGCTAAAGGATTAAGGATATTAAGAAGACATTGGACAAGCACAAAGAAGAATTTGACAGCATAGATAGAAAAATAGCAGATCTTATGGGAATGAAAGTTGCAATAAATGAAATTAAAAATACACTGGAATCATATAATAGCAGCTTTGAGGAAGAAGAAGAAAGGATTGGTGAACTTGAAGAAACAGCTTCCAAAAGCAAACATACAAAAGAACTGATGAAGAAAAGAATAGAAAGAATTGAACAAGTTCTCAGGGAAATAAATGATAGGAAGAGACATGCAAATGTACATGTCATGAGTGTCCCAAAGGAGAAGAGAAGGGAAAAGGGCAGAAGGAATATGTGAAGAAATAATGGTAGAAAATTTCCCAACCCTATTGAGGAACATAGATATTCATGTCCAAGAAGCACAACTTAATCCCATCCAAATAAATCCAAATAGATCAACTCCAAGACACATACTAATCAGAATGTCCAATGCCAAAGACAGAGAAAATTCTGAAAGCAGCAAGAGAAAAATAATGCATAATGTATAAGGGATACCCAAAAAAATTAAGTGCTGATTTCTCCTTAGAAACCATGGAGGCAAGAAGAGAGTGGTATGATATATTTAAGATACTACAAGAAAAAAACATCAAGCCAAGAATCTTATAACTGGCAAGATTGTCTTTCAAAAATGAGGTTGTGATTAGAATATTCAGATAAACAGAAACTGAGAGAGTTTGTAACCAAGAGACAAGCTTTGCAGGAAATACTGAAGAGTGTGCTACAGTTTGAAAAGAAAAAAACAAGAGAGAGAAGCTTGGAAGAGAGTCTAGAAATGAAGATTATATCAGTTAAAGTAACTAAAATTCTCAAAAGAGTGGTGAAAATAATATATGACAGATAAAAGCCAAAGGTCAAAATGGGTAAAATAAGAACTGCCTTTAGAGTAATAACATTGAATATTAATGGATTAAACTCCCCAATCAAAAGATACAGACTGGCTGAATGGATAAGAAAATATGAGCCACCTATGTACTGTCTGCAAGAGACTCACCTTTGACCCAGGGATACCAATAGATTGAAAGTGAAAGACTGGAAAAAGAGATTGCATGCATTCAGTAAACAAACAAAAAAAGCTGGAGAACCTCAACTTATATGAGATGAAATAGACTTTAAAAGACACTTGTAATGTGCAATCTGAGGAGTAAGTCAAGAAAAAAATTCCATTTACAATAGCAACTAAAAAAATCAAATATTTAGGAATAAACTTAATTAATGATGTAAAGCACTTGCATTTAGAAAATTATAACTCATTGTTAAAAGAAATATAAAAGACCTAAATAATTGGAAGAGCAATCCATGCTCACAGATTGGACAACTAAATATCATTAAGGTATCAATTCTACCCAATTTGATACACAGATTCAGTGCAATCCCAATAAAAATTCCACCAGCATTTTTAAAATAAATGGAAAACATGATTAACAAATTTACTTGGAAGGGTAAGGGGTCCTGAATAGCAAGGAACATCTTAAGAAAGAAAAATGAAACTGGAGATTTCTCACTTCCAGACTTTAAATCATATTATCTAGCTACAGTGGTAAAAATAGCATTGCTGGCATAAAAACAGGTACATAGACCAATGGAACTGAATTGATAGTTAAAAAACAGACCCTCACATCTCTGGTCAAGTGATATTTGACAAGCCTGTCAAACCTACCCAGCTCAGACAGAAAAATGCATTCAACAAATGGTGCTGAGAGAACTTGATATCCATAGCCAAAAGAAAGAAAGAAGACCACTATCTCACACCTTATACAAAAATTAACTCAAAGTAGATCAAAAACTTAAATATACAAGTAAGAACCATAAAGCTTCTAGAAGAGAATGTAGGAAAATATCTTCAAAACCTGGCGGTAGGTGGTGGAGCCTTAAAGGAGGTAAGAGGAGGACTGAGATGGACTATTGATGTTTAATGTATGTCAAAGTTTTAATTAACTTTATTGTACAAGTGTGGAAATGTATAGAGTTGATGGTAAAACATTATAGTGAGTACTAGCTGGTTTATAAATGGGAATTTGGCTGAAAATGGTAGTCTAGAGATGTAAATAACAATTGAAAGAAAGCTAGAGAATAATTTAGGGACTGAATAACATAGTAAACCAAGAGGTGGATAAGACTTGTGGTTGATGGTACAGATGCAAGACAGTCCTTTGTGAGCTACAGTAGATGTACATCACTATTGCAGGGTGGTGGGAATGTGGAGAAGCACAGGTAAAATATAACTGGAGAGACCTATGAATTGTGGTTAACAGTAATAATGTTCATGCATCTAAGCCAAAGATATACTGTGTTGATAATGGGGGAGTATGGAAAAAGTGTGTCAAATGTATGCTATGGACCTGGTAACAGTCTGATGATATTATCTCATAATCTGTTCACAGAGAAGTGTTGTATAAGAATCCTGTACACATCCATGATTGTTTTGTAGGTTTACAACTTCTGTCATAAAAATACATTTAAAAAATAATAATAGAGTGGGTTGGGGGAAAATACACCAAAGGTAAGATAAGAAATATAATTAGTAGAAAGACTTTGACAATATTCTGTCATCATTTATAACAATCATCTCATGGCAATGCAAGGTGTTGGTAGTGTGTTGATGTATGAGACCCCTGTATGATATTATGCATGTTAGCTTTGTAAGTTCACAACTTTTACTATACACTTATAGTTTATGTATGTTCATATACAATAATAGGGTGAACTGGGGAAAAAATACACCAAACGTAAGATATTTGAGTTGGGAGTAATATTTTGAGGATGCTCTTTAATCCGTAGTTAAAAATGTTTCTCAACAATGCAATATTCGTAGCATAAAGTATGATGTTCCTGTATGATGTTATTTATGTTTGTTTTGTAAGTTCACAACTATTACTATATACTTACTATTTATGTATGTTTATGAATGTGATATACTTCAATAAATTTTTTAAAAATGAAAAAAAATGCAATTACATTAAAAATCAGTAGTCAAAAGGTAACTGTGTTGGTTTAGAGCTATAGACCTATGTGCATAAGGCAAACATATTCTTAGACTTGGTCCATTCTGGTGGGTGTGAATTCTTGCAGATGGGACCTTTTGGTAAGGTTACTTCGGATGTTAGGGCCAGCTGAGTCAGTATGGGTCTTGATCCTATTACTGAAGACCTCATAAGGAAAGTCACAGAGAAAGAAAAAGAAGAGCAGAAGGAGCATCAAGTTGGAAAAGAAGGTTATAGAAAAGACAGGAAAGACCACCAAATGCACATGTGACAGAAAACCCAAAGGATAGCCAGCCCCACAATGCCACAATCTTCAGTGAGAAAGCCTCACCTTGATGACACCTTGATCTTTGACGTTTCTTACCCTCAAAACCATGAGCCAATTAATGCCCATTTTTTAAGCCAACCCACTGCACAGTATTTGTTTTGGCAATAAAAAAATTAAAACAGCAAATTTGGACCTCTCTATGATGCCATATACAAAAATCATTTCCAAATGGATTAAAGAAAATATGGGTGGAGAACAAGTATCATACCAGTGTATATAAGAAAATTTCTCCATGAATCAGAAGTAGATAGGGAAGGATTTCTTACACAAGATACATAAAGTACTTAACAATAAAGAAAAAGATAAATAAATGTGACAAAATAAATTAAAAATTTATATTCATGAATAGGCACCATGATGAAATTAGAAGGATAAGCCAAAAATAGACACACATTGAAAGGATTAAAAGGCAGACTATTCTTAAATTCCTATAAATGAAAAAAAAAAAAAAAAAGGAGAGAGAAAGAGAGAAACAGCTTAGCAAGAAAACTAGGTGTGGGGGATTGAATTGTATAGCCCAGTTTGGACATGTTCTTTGTCTTGGTCAGCATTCTGGTGAGTGTAGACCCAACGTAACTTCAAGATGTTACTTCAGTTAAGGTGTGGCCATACTGAATCAGGTAAGACTTTAATCTGATTACTGAAGTCCATTATAAACAGAATGAAAATCAAATGAAGTCAAGGGGATGCAGAAAAGAAAGGGGAACTGCCATCTGTTTTGCCATGTAATGAATAAGTCAAGGGTTAAGGATTACCAGCAGCCAACTCCAGAATGCCACAGGTTGCAGGGGAAAGTCCTGCTTTGCTAATGCCTCAGTTTTGACTTATAGCCCAAGAACTCATTATGAGCCAATAAAATTCCATTGTTTAAATCAACTCATTGTCAGGTATTTGTTTAAGCAGCCAGGAAAATAAAACATTTGGCAAATACATAAATAGATATTTCTCAGGAGTGGAAGTAAATGACCAGTAAATATATGATAATATATTTATTATTAATTAGGGAAATGCAAAATAAAAACGCAGTGAGATACTCTTTTACACCCACTTCCTTTAAACATCAAGGCATGTGGTGGGTGATAGGAAAGTAATACCAGGCTCAGGTCTAGCTGCCAACTTTCTAGGTGATATTTAAATGCTTAAATACATAATTAATATAACTCTTATTTAAGGAATAGTTTCTTCTCCAGCATAATTTTTTTTTTCCACTTTCTTCTCATCTAACCCTAACCTAACCTAAAATCTTATCCAAACATATATAACCCTATCCTAACATACCCTTGGAATGCTTCCACAGAAAGAAGAAAATTGCAGTGAGAGTCAAAAGACCTGGATTCCAGTGTCATATCTGTCACTATTAAATGAAGGGATTTGAATCAATCCCCATTTATGAAGTGAGATATTTCAAATTGGTGCACTTGAAGCCTGAAAATATATTTTGTCTGGCTTTCACCAGACATGGTTAAATCTGTCTAATTTAAATATTAATATGTGGAGAGTGTATGCTCTGATACTTCCCAGTTCCTACCATTCCCTATTTTGTTACTGCTTAATTAACTTTTTGCCTCTTGCCACTAATGGCATTTTTTAGTGATTTCTGTTAGTAGTAGTACCTTAATTTCCTTCCTGAAGCTTAAAAAAATATACATAATACACATGTATTTACAAAATAATGTGCATAACCCTCACTTAAAATGAGACAAAATGACATTTCATTTGATGTATGAATTTTTACCTGTGATGGTTTTAATTTACAACTTTAATATGCAGGGAGTTTTTGTACTGGGTGCCTCCCAATGTGTTCACCCAGCACACCCTACTTACTGCCTTCACAGCATTTCCACTTTTCTGAGCTATCTCCATTCTAGCCTATCACGTTCACCAGGACAGAGAGAGGTAGAGGAATATATCTTTTTTACTCTATCCCTAATGTCTCACACAATGATATCAATGAATGTTGGCTGAATACAAAATTGTATGGATGAATGAAGAAATGTAATTTAGTTCAAATTTAGTATATTTGTAGCATAGGGGAAGCAAACTTTTCTGTAAAAGGGACAGATGGTAAATATTTTAGGCTTTACAGGCTATACAGTCTCTGTCACAGATACTGAACCCTGCCACTGTGGCGATAAAGAAGCCCTGGAAAATACGTAAACAAATGAGAGGGACTGTTTTCCAAATAAAACTTTATTTAGGGACACTGAAATTTCAATTTTATATAATTTTCATTGTCACAAAATAATTTTGGTTTTGATTTTATTCTGAACATTTCAAAACGTAAAACTATTCTTAGCCCTGGTTGGGTCATTCAAAACCAGTTTGGTTCCCTGCCTATAGTTCTATAATTGCTAATTCTTGCTCTAGAATAATGTTGTGCAGACATTATATACAAAAATAATAAATATTTATACTTACATAAATGTCATATGTATATTCATATAAATATATAACTATATTATGTTTGTATAAGTATATATAAATCTGCA
Source organism: Dasypus novemcinctus (assembly GCF_030445035.2). NCBI lineage: Eukaryota > Metazoa > Chordata > Mammalia > Cingulata > Dasypodidae > Dasypus > Dasypus novemcinctus. The sequence goes on along the minus strand of NC_080683.1, from coordinate 34,843,151 downwards.
AAACTTTTTTTAAGTGCAGCTACTCTTAAACCAGGGCTTAAGTGTAATTCAAGGTATTCACGTCCTCAGAGTGGGAAAGTGTTAAAGGTACTATAAAAAATTCTGTTCCTGGAGTCTTTTTTAAAAATTAGCAACTTTATTTCAAATTCACAAAAATAAAAAAACAGAAAAAGGCAGCTCAACAAGTTATGGAAACATTACTCCTAAAAAGTTCTTTTTCAGGCACTTTTACTATCTCTAGATTGTCTTTTAACAATATTATTGCCATCGCAGGACTGTTTGGTGAAATGTTGTCTAAGGAATGAGGTAAGGGCAAGAACAACCCTCCAGAGTCTTCCTAGGTCTCTAATACATATGAGAGAGGTCCAGTGGCCAATATTTGAGACATGTTGGTAAAAGTGATGTAGAACACAACATTTCATTAATATATTCCTTTCCCATTTTCATACAAAGTAATCCTCAACTCTAGGCCTTAAACACATACACATGCACACTCTATATATTCCATATAGAATATACTCATTTATTAATATACTTACTATATGTTAGACTTTTTAAAAATATTTTAATTGTTTTAGAGGACAAACCTGGGACTTGGTACATGTGAAGCAGGTGCAATCACTGAGCTATCCCTGCTCCATGCATTCAGTTTTTCATGCAAAAATCAATAAGACATACTTTGTTTAAAAATTCACAGGGTTAGGCAAGAAAAAGAAATCAGGTATCCACCATTTATCAGTCATTTTAGTTAATTTATCTCATTTAATCCCCATAAAAACTCAATGCAGAGTTAACAGATAAAGTACAGGGTGCCCAATTAAATTTGAATTTCAGATGAACAACAAATATTTTTTAAAATTTTGTATAAATATGTCCCATGCAATATTTGGAATATATTTATACCAAAAATAAAAAATGATTGGAACATATTTATATTAAAAATTTTTCTGAAATTCAAACTTCATTGGGTAGATTTCATTTTTATTTGCTAAATCTAACAACTCTAGCTAAATGACATGAAGAAATATCTGAGTGAAATGAGGCTCAGGAAGATTAATTTTGTTATTCAAACTCATTCATTTGGAATGCCATGCAGATTTTCCCTGAGCCAAAACAAAAGAGACAGATTATAAGCAAATGAATGTACCTTTTAGGCATGTTAAGGTGGCAAAAAAGATTAAATTAATTCCATCTGTGTAACTTCATAGGATAAAGTATTTGAGTGGAGTCTGGAAAGTAAGTGAATAGGCTTCTCTTACTAAAATATATATTTTTTAAAACCCAGAAAACGTAAGTTTGAACTATGTAAATAATTATTATTTCACATTAAAAAATAATGTTCAGCTTTTCATGCTTCTCTCTGCATTTAATATCATTTCAACTCATTACTATGTATGTTACAGGAATATTTTCTATAGGTGTTCACATTGTCTTCCTTTTCTTCATAACTGGCAAGTAAGTTTTAAAATATTAATTTCCAATTTTCATCAATATAAGGAATCCAAAGGATTGTTAATATCATTGTGAAGGAATTTTATATTGTGTGCAAAGACCAAGTGAAATTTGAGAAAAAAAGGTTTGCCTTGTTTAGTATAGTTATGTCTTACAATTGGCTCATGGTAAGTCAAAAGAAGAAAACCAGAATTCTTTTGGAAGAACGTAAAGAATTATTTCACACATTCCATCCTTGATGAAACAAGACGTCTTAGTTTGCCAAGGACTGACAATGCAAAGTTCCTGAAATGGGCTGGCCTTTATAAAGGAGATTTATTTGGGGTAAAAGTTGACAGTTCCAAGGCTATGAAATTGCCAAATTAAGGCATCAGCTAAGATATTTTCTCACCAAGATCAGCTGCCACATGGTGAAGCAAGATAGTTGTTGCTGATCTCTGCTGAGGTGTCTGCCTCCGCCTCCAGAATCTTTCATCTCCTGGACTTTAGCTGAGGGCAACTAGGCATAGGGCTTGTCTCTTTCCAGGCCTCCTCTATCAGTCTCAGCTGTCCACTTTCTTCCTGAGTTCAGCTGCATGCTATTAGGCATATGGGCCTCAGCTCTTTGAGCCTCTTGACTGCTTCTCTCCTTGAAGCTCAGCTGTGGGTGAAACTGGATTCCTTATCACATTATAGGATCTACATGGCCGCTTCCTTTATCTGTGTCTGTGTCTGTCTCGCTCTGAGTCTCCACTTCTATCAGTCCCAGCAAGGGGGCAGAGACCCCAGCTGGCTCACGCCTCACTGATGTAATCCAATCAAAAGGCCTAAATTGATCTTATCAAGTAATCTAATCAAATTAAATTCAATGTAATCAATGATTCCTGTACCACAGGAATAAATTAGTTCACAAACTTAATCTTTCTCTTTTGGGAACTCATAAAATAATTTAAAACTGCCACATAAGAATTTTTGTTTCTTCCTGATCTCTCTTTTCCAGAAGAAAAAAATAATTATAGATGATGTCTATATGCAATATATGATTTTTTCTTTAATTAGTGTCTACTATGTAGGCAGAAAGGTTTTGCATTCCCCCAAAGTCTAGAACTGGACATTAATATAAATGTATGCTAAAGTTGATATGAAATTGCTGAACTGATTTTAAATTTATTCCAATTACTTTCCAACATAAACAATGACATGAAATCTTATCAGTAACTACCAAGATTTCTCTAGAATAAGGTACTATACAATTTGATTTATCATTGTAGCTAAAGATTTAAGTCATTTTTATCTTAAGAATGCTTGAGGCTTCCTCAGAAGATTTAAAGAGGATGAGATTTGAGAAAAGTGATTCTTCACTGTGGAATTCCTAGATGACAGAAATAAGTAAGAAACAAAGCACAAAGTAGGAGTAAAGTTTTTAAAATGGCAAAGGAGGGAAAAAAACATTAAATACAAATGTAAACTTTGGTCTGATCATGTAAAACTTGGGGAAGGGGTAGAGTAAGGGAAGCTCAAAAAGGCAAGCAGAAAAATATCTCCATATATAAGCAAACTTTAGTCAGTTGATTCATTCCCAGACCAACTTTTCTTTAAATTATCACAGAAAGTTGGTTGCAGAACTTCAGAGATAAAATATGCATGTTAACTGAATAGAGGGGGGTTGGAGGGACAGGGAGCAAAACCATGCAATCAAGTAGTCTGGAAAGCAGGCACATCCAATCAACCCATCTTTGTGAGAGAATTTGCTTATTTTTACTCTTTAAAGTTTCAAAACCAATCTTAATTTATAGGTGCCCATATTTTAAAAATAACCAGAGCTGAGCTGAGAGAGTCCTTTTAGCCACTTTCAGTTTTCTACCTCAGAGAGACCACCTTTAGGTGAAGGATGGGAGAATGCTCTTGGGTCTCTCTAGCCCCCTTTGTTTCTCTTTAGATGCTTTTGCTCCAAGAGGGAAGGATGTCACATATATCCCTGTTTACAGGGTGCCTCAAATGACTTTCTAGTAATGTTCTTTTAAGGACTCCAAAAAGTAAAAAACAAACAAAAAACACACAAACTGTTATCCAAAATTATCAATTAGGAGATAGAGGTTGAATTTCATTAATAACACAGAGGTTGCAACATACTAACGGCCCCCACATTTTTTATTAACATGAATTTGATTGCGTTCAAAGATCAGTAGTACACACACACATGCACACACACACACACTCAAACATCCAGGTGTCCAGCTTCTCCTCAGAAGTCAGAAAATCTGTAACCTCAGATGCACATTCACACATGGCAGGCCTTTGGTGAGAGCTGAAGAGTCACTGCCCCTGATTAAGGGACTTGAGTGCTCCATTTCACTTCAATTCCACTTCACCTCACTCAGTTATGAGAACAGCCTAGCCCTGGAAAGCATGTGAGTTTTGCTACCCTTGATAGATACCACATTGGAATCATAATAGTGCTTTCTAGTCAGGCATTGTGAAAAGAGCGTTGAATGAGTCTATGGATTTTTTACTTTTATCTTCTCTAATGAGGATGCAATGACTATCAACTTTCTAACTATAGTGAGAATTAGATGTGTATTAAATGAATAACACATATCTGACACGTAGTAGCTCTCTGACAGGTGGTTGTTAGGACAAAGATGATGGCAATGATTATTATGAGAATGGTGACGTGATATTGACAAGAAAGCCATTCAAGATTTGAAGACCACAATTTTCTCCATGGGAAAGAAAAGTGTCTGAATTAGATTACAATAGAGCCCTTTAACTCCTAATGTCTCTAACCCTGAATCTTAAATTCTGAGCCTTTGATTTCAGATTCTACAGAATAAACTTCCTAGTCTTCACATTACTTTTAAAGCATGTTCGTAGGGCCACAGTGGTTTCACAATCCCTGTGATAAAGCTTCGCTGAAATGAAGTATAATTAGTCATTCACCAATTGCTAAAAAAAAAAAAAAAAGGTATAGATTAAGAATATGCTATAAAATCCTGAGATTTTCAGCAGTATGCCTTGTGATTTAGAGAAGAATTATACCTTTCAGTAAAATAGGATGAGAAAATAATCTTATTAAGTGAAAAGGTATTTTCTTTATGCTGTGACTTTCTATTGAGTGAATAATAATGATATTTAGCATGTAGCTGACTTTATGGGTTAGATGTTAAATTATTTTCAGAACATTAAACAGTGTCTTAATGTATTGGTGAGCAATGATTTCAAATATATGTTAGTTACAGATATTTACAAATTGCCTTGAACATGAATAAAGGCTGTTTGGGTGGATTTAAATCATGTAGATTAAAAAATAAATTAAGCAAAACTGTTCTCTGAACCTTGGATTTGTAAAATCTGAACAAGGAGCAAAAGACAAATTCTCTGTTTTTCTAGAATTTTTGATAATTAATTGCTCCTCTTCAGTGGTTTCAGGTTGCAGCCTCCAAAAAGAAAAAAGAAAAAATATATATATATATGTATATATATATATATATATATAAGATGCCAGTAGCTCAAAGGCATTTTTAAAAATAATGGTGGCTTTAAATTAAAAGAGGATTCTTAGAAGCCAGAGTGTTAAGTGTTTTTCTGGAGGAGGATTTCAGATTCTGTCCCCCCATCCTCTGGCTTACAGAAGTAAAGCTGGTGCCTAAAATGCTAGTTCTCTGCTAACCACAATGTCGTTATACTTACTTTCCTTTCCATAGACATTGTATCCTATTTGAAAACAACTGTTTTCGCACAAATTAAAGGGAAATAAGTTCTTACAAATCAACTATGTGATTAAAAATTACATCCTAAAAAGAGGATACCTGCCATAAAAAAGGAAGTTTTGAAAAGTCAGAAATTTGTTTTGAAGGCTGTGAAGATTGTTATTAATATTCATGATCTGCCACTATTTCATTCAACCCATATGAAACAATCTTGCTGAATGATATGGAAGAGAACATTGTATTTCTGGTTGGTTAAGAAGCAAGTTTTTTAGAGTAGACTTTTACATTAAAACGTAGAATGTGAGAAATTATTCTGACTAGTAAAATCTAAGAATCTACAAGACATACTTCACAACCAAATCACTATATTTGTATTGCAAACTCAGTTTCTTCAGATGACTAATATGCTAACATTTATTGAGCATTATTGAGTGTCACAATTCCTCCTTCCTTCATTTATGCTTTCAGGTTCAAATATTTCTTGACTGCCTGCAAAGTGCCGTGCTCTGTGCTAAATGATGAGGACACAGTGGTAAATAAGACTAATGTAGTCCCAGCCCTTATAGAACTACCCATCAACTTGGAAGGCTTGTGATGGAGTTCACACACGACTAACAGGGACCCTAACCTAGCCAAAGGATCACGCCTCTGAGAAAATGGTAATTAAGCTAAAACCTACAGGGTGAATGAGAAGCAGGCTGATGATGTGGAAGAAGACAGAGGTTTTTAGGATGAAGACAGGGATAGGAAAGAGTATTCCAGTCAGTTTCACCACTTCTATGAAGCTATGTGTCCAGGAAAGAAGTGAATTCAGAATGTCAGGAACCTAGACTGGAATTTCTGAGGCTGAAAAGTTTGACAACAACCCAGTTTGGAAGGCTGGCCTTTGTCGTGAAAATAATGGGAGGGTTTTGATGCATCAAGGAAAGGAATGACATCATCACTGAGGCACTGATTGAAGTGGATGGAAGCAGAGGCAAGAGAAGGGATTTTTATCCTTGAGAATGCTGGAGACATAGACTCTAATGCCCCTCTCTGTATGTTGGCCTCAGAAAGGAACTAGAGAAACAAAGTGTGATTGTAGGACTTATTTCATGTGATTATTTCACATAGAAAGAAATATTTTAAAAGTAGTATCAGAGGATTTGGGGAAGCTGGAAACTCCAGGAATCAGTCCCTCAATGAGATCAACTATTAAACAGGCAATAACTCTCTGAATCAACTATTTAAAAACTTGAGAGCCCAGTAGAACATATAGAGCATCCAGGGAAAAGCAGGAGAAGGAGACTTATGATCTGTGGTAAATACCAGTGTTTTCTCAGAATATCAGTGATTTACACTCTCTGGCATGGAGAGTCACTCATTCCCCAACCTCACAACAGTCAGCAGTAAGGTACTGTTGCAGTTTGCTGGTGCCAGAGTGGGATATAAAAATCTAGTTCCCTAAGATCCAGGAGTATATAGCCTGAGTCCTGATAACTGCTCTTGATTAGCTCCTTCAGAACAATGGGGGCCTGGACAAAGGTTGATAGGAAAGACTGACTTCAGAAACGCCTCTCCAGCATGACCCGGTTCCAAAACTTTCCCTCCAGGTAAAAGTAGCTCAGCAAAGCAAAAGCATAGTAAGAAACAATTGAGTGGAGTGGCTTAGGGCAGAAGCTTACATGATTACATTCTGCAGAGGAATACCCAGGAGAGGGATATCTGTATCCTGGAGAATAGAAGGAGCATTCGAATTCCTGTAAACAAGGAACTCCTAATGCCACCAGCAAGCACCAACCCCAAGATAGGACACAAGCCCAGGGAAGACCGGGAGAATCCTGCACTTTGCATTTGTTTAGGATGACCCTCTTGATAAGAGGGCTGATCTATGAAGGAGAGAACCAGCCAAGGCAAAGCTAATTTGCAAAGATCGTGAAAAGCATTTTTTGCTTATGTTTTTTTTTTTGGTTTGTTAGCTCAAGAAATCTGTCATATCGTTACTGAATTTTGTCTAGGTTCTTGACTATGCTGCAGAAATGAATTTCAAGAGCACATCAGGTGAGTTAGGCCAGTAATTTATTCAAACAAGGAAGGATGAGAAATGGGAGAAAGAACAGACCATGGGTCCCAGGTGAAAAGGAAGAGGCTGAAAAGTGATAAAGAGGGCTGATTTATAGACTACAATTCCCCATTATAGATTATAAATCCCCAGGTTTACTTGCATAGTGATCCAAATGGGGGAGGAGGCAGCCAGAGTCGGGATCCAGAGGTAAGAGAGAACGTTCAGCACTTGCACCCGGTTTTTGAATCATTAATTATTCTACCCCTTTACTAATGGCAGGTGTTTGCTGTTTTGATTGAGTACCTCACCCATCAGTCCCCTATGAGGCCCCAGTGATAAAGTCCTTGGGGAATATCTGGGGCTTCTCCTGCCTCCCAGAAGTCTTTGTTCTGAATGGCAGAATCTTGAGGACAGTCTTCCAGTAGCCATCTTGGGGGCTATTGATGTCCATGTGGACTTCTTGCCAGATTCCAGATCCATCTATCAATTCCCTACCTTACTAGCCTGCTTCATTATCACTAGCTGAATACAGTCTCAAGGAACAGACATCTCAGAGTTAAAATTTTAAAATATTAAAATGTGCAGCATGCAACAGAAGATTGCAATATTAACAAAGAAACAGGAAATAATGGACCTTCTAAAGGAAGAGTATTAAAATCCAGAAAGCATCAATGAAGACTAGCTATGGGCATACTGTTTAAGACTGAAAAAATAAAAAATAAAAATAAAAAAAGATTTTCAATATGCTCAAGGAGATGAAGGAAATCACAGAGAAAGAACTAAAGGATATCAGAGAAATAATGAATGAACAATGTGAGAACGAAAACGTCAATACAGTGAAAGAAATTTTGAAAGGAGCCAAAAGAGCTGATTTAGTTGCAGACAAAAATAACTACAATAAAAATTCTCAAGAGGGTTTCAACAGAATATTGAAGCTCACAGAAGAAAGAGTAAACTTGAAGACAAGACAACTGAAATGAGTCAGGCTGAGGAGTAGAAAGATGAAAGACACAAAGCAAAAATAACATAAGACACCAGTGGAACACCATCAAGCATACAAAGATAGACATTATGGGATTTGCAGAAAGAGAAGAAAGAGAGAAAATAGCAAAATAAGTATCCAAAGATGGGAAATGGATGTGGCTCAAGCAGTTGGGTGCCACCTCCAGTGTGGGAGATCTCAGGTTCAGTTCCCAATGCCTCCTAAAGAAAATGAACAAGACAGTGGGATGATGTGGTGGCCTGGCATGGTGAGATGATGCAATGAGATGACACAATGAGGAGACACAGTGAGAGACACAACAAGCAGGGAATAGTTTTAGCTCAAGCTATTGGGCACCTCACTCCCACATGGGAGGTCCCCAGTTCCATTCCTGGTGCCCCCTAAAAAGAAGACAAGCAAACACAGAGAGCACACAATGAGCAGACACAGAGAGCAGAGAGCAAGCACAAACAACGAGGAGGGGAGGAAAAATAAATAATAAATTGATAAATATCCAAACAAATAATAATAGAAAAAATCCTCAAATTAGCAAAAGACATGTATATGAATATCCAGAGAACATCAAACAGGATAAACTTGAAGCAAAATATGCCCTGCTATATACTGATCAAACTGTTAAATGGAAAAGGAGAGTTCTGAAAGCAAAAAGAGAAAAGCAATATTCTATGAACATGGGTATACTGAGTACATTTAGTGCTGATTTCTCATCAGAATATGAGGAGACAAGAAAGTGATGAAAGAAAGCAACTGCCAACCAAGAAATTTATATACTGGAACACTTTCTTTCAAAAATGAGGGAGATATTAAGACATTCCCAGATAAACAAAAGCTAAGGGAATTCATTACCAAGAGAGCTGTCCTACAAGCAACACTAAAGAGAGTTCTTCATTACTGAAAGGAAGGAACACTAAATAGCAGTTCAAAGTGGCAAAAAGAAATAAAAACCTCTGGCAAAGGTAAACATGTGTAATTATAAATGTCAACACTATTTGGTAAATATCTCCAGTTCTTTCCAATTACAGGTGCTGAAATATAAATGCATAAAAATTAATGATAAATCTATGGTTTTAGAAATATAATTACCAAGATATAATTTGTAATAAGTACATAAGAGGGTGGAAGACAATAAGGTACAGGAACAGTGTATGTGTATGCACTGACAAGTTGGTATCTAATGAAATATGATTATTATATATGTAGGATGGTAAATTTTAACACCATAGTAATCACAAGAGAATATATTTTATTTTTTATTTTTTTAATTTTTTAATTTAAAATTTTTAGAGATACTTAGAATACATAAAAAATATAGGGGATTCCCGTATGCCCTGTTCCCAACACCTCTGACATTTTCCCACATTAACAACATCTTTCATTAGTATGGTACATTTGTTACAATTGATGAACATATTTTGAAGCATTGCCGCTAAGCATGGATTATAGTTTACACTGTAGTTTACATTCTTTCCACAATTTTTCAGTTATGGCAAAATATATAATGACCTATATCTGTCATTGTAATGTCATTCAGGACAATCCCCAAGTCTTGAAAATGTCCCCATATTATACCTGTCCTTCTCCCTGCCCTCAGAAGCTGCAGTGGTCACTGCTCCACATTAATGATATAAGTTTTTCCATTGCTAGAATCACAATAATACTATAATAGAATACCAGTAAGTCTATTTTAGTCTATAGTTCATTACCAAATCCTAAGGATTCTGGGGTGGTGATGCCCACTCCACCTCTAGTTGAGAGGGGGTATGACCCACTGGGCAGACGGATGGGACTTTTTTGCTTATAGTTGTAGACTCTCAGTTCCTTTGGTTGATCATTGTCCTTCATCATCTCTTTGTTAGTTGTCCTGGTTGAGTCCAATGAACTAGAGAGCAGGGTTTGCAACTGCATTGAGATTCAGGGCCCAGCTGGCAGATGGATAGTCCAAAGATTATATTCTCTTGGATATAAACCTATTAAATCTAGTGCTAGTTATAGGATGAAGAGCCATGTTCAGGGAAAGCCAACTGAGTCCAACTCTGTCACACTGGGGAGCATAAATTCCAAAGCAGGGCCCACTGGCAAGGCACCAAACTCCTTAGCTATCTGCCCTGACTATAGTGTCTGGATGTCTCCAGAGCCCTCAGGACTGCTGCTATTTGAGATAGTATTTACTACCTCAGTCAATGGGATCCTGCTGAGACATGCATAAATGTAACCTCAGGAATGAACTCTAGAATCATTTTGAGCCTCTGAGCCAAGTAAACTCATTTTCTTTACATTTTCCCCCTTTTGGTAAAGGTCTTTCTGCACTTGCAGTGCTAGTTGGTACTTGGTAGTGATCCCTCAGTGCCAGAGAGGCTTATCCTGAGGAGTTATGTCCCACACCAAAGGGAAGGTAATGCATTTATATGCTGAGTTCAGCAGAATATATATTTTTAAAAACATATCTTTAGACAACCTGCCAGATGGCAACAGAGTAAGGAGCTCCTAGAATCAGGCCATGTTACAGGGCAGTTAGTAATGAAATAGAGCTGTCTAAAGTGCCTGTTTGGGGTCTCCAGGAGACCAGAAGAGCATCCTGCAACATCCTTGAAAGAATGGAAGGAGGAGACTGCCCTTCTACAGAGAAGATTCATAATTAGAGCATCCATACCACAGAGGCTGGTGCCAGTGCTCATTCTCCACTGGCAGCACAAACCACCTTATGACCTATTCCACTGCTGGAATTGGAAGCTCCACTTCCCAAAAATGTGGGAGGAAAAGATGGTTGGAGCCAACTTCAGCTATTGGTTAGCAAATTCAGCTAGCTAAAGTATAACCCTAAGAACAGCTTTAATTTGAAACTGTCAGGGTCAGAAAGAGTCTGGCTGCCATGTTTTCTCCACCCCCAGTATGAGGGGAAGCCAGGTTGACTGAAAATCACAGTGATGGTAGAGACCAGTTTCTTTCACCCAGGTCAGCCTGAAGCACTAGTGTAGGCTTCAGCCCCAGGTCTTGCAGGCAGGAAACTGGCAGATCCTGCACCAGCGTCTTTGGGTAACTGCACGTACATTCAGCTGGCATAGACTGAATAGTTGGAAGTCTACCAAGGCAACTGCATTCATTTTGGATCAGCATGGTGTAGATTGCTGCCCACACCTGCAGCTCTATCCCTGCCCCAGGCAGGGGAGAAAGGGGAGTGAAGCTTCATCATTCTCTCTGGGCAGCTACAGACTAGGACTGCACAACTTGGGTTATTACACACAGCTGTGGCTCTGTCCCTACCCCTGGCAAAGGAGAAAGTTGGAAGAAGTTTCATCAATTCCTGGGGCAAAGAGGGTAGCTCAAGCCTCCAGAACTTACAGCAAGAACTTCATCCTTGGATCCTACTATATAACCAGCAAGGAATAAAGGGTAGGAAACCCTAAACTAAAGAGAAAATCTGTACCCAGAATAAATACTCTAGTAAGCCAGATGCCAAGACACCAACAAAAAAAATTACAACCCACACCAAGAAACAGGAAGATACGGTCCAATTAAAGGAAAAAGACAAACTTCCAGATGACATAAAGGAGTTGAGACAACTAATCATAAATGTTCAAACAAATCTCCTTAATAAATTCAATGAGATGGCTAAAGAGATTGAGGATATTAAGAAGACATTGGATGAGCAACAAGAAGAATTTGAAAGCATACATAGAAAAAGGGCAGATGTTAGGGGACTGAAAGTTGCAATAAATGAAATTAAAAAAACACTGGAATCATATAATAGCAGCTTTGAGGAGGCAGAAGAAAGGATTGGTGTGCTTGAAGAAATGGCCTCTGAAAGCAGACATACAAAAGAACAGATGAAGAAAAGAATGGAAATTTTTAAACAAGGCCTCAGGGAACTAAATGACAGCAATAGATGTTCAAACATACATGTCATGGGTGTCCCAGAAGGAGAAGAGAAAAGGGAATATTTGAAGAAATAATGATAGAAAATTTCCCAACCCTACTTTTTAAAAAATATTTGTTTATTTATTTCTCTCCCCTACCCCCCACCCCAGTTGTCTGTTCTCTGTGTCTATTTGCTGTGTCTTCTTTGTCCGCTTCTGTAGTTGTGAGCGGCACGGGAATCTGTGTTTCTTTTTTTTGTTGTATCATCTAGCTGTGTCAGCTCTCCATGTGGGCAGCGCCATTCCTGGGCAGGCTGCACTTTTTTTCATGCTGGGTGGCTCTCCTTACAAGGCGCACTCCTTGCACTTGGGGTTCCCCCATGCGGGGGACACCCCTGTGTAGCACGGCACTCCTTGTGCGCATCAGCACTGCACGTGCGCCAGCTCCACACGGGTCAGGGAGGTGCAGGGTTTGAACCGCAGACCTCCCATGTGGTAGACGGATGCCCTAACCACTGGGCCAAGTCCCCTGCCTCCCAACCCTATTGAAGGACATAGATATCCATGTCCAAGAAGCACAATGTACTACCATCCAAATATATCCAAATAGACCAACTCTGAGACACATACTAATCAGAATGTCAAATGCCAAAGTCAAAGAGAATTCTGAGAGCAACAAGAGAAAAGCAATACATAACATATAAGGGATACCAAATAAGATTAAATGTGGCTTCGCATTCTGAGCGAGCCCCAATTCCCGCTCTTTCCTGCGCCTGCCACATCCCGCTGCGAGCCCCAGTTTCCACCTGTCTCTAACGCCTCCCCCCATTCCGGCCGCGCCCGGAGCCGCAGCTCCGCGTGGTCCCGCCTCGACCCCAAACCCAGCCCCTGCCCTGCCAGCTCTGACCCTTTTTCTTTCTCCAGCCGCGGAGGCAGCGCTGATCCCCAAAAACGACACCACCTGGGACGTCGCGGCCTCCGGCGCCCCGTGCGCGCGCGGCTCCCAGCCCTGGCACGTCTCCCTCTTCAACGGCCTCGCCTTCCACTGCGCGGGCGTCCTGGTGGATGAGAGTTGGGTGCTCACGGCTGCTCAATGCTGGAACAACAAGTCTCTGTGGGCTCGAGTCGGCGATGACCACCTGCTGCTCCTCCAGGGGGAGCAGCTCCGTCGGGCCATTCGCTCTGTGCGCCACCCCAGGTACCGCCCGGGATCAGGCCGCCTTCTGCCCAGACGCAGGCACGAGCACGACCTCATGCTGCTGAAGCTGGCCAGGCCGGCCGTGCCGGGGCCTCGCGTGCAGGGCCTGCGCCTGCCCGACCGCTGTGCGCGGCCGGGAGACCAGTACCAGGCTGCAGGCTGGGGCACCATGGCCACCCGCAGAGTGAAGTACAACAAGGGTCTGAGCTGCTCCCAGGTTTCTATCCTGAGCCCTAAAGAGTGTGAGGGCTTCTACCCGGGTGTGGTCACCAACAACATGATGTGTGCTGGAATGGACCAGGGCCACGACCCTTGCCAGAGTGACTCGGGTGCCCCCCTGGTCTGTGATGGGACACTGCAGGGCATCGTTTCATTTGGTGCCTACCCCTGCGGCTCTGCCCAGCACCCAGTTGTCTACACCGAGGTCTGCAAATATGTCCCCTGGATAAAGAAAACCATGCACTCCAACTGATGCAGATGTCGTGTGCCTTCACCATCTCAGGTCCCTGCGCCTCCTCCACAGTCTACTGGACTCTTTCCCTCTCCTGCTCAAACCTCTGCCACCTGTTAGCATCCCTCCTCATACTCCTGTCCACTTCTGATTTCTGCCTGCATTGAAGCAGAAGTGCAGAAAGTGGTGACAGCATTTTACTCGAGAGTTGAGGAAGTACGTCACCTGATCTCTTAAGAGAAGCTATCAAAGCATCACGGATCGGTGGAATCGCCTGACCTGACTTCCTTCACCACTCCGTGCTGTGTGATATTGGGCAGGCCAAGGGTCTTCTCTGATCCTTGGTTTCCTCACCTGGAAAATGAGGACAATGAAATGCTTATCTCACATGTTGATGAGCCTATGATATAGTGTATGTGTAAATCATTATGATAATTATGTAAAGCATTTAACACAGAGGGCAATGAATTCTGAATAAATATTCCCTATTTACTTGACCTGAAAAAAAAAAAAAAAAAAGATTAAATGTGGATTTCTCATCAGAAACCATGGTGGCAAGAAGATAGTGGTATGACATATTTAAGATACTGCAAGAGAAAAACTTCTAGCCAAGAATCATATCCAGCAAAACTGCCTTTCAAAAAAGAGGGCAAGTTTAGAAAACTCACAGATAAACAGAAACCAAGAGAGTTTGTAACCAAGAGACCAACTTTGCAGGAAATATTAAAGGTGAGCTATAGCTCGAAGAGAAAAGAAAGGAGAGGGGCCTGAAGAGAATCTAGAAATGAAGATTATATCAATAAAGTAACTAAAAGTGTCAAAAGCATGGTGAAAATTTAAAAATGACAGATAAAATCCAAATATTCAGGAATAAACTTAAGCAATGATGTAAAGCACTTGTATTCAGAAAACTACAACTCATTGTTAAAAGAAATTTATAAAGACCTTAAAAATTGGAAGAACATTTCATGCTCATGGAATAGAAAACTAAATATCATTAAGATGTAAATTCTGCTCAAATGATATACAGATTCAACGTAATCCCAAGAAAAATTCCATCAGAATTTTTTTAATAAATGGAAAACATGATTATCAAATTTATTTGGAAGAGTAAGGGGTCCTGAATAGTCAGAAACATCTTAAAAAGGAAAAGCAAAATTGGAGGACTCTCATTTCAGATGTTAAATCATATTACCTATCTACAGTGGAAAAAACAGTATTGTGCTGACATTAAGACTGACACATAGACCAATAAAGTGAAATGATGATTCAGAAACAGACCCTCACAGGTACAGTCAAGTGATTATTGACTAACCTGTCAAAGTCACCCAGCTCAGGCAGAACAGTCTATTTAACAAATGGTGCTGAGAGAATTGGATATCCTTAGTTAAAAGAAGGAAAGTAGATTCCTATCTCATACCTTATACAAAATTTAACTCAAAATGGACCAAAAACTTAAATGTAGGAAAATATTCTTAAATTCTTAAAGGAGATAATAGGAGGACTGAGATGGACTACTGATGTTTAATGTATGTAGAAGTTTTGATTAACTTTATTATAAAAATGTGGAAACACAGAATTGATAATAAAACATTATAGTGAGTAATAGCTGGTTTATAAATGGGACTTTGGCTGAAAATGGTGGTCAAGGGATGTAAATGCCAATTAACAGAAGGCTAGAGAATAATCTAGGCACGAATAGCACAGTAAACCGAGAGGTGGATGAGAATTGTGGTTGATGGTAGAGATGCTAGAGTGTCCTTGGTAAGCTAGAGCAGATATTCATCATTATTGCAGGGTGGTGGGAATGTAAAGAAACATGGGAAAAATACAATCGGTGTGACTTATGGACTGTGGTTAGCAGCAATACAGTAATATTCTTGCACCAAATGCCAAAGTTATACTGTGTTGATAATGGGGAGGATGGAAAAAGTATGCCAAGTGTATGCTATGGACCTAGTAATAATCTGACAATGTTACCTCATAATCTGTAACAAATTTTCCAGGTGTGGTGTGTTGTGTTGTGTGTGGTGTGTTGATAGAGAAATGTTGCTTGTGAATTCTGCCCATGTGCATAATTGTTTTGTAAGTTTACAACTTCTATCATAAAAAAATATTTAAAAAATAATAATTGGGTGATTTGGGGGAAAATACACCAAATATAAAATAAGTACTATAGTTAGTAGTAAGATTTTGATGATATTCTTTCATAATTTGTAAAAAATGTCTCACAACAATGCAAGGTGTTGGTGGTGGGTTGATGTATTGGACCCCTGTATGATGTTATGCAAGTTTGCTTTGTAAGGCCACAACTTTTACTGTAAACTTATTGTTTATGTATGTTCATGTAGAAATGAGTAAAAATAATAATATGGTGGGTTGGGGAAAATATTTTAGTAATATTTTGAGGATGCTCTTTAATAATTAGTTAAAAATATTTTATGACAATGTAAGGTATTAGTGAGAGGGTGAGGTATGAAAGTCCTGTATTGTTGTAGAATTTGAGAGAAGTTTAATTACTTGAGTATAGAGAGGCCAGGACTCAGGAATGATTTTGAAAAGGAAAAATGGTTTATTGATGGCCAGCTGGACTAGGGAACTTTCTGTTTGAATCCCGAGCCTCAAACAAGATTTTTTAGTCTCTTTTATACAGAGAGGAAAGGCCAAATGGTCCTTTTGTTTCAGTTTTCAATAGGCTTGAATTAGCATATATTTCCACATCTTAGGAAGCTTTTAGCATGGACCTCAGGCATTCGATAAGCTTTTAGCATATTTTCTTTGCATTTCCCCTGAATACTTAAAGTTTATAGACCTTGCATTGTTAAACTGTTTCCTGCTCGCCAAGAGCAGGACTGCAACCTTTTATCATTCCACACCCACAAGTCACAGTTTAGGTTATTTCTGAAGAGACAAAGAGCCTGCCACCCATAGCCCACATCATTTCCCCCCTTTGCCAAAGTTTAACTTGCTAAGCTTTGGCATAATTATTGTTGGAGCTATGAGGTGGATGGCTGTTTGTTGTTTTGATTGATTATTTATCAATCTTTAGTGTAGCATCCAGGACTGTTTTTAAGAGTTTAGAAGTTTTTATTCTGGACAGCAGAATCCTGGGGCAGGGGCCTCCTGCAGTTATTCTGCGGCCACCGGCACTCACATGGATTTCTAGTCAGGTTTCAGATCCATCTATTAATTTTATTTTACCCTTGAAGAGTTTACACCTTTAATTTAAAAGGGGTGCTGAAGGGAGATGGATCTCTTTTCTGTAACTGCTTCCTGCTGGCCATGGGCTGTAGTTATTGTCTAATAAGGTGTAAAACTCTTAATTTATTCTAACTGGAGGAAGATGGATCTGGCATTCTGTACGAAGTTAGATGAAGTTTTCATATGGTTAATAAGATGTTTACTCTGAAAGAAACAAACAATTAAAAATTTGGAATACCCATTTTTAAAAGAGGACACATTGGATTATAGAGGTAGACAAGGTTAGGTGCCTATAAAGATGGCACTCCTTAAAAGCTGGTGGGAACAGCATATATATTCTTTTTCAAGTTATTCATCTTTAGAGAGAAATTGCAAAAGACACAGCTTTGTCTGAAGACACATTCCAAACTGTTCAATGATTGGCACTTACTTGCTCTGTTAGATGCTCCTGGTGAACTGGCACTCCTTGGGCAACTGGCTTCACTCAGGATTAGAACACTAAGTTGGAAATTTTCTTAGTTTTCACCTGTGAGAGTGATCAAAACTACAGAATAAAAGTTTTTTTACACCTTGGTTTTAATTGTACAATTTCTAGCAATTTTGACTTGTTTAATAGGTGACTCACCATTAGCAAGTAAGCCTTACCTTTGCTACACAGCAGAGTACAGTACAATATAGAAGTTGACTGAGACTGGCTGAGACTGCCACTTTATTCTATAGACATGTTTATTAACTGTTTAGAAAATGCTTTTACCAGGAATTTAACATGTCTAATATACTTCTGCACTTGATTCAAAATAGAAAAGATAACGTTATAATTATTAGGCATATATTTAGTACAGGATAAAAGTACAGCACTTAATATTAACTAATGTATTACTTAATGCATAAGGATTCAGAGTTGCAATTATTAGTTTTGAGTTTCAGGTTTGTAATACTTTACATGTTATCTCTTCATGAGAGCAGGCCATAATGCCAATCGTGTTTAAGTTTCACTTACAGTATCCTGGTATCATGGCTCTACTTAGCATGTTCTTCAACGCAGTGAGCAAGTTGCAGCATTCTTGATCTTAGATTTTCCAGTGTTTTACTAGCCTGGTGCATAGTGCTCTGTGGCACCATGGAACAGTGCCAGTCTGGAGGCAATATCTATTGTACACTTGGCTGTACTGAGTTATTATTGGCTGCTGCAGGAGCTTGAATCTGCAACGTAGTTTCCATCGACTTCAGGAACAGAACCAGAGGCTGATATAGCAAATATTTTTAATTGAGGGGTTAGTGACCAGCCTAGCCAATAACTCACATGGAGAGGCAAAATGCAATGCATACAAGGCCTGGTTTGAATGCACAAGAGTTTGATAATGTTAACGTTTATTCCTTGTTTTTATATATATTTTTTAAACAATTTAATGCAACACATTATATATTAAATGACTGTTTACTTACACAATTTTACCATGAAGATACCAGTAGGTACTTTAGTAATAAAGGAAAAAAATATTTTTTATTGTTAAAGTGAAAACAATATTTCCAATAGAATCAAGATAACTTTTTATTACTATTTACTTAAATATGTACTTTGTGGTGACCTTCAGACAGGTTTTATTATTACGAAGTTATTTTTTGCAACCAATACTAATCTAAGTTTTAGTTAACAATGACTTTTAGAACTAGAACTATTTAAATGTTTTTAGTTTGGAAGATGTTTTACAAACTCTTTATAATTGACTATAACCACATTGACTAGCCACCTCATGTTTAAATAAACTTATTAAATTACAATTACTAAAGAAATTTACTCTATTTATTTAAGAGAGCATATTTACAATCTTTTTCTTTTAGCCTAATTTCACTAATGGGAACTTATAATTTTTATTACTCTGAAGATTTCGTACATAATGTTAATTTAGTTTATAAATTAACTATGGGAGATTACACTCAAGTTAAATAAAATTGAAACTATTATAGTTTATGCAAGGAATGTTTTCTTTTTTTCTTACAGGAAGCTAAGAACTTCTTTTTTTTTGTTTAAGTTATGAAAATGAACAATTTAAAAGCATACTGACTACCAGGTTTTAAAACACATTACACAATTACTTAATTTGTTTAATCATAACCCAGGAAAGATTTTTCTATAGTTTTTATGGACTTTTTTTTACTTATTGAAATTTGTTAATAGAGCCACTAATTACCTTTATTTTGTTGGAAAGAAATCTTTTGGAAGTAAATAAGGCTCACCAGATTGTGGAGGAGAAAATAATTTATTTTCAATCTTGCAAGAAGGGGCACAGAGCCAGATATGGCTGGCACCCGGAACAAAGAAAAATGACACAATTTATACCCTAAGCCTAGCATGCAAGCTCTTCCTCTGTTTTTCCATAGATTGGATACTTCAGAAGTTAAAGCTTATCTGAGATTTAACTTTCCCGCGCAAAAGTTTGTGATTTAACTGCTTCTTCTATTTCATATTCCAACCATTTTAGTTTTTACCTGTTCCCCTTTGTTAAATAAGGAATAGAATTTAGTGCTGAAATGGCACCAACTTAGCTCCTTTTTGGGCAACCTTTCACTGCCCGTAGGACTGGCCTGAGCTGGTCTCTTCCACTGCTGTCCAACTCGGGAGTGGGAGACTGAGGCAGCAGGCCACCAGATTACACTAATCAACATTTTTTTTCCTTTATGTGAAAACCAACCTAATCTTTGTTTTTTTTTTACATTTTATGGTTGACAAAAGGTTTAAACTGGGAAATTATCGGGCAAACTGATTCTTAATTCCCTAGCCTAGTAGACAGGTTTAATTTGCCACACCTAATCTTGCCTTTAAAGCTCTTGCAAAGAGGAGGCCTTTTCCTAATTGTTTTCATAATTAGATTTCTATATGACTTTTTCATCCTGCTTAGTTTAATTTGGGCTTTAAGAATATTTACAAATATAACTGCATATTTAATTTTTAACAATTTGAATAGAGCTCTTTAAAGAATTTTTATTTGTTAATTTGATATTATCCTGATGTATGAAGACATACACTGAGCAAATGGGCAGACACAAAGAGTTAGACACAGAAGCAAAACTCATTGATATTATTTATAATTTGCATTATTTTATATATTGTTTAGCTTAATTTGGGGTCCCAAAATATATATTACTTATAACTGCATATTTAACCTTAACAATTTGAGCAAATAGGCAGACATGAATAGTTTGACACAACAACATAACTTTAGTTACTTTAAACTTCTAATTCTTACAAAACAAGTGTGACTGCAAAACATTTCAAAGACTCTTGAAACTCTTTTTAATTTGCACTATGACTGTGCAGTTTTATACTATGACTATGCAGTTTTACACAAGAATTTTCTTTCTTACTTAATGGATTGTTAATAACCAAAATGTTCTCAATGCTTTAGCACTGTTTTGTTTTAGAACTTTATATTTTACTTTGAAATTAGCAGAATTTTGGATAAACAACAAGATTAATTTTATATATATTTACTGAGGCTATTTGAAGCCTCAGGGAGACAGACTGGTTTCTCTCATGAATTGCCACTCTTAGGAACACTGACCATTAAGGCAGGAGACTTCTCCCCCTCCACCCCCCTTTTTGATTTTGGAGATAATAAAACTCTAGTGGTCATTTAACCTTATTCCATCAGGCAGCAATTTATTTAGTTTACACTTGAATTCATGAGAGAAAGGGTTACTAATACCAGGACAGGAGACAGTGATGTCCTTGCTCTTGTTTGGCCTGTAGGGGCAGAAGCTATTATGAAATAACCATAGGCAAAGGCAAGGGGTGAGGTTCGGCTTGAAGTAACCATAAAGGAAAAGATTAGTTTAGAATTTACACTTAAATAATAGTTTCAGGCTAAATTCACTCAGTTATAATTTCAGTTATTATCTTTCCACTCTTTTATAATATAAATGCATTTATAAATGATTTTAACTCTTAGTTACAGTTTTTATTAATTTTTTAAAACCTGTTAATTCTATAACACTTTTAAACACCTTTCATTCGACTTATAACATATTAAATGAACTTAACCATTAATTTAATTTCTCTTAAGGTAAAATAAATCTCTTGCAGTTAGTTTGAAATAAAAGCTATTTTTCAGGATTTGATGAGATAAGACCCTTCTTCAAACACTGAGGAAATGATGAGGTTAAAGCACAAGCTATTTTGATAAACCAGATTTTCTTTGTATACTGATCTTACTCAATTTTAATCGTAAAAGTTTCCTTTCACAAACCTTCTACACTTTCAGTATTTATTCAGATTTTGTCCCACACTCTACTCTTTCCAATAATCAATCATTTTATCTTAGGACAAAATCATCTTCTGCTTCCTTAACAATAAAAACACATTCCATATATCCCACATACTAAGTTACCAGGCAAACTTCTTACAACATATAATTGCCATTAATACTAAACAAGCTTGTTAAAATAATGAACTTTCTTTGCTTTTAATACTTAGTAGCATGTAATACCAGAAACAGTTTTTTTGGAAGCAAGTTGGCAGGGGAGGCTGGCTGCCGAATAAGTTTGTTATAAAATTACCTTTTTATTATTATTAATTCAGTTTTTGTTTAATAATGACTTTCTGCAATTAGCCATTTAAATACCTTAATTTAAACAATGCTTTGTAAAACCTTTATAATTATTTATACCTTTAAGACAAATTTTACTTTCACAGAACACATTCTCTTACTTAAAGTTACTACAATACCTTCTAAGAACCTGGGCAGAATGCAAATAGTTTGGCTTTGATACCCTAGGGAGGGAACTTTACTGCATTTATTCTGATTCTGCTTTTTACCCCCTTCACTTCCCCCCTTCCAGGCAGTCAGGTGGACAACAATCAAACAGGAATGTGGCTTATGAATAGAAGGTGCGGACTCACTGGAAAGGGGCAAGCCGCTTTTCCCTTTCCAGCTTTCAGCTAAAATGAGCAGACAAAAACTCCCCCAGGGACCCAGTCACTCTGACTGGGGCAGCCCTAACAAACTTGGGTGTATGGCAGGGACACAGATGGCCTCCAAGCCCCGGCAAAGGGCCAGACCAGAGACAAGACAGCAGAGCATGCACAAATATCTAGACTCTGCAAACATCCAGACTCTTCAGTTTTGCCCCATAATCATTTCACTCCCTTGCCAATGGCAAGGGAGGGCTCCAGCTCAGCTGTAATTTTATTTTACATAAGGACACAACTCTAACACTAGCATTGAGCTGACACAGACAGAAGCACAAAGGTTACTAATTTGACCCACAAGTTATATATTTATTTTCACCATGGCTGCCCCCACAGCCATCACAAACCTCAGAACACTTAACATTTGGTATAAAGTGAATTCATTTACAATTTAGCACTATAACAAAAGATTTTAGCTAGACTTTTTCCACTGTTTAAACTTTACACCCAGACCAAGCTCCACTAGAAAAGCCAATCCATTTTCCTATAACCGTTTTGTTTTTGTTTTTTTTTAATCTAGACCAATTTCCAGGACATTAGGACTTGAACCTATAAATAGCCTTTTTTACTAAAATCAAGACTCCACTCCTTTAGTGGATATAAGACTAGTACCAGATTCTAACATGCAGTTAGACAAACCCAAAACACCAGGGCTTTTCCCGGTTTTTCTCCTTTTCTCAAGCCTAGAGAGAACGGCTTCCCCCCAATTTTCTGGGGCTACTAGGGTTCTCTCAGGAGGTGATCAGCCTCCCCTTTCCTAGCAATTAAAGCTAGGGCCTTCCAGACTGTGCTCACCCAGGGAGTTTTACCTTCTTCCATGTTTGGAGTTCTTTTTCGTTCTCAGAATCTTTCTCTTCAGACTTTCCATTGCCCTTGATTTTTTTTGGGAAGATTCTGGTGGGGCCCACATCTTTTTTGGATTAAATTTAAAATTAATATCTGGGGTGCCCAGATTTGGGGTTCACCCGAGTCCTCCTGGCTTCCTTGGGGATTTGGAAGGGGCAGCAAAATGCTACCGTTTCTGGCCTTTGTTTGTTGTCCCTTCGCGGTCACCAAAAATGTTGTAGAATTTGAGAGAAGTTTAATTACTTGAGTATAGAGAGGCCAGGACTCAGGAATGATTTTGAGAAGGAAAATGGTTTATTGACGGCTGGCCAGACTCGGGAACTTTCTGTTTGAATCCCGAGCCTCAAACAAGATTTTTTAGTCTCTTTTATACAGAGAGGAAAGGCCAAATGGTCCTTTTGTTTCAGTTTTCAATAGGCTTGAATTAGCATATATTTCCACATCTTAGGAAGCTTTTAGCATGGACCTCAGGCATTCGATAAGCTTTTAGCATATTTGCTTTGCATTTCCCCTGAATACTTAAAGTTTATAGACCTTGCATTGTTAAACTGTTTCCTGCTCACCAAGGGCAGGACTGCAACCTTTTATCATTCCACACCCACAAGTCACAGTTTAGGTTATTTCTGAAGAGACAAAGAGCCTGCCATCCATAGCCCACATCAGTATGATGTTATGTATGTTGGTTTTGTAAGTTCACAACTATTTCTATACATTTATTGCTTATGTGTGTTTATTATGAGTGATATACTTCAATAATTTTTTTTATTCTCGCCCCCTCCTTGCAGCTTGCATGTTGTTTTTGCTCTCTGTGTCCATTTGCTGCACACTCTTCTGTGTTGTTTTTTTTTACTTGTTTCCCTTCCCTTTTTTATTGCATCACCTTGCTGAGTCGGTTCTCCACATCATGTGTGGGCCAGCAGCTCTCCGTGGTGCTTGCAGGCTGGGCAGCACTCCCTGGCACTTGTGGGCCAGCAGCTCTCTGCAGCAGGTGGGTGAGCCTGCCTTCACAAGGAGGCCCTGGGACACAAACCCAGGGCCTCCCATATGGCAGACAGGAGCCCAAATGATTGAACCACAGCCACTTCCTTAAATTTTTAAAAAATGAAAAAAATCAAGAAAGATATGAGATAAGATTCAATATTATATGATACCAAAAATCAAATAAATATTAAAGTAGACATTAATGGAACAATTAAGGGTCAAAAAAGGTATAAGAATTACAAGCACAAAATAATGAAATGACCAAAGAAAGTTGTGCATTGTCACTTTAAATGTGAATGGATCAAACACCTCATCAAAAGGTAGAGATTGGCAAAATGGATTAAAATGTATGTTCCAACTACATGCTGTTTGTAAATTTATATGCTGACTTTAAATTTAAAGTCAGAAGTAGGCTGAAATTGAAAGGCTGTCAAAAATATACCATGCATACAAGTAGTAACCAAAAGAAAGCTGGAGTAACTATACCAATAATAGCTAAGTAGACTCTAATTAAAAAACTGTAATGAGAGACAAAGAGGGTCACCATATACTGATAATAGTCAATTGAACAGGAAGACATAACAATTTCAAATATATATGCACCAAATGGCAGAGCCCCCAAATATGTAAAGCAAATATTGACAGATTTTAAGGGAGAAATAGATGGTTCCACATTAATAGTAGGAGATTTCAGTGTACCATTTTCAATAATAAGTAGAACACCTAGAAAGAAGATCAGTAAGGAAATAGAAATCTTGAATTATTCTCTAAACCAGCTAGGCCTAACTGACATATATAGAACACTTCATCCAACAGCAACAGAATACACATTCTCCTTAAGTACACATGAACCATTCTCCAAGATAGGCTTTACATCAGGTCACAAAACAAGTCTCAATAAATTAAAAAATATTGAAATCATGCATAATTCCTCTGACCACAATAGAAGGAAGCTATAAATCAGTAACAGAAAGAGAAATGTAAATTTCACGAATATGTGGAAATTAAATGATGTATTCCAATAACCAGTGGATTAAAGAGGAAATCAGGAAATTTGGAAATAACTTGAGGCAAAAAGAAGTGAAAACAAATCATATCAAAATTTACAGGACAAAACTCAGCATGTAAATGCAATGCCTTCCCCCCAGCGTGGGACATGACACCCGGGGATGAGCCTCCCTGGCAACGAGGGACCACTATCAACTACCAACTGATGATGCAACTGGAAAATGACCTTATACGGAAGGTTCAATACGGATCAGCAGAATATCCATGTCTACATAAAATACCATGACTTTAAAATGCTGTTTGACCTAAAGTAATGGGGAAATGGAAAGGAGAAATGAGTTTATATGGCTACGAGTTTCTAAAAAAGAGTCTGGAGGCTGGCAGAAGGTTTGCCCTCATGCACAACTGAGCAGAGTCAGAGAGACAGATAAAGCAGATACAACCCCCAGATATTGGTTCCTTTGAGGGCTAAAGAGACCCATGGGAGTTATGGTCATGGCCGATGGGGTTAACTACCAGGGCAGATGGCCCCTCTTTGGAAATGGTGTTTATGTGTGATGAATCTGGACTCAGATGGGATCTCCCTTCATAAGACTTTCATGCTAATGTGCTGGAGGTGCAGTTAATGTTGGGGTTTAAGATATATTTAGGGGATTTGAATCTCTGGACTGACAATGTGATAGCCAGATCCTGAGCCTCAACAGACTCCAGCACCTACAATCTGATTTATTGAACTTACCACACTCAGCTAAGATGGAGGTGAAGAAGGACAACCACCACACCATGGAGCCTAGAGTGATTACAACTGAAAATGGGAGGATTGCATCCAGCATCCAGGTGGAATCTGAGCCTCCTCTTGACATAAAGGTGCAATGGACACAACCAATCCAGTGTCCACATAGAAGAGGTGGCATTGGATTGGGAAAAGTGGACATAATGGACAAAGGGTATGGGGAAAGGCAGGAAGAGATGAGAGGTGGAGGCGTCTTCGGGACATGGAGCTGCCCTGGATGGTGCTTCAGAGGTAATCACCGGACATTGTAAATCCTCACAGGGCCTACATGATGGAATAGAGGAGAGTATGGGCCATGATGTGAACCAATGTATATGAGGTGCAGAGGTGCCCAAAGATGTACTTACCAAATCCAATGGATGTGTCATGATGATGGGAACGAGTGTTGTTGGGGGGGGGGGCGAGGGGGGGTGGGGGGGTGGGGTTGAATGGGACCTCACATATATATTTTTAATGTAATATTATTACAAAGTCAATAAAAAATTAAAAAATTAAAAAAAAAAAAAATTTACAGGACAGCAAAGGCAGTGCTGAAAGGGAATTTTATAGCTCTAAATACTTACATTAAAAAAGAGGAATGATTTCAAATTAAAGAAATAACCTTGCAAATGGAGGAATTAGAAAATGTAGAGCAAATTAAACCCAAAGTGAGCAGAAGGAAGGAAATAACAAAGAATAAAGCAGAGATAATGAAATAAAGAATAAGAATAATAAAACAATAAAAGAAATCAACTAAACTATAAGTTCATTCTTTGAAAGAGCAATAAAATTTACAGAAGTTTAGCTAGACTGATGGAAAAAGAGAGAGGATACAAATAACTGAAATCAGAAATGAAAAGAGGGACATTACCACTGATCCCAACAAAAAGAAAAAGACTATAAAAGGACACTATGAACAACTGTATGCCAACAAATTGGGTAACCTAGATAAAATGACCAAATTCCTAGAGACACACAAACTACAAACACTGACTCAAAAAGGGATAGAAGATCTCAACAAACCAGTAACTAGTAAAGAGATCTAATTAGTAATAAAAAACCACCCAGCAATGAAAAGCCCAGGACCAGATGATTTCACAGTGGAGTTTTACCAAATATTCCAAGAAGAATTAATGCCAATCCTGCTCAAACTCTTGCAAGAATTGAAGAGGAGGAAATACTCCCTAATTCATTTTCTGTGGCCAACATCACCCTCACAGCAAAGCCAGATAAAGATATCACAAGAAAACAAAACCACAGACCAGTAGATTTTATGACACAAAAACCCTAAGCAAACCACTAATGAAAAGATTCCAATAGTAAATTAAAAGAATAGTACACCATGATCAAGTGGGATTTATCCCAGGTTTACAGGAGAGGTTCAACATAAGAAAATCAATTAGTGTAATACACCACATAAGCAGAATGAAGGGGAAAACCACATGATCATCTCAACTGGTGTGGAGAAGGCATTTGACAAAACCCAGCACCCTGTTTGATAAAACAAAAAACACTTCAAAAGATAGGAATAGAATGAAACTCTTTTAACATGCTAAAAGGCAAATATGAAAAACCCATAGCTAGCCTACTTAATGGTGAATGACTGAAAACTTTCTCTCTAAGATCAGGAATAAGACAAGGATACTCACTGTCACCACTATTATTTGACATTGTACTAGAAGTTCTAAGCAGAGCAAATAAGCAAAAGAAAGAAATAAAAAGGCATCCAAATTTGACATGAAGAAGTAAAACTTTTTGCAGATAACATGATTCTATATAGAAAGTCCTAAAAAAAAAAAAGCCACAACAAAGTTCCTGAGCTAATAAATGAATTCAGCATAGTGGCAGGGTACAAGATCAACATGTTAAAATCAGTAGCATTTCTATACACTAGTAATGAATAATCAGAAGAAGAGATCAAGAAAAAAATCCATTTATTAATAGGAGCTAAAAGAGTCAAATATCTAGAAATAAATATAGCTAAGGATATAAAGGACTTGATCATAGAAAACTACAAATCATTGCTAAAAGAAATCAAAGGTGACATAAAATATATGGAAGACCATTACATGTTCATGGATAAAAGGACTAAATATTTTCAAGGTATCAATTTGACCCAAAGCAATTTACAGATTCAATGCAACCCCAGTCAAAATTCCAACAGCCTTCTTTACAGAAATGTAAAGGCTAATTATATTACATGTAGGTGTGTATTTATATGGAAGGGTAAGGGACCCGGAATAGCCAAAGCTTTCTTGAAAAAGAAGAATAAAGTTAGAGGACTTAACCTTCCTGATCTTAAAATGTATTATAAAGCCATAGAAATCAAAGCAGCATAATACTGGCATATGGACGATAGAATTGAATTGAGAGTTCACAAATCAAATTTCATATTTAAAGCTAACAATTTTTAACAAGGGGAAAAAGACCATTCAATTGGTAAAGAATACTCCATTCAACAAATGGAGCTTAGAAAACTGGATTTCCATATGCAAAAGAATTAAGATGGACCCATATTTCACACCATATATAAAAATCAACTCAAAATAGATCAAAGATGTAAATGTAAGAGCCAGAACTATAAAAATCCTAGAAGAATACATAGGGAAGTATCTTCAGGACCTTGTGTAAGGAAAGGATTTCTTAGACTTCATGCACAAACCACAAGAAAGGTAAGAAAAATTAGGTCAATGGGCTCGCATCAAAATGAAGAACTTTTATTCATGAAAGGACTTTATCATGAAAGTAAAATAACAATCTACACAATGGGAGAAAATATTTGGAAGCCACGTATCTAATAAGGGGTTAATATATAAAGAAATTCTACAACTCAACAACAGAACAACAAACAACCCAATTAAAAATGGACAAAAGAATTGTATAAATGTTTCTCCAAAGAATATATATGTGGCCAAACATCACATTAAAAGATGGTCAACATCATTAGCCACTAGAGATATGCAATCAAAAGCACAAGGGGATATAATTTCACACACACTAGAATGTCTACTATTATAAAAATAGAAAATAACAAATTTAGGAATGGATGTGGAGAAAGAGGAATACTCATTCATTGGTGGTGGGAGTGTAAAATGGGGCAGGAACTGTGGAAGACAGTTTGGTGCTTCTTCAGAAAGTTAAGTATAGAATTACCATATGACACAGCATTCCCACTTCTAGGTATAAACTCCCAAAATTTGAAAACAGGTCAAAGAGATATTTACCTGCCAATGTTCATAGCGGCATAATTCACAATTTCCAAAAGATGCAAGCAACCCAAATGTCCATAATCTGATGAATGAATAAATAAATATGGTATATACACATAATCAATATTATTCAACAGTAAAACAAAAGGAGGTTCTGATACATGCAACAACATGGATGAAACTTGAAGATATCAATTTGAGTCAAATAAAATAGATACAAAAGGACAAATACTGTATGATGTTACTGATATGAATGAAATCATTAGAATAAGCATACTCATAGTCAAAATCTAAAATATAGATTACCAGGGGACTAGTTTGAGGGAGAGAATAGGGAATGCTTAAGTTGTACAGAATTTCTATTTGAGATGATGGAAAAGTTTTGGTAATGCAAGTTGGTGATGGTAGCCCAATATTGTGAATATAAATTAACAGCACTAGATTGTATATTTGAATATGGTTAAAAGGGGGAAATTTTAGGTTGTATATAACTAGAATAAAAATATTTAAAAATCCATGGGACTGTACTAGTCACACAAACAGTTAACCTCAAGGTAAATCGTGGACTTCAATAGTGTAATTATAAAAATGTGCTTCTATCAATTGTAACAAATGTACAACGCTAAAGCAAGGTGTTAATAATATGGAAACCCTGTATTTTGTACATGGTTTTTCTGTAAAGGCACAAAGTTCTCCAATAAAAATCGTATGAAAACTAGTACCAATAAAATAAAAAACTGCTATATACCTAAATCATAACAAATACAACCAGAAAAAACTTAAGACAGGCATATTGTTGTTTTTTACTCTAAGTTATCATGGTCTTTCATATTAAAATCCAGTCAAGTTATTGGTGAGTATGAATATTTAATACTCAGAAAAAATGGTATCTTTTGTACTCTGTTAGAGAAAAAATTGTTGAATAGCACCTATAAATACAAATGTAACAGAAATAGGCAGACAGAAGCAAAATTCTTACAGCTCAGGCTTTATTGCAGTCCATTGACTTTTTCAGCTAATTGAGAATATAGGAAACAAAAACGGATTGTTTGCAAAAGCTGTGGCCTGTTTGCAGCTAATTTCCTAACCCTTGGAAAAATTTGTGTTTTAAAATAAACTGAACATTATAACCTTTGCAGTAAAAGTGACAAGTAATTACCTTTTTACCCCATCATTGGCATTTTAGAGACAAAAGACATTGTTTTTATTAAGACTGAAAAGCTATGATTTATTCTGTTGTTGGTAATTTTCTGATAATTAAGTAATCTAGGGAAATGTTTTGTGTCTCCTCAGGCTCTGTGGAAATACAATGTGGAATCTAATTCAAAGGTTATTCATTTGCATTACTCCATCAGAAATATTAAAAAGTAAGCAAAGTAATAAGTATTCATTCTGTGTTTATACATAAAAGGCTGCTGGAGTAAAAGAAAAGAAACTAAAGAGTAAATTTTGCCCTTTCCTTGTCATGGCAAGTATTTATTGGCATTATTGAATACATTCAGGATAACATCGTTTTTTAAAAAATATGTATCATCGTGTTATATATCACTCTCTTTTATTAATTATTACATAATATATTAAAAGAAACTTTACCTGAAAAATTTTTTATTGCAATCTAATGATTTAATACTTAAATTTATACAGCCTGACCATTCCTTTTAATCTAAAATCTTTTATGTTGAATGGAAGAGATTGTGCCATAGAGCATATCTTTGATTATAGTCAATTTAGAATTTTGTAATACATTAACCTATATTTCGACTTTTTTCCCCATCTCCTTACTGATTTCATATAGAATGTCTGTCTCTTTTAAAGACTACATGCTTTGTTTTTTGTTGCTGTTTTGTTTTTTATTTTTTTAGAGATACTTAGATTACATAAATGTTACAAAAAATATAGAGGGGATTCTTACATGCCCTGCTCCCCACATCTCCCACACTTTCCCACATTAACAATAATCCCTCTTTAGTTGGCAAGTGCCTCTCTTGGGATCTTTTCCAGTATCTTCAGTAAGCAGCCCAATGTTATACTTTCAGTAAATACTTGTTGAGTTCAGTTACTTACTGTTAAAATGAGTTTGGACCCAAGTTCATTAACTCCTTTTTTGTTGATAATGTATAGCTTGGTATTAGAATTACAATAGTTTGACAGTAAGATAATTTTTATATTCAACTAACTTCAATGAATGGGGAGATTACACATTTAAGGAATAATATACCTTCTTGAAAAGTTGCCTATAAAGTATAAAACTATTTTTAAAATTTTAAACTGAAGTGTATTGTCATATCCAGGGGAATAAATGAAATGTACCAATTTAAAATTTTTGACAAGAAAAATATTAATCCAATTAGTCTCCAAGTTGATCGTATGCTGGGTATTTTTGTAGAGCAAGAGTTTTATCATAGCAAAGTTTGAACTGATTTAGTTTGGGTTAGACTCATTTTATATATCTCTATTACATATCAATATTTCCTCATTCATTTTCTTTGACCTCTAGTCCCAGATTTTGTAATGTCTTCCTAAGGAATTGAGTCACTTGAACACAATTTGGAAAATAATTTCCTTCTATCTACTTCCTACTTCATTTATATATTTATTAAACATATATTAAGCCCCCTTCTGTATGTGCTCAGTTCACTGTCTGCCATGGGCCAAGTAAGTAATCCCTGCCTTCATAAAGCCTTTGTTCTCCTAATTTGCTCACAGTGCCTTAAGAATCATCATGCAAACTCTAGTACCAATTTATGCCTAAAACATATGTCAAACTGTAGATGAAGACTGAAGGAGTAAGGAACCATTGATTAATATTCTTGAGGCATGTGATTAAAAAGTTTTATCATAATTTACTTGGCACCGACAAGACTTTATAAACTCTGAAATGCACATTTCCCTTCATTAACAATTAATTGTTAATCCAACACTTTTAGAATGCCTGCTAAGTGGCAGTCCCTCTACTAGTAGCTTGATATACATAATAGTAGGAGTCATGCAAATGACAACCTATGAGATTTATGGGAAATAACAAAGTTCAAGGTTTTATATCTTAAATTCCATCTCAGAGCTGATATTTTGGTTATTCTAGAACACTACAAGTTATTTGCCAGTTAATACTGTGATTTAGAATTGGCATTTTAGAACTTTTAAAAAATTTAATTTCTTAAGTTTCATGCTCTGGCTGTTTTAGTGTGGAATTAATCCAAGGTAGTTTTACTGCAATAAGAAATGTCTTCTTGAAGAATTCTTTAAGTATTTTACCTATTATTCTTTTATTCCCCCCTCCAAAAGAGTGAAAAGGTAAAAATTGAACCCAAGGGAATAAACTCACAAGTATAATCTGAAACTATTGGGATATACATTCTTATGTTTTTAAATAAAAGAATATTCATTCTATACTCTCAATAGAAAAATCATTGGGTTGGTTTTAAATTGCATCAAAAATGTGCCTGAGGCTTTGGATTGCTTTTTAATACCGAGGAAATGTCTAGTAACTCTAAAAGCTGATGATCACAGTTTATTGCCACTCTATGAGTATTATTTCAAATTACAAGGCAAGCAGAAAAGTAAAGGAAAAAAGCCAACATTCTTGCCTAGTAAGACAGTTGTGAACTTGCTTAGAGGCCAAACATGGTTTATAAATTTAGGTCTCCTGGTAATAATGATTTAATATTATTGTAGGAGTATGAGGAACGAACTACCAATGTCAGGAGTAAGGAATTATCTATTATTTACACTACTTTTTTTATTAGTGGTGCTTTTCTTCCATGGCGCGTAAAGTGCTTTTTAAATATCCTCCTGGCAATGTTGAAAACTCCTTTGTTTGTCATGTCTGTTCCTTCTTTAGATAGGGAAAGTAAATTAATAGTATATCATTTGTTGAAAGTTACATTTCTCTGATTCCCACTAAGTGTAATAGGATGTTGTTCGGGTCAACCATTTATCATCTCATCTCATTTTCATCTGCAGACCTAAACACAGAAGCCCTAGCTATGGTATTTTTTAAACCTATGGATGTGATTTACTTTGTCATTTAAAGGGTACATATATTTGAGAAGCTTAACCTAGAGTAGGGAGTAATTGAGATAAAAGAGGACTTTGTTGTCTTATGTACCTAAACCAAGGAAAGAGCCAGGGTACAGTTGGACTCAAAAATAACTAGAACCAGAGCCTAAAACATAACCAAAAATGCTTTTTATTGAACCTCTCTCATTCTGTTTCTATCTGCTTGTCAGCTACCTATCTCTTAGTAATTAATAGTACAACCAGCAAACTAAATTAAATGGGCTTCCTGGCAAAATACATGGCATCCATATTCACATCAAAATATTACAAATGTTTAACATCTCGAAAACTGGTAACCCGTAGGGTGTACATAAACAAAATAGGGGAGAATGGTGATTGGCTAGATCACATGCTCACACTCATTGTCCAATAAATCCGCTACCTAAATGACTGACCAAATAACAACCACAAGCCAAATAACAACCATATGGATTTGGGGAGTGGAATAGAGAGAATGTGGTAACAGAGATAGCATAGTCCCCTAAATATAAGAGAATTAATACCCCAAAAAAGGGAAGTATTTTTGACAGATAAAATATAGATGTTCCTCAAATTATGAAGTAAAACTTCTGAACCCCTTTTATTGTATCTGAACTATTAGGGAAACAAAGTTATTGGCAAGAGAGAAAACAAGGTGTGGAAAATCAAATAGACTTAGAAAGTGTGAGTAGGAATAGATGAAGCCACAGAAGCTCTTAAAGCAACTGTCATAGCATTATGTCATAAACATAAGCCCCAATAAATATTGTTTGATGAAGATAACCAAAAATTATATAGGTGATTAGCAATGCAATCAGTAAACTAAATTAGATGGACTTCCTAGAAAAATACATGTCATGCATATTCATACAAAAATAATTAATTCATGGATTAATGGCATTTCAAAAAGGGAGATCCAATTAGAAGAATAATTTAAAATAAAATCTCATTAATGTTGATTAGTCTTACAATAGTTTTTAGAACTAGATGAAAGAAAGGAAATGAGAAACAGTAAGTAAAAAGATATGGGAAAGATCAGTTAACAAAACAGAGAAAAATATAATATGTGAATTTGTCTCACTTTAAAAATTGTCAGCTTTCTTTATGAAATTAAATGCAAAAGTAAAATACACAGAAAGGAGTAAGTAGAATAAAAATTTGGTGTTTCAAGGATGTCAGTACTTTTTATTCAACTGGTAAAGAATAACTTCAATAATTAGGAGCAAATTAGTAGTTTTTGCTTTCCTTTTAAAAAGATAAAATTACCACAATGATGTAAATTAGGTATAATTTAAAGTAAATTATTAGTGAAACTGGCTTTTTATACCCATATGTTTTCAGTAAAGATACCATTAATGATTTGTGCAACAACAATAAATAATAACAGATGGAGAATTTTCAAAATCAATATTTTAAATCACTTAAACAAATTGAACAATCATCAGAAAGAAATTGTCTTGAATTGAGACAATTCTTTTTCTTTTTTTTTTTAAAGATTTATTTTTATTTATTTAATTCCCCTCCCCTCCCCCAGTTGTCTGTTTTCCGTGTCTTTTTGCTGCGTCTTGTTTCTTTGTCCGCTTCTGTTGTCGTCAGCGGCACGGGAAGTGTGGGCGGCGCCATTCCTCGGCAGGCTGCTCCCTCCTTCGCGCTGGGCGGCTCTCCTTACGGGTGCACTCCTTGCGCGTGGGGCTCCCCTACGCGGGGGACACCCCTGGGTGGCACAGCACTCCTTGCGCGCATCAGCGCTGCGCATGGGCCAGCTCCACACGGGTCAAGGAGGCCCGGGGCTTGAACCGCGGGCCTCCCATGTGGTAGACGGATGCCCTAACCACCGGGCCAAAGTCCGTTTCCCATTGAGACAATTCTTAAGAAAATTTATCATCATACATATTTTTTATTTATCTCCCACTCCACCCCCAGATGGGTCTCTCCTCTGCTCATTATTTGTTTGCCTTCTCCAGGAGGCATTGGGAACTGAACTCGGGACCTTCCACCTGGGAGGAGAGGGCCCAATAGCCTGAGCCACATCCACTCCCTGCAGGCTGCGGCATCTGCTGGCTTGTGGCATCTGCTCGTTTAGGCATCTCCTCGTTACAGCGGTGTGGCATCTAGCTCACTGCAACAGGTGCAGCATCAGCTTGTCTTCTTTAGAAGGCACTTGGACAGGAACCCAGGACACCCCATGTCGTAGGTGGGTGCCCAACTATTTGAGCCACATCTGCTTCCCAATAGCATCATATTTAAGGTACCCATATCCTCAGTGAAAGCATTTAGAAGTTTATTTTTCCATCGTGAAATCTGTATTTGAAAATTTTTCTCAGAATATTTTTCATATTTAGCCAAAACCAAAATTGAAGCAGATTCCAAATTTCAAAACCAAAGGAATTTCCCACATTTTGAGTATTCATATACATATATTTGTGACCATGTAATATGTTAAAAATATCTTTCTGCTATACAAATAGTGTTTTAATATCAAAAAGTCTATTATTGAATTTTTCATCTTAAGGAAACAGGCAGGTATATAGAATTGAAATACTCTTGATCAAAGTATCTAGTCTTTTGTGATAAAGCTCAAAATTCAAAATCATAATATAAGACAAAAGAAAGTAAAAGTTAGGCAAAACAAATAATACATTGCACATGGTAAGTTGACCCAAGGAATATATTCAACATTACTGTATGTGACTATTCAAAAGCATTATATGTCCTGACTGGTAGGTAACATGAATATCATTCTGTTAATAAATCCTCTTTGCTCTACCTTTGAAATTTATACAGAATCTGAATGCTCATAACCACATAACCTGCCATACTGTGGTTATCATATCTTTCTGATGGACTATGATTGCCTTCTTTCTAGTCCTCCTGCTTCCACCTTTACTTCTTTCCCATGACATTTCTATTATACCATATCTGTTACTTTATTTATTATGTTTCTTTTTTTACTGTCTACTTCTGCCAGAATATAAACTCCAAAGGGCGAGGATTTCTGTCTTCATTTCCAGATACATCCCTTGTATCTAGGACACATACTAGATATATTGGACTATTCTTACACACCATTTTAAAGTCTTAGTTTTAGATCCTCTGGGATTCTGTCTCTGGGGATTTTAGTCCTAGTTCTAGCCACAGCTGGCACTAGTGTGACCAGGTCTGCATGACAAATTTCATCGGGACCCACCTGACAACCTCTTGCCTCATGCTCATCCTGTGGTCCTTTCATCTCTATTCCAGGGCTTTCCTGGAGAAACTGAGTCATGAAATGTCTCATTGCCCTTTGTCCTCCCGCATGTTCAACCCAGAAAGGTGGAGAAAATAACAGCCTGACCTAAAGACAGAAGCCTGTGAATAAATTATTCTCCCTTCTTCCCCTGTTCAGATTATCTGGAGAAGTAATCATTTATATGGACTCTCAAAAGGCAGTGGAGAGAGCTCAAGCAATCATTTATCCCTGACACTGAGTTGTGGCCACATTAGTTATGCACCCTTGTATTGATTTTCACTCCTTTTCTGCCTCTCTGCTCTCTATCCTCACTTCTGTACCCTGGGATTGCATGCCTAGGAAAAAACAACAGCTTTTGTCTCCAGCTCTGCTTTTTGGGGAATCCAGGTTGAGACAGTTACTAAATAAATATTTATTTACTGAATAAATGAATGTAAATTTATATCAGATAAAAGTTTAGAGATGCTGACCTAGTTAAGTTTATGCTAGCATATTCAAGGAATAACATATTATATCAAGCCAAAAAATGAGAAAATACTTATTCAGGAGTCCCCTTATAACAAGAAAACTGACTTAAATGTAGTGTATTCTCTATTTGTTTCTTGGACATTGCGGTGGGTAAACTCATGTGTCAACTTGACCAGGGAACGGTGCCCAGATGTTTGGTTAAAGCTGCACTGGCCTGATTGTTATTGTGAGGGTATGTAATGGATTCAAATAATTAGTGAGTTGATTGTATCTATCACTAGTTACACCGACAATCAACACAGGAGACTGCCTTCAGTAATAAGAGTAGTCTTTTTCGATCAGTTGAAGGCCTTAAAGGAATAACTGATGATTTCAGCAGTCATAAAGAATCATTTCTATCTCTAAGTTAGCCAGCTTCTACTGGGGAATTCATCAAAATCTTCATCAGAGTTCCCAACTTGCAACCTGCCTTACAGAATTTGGATTTGCTAATCCCCAAGGTCATGTAAGTGAATTCCTAGAACAAATCTCATAATATTTATATGTTATATGTATAGTATATATATATATTATATTATATTATATTATATTATATTATATTATATTATATTATATTATATTATATTATATTAACACACCCATGTAGCCTATCAGTGCCCCATCAGGCAAATAAATACTCATTATCTACGATATAATATTTTGTATTCTCAGCACTGCCCTAAATTGTTGCACAGAATCAATGCCATCATCATAAAGATGGCTATAATATTTCAGTCTAGAAAAAGCCTTTCATATATGAAGAAATGATTCTGCTACCAAAGCAATTTGAATTTTTAATTTTAGAGCTTTGGATGAAAATTTCTTAATAAAGATCTTTAGTGGTGATAAAAAATATTATACTATTATATTTTGCAAATTTAAAATTATCATCCTGTGCAATATTCTCCAAATTATTGCAACTCTGATATTTGAGAACAATATTTTATTCAAGTAAATGTGTAATTGGGAAGAAATTCATCCCTCTAAATTATATATTTTCTAACATAAGCTTAGGAATTTAGTGTAATTGGGAAGAAGAAGAAATACATCTACATCTTTAAGAATTTTAAATCATAATTAGGGAAAGAAAACTCTTTTTGCTTTGGTTTAAATTGGAGAAACAGAACTCCTGCCTTCCTTGGTCAGAAATTTTATCTAAGGATATATGAACTTATTAAGAAGGTAAATACAAATAGAGGGGGAAATATGGGAGTCCCCTATATTGTG
This sequence comes from Dasypus novemcinctus, assembly GCF_030445035.2. Lineage (NCBI taxonomy): Eukaryota > Metazoa > Chordata > Mammalia > Cingulata > Dasypodidae > Dasypus > Dasypus novemcinctus. Next base: position 34,805,473 of record NC_080683.1, on the reverse strand, counting down.
TATGTGAATTACTGTGATCTAAAACTTTTTTGAAGACAAAATTTAAAATTAGAAAAGAATAAAAAATAAAAATAAATAAATAAATAAATAAACAAATAGAGGGGGGAAGAAAACATAGTCCAGTAATTTGGATGTATGTACGTTCTTCTGGGGAGATAGTCACACCATAAAGAAGTGAAGAATCACAATGGAAAAGTATGGTAGACATATGTCATGGCATCTATTTTCTATCCATCTCCCAATGATCCAGGGGTAGGTCCTATTTCACCTTAAGCAATCAGCCCATTTCATTCCACCTTCCAGAGGAACTGTTGAGGCAAGCATGTGATCTACCCTGCCTCTAATCAGTATGAGCCATAGACCCTTTGAAGAGAATGCTGGAAAGGCAAAGGAGGGCTGCCCTCTGAAACTGCATGAGGAAATGCAAAGCCGTAAGTGGTCAGTAGATCTAACTTAAATGAAGGAAGTCAGACCTAGACTAAAGAGAAGGTGAGTTCTGAGAGATAGATATGAAAAGCAGAAAAGGAACTAAGGCTCTGATCAAATCCATTTAAAACCTTTTTATCTGTGGAGATTTTCAGTTACCTGAGCCAATAAAGCCCTTTTATCATTTAGAGCAGTTTGAATTGGGAATTCTGTTACTTACAGTAAGGAACTTTGATTTGCTAGCCATCATTAATCAAAATTATATTTTCAAAGGATTTCTTCCCTTTCAGAATATTGCTATATCTAGGTATTTCTCATTGGCAGTTTTAAAAGTAAGTATATTCTATTTATTCAGCAAAATGCTTGCTTGATCGTCTAGCAATAAAGCACTGAAATGACTATTAATTGAAATGTTGCCCACTTCATTCAACAAACATTTTTAGAGTACAAGAAATCCAAGACTTAAGGAACCTGAACATTAGACTATAAATGGCATTATTAGATATTACATATGTTGACTACTCCAGACATTGTTCTGAACCAAAATTACACAGATCCCTACAATAAATAAGGTGTTTACTGTCTTTATACCTTTATATTCAATATACTTACTTAGCTTATGCATGATAAAAAAGTCCAACTGGTTATCAAAGGAAGGCAGAAGAATGAGATCAGGGTGCTTATTTTCATACCTTTCTCCCTGAGAGATCCCCTCTCCTGCCTGAGTCTTTGAGCAAAGATCACTCTCCTTCCAAGACAGTCTTCTCTATGCAACATGCCATCTGGATTTCAGGAACTCTTCCCTCCTCTCCTACATTAGGACCTTCTGCTGAGGCATATCCCTTTTCTAGCCCCAGAGTACTGTTCAGTCTCTGTGATTTCCCTATTTCTGCCCAGGCTTTTTTTTTTTCAATAGTCCTTTTTGTAATAAATTCTCCTCAAGTTGATTGAATTCTTGTATGCTGTTTATTTCTTAATGAGTTTGATTTCCAGTTTTGGCCTTCTCTGGCCTCATGTCTCAGCTTTCTAACAGATGATCTGCTTACTTCCTGTCTTATCAGTATCCACGTGCCTATTTGCAAACCCCAGTTAAGTGGATGTGAGAAACCTCCTCTATGGGTAAACCACCTGGATGAGGATCATGTCATTCATTCCTCCATCAAATACATATTGAGCAACACCTCAGGCCAAGAACTTAGCCAGGAACAAACTAGCAAAGAAGAAAGGCAAGATTTCTACTCTCACAGATGTTACAGATCTAGGGACAGTAACAACCAATACAAGACATTGACATAAATTTTAGACAAAACTTTTTGGATTCTAAATTTTTTAAAAATTCCTTTCAAGAATTGTATAAATATTGGATTTTCTCATATTCTCTGAGTTGTGTTCTGTCTTGTTGATTCTATTTGGAACTCAGGTTTTAATTAGTATCTGAAAGTATAATCATTTGTATTTAATAAAAATATTGATATTGAAGTATAATAAACACCATAAAATCCATCCATTTTAGGTAAATTTAAAGAGTTTTGCAACCATAATTGTTTCTGCAATCTAATTATAAGCATTTTTCTTAGCTCAAAAAACTTTCCTTGTGCCCATTGGAAGTCACAGTCTATTCTCACCCCCAGCCTCAGTTAATCACTAACTTAATTTAATCTAATTTCTGCATCTACAGATCTTTCTATTCTGGGCATTTCCTATAAATAGAATCACACAATATATGTTCTTTTGCATCTTATATTTTTATTTAGTATAATGCCTTTTAGCTTCATCTATGATATAGCATGTATCAAGACTGAGTTACTTTTCATTGCTGTCTAGTATACCATTATATGGGTATACCATAATTTTATTTATCCACTTGTCAATTGATAGATGTTGTGCTGTTTCCACTTTTTAGCTTTTATGAATGCTTCTGCTATGAACATTCATGTGCAACTTTTCGAGTTTTCATAAGAATATAAAACCCCAGAGAACTGCTGTACTAACCCCACAGAACTAGTTATTGAAACCAAAAATTCATTATGAAAAGGATGAGGTAAATAATTCATAAATGAGGAAATAATCTCAAATTGTGTTTTTATCTCATTTGGGTACATGTCTAAGAATGGATAGTCTAGATTATATGGTAAATTTAAATTTAACTTTTTAACAATTTATACAACTATTTTCCAAAGCAGCTGCACCATTTTACATTCCCACTAACAGAGTATGAAGGTTCATAATGTTCTCACCCATACATGATATTGTCTGCCTTTTGGATTATAGCCACTCTAGTATGTGTGAAGCAATATCTAATTGTGGCTTTAATATGCATTTCTCTAGCAATTAATAATGTTGAATACCCTTTTATGTGCTGTATGATCATTCATATATCTTCTTGTAATGTCTATTCAAATATTTCCCTTATTAGGTAAGTGGAGATTATTTGTTTTCTTCTTATTGTATAAGTGCTCATTGCGTATTCTAGATAAAAGTCTTTTATCAGAAATATTATTTGTAAATATTTTCTCCCAAGCTGTCACTTGCTCTTTTCATTTTATTCTTTTATATACATACATAAGTAGCTTTCCATATGCTTGGACCTTGTATATTACCTCTCAGTCACTATGTCCACCTTTATGAGAGGATGTCAAGCTAGTTTCTGTATCCTTCTCCTAGCCAGTACTGAATTTGCATACAAGTATATGTCTAATCTTGAAACCTCAGGACTTCAAGAGGTTCCAAATAAGCACTTTTCTTCCATTAAAAAAAAAAAAAAAGGCCAAGGGGTAGCACTGTTCTAAGTATTGGCAATGTCATATTGTGTTGTGAAAGGTTTATCTCCACATCACTTTACTGGCATGAACCTAAATAGCAATCCTCCATCATCATCATCACAGTCCTTATTGTTTGACATTGACTACTCAAGATATTAAAAGTCCATCTTTCTCCACTTTGCTGTAAAATTTAATTTTATGTCATAGGCACAATTTCATATAGCAAAAGTGACTAAGAAAATACATGGTAATCATTCCTTAGGCTATGATTTTCTTATTTAGAATCATGACTTGCTACAAAATTTACATAACCATTAACTGAAAGTACAGGAAGATGTAGACTATCTAAATGAAATCTTTCTCATTTCTCCTATCAAAGTATTTTGGATCAGCCAACAGGACATCTCCTACTGCTCATATAATTTTAGAAAATTATGAAATCACCTATTTGTGTGCACCTGATATAGAATCTAAATGAAGCTCTCTGTTATTTTATAAACTGTGATTCTACAACTTTAGCAAAATTTTTATAACATTGTGAGTTTGAAAGACAGCACATTACTGTACCCAGGAAATACGTTGCTAATTTGAGATCTAATGTTATGCTACTAAGAGATTTAAAGATATATTATCATTGGCAGACTACATCTACAGAAGTAAATTAGGGTCAGTTACTATAAGCACCATGATCTGTTTGGGGCAATTCATCCCACATTTGGGCAAAGAGCAGGAACATTTTCTTTGCTGTAGTGCTATTGTTCATGTCCTCCCAGCATGCTACATTAGTACCACCTCTGCCCTAGTCCTGCACATGGCTGCTCTGTGAGAGAACCCTCTTTCTTTAACTCAGGAGGTTAATACCTTCAGGATGATGGAGTACAGAACTTAGAACCAGGCAGGTTCCAGCTACATCCCTCTTGTATCTCTCCTACTTCTCTCCAGAAAATTTTGTTTCATACTATAAAACACCTTATTGATTGATGTCTCAAAGTTGTGTGATTTATGAGCTGCATTTGATTAAAAGTGTGACTGTTGCAAAAGACACAAATATTTCCTCCTACTAGTGAAAACCCGATGCAAATCCCTTAAACGAAAACCTGCAAGCTGGGAGCACATCTCAAAAAGTTGATTCGAAATTGCCAGCTGTAGGAATATTATGTAATTCTGTAGGGCTGGCAGTCATATCATCAAAGTGTTTTTAGGTAGATAATGACATTTTTATTGCTATTACATATTAACTATTGATCTATATTTATCTCGACCCCACCCCCATCCCCATCATAGCCATACCATTAAGTTTTAGCAACTTGGATATTCCAAGAGGAAAGCTCTTCTGATTTATGAAAGCATTGTAATAGGTCTTTACAACAGTTGTTCCCCAACCCTAAGATGCTATGAGAGATTCACCATTAACAATCCAGGACAGCAAAAATAATGGGCCAGTATATGTTGAGATAGTGCCACATCAGCCTATTTTCTGAATCCACAGGGATGAAAGAGGAAACAACATCCTATTTGATAGAATTCCCATAAACTATGGCAGCTTCATATTTGTCAGTCACTATCTTTCCAGAATTTAGGAATAGCTAGAAAAGCACGATGAAAAAAAAAATTGGAAAAACATGAATTAATCTTTACATTGATTGCTGCTTGCACAACACATGCCATGACAGCATTTTTACTATACAAACATTTTTTCAGTCTTACAAATGATGCCATAAATGTCAGGTGATAAAAATATAATGTATTGGAAAGGCATTTAAATATCTATTTCACTGGAGGTCCTGCAGAAGCCTTAAGGGAAGACCATGTTTCTTGCCCTGATTGATCTATACTCTTGGGAATCATCTTTAAAACATTAAAAACAACCTGTAAAATTGGCAGACTTTATAGCCTTTGTTAGTATCTGTAAAAATTCCAGAGGACTGCTTATTAAAACCAAAAACTTATCAGGAAAAGGACTGAGTAAGCATAAATCATAGATGAGGCAATAATCTATGCTTTGCCTTAACAATTACACAATAGGAAAACTCCTGAAGTAAACATTTTTCCAAATTCTGAAGTATATTTAGCAATCACATTCAAGAAAGCAAATATGAAAGCTTGCAACACTTTAATATACATAACTTTCTTTTGTTATAAGAAAGAAGAGTTTAAAGGTTTTATTTAAAGACAGTAATGGGCAGCGGACTTGGCCCAGTGGTTAGGGCGTCCATCTACCACGTGGGAGATCCGCAGTTCAAACCCTGGGCCTCCTTGACCTGTGTGCAGCTGGCCTATGCACAGTGTTAATGCGGGCAAGCAGTGCCGTGCCACGCAGGGGTGTCCCCCGCATAGGGGAGCCCCACGCGCAAGGAGTGCACCCCATAAGGAGAGCCGCCCAGCGCGAAAGTAAGTGCAGCCTGCCCAGGAATGATGCCACACACACGGGAGAGCTGACACAACAAGATGACACAACAAAAAGAAACACAGATTCCCGTGCGGCTGACAACAGAAGCGGACAAAGAAGACGCAGCAAATAGACACAGAGAACAGACAACTGGGGTGGGGGGGGAAGAGGAGAGAAATAAATAAATAAATAAATCTTAAAAAAATAATAAAGACAGTAATGTTCTTTAACAAATAAATGAGTATAAATCTTGTAATGTATGACAGATTTTAGCACTGCAATTGTCATTATTTTCATTAGCCTTAACAATTTGAAGTATTGTCCATACTCAGCTGCTTTGTTTTCATGAAGGATTGCAGTACAAATTTCCCTTGAAAAAAAAGACATTTTGCTTTTAATCAGCCACTAACATAATTGCCTGAAAATGACACAGTAAAACCATTGATTATTTTGACCTAGGAATGTATGCAAACTTTCTCCTTGGTTTATAATATTTCAAGAGTTTCATTTAAGTCAGAAAACAAAAGATACAAAATGTCCTAAAGGTAAAATGAAATCAAAGATCAAAATCAATATATTCATTACTTCAGAGGATTTTGTGTAGAAAAAATTGCTTAATTCTTTATACTTCAGTAGAAACATGAAACTGTAAAATTTTAAATAATACCTTTCTATTAGTAGAATTATTTTGTCTGTCTAAATACTGACAATTAACCTCAATATAAAGATAGGGCAGAGGGTTGGTACCAATTATTTGCCTTTTCATTCATTCAACAACTATTCATTCATTCAACAAAGTAAAATATTATGTTTTTAATGGGTTCTCTAATACCTAACTGAATTGAGGTCCTGTAAAAGCTTTAAAAGAAGTCCATGTCTGCTGGTCTGACTGTGCCATACTAATGGGGGATCATCTTTAAAAATTTAACAACCTTTAACATTGACAGAGTTCAAGCCCCCTGTTGATACATATAAAAAAATAAATAAAAACCTATGACCTACTCAAAACCAAAGTTCCAGGGCTATATCAGTGAGCAGTATCACTCGTGGGCATTGGTCCACAAGCTTTTATTCTATTGCAAAGGAGAACTGTTAATCAAACAATAGCACAAGTAGATATAAAATGACAAGTATAATTGAAACAGCAAAATTCAAATATACATCACCATTCCTTTCCAATTACACATCTTATATTTGCAACAAATACCATATTATATCCAGACAGATATCAAGTGTCAAATTCCAGCCCCGACAACTTGTATTATAATTCTTTCCAGGGAAATACTCATGTTCAGATGAGGAGATTTTGAGCTGTATGTATTTTGCTATTATATACCCATCTTTCAACCAATTAAAAGAACCAACTATGTGCTGAGATAAATAAGAGTTAGATGTTGCCGTTTGAGAGATAACTGGTAAAGAAGAGAAGGCAGTGGTTATTTTCCAGGGTGATTAGAAAGAATTCATTCTCATCATCACATTCAAAAGTTTGCCTGCAGATACAATGTTTGAGAGCTTACTTTACACATTTTCCAAAGCTTGGAAAGATTGTTTGAGAATCAACAGCCAGGAAGGACTTTTTTTTCTTTCCCAAACCAAAAAACAAAATCAATACCACAATTTTAAAAGCCTCACTTAAACTTTTGAGACAAATATTTTGTCTTCTTTCCAGTGTGAATGGTCCCTTAGAATCTAGTTCAAACATTGTTTGAAAGGTTTGACAAATCAAAATATATTTGGTTTAACAAATAAGCAAAAGTTCAAAAAAAATGTAAAAGAGATAAATGGAATGTTCACATAAAGATAGATTATAGACTATATTCCTGAGACTGGATCTAGAAATTCCAAGAAATGGAGAAATACTTGAATAATGTGATTTCTTATAAAGGTTACTGAAAAGAAAAAGTAAAACATTTAATAACATTACCTATATTCTTTCCATTTTTAAATATTTGCTACATATCAAATATTGGACTCATAGACCCTACAGGGCAAAAAAACAAACAAACAAACCAAAAAAACACGATAGCTAGCTGGCCCTGAAAGTGAAGGCAATTGTGAAAACAGAAACTCCTATTTTTCTCTTTGCTCTCCCCTGACAGGCAAAAATCATAAATAAATAAATAAATAAATAAATAAATAAATAAAAAGTATGCTAAGGCCAATAGGTTATCTTTTTTATTTTAGTCATATTCAACTTTGCATATCGAATTGATTACATCTATTGAAGTTTTCCACTGATAAATGTACATATGCATGCAGACACAAAGAAGTTCCAAAATCTTCCAAGTGATTCAGAGACACCCAATATTAGGAAACAGATAAGACATTCCAATGCAGTAATGGAGTGTTTAAGGGACAAACTTTTTACAGAGGTCTGTGAAGGATTAAGGGTAGCCCACACTGGGGATGATAGAGGGATACAACAGCACAGAATCATTACCACCTAAACCTAAATCTAGAAGGCAAGGCACTGGGACATTCAGCACCAGAAAAGTGTCCGCCAAATTGTGAAATGACAGTGAGGAGCTTGGGAAAAATACCCCATCCTCACTCTTTTGCACTCTCCTGTATCATGTTGGTACCTCTACTGGCTTAAGTCAACACATTAAATCATGATTCTCAAGTCCGTGTCACATATTGATAAATTTGACTTAATCTAGTCTTATATTGTGTCTTCCGAAAACAACAGAATCCGTTGCCACTCCCACACATGCAACCCAGATTCCTGCTGATATAAAATGATAAAATCACACAATTTTTTCAGCATTTAGCCCACAGGCCTCTATTCACAGGGCTATGCTGGGATCTAACTATTGTATTGTACCTGGAAGCAAAGACTGGTTTGGGGTTTGGGTCTTGCAGGGAATTGGCATCCCCTCCTAAAGAAATTGCTCCAAAGAAAGTCACCAAAAAATTGTTATGACTGAGAAGGCTGGTTCCCTGGAGGCATGCTTCCATTGGCAAGAAGGTAAGTGTCAGGTAGGAAGCCAAGACTTCAAAGTTCTCAGACAAACCTGCATCTCCCTAAATGTAACCAAATTCTGTTTCAGGATCTTATTCCTCCCTCACAAATACACTTACCTTGGGATAAGAGTCCTGATGGGATTGAGCATTTAATTAATGCTGCAACTTTCTAAACCTTAAAAGCAGGACCTGGCTTGATCCTAGTCACATCTTTCCTGTGACTGTAAGTAATAAAGGACACTATCAAAATGGAAATAGAGTGGGATTTTCCCAACCAAATCTGGGTTTGGCATTCTTGCATCTTCAGTTTGTCAGCTCTCTGCTCTTCAGAAGATGTCAGGGCAACCACCCGAACCACAGGCACAGTAATTGCCATCGTTGCCATAGTGACTAAGTACCACAGCCACGCTCTCTGCCAATGTCCTGCCCTACACCTGCACTTCTTTTCTTAAATTATTTATAATGAACTATTTTTTGCAGCAGTTTTAGGTTTGCAGAAAAAAAGATCAGCAAGTACAGAGAGTGGCCATATGGCCCCTCTTCCCTCACACACTTTCCCCTTTTATTAGCATCTTGCATTAGCATACCTACACCTGCACCTTTTTTCATGTCAACACCAGTGACAATTTGTATAATTGTGATGGTATTTCATGCCACAGATTACCATTTTTTCATTCATCCTCCAATTAGGCAAAGAAGTTGTTCACAACCTCATCAAATAAATGAGCTATTTCAATCCCAGAATCCTACATTGAAAGTCTCTTTTTTTGGAGACACTTTCAGCACAAATTGCAGGCAAGAAATAGATGGCACATTTAAATAGGTCAATTGTGAATAAAGTTAAATGAAAGGATTATTTTAAAATATAAAAGTAGGTTGAGAAAAATAAACAAAGGATTGTTGTTGCTCTCTAGGGCTAGAAATTTCAGGAACTGTTACCACCTCCGGGCCCAAAAAGGCAAGGAGACAGAATGGATACCAAAACTTGAAAATCCTCTCTGTGGGACCAGGCTGTCCTTTTGGAGCTATGGTTATATGCAGAAAAACGCAGCCACTGCCAACACAATGCAAAACAGAAAGTGGAGAATAAATATCCCATTTTACTCTCCTCCTTCCCTGTGAATGTCTAATTGTCTCCCACTGGGTGAGCCCGTTGAGAACTCAGAAGGCAAAGGAGCTTATTGACACAATCCACAAACTTCAGCTTCAGAAGTCATAGAAGCCAATGGGAAAGAGTAGAGAGGGGATCTTTGGAAGTGAGTGAAGATGATCAGCATATTTCCTGTGGTAGAAAATCTCAATAACAGGGGCTGTCAAAACCCAAAAGTGCTCTGATGCATAGCTAACTGGTGATGGGGCATAAGACCATGCAATATCATAGAATAACACATTTCAGCCCGTAATGAAGAAGCAGGTCAAAACACATGATACATCATAGTAAATGGAGTATTTAATAAAGAAGAATAGGGAAACCATTACAATTTAAGGAAAAAACATTCTTCTCCTGCAGATTAAAAGCAGAATCATGCATCTTGAAATATCTGAAAGTAAACTTTTAAAAAAATTGATGGTTTTGTTATGTCTAGCATGAAGCAATGAGTGTTTTGATTATAGAATGTGTGCTACATGTAATTGTGTCGTGTGAAGCATGCTGAGGGAGTATAAGCGGGCCATTTAAACTGCCTTACTGGGAGTGTTTTTAGACAAACAGAGAGTTGCATTGGGCTGGTAAAATCTCAAGATGATGGAATGGGAGGAAACATACGGGCATAAAATTTTGGCTGGCAATGACTAGAGGCAAATTTGTATATTTTGTTATTTTGATGACTGCTTACCCATCCTTTTCATTGTCAAAACAATTATCTTTATCAGTTCTTTCTACTTCTCTTTATTCCAGCTTTCCTAATTCACATATTAACAGAAAAGCAAGTAGGGTGAAATTGCTGATGTAAATTACCCTGTGGGGTTCCATTCTGGAAAATTAGCATGGAGTGAAACAGAAGTTATATATAAATATATCTTGTATGCAAGTATGCATCTTGAACGAAACAATGTTCTTACATCCCAGGGAATCCAAGTGAAGACTTTAAAGTACATATTTAGAAAGTTAATTATAATTCAAAGATTTTGAAAGGGAGTGATTTCAGGTTGCATCTGAGGTAAGAGAATTGTAGAAATTGTAAGACCCACAAAATTTTTAAAAAGGGCATATGGTGATGAACCCATGGAGATAACATAGATATGAGTTATTTTTTTAGGAGCAATAGGACTTTAATAAACAGAACCCATCCCAAAGCCATGACTATGAGATATGAGTTACTTTAATGTTGTCAAATGCTCATTTATTTTTAAAAATTGTTTATGTTCACATTAATTGTAGTTTCTTTCCACTTTATATACCCATTTCTCAGTATTTATGGGAAAATTATTTCAATCCATTCTACTAAAACTGAGTAATCCAGATATGTTCCCTTTGCCTTGTTAGACTCTCTATCCTCTTCCCCCCATTGCCACGGAAGCTGAAAGATGAGTGCCTTATGCCCTCTGGACTCCCATCAGACTTGGCCATTGGGGACACCAGAAAGAAGTCAGAAGGAAGGAGAGAATTGAGGTCAAGGTGTTTATTCCTTTGGTTCCATGGCTGGAAAGCAGCCAAAATTGGAACCACCCAAATGTCTATCAGTAGATGAATAGATAAACAGATTGTGGGATATCCATACAATAGAATACAAATCAGGAGAAAAAAAATCAATATAACAACAATATAATTCAATATAACAACAGGGATGAAATTCAAAACAATTATGATGAGTAAAAGATGAGGGGGCCTAACACTCAGGATTTTGAGTACCAGCTCTTGAACTAACTTTGTAAGTCTGTTCTATCATCTGTAAAACAGGGATCAAAAATTGTTATTAAATGAGATCATTCCTACAAAGTTTTTTTGTTGTATGCTTGGCTCATAGCATACACTCAGTAAATATCAGTGTCTTACAACTCCCAGATCTTCACTCTATGGAAAGGCTATTGGAATCTCTTTTTATCAATTTAAAAAGACAGGATCTCACATATGTCTTTATATTATTCTACTTTGAAATTATTTTATACGGGATTCTTGGAATAATTGCCCATTTTGTACTTACCAAGATATGATGGAAAATATTCTCTTCTACTGACTCAAATCATCCCTAGTACTTGCTTTATATATATGCTTTATTTACTTACAAATTTTTCCTAAGAGAAATAATCATGTGTCATTACAGTTTCTTTTTGATAAGAATAATAATTACTTTTCTGGTTTAAGTAATTGAATCCTGACACAAAACAAAACAAATATGCATTACTCCCCAATACCACTTGTATTTTGTTTTGTAAGAGATTTTAATTGGTTTATTACCTCCATGACAGCAGCAATCTGCAAATCTGTGTGCCTTGAATGCTTCTTCTTGGTTATCAGTAGAGAGTTTCTTGATTAGATGTGGCTAATCAAATGCCTTGGATGCTGTTATATATGTATGCTAATCCAGCAATAGACAAGGGACCCTTCATAGCATGTCATTTCTTTATATATTTCTAATGAAAACATTTTTAATGTCTGAACTGTATTTTCAGTAGCTTTTCTGAAGTGGCATAGTGTTGATCTAAAATTAATATTTTGAATCACACATTGAATATCTTTTAGTTAAAGCAATTATGCCTCTAGTGATGAGTCTCCCTTATACAGATTTTTTAAATGAAATGATTGAAATCATTCATAATGATATTCTTCTAGGCTTGCAAAGCTTTGTTTTCTTAGTCCCCAGGATACCTACAAGTCGCAAATTAGCACATGCACATTTTGGCCATGGAATAGCAGTCCTGGCATCATTTGCAAGAGCATGTTTGTGTAGTTACTAAAGAAATCTATTTCTGAAAATTGGGACTGCACCCCAAGAGAGAATGCATTACTGAGAATCCTTTCATCAACCAGTATATAGGCTGAATATTTGGCAGGTGCACACACCTCCTTGTCAAAAGTCTGTTATATCAAATAACTGTATATATTCTCTCCTTCATTAAGAAACATCCCATAGCCAAAAGGTAAAATTACATTAAAGCAGAAAATGCCTGCATCGCAAAGATAAAAACTAAGTTTAAATGTAAATTGGTTCATTGAATTATCAATGCACCCCAAATTTGGACAGTATAAGAGTTGGGGGGAAAAATTGATTTTACCTATATCTTGAATAAACAATTATCCTGCTACAGGAGATGCTGAATTCATACACAGAGTGCAGACAACAAGTGCATTCATCCTCCATGTCCCCAGGAATGCTGTAACTTGTTAAATATTAAATTCAATTTGGTGTTCAATAGGAAGGCAATATAATTTCTTTAGAAAAATGATTCACTTCATTCATGAGAATAAATAAGCTAACTTGGCCATTTCATGCCATTGAACCCAGTGGTCCAATTTTTCAGGAAAATAATAGCATATGTAGCACAGTAATCTAATAAATGTGCTTATAAATTTCTTAGGTGCTACTCAATTTGAAATATTGCTCCTGCTACTAAAAGTCATTAGAAAATAGGAGCATAATTCTATTTTTTTTTAATGTCTTTACTTACCAGAGGTTGTAATTGTTGAATGGGCAAGGATTGGTAAAGTTCCCCCAATTCTTTTCACCTGGGTACAAAAAACAAGTAGTATTTTGTTTATTGGGTTGGAAACCTGGTTCTTCCATTTAACAGCTGTGGACCCTTTGGCAAGGAGGCTGTTTCAGTTTGTACCTCAATTCTATCATTTGTAAAATGGGATTATAATAGTACCAAATGAATATTTGTTTTGTTTTGTGTCAGGATTCAATTACTTAAAGCAGAAAAGTAGTCATGAGTCTCAACAGAAGGAAATTGTAATAAAAACCTAACATTAAGGCTCTTTTTTAGAACATCAAGGCTCTAACCAGGCACTTGTCTAGGAGCTCTTGTTTCCTGCTATTTCACCATTTCCTAGAAATATGGATGTCATATGTTTCCAGGCCAAAGAGCTACAAAGTAAACAGAGTCTGCTTAAATGGTAAACATACAAACAAAAGTAGTTAGTAGATAAAATATATACTACACTACATAGTCATCATAACAATCATTTTAAAGTATCTACATGAGAACACGAAGAGTCAATTTTTGTAACAACTAACTTGCATCTGTACATGGAAGATTTTCACTAAGTATTTGTTGAATAAATGGAATAAAAGAATGGAGTAATTATTTAATTTAACATTGAGCTCACATGGTCCCTTCTTCAAGTGTTGTAATGCAAAAAGTACAAGAAGAGTAATTGTGTCTGTGGCTAGTAGAGGAGTATTAGGATCCTCAAAAAGATAATTGTTGCAGTGTGCTAGATGAACTGAATAAATGAGTGGGTAAATAGAAAAGTGGGTGGCTTAAGATTAATAGGGGCCCTCAAAATTTGTCCAGGTGCAAGGTAATGAAGAATGAGACTGAGTTGGTGTCAAAAAATGCACGGAGAGATCCTCTTGCACATACTGATTTTGAGAGAGAGATGCCTACTTGTTGGATCACTGCATACAAAGCAGAGAATCCTCCGAGTCATTGATGTGGCTCTTTAGTTAGCTATCTGAGTAACTACTTTTTTGAACAACTTATGGTTTTTTTCCTCTTAGCATCTTATATCAGTTTGCTTAATCAAAAGGATCTCTTCAACATAGAAAAATTAGAAATTCAAGTCAAATTGTCATCATCAAGCTATTCATTAATTCAATAAATATTTAATGAGTATCTACTATGTGCCTACAATTCTAATAGGTTTTTAGAATATACAAGAAACAAAACAGACAAAAAAACAAACCCTGCCTTATACAGAATATATCCTAATGGGAGCATGACAGTCAATGTAAGTAAATCAAAATATGATTTAAAAGTTGATAGACATTGTGCCTAAATATAAAACAGAGTAATAAAGAGAGAAACTTCTCAGATGGGGGGACTGAAATTTTCAATAGGCTGAGCAGGACAAGCTATACCAAGGTAACATTTCAGTAACAGGTAGAAGGAGCTGAAGCACCAAAGCACAGCAATGTCTGAGCAAAGCCATTATGATAAGTGGAGGACTTATATAATGGAAATCTATATTGAGATATTGGTTCTCACCATCAGCTTTAAATATTGATTAAAATATGTTATCTGGGAGGAATGAGCATGACGCCTTTAATTGCTCTTTCTCATTTTCAATAACAACCACAACAAACATTTCTCAAATGCCAACTGTATTATATAGGCTACTGACTCAATGCATTATGTGTAATTTGTAAGACCTTAAATAACCTTATTAAGTAAAAATTATCATCTCCATTATATAGGTAAGAAAAATAGGAATCACAAAGGTTAAGTGATATGTACAAGACCACAAAATCTTATAAGAATTTAGGAAAAGTAACTTATTAAATTAACTAGTAAATCACCTGAGACTTAGAAAAAAAGGGTAAGTACAGCTTGGAGAGAATATATATATGTATTTTAATATTCAAGCCTGCAAAATCATCCCCAGAAAAAGGTAAACATTTTTTTCTGAGTTCTCACATTCATTTCCACAGTCACTATGCTTTTTCTTGTTAGTACTAAGGTGTGGCAAGTCAAGCACTCACCCCAGGTGCAAAATTCAAAGGTGCACCCAAAAACTTAGTGTTAAAGTAATATTTTAAGGTGAATGAATATTTTAAAAATGAAAATCAATGCAAAAAGCTCGCTATGAACAAAATATCCTAATTTTGTATAAAGATATGATCTGACCCCACACTTCTACAACCTCACTAGTCTCACCCTATTTTCCTACCTGTTTGACATTTTAATTCTCTCATCCTCACAAGAACCAGCTGATAAAATTTACAGGCTATCTTCACTAGGGGCATTTTATTGCACGACAAAAAGAATCTCTAATTGCATATTGTCAAACCAACACCTTGGTAGTTCAGCCTTTCTACTGATTCCTTGAATTATCCCCATGATCATGGTCTTCCAACCTCTTTAGAAAGCAGAGTGGTGTTCACAGAACCTGGGCTGACAGTAGCGACCTATTTCACAAATGCACGCATATATGTAGCTACTCACTCTTCAGTCATACTAGAATGTTTTATACAAAAGGGGGCTGTGTTAGCAGACAAGGCTTAAATCCTTTTAGATACTATTGATAAATTATGTCTTGGTCAATCTTTCTAATAACAAGCTATGGCTTCAAATTGCATGTTAGAACAGCATAACATTAAATTATATGTACTTATTCATTATCCTCTCCAGGATTTGTCCTGGGCAAAATCGTAAAGTAGGTTAAGAATATCCTTGACAGAAAACCATCTCTCCATAATGCATGCAGATGCTGATTCTTCTCATTGACTACCCATATGCCCTACTGACCTGACCATCACCCCTGTCAATCTCCCAGGAAGCACAGGAAACAGATGTCACCCATTTCCCAGTATGGAAACATATGTGTTAGTTCCCCAGTCCTGCAGGACTTCAGATCAGTTACCTGTGATTGGAAAATATCACTCAAACCTAGTCCCCCTGAGGTGTAACGACCAATAATATTTTAACGTGTTTTCATGACCAGAATATTTTAAATGATGTTGGAAAAAAAATGCATAGCTTTACAGGGGGCACAAATTTTTATATATGTTATACCAACAACTGTAAATCAATATTATGATTATAAGAAAACATACTGAAAATTTTAAAATAGTTGTCTTTAAGTAATGGGGCAAGTGAGATGTCATTTTTTCTTGAATTTTCCATTTTCTTAAAAAGAGCACATATTACTTTTACTGTGAAATATTTTATTCACATAAACAAAGCATAGAGGATAAATACCAAATAGTTACCTCCCATTTTAACAAACTGCCACATTTTGCCATATTTACTTTAAAATTTACATTAACAAATTAAAAATAAAGGACAAAATTGAAACACCCTGTAAGGCTCCTTTCCAATTGCATTCCTGGATATAACCATTATCTTAAATTTAGTGTTTATTATTACTTTATAAGTCACTATACTATTTAAACAAATATATATCATAAAGCAATAAGCATTATTATTTAAAAATTTTTCAACTATTTTATAAGTTCTATCATATGGTATATATCTATGACAACCTTCAACTATTTGATTAATGCAGCTCTTGCTCATTCATTTTAATTTATTTTTATGTTCTCCTATTGTTGTTGTTTTTTTCCCATTACAAGCAATGCTGATGAAAAAAAAACTGTTTTAAAAATTTCTCTTTGTGCATCTGTGTAAAGATACCTCTAAAGTATACCTGAAAGTAAAATTATTTGGTCAGAATATATGAGCATGTTTGACTATACTAAATAAACAAAAAATTGGTCTCCATAGTCATTTGTCCTCCCACCTGCAAAGGATGAGAGTTCTTGTGTCTCCACATCCTTGTCAGCACTTGATATTTTCAGATTTTTAATTATTGCCAATCTGAAGGATTATAAAAGGTACTTTCTAGTAGTTTTAATATATATTTCCCAGATAACTTGTGAAATTAAAAATCTGTTCATATATTAATTATCCATTTAGATTTTCTCTTCTGTTAATTATCTGTGTGTATCACATTCTATATTTTGCAATGGTAAATGATACTTTATTCCAATAAAAATACCTAATTATGACTTCTTAGTTAATCTGGAAATTAATGGGGAATATCTTCCTGTTGGACAAGAGGCTTCCCAGAATCTCTTAAATATATATAGTACCTCCTTCTTTCTTTGCCTGAATCAAAGACTAATTCTGATTGTCCCAATCATCATTCACTGTGGTTTGTAAATAACTAAGTGTATAAACCCAAGTCAACCTCCCTAGGTTCAAGCCCTGATTTACTATATTTGATATGTTACTATGGGCAAGAAAATTAACATCTCAGTGGGTCAGTTTTGTCATCTTAAAATGACATCATAATAACTGCAATTCCAAAATTCCAAATCCAATAGGATTGTCGACAGTAGTTATGGATTGAATTGTGACCCCCAAAAAGATATGTTGAAACCTAGTCCCTAGTACCTCAGAATGCAAACTCTTTTTGGTAAAAAAGGTTATTACAGGTGGAATTAGACTAGTTAAATTGAGGAGATACTGGACTAGGGTGGCCCTTAATCCAAAATAACTGGTGTCCTTATAAGAAGAGAAAATTTGGACACAGACAAGAGACAAAGAGACAGAGGGGACTGCCAGCAATCTACCAGAAGCTAGAAGAGGCATGGAACAGATCTCTTCCTACAGATTTCAGTTGAAGCATGGCCCTTCCAACAACTTGTTTTCAGATTTCTAGCCTCCAGAACTGAGACAATAGATTTCTGTTGTTTTAAGATTCCCAGTTTGTGGTACTTTGTGACAGCAGCCTCAGGAAGCTAAGACAGTTTTATATAATGATAAAAGGTAATCAATGTAAAGTTGTTAGACTAGACACTAGTACATAGTAATTATAATTGTTTTTATTAGTACTAATATGTTTTAAGCACTTACCACATATAAATCTGGTCTCTTAAGCTCATTGAGATTATAAGATAAAGCACTGATAATCACATTTTGGTTTGTGTAGTTTGTTTCTTTCTACACAACATAGAATTAATTCTTAAATCCACAACTTTTTTCTGATCTCCTAAGGATTCTTATGGTTTACCCTTGTCCTATTAAGATATTTTCATTCTCCATTTAAGAGAAATTTGTATCTCTACTTCTGTAAATGGACTTTAAAACCTTAGTGAATGCTATTAAAATCGCTTGAAATTTTCAGTGAAAGATATTGTGAAAATATCTATTTACCAGATAATTCAAAAAGGTGAATCTTTAAATGAAAAATCATAACGTTTTCTAAAATGATAGCAAGAAATGACAATCTTACTATGACTATAACTGGAAATATCAGTTGATTGCAATGCTAAAAAATAATATCCTAGACTCCTGTGCTAAAAGCTAGGTTAAAAGCCTCAGAACCAAAGACATCCCTTATAATTGACTGTGAAGCCCTATAAGGTACTAAAAATTGAGGGATCAGGATAGAAAATTATAGGAGCAGCATGGCATAGTTGATGTTTAAGAGCACGAAAATCTAATCACAAAACTGAAAACAACACAGAGCAACCACATTTTAAAAAGTCTCTATTATTTCTTCCCTATGACCTGTTGATAGCCCATGTTTGTCTCTTCATCTATTAAAAGAAAGTAATACAAGAACCCAGAAAGAATAAGACAATGAACTTTCAAATTTTCATTGCCTTTTTTCTATATATTTTTTTAATATATCAACCTTTGTAACTTATTTTCACTCGACCATTTATCATGGATAATTTTCTACCTAAATGTTCTTTGTATGAACTACCTCATTCTTTGTAAAAGAAGAAAGGTATCCCATTATATCATGAAACCATATTGTATCTCTCCATTCCCTTAGACATTTGGATTGTCTGTATATATTTTTTATTGCTAACCATGAATATCATTAAGCAAATATATATGCATATCTTAAAGCATGTTTGCCTGAAAGAGAATTGCTTGGTTATGGGATATGATCATTTTAAGTGTGCATAGATCCTACCAAACAAAGCTCCAAGTGTATTGTACTAATTTGCACTCCCATAAACCAATTATAAGAATGAACAGTTCCTCATAATTTGTCCATTTTAGAAGTAGTCAAGCCTTTCTGAGGTTGGATCAATCTGATAGATGAAAAATGGTACCCAATTGAACTTACAATTTGTGTTTTCATGAGATCTAATAAAGTTATAGATTTTTTTATGTTTGCTGTTTATTTATACCTTATATCCATTTTATCCTCAGAATCTTTCTGTACATTGGTATATATTATATATGTATGATATGCATATATAATATGGATGTATTTTATGGATATATACTTTTGGTGTAGATTGATTAGTTTGATTGATTAAAGTTTTCAGTTTTTATGTGATCAAATCTTCAAATGGCTTTTGGGATTATATAATTATTATTAAGACCTTCATATTAATCATGCCACTCACTAAAAGTATTTTCTTTTATTTGCTTGCTTGCTTACATACTAAGACAAACACAAGTAGAATCAATTATTTCAAGCTCAGTTAGTCTTTGGTTTTATAGTCACATGAGACACTTTCAGTGAGTATAAAAATTATCTGTTTAAATCAACTGTATGTAACATAATGGTTTATAAGTATTCTAAGCCTTTTCTTTCATACCATTTGTCTTAGTTTGCCAAGGCTACTATGACATATACCACACACTTGTTGCCCGATACAACAGAAATTGTCTCATGATTTTGGTGGCTAGAAATCCAACATCAAAGTATTGGCAGATGTTGCTTCAATGTTGTAATGTCCTGGCACTCCTCCATCACTTGGCAGTCTCTCTCTCCTTGTCTGCTCCTCTACTGACTTACTGCTTCTAGTTCTCTGTTTATAAGGACATCAGCCATATGGATTAAGGCACATCCTGTTTTAATTTGGTCTTAGGTAAATAGGATCTTCCAGGACCCTATTCATAATGAATCCATAGCTTACCTAATAATAACATCTTTAAAAGTCCTATTTACAATTGAATTCACACCCACAGGGCTGGTGGGTAGGACTTGAACATGTCATTTGTGATAGATATGAATCCCCAACATCACTTTTAAAATATTTTGGACTTCCTCAAATTGCTTTACTTATAAGGCTGATTTGATTTCTACCCAAACCTTGAAAACCTTGCATTGTGCTTGGCCAGCGCTCACATTAAACTTCAACCTTGTAAGTTTTTGTATTTGAAGTATTTCAGACTTAAATAAATCTCAGACCTCTTTAGTGAAAATAACATATCAGACTCATTCATATTCTACTTTAAATAATAATTTTCCCTTAAATTATCTATCCAATAAATGTTTCTTATTAAATAAATTTTACTACTTCCCTTGAAAATCATACTTGGATATGTTAAAAAATTCAAGTTTTAGTCCAGTAGATCGTTAAAAAAGTTGTGTAAGTTGGAGACATCCTTTAATCATTCTAGACCTAGCTTCCTCTTAAACTCTTGTCAGTCTGTAAACTCTGTAGAGAATTTTCTGTTTCATACTTTTTTTTTTCTATTTCTGTACAATCCATTATCATGGCAAGTACTGTTTTGACAGGGATGACATTTGAGCTCATCTCATTAGTTTTCAGTTTTATTGCATTCATATTTTGTATAATCTGTTAAAATCCTGTCTCTTTTCTCAAGTTGCCTTTAGGGTTTTCCTGCTAATTTTTCAACTGAAATTGCTTTGAGGGAACAAACTTCAAGCCTTAATTACTACCACCATTTTCCTTATTTTCATATTTTTTTCCCATAGTCAAACTTGTAAAATCCATTTCTGGAATTGACTATTTTCATTATTCTAAGCACATTCCTCTTATTTAACTCCCTTTACTGCCATATGAAAAGAACTAATATTTTCTTTATCTCTCTGTTAAAATTCTTAAAATGCCCATGATTATTTCTAAGAATCTTTATTTCTGCCCCATAATATCACATCAGTTCTTTCTTCTTTTTCATAGCTTCTTTTAGACATTTCAAACTTGGATTTAAGTAACCCATATCAACAAACTAACATCTTCTAGAGCCCTCTGAAGTAGGCAGAAGAGCTCTTCTCCCTGAGTAAAAGAAAGTAGATACCACATACAAAATAAAACACACAAGCAAGAAAAAAATAAAAAGAAAAGATGATTATCATTAGGAAATTATGCCAATAAAGTGGATGTCTGTTCTTTATAACCTATCAGCTAGCCAGGGCTTCAAATATGGCTATAAAAGAGTTTATGGGCCAAGCTATAAGGGAGCTTATGAGCCAAGTCTATACTTGTGACTTTTGATACAATTTGGGCTATTCAGTTGCTGCTGGGATAGATGGGGATACTCAATTCTTGTATTCTAAACCCTTCATGTAGGGACATCCCACAAACTGGGGAGCCTGGAAAGAGGTTGGTTCAGACAATCCACAAGGGTCCCAATCTGCCACCTCTATTGAGACCCAAAATCCTTGAAATCTCTGAATAGATCAGTCCCTATAAACTAGTCCCGTTCTTTAGGTCAACCTACATAGGAGCTTCTCGAACTTGATACGTCAAAGAAATATCTGGAGATCTTCTAAAACTGCAGATTCTGATTCTCAGCCCCTGGATTCCGTATGTCTAACAGTCTCTCAGGGGAAACTGAAACTGCAGCTCTGTGTGCAACACTTTGAGTCAGAGGCCCATGTCTCATTCTTAAGAAAGGAATCTTGGGGTAGTTCCAATTATGAAAACAACTATTATTACCAATGATACTGACCATAAAATGTGGTTGGTGCTGGGGTTGGTGTATAGTCAGGAGACCTGAATCTCTGGACTGTTCATGTGACAGCCAGGCCCTGAGCCTCAGCAGACTTGCAACTCCTATCCTTTGGTTTATTGGACTTACCCTGGTCAGCTAACAGGGAAGTCAACCACCACACGGGGAGCCAGTGCCTACAACTGCAAGCAGGAGAATTGGATGGTGTGAATTCCACCTCATCCATGTGGAATCTAATTCCCCTCTTGATGTAGAAGGGGACTGGACATAACCATCTCAGGGTCCACAGGATGGAGGAATAGAGTTATGGATTAGAGTGAACTTACTGGTGTTCTGCTGTGGAACTATTTTGATTAGTAAGGGAGGAAATTGTAGCATTGATATGGAGAAAGTGGCCACAGTAGCTGCTGATGGTAGGGAGAGGGAAGAAGAGATATGATGTGGGGCATTTTCAGCACTTGGAGTTGTCCTGGGTGGTGCTGCGGGGACAGATACTGGACATTGTGTGCCCTCCCATGGGCCACTGGGTGGACTGGGGGAGAGTGTAACCTACAATGTAAACTATTATCCATGTGGTGCAGCAGTGCTCCAAAATGTATTCACCAAATGTAATGAATATCCCACGACGATGAAAGAGGTTGTTGATGTGGGTGGAGTGGGGTGAGGGGGTAGGGGGTATATGGGGACCTCATATTTTTTGAATGTAACATTTAAAAGAAAATAAAGAAGAAGAAAAAAATAAATGACATTTAAAATTGACAGAACACTTTAACATTTGTTAACTCCTGAAATTCACAATAACCCCCTGATGTAGTCAGGGCATTAATTATTCAAAGGAGAAATTGAAGGAATGTTAAAGGTCTTGCTCAATGTCACACAACTAATAAGTGGCAAGGTGATCTGTAAGGATAACTCAGAGACAATATAGCAAAATGGCTAAGAGCACAGGCTTTCGAGTCAGAAAGATCTTTCTTTGAATATTGTCTCCTTTACATTCTAATTATGTGGCATTGTTCAAGTTACTCAACCTCTCTATTTTATTCATTTAGTAACCGGACATGCCTATTTCATACACTTGTTAGGTTTAGCAGCCTATAAAGTATCTAATGTAAGTGCCTATCACAAGGTAATCACTAAATA
This sequence comes from Dasypus novemcinctus, assembly GCF_030445035.2. Taxonomy (NCBI): domain Eukaryota; kingdom Metazoa; phylum Chordata; class Mammalia; order Cingulata; family Dasypodidae; genus Dasypus; species Dasypus novemcinctus. The sequence goes on along the minus strand of NC_080683.1, from coordinate 34,782,454 downwards.
AATTGTAACTACTGCTGTTGTTTTGTTGTCTCCCTTATTATCCCAGAACTCAGCTGAATTTCTGCAGGCACCCCACGTCCTAACAAAATCTTAGCACCCACCTACAGTGAATATCTAACTTCCCTGTAGCACTTGACAATCATGGGCCCTACATGAAAAATATGACAGGATTAGACACTTGAAGTCAATCTCTTTTCAATGTTTCTCCATTTAGCTGGAAATGTGGGAAGACTTGCTGTGTAGCTGCCTATTGATGGGTTGTTATGTATATAAAGCATTTCTGCCTGCAGAGTTTCTACTATGGCTCCTTTCACAAGCTCACAAATCCATCCACGTTTCTGTCAAGTGTAGAATAGAAGTTAAATTTTGATGGTGGCATTCTGCTGAACCATTATACTTGGCTAAGCTTCAGATGATTTCACCACTTGTGTTCTCTACAAAAGTAACTGAGCAGTGCCACTAGGAAACAAAACAAAACAAAACAAATGACATCTATGTCAGTGACTGATAAACGAGAAAAAACAAAACAAAAGAAAAGGCTGGACCTTATTGTAATGCCTGCAGGCTGTACCTTGCAGAATTGTCTCAACAGTTATTAAATATGATTTTTGTCTTTTATGAGTACTAATATCCAGGGCAACACAGTCTTTTTCAATGTCTAAACAACTATTCATTTTCTCCTAAATTAGTTTTTTTCATCAACGGGAATAAGGGTGTAATCTTTTTCCTATTTAAAATTTATCATAACATTCTGTTTCTGTAACATTTCTCAGTTCTTGGTTGGAATGTTCGAATTTCTAGGTATTTTGACTGATAATCATTTTTTATCTAACCCCATCATTAAAACATGAGTTTTAGTGCTATCAGACATTTTGGAGAAACTGGATATGAAAAATAAAAGCATTGAACAAATATAAATACTTAAGACAAATTTCAGGGTAAGAAATATGAGATTATGTGTCACAGGACTGCCCATCAAGGGAACAATTGCTCAGCTCAGTCAAATGCTGAGAACTGTTATTTTGCTTCAATATATGAATGATTCATTGTGAGCGATTGACCTACTGGTGTGCAAGATGGGATTTGGGGGTAACATTTTGCACAAAGAAGTAATGAGGAATATACACTATATAACAAGAAAAAGAACTGAAATGTGACGAAACAAAGGTAAGGAATTTTTTGTACACTTCCCCCAAGCTCATTGTGTTAGAAAAAATGTTTACAAAAAAATGTTTAATGATAATGAATAAATTTAGCAATGACATTTAATGTAAAAAGCAAGCTACCAAATTTTACTTGCAGTAATATTTCAAAATTGCTGAAAAATATATATTACATATATGGAAAAAGAAACTGACATAAAACACACCAAAATTTTAATTTATTGTGACTATAAAATTATTTTCATTTATTTCTGAGTAAATTTTATATTTTGAAAAATGTATAGCTTGTGAATTACTTTTATAGTCAAACATTTGGTAACTATTTTCCAAGTAAAATAACATAGAAGCAGGGGACAACCTTCAAACTTAAAAGAGTGAATATGGGCTTGGAATCACATTGGCCTGAGTTCACATTTTATCCTGCTCCTCAATTAGTCAATTTAGGATGTGGTATGCTATGGTAACAGGCAAACTCCAAAATTTCAATTGCTTAACACAACAAAAGTTTATTCCTCACACATGCAAAGTCCCTCTGTGGATCTAAGTGTCTCTCCAAGCTAATTTACTCTTATGGCTCACCTCTGCATAAACCTATGCTTCCACAAATCAGCACAGCATGGGAAGAGATGGGTGGAGAGTTGAGCAACAGCAACTAAGTACATCAACTTAGACATGGACCAGTCATTTCAGATGACATATGATTGACCACAATCAGTCACGTGACTAGGAAGCTTCAGGCTGCCTTGTTTCTAGAAATGAAGGGGAGAGAGGTACAGTATTGGTAAACCTTAGTATTGTCTATAAAAGCTCACTGGATGTCATTGGGCAATGAGCTTTCCTCAGATTTATTTTATCATATAATAACCTCATTTGGATATTTAAATGTCAAGAGATATAAAACCACTTACCATGGTGCCTGGCATGGAGTTAGTACTTAGTAAAACTTCATTGCATTCCCGCTTTGCCTATATCTGGAGCCAAATATATAAGGCTTAAGTATAAATCAATTATATTAGAGTCTTACTAGTCATTTGCTTTTGAGTTATCTGACATGCTGTGTGAAACTACACTCTCTTTAATTGGGCTACAACAGAATTTTGTTATATTGTATTACACTTTTTAATCCAGGGTGTCTAGTGGGTCTATATGAATCAGTGATTTGTTCACAAAGCTCAACTTGCTTTTGTACAAGCTGAGAGCTACTAACATTTCACCTCCCCACAGCAGGCACTAGAACAAGAATAGCATGGCACTTAACCATCCTGTTAGCTTCATCTGCTCCTATCATTCCCAAGCCAGCAGTTTTATTTTACTGAACAGTGCCAAGTGTATATTACTCACTGCCTTGAATATCTTCCCTCCCCAAGGAGGCAAGTGATGTGATGGAAAATTGATGATCCTTGGCATCAGACAAGTCTACACTGAAATCTTATGTCCATCGCCTGTGTACCATGCAATCTCAGGCAGCGATGTAGCCTCACTAAGCTTCAATTTCCTCATCAGAAAAATGGGGAGAATAATATTTACCTTTAGATGCTCTCAATCTTTCATGTTGCATCTCTTAGGCCCACTTCTGATTTCAGTCACAATTCTGGTAAACAACTGGGTACAGCTGCCACTGTCCTATGTCAAATGCTTTTCTGCACTAAGGCTTTCTGCCTGCTCAGTTCACATGGGAACACAACTGGAATGTAGGAAGGTGAGCCATCTTGAGGTAAGAAATCCCCCATAAATATCCAAACCTACCATGCTTCAAACTGATGATTCTAAGAGGCATTTCCTACAATTCCCACGTCTCAAGAGAATCCAGCCTGACTGTCCACAGCAGAATCAACAACACCACACTGTAAAAAGGCATTTTCTTCTTCACTCTCTCCCTATCTCCTCAAGCCTACGATTGTAGATTATATCTCATATCAACTCCCTGTGCCCAAGTCCTGGCCTCAGGTTCTGCTTTGAGACAATATACCATAGACATTACCATATTTAGGAAAACATCTGTAACTTTTTTTTTCCTTATATGATCTGATAAAATTTCAGGACATTTCAGGTTTTTTTGTGTGGTAGTTAGCCTTAAATAAATCTATACACTTCTTGTGATACATTCATATTTTATATGACATTAGACTGCTAACTTCTTTCCATGAGAACCAGTGGAGGTTAGGAGTATGCTTAAAATCCATTCCTAAAACAAGACAGCTAAAAGAAATTAATTACACTTACAAGTGACAGTGAACCTCATAAAATATGACCCATATACCCGAACTAAAGATATTTCCAACTCGACTCACCTTAGCTGGGTTTCCAGAATACCCCTGGCCACACCACAATGAAGCAACCCAAGGAGAAGTGTGACAGGAAGAATTTCAGATTGGAAAGAGAAAATGGTATTGTTAACAGATTTTGTCTAGGTTCTGGCTACACTGCAGAAATGAATTTCAAGAGCACATCAAGTGAGTTAGGCCAGTAATTTATTCAGGCAGGAAGGGATGAGAAATGGGAAATCATGGGTCCCAGGTAGAGAGGAAGGGCCTGAAAAGTGATAAAGCAGGCTGATTTACAGACTACAATTCCCCAGTATAGATTATAAATGCCCAGGTTTTATTTGTGTGACATCATGGCAGAGGAAAAATGGTGAGAGCAGGGCACAGAAGGCAGAAATAGGGATCCAAAGGCGAGAGAGAGCACATTCAGGTCTTGCACCTGCTTTTTGAACTGTTAATTATTCTACCCCTTTGCTAATGGCCTAGGAGGATTCCCCTGTTCGTTGTTTTGATTGATTACCCCACCCATCAATTCCCAGTGAGGACCCAATGATAAAGCCCTTGGGGAAAATCTGGGGCTTCTCTGGGCTTCCAGAGGAAGTCTTTGACCTGAGTGGCAGAATCTTGGGGAGGGTCTGCCAGCAGACATCTTGAGGATCATTGATGTCCACGTGGACTTTCTGCCAGGTTCCAGACCTGTCTATTGATTCCCTGTCTTACTAGCTGACTGCTGAGAACCTGCTCAGCAAAAGGTTTGCCCAACGGGAAGGTGATGCAGAACTTACAGAAATAAAGGACAGAAAGAAAACAAGGATGGAACCAGGGGCTTTGCAGCTTCTGGAACCAAGAGCCTCGACCCTAGTTTCCACCTCATATTTATTGGAAACTACCAAGCAGCTATTTGCTACCTGAACTGCAACATCATCTACAATAATAAGGAATAACTGCAACATCTACAATAGAACAGGTGCAACATTTACAATAAGGAACAGGTCATACAAAGTTCAAATGCAATTATTTTCCCACAGCTGGCTTCAGTATAACTTCAGGTTATGCTCTCATACTTTCACAGACTTGACAAAAATGTAAGGCCATGTGAATACATTATTAGGACTTTTCTCAGGATCTTGGAAGGAGGGACTCTAACACTTAAGTTTCATTAGCTTCATGATCAATTCTCCTCTGGTCTTGGCTATTAATAAATTACTATTGGATGACAGAAGGACTAGGAGAGAAAGAGGAAGAAAGAAGAGTATAACTTCTTATGATATCATTTTCCATTCCATGTGAAAAATAGAGACTAGAATTCTGTGAAAAGCCTTTTATTTTTCCCTTAATTATTGAAATCTTAATTTAAAAATGCATGAAGAACTTCCTTTTCAGCATAAAGAAAAAAAAGATAAAATTTTAAATTTTAAGCATGTAGTTAATGTGGAGAATGAATTAGAAATGTAGCAAGAGGAAGAATAAAACTACACTGCCTTGGCAGTTTATATTCTTCATACATGGTTGTGAGACTACAGAAAGACTTTGACAAAGGATTTCAGGAGAGTGGTAAAATGATTTAAAATGACAAAGTCTTTTCAAACCTACTTTATATATAATTGACATGCTAATAGAGTTTTTTGTTTTATTTCTACTGTCATATTGGATCCAGTATTACCAATGCTTTTGTTGTCCCATTAAAATATTACTTGCTCTCAAAACTAAAATGTCATTTTCTTCAATGTGGTGTGTGTGTGCAGGCACAGGCATTTCAAATTGGACTTCCCCTAATTATCCTGAATTAGTGAGGCCAGTTTGTGGTTAGATAATATATAGTTAAGACTGATGATACAACTGCTCAATATATTATCCTAAAATCAAAGCATAGGGAAACAGGACAAAAAACTTAAAAGGAAAGGAATTCCTATATCCTAGTCTAGAGGTAATAAAGAACATTATGCATTTTGAAAAATGATCATCCCTCAAACTTGTCATTCTTTTGTGGTTTCAGAATTTTAAAAAAAGAAGTTTCCAAAATAAACTTCATCATAACTGATATTTTCAGTTATCAGAAGAAAAAGTAAAACAAACATTTTAACAGTGAGGTTCCCTCTAAGAGAGTTGAATAGCTAGCTGACTATATAAAGATCAACAGACCTATTTAGGGGACCATTTATTGAGATACTGACTAGTGTTCCTCTCTTAGTACTGTAGAAAACCTGGAAGAATGAATGTTTTTGTCCCCATCTCCAATTGGTAGCCAGCACTTCTGGCTTTCGGGGTAGCTTCCTCTTACGTCAGTACCTTAGGTACCATTGGTGTTTCAGAACCCAAAAGAAGAGCCAGGCAATTAGAAGTTAACTCTTCCTCCCAGCCCTCCAATTTGGTTTGAGAATCCAAGATGTTGAAAAGGCAAAATTAGGTAACCCATGGAGAAAGGATGAGAAAGAAAGGGAAGAATGGGGTTTGGAGTTGGGCGAGATTTCAGCAATTGACAGAAAAGTGTCCCCTTTCAAGCCTGTGCACACGAGGCTGGCAGCCTTGAAAAATAAACATGGTGAAAAATAACTTCCTAGAGCTTGTTTTGGCATGGTAGGGATGGGGACTCCTGCCTACAGGGTGTCACTGTTGCAGTTGGAAATAAGTACTCTGTTAGTCTGAGATAAATTAATGACAATCAGAACAAGTTCTCTTACCAGAGAGTCAAGAGGAAGTTGCTAATGTTGCATTGATTTTAATCCTTGTATTTAAACACTGATTTTTTTAGCATTATTTTGTATTTGTTATACTTTAATACCTGGTGAACAGTTCCAGAAATAAAAATCTGGAAATCATTTTTAAAAAATTGAAGTATAGTGCATAAAGCAGTACATTTGGTTACACAGAAAGATTATTGAAGCACTTTTTTTTCCAGGGTAGTTTTCCCTTTTGTTCTTCAAACTGGTAAATAAACGTTATAAATATGCTTTTTTTGTTGTTGTTTAAGTTTATGGGTTTGTGGAATCTACCTAGTCCTTGATCTCAAAGAATAATGAAGAATAATGTAACATGGTAGTTAGTAAGAAGCATGAACAAAATAATTATAAAAAAATATATATAAATTTTCTCATAATATCTACTTTCTGGCTTATATACAGCATAATTCTAGTCATATGACACTCTTCAAAGGTAAGATCCTAGCCAAATTCCAGTCAAAGCAATTGATTTAATTTAGTTAGTTATCATATGTGTCTGTGAATTTATTTCCAAAGCTAAAGAGATCCCTGAAATTATTAGATATATAACATGCTACTGAAAAGCATTTTCTTTTCTCCCTTTTGATGGTTGATTAGATAACACCATCTTCCAGTATCTTAAGCAAAACATATTTCAAAGTTAATCTTCTTCAAAATGAGGTACACAATGCATTCTAAGAGAAAATGATGACATAGACACACCCATCAATTTGAATTTTCATGTTTCCTATAAGACAGCAGATAATTAAGAATAATTGACTGTATATATACTAGAACCCCTCTTTGGTAAAACTGATTATAGCAGGGGTCAGAAACATTTTGTGATATGGAGCAGCTCTTGTCCCCATCCTGTGCTCAAGTGTTTGCAGGTGAAAGAGTGCTGACATGTCTTGCTGATAGTTGGGGGCAGGGTTGGAGGGGCCGTTCTCTCTCCTGTGATTTAGACACCAAATCCCATTACCAGTGATATCTCCATCTGAATGACTCACAGTCATATCAACTAAGACTTAATATTTTCAACTGAGTTTAAAGTCACTCTGCCATCTTTTTTGTTACTGCTATGACTACCAATCCAATCCTAGTCAGAAACATGGTAGTCGGCCAAGATTCTTCCTCTCCTTTCAGTGGTGCTTCCTCCACATTCAGTTTGACTATGAATAAATGTTTCGCAAATATGTCTCATCTGCTCCTACTGTCCTGCCTAGGCCCTCATCATCTCCTACTAGAAAATAGCACCAGCCTTATGTCAGCTTTGCTCGTTTCCTTTTTTATCACCTATTTTTCCCACTAACCAATCTATGCCTTACCCTGTTACCAGAATGATCTTTCTAGAGCATAAGTCTGATCATCACTTCTTTTCTTAATCCTCAATGACCTTCCTTAGTAAGTACAAGATGTTGGTATCTGCTTCTCTGACCAGTTCCATCCATCTCTTTAACAATGTTCCCGTCTCCTCTACTGCATTTAGCTATTGTACCTTGTGCTTCAGACATACTGAATTGACCATTGCAAACTGAACTGGCCATTTTTCCTCAGTCCTCTGTGCTTCTGAATATGATGTTTCAGGTTCTTAAGTCATCCCTGTAGCACTTTGGTAGCTAAGTCATTTCCACTTGTGAACCTGTCTATGTTATGAATCCCCCTAATGCACTCCCCTTGCATCCTAGACCACTTATGCTGTGATATAATAATCTATTTATTTGTCTGTGATTGGAGCTTTAAGTATCCAGGATAATTAGATGGGGGGTGTTCACAGGAGACAGTCAATGCAGGATCCCTTCTCTCTATTAAGTGGCCATTTTGATGGAAGGTCTTTCTTCTCCTCCCAACTTCAGGGACTCCCATTTCCTTACTACTTACTCTCCAGTCTACTTTTCTACCTTCCTCCTAAAATCAGTCCTAGCTGGTAGACAATATTCACTTCAAGCTAGAATCTGAATTGTCTGATTCAAACCTAAGTTGGAATCTTTGTTGACATATTGGTTCTGCTTTTCACATGAGCTCAAGAAGGTAAAAATTGCCTTGGGAGGGCTAGTGATGGCTGGGCAGTGGGGGATGATATAAATATGCAAAAACACACAAATTAAACTTCCAAATAAAAACAGTGCCACATTTACAATTCTGGCTTTAGAGATCTAAGTTTTCAACCCTATTTTTACATTGAGGGAAAAAAATTGTTCTTTTTAAATAAACTAACATTAGTTTGTAGCTCACTCTAAGTTATTAAAATCAATTAAGAATGAACTAGAAATACAGCCCTCATAAGAGTGTATCTTGTAAATTTAAATACAATATATTTCAAAGTTAATGGATTTCAACTCTGAATAAAGATATTCTGTTAAAAAAGATTGTTTTCATTGATTTTATGATCTTCAAAGTAGTCATGTAATTTGTAGCCAAAGAAAGAACTTTATTCAAACATTACACTTCTGTTCTGACACATGGTCTTTATTTCCAGGCAATCATCTGCAGTAATAAAAGTGATCAACCTGCTTTCCATTTAACTATGTGTTTCTAAGAAATGATTTCTCTCTTTAATAGTAACAATCTTATTCCCTATTGAAATAACAAACCAATCACACCAAAACAAAAACTTTCTGGCTTCTTATCAATTCAACATAACCATACCAAACAATATTATTGACTAAAATATTTTTGAAGATGACAGCAATATATCTATACCTAAAAGTATCACAAGAAATCTCTAAGAATCCTAACAAGCCAAGGAATGATGAAAATATTATGTTACCAAGAAATTTAATATAAAAAAATTAGGAGACAGATACATTTACATTGGGAATATGGTATTCTACTAAATGAAATCAAAATAAGAGTGAAAATTATAAAATAATGATGGCTAAAAAGCATCTTTAAAAAATCATATTGATACACTAGGAAAGCAGGATATGAGAAAACATTGTAAGGTCATAAGAACATATGTTTAAATAATTAACAACAGTGGTGTTTTTTGCCTCTGACTCAGTCAGGATCCCAACAGAAAACAGATGGCACAATCATATTAAGGCAGTTTGATGAGGGATTGTTTCATAAAGGAATATTTAGGGTGTTATTGTCCAAGTTATAAAGGAACCGTAAAGGACAGTGTGCTGCTGTGGGGCTAAAAGGGGAAAAGGGAGTTAGCACTTATGGAACCTGGAAGGAGAGAGCTGTGAAGAGAGAATGCCTCTAGAGGACCGGTGACCTTCAGTGGAAAAGCCCAGCGTGGCAGAAGACATCCTGGAGGATTTAACCTGGGAGAATACACTACCAAAACATACTCTTCTCAATCCCTATTTCTCTTGCTAGGTAGGGTTCCTCATGCCCTGAGCACAGTTGGGCACCAAAAAATGTAATAGCCCTTTGATGTTGCCCGTGCAGGTCAGACTCTCAGGACAGAAAGTAGGGTGGAAATGGTTGGAGAGAAGGCCTAGACGGCTGTACTAGATCCCTAGAACTACCATAAAAACTGGGGGCTTAAAACAAAACAAAAAATTATTCTCTCACAGTTCTGAAGATTAAAAGTACAAAATCAAGGTGTTTCTAGGTCCATACTCCCTCTTAAGTTTCTAGGGCCTTGCCTCTTCCTAACTTCAGATGATTCCTAGCAATCCTTGGCCTTTGCTGGGTTGTAGCTGCATCACTTTACCTCCATCATCACATGGTCTTTTCTGTGTGTCTCTCTCTATGTCCCCTCCTCTTTTTGTGAAGACATCAGTCATTGGACTTAGAACCCACCCTAATCCAACATGATCTCATTTTATCTTAGCTAATGACATCTACAAAGACCTTATTTACAAATATGGCTCTGAGGTTCTGGGTAAACAAGAATTTTGGTGGAACTATATTTAATCCACTACCAAAGGCAAATTGAAAATATCCAGAAGAGGTACTAATATTAAATACTGCATGTTCTATAAATAAACCAATCTTAGAGAAGTTTTAACTTTATCTCTGAAGCAGGGAATCAAGTCAATATAATCTAAAGCCTCAAAGTTAAGAAATTGTCATAGGGGATTTCTTCCTGTTACATTAGGTTGGTGTAAAAAGAATTGCAGTTTCAGACCATGAATTTTAAATCATTGTATTAAATAACTAGGCTCAAACACATCTTTATTAATCAAAGTAGGAGCCATTACATTCAACACATTTTTGCCAGTGAGAAAAAAGTTTATTTATTCCTTTAGCGTAAAAATCTATGCTTCGGGATTCAACAAACTCTTGGAAAGCATTTTCTGTGTCCTGCTGGTTGTGGAAGTGTTTTCCTTACAAAAAGTTGTCAAGATGCTTGAAGAAGAGGTAGTTGGTTGGCAAGAGGTCAGGTGAATGTGGTGGCTGAGGAACAACTTCGTAGCCCAATTCGTTCAACTTTACAAGCATTGGTTGTGCGATGTGTGGTCGGGCGTTGTCGTGGAGAATTGGGCCCTTTCTGAGGACCAATGATGGCTGCAGGTGTTGCAGTTTTTGGTTCATCTCATTGATTTCCTTTTCCCCAGAAAAGCTTTTTTGAAACAACAACACTCTCTGAAAGTTACTATTTCACTTCCAACTCCTCATTCCAGAAGATCACCTTGCCTCTGAATTCATGATTGAAATAGAAGCCATAAGGCATAAACTCTCTTGACTTCCCACACCCTACCTGTATGCTCATCCATAGCTTTTTTCTACTTACATGCTTCTCCTATGCCTTAAAAGTGAACTAGTCTGACTCTTACTCAACCTGGTCCCCTATCTTCCACCTGGGTTCTATGTTCCATTCCTCCCTTCTCTGGTCCCCCATGACTTTGTTATGTTACACACCCACTCTCTCCCATATCTTACATTTTTCTTACTGCACAAAAGCACAAGATTGTCCCATATTTCTAAATAACTATCCCCAGAAACATATTTTTCAGTTCTCTATTCTCTACTAGCCATTTCTCTCTTTCTCTTTATAACCAACTTTCTTTAAAGAGTTCCCCAAACTCAATGTCTCTACGGGTTCACTCACTACATGGCTCAGGCCATTAACAACTAGAGCTCTGTCCTACAAGAAACAGAAATTATTCTTGAGTTTCGGAGTTGTCAGTTATGATGTGCACTCTTCAATCTTATATTCCTTTATCTCTGTAGCATTTGACACTATAATCCCTCTTTAATTGCTCTCCTTTCTTGGCCTCTGTGACATAGTTACAGATTTTTATTTCTTCCCAGTTTTCAGCCATTTCTCAGTCTTTTCCACTTACTCTTCAATGCTGGTAGTCCTATGTACTCATTTTTCCTCATACTTCTTCATAATTGCCATATCATCTCAGACATTCCTGTGCCTTCAAATAATAATTATAATCAAATATTCTCAAAAAATTTATAAAACAATATGGTATTAATGAGTCAGACTTATAACTGAATGCTGGCTCTTCTACTTAGCAGAGAATGAAAATTTGGCAAAAGCATCTCTGAGCCTTGGTCTCCACAAATGTAAAAGTGTGACAGTAATACTGACAAGATAGTTTATGTGTGATAAATAAGGGCATATAAAAGTCCTAGTACAGTTTCTAGTATATAATATGGACTTGTTTTAGATTCCTGGCTGCTAAAACAAATGCCATACAATGGGTTGCCTTAACAAAAGGAATTTACTGGCTCACAGTTTCAGAGGCTAGAAAGCTTGCTTCCCCCTGAGATCAGTATATTTTGCCTGGCTATCAATCTTTGGGATTCCCAGCTTTTCTGTCATATGGTAATACAAAAGGTGATGTCTTCCCCTTTCTCCTCTGGGTTCTGTAGACTTCTGGCTTCTGGCTGCTCCCCATGGCTTCTCTCTGTCCTTTTCTATAAGGCCTCCAGTCATAAGATAAAGACTCCTCCTGATTCAGTTGACCATATCTTAACTGAAGTAACCTCATCAAAGTTCCCGTTTACAATGGATTCACTCTCACAGGAATGGATTGAGATTGAGAATATATTTTTCTGGGGTACAAAACTCCAAACTACCAAAACACTCAAGAAAAATTTTCTCCTTTTCCCTCTTTTCTCTCATTATTCCTCCCCTTATCTATCCCCTTTCCCACCATATCTCTTCTGAACTCCAATTCCACCTTTCGTCTAGAACAAGTTAGCTTTTTCTTTTTTATCCCTGTTTTTGCTTAGTAGAGTCACTATTCACTCAAATATACATAAAATCTCAGAGTTTTCACTCCATCTTCCCTCTTTGTATCAGCTCTACCACACCATATCAATACCAAGTCTTGTCAATTTTGTTTAAATTTCATTCAAATGCTTTCCCTTCATTCCCATTGTTCTTCATTAGTTATTCAATTTAGGAATGGCCTTATAGTGTCATGTTGCCTTGAGTCTCAACTCTTTCCCATTCTCCCCACAAAATGATTACTCTGCACTGATCACAGGAATATTTTTAAATAAAATTATCATCTTTTTATTAAAGATTGTCCAGGATAATATCAAAATTCTTTAGTATATTGCTAATGGTAATTCATGATCTACCCTTATATTCTGAAATTCTTGAAGGCTTTTCATACTAAACAACTTGTATCTTTTAAAGTCTAATATTGATTTTATGTCAAAAATTATTTCTTCTGCCTGGAATTCCCCTCTCTGACCACTTTCTGTATCTACTTTTGAATGGCTACTTATATTTCCTGTGTGAGAGCCTATCCTTAGCTTCCCATCTTAATCCCAGGAGTTACTCCACCCCCTAAGTACCTATATTATCTCGTATATTCTTCCACTGCAATGATACAATTCATTTAACTTTCTACTTCTCTTACTAAGTATAAACTTCTTAAGAACAGAGACATATCTTATTTATTGTTACATACATAACATCTTGCATATGCCTAAACAGTACAGGCTCAATGTGTGTTTCTTAGATGAATAACAAACTTTAGTGGACCTCATCACTTACCTGACGGAGACCAGTTTTCTCCCATGTCTTCTTTTTCTAAAATCTCTCTGATGAGAAGAAAGAGCTCCTCATTCTTGGCTATAAGGACTCCTCATTCTTTACTTGGCATCTTGTCCAGGTGCTTATCTGGGTTCCCAATTTCTCAGCACTCCCATATTTTCTAATTTCATTTTCAGCCTCTCTCTACTGCTTGCGTCTCCTCTGTATATTACAGCAACATTCTTGGCATCTACATCCCAGAGCTCTCCTTAACCTTGCTTCCCTATCAAGCTAGAATCTTTTTTTATTTTCTTTCCAATTCATTGTAAAAACTTTTGAAATTGTTTTGTGTTCATTGTGTTCATCCCTCCACCATCTACATATTCCTTAATCTGGGTACATATAGTCACTAAACATATTTTAAAGCCACTTTTTAGTGTTTGGTAGTATTAAACAATAAATAAATTTTACTCGAAATCTCTTCCGTCTTAGTTCACAGCACTGAATATATCTGATCATTTTTCTGCCTACTTCACCAGTTTTCTTTTTCTCCTGATGAAGAAATAAAGATTACTGGAAAGGTCTGCCCTCAGCATTTCTATATTATAATAAGAATATCCCACAAATCATTTCTTGGCTTAAAAATGGCCAATGGCTCTCCACAAAGTGAAAATAAATTCTAAACCTCTTGCCATAGCCTACAAAACCTTAAATAACCTGGCTACTGCTTGCATAAATCTGAGACCTTTTAAACTATCAATTTTTGTTTTACCGTGATACTAGATTCTATCCTTCCATCTGTATCTCTAACTTCCACATCATACTACTTCTTTAACAGCTTTATATGTAAAAGTTCACTCTTCCTAGATCTTTGCATGGCTCTAGTTTCAACTTCAAGATTTTCTCTTCAGAGTAGCTTCCCTGATCATATAGATATAGAGATAGAGAGAGATATAGACATATAGAGATACAGAGATTAGATATAGAAATCATCTCCCACCCCATTGACTCTCTATGACATATTCAGGAATGAACCTGAGCAAGGAGAGATAATAAACAGAAAAAGGGAGACATGGGATACAAAGAAATGGGTCAACTAGAGAAGAGCAGTGAAGACAGCTTCTATTATGAGAGCTGTACACTTAAGCCATAGTTCAATAGGGCACATGAGACTAGTAGTATGGAAAGTTCCAGGAGAAAGGGTGCTTGGGGAAAAAAGATTGGTTTGTATATAGACTAACCAGCAGAGTAGAGCTGAGGGTTTGATAGTGGTTTAAAAACTTATGAGATAAAAAGAAAGAAAATAGAAAAAATTTTAAATCTGAAAATAAATATATATATATAATAAATCAATTTCTTTCTCTGCAATTATAACCATTGACATTGTTAAAATAATAAACATGGATTTATCATATATGTGAAGTAGAAAAATGATCATGTATAAATACAGTATGTATATATATGTGTGTGTGTGTGTGTGTGTGTATGGAATGGTTATGGTGAGTGAAATAATTTAAGAGCAAGCCAAGCCTCCTTCTTCTTAGCTAAGTCAATAGATAGTGCCTGAACTTAGTAAATCAAAAAACATCAGTAAACATATATTTTTAGAAATATATACAGAGGGAGATACCTGATGAAATATCTGAAAGTGTTATTTTAATTGACACTGTGAGTGAGCCTGAGATGTGGAAAGTTCTACTATTCCTTCTGCTAGTTTTTATGAAACTTGTTCTGGTACCATTTGACTTTTTTTTTTAAGTTAACACATGACTTTTTAAATTAACATAATTTATAACACTGAAATAAAATGAATACAAATAAATAAGGATAGTAAATTAATGTGAGGAATTTCTGTCATAAGGCTGCAGTTAATGTTGTACCCAATATAAGCTAAGAAGATACCAATTCACGTTTCTTCTGTGCTGTTCGGGATCTTAAGGACAAAGCAAAATTTCTCAAAGAAATAGAATGGTCAGTGCAGGCCCCCTGGCTCAGTTTTCCAAAGGAAATAGGAAAGAACCCTCAAGAAATTTATAAGCTGAACCATAAGGATTTTGATATTCAACCCACCACTGCCAGAACTTCTCAGAAGTGAATCAAAATGCTGCCTACACTTGAAAAAAATCACTCGAAAAATCATTGTTTTGACTTCCTAAAATCCTGAAGATGACTTTGAGATAGAAGAAAATAGAAATATAGTTACTACAGTCCTGATACCTGTCATGCTTCAAACCAAACTTTATGGTATGGAATTTTCAGTTTCTTTTAATAAGTAATTAGTCTATAGCAGTTTCTCATTTAAGGATTCTCATATAAGGATTCTGTAATCAAATAGAAGTTTTTTTTTAAAAAGTATAGCACAACAGTGCAATGATTAAAGGATTATTGAGAGGACAAAACTATAGCATATATTAAAATATTGGGGTAAGATTTATTCAACAGTAAAAAAAATAAAATAAAAATACAATAGTTCAAGAAACAAAGTGAGAATAGCAAAAATTAGAAATTCCTCAGCCCATAAACAAAAAAGAGAAAGAAAATTTGAATATAGAATTTTTATTTTTTTAGTATACTTCTTTTTTTTTTTAAGATTTATTTATTTACTTAATTCCCCCCCTCTTCCCCTGGTTGTCTGCTTTCTGTGTCTGTCCACCACGCCCTGTCTCCCCACCCGCCTCTGCTGCCGTCAGCGGCACAGGAAGTGTGGGCGGCACCACTCCTGGGCAGGCTGCACCCCCCTTCGCGCTGGGCGGCTCTCCTCACGAGGCGCACTCCCTGCGCATGGGGCCCCCCACGCGGGGGACACCCCTGTGTGGCAGGGCACTTCCCGCGCGCATCAGCACTGCACATGGGCCAGCTCCACACGGGTCAAGGAGGCCCCGGGTTTGAACCGCAGACCTCCCACGTGGTAGACGGATGCCCCAACCACTGGGCCAAGTCCGCCTCCCTGAATATAGAATTTTAAAAGATAAGGAGCTTGTTTAGTATCAAAAATTATCAAACTCTTCCATAGATTCAGGACTAAACCCACAATAGTACCAACTATCAATCACCTCTAAAATGAAAGAAAAAAAAAAGAGTATTATTTCATCTAAAATATAAAACTAAGATAAGATTTTAGATAGTGAGAGTATTTTCCAGTCGAGAAATTGTCAAAATTATTTTACACATTTAGGGAGATTGTTGACATTATTTGATTATAGTTTGTAATAATATTTGGTGAAAAATGCAATTCTATCACTTCCACTTTTCTAAAACCATATATGTATGTGTTTATAATATATATATTTTAAGACAAAATGACATTAAGGTCAATTTGTAAAACATTTAGTTTGGATGCTACAATAGCCTATACTTCTAAATCCAATTCACTCATCATTTTGGGGTAGTAGAATAAATTGCAAAATCATTAATTTCACTTCTATGTAAATATGATTTGTGTGGGGAAAAATGTTTTTCTGTTCATAATTTACTTTCAACTGATCATTTTATGATTGTTTGGAAGGATTTGTGCTGTCTCCTTCTCTTAAAACTCTTTTTTAAAATGAAAACAATAGTCATGAGTGGCTTTGGTTAGGGAGGCACAACGTAAGAAATCTATGATAGGGAAGCAGACTTGGCCTGGTGGTTAGGACGTCTGTCTACCACCTGGGAGGTCCAAGGTTCAAACCCGGGGCCTCCTTGACCCGTGTGGAGCTGGCCCCATGCGCAGTGCTGATGCGCGCAAGGAGTGCCATGCCACACAGGGGTGTCCCCCACGTAGGGGAGACCTACGTGCAAGGAGTGCGCCCCATAAGGAGAGCCGCCCAGTGTGAAAGAAAGTGCAGCCTGCCCAGGAATGGTGTCACACACACACGAAGAGCTGACACAACAAGATGACACCGCAACAATAAGAAACACAGATTCCCGTGCCGCTGACAACAACAGAAGCGGACAAAGAAGACGCAGCAAATAGACGCAGAGAACAGACAACCAGGGTGGCGGGGGAATAAATAAATAAATCTTTAAAAAAAAAGAAGAAATCTATGATGTATCCAAAATATAAAGAATTTTTAAAAGATTGTATAATCTTTTCAAATACAGTGCCAGTGTTATTTTGAAGTAGAGTTTTTATGAATGTACTTATTACTTATTTGAAGAATAACTTTAGACTTTAGATTTTTAAATTTTTCTAATTTTTAAAATTTTTGCATAATTTCTATTGTTTTATATTTATTGATAGTTGTACTGTGACCTAACATGTGGTCTATCCTGGAGAAAGATCCATGGGCACTTGCTGAGTTTGGATGCAACATTCTGTATGTGTCTGCCAGGTCTAACTTGTTTATTATATTGTTCAAGTTCTCTGTTTCCTTGTTGATCTTCTGCCTAGTTGTTCTGTCAAATGATGTGAGTGGGGTGTTGAAGTCTCCAGTGGTTATTGTAGAGATGTCCATTTCTCCCTTCAGTTTTGCCAGAGTTTGTCTCATGTATTTGTGCGCCCTGGTTAGGTGCATAGGTATTTTTGACTCTTATATCTTCCTAGTAGATTGTCCCTTTTATTAACATATAATGGCCTTCTTTATCTCTTATACCTTTTTGCGTTTAAAGTCTGTTTTTTTCCAGTATTAATATAGCTACCCCTTCTCTTTTTTGGTTGCTATTTGCATGGAATATCTTTTTCCACCCTTTCACTTTTAGCTGGTTTGTATCCCTCAGTCTTAGGTGAGTCTCTTGTAAGCAGCATATAGGTGGCTCATGTTTTTTTTAATCCATTCTGTCAACTTATATCTTTTGATTGGGGAATTTAATCCATTCACATTAAATGATGTTACTGTAAATGCAGTATTTACTTCTACCATTTTATTCTTTGGTTTACAAATGTCATACCTTATTTTCATCTGTCTTTTTACACTTTGGGTTATCCTGCTATTGGTGAGATTGTCAATTATAAATTAAACTGTGTGTGCATGTGAGATTGTGTGTGCATGAGTGTATATGCCTGTGTGTTTGAATATATATATATACCTAGACAAAAGAAACATGACCATTTTCATTCAAGGTGTATTATTTTATTATAACTTTATCCTGTTGGTAAAACGCAATACAACTCAAAATAAATGAACAAAAGTTTCAAGTAGAATTGCTCATCTAAATTATAGACTAAAATTTAACATCAATAATAGTAATATAATGCACCTGTTTGTAAATAAAAATATGATCCTTTTATTCTTTTTACAATTACAAAAACAATTTAAATATTTCTTCCCAAAAAGTAATGTAACCATTTTTGTCTCAGTATATGACAGACATTTATAGGGCTCAGAATTATAACAGTGAATTAAAATGCAAAATATACAATTAAACACAATGTGCAGAATAATGTCCTCTAAATTTGAGTACATACAACATTATTTGTATGTATATATAAAAATAGAATGCTATACACTGAATTAAATTCTAAATTTGAATCATGCCTTTTGTGTACTAGTTTATTAATCTTCAAACAACCAATATTATAACATTCATTTATATTTCCCTATTTCTCTGGTTTGTTTTATAGCAAAATATAAAATAAAAAATCTAGACTACTAGTAAAGAATATTTTAAAATAGATATATAATTTTATATTCCTTTATATCTAGAAGTGTAAAAAGGATAAGGAGGCCAAAATTGAGTTGCAGATATTTTCATTTTCAAGACTCATCACTCAAATGTGATTGCCTTTTTACCAATGGAGAGATTTTCCTTCACCCTGTAATTAAATTCACACTTGTGATGTTGAATAATTGTATTGTGGTGCGCTCTTTTTTCAAAGATAAGATGGCTTGCATAAACTCTTGAAAGAAAAGTGACTCTTGATTTTTCCTATTTATGCTTTCTAGTTTAAAAATTGTTCCAATATCACCATCTCCTTTTGTGACCTGATGAATATTAGCATTTTTGGAGACAGTTACTTCCTAAATAGATTATTGCAACTCCTTGAACTTCATCCAAGATAGCTAATTACCCATCATATTCAATTCTCATTTGTTTATTCTAACTCAATATATTACTATGACAAGCTACCTATATTTAAGAAAATATCTATTTATTACCTACTATGCCTTATTTCCATTGCTATCAAAATGGTTTCTTTGATCTACACATAAAAGCAATCACTTAATTCCAAGAACAAAAGTTACAATTTTAGGTAATAATGGATTACTTGGCAGATCTTTTATTAGCAATAAGTATAATTAATTAAATATAAAATGAAGACATTGTTATGTATAAATAATCCGTTCAAATATTTTAACTGAGAAAAATAATATATTATTGTAGCTGGCAATTTTGCTAGATTTTAAAGGGAAAAATCAAGTGAAGGCATAGAAGGAAGTAAGAGTGTTCTGCTATACCTTAGTCGTATTCATAATACCTTTCTGGAGAAACAGAATTAAAGTGTTAAATGCAATTGTCCTTATTTGTCTGTGGCACCATATATGGCTTCTGAAAAGTAGTGTGTTGCTATTTAAAGTATCTGCCCATAAAAGTAGTCTTTAGGCTGAAAAATATAGGGTACACTTTTCAAACCACCTACTACTTCACTACTCATTAGTCCTGAATATTAGTGACTACTTCTTTCTTAAAACCCTTCTCCCTCTCATTCATTCATTTATTTTTCACCTCAGTGGTCAGGCCCATAGTCCAGGCCACCACCGTTTACTAAAACTTTACTACTGTCCGTCTATGGGTGTACTCATTTCCAGCTGCCTCTGCCCTTGGTCCCTGCACCCCACCCTCTCAAGTCACATGATTCACTCAGGCTCCACAATGCAACCAAAGCTACACTGTACTGCCTGGTAGTGAAAAGCAGAGACTTTGGATCAAGAAAGTTTTGATTTAAATTTTGCCTCTGCCATTTACAAGTGTTCCACTTTGAGTAAGTAACATTACAAAGAAATGTTAAATAGGGATAATGGCAGTACTTACCTCATAATGTGTGAGAATTAAATAAATCAATGCAAGTGAATGGCTTACAACTGTGCCCATTGTAAATACTCTATATGGTTTAGAAATAAAATCCTGAACAACATAAATCAGACCATGTCACTCCTCTTGTAAAACTCTCCAATGGCTTCTCTTAACAGTGAGAATTAAAATCCAAACTGCTCATGGCAACCTAGAAGGCTCAGCAAGACCAGACTCCCACTGTCCCCTCCCACCTCACCTTTTCCTACAAGGCTTTCTTTCCATTTGAATAATAAGCCGTGTTTTTTCCCACTCTAGGGTCTTTGCCTATGATTCCCTCTGCATGGAAAGAATTTTCACCATTTTTTGAATAGATGGCACTTTCTTCCAGGGTCAGTACTAGAGATTTCCCCCTTACAAGGTTTGTAATGATTAAGTGATCACAGCGTTTACGATGGTTACCAAACAGTGACTTGCATTCCCATGACATAGAGTAGCCTCCCATCCAGATTAGTTGAACAAGCCACAGCCTATATGCTCAGATATAGTTCATTTCCTCATAAGAATAGTCAGAGGAGCCACATGGCACCACCTACCCCTCCTGCATCCCTAGAATTCACTACCCCTAGCGTACCACCCCTTAGCATACAAAAGAAAAAAATGGCCTCTACAGTTCCCTATGAGCCCTCAGTCTTACACAAGCCCCAACCCCTCCCACTAACTAAGCATTTTCCTGCCTATAAATGTACTGTATAAATTCATGACTGCCTCTGCCAGGGGTAGGATGAAGTCTATTCTTCAGAGCCTTTCTGTTGGGAGAGCTTCCCAATAAACTCTGTGCCTGCAATTGTCAGTCTCCATATCCCAGTGAGCACCATTTTTCTCCTACAGTCAGCAAACCTTTTCTGTAAAGGGCCTGATAGTAACTATTTTCAACTTTGCAGGCCTTTTAGTTTGTCATAACTATTTGATTCTGCTGTTGTAGCTAAAAAAAAAGCCATAGACAATACATAAATACAATGCATATCAGCATGGCTGTGTTTCAGTAAAACTTTATTCATAAAAATATATGGTGGGCTGAATTTCACCCACAGGCCATAGTTTGCCTGACCACTGTAATCTGATTTAAATGTCACCCTCTCAGAGAAAGGTTTATTGACTACTAATTGATGTGCATCCTTCCTATTATATTGCATCTTAGTCTTATGATTGTTTCTTTCATATTCCTTATCACAATTTACAATCATTTGAATTATTTATTTGTTCACTGTTCTTTGTCAGACCCCTCGAAACACACTGAATTATAAGGACTCAGTACAGTGCTTGCTGCTTAGATGGCACGCAATAAATACTTTTTGAATGAGTAAATAAATACCACTTTTCAGTTTTTAAAAGTCAAGACAAAATAGTAGAACATTGCCAAAAGAAACAGGAACACATCCTTTATAAAGAATCTTTGAAATAAGTTTTACTGTAGAACGTAGAAAATCCCCCTTCCTTCTGCAGTCCTAAACACATAGCATCCTGGAATGTTGATCGCCTTTATGTTTCTGCTCCCTTGGCATTGCCTAGGAATTAGCGATAAACATGACCTCATTTTTGTTGAATATACATATTTTGAGACTTAGAAGTGAACCGGCCATCTGGGGGTAGATTCTTCCTCTAGCATTGTTCATTGCTATATACATGAGGGATATTCATTTCATGGAGAAAATTAAGAAGTCACAGCAATCAAAGAATGCTACATTTTAAGAAGTTCATGGTATGCTTTAGGGCTAAATATTCACAGCATGCATTTTAAAGATGCAATTAAGGGCAATGATGCACAAAATTGCATGTGCAAAGAAAATATTATTTTTAGAAAGGCAATTGAAACAACCAAAGGAACTAAAAATAAAAGATTGTACTGCTCAGGTGAGAATCTGTAGCAATGTAATAAGCTCTGTACACAGAAGTGACTACTATATTGCTGAAAGTTGTTTTCAGTGACGCTCTCCAGAGGTCCCAAATTCAATAGCCTTTGACCCAGATGGCTAGGTCCCACACCCACAGGATTCAAGATTTTGGATGGCATTGTCAAATAATGCCATTAGATATATAATTATATATATAAAATGTCAAGATTACTTTATTGAAATACAGTTTGGGATTGGTTTTAAGTATTTAACTATTTTTAACATATTTCATATAAATTATTGTGACATACAGAATCTTGGTGTGTGTCAGAGGTTTTTGAAACAGTTTCAACACCATTAGATTATGGCAACCTGAAACTTTTTTCTCAGTGTCTTTCATTGGGTATGAGCTCCCAGATATTAATATATTTGCTTTCCAGTCCATTGATTTTTCAACTCTCTTTTCTATACATGTATTTATAAGTAAAGCTTATATTACATTCTAAAGGCTTAAGAATCACATTTTCAGTAGAAACAATTACTTTATGTGAATTAGAAAAAAACAAATATGCAAATTTTTATGTTTTATTCTCTCTAAATAACATGAAATGTGAAGAAGTCACTCTGAATATTAATATGATACATCTATAGAGAAAAGAAATTACCTAATTTGTATTAATTTTAGAAAAGAAGGAAAGGGAGAAAATTCAGATTAATTAAAACCAAGCCTTTGTTTAAAACTGTCTTCCACTGAAAAGTAATTTTCACAGCTTACTTTCTCAGACTCTTTTAGATGATTGTAAGTAATTGCAATTTTTGTGTGGCACTTATCATTTGAAAAGTCATTTAGTGTATGAATTATACATGCAAAATACTATTTAAGTAGATTAGTGGGATTTTTTTTTGTAACTGATATTGAATCTGTGTGTATGCTTTAGAAAATTTAAGTACAAACAAGACAAACATGATATTATTCACATTTTATAGTAGTAGTATACATAACATTTTTAACATACATAGTTTTAAAGGTTTTATGTTCATAGTTTAAAAATGGATAAAATAGGGAAGTGGATGCGGCTCAAGCAGTTGGGTGCCCACCTCCCACATGGGAGGTCCTGGGTTTGGTTCCTGGTGCCTCCTAAAGAAGACGAGCAAGAGAGTGAGCTGACACGATGGACTGGCGCAGTGAGCTGATGCAACAAAATGATTCAATGAGGAAACACAATGAGGAAACATTAGGAGAGATACAACAAGTAGGGAGCAGGTGTGGCTCATGTGATTGGGTGCCTCCTTCCCACATAGGAGTTCCCAAATTCAGTTCCCAGTGCTTCCTAAAATGAAGATGAGCAGACAGTAAGTGCAAACAACAATGGGGGGGAGGGGAGAAATAAATGAAATTAAAAATAGATAAAATATTTTAAATATTTGTCTTTCAAAGTTAAACTCAAGAGTCAACCGATTGAGAATTCCCTAAAGATGTTCATCCCTTATGATGCTAGGCTGCTTGTACATATCACCGTCATCACATCTACCTATGCCGCTACACTATAAAATCTATGTCTTATTAAACTCCAAATATTCCCAGCTTAGCGTGGGGCCCGCCAGATAAAAAGATACTATAATATAAATAATATAAATATTTGAATGAATGAATAAATATGTAAATATAATCATCATTTGCTTCTCCGATTTATACTTTAAGCGATATAGGAAATTGACATGAACACAAATGACTACAGAAAGACTTCAGAGAAAATCGGAATTGACTTGCTTTTTGACAATGAACAGACAGGGAAGGGCAGAGTGAAAGAGGTGGTAGAGAATGGAACAGTGAGGAGAGAGTTGCTCTTGGCAGACAAAATAAGACCTTAAAGGCATGCAAGTGTGAACAGCATGATTGTTTTGTTTGTTTGTTTGTTTTGTTTTGTTTTTACACATCGATGTTTTGGTGTACATTGAAATAACTATAAATAGACAGATGTGGTGGGAAAATATGCTAGACTGATAGTTAGCACCCAAATCTTGAAGAGCCTTAAGAGGTAAGCTGATGTACAAATGAATAGTGCAAAAGTTCATACACCAATTGGATGAAACAATTTATATTAAGCAATGAATAAAGCCTGACTCCATATTTTTGAAGTTTGCTGACAACTTTCAAATCTAACCTGTCTCTCTTCCCCTTCTGCCCCACATGTGGCCAAGCTAATAAGAAAGTCTTGGTGCTCCCTCATTTGGCACCAATGAGAAGTTCAAACCACACAAACTCTGGCCCCAAACTTTAACCACCGTAAAACCCAAGCCAATCCTTTCCTGCTCTTTCAAACTATCCTGGATGTGCTTGGAAGAACAGCTTTTCCCAGAAAGCCTCATTATGTGACTAATAAAATTTTTAAAACCCTCTTGGTGTGTTCATCTAGCATCATCAGTCTCCATGTGCAAACCAAATTTTGGGTGGAGGTCTATCCTAATTCTGAAAGGTAGCCACAATAAATATGCCCCAAAATATATTTGATTTCAGTTCAGAATTTTTGGCTTTGTTAAATACAAGACAATATTAACTACTTTCTTGAAAATGGAATTTTTTACAGAACTACCTCTTCCTTTCTTGCACAAAATTGTTTCGACTGCTAAAGCACAAACCAAATGCTACTAAGGTTTGAGGTTAAATCACAAATCTATTACTTTATCCACATTTCTTTCTCTCACTTTCTAAAGCCCCACTCCTCCCATCCCCCTTGTTGAAAATGCCATGCTGACTTAAATTTCTGATTAATATCCATATGTTTAAGAGTTTAATTTGTGATAAAATGAGTGAGCAGAGTTCTTCCAACATACTTATAATTGAAAAACCTGCTGTGAGTGGTACAGCTTCTAGAAATACCTTACTTAAGAGAATAGCAGGGAAACAGATTTGGCTCAACAGATAGAGCATCCGTCTACCACATGGGAGGTCCAGGGTTCAAACCCAGGGCTTCCTGACCCATGTGATAAGCTGGCCCACATGCAGTGCTGATGCTCACAAGGAGTGCCATGCCACACAGGGGTATCCTCCACATAGGGGAACCCCACATGCAAGGAGTGCATCCGTAAGGAGAGCCGTCCAGCATGAAAAAGTGCAGCCTGCCCAGGAATGGCACCACACACACAGAAAGCTGACGCAGCAAGATGATGCAACAAAAAGAGACACAGATTCCTGGTGCTGCTGACAAGAATACAAGCAGACACAGAAGAACACACAGCAAATGGACACAGAGAACAGACAACTGGGGGGGGGGAGCAGGGTAGGAAAGAGGAGAGAAACAAATAATAAATTAATCTTTAAAAAAAAAAGAGAATAGCAAACTATGCTCCATGATACACTCCTGAAATAATTCATAAACCATGGTCTAGAAGATTTTCAAAATTATACATGGCATGAACATTTGTTTTCCACTGCACTGCTGTTACTCCAATATCAAATGTTATATTAAGATTTGAGCCTGTGGAAATGATCACTCAGTCAACAAATAGTGAGTTCACACCTCACAGAGGTCAAATATATACATTGCCCTGGATGCTTAAAACAGCATATTTAACACTCATCGGGGAGAACTTACTTTTCATTTGTTCTAGACAGCTTTCCATAATTTTCCTTTGAGAAAAGATCAATTAGATGAGAGTAGGCAGATTCAAGCATAAGGGAACGGCCAGAATGTGGGTTGGAGAGAGTAGGAAGAATCTCATATTCTCAACTTGTTTCTTGTACTTATTCTGAGTAAAATAAAAACCAATGCAATACCTCTAAACTGCCAAAACAAAGATCATCTCTGCTCCTCGCTACAGTTTTCAAAAGAAAGTAAGACACTATGAGACTCTTGCTTTAAACATCATTTAAAGCTGTACACTTTCCTTTGACTTTTCTTTATATTGCTCTATGAGGCTTGCAATTTTATACATCACTTTTATTTTCTTTAAGCCAGAAAAATCTCAGTATGGATGCTTCGCCTTCCAGTGACCCAGCTGCCTTATCATTTTATCTAATAGTTGTAAAATCAGAAAGCTCTGACAAATCCCATATGGCTTTGCTAAGCCCAAGGAAAGAATTTTCAGTGGATCCTTGAAATAGGAACTCTGCAAAGAAACTTTTCCGTTGATAACTTTTAAACCAAAGGCATAATCTTTGAATGGGGATCTTGAGACTGACATTGCTCTGTAACTTAATTGTATCCATTTTAATTTTGTATTTATACCCTGTTGTTTGTTTTGGCCAGGCCCTAGAGGCAACACTCATGACTGCCATCTCACTTTGTTTTCTAGTATATTTCCCAGAACAGAACTCCACAGAATTTATGACCCAATTTTTACCTTTTGATTTAATCTGAAAAATATCCAACTCATACCAAGTACAGAGCTGGCAGTTAGGAACTATAAAGCTGTCTGTCTTCAAACCCAAGTTTGCTAAAAGGTTCAGATGAAGGCTGTGTCTCTCTCCCTGTGCCAGAGTCTCTTTTCTTATATAAAAATAGATCTGCTATACTGTTGCTGTGGTTATTTAATTATGCATTATTCTTTAGAGAAATTAAACTACTATGGTAAAATTCTTGAAAAATATATCTAATAAAAGAGAGAAATCCAAGAAAACTGTTCTCAGATGAACATTTATATGGAATGGTAAAATTAATAATAATACTGTAGATAATACTAAGGCATAATGTAGTAATATTAACATAATATTGATAATATTGATGAGATATGAACTCTCATTTTTTTTATTTTAAAAAATTATTTTTAAATGTCCCTATCATCTGTCCTGGGCCAAGGGGTTATTAATAAAATTCTCTACATTATTTTTTACATCATAAAAGAATACTTTGAAATGAATATTTTTAACGGTCCCTAGCCTAGAACTATATTTGTATAGCCTAGGAAGAATTAATCTTAAGGGGAACCAAAAATATTCTACTGTTTGTTTGTTTGTTTGTTTGTTTAGATAGGACTTATAAGGTAACAGAGAAGGTCCCAAATGCTTTAAAATCTTAACTCATTTAATTCTTCTAACATATTTATGAGATAGGTTGCATTATTATCCCTTTTTACAAATAAGGCATCCAGCATACTGAGAGATTAAGTATCTTAGCAAAGGCCACACTAGTAAATGCAGACAATGAGATGAAAGCTAAGATAGTCTGGGTCTAGGCGCCACTATCTTAGCTCTTCAGTACTCTTCCTTAAGATGCTTAGTATCATGGAACATAGTTTGCTATTCTCTTAAGTAAGGAGTTTCTAGAAGCTGTACCAAAAACAGCAAGATTTTTAATTACAAGTGTGTTGGAAGAACTCTGCTCACTCATTTTATCACAAATGAAACTCTTCAAACAGAGATATTAATCAGAAATTCAAGTCAGCATGGCATTTTCAACAAAGGGAATGGGAGGAGTGGGGTTATGTTGATAGAACAATTTATGATTTAACTTCACACTTCAGAAGCACTTGGTTTGTGCTTTAGTGGTCAAAATGACTTTGTGCAAGAAAGGAAGAGGTAGTTCTGCAAAAAATTCCATTTTCAGGAAAGCAGTTAATGTTGTTTTATATTGAACAAAGTCAAAAATTCTGATCTAAGAGATGTGCATAGAGCAGAGGACCCAGCTATAAGAAAGAGTGAGATAAATTTGTATTGTCTGGTCACTAAATTTGTGGGAATTTGTTATTCAATGGTCAGAAACTAAATACACTCACATACTTGGCGGACTAAGTATAATAATTATAAAATGCCAATTATAGTACTTTGCACATAGCATCCAATTAATGATAGCTTGGTAGCATTATTTCTAGCTTTGAAGATAAATACTGATATACATCCAGAAGCTTAAAGAAATCTATTATGAAGCAATGTTAAAATAATAAGCATGTAACAATTCCAAAGAATTTTGAACTGTGCTTTTTTCTTCTTTACATTTTTATTTGATTTCATTAAAAATCTTAACTAGAAGAGCTACAGAATCATTAGAATATTCTAATAACATAATCGATGGCCCTATTTACAAACGGGGTTGGTACCTGATCATGTCTTGTGTGGGAAATATGATTCAATCCCCAAAAGTTGTTACCTGCTTTCTTGTCTAAGATATAAAAATTGAAACTCATGACACAGAGGAAAACACATTGATAATAGTAAATATGTCAGGTCCAAATATAGTAATCATGAGATTTTTTGTTGTTGTTAAAAATTTTGCTGAAACCAAGTTCAAATTCAATTTAGACATAAAATTATGTCTAAATTTAGATGTAAAATTATCCAAGAAAAGGGCTAGTAATAAAATAGTCCACAAAGAAACATTGTGAAACAAGAACAGAAAAGAAGATGCACTTTTCTCTCTCTGAGATGCATGCAGAACCCTAGACTAGGTTATCCTGTGCATTTTCACAAACCTCTACTGTTGACTTATATTGTGCTCTCTGCCTGAAATTCCCTTTTTAATCTATTTCACTTGTGTGTAACACTTTCCCTTGCAAATACAAAAGATGAATAAGAAATTATCTTCTCTGTGTCTGAATCCTTTGCAATTTTATTTGTTTTGCGATATTTGAAGTTTCTTCAGATCAAGGATAATTTTGAATTTCCAATTACTGGCATGAGTATGAAGACAATAAATGCTTATTGAACACAACTGAATTGATGAAATTTTACTCACAAATTTAATATGCTTAAATATTTGTTTTGCAAAATTAGGTCATGTGCGAATTCATTATAATTTCTCCATATTCTTTCATTATTGGGAAGGGATGTGACCTAACAAGAATATAGTCTTGATAACATTTTCATAAGTGATTTTTAGTGATTATACTTACAACTGGTAAATGGTCATCAGGAAGATACAGAAAATTCAGTCAATCAATCAAGTAGAACATCTATTATAAGCCAAAAAGCTTCTAATTTTGTTGACGAAGTTTTACAATTCAACTAATTATTTTGGTATTCTGTAAATACACTAAAACATTAGGTTATTTTGTGAAAACTTTGTCCTTAAATGAAATTTTGTCATTGTATGAATGAAAAGCCCACATCACTGAATGTTTTCCACATTTCTTTTGGCCCTGGAAATATAATGTGAATGATTAAGGAAAGCAAGATTAGTAACATGAAAATGGATTCTATCAGTTATATTTAAAGATGAAACCATTTATTTAACGCACATGGTATGATGATAAGTTAGCACATCTTTTGTCCCAGTTGGAAAAATTTTAATTCTCAGTGATATATGCATGTTAAACATTTGTTCCACAAATGATTTTTCCCTGTTGCCTACTTTTTTTTAAATTTAAAATCCTTTTTATGCTAAATCTACAAAATTTACATGTTTACAAGAAATATTGTATTCTATGAGGGAAAAGTTAGTTTTTAAATATGAGGAGGTATAGTTATAAATTTAGAAAGGCATTATGGGTAACAAAGCTAACCAGCAGCAATAAACAGAATTTAAAAAAAAAGAAAAGATAGTATAATGCAGATGATGAAAGATAATAAAAAATAGACTAGGGTAAGTTTCAATAATCGTAACATCACTTTTAGTTAAGCCCAGCATCTTATACATCATATCAATATTTTCCAAATCTAGCTCATGATATTCTTTAGAGAAATTTTTTGAGTTATTTACATCTTCTCTGCTCACAGGCTTACTGGTTTTAGTCAACCAGAGTAGGAGATGGCAAACTTTTTCTGAAATGGTCAGAGAGTGAAAAATTAAAGATTTTCAGGGTATGCCATCTCTATTACAATTATTCAATTATTCAGTTATTCAGCTCTGCTTCTTTAGCTTGAAAGCAGCTATAGACAACATGCAAATTAATCAGCATACCTACAATGAAAGTGTACTTTCAAAATCAGGTAGCTGGCTGGATTTGGCCAATTTGCCAATCCTTGATATATATTAATGTTAGCAATTGCTTTTTCTTTTTTCTTTTTAGTTTTTATAATGGGAATTTCATTTAGGGTAAAAGCTTACAGTTCTGAGGCCATGAACTGTCCAAATCAAGTCTAATCAGCAGAGATACTTCCTCATCAAAGTCACCTACTGGTAATCCTGGGGTCCTGCCCATGGCAAATCAAGATGGTCACTGAACTCTGCAGAGGTCCCTGCCTTCCCCTCCAGCATCTACCATATTCTGGAGCTTAGTTGCGGGCAACCAGGCTTAGAGTTTTTCCCTTCAGACTTGAGCTGATCTGTGGTCCCAACCTCTGAGGGGGCTTCATACTTAAGCGTTGGCTACAAGGGATCCTAGAGACCTCTCTCAGATGGCAGGATCAAAAATGGCAGAGCTACATTTCCTGAGTCTCTCACTCTGTGTCTCTGTTTATATAAGATCAAGCAAGAGGGCGGAGACTCAACCTGAGTCATGTCTCACTGATTCAATCCACCAAAAGGGTCTCATACCCAAAGGAATGGATTAATTAAAAAACATTTTCTTATAATTTTGGGGATTCATAAAAGAACTTCAAACTGTTAAAATGACCCACTCTGATTTTTCACAAGTCCAGTGTTTCCTGGGTAATGTTAGCAATTTTATAGCCAGTTTAAAACAAGACAATAAGAAACTATCTTGGGAAGCAGATGTGGCTCAAGTGATTGGGCTTCCCTACCACATGGGGTACTAGGTTCAGTTCCTGGTGCCTCCCGGAGAAGGCGAGCTGGTGCAGCAAGCTGGCACAACAAAATGATGCAACAGAAGAAACACAAAGAGGAAAGATAATAAGAAACACAATAGACTAGGAAGCTGAAGTGGCTCAGGTGATTGGATGCCCCTTTTCTACATGGGAGATCCCAGGTTCAGTTTCCAGTGCCTCCTAAAGAGAAGATGACCAGACACAGAAAGCACACAGCAAATAGAGACAGCAGCCACAAAAAAAAAAAAACAGGGTTGGAGAAGGAATAAATTAAAAAAATAAATTTCCCTAAAAAAAATGAAAGAAACTCTCTGTAGCAGTTTGATATTATTGATGAATTCCAAAAAGAAATATTGGATTATGTTTGTAAACTGATCTTTTCCTCTGGGCATATTAGATTATATTGGAATCATAGGTTTCCTTCATTAAGTAATCATGTAAACCTCTTGTGCCAATAGGGTGTTGAGTCTCCATCCTTTTGGGATAGTCTACAGCTGATCTCGTGGAGAAAACAGAGGAGCTGAGCCCAGGGGAACCCAGGAAGCCTGAACCCTCACAGACATCGGTAGCCATCTTGCTGCAACATGTGAAAATAGACTTTGGTGAGGGAAGTAACTTATGCTTCATTGCCTGGTATTTGTAAGCTCAAATAAATACCCTTTATAAAAAAACAACGAGCTTCTGGTATTTTGCATCAGCACCCTTTTGGCTGACTAATACGCTATCTTTGCAGTTAATACTTAACAGACCAAAGAATATAGTCTTGATAACATTTTATAATATAATACACAATACTGAAACTCTATCTAATGCATCTATAGATGCTTATTATGGTAAAATTTATAATTGAAACTAACTTCACCCAGAAAAAGAAAACAGAATTCATGTATAGAATTTTTCCTCCATTCTTTGTTATTCCATGAATTCAAAAATAATATTTTCCATTTACTATGTGCATATCCCAAATTAGAAGTTATTCTTTGCACCTTACAAGCATTATATAGTTATTTAATTCTCACAACCTAATGAAGCAGGTAGTGCACTCCCCTTTTTACAGTTGAATAAACTGAAGCTAAAAGGGTACTTAACTTTCTCCAAAAGCCACAGTGATTATCTTACAGATCTAAGATCCAAACCTAGTAAGGCTTTCAAAGCCCAAAGTTCATGTCATACTACTGCCATGGTTAAATGAATATGGAAACATTTTAAAATCTAAATTCTAATTTCTTCCCAATTGGGAAAGAAAAAGCTGTCTACTTGTACAGTTCATATGTTAGTATAGAACTACCTATAACTATACTTAGAAGTTAGAAAATATTTCCCAGTGTACTTGATACATTATATTACCCTTTGGGTGTTGTCTGTGAGGGAATTCTTACTTCTTTTTGTTATCAACCAATAGAGTCTGCAGTTTCCAATCAATAGAGCCTTAAGGAATGTCTAGAATAAAAATTTATTTTATGATTACTAGAACTCTAAGTTCAGTTATAATTTGCATTTGCATTGACATGATGCCAATGCAATATTTATCTCCTGACTATACTTTTGAGGATACATGATGTTAATGCAACACTATTCCTCGAACCTCACTCAGAGAAGTATTTATATAAAAAAGGACTGCTAAAAAGTGGAGAATAATTTATCTAAAGATACGTATAATCTTATTCTATGTTCATCAATAGGATATAAACATTTACTTTATATGTAGAGAATCTTTGAATTTAAAAGAATTTGACTTGTATGAGGGATAGGAGAAGTAGTGTATAGTGTGCAAAGAGACAC
The DNA here is from genome assembly GCF_030445035.2 of Dasypus novemcinctus. Lineage (NCBI taxonomy): Eukaryota > Metazoa > Chordata > Mammalia > Cingulata > Dasypodidae > Dasypus > Dasypus novemcinctus. The sequence goes on along the minus strand of NC_080683.1, from coordinate 34,750,179 downwards.
CAACCCAAGGATTAGTTGTGCAAAAACCACCTAGTTGGTGGCCTTACCTAGGAATCACTTAAACTTCTTGAGCATCAGCTTGAACAGCTGTAAAAGAAATGTGTGCTTGGGGGGATTATTCCACTATGAAGTCCTATGATTCTGCCATTGAGAAAAAGATTACTAAATTCCACATACCAAGCATCCCTTTGGATAAAACTCTTTATAACAATATAATAGAGGGCCATATAATTAGCCCTCTCCTGTTCAGCTTTTTCATTAGTGACTTGGATGAAGATGTAGTCTGCTTGCCAAATTCTCAGATGAAATACAGCCTGGAAGAAAGAATATGAGGCATGGCAGAATCAAAGACAAAAAATAGACCATGGCAGTCTGGAATAATAAGTCCATGCAAACAATACAGAAGGTAATAGAAATAAGTATCTGTCCTTACATGCAGATACATTAGAATTTTATACAATAGCAGGAGCCAAAAGCAGTATACGACTGTCATAACTATCAAATTTTTTTGTGTGCTGCCCCAGCATCCGTCTTACTTTTGCTGAGTCACTGACCTTTGACTATTTAATAAGCTTTCCAGGCCTAGGGCATAAACTCCCTCAGAGCCCAAACTCACCTCTTTGACCACCACCTATACCACCCATACACCCCACCCAAAACCCACAGCTGGTACCAAATCATAAGCTAACCATCCCCACTGCCCTCGGGCCCCCAGTCCCTTCCCTTGTGTGTTTTTGTTTTAAACTAACCAATCCTTGACTCCCATGGGAAATCAATTAACCTCTGCCCCTAGACCACTATAAAGCCCAGGGGATCCTCACTCTGCTTGTGTGCTCCCCACCTGCTGGCTGAGCCGTCCCAGCCATAGTGCTTCCCGTCAACCTGCTCTCTAGGCCCAACCAGTAACAGTCTTTTCTCATGCGCGATGGGCTCAGTCTCCCATTGTGTCGCATCTGACCTTACCTGGACCATATTTAAAATACAGTTAAAAAAAAAACAACAGTTTAACTAATTCAGAACAAGTGGCACAGTGTGCAGGGTGTGTGGGTCATGACCATGGGAAATGAGACACAATACCTTTTGGCGGCCCTTGGCTTACTAACTGGCTCTCTCAGATAGCTAGAACTACCTGGGAAGGGTCCGAAGCAGTCTGTCCCCGCTGTTTTGCACTGCCACCTATAGCCTCTCGCAGGGATTGCCTAAGCTTTCCACCATGAACAGCTGGTCCTGTAGATCAGAATCTTACCCAGGATCTGCCAAGGACCAGCTCTAGTACATAAGAGGGAAAACTTCATGGTTTCTAGCACCCCCCATAGCCCCCACCAGGTATGACTCGTGTCAAATGACAGGGAGAAACACTGACTACATAATGAAGATCTTGTTGGAGTTCCAACAGTAGAGACTGCAAGGCAGGAGGGCATCTCCTGTCGGGAGCTGTGATTTGCGAATCAGGTGGCTAGGACTAACCTAAACGCATGTGAGCCCGAAGGGAGAGGGCTAGACCTCCCAGGGTCTGGACCACAGCAGCCGGCCTCACTGCCCTGGGAGCCTCCAGGGCACGTGTCTGTGGCCCATGCCTGTGGCCCATGCCTCTGGGTCTTCAGCCTACCCCTGGCTTGAGGGGCACCCCTCCATGGGAAGCATAATGGTTCCTCTCCTCCGGGAACTGTGAATAACGCATTATGTTTTCTCCTGCATTATGTCACACCCGACCTTCCAAATTTTAAATCCAACTTAACTAATTCAGAACAGTGGCTATGAGAACTTATTTGGTAATAATAGATCTATAATATATATCTTTCTAAGATCTTTCACTTCATATTCTTCTCCAACATTTCACAGGACGTCCAACTGGAATTCAGTCTTGTTTAAGCCCAGCTATCTGTCTTTTCCATGTCCATACCAGTCATTGGATTAATTCTTAAAAATAAAGCCATCTGATTGGGAAGATTGGTACCACTATAAATTCATGGCTACATAACATACATTAAACCTTCAGCACAGTTCAAAATCTGATATCTGTTTATTCAGTCATCTCTCCTGGGCTTCACAATGACTACTTTAAACCTTCTCCACATTTCCCAAACCTCAGATCTCCATTATTTCCCTCAGAGGAGATCTGCCTACTTTTGTGAGAAAAATACTTGCCCTTAGATGGCACCTCAAAACTTGCTTCTCCATCATCACTCATTCATTTTTTCGTCTCTTCTATTACCATAGAGGAAATATCTAAATTACTAACTAAAGCCAGTTTTTCCTGTGCTTTGGCTTTTGTAATAGTTATATTGGGTGCCTGTTGTCTTTTTATAAAAATCTACATGGTATGAGACTTGTCTCTGTAACATAAAGACATGAGTGAAATTCCTGCCTGCCTTTTAACCAGGACAAAAACACAAGACAGAGGCTCTGTCAGTAAGGTACTATTCTTTTATTCTGCTTAAACTAGTGAGAATGGATTTTGGGTTTTGCGACTAAAAACCCTAAAAATTATTCCCTCTCTCCTTTTCAGTACCATGAGACATTCTCTCTCTTTCCTGTATCTTTAACTTCTGCTCTACTAGAACCTCCCAATAACATTTAAACTACTCCAATAGTTTTTGCTCATATAAAAAAATATATAAGCATACCTATGCATGTATAAATATATAAACACATACATATACATGTTTGTAGTAGCCTTTATAAAAACATTCTGTATACATTCTATGTATTTTATTCTATACACTTTATTCCACTTTGCAATTTTTTTTACATTGATGATATCACGAATATTTCTCAAAGTATATACATTTGACTATAATTTTTGAAAATGTGAATACAAGTAGACATACAAAATAAATTTACTGGATGGAATCATAGAGTATATGCATATTTTAGTCTTTTTATTTTTTATTTTACTCTCACATTTCCCCTTTCTTCTTCCTATACCCCCAAATGTTTTATATACTTTCAAACTACAATGACTGTCTACTTATTGAAAACTAAATGAGTGAGTGAAAAATTAACTGAATTGATGAATGAGTGAACAAATATTTAAATTTTCTTTTCTCTAATGTAAGCTTAGGAATAATCTACCTACCAGCTATTCAAATTGAAGTCTACCTTTACTTAAGAAATGTTCAGGATATTCTGGGAATATGCCTAAATATTGAATTTACATTCTATATTCTATTTCATTTTTTACTTGCAATGTCTGTATTATTGATGTGGAGTGGAATGTAAAAAGAGGCAGCAAGAAAGCCTTTATATTTCCTCCATGCTTACTTTTTTTAAAAAGATTTTTTAGATTCGAGGTGCACAAAACACCATTAATCACCAGTTTCATACTGTGTAGCACTTTACAATGTATTTTTATCCTTAATCCAACAGAAATCTATATTCAGCTATAGAAAGAAGACAGAGTGAGCCTACCAGCAAAACAGTATGTTTGCAACCTCTAGCTGTGATTTCGAAGAGGTTTCTTTGGAAGCAGTTTTCTATCCCACTAGTTTTTAATAGGACAGGGAAAATTGGTTTACAATATGAACTTTTAAACTTGCTCTTATTTTCATGCCAATTGCTTGCCCCACACTTGAACTCAACAATTTCCCATATATTCAAGTGCTTTTGTACTCATGGTTCTTAGCTAGAATCAAAGCAGTTTAGCTGAATGAGATTGTGCTGTCATATGGGCCACAGATAAAAAGACCATGCACATAAGTGGGAGCAAGTCATGGACCTTTAAATGTATATTTTCCTACTTTTGAACTCATTGAACTAAACTGCAGAATTTTTTTAGGCTTATCTCAAGATGTTGACCTTCATTTGTACAAGTCCTTCTTGTATGTGAGGGTTTTCAACTAGTGAAATAGTATGCTTATATGGTTATAGTCACCATCTCCTTCTGTTGGTAGTAATTTATTCCTAAACATTTTCAGAGTTTTTGATTACTTTCAGTGCATGAGATAACTTATTAATTATGTCATTGGTATTATATTAATGATCTTAAAATGATGATAGCAAACTGTAATTCATTTTCATATTGCATACACATTGTCTATCATTCTGGAAACCAGCTTTGCAAGTTACTGAAGGGAGGATGGAAATAATACAAAGAGCCAATGAATGGGATAAATGATTGAATAATGAAGACAAAAGGAGATGTGGAGAAAATGAGAGACTTAGTGAAATGCTTAATGCCAGGAGTTAGGAGAAAAGGAAATTTTTAAAAATGTATTTTTGTAGATATGAAGTTGGAGAAGGAAAATGTAATAATCCTATGTTAATGGATATTGTTTATGGAGTTAGCTACTCCATATTCCAAACTAAAAAAGCACAAAATACAACTTATTACCCACATATGCAAAGGATCATTTTAAAGGCTTTGTGGAATGTAACAGAATTAATATAAATTACATATGTTTAGAAATATTTTATGTGTACTTAGAGATTAAACTACAGGGTCTATTTTGAAATTTCCTGGTTATGTGACCTTGTAAAAGTTACTTAACCTTTTCAAACCTCTGCTTCCACCTTTATAAGAGGTGATAGGTATAGGGATGTACTGAGGATTAAAACAGAATGTTTATGTAAAAATAGTGCTTAGCATAGTGCTAGCCTGAAATGAGGGCTCAAACATGCTAGTCATTATTATTGCTAGAGTAGGATGAAAGGAATGGTATAGGGTTGATATTTTTCAAGGGCTAGAGTCTTTAAGGTTACAGAGTTAGTGGGTAAGAAAAATCAGGTGGAAAATGGGAAACGTGGCAGTCGAGGATAGATAAAATCTCTGTGTGGCAATCATCCTGCATAAACTTTTGATTCAAGCAGAATGTTTAAGAGTCCCAGTTTGTGAATTAATAAGCTGCCTACTCAGTCCTCAAAGGCAGATATTTCTAACCATAAAACATTCAGAAAATCCCTTTAAAAAAAAAAAAAAAAGGCATAAAGGCCTCAGTTATCTTCTCTCTCTCTCTCTCAAAAAAAAAAAATTAGTACTTTTGAGATCATTGCCCAGCACACAGTAACACAGTATTGCTCAATAAAAGCTAGCCAGTAGTAACAGAGTGATTCTCCCTCCTAATTTTCTTCCCTGTCCTGCCCTTCCCCCCTCCCTCCCTCTTTCTCTCTCCCTCCCTCCCTCCCTCCCTCTCTCTCTCTCTCTCTCTCTCTTTATTTTTCTCTGTATCAGAAGCACCAAAATATCTGTACTGGTTGCCCCGAATGTGGATTGTTGATCATATATTCTATGTAAGCCCAGAACATGCAAATAGTAGGCAATGTGTACAGTTTATACATAGAACTTACTTAAAAATTAAACTGTTGGTGGTGATGGTTACCGAAACAATGGTTGTAGCAATATTAAAACTGAATGGGACTAGCAAAAATGTTGTAGACTAACTGCAATTTGTAAACTATTGTATTTTTCTTTAATAAAAAATATGCTTGGTGTAAAAGAGATATTGAAGTTTTACCAGAACATCTGCACCTTCTTAGTGACATGTCACTAATTTTTAAAAGAATGAAAATTGGTGGCTGACTGCCAAGCTCTTATGAAAACTGAAAATTTGGAATTGCCTACTGTAAGAGACACCCAAAAGAGCCCAACAAAGTCAACTGGCTGCCACTACATTCATTTTTTTTTTAAGATTTATTTTATTTATTTCTCTCCCTCCCCACTCCGTTCCCACCATTGTCTACTCTCTGTGTCCAGTCACTGTGTGTTCTTCTGTGTCTGCTTGTGTTCTCATTAGGCAGCTCAGGGAACTGATCCTGGGACCTTCCAGAGTGGGAGAGAGGCAATTACTCTCTTGAGTCACCTCAACAACCTGTTCTGCTGCATCTTCTTATTTTCTCTCCTCTATGTCTCTTGTTGTGTCATCTTGCTGCACCAGCTCTCCACGTCGGCTAGCAGTCATGTGCGGGGCAGCTTTCCCATGCTGAGTGGCATTCCCATGCAGGGCGGCACTCTTGCATGGGGCGACATTCCAACGGGGGCCAGTACTCCGTGGGCCAGCTTGCCTCATGGACAAGCTTGCCCTCACCAGGAGGCCCTGGGCATCTATACCTGGACCTCCTATATAGTAGACAGGATCCCAATTGGTTGAGCCACATCCATTTCCCTACACTCATTTCTGTTGCACATACAAAACCCTTACAACTTGACAAAAGGCTATTGTTAGCAAAAGCAGCAAAGCAGAAGGTGAGAATAGTTTCTTATTTTCTTCCCTGCATTATTTGGGTCAATCCTTGCTAAATTAACTATTTTGTGTTTGTTAACTCTACACACGCACATGCACTCACACATGCACACACTCTCTCTTTCTTTCACAAACATACTTCCCCTTCCACCACCAATCATTCTTCATTCCTGATAATTCTTTCCTGATTCCACTGCACTACCTTCTTAAGTTTATTACTATCTTCATGATCTCTCCTTCCCTATCTCCTTTTTATCATCCCAATGCCAAAATGTGTTCCTTGTTTTTACTCTAGTGTTGTGATATCCGAATTCCTATTGTTTACCATTACCTCTTTGTGAAAAGTTTTCCAACCTTAATCTAGCTCTCATTTTTTCCAAGTATTTAATGGTCTTCTGGTTATTTCTATGTAGGTATACCACCTGCACCACAAAATCAAAGTGCACAAACTAGCCTCATCACCCACTGCTAAACTGCTCTTTACCCTAAGTTTCCTTTTCTAATTTCTGTCTCCTCCATTATCTGTGTCACTCAAAATTGAAAACATTACTGTTTCCCTTAAAATCTCACTTCACCTTGACCTACAATCTACTTACTCTTTACCAAATTGTGCCCCTCTCTTACAAAAATGTCTTTCCTATCTATTCCTTTCCTCTTTTTTGCTATTGCCACATCCTTGAATTGACCCCTACTTCCATCTACTTGAACTATTGTTCTAGCATTTTAAACTGAATTTATAACTTCTTACTTAAGAAGTAATTCAAGCTATCTTTACATTTATGGGAGATTAATATCTTGACGGACCATTCTAATTTTGCTACTTTTCTGCTCATAAACATTTAATGCCCCTGGCTGCAGAATGAAATTCAATTTCTTTATTCTGACATGCCAGTCCTTTATGATCCTCCTCTTACTTCTCTCTGTTTTCAATTATGTCATTCATTTCATACAGTCTGTGTCCCTGAACACTGCTCCCCTTGCTCATGTTTTTGTTTCCTTCTCATGATATATTAAGTTCATTAGTTATTCAATGAATTAAATAATCAATTGATTAATTGATCAATTTTTCAGAGTACACATTCTTTGAATTAAAGATCTACATCTGATCCATCATTTTTTAAAAAGCTTTATTTTTATTTATCCCCCCCCCCCGAGTTGTCTGTTCCCTGTATCCATTTGCTGTGTGTTCTTCTTTGTTCGCTTCTGTTGTTGTCAGCAGCTCAGGAATCTGTGTCTCTTTTTGTTGCATCATCTTGCTGCATCAGCTCTCCGTGTGTGCAGTGTCATTCCTGGGCAGGCTGCACTTTCTTTCACTCTGGGCAGCTCTCCTTATGGGGCACACTCCTTGTGCATGGGGCTTCCCTACATAGGGGGCACCCCTATGTGGCATGGCACTCTTTGTGCACATCAGCACTGCGCATGGGCCAGCTCCACACAGATGAAGGAGGCCCAGGGTTTGAACCATGGACCTCCTATGTGGTAGACAGATGCCCTATCCATTGGGTCAATTCCACTTCCCATGATCCATCTTGAAATCCTCCTCTGTGCAAGTTGATTTGAAATATTTTTAAAGGAATAAGCATTTTCATTTCCTTATCTCAGTTATGGATTTTTAAATCATTTGACTCTGAGCTTTATAATGATATTCCTATTAGGGTATAGTCATTTTATTTCCTTTGCTGGTAAATTATTCATCTAGTTTACAATTCTTCCATGGAATACTAAGATTTTTTTCCTGTGACTATTTCAGTATATTCTGCCTCCAGGAGTTTGGCCAAAACCATTTTACTGTGCTGCCATCCAGACTTCAAACTATTACTGTTTTCACGCATAATCTGGGTTACTTTTTTCTTTCTGTAAACCATATTCCATTTCTTCTACACCATGCTTCAAATTTTGATCTGTTAAACAAGAATTTTCTTTTTTTTTATTGCATGTTAATGTCCTGTCCACTAATAAGCACAAAAACTATAGGTTAATTTAAAAAACCAAGACTCCATGAATATTTGAATCTATGACCAAAGGAGATATTTGTATCTTTGAAAGTTGATGATTCAGAAAAAATTCATCTCAAATTATGTAAATCTATTTTAATTAATAGCAATTTATATTGTAATCTTAAATTTGGCAAGATAGTTCATACAGTTCCCAAAATAATCTTCAAAATAACTCTTACAGTGTGCTTCAAATATCTATTTATATAAATATTTAATATTTATTCAAATATTATTGTATTTATGTTATGTTTTACAGATTATTATGTCAGACTTTAGATTTTTCTTTACTTATAATCCAACTATTCTAAAACGAAAACTCATTAAATCAATTCTGGTACCAGTACTTGATAAAATAAATATATTTGATTCTCTTCATGAAGTCACAGTTTATAATAAGCAATAACTTTTTTAAAAATGAACTAATGAAAGTATTGAATACAATCAGTACTTTCTAATTGGAAGCTCTATCACTTTGGCTTTGCCATACTGAAATAATTTTTTGTCATAACTTAAAGTGTTGCTTTGAATGAGTGTTTTTATCAATATTCATGATTTTAATAGTAAGAAAGACTTACCAGAATTCACTCTTGAAATATCTATTTACTTTTAAATGATTTGCAATTTGCTTCTAATCTTTTGAAGTACCTAAAATTGCAGTCATGATTAGTTAGGCTCACTATTACAAATTATTAGTCTCAAAGATCCTTTCTCAAAGACCTCTGTACCGGCCAAACTGAAGAGAAAAACAGGAATATATGGATCACCATACATTTACTTTCAAATATTAATGGTGTCAATAAATTCAATAGTAACTTTAGTGAGAACTGTTTTGGTGGAATCATGAGGACAAAAAACAAATTAAAAAGGCTTGAGACATTGAAATTTTGTGGCTTAAAACTGTTATTCTCTAATTGTTTATGTTCTAATTTCCATAATTTCCAATTACTTTATAATGTGTCTTACAAAAATATATAAAGAATAACATTACAAACATTCAAGTACCCATTATATAGCATAAGAAATAAAATATTACCTGTACATTTGAAGCCCTTGTTGTAACTCTAAATATCTCAGGAATAAGCACTGTACTGAATTTGTCGTAATCATTCCGTCCATTTATTTGTAGTCATATTATATGTCTCTAAATCATATGTAGTGATATTTCATTTGTTTTTAAAACTTTACATAAATAATAAAAAACCATACCTATTCTTTTTCAACTTGATTTTTTGCTCAATATTATGTTCTTGAACTTTATCCATGGTGATATTTGTGGGAGTAACTCTTTAATTGATCTATAGTATTTCTTTATATGTCTACATCACAATTCAAATACTTAACATTATGTTAAAGGAAATTTAAGCTTTGTTTTTAAGGTTTTTACATTACAAATTATACTGTTCTTAATATTCTTACATATGCTTTATTGAGTGATTATGCAAGAGTTTTTTGAAAAAACGATTGATAGTTTAAGCATTTCTTAGACATTACCAGATATTGCATGTAGTTTTCCAAAGTGCTTTTATCAAGTTTTACTCACCCCAGTTATACATTCCAATTATTTCACATCTTTACTTATGCTTGCTATTATCAAACTTTTTAATTTTTTTCAATCTTAAAGCATTGAAGTGATAGTTTCTAATAATGACCGAAGTTATTACTTTCCTGCAAGTTAATGTGTACTTGTGTGTCATTTTTTATAAATATCTTTTGGAAAACTTTGTGTTTTTGTTCTTTATCTACATCTCTTTTCTGCCACCAAAACTGAGCAAGGTTAATCTTGGTGAAAATAAAAGAAAATACACAGCATTGGAGATAAAATTAGGACATAACTGTAGATAAAGTGTAAATGTGTAAATGAAAGACATTATAATACATTGATGTCTAAATCAATGTCAGTATGTTTGAAGACTTCTCTGAAAGAAATGACTTTTTCGAAACTTAAAAATTCCCAAATGATTCAAGAAACAAGATGGATAGCAGATGGAGACCCTGAAACTAAACATTTTAAGCCTTCAAAATGAAGACTGGTACAGTGTGAATATCATATTGTGTGCTTGGGATAATTAATTACCAAGCCTGGGATTTTTTTTTTATGCCAGACCCAAGGATTACTGTCTTGCTGGCAATAGAGAACCGTAGCAGATACTTTAACAGGGAATAATATAATCAAGTTAATGTTTAATTAAGATAAGTCTGGCAGGAATTGAATATAAAAGAGGCTGAAGTCATGAGGACAAGTTGAAGAATATGGGCAGGAACTGGCAAAAGCATTACAAGTAAAGAGAAGACCCAATAGAGCTAGATAACTGACTAAATAAATGATGCGGAGAGTGAAAGGAGGGGAAACAAAACAGGAGGATGGGATGATTATGCCAGGATTTCTATTTGAACAGCATTTTGGATGGGAATTTTGAAATTAAAATGCAAAATAAAATATTGAGGACTAGTTAGTCCAATTATTCATAAAATATATATGGCGTATTTGCCAAAAATTTAAAATTTCTGGGGTACAAATCAAATTAAGCCATTGTTCCTGTATTTAAGGAACTCATAGGTGTCATGTAGGGAGATATATATGGAAAACATTACTACATGGTTAAATAAGGAATGTAATAGGGGTTGTAGCAGTTTGAGATTATTTATGAATTCTGAGAGAGATTATGTTTGTAAACTGGTCTGTTCCTCTGGATGGGATACCCTTCAATTGTATTAGATTCAGCTGAGATGTCTTTGATTAGATTATGTTACGATTAGGGTTATGCCTCAATGTTGTGGCAAGTAACTATGAATCTTGTTTTCAAGGAGTGAAACTTGATGGTTGCCTTGGATCCCAAGGAGAGGGGGATGGAGCAATAGAATAGATGGAACATGGGGCATTTTGGGGTAGTTGGAATTGTTCTAAAAGATCTTGCAATGATGGATACAAACCATGTTAAATGTCATCAAAATTTATAAAAGTGTATGGTCTGAAACGTAAAACATAATGCAAATCATTGACCATGGTTAGTAGCAATGCTTTAATATTTGTTTATCAATTGTAACAAATGTACCATTCACATTTAAAATGTTATTAATAGTGGAAAGAGGGAAAGGGGGAGGATGTTAGGTATATAAGAATCCCCTATATTCTATATATGACTTCTCTGTAAACCAAAACTTCTTTGAAGATAAAATGAAAAAAAAAAGACATGGAGAATAAATGAATAAAATGTCACTGTACATACAAGACAACAGATCTTACAGCGATTAAAGACATTGTCAAAATTTTTTAATTTTATTTTTTATCATTATTTTAATTTTTAAAATTTTTTGTATTTTATTTGTTACTTTCAAAACTATCATTATTATTTCATTTTATCATTAATTGTATTTGGTTATTTTGTTGGCTTCATTTTTAAGGAAGTTTTGGATCACAGATGGGTTACAGCTGTGGGAGGGGAAGATCATTGGTGTAGGGGTGTCAGAGATGGGGGAATGCATGGGAGGAGGTTCACCTGAGGCACATCTGTAAGTCATATGAATGTGTTCATGGAGCATTAGCACGGTGGGTGGAGATCCACACAAAAACAGAAAGAATATCAAATTCCCATCCTGGGGAGCTATGCCACATTTTCTAATGGGACAGCAAGAATCCTGTGAGCACAGGGGCAGTGACTAGTAAAGGAGGATGGGCCACTGATGGGCCTTGATTGTGATGACTGTACTTATGAACTGTTACTTTTGAAATTGCAACTTAGCCTAGCATTATAGGTTGCCTTGGAATTACTTCCTGAGAACATCCTTGTTGCTCAAATGTTACCTCTGTCTAAGCCAAAATCAGAGTATAACTGCAGTGTGGGACATGAGTCCCAGATATAACTTCCCTGGCACCAAGGGATTAATACCAAGCACCAACTAGCAATGCAACTAGAAACAGACCTTGACCAAAAGAGAGGAAAGGGAAAGACAAATGAGTTTATATGGCTAAGAGACTTCAAAGTGAGTCAGGAGGTCATTCCAGAGCTTGCACTCATGCACATCTCAAGAGGATCTCATTGAATGCCGCAGTAAATATTGCCTCAAATAGTGGGGCTTCTGAGTGCTCTGGAGACATCCAGACACTCTAGGCAGGGCAGGCAGCTCAGGAGTTTGGTGCTCTGCCAGTGGACCATATTTTGGAATTTATGCTCCCCAGTGTGACAGAGTTGGGCTCATTGTGGTTTCCTCACACATGACTCTTCAGCTCCTTCTATTTGAGCCTACAGTTAGAATTAGAGTTGATAGGTGTATTTAAGAGACTTAAATAATTTGGGGTCTCCATGGCCAGTTGGGTCTTGAATCTCAACAGAGTTGCAACACCTACTCCCCAGTTCATTGCACTTACCCAGGGCAACTAACAAGGAGATGATGATGGGCATTGCCCATTCCAAGGAACAGAGAGTATCTGCAACTGCAAGCACATCTATCTCCTCCATGAGACCTAAGCTACCTCTCAATTAGAGGCAGAATGGGCATTATCATCCCAGAATCCTCAGGATTGGGGAATGAATGATGGATTAGAGTTAACTTACTGTTATACTATAGACTTACTGATATTCTAGCAATGGAAGAACTTTTATCATTGATGTAGAGACATTGGTCACTGGAGGTTCTGAGGGAAGGGAGAGGGAAAAATTGGTATAATTTGGGGGCATTTTCAGGACTTGGGAATTGTTCTGAATGATGTTGCAAGGACAGATACAGGTCATTATATATCTTGTCACAACTTACAAAATTGTGCAGGAGAGAGTGTAAACTATAATGTAAATGATAATCCATGCTGAGTGGCAATGCTCCAAAATGTATTCATCAATTGGAACAAATGTACCACATTAATGAAGGACGTTGTTAATGTGGAAAAGTGTGGGAGGGGAGTTAGGGGGGCATATGGGAATCCTCTAAATTTCTTATGTAACATTTATGTAATTAAGTATTTTTTTAAATTTTTAATTAAAAATAAAGATTAAGGCTTTGATTCGACCACATGAGTAGGATGTAATTAAGGTTAAGCCCCCCCCCCCTTGGATCTAAGCCCTCTCTCAATACAGATGTGGAGTGGACATCACCAACCCAGTGTCCACAGGATAAAGGAATAAAATATGGATTAGAGTGGACTTACTGGCATTCTATTATAGAACTATTGTGACTAGTAATGGAAGAAACAGTAGCACTAATCTGAAGAAAGTGGTCACAGTAGTTGCTGAGGGCAAGGAGAAGGAAGATGAGATGTGGGGGTATTTTGGGGACTTGGAGTTGTCCAAAATGATACTGCAGGGACAGATGCTGGACATTAAATATCCTGCCATAACCCACTGAATGTACTGATGCAGAGTGTAAACTACAATGTAAACTACAATCCATGTGATTCAGCAAGCTCCAAAATTTTTCACCAAATGCAATGAATGTGCCACAATGATGAAAGAGGTTGTTGATGTGGGAGGAGTGGGGTGGGATGGGGTGTGGGGGATGTGGGGACCTCTTTTATTTTTTAATGTAACATTTTTTGTCATCTATGTACCTTATAAAAAAGACAATCTAATAAAAAATAAAATAAAATAAAAAGAAGACACAGAAAAGATAAACAAGAGGAAGAGAGAGAGCTTCCATTGACATGGAAGAGGAGAGAACTTTGATCCTGCAGCCAAAGGAAGAGAGATGAGCTATTTGCCTTATAGTTCGCAGGGCTGAGAAAGTCCAGAAAGAAATAAGCCCTTTGCCAGCCTGGAGCTGAGAGAGAGGAAGGCTGACACTTCACAGAAAACGGCAACCATCTTGCTTCAACAGTTGGCAACTGACTTGGGGGAGAAAGTAATTTTTAAGTTGCTTTGAGTTGGACATATTAAGGCCTTGTAAGTGTGAGCTTTCACTCCAAATTAACACCCTTTATAAAAGCCAAAAGATTTCTGGTACTTTGCATCAGCATCTCATTGGCTGTCTAATACAGGGGTGTGTATACAGTTGTGTTAATAACAAGGAAGGTGTCACCGATTCTATATTGGGAAGAAGGATTATGTTTGGAAGGACAAATACAAACTAAGTTTAGGTATGCTGAATTTAGTGTTCCTACATTCCTTCCAGATTTAATCAGTCCAGTAGGCAGTTGGATGTATTAAGTAGGAGCTATCTATGCCAAAGATTTAAAAAAAAAAAAAATGAGAGTTTTCAGAGAGTAGAAAGTAGTTAAAGTCTTGGAAACAGTTGCAATCTCCCAGGGAAAATTTCTAAATTAGGAGAAGGAGGTATAGAAATTAACTACAAAGAAGTTGGTAGCTATTAGTTCAAGCACAGCGGGAGATCTTTGTATCTTTCTTGTCCTAGCTTTATTTTTACTACATGGAAGATATTTTTCATGTGGTAAAAGATGTTTTATCTAGTTTTATTTTTTAATAGGGAGAAAGTAGGGTCATAACTTTTGAACTTCAGATTTTTGAGAGTCAAAGAGCATATAATGATGGTGAAGCATCCTTCTCCTACAGAATAATCAAGGGATAAAGACCCATGTAGCTAGATTATGGCAGTAAAGGAGGAGGTATTGTTTCCTGATCAGATGCAGAATGACTCTTCTGCATGCCTTAAATCAGGGAATGAGGTGGCAAATTATCAAAGGAGAAATATTTGTTCTTTCTTGATTTTTGTAAGTATTTCTCAATGGTTAAAAAAGAGTGAACAGCAGAACAGTAGCAAAACTAGTAGCAATAGCAGAGTGGTTAATACTTTTTATCAGGCACTTATCAAATTGATCAATGTTTATAGATTAATAGAAATGTGAATGTCTAATGTAGGAAAACTATCTAGGTAAAAGTAGCATATTAGTCCATGAGGTTTGGGCCATTCAAATCCAAAATACATTTTTTAAAAATGTTCTAAGATAAACAAAAATGTATTAGTGGTAAAAATGTTTAGTGTGCTATATATTCTTTATACTATAAGTACTGTATACATAGATATCGACCATATATATAAATCTCTAAGACACTGAAAGTCTTCATAATTAATATGAATCCTATTAAAGTCTATTTTATGTTATCTTAGGACTTAATTTTAGAATAATATAGATTATAATATTTGTATCTTTGAATATTATTGGTTAGATTTATTATTTTTCAATGATGTGTCCTATATCAGGAAAAGATATAGATGGGCTTATTAACTGCAATATGCATTTTAAATACAAAATTTGATTAAAAAGCCACAAAAGGGGTAATGTAATATTTTTTAACTAACCACAAAATGTTTCACGATTGCATCATGGCAGTCTTACCTCATTTTTATGAACTTAGTCATAGAATTTGTGTAATGTTCTCTGTGGGAAAGTAAGAAAAAACTGTGAAATCATTTCAGTAGTACTAATTTTTCATTTCTATTAAATAAATTTAACCCATTTCTATTATAAAAGAGGAATAGCAAATAATATGATTCCTCCAGTACAAAGAGTTACAATAAACTTATTTGGATAATTTGTGATCCATTGCATTTGTAGCTCTACTTGTGTTATTATGTCATTTTCTAAGGTTAGATCATAGAGGGTCTTTACACAAGGCTAAGGGAATTATAACTCATGCTGTAGGCAAAACATCCCCATTTCTATTCAGAATGAATAACATTTAGGCTATTCAATTGCATTGTGTTCAGGCTAAAGATACTAATCTCTTCTGTGTATTCTTTATCATAAAGTATTCCATGGGGCTCTCCTGTTTTCCTGAATTTTCCATGAGTTATTAATTACCTATTGTTCTAATTCATCCTATAGCAGTATATTGGGTGAAAAAATTAATTTCATCTATATTTTAACATAAGGGGCTTCAAACAGTGGTGTGGTTTTACAACTTCCTTTGACAATTTCAAGGTTGCTTTTATTTTTAATATAATATGATTTCAAGATTGAAAGGATTCTTCTTCTGTGTTAATTTACTGGACTTTTTTCATGACTCAGACCTGATTTTAAATTTTATTAAACATATATAAAAAAGCTAATATAATGAGTTAGATCAGCCTATATGATCTTTTAACACACTTTAACATTATAGTATATTTAAATGCCTATTTTATAATTAGAAGACTTGAATGAGATACTGACATATTTTGTAAGATTTGTAGTACATATTTCCTATAAAGATTCTGTTTTATTTTCACATTTATAATCAGAAAAGAAATAAATGTGTAGTGTGTTCAAATAGTATTGCCTGAAGAGGTTTTTAGAAGCAGCAGGAAAACACTTTGCCTAATCCCAATTAGTCTTATTTTCCATATTCGGGGCAATTGTTTTTCAACATATCCGCTAAACACAATGATAATGGAAATTAATATGATTAGAAAGCATTTCAATATCAAATGTTTATCATTCATAATTGTTTCCTGTAATAAATTTTGTAAAACCTGTGAGTTCTGAGAAAAGTTTCAAGGAGTGTGTGATTTAGGAAGTAGGCAGGTGCACCTGAATTATATAGTACATATGCTCTTGCAACACAATGTGGAAATTATTTTTTTAGAAAATTAAATTATATTTTTTATTTTATTCAGTGAGTTCACTTCTCAGAATATATAAAACCTGATTATGGATCCAAATAATTTAAGTCATTTATTAATCCATACATTAAGACTATCCTCTTCCAAAAAATGTTCTTGGTTACTTATCAATAATGTGAAGAAGCTTAACCACAAGAAAAGTGCTGATATTCCATTTATTTTACATTTCTTCAGCCCATTTCAATTATGAAATTTTCTTTGTCCTTTTTTTTCCAAAACTGCCACAAGTAATGATTTCAGCTGTGTATATTTGTCTAAAAATGCATTTGCCTAAAATAGGTAAAATTGGACATGCTACAAGGAGATGCAAAGATAAATTAAATATGGGTCTTTCCATCAGAGAATGTAAAGCATAGGAAGGGAAGTGGGATTTTGTAGACTGTCCCGTTTACCTAGTCTAACTTCTCACATAAGGTACAGTGCTCCTTGGTGACAGAAAATGTCAGGAAAAAATGATCAGGATATCAGGATGCACATTTTCAAAGAACCTAAGACAAAGTCTATTACCCCAGAATAAAGTTTATCAACTCCAGCTTGAAGTTTTCTTCCATGATACTAGAACCTAAGCTCTTTGACAGAAAGGACTTTATCCATCTTGCTCACTACTATATGTCTTAGTGCCTCATATGTAGTAGTCACTCAATACATATTTGTGGATTTAATGACTCAAAGTAGAACAGGTTAAATAATATGAAGAAACAATATCTAGGACCACATCTATGGTAAAACAACAACTATGCAATATCCAAAATGTTGCCAAGTTAAATGCTGATAATCCTGTTTATTTATAACCCATGTTGATCCCCTTGTAGTCTTAACCCTTTTCCTCTGCCATAATTCCATGCAAATTCCTCATCTAACCTTCTTCCTGTATAGAGTTAGCTACACTGATCTTTTTCTTTTTTTACTGATTGGCATGTGTTTTTTCTCCTTATATCATTAAAAGGCATCTGTTCCATCTGGTGACACTCCAACTTTGTTTTTACTATCACAGAAATGCAAACTTTCTTCCTTGATGACCTATTTGCTTGTTTTTACCCCCAATGTCTTCTTAGAATTCATTTACTCTATTTCTACTAATTAAAGCTACTTCACCTCTCTCACTGAAGTAACAGGTTTACTTTAGTATCAATTCTGTCTATCAATTATACAAATTACTGCAACATGAGGTCGAAAATGATGGTATACTAAAGGAGTTGTAGATAAAATAGTAAGGGGAGTTCAAATTTGGGAGAGTTTTGAAGTTGGGCCTTAAATTAAGGGGAGGATTTTTGTCCTACAGTTTGGGGGAAGGGCATTCCAGACAGAATGTAATGTGTAAACACAAACAGGACAACAGAAGAAAGTTTGAATCAGCCATGTGGTAGGTGAATACGTGTTGGAAGCACTGAAAAATATGACCATGGAGGGACTGGTTTACCAGGTAAGCAGAAGAATTATCTGTAGTCACTGAAAATCTTTGACTAAAGGTCTTAAATATTATAGCTGAGTAAAACTGATGTAACAGCAGTGACAGCTAGAGAAAGGGAGATCAGTTAGGAAGAAGCTGATGAAACAATTGAATTGAAATGTAAGGAAAACTTAAATAAGGGCAGTTGTAGCAGAAGGAAAATGGGAAAATTTGACCTAAGAAAGAGGTGGCAGGAACCAACCATTAGTATGAGACTAGATGGGTGGGTAATGACGCTGAGTTTCTAAGCCTAGAAGAGTAAGAGTTATGAGTAAGAAACTGGAGGAGGAGCACATTTAGAAGGGCAGATTTAGAATTGATGACTCAGACAGAGACTAGGAACTATGTGCATTATGGAATGTTTAAAAAAAGTCTGCAAAGCATATATCAGAGGTAAGAAACAGCTAAATCAGGCAGGCAAGAAGGTAGCTCGAGTGTAGTATGTAATCACAAAAGGGAAGGAAGGAGAACATTTTAGCAAAAATGAGTGTTAGTATTACAAAGATCTCTTAATAGCACTGATAAAGGATTTTACTATCTAGGCTTTCATAACCTTTGAAAAATGATCCAATAAAATGTAAAAACAAGGAAGGAGTTAAAGATTGGGTATAGAAGGCCAGAAAATGGTAAAATATGTGATACATGCAACTTAAATCAAGCACTTTGTTAACAGATAAATTACATTGCTTGTGTATGACTCCTCTCACAAGTTACATACATAAAAATAGGATGGTAAAAATGAACTTTCTGTAAGACACCAGGATATAGTAAATGTTGTAAGCAAAGCGAGGTGTCATATCTAAAAACAAGATTTAGCTAGCAAGTGTTGAGAAATGTTTTCACCATTCTTGATATAAAAAGGTCAAGATGTGAAGAGGAGAGAGGATTTTAGAGACATGTTTTTGTGAGGAAAATGTTTTAGTAGAAAGCTTTCTTGTGCTACCCTCTTTCTCTCCCACCACACCTGACAATGCCTTTGGTTTGGGGCAGCTTCAACTGGACCATTTGTAAAGTAATACCGTGGACTGACAGACTCATCAATTCATACCTGAGAAAAGCTAAAGCAGCTTGTGATAAAGGAGAGAGTGGGGGGTGGGGGGATACAGAGAAAAAAAATGAGGGAGATTGTGTTTGGGAATTAACTATATCTCCTCAGACAGAGGTGAGAGAATGTATGAATTTTTTTATTCCCTCCCCCTTTGTCATTTGTGCACGCTGTCTACTCTGTGTGTAGGTTCGCTGTGTGTTCTTTCCGTGTCTGCTTGTCTTTTCTTCTTGTCTTTCTCTTTAGGAGGCCCCAGGAACCAATCCCAGGACCTCTGGTGGGAGAGAGGCACTCAATTGTTTGTGCCACCATCTCCCTGGCCTGCTGTGTCTCTCGCTATCTCTCTTCTCCATCTCCCATTGTTTTGTCATCTTGCTGAGTCAGCTCTCCATGACATGCCCTTGGCTCTCCATGGATGGGTCAGCTTGCCTTCAACAGGAGGCCCTGGCTACCAAACCAGGGGCCTCCTATATGGTGGACAGAAGACCAATCACTTGAGCAATTCATACATTCCCAGAGAATGTATGACTTTTTATCATGGATTATATATGGAACCCTCAGGAAAGAAAGCTGGCCTATAGCCATTTTATGTCCTGCCCAACCAGTTAATCTAGGCAGGCAAGTAATTGTCACTAGAAAGAGTCAGCATAAATGTGAAAAATCAGATCAGGGCCAAGATACAAGTAACAAACCAAAGACAGTTATAGCATAAGTCCAAGTTGTAGTTGGCAAATGGTTTACAAAGATTGCACAAATGTCCATGAGTCAGTGTTTTCAGATTTAGCAATGAAAAATAAAAACAAAAAGCTAAACAGGGCACTCAGTTAACTGAATTTCAAAAAAGTAACAAATTATTTTTAGTATAAGTACATATCATGCAATATTTGGGATATACTCATACTAAAAAGTATTTGCTATTTCTCTGAAATTTAATTTTAACTGGACATCCTGTATTTGATCTGGCATCCCTACCATGAGAAAAACAGTCAGCTTTAACATTTGCCAAACTCAGAGAGTAAAAGGTCTGCTTACAACAGTACTAACACCCAACTAGAAGAGTTCTGTGCCTATCTGTACTTTTTTCTACCCCACCTTACCTTCTCCCCATTCAAAGCTGGAACACTCAGAAGCAGCAGCTATACTTCAGTGGCAATGGTAAAAAATAAAATAAAATAAAATAAATAGAAACCAACTCTATTCCTGTCAGTAAGGGGTCATATCTTTGAAGGAAGATTTAAGTGTTGATAAATTTCTTAGCTTGGCTATTTAGTTTCTGAATCATCATATGACCTAAAAAGAAGGTAAGACTGACTTGTCAAGAGTTTTATTCAGTGGCAAAGAAAAATTCTCCCACTCTGATACAGACAAAAATTTAAGTTACACTTCAAATATCTAATATATTATGCTTGTTCAATGTGCCAATTATACAGCTATGGATTCAGAATTATGACAGGAAGAAAAATACTTTTCAAATTTTATATCTCGTAAGATCATGTGAGAGTAATCATTTAAAAGATTAGTAATTCTAAGAGAATAATTCAAAAAGACATTAGTAATCTTGCATTTATAGCAATACTACTTAAAAAATAGATAAATAGCATGAAATGCATTATATATTAATAAATATTAATCTAAAACCTTCTAAATGACAGTTTTATCACCTTTTGTGTAAATTTAAACTTTTTTATTGATGTGTAATTATATCAAAAAAATTGATTTTAAGTGTAGAATTTGATGAGTTTTGACAAACATGTACGTATTGTATCACAGAATATTTTAAGAGTCTGATGAAAACTATGATTTAACATATGCAAGTACACGTATTTTATTGTTCATATAGTTTCAGGGTATCGTTCACACTCAAATTCCATCCATTAATATCAAATTGAAGTGTTTAAGTCTTTTTTTCTGGGCTAGTGGTTAATTATTATTTGAGTCAATGATTTTATGTTTATTACAATATATATATTTAAATCTCTTATCATTGGACATAATATTTATAAATATCAGGGTTACCTTTTAAAATAATGCTTCTTAAAATAATATGTTCTTATCTACGTTAGTAGCATTATAATGTCAGAACATATTAATATGACTTCTTTTTCAGTTTTTGCCATCTTTCAATGAGTATTCGTATTTAGAACTGCCCTTTTTTATACCCTTGGATGAGTTGAAGTTGATTCTGGAGAAGGAACACATCGGAATTGTTACTATTTACTTGACTGTAAAAACAAGCACTTTAAATGGAACAATTCTCTACTGTGAGTATTAAATGTTAGACTCACTATATGCCATATTTCTTTCTCAAATATCAACCTATTGAATCAATATTTGAATTCTTCATTTAAACACTGTGGAAAATTTTCTTAACCTACTACATGAAGCATCACCAAAAGGAAATCTTGGTTCTTTCTAGTTCATTTAGAAGTTTCTTTAATTTATGAGTCATTCAATGGAACATGGCTTACAAACAGGCCCTGAACTGGCAAACAAGAAAACAAAAAGCATAAGAATTTGATGGCATATGGCTAGCGCAGTAAAACAAATCCTGCAAAATTTTCAGAACATGTTTTTATAATATAAATCACTAAACATGAATTGCATTCAAAACTCGGTAACTTGGAAAAAGGCATTTCAAAGCTGAGATTCACTTGACAATTGGGAAAATTCCTATCACTTCTTTAGCAACATTCGTTATCTTGAGCTGCATGAAAAAGCAGTATTAAAATTATTTGTTTGTTTAAGGAAATGCCTCTACACCCAAAGTTCTCTACATTTTTATGCAACATCCCCATAGAGTATCTATAACCAGAATTTATGGATCTCTTTCATCTGTGGCTGAACATCACTAATGTGTATTAGCTGCGGTATCTAAAATATAGCAATTGTCTTATCTTTTTTTTGAAAGACTGTGAGATAGTTTTAATAATCCCCAAATTGGAGGTATAATTTCTTCAGTACTTTGATAGTAAAATGCCTAAAAGAAGCATTTTTGGAAAGTTGGTTATAGAGAAAAGTTTTGAACATTAAATTAAAACTAAGAATTTATGTTATAGTTTAGAAAGGAAGTACTTGTCAGAACTAGGCCAATCATTACTTATTTCTTAGCAGCAGAAGCATCCATGTTTAAATAACGGCTTTTGAATGTCTGGTTTATTTATGTTATGGTAAAGAGAGAGAGAGAAGAAATAAGGAAAACTTATTTTCATATAGGAAATGTAAGTGCTGGTAGATGACCATGAAAGTCATAGGTAATAGTCCATTGCAGGGAAAACAAAACAAAACAAAACAGAACGAAAGACACAGACATAATAATTTAAGGCCACAGAGCAAAGTGATTTTCTGGCTTTCCAATTTTTTAAGTTATTTAGAATTCCAAGGTATTTCCTTGGGGAAACTGTTTTTACCAACTAAAAACAGCTCATTGCCAAAGAAGTAACCAACTCTGGGAATCTTCCTCTCTGAGTCCATGTTCCTGGCTTCTCAACACACTCTTTTTGAAGGCAATAGAAATATATGCCAAGCATATATATACTCTGTTCAATGGTACTTTAATTTAAACTAAGCTGATGTTAGTGACATAGAATTATTTTTGCCTTCCATATCCACTGTCAAACCAAAACAATCAAACTAGAGATTAGTAGTTAGAAAACAGTGCCATCGTAATGATTATCAATTTGTCTTTGTCTTATGTAATCATCATATGTCACAGTGTACATTAAAGATGTTTATTCAAAAGATTATCATAGGTGGCAGACTTGGCCCAGTGGTTAGGGCGTCCGTCTACCACATGGGAGGTCCTTGATTCAAACCCCAGGCCTCTTTGACCCGTGCGAAGCCTGCCCATGCCCAGTGCTGATGCGCAGGAGTGCCATCCCACGCAGGCGTGTTCCCGCATAGGGGAGCCCCACGTGCAAGGAGTGCACCCCGCCAGGAGAGCCTCCCAGCACGAAAGAAAGTGCAGCCTGCCCAGGAATGGCACCGCACACACGGAGAGCTGACACAACAAGGTGATGCAACAAAAAGAAACACAGATTCCCGTGCCGCTGACAGCAACAAAAGTGGACCAAGAAGACAACGCAGCAAATAATCACAGAGAACAGACAACTGGGGTGGGGGGAGGGGAGAGAAATAAATAAATAAATCTTTAAAAAAAAACTATCATAGCCTGTAAATGGAGGAATATTTCTGACTATAAATTGCTCTTTTTTTTTCCATTTATAAAGTAAAAATTTAATACTACATTGTTGTGAATACCTAGCAGAATGTTTCACGGGATTTCTGTTGTCAGTCCTCTTCGAATTTGTCAATTTCATAAAAGCCTCACAACAAAAGAACAAAAATATTTTTGTGATTCAGTTAGATACCCATAGTTTAAAAGGTATCCTTTAATCTGACTTAAGGAATAATTTTTTCTCCTTTGAAATCAGTATATTATGTATAGAAGCAATTAAAAGTAGTGAGGAAATTAAAACAGATGTTTCATTTTAGTTTAGTTTTTTCAATTTTACCATTTTTTTCACTCCTGAACATTTTAGATCAGCTCAATTCCATTCTACAAACATTTATTGAACATTTTTATTTTGTGTCATCAAATATTTAAGGGAAAAGAAAGAAAAATATAAGGTTGATAAACCAGTGTCAGCTTTGAATTATATTCATTGTTCAAAACCGTAGATTTATCTCCATTTGGCTCACCAACTAATTGATGTTGAAAAGGAATAAAAGGAAGATAAAACTTGAATGCTTATGGGGTTATGGTAAAAAATTCTTAGAAAGGACAGTTTAAAAAGAAACCTCTGTGGGAGAGGGACAGCTGTGAGAGCAGCAGTCAAGATGAAAAGAAAGCTTTCTGAATCTGCTTCTGAACCAATTCAGAATTCTGGAACCCAGTCAAATAAGCTACTAATAGGTCACAGGAGAAGAGTTGAGACCACACAAAACTCTTTAGGTGCATTTCCAGAAAATGAGCTCCATTCGGCAAGCAGTATCAATCAGGAGGTTTCATCATGGGAAATATTACTATGCACTTGGATCCATTCTGTGCTGCTTCTTTGAAAATAAATAAACATGCCTTATGGAAGTAGGTGATCTTTGTGAATTTAGAGAAGACATTTGACCAATTTCCGGGAGGCAAATTATACGAACAACTCCAGTGGGAGGGCAGGATTCAGAAGCAATCTTTACATTACTTAATGTGTGCATTTAAAGTAAAAGAAGGACCAGTCTTGTCTATTAATTCCAGGTAGGAATTGACAGAAGTAAGATTATTGGAGCCTCCATTTTTCCCATTTATGGAGGGCTAAGGGAAGAGATTATGGACACTGCTGAAGAAAACAAATTGAATCCAAAGACTCAGAATATCTGCCTTTCTCTATAAAGTGATTCCCAGCAGAATACACAATATCTTCATTAGATACTACTATACTTTGTTCCAGTGAAGCTACAAGGCCTAGAAAATCCCATATTTCCTGACATCATATTAAAAACTTTCTTTTCTTATAGGAGAAAAGGTTGCTCTGGGTTTTTTTCCAATCAATTTTGCAGTGTGCCCCATAAAATTATTTTAATATCTTTGTCCTTCCTTAATGGCTCCTAACGGTGCAGAAGGATGTGGGAGGGACTGAAGTTGAAAGCATCAGTGGATGAATTCATGCACTGCCATCATTAGGTACTTAGAGAAAGCCTTTCATTGTATCTTTTTTGTATTGACAGCAAAGTAAAATTCAACACATTTTATTTGAGTGCTGAAAAAGGGCATAGTACTCCTTTAGACACTGTGAGGAATACAAAGATGAATGTAAGAAAGTCTATATCACTAGCTTCTCACCAGCTAATAGACAGATACTATATACATAATTCTATGGTAAAGGTGGCTGTGATAGATCTTAAAACAGAAGTATAAATTAAGAACTTGAGTACAGTACAGAGATTCATTATATCAGGAGTCTGTGCTCATATCTCCTCACTAAGTACGGAGCACCTTATAATCTTGAATTACTTTTACAACTCTGTATTCCACCCCTACCCCATAAGTGCCTTAACCAGTGCCTTGTACAGATTACTTCAGACCAGGAGCAGCTGCTGCTAAGGCTGCTACTGGGGTTGCTGCTGCTATTTACAAATCCGAATCTTTAGAGAGATATGGCAAAAGGCAGTTCTACAGCTACAGAAAAAGTCTGTGAGTTTGATAGAAGACTCAACACAAGCTCAGAAAACAGTCTCATTCCCATGCCACAAAGATGGCACCAGGGTTAAAAAGATCACCAGACTTTTGCCACTGGCAGTCATGATCTAAATGTCATTAGGTGACCAAGAATAGATTTGAATCAAAGTCATTTGAGCTAACTGTGCAACATATGGTGAGGCCACTAACCTGCCTATGCCTTAATTTGACTACAAATTATGCTGATATAATTGTTATTATCTAGCTCACAAGGTTTGAAAGAATATATATCAGTGTTTTGAAAAATACAAAGTACCATACAAATTTAAGGTGCTATTTTTTATGGAAATATTAGAAACCCATGTCAGTTTATAGAAATATCCAAGTTTGACCAGCACGCACCTGATTTAATAAACACATTATATCTACCCTTCGTTATCAATCCTACAAAGAATGTCGAATTTTAATTTAATTCAAACAGATGACCAATGAATTTCTTATGAGTGTTTATTTACAAATTGTCCAAATCAAACTGCCATTGACATTTGGGAGCTTTCATTACAATAGTTCAAAAAGAGGAAAATACTAATTTTTATAGAAGTGGTATCATAAAACCATAAATACATTATCTTCAATATTTCACTGAAGTGATACAGTACACATCTTTAGAAAAGTTCAGAGCTACAATCCAACTCAGTATCCATCAAACTAAAATTGTGAAAGAGTTGACTAAGTTATAAATGTTACCCTCTTTTTGTATTCTTGTCTCATTATTATCCCTTTCTTATATATACATATATAAACCTTAGACTCTGAATTATTAGGATTATCTCTCTAAAAGGCAACTTATCCAGAAGCTGGAGCCCATTGCTTTGCAGGGAATAGTTACTGTTTATTGTTTTAAGTAGCATGTTTATGCTTAATAAACTGTAAATCAGGAGACACAATGTTTCATTAGGATAAATAAAATTTAAGAATGAGAGATTTTATAGAAGCTTCAAAATATTGTCTGGAAAAAACATTCAGAAAAAATCAAGACATAGATAATTTCCTGAAAAAAAATTACTATGCAGCCTAAAAGCATACAGAACTATTTCAGAAAAAGATAGGTTCACACTTCTCCTCTAATGGATCATCAAGCATCTTTTCAGTGAAACAACAGAATGACTCTCCTTCAATGACTTAATAATGAGCTTTTGTAGGGCTTTCAAGTCCTGTCCAAAGGTAGAACAAATGAGAACAGGATGGGGAAAGAAGCAATGCTTTTCACATTTGCAATCAACCATAAAGCTTAATATATAAATGTACAAATCTATCTAAGTGTAGTCAGTGATAGTTTTCGTCAGTCATCTGATTTTTAATATACTATATTTTCTTTCTCTTTTTCTAATTGCCACTAATTTTTCAGTTCTGAAATCAGATTTTTTTATCATGATTGTGTTTTAAAATCATTATCTTTTGTACTGTTTTTGAAAGCCAAAGAATTCTTCCTGTTTATTCATTGCATTTCAATAATTACAGAATCAAAGTTTACATGATTCAAAGTCAATTGATTCAAAGGTTAAAAAGTCAGTAAATTAAACAATATGACCTCTAAACTCCTGAAATGATTACTTTGCTATACCACCATGTAGACATCAGTAGCCTCATGCTTTTCATTTTTCTATCAAAGTCAGATCAGCAAAACATTTAGAACTCCTTTAAAAGTGTTTTTATATAAAACAAGAAATTGTTCTTGACTAAAACAAATTAATCTGATATATCAAAAGCTGTTAATATATATCAGAATACATGGAGGACTGAGTCTTATTGTTCAATTGCATTTGCCTTTCCATTATCTTTACTAAAGCAGCCTTATGCTGTTTGGCAAGTCAGTTATAGTTCATGATAGGATGTTGATGTATTTGGATGAGACTATTCATCCCTGTCATTGACTTCAGTGGCTGTGCGTCCTTTAAAAATAACTCATTTTTGCATGGCACTATAAACATCTTGTTTAATGTATATAATCAATCCTTAAAATTCAGTTTTTGAAGCTTTGAAAAATAAACCTTGTACATATGGCACAACAGCTTGACCTAAATGTTCAGCTCTGTTCTACCCTGCCCCATGTATTGTTTCTAAGACTTACCTAAAAATATGAGACTGAAATGATAACATAAAGCAATAGAAAACTTCTGAGTAAAAATAGTAACATGGAACTGGCTAATAGTCTGTCCCTCAGTGCATAGCAAAATGAAACACCCCCACTCTGTCCCCAAAAGGTTAGTGGAGAGAACAAGCCAACAATTCAAGAAAGAAAAAAAAACCTTATACCATAACTTTTTATGGATCCAAAGAGAGAAAACACAAGCTGCTGTCACAGAGTTTTCTGTTTCTAAATACGCTCCCATTGCTTCATCTGTCCAAGACTGAGGGAAGAAAAGTCAAAAATAATACTAAAAATTCTTAAGTATCCTCTTATCAAGCAGGCTGAGAAATTGAATAGTAAGCTATGGAAAAATAATGGAAAACACTGAAGAAATAGAAGCCCCTGAAAACTATGAATGGTCCTCAGAAGAGGCAGAAAAGACTAAGCTGGATTGCCCTCTTCTGGGCACAGACCTTACTTGGGATATTGAAAGCTGAGGGCCTCGAAAGTCTGAGAAAAACTTGGAATGGGTTGACTGAACCCTAGTACAAGATGTTAAGGAGAGTCTCAAAAAAGTGTTATTCATCCATATGTGTTATATTCTTTACTATTTCTAATTTAGTATTAAATCTTTAATGTTGCTCTGTGCAATTGGTTTCATAACTTACGTCTGCAATATTTATTTAGTCTAACTATTTTGATTATATTTCATTTCGTGTTTCCCTCTGAATTTATATTCTCAATAAGTTCTACAGGATAAAGGATTCATGAGGAATCTGCTTCTGTGTCTTGGTTATGACCTTACCTCATCTGATTTTTCATCTGTGGCTTGAATCTTTCCTTGATTTCTTCCTTCTCTATCTTGATCATGCACTGTATGGGCATCTCTGGGCAGACCAGAACTGTTGTTTGGTCTAACTCCAGAAAACTCCATTTGCATTGGAATCTATGTCACTATTGTCCTTGAGGCTTGTTTTGTTTTTGTTTATTCTGATATAATATGAGTCATTTCTTCTGATAGCCATTATGACTTCAAAAACTGAAAGTAGCTTATTTCCCTTTAATAATGTTTATAATAATATTATAAAGAATAATTTTAAAGGATACATAAAATGAACACTTGTGAAAGATTTTAATTAGCCCATTAATTAATGAGGAACTGGTAAGATGTTGCAATCAGTTCAAAAGAGAACTAGGAGAGCAGAGAATAAAGATTTCTGAAGTGAACTATCAAATAGATGCAAAACATGTCTATCCATAGGGCAATAATCAATTGCATTTCACCAAACACAATTGTTTTGCATATCTTGGACAAGAATCATTTGCATTATTATTAGTTTTCTGTAATTTATAGAGTTTCAAAATAACTCAAAGATGATCATGGGTAGAAGGAACCTGGATGGGTGAGCTCGACATTTATTTTTCCCCCCATTTCAAAGCTATTCAAAATATTCCCCTACATATTTCTTTGAACCATCCTTTGAGAGCTGAGTTTTGCTATTTTTTCTCTCTTTTATTCCAAACAAATACTCCCACTTCCCCTCTCTTAACTTCGTTCTTTCTTGTGACTGAATAATCTTCCATTATGTGTATGTCTTCTGTTTTTTTTTTATCCATTTGTTTATTGATGGGCACTTGAGTTGTTTCCATTTTTTAGCTATTGTGATTAATGCTGCCATGAACATGGTGGTACAAGTATTTGTTTGAGACCCTGTTTTCACTTTCTTTGGGTATATACCTAGAAGTGGAATTGCCAGGACATACAGTAATTCTATATTTAACATACAAGGAGCCTGTGTATTGCTTTTCACAGTGACAGCAACATTTTACATTCCCACCAACCAATGCACAAGAGGTCCAACATCTCCGCATTCAACTCTAACACTTATTTTGCCTTTTTAAAAAGAATATTAGCCATCCTGTGGGTATGAAGTCATTTTGATTTCCATTTCCCTAATGGTTAATGATATTAAACATCTTTTCTTATGCTTATTGGTCATTTATATATCTTCTTTGGAGAAATGTCTATTCAGGTCCTTTGCCCATTTTTTGATTGGGTTGTTTTATCTTTTTATTTTTCTTTGTAAAAGTGCTTCATATATTCTGTATATTAAGCCCATATCCAAAATATGGTTTGCAACTATTTTCTCCCATTCTGTATGTTGTCTTTTTAATCTCTTGATCATTTTCTTTAATGTATAAATTTTTAATTTTGTTGGAGCCAAATTTATCAATTGTTTCTTTTGTTGCCCATACTTTTGGTACTATATCTAAGAATCTATTGCCAAGCCCCAGGACATAAAGGTTTGCCTCTATGTGAATTTTACAGTTCTAGCTCTTATATTTAGATGTTTGAACCACTTTGTGTTGATTTTTGTATGTGGTATGAGGTAGGGGTATGCTTTCTTTTGCATGAGCTATCCAGTTTTCTCATAAGCATTTTTTGAAGGGACTATTCTTTCCCCATTGTAGGAATTTAGCATCCTTGACAAAAATAATTGTCCATACACTTAGGGGTTTATTTCTGAACTTCAAAATATGTTCCACTGGTCTACTTTGTCTGTATGACAGTTTGATATTACTTATAATTCCAAAAAGAGATATTGATTATTTTTATAAACTGGTCTGTTCCTCTGGGCATGATACCCTTTTATTGTATTAAATTCAAAGGTTGTATGTTTACTTGATTAAATCAAGAGTAAGGCTTTGATTCAGCCACATCATTAGGATGACTCATGTTTGAGTCCCTGCCCCCTTGGTGGGCTATTTAAATGGACACTCACCCAATAATACACAGGAGATGATATATGAGAAAAGAGAGAGCTCTCCATAGACAAGGAAAAGAATCCTGTGGCCTCTGGAAGAGAGATGAGCCATTAGCCTGAGAGTTTGCATCTGAAGAGAACAGAGCAGTTGAGACCTATGCCAGCTACAGCTGAGATCAGAAGAAGATGGGCCTATGAAATCTTAAGAGGAAGAAAGAAGGATGAACCCTCGCAAACATCACCCGCTATCTTGCTTCAACATGTGGCAACTGACTTTGGGTGAGAAATCAACCTTTATTTGGACTCTTTGGGACCTTATAATTGTAAGCTTTCACCCCAAATAAATACCCTTTATAAAAGCCAACACATTCTGGTACTTTTCATCATCACCCCTTTGGCTGACTAATACATTCTGTCTTTAAGCCAGAACCATATTGTTTTACTTATTAAAGCTTTATAATGCAATTTGAAATCAAGAAGTGTGATAATGCCTTCAAATTTGTTCCTTTTTTTTTTTCTCATAATTTTCTCATAATTTCTCATAAGGGGCTATTTGGTGCCCCTTGCAGTTTCATATGAATTTGAGACTGCTGGAATTTTGACAGGGATTGCGTTGACTCTGTAGATTGCTTTGGGTAATAATGCCCATCTTAACAATATTAACTCTTTCAATTTGTGAATATGGGATTCCTTGGCATTTATTTAGTTCTTTAATTTCTTTCAGCAGTGTTTTGTAGTTATCAGTATACAAGTCTTTTAGATCCTTGGAAAAATGTATTCCTAGATATTATTTTATTTAGATGCTACTTAAATGGAATTTTTTTCTTAATTTCCTCTATGGATTGTCTATTGCCAGTGTGTAGGAACACAACTGATTTTTGCATGTTGATCTTGTATACTGCCACTTTGCTGACTTGTTTTGTTACCTCTGATAGTTTTCTTGTGGCTTCCTTTGGTTTTTCTTTGATTATCCTTATGTTAAGGGAAAATTTTCAGTCTTTCCCCATTGAATATGATTTTAGTTGTTATTTTTACATAAATGCCCTTTTTTTAATATTGAGAAATTTCATTTCTATTCCTAGTTTTTCTGAGTGTTTTTACTAAGAAAGGGTTGAGGACTTTATCAAATGCCTTTCCTGTACCTATTAAAATAATCTTGTGGTTTTTCCTCTCATTCTGTTTATATATTGTGTCTCATTTATTGATTTTCATTTGTTGAATCACCCTTGTATTTCTGGTCTAATTCCTGCTTAATTTTGATGCATAATCTTTTTAATACACTGTTGGATTCAGTTTGATGACATTTTGTCAAGAATTTTTGCATTTATATTCATAAGAGAAATTGGTTTATGATTTTCTTTTCTTGTGATGTCTTTACCAGGCCTTAGTGTCAGGGTAATGCTGATCTCAGAATGAATTAGGAAGTCTTCTTTCCTCTTGAAATAAATAAAAATAAAATTTGATACCTGTATTAGTTTCCTCTTGCTGATCTAACAAACTGCCATAAATTTAGTGACTTTAAACAACAGAAATTATTCTCTTACAGAATAAGTCCTCTATTCATCTTTTTTTTTAAGATTTATTTTTTATTTATTTCACTCCCCCTGCCCCACCCCGCCCCATTTGTCTGCTCTCTGTGTCCATTCACTGTGTGTTCTTCTGTGTCTGCTTTGCATTCTTGTCAGTGGCACTGGGAATCTGTGTCTCCTTTTGTTACATCATCTTGCTGCGTCAGCTCTCCATGTGTGTGGCACCGCTCATGGCAGGCTGTGTTTTTTCATGTGGGGTGGATCTCCTTGCAGGCACACTCTTTGTGTGTGGGGTTCCCCTATGCAGAGGACACTCCTGCATGGCACTGCACTCCTTGTGCACATCTGCACTGTGTGTGGGCCAGCTCACCGCATGGGTCAGGAAGCCCTGGGTTTGAACTCTGGACCTCTCATATGATAGGCAGATGCTCTTATCCGTTGAGCCAAATCCACTTCCCCTCAATTCACCTTTTAGAGCAAAAATCAAGATGTCAGCAGAGGTGGATTCTTCTGGAAACTCCAGGGGAGAATCTGTTCCTTGTCTCATTCAACTTCTGGTCACTGTCATCATTCTTTGGCTTGTGGCTGCATTGTTCCAATCTCTGCTTCTGTTTGTAAATCATTGCCTTCTCTTTATAAATCAAATCTCTCTTGATTTCTCTTATAACAAGGATTCTTAACCTCTTTTTTGTTCCACAGATACCTTTGCCAGTCAGATGAAAACCACAGACCACTTACTAAGTCCACACCATACTGTGTATTATTTGATAAATATATCATACCCACACCAATACATCCCCACAAGGATAATGTTGTTGTTTTTTTTTTAATTTCAATTCAAGCTAATGGACACCTTATTAAGAACCCCTGTCTTATAAGAACATTTCTGATTACATTTATGACTCACATATATAATCCAGGCTAATCTCCACATCTCAAGATCCTTCATTTAATCACATCTGTAAGTTCCCCTTTGCTACATAAGGTAATAGTACAGTTTCTAGGGATTAAAATCAGTACCTTTAGGGACCATCATCCAGCCTACCACAACTTCCTACTTTATCAGAAGTACAAAAGTCAAGTCCAGATGGAGTATATATTTTTAAGTAAAGCTTATATAAGATAATAAAAGATAATAAATTCATGATCTTGAAGCAGATATGGATTTCCTAAGCAGGACACAAAAAATACTTATCATAATCTGAAGGGAAAGATTCATAAATTGACCTATGCTAGAATTTAAAAATATATGTTCAGCAAAACTCACCTTTAAGAAATTGGCAAAGCAAGTCACAGAACAGGTGAAAATATTTGCAATATATAGAGTTAACAAAAAGTTTATATTTTAAGTACATATATATAGACATATATAATATCAATAAGAAAAAAGCAGACTGAGCAGAAATGTGGGCAAGAAACATGAACTGCTACTTCACAAAAGAGGATATCCAAATCATCAGTAAACATAAAAGTATGTTCAACTTTACTGATAATTAGGAAAGTAAAAATTAAAACTATTAAAAAACAGAATAGGTAAAAATTAAAAGATGATAACACCAAATGATGGTAAGGATAAGGATTAAGATCAGCTGGAACTCTCATATACTGCTGGTAAGAAGATAAATTGAGGCAAACATTTTGGAACACTGGCAATAGATACTAAAGGTAATAATATACATTTCCTATGATGAAGCAAATCAACTCATAGATACCTACCCAACAGAAAAACTTGCATTTCAATATGAAAAGATACATAAAAGATTATTTTTATTATTTGTAATAATTTGTAATAACAAATATTACAAATTTTTATTATTTGTAATATTTGTAATAACCAAAAACTAGGGGAGAAAGTTTATCTACAGTAAAAAGGATAGCTAAATTTTGTATATTCATTCAATGGAATATAATAACACAAAGAAAATGAATGAACTATAACAAAGATATCTCACAACTTAATAGTGGAAAAAACAAGTAGCCACATTTCACTAACATGAAAGTTAAAATCAAACAAACAAACAAAAAACCTGGCTATTTAACATGCAGGTAAGGGTAGCTTTTAGTGAGGGAAAAAAGGAGTAGTGACTGGGAGGGCTTCTGGCAATGCAGACAATGTTCTTTGTCTTAATCTGGTTGTTCACATGGCAGGTTTCACTTTGTGATAATTCACTGAGTTATGTATTTAAAACTCGTATGATTTTCCAGGAATTGTTCTTTAATTAAGAAAGTTAGAGAAAAGATAGAAATACACACACTTATATGGACAGATATCTAAAATGTATTGTTAAGTGAAAAAATAAATTTTTATAAAGTTATTAATAGCATGAGCTCACTTTTAAAAACAAAATTAGGATACATAAATAATTATGAGTTAAATGATAGAGATAATAGATAACTGATATATAGATAGAAGTGAAGGAAAGAGAAAGAGGAAGGGAGGGACAGACAGAGGGTGGGTTGGAGAGAAAGAAGAATATCTCAAAGTGGAATGAAGGATGAGCTGGGAAATGGAAATTGCTTCATTTTTTACATTATAAATTTCTTATCATTTTGATTTTTATACAAGTCATATTACTTTATAATTAAAATATAACTAAAAAATTAATTTAAAATAGTATTTAAAAATTAAATTTGTTACTAATATTAAATAAAAGTATTTGAATACCTAATATGTACAAAGTACTTCTCATTTATTATATTATTTAATTATTACAACAGTAGTTATATATTTGATTACTCTCATTCCATTTTAATATATGAGGAAACAGAAGTTCAAAATAGATAATGTCATCCCACTATGAGGTAACAGAGCCCAAGGTTTATCTCATGTCAAGTTAGTGGTGTTAATATCATGCTATCCACAGTCTGTGGAAATAATGTATATTTCTAATATGGTGTTGACAACACTGAATAAATATCTAATAACACTCCTAAAACTCCACTAAGTTGTTACTCCTTGAGGATAAAAATTATGTTTGTTGAATGAATTATTGTTATGGAGTAGAATGTAGCTCTACATTAATTACTAATTTTAACATTTTATTTGTTCTTTAAGGTAGTGAGAAGACTTTTGGAAAACAGTTTTCTTCACTTATTTTTTGAGTAAGGAAGACCCACACTTAAATATGGCTATGGAAGTTCTCAAAATAGACTTTGCTAATTACAGCACTAACACAAAAGTTTTCATTCCTCTTACAGTAAGGTTAAGCAATTCACAGTAATTCTTTGAATTACAGTGCTGAACCTTATTTATTTTAATAGTCACCCAAAAAGATCCACATGAAAATTGTTTGGTAGGAGTAAACTGCAAATTGAACTAATTGTCATTTGAAACCATCTACTCGTAATCAAATTTTACACAAAATAAATCAATTTATTTGAAAATATCATGAACAAAGCAAAGAGAAAGATCTTTCAGTTAAATTAAAATCTAATTTAATTGATCAACACAATATCTATTGAGCAGAAAAGTACTGTGCAGTATTGAGAAAAAACCATTGACTGCATAGAAAAAGAAAAACCAGCAGAAATGGGAAAAATGTACTATTAAATTAAAATATATCTCTGGGAAAAATAAATTTTTGGAAAGCATAGAATTAAGAAATTTCAGCAGATATAAATGGGTAAATATGATGAACACATCCCAGGGCCTTACTGATCAAAATTTACATGTAGCAGACAAGAATTTAAAATTTTTCATCAATATAACAATCTAATGAGAATGCTTTCCCCTCCAAAGTTAGTCCATGCCAGTAACAAATAACATTTTGATTGAGTACTTGTATTAAGTGACAATTGGGTAACTTAGTCTAATTAGCAGGAATCTTGGCTAACAGTTCTATAAATCAACTAAACTTTCCCAGGGTCTGCATGAATCTGAAAATAAAATCAAGGACATTGACACCAATCTGAAAATGTAAAATCCTTACAGGGAAGGACTGTATCTTCCTCATTTTTAATGCATTTAACAGGACATTTGACAGAGAGGAGATGCTCAATAAATGTTTGAATGAATAAAGAAATGAGGCTGGGAAATTTGGTTGGTTATAACAAGAAAGCAATAACATTATCCTAAGGTAATGATATTTTTGTAAATTAGGCATATCCTTTTGGAACACTGAGTTCTGCACAGACAAAATAAACTCCTTCAGAGCAATGGACTTAAGTCCTATTCCAGTCATCTCCCCTGTAAGTGTCTGCTGTTGATCACAAAAAAATGGGCCAGCCAAGAACTTGAAAAACTTAGAAACTGATTTTAAAAGCATTTCCTATTGATGTTTTTTTTTTGCAGGTCCTCATATTATATAAGCAATAGCACAAAAGATTATACACAAAATAATTTCTAGTTTTGGTCAAAATTTCTTAAAGGAATGGGTTGTTTCTCTATTTAAGTAATGATGATCTAATTGGGCAGTCCTCAAACAAACCCTCAATCCTTAAGTAACCTCAAATTGAGAGCATCCCATGGGGGAAAAAAAAATGTTTTTAAATTGATGCTTCCAGTAAAACTAAATACCAAGGACTTTCTAAGTGTTTGGATTAATCTTATCCAGCATAGGAAAGTGATAAGGAGAGATATATCTACTGATGCCAAAAATGTACATCTGCTTTGTCTTATAGATTCCAGGGTGATAGCAGATTGCATAAAAAGCTAACCCTAGGGCTATATGTTTTTAACTAAACAAATGATTAATTTTAGAAAAATTTGAGTGCCTATCTGCTAAGCATTCTCAATGTATCTTAATTTTTATGTCTCTCATTTCTCTTTGTGTTTCTTCTTTTTTTAAATTGTTTTAATATCATTTATTCACTTAACAAATGGTTCTTATTATTTTGGTGACACTATACTAAGCTCCTGGAATTCAGTGGTAAGCCAAAACACTGAAGTCTAATGGTTATGTGTTTAAAATTTAGTGAGAGAAATTACAAATAGTTATACTAATGAAAAAATAATTATAATTTGAGATGTGTTAGAAATGAAAGAAACATGATTCAAGAAGAACAAGTCACAAAGGGAAGTTTTCTGAAAAATGACCAGAAGGGAATTTCATAAAAACAGGCAAAGGAATGAGCAAATGTTCCAGGCAGAAAGAAGAGCGTGTGAAAAGGCTGGTGGAAATGCCCATAGTAGTCAGTGACCCAAAGTGCATGGGCCAGTGTATATGGAACCAAGAAGAGAAGGGTTTATTAATATTGAAGGACAAAGCAAACATCAGCAGTTGGCAAACGCTGTAGTGTCTTGCAGCCATGCTGTGAATGCAGAGGGCCAGTTAGTTGGCTATTGTAGTAGGCCAAGTAAGAGTGACTTGGGTAATACTGATGGCAGAAAGAAATTGACAGATTTCAATGCAAGGTGTCTGTGGAGGGTTGATGTATGGGACCCCTGTATGATGTTATGCATGTTTGCTTTGTAAGTTCACAACTTTTACTATACACTTAATTGTTTATGTATGTTCATATATAAGTGATATAAAGATAATAACAATCTGATTGGTTAGGGGAAAACTACTTTCTTTAGTAGTAATATTTTAACAAGGCTCTTTAATCATTAGTTTAAAAATTTTAAAAACAATGCAAGTTATTGGTGGTAGGGTGAGAAGTTAAATATGTTTGTTTGATGTTATATATGTTTGTTTTGTAAGTTTACAACTATTATACACTTGTTTATATGTTTATGTATGAGTGATATATTTCAATAATTTTTTTTAAAAAGATATAATTAGGAAGTAAAATGGGCAAGATTTGTTGCTGATTGAATTTCAGGAATGAAAAGAGAGAGGTGTCAAAAATGACTACTCATTTTTGTGACAAGAACAACTGGATAACAGATGTTATCATCCACTGAGATAGCAAACAATGCAAGAAAAGCACTTTTGATAGGGAAGATTGTGAGTTCAGACTTGAGCATGTTGAGATTAAGGTGCCTTTGAAACATCCAAGAGGAGTTTTCATGTCAAATATATGAAACTAGAGCATAGAGAAGTAGTCTGGGTGGAAAATATAAATTTATGCATCACTAGTATTCAGATAATAATTGAACCATGGTCATGGAGAAGAGGATAGAATGAGAAAAAAAAAACTTCCCAGGACTGAGTCTTGAGGGACAAATATTTTCTAACTTAGAGGAAGATGAAACTGTAAGAGTCTGAGAAGAAGTAAACAGTTACCAGAAGCAGTAGGCAAACCAAGAGAGTGGGGTCTTGGGAAAGGTTTGGATAGAAATATCAGATACTCCTGACAGTCCATTACTGTCCACATGATTGACCTGGGCAATTCCTAGTAGTGGGATGGACTGAGAAGCCATATTAGAGTGTATGGAAGAAAGAGTGGGAGATGATGAAATTGGAATATATACAAATAATTCTTTCAAGAAGTTTTGCTTTGAATGTGTGAAAAGAGGTAAGGTGGTAACTAGAGAGACATGAGAAATCAAGAGAAAAAAATTAAAATGAAAGAGATATGAACAAGTTTGTTGATGGGAAAGATTTACTTGTGCAGAAGGAGTTAATTATAGAAAAATAAAGAATAATTGAGAAATAACGTCCTTTAAAATTTTGGAGCAATGGGATACAAAACAGTTGAGATGAGTCCTGTCACACACAGGACACACAAACAGAGGCTGTTGAATTCTGTTTTTGTGCATGCCCCTGATCTGTGGCTTCTTTGAAAAAAAAAAGATTTATTTATTTCCCACCCCC
This sequence comes from Dasypus novemcinctus, assembly GCF_030445035.2. NCBI lineage: Eukaryota > Metazoa > Chordata > Mammalia > Cingulata > Dasypodidae > Dasypus > Dasypus novemcinctus. The sequence goes on along the minus strand of NC_080683.1, from coordinate 34,711,672 downwards.
AAAGTTTTGCACTCACTGTGTGATCTCTGTGTCCATTCCCTGTGTGTTCTTCTGTGTCTGCTTGTCTTCTTCTCTTTATTCTTCTCTTTATGTGGCACTGGGAACCAATCCTGGGGCCTTCTGGAGTGGGAAAGAGGCACTGAATCTCTTGTGCCACCTCAGCTCTCTGGTCTCCTGTGTCTCTTATTGTGTCTCCTCTGTGTCTCTTTTTGTTGTGTCAACTTGCTGCACCAACTCTCTCTGCAGGCCTACACTCCATGTGGGCCAGCACTCCACATGAGCCAGCACTCCATGTGGTCCAGCACACTGTGTGGGTCAGCACTCCTGCGTGGGTCAGCATTCTGCATGGGCCAGTTTGCCTTCACCAGGAGTCACTGGGAATTGAACCCTGGACCTCCGATATGGTAGATGAGAGCCCAGTCCCTTGAACCACATCCACTTCCCTGGTTTATTCTTCTCTGTCCAGTTGTTTGTCATATTATCTCTCTGTCTATGTCATAATCTCTCCTCTTACTTCTCTCATCCTTAACTGAGCATAATTTAGAATTAAAAGGGGTTTTCTTTGTAGCTCTCCCTAGCTATCCCAATTCTCACTAACAGAACTCTTATTACCATAAATTTCCCTTTAAGAAAAACAAACATGTGAATTGGGTTTCTCTTTTTAGAAGAATAGAATCTTTATTGGGCTCAGACCAGGAGTCCATGGGTCTGGAGGACCTGTGTGTATTTGCTGATTTTCTGTTACACTTTCTTCTCAGCCTGTTTCTATAGCCTCATGAGCTACTTCTCTTTCTGTAATGCATCTTCCCCTTGCTCTTCTCCAGGGTGACTTGCATTGCCTGGTATATCCAGCTAACTTCATGAGCCAAGTGCCCCAGGTAAGCAAACTGAGGGGGGGAATGGGGAAGGGAGCAGAGAAGCAAAGGTGTAAGCAAATCCAAGTGCCCCAGATCCCAGACATACAACCCCTGCTTATACTGTTAGGTAGGGGATGACTGTCCTAGAGGACCTCAAGAATTTACTAACTGCATTTCAGTCAAGCCTGAGTTTGGAAAGACCACCCAACCCCTGAGGCTCCTGTGCTCTCTGGCATCAGCTGAGTCATTGGCATTATTAGCAGGACCTGCAGAGGCATCTGCAGAATTATCCTGATAAAAACGTTTTTTCATTTTTTTAATTTCATTATTTTTTCTTCTGAGGTAGCATGGATTGAACCCAGGATCTCATACATGCAAAGCAAGTGCTCAATTCCTGTGCTACACCCATTCTCCTGGGTTCTTTTTAAATTATATGAATTCTGATGAAATTTCTTCCAACTTAAGTGGTTCTTGATACTAAAAATCCATGGCATGATTGATAAGAACTTATATTCAGAAATTCATGGAGCAAATTTTAAGATAAACATGTAAAGGACAGCTGTATTTTTTATTTTGTTATTACCCATTGAGAATAAGCATGTCAAATATTCTCTCCTACTAAAATCTGCATTATGTGCGTAGGATAAATGGCAGAAGTAGAACAAACTTGAATAAGCCACTTGCAATGATTGAGGTCAACTTGGTATCAAGATAGAAGTTCTTCTTATATGAAACAGAGCAGAGATCACAGTTCTATAGATACATTGTAATTCATACTCATGCACAGTTTGTCTTTCATTTCAACAAATTTTGAAGGGATCACATAGAAGGAGCTATTGGTTTTCACAAAGGTTATTCTCTTTGGGGGAAGTTCAGAAAAACTGTCTTACTATATACAATAGTTTTTAAAGTTTAAATTTTCTGGCACCTTTCATGTCTGTCCTACACAAAAGTTGACCCCATACCCAGTATTTTATTCTGTAAAGAATCCTTGTGTCCTTTCCTTTAGGTGTTTTACTGTGTTATCTGCATGTTTTAAAGCCGTGTAGCCTGTTCCACCTTCCCTAGAGTCCACCCTCCTTAAATCCCAACACTCCATGCACATGACATTTCCTCTAGGATTCCCCCAAGGATGTAAAGTGGTCCATGTCCCTCTAAGGCACACTCTAATATCTAATCATTGATTTTGGTCAACAAACTCTTAGGGTAGCTAAAGCCAAGTGGATGTTGGCCTAGATGTGCTTGACTGCCAGAAGCCCCTCACTCCCATCAGCTAGTGTTTAACAGCAAGTCAGTGTAAGGAATGGATAATGGATGGTTTAAGACCAATTGGAGAAAGGCTGCAAAAGTTTCTCTTAGTTAGGCAACAAGAATCTTAGTATTTGCGAAAACCCAAATATCCATCATGTAAAAACCTTGGAAGTCTTTCATCACCTTACTTTTTAAAATATTTCTAAAATATATATAAGGCAAACAAAAATGCTGTTGAATTTTGTAAATAAATTGATTTTCACCTCTATTGATCTTATTAAGTTTTTTGAGGTAAAAACTCACTCTATGTGTGTGTACATATATATACAGATTACCTTTTATTCTTTTTAATTAGCTCACAGTTTTTTATTAAGAAGGTAGATAAAATGTTTATTATAATGCAAACCCATCATAAACCCCAAAAGTATGGGAAGCAAAAACAATTCTGACTTATTTTAGTTATATCAAATGAAAAGATTTTCTAGCAAATAATTTAGAGAAAAATAAGAAATAAACAAATTTTAGAAGGCCCATATTTAATTTGTAAAAGGCCTCCAAGACACTTGGTCCACCATCAGATTCCAGGGCTTTGTCATTTTCCCACTTATATTCTCTGACTGCAGTACAATTTGCTACCCACCTGATATTGTTCTGTTATTCTATATGGAGAATGAGCGGGAGACCACTCAGATTCACATAAGAAGAAAGAATATCCACAATATATTAACAACTATAATTTTGATAGTAATTCAAAATGTCATTTATGTTTCTGATTTTCTAAACTACATAAAGTTTTTTTTTTCACACTTTCCTATTAGTTCCTATTATATAAGCTATGGATTTCATGCCTTTAGTCTTAGAGCCAAGAATCTATGTAATAGTGAGAACCTTCACTTCTTGAAACAGATGGTGACTTTTGAACTGTGCTAAATCTATAAGATATTAGATTTATTCATAAAACGTTGCCATGTCAATATGGAAAGTTTGGCAAGCTTTTCATCTTAAAAAGGTCAAACTTCATCACTTCAATATTAATTTCTATAGCTTATCCATCAACTCCCCCATCTGGTATTTCTTAGAGGAAATGTAGGAAAACTAAAGCTCAACAAGGAAACACAGCTTAGTACTTTATTATTGAATTGACATGCATATAAATAAATAAATAAATAGAAGCATTACTCCTGCTCTTTAATTCACATATATAAAATCACAGTTCAGTACTAACTGAACAGAAGTTATAATGCAATTTGTGTATTATAATATGAAGACCCACATTAAAACCTAAATGTCATACATTATATAAGCTTAAGAAAATCTTTAAAAAATGTCTGTAGGTCTATAAGTTGTTAATTTCAGTATTGCTTGTGATTATTGGATAGAGTCTCTACTAGCATGTAATATAATCTCTAATATTTGCATACATTTTGAGAAATAAGGAAATTTGTTATCTGTTTGGTGCTTAGTGATGTAGAAATGGAATGGAGCTTTCTGAGCAAAGACAGCATAATACAAATCTGAACCTGAGTCTATACAGTACGTCTATTGAATAATATGTCAGTGGACTCTATCGGCCAGTTTGATATAGCAAAGTATATTCCAAGTAATTGTTTGGCTACATAATCACATTGCTCCTCTTAATTGTCTTTTTCAGTTTAAAATGTCCAACTGGAAAGGCTATTAGCAAAATTATGAAGTGAAAACTCAGATCCACATGTTCTCTTCTTCTGACATGTGGAGTTGAGGAGACAGATGAGAGGACTGGTTGACCCTCAGGTATGAGAGCAACCATAATGACATTACTGAGGAGAAAAGGAGATAACAGTTGGCAAGTATATCTATTATGTGGAGTGGGAAATGAACTGGAGTTTGAGAAAAAATTAGGAATTTATCAGGAGGCAGCAGTGGAAGGGAAATTGCAAAGACAAGCAAGCATGGAATAACAGCATGGCTTATGCAACAAATTGTATGGAATCGGGTATGACAAGAACATAAAATTTGAGGTGAAAGGATATTTAGCTTCTCAGTAAACCACCATCAAACAGCTATAGCTAATGCAGAGAATCACAATAAATTAAAACAAAAAGCAAAAATTCCTTATGAACACTAGCAATGTATACTAAAGAAGGCTTCAAATTCTCTTCATCCTTTATTGTTAGTGCTAGATTTTGAACACTGTCAGAAAGGACTACTGATGAAAGTTTGAATTAATCTTGTGTGGTAGGAGAATGTATACCAAAATGAACTTCAGTCACTAAAAGTGTGATTCTAAAACATGTAGTGCATCATATTTAAGACAATATTTTAACATTTTTTTAAGAAGGTAACAGGAACCAAATGAAAACTTAGGGACAAATTGAACACATAGGAATTTGGACAGTAAAGCAATAATTGATAGTGTCGGAGAATATTTTGTCACCAAGAACGATTAAGTAAAGGGATTTAACATATTGAAGACTAAGATTTATGAAGAAACACCAAGAGGTGTGTTTTGTTTATTAAGTAGGGGAGTAGAGATTTAACCATTGGATTTACTTCCCACATATTTTACACACCTATTGTGTAGATTTTATAGCTTTCCCTACATTGGGTTACATCAGCTTACTTAGAAAATGTTTGATTGCCACCTGAAAATGATCTGCAGGAAAAACACTTCAGTGAGAAAATTTCTTAAATCCTATACCTAGTGCTAGACCTCAGTCCTTGACAGCATATTTATCTTAATTTATCTTAATTAACTCCTTTAGAATAATTCTCACTGAGCGGACTCAAAATATAGACCATCCTCTTCATGAAAGGCCAATGACCTAACCTAAAACTGTATCCTTCCTAAGACATCTTCCTCTTCAACAAATTGCCCATGACTTCAACACTCTAAATAAAAAGTAGCTCCTAGGTTAGAAAGGAGAGGTTATTTACTATAATTTTTTCCTTAAAGAAAATATTAAGGATTTAAAGTAATAAAGCTCAGGTGGGAACCCTGGTTCAATTACTCATGAGTTATATGACTTGAGATAAATTACTTAATTTCTTTCAGCCTAAGTTTCCTCATCTATTAAATGGATATCATAAAAGTAACTACCAAAAAGAGATATTGTGTAAATATTAAATGAAATTTTGTGTAAATGCACTAAGCATATTTCAGGTCACATAATCAGTGTAAATAAATAATCACTATTATGACATAGCTGTTAATGAGCATGAAGAAATGAATGAGATTAGAATTATGAAGGTAAAGTTTTTAGCATATCCTTGTAAATAAAATTCTTGTTTTGTTGGGTTGACTCATTACTTACTAGATAATTATATGCTCAACACCAGTCATTTGAAAGTCTTCTTTTTTGCTGTCATGGCAACAAATCTGTAGCACAGGTAAGAAGGCTTGTGCCCATTCCTTAACTCTGCTTACCTGCTTTTCATACCATATATAGAGCCTAGACTCTGATAGCTCCAGGTCTATCACTTTCCCACCTATCAAACTATGAAAGGAGGTAGGCTTAACAAATAAGGAACTTCAGAAACACTTTCACTAAAGCTTAGGGTGAATCACCCTACTAATGACCCAATCAACTCTCATTGGCTTTCAGAATAAGACAATGTAAATATCTCTTGTTTCACACAATATATATGTTATTTATCATAAAACCTTCTTTAGCAGATTTGGTGAGACACATTGGAGTACACATTGTGTAATCATTTAGCTCTGTCAACAGTCTTTGTCTGGCAACTTTCTAAGAAACAAACTGAGAGTGTCTACATGATGAATATAAAGAAGAAATATCTGAAGAGAGGTGGAATGATAGAGTAGATGAAAAAGGACTTTCATTTTCACCGAACAGTGTCTTTCTTAAATATATGCCTTGGATGATACTCACAATACACATTTAATATACGTTGTCTGATTATGTGGTTTTTGAGATCTGCCTATAGATTGTAAAATGATGCTTCTAATAATCTATAGAGGAAGAAGAAAAATATGTGATGTATTCTGTCTAGTAAGGCAAGAAAGTTCAACACATTTTCCTCCCTCTTGAATAAAAGGATGGATTACATGTTACAATGAATATTTATTGCTACAAAGTAAAAGATTTTTAAAATAGTTGTAAACATTTATGTATCAAAAACCGTTTCATCAAACTATTTGAAGCAAAAATTCTTAGAAATATAAGGAGAAACCAATAGAAAAAATAATTGTACATTTAAACTACTCATTTTCATCATTTGCTATTTCAGCTTCCTCATCTCTCAGTCCCTCATCCTCCTGGGAGTCATGTGGCACTGGCCTGGTCTGCTGACCCAAAAGCAAGTCCCTCAGACAACTTTAGGCTCTTTCTTCATTGTTTTGTGAAAGCTTTGAGCTCAGCCTGTTAGTCCACTGCCTTTTTCCCATAATCCCCTAGACATAAAATTTGCCATATTCTCAGTGGATCTACTAAAATCATTATACATAATATATAATAGAAACCACTATTCTGATTCCTATATCTAGCAATAAATCCAGCAATGAGAACTCTTTAAATAAGTACTTAGAAATACTTTAAGCATCATGCATGTGATATTTTAAAGTAACCATACTCTCAAATAATAATAAAAAATATTATTATAGTTTATACTCCTCTGCCTTATTCTGTGAATTGAATGACTACTCAAATCCTCTTCATCAAAACTTGTTATTCCAGATGCTATGCATATCTAAAAGAGTGCAATCATCTTGTTGAGAAAATCTGAAAAATAATATATATCTGTGTCCTCCTGGCCATTAGAAAATGGAATCAGCACGTAAAACTCAACTGATAGAGCTGTGAAAAACTTTAGAAAAGATCCAGAAGATGGTACTTAAAATAAGTAAATGCTTAGAGAAGAAAACCATGAGGGACTAAGTTTATTTAATTGGAAAAGAAATATCTGTAGAAAACTTTATTAAAGTATTTATAGGGCAGTGGACTTGGCCCAGTGGTTAGGGCATCCGTCTACCACATGGGAGACCCACGGTTCAAACCCTGGGCCTCCTTGGCCCATGTGGAGCTGGCCCATGTGCAGTGCTGATGTGCGCAAGGGGTGCCGTGCCAACCAGGGGTGTCCCCCACATAGGGGAGCTCCATGCACAAGGAGTGCGCCCCATAAGGAGAGCCGCCCAGTGCGAAACAAAGTGGAGCCTGCTCAGGAATGGTGCTGCACACATGGAGAGCTGACACAACAAGATGACATAATAAAAAGAAACACAGATTCCCATGCTGCTGACAACAAGAGAAGTGGACAAAGAAGACAATGCAGCAAATAGACACAGAGAACAGACAACCAGGGTGGGAAGTAAGGGTAGAGAAATAAATAAAAATAAATAAATCTTTTTAAAAAAGTATTTATGAAGTGTTTTTAATGAGAGGCTATAAAATAAAATGTAGTGGGCATTTTTTCTAGTCTTAGGACACAATACAAGAAATAGACTTATATGGATGATAAACTATAAAAATAATTTAAAAACTTGAGGGATACTTGATGCTTTTCAGAGCACTTTCATATAGATGATACAGCAGCCTGTATAGCAGAAAATGAGTATGATTAACTTTATGCTTCAAAGAAAGATACAGGTAAAAGACGTGTCTATAGAATTTGGGGCTCAGATATTACTGACAATTTGAATTAGACCAGCAATTACAAAGTTAAAAAGATAGGAGGTACCAGAACAGAAATCTATATCAAATACCATAAACAAGAATTTATTGTGTGTCATGTAGACATTAGAATAAATTATCTGAAGTAGTACTAACTTTTTGTTATATATTTATTGTTTTCAAACTGTTTGGCTTAGTACCAGTACCTGTCTGTGAAACCACATTCAACTTTTAAAAAATTAATAAATCTTTTTAAATGTGTTAAATTATACTTAACTGAGTTATGTATTAGGTGGAACACAGTTCATAGATGTTAAATTGTAAAACAATTTATCTCAAAATAGATCTGCTTTTTATTTAGAGTGTTAAAGTCATGGGCAATTTGTTGAGGAGGAAGCTGTCTTAGGAAGGATACAGTTTTAGGTTAGGTCATTGGCCTTTTCATGAAAAGGATGGTCTATATTTTGAGTCCACTCAGTGAGAATTATTCTAAAGGAGTTAATTAAGATAAATATGCTGTCAAGGATTGAGGTCTAGCACTAGGTATAGGACTTAAGGAATTTTCTCACTGAAGTGTTGTTCCTGCAGATCTTTTTCAGGTGGCAATCAAACATTTTCCAAGTAAGCTGATGTAACCCATGTAAGGAAAGCTATAAAATCTAAACAATAGGTGTGTAAAATATGTGGGAAATAAATCCAACGGTTAAATCTCCACTCCCCTACTTAATAAACAAAACACACCTCTTGGTGTTTCTTCATAAATCTTAGTCTTCAATATGTTAAATCCCTTTACTTAATCATTCTTGGTTAACTATTTCTTAACCATATGAACAGAATTTCTTTTTCTTTCCACCATTTTCCCTAGCACCTAATTTAGTACTAGCATGTAGGTATTTTTTAAAATGAGTAAAGTTTATGTATTTTTCCTAAGTCTCAGTTCTAAACTAAGTATTTCAGCTCCTAACTCATTCCTTGCCTGGCATGATTTGAAGGCCCCTTACCATCTTAATTATTCTCTAACAATATTCTTCAATGTATCAACTACTATGTAATCTGACACAGAGAAAAGAACTCCATATTTCCCATGTAGTATAAAAGTAGATAACAAAAATGAGACTATAATGCAGTCAGAAAAGAATGCATTTACTTTTGTCAATTTTCAGATCATTCAGATTGTGTTTTTAGTCAAGAAAATCTCTAGGACTTTTTCATATAGCCTGCTCAAAATTATTCAAGTTGTTTAATCACACTGCTAGAGTTTACCACTCTCTTTAATATGTAAACATCCTCAGGAGATTTAACACATTAAGCAAGGTTCTCAATTATTCACAGTTTGTGGTCAATTTCTTCCTTCAGATATAATTTTCTCCTAAGCCCTAGCTGCAATCAGCATACTGAATGAATGGGGGTTTCAGAGATTTTATAGATGATTTTTTAACTTGTTGCTCTTCTAGGAAGTCAAGACTTGCTGCAGCCCTCAGTTAAATGGCCAGAGTAGATAAAAGTATTAGGGAATGGAGAAGGAAGAGGGTCAGGATGGGAGTTAAACAAGAGAAGGCACTTGGTATGGCACTAAGAACAAATTTTCTCCCTCTTGTTGTATTTTCAGTATATATCATTCAGTAAACTTTAATTGGGAGTCTACTATGTATCAGGTCATCTGAAAGTCTCTAGTTATACAGAGGAGGAGTATTTTAATTTCCTACCCTGCTCAAGAAAATACTATGCAATGGGTTGGCTTTAAAAAGGGAATAGATTAGCTTATGATTCTGAGTCTAAAAGGAAGTTGAAATCAAGATGTCATCAAGACAATGCTTTCTTCCCAAAGACTGGCATTCTGGGGCTGGCTGCCACTGACCCTTGACTCCTCTATCACATGACAAGACATCACATGGCACTATCTTCTGTTATCTCCGATCTCTTCTGGGTTCCTTCAATGTCCAGCTTCTTGCTTCCTGTGACTTGCTCTTTTTGTTTGCCTGAATTTCACTCCACTTATAATGGACTCCAATAATAGGACTAAGATCCATCCTGATCAAGATGAGCCACAGCTTCTTAGCTAAAGTAACCTCTTCAACAGGTCCTACTTACAATGGGTTCACACCCACAGGAATAGATTAAACAAGTTAATGTTTTTCTGGGGTACATACAGCTTCAAATCACCCCAAGGAGAGAAATCTGGCCATGCCATCATCAAGTTTTTACCCTACAAAGGTGGAAAGATAAATAATAGGTAAACAAAAATTATTGAGTGATATTGATAAGTGCTACAGGTAAAAGAGAGTGCAGAGATAGAGTGTAATGGGAAGGAGAGTCAGAAAAGAACTCCCTAAACAGGGGATGACTAGAAAGACAAAGGATATAGTTAGAGATATGGAACTCAACATAGTTATAAACATATAAGTTAAAGGAAGAACTCAGGGTAATTACTACTAAATATAATGACTGTTTAAGAGGTGCTACCAAATCTGACTAGCACTGTAAGTTTCCTTTCAGCACAGCATCATTTCCCCTAATATGATGTCAGAAAGTCACTGTTTCCACTACCTCAGGAGAAAACTTCTCACAGACCTATGTGTGTGGGCCTAAATGGTCCATCTGGAGTTTGTGCTGCTCTGCAAAAAGTTGTCAAGTTTCTGCCAAATTAGGTGCAATAGAACAGGCAGCTGCACTTGAAGCCCAGGTTTTTGTTCATTTGTTTGTGTGTATGTTTGTTATTTTTCCCTTTCCTGGCTATCTTATAACCTCATATTAATCTGTCTACAGATGAACTAGCATGTTCCTATCACATGTATAGCAGCACCTTTGTTAGGGTTTTAGTCAATCAGATGGTGGCCTGTCTGGTCTTTCAGCCAACTGCTCCCTGGAACTCTGCATGGATATATTTGACAGGTCATAGTTTGGGCTAGTACACGCTACATATAGGTGTGTGTCTTCTGCAAATCTACAAAACACACCCACCTCTACCTGCTTCTGAGACTCCAGAAACCATTTACCAGGAGTTCAACACCTTCAGTTTCTAGTAGCTTTCAAAGTGGAGTCTAAATTTAACCCAGTATGAATAAATTGATCTTCTATGATGTAGCTAATAATATACTGAGTACAATGGAGTACAGAAAAGCTCATCACAAAAAAAATCTTAAAAATATCTGCTACAGGTGAAGTGCACTGATTTCTGCAACTTATTTTACAATGTATCAAATGGAAAATGAAAAATGAATAGAGGGATATATATGTGGAGGAAACAGCATAAGCAAACTCATGGAAACTGGGACAGAATGGCATGTATTCAAGAGAAAAACATCAGCTAAGCCTGGTTGGAGATAGTTAGTGATAAGTGTGGATATGCAAAGGGAAGTTAGAATATGGTAAGTCATGCTAGGCAGGAAAAGATATGGTTCCTTCTCTTACCTAGTTGCTAATATCTGGGCTCAATAGGAGAAAATGATCAGATTTAGAAACAGAATGGCCAGACAATCTTATAAAATAATACAAAGAAAGCTATAGGATGATGATAAGAACTCAAATGAATGCTACAGACACCCAGGCTAATTATCACTCAGAGGAAAAAAAAAATCAGATTTTACAAATTTGGGGCCATTTTGATCAACATTTTATTGCATTAGAGGAAGTCAGATGCTAGGTGTCAACTAGGACATTTCAAACCCTTCCTTCCCAGGACAAAGGGTTCTACTGCTTTAGCTTTATTTATTTATTTATTTATTTATTTATTTTAGTTTTAGTTTTATTGAAGTATATCATTCATACATGAACACACATAAACAATAAGTGTATAGAAAAGATTGCAAACTTATAAAATAAACATACATAACATCACACAGGGGTCTCATACGTCACCCCTTCACCAACTCTTTGCATTGGTGTGAAACATTTGTTACAAACTATGCAAGAGCATCGTCAAAATATTTCTACCAACTATATTCCTTTTCTTACATTTGATGTACTTTTCCCCCAACCCATACTATTTTTTAAAAATATGTTTTTGTTAAAGATATTGTGAACTTGCAAAACAATCATACAGATGTGTGGATTTCCCATACAACTTCATACCCTGGTGGAACATTTTTTACAGATCATGAAGGAGAAGAGAAGGGAAAGGGTGCAGAAAGAAAATATTCTTCAAAAAATTCTTCAACAAATATTTGAAGAAAATATTCTTCAAAAAATATTTGAAGAAATAGTGGTGGAAAATTTCCCAACCCTTTTGAAGGACATAGATATCCATGTCCAAGAAGTTTTATTTATTTTTTAAAAGAAAATTTTTTATTTTAACATACATTCAAACCACTGGACAGTTACAAAAATAATACAAACTCAAAAAAATAATAATAACAACTTTCCTGTTTTCACTTTTCCTGAACCTACCTTGGGCTGGCAGTGCACTGTCAGCTCCCTCTATCTCATGTCAGCTCCCCTCTCCCAAGCAGAGAACAATGCAGAACCGAAGTTACAATGGATTTGAACATAGTCAATCATGGAAACATCAGAATGCATTATAAATGTTTGTATTAGCTCAAGAATTATAGTAATATCTAAAGAACTATGTTCAGAAAACACAGAAATCTGGGTTATGCCCTAGAGATCTATTAAGTGTGCAGTCAGGATAAATAAATTCCAACAGTTCACACAAAATTCAAAATCATGGGAGAGTACATTTGAAGGGACCAGCTTGTTTCGCAGTCCGGCCCTTAACTAGAAAATGTTGGCATCTCAGTGACAGTCCCATCCCAACAACACTGTAGTTAGTGGGGACATATAGTTTTCCAAGCAGATGACTTAACCTCCTGGGATATATATGAAGAGAGAAGATTAATAGAATTGACCTTGTAGGATTATCTAAGGGCCAAACAAGGTAAACATGATGAAAGGGAACAGTGCTTAGTATGTGACCAGCACTGTTATAAATTTTTCACAAATATTAAGTCAAATGATCCTTACAATGACTTTTTGAGATTTATACAATTAATTAAATTTTGCAGCTCACATTTTAAAATTTTACCTCAAATTTGACAAGAAACATGTCACATTTTTCTGGACAGCATTGTTCTGCCTGGAATCTGAATGCTCATCAAGGGTATCTTTGGAAAATCATCCACTTGAATGTATTAGTCCTGTTTTCCCATTTCTTAGTTTTCTAAAGATTCTCTCTGTTGACATGACCAGTTTGTCCATGTGTATTTGTTGATTTTATGCTGATGATATTCCCTTTAGTTTCTCTCTTCCTGCCTGAGGACCCTGGCCAACAACCTCTGATCCCCTCTGTGGTCTGACTGAACTACTTCCCCAAAAATAATTTATAATATCATTATTATCACAATTTTATCTAGCTTCTTTTTTTTTTTTTTTTAGCCTAATGCCATAGTTTAAAATTGGAGATGGGAACTGAAAAGCCTCTTTACCTGGGGAAAGAAGTACCTAATTTCAATGCTTGGTTAATTTCAAATATGGAATAATGAGAAAGAGAAGAGCCATTAGATGAAATACCCGAGTGCCAGAGTGGAGGCATCTGAGACAAGTGCCCCATGTTCTCATTAACACCCAGCACGGTGTACTTTGAGAATAAAGGAAATTGGCTTTAACAGGCAAGTTAAACCTGACCTCTGTCCTGCAACCTTCAAAGAGAATAGGCATTATAAAGAGCTACCAAAATCATGACATTCTGGCAGACAGCACCTCATTTCTAAGGTGAAGATCTGAAAGTTGCAAATATGGAATCAATTTTACCAGATAAAGAAAAATTGTGATGATTAAAAATATAGACAATAATATTAATAAAATGCAAATGCCACAGGGTGATGTGCTGACTTCTTTTATAGACTACCATTTAAGGTGAAAAGGCAGGACTTACTTGTACGGTCATTCCTTGTTTGAGAAGAAGCTTAAGCAGCTTCTTCCCTCCTAAGAGGGAACTTGCTTTTCTTTCCTAAATTCTGCCCTCCTAAAAGGAATCTCCTTTTCTTTCAGTAAAAAAGGCAAATGAATTCTGCTGTTTCTATTTTAAAAAAGGGGGGGGGGTGTAATACTCGAGCCTCCTATCAATTCAAATCCATGCTTCAAAATTATGCTTAGGTGTAGAAAAGGGTAGGCACCAAGCTGTGTGTATCCTCTTAGAACAAGATGCTCACGGAGCTAACCCTTTTACTTGCTGATGAATCCAAAATGATGGATGGATATAGATGATAGAAAGATAGATAGATGATAGATAAATTATAAGAAGAGAGAAACATAAATAGATAGATGCTAGATGATGGATGGGTGTGTGGGTAGGTGGGTGGATAGATGGATGGATAGACAGATACATATATATATACATTCAATATAAACATTCATCCCTACAGATAATTATACTTAAAAGTTCCATGATGTCAAATCACATTTTAAAATGTTATTTCCCTCGGATTCCTTTTGTACTTCAAATTTGAAATTTAATTTAACATTTCTAATTGACACTACTTATTCTTAGGCATGAAAGATTTAAGGTCTGTATTAGTCAAGGTTCTCTAGGGAAACAGAATCAACAGGATATATTTGTAAACAGTATGAGATTTTATAAGAGTCTCTCACATGACTATGGAGGTGTAAAAGTCCAGGTTCCACAGGCAGGCTGCAACCAGGGGCTCCAATGAAAGTCCAGTGAAGGTCTTTGATGAGTTTCTGGGAGACATGGACTGTCGAAAGGCAAGCTGGGAAATTCTTGAATGCTGACATCACTTCCCCTTTTAAGGCATTCAACTGATTGGATAAACCATCACTCATTGCTGACAGCAGTCTCCCTGATTGATATAGATGTAATCAGCTATCTATGCAGTAAATCACTGATGAATAAAGTCCATAAATGTCCTTTTATTGCAATTAGCCCAGTGCTTGCTTGACCAAACAGCTAGGCACAATTACCTGGCTGAGTTGACATGTTAGTCTAACCATCACAAGGTCTGATCTCTGACCTCAGGGAGCTAATAATGTTCACAGCTATATTTAAAAATCCTAAAATGCATTACATATACAAGCACAATATTTAACTGTTGATCATAATTTTTTGCACAAATGTAAAAACTGAATTCATCTCAGGGAGAATAAAAAAAACTTTGTTGACAATACTGAAATAATTACATTCACCTTTTAAAAGCTTTCCTAGAAAAGCTTCTGTGTTGTTAAAAAGTAAATATTAGGTAGAGTTTTCATCTTCAGATGGAGCCTGGATTATTACAAATTGACTCGATATCTTTTAGCCCCTTTTAAAAAAAATGTTAAGTACTCATGACCAAACGAGCTCCCATAGTCATAGAAATGACTATGCTATGGCACTAATAGCTGCTGAGCTAAAATAAAGATTGCTTCTACAAACGCCTTAAGTCCTCCCTGACTTAGAAAAAGCCTCTTGCCCTGTATTGATTACAATGAAACATTACCTTTCTGCCAAAGACGATCTCAGACCTTTAAATACAAAGCTCTATAAGCAGCTAATTTTCATAGGACAAAAGAAGCCTAAATTGAGTCCCGACTACCTTGTCTTCCATATTTTGGACATTGTATCTGTCATTTGGCTTACAATATCACCTATCTGGTCTAAACTGTTCACATCTCCCTTATATGTTCTTGCTCATCTGGAAGCTAAACCACAAAACAGCTTAGCATGGTAAATCGTATGTTCACACCATAGAGTTTTATTGTTTTGTTTTGTTTTTTAAATTAGAAGTTGCTTACAAAATTCGATATCAACAGTGCAAGGGCAAAACAAACTTCTCCCAAAAGGAACAGAAAGAATGGTAAGTACTCCAAGATGCATGTTGAAGGTCAGAGACCAAAGGACCAATATGTTTTCATAGCTACATTAAGTAACAAATAGACCTGCACAGAAAATTATTCAGCTAAAATTCAAGTCGGGTTGAATGCCAGAGTACAGCCACTCACCTTGCATGAGTGCTTTAACTTATAAATGGGCTTACATTCCACCTGAAGATTTCCTAGGCTCTGTGCCATTTTTATATTAGCTTTCATCACATTTTTAAACAGAAAGTCTTTGTTTTCTATATCATCTTGAGGTAACACTAACGGGCAGAAAATCAGCTATGAAAGGGCTCTAGCATGTCTACATGTAAGTAAAAAGCAGATCAATCACAAAATCATTTAACCAAAGATCACAGCTCTTTATTAATTAGTAGTAATACTTTGGAGCATATTTTCCATTCACTGTAAGAGCCATAATGACAGTGTGGAAGGAAAAGAAAAGAGGTGGGTCTTTCAATCAAGTCTTATAAAAAGCAAGTGATTTTTTTGGTTTGAAAGGTCCTTAAAAGAATTTGGAATCCTTCTTTGGGAACATATAAGCATATGATGTATTTTCAGGACACAGATTTCATTAGCACAGCTACCCAAACCTCTGCCTAATTAGCATAACTGATGAACCTGCTTCCAGGCCCAAAGGCAGCAGGGAAGGATCTTTATAAGAAGTTCTTTTTGTATATCTAGAGTTTAAAACAACAATGAACAATAAGTTTGTTTGGTATTTTTTCCCCTTTACTTTGTAAGGGGAGTAATTCTTGTAGGATATTAAAGCAATTTTAGGTACTTTCATTCCCCTTTAAATCCCATTCCCTTTCAGTCAGCCATCTCCAAAGCTGAGGCTTCTTGTCCAGGGAAGAAGAGGGCAGGTACCACCCAGAACAAAGAGGCTGTTAAACAACTTGGGCTCAAACTGACTTTCTTGTCTATTTAGCAAACCAGGTTTGCAGGAGGAAAGAAAAGGAAGTTTCTAAACACCTTCAGATTCTATTAACATAGACAGAGTCAGACCTATCAGAGTAGATCTTAATTTTCACTATATGTCTAAAGTAGAGAGAATTTAAGATATGGCAGGAAGAGAAAGCAGGTCTACCTGCTGTGAAGACCCTATAAGGAAGAAGATTGAAGTAAATCAGCAAGGTGAATGGCAGGATCCTCTTCTTCCCTCAGGGACTTGTCCATACCTGGAGGAAGGGATATGGTACTGTAGAAGTAATCAAAGAGAGATGAGGAAGCAGCACTGAGGCTAATGGGCATATTTGTAGGGAAGCCTCTAGGTCTCAGGACATTCCCATTTTCAATTCAGTACCAGATCCAACTTGGTATCCATGTGATGGCACAGAGCTAGTGGTGGGAGGTGGCTAAAGAGGTGAGAATGAAACAGCAGTCCTGGCTCCTCAAGGCCTGTATGTGGCAGGCACAGGCAGTTCAGGAAGCCACTCAAAGAATATCTGATCAATAGCTATGAGCATTCCTTAATGGTAGACTCCTGTATATGGAATACTGAGCCTTATGCTGGTGCATTTTATAATGTACACGAAGGCTGCACTAATTGCACTGCTGCCAGGAGCGCCCATTTCCTCACGGACTCACCAGCACCAGATGTTTTCAATCTTTCTAAACATTGATAAATGATTAGGTGGAAATGTACTTTATCATTTTTTTAAAGATTTGCATTATAGTTAGCACCTTTGTCATAGGCACTTAAATAACAACTACTAACATCTCTTAAGTATTTGCTATTTTCCCCAGCTCTATTATAAGTGTTTTACCTGTGTACACTAATTTAATCCTCATTACAATCAGGCAAGAAAATTGCTACTAGTATTGTACTCAGGTTATAGAAGAACATGAGCAAGAGCTATAAAATAACGTGTCCAAGGCCGCTAGGGTAATAAGGAACAGATCTAGGATTCAAGTGCAGCAAAATGACTCCAGATCTTGTAAACTGCCTGTTATGACAAAAAATATTTTAGAAAAGAAAAAACATACAACATGAGGAAAGGAGAGTGGAGGTACTTACAGATGGTTGATGCTGATTATAGAGCTGCACAAGGCAGCCAGGGGGTTTTAATTGATCAAAGGCAACTCAGCTGAGAAAAACTTGACATGAACGCTCAGGAACAGTAAATTAGTGAACAAAATGATGTAGAAAGGAAGAATTTGATAAGTTCCAAGAGAAAAAGAAAGAAGCCACCCAGCTGAGCTGAGTCGACATGGGGACAGTGGTTTCCGTCACCAGGAGCTGATCTGGAAAGGTAGAGAGAGCTATGGGCGGGGTACTCTTGGTAAACAAAATGAACAGTTTTCTTCCTGGGGCACTGCCTGGTCCATTCATGGAAGGTTTGAAGTTTGCAGTTTTCTAAACACTGTAGAGAAAGGTGCAGCTCATGTTTATATAAGCATGTCCTAGAGAATGGCCTGACTCTACCTCTAAGTTATTCCCCCATAGTTAAATGTTTTTGGAATAGAGCAGCATATCATTATTCCCCACTCTCCAGTCACCAGATAAATGTTTTCTGAAAGCAGTACACTTGATCCTGTTATTAAGGGAAATGCAAGTTGAAAGCACATTTATGAGAAAGTCCCCATGAAATTTCCCAGTCATGGAATTATGATTGTTCCTTGATTCCAACCAGGACCTCAAACAATCTACAAATGACTCCAAGTCTAGTCATCAATAATCAAGAAAATGACCCACTGCTTCATTATACTTGTTTTAATAATTATAGGGAAATATCTACTCTTGCTCATTATTAATATGTCAAGTTGCATGCTTGATGAACTTTCTAAGACAGAAATTTTTCTAACAGCTTTTTATTTTCTCACTTACCCTGGCATTTTAGAAACTAAAGAGAACCATGCAGAGGAGTGTTGGTGATTTTCAAATGCACTCACAGAAAAAGCAGGTAATACATGAAAACAGTGAAAAGAACTAAAATGCTTTGAACATAAAGAAGAGAAAGAAATGATTATGTTTACTTTGGATTCCAACTGAGATGCAGACCCTTTTTTTTTTTTTTTTTGCTTTTTGCTTTAGCTATCAACTAATAGAACTGCTAAGACCTCCAATTAACATGTGGACAGCAGAAATTTCAAAGTGAGGAAAAATGAAAGAGAGGCAAAAACATTTTTATTGCTGTTCAGTACTTTCTCTCACAATTTCTCCAGTTTCCATCCCACACAGACAAATTGGTATCTGCCGAAGATTGTTATTGCCTTCTGAACATGTAAGAGCTGTGACACAAAAGGAACTCTGGGACTTTATGATTTATTGCTTTATCATTCTTAGTGCCATCTCTGCTCAGCCTCAAATCCAGGGCAGGCTACAGGACATATTAAAAGGGCAACATTTCTGGATTCCCTTTTTAAAGGGCAAAGCACTTACCATTTCCTACATACAACGCACTTATCTTTTAACTCACTATTTGATGAGCAACATTGAAGCCTGCTTTTAAGACCTCTTTAATACAGGAGAATATATTTTCCCATTCTCAATCACCTTTGAATTTTTATGCACCCGACTCTTAGTTTCCTGAAAACTGTAGCTATTTTAGTCAATGCTCTCTTTTGTAAAGGAATTGTGTTTGTTTCATATATAAAAAAATATATACACACAGATGAATGGGCTCCAGACCATGCCAGTCCATATGATCCCTTCTGTCACAATCATCAGAGTTTACCACCCACTGTCTGTCGAGAGTAAAGAAAGTCTTCCTACCCATTGGACCAGGAAGCTTAAAGACAGAGGTCGTCATCTACCATTACAAATATAGTACTCATACTTAGCAAATGACCACAATTGTGCTTAAAACATAGACAAATACCCGTTCTGGAATCTTTTTCTAAATGTTTTCTAATTTTATTTCCATGGCCCCAAAATCTAGAATTTTGGCATTAATATTTCTATTTAAACCTACATTTTGTTTGTTGCTGTTGTTTTTTCCCTCCCTGCCCTAGTGCCCTTAAACAGTCTTTGTCATGGGCAATTGTAAGGCTCAGTTCCAGCTTTTCATAAGCTCTATCTAGGGCCAGATAGTAACTGTTTTAGGCTTTGTGGGCTATGCTATCTAAATTACAACTATTCAATTCTGACATTGTAGCTCTAAAATAGCCATGGACAACATATAAGCCAATGGATATGGTTGAGTTCTAATAAAACTTTATGTGGATTGGATTTAGCTCCTTGTTCACAACTTGCCAACTGCTGCTATAGGGTAAAACAAATATCTCTTTTCTTACTTTGTGCATCTCTTAAAAATTTCCAAAATCATCCTGTATAACCAGGATGTTGGGCCTGTTACCATCTTTGAATTTCTTCTTCCCTTTTCTTTTAGTCATGGTGCCTCAAAGTTATCTTTCTAAGAACAAATTTAAATCTGAATCATGGAAGTCCAGGGTTGAGAAATAGACCCTATTTAATAAGCATTAAAGTTTAACTGCTTGAGGCTACTGCAAATCAGAATCTTAAAATTGTGGATAATCTCCAAATAATAAAAATTTGTAGCTTTTTAACTTTTCATCATGTAACAAAAACAACAAAAACCTGAAAGATCTGTGTATTAGCCAGCCAAAGGGGTGCTGATGCAAAATACCAGAATCTGTTAGCTTTATAAAGGGTATTTATTTGGGGTAGGAGCTTACCATTACCAGGCCATAAAGCATAAGTTACTTCCCACACCAAAGGCTGTTGCCATGTGTTGGAACAAGATGGCTGCCAACGTCTGCCAAGAGTTCAGGCTTCCTGGCACTCTCTTTTTCTCCAGACTCAGCTGCTGTTTTCTGCACAAGGTCAGCTATAGACAATAAGGCTCCCTTGGCTTTACCTCTGTCCACGAGGCTAGCTATAGACTATCAGGCTTGATTCTCTCTGGGCTCATCTGCTCTGCTCCTCTGTGCGCTTACTTCCTGGACTCCAGCTTAAAAACTTCAGCATCAAAACTCCAACATCAGACTCCAACATCAAAACTCCAAATAACTCCTCTGCTCTGCCATGTAGTTTTATCTGTGAGTCCCCATCCACCAAACGTCCTACTGACATGGCCCAATCAAAGCCCTAATCATAATTTAATCACTCCCAGATACAGACCAGTTTACAAACATAATCCAATACCTATTTTTGGAATTCATGAACCATATCAAACTGCTACAACCTGAAAATATATTTTCATTCCAGTTATTTCCCAGTATTGCACAAGTTCCAAAGTCTCAAACCCAAAACTTCTTGCCAGGGAATCTATTCAAAAGCAGAATTGTTCATAGATAAAATTTAACTTGGAAACAGATTACTTTTTAATTTTTCCTACAATGTTTATTGAAGTGAGTTTTTCCCAAATTTACACTCACTCTATCATTTCTAATATCTTTCACATGCATTCAGTTCCCTTGTCTTGCAGTACTTTTACCTCTAACTATTTCAAAATTTTGTCCTACTTCCCAGAACTGAAGATTCAATATGTAAAAGTACCATGCGAATTCCCTAGCTGTCTTTATCCTGTTCTTTCTCCCCATCTTCCTATATCTAATAGTTCAAGAACTGGTGCACCTAACCCCCCCAAAGAATTGAATTTGAGCACAAAAGAAATTCTGAGCTCAATATTTGAAAGTTGCCTTCTGCATACAAGTAACCCTTTCTGGTCCCAACATTTTATCATCTGAGAGTGTGACTCCAAGTATATGGTTGTGGCCAAGACACAGAGACAAGGACATGTATGTCTCAGTTATGTTGGTCTCCATATATCAGTTATTTTCCTCCCTATGTGTATCAGTCAGGGTTCTCCAGAGAAACAGAACCAATAAAATACATGTATATGTAATTAGATATAGCTCTCTATATTGGTATATATTAGAAGATTTATTTATTTTTAATTGGCAATTGTGAGGGTTGGCAAGTCTGAAATTTGTAAGACAGGCCATGATACTGAAAACTCAAACAAGAGTTTGATGTGCTAGTAGTGTTGAGGCAGAATTTCTTCTTCAGGGAAGCTTTGGTTTTTGCTCTTCAAGTCATCAAATATTGAATGAGAACCATCCACATTATCAAGAGTAATCTCTTTTACTTAAAATTAACTAATTGTAAATACTAATCACTTATATAAAACACTTCAAGGCACCATCTAGGTTAGTGGTTGACCAAACAACTGAACACCATAGCCCAGCCAAGTTGGCACATAAAATTAATGATCTCACTTGTTAATTTTTCCCCATTTTTCAATGGGTGAACTTGTTTGCCATTTCCATATATGTTTTAGAGCTTCATATATATCTCTATCTAGAATTTCTTAAGATTGAAAATGAATGAAGACATTGTTAATTTGTATATTTTAGTGGAAAAGCATTATTAAAATAATGGAAAACAGTTGCTGAAGTAAGTTCCCTTCCACAATGATACAGACTCCAACTTTGTGCATGGATATTGTCCCCGAAGGAGGGATTAAAGGACATAGCAAAGGAAGCAGAGAGATTTCATTATGCTTCCAATGTTGATTGCATAAATTGGTTGAAGCTCCTTCTTCAGATAAAATTATACATATCCCTATGAGTTTTGGGTTTGGACCCAAAAAAGAAAATTAAAGCAATTGATACCTTATTCTAATGCAGTGGGTAAGGTTAGGTATGAATAAAGTATCAAGTATGTCATAAACTATCTAATAAGTTATTTGTACTAATGAAGACAATGTAATCCATTGCTCTTTTAAAAAATCTTTTCAACTATATTCTTAAAATTCTACAGAAATCTCAGTGAATTAATAGATCAAATTTAATACTTTAGATTACTATACCAAAACTCAGGCTACATCTGTCCATGTAACTTCACAATATCTAGTTAATTCATTCAAAGATTAGTAATTCAGACACTGATCTACATAAATTAGATGTTTTGAAATTGTCTGACAGAGACTTTTTTTATCAGAAGCTTTATCATAATTGATGTATTTCTCTTTGATAAAAGTACTAATCTTTCTTACACTCCTTTGTCCCATAATTTTGAACAATAGTTCTCAAATTTTATTGTAAATGTGTCCTTTGTCCCATAATTTTAATAACTCCTTTACCCCATAATTTTGAATAATAGTTCTCAAACTTTATTGTAAATGTGTCCTTTTTTTACAAAAAGTGATTCCTTGAGCCCATAGCTCAATATGTGTGCAACAGAGTTCAGGGGAATTAAAATAAGACTTTTGGTCAATCCAAGATGGCAAAGATATTCTTCTATATTTTCTTCTCCAAACTTTAAGTCTCTAGCATTTATATTTAGGCTTATAAACTGTCTGCAATTAGTATATGTTACTGAAATGAGGTAACAGTCCACGTGTATTTTGTTCATATGTATATTCAGTTCTTCCGGGACAATTTAACTTTTCCTTTCTCATTGAATTGACGAGGCAAATTTGTCAAAAACTACCTGAGCAATTATATGTAGGTCTGTTTTCTTGCATTAATATATTTGTCTACATTTTAGCTGATACTACATGACCTTGATTATTGTAGTATTGTAGCAAACTTTGAAATAATATAAGTCTCTCAATTCTTTTCTTTGTCAAAATTGTTGGGACCCTTCTAGATATTTCACATTTCCACAAAATTTTTGGAATTACTTTGTAAATTTCTTCAAAAAAATTCTATTGGGAATTTGGCTGGGATTATTTTGAATTTGTAAATTAATTTGGGAGATAATTAACATATTATTAATATGAATCTTCTACTCCATGAGCTTGTGAGATCTCTCAATTTATGTTGCCTTTAATGTCTCTCACAATATATTGTGTTTTTCAGTGTAGAGATCTTGTGTATTTGTTAGATTTGCCTATGTCTTTCCTAGGTATGTGATGCTTTTGATGATTTTCAATAATAATTAATGGATTTTTTAAAAATTTCATGTTCTAATTTTTCATTGATAGCATACAGAAATAAAATTGGTTTTTGTATATTGACCTTTTACCCTGTGAACTGGCTAAATTATTTACTTATTCTAGGAGATTTTCCCACGTCCATAATCACATCATCTGCAAAGAAAAAGTTTTAATTTTCCTTTTCTAGTCATTACACATTTCATTTGTTTTTCATTTCTTATGATAATGGCCAAGATCTGGAACCCTGAGTGAAATGCTGTATAGAAATGGTGAGAATAGAAGAGATACTGTTGCTTGTTCCAATCCATTAAGAATATTGGTAGGATATTGATAGGTGTAATTTTACATAGATGGCCTATATAAGATTGAATAAATTCCCTTCTATTCGTAATTTCCTGGGAGTTAAATTTTGCCAAATAATTTATGCATCCATTAAGATGATCATATGATTTACTCTTTTTTTCTGTTATTACAGTAAATTATATTGATTTTCTTAATGTTCTTTGTTTCTCTGTTTCTACTTTCCTACATCATTTTGGAGTATTTTTATATTCCAAGTTTTTCCTCTTCTATTAACTTTTTACGCTTTCTTATTGTTTTTAGGTGTGATTATAGAAATGCATTAAATATGCATCTTAGTCACACTCTTACTTCAAATATTATTGTATCCATTGTGAAAAAGAATTTCACAATATCATTCCATTTATCCTCTTCCACTCTTTTTGCTCTTATTGTCATCATGTTGCATTGACTTCATATATTTTGATCCTCAAATACATTGTTATTTTTTCTTTAAACAATTGATAGTCTTTTAAAATAATTAATACATAAATACATATATAAAGATAAAAATCTGTGTAATTTGATAATACCGCATCGAACTCCTGCCAGGTTCGCAAAACACTTGATTTTTCTCTTTGTTTTACAACTCAGACAAAACTGTTTTGGGTTATTAGGAAGTTCTCTTTGTTCTACAATCCTGCGCCTTCCTTTCCACTTTCCATGCCCTAGGAAATGTCTCTTCACACTGTTTCCCTGTCCCTAACCTTTGGTGCATTCTCCATGAAGGCACTGTGGGAAAAAATTCATGCATGGATAGATTTTTGTGACTGTGGACTCTCAGGCCTCTAATCCATCTTGACAGACTACACACAAACATTACAACTTTAATAAAAGTTAGACTGGTTTTTCTGTATGCCAGTCTATGGTAGGTTTGCTCCCATTTCTGCCGCACTACATAGATGAAAGCAGATATGGAAATTTTTCTCCTGGTAAGGGCTTGTCCCCTACTGGGATTTAGATCACTAGTTCTTTGTATTCTCAGCTGTCTATTGAATTTTTAATTAATATGCCTTTATTTTCATTGTTAAATAGAAGCCATGTGTCTTGGTTTCCTAGGGCTGCCATAGCAAAGTATCACAAACTAGTTGGCTTAAAAAAAAACAGATTTATTTTCTCACAGCTCTGGAGGTTAGCAGTTTGAAAGCAAGGGATTGGCAGGGCTATTGCTCCCTCTGAAATCCTTCTTGCCTCTTCCTAGCTTCTTGAGGCTTGCCTGCAAATCCTTGGCATCCCTTTACTTGCAAATGCAGACCTTCAGTCTCTGCTTGCCATCATGTAGCATCCTCCCTCCACCTGTCTTGTTGTATGGTCTCCTCTTCTTATAAGGACAAGATTCATACTGAATCAGGGGACTACCCTACTTCAGCATGACTTCGTCTTAACTAATTCCATTTATAAGGACTCTATACCAAAGGTCCATTCTGAGGTACTGGGGCTTTGGATTTTAACATTATCTTTTGAGGGGATACAATTCAACCCGTAATAACAAATGAAGAAATTTTCTCTTAGAAGATATTGTAATCAACTTGTCAAATCTGCTGCTAAGTCACCTATGATAAGGATTGAGACTTACCTAATGAATTTTAGCTAATCTATATGTGAAAGTATGTGTTTACGCAGTGTCTTTGCAGATAATTTTGTGACAACCTCCAGATCCCTTCTATGTTATAGCTGTGTTTGTGCTGGGTTGTTAGGAAGAATAAAGACTACAAGAGGCAACTAGTGAAATTAGGATGTATTCACCTCCCTCCTTATGTAATAAAAAAAAGGAACTAAATGAGAAGAAAAGAAGAAAGAAATGTCCATCTTCAGTAGTACTAGAGAATGGCAATAACCCTAAACTACAGACCATGAATAATTCATATTAAAATGTAAAACAACCCAAAGACAAAGAAATGTTAATGTATACTTCCCCAAATGTAAGACATGCTCATTCAGTTGTCCTCATTAGTAACTAACAGTAATACTCAAAGAAAAAATGTAGTATGTCATATGAATGAATGAAAGAGCTACAAAAAGTTTTGTATAGATTAAAGTACCTAACTGATTTATTGATTTCTTTATCAGGTATTTGGAAATCAGTTAGAATAAAGAATAAAGAAAATTAATGAAACCACTAAAAATGTTCTACTTTATAAAAACTGACCAAGGAAAAAGGAATAGTCTGATATCAGTCAATAAATATGGGGGGAAAAAAGAAATAGCCTCTGATTAATCTTACATGGAGGAATTTTGAACAATCACTAATCAGAAAAAGTCAATTTCATCTAAAGTGAAATCTTATTTCATTTTAGATGTTTGTTCAACTTTATTCAGATAAATTGAAACTTTACTCAGTAGCTAAATCATAATTTAAGTATCTATATGATTAATGTTCCCACACAGTTTCAGAAAATGAAATGTACATTTCAACTCATCTGAACTAATGAAATATCATTCGATACATTAAACCCTGATATATTTTGAAGAAGGCGTACAATTCACAGTGACTGTGTGTACAAATTAACGATTTTAGAATGTGGTAAAAAATCAGAAACACTGACAGGAATTTCTAACAAATCCATAACAATTTACAATCTCATATGGATGTGTATGTTTGTTCATTGTAGTCTGCTAATGATTTATATTCATAGACTACGATCTTGTTAAGATGTTGCCAAAGGAAGTACTTTATTCCAAACTTCATTCCTTCCTTAAGAAATCTATCATATTTCCTATAATCTGAACCTATCTTCTTTTCCCATGAATGTTTCACAATTTACATTTTTTTAAAGTGACTGAAAAAATCTATCTTGTTTTGGAAATAGCAATTCCACAAAAGAATGAATTGTATGTTTTGTGATACCAACCCAAATACATTACACTTTGTCTGGTTTTCTATTAATATTCATGAAATTTTTGCACTATTTGTCTTCAAGATTGTATTTAATTCAGTTTCCACTTTTCTAGTAAATATGGCTGAATAAAAAGCCTAAATTACTATTTTGTGAAGTGTACTCGAGTATTAATGTGCAATGTGGTTAAAAATGACTCATGAAAAAGTTAATAGGAGCTTTCTCCACAGTCTAATTCCCAATATGGTCTGTAACATGCCTACATTACCACTGGTCTTTTTCAATTTATGTGTAATATATATAAAAACTGGCCATTGTCACCTTGGTAATATTCAGCAGACCAGAAAGTAGACGGGGAGGGGGGGAGGTGGTGGGTAACAAAGCACCACCAACAACAAAATTTCAGTAATATAGTTTCCTTTTATATGCCTATTATATAATCCAGCTATGTGTTCCATAGTCATCTCTGACTTATTTCTAAAACATTACAAATATTCTCTTCCTCCTGTACTACCCATCCTAGTTTTTGAGAATAGTTGAGTCAGATAGTCCTGTTTCCAAATCCCAACTTTGCCACTATTCTCTGTGTAGTCTTGGGCAAATTACTTAACCCAAATGTCTTCATCTGTCGGAAGGACATAATTATTTTATCATAGGCTGAAAGAGAAGATGTCATGTGTTTCACAGCCTCCCAACCAATAATCTAGGTGTTCTTGTTTATCTCACCTCTTACAATCAGTCCAAGCTCAAATTTAGTCATCCTTTCATATCTAAATATCTCTTAGTCTCACCTTCATCTTCATCTGCCCTGTGACAGTCCTTGTGTATGTCCGCACTGCTTGTCTGCATGATTGTTGTGCACTCCTCAGCGGACTCCTGCCTAAACTTTGACTCTTCAATCCATTCTCCACAAGGCTTCCAGAATACCGTCACTAAATGCAAGTGTGACTTATTTTGCCTTCCCAAATTAAGCTTTCAATAACCTCAATCCAAACTAATTTGCATGACTTTCAAGGCCCTCTGGGATCTTCACATTGTTAGCATCTTCTCTCCTTATTCCCCGCCATGCACCCCAATTCCATCACACTTAACAGTTATATTATCTTTATATGCTTTTACATATGCTGTTTCTTAGTCTGGAATAGGTGAAAAGCAACAAACATACCTCTCCAGATGTGTCTAAGTTGTCACTTTACATTGCTGAATTACTCAAGAGAATTTGTTACGAATATCTCTTAAAATATGACATGTTTGATTATGACAGAAAGAAAGAACAAATATAAGTCAAATCTAGTTTCAATGATCCATGAGTATCTTTCTTATGTGGTTCATTCTGCTGAATTCATAGA
Source organism: Dasypus novemcinctus (assembly GCF_030445035.2). Classification (NCBI taxonomy): domain Eukaryota; kingdom Metazoa; phylum Chordata; class Mammalia; order Cingulata; family Dasypodidae; genus Dasypus; species Dasypus novemcinctus. Next base: position 34,683,774 of record NC_080683.1, on the reverse strand, counting down.
AGATGTATTACTGCCTCTTGGACAGGTGACATAAACATACTGGGCCCCAAAGAGATGGCATTAGTGAACTTGAGAAGCCAGGTTCTGGTTTTCTCACTCACTGGTGAGAACATATTTGTAGGTCACAATTCCATTTATATTATTATCCCAGCTACTTCCCTTCTCCTCCTTGTAAATTAAAGATTTTTAAAGCTGTCACTGCACTCATTCTCATGGTTAGGGATCTCCATCAAATTCATCTTTATGGATTTTCTCCATGGCAGAACAATTTGCAGGATCTCAGAAGTTTAAGTTATTCCAACACTGTCTTGTAGATCTATCCCACTGGTTGCATAAACAGAAATTATCAAAAATTCTACATAAAGGAAGATTAAATATATTTACTCTTTACTGTCCCTGTAATTAAAGGGATAATAACCTTTAGAGCAGTATTTCTCAGCCTCCACACTGTTGACATTTGAGTTGGATAATTCTTAGTTATGGCGGCTGGCCCATGCATTGTAAGATGTTCAGCAGCCTCATTGGCATCCACCTACTAGATATCAGGAGCAACTCACCACACCCCCACTTGTAACAACCAAAAATGTTTCCAACAAACATTCTCCTAAGGAGGAGCAAAATTACATTTGGTTGAGAACCACTGCATTAGACTGTACTATTTTTGAAGCCTGGTACCTATATCAGAAGTTGGCAAACTGCAGCCTGTGAGTCAACTCTGGCCACAAGCTGTTTATATACAGCTCATGAGCTGAGAATGATTTTCACGTTTTTAAAGGATTACCAAAAAAACAAGAGGAGAAGAAAGAGAAAGGGGAGAGGTAGGAAGAGGAAGAAAAGAAGGAGGATGGAGAGAGAGAGAAAGGGAGGTGGAGGAGGAGAAGTAGGAAGAGAAGCAGAAGGAGAAAGAAGGAAGAGGAGGGAGAGGGGTGCCAGAGGGGTAGGGGGTGTGGGAGAGGGAAGAGGAGGAAGAGAAGGAGCCATCACACCATAATGATACAGACTATCTGTGACGTGCAAAGTCTAGAATACTTACTATCTGGCACTTTACAGAAAAAGTTTGTCGATCCCTGAGATGAATAAACTGAGGCTCCAATTCTATGCATTGTCTACTTTCATACATTCTGACATCAAGTCTAGTTCTCTTTCCATACTTCTCAACATCCTACACTTCACTGTATATATTACACAGGACAATTATGGTTCAAAACAGGGCTTCACCATAACGAACAAGTCCAGTAAAAGTGATTATTTCACATATTTTTAGTTTGCAGTTGATGTTTCCTTTTATGACTTATTGTTTGGTTTATATGATAGGAATCTGTGGTACCCCAACAAAAGGCATGCTCCTAATTTTAATTTGCATTCCTGTGAGTGTGAACTCATGTGTAAGTAGGACCTTTGGAAGATGTTATTTTCAGTTAAGGAGTAGCCCAGCTGAATCAGGGTAGACCTTAATCCAAATTACAGGAGACCTTTATAGGCAGAAGAAATATAGACCATCAGTCAGAAAGAGCCACAAGGAGGAGCCAGAAGCTGGAAGTCAGTAGAAACAGGAAGAGCAGACACAAGGAGAGAGGTTGCTCTGTGACTGGAGGCAGAGCCACAAGCCAAGGAACCCCAAGGAATGCGGCAAACCAGAACCAGAAAATGCACGTACTTTGGAGAAAAAGCATTGTTTTGCCAAGGCCTTGATTTTTTACTTCTGGCCTCTGAAACCGTGAGCTAATAAATGCTTACTGTTTAAGCTAACCCATTGTATGTTTGGTGTAATAGCAGTGCTGGCAAACTAAGACAATCCATACAATATATCTTCTAGTTTCATTTGTGCAACATGTTTGGGAAAAAAATATATTATTTTCTACATTCTAAAATATTAGAAACCAAGTTTTTACCTATTTAATTTTAGAGAATATCATAAATTTTGAACCATTATTACGCATTGAAGTTGAGAATGGTAGGGAGCTTTGAATGACCTATCTATCCTCCTATTTCTAATAATGAAAACACTTTTCCAAATAGAGAGCAGATACCTTCATCTTAAAATATGTTTATTATCTAATACTGGTTTGGTGAGTAGGGTATTCGTACCAATTCCATACTGTCTTAAACTCTTGTTGTTGTTTTGTTTTATTGGTGGTAAGAGAATGCCATGTATTGCATATGTTATCATTATATGTTTAAGATTGTCCCTAATTCTTCTTAATGTCCCCATTGTATATTTCCTGACTTAACAACTCTAGTTGGTTTGGGGTTTTTTTCCACTTTAGGTCAACAGAGCATAGCAACGGAGTTCTCAAACTTGCCTGAACATTGGAATCACCTGGGTTGCTTCAAAAAACACTGGTGCCCTAGCTCTACCCAGAGAGATTGTGAGTTAATTGATCTGGGGTGTGGCCTGGTAGAAATTTTTTAGATGCCCCTTCAGGTAATTCCACTGTAGAGACAAAGTTTGAGGATTACTGACACAGCAATTAAATTCAAGGATCATGCTCCTTGGGGCCACATTCTGGTTCTGTCCCTTGTGAGTATGAGTAAGTCACTTCCATTCCTGTGCTTAGTTTCCTTACTCTAAAATGGATAATGTAAAATAATATTGCCTATTTCTAGAAGTTGTAAGAATTGAATTAACATCAAAGCATTTGGTCTCTGGCATTCAGTAAGTCTTATTTAATTGTTAGTTATTAGTGCTGGAAGTGTTAGGAGTGTCATTACTTTTTATTGCCCTCGATCATTCTCTCTTCAACTTTTGGTGTTTTTGGTGGGTTTTTGCTTTTTTCCTTCATTTTAATTTAGCACTTAATGAACTCTGGATTGGTGTACCATTTAATTTGAGTGTACTCATATTGTAGAAAATTTCATAATATGGGTAAGACCAATGAGGCTTATTAGGAATCTAAATCTGTTTTTACTTCCTATTTACTCTGCACTGAATTTATGTTGATTAAATCATTGTCTCTGACAAATTAGAGTACACTGTGAAAATGTTCAAGATAAAAGACACTCTTGCTTTCTGATGTCCTTTTCTCAGACACTCCATAGCTGAATATGTGCTAAAGCCAAATCATATAGATTATCTATATATCTTAATAGTGTAAATCCACTCTTAATACAATATATACATATTCAAATCTCATGATGCATGTTTGAATCTCATTTTAACTATTGAATTTATGTTTACAAACCCTCTCAATATAACCAATTTATTAGGTTCTAGAAAATGTAATTTCTGCATTTTCCAATGATTAAATTTATTTAATTTTCTAGCTCACCATACCCAATCTGAATGTGATTTAATGAACCTTTAAATGTTCTCAATCTAACTTAAGTAGGCAGGAAGTTTTGACCATTAATGAAGGCTTTATGCTTGTATTTGAAGAATTTATTAAAAATAGTTCCAGAAGAATTTCTGACCAATTATAGTCTTTAAGTAACTATAGTATAATAACTATTATTGCTTGCTGGCAAACGTATTTATTAATATGCTTGCTTAAATTCAAAGATAAAATTAGGCCATGATCAATTTAGCTAAAATTTCTTTCAGAAAATAAAATCCTTGATTCTTTTCATTTTCATCTTAATCATCTTGAAAAAGTAAAATATGATGACTTTCCAGAATTGGATAAGAAACCATATTTGGTAACTCTATGTCTGTTAGGATCATGTATTCTATAAAAGAAGCAGACTTGTGAAAATTAATTTGAGGATGGTTTGACTCAATGTAGGATAAGTGAGAAAGAAGGAATAGCTTTTGTACAATGGCAGAGCTGTTAATGAAGAAATGGCCTTGTCATACAATAAACTCTCTTTAGGAGGGAATAGTCAAAGAGAAATTGAAAGCCAGTTTTTACAAAGCTTTTAAAAAGTATCTTCTCTTGAGTAGGAGAATGGTCTGTGCATCTCAAGTCCCATCGTGAAGATCCCTTGGTTCTAAAGACCATTTACTCTGTTTCATATTGGCATGTACAAATATATGATTGTTAACTGACGTGAGAAATTCTCTTCTACAAGATTTGCTAAGTTATTTTATTCTGCTGATAAAAACACATGGGACCAATTTGGATTCTTACATTTGCAACAGACCATAGAAAGAGAAAAGGAGCTTACTTTCTTGTATGCCTTAAGTATTAGAAAGGAAAGTAACTTGATCCATAGGACCCTCTACTTAAGTATTTATTCAAAATGAAAAATTTAGTCATTAATGTATTTTAATATTCCTTTTACACCTAGTGTTTTTGTTCTTTTTTTTCCTATAGAAATTATCATCCAATGAAATCTAAGAACTGACTGATATATAGACAAAATGAGAACCCTTTCTCAATTCAGAAAATATTTTTGGGTGGAGAAGATAGTTATGGAGCTTATATGAGGATGGTGGAACTTTCTTATTTGTGGATACTTCTTTGTTCTTCCCTTTATATTTTCACAGTGTAATATAAAGGTGCTTCTGGAGTGACCATGATGACTGGACTCTAGGAAATCTTTGAAGAAAAGAAGAGGGTTTCTCCATCTGCCGACAACAGCATTGAGACCTTTCTTTGACCTGATTTTAACATTTGCATTATTCTCCCCTACATCTGTACACTAGTATCTCAGCTGATTCAAGGTCTTAGTTTACCAGGTACGCTATGACAAGTACCATAGACAAGTTAATTTAAACAACAGAAATTTATTGTCTCACAGTTTTGGAGGCTTAAAGTCCAAAACCAAGGTATTGGCAGCCATGCTTTCCCCGAAGTCTACAGCATTATGGTGGTGGTTTACCAATAATCCATAGCTCAATCTCTGCCTCTGTTACATAGGATCTCTCCTATTTGTCACTCCTACCTAAAAGTACTCCAGACATATTGGATTAAGGCCCACCCTGATTTAGTTTGGCCTCATCTTAATAGGATCTTTAAAAATCCTATTTAGAGAGGAGTTCACAGTCATAGGACTGTCAAGGACAAGATTTAATCCATAACATCCACCATCAAAATGTTTGCTATGTGGATTGTCTATGAACCAAATATCTGTAATTGATAAAAACACTTGAATATCAATATGCTTTTTAAAAAGATAGATAGTAAATATAATCCCATCTCCCCCCCCAAAAAAAAACAATAAAAACAAATTCAAAGGGGAAAACCAAAATATGAAATGGTAGTGGAATGAATTGCTGAATAATTCTTACCAATTCTTTCCCAGTCACCACTAAGACGGTATGCAACCACAAAGTCCTTAGTATTTAATGAAATCGTGATCATAATCCCGTTTACACTTTACAGAGGTCTGTTAGAATACTTTCATTGCTCCATTTGAATTGCAATAGATGCAGATACTAGATTTCAGATGTTTGCAAGGGATTTATATTGATTATATCAGTGTTGCCTGTCAAATTAGACTACATTGTGAAAATGTTAAAGAGGAGATACAGTATTGCTTTCTGATCTGTCTTTTTAATAGTCATTGCACAGATGAGATATTTGTTAAGCCCAAATCATTTAGATTATCTCTATGTCTTAATATGGTGTCCACTTACAGTTCAATATATACACAATCTAATCTCATTCATAGCTGAATTACTATTTTAACTATTGAGCACTGCTAGTATTCAAACTCTTATCTCATGCTTTTAATGTTGTTTCCTAACAGCAACAACAACAAAAGTCTTGCTCTGTGTTAGTTTCCTGTGACTGCTCTAACAAATCACCACAACCTCGGTGGCTTAATACAATAGAAATTCATTCTTTCACAGTTCTGGAGTCCAGAGTACAGAAATCAAGATGGCAATAGGTTCCCACATTCCCTCTGGAGTCCCTGGAGGAGTATTTTAGTTTCCTAGGCTGCTCAAGCAAATACCATGCAAGGGTGCAGCTTAAACAATGAGAATTCATTTGCTTACAGTTTGGATTTGAGGCTAAGGGAAAATCTAAATCAAGGCATCATCAATGCTATGCTTTCTTCCTGAAGACTGGCATTCTGGGGCTGCCTCCTGACAATTCTTGGTCCTTAGCTTATCATATGGCAAGACACATGCAGCATCTCCTGGTCTCTCCCTTTCCTGGGTTCCATTGATGTTCAGCTCCATGCTTCCTGTGGCTTTCTCTATCCATTGGTCTGAATTTCATTCTGCTTATAAAGGATGCTAGTAATAGGATTAAGACCCACCCTCAGGGAAGCAGACATGGCTCAACTGATAGAGTGTCCATCTACCATATGGAGGGTCAGGGTTCGATCCCCAGGACTTCCTGACCCATGTGGTAAGCTGGCCCATGCACAGTACTGCCACATGCAAGGAATACCGTGCCACATAGGGGTGACCCACGTGCAAGGAGTGCAACCCATAAGGAGAGCCATCCCACGTGAAAAAAGCTCAGCCTGCTCAAGAGTGGCACCACATACAGAGAGCTGATGCAGCAAGGTGATGCAACAAAAAAGAGGTGCAGTATCCCAGTGCCACCAGATAATACAAGAGGATGCAGAAGAACACACAGTGAATGGACACAGAGAGCAGACAGTGGGGGGAGGGGGAGAGAAATAAATAAATCTTTAAAAAAAAAAGACCCATCCTGATAGGTGGGACACACCTTAACTGAAGTAGCCTCATCAAGAGATCTTACAATGGGTTCACACCCACAAGAATGAATTAGGTTTAAGAACATGTTTTTCTGGAGTACATACAGCTTCAAACCACCACAGAGAGAATCTGTTTCTTGCGAGTTCCAGCTGCTGCTATCTGTCAGCATTCCTTGGCCTCCGTTTATACATTGCCTTCTCCCCTGGGTATGTCTCAAATATTTTTCCTTTCTCTTTTATTAGGATATTTGTGATGGTATTGAGACCCCACCCAGAGAATCCAGGATGATCTCTTCATCTCAAAATCCTTAATTTAATCATACCTGCAAAGACAGTTTTTCCAAATAAGTCACATTTACAGGTTCCAAGAACTAAGATGTGAACAGATCTTTGAGAGTACATTTTTCAACCTAGTGTACGCTCTATGTTAGCCTTTGAAAACCCAATATGTTACCAAAACCATATTTCAATTGAGAAACCAACTACAAAATGTATTCACTATTCAATTGTATAAATGCAAATAAAATAAAAACAATTAGGAATTAAACAATTAAAGAAAGTAAAGTAAAAAGAAAAAAAAGATAAGTGATAAAGGAAAAGTAAAGAGTTAGTTTATACTTTCAAAAATACTGTCCATTTAAAAAAACATTCTAAATTTAAATATTTGAGAAATTTGGATCTAAGAAGAAAGCAGAAGGAAACACATAAACAAAAATATTAAATATGTAAAAAATTGATGTTTTTCTGAAATGTGTTGTTCTCCTTCCAGTATGATTTTATACTATATCTAGGTCACAGCTATGTTTTTATTTACTTTCCAGAGGAAACTGCATTAATTTAAGCATTCAAATGAAATATCTCATGTTGGCACATTTTTCAAGCATACTATACTCATGAACTCAGCTCCAATTTTTTTAAAACAACCCTTCATGTTTTCTCAAGACTAAGTGACAATCACATTGGCACTAAGGTGTACACAAAAGACATGGTTATAAATCAAAAAGGGGGGTGGGAAACGGACTTTGGCCCAGTGGTTAGGGCGTCCGTCTACCACATGGGAGGTCCGCGGTTCAAGCCCCAGGCCTCCTTGACCCGTGTGGAGCTGGCCCATGCGCAGTGCTGATGCGCGCAAGGAGTGCCCTGCCACACAGGACTGTCCCCCGCATAGGGGAGCCCCACGCGCAAGGAGTGCACCCATAAGGAGAGTCCCGAAGGAGGGAGCAGCCTGCCGAGGAATGGCGCCGCCCACACTTCCCGTGCCGCTGACGACACTTCCCGTGCCGCTGACGACAACAGAAGCGGACAAAGAAACAAGACGCAGCAAAAAGACACAGAAAACAGACAATCGGGGGAGGGGAGGGGAATTAAATAAATAAAAATAAATCTTTAAAAAAAATAAAAAATGAATCAAAAGGGGATAGAAGGTCACTGAACACTATGTAACATAGAAGGGAGCACAAAGGTTTGGAAAGAGAATGGAGGGTATAAACCCCTTCACATATCAGGAAACACAGAAGTTTAAAAAAACTTGCAAAAGTCCCATAGATAACTAGGGAGGGTCAGAATGGAATCATTGATGACTGCCCTCTTCATTTCATATTAATGAGTGGATGTGCTAACAGACACTCCAGACACAGGAAAAACAGAATTGTGAATGGGCTTTGTGTAGTATAGGCACCAAGTAATGGAATGTGTCTCTAAGAAAACTATTCCATTGGCCTGTCCCATATGACCAAAGTTCACCAACTAGTGTTCAGCCAATGGGCATTTCAAGTGCATTAAGCCTCAGGCACTGTGCTCCAGTGCTGAGTTTCTTTACTCTGAAGAATGTGAAAGCCAGATAAAGAAAGAGACACAAAATAAACAACTGCAGAACAGTGAAATGTGACCTGATTTTTACCACATCTCACCAGCCTGAGGTGTCTAATGAGATCCTATGTTAAAATAATGCAATTTCCCATAGATATTCAGCCCCTTCAAATCCTTTACCTCCCCTAACCAGGGTGGCAACCAAGATGATAGATTTCAGATGTTCCCAAGTAAATTCACTCCCCAAGCTCTACTGGGTTCTATGATTTTCTCCCTGCCAAGACACTGCTACCTGGCAGTGCCAGCACTGCAGAATGTGGTAGAATGTCTCCCTCTCTTTCTTGTTACTTATTAACAAGGTCCCAAAGGTATGTCTGTGGTATCCCAACAATTGCTCTTTTAAGCTCCCCTTGCTGTCCTTAGCACTCATACAGCAGCCCAGTCCTAGTGACAGACATCATAACAGCCTGGGAAGGATGGAGAAGCAGGCTTGGTCAGATGAGATGGAGAGCATGAGTGCAACTGAAGGAAGAATTAAAATAAAGAGAGGTGGCGTAAAGTGAGTCAGCTTGTCCTTCATCATGACAGGGTAGGCTGAATCGTGGAGACATAGATACCTTCAGAAGTAAAAGGATGGAAAGCCTCCCTATCTCATTTAAACCAAAGAATTAGTCATTAGGAGCTAATTAGAGGTAGATCAGCCAGCTCAAGGTGAGTAATGGGAGATTTATAATACCCCCCAGTAGGAATCAGAAGTGAAGTATCAGGCAGGATGACTGTAGCATAGCAGCTAAGAGCTTGGATTTTGGAGCAGGAGCCACAAAGTTCAAAATCCAGCTTTGTTGTTTATAGACTGTATAACCATCGAAAAATTACTTAGCCACTCTGTGCCTCAATTTCTTCATCTTTAAATGGGAAAAAAATGTTTCCACCTACTTCATAGGGGTTGTTTAATATTTTAAAATATTTAAAAGAATATTACAATTAAAATAATTTAATATTTTAAAATAATACGTGATCCATGAAATGTTACACAAATCCTTATGAATTAAGTAAATAATTCTACTAAAGGAAGGAATTGATTAAATTAAAAAACAGTTAATAATAAAAACATATACCCCAGGAAGGTCTTCATCACTTTGCGAATCTGTTTTCGGTCTGACTTGATTGGTTAAGTGTCATTCATAACAGATAGGAAGGAGGTAAGACAGAACACCCTGAAGGCATCCAGGTACTGGAGCAGAAGAAAAGCAAAACAGCTGAAGATGGGAGAAAAGGTATTTGCCTGTTTCTTTCTTTCTTTCTTTGTTGTTTACTTAGACACAAGAAAGATAAATGCTCTTGGAATTCTCTGCTTTCATTTTTGCCTCTCCTTTCCCTTTCAATCTTCATGAGCTTGGCAATCAAGAGGTCCTAACTTCTGTTCTACAGGTAAAATCTTCCCAGTGTTATTTACCTCTGTTTGACTGCAGCCTTGAAATGTTTCAAAAATCTGTCATTTATCATTATTGCTAACCTCTACTACTGATGTTGGTGTCTTGGCTATGCATTCTCCTGTGTTAGTGTGTCATTCTTGTAGAATGACAGTATCTTCCCTCCTTCCACTCAGGGATCATTTTCAGAAGAGAGCTGCTTTCCTTACTTCCACTTCCCTACCACCTACCCCAGTGTTCCTTGAATAAATATTCAATTATTTGTCAATTGAATGAAATACATCTATTTTCATTTTTATTTAAATTTATTGCCTGAAATAAAATTTCCCTTATTTTTTTACACAAATTTTCTTATTTTTCTCCTATTACTCACATTTTTACCTCAAATTAAAAACTATCTTAAACCATTTTTTGACTGAGACTACATAAATAAACAAAATTAACACAGATTATAGATTTTAGAGTTTATTGAATTTCTGTGTGACCTTGAGCCTATGACTCTTGAAGTAATTTAGTTTGCTATGATCATCAAGTAATACAAATCTTTCAAACCATACCTAAAATCTGTGATTTTTCTCTCCACATGAAACAAGGTAAATTTTGGTTCTACTTAGAGTATATTGCATATCATCTTCTGGAAAATTTCCAAAATGTTTAATGTATCAAGAACAACTATAGAAATATATTGTCATACTGGAAGGCTATAAAACACAAAACTTTTTTATCTTCATGATCATTTATTCAATTGAATTCTCTCGATCTTTAAATTACAGGTGATTTCACTGAAGCTATTAATAAGAAATGGACTCTAGTCAAAGAAAAACTAATTCTTCAATTGGTAAGCCTAGGTTACAGATATCTTATCAATTCCATCTGTTGTAGTTACCCAGCTGCTAAAACAAATACCATACAATGTGTTGGCTTAAATGATGGAAATTTATTTGTCTACAGTTTTGAGGCTGGGAGAAGTTTCAAAATAGAGGTTTTAGCATGTGCTTTCTCCCCAAAGACTGTGGTATTCTGAGGCTGGCTGTCTTCAGTCCTTGGTCCTTGGCTTTTGTGTCTCATGGCAATGCACATGATTACATCTTCTCTATTTTCTGAGTTCCGTTTGACTTCCAGCTTCTGGCTACTACCCATGGCTCCTCTCTCCCATCTGACTTTCTCACTTCTTAAAAGGATTCCATTAATCTGGATTGAAGTTCAACCTGAGTCAGCTGGGCCACACCTTAACTAAAGTAACTAAAGTTTTAACTAAATTTGGCTTAACTTTTCTCTGTATAAGAAATTTTAAAGATGGAGAAGCCATATTTGACCAAGGCACATAAGAGGGACAGAAGTGGAAGGAGAAATGGCATACATAAAAATGCAGAAATGAGAAGAAAGTTACATATAAGAATGAAAAATAAATGAAATTTCCCAGAGAAAATTAAATAAGTCAAGGCCTGGGGTACTGAGATAGTGTGCTGATTGGCAAATAAATATGAAACCAAAGAGGTATTGATCTGAGGCATGGCTCACTGGATCTCACTAAAGCCTTTTTACACTTAAGAGTGATGAGAATACTAACAACATTGGCTGAGAGAGTGCTTCTGAAATTTAAATCCATTGCATCTCTATTAATCTATTCCCTCTTCATGTTCTTTAATAAAAGCTAGAATTGTACAGAATTCATTGGATTAAACATGATACAGTATATTTTGACATTAAATTTTTTTTTCATAAATCTCAGTTAAAATGCACTGCCAGGAAAATCACATGCTGTAAAATAATACTAACCATGTAGAAAATACTGTATTTAACAAAGAGGAAAACTACTCACTTATTGTTCACGTAAGGTAATTGTATAAGAAAGAAACAGCCATTGCTACCAAAAATAAATTGACCAGGGACACATATGGCCATTCTTAAGGAAAGAGTGAAACCCATCCTTCAGCTTCAATAACAGCTTAAAGGAAGTGAATCTTTGCATGCCCATATGATTAGAATTGCTTTCTGTTTGAATTTTATGAAATAATCTAAGTTTCCTATCAAATTGAGGTTTTCTATATGGTCTGAAAACTTAGTTTCTCCAAATATTTCCTGGAAGTCAAAGGAACTCAGAAAATAGAGAAGATGTGTGAGTATAGGTGTTAGAGAGGAGTCAACAATCAATATTTTAAACTCTTGAGTTTTGATTACTCAGTGGGTTGCATATAAATACTTCTCAAAACTGCTAAAAACAAACTGAACAAGTAATAAGAATTGGAAGTGAAATGCAAAATTCAATATTATCTGGTATTGTATTTTGAATATGTGTAGGTTTTAGGAATAATATTCTTGAAACCCACCATGAGTGTGGGTAGACGCAATCTAGACCTATGAACTAATAGATTATAAATAAAGAAGATTTTCTACTGAAATTCTGGACGAAACAGACATAGTAAAGTTGAGCTATGCAATTTCTGTAATGCCTTTATTATAAGGGAATGCTTAAATCCTACTAAGAAATGTTCAAGAAGCTCAATGGTGTGTTGATAAATGTTTTAACACTTTCCCCAGCATGAATACTCCTACCATGATCAATTTCAAGCTACCAACCTGAAGTCATTCAATGAGGAGTTGGGAAGAGATGCATAGAATCAGCTGTCATGAGCCACTGCTAGCCTGCTCTAGTTCATCATTTAAGCTTCTCAGCATGTTCAGATAGGTTCAGCCAAATGTGAGGTCAAAGAAACAGCAAAGTTCACATTTTCAGTTGTAATGGTCATTGTGTAAATGTTTTTCCTGATGAAACAAAACAAGGGCCTTTTGGTCACCTTCAGAGGAGCTAGCAGGAGACCAGGAAATCTGTAGAATATGCTATGGATATTGTTTCTCATGAATTGGAGAGTATAGACAGAAGTAAAATCACAGTGCTTAGAAACTCTGATTCCTCTTGATGGCTGGTTGAATGTTCCCTGGACGACTGCTCTGATTAATCAAGGGCGTAAGTGAAGCTCCTGCATCAGCTGTCACCAGGAATTATTGCAAATCTTCTCCTTAATATCAGTGTTTCCCAGGAAAATGGTATGGTTTTCTCTGTAATTTATTATTAAGTATGTTTGGGCTATTTGGTCAGTTAGAGGGAAGACAAAATAAAATAATCTAAAACTAATGACTGTCTCATAACAATCATCTAGGGACAGGTGGTCCTCATGACAATCCCTTATTATCAGCCATAAAACACCTTATAAAGCTGTTTGAATAGCCATCTAACCAACTGCTTGATGCCATAAACAGAAAAGGATGCTTCAGAATGCTTTTGGTGTGTTTACACTGCTTTTTTGCTTTTTTTCAGCAAAAGGCCTGACACTGTGACTATTGTGCCTGATCCTTTTTCTCATGTTTTTTTCAGATTTTGCAGAGTCACACTGACAGCCTCAAGAAATATGGCTGTGTTGATAGAGCTATATAAAATCATCATACTCTTACATAACATTATCCTAAATATGTTCACACAACTACGACAATCACATTAGATACATGACCTGGTAACGAAAGTTGTATGTCTCTGGACTCTGGATAGTTTCATCCATATTACCTGATACATAATCTTTTAAATATATTTGCCATGTTTTCCTGTTACAAACAGGGAGCTAAAACAATCACATCATCAATTAGATCCTGATACAGTCTTTGTGGGAACCAGATGCCTTCCAGTGCTTCCATCTCTGCCGTAAACCTTTACTGCCATCTGCTGATGCTGAGTTTTGGGGCTGTAAGTTTTGTATTACAGTTATTCTCATACAGAGCTGTCAACTCAGCTAAAACTTTTGATTGAACATGGAGATCATAGCTGCTAGCATTTGCATTTAAATTCTCTCAGTCCTAAGCCTCGCCTAAGAAAATCCTTTTAAATGGAAATTCCAGGCTGTCGCTTAATGTGGATGCTATTCATTCACTTCAGATTCACTAATACATTAATGGTAAATATTATGGCTAGTTATTATTGGTTAAAAATTTAATAATTATTAATTTAGAGAGTCATTTAACTGCTATCAGTATTGCAATTTATTGCTGTCGAGATTTTGTTTTTACATCCGTTTTTAAAGTCTAACTTACATAAGAAAGACACAAACTTACTAGCAAAGTTGATATCTAAATTTAAAATTTTGAAAGTAATATCATTTCAGGGCAATAGCCAAGCCTAGTGACAAGAGAAAACAAGGTTTATGTTTTACACCTGTGAAAGTATTTAGTATCATCATCAATTTGCAGTATTCCCTGGAAGCAGTTGGTGCTGTTCAGTTTTGCTACTGTTACTTCATGACTTCAAAAATCTATAGATGCTACAGTTATACATGAACCATGTTTTGTGTGCCTTCAGCACAGCACTGCAATAGTCCTTTAAAGCATTTAATTTCATTATGGTTTAATGTCAGTGACTCAAACAATCCCCAGATTTGACAAATCAAACATGAGTAACATAGAGAGAAAAAATATTCCATACCCCCATCCTCTCTGGAGGGGGACCAAACTAAGTTTGTGCTTTTGAAATATGCCACTGAGAAGAAAAATATGAGACAGATGTATTGAAATGTCTTCAGCACAAAGCAAAACTGAGATGGAAAGAGCCAAAGAAATTAGTCCTTCCAAATTTAAAGCCCGCAAAATAATAAAGGCACCTCCAAATGAATTTTTAATTTTTCATCATTCAGCCTCTCACAAATTAAAGATAACTCACTATTTACATGTCCCTTCCATCAAAGGCAAGGACTTAGTTTGATCTTTTATTGCTGTGTTTTCTTACTATAAGAAAAGAAAATGTGGGACTGGTCAAGAAGACTGTAAATTTCACTCTTAGATGATCCTCCTCAGTGTCAAACACATAGCAAAGATAGAGAAAATAAAAAATAGGCAACTGGTAATATAAAAACAGGTTCAAAAACAGAATAAACATCTCCCTGGACAAGAAACAGAACAAATATGCAAAGTGGTGAAAGAGCTAATGCTGTAGGTCTGCCAAGATACAGGTCTAGAAATAGGAGTGGCTGCCAGGAGCTTGGCTTCTGTAGGGTAAAGGGAACTAAAACTGTTCACTACAGAATTCTTGTGAAAGATTAAAATAGATAAATAATATATATATATATATAGAGAGAGAGAGATAATAGTAGATAGATAACAGATAGATGATAGATAGGGAGATAAGGAAGGAAGGAAGGAAGGAAGGAAGGAAGGGAGGGAGGGAGGGAGGGAGGGAGGGAGGGAGGAAGGAAAAGAAAGACACAGAGTAAACGAGAGACTGCCACCTGGGATTCTGACTTTTAGCAAGTTACCAGCCCAGAAGGACAACCATATGTTGCAGCCATAGTATCATGACCAGAGCTGCACCAAGCAGCCTCTGTTGGCTTTGTGAGTGGACCTATAGATACCTTCAATATCATAGTATAGAACCACAGCATATCCATTACCTGAGATTCTGGTTGAAGTGCTTAGGATTAAGTTGTGTTCTCCCTGGATAGATAGGGTTGGTCAGAGAAAAGAGCAGGAAAAAAAAAAAAAAAAGAGTAGGGGAAAAAGAAAAACAAAAATACCTTCGACTCAAAATAAGTCTGCACAGCACAATTTTAGAACACATGACAACATTGAATGCTGAGAAAACAGCCAGGTAAATCGACAAATAAAACATAATCACTCTAGACAAAATAATTTTTATGGGAGAGTCTGACAAAAACATTAAAACAAGTATTTTTAAGGTGCTAGGAAGCATAAATGAGGGCATGAATAACTTTCATTTTTTAAAGAGAAATTATGAAAGCAAAACAGACATATACTAAAAACAAAATACATTATGGAAAAGATTCAGAATCTTGGGGATAAAAATATTCAAAGAAATTTAAAATGCAATAGGCGGGATAAGTTCTAATTGGAGATATTTGAAGGAAAAAATTGATGTCTGGGAAGAGGGTAAAATGAAAACACTAAAAAAAAAAAGAACACAAAGTTAAGAAACTTGGAGGTCAGTTTAGTAAACTCAAAAATTGTCTAGTAGACATTCTGTAAAAAGATTTCAGGGCATGCCAAAAATCCTATCGAAGTGATGTTAGTAAGAGTTTTCCAAAATTGAAGAAAAATGTAATTATTCAGATCAAAAGTACACTGAGAGCATTGGTAAGGATAAATAGGAGTTAATCCCACACTTGGATGCATTATCACCAATAAAGAAAAATAGTAAAGTTTCCGAAGAGAAAATTAAAGTAACAAAGGAACAACATTTAAATTGATGACTTCATGGCAGTAGATTGCAGAAAGTATCCAACAATCAGGTACTATGCTTAAAGTTCTAAAAGAAAAAAAAAATCAATCTAAAATTGTATGCATAAACTGTTATTCATGGGTGAAATGAAATGTGATATGACGATGAGTTTACTATCAACGGACCCTCAATACAAAAGCTATTAAAGATGTAGTTAACAAGAAGATAGAGATGTGCCTGGAATGAAGACATGAAATCCAGGAAACAACAATAAGCACAAACATATATATTTTTTAAAGATTTATTTCATTTATTGATCTCCACCCCTACCCCCCCAATTGTTTGTGCTTGCTGTCTGCTCTCTGTGTCTGTTTGTTGTGTGCTCATCTTCTTTTTAGGAGGCACAGGGAACTGAACTCAGGACCTCCCTTGTGAGAGGGAAACATCCAATCCCTTGAGCTACCTCCGCTCCCTGCTCATTGTGTCTCATTGTTTCTCTTCATTGTGTCATCTCATTGCATCATCTTGTTGCATCATCTTGTTGTATCAGCTTGCCACACTAGCCTGTAATGTTGTCTTCTTTAGGATGCACTGGGAATCAAACCCAGGACCTCCCATGTGGTAAGTGGGCACCCAACTGCTTGACCCACATCCACCTCCCCAAAATGTTATTTTAAGAAAAGTGTTGGTAAATTATGTAATCCTTTATTTTTAAAAACCTGTTTTTTTTATTTTAAAAGGTGGAATTAAAAATAAAAATTATGCGTGTTCATTGCCCAAAATTTAGAAAATACAAATAATGGCAAAATTAAAAACTTGCCACAATCCAGCATACAAGAATAGCCACTGTTAATATTAGTGAATGTACTTCTAATATTATCTCTATGAAGGTATCATCTCACCCAAATTGTCTTCATCTTTTCTCCAATTAATTGAAATACTTTTCCATGTCACTATTATTCTACAACTCTTATTTAAGGATTTGTTAGCATTTAGTTATATAAAGATACCTGATTCAATTACTCAATCCACTCTTCATTGTTTACATTTTTTACAATCCTTCCCTGGTTTTATATACCTTGTACTTCCGGTTTTGGCAGGGCAGGGCCTTCTAAGCATTTACAAATTGTTTTTCCCAAGTCAGAATATTTCTGCTTATGTTGCTTAGCATACCTAAAAAACAAGACCTAAAAAAACATGCAGGTTAAGGACACTGAAAAAAATGTTTCATCAAGTTTTAAATTCTCGTGTATTTGGTTTTGAAGTCCCTTACAGGCAATATTTGAGAAAGTAAATGAATACTTCAACTTGATTGTGTAATTTATTTTCATAAAAAGCTCTTTAGAGACCCCTGTCCAGTCAGCAAATAATTGCTTTAACTTGGAATTTAATAGTAGCACTGGATAATTTATGTAAATAGTGTGATTCTCACTAACCATTTATGAGCTAAGAATGATTATTTCCCTTATGTGGATAATCATACTTTGGGGAAGAAAGGTTAAGTGGGTTGCCTAAGATCACTCAGCCAATCAATGGATTATCTCAAAATATGATCCTTGAGTCTTTAAATCATTAGATTTCACTGACCTTAGCAACACTTGAGAGGTATTCAGGATATGTACTTGGGATTTTCTAAAATGATCTATGTAGCCTAATGTCAAATTTTTATAGAGAATTTTTTGTGTGTGTTTTATGGCAATTTAGTCTGTAAGCAAATCCAAGACATTATGAAAATGAATATGATAATAGCCGACATGTGGAAAAACTTTGGCTGGCGGAATTAGAATATTATTTTTCAAAATAACACAGGACGTTAACAGACAATCTAATCAACTGTTTAGTTGAAGGATCAAGGCAAGAAAAGGAGAAGGTAACAAGGTAAATAGAGTGGCTTCCTTTTGTAAAACTTCAATGGTGTTAGATTTCAACAAGCGCTGAATGAAACAAACAAAGGATTGTATTATTTGGTATTAAGGACATGTGCATTCCCTGAGAGCTATTCCCTCCATTTCCATTATAAAGGAAGTTATGTCAACCTGGCCAAATCACCCACGATGGTAGAGATGCTTCATGCGTCCCTACTAGAACAGTTCAGGAAAGAAAGAAAATCTACAGATGATTCCTAGAATCTGAGAATACTTAGCATTTTCAAGAGTGGCCTGAATATTCTCTCAGAAACTATGCTCAGTCAAAAAGATACAAATCCAGAAAGTGGTAAAGAATAGCAATATTGGTACAAATTAGAAGGGACCTCAGTACATTAGAACCTAGGTCAAAAAAGCTGTGGAATCACATATTGGCAGGACTATATCAGATTTGTATTTCTACGGAAAGCAGAGAGAGAAGCTGCACAGACATAGGACTGCTGTGTCTTTTGGGTGAGGCCGGGAAGAAGGGTTCATTTTGTTATTGTTGTTTTTCCACTGATCTTAGTTTACAAAATTATTTTCAGAAAAAAATTTGGTAAATTATTTAACTATTGACTGTTTAATAAAATCTACTTTTTGTTTTAAAAATAGAATGACTAACTCATCTCAGTTTGCCAGGAAATTTCCTGGTTTTAACACTGGAAAAAAAAACAACCCATCCCAGGAAATTCTTCAGTGAAGGGCAAACTTGGATAATTTGTTAAAATTGAAAAATAAAAATTAGGAATGTTCATTGTCAAAATTTAGAAAACAATATAAGTAAATAGGAAAAAAAAAAGAGCAATTTAAAATCATCCACACTCCCAGCATACAGATAGCCACTGTTAATTTTACCGAATGCATTTCTAATATTCTCTATGGAATAGACGTCATGTCCAAGAAAGTTACTATCATCACATATGGCCGATGCCAGGATTTATTGTTTGAATATTGTCTTTTACAACTCTAAACAAACTCTTTAAAGAGTATGCCAAGCACTTTAGGATGTATACCTTTTCTTCTGATTGCATCACTCTATAAAATCTGATACATTTTCAATTGTTTATTGACTACATCTGCTATTCATTCTTCAAATTCCCTTAACCTTACATGATTTTTTATCTCTGAGACACAGTATCAGTCGGTCCATTAACAGAATGCTTTCCAAGTTCTGATAACTGTATCGCAGTGTAATCTTACTGCTCAGGGGTATGCAGCCTTTCATTTCTTATTTCATTTCTATTTCCACTGTAGGCCAAGGAGGGGAAATTTCCACTCAGTGAGTTTAGCATGATTCAAAATTAATGTTACTGGTCCAGCAATCTCCTATATGAGTGAGACCGTTTCTATCAACCACAGTTACTGCTTAAAATTTATCAATACCTACTTATACACATGAAGATTTGTGTGGGGGGGGCGGGTGGATTTAACTTTCTAAAAGTATCCTGATTTAAAGTCAGGAGGAGAGAAGGAAAATTAAATGCAGTGTTAGGAAAGAAATATATCTTTTATCTATCCTAAAATGTTCACACTTGGTTGAGGCCATATTTAAATATTACAGAGATCCAGAAAGTACCTCCGTCAATGAAGAAGCACTTACCATCCATGTGTGATGTTACTCTGTTCTTGCCAATAATGCCTACAATAATGCCCTCTTCTGTTTTACTTATAGCTAAACAATGCCAGTTGGCAGCTCTGGAGTTGCTTGAATGATTGAAATAACTGCAGATGGAAATCCTCCTTTACGGAAGAAAGACACAGACACCCCATGCCTCTCGGGTTGTTATACAAATGTCCAGTTTCAAATGCTACTAGTGGTGCCTATAATATTTCAAATAAGTATTTGTTTTTGATATTAAGCATTAATCACATTTCCTTATTGAACAGATTCTTTATAAAAATTCTCAGCAAAACACCAGAAAATTGATCTCTGATACTTTAAGTATAATTAAATATATTTACCGATACCCGTCATAATGAAAGTTTTATTAAATTTAGTAAGAAATTGATTTTCCTGTCACTCTTTGTTTATAATATATTGTGCTTGATTAAAAAAAAAAAGACAGATCAAGAATGGGGAAAGATTGGCAAAATATAATGTAGTGTTTAAAAATTTGTTTTTATAGTACTTGTACTTTTCTATTAAAAAGTCCATTCTCAGTTTTCTAGATTTGAATTGGTCAGGAAATTTTTCTTAGAAACATCAAATGAAACTAAATTGAAAGTAGAGAGGATACATGTCCTCCCAGAGACCAAGCAATTTGCTGAATTCTTTTAATTTTAATGATGTGTTTGGTTACCTGCTCCTTTGTGTGAGCTTATGGCAACACATTTAAGATAAAGAATTCTTTGTTCATTTGATCATCATGGAGAGTTAATCTGTATAATTAGAACTACACAGTGCTAATTTTGGTATACATTAAGGCTGGCAATGTGTGCTACCTTAATGGATTGGAAATTTCATTTTATTTCCATTTTTTATGCTGTCTTTTGTTGAGCATATACAGGCATCCAAAAGAAGCACATAGGAACATCTAATATTTGAGCAAGCAAATTCATTTTCTAAATTATATCCATAGACATTATATCATTTGTCACTCACAAGAGCCCTTGAAAGTCAGAATAATTATCCCCTTTCTATGGCTGAGTAAACTGATTATCAGACTTGTCCAAAATATCATAGTGAGAAAGAAAGTGACTTGACTCCAGGTTTTCTGATCCCCAGAAATGGTTCCTTTATAACACATGGTCTCTCTACTATTCCTTATACTCTGCTACAGCAGAATCAAGACTATTAGTGGATTGTTAGGGTAGGAATACATTTTTTCACGTTAAAAAAAAAAAAGTCTTGCTAAGAGCTCAACATAGCCAAATATTTAGCTTCAAGACATAGATTATGAAAGTCAAGGAAAATACACGAATCATAGTTTTGTGAAAAAAACAATGTAAAGCATTCAATGCAATGACCTCCTTATTAACTTCTTATACCCATCCATTTTCTTTATATTGAAAGCTCCATACTTCCTCATAAATAGCATACAGTGTGCTAACATAGATATTAATGAATCACATTTTTAATAAACAATACAGCACGCACTTAATAGACGTCTTTTTGTTTTTGAAAATGATAACTAGGTCTAATATTTGTTGCTTCTCCTACAAAAGCAGTCACCTTGCCCTGATCAGTGCCTAGAAAATACCCCAAGTACAATGCATACGAAGAGACTAACACATTGGAATAAAATTCTAGCGTTTAAATAGATGTTCTTTGCCAGGAGTCCAGGGAACCCCAATGGGAAAGCAGGGGCTCCATGAGCTTGAATTGAAAAAATCAACTTGTTATCTTTATTTTCTCTGACCTCTAACTGAAATCTAGCACTTCCTTCACTTATGAATGTATGCGATTAATAAATTATGGTAGTATTCATTTTACCTGGCTGGCAAAGGGGTCGGTGGAACAAAAGAGTCAAGAACCTCTGGTTTAAATTGAATAGAACTGGGATAATTTTAGGATACTGAAGAGAGTATGTACTTATGATTGCAGCAGGTTCCCTAAAGCTACAGTGACTGTTCTCTGCTGCCCCGGTGCACCCCAACACATGCTTTCACAGCTTTCCACCCCTTTATGTTCATCCAAACTCCTGTGCTTGAAGACTGTGTGGCTCACAGTCGGTTGTCTTCTAACTTGGTTCCAAAGCTCTTCCCGGTCCTCCTTCTGGAGGCTGGATGTGGTTATGGTGTGTAGTAGCCTCCTGTGGCTGGCCTAGGTGACTCGTATCCTCTCCCGTCCAAGGTAAGTCCTGGCAGGATGTGGTCTGAAGGATACATAGCATGCTTTCCAGTTATTCCCTGTGAATTTCACTTTTGCCTACTGTTTTTACTCCTGTTATTGTGGTGGGAGGACAGTGGAAGTTTGAGGAATAAGGCATAGAAACATTAAGGATTTTATTAAGCTGAAGCCAGCTAAGTTTATACACATATTTATTTATCGAAGTATATCATTCATACATTTTACTA
The DNA here is from genome assembly GCF_030445035.2 of Dasypus novemcinctus. Classification (NCBI taxonomy): domain Eukaryota; kingdom Metazoa; phylum Chordata; class Mammalia; order Cingulata; family Dasypodidae; genus Dasypus; species Dasypus novemcinctus. The sequence continues at coordinate 34,661,836 of NC_080683.1, read as the reverse complement.
TATACTTATTGTTTATGAGCATACATAAACAATAAGTATATAGTAAAAGTGTGAACTTACAAAATAAACATGCATAACATCATACAGTAGTCCCATACTTCACCCATCCACCAGAACTTTGCATTGTTGTGAAACATTTGTTACAAACCATGCAAGAGCATTCTCAAAATATTACTGTTAACTATAGTCCATATCTTATATTTGGTGTATTTTAACCCCAACTCACCCTATTTTTTAAAAATATATTTTTATTACTGAGGTTGTGAACTCACAAAACAATCATGCACATGTGGAGAATTCTCATACAACACCTCTTCACCAACACACCACACCATGGTGGAATATTTGTTACAGATTATGAGATAATATCAGACTATTACCACCATCCATGGTGCATAATGTACATTTGGTACACTTTTTCCATATCCCATCACCCATTGTCAACATAGTATAACTTCAGCATTGGGGCAAGAACATTACAGTACTGCTGTTAACTACAACCCAAAAATCACACCAATTGTGTTTTCCCCATGCTTCTTCACATTTCCACCTGCCTGCTATAGTGATGTACGTCTGTTCTAGCTCACAGAAGGACATTCCTGCCTCTATACCATCAACCACAATTCTCATCCATCTCTGGGTTCAGGCCCTAGATTATTTACTAGCTTTCTTTCAGTTGACATTTACATCCCTAGACTACCCTTTCAGTCACAATCCCATTTATAAATAAGGTGCTACTCACTATAATGTGTTAGCATCAACTCTATCCATTTCCACACTTTCACAGTAAGGTTAATTAAAACTTCTATATATATTAAGCATCAGTAGTTTTTCTCAGCACTCCTAATAACCTATACTCTAGGTTTTAATTCCATGTGTTTATTCTTCATATTTAGTTCGTATTAATGAGACCATGCCATATTTGTCCTTTTGCGTGTAATTTACCTCCCTTAGCATAATATCTTCAAGATTAATCCATGTTATCGTATGTGTCCCAATTTGATTTCTTCTTACTGTAACATAGTGTTCCATCATCTATATTTGCCACATTTTGTTTATCCATTCATAGGTAGATGGATACTTGCATTGTTTCCATCTCTTGGCAATTGTGAATAACACCTCAATGAATATAAGGGTGCAGATGTCTGTTCATGAAGCTGTTTAATTTTAACGTCCATGGGCTTTGTGTACAAATCATTTAAAAAAAGGCCGTAGTCCTGCCTCTACTCATTAAAATCTAGTAGGGATTGTTATGGCTATTATCATTTTCTCTAGGTATAAAATGGTACTCTTCTGCCTATAAACCACAACAAATCCAAACCAAAACAAAGGGATTAAATATAAAAAGCAATATTAGAAATTGGGTAAAAGTAAAACACTCCAAGTATCAACATGGAGAGGATTCTTTTTTGAGGGGAGGGGTAATTTTAAAACTAAAAAGTAAAAATCTATCTTGAATCCTAGTTATAACAATAGCAAATACATAAAGTACTGTGTCCCAGACTTTTCCAAGTACTTTTTATGTTCTAACTGTCTTCAGACAAGGTGGTAAGATAATATTTGAGAACTTTCCTAGCCTAGAAATCAGTTGCTGAGGGCAGGGAGAGGGGAAAAAGAGATGATATGGGTGTATTTTTGGGACTTGGAGCTGTCCTGAATGATATTGCAGGGACAGATGCAGGACATTGCATATCCCACCATAACTCACTGAATAGACTGGGAGAGAGTGTAAACTACAATGTAAACTATAATCCATGCTGGGCAGCAGTGCTCCAAAATGTATTCATCAAATGAAATGAATGTGCCACACTGAATAAAGAGGTTCTTGATGTGGGAGGAGTGGGGGTGGGGTGGGAGTAGGGTATATGGGAACCTCTTATATTTTTAATGTAACATTGTGTATGATCTATGTATCTTTAAAAAAAATGTTAATAAAAGATTTTTAAAAAGAATCAAATTTTTTAACTGTGAAATATGAGAACAATGAGGACTTCACTGATAAAATCTTAAATAAATAAAACCTCTTGGTATGAGCTTCTTTATATTAATTAATCACATAGGTAATGCAAGAACTTCAATATAAGCACTGGTCTGTGTTCTGTGCTATGGATATTGAATATACCACAGCATATTAGATTAAAACCTTACTGATATTCCTTCTTGGATGGTACCCAATACCGAGTGGCAAAACAGCAAAGTTCTGAAGCAATTTAAGCAGAACAGACTGACAGACAAGTAGGAGACTGAAGAAAAGTAGGACTGAATTCTATGAATCAGGTAATTTATAACAAATTTGTATGATGCCTCCTATTTACTAGACCCTACCTAGACTCTGAGAGAATCTGAAGATGACCAGTGTAGAGGCCCTACCCTAAAAGGGGATATAATTTCATATAAAAAAGACTGTGTCCACAGATTAACATACTACAGCAAAAGAGAAAGAGAGAAATGTCTTTTAGCTGCTGGAAAGTGTGGGGCTTAGATAATTACTGCTTCCGTCTTTTGTTCTCCTTTCATTTACTGTCTCTGAAGAGTTTTTTGGGCCTTAATTCACATGTGAAAAGTTAATTTAAATAAGTCTTTCTTCCCAAACCCTTTATCCAGCATCTCTTATTCTATTTCACACCAAGGCTCAATGCCTCTGGTTGTGGATTTGTCTGCATACAATTTAGGCAATATTAAACAGAAAAGGTTGATAGTGACATGTAAAAGCCAGTTTATTTCAATTACAAGTCATCATGTACTTAAATAAGGACAAGTTTGCACTGATAATTTATCTTAACTGACAAGCACATTTGCCGTTACTTACAATATTTCGTTAATACAAAAGTCACTTAACTTCAGACAGACTTAGGGGTGTAAAATAAAACTATACACTGATTCAAGATATCAGTACAGAAATGTATATAGCCTGCTGACATCTAAATTTAGATTAAAACAGGACAAAAAGAAATAGAGCAGCTTCTTAACCACTTTGTTTGTTAGAAGTTGTCATTCTCTTTATCCATCTTCTTATTTTATTCCCACATATTACAAAAGATCAATTATAGTCTTCTCCTAAAGAGAAACTCTGAGAGGAAAGGGAGTGTTCATTTCCCTCTTGTCAGATGTGGAGTCCTTTCCCTTCAGTTCCTGTTCATATTTTTCATTATCCTGATGATTCCTCCTTGATTGTCCATGTCTGTTCTCTGTGCTTTTATCTTGTAAGATCATATCTTGATGTCAGACTCTATTCTCCACAGTCTGATTCACAAGGAGTTATTAGAAAAGACTTATTGTAAAGACCTGTCTCCTTAGGAATGATTATACACACAGAATGCAGCTCTTGGATAATTGAGAGTCTGGGGACAGAGGAAGTCAACTATTTTAATGGTTATCTGTGTGCAGTCAACGACAGCTGCTTTTTTAGACAATTCAGATCTCCAACTAAGCTTGGGGTCTCAACACAGAAGAAATACAAGAGCCATCTATTTCCATTGTTTGGGTGTTTTATAATGGTCTAATAAATCATAGATAGCTCTATAAGCTTTCCCTCAGATCTGTGTACTGCCAGCAGAAGAGGAGGGTATTATTGCATTTTCTATCAGTTTTGTGCTAAAACAGCGCATGTGTCAAAGCAGTAAGACGTTTGCCCTTCCAGGCATGTGACCAATACACAAAAAAGCCAGAGATCCTCCCGGAAAGGAAGTCATGGCCCTGGATTGTCTGAACCTGTAGGTTCACGATAGATTCCAGATTTACTACTAGCAGTGGGTCACTTGTCTCAGCTGACAAAGAGCTATGCTAAAAGTTTGTTAGAGTAATGAATATAAACTGACTTAGCATATGAGGAAAAAAGGATGTGAAAACAAATACGCACACTCTGTGCTGCATGAAGGCTCTGTTGGTACACCTGGAAACTTTTAGCTGGACTTCCACCCACTATACCAAAAGTTTGTCACCCTCCGGTACTAAGTCATGACATGCTCAGAAAATAATAATAATAATAAGATTAAGAAATATCCTTAGGAGCAGTGTCTGAGCCAATTAAGAAAGAATAAGAGCTCAAATTTCGAGTTAATTTGAACTGTAACAGGTCATGGAGATGCTTTGATATTGCCAAGAATTGAACATGTTTCTGTTATATAAAAGCTCATTCACATCAAACCAGTACAAATTAGCATAAATGTTAAGTAATATTACTGGCCATCTCTCACCCTCCCTACTTAATTATTTGGCTCTAGTTTTTGAAATATTGCAGTGATGGTTTTCTACTTTATTGCACGCATATTGCCAATTTAAATGCTTTTTGACCATCAGCTTGGAAAGTGTGTATTTTGGGAGTGGGGACATGAGTGATGTAAATAAACCCACACCCAAGTTGCTGCATCTGCCCATCATATGCCTAATAGCCCTGAAGAGTGGGTCTCATTGCAGTTAATCCAGACTTTAACTGTACTTCATAAGTCTAATGAGGAGAGTGGCATTTAATGTATATATAAATTATGAAAATTCAGATACATAGGTTGCTGAAGGTGGAAAAGGAGAGACTAAGTAACATTTTAAATCATGCAAGTGATTTTACCATTATTCTAGTCAATGAATATAAGCTTGCATGATATGTGAGACATGAACTCACTCTTTCCTTATTTGGTATCTGTTCCTTCTTGCTTCTCTCAGTGGTCCATTTTGCCACATGCAAGGTGGTTCTAGAGTTTTCATACAATGTGAACCTTAAATGTCAGTTTCATCTGGTCCTGAACTGACAAAATAGCAATCTTTTCCAAAGCTGGAGGGAAAATATGGCTAGGCTAGCATTATTGGGAGTTAGCACATTGCTCTCCAATGTAATGCCTGAGGTATCCAAAGACAATTTAGATCCTATTAAAAAATGTTCATTTTGTACCCAGAACTAATTCCCATGTAAAAAGTGGTTCTGACACATTGTGCAAATGAAGGTAAATCAAGGACTCAATTCTATACAGGGAGTCTCTTTCTTCTACTAGTTGTCTGTACTTAGGTTGGTTGCCTTTGAGATAGTCCAGCTTGCTAACACCTTCTCAAAACAAGAGCCCTTCCTTGATCTAGTTTTTGGGATAAATGGTAAAGAAAGGGACTAACTATAAGGTAAATTCTACTTCTGATGTATATTTGTCATCATCTTTTGCGAAAAAATGAATAAAGATGTTTTTAAAAAGTTAACATTTTCAATATACAACTCCCATAATTTTTGCTCATGTTTTAGGATAATTGAAATGCAATAGATTTAACATGGCTTCATTTTCTGTATGAATTATATACATATATATAGTAATATTCACACTGAAGTGTAAACACTTGAATTTAAAGATACATTTCAAAGTAATCAGCCAACAAATTTTGTTGATGGCCCATTTATTGTAGTAAATTATATTAAATATTGTGATATATAAGAAAAAATATATAAAAAAGGACACTTTTATAAAGTAACTTATCCTACCACTAAGTAGAGGTCACAAAAGTAGACAACAGGGAAGCGGACTTGGCTCAGTGGATAGGACGTCTGTCTACCACATGGGAGGTCCACGGTTCAAACCCTGGACCTCCTTGACCCATGTGGAGCTGGCCCACACACAGTGCTGATGCACACAAGGGGTACCCTGCCACGCAGGGGTGACCCCCGTGTAGGGGAGCCCCACGCACAAGAAGTACTCCCCATAAGGAAAGCCGCCCAGTGCGAAAGAAAGTGAGCCTGCCCAGGAATGTAGCTGCACACACGAAGAGCTGACGCAGCAAGATGACACAGCAAAAAGAGACACAGATTCTCATGCCACTGACAACAGAAGCAGACAAAAAGAAGAACATGCAGCAAATGGATACAGAGAACAGACAACTGGGGTGGGAGAGGGGGAAGGGGAGAGAAATAAAATAAATCTTAGGGGAAAAAAAAGTAGACATCAATTGCAATTATTTTCCACAGAAAAACATATTTAAACTTGCAGTTATAAAACAAAACATTCTAGGTCTTTCCCACACAATCTGACAAATAAGATTTTTTTGTTACTACATTTCCTATAGGTATATTTTGAATCAATGTTCTTTGCTCATATCTCTGCAAGGAGATCCATAAGAATGCAGGCTATATTTATGGATTCAGGGACTGAATTCAAGAGCTCCAAATAAATGAGAAGGAATTCTCCATCATCAATGAAGCACTCTGCGGAAAGAATGTTGAAAACTGCCATGTTCCTGTTTTGCTCATGATCCTTGTTGCAATCATGGCACTTGTACCAGGTCAGTATCTGCCTCCTGATCTCCAACCTATGTTATGTGACTCCAGATACTTAAAAGAAAAATAAAAACAAAACAAAACAACAAAACCCAGCAGCACAGTTATCTGGATGATGGAAGAGAAAGGGCTAGAACCCCCAAGTCTTTGTATGATCACCTAAGTTAAACACACAGTGTAGAGGATGCTTGTTTGCTAAGAGGAATTTATATAATGTGGCTCCAGTAAGTGAGATCCCCAGGCTCTGAAAAAACTAGATAACTGGACCTCATTTTTGGCAATTTCAAATGGAGCCAAGTATAAGTTATCCAGGTGTTCCTGTTTTTCATAAACATGAAAGATAGGTTGACAATGGTTTGATATAGTTATTTTTCTTTTGTTTTATTTTTGTTTCATCTTCAAAAAAAATCTGATTAGGTATTTGAGATTAGAGACAAAAACAAAAAATTTTATTTCTATTTCTTCTTTTTCTTTTTCTTTGCAATCCTATATGTCTTTTTCCTCCTTATAAGCTTAAGATTCATTGTGCTTATAAGCTTAAGAAGATCTTAATTAAAATTACGTTCTGCTCCACTAAAATGTCTTAGGTGGATTAACCCTGAGGGAGTATCATTTGGACAGTTCAGAACACATTCCCAAATTTCTTCAACCCTTTGAGAAATCTTTATTTCAGGACCACAAGTTATGACATAATGGAAGCTAATACATGTACAGATATATTCATAGGAATTCAAATCAAGTTAAACCAAATCTCCCAGGAAATGGAAATTTTAAAAATATATATATCTTAATTAATTCACCTCAGTATCTCCAAGGGGCAATCCATCAAGTAGTTAATGACCCCATAAAAGTAAACAAGTATATACATAATGTAGAAAAGAGGAAGATTCTATCAATAAAGCAGAATAGGAAATGGCAGGCAGAGATGGACTCTAAAAGTCATCACTGCAATAGAGGGAAAAGAGAGAGAAAGAGAACCAAATGGCAAAGACAAGGAATAGAACAATAGGCAGGTATGATAAAGTCAAGAAGTTATATTTACCAGACAATCACAGTAATATATTTGACGATAAAGCACGGTTAGTGGAAAAGGAACAGATCTACTTTCAAGCCTCTCAAAGCCTTCACCTTTGCTTCTGATCAATGTATCTAAGTCTGGGCCTTGATTTACACATTTGTAAATTAAAACAGCAATGTAGACCTATATAATATAGGAAAAGTATACAGATAAATGTTTAAAGAATTTTAAAAGAGAGTGAATTTGGGGCCTCAGACTGATGATAACTTCCTTGGTTGCTTTCTTTAAGGAGATACAATCAAGGCTTTATTCAGTAATTATTCTCTTTGATAATGAAACCATTAATAGCAACTATTATTAAATATATAGCAATGAAAAAATTATTCAGCAAGACAAACCTCAGAGCTTTGCAGGAGAACCAACATATTTGCCTAATTAAGTGAACTAAAAAAGTACAAAAGCTTTTCCACTCACTTTGCTAATGTCAGAACTATGTGTGTCATTCAATCTAAATAATTTTTTTTTTTAATTTTTACCACACTCACCCCCACATCCCGAGATGGCTCTCTTGTTTGTCTTCTCCTTTTCTGCTGGTCTTCTTAAGAGGCACAAGGAACTAAACCCAGCACCTCCCATGTGGGAGGTAAGTGCCCAACAGTTTGATCCATTTCCACTCACTGCTTGTTATGTCACCTGCTCATTGTAGTGTCTGCCCCTTGTGGCATCTGCTCCTTGCAGCTTCTGCTTGTCTTCTTTAGGAGACACCAGGAACTGAACCAGGAACTGAACCAGGGACCTCCAATGAGGGAGGCAGGCACCCAATTCCTTGAGCCACATCCCTTCCCTAAATAAATATTTTTAATGAGGTCTTACCATTGACGAAATGATAGGAGTGACAAAAATTGTGTTCTCTCGCTTCCTAAACATAGTGAACTGGCTCTAAAGTGGACCTGGGACCTTCCCCTACTACCTACCCCTGCCATGTTCACACCATTGTGTGATCCCTTCCCCATGAGTGTGAATGAGACCCGTGCCTGGATTTTAACCGATAGAACACGGCAAGGGTGTAGGATGTCACTTCTGTGATTAGGTTACAGAGGATTGTGAAATCCATCTTGGCAGGAGACTTTTGCTGGCTTTGATGAAGTTGCCAGCCATTTGGGGGAGGTCCAGGTGACAAGGCACAGCAGGCAGCTTCTGACTGTCAGCAAACACTGAAGCCCTCAGTCCTACAGTTGCAAGGAGCCGAATTCTGCCAGCTACCGCATGATCACAGAAGTGAATCATTCCACAGTTGCCCCTTGAGATGAGACCCTAGCCCTGGCCAACACCTTGATTGCACCCTTCTGCAGAGGACCTAACCAAGACTGCCCAGATTCCTGCCCCGTGGAAACTGTGAGATAATAAATGTGTGCTCTTTTAAGCTGCTGAGTGTGTGGTAAAATTATTATGCAGACATAGACTATTAATCCACTCTAATTTTCGGCAAAGTTGTCTAATGTCACCAACTTGGAGAAGTAGGAGAGTGTTGGTTTTACTTAAGTACATTAACGCTCTAAGATATGTAAGCCAAGTATATGTTAAATAAAATAAACCTCTTAGTAGCATAAAATTCAATGACATTATTTCCAGTCTTAGTTGTTTAATATGTATTGGAAAATAAATAGAATCATCCTAGTGGAATAAGCAGTCCTAGATGTGTTCATTCTTCTAGGTTTATTTCAACAAACATTACCTGATTGCCAACTAACAGCTAGGGAGTATATGCAACTAAGATGCATATTCAATACACAGGTCCTCTGCACAAGGAGTTTCCACCCTGCTGTGAAAGCTTAATCAGCTCTTCAGGCTTTAGGGCCAATTTTCCCTCCATACATTTTGTATCCATCAGTATTCTTTGAATTAAACAGAAGTCACCATAGTTATTTTGAATACAGAAAGATATTTAATACAGGAAATTTGAGATTTAAACTAAGCTTGGGAGGCCCAGATAAACAAATATTTAAATGCAGAAATATTTCCAAAAGTGCAGAAGTACAAATTTTCAGGATAGTAGTCACCAAAGTTCCAAGGTGCCTACATCATGGAATCAGGTAACCCTCAGGAGGACCCTCAGGAGGCTCAGAGAGTGACTGCGGATGACCTCGGCCACCTGTCTGCAACTGTCGCCAGAGAATAACAGCTTCTCCCTCTCTTCTACCTTCCAATTGTACAAATACCTCTTATTTGAACATTCTAACCAGAATCATCAGGGAAAGCAGGTTCTAGAATATTTGATTCAGAGAAGAACATAGAAGGCTCTGAGTGGTCCCCGGTTGACAACAAGAAACTTTTGAAATGAGTAAAGTAAGTTTTCTGTCATATGCTTTATTCTGGCTTTCCATACCCATTTCTCAACCTCTGCTCCAAAGAAATTCACTCAAATGTCAATTGATCTTGGCATGTCCTCTTTAAGGTCTTCCAGATCTGTAAATGCCTTTTTATTACTAGTCAAATGGAGACTTGACAGCTGTGCTCTCTACCCAGCACTATAAACAACATGGTTTCTATTTCCATTGCCAGGGCTGAATTCACATAAATCTACCCCTTGCAGGATTGCACCCAGGACATGCTAGTTCACGGCAACAATACATTCTATACTGCTACCTCTCTGTGACCCCAAACACATAATAGACTAGGAATTGGTCAGTTCCTTAGCAATAGTAACAAAAAATAGACTTCTCAGAAGTTTCATAGAACAGCCTCTAGGGGTTCAAAATTTAATACAAGAACACAGGTATCCATAGGGTCAAAGAGAAGAAAGTCAGAATACAAATTCTATCTTGCATTCTTCTCTGTTCTGTCTAGAACTCCAAGCTCCTACCTAACATAGATTGAGTACTCCAGATGTCAGCACCTTAACCGAAAAGGAGCAAAATATGAACTGGAAGAGTACATAGACTCCCAATAATGTCATGGACAGCTTCACTCCATAAAAAAGGACCCAGATCAAAGAAGTAGATTATAAAGAATCTCCGCCTCCCTGTCCCTAACAGACCATACAGACAGTTGCAATACACAAAGTGATATTCCAACACGGCATGTTTTCTGACAAAGGAATTTAGAGAAACTGCGCTACAGTTTTTTACTTTGACAAAATGGATCTGATCTGGCTTAATACATTTGACAACTTATTTTCTATCTCTGTTGTTTGCCAAAGCCAAAAGTTCCCTTCCTCTCTATTCTGCTACATCAGAAAATGGACCTCTCCAAAATTTGCTTCTAAACTCTCTTTCAATCCTTTTGTCCCTTTGCATCTGTCCTTGATCTCTGTCCACGCCATCTGACTTAATCTCACTCTTGAGCCTAACCAGGCAGTGTTGTAAATCCCACCCGCCCCTTCCATTTTTTCCCCCTGTCTGCTCCAGAGAAGAGGTTGGATGCAAGATAGTTTTCAAAATAGCAGAGCAATTAATATTCAGATATTCTAGATGCAAGGGAAATGGACAAGATGACCTGATGGAATTTTATTTTCAAAGTAATAAATAGTTTGCCTATGTTTAGGATAAAAGAGTCACTATTACAAAGGCAGGGAAAACCTTGTTACAAGGTTTGCCTGTCTCAAAATATTAAGAAACTGATGTTTTAACACTAGGGCATGTGTGAATGATATTTTTAATTGAAAAATAAAATAATAATTTCTCCTAAAATTTTTTATACTTGTAATTCAGTGACTGTCATCCAAAGGTTGGGAAGTGCTTTCTAATGAAATATATAAGAACCTTAAGAGGGAGAAATTTCTCATTCTCTGTGCGCACACACATACACACACACACACACACACTCAAACACTACAGCATCTTAAGCCATATCCCCTGGGAATACATGCTTTCTTGTCGCAACAAGTTGGGAATCATAGAAGTAGGAAAGATGACCCTGAAAGGATTCTTCCCTAAACAAGAGCAGGATTGTGAGAGGACAAAGGAGGTTCAATACCACAGAGTTACAATGGACATTTATGAACAAAATTGTCACTAATTTCAGTTGCTTGGTTGATAAAATTCACTGGTAGTAAGTGCTGTTCCTGCATGGTCTATGAAGGTAATCTGCTTACAAGAAGACAAATTTCATGTTGAAAATTATTAAGGGAAGCAACACTTCAGAAGCTTCACCGAGCAAATTTCATTCTGCTTTCAATATCATCACATGTTTCTGGGCTGTATCCAATTTTTTTTCATTTTGTTATAAATCTGTGCTAGAATTTTCAAACCCCTGTGGTTGCTCATTTCAGAGAAATCCAAATTGTATGTAGTGAAATTCAGTTCAGAAAGGTGATACAGAGGGGTTATACTGAGTATCCAAATCTCTTTGGACTCTGAACAAGCTATCTCCAAAAGGATATAAGAAGGTCAGCAAATTAAATGGATAATATTTAAATTGCTTTCCCCGTCTGTGCCAGATGTTTTAAAACAGGTTAGACCATAATTAAAAGAGGGCATCAGGTTTGGGAATATATCTTATACAACCAATCTGCTAAAAACTATGTCCCAGAAATCAGAGTAAATAAATATTGAGATATTAATTTTAGATTTAGTCTAAATTTTATCAAAAGTTAAGTATGTATATATGAATGTATTTTATCAAACATTGAAAGTCAGTTATTTCCCACGTGTGAATGAAACTGTTTTCTGTGTCTCTAACTCATGGCTAATCAGTCCTACCTTCAATGTACTAGGGCTGGGGTCGGCAAACTTTTTTTTGTAAAGGGCTATCTAGCAAATACTTTAGACTTTTCATCACATCCACTCAACACTTCATTGTAGCACATAAGGAGCCATTGACAATGTATAAACAAATGGACATGACTATGTTCTAATAAAAGTTTATTTACAAAAATAAACTTTTGGCTGAGAGCCACAGTTTGCAGACCACTGTGTAGGGTAAACAGATGGATAAATTAGTGTTATTCAATTAATTGACCAGGAAAAACTAACTCAAATTAATAAATTTCCCATATTTAGCAATCTCCCCCCAAAAAGTATGTATTTCTTAACATTAGGGCACTATCATTAATCTTACCATCCCTTGTGAGTAGAAGTGTATATTAGTTTCTTTCATTCTTTTCTTTCAAATCTTTTTTCCCTATTCTCTCATTTTATAGACATATTTTTTTGTCATTATCTGGTAGAAAGAAGCCAGCTTTCCATGAATTCTAAGGTGTTTAGTTTCCAAATCATCTAGCACTCTAAAATGAGTTAGGAGTCATAAATTGAAATTGAAATCATAATAGCAACGACTATTACAGAATGCAAAGAATTAGGGTATTGTGTCTTAGTTTTTCCATCTGTTCTATATTGACTTGCAACTCCCACAAAGTTTTTGCTTGTCCTCATTGTCATTTCACAGTGTCATGTAGCTAGGCATCACCTGCTGAGATATTTTAGTTATTACTCTGCATCCAGGCCAGATTACCCCTAATCTAGCTCAGCAGTCTACGCTATTCTAAACACAAAGGGGAAAAAGAATCTATTCCAGATAAATTTCTCATCATACATTTAGAGTAATAACATTTTCCAATATTTAGCCCTTCCTCCTAGTGGCTAGACTATCAGTCTGCAATCAACATCTTTGAAATTGTACGCAGAATTTAAGTTTCCCTTATGTTAGGTGACTAATTTTTATTTTGTTAAGACTATTCTCTATTTTCGACTGCAAATGTTTTCAACTGAACCAACAAATATCTCAACTATAGACAGCTCCAATTGCTAAAGAAATGGGAAGAAAATGGAAAGTATCCAAATAGGTTTTAGATAAAAAATTGGGAAGCACATGTGATTTCCATTTTCTCGACTTCTCTCATTGTGTTAAATGATTGACCATTTAGGGCATTTATCTCTGTAATCCATTTCTTGAAAGCAGTTTTAAGTTTATGGAGGTAAATATAAAAGGATTCTTTTTCTTCTTATTTCTCCTTCACTGATGACAAACATGCTTTGTGGGATCTCTCGTTACTTTCCCTTAAATGGACTTTGACGCAGATTGTAGAGCCTTCTATTCATTTTACATGTTAAAAATATCAGCTTAACCTAATACAGTTTAAAACTTCCATGTCATGTGCAGTTTAGCAGTCACCAATCCCCGCCAGGCTAGCCAGACTCAGGTTCAAGAATTTAGAGTGGGGAAGAAACATACTGTGTTCTCCCGGATGCTTTCCCATTCTCTTCTGCTTCTAGTTTCTTCAGGTTTGGGACAGATTCAGGTAGCAGCAACTGGACTAAAAATATGCAAAGGTTTTCTTATTAACTCATGTTTTTAAGGTCCTGTATTAATGGAGTTTGCTCTTTGTGAGACAGGAGCTCGGTACTGGTTCTTTGACATGTCCATGTGTCCCTTGCAGAAGGAACCACTCCATGGCCCAGTTGCTTGAGTGGGTAAATGTTTTCTGATTTGGCCTCCTTCATATCCTATGAATCCCTGCCTACTGGGGTCCCCTCGCCCAGAAACATAGATGGTTTACCCTGAAACTTAAGATTTAGGGCCTCCACCCTTGCCCCCACCCTTCTGGGACCTGGTAGTTGAGTTGCTGTGAATTGCAGTGAATGGTTATAGTTCTGGTTGGAAGGGGAAAACAGGCTGCAAAAAGGAAGATTTTGCACTCATGTATTTCCGGTAAAGGATCTAAAGAGATTTCAGAGAAAGGGACCTGAATCTCCAAGTTCCCTTATAATTTGTTGTAATTTCTTTTCTCACTCTAAGTAAATATTCACTTTTACACGTAATTCTGTACATGTACTTTAGATTTTTTTTTGTTCAGGCCTCACCAAATCTGCACTTGCTCCTGACAGTCAATCCTCTTGGGCAGGGTTCTGGCAAGATACCTCAGGTCTAGTGTCAAAGTATAATTTCCAAAAAGTAATAAACATGACTCTCATGGAAGGATACAATAAGCATATATCAAAGATTTATTTGGCTCATTAACAAAGGAACCAGTAGGATGGTAAAGCTGGTTCAAAGAGAATTCAAGAGACTGAGCACATATAGGCATTAAAAGAAAGCTGAAATAAGATTGCTAAACTAGAGGTAAAGCTGGTTAATATCCCACAAGGCAATAAAGTGTATTTTTTGTGGTAATCTTTTCTACTAGTCAGATAACATCAAGATAGCCTGAAATCTTGAAGACTATGAACCCTAATTAATAATGAATAGTAGGCTATTCTTCTAGAGAATGACATAGTCCTTGAGTGGGTCAGTTAGACAATGCTCTAGTAGGATATTGAAAGAACGTGCAGTCATAATAGAAGGAACATTGCCTAATTCATTCTATGATGCCAACATTGCCCTTTACCAACGTCAAATGAAGACACCACAAGAAAGAAAATTTACAGACCAATTCTCTAATGAACCTAGATGCAAAATCCTCAACAAAATACTTGCTAATAATATTCAACAACACATTAAATGAATTATACACCATGACCAAGTGGGTTTCATTCCTGGTATGCAAGGATGATTCAACATGAGAAAATCAATCAATGTAATACACCACAAAAACAGATCGAAGGAAAAAAAATCACATGATCATAGCTATAGATGCAGAAAAAGCATTTGACAAAATACAGCACACTTCTTGATGAAAAACACTGCAAAAGATAGAAAAAGAAGGAAAATTTCTGAACATGATAAAGGTACATATGAAAAATCCACAGCTAACATCATTTACAATGGTGAAATACTAAAATCTTTCCCTCTAAGATCAAGACGAGGATGCCCACAGTCACCCCTCCTATTTAACATAGTGTTAGAAGTAATTGCTAGAGCACTGAGGCAAGAACGAGACAAAAAAGGCATCCAAATTGGGAAGGAAGAAGTCAAAATTTCACAGGGCCCACTGGATGGAATGGAGGAGAGTATGGGCCATGATGTGGACCATTGTCTATGAGGTGCAGAGGTGCCCAAAGATGTACTTACCAAATCCAATGGATGTGTCATGATGATGGGAACGAGTGTTGTTGGGGGGGGAGAGGGGGGGTGGGGGGGTGGGGTTGAATGGGACCTCACATATATATTTTTAATGTAATATTATTACAAAGTCAATAAAAAAAAAAAAATTTCACTATTTGCAGATGACGCAATCCTATACATAGAAAACCCTGAGAAATTTACCACAAAGCTTCTAGAACTTATAAATGAGTTCAGTAAAGTTGCAGGTTATAAGCTCAATGCACAAAAATCAGTAGCATTTCTGTACACCAATAATGAGCAATCAGAGGAGGAAATAAAAAAACAAATACCATTTACAATAGTAAATAAAATAATCAAATACCTAGGAATAATTTAACTAAAGATGTAAAAGATTTATACACAGAAAACTACACAAGGAAATCAAAGAACATTTAAATAAATGGAAGAATATTTCCTGTTCAAGACTAGGAAGACTAAATATCATTAAGATGTCTATCCTACCTAAACTGGTTTATAGATTCAATGCAATCCCAATAAAAAACAACATAGAATTTTTTAATGAACTAGAAAAACTATGATATTTATTTGGAAAGGGAAGAGGCCCCGAATAGCCAAAGACATATTGAAAAAGAAAAATGAGGGGGGCGGGGGCGGTGGGGTTGAATGGGACCTCATATTTTTCATAATGTAATTTAAAAAAATAAATAAATAATTAATTAAAAATAAATAAATAAATAAAGCCCTTAAGATCTCAAAAAAAAAAAAAAAAAAAAAAGAAAAGAAAAAGAAAAATGAAACTGGAGGAATCACACTACCAGACTTCAAAACATACTACAAAGCTACAGTAGTGAAAATGGCATGGTATTCGCACAAGGATAGAAACACTGACCAATGGAACCGAATTGAGAGTTCAGATATAGATCCTTATATATACAGTCATCTGATATTCAACAAGGCCACCAACCCCACTCAACTGGAAGAGAATGGCCTCTTCAACAAATGGAGATTGGAGAACTGCATATCCATATGCAAATGAATGAAATAGGATTACCATCTCACACCTTATACAAAAATCAACTCAAGATGGATCTAAGACCTAAATATAAGAGCCAAGACCATAAAGACCTTGGAAAACAATATAGGGAAGGATCTACAGGACCTTGTAATAGGAAATGACTTCATGAACTTCACACCAAAAGAACAAGCAGCAAAAGAACAAATAGATAAATGGAACTTTCTCAAAATTAAAGCTTTTTGTGCCTCAAAGGAATTTGCCAAGAAAGTGAAAAGACAACCTACCCAATGGGAGAAAATATTTGGAAGCCATATATCTGATAGGAGACTAACATCTGATAGGAGACTAACATATATCTGATAGGAATAAAGAATTCCTATATTTTTTTTAATTTTCCTTGAAAATAAAGACAAACAACCTATTTTAAAAATGGGCAAGAGATTTGAACAGACACTTCTCCAAAGAAGAAATACAAATGACTACAAAGCACTTGAAAAAATGCTCAAAATCACTAACTATTAGGAAAATGCAAATCAAAACTAATGTGATACCATCTTATTCCCATAAGACTGGCCCCTATCAAAAAAACAGAAGACTACAAGTGTTGGAGAGGATGTGGAGGAATGAAAATGCTCATCCACTGCTGGTGGGAATGCAAAAGGATCCAGCCATTCTGGAGGACAGTTTGGAGGTTTCTCAAAAAACTAGCTATAGATTTGTCATATGACTCAGCAGTTCCACTGCTGATGCAGTGGTATATACCCAGAAGAACTGAAAACAAGGACATAAACCAATATATGCACACCAATATTCATAACAGTGTTTTTCACTATTGCCAAAAGTTGGAATCAACCCAAAGGCCCATCAACAGATGAATGGATATACAAAATGTGGTACATACATATAATGGAATACTGCTCAACCATAAGAAGGAATACAGTATAAACACAGGGGATAACATGGATAAATCTTGAGGACCTTATGTTGAGTGAAGCAAGCCAGGCACTGAAGGACAAATACTACATGACCTCTCTGATATGAAATAAGCAAACCAAACTGTCTCAGAGAGCTATAGAATGGATGGTAGGCTTATAGGAAATTGGCAGGGGTGGGGGAAGAGGAAGGTTGTGAGCTGTCACCTACATGGGTGAAATCTATGACAAAGTGGAGAAAAGTATTTGTATAATGAAGGGATAAGATGGGGACATAGGGATACTATTGGGTGGGGCTTTGCAGGCTTGAGGGGGGCAGGGGTTGGGAGGATGGGTCAGATGGCCAAGAAATTGGGGGAAAGGTTGGAGAGAACTGTTGAACATGGGAGATTGTTGGGTATGTGGTTGAAACTTAAATGTTGAGAAAACTCCTTGGAAAATATAATAAAGAAGGATTACCTGTTTTAGGTGCTTAAGGGGAAGCATCTGGCACAGGGGCAGGCTTCTGGGGAGTGTGTGGGTGCTCATCTTGTCATAGTGTGCTATATCATTGGGTGGAGACCCATACATTGAGTGGGAAAGTGTACCCACATCCTGGGGAGGCCTGATGCTCTCAAACAGAGTGAACTGAGTCTCTCAAGAGAATTGATGACTCCCAGTGGGGGAGGACAGTCTAGTATGTCAAGCCCTCAGCATTGCTGCAAGTATCTATGAATCTGATCCTTCAAGCAGTGAGGCTTGGTTGTCACTGTGAGCCCTGAGGGAGAGAGAAGAATAGGATAGAGGGGAGCAGGGTAACTGGGGGCAATGAAGTGCTCCACAAGATCATGCAATGATGGATAAAAGGCATGTTAAATTTCACCAAAATGTATAAAAGTCTATAGGCTAAATGTAAACCATAAAGTAACTAAAAATTTAAAAATTGTTTAGTCTAAAATATAAACCATCATGTAAACCAAAATGGAACCATGTTTGATAGCTATGTTTCAAAATCTGTATATCAGCTACAGCAAATATAACATGAACATGTAAAAAGATCATTGCTGGGGAAGAGGGAAATGGGTTTGATGTTGGATATATGGCAGTCCCTTATATTATATATGTAACTTTACTGTGATCTAAAACTTTTTTTAAGACAAAACTAAAAATTAGGGATAAAAAAAGCTGTAGACACTGAGGAAGAAATGAAAGAAATTGTCTTGCCTCTGTACATACAGGGCAACACCTGTTACAGTGATGAATAGCAAAATGTCAAAAACAAAGTTTTATGATTTTTTTCATTTTTTAATACCCCAATTTATTTTTACTTTGTTTTTAGTTTTTTCTAAATTAGTATATATTGTATTTCTAAACTTTAAACCTATCATTACGATTTCATTTTCCTATTAATTGAATTTGGCAATATATTAGGCTTCATTTTTGAAGAAGTTTTGGACCACAGAAGGGTTCAACTATGTCAGAGGAGGAGCACTGGTGTGGGGTGTTATTGATGAGGGGCATATGGTTGGGAAGGAGTTCTCCAGGGCATGTATATAGGGTATATAAAAGTGTTCATATATTCATTGGGTATTTTTATAGTAGTTACAGTTACAAATGACAACTGAGAGAGTGCTGAGTTCTTAGCCAAGGGAACTCTGTCACATTCCCCAGTAGAAAAGCAACAATCCCCCAAGTGCAAGGGCAAAGAACAGAGAAGAAGGATGTTCCAATAATGAGCCCTTGGGTACTGATGACTATGCTTATGAGACTGTGTGCCTGAAATTTGAACTAGACCTACAGCTGCAGGGTTCCTAAGAGTTACCTCCTGAGAGCCTCCATGTTGCTCAAATGTGGCCACTCTCTAAGCCAAACTCAGCATGTAAATGCATTACCTTTCCCCCAGAATGGGACATGACTCCTGGGGATGAGCCTCCCTGGAGCCATGGGATTACTACCAATCACTAACTGGTGATGCAACTAGAAAAGGACCTTGAATAAAAGGGGGATATAGTAAAGACAAATGAGTTTACATGCTAAGAGTCTTCAAAAAAGAGTTGGGAGGTCATCAGAGAGCTCGTGCTTATGCACACCTCAGCAGGATCCCAGAGTCAACCAAAGTAGACCAATACCTGGTACTGGTACTCCTCAGCGCTATGGAGACACACAGGTTCTATGGTCATGGCAGTTGGCTCTGGAGATCAGTGCCTTGTCAGTGGGCCCTACTTTGGAATTTGTGTTCCTGAGTGAGATGGAGATGGACTCAGATGTGACCTTTCTACACATGTCTGTTCTGTCACCTTTACTGAACCTGTGGTTGGCACTGGATTTGGTTTGTACCCAGGAGACTTGAATCTCTGGACTGACTATGTGCCATCTGGGCCCTGAGCCTCAGCAGAGCTGCAACTCCTACTCTCTGATTCATTGGACTTAACCAGGTCAGCTAATAGAGAGGTGAAGATGGTCAGCAACCACACCGGAGAACTGAGAGTGCCTACAACTCCAAGCAGGAGAATCACATGCATCAACCATGTGGAACTAAGCCTCCTTTCAATATAGATGTGGAGTGAACATCTCCATCCCAGGTCCACAGGATGGAGGAATAAAATATGGATTAGAGTGGACTTACTTTTATTCTACTATAGAACTATTGTGACTAGTAATGGAAGAAACTTTAGCATTGATCTTGAGAAAGTGGCTACAGTAGTTGCTGAGGGCAGGGAGAGGGAAGAAGAGATGTGATATGGGGGCATTTTGGGGACTTGGAGTTGTCTTAAATGATATTGCAGGGACAGAGGCAGGATCTTACATATCCTGCCATAACCCACTGAATGGACTGGGGGAGAGTGTAAACTACAATGTAAACTATAATCCATGAGGTGCAGCAGTGCTCCAAAATGTATTCATCAAATGCAATGAATGAGCCACAATGATGAAAGAGGTTGTTGATGTGGGAGGAGTGGGGGGTGGGGGGTGGGGTATGTGGGAATCTTTTATATTTTTTAATGTAACATTTTTCGTGATCTATGTATCTTCAAAAAATACATTAAAAATTTTAAAAATTTAAAAATCTAAAAAAAGAACATGCAGTTATCCTTTTGCTTTACATGTAAGTTTTGAATAATTTTTCTTAACCCCTGCCTCCTTTTACATCACCAAAATAGGAGTCCCAGCTGTTCCAGTGTTACCCCTCAGCTTCTTTTAAAGTAAAACAGGATGGAGATAATCTTAAATAAAAGTATATTTAGAAAAATGGTCCTGTTTTAAATCTCTCATGATACAAAAGCAAATATACCAATTATATCAACAAAGAGAAAAAAGAGAAAAAGGCATGTTTTAGCTCCTCATTACCTAGACAAAGCATAATGCATTACAGCAACAACAAAAAAAAAGTTTGTAAATATCCATGTTTAGAAATCATTTTAATCAATTTCTGTTTGACTAGAATGGGATTTGTGTATCTTTAAGACCATCCATCTGTCCCTTCTTTCACACGACAAACATTTGTAGAGTACCTCCTTTGTGTTAAGCAGTGTGATGAGCATGTGATTTGCAAAGGAAATAAGACATGGAAACTTTTCTATATACTCTTTTGCTTATGATAATCTCAGGTTTGTAAAACATTAAGGAATGCAGAAAAAATGTTTCTTTTCCTTTAAATATATTCAGTGCAGTCTTAGGTTACAACAGCCTAGTTTTCACAATCTCTATTGTTTATCTTTTTTATCTCATTTCTTTCTCCCATTCTACAAGTAGCAGGATTCGTGAAAATGGATTGATGTGAGGTCATTTATTCTTGCTTGAAAAGTATGACTGAAACTGCAGAGTTTTTAGTTGCTTATAAAAGTGGACCACACATTTGGAAAGCATAACTCTTACCAATGTAAGTGTCACAGTGCTCTTGGTAAAGCACAAATGCAGTTTAAATTGATTTTCTAACTGCTTTTATTACTGCCATTCTTGAGTGCAGCAACAAGGGTTGGGTATTTATTTTTACAGGGCTGAATGCATGCAGATCCTCTGCAAAGAAGAGTTTCACTGAAGTCATGATAATGAGTACAATTACATTTAAATGAGAACAAATAAGATTAAACATGGAAGAAATTGTGTCATTTTACAGCAAATTTGAAAAGTTTCAAAGAGTTACAAGTTTTCAAGGATTGACTAATGGAAAAGACCAATATTTTTTTTACATCATATTTATGCAGTAAGGTCAAACAAGTAGGGGGGAAAATCTCATCTTCAATTTTCTCTACCCTTAGGAAATAATACATAGAGAACTCATTTACCCTGATTGATCTTCCTGCCTCTCTGGCTTAAATCCCATCTGAAAACTATCTTTCCTTTCCTTTGCTTATAGACTGCTAACAGTTTTGTTGTTGTTGTTGTTGTTGTTTTCTCTATTTCAAAGAAGCAAGCAAAATATAACCTGCTAATGATTATTTTTTCAAAAAAACTATTTATTAATGTGGTTTTTAGTAGGGAATAATGTGCTAAAGCCTGCTTATTTTGTAACTAGAGCATTTATCCACGTTTTAAATCTGCATGAGATTACATTTGTACATCCAAAAAAATTATTTAGTAAATTGCATTAATCACTATGATTTTTACATATAATTAGACAAGTCATTGTTAATATTGTGTGAAAACTTGACAAAACAAAAACAGGGCAAAGCTAAAGTTTGAATAAAATGTGAGATACTCAGAATCCCTACTCTTGGTCCAGGTTTACAAAATGCTTAACAAGGTGTTTAAATAATTAATTTGGTAAGGAAATAGACCAATCCCTTTGGTTCAGCAGAAGACAAAGTTCCCAGGCCTATCTGCAAACACGTTATGTGTCTTAGGAAAACTGCTGAAACTTTATTCTAAGAAAATGGAGTAAAAATTGTTTCTCCCTGCCTACCTAATCCTTGTATAATTTGGAGTCAAAAGCTCAAACTTGCTGAAGATTTGGGATTATATATATAGACTACATGAAAAAAAAAAAACTGGAAAATAAATTTGGGTATTGTTTATGGACATTAAAACTCACTAGTGGCTTCACGCAAGTACTTGCAGATGTTAACACAGCTGTTGATTGCCATTGACCTAACAATTACAAAGTGCTGTCTCTGCCTTGGAAAATGATAAAATGACATCACTCTGATGTGATTTTATCTTAAAATGATGAATTAAAATACTTTAGAATATAGCTTTAGATTTCCATTTCAAAAATGGGGAAGTCAGGAATAAATGGGTTAAGAGATTTGTTCATGTAAATATTGACAATAAAGAGAAGGATAAATTGCAGTTTTCTAGACTATAAGTCAATGTTCTTTGTCCTAAGCTCTGTAATAAAAATAAACCATTTACTCCATCTACAAAAAAGTGAGTTGTCCAAACTAAGTGATTTAATAACTATTTTCAGTAGTACTCTGGCTTGGGACTAGGCTATACATAAAAATTATAGTCCCATCACATGGACCAGATTTACAGGCATGAGCTCTGCATTTTGCCCTTATTCTTAAGCATGCCGTTGAACATCTTTTGGACCTCAATTTAATATCTTGTGGAAAGAGGGGATTAAGCTAGACTGGAAGTTCCAAAACTATTTTTCAAGATACATTAATAAGAGTTCCTCCAGGAAAAAAAAAAAAAAAGGTGGGAGAGGGAGAAGAATTCCTAAAGCACATAATTTCATAAAGTGCCCCATACCCTATTGCTCTTTTGGAGTTTCACAATGTATTTGAACATGGTAAAGAAGTACTGTTGAAAGAACCAATGTAACTTTTCTTAACAGAGGTTTCTACATTTACTTCATCCCAAAATAGTTTTTTCCAGTAATACTTACTAACATCGTGCAGAGCACTATCTTTCTCAGAAGCACTGTGAGGAGATGCTGTATCAGATGATTAATGCAAGGTCCAAAGAGTAGAATTTTTTCTATTTTAAAAGACTTCTAAAGTAGAAGATTATACAACTACAATTGGAAAAATATTTTGAATTTAGTATGATTCAATACCTCAGAACACTTCAATATAGTCCTGTCTTCATGTTTGACAGCTTCTGTAGGCATTAGAAAGGCACTTTTCTTTTTACAGTCCTAAATTAACAGGATTTATGACCAATACATTTCAAATACAATAGAACTGACAGGAAACGATGCTTAAATGTTCAACTTCATTGCTGAGGTAGGAGATTATCTACCATGTAGATGTTAGACCTACATGGTAGGGTTATATCCTGAACATTCTTCCCACTAATTTCTTTGCCTTTTGCTTTCTCACAGATTCCCCAATCTACCCAGCTGCACAAAAACAAAAATTAAAGGCCCAATAATGCTTTAGGCCTAAATGTGAAAAACAAATTTAGTATGAATAATTGCAGAGTAACTTTTTCTGCTCCCAAGAAAGAGGGAAGACTGGTCTGGGGAAAGGGTAGTGGAGAGCAATGGAGTGGAAAGGAGAGGGATTCACTGAAGTGCAAAGAAGGACCTTTGTCTCAGGATCAGGACAGAATAAAGGACACTCAGGCCCTAGCTGGTCTTGAATGTGGACCACACACCATCACATCCAGGTGCCCTGGTTTCTTGAAAGATCCCCTGAGCAGAGGGTTGGCTCCTTGGACGTCTTATACAGGGATGCAGACATATATAGAACTTGAACTGTAAATGAGGTGGGATTTCACAGACCATTGGAGATCTCCCCTATAAGCCAGATCAAGGGTAGACACCTAGATTCAAGTCTTATAATTGCACCTTTGTGTGATGTGAGTACATATCTTCCTTATTTTCTTTTCTCATTTGACTGCAGATGGCCAAAACCTTTAAAATTCGAAATATCCAAGACTCCAAGGGCCCTTCCAATGCTATTCTTTTTAGTCTAGAAGTATATCATCTAATTTAAGTATTAAGCAAAATCTAGACTCTTGTTTATTTTTTAATATTGAAAGATACTTTCATATTTCATACTCTAAGATTATGTGTATTAATCAACTATTTCTGTGCATATGGAGTGCACCTGAGAAAGTTTTTTAAATGTAATAGATGAAATAAAAACAGAGAATGTTAGGATGGGTGTCATATTTGCCTAGCTGTTGAAACAAATACCATACAATGGGTTTGCTTAACAAAAGGAATTCATTGGCTCTTGGTTTCCAAGGTTAGAAGGCTTGCTTCCTCCCCAGAATGGTATCTTCGTTAGTGTTCCTGGATTTTCTGTCACATTGCAGTATACAAGGGGGTGCCTTCTCCTTTCTTTTCCAGGTTCTGTTGACTTCCCGCTTCTGCCTATTCCCTGAGGCTTCTCCTTCCATGTGCAATTTCCTTTGCTCATAAGGACTTCAGCCTTATTGGATTAAGGCCCAGCCTCATTCTGTTTGGGCACACCTGAACTAAAAACATCTTCAAAGTTTCTGTTTACAAATAGGTTTCCATGCACAGGAGCAGGGGTTGGGTCCTGAACATGCCTTTTGTAAGGAACATGATTCAATCCCCAACACTAGGGCAAATCACAAAAGAGATTACTTGAATGTTCTTGCAGTGTAGTCCTCCAGGGTTAGGATTGACTTCTATTTTACAATCCCAATACGAAAAGCATATTTTGTCTGTATTATTTGTCTACTTTATATGAAATAAAGTTGATTAAAATGAAGACCAAGGCATATCTGGTTTGAGGAAATAGTCACAACAGAGAAAAAGAAAGACAATATCAATCCTCTTGTCTCAAGATTAGGGAGAGGGACATCACCCTTTTTGTGTCAGTAAGACATGCTCCATCATCTCATAGATTTTTTGTTCTGGGGATCAGGGCTGGCTTCATGGGCAAGTAACCAGTGTAGTCACAAAGAGGTCTGTGCTTAGAAGGACTTTGTACTTGGAACTTAATGCTTTGCTTGAAATTCTTAATAATTTTTTCTTGGAATTTGGGTCTTGAAAGTGAAATCCAGTGAGACAATGGAACATTCTACAGGGGCTTGCAGCCTTGGTTCATGTGCATTCCTGCTTATTGCCATCTGCCCACATCTCCAGGTCAGATTCTCCATCCCACCCAGGGACCACAGCCATCCTCCAATCACTTACAGAGGCCTGGCTGAGGCACAGGGAGGGTAGGGGTTGGCCAGACCTCACCTACCCCCACCTCCTTCTCTGGGGAAGTCACAAGCATACACCGTGCCAGCCTCCGGCTTTCTGCTCCCCCACCTCCTTTTCTATCATGTGCCATTCCACAAACTGGGAGAGCTAAGATTAAGGAAAAGGTCAGGCCAGGCCTTAAACCCAGAAACTAGGAATGAACAGTTCCAGGTGCTTATCAGAACAAAAATTTTCAGTGGCAGGGACCCCTCTCCCAAGGTAGGTAATACCACACTCAAACAGCATAGCTTTGTTCTTTTCTCTGGGGTGAAGTGGCATGTGTAGGGCAGCCATCTATTGGCCCGACCGGGAGCAGTTTTCAGCTACATGTGGAGACCCACTGTGATGAGACTTCTTCCCCTGCTCTTTTGGAGAATGTACTATATAAGTGACAAGGATATTTGTTTTTTCTGGACACCTTTATTCTGTCCAATAAAGGGTCAGTTGCTGGAAGTTTCTCTTGTGCCCTAAACCTGTGTTCCCATGATGCATCATTGTAGCAACTTGCGCCATACCACCTGATCAACAGGGCAGAGCCTTATGCACCTGTGAAGGTTTGCACTCACCCTTTTCTGAAGAAAAGAGACATTAAATAGAATATTTTAAAAAACACAATCATAGGTCGAAAGAGAGAAACTATAGAAGAAAGGGAAAAGCTTTTTTCCTGCTTTTCAGGCAAAGGGGTCTGAATTTTCATTTTGCACTGAGTCTCACAAATTATGTAGCTGGTCCTGTGGTGGGTGAAGGGTACAGATGCTCACAGACAGGGCTTCCAACCCCTAGACTGTGGAGTGGCAATGCAAATAAACAGAACCAACAAAAATGTGACACCTTTTCCATTTATTATTGATCTTCAAAACTTTGTTGTAGTTTCTTGTTTTTTTATCATCATGATATGTGCTTAGAAAAGAAAAATTCCCCATAATACTGTGGGAACTTATTTAAGGTTCCTATAATAATTACAGGGAACATAAACAGGGATAAGCACGCAATATTTATCACGATTAAGTAATGTGCAGAAACCAAATAGAATATTCTTTCTGCCCAGAATTTACACACGAAGAATGAAATAAACAAAAATTCCTCATGTTCTCCTTTAAACTCAAACTCATAATAGCCAGGTTAGGAATACCTTAAATCTGAGACTTTCACTGATGTCTGTATGTACTGGTATTGTAAAATTGTTAGGCAAAGAAACATTCATCTTTGGGTCAGTTCAACAAGCACATGTAGAAGAACCTATTATATGCTAGTCATTTTGCAAGGCATAAAAACAGTATGATAAATAAATCATGATGCCCTACACTCAAGAAGCTTAAGGGGGACAAGGATATTGCAATATAATGTATAAGTGCTGGTATCAAAGAATGTACATATAGATGTTCTATTGCAAAATATATCATCACAAAGTCCCTCAGCATAAGCTCAACATAAGTAGAAGTGTAAGTGGAATATATGATCATCAAATTGTGCATCTTCACAGCAAGCTCAGTTTTAATATATTACAATGTAAGGTAAACATTACCTATTACTTGTATATAACCAGAAGCACAGTTAATGCACTAAAGACCTAGTTTTCATGTATTCCTAACAAGTTCTTCTCCTGTTCGATTTGCATTACTGACTAAAACCTCTAAAACTGCCAAGTAAGGAAAAAAATCCAATGAAATTTCAGAACTGCCTACCATGGCTGACTGGAGACTTAATAGTGGTGAACGTCATCCTTTCTGAGCCTGTCTTGGGGAGCTTTTTACTGAAAGGAAGACTGAAAGTTTATCAGGGGTCATCTGGCAGGAGAGATTTTTATTAGAGTTTTGAGAAACCTCTGAAATATTCTGCCTTCACCTTTCTAGCCTTGTAGAACAGGGGACTGCAGATCGCATAGCTAATATTCAAACTGAAATTGGACCACATAGATATGAGAAATCAACTTGACATCAAAGGTTATTCATCTTCTCATACTTGCTTTTCCTGCTCAAGTCTCAATTCCATAGGTGCTTTTATTTCTTAGTTCACTTTTTGAAATTAAAAAAAAAAACGCTTCCACACATATACTGCATTTTCCCCAAACTATTAGATGCATCTGTAAATCCAGCTGTGATTATTTTTTTGTTGCTTGTTTCTCAGATGTCGACAAATAAGTCATAAGCAAGATCACAAAAATAATTTTTTGCCCTTGAAAATATTATGGCATTAGCTACCAATTCTTTATTTTAAACTAAAGCTCTTTTCCAGTCCTTGCATTCATAATATTTTTCGGATATGTATCTATGAGTCTTTTTCAAAGAATAGTCCTGGTAAAAACAGAAAAATATCAAACTGAAATAACCCAAATAGCAGACATAAATGCAGAATATAAATGTAAAGGCCCCATACATCTCCAATAAAAGATCTCATTTGATTATAATTAGTAAAAGCAAAATAAAAAATATTAAGTATAACATGGCAGTAATGTCACTGGCACTTAAGAAAGTACAGCCTTGTATTACCTAAAACTAAGCTGCAAAATAATCTCATCAAATAGTGAGTACTTCTTTAACTTATTCTGCTGTTTAAAACTATGTGATTTGAGGCAAGTCACTTCACTTCTCAAAGCCTCTGATTTTTGCCTGTAAGATGGGGGACATACCAATACCCGCAGGGCCTATTTCCCTGAGCTGCAAAAAGCTGAAATAAAGCTATGTATGTGGAAATGCTTTAAATTGCAAAATACCGTACAAATGGAGAGACAGTTTATATAGGAATACAATATTTAAAAAGAAAGAATATGAAAGCTTTTTGATTTGCACAAGCATCTTCTGTACTGCCAATGGGGATTAATTATAGACGTCCCATATTTCCAAAATATTCACAGGTAATTGATCAAAAAGTCGAAATAACTTTCCATCATTGCTTAATGCTTACCTGTGTCGGGCTCACACCCATGCTCTTGATGCAAATATTCCAAGCAAGGTAAACTCCTATGATGTCAGAACATTGGGTGGCATTGCTTATTTCATTAAACCACTGTGTCTCTCCCCTCCAAGGAAATTGCAGTATGTGGCCATACCAGAGTTCCTAAACAGATCCTGTTGTCCTTTAGAAGGACATGGGCTACTTCTCTATTCTTCCCAGACAACCTGGAGAGAGAGGGTATGTAATAACGAAAGAGCTAAAATCATTGATTCCCTAGTTACTCTAATTGCATTATCTCATTTAGTCCTTACAACAATGCTATGATTACTGCCATTGTAAAAATGACAAAATTAATCACAGAGAGTTTCAGAAAACTCCCAGGGTCACTCAAGGTGGCTCTGACTTTAAATCCCCGGCATTCTGCCTAGCCTCTGCTCTGCACTGTCACCCTATCTAGCAGCCTATGAAATGTTCGACTGAATTTTCTCTTAAAGCTCTTGCTGTTTGGGGCAGCTACAACTTTTTAAGTTCTTAACTGTGTTTCATGTGAGAAAAGACTTAAAACAAAATGGAGTTACTTATGGTTAAAAGATTTTAAATGGAGTCAGGAGGCCCTCCAGGAAGTTACTCTTCTGCAGGTCTCATCCAGATATCACAAACTACCGAAGTATACAAAACTAAACACGACAATGCCTCTGAGGACATCTGGAGGCCATGCACCAACTACGAAGTAAAAAATATGAGTAAACTGTCTAACTGAAGAACATTTAGAAAGCCCCAAATATCTACCAGTCATAATTCTTTACCAACAACTTTGGTAATCTTTTCTTCTCTTTAAAACCCTTGCTTGGAAGCCCCAAGAAAGGACACAATTTGGGTTGCTACCTGAATCTGTGTTCCTCAAATTTCAATTCTAAGACCCCAAATAAATGTCTTTGTTGCCTTGCAGCTCAGTCTGCAATTTTTCCATCAACACATAATGATGTTGAACACTTTATTATTTCATTAGCTCATGTACTTTTTGAAAAGTAGATGCCACAGCCCCGATTTTACAAATAAGGAAACTGAAGTCCAAAAATGTTAAAAAGTTTGCTGCAGTTCACAAAATAGGTGGTATAATTGCCTTAGCAGTGATTTTAACCCAAGTCTATTTGAATCTCACATCCCATGTTCTTTTAACAATGTTTTGATGAATCCCCATGATCCTTTTCACATAATTTCCCAGAAAATTTCTGTTATAGGCTCTGTTGTCTGGGTATAACTCAGTTCCTTTTTCTAAATTCTGATTGTAAGACAATTCCAAATGTTACAAACACCAAGACCAGTCCAAAAGCCAAGCTACGATACTAGTTGTGTGTGTTTTAAATATCAAAGTCCAGATGAATCAATACTACTAACACAACCACTTATTTGACTTCACAAGAAAATGACTTATGCAAGAGTTGGTTTGGGATGAATAGAAGTCCTTACTCATGAATAAATTGTTACACATTTGCCTGCTGTGCAGGTCTGTTGCATTAGTAACTAACTCTCATGAGAGAAAAGACAATTTAGTACTTGGGTCCTTACTAAAGGCTTAGGCCTACCCTGCTCATCACAAATAAAATGTATTTTGCTTTTGTGAGAAGTTTTGTTAAAATTGAAAACAAGCGATCCTCTTAAAAATAAGAACTATGACAGTGCAGAAATGAGACCTGTTAGACTGGGGAAACAAGGGCAGAAAATGCTGTATTGTAACACACTGTCTTTTCTTCTGCCAGCTGCTACAACCTCTTGTGGAGGAACCAAGCATGTTGATTATAGCAGGCTATGTTGAACACAGTGAAAGCCGTACCCTACACAAAGCAAATACGTCAGGAGAAAAGCTCTCACATTCTGCTAGCTCGGGAAAGGTGGAAATGTTAAACATACTATCTCAAAAACATTTTTAAAAATAGCCAACAATCTCTATGGTTTCAGTTAAATTATTTTAGGAGAATTGATGAACAGAAAGTAGGAGCATAAGCTGGCTTACTCTAAAGGAAGGGTCCATGAAGCTAAGCTAAGCAAAAGTACAAAGTATTTCCCATGGTGGAAAGATCAGCTTTATTTTAGAAACCTGGAAGTCTCCGTTGCCAGAGTATGACAGCAACTGCCTCACCCTACTGGCTGTGTTTTCCTTTTGCTATGGCTCTGTCTACTGTAGCCTGAAATTGTCACTTTACTTGGCTAAACTGCTAAATCTCTAGCAATAAGGGAGCTGGTTGTTGTTTTAATTGTACTAACAAGAGGAAAAGTATGAAGGGAAAAAATTCATATTTCCTTCTATTTGCCTGACAGCCTGACATTTTTTGGAACCAGCATTCTGATATATAGTGTGTCTTATGCTGCTTCAAGGCTCAGAACTAAATTATAAGTCAGTTTTCAGCTTCAACAAGTCCTCTCTGGGTCCTGCTGTGTTTCCCTTAATGGCAAGGACTAGTGGATTCCATCTGGAAGGAAGCATGTTTTGCATATGAACTACCACAAGGCAGAAGACAGTGCAAAAGAGAACTGCAATTCAACAATTCCTTTTCTGTGGGTTTTTTGTTTTGTTTTGTTTGGTTTGGTTGTTTGTTTCTTTTAAACTCTGAGAATGGAAATCAGTGAGTGATTTAGAGACAAACTGCTTCTTGTGAAATTGGAAGAATAAGCATTTGAGCTGTTTTATACACATATACTTGAAAGCAAAATGCCATTGCTTAATATAAATATAACAGCAGGCTTTTAGATCTAAACTAATCTTGCTTAGACTCATCACCTAAAGAAACAGTGAGATTCTATGAGCTGTGATTTATACAAAACCCTTTACTCTCTCGTTCCAGATTTGTTTAGCCTGATGTGAACAGAAGTTCACCCTCACTAGCGAAAATCCTACTGAGAATATAGAAGTATTTCAATTTTACTTCAAATTAAAATAGGGGAGGGAATCAAGCTTCCATTGAAAAACCCTAAGAGTAACTGCTCTTTATACTGGCCCAAAGGTAGAACAATATTCTCTTTATACTGTGTTTCTCTAAACTGGATTTAATCTTCCTTCCAGGGGCAGAGTAACAAAAACAGTAATAACTTACTGCCACCTACAGATGGGAGATTCGTCTTTGAAAATGTCTGCTAGTAGCAAGAAAGATGAACCCAGAGTTCACGCTAAAGACCCACAGGTCACAGAACATAGATCTTATAGGTGTTAATAGTGATAAATGGACACTTTCCTACCACCGGTAATTAGATTGTGCTTGTAGTTTATGAGATTTAAATGAAATCAGAGCTGCTGAAAAAGCAGATTCTCCAGTAGTATATCTAAGCCATTTTCTTCTCATAAAAATTTCTTTCTAATGGCAGTGAGTTGTCAAAATTACTACAACCTAAGTTTCAAGAAGAGGAAGAAAATCCACATTCTGTGCAAGCCCTGGGCCAGACAGCATTTGCAATAATCCCACCCGGAGCCACCTCTCTGCCCTCTGAGAGGACTGCACTGGGAGCATAGAGGAAAAGGTAACACCTGAGAACAGAGTCAGCCTCACCTCACTGGCTGACCTTGGGCTGAGTTATTTAATTTGCTGGTTAGTGTTTTCTGTCCTTGTAAAATGGGGATGGGAACAGGACATGCCCCATGGGACAGTGACCTGGATTAAATGAATTAATATATTTAAAGCATTCCCCACAGTGTTGGACACATGGAGTGTACTCAATAAACATAAACTATAGTTTTATTATCATCTAATCCAAACCACTGAAATGATGCTGGGCGATGAAATTCCTGGCTTTGCCCCATGCTCACAACGTTAGCATACCTAAGAGCTTGAGGAAGACTACCTGGGTAGCACAATTTTAAATTTAATTTTTTTTAACTTAATTGTCTCACTCTTAAACCATTGTAATATTGCTTGTGTATACCCTCAAATTTTTAATTAGGGCATATTTTGTGCTAAGTACCATAGTAATAAGTTTACCTTCATTGTCCTTACCTCCTATCAATACCCTGCAAAGAAGTTATAGAGTTTAAGAGATTAAGAAAACTTGGATAATTTGCTCATGGCCAGTAAGCTCCAGCCTTGGGATTTGAGCACAGACATACATGACTCTAAAACATAGCATTATTTTATTGCAACACATTGCTTCTCACTAGTAAATAATAGAGATGGGCTAGAGCTCCCCCTGCTCCCTGCTCTAGTAATTAGTTCAATTTAGTTCTATTAGAAATACTTTTCTTGGTAGCATGATGTTTGATACAGCTCTGCTTAAACTGTCCATGATTTATGAGATCCATCTTTTCTGTTAAACTTTGGAGTTCCTCAGAAACACTCCTGGGTCCTCTTCTTTTAGGCCCACCTTTCTCTCAGTAGATGCTATCATCCATTCCAGTAACCTCAAATGTCACCTATCTGCTTACAATGCCTATTTCTCTCTTCCATCGTATAAGCCCACTGCCAACCCCAAGTTAAATGTCTCAATAGCAGCACCATCTTCCCAATTAACCAAGCCAGAAGTTTAAGAATAGTCCTGGATTCCCTCTCTTTGTCACCATTGCTGCAACCCAGCAGTAAGTCTATTCCATTCAACTTCCTAATATATTGGAGTACCTCTCTTCTCTACCTCCACTGCCGTGAACCAAATTTAGGTCACCATGTTTTCTTACCTCATCTACTACAACAACTTCTAATTGTTCTCCTTGACTCCCAACTTGACCTCTATAACCACAACAGTCTCCATTCAGCAGCCAAAATAGTTTTTTTCAACTGCCTTTCAGATAACAGCCCATTTCCTTTGTAATACTTTTCAATGGCTCCCCAATATACTTAGAATCAACTACAGACTCCTTATCCTATTCTTCAGGGCACTGTGTAGTCTGCTCATAGCTAAATCTCCAACAGT
This sequence comes from Dasypus novemcinctus, assembly GCF_030445035.2. Classification (NCBI taxonomy): domain Eukaryota; kingdom Metazoa; phylum Chordata; class Mammalia; order Cingulata; family Dasypodidae; genus Dasypus; species Dasypus novemcinctus. The sequence continues at coordinate 34,628,806 of NC_080683.1, read as the reverse complement.
TTGTATCGATGTGCCTTGCTCCCTTTGGCTTCCTGGAACTTCCTATATAAAGGCAAGTTCATGGTTGCCTCAGAGCCGCTCCATTTGCTGTTCCTTCCACCTGTGGTAGGCTTTCCACAACTTCTCCCAAGGGAAGATCTTCTTAATGAAGTTCTTAAAGAACCCCATCAAACATGCATCCCCACACTCAACCCTACCCCACTATGATCAGTTGGTGATGATCATAGATTTTATTCCCCACATTAGCACAAAGACTACATCCTTAGACCTACAAACATCTTTAAATATCTTGCCCTTGATATAAGGGAAAACAGGCAAGAAAATAAAAGTGGGTCCTGTAAATAGAAAAAAATACTTGCAAATAGAAAATTAGCCTAAAGTTATGTCCCTCAGTCAGTTGCACTTTTTCTATTTTTTTCCTCCTCAACCCCCCCCCCATGTTGTTGTTTTGTGCTGTCTGCTCTCTGTGTCTATTCTCTGTGTGTTTTTTCCATGTCTGCTTATCTTTTCTTCTCATCTTTCTCTTTAGAATGCACCAAGAACTGATCTCAGAACTCCAGTGTGGGAGAGAGGCACTCAATTGCTTGAGCCAACATTTCCCTGGTCTGCTGCATCTCTCACTGTCTCTCCTCTGCATCACCCTTTGTTGCATCATCTTGCTGCACCAACTCTCCATGGCATGGGCTGCCAACTCTCCTTCACAGCACGGACCAACTGTTGCCTTTACTAGGACACCCAGGATTGAACCCAGGGCCTCCTATAAGGTAGATGGGAGCACAATTGCTTGAGCCACATCTGCTTCCCTGCACTGACTTTTATATAAAAATTAGCATTACTATAACACAAAGAATTGTCTCTACATATCATAATTTGACTTTATGGTAAATATAAGTTATAGATAAAATGGCATTAAACAGACTTTGTTTATTAATAGATTTTTTGATAGAATGAGTACCAACTCTTGCTTTCACCTATTTGCTTTGTGGGAAGCTCAAAATTTTTGCAGCCAAAACAATAATCCAGAGTTGCTGGTTGCTTTTTTCCAGAGACCATGATCACTTACAGACATCCCCTATATTTTTCAACATATTAAAAATTCCTTTCATAACATATGGTATGAAAATTGGTTAGATTATGCCTTGGACAAAGCACTTAAGAATATTGTATATGGTAACATAGTATGCAGAGTATGTACACATTTTCTTTAATTTTTAGATTTTTTGACATAAAGATGTATCCACAAAGCACTTTCTAACAAATAATTTTAATTCATTGAACCTTGAGGACTACCTTTTCACATAACATGCTCTCTTCATCTTGTCAGCAAACATTTATTGAACTCCTGATTTTTAATAGGAGAAAAAATATGTGTCTTACCTCAAAGAAGTCATAGACCAGTGGATGAGAGGTATATTAGCAGACAATTACACATGGCATTGTTATATATTCAATATATATTATTTGATGAATAAATGAATGAACAGAAAGCACACAGAAACAGCAATAGGAAGCACCTAACTTAGCCTGATAACTGGAATTGAGAATATTTTCCTAGAAGAAAGGACTACTGAGCCAAGTATTTATGAATAAAAAAGAGCTACCTGGTGAAGAAAGGAATCACATGTATTAGAGTATGAAAGGAAGAGAATCTGGAATGTTTGAAAAATTCCAAGGAAATTAGTGTAATTAGAACATAGGACACATGTAAGAGAGTGATAAGTTGAGTTGCGCAAGGTGTTAAGAGTCAAGCTAATGAGTTTAAATTTAATACTAAATGTAATGGGAGAGAAATTAAAAGTAGAGAGTTCTCTACCCTCATCTTTTCTCCTATCAAAATTTTGTCTACCGGGTCTAGTTTAAAAAGTGGCCATTGATGAGTCCTTAATTTTCCATACCAATTAAGCATATTTGAAGGAATCTTCACTAGGAACATAATTAAAAATACTCATTTTATTTTAGCATATAATACCCTCAAAGATATTGTAAAGAGTACACCGTACTCAGGATATTTCTGAAAATACAGATTTGATGAAAGTGAAGGGATGGTGGATATGCAACACAAAGTGGATATGAAAAATAAATAAGTATAAATATATGGATGGATAGATGATAGATTACATAGATGAGGAATGGATAGATAGACAGATAGAAAGAAAGAATTGTGCAATACTACTTAAATATCCAAATGCAGACAAATTGCCTCTTTAAGCCAGTAAACAACCTAAACCTAGCCCCTTGAATGTTATACAATCTCACCCCTGGTTTAAAATTGTTACTAAAATGGTGTTGATTGAAAGTTTGAATCAAATTCCTCTTCTTTAGGAAAAAAGAGGTTCAGAAGGAAGGGAGGGAGTAAGGAAAAAGAGAAGGAGAGAGAGTAAAAGAGAAAAAGAAAAAGATGTCTGTCTGCTAAAATGGAAAATCAGAGCATTGCCTTCTTTCAAGCTGTCTGCTCAGCATCTTGTTGGGAGATACCACTCCGTGATGTCACTCTCTTGCTACTAGAGGCAGGTGTCAGTGTGCATGACATTGTAAAGGGAAGCTAAAGGAAAGAGGAAAAGGCACTTGTCTCACATTTCTAAGAGACAAAGAAATGGAGAAGCATGTTGTCCTCCAGCACACAAAAGGCAAAGAGAAGTGCTCGTGCTATGTAGAAACGAAGCAATTGAGATGAGAATTCATCTTTTGGGAAAAGGGGAGGAAAAAGGCACATCCATCTTCACACAATGGCAGCTTCTACAAAGACATGACAGAGCACAAGTGTTCTATGCAGCCAAGTATGATTAATAATGAAAAGAGAACCCTGGAAGCTCTAAACCAATATAAAAGCAAGATCTTTTCCATTTTCTCTTACTTTTTGGGCTGTGCATATGTGTTTAACATTGTTTTAATCAAATGTTTGATGCATTTTTTGCATGGTTGAGTTCAGTGCATTTTTACTCATGAGTCATTAGTGCTGTTTAATACTCCATCTTAATAAAACCTCAGAAAAGGGTAATATGAGCAAAGCAAACACTTTCAAATGAACTTTCTTCACATGACTCATTATTGAAAACCTTGTTACACTGGTCCAAATAATGATATATCCAAATATATCACAACCCTCAGTATGAAACAGCTGTTTTCTCAACACTGATTTAAAAGAAAAGAACTGTTTGATCAAACTCATGAAACACAAGAAATCAACATAAAGCATAATCAAGGATAGCTTTCTGTCAGAAGGTATTTTTTTCTTGACTAATTGCTTTTATGTCAATTCTCCTGCTTGCTATATAAATTTTAACATCTTTACCTTGCTGGTATTCAGGAAAGAGCTGACTGCAACAATAAGAAAAAGCAAGAGCTTCAAGCTTTGAATCATATCAAGAAAATCTCAAGAAGCATTAAGGCTGGGTTTGTAGACTAACCACACATATACACACTAATGGTAGGTAAATTACAGATCGTTCTTTTTTAACCAGAAAAATCATTTGTTCTAAAAGAGTACCATGTCCTCAAGTAATACAAGAGAAACACAGCAAAATGCATGCTTAAAATGTAATAAAATGAGGAATCTAATAGCAGTTATTATTTGTCATTTTTAAAGAGTAATATAAAATGATTTTCTATTTTAATAATAAAAATAGCTAACATATATTAATAATTTCTTAGCACATTTTGTGCATTAGTTTGTTTAATTGTCCTGACAACTTTGTGAAGCAAGAACTACTTACTATCTCCATTTTTTTTTAGATTAAAAAAAACTGAACTACAATGAAATAAAATATTTTTATCAGGGTTACATGAGACAGAAAGTTTGGGAGCTGAGATTTAAACACAGACAGTTTAGATCTTGATGCAAAGCCTTAACTACTGAAACACTCTAAATTTATCATAATGTCTTGATCCAGACTCAAGAAATTTTCCTTAAAAATAATTATGTTGCAAACTACCATCATTCCCACCTTACAAAATAAGAATTTCTAAAATCATGACTTTTTATTTCATGATTTACCTTTGCAGCACATGTAGTATTCAATCACAGATACTTTTATCCAAAATTCTTAAAGGTCTGTTACTTTAGAGTTTCTAAAAAGATATTTTATTCTGAAAAACAGAATGCTTCCTTTCAAATCTCTCATGTGCCTAAAAGAGCCACAATACATAAAACTAGATTATTTTCAAAATTTTACCCATAACTCTTTATTCAATTTAATATAATTTCCCTACAAAGCTAAGCAAACAAGCACACAAGTTGTAACCCAAGGCCCTCTGAATAAAATAAATAGAACTTAATTAAAAGTACATGGATTATAGTTTACAAAGTAGTTTACACTCTCTCCAAGAACATTCAGTGGGTTATGGCAGGATATATAATGTCCAGCATCTGTCCCTGCAATATCATTTAGGACAACTCCAAATCCCCAAAATGCCACAACATCACATCTCTTCTTCCCTCTCCCTCCCTTAGCAACTACTGTGGCCACCATCTCCACATCAATGATACAATTTCTTCCATTGTTACAGTCACAATAGTTCTATAGTAGAATACCAGTAAGTCTGACTCTAATCTATATTTTATTCCTCCATCACCAAATGCAATGAATGTGCCACAATGATGAAAGAGGTTGTTGATGTGGGAGGAGTGGTAGAGGTGGGGTGTGGGGTATATGGGAACCTCTTGTATTTTTTAACATAACATTTTTTGTGATCTATGTATCTTTTTTAAAAAAAGAGTATGTATAAAGCAAAAAAAGATTTAGAGAGATAAATTCCTCATTGGTTTAAAAAAAAAGTACATGGGATCACTAGGAAGAATAATTACCAAGATTTTATACATATAAACTATTTTTATTACTTAGTAGAATCAAAAGTCAATAAAGAACTATTATTCTTCTATAATATTAACTTTAAAATTAATATTTAGCTTAGTAATCCATTTGGGTAATTTCATTTTTTTTAAAGATTTATTTATTTTATTTATTTCTCTTCTCCCCCCTCCCCCCTCCCCATTGTCTGTGTCTTTTTGCTGTGTGTTCTTCTTTGTCCGCTTCTGTTGTTGTCAGCGGCACGGGAATCTGTGTTTCTTTTTGTTGCATCACCTTGCTGTGTCAGATCTCTGTGTGTGGAGCCATTCTTGGGCAGGCTGCCCTTTATTTCGTGCTAGGTGACTCTCCTTACAGGGTGCACTCCTTGCGCATGGGGCTCCCCTACATGGGGACACCACTGCATGGCACAGCGCTCCTTGCATGCATCAGCACTGCTCATGGGCCAGCTCCACACGGGTCAAGGAGGCCTGGGGTTTGAACCACAGACTCCCATGTGGTAGACGGACACCTTAACCACTGGGCCAAGTCCACTTCCCTTTTTAGGTAATTTTAATATCTAATCCATATTTATGAAGTTATGTTATGACATATGGTATGAAGCATAAAGCTAAATCAATATAGTGAAAAGTGCCAAGTTGTTTGCAAAGCATCTGAGTAATGGCACTAATCAGAATATTGGGCTGGAGATCTCTGTCCAGGCTCAAGAGTTCTGAACTTGAGGATTTTCATTTATAGAACTGGTAAGTGTTTTAGTTTCCTGTCTGCTATATCAAATACTATACAGTAAGTTGGCTTAAACAACAAGGATTTATTTACTCATGGTTTTGTGGCTAGGAGAAGTCCAAAATCAAGTCATCATCAATGTGATGCATTCTCTCAGAAGACTGTGGTGTTTTAGAGCTGGCTGCTGGCAATCCTTGGTGCTTGGCTTGTCTGTCACATGGTAATACATATGGCAGCCTCTCCTAGCTTCTCCTTTTTCCTCCAGGTTCTACTGACTTTTAGGTTCTGGCTGCTACCTGTGGCTTTCTTTCTCTGTGTGTCTGAATTACGTTCTGATTAAAAAGATCTCCAGCAATTAGACCAAGACCCATCCTAACTTACCCAGATCAAACCCCAACTTAAATAATCTCATTTTAAGATCCCATTTACAATGGGTTCACACCCATATGATTGGATTAAGATTAAGAACATGTGTTTTGGGGTGCATAGCTCCAAGCCATCACAGTAAGTGAAGTAAGTTCCCTTCCAATTGTAAAATTCTATATTTCTTGCATTTAAACTTAATTTATAAAAAAGGACACTTTATAAATTAAAGTAAATGGTAGGCAGAGCATTAGATTCAAAGTCAAAGACTTCAGGGTCTATTTCCAGGTCTAGTACTAAAGGTCAGTTGTTTCAAGGTCACTAAAGAATGATCTAACTTGCTACACTAATCTGAGCTACTGAGGTCATGTTTAGTTGTATAAACCAATTCACCTTACTTGATATATATGTATTCAAAAAATTTAATTAAGCACTTTAATAGAATTGAACTCATATTCAATTCTATCAAGAGTCAAACCTTCCTATATTTTTAATGTAAGATTTTGCGTGATCTATGTATCTTTTAAAAATAAATAAAAAATATATTTAAAAAAAAAGGAGTCAAACCAATTTTGTGTGTAGACACAGCCTGAGATACAAGGGATTTCTTACTATGGATGTCCAATTACGTCCAGATTTTTTTGTACAATTAATTTTCCTTGGTTTATCCACTATAAATTTGCCCTTAACCCAGTAATTATATTTCTTTGTTATGTACAATAATGAAAAGTATTTGCATATTTTCTGTGTATGTGGGGCTGGGGTTGGTTTATGGGCAGATCAGTTGCTCAGAATCTTTTGCTATTAACCTCCCTAAACTTCTCATGGCTATTAAAAATGTCTGTCTACATGGCCAAATTGTAGTAAGTGCCATTAAATAATTCAAATATAATTTGCTTTCATGTAACCAAAAATGTGAATCATTGACAATTGTTTTTACTACGGTTGTCATGCTTTTGATATGTAAATGTACCTCTTTTAACATCCTTATAAATTAACTAGCAGACTAATATCATCCATCCACTAGGCACATTTGGTAAAATGTACTGTCTCTATGTGCAAAATGCGTTAAAGCAAGAATTCTTATTTTTCTCTCCTCTCTTCTATTAATACAAGGGCACAGTGAAAGCTCATTTTTGCCCAATATGGGCAAGAACCAGATACTTTACCTTATAATCTGTTGTAAATAATTTCCCTTCCAGCTTTTCCTTTTGGTTTATTTGTTGGATTAGCCAGGATTATTTTGGCCATAAGAGACAGAAAGCTGACTCAAACAAGCTTAAAATGAAATAGAAGTTATTGTTTGTCTCTTATTAGAAAACCCAGCACTTGCAGCAGGGTTGGATCATGGGCTCTGCATCTCTTTCTGTCTCTATTCTGCTTTTCTCTGGCTTCAGTCTGCAGCTTCTCTCCTAGACAGCTAGCAAAGCCGGCTGTTGGCCTTCCAGCTAGATGGTTTTCACAGCATGTGGTCCAGGAGGAAGTGAACCCGTCTCTTTCTGCATTCCACTTATGAAACATTACCAAAGCCACTTACTGAAATACTATGACAGTCAGGTAGATCTGCTTGGCCCACCTGGGCCCATTCCCATCCAAAAGAAGGGAACCAGGCAGGCAAGAACATATATGAGCCATATATGGACAGAATAGTGATTTGATTGGGTCATAATCTAGAGAACACAAAATTGTTCAAAATCATTTGTTTACATATGTCTTCTTATCAGGAAAAGAATAACTTGCTTTAATGCATATATATATATAAAAATCAATTCACAGACATACATGAATATGTATTTATATATATAGCTTCACAAATATCTTCATTTTTCATAATAATAAAGCTGAATAAAATATTCTTCAATTCTGTCTGATATAAACTATCTTACTTGGCATTTTTGCACATGATAAAAATCAAACCAACCAACTCTGATTAGAATAATTCAGTCCCAATTGTATGGATCAGTGGATATCCTTTGAATTTGATTTTTTTCATTTCTCCCCACAATATTTTTATTGGGAGATTATTTCATATTCTTCTCTTCTTACTGTTGATATATGGTTCAAATAATGTTTGTATCCTTATTTTAGTACTATTTTATTTATTTTTAAGTTCAATGTCATTAACTATAGAAAACTATGGTATAATATATGACAACAAATCTTGTAAAAAAAAAGTTCATTAAAAAAAACTTCTCTTTTAAAATTCCTACACCCAGGCAAAAGAAAATCTTGACTTATGCTTTTTTTTTTTGGTCAAAACTGAACTGTGAAGCATGTTCCCATCCCTGTCAATATCACCACCTTTTCCAAATAGTATTTTTCAAATTTATCTAAAACACTAAAGAATTCATGGGAGTGGGGTGGGGATTTTTGTGTACTTTTTATAAGGCCTATGAAAATTTTGCAAACTTAGTATCCCTCTTAATCTCACTGCTCCAGTACCTCTTACAGTATAACTTTGAAGGAGTAATTTTAGAGATGTTGAGCTTGAAAGGGCTTTTGAAATATTTCATTTCTGAGCTGAGTCAAAAATAGGCATGTTTGTTAAAAAAAAAAAAAATCCCTTCACAAAGAAGCTTGTCTGGGAAAAGTATTCTTCAAAACTGTAGACATTTCTCTCAGAAAGCCTCTGTTCCAATTCACGAAGCTTATTGTTCTGATCTCAGAGCTCAGTCCCCGCAGCTTGAATTTCTTTTCAAAATTGTTTAATGACTTTTAAGAATGTGTTTCTTGCTAAGTCTTGTGGAGTTTCCGGTGTCAATGTTCGCCTTTTTTATTTCTGTTATTTAGTTCACTTTTGTGCTTCTGATCCTTGAAAAAAACAAGGGCCGAAACTGTCCAGCTCTTTGCAAAATGTGTGCTCATCCAACTCATGTGTGACTTAGCCCTTAGGCTTTTCCTCACTAAATTCACCTCTAAGCTTGTCAATTATTTTCATATATTACATCTGTTCTGCTGATCTTTGTGTTAATTCACAAATGGTGAAGATTTAGCCAACTAAATTATACCTTATACACAGGAGAGAATTTACAGTAAACAAAGCCAGTGTTCACGTTGCAATCATTTATAGATCACTTAATTACCTCTTTCAACCAAGAGAATTAGTCAATATCTCAACATTTCTCTCAAGTTCAAGCTATCTTAGACAATGTAGTTAAGAAATAACTTTTGGTTTCTCCATGGCCAATCAGACACTCTGGATGGTTGACTAGATTGACTAACATCCTCTTTAAATGTTAAAACTATTTGGACCTGTCTGGAATTGGGTGATAAATCTACAGAGTCCTGCTTCTTGCAGCACCTGGAACACACTCCCATTTTGCACAGCACTATCTATCTTGAAACCGTATCAGGATCAGTTATTTTAACTGTATGTAATGGACAGACACAGACTCTACACCAAGCCTGGCAATTACATGTTGGATCAGCATCACCACTACTAGACAAGCAATTTTAATTTTATGAGCTTAATATAGGAGTGGATGGGATTGACTGTTTAATCAATCTCCTTGTTCCCTTGTATTTCAGCAGTGTTTGGTTCTGAAATTTAATTTTATTGGTTGTCCTGGGATGATCAGTTGATTTACAAATCTGAATGCTTATGATTGAGTCAAAGTGCCACCTCATTATTTTGTAGTGAAATATACAATTCCAATTAGATGACAATTTTGTCAGGTAATCAGTGCATTCTCTACCCAGTAGAGATACAATGGAAACCCATTTAAATTGAGAAGTTGGTTGGGTGAATATAAAAACATATAGAGGGAAGCGGACTTGGCCCAATGGATAGGGTATCCACCTACCATATGGGAAGTCCACAGTTCAAACCCTGGGCCTCCTTGACCCGTGTGGAGCTGGCCCATGCACAGTGCTGATGCGCACAAGGAGTGCCGTGCCACGCAGGGGTGTCCCCCACATAGGGGAGCCCCACATGCAAGGAGTGCACCCCGGAAGGAGAGCCACCCAGGGCAAAAGAAAGTGCAGCCTGCCCATGAATGGTGCCGCACACACGGAGAGCTGACAGAGCAAGATGATGCAACAAAAAGAAACACAGATTCCTGGGGCCGCTGATAAGGATAGCAGCAGTCACAGAAGAACACACAGCAAATGGACACAGAAAGCAGACAACTCGGGGGGAGGGGAGTAAATAAGTCTTTAAAAGAAAAAAACATATAGAAAAGAAATTCAATGGCATCAAGATTGTGCCACCCAAGCTGAGACTGTATCCTATTTCCCCTGCTTCCATCTGGTAACTGAAAGCTGACACCATTTGTGACCTCCTGTTTAAGTTCTTGAGTTACCCACGTTCTCTGAAAGAAGCTAAACATTGGGAGATCTTGCTCAGGCAGGGGAAGTTGGAACAGGCACATAAAACAATGCTGTCATCAGTTATCATTCATTCATTTATTGGTCCCTAGGTTTCCAGGCTTCAAAATGCCTCCCAAATGCAGATGCAGGAATAAACCCCAGGATCTGTACTGTGCCACAGGACTCTAATCTGTCTAGATATTGCCTCTCCACCTTGCTCCATTCATCAGGTTTAGGGTTCTGCCCAAATCCTGCTCTTCTTTAGTTATTTTGACAGGTTCCTGAATCAAGTGAGGGTTTCAAGAAGAAAAGAGTACAATCTCAAATTGGGATCATTCAGTGAAGGTTTAACAAAGGGACCATTTACAAAAATATAACCAGAGCATAGGGGACCTATAACAAATAGTGCAGAACCCGGAGCTAGTAAGAGCAGAACTGTTACCACTCTAAACCTAAAGGGAAGCAGGAAGAAAACAGAGGGGAAAGCTGTGAAGCGAGATGTAAGGTGACCCCACAATTAAGGGACCAAAAAACAAATATCCTGATTTCACTCTTCCTTCCTTGTGATCTCCCTATGGGGCTCTCCATTACACAAGGGCAAGGGAGCCCAATTGTTTTATTTCATACAGGTCAACGTTTTGTGACAGAGAGATGGATAGAAAAGGATGGGGTGGATTAGGAGAGAAAAATGTAAAATATCCAGCATAGTTCTCTTATCACCCCTCAAAATATATTGGTCTTTTAGTATAATGTTGTACACTCATCATCTCAAAAATTTTAGAACAATTTCATTACTCATAAAAGACCCCACATCCTTTAGTATTCCTTCCTGAGACCGACATTACCACTAATCTCATATTTATAAATTGATACAGATTTACATTATATATAAATGGATTCATAGAATTAAAAAAAAAAATTATTGGTCTGTATTTCCTTCTTTCTTGTCCCTCGCTCTAAGGAATTGTACTGTTTCTTCTCATTAAGGGTAAGTATAAGAAATTTGGGCCCTGACAGTGTCTGATACCATTGCTTCTGGCAATAGCACCCTTAATGTCACTAACAGCCACACTAACCCCATCCACCCCAGGAGGTTTAGGGTTTTGTGTGTTTGTTTTCCTCACTTCCTGAGAACAGTGACCATATCTGACTCCCCTCTGTACTCCTGCAATTGTCAGGCATAGAGTGATTTCTCAAAAATGTTTGCTAACCTGGACAGTTTATTCTGTGAAATTGCCACCCTTCACTAACACCCTAGCACTGGTTAGAATTTTTCCCTCCTGGCAGCACCTGAAGTAAAACTGATCTGTCTTTTGCAACCATGTTCCTCTTTTGGTATTCCTTTCAGATCATCCAGACCTTCTGTAGTCCCTTATCATTATATCATCACTTTTCTTCATTTAACATATCCTCACAACGTGTTACAATTTCCCAGTTTGCAGCTTATTTTCCATTGATTTCATTTTAGATTGCTTCTGGTGACATGTAGGAAGACACCTGAATCTCATCAGTAACATGTCTCCAAATAACATTTTAGTGTAGGCTATTCTGGGGCAGATGTCTTTAGTTTACTAATATCAAATGCTCATAGATGTTTTTAGTATCAACCTAAACTTGAACCTGAACTTGAATCTCCAACCTGGTTTTATGCCAGGACTATAAAAAGTTCTCAGTTAGACTGATAAGTGAAAGAATGAATGAAATGAATAAATAAATGCATGAATGAATGAATGAATGAACAGCAACATAATTTAAGGACTATCACAAGCCATACCTGGGCATTGCCTTGGTAACAGCTGTTTGGATAGGATACCCAGAAACATATTAGAACTAACTATTTAAGGTGAGCTGGGGGCTTTAGGACATACTCAGCTTCTGACCTGGGGAAAGGTGCATATAAAGCATAGAACACTGGATATGAAGCCTTCAATATGAAGTTTAATATGAGCACTAAATATGAAGAACATATAAGCAATGACAATCTAGGGACATTATCAGTTTCAAACTAATAGGAATTCCTGTGCATCTGACAGAGAATAACAACGTGGATTCTGGGATAAGTGAATTCTTAAATATACACCAATTGTTGTATGTTTAATGCCAGAGATGCCTGTCAGCTGGTAGACAGGCCCCAGGTATGTGAACAGACTCTCATCCCAAAGGGGTCTGGCCTTCAAGTCGAAAGGCTGTAATGAATAAAGCAGGGCCCAGTCCTGGAGTGCTGGATAGGTTACTCAACAGGAATTCAGACAAGGTTGGAGCTGACATTTGAGAAAAAGGCAGAGGAAAAAATGTTTAGAATGCAAGTTCAAAGCCAGAATCCAGGAATTCAGTGAAATGCAATATTTCCTCCAGATTTACACGTCATTAGAGTTTGAAAGTTCAGATGTGAGGGGAAGGGTGTTTCATGCATAAATCAAATTGCCTACTTCCAAATCCTGGTTATGTGACTATGAGGAAATTAGCTAATGTCTCAATGTTTCCATTTCTTTATCTGTAAAATGGGGATCATAAAAAAAATCTGCATAGTATTATTATTAGGATCACATGTGAAAGGCATAACAGAGAACCTACCAAGAGTAAGTACTCAATAAATTTGATTTATGTCAAGAAAGACTTGGAGACCAGAAAACATAAAGGGGGATAGCACTATCCATTCATCAATTCATTCATCTGTTCCACAAATACTGACAGTATCCTACGTACCAGCCTCTATTCTAAAGATGGAAAATACAGCAGTGAATGAGGCAGTCAAGTTCCTGCTTCAGGCAAACCATTCCAGGTGGGGAGGTGGGAGGAGAAAGTCAGACAAACAGCTGAAAAATCATTTCTGACTCTAGTAAAAGCTTCATGAAGGCAAATATTAGAATATAAGACTTAAACATGGATATAGATACTAGTCAATCATATTTAGATTTTTATTAAATAGATTACATAGGAAGTGGATATTTTTGAATAGGTAAGGTATGGGGAGTTGTGCTTTTAAAAGAGCCCAGGTAAAGTTAATGAAATAGTTTAGAGAAAACTGATCATATGCCTGGATGATTATTGTTTATGTCTTTCTCAATCCTTCATGCATAGCATTCTACCCTTTATACTAGAATTTTTCTTAGAATCAGAGCTAGAAAAGAGGCCATGGGCATGGTGAGGAATAGAAAGAACATCAGATTTGTGAAATAGAAATAACAAGACTGAAAATTTCACTGAAGGCAGCTAGCCAAGATAAGTAATAAAGAAAGATTATCAGATTTTGAGGCAGGTGACTGGAAGGATGGGAGAGTTGCAGGAAGAAAAGTGGGAATGGATGAGTTCATTATGGGCCATTTTTACCCTTAGGAGTCAGATGAACATCCATATACAAATAAGTTGCAAATGTCAACAATGAGGGAAACAGGTGTGGCTCAAGCAATTGGGCTCCTGTCTACCATATAGGAGGTTCAAGTTTCGATGCCCAGGGCCTCCTGGTGAAGGCACACTGGCCCATGTGGTGAGCTGGCCCATGCAGGGTGCTGGCCTGCATGAAGTATTGACCCACACAGGAGTGCTGCCCCACACAGGAGGGCTGCCCTGCATGGGAGTGCTGGCCCATGTAGAGAGCTGGCGCAGCAAGATGACACAACAAAAAGAGACACAGAGGAGTGAGAATAGGAGATGCAGCAGACCAGGGAGCTGAGGTGGTACAAGAGAATGATCGCCTCTCTTCCACCTAATGAGAATATATGGAGACACAGAAGAACACCCAGCAAATGGACACAGAGAGTAGACAATGGAGGGAGGGGAGAGAAATAAATAAATAAATAAATAAATCTTTTTTAAAAAATGTGAACAACGATCAAAGCTAATGACAGACTTGGAGTTAACTATGTAAGGGTCAACTTTAAACCATGTAATTGCCAAGAAGAAGCAAAAAGAAAGAGGCAGAACAAGTGAGCATATTATAGAATATCTGCATTGGTAGTGGGAAGGATGAACAGAAAGAGTAGTAGGAGCAAAAAAAGCAATAAAAATGAAGGAGATGGAGTCAGTCCAAGACAGGAGACCCAGAGAGTAATGTCAGAAATAAAGGGAAAGGTGCTTTATGATATAAAGATTGATGTACTTACCAAATGCAATGGATGTGTCATGATGATGGGAACGAGTGTTGCCGGGGGGGGGGGAGAAGTGGGGTGGGGGGTGGGGTTGAATGGGACCTCATATATATATTTTTAATATAATATTATTACAAAGTCAATAAAAAAAATTAAAAAGAAAAAAAAAAGATGTCAATAGCAAAGATGGTTGCTGCAGAGAAGTAAGACAGGACGGTAAATGGAGTGAGCTACTGTGCTGGGGATCTGAGAGGAGGTTTCTGATTCCCAAGAAGTAGATTTGGTAAGGTAGAAACCTTGGAAGTCAGATGTATAGATGGCACAGTAACTGGAGATCAGAAAAGGAGTCGTTGACACAGACCCTTCTGTAAAGAAAGGTGAGGCTGAACAGTACAAGTTTTACATTAGCAGTAAACCCCCTGTGGGATTAATCACCTGCCGTCCCAGTGGGATGACAAAAAGTAGGCCTTTTCACTCATCAATATAATCATTTATGAGAATACCTTCACTAAACCCTGGCAAGGCAATGAACATTTCAGACTCTGTAGTTCAAGAATGCTCACTGCATTTATTAGTGTTTTGTTTTTCCAGAAAAATAGGATTAGGAGGACAAAGCAAGATTAAAACCAGTTAGGTCTTACATGCCAAAGCAGAAAAGGTACATATTCCTTTATCAATCTTCCTTCAGCATACCTGTCATTTGCCCATTCACTGTAACTTGCGTCTGTGATATTTCCATTCCTCTTGAGGATTCTGCTCTTCAGCTGTCTGGGGTTTGTTTTTTTTTTTTTTTTCCTTTAAAGTTCCCTAGTAATAACCTTGAATATTTGTGATCATCTTTTTGTGAAGCTAATTTACATTTTTAAAATTGTTGAATTAAGTCAGACACTCAATGAGTCCTGATTTGACTAAGAAACTCATAGGTAAAATAACTATATTTGTATTTATCATGGGGTTGTTGATTAGGATGATGGTTGTTTCATTAACCATCTCCCTGATTTTTCCTTGGGATCTTCCAGAAGCACAGTTCTCCACCCTTTCCTTACTTTCATACTCAAAAAGATTGTGAAACTGGACCTATAGAGAAAAAAAATGTAATCTTAGAACACAACTAGTTTATACAGGAAACACATTTAAATAGTAGTAAAATAATAAGTGCTTAGTTTTTTACTCTTAGAAATTGCTTATCAACAAAATATATAAAATTAGAACAAGTTTACAAAACAGAATGTAAATGTGATCAACCTTGACACTTTAAATGTGAAGATGGAACTGATGGAAGACAAGAGCTGGCAGTAAGGATGGAGTGTTGAACTAGGGGCTCTTTGGGGTAAGGACGAGGGAGACAGACTCACTCCGGAGATGGGTTCATGATGCACGTCTGCTTTATTGAGGAAGTGGCAGCATTTATATAGAGGTTTGGCTTACGGGGCATAGCTGATAGGTGGAGGGCTTACAGGAGGAGGGTGAGGCGGGGCTGGAGACATTTGGCTCAGTGCCGGTGCACCATCTTTTGGGTGTGCCCAAAAGCATGTGGACTGGAGAGTGTGCTCATCTAGTCACTCACAACACAGCCATGCTGAATGTCTCTGCCACACTACCTACATCTCCCCCTCTGTTATTAATTAGAGCCAATTGTACTAATTTCAGTTCTTCAGTTTTTTGAGATAAAGCCTGAAACCTTCTGTTGATACATCGATAGATAATACATATGACAACAATTAAGATTCCTGTTATAAGCCATAGCAGAAGGTTGGGAGGTGATAGGAGGGACCATATGCACTCTAGCATTGCAGGTAGTAAAGAGGTGGCTACTTCAGAGGCTCAGGTGTTGTTAATCAATAAGATTTGGGATGTTAATAGTTGGGTGAGGTTGAGGAACTGTGGAGTGTCCGTGTCCACAGACATAAGAAGAGGCGGATATCGTACAGTGGTCCAGAGCAGCGGTCCGTGAGCGGAGTTTGCTGTGAGGATTGAGCAAATGAGATGGAAGAGGGTTTTGGGTGTTGCAGGGGCAGGTGCCATACGTTGGGCTTCTGTGCATAATGATTTGATGTCTCCCCATGTAATGCAACACGTGGAACAGGCAGGAGTACGGCGTGGACAGCGTCATCTTACAGGGCTGCCTCCTTCTCGCCTTTCCTCCAGATACAGGTTATTTATGTCACCTGAGAATTGAGTGATTGTCTGGGGGGTCATCTTTGGCGGCGGAGGATCAGCCATCTCTTTTTCAGTGGGCACGGCAGGCCCTATCAATCTGCTGGGGACCCAGATGGGCTGGTCTGCGTTTTCTGGAAAGACACAAGCAAACTCTCGCCCCTGTGTTAGGAGGGGATGGGGCCTGTTCCATTGTTGTGTTAGGGGGTCTTTCAAGGGCACTGGTGTGGGTATAGAGTGGAGCCCTCCTCAGTGCTTGTTGGTGGGAGAGAGAACTTCAGAATTGAAAGAAAAGTAATTTAGTGTAATTAGGGCTTTTGTTATGATGTTTTTGGGTATATCCCTAGGGTTCTCCCCCTTTTGTTTTATTATATGTTGTTTCAGGGTAGCGTGGACGCACTCAATGATGGCTTAACCCTGTGGGTTGTGTGGGAAGCCTGTAGAGTGTTTGACCCGCCATTCAGAACAGGAGGATTGGAAGGATCGGGAGGTATAACAGTGCCCATTGTCTGTTTTTAAGACCCATGGCACCCCCATATGTAGAATGGCCTGCAATAAGGCAGAAGTAGCATGACAGGTAAGCTCACCAGAGAAAGCGGTGGCAAACACAAATCCGGAATATGTGTCAATAATTACATGAACATATCTCAGTGTCCCAAAAAAGGGGAAGTGGGTGACATCCATTTGCTATAAGCTGTTAGGATGTAACCCCCTTGGGGTGACTCCTTGGGCTTGTAGTGGTCCTAGTGGTAATAGGGGACAACATTGCGTGCAGGTGCAAGTTAGATGTTTGCATTGTTGGTGAGAGAGTGAGGGGAAAAGCTGCCTGAGTGTGTGTGCAGACATGTGGAATTTGGCTTGTAGGGTACGTGCCTGGTCGATTGTAGATGTAGTGAGGATTAACCGAATGGATTCATCTGCTTGTTGGTTCCCTCTTTCCAGCGGGCCAGGCAAACCACTATGTGCTCTAATGTGTTGTATGTACCATGGCTGTGCTCTATTTTCAAGGATAGTCTTGGTTTGGGTTAACAGGTCATCTAGTTGGGTTTTTCTTGAGTGGAAGACTGCATGTGGAAGGCTACATAGGGTTTGTACTGCATAAGCACCATCGAAGAAGATATTTATAGGGATATTCTGACAATGATACAGTACAAGGAAGAATGCATATAGTTCTCCCAACTGTACTGAGCCCTCATGGGGGCATTTTATAATCCAATTCATTTGTTTTTGTTGTTTTATGAATACTACACTGCATGACTTATTGGCATCCATAAAGACAAGGGTTTCATTTGGGAGTGGCTTGGACCATGGGTAAGCGTTCTCATGGAAACTGCACGGCAATTGCTCGAAGGTGGAGAGAAGTTTCTGAGCAGGCAGACGATTATCTATTTGCCCAGGAAATCCTGCTACAAGCATTTGCGTTTCGAGGTTGGTTTGGAGGAGGTGGGTGATATGCTCTTCTTTAAGGGGCAAGATTAGTTTGTCAGGCTCCTGGCCATAAATGACTTTTGCTGTGTGACGTAGCTTTCTTCCCAGTAGGCAGATGGCTGTTATCTGGGGTGTGATTTTGCTCAGACTGTTGAAGGAAAGGTGAACTGAATATAGGGGCTCATCCTCACACAGAACTCCAGTGGTGTTCCTGGGGTTGCTAATACTATGGCATGGAGAGGTTTATGAGGATTAAATTTGGCCAGTTCTGTGTTTCGCCTTTGGGAATTGATATATTTTATGACATCTTCAGCTTCAGAAGTGAGGACACAATGACTCGTGGGATTGGGGTCTCCCTCTAAAAGGGAAAAGAGGGGGGCTAATTTATGTGATGATAGGGATAGATGTGGCCTGATCCAATTTATGTCCCCACAGATTTTCTGCAGTTCATTTAATGTGCAGTTTTATGGTACTGTTAGAGATGGTGACAAGGGCTTAATGCCCATATTGATATGATATCTAGAAAACTGAAGGGTGATTTAGTTTGCACCTTTTTGGGGGCGATTTGTAGTCCCAATTGTTCTAGATTATGGAGTAACACCTTAAAACAGTTGGTTAGATGATCCTGATCAGGGTGTGCTATGAGAATGTCATCCATGTAGTGGAGGATTTGGCAGTAAGTTTGCAATGGTAACGTGGCATTGCCTATGAAATTTTGACATATAGTCGGACTGTTTTTCATCCCTTGGGGGAGGACTTTCCATTGGTACCGCTCAGCTGGCAGAGCACGGTTAATTGCCAGAACTGTGAAGGTGAAATATGGGCAGTCTTGTTTATGCAATGGGATGGAAAAGAAACAATCTTTTATGTCTATTATAAAAATATAACTATTTTCGTGTATAGCTGAGGGATGAGGGAGACCCGGTTGTGGTGAGCCCATTTTTTCCATATGAGAGTTGATGGCTCTCAAGTCATGAAGAAAGCACCATTTACCTGTTGTTTTCTGTTGTATATCAAATACAGGGGTATTATGGGGGCTGGTAGTGGGCTCTATGTGCCTGAGGTCTAGCTGTTGTTGGACAAGGATTTTGAGTTGAGTGAGTTTTTCATGAGGCAGGGGCCACTGGTCCACCCAGATGGGTTGTTTAGTATCCCATTTTAGGGTGATTGGTAAGGGTTTCATGATTGTCATTAGTGGTGGAGCAATGGCCTTTAGGATTGGGGGGACTGGTCGGTTGTTAGAACGGTCCCAAGTTGAGGCATTATATCTCTGCCCCATAGTGTATTGGAGAGTTGTGTTAATACCAAGGGTTGGAATTGTCCTGCAGTACCATCTGGGTCTGTCCAAGTTAAGGGCTTTGCAAACTGACGAGAAGTTTTCAGGCCATTTACTCCCTGAAAAATGGGCCCAATTTGTAGGGGCCATTCTGGGTCTAGATCTTTACTACTTAGGACAGAAATGTCTGCTCCCATATCAAGCTGACCTACTATAGATTTCCCACTGATGTCCAGTGTCAACCATGCTTTGTTTTGGGTGATGGGGACTGTCCAATATACGCCTGGATTTAATGGAGTTTCCTCTCTTACTGGTGGGGCTGAGAGGTGCCCCCTTCTCATTTAAAGGCGGTAGGGTTTCTCCACAGGCGTTGGTGCAAGACCTACGGTAGCATTTCCAATGGAGCCCCTTGCGGCACCTAGGACAGATTGAATTTGGCTTGCTTGGAGAGGATTTTTATGACTGTTTTTGTGGGCATTCTCTCACAAAATGTCCAGGAGAGTGACAATGGAAACAATTGCCTGAGTTTGATTTGGGGAATATCTTGAGACGCTGGGCTAGGGCGGTTGCCAACACGCTGGCAGATACCGAGCCGACATTATGACAAGCTAGCACCAAGTCTTCCGGTGTGCCATTGCGCAACGGAGCGATGGCTCTATGGCATTCGCCATTGGCCCCTTCCCATAAGAGGTCCTTTATAAGCGCCTCTGCTGCCACGGCATGAGTGACTTTTCACTCTACTGTTTCCTTAACTCAGCCATAAAAATCCGCAAAGTCTTCATTAGCCCCTTGTATAAGTTTAGACATTTGAAGGGGTTTTCTTTTTGGATTTATTTTTTTGAATGCTCTCATAGCACACAAATGGCATTGATCAAAATATTGGGGGGGGCCCTGTGGCCTGGACTGTAGGAGATGCACATTGGCCCTCTCCTTGTAGGGATTCTGCAGGAATATTAACTCCGGCCACCACATTTCTTTCTCCCAGTATTTCAGCCTCATCATAATAGAGTGCTTTCCATTGGATATAATCCCCAGTGGGTAATATAGCTTGTGCTAGGTTTTCCCAATCAGTGGCACAATTAAGGTCTACACTGAGGTTTTCTAATAACATTTGTGCATATGATCTGCTGATGCCATCCTCTTGCACGGCACAGCGTAAAGTGGTGATTGTTTTTTGCTCATGGGGATACCATTGTGCTGGGCAGGCAGCAGTGGGGTTTACATTAACAGGATATAAGTGGGGCCATGATTCTGCTCCTGTGTTAGAATGGGTATCTCCTTACTGGCAAAGCTGGGAGTAGTTAGTTAACCATGGACTGCTGGTAGGAGAGCCTGAGGTGTCACAGGGAGTGCCCATAGCCCAGGCTTTCCAGAAAGCTGGGTTCTGTGGAGGGGGAAGTTGAGAAGTGGGAAGTGCTGACATGGGGAGTTCTGCAGTGGAGAGTTCCTTTGGGGCGGGGACTCTCATAGTGGAAAGTCCCTTGGCTTTGGGGACTTCCGCAGTGGAAAGTTCATGGGCAGGGGGTGTGGGTTTCATAGTGGGAGATCCTTCAGCTGTGGGGACTTCCACAGCAGGAAGTTCATGGGCGGGGAGTCTCCTATTGAGGGACTTTGCCTCCATCTTCAGAGTCAGGTGGTGCTGGGGGTGTGTGGGTTTGATAGGCTGATTGTTTGTGGGCTCAGGAGGATCGGTAGCATTGGGTTCTGAATTAACAGCTTCTATAAACTCTGATAGTGGAGGGTATAATGCAGGAGCATTGGATGATGTAGCCAGGCCCCATAACTGTGTAGGGGTCAAGGTATAAGGCGGTACTGCTGGGGAGCAGTCTGCAGACATTATATCAGGGATAGGGGCTGGATCATCTACAGGAGCCCCCGTAAGGCAAGCATGAATAGCTAGGAGCACAGGGATAAGGCCAAGAGGGAATGTTTTGTTTTATGAACCTCTGCAGAGAGCACGTGCTTTAACAGTTTAGCCCAGGTCTGAGGGTCGCATAGAGACACAGTAGAGAGCCAGGGATTAAAGCAGACTATCATATCCCAATACTGGTTAAGTTCTTTTTCTGATATTTTAATATGCCTACTTGCCAAGACAGTGTGCAGGGCTTGAGCCTGCAGAGTCTGAGTGGAGGAGGAGAGGTTACCCATGGCAAGGATCATTTACCCAAGTCATAGACGGCAGGAGCTTTGGCTGCAACAAGTCCCTGTTCAGGCGCCACTTGTTGAATGAGGGGCTCCTTGGGGTAAGGATGATGGAGACAGACTCACTCCGGAGACCAGTTCATGATGCACGTCTGCTTTATTGAGGAAGTTGCAGTGTTTGTACAGTGGTTTGGCTTATGGGGCATAGCTGATAGGTGGAGAGCTTATGGGAGGAGAGTGAGGTGGGGCTGGAGACATTTGGTGTGCCCAAAAGCGTGTGGACTAGAGAATGTGCTCATCTAGTCACTCGCAACATAGCCAGGCTGAATGTCTCTGCCGCTCTACCTACAATGGAGGAAAGCAGATGAACCAAGGCACCATTATTTTAATCTAACAGAGCAGGAAGGCAAGAGATGCTGATATGAAAATAAACATAGATTTAAGTGTATTTTATGATGGTATAATTGTAACCAATAGGAGAAATTAAATATGAGGTACAACTATTGGGAGGGAGTAATTTAAGTTAACTAAATTCTTTCTTAGTAGAGAATTACTAGATCATGTTTAAATTTGAATGATCAAGAAAAAGCATAGTAATCATACAATGAGAAGAAAAGAACAGATCTAAATACAGACAGTAGGTAAAGCTCATGCTTCTGGGAAGTGGACATAAGAGTGGGAAATGATAAGGAAAGGAACAGCTATCTTTCATTATGAGTCCTATTCTAATTACATTTTTACTCTGCGCAGTCTTACTCTGTGTTACTTGGATGAAATAGTAAACAGAGAAAAAATTATTAGTAATAGTTGATGACAGAACCTTCTTACTTTTCAAGGAGTATGAGAATATGAGACAGTTGCAGTGTATGATTTTACAATTTCAAGTCATGCTAAAGTGATCCCGAATTTTTTTGTACAAAATTTTAGATTTAGTAACCTGAAGAAGCAAGTGATTCCAAGAGAATAAAGGAATGTCATACTTTTCAGTGACAAGTTCCGTCTTGAGATGTTATACCTTCTGACCCAAGAAGGAGAAATTGTCATCGGCCATCGCTTTTCCTTCCTGCAGACTTAACAGTTCTCTGAGTTTGGAAGCATGTGAGAATGGAGGTCTTCAGTGAAATCAGTGGTTGGCACAGGCCCTGCAGACTGCAGTTCCCTTGCAGTCTACTGATCACTACTTATTTCTTAAGTTCGTTCGATTTCCTGAGCTTTATTTTAGTAGAGAAGGACTTAGCTTGATGCAGTGAAAATCAGATTAGCATCAGTTCCACATCTGACTTAGTTTCATTAAAATTCCTTAAAAAACAGATCAGTTCATACTATTGATGGCATGTCCACGGATCCAATTTGACCCACTCTACTTGCCTAGATAAATTCTGGTGTTTGCTTTTCAGGACTCAATAGCAATTGGACATTCAATATTTCAACCAGTCTCAAATGACTACTGAAGCTCTTGTGGATTTGTATAAATCATAAAACTGCCCCCCTTGCCTCTCTGACTGGATTTAGCTCAGATATAAGAAACTCCCCATTAAAAGACAGATTTTGTTGTCAGCACTGCCTCCTGCTCCCATTAGGGATTCTTTGAGCATGCTGGTTTCCTAGGTGGGTTTTGGTAATTGTATATCTCTGTAAGACTTTCACGAGTCTTCGTAGGATATCATTAAACTGAGTGCACTAATGTGTTGATTCCGGAGCAACTGAAACTAGTGGGATTTTCAACTGTGACTTGAAATTGAAATATCAGGAGGAAATGTATCCTTAAGCAGATGTTACCTGACACAAAACTTGAAATCAGGAGGCAAAATGTTTACTGCTTATGGTGAGATATGTATAAAGAAATATATTTATTGCCAAGCTTTCCTCAGCTCCCTCCACTCAGATGACAGCTGACCAATGGTAGATGTCTGTGCCTCTCTAAATCATTTAGTCATTCAACAAATATTCACTGAGTATCTACTGTGTGCCTAGTGCTATCACAGTCACTTGGTAAAAATCCATTAACAAAACATACACAAATCCCTGCCCTATTATTCACTATTGCCAAAAGTTGGAAGCAACGCAAGTGTCCATCAATGGAAGAATAGATAAACAAAATGTGGCATATATATGCAATGGAATATTACTCAGCTATAAAAAGGAATGAAGTAGTGACACATGCAAAAACATGATGAACCTTGAAAACCCTATATTGAGTGAAGTAAGCATATCACTGAAGGACAAATATTGCATGTTCTCCCTGATATGGACTAAGGATATTGAGCAGACTCACAGAGATAGAGTCTGGAAGATAAATTACCAGGAGATAGAAAGTGAGTAGAGAGTGGTAACCCAAAGCTTGATCTTGGCAGAATCTATGCTAAGGTAGATGGGGGTGCTTTGGCAGTAGATGAGAGTAACAGTGGTACAGGGATATAAGTGAGGTTGATGGTGTTGAAGTGTGAGGGTGAGCAGGATAGGCTATCCATAGAGATTGGGGGAGGGCTGGAGGAAGAAACAGGTGACCTCTGGGGAGTTGGAGGTCAGTGGTTGAGAATACAATTGTTGGAATATTCTTTTGGCAAACATAGCAGGGTCTGGTCACTGGTGTAGGGTGTCTGTGAGTGGGGGGATGTGTGGGGAAGAGTACACCTGGGGTATGCTTCTATGGTATATGAATGTGTTCATTGTGTCATAGGATATTACCTCAGTGGGCAGAGACACTCAATAAAATAAACTCCCATCCTGGAGAGTCCTGCTACATTTTCAAATAGAGGGGCAAGAATCTCTCAAGTATATAGGCAGTGCCTAATGAAAGAAAACAGACCAATATGCCAAGCCCTCAATATTAATGCATGTACTTATGAACCTTATTCTTGTAAAATAGAAAAGTATCAAATAAAAACTATAGCCTAAGCATTACCTCCTGAAAATCTGCTTGTTTCTCAAATGTGTCCTCTCTCCAAGCCAAACAAAATGCATTACACAACCTGGGCATGAGAAATGACTCCTGGGGATGAGCTTCCCTGGCACTAAGAGATTAATACCAAGCACCAACCAGCAGTACATTTGGAAAAAGACTTTACCCAAAAGGTGAAACATTAAATACAAAAGAGATTGTATGACTAAGAGATTTCAACATGAGTCAAGATGTCAATCCAGAGGTTACAATTACACATGTCTCAGGCAGATCTCACTATGTGCCACAGTAAACAAAGCTTCATTAGGGGTGCTCCTGACAATAGAGCCTTCCAGATGCAAGGCACACAACCCCTTAAGATTAGTACGCTGTTAGGGGCCTTATCTTAGAATATATGAAAACCTATTTCCCCATTGTAACAGAGTTAGACTCATTTATAATTTCCCTACACCTGATTGTTTTACCCCTTTCCTTGAGCCTATACTTAGCACTATATTTAATAAATATATGTCTCCAAGACTTATCTTCAGTTTATGCATATGCTGGTTGAGTCCTAATTCTCAGCAGTTGCAGCCAACACCTACTCTCCAATTCACTGGACTCACTCAGGACAACAAACAAAATGATGATGATGAACAGCCTCCATCCCAAAGAAGAGAAAGAAGAGAGAGTGTCTACAACTACAAGCAAACAGTTCCTTCCATCTGACTCCATAAGATCTAAGTCCCCTTTCAGTCTGAAGCAGAATGAGCATCACCATTTCCAAATCCTCAAGACTGAAGAAAGAACAAACATAAGGGTTGAATGTAACCATGGACAAAGTAAACTTATTAATATTGTAATTTTAGAAGAACATGTGACATTGATGTAAAGATAGTGGTTACCAACATCCTGGGGAGGACTAATGCCATCCAATAGAGGGAACTGTATCCCTCGAGAGAAAGGGTGGCTCCCAGGGCACTGGGGCAGTTGAGCAAGTTAGGCCCTGAACACTATTCCATCTATCTCTGGAAGTGGCTCCTCAGGAAACGGAGGTTGGCTATCACTGAGGGCACTAAGGTGGAAGGGAAAATGGACGTTAAATGTGTGGAACCAAAGTAAATGGGGGGTAAGAGAGGAGTTTCTTGAGAGTACACAAGGATGGATATAAAACATGTAATATTACACCATAACATATAGGAGATGACAGACTGATAATGTAAACCATAATGTAAAACATAGGATAACTAAAAATGTAAAGAACTGTGTATCCTAAAGTATGCACCATAATGTAAATACAGATGTCACCTTGTTAGAAAGCTAATGTCTCAGACTCTGTACATCACTTTAAGTAAATATGATATGAATAGGGCGTAAGAGTATCACTGTGGAAGGGAAAAGGTTTTCTGGTGGATGTGTGGGAGTGCTGTATATTATATATATACATTGCTGTGGTCTAGGACTCCTGTGAAGAAAAGCTGAATAATTAGGGGGGGGGGGGGGAAAAAAAAAAAAAAGAAAAAAATAGGATGTGGAATTTTTTCAAGTCAACTTTCTTTATCTAAGTTCTTTATCTAACTTTATCCAAGTTCTTTATCTATCCTTTAAACTCATCGCTATATGCCATTCCCTAGTAAGGGACCATGACATTATATTGGGCTTCAAATTTCGGGGAGTTCTGGATCACAGAGTGTTTCAACAATGGCAATGGAGGGATACTGGTATGGGATACCAATGACAGATGATATATGACTGACAGGGAGCTGTACAGAACATATGTCCAGGGTGCATGGTAATGTTTGGATATACTCATAGTGGCAACAATTAAAAACCACAGTAGGGGGGGTACTGGGTTCCCGGCCAGTGGTGCTCTGTCGTGGTCCCTAGGGGAGCAGCGACAGTCTCCCAGGTACAGTGGTGGGGACCGGGAGGGAGTGAGGGTTCAACAGTGAGCCCCTGATACTAATGACTATGCTTGTGAGCTGATAAACCCAAAATAATAACAAGGCCTAGAGCAACTTTGTGCCTGGGAATTTCCTTCTGTCAGCCTTCATGTTACTCAAATGTGGCCAGTCTCGAAGCCAAACTCAGCATGTAAATGCAATGCCTTCCCCCCAGCGTGGGACATGACACCCGGGGATGAGCCTCCCTGGCAACGAGGGACCACTATCAACTACCAACTGATGATGCAACTGGAAAATGACCTTATACGGAAGGTTCAATGCGGATCAGCAGAATATCCATGTCTACATAAAATACCATGACTTTAAAATGCTGTTTGACCTAAAGTAAGGGGGAAATGGAAAGGAGAAATGAGTTTATATGGCTACGAGTTTCTAAAAAAGAGTCTGGAGGCTGGCAGAAGGTTTGCCCTCATGCACAACTGAGCAGAGTCAGAGAGACAGATAAAGCAGATATTGGTTCCTTTGAGGGCTAAAGAGACCCATGGGAGTTATGGTCATGGCCGATGGGGTTAACTACCAGGGCAGATGGCCCCTCTTTGGAAATGGTGTTTATGTGTGATGAATCTGGACTCAGATGGGATCTCCCTTCATAAGACTTTCATGCTAATGTGCTGGAGGTGCAGTTAATGTTGGGGTTTAAGATATATTTAGGGGATTTGAATCTCTGGACTGACAATGTGATAGCCAGATCCTGAGCCTCAACAGACTCCAGCACCTACAATCTGATTTATTGGACTTACCACACTCAGCTAAGATGGAGGTGAAGAAGGACAACCACCACACCATGGAGCCTAGAGTGATTACAACTGAAAATGGGAGGATTGCATCCAGCATCCAGGTGGAATCTGAGCCTCCTCTTGACATAAAGGTGCAATGGACACAACCAATCCAGTGTCCACATAGAAGAGGTGGCATTGGATTGGGAAAAGTGGACATAATGGACAAAGGGTATGGGGAAAGGCAGGAAGAGATGAGAGGTGGAGGCGTCTTAGGGACATGGAGCTGCCCTGGATGGTGCTTCAGAGGTAATCACCGGACATTGTAAATCCTCACAGGGCCTACATGATGGAATAGAGGAGAGTATGGGCCATGATGTGAACCAATGTATATGAGGTGCAGAGGTGCCCAAAGATGTACTTACCAAATCCAATGGATGTGTCATGATGATGGGAACGAGTGTTGTTGGGGGGGGGGAAGAGGGGGGGTGGGGGGGTGGGGTTGAATGGGACCTCACATATATATTTTTAATGTAATATTATTACAAAGTCAATAAAAAATAAAAAAATTAAAAAAAAAAAAAAAAAAAAAGATAGTGGTTACCAGAGGTTCTCAGGGAAGGGGAAGGGAATAAGAGGTAGAACATATGACACTGGAATTAAGTGTAAACCACAATGTAAACTATAGACCTTGGTTAATAACAATGCTTCAATATTTATTCATTAATTGTAACAAATGTACCATACTATTGCAAGATGTTTTTAAGGGAGGGAAAAGTGGTGGGGTGTATGTGAATTCCTTTTGAAGTAACTTTTCTGTAATCTAAAACCTCTTTAAAAATAAAGTTTGTTGTATGAAAAAAAAAATCCCTGCCCTCATGGAGCTTATTTTCTAATGTAATCCTGAGCAATAAGGAGAGTGAAGTCAGAGGGTACCATATCCTTTTTTTTCAGGTGGTGTTTTAGTTTCCTAGACTGCTCAAATAAATATCATGAAATGCGTCAGGTTAAACAATGGGAATTTATTTGCTCATGATTTGAGGCTGGGAAAAATCCATACCAAGGCACCACGAAAGTGATGCCCCGAAGACTGGTGTTCTGAAGCTGGACACTGGTGATCTTTTACACTTGTCATGTCATATTGCATGGTACATGGTGGCCTCTCCTTGCCTATCCATTCTCTTCTGAATTTCAACTTCTTACTTCTGTGACTCTTTCTCTCTCTCTCTCTCTCTCTCTCTCTCTCTCTCTCTCTCTCTCTCTCTCTCTCTCTCTCTCTCTCTCTCGAAATCATTCAGCTTATAAAGAACTCCAATAATAGGATTAAGACTCATCCTGAATGAGCTGGTTCACACCTTAATGAAGTAAATTCTTCAGAAGTTCCTATTTACAATGGTTTCACACCCACAAGAATGTATTAGAGTTAAAAACATGTTTTTCTGAGGTACATACAGCTTCAAGTCATAACAGATAGTTAGAAAGCTGACCCTAGAGGCAGTTGATCAGGGTACTGTGGGAAGGCACAGAGCATGCTCCTCTTTCTTCTAGTAATGCCAGTTAATTTTTTACCCAGAATTGTCTGGTATTTTAGATTTTCAAAGCATTTCACACACAAAAGCACAAATTATCTTTGCAATCTTTGCATTGTTATTGTCTGCATCACACAGTTGAAATAAAAGACACAGAAAGGGTAGGTTGCCTACAGGTTAGGCAGCTCATCAGAAAGGTTACACAGCTCATCAGGTTACACAGCTCATCAGAAACCTGTGCTTTTTCCATTTTGCCATACCATCTTTTCTAAATTAGTGGAATATCACATGAAACTTCAATCCAGAGAAAACAGTCTGAGCAACAAAAGAATAAATGCCCAGTTAGTTTAGTGTAACTGATATGATACATAGATTTGAGGTTGGAGGTGACCTCAAAAGTGGTAACTAGAGGGAAGTGGATTTGGCTCAACAGATAGAGTGTCCACCTACCACATGGGAAGTCCAGGGTTCAAATCCAGGGCCTCCTGACCCATGTAATGAGCTGGCCCACATGCAGTGCTGATGCACACAAGGAGTGCCATGCCATGCAGGGGTGCTCCCTGCATCAGGGAGCCCCACACGCAAGGAGTTTCCACCGTAAGGAGAGCAGCCCAGTGTGGGGAAAAAAGTGCAGCCTGCCCAGGAGTGGCGCCGCACACACGGAGAGCTGAAGCAGCAAGATGATGCAACAAAAAGAGACACAGATTCCCAGTGTTGCTGACAAGAATACAAGTGGACACAGAGAGCAGACAACTGGGGTTGGGAGGGTGGCAGGGAAGGGGAGAGAAATAAAAAGTAAATAAATAAATCTTTTTAAAACAAAAGTCATGACTAGAAAAGGGCTAGACCTTCACCTCTATCTCCACACTGCCTAACTCAGCCATCCCATGCCCGGTCTGTGTTTGGAATTGCCCCGCCCAGCATCTATCTCAGAAGCCTAGCTTCTCCTTAAAGACCTCTTATGTCACAGATTTCAAAACAAACGGTTTTCATTTTGACACATTGATAAAATGTCAGAGTTAAAGAAGCTACTAGGCATCTCTGGCCACAAGAGGGATACAGAATATTGAACTGAAGTTATATCTAAAAAATGCCATCCCAGGAAACTCAGTTTGGCAACTCTTAGACTACAGGGGATAAAAAGAAAAAATGAAAATCCATTTCAATTCAAGTAACAGTGTTTCCAGATCAGCAGAATTGCTAATTGTTTTATGATCATGACTTTTTAAGACTCCATAAGGCAAAGTAATAACAAATCTTCAAAGCCTGTCAGGTGCTTTAGGCATGAGTCACGATTCAATGAATAACATCCTATTACTCCAAGTCTGACTTAATGCAAAGAACAGCTGACCCAAAGTTAAGAGACCCAAGCTTTCATTCCTTTCCCTTATTAAGTGCAGGACCCTAATCAGTGCCATTGGGCTAGACACATGGTGTTCATAATCTCATTTATTTGTCCCAACATTATGCAGCTAGTAGCAAAGCCATGCTAAGAACCCAAGTTTCTATGACTTTAAAGTCCATACTCATTTTATTTGTCTTTATCTATGTCTCAGCACACTTGACTTGACACCCATCCAATGTTTTCTCATAGAGCAGTTGTGAAATCAAATGAGCAAATATTTATTAAAAATACCTTTGAATGAGTCCACAAACACTTATTGAAATCTTATTTCTGTTTAGTACTGAGCTATTTATTCATATAATATTTGGATTATAAACTATAAGGTACAAGCTCTACCCAAATGTAGATGATTATTACTATTGCCAATTTGTACATAACAATAATGTCAGCAATAAGTAACTTTTCTTCCATTTTTAAGTACTCACTACTTCTGGAAGCATTTGAGTAGCAGTATCATTAAACACTGAACACCATCCAAGACTATGACTATAATGCTAACACTATCACAGGCATCGACACTGACCCAAAAGCTGCTGCGATTTAACTTTAGGACTGTCAAGATGTTTCCCAAGTTCTCAGCCTAGTTTCTCTACTGATCATCACTTATAAGCCACTTACCTCTTCCATTCCTTCACCTTCTGTCTTTTATATAATGGAGAAAGAGTAACCTGCCATTAAGTGTATTGTTGAGATACTATAGTTCTGAGAGAGATGGTACAAGACATGCTGAGCCCATTAAATGCACTGCAAAAGTCCCAAGCGGTATTAATGTTTAACTTTTACATATAATATGCTAAGAAATGAACGATGATACAGAAAATAAAAATGCAAAGACCTTTCCTGCTAGGCCATTATAGTGTAAAGAAAAAAAGACCAATTGTTCCCTTTGTATGGCTTGTCATAGCTTGTGGTAAGGACCCTTTGCTTCTGTGATGTTTTATCTGGAGTGATTGAAAGTTAAGAATATGATTGACTAGATTAATTCCCAATCTCCACAGAATTTAACTAGACATCTTAAAAGGTGACAGCTAAAGTAACTTTAAAAGAATCATGTACCTGTTGACAAACCCATGCTGATAGGATAATCCATGTGGATAAAGTATAACTACAGAGACACTAGAAATGTGTGAAAGTAATTGAATACCAAATGAAATGTACTACAACTTCTATTTATACTGGCCAATAAAATGCATCTAATTTGTTGAATTTTATATAAGAATTTACAGGATTATCTACTGCTCAGGATGGTACTCATTTTCTTTAGTATGGAATTATTTTTTCCCTTCTCTTTCTCTTGTTATTGCTAATAAACAGGACAGATGACATATAGAACTGGAAAACACAAATAAATTGAGAAGCTGTCATTTTGTTTGGAAGCATACTTTTGGCAATACTGCCCCCAAATTTTCCACTTAACACACAGGGCTTATTAGTGAATATTGTGACTTTTGTTTAATCCTAGAGTCATTAGTATCTTCATTTCAAAGATATGGGATATGAGGTTCAAGGAGATTAAGTTGACCAAAGATATCCAACACATAAATCTTGATGCTCTGAGAATCTGTTGCTGGTGTCAAAATCCAAAATATATGTAAGGATTATTGTGGTTTAGGATCTACTCCTCTGTTAATGTTGCTGAGTAGTGATGGATGGCATGAGAACATCTTTCTCAGCTCCCTAGGTAATTAGTGGTAGAATTAACCAAAGAATATAAAGAAGACCCTGACTCTCTTCTCATCGTCACATATATCATTCAGTGTCCATTTTTACTTTTCTATTATGGGCCAAGAGGAAAACAAACAAAGCTGAAAACATAAATTCTAATTCAGGAGATTTAGTTTGTTCATTCTAGCTTACCTTTAATAGGATAAATGTTGTAGAAAACTTAGTAAGTAATTAATGAAACTTAAAGATTGTCTTGCCTTACCTTCATATTTCACAGATCAGGAATCTGCAGCCCAATAAAGTTCATGTAATTGCCCCAAGGTGACAAAGGTTAAGGACTGCTTATACCTATGTCAACCCCCCCAAAAAGCTCTCTCAACATCAGCATCTTTTTCAAATGCAGTTTCATCATTAAGTACTTGGTAAAATACCTCACATTTACTTCCAGGATATTTCACAAACAATGGTGCCATTCTGTACTCTAAACAAGGGATTTTATCTACGACACCATGAAAAAAATTATCACTGCACAGAATGTGTCTCTCATGATTTACTGCCTACAGAAACAACTTCAAAATGCTTTTCTAGAATAAAAAGTCTTTTCCTTCTCCATGCACTATATTTCAAGAGTAGCTCTAAGTGATTCACTTTGCATAAAGACTGTCATAATAAAGTTAAGTTTGGATGATATAAGGCCAACATGAAAATCATCATATCTTTTCACATTTTAGAACTTAAATTATAAGAACGAATTAATTTTTAAAAAAAGGAGAAGAAATACAACTTTTTTAAGAAACAAAATATAAAATCATATGGAATGAGGTAACTTTTCTATGACTGAATCCAAAATAGTGTAAGCTCTGGAGAATTCCTATTGAATTCATTCTATTTTATATCTCTAGGCATTTGAAAAAAAGAGGTATATGAAAAGCACCATTTGACTGGTTGCTTCATTGTGCCTATTGACCAATCAGATTGCAGAAATTATGATAAGTGATTTGATATTTGATTTCTTGGGGTACTATCCAAAGTCTATATTAAGGGGCTTAAAGATTAGGCTTAAACAATGGTCCATCCTAGTATCATTTCAATAGCTTAAATAGGCAGTGTTATTTGCTATTTTCTCCTCTAATTAGCATCTTAAAAAATATTAATGTAACCTGTAATTTCAATGACCTTTGCTATCCAGAAAACTGATTCATTTACCACAGGAAATACAATTTTCTAACCTTTTAAACATAGCTTACTCTTTGCTGCCACCTAGTGAAGTGTTGATAGTATGTAAAGATAAAGATAGTATATTCACATAAACTGGCCCTGAAAATGAATCTCCATTTATACAGCTCAAAGATTATGTTGTAAAGATTATGTTCCTTTTGTTTGTCTTGTTATTTTAAAAACACAGTATTTTATTTTCTATGATGAGAGAATTAAAGAAACACTGTAAAACTTAAGAATACAGGAATACAATGAATATATTTACTTGTAATTAGAAGACTAATAATCATTCTTCTAATAGTTTATTGCACTTTTCAGACAGATAAAAAAGAGTTTAGCAAACTTATGGTACATTGGTGTATACACTTATAGAGTATAAGAGCTCAAAGGAACCCAGGATACCATTCAAATACCGCTCCCTCATTTTATAGATGGGAACATTGAGGCTGGGAGATAAGATGCAAAGTCACAGAGCCAGCTATTTGTTAGGAAAGGACTAGAAATAAAGTCAGCCAGCTGCCAATCCAGTATTCCTTTCACCATACCATCAGCTTTTCTGATTAGATGTCAGGATGAGTATCGCAAAATAATCTATGTTAGATTAAAAGAAAAATCATCTTTAATTTACAAAATCACTATCTAAAAATTTTTACTTGGGTAAAATTTAGCAGATTTTTCCACATTGAGCACAATTGATAATGATACTTCATATTAAAGGACAATTAAAAGTGAGGTTTGGGAATTTACATTTTTATTCTTATTTAAACTTACTAAATCATAGCCCGTTTTTCATTTAAGCCATTCTTAATTATTTCTTTTCCTAAGACCTGAAGAATTTAAAGAGCTGATAATAATCTAGGTGGTTACAATTTAAACTAAGTGAACTGTTTGATACTCTAAAATGAAAAAACCCTGTTTAATTAATTCAAAACACCATTGTGCCCACTATGATTTTAAGGAGAAAAGTTTACCCAACTTAGATTACTTAGAAATCTTGCAAACCCTACAAAGCCTGCTTAAGAGAAAAAAAAGTAATAGTAAGGAGATAATAAACCTCAGAATCTTTACCCTAACATCTTTGATTTATACAATATTTTTTTCTGGTCTTTATTAAGGTTTGGCTTTTCCATGTATTTCTAGTGTAAGACCCTAATGCTACTGTTTGTCTTGGTAAAGCTTTTTCCAAAATGTGGGAAACAAACATTTTATTATTTATCTTTAATGACCTGTCATAGAAACAAAGAATTCAAAGTTTGAATGAACTTTAAAACACCTTCTCGTCTAATTCCGATATTTAATATTTTATGGAATTAAAAACCACAGGTTCATAATAATAATACTATTCCTATTGATTTCAAAAATGTTCCCATATTTTTCTATTATATCACTATATTATTCCTAGAAGAAAGACTTGGTCGGTGTAATTGTTCTGATTTTACCCAAGAGGAAATGAAGTCCGCATAAGACAATCGAGCTTGCTCCAGACCCCAGCGTCCCCAGTTAAGACATAAATATCTAAGGAGACTCATGAACCAACAGAAATTCCAACCTGATTTTCTCTAAACCCACTCATCCTAGCACAAAACCACACTACCATGAGAAGCATAAAAATGGGAATCTAAACTTCAATTAATGGCATGTGAAAAGCAAAATCATAAAGAGCAGCTGGTAGAAGAGGGGTATATGACAGAATGAGGATGGATGGCGAAATACAGACCACAGCCACTTTTCATGGCTGAAAACTATATTTTCAAAGAGCTGTCAGTCATGATGGCCCTTGTTCTTCACAACCACCCGTGAGATTCGTACGTACAGCAGGTCTTATCAGCTCTCAGTAGCAGATGAGCAGACACCCCATGTGTGAGAAGCTTGTCTGAGCCCCCATCAGAAATGGGACTGGAAGCCCACACTCCCTTTTCCAGTGCTTATCACTCCAAGTCCAATGGCTTGCCTTCGCTATAACCAAGTGTAAAACCAGAGATCTCCTAAATGTGGAATGCATTGCAAATGATGTTTTCTCTGAAAACTCAGAAAGTATGCTTTGGTGAAATGTCTTCCATCAAAAAATGAAATGCTTTAGAATTTTATTAGTCAAACCTTTAGGAATTCCATATTTTACTAAAACCAGCAGAGACTTTATATATGCAAACATTTGCAAATATATATATATACTGTTTTTTTTCAGATCATTGGTAACAAAGATAAAGCAGGTGCAGGTTTGCCAGAGGATTTAGCAAATAAAGAAAAAAATGATTTACCCAATTTAGATAGTGTCAAGCGTCCAGATATTGGAAAATATGTGAATAATTGACTGTGTTTCATTGCAATATGGCAGTCTGGCTGTACAGCACAGCCTTGCTAAGTAAAGATGACACTGCTGCTACAGCAGGCAGGAAATTATGGAAACATACCGCTACATCCAAATGCTCCTAGGGTGAGTGTAAAGAAAACAGAGTGGACATGTATAGCAAGTGGAGAAACCTCTGAAGGCAAGTGCCAGCAGGAACTGTGCCTTTACCATGCTCACTTCATTTAGGGAAATCATCCCAAGAAACAGAGTCCTGACGTGGCCAAGGTGTCTATTATCAAACACCAGTTGCCCTAGGAATGCTAGTGTCTGATATTAGATTAGGTATATGTCACAGTTTAATAAGATTTTATGCCTATTTTCCACACTCTCTTTTCTGTGAATTTTGACACCAAGAAAGATAGAGGGAGTTGGTGTGGCTCAGTGGTTGAGTGCTGGCATCCCACATACAAAGTCCATAGTTCAATCCCCAGCCCCAGTACCAAAAACAAACAATCAAAAAAACCAAAAGTGAGATATTATATAAAAATAAAAAAGAAAGAAAGGTAGAGGACAACATTACAATTGAATTAGATACAAAAAAAAACCCTAGAAATTATACAGTTATCCAGTTTGAATAAGGGTGTTTGCTCTATTTTTTTTTTTCAGTAAAATCTGAAACAAAAATATTTCAGTCCTATGAACTTGGATTAAAACAACCTCCTAGACTATATAAAGGCCCTGCCCCCAAAAAAAACCTCTGCTCCCTTTTCCCTTTCCTCTCCTCTCCTCCCTACCTCTGATCCCTGCACACAGGTACACTTCTCTCCAACACTTCTGCTCACATTCCTTCTATGGTCTTCTCGTCCAGCCTCTGCCCACCCAGCAATCTCACAATCACCCTCCACTTGAACCATGGTTGCTTTCCTGCTCTGCTCTTTGCTCCCCAAATGCATGTTCTTCCCTTCCCAAAGTTCTCTGGGACAAGAAAACTGGACCCAGAACACAGCTTCTAAGGAAGGAGCCACCTGGGTCTAATAGCCCTGAATGCTTCAGAAACCTTAGGCAAGCTCCCAGAATGTTCTCTATAAATTCTTACCAACTGGAACGGACTGGAGCAAGTGCTTCTGAAATCATGATTTAAAGAAGAGAATAAGGAATGTATTCTTTACCTGTTTCTTCCAAAAGTACTTGTAACTAATTAAGGAGGCAGAGAAATGTGACCCTTGTTTAGAACAAAATTATATGCTGCATTTATAATAATAATTGAGGTGAGTTCTGCTGGCCTTTAGACCCTCCTACCACATGGTTAATTCCACCTCTGTCTTTTCAGGAGCCCAGTGAGAATTGTAACTTTACTCCTTGAAGCCTTTTCTAATTCTGCAAGGCTGGGCTGAACTTTCCTCTCTGGACTCACACACATCTGTGAGTGCGCTTCCTAGTTCTTATCGCATATATCAGCACTGAAGTTTCTCCTGGACCACGCCACCACGGACTCTGGCTTGTCCATGTTTTATCTCAGCTATTAAAGTGCCTGTATTCATGGTAGAGGCTCAGTTTTCATCTGTTGAATTGAACTGATGATCAGAGAAGCAAGAGAAATTACTGTATTAAATAGGCACAAGTCACAATATTCAAAATTACAATAAGTGATTCATATTAATAAACTTCTCTAGATTTTAGGATACTGTCTTCCTTTTATATAACAATCAACTATAAAATATTTCAATAAAGCTACTTATTCAAATAAATCACAGAATTGCACAGCATTATATAGCACCCGATTAAAAAGGGCAGCATGAAGCTTACTATAAATGTTATCTGGTAATTTAAATCATCAGCATTACTTATGCAACAATATTTTATCTGCATTTATACTTTGTTGCCAAAATCGTCTGTGTTCCAGATTGCCTTGAGGTAATTCTTAAATCTGGAGAGCCTGGGGTAGAGACACTCTAGGAGTGAGTATAGCTGTTTATGAACTAACTGAATCTCCTGAATAATATGCACAAAGAAGGCTGTGCAGAATTTTGAATACTTTCCTCTTCAAGCACTCCTTATCTGAATAGTACCCAAAACTAACGCATGGCATGTGCTTTGTTAAGGACTTTGGAGCCAGCAGTAGGAAAGGTGAGGTAGAGAATCTATTTTCCCTTGTTTCCCACTGATAAGGCTCATTAAAGTAAATAGTAGTGAGGCCGGCACACCAGTGGGAGAAAGGATCCCCAGGGTTCTATCTACTCTAAAAATTGGACTCATCATAAAAGCTGTGTTACTCAGCCTTTTGTGTAATCAACTTTATTGATTTTGCCTTTATTGCCTCTTTCAGCCCATTTTAATTTCAATTCCTACTATTTGACATTTGGTGCTAGCGATAATTTTAAGAACGTTTTGCCTACAATTTTGCCAAGTGTTCATCATAAGGTATGCATTTATCTTTTAACAGAAATTTAAAGCACAAAAGGAAAAGTAAGAACAGGAGTTGGTCATGTGCAAATGCTGAAGTTCAAGCTGTTGTTCTTTGTCCTGTTGCTATTTCTCTTTGGCAGGTTCAGAGGAAACCTGCAAAGCTTTCAAAGGACTCCAAAACACAGTGTATTTGTCTGCATAGAGAGGCTGTTTGCAGTTGGCTTTTGTCTAAATAGTAAGGCCTTAACCACAGGGAAAGCTGATTATGTAGCTTTGCCCTTATATGACTTTATCTTCCACTCCATAAACAAGCAACCAGCACATCTGTGCTTGGCCAGACCATTAACAGACCTTCAGAAAGATGACCTTGTAATAGGCTGAGATCCTCTAACTCACACACAGGTACACACACACAGACACGATGTTACATGACACTCACATTGTATCAGAGTTCAGGAAATGTCATCACACTGCAAGTATTCTAAAAATTATATTCATAGAACTGTATCGGGGCTGGATTCTTTCTCCTCCTCATTTAAATAATCCCAGTTTAAAACTGTCCTTTCCTGAAATGCTTCTGTGGCCTGTCACCAGCCACTAGCGAGAGTCATTGTTCCTGCAGGATGAGTCTACACCCCCTTGAACACTGCCCTTCTTGCCGTACTATTACTGCTTACTTAATTCCCTCCCTTCCCTATCAGCACCACCTGGACAGAGGTGATGCCTATGTTTTGTCCACAAAGGTGTTGAAAATATAATGCATGATACATCAAAAGCAAAAGTGACAAAAGAAAAAGATAGATAAACTGAACATCAAAAGTAAAAACTTATCTGCTTCAAAGGACACCATTAAGAAAGTAAAAATACAACCCACAGAATGGGAGGAAATATTTGCAAATCATATATCTGATAAGAAGTTTGTATCCAGCATATATAAAGAGCTCTTACAACTGAACAATAAAAAGACAAATAACCCAATTTAAAATGGCAAAGGATTTGATAGACATTTCTCTAGTGAAAATATACAAATAGTTGATAAACTCATGAAAGGATGCTTAAGATCTTTAGTCATTAGGGAAATACAATCAAAACCACAATGAGATCCCATTTCACACCCACGAAAATGGATATAATTAAAAAGATGGACAATAATAGGTAATAGTGAGGATGTTGCTGGTAGAAATGTAAATGGTGCAGCCAGTTTGGCAAATAGTTTGGCAGTTTCTCAGAAAGTTAAGTAAAGAATTACCACATGACTCAGCAATTCCACTTCCAGGGTAATATCAAAAGAAATGAAAATATATGTCCACACAAAAACTTATACATGAATATTCATAGTAGCATTATTCATAATAGCCCAAAGTGAAAATAATCCAAATATCAATGAGCTGATGAATGGGTAAACAAAATGTGCTGTATCCGTACAATGGAATATTATTCAGCCATAAAAAGCATGAAGTGGAATGGGTGTAGCTCAGGGGTTGAGCACCTGCTTCACATATATGAAGTCCTGGGTTTAATCCCAGTACCTCCTAAAAAAAAAAAAAGGAATGAAGTACCAACATACTACAACATGGATGAACCCCTGGAAAACATTAAATAAGTGAAAGAAGCCAGCCACAAATGACCATATATTGTACCAGTTCATTCATATTCCAGAAAAGGCAAATCAGTAGAGACAGAAAATAGGTGAATAATTGCTCAGGACTGGGGGAAGGGGAAGAATGAGGAATGAGTGTGAATGGGCATAGGGTTTCTATTTGGGGTGATGAAAATTCTAAAGTTAGATCGTGGTGATAATTGCACAATTCTGTGAATATACTGAAAATGAATTGCATACTTTGAATGAATAAATTTTATTGTATGTAAATCATTCCTCAATAAAGATGATTATATATATATATAAATGATTTACAGGTCAGTTTTCTTCCTTCCCTCACACCCAAATCCCTGGAACAATTTCATGGACGGGGGAAGCAAATACGGAAAGCCCCATAGTTAGCAAGAATTTAAATCTAAAACAAAAGAACCATCTATAACTCCCACAGAGCTGTTTCCTGATTTCTTAAGGGTTATAGAAAAATGACTTTCCCTGGTTCAGCCTGAGGAAAAGCTGCCTGGCGAGTTGTCAAAATTCTTGTAAGTAGAAAAGAAGCCTTATAAGTAGATTAGGAGCCCTAAAGAGTCGAACTTGTAGAATACGCTGTCTACTGCAATAACCGCAAGACTAAATGCAGCACTGAGCACTTGAAATGTGCAAGTCCAAACTAAGCTGTGCTGTAAATGTAAAATACACAGTCAATTTCAAAAACCTCGTATTGGAAAAAAGAGTGTGAAATATCTCATTAATGAGTGTTTTATATTGATTATGTGTAGAAACGATAATGTTTTGGAAATATTGGGTTAACTATATTAGGAAAATTAATTTTATCTGTTTCTTCTTAAGTTGTTTAATGTGACAAATTTCGTATTTGACTCACATTGTATTTCTATTGGACAGCCCAGGTCGAGAACCTTGAGTATTAAATGATGCCACCAGACTAGGCTGTGAGAAATATTAGCAACAGAGATTTAGGACAAAGAATGCTTTGCTACAAAGGTGTTACTGAAATAAACTGAAGTATGAAATGATAAGAAACAAGAAGGGTTGGGGCTGTTGCTTGGGCTCTTGCTCCTTCTCTCTCTTTCCCTCCCGCCTTTCCTCTCTCAAACCTTGCAAATTCCAAGGGACAAACTTTACTCTAGAACAAATGTGCTTAACCTTTTTTTGTTCCATGGACTCCTTCTCAGAATGTAGCTACAGATAGTTTTATGACACGCAACTAGTGTTGGGTCTAATGACTACCATAATATCCAAGTAAGAATGAATGTAAGCAATTTTTTGAGATACACAACAACTGTAATGCAATATGAAATGAAAACTACTATAATTTATTGCATACATTCATAAGTGGAGGAAATGCTAGATTTCAGTTAAAGGTCAGAGAAAATAAAGATAATAAGTTGTTTCTTTTCCAATTCAAGCTCACAGACCCCCTGAAATCTTTGGGTCCATGGACCCCTGATTAAAAAACCCTACTCCAATGCTTCTTGGAGCTGCATTAAGAGTACTGGTAAAAACTAAAACAAAAAAGCTTGGGCTTTCTTAATAACTTAATAATTGTGCTTATCATAACTATTATTTTGCATCTATCTCTTCCACTAAACTACTAACTTCTTAAGAACAATGTATAGGTATTATTCATTTTTTTGCACTTGGCAGATGCTCAATAAATACTTACTAAATTTGAAATAAATAGGAAAGAATATAGTTGACCAAGCACACACTATTTGTTTTGCTTTATTCTCAGCAGCTCCTATGTTACTGATTTTCAGAACTGGAGATGGAAACCTCCAATCGTATCTCCAATTAGTTCATGGACTAATAAAAAGTTTTCAAAGGAAAAATCTTATTGTTATTTAACCTAACAAATTTGAATTTATGCCTTTAAATGAAGAAAGAAAAAAAGAATCATCATATCTGTAAAGAATTATTCAGTGTCATATTGTCCAAAGCTTTGATAATTTTCAGTCTTATTGCCCAGAGGTAATCACTTACAATGTGAAAAATGAAATAAACAAATAAATGAATGGAAAATAACCCCTAGCCAAGTCTAATGTCAGTGGGAGCTCTGAATGCAGAAAGAGTCTGTTCTTGGCAGTTAGCCTGTGTTGGGCTGTTCACTTATTAGTTTGTTTTTACTCAATTTCCTATTTTTAAAAGCAATTTTTAATGAGCATAAGGGCAGATGTTTATCCTGGAGAATAAGTTATAGCAGTGTTGGAAGCAGCAGACACAAATGCCTCTGGGACATTTGTAACACAGAATATATTATTTCTGACACTTAAGAGACTAAGCAGCAGGAAGTCTGCTTCAGATTTTTATCAACTTCATTTGCTAATGGAGCTGATAAAGTTGATTTGTGGAAAAAGTGACTATAATTGAAATGTATGCAGATATATTCACATAGGGCTTTTTTTTTCATCAATGGCTTCAACCTAGATTTCAGAATGCTTGTCTTTGGTAAGCAATATCATAATCTGTGAACAGTCAAGTTCCATCTAAATGTGTCTGCATTCCTCTTACTGCTATAACAGTATTTTAGGAAACTAGAATCAAATAACACAACCATTAGGAGAAGTCATGCTTAGAAATATCTTTGATTTATTTTTTTCATGTCAATTAATTAATGTTGAATAATTAACAACTTCTATCTGTAACAATTTTGTCATAATTTCAAGCTAATAAATCAGGCGAATGTAGAAAATAGTAGCAGGGAACTTCTTCAACAATTATAAACAAAGAAGTATTTTAATTCTCTCTGTTTAATGCATTGGAAGTACTTGAAATAGATATTAGCCCTGAAAAAAATTTTAAAATAATTATTTATCAAAACCACCAAATATATCAGCATGCTTTAAAAGAGTTCCAGTTTTGACATTGATATGAAACTTCTTCTGAAGTGTATGGTAAGCACAATTAAACATACAATAATAAGGACAGCAAAATCAACCAGATGAAAAAGAAGCTATAAAAACTAGTGTTACTATATTAAACCAAAGGAAAACACATTTTGGGTGAAAGTGTTCATTTAATTCTACAAAGAGTCAGAGCATGAAATCCTAGAGGTTTTGAATGGTTATTATTTTTCCTTTTCTTTTTACGTAAAACATTCTGTACATAAGCACCCAATCATAAATTAAATCAGAATCACATGTGTCTCATAGGACAGTTATTAAATGTTGGCATCCTCCAGTCTGAAGATTCTTTATCAATCCTGAAATCCAATGAAAGATACTTTCACAACAGCACTGATACTTGGTCTCCAGGCTCCCTCTTAAACTGGCCCACTCTATTTGAGAGAGTCCTAGTAGTTAGAAAGTTCCTAAAGGAAGCAAAAATATTCCTCCTCTGGTCTAATCCTTACGGAGTTGGAAGCTCTCTAATTCATTGATGTACATGGCATTCTTTTCTCCTGTTTCACCCATTTCTCAGTCTTTCTAAAGTCCTCCTCCTCTGTGCACCCCTTAAACAGTGATATTCCCGTGAGTGCCATCTCTGGTTCACTGCTCTTCTCTCTTGACATTTTCCCTAAGTGGTGTCATTCACTCTCATTTTCTAAAATATCACTTCATGTCCTTGGTTTTCAAGTCAGTATACAAAGATTGATGCCTGTCTTGAACTACACATAGTACAGGGGTTCTCAAACTTTGGTGCATGTTAGGATTACCTGGGGAGATTTAAATAGTTTTCATGCCCAGATGACAGTCTCTACCAGTTTAATCAGAATTTCTGGAGGTGGAGACCAGGCACTAGAATTTTTAACATCTCCCCAGGAATTTCCAATGTTTCACCAAAGTCTGAAAATTGACAGTCGTATGCTAGTAAAGGTTTAAGGACCTGGTCACTGCAAAGTGACAGGAGGGAGAGAGGAGAGGGGGGAGGGTCTGATTTGTAGCATTTGCTGATTTCACCGGTTTAATATTCCTGCCATGACTAATTTCAAGCTACGAGGTTGATGTCAACCAGCTCCTAAAATTACTAAAACTTAAAAATCGACTCTGGCAAGCTAGCACAAGCCAGCTCCAGCACATCACTGGAACTAGGGTACTAGACTCCAGTTTTCTGCTGAATGTTAGGTCCAAGTATCCACTGGGAACTCAGAGTCATTTTGTCTGAAAGCAAATTCCACACCCTCCGTTCTCCCTTCTGTAATGGCACCACCACTTTCCCAATCATGCAAAACAGTAACATGGCATTCAACCAAGATTCATTCTTTTCTTGCACAAACCACCAGCCTCTAATCTAATTAGTCACCAAGTCTTACTCACTTAATCTCCAAATGTTTCTTAACTATTCCTTTTTGTTTCCTCTATGCTTGATACCATTGCTCTTAATCAGGCCCTCCTTGCCTTAAAAGTAGATTATATAGCTTCCTAAATTGTTCTCCCTCACACCAGGCTGCTGTCACAGTGATTTAGATAAATGGAAAATTTGACCATTGAATAAAGTCCCATGTGAAAACATTCAATGTCTCTTCTCTGCTCATCAAGTTAGTTTTCAAAGTCCCCAAATAGATAGATACTGATATATATACACATATATGAATGTATGCATGTATATGTGTATATATGAATATGTATATGCATGATGATTTAAATGAATGCATATATACATATATATGTATATATGTATTCATACACTTACCACCATCATACATATATATATGTCAGATTTCCTCTTCAAGGACATCCTTATATAGAAACCCAACAGAATTTAAAAAAATAAAAGACGAGCTGAGTTCTCTGATAAAATGAGGGAGGGAAGCAAGAGCCTCATCCTTGTCTCCCGTGGTAAACCTAAAGGTCTATTGGAAAGCTACATACAGGGCCTTTTTTGAACCACTGACCTACAAGATAAAGTCCACATTTCCCATCTTCACGTATTCATCCCTGTCATGCTCCAGCTGCAGCTCTGAAACCTCATTCCCTTCACGTACCACCTTTACACAACACACTACACACATTTCACTATCAGTACAGCCAATAAAGAGATGCTCACATCCTATAGTTACCATCCTATTAAAAACAATGACCTTCAGTGGTTCCATTGGTTTCCTATAACAGTTTCATGTTTACTAGAAATTATGGAAAATAGAAATTTTCTGTCATTCCAAGAAGCATCTTTTCCTGATCCTTTTTCTACCCTCAGTTGAGGACTGAAGTTAGTGCTGAGGTTATAACCATTTAGATAGAAAATAATGGTTAACCTAAAATAATGGGCGTTTGTACTGATATATCTAAGTTGCCCTAGGATGAGCTCCTTTGAGATACTTGAGACATCATAAAGATGAGTGTGAGAAAGAAGAGCATTGGTAGGTTCTTAGGTGTCCTTAATCCTGAAGGTCCGAAAT
The DNA here is from genome assembly GCF_030445035.2 of Dasypus novemcinctus. Classification (NCBI taxonomy): domain Eukaryota; kingdom Metazoa; phylum Chordata; class Mammalia; order Cingulata; family Dasypodidae; genus Dasypus; species Dasypus novemcinctus. Next base: position 34,584,486 of record NC_080683.1, on the reverse strand, counting down.
GATCTAGATTTTGAGTATTGGAAACAATCCTCTCCCCCATCCCCATTTCTACTCTTTTCTTTATCTATGGCCTTTTTAAATCTAAATTGATGCCCTACTTAATGTAAATTTAATAATAAAGAAACCCAGGGAGAGGTATAGATCTCACACCTACAGAACAGAAAAAGGAAATTGTGAATGAACTCATTAAATTTAGGGACCAAATACTCTTTCCATTTATAATCTAGTCCCCAAACAAAAGGTAACTAGGAAGTCATTTCTTCCTACAAGATCCCATCAAGCTCTAGGCTAAGTGAGGGGAGAGCGTACTTGCAATGAGAACTCCAGGGTCCAGGTCTGCCATAGACTTGTCGTGTGATCTTGGCTTTCCACCAGGAAAACCACACCTGACTAGTTTCCTTACAGGGCTTTGAAAAGATCAAATGAAATAGTGAGTATGAATATACTTTTAAACTGCAAAGAGCTTGACCTCAGCTTGTTTACATTCTTGAAATATATGTTTTTTAGACTTTTTTCCCTAACCTCTATCCCTCCACCACAAGAAATTTAATGCTATGGATGCACTATACATCTGTTAATGTACTACAAGCATATACGTGTTTCATATATTTTTTAAAAATAAGATTTTTGTCCCACCCCTGCAAGAGATGGGGATCAGTTTAGTTTTCACATAAAGATAAAGCAGAAAGGAAGAATATATTAATTAATGTAACCTGGCAGCCTACCGCCTCAGTCTCCCACTCCCAGGTTAGGCAAGAACAAAGGAAAGCAGCTTAAGCCTGTCCTATAACCAGAAAAAAAGGATGCACAAGAAAGAGTAAGTCAATATCAATTCAGCACTAAATTCCATTCCTTATGGCAAAAGGAGCAGATAAAAGCCAAAAGGGTTGGAACGTGATGGGGAAAACTTAGTCTTAAACTGAGGGACTTGTGCGGGAAAGTTAGATCTCCCCAGTAGGCTGTAACCTCTGAAGTATTCAATCTATGGAGAAACAGAGGAAGGGCTTGTGTGCCAGGCTTAGGGGAATAAATTGAGTCATTTTTCCTTTGTTTGGGCAATAGCCACATGTTCTGATTGTGCGCCCCTTCTTGCAAGATTGAGAATAAATTCTTTTCTTCTCCACAATCAGGTGAGCCTTATTTTCTTCCAGAAGATTTCATTCTTACACTCCCACCCCACCAGAAAGCATTTTCCCCTCTTAGAAACATCACTGCTCTTGACAATGCAAGAGGTTGACACATGAAGGCTGATTTTATTATCATATCTCTGTTATCCAAGCATGACAGGAGATTTTCAAAGACACGTATAAATGAAATGCTATGAAATTAAATGATGTTAAAATAAAACCTTAGAATTAGAAGTTTTTCAAAAATGTTTAGTAAGTTTCAAAAACAGAAAACTAAAGTTCTAACACAAAAGACTAAACTAGGCCACTATTTGTAATTTAAGTCTAAAAGGCATGTATTTAGAGACATTGGTTTGAATAAACATGAAGATTATACTAACCTCTCACTGAGAATGGACATAGTTGTGGGCAGAGATAAGAAGCAAAGTGTGAAGAAAATCAAGCCAAGTGCTAATGGACTGTCCTATTACAAATGCAGCAGACTCTCTTTTTCAGGTGTATTTGCATAGATGGCACAGTAATTTGTGTATGGCACCTCAGATAAAACATAAAAGGTCTTTCAACCTTTGCAACAGAGTAGACTAAAAATATAGTCAACAAAATGCTAAATGAATTACTGAAAATTGTAAGGCATTTTATAGCTATGTAAAATAATTATACTTCTTAACAAGAAAAATTGAATATAATTTTGTTTGTATAGAATCTCTTACTCAAAATGTCCCCTAACACTGTAGAGCGAATGTGAGATTGACAGCACAGTGACAACATTAACAAACTTGGCGATTATTGTATGCCTGTCGGTAGCATACATAGCTTTTTAAATATGAAAGCAGACATTCAAATGAGCTTCAGAAATTTAGTAGAGCTGAGGTGATATTTAAATGTCCTCACTAGAATTAAGGGAAAACGCATTTTTTTTTTTCTTGAGCCTCTATGGGCAATTTGGATGCTGACCAAGCTTAGAAAGGCAGTAATTGAAACCAAGGCAGTAGAGCTGGCACAGGAATTAGTTCTGAAGAGAACGGATTTGAGTTAGTTGAGATTATTTGGTCAGAATCAATGTAAAGGCAAGAAAAGACAGGTAAATTCTAGTCCACTGCATTATAGCTTTTAATTCAATAGAGTAATATGAAAAGTTTCCCCCAAAGTATTTGAGTCATTCTGTCAAATTTTACTCTTAGAATGGCAGATGGCCCTTCTTTGGAGCTGGTGTTTCTACATGATGGAATTGAACTCGGAGGGGATCTCTTCCCACAAGACTTGCATGCTACTTTATTGGAATTGTAGTTGGTGCTGGGGTTTTAGATATATTTAGGGGATTTGAATCTCTGGACTGATAATAAGACACCCAGGCCCAGAGCCTCAACAGACTTCAGCTCCTACACTTTGATTTATTGGACTGACCCCACTCAGCTAACATGGAGTTGAAGAAGGTCAACCACCACACCATGGAGCCTAGAGTGCCTACAACTGAAAGCAGGAGGAATGCATCCAGTATCCATGTGGAATCTAAGCCCCCACTTGACATAGATATGCAATGGACACAACCAATCCAATGTCCACAGAGAAAATGTGGAATGGGTGTGGGAAGGGTAGCCATGGTGGCTGCTGGGTTTGGGGAATGGGAGGAAGAGATGAGATGTGGAGGCATTTTTGGGACGTGGAGTTGTCCTGGGTGGTGCTTCATGGACAATTACAGGACATTGTAGACCCCCCAGGGCCCACTGGATGGAACGGGGGAGAGTGTGGGCTATGATGTGGACCATTGACTACGGGGTGCAGTGATGTTCAGAGATGTACTTACTGGGTGCAATGGATGTCTCACGATGATGGGAGAGAGTGTTGCTGTGGGGGGAGTGGGGGGTGGGGGCGGTGGGGTTGATTGGGACCTCGTATTTTTTTAATGTAATTCGTAAAAATAAATAATTTTAATTAAAAAAAAAAAAAAGAATCCAAAATTGGCTAGACCTTCCCTAAAACTATCTATTATTACAAAGGCCTTTCCAATTTGTCTGATTTGATCCATATTAAATTATACATCCTTCCAAAAGTAGAGATAGGTTTGCGGGAACTTGAAGCTTTTACAATTTGGGGAGGATTACAAAAAAATTAATTCAGAATTACAAATAAAAATGCTAAATTCCAGAAGAGAGGTCTATACAGAAGTGGGAGTTTCTATAGGTTCGTGGCAATTGCCTATAGCTGCTACCACAAGAAGTATGAAAGGGAGAGTCACATTTCTGGGCTGACTGTGAGCTCCTTGGTTTAGTCCATACTTGCCAACATTCCAAGAGATTATTTGAAAGGCCACCATCATTCCTACCACTGGATCAATTTTGAACGACTTTCTCTTTCTCTAACTAAGGTGAAGAGTCCAAAGCCTGATACTCCTTTCCTAGACTGGGGGTACATACTTCTAGTTATGTTGAATCACATATTAAAACTGCTAGTCTTGGAATGTAATTAGTGGCTGGACAGTCAGTTGCTAAGCATAACAAGAGGCAGAAAAAAATGTTGGGAAAGATGGAACGGAAATCTGTTGTGATGAATATGGGAAATAAATATATCAGGCTGAATTAGTGGAAATAATTCAGATCAATAGACCACTAAAAGGAAATGGACAGAATAAGGGAGAGTAGACTGCAGATCATTTACATTCCTGAGACCATGAAGTGAGTACACTGGAGACACAAGCAGAGTAAAGTTCTGAAGGTGCAGGGCCACTCCTAGTTGCCCCAGTATAGACAGGATTCTCTTCACTTATGAAGGACATTGCATGAGGCAAGCCCTAGAAAAGTAAACTGCTAATAGTGACAGGGCAATGCTGATCTAATTATTTCTACATTGGAGTATGTTTTGGAGAGGGGAGTGGAGTTGTGTAGGGAAAAAAAAGGATGGAATTTGGAGTCATAAATAAAAAAACTTGTAGAACCTCACCTCTCCAGAATACTTTAGGTCTTGCAATCAATTATGTATCCTCTGATACAGTGGGTCAATGTGACTAAATTAAAAGCACTGTCCATGCACATTTCCTAACATTTTCAACCTAGTAGCTGTTGATGGGTGGAAGAAACTTGATGGTTGTGTTCCATCAATATTCACTGAGGATGACTAGGGGGTAGGGTTCTGTTCTAGGTGCAGAACAAAACAGACAAAGTATCCTTGCATTCACGGAGTGTGCATTCTAGTGGAAGGAAAGGTACAATAAACATACTAAATCAGTACATTACTGAGTATATTAGAAGGTAATAAGTATAACAGAAAAAAATAAAGGAGGGTAAAGGCAATAAAGAGTGCCTGCAAGAAGCAGAGTGGCAAGGGGCTAGTATACTATTTTAAATATGTTCAGATTAGGCCCCCCTAAGAAGTCACTTGAACAAAGATTCAATGTAGTTGAAGGATGGAGCCATGCAGATAACAGGGGAATCACAGCAACCTGGTATGCGTGAGGAATATGGGGGAGACCAGTGGCCCTGAGTTGAGGGAACACTGGTAGGAAACAAGGTGAGCATGCCAGATGATACAGTACCTCCTGGGCCATGGCAATTTCTTGGCTCATCCATACAATGAAAGAAGTTTGTCCCCATTTTCTCAGTGTGGTGGCTTCACTGATTTAGATCGGCTTGCTATTAATTGTGATAGACTACTGCCTTGGCTGCTCTCCCTAACCTTGCTGTCACCAAAGGTTGTTAGAGAGTAGATAAATCATGGAGTCAACCAAGTGAAGAAAATATCTCTAAGTGTCATTTGACTATTTCCAAACCAACTTCATTCTCACAAATTTCCTATTACATGCCTGTCTCACCAAGCAGATCAACCTCCTTACTGTGCCTTATATATTCTGTATTTATTTCTCTATATATACTTTTATTCATGCTGTTCTCCAACTCCCTAGAATTTTAATCCAATTACCCTAAAACCCTTCACGTCTCCTTTTTCTCCACACCGAGCTTAGCTTTCATCCTCTATCAGTGTCCTTACACCTCCCCACTGCACCTATATGAATACAGCTGGCCCTGACTTGAGAATAACTTATAGCCATGATGACTGATCTAGCTTTAAATTCATGACACTAACTTCCAGCAGATCCATAGTACATCTCCAAAGTCCCATCATATTTCTCCAATCTTATCACTCTCCTCTTCTCCTAGGTGATATTTCACACACCTCTCCTTTTTTCTCTAACCTTTATCACCTCCTCCATTTCATGCTTAGCTGATTTCCCTGACAGAAGCAATCAGAAGAAAACTTTCATTTCTCCACCCAATTTCCCAAGCAACATTCATCTTTACCACCTATTCTCACCTCCCTCCTCTTTCAGCAGATGAACTGTTCCACTGTTCCTCCTTTTTTGCCTTCTTTTATGTTAAATAAATACTTCTTAGTGTATCATTTTTAAGTCCTTTGTTTTGTTTTGCTTTTATGATATTGTTTTATTTTCTTAGTGGATTCCCTAGGGATTACAATGTGCATCAATATCATAAAATCTGGGATGTTTTTAGTCATTTTTTCTTCAAAAATTTTTTTTGCCCTTCTTTATCTCCTCCCCTTCTGAAATTCCCATTATACATACTTTGGTATGATTTCCATTATCCCATTCCTTTTACTTCAATTTTTTCTCTCTATTCTTCAGATCTGATCATTTCTATTTCTCTCTAGTGTGTTTTTTCCTTTTGGTTTTGTACTTCTCAACTTTAGAATTTCCATGTTCTCTATTTTCAAAATAATTTTCATCTCTTTATTGAGATTTTCTGTTTGCCAAGTTATCTTATCATACATTCCATTAGTTCTTTAAACATTGTTTCCTTTAGTCCTTGGAAAATACATAAGTAGCTTTTAACTCTTTGCTACATCTAACTCCTGAGGACACTCAGAGATATTTCTATTCATTGCTTTTTTCCTTGAATGAGTCTCATTTTCTTATTTCTTTGCATTTACTCATAATTTTTGTTGAATACTGATGTTTTAGATAAAATATTGTAGAAACTCTGAATTTGGACTATTTTCCCCCAAGGGTTGTTGTTGTGTAGTCATTTTGTTTGTTTACTAGTTTGCCTAGAATAAATCTGTACCATCTATCTTCCCCACAATGTGCATCTTCTAAAGTCTCTGCTTAATTATTTTCCTTGTTTTCATTTTTAAATCTGACTTTCTAGAGCTCATCCCTATGTCTTCTGCATTCCCGTGTCTGTACAGGTTAGTGTTCAAACATATTCAGAAGATTGCTCAGAGATTGTAATCAAATAACTCTAGCAACTAAGACTTCCATTTTCTACAGGTAGATCCATGTGTGAGCCAGTGAATACAAAAAAACACTTCAGAATATTTTTTTAAGTCTTCCCTTTTTTTTTTTTTTAACCTTCCATTGGATTCTCTCACTTCCCCTCAGGACTTGTATACAGACTGTCAGCCAGTATTATGTGGGTGTGGGAATTTCTCTGGTCTTTGCTGTGCATGAGCACAGCCTCAATCTGGGATATATGAAAAGCTTATAAATCCCCCCGGTGGCCTCACATCCTGGAACTCCCTTTAATGCCCCTGAGTTCACTGCCTGCCTTTTGCTTACACCAAATACGCCCACAACACCAGGGTAGCAAAGCTTCTGTCCCTCCCTACTGCTTGCCACTGAGATTGCCACTGTAACTGAAATTGCTTCGAATCAAGTGAGTACCCACTGCCAGTAGCAGTGAAACTGCTGGATTTCATGGTCTGCCTTTCGCTGGGTTGAACTAACATAAGTACAGAGTTGGTGAGATCAAAGAGGAGTGGGAATATCTCCAGGCATAAACGTCACAGACTTGTGCTGTTCTTACCCACGGTTTAGTGGTTTTCATGAATAAAGCTTGTTTTTGATGGTTTTGTCTAGTTTTATTGTTGCTTTTGGAAGAGGCTTTCTTAGCCTCTGTAATTTTTTATGGCAGAAATCAAACTCTCCTATTCCATTATTAACTCTTCTTCCTTTCAGGTAAAGACTTAGTAAACACATAGCTTGCTTGGTTGTATCTTGTTTGGTTAGATCCATGGGCTCCATGTTTATTTTTTTAAACAATTTTATGTTGCTTTACTGTTGAAAATATGATAATTTTGTAAATTTCAAATCTGCAGATGTCCCATAGCTGTTTTGGGAATCCCTTAAGGAAGCTATTTTCTGTACCAATGGAGTGAAGTCTTTCTCATCCAAAAGTAGAACCATATTCCCAGCCAAATCACCAGGTTGCCTCGTTAGGATGTCTAGTCCCCTAAGATATTGATACCTGTTGACTCTATTGGAGGTACTCCAAAAACTGCCCTGAGAATACCCTTGTATTAGCTAAAATATTCCCTCACAGGAATATTATTTAGAGGATAGTTTATCTTATCTGCCATCCATAAACTCTGCTTTGGTAGTGATAAAAAAATGCTGAATTAAATCCAGGAGACCAGGTTTTTAGCCCACATTACATTCATAATTACTCATATGACTTCAAATCCCTTATTAGTAAAACAAGGATCACAATGTCTAATGTGCCCTTAGAATCAGTTTGAAATTGGAACATTTGGGGAAGTTATATGGTATACAGAAATAGGAATTTTCTTGTTTCCTATTGAGAAAAATTAAGTATAATTTGGTCTCTCTTGGACCACCTCCCATTATATTTATTTTTGGGTGTATAATAAGCCTCATTATAAAGGAAGTCTGTTTTACAACATGGGCACCAACAAAAACTTATGTGTACTGTAATACACTAAACATTTACATCTACAAGCGCTGATGTATTTGCTAATGCTGTTTTTCTGTTCTAAGAACAGAAAAGTAAAAAGAAAAAAGAAATGGATAACACCTGCAGGCTGTTCAATATCATTAAAAAACAGGACATTTTTTAAAATATCCATATTATAAGGAAGAGAGTAGCAGGTGAAAAAAATCTAAACAGGTTGATTTCATGGGAAGATACAACTGAAACTATATAACTACACCTGATTATTCTCTGATTATTACACTGAGTAAAAATAAAGAACAACATAAACTCACAATAGGTAAATAATGGGATGCCTCTTCTCTGAAAAAATGGTTTTAGGACTTCATGCTATAAATTTAGATTCCAGCCAAAATTAACAGAAAGGCTTTCCCTCCAGCCTTTTGTCATCAAATACCCTCTCTTTATCCTTAAGAAATCCATTCATCTATACAACAAGTAGTTTTTGAGTACCTGCTTGGCACCAGCTGGACACTCTACTAAAAACTGGGTATACAGAGAAAATGAGCCAGCCTCTGTCTGAAAGGACCTTACATCAAGCAAGGGAGAGGAGAGGATAAACCAAAAATGTGAGTGCACAGCAGACAGTGCTGTGATAAAGCGATATCACCGGTGGGGGTGGGTAGGAAACGCCTCCCATAAGAGAGGACATGAATGAACTCTGAAGCATAAGCAGCAATTGGTCCAGCATTTGAAGACAGGGCAGAGCATCTTGGGCTGTGGCAAAGGAATGCATTACTTGGGGGAACTGAAAGTAGTTTACTATCTGAATGGTGTGATTTGGAAAGAGTTGTTGGAGAGAAAGCAAGAGAAGAAAGGAAAGCAAGATCATAAAGTATCTTACCTAGCAAACCAGAGTGGCATAACTCTCAACATGAATGGATACCCCTCTTTGATGTTGGGAAGAGGAGTAACATTTGGGGCCCTGCCCCTCCCCTGTGCTATCTGGACTTACTTGTGGATATCTTTCCACCAATTCAGCACAGGTAAGCTAGGGTTACAAAGACATTTAGAGATAAAATAGTCACTGATTCTGCTGGAAAGGAATTATATTAGTAGGCAGAATGAGTCTGGGAGGGCCCTTAAAGTACATTCATGTTTGAAGGTTAAAAGTGCTTGTTTGAAATTTAATTATCAACTAATCATTCCAAAATTATCTATTCTCAAAGTGTCAGTGTCAGCCAATAAATGTAATAATCTGCACTTTTTATTCCATTTTAGCTGTTTTCAGCTTAACCTTCAGCAGGTCATAGCTGCTTTTACTTGACATTTATTAACCTTTTATCAAGTAATTATTACTAGGAATAAAGAGCAGCCTGTTAGTGACTCCATGTTTATTCACTTCATTTGATCAAGGTTTTCACTTATTCTTCAGAATGATGCATTTAATAACCATTACTTCCTAGTCTGACTAGTCTATTTGGTTATTAGCAAAATGATCCCCTCAATAAAGAGTACTATTTATTTAATTCTATATTTTTTCCAAGATTTAGTACTTGAAGGTATAGTTATGGCCAGGCACAATAAATAATTTGAATCATCATAAAAGTGATATTTGAGATCACCTATAAATTAAATCATTATATTGGTAATCTTTCCTTGATGAAAGTTGTATGTGATACAAATTTCTAAGTTATTTTCCACAAAGTCATACTAAAAAAAAAAATTCCATTAAGAATATTTAAGATTTTTAAAAATTATATCTTTAAAAGAATATTATCTCCATGAGAAACGGATTTGGCTCAACTGGTAGGACATCTGCATACCACATGGGAGGTCCAGGGTTCAAACCCAGGGCCTCCTGACCTGTGTGATGAGCTGGGCCATCTGCAGTGCTGATGTACGCAAGGGGTACCCTGCCATGTAGGGGTATCTCCCACATAGGGGAGCCCCATGCGCAAGGAGTACGCCCTGTCAGTAGAGCCGCCCCACGTGAAAAAAGTGCAGCCTGCACGGGAGTGGCGCCGCACACATGGAGAGCTGATGAAGCTAGATGACACAACTAAAAAAGACACAGATTTCCAGTCCAACTGACAAGAATACAAGCAGACACAGAAGAACACACAGCGAATGGACACCGAGAGCAGACAACTGGGTGGGGGGAAAGGGGTGAGAAATAAATTTAAAAAATAATTTTAGAATAAATTTTTTAAATTTATTTAAAAAATAAATTTAGAAAAAAAAAGAATATTATCTCCAGTTAAAAAATTGTCAAAATAATATTCAAATCATTTTTTCATAAGAACTTCTGTGATTTAGGCAGGGGAAGCCCGAATACCTAAGCAAAACCAATATTAGGGATTATATGTTGGGTCCAGAACAGCAACATGGTCCTAAAAATGATGCCATTGCCGAATATTTTGAATTCCACTTCAGAAAGTTCTCTTAAATTCAAGCCTCTCCATCTTGGTGCCATGGCTACTGTTGCCATTCAAGCTCTTACCATGAACAACAATCGCATTGGTGCCTCTCCTCCCAGGCTCTCCATCTCCCTCAAACGAAAGGCCGGTGCCACTCCCCCACTTTCCAACTCTTGCTGGCTCCTTATTGGTTACTGGAAAATATGAAAATGTCTTTTCTTGGCACATAGCCCTTCACGCACAACCATCTTATCTAACAGACTCTCCTCCCCACTTTCCAAGGTCAAGTTCTGTGTCCTGTTTGTACCTGCACCAGATGGCCGAGTGCAGAAACATAGTAGGCACTCATATTAGTTTTCTGTGGTTGCTGTAACCAGTTACCACAAATGTGGTGAATTAAACCACAGAATTGTATTCTTTCCTAGTTCTGGAGGCTGCTTTCCCTCTGAGACTCTAGGGAAGAAAATGTTTCTTGCCTCCTCCAGCTTCTGGAGGCTGCCGGCATTCCTTGTCTTGTGGCTGTATCACTCCAGTAGTGATCTCCATAGCCACAGAGACTAGAGTTTTACCTGCCATGGAACACCAGACTTGCTGGCCATCTTGACAAGACCGGTGAAGAGACAAGAAGAGCTAACTCCCTAGAGCCTTTGGAGAGAGCATGGCTACACCTTCATTTTGGACTTCTTGACTCCAGGACTGTGAAAGACTTTTGTTGTTGTTGCCTTAAGTCAGTCAGCTTGTGGTGCTTTGCTACTAGGAAATTAATACACTAAGCAGATGAACTAGCTAAATAAAAAAGCACAGGGGTGTGGATGAGTGCAAGGAACTACACCTGATTCAATATAGCATTGAAGGAAGGATTAAGTCTTGCTTTGAGGTGACAGAAAATGAGGTTGAGAAGTGTATATGGGCAAGCAGAGTTGACTGGCCTTTATTCTTTCAGTGATGACTTGCAAGATGCATATTACTAAAAGATGCCATGTAGAGTAAGAGCAGAACAGCACCAAGTTTAGAATAGATGAAACTCAGCATTAGCATCAAATGTATCCATAAAATGCACAGTCCTAGAGTTAATGGGAACAGGTTAATCAATTCTCTGACTCTTGGTTACTGCCTTTTTCATAGGGGATTTAGTTTCTGGTTTCAGATTTGCTGATAACTAGCTCTGATTGTTTCATAGTCTTCAGTTACTTCATCTCTAAAATAAAAGAAATGTTAAATAATTTCTGATGTTTTCTAAAATTCAAACTTCTAATTTGATAGTTATGCTTCTTTTTCTCTTATGTCATGCAATAATGCATACCATTAATACCATTAATATTATAATAGCTTAACAAATTTTATTGACAAAGCAAAATGAAATCATTTAGACTATGGGAAAATGCTTTCTAAATTTTAAGTAGGATTTATCTTAAAATATTTACACTCTACATCCCTCTTCTGTTTCCAAAGCCAAAAAAAAATACCTTTTCATTCCCTTTTAGTTAAGGTCCTCTCAGTTTTGGCCACTTAATTGTTTGAATATATTCTCTTTATATACTCCATGCTCAAGTTAAAGAAGTGAAACTGTATTAGCATCTCCTTAGAATAAGGCAGTGTATTTAGATATTTGATGATTAGTCTTAAGATCTAACTGATCCTCCTGCTTATAGAGGTGGGAGACACTGTTCCATCTATTTCTTTTTAGATGTTATAACCAATGTTTGCATTTGGTTATAACAAATAAGGCCGTTGGTGTTACACAGCCTATCTCCCCTCCCCAATGTCTGTTTTGAAGGAGAACAAGAGCAATTAAGTACTCTATTTAATTCCATGAGCAAAAGTTAAGAAAACAACCTTTTGTGCCAATTATAAAAGTTACCTGACCCTCTAACTTCAGATTTAATTCTCTCAGGTATAGTTTCCCTCCATGGTACCATTCAACACTCTGAAACTCTTGCTTTTGCACTTTTTGCCCTTTAAAAAAAAAAGTTAATTCTCAATTTTACAGCATTTAACACTTTTGGAGGTACTTTCAACTTTTCATAAAATTTATAGCCATCTCCAAAAAATGTATGATAGGCACAGTTAAGGTAGCAGTCAGAATGAAAGGTCAGACTGAAGTGTTATAAGACATCAATAAAGATAATGGCCTAAAAAAATTTTAAAGCAGAAACTAACTTCTTTAGGATATCATCATCATCTTGTTATCACCTTATTACCAAATTCCCTAAAGAGTTAATCACTTTGAAATTGTGCTATCTTGCAGCTTGCCTGACATTACTTCTCCATGAAATCTACCAAAGATATAACACAATTATCTAAAATAATAATATTAAATTTTTTTTCGGAATGTAACCATATATATGCAATTTGTTCTCTTTTTTCTTAGTCTATACAAACTATGGCATTTCCTATTGTAATTTGAATGTATATACTCTAACCAAGAATGTTGATTTAGTGTTTGATTTTTAGACAATAAATCTTTTTAAACTTTATTTTTGAAGGAGTTTTAGGTTACAGAAATTTACATCAAAAATATAAGGGATTCCCACATACCCCATACCTCCCCTTCTCCCCCTCTTACATTTTCTCCCATTAAAAACATATTTCATTAGTGTGGTACATTTGTTACAATTGATGAACAAATATTGAAACATTGCTACTAACCATGGTCTATTGTTTATATTATGGTTTACACTTTGCACCATGCAGTTTTGCACCTATAGTTTCATAGGTTTTGGCAAAATGTATAATGGCCTGTATCTGTCATTGCAATATCACGCAGAACAATTCCAATGTCCCAAATCTTAAAATATAAATTTAAATATGCTGAGTTTTTTTTGGGTCAGAAACAAATTCAACATTTCTTGAAATAAAACAGGTGTAAGATGATCCTTGCATGACATGCCAGTAGATAAAGGGTGGTTTTCTTTAACTTATAGATTATTTATGTAGACCATATTTAATCAAAGTGTGACAAGAAGAATTGAACATCATTTCCTTTTTAGTGTAGATACCAGAAATATCAGGTACCAACTTTTTAGTTTCTTAATCGGTCTTAAAGCCATGCCACATAAGAAATGTTTAGCACGAAGACAACTAAGTTTGAATGCTTGAAGGATTGTCATCCATTTATTATTCAGCAAATATTTGACATTAACTATACACCATTCATATTGGAAGAAGACTCCCCCACAGAGTAGAACCACAACCAATGTTTACATCCAAATGTTAGACAGACTTAGCTCAATATAAAGACTTTTTTTTTTTCTCCCAAAGTGAGTCAGGTTCTAGTAATGGAAATATATTGTAGAGGGATGGAAGCCAGGTCACAATTGGTGTGTATCACATTCATCTAGAAACTTGTTAAATATATACAGGCCAAGTTCCCACACTCACAGTTTCTGTTTGAGGGAGCTTCATGATGGTATCAATGAATCTGTATTTCCGAAAAGCTCCTGTAGCAACTCTAACACAAAGACAACTTTAAGGACTACTCATCTAAACTAAAATTCCCATAAAATAGAGTCATACCATATGCATCTTTCTATCCTCAAGGCCAACCAGTGTCTAAACCTGGCTGGACTTCATAAATATTTCTTGAATGGTTGAATGGATGAGTGAATGGCATCAATGTGTCAGAAAAAAGAGAAATTGCTTCTGGCCATGGCCATGGGTATCACGAAGAAAGTCGCACAGAGGTAGTCCTTAAAAGATGGGAAGAATATTTAGTTTTCTACCTAAAAAGAATCAAGCATTGAGAATAGCACCACAGCTACAGGACAATGGGCAAATATTTTTGGACTGGAATACATCCAGCCTCTCAACCCAGACCACAAAAGAAGCAGCCTGCTTTGCCAGCAATTGAGGTCCACCCTACTGTTATTGAATTACTCCTAGGCTTTCAGTACCTCAGAGAATATGCACAGCACTGCCATACCACAAAAAGCTTAATGGTTATTTATAAAGCATATAATTCATGATTAAGATTTTGGAAGACATTAGATATCTATTTAAAAACTACACCTAATTTGGTGTTAATTTAGCCATATAATTTATCATGAGACCTAAATGGAAAGAACAAGCAAATATAAACTTAATAATAAGTGGAAACATAGCCAGTACAGTGTTTTCTCACAAGACCAATACAAAGGACTTGAAGATACGTTTTCAGGACAGCTGATAAAATGTTTTGAATAAATAAGTTCTACTAAAAAAAAAACTATTTTCAAAATAGTAATAATAACCTCAATGGAGAAAGACCCCAGGAACTTATGCAGTGTCGAGTGATCGTTCACTGTGTTAATAAAGTAAATTTGATAACTTAGAGGCAAAAATGTGTCAAAGTATTCTTCATAATCCCATCTACAGTTTCAAAAGTCAGAATTTGATGGACTATCTGAAAAATGTTTTAACATGAAAAAGACTTTAAGTCCTTAATATTTGCAAATTTGGGTTATATTTTTGCTCACCAAGAACCACATTGGGTTAAGAATTTCTTTATTTTTTCATTGAAGTATAATTTTTAGAAAATACAAAAAAGCACTTAAATCTTAAATGTACCCCTCAATGGGTTTTTACATATGTATACACCCATAAAACCTAACTGAGATCAAGATATGGGACATTTCCAGCCCCTAGAAGCTGCCTTGTAACCCCACTCAGTCCAAAGGGGTGCTGATGCAAAATACCAGAAATTGGCTGGTTTTTATAAAAGTTTTTTATTTGGGGTAGGAGCTTACAGATACCAGGCCATAAAGCATAAGTTACTTTCCCTCACCAAAGCATATTTTCACCTGTTGGAGCAAGATGACTGCTGACATCTGCAAGGGTTCAGGCTTCCTGGGTTCCTCTGGGCTTAGCAACTCTGTTTCCTCCACAAGGTCAGCTGTAGACTATGAGGCTCTCTAGGTTTTGCCTCTCTCCACAAGGCCAGCTGTAGACTATCAGGTGAACGTCTCTGTCTCTCCCTGGGGCTCCAGCTTCAACATCAAACTCCAACATCAAATCTCCAACATTAAAAGCCCTAAACTCTATCCTTTGCCATGTCTTTTAACTGTGAATCCCTATCCTCCAAAGGGTGGGGACTCAACGTCCTACTGATAAAAGAGGTTTACATAATTACTTAATCAAGCAAACCTCTGAATCCAATGTAATCTAATATGCCCAGAGGAAAAGACCAGTTTACAAACATAATCCAATATTTCTTTTTGGAATTCATCAATAATATCAAACTGCTACACATACCTTCCTCCACAAAGATAATCACTATTCAGTCAGAAGATATTAGCAAAACTAAGAATCAGTGGGAAGTTGTCAGAAAAAGAAAGTTCCATTTAAAAATTCAGTTGTGTTTTTTTTTGGTCTTCTTTTTATTTCCCTGGTAGAAACTTTACATATATCTCCTTAGTAAGAAGGAAAGCATGTTCTTAAAAGAAAATCATTAAGTAGTACTTTTTATTTTTTCACCCTAAAAATGCATGTAATTTCATTTGTTAATTTCTTCAAAACATATTTGATTTGTGTGATATTTAAGTTCATATGTTACCTTGGCTAAGTTATGGTGCCAGTTGTTCGGTCAGACTGATGTGGGCTATAGGTGGGAGGCTCTTTGTCTCTTAAGAGATAACCTAAACTGTCTGTGACTTGTGGATATGGGAAGGTAAGAGGCTGCAGACCTGCCCTTGGTGACCATGGCAACGATTCCAGTCTGGGAGAAACAGTTTAGCAATACAAACTCTATAAGCTTTAAATATTCAGGAAAAATGCAAACCAAATGTGCTAAAGCTTATCTAGAATGTATGAAGTCCATGCTAAAAGTTTACCTAGGATGTGGAAGATATATATGCTAATTCAAACCTATTGAGCACTGAAACAAAGAACAATTAGCTCTTCCTCTGTATAAAAGGAACTCAAAATTCTTGTTCAGGGCTCGGGTTTGCGACAAAAAGCTCCCAAGTCTGGCCCGCCGTCAATAAACCATTTTTCCTTCTCAAAATCATTCCTGAGTCCTGGCCTTTCTATACGCAAATAATTGAACCTCTCACAACTGTTACAACAAAACCTGCACTGGCCTGATTGTAACTGTGAAGATATTTCATGAATTTTAAGTCCTTAGTCAGTTGATTGTCTCTATGACTGATTAAGGCAACAATCAGCACAGAAGATTGCTTTCAGCAATGAGAGTAGTCTTATTCAATCAGTTGCAGGCCTTAAATGGAGAACTTATGACTTCAGGCAGAACTAAGAATTTCTATCTCTACTTCAGTTAGTTTTTTCCCAGGGAATTCATTGAAACCTTTATTAGAGTTCCTAACTTGGAGCCTGCCCTACGAATTTGGACTTGCCAATCCCCAAGGCCATATGAGCTAATTCTTAGAATAAATCTCATAATATTTGCATATGTATATCCTGTCAGTTCTGTTTCCCTGGAGAAACCCGATCAATAAAATTGGGTCACAGTTGTATGCCAATCATTGTTCTAGGCTCTGAGAACAAAGTTCTTTATAGCATAATAAGGATTCTGCTCTCAAGGCACTTATATCCCAGATGAGAGAACAAGTAAATGAGTAATTAAATAAATTAGTAAACAAATTAAATAAGAGAAATTTTAAAGTCATAAATCATAATTAAAATACTAAGAATAATGTGGTGGAAAATGATGAGCAGTATCTTTCTTTCAGAGATAGCACTTAGGCTAAAACTTAATGATGAGAAGTCTCCACCAGTGCAAAGATCATACCAAAGGGGAAAAGCGTCTTAATCAGAGTATCAAGGACCTGAATGGGGAGGAAACAAAATGTTTGCAAAATAGGAAGATTAGAGTCAGCCCCAAATTAGAGCTTATGTATCGACATGGGTGCAAGTAACTTATTGGTGGTCACCCTAAGGAGAGAGTGAAGGATTGGGAAGAGGGAGACAAGGCAGGAGAAAAAGGGGAGTTACCTGGTCACTGCCATGGGAGATGGAGGTTTGATTCCAAATGAGAAGAGACCTCCTAAGAAGCTTACAGAATTTCTCCAAGGAATGTTCATTTACCCACTGCCTTCCAAACACCATTGGTCGATGGCTATCACGTATGACTTTGACCCTGCACCTTTAAGCTATGTTTGCCCAGGCACAGAAGGGGCCTCTGAGAAGTCCTAGGTCTGAAGCAAAACTGACTTCCACTCTGCTTGTGGTGAGAAATTTGAGTTTCCAAGGAACTCTTCACCATAGTGGCAGCTGAAGTCCCTCTTGAATGAAAGGATGTGACTTGATGCACCAAAGTCATAGTGAAGCCGAAGCACAGCAAGTGAGTGAAAAGAGGTGAGTCAGAGAAGGAAGCAGGACCCAAATCCTGCAGCCCTGTGAGCTCTGGCAAGGAAGTTGTTTTTGCTCCAAGCGTAATGGAAAGCCATTGTTTTAAAAGCTAGGGAGTGATGTGACTGATTACTGGCTGAATGAAGCTGTTGAAGGAGGAGTGCTGAACAATATGGTATGCTGTGTATTATGAATTTTTCACCAAGTATTGCCTTGATCAATCTCTTGAAAAATAATCATACTAATTATATTCAAGTTAAATGTTGAGTATGTTTTGATATGAAATCAGTGATATCCTTATACCATCTGGCCCCTGCCTGGTTCTTCAAATTCCCTCCTCTTCTTTGAATGCCAAGCAAAATTGCTGCTGCTTTCAAGTCCTGGGATATGCCAGGGTTACTCTCACACCTGGGCCTTTGCACTTGTCATTCACTGTCTGAAACACGTAGCCCAATTACTCTTTTTTAAAAATTTTAGTTTAATTAATTCTACAAAAAATTCTTCCCTCACCATCCAATCTAAAATTTGCTCCCTGCTGTCCTTTCCTGCAGCACCACATGATAGTATTTCTTTAGCACTTAACATAATTCATAATCTTACATTTGGTTGTTGAATTCCTGTTTCCCCATTCAGATTGTAAATTCCATACAAAACAGGACAATACCTATTTTATTCAACAAAGTGTAACAGTGCCTAGCAGCACTTGGCATAGGGGAAAATCCAAATAAAAGTTTATTGAGTGAGTGAATGAATGAACAAATGAATGAAGATAAAAGCAGATTATCCCTAGTTGCGCATGGTAGGAAGAGTCAAAGACCTGCCACTTTGTCCCTCATGGTAGCTTATGGACACTTTAAGAGACTTTAGAGCAATACCAAACACAATGTGACAACCCAGTTTCAGCAATTGGCACATCTTTGAAAAATATTTGCATGAAGTGTTTATTGGAGGTTCAAGTGACATCTTTTGTAATTAGAAAAAGAATCCCTTAGTCAGTTTTATATTTCATGATCTTCATACCTGGAGCTTTCCTGAAGGAATCTAGACAGTCACTAACATTACTTTTGGGGAGGTGGGGGGTATACAGGAACCTCTTATATTTTTTAGTATAACATTATTTTTGTGATGTATATATCTTCAAAAAATACAATATACAAAAATGATGTGGTAGGGAGTGGGGAGTGGGTTACATGGTAATCGCTTATTTTTTTTTTGTTTTTTTATGCTTTTTAATGAAACATTCCTTGTGATCTATTAATTTGAAAAAAAAATTTATAAATAAATAAAAAAGAAACATTACTTTTGGTAATAAGTGGTTCCTGAACAACTTCCAGATTAGGTGGTTCTTTTTTGTTCTTTGGTAGAAAGAGATGACTTGATTGCAGATTTCAGAGATTGAAAGTAACTGTAGGCTTTTTCAGCTGAAAGTTCTAATGGGTCTCTTCTTTCTACTGAGAAAGGCTAAATCCGTTTCAGGAAAATGCTGACACAGTATTAAGATAATTTGTGTTCTGTCTTAAAAATTCTAAAGAATAGTCAACCTTCTTTACTCACAAGACTAACGTGTGATTAAACTAGCAAACAATTCTTTGTCCCTTGACCTACATTTTTTCTGGTTTCTATTTTACTTTAATTAGCTTTTAAACAACTGAGATAAATCAAGATTTTTTAACCCATTTAAACTTTAATGTAGATAAAACCTATGCCAAAATTTCAACTCTGTTATAGTCTACAAGCAATGGAAATAACATCTCCAGGCCAAAGACTAATATTTTATGTATATGTGCCATGCCCATGAATGCCAATTTAAGATTTATTAAATTCTGAGGAAAAGAATGCATTTAAGTTGATTTGAAAATTTTAATTCAGCTCGAATTGGATTGCTGAGTTTATAAGAACTCAGAACATACATATTAGCTAACAAGAAACAGAACTTTTGTTCAAACTAACAAAACGAAGCTTCAAATAATTCTTACATAATCAAAAAAAAAAAAAGGTTGCCCCTGGCATTCAGAGATTTGCTCCATGCTATAACCTGTCTCAGAAGAAGGTTTTCTGAACCCAATAGGTAATCCCTTCCCAAAACAGTTCTATTTCTGTGCTATAGTGAGCCTAGCAGTTTCGGATTTGTTGAGTGAAGCAATTTAGGAATTGCTTCCTGCAGATGGAGATGCATTTTGTAGTGAATCATTGGAGCTTTAAAAATAACAAACTGCTAGAAAAGAGGCTTAAAATGATCCCCCCCAAATAGTGAAATCTTATCTAGACCATCTGATGGAGCAATTGAGGGGAAAGGAACTAATTGAAACTATTGAAACAGCAGGGAAAGTTGACTGCTCTTTTTTTTTTCCTTTTATCCATTTAATGTACAAGAAAATTGTCACATCTAATAGAGTGTCAAAAAAAGTGTTAACTGGGTATGAATGCCTTTTAAAACTGTCCTTTACCATCCATAAGGTCACTGAACTGAGAAGTTTGCCCCTAGCCGAAACACCTTTTGATGAGAGCTGGCCATTGTACATGGTTTTCAAAGAGATAGCACGGTCCATTTTAACATCCTCAACCAATTCCAAGAAGAGTTAGTCTTTTCCAGTGCAAAGAAGTTAAGTTGCAAACTAAACTTTTAATTGAAAAGGCCTGAAACCACTTTCAACCTCTTGTATTTAAAACTCAAATTACCCCTTTTAGGATTAAAAAAAAAAAGGATACATTTCAAAGGCAGCAAAGCAGTGATTTATTGTGAGTTGTTCTTTTTTTATTCAGGAAAGCTGTTTTTAGTTCTCTGAGCCTTCCATCACTGTTTTATCAACTAACAAAAAATATTGCTCAAACCCCCATGCCATGAATATATGTAAAATTGAACCCCAATAGATTGAGTTTTCAGATAATATAATAGCTAAAATAAAATCACAGCCTTTCTCCTTCAGAATTAGCTTAAGAAGGGAATTCTTTATATTTATTTAATACATTCAGGGTGATGTCAGGATAAGAGAAAAATATTATGACCCTTGTAGACAGAAGCCACGTTGCCTGAGATAGTCCCTATTTACCCCTGTTGTCCTGGTATCCTGTACAGTTTGTCATTCATACCAGATGTTTCATTTTATAATGAATCATCATCATCATCATCATCATCATCGTTACCCTTAACAGTTGCATTAAAATAAGCAGGGATGCTTCTTCCTGTTCAGCCAGGTGTCTCTCATGGACATGGCTTTCATCTCCACAACTGTCCCAGAGATGTAACCAATTTTTTTTCAGGAAAAATAACTGTTTCCTATGTAGTTCACTGAACTCAGATTTATTTCAATTCTTTGACAAAATAAAGTCATCACAATGGAGTATATATTTACTAAACATTGACTATAATAGTGATAGCTATTAGTGATAACAATATCCAAAAGAACAGAACAGTAACTATTACTGGCATAGATTTGAGATTAATGGTAACAACTGTAATTTAAAGTAGTGTGTTACAGGGGCTTGCTTCTTACCTTACAAATTTTCAAAGGAACCAAAATTGTATACCTAAGAGAAAGAGAATGTATTCATTTAGGCTTAAAAAGAACTTTGCCATCCTGTGTACACATACACACACATACACACAGAGGAGTCTTTCCACTTAATGATACCAAAAGTATAACCAACAAATATTTTCAACATTCTTTGTTGCAACATTCCTTATTTCATTGATAGAATAAAGAGCTGATCCAGCACTTTGAATTCTTTAGACTTGTCACAGATTATTTCTCTTCTATTGCCTTCCCCCCACCCCCCCATAGTGTTGTAATAGTTACTCTTCATTTTAATCAAGATGTAACTATTTTTAAATTAATAGTTTATTTCCATGCTAATTAACATATCACTAGGATGTCCATGAATTCTTCAAATAAAATATGCATAAAAATGAACTCATTATATCTTTCCCCTACTTTCCAAATCTGTACTCTTCAGTTCCAAAAGTAGGACCAAAATTACCCAGTTGCCCAAACCAGAAATTAATCATCAGGTTGGAAGGTTTTTCCTCCTAGGCACCTTTCAAGTCATAGCTCTCCATCCCCACTTCCATGGGTTTATCTACACTTCTGCTTGGGTTTCTTCAACACCATTCTCCCTAGTGGCTTCTCTGTCTATCACTAAGGGTCCAGTCAGGAGACACAAATCACACTGTGATTTAGGAAGATTTAATATAAAGAATTATGAACGGTGATAGGGGATTAACTTCCAAGAGGTAAAGTACTTTAAAGAGTGCAGAAATAATGGATATAGGGAATGACCACTACCTCTAGGACTGAGACAGTGTACTCAAGGAAGGAACAAGTTTGGAAAAGAAACCACTTGCCTGGCTGGTATTTAGACCTCATTGGAGAGCACTTGGCTATGGCCCAGTAGACGTCAGAGAAGTTCACTGAGGTCCCTAGAGGCTGGGACTGGGAAAGGGGAAGCCAACAGCCAGGGTGCTGAAGAATTTTCCTAGGAAGCAGACTGCTGGGGTGCTGCCAACACTCACTGGGAAGCTGTCCCCTAGAATAGGACTCAGAGGACAGCTAATCACAGGGGTACTGCTGAAACTTGCTAGAAACCTGCCCATGGGGGTGTCTGGGAAACTCAATGGGAATCCACCCACTAAGATGCGGGCAGAACTCACTGGAAAGCTGACGTGAAAGTACTCTGAAATGTGTTACAGATCTGCTTGCTTGGTTCCTGAAAGACTCTCTGGGGAGCAGCTCACTTGGTGTGAATTTGCCTGAGGGCATGCTGCTGAAATTTGCGGGGGTGTGAAGCCCGCTGATATGAAAATTTTGCAAAATTAATTAGGAATGTAATCTGGGACTAATTATGTAGGATATGCTATATGGAGAGGGCAGCATGAGTTGAAGGTATGAACTGGGCTGAGGACTGAGAAAGTGATTTCTGGTACAGTGAATAAATGTTGTGTGGCAATTCTAATATTGTTCCTTGTGATGTGCACCACATTTTGTGTCTGGAGTCAACACTCATAATCTAAATATTCTGTATGCTTCAGGGGGTAGGCATTAAACAACTTGCCAGTCAATAATTTCTGATATATATTATTCAGGACACTGGCCCTCTATAAGAAAGTTTGGGACAGTCTCAAATTTCACCTTCTTTTTCTAAGTGGCAGACATAAACTGTAGTTTAAAAGCAAACCTGCTAACTCAAAGTTAGAGGCAAGACCTCCTCTAAATTTCTTGTACTTTCTCAACCAAAATGTGAGCTTGTAGACTTGAGAGAAGGATATGGTATAGTGGGAAATTGTAAAAATTATAAAAATTAAACTTCTTACTGCAAACTCATATAGAAATGTAGCTATTTTCATAGACTCTTTCATTGTTCATAAATGTGTACCTTCCTAGAGAGCTGTTATTTACTATACCTTCTATTTGTGAGGAATAAATGCCCCCAAAGCAATTTTTATAAACAATTCTTAATATCAGAAAAGAACAACCATCAACATAGTGGACTCTGTTTTCACCTTCCCGACAACAGTTGAAATCACCATGGCAACAGTTAAGTAGAAATTGAGGGCTGTGACCATTACTGAGGTCAAGGGAGTGGTGAAATGGCACTTTGTTGGCTTAAATATTTTAGGGGATTTTTTTGTTAAAATTGAATTTTAACATCTTATACCAACTCTTCTACCTTAAATAGCCTACAAATAGACACTCCATCCTGATAGGAAATTATCTGAGAGCTTTAGAGCTTCATACACATTGCTTTTACTGAATCTGTGATATTAAATCCTGCCCATATATTGCCTTAGTATAGCCAGGGCTTTCTGAAATGAACAGGAAGTAAGAAAATCTATTGTGAAATCATTACTTGTGTACAAAATCTAATCTATTCATTTTTTTAATTGGAGGAGGTTAATTTAGGCAGTGGAAGGATGCATTCTTTCAACAAACAATTATTAATGCATCATTTTCTTTTTTTCCCCTTTCTGCCTTCTTACCTCCTCCACCAATGCCCTCCACCTCATCCTTCTTTCCCAGGCCAACTTCTCTTTGCACCAGATTCCACCCCCTTGCTCCAACCATTAGCTAATTGTCTATTTCATCTATGTAATCATTTCCCTATTGAGCAGCTAGGCCATGTCAAATACTTTGCTAGACATATTCTCATACATATCTCATTTAGCTTACTTAGATTATAGCCACTTTTTATTATGTTAACTCCCCTTTAGGGATTTGATAATTTCTGAGGCTTCTCTCTTGGAAGAAAACTTTTAGTTCTGCTGCATAAAAACTGGAAGTTTACACAAGGCAAAAGAAATGGAAAACAACTTCAAATGATAGGCTTGAGTGGGAAGATATCCTGATATTTTTCATTTTCTTTTGTTTTAACCGATGACCGATGAAGAAGGCCTTTGTGTGAACCATGATGCCAAGAGAGAGGATGGAGGTAGAGAGGATGGAAGAAAGAGAAGGAGAGAAAGGGAAAGAAGATGATGTAAACTCAATGTTTCTTCACAAATTCTCCTTGAGAGTGAATAACAGAGCCTGGAAAAAGAAGGAACAAAAACATTTTTATTTTGTTTGTGAACTATTGCTATTTTATGTATTCTTTCTTCATGCATGACTTGGCTTTTATTCCTTTTCATCTTTTTCTTTCTACCTTTAATACAATCCTTTCATATATAGAAAAATTCCCTGTAGCAGAATAATATTTTCCCTGAACTCTCTCTGTTCATGCATATGTCATGTAGACTGTTTCTCCAAGTTCACTTTCTAAGCCACCTCTACATAATTTTGGTTTTGCTTTGTTTTCTCTTATTATCATGCATGGATACTTTTAAAAAGAAAAAGTTAAAAATGCAAAATGTCAAATGTGATGGTGTGCCTTACTGCAAGAAATAACATCGTTTTAGGCAGCTCTGTCTTAGAGACAGAAAAAGAACTGTCTGTGGTCCCGGAGCACCGATTTTCCACACACAGCTGACAGCCCATTTGAAAGGAGTTCAAAAAGTTTAAGGAAGATCCTGGGTTAAAAGAAAAAATCCAACTAGAAGAAAGAAAGAAAAATGTATTGCTTTGTAATTAGTAGACTCCTATGGTGGTGGTGTGAAATTCATAAAAACAGAATGAAAGTTTGACTTGAACCACAGCTACTGGAGATCTCATTTGCATTCTTTCTTAAGCCTGTGCTGCTGTACTATAAATAGAAGAGCCTATACATAGAGATGGGTTGATTCAGCCAACAGCAATTTTATTTTGTTGGAAGTATCTAGAGACATTATTCATAAGAATTCATTTTTGCACACTTTCCTGCAGAGACCCTCTCTCTCTTTGCATCGTGGGTGGCCAACTTTGAAATATGTTAATGATCTGTTAGGCACAAAGAGTATGGGAAGAGTTATTTATTTTTTTAAGTTAATACATGCAGGACTCCTTTTATTTCTAAAAGAATTTTTGGCATCTTGTTGTTTTATGTAAATAGTGAGTACCATTTTCAATCCAGCATCTTTGATTTTTTTATGAGCTAAATTTTTCTAAAGATTTGTTTTAATAGCCTTAGAAGCTTAATGGCAGTCATTTGATATACTAACCATATTCCGGACTTGTATTCTAATATGCTGTAGCATTCACAGTACCAAAATATACAGATTTTGCATAGATGGATGATATTTTTTGAACTAAGCTTTAAATGACTGGGTGAAATTTTTCTTACTTTATGTTGTTGATAAGTGAATTGTACATGCACAGTAGCCTGTATATGAACTAGTAAAATAAAAATGCTCTAATCTTGGTACTTTGATGGATAAACATTATGTTTTTAGATGTATGTTAGTAAACAGTCAAATTTCTAGCCTGCACACAGAAAAATTTATAAAGTCCTAGCATCCTGCTAAGAACAAAATACTACCTTATGCCCATCGGGTTTTTACTCTGTAGAGAAAATTGCATCAGGGTCTGGCTTAAGCTCAAGTGGGCTGAGCAAGAGGATCATCCAATGACAATTTAAAAGTGCAGGATCCTGGTCCTCACTCCAGACCTACTAAATCAGAATCTCAGAGGGCAGGGGGAATGCTTGAATTTGGGAATATAAAAGTCACATGGGAAATTCTCAGGTAACTTTCTTTGGTGCCAGTCAACAGACCAGCTTTGAGAAACTTCTGACATCTCAATTCACATATCACAGAGCTAACATCTTAAAATTCTTTAATAATTCCTATTGAAATTCACTTGGTCACATACCTATGCTGTGTTTTACAGACTTGTATACCCATATATTAAGCTCCCCTCCCCCACCCCAAGAAAAACAGCAGGTCTTATTTAACACATGGCACATGGCCCACTATCCATGATATAGGTACACAGCAAATATTAGATGACAACAAAGGCAATAAATATGATGTCCTGGTGTTCAGATGAAAACCTCATCAAGATTGGGGTTTCTTCCCAGACCTACTTTTAATTCCAAAAAGTATCTGACTTCCTTAGAGAGTAATTTGCAAAACAGTTTTCTATGTGGCTCATTGGGCTGTGAAGGATAGATATTTTAACATCTCTCAAAAAAAGAATATACTCCATGTGAATATATTCTTCCATAACTAATTATATTAAACAGTACCCAATAAATTCACAGCACTGCAACATTTTAAAGTAAACTAGGTGAAGGAAAGTGATATTGTTTTAATCATTGCTTATAAAAGTCAACTGCCTTGCATAAGGTTTATCAGTCCAGGATACTCGCTTTCCTGGTCAGTCTATTCATTTGCTTCAGGATGTGGAGAGGCATGAGGTGGGTTAAGCAACACAGAAAACAGCTGACTTAGTTTTTGAAGAAGTTGGGATTCAGTAATAGGGATCTTTGGCAAGATCAGAACAGGAGATGTGGAAGGCAGCAGCTATGAAAGTACCAAAAAATCTTTTGGAACTTCAAAGTACAATTTAGAATTAAATGTATTGAGGCACCATCATTTGTCAAAATGTCAATTAGTTAAAGCTGATTCTTTCTAATTAAGTGTGAAAAGTTTATCAAGATGGACAGGATGACTCTGGACACTTGCCCTTGGTTAACCAGAAAAGGTGATTTTCCTCTTTCTTGGAATCTTTTCTATGGATTTTCTATTTCTCTCTCTGGTATAGCTGCCTGCTGATATGCAGATGCACACAGTTAGTCATCTCAGCATGAATCTATACAAGAAACTTCTTCCAACACCTGATGAAAGCAAAAAGAGTAAATGAGGCTTGATTTATCAATAGGACATGATTTAAATTAGTGCTTTCCTTGGTTTTTAAGATAAAAGCATATTTCCTGCATTTCAAATCTGGTTAGGCCTATATGTGTAAAGCTCTTAAATCAATCAATATTTAGATTGACTTGGCTTTTATGTACATGGAGTTCTCCTTTATTGTAAAGAACTAATTTGGCTTCTCCAGGATGCAGCTTCCAAGAGTGTTACATTCCTAGACTTTATCCCAGAATACAGATGCTTAATACTGAGTTTTCAACCCCAAGTTAGGTGAGTGGAAGCAAAATGACTTAATAGTTATCCATGACCCCAAACAATGCTAAGTTTCTTACTAACAAGTATGGCTCTATCTGCCAGATGGTCTGCAGGAAAGGTAGCCTATGACTTTTGCTAGCACTTCTGTAAGGGAAGAAGGAACAGCATTGACCCAACACTCCTCAAAACTTTGTTTGGTAGCCCAGAACCAGAAGAGTTTATCCATGGTAATTTATAAAAGAGCACCCTATCTTAATGTGGCAGTTTGAAGCTTTTGTGGACACTGGGAAATCTTATTCTTATAGCCACCATTCCTGTGTATATAAACCTACTCTATACACCTCCTGTATACTATAGGTGGAATGTTTGGATTAAATTACTTCAGTTAAGGGTCTTTAATTAGATTGCATGATCCAGGATTGGTTTTAATCCTCTTACTGGAGTCCTTTATAAACAGATGAATAAAAAGCAACAGACACAGAAAGAAGGCACAAGGATAGAGAGAAAAACTCCTAGAAGCTGAGAGAGGAAGCCAGAAGCTGAAGCAATGAGTTCCATAGAAAGCCAGAGGCAGCCAGAAGCTGAAAGGAAAGGAGCCTGGAGGAGAAGGTAGAGACCAGCAGACACTGCCATTATGCCTGGCCGTGTGCCTGATTGCCTGCAGCTGCAGTTGAGTAAGAGAGCATCTCTGGTAATGTCTTGATTTGGACACTTTCACAGCCTCAGAACTGTAAGCTCTTCAGTTAATGAATCACCGTTGTGAAAACCAACTCATTTCTGATATATTGCTTTGGCAGCATTTAGCAAACTAACACACTTATTAATAGTGGTCTTGAAATTTTCTCCCAACTCTGAGAACCTAAAACCTCAACTCTGATAATCTGAAATTCTACATCTTCCTTCTATATATAAAACACTATACAAGTTGCTATAAAGATGATAGAAAATGACTAAATTACTTGATCACTTACAAAACCAGTCTTACAGCATAATATCAGGGTCCCAAAGTCTTTAATCTGCTAAAGCAGTTTCACTTCCTATATGATACTTGAAATTTCTCCCTCGTACATCATCCCATTTTCATAAAGAGTTCTTGTAAAAATGTAGTTGCTTTTTGAAAAGGAAATTGCTTCAGATTGCAAAGCTAAGCATCCATTGGTATGAAAGAATCTGATCCTTTCCTGCTAGAAGATTTGTTTGGGAGTAAGGGGAAAAAGAGATGCAAGAAGGAATCAAGAAACCACAAGATTAGAAGCACCAGAGAAAAATTCCACAATATGGGAGATCTACAACTAGAATGGGAGAATGAGTCATAAACACAAAATTTCCTAGGTTCATAGCAAATAGAGCTGGTCCTGGCATCTACCCTTGAGGGCTAATAGTTATTGAGAAGACAACACTTAAGCAGAAAAAAAAATTAAAGAATCATTTGTGGCAAGGTATGTTAAACTAAGGTCATAAGGAGAAGGAGCTAAAAAGGAAGGAAAAGACACCAATATTAAGTGGAATTCATTTAACTGGAAGTGACAAAATTCAAACTCAAATTGGCTTAAAAAGTAAAAAGGTGGGTGAGTGGAATATATTGGCATATATAATTGCAGACTAATGGCTGGATCTGGTGACCAAATAACATAACCAAAAATCTGTCAGTCCCAGTCTCACATTTGCTTTGCAAGGATTTATTCATTTATTCTCAAACAGGATCTCCCATGTTGATAGTCAGATGCCACCACCAGTTTAGCAACCCCAATAAAAAAAGAGTTCTCTTTCTCAATAATTCAATCAGATACCAATTGACCTGGCTTGGTCTGGTATCCATCCTGCACTATTCATTATGACTGACCTCAAGAGAGGGGCCTGACCCTCCCAGACCATGTGGACTGATGACAGTGGAGGAATGGAGTGCTGCAAGAGAATATTGACGCTGCTGCTTCTAAACAACGGGGAATGGATGCAGGGCAGGTAGAAAGGAGAGGTTCACTTCCCTCTCCCAAGAATGCTTCCACAGAGAGGTAAAAGCATATTTTTCCTGCACTCAGTCTTCACAGGCACTCTCAGCCTGGGGCCACCAAACTATATTTTAAGCTGGAGTGTTGTGCAGTCATTACAGCTCCCCACTGTGCTTTTCTTTCAGAATTACCACAAGTGCTGCTCCTGGAGGATTTTGTCCTCAGTGTCGGAAACTTATCACTAGCTTAAAATTCTCCTCTGAGCTTTGAGCCTAAGATGTCTTTTTTCCTAATAGACATTTGAAACACTTTATTGAGGCAGCACCACACATATTTAATGAAGCCCTGAAAAGGCATCTACCATGAAATAAAAGATGAGATGAATTAAAAATAAAAATAAATGGCTTAAAATAGAATTCATGGCTTCGGGCAATCTATAAAACTGTTAATCTGCTTTCAGTGTAAAGTGCACAGCTAAAAATACTTAAAAGTTGTAAAAGACAGAAAGAGGAAAATTAGGCAAGACGCAATTGTTATTTTATTTACATACATGTGTGTGGGTGATAGTAATTGTTTTCTGATTGATTTTTTCATTCCTTTTCTGTTCTCAGTGATGGTGAAAACTGGTTTTTTAAGTGTCCAACGCCCTACTCAGGCAAACTGTGTCAGTCTGCAACTTGTGAAAACCCTGTGGAAATGGTGCCACCTGTGTTCTGAAATCCAGGACAGCTACTGTCTGCCTCTGCCCTTACGGAAGGTCTGGACTCCTCTCTGCAATAACAGTAAGAGCAATTAATAGTGAAACATGGGTAGGAGGAGATGAACAGTATAGAAGTCACTCAACTAACCAAGGACAGCACCTGACTGATCAAATATAGCAAATCCTGTTCTTGGTTCCTTTCAAGTCAATAAAGACAATATCCATTATTTTTTTAGGATAAGACCCATTAAGAGACTGATCACTGAGCAGCTATTTCTCATACCCATCAAGCAATTACAAAGGAAGTCATGCGTTTTCTCTGAGGTAAGACTACAGAAAATGTCTGTATTACAAAATCTCAAAGGCAATCTAATGATAAAAGAGTAACAAGGAAAAACAGGAGCAAAACATAGCTCCAATTATTTTATATAATTTTGGCAGAGTATGATATTAACAAATCTATTTATTGTAGTCCAATTGTATTTAAAGATAACAAAACCTATGACACTGGTATTACATACTATTTTTGAGCTGTTAAAACAAATACCATTCAATGGGTTGCTTAAACAATAGGAATTTATTAGCTGATGGTTTTGAGGCTAGAAGTCCAAAATCAGAGCATTAGCAGCATGACACATTCTCCCAGAGACTCTAGCAACCTGGAGCTAGCTGCCAGTGATCCTTGGTCCTTGACTTTTCTGTCACATGGCAAATGTACATGGTGGTGTCTTCTCCTTTCTCCTCTGGGTTGCATTGACTTCCGGCTTCTGGCTGCTCTCCATGGCTTCTTCTCTGTGTCAAATTTCCTATAAGGACTTCAGCCATATTGAATTAGGGGCCACCCTCATTCAGTTTGGACACACCTTAACTAATAAGATTTTCAAAAGTCCTATTTACAAATGTGTTTATGGGACCAGGAATTGGGACCTGAACCTGACTTTTGTGGGGGACATGATTCAATCCCCAAATATAACAATTAATAAATCACAAGTAATAGCCATCTGCCTCTTTAGGAAAATCCAAATGTAGAAACTGTAAATTATAAAAAGTTACAAAGTACTATACTATAAAAAGCAATTTGCTTAACAATTGAATGTTAGCTTTGATATACAGAAATTAATGCCTATACATATTTTCATAAATAATAAAATAGTTGGAATTAATATTTAATAAACTCAGGACAAGACTTGTTTTATCTTTATTTTCACAATAAAGATCAAAGGCAAAGTTAACCCCTTTGGACCAGGTGGAATTTGGTATCATATTCTAGAATAGGGCTGCCAAAGTGAACACAGGGCCTAGGGCCCACAATATGAAGCAAACAGTTCCAGCTTGTGCTGACCCAAAGAAAAGCTGGGACACACTCTGATGTGGCAGGTAATAAAGTTGAAACTATAATTAATGAGAACTTCAAAAGTACTGAACTTTTTGATATATATGTCTTTGGAAGGAATTGAGACAACAGACTTATGTATTGGAAGAGTGGGAGAGTTAAGAAGCACTGGGAATTTCATTGTGTGTAGTAGGACTATATTAGAAGTTAGCCAAGTCTCTTTTATAACAAGAAAAATATCATAATCAGGATAGAATTGTAGTCTTGTCATTTCCTATGAAATTTTCATATTTCTCAGCCATAATCATTCTTATTAGGCAAAAGCTATTGGAAAATGCAGTTGTTCATCAAAAATTCAATTATCAAGAGGTAAAGTATCAGTTTTGCTTCCTACTTGAAAATAAGACTGACCATATGAAATAAGAAATGAAAATTCATAAGAATGCCTTCAACGTATTTACAATTAAAAGGTCTCATTAGGCTTCCAAAGGAACAAATATTCCTGAATTATTGAAACAGAAAAAATGAAACAAAATATATTAGTCTCTTTAACTCAGTGTACGTCAGAAAAAAATTTCCACATGCACCCAAATCAGAGGAACTTTTCAAAATAATTGGCCTTTCCATAAATACCTTCCGCAAATGTACCAGATTCAATTAAAGGTATTGGTAATGTGAAGCTGATCAAGAAAGATGAATGCCCTGCCCTCATAGAGCTTACCTTCTGAGATGATACAAATAAAATGAAAAACATTCAAAACACAATATAAAGCTTATGAAAAGAATTATATAGGAAATAGTAAGTGATAGAAAGTAACTAGGGAAGTGGGTGGTACTGTTGATAGGTACTAAAGAAGAGCATGACTCTCAGAGGAGGAGATATTTGTGCTGAGGTCTAAAGAATATGGAGTTGCTACATGAAGAAGAGGGAAAAGAACAGTCCAGGGCAGAAGGTTCAGAAACTGAAAGACTCTGAGAAGAGGTAGAACCTGAACTATTTGAAGAATGGAAAGGCGCCATTGTGGTTAAAATGTAAGGCTATTTTAGTACTCCTGGCAAAAGATAAGTATATCTACAAGTATGATGGCAATGGAGATGGAAATAAGTGGATGAACTTGAGATCTGTTCTGGAGTAAAACTGACAGAATTTTCTGGGAAGAATGTGAAAAGGGTCAACTCAAGAATGACATCCAGCATTCTTGGTTTCTTTATATAAGGTAAATGGTGGTGCCATTGGAAGATTAGGGGTATAATGGGATTTTTTTTTGGGGGGGGGTGGTACTATTGAGAGGTAAACAAGTATTTTCTTTCATATAAATTAAAGAAAAGATACTGTTAGACATCCAAATAGAAATATATTATAAACTGTGCTCTAGGGAGAGGTCAGGACTAAAGATGTAATTTGGGGAATCATCAAAATTGAGTTATTGGTAAAGCCATAGACCTGAATGAGATTGTTCTAGGGAAAAAGTATAGCTAAAGAAGAAAAGAGGACTGAGGACCACACCCTCCAAGATTCCAATATTTAGAGTTCTGGTAGAGAAGTGGAAACCATATTAAATGCAAATACCATCTCTAGTCAAACGGCCCCTATCATCTCTCAGCCCATAAATACTAAATACTACTCCTATCATGATATGACATTGTCTTTGCCTGATCTCAGGAAACAGGAGTGAAAGCCTAGAGAGAATAAAAGAAGAGAAAGTCAGTACAAGGTCACATTCTGGAGCTGAACTTCATCATGGGCAACTGTGCCTCATCCCACTGGGACCTTATGAGGAGCTATATAAAAATAGTCTCAGAATTGTCTACCCAAGAAGCAAAAAAGAAAAGCATTTAAATTTGACTCATGGTTCTTACTGATTGAGAGCTGCCCCATGGGACAATAATTTCCCCACACTTCCAGGTTGCCATGTAAGATGGTGATAATGCCATGCAAGCTCTTGCAAGGTATCCCAGTTCACAGCACTAAAGAAGGCAAGGTGGGAGGAGAGAAAGGATAGACATATTTGAAATGTGCTTGAGATGAGGTGCTGTCAGTGGAAAGCTGATCAAAGCTGCACAAAACTGTTTGCAGGAGCACAGCTGGAACCAGAAGTAAAGACAAGAGAACGTGAGGCAGAACACAAGAGCTCTAATATAGCTTTAACATAATAACCTTCCGTAACAATCACAAAAACGCCCACTTAATTGCCAGCTCCCTCCAGAAACCAAATTTTCTTCAAGTAAGAATCAGTGGTCTCTTTACTCCACAAATTAGTATGAGGTGGTGCCCCCAAATCATTTCTTGCACAATTTATTTTTGCAAATCTGACCTCCAAGATATTGTCCAAAGCGTGCTAAATGTATTTATTCCATAGAGCAAACCAGTGGAACAAACCAATAAGAATAGTTGTCCAATTACAACTACAGACTATAACAGGCACAGAGTAACATCTGTGAATTCCTTTTTATATTTGCCTTTTGGTTAATACTGGAGGATGAAAAATCAGCCAGTTTTCTCGCATCAGCAGTTGTGTCTACTACATAGGCACTTTTCTTTCAAATTATGTCTATATCTCCTATCCTAATATACTCTTTGGGGTATAATAGAAAACATAATTATAACATTTCCTACCTTGTTTATATTTCCACTGGGTATTCATTCTGGAATGATTGTGACAGTGACGACTAGAGTTGAGAAAAACAAACATTGCAAATGGAAAATTTGCAGCTGCCTTCCTTTGTAAAGGGCTTTACTTTCCAAGTTAGTGTTCTTCATTCATACTCCCTGTTGCCTGTTCCTATACAGGAATAATCTCTTCTTGTTTTCTTAACCACATCATCTTAAAGACAAAGGGGTGGCTCTTTATCCTATCCCTTGCATTCTTGTGACCCTTCCATAAATATTTCTTAATTAACTTACCTTGTCCTCCCAATCTAGATCTCTCAATGAAACACACTTCTTTGCGGAAAGCAGTATAAAAATGACATTGATTGAGAGCATAGGCTTTCAGACTGCCTAGGTTAAAATCCCTTTTGTACTACTAACTAGCTAAGTGATCTTGAGCAAGTCACTTGGTCTCTCTGTATTTCAACTTCAATGAGCCAAATAATAGAATCTACCTCACAGATTTTCGTTAGAATAAAATGTATAGCACATGTAAACTACTTAACACAATACTTGGCATATAGAAAATGGTTTTGCTTGTTGAGGGTGGTGCAAATGGGATTCTCACCCTCTTGGGGACTGCCACATCTTGTCATTTTGGGTAAGAAGGTTGAATCTCTATCCCAGATGAAAAAAGAAACTCTTTAGGATGTCAAAGGAAATCAAGATTAATATCCTTTTAAGAATGTTTCTAAGGTGATGATACTCTTTTCAGTGATTAGAGATGAGGCAGGGTATTACTAAACCATGGAGGAAAGAAAGCAGCACTCCAGGGACACAGATAATCGCTAGACTATTTAAAGTCATTATACCTCTATAAAGCAGCTTAATGTCAGGATGGCATTTTGTAATGGCATATTTCAAGTACATGTAATTTTCTGTCATGTAAGCTCATAACTCTTTTGATAGCATCCACTCTGATTTCATCCAGAAATCACCTTTCTCTCTACGACTCAACAATTGTTTGAATACCCTGAGGCTCAACCCATCTCAACATCGCTCATTTCCCACCATGTTTAAATTCTATATTTTCCATCTCTTGGTTACAAAACAATGTTAAAAGATCAAGTTCATCCCAAAAGGGATCAAGGACACAGGGGAGATTGTGACCACACAAGAAAGCATTCAGGAAAGTAACTCCCATTTTGTTTGCAATTGGTTGAAGACAGTTTTTGAGTTGTCTAAATTTTTTCTTCCTTAAGAACTGAGGGAATTTCCTTTCCTTATGCTTAGTGGGAGGATATAAATCTCTTGAGTTTCATTTTTTCTATTTCAGTATCTATAAAGAAAAACAATTTAGGCTGGCACATATTTTAAAAAGCAGCACTTAAAAGAATACATATTCTAGTATAAACAGAAGTGTTCTTCAAAAACAAGTTTAATGGACTGATGCTTTCAAATCCATTGACATATTGAATTAGCACTTCTCTTCTATCTATGCAAGTGATGGTCCCAGCAAAGCAAAGTCACAGCTATTGTTCCAATAGTTATTACCAATACTTTGTGCTTATGAACAAATGAATATTAAAAAAAATATATTGGCATCTGGGAGATATTTTCTGGTCAAAGACTTTCATTAGATTAAAAGGTGCCCATATATCTAAATTTAATACCATAGTCTTTCTCTAAAGGCATCATGCTTTCTATCAATGATAAGTGTTGGATTTGGTTAACAAAAAAATGCACATATTAAAAACAATAAAATAAAGTATTTTGACTTGGGGAATTATATCAGTTTTGGTGGAGTCAATTAGTCATCTGGGAAATACAGATAAATATTTATTTATGCACTTTCATCTTATTTGGGGCAATAATGCATCCAGCTGTAAACATGTATTTCTAAGCTTCCCTTAAAGCACAGTATGGGACTAACTTCTGGCCAACCAGAAGTATTAGAATTATTAGAAGTATTGTATTAACTACTGGAAAAATTGCTTAAGTAAGTCAGGACATGCCCCTTCCCCCATCAACCTGTGGTCTGAAACCAGGAATATGAATTAGATGACTTGAATTCAAGGAGCCATCTTGAACTATGAGGTGACCTTGAGAATGGAAGATACTCACTAGGATGGTAAAGCAAAAAGACCAAAGAAGCCTAAATCCCTGATGATTATAAAACCACCATTCCAACTTGGGGTTGCCCACCACCAGACTTCTAGATAAAGAGAAAGAGAGAACCTTCTATTTTGCTTAAATTTCTGTTATTTTGGGGATTATCTATCATATGCAGCTAAATTTAATCTCAACTGATATAATCAGTGTCAAGATTTCCCTGAACTATATATGCTGATCTATTTTCTTAACTTTTTCTGATTTTGTTCATGTTTTGGTTTGCTAGGCTGCTTAAGCAAATAGGAGAAAATGGTCTGGCTTAAAAAATGGGAATTTATTCACATATGGTTTTGAGGCTAAAAGAAAGTCCAAATCAAGGCATCATTAAGATGATGCTTTCTCCATGAAGACCAGTATTCGGGGGCTAGCTGCCAGTGATTCCTGGGTCCTCAGGCACATGACAAGGCGCATGGCGGCATCTCCTGGTCTTTCGCTCCTTTTCTGGGTTCCACTGATGTTTAGCTTCTGGCTGAGCCATCTTGTGGCTTTCTCTTTCTCTGTCTGAATTTCATTCTCTTATAATAGACTCTAGTAATAGAATTAAAAGCTATCCTGATTAAAGTGGGACCCACCTTAAACTGAAGTAACCTCATCAGAAGGTCCTACTTGCAATGGGTTTATGCCCACAGAAATGGATTAAATTTAAGAATATGCTTTTCTAGGGCACATACACCTTCAAACCATCAGTGTTCATAAATCCTTACACTCCCCATCAGAGACAGAGTAAGTACGGGATTTCTTATGTCATATTACTTCTCTTATTTCACTCTGGTAGATTTAATTAAGTATAAGTTTATACAATATTTTTGCAACCAGATGAAATGTGCTTTCAATATTATAAAGGAAATGTTATGGTAAGCAGTAAAACGAAATACTATTTTTTTCTAAATTAGCAAAATAATAAAAAAAGAAAATTTTAGATCTTACTTATGAGACATTACCTCATATCTTAAAACCACCCCATGAGACAATTTCTAATAATCTTACTAAATGAAAAATCAAATTAGTTTGTAGATTTTCACATCTCAGTTCCTAGGGAGTCATGCATCTGTTGTCTCCTTTAAAACAGAGAACAAAGAATATGCACTATCAAACACTTACTAAACTGCCTGCCTCCCGAACACTGTCAGTAGAACACTAAACTCTAAAGGCCAAATGGTCTTCTTTTCATTCATTCCAGCACTTTGTGATTGCTTAGCAACCTCATGGAATTCTCCCTCCCAACACAAGCATTTCCTGCTTATTAAAAATATCTTTAAAACGAATAGACTATGCACAGGGGCAGAATTGTCTCTCCTGAATATATTTATGGCAAATTGATTTTGTAGACTACATGTGGAAATGTAAACCTCTACAGTTTATCCTGCAGCTCACAAAAAAAAAAATTAAATTTGCAGGTTCTTCAGTCTGGGCCTGTCCACAACAGTCAATTTTTTATATACAGTCAGATCCTACCACACCTTTCAGGTTATGCTGGTCAGTTTAAGAGCTATGCTAATGGAGGCACATGCCAGTTTCCAAATAATAGAGACTACAAGCGCATTTGTTGTACATGAAAAAAAAAATTCTTCACAGAGAGGGAAAATTGATTAGATTCTGATTAAATTTATGCTACATGAAAAACTGTGAAGTCATCATTTTATAGAGGCAATGGAATCTATTGACTGTTGGGACTGAAATAAACTGTGGATGGAGATACCTGTAAGTGGTGTAAGTTGCCTACCATTCTAGTTATTCAGTTCAATTGAAAATGATTAGAAAGTTCTTCAAAATATTCATCTAAGCTGTTCTTCCAAGCCCAATCCTAAGCCTATTGCCCGGGAGACAATCAATAAGTATTTGACAAATTTGAATATGTGAACTGCTAAAATAATCAATGAATGAGTAGTCTAGATTGGAGCACTTCCAAAGTGTGTTCCACAGCACACTCATGCAACAAGGTGGCCCATACAAAAAAGAGTCTGTGGTAAAATGAAGTTGCATCTATTGAATGCTTACTATTTTCCAGGTACTGGACTAAGTGCTTTACATTCATCTTCTTAAATGATCTGCATAATAATTCAGTGAGATATGCAATTATTTCCACTCTCCCCAGATAGGGAAACTGAGGCTCAGAAAATTATTTAAACTATCACTGCCAAAAGTGTATATAGTTCATGAATGGTAGGGAGATCTGGAATTCGGATCTCTCTAACTTCAGTTTTTCTTTAAAACCTTACATGGTAGTTTACTTCCCTTTCAGGAATTCACAGTGGGCAGTAGCACAGTAAAGATGCTAAGATGCCATATTATAACACAGCACTAAACCAAGGAACTATTCTTTCTGACAGAACAAACTTATCACCAAGTACACGAATCAACAGTTCCCAAAATGGGATAGATATATTCCATTGTGGAATTGCAAAAATAAAAATTCTCTTTTTTATCTCAATCTTAATTTTGATCATTTGCGTTTTAAGATGTACATGTTATGTTATACATATAAAATTTTTAGGTAATATACAGGATACATGATCAAAAAAATTTAGAGACCATCAATCTAAACAATTCTTTTCAAACATGGCCTGAGATTTTTATTATTTCCATTTATTTCACATAACTCATTTAGAAGCTGATTTTAAATTATGCTTGAATTGTGTGGAAAATAAATAACCTCTAATTTATTATATAAATCCAATTGATTGCTATTTTTAAAGAGAAACAGAGTGGCTTATTCAAAAGGATCTTATTTTTTATTTGGAAGTATATTAAAACCACACACTCACTCAAATACAATTAAGTTTACTTGAGTTTGCATTCTCTAAACTCATGCTAACTGAGCTGTGGAAAAGATTTCAGGAAGACTACGAAGAAGGAAAGTCAATACAACCTCAGCTAATAATATCAACACCAATCTTGTAGAAAGTCAAAGATTAAATGTGGTATTTTATGGAAATGTAACCATTTCTTGTAAGGATCTGCAAACAAAAAGAATGAATAAATCCACTTAGTCCAAAAATAAGTAGAATAAGTGTAAGTTGGAATTACTTCTACTCCCTTCTCTGCACTGCAATTTAATAAAAATCAAATTCCTTAAAATTATATTATGCATTTACCACTTACAATTTGTTTGTTTTCTTTTCCCCCATTGAGTTAAATGATTTGGTTTACCTTTGTCTTTTCTCCAAATCATGACCCTTCAATAGTTTAAGTGTCCTGAGAATATTTACAATATTTGGTAAAGAACCACAAGACCATTTAATATGAATGTCCACCTATAAAATTCAGTAGATGCAAGCATGGGCACAAAATTATATGCCATATATTTTAATAGAATCAGCTAAACCTGAAAAGATTGACACTTTTAGAGGCATCATCATTTAATAGGGAAATTCCGAAATAGAGAGCATGTTTGATTTTTTCAACTCAGATAAATAAACAGTTTCTTAGAGGAAAACATTAGTCCAGCAAGGAGTCTGTTTTAAAAGTATGCAAATTAATATAGAATAAATTAGTAAGAATAATTTAACCATTAACTCCAATAAACTCATGGCCTGTGTCTATGATTAATAACTTGGCCACCAGATTCTGGGATTCCTACAATTATGCAATTTGTGACACAAAGATTAAATTGGGGAATAATGAGAGAGAGAGAGGAGGAGGAGGAGGAGGTGAGAGAGAGAGAGAGGAGAATACTTCCCAAATTAATTATAGTTTTAATCAAATCCTGACTTTATGTTACCTATGATCCATTCAGATTTTCCGAAGTGCCCAACATTAACACACTCTTCACAATTCTTAGGATTCCTTTTGCCTTTCCTTGTCTTACTGAGAAATAAATGATAAATCCAAAGGTAGCGATAAGCAATCTTAGATGATCAAGTCATAATTACAATTTGGCTTTAACAATATTATAAACCCTGAATTGGAATGTGAATTGTAAAAGGGAGTTATAAACACCCAATATCAGAAGTATGGTCCATGTCTCAAAGCATGTGAATTACTTAATGTAACCAATAATTCTTGGACTCTTTGAATCTCTATTTTTCTAAGGTGAGTGTATTGTAGAGATTAATAAGAACTGACTTCTTATTCATTTCTAAAATTGAACTATTCAAAGAGCAAACAAGAATATCTTACAAAAGCCCAACCATTACTATATTTAAAATTATGCTTTTTTTCTATTGACCAAACTAATGATAGACAAATATACTTATAATTCCCTTGTTCTAATTATAACACATTGGTTCTTAGTAAGAGATTTGCTGCAAGTGAATTAACTCTCTCCTGCCTCTGTGTTCAGCTTTGGTCAATCACTTCAGTGTGTAACTGTGTGTTAGTAGCACATAAAGATTATACAGCTCTTTAAAAGTCTGCATTTTACTGCCCATTTCTATTTCCATCTATCACTAAACACTTGGCAGGGAACATCCAATTTTTTCCAGGGGAAATTTAAATATTGCACCTAGATGACTTAGTTTCAGAATGACATTTTCTAATTCTCTTCACCATTCTAAAGGGGTTAAGTGTATTTTTTAATCTCATCTTTTCTGTTCTTGTGCATTAAACCACCTTGAGTTTGTTAAAGTGAGACTCTTGCTGCTCAAATCTCTAAGCTCTGCAGAAAGAAAAGCTGTCATCAGGGTGAGTGCCTGATAATTCTGCTTGTTGGAGCATGTCCCTGTCACTATCCAGGTAGATGGCTTAACATACACCTTGTTGACAGCAAACACCAAAGGGGAATTTCTTAAAGAAATATCATAGTGGCTGCACTGTCATGTAAGTCCCCTAAGTTATTGTCAGGGCTTGTCTCTACCATTTGGAAGTTTATTTTTCCTGAGTCTACTGCATTTTAAGTTTGACTGACTGCATAGGCTTTAAAAAACAGAATGTTTAAAATGTATTTACTTCCGAGGTCTTTTGTTAGTGGATTATAAAATCTCTTTAGGAAGTTGCCGGTTTCTTGCCTCCTTTATACCTCGATTCTCCGTGACTTGTTATAATAAAACATTCACTTGAGAAAAGTGCAACTTAAGGATCCTGGATTTTGAGCTACAGAATTTTAGACCAAATCAGTGTAGCAAAAGGAGAATGGAAAGCATCAATAAGGCATTTCCTCGCACATGTTATGATAGTTAGGGAATTACACAATTTCCCAACCTGCGAATTGCAGAACTTAAAGTGCCTCTCTACCAATATCCAAAAGCTTTTTGGTTATTCAACACATGCACTCATGGCACAAGAGAATATCAGAACACCTGTGCAATACACAAAGGGTTGCAGATTTATGGGTGTATTAAGTGAAGTCTAATTATAACCTGATAAAAAAATATCCCCTTGACAAAAGCCTATTTCCAGAGCAGCAACTTTGTAAGAACAAATTTAGAAATGATTATATTCCAGATGTACTACTTGGTAAAATTTAAAAGAAGTGTTAGATATAGAATGCAAAAAACACCTCTTTTTTTTCATCCTTCGTTTCTCTAGAGCAGAAAATTGTGCTACAGCTGAGTCAACTCTATTTCTTTAACATCTGCATGCTGTTAATTAACGAGCATCATAGTTGAAACAAACCCAGGTATTGTTTTATTAACTAACAAACGCTCACATCACTTTATAGCTGTTTTTTATTATTTATTTCTCTCCCCTTCCCCCTTCCTCCCCGCCCCCCTCCTGTTGTCTGCTCTCTGTGTCCATTCACTGAGTGTTCTTCTGTGACCGCTTCTATCCTTATCAGTGGCACCAGGAATCTGTGTTTCTTTTTGTTGCATCGTTTTATTGTGTCAGCTCTCCATGTGTGCGGCGATTAATTGATGTTGCCCATGTTAGCTGTTAATGTGTCATGGAAAGACCCCAGACTGGGAGCCAAGAAAGCTGAACTCAGATCCAAGGTCAGAAAAAACAGCTGTGTGACTTTAAGCAAGTCACTTTGGCTCTCTGCATCTCCTTTTCTTCATCAGCTAATGAAAGAGATGTCCCCTTTCTCAAGTTTATGATTCTAATTCAGGACTTTTAGATTGGTAATAGGGAAAAGAAATTACGACTTAGTCCTGTTGACTGAAAATACAGCTTTATTTTGTATCTACATTTCATTCTTCATTTCATTTGATTTTATTTCTCCTTTATAGTTCATTATGAGATTGTAAATAAGAGTTAACAGGTATTGAGCATTTGTAACACAGACATTGTTTTAAGTGCTTTGTATTAGTCAACCAAAGGGGTGCTGATACAAAGTACCAGAAATCTGTTGGTTTTTATAAAGGGTATTTATTTGGGGGTTAAAAGTTTACAGTTACAAGGACTTAAAGAGTCTAACTCAAGGTACTGTAAGTGATATTTTCTTACCCAAAGTCTATTGGCAATTGTTGACACAAGATGGAGGGTGATATCTGCAAGGGTTCAACCTTCCTCTTCCTCTTCAGGCTCCGTGGGTCCAGCTTGGTCTGATCTCATCTATAGGCTGGCTTAGGACTCAGCTGCTCTATTTTCTTCACCTGCAAACTATCAGGTGAATGGTTCTTCTCTCTTCCCAGGACCATAAAATCCTTTTCCATGTCTATGGCGCTTCCTTCCTCTTTCCTCCCGTATCTGCTTCTATGTTCTCCTTGAGTGAGTGTCTTGTATATAGCCCACCAAGGGGGCGGACACTCAATTCTGCATGCCCTAATGGTGTAGTTGAGTCAAAGCCCTAATCTTAGCATAATCATGTAAATGTAACCCCTTTGAATTTCATACAAAGGGTTTGATGCCCACAGGAACAAACCAGTTTACAAACATAATCTTTGTGTCTTTTTTTTAAATTCATAAATAATATCAAACTGCCACATACTTTATACTAGGTATTTCATTAAATCTCAGTATGGTCCATGAGATAGTTATTGTTAGTATCCCCATTTTATAGGTGAGGACAATGATAATTAGAGAAGGTAAATAATTAATATGAGGACTGGCTAATTAGTGGCAGAGCTCTCATTAGAACCCTTAAAACCTGACTATAGTAGAGCTTGTGTTCTTAACTTAGAAAAGTTTTCTGCATCCCATGATTATGTTTTAAAATACAATGATCTAACCATGTAATTATCAATTATTTTAGCAGAAACTGAAATAATAACTTTATCCTTAATAATAGCTCATAAAAAATCATTGATCAACTCTTACCATATGATTAAGATAATGCCTGAACAAAACTGGGCACTTGGAGAAATGTGTTAATTATCAATTATGATTTGGCCCATTAGCACAGAATTGATTAAATTTGATATCAGTATGCTTTATTTGTCCTAGTATTAGAAATTATCTGACAAATAAGATAATAAATAAAGTTTACATCATTTTAATTGTAAGAAAATAATCTATAATTTATTCATTTACCAAGTATTAATTAAGCCCTTCTCATTATGTAACAGGCCTGTCCTAGGTGCTGAGTAAAATTTAGTGAAATAAAACAGACATAGCTTCTGTTCTCATAAGAGCTTAATATCCACAAGAGAGACAGACAAATAAACAAACAAATATGAAATTCAAAATTGAAGTTGGGGTTATGGAGGAAATAAACAGGCTGCCATGATAAGAAATAAAAGGATAGGGCTTACTCAAACAAGTGGTCAGGGGAGGCCTCTACTAAATCTTAGTATGAACTGAGAGAGTTTGAGGCACTTGAGCCACAGCCCATTCCCTTCCTACATAGTTCAGCATGTCAGAAGCTCCTCCCCAGACAGAAATGGCCAAGAACACAGGCTCCATTTCCCCTGCATTTCTCATCTCCCCCTAGTTCTGAGTTTCAGAAGCTAAATTCCAGCAAATGTGGCCAAGAGTTTGAGGGGGTCCTTTTCTCCACCCAGCCCACAGAGAAGATTGAGTCTCTAGCCCACATG
This sequence comes from Dasypus novemcinctus, assembly GCF_030445035.2. NCBI lineage: Eukaryota > Metazoa > Chordata > Mammalia > Cingulata > Dasypodidae > Dasypus > Dasypus novemcinctus. The sequence goes on along the minus strand of NC_080683.1, from coordinate 34,540,909 downwards.
CGGCAAACCAAAAATTTTAGGGTCCTGATCATTCTCACCACAATTCCTTGTAGGGAGGAAATTCCATGTTGGGTGAGGTAAGCTGAGAAGACCAGGAACTACTGCAACCACCTGGTATCCTGCTCATAAAGCAGAATCGTCACTATTATGAGTGAGGTGGGCCACTGTCCCTGCCCCAAGCTCTGGAGCAGTGACTTAGAGATTTTTGCCAGGGGTAGAAGTAGGACATAAGAACACAGAGAGCTTTGAAACTGTCTTCAAAGGAACTGACTTTATTTGTAACAGAATGTGATGAAGTTCAAACCTAAGGGCATCTTCAGAAACTGGAGATTTTGAAGGTAAAAAATTAAGAGGAGGTTTGTAACTCCATTAGAGCAGCAAATTAAACCTTAGGCCAGTGGGTAGAGGGGGACTGGGAAAGAAACAACTAAGAGCTCTCTGGGGAGCAAACAAAACCTCAAAGACTATGCTTCCAAAAATTATCCTTGAATTTAATTGGATCAGGTTATGGAACAATTTATGCGTCAGGGTATTGTAAAAAACAAAACAAAACAAAAAAACAATAGAACAATTACCCTGCAATTAGTGACACCTAATCGCTGGGTGTAATACATAGACAGCTTAACACAGACAAGGCAGAGATAGTCAAAGAGAGTCCTGCTAAAACCAGTGTGATCCTAGTGTGACTATGAACAGGCTACATAAATGACATAAAAGGCTTAACTTAAAAGGAAATAGTCTTCACCAAAATAGTTCAGTTAAGTCTCAAAAAATAAATAGTAAACAATAACAAAAATAAGCCCTGAGGCAGAGGATTGGGACTCAGTATCCAGGGTTTCTACAATATATTACCCCAAATATTCAGTTATCAATAAACAATTATAAGATGTGTGGTGAAACAGAGATATTTGACCCATACACAGGAAAAAAAAAATAGAGAACAGAAACTGGCTGCAAGAAGGTCCAGAGGCCATGCAGAAGAACTATTATAAATAACTTCAAAGAACTAAAGGAATCCATGCTTAAAGAAATAAAGAAAGCATATTAGCAATGTCTTAGTAATGACTCATAAAGTTGAGAATATCAATAAAGAGATACAAATTATATAAAAATAACTAAATAGAAATTCTAAAGTTTACAGTTATAATAACTAAAATGAAAAATTCACTTAGAGGGATTCAAGAGTAGATTTGAACTGATAGGAAAAAAATCTGCAAACTTGAGGATAAATTAATAGAAATTATGCAATTCGAAGAACAGAGAGCAAAAAGAATGAAAACAAATTAATAGAGCCTCAGAGAAATATGGGACACCATTAAGTGCATCAACATACATATAATTGGAGTACTAGAAGGAAAGGAGAGAGAGAAAGGAGCAGAAAAGTTATTTAAAGAGCTGATGGGTAAAGTCTTCCCATACTTGATCACAAACATTAATCTACACATCAAAAAAAAAAAAACCTCAACAAACTCCAAGTAGCATAATACCAAAGACAATCATACCCAGACACATCATAGTGAAAATGCTGAAAGATAAAGGCAAAAAGAAAATTTTGAAAGTAGCAAGAGAAAAACAACTCACTACAAACAAGGGAACCCCGTTAAGTTTAAAAACTGACTTATAAAAAGAAACAGTGGAGGCCATAAAGCAGTGGAATTAAATATTGAAAGTACTGAAAGAGGAAAAAACTGTCAACCAAGAATCTTACATCCAGCAAAACTATCTTTCACAAATCAAGAAAAAATAAATAAGGTAAACAAAAACTGTGAGTATTTCTTACTAGCAGACCAACTGCCTTATGATTAATATGATAGGAAGTTCTTCAAGCTGTTCAAATAGCATGAAAAAAAAAGAACAGGTTAAGATAATTGAGCAACTACAAAAGATAGTCCAAATGCATATTTCTTCTTTCTTCTCATAATTGATTTTAAAAGCAGCTGTACAAACAATAGGTATATAATTGTGTTAATGGACATATATATATATATATATATATATATATGTACTATAATTGGCAGCAGCAGAACAAAAGAGTACTTGGTTGGAGCAAAGGTGTAATGGAGGAAAGAAATGACACCAGATAGTAACTTGAATGCACAGAAATAAAGAGAACAAGAAATGGTAAATAAGAAGGTTAATATAACAATTTGAATGTCTTCTTGATCTCCTTTTCGCTCTTAGCTCCTAAAAAATTATAAAATCTTAAATATTAATAATTATATCAATGTAATATTGGATTTGTAACATATAGTTGTAATATATATAACATTAATAGCACAAAAAGGAGGAAAAGGAAATAGAGCTACTTAGGAGTAACAATTCTATATACTACTGGAATTAAGTTAATATAACTCTGAAGTAGAGCTGATAAACTAAGATGTATATGATAAGTGTATGGTAGAGAAAAACAAAGAAAATATAGTAAACATAAAATATAAATAAAATATCAAAAATTTAGTAAGAAAAAATGAAAAGAATTACAATGTTGCACTATAAAATATTCACCTAGTGGAAAAGAAAGCAGAAAAGGAGGAACAGAGGGGGAAAAAGACATGAAACATAGAAAACAAAATGTAAAAGTAAAATGACAGAGATATATCCAATTATATCCACAACATTAAATGTAAATGAATTAAGTAGACCAATCAATAGCTAGATTGTCATAAGGGATATAAAAATACAAATGTATGCTTTCTGCTTCAGACAAACTTTAGATTCAAAGAAACAAATTGTGGTAGTTTGAGACTATATGTACCCCAGAAAAGATCATGTCCTTAGAGCTAATCCATTCCTGTAGGTGTTAACCTTTGTAGGTGGGACCTTTTGGTTAAATTACTCAAGTTAAGAACCTTTGGTTTGATGACTTCAGCAAGGCATGACCCATGTGTGTCTTGATCCTCTTCCTGGAGTCTTTTATAAACAGGATGAATTCAGAGAGACAGACAGAAAAGACTCAGGAGCTCAGATATTAACCCACAGAAGTTAAAGCTGAAATCAGTGGAACCCAGGAAAGAGAAAGCCATAGAATGATATTGCAAATTATAATTATAGAAAATTATATGTCAATATCTCATAAATATCAATACAGAAATCCTCAACAAAATACTAGCAAACTGAATCCAGAAACATATTAAAAGATTATGAACCATGACCATGGGATATTTATCTCATGAATACAAGGTTGGTTTAACATTCAAAAATCAATGATGTAATATATATACAGCAAAAGAATAAAGGACAGAAACCACATGATCATCTCCATAGATCTAGAAAAAGCATTTGACAAAATTCAACACATCTTCATGATAAAAATACTCAGCCAATTAGAAATAGGCAGGAACTTCCTCAACCCGATGAAGGACATTTATGGAAAACCTACAACAAACATAATACTCAACAGTTTTACACTGAATGTTTACCTCCCAAGAACAAGATGAGAATGTCCTCTCTTACCACCTCTATTTACCATTTTACTGGAGGTTCTAGCCAGGGCAATTAGGCATCAAGATTGAAATGTCTAATTCCAATCAAGAAAAATAAAAGTCTTCCAGATGGAAATGAATCTATCTCTATTTTCAGATTACATGATCTTGTATATAGAAAATCTGAAGGAAACCACTAAAACAAACTATTAGAACTAATAAAGAATTCAGCAATTCTGAAGAATACAAGACCAATATTAAAAATCGTTTGTATTTTTCTACACTTGCCTTCAATAATCCAAAAATGAAACTAGTAAAACAATTACATTTACAGTAGTATCAAAAAGAATAAAATATTAGGTACAAATTTAACCAAAGCAGTGAAAAACCTATACTCTGAAAGCTATAAAACATTGTTGAAAGGAATTAAGGAAGACCTAAGTAAATAAAAAGACATCCCATGATAAGATGGCAATATTCTCCAAATTGATCTAAAGATTCAGTACAACCACATCATAATCAAAAAAATAAATAAAAAGGAAATTTTATTTCTTTACAGCATTGAAAAGTTGACCCTAAAATTTATATGGAAATTCAAAGGTCCATGAATAGCCAAAGCAATCTTGAAAAAGACCAAATTTAGAAGACTTCACACTGCACATTTTCAAAATTTTCAACAAAGCTACAGTAAACAGGACATTGTTGTACTCACTTAAGGATAGACATATGTATCAATACAATAGAATAATGTCCAGAAATAAACCCAGTCATCTATAGCCAATTGATTTTTTTTCACTTTTTCTCAAGGTTTTTTTTTTTTTTTTTTACTTTACAGGTTTGAGTTCCAGAGGAATTCAAGGCACAGAACCTAGCATCAATTTTCTGTCAGTTGTTATTGTGATTTTTTTACTGTTTTGCTGTTCAATCATGTATACAATAAATAAAACCATAAATCTGAGGGTTTTTTGAAAATTGATTATCTGTAAATTAGCTCTCTAGCTGCCAGTCACAAGACACATTCTTAACTCAGACTTGTTTGGAAAGGAAAAGAAAAATGTATATTACTGAGATCTTGTAAATATCTATGGTATATTAAATAAAAAGATTTTTTAAACTTTTGAATTTTAAAGTTCACATACGGTTTCACACATTCAAATGGTGCCAAATCTGTGAATTTATAACTACTATGCCTTTTTTTAAAAATTTTCATTACCTTTTATTTAAAGACATGTAAGTCACACAAAATGTTACAATAAAAAGAAAATAAGAGGTTCCCATATATCCCACTCCCCACACCCCCACTCCTCCCACATCAACAACTTCTTTCATTAGTGTAGTATACTCAATGCATTTGATAAGTACATTTTGGAGCATTGTTACACAGCATGGATTATAGTTTGTTGTAGTTTACACTCTCTCCCAGTCCATTCAGTGGATTATGGCAGGATATATAATGTCCTGCCTCTGTCCATGCAATATCATTCAGGACAATGCCAAGTCCAGAAAATGCCCCACTATCACACCCTCTCCCTGCCTTCAGTAACTCCCACAGCCACTGTCTCCACATCAATGATATAATTTCTTCCATTGCTAGAGTCACAATAATTCTATAGTAGAATACCAGTAAGTCCACTCTAATCCATTATTTTATTGCACCATCCTGAGGAATCTGGGATAGCAATGCACCCCACCTCTAAATCAAGAAGGGGCTTAGATCCCACATGACTGATGGATGGAATTCTCCTGCTTGTGGCTGTAGACTCTCTTAGTGCCCTGTTGTGGTGGTTGACCATCATCATCTCTCTATTAGCTGACCTGGGTAAGTGCAAAGAACTGGAGAGTAGGTGTTGCAACTCTGCTGAGTCTCAGGGTATGGTCAATTCATTTTTGACAAGCGTGTCAAGACAATTCAATGAAGAAAAAATAGTCTTCAATAAATGGTGTTAGGACCATTGGATATCCACATGTGAAAAAATGAAGTTGGAATCCTCCCACAAACCAAGACCTAAATGTAATAGCAAAAGTAATAAAATTCTTAAAAGAAAGCATAGACATAAATCCTTGGATTTGGCAATAGTTTCTTAGACGTAACACCAAAAGAAAAAAGTAGATAAATTGGATTTCCTCAAAATTAAAAGCATTTATGCTTCAAAGGACACATGAAGGAAGTGAAGAGACAACCCAAAGAATAAGAGAAAATATTTGCAAATAGTAAGTCTAATAAGAGACGGGTATCTAGAAAGAATAGAGAACTCTTACAACTCAGTAATATAAAGAGAATCCCAATTAAAAATGGGCAAAGGATCTGAATAGTCATTTCTCCAGAGAAGATATACAAATGGCCGTAAGCACATGTTCAACATCATTAACCTTCAGGGAAATGCAAATCAAAGCTATAATGAAATGTTTTGGTAATGAATAGGAGTGATGGTGGCACTAAATTGTGAACATAATTAACAGCACTGAATGTATATCTGAATGTGGTTAAAAGGGGAAATGTTAGGTTGTATACATAGTAACAGAATAAAATTTTTTAAAAATCTGTAGACAAACAGTGAACCCTAATTTAAACCATGGGCTATAGTTATAACAGTACAATTACAAAGCTATGCTTTTATCAATTGTAACAAATTAAGTGGTGTATGAGAATACTATGTTTTATGCATGATTGTTCTATAAACCCACAACTTCTCTAATAAATTTTTTTAAAAAGACCTCATAAAAAATACATAACGAGATAGCACTTCATTAGGATGGTGTAATTAAAAAAAGACAGATAATAACAAGTGTTAATGGACTCAGAACCATGGGAAATTTGTGCATGCTGCTTGACTTACACCACCAGTGCCTTCAGTGGAGCTGCCTTTAAGCAAGGGAAAGTGTTGATGAGGATGTGGAAAAATTGGGACCCTCATAAACTGCTAGGGGGAATGTAAAATGGTGCAGCCAATTGGAAAACAGTCTGGTAATTCCTTAAAATATTAAACTAAGAGTTATAAGACACAGCAACTTCATTCCCAGGTATATACTCAAAAAAATGAAAAAAAAATACCTTTGCACAAATTCTTGAATGCTTATGGCTATACCAGTATTATCTGTAATAATAAAAAGATAGAAATAGCCCAAATGCCCATCAACTGATGAGTGGGTAAACAAATGTACAGCATGGATGAACCTTGAAAACATACTAAGTGAAAGAAGTCAGTCACAAAAGAACACATACTGTACAATAAAATGTCCAGAAGAGGCAAATCTATAGACACAAAGTAGATTAGTGGTTGCCTAGGACTGGAGCAGGGGGTGTTGAGGGGAAATGGGTATGGTGTGTATTTTGGTAAGTGATGAAAATGTTCTAAAACTGATATTGCTGATGTTTACTACTAAAATCCATTGACTATACACTTTAAATAGGTGAATTGTGCAGAATGCGAGCTGTATCCTAATAAAACTATTACAACAAAAGAAAGCAGCATGGGGAGAGTGTTACTGTGCGGGGAGTGATGAGGTGGGGGTGAATGGGGACCTCATATTTTTTTGAATGTAATATTTTTTTTAAAATGAATAAATAAAATAAAATTTTTTAAAAAAGAAAGCAGCTTATAAAACAAAGAAAGGAAAAATGGAGATACAAGCAGGAGATAATGAAACATAAATCATCATTTCAAATCATACAGACATTAAGAGGATAGGATGAATGAGTTCATGTGAATATATTTGAAAAGTAATCAAATATATAAAACCTGAGTAAAAACACAATTTATTAAAACAGACATAAGAAGAAAAGGCAAACGAATTAAATTAATAAATAAAACTCTTCCAAAGAGAACTCCAAATTCCTTTGCCTTCACTGATGAAATCTTCTAAATATTTAAGAAAGAAGTAACACTTGTATTATATAAACTCTTCCATAGGATAAAAAAAGAGAGAGAAATTCCTAACCTCTTTTATGAGGCAAGTATAATCTTGATATTGAACTTAATAAGTACTGTTCATGAATACTGATGCAAAATCCTAAATAGAATATTAGCAAGCAGAAGCCAGCAGTTCTTTACTTGAAAGATGGATATACTGATACACTGATGAATGCACTTGGCTAATTCATTGAACTCTATACTTGCAATTTGTAAATGTTTCAGTATGTGTGCTATACCTCAATAGAAGGCAAATACAAGAAAAAAAAAAGATACCTAAATGATCAACTTTAATTCATGCTTTTGCCTAGTTAAAAGATTGGAGTGCCATTTGATTACATTGCAATCACTTGTGATTCATGTATACCCTCTCTTGCTTCATGTCCAGGACACAAGTCTGGATCTACTTAAATTCAATGATAAATTTCATTATAATGAAAATTATAATAGTTCTAGGGCTTGTTCAAACTTCAGTGCTCCTTTTTATAAAATTTTTATATACCTTTTTTGTTGAGGTTTAATCATTTTCAGTATTGACAAATATTGATTGAATGCCACACGTGAATTGATGGGACTCCATAGTGTCAGATACTGTGGGGAATAGAAAACAAATACAGTCCCTACCCTCAATTTTACTTTCTTGAAAGGTGTGGATGGGTCAACAGGAGGAAAAATTCCTTTTAATTAAAAAAAAAATTCAGAGAATGATATGAGACCAGGTAATAATAAAGGACTACAGAGCATTAGGTGCTGTGATTTTCACATTCTATGAAAGTAGACTAATAAATATTGCCAAATTGAATTGCATAAAATTCATACACTATGGTCAGCTGAGGGATATGGCAACCGAGGTTCCTGAAGAGTTCAATCCCTCTAATACTATTTTGAAAATCTTCTCTCTTAAAATTGCTCCTTATTTTCTTTCCTATACTGCTACTAAAGATAAGATTTTCCTGAGTGAATGGATTTGATATTTTCTTTCCACTTTTTATGACAGTGACTATTGACACTGTTTAGCATTAATTTTTGTTATACCATGTTTATTTTATTACTGTCTAAATATTACTTCCTTATTCCAACATTACAGTAATATCAGATATTTCATAAATATCCCATGCTCCTAAACAATCTTATTGCTTATAACTTTATTTGAATTTTTTTCTAGCATTCATTAGGATTAGAGACTTCATATTCTTTTTTAAAAAAACATACATTTTATGTTCCTCTTAAAGCATACAGAATTTCTATTTTCCCAGAAAGTTACCTGCAGAGGGACATTTTCTGTCAGTGGAGTTACAGGGTAAAATGACATGTTCATGTTTTATCTTGAAAGATTTTGCCAAACCACTCTTCAATCCTGCTCCTACCAAATAAGAGAGGGCCTTTTCCCAAAAACCTCTTTATTAGATAGGTTAAAAATGAAATGATCTCACCATTGTAAATTAAAACAAGATTACAGTGGAAAAAGGACACTTGTTTATCAAATGTCCCTGGCATGTGAGAGGTTCAGATAAAGAGAACTGTAAGGACTGTGGAATTGAGTGGCTGTTGCTTTGACCCACCAACATGTTATAAAAAAAGTGACAGGCTGAGGTCAATTAATCAACAATTAAAAGGAAAGTGTGAAGGTAAGAGGGCCTCCTCAGCAGCATTTAAACCTCATCTCCAGCAGCCAGAGGGCAGAGTGAGCCAAGACCAGGAATAGATCTTAACTGTTAGAGTGGAAGAACCTCAGAGAAGGATGAATTCTCAGCCAAGGCAAGTCACTTATGCAAAAGTCAGGGCTATGAGAAAGAAAAGGTGGGACCCTAAGCCTGGGATGGGGATATCTGGGCAAATGTGAGTGAGATCCTTGAACCCCTACATTCTCCTGAACCTCCTCAGCCACAGAAGTGGTCCACTCATTCAGAGGCTTTGTGTAGGGTTCATGTAATGCAAGACACCATTAGCCCTCAACACCCCTCCTGGCCACCAGACAATAACTAGAGTCCAAATTCAAGATGACCAATTGGGAAAGTACTGGGCCTGCTAAGAGAGGAGAGAGATGAATACAACAATGCACATTAATTAATTGTATGGGCAAGAACTTGGAGAGGATGCTTGGGAGTGCTGTGTGGATAAAGCTGGACAGAGGAAGGTTTGTCAATATGGGGGCACCCTCTCTCATGATTTAACACCTGGTATGGGCCCTGGGAGACTGATTCAGTATGCTGCTCAGAAGATACATGGAAGCTTGGTGAAAGTTGTAGCTCACTTTAAATATCGGAACTACTGCAGCAGATTATGAACAGAAAAGGTGCAGGAAGCAAACATGCCAGAATTAATATACTACGTAACACCAGAAAACCCACTGGCTGATTGTGTCCATCAGGAGGACCTGGAGACACTCTGTCAAGGGGCACCAGCATTTTTGAGAAGCTCAATAGTGTTGTTCTCTGAAGGCCTGGGCCTCAGTAATAGATGCTTCTATAGACCTGGGTTCCTAGTAGTGACGGGAATGATGGCAGCCCAGGAAACAGAGGGCAGGTGGCAGCCCTTAACTTCCAAGGCAAAGTGGGTATAACTACCTAATGGGTGGTGCGTCAATCAGAATTTTTCAGAGAAACAGAACTAATAGGATACATGTACATGTGCATGTATATGTATATATATGTGTGTGTGTGTGAGTACATAGTAAAATGCATGTAATAAAAATGTATTTTGGCTATCTTATATGTTGTGGCAAAAAGATGTTTCCTGTTTCCATTTGTCTTTTTCCTCAATAATAGCTTTATTGGCATTTAATTCACTCACCATAAAATTCACCCTTGGAAGTATACAATTCACTGGTTTTTAGTATATTCGTAAGTTGTGCAACCATCACCACTATCTAATTTCAGAACATTTTTATCATCCCAATAAGAAATTCCCATTTGCTTTCAATAACCATTGACCCTTTTCCCTAGCCTGTGGTAACTACTAATCTACTTTCTTTTCTTTGGATTTGCCTATTCTTGACATTTTATATAAATGAAATCATTCCATATGTGGTTTTGAGACTGGCTTTTTACATGAAAATCATGCTTTTCAAATCCATTCATGTTGTAGCATGTATCAGTACTTCATATATTTCTGGTGGGAGTGTAAAATACAGCAACCAATTTGGAAAACTGTTTGATGGTTTCTCAAAATGTTAAACATAGAGTTGCCATATGACCCAGCAAGTCTGTCCCTAGTTATAGAACAAAGAGAATTGAAAACATATGTCCATGAGCCCCACATGAATGTTCATAGCACCATCATTCAGAATAGCCAAAATATAATAAAAACAACTCAAAAGTCCATTCACTTGAATAGATAACCAAAATTTGGTATATCCATACAGTGGAATATTAACCATTTGGTTTTGGCTTTGTTTTCCCACAATTTGGGCATAAAGAAACTTTTGAAATTTTAATAGCTAATTTTTTTTCCCTTTCTGCTTAGTTTTTATATCCAATTTAGAAAGCTTATAAGCACACTGACCCATTGTTTTTATTTCTAAAACATTCAGGGTTTCATTTTTAAAACAAAATCTTTGATCCAGCTGGAATTTATTTTGGGATATGGAGTTTATTTGGGGATATTTTCTCACTAATTTGAAAAGCCATTCTCATAATAAAAATTTCCAGATATATTTCTATTTAATACTGTATTATCAGTCCAGGTCTTTACATATTTCATTTAAGATTACATTGAATTTATAAAATAATTTAGTGAGAATTGTAAAGTTTAGTGTATTAAAACTTCCTATTCAAAAGCATCATATATTTCTACTTATTAAAGATTTATTTTATGTCCCTCAATGACTTTGAAGTTTTCTCTATTTAGAACCTACATATAGAATATAATTCTTACTCTGTAAATAGAGGGGAGAAGAAATTCTGGAAATATATTTTCCTTTATTTCCAGCTCCAACCTGTATCTTCTGAGATAACTGTCTCCTGGGTTGGTAGGCAGCTGGGTGAAGTAGTGTCTTGAGTACTAGGGAAACACCAACAGCATAGATTGGAGTACTCATTGTTCTTTCCTCCATAAGGATCAAGCCAGAGACTAGAGATCAACATCTTAAAGCTCTGAAATAAGACTGGAATTCAGAATAAAAATAAAATACAAGAATTTAGTGCTAGTCTTAAGAAATTAGAAAAAAGGATCATTATATAAATAAAAATAACATAGGAAAAGGGAATTATGGAAAGTAGAGCTGCAAGAAATAAGATAGAAACAAAGACAAAAATATAGGAATTAATTTTATCTTAAGATATTAGAAAAATGCTGAAATAAACCACAATAAGCTAGAAAAATGGCATTAACGATGAAGCTGAAATAAACTAAAAACAAAACAAAGTATAAAGACTCTGATTATTTGTAAAGTCCAAAAAATAAAAGCCTTGATAGTCTGTTAAAATAAAAAGATTTAGAATAAGATTTAGAATGAAAATGTGGCATGATTACAGATAAAGAAGAATTGTTTTTAAATAGACAATACAATATATATGCCCACTGCAAATAAACTTTAAAACTCAGAGAAAATGCATATTTTTCTATCCAACTGTAATTATCCAAATTGACCCTAGACATGAAAACCATTTTTTAAATTATCATATTAGCTACCGGGAAGGTAATTAAAAATCTACTATTGAAAAAGACACCACGATAATATGTACTTATATATTCTGACTTATCTTTAAAGAACAGATTATTTCTGTAAGCATTACTTACTTTAGTCCAGGCCATAGGAAAAAATAGATGCTTCCTAATTCATTTTATTAAGCCAGCATGTTATTACAAGAAAAGAAAACCATACACCAATTTTACTAAATGACTATAGATGCAGAAGAAATTACATATTAGCAAATGTAATCCAGCCATGTTTCAATATATTATATATCATGACTAAATTGGAAATGTTCTAGGAATACAAGAATGATTCATTAACTGGAAATTTATCAACATAATCCAAAATCAAATGAACAAATTTAAGAGAAAATATTTTATGATGATATTAATAGATACTGAAATGTCATTTAATAGATACTGATAAGGCACTCAATAAGATTCATTAAGTATAGTTTACTGCTTTATTGCTTATGAGGAAATTTTAAAAATGAACATCCTAAAATTTAATAGTAACTATTTAATAAAGCCTAGCTTAAGACCAAAAGAATAAGTTATTTCTAATGTTGAAATACTAAAACCTCTTCAATCAAAACTATTAACTTGACAAGAATGCCTGCTATAACCATTATTATTCACCATTGTCTGTGGAAGGACCAATCAAATACAATGAGAAAAAAAGAGAAATTAATCAATACTATTACTAGAAAAGAAACTACAAATCTATCTCTTGTTAATGATAGAATTTAATGAGGAAATTTGGTGTTGTGGCTATTTATATGAAAAATTAAAATCAATCACTTTTCTTCATAATAGTATAATCATACATAAATATAAAGCAACTTTGTTTTGTCTTCTTTTCCCCCTTTTAATTTGTTCAGTGATGTTAGTTCTTCCTTTTTCCCTCAAAGGAAAATTTAGACATAGTCATTCCTGCATCACAAAATCACAAAACATTGGTTCCCTGTGGAAGGCTGCTTTTGGCACCAGTATCAGTCGCAGCCATCTCATGAATTAACGCCTAACCCAGTTAAGTTTCTATTTCCCCACCCTCACTGAAGTAATTAAGTTTCTACCCTCACACCACTCCCCCGGGCTCTGATTGGGCACTCCCTAAAGAGCGTGAAAGTCTTTCCGCGGACGTTACCAAACAACCATCTGCGCATGCGTGTGGCGTGAAATTTGAACATCTAGTTACCAATCATTTACCGACACTGCGCTGTCATCAGTACGTACCACCTCCTTCATCCCTGGCTATAAATACCACTGATTGACCCTCAATAAACGAGACTTGATCAGAATCCTGTCTTGTCTCCATTCTTTGTGTCTCTTGTCCCTTTCATTACCGCTCCCTCCCTCAGGTCTTGGTTCGACTGACCCATGGGTCGGGTCAAGTGGTGCCTGAACAGGGACCTGAATACGAGGGATGAAGTGAGGAACGCCCATCGAGGAGCCGGCCAGAATGCGAAAATCTGGAGGACACCGCGAGGGAACCTGCCTCTCGGTTGAAGCCTCGGTAAGTGATCGTCGATCATGGGGCAAGAAATGAGCTAGCATGAGACATTTGTAGAGGGTCTCCAAGAGGCATTAAAGACATGAGGAGTAAAGGTGAAAGTAAAACAGTTATTGAGGTTCTTTGAGTTTTTGAAGGAAGTATGTCCATGGTTTCCTCAAGAAGGAACTATTGATGAGAGAAGATGGAAAAGAGTAGGGGATGCTTTACAGGACTTTTACAAAACTTTCGACCCTGAAAGTATTCCAGTAACTGCATTCTCATATTGGAATCTCATTAATGATATTTTAAGTATTTGCCATAGGGACGCGGTGGTGGCGAATGTTATTAAGAAAGGTGAGGAAATTTTATAAGAAGGGCAGGGCTGGAGGCTCTAGCCACCAACCCTAAGAAATCAACAGACTTCCCAAAGTCCAACCCGCCTGACGCATCCGGAGCGTCCAGTCTGGAAGAGGATTTAATCTCACTAGATAGTGAAGAGGAGGAGAAACCTAAAACAAAAATCAAACAAGCTCTATCCAAAATAAACCGAGAGCCCCAAAAGGGATTCAGAAGTAAAGAAAAATATAATAAAAGGTTATATCCTGACCTTGAAAATTTTAAAGAAAAAAATTAAAGAAGGAAGTGATAATGAGACATCTGAATCAGAAGCCGGTGAATCCGAGGAGGAGACGGTAAAGTCTCGACCTCCGCCATACATTCCCTATCCCGCAGCCCCACCTATAGTTATGCCAGTAGTTGACCCAAGGAAGGAGTTATTAGAAAAAATAGAGAAACTAAAAGAACAAATCCAATTAGAAGAATAACATCAGGAGCTTATATCTCAGCTAGAAAGGTTAAAGACCGGAAAAACTGGTAACGCCAATAAAACTCCGGAGCCCTCTGTTAGACCACTTAGACGAGGAGCGATTTTAAAAAATACTCCAGCTTCTAACACTCTAGTTGATCTAGGAGAGCCAGAAGTGTTTCCTGTAACAGAAACCAAAGACAATCAGAATCAAACTTGGAGGCACCACAATGGTTTTGACTTTAAGGTTATCAAAGAAAATGAAAACCGCTGTTGCACAATATGGAGCTACTGCTCCTTATACCATGGCCATCCTCGAGGCTATAGCAGAAAATTGGCTCACTCCTACTGATTGGCATACTATCGCCCACGCTACCCTGTCCAGAGGAGATTATTTGTTATGGAAATCAGAATATGTTGAGCTTTGCAAAGACACGGCCAGGCACAATGTGCAGGCAGGCAATGGGTGGAAACTTGACATGCTTATAGGTGAAGGAAATGATACCACTAATGAAAATCAAATGCAGTATGATGCAGGACTTTTTGCTCAAATTCAAACTACAGGCACTAGAGCCTGGAGAAAATTGCCTTTGTTCCTCTCTTACTAGTATAAAGTAGGGACCAGATGAACCTTTTGCCGATTTCGTACATCAGCTTATAACCGCCGCAGGGAGAATATTTGGAAATGCTGAGGTGGGCACTGAATTTGTAAAGCAATTAGTGTATGAAAATGCACATACCACCTGCCAAGCCACAATTAGACCATATAGAAAAAAGACAGACCTATCTGGTTACATCAGGCTATGTGCTGATATAGGAGCTGCGTATCAGCAGGGTCAGGCCATGGCAGTGGCATTACAAGGATTTACAGTGAAACAATATTTGGCTCAGCAAAGCAAAGGAAAATGTTTTACTTGTGGACAAGAGGGACACTTTGCTAGGAATTGTAAGGGCCAAAAAACTCCAAGAGGAGGAGGTGCGAATCCTGGGCTATGCCCCAGGTGTCACCAAGGAAAGCACTGGGCTAATGAATGTAAATCAAAAACTGATGCCCAGGGTCAACCCTTACCTCCCGCCCAGGGAAATGGGAACCGGGGCCAGCCCCAGGCCCCCAAACCCAAACAAGTTTTTGGGGCAATCAACTTCATTCTGGCCAAACAGCAATCCATTTCAGACCTCTGTAGAGCCACCCCAGGGAGCGCAGGACTGGACCTCTGTGCCACCACCCACACAATATTAACACCCCAGATGGGGGTACAAGCCTTACCAATGGGCGTGTGTGGTCCCCTGCTGCATAATACTTCTGGTCTACTAATTGGACGAAGTAGCTCCACTATTAATGGGCTTCAAATTTCTCCTGGCGTTATTGACAATGATTATACCAGGGAAATAAAAATTATGGCATCCTCCCCACAAAATATTTCCACCATTCCCTCAGGAGAAAGGATTGCTCAACTATTACTGCTCTCATTAATTAACACCAACAATCAGGTGAAGAGCTCTAAGCACGGCTCAGGAGGATTCGGTTCCTCCGATGCATACTGGGCATAGGCTATTTCAGCCAATAAACCCATGATGACCTTGTGGCTCAACGGGAGAGAGTTTAGTGGATTAGTGGACACCTGAGCAGACATTACTATCCTGAAAAGAGGAGATTGGCCACCCAATTGGCCTCTCTCTCCCACCTTAACTAATTTAAGGGGCATAGGTCCGAGTCAAAATCCCGAAAAAAGCTCGAAATTACTAACCTGGAAGGATAAAGAAGGGAATCAAGGAACTATACAACCCTACATAATATCGGGACTCCCCATTAATCTTTGGGGAAGGGATGTGCTTTCTCAAATAGGGCTTCTCATGTGTGGTCCCAATGATATAGTCACAGCTCAAATGCTCTCGCAAGGGTTTAAACCGGGAAAAGGTTTAGGAAAATCCGAATCAGACATTGCTCAACCCCTATCTATAAAGGGACAAAATAGCAAAACGGGCCTGGGAAATTTAGCCAAGGGGTTGTTGATCTTCCTGTACCCCATGCAGACAAAATCGCCTGGCTTTCAGATGAACCTGTATGGGTCGATCAATGGCCTTTATCCTCAGACAAGTTACAAGCTGCACAGCAGTTAGTACAGGAACAGCTGGCAGCAGGGCATATTTTAGAGAGTAATTCACCCTGGAACACATCTATCTTTGTCATTAAGAAAAAATCTGGAAAATGGCATTTATTGCAGGACTTACAGGCAGTGAACAAAACCATGGTACATATGGGAGCTCTGCAACCTGGTCTTCCATCTCCTGTTGCTATTCCTTTTGGCTATTATAAAATCATTATAGATCTGAAGGATTGCTTCTTTACCATCCCATTACACCCAGATGATCAGAAATATTTTGTGTTTAGCCTTCCCTCTATCAATTTTAAGGAGCCTATGAAAAGATTCCAGTGGAGAGTTTTACCTCAGGGCATGGTCAATAGCCCCACCTTATGCCAAAAGTTTGTAGACATAGCCATACAAAATGTTAGGACTAAATGGAAAAATCTTTATATCATACATTATGTGGATGACATTTTGATGGCTGGTAAAAATGGACAAGATGTCCTAAAATGTTACCATGATATGGAAAAAGCCTTAAAGGCACATGGGCTTCAAATTGCCCCTGATAAGGTACAGTTACAAGACCCTTACACCTACCTGGGCTTCCATATGGCAGGAAATAAAATAACTACTCAGAAGGCCAACCTCAGACTAGATAGACTAAAAACCCTAAATGACTTCCAAAAGCTCTTAGGCGACATAAATTGGCTCTGCCCCTACATAAAACTAACCACAGGAGACTTAAAAACCCTATTTAATATATTACAAGGAGACTCTAACCCCAACTCTCCTAGGAGTATTACTCAGGAAGGATGCCAAGCCCTTAAGATGGTTGAACAAGCTATACAATCACAATTTGTCACTACCATGGACTATAACCAACCCTTGTTTTTTGTCATATGTAAAACTTCTCTTACTCCCACGGCGGTATTCTGGCAAACAGCCCCCATAATGTGGGTGCATTTACCTGCATCACCTGCTAAGGTAATTTATCCTTACTACCAAGCTGTCGCAGATATTGTCTGCCTGGGGAGAGAACAAGGCAAACGTTATTTTGGTAAAGAACCCGATACCATTATTCAGTCATATACTAAAGAACAAATCAGCTGGCTGTTGCGGACAACTGACAGCTGGCCTATTGCTTGTGCATCTTATGCCGGACAAATAGACAACCATTACCCCAATGATAAGCTACTACAATTTTTGAGTACGCATGACTTCATTTTTCCCTTGACCACCTCTCTCCAACCCATCACTGGAGCCCTGTCAGTATTCACTGACGGGTCCTCCTCGGGAATGGCTGCTTACGTCTTTAATGACAAAACTGTCCGGTTTCAAACTCATTCAAAATCTGCACAGCTTACAGAACTACTAGCTGTCATAGCTATGTTCTCTACATTCCAAAGTGCCTCTTTTAACCTCTTCACGGATAGCGCTTATATAGCTCAGTCAGTCCCTTTACTTGAAATGGCCGCTCAAATAAAAAATGTCTTGGAGGCAGCTATTTTGTTCACTCAACTGCAATCTCTTATTCATAAAAGGAATGACCCCTTTTTTATTGGTCACCTCAGAGCTCATTCCAATCTTCCGGGTCCCCTCACCCAAGGAAACCATTTGGCTGATCAGGCCACTCGGCTACTGTGCTGTTAACCAGGGCATGCATGACAACTCGAATAACCTTAACAAAGCTGTTAAAGCCCACAATTACATCATATTAATGCACATACTTTAAGGCTTATGTTCAGAATTACCAGAGAACAATCTCGACAGATTGTTAAAGGATGCCCTTCCTGTGTAACCCTTTTACCTACACCTCATTTAGGATTAAACCCCCACAGTCTGATACCTAATGCCCTCTGGCAAATGGATGTAACCCATATTCCTGAGTTTGGAAATCTAAAATATGTGCACGTCACAGTTGACACCTTTAGCGGCTTTATCGTCACCACCCCACAAACAGGAGAAGCAGGAAAAAACGTTATCGCACATGGGTTAACTGCCATGTCAGTATTAGGAACCCCACAACAGATAAAGACAGATAATGGCCCCGGATATACTGGCCATGTATTGCCACATTTTGCCAGCATCTAGGCATAAAACACACCACAGACATTCCATATAACCCCCAAGGGCAAGGTATAGTCGAAAGAGTGCATCTGTCTCTAAAAAATACCATCGAAAAAATTAAAAAGGGGGAGTGGTATCCTGTCAGAGGATCCCCAAAAAATCTATTATCCCACTCTCTTTTCATTTTAAATTTTTTAAGCTTAGACCAAAAGGGACACTCTGCAGCCGAGCGCTTCTGGCACTCTAACCCTGGCACTAACCATGCCACAGTTTTGTGGAAAGACCCAATGGATAATACCTGGCATGGACCCGATCCTGTCCTAATATGGGGCAGAGGATCAGTTTGCATCTATTCAAAAGAACTAGATGCAGCCAGGTGGCTGCCGGAATGATTGGTTAAACAAATGGATAATAACAATCTATCCAGGGTAGAGGACTCTCCCTGAGATGAGTACTGCTTTCTTGCAGGAGAGTAACCAACACTAAAACCAATGCAGCTGTGCAGGCCCCCTGGAATCCTTCTATGCAGCTTCATCACCATCGTTGGAGCCCTTCTGTTATACGCTGGCACTCTGAGTGACTGGACCACGCTGGACAGATCCCTTCTACTTACTTTCTTTATAACATATATTTGCCTTCTCGCTATCGCCTGCTCTGTATAACCCACCCACCATGTGCCTGAAAATCTGGGCACTAAGCTGTCTTCTAGGTATCTCTCAGGGAGGTTTTGGGCCTCCTCCCAACCGTCAAATGCTAATAGAAGCCCTCTATGGTAAACCTTGTGATTGCGGAGGGGGCCAGGTTGCTGTTCCATCCTCTGTGTATACACAAGAGGTGCACTGTGGCACTAAGGTAGCTTACTTAGAGGCTCCAGACAGTAGCACCGGAGGATACTCAAACCAACAGTGGGTCTGCAGAAATACCCCAAAGGTGATTCCCTCCATAGGCGGTCGTCCAGGACATTGCCCCTGTACGTCTATACACCCATCTATGCACAGCACTTGTTACACTGATGTCCAAACATGCTCCATAGACAATAAAACCTATTACACTACCATCCTAGATCGGCAGAAGCACAGCATTGCTGGAGGAGATTGGAGCCTCAATCCAGTTGTTGTGGGGGACAGTAAATTAACCCAGTCTTCCTGCCAGGGCCAGGTAGGACAACCAGTTTGCTGGAATCAAGTCCCTCCTGTAGATGTATCAGACAGAGGGGGCCCACAAGACCAAGTCCAGCAAGTAATGCTCCATGAGAGAATCGAGGAAATCATAAAGAGCTCATTTCCTCAAATTGAATATCATCCCTTAGCTTTACCTAAGACTGGGGACTTAAATATAGATGCTCAAACTTTCGATATCCTTGAAGCTACCTTTAAATTGCTCAATGAATCCCAACCTTATACTGCACAGGACTGCTGGCTATGCTTACTTATAGGGACTCCTGTACCTCTAGCCTTAACTACAGCTAAGAATTCCTATCATCCTAATAATACCTGTACCATTATCCCACCCATTAGAGTACAACCTATCTTTACTTATGCTGACACTTGCCTGCACTCTCCATCTACCAATGACAGTGGTGAGATTCACTTAAGACATCTCACTTTTGCCCAGTGTAACTCAACATCCATTATGTCTGACGCCCTTTGCGCAGGCAATAGCTCAGTGTTCGTTTGTGGCGGTAATCTTGCTTATACCTTCTTGCCGTCTAACTGGATGGGGACATGCACTCTTGCTATCCTCCTCTCCAATGTTAATGTTATTAATGGAACTGAACCTGTACCTATTCCCAACATGGACTATATTGCCAGCCGCTCTAGAAGGGCTGTGCAGTTGATCCCACTTTTTGTTACATTAGGCATTTCCGGAGCCCTGGCCACTGGTATGGCAGGGTTGGGAATTTCTCTTACTCAATATACAAAATTATCTAAGCAATTAATTGATGATGTCCAAGCTTTGTCGAGCACTATACAAGATATTCAAGATCAAATAGACTCTCTAGCTGAGGTAGTATTGCAGAATAGGAGAGGGTTAGACCTGCTTACAGCAGAACGTGGAGGAATATGCTTGGCTCTGCAGGAACAGTGCTGCTTTTATGCCAACAAGTCTGGCATTGTTCAAGATAAAGTTAAGAAGCTTCAAGAAGACCTGGAGAAAAGAAGAAAGGACCTGGCCAACAACCCCCTGTGGAGTGGGATGAATGGACTATTGCCCTATCTACTCCCTTTCTTGGGACCTTTGCTTGGTTTGATAATGCTTGTGTCACTAGGACCTATCCTATTTAACAAGGTTATGGCATTTTTAAAACAACAGCTGGAGGCCATAAAAATGCAGCCTCTCCAGGTCCATTACCACTGACTAGACATGGCCGATTGTGAAAATTATGATGAGCCTACTCAAAGGCCATAGCACGATCATCATAATAAAATCTAGGGGTGCTGGGCTGGCTAGCCAATGACAGGCAACTGGGCTGGTCAGTTAAGCAGACGAAAACCACCTAAGACAGAAACACGGCCTTCACTGCCGATGAATCTCGATGATGGGTAAGGTGAAAAGCTGCTTTTCAGTTGCACGCCCTGACCTAAGACAGGCACAGCCCCCTCCTAGTCCAGATACATTGTCAGTCACTCACTTCCTTGTAATAATATAAGGAAGGGGGACCTGTGGGAGACCGCTTTTGGCGCCAGTATCAGTTGCAGCCATCTCATGAATTAACGCCTAACCCAGTTAAGTTTCTATTTCCCCACCCTCACTGAAGTAATTAAGTTTCTACCCTCATGCCACTCCCCCGGGCTCCGATTGGGCACTCCTTAAAGAGTGCAAAAGTCTTTCCATGGACGTTACCAAACAACCATCTGCGCATGCGTGTGGCATGAAATTTGAAAATCTAGTTACCAATCATTTACCGACACTGTGCTGTCGTCAGTACATACCACCTCCTTCATCCCTGGCTATAAATACCCCTGATTGACCCTCAATAAACGAGACTTGATCAGAATCCTGTCTTGTCTCCATTCTTTGTGTCTCTTGTCCCTTTCATTACCGCTCCCTCCCTCAGGTCTTGGTTCGACTCACCTGCGGGTCGGGTCAGTTCCCTTTAGTAATTAGGATGTCCATTTTCATGTAATTGGCAAATCTTCTACCTTCTTTAAACTTCATGGTTTTTCCCACCCCATTTGAAGCCAAGACAGGTAGAAAGTCTAAAATCAGGGAAGGAAGAAATTTAAACTCTTCCTGTCCTGTTTAGTTAACCACAGTTCTTTTTTTTTCAGAGACACTTTAGATTACATGTTCTTGACCCTTCAGCATGGAGCTCAGGAAAGGAAAAAAGGATTAAAAAAAAATTGTTGGCAATATAAGCAAGTTGATCTAGCATCACTGCTCTCTGCATTTGACAGAAGTTTAAAGTCAAGCAGGTCTGGGAGGCATTTTCATGATTTCTTTTGCTGTCTCTTCACTGGCAAATCTCCTACATGGAATACATCTATATTTCAGCTGGTTGCTTTCTCCTTCCTCAATCTCTAGCAATCTAGTGGCATCTCCAACAACTTCAAATATCCATCAACATGCATGGGTGCCTACTATGTGCCAAGAATTGTTCCAAGCACTTGGGACACAGCAGAGAACAAAAAGGCAAGATCTTGCACTAGTAGAGCGTACATTCTGGTAGGCAGGGAGTCATTCTAGTGAATTGTATAGTATGTTAGAAGACAGTAAATGCTACAGGAAAACAAAAAAGTAGAGGAGAAAAAGGAGGACAAGAAATGTCAGGGAGGGAAGGGGAAGGATGCAGTCAAGTAAAGTGGACAGAAGAACTCTCAAAGAGAAGGGGAGGTTTAAACAAATGAATGTGATAAAATTAACCAGAGAAGTATCTGGAGGTGGAGTGTTCTTTCTGCTAGGGCAAAGAAGCTGTGAATGTGAATGAAGAAAAAAAATTACATCTTTGGAGTATCTTTAACAGAATGTAGACAGCAAACCACAGTAGTATTATCAGTACCTATGACTTTGTCACCAAGAGAAATCAGATCTCTTTATATCATATTACAATTATTATACACTATGAAAATATTTTGTACTCCTCACAATCTGAAACTACTATCATTATTATACCTCTTACTAGATCTTGTTTTTAAAATTCATTAAGATAGAAGCATACATTTTACTCTATGACAAAATTTTCTACTATTTTGATAACTCTATTTCAGAAAAGTTGGTTGGCTTTACATATTTTACTTCATTAATAGAGAAACATTAATCTGAGGAAGGTTCCCGCTGGCTCACGTGTACTGCTAAAGAGCCCTGTGATGTATACACACACACAAACAAACACAAGTGGCAACACCTGCTCTGGGGCACTGTTTCATGCATGTAGGGTCCTCATGAAGCCCCAGACAGTAGGTTTACCAACCCAGGTCTCTCAGGAATGAAAGCTTGCATCACCATACCAGATGTAGAATCAACTCCTCAGCGCTGACTGAAAGCAAGAAGAACATGGAAGAAGACTTGAGAGTTAGTTTCTCTACATGGAGGGAGACAACATTCAAGGAGAGAAATCATAAATGCCAGAGATGGCCTCTGGATCAGTTCTGAAAATAAGGATTTTGACCTCAGACTTTTGTCATTACTGTGCACAGCTGTCATTTGCACATTTGCTCTCAAATGCACGTCTCATCCTTGTGCAAACTCCATTTTCGCTGGCCAAGGGGAGGCTCTGACAAGAGATTGGAGGGTGAGAGGAAGGAAGAAGCCAGGATATTTCTCCCCCAATCCTCTGCTTCTGATGGGCTCTCCAACAATAGCTGTGTCTACTCTTGGTTCCAGCTTCCACCTGACAGGCCTCCCTATCCATGGCCAGTGTCCTGATGAACTGCCTCATCAGGGATCCAGCTCCAGGGAGTTGGTCCAAGCTCTTGGGATTTTGTTTTTCCCTTTGTACTTTTCAGCCATAGGGGTGGCAGCTGTTTTCGGCTGTTTCTGGTATCCTGGTGTCCTTTCTTGTTCTCCCTTTCTAATTAGCATCTTATATTTAGTTCTTTCTTTGGACTACCTCATGCAGGCTCTGAAGAGCAACAAAGCACAATAAAGTTAGCAATATCTTTGATATTGTCATCAAGAAAAATCACAGGTACCTTAATTTACAGTACATGTGTCATAAGCTCCCTGGTCTCTATGTACAGTATTTGGGTTTCGTGACTATGAAATTTAGTCCATATCATAACAGGCTTGGAACAAGATGTAATAAAGAAGAAAAGACTTTAAAGAGGCTTTCCATATGAGAAAGGGGTGCGACATTTTTTGGTTAAATGTAGGGTTTTTAATTATGTTAAAAGGGAATTTTGACTTGAGGATGCAAGTAGGAAAAGGATGCACACTGGTACTGGGCAACCAAAAGCCTGTGGGAGGCATTTATTAGGTATTGTGTTTTGTTTTGTTTTTGCGTTTTGGCTACACGGTACCTGAACATCCATTTTTGTGCATGCTCATGACCTTGGATAGGCCACTGAGATCCCCTAACCACCAGCACTTGAACCCTAAGCAAGTTACCCAAATACAGAGTGATACTTAGAAGTTAGTTATAGCTAAATTTAGGTGGTCGCATGGTTAGAAATGCCAAAGGTTGCATCTTGACAACATTATGCACACACTGTGAACTTGGCTATGTTTGTTTTTTTGTTTTTGTTTTTGTTTTTTTGTTATTTAATACACTTAAACATTTTAAAGATACTTAAATTACATAAATGCTACATAAAAATATAGGGGATTACCATATGTCCCACACTTTACCCCTCCCATAATTTCCCACGTTAACAGCATTCTTCATTAGTGTGGTACATTTGTTGCAATTGATGAACACATATTGGAGCATTGCCACTAAGTGTGGATTATAGTTTACATTATAGTTTAAATACAATTTTTCAAGTTATAACCAGATTTATAATGGCTTGTATCTGTCATTGCAACATCATACAGGACAATTCCAATGTCCCAAAAATGTTCCCATATTACACCTATTTTTTCCTCTCCCTCACTTCAGAACCTCTGGAGGCCACTACCTCTGCATCAATGATAAAAGTTCTCCCATTGCTAGAGTAACAATAAGTCTATAGTTGAGTAACAGTAAGTCAGTCTACTCTAGTCCATTGTTCATTCCCCAATCATGAGTTTTCTGGGATGGTGATGCCCATTCGGCCTCTAATTGAGAGTGGGTTTAGATCCCATGGGGCAGATGGGTGGAACTCTTGCTTGCAGTTGTTGACACTCTCTGTTCCTTGAGTTGGTTGTTGTCTATCACCATCTCTTTGTTACTTATCCTGGGTGAATCCAATGAACTGGAAAGTAAGTGTTGCTACTCTATTGAGATTTAGGGCCCAAATGGCATATGGAAAATCCAAAAATTTAAGTCTCTTGGACATAAACCTATCAACTCTAGTACTAACTCCAGGTTCAAATAGAAGGGAAAGAAGAGCTGTGTATAGGGAAACCAACTCTGTCAATGTGAACTGCCCAGATTCCTTTGTTTTGTCTGGTTTCCCACGGAATTCTGCAGCCTTCCCATTGATGCTATGAGCTAGTCTATCTTCTGCCCATAAATTCCTTTCCTGCTTAAGATAGATAGGGTTGATTTCTGTTGCTGTAACCAAGAAACTGAAGTGATACCACTTCATTTCAGTTATTTCATGCAGCAGCAAATACTTCATTTTATTATATGTTCTAATTAATAATTGTTTGTGTATTGTGATTCTTTAGTTCTTCTAGTCATTTTTTTTTTTTTTGTAGCTTTGTTATAAACCATTATGATTTGAGTTAGACACCTGCTCACCATTAGAACATGAAGTCTTGGGCTATGGAAAACAAGAACTTTTCCAGTCAAAAAGTAATGTTCCAATATGAATTTAGAACTTCAGAAACCATGGATGATGATTTACCTTTGTTCTATTAGTAATTTTACTTAGAATAATCTCTGATGCCATATTTAGTAAAATAAAACTTCTCTTGATTACTTGCTTTTTAAACATCGTATGTTGTAGTCCCTAGAAATAAGTCAGTGCTGATTTTTTCTTTCACTTCAATGGCTTAGCCACGGATGTCTAAAAAATATTTTTGCCCTCTAGTATGTATTTCTTGTAAAGACTATTTTCTTTCCCCTCCCTCACAGTTAAAGCACATGTTGATCTTTAATAAATCAGCCTTTTAATTTGGGTCATTGCTAGATTTTTTGCTTTCTTATAATCTGTTTCTATACAATACCAAAACCAAAATGAAAATTACAGTTAATTGTCTAGAATATATATGTGTGTGTATCTCCAAACACTCATTCACCTAGAAACCTTTGAAGACATATTAATCTTTTTTAACCACTATTTTTTCATTCCTATTCTTTGCATATTAGAAAACAATTAAGCCCCCATTAAAATGTATCTGTTGATAAATTTACTGGTATATATTAAGTACCAATAAAGTGCCTTGCACTGTGCAAGGCAATTAGAATATATTTACATTTCTATTATATAAAGAAGATGGAATATGAGTCCTGCAAGTTTTCATTATCTGTGGCCCAAAACTTGGGGGGAAAAATAGAATAAAATTTTATGAAATCATTTTATAAGGAGTACAAATTTTAATCACATAAAACATCTACCAATGGCTTTCAATCAACTATTGTCACTATTCCAGCCATTGTGGATTGAATCATATTCCCTGCAAACACATGTTCAATTCCTAACCCCAGGTCCTATATATGAAGCCATTTGTAAATACCACCTTTGAAGATGTTATTAAAGTGAGCCCAAACTGAATCAGGGTGGGCTTTGATCCAACATGACTGAAGTCCTTAAAAACTGGAAATTTGGACACAAGGAGGAGGAGACAGAAGGAGACAGTTGGCCACATTATGGGAGTAGATACTGTGTTATGGATTGCTGGTAACCCACCACCAAAATGCTACGAACTTCAGAGAAAGCATGACCTGCTGACACCTTGATTTTAGATTTCTAGTTTCCAAAACTGTGACCAATAAATTCCTTTTGTTTAAGCCAGCCATTATGTGGTACTTTATTACAGAAGCCCTGGCAGCTAAGACACCAGCTGTCATAGGAAGTTAGCTTACCATGTGAAAGAGTTAATGCAACTGAGTTCAAATATTGACTCTGCTGTTTCTTATCTCTGTGACTTTGGGCAAGTTAACCTCTCTGAGCCTCACTTTCTTCATCTTTAACATAGGGATAAGACCATCTTATTGGAATGCTGTAAGAAATATAATTTTTAGGTAGGGTACCTAGCAGTTGGAAAATAATATGTACTATAATTGCTTTTTTATTACTATGGAGCATAAAAATAAATTTACTACTATATGGCTTAGAAAATGATAGTTTAAAAACTAAAAAATTATTTCCACTGAATTTAAGTGATGACTCCCTCCTACCTCAATATTTCTTAATTTCTTAATTCCATTCTAAAAATCCGCTGGCATGAAAAAAACTAATAAGTGAGGAGTGAGAAAATGTTCAAATCACATCAAAGTTCTAAAATGTTCTGTGTGTTTAATATGTAGGGACTTGACCTTATCACAGTAAACAAATCAAAGGAATTTAAGGCATTATAACCTGCATAGTTTTTGTAATATTAATTATGGGAATATGTTGACATTTTATAATTCTTAAAGTTTATGCGATAAGCTGTAAGTGCAGTATTACAGTGTGAATCCATATGGTTCAGGGATTTTTTTTTTCTTTTTTGATTGTTTATAATACTGTAAACATGCTACCAATACCTAGTTTAGATTTAAAGCAATACTTTGAAAAACCAGAAGATGGCACTAATTTCTAAGACTTAGATGTCTAAAGAGAATGTGCTCCTTCAGATCGTGACCATTTATCGTTCTTTTACTATTGGGAATAATAATGCTCCGTTTTTGTTTTTTTTGTTTTTTAATCAGTTTTCTTATCTTAATATGACATTGTTGTTCTACAGTTTCCCTGACTATTTAGCATGTAAATGGAAAAGTGAGAATGGTGTAAATTAAATAAATACATAGAATGTTCAAATGATTTAGCATGAGCAAGAATTAGTTACCAACCAATTATATTTATGTCATGCTTTTATCTGTGTATGAATTGAGTATTATATTTCCATTTAAATAGAGAGCTTAATTTCATTCATGTATAGGGTATCTTTACCTTTGTTCAAAAGGAAAAGATACAGCGTGTTTTCTTTATGTCACCATCATCTATTACTGTTAGCAATATCTCAGATGAAACTCACTTCTGTTTTTTTTTTAAAAAATCATCTTTGTAGGTTACTATTTCTTTTATTTCTAAATGATAATACTAAACAGTGTGGAAACATATACCACAGAATGTTCAACAATAGAAATAGATACAACAAAAATAATGTATATGATTTTATAACCTAATTTCATTTGAACAGGATATTGAACTAAATCTATTGCTATCTTACTAAGAATGAGTTATTTAAGGACAAAGAGAGAATGAGACATGCATATACTCAAATCTACGAAGGAAATCTGAAGAGGCAAGAAGTGGTCTTGTATTTTTGCACATTTATCCATCTGCCTTAGTGTAGATTAATTTCCCTGGTAAAATTAAATGTGTACTTTGAGGTACTATAGGCTGCTGAACACCATGCTTGCACAACTGGCATACTGGAGTCTTTCAAAATCAGCAGTTTCCAGGGAAAAAAAATCCATCTACCATCTGCTTGTTTCATTAAAATACATAATAGAGGAAGAAGAACTGAACCAGATTTTCACTGGTTCAGCACTCCCTAGTGCCCACTCTGCAGAGGTTTTATACAGCAGCTTATATAGAAAACAGAATCAAAATAAAATTCAACCATGTTTTTTGTTGGCTTTTTTATCTATATAAAAATAGAGCAGTGAGCTTCATTTTTTTTTAATACATTTAGACAAGACAATTTATCTTAAAAACATACATTTTCAAGTGTTTTCTTTTAATGAACTTAAGAAAGTTTTCTCAATTCCATACTGTAAAATTTTAAACATGATTGTAAGGGAATCATACAGATACTTTGTTATGTAAAAGTCAAAATTTTTATCAAAACCTATCAATCGCCCCAAGAAACACATTCAGTATTTTCAGCTTATAAGTTACAAAACTACATTTAAAACAATAATGCCTAATTTTTCCACTCTTATTTAGAATAGGAAAAAAAACCTTATTTGGATTTAATAAATTTTCCAGAAAACAGAAGTTTATAGCCTTTAGGTGGTATATTTTTCTAAAATGTATAGAGCAAACATAATACAACAACAAAGATTATATATTGAACCTCTAATATAGTACTATAATACTATATAATAAATACCATCTCCCTTCACTCAAGGTTCTTAGAATTTTCTTTAAAAAAAGATTTCTTAATGATCCTGGATGCTGTCAAGATATATAAGGCCTTTGCCTAAAATTATTCCAGATTATTGTTAGTGATTTTACTTACTTCTCCCACACTCTAAACAATCAATTTTTCATTTAAATTCCTGTACCCCTTCCACCTACTTTAAATTCTCAATTCACTGCTGTAACTTTAAAAGAACTGAAGGGGGGATACTTAAATTTAGATATGGAAGCCACAAGGTAACCAAAGGAAAAAAATACATTTGATAGCCCCAAAATATTCCCATTACAATCTGTTCAGCCTCTTGATTTGATGATGATTGATGCTACTAGAAATCTAACCTGGGAATTTGTGTAATAGAGTAACCAAATTAATGAAATGTTAAAGATGGCCAAGCTCTTACTATAAAGAATTGAAAAGCTTATTTGTAAACTAGAAAGTCCTCCTTCTCCTAATATGAGTTCCAAAAGAGTGGTCTTGCCTGGCCTTGTTTGATGGAGGGCATGTGTGGATGAGGACATAGAGGCCTCTTAGTGATGGGCCTTGTATTCTTGACCCCTTCTCCTGGTTCCATAGAAATTCTATCTTTTGATAGGCTCAAAATTACCAAAAGACAATGCTCCTTGAAATAATTTGGAACTAAGGGTTTAAAAAGAACTTACTGTCAAGAAACACTTCATTCTCTCTGCAGTGCCATCTGATAGAAAGATGTTGTGTAATTTTAAATTTTCCAGTAGCCACATTTTTTAAAGTAAAAAGAAAAGAAGTAAAATATATTTTAAGTATCTACTTTATTGAATGCGATATGCAAACATATAAGGATAGTATTAGTAAGAATATTTTATATTCTTTCTTTTCCATACTAAGCACATCTCAGTTAAATCTAACTCACTCAAGTGCTCAACATCCATGAGTGGTGAATAGCTGCAACATTGGCAACACAGTAAACAAAGAAATGCCAAGCACCTGGCAGATCCCCTCTCTGTTTGCATAGTTATTCTTAACCTTCAATATGCCTTGTAATTCTTTCTGAGAGTATAAAATTGTGTCATATACTTAATTCTGATTGGATCCTAGCACTAATACATTTCTATTATTTAATTGTTCAGATACATATCACGACATTGCCTTTTAGAAAGAGTTACCCATAAATTTTCCTACATTTACAATTCTTTGTAAGCTTGTTAAATTTCTTGATATTATCAAAGATCTCTTTTTGATTCTTGACCAAAGGTTGGTCCCCTTGCTCTCTTGATTTAAACCAAGCTTCACATTGACCTGTAAGTGATATCTCTAAAAGGCAACTTTGATTGTTGCCCAACTATTCAATGATTTTTGGGGAAAATATCAAGCTCTTCATGATCTGACCCCTGACTGACTGTCTCTCTTCATTTCCTTCCACTCTCCCTTCTTACATTCCATTCTAAAATTTGCAGACTTCATGAGTTCCCTGAATATGACATACAGTTTTGGTCCCCACATCTTAAAACATGCTGTTCCTTCTACCTGAAATAATCTTTCCCCTTCATCTGCCAGGCAAATACCTGCTCTCAGCCAAGCCTCAGGTTTCAGTCCAGTTGAGTTGAATAAACTTATTTACCACACACTAGTTCCTTGAGGGTAGAGATTGTGTTTCATTTCTTTTCATGACACTAATTATCTAGCATAAGGTCAGACAGTAAAATGTGTGTGAAATATGTATTTGTTGATCTAATCTAAACATACTAAACATGTAAGTAGACTGTTATAAATTATTAATAGGTAAATAATTTGAAGTAAAGTCATTTCTCCTTCTATTTTAGTATTACATTTAATTGAATTTTTATTCTGTCTCAATTCCAGTACATTTCACTTCACTCAAATACCCACCCTCTCTACAGTACTGCTGACAGTACAATAGATAATGGAGAAATTCTTATTACGTCTATAGTACAAATCATAAGTTATTTCATCAGAGAAAAAATAAATATAAGAGGTGATATGTCTCAAAATCCTTCCTTCAGATTCCGGTGAGTGTTGAGAAAAAAGTACACTGATCCTAGGCCATATATCCTATTTCAGTTCCTTGGCTGGTAAAGCAAATACAATGCAACCAGGTCACTTAAAAAGTGGGAATTTGTAGGTTCACTGTTTTGAGACTAAGAGAAGTCCAAATCAAGGCCTCATCAAGGCGGTGCTTTCTTCCCAAAGACTGGCTTTCTGGGGCTGGCTGATGGTGATCCTTGGTCCTTTGCTTCTCTGTCACATGGCAGTGCACATGGTGGCCTCTCTTGGGGGCTTCCTTCTCTTCTGGGTTCATTTCACTTTCAGTTCCTAGCTGTTCCTTCTGCATTTTCTCTCTGTCTGTCTGAATTTCATTCCACTTAAAAAGGACTCCAGTAATAAGATTAAGACCCATTCTGATTGCTTTGAGCCACACCTTAACTGATGTCTTCTCATCAAAAGGTCCTACTAACGATAAGTTCACACCCACAAGAATGGATTAAGTTTAAGAACATGTTTTTAGGAGATACATAGCTCCAAAACACCATACCTCCCAAGGAATAAGTTGATAAGATTTTCGTTAAATACCAAAATGAAACATTCAACTTATCCCACACAAATACCCAATTTGTATAGTCACATGAAACAAATGAAAACAAAAGTCTCTGATAACTGGAAACATTTTTCCCAGGGTAGCATAATTATTTGCTGTATAAGCAATTATAAACAGACTAAGCAAGTATTTAAAGCATTAAGTACCAAGGCAAGAATATTTCTTAAGCCTTATAAAATTCTAGTTTTATAACTTCTCAGGAGATTCAATATCTTTTGAGGAGGATACAGCATAAAGGTAATCAAGACAAGATCTTCCCACAATCAAGTTGTCCCAAAGCAAGAAAAATAGATCCCAAAAACGTACTTTGTTCTGGAAAAACTGTCCACAACATACAGGGATGGGGGACAAAATTCCCCTTCCTGCTTCCTCTGGCTCTCTTGGCTGGGGTTTTTATGAAGTAAACAGAACATGATGGAGGGGAAGGGTGAGCCACAACAAGAATATAGGCAGGACAAGATGCAAAGAGAACTGCTAAGAGCACTCCTCAACTAAATTCTAGTTCCTGAATTTAAATTTTCCTGTTTGTACTACATCTCCCTGCAGTTTCAGCCTTGTTGAAACCCATGCTTTTATCAACTAACAAGCATTTCTCCTGAGTAAGAGGAACATTTCTTGTAAGCAGTGATTCTTACTTAAAGAAACTTTCTGGTCACTCACAACATGGTGATGGAAACAGACCAATTCCTTCCCATTTCCTGACTTTCCTGTCCCTGACCTGTGGATTTGGCTCATATGAAGGGGCAGGATTAGAAAAGCACAGTTTGTTCCAAGCTGTGAGTTCCTCTCTAAATCGTTTCCAGTGTCTGGATGCCAAATCATGTTTACAAAGCACCTGAGCAAATACGTTGGCTGCCAGCAATCTTTTCTATTTCTAAAATTAATCTGCAAACTATGGGCTTTTGCTTTTTAAGTAAATGTCTCCTTAGGTAGAAAGGGTATGCAAGGGAAAGGGTTCTATACAGGATCTCAAAACCCTCTGCACTTTCTTTGTTCTGGTTTTGAAATTCCCTGCTGAATCACTCCGTTGCTCTATGATGAAGGGCATGTAAATATAATTAATATGATAGTGAACAGACCACACTATCTGGTCAAAATATGACTCTTCTTTTACAAGTACATGTACAGGTTATATTAACTGTCTGGTTTGGATTTTTCCACAGCTATAAATATTACTCAACCCAGGTTCAGAGGTTGGATGCCTTTGGATACACTTCATTGCTGGCTTTTTCACAGATCCTAGACATCAACTTTGATTACGAATTCCACTTGAGGTTTCAGTTGGCCAACAAGCATTCAGCATTGCAAAATAACTTGATATTTTTCACTGGACAGAAGGGCCATGGTAAGATTAATTGAACCCTCGAGGACCTGCTTA
The DNA here is from genome assembly GCF_030445035.2 of Dasypus novemcinctus. Taxonomy (NCBI): domain Eukaryota; kingdom Metazoa; phylum Chordata; class Mammalia; order Cingulata; family Dasypodidae; genus Dasypus; species Dasypus novemcinctus. The sequence continues at coordinate 34,508,139 of NC_080683.1, read as the reverse complement.
GTTCCTTTAAGACTGCTTTAGCAATTCTTCAGCTACACTGTAATTGGCTGTGGATAAAGGAGACATCTGCCTAGATGTAGCCTCCTGTTTTCTGCCTGGAACACAGTCCTTTATGTCCAGTGTTCAGCAGTTTCCTGGCCCTTCCTGAAGTGCTGGCTTGCACCAGGGATACCCGATATAATCAAGGGCAAGAATTCCTGCAGGGAAACATGAAGGTGAAGAAGGTGATCAAGTTACATGGAAAGTGATTTTATTGACTTGTCCTTTCCTCTGTTTCCTTCCATTTCCACTATACAAGGATAGGGGAGAAATTCTCAGAAAGAACATCATTTTACAATGTGTTATGAAATGGGAGGGATTGTTGCTTCAAAGAAACCATTCCAAATTAAAGAAGGAAGAAACTAAGAAGGAAAGTACTTGGCCTATTTAACAAAGTATTCACTGTCCAAGAGTTGGTGGAAAATCAGCTTATAAATTAAATATATTTCTCTTAAATAGAAACCAGTTACACATACATGCACTCAAGGGAAAGCACATGTTGTACTCCCAAATCTACAACTGGTCAACCAATTAATCACTTACCTTCTCTCAACTCAGTGTCCTCATCTGTAATATCAAACTATTATCCTAGCATAAAGACCCTTCTCTGAACCATCCATCAGTGGCTCTATTATTCTAGGGTAAATAAAATATTCTATTTTTTTGGACACATTCAGTGATCATCTCCTAATACTGAACACTCTTTCTGTTCTAACACCTGTCTAAAGAAAGCCCACACCCTTAGTGAAGTGTGGTATGTCAACCTCTCAGCACCTCTGTGAGGATGGGGGACACTTGATCATGTGAAGCTCCATTCATTCCACCTCTAAAACTTGTTAAATCTGTCTATTGCTGAAATCTTGGAACGTCTCCATAACCTGCCACCCTACTGCCTCTCTTGCCTGAAGTTTATTCTCCACACTGCAGCAATAACTACCTCCTTAAAAGGTACCTCAGCTCTTGCCTGAACCTTGCTTAAAACCCTCCTGTGGTTTCCTACTGCATTTAGAATAAAATCCAAAATCTCCTTTCTGTGTTCTACAAAGGCCTGCAGGACCAGTTCCCTGCCCCTCTCGCTAACCTCAACCTGGCCACTCCCACTCTCTCTGTGCAGGTAGGTCTTCTCCCAGTGCCTCTAGAGAAAGTGGCTATCTGAATGGTCAAGAGAGCAGACCCTGAGGCCTAGCAGGTATAATTGAGTCAAACCTCCACAACTTATTAATTATATGTCGGTTTACTTAATGGATCTGTGCCTCAGTTTCCTCATCTGTCAAATGTGTGTAGTATTATTATAGTTTCTTATAGAGTTGTTAAGATTAACATAGCTAATTCAAAAAAGCACTTAAAATAGCACCGGCTCATAATAAACACTCAAATAAAAACCATAGCTTGTATTTTCTTGGGGAGGCCTTAAACAACCTTAAAAAGATTCTTATCTTATTTTATCCAATTTATTTTCTATCTCAGCTCCTTATTTATTTCTTTTATAGTCCTTACCTCAATTCATAATTCTTTTGTATATTTTTAATATAGTTGTTTCTTTTCTGTCTCCACTACTAGGGACAGAGACTAAGTCAGCCCTGTTTGACTTAATACTATACCCACACTTAGCACAATGACTGACACAAAATTAGTACTGAATAAATGATTAAAAAACACACACACAAGAAGAATAGATCATTGTGTGATTTGTAAGCTAGCATCACATTAGTACAAAAGTTCTTACAGAGCGGCTATCCTCAGTGCTCCCAACTCAGATGCCATATCTTCCAGTCGGATTTTCCCAATGGCTACCCTCCTCCCACCCCTTTGTTTTTTTTTCATTAAAGTTAATAGATCACAAGGAATGTTACATTAAAAAACATTAAAAAAACAGAAAACATGAGGTTGCCATATAACCCACTCCCCACCCCCCGCCACATCATTTTTGTATATTGTATTTTTTGAAGATATATACATCAAAAAAAAATTACATTAAAAAATACAAGAGGTTCCCGTATACCCCTAACCCCACCCCACTCCTCCCACACCAACAACCTCCCTCATCATTGTGTCACACTCATTGCACTCAGTGAACACATTATGAGGCACTGCTGCACTACACAGACAATAGTTTACCCTGTAGTTTGCACTCTCCCCCAGTACATTCAGTGGGTTGTGGCAGGATATATAAAGGCCAGCATCTGACCCTGCCATATCATTAAGGACAAGTCAAAATCCCAAAAATGCCCCCACATCACATCTCTTCTACCCTCTCCCTGCCCTCAGCAACTACTGTGGCCACTTTCTCCACCTTGATGCTAAAATTTCTTCTATTATTTGTCACAACAGTTTTATAGTAGAATATGAGTAAGTCCACTCTAGTCCATATTTTATTCCTCCATTCTGTGGACCCTGGGATGGTGATGTCCTCTCCATCTCTAGATCAAGAGGGGACTTATATTCCACATGGATGACTGATGCAATTCCTCTGCTTACAGTTGTAGGCACTCTTGATGCCCTGGTGTGGTGGTTGACCATCTTCACCTCCCTGTTAGCTGACTTGAGTAAGTTCAATGAACCAGAGAGTAAAAGTTGCCACTCTGCTGAGGCTCAGGGCCCAGCTGGTACATGGGCAGTCCAGGGATTCAAGTCTCCTGAGTATGGATGATCCCTAGCACCAACCACAGATTCAGTAAAAGTGACAGAAGGGGCATGTGTAGAAAAATAACATCTGAGTCCAACTCCATCACACTCAGGAGCACAAATTCCAAAGGAGGGCCCTCTGACATGGCACAGAACTCCAAATCCATCTGCCATGACTATATACCCTGCGGATCTCCATAGCCTTCAGGAGAACCAGTACCTAGGGTTGTACCTCCTTTGGCTTTTTTCTGGGGTCCTGCTGAGGTGTGCATAAGCATGACCCCTGTGATGACCTCCCAACTCTTTTTGGAAAACTCATAGCCATATCAACTCATTTGTCTTTGCCATATCCCCCTTTTATTCAAGGTCAAAGATCAGTTTTTAACACTCATAGGCTGAGATATTCTGCTGGTCTGAGTTGACCCTTTTATTTGAGGTCTCTTTCTAGTTGCTTCTCCAGTTAGTGATTGGTAGTAATCCCTTGGCACCAGGGAGGTTCATCCCCAGGAGTCATGTCCCACGTTGTGGGGAAGGTAATGCATTTACATACTGAGTTTGGCTTAGAGAGTAGCCACATTTGAATAACATGGAGGCTCTCAGGAGGTAACTCTTAGGCACCCTACAGCTTGAGGCCTAGTTCATATTTCAGGCACACAGGCTCCTAAACATAGTCATCGGTGTCAAGGGCTCATTATTGGTCCATTCTTTCTTGTTGATCATTGCCATTACACTTGGGGGATTATTGTTGTTCCATTCAGGAATGTGATAGAGCTCCCCTGGGTGGGAACTCAGCACTCCTTCTGTTGACATTTGTAACTGTAACTACTATAAAAATACCCAACATATATCCTAACATATTTATGTTCCCTATATACATGCCTTGCAGAACTCTCCCCACTCCTGTGCCCCCATCAATAACACCCCACACCAGAGTTCCTCCCCTGCCATAGTTTAACCTCTCTGTGGTCCAAAACTTCTTCAACAATGAATCCTAATATTGAAATACAGTGATGGGTTTAAAGTTTAGAAATAGAATAAGTAGTAATTTAGAAATACTAAAATAAAGTAAAAATAAATTGGTGTATTAATAAAATGAAAAATATTATAAAGCTTTGTTTCTAATGTTTAGCCTTTCATCAATCTAATAGGTATTGCCCTGTATGTACAGTGTCAAGGCACTTTCATTTCTTCCTCAGTGTCTACATCCTTTCTTTATTTTTTTTTCTAATTTTTAATTTTGTCTTCAAAAAAGTTTTAGATAACAGTAATTCACATACACAATATAGGGAACTCCCAGATATCCAACATCAAACCCTTTTCCCCTTTCCCCAGCAATGATCTCTTTACATGTTCATGTTATATTAGCTGCAGCTGATGTACAAATTTTGAAACATACATATCAAACATGGTTCTATTTTGGTTTACATTATTGTTTGTATTTTAGACTATACAAATTTCTAAATTTTTAGTTTCCTCATGTTTTACATTATAGTTTACGTTTTAGTTTATAGACTTTTCTACACTTTAGATGTAAGTTGACATGTCCATCATTGCATGATCTTGTGGAGCACTTCCATTGCTCCCCAGTTGCCCTGCTATACCTCTCTCCCCCTCCCCTCAGGGCACACCATGACACACAATCTTCATTACTTGAGGAACCAGATTTACAGATACTGCAACAATGCTGAGGGCTTGACATACTAGACTTCCCTAACTATCTGGGAGCCAGTGATCCTCTCAAGAGACACAATTCCCTCTCTTTGGGAACATCAGTTCTCCCAGGATATGGGTCCACCTTCACACTCATTGTATGGGTCTCCACCCAATGATATAACACACTATGACAAAATGAGCAGTTTCTTCTTTTGTTTCTTCTTTTGTCAATGTAGGCTGCTTATGTGTTTCTAGGAATTTGTCCATTTCCTCTAAATTGTCTTTCTTGTTGGAATACAGTTTTTCTAAGTATTCTTTTATGATAGTCTTTATTTCAGTTGAGTCAGTGGTGATATCACCCTTCTCATTTCTTATTTTGTGTATTTGCATCTTCTCTCTTTTTTCTTTGTTAGTCTAGCTAAGGGTTTGTCAATTTTATTGATCTTCACAAAGAACCAGCTCTTTGTTTTGTTTATTTTTCTGAGTGCTTTCCTATTTTCTATTTCATTTAGTTCTGCTCTGATCTTTGTTATTTCTTTCTTTCTTCTTTCTTTGGGGTTAGTTTGTTGTTTTTTACTAATTCCTCCAATTGTTCACTTAGTTCTTCAATTTTAGCTCTTTCTTCTTTTTTGATGTATGAATTTGTGGCTATGAATTTCCCTCTCAGTACAGCTTTTGCAGCATCCCATAAGTTTGGATATGTTGCGTTATCATTTTCATTAGTTTCAAGGTATTATTGATTTCTGTTGAGGTTTTCTCCTTGACCAACTCTTTTTCTAAGAGTGTGTATTGTTTAACTTCCATATCTTGGTGCCAAATCTAGGCCTTTGTCCCTTGCAGATTTCCATCTTCCCTCCAATGTGGTCAGAGAAATTATTTTGTATGATTTTGATCTTTCTGAATTCATTGAGACTTTCTCTGTGGCCTAGCATGTAGTCTATCTTGGAAAATGATCCATGTGCACTTGAGAAGAATGTATATCCTGCTGTACTTGAGCCTAATGTTCTGTATATGTCTATTATGTCCAGATCCTCTAAGATACTGTTCAAAGTCTTTGTTTCTTTATTGATTCTCCTTTGAGATGTTCTGTCCAAAGGTGATAGTGGTGTGTTAAAGTCCCCCACTATAATTGTAGAGGCATCTATTCCTTCACTTAGATTCTCCAGTGTTTGACTCACGTATTTGGAGATGCCCTTGTTAGGGGCATAAATGCTTATGATTGTTCTTTCTTCTTGAAAGATTATCCCTTTCACTAATATGTAGTATCCATCTTTGTCTCTCACAACAGTTTTGCATTTAAAGTCTATTTTGTCTATGTTAATATAGCTACACATGCCTTTTTTGGTTATTGTTTGCTTGTAAGAATGTTTTCCAGCCATTCACTTTCAATCTTCTTGAAACCCTGGGTCTAAGATGAGTTTCTTGTAGACAACATATAGATGGGTCATATTTCCTTATCCAATCTTCCAATCTGTGTCTCTTAACAGGCAAATTTAATCCATTGACATTTAGTGTTACTTTCAAGGAATTACTTATATTAGCCATATTTTCTTTGGATTTGTGTTTATCTTATGTTGTTTGATTTTTTTCTTTTTTTGTAGTTTTATATGTTCTTACACTCTCCTCCAACTCTGTCTCTCCTATTTTTTAGTTTCCTCCTGAAGATCTTCCTTTAGTATTTCTTGAAGGGCAGATTTCTTATTGGCATACTCTGTTAGTTTCTGTTTATCTGTGAATAATTTGAACTCTCCATCATTTTTTTAATGCTAGCTTTGTTGGGTAAAGTATTCTTGGTTGGAAATTCTTTTCTTTTAGTACCTTGACTATGTCATACCACTGCCTTCTTGCCTCCATGGTTTCAGATGAGAGATCAGCACTTAATCTTATGGATCCTCCCTTGTATGTGATGGTTCTCTTTTCTCTTGCTGCTTTTGATATTTTCTCTTTGTCCTGTGCATGAATAATTTGAGAAGTATATGTCTTGGGGTAGGCCTGTTGGAATTTATGCTGTTTGGGGTGCACTGTGCTTCCTGGACATGTACATGCATCTCCCTCAATAGGATTGGTAAGTTTTCAGCCATTATTTCCTCCAACACCCCTTCTGTCCCCTTTCCCTTCTCTTCTCCTTCTGGGATGCTTATAATGCATATGTTCATGCATTTTGCCTTGCCTTTCAGGTCCCTAAGTCCCTGCAGGATTTTTTCTATCTTTATATTGTTTAATTCTACTATCTGTTTGATTTCAGATATCCTGTCTTCCATATCACTAATTCTTTCCTCTGCCTCTTCAAATCTGCTGATAATTGCCTAGAGTGTATTTTTGATTTCTTGGATTGTGCTGTTGATCCCCATAATATTTGTGATCTTTTTGTGCATGCTCACAATTTCTTTTGTATGCTCTCATAGTGTTTTCTTAATATGCTTAATGTCTTCCTTCACTTCATTGAATTGGTCCATGATACATGTTTTGAGAGTTATCATTACTTGTCCAATTTTCTACTTCTCTTCCTGGTTTTCAGTTTGTTCATTGGATTGGGCCAAGTTTTCCTGATTATTGGCATGGTCTGTAGTTTTTTGTTGCTGTCTGGTCATCATTTTATCTTATTTGGTTTATTCTGTTGATTATCTTCTTCATCTAGTTTTGGGGTAGTTGTTGTTTGTGTGTGTGTGTTAAGTCTTTTCTTTGTTACTTTTTTCTTCTTATTCTATTTCCTTGTTGTTGGCTAAGTTCCCTTGAAAGAAAATATTAGGTCCAGAGAAAGCAAAAGGGGTAAGAAAAGAAAAATATAATAGTAGTATTGATAGTGAATGTTAGCAGAAGTACTGTGTGAGATCTAGAAGAATCGATTTAGAACTCATGCAAGCTGTGTATAGCCATAACCATAAAAAAGTGGAGTACCTATAATGAGATAGTAAACTGAATATGGGGAGGAATATACTATGAATTAAAAGGTCAGTGTGGTCAGGAGAGAGGGAAAAAGAAAAGAGAGGACAATAATATAAAGAGTGAATAAATGATTGAAAACAGATTAGAGGTATTAAAGATAAAAAGTCAGAAATATTGAGGACTAAACAGAGAGAGGTGAAATGTAAGAGAAACAATAAATGATGGAGGAGAGAATGATGTTAAGGAAAGGGGATAGTGTGGTAGCCAAAATCCATACACATAGAAAAGAAAATTGAGGATGAGTAAGCACAGCAAATAAGAAACTTTGCCTGTAGCACTAATATAAAAAAAGGAAAAAAGAAAAAAAAGGAAAAAGAAAGAGAGAAAAAAAAAGCAGAGCAAGAAAAAGAGAAGGGAGAAAAGGAAAAAGAAAAATAAAAGGTGGTAGGGGAGATAAAGAGGAAGAAAAGACAAGAAAAGAAACCAACCAAGAAGACCAGACAAGACCTCAGGCAAAGAATCCTCTTTGTGATTGATTAAACTGCTTAAGAGTCTGACCTTCCCCCTTTCTCCCTTCCTCACTTCCATCTCTCCCAAGGCAGCAGAAAGGCTGTGTGAGGGCTCCCATAGGAAATTCAAACGGGTTCCTGGTGAACCACCTCACCAGAGAAAATAATATCTCTTAATTTCTTGAAAGAACTCCCACCCCTTGTCAGTAACCTTCAGTATGCTATTGGAAGCCTGTAAAGCATGTCCTACTGTCCCTCTCCCTTAGGTGTGCTGTAAGGGGGCTAGTTAATTTTCTGACTCCATCTTCTCCCAGACCAAGTTTCCTATCCCAGGGCATTTAGGTAAATAGGGTTCTCTCACGAAATTTGCCTCTCCTCTCTTCCTAGGCTCTCCCCAAGTCAGCTGATATGCTCCTCCAAACTCAATGAAAGGAGGGGACCAGAAAATTGGCCCTGCACTCCTTGGGCCCCTCTGCACCTCCCACCTAAACTCTCCCACTCCAAGAGTTAGTCCATGACTGGAGGGGTAGGGCAATGCTGGATTTCCTGGAGTGGTGGGCTCGGGAAACAGAGGCCTGGGAGAATGTGGACTCAGGGTATGTGGGTCTGTGAAATGCGGGTGGTGGGGGTTCAGGGGACACAGGCCTGGGGTTCATGCATTTGGGGAACACAAGGCTTGGAAACTCCACCCCATGACTGGCAGTTCTCAGTGAATGTTGAGGCTCTTAGCACTAGGGAGAAGGGATTTACCTTCCCATGGCTTCCGAATTCAGTGTTAGAAATCCACAGTTCTACCTTGAGCAAACACCAATTCTGCTGCAGTCTCGCCAGATTGATGTCCAGACACCTCCTGCCCTACAGGTTCCGGAAACAGCCTGCTATAGCAGGATTCTGTCACCACATAGCCGGTCCTTTGTAAGAGAGGTGATGACCCCTCCCACCCCTTTGAACCATCTCTTCCTCCTCTGAACATCCATGGCCCTCCCCACCTTAAGGGCATGAATCTTATTTTTACAGGCTTAGGTTGGCTACAAGATTCTAGATTCCTCTCCTCTTTCATAGAGATGGAGTCCCAAGTGGAAATATTACCACAAAGTCTTCCTTGTTGCTTTTAATAAATATCTGTTGAATGACCACCAAAAGAGAGAGAGAGAGGAATGGAGGATGAAGAAAGAAGGAATTCTTACACCTACTCCTTTGTTCTGCACATCCTTCATCATATGTTTCCCAATTATATCCTTCTCATTAGCAGGAAAAAAACCTGACAAATGAAAAATCAAATGAGCACTTCAGATCCTGGGCGTGCTTTGTTTTAAAACAGACAGTTAAATCCTGGAAGATTCACAGAGGAAGAACTCAAGCAAAGGATACTCCCTTGGTTCACAAAACAATGTTGCCACCAAATAATTCCTTCAGAACTCTTCCACTAAAGACTTCAAAATTCTCAAAACAACAAGAACAACAAACATAAAGTGACATTTGGGCCATAGTGTACCTAAATTGTGGAATCTTATGTGTGACATTTTCTGTCCTTCTCTAGCCATCTGTTTTGTATGTAAGGGGATGAATACTAATTCTTCACTTGAATTTGTAGACTTTTTGCATTCTAGTCTTAAATAAAGGCTAGATAACAGGTGAAGAAATTATAGAGTTCCATTTTCTGAAAATTAGTGAAATAGGAAAATTGAAACATACAATTCCACATTGTACCACCAGAGGGAGCAAGAATATCGGCTTAAAAAAAAAATACACCTAAATGCATCAAAGTGCTTTTTAAGGCAGTGTATCTCCCAGTAGGACCTCTTCACACCTATATCAGAAATATATGGGAGGGGGTGGTGCTTGTTAAATGCTAATTACCAAGCCCTCTTGAATCAAATAATAAAATTTGATCAAGTGCCTTTAGAGCTTTTTATGCAACTAAAATTTGAGAGCAACTACTCTAATTTACTAAATTAGACCACATATGGGGATGCACAAATGGATGCAATTATTGCCCATAATTTCATATATAAGGATAATTCATCAATTTATGTTGCACAAAGTTATTAATTAGGGAAATATGTATTCTTTTAAAGCATATCATTATGACTATTAACCATACAATTTGCAAGTGTCTGTTCTGAGAGAAATGATGGTCTGAGTTAACTATTTTAGCAGTGGTATCCACACTTTGGTGTTATTCTTATCATTTATTAATATCAATATCTAACCTGTATCTTAGTTGTGACCATTTAAGTCACCATTCCATGTACTGCCTTAATCTTTCTCAAGTTAAAAGATATACAAGTGCTCAGAATTCATATTACTTGAAATATAAATCAACTTCTAGTTTCTGATATGCCCACATAAAAAGGTGAGGGAACTTTGTTCCCCAATTTTGAAGATTCTTTTCTCTGAGTGCCCCAAAACTCAACTCTGGTTTTACAAGACTTCATTCTTGAACTCTCTGAACATCTGATCCTGTCAAATATACTCAACTTAAAAATGTCTTTCTTGGCTTGTGAACAGAACTTAACCTCCTCTTCCTGCTCTTCTTCTGTCATATCTAGCATATCCTTCATTAGTTCTTCTTCCTTTCCTACCTCTTTTAATGGATGTCTTATAGTTTGGCTCTTGTAGAAACTACCTATATGTCTCACAGCAGTCCACAGATGAATATATGTTATCTTCCCTTCCAACATCCTTTCTCTTGGTGATTAACACCAAGATTCTATTTCAGCCAGGAATCCAAAAGTCATTTTGGATTTCTCCCTTTCATTCATTTTAATAAATATTTATTGGGCATCTAGCTGAAGCATTATTCTAGGTGCTTGAGCAATAAGAAAGACAGATGAGTTTCCCGTCCTCTCTCCATTTTATCTGCCACATTGTGCCCATTACCAAGGTACATCCATTTTATCTCCCAATTACTCTTTGTATTTTCTCCTTCTATCTATCCTCATTGTCCTGGCTTATCTGTCCTAGACTATACTTATCTTGCCTAATCAACATGCTCCATCATAACATAAGACCTAAGCTCTTTTGTACCATATGCATGGACATTTATCCACCCTCTGCCCATTTGCACAATCTCTTTTTATTCCATTCCACTCTATACTTGGCAGTATTAGTTCTTGTACACATCCTGTATCATGCATTATATCAATGCGTCCTGCATTTTTGTACTTTTGCACAGCTGTTCCATCTTTCTAAGCCACTCACGCTTCCCTTGCATGCTTCCAAAATGCCCTTAACCATACAGCCTTGGCTCAAAATCTCAATATTCTTTGAAATCTGTAACATTTCCATAAAAATTTAAGAATTAACCTCACTGCAATTTAGGTAACAATTATCACATTTCTTTATAATTGTTTATCTGACTCTCTTTGAGGACCAGAACTTTGGTTTTTCTTTTTTATGTTAATAGTGGCTGTCACATATAGGCACTCATTGCGTATTTTGAAAAAATGAGTACAAAAATCTATTATCCCAGTTACACTAAAATTTACAATAAATTTAAGGAGATAAGACATATGTACTTAAAAGTTAACTAACAATATTGAACCAGAAGTCAGGAACAGTATCTGGTACACACAGCAGCTATCATAGCATCTAACATATGTCTGAAATAGAATTATAATTGGATGTACATAAGTGATAGAAAAGATGGAATTCAGAGAGTAGAACTCTTATTCAGCTAAAACAGTCAGCAAATATGTTCCCTTCAGTATGCCTCTCATCCTTTCCCTTCTATTTCTACAATACTCTACAGTTAGTGCTGTAGCAGCCCAGCCAGCTTCCCCAGTTCCATTTTCTCCCAGTCCAGTCCCAACTCATTCCTAGCCAAAATGTCTGCATAACCATCCTGTTCATCCGTCTGATCCCCTCTTCACTCCCTCCTTCACAGTTGCCTCTTGCTTGGATTGTCTGTCCTGGTGTTCTTCACCCCTCCCAATACTACACATCCATGCAATGTTCTGACTAATCAGGTTTCTTTTTATCCTACCTATAAAAAACCTATACAGTACTTGTAGTTTACACCCCATAATTTAACATCTAATTATATAGTTTTGTCATTTGCAATTCCTGCTTTGATTCATATGAAGTTGCCATTTTCATAAGGCAAAAAATATTCTCACAGTGACAATTTCATAATCTTAATTTGTCCCTCAAAAGTTAATCTTAAATTCCTTTGGATGAACCATGCCTTCAATTTCCACATGCTGGGCACTGTGTAAGAAATCAATAATTACATGTTCATTGATTCTTTCACTAACTGACAGGCTCTCTGTAGACAGAGGTTATCTTGGTTACCTAATAATACCATGCAGGCGTAGATTGATCTGGATTTTAGTACAGAAGTTAGGACCCAAATAAAGGGAAGGGATGGGGAACGTGTACCACTGTTTACATCATCAAAATACTAGTTAAAATTTCAACTCTAGCCTGAATTTAAAAGTTATAATACAGTGATAAATTTTTCAGAAAAATAATTTACTTCCTGGAAATCTGATCTATGTGCCTTAAATGCTTTATGTGTATAGCATTCTGTCAGTCACAGCATGTAGGTCCCCCTTGCTGTGGTAATTATGAATGGTTGCCTCATATTTCATGCCAAATAATTTCTTGTTTACTTCAAGCCCTTAGTTATTAACTGTAACAGAAATGAGTGCATAGATACAGCTTGATTTTTTTCCTGTGGAAAAAAAACAACAACAAATGAATGTCATCCACAGTAGAGGAAAAGAAAAAGGAAGGAAAGAGAGTCACAAAAACCAATCAAGTCAACCCATTCTACATAGAGCCCTAGTACATATCAAGCAGAAAAAAGATGCCTGATATAAGAAAGAGCAGGCAGTAGCCTATCCCTTAAAACAGCACATCTCTCAATTCCACAGCACTGAAGCATTTTATAAATATAATGAAAAGTGTATGCCCATATTCAATTTTTTTAACAAAAGGAAAATGTTCACTATTTTCTTCTGTAATCACATCAAGATAACCAGAAATCATGAAGATTTCTTCTTGACAAGTTTAAACTATCAAACTGTAGTTTCATGAAATTAGATAACCTGGACTCTACTGAGAAAGTTGTAGGTTATTAAATAATTTGAGGTTTTAAGCTAGGAAAGAAGAAAAAGTTAAACTATTTTATTTTACTAAGATACTCACAAAAATTACCACACTTGACCAGTGCTCAAGCAGGATGTACATCATTGTAAATCCCAACAACTCCCTTTTTTAAAATTAACGTGAAAGGGGAATGTTCTTTTAAGTTCAGTTCAATGGGAGTAACCTTAGTGTCATAGGAGAATAGGAGGGGTCAAGTACAAATCAATCACAAATCAAGCCCACACTTTTACTGTTTGATATGCACTTCCATTAGGCACATGTGGTTTCATCTTGTGGAAATCCAATGTGCAATGTTATTGTTGGTGGCTATGTCCCATATTTTTTATGGTCTTATCTTCCTTTGCAGATAGTAAGAGAGATCCAGAATTGCTACTTTATCTAGTCTCAGATCCTCTTGCTCAAGAGATAGGAAATATGGGTGGTATTTAACACCAACAATGCATTTTATCATATTCTCTTGTGCTCAGAGCTCAGCTTTGCCTTTGTTGTGGCTACTGCCCTTGGTCCCTTGTCTGTTCACTAGAACAGGGCAGCATCTTGATTTGGTCACAAATGGCAGCCAGTTTACATTGCTCACATTTTAGCAGTTTAATTCCATGAGGTAGACTTTATGTGATCTCCATTATGCATGTTGGCTAATGAGGAAACATCACGGTCATGGTTGTGCGTCGTCCTGATGCTTTCAAAACTCTGGATCATCCACAGTTTAATAGTCATATCAACAGAATGGGAAGCTAAAGGCTTGTCACTATAATTAGAAACTGCATATCTCTTACGATAAACAAAGATTGTATGCTCCTTAGGATTTCGTTCGAAATTTCCAGTCATCTTAATTTCAGTTTAGTACCCTCTACCACTCAATATATAATGTTCTAGCAGGTGGGACTTCCATTCATTTGTATCTAGTTTCTCATATATCCACTTAGATATAGTTTTCCTTTGTATCACTTTAGATTTGATTCTAATTCCATGCTTCTTTCATTATTTTCCTAAAATGCTTCATTCATTATCTAACTCTCCATATCTAATTCAGCTTTCTTTCTAAAAACTGAATATACCTCATAGCCATTGGGACAGTCAACTAAAGCCTGATATATGCTCATCTTGGTGTCTCTGTGTCAGCATCACTGTACTGCAAAGTCAACAGTATTTGCTAGAAAAATAGTTTCTCTCTTTCAGAAATCTAAAAGCTTTACAAGTCCTAGAACTATAATTGGATATGCCCATAAAGTATTTGCATTTAAAAAAAAAAAAGTTTCTTGTAGAAAAGAATTCTGGCCAGTATCGAGGATTCATTCACCAAGAAAGGTTCATTCAGGGGAAGAATCACAAGATTATCTCCATGGCTCCACTTACATCCGTCTCTCCTACCCACAGCAAGAGGGGACAAAGGGAAAGGAAAAAATCCACTTGCCACTTAGAATTTCTGAATCCATTTAGAAAGATGGTTTAGAACAGTTTAAGGTTTTGCCAGGCACAATCCTGTGAAATGATGGTATTATCACGACCAATTTTTTTTTCAAAAAAGAGCAGAGAAATTGAGCAACTAGAAGTTAAATCAGCAAAGAGATCAAAACTAAACACTCACGTCCTGGTAGTACCTGAGACTTTGCTTAAATCTATGGCTTCCAAGTCCGTTATCCTTTTCAGAGGGGTAAATTAGGTTCAATACATGATAATACTTTGCTGTGTTGGAAAAACTGCCTTAAGAAATAATATTACCTTCACTCTTTCTTTACTGTTAGAGCATTCCTTCTAAATGAAACTGTTCAGAAAATGTATTTTTTCTATTGAAATTAAAATGTTGAATCAGCTAAATGAGATGATCATTTTTCTGTGATGTTAAAAGTCATAATATAGACCTTGGAATTAACTGGAGGGTGCTGAAATATACATGGATTTCACAGAACCTGCTATACACAAATTTTAGATTCCCCAATCTACCCCCTCTCTACATAGACTTATCCTCAGAACAATCTAAGGAACAGCCTTCCAAACCATTCTGAACCCTTACACAGGGCACCCAGGAGTAAGTGTCCACCTCTTCCCCCACAAGTGGTTCTGATTTCTGGGGCAAATTTCCAAGCAGACCAACTGAGACCACATGCATATGCAGCTTTATGAGGAACAGTATGCTATGACTGATTATAATCAGTGAAAGAAACAGCAGGACAGGAGTCCCCAGACATTATCTCAAACACACAGGCGTGAGTTGGTTCTTTTATACATGAGTCCTTTTGAGGACTTCATTAATGAATCCATGACTCCAGCCACTAGCTACTCCTGCCCAGGCCTGCTTTCAAGGTGGAGCTGATTAGACTACTTCTATTTGCTGCTACTTGTCATAAGAATTCCATTATGATTACTGTGTGTGGGATGGGATTTGTACACATCTCTACCTATTTTCTTTCCTTGTTGCATCTTGCTCTTTTCCTTCAGGTCGAGCTGACCTGCACAATTTTCCTCATATACTATCTGAACCCTTTGGTGTCTTTCCTCCCTTTAAATAGCAGATTTCCCCTTCTTTTCCTTACTCACCAATTAAATCAGATACTATGTTGACAAGGTCTAGCCAGCTTGGAAAACTACTGATACAAACAGTAAAGCCTTTTTGTTTAAAAACAACCTACAAACAAAAAATCTAATAAACACTTCTAGGTAATTATCATAAATTTACCATAAATTTAACTATAATCATATGCTTATAAGACAATTTTTTTTTTACTTTTCCTCCCAAGAATTTATATATTTAGGATCTATTACCATCTCCACCATTCTGATGGTTAGGCTACTGCGTCAACTCAGCCGATAATCGTGCCCAGTTATTTGTTCAAGCAAGCACTGGGCTAACTGTAACACAAGGGCATTTACAGACTTTAGTCACAATTGACTTTACTGCAGTAGAAAATCATAGACAGCTGGTTATAATTACATCAATCTGGGAGATTGCCATCAGCAATGAGTGACACTTTATCCAATCAGTCGAATACCTTAAAAGGGGAAATGATTCCAGCATTGAGTGAAAATTTCCCAGGTCCTCTTTGGACAGCCAATGTCTCTCAGAGCTCATCAAGAACCTTAACTGGATTTTCATTGGAGCCCCTGGTTGCAGCCTGCCTGTGGAACTTGGACTTGGGCATCCCCACGGTCACGTGAGACACTCTTACAAAATCGCATACTATTGCCAGATATTTCTTGTTGATTCTGTTTCCCTAGAGAACCCTGACTAAAACAACCACCTAGCCATCCAGCACCACGCATTTCTAAGAATCATCTGAGGCCACTTAGAATTGCCTGGCCACTGTTTCCTCTCAACCTCTTTACTTTCTTCTTCCAGAATATCCATGGAAACATCCTTCACCTCTTTTCCATTTCTTATCATTGTCATCAAGCTTTTCTTCATCCCGACTAAAATCTTGCTTTTATTGCTGAGCCACTGTTCTGTTTTCTGTTCTATATAAGACGATGCTATTCTGACCACAGCATCTCATCTTTTTCCCCACAAAGATATACTCTGATCAATATTACAAGTTGATGTCATGCTACCCATGGCTCACCACAGCAGATCCAATTTGAAGTTCCCTACTTAACAGTATTTGTTGAATTGAGTTTAGAACTTTTCTTCCTAGCCAAGGAGAAAACAAGTGCTTTGTTTTTGTTTTTTCCTTACATTTTAAAAGTTATCTCCTATTGTTTCCTTCCTCCCTCTTTTACCATTTGCACAATGTAATCTCTTTAAATCCCTTCCTTCTCAGCATTATCTCCTAAGTACTATCCAACAAGTATCCCTTGCATTGTCTGAAAACCTCCTTCCTGAGACTGGTTTCACTAAGATTCACTACAACTTTGTGTTCTGTTTGAAAAATGAACTTGGTTCCAATTCTTTTCATAAAAATGTCTCTCACTATGTCAATCACAACTCTTCTCTATATAATAACATAAATGCCAAACACTACCTGTTGCTTTGTGAATTGACAAATCTAAAATCACAAATTGCCCCATATGTTTCCATAAACTATTCATGGAAGAATGTTCTAATAGAACACGGAATTTAAGAAAGAAAATATTCTATAGTATTGGTTTGAAAATGCACCATTACTTACATTAATATGTGCTAATAAGTAGAGAAATTCCCTTTACAAGAAATGTCAGGAAATTGACAAAAGACATGTAAATGGATCTTAACAAACCATGCCTTCAAGTCACTTCATTTCACCTCCCTGGCCAAACCTCCAAAATTTTAGATGGATCAGAAGAATGTGCTGAAGTAATCATGCCTATACCTTTAAGGGGGAAAAAATCCTGCTGCTGTCCCTGATCCAGAGGTTAACTGGGGAGGTGATGCAGCTGTAGCATTAGGGCCAGGAATACTTGCCTCCCAGCCTTGGTATTAATGAAGGAGGGGAAGAGAATGGGACACACAAAACTAAGGTCAGGCCATAGTCCTGGGAAAGGGAATGAAAAAGGAATGTATTGAGTACCCACTATGAGTTAGGCTAACACTGAAGCTGATTCTTAAGACATCAAATCTCATTTAATCCTAAAAAGAATTTTAAGAGATGAGCCAATGGAGACATAGGATCATTAAGTAACTTGCTCAAGGACATATAGCTTAGTAAATGACAGAACAAGGCTAAACTCTAAAGGCCATTTCATTGGACTTTATCACACTGCCTCTGTAATCTGGTCTCACCAAATGCTCCTCTTGGAGGAATTAGGGGTTTGTGGTCCATGTGTGTGCATAAGCATCACCTGGCAAACCTGAAGCAGATCTGCCCCAATGGGGTTCAGTGGTTCATCTACCTAAAACGACCCCTGGAAGCCTCAGATACTCAGATCAGCCTAGTTTTCATTTTGTTCTTCCCTGGTTTGCTTTATTTTTTTTCCTTTTCTTTTTTTAATTTTTTTAAAAGATACTTAGACTACATAAATGTTACAAAGAATATATAGGGGATTCCCATATGCCCTGCTCCCCACACCTCCCACATTTTCCTGGATTAGCAACATCTTTCATCAGTGTGGTACTTTCATTGCAATTGATGAACACATTTTGGAGCATTACCACTAAGCATGGATTATAGTTTACATTTTAGTTTACATTCTCTTCCACTCAATTCTGTAGATTATGGCAAGATACATAATGGCCTGTATTTGTCATTATAATGTCATTCAGGATGATTCCCAAGTCCCGAAATTTTTTTCCCTCTCTCTACCCTCAGAACCGCCACATCAATGATATTTCTTCCATAATAAGTATATTTCTTTCATAATAAGTATATAGTAGAATCTAGTAAGTCTACTTTAGTCCATAGTTCATTCTCCAATCTTGAGGATTCTGGGATGGTGATGCCCACTCTACCTTTAATTTGAGGTGGGGGCTTCGATCCCATACAGCCAATGAATGGGACTCTCCTGCTTGCCATTGTAGACATTCTCGGTTTCTTGGTATGTTGGTTATCCATCATCTCCTCCTTGTTAGTTGTCCTGGGTGAATCCAATGAACTGGAGAGTAGGTGTTGCAACTCCATTGAGATTCAGTGCCCAGCTGGCACATGGACAGCCCAAATATTTAAGTCTCTGGGGCATATACCTACCAACTTTAGTACTAATTATAAGTTCAAATAGAAAGACAGAAGACCCATGTGTAGGGAAACCACAACTGAATCCAACTCTGTCACACTGGAGAGCATAAATTCCAAAGTAGAGTCCACTGGCAAGGGACCAAACTCATGTGCTATCTGCCCTGACTATAGTGTCTGCATGTTTACAGAGCCCTTAGAAGCTCCACTATTTGGGGTAGTATCTACTTAGCTGTCAGTGAGATCCTGCTTACTTTATGAAGGCACAAAAGGGCTTTCCTCAAGGCCTGCTACATAATTTGCAAAGCCCAGTACAAAGTGAAAATGTGGGGCCCTTGTTCAAAAAGCAACAGTGCTCTTAAAGAACTAATATAAAGCATTTTCCTCTCTTCAGTACTTTCTTTCTAAACTTTTTATGGTCTTTTTAATTTACACTTTATGCCATATATAGTCCTAAGTAAAGAAAAACTAAATACCTAATTTATTATCATGAATTTTACCATTCATCTTTATATTATGCAATGTCAGTTTAAAATGAAAATACAAGAACATTTGACTCATATGCAGAATTATTGAAATTATATAATTTGCCTTTAATATTTGCATAAGCATATGTATTTCTTTCTTACCAGAGCAGTAGAAACTGTAAAAACTTAACTCAAGTGTCTCTATTTTACTTCCTGATACAATAGTTGCAGATTGATCAACACTTTCACCTTCAAATGATTGATGAGTAAGGAAGGACTGAAGGTGAAGGAATATTGAGCAGCCCTATCTTTCCTGCTCTGTCATGACTTCCATTGTAAGTGGGTGACTAATGCAGGAAAGCAACAGGATTAAGAAAGAATATGTCCAATGATCTAGAGAGTAGGTGTTGCAACACTTTGAGTTTCAGGGCTCAACTGGCACATGAACAGACCAAAGATTTAAGGCTCTGGGACATATATTTAACAAGTATAGTGCTAACTATAGGTTCAAAGAAAAGGGACAGAAGAGCCTTGTGTAGGAAATTTATAAATAAGTCCAACTCTGTTATATTTGGGAGCATAAATTCCAAAGTAAGACTCATTGACAGGGTGCCAAATTCCTGAGCTTATCTGTCCTGCCTATGTGTCTAAATGTTTTTAGCACCCTCAGGAGCCCCACTGTTAAGCACTATTTACTGTGGCAGTCAATGAGATCCTGCTGAGATATGTATAAGCATAACCTCTGGAATAGCCTTCTGACTCACTTTGAAATCTCTTAGCCATAAAAATTCATCTGTATTTAATATTCCCCCATTTTGGTCAACATATTTTTTTCAGATTCTTCACTAGTTGGTACTTGGTAATAATTCCTCAGTGCCAGAGAGGCTTATCCACAGGAGTCATGTCCCATGCTGGAGGGAAGGTCGTACATTTATATGCTAAGTTTGATTTAGAAAGTGGTCACTTTTGAGCAATAAGGAGGCTATAAGGAGGTAAATTTTAGGCAATATATAAATACTAGGCTAAGTTTCAATTTCACCAGAAAAGGTTCATAAGTACAACCATCAATATCAAGGGTCTAGTGTAATGGTCAGTCTTCCTTCACTAGGCACTGTCCATGTACTCAAGGGATTCTTGCTTCTCTATTAGAGAATGCAGCAGGGCTTCCCAGGATGGGAATTCAATATTCTTTCAGTTAATGTGTGGGTCTCCACCCACCAAGACAATGCCCTATGACCACTTAAACATATTTATCTGCCACAGAGTCATGCTCCAGGTACACCCCTCCCCACACATTTCCCCATGACTGACACCCTGCCCCAGTGATCCTCCCCTGACACTGTTGTGACTCATCTGCTATCCAAAATCTCTCCCAAAACAAAGCCAAAGCAATCAACAAATAAAAATAGTAATAAAAAAATAACAAATAAAATACAAAATTAAAAATAATAATAAAATTTAAAAGGTTTTCATTGTTTCTTTCATTAATGTAAGGTCTGTTATCTTTTATGCACAGTGACAATTTTTTCTGTATGTTCCCCTGGTGCCTTATTTTTGTTTATTTATTTTTTTTGCTTTATCTTCAAAGAAACTTTAGGTTACAGAAAATTTACATAGAGAATACAGGGGATTCCCATATATCAAATGATTTTCACTTTCCCACTCTCCCCCATTAATAACATTTTACATGTGTATGGTACATTTGTTACAACTGATATACAAATATCGAAGCATTGCTGCTAATAACTAACAAAAGGATGATAATTGAAATGGAGAGTGTCTGCAACTGCAAGCAATACAGTTCCATCCATCTGCCCCATGAGATCTAAGTCTTCTCTCAATCAGAGACAGGGTAGCCATCACTATCTCAAAATCCTCAAGACTGAGGAGTGAACAAACATACAGGGGTAAAGCAACTATGGACTAAAGGAGACTTACTATTATTCTAGCAATGGAAGAACTTGTATCACTGATATAATATCAGCGACTACCAGAGAGTCTGAGGGCAGGAAGAGGGAAGAATAGGTACAAGATGAAAGCATTATGGGGACATTGGAATTGTCCTACATGATATTGCAATGATAGATATAAGCCATTTTACATTTTGTCAAAACCTGTAAAATTGTGCAGGGTAAAGTGTAAATTATAAGTAAACTATAGTTCTTGGCTAGTACAATGCTTCAGTATGTGTTCATCAATTGTAACAAATGTACCACACTAATGAAAGATGTTGTTAATGTGGGAAAATGTGGGAGTGGTGGAGTCTATGGGAGTCCCCTACATTTTTGATGTAACATTTATGTAATCTAAAGCTTCTTTTAAAAAATTTTTTTTAATTAAAAAAAGAAAAAGAAAGGATATGATGGTGCTCCTTGGTCGCTCATCCTTTTCAGAAAGCCATTGTCTTGCTTCTGTATTTGAAGCAAGCTCTGATTCAAATGAAAAGGTGTGGTCTTTTGGGCTGTTAGTATCACTGCTTACTCAGTCAGCAGATGTAGCATCCTTACCTTGTACTTGCTTTGAGTCTCACTGAACTTCCAGTATTGTGGGTATACAAGAATTCTGTTTTCAAGGGACATCATTAATGCTCATGTGAATAAGGTGGCAAGGAATGTTGAACATGTATATTGTGTGTATGTGTCTCCTCTGCTCACAGTTGTGCTTCTTGGTCTCATGGATCACTTAAAACACTTTTTTTTCCCAATTTTCCTTCCAAATTATGTACAAAATTCCCCCTTTCCCCTCTCTCCTCATCTTTCCTCTACTAAGTTACTACCTGAATGAGCTCCCAGTAAGCCTCCCTACCTCCTTCTCTGCTCTATTCTCAATATTACTACAAGAGAGAGTCTTCTAAAATCTAGACATAATAAATTTCTCTCATTCAAAATCCTTCCATGGTTCCTGAGTGAAATATTTAAACCCTTATTGGAGCAGAGCGCACAAACCTTCAAGATATGGCCCTTTCATTGGCCCATCAAAATATGATCATTTCTGCCTTTTCACTTTCCTTTCCTGACATGGATGGTAAATGCAAGCCAAACCCAGTTCCCAGCACTTCCTTAACCATGCCATGTTCTATGCTCCCTCTGGGATTTTGCAGTATTCTTTCCTCTGCTTTGTAACATCCCTATTCAGCATCTTCCCTTTTCTCATCAACCTTGAAAACTCCTCCTTGCCATTTTATGGGTTCTCTCAGAAATCAGCTAAGAATTTACCTTTTTTAAAATTTCCCATTCTTCCTCCCCTTTCATTTGTACTGTCCCCCACTGTGCTGCTCCCCTTTTCTCCATTGCACTTGAGACAAGCCTTTTTGTCTCCCCATCACCAGGCTGTGAAGTCCTTGTGGATAATGATTTCCTGGCTCTGAATAACTGGAAGTAGCTCTGAATAACTGGAAGAAGTAGCTCTAAATAACTGGAAGAAGGGGGAAAGGCAAAAAGACAGAAAGAAAGGATACAGTCCAAATAATTCTGCCCTCCTGCCACCTTCCAGTTCAGCCAGCAGCACACTCCACTCCTACAACACAGACAACTAGAAGACAATTCAAATCCCAACCAGAATTTTTCAAAAAAGATCCACACACAACCCACAAAAAAATTCTCATATTCTCCTTCCCCAGCCCTCTCTCCCCTCTTTTTCGTCTTTACCCAACAACTGCATGAAAGACTTTCTGCAGTCTCTAGTGATGGTTTCATTCTTTCTGCCTTTCTAACTGCCTTCCTGGATCTGTTTTTTTTTCCTGAAAATTCTTTCTCTTCTAAATATAAAACCTTGCTGACCTTCTGCAGCTTTGCAGGTGGGGGAAAAATAACCTAAGAGGGAGAGAGGGAGAAAATAGAGACCTGCTCTAAGTACCCATGCTATTTGATCAATGGTATGGCATGTAACATACTGGCTCTCAACCCAAGCTATTAGACTCACCAAAGGAGCTTTCAAAACTAATCCTTCTCAGGCCCCATGGCAGACCCATTAGCAAACATGGCAGAGTTCGAGTAAGTCTAAATAACATTTCTGTCCTCCAATTTCCAGTGCCTTCAGAAGCCCATCTCCCTAAACCATCTGGAAACCCACATCCCTGCTGTTCTTTCTCTCCATTAACCTCATCAGCCTAACAATAGTAGTCAAGGGAGCAGACAAGGCATCATCCTTAGAAATGGAAAAAAGGAGGTGTACATAGTCATATTATAACAAATTTTGTCCTTGTCCAAGGACTCATTTCTGTTTTGTCCTCTATGATTGAATCTCTTACTTCTGCCACGGAATGAGGCTTGCCTCCTTCCCTTCCCGCAAGCCTCATATTGAAGTCCTCTATTAACCCAACCGTAAAAACACCTTTCAGAAAATGGATAATATATTTGGGTCCCTGCTTCCTGTGAACAGATTTTTACCTCTGCCTGGACCTATATGTGCACTGTTGACCTGCCAAGACCTACTCCACTTGACCATCCCCATATCTTCCTAATGCTATTGAACCCACTGCCAGCCTTCCCCTGGTGTCTGATGATAGTTCTCTCCCAACCACTCACTCTTCTATGCATCTCTATGAGCTGCATCCCAAGGGCTCTATATCCTGCAACTCAGTGGGCTGCATGTATGGCCCTGAACTAATGGATGTAGAAAGAAAAGATGGAGAGAACCACAGAGAAGAGGGTACATTAAAACAATCTGCCTTTAAGTGGTCATGGAGGACATGGTAAAATGCTTTTGCTATAGAACAACGATAACATACCCTGAGCAGCCACAGGAATAAATCATTCTTTATACTCTGCTCAGATCATAAGGAGAACCTCAAAGTTGGTCCTAGACTATCTCAGTCTTTTGAATCTCATGAACTACCAGAGAAGTTCTACTCCATTGTAAAGTTCTACTTAATAACATGCACACTCAACTTCATTCAAATAAAAAGGAGATTTTTAAGCCCATTCAACTTTTGTAGATATATTCCTTTGGGTTGACAAGAACCCTCATAACTTCAAAGAAATAAACTCGTAATCCTCAGACAGTTTCAAGAGGAATGAGTAATAACATCCAATTGCACGTATACCTGTGCACTGACAAAAGACTCTCTGTTATAATTTAACATACTGGTCTATAATTCAGAACCAGACAGTAAAATAAACCTAACTGGACTCCTGAATCCCCTTTCAGTAAGCAGTCCCTGTGCACCTCCTCATTCTAGGGTTGAATGGTGATGACTTCCTGGTAGTGGGCCTGGCCAATGGCAGTGTGGATTACAGTTATAACCTGGAATCTGACAAAGCAACTATCAGGAGTAAGCCCCTCAGTCTGAACCTCAGAATCCATATGGTCCATCTGGGGAGGGTCTTCCTAATGGATTGACTGAAGGTAAAGAGTCCCATGGATGTTTACTGAGCAGATATTGATGTGGGCTATGGGTGGGAGGCTCTTTGTCTCTTCAGAGATAACCTTAACCTAAACTGTCTGTCCTGACTTGTGGGTGTGGGATGGTGAGAGGCTGCAGTCCTGCCCTTGGTGACCATGGCAACGACTCCAGTGCCAGGAAACAGTTTAGCAATGCAAACTCTATAAACTTTAAATATTCAAGGAAAATGCAAACCAACAGTGCTAAAAGCTTATCTAGAATGTATAAGGTCCATGCTAAAAGCTTACCTAGGATGTGGAAGATATATATGCTAATTCAAACCTATTGAGCACTGAAACAAAGAACAATTTAGCCCTGTATAAAAGGAACTTGAAAATCTTGTTTGGGGCTCGGGTTTGAAACAGAAAGCTCCCAAGTCCAGCTGGCCATCAATAAACTGTTTTTCCTTCTCAAAATCATTCCTGAGCCCTGGCCTTTCTATACACAAATAATTGAACCTCTCTCAAATTCTACAACAGTGCTATACTGCCACTAAACTGCTAAAGCACACAGGCAAATAGGACATGCTGCCTATCCCCATGAATCTCACAGACAAGTACACAAAATAGAATAGAAGGGTGATTGCAAATGAATGATGCGAGAATAAATAGGATGGATGCCTAACACAGATAAGGATGGATAGAAGAGTTCAGAAAACGCCCCCTGGAAAAAGATGATGCTTAAGTATAACTCTAAACAAATAAGAGCTGGGGGGTGGGCAGGGATAGTGTCCACAATGTGGGTTTAAAGATGCCAGTAATTCAGGTGGCTAAGATGTAGAGTTTCAGATGGGGAGAAGCAAGAGATGTGGAGATAGACAAATGCCATATCATCAAAAGATTTAGATGTCATGCTAAGAAGATTAGATTTTTATCCAGAGAGTTATCAGAGCTACCAAGGAGTTTTAGAAGAAGAATTGAGTACCAAGAGAGATCAGATTCCCATTTTTTGATAAATTACTCTGACAGATGGTGGTATTGAACTGGTTAGGGCTGGGGCCAGGGAGTCCAGGCTAGATGGAACAGAGCAGCAGGAGGCTATCAGTATTCCATATGAGAAAGAATGAGGGCAAAACCAAAGAGGCATGGGTATTGATGTTAGCTCCAAATCTTTGAAGAATTATGATTTCACCTGAAATGCAAAACATGACTGCTGTATTAGTATATCCTTTATAACAGTCACCAGCAGAGAATTGAGTTGTATTTTTTTATTTCTTCAAAATTCAGGTCCATGTAAATTTTTTACGTGAACTGAAGGGAAATAACAATAGAGTCTTAATACTTTACACTAGAGAACTAATTCCTTTTTTTAATAACTTGACTTTTTTTTTTCTTTTGAAGGTAGATAATCATAAAAAGAAATACACCATCTCCTCTGGGACACTAATTGGTCTCAATGTCTTCAGTCTGTTTTATGTAGGTGGCTACAATGTGTATACTCCAGATCTCTTAACAAATGGAGCCAAATTTTTAAAAACTTTCAAAGGAGTAGATGTGACTCAAGCAGTTGGGTACCCACCTCCCATGTGGGAGGTCCCAGGTTCAGTTCCTGGTACCTCCTGAAAAAAGAAAAACAAACAATAAGTAAAACAAATGATAAATCCAACTCAATGAAGCCAATGTGGCTCAGTGGTTGAGCACTGGCTTCACACATATGAGGCCCAGAGTTCAATACTCAGTCCCCAGTACCTAAAAAAAGGCATTTAAGGTAAGACATGGATACTTTTATACCATTTCTACTTATTTCAAATATGTGAGAAAAGACAAAGTTTTTAAAGAATATTTTTCTATTTCTAAATGCCAGCATTCTGGATTTCCTTCTAATTGGACTTCATCAAAATTTGATTTTAATTGTAAGTGTTCATTCATTCATTATTTATTGATCACTTGCTATGTATAAGGCACTGTACTAAGTATTTGGGATATTTCAATGAACAAAACAAAGATTCCTGCACTAGTGTGTTTACATTATATTAGGGAGAAGAGGGAACAGACAAAAACATTGAACAAAATAAATGAGTAAATTAAACAGTAGTATAAGGTGATAGTCTATGGAATAAAGAAAAAAGGTATGATAATATCAGGAGTGTACACTACTTTTTAAAATAGGGTGAGCAGGGTAGACTTCATGGAGTCATGGTTAAAATCAAATCTCTAATTTTGTAGACAACCCCGGGAATGTATGTTACATAAAAGGTGAGAAAGACAGATTGTAGTCAACTTGTCCTTACCACTAAGTTGTGGCCCAAAGAAACCACAGCAAGCTGAGAGGATTAAGGGGAAACATTGTTCGTGGGCAAGCAATCATACCTCTTTGGTCTGTCTTCCTGTGTTTGAAGAGGAACATAGACACAGACCTTCCCTATAAAGCTGATTCATACTAGAGTTATAAAATAAAGATGTGCTTTGAATTATTATAATAATTCCCTTGGTGAAAATAAGCTGTTTGGTAGACCCTAGTCCCAAGGTACTGCTCATCTTGGGGTCCTCAGCCACCACTCATATCCTATTCTCTATTAGAAGCCAAGGAACAGGGACCAGGATATGATGCATCTCATTGGAAAACATGAGTTTTCATCTGGGGTGCAAAGCTGGCAGATAGAAAAAAGGCAGGACTCAGCAATTGAGTTCTCTGCCTACCTGGCAGCACCTAACCCTACCTACCCACCCACACTCCAATGATTTCTCCCTAAACATGAGTGCCGGAAGCATGTATTTGAAACAGAGGAAAGCAACACAACCAATCCAATTAAATTCACGGCCAGTTTCCAATAAAATTATTTATTCTCCCATGACTCTTAAAGAAACTTTTTCTTTGAATATGTAATCTACTGATTCTCAGAAGATTATCTTAAAGAATAACTTTAAGCCTATTATGGTACCAAGCTGAATGTAATAGAGAGCTCAATAGTTCTTTCACCATAGGAGATAATCAAAAAAGAATTGTAAAGGCATAACAAATCGATGAGCTTTTTTTAAACATTATATTCAAGGAAAGGGATAGGTAAATTCATGAATGTGAAGAATCACATCTTTTGCTTATGAAGTAAAAAGATTCTGTGGGGGTCACCATAACATGCTCTCCGTTAATCACAGATATTGGACAATGGGATAATTTTCTGTGTGAAAGGCTAGTACAGCACCATAGATAAGGGTGTGGGTTCTAGAAGTCGACTGCCTAGGTATGAGCCCCAGCTCCACCACCTACAAGTTCATAATTCTAGCTAGTCATTAACCTCCTTGCTTCTCACTTTGCTTCATCTATAAAGTGGGTAATAACAGTACCATACTGTATTGAGAATGAGTTAACACAGATTACAGCAAGTCCTAGTGTTAGCAATGATGGTGATGCTAGGTGAGGGGGCAGAGCTAGCACAGTTCCAGTCAGACACTTGCTGCTCCTTCTCTGCTACACAGACTGTGTGGCACAGTGGTTGAGAGCCCAGACTCTGGAATCTGGCTGTCTTCAAATACAGGATGGGCTACTTAGCAGCTATGTGACTTCTAGTCTGTTATTTAAACTATCTGAGCCTCTGCTTTCTCCTCTACAAGATAAAAATACCTACCCTTTAGGGTTCGTGTGAATTAATGAGTTTAGTAAAATAATTACAAGTGCTTAGTCTAGCAACCAGCACACAGAAAGCACAGGATTTGACATTTTCAAATTTATTGAAGTCCAGTGTTGCGTGCTTTCCTTCTAGAATATTTTCTCCTGTCTACTAGCAACTTTCCTTCATACATTGATGATGGAATGCAAAGAGGCATTCATCAAGAGCTGTAATTTTTTCTTAAATGTAGCAAAGAGCCTGAGTTTGGCACACACTCAGCTGACCATTCCTCTGACAGAAACATTTGAATTGCTACTTGTGGAATCCTGTTAGCTGCCATGGTTCTTAGCTAGGACAGGAATTCTTTGACAGTCTTATTGGTAGCTGCCACTTAGTCCACAATTTCTAGGACTTTGGAAGACCCTAATGTTACAATTCATCTCTTGAGTTCTCTCTTAATGCCTGTCTTCCCTCCACTATAAACTAGCACTCACTAATAACAACAAATTATGGACAATTATCACAAATCACCATAATGACAAGA
The DNA here is from genome assembly GCF_030445035.2 of Dasypus novemcinctus. Lineage (NCBI taxonomy): Eukaryota > Metazoa > Chordata > Mammalia > Cingulata > Dasypodidae > Dasypus > Dasypus novemcinctus. Next base: position 34,479,792 of record NC_080683.1, on the reverse strand, counting down.
CTGCACCTGTACCACAAACCCATAGTTCCCAAGAGATGATCTCTAGTAGCTCTATAAGAAGGATATAAGGTAATGTCTTAAAAATAAAGATTGCCAAAACCTACCAGAATACTGAATCCAAACTTCTAGGGTGAGATCTAAGTACTCACATTTCCCCTAGGTTTGGAAACCACCATACTGAACCACAGTTTTAATTCATCATAACAAAGCAAATGCAGAATTTTATGGAAGAATTTAATAAGGAGGGTAAGGTTTGTCTTTAGAATGGTGATTAAATCAAACATAGTAAAAGATTATCTGACTTATGCTTTCACATTTCTCTGAATACTCTTGGTAAATAATTCTAATCTAAACAAAACTTCTCAGCCTAAAATACAAATTCTTACTGCTAATAAAGCCTATTTGGTTTGTTCTGGAATTGGTTCATAACAGGTCATAGATTTTCTTCTCTCTAACCTTCAATGTTCATGAAGATATTAAGGTTATTAAATTCTTCTCCAGATTAAATAATCTGCATATGCCAAGGAAACAGGGCTTTTCCTGTTTTACCGATCCTATTAAGAATTCTGTTCTCCTCTCAAGGTTGCATCTTTTGCAAAACTGTGGGGATCTCAAGTTGTGGTTCATGGATGGGCTTCAGTGGGAGACTCCTAAAATCATACATAAAACTGAATGCATGCCTAAGTGCGTTTTTCTAGGGAAAAGGTTCATAGTTTTCATCAGTGTTCTAAGATCTGTTGCTTTCACTGGCAAGTTTATTTAATCCTAATGTAGAATTTAAAAATATTTTTGACCAGTGTAAAGATGGGAAAATATATTCCCCTTTATCCAATTCTCCTGAGACTCATCTGTATACAAAATATGGGTGTGGCAAAAGTTTCTTTACTATCTATGGTTTTCTTTTGTTTGTATAGCTATAGTATGTGCCTCAACCCTCTGAGTTGCAAGCAAGTCTGTACATGTTCTCAAACATTTGAATGCAGCTAGTGCCCGTTACAAAAAGGCAAGAAGGAAACCTCTGAATAAAAACAAAAGTAGCATTTATTTTAGTTACTTTTTATGTCACAAGGCTCAAATAGTTTCTAGAACTATAATCTTATTTGCTCTCTACACTTCCACAAAGTATACTTTACAAGGCAAGGACTCAGTAATTATTTGCTCTAGGAATTGAATTAATATGAACTAAATTGATGCACAGAAGAACATTATACTGACATGGTTTGGGTTTTTTTTTTTCTGGTTTAAATTTATTAAATTTATATCCATCCTTCCGTATGTATAAGGAATATTTTTGCTAAGACAGGTATTCACTAGTCAGGACACCTTATGACTTTTCGTAAGGATTCACTAGTGATAGTTAAATAAATCACCAAAGAATATATTTAAAATAATCAGGAAATCTTGCTTTTTATGTTATCTTAGAGGATTCAGGAGGAAAATTCTTCCTCCAAAACATGTGGCTGGTTTAATAAATCACAAACAATGTAAACTGCTAAAGATAATTCAGGACATCAAAACAAGAAACTTTTACTCTTTGGGGTGAGATTAAGTTCTTGATATATTGCACTTTGCATGTCAAAAAGACAGAAAATAGCTGAGGTCTCTTGTGGTGGATTGAACCATGTACCCATTAGGACATGTTCTTGGTCTCAGACATCCGCATTCTTTATTTATTTTTTTAAAGATTTATTTTTATTTATTTCTCTCCCCTTCCCCCTGTTGTCTGCTTTTTGTGTCCATTCGCTGTGTGTTCTTCTGTGTCTGCTTGCATTCTTGTCATGCGGGACCAGGAAACTTTTTTGTTGTGTCATCTTGCTGTGTCAGCTCTCTGAGTGTGCAGCACCACTCCTGGGCAGGCTGTGATTTTTTCACATGGGCAGCTCTCCTTACAGGGTGTACTCCTTGCATGTGGGGCTCCCCTACATGGGGGACACCCCTGCATGGCAGGGCACTCCTTGCATGCAGCAGCACTGCATGTGGGCCAGCTCACCACATGGGTCAGGAGGCCCTAAGTATCAAACCCTGGACCCTCCATATGGTCGGTGGACACCCTATCAGTTGAGTCACAACTGCTTCCCTCCATCTGCATGCTGGTAGACATGCAGAGAGAAAGTCTCAGGAAGAAGGTGGAAGGCCATGAACCAGAGGAGAAAGGAGAAGACATTACCATGTCCATTGCCATTTGACAAAAAGGCAGGACCAAAGATCACCAACAGCCAGTCAGATTGCCACAGTCTTATGGGAAAAAGCAGCACCCTACTGACACCTTGATTTTGGACTTCTGGTAGTCTCAAAATCATGAACCAACAAATTCCCATTGCTTAAGCCAACTCATTGTATGGTATTTGTTTTAGAAGTTGGGAAACTAGGACAGAACTCAAGAACAGATTCAAAAGCAAATCCTGAATGGCATTTACATTTCCTGGCACAGCAAAGCATGACAGAATGGGAAGGTGATCAAGAGTCTTTTACCAAAGTAGAAGCTTAACTCTGAAATAAAGAATATCCAGTGGATGGGGCAGGGAATGAAAGCTTGGGCAACAGATATGGTGATCCCTCAATGCAAGGACTTTCATGGTTTACAATTTTCTATGAGATAGGCAATTTAGTGAAGAAAAGATTTAAAGAAGGACAAAATTAAAAATTAAAATGAATTCACATTGTATAATTTTGCCTGGCCATTCCTCACATAATAGACACAGGGAAAGCCAGCTGTAAATATGAAACAACGCTTCTCCTAGGAACATGCTGCAGCTGTAAAGTGTCTTAACTACCCCCTTCTTTGAGTGATGACTGCTTTACTACTTGCTGACAAACTTTGTTCTCTAAAATCATAGACCATCAGAAGCTTTGCTGTTTGAAATTAAATCAGTAAGAATTAAGATCCTCCTTGAAAGGAGGATCTAAGTCACTTTGACCCAGAGAAGCAAACTTGATTTACAATCCAGGTGCAGAGCTTCAGATGAGGGTTTTCTGGACAAAATATTCCAGGACACATATATCTATTCCATCTATTTCCAAGAAAATAGGACCCAGGGTCCTGAATTGCCTATCTGGGAAACCTGACATTGGCCCTTTTACGTGCAGGCCTGCTGTGTTTTGAGCCTACCTAAAAACTATTCCCATTTTAATTTCATCTAGATGCCTCATTTCCCCATAATCATATAATAATTTATTTCCTTCATTTGGTGAGATGCCCCGTGGTGGCTCTGATGTGCAGTTTTCCTCACTGAAACCTAATTTTGTCAGATTATAGGTTTTAGACTGGTGGTCTTAGACTAATTGGGCAAGGAAGGAAGGGAGAAAAGGAGGGATGGAGGGAGGGAGGGAAATAACTGAAAAAGGTGAGAATAAGCTGAGTCCTTTCATTTGAATCTCCATTGCTCATAGATAATCTTGTTGTCTAAAGGCAGGCATAGAAACAGAGCTACTGGTTCAAACATCTCATCCTCTCAACAGAAATGCCTTTTTTCAATATACTTCTTTGCTTATTTCTTTCAATTTTGCTACTAGTCACCCCAACACTTGTTTGCATCCTTTGTGCAGTAGTTGTCAATGTGTGGTCCCTGCATCAGTAGCATCAACATCACCTGGAACTTGTTAGAAATGCAAATTCCTAACTGAAAAGAAAAAACTCAGTGAGTAGGGTTTAAACTACAGTAATATGTATTTTAAAAAGCCTTTGGGTGATTCTAATGCAGCTAAAGTTTGAGAATTACTGCCTTACTGTCATTTTTTACCCTCACTTCTCCCAAATTACCTGTTGTATCAGAAGAGGTCTCTCTTTCTATCAGTTCTTCCACTGTAGTATCCTTTATGTCTTTCCTTCAATACCACAGCTCCTGCCCTAGTTTTATGCCATTTCCTTTTATGTGTGGAAGAAAACAGTACTTTCATAGCTGATCTCCCTTCAGCTAATCTTGCTTTCTAAGATTATACAACCAACGTATCCTACACACTAATAGCCTCATTAACTTTTTAAATGTATATTTTATTTATTTTTAAAAGATACTTAGATTACATAAAAAGGTACATAAAAAAATATAAGTGATTCTCATATGCCCCACTCCCCACACCTCCCACTTTTCCCTGCATTAACAACTTCTTTCATTAATGTGGAACATTCATTGCAATTGATGAACACATTTTCAGCATTGCTACACAGCATGGTTTATTCTTTATATTGTAGTTTACACTCTCTCCTACTCCCTTCTGTAGGTTATGGCAGGATATACAATGTCCTCTATCTGTCTTTGCAATGTCATTTTTAAACTGTATTTTAGATGTCATGCTCAAAAAGTCAACAAGAACCCCATCAGTTCTAGAATAAAAACTGAATTCTTTACTTGCCTTACTTGCCTTTCTAATGTCTACATATTTTCCATACTTACCCCACCCCCAAAATCCCTTCTTCTATCAAAGCCTATGTAATCACTGCCCTCTTGTGTTAATTTTTCTACCTGTAAGCTCTTGCTTAAACTAGCATTCTTCACATCTCCAAATTTTATTTGCCTTGAAGTACAGCTTCTCAATAAAGGCCCATGTGAGCTCTTTCTCCACCAAGGCTTTGGAGCGCCAGGTCCTTCCCACTTAGCATTTCTCTAGTATAACTAGAATATCCAGAGAAGGTATGACTTAATTTCCCTAGAAATTAGGAACTTTCTGGAGAACAGGAGCTGTAGTTTGTACTTGTAACAGATCATCCATTGCACCTGGAATGGTGTTTCCATATCATAAATAATTGCGACAGAGACCAGAACAAGTGATTGAGTTTCGACCAGTGGGATGTGGGCAGGTGTAATGCTTGTCACTTTTAGTCTTTGCCTATGAAAACCTTCTTCTCAATCCCCTACTCTCTCTGTGGACCCACTCCCACTCCACCCTGGCCACCCTTTGGAGCTTATATAAACCAGAAATAAATGTCTAATGTTATAGCAGTTAGTGTTCATTAACAGGACTCATTAAATACTCACTATTCAATTGCGTGGAGTTAAACATGAAATGGATTCCTCCTGGTTTTTAGATTTTTTTAAGGATATCTGCTATGTAACCACCTCAAGCACAGCTATCAAGTTCAAGAAATTAAACATTCATATAATACATGCAATCCACATTTCAATTATTTTCGTTTGTCCCAATAATGTCCTTTTTTAGCTTGTTGGAAGATTTATTTTTATTTTTATTTTAGTATATATACTACCTAATATTCCTCCCTTTAACCTCATTCAAATATGTAATTCAGTGGTCTTAATTACATTCACAATGTCATGCTATCATTCCCATCATGTATTACCAAAACTTTCCCATCATCTCCTACAGAAATTCTGTACCAATTAAGCTTTAACTCTCCACTCCCTACCCTTCTGCCACCCCTGATAACCTGTGTCCTATTTCATCAGAAAGATCATACAACTTTGTCCTTTTTACATGGCTTATTTCATTCAACATAATGTACTCAAGGTTCATGCATGTTCACATATATCAGAACTTCATTACTTTTCATGGCCCATTGTATGCGTAAGCCACATTTTCCTTATCCATTCATCTGTTGATGAATACTTGGCTTGCTTCCATCTTTTGGCAATTGTGAATAATGCCATTATGAATATTGGTGTGAAAATACCTGCTTAAGTCCCTACATTCAATCTTATGAATATATACCTAGAAGTGGGATTGCCTGGTCATATGGTAATTCTATACTGAAAATTTGAGGAACTGCCAAAATGTCTTCTAAAGCAGCTTCACCACTTTCCATACCCAACAGCAATGAATGAGTGTTCCTATTTATATTAGTCAGCCAAAGGGGTACTGATGCAAAATACCAGAAATTGGTTGGTTTTTATAAAGGGTATTTATTTGGGGTAGGAGCTTACAGATACCAGACCATAAAGCATAAATTACTTCCCTCACCCAAGTCTATTTTTTACTTGTTGGAGCAAGATGGCTGCCAATGGCTGTGAGGGTTCAGTTTTCCTGGGTTCCTCCCTTCCAGGATCTTGCTTCTCTCTGGGTTCAAGGTTCCTTTCTTCCTGGGGCTGACTTCTCTTTCCTCTGTGAACTTATTTCCCAGGACTCCAGCTTAAGTCTTCAGCATCAAACTCTAACATCAAAACTCCAACATCAGAAACCCTCAACTCTGTTCTTTGCCATGCTTTTTATCTGTGAGCCCCCACCCACCAAGGGGTAGACACTCAATGCCCTAATTATAACTCAGTCATGCCCAGGTACAGATCAGATTACAAACATAATCCAAAATCTATTTTTGGAATTCATAACTATATCAAACTGCTATACTATTTTTCCACATCTTCTTCAATAGTTATTATTTTGAGTTTTGATTTGCATTTCCCTAATGGCTAACAATGTTGAGCAACTTTTCATATGCTTTTTGGCCATTTGTACATCTTCTGGGAGGAAATGTCTTTTCAAGTCTTTTGCCCATATTTTTTGCTTGGGTTATTTGTCTTTTTTTCTTTCTTTTTTTTTTTTTTTTTTAAGATTTCTTCATTGTGTGTTCATCTTCTTTTTTATCTTTTTCTTTTTGGAGGCACTGGGAACCAAACTCAGGATCTCCCATGTGGGAAAGAGGTGCCCAATGGTTTGAGCCATCTCTGTTCCTGCTTGTTTTGTCTCTCATTTGTCTCTTCACTGCTTTATCTTATTGTGTCAGCTCACTGTCTTGCTGGTCTTCTTCAGGAGGCACCAGGAACCAAACCAAGGACCTCCCATGTGGTAGGTGGGCACCCAAATTCTTGAGCCACATCTGCTTCCCTTTTTTTTTTTTTTTTTTTTTTGAGGTTCCAGGACCAGTGATTGAACCCAGGACCTCTTATGCAGGAGACTAGTGCTCACCACTGAGCCACATCCTCTCCCCTTTGTTTATCTTTTTATTGTTGAGTTGTAACATTTCTTTGCAAATTCTATAAAACCCAAATCAGATATGTGGCTCCCAAATATTTTTCCCATTGAGTGGGTTGTCTTTTTACTTTCAGGATGAAGTCCTTTGATACACAAAAGTTTTAAATTTTGATGTGGTCTCATTTAACTACTTTTTTCTTTTGATATTTTTGCTTTTGGTGTACAGTCTAAGAAGCCATTGCCTAACATAAGGTCCTGAAAATGATTCCCTACATTTTCTTCTAGGTTTTTATATTCCTGGTTCTTATATTGAGAACTTTGATCCATTTTTAACTAATTTTTGTATATGGTGTGAGATCCCTTCATTCCTTTGCCTATCTTTTGCCAGTTTTCCTGGGACCATTTGTTGAAGAGATTATTCCTTTCCAATTGAGTAGAACTTAGCACTTTTGTCAAAAATCAGTTGGTCATAGATGTTAGGGTCTATTTCTGAACTCTCATTATTATTCCATTGGTCTATATATATGTCCTCATGCTAGTACCATGCTGTTTTGACTACTCTAGCTTTATAATAAGGTTTAAAATTTGAAAGTGTGAGTCCTTCAACTATGTTTTTCTTTTTTAAGATGGTTTCAGCTACTTGAAGCCCCTTTTCCTTCCAAATAATGTTGATCATTGGTTTTTCCATTTCTGCAAAGAAAGCTGTTAGAATTTTGATTGGGATTGCATTGAACCTGTAAATCACTTTGGGTAGAATTGAGATCTTTTTTAAAAAATTTTTTATCTTTAAAGAAGCTTTAGATTACATAAATGTTACATAAAAATTATAGGGGATTCCCATATGCTCCATCCCATCTCCCTCACACTTTCCCACATTAACAACATCTTTCTTTAGTGTGGTACATTTGTTACAATTGATGAACACATATTGACGCATTTCTATTAACTGTGGACTATAGTTTACACTCCTGTCCCACACAATTTTGTAGGTTATGACAATGTATAATGACCTATATTCGTCATTGCAGTATCATGCGGGACAATTCCAATGACCCAAAAATGCCCCCATATTACCCCTATTGTCCCTCTCCCTCTCCTCAGAACCTCTTGTGGCCATTGCCTTTATATTAATAATAAAAGTTCTTCCATTGCTAGAGTAATAAGAAGTCCATAATAGAATAAGTCTACTTTAGTCCACTGTTCATTCCCCAATCTTGAGGATTTTGGGATGGTGATGCCCACTCTGTTTCTAATGAGGGGCCTAAGATCCCACGGGGCAGATGGATGGAACTATTTTGCTTGTAGTTGCAGACACACTCTGTTCCTTGGGATGGTCACTGTCCTTCATCATCTCCTTGTTAGTTGTCCTGGGTGAGTCCAATGAACTAGAGAGTAGATGTTGCACCTCTACTGAGATTCAGGGCCCAACTGGCACATGAACAGACCAAAGATTTAAGACTCTGGGACATATATTTAACAAATATAGTGCTAATTATAGGTTCAAATAAAAGGGGCAGAAGCTATAAATACATTTAACTCTGTTACACTGGGGAGCATAAATTTCAGAGTAAGTCCCACTGACAGGATGTGGAATTCCTGAGCTTGCTTGTCTGCCCTACTTACAGTGCCTGGATGTCTTTAGAGCCCTCAGGAGACCTGCTGTTTGAAGTACTGTTTACTGTGGCAGTCACTGAGATCCTGTTGAGTCATGGGTAAGCATAACTTCTGGAATGACATCTTGACAATATTTAGTCTTTCAACTCACGAGCATGTAATGCCCTTCCATTTATTTAGATCTTCTTTAATTTATTTTAGCAATGTTTTGTAGTTGTCTTTGTATAAGTCCTTTCCATCCTTTGTAATATTTATTCCTAGATATTTGATTCTTTTAGTAGCTACTGTAAATGGAATTTTTTCTTAATTTTCTCTTCAGATTTCTTTTTACTAGTGTATAGAAACACTGATTATTTTTGTTTGTTACTCTTGTATCCTTCCACTTGCTGAACGGTTCCATGCTTTTAGTTCTTGAAAATGTCTTGTAAATAAAATTCAGTGGGGAAGTGGGTGTGGCTCAAGTGATTGAGTGACTGCTTCCCACATGGGAGGTCCCAGTTTTGTTCCCAGTGCCTCCTAAAACAACAACAACAACAACAATAATAAGCAAAACAAATGAAAAAACTCAAGGGAGTCAATGTGACTCAGTGATTGAGCACTGGCTTCCCACATATGAGATCATGGGTTCAATCCCTAGACCCCAAACCTCAAAAAAAAAAAAAAAAAAACCAATGACCTTTTCCATTATCTGTTTAAACATCCTACATATGGTTAACACCCATAACACCCATGCTGACTTGGAAGTACTTCATATACAAACTCTGAGTATATGCTGAAAGAGATGATTATAATACATTTCAGTATCCCAAACATTTCCATTCCAAAATTTGCACTGCCTTGCCATTTTTGTTCATATTTAGATAATCTTAAGAGGGAACATACTAGGAAGTGTACTGCAAAAAATGCATAACTTTTATTTTATTGTGAGAAAACATCAGACAAACCCAAATTAAAGGGCTCTCAAAAAATAACCAGGAGCGAGGATTGAGCACCTGCCAGTGCTCTTCCAAAAACTGTCAAGGTCATGAAAGGCAAAGGCTAAGAATTGTCACAGATTGAAGACACAACAAAATATAATGTGGCATCCTAGATTGGACTCTGAACCTTGGGAAAATGGCGAAATTTAAATAAGGTAGAGAGTAGTTAATAATGTATCATTGTTAAATTGCTCATTTTGATAAATGTACTTTAGTTATGTAAGATGTCAGGAGAAGATAATGAAACTTATAAGGGAACTCTATTATTTTTGAAACTTTTCCATAGATAAAAAAGAGATCATTAAGAAATTATGTACAGTTTATACCTGGTAGTATATAGACAATTTCCAAAAGTGGTTCTATATGATTCTTGCCCCAAGTGATGCTTTATAGAGGAAATGTTTATGGAATGTAAATATTTTTGGAACAGACTGTATTATATTTTTCTATTCATGATTCATGGTATATACTAGAATATTGAAAATGCTTTAACAGTTCTGCAGCAACAAAATATGACTAACCTGAATTTTCCCAAATTTATTATATAACAAAATAAATTTTTCATTTTAGACCTTTTAACTTCAGCAGATCACTTTTGGAAACCTTGTGCAAACAAATGAGAATGGTGAAATTTTTCTTTTAAACCTTTGATTGCAACTTGAAGTTGGATAAATAATTCAATGTTCAAATTTTAAAGAGTTTTATTAAAACAATTTTTACATGCTTATGTTTAACTTTTATAAAATTAACAATATTGAACAGAGTACTGTACAAGCAATGAAGATACTCAAAAGTACACTACTCAATTACTCCCTCACTCTATAATTATGGACAGAACAATGCCTCTCAGATAAGTTTATTAAAGAACATGAATTTATCTTTGCCAATTGGCTATCACATACAATCAGACTCATATAAGTAGGACCCATACAACCTGAACACTCTTGCCAACAACTGCAGAAGGAATATACTTTCCAGGAAGACTAGAAATGCTTACTAATACCAGTAAATAGCAAGAATATACCACATTCCCAAATAAATATAGTCTTATTTTCATTGATTAGGATAAATCTGGAGAAAGAAGAGTTTTATCAATAAATTGGCCTGCTACCCATTCCTTTTTTTTTTTTTTAATTTTTTTTTATTGACTTTGTAATAATATTACATTAAAAATATATATGTGAGGTCCCATTCAACCCCACCCCCCCACCCCCCCTCTCCCACCCCCCAACAACACTCGTTCCCATCATCATGACACATCCATTGGATTTGGTAAGTACATCTTTGGGCACCTCTGCACCTCATATACATTGGTTCACATCATGGCCCATACTCTCCTCTATTCCATCAAGTGGGCCCTGTGAGGATTTACAATGTCCGGTGATTACCTCTGAAGCACCATCCAGGGCAGCTCCATGTCCCGAAGACGCCTCCACCTCTCATCTCTTCCTGCCTTTCCCCATACCCTTTGTCCATTATGTCCCCTTTTCCCAATCCAATGCCACCTCTTCTATGTGGACATTGGATTGGTTGTGTCCATTGCACCTCTATGTCAAGAGGAGGGTCAGATTCCACCTGGATGCTGGATGCAATCCTCCCATTTTCAGTTGTAATCACTCTAGGCTCCATGGTGTGGTGGTTGTCCTTCTTCAACTCCATCTTAGCTGAGTGTGGTAAGTCCAATAAATCAGATTGTAGGTGCTGGAGTCTGTTGAGGCTCAGGATCTGGCTATCACATTGTCAGTCCAGAGATTCAAATCCCCTAAATATATCTTAAACCCCAGCATTAACTGCACCTCCAGCACATTAGCATGAAAGTCTTATGAAGGGAGATCCCATCTGAGTCCAGATTCATCACACATAAACACCATTTCCAAAGAGGGGCCATCTGCCCTGGTAGTTAACCCCATCGGCCATGACCATAACTCCCATGGGTCTCTTTAGCCCTCAAAGGAACCAATATCTGGGGGTTGTATCTGCTTTATCTGTCTCTCTGACTCTGCTCAGTTGTGCATGAGGGCAAACCTTCTGCCAGCCTCCAGACTCTTTTTTAGAAACTCGTAGCCATATAAACTCATTTCTCCTTTCCATTTCCCCCTTACTTTAGGTCAAACAGCATTTTAAAGTCATGGTATTTTATGTAGACATGGATATTCTGCTGATCCGCATTGAACCTTCCGTATAAGGTCATTTTCCAGTTGCATCATCAGTTGGTAGTTGATAGTGGTCCCTCGTTGCCAGGGAGGCTCATCCCCGCTGCTACCCATTCCTTAGGAGTATATTTAGCATATTGCAAAATACAGTTGTTTTCAATTCCATCAGAAGTTTTCATATTTTATCAGATAGTTTAATCTTTATATTTATTGTGAATACTGACCAATAATAGAGTTGGACTTATTGCTGGCATAGTAATTTGTGTATTATTCTCTTACTTACAAACACTTATGTTCTGACAGAAGCTCCTTTTATATCTGTCCATGTCAGTGGCAAATATCTTTGCTCTTAAGTTTCCCTGAGATAGAGATTTGAAAAGATTATAGTGCAGTTCAACCAGCAGATGAACAGTAAATGCTCATGGTTATTGTTAGAGTAGATGCACTTTAAGAACTCTGAGGTTCTAATGTTCTATGATCCAAAGAATTCTTTATATATGTACTATATCTTCTAGTAACTCTTTGATTACTAAAATTAAATTAATTTCACAAGGTCTAGTAACTTTCATTACTAAAATCAAATAAATTTCATAACTAAAATTAAATAAATTTCACTGCTGTCAAAGTCCTTCAAATTAATATGTAATTTTTAAGGCTTGCTTACTGATCTCATCTCTATTAAGAAATATCAGGTCAGGAGGGTGTGAACATAAGGTATGGAACATAGATTGCTTCTGTAACTTTCTCCTTCAAGAATATCAAAAGATTGGTTCCATTGTCTTCTCTGCATATTATAAATTCTTCAATAAATTTACTCCAAGATTCCACCATTTGTTCATTTTTCCAGTCAACACTACACATCTCACTATAGGCTAACACCAAATTTACTACAGACTCTAAAAGATAGCCAGGGTTTCTATTATAAGTTTTTGAATGTAACATGCAGAAGTGTTAGAATAGAATTCTAGATACACACTAGGCAGAGTGTAAACAAAAAATAAGAAATGATTAATTCTACTCTGGGAGGCAAAAGAAAGAATGGGGGGGTGGAAGAGTGTTTGTCTGAAACCTTCTTTTCACTTTCTTTGGTTATATATATATGTATTAGTTTGGTTATACATATATGTGTTAGCCAAAGGGATGCTGATGCAAAATACCAAAAATCTGTTGACTTTTATAAAGGGTATTTATTAGGGGTAGAAGCTTACAGTTACCAGGCCGCAAAGCATAAGTTACTTTCCTCAGCAAAGTCTGTTGCCATGTGTTGGAGCAAGATGGCTGCTGACATCTGCCAAGAATTCAGGCTTCCTGCTTTCCTTCTTCCTGGGGCTTGTTTCTCTCCAGGCTCAGATGCCCTGCTCTCTCCACAAGGCCATCAGTAAACTATCAGGCGACGAACTCTGTCCTGGGGCTCAGCTGCTCTGCTCCTCTGTGTGCTTACTTCCCGGGCTCCAGCACAAATGCTCCCCCTCCCTTCTCTGTGGTGCAGTTTCTCTGTGAGTCTGTGCCCACCAAGGGGGTGGGGACTAAACGTCCTACTGACATGGCCCAATCAAAGACTTAGTCATTATTTAATCAAGTAAAAGTGAAGCCTCTGAATCCAATATAATCTAATATGCCCAGAAGGACACATCAATTTACAAACACACTCCAATATTGGAATTCATAAACAATATCAAACTGCCACACCATATATATACAGAATTGTTGGGTCATGTGGTATATTAGTCAGGGTTCTGTAGGGAAACAGAACTGACAAGACATAGCTGTAAATAATATGAAATTTTATAAAATTCTTTCATGAAACTGTGGGGATGCACAAACCCAAATTCTGCATGGTAGGTTGCAAACCAGGGGCTCCGATTAAGATACTTGATGAGTTCCCAGGAGACACTGATTGTCTAGAGTAGAGATTGGAATTGTCTCTCTGAATGCTGAAATTACTTCCCCTTTTAAGGTCTTCAGCTGATTGGATAAGATGTCCCTCTTGCTAGTGGCAATCTCCTTAGTTGATTGTAGATGTAATAAGCCATCCAAGCAATCAATTCACTGGTGATTAAAATCTCTTATGAAAATCCCTTGTATTACAATTAGCCCAGTGGTTGCTTGACCAAACAACTGGGCACCACTACCTGGCTAACCATCACTGTTTACCCCTAGTGAATTTGACCATCCTTCATATCCTTGATGGTAAAATTAATCTCTGCAATCTGGTATTGCTTTTGATTTACTATTTTTCTAGGTAGGGGCAGTTCTAATGGGTTCCACTAGGCCTTTCTTACCGTAATAGCCCTAATGCCACAAGTCAGGGATGCAATGTGGGGATTCTGCCAGTTACTGAGTATGTCTATTTCAATTGTGCATTCTGGAATTGGGGGAATAACCACAGAATGGGTCCAGTAACTGTCCAGTGACTCACTGGTCCCACTGTGAAATGGACCTGAGATTAAAACCCATCTATCACCTGACCTCCATAAACACCTGCTCTGACTGGTGGACCAGAGTGATGTTTTGGGTCTCCTGAAATTAATGTCACTTCTGAGCCAGTGTCATATAATCCCCAAAATAGCCAATCATTTCCATTTCCCCCAATTCACAGTTACCCTGGTAAAAAGTCTTTTTGGGGAAAGCTAGGAGGAAATTTTTGGCACTGTACCAGGATCCTTCCCCAAGGAAACCTGGCCTTCCCCTCATTCAAGGGGCTGTCTCAAGTCTGGGAATTGATTAAGAGGCCATGATTCTTTATGTCTGGAGTTCAAGTTAAGGTTTGTTATTCATCCTAGAACTCTTCTGCTTATACAGATTATTAAGCTTGAATTTAGTAGAATGCCCATCTATTTCACTACTAGGTACTCCATGATATTAGCCAACACCATAGCTCTATGCAATTCATTCTATTTTGATTGCCCTTTTGAGTCTGACTTTCATTGTGGAAGCCAAGCCCACCTTGTCTTTGGCCATTAGATGCTGCTACTTGGCTTCTGCCAGCCCTAGGTATAATCATCCCCATCGTGCTTAATGATTCTAGTTCCATGATGGCAGTTCCCACAGTAATATCTGGCCTACAGAGAAGAGGAATCACAGAGCTCTTCAGGGAAGATGGAGTTAGTCCTACAAATTTATTCCTTGGTGAAACGTGTGCCCTCTGGATATTCCTGGGGTAGGTAGGCAGCTCTTAAATGATGAATTCATTCTAGCATTCTAATCTCTCTAAGCCTTTGGATCTCCTCATCTACAGGTAAATTGGGCAACTCAATCTCAGGCATTGTAGGCCATCTTTGGGTTCATGTTTCAGTCAGCCACCAAAACAAACAGAGCCCTTTCTAGCCGCTTGAGCTACAACATTGAATTCTGCTACTTGTACAATGACACTCTGAGTTTGTTTTTCAGAGATCTTAAGTCTGAAGCTGCACAAAACAAGATTTTCTTTCAGAGCACTCAGTAACTTTCACATCATTCATGCAGTTTTTAAGTTGCAAATTTGAAGTCTTTAGCTCATCCCCTTCTTTCACAACTATATCCAAAATATTTAGGAACAGCCAGCCAACATCATTGTACCTTTTAACATGGCAAAACTCTGCTAAGGTGTTAAACACACTCTTACCCAGATCCTTGCCTCTTATAAACATGGTAGTATTTGTATTGCTGATATTTTGTATATCTCTATTGCTAACTCATGCCATGGACTCTCAGTGACCCCTTGATTGTTGGAAATAGAGTCAATACCCTTGAATCTAATCAATGTAGTGAGCTAATTGCAAAAAAAATTCCAGAACCAATTCAGAAATCCCATTTTTAAGATTATTTTTCTGAAGAACCACTCACAGTACCAGGTTGTATTAGTCAGGGTTCTCTAGGTAAACAGAGCCAATAGGGAAGATCTGTAAATAGTATGAGATTTTATAAAATTCTCTCATGCAACCATGGGGATGGATGCACAATTCCAAATTCTGCAGGGCAGGCTAAAAGCCAGGGGCTCTGATGAAGGTCCTTGATGAGTTCCCAGAAGACGCTGACTCTCTGGAGTAGAGATGGGAATTGTCTCTCTGAATGCTGAAATTACTTCCCCTTTTAAGGTCTTCAACTGATTGGATGATGTAGCAGTTTGACATAGTTACAAATTCCAAAAATAGATATTGGATTTTGCTTATAAACTGGCCTGTGCCCAGGCGTGACTAAATTCTGACTAGGGCTTTCATTGGGTCATGTCAGTGGGGTGTTCAGTCCCCACCCACCAAGGGCAGAGTTGGGGGGTTTTAATGTTGGAGTTTTATTGTTGGAGTTTGATGCTGAAGTCTTAAGCTGGAGCCCTGGGAAGTAAGCACACAGAGGAAAGAGAAGCAAGCCTGGGGAAGAGAAGAACCCTGAAAACAGAAAAAAGCAAACCCTGGGGAGAGAGGACCCCTGAGCCCAGACAGAAGCAAGACCTGGGAAAAGAGGACCCCAAGAAGCCTGAACCCTGGCAGCCATCTTGCTCCAACATGTGGAAATAGACTTTGGTGAGGGAAGTAACCTATGCTTTACGGCCTGGTATCTGTAAGCTCCTATGGCAAATTAATACCCTTTATAAAAACCAACAGGCTCCTGGTATTTTGTATCAGCACCTCTTTGGCTGACTAATACAGATAAAATGTCCCTCATTGCTGGTGGCAATGTCATTAGTTGATTGTAGATGTAACCAGCCATGTATACCATCAACTCACTGGTGACTAAGGTCAGTGAAATGCTCTTGTATTATATTAAGCCCAGTGCTTCCTTGACCAAACAACTGGGCACATTACCTGACTGAGTTGACACATTAGCCTAACCATCACATGTGGTAATTCTGTATTTAACTTTCTGAAGAACCACCATATTGCTTTCTACAGCAGCTGCACTTCTTTACATTTACACCAACTTCAAAAGAAGATTTTTGAAGAGAAAATGTATAATTTGACCAAGGCTGTGAAAAAGCTAAAAACAGAACCAGAGGCTTGGGATGCCACTATCATAGAACAATAATTTTAGCTTTACCATTATGATTTTAAGAAACTGCTACTTTACAATTTTTAATGAAACTTTTACTTCACTTTAAAACTAATGCACTCTAATTTTCTCTACAATTAAGCTCAATTATTTAGAAGCACAGACTTACCTCCACTCTATCTAAAGAAATGTCATCACTCTTTAGGTGGTGCTACTAGCTATTCTGTTATTTTTAATGTAATAATTTAATAAACAGTGATTCTGGAAAATAACAGCAATAAAGCATGTGGAGTTGAAGTTGGATATAGGGAATCCATCTCAACCCCTCATTATTCCATATAGAACAAAGAGCCTAACTCTTTGACTTAAGAGATACATGGTTTATCTTAGAATATAGTGCCAAGTATACATAGCTACTTTAAATTAATATAGAAACTTTCCTTATATATTGTGAAAATAATAAAAATAATATCTTACAATTGCACAGCACTTTGTGGCTAACAAAACAGCTTTTACACATGTTGTTTCCATTGCTCTTCATTAAAACTTTGTAAATTAATCAAAGCATGTATCACAATCCCAATTTAATAGATGGAAAAACTGAGCCTATTACGATTGTAACTAAATCAAGAGGATGTAGGAACAGCTTGTACATAGTACAGCAGAAACCAGATCTTCCATCTCCTGTGTCAAAATTCTCTCTAGGACCTAAATGGTAAGAAATGTATTTAAAAACAAATAATTTAGATAAGGTAACAAAAGTATTAGAGAAACTCTTTATCTGCTGGATATAATCTCTTTATATATTCTTAATTTGAAATAATAATGTTGCAAGTTATCTTCAGTTGGCATTTTATATTTTCTCTAAACTGGAAGAATGTTGCCTCAATACCTTAGGGATTTCTGAAATTTTATGGGGGGCGGGAGGGGGCAGGGAGCTATACTTCAGGGTCTAATAATACAAGAGCCTGATGAAAACAGCAAGTAGGCTTGAGTAAAATGTATGATGGGAATGATACATCTGGCAAGTTTCCTTAAAGGATTCTAAAATCTTTCTTATCAAAATAGTGACCAGTGTTTGGGATCCTCTTATTGCCATAACTACAAAATATTTACTAGACTAATTACTACACATGAAACATTCCTATAGTCAGAAGTGAGCCTTGTGACTTTTATAAGACAACTTACTAAAATTATGGCTTCCTGAAATTTAAATAGGTGAATTTCATAGTATAACTTAATAAAGCTGTTTAAAATATTAAATCCCCCATTCCTGGACATTCCTCATGCAGTAGTAACAGAAGTTTAAAGAGAATTACATCCTTTCTGACAGTTTTATATTCTAGTCCAATCTCAATAGTAAGAATCACCTTTTTTAAAAAGGAAAATGACATATATTCTTTGTAAACTACTTTTCAAAAATGTTCCAGAAGTTTTCCTCTGTTCTCCTTCATTTCCCTACGCACTTAATTTTATATGATGCTAAGCTTTTTAATTTTCACCTGAAGCAGAGTAATATATTAGAGTAATATTAAATTGATTTCTAGGTAATATTATAGACAGCTCAAAGACGAAGTTTAATCTTTTCCTGAACAATAACTAACACACATGATAAAATATATTTAAATGTTCAAAAGGCAAGTCCCAACCAAACGCATAAATTTTCTGGTAATAGGAATCAATGTAAAAGTGATATCCAAAGGCTTTATTTCTCTCAAAGCTGGTAAAAACATCTTAACAATGCATAATTTAACGGTATAAATTACAAAAACAAAAAACAAAAAAAACTTAAATTGCTCACAACTGAAGGTGGGAGCTTTGTTTTGGTATGTAGGAAAATCTATAGTAAACCAAAGAGGCAGAGAGGAAGGGCTTGATGAGGCTGCAAGCGAATGCTGGGTTCTGGTAAACTGCTGACAGCACTGCTTTCCTGCTCCAGGTAAGTCAACATACACAGACCCAAATGTGTTCAAATGCAATTTCTCAGATGAAAGTGTAATAAGGTGCAGTTCTTGTGTGGCCTTTAAGTCCCTGAGATGAGCTCTGATGCATCAGAGAAACAATAAAATCTTTCTGTTGTTATTCAGTAGCCAAGGTTTTTTCCTAAAAAAAATAATTTGTTTACTCCTAACTTGGTCCTATATATATATACATGTATTTGGTACAATGTGTTTTAAGCAGATTTTACTTCATTTAGGTTTAATTTTGCATGATCTTAAAGTCGTATGCTGTAACTGAGGACAGTATACAGATGTGTCCCTTTTAGAAAGCACAGTATAGGAAAATCAAAGCTTAGAAATCAGGTTAGATGAAAAGCGAGTGGCACAGAAAATAAGCACAACAGGAGTTCAGAAAATGTGAAGGTAAAAATGTGAAATCCATCACAGACTTATACCAACTTCAGAAACAAGGCTTATTTACAATATAAATCTGTTAGCACAAAATCTCACTCATCTAGGATTTCATTGTGGCTTTTTTTTTTTTTTTTTTTTTTGACTCATAGAGGCTTTTGAGATTTGGATGAAAGCTAAAAACCCTTTCTACCTGAAAAATGAACATATTTAGTACACAAATTTCACATAAAATTTTAGGAATTTAAAACCCTACAAACCACGGTCTCTGTAGTATCCCTCAGAGTCTCCAGATTAAGAATTCCTTGCCCCAATCTGTCCTCTATATATTTCATCCAATACTGCTTAGTTCAGTCTTCTATTACTTCTCTGCTGTACTATGCCAAATAATGTCCTATTCCCTAAATCTGCTCATTCCAATCCAGAGTGACTCTCCCTAAAAACCTCTTTGGTCACTTGCTTTCCTGCTCAAAATGATCCTCAGTCTTCCATTGTCAAGACAACAAAATGTAAATCCTTTAATCTGTCATTCAATATGTATCATGAGCTGCTGACAACCTATACAATCTTGCTGTACTTTTCTCCCTGCACAGTAATCAAATTAATTTATCTCTGTACTAATCCTTCAAGAGACAATCACCTTACCATACAATCAGTTGTGTTTCTTGTGAAGCCATAACCAGTTTAGTAACTGACTCCTTTGTATCAGTTTTTCTACCTCACTTTGCTTTCCCCTCACTTTTACTTCCTCAGTAGGATACTCCTTCCTTCCTTGGAAGTGCCTTTAAACTCTGTTTTCTACAAAATCTAATCAAGACTGGTATTATTTTGTACCTTTCAGATTGGCAAAAAAAAGTAAGAAGCTTGACTAATCTTATGAGTCAGTGGAGAAATAGACATTATCATTTATTAGAGCAAATTCTATTTTCTATAATTGTTAAAGTAAAAGACTGGAAACTACTCAAATATTCAACAAGTGGCTGAGCAGTAAAACTATGGCATATTCATCCAATGGAGGCCTATACTGCTAGATAAAGGGAACTTTATATGTTAACTATGGGGTTATCTTCAGGATGCAGCAAGCAAAAACAGTAGGGTAAAGAAATATATTAGAAAAAAATACATTCGCAAATAAATACAGACATATAGATATACATACACTCACAAACATATATGTCATATATATTCAAAAAAATAGAAAACTAAAGAAAAATATTTATAAATGGTTACTGATATGATGAGAAAGAGAACAAGGAGAGGTTACAGGGATGAAAGCTAGAACTTTCTAACTGTAATTTGTGCTATAGTTTTCATTTGGAACAAGGTAAACATTTTACTTGATAAATAATAAAAGAAAATTTGCAATTCTTCAGCACTGAAAACAAATAAGAAAATAGATTATTCCAACTATATTTCTTGTTGATTGCATAACCAGAAAATATTTAATTCAATTGATTTTATTATTTAATAATACTTTTTTTATTAAAGTTAATAGATGACATAGAATGTTACATTAAAAAAAAATAAGAGGTTCCCATATAACCCACACCCATCATTTTTGTAAATTGTATTTTTTTAAAGATACATACATCACAAAAAAGGTTACATTATAAAAAACATAAGAGGTTACTGGATACCTCCCATTCCCTCACCCCACTTCTCCCAAACCAACAACCTCCCCTATCATTGTCGCACACTCATCACACTTGGCGAACACATTTTGGAGCACTGCTGCACCACGTGGATAATAGTTTACCCTGTAGTTCACACTCTCCCCCAGTACATTCAGTGGGTTATGCCAGGATATATAATGTCCAGCATCTGTCCCTGCAATATCATTTAGGACAACTCCAAATCCCGAAAATGCTCCCTCAACACATCTCTCCTTCCCACTCCCTGCCCTCAGCAACTACTGTGGCCACTTTCTCCCCATCAATGATATAATTTCTTCTATTAGTAGTCACAAAAGCTTTATAGTGGACTATCAGTAAGTCCACTCTAATCCATATTTTATTCCTCCATTCTGTGGGCCCTGGGATGGTGATGTTCACTCCACCTCTATATTGAGAAGGGGTTTAGATTACACATGGATGATGGATGCAATTCTCCTGCTTGCAGTTGTAAGCACTCTTGATTCCCTGGTGTGGTGGTTGATCATCTCCACCGCCCTACTAGCTGACCTGCATAAATCCAACAAACCAGAGAGTAGGAGTTGCAACTCTGCTGAGGCTCAGGCCCATCTGGCACATGGACAGTCCAGAGATTCAAGTCTCCTGAGTATACACCAACCCTCGCACCAACCAAAGGTTCAGTAAAAGTGACAGAAGAGGCATGTGTAGAAAGGTCACATCTGAGTCCAACTCCATCAAACTCAGGAACACAAATTCCAAAGTAGGGCCCACTGACATGGTACTGAACTCCAGAGCTATCTGCCATGACCATATCCCTGTGGATCTCTGTAGCCCTCAGGAGAACCAGTACCAAGGGTTGGATCCTCTTTGGCTGTTTCTGGGGTCCTCCTAAGGACTGCATAAGCATGACCCCTCTGATGACTTCCTAACTCTTTTTGACAGACTTTAGCCATATAAACTCAGTTGTCTTTGCCATTTCCCCCTTTTATTCAAGGTCAAAAAGCAGTTTTAAATACATGGTTCTACATGTGGGCTGAGATATTCTGCTGGTCTGAGTTGACTCTTTTATTCAAGATCTTTTTCTATTTACATCACCAGCTGGTGCTTGCTAGTAATCCCTCAGCACCAGGGAGGCTCATCCCCAGGAGTCATGTCCCATGCTGGGAAGAACATAATGCATTTACATGGTGACTTTGGCTTAGTGAGTGACCACATTTGAGCAGCATGAAGGCTCTCAGGTGGTAACGCTTAGGCACCCTGCAGCTCTAGGCCTAGACTCATAAGCATAGTCATCAGTATCAAGGGCTCATTGTTGGAAAATCCTTCTTTGTTGGCCTTTGTTGTTGCACGTAGGATCAATTGATTTTAAAGCACAGCATTTTGATTGGAAAGTGGATCATATCCTCAGGAAATAAAGATCCATAAAAATATCCTAAATTGCATCTGGTCATCTTGATGTTAGTGATAATGTTGGCATTATTATTTTTCAAACTTCAGATAAAAATAGCTAGACAGTAAGATACATTACATAGACAGATGTTAGATAGATAGATATAGATTTAAAAATAAATAATATTTGATAGCATTGGGAACCAAGATTTTTCAGCATAAGAGAAAAGAGATATACATATTAAATCAAAGCAGTGAACACACTCTAATCTTCTATTTGAATTGGAAATAGTATGAATTCATGACTTAATTTTCTCTTTTAAAAAAGTTAACTTCATAGCTATGTCCACAAAAAAGTCAAGAAAAAATAATAACCCAGTGCAATGAATATCCTGAGTGCCAAAATTGTCATCTCCAAATACCATTTTCCATAAAAAAGAACTAGGACTCCTTGAAGAATTGGGTATTTCAGATGTAGGACAGGAAATGTAAAATATGAACCTAGACATCTTTTTGTGCCTGAAAGCAAAAAAAGTCTACTAGGGTCAAAGACTACTACTAGGGTCATTTCAAATGAAGACAAGTACCAACTTAAAGGTACGCCCCCACACACACCAAGGTCAGAGATGGAACAACTTTGGCTTCACAAAGAGTAACGACTGTAATGGATTTAAACATGCCAATATATAAAATGGACTTTTATAATGATGTATTCAATCTTCCTTTCCTATAAATGTTGTATTTTAGGGTATGGAAGTCAAACTCCAAGTGGCTCCAAATGATTCTTTCCTTCTGCTAGACACACCATTACATAATCCCCTTGTACACTGAGTAAGGCTAACCTGTGTAAACAATAGGATATTGAAAAAAAGACAGGTTGTGTCTCTTGAAGCTAGAGTAAAATAGTCATTGCAGCTTCTACCATCCTCTTGGATCACTTGTTGTGGGGGAAGTCAGTTGCCATGTTATGAGGACACTCAAACAGTTCTATGGAGAGGTCCACATAGCAGGGCACTAACGCCTCCTGCCAACAATTGTTTCTAACTTGCCAAGTGAGAAGCCTTAGAAGTGCATTCCAAAGCCCCAGTAAAACCTTCAAATGACTACAGCCCAAGATGACATCTTGCCTGCAAACTCATGAGAGACCCAGAGTCAGAACCACTTAGCTAAACTACTCCTGAATTCCTGAGCCTTGGAAACTATATGAGATAACAAATGGTGACTGTTACCTTAAACCACTGTGTGTGGGAGTGATTTATTGTATAGTGACAGATAACTAATATTTACACTAGCAAGATAACTGATGAGCAGGAGTTCTTAATAAAACTCAGCTAATAAGTATAGATTAAATAATAGAAACGGGGAAAAATCAGTATTCTATAACCTGCAAGAAAATAATGATTGCTTGAACTATTAAGTGAAAGGTTGGTATAAAAACATATAACAAAGCTATTACCATTTGAACCAACTGATGGATCATAACAGAACTAAATGTGGAACAACTAGGCATTATGTGCCTCCTGAACTGAAGGACTTTGTGGTATACAGCACCACTGATAAAACATTTTAAAAACTGAAGCTGAATCACCTGAATCTAATCAAGCCACTTTCTAGGAAATATGGATAGAGGAAAACAAGTTAAGAACCCTATAAGGATATAAGCAACCAAATCGAGAACATGGGAAATTCTGCTGGAGAAATGATGCAGTTTCTTAAAAATAAATAAATAAATAACATGGATGGACAGAAATGGAGTGGGAGAATATTTACTTAGTATGTATTAGACCAAGTTCTACAGAGAAACCAAACTGACAGGATATATAGAGATGATATATACAAAGCTATTTACTTTAAGGAATTGGTTCACACAACGGTGGGGCTAGCAAGTCTGAATTCTGTGGGGCAAACCACAAGCCTGAAAATCCAATAAAGGTGATGCTGAAATTGAGTCTGAATTTCCCAGAGGAAGCTGGTTGACTGAAGTTGAGACAGAAATTCTTCATTCTGATTCCTGAAATCCTCAGTTTTAGACCATTAACTGATTGGATGAGGAGACTTTCCACATTGCTAAGGGCAATCTTCTTAGTTAATTATAGATGCAACCAGCCATAAATGCAGCAAATAGTTATAGATGAAAATCTATCTATGAAATAGCCTTATGGTAACAATCAGGCCAGTGTTTGTTTGAGCAAACAACTAGACACCGTAACCTAGCCAAGTTGACACAGGAAACTAACGATCACACAATGTAACAAGCTTTAGGACACAAACCAGGCAGATACATGTATGCAACTTGTCTGGATGCTAATGTCAAAAATAAATAAATAAACCGTTTTGACACAATAATAATAAAGTGGACACAGAAATTAGATGATATTAAGAATTTAATTTTGTTGAGTTTGATAACAGTATTGTATTATGGTTTTTAAGTTTCTTATCTATTAATAATATATACTAAAGTATTAACATAAAGTGAAACTTGCTTCAAAACATTTTGTGGGAACTTCTGGGGAGATGGAAAATTATAGAGAAGTATAAGAAAAAAATAGCTAGAGGACAGGCAAAAACTGTCTGGAGGACTGCTCAGGGGCTCAGCACAACAGGGGAAGATGAAACACCACCCAGAAGAGAGAGGGATAAAGGGAAGGAGTCTTAGCTGGCTGAAAAATCCCATGAATAAAGCTGCAAAGACAGCAGTGGGCACCCATCCCCACACCATCAGGGCAAACAACAGTTTGTAGACTGTAGTGGCTGTGGACTGCAGTTGCTGCACACTAAGGGGGTTAGAGATATCCTCTTCCCCAAGAAAGGCTTCCAGACTGGGAATGACTTCTGAGAAAGTTTGTGAGGTATGACCAACCCTGAATACATTACTTCTGCACTGCCTGGCCCCCCATCTGTGGAATTACACTGAATGAATTTTCCCCTAGTACTGGGGTCTGAGCTGAGAGGTCTGTAAAGGAACACCATCTTCTGGCCAGACCAGAAAAGTGCATGAAAAGGGAAAATAATAAGTAAATAAAGGAAGCAAACAGGTGCCTTTACTGCCCCGTTCTCCAAGGCCCTTGGAAACTGGTCTGCATCCCATTACTGGGCCCTTAGCCCTGGTTTGAGCAGTTAAAAAAAAAAAAAAGCAATCTTAAATATCTAGAACAAGTTGAACCAAGAGTCAAAAAACAGTGGTAGTGGACAGCTACTTAGCAGTAAATCCCTAGGCAAAGAGAGAAACTGAACATAAAAGTAAACACAGCATCAGAATCAGCTGCCTAGACATCAGCAAAAAATCACAAGCCATATTAAGAAAAAAGAAGATATGACTCAGGCAAAGGAACACGTCATACCTCCAGATGAGATGCAGTAATTGAAACAGCTAATCAATGAAATTCATACAAATCTCCTAAATCAAATCATGGAGTTGGAGGACAACATGGTTAAATAAATAAAAGACATTAAGAAAACACTGGGTGAGCACACAAAAAAAATTGAAATCATAAGAGAGATTATAAGAATGAAAAATACAATAAGTGAGATTAAAAATAAAATAGAGGAACCCAACAGTATATTTTAAATAAAAAAGAATCAGCAATGTAGAGGAAAGAAAAACTGAAATTGAAAAAGGAGAAGAACAGAGATAAAAGAATTGAAAAAATTGAGCAAGGGCTCAGGGAATTGAATGATAGCATAAAGCACACCAACATATGTGGGAGTTCCAGGAGAAGAGAAGGGAAAGGGGGCAGAAAGAATATTTGAAAAAATAATGACTGAAAATTTCCCAACTCTCATGGAAGACATGAATATATGTATTCAGAAAGCACAGCATACTCCAATTAGAATAAATCCAAATAGACCAACCTTAAGACATAGTATTCAGAATGCCAAATACCAAGGATAAAGAGAAAATTTTAAAAGCAGCAAGGGAGAAGCAAAACATCACATACAAGCGATGTCCAATAAGGCTTTGTCTAGATTTCTCTTCAGAAACAATGGAGGTGAGAAGGTAGTGATATGATATAATTAAGGTATTAAAAGGAAAAAGATGCCAGCCAAGAATTCTTTATGCAGCAAAACTATCCTTCAAATATAACAGTGAGCTTAAAATATTCAGAGATGAACAGAAACTAAGAGAGTTCATAAACAAGAATTCAGATCTACAGGAAACACTAAAGGAAATTCTGAAGCCAGAAAAAAAGAGAAGAGAGAGAGACATGGAGGACAGTGCAGAAGTGAAAACTATTAGAAAGGATAACCAAAAAGGTAAAAAGATGGGCAAAAATAAGATATGACAAATGAAAGTCAAAGCATAAAATGGTTGAAGTAAGTAATACCTTTACAGTAATAACACTGAATGTTAATGGATTTAACTCACCAATCAAAGGATATAGGCTTGGGAAGCAGGTGTGGCTCAAGTGATTGAGCTTCTGCCTACCACATGGGATGCCCCAGGTTCAGCTCCTGGTGCCTCCTAAAGAAGACTAGCAAGACAGTGAGCTGACATGATGGACAGGCACTGTGAGCTGACATAATAAAAGACATGAGGAAAACATAAAGAGAGCCACAACAAAGCAGAGAGTGGAGGTGGCTCAAGAAATTAGGCACCTCTCTCCTACATTGAAGGACCAGGGTTTGTTCCCAGTACCTCTTAAAAAGAAAACCAGCACACAACAGACACAGCAAATGCAAACAATGAGGGGGTGGGAGAAACAAACAAACAAACAAATAAATAAATAAATCTTTTAAAAAATATAGGTTAACAGAGTAGATTAGAAAACATGAGTGTTCCATATGCTCACCGTAGAAGACTCATCTTAGACCCAAGGATGCAAATAGACTGAAAGCGAAAGGTTGGAAAAAGTTCACAAATGTAATAAAAGAGCGCTGGAGTAGCTGTACTCATGTCAGACTACAGACTTCAAATGCAAAAAAAAAAAAAAGGGATAAGGGATGCAGAAGGTCATTATGTATTAATAAAAGGGACAATCCACCATGAAAGAGTAACAGTCATAAGTATCTGTGCATCTAAACAGGGTGCCCCAAAACACATGAGGCAAACTCTACCAATTGAAGGGTGCAATAGACATCTCTATAACAATAGTTGGAGACTTCAACACATCACTCACATCAATAGATAGAACAACTGCAAGATCAACAAAGAAACTGAGAACTTGAACAATATGATAAACAAGCTGGACAAATAGACATATACTGAACATAGCACCACAAATCAGCAGTATATATATTTTTCTCAAGTACCATGAATTTTTCTCCAGAATAGACCACATGTTGGGCCACAGCGTGGCTCTCAGTAAATTTAAGAAGATTGAAATTATACAAACCAACTTCTCTGGTCATAATGGAATGAAGCTGGAAATCGATAACAGGTGGGAAAGGAGAAATCTGCAAATTTTTGGAGACTAAACAACACACTCCTGAGCAATGAGTAGGTCAAAAAAGAAACTACAAGAGAAATTAATAGATGTCTTCAGATTAATGAAAATGAGGTGAAAAATAATCAAACATGGGATAGAGTGAAGGCAGTGGTGAGAGGGAATTGAATAGCCCTAAATGCTTATATTTAAAAAGATGGACCTAAAATCAAAGATCTAATTGTAAAACTGGAGAAACTAGAAAAAGAACAGCAAACTAATCCCAAAGGAAATATAAAAAAATAACAAAGATTAGAGCAGAATTAAATGAAATTGAGAACAAAAAAAAGATAGAAAAAAATCAACAAAACCAAAAACTGATTCTTTGAGAAAATCAGTAAAATTGGCAAACTCTTCACAAGATTAACAACAAAAAGAGAGAGAGAGAGAGAGAAAATGCAAATATATAAGATCAGGAATGAAAAGGACATTACGAGTGACCCCTAAGAAATGAAAAGGACCATAAGAGGATATTATGAGAAACTGTATGCCAACAAATTAGACAATGTAGATGAAATGGACAAATTCCTAGAAATGCACAAACAACCTACACTGACTCTACAAAAAATTCAGGAACTCAACAAACCAATCACAAATAAAGAAATTGAATCAGCTATCAAAAATCTTACAAAAAAGAAAAGTCCAAAACTAGATGGATTCACAGGTGAATTTCACCAAGCATTTCAAAAAGAATTAATGCCAATCCTGTTTAAATTTTTCCAAACATGTGAAAAAGAGGGAAAATTACCCAACATACTCTATGAAGCCAGAATCACCATAATAGCAAAGCCAGATAAAGGTACTACAATAAAAGAAAATTACAGACCAATCTCTAATAGGTAGACCAATGAACACAGATGCCAAAATTCTCAACAAAGTACTTGCAAATCAAATCCAAAAAACATAAAAAGAATTATACATTATGATCAAGTGGGTTTTATTTCTGGTATTTAAAGGTGGTTTGACAATTTAATTAATGTAATATAAATCAAAAGGAAAAAATACATGATCATCTTGACTGATGCAGAAAATACTTTTGACAAAATCATGAATCTTTCTTGATAAAAAACACTTCAAAAGATAAGTATAGAAGGAAATTGCCTCATTGTGATATATGAAAACCCCACAGCCAACATTGTACTCCATGGGGAAAGGTTGAAAGCTTTCCCTCTAAGATCAGGAATGACAAGGATGCCCACCATCACCACTGTTATTGAATATTATGCTAGAAGATCTAGCTAGAGCAACAAGGCAAGAAAAAGAAATAAGTCATACAAAATGGAAAAAGGGAATTAAAATTCTCACTCTTCACAGATGACATGATCCTATAGTTAAAAATCCCAAAATATCTACAACAAATCTATCAGAGCTAAGAAATGTTGTATTAGTCTGCCAATGGGGTTCTAATGCAAAGTACCAGAAAGCTATTGTTTTCATAAAGAATATATATTTGGGGTGAAAGTTTACAGTTACAAGGCCCTAAAGAGTCCAACTCAAGGTTGATTTCTCACCAAACTCAGTTGCCACGCTTTGAAGTAAGAGGGTTGCTGATCTCTGTAATGGTTCAGCCTTCCCCTCTGGATTTCCTTTCTCTCAGCTGTAGGTTGGCATAGGGCTTGTATCTCAGAGATTCCTCTCTCTCCTGGCATAGGGCTCAGTTCTTTCAACCCTTCTATTGTATTGGCTCTCTTCCCAAGGTCACCTGCAAACTATTAGGAAAATGGCTCATCTCTCCCCAAGGCCCCAGGATAAAAAATAACAGAGCTCTCTCTCTTCCTGTGTGTATTCTTGAGTGAGGGGGTCAATTTATATCAGCCCACCAAGGGTGCAGGAACTCAACCTAAGTCAAGCCTTACTGATGTGGTAGAATCTAAATTTATTTTGTCAACTAAATTTATCTTACAACTAAATTTAATTAAAGACTCTTCACTGAATTTAATACAATCAAAGGAATATCAACCCAGAGGAATAGATTAATTTAAAAACATAATCTTTCTCTTTTTTGGATTTATAAAACAACCTCAAACTGTCACAAATGTGTTCAGCAAAGTGGCAGGATACAAGATCAACATGCAAAAATCAGTAGCATTTCTATTCATTAATAATGAGCAAATTGAGGAATAAATTGGGGGAAATTTCCATTTACAATAGCAACAAAAAAACTTTAATATCTAGGAATTAATTTAACCAGGAATGTAAGGGATCTGTATTCAGAAAACTACAGAACACTGATAAAAGAAATCAAAGACCTAAACAAATGAAAGGACACTCCTTGTTCATGGATCAGAACACTAAACATCATGAAGATGTCAATTCTACCCAAATTGATTTAAAGATTCAATGCAATACCAATAAAATTCCAACAGCCTACTTTACAGAAAATAGAAAGGCAATTGCTAAATTTATTTGGAAGGAAAGTAGTTCCAAATAGCCAAAAATATACTAAAAAAAAAGAAGAGCAACGTTGGCTGAGAACTCAAATTTCCTGACCTTGCAGTGTACTATACAGCCACAGTGGTCAAAACAGCATGGTATCGGCACAAAAAAAAGATATACTAATTTTTGAAATTGAATTGAGAGTTCAGAAATAGATCCTCAGCCCTTTGGTCACCTGATTTTTGATAAGTTTACCAAGTCCACTTTTCTGGGATTGAGCAGTTTCTTCAACAAATGGTGATGGGAGAACTGGGTATCTATAACCAAAAGATAAAAGAGGATCCCTATCTGACTCCCTATATATGACTCAACTCACAATGGATCAAAGACATAAACATAAAAGTCAGGACAATAAAATTTCTAGAAGATAATGTAGGAAAACATCTACAAGACCTTGTAGTAGGGGGGGAGCTCAAACTTTACACCCAAAGCACAAGTAATGAAAGGAAAAAATAGATAAATGGGACCTCCTCAAAATTAAACACTCTGCACCGCAAAGGACTTTGTGAAGAGAGTAAAAGAACAGCCTACTCAAAGGGAGAAAATATTTGAAAATCACAATCTGACAATGTTCTAATATCCATGATATAGAAAGAGATCTTACAACTCAAAAATTAAAGGACAAATGACCCAATTAAAAATTGAGCAAAAGACTTGAATAGACATTTTTCTAACAAAATACAAATGGTGAAAAACACATGAAAAAATGTTCAACATCACTGCTGCTAGGGAAATGCAAATCAAAGTTACAGTGAGATATCCTTTCATATGTACTTGAATGACCACTATTAACAAAACAAAAAACTACAAGTGTTAAAGAGAATTTGGAGAGATAGGAATGTTTATCCACTGTTGATGGGAATGCCGAAAGTTACAGCCACTGTGGAAGTCTGTTTGGTAGTTCCTAAGGAACTTAGTTATAGATCTACCATGTGACCTGGCAACATTGCTACTAGGTATACTCACAGAAAAACTGAGAGCAGTGACATGAACAACATATGCACACCGATATTCACAGTGGCATTATTCACAATTGCCAAAAGATGGAAACAACTCAGTTGCCCATCAACCGTCAAATGGACAAACTGTGATGTATACACATGATGGAATATTATTCAGTTGTAAGAAGAAAATGAAGTTGTGAATCATATAACAATGTGGATGACATTAAGTTGAGTGTAGCAAGCCAGGAACAAAAAGACAAATATTGTATGATTTCTCTTTAGTGAAGTAACTATAATGAGCAAACTCATGGAGTTAATAGCTAAATATAAGTCACCAGAGAATATGGCTAGAGAACAGAAAGCTGGGGTTTAATCTGTGCAGAATTGGTAAAAAGTTGTTTATAAATGTTTGGAAAGGAATAGAAATAGGGAAAGCATATCATAGGAAATGCGATTAGCAGCACTAACATATGGATATGATAATGTTTTGGTTTGTTTTTGTTGGTTTGTTGTTGTTTTTGGAGTAATGAAAATGCTCTAATATTGATTGAAGTGATGAATGTGCAACTCAGTGATTATACCAAATACCATTGATTGTACACTTCAGATAAATTATATACTTTAGGAACAAAAAAAAAAATAATAGAGTGGGTTGGGGGAAAATATACCAAATGTAAGATATAGACTATAGTTGGAAGCAATACTTTGATGATGTTCTTTCATAATTTGTTATAAATGTTTCACAAAATGCAAGATATTTTTGGTGGGTGATGTATGGGAGTCCTGTATGAAGTTATTCATGTTCATTTTGTAAGTTCACAACTTTTACTATATACTTCAATAAATTATTTTTAAAATGAAAAAAACATTTTGGCAAACAAAAATAGTTAGAAAAGAAGCAAATGAAACTTTCAGAACAGAAAGGCTGGTGGTGGGTCCATGAAGTTTCATTGATACTATTTTTTTTGTATTTTTGTATATATGTGAGTGAAAAATAATAGTACATATAACACATATTTTGTGTAATTGTCAAATTCATAAAGTGTGAATTTTTCCACCAGTCACGGATAACCACTTTTATATTGGAAGGCATTTCATTCCAGTCTTTACTCAACTTCAGTTCTTATCTGCCAAAACAATGTTAAGTACATTATTTAATGCCACCTATGGAAAACATAGTTGAATAGTGTAGGTTATAAAATAAGTCCACACTTTCTGTTACTTTATACTTGAGTATCTATAAAATATTAAGAAGTAAGAATTCCATGTAGATTTTAATCAAGCTTCCCTATCACTGTGGTTTAAAGGAAACATCATTTCTCTCCTCCTGTTTTGTTTGGTTTTTTCAATAACTCAGGTGCCAGTTGCTTTCTATCAGAGATTCCTGAGCTCTATATAAACTATGAAAGTCCAAAGACTTTCCAGACCAGGGATTCGGGGGCATTATGTTCTCAAAACCATCTCTGAGTCCACAGTCTTTTTCCCACCCATACTGACTCTATTACATACCACATACAGATAACTAAACGTGACAATAAATTTTCATTGCTACTAAATGAACAAGCCATTCACACCTTAAGATGGATCAGACTGCTTTAGATTGGGACAGGAGACTACAGATATTTGAGGGATAGGTTTACATGATGGCCACACAGAAAAAACTTCCAACCTGTATTATAGTTGCCCCACCACTTCAGTAAATACATATCCACACCACCCCATGTCTTTGTCTTTTGTCCTTTACTTCACTTTGCTCCTACTGGCTCTTATGTTAGAATAAACTGAATTTCTCTCCTGATCTTAGGCAAAGCAATTTAACTAGTCAGCTTCTTTTTGTTGTCCAGGCTCATGCTCACACCCATGCTCTCATGGTCCACCCTCTACTCCAGTTAATATTAGTCGTTTCCCAAAGACGGTATTCTCCTTAAGAGGAATTCTGAGCCCAATTGTTAACATCATACCATTTTCAGGTCCTTATATCCAGAGAAGAGATTAGGATTCAGGGTCACAACATGCCAATATTTTTATTAGTATGTAAAGAGTAATCTCATCTCATTCTTCTTAAACTATATGATGTATAATAAAAAACTGGGTGAGTGATCTCACTTGCCAAGAAAGTGAGCGGGTAGAGAATGGGGGAATGTGAGCAGGTAGAGTGATTATAACATCCTTTCTTGTAAGTATGCTGAGTCTTGTAATTATACATAAAAAACAACAGATCTTATGTGATGACAGACACAATGCAAAAAAAAATTTTTTGGCTTTGTTTTTGAGGAGGTTTTGGACTGCAGAAAAGTTACAGCTATGGCAGGGGAGGATCACTGATGCCAGGTGTCAGAGGTGAGGGGATGTGTAAGGAAGGCTGCCCCTGGGGCATGACTCTTTGGAATATGAATGTGTTCATGTGGTCATAAGTGTATTATCAGTTGGTAGATACCCACATGATAACCAACAAAATATTAAATTCCCATCTTGGGGAGTCCTGCTACATTCTTTAATAGAATGGCAAGAATCTCTACAGTACCTAGGCAGTGCCTAGTGAAAGACAATATCCCAATATGCCCAGCCCTTGTTATTAATGCTTGTATTTATGAAGCTTATCCTTGTAAAAATGAAACTTAGCCCAGTAATGTATATTGCCTAAGAGTTACCTCCTGAAAACCTCCTTTTTTCTCAAATGTGGCCTCTCTCCAAGCCAAATTCAATATATTAGCTCACTACCTTCCCCCCAGCATAGGACATGACTCTTGGGGATGGGCTTCCCTGGCACTGAGGGATTATTACCAAGCACCAACTAGTGATACATTTGGAAAAGACCATGACCAAAAGGGGGAAATATTACATACAATGAGTTTTTACACCTAAGAGATTTCAAAGTGAGTCAGGAGGTCATTCTAGGGCTTATGCTTGTGCACATCTCAGAAGGATCTCGCTGACAACCATAGTAAATAATGATTCAAGAAGGGGAACTACTAAGGGTTCTAGAGATATCTGAACACTATAGGCAGGGCAGACAAAACCCCAGGAAATTGGCACCTCATCAGTGGTTCTTACCTTGGAATATATGTTAACCTGTCTGCCAATGTAAGTCTTATTTGTAATTTTACTACACATGGTTCTTCTGTCCCTTTTAAATGATCCTATTATTAATACCATACCCATTAAATATTTGTCCTAGAGACTTAAATCTTCAGTCTGTTCATATGCCAGTTGAGCCCTGAACCTCAGCAGAGAGGCAGCAGCCCTTACCAGTTCATCAGACTCAACCAGGACAACTAACAAAAGGAGATGATAGACAATGCTCATTGAGAAATACAGAATATCCATAACTGCAAGAAAAAACAATTCCATTCATCTGCCCCATGGAATCTAAGCCCCCTCTCAGTTGGAAGCAGAGTGGGCATCACCATCCCAAAATCCTCAAGAACAAGGGATGAACAAAGAAAAGGGAAATGCAACTATGGAACAAAATAGGTCTATTATTCTAGTAATGGAAGAACTTATAACATTGATATAGGGTGGCGGACTTGGCGCAGTGGTTAGGGTGTCCGTCTACCACATGGGAGGTCTGCGGTTCAAACCCCGGGCCTCCTTGACCCGTGTGGAGCTGGCCCACATGCAGTGCTGATGCACGCAAGGAGTGCCATGCCACACAGGGGTGTCCCCGCGTAGAGGAACCCCACGCGCAAGGAGTGCACCCCACAAGGAGAGCCACCCAGCATGAAAGAAAGTGCAGCCTGCCCAGGAATGGTGCCACACACATGGAGAGCTGACACAACAAGATAACGCAAAAAAAAGAAACACAGATTCCCGTGCCGCTGACAACAACAGAGGTGGACAAAGAAGATGCAGCAAATAGACAAAGGGAACAGACAACCGGGGTTGGAGGGAATAGGAGAGGGGAAATAAATAAAACTTTAAAAAAAAAAAAACATTGATATAAAGACACTGGTCACCGAAAGTTCTGAGAGGAGAAAGAGGGAAGAATAGGTATAACATGGGGCATTTTTGGAACATTGGAATTGTTCTGCATGGTATTGCAATGACAGATACAAGCCATTATACATTTCGTCAAAACCTATAAAATAGTGGGTGGTGCAAAGTATAAACTATAATGTAAACTATCCATTCCAATTTTCAACTCTTGACTGCCATTACAGCCAACTGTTACTCATATTTCTAACATGTCGAACATTTGTGTGTGTGTGTTATCATCTCTCCAATAGTTCAGAGGCAGAAGAACCCACAAATTGTTCTTTATGCATTAAACATTAAGGATATCTAACATTTTTTGAATGGCCTAGAGATAAGAAAATAATTGTATGTATAATGTCAAAGGCCTTACCTGCTTTTTTTCCTCCCTTCCCCCCTCACCCTGCTGTTTTTTGCTATCTGTGTCCCTTCACTGTGTGATCTTCTGTATCTATTTCTTTTTGTCTTCTCTTCTTGTTTTCCTCCTCTAGGATTCATCAGGATTCGAACCTAAGTGCGGCAGCTTGCTCGGTCGGTAGAGGTGGGGTCTGGCTGCGGACGAGGGGTCGGTCCAGCTCTGGACGAGGGGTCAGTCCCGCTTGGGACGAAGGGTCGGTCCCACTTGGGACGAGGGGTCGGTCCGGCAGCAGACGAGGGATCGGTCTCACAAGGGGTTGCGCGGTTCGGCTGACGGGGTTGCTCGGCGAAACCGGCGACGAAGGGGTCGCCCGGAGAAGCCGGCGACGAAGGGGTCACCCAGAGAAGCAGGCGACGAAGGGGTCGCCCGGAGAAGCAGGCGACGAACTGGGGACAAGGGAGGCCAGGCCCTTGTCGGGGGCTCTCAGGACTGGAGGGCGCATGGCAGAAGAACTACCGCGGAGACAAGGTAAACACGCAAGTCCACTTTATTGAGGGAGAGGCAACAGTTTTATAGGGGCTGGGGAAGGCTGATTGGTCGAAGCCACGCCCTGTTCTGATTGGTTGCCGGCGAAAGGTCAGTGGGCGGTACTGGACGGGGGAGGGGTGGTGGTTAGGGATTGGCTGTCGCTGTTGCTGGGGGAAGGGGCAGGGTTTAGGGATTGGTGGCTGCTGTTGCTGGGGTGGAGGGCAGACTTGAGTTTCCCGCCCACGCCTGGCTGTTGCTGCTGTCGGGGGAGGGGAAAAGGGCGGGCTGGATTTTTCCGCCCACACCTGGCTGTTGCTGCTGTCGGGGGAGGGGAAAAGGGCAGACTGGAATTTTCTGCCCTGCGCCTGCGCAGGGAGAAGGAAGAAGAAGGGTGCCGCCCCACAAGGCATCGGATGGCGCCATCTGGGAGGAGGGGCGGCCTTGGAAGCATGGCTGCCGAGAAGGGGAGACCCGAGGGCACTCTGCGCCCATGCCGAGCTTCCTTCAGGGGTGGTGGTGAGTCCGACCAGCCACCCTATTATGGGGGCAGCGGAATTAGGCCTACCGCGGCCGCTCCCCTGCCAGGCCAGCAAACCACACTTCAGCCGGAGGGATGACCGCACCTAAGGATCTCTGATATGGAGAAAGGTTCCTGTCACTTGTGCCACCTCAGGTCCTGGTTTCTGTTGTGCCTTGTGATGACTCTTCCCTTCATCTCTCTTTACAATGCATCATCATTTTGCTACCTGACTTGCTTGTGCAGGCCCTGGCTCACCAAGTGGGCACTCGGCTCACTGTGCAGGCACTCAGCTTGGCACAGGGGCACACAGCTCACCATGTGCGCACTCATGCAGGCACTTGACTTGCTACACAGACACTGGCTCGCTGCATGAACACACTTTTTTACCAGGAGGCCTCAGGGATTGAACCTGGGTCCTCCCGTATGGTAGGCAGAAGCCCAGTCACTTGGGCCACATCTGCTTCCCCTTACCTCTTTTTAAATATATATCGTTTATTAAAGAAGTTGTGAGTTTACAAAATAATTATGCATAACATGCAAAATTCCCATACATCAACCTTTCACCAACACTTTGCATTGTTGTGAAACATTTGTTTAGTTCGTGAGGGAATCCTCTCACATTTGTACTGTTAACCACAGTCCATCATCCACCACGTGGTTCACTGTGTTATATAGACTCATGCCTTGTACAATCTATTCAAAATGTATACTCAGTGGCTCTCAGTTTCATCACAAAATTGTACAGTCATTGCCTCAGTAAATTTATGAACATTTTCCAAAAAATATGCTATACCCCCTATTATTTACCCTTCGCATTGATGTAGTGCCTGCCTTCTTTGACATTGATGCAAGAATATTCCAATATAGCTTTTAACTATAGTCCATAAGTTACATTAAATGTATTTTCCTCATGCATCACAATATTCTTACCACCTTGTAATAGTGACATACATTTCTTCTAGTTCATAGAAGAACATTTGTACTATTAACCACAATCCTCATCTACTACCAGGCTCACTATGTTTTACATTCCCAGAGTATTTTCTAGCTTTCTTTCAATTGGCATTTACATTCCTAGCCTACCCCTTTTAGCCACAATCACATTAATAAGCCAGCTGTGTTAGTTATAGTCACCATAATGTGTTACTATGAACTCTATCCATTTCCATACTTTTACAATCAAGCTAATTAAAAATTCTACATACATTATCAGTACCCTTTCTCAGCTGTCATCCTCTTAGTAAACTATACTCCAGAATATAATTCCATGTGCTTATTCTTCATATTTAGTTCACATTAGTGAGACCACATAATATTTGGCCTTTTGGATCTGGCTTATTTTGACTACTCCTTACCTTTTGAATAAAGAGTCTCAGCAGGCATATTTGCCTGCTATTCCACTAATTCACAAATACATCTTATGTCCTCAACTCTCCTTAACTTTAAGAGTCATGTCATTAGATGCCTATAGAGAAAAAGTCCTGCTCTTACCTCCAACTGAGTGCAGCTAAAAACAGATTCTTTATATTTTTCCCTAAAGTTATATTCATCTCCAAATCTTCCTATCCCACTATCAACAAAATTTTTTCCATCATTTAATCCTGGAATTCCAAAGCCTTCCACAAGATTGAGAGATGTGGCATTGTGAGTGGATGTGTGGACACCCTCTCCCACTTACTAGCCATATAATTTTTACAAGTTTCTTAACTTCTCTGTAACTCAAGTTCCTTCTCTGAAAAATGGATATTATAGTATTATTGTACCCTCGTCTCAGAATTCTTGGGAGGATTAAATGTGTTAATACATTTAAAGTGCTTAGACGAGCACTTGGCACACAGTAAGCCTTAGTAAACATTAACTGTTACTATAACCTTTCACCTTCCATAACAAATCACTTACCAACACCTTAAAAATACTTCTCACATCTGCTTCAACTCTTCCATCCCCACAACCATTTCCGTGTTCATGCTCTTTGCATGTCTCATTCATTTATGTATTTATTTATTCTCTGGCTACTACGTGAACAATTATGATATGATAGGAACTGTTCTTGGCCCTGGGAATATAATAGAGAGCAAAACAGACATGATCTCTGCTTCCCTGGAACTAATGGTCTAGTGCAGATTTTATCAAACTAGGGCCCATGAGCCAAATCTGGTCCATTGCCTATTTTTATAAATAAAGTTTAATTGGGACACAGCCACATCCATCCATTAATGATTTGTCTATAGCTGCTTTCAACAGTGGCAGAGTTAAGTAGTTGCCACAGTCTGCAAAGCCTACAAAGCAAGACTGTACTGTCTGGGCCTATAAAGGAAAAAAAAATTTGCCAGCCACTGCCCTAGTGGAAAAATATAGTAAGGTCCCACATAGACTAAACTTATATCATTAGAGAGTAACTGCTATACTATGGGGTCATTCTATACACACCAGACTAATATTCTTAAAATATGCCTCATTATTAACGTCATTCCCACCTGTCTGTTGCTTACAACTTAAACTAATGCACCCAGTCATGTAGACAGATCTCATCTCAGAAGTCTTTCCTGTACCAACTAAAATATTAGCACTTGTCCCATTGTACTAAAATTGTCTGCCTACTAGTCCAATTCCTCCAAAAACACTTCTGTGAGACCAAAAATTGGATCTTGTGTTGTGGAATGATCAGTGCTTAAGTAGGGACAGACATCTAGCACGTTAATGCAAAAAATATGTTATTTAAATGAAAGAATATCTACCTTTCTTTGTTTTGTTTCTACTTTTCTTTCTTTATAGACACCCCATCTTATACACGTGCCTCTCCAAAGCCTACTCATTCGCAGAGAAGGAAATTAAAAATGGATTAAAGGAAGAAACATTAATAAATTAACTTTAAGGGTTAGAAAAATATCATCACCCAGAGTGGTGAATAATGAAGATTTGAGACTTTTATTATCTTCATTTCCTAAAATGCTAAAGAAGCCAGGGAACAAAAAGAAAAATATAAACTTGGAGAAAATCATTCTAACTAAAATCTTTTTTAAAACATAATATAAGAAAGTAGTATATGGGAAGCAGACTTGGCCCAGTGGATAGGGCATCCTTCTACCACATGGGAGGTCCGCAGTTCAAACCTCGGGCCTCCTTGACCCGTGTGGAGCTGGCCCATGCACAGTGCTGATGCGCGCAAGGAGTGCCGTGCCACGCAGGGGTGTCCCCCGCATGGGGGAGCCCCACGCGCAAGGAGTGCGCCCCGTAAGAAGAGCCGCCCAGCGCGAAAGAAAGTGCAGCCTGCCCAGGAATGGTGCTGCACACATGGAGAGCTGACACACAAGATGATGCAACAAAAAAAAACACAGATTCCCGGTGCCGCTGATAAGGATAGAAGCGGTCACAGAAGAACACACCGCAAATGGACACAGAGAGCAGACAACTGGGGGGGGGGGGTGGATAAAAAGATAAATAAATAAATCTTTAAAATAAAAGAAAGTTATATATGGTATTGGAAAGCAATTTTCTTTAAACAAATAACTTCTAAACCTAAAAATTCTGAGAGAAACTATATGTAATTTTATTTAAGATGTTATTTGTCAAACATACTAGATATAGTAGATTTTAATATTAAAATAAATATTTTACAATTACTAGATCTGTCTATAGGCATTAAGACTAATTTTGTTCTTAGTTTCATCTTTTTTTTTTCAAGTAGATGAAAATAACCACTAGATGGTGCAATCATCACAAAGAAATGTAATGACATTAGCGATTTATTTTTATTTAAAAATTAATAAGAATCTTAATATAGTTATTGCTTTTATGGAAGTAAGACATCCTATGTTTTGTATCAAAGGTCTTTATACACATTACGCTATTTGTAATCCTCAGGAATATAGGTAATTAATCATAGGTAATTTCATAGCAGATTGATTTTCTATTTTGTTTTTCTCCATTTTGGAGAATCATGCAATTTTTCAAGTATTTTTTGGCACAACTGTCTATATATATGCAATAATCATGTAAGTAGTCTTTCATCATGACCTATTTAAACACTCCAGATTTTTGATTCATTATTTTTTTATGTATGTGCCCTAAGCCTATACTTATACATTCCAAATAGATGAGAATTATCTTTTTAAATTCCTCCTAGAACCGAAGTCTAAAAGTACACTGGTGACATCTATCAAAATTAAAAAGCACAAGACCTTTAACCTAGCAAGTCCACTTCTAAGAATGTATCCTACAGATTTGAGAAAATTAGGTACTAAGTTATGCATTTCAGTACTGTTTATAATAGAAAAAAATGGAAACATCCTAATTGTTCATTAATAAGGGGATGGTTAAATAAACCATGACACATTCATGCAATGGAAAAAAAAAAAAAAAAAAGTACACTGGTGAATGTTTGTTGGTGATGCTAATTGTGTTCTCATCCCCAGAGCTTTCCTCCTCCCTGGCTTCTGAATTCCAGCAGTACCTCTCTGCACCATTCACTCAGCTCATCCGCATATGCAGTCTAGAGGTGCCACATCCTAGCATACCTCATCTCACTGGGAACTAGAGCTCACGCCTTACACTTCATCTGTCCACACTACATGACACAACATAATGCTATGCACATAGTAGATGCTGAAAAAATATGTTGAAAACCTAAATTTCAGTGAGGCATAAGTTTAATTAGACTTCCAAATAATGGAAAAAAGAATTTGAATTAGTATATTCATGATAAATGTTTGCAGCAGACACTAAATCATTTTTATTTTAGTAAATAATTACTTACTAAAATAAAAAGAAGCTTGTAAAAATGCCCCATATTTTCAGTTAAATACAAATCTAAGATTTCAGGGACATTTTCATACACAAAGATTTAGCTACAAGAGTCTTATCACAGTCTTGTTTATAGAGAACAAAAAATTTATAACATAAAATAACCCACAAGTGACTGTAAGAACAAATTATAGTTCATCAATTCAATAGAATAATATATAATTATTAAAAATGGAGTTTTAGAAGAAATATATAAGTTTAGCACATTTTTACCTGAATTGAAAATAAGAAATTTACAAAGCCCAAAATGAAATGAAAGTAAAATTCTGGAAAGCAATCATCAATATTGGCTTTTGCCCTAATACTACTGAAACCTGGAAACTGTGAATTTATACTTTGTCTTAGTCTGCTAGGGCTGCCATAGCAAAGTATCACACACTAAGTGGCTTAAAACAACAGAAATTTGTTATCTCGTTCTGGTTGTAAACCTAGAAGTCCAAAATCAAGTTGTCATGTGCCATTTGAAACTGTAGAGGAGAATCCTTCTGTGATGGTTAAGTTCATGTATCAACTGGGTCAAGTTTTGGTGTCTAATTGCTTGGTCAAGCAAGCCCTAGCTTGATTGTTACCGTGAGGATATTTTGTGGACTTAAATCATCAGTAACCTGATTGCATCTATGGCTGACTTCAACCTACAATCAACTGAGGAGATTGTCTTCAACAATGAGAGACATCTCATCTCATCAATTGAAGGCTTTTAAAAAAGCGATGATTTTAGCAATCAGAAGAAAGACTTTTCTTCTCTACTTTAGCCAGCCAGTTTCTCCCGGCATATTCATCAAAAACCTTCATCTGAGTTCCCAGCTTGATGCCTGCCCTAAGGAATTTGGACCTGCACATCCCCATAGCCATGTGAGATAATTCTTATTAAAATCTCATAATAGGAAGCAGATTTGGCCCAGTGGATAGGGTGTCCATCTACCACATGGGAGGTCTGCAGTTCAAA
Organism: Dasypus novemcinctus; assembly: GCF_030445035.2. Taxonomy (NCBI): domain Eukaryota; kingdom Metazoa; phylum Chordata; class Mammalia; order Cingulata; family Dasypodidae; genus Dasypus; species Dasypus novemcinctus. Next base: position 34,437,924 of record NC_080683.1, on the reverse strand, counting down.
CCCCAGGCCTCCATGACCCGTGTGGAGCTGGCCCACGCACAGTGCTGATGTGCGCAAGGAGTGCCGTGCCACACAGGGTGCCCCCCGCACAGGGAAGCCCCGCTTGCAAGGGGTGCACCCCATAAGGAGAGCCGCCCAGCACAAAAAAGAAAGTTCAACCTGCCCAGGAATGGTGCCACACACACGGAGAGCTGACACAGCCAGATGACGCAACAAAAGAGACACAGATTCCCTGTGCCACTGATAAGGATAGAAGCGGTCACAGAAGAGCACACAGTGAATTGACACAAAGAGCAGACTGTCAGTTCTGCTTTGCTGAAGAACCATGACTAATATACCTTCCTTGCCTCTTCTAGATTCTGAGGGTTACCAGCAATCCACAGCATTCCTTAGCTTGTGGCAGCCTAAAGCAACCTCTGCCTCCATGTTCATGGGGCCTTCTCTTTTGTGTCTGCTGTCTCCTCTCTCATTCTTAGAAGGAGAACAGTCATACTGGATTAGAGCCCACCCGAATTGATTCCTGTTTGGTCTCTCTTTTTTTTTTTAAGATTTATTTATTTATTTATTTCTCTCCCCTTCCCCCACCCCCCACCCTGGTTGTCTGTTCTCTGTATCTATTTGCTGCATCTTCTTTGTCCGCTTCTGTTGTTGTCAGCAGTACGGGAATCTGTGTTTCTTTTTGTTGCGTCATCTAGTTGGGTCAGTTCTCTGTGTGTGCAGCACCATTCCTGGGCAGGTTGCACTTTTTTTTTGCACTGGGCAGCACTCCTTATGAAGCGCACCCCTTGCAAGTCAGGCTCCCCTATGCGGGGGCACCCCTGCGTGGCAGGGCACTCGTGCGCGCATCAGCACTGTGCATGGGCCAGCTCCACACGGATCAAGGAAGCCCGGGGTTTGAACCACGGACCTCCTATGTGGTAGACGGATGCCCTAACCACTGGGCCAAGTCCGGCACCTGTTTGGTCTCGTTTTAACTAATCACATCTTCAAAGACTATATTTCTAAATGAGTTCATCTTCATGGACTTAGCCTTATGACTTGAAACCATCTTTTGAAAGACACTATTCAACCCATAACAAGGACTACACAGGTTAAAATGTATCTGGATTTAAGGCTAAGGACCGTCTGAGGTGAGAAATCTAATAGGAGACTCCACACGGGCCTGAGACCCCAAAAAGCTACACCCCGGGAAACGGACTTTGGCCCAGTGGTTAGGGCGTCCGTCTACCATATGGGAGGTCCGCGGTTCAAACCCCGGGCCTCCTTGACCCGTGTGGAGCTGGCCGTGCGCAGTGCTGATGCGCGCAAGGAGTGCCGTGCCACGCAAGGGTGTCCCCCGCGTGGGGGAGCCCCACGCGCAAGGAGTGCGCCCGTGAGGAAAGCCGCCCAGCGTGAAAAGAAAGAGCAGCCTGCCCAGGAATGGCGCCGCCCACACTTCCCGTGCCGCTGACGACAACAGAAGCGGACAAAGAAACAAGACGCAGCGAATAGACACCAAGAACAGACAACCAGGGGAGGGGGGGAAATTAAATAAATAAATAAATCTAAAAAAAAAAAAAAGCTACACCCAAAGCATAAGAATTAATGAGAAATAACTCAGCTTTACAGAGAGATTGAGAGGTGATGAGGACTTTTTGTTTGTTTGTTTGTTTGTCTGTTTTTTATTAGGGTTATTTTTTTAATAAAGAATATGCTGTAATAATGATTGAAATGATGAATGCACAGCTATGTGATTATACTAAATACCACTGATTTTACACTTTGTATGGATTTATGCTTTATTAATTGTATCAATAAAATTGGTTTGTTAAAAAAAGTAAAATAAAATAAATTCTGCATTACACAAAAGAAAGCAAGGAAAATGGTTCATCTTTAATTTGGGATTAGTTGGGAGGGAAAATATGAAAAGAGCAAAGGGCTTAAGTAGCCAAGACAACCCTGAACATAAACACAAGGTGGCAGGACTGGTGAGACAAAATGGCATCAAAGTAAGTACACCACATCATCTCTCCTAAAAAAAAATGGCTGAGTAGGCACAAAATCCTGCCTGAGTGAGCTGTTTTGGGAACCCACAAAGCAGGACGCTTCTGGATATTGATCTGGAGAGAGTACAACAAAAAGAGTGATTGCTCAAGATGGAACCGTGGGTTTCTCGTGTTTATGGCTGGACCTGTGGGAAGGCTAAGCCACTCCCTTAGGGCAAGCAGCCATGGCATTTCCCAAACCCTGCCAGTCACATGGTGGTATTCCCCGGACCTGCATTACCTGAACCCTGTGTTCCCCAAACCCACATTACCTGAACTTGGCATTCCCTGAACTTGGCATTCCCTGAACCCTGCTGGTCTCAGACAAACTCGGAGAGTGGGAGGATTCTGGTAAGGGTGCAGAGGGGTCTGATGAGTGCAGGTTCAATTGTCTGAACTCCCCTTTTTAAGCTTTGAGGAGCATAGGAGTTGGCTTGAGGAGAAGCTGGGAAGAAGTGAGAGGTGAATCTGCTGAGGCAGCCCAATATACCTAAATGCCCTGGGATAAGGAAAATTGGTCTGGGAGTAGGTGGAGTCAGGCAGTTAAGTAGTCCTAAAGGAGGGGGAGAGTAGGAAGGGTTTGGTAGACTTCCAAGAGCATATTTAGGGTTTCTGGCAAGGTGTGAGTGCTCTCTCTCAAAGGGACTGAGAGTCATTATTTTCTGTGGTGAGTTGGTTCACCAGGGTCCCATTTGAATCTCAGAGGGGAACTCTCACTCTGGCTTCCTGCTGCCCTGGGATAGAGAGAAGTGAGAAAGTGAGAAAGGGGGAAGGACAGATTCCTAATCAGTCTATTCAATTGCAAAGAGTTGATCCTGCCCCAGGAAGGGGACTCTTTTTGAGGAGTAGGTTGACCCAGAAGGAGGGCTTGGCTCAAGGGGGAGGAGTTTCATCCTTGAATGTGCAAGGTCTCTGGTTCAGTTGCCAGCTCCTCTTAGAGTAGTGACCCACTAGGATATTAAACATCTAGCTGATACTTTGAGACAGGGAAAACATAGACATTATCCTTGTATTAACTTCCTTTGGGTCTCTTATTTCCTAAAAAACAAAAACAAAAAAAAAAAATTCATTTGTTACATAATTTAACTTAGTTCACTCACTAAAGCCCACTCCAAAATCTATGATGGGAAAGATGCAGGGTAATTGATTGATAAACCCCAGCAACCTGACAAACTCCACAGGGGCGTATGAGGGAAGTCTGGTTTTCTTAACATTTGTTTGACTCGTTGCTCAAGGGCTTGTCTGGCTTTTTTTTCTTGTCTTGTCTTTTCTTCATCTTTATCCCCCCACTTGTTTTTTTGTTTTTGTTTTTCTTTTTTTCTATTAGGTACTGCTGGCTTGTTTCTTGTTTGCTCTGCTTCCTCATCCTCAATTTCCTGTTTTCTGTGTACACTGATTTTGGCTACCAGTGCTATCTCTTTTCCTTCCTACATCTTTCTATCTACCACCTTCTGCTGTTGCTATTATTCCACTTTCTTTGTTTAGCCTCCAATTTTTCTGGCTTTTAATTTTGAGCACTTTTATTTTGCTTTCTATCTTTTATTAACTCTTTTGTTGTTGTCTTTTCTTTTCTCTTTCCCTCTCTTCTGATCACCCTGGTCTTTTAATTAATACTTATTCTTCTCCATATTCTATTTCCAATCTCATTGTAGGCACTTCACTTTTTTACTCCTATAACTCTACAAAGCTTGCAAGAGTTTAATATTTAGTCTCCTAGGTCATATATTGTTCTTCTACTAGCATTTACTACCACTACTACTATTACACTTTTTCTTCTCTTATCTCTTGCTTTCCCTGGCCCTAATCTTTTTCCTTCAAAGGAACTTAGACAACTACAAGGGAATAGAATAAGAAGAATAAAATGTCAAAGAGAAAACTTAAAGACACACAAAAACAGCACCTAAATAAAACCCAAGACTAGTGGAAGAAGCTAATCAACTGAACAAAACCATTAAGATAAAATGATGACCAGACAGCAACAAAATTTACAAACCATGTGAATAATCAGGAAGACATGGCCCAATCCAATGAACAAACTAAAAACCAGGAAGAGGAGCAGAATATAGAACAACTAATCAAAGCTGTCCAAACAAATATCATGGACCAACTTAATGAAGTGAAGGAAGAGATTAAGGATATTAAGAAAACAGTTGGAGAGTATACTGAAGAAATTGTAAACATACACAAAAAGATAACAGCTATGATGGTAATGAATGACACAATCCAAGAAATCAAAAATACATTCTAGGCAAATAGCAGATTTGAAGAGGCAGAGGAAAGAATTAGTAATGTAAAGACAATACATCTGAAATCAAACAATTGGTGGAATTGATAAATAAAAAGATAGAAAAATTCCAGCAGGGACTTAGGGATTTGAATGACAGCACAAAACATACAAACATTTGCATTATAGTCATCCCAGAAGAAGAAGAGAAGGGAAAGGGGACAGAAGGAGTGATGGAGGAAATAATGGCTGAAAACTTCCCAAACCTATTGAGAGAGATGGATGTACATGTCCAGGAAGTGCAACACACCCCAAACAGTATAAATCCCAGCAGACCTACCCCAAGACTTACACTTGTCAAATTGTCCAATGCTGAAGACAAAGAGAAAATACTAAAGGCAGCAATAGAAATGAGAATCATCACATACAAGGGAAGCTCAATCAGATTACATGCTGACTTCTCATCTGAAACCATGGAGGCAAGAAAGCAGTGGTATGACATAGCCAAGGTACTAAAGGAAAAAAAATTTATAGCCAAGAATACTTTATCCAGCAAAGCTGGCATTTAAAAATGATGGAGAGTTCAAAATATTCACAGATAAACAGAAAATAAAAGAGTATGCCAATGGGAAGCGGCTGTGGCTCAATCAGTTGGGCTCCCATCTACCATATGGGAGGCCCTGGGTTCACATCCCAGGGCCTCCTTGTGAAGGCAAGCTGGCTCACACCTGAGGAGAGCTGGTGACCCATGCACCACAGAGAGCTGGCACAAGATGACACAACAGGGAAACGGACTTGGCCCAGTGGTTAGGGCGTCCATCTACCACATGGGAGGTCCACGGTTCAAACCCTGGGCCTCCTTGACCTGTGTGGAGCTGGCCCACGTGCAGTGCTGATGCACGCAAGGAGTGCCCTGCCATGCAGGGGTGTCCCCCTCATAGGGGAGCCCCACGCGCAAGGAGTGCGCCCTGTAAGGAGAGCCGCCCAGCGCGAAAGAAAGAGCAGCCTGCCCAGGAATGGCACCACCCACACTTCCCGTGCCGCTGATGACAACAGAAGTGGACAAAGAAACAAGACGCAGCAAAGAGACACAGAGAACAGACAACCGGGGGAGGGGGTGGAATTAAATAAATAAATAAATCTTAAAAAAAAAAAAAGATGACACAACAAAAGGAGACAAGCAGATACAGAAAAAACATGCAGCAAATGGACACAGGAAAGAGACAGCAAAAGAAAGGAATAAACCACAAGGGGGGAAAAAAGAAAGAGAATTTTTTAAAAAAAGAAAGAAAAAGAGAGTATGCCAATAAGAAACCTGCCCTTTAAGAAATACTAAAGAGAGTTCTTCAGGAGGAAAGAAAATAACAGGAGAAACAGAGTTGGAGAAGAGTGTAAGAACAACTAAAAAGACAAAGAGAAATAAAGACAACATATGATATACACAAATCCAAAGAAAATATGGCTAATGTAAGTAATTCCTTGAGAGTAATAACACTGAATGGTAATGAATTAAGCTCACCTGTCAAGAGACACAGATTGGCAGAATGGGTAAGGAAATATGACCCATCTATATGCTCTCCACTACAAACAAACCTTAGACCCAGGGATTCAAGGAGGTTGAAAATGAACAGCTGGCAAATGATCTTATAAGCAAACAATAAACAAAAGGGGGGGGCAGGAGTAGCTATACTAATATCAGACAAAATAGACTTTAAACACAAAGCTATTGTGAGAGAAAGATGGACACTACATATTAGTAAAAGGGGTAAACTTTCAAGAAGAAAGAAAATCATAAACACTTATGCACATAACAAGAGTGCCTCAAAATACATGAGGCAAACACTAAAAAAACTAAGAAGTGGAATAGATGCCTCTAAAATTATAGTGGGGGATTTTAATACACCATTATCGTCATTAGACAGAACATCTCAAAGGGAATCAATAAAGAAACAAAGTCTTTGAACAATATATTAAAGGATCTGAATCTAATAGACATATACAGAACATTACACCCAAATACAGCAGGATATATATTCTTCTCTAGCACACATGGATCATTTCCAAGATAGACCACATGCTAGGCCACCGACGAAGTCTCAATGAATTCAGAAAGATTGAAATCATACAAAATAATTTCTTTGACCACATTGGAATGAAGCTGGAAGTCTGCAAGGGCTGGATAACCAGATTAGGTGCAAAGATATGGAAGTTAAGCAACACACACTTAGAGAAACAATGGGTCAAGGAAGAAATCTCAAAAAAAAAAATCAGTAACTACCTTAAAACTAATGAAAATGAAAAAACAACATATCAAAATGTATGCAATGCAGCAAAAGTTGTACCAAGAGGGAAATTCACAGCCCTAAATTCATACACCAAAAAAGATGAAAGAGTTAACATCAAAGACCAAACTGCACACTTGGAGGTATTAGTAAGAAAACAACAAACTAACCACAAAGGGAAAAGAAAGGAAGAAAGAAAAAAGATCAGAGCAGAACTAAATGAAATAGAAAATAAGAAAGCACTAGAAAAAATTTTAAAAACACAGAGCTGGTTCTTTGAGAAGATCAATAAAATTGATGAACCCTTAGCTAGACTAACAAAGAAAAAAAGAGATAAGATGCAAATACACAAAATAAGAAATGAGAAGGGGGATATCACCAGTGACCCCACAGAAATAAAGACTATTATAAGAGGATACTTTGAAAAAATATATGCCAACAAGAAGAACAATTTAGAGGAAATGGACAATTCCTGGAAACTCATAAGCAGCCTACATTGACAAAAGAAGAAACTGATCTCAACAAACCAATCACAAGTAAAGAGATAGAATCAGTCACTAAAAATCTCCCAACTAAGAAGAGCCCCAGAGCAGAGGGCTTCACAGGTGAACTCTACCAAGCATTCCAGAAAGAATGAGCAACAATCTTGACTAAACTCTTCCAAAAAATTGAAATAGAAGGAACATTGCCTAACTCATTCAATGATAACAATATTATCCTAATAACAAAGCCAAACAAAGATACCACAAGAAAGGAAAATTACAGACCAATCTCTCTGATGAATCTAGATGCTAAAATCCTCAACAAAATCACTTGTTAATCATATTTCAACAACACATTAAAAGAGTTATACACCATGACCAAATGGGCTTCATCCCTGGTACACAAGGATGGTTCAACATGAGAATATCAATCAATGTAACACACCACATGATCATATCTATATCACATGATCATATTATAGATGCAGAAAAAAAAGCATTTGACAAAAAACAGCACCCTTTCCTGATAAAAACACTGCAAAAATAGGAATAGAAGGAAATTTTTTGAATATGATAAAGGGGTACATGTGAAAACCCCACAACTAACATCATTTACAATGGTGAAATCCTAAAATCTTTCCCTCTAAGATCAGAAATAAGACAAGGATGCTCACTATCACCCCTACTATTTAACATTGTGTTAGAAGTACTTACTTGAGCATTAAGACAAGAACCAGACATAAAAGGCATCCAAATTGGAAAGGGATAAGTCAGAATTTCACTATTTGCAGATGACATGATCCTATACATAAAAAGCCCTGAGAAATCTACAACAAAGCTTCTAGAACTTATAAATGTATTCAGTAAAGTAACAGATTATAAGATCAATGTGCAAAAATCAGTAGAATTTCTGTACACCAATAATGAGCAATCTGAGGAGGAAATCAAGAAAAAAAGTACCATTTACAATAGTAAATTAAAAAATCAAATACCTAGGAATAAACTTAACTAAAGACGTAAAATTTTGACTTATACACAGAAAACTACACAACACTGTTAAAGGAAATCAAAGAAGACTTAAATAAATGGAAGAATATTCCCTGTTCTTGAATAGGAAGATAAAATATCATTAAGATGTCTAATCCTACCGAAACTGATCTACAGATATAATGCAATACCAATAAAAATCAACACAGTATTTTTTAATGAACTGGAAAAACTAATTATGAAATTTATTTGAAAGGAAAAGAGGCCCAAATAGCCAAAAACATACTGAAAAAGAGAAATGAAATAGAAGGAATCACACTACCTGACTTTAAAACATACTATAAAGCTATAGGGGTCAAAATGGCATGGTATTAGCACAAGGATAAACATATTGACCAATGGAACTTAATTGAGAGTTCTGATATAGATCTTCACACATACAGTCATCTGATATTTGACAAGGCCACCAAGAACACTCAACTGGAAGAGAATTGCCTCTTCAACAAATGGTGCTTGGAGAATTGGATATCCATATGCAAAAGAATGAGAGAGGATTACCATCTCACACCTTATACAAAAATCAACTCAAGATGGATCAAAGATCTAAATATAAGAGCCAAGACCATAAAGACCTTAGAAGACAATGTAAGGAAACATCTACAGGACCATGCAATAGGAAAAAGCTTCATGAATTTCACACCCAAAGCACAAACAGTGAAAGAAAAAAAATTGCAAAATGGGACCTCTTCAAAATTAAAGCCTTGTGCACCTCAAAGGAGTTTATCAAGAAAGTGAAAATACAGCCTACTCAATGGGAGAAAATGTTTGGTAACCATATATCTGATAGGAGTCTAATATCCATCATATATAAAGATATCATATATCTCTAAAATAAAAAAGGCAAACACCCTATTTTAAAAATGGGCAGGATATTTGAACAGATGGTTCTCGAAAAAAGAAACAAATGGATGAAAAGCACATGAAAAGATGTTCAACATCACTAGCTATTAGGGAAATGCAAATCAAAACTACAATGAGATACCATCTTACACCCACTAAACTGGTGACTATTAAAAAAACTGAGGACTACAAGTGTTGGAGAGGATGTGGAAGAATGGGAACCCTCATCCACTGCTGGTGGGAATGTAAAAGGATCCAGCCATTCTGGAGGACAGTTTGGCAGTTACTCAAAAAACTAGCTATAGATTTGCCATATGACCCAGCAATTCCACTGCTGGGTATATACCCAGAAGAAATGAAAACAAGGACACAAACCGATATATGCCCACCAATGTTCATAGGGGCACTATTTACTATTGCCAAAAGTTGGAATCAACCCAAATGCCCATCAACAGATGAATGGATAAACAAAATGTGGTATATACATACAAGGGAATAGTACTCAACTGTAAGAAGGAATACAATACTAACACATGGGATAACATAAATGAATCTTGAGGACCATATGCTGGTGAAGTGAAGCGAGACAGACATTGAAGGACAAATACTACATGACCTCTTCGATATGAATTAAGCAAATCAAGCTATTGTAGAGCTAGAGACTGGGAGACAGGATTACAGGAAATGGGGTGGGGGGAGGAGAGGAAGGTTGTGAGCCAACACTAACACAGGTGAAATCTATGATAAAGTGGAGGTAAGTTGTTTTGCAGGGAAGGGATAAGATGGGGGCATAGGGATACTATTGGGTGGGGCTTTGCAGGCTTGAGGGGGGCTTGGGTTAGGATGATGGGTTAGATGTTCCAAGGAATGGGGGTGAGGTTTGGAGGGAAGCAAGTGAACATGGGAGATTGTTGGGTATATATATTTAACTATAATGTTGAGAAAAGTCTTTAAAAATATATGAGGAAGGGTTACTGGCTTAAGATGTTAGACAGGGGGCATCTGGCACAGGGAGCCCCTGGGGCAGGGTTCTAGGGAGTGTGTGAGTGCTCATTGTGTTCTAGTGTGTTATGTCAGTAGGTGGAGATGAGCAGGAAGGTGTTATAACCCCGTCCTGGGAAGATCTGATGTTCTCAAACAGAGGGGAGAGTGTCTCTTGAGAGCATGGGTGGCTCCCAATGGGGGAGGACAGACTAGAGTGTCAAGCCCTCATCATTGTTGCAAGTATCTATGAATCTTGTCCTTCAAGCTGTGAAATTTGGTTGCCACTGTGGGCCCTGAGGGGATGGCATGAGAGGAATAGAAGAGTTGGCAGAGGGGTAACTGTGGGGCAGTGGAAGTGTTCTGCATGATCCTCTAATGATGGATACAGGCCATGTTAAATATCACCAAAAATTTATAAAGATGTATAGTCTAAAATGTAAATTATAATGTAAACCATAATGTACCAAAAAATTTATAAAATTGTAGTCTAAAGTGTAAACTGTAATATAAACCATAGTGGAACCATGGTTAATAGCTATGTTTCAATATCTGTACATCAATTGCAGCAAATGTAATATCCATATGTAAAAAGATCATTGTTGGGGAAAGGGGAAAAGGGTTTGATGTTAGGTATAAAGGAGTTCTATATTCTATATGAGACTTTACTGTGACCTCAAGCTTTTTGAAGACATAATAAAACAATTTTTTAAGGTGGATGTAGACACTAAGGAAGAAATGGAAGAGATTGCCTTGCCACTGTATGTACAGGGCAACACCTATTACAATGGTGAAAGGCAAAACATCAAAAAAAATTTTCTTTATGATTTTTTAATTTTTAGTACCCAAATTTATTTTTTACTTTATTTTAGTTTTTCTAAATTATTATGTGTTCCATTTCTAAAATTTAAACCTATAGTTACTATTTCATTTTCCTTTAAATTGAATTTGGAAATATTTTAGACTTCACTTTTGAAGAAGTTTTGGACCACAGAGGGGTTAAACTATGGCAGAGGAGGAGCACCGATGTGGGGTGTCATTGATGGGGGATTCATGGGTGGGAGGGAGTTCTCCACAGTATGCATATAGGTTATATGGATATGTTTGGATGTTCATTGGGTATTGACATAGGGGGTTGAGTTTCACACAACTGAGGGAGTGCTGAGTTCCCATTCTTTATTGGTTTTATTTCTTTTATGTATGGACATTTCCTAGTCTGGTGGAACCTGAGGGTCCAAAGAGGGCAAAGTAGCCTTGGTTTCAGCCTTCTCAGCAGCACAGATTCCAGCTTCACACAAGCATCAACTAGGAAATGAGGAGACAGTGCATTTTTCTTTGATTAGTTTTCTTTCTCTTTTTTGTGTATTTTTTAATAAGGCAGACCCCTGAAGGACCAGAACAGATGTGCACATTGGTTTCCAACTTGACAGTGGCAGCTTCCAGCTTCTCACTAGCACCTACTGAGAGACTTGGAGTGACTGTACATTTTTTCCCCCTCTTTTGTAGGTGTTTTGTTTGTTAGAATTGTTTTCTTTGCTCCCTCTAGTGCTTTCTTTCTTTCTTTCTTTAATATTTTCTTTTTTCTTTCTTGTTTTTTTCCCTTGATATGGTAGGCTGAGAAGTAAAAAAAACTAGATTTCCAAAATGGCCACAACATAATAATGAGAATGTCCAGTTCTCAACAAAAAATTACAAAATACACAAAAGTACAGGATAATATGACCAAGTCACAGGAAATAAAAGAAAGAACTTGACAGAGTTCTTTAAAAGTTCAATAAAATACTTGACCACCAAGGAAGTGGTTCAATATATGAAAAGCAATCAATATGATAAACCAAATAAATAGACAAGGGGAAAACATGTGATTGCTTCAATTGATGTAGAAATGACATTTGAAAAAATCTAACACCCTTTCTTCATTAAAAGAAAAAACAGAGTGTGGGCTATGATGTGGACCATTGACCATGAGGTGCAGCGGTTCTCAGAGATGTATTCACCAAATGCAGTGGATGTCTTATGATGATGGAGGAGATTGTCATTATGGGGGGAGGAGTGGGGTGAGGGAGGTGAGGGTATATGGGGACCTCATATTTTTTTAATGTAATATTAAAAAAGAAAAAAGAAAAAGAAAAGAAAACAGCCCAATTAAAAAAAAAACACTCAGAAAACAAGAAGTAGAAGAGAACTACCTCAACATGATAAACACCATCTATGAAAAATCCACAAGTAATATCATATTCAGTGATGAAAGATTCCCTTTAAGGTTAGAAACAAGACAAGGATGCCCACTTTCACCACTGCTATTCAACATTGCACTAGAAGTTCTTTTCAGAGTAATTAGGCAAGAAAAATAAAAGATAAGCCAATTAGAAAGGAAAATATAAACATTTCTTTTTTTAAGATTCATTTTATTTATTTCTCTCCCCTCCCCCCCACCCCATTGTCCACTCTCTGTGTCCACTTGCTGTGTGTTCTTCTGTGTATGCATGCACCCTCAGCAGCACTGGGAAATTACATCTCTTTTATGTTGCATCACCTTGCTGCATCAGCTCTCCAGGTGTGTGGTGCCACCCCTGTGTGGGCTGCACTTTTTTTCTCATGGGGTGGCTCTCCTTGCAGGGTGCACTCTTTGTCCATTGGACACCCCCATGTGGGGGCACCCCTGTGTGGCATGGCACTCCTTGTATGCAGCAGCTCTGCATGTTGGCCAGCTCACTACATAGGTCAGGAGGCCCTGGGTATCAAACCCTCGACCCTCCCATATGGTAGGCATACACTCTATCAGTTGAGCCACATTGCTTCCCTAAACTTATTTCTATTTGCAGAAAATATGATCTTATATAAAGAAAATCCAAAGCAATCAACAAGAAAATTCTAGAGCTAATAAATGAATCAGTGAACTGGCAAGATAGAAGATCAATAAACAAAAATCAATTGTATTTCTATATACTAGCAAGGAAAAATCCATAGAGGGAATTAAGAATACAATTCAATTTATAACAGCATCTAAAAGAATAAATATTTAGTAATAAATTTAACTAATGATGTGAAAGACTTGTACACTGAAATCTACAAAACACTGCTCAAAGAAATTAAAGAAAAACTAAATAAATAGCAGGACATCCCATGTCATGGATTGGAAGACTTACTATTGCTATGATATCAATACTAGCCAAAATGATCTACAGATTCAATGCAATTCCTATGAAAATTATAGCAGCATAGTTTTCAGAAATGAGAAACAAATCATCAAATTCATATGGAAATGTAAGAGGCCCTGAATAGCCAAAACAATTTTGAAAAAGAAGGACAAAGTTGGAGGACTTGCACATTTCAAAATGTACTACAAAGCTACAAATTGACCAATGGAATAGAATTGAAAGTCCTGACATAGACCTACATATCTATGGCCAACTGAAATTTAACAAGGGCCAAGTACATGCAATGGAGAAGGAATAGTCTTTTCAACAAATGATGTTGGGGAAACTGGGTATCCACACGCAACAGAAAGAAGTTGGATACCTACCACTTCATAATATAAACAAAAATTTACCCAGAATGAAGCAAAGACTTAAATATAAGAACTAACCCCACAAAACACTTAGGAAATACATAAGGATGAAGCTTCAGGACCTGAGATTCAGGAATGGAATCTTAGACATGACATCAGACGTACAAACAATAAAAGAAACAATAGATAAATTCAGCTTCATCCAAATTCAGACCTATTGTGCATCACAGAACAATTATTACGAATACAAAGTGACAGCCTACAGGGAGACAATAATTGCAAGCCATATATCTGATAAGGGCTTAACATAAAGGATATATAAAGAACTTCTACAGCACAGCAACAAAAAGACTAACAACCCGATTTAAAAATGGACAAAGGACTTGAAGGGGACACTTTTCCAAAGAGAATATACAAATGATTTATTAGCATAACAATGATGGTTACAGACCATTATACATTTTGTCAAAACATAAAATTATATGGTATATATACCATAAAATTATATGGTATATATACCAAAGTATAAACCACACTGTAAACTATTGTCCATGGTTATTAGCAATGTTTCAATATGTGTTCATCAATTGTAACAAATAGTATTAGGCAGGGTTCTCTGGGAAACAGAATCAACAACTTGCTTTTGATAAGGGAAAAGTTTGGGGAAGAAGACAAATTCATTTAGTGTACATATACAACCATATCATAATGAAACAGGAAGAAAGATTCATGACCATCACAGAACGAATATCTGTAACCAGTCACATGGTCGAAGTTCATATTTATCACTACTTTCTTCCACTACCCATTCCATGTTTCTACTACCCTCAGCAAGCACTTCAGCTGGCCATGGTGCTTTGCCTGGTGGGGAGACTGAAACTTATATTCCTGAAGATTCTGGGCCATTGTTAGTTCTGCTTGGATTGGGTTGTTGCAATTTTCCATTCACTTTAATCATAGCACATGACAGTACTAGGAGATGCCCTAGAGGATATCCTGTATTCCAGGCAAACTCTTCTTTACCCCTGTATTATTCAGCCAAAAGGATGCTGATGTAAAATGCCAGAAATTGGTTGGTTTTCATGAACAGTATTTATTTGGGGTATTGGCTTACAGATACCAGGCCATAAAGCATAAGTTAATTCCCTCACCAAAGTCTATTTTCACGTGTTGAAGCAAGATGGCTGCTGATGGCTATGAGGGTTCAGGCTTCCTGGATTCCTCCCTTCCAGGGTCTTGCTTCTCTCTAGGTTCAAGATTCCTTTCTTCCTGGGGCTGGCTTCTCTTTCCTCTGTGAGCTTACTTCCTGGGGCTCCAGCTTAAGACTTCAGCATCAAACTCCAACATCAAAAACCCCAATTCTGCTGTTTGCCATGACTTCTATCTCAGAGTCACCACCCACCAAAGGGTGGAGACTCAATGCCCTAATGACATGGCCCAATAAAAGTCCCAATCATAACTCAGTTATGCCCAGGTACAAACCAGATTACAAACATAATCCTATATCTATTTTTGGAGTCCGTAACCATATCAAACTGCTACAACCCCCATCATGTAGATGCAGTCCTATTTCCCCTTGATAGGATCAATCACCCCAGCTAGTACAGTAATTCCCTACTTTGACTGTTGATTCAGAGGTAAGAGGATACCAAAGTGGCCATATAGCAGTTTTAACTTCCAGTTCAATGGAATCGTTGTGTTCCCTGGTGAAGCACTCCTCCTTTTGGGACTAAAACGTGTAGACCAGCAGAGTTTGAGGTTGCAGGAACAGGAAGCAAAAATTTTCCTAATGGATCACTAGGGGTAATTGTGAGTAGTGCCACTCCCATTTCCACCCCTTGATTCCTGGAACCATGGTTCTTAGTTATGGGAGAAACAGCACCATAGAGTGGATGCTGATTTAGAGCCTCCTGGAGAACACTGCCCCAGCCCTGCAAGGTATTGGCACCTGGTTGATGCCATAATTGAGTCTTCAAAAGGCCATTCTACTGTTCTATCAATCCAGCTGCTTCATGGTGAGGGGGAACATGATAAGACCAGTGAATTTCATGGGCGTGTGCCCATGCCCACACATCATTTGCTGTGAAATGGATTCCTTGATAAGAGGCAATGCTGTGTGGAATGTCATGGTGGTAGATAAGACATTTGATAAGTCCACAGATGGTAATTTTGGAAGAAGCATTGCATGCAGGAAATGCAAACCCATATCAAGAACATGTGTCTATTCCAGTTAAAACAAATCACTGCACCTTCCATGGTGGAAGTGGTCCAATGTAGTCAACCTGCCACCAGGTAATAGGCTGGTCACCTTGAGGAATGGTGCCATATCAGGGACTGAGTGTGGGTCTCTGCTGCTGACAGATTGGGCACCCAGCAGTGGTTGTAGCCAAGTCAGCCTTGGTAAGGGGAAGTCCATGTTGCTGAGCCCATGCACAACCTCCATCCCTACCTCCATGAACACTCTGTTCATGAGCCCATTGGGCAATGATAGGAGTGACTGGGGAAAGAGGCTGAGCATTAGTCAGAGAGCAGGTCCACTTGATTATTAAAATCTTTCTCTACTGAAGTCACCATCTGGTGAGCATCCACACGGTACACAAAAATTTTCATGTTTTTTTGCCCACTCAAAAAGGGCTATCCACATGCCTCTTCCCCAGACCTCTATGTCACCAATTTTCCAATCATGTTCCTTCCAATTCCCTGACCATCCAGCCAAACCATTGACAACAGTCCATGAATCAGTGTACAAACGCATCTCTGGCCATTTCTTCTTCCAAGCAAAAGAAAGTATACTGTTCATAGTTCTGCCCACTGGGAGGATGTGCCCTCACCACTGTCCTTTAGGGATATCCCAGAAATGGGCTGCAGTGCTGCAGTTGTCCACTTTCAGGTGGTACTTGCATGTAATGCAGAACCATCTGTAAACAAGGCCTGAGTTTTCTCTTCCTCAGTCAACTGATTTTAAGGGACTCCCTGTGAGGCCAAAGCTGTGGGCTGGGAAAGAGAAGGTAACATAGCAGGGGTGGTGACCATGGGATTTGGCTACCTCCTCATGTACCTTACTTGTGCCTTCAGGACCTATTCAAGCCCTATCTTGTATATACAACTTCCACTTTATTATGGAATGCTGCTGTGCATGCCCAACTTTATGGTTTGGTGGGTCAGACAATACTCAGCTTATGATAGGCAATTCAGGGCTCATGGTAACTTGATGGCCAATGATTAAGCATTCAGTCTCCACTAAGGTACAATAGCAGGTTGAAAGCTGTTTCTCAAATGGGGAATAGTTATCTGCAGAGGATGGCAGGGCTTTGCTCCAAAATCCTAAGGCTCTGTGCTGTGATTTTCCTATAGGGGCCTGCCAGGGGCTCTAGACAAGATCTCTATTTGCCACTGAAACTTCCAGCACCATTGGATCTGCTGGATCATATGGCCCAAGTCATAGTGCAGCTTGCACAGCAGCCTGGGCCTGATGCAGAGCCTCTTCTTGTTCCAGTCTGCAATCAAAACTAGTAGGTTTTCTGGTCACCTAGTGGATGGGCCAGAGTAGTACACCCAAATGAGGAATGTGTTGTCTCCAAAATCCAGAGACTGACTAAGTGTTGTGCCTCTTTTTGGTCATAGGAGGAGCCAGATGCAAGAATTTATCTTTCACTTTAGAAAGGATATCTTGACATGCCACAATACTGGACACCTAGAAATTTCACTGAGGTGGTTGGACCTTGTATCTTAGTTGGATTTATCTCCCATCCTCTCTCACACAAATGCCTTACTAATAAGTCTAGAGTCTTTGCTATTTCTTGCTCACTAGGTCCTATGTACATGATATTGTCAACTTAATGAACCAGTGTGAGGTTTTGTGAGATGGAAAGACAATCAAGATCCCTGTGAAAGTCAGCTGAAAGCAAAATGTTTCTGGTGGTCCTTACTAATAACAATTGAGAAAAAAGCATTCACCAAATCAACAGCTGCATACCCATTACCAAGGGGCATGTTGACTTGCTCAAGCAATGATACCACATCTGGGGCAGGTGCAATTTGAGTCACCACCTGATTTAAGTTCATGATAATCTACTGTCATCCTCAAAGACCCATCTGTTTTCTGTAGAGGTTAAATAGGAGAGTTGAATGGGGATGTGGTGGGAATCACCACCTTGATCCTTCAAATCCTTGATGGTGGCACTAATTTCTGCAATCTCTCCAGGAATCTGGTATTGTTTTTGGTTTACTGTTTTACTAGATAGGGGCAGTTCTAGTGACTTCCACTTGGCCTTTCCAACCATAACAGCCCTCACTCCACAAGTCAGAGATCCAGTGTGGGGGTTCTGCCAGTTACTGAGTATGTCTACTCCAATTATGCATTCTGGAACTGGGGAAACAACCACAGAATGGGTCTGGGGACACACTGGACCAACTGTGAGATGAACCTGACCTAAAACTCCATTTATCACCTGACCTCCATAAGCCCCTGCTCTGACTGGTGGACCACAGTGATATTTTGTGTGTCCTGGAATCAATATCACTTCTGAGCCAGTGTCTAATAATCCCTAAAATGTCTGATCATTTCCTTTTTTCCAATGCATAGTTACTCTGGTAAAAGACCATAGACCTCCTTGGGGAAAGGTGGGAGGAAGATTAACAGTATAAGTTTGGGGCAGTTTAACAGGATCCTTCCCCAAGGAGATGTGGCCTCCTCCTCATTCAAGGGGCTCTGGGTCTGTAAACTGTCACTAGTCTGGGAATTGATTAAGGGGCTGTGACTCTCTGCATCTGTAATTCAAGTTAGGGTTTTGTTCACTCGACCTAGAACTCTTCTGTTTATACAGATCCAGAAGAAATTTAGTAGACTGACCATCTATTTCACTTTTGTACCCCATGAAGTATTAGCCAAGACCATAACTCTACATGACTCAGACCATTTTGAGTGGTTTTTTGAATCTGCCTTTCATTGCAGTAGTCATGCCCACCTTGCCTTTGGCGATTAACTGCCGATACTTGACTTTTACCAGACTGAAATCCTATAATTCCCATAATGTTTAAGGATTCTAATTCCATCACAGCCATTCCTACAGTAATATCTGGACTACAGAGAAGAGCAACTACAGAGCTCTTCAGGGAAGATGGAGGTAGTCTTACAAATTTATTCCTCACAGTCCTGGTTAAAGGTGTGCCCTTTGGGCATTCCTGCATGGGCAACTCTCAAATGGTAAATCCATTCTAGCATTCCATTCTCCCTAAGCTTTTGAATTTCCTCTTCTACTGTGTACCAGGGCAAATCAGGTATCTCAACCTTAGACATGCTAGGCCAATTTTTGGGCCATGTTTCAGTCAGCCAGCCAAACAAACATTAAGAGCCCTTTCTAACTCCTTGAGCTACAGTGTTGAATCCAGAATTTCTGCTTTGTGGGCCTATATCAATAACTCAGCTTTATACTCTTTCCACCACTATCCTATACCCTTAATATCCATTCCCACACATATTCCCCTGGTTTCTGTCTATATAAGTTGGAAAATACATGCAGTTCTTCTGAGTATACCTTACTTCCTCATGGGTCACACTTGGTATTTCACCTTCAGGAGCTTGTTGTGATTTTAGTCTAATAATAGGTCTCAAAGACAGAAGAGGTGGTGGTGCTGGGTGAGGAGAAGTGTTAGAAATGCCTTGCAAGCTACTGACCTCTGGGCACTCCCTTGCATTTTCTTCGGGTGAGACAGGATTAATCTCTTCAGGCAGGGGTTGGAAGGCAGCTTCTTCAGGGCAGACTGGAGGCTTGGCAGTGCATGCTGGAGTTTGGCTGGTATGTGCCTCAGGACTGGGAGGAGGTCCAGACTCCCTGGGGCAGGGCAGAGGCTGGGCAGAGCAGGCTACACTTTGGCTGGTACTCACCTCAGGGCTGGAAGTTTTTTCAGACTCCCTAGTGCAGGCTGGAGGCTGGAGGATACACGGTGTGGTCTGGACAGGGCAGGCCATCACAGGCATATCTGGTAAAGTCTCAGCAGAATTCAGGATTCCAATGTCTTCACCAATATTATCATTATCCCATATGTCTCCATCCCAATTCTCTGGATTCCACTCTTTTCCAATTAATGCTTTCACTTTAACTGCAGAAACCCTATAGGGTTGAGATTTTAGTTTCCTTTGTAACTCTGCTACTCATACAATGAGAGTCTGAGTTTGGTTCTCAGATATTTCAAATCCTGTGAATGGAAGACAAGATTTTCTTTCAGAGCACACATAGAAACTTTCATATCATTCATGCAGTGCTTAAGTTTCAAATTTCAAGCCTTTAACTCATCTCTCTCTTTTGTAACAGTATCCAGAGTGTTTAGGAGGAGCAAGCCAACATTGTTATATACCATTTGACTCCACAGAACTCTGTTAAGGTGTTGAAAACACTCTCACCCAGACCTTTGCTTCTTATAAGTGTGGAAGAGGGGAAATCCAGTGATGCTATTTTGCATATCTCAATTGCCAACTCATACCATGGACGGTTAGCAGCCTCTTTGTTATTGGAAAGGGATTTGTCAGTACCCTGGAGTCCAATTAGAGTAGAGAGCCAATTGCAAACCTCCCAGAACCATCTCAGACACCCCACTCCTGGTACCAAGCTGCATTATTCAGGGTTCTCCAGGGAAACAGAATCAACAAGACATATCTGTCAGTAGTTTGTGTTTTTATAAGAGTCTCTCATGTGACCATGGGGATGCAGAAGTCCAGGTTCCACAGGCAGGCTGCAACCAGGGGCTGCAATGAAAGTCCAGTGAAGGTCTTTGATGAGTTCTGAGAGACACTGGCTGTCCAAAGATGAGCTGGGAAATTTTCACTCAACACTAACTGGCTTCCCCTTTTAAGGCTTCAACTGACTGGATAAAGCACCATTCATTGCTGATGGCAATCTTCCTGATTGATGTAATTGTAATCAGCTATCTATGATTTATGACTGCAGTAAAGTCAATGGTGACTAAAGTCCATAAATGCTCTTGTATTACATTTAGCCCATTGCTTGCTTGACCAAACAGCTGGCAAAATTACCTGGCCGAGTTAACACAATAGCCTAACCATCAAACAAATGTACCATACTCATGTAAGATGTTGTTAATAGGGGAAAATATAAGAGGGAGAGGGGTGGGGTATAATGAATCCCCAATTTTTTTTTACAAATAAATTTTATTGATACATGTTGATAAAGCATAAATCCCTCAAAAAAAAAGCATATGAAAGGATGTTCCACATTATTAGCCACTCAGAAAATACAAATCAAAACCCAAATAAGATACTACTTCATACTTACAAGGATGGCTATTATTAAAATAACAAAAAGAAAAAGGGTTTCAGAGAATGTTAAATATTGGAACTTTAGTACATTCTTGGTGAGCATGTAAAATGAGGCACCTGCTGTGGAAAGTAATATGGCCATTCCTCAAAAAGTTAAATATATAGTTACCAAATGACTCAGCAATTCCACCCTTAGGTAGATACCCAAAGAAAGTGAAAACAGGGTCTCAAACAGATGCTTGAGCATCAGTGTTAATAGCAGCATTATTCACAATAGCCAAAAGGTGGAATCAACCCAAGTGTCCATCAGCAAATGAATGGATAAACAAAATATGGTATACAGAATGAATGTTATTTGGCTATAAGAAAGAATAAACTTATGAGACGTGCTGCAACATGGAAGAACCTTGAAAATATCATTTTCAGTGAAATAAGAAAGGCACATAAGGATGAATATACTATGATACCACTTATAAGAGATAGCTAGAAATAGCAAATTCACAGAGTTAGACAGTATATTAGAGGTTACTAGGCAATGGGAGAGGGAGAAAGAGGAAATGTTTGTTTTGGAAAGATAAAAATAATAAATGAAATTTTTAAAATAAAATTCTAAGAGAAAAAATGAAGAAGAGCAAAAGGAAGCAGGGAAGGTATAGACAAGGCCAATGAGACCTCCCAGGAGGCCAGTGTGGAGGTAAAGTCAAGTCCTAGAGAGATGTAGCAGGATAGGGAGGAAGAAACAGAGAGATGACATGAAAGGAAAAAAATGTAAGGAATAAATGGAGTTCTGAGACAGGCTGCAACATGGATGAAACTTGAAAACATTATGCTCAGTGACATAAATAGGGCACATAGGGAGAAATATTATATAATGTCACTTATTTGAGAGATCTAGAAAGAGTATATTTCCAAAGACAGAAAATAAATTAGAGATTACCACATGATGGGAGAAGAGGAGAAGCAGGAGTTTTTGCTTGGTGGGCATAGCAGTTTGGCATTGTTCATGAATTCCAAAAATAGCTATTGGATTATGTTTGTAAACTGGTCTATCAGAGGTATTTGTTTAATTGATTAAATTATGCTTAGAGCCCCCTCTCAGTTAGAGGTAGAGTGGACATCATCATCCCAGAATCCTCAGGATTGGGGAATAAACTATGGACTAGAATATACTTACTGGTATTCTACTATAGACTTATTGTTATTCTAGCAATGGAAGAAATTACAACATTGATGTGGAGGTGTGGCCAATGGAAGCTGTGAGGGCAAGGAAAGGGAAAAAAAGGTGCAATACAGGGGCATTTCAGGACTTGAGAATCATCCTGAATGACATTGCAATGACAGATATAGGCCATTATATACCTTCCCACAAAATACAGACTTGTGTGGGAGAGAATACAAACTACAATGCAGACTATAATCCATGCTCCGAGACAATGCCTAAAAATGCATTTATCAATTGCAATGACTGTACCACATTAATGAAGGATATTGTTTATGTGAGAGTGTGGGAGGTATTGGGATCAGGGCATATGAGAATCCTTATATTTTTTATGTAACATTTATGTAATCTAACTATCTTTTAAAAAATTAAAAAATATATTTTTAAAAATAAATAAATAAATTATACTTAGGACTTTGGGCCACATCAGTAGAACATTGAATCCCTGCCCCTTGGTGGGTGGGGACTCACAGAGAAAAGACATGGCAAAGAACAGAGTTAGGAGAGTTTTGAGCTGGGTCCAGGGAAGTGAACACATAAGAGAAGAACACAGAGAAATAAAAACAGTTCCTTAGACAAGGGAGAAGCCCTGGGGAGAGAGACAGAGCCATTCACCTGAGAGTCTACAGCTGGCCTTGTGGAGAAAGCACAGCAGCTGAGCCCAGAGAGAAATGGAGCCCTGGGAAGAGAGGAACCTGGGAAGCCTGAACTCTTGGCAGATGTCAGCAGCCATCTTGCTCCAACACATGGAAATAGAATTTGGTGAGGGACGTAACTTATGCTTTCTGCCTGATAACTGTAAGCTTCTACCCCAAATAAATGCTTCTTATAAAAGCCAACATATTTCTGTTATTTTGTATCAGCACCTCTTTGGCTAATACAGTGGGTATAGTGTTTTTAAGAAAAAGGAAAATTTTGAAATTTCAATTATACAAAAATTAAGAAATTCCATTCATTAATTTATATAGTTATATAGTAATGGCAATGAATGAACAACAGCTTCATGCATCAACATATGTGAGTCAATCTCAAATATAATCTCAGGGAACAGATGTGGCTTAAGTGATAAGGCCTCTGCCTACCATATGGGAGGACCCAGTTTCGATCCCTGGGGCCTTCTGGTGAAAAAGAAGAGAAAGCGTGCCTGCACAGCAAGCCAAGTGCCTGCATGGTGAGCCAGTGCCTACACAAGTGAGTCACACAGCAAGATGATGATGCAATGAAAGAGAGACAAAGGGAAGAGTCAAGGTGAAGCACAGCAGAGACCAGGAACTGAAGTGGTGCAATTGACAGGGAACCTCTCTCCACATCAGAAGTCCCCAGGATCCAATCCCCATAAATCCTAGAGGAGAAAAAAATGAGAAGAGAAGACAAAAAAATGAAAAAGATACAGAAGTTCACACGCAAATGGACACAGAAAGCAAAAACAGCAGGGCAGGGGAAGGGGATGGGAAGAATAAAAAAAATATTTTTAAAAAACTAATGATAAAATATAATATATATATATAATCTTGGATGAAAGGCAATCATTGAAGAAAATATACAATATAACTATACTTTTATAAAGTTCAAAGATGGGCAAAAACTATATATAAAACAATAAGGAAAATCAAAGGAATGATCACCTCAAAATTCAGAACAGTGCTCAGCTCTCTAGGAAAAGGAGAAGGAGATTCTCAGGTATGACACACATGCAGCTTTCAAGGTCCTGAAATTTTGTCTTTTAATTGGGTGGTGGAGTGAAAGAAGTTCATTTTATCATTAATCTTTGAACTAAATATAAACATATTGCATACTTTGTATAATGTATTTAACAATAAAATGTTTTTAAATAAAAAGGATATAAAACACTATGTAGAGCTTTTTTTAATATTAAGATTTGATTAAAGAAAAGAGTGGAAAGATGTATGCTAAAGTGCTAAAGATAGACATCCTCACTATGGCTAGAGGTTTCAAGTGATTTTTGTTTTCTTTGTTTTACTTAACCCCAATTTTATGAAACTCCTAATTACTGTTTCTATAATATGATAAAGTTTGCTAATAAGTTTTACAGAAAGAAAGTGCTTTGTCTTTACCTCCCCCTCCATGTAGAGTGGAGTAGATAAACTACCTGTAATCCTCACAATCTGTGAGGGTAGTTCTAGTCTGAAGAAAATACAGAATCAAAAAGACTTCCATTTTCCACTATCCTTGTCTGGAATAGTTAACATGAGAAATTGTGCTTTTCAGAAACCCCAGCAGTGCTGTTAATGCCACCTGTACCTATAAGTGCAACTCAAGATTCACGGTATATTCAAAAAAGTAAATTTATTTTTGTCTCCCATTCTGTTTTGAAACCCACTTGGTGAGAGTCTTTCTTTTCCTGGTCATGGGTGGAGACATGGGAAGGCCTATTACATTTTCTGCTTCTGCTTATTTAATAGACCTTTTAATTTGCACTTTAATGAACAGACAACCTCAATCCATTAATTCAAAGGTTCCGTTTCCATACACTACTAAACACTTCACTCTTCAAGGCCAGAAATGAGCCAGGGCCTGCTTCATAAATGGAAGGTCTAGGAAGCAGGTGTTGTCTGCTGTAGGCCTAGGTTTCTGACTCTGCACCCCACCCCATCCTGGAATGTACTTCCTTGATTGGTACTATTGTCAGATGGTTTTGTACTCTCTGGGCTTAGCACAGATTTCAAGTAAGCCCTTTTTTTTCATGTACCCTTTAGTGTAGGGTCACCAAATTAAAATAAAATAGGATGCCCAGTTAAATTTGAGTTCCATATACAACAAGTAATTTTTTTTGATATAACTGTGTCCCAAATATTCATGTGAAATTCAAATATTGCATGGGTCATACTTATACTTTAAAAAGTATTTGTTATGCATCTGAAATATAAATATAACCCTAAGTCCTGCATTTTG
Source organism: Dasypus novemcinctus (assembly GCF_030445035.2). NCBI lineage: Eukaryota > Metazoa > Chordata > Mammalia > Cingulata > Dasypodidae > Dasypus > Dasypus novemcinctus. Next base: position 34,413,125 of record NC_080683.1, on the reverse strand, counting down.
TCTGGCAACCTTACCTTTAGTGGATCCATCACAGACTCCTCTGCTGGGTCTCTCCCAATACTGCTCTAAACAGACAGGACCACTCCTTGAACCAGGTGCTCCCTATTACCTCTTAGCTTCTGCCCCAGTCACATACTGTACCTCTTACTGCCAAGATGTCTCCAGCTGGCAGACCACCTTCTTGAGCAAGATCTGTTTATATGGATCCTGACTGAGAGTTCCACATCCCATGCCTGAAAGCCACTTATATTTGACATGCCTCTGAAAGGAGAGTTTTACAGTTCCTTCTGCAGCCTCAGGAGCCAGGCCTGTGCATTCACCAACATCAGAGAACACAAACCAAACTCTCCAAGAACATCCTTTTTCCAGGCTTGTGGTTAGGAGGTAGCAACTCTGTACACAGCTCTGCAGTGATGTGGGGCAGCAGAAGGAGCTATTAATATAGTTTTGCCCAAGGAAATTATTCCCATAAAATTATCTTTCAAACTCCACATTCTCAACTTTTCTTATTCCTTGATGTGGTTGACAAACTCACAGGTGTGGGGTCCAATAATTCTATAATCCATTTTTAGTTCTTTTCTTTGAAAATTTGGATTTTGAGAATTTGGGTCACAATTCAGTTTGATATGGAACACCTTACGTCTTGGAATGTCTGTTAAAATTACCAAGTTAACATCATGGCAATACACAAGTACACATCCATCTCTGCTCAAGCGCTCAAATCATCTTGTCTTATTTCTCCAATGATAGCTGTGACTGTCCCACTGGGTGGAAAAGAGTATTCTGCACAGGGACAGTTTCTACCTGTGATCCTGAACATGCCCCTCTATACCAGTGTAGCAAAGGAGCAACCTCTGTTTCCTTACCTGACGGATATACCTGCTACTGTCCTCTAGGAACCACTGGAATCTCCTGTAAACATGGTGAGGCAAGATTTCCACTCATTTTGCTATCCACCTTTAACTAAGTCAGTTTCCTCTTTGGAAAACAAAATGAAATATAAATAATAAAAGTAGAGTCCACTCTCCTCTCTCCCCAATATATGACATTATATTTCTCAGATAGGACTGTACTCAAAACTCAGTTACACAAAAGCACAACTTTATGTTTAGAATAGCTTTAATTTATCAACTCTATACCCCTATCTGTTTAGTGTAAATGTTCTAGATCAGGGGTTCCTAAATTTTGGTTCCATGGACTCCTTTGCCAGTCAGGTGAAATGAATACTACTGTAATTTGTTTATTGTATACATTCATAAGTGAAGGAAATGCTAGATTTCAATTAGAGGTCAGAGAAAATAAAAATAATAAGTTGATTTTTCAATTCAAGGTCATGGACCCTCTGAAATCTTTCCATAGACCCCTTAGGGGTCTATGGACCCCTGGTTAGGAACCCCTGTTCTAGATGTTTTGTGGTAAATTCAATCAAATCCAATAAGTTTAGGTTCATTGTCAGTTCTAGAATAAAGTTGCACCTTTATGATTCTTCCCTCTGTGCCTTTCATGACTCAAAACTCTCAAGGATGTCACAAGGCAGGTACATTAGTTCTAGAATTAGAGAAGAGAAGACATTTAAGGGGTAAAATTACCCCCAGATCACTGGAAACAATAAGGAGCTTTCAGTTTTCTAGGCCTCATCTACTTCACTACTCTTCCCTGTCCCTGTGAGCTGTGGGTTTTCATATATGCCCTTAATCATGTTGAGGAACTTCCTTTCTATTTCTAGTTTTCTGAATTTTTTTAAGCAGGAAAGAGTAATGGATTTTGTCAAATTCCTTTTTGCATCAATTAAGATGATCATGTGGATTTTCCCTTTCATTCTGTTAATATGGTACATTACATTGATTTATTTTCTTGTGTTGAACTACCATCACATTCCTAGAATAAATTCCACTTTTTCATGGTGTATAATTCTTTTGATGTGCAGTTGGATTTGATTTGTTAGTATTTTGTTGAAGATTTTTGCATCTCGATCATAAAGGGATATTGATCTGGTCTTTTTTTGAGATACCTTTATCTGGCCTCATCGAATGAGGAAGTGATCTCTCCTCATCAAATCTTTGGAAGAGTTTGAGTAGGACCTTTGATGATATTATTAAGTTGTGCCCAAGTGGAACAAGTGTGGGCCTTATTTCAATATGGCTGAAGTCCTTATAAGCAAAGGAAATTGGATACAGAAAAAGAAGCCTGGGGGAGTAGCCAAAAGCTGGAAGTCAAAAGAACCCAGAAGAAAAAGGAGAATGTACACCACACTATATTTGTCATATGATGGAAAACCAAGGAACTCTAAAACATGCCAGCCAGCTAACATATACTGACCCCAAGAAGAAGCAAGCTTTTTATTTTCTAAAATCATAAGTCAATAAATTCCTGTTTTTAAGCCAACCATTTGTATGACATTTGTTTTTATCAGCTGAGGAGCTAAAACATTGAATCATGCCATCAGTGAATAGGGATAGTTTTACAACTTCCTTGCCATTTTACATGTCTTTTATTTCTGTTTCTTACCTAATTATTTTGGCTTGTATTTCCACTACTATGATGAATAGCAATGATGAAAGTGGGCATCCTGACTTGTTTCTGATCTTATGGGGAAAGCTTTCAGTATTTCACCATTGAATATGTCAGCTGTGGGTTTTCATATATGCCCTTAATCATGTCCACATGTCTGTTGGACACTGAATCTCAACAGAATTGTAACACCTACTCTTCCGTTCATTGGACTCACCCAAGAGAACTATCAAGGAGATGATGTTGCACAATACCCAACCCAAGTAACAGAGAGAGTCTGCAACTGCAAGCAAGATAGTCCCATCCATCAGCCCTATAGGATCTAAGCCCCCTCAAAATTAGAGGTTGAGTGGGCATCACCATAACAGAATCTTCAGGATTGGGGGATGAACAATGGTCTAGAGTAGACCTATGGCTATTCTTCTATAAACTTATTGTTATTATAGCAATGGAATAAGTTTTATCATTGATGTGGAGGCATTGGCCACTGGAGGTTCTGAGGGCGGGAAGAGGGAAAAACAGGTATAATATGGGGCATTTTCAGGACATTGGAATTTCCTGAATGATGTTGCAATGATGGATACAGGCCAGTAAATATTTTGTCATAACTTACAAAAGAGTGTGGGATGGATTGTAAACTATAATGTAAACTATAACCCACATTTATGACAAAGCTCCAACATGTGTTCAATTGTAACAAATGTGCCACACTAGTGAAAGATGTTGCTAATGTGGGAAAGTGTGGGAAGGGTAGGGAGTGAGGCAAATGGGAATCCCATATATTTTTTATATAATCTAAAGTATTTCTTTAAAAAAAGTTTTAAGTATTTAAAAATTAGAATTAAAAAAGGTTAAATATAGAACCATATTACTTGGCAATCCCACATCTAGATGTATACCCAAAAGAATTGAAAGCAGAGACTCAAACAGACATTTTTACACCAATGTTCATAGCAGCATTATTCACCATACCTAAAATATTGGAGCAACCAAATATCCATCAACAGATGAATGGATAAAAAAATGTGGTAAATACATACAAGGGAATATTAGTTAGTTATAAAAAGGGATGAAATTCTGATACATGCTACAATGAATAAACCTTGAAGACATCATGTTGAGTGAAACAAGTTAGACATGAAGAACATACATTGCATGGTTCCACTTACATGAAAAAACTAGAATATGCAAATGCATAGAGATGAAAACAGAATTCAGATGACCATGGGCAGGAGGAAGGAAGTTGGACAAGGAATGGGGGTAGGGTTGATGTTTGGGAGTTGAGTAATTTCTGATAATGGATGGTGGTGGTTGTAGCACATTATAAATGTGAATAACTTCTCTGAATTATATGTTTAGGTAGGGTTGAGACAGAAATTTTTGTGTTGTATATATGTTTCCACAATTTTATAAAAGAGACTAAAGAGACAATGACAATTAATTGCAATGCAAAGTCCTCAATTGGATTATATAATGAAAGAGAAAATGCCCAAAAGGGCATTACTGGGACATATGTAAAAAATTAGAATTAAGACTGTAAGCTTGATATCAATATTAAATTTCTTGAATTTGGTATCTGTAGTCAAGGTAGGTAAACAGGCAGACAAATAGATAAAATGATTTGGTAAATGTGGCAAAGTTAGATCTGGGTATCTGGGTGGGGATGTTGGTATGTGTTTTTTAATTATTTTTTTGGCAACTGTCCTGTATGCTTGGAATTACTTCAAACAAAAAAAAAAAAGAAAAGAAAAGAAGACAATGGTGGAGGTGGCATTACCCTTTTAAAGAAGTACCAGGTTGTGGGTATTAAACTATGCAAAAGATCTTTAATGTCCATGACAGAGGATATTAAACCGCTAAGAGAGAACTACAAACAGCAGCAGACAAGAAATACCTTTCTTTGTTCTCTTACCCCAAATGTGACCTTGGAAAAGCAAAAAGTAGCAGAGTAGAATGTAAAGAAAGAAGGCAAGGACCAGTGGAAACAACAATATCACACTACACTTCTCCTTCCCTATCATAGCTTTCCAAGCTAGGATCAGACCTGAGCTATGGAAAAGAGGAAAAGTTTGGAATTGGGCAAAAGATTGGGATTTTGATTCATATTGAGAGGAATTTCATATATATATATATAACTTATTTTTAAAAGATACTTACATTACATAAAATGAGACATAAAAAAATATAAGGGATTACCATATGCCCCACATGTCCCACACTTCGCCATATTAACATCTTTCATTGGTGTGGTACATTCATTGCAATTGATGAACACACTTTGGAGCATTGCCACTAAGCATGGATTATTGTTTATATTGTAGTTTACATTCTCTCCCACTCGATTCTGTAGGTTAAGGCAGGATATGTAATGGCCTGAATCTGTCATTGCAACATTGTTCAGGTCAATTCCAAGGCCTGAAAATGTCCCCATATTACACCATTGATGTGCATATATCTGTTCGTGTCCTTGCTTTCAATTCTTCTGGGTATATACCCAGCAGTGAAATTGCTGGGTCATATGACTGATCAATGTTTTTTTGAGGAAGCACCAAACTGTCCTCCACAAGGGCTCGACCAGTCACCATTCTACATTCCCATTAGCAGTGGATGAGGGTTCCCATTTCTCCACATCCTCTCAACACTTGTAGTCCTCTGTTTTTTAATGGCTGCCAGTCTAATGGGTGTATGGTGGTGTATTAGTCAGGGTTCTCCAAGGAAATAGAGTCAAAAAGAGATATCTGTCAATAGTATGTGATTTTATAAGAGTCGTTCATGCAGCCAGGGGATGCACAAGTCCAGATTCTGCAGGCAGGCTGCAACCAGGGCCTCCAATGAAACTCCAGTGAAGGTTCTTTGATTAGTTCTGGGAGATGTTGGCTGTCCATAGAGGACCTGGGAAATTTTCACTCAATACTGGAATCACTTCCCCTTTTAAGACATTCAACTGACTGGATAAGGAGTCACTCATTGTTGATGGCAATCTTCCTGATTGATGTAATTGTAATCAGTGATCTATGATTTACCACTGCAGTAAAGTCAATAGTGACTAAAGCCCATAAATGCCCTTGTATTACAGTAAGTCCAGTGCTTCCTTGACCAAACAACTGGGCACAATTATCTGGCTGAGTTGACACAATAACCTAACAATCACAGGTGGTATCTCATTGTAGTTTTGAATTGCATTTCTCTAATAGCTAGTGATGTTGAATATCTTTTCATGTGCTTTTAGCCATTTGTATTTCTTCTTTCAAGAAGTGTCTGTTCAAATCACTTGCCCATTTTTTAAAAGGGCTATTCGTCTTTTCATTTTTGAGATATATAATTTCTTTATATATGCTGAATATTAAGCTACTATCAGATATGTAGTTACCAAATATTTTCTCCTATTGAGTAGGCCGTATTTTCACCTTCTTGACAAACTCCTTTGAGGTGCAAAAAGTTTTAATTTTGAGGTGGTCCCATTTATCTATTTTTTTCCTTTGCTGCATGTGCTTTGGGTGTGAAGTTCATGAAGCCATTTCCTATTACAAGATTCGGTAGATGTTTCCCTACATTATCTTCCAGTGTCTTATGGTCTTGGCTCTTATACTTAGATCTTTAATCCATCTTGAGTCGATTTTTGTATAAGGTGTGAGATGGTGACCCTCTCTCATTCTTTAGGATGTGGATATCCAGTTCTCCAAGCACCATTTGTTGAAAAGGCCATTCTCTCCCACTTGAGCGGGCTTGAGGACCTTGTCAAATATCAGATGAGTGTATATGTGAGAATCTATATTGAAATTCTCAATTCTGTTCCATTGGTCAGTATGTCTATTCTTGTGGCAATACCATGCAGTTTTAACCACTGAAACTTGGTAGTATGTTTTAAAGTGAGGTAGTGTGACTCCTCTGATTTCATTTTTCTTTTTCATTATGTCTTTGGCTATTTGGGGCCTTTTGTCCTTTCAAATAAATTTCATGGTTAGTTTTTCTAATACAGTAAAAAATACTGTGTTGATTTTCATTGGGATTGCATTAAATCTGTAGATTAGTTTGGGTAGGATAGACATCTTCATGATATTTAGTCTTCCTATCCATGAAAAAGAAATATTATCAAATCTTCTTTGATTTCCTTTAACAGTTTTGTGCAATTTTCTGTGTATAAGTCATTTACAATTTTAGTTAAATTTATTCCTAGGTATTTGATTTTTTTAGTTACTATTGTAAATGATATTTTTTTCTTGATTTCCTCCTCAGATTGCTCACTGTTGGTGTACAAAAATGCTACTGATTTTTGTGCATTAATCTTATATCCTATGACTTTACATTTATAAGTTTTAGAAGCTTTGTTGTAGATTTGTCACAACTTTCTATGTAGGACCATTTCATCTGCAAATAGTGAAATTTTTACCTCTTCCTTTCCAATTTGTATGCATGTTATGTCTTTTTTTTTTTTTTTGCCTCAGTGCTCAAGTATGTATTTCTAACACAATGTTAAATAGGAGCAGTGATAGTGGGCATTACTATCTTTTTCCTTATCTTAGTGGGAAAGATTTAGGATTTCACCATTATATATGATGTTAGCTGTGGGTTTTTACATCTGTACCCTTTATCATGTTCAGAAAGTTTCCTTCACTTTCCATCTTTTGCAGTGTTTTTATCAAGGAAGGGTGCTATATTTTGTTGAATGCTTTTTCTGCATCTACAGAGATAATCATGTGATTTTTTTCTTTTGATCTGTTTATGGGGTGTATTACATTGATTGATTTTCTTTTGTTGAGCCATCCTTGCATACCTGGGATGAAACCCACTTTGTCATGGTGTATAGTTTATTTGATGTGCTGTTATATACAATTAGCAAGTATTTTGTTGAGGATTTTAGCATCTAGATTCATCAGAGAGATTGGTCTATAATTTTCCTTTCTTGAGGTGTCTTGGTTTGGCTTTGGCATTAGGGTAATGCTGGCATCATAGAGTGAGTTAGACAAGTCCCTTCTGCTTCTATTTTTTGGAAGAGTTCAAGCAAGTGTAGTGTTACTTCTTTCCAGAATGTTTGATAGAATTCACCTTTGAAGTCATCTAGTCCTGGACTCTTCTTAGTTGGGAAGTTTTTGATGCCTGATTCTATCTCTTTACTTGTGATTGGTCTGTTGAGTTCATCAATTTCTTCTTTCATCAGGGTAGCCCGCTTGTGTGTTACTAGGAATTTGTCCATTTCCTCTAAATTATCCTACTTGTTGGCATAGAGTTTTTCAAAGTATCCTCTTATGATACTCTTTATTTCTGTGGGGTCAGTGTTGATATCCCCTTCATGTTTCTTATTTTGTGAATTTGCATCTTCTCTCTTTTTTTCCTTTGTTAATCTAGCTAAGGGTTTGTCAGTTTCATTGATTTTCTTGAAGAGCCAGCTTTTGGTTGTGCTTATTTTTTTCTAGTGCTTTCTTATTTTCTATTTCATTTAGTTCTCCTCTAATTTTAGTTATTTCTTTCTTTCTACTTCCTTTAGGGTTAGTTTGTTTTTTTTCTTGCTGTTGTTGTTGTTTTTAAAGATTTATTTATTTATTTCTCTCCCCTTCCCCGCCCACCCTGGTTGTCTGTTCTCTGTGTCTATTTGCTGTGTCATCTTCTTTGTCTGCTTCTGTTGTTGTCAGCGGCATGGGAATCTGTGTCTCTTTTTGTTGCATCATCTTGTGTCAGCTCTCCGTGTGTGCAGTGCCATTCCTGGGCAGGCTGCACTTTCTTTCATGCTTGGCAGCTCTCCTTCTGGGGCACATTCCTTGTCCCCCTATGGGAGACACCCCTGCATGGCAGGGCACTCCTTGCATGCATCAGCACTGTGCATGGGCCAGCTCCACACAGGTCAAGGAGGCCCAGGGTTTGAACCATGAACCTCCCATGTGGTAGACAGACACCCTAACCACTGGGCCAAGTCCACCACTTAGGGTTAGTTTGTTGTTTTTTTTCTAATTCCTCTAGGTGTGCAGTTATGTCTTTGATTTTAGCTCTTTCTTCTTTTTTGATATATGAATGTATGGCTATGAATTTCCCTCTCACTATAGCTTTTGCTGCACCCCATAGGTTTTGATATGTTTTGTTGTCATTTTCATTCATTTCAAGTAGGTGCTGATTTATTTTGAAATTTCCTTCTTGACCCACTGTTTCTCTAAGAATGTGTTGTTTAACTTCCATATCTTTGTGCCTAATCTGGTTCTATGGACTTCACTGATTTCCAACTTTATTCAATTGTGTTCAGAGAAATTACACTGTATAATTTCAATCTTTCTGAGTTCATTGAGAATTTTTCTATGGCCTAGCATGTGGTCTATCTGGGAGAATGATCCATGTGCACTCAAGAAGAATGTATATTCCACTGTATTTGGGTGTACTGTCCTGTATATATTTCTATTTGGTCCAGATCCTCTAATGTATTATTCAACGTTTTTGTTTCTTTATTGATTCTCTTTTGAGATGTTCTGTCTAATGGTGATAATGGTGTATTAAAGGCCCTCACTATAATTGTAGAGACATCTATTTCTCCACTTAGTTTTTCCAGTGTTTGCCTCATATATTTTGAGGTGCCCTGGTTAGGTGCATAAATGTTTCTGACTGTTCTTTCTTCTTAGCAGATTATTCCTTTTACTAATATATAGTGCCCATCTTTGTCTCTTACAATAGTTTCATATTTAAAGTCTATTTTGCCCAATATTAGTATAGCTACTCCAACTGTTTTTTGGTTACTGTTTGCTTGTAACATTGTTTTCCATCCATTCACTTTCAGTTTCCTTGAATCCCTGAATCTAAGGTGGGTTTCTTGTAGACATCATATGGCTGGGTTATATTCCTTATCCATTCTGCCAATCTGCATCTCTTGATGGAGAGTTTAATCCATTAACATTCACAGTTACTACTCTCAAAGAATTACATTAGCCATACTTTCTTTGGGTTTATGTATGTCATATGTTGTTTTTATTTCCCTTTTTTTGTCTTTTTAGTATCCTTATACTCTCTTACAACTCTCTCTCTCTCTTTTTTTTTCCTTTCAATCTGCAGAACTTCCTTTAATATTTCTTGAAGGGCAGGTTTCTTACTGGCATATTCTCTTAATTAACATTTATCTGTGACTATTTTGAACTCTCCATCATTTTTGAATATCAGCTTTGCTGGAGAAAGAATTCTTGTCCAGAAGTTTTTTCTTTCAGTACTTTAACTATGTCATACCACAGCCTTCTTGCCTCTATGGTTTCAGGTGAGAAATCAGCACCTAATCTTATTGAACTTCTTTTGTATGTGATGGTTCTCCTTTCTCTTCCTGCCTTCAATATTTTCTCTTTGTCTTGAGCATTGAACAGTTTGACAAGTATATGTCTTGGAGTAGGCCTGTTAGAATTTATACTGTTTCAGGTGTGCTACACTTACTAAACATGTATGTCCATATCCCTGAATAGGGTTGGGAAGTTTTCAGCCATTACTTCCTCCAACACTCCCTCTGTCTCCTTTCCCTTCTCTTCTTCCTCTGTGATGCCTATAATGCATATGTTTGTGCATTTTGTGTTGTCATTCAAATCAGTAAGTCCCTGGTGGATTTTTTCTTTTTATCTCTCTGTTCTACTATCTGTTTGGTTTCAGATGGATTGTCTTCCACATCTCTAATTATTTCCTCTGTCAGTTCTAATCTGGTCATATATGTGCTTCCAGTGTGTTTTTAATTTCTTGGATTGTGCCATTCATCACCATCATATCTGTTATCATTTTACGTATGTTTACAATTTCTTCAGTATGTTCTCCCAGTGTTTTCTTAATATCCTTAATCTCTTCCTTCACTTCATTAAGTTGGTCCATTATATTTGTTTGAGCAGCTTTGATTAGTTGTTCAATATTCTGCACCTCTTCCTTGTTTTTAGTTTCTTCATTGTACTAGGCCATGTCATCCTGTTTCTTAGTATGGTTTGTAATTTTTTGTTGTTGTCTGGTCATCTTTTTATCTTGATGGGTTATTCAATTGATTAGCTTCTCTCTTTAGGGTTTTATTTAGCTGCTGTTTGTGTGTGTTAAGCTTTCTCTTTGGCACTTTGTGTGTTTTTTTGTTCTATTTCCTTGCTATTTTCTATGCTCCCTTTAAAGAAAAAGATTAGGGCCAGAGAAAGCAAAAGAAATAAGAAAAGAAAAAGGATAATACTAAAAAAAAATAGTAAAATTTAGAAAAGGAACTATATATGACCTAGGAAAATGAATATTTAACTCAAGTAAACAGTGTAGACTAATGGGAGTAAATAAGTGGAGTAACTACAATGAAGTAGGAAACTGAATAGAGACAAATACATAAATGAATTAAGAGGCCAGAATGATGAGGAGAGAAGGAAAGAGTAAAGAAAGAAAAAAAGAAAAAAGTTAAAAAAGAAAGAAAACAGAATAGACGAGATAGAAATAAAAATGAGAAAAATTAAGGACTAAACTAAGAGAGGTGGAATGTAAGAACTACAACAGAAAGCAGAAGATAAAAAGATAAAGGAAGGAAAAGAGATAGCATTGGTAGACAAAATTGATGTACACAGAAATGGAGAAGTCAAGGAAGAGGAAACACAGAAAACAAGAAACAAGCCAGCAGTGTTGTGGAAGCAGAGAGATTCAATTATCATGTATTGAAGACTAGGACTCAGGAATGTTCTGAAAAGGAAAAATTTATTATGACCGGTCAGGCCTGGGGACTCCTGTCCAAAAAGCTGAGCCCTAAATAGGATTTCTGGGTTCCTTTTTTTTCCTTCTTTTTCTTAAAAGATATATTTAGTTATTTCTCTCCCTTCCCCCTGTTGTCTGCTCTCTGTGCCCATTCACTGTGTGTTCTTCTGTGTCCACTTGCATTATCAGGCAGCACAGGGAATCTGTGTCTCTTTTTGCTGCATCATCTTGCTGCGTCAGCTCTCTGTGTGTGTGGCACCACTCCTGGGCAGGTTGCACTTTTTTCACGCTGGGAGGCTCCCCTTACAGGGCACACTCCTTGCACATGGGGCTCCCCTATGCAGGGGACACCCCTGCGTGGCACCATACTCCTTGCGCACATCAGCACTGTGCATGGGCCAGCTCAGCCCATGGGTCAGGAGGCCCTGGTTTGAACCCTGGCCCTCCCATGTGATAACCAGATACTCTGTCAGTTGAACCACCTCCATTTCTGGGTTCCTTTTATAAAGATATAGGAGTGGGGAGTCATAAAAGTGCTTTTATCAAAAAATGACTTTTCTAAATTTTAAGTGTTTGAGTACCAGATAAGTTTTGAATTAACATATCCCCCATATTCCAGGTAAGCTTGAATTAACATATCACCTAACCTCCAGGTAAGTTTGAATTAACATATCACCCACATTTCATCTGGAAGTAACTTTGAATACACATTCAGTCTACATCCTTTCTGAATATTTATAGCCTATAGGGCCTATATTACTTAATTGGCTTTCTAGAGAGTAGGCACACTTGGATACAGAGTTAGATAATTTTGAATTCATGCACAGGCTATATTAGCAGAACCTAATTAAATAAAAAGGGGGGAGAAAGAAAAGCAAGAAAACAAAAGCAAGCAAATACACAAGTATGCAGTCAAACAAAAACTTAAGAACAGCCTTCCCTCTTTGACCACTGTGAAGCTTCTCAGACTGCTGGTTTTCATCAATCAATTACTCTGCATCTTTCCCTCTGCAAGTTTTGAAGTGGGTATTAGCAAGTAAACTAAATTAATTTTGTTTTTAAAGGAAGCTTTCTTTAGGAAAAATAAGAGACTCAAGAGACGCTAATAAAAATATGATCTGTTTTCCCTGTCCTAATGTATCAGCTAGATGCTTGATATCCCAGTGGATCAGTACTCTGAGAGGAGCTGGGAATCCTCCTTTATTCAAGTTAAAAACTCTCCCACTGAGCTAAACTTCCTTGTTGGGTCAGTTAGCTCTTCAGAAAGCTATCTAGTCACTTTCCCTTGGGCAGGTTTGAGTCTGCAGTTGAATAGATTCCTGCTGATTAGGAATCTGTCCCTGCTTCCCTTTATATTCTTATTGCTTTCACTCCCAGGGCAGCAGGGTGCAATAACCTGTGTGAGGGGATTCCCCCTCATCTCTCCCAGTCAGATTGAATTCCTTTTTGAAATTAAAATGGGACCCTGGTGACTGAACTTACCATAAAGAAATGACTCTCAGCCTTCTTCCAGAGCACCCCCTCCTCCCAGGGGACCCTAAATAGGCTCTTGGAAGCTTGTTAAGCACTTCCTACTGTTTGCCTCACTTAGGGGAGCTGAAATTTTGATAGTTTTCAGCACAGGACTAGTCAATTGCCTGACTCTGCTCTCTCCTAGGTCAAGTTCCTCTCTCCCAGGGAAGTTAGGTAAATCATGCTGCTTCAGCAGACTCACCTCTCTCCTCTTCCTGGTGCCACCTTAAGCCAGATGGAAGGCTCCTCAAAGCTCAAAGGGAGTCCAGGCAGCCAAACACACAGAAAGGAAATCCCTCTCCACCCTTTGCCAGAACCTCCCCACTTATGAAGAATGCTCCCTCCTGCTCAGCAGCAAGAGGGAGTTGGAGCTCACAGCCAGCTTTGCCTTGAGGGTGGGGCTCAGCCATCCCCCAGTTTTCAGTCTCAGGGGCAAAAAATTCTGGGTTTTACCTTGAGTAATTTATCTCTTTGTCCAGCTCTCTCCTCTGTGGGTTCCCAAAACAACTCACTTTGCCTGCGTCTTGCCCCCACTCAGCCGTTTTTGCAAAAGAGATAGTGAGAGCACATTTAAACCAATGTCTTTTTGTTGCTTACCCCTAAAAGGGATTTCTTAATATATGAAAATGAGAAGATTTTACTGAGACCTGAAAATCATCAAAGAGTATGGAATTGTCAAAGGTATCACCAGGAATGGTAATGGAAGAGCCTACAAAGCATGCCTGATGTACAGGCATAAAGGAAATCTAGCTACTTACTGATTGTCTCTTACCAAGGCAAGTCCTTTCAATGCTCCATTGAAAGTGCCTGCATCTTTCCCTTGATCATTGATACTGTGCTAACTTGTACTCTTCCTGAAGCAATCCTTTGCTCATGCTAAAAAACTTTTACTGTGATGTCCCACATCACCTATTCTTAAGTATTTTGAAGAGATACAATATATTTATTCAAAATACTGCTTATTTAACAAATGTATGGGTTCCCTGTATCAGATGGTACATCACTGCAGTTCAAGTGTTTCCACCTCATTAACCAGTCCCTTCTGCTTTCTTTCTTTCACCAGATTTGCACTGGCTTCATGCCAGTCCACACCAAAATTATAAATAAATATCCATAATTTTATATTTATAAATATTCATAATTTATCAGGGTATTTTATTTATAATAAACAAGGTCATAAAATAATGGTCATGAAAGCAGGTATCATTTGGAAGTCATCTGGATTAGCAATTATTCCACTCTGAAAACAATCTCTACTGAGCAGCTCTCACTGACCAGCCCTGATCCACAATTGTTTGACCAGAATCCAATTAGATCAGTTACCTAAGGAAAGCAAGTTTAGTGTTTTCTTCTTAATTAACCTAAATTGATTAGTAAAGTCTCCTAAAGATGATTCACTGTCAGAACAACTTTGTATGAGTCACTGGAAAACCAGGACCTTTCCCAAATTCTGTCTCAAAATAAAAAAAGGATGAAATGTTCATCGGCTAACTTAATCATGACAAATATCACTTACTGAATCATAATTCTTTGAGTATCTGTAGTTCCTACCAGCCTCCACAAAAAGACCTGCTCACATTAAAAGGCATCAGAGCATTCAGTACTTTACTTAACCTGTAAAAATTTAATGCACAAAATAATCATGTTTAAGCAGTAAAGGCTTCAAGTATCTATGCATTGTTTCAAAAAGTACAGTCTATTCAGAAAAGATTTTTGCCTGTCTTATCTATTAAAACAGATCTACTCCTTATCTAAGAATAAGGAATGTTGAAATTCTTGAACCCACAGCTTTGATATAGAAACTTCAAAACAGTGAGAGAAAGGGGACATGACAGTTATGAGTATTCCCTTCAAGCAAGGCATTTTGAAATAAAACAAAATAAAAAAAGAAAGAGCTGGTCAACAGGTGGAAAGTTTAGAAGTTGTCACTCTCATATTCACAACAATTTTTTAAAAAATGAAAAATCTGGAAATTGAAAATTAACAACTCTTCTTAGAGCCATCAGAGAATTGAGGTTACAGGGAAAATCACTACCACCAAAACTGAAGAGATATGCAGAAAAAGAACCATGTCTTACTTGGAGGAATAAAACACAAATGGACCCAGCATCTTATAGGAATACTTTAAGGGTAACTGACAAATTACCAGAGGTTGAGAATGGATTAACCTGAGAGATAAAAACTCCTGGATGCCCAGCTTTTGGGGCCCCACACTTTCCTGAATTTTACCTCCAGGAGTTTCACCAGATTAGCATTCTGATGATTGGAGAAAAATCCTCTTGAGCTTCTGACAAGGGGATGGAAAAGTAAACATTTTGAAATACACTCAGAGCACTCTCTTTTCCTTAACAAATGCCTGCCCTCAAGGAAAACTATTTTCTTAGAGCCTAACAAACCTGGGTTTTACCAAAAAAACTGATGGGGGGAATGCAATTACCAACTCAAGTCCCCTCTAGGCCCGCTTGTCTCACCTAATAAGCAAAGGAAAAGGCTGAGAAGCAATCCAAGGTTGCAGGTCCACTAAAAGAGACTCATAGGAGTGTGAAAGTCTTTCCCTCTCTTCTCATATTAGCACCATATTGATAGGGATTTTATATAACAATAGGGGATTAGAGCTGAACAGCACTGCAGGCTCAGACCCTATTTTAGATGGAGTTTCTAAAGAAACACAAAGACAACATAGGGGACCAAAACACCAGAGGAAATTTTCATCTTTGATACCTGTTTCTAGCCAGATAACATAAAACCTCAAACCAAAGGCCCATTTACCTCAGTTTCCTTTACTTGAAGGTCATGCCCAACTTTCAAGAAAAAATTACAACACATGCTAAAAGACAAAAACATGGTCTGAAGAGACAGGGAAAGCATCAAGAGAGACTCGGACTTGAAAGAGATTTTGGAATTACCAGACCAGGAATTTAAAATAACTATGATTGAGGAGTTCCAGAAAAATGCTGTCAAAGTAAGTAGGCAGAGATCAACTCACAAAAACAATGGAGGAAGGGAAAAAAGTTATCTGAAGTAATTGCTTTGGGGATCTGCAGACCAGAAGAGTGCTGAACATCATCCATAAGGGAGAGGGATGGAGAGACAAAGAAGCCAAATGAAAGCTCTGAGTTACTCCTGTGTCTGGGAAAGGTACATAAAGCCCACCCTCAAGGCAAACAACCTCAGTAAAACCTCTGGCTAACTGCAGCCAACTGCTTGGGAAAGAACATTCTCCTCCCTGGGAGGAAGAAGGATCTGGTCAAGGGCAGAGAGTGGTTTCTCTTCAGTGAGTTTGGCCAGCTGAGCTCTCTTTGAATCTCAAAAAAGACCCAGCTAGAACTGAAGTGGCCCCACAGAGATGAGAGGAAGGAACTGATGTGATAGGCTGTCATATGCAGGGGCCCTTGAAGAGAGAGGAACTATGTCAGTGAGGAGGTAGGCAGAGAGAGATGCCTAACCAGCCAAGGAGAGAAGAAGGTGAGGAGAGATAGCCAGCAAACTGTTACAAGTCCAACTCACCTGGGGAATAGGAGTGGGGAGAGCCAGATAAGCTTTCAGAAGCCTACCAAACCTGTGGATTGGGTATATCTCAGTGTAGGAATGCATGCCTCCGTATAAGAGGTCCTTGGTTAGATTCCTGGTACATCCTAAGAGAAGGGATCCAGACAGTGAACCACCATGTTGTCAGTCACCCAGTCAGCACTTTAAAACAGGGAACTCATAGACTGAGATTTTTTTTTTTTGTTCTAGGTTTTTCAATCTGTGAGTTTTTATTTATTTATTTATTTTATTCTTTATATGCTTTGCTAGAACAGGGTGCCTTACCTGTGGAGGGCAGGCTGCAAGGTGATTGATTAATGGTAACTGACAGACTGAGATGGTTTCTAGGGGCCTAAGAGGGAAGCCTGATTACCCAGGGTTGATCTTTCTTCAATTTTTGATTTTTGACATTTCTCATTCTTTCTTTCCTTTTTTTTTTCTTATTTTTCTCCTTAGTTTCCTTCTTTATCTTTCTTTCATTTTTTTTTTCTCTGCCATTGTTTTTCTTTCATTCCATCTCTTCTTCTTTGGTCTTCATTTTTTTTCTTCCTTTTTGATTTTTTTTCTTCTCATTTTTCCAGTCTTTTATTTTAGTCTATTGTATTCTAATTTTTCTTGTTCATTTTTTTGTTTCCCCCTTCTTTATTCTTATGCTTTTTTATTTTTTATGATTTTTATGACTTTTTATTTTTTATGATTGTTCATTCTTATTAGATATTTACTTTCCTGGCTCTTTTATGGTTCCTTTTCTAACTTTTTAAAATTATTACTAATATTCTTTTTCTCTTCTTTCTTTTCTATGACCTTAATAATTTTTCAAGGAAACATAGGCACGTACAAGGATATAGAATAAGTGGAACTGTTACCAGATTTTGTTTAGGTTCTTGACAATGCTGCATAAATGAATTTCAAGAGCATGTCAGGTGAGTTAAGCCAGTAAACTATTCAGGTAGGGAGGGATGAGAAATGGGAGGAAATAACAGATCAGGGGTCCCAGGTAGAGAGGAAGGGGCTGAAAAGTACAATTCCCCATTATAGGTTATAAGTCCCCAAGTTTTACTTGCATGGTCACATAGCAGAGGAAAAGTGGTGAGAGAGGTACACAGAGGGCAGTATAGGGGTCCACAGGTGAGAGAGCACATGCGAGAGAGAGCTTAGGCCTTGCACCTGCTTTTTGAACTGTTAATTATCCCACCCCTTTGCTAATGGCAGGGAAGAGTTCTAGCTGTTTACTGTTTTGATTGATTATCTCTCCCATCAATCTCCAATAAGGGCCTAATGATAAAGTTCTTGGGGAATACCCAGGGCTTCTCCTGGCTTCTGGAGGAAGTCTTCTGAGTGGCAGAATCTTGGGGAGGGTCTTTCAGCTGTCATCTTTGGAGTTATTGATGTCCACATGGACTCTCTGCCAGGTTCCAGATCCATCTATTGATTTCCTATCTTACTAGCCAGCTTCAGAACCAAGAGTAAAAAAGGAATCTAACTACACACAAAAAATAAATAAAACCATAGAGTAGAAATAGAAGGTAATCATCTGAACAAGCCCATCAAGATAAACAGATGCCTAGACACCAGCAAAAAATTACAAGCCATACTAAGAAATAGGAAGATATGGCCCAGTATAATGAACAAACTGAAAACAGGAGGAGATGCAGAATATGGAGCAACTAATCAAGGATGTCCACACATATATCAAGAATCAAGTTAATGAAGTGAAGGAAGAGATCATGGATATTACGACATTGGGGAACAACTGAAGAAATTGTAAACATATGTAAAAGGATAACAGATCTAAATGGTGATGAGTGGCACAATGTGAGGAATCAAAAAATACCCTGGAAGCACATAACAGCAGATTTTAACAGATAGAGGAAAGAATTAATGATGTCAAAGACAGTATATGTGAAATCAGATAGATAGAACAAATAGATAAATAAACAGAAAAAAATCAGCAGGGACTCAGGAAATGAATGACAACATGAAATGTACAAACATGCATATTATAGGCATCCCAGAGGGAGAAGAGAAGGGAAAGGGGGCAGAAGGAATGTTGGAGGAAACAATGGCTGAAAATATCCCAACTCTTTTAAGGGACTTGCATGTACATGTCCAGGAAGCACAGTGAACCCAGAAGAGTATAAATCCTAACAGGCCTACCCCAAGATATATACTTATCAAATTGTCAAACATTCAAGACAAAGAGAGAATACTGAAAGCAGAATGAGAAAAGAGATCCAACATATACAAGGGAAGCGAGATAAGACAAAGTGCTGATTTCTCATCTGAAACCATGGATCCAAGAAGGCAGTGGAGTTGCAACTCCTACTCTCTGGTTCATTAGACTTACCCAGGTCAGTTAACAGGGAGGTGAAGATGGTCAAACACCGCACTAGGGAACCAAGAATGCCTACAACTGAAAGCAGGAGAATTGCATCCATCATCCATGCAGAATCTAAGCCCTGTCTTGATCTAGAGGTGGAGTAGACATCACCATCCCAGGATCCACAGGATGGAGAAATAAAATATTTATTGTGGCATCAATTGTAGCATTGATGTGGAGATAGTGGCCACAGTAGTTGCTGAGGGCAGGGAGAGAGAAGAAGAGCTGTGATGTGGGGGCATTTTTGGGACTTGGAATTGTCCTAAATGATAATGAAGGGACAGATGTTGGACATTATATATCCTGCCATAACCCATTGAATGTACTGGGGGAGAATGTAAACTACAATGTAAACCATTATCCATGAGGTGCAGCAGTGCTCCAAAATGTATTCACCAAATGCAATGAATGTGCCATAATGATGAAAGAGGTTGTTGATGTGGGAGGAGTGGGGTGGGGGTGGTGGGGGTATATTGGAACCTCTTATATTTTTAATGTAGCATTTTTTTGTGACCTATGTATCTTCAAAAATATATAATTTAAAAATGATGGGGTGGGGGGTGGGGAGTAGGGTATATGGAAACCTCTTATGTTTTTAATGTAACATTTTGTATGATTGATTTTTAAAAATAAAAAAGTGTAGGCTCCAAAAGGGGGAAAAAAAAAAGGCAGTGGTATGACATAGTTAAGGTGCTAAAATGAAAAAAAAACAAAACTGTTAGCCAAGAATTTGGTATCCAGCAAAACTCACTTTCAAAAAGGAAGGGGAGTTTAAAATATTCACAGATAAATAGAAATTAAGGGTTTTCCAACAAGAAATCTGCCCTTCAAGAAACACAAAAAGGAGATCTACAGGTTGAAAGGAAAAAACAGGAGAAGGTGGAGAGTATAGAAAGGAAAATTACTTGTAAGAATAACTAAGAAGATAAAAAGAGAAATAGCAAAATACAACATATACAAAACTAAAGAAAATATGGCTAATATAAGTAATGCTTTGACAATAATAACCTTGAATGTTAAAGGATTAAACTCTCCAATTAAGAAACACAGATTGGCAAAATGGATAAGGAAATATGACCCATTTACATATAGTCTACAAGAAACTCACCTTAGACCCAGGGATGCGAGGAGGTTGCAGGTGAATGGTTGAAAAAATGATTTATATGCAAAAAATAAACAAAAAATGATAGGAGTAGCTATATTAATATTGGACAAAATAGACTTTAAATTCAAAATTATTTTAAGAGACAAAAAAAGATACTGTGTATTAATAAAAAGGACAATGTATTAAGAAGAAAGAACCATTATAAACACTGATGAACCTAATCAGGGTACCCCAAAATACACGAGGCAAACATTGGAAAAGCTAAATGGAAAAATAGATGTCTCTACAATTATAGTGAGAGACTTTAATACACCATTATCATCACTAGACAAGACATCTTGGCAAACAGTCAATAAAGAAAAAGACACCTTGAATAACATGTTAGTGTATTTAGACTTAATAGACATATTCAGAACATTACAGACAAATACAGTGGATATACATTCTTCTCAAGTGCATATACATCATTCTCCAAGATAGACAACAAGCTAGGTCAAAGAACAACTCTCAACAAATTCAGAAAGATTGAAAGTAAACAAAATAATTTCTCTGGCAACAATGTAGTGAAGCTGGAAATTAATAAGGGGCAGAGAAACAGAATAGGCACAAAGATATGGAATTTAAACAACACACTCTTAGACAATCAGTGGGTCAAGGAGGAAATTGCAAAAGAAATCAGTAACATCCTTGAAATAAATGAAAATGAGAACACAACATATCAAAACCTACAGGACACAGCAAAAAGAGCTGGGAGGGAAATTTCTAGCCATAAATGCCTATGTTAAAAAAGAAGGAAGCCCTAAAGTCAAAGACCTAATTGCACACCTGGAGGAAATAGAAAAAGAACAACCACCTAATCCCAAAGTAAGCAGAAAGAAAGAAATAACAAAGATTAGAGCAAAATTAAATGAAACTGAGAATAAAAATAATTAGGAAGAAACTAACAAAATCAAGACCTTGTTCTTTGAGAGGATTAATAAAATTGACAAATCCTTAGCTAGACTAACAAAGAGAAAAAATGAAACACATAAAATAAAAAATTAGGAAGCTGATATCATCACTAATCCCAAAGAAATAAAGTGTATCATAATAGGATACTTTGAAAAAATTGTATGCCAACAGGATGGATAACTTAGATGAAATGGACAAATTTCTACAAACACACAAGCATCCTACATTGATGATAGAAGAAACTGATGAACTGAACAGACCAATCACAAGTAACGAGGTTGAAAAACAAAAACTTCCAAACTAAGAAGAGCCCAGGGCTAGATGGCTTCACAGGTGAATTCTGCCAATCATTCTGGAAATAACCAACCCCAATCTTACTTAAACAATTCCAAAAAATAAATGGGGAGGGAAAATCGTCTATGATGCCAACATCACCCTAATATGAAAACCACATGAAAACCTCACAAGAAAGAAAAACTACAGACCAATCTCTCTAATGAACCTGGATGCTAAAATCCTAAACAACATAATTGCTAATCATATTCAACAACACATCAAAAAAATTAAACATCAAGACAAAGTGGTTTTCATCCTGGGTATGCAAGAATGGTTCACCATAAGAAAATCAACAATGTACTACACCACATTAACAGATCAAAATGGAAAAAAAAATCATGTGAACATCTCTATTGATGCAGAAAAAGAATTTGACAAAATACAGCATCCTTTCTTCATAAAAACAGTTCAAAAGACAGGAATAGAAGAAAGAAGAAAACATCCTCAACATGATAAAGGGTTATCTATGAAAATCCCACAGTTAGTATCATATTCGATGATGAAATGCTAAAGCTTTTCCCTCTAAGATCTGGAATAAGACAAGAATGCCCACTGTATTCATCAGCCAAAGGGGTGCTGATGCAAAGTACCAGAAATCAGTTGGTTTTAATAAAGGGTATTTATTTGGGGTAGAAGCTTACAGTTACCAGGCCATAAAGTGTGAATTACTTCCCTCACCAAAATCTTTTGCCACATGTTGGAACAAGATGACTGCTGATGTCTGCCAGGGTTCAGGCTTCCTGGGTTCCTCTCTTCCCAGGTTCATTAGTCTCTGTGCTCAGCTCTTCTGTTATCTCCACATGTCAGCTGTAGACTATAGGCCTCTCTAGACTTTGCCTCTCTCCTAAGGCCAGATATAGACTATGAGGTAGACAGCTCTGTCTCTCTTCCCAGGGCTCAATTCTCTCCAGGCTCAGGTGTTCTGCTCCTCTGTGTGATTAATTCCTGGGCTCCAGCTCAAAACTGCAGCATCAAAACTCCAACATCAAAACTCCAACTAACTCCTCTGCTCTGCCATGTAGTTTTATCAGTAATTGCCCACCTACCAAGGGTGTGGGAACTCAATGTCTTACTGATGTGGCCCAATCAAGGCCCTAATCAGAATTTAATCATGCCCAGGTACAGACCAGTGTGCAAACATAATCCAATATCTATTTTTGGAATTCATAAACCATATCATACTGCTACACCCACTGTCATCATTCTTATTTAATATTGTGTTACAAGCCATTGCCTGAGCACTTAGGCAAAAAAAAAAAAAAAAAGATATAAAAGGCATTCAAAATGGAAAGGAAGAAGTAAAAATTTCACTATTTACAGATGACATGATCCTATACATAGAAAGCCCTGAGATATCTACAACAAAGCTCTAGAGCTATTAAGGTCAATAAAGTGGCAGAATATAAGATCAACATACAAAAATTAGTAGCATTTCTGTAAACCAATTATGAGCGATTTCAGGAGGAAATCAATAAAAAATTCATTTGTAATGGCAACAAAAAGAAGCAAATATGTAGGAATAAACTTAACTAAAGATGAAAAGGACTTGTATGCAGAAAACTACACAACATTGTTAAAGGAAATCAAAGAAGAATATTCCATGTTCATGGCTTGGAAGACTAAATATCATTAAGATGTCTGGCCTACCCGAAGTGATTTATAGATTTAATGCAATCCCAATAAAAATTACAACAGCTTTTTTTACTGAATTGGAAAAGCAAATTATGAAATTTATTTGGAAGAGCAAGGGACTCCAAATAGCCAAAAGCATAATGAAAAATAAAAATGAAATTGGAGGAATCACACTACCTGACTTCAAAGTGTACTGCAAAATTACAGTCTCAAAACTGTATAGTATTGCACAAGGATAGACATACTTCCCAAACGGAATTGAGAGTTCTGATACAGATCTTCACATAGACAGTCAATTGATATTTGACAAGGCCACCAAGTCCACTCAACTGGGATAGAATTGCCTCCTCAACAAATGGTGTTTGGGGAATTGGATATCCATACCCAAAAGAATGAGAGAAAATCACCATCTCATGCCCTTACTTAACTCAAGATGGATCAAAGACCTAAACATAAAAGCCAAGACCATAAAGGCCCTAGAAGAAAATGTAGGAAATCACCTATGAAATCTTTAATAGAAAATGGTGTCATATACCTACACTCAAAGTAAGAACAATGAAAGATAAAATAAATAAATGGGACTTCCTCAAAATTAAAAAATTTGCTCTTCAAAGGAGTTTGTCAAGAAAGTGAAAAGGCAGCATACTCAATGGGAGAAATATTTTATAATCATTTATCATAAGAACCTAATATACAGCATATATAAAGAAATTCTACATCTTGAAAATAAAAAGACAGTCCATTTAAAAAATGGGCTAGAGTTTTGAATAGACACTTTTACAAATCAGAAATACAAATGGCTAAAAAACTCATGGAAAGATGTTCAACATCACTAGCTATTAGGGATATGCAAATCAAAACTACAATGAGATATATTATACCTATTAAATGGACAGCTATTTAAAAAAAACAAAGGATTACAAGTGTTGGAAACTACATGGATGAAAGGGAGCACTCATCCTCCACTGGTGGGAATGTAGAAAGGTGCAACCATCATGGAGGACAATTTGGTGGTTCCTCAGGAAGCTAACTATAGAATTGCCATGTGATCCAGCCATCCCACTTCTGGGTATATACCCAGAACAATTGAAAGAAAGGACTTGAACAGATGTATGCACACCAAAGTTTATAGTGGCCTTATTTACTACTGCCAAAAGCTGGAAGCAATGCAAGTGTCCATCAATAGATGAATGGATAAGCAAATTGAAGTATATACATACAATGGAATATTACTCAGCTGTAAGGGATGCAGTATTAACACATGGGACAACATGGATAAATCTTGAGGACCTTATGTTGAGTGAAGTAAGCCAGTCACTGAAGAACAAATATTACAAGACCTCACTGATATGACTTAAGCAAAATGGCCAGACTCATAAAGCTAGAGTCTGGAAGATAGGTTATCAGGAGACAAAAAAGGAGAAGAATGTGGTGAGTCAATGCCAAAATGGGAAAAATCAATGATAAAGTTGAAAGGAGTGGTTGGGTAGTGGTGGCAAGATAGTGATACAATGATGTGACTGGGTTCAGTGGTGCTAAAATATGAGGGGAGTAGGGTGGGGATTGTGTCGGACTATCCATAGAACTGGGGAAGGGCTGGAAGATGAAGAAGCTGGTGAACTCTAGAGATTTGTAGGCACGCTGGTTAAACTACAGTGATGAAAATGTTCTTTTGGTAAGGATGGCAGGGGAGGTTGCTGGTGCAGAGCATGGTGGGTGGGGGGATATGCGGGATATGGTACACATGGGACATGCTTCTACTGAATATGAAAATGTTCAACTTATCAAAGTGTGTTATCTCAGTGAGTGGAGAACCACACAATAAAAAAGAAAATATTAAACTCCCATTCTGGGGAGTCCTGCTATGTTCTCACTTAAAGGTGCAAGAATCTCTCATGAACATAGGCACTGCCTAATAAAAGAAAACAGGAAAAAAATATCCAGTCACCATTATTATTGCATGTAACTATGTATCTTATTCTTCAAAAATTGAACTTAGTAGTTACCATAGGTTCCGAGGGAAGGGGGAAGGAAGAATAGAATAGATGGAACATAGGGTACTTTTAGGGCATTGGAATTGCCCTGTATGATCTTGCAAAAACAGACCATTTTAAATTTTGTCAAAACCTATAAGAGTGTACAGTGCAAAATATAAACCATAATGTACACCATCAGCCATGGTTAGTAACAATGCTTCAATATTTATACATCAATTGGGACAAATGTACCATACACATGTAAAATGTTATTAATGGAAGAGAGCAGAGGATGGGGAGGGCACTGGGTATAGGGGAAGCCCCTATATTTTCTATGTGATTTTTCAGTAACCTAAAGTTTCTTTGAAGATAAAGCAAAAAAAAAAAAAAAAAAAAGACACTGGGGGAACATATGGAAGAAATCATCACGGTACATAAAAAATAATAGATCTTATGGTGATGAAAGACACAATGATTTTTTTTTTAATTTTATGGTTTATTTCTGTATCTATTTGTTATTTAATATTTTTTTATTTTCTTATTTTTTTACTTTGTCTTTGGGGAGGTATTGGATTGCAGAAGTGTCACAACTGTGGCAGGGAAGGATCACTGGTATGGGATGTCAGTGATGGGTTGTATGGGGAGCTCTGCACTAGAGGCATGCCTCTATGGCATATGAATACGTTCAAGTGGTCATAGGATCTTGTCTCAGTGGGTGGAGACCCACACAATAACTGACAGAATATTGAATTACCATCCTGGGAAATCCTGCTACATTACCTAAGATAATGGCAAGAATTGATGGAGTACACGGGCAGTGATTTGTGAAGGAGGACAGATCATTATCCCGGGCCCTTGATATTGATAGTTTTAATTAAGGACCTCATCCTTGTGAAATTGAACCTTAGACTAGTATTATATATTGCCTAAGAGTTACCTTCTGAAAGCCTGCTTGTTGCTCAAATGCGGCCTCTCTCTAAGCCAAACTCAGCATATAAATACATTACCTTCTCCCTGGCATGGGACATGACTTCCAGGGATACACCTCCCTGACTCTGATGGATTATTTTCAAGTCCTGACTAGTGATGCATATGGAAAAAGACCTTGACCAAAAACATGAAATATTAAACACAAATGAGTTTTTTTATGGCTGAGATTTCAAAGTGAGTTCAGTGGTCATTCCAGAGATTATGCTTATGCTTGTCTCAAGAGGATCTCATTGACTACTATGGTAAACAGTGCCTCAAACAGTGGGGTTCTTAGGGCTCCAGAGACATCTAGACACTATAGGCAGGACAGAAACTCTCAGGAATTCAGTACCCTGTCAGTGAGCCTTACTTTGGAATATATGCTCCTCAATGTAACAAGGTTAGACTCATTTATAATTTCAGTACACATGGCTCTTCTACCCCCTTTTATTTGAACCTATAATTAACTGTATACTATTTAAATATATGCCCCAGATACTTAAGTCTTCTGTCTGTTCATGTGCTAGTTGAGCCCTGAATCTCAGCAGAGTTTCAGCACCTATACCATATACCTTATCTTCTCCCCTTTTCACAATTTCCCCCATTAGCATTAACATTAGTGGGGTACATTTGTTACAATTGATGAAAACATATTGAAGCACTGCTACAAACTATGGACTATAGTTTACATTATAGTTTACACTTTGCCCTGCACAATTTTATAGGTTTAGACAAAATGTATAATGATCTGTATCCATCATTGCAAAGTCATGAAGGACAATCCCAATCTCAAAAATGCCCCCATGTTACACCTATTCTTCCCTTTTCCTCCCTTCAGAACCTCTGGTGGCCATTGGCTTTATATCAGTGATACAAGTTCTTCTATTGCTAGAATAATAATAAGTCTACTTTAGTCCATATTTGCATTTGCCCCTTATGTTTGTTCAATTCTCAATCTTGAGGATTTGGGGATGGTGATGCCCACTCCATTTCTGATTGAGAGGGACCTTAGACCTCATGGGGCAAATGGCTGGAAATGTCTTGCTTGCTGTTGTAGATACTGTATTTTCCTCAGGAAAATACAGGCCATGCCTTAGAGACTGGGGATCATCCTACTTTGGCAGTGCAACTGCCTCAGGAGCTATTCTGTGGCTCGAATTGGAGAATCCATTTTTCAAACAGAGGGGGGAAAGAGACAGTTGGCCACCAACTTCAGCTACCAATTACTTAATTCAGCTGACTAAAGTACAATCCTAAGTATAGCTAAAGTTTAAACCTGTCCAACTCAGAAAGAGCCCTGTAGCCAACATTTTGACTCTGCCCCCAGCATGAGGGGAAGCCAGGCTGACTGAAAATCACAGTGAAGGTAGGGACCAGCTTCCTTAACCCAGAATGGCCTGCAGTCCTAGCCTAGGTTTCAGCCCCACCTCTAGCATGGAGGAAGCTTGGCAGGCCCTGCACCAGCCTTTCTGGGTAACTGCAGTTACATTCAGCTGGCATATGCTGAATAGTTGGAAAACTTCTGGGGCAACTGCAATTATTTTGGACCCACATGGCAGATTGCTGTCCACACCTGCAGTTCCATCCCCACCCCAGGCAAGCTAGAAAGGGTCTTAAAGCTTCATCGGGCTCTCTGTCTAGGAATGCACAACTTGGTTTATTACACATTGCTGTGGCTCTGTCCCTACCCTTAACAAAGGAGAAAGTTGGGAGAAGCTTCATTGGCCCCTGGAGCAATGAGGGCACCTTGAGGCTCCACAACTTACAACACCAATTACATCCTTGGCCCTTACTACACAACCAGCAAGGGGAAAGGGGCAAGAAAGCCCTAAAATAAAGAGAGAAACTGCACCCAGAATAAATACATCTAATAATCCAGGTGCCAAGACACCAACAAAAAATTACAATCCACACCAAGAAACAGGAAGACATGGCCCAGTTAAAGGAACAAGATGAGCCTCCAGATGACAAAAAGGAGTTGAGACAACTAATCATAGATCTTCAAACAAATCTCCTTAATAAATTCAATGAGGTAGCTAAGGAGATTAAGGATATTAAGAAGACATTGGGTGAGCAAAAAGAAGAATTTGAAGGCATACATAGAAATATAGCAGATCTTATGAGAATGAAAGGTGCACTAAATGAAATAAAAAATACACTGGAATCATATAATAGTAGTTTTGAGGAGGCAGAATAAAGGATTGGGGTACTTGAAGAAATGGTCTCCAAAAGTAAACATACAAAAGAACAGATGAATAAAAGAATGGAAAAAATTGAGCAAGGTCTCAGGGAAATAAATGACAGCAAGAGAAGTGTAAACACACACATGGCAGAGGTGTCCCAGAAGAAGAGAAGGAAAAAGAGGCAGAAGGAATATTTGAAGAAATAATGGTAGAAATTTTCCCAACCCTATTGATGAACATAAATATCCATGTACAAAAAGCACAACATGCTCCCATCATGTAAACCTAAATAGACCAACTCTGAGACACATACTAATCAGAATGCCAAAGGTCAAAGACAAAGAGAGAATTCTGAGAGCAGCAAGAGAAGAGAAATGCATAACATATGAGGGATACCCAATAAGATTAAGTGCTGATTTCTCATCAGAAACCATGGAGGCAAGAAGACAATGGTATGATATATTTAAGATACTGCAAGAGAAAAACTTCAAGCCAAGAAACTTAATTCAACAAGACTGTCTTTCAAAAATGAGGATAAGTTTAGAATATTCACAGACAAATAGAAACAGAGAGTTTGTAACAAAGAGATCAGCTTTGCAGGAAATACTAAAGGGTGTGCTACAATCTGAAAAGAAAAGACAGGACAGAGAGGCTTGGAAGAGAGTCTAGAAATAAAGATTTTACCAGTAAAAGTAACTAAAGTCTCAAAAGAGTGGTGAAAATAAAATATGACAGATAAAACCCAAAGGTCAAAATCATGAAATAAGAACTGACTTTACAGTAAAAACATTGAATGTTAATGGATTAAACTCCCTAAAAAAAAGACACAGACTGGCAGAATGGATAAGAAAATATAGGCCACTTATATGCTGTCTGAAAGATACTCACCTTAGACCCAGATATACCAATAGATTGAAACTGAAAGGCTGGAAAAAGATATTCCACACATGCAGTAACAAAAAAACAAAAAAAAAAGGACAGTTACAACACCAAAAAAAGCCAGAGTAGCTATACTTATATCAGATGAAATAGGATTTAAAAGACACTAGTAATGCACAATCTGAGGAGGAAGTCTGGAAATAATTCTATTTACAGTAGTGACTGAAATCATCAAATGTTTAGAAATAAACTTAACCAACAGTGTAAAACTCTTATATTCAGAAAACTACAATTCATTGTTAAAAGAATAAAAAAGAAAACTAAATAATTGGAAAAACATTCTATGTTCATGGATTGGAAAATTAAGTGTCATTAAGATGTCAATTCTACCCAAATTGATATTGCAGATTCAATGCAATCCCAAAAATAATTTCACCAGCATTTTAAAAAATAAATGGAAAACACAAACATCAAATTTATTCTGAATAGCCAGAAATATCTTAAAAAGGAAAAGCAAAGGTGGAGGACTCTCATTTCTGGACTTTAAATCATATTACCTAGGTACAGTTATTTAAAAAAAACAAAACATGGTACTGGCATAACGACAGACACACAGACCAATGGAACCAAACTGATGGTTAAGAAATAGACCCTCAAATCAATGGTCAAGTAACTTTTGACACACCTGTCAAACCCATCCAGCTCAGGCAGAACAGTCCATTCAACAAATGGTGCTGGGAGAACTGGATATCCATGCCAAAAGAAGAAAAGAGGATCTCTATCTCACACCTTATTGAAAAATTAACTCAAAATGGATCAAAAACCTAAATATAAAAGCAAGAACCATAAAGTTTCTAGAAGAAATGTAGGAAAACATCTTCAAGACCTGGTTGTATGTGGTGGATTCTTAAAGGAGATAAGAAGGACTGAGATGGACTACTGATGTTTAATGTAGGTAGAATTTTTAATTAACTTTATTGCAAAAGTGTGGAAATGTATAGATTTGAAGGTAACACATTATAGTGTGTAACAGCTGGTTTATAAATGGGATCATGGCTGAAAAGGGTAGTGTAGGGATGTAAATTCCAATTGAAAGAAAGCTAGAGAATAATCTAGGCACTGAAGAACAGAGTAAACCCAGAATTGAGTGAGAATTGTGGTTGATGGTATATGTGCTAGAGTCTCCTTTGTGAGCTAGAGCAGATGTATGTCACTATTGCAGGGTGGTGAGAATGTGGAGAAGCATGGGAAAAATACAGCTGGAGTGACTTACGGACTGTGGTTAATACTTATGTAATATTCACACATCTATTCCAAAGATGTACTGTGTTGATAATGGGGGAGTATGGAAAAAGTGTGCCAAATATACACTATGAATGTGGTAATAATCTGATATTATCTCATAAACTGTAGCATTATGTAGACACAATGCGGTGTCTTGATAGAAGGGTGTTGTATGGGAATTCTGAACATGTGCATGATTGTTTTTTAAGTTTACAACTTCTATCATAAAAATATTTTTTAAAGATTTATTTTTATTTATTTCGCTGCCCTTTCCTCCCCCCCCCCACACCTCAGTTGTCTGTTCTCTGTGTCCATTCACTGTGTGTTCTGTGTCCGCTTCCATTCTTGTCAGTGGCACCAGGAATCTGTGTCTCTTTTTTGTTGTGTCATCTTGCTGCATCAGCCCTCCATGTGTGCGGTGCCACTTCTGGGCAGGCTGAACTTTCTTTCATGCTGGGCAGCTCTCCTTATGGGATGCACTCCTTGCACATGGGGCTCCCATATGTGGGGGACATCCCTACATGGCACAGCACCCCTTGCATGCATCAGTACTGCATGGGCCAGGTCCACATGGGTCAGGAGGCCCTGGGTTTGAACCGTGGACCTCCCATGTGGTAGGCATACACTTTATCCATTGAACCAAGTCTGCTTCCCCATAAAAATATATTTAACAAATAATAATAAGGTGGGTTGGGGGGGAAGTACACCAAATATAAGATAAGAACTATAGTTAATAGTAAGATTTTGATGATACTTTTTCATAATTTGTAAAAAATGACTCATGACAATGCAAGGTGTTGGTGGTGGAGTGATGTAGGGGACCACTGTATGATGTTATGCATGTTTGCTTATAAGTTCACAACTTTTGCTATACAATTATTGTTTATGTATGTTCATGTATAAATGATATAATAATTATAATAACAATAATAATAGGGTGGGTTGGGGGAAATACACTAAATGTAAGTTACTTTAGTTAATAGTAATGTTTCGAGGACACTCTTTAATCATTAGTTCAAAATGTTTCACAACAATGCAAGGTATTGGTGGTAGGGTGAGGTATGAGAGCCCTGTGTGATGTTACCTATGTTTGTTTTGTAAATTCACAACTATTCCTACACACTTATTATTTATATATATTTATGTATTAGTGATATACTTCAATAAATTTTTTAAATAAAAAAAAAGAAAAATGCTTTTCCAGACCCTTATAACCTCCCTCCACAAGGTCCTTGGAGTGGATCTGCAACCCATTACTGGGTCAAGGAAGCAGAGTTAAGCAAATAACAGGGACAATCCTAAAGTCTCAGAATAGGTTAAGATAAGAATCAAAGAACAGCAGTAACACACAGTCTCCTACCACTAAAACCCTACAAAAGAGATAGAAATTGAGAATCTGAGTAAACTCACCACCCTAATCAGATGCCTAGGCATCTGCAAAAAAAAAAATTACAAGCCATACTAAGAAATTGAAGAAATGGCCCAAGAAGAGAAATATATCAAAGTCTCAGAAGAGATACAGGATTTGCAACAACTAATTGAAATGCATTAATTTTCCAAAATCAAATTATAGAGTTGAAAGACAATATGGCTAAAGAGATCAATGACATTAAGGAGACACTAAGTGGACACAAAGAAGAATTTTAAAACCTTAATAGAAAAGTAACAGAACTCATGAGAATGTAAGACATAATAGGTAAGATCAAAACACATTAGAGACATACATTAGCAGACTTGAAATGATAGGGGGGAAAAGTGATACTGAAGACAGAACAGCTGAAATTGAAGATAGAGAAAAAAAGAAAAAAAATGAGAAAGGGCTTAGGGAGTTGAATGACAATATGAAACACAACAAAAAATATGTCACAGGAATTCCAGAAGAGAAGGGAAAAGGGACAGAAAGAATATTTGAGGAAATTATGGCTGAAAATTTCCCAACTCTCATGAAAGAAATGAAATTACATGTCCAAGAAGTGCAGCATACCCCAATCAGATTAAATGTGAATAGACTTAGTTCAAGACACATAATTCTCAGAATGTCAAAGAAAAATAAAATTCTGATAACAGCAAGGGAGAAACAAACCATCACATACAAGCACTGCCCAGTAACACTTCATGTGGATTTCTCACAAGAAACCATATAGGCAAGAAGACAGTGGTATGATATAATTAGGATACTAAAAAAGAAAAGTTGCTATCTGGGAATTCTTTATTTGGCAAAATTGTTCTTCAAATATGAAGATGAGATTAAAATATTCACAATTAAACAGAAACTAAGAGAGTTCATAAAAAAGAGTCGACTTTTGCAGGACAAGAGAGAGAGGCTTGGAGAGGAGTGTAGAGGAAAGTGTAGTAGAGAGGATAAACAAAAGAATAAAAAGATGAAAACAAGGTATGGCATATGAAATCTAAATAATAAAATGTTGTAAGTAAATAATGCATTTATAGCAATATCATTGCATATGAATGAATTAAACTCTCCAGTCAAAATATAGACTGACAGAATGGATTAAAAAATGAGCCATTCATATGCTGTCTACAACAGACTCACCTTAGACCCAGAGATACAAACAGACTGAAGTGAAATGTTGGAAATAGATTCTCCACTCAAACAGTGACTAAAAAAGAGCAGGGATAGCCATGGTAAGTCAGACAAAACAGACTTTAAATGCAAAAAAGTTATAAGGGTTACAGAAGGCCATTTTATTTTAATAAAAGAGACAATCCACCAGGAAGAAATAACAGTCATAAATATCTTGCACCTGACCAGGGTGACCCAAAATATATGAAGAAACTGGCAAAAACCAAAGGTAAAATAGACATTTCTACAATAATGTTGGAGAATTCAACACAACAATCACATCATTAGATAGAACCTAGAGAGAAGATCAACAAGGAAATAAAAAACCTGAACAAAATGATAAACAAGCTAGACCTAACAGACATATACAGACTGTTGCATTACAAATCAGTAGGTTATACATTCTTCTCATATATTCATGGATCTTTCTCCAGGATAGACCACATGTTAAGTCACAAGGCAGATCTCAATAAATATAAAAAGTCTGAAATTATTCAAAGCACCTTCTCAGATCATAATGGAATGAAACTGGAATTGATGGGATTTCCATAGATGGGAAATGGGAAGATTAAAAAATGTGTGGAGTCTATACAACATAACCCCAAACAATCAGTGGGTCAAAGAGAAATTGTAAGTAAAATTAGTAGTAAATATATTGAGATAAATGAAAATAAGAAGACAAATAAACTTACAGAATACAACAAAAGCAGAGCTGAAATGGAAATTTTTAGCCCCAAATGTCTATATTGAAAAAGAAGAAAGGGAAGCAGGGGTAGCTTAATGGTTGAGCACCTACTTCCCATGTATGAGGTCCTAGGTTCAATTCCCAGTACCTACTTTAAAAAAAGAAGAGCTAAAATCAAAGATCTAACTGAACAACTTGAGAAACTAGAAAAAGAATAGTAAACCATTCCCAAAACAAGCAGAAGGAAAGAAATACCAAATAAATGAAATTGAGAACAAAAATAGAGAAAATAATTTTTTTAAAAAAGCTGGTACTTTGATAAAATTGGTAAACCCATAGCTAGATTAACAAAGGAAAAAATAGAGAAGATGCAAATAAATATAATCAGAAATGAAAGGGGGGAGTACAACTGACCCCACAGAAATATAAAGGATCATAAGAGGATATTTTGAGAACTGTATGATAACAAGCTAGACAAACTAGATGAAATAGACAAATTCCTAGGAATTCACAAAAATTTAAATTGACTCTACAAGAAATGCAAGAACTTAAACCAATCACATTTAAAGAGATTGAATCAGTTCTCAAAAATTCCCAACAAAGAAATGTCCTTGACCAAATGGCTTCACAGGTAAATTCTACCAAGCAGTTTGGGAATTAACACCAATCCTTTTTAAACTCTTCAAAAAAATTGAACAGGAGAGAAAATTACCCAGCACATTTTATGAAGCCAACATCATCCTAATAATAAAGCCAGATAAAGACACTACAAGAAAAGAAAACTACAGACCAAGCTCTCTAATGAACATAAATGACAAAATTCTCAAGAAAATACATGCAAATAGAATGCAACAGCATATAAAAAGAATTATACACCATGATCAAGTTGGATTTATTCCTGGTACGCAAGACTGGCTCAACATCAAAAGAAAATTAATGTGTTATACCACTTTAGCAAATCAAAGGGAAAAAAAAAAAAAAACATGATCTTGATCAATGAAGAAAAGGCATTCAACGAAATCCAGCATCCTTTCTTGATTAAAAAAAAACTTCAAAAATAAGAATAGAAGGAAAATTCCTCAATGTGGTAAGGGTCATATATGAAAAACCTATTAGTAAACATCAAACTAAATGGGGAAAGGTTGATGACTTTCCCTAAAAGGTTGGAATCAAGACAAAGATGTCCGCTATCACCACTGTTACTCAATATTATGCTAGAAATTCTAGGTGTGTGATAATCAAGAAAAAATAAAATAAAAACCACCCAAATAGGAAAAGAGGAAGCAAAACTCTCACAATTCACATGACATGATCTTATATTTAGAAAATTCTGAAATGTCTATGACAAAACTACTTGAGCTAATAAATGAGTTAAGCAACATAGCATGATACAAGATCAACACAAAAAAGCAATAATGTTTCTCTACATATTATTGAACAATCCAAGAAGGAAACAGGAAAAATTCCATTTACAATAGCAAAAAAGAAATACTCAAAATACCTAGGAATCAGTTTATCCAAAGAAATACAGTACCAATTGTCAGGATACTACAAAACAGTGCTAAAAGATATCAAAGAATATGTAAGCAAATGGAAAGAAACTTTGTGTTCATGGATTGGAAGACTAATATTGTGAAGATGTCAATCCTACCCAAATGGTTTTATAGATTCAGTGTAATACCAATCAAAATTCCAACAACCTACTTTACAGAAATCAAAAAGTCAATTATCATGTTTATTTGGGAGGGAAGGTGTACTCAAATAGCCAAATACATTCTAAAAAACAACAATGTCAGAGGATTCTCACTGCCTGACCTTGAAGCATATTACTAAGCTATAGTGGTCAAAACAGCATGGTATCAGCATAAAGATAGACATATTGATCAGTGGAATAAAACTTAGATTCCAGAAATAAACTCTCCCCTCTATAATCAACTGTTTTTTTAATAAACCTATCAAGTCCATGTTAATGGGACATAACAGTCTCTTCAATAAATGGTGCTGGGAGAACTGGCAATCCATATGCAAAGAATGAAGGAGGACCCCTATCTCACACTATACGCAAAAAATAACTCAAATGGGTCAAAGACTAAATATAAGAACCAGGGCTCTAAAACTCCTAGAAGAAAATATAGGGAGGCATCTTAAAGATCTTGTGTTGCACAATGGTTTCTTATACCCAAAGCATATGTGATGAAAGAAAAAATATGGGATCTCCTCAAAAGTAAAACTTTTGTGCATCAAAGGAATTTGTCAAGAAATGAAAACATACCCTACTCAATGGAAAAAAAATATTTGGAAACCACATATCTGATAAGTGTTTACTATCCAGAATATATACAGAAATCCTACAACTTAACAAAAACAAAAACAATTAAAAACTGGGCAAGAAAGGTGGTTGACTAGAAAGACATGGGACTCTCTTCTTTTCCAGAAAAATAGCTAGAAGACAGGCAGAAACAGCTTGAAAAAAATTCTTCTAGGGTTTAGAAAACCAGGGGAAGACAGGACACAACCCAGAACAGAAAGGATCAAAGGAAAAGAATCACAATGACAAACCTGTGAGTTAAAAATGGCAGCAGGAACTGCCAGTGCCCATCCCCACCCGATAGATACTTTTGCCTTCTCAGGCCTCAGGGCTGGAGGATACAGATAAAGGCGGTCCCAGTGATACACCTTCCAAGGAAAGGGGGGAGAGAGGGTCAGAGCCTAAGGTTGACTAAGCTTTTGACCCAGAATTTGGTCTGCTCTGTCCCAAGAGCCCTTCCAGGTCAGGTGGGACCACGCCATTGTTGCCTTGAGAGATGGCTCAGAACTAAAGAGATCTGGGACTAATGAGATCCAACCCTCTCACATTCCCTCTCTACTGACCAGTGTTGATTGTTGACGATGCAGAGGGCAGTGGATATGATTTCCTATCTGAGAAAAGGGGCTGGCTTGCCAGCAAAACTTGGAGAACTCTGAGAAAGTCTGAATTACAAGATTCTTAGCTCCAGGCCAGATCTTCTATCACATTGATACAGTCTCTGTTGTAGCAAACACACTCTGACCAGACATTGAACTGGGAGGGCTTCTGAAGATCTCCATCTGCTGGCAGACCAAAAATAAATGTGAAGAACGTAAAAGTAAATAAGAAGTTTTTTACAGTCTCCCTCTCCAAGGCCTTGGAAGCAGGTCTGCAACCCACTACTGGGTCTAGGACCCAGATTTGAGCAACTAATAGGGACAATCCTAAATATCCAGAACAGGTTGAAAGAAGAATCAAAGAACATTAGTTACTCACAGCCTCCTGCCACTAAATCCCTAAGAAAGAGAAATTAATTGAGCATCTGAGTAAACTCAGCATCCTATTCAGATGCTTAGACATCTGCAAAATATTTACAAGCCATACTAATAAAATGGAAGACATGGCCCAAGGAAAGGAATATACCAAAACCTCAGAAAGGATGCAGGATTTGAGACAGCTAATAAGTGACATGCACACAAATTTCCAAAAGTAAATTAATGAATTGAAAGACAATATGGCTAAAGAGATAAATGACATCAAGAAGACATTGAGTAGGGAAACGGACTTTGGCCCCGTTAGGGTGTCCGTCTACCACATGGGAGGTCCGTGGTTCAAGCCCCGGGCCTCCTTGACCCGTGTGGAGCTGACCCAAGTGCAGTGCTGATGCGTGCAAGGAGTGCTGTGCTACACAGAGGTGTCCCCCACGTAGGGGAGCCCCACGCGCAAGGAGTGCACCCATAAGGAGAGCCGCCCAGCGCAAAGGAGGGAGCAGCCTGCCGAAGAATGGCGCCGCCCACACTTCCCGTGCTGCTGACGACAACAGAAGCAGACAAAGAAACAAGATGCAGCAAAAAGACACAGAAAACAGACAACCAGGGGAAGGGAGGAGAATTAAATAAATAAAAATAAATCTTTAAAAAAAAAAAAAATAAGACATTGAGTAAGCACAAAGAAGAATTTGAAAACCTGAGTGAAAAAATAACACAGCTCATCAGAAATAAGACATGACTGGTGAGATAAAAAACACATTAGAGGAATAAACAGCAGATGCTAAGTGACAGAAGAAAGAATAAGTGCTACTGAAGACAGAACAGCTGAAATTGAAGAGAGAAAAGAATAGAGAGAGAAAAAATGGGAAAAATTGAGCAGGGTCTCAGGGAGTTGAATGATAACATGAAATATAACAGCATACATGTCGTAAGAGTTTCAGAAGAAGAGATGGGAAAAGAACCTGAAAGAGTATTTGAAGGAATAATATGTGAAAATTTCCCAAATCTCATGAAAGAAATGAACTTACATGTCCAAGAAGTGCAGCATTCCCCAATCAGAATAAATGCAAATGGACATACTCCAAAACACATACTATTCAAAATGTCAAACATCAAAGATGAGGAGAAAATTCTGGAAGCAGCAAGGGAGAAACAAACCATCACATATATGGATGCCCAGTAAAAATGAGTGAAGATTTCTCACCAGAAATGATGGATACAAGAAGACAGTGGTATGATACAATTAGGATCCTGAAAGAGAAAACCTGCCATCCAAGAATTCTTTATCCAGAAACATTGTCTTCAAATATGAAAGCGAGTTTGAAATATTCATACACACACACACACACACACAAACAGAAATTAAGAGAGTGATAGGAAAGGAATCCACTTTCAGGTCTTGGGGCCTGAACGAAAAACAAGAAAGAGAGATTTGGAGGAGAGTACAGAAAAAAGAATAGTAGAAAGGATAACCAAAAGAGTAAAACACAGACAAAAATAAGATATGACCTATGAAAACCAAGGAATAAATGGTACAAGTAAATAATGCATTTATAGTAATATCACTAAATGAGAATGGAATAAACTCCCAATAAAAAGATATAGGCTGACAGAATGTATTTAAAAAGCATGAGCCATATATAGGCTGCTTACAACAGACTCACCTTAGACCCAAAGATACAAACTAGCTGAAAGTGAAAGGTTGGAAAAAGATACTCCACTCAAATGGTAACCAAAAAAGAGTGTCAGATACGCTAATGTTACTATTAGACAAAAGAGACTTTAGGTCTTTCTTCTTGTTACATGAGGTGTTTCCTGTTCCTGAGTAGTTTGGTCAGTGTGGGTGTGGGGCTGTGAAGCCAATCTTATGACATCTGGACTCATGAGGGCAAAATGGTGGAAGAAGTGGATGTGTAGGCTGAAACGAAAGAGAAGAAAGATGAGGCAGAGATCCAAGTAACATGTTTTGTGATTCCCTGCCTGGAATGACACAAGTAAATTACCAGTTGCTGCCCTAGGAACTGCTTCAGATTTCTTCACCTGTTGAAAGAAGCTTTTTTCTTTTTTGTAAATCTCACTTCTGATATATTAAATTGAAAATAAACAAATAAAAAGACACTTTGCTATTGTTAAAAAAGAGACATACTTTAAATGCAAAAAAAGTTATGAGATATAGAGGGCCATTATATTTTAATAAATGGGGCAATCTACCAGTAAGAAATAGCAGTCATAAATATCTATGTCTCTAACCAAGGTGCCCCAAAATACACATGATGAAAACTCTGACAAAACTGAAGGGAGAAGTAGACATCTCTACAGTAATAGTTTGAGAGTTCAAACATCACTTACATCATTAGATAGAATAACTGGACAGAAAATCAATGAGGAAACAAAGAACTTGAACAATATAATAAATGAGTTAAACCAGACATATATAGAACATTGAAGCCAAACTCAGCAGGTTATACATCCTTCTCAAGTACTCATAGATCTTTTTTCAGGATAACCCCTGATAGATCACAATGCAGGTCTCAATAAATATAAAAAGACAAACTATTTAAAGTATCTTTTCAGATCATAATAGTATGAAACTGGAAATCAATAATATACAGAAAAGAGGTAAATTTGCCAATGTGCTGAACAACACAATTCTAAATAATTGGTGGGTCAAGGAAGGAACTGTAAGTGAAATTGGTAAATATATTGAGATAAATGAAAATAAGTACACAACTTACCAAAACTTATGGGGTACAGGTAAGGCAGTCCTGAGATGGAAATTTATAGCCTTAAATGCCTATTTTAAAAAAGAAGAAAGAGCTAAAACAAAGATATAACTGAACTGAAGAAACTTTAAAAAAAACAGCAAACCATTCCCAAAGTAAGCAGAAGGAAATATTAGAGCAGAAATAAATGAAACTGAGAAAATAAATTAATAGAGAAAATCAACAAGATCAAAACCTAGTTCATTGAGAAGATTAATAAAATTGATGAACCCTAGTTAGACTATCAAAGAAAAGCAGAGAGATGACACAAATAAATAAAATCAGAAAAGAAAGGGGTGAAATTACAACTGACACCACATAAATAAAATAGATTATAGGAGGATACTAGAGAAACTGTATGCCAGCAAACTAGACAACCTAGATGAAATGGACAAATTCCTAGAAATTCAAATAACCTATACTGGCACTATAAGAAATACAAGAACTTAACAAATCAATCACATTTAAAGAGATTGAATCCATCATCAAAAAATCTCCCAAAAAGAAAAGTCCAGGACCAGATGGCTTCACAGGTGAATTCTATGAAGCATTTTGAGAAGAATTAAACCAATCCTGTTTAAACTCTTCCCAAATATTGAAGAGGGAAAATTACCCAACACATTTATGAAGCCAATATTACCCTAATACTATAGCTAGATAAAGACACTACAAGAAAAGAAAATAACAAGCCAATCTCTCTAATAAACATAGATGCAAAAATTCTAAAGAAAGTACTTGCAAATAGAATCCAACAGTATATGAAAAGACTTATATATCATGACCAAGTGGGATTTATTCCTGATCTGAAAGACTGGTTCAAAATAAGAAAATCAATTAACATAATACACCACATTAACAAATTAAAGGGAAAAAAACACATGATCATCTTGATAGATGCAGAAAAGGTATTTGACAAAATTCAACATCACTTCTTTTTTTAAGTTTTATTTATCCCCCACCATCCCACTGCCACTGCACTATCTGTCTGCTCTTTGTGTCCATTTGCTGCATGTTCTTCTGTGTCTGCTCATCTTCTCTTTACGAGGCACTGGGAATTGATCCTGGGACTTTCCGACGTAGGAGAGAGGCACTCAATCACTTGAACAATTCAGCTCCCTGGTTTTTTGTGACTCTCATTGTCTTTCGTCTGTGTTTCTTTTTCGTAGTTGTTGAGTCATCTTGTTGCATCAGCTCACCACGCAGGCCAGCTTACCACCAGGAGGCTCAGGGAACCAAACCCAGGACCTCCCATATGGTAGATGGGAGCCCAATCACTTGAGCCAAATCCTCTTCCCCAGCATCATTTCTCGATTAAAAAAAAAAAAAAACTTCAAAAATTGGGTATAAAAAGAAAATTCTTCAATATGATTAAGGCCATATATGAAAAACCACAACCAATATTGTACAGAATGGGCAAATTTGACAGTTTTCCCTCTAAGATCAAGATCAAGAGAAGAATGCCCCCTGTCACCACTATTATTGAACATTGTGCTGGCAGTTCTAGGTAGAACAATTCAACAAGAAAAAAAAAGGTATCCAAATAGGAAAAGAGGAAGTAAAACTCTCACTATTCACACATGACATGACCCTATATTTAGAAAATTCTGAAATGTCTGTGACAAAGCTAATTAAGTTAATAAATGAGTTCAGCAAAGTGGCAGGATACAAGATCAACATGCAACAATCAATAATGTTTCTGTACCCTAATATTGAACAATCTGAGGAAGAAATCAGGGGAAATTTTCCATTTTTAATAGCAACAACAAGACTCAAATATCTAGTAATCAATTTCACCAAGTATGTACAGGACCTATATTCAGAAAACTACAAAACAATGCTAAAATAAATCAAAGAAGACCTAAACAAATGGAAAGACATTCCATGTTCATGGATTGGAGGACTAAATATCATGAAGATGTCAATTCTACTCAAACTAATTTGTAGATTCAATACAATACCAATCAAAATTCCAACAGCTTACTTTATGGTAATTGAAAAGTCAATTAAAAATTTATCTGGAAGGTAAGGGGAGCCCAAATAGCCAAAAGCATCCTAAAAAAGAAAAGTGATGTGGGAGGACTTTCACTGCCTGACCTTGAAACAAATTACAAAGCTACAGTGGTCAAAACAGCATGATATGTCTATATTTACCTTCTTTAGGAAAAGCCAAACAGTCCTCCACAGTGGCTGTACCATTCTACATTCCCATCCAACAGTGAATAAGCATTCTAATACCTCCACATCCTCTCCAAAATTCACAGTTTTCTGACTTTTTAATAGCAGCCAGTCTAATAGGTGTGAAATGACATCACATTGTAGTTTTTATTTGCATTTCCCTAATTGCTATATATCTGGAAGAACCGAGAGCAGTGACAGGAATAGACATCTGCACACTGATGTTCATAGCAGTGTTATTCACAATAGCCAAAGTTGGAAAAAACCCAGGTGTTCAACAACTGATGAATGGATAAGCAAATTGCTGAGTATACACACAATGGAATATTATGCAGTGGTAAGAACAAATGAAGCCATGAAGCATATGACAACATGGATGAACCTGGAGAACATTATGTTGAGTGAAGCAAGCCAGACATGAAATGACAAATACCATATGGTACAATTACCCTATTATTAACTAAATATGTAATGTGAACTGCAAATATATTGTGTGAAATATGAATATGGGTAGAATTGCATAAATAACAACATTTTTCTTTGAAGCTGAACAAATATAAGTTAATACTACAAAATGTTAATATGAGACAAAAAATACATTAAGTGAAGGAGACCAGACACAAACTATAATCCTACATGATGTATGATTCCATTTATATAAAATGTAAATAGAAATCAAGTTATAAAGATGAAGTTAGATTAGTGGCTATGTAGGGCCTGGGTAAAGACTGCTAAGGGTGTGGAGTTTTTCTTTTAGGAGTAATGAAATTGTTCTAAAATTTTTTGTGGTGATGAATGCACAACATTGTGATTATATTAAAAAGCCATTGATTATAAACTTTGCATAGATCATATGGCATATAAATATATCTCAATAAAACTGCTTAATAAATAAATGAATAAATGTACAAGAACAGCCAGAAATAGCAGCTATGTATAGGAGGGGAACCATAGAGAGTTGGAGGGGTGAAGAATTCTCTTGTTTGTTTGTTTTTTTGTTTATTATTATTATTGAAATAATGAAAATGCTCTAATGAGATTGAAGTGATGAATGCACAACTATGTGATTATACCAAATACCATTGATTGTACACTTTGGATGAATTTTTGCTCATTTAATATATATCAGTAAAATTGATAAAAGATAATACAAAATGAATAGCAGTAACATCTCATCCTGATAAAGAACATCATCAAGAAACCTACAGCTACCATCAAACAATGATATGAAACTAGATGCCTTCTCCCTAAGATCAAGAACAAGATAAGGATGTACCCTCTCACTATTCCTATTCAATATTATACAAAAAAAACTTAGTTAATGAGATAAATTGACAAAGTAGGGTAAGATAAGATAAAAGAAAAGATGAGATGAGATAAGAAATAAAAGTTATGCAGATTGGGAAGGAATAACTAAAAATCAGTGTTCACAAATGATATGATTGTCATATAGGAATTAACAAAATATTTCCTGGAACTAATAAGAAATTATTGCAAGATTTCAGGATACAACGTTAATATACAAAAGCCAACTTCTTTGCTATATACCAACAATGAACAATTAGACACTGAAACTAAAATCTTAACACAATTTACATTAACATCAAAAAAGATGAAATGCTTAGTGTAATCTAATAAAATATGTACCAGAGCTATATGAGAAAACTATGAAACTGATGGAAGAAATCAATGAAATAATTGACTATTCAATTATTTGAAGAGATACTCATTTAGGATAGAAGGATTTACTATTAAGATGTCAATTCTTCCCTACTTAGTCTATAGGTTTAATGTGGCCTCAATCAAAATCCCAGCAAGTTACTTCATAGATATTGACAAATTGATTCTGAAGTTTATATGGAAAGACAAACGTTGGAGGACTGATACTGTTTGGTTTCAAGATTTGCTATAAAGATACATTCACAAGACAGTGTGTTATTGGCAAAAGAATTGACAAGTGGATCAATGGAACAGAATAGAGAGCACAGAAGTAGAACCAAAGTAATATATTCAACTGATCTTCAACAAAGGATCAAAGAAACTCAATGGAAAAAAGGATAATGTTTTCAACAAATGGTGCTGGAACAACTGGATATCCATGTGCCAAAAAAAAAAAAAAAAAAAAATCTGAACACAAAACTTTTACATCTTTCATAGAAGTTAACCCAAATGCTTTGAAAAACTAAGCATAAGGTGCAAAACTACACTACTTAAAGAAATAATATACGAACTAGGAAATCTGGAATATCGTTCTTAGGTGAACTTGTGTTTCACTATGAGTTGTTAGAAGCAACACCAAAAGCATCCTTGAAAGAAAAATTTGATAAGTTAGACTTTCTTAAAATGAAAACTTTTCTTATGTAAAAGACAGTGTTAAGAAAATGAAAACACAAGCTACAGATTGGAAGAAAATATTTGCAAAGCATCTAACTGACAAAGGACATGTATCCAAAATATACAAGAACTCTTAGCACTCAACAATTTTTAAAAAATTTTAAACTGGGCAATAGATATAAACAGACTCTTCACCAGAGAGGATATACAGATGGCAAATAAGTATATAAAAACCTACTCAACATCACATTTCATTAGCGAATGGCAAATTCAAACAATGAACTACCACACACTTATTACAATAGTTAAAATCCAAAACACTGACATACCAAATGTTGGTGAGGATTTGAAGCAACAGTAACTCTCATTCATTGCTGGTAGGAATACAAAATGGTCAAGCCTCATATTAACATCTGGAATATAGCATTGTAATCTAATTATGATTGTGCTTATTATGCTTTATTATAAACAGTTATCTTTTAGGAATTTTGTGGTTCTAAAAGTGCTGGAAATTTTCATTTCATCTCAAGGGCTACAGTAAAAAAGTTAAGAAGTATACTG
This sequence comes from Dasypus novemcinctus, assembly GCF_030445035.2. NCBI lineage: Eukaryota > Metazoa > Chordata > Mammalia > Cingulata > Dasypodidae > Dasypus > Dasypus novemcinctus. The sequence goes on along the minus strand of NC_080683.1, from coordinate 34,368,850 downwards.
CCGGCGGGTGGAGAGGAGCCGCTGGAGGCCTCTGCGACTTCTCTCGGTGGCTCCGAGGTGTGGAGGGCGCGCGAGATTCCGGAAAGAAACTGGCGGAGACAGGCAGGTGGCACAAGTCTGGTTTATTCCGGAAGGGTACACACTTTTATAGGGCTTAGGGTGGCGTAGAGGGTTCTGATTGGCTTAAGCTAAAGGCGACTTGTGGTTGGTTGCCATAAGCAGTTACTAGGGACGGGGGCAGATATCAGGTTGGCTCTGCTATCTATAGGGACGGGGATTGGTTGGGGACTGCATGGAGAGATTTGATAGGTGCAGGCGGGTACTGCTTTCTGATAGGTGGTTGCAAGCAGTTGCTAGGCAGAGGGCAGGCGGAGAGGTTAGGAATGGGGGAGGGGAAAGGGGAAGTGAGAGCCGACCAGATGTTAGGCTAGGCGGGAGATAGCGGGAGGCGGCCGTTATTGATGTATCTTGCCCGGGTAGGCTGAGGGCGCTTCGCCCGTACCAGGCTGAGGGCGTGATCGCCCGTTCCAGCCACCCTGAACTGCGGCTTCAGGCTGTGCACACGCCTGTTGCCCGGGTCGGCTTAGCAACGGTGGCTCGCACTCCCACAGTATATTTTCTAATTTTTAAGGTAAAAATAGTACTAACCAAGGCTGATGTTAAACTCTCTTGAAGTGGATAATGTGGTAGGTCATGAAAATCCCCCACCCCACTTTCATGATCCAGGTGAAGCCAGGGAAGTGTTGGATTCCTCTAGGTTCTTGGCTATGTTGCATAAAAGAATTTATGAACATGCCAGTTTAGTTATGCCACTAAAAATAATTTGGTGGGAAATGGGGGAAAAGAACAGAGCTTGCTGAAAAATGGAAGAGAAGGACGGAAATGCACATCAAGATTTGGTGCCTCTAGGCAGAGAGAACAAGCTCTGCCTTGTGTGGTTACCTTTTAAACTCTTAATTTTTCCTCTCCCTTGTTAATGCTAAGGGGAGGGGCCTAGCTGTTATTGGTTACCCCACCAATAGTGGAGGTCAATGATGAGGACTGTTTGGAATATCCAGAGTCAAGGGGAGGTCCCGGAAAGAGAAACTGGGACTTCAAGGTTAAACTCAAGGTCTCAGAGAGGTCTTGCAGAAGTGTTGCCTGTCTACCATGTTGTGGCTGTCTTATGATTTCTCTGGCTAACCTGCCTCAGAGGTACTCATTTTCTCAGCTGCTAGGAGAACTGCTTGCAGTGGCTCAAGTTGATTGCTTCCTCAGAACTGAAGGGAGTCACTTGCCTAAGGTTATGCTCTCTCCCCAGGGGCAGCACAATGGTGATGGTGATTTCAAAATCCTGGTCACCCTGTCTCAATTTATTTTCCTCCCCACTCTGTCTTCCCCTGCCCCTCTGCACTCCATACTCCTCTCCCACCCTCCCCCCTTCCCCACTGTTTCTGCTCTCTGTGCCCATTCACTGTGTGATCTTCTGTATCTATTTCTCTTTTTTGTCTTCTCTTCTTGTCTTTCTCCTCTAGGATTCACCAGAATTCCATCTTGGGGATCTGTGATGTGGAGAGAGATTCCCTGTCAATTGTGCCACCTCAGTTCCTGGTCTCTGCTGTGCTTCACCTTGACTCTCCCCTTCGTCTCTCTTTTGTGGCTTTATCATCTTGTTGCATGACTCACTTGCAAGCAGGCACTGGCTAACCATGCAGGCACTCAAGTGGGCACTCAATCCTACCTCAACATAAAGAGTCATCCTAGCTGCACAGCTCCCAATGAGATTAGCTACCAACTTCTCCCTTCTGCTGCCTTAACTCTTTCACATGTGTTGTTTCTGAGAGTAAGCCCCAGTAAACCCCCTATACATGAATCTCCACCTCAGTCCATTTCCTGGATAATCCACCCAAGATATCAGTTTGAAGGGGTAAGAAAATAATTATAATAGTAACAAAGTATAACCCACTAAATTAAAATAATGAGCCTATACTTAATAAAGGAAGGAAGGGTTTTCTTTACATCTATGAATATAATGCCAACTAATAAGTGTAAAAGGAATGTTGGAAATGGAGAATTGACATTTGGTGACTGTTACTGAGAGACTTGATTCAGGCTGTAGTCATCAATGGAGGTTAATGCTGATGGTGGTTGGAAATTGTCTGAGGAACAGGTTAGTGATATAATCTTGGAATACCTGCCCACAAAATACAAATTAATTACAAAGTGAAAATGGAGAATTTAAAGAAATCCAGCAGACACAAATATGAGCAAATTAGCAAGTTAATATTACCAGCAGTGAGCTGGATCTACATTGTGTACCTTTTGATACACACAGAATTATTTTCATGATATTTCTGTGAAGATTACATGATTTGGATACGGTCGTGAGGAAACATCAGATGGATTTAAGTTTAGGGTTATCCTACAGAATTTAAGAAGTCTTTAAAAACTGTCAAGGACACAGAAAACAGGGAAACTCTGAAGAACTGTTCTAGTCTGAAGGAATCTAAAGAGAAAAAACAAGTAAATGCAACACACATTCCTGCACCAGAAGAGAAAAACAATACAGTTGTGAGGGTGGAATTTGAACTGGGTCTGTGGATTGGATGGTAGTATGGTGCCAAATGTTGATTTCCTGATGGAGAGACAGAGACAGAGAAAAAAAGACAAGAGAGGCAGAGAAATGAGCAAATGAATAAAATTTTAAAAATTGGAGAATTTGAATGAAGGAGATATGGAAATTCCTTGTATTACAATTTTTGTAAGTTTTTAAAAAATATTTCAGAATTGTTAAAAATCATTTCTCTATTTTTGTTTTCATCATACACCTCTTCTTATAAGCACTTTCAATGCTCTGCCTTTGTTTCTATTGAACCAAATTATTTTTTTAAACTTCAAAAATAAGCTTAGAACAGCAGCAAACATGTAGATTAAAACAATAATAATAAAACAAGAACCTCAAAAGCACAGATTACACAGACCATTATAAAGCCTAGTGCTACTTGTTTCTGATGGGCAGGCAGGGTTAATTTGTTTTTCCTCTGAATCAAAGCTTTGTGCATAACTGTAAATAAGTATACAATATTAACCTCTTGGTATTTGTGGAGGCTTCTTTTATGACCCAGTGTGTGGTAAATATCTGTAAATATTTCATGTGTTTTTATAAGAATTTATACTGGGGAGTTTAAATTCTTTGCTCTATAAGTCCATTATATCAAACTTGTTGTGCTGTTTAAATCTTCTATATTTCTAACTGATTTCTATCACTTGAACTGTCAGTGACTGAATCCCAACTCATGCATCAGATTACTCATCTACAACCTTGAAAGTCTAAAAGGAATCTCAAATGTGCACAACCTGAGGACCACATCTTCTCCAAAATATCTGCTCCTCCCAGTCTTCACCATTTTAATTAATGGCAATATTGTCCTTCCAGTTTCTTGGGGCAAAAACCTTTCAGTTAGGGACAACCAGCAAGATGGTGGTGGAGTAAGGCGCTACTAGGGTCAGCTCCTGCTACAGGGCAGTTAGCAAACGCCCAGAGCTCTCTGGAGCTAGCTGAAGCTCCTGTTTGGGGGCTCCAGGAGACCAGAAGAGCATCCAGCAATGTCTTTGAAAGAGTGGAAGGAGAAGACTGCCCGTCTGCAGAGAAGACTCATAAGTAGAGCACTCCACACCCCACAGGTCAGTGCCCATCCTCCACTGGAGGCACAAGCCACCTCGGGAGCTGTTTCGCAGCTGGAATTGAAAGCTTCACTTCCCCCAAATGGGGTAGGAAGAGACGGTTGTGCACCAATTTCAGCTATTGATGAGAAAATTCAGCAGGCTACAGTATAATCCTGAGAACAGGTAAAGCTTGAGCCTATCCAAGTCAAAAAAAGGCTGGGAGCTGCCATCTTAACTCTGAGCCTGGCATGAGGGGAAGTGGGGTGGACTGAAAATCCAGTGCTGGTGGAGACTGGCTTCTTCCCATCCCGATCATATTGCAGATTTAGCCTAGGCCCCAGTGCCACCTCCAGCAGGGAGGAAGTTGCAGGGACCAGCACCGTCTCTCTGGGAAATTACCGGCCAAGCTGCAGAGGTCGCTGCCCAAGGAGCTGTTCTGTGACTGATATCGGAAGCTCTGTTTCCCAGAAACAGGGGAGGAGGAGATAGTTTGCTGCCGATTTTGGCTACTGATTGGGAGACTTGGCTGGCTAAGAGATAACCCTGGAAACAGCTGGGGTGTGAACCAGCCCCAGTCAGAAAGAGGCCAGTAGCCACCATTTTGACTCTGCCACCAGCCTGAGGGGAAGTCAGGCTGATTGAAACTCTCAGTGTTGGCAGGAACCAGTTTGTTTCACACAGATCAGCTGGCAGCCCACCTAGGCTTCAACCCTGCCTCTGGCAGGGAGGAGGCTGAGGAGCCCTGCACCAGCCTATATAGGTAACTGCAGGGAACTTTGGCTGGCATAGAATGAAAATCAGAAGTCTACCAGGGTAACTGCAGTCATCTTGGACCTGCACTGCATAGATTGCTGCCCACACCTGCAGCTCCATCCCTGCCCCAGGCAGGGGAGAAAGGGATGTGAAGCTTCATCAGTTTCTCTGGGCAACTATAGTCTAGGCCTGCACATGGATTATTCCACATAGCTGTGACGCTGTCCCTACCCCTGGCAAAGGAGAAAGTTGGAAGAAGTTTCATTGGTCCCTGGTGCAATGAGGGCAGCTTGAGCCTCCACAGCTTATAGCACCAACTACATGCTTGGCTCCTACTGCACAACCAGCAAGGTAGAAATGATAGGAAGCCCTAAACTAAAGAGAAAAACTGCACCCAGAATAAATACTCTAGTAAGCCAGAGGTGAAGACACCAACAAAAAATTACAATCCACACTAAGTAACAGGAAGCTATGGCCCAGTTAAAGGAACAAGATAAGCCTCCAGATGACATAAAGGAGTTGAAACAACTAATTATAGATGTTCAAACAAATCTTAATAAATTCAATGAGATGGCTAAAGAGATTAAGGATATTAAGAAGACACTGGATGAGCACAAAGAATTTGAAAGCATACAGAGAAAAATAGCTGATCTTATGGGAATGAAAGGTGCAATCAATGAAATTTAAAAAAAAAAACATTGGAATCATATAATAGCAAATTTGAGGAGGCAGAAGAAAGGATTGGTGAGCTTGAAGAACTGGCCTCTGAAAGTGAACATACAAAAGAACAGATGAAGAAAAGAATGGAAAAAATTGAACAAGATCTCAGGGAACTAAATAACAGCAAAAGGCATGCAAACATATGTGTCATGGGTGTCCTAGAAGGAGAAGAGAAGGGAAAAGGGGCAGAAGGAATATTTAAAGAAATAATGGTAGAAAATTTCCCAATCCTATTGAAGGACATAAATATCCCTGTCCAAGAAGCACTATGTAATCCCATCTGAAAAAATCCAAATAGACCAACTCCAAGACACATACTCATCAGAATGTCAAAGGCCAAAGACAAAGAGAGAATTTGGAAAACAGCAAGAGAAAAGCAATGCATAACATACAAGGGATATCCAATAAGATTAAGTGCTGATTTCTCACCAGAAACCATGGAGGCAAGAAGATAGTGGTCTGATATATTTAAGATACAAGAGAAAAACTTCCAACCAAGAATTTTATATCCATCAAGACTGTCTTTCAAAAATGAGGGTAAAATTAGAATATTCACAGATAAACAGAAACTGAGAGAATTTCTAAGCAAGAGAGTGTGCTAGAGCCTAAAAAGAAAAAACAGGAGAGAGAAACCTGGAAGAAAGTCTAGAAATGAAGATTATATCCATAAAAGTAATTAAATGTGTCAAAAGAGTGGTGAAAATAAAATATGACAGATAAAACTCAAATAGTCAGGAATAAACTTAACCAATGATGTAAAGCACTTGTATTCAGAAAACTGCAACTCAATGTTAAACAAATCAAAAAAGCCCTAAATAACTGGAAAAACATTCCATGCTCATGGAACAGAAGACTAAATATCCTTAAGATGTCAATTCTACTCAAATTGATATACAGACCTAATGCAGTCCTGATAAAAATTCCACCAGCATTAAAGAAAAAACCGAAAACACGATCATTAAATTTATTTGGAAGGGTAAGGAGTCCTGAATAGCCAGAAACATCATAAAAAGGAGAAGTGAACCCTCATCTCCAGACTTTAAATCATAATACCTACCTATAGTGGTAAAAACAACATAGTACTGGCCTAAAGACAGACACAATAGAACAATGGAACCAAATATATGGTTCAGAAACAGACCCTCATAGGTATGGTCACACAGCTCAGACAGAACATCCATTCAACAAATGGTGCTAAAAAAAATTGGACATCCATAGCTGAAAGATGGAAAGAAGACTCCTACCTCACACCTTATCCAAAAGTTAACTCAAAATGAATAAAAAAACTAAAAATAAAAGCAAGAACAATAAAACTTCTAGAAGAAATTGGAAAATATCGTCAAGACCTGGTGGTAGGTGGTGGATTCTTAAAGAAGAGAAGGATTGACTGGACTACTAATGTTTAATGTATATAGAAGTTTTAATTAGCTTCATTAATTGTTGAAATGTATGGAGTTAATGGTAACACACAATGAGTAACAACAAGTTTATAAATGGGGATGTGACTGAAAATGGTAGTCTAGTTATGTTAATGCCAATTACAGAATGCTTGAGAATAATCTAGGAACTGGATAGCACAGTAAACCAAGAGGTGATGAGAATTGTGGTTGATGGTACAGATGCAAGAGTGTCCTTCGTTAGCTAAAACAAATGTACATCACTACTGCAGGGTGTTGGAAATATGGAGAAGCATGGGAAAAATACAGCTGGAATGATCTATGGATCTTGGTTAGTAGTAATAATACAATATTCTTGCATCTATGCCAAAGATGTACTGTGTTGATACTGAGGCAGTATGGAAAATGTGAGCCAAATGTACACTATGGACATGGTAACAATCAGATGATATTATTTTATCTGTAGCAAATGACTCACCACATTGTGGTGTGTTGATGGGGGGGATGTTGTTTGGAAATTCTGCATATGTGCATTACTGTTTTTTAAGTTACAACTTCTGTCATAAAAATACATTTAAAAATAATAATAGGGTGGGTTGGGGGGAAAGTACACCAAATGTAAGATAAGAACTATGATTAGTAGTAAGATATTGACAGTATTCTTTCATAGTTTGTAACAAACGTCTCATGACAATGCAAGGTGTTAGTGGAGGGTTGATGTATGGGACCCCTGTATGATGTTATGCATGTTTGCTTCATAAGTTCACAACTTTTACTACACATTTGTTTATATATGTTCATATATAAATGATATAAAGATAATAACAATCGGATTAAGGGAAAAATACTTCGTTTAGCAAAAATATTTTGACAGTGCTCTTTAATCATTAGTTAAAAAGGTTTAAAAACAATGCAAGTTATTGGTGGTAGAGTGAGATGTTATGCATGTTTGTTTGATGTTATATATGTTTGTTTTGTAAGTTCACAGCTATTATATGCTTGTTTATGTATATTTGAGTGATATATTTCAATAAATTTTAAAAAAACAAACCTTTCAGTTACCTTTGACTTTTCTCTTTGTTACCCCTGTGATCTTTCAGTAATCCTGTCAACTCTACATTTAAAATATATTTGGAATTTGATCATTTTCCAGTACCCGCCCTGCTACTTCTCTGGTCCAAGCCACCATCATCTCTCACCTACATTACTAACCTCTTGATGGATCTCCCTGTTTCCACCTTGCTTTTGTCACTCTATTCTCAGTGCAGCAATCAGAGAAATTAATCATAGATAGCCTGAACTCAGCTTGATATAACTATAATCATTACAAACAAATATATATCAAGAAAAAACTAGCCATTACCAGTGTGAAGTTAAAGCATATTCAAACAGTTAAACAATAAAAGATTAAATAGATTAAAATTATCTTTACTTTCCTTTACTGGAGGAAAAAAAGTATATCAAATCTCCCTAATAAGTTGTTTCCATAGTCTTTTCACAAATATTAGGTCCTACAATATCTCTCTGATCCATAATTAAGCATGGTGGGCATGGCAGGTGGTGAGGTGGCGGCAAACATGTTATCTTTTCTCTTTGAAATAATCACCCTTTCTCTCTTAAATTATTTGTTAAGGTATTTCATTGCAAGGCTGTTTACCATAGAGATACTCTATAACACATTATATAGCAAGAGAAACTTCTTCCATAATCCTGCGAAAGAGAACAGCTTTGTGTTCACTTGTAAGACACAAAGTATGTTCAGAGTGCTAAGAAATTTTAACTTAATATCAATTATGTTTCATTGTTCCAGTGTCTGGTTCCATAAAAAGATTTGATATATAATCTGCATTTTTAATATAACCTGCGTAATTGTAATGCTGTTTCTCTCTTCTCTTTACTTAAAATGGTATTTGCATTAGAGATTATTACATAATATGAATTTCTTCCTTTTCTTGGGAAATTAAAAAATACTATTTTCATTTTACTATAGAAAAAAAAAAAGATGTTTAACTTTTTGCTTGCAACCTAAAACTAGTATTTGAGAAACATTCTTGAGCCATCTCACCCCACAACTCCACAAAAGTATTTCAGCAATTATTTATTGAGCATCTATTTATGAGACTGGCATGTGCTAAGTGCTAGGGACAAAATGTTGGGGTCAAATCTGACAGACCCTACTCTCATGGAACCTAGAAGCTAGTGGAGGAGGCAGATAATAATTCACTGATGTATTGACATAGAGGATTTATATTCATTAGAGGTTTCTCTATGAAAAATAATGATCAAAATGAGAAAACCAAACTTTGCATAAGACTCACTTTTCTCAGGTGGAAATGTGAGGTGTAGCACTGAAGTGTTCCAGGTGTTCCAACCATCCTAAAATGGTCTGATGGGGACACAGGGAAGTAGAAGGAAAGGACACCACTTGCTTAGCACGGTAAGGCAGCATGACACTGCAGTGAGAGGAAGAGGAAGGAGGCACATAGCACTAAGAAATCATCCAGGATGAGAAAAAGGAAGAAATTTTTCTTAGTTGTCATATATGTGAAATATTAGGAAGAGGAAATGGAATTTGGGGAAAGATTACTGCATGGTACACTGTGTAAATCACTTTGCTACCCTCTTGAAGCAATTTTGCATTGAAGAACTATATTCTTTTCCCAGGCATCTAGTTACATTTGCTTTTCCTTTCAATATCTCATTGCAACTTCAAACAGATATTAGGCCATATAGGGCCCCAATACTTGTTAATTTTTGGTCACACAAAACTGTGTATTATAAACTGAGATAAATATTGTGGAGGGCAATCTGGTGCTTTTAAAGACCTGACAGGGAAAAAGCGCACCAACTCCAGAGAATCAATGAAGAGTTCTCTGAGGAAGTTAATCTGAGATTCGCACAAATGTTCTGAAGCATGAAACTCTAACCAGGTCAGTGTTGCTGGGGTAGCGAGTGGAGTGATAAGGGAAGAGGTACACTACAGGTAAGGCTGGAAAGATGGGAAAGGGGTCAGAACATACAGAGCCTTTATAGAAATGTTAAGGAGTTGGGTATTTATCCCAATAACAGTGGGATGCCATTAAAAGCGTAACATAATGGTCAGGTCTTCATTTTGAAAAGATTACTTTAGCTTCAATGTAAATTAGAAAATCAACTGGAGAGGACAAAATTTAACCAGGGTGGCAAGAGAGAAGTAGGCAAAATTGGAAGTGTATGATGAACCTAAATGCTAATAAATCCGTTTAAGACCTACATTGTAATAGATTGTGTGTGGGTGAAAAAATGATGGTTGCAAGGATCACATCTAAGCTTTTGGCTTGAAGAGTTGGGGGAGTGACTCACTGAGTGAGATTGGGAATACCAGAAGAGGCCAGGTTTGTGGGAGGATGTTCACAGATATGAACTCTGAAGCTTGAAGTGCCTTTAAAATATCAAAGCAGAGCTGTCACATGGGGAGTTGCGTACCTGAAGGAAGTACCTGAAGCCAGGGCCATGGTTGAAACTTTGTTTGGAAAGCATACAAGAAAAGTTTTTGCATAGTACCACTAGTAGTTTCTTATTTCTTCTCTCTTGTTTATCTGCCCAAACTGTCAAAAAACAGAATCAGTGTCTTGGAGTAAAATATTGAATTATTTTTACACATTCACTCTGAATTAAAATCACTAAGATTGTGAAATATCCACAACTAGGGAAAATTTATGTGACCAGATCCTGAAAAATTACCAAAATGACAGAATATGGAACAGTGACATATGTATGAACATACGCACGTATGTTTTGATCTGTGAATGCAATAAACTTTGTAATTGGACTTACTTTTTTTCCAAACCAAAACTTGGATTCAAGTGGTCAGAAATGGGAAATTTCTTTAATGCCGTAACATTTTACTAATTGTATGATTAATGTTTTCCTTCTTTCTTGACATATAACTTTATTAAATGGTTCTGTTCAACTTCACTACAATCTTAGTGACACTTCTACTATCATTCTAGAAACTCTCCAAAAAGTAACTACTAAAGGAAATACTTGGCATGTGATTAAAGCAGGAAGAGTTGGCCCCGAATGTTACCTGGATCTGGATGGGATGACTGTCACTGAATTCCACAACTAAAATAAGTTACCTGAGCACAAACACAGACTTTTATATTGGAGGAGTGACATCTTTAAATCTAGTAAATCCCATAGTAATAGCAAATGAACCTATAGGTGTTCAAGGCTGTATCCAGTAGGTTGTTATAAATGATCAAGAATTACAATTAACTGAATTAGCAGCAAAAGGTGGTTCAAATGTGACTGTGATGGGATAGCCTGTGAGTACAGTATGTGCAGAAATAGAGGTGAATGCATAGTAAATGGCACTTTTTCTTGCAGATGTTTGTCATATTGGGGTGGAAATACATGCAACCAGTCTCTGTATTGTTTGAATAATCAAGTGCCTCCATCAATCTGTGTGTACCTGACCAATCACTTTTCAACAAGTGTTTGTGTACTTTGGGTTGGGTGGGAAGGCATTGTGAAAACATAATTTTCAACTGTAAAATTTATGGATAATTCATACTATTAAGCATATTGATCCAAATTACAGAATGAGAAACCTTAAATTCACTACTGTATTCTTACATCTTTTTTAAAGGTGTGGAGGATTGAATCCAGGACCTCTTACATGGGTTCAACCACTGAGCTACATCTGCTCCCTAAATAAGAGTTGGGTTTTTGTTGTTTGTTTTTTTAATTTGTTTTGTTTTTAGGAGGTACTGGAGATCAAACCCGGAACCTCATACTTGGGAAGCAGGCACTCAACCACTTGAGCTACATCTGCTCCCCAATGTATTCTTAAATTTTAGTAATACTTAAACAGAAGGTTTATTTGGATGGGAAAAGCTCAAAATGAATAAAATGATTTTCTGGCAATTGGTTTCCATAGTCATACCCAGAAAATAGCAGTTAACCTAGGAGAATCTCTGTGCCTATGACCTATAGCAATGGCATATTGTTTTAATAAAAGGCACCATGTAATTATAATTGAAAATCAGACTCTTATATATTTATCTGTAAATATTAATACATTGATTCCTAAGTTTTTGTTCCATTAGTTCATTTGGTGTTTTTTCATCTGTGAATTTTTAAAAAATAAAATTCAGGTGGGAATGAATTAGTGATAGGTACAAAGATAAATAAGAAAATAAAATAGGAAAAGTTGGTAACCAAGAGGAAAATAAAAATCATACAAAGAAATGTAATATACATGACTAAGTTATATTTACATGATCATAACATTGTAAAACTTGAATATGGACTTAAACTAAAATTTGGATGAATCTCAGAAGAGGAAAGGTGAGCGGAGATGATAATGGCCTTGTGAGAGGTAACTCAACTTCCATAAGACATTAATAGATTTAAAGATTTAAAGTAGCATATGCGTATCACTTAGAAATATGAAAGCAACGTCCAACAGAATTGAGAGTAGTGCAGGAACTGCTTTTTGTTTATAAACTATTTAGAACTTGACTTTTTAAACCATGTACTTACGTAACATACTTTTTAAAAAAAAAATCACTTATGTTTAATGCCATTGAAAATTATTGCCTATACCTTTACTGATATAAGTGAGTAGCATTTATACTCCCCTACTCCCACTTTGCCAGTACAGATTGGAAAGAGGATTTTTACTGGTATTGTTTTAACTATTTTCAGAATTTGATATTTTGCCACCAAGGAAGCAACTGTTAATACATTACTGACGTGAAGCACTAAGAGCTAGAATAGGAACATGTGAGGGAAAAAACCACAATCTTGGTAATAAGTACCATTTAAAGTTTAAAAGGAAAAATACGCAATTATTCAGGTAAATGGAAAAAAAAAAGAGTTTACAATTATGAGGGCTGAGGATGTAGATTTAACTTCTCAATTACTATTAGTAAGTAGTCTGCATGGGCTGATTCTTTTTTTAAAAACCTAGATACGTAAGTTATCTTTAATACTTGAAAAACTTTAATTTGGAAGGCCCTAGGACTGAAGTTCAGAACTTTGGCTTTACTTTTTTTTTAAAGAAAATCCACTTATGACAATCCCACCATTTTCTCAAAAACTTTGACGTTGTTTTGATGTATACCATTTCATTTGCTATTGAGCTGTTGAAATTGTGGATAACCATTTATAATAAACTTTACTAATCAATTCTAATTATATAATTTTATGCATAAAGCCAAGAAAGCTATTCTAAGGAAACTTACAAAAACTTTAGGGAGTTTGCCTGAACCACCCCCATCATACTAAGAAGCCAGGATCCCATATATGCTCTCCTAATAGTGTGCCTTCCCTATGTCAGCACTTTCACTTCCTTAGCACACCTAAGGAACCCGTAGACCTTTTGAGGAAACCCACAAGGTCCTCCTCTTCTAAATGACAAACTCGTGTGAATCCAGATTTTCTCCAGATATTTCAAACAAAATGATATAATGCAACAGATTGCAGAGGCAGGCAAGAGAAGTCAGCTGTCTTGACAAAAGTGCAAAAATGAAAACAGTGGCATTCCTCTGACTTAGTTTGAAAGTTTTTTTTCATGAAAATGTTACATTAACATGTAAATAGGATTAATGTTAAATATTTTAGTTTATCATTTTAATTTCTAACATGGTGAATAATAGCTATAACCAATATAATACCTCCTGCATTAAAGATTCCTCTCACAGCTGCAACTTTATGCTCAAGTATAATGAGGTCTCCTAAACTACATTCCAAGCTCAGAGATTGGAACTTTTTTACTATCAGATTCCAACAATTTAGCAAATGTCTACAGAATAGGCACAAAACAGGCATTTGTTAAAGAACTAAAGACAATTATCTAGAGATTCTCCTAATAAGTCAAAATAACTGGTTAAACATTTGTTTTTCACCCTAAGACTCGAGAAATTTATTATTATCAACAGTATTCCTGGTTTTGCTATTCTGGTAATGTTGGTGTTTAAGAGTTATTATACAATACGCTTTTCCAGAAAAAGTAGGTTAATACAGAAAGACCTTTTAAGACAATTTTAATATAAATGTTATGCTTCTGAAAGTATTGAATATAAAGAGTATTTTTAAGGTAAAGTTAAAATACCTAAACCAAAGGATAGCAATAATATTAAACTTTCATAAGATGGCTTTTTAAAGAAAAACTTCCTGAAAAAAAATTACTTTGGAGAAAAGCATCTTAAAAAATTTTTTTAAAAGACAGTTTGGAGATACAGACACATACGGAGCAATTTCACAGAAAAAGTAAAAATATTTAGTATTTGGATTTACATTGGATTCACTGCCCTTTCTTTAGTATATATGCAAGGGTGACACAATGACTGCTCTGTATCTGTAAAAGGAAACAGTGGACTTACGTTTTCAAGATACTTCTAGATTGACTTTCACCCACTATCCTCTTACACCATACATGAATTACTGAACTTCTTTGTAAAGCAGGAATCTAAGACTCAAGATATTTGGCACCTATTTTAAAGCAGTAACTAGTTTTATTCACGCTTGGCTGTGAAACAGGAATCAAGTGTAGATTATGTATTTTGTTCTTTGAAGTCAGTTGATGGTAAGCTATTTAGAGGGATTTGAGATGGGAACAGAGTAAATGAAATATCCGAATTTAAAAGTTGAGTATATTATTCATTTTAGTAAGATCTGATTCATTAGCAAGCACTCACAATGCATTTAAGCTTGACTATTTTTAAAACACAGCTACTATTACAAACTAAGGAACAAGTGATTGTAAACTTACCAGTTAACACACTTACATAAACATACAGATTAAAGTCCAAGTAGTGTGCTGTTCCACGTTCTTCTCTCGTGTTGGTTTGTTTCTTAATTTCCAACACATTATTATGACCGAAGATGTTCTCTAACTCCAAAAATTTAATAACTCACCCACAAGGAAACTGCAACTAGTGAATCAGAAGCTAAGATACGTAGAATTCCCTCCACCCCCAGGGGCCTATATCTAATCCCTGGAATTTGTATGCTAGGTTACATGGCAAAGAACTATGATGGTACATGGAATTAGGGTTGCTAATCATCTGACATTAAGATAATTCTGGATTATTCAAATGGGTCTAATACAATCACAAAGGTCCTTTAAAAAGAGGAAGAGGGCATCAGAAGAGATGGCAACATGAAAGGACTCAACCTTCCATTTGTTGGCTATACAGATGGAGGAAGGAGCCATAAGCACTGGGGGGAGGAGGGGGCTCTAGATGGCAGAAAACGCAAGAAAATGGATTCTCCCCCAGATTCTATGAAAGGAATATACTCTGCTAAAACCCAGATCTTAGACCAGCGAGTCTGTGTCAGATGTGGTTTTAAGCCACTAAATTTTAGGTAATTTGTCAAAGCAGCAAGAAGAAACTAATGTAGGAAGATGTTACTAATGCAAATTTTGCAAATCTATACAGAGCCCACAAGTTTTTTATTGTGTCTTCTTTCTTTGGTGGGGAGAGGTTGCTAGTGAAGGGCTATGGACAGGTTGGCAGGATGGGGAGAAAGAGGGCCTTGAAAGGTGTGTGCAATACACCACAGCCAGGCTTCTGCTTTTTCCCTTAAGTCTGAAAGCACAACAGCCAAACACATGGGCTTTGGAGAAAAGTGAAACGGGTAGGATTTCAGTTCCGACAATGGCAGTAACTGTGGGGAATATTTTCTAAGTACCAGTTTCCTCACCCTTAAGATTAATCTTCACCTTTCAAGACTGACCAAGGTTTATGTCCAGCTCTTAACACAAATATTGACATATAGGGATTCATAGTGATTTTATGTGGACGTCAAAGGTACTCAGATACCCTGGTATATTTTACTTAATAGGGATATGTATATATAAGCTCAATCTAAAAATGGTTCTAAACCTTGAAAGATGTCAAACTTTTTTTAAAAGCAAGTTTTTCTTAAAACAGGAGAAACTAAAAGATGAAGTTCATTTAATTCACTAGCTCAAGTAAAGCTGGTTGTACCGGGACTTAAAGACTGAACAGAGCTCTGGCTCTACTTCTCATTAAAAACTTTTCTTTCCTCACAAGGAAATTTAGTCAATATACCCGTACTTTCCTTACTGTGTACAATATTTCAGTCAGCCAGGGATTAAAATCCCTGGTTCTAACACATTAGCCCTATAATCTCAGGTGATGGTCTTCACTCATAGGAGAATGTATCTGCCTTGTTTATTTTAAAATATATCAAAATCCAATGAAATATGAATAATTTTGAACATTGTAAGAAATTATTAGCTAAGTAGTAGTCAGAAACAGACATCAAGACTTTCTTCCATTACCTAATCTATTCTTTAGTTGTAACTTACAAAAGAAATCTGGTGCCGGATCAATACCCCAAATAGATATAAACCAGTGAAAGCAGACCTACTGACAACACACATAGCTGAAGTAACAAAAACTAATGTTAAATTCTTAGCAACAATTTCTTCATAATGTTGCAAAAGATGACTGACCTTGGATTCTGTTTGGGAATTGACTTTTTTCCAAACAAGGTAATTTCCAAAAGAAAAGTAGACCAAAGGTAAACAAACTTTATTTAAATACAGTCCTCTGTTTCAGAACTTCTATAATGATTAACTTTTGAGGACAAAGAAGGAAAAAAAATTGTTGCAAGTTGTTGCAAATTAGACAAAATGTTTAATTTTGAATTCCCTCTCCTTTTCCCTCCAATGGGTAGAGTAAGGCTGGTTCAATTTCAAACCTATTTTTAACTCCAATCTGTAGACTGCAGAAAAACAAACATAATCTTAACTTTGTGGAATCACATAATTTCTTCATTAGTACAGGTAAGTAAAAATACTGGTTTCTCTCTCTTTTTGTCTCAAGTGTCAGCATCATTTGGTAGTTATTGCTTTAAATTATAGCAATTAGTACAGCAAGTATTCTAGAGTATAAATATTTTTAGGTTTGTATCACCAACAGCCTCCATGTGCTTTCTATTTCAAGCAGACTTGACATATGAAACTACAGTTACCCTAAAAACAAATTAGGGCTAATTACATATTTTACAAAAAGATTCACAACACATTCCTCTTAAATAAAAGTTTTGTGATCTTACAATGCTTAGTGGGTCAGTGTACCAAAATTTGATGTACAAACTTTCAGAAGTAAACATATAAAATGGATTCGAATATAGCTGCACAGGTTTTCAATGGTAGTTCTAAATGCTAGCCTTTTCAGAACTACACTACTGAAATAGTATATAATCTACAATTAAAAAAAAAAAAGTTTGTTTTTCCCTTTACCTAATGCCTGACAGACAGCTATGCCTAGATGTTCTAGGCTGAATTAGTTAAAAACAATGTCTGAAGGTAAAGCCCTAAAGAGAAAATTCTTTTACTACGTGAATTTCAAATCACACACACAAAATAGGTGAAATTCTTTTATCATATTTAGAATCAAAATATTCCTTAAAATATTTACAGTTTACAGTAAAAAGGATAGCAAAACACAAGATCATGTACAAGCTTAAGTATTCAAGTTTCTGAAGAGCCAAAATGAAAAGGAAAATAATTGCCTACTACAAAGCTGTAGTATATGGTAATAAAATGCCTTCAATGAGTTCAGAATAAAGCAATAAATGTACTTCTTGGGTTTCTGATTCTTGGTCAAAAACTGCTAAACTAAATGGTTAGTGTAATTTGATTACCTGTTGCTTCGTTTTCGTAGGTCTTTACAGTTTCTTTAAAAACAGTGCAATTTAAAACAAACTTACAGAGCACACATTACTCTCAAATTAGCCATTATATAAAGGACATTCACTAGAGGCAGTAAATATAATCCATAGTTAAACCATATTTACCAATTAAGGAAAAAAACTAAAATTTCTACGCCTTTATTGCATATTAATAAAACAAATCTTTGAATATACAGCAATGTAAAACTTTTAAAAATATTAAATTCCTACAACGAGGGATAGTTGGTATGAAGGATGATGAGCACTGGTACAGAGCACTCTGCACCAACACACAGAATTGGAATTTATTGTTCTGCAAACTACCATATTAAAAATGTAAAAGATGGCACAATCTTAGCAGGCAATCTTATAAAGTTTTAAGATACAACATTTAGCAGTTATTTAAATGTAATCTTGAAACAGCCTGCAAATTTTACCTTTTGCTTTTAGCTCTGTCCGTGTGGTCCCTATCTTTGTGGTACCTATCCCTTTCCTTTTCACCTTCTCTATGTTTACTTTTCTCTCGTTCTTTGTCCTTTTCATGGTCTTCACTTTTAGGCTTATCTGGTTTCTTGTCTACATTCCTATTATCTCTGCTTGCTTTTCCATCTGCTCCTCGATCACTGTGTGATAACCGGGCTCTCTCTTTATCTTTGTGCCCTTCCTCCCTGTTTTTTCTGTCTCTGTCCTTATCTTGTATTCTGTCTCTCCGTCTATGCCTTTCAGATTCTTGCTCCCATTCCTTTTCATGTCGTTCTCTTTTTAAGTGGTGTGAATCACTATAAAATCTCTGGCGGTCCCCTTTACCTCTATTAAACTGCCTATCCAGCTGCTGCTGGTCTTGCCTACCCCAAGGGTCACTATGACGTCTTTCTGGTCTCCGAATGTCTTTAACCTGGTAAAAATTTTGTGGGCCTATATACCTTGATGCTTGTGAAAGAGGACCCATCATACGTTGCGGTTGACCTGTCAGATGAACAACAGGTGGCCAGGGAACCATGGGATTTTGAGCAAAGCCAAAGCCTGGAGGGGGAAGTAATGGGGGTGGCAAATGTGGTGGAAATCCAAACATGTTTTGTGGTGGGAAATTAGGAGGCCCTGGGAATGGAAATCCAGGGGGACTAGACTTGAGATGCTGAAGGTTGGGCTGCTGTGGCCTCACAGGTGAAAAGTTTGCACTCGTTCTGGGGCTGGTGCTTCTAGAAGTAAAGTTGATGCTTTTAGAAGGAAATTCTGATTGACATGTGTTTCCAACTTCAAAATGAGCTGTTGTTACTGCAGATCCTCTTCGAAATGGGTGCACAGTTTCAATATTTTGCATTAAAGTATCCTCCTGTAAAGGTTTTGCTTGTTCTGTTTGAGAAGTGTGTATGTTTTCTACAGAGGGTGAGTTTTGCGGAACCCTTGCATTATCAGTCTGCTGAACACATGAGTTTTTCTCTACAGAAGAATTTTCTTCTACATTGATTTGTTCAGTTAAGTGCTCCTTGTTGTGTGTTAGGCCAGGCAGGGGGTGTTTTTCTCCATTCCGGCAACTATCACCATCATTAGTGTCTGAAGTAATTATCTGCTGACTTCGTCCTGCTGCTTGCCTAGGATCCCTTTTCAGGTTGATAAACTGTGGGGACCTTGTATTAGCAACAAGATTTTCACTGCAACTCACATTACCATCTATGTTTCCTTTTCCTACATTAGATATGCATGGAGAACTAGTATTTGGAGTCCTGTTATCTTGCAAATTACTCTCTTGATCTTGCAGCAGCTGTCTTTTTAATGTTCTCTCTTTACTATCCACAGTTTCCTCTTGTTTTGACTGAATGGATAAATTTGTTAAGAATGCCTCTGTAGAAACATCTGGTGGTTTACCCCTGAGACTAAGACTTGCCAAGGGCCCTGGAGATATAGAAGAGGATCCCACTACTGATGTTTCTTCTACTACTACAACTGAATTATCTGCAGAATCTGAAAGATTATCTGATTTAACCTTTACCTCCTTGGCTTCAGTATCAGTTACTTCCACTTTATCTATTTTTTCTGCTTTCAGGTTCGTATGCTCATTTATAAATGGAATTTCTTTAAGACTGCTTTGTTCTATAACTGACTGGTCCTGTTCATATACTTGACTAGTAGTGCCCAAAAGGCTCTGAAGTATATCATCCACAGGGAGAGGTTTATTAGCTAATTCCAGAGTAGAAGGTTGATTTTCCCAGCCAATCAATACCCCAGGAAGAAATCTTAAAGGTTTTGGCGGTTCCTGTTTGGTTACTTCTACTAAAGGTTCAACTGCTGTTGGAAGGTCTTCCTGAAGAGTCTGCTGAGGCTTATTTCTCTGTTTATGTAACACAGTTGTAAAAGAATTAAAAAAGTCATTTTCTTCTTCAGGTGCTTCCTCTGTAGAAACTTCTATTTTGCTTTTTTTATCAGGGGGTAACGCCATTGGTACACTTTCAGGAGCCTCAGATGAAAGACTAGCACTAGCACTATGCTGCCGCTTCAGTTTTTGACGAATAATTAAGCCCAACAATAGATTAGGTCTGTGCAGTTCAAGCCCTGTATAAAATCAAAAACATCAATTAAGTCATTTCCAATCATTACAATAAATGATACAATTTTGCATCTAGCTTACTACAGGTTACCAAATGGGTACCTGTCCCTCTCAAGCCAGAAGTCTGGACTCTAAGAAAGCAGAGTCCCTTTTTCACTTTGGTCCCAATTACAACTTTATTTCAGTAATATCCTATTATTAAAATGTATACCTACCAGGTCCATCAAAAGGCACAAGTGGGTGTGGAATTTTATCTGTGGAACCCAAAGGAATAAGGTACATATCCTTGACCTGCTTCATGTTGTTAGCAGCTACTCCATAGCGCTTTCTGCTACTGAAGTACGCAAACAGCAAAGTGTAAGAAATTTGATCTTCTTCAGTTACTGGTGTGAAGCGAACCACACAAATTTCCTATTCAAGAAAAATAGCAAATGGCTGTTGAAAAAGCTACTGAAAAGCTTGATTTTAAATACCATGTCTCAATTACTAATAATCAACTGATTTTTATAATGATGAATACTAAAGAACTTGATTTACCAACTTAAATACAGATGAAACTACTGAAAGGAAACAAGCCTTAAGGAAAGAGCTTTGCTGATTTTCTACCAGTGCTTTCTTTCCCAATCTAAAGTATTCCCATAAGAAATTGGTTACATAATTTGTTAGTAGCAGAGATGACATTCAAATCCATCTTCAAATATTTATACTATTTTCTGATTTCTGATGCTATGACCTCCAAAGAGGGATGCCTGTGCCACTGTCATGCTAGGATTCAAGAGCACCAACCATGCATATCTATACACAAATACACAAATCTATAGATAATCCACTTTACCGGAACTGTATTTAGGTATAACATGGAAAGGCTGCACATGGGCCATGAATTCTGTAAAATATACTTGGCTTATTCAGGACCTGTTTGCTTGCCTCTGGATTCTTGGGTTTGTTTCAGATAGACAAGACATTACTAATTTGGTATTAAAACTTGGTAGAGTAAGAAATGGATGCTTTTTCATGAAGGTATACAATCAAAATGGGGAGAGCCAGATTTGTTGTAAATACTAAAATGATGCAGGATACTAGAATAAACATTTGTATGAACTGAACTATGACTCTAAGACCTATAAAAGCTCTGTCTCTACACTGTGCTCTTTTAGATTAACACCATACATATTATACAACTATTTTAGGGTTCCAGTTAGTTCAAGATGCAAATATATTATAAAGCATTGGGCAATAATATATGAGTATATAAGAAAGTGACAGCACATAAATGTGACAACTTTATTAATAGTGATTCAAAGTTGACTGCATTCTAACACTGTGCTAATTTAAATTCTAAAATCTACATTGGAAAAAAAAATTCATTTCAATTTAAAATCACTCATTTTGGAGACTTCTAGAAAGAAGAAAATTACTGTCACTTACTGAAGAATTATTTATTGAATATCTGTAATATGCTAGGTACTATTACCCTTGTAAGGAAAAACAATTTCTAATTATTTTTTTAATGTATATATTATTCAATGAAATAAAGAAATGACAAAAATATGGAGAAAAAATAAAGAGAGAAGTATTACTGTAATACAGGCTACCAACTATCACCATCAATTCTCCTTCCTCCTGTGAATAATATGAGCAACATTTACCTGGACACATGGCCATCTAAGAGATTACATTTTCCAGCCTCCCTGGTAGCTAACTAGGCCTGTAAGACTAAGTTCTTGCCAATGGAAGTTTCAGGATATGAAGTGATGATCACAATTTCTTGTTCTTGCCTTAAAACTGGATGTGCATTCCTCATTTTTTCTCAGGTGGTGCTGATAGTCAGCTCTGACCATGTTTGACTGAAGAAGTCGACATTCTTGGAAATAACAGAGTAACATGAAACAAAGAGCCTGGGCCCTGTATGAACCAAGCCACCTAACAACCCTGAAAAAGTGGCCTACCTCATAGAAGAGCAAAATAAACTTCCACATTCTTTGAGCCACTATATTTTAAGGTATCTCTGTTGCAGCAGTATAACCTGTGCCCTAACACAAACAACTGTCTATAAGCTAGGTAAGGCAAAATTCCAGGATGACTCTCAATACTTACTCTAAAACATTTCTTTCAAAACACTGACAGAAACCACAGAGAAAGAATACCAGGAAGAAAAAAGGAAAACAAAGAAGGAATTCTGGGCTGTTTCAAACCATAGGAAATGGCTTTAGTTCAGTTTTGTGGGGCCTATCATGTAGCTTTAGAATTTGTATTGTCTCCCATAACCAGGACCCGTGGCATAAGAATTCTGATTGGTTAACTTCCAAACATTCTTCCATACTGGTATAGTGAGAAAAGCTTTCTTTACCTTGGTTCCTGATGCTTTTATTTTTTCCACATAATCCCAAACTGTCTGAGGTGATATCCTGCCACCTACTTGAATACTATCTGGTAGGTCCTGTGGTAAAAAAAATGATAGGTGATCAATGAAACAAAGAAAAGATCTTTACTATAATATTCATAATTCACACAAATTTAACTCTAAGGTTAATTTGAAATGGTAATAAAAAACAAAAACAAGTAAAAAGCTTATGGAATGCATATAAGAATATAAGAAAAGCAAGTAAGTTTTACCTGAAATGACAACTCCAAGTGACATAGAAAGATGTCCAAATTACAGGAATTAAGAGAGCTGACTTACAGAGCTAGACTCTGGAAGAAAGGTTTACAGAAGACAGAAAGGGAGTAGAGGGTGGTGAGCCGATGCCCATAAGGGCAAAACTGTCGACAAGGCGGAATGGAATATTTGTGCAGTGGATGAATGTGACAGTGGTGCAGTGATGGAGTATCCATGGAACCGGGGGGAGGACCAGGGGAAGGAGCAGGTAAACTCCCAAGATTTGTTGGTATATGGCTAAAACTACAAGGCTAGGAATGCTCTTTTGGCAAATATGGCAAGGAAGGGTTACTGATATAGGGTGTTGGATGTGGGTGGGTATGTGGGACAGGGCATGTAAGTGCTCATCTTGTCAGTGTGTTTTATCAGTGGGTGGAGACCCATATAATAAGAAAATACTGAACTCCCATCCTGGGTAGTGGTACTACATTCTCAATTAGAGGGACAAGAATCCCTCAAGAACATAGGCAGTGCCCATAAAAGAAATCAGACCAATACATCAAGGCCTCAATATTACTGCAAGTAACTATGAATCTTATTCTTCAAAAACTGAAACTTAGTGGTTATACTAAGTTTCAAGGGGAGGGAGAGGAAAGAATAGAATAGATGGAACTTAAGGAATTTTTAGGATATTGGAATTGTTCAGCATGATCTTGTAATAACGGACATGGGTCACTTCAAGTTTCATCAAAACCTATGAAAGTGTACAATCCAAAACATAAACCATAATGTAAACCATTCACCATGGTTAGTAGCAATACTTCAGTATTTGCAGGTCAACTGTAACAAAGGCATCATTCACATTAGTAGGGGAGAGGAAAAAAGGGGGAAAGATGTTGGGTATATACAAATCCCCTATATTCTCTTTGTGACTTTTCTGCATCCTGAAGCTTCACTGACGAGAAAATGAAAAAAAGTAGACACTGGGGGAACATAATGTAAGAAAATGTCATTGTACACACAAGACAAAAGATTTTACAGTAATGAAAGACATAATGTCTAAAACAATTTTTTAAATTTTATTTCAAATTTAATTTTTTTTGTATTTTATTGGTTGCTTTAAAAATTATTACTTCATTTTCTTACTAATTTTATTTGGTTATTTTGTTGGCTTCATTCTTGGAGAAGTTTTGGATCACAGAAGGGTCACAACAGTGACAGGGGAAAGATGACTGGTACAGGATGTCAGTGATGGGGGTATGCATGGGAAGGAATTCACCTGGGGCATGCCTCTAAGGCATATGAATATGTTCAAGTGTTCATGGTGCACTGTCTTAGAAAGTGGAGAGTCAAGCAATAACCAAAAGAATACTGAATTCATATCCTGGGGAGTTCTGCTACATTCTCTGTTAGGACAGCAAGAATAGCTCAAGTGCAAGGGCAGTGGCTGACGAAGGAAGACAGACCATTACACCAGGCCCTTGATACTGATGACTGTACTAATGAACCTATTCTTGTAAAATTGAAACTTAGCATAGTATTATATACTGCCTAAGAGTTACCTCCTGAAAGCCTCCTTGTTGCTCAAATTTGATCCCTCTCTAGGCCAAACTCAGCATATAAATGCATTACCCTGCCCACCGCCTCACCTCGCCCAAGTGGACATGACTCCCAGGGATAAGCCTCCCTGGCATGAAGGGATGATTACCATGTGCCAACTAGGAATGCATCTGGAAAAAGACCTTGACCAAAAAGGGGAATGGTAAATACAAATGAGTTTTTATGGCTAAGGGACTTCAAAGTGAGTTGGGAGGTCATTCCAGAGGTTTCATTTATACAAGTCTAAGTGGGATCTCATTGATTCCCATAGCAACAATGCCTCAAATAGCAGGGCTCCTGAGGGCTCTAGAGACATACAAAACTATAAGCAGGACAGACAGCTGAGGAATTCGGCACCTTGTCAGTGGACCTTACTTTGGAATTTATGCTCCCCAGCATTAAGAGACTCATTTATAGATTCTCTACACCTGGCTCTTCTTCCCCTTTTACTTGAACCTACAATTAGCACTCTTAATTAGATAAATATAAGTCTAAGAGAATTAAATCTTTGATCCATCCATGTTCTGGTTGAACCCTGAATTTCAGCACAGTGGCAACTCGTACTCTCCAGTTCACTGGACTCACCCAAAAAACTAACAAGGAGATGATGATGGAAAACACCCATCCCAAGTAACAGAGTGTCTGCAACTGCAAGCAAAACAGTTCCATCCATCAGTTCAGTGGCATCTAAGCCCCCTCTCAATTAGAAACAGAATGGATATCACCATCTCAAAATCCTCAAGACTGGAGAATGAACAATGGACTACAGTAGACTTATTATTATTCTACTCTAGACTTATTACAATTCTAACAATGGAAGAACTCTTATCACTGATTTAAAGGCAGTGGCCACCAGAGGTTCTGAGGAATGGGAAAGTGAAGAATAGGCGTAATATGGGGGCATTTTCAGAACATTGGAGTTGCCCTGCATGACATGGCAGTGACAGATACAGGCCACTGTGTATTTGGTCATAACCAAAAAATTGTGCAGAACAGAGTGTAAACTTTAATATAAACTGTACTCCAAAGTCAGTAGCAATGCTTCAATATGTGTTCATCAATTATAACAAATGTACCACACTAATGAGGGAAGCTGTTGATATGGAAATCCCTTATATTTTTTATGCAACATTTATGTAATCTAAAGCTTCTTTAAAAGGAAAAAAAAAAAGTTTGAGGTCATGCCAGATTTCAAAGGAAAGACAAGCACAGGAACGGGAAACAGTAGCAAGTATACCATATTAGAAAGTACAACACATTTCAGAATATTAGGCGAGATTTTTTTCCTTTGTATTTATTTATTTATTTATTTTGGTGGTTGTGGGCAGGGATATTCCTTAATCATTAACAGCTGGATTTCAGAAGTTACAGGATTTACTCATGGAGTATTCTCTTTTGCACAGGAAAGAGTGACATTGCTATAAAGCAAGATTTACTTTTTTAAGAGAATACAATCTCTCTGAAAACAAATGATAAAGTATACATAAACCCAAGAACTGTGCAACTGAGATCGCTCAAAACTTTAATTAGTATGTTACTATTTTTTCCATGAAGATTGAGAAAAATAACAGGTATAATTAAACAGCTGTTACTAAACTCTATTATGTTTACTTAGATTAATAACTATACTTTCAATATTTTACTTGGACTTTTAGTCCTAATTAAGCTAAAAATGAAAGGAAAGTAAAGGTGGAGTTCTGGAAACCAAGCACACAGAAACTCTGGCTCAGGGAGTAAAATAATAATTTTGTTTAAAATCAAAAGGATTTCATAGTTCAGAACTTAATTTCCTATCTAGAAGAGTCATCTTTCACCAATGATTTATCAAAGACTAAATTTCTAATCAGATGTTTTCAAAAAGAAGAAAATCATGGGTCCATTTATTTTATAAAATCCACACATTTTAAAATTATTTATCAAACAAATTGTATGTAAATATTAGGTTTATCAATAAAAAAAACCACAATTTTTAAACTAATCAACATTAGACAAGCAACATTTATTGAATTAAACTAATTTTAGCCTAATCTAAAGAAATGTAAAGTTATGTTAGCCTTAAAAAGAACAGGCATTTGATTTAACAAGTTTAAAACACAGAAAAGAAAAAAAAAAAAACTTCTGCTTTTATGGTCACCAGACTGAAAATGAAGAAGTGAATGTTATATATGCATGTAATTAAAAAAAAATAATCTGACTTTAGTACATATGTTCTGACATATGTACATATGTTATTTTCCTTCCTTTTTTTTTTTTTTTAAAGATTTATTTATTTATTTAATTCCCCCTCTTCCCCGGTTGTCTGTTCTCTGTGTCTATTTCCTGCATCTTGTTTCTTTGTCCGCTTCTGTTGTCATCAGCGGCATGGGAAGTGTGGGCGGTGCCATTCCTGGGCAGGCTGCACTTTCTTTCATGCTGGGTGGCTCTCCTTACAGGGTGTACTCCTTGCACGTGGGGCTCCCCTACGCAGGGGACACCCCTATGTGGCAGGACACTCCTTGCGCACATCAGCACTGCACATGGGCCAGCTCCACACGGGTCAAGGAGGCCCGGGGTTCGAACTGCGGACCTCCCATGTGGTAGATGGACGCCCTAACCACTGGGCCAAGTCCGTTTCCCTATTTTCCTTCTTTACACACAGAAATATACATTTTCTTCAAAATAATTCAAAAAATGCCATACTTTTTCAATTATCCTAACATTATTATACTACAGCTGCTATTTTCCACAAACACTAGTTAAGAGTTCCTTCCTATTCCCTCAGGTATTAAACCAACCAAGGGTATCACTACAGCAATCGTTAACACTCTTCTCACAGAGCTGCCAATTATTTGTAAAGCTTCAACTCCAGTCCAAACCAGAGTTTACAGAAATTGGTAGATGAGACTACAGTCATGAGAAGGTAGGAAAATATAAGCCGTGGTGGAATTAGAAGATCTGTTTAAAGATAAAAATACTCCTTTGGACTCAGATGTGACCTTTCTACACATGTCTCTTCTGTCACTTTTACTGGACCCGTGGTTGGCTCTGAGGTTGGTGTATACTCAGGAGACCTGAATCTCTGGACTGCCCATGTGATAGCCAGGCCCTGAGCCTCAGCAGACTTGCAGCTCCGACCCTCTGGTTTATTGGACTTACCCTGGCCAGCTAACAGGGAGGTGAAGAAGGTCAACCACCACACCAGGGAGCCAAGAGTGCCTACAACTACAAGCAGGAGAACTGCATCCATCATCCATGTGGAATCTAAGCCCCCTCTGATACAGAGGTGGAGTGGACATACCCATCCCACGGTCCACAGGATGGAGGAAGAGAGCATGATTTAGAGTGGACTTACTGATATTGTACTATGGAACTGTTGTGATTAGTAATGGAAGAAATTGTAGCAGTGATGTGGAGAAAGTGGACACAGTAGCTGCTGAGCGTAGGGAGAAGGAAGAAGAGATATGATGTGGGGGCATTTTCAGGACTTGGAGTTGTCCTGGGTGGTACTGCAGAGACAGATGCTGGACACTGTATGTCCTGCCATGGCCACTGGGTAGATTGGGCAAGTGTAGGCTACAATGTAAACCATTATCCATGTGGTGCAGCAGTGCTCCAAAACATATCCACCAAATGAAATGAATGTCCCATGATAAAAAAAAAAATTTAAAAAAAGGAATTTAGAACATATTGGTCATTAAAAATTGGATGATAAATAAAAATACTCCTGATGAGCAAGTCTTTCATACAAGTCTGTATTGAAAGATAAACTTTAAATATATAGCCCCTCCTTTTAAACATATATACATAGAGAGAGAGAGAGTGTGTGTGTGCACACAAGAGTTGCAATGTCTATCCTGGAGAAAAATCCTTGGGCACTTGAGAAGAATGTATAGCCCGCTGAATTTGGGTACAAAGTTCTGTATATGTCTGTCAGGTATAGCTTGTTTATTATATTGTTCAAGTTCTGTTTCCTTTTTGATCTTGTCTATTTGTTCTATCTAATGTGAATGGTATGTTGAAGTCTCCAACTATTATTGTAGAGATGTCTATTTCTCCCTTCAGTTTTGCCAGAGTTTGCCTCATGTATTTTGGGACACCCTGGTTCAGTGCACAGATATTTTTCACTGGTGGATTGTCCCTTTTATTAATATATAATAGCTTGCAGCTGTAGACTCTCTCAGTTTCTTGGTATGGTAGTTGACCATCCTCACCTCCCTGTTAAGTCTACAGCTACAAGCAGGAGAATTCCATCCATCAGTCATGTGGGATCTAAGCCTCCTCTCGATTTAGAAGCGGAGTGGACATCACCATCCCAGGGTCCTCAGGAAGGTGGAATAAAATATGGATTAGAATGGACTTGCTGGTATTCTTCTATAGACATATTGTGACTCTAGCAATGGAAGAAATTACATCATTGATATGAAGACAATGGCTACGGGGGTTGCTGAAGGCAAGGAGAGGGAAAAAGTGATATTGGGGTATTTTCAGGACTTGGAGTTATCCTCAATGATATTGTAGGGACAGAGGCGGGACATTTTATACCCTACCATAACCCACGGAATGAACTGGGAGAGAGTGTAAACTACAACATAAACTATAACCCATGCTTTGCAGCAATACTCCAAAATGTATTCATCAAGTACGAAGAATGTACTACCCTAATTAAAGAAGTTGTTGATATGGGAGGAGTGGGATATATGGGAACCTCTTATATTTTTTAATGTAACATTTTGTGTGATCTATGTTATCTTCAAAAAAAAATTTTTTTAATGAAAAAAAAATATATATAATGGCCTTTTGTATCTCTTATAACTTTCTTGTTTTTAAAGTTTGTTTTATCTGATACTTATATAGCTACCCCTGCTCTTGTTTGGTTACTGTTTGCGTGTATCTTTTCCCAACCTTTCACTTTCAGCTGGTTTGCATCCCTGGGTGTAAGGTGAGACTCTTGTAGGCAGCATACGGATAGTTCAAGGTTTTTTTTATCCATTGTGTCAGCCTATCCTTTATTTTTTTTCTAATTTTATTAATAATGCATAAATGATTAATGGACGTGTATCACCAGGACCATCTAATTTTGTTTCCCAGTTTTCTTTGTTATCATTACTGGTTCTCTTTACAACCTTCTCTTCTTTTCCTTCTTTTCTATATTGTGCCTTCTTATTTCCTTGGCTGAAAACACCTTGACATTCAGTGTTCACTAACTTGATTGGTGTTGGCTACTTTGCCATATGGGTGAATTCACTAGCCATGTTAGATTTCTTTGTCCAGGATTTTCCTGCTTTTATAATCTTGGGGGAACTGAGGTGGCTACAACCCTTGCCACACCGCCTCCTAGGATGGCTGAATGAAGAATCCACAGGTGTCACCTGGCCTGAAGGCTGGCCCCACTCCCATACCCAGCAGAAGAGGAGGGAGGGCAAAGCCTCTTTTAATTGGGGAATTTAATCCATTCACATTCACTGATATTACTGTAAATGTATTATTTAGTCCACCATTTTATTCTTTGGTTTTTATGTGTCGTGTCTTATTTTTGTCTGTCTTTTTACTCTTTTGGTTATCCTTTCTGCTATCTTCTATACTCTTCTCCAAGCCTCTCTCTCCTTTTTCCTTCAGGCCCTAAGGCTTCCTTTAATACTTAAAGATGGATTATATTTTAGGAATTCTTTTAGTTTCTGTTCGAGTGTGAATATTTTAAACCCACCTTCATATTGGAAGGACAATTTTGCTGAATAAAGAATTCTTGGCTGGAAATTTGTTTCTTTCAAGTATCACAACTGTATTGTACCACTGTCTTCTTGCCTCCATAGTTTCTAATAAGAAATCCTAAGTCTTGCTGGGCATCCCTTGTTTATGACAGTTTGTTTATCCCTGGTTGCTCTTAGAATTTTCTCTTTATCTTTGATATTTGACATTCTGAGTAGTATGTGTCTTGGAGTGGGTCTATTTGCATTTAATCTTATTGGGTACACTGCACTTCTTGGATACTTGTAAGTTGACTGCTTTTCTGAGAGTTGGGAAATTTTCACCTACTGGTTGCACAAATACTCCTTCTGCCCCTTTTTCCTTCTCTTCTCCTCCTGGAACTTCCATGACATGTCGTTGCATTTCAATTCCATGGACCCCTACTCAATTTTTCCCATTCTTTTTTTTTTTTTTTTTAATTTTTTTATTTTTTATTGACTTTGTAATAATATTACATTAAAAATATATATGTGAGGTCCCATTCAACCCCACCCCCCCACCCCCCCTCTCCCCCCCCCAACAACACTCGTTCCCATCATCATGACACATCCATTGGATTTGGTAAGTACATCTCTGGGCACCTCTGTACCTCATATACATTGGTTCACATCATGGCCCATACTCTCCTCCATTCCATCATGTAGGCCCTGTGAGGATTTACAATGTCCGGTGAAGCACCATCCAGGGCAGCTCCATGTCCCGAAGACGCCTCCACCTCTCATCTCTTCCTGCCTTTCCCCATACCCCTCGTCCACCATGTCCACTTTTCCCAATCCAATGCCACCTCCTCTATGTGGACACTGGATTTCTATGTGGACACTGGATTAATTTTTCCCATTCTTGACTCTCAATTTCAGCTGTTCTGTCTTCAGTATCACTTATTCTTTCTTCTCGCATTTCAAGTCTGCTCTTGTATGCTTCTAATTTGTTTTTTATCTTACATATTGTATCTTTCATTCCCATGAGCTCTGTTACTTCCACTCAGGATTTCAAATTCTTCTTTGTGCTTACTCAGTGTCTTGATGTCATTTATCCCTTTAGCCACATTGTCTTTCAAATTATCTTGGAAATATGCATGCATCTCTATTAGTTGCCTCAAATCCTGCATCTCTTCTGGGATATTGATATACTTTTCTTAGGTCAAGTCTTCCATTTTCTTAGTATGGCATATAATTTTTTTTTGCTGATATCTAGGCATCTAATTAGGGTAGTGACTTCACTCAGATAATTTCTCTCTTTCATAGGGTTTTAGCAACAGGAGACTGTGTCACTGCTGTTTTTTGGTTCTTGGTTCACCCTGTTCTGGGTTTTAGGATAGTCCCTCTTAATTGCTCAAATCTGGGCCCTGAACCCAGTATGGGTTGCAGACCCACTTCCTATAGCCTTGGAGAGTAACACTGGAAAAGCCGGAAAAAGCCTCTCTTATGTTATTTCTTTTAAGATTTATTTATTTATCCCTACTCTCCATCATTGTTTGCACTTGCTGTCTGCTGTGTCTGTCTGTCATGTGCTGTGTGTGTCTGCTCGTCTTTTTTTAGGAGGCATCAGGAACCGAACCTACCACGTGGGAGGGAAGCACCCTATCACTTAAGCCACATCCTCTCCTCCCTACTTACTGTGTCTCTCATTGTGTTTCCACATTGTGTCTCCTAAATAAATCATCTTGTTGTATCAGCTCGCCACACCAACCAGTTGCATCAGCTGTCTTGCTGGTCTTCTTTAGGAGGCATTGGGAACCAAACCCCAGACCATGCATGTGGTAGGCAGACATCCAATTGCTTGAGCTATATCCACTTCCCTTATTTACTTACTTTTGATTTCCTCACATCTATTTCCTTGGTCTGCCAGCAGGCAGTGCTCTTTAGCAGTTCTCTCAGTTCAATGCTTGATCAGAGTGTGTTTTCTCCAACACAGATCAGATCAATGTGACAAAAGTTCCTGCCTGGAGAGGAAGAGCCTCAAAATTCAAACTTTGTCAGATGCAGTTCTCCAACCTTTGCTGCCAGCTCTCTCCCTTTTTCTGGGTAGGAAATAATTCCACTCCCCTCTACATTGTCAACAACCAGTCCCAGTAAGCAGAGAAGGAGACTGAAAGGATCAGATCTCTTTAGTGTCTTGCTGGTTACCAAGGCAAGCAATGGTGTGGTCCACCTGGCCTGGGCTTGTGGGATACAGCAGACCAACTCTGTGGGTCAAAAGCTGAATCAAACTTAGGTTGCCATTCTCTCTCCCCTTTTCTGTGAGGGTGTATCCCTGGAGTCTCCTTTGTAGCTGCCATTCCAGACGCCTGAGAATTCAAAGGTGTCTACTGGGTGTGGGAGGATGCTGGCATGTGCAGCTGTAGCGTTCAACTCACAATTATGTCATCACGGTTTTTTTCCTTTGCCTCTCTCTCCTCTGGGCTGTATTCAGCCTTCTCCTGGTGTCCTAAACCATAAAATATTTTTTCCTAGGCTATTTCTTCCTGTCCTCTAAGGGAGAAGAGAGTCCCTTGTCTTTCTAGTCCACCATTTTCTCTCATTAATATTTAATTTTCTGACATAAGGAAGCACAGCTTAGAAAGAAATGTGTATAGATGAAGTTTAAAACTTTGAAGCACAGTTTTCCACAATACTAAAAATCTATTTTAGAATTTATAATTCTGTTAAGGATCATTGTTAATAAATATTTTTATTGTGAACTATATGTTGTTTCCCTCTCTGCCTACTGCTTTCAGAAATGCACATGCCATCCCAGGCATAGGAGGGCAGGAGCTCACATACCTCTGTCAAGTACTCAGGGGAGCCAGAAACTGGGTAGGCTTTGGTAACAAATTTTGCCACAGAAGGCATGTTGATAAAACCTTTCCAGATGAAGTTCAATCGTGCAAGAAAGGTAGACTCAACTTCAACAGTTCCAGGCATCTCAGGACTAAAACACAATCGCATTAAAAAATTAGCAGCCTGAAGATATGCTTGTGAAGACATCCATTTTCTACTTAATCATCAGATACTTCTATTTTAGCATGTCAACAAGGCTAAAATATGTAAAGGCCACTAATTAAAGAGTTTATATTTTCACTTTAAAAAATTTTACTTACATTTACATAGCCATGTTTGACATACTCTTCTTGGCTTAGGAGAACTAAGGTTCAGAGAAGTACAAACAAATTTCTTTAATAAACTATTACCTGCCTTTTTGTATCAACATAATTACAGTTTTTAAAGAGATGTCTCCAAACACTCAACCCTCTAAATTAACTTACAAAGTCTTATTTTTTTGCCCCAATTACTTTAAAGTATAGGATATATGGTTACTTTTCAAAAGAAAAGTTCACAGGAAATGTTACTCTTCTGCTTATAAAGACCACCAAGTGAAAATTGACGAAACCCATAAAGAGTGTAGAAATTATCACTAAAATTACCGTGGAGCAGGAGAAAATGTTGACTTTGGAGACTCCTGTTTCTCTTCTTCAAAGAATTCAGAACCCAAAAAATTTGAAGTTGAAGATAATGCATCTGCTATACTTTCAGCTTCATTGTCTGAATGTTTACGAGCTACTCCAACTACTACTTTGACTTTTTTTGGAGAAAGATCATCTACAGGTGGCGCCATCCGACCTAAAGACAGAATACACAAAAATAAAATAATTTGTCAACTAAAATTACTATAATTTGATCTATTTTCACTTTCTAAAGATATTCAGTTACCTCGATTTAATTTTGCTTGGGGTAATTTTAACTATCATCTTCTTTCAAAATGAAATATATTACATCTGTATTTAAGAATTAGGACAGAGGGGTAAGATGGTGGCAGAGTAAGGAGCTCCAAGAGTCACCTTGTCCTACAGGGCAGTTAGTAATCACCCAGAGCTATCTAAAGCACCTGTGTGGGGGGCCCAGGAGACCAGAAGAGTATCTGGCAAAATCCTTGAAAGTACAGAAGGAGGACAATGCCCACCTATAGTGAGGATTCTTATGTAGAGCACATCATGCTATGGAGGTCAGTGACCATCCTCCACTGGCGATGCAAGCTGCCTGGGAAGCTACTCCCTGGCTGGAACAAGACGTTCCAATTCCCAAAAACAGGGGAGGAAGAGACAGTTGGCCACCGACTTTAGCTACTGATTAGGACATTTAGCAAGCCAAAGTATAATTCTAAGAACAGTTAAACTTTGAATGTGTCCAAGTCAGAAAGAAACCAGTAGCCTCCATTTTAACTCCACCCCAACATGAGGTGAAGCAAGGCTGACTGAAAATCACAGTGACAGTAGGGAACAGCTTCTTTCCACCCATTTTGGATTGCAGCTCCACCCTTAAGGTCCAGCCCCACCTCTGACAGTTAAGAAGCCGGGGAGATCTGCAAAAGCTTCTCCAGGCAACTGCAGGTGCTTCTGGCTGGCACAGGCTGAATAATAGGACACCTGGTGCTCCATCCCCAACCCAAGTAGGATAGGAGGGAAGCCGTGGTACCTTAGCCTCTCTGGGCAACTGCAGGTGCTTTTGGCCTGCACAGATTTTTTGAGCACCTTCAATTACATCACCATCCCACCCCCTGATAGGATATGAAGCAGCTGGTATTTCTTCAGCCTCTCTGGACACTGCAGGTGCTTTCAGCCTACACAGATTGGATACTCAAAGGCCTATAGCTCCACCCCAACCCCCGATAGGAAAGGAGGGAAGCCATGTCCCCTCAGCCTCTCTGGGCAATGGCATGCACTTTTGGTCTACATGAACTGAACTGCTGGATGCCTTTGGTTCTAGCCCCAGCCCCGATAGGACAAGAGGAGGAGGCAGTGGCTCCCCAGCCTCTTTGGATAACTGCAGGTGCTTCTGACCAACATAGACTGAATAGTCAGACACCTGTAACTCCATCTCTGCTTCCCAATAGGATAGGAGCAGAGCTGCTCTGTTTCCTCCATCTCTCCAGGCAACAGCAAGCACTCTCAGCCTGCACAGACAGGACTGTTGGGTGCTTGTGGCTCCACCTCATCCTCAATAGGAAAGGAAAGGACTGTGTTTTCCCAGCCTCTTTGGTAATTGCAGGTGCTTTCAGCCTGCATGGACTTATATGCTAGGCACTCAGGAGGGACCACTCCCACTCCTAGCAGAGGAGAAGGTGGGTTGGTGCTATGTTAGAATACCCGGGCAACTGTAGTCAGTTTGGACCCACACAGCTTACTTGCAGTTCTTTCCCTGGCCCAGGCAGGTGAGAAAAGGGTATGAAACTGCATCAGTCACTCCGGGCAACTACAAATGATCTTGGCCTGCACAGCCTGGATTACTACATACAGGTGTGGCTCCCTCCCTACCCCAGGCAGAGGAGAAAGGTGGGAAAAGCGTCATTGGTTCCTGGGGCAATATATGGGCAGCATCAGCCTCCAGAGCTTACAGAGCCAACTACAATCTCAGCCCCTACTATACAACCAGCAAGGAAGAAAGGGCAAGAAAGCCCTAAACTAAAGGAGAAACTTCACCCAGAATAAATACATCTAGTAAGCCAGATGCCAAGAAACCAACAAATAACTACAATCCACACCAAGAAACAGGAAGATATGGCTCAGACAAAGGAACAGATAAACCTTTAGATGACATACTGGAGTTGAATGAACTCATTTATAACAGATGTTGAAACAAACCTTCTTAATAAGTTCAATGAGATGGCTACAGATATTAAGGATATTAATAAGACACTGGGGAAGCATAAAGAAGAATTTAAAAGCATACACAGAAAAACAGCAGATCTTAAGGGAATGAAAGGCACAATAAATGAAGTTAAAAATACACTGGAGGGGGAAGCGGCTGTGGCTCAACTAGCTGGGCTCCTATCTACCATAAGGGAGGCTCTGAGTTCGCATCCTGGGGCCTCTTTGTGAAGGCAGGCTCACCCACAGACCGCGGACTGCCACCTGCAAGTGCCACAGAGCACTGGCCAGCCTGCAGACACCACAGAGCGCTGGCCAGCCCACAAGTGCCACAGAGAGTAGAGTCAGCAAGATGATGCAACAAAAAAGGGAGACAAGCAAAAACACAGAAGCACACACAGCAAATGAACACAGAGAGCAGACAGCAAACAAGCTGCAAGGGGGGAGGGGAAATTAAATAAATAAATACAGACATAGAAGAACACACAGTGAATGGACACAGAGAGCAGACAGCATGCAAAAAGACACAAAGGAGGGGATTAAAAAAAAGCAAAAACACTGGAGGGAGCAAATATGGCTCAAGAAGTTGGGTGTCTGTTGACTACACAGGAAGTCCTGGGTTTGGTTCCCAGTGCCTCCTAAAGGAAACGAGCAGACAAGAAGCAAACCCCCCCCCGCCCCCCCACACAATGAGCAAAACAATGAGCACACAAGCGAAAAAGTAACAAAACAAACCAAGGACGCAAACGAGGGAGCTGACAACAAAAAGTACAATGGAGACATAACAGCAGATTTAAGGAGGCAGCAGAAAGATCAGTTAGCTGATTACATGGCCTCCAAAAGCAAACATAGAAAAGAAAAAAGAATGGAAAAACTCAACAGGGTGTCCTCAGGGAAATAAGTGATAGCAAGAGGCATGCAAATATACATATAATACGTGTTCCAGAAGAAGAGGAGGAAAAAGTGGCAGAAGGAATATATGCAGAAATAATGGTTGAAAATTTCCCAACCCTAATGAAGGACATAGATAACCATGTCCGAGAATCACAACATACTCCCAGACAAATAAAACTGAATAGACCTACTCCACTACACTTACTGGTCAGAATGTCAAAGGCTGAAGACAGAATTTTGAGAGCGGCAAGAGAAAAGAGATGCATCACACAAAATAAAATTAAGTGCTGATTTCTCATCAGTAACCATGGAGGTAAGAAGGCAGTGGTATGATGTTATTTAAGATACTGCAAGAGAAAAACTGCGAGCTAAGAATTTTATATCTGCAAGATTGTCTTTCAAAAATGAGGGCGAGTTTAGAATAGTAACCAAGAAAATAGCTTTTCAGGAAATAATGAAGGGAATGTTACAGCCTAAAAAGAAAAAAACAGGACAGAGAGGCTTGGAAGTGAGTCTAGAAATGTAGATTATATCAGTAAATACCTAAAAGTGTAAAAAGAGTGGTGAAAATATGACAAATAAAATGCAAAGGTCAAAATGGGTGAAGAATTCCCTTTATAGTAATAACATTGAATGTTAATGGATTAAACTCCCCAATCAAAAGACACAGATTGATAGAATGGATAAGAAAATATGAACCATCTAAATGCTGTATACAAGAAACTTACCTTAGACCCAAAGATACTAATAGATTGAAAGTAGAAGTCTAGAAAAAGATATTCCATGCAAGCAGGAACCAAAAAAAAGCTGCAGTATCAGAGGATATAGATTTAAAAGCAAAACTGTTTTTAAAGACAAAGACATTATATATTAATAAAAGGGACAATCCACCAGGAAGAACACTGTACCCCAATATCAGCAAGATATACATTCTTGTCAAGTGCTCATGGGTCTTTCTCCAAGATAGACCATATTCTGGGTCACAAAGATCTCATAAATTCAACAAGATCAAAATTATACAAAGTACTTTCTCTGATCATAATGGAATAAAGCTGGAAATCAACAGATGGAAAAAGGGAAAATTCACAAATATATGGAGATTAAACAGCATACAATTAAATAATCACTGGGTCAAAGAAGAAACTATGATAGAAATCCATAAATATTTCAAGACAAGTGAAAACAAGAACAAAACATATTAGAGGGAAGCGGACTTGGCCCAGTGGTTAGGGAGTCTGTCTACCACATGGGAGGTCCGCAATTCAAACCCTGGGACTCCTTGACCTGTGTGGACCTGGCCCACATGCAATGCTGATGTGCGCAAGGAGTGCCGTGCCATGCAAGGGTGTCCCCAGCATAGGTGAGCCCCATGTGCAAGGAGTTTGCCCCGTAAGGAGAGCCGCCCAGAGCGAAAGAAAGTTCAGCCTGCCCAGGAATGGCACCACACATGGAGAGCTGACACAAGATGACGCAGCAACAACAACAAAAAAGAAATACAGATCCTGTGCCGCTGACAACAGAAGTGGACAAAGAAGAACACACAGCAAATAGACACAGAGAACAGAGAACTGGGAGGCGGAAAGGGGAGAGAAAAAAACAAAAAATAAATAAATGTTTTAAAAAAAACATATTAGAACCTATGGTATGCAGTGTGGGCAGTGCTGACAAGGACATTTATAGCCCTCAATGCTTAACATTAAAAAAAAAAAAAAGAGCTAAATCAATGACCTAACTACACAGTTGGAGGAACTAGAAAAAGAACAGAAAACTATTTCCAAAGCAAGCACAAGGAATGAAATAACAAAGATCAGAGCAGAAATAAATGAACTGAGAACAAAAAAAATTGAGAACAAAACCAAAAGTTGGTTCTTCAAGAAGATTAAAAAAAATCGACAAACCCTTAGCTAAACTTGACGAGAAGATGCAAATAAATAAAATCAAAGATGAAAATGGGGACATTACCACTAACACCACAGAAATAAAAGTGATCATAAGACGATACAATGAACAACCTGTATGCCAACAAACTAAGCAATGTAGATGAAACAGAAAAATTCCTAGGAATGTATGAACAACCTACACTGATGCTAGAAGAAATAGAACTCAAAAAACTAATCACAAATAAAGAAATTGAAAAAGTCATCAAGCAACTCCCCAAAATGAAAAGCCCAGGACATGATGGCTCCACAGGTGAGTTCTACCAAGCATTCAGAGATTTAATACCAATCTTACTCTTCCAAACATTGAACAAGAATGAATGCTACCAAACTCATTTGATGAAACCATATCAACCTAAAAAGCCAGATAAAGATATTACAAAAAAGAACATTACAGATCCATTTTCCTAATGAATACAGATACAAAAATCCTCAACAAAATACTTGCTAATTGAATCCAAAAACATATTAAAAAGTATTATTCATCATGATCAAGTCGTTTATATACCAAGCATGCAAAGGTGCTTCAAGACAAGAAAATCAATCATTATAATACACCACATTAATAAATCAAAGAAGAAAAATCACATGATCTTACTGATTGACATATAAAAGGCAGACAAAATTGACAAAATATAGCATCCTTTCTTAATGAAACTACAAAAAAAAAAAAAAAAAAAAGAATTGAAGGGAACTTTCTCAGCATGATAAAGGCCATATAAGAAAAACACATAGCTAACACTATCCTCAATGGTGAAAGACTGAAAGCTTTCAGGAACAAGACAAGGATGTCCACTGTCAAAACTGTTGTTTAGTATAGTGCTAGAGGTTCTAATTAGAGCAATCAGGCAAGAAAAAGGAATAAAAGGCATCCAAATTGGAAAGGAAGAAGTAATACTTCGGCTATTTGCAGTTATGATCCTATATCTAGAAAGTTTCAAAAAAATCTACAATAAAGCTGCTAGAGCTAATAAATGACTTCAGCAGTGGCAGGATACAAGATTAATATGCAGGGAAGCGGACTTGGCCCAGTGGTTAGGGCGTAGGTCTACCACATGGGAGGCTCGTGGTTCAAACCCCAGGCCTCCTTGACCCATATGGAACTGGCCCATGCACAGTGCTGATGCGTGCAAGGAGTGCCCTGCCACATAGGGGTGCCCCCGTGTAGGGGAGCCCCACGCACAAGGAGTGCACCCCATAAAGAGAGTCAGCCAGCATGAAAGAAAGCGCAGCCTGCCCAAGAATGGCGCCGCACACACAGAGAGCTGACACAACAAGATGACACAAGATGATGCAACAAAAAGAACCACAGATTCCCATGCTGCCGACAACAACAGAAGCAGACAAAGAACACGCAACCAACAGACACAGAGAACAGACAACTGGGGTGGGGTGGGAGGGGAAGGGAGAAAAATAAATAAATCTTTAAAAAAAAAGATTAATATACAAAAATCAGTAGTGTTTCTATACAACAATAATTCACAATCTGAAGAGGAATTCAGGAAAAGAATTCCATTTACAATAGCGACTACAACGATCAAACACTAAGAAATAAACTTAACCAAGGGTGTAAAGCACTTGTATTCCAAAAACTACAAATGTATTGTTAAAAGAAATTTTAAAAGACCTAAATAAATGGAAGAATATTCCAGGTCATGGATTGGGAGACTAAACATCATTAAGATGTCAATTATCCCCAAACTGATATAGAGATTCAATGCAATCCCAATAAAAACTCCATCAGCATTTTTTAAAGGAATGAAAAACACAATTATTAAATTTATTTGGAAGGGTAAAGGGCCCTAAATAGCCAGAAACATCTTAAAAAGGAAGAGCAAAGTTGGAGGATTGTATCTTCTGGACTTTAAGCATATAACCCAGGTACAGTGCTAAAAACAGCATGGTACTGGCATAAAGATAGATACACAGACCTATAGAACAAAATGGATGATTCAGAAACAGACCCTCACATCTACGGTCAAGTTATTTTTGATCAGGCTGTCAAACCCACCCAGCTGGGCCAAAACTGTCAATTCAACAAATGGTGATGGGAGAACTGGATATCCAAGCCCAAAGAAAGAAAGAGGGCCGCCATCTCACACCTTACACAAAAATTAACTCAAAATGGATCAAAGACCTAAATATAAAAGCTACAGTCATAAAGCTCCTACAAGAGAATGTAGGGAAACATTTTCAAGACCTGGTGGTAGATGGTGCATTCTTAAACCTTACACTGAAAGCACAAATAATGAAAGAAAACATGGATAATGGGACCTCTTCAAACTTAAAACACTTTTGATTCATAGGACTTCATCAACAAAGTGAAAAGGCAGTCCACTCAATGGAAAAAAAATATTTATTTGGAAACCATTTATCTGACAAGGGTTTGATTTCCATTCTATATAGAGAGATCTTACAACTCAACAATAAAAGAGCAAGCAATCCAATTTAAAAATGGGCAAAAGAAACATATTTTACCAGAGGAAATACAAATGGCCAAAAAGCACATGAAAAATGTTCCATATCACCAGCTATTTGGGAAATGCAAATCAAAATGACAATAAGGTATCATCTCATACCACATAGAATGGTTGTTATTTAAAAAATGGAAAACAGTAAGTTCTGGGAAGGATATGAAGAAATGGGAACAATCCTTCACTGCTGGTGGGATTTTAAAATGGTACAGCCTCTGTGGAAGACAGTTAGTGGTTTCTCAGGAAGCTAAATGTAGAACTGCCAGATGATCCAATAATACTTCTACTAGGAATATATCTAAAAGAATTTAAAACTGTGATGTGAACAGACATTTGCACATCAATGGCAGCACTATTCACAATTGCCAAAAGATGGAAACAACCCAAGTTTTTATCAAATGGCAAGTGGGTAAACAAAATGTGATATTATACATATGATGGAATGCTGTGCTGCTGTAGGAAGAAATGAAATTGGGACTCATATGGTAACATGGATGAACCTTGAGGACATTATACTAAATGAAATAAGCCAGACACAAAAGAACAAATATTGCAGTCTAATATAAATTTAATATGAAGAATGAATGAATGGAATTAAAACCCAGAGGGTTATTAGGAGATAAGAGGAGGTCTGAGAAGGGGTACTGATGTTTAAAGTATGTAGAACTTTTAATTAACTTGACTGTAAAAGTGTAGAAATGGAAAGAGATGATGTTAACACACAGTGAGTAATACTAATGCAGCTGGTTTATAAACAGGACCGTGGCTGTAAAGTGTAGTCTAGAGATATAAATGTCATTTTAAAGAAAGCTAGAGAATAATCTAGGGACTGAATAACATAGTGAACTCACAGAGGCTGAGAATTGTGGTTAACAGTACAAATATAAGAATGTCCTATGTTCTAGAACAAATGTATATCAGTACTGCAAGGTGGCAAGAATATGGAGAAGCATGGGAAAAATACAATTATGTAACCAACCTATGGATGACAGTTAACAGCAATACAGCACTATTCTTGCATCAATGCCAAAGATGCACTGTGTTAATAATCAGGGGGTATGGAAAAAATATACTAAATGTATTATGTTATAGACTATAGTTAATGGTAACAGTCTGATAATATTATCTCATAATCTGTAACAAACGTTACACACAATGCAGGTTGTTGGTGGAGAGGTGTTGTATGGGAATTTAACACATGTGCACGATTGTTCTGTAAGTTCACAACAGCTCTAATAAAAAATGTATTTAAAAAAAAAGAATCAACAGAAATTTACCATAGTCCCTTTTACTCCAAGCCCTCTTTTATGTACAGGAAGAAAAACTTATCTGAAGTGGAATTCATGGCATACTGTACAGGGTTCAACCTATAACATATAATTTCCCATTTCAAATCATTTTATAAGTGTTTTCTCCTAAAAGCAAAATATACTTATGAATAACTATGGAAGAGATGGTATAATTCCTCTCTTATTGAGGTGAAAAACTAGCAAAAGAGGATGTTAATAACTCATAATGCTGAAATGGAAACATCATAATTAGAACACAAAAAAGGTTTCTTGATATCCTCATAAATGCATGATTTCTTTTAACTATGCCAAAGTCCAACAGTCTTGAGAAATAACTTGAAAAATAACCGAGTTAAACAAATATGTATACTACTTTGTGTTCTACACAGCAGTTCATAA
Organism: Dasypus novemcinctus; assembly: GCF_030445035.2. NCBI lineage: Eukaryota > Metazoa > Chordata > Mammalia > Cingulata > Dasypodidae > Dasypus > Dasypus novemcinctus. The sequence goes on along the minus strand of NC_080683.1, from coordinate 34,326,554 downwards.
TTATACAGGTGCAACACACTGCTACTTATTTACACTGGTTAAAAAAGACATTAGAAAATTTTTAAGATGACATTGGTTTTAGGATATAAAACCAATTTTTCAGGTAAAAAGCACTCAAATGTTCTAAAAATAGGTCTATTACTAGTATTCATGTATACAAATGTGCTCGTATACTAACATTAAATTTACTGCATGATTACCACGAAAGCAATTAAAGTTAATGGAAATAAAATGTACTTAATATTTTTCCCAGGCAAAAACAACTAAATGGATGTGCTTTAAAAACTCTAGCACCATAGACATTATAACATTATGGATAATTTTTTTTTTAATTAACTTATTTATTTCTCTCCCCTTCCCCCCCACCCCAGTTGTCTGTTCTCTGTGTCTATTTGCTGTGTCTTCTTTGTCCGCTTTTGTTGTTGTCAGTGGCATGGAAATCTGTGTTTCTTTTTGTCGTGTCATCTTGTTGTGTCAGCTCTCCGTGTGTGTGGCACCATTCTTGGGCAGGCTGCACTTTCTTTTGCACTGGGCGGCTCTCCTTACAGGGCTCACTCCTTGCATGTGGGGCTCCCCTACGTGGGGGACACCCCTGCGTGGCACGGCACTCCTTGCGTGTCAGCACTGCGCATGGGCCAGTTCCACATGGGTCAAGGAGGCCTGAGTTTGAACTGTGGACCTCCCATGTAGTAGACAGACGCCCTAACCACTGGGTCAAGACCGCCGCCTATGGATAATTTTCTTTAAGAATAATTTTTAATCTTTAAAACACCATGCCCTCTAGTATCCTTAAGAAGATACCAATTATTTTGTTACAGGAAAATGACTTATTTTATAATACATTTCATGTATTCCCTACTGTAATGATGAAGGGCAGCAGATGAATTAACATGAAGGATTTTCAAATTACTGAACAAGGTATGTGCTATCTCTTAAGCAGATTAAATTTTAAAATGTTAAAGAGTCACATATCTTGACTTTCACAAAAACTTCTCATCCTCTATCCTTACTAATAAGCTGAATATAAATTGAAACTTCCTTGACATATTTCTTACATCTTTCCCATTCTTATACCCTAAATCCAGTCAATCCCCAACAAGTCTAATACTGCCTAATTTGTATTATCTCAAAGCTGCCTCCACTTATTTCCAGCTCCACTGCTACTACTCTAATTAGTTATCATCTTCTTCCACTTGGACTAGTGTAAAGGCATCCTGTCTAATCTTCGGTCTTCCTCTCCCGACTTCCTGCCAATATAAACTCTACTTAAAGTCAGAGGGGGGGTCTTCATAAAATTCCAATCTTATCATGTCACTCCCCTGCTAAAAAATTTTCAATCACTATCTAATGCTCTTAGATTCTTTAACACGGCCCATAAAAGGGGATATTTAGCATTTTTTATCATGACTTACATTAAGAAATATTTTATATCATTATCTATTACCTACACATGTATACACTTTATTTGTGTACGTGTGTCTGTATATATGTGTGTATTTTTTATATTTTTAAATTTTTCTTTTCGTTTTGTTGTTGTATACAAATAACTAGAACTAAAGATTCATAAATTGATACTTAACACTGTAAGTGCAATTCACAGTGATATTTTCTGTTTTTGTTTCGTTTGTGGAATGCTGGCCACTAGTTACTAAACTGATTTCACTACCCACTAATGAATCAAAACCTGAAGTTTGAAAAACAACGGTAAATGACACTACAAAATCTCATCTCTAAATCTCTTCAACCAAATCATGTGCTTCTCTCCTCTTTTTTTAATTCAGTCCAAGCTCATGCCTTCCCAGTATCCAGAATGGTTTCTTCCCCCTTCTCTTTGCAGGCACAACTTCTCAACCTTCAAATCCCTAACATCTCAATCTAGGCTAGTTAGTTCTAAACGCACTTCTGACAACCTATAGTCCTATAACTTAAATAATCACCTGCCTGTCATCCCCAGTAAACTACAGCTTCTATTAAAGCCTGGATAACAATGAACATTTTCATTCTACATTCCTTGCATCCAGCGAAGTGCCTGGCAAGAAGAGCTCAATAAATATTTACTGAACCAATGACCAAAGAATACCAGAGAAAAGATAATTGCTGGTTTGTCTTACATTACATATAATAATAAAATATGAATGCTACTTTATTCCGTGACCTACTAAATGTCAGTATCATCACAACTGCCAATTTTTGATGTCCCTTCTAAAGGTTAAATTCCAGTCATATGACCCTTCAAAATGAAGGTAACATTTTAGGAAGAAAAATTTCCAATTACCTATGCAAATTTTGCAGTTAAGATCAAAAAGGTGCTGTCTGTGTTGACTAGTGGTATCTTTAGACATGGAATCGATCTCCTCTTTTTGTTTTTCAGATTCTTCTATCTTCTCCAATGACTTATTGGTTGTAGGTTCCTAACAAAAGTGAGGGTAAAAATTATTTTTATCTGATAAAATCTGTCTTCAATTCATAAAATCATTCTCTATTTCACATTGGTATTTCTCCCAGATGAAACTACACAACTATAGGTTGTTTTTGCTATTTCTCAAAAAAAAGTACTAGATATTATAAAATAGAGCAAAAACGCAAATATTCCTTAGTCTTCAAGGCCTCTAACAAGATTTTGAATTATTTTCCCACTAATATTTGAAAATAAGAAAAACTGCACCAGTTCTCATGTATAGTCTGCCAATAGGCACACTACTGATTACTAAACCTACTAGGAAGTATATTTTAAAAAGTGTTTAACAGGTGTCTGTTATAGCAGTCTACACAGTTACACAGAGACACAAGATTCTAAACACTCTCAAAAAACCACTAATCCAATAAAAAAGGCTATCTTAAACATTTTTAAAAAATGATAATTTTAAGATATGTTTGGAACATTACAAAATATGATTGGTTTGAAGATTTATAAAACATGACATTTTTATTATCTTTACCTGAATCTCCATGGCTGCTTCCTGTTCTTTCATTGGTGCATCACTCTCAATTTCTATTTCACCTTTATGAGTTATTTTTGTGATTGGTCTTCTTTCAACCTCTCTCTGCTCTTTCTCAATCATCTCTATGGTCTAACAGTAAATATTTTAAAATAAAACTTCACAACTTAAAACATGTATTTCCAAATCTACAACTTTATATAATGATAAATCTTACCAAAAAACAAAAGAATTGCCAGATGATTTTTTAATCCTTAGGTAGTCTCTCATATAACAAGCACAAACTAACTGCTTTTATTTCCAGATACTGTTTTAAGTGCTGAGGAGATTTAGACCCCTTACCCCAGAGCCTTGAAAAGGCTCATACATTTACAGGAGACAATTGAAGTACAATGTAATTTGCAAAGGGATGAAACGTGATACTTTATTTAAAGCGGGCTTTCTGATTCAGTACTCTAGCAGCTGCCACAGAGAAATGAGATAAACGTTGCTCTTAAGTATTCTAACTTGATGTTCTAGCATCTCCCACAACAGCAAAGCTTACTCAAACATCAAAAATAATTAGGCAGTCCTGTGTCAGCTGTCTTCTGACTGAGCCTTCTTAGTGGAAGTAGTAAATCCCAGTTGAACAAGCTCAGCAACAAAACATAAAAGTTAAGCAGGTATGGCAAGAAGTAGTAAAAGGCAGCTAGGAGTGGAACAGGGTAAGAAGGGTAAAATAAGTCTGCTTATTTATCTTCCCTTTGTTAAGTGCCAATCATCCTTTAAAGAAATAAATCAGGCAAGTGGCTTCAAGAAAATATAAGCTGGTCTCCCATGTAGACGATTCTTGGAGCCAGTTTCAAAGCAGAAGACAGGCAAATGCTTATTTGGAGTATGGAGATAAAAAAGAGGAGGTGGTAGGGAAGTGGACTTGGCCCAGTGGTTAGGGCGTCTGTCTACCACATAGGAGGGCCACGGTTCAAACCCCGGGCCTCCTTGACCCGTGTGGAGCTGTCCCATGCGTGGTGCTGATGCACACAAAGGAGTGCCCCCCCCATGCAGGGGTGTACCCCGCGTAGGAGAGCCCCACGCGCAAGGAGTGCACCCTGTAAGGAGAGCCGCCTAGCGCAAAAGAAAGTGCAGCCTGCTCAGGGATGGCGCCGTACACATGGAGAGCTGACACACAAGATGATGCAACAAAGAGAAACACAGATTCCCGGGCCGCTGACAACAACAGAAGCAGACAAAGAAGACGCAGCAAATAGACACAGAGAACAGACAACGGGGGGTGGGGGTGGGGGAATAAATAAATAAATAAAAGAGGAGGTGATACTATTTTCAAATTAGAAGAGGAGAAATTACACTGAATGGAAGTGAAGAAATATGTACATAAGTATGAAGTATCAAATCAAGGCCTCTTGCATTACAAAGTAGACTGAGCATAGTATCCACATGGAGATTTAGTGCCTAAGATGCAAATAAGTATTATTTAAAAAGAACTGGGTAAAACCACAGAGTTAAATATGAACTACAATTTCAAGTTTCATTAATCAATATTTTCTAGAACAAAGAGCTAACATTCTAAGACCAATGTAACAAAAATACTGGATAGTATATAATACGGCTAGCTCCACTGGGGTAGCACCCCATAATTAAACACATACTATTTCTATGAATATAAATATTCACACACAACAGTTCAGGTCAGATTTTTATTAACAAATACATTATAAAATCATCTTATTTTTAGGAGCTTTTGGCATTCTAAATTGTAAATAATAAAAGAATTATAAATGTATACAAATTTTCATTCTGACTTAATCTGGTTCTATAAATTACTGATATTCATAATATCATCAAACTATGCTTCTTAAAAAAGAGCAGTTACGGAAAAAAATGTAACTATTTTCCATCCTTCTGATATACAAATTATAGTATCAAAACATGAGGTAATTCTTATAAACTTATATAAGTGGAGGAAATAAGAAAAAGCTTCAGAAATCAGGAAAAACAAAAGATAGAATTAAGAACCAGGGAAATGAAGGATAAGTGAACAGAAGTACAGAACAGAAAGTCTGTATTATTGTGTACTCTGTATTGAATTATCCCTGTATAACTTTTTCCCTGTGGCTGAAAAATACAGATTTTGATACAAACACATATTCATAGATAATCTTACATGTCTGTTTTCCCTTTGTCTCCAAGCAGCTAATTCTTTAGAAGCTAGTTCTTCTGGACTCATTCTTATAAGATGATCAGGGGTTACCTCTCCTTTCAGTACTTTCTTAAATAATATCTGGAAGAATTTAAAAATGGGAAGGAAAGGGAAGAAAAAGATTTTAAAAAGAAAGAAGCTGCTGTAGAGAAACCTGTCATAAATAAAGATGTAATTTTGAAATCTTATTTACAGATGGTAGATATTTTATATATTGCCCACTGAAGAGAATAAATGCCACCTTGTCTTCTAGAACCTTATCATTTAGACAACAAAATATACATTTCAGATTAAAAATCAACTTATAATGAAGACATATATACAGTGAAACTACCATCATATCCAAAATTGTACTAACTCTTATTATCGTAATAGCCAATCTATAGTAAAGGAAGGTACTACATAAAAGAACTTTACTAAGTATAGTGCCCTTCAAATATTTAAGATTTAAAATGCTTAAATACTCATACACTTGGAGGGGACTCCAAAAAAAAATCTAAATGCAAGGAAGAAACCCTAAATAAGTCTATTTACTTAGTAAAGAAAACTTTCATATTATATAATTCAAGAATTATCTGATCCTCCAGGACCATGACAGCAGATATTGTAAAATGTAGATTTTTCATAAATCAGTTTGTACTCCAAGAAAATACCTTGTCATGTACTTAAGCAAATATACAGATTTATATCACTTATGTAAAACCCATATATTACTTAAGCAAATAAGCAAGGGCTTTGTATCTAATTATACTGTAACTATTACACAGAGTCATCTGTAACAAAAATTGGTAGGCCAAGGTAATGGTCATACAAAAGAGATCAATCATGCTCTGAATTTTTTAAATGTTCCCTGGCATCACTTTTGCTAATCATCTAATCAGAGCAGGTATTAATCAAAGGCCTACCTTTGGTGGTCTCTCTCCCATGCTCATGCACATGCGCGCAACTCCCCTGCCACCCCCCACACACACACCCCTCTCAGATTTCCACTAAGTACAAAACAAGAAATCCTAGAAAAGATTAGGGGTTCAATCAGTGTTTACTTCACTGCTAAATGTATTCAATTTAGTAAAAATGGTTTTGTTGTGTGTTTTTCTTTCATTCCCTGCCCCAACCCAAGATGGCTCCCTTATCTGTCTGCTAGTTGTCCACTTGCTGTGTCTGCTCATTGTCTTGGCTCATTATGTCTCCTCATCTTCTTTAGGAGGCACAGGGAACCAAACCCATGTGGCAGATGGGCTCTCAACTATTTGAGCCACATCCACTTCCCAGTAAAAATGTTTTGAAACAGTTTTCTTTTTTTTTAATCTAAATTTCTTAAGAAAATTTATTTTCTTAAGCAGAACTCCATTTTCAGATTTAAATCAAAGGTAATAATATATTGTTATGAATTTTGGTTTAAGATAACTTTCTAAGAATATATATGAACAAAATTTTTAATAAACTGGATTAAACAAGAGGGCAGTAAAGAAAAGAGAATTACATAAATCAGTAAGATGTATTTAACTAGACCCATTTTCTAATGCTACTCACTACTACACAGAATTGGTAACTCAGGTCATTAACAAAGGACTTTATTAAAATTCTATTTCTAACTCAAGAGGCAATTCTACAGCCACATCCCAAGGAATAAATAATATATCCCCTTGTACTACAATTTCAGAATACACAATTTCCTGTGTATTCAGGGAAGTTTGAAGCATAAACATCCATACACATGAACAAAATGTACTTACATTGTTTTTAGGATCTTTCAGATTAAACATCAAACTTCTGTATTTGTTCTTATATTTAGCATCTGTGTCCCGAAAAAAAGAGAAAAGCTCTTTTTCAATTTTTGTGGCAACTTTTGCTGCCTTTTCCTCTGGCACCTTCAAATTTGAGTCTGTAAGTCTTAAAATTAGAACAATTAGATTATTTTTCAAACACATTAAGGACATATTGTTCAATCTCATATAATAATATGTGTTACCTTTTCATAAGAATGTCTTTGAGAGAATGTCTGACACTTTGTCTGATTTGATCTGCAGAAGGTTTGGAAGTAGAAGCAGCAGGTGGATGCACATTAGGCACTCCCCCTTTTTCAGCTTTCTTCTTTTTTATCTCTTGCTTTTCCTGAGCACCTAATTGTTTTTAAAAAGATATTTCTCCTTTTAAATTCATCATGTAAGAATATATACAAAATTGACTGATTAAAAGTCACTATGGAGAAATAGGATCAGAATCTATATTCCATATTAAAATATCTCCAACACTGAAATTCTAATTAAAATGAATAGTAATAAAAAAAAGTAGCCTTAAAGCTTTAAAGTACATATACGCTTCTCATTTTAAATAAATTTTCAGAGCTAGTTACTTTTCTGATACATGTATTAATTAATATTTGAAAAGCTATTTAGCAGTTAAGCACCTGCTTCCCACATGGGAGGTACCAGGTTTGGTCCCCAGAGCCTCCTAAAAGAAAAAACAAACAAGCAAGCAAACACAGGAAAAACAAAACAAAAAAAAACTAAGGGGAGCCAATGTGGCTCAGTGGTTGAGCACCAGCTGCCTACCTACAAGGGTCCAGGGTTCAATCCCTGGCCCCAATACCTTAAAAAAAAAAAAAAAAAAAAAGCTGTTTAGAAAATCTGATGAGAACCTATTAGCTGAGCAAATCTCCTTACTGCTATGCATAAAATTGATGAATCTCCTCTGATTTTTATTGTGCTTAATGAATGCTATGCTTTATAAATGATTCTTCATTCCATCACTAATTCTTGTGCATCTCCAAAATCTCAATATCAAACATTCCACTATTTCACCACTATCTCCTAGCATACAAGCTCATTTATTCTAGAATCTCCTCAATAATTCTTAAATTCTGTTGTTTTAACCATGATCATATCCTCACTTCTTCACATACCCAACCCAGACTGAACAGTCGAAAACTATTACCTCTTTCTGTGTACTTAACACCTCTAATTCTCTCCTCTTTAAAACATCTATACTGGCAAAAATACAACCCTAAAAGCCAACTTTCATCTTTCACCCAAAAAAAACTTAAAGCTGAAAGGGACTGAAGAAAAATAAGCATTGGTACTGACAGATCTCACTTTTAATTTATAACCACGAAATTCAAGAAGGTATGTCATCCCAATCACATTAATTTTATTAGTAAATTTATTCCAGCCATCTATTTCAGACTTTTTTCTCCTCTTTTCTCAAACCATCAATACCTCCTTTCCCAAATTCAATTTCAAATGATCCACTTCCTCACTTCTGTCACTGAGAAAAAAGAAAAATGTCAGCTAATCACACCTTCTATCACCAAGTCTAATAACCTATCTTCATCTGTCTTCCCTACCACCACAGTCTTCTCTTCTGTTACAATGGATGACCTATCCCTGTTCTATATCCCTAACACTTCCATGTGTCATGGATCCTAACCCTCCTTGTCTTTTCATGAATTTTAAACCTTAACTATCACCTCTCTCTCCTGATCAATTTCTCCCTCTACTGGATCATTCCCATCAGTCTTACAAACATATGATATTTCCTTAAAAAAAAAAATCATTTCACTCAACATCCACCTCTAGCTACCACACCATTTCTGATTCATTAAACAGCAAAACTCCTTCAAAGAGTCTACAATGAATACTTCTAGTTTCTCATCTTCCATTATTCTGTGAGCCATTACAAAAGGTTTTTGTTTCCACTGCTAAAATAAAGCCATCTATAGCCAAGGTCACCAATGATCTCCATTTTGATAAATCACAGATTTAACAATCTGTGTTCATCTTATTAGATACTTCTCATTACTTCAATTATACTTATGGTCCAAGCTACCATCATTTCTTTCACGGGAAATTTCAAGAGATTCTTAATTGGTCAACTTTTTCTCTTGCCCTCCTACAGGCCAATCTCTACAAAGCAACCAGAGCAATTTATCATTCCCTTGTGCAAGTTAAAATCTTTCATTACGATTGTGTATTTATTCTGTTCCATTGTTCTCGTCTTTGGATTCTCTATTATACACAGGTTGGATCCTCTCTTCTATCTTCCATAGTCACTTTCTCTTTTAACATTTTTTAAAACAATTTTCCATTTTATTTTGAATTTTTTTTCCAAGCCAAACTGTATCCAGCTCTATTAAAAATATTTTTCATAAACGATCATAGCAGACAATCATTACCAGTATACAACAACTTTCAAACTCCCTTCAATGGATTACAAAATCAGAAAGCCATTATAAAATCCAAGGAAGTCTTCATTTGATGCTCTGAACAAGGGAAGTTTAGAGTATAGGTTGACATTTTATATTTAGTATGTTGTTTAACAACTTTTCACAAGCCCACCTGACTTTCAGAAAATGAAATGAAAATGGCAGAATTATCAATGTCAAGAACACTGAAAATAAAATGTAAACTCTTTGCCATGGCAGAAAAGGTCCTATGTTATTTTCTCTGAACTCATTTACCACTCTATCCTTCATGCATTACCTTCTAATCACTCCACAACAAACTTCTTGCTCCTCAAATATTGTTTACTTCTACTTCAAGGATTCCAGAATCACTTTGTCCCCCACCCAATCCTTCTTCTCAAAAAATTTCTCATCCTTTAAAATCCCACCTCAAAAGTTACCTCCTCCATTTTAAGTAAAACAGATCCCACTCTTCCTCCTCCCTACAGTGACTCTATTTTATTTCCTCACTTCTATTCAGTGTCTAAATTCTCTGAAATGGCATATCATTTTCTTATGTCAACTTATTGTCTGTCTTTTCCCATAAATATTTAAGTGTTGTGAGGGCAGGCTCTTGAGATCCTAAGTTAGTGCTTCCCCAGAATTTAGAGCAATAATTTTTAATTCCAAGTAAGGTCAATCACATAAACTATTTTATTGCCATTAAAATGCTAAAAAAAAAAAAAAAACCCTATACTGATAGATTTTATATGACATATTAGGGATATAATAATTTCTATTAAGCTCACTACCTGGTTTTGAAGCTTTTTCACCTGTACAAATAACAGTTGTAGACTCTTTTGGCATTTTTTCACTTTTTTCTTCTGAGGATCTCCGAGGTAAAACTGGTTGTCCCATCTTTCGAAGAGGAGCTAGTTGCCATTTCTTTATTTCATTATCTCTACATTCTGATAAATTTTTGCCTTCACCTGATTCCTGGAAAATAATATTTAATTCATTAGACTGAAAATGACTAAACTAGAAAGCGGACCCAATGGATAAGGCATCCACCTACCACATGGGAGGTCCACGGTTCAAACCCCGGGCCTCCTTGACCCTTGTAGAGCTGGCCCATGCACAGTACTGATGCGCACAAGGAGTGCCGTGCCACGCAGGGGTGTCCCCCATATAGGCGAGCCCCACATGCAAGGAGTGCAACCCATAAGGACAGCCACCCAGCGCAAAAGAAAGTGCAGCCTGTCCAAGAATGGCGCCGCACACACAGAGAGCTGACACAACAAGATGACGCAACAAAAAGAAACACAGATTCCGGTGCTGCTGACAACAACAGAAGCAGACAAAGAACACACAGCCAAAAGACACAGAGAACAGACAACTGGGGTGGGGAGGGGGAGAAGGGAGATAAATAAATAAATAAATAAATCTTAAAAAAAAAAAGACTAAACTGTCTTTAAATATAAACCAAGCTTCAAGGTTATGTTGGAAAAAAAAAAAGTAAACCCAATTAACTTTAAAATCTATTATAAGAATACAATAAAAAATAAATAAAATTATTAAGATAACAAACATATTCCACTTTTTAGCCCAACAACTGTTTATTAAAGGATGTACAAAAATAATTCTCAATTATCTGCACAGAGCAGATTTGCCTTTTCATTCAAAATCTATTCATTAAGCACCTATTTTATGCAGAATACCTAATAGTCTATAAGGAGAAACAAAGGACATAGCATACTTTTTCTTGTGGAGAAATGGGTATATGTATTTATCACTACAATTCTAAAATATAAACGAAGTCACATTCCTCTATAATAAGTATATAAATCTTCAGTACACCTACTGGCAATTTTAACTTCCATAAGGTAAAATAAAACATTAGGGTACCTGCTACTCTGCTGATAATTATAAATGAGGAGCATGACTCCAGTTTTTGATGTTTGCTGACAGCTTTTAAGACTCACTCCAACCTCTTTCCAGTATCCCATACCTAGACGAGCTTGTAAGATAGCCTGAATTCTCGCTCCTTTGACATTGGAAGGAGATTCAAACCATATAAGCCATTAACCACATGAAACTGTCACTTGGGCGCTACCTCCCAACCACAATGAAAATCCAGATCAATCTCTTTTTCTTGTTCTCCAAAGCTATTTAGGACTTCCTTGAGAGGCCTGTTCTGCTCTCTCCAGAGATCTCCATTATTTAAGTAATAAATCTTTCATACTCTTTTAGTGCGTATGTGTGGCATGAGTTTTAATATTCCAACCACCAAATTTTGGGTGCGGGTCCATTTTCCTCTACAGGAGATCTTAACACTAATTATAAACTGGAACTCTGAGAGTCGTACAGGGAAAAACTAACCATATCATCCTGAAGTGTTTGAAAGATATGGAGAGGAACACTAGTTAGACGTAACAATCCTAGGTTATAAAAAGTTAGAGCACATTCAAAAAGTAAGAATGTGTTTCCCAAGACTAGGTAGGAAACTTCTAATTTTTTGTTTACTTGTTTACTTTCTATCTCCCTAACAAGACTTTCTTGAGTGCAGGAACATACAGGCATACCTTGTTTTGTTCCACTTAACTTTACTGTGCTTTGGAGATACTGTGTTTTAACAAATTAAAGATTTGTGGTGACCCAGCCTCGAGCAAGTCTATCAGCATAATTTATCCCAAAGTATGAACTTACTTTGTATGTCTGGGTCATATTTTCATAACTCTCCCAATATCTCAAGCTTTTTCATTATTATTACATCGAGACATCTGTAATAAGTGATTTTTGATGTTACCACTGTAATTGTTTTGGGGGCACCATGAACTGTGCACACATAAGACAGCCAACTTAACTGAGAAATATTCTGAGTGTTCCAATTTTTTTACCAACCAGCCATTGCCCCTTCTTTCTCCCTCTCCTTGGACCCCTATTCCCTGACACAACAATATTGAAATTAGGCCAATTAATAACCCTACAAGGGCTCTAAGTATTCAAGTGAAAGGAAGAGCTGCACATCTCTCACTTTAAATCAAAAGCTGAAAATGATTAAGCTTAGTGAGGAAAGCATATAGAAAGCCAAGATAGGCCAAAAAGGTTGTCCTCTTGCATCAAACAGCCAAGGTGAAGGCAAAGGAAAAGTTCAGAAAAAAAGATTCTTTTCAAAATATTACTAATCATTAACAATACACCTGGTGACCCAAGAGCTCTGATAAAGATGTACAAGATGAGAGAAGTTGATTCAGCTCAACTGACAGAGCGTCCACCTATCATATGGGAGGTCCAGGGTTCAAACCCAAGTCTTCCTGACCCATGTGGTGAGCTGGCCCACACATAGTGCTGATGCGCGCAAGGAGTGCCGTGCCACGCAGGGGTATCCTCCACATAGGGGAGCCCCATACATAAGGAGTGCACCCTATAAGAGAGCCACCCAGCTTGAAAAAAGCACAGCCTGCCCAGGAGTGGCACTGCACACACGGAGAGCTGATGCAGCACGATGATGAAACAAAGAGACACAGGCTGCCAGGGGCACTGACAAGAATGCAAGTGGACACAGGATAACACACAGCAAAAGGACACAGAGAGCAAACAACGGGGGGGGGGGGGGGGGGGGAAGGAGAGAAATAAAAAACAAAAAAAAAAGATGTACAAGATTAATGTTTTCACTCTCTCCAGCCCATGGATCAAGGCATAATTTCAACTTTCAAGTCTTATTATTTAAGAAATACATTTCATAAGGCTATAGCAGTCATTGATAGTGATTGCTCTGATAGATCTAGAAAAAGTAAACTGAAAATCTTCTGGAAGGGAATCACTATTCTAGATGCTATTAAGAACATCTGTGATTCCAACCCTCACGGATGGCTTTGAGAGGTTCAAGACTTAAACTGAGGAAGTAACTGCAGATGTGATGGAAATAGAAAGAGAACTAGAATTAGAAGTGGAAACTGAAGAAGTGGCTGAACTGCTGCAATCTCATGATAAAATGTGAACGGATGAGGACTTGCTTCTTATGGATGAGCAAAGAATGATTTCTTGAGAGGGAAGCGACTCCTGATGAAGATGCTGTGAACACTGTTGAAATGACAAGAAAGAACTTGGACTATTACATAAACCTAGTAAAGCAGTGGCAGGGTTTGAGGGCACTGACTTCAGTTTTGAAAGAAGTTCTACTATAAACTTCTATCAAACAGCATCATATGCTACAGAGAAATCTTTCATGAAAGGAAGAGCCAATCAATGCAGCAAACTTGATTATTGTCTCATTTTAAGAAATTGCCACTGCCACTCCAACCTTTAGCAACCACCACCCTGATTGCTCACCAACATTGAAGCAAGACCTTCCACCAGCAACAACTACTACTTGCTAAAGGCTCAAATAATGGTTAGCATTATTTAACAATAAAATAATTTTAAATTAAGGCATGTACATTTTGTTTTTAGATATGATGCTATTGCACACTTAACAAACTATAGTATACTGTAAACATATATACACTGGGAAACCAAAAAACTGGTTTGACTTGCTTTTTATCATATTTGCTTTACTGTGGTGGTCTGGAACTGAACCTGAAATATCTCCAAGGTACGCCTATATTTCAATTACGCTATATACCCAAGTCCAGTCCAATGCTTAGCATAGGATAGGAAACAATAAGTTCAAAATAAATTCCAGGGATAAGAATGACATTTGAAAAGTAGATTACACAAACTAAGATCAGGTAGGTACAAATAAGATTCAACAGTCCATCAAAAAGAAAAAAAAAGCAGTAATCACTTTGATGGAGTATGCATTTGCAAAATCAGTCTCACTTCATTTCATTTTCTGGCACAAGGTGCTAAACTGGTAGATAGAAGGCTTTCTCAAAAACATCAATAATGTTAATATTCTAACATTTATTTATCTTTTAGGAAAGATGGACAATACAATAAGCTATATTCCTAAATGGCCAAGAAACTGTATACAATTTTACAATAATTAGTGATAAATAGAAGCCTTCCCAAAAAAGGCTTGTTATAAATTTTTCTCAATAGGGCTCTCACATCTACATTATAAATTACTTTGGATTAAATCAACAGAATCTGATTTTCAAAAGTCTTGGTAGACTGGGAACAGATGTGGCTCAAGAGTTTGGGCTCCCTTCTATCATAGAGGAGGTTCAGGTTTAAATTCCCAGGGCCTCCTGGTAAAGGCAAGCTGGTCTGTGCGGCGAGCTGGCCCACGCAGGCGTGCTGCTCCGCACTACAAGCTGGGCTGAGCAGAAAACTGGCACAAGGCTGACGCAACAAAAAGAGATACAGAGGACAATACAACACAGCAGAACAGGGAGCTGAGGTGGCACAAGAGATTGAGCACCTCTCTCCCACTCCAGAAAGTCGCAGGATGGGTTCCTGGTGCCATCTAAAGAGAAGGTAAGCAGACACAGAAGAAAAGAAAGCAACAGACACAGAGAGCAGATCAGGGTGGGAGGGGATAGTGAGGAAATAAATAAACCTTTGAAAAAAAGACTTGGTAGACTGAAAATGTTAGCTGTCACAAGGATTTTGGCAAACTGGACTTAATCCAGAAGAGTTTTCATGTAAGGAGTATCCAAAAATATTGAATTTTTAAATAATGGAGATTTTAGAGAACACATGTTCATACTCGTCAATCTGAATTATCTTTGTTATCATGTTGTAGAGGAATTAGTTTTATTTCAGAGACTTGAGAAATCTAAAAAGTTAGGGATACAAAATTTCAGCTCAAACTGAAGATGTTTCTAACTGTTCAAGCTGCTTAGAAGTGAAGACATAGTCCTCTGCAATTATTTTCAAATAGAAGCTACATCATAACTTCTAAGAAATGGTACAGAGCATATTAATCAATCAGAATAGTTGGACTAAAAATTTTCCAAGTCTCCTTTCCACTATGAAATTCTTAAGTCTTTTGGATTATTATACTTGCCTATTCACATACATTTGTTGACAATGATTACAAAGACTGGTGCTTAGAAGGAAATACAATCTGGCTATATTCATAAGAAACACAAATTAGTGATTAGGTAATAAAAATACAAGAAAAAGGAAACCAGATAAAATGTTGTGTTCTTTAAACTTATCTCCTGTTAAAGACTAAATATCTTGAAATTTCTCTTTAGAAAACCCTTTTGAAAAGTAGCTAAAATATAAAACCAGTAGCTAAAATATAAAATATAAAACTGCCCATTTTTAAGAGTCCACATTTTAAGAGAAAATTTTAAAGGGTTCAAAACATATACTGGAACAAAAGCCAAAAGAATTAAGATTACTTTTCCTCGAGTTGATTTTTGTATAAGGTGTGAGTTGGTAATCCTCTTTCATTCTTTTACATATGGATATCCAGTTCTCCAGGCACCATTTGTTGAAGAGGTCATTCTTCCCCAGTTGAGAGGGTTTGGTGCCCTTGTCAAATATCACATGGCTGTATATATGAGGATCTATATCAGAACTCTCAATTCGGTTCCATTGGTCAGTATGTCTATCCTTTTGCCAATACCATGCCATTTTCACTACTGTAGCTTTGTAGTATGTTTTGGAGTCAGATAGTATGATTCCTCCAATTTCATTTTTCTTTTTCAATATGTCTTTGGCTATTCGGGGTCTCTTTCCTTTCCAAATAAATTTCATAGTTAGTTTCTCCAGTTCATTAAAGAATGCTGTGTTGATTTTTATTGGGATTGCATTGAATCTGTGTATCAGTTTTGGAAGGATAGACATCTTAATAATATTTAGTCTTCCATCCATGAACAGGGAATATTCTCCCATTTATTTAGGTCTTCTTTGATTTCCTTGAACAGTATTGTGCAGTTTTCTGTGTATAAGTCTTTTACATCTTTACTTAAATTTATTCCTAGATATTTCATTTTTTAATTTACTATTGTAAATGGTATTTGCTTCTTGATTTCCTCCTCAGATTGCTCATTATTGGTGTACAGAAATGCTACTGATTTTTGGAAATTGATCTTGTAACCTGCAACTTTACTGAACCCCAGGAATGAGCCTCCCTGGTGCCAAGGGATTACTACCAAGCACCAGCTGATGTTGTAACTAGAAAAAGACCTTGAATAAAAGGGTCAACTCAGACCAGGAGAATATCTCAGCCTACATGTAAAATCAAGAGTTAAAAACTGCTTTTTGACTTTGTATAAGAGGGGGAAATGGAAACGACAAATGGGTTTATATGGCTGTGAGTCTCCAAAAAAGAGTCGGGAGGTCATCAGAGGGATAATGCTTACGCATGCTGCAGCAGGGTACCAGAGACAGCCAAAGTAGATAGAAGCCCAGGTTCTCCTGAGAGGTACAGAGACCCACAGGTTCTACGGTCATGGCAGATGGCTCTGGAGTTCAGTGCCATGTCAGCTGGCCCTACTCTGGAGTTTGTGTTCCTGAATGTGATGGAGTTGGATTCAGATATGACCTTTCTACACATGCCTCTTCTGTTACTTTTACTGGACCTATGCTTGGTGTTGGGATTGGTGTATACTCAGGAGACCTGAATCTCTGGACTGTCCATATGACTGCCAGGCCTTGGGCCTCAGCAGACTTGCAACTTCTACCCTCTGGTTTACTGGACTTAACCCAGCCAGCTAACAGGGAGGTGAAGAAGGTCAACCACCACACCAGGGAGCCAAGAGTGCCTAAACTGCAAGCAGGAGAACTGCATCCATCATCCATGTGGAATCTAAGGTTCCTCTTGATGTAGAGGGGGACTGGACATAATAACCATCCCAGGGTCCACAGGAAGAAGGAATAGAATATGAATTAGAAAAGACTTACTGGTGTTCTGCTATGGAACTATTGTGATTAGTAATGGAAGAAATTGTAGCAGTGATGTGGAGAAAATAGCCACGGTAGCTACTGATAGTAGGGAGAGGGAAGAAGAGATATGATGTGAGGGCATTTTCAGGACTTGGAGTTGTCCTGGGTGGTGCTGCAGGGACAGATGCTGGACATTGTGTGTCCTGCCATGGCCCACTGGGTGGACTGGGGGAGACTGTAGACTACACTGTAGACCACTGTCAATGTGGTGCAGCAGTGCTCCAAAATGTATTCACCAGGTGCAGTGAATGTGCCACAATGATGGAAGAGGTTGTTGATGTAGGAGGAGTGGGGTGAGGGGGATAGAGAGTATATGGGGACCTCATATTTTTTTAATGTAACATTTAAAAGAAAATAAAGAAAAAAAACAAAGATTACTTTTCCTTACAGCAGGGGTTCTTAACCTTTTTTGTTCCATGGACCCCTATGCCAGTCAAGTGAAAACCATATACCCATTATTAAATCCACTCTATGTTGTACATTATTTAATTAATATATCACACCTGCACCAATATGTCCCTTCAAGAATGTTTTTTTGAATTTCAATGCAAGCTCACTTAAGAGCCTTAAGAACCCTGCCTTATAGAAAAAAAAAAATAACCCTTCATTTGAAAATAATAATGCCGAATGGGTTACAATTGGTAGGTATTTTAGACTGAAATCTTTTTAAAAAAACTTATAGGCAAGCACAACATATACTTAAGATCACAATATACACATATCCTACATACAGAAAACCCAAATAACTAACCTAGAAACAAAAAGTAACACAGGAGACCTGCATCTTCTGACAATATCACTACTTGCTTTCACCAGGATTGCCAAAGAATTTTACATAAAAATTAATTCACTTTCATGGAAAATAAATTCCAAAATGTACCCAGGGACACTGAAATCTAAAGAGAAATTTCAAACTTTTCAAGGTCAATACTAAGTTCTTAAATAACACAAAAAAAGAATGCTTTTACAAGAACTTACCCGTTTTAAAATTTTGACTTTGTGCTTCACTGTATCATCCATATATTTGGTTTTGTCATTTGTTGGTGTGTGCTTTGAGAATACAAGCTTTTCGCATTCCACTGTTTTATCTTCACTATGGATTTCAAATTTAGCTTGGTTTTCCAAAGTGTCTGGATCTAATGTCTCAGTCTTTTTATCTTCTTCAGCACAACATTTCACACACACATATTCTTTGTCTTCCTCTCCCATTTGCTGAGCTTGGGAGAGACTTAACCCAACACAATCACCATGAAACCAGTCGTCACATCTCCCACAGCCAACCATAAACCTGGAAAAAAAAAAAAAGGAACTTTTATTATTTAATACAGTTTAGAAGTCACTTTCAAAAGTGCACCTAAATACAACCTCCAATACTTGGTTTTGATATTTTGTATGTTTTCCAACTTTTACCCAGTTTTTAAGTTCAACATAAAGTTTTCAGAGAATATAAAAACTTTGAGGACTTCAAATATTCCCTCTGATATGAATAAGAAAATGCTGGTTAAAAAAAATGAACAAAAATGAAAATGGTAAAAAAAAATAAACAAACAAAACCCCACAAAAATGAAAATAAAGGACAACTTACTAAAGGCAGGATAACATTTCTCCATTGACAATGGTGGTAAGATTGTTCTCATATGACCAGACGATCCATCACAGTTATAGCCACATTATCATAGACTTAAAATCATACTCATAAAACAGAATTTTTAAATCCAATAAATCATTTTAAATGACTGAAAAAATTCAATAGCAATAAAAATAACTCAAAAATAAACTTTATGGAGCCTCTAAAAGTGTTTACTAATATTAATCACCTTAACCATACAACTATTCTTTAAGCTCAAAATACTCTGGTTCAGGCTGGCACACTGACTCAAATGAAAATATCTTTATGTACTTTGTAGTATGAAGAACCTCCTAGTGACCATGTGTTTTTACTTGTTTTCCTAATAAAATACAGGTCAATATAATTTATTTAACATGAAGATATATTGAGGTGGAATTTAAAAATTTTTATTGAATTAGTAAAGCCCTAATCGCCTTATAAAAATTTTCCCCTTACTGCATTTCACCTATGAAATAATTTCACTAATCGATAGCAATAATCCAGGGACATAAGATTTACAACTTTAAAAGGCTTGTTTTTCTAATTTAGAGTATCTGGAATTAATTTAGAATACAATGGCAAAGCAAACACATAAATGGCAATTTGAGTGAGAAATTAATTTTTCTATACTTTTCAACCCATTGTTAGGAAAACTGCAAAGCTCACTTAAAATGATGATTATCATTTTTCCTTCTTCAGATTCATGGTATGATTAAAGCTTACCATAGACGGGTTTAGGTATATCCTTAATGATTTAAAGGAGACTTTGTGGTTCTGATTTTGATATGGCATAGTGACACCAATGGGTACCATCAAAACTTCTTTTAAAAGTCCAAAAGGAAGGATGCGAAAAACACTGAAGACACTGCCAACTCTGCTAAAATAGCCTAAGGGTCTGTTTTACTTTCAGAAATATTAGAAGACTGTTTTATCCTTAAAGGATGTCTTGAAGACAACATAATAAATACTTAATTCCTCAATCACAGTACTTTCTACTCTTGATCCTGTGACTTTCTAATGTGCACCAATCTAGTACTGTGCATTACAGCCCTGACTTCGTATCTGTAATCCACCATTCCTTACTCCCATTGGTGATGCCTGTGCTAGCTTTATAAGACCTCATCTCCCCAATGATTCATTTGGTTTGGGGGGAGGGGGAGAGAAGGGGAAAAAAACCTCATACTTTATGTCCAAAAATATGTATGTTTTGGATTTATAAGCCTAATAAAACTTTCAAAATTATAGTATTTGTTTGCAAGATAGGAATGGTTTCTCAAGTTTGGGGAGATTTTTGATGGGTCCGATGAGGTTTCAATGATACAGATCTTCCAGCCAATGGAAAAAAAATCAAAGGTTAATCCACATGTTTAAAAGTTCTTCCATTTCAGATCACAAGAAGTATTATTTCTTGAAAGCACTGAAAAATCTGAATGTCTTGGAAATATTGAAGGAAAGCTAACAGTGATTTCCCTTTACCTACACTATCAAAACTACATTACCAATTTCTTCAAACCAAGTCCAAAACAGTTTCAATAAGGCACTACTTAATTAAAAATCTACACTTTGCTTTTACCCCAAATTCAAATCTAAATGTTAAATTATAAAACACGTCTTAAGGACTTTTCAAGTTTTTATTTTATTTGACCAAGGAAGAGTGGCTTTATGATCATGAAACTTATCAAGTAATTATTTCATCAGGCCTTATTTCAAGGTTATTCAGGAAATATCTCAAACTTGAAAGGCTCTGAAAAGAAAATCTCTACTGCAATCTAGATTTACCTCAACGTTTTATGTTGAGATAAAAGTTAAATAAAATTTTGAGAATCAAGAAAAAAAAATGAAATTATCTAAAAATTAACAGTACAAACATTTATCATTTTAAAAGGCCTAAAACTTAGAAGTACTATGGATTTTATAATCCATGTTTTTTTTAAAAAAGATGGCCCATCACAAAAAGAGAATGGATTTTCCTCGCTCTTCAAGTTATTTCTTATACTTTAAAAACATATGGACCACACAGCTAACAGAATTACAGTACCATTTTCTGCCATGACCTGGAAGTTTTGAGTACTAATAGGCAAAATCATGTAAAGACAAGACAATGGAGCATCTGAATGTTAAGTCTTAACAATTTAGGTTGCATACAGTTTTACTTTGGGCCAGCAAAAATCCGTTACCTGGAAGAGTTCTGCAATATTATCTTCTCTTAGTGTTACAGATTTATATACAAAATATAAAATAAAAATAAAAACTAAACAAGACCTAATATAAAACCATCAAAAACTAATTTGAGATTCTAGTCTTGTTAACTGCATAAACCAAAAATCATTAGAAATTTTATTTTCTTCAAAGTAAACTAGAAACCACATTGAAAACTTTTTTTTTTTTTTTTTTTTTTTTTTAAGCAAATCCAGGTCACAAACTCATGTTATGGACTAATACTGTATTATTACAAAATGGACCTTCGGTTGTTTTCGTCAAGTGACAGTAAGGCCCATGTTATGATTAATATGTAAATACTAACACTTTTCTGAAACGACTCTATTCCACATAATCTTTTTAATGTTACTAACAATCCAATCCATAGAGAAAATTACTTGTCTGTAGAACTCCTAAAATCCTGAGAAAACCCAGAATCACTTAGACAATTTTCTTCTCAGAAGAGGGATTCTTGTTTGAAGTTATGAATCATTTGGTTGGAAAGATTTTTGTTTGATTTGTTAATTTTATCGAATATGCTAATCGGGCCAAGAAATTATATGCAAACCAGAAATACAAGGGTCTTTTGGAGAGGTAGGGAAATCATAGAAACTCTAAGTTATATAATAAAAGACTAAGGTCTCTTCCTTCCAAATACGAATGGGCATATGTTTTAAAAATCTCAAAGATTACATTCATTAAAAAAAAGGACTTAATATTAAAGTCTGGTTTTAAAAATAATATGCATACCTTTCTTGTAATACTGAACCAGGAAAATAAACAAGCGAAACAACATAATGTGTAAGCTGTGAATCAATACCTACTATCTTTAGTGATATGTACGAGCTATCTATAGTTAAACACATGTGGCCATGCAATAAATAAATCTCTACTACTAAATATAATTTCTAATTGGAAGCTCACACAGGAAGCCAACTTCAGTTACAACACATGTAAAACACTGATGAGTTAAAGTATTCTGTTTACAGAAGCAAAGTCGTCACAACTGCTATGTGGCATTAACAAACAGCCTGCAATGTGGCTACTTACTTGCATGCAAAGAGGATGAAAATTGTTTCCATATATGTCCTCCCTAATAAACTCACATTCTTACACATGGATTAAAAAGGAAAATTACATGCTGTGTGAAAAGTGAATTTTTTGAAGTTTACTGGATGTACAAAAGGACAGTATATCAGAGGTACTGAAGGTCAGTTAACATGCAAAGAAAAAACAATTACTTAGGCTTCTTTATTCACAAAATTAATCTGAAATGTTACTTTCAAAATAAATAGTTTCCAATGAAATATTACCCAGGCCAATTCACACAGGGGAACTCATTATCCCTATACACCAAACATTCTAGGTTATTTTTCAGGACTGGGGCAAATAAACTCTAGATTTTAGAGTATAGCTCGAAAAGGAGGCATTAGGTAAAAAGAAAAAAACAAGGGGATATAACACCTTCATTTTAGGAAACTATATCTTGATGTTGGTGAAGTGACAGTCATCATTAAAAAGCCTAGGCTGGGGGGGGTGAGGAGTGGGAGTATATGGGAATCTCTTATATTTTTTAATGTAACATTTTGTGTGATCTATGTATCTTTAAAAAAAAGATAATAAATTTTTAAAAATTAAAAAAAATTTTTTTTTAAAGCCTGGGCAACAAAGACGTTAACATATATTAAGTTTCATTATAACATACTCACACAGCTTCCAATTTTATGCAAAAGTTTCGCCTTAGAAACATTCATTTTTAGGCTCCTTTTCCATTTCTCTGACCATGTGTCAATTTGATGATTTTTTAAAAAATTTTAAGAGAAAGGGGTTGGCTTAACAGAGCACTTATACTCATCAATCCTTAATTTTCTTAGGCCTGAAAATATCAAGTCCACTCTAGAATATTTAAATATGGTGTTTTAAATGAAAAAACATAAAAAGCACGTAAGTGAGGGCAAATGTAGTACTATATTTAAATAAGAAATCACAATTTTTAAAAAATCTGGAATATACTGTTATAAAATATTAATCTGACACTAAAAATAGGCCCATGGTCTGAAGCAGAAACTCTTTGAGAGAAAACTTGGGTTATTTTTGACAGAATTGCCCCCACCTAAAATAATGTTCTACAACACACTACTAAATTATCCCTCCCTAAAGAGTTGCACTTTTATGAAATCTGATAGTGCTCTAACATTGACTTTCATGGATAAGGATAATAATATTATAGTGTACAAGTTATAGTGTTCCTTTGTCACATCAGCGTTGATAGAAGTTCCAACAGGAATCTGAAACTTGAACAGGATAATCTTGTAGCTGTAAATTCCACTTCATCTCTTGTTTTCTTAAAAAGCAAACAAATAAACAGAAAATACATGGGGAGGGCTGGGGGGAATAGGGAAAGGTAATGTAAACCTACAAAACACTGAATCCTAAGGAAAGAATGATGAAGGGCACTACTAAAATCAATTTAAAAATTTTAAAAGATTAGAATTCACAAAAAATTCAATTACTAAACATTCAAAAAAGAATACATATTTTCACTCTATTAAGGTAACAGTCATTTTAGCTATTAAATTTCATTCCAAGGTCAGGTTTGTTAGTTATGAAGCAGTGATATTATGTCAAAGTTTGTGTATTTCATTTTACAAAAAAAAAAAATCTTCAAAAGCAAAACCAGAATTTCCATTAAGACCTTCACACTTTTATTACTAATTTTTTTCAAACCAAGTAAAATGATGTATAACTTACAGACCCAAACCATTGTAACATTTTCTGATTAACAGAAAGCTTTTTTTCCTCAGATGCAATGACTAAAATAACACTAAACGGTTACAATAACAAATGTTTCCATATATATATCAGCTGATTGTCAAACTATGCTTCTTAAAATATTCTAGGATGATGTGTTTGTAATTCAGTGGCTCCAACTTTCTATCTTTTATCCAGGACTGGTGAGGGGTTGTTTTTGCAAAAGTCTCTGTATATTAAATAATTTCTTTGTATAAGAAAGTTCTCATATTAACCCCATCCCAAAAAAACAAATTCCTCTTAAATATACACATCACACATACATACACATGTGCACACACACACACCTGTTGCCATGTGGTTTTTTGCAAAACCCACACTGCTTGCTGGGAGTCCACACATATTTGCTTTCAAATGAGGAGCTATGATCTGAGCCTTCTCTTTTTATGGTAGATATGTTGTCTGGAATGAACAATGGTGGCTCATCCAAAGAAAAACTTTTGCTACTTCTTCTTTGGCGGGGTTGTAGGTTCTTCTCAGTTTTCTTTAGTTTCAATTTATCTTCCTCCTTGAAATGCTCTACACCTGTGTGTTCAAGCTCTTCCTTCACATAACTATTGGTTCTCATAGCGGGGGCCTGTTGCTGGGGCTTATGGCACTGTTTCTGGCTGGAATGTAATAAATGTCCAGTTTGGGCTGGATGATGAGGTTCTTTAGAACAACCAGGGTGACCATGAAGCTTATCACTCAAAGAATGAGTTAATGGTTTGGAAAGCTGTACTAAATTTTGATCCTGCAATGTTTTTTTCAATACAGAATGAGCTTGATTTTTCACAGATTTAACCCCAAAATTGCAACTCTGAATCTTTAAATCCTTGTCAACTTTTTTTCTCACCTTAACTGGTCTATGAAAATTTTGCTGAGATTCTGGTTCATCAGCATTTCGTTTCACAGTTTTTACATTAACTTTAGCTTTGTTATGGATTACTTCATGCTTTGCTGCAACAATTTTCTTTGGAGTATCCATGGTCATGTTTTGCTTAGAGTGAATGGTAGGTTTTGTATGTTTGAACTTTACGTTTTTTGACTCTAAGCAAGAACTATTACTTAATTGGCTGTTTCTGTCGTCCTGAAGGTCTGATGTTTCACAGGACTCCATTTTAATACTTCCTACATCTTGTTTTGAATTTTGGTCAGGAGCATCACATATAACATTTTCTAAAATATTATTTTCTGCTTCAAAAGCAGTAGCGTCAACAATCTCTAAGTTTGATTTATTAAATTCAGTGTTCTGTAACTGCTTATCATTAGACTCTGTGTCTTTACAATAACCCAATGGTTCTTTTTTGTTTTTCTGAAGAGAGTTCTTAGCTTTATCAGCAACTTCCATGGTATTCAACTCCAAATTACATTCAGTTACCTCATCCACAGAGCAGGACAAACCTACAAGGTTCTTTTCTATCTTATTTGTACAAGCAGCATCACCAGAGAGAGCAACAGAAGATCCAGGTTCCTCAACAATTTGGTCACCTTCATGGGATAATGTTACTGTCTCCTTTGATTCTTGTTCAACTTTTCCCTTTGCTCTCATTTCTTCAACAATAGTCTCATCCATTTTATTGGAAATGGAATCATTCTGTTCATGTTCTTCTTTATCTGAAAATTTAAACAATGGGTTACTAAGCATCTTGACTTTACATTCCATCAGAGTTTCATCTTTCTTTTCTTCATTGTTAGCATGAGTCTCTGAAAGAAGTGGACAATTTAACTCATTAGATGGCACATTTGCTTCTTCCTGATTATTACATTTATGCTTAGAATCTAGTTCAGCTTCATTTTTCATTTCAATACAAGATGACAATGAAGAATGACTCGAAGACACTGGTCCTTCTGGTACCACTTCAACTTGTCCGATATGGCGGGTGCTCCTTCTGCTCTCTTTATGGTACTCAGGTTTCAGTGATGTACTAACTTCTTCTTTAATCTGACACCTTTCTGGTTGTTTCACCAATGCTTTAGGGGCAGTTAAAGTCTTCCCAGATGCTTTTTTTGTGCTACTTAAAGGTGCAGCATTTGAACGCTTGGCAATAGTGCTTTGTCGCAAACTTCTTACTTGTTCTATCACAAGGGAAAAAAAATAAATAAAAATAACTTAGCTATTTTGCGATGTGTTATTTCAATACAAATTAGAATATCATTTCTTTATTCTGAGCTATAAAAGATATTTTCTCATTTCAACAAAAATATACTAAACTGATGATGATGGACTTTATATATGACGTATGTTAAATCTTGTAGTTATCAAAGTTCTCTGAATTATGGCAGGGGAAAAACCTTCTATACCACCTAGACTGACAGTATATCTTACCACAAGACAACAATGTTTTTATCACAGCTTTTTTTTTTTAATAAGAAGTGAGGTGGAAGTAAAATAACTAAAATAAGCTTCATTTACCAATAATGTCAATCTTAAGCAAGACTGTGAAACAGTTTTAAACAAATAAATATTTCTAAATATGTAAAACCAAACACAAATTCAGGTGCCAATAAAATCTAAATTAAAAACACCTATCATAAACAGGATCTCCATTGGTTTCAAAGTATATCCCCAAAAGAATCTTAATTACTTTATCAGTATGCCTCACTTATATCACCATTTTAGTATTCAAACTATTCGCCAAGGAGAAGAAATAAAGTATACACAAGATTACGACACATGGATCATTAAAACAAGAAAATTAAATTTAAAATAATAAAGTATGGAAGTCTGGAAGTGACTTAATAGTTTCCCACCTTTAACAATACTCCTAACAAAGAATCTATTAAGTGAGGTTTTCCTCCTTTCCTGATTCGTCCTCCAAGGAAACAAGAAACAAAGAGTGAAACTGGAAAGAGAGAGCCGATTTCATTCACTAAATAGAAAGAACAGTCTACAACAAAAACATAAAATATGAACTTTTTCAAGGGTATGAATAATCAATCCACCAAAGAATTCTGCATTTGAAACTGAACACCATCAATTTTTTAAAAAAGTTTTCTACCTTTCAATGCAAAACCTTATTCTATGTTCCAATATTTAAAATATTTCCCTAGCTTGTCATTTATCAATAGACTGTGAGAATCTTAAGGAAGGTGTCAGTCAAATGGCATTTGCCTGGAACAATGTCAGGTGATACTTGTAGAGACCTGATATATTAACAGCACAATCTTTCACTCTCAAAAGTATCCCAGTCTGAATGAAGAAGGCAGAGTGAGAAGTTTCGGGGCTCTATCTCCCCTCAGAAACTTTGATCAGCAAGAACTGGCAAAATTATCTTTCTTAAATTAAACCTCCAGAAAACAGCTAAAATATTGCACTAACAAGGCAAGTATCAAATCAAGAAACAAGTCACTTAAAATAGTAAGATCTAGCGATACCGTGGCAGGCCCTTCTCCATGTCCCCATTATCTCAGCATAGAGCCAGATTGTGCTCCCAGTGCAGGTCCCTGGTCCCAGTTCTGGAGTAAAAAAGTAACTAACCTTCACGCACATACCAGGAACATGTATGTCTTGCCTTGACAATCCTTATAGGCTCACTGCCCCAGAAATTGCCTGTGTGTAGGGAGCAGTCAAATTGTGGCTGCCTGGCAAAGGGATTTCTGGCTGTAGGACATGTGGTGCAGTACCCAGGACTATGAGGAAACTATTCCTTAAGCAAGAGGAAACATTCCTTATCTTGGAATTCCTACTAGGGCCATAGGTGTATGTGCCCAAGAACAGACACATAAGTTTAAGCATCAGGGAGGTCCCTAAGCTTTGGCCTGGAGCTATTCTAAAAACCCACTGTATGGAAAGACTCTGAAAGAGATGAAAGAGAGTGCTCCAACATGTCAATCTGCAAAGAAAGGTGTTTTGCTTTTTTCCTGATTTTATTTTGTTAGATCCTAGCATTCAAGGAAAGGTGTCATAACACTAGCTGGAAGAGACACTCAGAGTCTTAATTCCAGCAATAACATATTCAAGTATCAAAATGTCCAGGTTTCAACAAAAGATTACTAAACATACAAAGAGACAGGAAGTGATGGCCCAGGCAAAGGTGGAGATTAAAGCATCACAAATCATCAATGAGGAGGACCAGACCTGGAACATTCCAGACAAAGGCTTGGGAAAAAAGTCCCAACTATGTTAAGAGAGCTAAAGGAAACCAGGGACAAAAAATAGAGGAAATCAGGAAAATAATAAATGAAAAAAAAAGAGTATCAATAGTGAGATGGAAATTATGAAAAGGAACCAGACAGAACTGAAGACCACAGTAACAGAAATTCAAAATTCCCTGGAGGGATTCAACAGCAGCTTGGAGATGGCAGAAGAAAGAACCAGAGAACTTGAAGATAAACATTTGAAATCATTCAGTCTGAAGAGCAAAAAGAAGAATGAAGAAAAGTAAACAGAGCCTGAGGAACCTGTGGGACACCAGCAAGCATACCAATAAATGCATAGTGGGAGTTTCAGAAGGTAAAGACAAACAGAAAGGGGCAGAGAACTAATGACTGAAAACTCCCCCAATTTAATGAAAGACACCCAATATGCTCAACAAATTCCAAACAGGATAACTCCAAATAGATCTACACTGCTACATATCAAACTGCCAAATGCCAAAGATAAAGAGAATTCTGAATGCTGCAAGAGAAAACAAAACATCACATGTAAGGGAGCCTCAGTAAAATAAATGTCGATTTCTTCTCATCAGAAACTATGGGGGCAAAAAAACAGTTGGATGACATACTTAAACTGCTGAAAAGAAAAAACTGCCAACCAAGAATTCTATATCTAGCAAAACCATCTTTCAAAAATGACAAAGAAGCACATTGAAAGCAGGCCAACAAAGCTGCCTGGGCTACAGGAATAAGAAATGTTCCATATGGTATCCATGTACCACTGGTCCAGAAAATGTCATGAAGATTTATCAAACAAGCACTGTACATTGGTTACCTATATACCTGTCACTATTTTCAAAAACCTACCAAAAAAAAAAAAAAAAAGAGGGAAAATTTAAGATAGACCATCCCTATAAGACCATCCCTGTAAGAGTTGCTAAATTGCGTTCTGCAGGTTGCAAGAAAAGGACAAGAGAAAAGAGGTTAAAGCCACATGAACAAATGAAAGATCTCCAGTAAGGATAACAACAGAGGAAAATATATATCTCAATAGTATTGTATTTTTTATTTGTAACTGATTACTTCCTACAGCATCTAAAAGGCAAATGTACAAAATGTAATGATGTATCAGTGGTCTACAACTCATAATATATAAACATGTAATTTGTGACAAGAACTACATAAAGCTGAGGGGACAGAGAGGTATAGGAACAGTTTGTGAATGCTATTGAAGTTAAGTTGGTATCAAAGCAAATGAGACTGTTGTAAATTAAGAAGTTAAATTTACGTCTTGTGGTAACTACAAAAAATATATTGAGGAATATATAAGCCCACAGAGACAGAAACTAGAGTACAAGTTGCCAGGGGAAGGGGCAAGGGAAATGAGGAGGCAATGTATAATGGATATGAAGTTTCTGTTTGGGGAGATGGGGATTTTTCAGTAATGGAGGTGCTAAGGGCACTGCAACTTTATGAAGGTGATTACTCAAACTGAACAGTAAGCTCAGGAGTGGTTGAGATGGGAAAGTTAATATTTATATGTTCCTTTTAAAAATAAAAAGAGACAATGACAATTATGTACAATATGTGATCCTGAATAGGATCTAATAAGGGAGGAAAAAAGGCTCAAGAGGACTGATTGGGACTTACGATAAAACTGAAATTTAGACTGAACATTTTATATCACTGTTAAATCTCTTGAACTTGATAACTGCACTGAAGGTGGTTATCGAAGTGCATATCCTTGCTTTTAGGAAATGTGCATGGTAGTATAAGTGTCTAGGAAGTATGATGTATGCCACCTATACTGAAGTGTTCAGAAAACGGACAGAAAGACAGGCAGGTAGATAAATGAATAGATAAAATGATATAGCAATTATGGCAAAATGTTAAAATTGGAGGAACTGGGTATCTGGGTAAATAGGGTACACTGGAGTTCTCCAGATGGGGCTTTTACTACTTTTGTATTATTTTATATGATTTTTTTGGGAACTGTCCTGAAATGATGAAAGTATTTAATGATAATAAACAAAGGGGAAAAAAAGCATCCTAATTTGGACAATAAATTATAGTGTCATCCTAACTTTAGGGCTCATTCTAATTCCCCCAGGACTTGGCACAGTAACTATCACTAGGAACTTTTTAAATTATGTAGTGATTATGAACTGTTTTATCATATGGTCAAATACATAACAGTTTAAAATAAAATTTGAATAAAGGTTTGTAATCAAAACGTAGACTGCTTTTAAAGCTTTGAAGCTAGTTTGTGTTAATTTATAGCTCTACTTTATTCACTTGCCATAAAATAAAATAAAGAGCATTTAACAAACTTTACCTAAGTGGCTGCAAAAAATGACAAATGAATAGCATAAACAGCAGTGAAGGTATTCAAATTTTTTTAATTGTTTTCTAAATTAATTTACTATGCAAAAGATTAATGTAACTTTTTCTCCTTTAAATATAAACTGCATTAGTTTCAAACCTGGTGACACAGGCTCAAAATTATCATTATTTTGTTGTTTTCTCTATTCTTTTCATTTCTTAAAATCACAAGTGAGGAAGCACACTTGGCCCAATGGATACAGCATCCACCTACCACATGGGAGGTCCGCAGTTCAAATCCCGGGCCTCCTTGAATCGTGTGGAGCTGGCCCATGCGCAGTGCTGATGCGTGCAAAGAGTGCCGTGCCATGCAGGGTTGTCCCCCGCGTAGGGGAGCCCCACTTGCAAAGAGTGAGCCGTGTAAGGAGAGCCACCCAGCGCGAAAGAAAGTGTAGCCTGCCCAGGAATGGTGCTGCACACATGGAGAGCTGACACAACAAAATGACGCAACAAAAAGAAACACAGATTCCCGGTGCCAATGATAAGAATAGAAGCAGTCACAGAAGAACATGCAGCAAATGGACAGAGAGAGCAGACAATTGGGGAGGGGGGTTGGGGGATAAGGGGAGAGAAATAAATAAAATAAATCACAAGTGGACACCAAAAAACTGGTACAAAAATATATTTATACATTATTCATAAAAATTTAAATGGAGAAAAATAAACATATTTACCCAAGTTTATTCACTTCTAAAAACTCCACTAAAGCTACAGTAAAAGGGTATTTTTTTTGAAAAGGCATAAATCCTAAAGGAAAGGAAGAACAGGAGAGAAGACAGTAACAAATTCTGGAAGACAAACAAGAAATGATCAAGAAGTAACTGACACAGGAGACCCAAGACAGACAAACACTAACCTGGCAATAATGGCAAGAACCAACACAATTACCACCACAGAAGCCTGTCAAAAGGCCTGGGAACTGGTTGCCCCAGATGCTTCTAATGTTGAGATGCAGGGAGAAGGTTAAAATGAGAATGGGCTGAAAGCTGTTTAAGAAGCATTTAGATCCTTCTTCCCCCACCGCACTTGTTGTCAACGGTCCCTTCTCTTATTCTAACCCAAGACTGAAGGCTTATTCTCTGGAAGGAGTCAAATAGGGTTACAAGACTACAGAACTCCAGGCACAGTTGAAAGTGACAGTAAAACATACTAAAATTTGTAAGATTATGTAAATTTGCATATACCAAAAGTTAAGATGCCCCAAAACCAGTTTCCCTCAATATCTACCAGAAGAGCAATCTAATAAGCCCGAGAGAGTATCCTAAATTCTAAAATCAGTGGTTCCCAAAATAATAGCCCAACCAGATCACCACAGAATGAAACTCATAGTTGATGAAGACTGGTCCAAACAGTTTTTATCCCCTACCCTTAAACATGAACAAGCAACCAAGGATCAGGCATTTTAGGAAAGCCTCTAACATGAAAAAGAAGAGGCCAAAAAACATTAAAAACAAAGTAACATGGAAAAAAGAGAAACTGTAAAAGGAGATAAAAACTTTTAAAACACCATGGTTACCTAAAGAAAAATAAAGAAGATACTGCATCCATTAAAGAACCACCAGATACTACAAATGGACCATTCCCAAAATAAAAAAGAACATCTATTATAGAAATTAGAAATACAAAACTTGACAGAAAGTTCAGAGGATAAAGAAGAGACATTTTCAACAAGTAGAGCAAAATGCAAAAAGAAAAAAGGTAGTCAAGATAAAGAAAATGGGAGTGCCAATCCATGCTAACATTTAAATAAGAGTTCCAGAAAGCAAGAACTGAGAGGGAATCACTAATGTAATAGTTTGAAATACTTCCCCAGAATTTAGTAGGTTTTTAGACTGAAAGGGCCTACTGAGTAGCCACCTCAAAACACCAAGATACATTATCATAAAACATCAAAACATTAAGGCTGATAGGAAAGATTCTACAAATTCCAGAAGAAAACAGGTAACATTTAAAAAAAGAGAGAGAGAGAGAGAGGAACCAGAACAAACTTCTCAACATTACAGTTAGAAGAAAATGGGAAGTGGAGTTTGCCCAATGGATAGGGCATCCGCCTACCACATGGGAGGTTCAAGGTTCAAACCCAAGGCCTCCTGACCTGTGGGATGAGCTGGCCCTGATGCAGTGCTGATGCACGCAAGAACCCCATGCGCAAGGAGCGTAAGGAGAGCTGCCCAGAGCAAAAAAAGTGCAGCCTGCCCAGGAATGGTGCCGCACACACGGAGAGCTGATGCAGCAAGATGATTCAACAAAAATGCAACACAGATTCCATGTGCCACTGACAAGAATACAAGCAAACACAGAAGAGCACACAGCAAATGGACACAGAGAGCAGACAACTGGGGTGGGGAGGGCAGGGAAGGGAAGAGAAATAAATTTAAAAAAATAAATCTTAAAAAAAAAAAAAAAGAAAATGGAACATCTTCAAATTTATGAAGGAAAATCAGTTTCAACCTTGAATTCTTTGTCCAACTAGACCATGAGAGGATAGATGAAAAACATTAACTGACATACAAGGTGTCAAAAACTGTCTCTCTATACTCCTTTTTCTTGGGAAGCTACTGCTAGAAGGGTGTCACTAAAATGAGGGTGCTGAATTAATAAAAAGGAAACAGGAAATACAGCCAAGCACAAAGCAAAAATTGACTTATCAGAAGACTGGAAAGGGAGATCCCTGTTGCAACAGACTTAATTGGTCTACCAGTCCACAGTGGATTGGATCAGAGGACTCCAAGAGATACTTCTACAAAAAACTGAAATTGACACAATACTTGATATGCATAAATATCTTTAGAAAAGATCTGGACAACTGGCAAAGTGGTGTAATTACTGGCATGCATATAGAAAAGCAAACAAATGAAAAAACAAAAGCAATTATTAAATTAGAAAAGGAAAAGTCCTAAGGAAAAAAAAAGTAGTCAGTTTATTAAATGGGTCCTCTCTAATAACATATAGTCTTAATAGTATAAATAATTAATACTGAACTAACTAAATTATATATTGGAAGGATGACAAAATACACTTTTGTGTGACAGGGACAAATGAGGGAAAGAATGCTAAACTTCATCATCCAGAGTGGGAAGTCAATAAACAACTAAATCAGAATAATCAAAAAGGAGGATAACATGCATGTTATTTAGAGATACAGGGGTAAATAAAGGGTTAATAATGTTTTACTCTAGAAGAGGGAAATTGGGTGGTGGATACTAGAAATTGATGTATGCCTTAACAAACTATTCAACTCTTTAAATTATGTGAATTTCAATAAAAATTTTAAAAATTATTTCTACCAAGAAATCTACTTAATTTCAAAATTGATTACTGTCACTTATGCTAAGATTAGCAAACATCAAGGAAATATCCCTTCTCATCAAGTTTACAACTTAACATATCTGTCACTGCACCTATGATTTTCTAGCTGAACCTCTTCTGAAGAATTACCTTGTGCCATTAAACGAGGTGATTTTCTTGGTGATCTTACTGAATTTTCTTCTACTTTCTCCCTCAAATTCCTGTTAGGTAAAATCAGTTCTTCTTCATCAATGGTATCATTGCCACTTTCTTTAACAACTCCTTCATCCATAATATCGTCAAGACCAACAACTAGGGAAAAAAAAAAAATTAATAAAAAAAAATATTGGAGGGTGTTATTTAAAAGCAGTACAGAAAATACTGAGACAGTTTTAATGTAATACCTCATTGTCCTGAAAACCTAGGTCTATTCCTAACATATGCAATATGGTCACTACAAGCTCCCAAATCAATTCAACAGCCTCCTACTTCACAAGGTAGCTATTAGAAAAAAAGAATTACCAATCTTTCTTGATTTGACCCCAGCTATCTCTCTCACTTATCGTTCGCTGTCTCTTTGTGAATGTCAGAGGTAACCACACCTGGATTACTCAGTTTTCCCAATTTTGGTTATAGGCCTACAAAAAAACTGTGTTCAATATCCTGAAAAGCTTGTGATTCTAGGACCAAAAAAGTCAAGTTCTAACTGGGATCCTATTACTTAGAGACTTCATGCTACATGTGTAAGAATAAACAATGTGGACATACTTTTGAATGGTAGCAAAAAAATGAAGGAAAAAAAAAAAACCCACAGAGAGAGTGAGAGAGTGAGAATAACATAAAACTTCCACCCTCCCACCCCCAAATGCTGGGGAAAATAGTAGGTGCTTAATACACCTATCTAAAGGAATTACCTTCTCCTAGTTTAAAAGCCAGAGTCAAATTTATTTCTTTGGGGCCAGGGTGGGAGAGCATGGAAGAGGCCCCGGGAAGATGAGACATATAAACAGTGTATTTACAATGTCACTAGGTAGATTTCTTAATAGAACAAATTCCACTTAAAAAACTAATAGTAATAACAAGCATTTCTAAATGAATAGGTGTATGAAATCTTGTCAAACAAAAAGAATATGATCATTTACATCAGAAAGCCTGGATTCACAATCCTGCTACAGCAGTTAAATAAAATGCAGCCAGGTCACTTCAAACTTTCCATTGCTTTCTCTCTAAAATGAGAACAACAATACCTGTCCTACATACCTTACACAGCTGTTGTAAGGATCAAGTAAGATGATGTATATGAACTCAGTTTGTAAATTTTAGAGCATTATATAATGTTAGTTATCCTCATCCTAAGGATTAGAAAGAACCCCAAGAGGCTATAGTCCTCCTTTTTGTATCAAGTAGGACTTTATTTAAAAGAGCTAAACAAAATTCTGTTCTACCCTAATATACAAAAGAATAAAATTCTTCACAAATACATTTTCAATGGTACAGTCATTTTGGACAGCAATTCAAAACAATTAGAATCATGAAAGTGCTCATACACTTTGACCAAGGAAGAAAAATAAAGAATAGAGGGGAGAATAAGAAAAAAAATACACCAGTGTCATCCATGATTACATCTAGCGGAAAGATGGATAATAAGCTTCATTTTAAATCTTTATATTTTTCCTCTGTGTTTTCCAAAATTTCTACTATGTGCATCTATTTTATATTGTAATCAGGAGAGAAAAGAATGATTCAAAAGAGGAGACTAGCCCAGGGAAAAAAGCAATAAAAGCCCAATTAAGTGTTTGCTGGCAGTGAGTGAAAACATATGGTATGAATTTGTGATCTATTGCAAAGGCAGAATCAACAGGATTTAGCAAGTCAAATCCAAAGAGTAATTATCAGGTCTTATCTTACTGAATTTTCTAGCAGCATCTAAAATAACTGATCTGGGAAGTGGATCTGGCCCAACGGATAGGGCACCCACCTACCACACAAGAGATCCAAGGTTCAAACCCACGGCCTCCTGACCCGTGTGATGAGCTGGCCCACGCACAGTGCTGATGCACACAAGGAGTGCCTGCCACGAAGGAGTGCACCCCATAAGGAAAGCTGCCCAGCGCAAAAAAAAGTGCAGCCTGCCCAGGAATGGCACAGCGTACACGGAAAGCTGACGCAGTAAGATGACGCAACAAAAACAGACACAGATTCCTGGTGCCACTGACAAGAATCCAAGCGGACACAGACGAACACACAGAGCAGACAATGGCGGGGGGGCGGGGGGGGGGGCGGGGATAAATTTAAAAATTAAATAAATCTTTTAAAAAATTTAAATGAAATAACTGATCCCTCTCCCCTTCTTGAACACCTTTCTTCTCAGCCTATCCTATATGACTATTCACTTCTTTTCAATCCCCTTAGGTAAGACCATCTTCTTTTCACAGACCTCTGAGGGTTGGAAGACTCAAGAGTTCAGTCTGACTATCTTCTTTATCTACACTCACTCCTCCCTAGGTCATCTCACCCAATCCCAACTATTCTCTGATGACTTCCAAATGTTTTTATCTCCAGTCCAAAGCCCTCATTTAATCTCTGGAAGAGTTTAATTTCGCAATTCCACAGAAATCTCAAAATTAATATATTCAAAATAAACCATGATTGTACCCTTTCCCCCACCAAGAAAAACACCCTGCCCCTCCCAGGATATTCCCAGTAAATGGAACATGTATTCACCAGTTGTTCAAGCCTAAACTTGAGAATCAACCTTAACTACTCTCTCCTCTCATATCCCACATCTGGGTGGATCAGCACATCTTTATCTTAAAATCATATGATCATCCACAACCTCCCACAGTAAATATTCTACTCCAAATCACAATCACTTCTCTTCTATACTATATTACAATAGTCTCCTAGGGTCCCAAGCTTCCTCAATTGCCACCCTCGACCCCCACCCCCACCCAACATAAACAAACAGGTTATTTTCCACACAGTCATCCCTAAGGCCCTTCTAAAATATTAAGTCAGTTCATGCTTCCATTTTTCTATTCAGGCCCTCTAAAATCTTCCCAACACACTCAGATTTAGGTTCAAAATCGTAACCAACGCCTGTATATCCTAACAAGATTTCCCCCTGCCAACTTCTCTGACTTCATTTCCTACCATGGTATATAAGTTACTCTGCTCCAATCAACTGGGTCTTTCATGAACACAAGAATGCATAGGCCTATGCTAGGGTCTTTGATTTTTGTTTTTAAAGATTTTTTTTATTCCTCTCCCCTTCCTCCCTGTTGTCTGCTGTGTTCATTCATTGTGTGTTCTTCTGCGTCTGCTTGCAATATCCTGCAGCACTGGGAAACTGCAACTCTTTTTTGTTGTGTCATCTTGCTGTGTCAGCTCTCCATGTGTGCCACTCCTTGGCAGGCTGCGCTTTTTTCATGTGGGGCAGCTCTCCTTGTGGGGCACACTTCTTGCGCGTGGGGGATTTCTATGTGGGGACACCCCTGCACGGCACAGCATTCCTTGCATACAGCAGCAGCACTGCGCATGGGCCAGCTCACCACACAGGTCAGGAGGCCCTGGGGATTGAACCCTGCACCCTTCATATGGTAGACAGACGCTCCATCAGTTGAGCCACATCCGCTTCCCAGGGTCTTTGTACTTGCTATTCTTTCTGCCTGCCAACACTCTTCTCCCAGATACCCATTCAATTCATTCTCTCACTTCATTCAGGTTTTACTTAAGTATCACCTTCTGTAATCAACAAAGCCAAAATTGTACATATTTCCATTACCTCCTACTGACCTTTTAAAATGTTATGTTCCACTAACTAACATTAAATCTCTAACTGCTTCTTGACTATATTCCACACTAGAAATTTAAGACCCAAAAGCCAGGGACTTTGTTTCTTATTCACTGCTGAAATCTAAGAAGCTAGACTAATACATGGAATATAGACGGCACTCCAGAAATATTTGCTGAATAAGAGAATTAGGGCAAGAGGGAGGAAGCGAAAATTTAAACTGCAGTAACTGACTGAAAAATGCTTCTATTAACAGAAAGAGGAGTTAAAAAGAACAGGTCTGGAAGTAAGATAATGACTTCACTTTTGGATATACTGGTAATATGAAGCAAAAGAACAGGCAAAAGAAGCATCAAGGTAGTACAACATTACAGAAGAAGTGGCAGGAAAATTAAGGAAGTGGGGATTAGGATGGTTAACTGCTAGGGGGAGAATAAATTAAAAAGGAGAAAATTCCACTATATAGGAGGATCAGATTAAGAAATTAATAAGAATGACAATAACTGCAGTCTCTTTTTTTTAAGAAGTAAAAGAAAGAAAAAGGGAAGTATCAGCTGAAGGAAACTAAAGGGACAAAAGATGGTTTACTATGCCTGAGAAGGGGGAGAGGTGAAGAAAATGAGGTAGAGAGTTACCTTTACAAAGAGTTAGATGAGTAAATGGGGAGAGGAAGCAGGGCAAGAGAGCAAACAGGAACAGGGAAGGGGGAGTACTAGGGTTTGAATCATGTCCCCCACAAAAAAGCATGTTCAGGTCCCAACCTCTGATCCTATGAATGTGGACCCGTTATAAATAAGATCTCCTCAAGATGTTACTTCGGTTAAGGTGTGGCCCATCTAAATCAATTGGACTTTAATCCAGATTACTGGAGCCCTTTATAAACACAGTGAAAGAGAAGCCATGCAAACATCAGGCTGGAAGTCAAAAGAAGAGAAGGAGACAGGAGAAGATTCTGCATTGTTCACTGCCATGTGAAGAAAAAGTCAAGGAACCCAAAAGATGGCCAGTCAGCAGCCAAAAGATACCAACCGAAGAGGAAGCAAGCCTTCTAGCCTCCGAGGCAATAAATTCCTGTTTCAACAACTTATCTGGCATTTGTTTTAACAGCTAGGAAACTAAAACAGGGAGGAAAGAGAGGAAGGGAAGATCAATAATGTTATGGACATGTTTGTATATAGTGGAAAATAACTTGGATGAGGTTCCACTATGCAAAAACCTCTTGGTCAACCATCTACAATGATAATGTCTAAGACTGCATTTGAAATGTTTCCTGGATGAGACCTCCCAGAATGCACACTTCTGAGTACTCCTGCTCTCCTGACAATACATTTCCTTCATCTCAAAAAGTCCACCTCTACATTTAATCAATTTCTACAATGCCTCTGAATATTCCAGAGCTTTCATGCTGACAAAGGCTTCTACCAAGTGAAGCACCTACTTAACCTCTCAGATGACACAGTATCTTCAACTATAAAATGAAGATAATATTAATGGTCAGTGGGTTGCTTACAATTAATGTGCGAAGTGCTTAGAAGAGTACCTGATACTTAGAAACCCCCAGAAAAAGGTTACTCTTAGCAGCTCTTCCCTCAAGTACCCCATCATTGAAAATTATGTATTCCTTCTCCCTGACTTTTCCTCAACTTTCACCAAAACAAATCTACTAATAAACAAAGGTATCTGAGATAACTTTCTTCTAATTCATTCATCTGATTAAAGTATTTCACAGTACAGAAAAATAATCTCTTGCTAAATCCCTCCCAATTTAGTATTTGTGTTCTTAAAAAAAAATTTAAGCCAACTGCTTCTGAGAAAATGAACAGGTGTAAAAGAAAATTTTAATTCTGTCCTAATACTAAATATTATCAATTCCTTTAAAAATATTAACAGAGCACCTACTACATACCATACACTGTGCTAGAGTACTTCAGATAACAATACAGAATTCTTGATACAAATAACCTGATTTCTTCAACAAATATCAAGAAAAGAAAAAAAGATGTGAAAAACCTATATAGACTGAAATACAGACAACTTACATATCAACCAATTGAATGCATTGACCTTTTCAATCCTGATTCAAATTGTAAAAGAAAAATATTTTGAAGTAATTGGGTAAAAGTGAAAGCTGACTGAATATTGGAACTATTTTTAAATGTTAGGCAAGACAATGTCATTTTATGTTTTTTTAATAATAGAATTCTTATTATTTTACAGACACATGCAGAGGCATTTAGATAAAATAATATGATTTCTGGGATTTGCTCCAAAATAATTCTGGGGGGTGAAGGTTAAGGAGAAATAAGTATGGATGAGATAGAACTATTAATTGTTCAAGATGGATAGCAGGTACTTGTGTTTTATTATACTACTCTCACTACTTCTATATACATTTGAAATCTTCCAAAATATAATATTTTAAAAACCAGTTCCCATTAAGCTCCATTTAATGAGGGTGAGACAAATAAAACATATAACAGGTTAGATAATAGTAAGTCATATGAATAAAAAAGGAAAGAGTAAAGGGAATGCAGAGAGAGGAACAAGGGATAATTGTAATTTTAAATGGAATGGTAAAGGAAAGCCAGGGATAGCTGTACTGGTTATTTATTACACAAAAGCTTCTGGCCAAGGGAGAAAGTGGAGGCTGAAATCAGGCCCTATTCTGCTCTCAAAGCTGTGTACTAGGACACAAGGTTTCGTCCACCTAGAAAAAGGAGTGCTTTTTAAAAATCCTAAAAAGCCATTGCATAGGCTAGAAGTAGTCTGGAAATTGCTGAAGTGACATATGAGCCTGAATAAGTTGAAGGAACAGTTCTGAGAGCAATTATAAAAAAACACACCAAATCCTAGACCATAAAGCATAAGCATGCCTAGGGTTTAGAGGAGTAGGAAGGAAGCAAATCTGCATAGCTAGAGTAGAGTAGGGGAGGGGGAGAATAGCAGGTAAGATCAGAGCTAGTGTGGTACCAGGGAAGACTGAATAGGGTCTTGTAGACAATGAGGACTACAGCTTTTTCCCTCCATGTGCGATGGAGAGTTACCAGAACACTGTGAATATAAAGGTAACAAAGTATCTGTATTAGCCAAAGGGGTGCTGATGCAAAATACCAGAAATCTGGTGGACATTATAAAGGCTATTTATTTGGGGTAGGAGTTTACAGTTGTCAGACCATAAAGCATAAGTTACCTCCCTCACCAAAGTCTATTTCCACATGTTGGAGCAATTTAGCTGCCATAGTCTGTGAGGGTTCAGGCTTTCTGGGTTCCTTTGGGCTTAGCTCCTCTGTTTTCTCCATAAGGTCAGCTGTAGACTATGAGGCTCTCTAGACTTTGCCTCTCTCCACAAGGTCAACTGTAGACCAGCAGATGAACAGCTCTGTCTCTCCCTGGGGTTTCTGCTTTGTCTAAGCAGTTGTCTCTATTCCTCTGTGTTCTTCTCCTGGCTACGGTCCTCTCCTCCAGGGCTTGCTTCTCTTTCCTCTGTGTGCTTACTTCCCAGGGCTCCCGCATCAAACTCCAACATCAAAAACCCTCAACTCTGTCCTTTGTCATGCTTTTTATCCATCGAGGGGTGGGGACTCAAGGCCCTAATGACATGGCCCAATCAAAGCCCTAATCATAACTTAATCATGCCCATGTACAGACCAGATTACAAACATAATCCAATATCTATTTTTGGAATTCATATCAAACTGTGACAGTATCTAATTTTTAAAAGGATCCCTTCAGTACTATTTTAATAGACTGTAAGGAACCACCAAGAGCTGAAGCAGGGGTAGCCAGTTACAGGCAACTGCAATGATCCAGGTGAGAAGGAATGGTGGCTAGACTACAGTGGGAGTGTAGACAGTGAGAAACAACCTGACTCTTGATAAATTCTAAAATAAAGTCAACAGGATTTACTGAGACTATGTAATGTGAAAAAAAAAGAAGAGGTAAAAGATGACTTCAAAGTTTTTTGCTAAGCAACTCAAAACAAAGGAGTTGCCATTTACAAAGATGGGACAGACTGCAGGAAAAACTGGTATTCAGAGGGTAGGGGAATAGATATCAAGAATTTTAAGTGTTAAAGCTTAAGATGCCGAATTGACATTCAATGCAAGTGAACACAAGAACTGGAGTTCAAGTGAGAAGTTGGGGCTAGAAATGCAGTGTATCTGGAAGTTGAATCAGAAATGGTTTTTTAAAGTCATAAGTTTGACTGATACCATGAGGGAAGTGAACAGAAACAGAAATGTCTAATATCTGAGCTCTGAAACACTCCAATGTTTAGGGGTTAGTCTAACAAAAAGAAGTCTGAGAGGAAGAAGTCAGGAAGGTGAGAGAATAACAGAGTTGTAAGCCAGAGATGTAGTGGAAATGATTGTTAAAAGCAGTCATCAACTGAGTTAAATGCCACTGAGAGGTCAGAGAAGAGAAATGACCTTTGGATTTGGTAGTGTAATAGTAAATGGTGATCCAGTAAAATGGTAAGGGCAAAATCTAGATTAAAGGAGAAACACTGGGGACAGAAAGCATAGAAAATTCTTCCTAGGAGTTTTATTATAAATAGAGCAAAAGAACAGGGGCAACATGAATATATTAATGAATAAATATAAAAGATGATGTGTGGTGACACTGAAATTCAATTTGTAATG
Organism: Dasypus novemcinctus; assembly: GCF_030445035.2. NCBI lineage: Eukaryota > Metazoa > Chordata > Mammalia > Cingulata > Dasypodidae > Dasypus > Dasypus novemcinctus. Next base: position 34,284,612 of record NC_080683.1, on the reverse strand, counting down.
GCTTTGATAGAATACACTTCTTTCTATCTTACAAAGAATTACTAAAAGTTACCTAATGGATATTCCACCATCTAACAACTAACCATACCTATGGAACATGGAGAAATAGAAACCTTACCTCAAAATATGATCATCTAATTTCATAAAAGGGATATCTAAAGTTGTACCAAAATATTTTTTTTAACCTACCAGGCAACATTTATCATGAAATCCAAGTAAGTACCGAAAACATATTCCAAGTTTTTAGTTGGATTAGCTCTACTCCACACTTTCAAAAACAGGCACAGAGAAGAGGCACTTGACCACCCACTGGCCAACTCTGGAAAACCTACAGAGATGAGTTAAATACTGTTAATACAGGTATGTGATGTTTGCAGGAGAGAGGTACTTTGTTGTTTAAGGACTGCTTGTTGATAGTTGAAACTTTATTTTTATTTCTTAGATTCTTTTATAGGGGAAGAAGGGGTAGAATAGCACATAGGGAAATCATTGTTTCATAGTTCATTTACACAGTTCATCAATTATATATTCAATTGGGTGAAAAACTGTAACTATGAATGCAAACATGTAAACACAATCCTAGGGGAGACTAGAACTGTTTATTAGCAGTGAACTGCTTTAATCTGACAAACAGATTGACTGTTCACCACTTTAACTAAAGTACACTTTTTATTTGTTATTTTTCTGCTTGGAATGTACTTTGCTTACCCTAGATCTTCAAAAGGCTGGCCACTACACATCTCTCAGGCTGCTGCTACTCTTACTGTTACCTCTACAGAGAGGCCTGATCTGACCATCTCACTTCAAATAAACCATGGCTTCCATCTGCCAACCAATCAATCAGATATTCTCTATCACCTTACATTTTACTTGTGAGCTCCATGAGAGGAGAGATTTTATTTATCCCAAACATACCAGCACTGGAATAAATTCTGGCATATGATAGGTATATAATAAATATTTCTTAAATAAACAAAAATTACCAACCACATTTATACCAAAGTAAATCATTACACTTTACATACAATTGTGGAACTTTACTGTAAGTTGTTGATCTCCAAAGCATTACTTAATAAGAATCACAGTATCATAAAACAGAACAGTTAAGGAAAAAACTCAACCCTCTTATAATAAGGATCTTGCAATTAGGTTTTATTGGGTTTCATATTCCAATAAATCAGTTTCCAAATAGACACTCTATTCTATAACATTTCATTTGCTTTTCCTCAAATATAAGAAAAAAACAGAGACAAAGGAGGCGACCAAAGAGGTCTTAGAGGATTTTATACACTTCTCAGAAAGAAATCTGCAATCAATTAACATTCCTAATCTGAAAAAGCCCAGAAAGACTTTTAATCATCTTATACATATCACTAAATAGAATGTAAGCTTTTCTGAGGACAGGAATTTCTGTCAGTTTTGCTCTCTGATATACTCCTAGTGCCTAGAAACAACAGCTGGAAGATATAAAGCTCAATCTTAAGCACTGCTTGAGTGAACAAATGCATGAATGAATAAAAAAAATCAAAATTCCCAAGTATCTACCTCAAGAAACTAGGACTATCACATTCAACTAGACTCCAATCAGGAAGTAACCCTTAGTAGTCAAAAGAAATAGAATAAAACACCTCTACTCTGTCACAGCAGTGCAGACTGACCCCTTATAAAAAACCAGTTTGAATGCTAACAGTAAAGAAAGCACAGATTAGAAGGAAGCATCCTAACTTGGACAACCAACTGAAAGAATGTATAGCATGTATGCACAAACACACCTATATACATAAGAATGCACTCTCCCTTAGTTCTATTTCACATATTTCTAATAACCTCAGTTTCCCAAATTTTCAATTAGAGAAATGGAATAAATACATTAGGTGTTTGTGAAAGATATGGTAATATATCCAAAGACATTATAAAAAGAAGAGAAATTGGCAAGCGGATATGGCTCAGGCAGTTGAGTGGCCACCTCCCACACTGGAGGTTCCAAGTTCAGTTCCCAGTGCCTCCTAAAGAAAACAAACAAAACAAAAAGAAGAAAACAAGCAAACACAAACAAGCAGACAACAAGCAAAAACAAACGAGCAGACAATGAGCAAAACAATGCTAAAACAGAAAAGGGAGCCAACCTGGGGTGGGGGGTGAGAAGAGAAACAGATTATTCAAAAAAAAAATTTTCCCCAAGTATATGTGTCTCAGATCTAGTTAATGTAAGACCCAAAAGCCTACTAAAAATGCCTCAGGAAATTTTTAAGTAAGAAGGATACACTACTCCGGCACAACCCCCACCCCTCCCAAGACAAGTTCTGTGATGGGTACACAGCCCTGTATCCATCCATGGTGTCCAGCCTCCTCTCCTTCAAGGCAGCCACAACAAAAATCAAAGTAATGAAGAAACTGAAATTGGTAAATACAACAATTCAAATGGCCATGGGTACAATTATAAAGATTGATCAGTTGCAGGAATAGTTATAGCCTGACCAACCTCAAAGAGTATATGAAGGAGGCAATTATGAAGTCCCTTGATCAAAAGAATCTGGACCTGAATGCACTATACTATGTAAATATAAGAATTGAAAACGTAACTATATATATCTGCAAAAACCTTTAGAAATTACTTCCTGTGGGAGTTCTTTATAAAAGTATATGAAACTGACAATAATATTGTCATCTATAAAGGCAAATAGCTCTTAGAGATTACCATTACAGAAAGACTTATTTTCTTTCTCTATTTGAAAAAGACTTTTATCCCCTCAGAGCATTAAGAAGTCATTATATAGTTGTTGCCCTTCCACACTGTGTCCTGTTTACTGAAACCACTGTAAGACCTGTTTTAAATTTAAATATTTTAAAAGCAAATTTGTAATATACACTCAAAATCATTTAGAAAATCTTTTATCTATATTAAAATCACTTCATTTTCAGTAAGAGAATGAAACACCTATATTTAAGATGACTCAATTACTAGTAAAAAGCTATGTTCTCTATACTGCTTAAAAAGAGCTATCAAATGTATTTTAGAAAGTCACCCAACTAAAATGATTAAAGTAAAATAGCTTTAAAACTATCCATTTATTGGAAAATAAACTATGTGTAATAATTGTTTTCCCAAAACACTCTATGATAGACATGTTTCTATACTAAAGCCTATACTAAGGCCATTTCTTTTAATAACTTTCCTCCTGCCCTTAATGTGTATAAAATTTGATTGAAAGCATTTTCATCAACTAATTAAACAAAGGAAAACTTTTTCCAGCAAGCACTATCACCAAATAGTTTAAAAATGACACATTTGATGTACTTTTGTGAAGTTGCATGTCAAAACTGACTGTCATTATACATATAATAACCCAGGAAAATGTGGCTCTGAAGGAAAAATGAAAATAAAACTTTATCTCCAAATTAAAAATAAATAAATAGTATCTTAAATAGCATTCTGCATCTACAACAATGGCAATCTACAAAATTCTCTCTACAAAAACTTTTACAATTGGATATGCAAACTAACACAAATTTAAAATCACTTTGCATTTCACCAACTACATTTGAAATGATTTAAGCATCAAAAAGAAAAATGAATGTTAAGATAATACTGCAGTTTCATATTGCTTTTGAATTCCAAAATTAGATATTGGATTATGTTTGTAAACCCATCTGTTTCTCTGGGCATGATTAAATTATGATTAGGGCTTTGACTGGGCCATGTCAGTAGGACATTGAGTCCCTGCCCACCATGCAGAGAGAAAACTACCCAGCAGAGAGGGGGAGTTTTGAGTTGGAGTCCAGAAAATAAGCACACAGAGGAGCAGAGCAGCTGAGCCCAGAGAGAATCAAGCTCAGAGAGACACAAAGCCAGCTGCCTGATAGGCTACAGTTGACCTTGTCAAGAAAACAGAGGAGCTGAGGTGGAAGAGAAATGAACCCCTGGAAGAGAGGAACCCAGGAAGCCTGAACCCTGGCAGATGTCAGCAGCCATCTCGCTCCAACACAGTGACAATAGACTTTGGTGAGGGAGGTAACTTATCCTTTATGGCCTGGTAACTGTAAGTCCGTACCCCAAATAAATAACCCTTATAAAAACCAATCAATTTCTGGTATTTTGCATCAGCACCCCTTTGGCTAATATAGATAATATGCAAAAAAAGAAGTTTACAATATAAATCCATGAACCTATTATGACAACCAAAACAAAACAAAAAGAGCCAGAAAGAATCAGTTGCCACAAATGGCATTGGATGTGATCCTTTCACCAACCCCTTTACTCTGTAATTAGTACTCAAAAATTAATTATGTCCTTTAATCTGTCTCTTCAGAAGTTGAGGGTAACCATGTAAGGAAAGAAATCTTTTCTCTATTCAAAGAATACCAGAAAATAAATGTAAAAGAAACGACAAAATTTAGAAAAATATCACTTTGCTACTCCTAATAAATTGGTTCCAGCAAGTATCATCAACAGACGCATAAAATCATTAGAGGAAAGGCTGATAAGGAACTAGATATTTTCATTTTACCAAAGTTATATACCTATAGATTACTTACTATTCTCAAGTATTTATACAGGAGTGATTTGGAAATTCTTACTTGATAGCTGAACAGCCATCTCAAACTATGAGGTAAACCTGAAAATAGTAGCCATACATGGTATTTCAAGGCAGGAGGAGCATATGTCCTAACACTGTGGAGCTTCATACCAAGTATCAATCACTTACTTCTGATAAATTTCTTTCTTTACACCACTGTTATTTGGGGGGTTTTCTTCACTCCCAGCTGAAACTATTCCTAACTAAAACCAAGGCTAAAAATTTTGAGTCAAGATGCTTTAATAAGTCACAATCCAAATGAACCCAATCCATGACAGTAACAGATACTAAGAAAAGAACAGAGTCTGGAACAGGATCAACATTTCTGGGGTCTGCCAGTAAGCTGAGGAAATAGGAAATGGACAGCCAGGGTGGCTGAGGATGCCTAAGTCTATGATTTGAGGAAATCCTGGTAAAGAGGCTTTCTAACTTCTCTAATAACATGGATCTGCCACTGTCCAAGAATTACAAAAATTTCCAATGCTAACACATACATCCACATTTTAAGATAGTGAAGTTGAGGCAGGGTAGAGCCCTAAAACATGCTAATCTCTCTCCTGTGCCACTGACAGCCAGCCAACAGTCTCATCTGCAAGATCACATAAGAATCATAGATACAGCTCTCTATCTTTTATCAGAATTCCTGTTTGGTCACCACACGCAAAGTATAGCTGAGTAAAGCATTTGGAGATTTTATTATTCTTTTTTTTTTTTTGACAGGGAAAAAATGGTAAAGACAGAACTCACGCAGTTACTAAACAAAGGAAAAAAAATCAAAATCAAGGTCGAGAAAATGTTCAAGGATTCTCAATTTTCTTTTAAAAATTATTTTTAAATAAATTATAATAAATCACTACTTTTAGGATTAAAAGGTTTTTCACAAACCATCTCAAGCTGATGAGTTAAATAAATCAAATATCAACTTTTGCACAGCTAGCATGGAAAATTATTCTATGATTATGAGAAATAAGTTATGTATTTGATCAAGTTGGTACCAACCTAAATATGAATATCCAACTGCAAATCCTAGAATATTAGCCTTCCTCCCCAGATTACTATATCTGCAGTATCATAAAACATTTTATTTCATTATGTTAAAATATATAAATGACCAATACTTGCAGAATCGCTTCTATTTAACACATCCCCCTTTTAATTATACGAAGTTGTGAAACTGTCAGTTATCAATCATATTTAAATTAGTATATACTAATGTGACAGACTTAACTGTTTAAATTCTGAGCTAAGATCACAAAGAAGGCAGAAAATAAATTTTGATTACAGATATGATACACAGCTAATCCTTGAAAAAAACTCTTTTTGTGTATAAAGAATGAAGCTGAAAGGACTTCAACTATGATTAAAGGAAGAGGCAGAAAGTGATTGTGAGAGAATGCAGATAATAAAATAGAAGATAGCAACAACAAACATATCACATATTTTAAAATGTCCCAAGACAAGGAGTTTTAAACTACTTTTCTTTCACAGTTCTGAACAAAATCAGGACCCAAAGGTCAGGCTCATTAAATTATTACTCCAAATCAGCAGGCTATGGATTTAAAAAGCATGTGAAAGCTAATCTGTAATGTGACCATTCCCAACCTCTTTTAATGGAAAAGGTAAATTCAATCTCATGCATTTTCACAACTGATTCATGTTTACCTATGTTTTCCTTCAAAAACTGTACTTTAAAACAATTTAAGATAGGTTTACTATTTGATATATATTCTTCTCAAAATATTGAACCTGTCATATTTTATAATTTTGCTTGTTTATTCTAGGCAACAATACTACGTCATGACTGCAACAATAGCTATAAATGCTAAGTTCTGGGAAGAGAAAAAAAAATTGTGAATGTGACAACACTGAATTACATATCTGAATGTGTGCTTGAAAGGGGAATTTGAGGTCACATATCTATTACTAGAATAAAAAATAAAAGGAAAAACAGGAATGTACAACACAATGAACCCTATTATAAATGATGGACTACAGTTAATAATAACAATTATAATAATTTCTTTCATCATTTGTAACAAATGTACCACACTAATGCAAGGTGTTAATAATGGGATAGGTGGTATATGGGAACTCTGTAATTTCTAATTTCTGCAATTTTCCGTAAACCGACATCTCTAATTTAAAAAAAAAACAAAACTTGCCCTTTTGACTCAAAACACAGGGTACTTTTTTTCTCTTTTCTTGCAATTAGAGTACCTCACCACTAGCTGGAGGTATTACTAATACACAGATAGAAATTTAGTTTTAACTAGTTTTTCAAATAAGAAGTCTTAAAATTGAGATTTCAGCTGTCCCATTTCTATTTTATTAAAAACCTAAAATAAAAAATAATCAAATAATTATACATCATTTTAAAACAAAAATAAGTTAATGCCCACTCCCTTAACTATTAATCCTAAGGCTGCTGTACCACTCAATTCAAAGAAGGCATCATTTACACCATATTTTCTGAAATTTACCCAGTGGTGTTGTACAACCCAGCCAGCAAATTACTCTGATCCTATTCTCAGATTCTGGCTATAGAAAATGGCTTAAGTGGGGAAAAAAAGGACTTAGGTCAATTATGCTTAGAACAATGCCATCATCTGTATGTTCCTCTACTTTAACAAACTTCTAGCTAATCATCTCATGACCTACCTCTTTCGTGATGTAAATTGATATTAGTTAACTAATTTAACATTCAAGATGTACTTATAGGGGTGATTAAAAAGTCCATGATATCCCCTTCTTGATCTAGAGGTAGAGTAGATAGACATCACCATCCCAGGGTCCACAGAATGGAGGAATAAAATAGATTAGAGTGGACTGACTGATATTCTACTACAAAACTATTGTGAATAGTAATAGAAGAAATTGTAGCACTGAGGTAGAGAAAGTGGCCACAGTAGTTGCTGAGGGCAGGGAGAGGGAAGAAGAGATGTGACGTGGGGGCATTTTTGGGACTTTGAGTTGTCCTAAATTATACTACAGGGTCAGATGCTGGACTTTATATATCCTGCCATAACCTACTGAATGTACTGGGAGAGAGTGTTGAACTACAGGGTAAACTACTATCCATGTGGTGCAGTGCAGTGCAGCAGTGCTCCAAAATATATTCACCAAGTGCGATAAGTGTGCCATAACGATGAGGGAGGTTGTTGGTGTGGGAAGAATGGGGTGGGGAGGTGGGGGGTAAAAGGGAACCTCTTGTTTTTTAACGTAACATTTTTTGAGATGTACATATCTTCAGAAAAATACAATTTACAAAAATGATGGGGGTGGGGGGTAGGGAGTGGGTTATAAGGGAAACTCAGGTTTTTTAATGTAACATTCTTCATGATCTATTAACTTTAATTTTAAAAAGTGTTTAAAAAAAAAAAACAGTCCATGATAAAGGAAAATCAAAACTGGGGTAAAGCAAAAAAAATACATGGCGAAGGACAGTCGTACTTATTTTCTGACAGCATGGACCTGAAGTACCAATAGTTCCAGATTAGAAATCTTTTGAAAAAGATACTCCAACTAAGGCATATAAATATGAAAGAAGAATACAAGAGGTGAAGAGAGTTTCAAAGAATTCAGTCAGTGACTATGGTGAAATTGGCAACAAGGGATACTGCAATCCTATCAGGACTGGGAGAAAACAGCAAAAGTAATCAACTGGAACTAAAGGGGATAGAAACTATGAGCTTTGTACAGCAAGCTTTACAAGCATGGGCTATAAAACAAAACTTATCCAAAAACCATCTTCAATAATGTCTGAAATTATAAAGCTTCTGCTGTCCATTTATACGTAAGAGAGAACCATAAAATCATTTTGAGAAAAATCTTGGTCCTGTCTTCCAGAAGGCAGGCAGAGCTGTCCCCAATAACATATTATACCTGGCCCTGCTGATTAATACAGTATATGCCTATGCATTTGGCTGGCTTTAAAAAGCAGGTGGAGGATGTAACTGCATTCCCAACAATTCTCAGTTTCATATAACTCACTTTCACATCAATACATTAAAAAATCCTGTGTAAGAAATGATGGCCAAGGTAGGATGTTTGAAAGATTACCTAAAATCTATCCTAATATTGGATCAGACCATAATATTTGTCCCTATAACACTGCTTACACTGGGGTAACATATTTTGGGATACCCAAAGAAAAGGTCCTATGGTCATTTTAGGCATGTTGTTGAGGATGTTTTTCTATTATATCATATATCACAATAAAATTGTGAAAATTTTTTTCTAGTTTAAGTGTCAGAAATAGTTTTCCTTTCCCTGTGCACTGGATTTGTTTTTACCTTAGGTACACTTTAAACTCTCCACTTTGAAATGTGTTCCTCTCATAGTAACTGCTAGAAATCTGAGAGCCTAAGTAGTTTCCCACTTGCAGTATGCATTTTATTATCTCAACTACTGATACACTATACTATACAATCTCACTTTTTCCTATCCTTGTTCCTTATTCCTGTCAAAATTTACTGATTGTGGAATATGTGCTAAAAACTAGACACTTGGGATGTATCAGAGAACAACATACAGACCAATCCTTATTTCACAGAGCCAAAGTATTATTAAATAATATTAAATTAATATTTTACCTTTAATAATTAAAATGCTCAGTAAGTCCACGTGCATCCTTTTTTGGAGTGAAACAGAGTTGTCAAGAACTATGAAGGGTGTAGGGTTTCAACCTATTTGCAAACTAACAAGCTAGTGTGTTACCATTTCATGGATGCTGGCAGAAGACAAAATCACTGATGCAGAGACAAATTATTCTGTCATTCTTGGTACAGCAATCACAGTGACCATTATCATGTTGGGCTGGTTCCTTCTGCCCTCCAAGTTTCAATGAGCCTAGATAATAAATGTCTGCACATACAGTAGGTTGAGATATTGGAGGGTAACACGGGGTGTAAGGATCTTATTGCTTTCTCAGTACGCCGGAAGCAAGACTGCTCTTTGGGGTAGGGGAGCAAATATTACCAAATCCCTCAAGGCTGACAGCTGCAAATAGAACCATGAGAAATGGTCCAGATAAATCTGTCAGTATCTATTTCTGACATAACCTTGCGTTCTTGGCACATCCAGTAAGAAAGTACCAGGACACTCAAGGTCCATGGCATACTACCTCTCAACCAGCTTAAGGTAAATAACTAGTTATAGGTACCTCAGAAAAATCAAAAGAAAAATTATTTCTATACTAAATGTTTAAACTCCATGAGAAGAGAGACCATGTTTTGTTATAGTCAAGACTGTATAGTCACTGCTTGGCACAAAAGAGACACTCGATAAATGAATAAAACCAAATCTCATTTTTAACAAAGTTTCTTCAGGTTAATGTTTATTCTTAGTATTCTTAATGTTCAGTTTCTTCTACTGTAAAATGAAGAGGGAAAAGGTTAGAACATTTTTTTCTATCTAACCAAATCCCATCCTGAATCAAGATTTACCTGATAAGGCAGTTTTAAAGTAGTCTGTAATATGTTTATATACCTATAGTAATTAAAGGCACAACCTTAAAACACCTTTCTAGTATTCATGATGATTAAATCACTCTCCAATGACTCTCCCTCTCTAAAATCCTTTGATCTGTAACAGCCATTTCAGGCAATCACAAACTTGTCCTACAGAAACACAAATTGTTTGAAAGGGAAAGAAAGTACTTTCTCCCTTTGTTCTTTTAAAAACAGAATTAAAAAAAAGAAAAATAAAGAAAACCCTCCTCATTCTAATTTTCCTGACTATGAACCAAAATAAAATTTGGGAACCAGCTCAGAGCATTAGTAATGAGCTCTCATGTGCCTGAAGGCAGAAAGACTTAGAATCTATTCTAATCCATGTACTAAAACTTATTTACTAGTGACCTTGGAATGTTACCTAACTACTCTCAAAAACTGTTTAACCAACTATAAAATGGGATTAATAATGCTATCTACAGCTCTAAGATTTCTGCAAAGATTTGAGATGAGGTTGGCAAAGTACTTTTGATACATCAATATCTAAACACATTGTGTACTTTATAAACTTCCTTTTTATATACAATCTTCTGTGAGAAAAAAGCTAGAATTTTTTACAAGCTGATTGTAACTGTTCCTCTCCTTAAAACTACTTTCTCAAAAATTCTGAGGTTAGAACTAGTTTCAAGACAGCATAAAATATATTAGCAGTGATAGGTCAAAGAACAATTTAACAAGTTCTGAGAGTTACTTGTAAACTGAGAAATTTGTCAATATCTATAAAATCAGGAATTATAAAAATTTAACTTTATTAAGTGAAGAAATCTTGAAAAGAAGGAGACAAATACAGCTGCCCATGGAAGAACTAAACAAGTAATGGTAAAATTCAACATTGACAAAGGCAAGATTAAAACAGAGAGGGTTTCCAAAATTCCTTAAGAATTACTGGGTAGTAGAAATTTTATACCTGTTATGATTTAATTAAGAGTCACGGTTCAACATGGTAAATTTCGTACATCATTTATCTCCTCTTCCCTCAAAAATCCCATTAAAATAACAATAAAGGAATAAAAAGTAAAAACTCATAACAGAAAACAAGAAGGAAGCCCACAAGGAGATAAGTGACTACAAGACATTTCTGGAAGATGAAAAGAGAAATCAATAGAAAATATTAATGATATAAAGCATAAATAGTCACAGTCCACAGCCAAAGGGGGTGGCAGCTTAAGAGGAAGCCACCCCGCTCAACAAACTTTCATACTCTAGAAATGGAATTACACGGGCATAAATAGTAGACAGGGCTATAAATAAGGAACTAACTGAAGACCTAAATACTGAGAGGTCAAATCTCATCCCCCCACTTCAGTACCCAGAAAAGCGTACAATGAGGCGCTGAACCCCAAGCAAGAAAATATTTTCTTATACCTAAACTGAGACTGAATGAACTGGAGAAAATTGGACAGTTTCCACCTAATGCAGGCTATCTAGCCAAAGCCCACATATGGTGGAATACCTGGTATATATTTCCTATTTTAAACTTCAACAAACAAAAAAATAATCAGATATTTGGGAAAAGCCTGCCACAGTACTGGAAAAAGCAGGATAAACATAAAAATTAGTCCAAATGAAAATAAAAGATAATTCAGACTATAGAAGAGACTCTTATTATATTTACACGAAAACGGAAGGCTATTTAAAAATGATACTAAAGCCGGGGTGGAGAGAAGACCTCCAAACAATACAACAAGAAGCATACAGGATCAGGCACCTTATCAGCACTAGTAGATGCTAGAAGGCTAAGAGATAATGCCTTAAAGTTTTAAGGTGATATTCAACCTTCTAGTCTACATAAAGGCTAGTTATTAATCAGGTAGGACAGGATTAGAAAGTTACTATGGATGTCATTAAGTAGAGAGTATAAAGAAAAATGATGAAATACAGAAAAACAATCACTCTAATCCAAGAGGGCAGTGAAGCTCAGGGATGACAGAAGTACACAGAGTTAACAAGCCCAGACAGGGAGAGAATGGGAGAGTACCCTAAGAAAGAAAGCAGAGCTCCAAGAAAAAGGTGAATTCGAAAGAACTGAAAAAGAAGACTGTCATAACACAGAATGAAAAGCTAAAAAAAAAAAAGCAATCAGCAACACAAAGACTAAAAACTTTGTCATCCACGTCTTGGTCCAAGTTTTCTTTATAAGTGATATAAAAATGAGATTCAGGAGTAATAGCAGAACAAATCTTAAGCAAGAGATTAAAAAGTACGAAACTGAGAGACATGATGAAGACATTAACTTTTATTTCACAATTTAAATATAGAAAATTAAGTGTTCAATCAATGCAAAATAAAATTTAAAATACACTTGGTTTTATATTACGTCAAGGTAAGGAAAGCAGAATGGAATCAGGTGAAGGAAGAACAGAGAAAGCCCACAGTACATATAAAATAAAGGAGATGAAAATTGGAAAACTCTGGCATTAGGACAAAAATTTCCAACCTCTGGGTTTTCTAAATTTAGAGAGTGATATGTTAGTATGTGTGTTAATAGATTATACCAGTTCTTAACAAATAGGTAGTTTTCATCGGTTATTGCTACACAAATTAATACCAATAACATTTTTTAATACCAAAAATAGTAAAACTGAACTCAGCGAGGAGACAAATTAAGTTATAACAAGAAAATTTTTGCCAATACTATACAGATGAATTCTGCCTCTACAGATGAAGAAGCCCCAAATTACAAAGGAATGATTTAAAGTTAAACATTTTTATGAATAAATAAGGGGGGAGGGGGAAGCAGGATAAATCACACTGTTGCCAAGGAACTTGTAAAACCAGCCTTAATGTGTATTATAATAATTTCCTCAGAAGGAAAGCAGCAAAGCCAAATTTTTTTAAATTAAACAACATTGGGTGATGTCACATAGTATCAATGGTATTCGTGATAGGAAAGCACTACCACATGCACAGGCTAGTAAATACTTTGTTTTTCTACTGAAAACAAATATGCAATATGAATTAGCTTATCTAATATGCAGGATACCTGTAAGAGTTCAAAGGCTTTTGACTTGCTTTATTTCTACTACAGGAATGTTTTGTTGTTGTTGTTTAATTTAGTAAATTATGATTTTGTAAGCCATGCTGTAGTCAGGAAAAGAACTGTGAGTTCACCAAATGATGCATTAGCTACAAAGTGCTATTTGAGTGAAAAGCTGCTCTAAATATCCAATACATATAATTATGTCTGTTTTCCTGGTCTTAAGGTATTGTTGAAATACATATTAAAAACAATAAGTCAAATTACGGTTGTTAAATATTTCTTTTCAAAGCACTATGTAAAGAAATGGATTATAAATACAAGATTTCTTTCATACTTATAAATCATAGCTTTCATGTAAAAGGGGAACATATTTGTTGATGAAATAAAAGATAAACATTTCATGACTATGATACTGCTAATAAACACCATTTCAATGATTTTGAACAAATTTCATGTTGTACATACAAGCAATATACTTGGTATCTTGAACCTATTGGAAAGAATTTTTTTTTTAATTTAAGGATAACAGGATTTCCTTTTTAGCATCCACACAATTGGCTTTATCACCAAGATCAAACATTTTATTTTCGCAATACTTAATGATTCTCCTCACTAACAGAAGGCTAAATTATCAATGTATTACTACATATATCTAAAAGCCATACTCAAACACTGCAATTACATAAAGAAATACTTTGCAGAGTCCAAAGTATTCAAAGAGAGGATAGATAAGGAATCCACTGGCGGCTATCTCTCAAAAATGAAACAACTTAGGATCCCAACATTTGTGCATCTACACAAAATGCTGAAAGTAATCCTCCAAGTTTATATTGTATTTAAATTTTTAAAAAATATTCTACAAATTTTGGAGAAGCTGAAATATAATGAAAGCTATTCAATTATGTCAACAAAAAAACTGGTCTTTAACACCTACAGCAAGCCAGCCTAGTCCAGCACAACAGAGAACAAAAAAGAGCAGTTATTTTATTTTAGCACCACAAAACCAAGGTTACAAAATAACCACAATCTATAGCTCTCATTGGCCTGAGAAACAGTTATTTCACTGCTCAGCTCCAATCAAGACAATTAGTAAAAATCTACAGAGCCAGGTACAAATATCAGGCTAAGAACCAAGTGATTTTAATTCTGTAACAAAAAACTAGTTTGTGAATAGCTATATGTCCATATAAAGTCTTCACCTAATAGTAACAATACAATTTCTTCTTTGCAACTCTTTCATAAATTTAAATTTAAAATTGTTTCAAAATAAAAAGTTAAAATTTTTTTTTTGGAAAAATGTCTTCCTTTTTACCATCATTAGAAATGTGTAGGACTTTTACTGAACCAAATATCCAAAAAGACAAAAGGAATTTTGAAGCAATCAAAATAAATTCTCTGCCTGGAAGCACAATGAAATATAAATAATCCTAGACAGAGAGCTTTATTATTAACTTTCCTGCACATATTCTCTTATTTATCTTGGAACATATATATTGCACATTATTAATACCAATAGTTTTGCTACAGAGCCAAAATAAATAATTGTAGCAAGCAAATTTTAATATAAGGAAATTCAGAAAATAATTCTTAAATTCTTAAATAAAGTTTAAAAGATAAAATCTTAAGCATTAATAAATCACACATCAAAAAATCTTAAGTACTTCAATAAAGATGTTCTGGGTCTTCAGAAATGTTCACCCAAAGTTTTCACATAAATAAAAACTTTTCATATCAGAAAAAATGAATAAATAAAAGGACAGCACACAGGAATACTGATATTACTGGTATTACTAAAGCACTGGAATTTTATAAGAAGTCCATCCTTGAGGATATTCCAGCACCAGGCACATAAATATTCAAAATATGTTTTGCTGAATTTGAACCAAACTAGGAAAGTGTGCACACAACCAAAAATTGTCAAAAGTACTTAACAGTAAAGATAAAGCTTCTATACTGACACAGGCACCAAGGTCAGAAACATGAACGATGCATACATAAAACAAAATTTTTAAAGCTTTAAAACATTTAAAATACAATAACAAAAACAGTATAAATCTATATGATAACACAACACAATATATAAATATAATTCAGAGATAAACCATTAGCAAACAATTTAAAAGACCTCAGTGTTAAAGAGCTATTAAAATGAATAGACCCATAGTAGCCAAAATGATGAGGTCTCAGGCAGAATTATATGACAAATTTAGGAGTGAGCAGCAGACAACCTATTACAAACTTCAGATAGTAATATACTAAGTTTAAAATATTAGGTAGAATATATTAAAAGGAAATGAAAAATACAGTGAAAAACTGTATGCAGAAATGCAGAGTTACTGAAAACCAGACCAACACTAGCAAATGAACTACTTACTCTAGGGAAAGCCTTAGTTCTCCACATGAAGTTGATTTTCCTTTATCTAATTTGAGCTTACAGAAAAGCTAATTGTCCCAAAGTTTGTAGTAATTTTTTTCTTTGCCTAATAAAGAAAGCCTACATGTTTTTCCACTTACTAATAAATCTCCAAAATAATTTATTAAAAATCATTTAATCCTACAGAAAGTTGCTATTCAACAATAGAGCCCAGAGCAGTGCTGTCCAATAGAAATATAATGCAAGCCACATATGTGATTTTAAATTTTCAAGTAACCACTTTAAAAAGTGTAAAAAAAGAAAACTGGTGAAATCAATTTTAATAATATATTTTATTTAACTGAAAAAAATGAAAATATCCTTTCAACATTTAATCAATATTTTAAAAATGGATGAAATACTTTACGTTCTGTTTTTTTATACTAACTCTTCAAAATCTAATGTGCATTTGATAGCACATCTCAGTTTGGACTAGCCACATTTCAAGTGCCCATTAGCTATGTCTAGTGGTTACTGTACTGGACAGTACGGGTCTAGAGTTGTTTCTCTGGTTTTGAGATACATGTAACAAAATACCAAGAATATAAAATGGAAGCAAATACAATGGGAGGGACACTGAAAAGGGTCAATTCATCCTTCCCTTTAACTCCACACAGGCTTATATCTAGGGTGGCAACCTGTCCCAATTTCCTAAGCAAGCTCTATTTGCCAGGGAAAGTCCTAATTTACACCTGTTGTCATGGCCTAATTATTAACAGCATCCCTTTAGTTCTCAAAAGTGACCCGCTTTAAATGATAAATCATATGGTCATCCTACTTATATCCTCAAAGTTAATTCCACATTCACTTATATACTAATTTTGATGCCTGAAAAAGAAATCCTAAATTCAAAGGGAAGAACCCTACATTCACTACCCTCATCATAAAAAATAAAAAAAATGCTCCTGAAAGCTGAAAATTCCTTTTATTTTAAATTGCAGACTAAAAAAAAAAGAAAAAGAAAAAAAAAAAAGAATTACCTGTTGAACAAGGCATCTGGAAATTGGGATCATTGCTATCCAAAACAGGCAAACAGAACTGGTTACTTGCAGATCCTAGCATAGGATCCTTATCGCTGAGCATGTTCTTCAGCGAGTCCTCTAAGACATTTTGACTTGTACTAAAATCCTCACAGACTTCATTCTCCAGGTTGGATCCTAGAAATAGGGCATCATCTAAGTGTTCAGTAGGAATTAAATGATTAAATGTATCAACTATATCCATGAAGACTTCTGTGTGTCTTTCAAGCCCTATAGAAAGACAAAAAAAATACCATAAGAAATAAAGCTATCAATTGAAAATCACCTAAAACCAAATTATTTTAAGAGGTTTGAGTCTAAAAACACACTTAAGGTATTTCTGAACTGTTTTTTAAAAACATTTCCTGAATGTTTTTAGAATATACATTTGGAAATGTAAAACGAATCTTTACTAAATAATGTTTCTTCATCATACATGTAGAATATCATTTTACCAGAAATCCTATTGTTTACTCGATTATTGGGGGGGACAGGGGAACTATGTAGATAGTCCATTAATTTGACACATTTGAAAGGATTACATGGCTTAAACCATGTTTTGAACCATAACCTTTTCATAAATTAAGAATCAAGTGCTGCTTTTACAATAAGTCCACATAGAAGAGCTAAAATCAAGTCATTCAAATTATTGTCCCATACCTATTAAAACGGTAAAGAAGCCTTGTTTTAGTTATAAAAGCATTTAAAGAAAGGTAATATATAGAGACAAAAAGGTTTGTTTTTGTTTTTTGTTTTTTTAGAAGGGGATAAGGAAGAAAAATGGAAACAAATTATTAACTAAACACAACAAATAGAAAACTCAAAAAAACTACACACACACATTTTTTTCTGGGGTCTACTTTAGGAGAAAATGAGACAAATGGCAGAAAATCTGTATCACAGACAAATTCTTATTTTAGTGAGCTGTCTGGTCTCTACAGATGATCAAGCTAGTCTATTTGAATAGCACCAACATACTAGGCATTGCTCAGCAAAGGACACACCATGATCTAAACAAATATTAAAAGTTGAATTATCTTCAATATTGGTTTTAGAGAAAAATTAATCAATCTCTTTCCCGGATGGGGAAACACAACGAAAAGAAAATGTAATTATATTTAGTTGACCACAAAATTCTACTGACTAACCCAGAAATTTTGGGTTCCATAATTCCAAGGTTTTTCAGACCAGCTCCAAATTTTAAAATAGCTTTATGATTACAATTTTCTAGAACTATGTTACTAGTGTTACTAAAATTTTAAAAGTCCATTTAACTACCAAAATTTCTCAAATAAACTGGCCTTGAATTCTTTCCCTTACAAAAATGGAGGAGGGGAAAGTTCAAGGATACTCTGCCATTTATTGAGTACATATCATATGCTGGCACTATGCTAAGCATTTTACTTACACTTACATCACTTAATACACAATAATAAATTACACCTAAAGCATTTAAATGCCTTTTATAAGGTCTCAAAACAAAGCCAAGATTTAAACCCAGATTTCAGATTCCAAAGTCCCTTTTTTCCCAAGAGCTAAGGAGCAGGAAGGATTTGACTTATTTGAGGCTATACTTTATAAACAAGTATCCACAGATCAGTAATTGCTTGGGTTTGGGGACAGGGGAGAGAGGGATTGCAAAGGGGAACAAGAACACTTAAGAGGATGACGGAAATGTTCTAAATCTTGATAATATGGTGGTGGTTTCACAGGTACATATATCCACCAAAATCTATCAATCACTTCTTTTTAAATGATGCAGTTCACTATATCTCAATTTTTAAAAATTTGCTCACTCTCATAATTGTTAATCTCCTTCTGAATACATCAAAAGAGATTCACTTCTCAAACTTGGCAATTTATTTACAATGAAATACTAATAAAGCCCTGAAATAAAATACTATTTTATTTGCTGATTATTTTACATGCATTCTCTAATTACAACATTAATAGCAAATTATAATTAGCAATGCTGATGAAAATCTAGGACAAATTCCTTTAAGATTTAATTCTCTACAGTTATCTGATCTCAGTGCCAAAGACAGACTCAATTATCATATATCACCAACACCTCCATTAATATGTTTTTAGATTTCAAAGAAAAGATAGTATAATAAATTGCATTATTGAAAAAAATTTACTGAAAAAAAAAAGTACTGAATGTTTACAAAATTAAGTAAACAGAACGCCCAACAAATTCATTTATCTGAATATGCTAGAATCCAAAGTTTACACAAGCTAAAACTACACTCTTCAGAGTTGGCATACTGATTAGTAATTTTTTTTCCCTATATGAATCAAAATGAAAAACAAAAAATTCAGCTCAAGAACCAATGGTTAACCTTCCTTCTAAAAATGGTATGCTGAATCTAATGAAAAGGCACTCATTCCTATAGCAATATAAGACTGGTAAATTCTTCAAACCTCACCTGAGGTTCTTACTGTTGTACCAACTATTATTCATAGTGTGCTTTCAAATGGTAGAGACATTCAAAAGTGTTCAAGATCACAAAGCTATGAGGACCAGCCCATTTTAAATACTCATCTAAGAGAGCAATACTTTTTTTTCAAGTATTAGGGAAACCATCCCAAAGCTTGTTTGCTAAAATTGCCTTCAGAGCCTGTGGCACTTTTTAAAATACCAACAATAGACAATATTTAGTCTTTAAGGAGCAATTATTTAAAAATGAAACATTACGAGCAAGATGGGTGAATCAAACTTTCCAGTACTGTTGTTTTTCAGTCAAAACTGGTATGACTTAAAAGCAGTATTAAATCCATTCCCTGTACTTCAATAATATTATAAAGAAAAGGGTTCCATGGTCAAAGGTAGAGAAAGCCTGAGTATAACAAAGTTCTTTTTTTTAATATAATAACTTTTATTTATTACACACGTTTACTAAGGTTTCAGACATGTTTATAGGCCAATGAAACTGGAATCTTCTAAAACAGGATAGAGTATAAAGCATCCCAAACTCATGGGTCAAAGAAGACACTTTTCATAGGACCCATAGACTAAGGTTTTTCGGAATACATTTTAAGGGAAACTTGTAAAATAATGAGACTGATTTTTCACGTGTTTCCAATTAGTGCTGGGGGTAATTCCAGGAAGAACGCCAAAAAAATTAAAAGTGTGCGACCTTACTACAAAACCATGAAGAAAGTAACATTTATTGAAGATACAAAGTAATTTTTCTTTTTCCTTTTAGGAGGTACCAGGGATTGAAACTCAGACCTCATACATGAAAAGGAGGCACTGAACCACTGAGCTACACCCATTCCTTTAAAGTAATTAAAAAAAAAAAAAAAAGTTTCAGACCTCTAAGGCTGTCAAAATAATAAAAGCTCTCCATTGGCAAACACCATAGAAAACCAACTGTAGAAATATCAACTCACTTAAAATGAATACTAATCTAACTAAATGCAGTATGTTTTTCTGGATTGGCTCCTGAAACAGAAAAATGACATTAGTGGAAAAACTGGGAAATTGGGGCGGGCGGGGGGGGGGGGGGGGGGGGGGGGGGGGCGGAGGAGTCTGCAACAGTTTAGTTAACAGTAATGTACCAAGGTTAATCTTAGTTTGGCTAAAGGTACCAGAGTTATGTCAAATGTTAATCAGAGAAAATAGGTGAGGGGTATACAGGTATTCTCTGTACTACCCTTGCTCAACTTTTCTGTAAATATAAAATTATTCCAAAACTAAAAGTTACAAAAAAAAACCCCACTAATCTAAAAATAGAATGACCTGTGATAGTTAGTAATGTGGATGGACAAAGATGATGAGATCTAATTAAGGGGGGGAAATTAAAGCTGATTCAGAAGCTCTCTTAATTATTAGACTGCATAAGTTGAACAAATGCCTGGTCCTTACATTAAAATTGTATTTAAATGCATCCATACATTTGACATTATAAATGTAATAGTTAAAATATAACAAGTCTACCTAGAGTGTATTTTAAATTGCTAATATAGGTATAAATCCAATTAAATCAATACTAATAATTTGAGACTATATATACGCTAAAATCAAAAAGTGTTTCCAGGTTCAGAGTCACATCTCATTTTTACACACAATCAAATGTTACTAGGTAAGTCAGAAAACTGGATAATGTGCTTAATTCAAAATCACTCTTTCTTTCATACATTTATTAAATGTCTACCGCAAAGCATTATTACACTAGGGGAATAAATCCCAGTCTCAAATTCAAGTAATTTACAATCCAGAACAGTATACAGACATATAAACAAATACAACATGCAAACATCAAAACAAAATATGTAAGTACAAAAATGAAGGGCTACATATATACCTATAGTATTACAGAGAAAAGTGAAGCTCAAGAGACCAAGAAAGGCAAAGCAGGTGATGTGTGCGCTGGATCCTGAAGTCCAGAGGATAGTCCAGGCATAGGAAACAGCATGTGCTAATTGTGACTGGCCGACTTGGTTTGATGAACTTTATGTTTTAAGACTCCGAATACAACTTAAAAAAAAAAAACTATTAGTACTAACATACTTAATAAAATCTCATCTGAGTCCAAAGACATTTCATGCTTCTGTTTCATCTGTAATTCTCAGGGAAATATACTTCAGCCAAAGTTAGTTTATACTGACAGAATACTAATTAAACCAACATATAATATTTTGTAAATATTTCAGATATAAATAAGATACAAAAAAGATGAAATTTAGAAAGCACCAATAGTAAAAAAAATTAGACTTAAAAAAAAAAACCACTTTAACCTAAGAGTAAATAAAAATTGCTTATCCCGACTTTTCAAAAACTTCAGAATCATTTTATCATATTATGTCCTTTAAGGAAAAAAAAATAGCATATATAAACCTAACAATAAATCACTAAAGCTATCATAAGGCCCTACCAGGCTATCTTATGAGGAAGTGCTTGCTGTTTATTTCTTGGCGGATGGGGATGGGGGACAGGAGGGCGCAGGAGAGGGTGGTCAAGGTGGGGCAGACAAATATACATCAGGAGATAAAATCTATGAAGAAAATTAGAGTAATAGTGATCATGATTTGGGTATATTCTATGTATGAAGGTCTTGCTAATTAATTAGGGTGACACTGGAGCCAAAACCTGAAGTCAGTGAGGGAGTGGTGTTCCATGCATAATTGAAGGAAAAGACCAGAAGAGCAAAAGCCGTGGGAGTAAAGTAGGTTTGGTGCCTTCCAGGCCCTAGACCTGGAAGCAATCAATTTAATCAGGCATGCTTAGTAAGAACAAATGTTCGATAGGCAGTAGTAGTAATAGGATAAAAGGACTACTTCTAGATATGGCAATATGTAAAAACTTACTGTGCTCTAACTTCATCCCAGGCATTGTTCTATATGGATAGCCTTTATATCAGCAGTTTTCAACCAAGGCAATCCCCTCCACCCCCCACCCTCCTTAGGTCATTTTTTAGCTACTACAACTGGAAGGGATTCAATTGATATCTAATGATTAGAGGCCAGGGATGCTGCTAAATATCCTCCAGTGCACTAAGACAACCCCAAAACAAAGAACTGTCTGGCCCAAAATGTCAATAATGCCAACAACCCTACATTATAATCTCCATTATATATTACTTGCTATAGTAAATGGTGGAGGTGAAATGTGAACCCAGAAATCTCATTCAAAAGTCAAGGTGCTTTTCACTACCCTATATTATCTATGAAGTTAAATTCATTGAAAGTTTATTATGTGTAAATTCAGTAAATGTCATTATGTTCAAGCACTGTGCTAAACAACTTTAATCCTCACAATAACATAATTAAACAGGTACTAGTATTCTCAATTTACAAGAGAAGGCCTAAAGCTTAGTGAAGCTACACCCAATATGACAGAATAAATAAGTAACAGAGTTGGGAGTCAAATCATCTCTGTATGACACCAAGGGGAGTTCTTAACCACTTACAGTACAAGAACCTTAAGATAAATTGTAGACAAACAAACAAGAATAAATAAATAAATAAGTAAATAAAAAGATAAATTGTAGATTATTCTTTCAGGTAAGGAAAAGAACTAAATGGTTCCATTTCATTTTAGAGTTTATTCCACAAAAGAAAAAAACACAATTCTGCAAATCGCAATGCAACTCAGGCAGCTAACTGGTCTACACACCCATTTCAAATTCTGGTACAGTTTCTTGGTTAAAATCTATTGGCCAGACTTCATAAAAAGGATCATAAGTTCTTTTCTGAATTTATCAGGTAAAAAGAATAAAAGGTACCAAGGTGTCTCCCATACAAAGAAAACTAAGACCAAAGAACCTGGAGAAAAGACTATCAAGTACAAGTTGAAACTGACAAAAACAGAATTACACTAGCCAACAATAGCAGAAAAGAGTTAACTTCAAGGCTTACAGCATATCCTACTAGCATGAAGAGAAGCAGCATTAGAAATTTGGGTTAGCCATAGAAGTAGAAGAACTAGCTCATCATTAAAAACCCCCTGTACTGAGTACATACTATGTGCCAGACCCTATGCTAAGTGTCTCATTACTTCCTCACAACAACCCTGTGAGGTAGGTGCAATTACTATCCCTCTTTTACAGGTGAGCAAACTGAGAGGCCCAAACGATTAAGTAATTTACCCAAGGTCACACAGCCAGTTTATAGCAGAGGCAAATTCAAAGCCAGGCAGTGTGACTCCTGAGCCTTCACTTTTTAAGCTACTATACTTTATACAATCTACTTGCATAACACACAATAATTTTTACAGTCAAAATATCATTAATGAAATCTTAAAAATATACTGGAAATAAAAGTGACTCACCCTTCTTCCAAAATAAAGCAAGAAATGTGTATTTGGTCACCCCATACTTTAAAAACAAAAATGGCTATCTTCAAAGTATAGGAACAACTACATCATTTGGATAAAAGGCACATTATCAACTACAAACTTCCCAATTTATTTTCAGTCTACAATTCCTAGAATATTCTCATATGACCAGCTCAAGTTATGAATGATGGAATAAAACTACTATGTTGTGTCTTTCTATACAATCTATTATGCCATTCAAAACTTTGTGTAATAAAAGATTATGCCAAAAGACTTTGGACAGTATTTGAAATTTTTACTTTATTTAACTACTTCTCTTCATTCCCTCGTCATTGTACAGATGGTCATAAAAATTTTAATCCCCTGACCTACAAAAAAAAAAAAAGGCCTAAATACACAATACATGGCAATAATTATCCATGTTGGCATTGGGCATTCCTCATACAATGATTTTTATAACTCCTGAAATACTTTACTCTTCTATTATGCTGATATAGCATCTCATGTCTTTGAATCTTGTTGCACCACCTAGACCACATAACTTGAGAACAGAAACAGCACTAAATCAATACTCTCAAAAACCTTTTCAAGTGTAATCAAAAGGCAACAATTAAAGGACAATGTTTTTTACTATTCTCAAAAATGCAACAGTATCATAAATATGCAACATTTCACCAAGTCCTTGCAGTTAAAAAATTAGATGTCAATGCTTCTGAATGGATGCTCCAGGATTATCAGAGGGTGCTCTAACAGATGAGAAAAACAAAGACCAAGATACATTGCTCCAGAAAACAAAGACAACCACCTGTCAGAAAGAATTTCTGAAATTATTTAGAAATCAGTATCCTAAGAACCCTGAATTCCTTAAGAGTGTGTGGTCAAGTACTTATGAGTAACCCACAAACCTAAGATGCTGACCAATAAACCTCATTATCTCATTTAAACAGAAAAGGTCACAGCTCTAGAAAAAAAGAAAAAGATTTCATGAAAAATTAAAATAGTACAATCTATATAAAGGAAAAAAAAAAAGGTGCACATTTTAGACAGCAAAATGTATCAGAAGGGAAACAACACACTGTCATTTCAAGGAAGATAGCCATTCTCTGTTTCAGTACCCAAAAATAGGAACTATGTTTTCTTACTTTACATTATGCAGTCTTTCCAAGTATGCTCCATACTCTGTAACCATCTAAACTTTTAAGATAATTTTGCAATAATCTAAATTGTCATTTGCTACCCTCCAACTTTTATCAATAATATGGTTTTATTAATGGGATATTATATAAGCCAAAAAAAAAATTATCAACATTTCCCAGTTGATTCAATGCTCAATACAATTTAAAAATCTAATATGATTTTAAATGATGAATACAAATAAGACAATTTCGTTTCCATTTTTGTCTCCTGAAAATCACATTTGGAAAAATCTATTCTTCACCTACATTTACAAAGGCCACTTCTCTTCACATATGACCTATCTGAATCTACAACAAATAATACACAAGGATCAGTAATGTAAACTATCTAAGGTCTATCCCAACAGCAGAGAATGCATAACTAATTCAGTGGGATAGATAAGGAAGGTCACTATTCTCCTAACAGGATGCAAAAGCAATATAATAAATTACATTTTTATGTCTCTCAGTAAGTGAGCCTATAAAGCACGCAAAGCACAGAGGAAAACTTTGGTCCCATCACTAACTCAATTGTTATCCTTTTGACAAGTCACCAGTACAGCTATCACATAAAGCTTAAAATCTAAGGTTGTAATTCTGCATACTTAAAAATTAGGACAACTTAAATTGAGTATGTCTCTCTGCTGCTAAGGAATTAACTTTGTGGCTTAAAGCAACAATACCTCCTAAAACTCCGCCCTTAACTTCTGTTACTATCTTGGGTAAAATGGTATTCAAAAATAACAATAATAACGGAGGGGGAAAACACCATCATTGTGGCGATATAAGAACAATAAATAGAAGAATGGAGAAAAAGAAATAATAGTAAAAGGGAAAAATGTCCAAGTGGTGGAGAATATTTAAAACAACTATTTGAAATGATCTTTACATAACAACTTTTGTGCTCTGAAACAGATATAAATTAAAAACATTTTCAAAAGCTGAAAAGATTTCCTGGTTCTTGACTCACGTGTCCCACCGCAAGCAGACATCTCCTACCAATATTTACACAATCCCAAAGACTTCACTCAAAAATAAAAAATTTTCTACCTTTGAGGCATAGTTTTGAAAGAACTCACAACCAGTTTAAAAAAGGAAGTTAAACCCCAAAACAGTACCTACATAGAACAATGTATTATTTAGATACTTCCAAAGTAGTTTACTGTATCTTTTTGTTTTATTTTAATTTAATATAAGTTTGTAAAGCTCGTATTTGGAGAAGGCTCAATTATCGGTGTTTCTTTTTAAATTATGTCTACACGCAATGAAAAGTAAAACTATTAAAGCGTTGCTGCCACTTACATTAATGACTATCCATGATCATATTCTATGAACGACTCCTGAATAGCACCAATAATCACACACTCAAATTACTTAAGAGTCCTAAGTCTCTGGAAAACGGCATTTAAAAAACAAATGTAAAAAAAAGATCATGGTGGGGGGGGGACACTGAACTGTGCGCGACACCAACATTCTCTTTCTCCCTCCTCCCCGCCCCCACCCCGTGTCAGGTGATCAGTTATTTAGCACCATTAACAAGTACGTATCGACAAGTGGTTCATTAAATTACACGTACACTCGAAAGACAAGATTCTAGGTTTTTCATTTTAAACTAAGGAAAAGAGAGTCGACAGTTTGGGTCCCGAGCACAAAAGCGCGCGGGAGCAGGAGAATGGATGGAGCGCCAACTCTCCTTTCCAAAAGATGAGACCCGGCTCGGCCTCGCGACCAAGGCCAGTCTCCCCTTTCCCGACAGAGCTCAAAGCTCGATGCCGGGGACCCCACCCCCCAAGAGAAAAAAGTCTCAAAGGACCGGGTTGGGAGGGCTACGGACCTGGTCTTCTTGGCAGCGCCCGCCGGGCCTCCGGGCCTGCGCGCCGAGCGGAGGCGGCGGGGCACCCTCGTCGCCCAAAGGCCCGGGACCAGGGGCTGGGAAAGGCCGCGGCCTGGCCCCTCCGCCTGCGACCGCGCTGCCGCGGTTCCTTCCCCAGCCCGAGGTCCAAACGGTTCCGGGTGGCGGAGACGCGGCCAGAGCAGGCCGAGGACGTTGCGCAAGAGGCCCAAGGGGCGATTTTCCCCGCTGCGCGGGAGAAAGGCGCGGAGTGTCCGCCGCGGGAGGGGCGAGGAGGCCCGGGCGGCGCTGTGTGTGTGTGGAAGGGGTGGGGTGGGGGAGGGGAGGACTGCCTGTCTCCCTGGCCGCGGCCAGAGCCGCAACTCACCCAGCTCCGCCAGACGAGCGCTACCACTGGCAGCAGGAGGAAGATGGTGGCCGCTGCCGCCGCCGCCGAGGAGGAGGAGGGGGCCCGGTGGGTGCCGTGGAGAGGGGGTACGCGCAGGACGTCGGCGTCGCTGCCACAGCCTCTTTTCCTCTCGAGGCCGAGCGGCTGCGGCCGACGACACTACTCCTGACTTCCGCGCCACCCTCCTAAACCTTTTTGCAGCGGCCGCCGCCCAAGGCCTGAGGGTCGCTCGCCTCGGGTAGACTATGCAGCGGCGCGAGACCCCGCAGCCATAGGCGTGCGGCGGCGGCGCGGGGACAGGAGCGGGGCCGCATCACGTGACCCCACTGTTTACCGTTCTGGGCACCGCGGCCTGCGCCGCCGCGCCTGCGCGCTGTCGGGCCTCCCGACCTGCGCCTCGCCCGGCTGAGATCCGCGGGGCTTTTCTCCACCGCGCTCCAGTGCGTTTCCGCGACCCTCCCTGTCCTTCGAAGACGCTATATTGTCGTCGGGCCTCCAGTTTTTACCTCGCGGGCGGGCCGAAGTGGACGAAGCAATAGATGGTCGCTTTTTCCCAGCTCTAATGAATACTAAGGCATCGTAATGTGATGTTTATGGACAAAGATAGTCTCCTCACTCGAGGTACTTTTTAGTAAGTGGGTGTGTATTTAAGAGCGGGAGACTTGGGCACAACAAATGAGGCCGCTTGCTTTAGCGTCTCTACAGGCTCTGCACAGCAGCTTGACCATTAGCCGCCTGCACCCTCACCCTGGCCCTAAATATTTGGCCTACTTCGAGACTCAAAGGTTTACTTCAACGGGCAACTTTAATGGTATCCAAAGTCTAAGTAGTAGCTCTCGAAGTGTGTTCTCAGGATCACCTGGAGGGGTCCTCAAGACCTTTCAGAGAATCTGCAATTCCTTTGCTAATTACGTATGTATGAGGCCAAATGTTCACCTTATCCTTCAGCCATACCAACTTGTAGCAGCTGACAAATGTAGAAGTACATGTGAGTATCCAGCCATCTTCCAAGCCAAACAGTAAAGAAATTTGCAAAAATTAAAACGATGCCACTCATTGATTTTTCTTGGAAAATATATTTCTCATAAAAAGTATGTATGGTGATGTGATAGATTTCATTGTAACTTTTAAATTATTTTTTTTATTTTTCTTAGTTTTAATTTCCGACAGTAAATATCAGTAGATGTAACCCATACAAACAAAAGCTCTTAGGTGTCTCTCAGTAATTTTTAAGAGTGCATAAGAGATCTGAGAGTCAAAGTTTACAAACCACTGCTCTAGGTTATTTGCTTCCACAGCAGCTTGGGCTGACCGCCATGCACTGGGATAGAATTGTTGCTTGTCAGTCACTCTGACGAAAATGAGCCCCTTAAGCAGAGGGATTCTGTCTTCTATCAATGGCTACTATTACAGCACCCACTAAAGAATGATAGCCAGCACCACTGAACATCCTACTATATGGTCTATCCTCTTCTAAAATCTTTACTTGTTGATTTAAATCTCCACCAACCACAAGCCACATAGGAAAGTCTGTACAGGACAGAATAGTAGCTCACAGGCAAGTGGTTAAGATCTGTTCTTTCTTATCTCCAGTCTTCAGATATATTAAGCAATCCAATGCCAAATGGTTTGGATTGTCTTGATTCTACTGGAATCCTAGAATTCCACCACCTGCCTGCCTCATCAATCCCTCAAGACGTTGATTTACAATCTTTTTAAAATTTTTTTAAGAAAGCAAAATAGAAATGAGTAATTTTTTTTTTTCCTTTTTCACTTGGTTTATCAGTGATGAATTACAAAAGTAAGTCTAATATTATCTTCACTGTGCTTTTGGACCTCAGTATGAAATTTGAAAAGTACTTTAGGAAAGAATAAAATTACTGTTATAAACAAAATCCAATCCAAAGCAATTCAATACAGTAGAGCTGGGTAAGGAAAATCATTAGATGGAAATCCACTTAGAATATCTGAGAAAACTTACCTTTTCAGGGAATTTTTAGTAACTTTAAAAGAAAAACAAAATGGAAGTTAAAAAAAACAAAAAATAAGAACCATAAAATGTTACATTTATAAAACAAGTAAAAAAGTCAAGTTTGCCATAAAGCATAAATAAAATTATGTTATTTTGAACTAGCCAAGCACCCAGATCCACATTGGTCCATTGTTGTGGTTTGAATTGTATCCCTCAAAAAAGATATGTTCAAGTCCTAACTCCCTGGTACCCGTGAATGTGATTTTATTTGGAAATAGGATATTGGCAAATGTAACTCAGGAAAATTAGATGATACTGGGTTAGAGTGGTCCTTAATCCAATATGACTGGTGTCCTGATAAGAGGGAAATTTGTACATAGACACTCAGGGAGAACACCATGTTAAGACAGAAGGCAGAGATTGAAGTGATGCATCTACAAGTCAAAGAACACCAAGGATTTCCTACAATCACAAGAAGCTAGGACAGCGGCATGGAATATATTCTTCACTAGAGCTTCAGAGAAAACATGGCCCTACCAATACCTTGAATTTGGACTTCAAGTCTCCAGAATTATAAGAGAATAAATTTCTGTTGTTTTAAGCCATCCAGTTTGTGGTAATTTTTTAAGGCAGTTCTAAGAAACTTCTACAGCCACTAGTGATCTTTGCATTCTGCTTCCAGATATAAACACACACTATCCACCTTTTACCCAATTCACTGAAAGGTTACTAGAAGAAATGATCAACATAATAGTACTGGGAATGGCTAAACTGCACAGGATGCTTTTAGTTAAAAATCTGACTGGAAAATCAGATTGCATTTGTAACAGTGAAACCTCCAAAATCAATTTAGGAAAATTAAATTTGCTAGGGAAAAAAAAAAGACAAAATTCACAGTAGCTAAAATTAACAATGTATTTTTTTAAAAACAAATGTTATTGATACATATTATAAAACACATAAATGATCCAAAGTGTACAACCAATAGTATTTGGTATAATCACATCGTTGGGCATTTTCATTATTTGAATGATAATTTTAAAAAAACAAAATTTTTCACCTCTCCATCTTTCTATGCTTCCCCTGCTGTACATAGCTGCTATTTCTGGCTATTCTTGAACGATTATTTATTTATTTATTTAGCAGTTTTATTGAGATATATTCACATACCGTATGATCTATCCACAGTATGTAATCAATGACTTTTAGTATAATCACAATGTTGTGCGTTCATTACCACAAAACATTTTAGAACAATTTCATTACTCTGAAAAGAAAAACTCCATACCACTTAGTAGTCCTTCCTCAGCCCTACATAGCCATTAATCTAATTTCATCTTTATAAATCGATTTATATTTACATTTTATATAAATGGAATCATAAAATATGCAGTACATTGTGTCTGGTATCTTTTTTTGTCTATTAACATCTTCTAGCATCTTGTAGTATTGTATTAGTCAGCCAAAGGGAGTGCTCATGCAAAATACCAGAAATTGGTGGATTTTTATAAAGCGTATTTTTTTTTTAATTTTTTATTTATTTCTCTCCCCTCCCCCCCCAGTTGTCTGTTCTCTGTGTCCATTCACGGTGTTCTTCTGTGACCACTTCTATCCTTAGCAGTGGCACCAGGAATCTGTGTTCCTTTTTGTTGCATCATCTTGTTGTGTCAGCTCTCCATGTGTGCGGCATCATTCTTGGGCAGGCTTCACTTTCTTTCGCGCTGGGCAGCTCTCCTTACGGGGCGCACTCTTTGAGCATGGGGCTCCCCTATGCGGGGGACACCCCTGCATGGCACGGCACTCCTTGCGTGCATCAGCCTGCGGGCATGGGCCAGCTCCACACAGGTCAAGGAGGCCCAGGGTTTGAACTGTGGACCTCCCACGTGGTAGGTGGATGCCCTATCCATTGGGCCAAGTCTGCTTCCCTATAAACGGTATTTATTTGTGGTAAGAGCTTGCAAATACCAGGCCATAAAGCATAAGTTACTCCCCTCATCAAAGTCTATTTTCTCATGCTGGAGCAAGATGGCTGCCAATGGCTGTGGGGGTTCAGGCTTCCTGGGTTCCTCCCTTCCAGAGGTTTGCTTCTCTCTGGGTTCAGGGTTCCTTTCTTCCTGAGGCTTGCTTCTCTTTCCTCTGTGTGCTTACTTCCCGGGGCTATAGCTTAACAGTTCAGCATTAAACTCCAACATCAAAATCCCTTAACTCTGTCCTTTGCCATGCCTTTGCCCCACCCACCAAGGGACAGGGAGTCAAAGCCCTACTGACACAATTGCTTAGTCAAGTAAACCTCGGAATCCAGTATAATCTCGTATGCCCAGAGGAAAAGACCAGTTTACAAACATAATCCAATATTACTTTTGGAATTCATCAATAATATTAAACTGCTGCAAGTATTCACATACATTTGTGCAGTTTCAAAGAAAAATGGTTTTATATATGCAATTTAACAGATATTCGTATTTCACATGTGGTTGTATAAGCTATACAGTCGCATGTTACATTTTTTACCTTTCCTTTTAGTAACATACATGTCCTTAGACATTCTCTTTAAACCACTTTCATACCCACATAATACTACATCTAGTTATAAACATTTTGTTGGGCTTTCACCTTTTCTACTCATTACCAAAGATTAACACACTTCCTTTTACCAATTATGCACAAGTTAAACCTGAACTTTCCATTCTCTAACTTATTTCTATTTTCTGGTGACCCATAATCAAGTTAGTAACTCTATGGATTGCACAATATATTTAATTCATAGTAGTGCAATCATAGAGTATTTGTCCTTTTCTGTCTGGCTTGATTCACTCAATATATTGTTCTCCAGTTTCATCCATGTTGTCACATGCTTTACAACTTCATTTCTTCTTACAGCTGCATAATATTCCATCATGTGACTATACCACAGTTTGTTTATCCATTCATTGATTGATGGATACCTGGTTTGTTTCCAACTTTTAGCAATTGTGAATAACACTGCTATAAACATCAGTGTGTAGATGTCTGCTCATGTCATTGTTCTCAATTCTTCTGGGTGTATACCCAGTAGAGGAATTGCTGGGTCATATGGCAAATCTATATTCAACTTATTTAGGAACTGCCAACCAGTCCTCCACAGTGGCCGCACCATTCTGCAATACCACCAACAGTGAATCAGTGTTCCTATCTCTCCACATCCTCTCCAACACTTGTAGTTTTCTTTCTAATAGTTGCCATTTTAATAGGTGTGAAATGATATCTCATTGTAGCATTTGATTTGCACTTCCCTAATTGTTACTGAAGTTAAACATTTTTTTCTTGTGTTTTTTGCCATTTATATTTCTTGTTTGGACAAATGTCTCTTGCCCATTTTTTAATCAGGTCATTTTTTTATTGTTGAGTTGTAGCATCTCTTTATATATCATGGATATTAAACCTTTATCAGATATGCAATTTCCAAATATTTTCTCCCATTGAGTCAGCTGCCTTATCACCCTTTTGACAGTCTTTGAGGAGCAAAAGTTTAATTTTGATGAGGCCTTATCTATTTTTTTTCCTTTTATTTCTCATGCTTTGGATATAAGGTCCAAGAAATCACAACTATCACAAGGTGTTAAAATGTTTTTTTTGTTTGTTTGTTTTTAGGAAGTACAGGGTAATAAACCCAGGGCCTCGTATATGGGAACCAGGTGCTCAACCACTTAAATTACATCCACTCACCATCACCATTTGTTGAAGAGACTGTTTTGTCATATTAACATGCCTTTGGTAAGTGTTGAAATCCAGTTGGCCATAGAGGTATGGGTTTATTTCTGGACTCTCAATGGTATTTCACTGATCTATATGTCTATCTTTATGTCAGTACCATGCTGTTTTGACCACTGTAGCTTAGTAATATGCTTCAAGGTCAGGCAGTGAGTGTCCTCCCACATTGCTCTTCCTTTTTAGAATGTATTTGACCTTCAGGTGCACTTACCCTTCCAGCTGAATTTGGTAATTGAATTTACTATTTCTGTAAAGTAGGCTATTGGAATGTTGATTGTTATTGCATTAAATCTGTAAATCAGTTTGGGTAGAATTGGCATCTTCATGATATTTAGTCTTCCAATCCATGAACATGGAATGTCTTTCCATTTGTTTAGTTCTTCATTGATTTCTTTTAGCATTATTTTGTAGTTTTCTGAATATAGGTCCTACACTTCTATGGTTAAATCGATTCCAAGGTATTTGAGGCTTTTTTGTTGCTATTGTAAATGGATTTTTTTTCCTCCTGATTTCCTCCTCAGATTGTTGAATCCTAATATAGAGAAACATTACTGATGTTTGCAAGTTGATCTTGTTTCCTGCCACTCTGCTGCACCTGTTTATTAGCTCAAGTAGCTTCACTGTAGACATTTCAGAATTTTCTAAATGTAGGAAAATGTCAAGTGCAAATAGTGAGAAATTTACTTCCTCCTTTCCTGTTTGGATACCTTTTTTTTTATTTCTTGTCTGATCTAGCTAGAACTTCTAACACATGATGTTGAATAACAATGGTATCAATGGTCATCCTTATCTTGTTTTTGATTTTAGAGGGACAGTTTTCAAAATTTCCCCATTGAGTACAAGGTTGTCTGTGGGTTTTTCATATAAACTTTTTATCATATTGTGGGATTTTCCTTCTATTCCTATCTTTTGAAGTGCTTTTATCAAGAAAGATGCTGGATTTTGTCAAATGCCTTTTCTGTATCAGTTGAGGCAATCAAGTGGTTTTTTCCTTCAATTTGTTAATATGGTGTATTACATTTTCTTATGTTGAGCTTGCCTTGCGTACCAGGAATAAATCCCACTTGGTCATGATGTATAAGTCTTTTGATATGTTGTTGGATTCTATTTGCAAGTATTTTCTTTAGACTTTTTGCATCTCCTTAGAGAGAGTTATGAAATTTTATTTTCTTGTAGTGTCTTTATCTAGCTTGGATATTAGAATGATGTTGGCTTCATAATACGTATGGGATAATCTTCCCTTCTCTTCAATTTTTTGGAAGAGTTTTGGAAGAGTTTAAGAGTGTTAATTCTTTTCAAAATTTTTGTAGAATTCACCTGTAAAGCCATCTGGTCCTGGACTTTCTTTCTGGGAGATTTTTGGTGACATATTCAATCTCTTTAAATGTGATTGATATGTTAAGTTCTTGTATTTCTAGTTGTGTCAGTGTAGGTTAGTTTGTGCATTTCTAGGAATTTGTCTTTTTCATCTAGGTTGTCTATTTTGTTATTATACAGTTTCTCATAATATTCTCTTATGATCCTTTCTATTTCTGTGGTGTGAGTTGTAATATCCCCCCTTTCATTTCCGATTGTATTTATTTGCATCTTCTCTCTTTTTTTCTTTGTTAGGCTAGCTAGGGGTGTCAATTTTATTGATCTTCTCAAAGAACCAGCTTTTGTTTTGTTAATGTTCTCTATTTTTTTTGTTCTCAATTTCATTTATTTCTGCTCTAATCTTTAATTTTATTTTGTATATTTAATAATTGAAAATATAAACAATAAAAAATAAAAAGACAACACATTTGAATAAATACATCCATTTCTAAAATAAATGTACTGGATACATGTAATTTTTTTTGAATCATAATTATGTTGCACAATATATTTAGTTCATAGTAACACAATCATACAATTTTTATCCTTTTGTGTTTGGCTTGCTTCACTCAACATAATGTCCTCCAGGTTCTTCCATGTTGTCATGTGCTTTATGACTTCATTTTTTCTTACAGCTGCATAATATTCCATCATGTGAATACAACAGTTTGTTTATCCATTCATCCATTGATGGACACCTAGGTCGTTTATATCTTTTGGCAATCATGAATAGTGCTTCTATGAACATCAGTGTGCAAATGTCTGTTCCTGTCACTGCTCTCAGTTCTTCTGCATATATACCAGTAATAGTATTGCAGGGTCATGTGGCAAGTCTACATTCAACTTCTTCTTTTTTTTTTTTTTTAAATATTACATTCAAAAAATATGAGGTCCCATTCAACCCCACCGCCCCCACCCCCCACTCCCACCATAGCAACACTCTCTCCCATCATCATGACACATCCACTGCACCCGGTAAGTACATCTCTGAGCATCACTGCACCCCTTAGTCAATGGTCCACATCATAGCCCACACTCTCCCATGTTCCATCCAGTGGCCCTGGGGGGATCTACAATGTCCCCTAATTGACCGTAAAGCACCACCCAGGACAACTCCACGTCCCAAAAACGCCCCCCATCGCATCTCTTCCTCCCATTCCCCGCACGCAGCAGCCACCATGGCCACCCTTCCCACGCCCATGCCACATTTTCTCTGTGGACATTGGATTGGTTGTGTCCATTGCACATCTATGTCAAGTGGGGGCTTAGATTCCACATGGATACTGGATGCACTCCTCCTGCTTTCAGTTGTAGACACTCCAGGCTCCATGGTGTGGTGGTTGACCTTCAACTCCATGTTAGCTGAGTAGGGTAAGTCCAATAAATCGAGTGTAGGAGCTGAAGTCTGTTGAGGCTCTGGGCCCGGGCATCACACTGTCAGTCCAGAGATTCAAATCCCCCAAATATATCTCAAACCCCAGCACCAACTACAATTCCAGTAAAGTAGCATGAGAGTCTTGTGAAAAGAGATCCCCTCTGAGTCCAGTTCCATCACGCAGAAACACCAGCTCCAAAGAAGGGCCATCTGACATGGTAGTGAACCCCATCTGCCATGACCACAGAACTCGTGGGTCTCCTTATCCCTCAAAAGAACCAATACCTGGGATTGTATCCACCTTATCCGTCTCTTAGACTCTGCTCAGCTGTGCATAAGGGCATTCCTTCAGACAACCTCCAGACTCTTTTTTAGAGACTCGTAGCCTTATAAACTCATTTCTCCTTTCCATTTCCCCCTTACATTAGGTGAAACAGCATTTTGAAGTCATGTTATTATATGTAGACAGGGATATTCTGCTGATCCACATTGAACCTTTAATTCAAGGTCATTTTCTAGTTGCATCTTCAGCTGGTATGTGGTAGTGATCCCTCGGTGCCAGGGAGGCTCATCCCCGGGTGTCATGTCCCACGCTGGGGGGAATGCACTGCATCTACATGCTGAGTTTGGCTTTGAGAGTGGCCACATTTGAGCAACATGAAGGCTGTCAGGAGGAAACTCCCAGGCACAATGCTACTCTAGGCCTTGTTCTTATTTGCAGGTGTATAGCCTCACGAGCATAGCCATGAGTATCAGGAGCCCACTGTTGGGCCCTCATTCCTTCCTGGTTCTTACCGTTGCACCTGGGGGACTGCCGCTGCTCCCCCAGGGACCATGACAGAGACCCCCCAACCAGGAACCCAGCACCCCCTCAGCTGTTGTTTTTAATTGTTTCCACTATGAGTATATCTAAACATTACCATGTACCCTGGACATATGCCCTGTATAACTCCCTGTCTACCATATATAGCCTGTCAATAACATCCCATATCAGTATTCCTTCGCCGCCATTGTTGAACCACTCTGTGATCCAAAACTTCCTGTAAAGTGAGTCCCAACATAATGTCAGTTTCCCTTACTAGTAAAATGGAATATAGCGATGAGTTTAAAGGTTAGATCTAGAGTACATATTGATTTGGAAAAATTTCTACATCCTATCTTTTTCTTTTCTTTTTTTTTCTAATTATTGAGCTTCTCTTCACAAGAGTCTTAGATCACAGTAATTCATATATACAATATACAGTACTCCCACAGATCCACCATAAAACCTTTTCCCTTCCACAGCGATAATCTTTTAACTTATTCATATCATATTTCCTGAAACTGATGTACATATTCCGAAACAATAGCTTTCAAACAAGGTGACATCTGTGCTTACAATGTGGTCCAAACTTTAGGATGTACAGTTTTCTAAATTTTTTAGTTATCCTATGTTTTGCATTACGGTTTACATTATTAGTCTGTCATCCCCTATATGTTTTTGGTGTAATATTACATGTTTTATATTCATCCTCATGTACTCTCACAAAACTCCTCTCTTGCCCCCACATTTACCTTGGTTCCATCCATTCCACATCCATTTTCCCCTCCCCTTGGGGCCCACAGCAACAGCCAATCTCCATTTCCCGAGAAGCCACGTCCAGCGATACTTGCAGCAGTGTTCAGGGCATGACTTTCTCAACTGCCCTAACGCCCTGGGAGCCACCCTTTCTCACGAGAGATACAGTTCGCTCTATTTGATGGCATTAGTCCTCCCCAGGATGTGGGTCCACCCCAACTCTCACTTCTTGGGTCTCTACCCAATGATACAACCCACCCTGGCAAAATGAGCCTTCAGCTATTGCCCCAGAGTCCGTCCCGCAGCAGACCATCTCCCCTGAGCATCCTAAACAGGTAACCCTCCTAATTATATTTTGATACGATTTTCTCAACATTTTACTCTCAACGAACACCTGACACTCTCCTATGTTCGTATGTTGCCCCTCCCTCGCCCCAATTATTGGACAATATTACCCCTCCGCCCATCCTCAGCCCCCCTCAAACCCGCAAAGCCCCACCCGAAGGCAACCCCTTGCCCCCATTTTGTCCCTTCTTTGTGCTCATACTTACCACCAGCTCATCATAGATTCCACCCCTGCAGATGTCGGCTTGTTGCTGCCTCCCTTCACCCCTCCTCCTAGCCTTTGTTATCTCCCTTTTCCAGCCGTTGCTATCCTTCACCGCCTACCTCATAGCTGCCTGCACAGCTCCGCCTATCCACTACCGCCCCGTAGTTAATCCGCCCCCGTTCCTACCCCTCCCTTGACCCAACCTTATATAATCAAGTGTATTTCCGCAATAAAGTGGACTAGCTCACTCTCACAGGCTGTCTCCATGGTTTTTACCGCGCGTCCCCCACACCTGGAGAACCTAGGCCTACGCGCTGGCCTAGGGGCTCACCGCCGAGCCGTGGAAGCCCGCCCGGTCCTCGTGGGTTGCTAACTTAAAATAGCAAGCCCACAGTCGGCTCACATCCTTCCTCCACCCCCCCGATTTCCTGTAAGCCTCTTTTCCAGTCTCTAGCTCTCTGAGGCAGGTTGCTTATTTCATATCGTTGAGGTCATGTAGTATTTGTCCTTCAATGCTTGGGTTGCTTCACTCAACATAAGGTTCTCAAGATTCATCCATGTTATCACGTGTGTTTGTAGTGTATTTGTTCTTACAGCTGAGTAGTATTCCATTGTGTGTGTATACCACATTTTATTGATCCACTCGTCTGTTGATGGGCACTTGGATTGATTCCAACTTTTGGCGATAGTGAACAATGCTGCTATGAACATTGGTGTACATATATCGGTTGGTGTCCTTGTTTTCAGTTCTGCTGGGTATATACCCAGCAGTGGTATTGCTGGGTCGTATGGCAAATCTATGGTTAGTTTTTTGAGAAACTGCCAAACTGACCTCCAGAATGGTTGGATCCTTCTGCATTCCCACCAGCAGTGGATGAGTGTTCCCCTTTCTTCACATCCTCTCCAGCATTTGTATTCTTCTGTTTTTTTTCATAGCTGCCAATCTTATGGGAGTAAGATGTTATCTCGTTGTAGTTTTGATTTGCATTTCCCTGAGCGCTAGAGATTTGGAGCATTTTTTCATGTGCATTTTAGCCATTTGTATTTCTTCTTTGGAGAAGTGTCTGTTTAAATCTTTTTCCCATTTTTTAAATGGGTTGTTTATCTTTTTATTTTCAAGATATATGAGTCTTTATATATGCAAGTTATAAGTCTCTTATCAGATATATGGTTGCCAAATATTTTCTCCCATTGTGTGGGTTCCCTTTTTACTTTCTTAACAAACTCCTTTGAGGTGCAGAAGGCTTTAATTTTGAGGAAGTCCCATTTATCTATTTGTTCTTTTGCTGCTCGTGCTTTTGGTGTGATAGTCATGAAGCCATTTCCTATTACCAGGTCCTGTAGATGTTTCCCTACACTGCTTTCCAAGATCTTTATGGTCTTGGCTCTTATATTTCGGTCTTTGATCCATCTTGAGTTGATCTTTGTATAAGGTGTGAGATGGTAATCCTCTTTCATTCTTCTACATATGGCTATCCAGTTCTCCAGGTACCATTTGTTGAATAGGCCATTCTCTTCCAGTTGAGAGGGTTTGGTGGCTTTATCGAATATTATATGGCTATATATATGAGGTTCTATATCAGAACTTTCAATTCGATTCCATTGGTCTGTGTGTCTCTCCTTATGCCAATACCATGCTGTTTTCACTACTGTAGCTTTGTAGTATGTTTTGAAGTCAGGAAGTGTGATTCCTCCAATTTCGTTTTTCTTTTTCAATATGTCTTTGGCTATTCGAGGCCTCTTTCCTTTCCAAATAAATTTCATAGTCAGTTTTTCTAGTTCCTTAAAGAAGGCTGTGTTGATTTTTGTTGGGATTGCATTGAATGTGTAGATCAGTTTTGGTAGGATAGACATCTTAATAATATTCAGTCTTCCTATCCATGAACAAGGAATATTCTTCCATTTATTTAGGTCTTCTTTGATTTCCTTGAAGAGTCTTGTATAGTTCTCGGTGTATAAGTTTTTTACCTCTTTAGTTAAATTTATTCCTAAGTATTTGATTTTTTTA
Organism: Dasypus novemcinctus; assembly: GCF_030445035.2. NCBI lineage: Eukaryota > Metazoa > Chordata > Mammalia > Cingulata > Dasypodidae > Dasypus > Dasypus novemcinctus. Next base: position 34,245,348 of record NC_080683.1, on the reverse strand, counting down.
TTTACTATTGTGAATGGTATTTGTTTCTTGATTTCCTCCTGATCTTGCTCATTATTGGTGTACAGAAATGCTACTGATTTTTGCGCATTGATCTTATAACCTGCAACTTTACTGAACTCATTTATGAGTTCTAGAAGCTTTGTTGTAGACCCCTCAGGGTTTTCTATGTATAGGATCATGTCATCTGCAAATAATGAAATTTTGACTTCTTCCTTTCCAATTTGAATGCCTTTTATATCTGGTTCTTGCCTCAGTGCTCGAGCAAGTACTTCTAAGACAATGTTAAATAGGAGCGGAGACAATGGGCATCCTTGTCTTGTTCCTGAGTTTAGAGGGAAGGATTTCAGGATTTCTCCATTGTAAACAATGTTGGCTATAGGTTTTTCATATATACTCTTTATCATGTTCAAAAAGGTTCCTTGTATTCTGATCTTTTGGAGTGTTTTTATCAAGAAAGGGTGCTGTATTTTGTCAAATGCTTTTTCTGCATCTATAGATATAATCATGTGATTTTTTTCCTTCAATCTGTTTATATGGTGTATTACATTGATTGATTTTCTTATGTTGAACCATCCTTGCATACCTGGAATAAATCCCACTTGGTCGTGGTGTATAATTCATTTAATGTGTTGTTGAATACGATTAGCAAGTATTTTGTTAAGTATTTTTGCATCTAGGTTCATTAGAGAAATTGGTCTGTAATTTTCCTTTCTTGTGGTGTCTTTGTTTGGCTTTGGTACTAGGGTAATGTTGGCATCATAGAAGGAGTTAGGCAATGTTCCTTCTGTTTCGATTTTTTGGAATAGTTTCAGCAGGATTGGTGTTAGTTCTTTCTGGAATGTTTTGTAGAATTCACCTGTGAAGCCGTCTGGCCCTGGGCTCTTCTTAGTTGGGAGATTTTTAATGACTGATTCTATCTCTTTGCTTGTGATTGGTTTGTTAAGATCATCAATTTCTTCTTTCGTCAATATGGGCTGCTTATGTGTTTCTAGGAATTTGTCCGTTTCCTCTAAATTGTCATTTTTGTTGAAATATAGTTTTTCAAAGTATCCTCTTATGATAGTCTTTATTTCTGTGGGGTTAGTGGTGATATCACCTTCTCATTTCTTATTTTGTGTATTTGTATCTTCTCTCTTTTTTTCTTTGTTAGTCTTGCTAAAGGTTTGTCAATTTTGTTGATCTTCTCAAAAAACCAGCTCTTGGTCTTGCTTATCTTTTCAAGTCCTTTCTTATTTTCTATTTCATTTAGTTCTGCTCTTATCTTTGTTATTTCCTTCCTTCTTCCTGTTGGGTTACTTTGTTGTTGTTTTTCTAATTCCTTCAAAAGTGCAGTTAGTTCTTCAATTTTTGCTCTTTCTTCTTTTTTGATATATGAATATATGGCTATAAATTTCTCTCTCAGTACTGCTTTTGCTGCATCCCATAAATTTTGGTGTGTTGTGTTATCATTATCATTTGTTTCAAGGTAGTCGTTGATTTCTTTTGAGATTTCCTCTTTGACCCACTGTTTTTCTAAGAGTGTGCTGTTTAATTTCCAAATCGTGGTTTGAAGTCTGGGCCTCTGTTCCTTGCAAATTTCCAGCTTCACTCCACTGTGGTCAGAGATATTGTTTTGTATGATTTCGATCTTTCTGAATTCATTAAGCCTTTCTTTGTGGCCTAGCGTATGGTCTATCTTGGAGAATGTTCCATGTGCACTTGAGAAAAATGTATATCCTGCTGTGTTTGGGTGTAATGATCTATATATGTCTATTAGATCCAGCTCTTCTAATATACTGTTCAAATGTTTTGTTTCTTTAGTGATTCTCTTTTGAGATGTTCTGTCCAGAGTTGATAGTGGTGTATTAAAATCCCCCACTATAATTGTAGATGCATCTATTTTTTCACTTAGTTTTTCCAGTGTTTGCCTCATGTATTTAGAGGCACCCTTGTTAGAAGCATAAATATTTATGATCGTTCGATCTTCTTGACAGATTGTCCCTTTCACTAAAATGTAGTATCCTTCTTTGTCTCTCACAATGGTTTCACATTTAAAGTCTATTTTGTCTGATATTAATATAGCTACTCCTGCCTTTTTTTGGTTATTGTTTGCTTGTATGATTGTTTCCAGGCATTCACTTTCAACCTCCATGAGTCTCTGGGTCTAAGATGTGTCTCTTGTAGACAGCATATAGATGCGTCATATTTCCTTATCCAGTGTCCCAGTCTGAATCTTTTGATAGGTGAGTTTAATCCGTTGACATTCAGTGTTATTACTTTCAGGGAATTATTTGTGTTAGCCATATTTTGATTGGATTTGTGTTTGTCATATTTTGTTTGTATTATTTTTTTTCCCTTCTATTTTTGTCTTTTTTGTTGCTCTTACACTCTCCTCCAACTCTGCCTGTCCTGTTTTTTCCTTTCTTCCTGCAGAACTCCCTTTAAAATTTCTTGAAGGGGAGGTTTCTTGTTGGTATACTCTTTCAGTTTCTGTTTATCTGTGAATATTTTGAACTCTCCATCATTTTTGAATGCTAGTTTAGCTGGATAGAGTATTCTTGGTTGGAAATTTTTTTCCTTTAGTACCTTGACTATATCATACCACTGCCTTCTTGCCTCCATGGTTTCAGATGAGAAATCAGCACTTAATCTTATGGAGCTTCCCTTGTATGTGATGGTTTTCTTTTCTCTTGCTGCTTTTAGAATTTTCTCTTTGTCTTGAGCATTGGATAAGTTGACAAGTATATATCTTGGGGTGGGCCTGTTGGGGTTTATGACCAGTGGAGTGTGCTGTGCTTCTTGGATATGTACATCTGTCTCTTTCAGTAGATTTGGGAAGTTTTCAGCCATTATTTCCTGCAACACTCCTTCTGATTCCTTTCCCTTCTCTTCTCCTTCTGGAATGCCTATAATACATATGTTTGAGCGTTTTTCATTATCATTCAGGTCCCTAAGTCCTATCTGGATTTTTTCTATCTTTTTATTGACCACTTCTGCTATCTGTTTGATTTCCAGTGCACTATCTTCCACATCACTAATTCTCTGCTCTGCCTCTTCTAGTCTGCTGATATTTGCTGCAAGTGTATTTTTGATTTCTTGAATTGTGGTGTTCATTTCCATCATATCTGTTATTTTTTTGCGTATGTCTGCAATTTCCCCTCCAAGTGTTGTCTTCATGTTGTTAACCTCTTCCTTTACTTCATCAAATTTGTCGGTGATAAATGTTCTGAGATCTTTCATTGCTTGTACGAAGTTCTGCTCCCCTTCCTGATTTTTAGTTTGTTGATTGGATTCAGCCATGTTTTCCTGATTACTGGTTTGGTTTGTAGATTTTTGTTGCTGTCTGGTCATCATATTTTCTTGACAGGTTTAATCAGTTCCTTAGCTTCTTTGTCTAGTCTTGGAGATTAATTAGCTGTTGTTTTTGCCTAAGTGTTATATCTTCTCTTTGTCACTTTGTTCTTCTTATTCTAATTTCTTATTGCTGGTTAAGTTCACTTTAAAGGAAAGTATTAGTGCCGGGGAAAGGCAATTGTGTAAGGAAGGAAAAAGTGTAAAGTAGTATTGGTGATATATGTTAACAAAGCAACAATATGAGTTCTGGAAGGATGAAGGTCAGATTCATGTAAATTGTGTAGTTATAGAAGTAGGTAGAGTACCTATAATGAGGTAGACAACTGATTATGGGAGGAATATGGTACGTACTAAGAAGCTATTGTTTTCGTGAGAGAGGGAAAGAGAAAAGAAAGGTAATAGTTTCAAGAGCAGATACCAGACAGAAAACAAAAGAAAGGTATTAGAAATTAAGAGTTAGACACTTTGTGGATCAAAGAAAGGGAGGTGGAATATAGGAGAGATAGTAGATGGTGGAGGATATCAAGATGTAGGGGAAAGGGGATAGCGTAGATAGCAAAAATCTATTCACAGAGAAATGAGGCAGTGGAGGATGAGGAAACCCAGCAAATGTGAGGTGTTTCCTGCAGGACCTATTGTATTGTTAAGATAAAATAGAATAAGAAGAAGATGGGGGACAAGAAAGAGAGGAAAAAAAAGGGGGGGGCTTTGGGGGATATGCTGGGAGAAAAGACTAGGGGATAATGCAATGCCAGGAATCAGAACATTAAAAAAATAGAATAAAAAATAGAAATAGAATAAAAGTAAAAACAAAACAAAACCAAACAAAGAAGAAAAAATGCAAACATTGAGGGCTAGGACATTCAAGGACCTCAGATGGACCTCAGGGCGTGGTGGATTCAGGGATGGAAAGTCTGAGATATTGAGGACTCAAGAGGTGTGAGTCTTTGGGGTGTGGGCCACCAGAGTCCAGGGAACTCAGACCTGGCAACCTCAAGTCCGGTTAACAGGAAGCCTGGGAGCACCACAGTGCATCACAGCTTTCAGGGATCCCCGCAGCTGGGTGCCAGCCCTGTGGGTGAGGTCACATCCACAAGCTCTATCCTGTGTTCTGTACCCTACAATTCACTCAGTTACTAGGGTCTATTGTGTGGATATATCACCAGTTGACTTCAGGAACCCTTCCACCTTGTGGTCCCCCAGAACGGCCACCTGGGGGCGCCTCTAGGCTGCAGCCAATTTAATGATTCAGATCAATATACAGGTCTGGGGGAGGGGCTCCAGCCCGAAACGCTAATAACAGAATCCAAACCCGAAATTCCCACATTTCGCAAAATATTCCCCTAATCAGCTTCCAAACGTCTCTCACCCTACGAGACCCTGGTAGCGTCTCTTTGTTGCTATCACTTTAAGACTGCTGTAGGTCAGCAGCTGGGCTTTGGGGGGGCGTAGCTCTAGGCGGAAACACTATTGTTTGTGTCCGCAATCAAAAATTCCCCCCACTTTGCCAAAAAACTCCCGTCTGTCTGCCCAAATCGGTCTGCAAGCGCCTCCCATCCCACTAACCCCCCAATAGACCGCCCAGGGCCCACGAACTCCCCAGTACTGCAGAGCCTCCAAAAAAAAAGAAAACAAAAAACAAACCCCCCCTCCCCCCCGCACTGCGGCGGCTCCTCGCGCTGCTGCGGCTCCGCCCACCCAAGGAGGGAATCTTCCCACACAGCTGGGATTCCGTGTATATTTCACAGACGCATCCTCTCTGTTACCTTCCCTCCAAATCGATGTCCAGACACCTCCCGACCAGCAAAAATCCCGAAACAGCCCGGTCACAAAGAGCCTCCAACGCCGCCCAGCCGAATCCCTGCAGGAGATACTATCAGGGAAGTTCACTCAGCCACCATCTTGTCCCCGACTACATTCAACTTCTTTAGCAACCGCCAAACAGTCCTACACAGTGGCTGCACCATTCTGCATTACCACCAACAGTGAATCAGTGTTCCTATTTCTCCACATCCTCTCCAACATTTGTAGTTCTCTGTCTTTTTAATAGAGGTCATTCTGATTGGTGTGAAATGATATCTCATTGTAGGTTTGGTTTGCATTTCCCTAATCATTAGTGATATTGAGCATTTCTTCTTCTTCTTCTTCTTCTTCTTCTTCTTCTTCTTCTTCTTCTTCTTCTTCTTCTTCTTCTTCTTCTTCTTCTTCTTCTTTTTTGCCATTTATATTTCTTCTTTGGACAAATGTCCCTTTGAGTCTTTTGCCCATTTTTAATTAGGTCATTTGTCTTTTTATTGTTCAGTTGTAACATCTCTTTATATATCCTGGATATTAAACCTTTATTGGAGATATGATTTACAAATATTTTCTCCCATTGAGTTGGCTGCCTTTTCACCCTTTTGACAAAGTCTTGTGAGGTACAAAAGTGTTTAATTTTAAGGAAGTCCCATTTATCTATATTTTCTTTTGTTGCACATGCTTTGGGTGTAAGGTTCAAGAAACCATCACCTACTAAAGTTCTTGAAAATTTTCCCTAAATTTTATTGCACTAGTTTTATGATCTTGGCTTTTATATTTAGGTATTTGATCCATTTTGTGTTGATTCTTGTATAGGGCATGAAATAGGGATCCTTTTTCATTCTCTTGGTTACACATATCCAGTTCTCCCAGCACCATTTGTTGAAGAGACTGTTTTGTCCTGTTAACATTAACTTGGTAGGTTTGTCAAAAACTAGTTGACTATATAGGTGAGGGTTTACTTCTGGATTCTCAGTTCTGTTCCACTGATTGATATGTCTATCTTTATGCCAGTGCCATGCTGTTTTGACCACTGTAGCTTTGTAATATGTTTCAAGTTCAGGCAGTGAAATTCCTCCCACATTGCTCTTCTATTTTAGAATGCTTTTGGTTATTCAGGTACACTTTCCCTTCCAAATGAATTTGGTAATTTTCTTTTCTAATTCTGTACAATAAGCTGTTGGGATTTTGACTGGTATTGCATTGAATGTATAAATCAATTTGGGTGAGATTGACATTTTCATGATATTCTTCCAATCAATGAACATGGAATATCTTGCCATTTGTTTAGGTATTTCAAAATTCTTTAGCATTGTTTTGTAGTTTTTTCATATAGGTCCTGTACTTCTTTGGTTAAATTAATTCCTAGGTACTTGAGTCTTTTTGTTGGTATTATAAATGGAATTTTCCCCTGATTTCCTCCTCAGATTGTTCAGTACTAGTATACAAAAACATTACTGATTTTTGCATGTTGATCTTGTATCCTGCCACTTTGGTAAACTCTTTTAATAACTCCAGTAGTTTTGTCATGGATACTTTAGACTTTTCTAAGTACAGAATCATGTCATTTGCAAACAGTGAGAGTTTTGTGTCCTCCTTTCCTATTTGGATGCCTTTAATTTTTTTTCTTGTCTAATTGCTCTTGCTAGAACTTCTAGTGCAATTATGAATAACAGTGGCGACAGTGAAAAAGATTGTCTTTTTCCCAATCTTAGAGAAAGATCTTTCAATATTTCCCAGTTGAGTACAATGTGGGCTGTGGGTTCTTCATATATGCCTTTTATCATATTGAGGAATTTCCTTCTATTCCTATCTTTTGAAGTGTTTTTATAAAAAAAAAAGTATGCTGGATTTTGTCAAATGCCTTTTCTGCTTTGGTCGAGATGATCATGTGGGTTTTTTCCCCTATAATTTGTTAGTATGGTATACTACTTTGATTGATTTTCTTGTTTAACCAGCCTTGCATCCCAGGAATAAATCCCACTTGGTCATGATGTATAAGTCTTTTGATATGCTGTTGCATTATATTTGCAAGTATTTTCTTGAGGATTTTTGCATCTATGTTCATTAGAGAGATTGGTCTATAATTTTCTTTTCTTGTAGTATCTTTATCTGGCTTTGGTATTAGGGTGACATTGACTTCATAAAATGTCTTGGTTAATTTTTCCTTCTCTTCAATTTTTCAGGAGAATTTAAACAGGATTGGTGTTCTTTTTGAAATGCTTGGTAGAATTCACCTGTAAAGCCATGTGATCCTGGACTTCTCTTTGCTGGGAGACTTTTCATAACAGATTAAATCTCTTTAAAACTGATTGGTTTGTTAAGTTCTTGTATTGCTTGTAGCATCAGTGTAGGTTGTTTGTGCATTCTAGGAATTTGTCCTTTTCATCTAGGTTGTCCAGTTTGTTGGACTATCCTCTTAGGATTCTCTTTATTTCTGTGGGGTCATTTGTATCTTCCCCCCTTTCATTTCTGATTGTGTTTATTTGCATCTTCTTTCTTTTTTTCCTTGTTAGTCTAGCTAGGTATGTCAATTTTATTGATCTTTTCAAAGAATCATCTTTTGGTTTTGTTGATTTTCTCTATTATTTTTTGTTGTTGTTCTCAATTTCATTTATTGTGCTCTCATTTGTTATTTCTTTCCTTCTGCTTGCTTTTGATTGGTTTACTGTTCTTTTTTTAGTTTCTTTAGTTGTTCAATTAAATCTCTGAGTTTTGCTCTTTTTTCTTTTTATTATAGGCTTTGGGGGCTATAAATTTCCTTCTCAAGAGTGCCTTAACTGTATCGCATAAGTTTTGGTAAGTTGTGCTCTTGTTTTCATTTGTCTCAATATATTTGCTGCTTTCACTTGCAATTTCTTCTTTGACCCACTGATTATTTAAAAGTATGTTTTTTAACCTCCAAACAATTGCAAGTTTATTTTCCTGCATATTATTGATTTCCAGCTTCATTCCATTGTGAACTGAGAAAGTGTTTTGTATAAATTCAGTCTTTTTATATTTATTGAGAGCTACATTATGCCCTAACATGTGGTCTATTCTGAAAACACATCCATGGGCATTTGAGAAGAATGTATAACCCACTGAGTTTGGATACAATGTTCTGTTATATCTGTTAGGTCTAACTCATTTATCATGTTGTTCAAGGTCTCTCTTTCCTTGTTGATCTTCTGTCTAGTTGTTCTACCTAATGATGTGACCGGGGTGTTGAAGTCTCCAATGATTATTGTACAGATGTCTATTCTCCCTTCAGTTTTGCCACAGTTTATCTCATTTATTTTGGGGCATCTTAGTTATGTGCATAGATATTTATGACTGTTATATATTCCTGGTGGAATGCCCCTTTTATTAATATACAATGGCCTTCTGTACCTCTTATAAGTTTTTTGCATTTAAATTCTGTTTTGTCTGACATTAGTATAGCTACCCCTACTCTTTTTTGGTTACTATTTGCATGGAGTATTTTTTCCAATCTTTCACCTTCAGCCATTTTGTATCCCCTTGGTCTAAGGTGAGTTTCTTGTAAGCAGCATATAGATGGCTCATGGTTTTTTTATCCATCCTGTCAGTCTGTATCTTTTGATTGGGGAGTTTAATCCATTTGTATTCAATGATATTACTGTAAATGCATTATTTACTTCCACCATTTTATTCTTTGGTTTTCATAGTCATATCTTATTTTCTTCTGTCTTTTTTCTCTTTTGGTTATCTTTTCTGCTATTCTTTCTTCTATACTATCCTCCAAGCCTCTCTTCCTGTCTTTTCTTTCAGGCTCTAAGGCTTCCTTTAATATTTCCTGCGAAGGTGGATTCTTTTTTTTTTTAAGATTTTATTTATTTAATCCCTCCCCCCCTTGCCACTTGCACTCACTGTCTGCTCTCTGTCTATTTGCTGAGCATTCTTCTGTGTCTGCTTGTCTTCTCTTCTTGTCTTCTCTTTAGGAGACACCAGGAACTGATCCTGGGACCTTCCAACATGGGAGAAAGACCCTCCATTGCTTGAGCCTCCTCAGCTCCCTGCTTTGTTGTGTCTCTCACTGTCTTTTTCCTTGGGGTCTTTTTTTTGTTGCATCATCTTGTTGTGTAGGACCTCCCATATAGTAGATGGGAGCCCAATCATTTGGTAAATGGAGCCACATCCACTTACCAAAGGTGGACTCTTTTTTACAAACTCTCTTAGTTTCTATTTGTTTGTGAATGTTTTAAACTTACCTTCATATTTGAAGGTCAATTTTGCTGGATAAAGTATTCTCAGCTGGAAGTTTTTCTCTTTCAGTATCCTAATTGAATCATACCATTGTCTTCTTGATCCATTTGTTTCTGATGAGAAATCTGCACTAGCCTTACTGTACATCCCTTTTAGTTAATGGTTTGCTTTTCCCGTTCTGCTTTCAGAAATTTTTTTCATCTTTGACATTTGACATTCTGAGTAGTATGTATCTTGGAGTAGGTTTATTCTGATTGGAGTATGCTGCACTTCTTGGAAATGTAAGTTCATTTCTTTCATGAGATTTGGGAAATTTTCAGCTTTTATTTCCTCAAATACTCTTTCTGTCCCCTTTCCTTTCTCTTCTCTTTCTGGAACTCCCATGTCATGTACATTGTTGCATTTCATGTTATCATTCAATTCCCTGAGCCCCTCTCAATTTTTCCTAATATCTTCTCTCTGTGCTCTTTTCTCCCTTCAGTTTCAGCTGCCCTGTCTTCTGTATTGCTTATTCTTTCTTTTACCTTTTCAAGTCTGCTCTTGTATGCCTCTAATATATTTTTGATCTCTCCTATCATGTCTTTCATTCTGATGAGCTCTGTTATTTTTCTATTTAGGTTTTCATATTCTTCTTTGTGTTCACTCAGTGTCTTCTTGATGTCCCTTATCTCTTAACCATATTGTCTTTCAACTCATTAATTTAATTTTGGAAATTTCTGTGCATGTCATTGATTAGTTGTTGCAAATCCTGTGTCTTTTCTAGGACTTTGATAAATTTCTTTTCTTGGGCCATTTCTTCCATCTTCTTAGTATGGCTTATAATTTTTTGCTCATGTCTAGGCCTCTGATTAAGATAGTGAGGTTAATCAGATCCTCAATTTCTTCCTCTTTCTTAGGGATTAATGGTGGGAATTTTGTGTTATTTTTGTCCTTTGATTCTTGACTCAAACTGTGTCTTTAGGAATGTCCCTGAATGTTGCTCAAATTTGGACCCTAGACCCAATAGTGCATTGCGGACTTGCTACCTAGGGCCTTGGGGAGGCAGGCTGCAAAAGCCAGAAAAAGTCTCGGTTACTTATTAATACTTACTTTTAATTTCCTCTCATGCAGACCCTTGGTTCTCCAGCAGATGACTATCTTTAGCAGCTCTCTCCATTCAGTCCCTGACTGGAGTGTGTTTGCTGCAACAGGGACTGAATCTGTGTGATAGAGGATCCTGCCTAGACGGTAAGGATCTTGTAATTCAAACTTTCTCTAAAGCAGTTCTCCAACCTTTGCTGGCAGCCCCCTCCCTTTTCCCAGGTAGGAAATAATTCCACTCCCCTCTGCATCCACAACAACCAGTCCTGGTCAGTAGAAAGGGAGATTGAGAGACTTGGTCTCTTTATGTCCCATGCGAGCTCCCAAGGCAAACAATAGTGTGGCCCCTCCTGTCCTGGGAAGGGCTTGTGGGACACAGCAGACCAAATTTGTGGGTCAAAATCTGAGTCAATCTTAGGCTCTGTCCCTCTCTTCCCTATTCTGGGCAGGTAGAACCCTGAAGCCCCTTTCATCTGTAACCACTGGCCCTGAGGCCTGAGAACTCAAAAGGGTCTATATAGCATGTAGAGAGTGCCAGCATTTGCAGTTGTGATTTTTAAATCAGGTTTGGCATTACATGTTCTTTTCCTTTGTCCCATTCTCCTCTGGGCAGTGTCCAGCTTTCCCTCGGTGTCCTAAACCCTAGAAGATTTTTTTCTAGTCCATTTCTGCCTGTTCTCTAGCTATTTTTCTAGGAGAGAAGAGAGTCCTGTGTCTTGCTAGTCTACCATCTTCCCGGGAGTAACAATGTATTTTTAACTGACTAATAAATTATGAAATAATGAAAATTGACAAAATTTGAATCTTGGTAAGACTTTTGACCAAGGAAAATTGAGCCAGGCAGAGATTGAGGCTATGGAAGACAGCTCACAATGCAGATATGAAAGTTAATTTTGATATGAAAAATGTTCATTATTACTGTAACATTGGTCCCTATAGTATCAATTCCCTAGGGTAAAGATAGAAAAAAAAATGGAAAGAGATACTGCAATAAAAAGAAAATCAATAAATATATCAAATTTACTTAATGGAGTTTTCTTTGGAAAATACTATATTAGTCAGCCAAAGGGGTGCTGATGCAAAATACCAGAAACTGATTGGTTTTTATAAATGATATTTATTTGGGGTAGGAGGTTACAGATACCAGGCCATTGCCATAAATTACTTCCCTCACCAAAGTGTATTTTCACGTGTTGGAGCAAGATGGCTGCTGACGTCTGTGAGGGTTCAGGCTTCCTGGGTTCTACTTTTCCCAGGGCTTGCTTTTTTCTAGGCTTAGGGTTCTTCTCTTCCTGGGGCTTCAGCTTAAGTCTTCAGCATCAAAATCCAACATCAAAGCTTCAACATCAAAAACCCTTAACTCTGTCCTTTGCCATGTCTTTCATCTACTGGCACAAGAAGTTTACATAATTACTTAAATCAAGTAAACCTATGAATCCAATATAATCTAATACGCCCAGAGGAAATGACCAGTTTACAAACATAATCCAATATTTCTTTTTGAAATTCATCAATAATATCAAACTGCTACAAATACTTTATACATACTCATATGTATTTTCATGTAAATTTAGAGTAGATTTAAATGTTTATATTCTTAAACATGGAATTACAGCATTGGGGTCAAAATATCCTGAAATCATTTTACCAAGATTACCATTATCCTAGATGCTTAACCCACACTATTTTGTTTCTTATATTCTCAAACTTGCTCCCTCCCATACATTTCTTTACCAACTCTCACCAAACTGATCACTTTTCAGCCTTTCAGCCGAAAACAATCAATAGAAAGGATATGTTTGCCTTCACTAAGTGGTGAATAATTTGCACAGCATACCCGAGTCCAGTGAGGCCTAGAGAGACTGAGTTACGAGATAGGAACTCTCAAGAAAATAAAGCATTTTGTTGGGGTACATATATGCAAAACATTGAACAGCTTTGCAGTATTTAGCTATTCTATGACAGGGTAGGAGTGCACGGAGATTCTGGAGTCCATATTTCTTATCGACACAGTCATTAACTATCCATGGGACCTTAACTCTCTCAGTCCCCTCATATCACTTTCTCTGCCTACCCACAGCTTCATTCATTTTTGTTTGTTTACCCATTCCATTGCATACCCTAATGGGGATCAGAAATAAATGATGCTGTCCCTGACTTCAAGGAACTCAGAAGAGTAGGAAAGATGGGCAAGTGTACAATTACAATGTAGCCTGCTAAGTGCTTTGACAGCAGTTGACACAGAATACATGTTTTACCTGGCCTGGAGTGGTTATGGGGCATTTCTGACAGAGAATACCTTCAAAGACAAAGAAGTGTCAGAGAGTCTGGCATGTTTTGATGATTGCAAATGATTCATAATCTGGGTTGGTATATTGCAGCCATGAAAATATCAAAATTATTTTTTAAAAGAAGAGTTAGTAATCCCCTTATGACAATGTCACCTCCCTATGAGAAATCTTTCCATGGTTCTCCAAATCCTAAAGAAAAAAATCCAATCTTCTTAGTATAGCAATAAAAATTTTTAAGATCAGTGCCTGCCCAACTTTTTTCTCTCTTTCCCTATTTTATAATTTATGACCCAGCAACACCTAACTTCCTATCATTTCCTACATACATTCATACTGTTTCTTAACCCAAAGTCTCTACTCATGCTGTTACTTCTAATAGGAATGCTCTTTCCCACCTTACCCCATTACCTCCACAATTTCTCCAATCACTTTATCTGGATTTTCTATACAGTGAATTAAAATATTTTTGAGGTGATGAAAATGTTCTAAAATTGTGTTCATGGTTGCACATGTCTATGAATATACTAAAACCACTGAATAACACATTTTTTTGTAAAAGAAATTAATAAATGGAATTATATACTATTTTCCTAGCAGTGAAAAATAATATAATGAAAATGTCAATTCTCTCCAAAGTAACCTAAGAAAGTGTTGCAATTCTTTTAAAAAGAGAATTCTAATGTTCATTTAGGAGATTAGAAGAACTAATATAGCCATGATTTTTTTTTTAAAGAATAATTCCTGAGTCATGGGACTGTTCAATCTAAACATAGGAATATATAAACTTATCACAATAAGCACAGCATGAGACTGGTTCAGAAACAGAGAGATGGTCAGTTAACAGAATAAGAAATACAGGAACAGGAGAATAAATATAAATAAGAGTTTTGTATCTCATAAAGGTAACATTTCAAATCTGTAAAGAAAGGATTGTTTGATAAATGGAGTTGTTATAATTGGCATCACTAGGAAAAAAAATTAAAGTTGGATCCTGAATTCACACTTTATGGCAAAAGAATTTCTTAAAAAGAATGTCACTGAAGAACCAGCAAGATGGCAGCTGAGTAAGGAGCTCAGAGTCAGCTCCTGCTACCGGGCAGTTCGCAAATACCCAGAGCTCTCTGGAGCTAGCTGAAGCACCTGTTTGGGGGCTCCAGGAGGCCAGAAGAGCATCCTGCAATGTCCTTGGGGGAGTGGAAGGAGGAGACTGCCCATCTACAGAGAGGACTGGTAAGTAGAGCGCTCCACGCCATGGAGGCCGGTGCCCATCCTCCACTGGAGGCACAAGACGCATTGGGAGCTGTTCCATGGCTGGAATTGAAAGCTCCACTTCCCCAAAATGGGGGAGGAAGAGACAGTTGGGCACCAATTTCAGCTATGATGAGGAAATTCAGTGGGCTACAGTATGATCCTGAGAACAGCTAAGGTTTGAGCCTGTCCAGGTCAGAAAGAGGCTGGTTGCCACCATCTTAACTGCTAGGCCTGAAATAAGGGGAAGTGGGAGCGTGGGGTGGGGGTGGGGGGGCCTGAAAATCCCAGTGCTGGTGGAGACCAGCTTCTTCCCATCCAGATCATATTGCAGGTCTAGCCTAGGTCCCAGTGCCACCTCCAGTAGGGAGGAAGATGCAGGGACCTGCATCAGTCTCTCCAGGACATTACCGGCCAAGCCATGGAGGCTGGTGATTGTCCTACTCTGGTGGCACAAGCCACCCCAGGAGCTGCTCTGTGACAGGAATTGGAAGCTCCATTTCTCAGAAACAGGGGAGGAGGAGATGGATGGCTGCCAATTTCAGCTACTAATTGGGAGACTTAGCTGGTTAAGAGATAACCCTGGGAACAGCTGGGGTGAGAACCAGCCCAATTCAGAAAGATGCCCGTAGCTGCCATCCTGACTCCACCCCCAGCCTGAGGGGAGGCTGGGCTGATAGTTTCTTTCAAGCAGATCAGCCTGCAGCCCTCCTAGGCTTCAGCCCCTCCTCTGGCAGGGAGGAGACTGAGGAGCCCTGCACCAGCCTATACAGGTAACTGCAGGGAACTTTGGCTGGCATAGAATGAAAATCACAAGTCTACCATGGCAACTGCAGTCATCTTAGGACCTGCACTACATAGATTGTTGTCCACATCTGCAGCTCCATCCCTGCCCCAGGCAGGGGAGAAAGGGATGTGAAGCTTCATCAGTCTCTCTGCGCAACTACAGTCTAGGCCTGCATGTGGATTTTTCCACATAACTGTGACTCTGTCCCTAGCCCTGGCAAAGGAGAAAGTTGGAAGAAGCTTCATTGGCCCCTGGTGCAATGAGGGCAGCTTGAGCCTCCACAGCTTACAGCACCAACTACATGCTTGCTCCTACTGCATAACCAGCAAGGGAAAAAAGATAGGAAACCCTAAACTAGGGAGAAAAACTGCACACACAAAAAAAATACTCTAGTAAGCCAAATGTGAAGACACCAACAAAAAATTACAATCCACCCCAAGAAACAGGAAGCTATGGCCCAGTTAGAGGAACAAGAGAAACCTCCAGATGACATAAAGGAGTAGAGACAACTAATTATAGGTGTTCAAACAAATCTCCTTAATAAATTCAATGAGATGGCTGAAGAGATTAAGGATGAGCACAAAGAAGAATTTGAAAGCATACATAGAAAAATAGTAGATCTTAGGGGAATGAAAGGTGCGATAAATGAAATTAAAAAAACATTGGAATAATATAATAGCAGATTTGAGGAGGCAGAAGAAAGGATTGGTGAGCTTGAAGAAATGGCCTCTGAAAGTGAACATACAAAAGAAGAGATGAAAAAGAAAATGGAAAAAAATTCAACAAGGTCTCAGGGAACTAAATGACAGCAAAAGGCATGAAAACATGTCATGAGTGTCCCAGAAGGAGAAGAGAAGGGAAAAGGGGCAGAAGGAATATTTAAAGAAAAAATGGTAGAAAATTTCCGAATCTTATTGAAGGACATAGATATCCCTATCCAAGAAGCACTATGTACTCCCATCTGAAAAAAGCCAAATAGACTAACTCCAAGACACATACTCATCAGAATGTCGAAGGCCAAAGACAAAGAGAATTCTGAGAGCAGCAAGAGAAAAGCTATGCATAACATACAAGGAATATCCAGTAAGACTGAGTGCTGATTTCTCACCAGAAACCATGGAGGCAAGAAGACAGTGGTCTGATATATTTAAGATACAAGAGAAAAACTTCCAACCAAGAATTTTATATCTAGCAAGACTGTCTTTCAAAAATGAAGGTGAAATTAGAATAGTCACAGATAAACAGAAACTGAGAGAATTTCTAAGCAAGAGACCAGATTTTCAGGAAATGCTAAAGGGTGTGCTAGAGCCTGAAAAGAAAAGACAGGAGAGCAGGGCCTAGAAGAGAGTCTAGAAATGAAGATTATATCAATAAAAGTAACTAAAAGTGTCAAGAGTGGTGAAAAATAAAATATGACAGATAAAACTCAAATAGTCAGGAATAAACTTAACCAATGATGTAAAGCACTTGTATTCAGAAAACTGCAACTAATGTTAAACAAATTAAAAAACCCTAAATAACTTGAAGAACATTCCATGCTCATGTATTGGAAGACTAAACATCTTTAAGATGTCAATTCTACTCAAAATGTTATACAGATTTAATGCAATACTGATAAAAATTCCACCAGCATTAAAGAAAAAAATGGAAAACATGATCATTAAATTTATTTGGAAGGGTAAGGAGTCCTGAATAGCCAGAAACATCATAAAAAGGAAAAGTAAACCCTCATCTCCACACTTTAAATCATAATACCTACCTCTAGTGGTAAAAACAACATGGTACTGGCCTAAAGACAGACACAATAGACCAATGGAACCAAATTTATGGCTCAGAAACAGACCCTCACAGGTATGGTTATGTGATTTTTTACTAGCCTGTCAAACTCACACAGCTCAGACAGAACAATCCATTTAACAAATGGTGCTGAAAGAATTGGACATCCATAGCTGAAAGAAGGAAAGAGGACCACTATCTCACACCTTATCCAAAAACTAAGAATTAAAAATAAAAGCAAGAACCATAAAACTTCTAGAAGAAATTATTGGAAAATATCTTCAAGACTTGGTGGTAGGTGGTGGATTCTTAAAGGAGATAAGAGAAGGACTGAATGGACTACTGATGTTTAATATATGTAGAAGTTTTAATTAGCTTTACTGTAAAATTGTGGAAATGTATAGAGTGAATGATAACACACAGTGTGTAACAGCTAGTTACAGTTTATAAATGGGGATGTGACTGAAAATGGTAGTCTAGTGATGTAAATGCAAATTACAGAATGCTTGAGAATAATCTAGGAACTGGATTGCACAGTAAACTAAGAGGTGGTGAGAATTGTGGTTGATGGTATAGATGCAAGAGTGTCCTTTGTTAGGTAGAACAAATGTATATCACTACTGCAGGGTGTTTGGAATGTGGAGAAGCATGGGAAAAATACAGCTGGAGTGACCTATGGACTGTGGTTAGTAGTAATAATATAATATTCTTGCATCTATTCCAAAGATGTACTGTGTTGATACTGAGACAGTATGGAAAATGTGAGCCAAATGTATGCTACTGACATGGCAATAATTAGATGCTATTAATTTATCTGTGGCAAATGACACACCACATTGTGGTGTGTTATTGGAGGGGTGTTGTTTGGGAATTCTACACATGTGCATGATTGTTTTATAATTTTCAACTTCTGTCATAAAAAATTTTCAAAAAATAATAGGGTGGGTTGGGGGAAAAGCACACCAAATGTAAGATAAGAACTATGATTAGTAGTAAGATTTTGATAGTGTTCTTTCATAGTTTGTAACAAACGTCTCATGACAATGCAAGGTGTTGGTGGAGGGTTGATATATGGGACCTCTGTATGATGTTATGCATGTTTGCTTTGTAAGTTCACAACTTTTACTATACACTTAATTGTTTATGTATGTTCATATATAAGTGATATAAAGATAAGAATAATATGGTTGTTTGGGGGAAAATACTTTAGTAGTAATATTTTGACAATGCTCTTTAATCATTAGTTACCAAGGTTTAAAAACAATGCAAGTTATAGGAGGTAGGATGAGATGTTATATATGTTTGTTTGACGTTGTATATGTTTGTTTTGTAAGTTCACAACTATTATGTTTATTGTTTATGTATGTTTATGTATGGGTGATATATTTCAATAAATTAAAAAAAAAAATGTCACTGCCCAGTGTTGATATGGGCATGGATAAACTGGCTTTATCATGTACTGTGCACATAATGCAAATAGATAATTTTTTGGAGAGAAATTTGGCAACTTGCATGAAAAGCTTTCACATATGTATACTTTTTCATGCACTGTTTCCATTTTTTTTAATTAAATTTTTTTTAGTACAGTTCAAATCATCATGTCTGGTTCATTTCAGCTCCTTTACTGCCAAACCTGGGGAGAAGGGACTGCTTCAGTGTCTCTGCCTTCTCTTTGTCTGTGATGACCAAAGTATAAAGATATATGCTGCAGCGAACTTTAACTTTCATATTACCCTTATTTTTCTTGATCTTGACAAATTTGGCATCCTTTCACCTGGCTGTGAGCAGGAAGTCCTTGATTTCCTCAATTTTGTGAGGCATGGCGATGAGGCGCGCTGGGAGGCGGGCGTGGATGGGCACAGCCAACTGTGAGAAGCAAGGACAGACTGTTTCTATTTTTACGAACATATCTAAGGAAACAATAGCAAAGAAATCCAAAAGAATTGTGTACAAAGATGTGTATAGTATCAAACAATTGGAAACAATCTAAAAGTCCAATAATCATATTAGTACTGCCTCACAAGTTTTCGTTCTATGTAATATATGCATATGGACGTGTGTGTATATACATATATTAAATCATCTGACTCTGAAATTCAACTTACAGAAATTTGTCTTAATGCAATAAGTGGTTAGATATGCAAAGATGTGCATAATATTGTTGTTTCGGTTTTTTTTTTTTTTTGGTTTTGTTTTAGGAGGTACCAGGGATTGAATCTAGGACCTGGTACATGGGAATCAGGTGCTCAACCACTGAGCTACATCCACACCCTGCATAATATCATTTGTTTGCTTTTTGAAAATCAACAATATACAGTGAAAACTTCTCCATTTTAGTCATATGGCTCTGCAACATATTAAAGTCTGCAAGGCTTTCTTGTAAATGCAAGGATATGCAATATTTTATTTAACCAACCTCCTCTTTCTGAATATTTAGAATATCTCCGCTGCAGTAGTGACTGAGTTACTGGAATGAGTGAATGAACAAATATACATCAAATCTCATCTGGAGATCTCCAAAATCTTCCTCTTCTCTGGTCTTTACTATTGTGGTAAACTCCCACCTAATTTGTTACACTTTAATCCATTTTCTGCATGCCAAGACATGATCTTTCTCAAAGGCCAAGGATAATCTAACAATGTTACTCCCCTGTCTAAAACCTTTAAAAAGTTCTTTATTGACCAGAATATAATTCCATATTTAAATCTCTTGGCATGATTTATAAGATCCAGGTCACTAGTCTCATTTCCTTTCTTCCTCTTGTCCAGCCACAAAATTCCTCATAATTCACTGAAAATGTGTTCCATTCTCATGTTTCTGTGCCTTTGTACATGCTGCTTTCTCTGCTGGAAAATATTTTCCTTTTTCATCTTTCTGGCAAATACTTACTCAAACATTTCTTTTGTAAAATTTATCCTATTTCCCTCCTAAAGCAGGAGTAGCTCACTCCTTGCTTGGTATCCTGTACACACCTTTACTATAGAATGTGTTAAGATGCTGCCTTTCCCCTTAAATTTGAGCTCTTGGATGGATGGAATGACTTTCCATTTCTGTGTTGCCAGCAGTAAGCCCATCACGTTGCTTACCTAGCTAACATCCCTACAGCACTGGTTTTTTAAAAAAATGTTATTTGGCCTTGAAATATTTTTCTTTAAAAATATATACATTTGAAGCAACCCATTATAATACACATTGATATTTTATTCTGAGCTGTACTGCACAGTTTCAGGCACTGAAAGCCAGCTCCTGGGGGATGAAACTGTAAACATTCAGACAATGTACATCAGCACAAGTCATATGTGCCATCTCAGGCACTGTGGATTCCGCTGCTCTTCTTATAATTGTGTTCTGCAAAGGCTGTGCTTTTCTTTGCTGGATTTTTCTTCCTGTAATTTATTTTATGTTCTTGAGAACAATTTTTGACTTATAGTATCTGACAAAAGATATGCAAATCATAGTGATGACCCTGCCACAAAGAAACAAAGAAAGAGTATTAAGCTTGATAATAAAAGACAAGCTGATCTGCAGCTAAAGCTTCCTCTGTGGAAATGGAAGGAACAGTGGATAATGATCACTGAATAGATGTGGAAGCAGAGACAACCTGTGTAGCAGCTGTTTTGAGAAGTTTTAATGTGAAGGGAAGCATAAAAAAATGGAGCCACAGCTGGAGGCCCGGAGGTCTGCTCAAAGGAGAGTTGTGAGTGAATGTGTGTTTGGTTAATTTCTTGGTTTGTACTTAATGAACCTTTGGAGGTTCACCTTACATAGATATAAGGATACTGTCTCCATTTTAATGAGAGGAAAGAGTGGGCAAAGATGCAGTTAAAACTGTTTATTTGTTGCTGAGATGAGGGAATTCTTTCCTAATGACTGTACTCTCAGTGAGAGAAAGAGAAAAAAAGAGCGAACACTTCAAATATTTGAGAAGAGAGGAGGTGCTATGAAGTTGATGTCTCCATGAGTGGAAAAACAAGTTTACAAAGAGAAATGGAGTAGTTGTTGCATTAGTTGGGGTTTTCTAGGGAAACCGAATTAACAAGGGATATCTGTTGATAGTAAGAGAATTTATCAGAGTCTCTCATGCTGCCATGGGGATGCACAAGTCCAGGTTCTGCAGGCAGGCTGCAACCAGGGGCTCTGATGAAAGTCCAATGAAGATTCTTGACGAGTTCTGGAAGATGTTGACTGTCCAAAGATGAGCTGGGAAATTCTCTCAATGCTGGAATCACTTCCCCTTTTAAGGCTTTCAACTGATTGGGTTAAGTGTCACTCATTGCTGATGCCAATCTCCCTGACTGATGTAATTATAACCAGCTATCTATGATTTACCACTGTAGTAAAGTCAATGGTGACTAAAGTCCATAAAATGCCCTTGTATTACAGTTAGCCCAGTGCTTGCTTGACCAAACAACTGGGTACAATTACCTGGCCAAGTTGACACAATAGCCTAACCATCACAGTTGTTTTGGGTAATGTTGGGCATCCATTTCAGTTTTGTGATTATAACTTAAAATGAAGCCTGGTTATGTGATTTTCCACAGCAACAGTCAGCTGCTCAGGCACAGGTTTTGAGACCCTGAATAATGGTATCCAATGAGAGTTCAGATTTTGCCAGACAAGTGTAGTGGAAGAAGAGTGAAATAAGGAACTGAAGATAATTCCTAAGCAGTAATAACAATGATGAGCCTTAGACTATGAACTGAATAATATGGGAACTGAAGATAGGAAGGGGATGATAGATAATGAGAAAGTGGTGGGGTTCAATAGGTTGGTGCCTTATTGAGGTAGAAAAATTACAGCCCTATGGGTCATAAAGCAAGTGTGATTGAAAGACCAAGGTAGTAGTGAGTGCATAGGACTTCTGAAATCAAGAATATTGGAGGTAGTATAATGTCAGATGATGGCAAGTGTGGAAACAAAGTCACCGTGGTGCTGTTTCCATGGTTATGCTGTTAACACAGGAATGCAGAAAGTAAACAGGACTGAAGCTGTCCGGGACTGGGAGAAATATGAGAAAACACACTTTGAAGTCTGAGAGAGCACTAAGACCTTGTACTCTGAGATAAGATTTTAATCCTGCAGCTTGTGAGAATTTTTAGTGTGCAGCTGCATGTTATCGCTTGTGCTTACAGTAGCTTGAGTATGTATAATGCTACTTGGAAATAATAAAGTTGTCTGATGAGCTTGAGGATTCAATGCTCTCAGAACCCCTGATCCCAATCTCTCTTTGTCTTTCATTCCTGATACGCTTCGGGCCGACATTCGGACAGGCAAATCTCAGATTTGACTATGGGAGTGGATAGTTAGTATGAAGTGCAGGCGAGAATCAAGGAACAGAGTTCTATGCAGTAGATGAGTCATTTACATGAAAATTAACATAACTTGATAGGGGGTTGATGGTAGTTAGAGGAGTGCAGAAGGTTGAGCCAGAAGCTAAAGTCGAGAGAGGGACGGAGGAACTGGAAAGAGGAAGATGGTGACAATGAGGAAGAGGATGGGGTGGTATTCTGAAGGGCAAGAATATCAAGGACCAGTTTGTGTTGTTGTTACTGTTGTTTTCAGAAGGGAGAGAAATAAATGGTCTAGAAGAAGCTGCAGTGCAAAAATGGAAAGCCTAGCCTAAGGTAAGAGTTTGAAAATATTTAGCCAATCATTAGAGTTGCAGAGCAAACAAGTTACTCAGGGAACAGCTAGATTTCAATTACAACAGGGAGATGAACAGTGCCTATTGATAGGCAGTTTCATCTGGTTAAAAACCAATTTCCTAGCTCTTGGAGCAATTATTTGTACTCTGAGCACATAAAGAGCCAGATTCAGCAGATATGGTTAAGACAAAAGCAAATTTTAAGCTGCCTGTACCTAGACCCAGATATAGTGGGAAAGCAAAAGGGAAGGTCTTTAGGCCAAAAGACAGGGAGGGATACAGCACTCCCCATTACAGGCAGATAAAAAAGAAGGGGATAGGTGCTATCCTGCAGCTTGCAGTTCCTCAAGATGCACTGATTCTTCTTCTCCTAATCCAAAGACAGGGAAGTAACTTCAAAGGAAGGTTCAGCAAGTTGCAGCAACACCAGAATGCAAATCAATTAGGCAAGACTGTTTCAGAATGAAGATTAGGGAATTTCTTTTTTATTGGGCTAAATGTAGTCATGACCTTTCTCAAAAGGGACCAGCTCTAGCATTCCTGAGCTAAGTTGTCCATCATAATCCTTTCAAACTATATCTTTTTTTAGTATATATTTTTTTATTTTTAAAGAAGCTTTAGATTACATAAATGTTACATTGAAAATATAGGGGATTCCCAAATACCCCACCTCTTCCCCCTCCCTCACTTTCTCCCATTAACAACATCTTTCACTGGTGTGGTATATTTGTTAACATTAATGAACACATATTGAAGCATTGCTACAAACCAAGGACTTGAGTTTACATTATAGATTATACTTTGTCCTGCACAATTTTATAAGTTTTGACAAAATGTTTAATGGCCTGTATCTATCATTGCAATGTCATGCAGGACAATTCCAATGTCCCCAAAATGCTACCAGGTAGCAACTATTCTTCCCTCTCACTCCCCTCAGAACCTCTGGTGGCCTCTGCCTTTATATCAGTGACACAATTTCTTCCATTGCTAGATTAATAATGTCTACTTTTCTTTACACCAGTTATGATGTAAGAAATGCATGCCCTCTCCAAGGACATCAGTTTGGTTTCTTCTTCAGCAAATGAACTTTTGCACATAAGCATTAGCTGTTGGCAAGTCCTGCTTTGCTGGTATTTCAATCTGCAAAATACAATAAAAAGACTTTCCTTTTTTCTGGCAGCCTTTTACATATATAAGAGAAGCTATTCCATTTTGCTTGAACAACTTGTATAAAAACATAAAAAGATAGTTCCACCCAAAATAAGTGCAAAATTCTCCAAAGGGATTTTTTTCTTCAAAGACTCATGATATAAATAGAATTAAATAGCTAAAAGTCAAATGTAACTCTTGAAGATTATTTTGTTTGATGCTATGAATTCTACTACACCAAACAGTTCTACAAAAGTTCTACAAATTTAAATATGATGATATGATAGAAAACTAATCTTTTTTATTCTCTTATACTGTTATTTAAATATTTATAAACTGTTGATTCAAAATGGATATAATGTTCTTAAAGTTATCTAACCAACATTCACCCTTAATATTCATTTTAATTGTAAATCCATTGCTTTATGTATTTGTTTGGAAGTTCTTGGAGATTGTTTTGATGTATAAAATTAATAGCTTTTATAATGATTAATCACTATATTGTTTTACTCTTGTAACAATATAAGTATATATTTAAACTCCAACTAATTTATAAAATTTTGAAATATAAAGACCGTGACAGTTTGAAGCTTTTTGTGGATCGTGGAAAAGATCATGATCTTAAAGCTAATCCATTTCTGTGAGTGGGATCCTTTGTTTGGATTGGAATTAGTTGGGAGGTCTTTGAATGGATTACTTCAGTAGAGCGTGACCTGGGATGGGTCTTGGTCCTCTTGTTGGAGTTCTTTTTAAATGGAGGACTGCAAGCAGCAGGCACATGGGGAAAAAACTGAAGAGACAAAGGAGGTCCTCAAGAGGCTGAGAGAGAAGCCCCATGGAGAGGAAGAAGCTGAAACAACAGGCTTTAAGGAGAGGAGATTGATGAGAAAACCCTGCCATGTGCCTGATCGCTGACAGGTGAGCTTAGGGAAAAAGGCAAAGACCTTGGCAGAGTCACCATTGTTGCCTTGCCATGTGGCAGGAGACCAGGATTGTCAGCAACTTACCTTCGATGAGACAGCATCTCTGATGATACCTTGATTTGGACATTTTCATAGCATCAGAACTGTAGGCTTTTAACATAATAAATTCTTATTATAGAGGCCAACCAATTTCTGGTAATTGCTCCCAGTACCTTTTAGCAAACCAAAACAATGCCCATTAGGGCATGTACCTTCCAATTATTTTTAGAGTGCTACTTATATTTTGTATATTCAGATCATACACCCAAATGATGTGTTTAGCTTATATTACTAGGTTGTTATAGTAGCCTATATGCTTACATAATCACTGATCATGTACATGTTCAGGGATGCCAAGAATGACGCTGATAAAAGCATCCAGCTATTCATCCTTTCAAAGAAAAGCCAAAGCCAAAGGTGAATTAATGATTTAAGCTATGACTTGTGGGATTTATACAGTCACAAGGAATTTCACTGAGAGAGGAAGCATATATCCAATAGAATAGATAGCTAAGAACACCTCCTGTCACTGAAATATGTATTTTCTTATTCAGTGTAGTAAAAATGGCCCACCTAATTCTGATGCCAGGGTCATCAGTAACCCTAATTCAATTCTATAGTGTTTATGAGTTCAGCATGCGAGAGACTCAACCAGACCCACACAGTTCAATGAAGGCTGAGTTTGAACTTGGGAACCAAAACTTCCTTAGTCTAATTGAGTGATATCAATAAAGGCAGGATTTTAGAATTCCAGCAGCAGTATTAGGATGTTTAATCACAAAGGAATGGAAATGCTATATAATTCAGCCAAAGTGCCAGGCAGAAATTCAGTTACTGGAATGACAGGTCCCTGCAAATTGGGATCCAAACTTTTGATATGGACTTAGGTACTAAGGCTCTGTCAGTAGCAAACCAGAGCCATAGAAACAAGTCTGACCATGCCAAGCTGCTAAAAAACTCCTCTGGCATTCCATTCTTATGACCCTCTGTCCAAGAGTCCAGAGAGAGAGGCTAGCATAGAAAACATGTAGCATTTATATAGCATTTATTGAGAATGATTGCCAAACCCTGTACTCATATTACCATATTTAATCACCACTTTAACCCTATAAAATTGTTAACCTCATTTGGAAATGATGAAAGGTAAAGAACCTGCCCCAAATTTTGGCCAGTAAGTTATGGAGTTGGGATTTGAGTTCCTCCTAAGTCTGTGCTAAGCAAGTTGGTCAGACTTCCTTCAATCCATATCTAAACACATCTTCTGCATCCAGTCTTTCTGTTAACTTTTTGTCTCAATATGAGAGAGGCTCTTTCCTCTGCCCAAGACTAATAACACATAATAATGCATTTAGATCCCATCTTTCCCATACCCCAGAGACCTGACTCCATCTGTAACCTTTTCTTGTTTCTTCCACCCCTTATTTCTACTGGCTCTCTCTCTTTAGAAATTAAAGATGTTCAAGTATCCCTCTCCCATCACAAGCTTAAAAAAAACAATTTTCTTATGAAAGTAACACATGTTCATTGACAAAAACATAACAAAACAAAAAACTGAACAAAAGTTATAAAATAAACTTTTCTCTTATCCTTTTACAAACACCCCTCACTTTCAAATTTCACTTCTCTGAGGTATCCAACATTAATCATTTAAAGTGTATCCTTCTAAATATTTTCTATATATATATATATATATATATATAATGTTTGTTATATATATATATATATAAAACAAACATTAGTTACTGGGGTTCCACTTGCTCCCGACCCCAATCACATGCACGAGTCTAACCTTTGTCTCAGTTAAGTAACTACAGGGGAATTCTTAGAGAAAAGGTTCTAGGATGCAACCTATTGAGGGAAGGGATCTTTTACTATTTCATCCATAGTCTTCAAACTATTGTCAGGCATACAGCAATGCTTCAATAAATAATATTTGTTAAGTAAATAACTACATCTCTGATTAAATTTAAAAGGAGACATTAGTACAAACTAGCAGCTGGCCTGGAGGCTCACAGATGAAAATTGAGCAGTCAAAAAATTACAGGAGAAACTTCAGGGGAAATAGTGGATGAGAAAGTCATGGTGCTCTCTTCTCTCCCATAAAAATAGCTGAAGAACAGGCAGAAAGGGCCTGGAAAAAATCTTCTAGGTGTTTGGACACCAGGGAAAAGCTGGACACCACCCAGAGGAGAAAGAGGCAAAGGAAAAGAATTGTGACAGCAAAACTGTGAGCTAAAAGATACAACTGCAAAAGGTGGCACTCTCCCCACACTATAGACACTTTTGAATGCTCAGGCCTCCAGGTTGGCAGTTACAGAAAAAGAGGGCCCCAGGGAACCACCTCCCCAGGAAAGAGGAGAGAGAGGGACACAGCCTAAAACTGACTCAGCTTTTGACCCACAGATTTGGTCTGCTGTGTCCCACCAGTCTTTCCAGGCCAGGTAAGGTCATGCCATTGTTTGCCTTGGTAACTGGCAAGGAACCAAAGAGATCCAACCCTCTCGAACTCCCTCTAGTGACCAGGACTGGTTGTTGAAGACGCAGAGAGATGTGGAATTACTTTCTGCCCAAGAAAAGGGAGGGGCTGCCAGCAAAGGTTGGAGAACTGCCTTAGCCTCCAGGCAGGAACCTCTGTCACACTGATCCAGTCCATATTGCAGCAAGTATACTCCTACCAGGCAATAAGCTGAGAGAGCTGCCAAAGAGCACCACGTACTGGCAGACAAAGAAGTACACGTGAGGAAATTAAAAGTAACTCAGTAAAGAGACTTTTTCTGGCCTTTACAGCCTCCCTCCCCAAGGCCCTAGGAGGTGGGGGTCCAAGGACCAGATTTGAACAAACAGGGTTAATCCTAAAGGCCCAGAACAGGCTGAACCAAGAATCAAAGAATTGGAGTAACACATAGCCTCCTGCCACTGAAATTATAAAAACAAGAGAGAAATGAAGGATCTGAGTAATTTCATCTCTCTAATCAGATGTTGTAGCAGTTTGATATATTTATGAATTCCAAAGAGAAATATAGATTATGTTTGTAAACTGTCAGTTCCTCTGGCATGATACTTCTTTGATTGTATTAGATTCAGCTGAGACATCTGATTAAATTATGTTAAGATTAGGGCTCTGATCCAACCACATCATTATAGTATGACTCCCAGTCCCCTTGGGTTGATAAAGCAGACTCTCACATGGAAGTAAACACAGGGAACCAGATATACAAGGAGAAAAAGTGTTCCATTGAAATAGCCCCAGGAAGAGAGATGAGCCTGATAGTCTACAGCTGACCTTGTGGAGAGACCCGAGTAGTAGCTGAGCCCAGAAAGAAATGAGCCCTGGGGAGAGTAACAGGCCTTATGCCAGCCTACAGTTGAGATTAGAAGAAGCTGGGACCACAGAGCCTTAAGAGGAAGGAGGAAGGCTGAACCCTCACAGACATTGCTTACCATCTTCCATCAACATGTGGCAACAGACTTTGGATGAGAAAGTACATCTTAGGGTACCTTGAGTTGAAATCAAGGGCCTGGTAATTATAAGCATCTACCCCCAAATAAATACCCTTTATAAATGTCAACAGAGTTCTATTAGTCAGCACCCCTTTGGCTGACTAATATAGATACCTAGACATCAGCAATAAAATTACAAGCTATACTAAGAAAATGGAAGAAATGGATTAAAAAAAGGAATATATCAAAGCCGCAGAAGAGACTCAGGATTTGAAACAACTAATCAAGATATGTATAAATTTCCAAAATCAAATTAATGAATTGAAAAACAATATGACTACAGAGATAAAGGACATCAGGAAGACACTGAGTAAGGACAAAGAAGAATTTTGAAAACCTGAATAGAAAAGTAACAGAACTCATGAGAATGAAAGACTCAATAGGTGAGATCAAAAACATATTAGAAAAAGAAAGAAGATGCAAAAAACAAAACAAAACAAAAAATATTAGAGGCATACAATAGGAGACTTGAAATTATGGAAAAAAGAGTAAGTTATACAGAAGACAAAACAGCTGAAACTGAAGAAAGAAAAGAACAGAGAGAAAAGAATGGAAAAAATAGAGCAGGGGCATAAGAAGTTGAATGATAACATGAAATGTAACAACATACATGCCATGGGAGTTACATAAGAAGAAGATAAGGGAAAAGGGGCAGAAGCATATTTGAGGAAATAATAGCTGAAAATTTTCCAACTCTCACGAGAGTAATGAACTTACATGTCTAAGAAGTGCAGCATACCCCAATCACAATAAATCTGAAAAGACTTATTCTAAGAAAAATACTGCTCACCATGTTAAAGATCAAAGATTAAGAAAAAATTCTAAGAGCAGCAAGAGAGAAGCAAACCAGCATCTACAAGGGACCCTCAGTAAGACTTAGTACAGATTTCTCATCAGAATTCATGGAGGAGAGAAGCCATTGGTATGACATAATTAGGATACTGAAAGAAAAATACTGACAACCAAAAATTCTTTATCCAGCAAAACTGACCTTCAAATATGAAGGTAAGTTAAAAACATTCACAAACAGAAACTAAGAGAACTCATAAAAAAGAATCCAACTTTACAGGAAATATTAAAGGAAGCCTTACAGCCTGAAAGGCAAAGACAGTAGAGACAAGCTTGGAGGAGAGTATGGAAGAAAGAATTGCAGAAATGGTAACCAAAAAAGTGAAAAGACAGAAAAAAATAAGATATGACATATGAAAACCAAAGAATGAAATTTTGGAAGTAAATAATGCATTTACAGTAGTATCATTGAATATGAATGGATTAAATTCCCCAATCAAAAGATAAAGGCTGATAGAATGGATAAAAAATACATGAGCCATCCATATGCTGCTTACAAGAGATTCACCTTAGACCCAGGGATACAAATTAACTGAAAGTGAAAGGAAAAAGATACTCCCTGCAAACAGTAACCAAAAAAGAATAGGGGTTACTATACTAATATTGGAAAAAACAGATTTTATATGCAAAAATGTTATGAGATACAGAAGGCTGTTATATGTTAATAAAAGGGGCAATCCACAAGGAAGAAACAGCAGTTGTAAATATCTATGCACCTAACCAGGGTGCCCCAAAATACATGAGACAAACTTTGGCAAAATGAAGGGAGAAATAGACATCTCTACAATAGCAGTGGGAGACTTTAACACACCCCTCACATCATTAGATAGAACAAATAGACAAGATCAACAAGGAAGCAGAGAATTTGAAGAATATGATAAACAAGTTAGACCTAACAGATATATACAGAACATTGCACCCAAACTCAGAGGGTTATACATACTTCCCAAGTGCCCATGGATCATTCTCCATGTTAGACCACATTTTAAGTCACACTGCAGCTCTCAATAAATATAAAAAGATTAAAATTATACAGATTTTCTCAGATAATAAGGGAATGAAACTTGAAATCAATAATTGACTGGAAAAAATTAAATTTGCCAGTATGTGAAAGCTAAACAACACACTCCTAAATAATCGGTGGGTCAAAGAAAAAATTGCAAGTAAAACCAGTAAATGTATTGAGATGAATGAAAATGAGAACACAACTTATCAAAACTTATGGGATAGAGTGAAAGTAGCCCTGAGTGGAAAATTTAAAATAAGAACAACAAACCATTCCAAAGCAAGCAGAGGAATAATAATGATTAGAGCAGAAATAATTGAAATTGAGAACAACTACAAAAAACAGTAGAGAAAATCAACAAAACCAAAAGCTGGTTTCTTTGAGAAATCAATAAAATTAACAATCCTCTAGCTTGACTACCAAAGGAAAATAGAAGATGTAAATAACTAAAAGCAGAAATGAAAAGGGTGTAGTTACAATTAGCCCCACAGAAATAAAAACGATCATAAGAAGATATGAGAGCCTTTCTCTGCCTAGAGGAGCCTGCCCCAAATCTTGGTGCATATTTCCATCCTTCTTTCTGTTTCTTAGCAAGCTCTGTTCTTTTCCCCCATTTCCCAATAAATTCTTTTTACTGACCTAACTAAACTGGTGTGTTCTTAAATTATTTTATGCAACATAGCCAGGAACCTAGAGGAATCCAACACTTTCCACCTGGCGGGTGACAGCCAGGAGTCCCAGAGGCAGGTATAGTATAACCCTCCCTGATACCCAGCAAGGACTGGTTATTCTCAACTTTTTATAGCCTGTGCCCTCTTTTGGCTCTGCCACTTTAGGAGGTTATTGGAAAGGGATTTCCTGGATAGGCTTTCCCAGGACATAAACTCACTCCGCCCAGACTTCTGGCTGAAGAGGTGGTAGGGGCAATCCCCCATGCTGAGTATATCCAAGAAAGTTCTGGGTGGCAGATGAAACTGTCCTTGAGACCTGACTGGGCATGTGGCCTAATTCAAGCAGGATTCCACTGGGAGTTTACCAGGCCCTCTGTGAGTTCAGAATGGCTATCACCCATTCTATTGTTTCCTTAGAGCACTAGTTAACTCCTTTTAATTAAAACTACCTTTAATCTTCCAACTACTGCTGTCCTCATTTTGGGTCTGTGGCATACCTTAGAATGCCTTAGAAATGAAAAATGCATTTGCTAGTGAGGCATGAGCCCCACACTCAGTGGTGCCCTGATGCTTTGTTCCTTCTCTACCCTGGGAAGGCCCGGAGATGTCTCAGATGGTTCCTGAGGCTGTTTGCTGGCAAGTCACAGGACAATCAGCCTCTAGTTTTGTATTTGTTTTTGATAAAGATTTATTTATGTATTTATTTTTTATTTATTTCTCTCCCCTCCATCCCCCCAGTTGTCTGCTCTCTGTGTCCACCCGCCGTGCGTTCCTCTGTGTCCGCTTCTATTCTTGTCAGTGGCACAGGAATTTGTGTCTGCTTCTGCTGCCCCATCTTGCTGCATCAGCTCTCCACATGCATGGTGCCATTCCTGGGCAGGCTGGACTTTCCTTTGTGTTAGGCAGCTCTCCTTGCGCGTGGGGCTCCCCCACATGGGGGACACCCCTGCATGGCACAGCACTCCCTGCGCACATCAGCACTGCATGTGGACAGCTCCACACGGGCCAAGGAGGTCCTGGGTTTGAACCCTGGACCTCCCATGTGGTAGGTGGATGCTCTATCCATCGAGTCAAGTCTGCTTCCTAACCTCTAAATTTTTAATGGGCTTTTACTATCGGGTTTAGGTTTAACTGTGGAACTTGGACCCTGGGAGTTGCCATGAGATGAGCTCACTCATGGCTCACTCCTAAGACATCTGAAAAGTAGGCAAAAGAAGGGTTCCTAACCAGTCCCTTTCCTAGGGTCAGTCTGGCTTGGGTGTTCAGTCTGGAAGATGGACTCAGACACCCCCTCTAAGGCTCTGGGGATGCCTAGAGACATAAAGCTCACCATCCCTAAAATGTGGGGACAGTGAGCAGGGCTCCCCAATTTCCAGGACAGTGGCTCAATGAGCAATTTGTTCAGTCAGGTCTAGTGGTGGGATGCCCCCAGAGTGATGAATGCCTTTTATCTTCCCTTAAGATAATGGGAGGCTCTTTCAGCATTCCAGAAGACTCTCCACTGGGGTGCCTTCTCAGGAATTGGGACAATCCGCCCACTGATGGTCTAAAAAGGAAAAGGCTATTCTTCTCCTGTTATAACACATGGCTGCAGTATGGCCTAGAGTGGGGTCTGTATGGGACCCTGAAGTCCAGTTAAACCTGTGTAAGAGAGAAGGAGCAGGGAAGCGGACTTGGCCCAGTGGATAGGGTGTCTGCCTACCACATGGGAGGTCCGCAGTTCAAACCCTGGGCCTCCTTGACCCATGTGGAGCTGGCCCATGCGCAGTGCTGATGTGCACAAGGAGCACTGTGCCATGCAGGGGAGCCCCATGTGCAAGGAGTGTGCCCCATAAGGAGAGCCGCCCAGCATGAAAGAAAGTGCAGCCTGCCCAGGAATGGCACCGCACACACGGAGAACTGACACAACAAGATGCAGCAACAAAAAGAAACACAGATTCCCATGCCGCTGACAACAACAGAAGCAGACAAAGAAGAACACACAGCAAATGGACCCAGAGAACAGACAACTGGGGAGGTGGGGGAGGGGAGAGGAAAAAAAAAAGAGAGAGAAGGAGCAGTCAGAGCTAAGGGCCAGAGACCATGTGGCCAAGCCTTCTTAAAGGGAAAGGGAAATACATTCCATTTACTAAACCTCCCCTGTAAAACAAGGAACCTCTTCATGTGTTACCAGTTATGACTGAAAGGTTCCTGGCTTTCCTATCTCCCTATTTCCTTGTAGCACTCTAATCCTTACAGCAAAAAAAGACTTGCAGGGTTTTACCCCTTGCAGTAGGTAACTAATGGGATACAGCCCTAATTCATGTCTTGTTGCGGGCAGGGCTTCTCTGGACCCTTTAGCTCCATACTTAGCAGCTGCCTAGGATTTTCCTGGAGGGACTAAGCTGGAGGGTCTTGCACTAAGTTTCTGCTGTGGACAGACCCTGGGAGCTTTGCATCTAGGTGATTCTACAGTCACGTCTTTCCATAAGCTAAGTTCAGTGTGTAAAATTCTGTCTTTTGTTCTAATATTTGTTTGCTTTAACTTTGTTAGTCTGCCTATGCCTAGGAACTCATAAACTGGATAAAAGTGAAAGTAACCTAAAAATGAGTCTTTAAATGCCAATACTATCTTGCAATTGAATTTTTTTAAAGTCATCTGGGTGTGGGTTTTTAATTTTATTTATTTGTTTGTTTGTTTGTTTATTCCCCCTTACCACTTGCTTGCTATCTGTTCTCTGTGTCCGTTCGCTGTGTGTTCTTCTGTGTCTGCTTGTCTCTCTTTGTTGCGTCATCTTGCTGTGCCAGCTCTCCACGGGTGTGGGCCATCAGCTCTCCACTGGCGTGGGCCGTCAGTTCTCTACAGGTGTGGGCCAGCTTGCCTTCACAAGGAGGCCCATGGATGGGAACTCTGGGCCTCCCATTTGGTAGATGGGAGCCCAATCGTTTGAGCCACAGCTGCTTCCCTTGTAATTGAATTTGAGGTGTAATTCACTAGTGAAATTAGTTCAACTGTGGGAAAAGCAGGAAAACTTGGCAAAGTAGTTGCTAATAAAATTCTTTTAGTTGCTTAGTTAATAAATGGGGGTGCCCAAATTGTTTTAAAGTGGAAACTTACTAGAAATTGTTACTAAGAGTTAAAAATCATTCTATAGATGCCTTTATATTATAAAAGAGCAGAAGGATAATATCTGAAATTTCTATAACTGGGTGGATTTATCCTAGAACCTATTGTAATGGTAATCTAGACTAATTTACCTTTGTTTATGACTACTTCAGGTCTAGCTTGTGCTTTCTATAGTAATGGTAATTATAAACTAAACTTACCTTTGATTATGGTTATTTTGTGACTAGCTTCACTTTGCCCTTAGACTTCAGCTATTGTGATGGTAATTATAAACAGAGTTTGCCTTTGTTTATGGCTACTTCAAGCCTAGCCTCACCCCTTCCTTTGCTTATGGTTATTTCATGACAACTTCTGCCCCCACATGGCTTAGGCGAAAGCAAACTTGAGATACCCCTGTCTTCTGTTCTTCCTTTAGTACGAATAACCCTGTTTTCGCTCATGAATTCCAATGTGGACTAAATTGCTGCCTGGCAGGATTCTCAATCCTAAGGGTTGAAAACTTATTCTTCCAGTCCAGTGGCTGCCAGAGTCCCATTATCTCTGAGGATAGGGCAGTGGGGGAAGCCTCGCATCTCAAGGTGTTGAGGTTCCTAAAAGCAGCAATTCATGAGAGAAACCAGTTTCCCTGAGGCTTCAATGATCTTAGGAAATATATACTGGAATTAGTGTTTTTCTTCCAAGGTCTGCCAAAGTCAAAATGGGAAATAAGCAAAGATCTGAAGTAATGTAAAATGTAATGTAAAGCATTAGGTTAATTTGGTTATAAGCCAATGTATTAGTCAGCCAAAGGGGTGCTGATGCATAATACCAGAAATCCGTTGGCTTTAATAAAGGGTATTTAATTGGGGTAGAAGCTCTCAGTTACCAGGCCATAATCTATAAGTTATTTCCCTCACCAAAGTCTGTTGCCACATTTTGGAGCAAGATGGCTGCTGACGTCTGCCAAGAGTTCAGGCTTCCTCTCTTCCAGGGCTTATTTCTCTCTGGGCTCAGATGCCTTGCTTTCTCCACAAGGCCAGATGTAGACTATCAGGCAACTGGCTCTGTCTCTCTCCCTGGGCTCAATTCTCTCCAGCCTCCCCTACTCTTTTCCTTTGTGTGCTTACTTCCCAGGCACCAGCTCAAAACTCCAGCATCAAAACTCCAACTAACTCCTCTGCTCTGTGATGTAGTTTTAACTGTGAGTCCCCACTAAGGGGGCGATGACTCAACATCCTACTGACATGGCCCAATCAAAGCCTTAATCATTAATTAATCAAGTAAGAGTGAAACCTTTGAATCTAATACAACATAATATGCAAACAGTCCAGTTTATAGACATAATCCAATATTGATTTTTGGAATTCATAAATAATATCAAAGTACTACAGTCAATAATTAAAAGGAACAAAACTCTTGTGCAAAACTGCATGGTCACAGTGCAAATTAGAGTAATTAGTAATAGATTTCAAAGAAATCTTTTGAATGTGATTTTACAGTTAGACTTTTTTTGTAGGAGAATGAAAGTTTTAAATAACTTTAGTGAGCTATGTTTTTGTGTCTAACTGTTTGTGTCTGTTTTCTCAGTGTATATCTTCATACATCAGGATGGTAATATCAAATTTATAAATTAAAATTCTTAAAAGAGCTCTATTCAGATTGTTAAAAAATTAAATATGCAGTTATATATATGAATGAATATTTGGAGCCCAAATTAGTCTAAGCAGGATGAAAAGGTCATATAGAAATCTGAATATAGAAACTATTGAGAAAGAGAAAAAGATTTTCCTAAGCTCTTTGACCTACCCAGCCCCTAGGGCCTTCTCTTTGCAAGAGCTCTGAAGGAGGGGCCTAGGTATGGGACATTAAAACTCTATCTCCTAGGCTGGGGAATTAAGAATCAGTTTGCCCTGTAATTCCCCAATTTAAATCTTTTACCAGCCTTAAAATAAGAGTGGTTAATAATCCAGTTGTCAAATTTCAGTAAGTAAACAAAAAGTGCTTGAAAGCTATGGAAATATCCTTTAAAACAAATTAAACATTTATAATTATTCCAGAACCTAGCAGTCAGTATACTTTTAAGGTTATTCATAGTTTTAGAATTTTGTTAAAGAAAAGCGGTTTTAGCCTCTTTTAAAGGAAGAAGGAAAAAAACATTTCTTGCATAAACTGTAATGGTTTTGATTTTATTTAGCTTGAGTGTTATTTCCTAGGTTTATTGAATACAAACTAAATAACATTATATGTATTAAATCTTCAAAGTGATGAAAATTATAATTTCATGTCTATGAAATTAAGTTAAAGAAGGAAATATAGAGATGTCTACTCTTAAAAGGATAAAGTAAATTTCACTTGGTTGCTAACTATAATTTAATAAGCTTACTTAAAGGTAAAGTAGGGAAGCGGACTTGGCCCAGTGGTTAGGGCATCCGTCTACCACATGGGAGGTCCGCGGTTCAAACCCCTGGCCTCCTTGACCCATGTGGAGCTGGCCCATGCGCAGTGCTGATGCGCACAAGGAGTGCCCTACCACACAGGGGTGTCCCGCAAAGGGGAGCCCCATGCGCAAGGAGTGTGCCCCGTAAGGAGAGCCACCCAGTACCAAAGAAAGTATAGCCTGCCTAAGAATGGTGCCACTCACATGGAGAAATGACACAAGATGACGCAGCAAAAAGAAACACAGATTCCTGTGCCGCTGACAACAACAGAAGCAAACAAAGAAGATGCAGCAAAAAGACACAGAGAACAGACAACTGGGGTGGGGGGAAGGGGGGAGAAATAAATAAATAAATCTTTTTTTTTTTTAATTAAAGGTAAAGTAACTAACCTATGTGGTTATGGTTAATTATAATGAATCTATAAAAGCATTTTCTAAACTGAAGCATTTAAATGCCGAATTCCAGAAAGCCATTATTAATTAGAAACCTAAATTGATATTAATAGCAAAAAATAACTTCATAACAGGAAAACTTGTTGGAGGCCACCTCAATCTGCATATTCAAGTGGTGGTAAGGATAGACAACCTTGATTCCACTGGGAACCTTAGATTTTCATAAAATAATGGAGAAAGTTTTTCTTATTACTGATGAAGTAAAAAACCTGTTAATTAACTAATTATGGTAAAGGTGTTGTAGCACTTTGATATGGTTATGAATTCCAAAAATAGATATTGGATTATGTTTGTAATCTGGTCTGTACCTGGGCATGATTAAGTTATGATTAAGGCTTTGATTGGGCCACATCATTAGAGCACTGAGTCCCCACCCCTTGGTGGGGATAAAAGGCATGGCAAAGGACAGAGTGAAGGGTTTTTGATACTGGAGTTTTGATATTGGACTTTGATGTTGAAGTCTTAAGCTGGAGCCCCAGGAAGTAAGCTCACAGAGGAAAGAGAAGCAAACCCCAGGAAGAGAGGAACCCTGAATCCAGATAGAAGCAAGACCCTGGAAGAGAGGACCTGAGCCAGGAAAAGGACACAGAGGAATAGAGATAGCTCCTTAGACATGGCAGAAACCCCAAGGAGAGAGACAGAGTTGTTCACCTGATAGTCAACACCTGACCTTGTGGAGGGAGACAAAGTCTAGAGAGCCTCATAGTCTACAGGTGACCTTGTGGAGAAAACAGAGAGAGGAACTGAGCTGAGAGAAACCCAGGAAGCCTGAACCCTCATGGACTTCAGCAGCCATCTTGCTCCAGCACATAGAAATAGACTTTTGTGAGGGAAGTACTTATGCTTTATTGCCTGGTATCTGTAAGCTCCTACCCCAAATAAATGCCCTTCATAAAAACCAACCAATTTCTGTTATTTTGTATCAGCACCCCTTTGGCTGACTAATACAGGTGTAGAAGTAAAAAGCAAAATACTAAAATAGTTAAGGTCATTTGCTATTTTATACATTGCATTGGAAGTGTTTACAAAGAGTATAAAGATTAAAAGAGATAGACTTCAGTATTGTCAAACTCTTTTGTGCATTCAAGCAAGGTCCAAATACCCTGCATGGTGCTTCTCCATTTGAGTTATTGGCTAGGTTGGTCACTGGCCCCTAAAACAATAAAGTTATCTACCACATCTCTGGCTATGTCCCTGAAGTGAATGGAAAGTTCACTGCAGTTTCAGACTCCTGTAGCAGCCAGCAATGACTTGATATGGCCAGATGTACAATGGACATTGCCTGAGACTGTCTCTATTTCATATTGCCAAAGGTTGCTATGCTCCAGGCCAGTGAAATACTGGAGTCTTACCTTTTCTTTAGAGTCAATGATGCTATAGCATGCTGGCTGTGAAGAGCATACTACGTGGAGCAACAATTACCAGAGTACTGCGAGTAGAACTTAAACAAACATTATTGCAATTATGGCCTGCTCCCATGGAGAAAGAACATGTATGGTATTGCAAACCTGAAGCTTAGATCTATTATTTACAGCTCAAAGAGGAACTTGTGCATTGATTAATATTTTTTTTAAGATTTATTTTATTTATTTCTCTCCCCTTCCCCTCCACCCCCTGTTGTCTGCTCTCTGTGTCTATTCACTGTGTGTTTTTCTGTGTCCTCTTGCATTCTCAGTGGCATCAGGAATCCGTGTCTCTTTTTGCTGCATTATCTTGCTGTGTCAGCTCTCCGTGTGTGTGGCACCACTCCTGGGCATGCTGTGCTTTTTTCGTACAGGGTGGCTCTCCTTGCAGGGCACATTCCTTGCACATGGGGCTCCCCTATGTGGGGGACACCCCTCCGTGGCATGGCATTCCTTGTGCGTGGCAACACTGCCCATGGGCCAGCTCACGACATGAGCCAGGAGGCCCTGGGATATATTAATACATATGGACATTCTATCAGTTGAGTCACATCTACTTCCCTAATTAGTATTAAGTCCTGTACCTATATGCCTTATGTTTATGATATCTTTTCTATTCTAGATCACATGCAGAGGGATATTGACCATGTTAAAAGTCCTGGTAAACTTAATTCATTTTCTAAGTACTTAATGAATGTGCCTATAAGACAAAAGTGTCTTTATTTTGCTTGTCACATGCCTGTCTCATTATTACCTATGTTGTCTTTGTGAGTTTATGTCTCGGGCAGTGTCTTTCTTTAAACCTGTCCTAGTTGTCTTAATAACGACCACTGCTGTGGGAACTGGGATTAGCAATTTATAGCCAAACCCAGCACGTGTACCACAATCTCTTCCTAGAATTTA
Source organism: Dasypus novemcinctus (assembly GCF_030445035.2). Taxonomy (NCBI): domain Eukaryota; kingdom Metazoa; phylum Chordata; class Mammalia; order Cingulata; family Dasypodidae; genus Dasypus; species Dasypus novemcinctus. The sequence goes on along the minus strand of NC_080683.1, from coordinate 34,206,766 downwards.
TCAACAGCATAAAAGAACTCAAGGAGGAATGCTATTTCCCATCAACTTTGGGAGGATGCAGCCTCTGAAGAAATGTGGCCTTTCTCACTCTTGTGGCCCAGTATATCAGGGCTGGCCCCTCTTTGGGCCCATCTACCACCACCTTTATCCTTTTAATAGGACCCATGTGTGTTCAAGATTCTAATTAGGTTTATTTCTTACTGAATCAACACATTATTAGTCATGTAGGAATTTCACCCAGTTTCAGTCAGGGTGCTGGACCCATCTTCCCTCAACCTCAGTAGAACAGCAAGAGAAGTTTATGCCCTGTCAGGCAGGGATTCCTGCCCTAATCAGCAGAAAGTAAATACAGAAAAATGACCATCAACCCTCAGAACACCCTTAAGAATAAGGGCATGAATTCTCTGAGGGGAGAGATGAGGCAGGTTAGTATATGGAAACTAAGAGAATATGAGCCACAACATGGCCAACAAACAACATGTTTGACATACAACATGGTTGACAGACATCATGGCCACAAGACCCCAACAAGATCTTGACCTTGACCTTGAAGTCCCAGTTGGGACTCTTTATGGGGCCAAGAGGAGGCCCCAGATATTCCAAACAGATCTCACCATTGGCATCTACCACTGATGGAGTAACCAATAAGAGCTTGGACCCCTCCCCTTAGCCTTAGCAAGGGAAGAAATAATTAATAGCTTAAATGTTGACCACACAAGCCAAACTCTGCTTTCTCTGCCTAGAGAGGCCTGCACCAAATCTCAGTGAGTATTTCATCCTTCTCTCCCATTTCTCAGCAAGCTCTGTTATTTTTCCCCATTTACCAATAAATTATTTTTACTAGCCTAAATTTAAAAAAAAAGAAGACATGAGAAACTGTATGCCAACAAACTGTACAACCTAGATAAAATTGGACAAATTCCTAGAAATGCACGAACAACCTACATGGGTGATACAAGAAATATTTAATCACATTTAATGAAATTGAATAAATCATCAAAAAATCTCCCAACAAAGAAATGCCTGGGACCGGATGACTTCACAGGTGAATTCTACCAAGCATTTTGAGACAATGAACACTAATTCTGTTTAAACTCTTCAAAATATTGAACCGGAGGGAAAATTACCCAACATGTTTTGTGAAGTCAATGTCATTCTAATTCCAAAGCCTCAAAAAGACACTACAAGAAGAGAAAATTACAGACCAATATCTCTAATGCACATGGATGCAAAAATTCTCAAATATCTTGCAAATCAAATCCAAGAGCATATCAAAAGATTTATGCATCATAACCAAGTGGGATTTATTCCTGGTATGCAAAGCCAGTTCAATATAAGAAAATAAATCAATATAATACATCACATTAACAAATTGAAGGAAAATAAAACATGTAATCATCTCAATTCTTGCAGAAAAGACATTCAACAAAATCCAGCATCCTTTCTTGATAAAAACTCTTTGAAAGATATAAATAGAAGGAACATTCCTCGATATGATAAAAGGTATATATGGAAAACCCACAGCCAACATCACAGAGCAATTAGACAAGGAAAAAAAGGCATCCAAATAGGAAAAGAGGAAGCAAAACTCTCACTATTCACACATGACATGATCCTATATTTTTAAAATTCTGAAATGTCTATGACAAAGCTACTTGAACTAATAAACAAGTTCAGCAAGGTGGCAGGAAACAAGATCAACATACAAAAAATCAGCAATCTTTCTGGATACTAGTATTGAACAATATGAGGAAGAAATCAGGGAAAAATTCCATTTACAATAACAACAGAAAGACTCAAATACCTAGGAATCAATTTAACCAAAGAGGTATAGGTCCTATATGCAGAAAAGTATAAAACAAGGCTAAAACAGTCAGAGAAGACTAAACAAATGGAAAGATATTCCATGTTCATGGATTAGAAGATTAGATATTGTGAAATGTCAATTCTACACAAACTGATTAATAGATTCAATGCAATACCAATCAAAATTCTAACAACCTCTTTATAGAAACAGAGAAGGTAATTACCAAATTACCAAATTTAGATGGGAAATGAATAACCAGAAGCATTCTAAAAAAGAAGAGTGACACAGGAAGAATTTCACTGCCTGACTTTGAAACATATTACAAAGCTACAGTAGTCTAAACAGCAGAGTATTGGCAGAAAGGTAGACACATCGATCATTGGAAAAAAGAATAGAAATAATCCCTCATCTCTATAGCCAACTGATTTTTGACAAACCTACCAAGTCCATGTTGATGGGACAAAACAGTCTTTTCAAAATGGTTCTGGGATAACTGGATATCCATAACCAAAAGAATGAAAGAGGACCTCTATCCCACACCCTATTTGTGAATCAACCCAAAATGGATCAAAGACCTAAATATAAAAGCCAGAACCATAAAACTACTAGAAGAAATTGTAGGAAAACATCTTAAAGATCTTGTGGTAGGTGATGGTTTCTTGGACCTTACACCCAAAGCATGTGCAACAAAATAAAAAATAGATAAATGGGACCTCTTCAAAATTAAACACTTTGGTACCTCACAGGACTTTGTCAAAAGGGTGAAAATGCAGCCAAATCAACGGGAGAAAATATTTGGAAATCACATGTGTGATAAGCATTTAATATCCATGATATATAATGAGATACTGCAACTCAATATTAAGACAAATGACCCAATTAAAAAATGGGCAAGAGACTTGAACAGACATTTGTCCAAAGAAGAAATACAAGTGAAAAAACATGTGAAAAAGTGTTCAACATCATTAGCGATAGGGAAATGCAGATCAAAGCTACAGTGAGGTATTTCACACCAATTAGAATGGCAGTTATTAGAAAGAAAGAAAACTACAAGTTTTGGGGAGGATGTAGAGAGAAATAATACATTCAACTTTGGTGGGAATGTAGAATGGAACAGTCACTGTGGAGGACTATTTGGCATTTTGTAAGGAAGCTAGATATAGATATACCACGTGACCCTGTAATACCACTGCTGTGTATATATCTAGAAGAACTGAGAGCAGTGACACAGACATCTGCGCACCAATATTCTCAGCAGTGTTATTCATGATTGCCAGAAGTTGGAAACAATTCAGGTATCCATCAAATGAAAAATAGATAAACTCTGGTATATTCACACGATGGAATACTATGCAGCATAAGAAGAAATGAAGCTTAAAGCCTATGACAACATGGATGAACCTGGAGGACATTATATTGAGTGAAGCAAGCCAGACAGAAAAGGACATATACTGCACGAATGCACTACTATGAGCTAAATGTATTATGTAATCTCATGGAATTACCAACTTGAATATGGGTCATCAAAAATAGAATGAATCTGAGGAATGGAAAACTGACGTTTAACTTGTGTAGAAAGAATGGTGTTAATGTTTGGAAATGAATAGAAAATGTGAAAGCCCAACAAAATATTTGTAACTAGGGTAGTATTATGTGGGTATGAAAGAGGTTTAAAGGGAAAGTCTAAGGTTATGTATATTACTAAAAAGAAAGCTAAAAAATGTGATGTGGAACTTTATACTATAGTAAAACCACATGTGAAATATGAATATGTATAAAATTGCATATATAAGACTTTTTCTTTGAAGCTGAATATAAATGTATGTTAATACTTCAAAATGTTAATATCAGACAAAAAATCCATTATGCTAAGTGAAAGAACCCAGGCACAATGTATTGTATTATATGATTCCATTTATATAAAATATAAATATAAATCAATTTATAAAAATGAAACTAGATTAGTGGTCCTGTAGGGCTGAGGAAGGACTGCTAAGGGTGTAAAGCTTTTCTTTTTGGAGTAAAGAAATTGTTCTAAAATTTTTTGTGGTGATGAATGCACAACATTGTGATTATACTGAAAGCCACTGATTATACACTTTGGATGGATTGTGTGGTAAGTGATATACCTCAATAAAACTGCTTTTAAAAGAAAGTCATTGTCCGGACAATCTTTCACATGTTTACTATTTGGATATCCTCTTCAGTGAAATGCCTATTCAAGCCTGTCCATTTTTTCTTTCCTTCCTCCCTTCCGTCCTCCCTCCCTTCCTTCCTTTCTTCCTTTTCCATTCATTCATTCATTCATTCATTCATTCATTCATTCATTCATTCATACATACAATAAACTTTATTTATTTTTTTTTTTATTGACTTTGTAATAATATTACATTAAAAATATATATGTGAGGTCCCATTCAACCCCACCCCCCCACCCCCCCTCTCCCCCCCCCAACAACACTCGTTCCCATCATCATGACACATCCATTGGATTTGGTAAGTACATCTTTGGGCACCTCTGCACCTCATATACATTGGTTCACATCATGGCCCATACTCTCCTCTATTCCATCATGTAGGCCCTGTGAGGATTTACAATGTCCGGTGATTACCTCTGAAGCACCATCCAGGGCAGCTCCATGTCCCGAAGACGCCTCCACCTCTCATCTCTTCCTGCCTTTCCCCATACCCTTTGTCCATTATGTCCACTTTTCCCAATCCAATGCCACCTCTTCTATGTGGACACTGGATTGGTTGTGTCCATTGCACCTTTATGTCAAGAGGAGGCTCAGATTCCACCTGGATGCTGGATGCAATCCTCCCATTTTCAGTTGTAATCACTCTAGGCTCCATGGTGTGGTGGTTGTCCTTCTTCACCTCCATCTTAGCTGAGTGTGGTAAGTCCAATAAATCAGATTGTAGGTGCTGGAGT